>NC_143137.1:59152500-69152500 GCF_059928025.1 Delphinapterus leucas | reverse complement strand
ATTTCTAGGAAAGAATTAACCAAAATATTAACAATAGCTATCTCTGTGTATTGGGATTTGAACACACGATAAAGAGCTTTTTATATGTGGACTTGAATTATCTACAGGGATAAACTGAGACTTTCATAAATGATAACAACAAAATAAACTTGGAAGGTAGTGAAAACCAGCAGTTCAGATCAAAAGGGGGTCTGAAAGTAAACGGGACCATGTACCAGCATAGATAGATCTAAGAGCTCAGAGGGAAGAATTAAAGGGTAGCTCTACCTAAAAATGCATGTATACACCCTGGCTTAAAGTAGATTGGCTTAAGCAGCATTTCTCAATGAAAGGCACTCACAGCACGCTGGGCAGGGCAATTTTTCATTGTACTGAATGTTCCTTGCATAGCAAAGTAGGTGGCATACCTGGCCTCCACTCCCAAGTCTTTGTAGCAAACAAAACACTTCCACACATTTGCGAAGGGCCCCTAGGCAGCTGAAAGTCACTGGCCTGGGGATCTGACAATTTCCAGTGATTTATGGTTACCATAGGAACTAATTATGAAAACCAAGTTCTAAGAATAACTATGAAAGGAAAAATGGGTGGTTGTGATTCCTAATAAACATTTAGAACAATATACCATACCACTTAAATAGTATTCTGAAGCCTTTTCCCCTGATGTCCCTGCTCTATAAGACATAGTTTTTATTTTGCTTTTTATCTATCTTTAACAATTTCCAAACTTCTATCTTTAATCCTTTTACCTATACACTCACAATTACAAGGATTTTTTAAAAACTAGATTTAAACTATATTTCGTAGACAGTTTTCTATGGATAAAATAAATTTTAATGAGAATTAAATTTAATGGGGATTCTTTTTAAATTTGTTGACACAGTTAAATCTCACGGCTCACTATACCAAAAAAAAAAAAAAAAAAACAAAGAAAGAAAAAGAAAAAAAGGGTGGGACTCAAAAGAAAAGTGCTATGGCAATTGGAATTTAATGATACATACTGGAAGGATCTAGATGACAAACATAAAGTTATACTCTACTGTAGAAATTACTCCTCGTAAGTCCACTCCAGAAACATTCAAATATTAGGGACACATGGAAAAACTGGCTTTTATCTAAAGTCAAGGGGCCAATCATGTTGTATGTCAACAAAAATCCTCAATGCTATGCCTCTCTTAACTAACAATCATTTCATAGCCACATTAATATCATTCTAAATCGTAATGTAGGCAAAAGTTGTAGAGACTCCCATTTACATTTTTTTTACCAACTATCATAAATGTAAGCTTATAAAGATTCTATCTCATAAGAAAATCTTTCAGTAGATTTGAAAGTGCATAATATTACAAGAAGGTGCTCTAATGTATGGTTTACCGAGCATACTGCCAGCCACCAGGATATCGAAGAGTGTGTCTGCATAGCGACGATAATCTAATCTTGAGCCTGTAGAGTCCAGAAACTTAGCTACAGCTTCAAGGTCATCACCAGCTTCATTAAGTCCCTGGATGAGTGTATCCCTGAAGACTGTGGGTTCGAATTTCTCTTTTTCATCTAAAATAAATACAGAATACAATTATCCTTTTACTTACACAACGTATTCCCAAATGCAACCATACATTTCCTTTGTTCACTGGTTTTTATTTGATAGTATGATTATTTAAAAGTTGAAGGATGATTAAGTTTTTCTACTAGTTTTTCATGTTAAAGCCCTTGTTTAAATATTTATTCAAGCAATTTATTTCTGTTGCAAGGGGCCACACTCTATCTAATACATTAAAAAATTGATGATTGATCATTTGTGTCACTCAGGATAGGCCAATGTAATCTACTAACCCTATCTATCTGATAAACAATAAAGTATAACAATCAAAACTTAAAATTTTGTTCCACTTAAGACAGAAAAAGAAAATGATGCGGGGAGAATCACTTAAGAATAAGGGAGAATATATAGACAAACAAAATAAAGATTGGGAGGAAGAAAATCAAGAGGGGTATCTCTTTCTAAATTTTTTTAATCGAGATATAATTGACATATGATATTATATTAGTTGCAAGAATACAATATGATTTGATATTTGTATATATTACAAAATGATCACCATAATAAGTCTAGCTAACATTCATTACCCTACATAGTCACACATTTTTGTCTTGTAATGAGAAATTTTAAGATCTTTCTTAGCAACTTTCAAGTATGCAATACAGTATTTTTTTTAACTTTTAATTTTATATTGGAGTATAGCCTATGAACAATGTTGTGATAGTTTTAGAGGCACAGCAAAGCGACTCAGCCATAAATACACATGTATCCATTCTCCCCCAAACTCCCCTCCCGTCCAGGCTGCCACATAACATTGAGCAGAGTTCCCTGTGCTATCCAGTAGGTCCTCGTTGGTTATCCATTTTAAATATAGCGGTGTGTGCATGTCAATCCCAAACTCCCAAACTATCCCCTCCCTCCACCTTCCCCCCTCATAACCATAAGTTCGTTCTCTAAGTCTGTGAGTCTGTTTCTGTTTTGTGCAATACAGTATTATTAACTAGAGTTATTAAGCTGTACATCACATCCTCATTACTTATTCTATGATTGGAAGTTTGTACATTTTGACCACTACCTTCACCCACTGCCCCCTCCCCACCACGTCCCCACCAGTGTGCCTCTGGCACCCATCAATCTGTTATCCATGAGCTGTTTTGTTGTTGTTGTTTTTGTTTTAAAGATTCCACACGTAAGTGAGATCATACAGAATTCGCCTTTCTTATTTCACTTAACATAATGCCCTCCAGATCCATCCATGTAGTCACAAATGACAGGATTTCCTTCTTTTTATGGCCGAGTAATGGACAGGTTGTTTCCATATCTTGGCTTATTGTAAATAATGCTGCAGTGAACATTGGGGTGCATATATCTTTTTGAGTTGGTGTTTTCATTTTCTTCCAATAAATACCCAGAAGTGGAGTTGCTGAATCATGTGTAATTCTAGTTTTAATTTTTTAAGGAACCTCCATACTGTTTTCTATAGTGGCTGCACCAATTTACATTCCCACCAATACTGTTCAAGGGTTCTCCTTTTTCCACATCCTCACCAAACACTTGTTATTTCCTGGAGGAATTTTTTTTTTTTTAACAAGATAAATTATTCCAGAGTATTTAAATATTTTAAAAATATCGTGAGCTATATACGTTTCTATATCCAGCTTCAGAGCAGATGTTCTCAACCTTCTTGTTTTCATGACCCCTTGACACCCTTCAGAAGTATTAAAGATTCCAAAGAGCTCTTGTTTATGGAGGTTACATCCATGGATACTTACTTTATAGAAATTAAAGCATAAAATTATTTATTACATGAAAAATATTAGTGAGAAGAGAGGCACTGTTTTACACTGTTGCAAATCTCTTTAATGTCTGGCTTAATGGCAGACAGATTTCCAAACATGCTGCATGCAATCTGTTGCAATATCACACAACCTGTAGCCACCCACTGTAAACTCATGAGAGAATGTGTGAAAGGGGCAAATGATATCTCGGTATTTAATTCGAAAACAGTTTGGACTTTGTAGATGCCCTGAAGTATTTCAGAGGATTTAGGGGTACAGATATTAGGTAAGTTCCTCTCCTCAGCAGACTCTAGGGAGACGTCTTGTGGAAGGTCAGTTTGGAGCAAAATCTTGAACAAAATAAAGATCATATGCTGTTGAAAAAATGTGAAGCTAGCAAACTAGAGGTCAGAAGAGGTGTAAAAAAAAAAAAAAAGGCTAGGTTAAAGGCAAAGTATGTAGGATTCAGTTCAAAGGATTTCACCTTTCCCCCCCCTTATGCAGAGTCTGCATATGGGGAGAGAGGGGCAAAAGATGAACCCAGAAGTTAAAAAAAGAAAAAAAATTCTATCATATGTGTCTTTAGAGATAAGTAGATATTGCAACTGTAAAAAAAAAAAAAAAAAGGAGAAGAAGAAAAGAATGCTATAGAAAAAGAAACATTTCATGAATTAAAAGAAAAAGTTCCTAGAAATGAAAAATATGACAGAAAAACATACGAACTCAACTGAAGAGTTAAAAGAGAAAGCTGAGAATATCTCTTAGAAACTGGGAAAAAAGTCAGAGACCTATAAAATAGGAGCAGAAGGGTAAGAAAAAGAGCCGACCCGTCAAATGTCCAAATAATAAGTGAATAAAAATATATTTTTTTAAAAAGGGAAAGGAAAGGATTTAAAAATTTCAAGAAAGTTTTACAGTATTGAAGGACATGAGTTTCCCAATAAAGGACTGTCTAGGGACCCAGCACAAGGACTGAAAATGGATCCACAAGGTGCATTCATTACTGTGAAATTTCAGAACACTGGGAATAAAGCAACTCTCTGAAGTTTCAGGTGCAAAAAACCAAATCACATATAAAGTATCAAGAAACAGAATGACTTTGAATTGCGCAACAGAAATACCAGAAACCTGAAGATATTCCTTCAAAATTATGAGGAAAAACAATTTCCAAACTAGAATTCCAGTGTTCGGTCACACTACTAATCAAACATAAGAGCAGAATAAACATATTTCAAGACATTCAAGGCCTCAAAAATTATGTTTCTGATACACTCTTTTTAAAAGCGATTGAAACAGACACCACACCGAAATGAGAGAATAACTCATGATTTCACAATTTTAGTAAGTCATGAGATCCCAGGAAAAAGAGAAAATAAATCTAAGAGACAGACAACAGTACTCTTCAGGACGGTGGTGAAAGGACATTTCAAGCATTTCAGGTTAACAGCTGGACAGTTGGCCTAGAGAGCAAACCAAATGGAAGAGGGTTTTTCAATACAATCATACAATATGATATGATACATAGTCAGAATTCCTTCAATGTAATATCATTGTTAGAATTCCTAAAGTGTTTATATTAAGAGATTTACATAACAAGGGAAAGGATGGGGTTGACTAGTTTTAAGGTACAGAAGACTAAGCAAAAAAAAAGATTTTGATTATTATTAAACTCATTAAATCCAAAGAGAAAATGGTGTTCAGAAAAATAAATCAAATAATAGTTCAGCTCTGAAGAACATGTACCAAGTCACAATAATATACACCCTAAACAGGAGTCTAGCTAAAACTGTGATATAATGAAAGGACGGAGAACGAGAAGAGGTTTGCAGGTGGGTGAGGCATGAAAGAGCTGAACCCTTATCTCCCATAGGAGGAAATACATCTAGAATACCTCCAACAGAAACATCAAGCATCAGCCTTACAGCAGTGTTATTTGGCCACAGGAATGCAAATGCTAAAAGAAGCAGTTAAAGAGTAGAGAGAGCTCCGCTGGGGTCTTGCAGAACTGTTTGACTATTTAAACCACGTACACGCATGACTTTGATAACAATTAAAAACTACATGTAAAAACCAGACAGCAGCTGCCTGGTTTGTACAGACTGCCTACCTACAGCCTAACAGAAGGGATGTGTTGTAAGGGGTTAATACCACAGCCTCAGAAACAGAGAAGAATGGCATTCCCAGTACCAGTCAGAGTCACGCAGCATAAGATACCATGAAGACAGATGTAAATTAACTTGAACACTATTCGTCATGAACAAGAGATAAAAGTCCTTTTGATGCCATAAGCAAAACATTATGCAGCCAAGAACATGCAAATGTTGACCGCAGGAAAAACATAATTGGGGTCTTGTTGTGAAGCGGGGGAGGGAGAGAATGGGCACCCTAAAAGCGTAGATCACGGGGCTCGGAAGAAGTGGGTAACTGTGACCCACAGGATGAACTCATTGGCAAGCATCATCCCCTACTCGGGGTCCAGCCAAAGGGTAATTCACCACCCACCTTGGGAAGAAGTTCCCTCTCCTTGAACACAAAAGCATGAGAAGTAAAAAGACCACGAGCTGCTTATTAAGTCTCGTGACCAGCTCCCAAAATCAACCGAGGCCATCTGCACAATGGACCCCAACATGCTTTGACATTGACTCAGGTGGTAGAACAGACTTTGGTGGTTTGAAAATTATAAATTCAAGACACTGGAAAATATAAGTTGAGCAATAAGGTAAGCTACAAATTCATGCAGACAGCTTTGTTTTGAATCTAAGAGACAACTTAAAAACTCTTCTTTGTAAAAAGGCCCTCATCCACCAGTTATACTTTTCCAAAAGACTTGCTAAGGGAGAGGGAAAGTAAAAGGAGGAAGACAGCACATCATGGCCAGACATATTTCAACAGTGAGTAATAATGCACTAGGTCAAAATGATCAAGTATAGCTTAGGAATCTTAAAAAGTCATGATGGCCTGGGAGGATTAATAATTCTCTTGCAGGATGAAAAGCAAAACTCCCACCTGCTAAGATAAGTGTCCATCTAGAGGAAAACTAAATTCCTGTACAGGAAAATGGCAAGAACATTACTGGAAGTTTGGGGAAACAAGACAATATTTTACCCATAGGTTCTTTTTCATCCGAAACAATCAACAGTGTATATGATTTGTATTTCATTTGAGGACAGTGTAGCAGAAGTACCAACAAAATCCTAACGAAAATATGCCATTGCTTCCTTGAGTTTCCATTTGGCAGGTCAAAACTCCCTTGAGGTAGGAAGTACACAATTAGGGTCTCACATTTATACTGTGTTGGTGAATCACAAGTGTGACACTGAAGAGTCAGTCATAATCACCCTCACACAACATAGAGAAACAGGCCTATTTCCGACACTCAAATACGCCTGTAAGTTATCTAAATGCATTGCTTTCTCTAAGAACTATGGTAAATTGTTAAGACAGCATTTTCCCAGTGTGTTAAGTGACAAATAACAATCTACCCTCCCTTTCTGAAGGTCACTGAGTTACAGTAAATGAATAAGAACGATCATGGGTTTTCTAACTATACACACACAGATTTACTTCCGTATATATTTAAAGATTTACCTCATTAGTTCCTAACGCCACTTATTACAAATCTAAGAGTGATTTAAAACCACCAAAACGGATCTAAAGCCTCAAAGAGAAACCTGAGTATGTGGTCCCTCTGGAGGCCTGAAGTTTGGTCATTTTTTTCCCTCCTATTTTCACTAATTTTAATCCAATTTCTCCACAAAATTTAGAGGGAGGCCAGTTCAATTATTAAATATTTCATTTCACTAAGCATAACAATGGCTCAAGGGAGAAGTGTTCATCCTTTCAGATTCCTCCAAGTCACACTAGAAAACATAATCTCTCTGGAGAAAATATTATAAGCAAGATGTGCATATTTCACAAAGGATTCGTTTGATATGATGTGTCCTACCATAATGTTTAATTTTGATGTTAAGCAAAAAGAAATACATTTTTATACTAACTTGGCAGGGAAGAGCATTAACTTTGCTAGGAAATAGGTACAAACTGAAGACAGAGCTTCAGAAGACAGCCTATTAAAATGACCTTGAAATATCCTCCGTAGATTTTTTTTCTCGGCTCTACAAAACTGCCAACCATTTATCTGAATTCAGCCCCATCATACTAGCAGAAGAAAAGCCAAAGCACAATGAATCGTCAGGATGCAATTCACTATTATGAAAAGCAGAAAATGAGGTTGACTCCATTTTTTTTTTTCCAGTCAGCAGTTTGGCACAAAATGGCCCAAGTGCTGCTCTAATCCCCAACAGACCTGAGTTATATAAATCTAGATCAACTGACAAATGATAGATAACATATTTCTGGGTGGCTCTCTGTGAGTATTCCCGCAGCTATCAGACACAGGCACAGTCTTGCCCACCAAATGAATCAGAGGCAAACCAGTTCAGTGTTAGAGGCAACCTTTCCAGTCCAAAACTGAAGACTGACCGTAAGGGCCAGTTTACTCGCTGAATCATGCCTGCTCTTGTGCAAGACATCCTTGGGCCCTCTCCTGGCGTTGGAGCTCAGCTACCGTGAATCAGCGTCACACTAAGAAAGCTGCCCAAGTTGGAGATCCAGGTCTGAGATTAACACGTTCCCTCAGCGGGCAGGCGATGGCAAACCTTCCTTCACCTGACAGTTGGGCATACATTAAATATTATCACATTACTAGGCGCAACAATAGCTTAACTGTAACTAGGTTTCTGATTAAGTCCTTTGGAAATCATCGACGTCATTTATGTTTTTCAAGACGGCTTTAAACAATGAGACAAAGAACGTACGCTGGTTGCAGCACCTTGCATTGCTACCTGCTTCCAGATTTCAATCCACATTGTGTAGTGGGGACACAGTTTGTAAGAGGGCTAAATATAATAGAAGGAGGTGGTTCAGACTATACTTATACTTAGCTTATGGGGATGAGTCAAGGATGCAAAAGATAAAAATAAAAAAGAGTATAAGACAGAAATACTATACAAAATAACCGTATCTTTTGGTTTTTAAAATATTTTTTAATTTTCATTTTTTTTAGTGGGAATGTGAAGCTTTCTGGCAGGCAGCATTTTAGTCCTTACTGTTACCTAGTGACTCTTGCAATCTCTTCTAATTCAAATGATCTATTGTACTGAGAATTCTTTTCTTTCTACATGGCTACACTTGCTACTTACATAGTCACAGCATTGCAAGAGAACTTCAGCTACATGCATTGGCTGAAAATGCCAAAGGCATGTGATATAGCTTATCAATTCAACAATTTAGCACTCGATGACCATTACACGGCATTCTGCTTCATAATCAGCTATGAGGCCTTCAAAAAGATATTCAATCATCCTTTATCTTTACACATGATACTTCCTTAAGTATTTTTCAGTCACTCTCCTCAGTGTCAGTCAACATAATAATTTCATACCATGTTTCATATTTTAAAAAGTTTCCCTATTGGGACTTCCCTGGTGGTCCAGTGGGTAAGACTCCGTGCTCCCAATGCAGGGGGCAAGGGTTTAATTCCTGGTCGGGGAACTAGATCCCACATGCATATCGCAACTAAGAGTTTGCAGGCCGCTACTAAGAAGCGCACATGCCGCGTCTAAGACCTGGCACAGCCTAAATAAATAAATAAATAAATAGATTAAAAAGTTTCCCTATCAACTTTTGACTCAACTGCTATTAAAACCAAGAGGATTTCTATATAATTATGCAAAACTGATTAAATATTATAAAAGATTTAAAAATTCTTTACACAAAAAATATGGGAAGATGAACATAACAAAAAGGAGTCACTCACATATAGAAATTGTACCAGCCACCATCAAACTGGCTATATCACTTCTCTTCCCACGATAAAAGACACCTGAAAATATCCTGAGTTTTACAGATATTTAGGGCAGTAAATTTAATTCGACTTTCTAAATTCTGAAAAGGCTAAAACCCTTCAATGTCTTCCCTAATTTACTCTTCTCTTAGTTTTACTATCTTGGCTTATGAATGTTTTCTTAAAAACACAAAGAAAGCAAAAACCAAATGCAAACGCTGATGTTAAAAACAGTAAAGTTTATCAACTGCCTTCATAGCCTCACATGAGAGTAAGGCAACCCGAACAGATATAACCATCCTCATTTTGTAGATGAAGACACAAAGCTCAGAGAAGTTAAATGACTTGTCCAAAATCAAACACCTAAGTAACTGGTGGTTCTGAGGCTTGAATGCACACCTTCAGATTTTACAGTCAGAGCTCAAAAGACAGAAATTAGTGAGGTTAGGTGGAAACAAAGATAATCCCAATTCCTCTTTGTGGAATTAATTAAGAAATTTCAGCTAAAATTGGAGTCCGGGCAGGCCTGTAGGGGGAGCTCTTATACCCTGCCATGCACCATCAATTACTCCAAACAGGAAGATACTTATGCCTTCCTCTCTAGTCTCCAACGGAAAAGTGTTGCCTACTTAACTATCCAGAAGGAAGAAGAAAACTTCTCTCCACCTAACCACAGCCCAGCCAATCAGAGAATGTACCAGACCAACCTATGAGTAGCCTCCATACTTTGGACTCCCAGCTTCCTCACATGGACTGTTGGGTTATTATAGCTCCTCTCAACTCCCCTCTTTTCCCTATAATAGCAAGTTCCTCTTCCTTGTTCTCTGACTTGCCCCATAGTTCACATACCCCGAACTGCAATTCCTCTGGGCTCTTCCCGAAGAAACTCGCTTTTGCTAGTAAAATAACTGGCTGTTGTATTGTTAAACTTGACATTCACCAACCTTATATTTTGATTAGAACTTTAAACACACATTTCCCCCAACCCCGTCCCCGCCATACACACACAAACACACAACACTACCTACCCCTTTTCCGAGTTTTGAACCGCTGGCCTGTTAGCACTGGCTTCTGATGCTTATTCATAAAATTTCTGAAAACAAAGAAAATAAGATTAGGCACTTCAAATAAGCAGTTCATACAATATATAGCTAATAAGTATATGTTTGACTTCACCCATACTAAATATAGTTTTAAAGATGAGATAATTGTAACTACTGAACTAGCAAAACTTTTAAAGTTTAATAATATCTAGTGTGGACAAAAGACACAAGGAAAATAACCACAGACATAAACTTTGATATAAAGGATAAACTCCATGCAATACTTTTGGGAAGCATTTGGTGAATATCTATAAATATTTACATGTGCATAACCTATGGTCCAGCAATTCCTTTACAAGGAATTTGTATAACTTTTCCTTTACAATACCCACACAGGTATGCAAATATACGTGTATGTGTATATATAAAAGGATTTAGCTGCAACATTGTTGGATGCATAAAAAAATGGAAGTTGAATACTCATAAACCTATCTAGTTCAATAAGTTATGATAAGCCATCAAATGGAACTACGAAGCTTTACAAAATAAATTATATCCAATGTACTACATATGGCCCTGGCTACCTCTCTGATTATGTTTCCTACGTATACCTCGTCCCATCATGCACTGCTCCAGCCACATTGCCCTCTTTGCTTCTTCCAGTGGGCCAGGGAAGCCATTCACATGGCTTTAACTCTCTGCACTCACTCAAATGCCTCCATTTCAGAGACTTTCCCAGACCACCCTGACTAACAAGGCTCCTTCTCTCTCTCTCCCTCTCATCTAGCTCTATTTCTCTTCATAGCTCACAGCAGACCCTGTCATTTCATTAGCATCTGTTTGCCCTGGTCTATTTCCCCCAAGAGTAACATCCATGTGGGTAGGGATTTTGTAGGTTTTACTCAATACTGTATCTTTAGCACCTAAAACAATACTGAGAGTAAGCATTTAAATTTAATAAATAATTGTCAAATAAGCCGTCGCACTGATATGGAAAGATGTTCAAGTAAAATTGTTAAAGGAAAAAAGCAAGTTGAATGAAAGAGTGTAAAGCATAATTTTTTGGTTAAAAAGGGGGGTACACGTAATATTTCCTTTTCTAGGCAAGGAACATTTAAGAACGATACAAGAAACTGTTAGTAAGCTTTTCATTTGTTTGCTTAACCTCAGAGGATGAGTATTTGGGTATTTTAAATTCTCCTATTGGATTTAATATATAATTAAAAATATCAAAAATGATCTTTTAAAAAAGTGAAAAATCTGCTCTAAAAGACCTTTTACAAACTGAGAATAACCTTGCTGGCATAAATATTACAATCTGAAAATATGTCTAGATTGCCTAAATTATGAGGACCAAACGATTAAGATAATGTCAAGCAAATTACTTAATTATCTTTCAAAGATTTTTAAAATTGTGATTTGAAAGTGTCTAGATTTTCTCCATTACTTATACCATTAATTATATCTCAAAATTTTTAAAAAATCCTCAAGAATGTGGAAGAATTATTATTCAATTTATATACTAAAACTTTCTTCCAACCCCATGAAAAAAGAGAAACTTCTATTTTCACATAGAAATCAATCTGTTTATCATTGAAAACTTGAATCACCATTTTTAAAGTGAAACTAAAAAAAATGTTTTAAATAAAGTAACAAAGCCCAAAAGTAATTTCTTTTATGGTTTAAGTAGAGAGAATTTTTATCAATCCTATAAAGTGAACTTACTACATCCTACTTGGAGATATAAAGGTGACTAAGCCGGATTCCAAGCCCTCAAGGAACAAAGAGCCCAGCAGAGATAAAATACAAACATCTACAGTACAATGTGACAGGTGAAACAACAGCGGGACACACCTAGCTAACCAGTATAGAGAAGGGAATGATTGCTGTATGTGTATGGGGCAGCAGCTGCACAGTGAAATAACTACAAAAGCAATAACTTTAATCAATGAAATCTCATTTCATTTGAAAGATGTCGGAAATAGAGTTTCTAATGCATTATTTATATTCACTGCAAAACTCTTTCATTCAGAATTTTCCCTGTTGGAATTTTCAACAGATTCACTCTATACCAGCAAACATTTCCATTGGAGCACAAGTAATGAATATACATGTGTGTGTGTGTGTGCGTGTGTGTGTGTGTGTGTGTGTGTTCTTCTTAATGTTTCCACACCTCCCAAAACACAACAAATACCGAAATACCATACAAAATGTTTTCTTGTGTTAGTGAAGGAAAATACCTGTTAAAGAGTTTGGGTCTCCTACTGAGATACAAAACCAAAAATAGAGCCTGAAACTCCTCCAGGAGGTGAACAAGCAAGGAAGGAGTTTCCTTTTTTGCCAAAGATGTTTTTATTTTAGAATTTAAAAATATTTTTAAAGTGGGAGCCCCCTCTAAAAGACTTATTTTAACGTCTAGAATATAAACATATAGAATTCCCTAATTAACTCTACCTTTACACCTTGTTTCTATTTTCCTGCTAATGGGGAATTACTACCAAACACAGCCTACAGTGGAGAGAATTACTCTATTTTAAAAATTCTTTAGCTCTGTTTATACTTTCTTTAGTTCTAAATACAAAAGTTTGTTTCTTCATAGCCCAGTTATGCAGGCTTATTTTACACAGCCTCAATATAGTCTATGTGGAAAATAATAAAAGAACACATAAACATAAAAAAAGTATGCAAAGATTTTGACACACACAACATGCAAAATAAAACAAACACAGAGGCTCACCTACTGGTATTGAAAGACTAAATGAAGATATTCTGTTCACCAAAAGTCCCTATCGTTTAGCTGTTACTATTTGGAGTAGAGGCTTGGCTTCCCTCTAAATTTAGCTCTGGTGCTACATTATAATCTGCTCCAGTGAGGGTCAGCCTTTATAAGGCACTCACTGAAGCTCTGGCTGAAGAAGAGCAAGGGCACTTTGACTAAGAAACTGTGCTGGCTTAAACCTGGGAAAGTAACAAAGGAAGATGACTAAGAAACTGTGCTGGCTTAAACCTGGGTAAGTAACAAAGGAAGACTAACAAAGGCAGTTCTCTTAGGCCAAGGTCAAAAGCTCACTTTTTATTTTTTTCGGTACGCGGGCCTCTCACTGTTGTGGCCTCTCCCGTTGCGGAGCACAGGCTTCGGACGCGCAGGCTCAGCGGCCATGGCTCACGGGCCTAGCCGCTCCGTGGCATGTGGGATCTTCCCAGACCGGGGCACGAACCCATGTCCCCTGCATCGGCAGGCGGATTCTCAACCACTGCGCCACCAGGTAAGCCCAAAAACTCACTTTTATTAGACTGCATTACAACTTACAAGTTGAAATCAACTAAAATCATGATGATTTCGCTTCCATAAAAACTATAACCCAAACACTCACATAGAAAATAAGCTCAAGGGACTTCCCTGGTGGTGCAGTGGTTAAGAATCTGCCTGCCAACGCAGGGGACACGGGTTCGAGCCCTGGTCCGGGAAGACCTCACATGCCGTGGAGCAATTAAGCCCATGCGCCACAACAGCTGAGCCTGCGCTCTAGAGCCCACAAGCCACAACTACTGAGCCCACGTGCCACAACTACTGAAGCCTGCATACCTAGAGCCTGTGCTCTGCAACAAGAGAAGTCACCGCAATAAGAAGCCTGTGCACCCCAACAAAGAGTAGCCCCTGCTTGACGCAACTAGAGAAAGCCCACGCACAAAGACCCAACAGTCAAAAATTTAAAAATAAATAATAAAAATAAATTATTAAAAAAATAAAAAGAAAAGAAGCTTATGTCCCACCAAAATGGAAAAGCTCCACGGTTTAAAATAGAATTTTTAAAAATTGTATGTAAAGTGGTAAAACAAAATGGATTTAAGTATTTCACATGTCATCTAAGAGACTAAATTTCTTGGATAGTTTAGAAGATAAAAGAAGGCCATAAAAATTCTAAAGCGATACAATCAACCAAACATTAGAAACCAGGTACTTTATTAATGAAATAAACATTTTTGAATCAATTTCTATTTAAGTCTAAATGGAAAAGTTTAATTGAAAGATTTTTAAATCTAACATATTAGATAAATATCGCCCCCACCTCACTTTATTTATCTTCTAACTGCCCTCATGCTCTTTTCATATTCCACCCCTTACTCCCAACCAGACTCTGGGTCCAAGTGTGACAATGGGCCAGCAGCATTGAAGGGTCTCATGGCTACTGTGTATTAATTCTGCCACTTGCCCTGCCCACCCTGAGTAGATTGACACCTTGCATGTTGTCTTCCCTCGTATTCTTCCTTAATTCTCTCCATTCTGAAAAGTGTCTGACCTATCACAGAAGGCTGTACCTTCTAGTTGTCCCTACTAGTGGATGCCTGTTCTCAACTAGTAATCAAGAGATTTGGCCTGATACTCTATTCTTGCCTGTTCTTCTGGTCTGGCTCATCTTTGAAGTATGATAATCTGCCTTATGTAAGGCATTTAATATTACTAATATATGCTACACATAAAACAACTATGCTATTCAAACAACCTTTACATTATAAATATGGATACTCTAAAGTGGAGTCAATCTTATTTTATAAAGGGATAGAAAGAAAATATTTTAGGCTCTGTGAGCTACATGGTCTCTGTTCCAACTACTCAGTTCTGCTGTTATAGCCTGAAAGCAGCCATAGGCAATATATAAATAGGTGGTCATGGCTATATTCCAGTCAAACTTTATTTACAAAACAAACAGTGGACCAGAATGGGCCCCCAGGTTGCAGTTTGCCAACACCCATCCTGGAGAGGTGTACCCAACAGAACTATCTGTGACCGTGAAAATGTTCTCTATCTGCACTGTCTAATATGGCTATTGGACCCTTGAAGTGCGGCTAGTGTGACTGAGGAACTAAATGTTTAATTTTATTTAATTTTCATTAATTAAAATTAAAATTGAAATAGCCAACATGTCTAGTGGCTATCATGTCAGGCAACCCAGTTCTAAAGCATTCCCTATGGCCCAACACACAAACCTGATAAAAAGGTGAAAACACACTCAAAGGATAGGAATTTTTTAACTAATATTTTTCAAATAAAGTAGCTCTGCAGAGCATTTTGCCCAAATTTCAAAACTATGTGGCTACAGCAGGAAAGAAAAGAAAAAGTACCAAACTTCAAAGTGAAACTCTCTTTGTACCGTCAATATTACTTAAGACAATGGGAAGAGAGAGACTTCTGATTTTAAGATAATAAAAATTATAGGGCAACAATATTATCCCCAAAGTATAAAGTGTGTCATAAAGATGCAATAACACCAGCACACAAAACTCAAAATATAACTGACCCACTTTACTGCAACGTTCTCAGGATGTACTCTGTGTTTGGGAGTAAGTTTCAAGAACTACCTTTTATTCTATATTTCAAATGGGTAAAATAATATACCATAAAAGAAAACTAAAAATTGCCCATAATTATAAACTATTCTCCTTTCCGTTAAAGCTAAAACTGCAAGAACAAACATCATAAACTCCTGTACAAAAAGTTGTCATATCTAGGGATCGTTTGGGTTGATAACATTGTAGCATCCTTCTCTCAAAAGAAAAACAAAATTAAATTGCTCTGTGAAACTTTAAATTATGAACATTCTAAAGTGATACGCTAAATATTTGCCTATAATTACACTACACAATTTTGCTGTCCAGAATAACATTAGCTTGTTCAATATCCTTACCATGATTTTGTAACAGCCTCTCTGGACTCAAAATCACCCAGCCTCTACAACAAACTTCGCTATAGCTCCTAGAAAATTCTATCTAAGTTTCAGTATTTATAATAATTGAAAAAACATTAAAAATTTAAAATAACAAATAGCCTACCTATAAAAGAAAAATGTTTCTAAATAAATTCAAATACTTCTTTAATACAAAAATATTACTATTATATTCATATCCTCTTCATTCTTATAATTAATGATATAAAAGAACAAAGATATCTTTCTTAAAAAGCACAAAACTTAAACTATAGTTCTCTCCTCAAAATTTTACAACGGTAGTTTGCAGCAAGGGACATTAATGGTAGGAACTTAAATTGTGCTAAGCAACGACCTTTTAAGAAAGAGGGATCAAAGCCCAAAGGAACTGTACTGCGAAAAAAAGTACACTAAGTTAACTATATTCATTTAAATCTGCCTTAAGAAGACATAAAAGCATCGTGATTAAATATTCATTATGACATTTCCAAATTGATTTCACTTCTTAAACTTTATCTTATTTTTGAATAATGATTCTTGCTTCCCTGTAAATAAAAATATTCCAGAAATTACATTTTAAGTATTAATGTACAACCTCTTCACTGAAATAAAGACAATTACATAATGTCGCTTATTTCATCTCAATGAAGTTATTTTCAAAAACTTTCAAGAAGTATAAATTAACTCCGAAATAGTTTCACTCTGCTTATCAATTCATGCCATCTACTCAAGGGACTCTGTAAGCAGTCCCTGGGGCAAGCACATGTCCTTCTCTGGACCCTTCCACTTTCCCCATTTGGGATCTC
Organism: Delphinapterus leucas; assembly: GCF_059928025.1. Taxonomy (NCBI): domain Eukaryota; kingdom Metazoa; phylum Chordata; class Mammalia; order Artiodactyla; family Monodontidae; genus Delphinapterus; species Delphinapterus leucas. The sequence goes on along the minus strand of NC_143137.1, from coordinate 69,135,786 downwards.
TCCCAGGCCCTTCCCTTCCCCCAGCAACTGACCAGCCCCACTCAGCTTCCCAGATGGCCTAATCTTGCTGATGTCATTCTTATGTCTCAACACTTTGAAAAACACAAACACACCTTCAACTACACACACTGTACATACTTTGGCCTTTAGAAAACTCATTCCTCAAACGTAACATTTCAGGGTATCTTAATAGCAAAATGTCTTAAAACCTCTGTTCTAGTTAAGACCCTTAGAACTTTTGTCTGCAAGACAACAGGATAGTGATAACAATTGCATACCTATGATATTTCAAGTTGTAAATTCAGAGAATTTAGAGGAAATGGTGGCATGAAACAGAAATATCCAATGATTAAATGTCTAGTTGTGGTTTAAATATATTTATTAATTTATCAAGTATTTTAGGGCAGGCTTATTGTGTATCAGGCACTGTACTAGAGCACTGGTTTCAATCCAGGGTTAATTTTGCTCCCCAAGGGTCATTTGGCGGTGTCTGGAGACATTTTTGCTTGTCATGCTGGGAGAAGGGGGCTGCTACTGGAATCTAGTAGGTTGAGGCCAGGGATGCGGCTCAACGATCTACAACACTGTAGGAGAGCCCCCTACAACAAAGGGTTATCTCGCCCAACGTTTTAATTGTGCCAAGGTTGGAAAACCCTGCATTAAAGAGGAAACAAAGGTAAGCAAAGCCAGAGATGGGCCTTGCTCTCAAGAATTGAAAATTGTGCACACAGGTCTAAACACATCAGAGCAGCAACCAGCCAGATATTTCCTTGAAAGACTTATTTCTGTTTGCCAAACATTAATGTCAATTGTAGACAGAACAAATGCATCACCGAGTAGCTCTGGCAGGAGGTGATAATGGGGAGGGGCTACGTATGTATGGGGGGAGAGGATATATGGGAAATCTCTGTACCCTTCTCTTAACTTTGATGTGAACCTAAAACTGCTCTAAAAAAAAAATTAAGTTAAAAAAAAAATCAGCAGGGAGTGGTGTCAAATGCCAGAGAGCATTCAGTTGATTAAGGCTAATTTTGTATCAAACACAAAACTGATGGGAGTGTTTATGACTATCAGTACAAATAGAAGAGTAGGAGATAAGTTATTATGGTGAGGGGGACTGAAGTCTGTTCCTCTCTTCTTAGCATTGTAATCAAGGAGGAGAAGATGACAGAATCTTCTGGAAAAAAAAAATAACACCCTAGACTGGTTACTAGCGGGAGAATGTTGCTTTGGAGCAATGGCTTTTTACAAAACATGGGAATGAAACTTCAGGAAGTTCAAAGGTGGTGACGGACAGGAGTCCAAATGTCTTCTCACTTGTGAGTTCTCTCAACCAGGCCACTCCGGCCCCCATCCTCCCAGGAGGGGACCTGCCCAAGCCTGTCTAGCAGATGAAGCTTTATTTGAAAGGCTGCACACACACAAAAAGTTACCTACCATACACATGCCTATTTCACAATGAGGACAGCGTGAAATGTATAGAAATGCCCTAGCCTAGCCTGGGACTTAATGGGACACAGCACACTGATGATATGAAACTGTATTCCCAGATACAATTTTAAAGGAGTGAATTACAGAAACTCAAATTGAGAGACAGAGAGAGAGAGAGAGAGAGGAGACCAGTGCCACATTACAAACTTTCAAGTATACTTTTTCAAAAGGCTTAAAATCATTCATTTGCATTCATTTATTAAACATACCTCTATCTGGTACTGGTCAATAGGGATGCAGATGGGACCAATCAGACAAAATACATAGGCAAGATGCATGGTGCTCACTTTCTAGCAGGTGAGGTTTGACCCAAGCACTGCACAGAAAAACCTGGCAGTGTGATTTAAGAAGTAATGGTCTCCAGTATGTTAAAGTACATCACATGATGAATTTGAGTTGCAGTTGTGTTTATTAATGCTTTAACAATTAAACGTGTGTTGCATTTTTGTTTTTTTACGTTTTAACTTATAATGGATATCCATGAGGTATGGAACACTTTGAAACCTGAAGAACTAAACCTAGACCCTCATCTCACACTCTGATAAGGTTCTGAGATGTCACGCCACTTGCCTGAGGTCAGGCATTCCATTCTAACCTTGGTGATAAAGCAGAGATCAAAGCAGAAAAATCAGGCCCTCACAAACACAGAACGGTCAGGGCCAGAACCCGTCAACTGTCTACTTGCAGTGCACTTCTCCAAAGAACCAACTGAAGTTGTTGGGTAACCATTTATATGATTCTTGAAAACAGCTTTTTTATTATTTGCCTCATGAATTTTATGGTTTAGAGTCAGAAAGTGAAGCATAAATATTAATTTTAACATCTAGTTCAGCACTTGGATAAACTGAATTAACATATGTTACCTCCCAAATGCCAAATAGTTCTCCGTGGAGTTCTAGTAAGGAGAAAAACATTTGTCTTTAGCAAGAGGATTTAACAGAAATCCTGCCTGTTAAGGACATGTAAATCGTAGGAAATTTATGGCTCCATAGTTTCTGGTACTACTGGAGCTGGTTCTCAACTTCTTTCCTGCAGAAGCTCAACGCTAACGTAAACACCATCTTCACACTCCTCCACGCCCGATGTGGCGTCCTTTCCTCTAGCCAGCAGCTTCCTCTGTACCAGCAATGTGGGCTTCTCCTTCCTGTTTACAATAGCCCCATTCTATTACCTTGTATACTGAGAAAAACATATGTCATATTCTCTTTTTTCCTTAGAAATGATCACAAATCCAGGAAGCTGTCGAGGTTGGTTTGAAAAGCATTAAAGTCTTTTGTGTGAATATGCAAAAAAGAAGAGGATACAGTAGGATATTATAAAACTGCACACCCCATGGTGGCTTATGATATAGTCTCCATAGTGCTAAGAGTTAATATTCCTTACTGTTACTCACCTCTGCCTAGCACTTTTCTTGAGATTTATTTAGAAGTCCTCAAAATAACAGTGCATCTAACAATTATTTTTTAAAAGTCCTCTTCTAACATAAAAATAAGTCGAACTACGAAAACACAATTCTACACATCTCACAAATTTGTTATTATTGTTTTCCTACTAATATATTATTATATATATATAATTAAGAGAATGAAAGATAACAAAACAAAAAACACCAAAGGATACACCTGAAATTAAAAAATCAAAAAAGAACAATGAAAGCATTGTCTCTTTGGCATTTGCCAAAAGAATGGTTCATTCAGTGAGTTACCTAAACCTTTTATTTCCAAAGCAGTTTACAAATATGACTATCAGAATATTTTTTGGCACTTTTCACTCAACACATGCCAAATTTAGAACAGGCCAAATTATTCCAGTTGGCATTTAACTGCCTAAAAGATACTTGCTGAAGAGACCCATGGCCCCAACACAGACATCAGAATGAGTTAAGAAAGAAAAGTATTCTTGTGTATACTGCTGATACTGGTATACAGCAGATTTTTTTAATTTAGAAATTATTCTAAATTGTTGTGTATTTTTTCCCCTAATAGATACAAAGGAAAAATGCTGTGGAAACTCCTAACGACAACCACAATCCCGCATTAAAATGATTCACATTAACCTGATTATTAAATCCCCAAGTTGCATCTCTCAGGTTTAACTGTTTCAGCCATGTCTTTATTCCATTCATCAATAAAAGTAGAAAACAAAAAATCAGAACAGTCCAACTGGAAAAAAAATCAAACTGAGAGAATAAAATTCCTTTAAGGCACTATATAGATAAAAACAGTTCCATGCATCATAGTTTACTTGCAAAATAAATTTCACAATTTCCTACTCATTTTATTTTCTAGCTATTTTGGCTATTGATATTCTAGCTATTTTGGATAATTCCAAATTAGTTTGTATTCAAGGGCAAAATATCCGAATAAGTATATGATTTTCTCTTCTATGGTTTCTTTTTATGTCCATTATTAACTTTCCTGCTACCACCAATTCTGAAGATACTGCTTTATAATTTTCAGTTTAGTCTAAAACATGTGATGTCATAAATTACTTGAGAGCAAGAACAAACCTTTAAAATATAATCTCCACTTCCATGATTTTAAAAAAGTTGACATACTGAAGAAAACGTGCCTTTCAAAGAAAAAATTTCTAGTTCCAATACGGTTGGCCAGAAAATTACAGCCAATATTTATTTTATAAATATTTATAACATGTTATAATATTGTATGGAGTTGTTTTCTTGGGGGTTGTTCTCCCTGGAATGTTCTCCATTTTCTGGCTCGCCTGCCCAAATTCACCAATCCTTCCAGACTCTGTTCAGAATCTCACTTTCTCTAGTCCTCCCACTGAGCTCCACATGTTCTGGAATCTGCACTTGTGACTGTACTGCTCTGGTTGGGGACTGGAGAAGGCTGTGTGGGGAAGGGGTCATTTGAGCTGAGAAGGATTGGAGTAAAATGTGATATGCAGAAATGGGTGGAGGAGGGTATTCTGGGAGCAGGAAGCCAGTGGGTGGGTAGGGAGTAACCACATTGTTCACATTAGAGCTGAAAGACTGGACGGAGCCAGACAGCCACCTGAACAGGCAAAGGGAAGTTCTCAAAGGGGTCTAACCTGTCGGCTGACAGAGGCGGGGGGCGGGGGGGGCTTTTGGATGATGACTTTAGTCCCTGTTGTTTCAGGGGCTGGCGGGTCTTCTCCTAAAGGATAGAGGCCTCTTGGGAACAAATATCATGTCTTATCATTTGGGATTCGCTGAAAACAACAGATGCATACCAAGAACTTTCTTATTATTATTAAAAAAAAGTTAATCCTGATTAATATTTTTAATAAGTTAATCCTGAGATAGAATTACTAGAATTATATCTTTTATGAAAGTCTCTCTTGAAAAATAAATCTCTTCCAAAATGTAGGAAGTTGGGCTTATGGCAAATACTAATGTCTATACAATTTTACTTTAAAATGATTTCTTAACTAGGCCTGTAATTGTGTTATTCATCTTCTTCTCAACTGTAAAAACAGGTAGAATTGGCCCTAAAAATAACAATTAATTTTTATATAACATTTTATAGTTCACAGGGGATCCTCAAGTGTCCTCAGAGTCATCCTGTAAGTTTGGTTAGTATCCCTGTTTTATATATGAAGAAAGTGAAAGCAAGAGACATTGCCTTGGAAAAGCCATCTCATCACGGAGTCTTGGTTTTCCCACTCTAATTCTCAGAGCTATGGCTGTGCTTGGCTGTCTCCCAGGGCTCATCCATAATCATTTCCTACCAGGTCAGAAGAGGTTACTTAATGGGACTGCTTTACTCCACAATCAACAGACCAGGAAGAGATTTTACTCAGAGGCTGATGAATGTAGTTTTAAGGGCTGCTTTGTCTGCCGGGTCTTTTTAACACAACCCCGCAATAGATAACCAAATAACAAGAGATAAAAACACCAGTTTTCTAGCTTAAATGTATTTATTGGGAAGGTGAATGCTACCTTTTCCCTTCTGATGCAAAAATAACTTTCTATTTTTAATTATTGGAACTGTTTTACTACACTCAGAGATAAGAGGCACCAGCCTTGAGTTTTAAATTCCACAGTGACATAGCTAATATAAATATATATGAGTTGAAGGTGGATATACACTAATGTGTGCTTCAGCATTACCTGGCAATGAGACTGGACTGGCTACATTGTCCTTAGACACTGTGAAGGCTTGGCTTTGAAGCTTAATTAAATATTCTTTAAGAACGCTTCAAACCAAATCTGGGAAGAAATGTTATGAATGATACCAAAAAATTCCATGTTGGCTTCTGGAAACATTAACATTTCATAAGTCCAAAACATTATAAAAGAAACATAAACATCAAGACACGCAGGTTATAAAGTTTTAAGAATTCAGAAAGCAGTTGTCAAAGCAAGCATTTAGTTAAGCAAATCCTGAGGAAGGACGTGGCAGGCACACCTGAGTGTGCTTCCGATTTTCATGCAGTGAGATACCTCCTCTAACTATTGCTCGTGACATTACCAAAGTACTTCTTTTTTTGGAAATGCCTTCTGACTTGATTTATGTGACACAGAAGAAAATCAGTAACTCCACTTCATTCATGTCTTGATTTTCTCAGTTAAACGAAATATATTTGCACCCCTTGTTGAGACGTGTCTGCAAATTACTTCGTCAGGGTCTAAAAAAGATGAAGATTAGCTGCCAGTAGGATATTCATAAGCTTGTGACACAGCACTGAGATACGCCACCTACCTCTTCGTTTTGTGGAGAAGCTAAAGGGTGATGTGAACAGTTTATGGAAATGCATTGTTCACAAGACAGTCTTTTGCAGATTTAGGTGTAACTGTTTTAACATTAAATGGATAACCGCATAAGCTCAACTCTAAGTATAGAGAAAGTGCATTTGTATCCATATTGCTTTCTCTCTCTCGCTCTCTCTCTTTTTTTTTTTTTGGTTTAAACTACAACGACAATTTCTTAGGGGCTGTAATACATCCAGATTTCCTTTTTAAAACTTCCTTATGGAAAATCTCAAACATATCAAAAGCAGAGAGAACAGTCTAATGAAGTCAATGTACTCATTGCCCACCTTCAACCCTTAACAACACGGTGAACTTTGTCTCATTAATACTCTTACTCAGTCCCTGTCCCCCACTGTCACAAAATTATATTGAAGCAAGTCTTAGATGTTCTACCATTTCCCCCCCTTAAACAATTCAGTACGTATCTCTAAAAGATAAGGGACCTTTTAAACATATAACCACAATATTAGTTTCAAAGAAAATAAAAATCCTTAATATCATCAAATATCCACTCAGTCAAGAAATGTACCTAAGAAAAGAAAGTTAAATGTCAAGGAAAACATTACCCCAAAAGTTACAACACTCAAAAATGAGCTATTCCCCTGCAATAAAAAGAAAAAGGCATTCTCTTAAAGCACAGAGCTGTACGTCAAGGGCTTCAAAGAGGGAGTCCAGGAATGGTCTGCAAAATTTGTAACATGTGCATATGAACAATTTTTTTTTTCTTGGTTGGTAGCATTCATCAGAATGTCAAGCAGCTTGAGACCGAAAACATTTACAGACCTTCTGCCCTTGGTTATGATTGTGTGTGCTTAGGGCCACATCACCTCACATTGCCGGGAAGGATTAGTCAAGTAGGGAAACAAATCCACCTAAAATAACTTGGAGATCAAACTGAATTCAACTCAGCATGTACTGAGCACACACTAGGTGCGAGACATGGTTCACAATCTTGAGAAGCAAAGGTAAACTAATTCTAGTTAATTTACAGTCTAGAAGGAGAAGGGGTCAAATAGATTAACAAAAACTGAACTAGGATGTCATGAAAAAGGTGCCTGCCTTAGGTTATTTTCATGGGGATCCAGATGAAGAAGCAAAGATGATGTTAATTTCGGGGTGCAAGGCGGGTGGGGACCAGGGCTCCTAAGAAGATAGGAGAAAATTAGAGGATGTCAGCAACTGTACCAGCAACTCCTGAGGAAAGATTGTTCTTATCGCCCTTGCTGAGGGACGGGAATAAAAATGTTTACTAGGGCCTGTATTCCCCTCCTGGATGGGGTGGGAGAGGGGACCATGAAAGTATCTTGAAAGCTGACACTTCATCAGATCTGGGAAGGAGAGAAAGACTCGGTAAAGAGGGAAGGGAGGTCACTCCAGGAAGAGAAAAGCAGGAACAAAGGGGTGGAAACTACTGGCATGTTAGGGAATCAGCAGTGAGGTGACCTTAGAGCAGAGTATGTGGGAGGGGCTGGCTGACTGGAAATGCCGGCTGGGACCAGAAGTCGGAGCCTCCTAGACCGAACCTGGGCTGGTGGAGAGGAACCAGAAGTACGAGACCACAGCCTCTATTCTGCGGCAGGTGGAGAGCCATTGACATGCTTTAAGTGAATCAGTTCTGTCTTTACAAAGTATGTCTCATCCTTGGGTGCATGATGAGTGCTCAGTGTATATTGGTGGTGGTGCCTTAATGGTGGTGCCTTGAATGAGCTGGATGGAAAGCAGGCTACTTAGGAATCCATTGCAACAGGCCAAGAGACGTCCAGGGTGGTAGCAGTAGAAAAAGGGATGATGGGGACACATATAAGGATTTCATACATTTCAGAAATCATTATTTTTTAAAAGGAGAAGAAAGAAACAGAGACCAAAGCAACATATAAATTCTATTGCATATTGTGGAACAATGTGTTAGTATGCTCTCATTTCTGTAAGAAAAAAAAAAAGTGGAACTATACATATAAGCTATATAAACACATACAATTTCTCAGAAAGGTATGAGAAAAATGGACACCATGGGTTGTAGGGCATGGAGAAGAAACTGTGCAAAGAGGTCAGAGAGTCTTTTGTACCTTTGTCACGCTAAACCACATGAATGTGTTATCTATTAGCTAAAGAATATATAATTTCCCCCTTATTGCTAGCCACAGAGATAGAGAATAATGAAAAACGAAAAGGTTTTGGAGACAGATCTAGGTTCCAATTTTGGCTCTGATACTTCCAAACTGTGGGTCTGTGGGCAAATTAACTTCTTTTTGTTTCTGTCCTCTTATTTTCAGAAACAGGGGTAATACTGGCTAATTCCTAGGTCGCTACAACAATGATTAAACAAATCTTATAACAAAGCATCTGGTAGAATATCAGCACAGACTAAGGACCCAATAAGTAGTAGCTATTTTATTACCAACAAAACTCCTTTGATGGGAATACATTCTTAATACAAAAAAAGTTCCTTGATCTAGTCTAAGGTATGCTCATTAGCTAATCTTATTCCTACATTAAATATTAACACTGGCCAAAAACGATTAATGGAATCCATCTGATGAACACAATCCATTACGTATCTGCTTCTAGAAATTTAAACTTAACATATTATTTATATACATTTCTAGGCAGATGTTGGCTTTTTTACTTTAAATGTCATTGACTCTAGCTTTACTGAATTCATGTACTCACAGAGGACTAAATACCAAGGAGGTGCCATAAGGCACTAGGAAAATAGATAATAAGTTGCTATCCTCGAGGAACTGACAACTTCAGTGAGACAAACAGGTGTGACCTTCAAGTAACCATGGCCCCAATTTGGCACAAGAGATAGAAATACTGTCAGTGAAGCACCCAATTCTGTAACATCCCTTGTAAAATGTTAAGTCACATGGTAAGGAAAGGTTACTCCGCAAGCATTTTCTTAGGTTTCTGAGTTTCTTCTTCATAATACTGTGTTTTCAATCAGTTGTAACTGTGGCAATAGCAGTATTCTAAGTGTTACAAAAGATGGGTCACTCAAAAGCCTTACTACTTGTTTGAACAGTCACATCATTATTAAAGCATTCCCAAACAAAAGTTTCTTTGTTATACATTGCGATGAATAATTTCAAACCATTTTCATGTGATATGTTCTGGCTCAGATCTGCCCCAGCCTGTAAAGATGAAGCCTTAGACAAGAAAACATCTGGGATTTGAGGAAAAAATTTTGTTAAAGGCAGGAAATAATGAACATCTTCCAAGATTTCACAAGTGTTAGTGAATGCTTCCAAGAAATGAAGGCGTAAGGCCAGAGGAAAATACACTTCACTTCATATATGGCACAGCGGGGAGAAAGTGATGGTATGGGGGGGATGCTTAACAAAAAAAAATCTACATAATTATACAAATATTTCTCTTTGAAGCAGACGCGTCTTGGGAGAAACACTAATACTAGACTGTAGAGAAACAACAGTAAACACTAATTTCTACAGAAGCTTTCGCTGATGCTGTAAATATGTTATGGATGTGCACCCGGGAGGAACGACTGACTTCGTATTAGCAAGCAAGTCCTGTCTCTGAGTCACAGGAGGGTACACGCTTGTATTTGGCTCCTGGCTTCCTATAGTGAAAGCCTGAAGCTACATATTACAGTTGAATGAAGGTTGGATTAAGAGGCTAATCTAATGCTATATATAGACAGCAACACCAATTTAATCTCCGCCCCTTCTCCCTCCCCTTCCTATTTCCATAAATCTCAAGATCTGAGTTACAAAGAGACTGGGAACTCTAGAAGAGAGAAGAGGCCCTCCTTCCCCCCCTCATCCCCGGCTGTCTTTCATAAACGAAGTATTAGTTCAAGTGTAAATTGCTTCCAAACGTCCTTAACGGGCACCATAGAGCGATCAGATCCGGTTTTCTTCTACAGCTTCCACAGACGCCAGAGGAGATGACAAGTGGGGGTGGGTGGGTGGAGGGGTGAGGAGGGCAGGTTGCCAAATGAGAACTACCCTCTCCCGAGACTACTCTCACATGCGTTCATCTCGCTCGTAATGGGAGGCTCTCCTCTCCACCCCACCCCGAGTCCAAAGCCTCAACCCTGGCTTCCCCAGGAGTTACATCTGGCGATGCCACGCACGGGACGATGGGCACCCGCCACTTCCCACCTCGTGGCCGGCGCCTGGCCGCTCTCGGTCTCCCGGGACGGCCAAATGTGGCAAGTGGCGGGTCTTCACTCCGGGGCACTGATACGCGGTATAAGTGATGGTAATGGGGTGGAGGGGCGGCTTCCCCACCGAGAGGAAGGAAGCCGCCCCAGCAGGCACATGCTTCCTTAGGGCCAGCACCGGCAGGGGGGGAAGCTCCTGGTGGGGCTCTGGCTCCGGTTGTCGAAGGCTTCCCGGCTCACCCGCTGCCCTACCTGGGCTGCTTCTCACCTGTCCGAGGAGGTAGCGGCGACGCGCGAGGCTGGGGGCTGCAGCGATTCCGGCAGCGGCGGTGGCAGCGGCGGCAGTGGTGGCGGCAGACAATGGAGGAGTGAAGGACAGACACATTGACACCGACACACGGAGCTCGGCGCAGACCCGCCTACCACGCTGCCCCGCCTCCCAGCCCGCCCCCGTCCCGGGCCGCTCCACTCCCTGGGAAATGAGGGGGGGTGTATAGCGAGAGCAAGGGAGATGCATGCCCCTAGCAGAAACTGCCGAACACAGAAATTCCAGAAAGAGAATTTAAATACTGTCTGTCCCTAAATACGTGCACCGGAAAGGATGGCGGTGGGAGACGTGTAACAGGCATTTAATTTCCCCCCTCTGATTTTCTCCATTTGGTTTTTCCTTCCCAGGCTGTTCCAATGGGAGAATCTCGCTGCCGCCTCCTGCAGCTCCTCCTCCCGGCCGGGCCAATGACTCGCGGGGGGCGGAGACTACTGCTGGGCCTGCAGAGACTGCCCGCCCGGCTCGCCCGAGCTCGCCCGCTGCTCGCCAGCCCCCGGGAGGGTGGAGAGAATTCGAACGCTTCCGCGGTTGGCTACTTAATGTCCTAGTCTCAAGTTGCCTAACCTTGCGGCTGGCGTTCCTAATACAGACACGTCGTTTCTTTTTAATACTCCCAAAGAAACAATACCTGTCAAGCTGGCGGAAGCAATGGTTCACATAAAGAAAGGCGAGCTGACCCAGGAGGAAAAGGATCTGCTGGAAGTCATCGGAAAAGGTGTGGGTGCTGGGCTGCGGCGGGGGCGCTGCCTGCCTGGCCTGGGAGGGAAGGGGGGCGTGGCGGAGCCCGGGCGGCGCCCCCGGCCCGGCTGACCCTGGGTTGCGGTTTTGCGAGGCTGACATCCTGCGACCGGGAAACAGCACTCCTACCTTTGATCTGGGACCGGTTGCGGGGGCGGAGAGGTGGGGAAGGAGAAGCGCCGCTGGGACGGGAGCGGAGGTTGCAGACGTTCGTCTTCTAAATAAGCTTTTGGAAGGGTGCACGTTTCCAGGCTCCACTTCGGATGATAATGAGCGACCCGGGGTGGGGCCTCAGAATGTGCATTCTTCAAAACTCCTAAGGTGATTTTGACCACAGTCCGTCTGGGCGATAGTGGCCTGGAAGTTTCAGGTTCTTAGATCGGTGTCTGAGGGCCGTTTCGCCTTCCGGAGGCCGAAAGATCTGGATCCCTTGGCTGTCCCCGCCCTCGCTTGGGGCGGGTGGAGGGAGCTCCTAAGGAGAAGGGTTCTTTACAAGGGCACAAAACAAGGTCTGTAATTTGCCGCATTGAGGCTTCTGAGTCCAGGGCCACCCTGGCTTCCTTCCAGAAACCCCCGGCCGCCGCAGGAACTCGCAGAACAGCGAGGGGGCTGGGGAGGCGTCCACACCGCTCTGCGCACTTGGCAGCGCTGCGACTTTCTAATCGCGCTCTTCCGCGCTTTCCCTTCCATTCTCCCAACGCGCGTCCCACTTCCGCCGCTCCGAGTCCTAGGGAGGGAGACGCAGGCCCCGGGGACGAGCCAGAAGCCATGTTTTCCGCTCCGTCTCCGAGTGGACGTCCCAGAAGAGTTCCCGAAGTCCCGTTACCTGGCAGGTGACAACAGCGTGACTACGTGGCTTCTGCACTGTCACGGCGCGGCGATACGGATGTGTGGGAACTGCGGGCATTGTTCATTTGGCTGTTTTAAGCTCCCTCGAACGGCAGAGGAGCCAGTCATTGCAACATAAACTTCCCAATTTCCAGTCTTTCTTTTTTTCTAAGTAGCCTGGCTCCCATCTGGACCTACAGAGAGAAAGGCACATGTATTCTTTATACTGACAAGAAAAGTCAAAACGTAAAGGAGAGAAATACCGGATTGGAACTCAACAGGTGCTCATGAGCTGAGCCCACTCCATCTGATCTCGACAGGCTGAACTCAGTCACAGCTGTAATTTGCTATGATGTGTTCTTTGCCTAGAATTGTGGGACTTGGAGTTGTTGCAGATTGTTTGTCCAGTACGGTCCTCGGTGACCTGTTTGGCACTGCAGTCTCCCTTTTCTGCCTGTCTCTGGTTCATGTCTCCGTGCCTTTGGTGGCCCTGGGGTTCAGCTCAGCAACCATGTGAGTCTCAGCTCTGTGCCAGGTACAGTGCTGGGCAAAAAAAGGAGACAACGCATCAACTTATAATCCACCAGGGATGCAAATTCTGTTTTTAAGCAGTCCAGAGCTATCACCCTCTCTCAAAAGTGTAAACAAGTGAGCAGTTTTATAAAGGGGGTCTCTGAAAGCGGCAGGTGGTGTGTGTGGAGACGTAGGGAGGGAATCCTTGGATACATTATTAGGTGTCCACTAGTTTTTATTTTTTAAAATTAAATAAAAGAATTAATGTGAATTTTGCCTGGTTAGCACTGTGATTTTTTCTGGGCCTACATCGTGCAACAAATTACACAGACACTGTCTCACCTATTTAATTGGTCCAAGCTGATGAGAAAAGAAGTGAGACAGACATAGTATGTGATACATTCTTGTCAAGTGAAGGTCTGTGGGACATTACCATACTCTTAAAAAAATGTAATGGGAGATAAGAGAAAGTAACAACCGTAGCCAACTTTTACTGATTGTTACTTTGGGCCTGGCATAATTCTTAGCACTTTACATATATCCATGCGTTTAATCTTGATAAGCTAGGAATTATTTTTAAGCTACAACATTATGAGGGACAGCATAGGATGGTAGTTAACCTTTCAAGTCTGATTTGGAATCCTACCTCATTCATTTGCTGGTGACTTGGCCTTGGGCAAATTACTGTTTCTGAGCCTTAGGTTCTCCATGTGAAAAATGGTACCCACCTCACAACACTGCTATAAGGATAAAATGAGTTAGTATGAGTAATGTGTTTAAAATACTCTATTGGCTATTATTATGGTAAATATGGCAGTCTCTACTTGATAGACAAGAAACCAAGAAACTGAAAAGTTCAAATAGCTTGCCCAATATAATACAGGTAATAAGTGGCAGAGCAGAGATATCATATGGCCCACAGTCCTAGAAATATGCTGGACTTGAAAACAAACTTAAACAAAATGAAAAAATTAAACCAGCACCAGAGTCCATACCATATCTTATTCACTTTGAGAGGCAATTTAGTTGCAGCAAAATATTTTCATCTGTCAAGTTAAATTAATTTTAATTGTAAACGTTATTGATTTTGTAGTTTTGTGTGCATTTAAAATTTGTAAAATAATTTTTGGCTTACAGTTGAACGAAGCTCATAAACAAAGTTTATATTCATACTCATAAGAAGCAATTTTTTTTAAAAGAGGTGAGTAGAGTTCTGATATTTTTCCCTTCAGTACATTTCTCAACTTAGAGAACCACTGGCTTAGTCAGTACTAGTACATGGAACTAACAATAAGTTTCCAGCCACGTGTGACCTGTCATCTTGGCCAATCTGAAATAAACTCAACAAATTTTTGAGTTCTCCCTCCGGCTAACCACTGCCCTCCAGAAGTTAAGCCGATTGTAAGTGGGACTTACAGTCCAGAGAATACTGCACATTGCTACCGGACACTTTTAGACAATTTCTTCTTCTGAGTAAATGCACATTCTAGGTATTCTACAGGTTGTTTATTTGTTAGAATGCCAAAAAGAAGTTCCAGATGAAACTGAGAAGCTGTTTCTCGCATATCCATTTAAATCATAGTCACTAACAGCATCCATTTCACAACATTTCAGAAGAGAAATGAAATCACTTAAGCACAGTTAACTGGGTTATATTATTTGTAGATTGACCCATTCTTCTAAGCTCTGATATCTTTTTCATTAAACACTGAGGAAGCACTATTTCAAAATAAATTAAACTTTAAGAATATAAACCAGAAAGTCTTTCATTACTTATCTTGTTTAGTACTTGAAATCCCTGGGATCACTGTTGCCAATTTCACAAGAAAGTAACGTAATTATTTTTTTTATTATTATTGTTTGTGTTAAAGGAGATGTGAAGCGGACTCGGACAATAAGGTTTATTCTACCAATTTTATTGGAGTATAACTAAAGTATGATAAATGGTACATATTTCAAGTGTACACTTTTTTAAAAGTCAGTTTTGACATAAGTATACATCCATGAAACCACTGCAATCTGGACAGTGAACAGTTCTGTCACTCCCAAAAGGTTCTACATACCCATTTGTAATCTGTCACTCCCTCCACCCCTGTCTCCAGGCAACCACTGATAGATGTCACTATTGATTAGATTTCTCTATTCTGGAATTTTATGTAAGTGGAATTATACAGTAAGTATAATAAATATTCCTTTTTTTTTTGCATGACATTTCACTCAGCATCATGATATTGATGTTCATCCATACTGCACCAATAATTTGTTTCTTATTTTTTTCTTTTATTTTCTATGTATGGATATAACTACTATTTGCTTATCTGGTGACACTGATGGACATTTCAGTTTACAGTTTGGGACTGTTAAAAGATCCTGCTCTAAGGTCCTGTGTAGTTAATAATGTTATTTCTAGTACCTCTGGTATATAGAAAGATTCAGGTCTACTAATAATTATAGCATAGAGTTAAAGGACAAATTTAAATTCAAATACGTAGTTACCATTAACTATATGACTGGGCAGGTTTTGCAACCTCTGTGGGCTTCATTGTCTTCCTTTACAAAACAACAGCTCTTTTAGTTACTCTAATTTTTATGTAGTGATTCATAATCCTAACTTGAAGACATTTTGTTACAAAGTCTAAAAATAGATACACATAGGAGAATTTAGAAACTTTACACTTAAACAGATTCACTATTTCAAAATATATGTTGTAATTAGAAGTCTATTTTAAAATACATTTATAACTATGTATCTATGATTAAGTCTGTATCCATATATTATTTTTAAATTCAGACACTTTAATTATTTATACATGATTTTACTTATACATAAATGTAACAGCAACTAACAAGTCAAACAGTTTTTTAAATACTTAACTTAGATATAGATTCCTCAAAACATTCCTGTTGAGGGATCCCACTAAATGATTGAAACTCATAAATATTCAGATCTCATGACTATCTGATGGATTGCTGGAAACAGAAAATGACATGTTAGTTTGTTTCTCCCTTTTTGTTTGTTTTGGCTACTTCTCCTTGTCTTCAGTAGAGACCAGTGGTCCCAAACTAGATATTAGAAATGTCGCAATGAATTATATTATGCTGCTGTAAATATAAATAACAAGAGCATCTAATATGCACTGAGGTTGTACCCTGTGCCCCGCACCAAGACAAGCCCTTAGTCCTAAGAACACTGTGGGATGGATGTTATTATTTCTGCTTCCTATATAAGAAAACTGAGGGTTTTATAGGACTTGTTCAGTTTTATAGTGGTCCTGAAAGGGCTCTAGTGTGATATAAGAGAGGGCAGTAACAGTGAGAATATCACTCTTATCATCATCTCTTCTCTGCTAAAATGCTGGTCCATCCAGATAAGTTATCTATCCTACCCTAATGGAGCAGGTTGGGTTGTGTTTTCTTCTCTGGAGCAACTTGGAGAAGTTCTCACAAGGGAAACAAATTATTAAATATTATTTTCGTCAGTTATGTCTATTCTTTTTTGTCTCCAATGAGGATAAATGTTGACTCATTTCCCATCCCCCTTATAGTACCACATCCCCTCATCTTAAGAGTTTGTTAAATCAGATTTAACATATTTCTTTCCCAAGTAAAGCAAATAATCTTTTAATTGCAAAATATTGTTTGAGAGTATACTATGCACAGTAAGGAATGACAAAAAATAAAAATCCTTCTGTGTAAACTATGTATTTCCCATTTCCATGCTATTCTAGACCTTCTACAGTTTCCTAATGTCATTAAATTAGGAACTCCAAGTTAGAAATCATCAAAAGTTTTTCCTCTTGTGGGTATTTTGCTCATCTATTTTCCAAAATACGTTTTCATTCTCTAGAAGCCCAAACAGTTTCAGAAAAATTTCCCCATCCTGGTCCCTGCATTTCAAAAGACTAACTGGTATTCCATGGTATGTGAGTGAACAACTCACTTTTTTTTTTTTAATTGCCCTGCGATTGGACAGATTTACCATGCATTGTTAGCCACTGGGCTAAACATTTTATAGAATTATT
This sequence comes from Delphinapterus leucas, assembly GCF_059928025.1. Taxonomy (NCBI): domain Eukaryota; kingdom Metazoa; phylum Chordata; class Mammalia; order Artiodactyla; family Monodontidae; genus Delphinapterus; species Delphinapterus leucas. The sequence continues at coordinate 69,119,002 of NC_143137.1, read as the reverse complement.
GGCCTGTTGTCTAATATGAGCCAAATGTTTATGATTGCAATCCCCATCCTTTCCCTAACATATAGCAGGCTCTGGCATGATCACAATCCCTGTAGTATTCTCCCTTTATTGCATAAACATCTCTCAGTCAGATGGAAAATAACTTCAGTTATTCCTCAGTGGATAATGGGGTTCAGCTGAAGCATCTTCCTCAAGTGAAATTGGTGTGCAGGAGTTTGTTCTAATTCCTTTCCGAAGATGTTTGAGTGTCTCTGGTGAGAAGCCACAGGTATGGATAAGCTGCCCTGCACAACTTGCTTGCATGCTTGAAGGCTTTCCCCTCTCCCTCTGTAGCCATTCAGCCAGTGATACCAACTGCCCAGGTGGAGTGTGGGACCGGACAAATGAACTATTGGCACAATAGCTGCTGTCATAATTCGGGGCCTTGTAGATCACTCGACATTTCCCCAGCTGAGCTATTTCGCTATCAATCTAGGAGACATTTCTGTATCTCCCCTCTGTTGGTGAGGGGCACTCAGACCATGTGCCTAAGAAGCAGGTTGGGTAGAAAGAAGCAGGCTAAGCTTCATTCTGCATTCCACCTTTAGCTCTGGAAGAATTGCAAAGTTTAACACATTCTTGAACTATAATTCTAAACTTAAAGACAAGAAATAACTCCTAGTTGAGGATGCTTCTATTCTTTTACGTCCTTTTAAAGGAGAGGCTTATCTCATCCTTTCTCCCTGAGAACATGCAATTTCATTATCCTGTTCCCTGTCACACCAGAAATTTTTTGGCAGAACATGTGATTGGCTCCTATTAAGGATGATAATAGCAACATTCTCTCCTGCAACTATGCCTTAGTATGCCTTACAGAAGGCTGGAAAACCTGATAGTCGTGGCCCAATTACAGCTTATTTACAAATTTACAGAGATTGACCTTCAGGTTTACATCAGATGGCTTTCAGTATGAGAGCCTGAATACTGACCATATGGCACTTTTATATAGTACGAGGCATAAAAGATACATTTACCTCAGCATTTCCAAACCAAGAATTCTATTAGGAGCATGCCATCAATTCACAGGACGTAGTGGTGACAAGGTATATAAATACTGACTGTATTTTGAACTGTTATTACATTGACTGTAATTTAAGCTTCAGATGGTGGGTTGGATTAGATGCCCTTTAAGATTTGTTTCAGTATTAAAAGTGTTATGCTTTGTGGTTATTGTATTACTGCCAAAAGGAAAATGTGGCCAGTTTAATATACTGTAAGGCCAGTGGAAGTAAAAGCAAGATGCAGCTATTTTAGTCTATATGTATCTGTTCTCTGGGATAATTACTTTGCGGAATAAACAGTATGCGATTGATGCTTTATTTCTTAGCAACCTGACCTGACTCATCTTAGTTTTACAGATAACCCTTTGAAGTCTGTTTCCTTGACGTTAGATTTTTTTTCTGTTCTAGATATAAAAAACCTTTGCACTTTCTTTATTTTTTTTTTAAGGTACTGTCCAAGAAGCTGGAACATTGTTAGCCAGCAAGAATGTTCATGTCAACTGCTTGGATGAGGTAAAATTTAAAACATTTAATAAAGTTTTACTTCCTATGAGAATGGATAATATATAAAATCTAATAATAAGGGTTTTTTTCTAGCATTTGTGCTCAAGTTATACTAAGCTCTAAAGCAAATGTCAGCAGACAGGTTGCAAAAGATAATAAGGATGTAAAAACATGTTTAATTTTACTGGTAATCGAATAAGTGACCGTTAAACCAATTCCATATCATTTCTTGTGAAACATTGGACTTTTATATGCTACTGGATTAGGTATAAATTGGCATCATATTCTGGAGAAAATTTTAGAATATTTCTCATTTTTAAATGTATATACCTTTGATCCAGCAATTCTACTTCTCGGGAGGGTTAACTGACCTAAACTCAACTTTCTAGAACAATTGCAATCCAGAATAACTTTCTGAGATGGTAGTTTCTCTTCAGAGCTGTCCAGTATGGCAGCCATTAGCCATCTGTGGCTAGTAGATATTATACAGGACAGTTCTAGTACTAGAACATTAACTGAATTTCAGTTTCTCATGCAGCAAAGGAGGTGTTTTGTTAACCCTTTACCCGCACATGGGTAATAAAGTTAATATCAGACAAAATAAAGTTTAAAGGGCTTCTCCTGGTGGCGCAGTGGTTGAGAGTCCGCCTGCTGATGCAGGGGACACGGGTTCATGCCCCGGTCCGGGAAGATCCCACGTGCCGCGGAGCGGCTGGGCCCGTGAGCCTTGGCCGCTAAGCCTGCGCATCCGGAGCCTGTGCTCCACAACGGGAGAGGCCACAACAGTGAGAGTCCCACGTACCGCAAAAAAAAGTTTAAAGCAAAAAAAAAAAAAACAAAAAAAGATGAAGACTCTTTCTTATAGAAAGTTGATAAACCACCAGGAATATACCAGCCTTAAGCCTTCACTAATAATCTTATAAGCTTTGAGGTTTATAAAGAAAAAAGTAGAATTCAAAGGAGAAATTTGTAAGACCACGATAGCATCTTTTAGAAAATGATAAGTAGAAAAAAGTATTCAAGGGATGGAAAATTTGAATAACCTAACAGTCTATGCACTTTATATAAGACAGAAATAGTACATCTCCATTTACATTTAACACTGTTAAAAATTGGTTTATGGGCTTCCCTGGTGGCACAGTGGTTGAGACTCCACCTGCCGTTGCAGGGGACACGGGTTCGTGCCCCGGTCCGGGAAGATCCCACATGCTGCGGAGCGGCTGGGCCCGTGAGCCATGGCCGTTGAGCCTGCGCGTCCGGAGCCTGTGCTCCGCAACGGGAGAGGCCACACAGTGAGAGGCCCGCGTACCGCAAAAAAAAAAAAAAAATTGGTTTATGTATTATACTTTTTTTTTTTTTAGAAATGAGTTTTTTTCTTTTTTAAAAAAATTTATTTATTTTTTGGCTGCGTTGGGTCTTCGTTGCTGCGCGCGGGCTTTCTCCAGTTGCAGGGAACAGGGCGGGGCTCCTCCTCATTGCGGCGTGCGGGCTTCTCATTGCGGTGGCTTCTCTTGTTGCGGAGCACGGGCTGTAGGTGCGTGGGATTCAGTAGTTGCGGCACTCGGGCTCAGTTGTTGAGGCTCACGGCCTCTAGAGCGCAGGCTCAGTAGTTGTGGCGCTCGAGCTTAGTTGCTCCGCGGCACGTGGGATCTTCCCGGACCAGGGCTCGAACCTGTGTTCCCTGCATTGGCAAGCGGATTCTTAATCACTGCGCCACCAGGGAAGTCCTGTATTATACTATTTTGTAAAGGAAAAATTTAACTAACTTTAAACAAGTTTACCAAATGCAATATAACACTGAAAATAAACAAAAATATGTTCCAAAGAATAAAACATACAACCTGAATGTTTTTAAAAATTCTGAATAGTTCTTGGGTAAAAGAAGAAATAGAAATTTCCTACTATAAACAACTGAAAACACAACATTTATCAAAAGCTACTGTTTATCAAAAGCTGTGTCATGTGGCCAAAGTCATATTCAGAGGAAATTTTGTAGCACTTGTTATTGTACTTTAAATCTTTGTGTTGTTCTGAGCTTTCAACTCATGAAATTAGATAAAAAGAATAAAGTATACTCAGAAAATATAAGAAGTGAGTTAAGAAAAATAAAATAGAAATAAAAAATTTTTAAAGCCATCAAGCACAAGCAACAAAAGAAAAAGTAAAGAAAAAATAAAAATTAAAACCTTTGTGCTTCAAAGCACACCATCCAAAAAGTAAAAATAAAACCCACAGAATGGTTTTACAAATCATATCTGGTAAGGGACTTGTAACTAGAACGTATTAAGAACTCGTACAACTCAATAATAAAAATGGCAAATAACCCTATTAAAAAATGGGCAAAGGATCTTCTTCTTCCGAAGAAGACATATGAATAACCAATATGCACATGAAAAAAGGCTCAAAATTAGCTGCCAGGGAAATGCAAATCAGAACCACAGTGAGGGCTTGCCTGGTGGCACAGTGGTTGAGAGTCTGCCAGCCGATGCAGGGGACACGGGTTCGTGCCCCGGTCTGGGAAGATCCCACATGCCGCAGAGCGGCTGGGCCCGTGAGCCATGGCCGTGGAGCCTGCGCGTCTGGAGCCTGTGCTCCTCAACGGGAGAGGCCACAACAGTGAGAGGCCCGCGTACCGCAAAAAAAAAAAAACACAATGAGAGGCCACTTTATACCCACTAGGATGGCAATAATAAAAATATATATAGAGATAATAACAAGTATTAGTGAGGATGTGGAGAAGCTGGAACCCTCGCGCTTTGCTGGTAGGAATATAAAATGGTGCAGCTGCACTTTAAAATGGGTTGACAATTCCTCAAATGATTAAACATAGAGTTACCATATAACTCAGCAATCCTAGGTATGTAACTAAGAAAAATAAAACATATGACAATACAAAAACTTGAACATGAATGTTTATAGCAGCATTATTCATAAGAGCCAAAGGTGGAAACAGTCCAAACATCCATCAACTGATAAGTGGATAAACACAGTGTAGTATATCCATGCAACAGAATATTATTCAGTCACAAAAAGGAATGAAGTCCTGGTGCATGCTACAACATGGGTGAATTTCAAAAACATTCTGCCAAGTGAAAGAAGCCAATCAAACAAGACTAATATTGTATGATTTCATGTATAGGAGATGTCCGAAATGGGCAAGCTCATAGACACAGAAGGTAGATTAGCAGTTGCCTAAGGCTGGGTAATGGGATGGGGAGGGGTAACGGGAATGACTGCCAATAGGTATGGTATTTCATTTGGTTTTGACAAAAATATTCTAAAATTGATTGTGGTGATGGTTGCACAACTCTGAAAATACTTAAAACTATTTAATTGTAACGTTAAATGAGTAAATTATATCACAGTGAAGCTGTTAAAAGAGAAAAGATAAAACAAAGTTATCAATTTAAGACCAAAGAAATAGATACAATTTGGAAAGTATAAGCAAGAAAATAATAAATAAACACCAAGGAAGTGAGAGCATAACTGCAATTATAAGAGGAATTGTCATAACTTTTTAAAGCGAATTCATTTGAAAACCCATATGAAAGTAGTGATTTTTTAGAAAAATAAAAATGAACATATTTATCTCATATAGAAATAGAAAAACTGGGATAATTAAGGAAGATTTGTATAAATGTATTTAAGTGCCAACTACCTTCTAAAGCTGCACACCTGAGTAAGCTTTACAAAACATTCAAGGACTATTTAATTCTCATTTTACACAGATTGTACCATTAGTTCATAAAAAGATGGGAAGCTGCCTAACTCATTTGATAAAGTTAGCATAATGCTGATGCCAAAACAGGAAGAAGCCCAAGCAAACTGTGGGCTCAATTCACTTTGTAAATACAGATGCAAAAACACTATATAAAATATTACCAACTTGATCCAGTAGTGTATCAAAAGAATAATAAGACTTAACCAAGTAAGGTTTCTCCAAGAATGATACGATGGTTCAGTTTAGAAAAAATTCACTATATTACAGAATAAAAGAGAAATATGATCATCTCAATAGATATAATGCATTAAAAACCCTTTTAACAACTTAAGATAGAATGGCTTTTCTGTAACTTGAATAAGTTTGCAGAAACCTTCCACAAGCATTGGCATCCTACTTAATGTTAAAACATGAGACACACTCCTGTACTTAATGTTTAAACCTAGGGGCACCAGATTCAAGACAAGGAGGTTCCTGGAGCTTCTATGAGTGAGCTGCGCACAGATTTGGCCTCCTTGGTATTCCTTGAACCCAATGCTCCTCTCCCTCAAAGAGTTTTACACTTGCATTCTCTTTACTGGAGCATTCTTCCTCTAGTTGTTTACATCCTTTGCTCCTTCCAGGGCTTTGTTCAAATGCCACCTGCTCAGAGGGACATTCTTTGACTGTCCTTTTAAAAATAACAATCTCGTCTTACCTTCTGCCATTCCCTCTCCCCTTACTCGATGCTGTTTCCCTATAGCACTTATTATCACCATCTGCCTTGTCACCCCTACTAAAATTTAGTGCCAGGGACTTAGACTTTAGGGGCATGGAATTTGCTCATTGCTACCCACAGTGCATAGATCTGTGTCTGACATATCTTAGGCACTCAATAAATATTTGCTGAATGAATGAATGCTGCATTTAATGATATAGAGTTGTAACTCAATAGACTAATATTGATGAATTCTTTGATTTAAAAATTATGGGAGAGAAACTTTATTTTTAGGATCATCATATTTAAAGTTTTTAAAACTACTAAAGTTTTAATCTCCTTATCATTTTCCCATTACTACTCTCAAGAAACACTGACTACTACTAAGTTGCCTCTTGTAGAACCTTCCTATGATTCTCACATCAACAAGTCTCTGATAATATTGATGACGATGTTCATTATAATAGTCTAGAATCATCAAGAACAATTCAAATTATGTTAGTATTCTCAGATTTGCTAAAAAAAAAGAGATTATGTGTTTTAGAGAGGTTTTCATCCAGAGTAACTCTGAAATTCCAGCACTCAGAGAGTCTCTCCTGGATTCTGAGAAGATTTACTTACAGGGAACATCTCATTTATTTATCCACCAAATAGTATTAGGTACTCAACATATAAAGTTGGATGTTTCATTGGATATGGACAAAATATATGGAGACTAAACAGTGTAGCCTGGTGTAAACACTGCCAATCATTTCTCCATATTCATATAATCATATATATAACCAAATCATATATATGATCAAAATATAAATGTGATTTTGAGGATCATTTTTTAAAAATGAGAACACTCTAATATACATTACCCACATCTTGTTTTTCTCATTGGCAGTAATTCATGGAAATTTTTTCAGTTCAATAGATACAAATGTATTCAATTAGTAACATCATACTAGTCCGTACTATTCCATGCTATGGATATACCATATTCAACTTTCCCCTTGATAAGCATTCTATTTGTTTTAAGGTTTTTCCTTACTTTTTTCTTTTCTTTTCTTTTTTTAACGCATTTGTATCTGCTTGTTCATTTGTTTCCCCAAGAGCTAAGTATGTGTAGTAGAGATGAAAGCCCTGATAAATTTAAGTTTTGGTCCTTGCCCTGGCCATTTTACTAGTCATGTGAAGTTGAGCAATTCTTCTCTGAATCTGTTTGCTAATCTGTAGAAAACCTCAGGTAATAAAACCATCTTTTTTCTTCAGCAGTTTATGGAAGATCCAAGTGGGGAATTGAGTATAAAAATGCAGATTATAAAGATGATTTTATTAATTCATTTTATTTTGTGTTTTAATTTAATTGCAGGAATTGTTCATAGGCAGGGGGAAAGGTAAATAAGTAAACTTAATACTTTTTTTCCCTTTCTGTTAAAGAATGGAATGACTCCTCTAATGCATGCTGCATATAAAGGAAAACTTGATATGTGCAAATTACTTTTACGACATGGAGCTGATGTAAATTGTCATCAACATGAACATGGATACACAGCCCTTATGTTTGCTGCACTTTCTGGTGAAGTTTTAGCATTTATTCTAATATACCAATAATAGTCACCTATACAAATTTGTTATAAGTATGTGTACATTTTTAAATTAAGCACATTTTTGTTATAGTAATTTTAAGATCATGTCTTGTGGAAAGACATGGTGGGAATCGGTTTTGAAAAGCTATAATGTATGAAGTATGTTATATAGTTTATTTGGTGATATTTCTTTAGTTATTTAAATCACTTGATTGTTTGTATTGACAATATATTTTGTTTAGAGTTGTGGAGCTAGGTCTATTATTCTTACAATTTAGTTCCTTTGCTGTTCTATAGTTTTATATTTTGAAGTAATATGAAAGCTTCTTTGTTGTTCTCTTGAGAGAATACCTGCTATGATAGGGCTATTTGCTTCAGTGACATTTAAGTACTAAATATGATGATCCATTTAGAAACTTACTCTGATTCATGTTGCTTATAATTTGCTGAATAAAGACAATTGGGAAATATCTAAAATTAAGTGGAATTATCTGTCCTTGTTACAGTTTTTTAAGAAAATAAATATGTAACTTAATATTACCATGCTTTAAAAGCAGTAATCTGTATTTTTATAATCCAGGGGGAAAAAAAGCATTTCTAAATATAGTATAAAATATAGAATTCAAAAAGGGCAACATTGCCTAATTTGATTACATAAAATCTTAAAACATTTCCATATATAGAAAATACCATACAGTTAAAATATAAATTAAAAAACTAAGGAAAATAGTTATTACTATTTCTAAAAGGGTTGTATCATTATATATGAAGAGTTCTTATAAATCAGTTAGAAAACAAATACTACAGTAGAAAATTAGACAGAAAATTGAACAGAGAACAAAAGAAATACAACTGGCTAATAAGCTTAAAACGCTCTCAAAGATCTGCAGATTAGAACAACAAATGATAACCTTTCACTTAAACATACTGGCAAAGGTTAAGGAGGAATGATGATGCCCAGTCTTGGCACAGGAACTTTTGTGCACTGTTTTGGGGAGTGTACATCAGCCCAACCTTGCTGGAAGGCAGCCTGGTAAAATGCATTTAAAATATGCATAACCTCTGATCCTACAGTGTTTTCCAGGAACTGTTCCTAAGGAAATCATAGTTCAAGCCTGCAAAAAGTAATGGGAAATGCTGTCCACTGAGTATAGTTTATAATAGCAGATTATCTGTAAGGATTCCTTTAGTGAAAGAACACAAATAGAATCACTGTGAATGTGTAGATAGGACAAAGTGTAAAAAGATCGATCCTCAACTGTCAGTAGTTATCTCAGGGCCTGTAGGTGTGAAGGATGGGATGAGTTAGTAGACATTAAGGGGAGACTTTTAGTCATTTTATTTTTTCTGTCTTTGTTTTTTATTTTTTGTTTTGACTTTATACTAAGCATTATTCTTTTTTTTAATACTAAGTATTATCATAGGAAAAACATACTTTGTCTTGTTAAAAAAAAAAGTTATATTCAATTCCATACCATTTTTGTATTGCTTAATGTGTTTTCTAGAAAATAAGGTTAATTTCTATGCAGGTTCTATAGCATTTTACTTTTTGCTATAGCTATGATTTATATTTTGGAAAAAATGAAAATATCCACAAAATAGAAACCTAAAACTCAGCAGAAAAAAAAGGGTACAGATTATTTAAAAGGGAATATTTGAATTGTGCAGTCCTTAATTTTAACAAGTATGTTTCTTTTTAACTCTAGGTAATAAAGACATCACGTGGGTAATGTTGGAAGCTGGTGCCGAGACAGATGTTGTCAACTCTGTAGGAAGAACAGCAGCTCAGATGGCAGCCTTTGTGGGTGAGTTTTTATGGCAGTTTTACATTAGCTTATACCCAGAATTTCCCCCATGGAAAAAAATACCACTTTGCTTCTCAGAGTGTAAATACTGTCATGTTTATTTTTCTTTCTTTTTTTTTTTTTTTTATAATAGCCATGTAAATGACCTTGTCTCCCTTTCACTTTTTTTTTTTTTAATTTTATTTATTTATGGCTGTGTTGGGTCTTCGTTTCTGTGCGAGGGCTTTCTCTAGTTGCGGCAAGTGGGGGCCACTCTTCATCGCGGTGCGCGGGCCTCTCACTATCGCGGTCTCTCTTGTTGTGGAGCACAGGCTCCAGATGCGCAGGCTCAGTAATTGTGGCTCACGGGCCCAGTTGCTCCGTGGCATGTGGGATCTTCCCAGACCAGGGCTCGAACCCGTGTCCCCTGCATTGGCAGGCAGATTCTCAACCACTGTGCCACCAGGGAAGCCCTGTCATGTTTATTTTTAAAAAAGCAAATGTTTACAGTTTTGTCTAACTTAATGAAACACCTAATGACACTTTGGATAACGTGAACAAGCTATTTTGAATCTCCACTCTGAAACACAGAGTGTGGTGAGGCCTTTTTGTTGCAGTCAAATGCTTGAATGAGAATATTTTACTCCTCTAAGGAAGTAGTTTAACCTAATGTTTAAGAACAGGAACTGTGGAGTCAGTGATCCTGGGTTGAAATTCTGGCTGTACCACTTAACAGCAAGTTACTTAATGATTCTGATCTTCAGTTTCCCCATTGCAAAAATGTTTACATGGTTATTGAAAGGATTAAATGAGATGAGAGACCGAAAGAGCTTTACATGTAGCTCTCAATAAATGCCATCAGTTATTGCTGTTTATAATAATTACAGCAATGATTAGGAAGGAGCATTAATGATAATACAATATACAGCTGTTTCATTATCACCCTCATCAACCACAAACATTTACTGCGTGTGCCCAGTATTTCTTGGTGTGTTAATCCTGTTACTTGATATAATATAGGGGGTTTAGAAGAGAGTGGGAATGAATATTTGATGTTTGGTATTTTGGCCCCAATGAGTTGGCAGTTAGAAGAGTCCATTGATAGAAAAGCAATGATAGAAATATCTGATTTATTGGGAATGTAATAAGTAGCTCAGTGAGGCCTAATGATTCATTAAACAGATACTTAACATTCACAACCTGTAGACCAAGCATCACTCTAGATGCTTTGGTGAATAAGACAGAGGGTGTTCCTCCATTCATGGCACTAAGAGGATAAAGGCAATGACTGTGTGAAAATGTATTCCAGTGGGTGACTTAAGGGTTCCATAAAATACATCAAAGAGAGGGATCTTCTCTCCCATTCCAAGGGAATTTCAAGAGAGAAATTACATGTAAGCTAAGGTACAGTGGGAATTAGTCAGATATGGGGGACAGTAACTGTATATGGTGTTAAATTTTATTATTATATTACTTAAAACTACTAATAGTAAGTACTGTTGATTAGGTCAAAACAGTCACTGAGTCACTTTATGACAGCTCTTTAAGAACAAATATTCTTGTTTTATTTTACTTCAGTTCAGGAAGATTTGAAAAAGGTATGGCTTTGCTGTGCAAACTTCAGAGAAATATTTATCTCCCACAGTTAGGGGCTCCCTGGTTGCTACCACCTCAGCCCTCAGCTAATTTTGAGGGTGTCAGTTTAGCAAGAAAAAACACTAAACTAGGAATCATGAGACTCATATTTTAGTTCATATCTGCTCCTAATTAGTTACAAGATCACAGGCAAATCCCTTCACCTCCAGATCCTCAGTTTTCTGTTATGTACGAAGAAGCCAGGGAATTGGATGATCTGAAGTTCTCTTTAACTCTACAAGTTTTCATTATGTCCACAATGTAATGAAATAGAGCTGAGATAGAGGTTAAGTAACTTTCCCCAGATCACAGGCTGGAAGTGGAGGAGCCTGCACTTTCAACCATTAATACAATGCTTTTCTTTTTCTCTGTTTTCTTAATACTATCAATACTATGTTAATAAAAATCTAATGTACACCTGTCCACAATTCCATCCTAAAGTGAGGGTAATGCTTTCATTCCATTTTAATCTATTTAGACTAATTTCATAGACAGAAAATTACATTGTACCCTTTCAAGTTGACATTATATTTTCCTTATAGTTGGTCTTATTAAAAACTCATTCTCCCACTTTCATTCCCCTCAAGCAGATCAATATGTATACATATGTACTCACACACGTGCAAGATTTTTTCATCTTTTAAAAATAAGGTCATACAAATATATTCCTTGCAACTTGTTTTCCTCACTTACCAGTACACCATGGAAGTCCCTCCCGTCTCACTATGTGACTGTTTGTGTGTGTGTGTGTGTGTGTGTGTGTTTCCTTAATGTGATTGGCCTGGTCTTGTTAGAGTAAATTTTCTTTCTCCTTTTATTAACTTGAAAGATTAAGAATGCTTTTATATTCTACCAGTGTGTACTCTCCTATTCACAATGCTCCCAGTTAAACCCATATTTCTCAGTTACTATCTAGAAACAAGAGCAAAACTATACCCTGTGCCCTACCCTTAAGGTTTTGCATTTGCCCATTTAGCAACCCCAACAAGATGAAATCCTTATAACTCATTTATTTCTCCACATTCTCTGTGTTTGCCTTGTCAGGCAACAGGCCTTTCCTTTCCTCCTCCACCACTACGACTAGCTGTGGACTTGCCTGAGAAAGTCTAGAATGTTTGGGCCAATATGTCATTAGAGTGTCATTCATGGTGTGTTCTTTCTGCTTCAGCAGTCCTCACCATCTACAGTATAATTTCTCCATCGTGCTGTCTCCACCCATTGGGATTAACTAACTCTGCTGCCAAGGGCTCTTGTTCTTCACTCTCTCCTCTCTTTTCTCGTTGCTCCATCTTGAGATCTCTGTTCTCATTTAGGTTTTGGTTACAGGACATTCTCACATGGTACGTAGGTTGTATATTGTTTGAAACCCATCATAACCAAAACTCTCTTTTTCTCTGAAATGCGAGTCATATGTTGGCTAGTTTCATGATTCTTATATCACTGTTCTATTTATTCTCTCAATCATATGTAGAAGTTACTCCATAGTTTTCTAAATCCTGGTTTTGTAAGTGAGAATGTGATTTATTTTTCTTTGTCAACTTTTCATTTCTTAGTCTGGAACTGTATTTCAATTTCAGTTTATCCTTGAAAGTAAAAAATTGTACTAGCATGTGTCTGGTTGTGTGTATGTTCTCATTAATCCTGCCGAGGGCTGACTTAGTGAGCCCATTGTCTAGAAGACTCAAGTCCAGTGATAGTAATAATGGCACAAAATGATGCACTGGTCCCCACCCAGCCCCCACCCCCAGCATTCATTTTCTATATTAATAGTACTGTTTTATTTGTAGGTATTCACAATTCATAAATTAAAAACTCATAAAACTAAATATTTAATAGTTTCAATTTTAAAATTTAAATATAAATTAAAAATTTATAAAGATAAACTTTAAATATATATGTATATCACTCTAATATAAATTATTGGCAGATTTTTAAAAACAAAATATCAAAATTACCTAAATACTACCTAAAATGAGAAAGATTAATGTTGGACAAAAGTAAAGTAATATTATTTTTTTCCTTCTCACAAAGGTGTAATTTTAACAAACCTCTAGTCCTACGACAGTGTCATTGTTAGGTAGCCAGTATTTTATGTACAAATATTTCCAACTGCTAACAAGGCTTTTTCTGAGTATACTAGTTGGGGGACTGATGAGAAGATGTAGTTACAAGCTAAGTCTATATTTTCCTCTGATCCCTTTTCCTTCAAATATTCCTATGACTATTTTGATAGAAGCTATTTTAATTTTTATTTTAATTTTTTAAAATTTATTTATTTTTGGTTGCGTTGGGTCTTCGTTGCTGCACACAGACTGTCTCTAGTTGTGGTGAGCGGGGGCTACTCTTCATTGTGGTGCACGGCCTTCTCACTACGGTGGCCTCTCATTGAGGAGCATGGGTTCTAGGCGTGCAGGCTTCAGTAGTTGTGGCACGTGTGCTCAGTAGTTGTGGCTCGCGGGCTCTAGGGCACGGCCTCAGTAGCTGTGGTGCACGCACTTAGTTGCTCCGCAGCATGTTGGATCTTCCCAGACCAGGACCCGAACCCGAGTCCCCTGCATTGGTAGGTGGATTCTTAAGCACTGCATCACCAGGGAAGTCTCTAGAAGCTATTTTAGAGCACCATTTTTTTTTTTTAAACAGGAACCTCTATCTTTTTATTCAAGCTGGATGTGTTTTAGAAAGCAGTGCAATTTGTCTTCATCTTCTTAATTTCTTCATGTACAGTTGTAAATTCCTGCACACCATTATCTCTGTTACTTTTGGTGCTGTCATGTTTACATCCTGCTTGTAGTATATTTGCTTGATTGTCATTTTTCTCCCTTCTTGAAGATTATGTAGGTAGAAATGATCATTTCTAAACAGAACACTTCATATTTTTAATATTTACTGTTACTGTTTGACTTCTCCTCAAGATATATACAATGGAGATTTCTGGTTTTAAAAAAAGAAAAGAAAGAGAAACTGGTGTTTCAGCATTTAAGAATAATATCAAATACCAAAAATGATACTGTGATCACTACTAAAATTTCCCTTCATATCATGGATGTGTTCTTTTATCATTTAATTATTAATTCTCCATCCATTTCTTTTTTTTCCTGGATCTGTTTTTCAGCTCATCTCTTCCATAATGATTTCTGTATCCTAGTTTTTCTCTGTTTTGAGATATTTCATCCCCTTCATCTTCTACATTACTATTTTAGTTCTCGGTAGTAACCGGGATTACCTCTTACAGTTTGTCTCTTAACTTTTAAAAATGGAATCTTTCTGTGGTCCATGAAAGTCTCTTTACATACTGTAGTTGATCTGCTTAATTTAAGTTTTCTTCTTTGGTGGTTGTGGTTATGGTTTGGTTGTGGTGTAGTTGTAGTTGTAAGAACATGTTACGCGGAAGAAGCCCTTTGCTGGAGGCATTGCAGAGTCTTTCGAGATTGGATCCCCTTTGGTCTGCATCTCCTAGGCAGTCAGGTAAAGCCGACAGCGTCGTGGAGCAGTGAAGGGAAGTGCCATCTCTCTATACCTGTGGTCTTAGGGTCAACAAACCACGAGATATTTTGTCCTCTGCTGAGACACAGCGGGAAGCCGGTCCACTCTTGAGTTCTCCTTGAACTCTCAGGCAGGCTGAGCCCTTGGCCAACCTCAAGGGTCCACCTGGCCCACAATGCAATCCCCCCACAGGTCACCTGTTGTTGGCAGGATCGAGCAGATGCTCCCTGGACTGTGTACAAATGGGCAGGGGCCACAAGGGCCACCCAGGGTGGACCCCTCTCTGGGAGCCCCGGCGTCTGGGCCGGCTCCCCAGGACTCTCCGCCGCTGGTCCCTCAGCCCTCATCAGGCAGAGCGGAGGAAGAAGTCTGTCCTCCGGAGATTCTGGAAGAGCCTGCACCTGCAAATGTGCCCTGCAGGCACAGCCTGCTTGCCCAGAGTGGCCACTTTCTTGCTCCAGAGAAGTAGTGGAGAGGGAGCCAGGGAGGGGGAGGCAGCAGAAAAACACAAGCCACCAGCTTCGCCAGGGAAGGTTTTGCTTTCCTAGAACAATTTTTACCTCTGGAGATGGCTTAGAGAAGTGGCACAGGGATCTATGAGGAGCCGTAATGTGGATTCCAAGCTTACGGGGGCAAAAACTTTTTCTCTAATTCATTTCACAAAGAGGCCAAGTTTTTCTCAAATTCACGGGGGGAAGAGGTTAGCTTAACAATATGAACAGTAATTATAATGATAATAACTTTATACAGAATAAATTTAAATTCTGTGTAAAGAAAGCCAGATGTGATTAGGGAAGAATGAATATCATTTGTGTAGGGGTGGAAGAAGAGACATTTAAATTACAAGCAACTTTTATTAAACATTTAGGGTCAATTTTAAGTTGAACGTTGCTTTTTTGTTGTTGTTATCCACATAATCTTCTCATGTATTGTGAATTCTGTGTCTTTAAAAGGAGATTATTTCTTGGGCTTCCCTGGTGGCGCAGTGGTTGAGAGTCCGCCTGCCGATGCAGGGGACAAGGGTTGGTGCTCCGATCCGGGAAGATCCCACATGCCGCGGAGCGGCTGGGCCCGTGAGCCACGGCCGCTGAGCCTGCGCGTCCGGACCCTGTGCTCCGCAACGGGAGAGGCCACGGCAGTGAGAGGCCCGCGTACCGCAAAAAAAAAAAAAAGATTATTTCTTGATCACAAAGCATGCTTATAGATGTTCCCCAGAACATTTTCCCTCTCCTCCTCCCCCTGTACTCTCCTTTCCTACAAATTGAAGATGTTGATGCATGTTTACTTCAGAAAACAGAGTAACATAATAAAAAAATGGAAAATGTCTTATTTTGAATAATGAAATTATATATTTCCAATTTTTCTATTAAAAGGTCAACATGATTGTGTGACTATAATCAACAATTTCTTTCCTCGAGAGAAACTGGATTATTACACTAAACCACAGGGACTGGATAAAGAGCCGAGGCTGCCCCCGAAGTTGGCAAGCCCCCTGCACAAAATTATCACCACAACAAATCTGCATCCTGTCAAGGTACTGTAACGTCTACTGTATTTGCTTTCTATTCAAATATTGCTTCAGAATTTAAACGGCTCTTAGTACATAGGATCATAATTGTCTTGGGCTGCTTTTTGTTGATGTAAAGCTTGTGATAGACTCTCTTGTTCACTTGATACAGTGAAGGAGTGCTGTCGTTTGAAACCTAGAAGAGTGAGGGACACAGCCTAGAGCAAGAGGAAAAGCTAGGCAGAGAGATGGGTTCAGCCGAAGCCTAGCTTCCACCTCATCTCACAGTGAGCTCCGGATCATTAATGGCTCCAGAGAGGCAAGGGAGCCAGGCTTTCATATGTCAGTCTGTAATTGGCTGAGGTCTGTCCCCAGAGGGAAAGGACAGCTTCCCAGATAGTGACAAGTGAGGTGGCTGTCTTTGGATGAAGAAAGTTCCCTGAGGAAGGAGGCAGCTCGAAGCCCACAGCAGCCAACAATCCAGCAGCAGGGACCTGGTACACAGGCCTGGTAAAGAGAATCTGGGTGGGGAACCAACAGCATCTACTACGCTAATTATCCTTCCAGGAAATGTTCTGAAATGTAACAATGAACACACTTTTTTTTTCATGCAAGTAGGTATTTGATGCATTTAAGTGATACACTTCTTCTAGTAAATAGTCAAATCACACAGATTTTCAAACTCAGTAGACCAACCCGGAAGTTCAAATGGCTTAACTGGGAAACTTCAAGGGCTATTGTGAACTATTTCCACTGCTATTTTCTTCATGTTTTATATATGACCTTTGTGTTTCTTTATAAACTGATTGTTTTTTTTAAATTGATCCAAATTAATATTATTTTTTCAGTGAGTCATCACATAAAACTCCATGTGTGCAACAATGATGCTGTCCTTTTTCAAACTTCAATGTCTACCATATGTCTTCATTCATAATGGTATAGATTTGATAGTAATTCAGAGCTGTTTGGTGAGCAAGACAGTATGTTGGGTCAAAAATTGAAGTTTTCCCTTAATACAAAGTGTTAATGTAGTGAAATAGACTTCCTTTGTCTGTTACAGAAGAATCTGGAATATACTTATTGTCATTAAAATAAGTGGACAGCTCTCATAAAGTAACTCTTTTGAAAACTAACACTCAAGTTCCAAATTGTATATAATCTTATTACTTTATTGCTACATCCCTTTGCATATGGTCTTTGAAGCTCGAGGAACAAACAAATCAAAAAATACCTTTCATGTGGTCCTTCACCCAAATTAATTTTCTGGACCATCTAGAGAGATGACAGACTAGCGGATCCTTTCTCATACAACAGACAAGTGGTATCTATTCTGTTTTTATTTTTCAAAACTCAAATGTTTTACTTAACATTCTGAAAGAACCGCTAGAGGCAACACTTATGACCCTAATCGGACAAAAAGGAAATTGAGTCATGAATCAGGTGTTTGTGTTTCTAGTGGAGATTTTATAGGACTTAGAATTTAACCTCTAAAAAATATTTAGCCTCTTCTGTTTCAGTCTTTCTTTCCCTCCCAGCACACACAGGAAAGAACTCCTGTAAACAGTGACTCCCCCTCCGTGGCACTTCTTCTATTAGGAGTGGAGCAAGCTGGAGTGGGAAGACAGGATTTTTCCCAGGGATACAGTATTTCTCAATGTAGAGAACGTGTGTGGTTTTACAAGGCCCTTGTCATTCCCCCTCTAGCCTGAGCATTACAGAATATTCTGGGTTTGACTGATTTGAAGAAGTTTCCTGTATGTATCTGATTCACTGTGTCTTATATCTGTGTCCACCCTTTGAGATTGCAGTAATCTCAATTATTGTGATAATTGAGTCTATGGAGTAATTTTTGATGTTTGCACAGAACCTAGTTTCTCAGGGTTAAATATCCTAAGAATTACTGTACCTCCAATTATCTTTAAAGGCACATATTTTGAGTAAATTTGATTAGGGGTATATTTATACAGACAAATTGTAAAGGTGTATAAACTAAAATAGCCTACATTGTATTTTTTAGAGCACTTGGTCTTATAAGAGAGACTATTCTATGATTATAGTACCTTCCTTCAGACCACACCTTGCTTTTTGTACGTATAAATAGTCTATTCCCTTGAAAACCTTTCTTTTATCCATACTTTAGATAAAAGCTGCCCAGTGGCTTTTGTGGTGGCCCGTTTTCATTGCTTTACCCCTTTTCAAGCTGGCACAGGTCTTCATAGGGCTTATTATAAAAAAGTAACTAATAGCCACTCTACCAAATCAAAGACCTTTTAAAATGAGCACAGCACAACACTCGATCCAACAGTGCACCTTTTTGCTGCATTGTACCTAACACAGATACATTTGCATGGAGGTTAAGGGGCTGCTATAGCAATAAGGATGTTTGCTTTCAACAGGGACTTGGGGAATTGTGCTAATGCCCAGAATACAGAGATTATAATGGAGAAAAACACAGTCACAGGAAAAATGACAATAGAGTTTAGCAGAGTCTGTAATTGATTAGGAAACAGATGTGTGCAAGTGATTCTATCTTTTGATTATTAACATGATTTTTAAGCCCAGAATTTATTTATTCCTCTTCAGTAATTAATGATTCCCTTTATAATAAATATATTATTTTATAATGCTGCAGAGATTAAAGGAAGGAAACTAATTCAAATATTATTATTTTGTGTGCAGCTATGTAAATGCTTCAGTGAGCTCACTGTTGAGCTGTGGGTATAAATCATTTTTTATTGTGTGTACTGCATATTATAAAATAAAGTCTAATGTCTTAAACAAAGAAAAATCAATCATTAATCTGGGTTCTATTTGGGATTTTTTAAAGAATTCTTACATGTAAGTTTAGATCCTATCCTTTGATTACAAATGCTGTATACAAAATATTGAGCAAACAGCTTCAATTGATTGCAGTTGACAGCAGAAATATAAACAGGTAATTAATGATATGTATTACGGTAGGGAAAGTTTTCAGCAAACTTTTTGTTACCAATAAGGATTCTGATTATACTTATTTCATGAAGTCTAATAATTTGTTATTGAGTGCTATATTTTAAGTAAAATACTAGGTTATATATCAATTTAGTAGTGTCAAAAATAAGTAAAAAATCTTAATTTAACAAGAACATTTAATATATGTTAAATTTTCAAGTAGGAAGCTCAGCATGGGTTTTACTTAAGTTAACAAATTATCTTCATGTCTAAAGAAAAGGATCTAATTCATGAAATCTGCCACCTGTTGTTTCCTAAGATTACCTGGGACAGGTATTTAGCTGTAACACATCAGTTAACAAATACTGAATGAACTTCTGCTCTGAGAATACAACTGTGCCTATGTTACACACATGTTTACATTACTGTATCTCACTATGGATTTTTACAGCTGTCCTATGAAAGCCTACCACAACCAATAAAGAAAAAATAAATACTCCTTATTACACTAAATTTGGGCTTAATCTGGGCATATATGGGAAGTGTGGGACTCATAATGCATCAGATTGGATAACTCTCTTAGAATCCCTTTTTAAAGCTATTTTTGCTTTCTGCTTTGACCTATTCGCATTGGTGATTAGAAGCATATTAGGAAAATTTCCAAAGAGAAATGTAGTCAATCAGTAAGTAATACACCTTTTATTTTTAGACTTCTTGTCAGTAAAAATCTTCATTTCCTTATAATTAACAAGAATGAATGAGAATTGTGGTTTTCCTAGCCATGAAATCCTAACAGTAATGTTAACTAAAAGTAGTGATTGCTCTGTTAGTTGATTCTATATATAAAAGGTGTACAAATATGCCATGCTTATCTTTAGTGAAAGTGCTTTTAACAGAGATAGTGAAATCATGATTCCTACTGGCCAACTAACACCCTAGTTTAGCTGGATGGCAAATCACTCGATAACTGATACACAGAATTCAAGAGATTCCATAATGTCAGGGTCCTTCTGTATTAGTTTTACAACTTGATCAGTGGCAATTTGCATTCTAATTTAAATTAACACAGTAAATATGTGACCATAAGAAAGACTTTATTTGGTAATCAAAACTGACTACCTAATTTGCACATGGAAAATCTCTCAATGAATTTCTAAGCTCACTGGGATTTCTTCTAGATTGTGATGCTTATAAATGAGAATCCTCTGCTGGCAGAAGCAGCAGCTCTGAATAAATGCTACAAGGTGATGGATTTGATTTGTGAGAAATGTATGAAGCAAAGAGACATGAATGAAGTACTGGCTATGAAAATGCATTACATCAGCTGTATCTTTCAGAAATGTATTAACTTCTTAAAAGACGGAGAGAATAAATTGGACACTCTGATCAAAAGGTACTGTTTTTTCCCATGTCATGTATAAAGTACACTCAAATGGATAATGTTCCATTATATGAGATCGCATTATGGATTTAAAAATTAAACATTTTAGCAGCAGATGTTAATGTTGAGATCACATTTCATCTGTAAGAAACAAGGGGCACTCATAACTAAATTGATTATTCCATTCTGTACTCTTTACAACAGTGCTTTTGTTATCCCCAATTATAGGTGAGAAATCTGAAGTTTGGAGATGTTAAATATCATGTGTAAAATCATACAGCTAGAAAGCAGCCCAAGTCCAAATTTGAGGATAGGAGTGCTTATGCCATAATTGCTGCTCTGGATTCACAGTGGCGCTCAATGTATCTCTGTTTCTGTACCCGGGAGAGCTGTGTGTTACCCTTGTTCTCTGACCCCTGGGGGTCAAATTCTCCGATAGTTTTACTAAGAAAAGAGAACTAAGTCAGAAGGGTGTGACTCAATGAGAGTTTTCATTCTTTGTACAAATAACTGACATGGTAATAAGTAACTAGCTAATCTGATAACAGTGTTTGTATGTTTTATGTCAGGGGTTACTTTTATAAATACATCTCTGAGCCCCTAAACCTCATAAGGCCTAGCCTAATGTGCAGGTAGAGCAGCAATCTGAATTGAGTCTATCCTCATGATGTGAAGACCCAATGAAAATCTTACGCTGCAAAGAAGAAACTACTCAAAGTTCATGGGTTCAGCTGGGAGGAAATGCTTAGTAATTCAACTCCTTTAAAAAGTAACTCTAGTTACTTTTTAAAAAATATCTTTCAGCTTGTTAAAAGGCCGACCTTCTGATGGCTTTCCAATATATCAAGAAAAGATCATTAGAGAAAGTATCAGAAAATTTCCTTACTGTGAAGCTACACTCCTCCAGCAGCTGGTGCGAAGCATTGCTCCTGTTGAAATTGTAAGGCTCTTCGCAACTAAGTTAACTCTATCAGTAAGACCTAATCACCGTATTTTGTACAATTAAATTCATGTTCTCTTTAGCATTACTTATTTATTTGATAAAGACTTAATTCTTTATTATTTTAGAAAAATTTCAGAAGCGAACATGGAGATAGGTTTGCCTGTTAACACTGTTTCTGTTTATCCATTTCCCCTCTCTCAATCCTCTTCTTCCATTTATATGGTTCATGGTTTAATAAACAGTATATCCTTATGTCAGAATATAGATAGTTACAGTGGATACGTACATTTTTAATGCCTCTGTGAAACCTTAACGGTGGGTACACATCCACTATGTAATATAGATCCACACTTGTTCAGGTGTAGTGTGTGAAAAACCAGTACAAAATCCCATACTAGATGAAAGTAAGAATTGAATGTCTGCATTGATGGTTTCCTGTCAGGGGATGTGAGAGGATAAGTCATGAGAAGGCTCATTGTGTGTCCTGCTAAACAATCTCAAAGGATGTCCCAGCTTCTTATGTTCTACCTTAATGCCTCTGATCTTATAAATTTTCCATACGTTAAAAAAAAATCTATTTATACTTGCCAGTTATGGGAAGTAAATTTTAACTTTATTATCTATTCTTTAAATTATTTACTGCCCTTTTGTCATATATTTATTTAAGTAGTATGAAAGACACTCCCTGCCTTCCCTATTTTGAATAGCTTTCAGTTTACCTTATCTACACCAGTTATGCTTTATGCATTTCAACCAAATCCTTTATCAGCCTTTGTCTATTAGGCAAGAAACTGATCCTGACACTATTCCCATGCCTGGTTTCCTCCCTCCATCTGGCAATGTTGGTTCTTCTCTGCCTTCTCTAGGCTGTTATATCATTCTCAGTCTGAAAAATCAGGACTAAAAATGGGTTCCAGGTGTTCCTTTATACATTGACTTAACCGACTCAGAACCATGGAAGAAGAAAGACCTAAGCAGACAAGATGATCTCATGAAGTTCATGCACTGATTTATTCCTGAGAGCTCTCCATGATTTCACATAGAGATTCTTTCCCCTTGCTCTTTAATATGCTTGGCTATTTGGTGTTTAAGCTTTTGGAAGATTAAAGTTAGCAAATTATGAGGGTGG
Organism: Delphinapterus leucas; assembly: GCF_059928025.1. Classification (NCBI taxonomy): domain Eukaryota; kingdom Metazoa; phylum Chordata; class Mammalia; order Artiodactyla; family Monodontidae; genus Delphinapterus; species Delphinapterus leucas. The sequence continues at coordinate 69,096,673 of NC_143137.1, read as the reverse complement.
TGTATCAATTATGAATGTGTTTTGGCTGTGCATATCAAACTCCAGCCAACTATGAATTAAACAGATAAGGGTTTATTTATTCTCATATGCTCAGAAGCCCAAAGGCAGGCAGACCAGATCTGGTACAGTAGCTCAGAAGTGGACTGGGGACCCAAACACTTTCCTATTTTTCCACCCGATATTCTTTAGCCATACAGATTATCATACACATGCTTATGACCTCAGAGTTGCAAGGCATCTCATGCTCTTCCTCCAAGCTCACATTCCTGTCCTAGGCAGACAAGCAAAGGAAATTGGTCTGTAGCTGGAAAACATAAGCTCTCCCTGAAACGCATGCTGACCTGTGCTCTTAGTGGCACAGGTGGAAGTGAGTATTTTGGAGAAATGGGTATTCTGGGGAAATGCTTTTGGCTGGTCTGAACACTGCTGCTCTGACAAAATTGTTTCTGTTAGTAAGGAGTTGGGGGAATGGCTATCAGAGAAGCAATTAATAGTGGCTGCTGTGGGATATTTCCAGCACTAACAAGTGTAGCTGACATTGTACCTTCAAGGGAGAAAACAGAAAAAGTAAAACTAGCAGCCTGGAGTATTTTTTAAAAAGACAAAGCAGGTCAGTGTAAGGCTCAACAATCCATTTTAACCCTGTATCATAAAATAATGTAGTTAGAGTGTATGGTGTGTGATTGATATTTATCCTAGTGATCTGAGCCATCAATAAAAAGATAGTATTTATTTAATGCAATTTAGAAAAATTTCTCTCTTTAAACATTTTTGTTCTTTAAGAGTTACATATTCTGCTCTCTGGAAAACTTTATTTATCTGCAATGCTTGTGGTTGTGAGTGTCCCAGATAGCCACTGTTTACTGCCTAATGGCTTCCGGTATCCTGCAAGTTCAAAAGCCTCTGAAGCAGTGTTAAGCTTGTCCCGTGACACGGTGGTTCTCATGGCTGGCTGCCACGAGGGTCCCCTATGGTACTTTCTGACAGTGCTGATGCCTGGGCCCTCATGGAGGGGTTTTGATTCCCTCTGCCTACTGTGGAACTCTGGCTTCCACCTGTGACAGAATTCAGCAGGAAGTGTGAGGCATGGCTACACTTAAGAAATGCTGCTCCAGCATTGTAACAGATGATAACTGTTAAAGATATTTTGCTTTCTCAATTGACAGTGTGTATTTTAACATCTGGAAGGCTAGCTAATGTCTCTGATTTTATAGGATACATTGAATAAAGCATCCTGTTCGTTTTTAGGCTGAATATCTTCTATAGGTGGAGCTCTGGTGCCTAAACAGATTCTTATTTAACAAAGTAGATGACAAGATTTTGCACAGCAAGAAAGAATTCTTGTCATTCAACTGTGACAAGAAAGATTTCATGTGGTTACTCTACTGTACCGTCAATTTTTTTCTGAAGCAATAGTTCACATTAACAGACATACTTCTAGCAAAAAATCCTTTAGTTTTACCTCCGGTTACATCTGTGAGAATGTCATTGCTTTCTGACTCCCACAAAAGTCCTATTGTGGGGGAGATTTTGAACATGCCTCAGTCACTTTTACAAAAAAAAAAAAAAATGTAATTGTTGTAAAATCTGTTGAATATATCATACTCTGTGGGCCAGACTGTTGTCTGATCAAATACTCTACTTTTAAGGCAGAATAATTTTATAGATTAATAAGTGTTCATTGTAACATTTAAGTACCAGTAATTCTCAAACTTTTAGTATGTTTCAGAATTACCTGTAATAATGCAGGTACATGGACCACATCCTTAGAGATTCTAATTTAGAAAGTATAGATCAATCTGAATTTTTAACAAGTTCTCTTCTGAGCACAACTGCCATAGACATTCATTCCTTATGAAATTATTAACTTATATCTAGTATCTGAGGTTTTATTTCACTATTTTTTTCTCACTGTTATACTATCTTCATTCCAAAAGAGAATTCTCAGCCCTTGAATGTGAAAGGAAACTCACTCATCATTTGTTTTCAGGAGAAGTAAGGCGGTTTTCAAAATGAGTACAGTGTAAAACAATGTTCCACGGTGGTATTTGTAAAGCTCTGTTGTGTACAATTGATAAGATAATATTAAAACAAATAAACTTAGGAAGAAAAGGCAAATGCAAATGAAAATTTAAATTATGAAAATTGGCAAAACTTTAGTTGGGAATAAAGAAGCAAATTGGAAAAACTCAGAAACAACTGTTTTGAGTAGGTAAGACAGCTGGATACCCTGTAATTGCTCTAAATAGGTCTTAATAGTATTATGCTAGGCTGATAAACATTCAAATAGGTCTTAATAGCATTATCCCAGGCAGATAAATATTTGCCCTTATAATTTCCCATGTAAAAAAATTTCATAAATCCTCTTCAGCAAGCCATTCTGATTTTCAGTAGCCATATGATAATTTTCATATTTTTGGTCTTTCTTAATACCCTAATGCAATCACATCTATGTCTTTTTAATTTTAAGAGTTTGGAACATTTCAGTAATAAAGATGATAATTTTTAACTATTAGAATTGCAGACCAGCATCAAGTAAATAGTTTAAAGTCTTTAAAACATTTAAATTGCACTAAACTTTTAAGAATTAAGATAAACATTTGTGATGTGCCCTATAAATTGTCCCTCAAAATATGTATATTGTCTTAATTCTCAGAAGGAAATTCCACTCTGAGCTCATTGTCATATATCTGAAATCTTTGTGTGCTTACTGAATAATCCTAATTGAAAAAATACTTTTATTCTAGAATAAGGCCAGTTTTTTTCTCTCTGAATATTTGGATACATGACTTACCTGCCATGTACTTTGTATAGAAAAAGGCGTACTCAGAAAGGCATCTATCATTTTGTCATAGTCTGTGCAGTCTCTCGCCTTAATAATTTTGTCTCTTGTTCTTGACATGTCTTCTCTGTAGTCTTTCAATGGTGATTTCAGAGGTTTTTTTCCTCCTCTTCTAACCCACTGTAGGGTTCTGATCCCACTGCATTCTCGGTACTTACCCAAGCCATCACTGGTCAGGTGGGTTTCGTGGATGTTGAATTTTGCACCACCTGTGGAGAAAAAGGAGCAAGTAAAAGATGCTCAGTGTGCAAAATGGTAAGAATGAAGTTCTTTTCAGTTCATTGACATCTGGTTTACATTTCATCCAAATTGATAATTCAGTTTTAATATTCTGTAAATATAATAGTTGATGTCTGTTTTCTAATAAATTCTAATCCATTAGATATAAAGTATTGCATCTAATATTTTAAAATAGTTTTGGAAGAGAACTACAGGATAAATGTAGTTCTGTGCCCTCTCTACCTTCTGTCAAACTCCCAGGCTGCCCAACTTCTATGCTGACTATCCCCAAAAAGGAAAGAATATGAATGAATGAATCAATATAAGAAAACAAGAGAAAAATTTTACATAGGGGACTGAGACTGGTGCAGATATGAGAACCTACAATGGAACAGTTCTAAATATGCAGTCTTAAATCTTCTGATGTTGACTTTAACTACAATCTCTTCATCAACTCTTCCTTGTAAAACTACAACTCCTTTCTGACTGTCACCAATCTTTAAGCTTTCTGGATTACTACCCATTTCTGTCAGAATTATCTTTATAAAGGGCATATCTGAATGGGTTCTTCTTCTCACATACAAATGTCACCCACATGCATGCGTCTATACATTCACTTTACCCTATAGATTATGTTAATTTCCTCTTGTTTTTTAAGGTTGAAATTCTTCAGCATATTCTTCTGTAACCTATCGTATTCTGCTATAACCTACTTCTCCAGTTTCATTTCCTTTAATTACTTACTTCTCTGAGCCTCAGTTTCCTTATGTGTGAAATCGGGCTAGAGTTGTGAGAATTAAATGTGACCATCTATATTGATTAACTATTGCCACATGTAAAAACACTCTAAAATATTTTACTTAAAACAACAATCATTTATTTTTTCTCTCATGTCTGGGGTTGGCTGGGGCACTTGTGTTCCATGTGTTTCTCATCCTCCTTGGACCAGCAGGAGGTCCTTTAAAATAAAGCATAGAAAAGTTAACGTTTTTACAGCACAGTACTTGGTTGAATGTCATAATTGAAAAATTATGCGATTACACCTCTTGAAAATAAACGTACAATTGCCTTCAGGTAATATATTGCGATCAAACCTGCCAGAAAACACATTGGTTTGCACATAAGAAAATCTGTAAGAGTCTCAAGGACATTTATGAGAAGCAACAGTTGGAGGCTGCCAAAGAAAAGAGTGAAGAGGAGAACCGTAAGTGTATAAAAACCAAGATCATACTGTTGGTCAGTGGGGAAAGGAAGGATCAATGATATTAACACAGGACACACAGGAACTGAGTCTTCTCAGGGGACCAAGGAAGCTTGGGGTTAACCAACATAAGGATCACGCTTAAATGTATCCCTGTTTTGAGTCCCTGGAATAATGTACAAGACTGTAGTCAGCCTAGCTATCACTAGAAAATGAAAGACATAAAATTCTGAGGATGGGACTTCCCAGGTGGCGCAGTGGTTAGGAATCTGCCTGCCAGTGCAGGGGACACGTGTTCGTACCCTGGTCCGGGAAGGTCCCACATGCCGCGGAGCAACTAAGCCCGTGGGCCACAACTACTGAGCCTGTGCTCTAGAGCCCACGAGCCACAACTACTGAGCCCGTGTGCCACAACTACTGAGCCCGCGCGCCTAGAGCCTGTGCTCCACAACAAGAGAAGCCACTGCAATGAGAAGCCCTCACACTGCAACGAAGAGTAGCCCCCACTCACCACAACTAGAGAAGGCCCGCACACAGCAACAACGACCCAATGCAGCCCAAAATAAATAAATTTAATTAAATTTAAAAAAAAGATTCTGAGGAATATCATTTATTCCACATTCTATGTTATGACTTATGAGACTGCCCTGGAACCATGCACTCTTAACGAGTTGTTACTTATATTTTGTTCACAAAGGATTTTAAGGTCTTTGAATATGAAAATAATTAAATTTCCCCTAATGGCTACCCAAAAATGTTAAGGTCGGAAGCCTTTAAATTTCTTAACTATGAAACTTCAGGTGAAATTACAGAGTAAATCTATAAATTACAAATTAACTTGAACAAATTAAATTTCTACAAGTGTGAGGGCAGTGAGTTCCATATTATTTTTCCTCTCCCTCCCTCCTGAAGTATATGACTCATTTTCATCAGGAACAGTGAGTTGCTTGAGCAATGATTCATATATTGGAGAAGAGAACCGCCCACACTACCCAGAGGATATATAGCACATTCTGGGGAGTGATAGTTTGAAAACACTGCCCAGGTGATTCTAACACTAAGCACGTCCATCTCCACCCCTCAAGGGACTGTGTCCACTTTACCACCTGGTGGAGAAACACTACTAGTGGGAACGGATGATTGGTACAAAGCTGAATTCATACAAAATTAAATTTTTAGAAATAAATTGTTAAGAGAATAGTCAGACTTTCTGACTGCTGTGCGTTCTCCTGTTTTCTGAACCAAACTTGTATATCCTTTATGTTGACAGGTACTAGAGAAGCCATATGGGAGGACAGTCAGTAGAATGGGAACTCCTGGTTGTTAGACATCAGCCCGTATCACACACCATTCTACACCTTTATTCTCCACAAATGTAGGATAGGCTCTATTATGCCCCACTTTATGGATAAGGAAACAGCCTTGTACGGGCAGTTACCTAACCAAGCACGTCAAGCTAACTCATGGCAAAACTGTATTCGAGTGTGGATTTTGCCAGTCAGCAATCCTGATTTCAAGGCCTGAGTTCAGATGCCAGTTCTGTTCTTTTCCTAGTGGTGCAACTATGAGCAAGTTAACAAACCCTCTCTTCTCAGTTTCTCCATTTGTGAGAAATCATAATAGAGATAACACTTGGCCTCATGGTTGTTACGAGGATTAAATGATTGGATACACGTAAAGTACTTAGAAGAGTGTCCAGCACACGGCAGGAACAAAATGACTCACTTTTTTTCTTTTTATCAGATGGCAAACTTAATGTCAATTCTAACTGTGTTAATGAAGAGCAGCCGGAGGCTGAAACAGGAATCTCCCAGGACGACTGCAATCCTAAAGATTCTGTGGAAGGGGAGAGAGAATCTCTTCAGAGTGATGCTGGGCTGGAATGCTTACAGGATGCTCCTGTAGGTCCACAGCAGTCCGAGGAGTAAGAGCCGGAGCAAGTGCCAGTGTGGACAGTCCTCACCCTGGCAGGCAGCTGGAAAACTCACGAGACTGTCCTCCTTGCCTCCACACCTGCATGGCACTGTGGCAGGATTCCACTTTTCATAGAATACGTGCTCTCCAGCAAAGCTCTGTCTACCAAGCCCTAATTTCCTACTGATTCTGTTCAATAATTGGTCACATATTCCTAGGGAGAAAAATTTTTTTCCAAAATATAGGAGAAACATTTCTATTCCCTGAGGCAGGCCTCCCAGCAGTTGTTCTCAAAGGAAAATAAATCTCCTTTTAAAGAAGAAATATAGGTTTTAGGGAACAAAGAGGCAAGCAGAACAGTTGTAGGAAAGAGGAGATTTTCAGGAAAGAAAAATTTTATAGCCATAGAGATGGGTAGTTAAAAGAATCATAACATATGTAAATAAAATGCATATAAATAGCATTTACAATAGTGAAGTTCTACTTATTAAGGTGCAATGAAGATATCGGGATATATGTAGAGCTGATTCACTTTGTTATAAAGCAGAAACTAACACATCATCGTAAAGCAATTATACTCCAATAAAGATGTTAAAAAAAAAAGATGCAATGAAATGAAGAAAAGCTACATGTTAAAGGATCTTTGCCATAGTTCAGCTAATTGTAGTTTTTCTATAGAATTTATCCTGAGCAGCCTGAACTTTATATAGTTCCTGCAGTGGTGTTTTATCTACAGTCTTTGTACCTTCAGAAATGTCAAATCCCCCAGGAGGAACTAAGGCATAGCCACAGTTATCTCAGCATGTGCATTTAAAAAGATGTCTGACGAAACTGTCAATTAAACAAAGGCTAAACATACTGTGTCCACAATTATAAAACTAACTCATGTGCCATCTTCCACTTGAAAGGCTTTTACCTTCCTGTAAGCTTTTCATGTGGCTCTTCCTGTCCACAAACTGATTTGTAACTGTCACTTATAGACTGTCCTGGCATCAGTTTTTAGTGTCTGAGTATTTAAATAAAGCTAGAGTATGAGATCTGAAGATAGTGCTGTGTTTCAAAGTTTCTTGTGTTGATTTGTAAAATAAATTGTGCCTGCTGATATAGCCACCTCACATCTTGTTTCATAGTGTTTTGCTGTCGAGGGTGGCAAATATTAAAGAAATACTAGAGAACTTAAAATATTTTAGGAAACTTAGCAAATACTGGAGAACACAGTATAATTATTTTAATATTCACAATTACAAATCAAAATGACTAGAATTCTCACCTCACTTCACTGATTAGATTTTTCTGTCTTGCTGCTTTTCCTCTTCCTTACACTCAGTTACTTTTCTCCCAGTGCCAGCACATACATCTTCTGCACACTCTGTACCATGCTGCTCTAGGAAGACTTCATGTGAGTAAATCACAGTTAAGTGTTAAGTGGGTAGGAATTCTACAGGCAGATTTTACCTGAACTTGTCAATCATGACGAGACTCCCTTCACTCATCAAGGTACCTCAATCTACGCACTGATAAACATTTATCTTTGACCAGAAAAATAGTCCTCCCAGGCCTTCCTCTTCCACAAGTATGTTTTTTAACCTGAGTTCCCTGATTCTAATTATTTTCTGGGTGTGTGGTATTATCATGGTCCCTGTCTTTGGATAGCATGGAAGGTTATGAAACAGCAGAAGGGAATAGGAAAGTCAAGAGATGAGGCAACGTAGAGGTAATTTTCCCTTCATTGAAATGAATGCTAATATGAATCAGAACTCTTAACACAGCTACAACTGGCATTAATAGTAACTTTCCAATTGGACAAAGAGAACTTTAGATATAAGCCATGTCAATATCAAAATTTCCATGGATGTATTTCAAGAAAGGGGTGGTCAGAAGAGGGGTTTAAGAGAAATGAGGTTGGTTCTCATTATACTCCCTTCCTTTGTCATAAATAACCAAAAATAGATGTTTCCATTGTAACACCATCAAAACAGGTGTTACCCGTTTTTTTGTTTTTCAATATGCCATCAAGAAACTTTTCTCAAACAAAAATAGACCTAAAGGATAAGAATAGCCTTACTATTCCAATATGTCTTATACTTAGAGCAGATGTAATAGAATATTAAATTAGCCAGTGGGTTTATTAGGAAATTGGATTCTGCTTTTTGATCCAATAGGTGGTAATAATAGCTACCACTGAAAGTTACTGTATCCCTGAAGTTATCTTGTTTAATATTCACAACAACCCCATGAAGTAGACTTTATTTTTATCCCCATAACACAGATAAGGAGGTTAAAGTCTAAAGAGGTCTACTAATGTATCCAAAATTACAGAACTGGAACTCAACAAGGTCTGCAGTTTTGACTACAACATTGTACACTCTTAATATGTTACCATCACTGTAGTTTCTCTGCAGATGTAAGATAATAATAGAGCTCTGAAGACAAGCCATTATTTTACAGGATGTGGTAGATAATCCCTAGGCTCTTAAAAAGATGAGTGATTTTAGTCATCATGATGTATATGAGTTTACTTGAGTTTTAATATTATTGGATATTAAACTTAATAGAAATTCTTAAAGTAGATGTTCTTGCAGTGTTTTTATCTTCTCAGGATCATCTCCCCTGCTTCTGAAGCAAATCATTCCCCTTCTTGAGCGGGAGGTAGATGTCTTCCAGTTCTCATGGTTTACAACTAGGCCAATAAGGATACTTTTCAGAAATTTTACATTCCTGAAGCCAAAGAGGGAGGATGTTTGTTTGTTTGTTTCTCCCTTGGGACAATTATAAATTACAGGGATTCAGTTCCAGAGCTGCTAGAGCTGACATGTAGAGGTACCTGAGAGAATGTAGCCACTGAGCGGACACAGACAAGAGAGGGATGAAAGGAGGGGAAAATGTTGAGTCCACTGGGCTCCGCACTGGGTTTATGGGGTTTGGTTACATGAGCAAATTTCTCATCTGGCTTTCTATAAATCAGAAACAAAGAATCAGTAATACATCTTGTGACAACTAGAAAACAAATGGGATCAAATTTCAAAAGTTAAATATGTGTAAATATAACAAAGGAAAATGAAGGCACATAAATTAAAATTTTTGAGATTTATATGCTCTTAGAAAAAGTACAAAGGCACATCAAGTTTTGGATTGGATTATAGTTATTTTGGTTGGAAAAGAAGCTCAGTACAAGGTGTTTTTGCACCTCTTTACTGATGTTTATTTTGGAAAACCTCCTATTTGCTTGAAATTGTATAGAGATTAATGCATGCTTATGTAAATTAAGATGATATTAAAGCATCATTTGCATAGATGAAAAGCAAGATCTTAATTTCAGAAAAAGCAAATTTCTTCTCATAATAATTACTTTAGCAGATAAACAGGAGATTCTGCCCCCACCCCCGCCAAAAGGTGGCTCTTAGCCTAGTTTCTATGGCCTTTAAGGACTAAGTTCTAGTTTTATAAATCAATAAAGGCATCTTTTTAAATGGTGATCTTAATTTGTCTAGAATAAATCGGGTAGCTGTGTAACTGATCAATTCAGGGCAATGTAGCTATAGCGCTAGTTCATCAACTCACATAAACCTACCTAACCGCAAGATGATTCCAAATGGACAAGATTTAAATGTGGAAAAAATTATCAATTTCAGAAGAAACCATGAAAAAATTCTTAATGACTTTGGCATGAAGAAGATCTTCCTAAATGTGACACTAAACTCAGAAGCCACAAAAGGAAACAAATTCAACTACATTTAAAAAAAAAAAAAAATCTGAACACTTCTGCTTCTGGGAAGATGGAGTAGACATACTTTTCCTTATTCCTTGTACGAAGTGAAACTAAAAACCCTAAACATTATATATAAAACAATCAGAAGAGGGCAGATTGGCTAGGCCCCTCAGGATCCAGGCAATGACCCTTTGTTTTTTTCTCTGGGCTTTTTTTTTGCCTCATATATAGCAGATTTGAGGCGGAAGAAGCCAGCAACATGGAAGCACCAACAACTACAGACAAAAATAAGCTCCAGTAGACAAATGCCTGCTCTGTGGATTTGGGACTCAAAACTGAAACATCATATCATACCTAAATTTCAAGTCTACACCAGCCTGCCCTACAAATTTTGGACTTGCCAGCCTCCACAATGCCATGAGGCAATTCCTTAAAATAACTTGCTCTCTCTATATATGCATGCACCCAATTGATTCTGTTCCTCTGAAGAACCCTAACAGACCAGGTGTCCTAGTTTGAGCTGCTAAAACAAATTACCGTAGATTAGGGTTGTTGAAACGGGAAACATTTATTTCTCACAGTTCTGGAGGCTGGAAGTTCGAGATCTGGGTACCAGCATGGTCAAGTTCTTGGTGAGTGTCCTATTCCTGGTTTACAGAGGGCCACCTTGCTGTGTCCTCATATGTCAGAAAAGGCAGGCTAGCTCTCTGGCCCCTTAGAAGCGTGCTAATCCCATTCATGAGATTCCACCCTCATGACCTTATTACCTCCCCAAGACCTTACCTCCAAGTACTATTACATTGGGAATTAGATTTCAATGTAAAAATGTTGAGGGGACACAAACATTCGGTCTATGATGGTAGGTATAGTTCCTAAGGGGCACAAATGCTCTTTAACAACGCAGAGGTTAGGACTCTCCTCGATATCCAAGTATAACTTCCCAATCAGTCCTCCATATTGTCAGTTTCACATCTGTGGATTCAACCAGCTGTGGAGCGTGTAGTACTGTGCTACATATTTATTTTTAAAAATCTGCACGTGAGTGGACCCGAGTAGTTCAAACCCAAGTTGTTCAAGGGTCACCTCTAACAGCCGACATGTATTGAGCACTTGCTTTGAGAAAGCCACTTTACCTGTTACATACATGATCTAACTTAATCCTTGAGACTCTATGAAGTAACTATTATTATTATTTTAAATAAGAGGAAATCAAAGCCTAGAGATTAACTAACTTGTCCAAGTAACATAACTGGTAAGTGGAAGAGCTAAGCTAGATGTGTCTGATTCCAGAGCCTCAGCTTGAAACCACCACCCTCCACTAACCTATGTATCAGTGTTTTCTGTTTCTTAGCTATAAGATCATCTGATGGATCCTGAAATAAATGTGCTTTCACTTGAGCCTATTTGAATGGGTCTTTGTTGTTTAAAACTAAGAACTTAATTAAAAACACCCTCTCAACTGTGTGTTCAATTTTGGTAGAGTTTTAGATTACTTAAGTAAGGATCGTATCTTCTGTTGTGTGCTTTTCTGCAAATGGTATTTAATATAATGTTTTCCAATCATGGCCACTAGTAGCCCTTCTTTCTTGAACAAAAAGTGCCTAGTATTGAGGAGTGCATTTTAAAGCAAATCTTTTTCTTCATACAGATGAGATATATTTCCATTAGTTCTCTAAAAAGGATATTAAGTAAAATTTGTTAGCCATATGTTTGTAATTGGAATAAATTGTTCATCCTTTTCAGTAACTGTGGGATTAAAAATAAAATATCAGGGCTTTCCTGGTGGCGCAGTGGTTGAGAATCTGCCTGCCAATGCAGGGGACACGGTTTTGATCCCTGGTTCAGGAAGATCCCACATGCCACGGAGCAACCAAGCCCGTGCGCCACAACTACTGAGCCTGCGCGCTAGAGCCCGCGAGCCACAACTACTGAGCCTGCATGCCACAACTACTGAAGCCTGTGTGCCACAACTACTGAAGCCCGCGCGCCTAGAGCCCATCCTCCGCAACAAGAGAAGCCACTGCAATGAGAAGCCCGTGCACTGCAACAAAGAGTAGCCCCTGCTCACCACAACTAGAGAAGGCCCACACGCATCAACAAAGACCCAACTCAGCCAAAAATAAATAAATTTATAAAATAAAATAAAATATCAGACTACACATTCTTTTTCTATTCTTTTAGTGGTTAACCTGGAGATTACAATATCGCATCCTCAATTTACTGCAATCTAATTAAAAATTAATACTGCTTAGGCAGTTTATGAGCCATCTTAAATCTGAGCCAACATATACCATTTCCATCATGAAATGGATTGTTGCTTTACCTGCCCAACATTATTGCTTGGTGGGTCTAATGGTACTCAGTTCAGGATGAGTTCAATTCAGGCTCCCAGTTCTAGAATGAATGCAGTAGCATGCCTAGAAACTACTATTTGACCAGTAACTAGCTCTCTGCTGCCGTATGACCCTTGAAGACGTCACTGTGATACCTCTCAGCTTGACAGGGGCTTCACAAGGCATGCTTGCTTACAACAAATACTTCTAGCACCATGGATTAGGCTGGGTTATTGTATTACTAATCTATTACTATGTAGTAAATTACCCCAAAATTTATCAGCTTGAAGCATCAATAAGCATTATCTCATACAGTTTCTGCAGCCAGAAATAGAAGCAGCTTAATGGGGTGGTTCTGGCTTGGGGTTTCTCAGGAGGGTGCTGTGAAGCTTTTAGCCAGGGCTGCAGTCATCTGTGGCTTAAACTGGATCTAGAAGATCTGCTTGCAAGGTAGTTAACTGGGTCTGGAGGATGGCTTGCAACTCACTTGGTTGTTGGCAGGAGACTTAGTTCCTTATTTGCTTCTGGAAGTAGGCCTCAGTTCCTCACCACATGGATCTCTCCAGAGGACTGTGTAAGCGTCCTCATGATGTGGCAGCTGGCTTCCTGCAGAATAAGTGACAAGGAGAGAGAGGAAGAGACGACTTTGATTCTTTCTATGACCTAATCTTGGAAGCAACACACCATCATTTTTCCTTAATATCAGCCACTCACCTACATCAATACCTAACTTTTTCTTCTCCTCAGCTGCAACCTTCTGCCAGGGACCATACCGGACTTTGCAGATTCTGGCTGTGCACAGAATCACAAGTGCCCACAGGGGGAAGGAGATCACAGATTCTCAGTGACAGTTCACTACTCCCTCTAGGGTTTTCATCTCTTGCTTGTTTTGATTTCAGCCCCACTTCTCCAGTGTGTCTGTGGTACAGTGTGATGCTGTCTAGGCACCAACAGATAAGGGGAAATGTCCCTCTGCTTTTTTTTTTTTTTTGCAGTACACGGGCCTCTGACTGTTGTGGCCTCTCCCGTTGCAGAGCACAGGCTCCGGACGCGCAGGCTCAGCAGCCATGGCTCACGGGCCCAGCCGCTCCACAGCATGTGGGATCTTCCCGGACTGGGGCACGAACCCGTGTCCCCTGCATCGGCAGGCGGACTCTCAACCACTGCGCCACCAGGGAAGCCCCGGGAAGCCCCCTTCTGCTTTTTATAAGCTTTAGGTCTAGCGCTTTAGCTTAGCTGGTGAAGATCAGCAATGCGTTTTGGGTTACCTTACATGTCCGGTTTTGTGTCTCAGCACAAGGCAACTGCTGAAAGCTTTTCTGTTTTCCCTTCCCTCTAGCAGAGTGCTTTGGTGTAGGCCAACCACAGATCATAAACCCACACCCAGAACTGGCATGTGCCTCCAAAGGTGAGAGTGAAAGTCATATAATATGGTGTAGTCATACAATGGAATACTATACAGCAATGAGAACAACGGCATTATTGCTGTTGGCAACAACATGGTCAATTTTACAATTTTATAATGTTGAGTAAAAGAAGCCAGAAAAAAATAATTCAACTTCTATGATTCCATTTATATGCCTTTCAAAAACAGACACAATAAATATATGGTTTAGAAATCAGGAGGATGGGTGGATAGTAACAGGTCATTGGACTGGTAACAGGAATGAGGAGGTTTTTAGAGTGCTGGTAAGGTTCCATTTCTTGATCTAGGATGCCTGTTACATGAACATGTTCATTTTTGGAAATATTTTTGAGCAAAACACTTATGACTTGTATACAATTCTATATACATGTTTTACTTCAAAAGAAATAAGATAAAATGTAGGAATTATTTTTCCTTGGTGTTTCTGTTTACATTCAAATGTTTCAAATAATACCACAATAAATATATAATATGCTAATCACAGAAAAGTTTAATGTATAACTGAAAACTACTAGGATTTCTAGAAACCCCAAGGATTATCTCAGTGTAACTGTGAGCATTTGGACAGGTTCTGTGTCTTTCTCTTCAAGGTATTTTTCCTCTCGTGTTGGAACTGTGTCCCAGTTCAGAGAGGTAATAGCCATTGCCGATCGCTTCAAGGACCTTACAAAAACAGCATCTTCTGGGTCATCAAACATAGTTCTGAAAAAATGGCAATTTTGTCAGAAAAAAAATCAGTTAGACCAATGTTTAATTTAAGTGAATCAGTGCCATATTTTTCGTTTATCTGTAGTGTAGTACCACTGACAAATAACTTTTGGGCCCTACTGACAAATGACTTTCAGGACAAGTAACACCATTTTTATTGTATATATTGTTTATTTTAAAAATAGAGTGAATATATTTGGGATCAGCTATAATAGGTCTCACATATTCAAGCATTCATATTTCAAATCAGTGGTTAAATGAAATGATTAAAAAATATATAGAGATATCATATGCATATTAGTATCTTATGTACATTTTATTGAAAAGTTATTATAACTTTTAATTATAATTATTATTAATAATAGTTAATTACTATATAACTCTATATTATACTATATTTTGTAAAAGTGCTTGGAGATACTGTTTTTCAAGACTGAATCCAAAGAAAAAATTCCTAAGTACAATATTAAAACAGAATGATGATTTTAAAATTCATCAATATTCATAAATTTAATGTTTTTCATAGTTTTATGAACTATTTCTTTTGAAAATGTAAATTCCAGTGAATATAAAATGTTAATAATTGCTCTCACTGAACATATTTAGGGGAACAGTAAACAAAGAAGTAAAGACCTTCATTTACAATATCAGGTAATTCTTAAGGTTTTTTTATGCTTACTTTCAAGATTTTGTCTTTTTCTTTTTTAACTTTTTTGTCTAACTTCTCCCTCCACCTCACCCCACATTTTCATTTATTTTAGGTTATAATAATAATATTAAAAAATCTAAATATGTCAAATATGAACACATAGTTTGAACTCATATATCCCAGGAAGACAGCAATTTTTCTGATCTATGAAGAGTTAGTCATTTTTTTAACCCATTAAAATCCATTTTTGGAAATGGGAATAATCTAGGGAATCAACACGATTATGAAATAATCTGGTAAGAAAAGTAAAGTTTAAAAATCACTTACTTGTCTACATTATTCGCAAATGCAAAGTCTAAAAGAAAAATTCTAAATTAGTATTTTTCAAATGTTTAGTCAACATTTTAAAACAATGAAATAATGCTATAAAGGAAAAAGTCTAGAGCATAGCTCTCTGGTTTTTGAGCAATCATTTAGATAAATAGTTCAATCGGTCAAAATTGCCGTGATACCTAACCTCAAACTCAAATTTTCTTTCAGATATAGTGCCTTAGGTGTGTCTAAGGTTTTAAGACAAATTCTTTAATACAATACACGTCTCAAAACTCTGAAAACAAAATGCTCAATCAATTTAGTTACCAACGGAATCCAAATGGAAATTTTTATAATTAAGATACTCAGTCTCATGTGCGGAAACGGATCCGTTTTCTTTTTTCAGATAGGCACATGCATCTGTAAATGGACTAATAGACCAAATGAGGAAAAAATATTTAGGGCAGTTTAAACCTCTTGGATTCTTGGCATTAACTTCAAAGACACAAAATAAACAAATCCTAGATCACAAGAATCTACATCTTACCTAGCTTTGGAGCTCAAAGGCTAGCCCTCAAAGCTTGGATTTCTTATGGTATTTTCTAGAGACTGTCATTACTTTGTTTATTCCTCTCCAGAAGGCCCAGTGCCAGGCTAGTGATGGAATGTACCAGCACCTGTTGGGCCAGCAAAGCCCACAGTCTGAGCTCTTGCCAACTCACAGGCAGCAGGGAGCACACAGCCTCTGCCTTAGGAGAGGGGTTCAAGGCATCTTTCCCTTCACAAGTGGCTAACCCAAGTCTCCCATGTCTTTTTTCATCTCCCCAGATTCTTTCTATGTTTTTAATTACAAAAAGCTCACATTTTACTTTTGATGAATATAAACAAGAAAATAGTAAAAAGTGAAATCTCCCTTTGACCTGTCCAATTCCTTATATCAGAAGTATCACCGTTAAGAGTTTTGTATGTATGCCTCCAGCCCGCTATGTGCGTATGCACGTGCACTCACGCACATACATATACACAAAGATTTGTTTGCTGACGAAATTCTAATTTTGTCATTCTGCATTATATTACTCCACAACATATTTCTTTGTACTCAAAATATACCATGGAATGATTCTAAATCCAATTGTTCATATTGTATGGATGTGCCATAAGCTAACATTCTGAGTGACCATTTAGATTTTCTGTTTTTCTATTACAAAAAGTTTCAATTAGCACTTTACACATATATTTTTGTTCATGTGTGCAAATAATTCTGTAGGAGACAGATTTCAAATTTAATTGCTGTGTTGAATGTGTTGCACATTTTATATATGGGTGGATACTGTCATACTGCCATATGACCTTCCAAGAAAGTTGAATCAGTTTACCCTGGTTCAACTTTCTTGGAAGAGTATGAGTTATGCTCTTTTCTCCCCTCAACTTCACCAACCTTTTCAGTGTTTACCTACCTGCAGGATGAAAATGGTATCTCATTGTTTTAATTTGCACTTACTTGCTCACTAGTGAGGCTGATTGTTAGACATCACATTTTTTTCCTTCTATAAATGTCCGTATCTTTTGTGACTAGTTTTCAAATTGATTTATAGGAGTCCTTCGAGATAATGGGCATTAACTTTTCCTATTGTATGTATTGCAAATATTTCTTCCAATTGTGTCTTTTAATTTTGTTCCTGAAATTTGAAGAAACTTCAAGTTGTCCTTGCTTCTCAATCTATTTGGAATACAATTGATTTCTTTCTCATTTTAGGGTTAAGAATAATAAAATCAAAATGTGGTGTCACAACTGCTTTATAAACATTTTCAAGAATAGTTTATTTCCAACAAAAGAATTCAGAGTCCTAAATGTGCATGTCACAGTAAGAACAAATATAGAAACTATAAAAACTATAAGGCACAAGTTTTAAAAACTTACATAGTGAGTTTTATTAATTTTATTATATATGTTTGGTTTGTAGAAAATGAGGAGATTGATTACGGTCATGCTGCCAATTTGGGGGAGGCTTATAGTCAGCCTGTCTATGAATTAAGAATGTGAATTAAGAAGAAAAAATTTCAAATGCAATGAAATACTCTCCCTATCCTTTCTTCCCTAATTTTGTTTTTGGAGGTTTGATATGAAAGAAATGTAAAGCACTAAAGGTAGCAATCAGCTATCCTCCTCACACCTGAAAAACTCTCTAGCCCTGAAAAACAGATGGGAGTTACCATATATTGCTTGTTACTGGGTGTATTAGCTATTTTTAAGAGTGGAGGTTTTCTATCCCGAGATTCCTTTCCTACCGCAGCATGGCTTACCCCCACTAATCCAGTAAACATTCAGTTTGAGCATTAGCTTTTACATGAACTAAAAGAAAAAACAAGGAAGTGGCTGACCAAGAGAACAGTCCAACTTATCATGCAGTTGATATGTGTCAGATCAGGTGTTGCAATGGTTTGCATATTAAGCATCCTAACAGCCAAAGGAAGATATTACCCCCATTTTAAAAAACAGAAAGGTGAAGCAAATTCATGTCCAAAATAAAAATTGTAATTACTAGCAGAGCTGGTGTTAAAATCCAGGAGAATCTGATCTAAACCTTGTGTTCTTGCCTCTACATTGGTTGTTCTCTGGTGGGAGTACACATCAGAATCACCTGAAAGGCTTGTTAAAACATAGCTTCCTGGGTCCACCCTGAGTTTCTAATTCAGTAGATGTTGTTTGGGGCAAGAATGTGCATCTGTAGCAAATTACTAAGTGATGCTGCTGCTGCTGATTTGGGGACCACACTTCGACAACCACTGCTCTACACTATAGCCTTCCGCATCCAGAACGTGTCCTCCAGACATTACTTCTATTCTATAGGACATACAGGGGATAAAGGGACACGTTGAATTATACTTTGTGGAAACAATCATACAAATTGAGGCATTCCATAATGTAACTGGCCTGGTCCCTTCAAAAAGTCATGGGAAAAATTTAAGACTATTTTATTTTTATTTATTTATTTTTTTGCGGTACGCGGGCCTCTCACTGCTGTGGCCTCTCCCATTGCGGAGCACAGGCTCCGGACACGCAGGCTCAGCGGCCATGGCTCACGGGCCCAGCCGCTTCGCGGCATGTAGGATCTTCCCGGACCGGGGCACGAGCCCGCGTCCCCTGCATCGGCAGGCGGACTCTTAACCACTGCGCCACCAGGGAAGCCCAAGACTATTTTAAAAGAGAAGTCTGCCACAACAACCAAATGTAATCGTGAACCTTGACTTGATTCTTGTTTGAAAAAGCAGCTGAGACCTTCAAGATGGCGGAAGAGTAAGACGTGGAGATCACCTTCCTCCCCACAAATACAGCAGAAATACATCTACATGTGGAACAGCTCCTACAGAACACCTACTCATCGCTGGCAGAAGACCTTAGACCTCCCAAAAGGCAAGAAACTCCCCACGTACCTGGGTAGGGCAAAAGAAAAAACAGACAAAAGAATAGGGACGGGACCTGCACCAGTGGGAGGGAGCTGTGAAGGAGGAAAGGTGTCCACACACTAGGAAGCCCCTTCGCGGGCGGAGACTGCAGGTGGCGGAGTGGGGGGGGGGCGCTTCGGAGCCCCGGAGGAGAGCACAGCCACAGGGGTGCAGAGGGCAAAGCGAAGAGATTCCCGCACAGAGGATCGGTGCCGACCAGCACTCACCAGCCCGAGAGGCTTGTCTGCTCACCTGCCGGGGCGGGCGGGGATTTGGGAGCTGAGGCTCGGGCTTCGGAGGGCGGAACCCAGGGAGAGGACTGGGTTTGGCTGCGTGAACACAGCCTGAAGGGGCTAGTGCGCCACAGATAGCCGGGAGGGAGTCCGGGAAGAGTCTGGAGCGGCGGAAGCGGCGAGAGACTTTTTTTGCCTCCTTGTTTCCTGGTGCGCGAGGGGAGGGGATTCAGAGAGCCGCTTAAAGGAGCCCGGACACCAGAGACGGGGATGAGACGCTAAGGCTGCTGCTGCAGCCACTAAGAAGCCTCTGTGCAAGCACAGGTCACTCTCCACACCCCCCTCCCGGGAGCCTATGCAGCCCGCCACTGCCAGGGTCCCGGGATCCTGGGACAATTTCCCCGGGAGAACGCACGGCACACCTCAGGCTGGTGCAACGTCACACCGGCCTCTGCCGCTGCAGGCTCGCCCCCCATCCGTACTGTCTCCTTCCTCCCGGCCTGAGTGAGCCAGAGTCCCCGAAGCAGCTGCTCCTGTAACCCCGTCCTGTCTGGGGAGGGAAGAGATGCCCTAAGGTGACCTACACGCAGAGGCGGGGCCATATCGAAAGCTGAACCCCAGGTGCTGTGTGAACAAAGAAGAGAAAGGGAAATTTCTCCCAGCAGCCTCAGGAGCAGCGGATTAAATCTCCACAATCAACTTGATGTACCCTGCATCTGTGGAATACCTGAGTAGACAACGAATCGTCCCAAAATTGAGGTGGTGGACTTAGGGAGCAACAATATATATATTATTTTCTTTCTCTCTTTTTGTGAGTGTGTATGTGTATGCTTCTGTGTGTGATTTTGTCTGTATAGCTTTGCATTTACCATTTGTCCTAGGGTTCTGTCTGTCCGTTTTGGGATTTTTTTTTTTTTTTAGTATAATTTTTAGCACTTGTTATCATTGGGGGATTTGTTTTTTGGTATGGTTGCTCTCTTCTTTCTTTCTTTTTTTTCTTTTTTAATTACTTTTTAATTTTTAATAATTATTTTTTATTCAATAACTTTATTTTATTATTACTTTTTTTCTTCCTTTTTTTTTCCCCCCTTTCCTTCTGAGCCGTATGGCTGACAGGGTCTTGGTGCTCCAGTTGGGTGTCAGACCTGTGCCTCTGAGGTGGGAGAGCCGAGTTCAGGACATTGGTCCACCAGAGACCTCCCAGCTCCACGAATATCAAGTGGCAAAAGCTCTCCCAGAGATCTTCATCTCAACGCTAAGACCCAGCTCCACTCAACAACCAGCAAGCTACACTGCTGGACACCCTATGCCAAACAACCAGCAAGAAAGGAACACAAACCCACCCATTAGCAAAGAGGCTGCCTAAAATCATAATAAGGTCACAGACACACCAAAACACACCACTGGACATGGTCCTGCCCACCAGAAAGACAAGATCTAGCCTCATCCACCAGAACACAGGCACTAGTCCCCTCCACCAGGAAGCCTACACAACCCACTGAACCAACCTTAGACACTGGGTGCAGACACCAAAAACAATGGGAACTACAAACCTGCAGGCTGCAAAAAGGAGACCCCAAACACAGTAAGTTAAGCAAAATGAGAAGACAGAAAAACACATAGCAGATGAAGGAGCAAGATAAAAACCCACCAGACCTAACAAATGAACAGGAAATAGGCAGTCTACCTGAAAAACAATTCAGAGTAATGATAGTAAAGATGACCCAAAATCTTGGAAATAGAATAGAGAAGATACAAGAAACGTTTAACAAGGACCTAGAAGAACTAAAGAGCAAATAAACAATGATGAACAACAATAAATGAAATTTTAAATTCTCTAGAAGGAATCAATAGCAGAATAACTGAGGCAGAAGAACAGATAAGTGACCTGGAAGATAAAACAGTGGAAATAACTACTGCAGAGCAGAATAAAGAAAAAAGAATGAAAAGAATTGAGGACAGTCTTAGAGACCTCTGGGACAACATTAAGTGCACCAACATTTGAACTATAGGGGTCCGAGAAGAAGAAGAGAAAAAGAAAGGGACTGAGAAAATATTTGAAGAGATTATACTTGGAAACTTCCCTAATATGGGAAAGGAAATAGTTAATTAAGTCCAGGAAGTGCAGAGAGTCCCATACAGGATAAATCCAAGGAGAAACACACCAAGACACATATTAATCAAACTATGAAAAACACAAAGAAAAAACTATTAAAAGCTGCAAGGGAAAAACAAATAACATACAAGGGAATCCCCATAACGTTAACAGCTGATCTTTCATCAAAAACTCTGCAAGCCAGAAGGGAGTGGCAGGACATATTTAAAGTGATGAAAGGGAAAAACCTACAACCAAAATTACCCTACCCAGCAAGCATCTCATTCAGATTTGACACAGAAATTAAAATGTTTACAGACAAGAGAAAGCTAAGAGAACCCAGTACCGGCAAACCAGCTTTACAACAAATTCTAAAGGAACTTCTCTAGGCAGGAAACACAAGAGAAGGAAAAGACCTACAATAACAAACCAAAACTATTAAGAAAATGGTAATACGAACATACATATCAATAAGAACCTCGAATGTAAATGGATTAAATGCTCAAACCAAAAGACATAGACTGGCTAAATGGATAAAAACCAAGACCCATATATATGCTGTCTACAAGAGACCCACTTCTGAGTTAGGGACACATACAGACTGAAAGTGAGGGGATGGAAAAAGATAATCCATGCAAATGGATATCAAAAGAAAGCTGGAGTAGCAATTCTCATATCAGACAAAATAGACTGTAAAATAAAGACTATTACAAGAAACAAAGAAGGACACTACATAATGATCAAGGGATCAATCCAAGAAGAAGATACAACAATTGTAAATATTTAGGCACCCAACATAGGAGCATCTCAGCACATAAGGCAAATGGTAACAGCCATAAAAGGGGAAATTGACAGTAACAGAACAATCATAGCAGGGGACTTTAACACCCCACTTTCACCAATGGACAGATCATCCAAAATGAAAATAAATAAGGAAACACAAGCATTAAATGATACACTAGGGCTTCCCTGGTGGCGCAGTGGTTGAGAGTCCGCCTGCCGATGCAGGGGACACGGGTTCATGCCCCAGTCCGGGAGGATCCCACGTGCCGCGGAGCGGCTGGGCCCGTGAGCCATGGCTGCTGGGCCTGCGCGTCCGGAGCCTGTGCTCCGCAACGGGGGAGGCCACAACAGTGAGAGGCCCACGTACCGCAAAAAAAAAAATGATACACTAAACAAGATGGACTTAACTGATATTTATAGGACATTCCATCCATAAACAACAGAATACATTTTCTTCTCAAGTGCTCATGGAACATTCTCCAGGATAGATCATGTCTTGGGTCACAAATCAAGCCTTGGTAAATTTAAGAAAATTGAAATCCTATCAAGTATCTTTTCCGACCACAACGTTATGAGACTAGATATCAATTACAGGAAAAAATCTGTAAAAAATACAAACACATGGAGGCTAACAATACACTACTTAATAACCAAGAGATCACTGTAGAAATCAAAGAGGAAATCAAAAAATACCTAGGAACAAATGACAATGAAAACACGACAACCCAAAACCTATGGGTTGCAACAAAAGGAGTTCTAAGAAAGAAGATTATAGCAATACAATCCTACCTCAAGAAACAAACATCTCAAATAAACAAACTAACCTTACACCTAAAGCAATTAGAGAAAGAAGAACAAAAAACCCCAAAGTTAGCAGAAAGAAAGAAATTATAAAGATCAGATCAGAAATAAATGAAAAAGAAATGAAGGAAACAATAGCAAAGATCAATAAAACCAAAAGCTGGTTCCCTGAGAAGATAAACAAAATTGATAAACCATTGGCCAGTCTCATCAAGAAAAAAAGGGAGAATACTCAATAGAATTAGAAATGAAAAAGGAGAAGTAACAACTGACACTGCAGATATACAAAGAATCATGAGAGATTACTACAGCAACTATATGCCAATAAAATGGACAACCTAGAAGGAATGGATAAATTCTTAGAAAAGCACAACCTTCTGAGACTTAATGAGGAAGAAATGGAAACTATAAACAGACCAATCACAAGCACTGAAATTGAGACTGTGATGAAAAATCTTCCAGCAAACAAAAGCCCAGGACCAGATGGCTTCACAGGCGAATTCTATCAAACATTTAGAGAAGAGCTAACACCTATCCTTCTCAAACTCTTCCAAAATATAGCAGAGGGAGGAACAGTCCCAAACTCATTCTACGAGACCACCATCACCACGATATCAAAACCAGACAAAGATGTCACAAAGAAAGAAAACTACAGACCAATATCACTGATGAACATAGATGCAGAAATCCTCAACAAAATACTAGTGAACAGAATCCAACAGCACATTAAAAGGATCATACACCATGATCAAGTGGGGCTGATTCCAGGAATGCAAGGATTCTTCAATATACGCAAATCAATCAATGTGATACACCATATTAACAAACTGAAAGAATAAAACCATATGATCATCTCACTAGATGCAGAAAAAGCTTTTGACAAAATTCAACACCCATTTATGATAAAAACCCTCCAGAAAGTAGGCACAGAGGGAACTTACCTCAACATAATAAAGGCCATATATGACAAACCCACAGCCAACATCGTTCTCAATGCTGAAAAGCTGAAACCATTTCCACTAATATCAGGAAAAAGACAAGGTTGCCCAATCTCACTACTATTATTCAACATAGTTTTGGAAGTTTTAGCCACAATAATCAGAAAAGAAAGAGAAATAAAAGGGATACAAATTGGAAAAGAAGTAAAACTGTCACTGTTTTTAGATAACATGATACTATACATAGAGAATCCTAAAGATACTACCAGAAAACTATGAGAGCTAGTCAATGAATTTGGTAAAGTAGCAGGATACAAAATTAATGCACAGAAATCTCTTGCATTCCTATACAATAATGATGAAAAATCTGAAAGAGAAATTAAGGAAACACTCCCATTTACCACTGCAACAAAAGGAATAAAATACCTAGGAATAAACCTACCTAAGGAGACAAAAGACGAGTATGCAGAAAACTATAAGACACTGATGAAAGAAATTAAAGATGATACAAACAGATGGAGAGATATACCATGTTCTTGGATTGGAAGAATGAACATTATGAAAATGATTATACTACCCAAAGCAATCTACAGATTCAATGCAATCCCTATCAAACTACCAATGGCATTTTTCACAGAACTAGAATAAAAAAGTTCACAATTTGTATGGAAATACAAAAGACTCCAAATAGCCAAAGCAATCTTGAGAAAGAAAAACAGAGCTGGAGGAATCTGCCTCCCTGACTTCAGACTATACTACAAAGTTATAGTCATCAAGACAGTATGGTACTGGCACAAGAACAGAAATATAGATCAATGGAACAAGATACAAAGCCCAGAGACAAACGCACAAACATATGGTCACCTTGTGTTTGATAAAGGAGGCAAGAATATACAATGGAGAAAAGACAGCCTCTTCAATAAGTGGTGCTGGGAAAATTGGACAGCTACATGGAAAAGAATGAAATTAGAACACTCCCTAACACTATACACAAAAATAAATTCAAAATGGATTAAAGACATAAATGTAAGGCCAGACACTCTAAAACTCTTAGAGGAAAACATAGGCAGAACACTCTATGACATAAATCACAGCAAGATCCTTTTTGACCCACCTCCTAGAGAAATGGAAATAAAAACAAAAAGAAACAAATGGGACCTAATGAAACTTAAAAGCTTTTTCACAGCAAAGGAAACCATAAACAAGGCAAAAAGACAACCCTCACAATGGGAGAAAATATTTGCAAATGAAACAACTCACAAAGGATTAATCTCCAAAATTTATAAGCAGCTCATGCAGCTCAATATCAAAAAAACAAACAACCCAATCCAAAAATGGGCAGAAGACCTAAATAGACATTTCTCCAAAGAAGATATACAGATTGCCAACAAACACATGAAAGGATGCTCAACATCATTAATCATTAGAGAAATGCAAATCAAAACTACAATGAGATATCATCTCACACTGGTCAGAATGGCCATCATCAAAAAATCTACAAACAATAAATGCTGGAGAGGGTGTGGAGAAAAGGGAACCCTCTTGCACTGTGGGTGGGAATGTAAATTGATACAGCCACTATGGAGAACAGTATGGAGGTTCCTTAAAAAACTAAAAATAGAACTACCATATGACCCAGCAATCCCACTACTGGGCATATACACTGAGGAAACCATAATTCAAAAAGAGTCATGTACCAAAATGTTCATTGCAGCTCTATTTACAATAGCCAGGACATGGAAGCAACTGAAGTGTCCATCAACAGATGATAAAGAAGATGTGGCACATATATACAATGGAATATTACTCAGCCATAAAAAGAAACGAAATTGAGCTACTTGTAATGAGGTGGATAGACCTAGAGTCTGTCAAACAGAGTGAAGTAAGTCAAAAAGAGAAAAACAAATACCGTATGCTAACATATATATGGAATCTAAGAAAGGAAAAAGAAAAAATAAAAAGGTCATGAAGAACCTAGGGGCAAGACAGGAATAAAGACACAGACCTACTAGAGAATGGACTTGAGCATATGGGGAGGGGGAAGGGTAAGCTGTGAGAAGGTGAGAGAGTGGCATGGACATATATACACTACCAAACGTAAAATCGATAGCTAGTGGGAAGCAGCCGCATAGCACAGGGAGATCAGCTCGGTGCTTTGTGACCACCTAGAGGGGTGGGATAGGGAGGGTGGGAGGAAGGGAGACGCAAGAGGGAAGAGATATGGGAACATATGTATATGTATAACTGATTCACTTTGTTATAAAGCAGAAACTAACACATCATTGTAAAGCAATTATACTCCAAGAAGGATGTTAAAAAAATAAATAAATAAAATTTATAGAATACAGGATCCTAAATGGGTCAAAAATCTAAATTCACTAGGGTATGTTACTAAACCTAGTAGCAGGTTTAGCTGTTGTGACCAAATAAACATATTTCTTTAAAAAGAATTGCAGAACAAAAGATAGATGTATTCTCGAACACTGAAAATATCATTGAACCTTACACTAACCTTGGACACTGTATACTCTTTGTTGTGTGAGAAAAGTTAACCTCTTTTTACTTAAGTCACTGTAGTTGGATTTCTGTTACATACAAGAAATTAAATTCCATCTAATGAAACATTACTGAAGATATTCAGGTTATACTTGCATATGATCACCATCTATGAGAGTACAACAAAATAATAGTGCTTATTTCTGAATGGAGGAATTGCAGATGATCTTTATTTCTTCTTTATATTTTTCTATATTATCAAAAACTTATAGCCTTAATTGTTGAAATTATCCAGTGTCAATGGTAATAATAGCAATTGTAGCTTATTCATTGAGCCCTTTATGCTGTGCTAGATACTGGGGTAAGGACTTCAATGTATTATCTCGTTATCACATTATCTTATTTAATACACACAAATGAAGATGAAAGTTATATATTTAGGTAGGCTAATAAAATTGGAAAATATTTATTTCACTACATAACTGTTTAGCTTATTGTAAATTGAAGTTATTATGATAACTAAATTAACCAAAAGTTTGAGAAGTTTTCATTTCATTTTTTTCATTTTTTTTAAATACCTGAAGGTACTCTCTGGGCTGGTTTTTGCTTAAGTGGTGATCTTGGATTCCATGAGGCATCTACTTTTCCTCTGAATGCTATTGATTGAACAATATGAGACTTTTTATGGTTAAAAATCGTAATCATTGATCTTCTTTCTTTTTCTGTAACTTCTGATAAATGCAAAAAGTAATGTTATTATATAACATTATAAATAGATATGCAGAGTGATTCAAAATAGAATTACTTTTAAAAATGGATTTATCCCATGTTGTATGTGAACATCCTGTCAAAATTAATTTGTAAAAAGTTATTTCCATAGTCTTACAAGTGCTCAATATATGTCCCTCATGTCACAAGGCACAAATCAATCCTATCGCATCACATTCTAACACATCACCATGGATGACTGAAATTGCAGCTGTGCTACATCCCTTCTTTTCCTCATGGCTATGTGGAAGAAGAGGAATAAACATAAGGTTTTAATATATTCTCATTTAGAAGTTACTCAATTATAAGTTATTAAGAATGTTCAAATCTGTAGAAAGGTAAGTAGATAGGTAATAAAGAACTTCTGGGTAAAATAGACCTCAAAAAATGTAAAATGTAATGCACTGAGGTTGATTTTTCTTTTTTGTGGCTTATATAAATCAGACATACTAGTTTATCTACAATGTCTAAAAATATATCACATAGAAGTTATTATATATGTTTTAGTATATATATACATACATATTTACAGAATTTCAAAGAATATGACTTTTAGAACTTAAATAGGCCTATGAGACTTAGCCCAATTGTCTCATTTTTGAAATAAAAAATTAAGGGTGCCGGGGGGTCAGTGAATTGGCATTCAACACATTACTGTCAAAACTAGAATCAAAAGGAGACATTTCCTCATGCTCAGTTAGATGGCCTTTCCTATAAAGTGGTCAACAGACATGAATTCCTAAACTATAGCAAATTTCATACAGCAAACATTTCAAAAATAAATAATTGAAAAACTTTACAAAGACAATTATTTCCAAAAAACATCAGCAGTTTAAACCACTGAGTTATAAGACTGACTCTCAAATATTTCTCTGCAAGAAGAGGTGTTCTTACGATTTCCGTCAAGCAACTCTACTCCTGGAAGGTGGTAGATTGTGTATAAACGGTACAAGTTATATCGGCATAAAGGGTTTTGGTAGAGAGCTGCAAAGAAAGAATCCAAATTAAGATGTCAGGTTTCGAAATCAGTTACATTTATCACTTGATAAAATATGAGAAATTGCAAGGTTAATATAAAACATAACAGTATGTAAAGCTCTGCTTCACAGACCAATGGTTTCACCAAACCCTTACTTATTCATCGCAGGACTTACTTTTCCTATCTGTTAAATTCATTCATTCAACAAATATTTTCGGAGTGCTTACTATCTACTAGGAACTGTGCTAGGTGCTGAGGACATATCTTTGACCCAAATCTGTCACAAATGAGGAAACGTTTAACATGTCCGTAAATTAATCAGTAAAGAAAGAACTCAATATCAGCTCTAGAGGGTTCTTGATGCTGCTCTTTATTAAAGTATTTGTTCATTAGTTCTCTTCTTCCAGTCTCAAAGGTCACATGGGTGCCTGCGTGGAGATGGGCAGAGTTGTGGCACACTGTTCTATTATAATTTTCTTCCTCGGCTTCACACCATTGCACCTAGTTCAGAACATATAAATGCCAGTAGCAGCTTCAGATCTCAGCAGGAGTAGAGGTGAAGAGATGCGGGTTTTGCATCTCATCTACCTCTGGCCAGGCACAGGGGACTCGGATTTCCTTGTGCGCAGGTGCTAGGATACTTAATGAACCAGGCTGGAGGTGGGAGGCATGCTGATGCGGAAGAGCTCCAGGCGCTTCTGACATGACATCCCTTAGGCATCAGCATGTAGGTATATTTTTTAAAATCTTCAGCTAGAAGTTGTATTTTATTTCCATGGAAAAGGTACTTTCCCTATTCTTCTTTAGATAATATTAAACAGGATTATTTCAATACAATGTGAAATAAAACTCTTATAATTTCCACTTGGATATCTTTAGCTATTGAATTCCACCTACACGTAATTTCTAGAAAGTACTCCTGGAAAAGAGGAGAACCACTAGATGGCAGTAGCAGAAAGAGCTCCAGCTTGTGTACAGAAACATCACTCAACAACATGAGGCTCATTTAACGTACATTTAAATCTAGGAGTACTGCTGTAGCATTTGACTAGTTATAAAATACAAAAAGGTTTGATAAAAGCATGAAAGTATTAAGCATTAGAAACCCAGAAAAAACTGATCAATATTTATAAAGAAGAGCTTGCAACATAAAGAAGAGGGGGTCAAGGGGGATGCTTGAAAGACAACAAACTAGATAAAAACTGAAGAAGTTAATCATCTGAATGTTTTCTCTGCAGGCAATAAAATATTCTGATATTTGTTGTATAAACACAAACTTTTCTGGCTAATAAAGTCGTTATAGGTAGCTATTCGCTGTGGAAAACATGAGCTTTAGAGGGACTTAAAGCAGGCAATGGAAGACACCTGGTGCATAAGAAACAAAAGTTATAAGAGGAAAGGCAAAAAAGAAAATGTAGAGCCAGGGGCAACAAGAAAATTTAAAAGAAAGGAAATATGTATCTATTGGGGGAAATGAGAGGAAAAATGAGATGGATATTTTTCAAGATTTCTTAAGTGACAAAACTGGTTTGAATTTTAATCTCAAAAGAGAAGGAATTTAAAGTGGTAGCAAATAATTATAACTACAGGACAGGGAATAGAACGGATGTATACTAAATCAGTAATAAGGACAGATTTTAAAAGATCCACAGGGATCATACCTTGTAGTTTGAGCCAGACAAAGAAGAAAAAAGGTCACCCTTCAAGGGTATAAAAGCAAAACACGGCCTCCCCTGGCGGCACAGTGGTTGGGAGTCCACCTGCCAATGCAGGGGACACGGGTTCGTGCCCCGGTGCGGGAGGGTCCCTCGTGCCGCGGAGCGGCTGGGCCCGTGAGCCATGGACGCTGAGCCTGCGCGTCCGGAGCCTGTGATCCGCAACGGGAGAGGCCACAACAGTGAGAGGCCCGCGTACCGCAAAAAAAAAAAAAGCCAAACGCAATTGTTTTTTGCAGTGGCCTCTCCCGTTGCGGAGCACAGGCTCCGGACGCGCAGGCTCAGCGGCCATGGCTCACGGGCCCAGCCGCTCCGCGGCATATGGGATCTTCCTGTACCTGGGCACGAACCCGCATCCCCTGCATCAGCAGGTGGACTCTCAACCACCGCGCCACCAGGGAAGCCCAACAAAACACAATTCTTTTTAATGAGAGTTCAGGAGGGAGAAAAATTCACAGATGCTTTAGTGCAGAAGTCTGCTCTCTGGTTACTGTCTTGGAGAATAACATCTGACACCTCATAACACTATCCTACATTATAGCAGCTGGGAGTAGAGTCTGCCTTTGCATATGATGTTAATGGAAAATGTACCAACATCTTTCAATGATGTTTACTTTTAGGATACACTTCATATTCTCTTTTCCCTCTGAGAACACTACTATTTAATTTCTTTTCTTGGTTTTTCTTCCTAGTGCTTAGTTAAATAACTGCTTTACGTAAATTTTAAAACTTCTGGCTTCAGCTAAACAAATCACCAAATTTGGATTTACTACTATTACATTACTTATTAAAAAGGTGTCATAATACTAAAAACTTGATGCACTTATTGTGGTTCAACATTCATCTCATCATAAAATAAAATCTAAATGACAGCAAGTCAGAAAACTGGGCTATGAAGGCTAGTCTCTGACTAAATTAACTTAAAAAAATAATTAGAATTAAATAATTTTAAAAGAATTTCATTTTTATTATTCTTCACTTTTTTTTCTTACTCTTAAATGTTAGAAGGAAGCAATCTTATTTTTAATTATCTTTTTTCCCCTCTATACTATTAAGCATTTAACATTTTGCATTTATGAGTTTTGGATTGATGCCACTAAAATTACCATAAATAAAGTTTCTAAGATATGATATTCGTTTCCTGTGTCTGAAAGTTCTGAAAACCTTCTATGATGTATGGGTACATTCCTTTAGAAACTATGAAGCGAAATTGTTTACACTTTCACTTTCAATAGGTTAATACTATTTAATCCACCTTCCCTCTAGGCTACTTATAGAGTACACCTTGGTGGCGCCAGCACTGTCTTGCTTATCTTAATTTGGGATTCTGAGTCTAAGCAATTTACATTTACCCAATAATATAGCAAAATGTTTCTACTACCTTACTGCACAAGCTTGAGTTACATGAGTCACATGTGTGAAGCTACTTCTTATTGAAACAGAAGAGGGAAAAAAAGTCATCTAAATAATTGGCTCCAGTTAATTTTTTTTTAACTTTTAAGGCAAAATTTAAAATCACCATTTAAATGAACCTGGATGTTTTTTAGACCACCTTTGAAGAAAGTTGATGTAATTAATAAGGTACCAACATATCCATTTTAATAGATAGGAAAACAGATGTAGAGAAGTTAAAAGCAGTTCCATCTGTGCCCATACAGAACAGCCTGTGGAAAGAAGCTCAACTGTCAATGATCAGACAGAGGTTCTGGCTCAAGGTTACTTAGTAAGGTCAGCATCTCCATTGTTACCATGTCATTTTAACTAAAATCTCTGGGCCACAGCATACCACATGATTGTACTGAATATGGAAATGATCCCTGATTTTTAAAAGGCAAACCTGGACTAAAGCAAGAGTTAGGAGAGTGAGGGATGCTGTTTCAAGACAAACAGCAGTGAAAGACCCAGTTGGCTCTTTTTATTGAGTGGACTGTCCTCTTGTGTTGTTTGGGAGGAGTGGTCCCACCCTGAGGGGCATTTCAGGGTAAAGAGTCTCAGATGAAGAGACCACTGAGACCATAGTCCCACGCTGACCTCTCAGCATCCCTCTTCACTCCCTGGCTATTTGCCATCAGCAGTGGACTGCGGCCAAATGAGGAAAGGCAGGACGTGCTTAAGAGCAGAATCTGTAAAAAATGGAGACCTTCTCTTTGAAAGGGGCACTTCCTGTCTCCAAGGGTGAATCCTTAAGTCTCTGCTAGGAAGCAAGTCTTAACAATTACGGAATGTAGGAGTTCAAGTATACTTTCCAATACTGGAGCTTAATGCAACATAGAGAAAATTTGAGAAAAATGAGGAGACTAAAGATTTAGGAACAGGAGAATGGGTTAAGTATTTTGTTGCTATTGTCGGTGGTGTTTTCTCTCTCTGTGCTGGGAAAGAGGCAGGGAGACTGAAGGTTAGTGAAAGTCCGCAGCCACAAGCAAATCTTTGACACATGCAGATTTAGAAAGAGTTTGGAGGAGGGAAGGGAAGAGGAAAATGGAGCCAGAGGGGGAGGGTGTGGAAAGGTAGACTGCCCGGAGAGAAAAGGTGTGGCCCTCCTGACTCAGCCTGGAAGTCAGGAATTCCAGTTTGTAGGACCTCACACTCTGCAGCTGGTTTTAGGCCTCCCTGAAGTTCCCAGCCACGTGTATACTGGGTAATCTCTTGGCAGTTCTCCTCATTGCCAGTGGAGGGTGCAATGCTGAAATGGGTTAGAGGTTTACCCTTCAGGCTATTTTCTCACCCTATGAAGAGCTGTAATTGAAGTGGAATAATAATAATAATAATATTTTAGCATTTTAAACAGTTTTATGACTTGAAAAGAAAAGTTTTAACACTTGAAAATACATGGGGGACTTCCCTGGTGGCGCAGTAGTTAAGAATCCGCCTGCCAATGCAGGGGACAGGGTTCAAGCCCTGGTCTGGGAAGATCCCACATGCCACGGAGCAACTAAGCCTGTGAGCCACAACTACTGAGCCCACGTGCCACAACTACTGAAGCCCACGCACCTAGAGCCCGTGTTCCACAACAAGAGAAGCCACCGCAATGAATAGCCCACGTACCGCAACAAAGAGTAGCCCCCACTCTTCGCAACTAGAGAAAGCCCACGTGCAGCAACGAAGACCCAACACACCCAAAATTAAATAAATAAATTAATAAATTTATATATATTTTAAATACATGGATTTCTTATTGTAGTTAATGAGCTGAATCTAATCTGTGATTGCAAAGGAGGTTCATAGGAACTTAATCAGGGGACATTACTGCACAATATAATTAGTAGCTAGTAAATGCCAACATTTTTTTCTTAATTTTTTTAAATTTATTTTTGGCTGTGTTGGGTCTTCGTTGCTGCGCACAGACTTTCTCTAGTTGCAGCGAGCAGGGGCTGCTCTTTGTTGCGGTGCCCAGGCTTCTCACTGTGGTGGCTTCTCGTTGCGGAGCTCGGGCTCTAGGCGTGCAGGCTTCAGTATTTGTGGCATGTGGGCTCAGTAGTTGTGGCTCGTGGGCTTAGTTGCTCCACAGCATGTGGGATCTTCCTGGACCAGGGCTCAAACCCGTGTCCCCTGCATTGGCAGGTGGATTCCCAACCACTGTGCCACCAGGGAAGTCCACCAACACTTTTTTGTATAATATCTTTAACCAAAATAGGGCAAGGGTTCAAACTGTGCATATTTGCTACCAAAAATTTTCAGAAAATGCATTTTTGGGTAACCTGATGCAGCATTTTCTCCATTTCAAAAAATGATCCCTCTACAAGATTCTCAGTTGGAACAATTTATAGTCACTATGATTTTAAATAGAGGTCATTTAAAATGTTGTGACAGGCAATGATATGGACCTTATACTACCAGGCTGACCTAATAGCCTTTCAGAGAACTAGAAAAGGCACTCCTGCACCCCACCTCAGGGCTGACACCATTCTGCACCCACATACACGGCTGGTAAGGCAGGCAAGGGCTGAATTTCAGACTCCACTTACCCCCCCTCCCGCCAGGCACTTTTGTTTAAGGCATAACACTGTTGACTATGATGGGGCAACCTTGATGGCTAACCTCCAAATCCTACATTGTAAAATAAGCTTGCTTAAATTATTCAGTTCTTACATTTAGCAAATTGTCCAATTAGTTTTGCATCAAGCCCCCTCAGTTCTGTAAGAAATATTTAGGCTGAGAGTTACAAAACTATAAGCTCCATAAAGGTCTAGATAGGGTCTTTCTTGTTTACTTTTGTATCTCCATCTATTAGTGTCCTTAGTGAATGCATGATAAATATTTATTGAATGAATGAATGATAAACAGAAGAAACAAGGCATGAGTTTAAGTTTCAACATTCCTTAGTAGTCTGGTTAAAGCTCTGAGCCCTGCATTTCTACCATTAAAGAGGGAATAATTCTAATCACATCATTGGATTGCTATGAAGATTTAAATGAGAATATAGTAAGAAAGCATTTTCTCAACATTCAAACATGTTATTATAATTATTATTCAAAATGTCAGTTTTTTGAAAATCTATTTACCAATCAGCAGAATTTCTAGACTGTGTGCATCTTAATTCACTATCTAATTTACATAAGCCATAATAAAACAATTTTTTGTCGTTACTCCTTCAAACCAATTAATGCTTTACAGAGTTAGCTTAATATTTGAAGCAATCCTGAGAGGTAGTTATTAGCCCATTTTACAGAAAAATGAAGGTAAGAGAGAGTTCAAGATCTAGTATAACCAGTCTTTTAATCATTTAAAGACATTTTAAGCATTTGTTCAGCACAGAAAGGCCAGGTAATTCAAATATGCAGGCCAATCCTGATAAGTCTTTCACAGACCTTATCACGCCTCAAAAATGAGCATTAAATTCCTTAGAACTTGGGGTACTTTTAATAGTTGGGTTTAAAGAATCTTACCTATAAGAACTTAAATCATTTCTCCTTAATATAGTAGGTATAACTGATTAACACTCAAAATATTTGAAAATTTTAATAACTATGTATTGAGCTGATTAGAAGCTCCACCATCAACACCACTTTACACATATTCACAACACTATCTTTGGCAATTCTGAGAAATGAATAGAAAATAAATAGGAAAAAACCATCTATTTTATGACCTTGTATAAAGAAGTCTACAAACTCTGAGGTTTGAAAACCCCTTCACTGCTCTGAGTTTCCCTTGGTCCACCTAGAACCATTTGTTCTGAATTGCAATCGTGTACCAGTTTATTTACCCTTCGACACTATAAGCTTAAAAACAAACAAACCAACCAAACAACTATAAGCTTATTGAGAGTAGGAACTGTGTATTATCTATTTTTCCAACCCACCTCACACCTTCTTCAAATACTGAGGTCAGTTCCTTGCTGGGTGCGATTCAATATATATGAATTGTTTGCTGTTCACCCAATAGGAAGATTACGTTAAAACGTGCTCTTTTTTTTAGTGTAGGGGGAGGCAGTGTCAGTTTTACTAATATAATTCACATATCACACGGTTCACTAATTTTAAGTATACAATTCATGGTTTTTAGTATATTCATAGAATTGTGCAACCATCACCACGTTCAATTTTAGAACATTTTCATCACCCTGAAAAGAAACCCCAGACTGTCACTCCCCAGACCCTCATCCCCCCAGCACTGGGCAGCCACTATTTAAAAACAGTTACCTCTCAGTGTTGCTGTCTCGATAGATGTGCCCATTCTGGACATTTATATAAATAAATGGAATCATATAATATGTGCTAAAACTGCCTTTAGAGGTAAAACCAAAAACACAGATTTAAACATGTACCTCCTCTCTTTTTGCTTTCATCATTTCCATTTGGCATGCCATATCATTTCACAAAAATTGTTTTTCTACCTGTTGTTCTTTCAAAAATGTATTTTTAAAAAGAAAAAGATCTAGTCTTGTTTTCTGGAAACTATCTAAGTAGTTTTGTTATAAACACTGATCTAATTTAAATTCAAAAAATGAAAAAATGTCCTGTGTCATCACTACTTTAAGTTATGGCTATATAAAAGTGCAAATTAATACTTAGGGTCTTCAGATTTAGCATTCCCTTTAATTCCTTTACTGTTGCCTCAATGTTTGTTAACTCATTGTGGTGCAGCAGGAGTATATGCAACGAATGCAAAGAGTGCAGGCCTAAAAGAAATTAAAATATTTGTATAAGATTTTAAACATTTTTAATGCTAATTAAACATGCTACCTAAGCAAAAGCAAAGAATACATTACATCTGGTGAAGGGAGGAATTATTAATAATATGATGAATTATCATTAAGAATACAACAAAGCATAACAATTCAAAAAAGTGACTGTAATTTGGGAATATAGAGCCAATTTCTTTCCACTGTTTTTTTTTTTCTGTAGCAATGATTTTGTTTGATTCTGAAGGGGTTGTTTTCGTTATCCTTATTTTGTTTGTTTTGTTTTGCCAATGTTGCTTAGTTTATAGTGCCAATCCAGGAAATGGTTATTCAAATCAGTATCTCCCCCAAACTGCTCAACTAAATATTTTCTTTACACAATGGGAAGCCAAATATTCCTATCATCTTATTGATTCTAACTTGCACATTTTCCCACATTTTTAACATAAGTGAAAGTGTGTTGTATCTTTGCAATAACGACATCATAGTTGAATTGGCAAGGTTTCCTTTCTTCATGGAACAAGGAATCATACTGGATCTCAAAATTTACGATATTTCAATTCTGCAGCATGTAATACAGAAGAAAAACGTTTTGTACCATACTTCTTTGTATCTCATGATCCTAGTATATCATATACTTTTATACCAGGCTTGAAATTGTCAGTTTAGAGATTGTTGCAGGTACAAAATTAACTCAGAGTGAAACAGAAATTTGGCTGGGAAAAATTACAGCCTGTAAAAATATTTAAAACTATTTATGAAGTCATTATTTTTTATTAATGCTCCCAAACATTAAAATTTGCTTCCACAATATCTAGTTTGTGTCCAACTGTGCAGTAGAATGGCAAAATTTCTATGCTAAAAAAAGATTCTTTTACATCTTGAATAAGATACATGACAATATTGAGCTAAAACCATAATCAAACAGCACATCTTAAAATGAAATGTACACAAGAACATTAAAAAATAACAGCTTCCATCATATATTTTCAACAGAAATGTTAAAACAGATTATTGCATGCCATGAGCAATACCATAGTTGAAAGTTATTATTTAATTGAAAATCAATTCAATCAAAAGACAAAATTTAAGACATACCTTGTATATCAAATATTGCATTGTTGTTTAGGTATAGTTCTGCCAGACAACAGTTTCTAGTTATAAATGTTATTCCATGGAGCTGAAAATGAGAGTTAGAGAACAATATTCTTTCTACAATAATTACATGTAATTACATACAGATATAAAATTTTAATAAGAACCATAGACGTTCAGCATTTGCTGTTTTTATTAATTATGTGCAACCTTTTGATCTGGGCCATGAGTTATGTCTGGATTGTCTTTGAAGTTACGTATGATAAAAAGGGTGCTTTTAGCTAACTTAATACTCGAACTTCTCTTACCACGTTTCCACCAAACTCCCTGAAAGGTTTTCAAAGCCTCTGGAATCTGGCCTATCCTTTTGCTCTCACAACCTTCCCTACATTTCTCTGCCCTAGAGTCACATTGGATTTGGCTCCATATATGCACTAATTCACCACCACATATTATTAAGTGCCTATTATGTGCCAAGGGCTCTCTCCTCCGATAATGCTGAATCGTTTCTGCATCTGTGTATGAGTCACGATTTCTCTTTGCCTGCATGGATTTTCCTCCTGGTACATTTCTGATTATTCTTAAGGAACTGCCCTAGGCTGGCAAGGCCTATCCAACCATGCCTGAGCAGGCTGCCACAAGAAGTTTCCACTGCTCCAGGGATTTGTTGAGACCGTTCTTTGATCTCTTTGCATCTCACTGCTGTCTTCTTGCTCTGTTTTGACCCACTTTTTGTTTCTCTAAACTTCCACCTGCTCCAGCATTTTAAGTCAGATCTCCTGAGAGATGGTCTAATTCTGCAGTCAGTGCTCTACCTCCCCTCCCCAAGCTCTACCTCCGAGATTGTCTAATTCTGAATTCCCTTTCTTTATGCCCCAGTCTATGAACCATCTCCTCTTCTCAGGCTCACTGTCCTTTGGGTCAACAGATCTCAGCTTAGCCGAGGACTCTGTAATCTGACCACACAGGAGGTCAGTGCTAACAGCTCAACCGGCCACCATCCCCAAGGAGAAGACAAGGCACAGAATAATCCTGTTACTTTACAGCTCATCTTTTTTTAAATAAGGCCTTTCCTGACAACCTCCATGCCCATGAATCTTCCTTTTCTTGTCCACATCCAACACCTCCTATGACTTGTGCAATTACTTGATCACTAGTTTCGTGTCTTCCTTAAGGAAAGAAACGATGTTTCTTCAGTCTGTTAGCCTTCCCACCTCTCCATTCTCCTAATGATATGGTGAAGCTGCATCTTACTTTTAAGATTAGATTAGAAATTCGGTGTACTGTAAGAATTGAAAATAGTCAAAACACTCTTGAAAATTCCTCAAATGCACCATTAAAGTACATGATAGGAGTATTTAAACTGAATTCAGAAATGTTTCTGTTACCCTGCAAGGAGAATCCCACTACTTTTTTAAAAATACTGACTTTATAACCTCAATAGAAGTTGACAGATTTGTTTGAGTTATGAGGATGAGGCATGGTAGGGTCTTAACGTGGGGCTGGTATGTTCTAAAAGCAGCCCTTAAGTTAAATGGAACAAGGCTAAGTTTACTGCTTAATACAGGATCTAGCAGGGATGAGAATCATATGAAATAGTTATTGATCAAGTGCTTCCTAATTTATATATACAGAAATATATGCTTATGATTGTAAGTTAGTTTTACATGTTTATTAAAGCCTATCACAGTAACTACTGTCATCAGTTAAATAGAACTGTTTTGACCTTTGGTTGTTTGATTCAGATAGACAGATGCCAACCTGTCTGATTTAGTGAGGATTTATTGGAAATTTTACTCATGCCCTCTCGTATCTCAGAAAAGCTATTTTAGATTTGTAATCAAAGTTTGAAAATGGGTTTCTTTAATGAATTGTCTTTAATTTTTTCTTATATTTGTAACAGTCACAAATTATGAAGCTATAAAAGGCACATGTGCTGCTCATCTCATTGTCTCACAGTCTCATCTGTACCTAATTATGTGAGCACTCATGCAGGAGAACCACCAGTAACTGCACTTCAGCTTTGTTAAGTCACAAAAGGAGCCATGTTTCCCCCAGGTAGGAGAGACCCTTCAACACAGTGAGGGGTGGGTCCCAGTTGGCTTCATATCCCTTTCTACTCTTCCTGCTGGCCTCCTGACAGCAACTCACTACCTTCCATCCACTCCCTGATCTAATGAGAGCCACACCTAACATCAGCCTAGAAAGAGAACACCAGGGCAAACCACGACTTTTTCTTCTCTCTTTTTTCCCAGTTGCCTGCTCAACCACACATTAACAGAACATTCTAATTAGTTGAGGTTTTAATTTCTCTTGCGTTACACATTAACTCAAGAATACTAATAAACTCAACCATTTCATCTTGACTATAGAATAATAACTTTCCCAAGAGCATTAATATCTTTGGACCATGATTATTGGAATTTTAAGATTGTACCTTTCGTTGGGGCGAAATGAGTGGGAGGAATGTAGTGAAAAGAGATAAGGCCAGATCATGAGAATCTTGGGGAACTAATAAAAGATTTTGTGCAGAGGAGTGTTATTGCCCAGTTTTATTTTGGAAAAAAAAAATGACAGGGAAGAGTACTATTTAGAGGAGATAGTAAGTATAACAGCAAGAGATGAACAAAAATGGTGTTATGCTAATTCCAAAGAATATATGGGTCCCAGAGTAGAGTAATAACAGTGGGAGAAGAGCAAAGTAGAGGGAATTGAGAGATAATTCCAAGGCAGAATTCACAGGACTTAAATAGACATTGCAATGTACCAAGTTGTTGAAGTCAAGATGTAGGAATGGGAGTTGGAAGACATGCTGATTGTTCTGACACTCAAACCATTGTTAAAGTAAAATGTTATTATAATTATCCATTTAGGAAAATCTGTACTACTGAGTCTAAGGATTGCCATAGGATTTATACTGAATGTGACATTCCACAAATCATATATCTTAGCTCAGGGCTGAGCACATAGCAAGGGCTCAATAAACGATAGCTTTTATTATTTACTATTTAACCATTATTATTTTTCATAGAGCTGAGAGCACTTACATTCAAGGTAAAGCTCTTACATGTAACTGCTGAGGTACTAGTGGGGAAAATTTTACACCAGCATGAATTTAAAATTAAGGAGGCATTCTTTTAGAGCAGGATTTCTCAACCTTTACAGCTATTGACATTTGGGGCCAGATAATTCTTTGTTGGGGGGCTGGGGAAGCTGCCCTGTGGATTGTAGTATGGTTGGCAGCATCCCTAGCCTCTACCCACTAGATGCCAGGAACACACGCACCCCAGTTGTGAAAATCAAAAAGGTCTCCAGACATTGCCAAATGTTCTCCTTGTGTGTGGGAGGTGTGGCAGGGGTTGCAAAGTCGCTTCTAGTTGAGAACTGTTGGTTCAGAGTCAAGGGGACAGTCATATCTTTTTTTTTTTTTTTTTTTGCGGTACGCGGGCCTCTCACTGTTGTGGCCTCTCCCGTTGCGGAGCACAGGCTCCAGACGCGCAGCCTCAGCGGTCATGGCTCACGGGCCCAGCCGCTCCGCAGCATGTGGGATCTTCCCGGACCGGGGCACGAACCCATGTCCCCTAGCATCGGCAGGCAGACTCTCAACCAGTGCGCCACCAGGGAAGCCCTCTTTTAAGTGCTTATTATGACCCAAGCACTAAGCTAGATGTTTTCACCATTATCTAATATGATCCTTCCAATAGCCCATGTTGTTTTGTTCCCTTATTTACCTAGGAGGAAACAGGCTAAAAGAAGTTAAAAAACAACTTTCTCAAGACAACAGAGCAAGGGTTCAAACTCAAGGCTATCTGACTTGGATCAAAAGTTGGTGTATAGGGCTTCCCTGGTGGCGCAGTGGTTGAGAGTCGGCCTGCCGATGCAGGGGACACGGGTTCGTGCCCCGGTCCGGGAGGATCCCACATGCTGCAGAGCGGCTGAGCCCGTGAGCCATGGCCGCTGAGCCTGCGCGTCCGGAGCCTGTGCTCCGCAACGGGAGAGGCCACAACAGTGAGAGGCCCGCGTACCGAAAAAAGAAAAAAATAAAGTTGGTGTATAGTACACCATACATTATTGTACATTATTTTAGTGTGGAAAATGTTATTATAGATAAGTATTTTGATTATGTTTTAGATGAAGACGTTTATAAACAATGACCTTGCCAGAATAGGTATTTTTATTTAAATTTAGTTTGTAAAAGTTGTCAACTGTTCAGTTTTTGCTACATGGTAGAAACTCAGATTCCATTTTGGACAGTTGCTTGGTGAGGCATTATATACAGGTTTCTCATCAAATGCTTACTCTAATCTGTGACACATGAAATACACCCAAGTAATGCTAGGTCTTCCAGAAATAGAAGGATACCAGCATTGTGACAACAATATTATGAGCTCACTACTAAACGTCTGTAAAAGAAAAATTTTGAGGTAATGACCCAAAACACAAACAGATCAAATGTCTATATACCTTTGAAACTGTAGTATAAAATGCAAATCACTTAGATCACTCGTCTGAGCAGACCCAGCTTCTTTTCTTAGGAAAGCTGGAGAAGATGAACTGACCTAAAATTCCCTCAGTCAGCCTTGCTAAAAGATGAGACAAGGCAGGGAGTCTTCAGAAGGCCTCAGTTAATACGCACCTAAGAGCAGTTGCCTCCCACTAATTACATCGGCGGAGATTAGAAACAGATGACCCAGAAAGAGAGGAGCTGCAGGACTAGTAGATATCTATGCAGTACAAGGAGAAAGCAAGCCCTCGGAGAGCATAATGAAGGAAGCGGGGCAGCCTGAGCAAACCTAGGAAAGCTGGGGCATTGCACGTCCTCAGAAACAACTTGTACCTATCTAATTTGCTGGTTCCAGGTCAGATCAGAAGCTCCAGTTTTATCATCCACTACATAATAATGGGGAGAAGTGTGCACCCTTCAAGCATGTTAGGCTCCAAACACACCAAACTACATTCATCCTTTGTCTCCCCAAACCACTGCTTTCTCTCATTCCATTCCAGGCAGTTTGCAACCACAGTTTCCTCACCAGGAGTACAGCCACACCTTCTGCCCTTCCTAATTCTATCACTAGAGCAGGCACCATCACATTTATTTTTATATTCTATCAGTAGCCTAATGCAAGTACAGAATAAACCATATTACAGAGGATGCTTTGGGCTCCAAGTAACTCCTAAGCTCAACTCAAACTGGCACATAAATTAGAACACTTATTATCTCACGTATCAAGGAGTTGTGAGAGCTTCAGTCTGAATATCTCAATGCTTCTCTGATCTCTGCTTTTCTCACAATGTTGGATACATCCGCAAGTTGATAGGATGGTTCCTGGCTTACTAGCCAGGCAAGAAAACATCCAGAGGGAACAAGGGACCTCTCTTCTAGTGCTCTTTTTCAGGAATAAGGAAACCTTTCACAGAAGTCTCCCAGTAGCTACCTCCAATATTATCTATTACGACAGCCGGGTTATGAGCCAATTCATTGACTAGCCACTCACAAAGAAGATGGGATTATCCTGATTGGTTTAAACAGTTCAGGCTCCACCTCTTGGAACTGGGAATGGAGCCACCTACCTGACTAAAAAGAAGTATGTACCAATACCTTAACCCAGATTCTGCTGTATAGGTAAAAGAATAGAATGGATAATGAATGGACAACCAATAATGGTCAGTACATACATCTCAACAAAGTTGTTGATTGAATAAATGAATAAACAAAAAAAGGTGTGTTCATTTTATTTTACTATTTCGTGCCTTACTTGTTCCTAAATAAAGGGTTGCCTAATATAATGTAAGAACAATGCTGGTCACAAATTTAGATCATTGTTAACAAAACATTACAATTCTAAATATTTGTATTCCTTTGTCAATGTTGATGATTTTCACCATGATTCTTCATACCATTTCTATTCTGGCAAAGTAACTTCTTAGTGGTCCACCTAATATAATCTAGATATTAAAGAAAAGTAATAATCAAAATTTTCCATGCGAATTTTGATGACGTACTATCATAGGTAATATGCCCATTAGAGTTTGGATCCTGAATAAGATTTTAATTTTTCATAGAGTGTGAATACTCAGGCAACTTAGCAACCAGTCAATTATTGATCAATAGAAAAACTCACGTTAGCTTATTCACTCCTCTCCTGACCACTTAAAACTTATTCCAAACATGATATCCTTTCAGGGTTATATGGAATAGATGTCTATTTTTAAAAAACAAAGTTAAGTGATGGTTATTTTGGAAATAATATAGTATGTTGAGCATAAATAACCAAACACAAGAAGATAATTTAGCCCTTTGTTGCACCCTTTCCCCTTCCAAAACAAAAGAAAGTACAATAGTTGACAGTGTATGCAATCCCTTCCTATGTACGTAATGTATCTGTAATTCAACTGTGTGAAAATTCAATGACTGGCTGAAGGTGGGACGGTGTCCACTACAAGAAAGCCAAAAAATATTACAAAATCCCTAATTATACCTCTCCCTTTAGAAATATTGCCAACATTTGTACATTCTTTCCTTCAAAACTGAATACTGAACTCCACAAGGAACACACATGAAAAGCAAAGATTAGTCACTTTTGCCATGCTTGATGAGTTCCATCTTTTTCTAATCAGAGGTCACACACTGTAACCCAGGATAATTTTTGGCAGGGTATTTAAAAGAGTTTTGAACTTGTATGCTCTTAAGTAGTGTGTGCACTTTCCATTTCAGTTGTTAGCTGCCTGGGCCTTGAATGTATTTGTGTTTGCTCTCCTAGAAATTATTTTAAGCTTATGAAACTTATGCTTGCACTTAATACTAGAAAAACTTTCATTTTCCATTTTCCACTTGGTTAAAAGAACAGACTGAAAATGCAATGTAATATTGAAATACTTTCATAAACATGGATGCTTAAAGATTCAATGCTGTGAATCTGGACTATTGCTTGACAAGCAGACTACTACTGAAAACTCAAATCATTATTTTTTAATCAGCCGGTGTTTGAAAGTTTAAATTTAAAATGCTAAGATTGGGTCATCAATTTATAATGAACAAAATACAAGCTGTTGGAAAGTCCAACTTTAGAAATTTGAGAATGACTAACTGTAATGATTGTTTTGGCTTGAATTGTAGTTCAGTCCTGCTCTATGACTTGAAGAGAGCTTGGAGCCCCACTCAGGACTCCACTACAGAGGAGGCGCTGCCAGCTAAACCCTAGCCTCGAAGAAAAGCTTCAAGGGCCACACTCAGTGCCCTTGAAAAGCATTCCCTGCAGTTGGGGACATGTTGGCTTAGTGCCTGGCACTTCCTGAAGAAGCTGGATCAGTCTGGGTGGCAACTGGGAGGTAATCAATCCTTCTGACAGCAGGACAAAGGTGTGTGAGTTCTGGGAAATACATGCAGGACCATAGGAGGAATGCTGATCTAGGGCACTTTACAAAGGATCCTGCCCAAATGGGCAGTTTGCCAAGGCCAGGAGATGCTCAGTTGTAAGTACCACTGGAATACAAGGTGAAAGGGAGGTCAGGAGTGGCCAGCGAAGAGGAATTAGAGTTGGAGGAACCTAGCAGGGGAGCTTCTGAATAACCCATTAAGAGAAGCAAACTCTGAACATGTTGACACCAGAGGGTGCAAATCAAATAGAAACTTTGTTTTTCCTTTGCCTTTCCTCTGCCTCCACTCCTCCCCATTCCATACCAACCCTGGAGAAGGCTAGGGTGGAGGTGAGAGGCAAGGGAAACAACCAACCACACCCCCCTTGCTAATGAAGCAGGCAGGTGGCCATCTGCAGTCAGCCCTAGCTGGATAA
The DNA here is from genome assembly GCF_059928025.1 of Delphinapterus leucas. NCBI lineage: Eukaryota > Metazoa > Chordata > Mammalia > Artiodactyla > Monodontidae > Delphinapterus > Delphinapterus leucas. The sequence goes on along the minus strand of NC_143137.1, from coordinate 69,052,093 downwards.
GGGAGGGGAGATAGAGGGATGTCTCATTTATGAATTAACATATTCACATTCTCATTTCTGAACTGAGAGTATGACTATGTCTCAAAATGGACTGTAAGCTTTTGAACTACATAAGAGAGATAAGAAAGGTCATGAGACTGCCCAAGTTTTCTTCCGGGAAACTGGGAAGCAATAGCTTTCACTGAAAAGTTTTGAAAGCACATGGGAGAAAAAAGTAAAGTTCCAGTCTGATAACATTTCACAAATCTTGCTATTCAATATACCTGTTTATATATATATATTTACCTAAATTTAAAGGTAAATTAAATTTAAATTTAATTTACCTAAATTAAAATTAGGAGTATAAAGTATTAATACTTTTCATGATCAGTTCTATTAAAAACATGAAATTAAGATAGCAATTTAATTATAGAGCCATTTAAGATCAAATATCATACTACCTTGTTATGATGTAGCCATAAGTATTTTAATTTTTTAAACCTAGAAAGATCAATGACCTCTGTCAGTTCCCTGGAAAGGAAAACAAAAAGGGAACATTAGCAATGATTAATTCATTCATGGGTAAGGTGGCTTATGTAGTATGACTCTGGGGGAACTGGAAAGGCCTCTCTCTGTCCTTTCAAAATTACTGGCACTCTTATATGTGCTAACTTCCTAAATTCCGTCTTCAAAACTTCATTCACTTGGGTCAAGATTTTTGTCAGCCAGTAAAATGAATACTAAAAGAGAATTTTATGACATTAGTAGAAATTTACACCTCATTATGACTGAATTTTTTGGGACCTTAATTTTAAAAGATTTCACTGAGGAGACAGCAGAGGAAGAAAAGTGCAGAAGACATGGGACTTAAGATAAATATGGGAAACAGCCTTGACTCCTGCTTCAACAGTGCCTCAGGGTCCTTACTTTGAGGTTGTCCAGATCTTGGCCAAACTGGATTTAAGACATGGAAATTGTAGGACACCAAGAGACAGAGACTGGGTTAAGTGTTTTATTCTCCCTTTGTTGTTTATTAAATATGGGGTCAAAAATGTTACCCATCCTTCTTGAACTGTGCAGGACTCCAGCTGCCCCAGTGGTCATGAGTCTTTTTGGTGATGCAGCTCACTCAGCGAAGGGGCAGACGTAGGGTGTGGTGGAGGAGCTGTCAGCAAAGAGAGCACGGCCTCTGCAGATAGCTGGCCCTTTGACTGCTGTGGGCTGGAGTATTCTGATCTCTTTTATTTCTTAGGACAGAAATCGTGAGCCCAGGCCAGGTATATACACATATATGTCCCTATTAAACACTTATAGAGCACACTTCGTGTGCAAGGCACTTTTCTAAACACTTTAAAAATACTAATGTTAATTAATATTACATTTACTAACTTGTAGCAACATCCTTTCACAATTATGTTTAACCTTGGGACACTGAGGGACTAATTTTTTTAAATGTTTGTGAAAACATATTTTTTGTCATGCAAACAACATTTCTAAACAAATGAAACCCTTCTCGCCCACTTTTTATATTGGAAAATTCCAAACCTAAGTTGAAGGAATAGTACAATGCATGCCTTCGTAATTTTTAATATTTTGCCACATTTATGCTCACTCTCTTATCTATATATACAATATATCTATTTGTGGGTTGATAATTTTCTTGGTGAATCATTTGAAAATAAGTTGCAGACTCTGATTCGTAAATACTTCAGCACACGCATCCCTCAAATAAGGACGCTGTCCTGCATAACCCCCATACCATTATCACACTTAGGAAAATTAAAATTGAATTCAATGATATCATCTAATACACTACTATTCATATTCAGATTGTTCCTGTTGCTCCTACATTTCTTTTATAGATTTTTTCTTTGTTTAAGCCCAGAATCCCATCAACATTCATGCATTGCATTTTCAGTTAGTATAACCCCTTAGTCTTCTTAAATTTAGAATAGTCACCTTCTCTTCTTTGTTGACTTTAACATTTACTTTTGTTTTTTTTTTTGTTTTTTTTTTTGCGGTACGCGGGCCTCTCACTGTTGTGGCCTCTCCCGTTGCGGAGCACAGGCTCTGCACCCTCCACGGCATGTGGTCATGCTGTACATTACATCCCCAAGACTTATTTTACAACTGGAAGTTTGTACCTCTTGATCCCGTTCACCTATATCATGCCCCACCCCCAAATCCCTCTCCCCTCTGGTAACCGCCAATCTGCAGAGAACAGATTAGTGGTCCCCAATAACTATTTATTTAATGGCTTTAGCTTTGATTAATAACCTTTACCTGAATCAGTAGATTTGGTATTATGAAATGGTAATTTTTCTAATGCTCTCATTCTTTTTACATTTATTAGCTGATATTCTGTAAAAAAGATCTTCCCCTCCCCTTTATTTCTCTCATTCCTTCTCATCTCCACCTTTCTCATTTGAATAGTTTTTTCTTAATCTTTTCGTACTTTTTTTTTTTATTCTCAAATTATCCCAAACAAAAGACTTTTCAAGCAGCCCACCTTGTCCTTTTGACATGTACTGTTAGTCTTCGAGCACTTCCCTGGCACAACAAAATATTCTAGGCTTCTTCAAAGCAACTTGTAATAGATTTACACACAAAATGCATTCTCCTCTTTCACTGTAGATGTGTAGCTAATTTCTGGGAGGGGAATTTGGACCCTGACACATTTAAACTATTGCATTGGACAACAATGATATTATGTTAGCTTCATTATTTCCTACGAAAAATAAAGCAATCACTACATGGTAGCAGAGAAACTCAAGCCCCACTTAGAGTATCTCTCCAAGAATTCCCAGGAAAGTTATTTTAATACATTAATGCTTAAAAATATCAACTGTGTCAAATAAGTGTCATTAATTTTCTTGTATTAGTAGTACTGGTACTGAACTTTCTGCTATTAGATAATGTAATAAAGTAGCTTACTGTTGAGGGGAATTTAACTCAAGTCAGAAGGGTTTATTCTGCATATAAACCCATCCTAAATCAATAATGAGCTGTTACATTTTAAGGTGAGGCCAATGGAAGACAATGATAGGAAATTCTACTACTAATGCTGGCAATGACTCAGGCTGACAATAATACGTCAACTCTGTTGTTACAGTATATGTGCTGCATGATTTCTCAAGGAAACACTGATAGGATATTTTCCAAGGGCAACAAAGACTTAGGCAAATAACCCAGTTTACCCAGTTTATTGGCATCTGGACAGTGAAACATTTCTTGTACCCAAATGGATTAAATGATGACTTAGTATTCTTAGGATTCAAAACGTATTGTCCTTTAATTGAGAAGACCACCAATTACCACTGTCAGAAGATCAATATTTCTATTTTTTTCTAGTGTTTTAAAGCTTTTCTTATTGTTATCTACTTATCTTAGTGATCAAGTGTGTACAGTTTTTAAAATCATGGAAGGCTTAGAGATGCAATCTTTTGAAGACAAGAAAAATATTTATTGTTATTATAAAACTAACTGATCTATAGGAAGGTTCAAAGCATGACCTTAAGTTTGTCAGAATTACCCACATACTTGTTCCATTCTAAGATGTATATTTTAAAAAATCTTATATTTGTCAGCTATATATTCCCTTACTACCAAGAGATTCAGGGCCATTACAGAAATAAATATTATTTTAAATATTATTCACCACACTAATAAACTAAAACATATTAATATAAAACAAAAGAAATATGTTTATTAATAAAGGATTTCCTCAAATCACTAGAGATAAAGTGATTAACTTCATTGATAAAGTAGGACATTTTCTTTAAAAAGCAGCTAAGTTCCGAATATTACGTACATGTAGAAATATGTTAAGTCTCTTTAAAGATAATACATGGAATTCACAGAGATCAAAAAGTATGAAGAAGGGTAAGAAGAGTAGGAATACGGTCATTATGATGAAAATGCTAACTGTGACTACACAGGTGTCACTTGTGGGCTAGTAAAACCTGTGCTGTCAGCATCTAACGGAACACATACTTCCTCTTCCACCTGGGTTCTATCTCAGGCACTGTGATTTCTCTGTAGAAGAAGAACCCAACTTTGCTGTCTGCCACCTTGGGGAGTTGGAGTGGAATCAAAGAAATCGATATAAAGAAGTTATATAAGGGAGAAGTTTCATACTTACCAGTAAAATTAGTATAAAGGTTGTTAGGTAGAGATTATAGTATAATAGGGGTTATTATTATAGTATAGTGGTATAATGAGTCATTATTCTCTAATAGTAGTAGTAACATTAACTGTACTAATGCTGATTGAGTACTTACTGTGTACCAGACCCTTCTCTACCTTCTACTAACTCACCTAATCTTCACAACAACCCTGTGAAGCAGATAGCACTGTTATATGCAGGCAGTAGGTTTGCCAGATAAAACACAGGATACACAGTTATATGTGAACTTCAAAGAAACAACAAATTCCCAATGCAGTGTGGGACATACTTATACTAAAAAAATTATATTCATTTGTTTCTCTGAAATTCACATGTAACTGGATGTTCTATATTTTTATTGGCTAAACCTGACAACCCTAACAGAGAGGCTTATGACCCACCCACGGTCACCCAGCTGGAAGAGATAGAACTGGGATTCAAACTCAGCCTCACTCCATAATCTTTGTTTTTATCCATTTCAGGATCCTGCATCTGCAATAGAGACTGTGGACGCCAACGAGCGTGTGCTACTTGCCTATCCACAGAAGGGGAAAACAATGGAAGAGAACATTTGAATCTATGAAACATAACATGACGCTCTTCTATTTCACATATAAAGCACACTTACTTTTGAGAAAGAAACAGCTCAAAGACATCAGCATCCTTCTTGTGGCCACATATCTTTAGTTGATCTTCAACTGCCTGATAACATATAATTAATCTGTCAAGCCACATTCCACTGAGCAAAAATACTGAGACATTTACAGTCAATAACAATAATGTCTACAAGAAGATCAAAAGAAAGGTGAATATGGAGGCAACTACTCTAAACTGATAAATTCCAACGCTACAATTATACATTACTTAATCATTTTTGTGGTTGAATTTCATTATCCTTAATCTCGGGCACAGATGTGTAAACAAATTTTAATCAAGAGAAAAAATGTGTATGTGTACATATACACCAAAACCAAGTATTCGATTCTCCGTGAGGAAGAGTAATCTGGTCTTTAAATATCTGTAAATATACCTTCAAGCGTGAAGGACTGACATTTGGTAGGTTTTCCATATTTGCAGAAGACACAGTATCAAGGTTGGAGGTGGAGGGAGTAGAGTATAATGTACATTATCATATAGGGGCTTGGCACCCTGTAAATTCTCAATACATGTCAGACGAATGAATGAGTGAATAAATGTTTTCTTTTCTCTGCAAAGAAACAGTGTCTTCATGTTTCAAGAGTTACTGACACACTTGCACAATGGGAATTTTTGGTGGAGAAGTAGCGATTTTTATTCCCATAGGTTATTTTTGGAAAACACACATCCAACAACAGCTATTTAACTGCTTTGCTCTTTCTTCTTAAGGTCCTTTACTAAACTACAGAATAACATGTATAGGCCACATGGCCTAAGATGATATGGAAAAATTAAAGCCCATCTATAATTTGTCAATGAGGGAGTTAAGCTAACAAGACACAACAAAAGTGGAAAGTATAATCATTGCAGTTCTGGAATCTGACAAACATTGTAATTACCAGAGTCAAAACAATCACCAAATTTCAGCTGGGATTTGTTGTGGGTGGTGAGGTAGTAATGTCAGTAAGGGATTTATGAAATTTTGACAATGGTTTTATTATTTAGTAGAGGACATTAGAAGAGCTAGATTTAATGGGATGAACAAATATCTGAAGAAGTGAAAAAGACAGATACCCCAGGGATGGAGAGCAGCTGCTAATTTATATCCCAAACTTCCTTTGCGACCCTGCTACACAACCTGAATCTTGGGGCTTAGAGAACTTATTGGCTCAGGTGTAGGCATTTCCATCAGGGTATTTTTGTGACCATGATAAGTGAGCTGAATCTGGGGCTTAGAAAAACCCAATGGATCAGCCTTAGGCATCCACATCTGGGAATTTTAATTTAACATCCAAACCATCAGCTTCTACTGTACACAGTCAATCTCAATTTCACCAAAGTGTTTGGAATGTTAAAGTCTGGTCAAATTAGAATTAAAAGTTTGCAGCTATCTATTAAAATTACAAACTTGCTTTTAACTTACTCCCACAATTTCACATCTAGCACTCAGAAATACACCAGTACATACACACACATGCAAAATGTGAATACCACTGCTCATCTCATACATACATTGTAGTTGTGACATATGCCCCATTAATTGGAATATGGGTTAAATTAAAATGTAACTTCTTTCTGGGCTTCCCTGGTGGCGCAGTGGTTGAGAGTCCGCCTGCCGATGCAGGGGACACGGGTTCGTGCCCCGGTCCGGGAGGATCCCACATGCCGCGGAGTGGCTGGGCCCCTGAGCCATGGCCGCTGAGCCTGCGGTGTCCGGAGCCTGTGCTCCGCAACGGGAGAAGCCACAGCAGTGGGAGGCCCGCGTGCCGAAAAAAGAAAAAAAGTAACTTCTCAATAGAACGCTGTGCAGTAGCTTAAAAATGTAGACAGATGGATATCTAGACCTATAAAGATATCCAAAATATATTTTTAAGTTAAAATGTCATAGGCAGTTTTGTTACCAATGATATTTATATGCACACAAAACGCACACACTCCAAATTATTAACAAGTTATCACTTGAGATCATGAGGGATTGCCACTTTTAAAGCAATCCACTTTTCAATAATGTTTGAATATTTTATGATAAACACATATTAACTTAGTAATCAGAAATTAATACACATTTTGAACATTTTAGCCACGGAATGAGTATTTTAGGATTTAAATCAAATTTTGAAAATAAAAACATGAAAAGGAAAATTGAAACTATCGTCATAATATGTGAATCACTGATGTAATTAATTATTTATTTACACAGCTCTTTATCATGGCATGTTTCCTTCCAACTGAAAACTTCATACGAATCTGGTAACAAGAAAGTGTCAAAATGCCAAAGAACTCAAAAATGTGCCAAGAAGTTTCAACTTTCAGTGAATCCGTGGTGGAGCAGTTCCAGTTCCCAAACAACAAACAACTTCACTAGCAGCATATTCCTTTCATCTAAAGAAGCACAAGAATTCTTTCCCTGGACTATTTTTTTTTTATTGTGGTAAAATATACATAATATAGAATTTACTGTTATAACTGTACAGTTTTGTAGCATTAAGTGCACTCACATTGCTGCTCAGCCATTACCACCATCCATTTTCAGAAGTTTTTCATCTTCCTCAAATGAAACTCCGTACCCATTATACACTAACTCCTCATTTATTCCCCTGTTGCTGACACCCACCCTTCTACTTTCAATCTATAAATTTGACTACCCTAAGTACCTCAAATAAATGGAGTCAGGCAGTATTTGTCTTTTTGCGATTGGCTTATTTCCCTTAGCATAATGTCTCCAAGAATCATCTATGTTGTGATGTATGCCAGGATTTCCTTCCTTTTTAAGGCTGAATAATATTCCATTGTATGTATATACCACATTTTGTTTTTCCATTTAACTATCAATGGACACTTGGGTTGTTTCCACTTTTTGGCTTTTGTGAATAATGTTGCTATGAACATGGGTATACAAATATCTGAGTCCCTGCTTACACTTGGTTTGAGTATATATTCAGAAGTGGAATTGCTGGATCACATGGTAATTGTATATCTAGTTTTTTAAGGAATTGCGATACTATTTTTCACAACAGCTGCACACAACAGCACTCTTTAATATGAACATTTTTTAAGTCGTAGGTCCAAACAGATCATTCAGCTATTTATTGAACCACAAACTACTTTGTCTTAGTTCAGGCTATGACTAGTTTAGTCTGAGACTAGCTAGTAAATGTAGCAATGAATCAGGAAAGGTGCCTACTCTCTATGACTAAACTATTAGTAAGAGAAGGAAGTATACACAATGTTGCAAAAGAAGGTTGCAAATATTAAGGGCTAAGAGAAAAGGAAAATATGCTCTGGTGAATTCAGAGGAAGAAGAAAATACTGTCAACCCTGGGAACTTTGAGAGGATTTTAGGGCAGCACTGACAATTGGGCTGGGTCTGAAACAGTGAGGAGAAATGAGACACAGATATCGATGGATGGGCATTTTAGACACAGGGGAGTAAGTACACAAAGGAGAAAAAGCAGGGGAAGAACGTGTGAGGCGTTAGGGTTGTACAGCCTTTGGCTGCAGGGAAAGGCACAGGGAAGACAATTGTGAGGAATCAATTTTAAAAGGTGGATTAGGGTCATATTATTTGTGCTAACTTTGAAATTTAGGCTCAGAAGTGTGCACCTACTGCTCAAACAAAACTTTTACAGGTCCTAAGAATGCTAACCTAAAATCACATATTTTATGTAATCTGAAATTTAAATTTAATTTAATTTTATACGAGATATATATACATATACATGAAATATATATACTAACTGCACGGTAAAATCAGTGTAAGGAATTCCAATAAAGTTCTGATTTTTCCCATGACAACTACATCAATGCTTTTAAGTAATATGCAATATCAAGTTATTTCAAAATCATTTTTCCTCCTTTTTTTGTGCCCTTGTTTTGTCGGGCTGTAAAAGAATGGGCTTAATAACTATTGGGTAATTCATCACTGCACTCAATTCTGGGGCAATAGAGAAGTATTATAGGATTTTCAAACTGGAGAAAAAGATGTGACAAAGCTAAATCTCAGGAAGATGACTGTAGCAGCACCATATATGATGGCCTGGGGTGCAGACAGAACTGCAGATAGGAAGCAAGGCTGCCTCTGGAAAATCAAGTCAAGAGCTGATGAGCCTGCCCCAGGACAGTAGCAAGGGAGAATAAGCAGGGAACAGATATGACGTGTGATGTACAAAGAGAACTGATGGGAACTGGCAAGTAACTAGAGGCAGAGAATAAGGGCAAGGGAAGTCACAGGTGATGATGATTGTGTGATGACATGATGATGAGACAGGTGACTGGGAGGGAAGATGCTTGCAGTTGAGAAATGCTGAAACTGAGGCACTGGTGGAACATACAAGTCAAGCCATCCACCAGGAAGCTGCAAGTGGGAGAATGGATCTCACCAGAGATTCCAGGGTGGGTGTGTACAGACTGGCCAGTTGGCCAGCACAGAGGAGAGAGTGGGACCCAGGTAAGATCATCGTGAAGTGTCTATATTTAGAAAGAGGAGGAGAGAACCAAGATGGATAAGGAGAAAGACGGGGGATTTTTATAAAGTGAGGAAGAGAAACAAAAAGACAGTGGGAGCTGAGAGGGAGGATTTCAAGAAGGTAGAATTTGAATCTGCAGTGTTGCATAGGGTGGTAGAGGATACCACTCAGAAAAGGTATTCAGGGGTTTCCCTGGTGGCGCAGTGGTTGAGAGTCCACCTGCCGATGCAGGGGACACGGGTTCGTGCCCCGGTCCGGGCAGATCCCACACGCCGCAGAGCGGCTGGGCCCGTGAGCCATGGCCGCTGAGCCTGCGCGTCTGGAGCCTGTGCTCCGCAACGGGAGAGGCCACAACAGTGAGGGGCCCGCGTACCAAAAAAAAAAAAAAAAAAAAATTTCAGCAACCTGATGAGGAGGAAATGTTAGCTTTCAAATTAAGTGATTGACAAAACAGGAAACTAAAAACAATCCAACACAGAACTTGGGTGTAGACAGTTCTAGCATGGAAAGAATAAAGGCAACTTCTTCCACGGCAGATGCCTTGGAATCTGGATAAAGGAGAAGAATGTTTGAAAATTGTGGGATTATTAAATCCTAGAAGAATCAAGACTGTATTAAAAACTATAGAAGGAAATATCCTTGCTTTGACGATTTACATACTGTAATGATAGATAAATTCCTATACCTACATGCAATACACAGGCACCACAAGTTAGTTAAGATTTAGTGTGAAGTTTTCAGTTCATTACAGAACTTTCAGCCTTGATTAATCATCATAGCCCCCAGCCTTTCTAGACAAGTGTGAGAACTCAAGAACACCTTGCTAGGTCCTAAGTGGCATAACACAATTTTGACATTTTTTTTCCACTCAAATATTCTTTTAGCCATTATCTTAACTGCCCTCAACTCTGCTTGTATTGTCCCTCAAAGAACTTTTCCTCCCCGGTGTGTCGATCTGCACTTTAGGGAAACATTTCAGTGTTATATATATGTGTATATATATATCTCCTTTGGAGAGTCAAGACTCCAAATTTATGGCCTTATAACCTAATCTCTAAACTGCCATAATTATATATTCAGGAGATATTAAGTGGGAAAAAGTCAGTATATATCAGTTAGTGTGGATCAGGGGCAGTCCCCAACCCCCACCCAGGTGATTACAGGCCTCTAGCCCCAGTGGAGGGTTTGGCTGAGGTCCGCCGTTGCTCCATCCCTCCACCCTGGATCCCAGGGGTGGCTTCCAGAAGACTAGGGCATCTGACAGGCCCCCTCCTCACCGCCCCCGCCCCTGCCCCCGCCCCGAAATGCTCCGTGATCTGGGGAACGGGGCGATGCTTACTCTACGGCTGATTTCCAGGGCGGCATCTGCCGCCTCCGCTTGGCTTGTCGTGTGTTGGAAGGCACAGGGCAGATGTTCGAGGTACCCAGTCATCAGGACACAGGGGGACTCAGCAGCACCTATGATCAACCCAGCCTGGCCTGCGGCTGATTGTTCTGACGGTTACCAACAGTTACCAGAACCTTGTTGACTAACAGCCAATCCAAAGTAGGGAAGATCTGAAGCCAAATCCTGACTTCTGTGACGTTGGCGCGTGTGACCCTGCAACACCCCGCGTCGTACCTCAGATACACTAGTGTTTCCCCTGCGCCGGGTACTGCGTGCCATACATGCCAGAAAGACAGCATATGCCAGAGACCATGAGTGTGTCAGAGGACCCCAACTGCAGTCACCGAGTAATAATAATTTTATTGAGATCTAAATATCAGAAAATTTACGTTTCTGAAAATTAGATGGGTCTGGAAAACACTGGCCGTCCCGGAGGGTAGGGGTGAAGCAGTGCCTAACAGAGTCCTAGTGGAGCTTAAGGCAAAAGGAAAAAACAATCAATACTGCTGATCCTCTCTTTATCTGAAAATTTGACATTTTGTTCGTCATGTATGTCTTGCATTAATTTTGATTTTCTAAAAACATTGCATTAAGGTTTATTTTGCTAAGTTGAGTCACTATTTGGCCAGTCTCTTCCAATCTTGAAGACTTCAAGACTATCTTATGATCTTATTTATGAGTTTGGTTCTCCTCTAGCTTGGGAAACTTCAGAGACAGGATTCTGTCTGTACCATCACTGTTTTTTGCCAGGACCTAACACACTGCATTTAATAAATGTTGATTCAACTGAATGGGTTGGTTTCTTGGCTCCAAATTTGAACTTGAAATCTAGGAATTAAATGTAATTTTTTGAAATGCATCAAGCTACTTGCATTAAAAAATGCTGGTATTGGAATAGAGCATTTAAAAAAGTCTCAGTGAAGAAATCAAACACACTTTTTTTTTGAAAAAAAGAAATATTTTACTTTGACATAATTTCAGGATTGCAGAAAAGCTGCAAGAATAATACAAGAATTCCTGAATACCCATCACCAAGATTCCAAATGTAAATATATTACTACATTTTTTTTTCTTGCTCTCTCTCTCATTTAAAAGTAATTTGTGGATATATTACCTTTTTACACCTAAATTCTTCAGTGTGTTTCCCCAAAAGCAAGGAATTCTCTTTTAAAAACACAGTCCATTATTGAAATCAGAAATTAATATTGCTATAATACTATTATATAATCTACAGAACTTATTCATATCTCTCTGATTATTTCAATAATGTACTTGGTAGCAAAAAAAAAAAAAAATCCAAGATCATCCATTGCGTTTCATCTTGTCTCTCTTTAGTTTCCTTTAATCTGGAGCAGTTTCTGAGTCTGTCTTTTTATTTCATGACCTTGACAATTTTTAGGAGTACAAGCCAGTTATTTTGTAGCACGGCTCTCAGTTTGGGTTTGATGTCTCCTCGTGACTAGATCCAGGTTATGGACTTTTTGCTGGGATACTGCAGAGGTGATGTTGAGTGCTTTTCAGTGCATCACTTCAGAGGCAGTTGCTGTCAATTAATCCCGTTACTGGTAGTATTACATTTGATTATTCAATTAAGGTCATACCTGCCACGTTTCTCCAGTCAAATAGCAAAGTTACTATTTTATCTTTGTAATGTATAGGTTTCTTGTGGGGAGATACTTTGAAACTATGTAATATCATTATTCCTCAAATCAAACACACTATTTTTAGTACTTCTAAAAATTATTTGAGCCTTTTGGGGTAGGTGGGTGGGTAAAAGTCTTCGCAGTTATCATTGAGAGAGTAATCATCTGAAAACTATTGTTTAAATAGCTTTTATCCCAGAAATAAAAATCAGATGAGAAGAATGGTCCACTGAGAAAAGGTATAAAATAACTTACTAGCCTCTTGTCTCCCACATTTGCTGTTAATATGTGTTACAACATTTCAGATATCATTCATGAATATTCTACATGGAAAAATGGAAATGCATACTACTTGGTCAATTTTGTACATTACACAAAGGTCAGTTTTAGAACCATATGCAAGCAATCAGAGAAGAAAAGGAAATAAAAGGAATCCAAATCGGAAAAGAAATAAAGCTGTCACTTTGCAGATGACATGATACTATACATAGAGAATCCTAAAGATGCTACAAAACTCTCCTAGAGCTAATCAATGAATTTGGTAAAGTAGCAGGATACAAAATTAATGCACAGAAATCTCTGGCATTCCTATACACTAATGATGAAAAATCTGAACGTGAAATCAAGAAAACACTCCCATTTACCATTGCAACAAAAAGAATAAAATATCTAGGAATAAACCTACCTAAGGAGACAAAAGACCTGTATGCAGAAAATTATAAGACACTGATGAAAGATATTAAAGATGATACAAATAGATGGAGAGATATACCATGTTCTTGGATGGGAAGAATCAACATTGTGAAAATGACTCTACTACCCAAAGCAATCTACAGATTCAATGCAATCCCTATCAAACTACCACTGGCATTTTTCACAGAACTAGAACAAAAAATTTCACAATTTGTATGGAAACACAAAAGACCCCGAATAACCAAAGCAATCTTGAGAAAGAAAAACGGAGCTGGAGGAGTCAGGCTCCCTGACTTCAGACTATACTACAAAGCTACAGTAGTCAAGACAGTATGGTACTGGCACAAAAACAGAAAGGTAGATAAATGGAACAGGATAGAAAGCCCAGAGATAAACGCATGCACATATGGTCACCTTATCTTTGATAAAGGAGGCAGGAAAAGACAGCCTCTTCAATAAGTGGTGCTGGGAAAACTGGACCGCTACATGTAAAAGTATGATATTAGATCACTCCCTAACACCATACATAAAAATAAGCTCAAAATGGATTAAAGACCTAAATGTAAGGCCAGAAACTATCAAACTCTTAGAGGAAAACATAGGCAGAACACTCTATGACATAAATCACAGCAAGATCCTTTTTGACCCACCTCCTAGAGAAACGGAAATAAAAACAAAAAGAAACAAATGGGACCTAATGAAACTTCAAAGCTTTTGCACAGCAAAGGAAACCATAAACAAGACCAAAAGACAACCCTCAGAATGGGAGAAAATATTTGCAAATGAAGCAACTGACAAAGGATTAATCTCCAAAATTTACAAGCAGCTCATGCAGGTCAATAACCAAAAAACAAACAACCCAATCCAAAAATGGGGAGAAGAGCTAAATAGACATTTCTCCAAAGAAGATATACAGACTGCCAACAAATACATGAAAGAATGTTCAACATCATTAATCATTAGAGAAATGAAAATCAAAACTACAATGAGATATCATCTCACACCAGTCAGAATGGCCATCATCAAAAAATCTAGAAACAATAAATGATGGAGAGGAGGTGGAGAAAAGGGAACACTCTTGCACTGCTGGTGGGAATGTGAATTGGTACAGTCACTATGGAGAACAGTATGGAGGTTCCTTAAAAAACTACAAATAGAACTACCATATGACCCAGCAATCCCACTACTGGGCATATACCCTGAGAAAACCATAATTCAAAAAGAGTCATGTACCAAAATGTTCATTGCAGCTCTATTTACAATAGCCCGGAGATGGAAACAACCTAAGTGCCCATCATCGGATGAATGGATAAAGAAGATGTGGCACATATATACAATGGAATATTACTCAGCAATAAAAAGAAACGAAATTGAGCTATCTGTAATGAGGTGGATAGACCTAGCGTCTGTCATACAGAGTGAAGTAAGTCAGAAAGAGAAATACAAATACCGTATGCTAACACATATATATGGAATTTAAGAAAAAAAAATGTCATGAAGAACCTAGGGGTAAGACAGGAATAAAGACACAGACCTACTAGAGAATGGACTTGAGGATGTGGGGAGGGGAAAGGGTAAGCTGTGACAAAGCCAGAGAGAGGCATGGACATATATACACTACCAAACGTAAGGTAAACAGCTAGTGGGAAGCAGCCGCATAGCACAGGGAGATCAGCTCGGTGCTTTGTGACCAACTAGAGGGGTGGGATAGGGAGGGTGGGAGGGAGGGAGACGCAAGAGGGACGAGACATGGGAACATATGTATATGTATAACTGATTCACTTTGTTATAAAGCAGAAATTAACACACCATTGTAAAGCAATTATACCCCAATAAAGATGTTAAAAAAAAAAACCACACCATTGTAAAGCAATTATGCTCTAATAAAGATGTAAAAAGAAAAATAACAGTTCAATTAAAAACAAATACTTTCAGAGAGCATCTTACAGAAGTAAACTACTAACAAGTTAATTTCTATTAGAATCACATTTAAAGATTATATTGTTGATTAATTTTTTAATCTTTTTACCTTATACCGATTAAGAAGAGGAATATAAATTTTAAAAAGAACAGCTCTGTTCTTAGGAAAGGAACTCAGAAACTCATTTATTATAAGGTCTTCATGTGTTCCCCCTTCAAGAAAAATTTACAATTTAAGTGATCACAAGGAATAAAATAATGGAAATTTAAAATGGAATGTGAAAGCTGGGGGTTAGTGAAGGCACTTCTTGGATAAAAGGTTCTCCCTAGACGTCCTCACATTGCTGATCTACAAAAGAAGTATCCCTAGCAGAGTGAGCAGAGAGAACTTTTACCTCCATTTGGTGGGATTATAGCTGAGCAATCCAGCCTGAAATTTTAAAAATTTGTGTAAAATGTACATTCTCCTTTATAATCAATCTTGTTTTAATATAAAAATAAAGTGGCTCCCCCTAACCCCTCTCAAATCTTTGAGTAATATTTACATTGAAGCAAGACACCCTGTGTTTACCCTGTGGCTTTACCTCCCTGGCATGCTGCCATTGCCTGCAGGCGTATGCATAACCCAGTTTGAAAGCTCTATCATACCACGTATGTGGATTTGGATAAGAAAAAAGAGCCTTGCACTCCAAGTCAGGGCATGTGGGATTTAGTCTCAGCTCTGACGTTAACTAGTTGTTGGCCACCTTTAAGGCACTTAATGGCTCTGAGCCTCAGTGTCTTCAACAGTAAAATGAAGGAGTTGGAAGTTTAGCTCAAAAAATCCATTATTTAATTACACTCTCCCAGACAGGTAGTATGTATTGTTCACAGCGTAAAAGATTCTTATGGAGTTGTTGACATGTAATTGTTTTTCAAGAACAATTTTCTAGTTAAAAAAAAAAAAGTAAGAAAAAATTATGCATGTAATGGCTATCATTAAAGCTAAATAATTTTTCTAAATTCTCTTCTTAATTTTGTCTTGAATAATTCCAGTCTGGATGTTATTTTTCTAAGTGAGTAAAAAATATTTATGAAATAAAATAATCATTATCACCCATTTCTACTGTGTAGAATAAGCATAGAATGAGTCATATATCAGTTACAATCAAATCACATTCTTATATGTATAAAAAGATATATATTTTTATGATATATAAAGACCAGAGCATCAACATTTTCACTGTTATACCTTTAGGTAAAATAACATACCATTTTAATTGACAGCTACAGTATTCTGTGTGTTTCCAGATTTTCCAAAATGAAAAGTACAATAGAACGTTGGGAATTCTTGGAATTCTACATGAGTCTTTCATGGTACTGCACATCTTATGAGAACAGGCACTGACTGCCTCTGTTCAGGGCCACATTGTAAAGCATTGTAAAGGATATTTGTACAGTGAACAGCCTTGGGAGATAGAGACAGTGTCTACCTCCAGAGCAAAGGGTGGGTGTTTTGTTTGTTACTGTGCAGCATCATAAAGATCATGTCTCCCTCCTTTATAATAACGATAAGGTCAGGTGGGCTTACTACCCAATATAAAAGATTTGGGTTCCCTAAGCTCAGAGTTCCTCTCCTATAACACAAGCCACTGTATGTGGCCACATCACCTGGACTAGGAATTGTGGCTAAGGGAATTAGTGCAAATATCCAAACTCTGGCTATGCTGTTACTGTGAGTAATAAACTGTCCTTAGTCTCTGACCCAAAAGTCTCTATTTTCTGCCAGCATCTGTCACACTGCGGCTTGGCTAGCTTTTTCTTCTGCTTGTGCAGGTTTTTGGTTTTGTTCTTGTTTTTTTTTAATGGAATGCATCCATGTAATGTGTTTTTCAGCTTTTATATTTCTCCTTACCGTCTCATGAACCTCCATCTTTTAAAGTCAGCTACTGAAATAAATTGTTGCATCATGTTCCACCGCAACGTATTTTATGGTTTATTTACTAATTACTCTATTGATGGACATTTACATTGTCCAGTTTTTTGCTATGATAAACAATGCTGTATTAAATGCTTTTGTGCTCTTGGGTTAGTATTCCATTAGCTGAAATCCCTTGATGATATTAATGAATCATACATGAGTGTCCTTTTCTTTGTAGGATGATATCAATCTTGTTGAAATTTGCCAATCTAATTAGAGTAAAATTTTATCTCAATGTTTTCATTTGTATTTATTTAGTGAAGTTGTGTCTTCAAATGTTTATTGGTCATTTTTATTTTTTCTGTGAATTGTTGTTTCATATTAATTGCTTAATTTTTACCATGCAAATGCCAGTGACTGAAGCTTTACAAGCTAGATCTGTAAAGAATTTTCCAGATATTTCCTGAAGTCAACAGTGAGTTGCCTCAAGTCATCTTGTAGCATCCTGCAAAGCTGTCTTCCTTTGCTCTCTTCTCCCTGGCTAATGCCTGTTGCCCTTTAGACTGCTTAAATAAACTTCATCTATCTCCAAAAGTACCCCTTCACTGATCTCCAGGGTCCATGCCCAGGATGCTATCCTCCGATGCTCTAAGTGTTGCATTTTTTGAGTTATCAGAATGGTGGTGGATTGTGAGCTAATGGAGGAAGTAGCAGTCTCTCCTCATCCTTATGGCATGCTTAGTTATTGGGGTTCTAAAGGAATATTGCCCACATGTAATATTTCTTAAACTCTCAGGAAAGCAGCCATTTCCACTTCATCCTTACATACCTGTTTTCTTTCAAAATTCACACACGATCCTCTAAATGTCTCCCTGTATAGGAACAGGGAGTGTTTCAGGTTTGGAAACATACTATACTGTCTGGGAAAGCTAGGAACCTCTAGACAGAACCCCAGCTTAACCAAATAATAAATTTTCAATTCCAAACCTGAGTTTGCTTCAGTGTGATTTCACATCTTCTCCCAAGAACTCCATGTCTAAGCTCTGTCTATCTCACCAAATAGCTATCCTTTGACTATCCCTTGCACCTAGGGAATCACATGTCCATCAGGGTCCTAGGTACACAGTGTGAAAAAGATGAGGGGGCAAGAACTCCAGGTGGGTTCATCCACTTTTCCCACAGTGGAGTGGGTGGGAGTGGTAGGGAAAGAGTCCAGTGGAAGAACTGAGCAGGGCCCTCTAAGTCATGGAGCCTAGGTCAGAAGCCCCCTTGCCTGAAATTAGGGGTGGTACTGGGTGGAAAAGTCATACAAGTCACAAATATTAGTTTCCATTATAGGACTTCATTGTGTGATGTCATTGAAATTACTAAGCCTTCCCTCACTTTGCTCAGTTTAGGCTTGATGAGTTATTGATGGTTTATCTTGGGCTAACAGAGAAGTCTTGTTAGTGCTGTTAAGAATGCTGAATTTTTTCACACATATGATGTAACAATCAGGCATTTCAAGCATAAATTCTCTCTATATATAAATGTGTGGGTATGTATACGTTTGTACATATATGTGTATGTGTGTGCATACACATATAAATACATGCGTGTGCGTGCATGTATGTATATATTCATATACATGTACACATGCACACACACACACATATAGCAGGCAAACTGTACAATGTCCCCAGTGATCCCCACTGTTTTTCATATCCTGTATTATTAATCCTCTCTCCTTGCAAGTGGGCTGGACTTTGGTCTCACTTCTAATGAATGGAATACAGCAGAAGGATGGGCTATCAATCACTTCTGAGAGCAGCTTACAAAAAGACTGTGGCTTCTGTCTGGGGCACCCTCTCTTGTTCTCTGGCCCACTCTGGTAAACCAGCTGCCGTGTTGTGAGCTGACCTATGGGGAGGCCCATATGGCAAGGTACTGATGTCTCTGGCCAACAGTCAGAGAGGACCTGAAGCCTGCAATGGTCATGTGAGCCAGCTTGGAAGTAGGTCCCCCCAAAGGAGCCTTGAGATGGCCACAGCCCTGCAGCCTTGTGGGAGACTCAGCCAGAGTCACCTAGTTGAGGCACACCCAGATTCCTGACACTCAGAAATGGAGATAATGTGGTTTTTTTGTTTTTTGTTTTAATACGAAAAAGATTTTCTTGACATATATACATACATACATATATATATATATATATGTACATAAATCTGGGAAAGAGAAGGGACCATTGAGGCAAATGCATAGGGGGAGAGGAAGCATCTGAAAACAGCTGTGGGCATCCTGACATTTCCAAGTCTAGGGAAAACTGGCCAGGAGCTTGGGTCGGCCAAGTTAACAGTCAAGCGAGGGATGGCACAGTGGATGATACATGCAGCTCTCTTCCATTCTCCTAACTGGAACTTCTCAAGTCTGGTGTAATTTCTGAACTGGGCTCATATGCTCCTCACCCTCCAACACAAACACACACACACTCCTGCACACCCCTGAGGTGTGGTCCTCCGGCTTGATGTAGGAAGAGAGGAGGTTAAGTTTCACTTAAAGGGGCTGAGCCACTTTCTAGTGACGCAAAGTCCATTGCAAAGCTCACAGTTTGCAGAATAAGATCTGCTCTTCATTTGTTGAGTTTCTTCATAGAAGAAAGGAATTAGCTGATGGCTCCCATGAAGTCCTGGGCAGGTTATGAGGCTTCCAGACTCAGATGAGCACAGGCACAGCTGCCCTGACCAGGAGCCTCCAAACACAATGCTGCCTCCTCTAAGTCAGAGGGGTGTCCTGACTTGGGGGCACCAGTGTTCTTACTGAGAGTAGAGGTTCCTCTCTAAATATGGATGGTGCTATCCCCCATGGCACCACCTGGGTTTTGGCCAGGTGCTTTGTATGAATGCAGCACCCGAAGTGTATCCAGTCACAGCAGGTGTGGTGCTGTCCCCCATCGCCCCCCCGTTCTCTGTTTGTTCTTTTAATATTGAGCTGCATGAGCTGTTTATATATTTTGGAGATTAATCCTTTGTCCATTGATCCGTTTGCAAATATTTTCTCTCAGAGGGTTGTCTTTTCATCTTGTTTGTAGTTTCCTTTGCTTTGCAAAACTTTTAAGTTTCATTAGGTTCCATTTTTTAATTTTTGTTTTTATTTCCATTACTCTAGTAGGTGGATCAAAAAAGATCTTGCTGTGATTTATGTCAAAGAGTGTTCTTCCTATGTTTTCCTCTAAGAATTTTATAGTGTGTGGTCTTACATTTAGGTCTCTAATCCATTTTGAGTTTATTTTTGTGTATGGTGTTAGGGAGTGTTCTAATTTCATTCTTTTCCATGTAGCTGTCCAGTTTTCCCAGCACCACTTATTGAAGAGACTGGCTTTTCTCCATTGTATATCCTTGCCTCCTTTGCCATAGATTAGTTGACCATAAGTACGTGGGTTTATCTCTGGTTTTCTATCCTGTTCCATTGATCTATATTTCTGTTTTTGTGCCAGTACCATATTGTCTTGACTACTGTAGCTTTGTAGTATAGTCTGAAGTCAGGGAGTCTGATTCCTCAAGCTCCGTTTTTTCCCCTCAAGACTGCTTTGGCTAATCGGGGTCTTTTGTGTCTCCATACAAATTTTAAGATTTTTTCTTCTAGTTCTATAAAAAATGCCATTGGTAATTTGATAGGGATTGCATTTAATCTGTAGATTGCTTTGGGTAGTATAGTCATTTTCACAATATTAATTCTTCTAATCCCAGAACATGGTATATCTCTCCATCTGTTTATATCATCTTTGATTTCTTTCATCAGTGTCTTATAGTTTTCTGCATACTCGTATTTTGTCTCCTTAGGTAGGTTTATTCCCAGGTGTTTTATTCTTTTTGTTGCAATGGTGAATGGGATTGTTTCCTTAATTTCTCTTTCTGATATTTCATTATTAGTGTATAGGAATGCAAGAGATTTCTGTGCATTAATTTTGTATCCTGCAACTTTACCAAATTCATTGATTAGCTCTAGTAGTTTTCTGGTGGCATCTTTAGGATTCTCTATGTGTAGTATCATGTCATCTACAATTTACTTCTTCTTCTCTAATTTGTATTCCTTTTATTTCTTTTTCTTCTCTGATTGCTGTGGCTAGGACTTCCAAAACTATGTTGAATAATAGTGGCGAGAGTGGACATCCTTGTCTTGTTCCTGATCTTAGAGGAAATGCTTTCAGTTTTTCACCATTGAGAATGATGTTTGCTGTGGGTTTGTTGTATATGGCCTTTATTATGTTGAGGTAGGTTCCCTCTATGCCCACTTTCTGGAGAGTTTTTATCATAAATGGATGTTGAATTTTGTCAAAAGCTTTTTCTGCATCTATTGAGATGATCATATGGTTTTTATTCTGCCACAGTTTTTGGTCTAAAGGTGGGGATTTAAGCTTATCCAGACCTCACAACTCTAGCCACAATTATTGGTCAATCACACAAGCCAGGCCAATCAGAATCCTTCTCTAGAATCTTTTCACTATCTTTAAGCTATTACTGTATGAGCCTAGAGACTGCCATCAGCCATGTTTCTTTCCATATAGAAACTGGAGCTACAGTAGAGGAAAATAAAACTAACACACAGAGCAAGAGAAGATCAAGTCTAATGGCATTTGAGTTCTTGGTTCTAGCTTGCTCCATGCGTGCTTCCACTGCAGTTTGGTTATGTGGGTCAACGTATACTTTCTTTTTGGTTTAAGCTGGTTTGCATTAGATTTCTCTAGGTTAAATCAAGAGTGTGACCAAGTTAGTTGATGTGGTAATGTTATCTTGAGTGTGTACCACATAATATCATGGCATTTTCACATATACCTGTTGTTTCTTGGATCTACATCCTGCCGACACTGACTCTAATTTTTATTGCAACACTTGCCCAGAGCTTGCGTCTATTGATCTCCCTGCCGCACCCGTCCCCCAAATTAGGAACTAATAAGAAAAATTTGAAATAATTCCTGTTCTCTCCCTCTCTATATATAAATTTACATTAAAACTATTGGACAGCTGCCAAGAGTTTGAAGTACAGCTGCATTTTGTGAATTAGTTAAATATCATAACCCTGTTTGCAGTTTCTATCAGTAACTGGAATGAATGTTATAAAAAGAGCATTTACTAAAAAGAATGTGTTGTGTAATTTAATGTATGCTAAATGTAGGTGGTCTAAAAATATTTTACTGCATTCCTACCTTTACTAATCAACTTTTTAAATACTGTCACTAAAGTGTGAATACCATTCGACAAAGGAAGTCAACCAAGCCCTTTATATGACATTATTTTAAATAATCTTTTCTATATTTTCTAAGTCAGATTGTATAAGTAGTTAATCCATCTACCTATAGTAATGTTAGTTGGTGGAAAATGTCATGCATCCTGCCTTTGGTGTGATTACATACATTCCTTTTCAACTTCCTTTTGTTGACTTTTGTTATATTTTGTATCATAGCTTTAGCAACTAGGATGTCTTTGGGGCGAAGAAAATCCCTTACTTCCGATCCTTGTCATTTACAAATTAATGACTCAAAGTATTACAAGTGCACTCCCATAACTGTTTATCTTGGTGTGGCCAATGCTGAAAGTGACTTCTACTATCAAAATTATTCAGTTCTTTGATATGATCTCTTGCTATTTTTTGGTTCTGTTTTCTGTATAAGTTCAGGAATTCCATCAGAAGTCCTTTGACAAGAGAAGTTACCAAGAATATTATTGGATTGGTAAACTTGACAGTTTCTTTGCTAAGAAAGTCTAGCTTCCATATCTTAACTTCTTACCCTAAAGCTATTTTGTTCCCTCTTGACACATTTTTTCCTGTACGATTCTTGTTTGAATAAACTATTTTTTATTAACTTTATTTTGTAACTTAGATATGGCTCACACCTAAACTGTAGGTAGCTATGGTAACATAACAAGTTCACACTTTGTATTAATTAGGAACATTTAAGAAGCTTCATTTAACTGGTGGAATGACCCCAAGGCTCTTGTCTGGAGATCCACATGAGACCCATTGGAAAATCATAAAGTCTGGCTGTGGCTTTTTCCCAGGGCAGCTTCTAAGCCCTGGATCTTATATTGTTTATCTATAAATGATCCTGATTGTTGCTTCCAAGTCCTCCTGGTTTGTCGTGCACAGAGCCACTAGCAGACTCGTTGGCAGTGATAGGTGCTAACCTTGGAGGAAAGGTGTAGTTATCAGTGAGGATGTCTTTCATTATAGTATCAGGACACTAGGCTCTACTTGTTTCAACAGTAAAGAAATGCCTTGCCTCCCTAACAAGAAGTCCAAAGGAAATCAGTTCTGGGCTCTATACAGTCAGGAACGGGGCTCCAGAACTCTGCTGGTTTTAAAGGCTACACTCCTCTAAGGCAACTTTCTTTTCAGGTTGCCTCCCCTCAACCCAGGTCAGCAGTAGCAGTTCCAGGTTTCACAGTTTGACATGCCACTATTGAGAGAAATAAGAGGGGCAACTTTCCATGTTCACCTTCCAAGAGTGAAAACCTTTTAGGGAGTCTTTCTTTCCCTGAATGCTTCCCTTCAGGTATCCTGGGCCAGAATGGCATCACATGCCCTCCTAAACATTGGCAAGGGGAGTGGTATTGCTATCATTGGTAGACAGTCAATCATTGCTGAACTCCTACATCACCCACTGGGCTCCTCCTTCCACAAGGACATGCTTCTCCCCTGGCCTGAACTCTGATACTGCACCCACCTACCACCCCGTGGGGCTTCTCCGACAATGAGCAGAGGCTCTGAATCCTCAGTATGGGCCCACTCCATGCATCGACGGGTTCTTCACCCAGCCCAGGCTCTGACACCCGTGTGCTCTGTCACGCCACTGAGACTGCTTACCCAGCAACGGTCTGTTCCAACAAGAGTTAAAACCTTGCTCAGATGTAATTTTTATAGCAGTCTATTTAAAGAAGCAAGTTGATATGGAAAACAGCAATGTACAAAGTAAAAAAAAAAAAAAGCTATGAGATTTTTCCACTTGCAGGAAAAAATAAATGGGAGTGGTCAGACTAGAAAGCTTTGATGGTACATGCACACTGTTGCTATAGTACCTACAGTTAACAAATGTGGTTTTCATAAATTAAAAAATATATATAACTATTCCCCCATCTCATCAGCAGTATCTCAAGTTACAGAAACAGAGAATAGCAATTTCAAATGACATTTTAACTTTTAAAACTATGTAGTGGTATTTGTCAATTGGAAATATAAAAATAAGAATCTGACCCTGTTTTGCCAGAAATGAATTTAAAACAGGACAGTTGATTTTTAAGAGTTAATATGATGGTACTTATGATTGGTCCTGACCATAATTTCATCGTTCTTGTCACTAGAAGGGAACTTAGAGTGGCAATAAACCTTTTATGTTGCTATATTACCTGCAAGATTTCCACAGCAGGCTCATTTTACAGATGTGAAGACTGAGGCACAGTGAGTTAAGTAACTGATCCAGGGTCACACAGCTGTAAGAGGAACAGGCAGGACCCACCCCATGCAGCCTGGCTCCCTTGCCCTTATAGTTCCTAGTGTGTGCTCATCTGAGGAAAAAATACATGGCTGTGGTATTATCTTTACTAGAAGAAAATTAAGAAATAACCAGAGAGGGGAAAGGATTTATGAATCATCTGTCCTGTGGAAATTAAACAGCTGTAAAAGAATGATACAATAGAGTTACATTTACCAATGAGGAAAGATGTTTAGTTTATCACACAATGTTTGCTGTAAAAACTGAATCAGGACCATCTACAGATTATAAAGCGAGTGTTTGTATAAACCTATAAATGCCCCAAGCAGGACTGGAAGGATTCTAGGCAAAGTGTCTACAGTGTCATTCTGGGAGAGCACAATTGGGATATGAATTTGGAGTACGAGAGGACAGCAGAATTTGGGTTATGAAATGAGGAATCTCAGGGGATAGAGGTGAGTCAACACAGCTCAGAAAGGAAAGGTCAAGCAGGCCACCTGAGAGACAGGAACACCTAGGAGGTCCATGCTACCCAATGAGTGGGGTGGATCCCACAGGCCAGAAACTGGGGGCTCCCCTGTCTCAGCTCCATGCCGGGAGGCCAGCTGCCCAGACCAACTCCAGGGTGATATCAGGCATACCTGGGCCAGGTGTACTCTCCTGGGTCCCTCACCTTTTCAGGGTTAAAAGACATGCCGTGACCAGCAGCCAATGCCAGGTAAATAAATGCTGGACAGAGCTCAAGCCCATGGTTGGTCCCTCACTAGACAGAAAAGCTCAAAGGTGTGTAAGAGAAACAAAAGTCCCTTTCGGAACCTCTGTTGTGGTTAACCAGCCCTTTGTCATGAACGGTCTACTCAGAACATCCTGACCTGCTTTCTGTTTAACTCCCTTCAGGGGAAGTTCAGGAACCTCCACCATGTTTCAGGAAGGCAGCTGATACTGGGGGTGAACACAGGAATGAGACTCAGCTCTTGTCCTGATTTGGTGAGTGGCCAGGGTTAATCTGCCAGTCAGCTACCTTTGAACCTTGTGTCACTCCATTTGAGAGGCCACATTTTTTTTCTGACTGTGAGTAAAGACCACCATCCAGAATGCAGAGCCATCTGGGTAAGGCCAGGAGGCTTGAACCCCTCCTGTCATGATGGCTTCTTCTACTTTCATACCAGTCACCATATGATGTTACTTGTCACCATATGAGTAACGTTGGGCTTCCCTGTTGGACTCAAACTGCAAAATGGTCAGATTCTGTCCCCACGCATCTGAGACCCTGGGCCCAGGATCAGAGGGAAGTCTCAGCCTGGCTTCTCTAGGCAGCTCCGTCTAACTGGTCATAAGGTCCAGAGCAAGGTTGGGAGAATCCGGGGTCTGGGAAAGGGGGAACGACCCCATGCTTAGAGTCTCCATTGCTACACTCTGTGGGTGGCCCCAGAGTGGGAGAGGACAGGGCCCCAGGGCTTCTCCCAAGATGACAGGATGGTTATCCTCATATGGTTTTATTTCTTAGCAAATTCGCCGGAGAGTTTCAGTGGTCTTAAGCATTCTCCTAAACCAATCCAGCTGTTTTGCAAATGTCAAAGGCATTTTGGGTGAAATTTGGTGACTTATGGAAGTTAGGAACTCGATGAAATTAAAATGGAAATATTTTATGGAGAAAAAAGCCTGACTAGAATTTTGAATGGTTTGCACTAAATTTATAGATTAATTTAGGGAAAATCCAGATCAATATAAATGATTGACTTCCCATGCAGGTGCAGGAGTATGAAATGTTATTCTATTTGTTGAGATCAGTATCTCAGAGGACAAGGCCATCTCTTTGCCCATCCTCTTTAAAAAAAATTTTTTAAAGACTGACTTGGCTATTTGTGGTTAAATATGTGGTGTTGGGCATAGTCTATGTTGGGATTTGTACTTGATCTTAATTGGGGTAAGGCTTCTGAAGCAATTTAATAAAGTGGTGACAGAATCATTTCAATACAGTTGGTGAATCATTTGACTATGGAAATTTCTTGGTGATTTTGAAATAATTAATAGCAAGTTAGTGATAGTCACTCTGATAAATGATAACATTACTCTTAGCTCTCTCTCTCTGCCTATTCTTACTTCTCACAAGAGTTTTATTTATCCAAAAATATTTGTTTAAACTCTCTCATGTTACAGGAACTGTTTTAGGCCCTAGGGACACATCAGATAAAAACAAAATTTCTTTCCCTCATTACATTTTAGTGGGTACAACCGAGTTATATAACATGACATATCTTTATACATAGCTGTTTCTATGAGAAACAAGAAAAACAAGAAAAGGTTGACTGTTTCACTATGAAGATGGTGGTACCATTTGAACTGCTTGTCATATTTCTGGTCCTCTGCTCTTCTCAGCACATGGTTAGATTACACTTCCTTGATCCCTTCTCATTGCATGGGGCCAGGTGACTAGTTATAGCCAGTGAGTTATAAATAGGAATAATTTGGGTCACTTCTGAATGGGAGCATTTAAATGCCAGTGCAAGA
This sequence comes from Delphinapterus leucas, assembly GCF_059928025.1. Classification (NCBI taxonomy): domain Eukaryota; kingdom Metazoa; phylum Chordata; class Mammalia; order Artiodactyla; family Monodontidae; genus Delphinapterus; species Delphinapterus leucas. The sequence continues at coordinate 69,025,331 of NC_143137.1, read as the reverse complement.
TTTTCCATGACATTTCTTTTGGTCTGACATGAGGATGGCAACATCTGCGAAAGTGGCTGCTTCGTCCGTCTGGGCTCCTGAATGACTACTACCTCCTCCTAATGGACATGGTGTGTGACTGAGACATTTTGTGGTATTGATCCTTTGAGATTTTGTAGGGGAGACATTATTTGTTACTGCAGCATAGCTCAGCTTATACAGACTAATACAATGTGTTTAAAGGAAAACAAAATGAAGCATTTTTATTAGGACCTGTGAGCAATCAGGTGTCAGGTTATACTTGCACAGCACAATTTGGCAAATATTGACCAGGCTTTGTACAGTATTCCTTCCACTGGAATTAACTGGAATCAACTAGTAAATGTCTCTTGTTGCCTTTTCTATTTTCCTTTTCCTAATCATTGGTCCCATGTCCCATGGCTGCAGCTCTGGTTCATTTTCTCCTAAGTGCTTGGCACCTTCTCCTCATACACTCCGTAAACCTCTTGAATTGTATCTGGCTTTGACTGTCTATTATGAATACCACATATTTCTGGTTTCATTCTTCCTATACTCCACATTGCACCAAGTGCAACATGAACATCTTCCTTGCATTTAGTCTAGATGACATGTTAATTTATTTTAGTGGGCTAAGGTAATGCTACAGCATTCCAATGCATATTGATACACTTGGATTGGCTCTATCATTTTCAGAATTATTACTTTATTAGTAAATGATACTTCAGTTATCATATATTCAACCCCCTTTCCTCCCCAATTTAAATAAATAGGGATTGGTCAGATTGGAATCACTTACGCAACCAGAACTCTGGGGTATGTTTCTAGGGCAGTGTTTTTTATCATTGGCTCTATGATAACATTACGTGAGGAGATCTGAAAGATCCCAGAGCCCAACCAGCACCCCAGGCTGATTGCAATGAAATCACGGAGGCTAGGACCTTGGCATCAGTATTTGCTAAAGTCCCCTAGTTGACTCTAACATGCAGTTGAAGTTGAGAATCACTCTTTTAGACATTAGTGCTAGATCAAGTGAAGGCGGGAAACCAAGGTAACCAACAGCAGGAGGACAGAGAGGAGAATGAAGCCTAGTTTTGCAGGGCCTCCCAGCAAGGATTCACATGCTATAAATGCTATTCTTGGCATCCATCAAAGTTGTACTTAGACACACCTGAAGGCTGCCAGTACTCTATTATTTGTGCCAGCTTCTCCTTCTCTCTTCCACTCTAGCCAGAGCATGAAAAGCTACTCCTAGGCTAGCAAATATTTAAAAGTCAAAGCCAGGTAAATAGAATCATATTGTTGAGTCAAATAATGGAGAGGCAAAGCCTAAAGTATCAAAGACTAGGAAATACTGGAATGGAATTGGGGAAGAGCAAAGGTGAGAGGGCAGGATGAAATGGCACACACATTGGTACAAGTAGGCTGGAGAGATCCATCTCCTTTGTTGGGGCAGCCACCTTCAAAGTGCATGGTGAGCCTGGGCAGGGAAGAAATAGGAGATGGCTTGTGACATACTTTGAAACAGAAACCAATACTTGAGCAAGTAATAAAAATAAACTTCTAGTAAAATTGCTTCTATATTTATTCTTCTTGAACAGTAGATTAGAGCTACATTACAATTTATTTAGGCAAAGAATATTATTTATTTATGAGAAAAAATCCAAACAGTTGAATGTCTAATAAATATGGCGCATGTTAAGAAGAAGGTAATCTGAGTTAACCATGATATTCTACCTCGGTATTATTCTTCCATGGTATGTTGGGGTAAATGTGTTATACCTTAAAGATGTATAAAGATTGTCTAGGCTGGTTCAGTATCCACTTTTTCTTTCTTTTTTTTCCTTTTAATTATTATTTTTGGCTGCGTTTGGGTGTTGGTTGCTGCACGCGGGCTTTCTCCAGCTGCGGCCAGCGGGGGCTACTCTTTGTTGTGGTGCGCAGGCTTCTCATTGTGGTGGCTTGTCTTGTTGCGGAGCACGGGCTCTAGGTGTGTGGGCTTCAGTAGCTGCAGCACGCAGTCTCAGTAGTTGTGGCACGTGGGCCCGAGAGCACACTGGCTTCAGTAGTTGTGGCATGTAGGCTCAGCAGTTGTGGCTCATGGGCTCTAGAGTACAGGCTCAGTAGTTGTGGTATACCGGCTTAGTTGCTACATGGCATGCGGGATCTTCCCAGACCAGGGATCGAACCTGTGTCCCCTGCATTGGCAGGTGGATTCTTAACCACTGCGCCACCAGGTAAGTCCCTCAGTATCCACTTTCATGCTTGCTTGCTTTTCCTTTCTCCCCCTAATTTCTTCCCCACCCCTACATTGTTTTTTTCTCATTCTTTTCTTGCTTTCTGCATTTTTTAGGTTCCCAACCTGTCATGGTGACTCTCACCACCAGATCAGCACATTGGGCATGCTTGCCCTACCCCTATTCATTTCTTCCCTTTCATCAATACCACTCTTTCTTGCCACTTGTATCTGTTCTCTAATCTTGAATCCTTGCCTCTGTCAGGAGATTTTTCCTACACTGTGCGACCTCATTTCTCTGCTGCCTCTGCCAGCTCCCTATGAAGCCTGAAGCTGCTGCCAAATCTCTCCAGGACTCCTTGCAGTGACTTACCCAGAGAAGCTTTGTTTACTGTTCCCACGAAAGGAGTCACTTGAGCCGTCCGTGTTTAGGGAAAACTCCTGCTTGCCTAAGGAGGCTGACAGAGTGGCTGAATGCTCCCTGAACTTGAAGTCTGCAAACCCTAATTGAGAGTTTCATTACTCCACTCCTTGATCTTCTTGCTTTGGATCCAATAGACCGTCTCCTTCTATCTGTTCCAGCTGAAGGCAAAGTCTTCCAGAAATCTGTCTGGGCATGATTTCCTTGGTGCTTCATTTCTATATCTTGTAGTGGGGAAAATGGCAAGGTTTCAGGTAGTAGAGGTTGGCGTCAGCTCCCACAATTCATTCTGCCTCTGTTTCTCACCCTTTGATGCCCTAGGACCTCTTGTTTCTCTGCCCTCTGTCTGCTACCTGCCCCACAGCACATACACACATTTAATGGAAATTCCCAACTTCACGATGGGGTGTGGGTGGGAAGGAGAGAATACAGAGCATCTCAGAATTTTAGGAGGTAGAAAATGCTTTAAAAACAACTTTTCACTATTATAAGATTATTGTATATTTTTTAAATGGATGAACAAAAAAGCTTTTTAAAAAATAAGTGATGCTCAAGTGATTTCATATTGGTTAAATGCAAAAAAATTTAAAGGTAACGTATTTTTTTTTCAAAACAAGGTAATTACTGTTCAGTGTAAAGTTCCTTACTGGGTTTATATTTATTACAAAATAGATAATTAAATTCTTAATGTGGTATTAAAGGACTACCACACGCACACCCCCACATATACAACCTCAGCATAATTTTTCAACACATTCCTATTTATTGACTTAATTTTCTAAAACATAACATATTTTAAAGCTAATGAACCATGGGTAACTCTATTCTTTCTCCCTCATATGCCTTCCTTTATCATTACCACTCCTGATGACATTTTTTTTCTATTCTTTCTTAATCTCTTTTAATAAAAGCATCCAAACATCATATATGTAGAGAGAATATCTTGTTAATCTTGCTTTATCTATCTTTCCATAATTTTTTAGAGTATTTTAAAGCAAATCCCAAAAATTACAGCATTTCACCTTTGGTACTTAACTGTAAGATCTAGGACATTTTAAATATAATCACAATGCTATTAAAGCAACTAAATAATTTTATAATTGCTTAATGTCATCTACTATTCATTTCATATCCAAATTTCCTCAACTATCTTAAAAATGTCTTTTTACACTCAATTTGTTTCAATTAGGATGTAAGCAAGGTCCTCAATTATTATTTGGTTAATGTGTTTCTTAAGTTTCTTTAATCTACTTCCACTTATTACCCTCCTTCATTTTAATATCCTTCAGCTGTTGAATAAAGCAGCTCATTGGTCCTGGATAATGTCCTGTTTTTCTGCATTTGTTTGCTGGCTTCCTCATGGTACTATTTACCTTGTGCTTCCAGTGCTTCCATCGCCTGTATTTTTTTTTTTTTTTTGTAACTGGGAGGTAGAGCTATTCAGAGTCTTGACTTAGGTTCCAGTGCAATTTTTTTTTTTTTTTAAAGAAAGAAACACTTTATAGATGGTATTGTGTACTCTTTATTACATCATTCAGGAGACCCACAATGTCTTCTGTCCTACAGTTAGTGATGCTAAGATTGATTGGTAGATTCAGGAGTTGTCAGCCAGATTACCCCATTATAATATTCCCTCTCCACCTTTTCCTAAAGGTTTTAGTAGCCTTTGATGTTTGTCTAGTTCCTTTATTTCATTAAGGGGATGCAAAAGGTGACTTTTCTTCCAGTCTCTCTGCATTTATTAGCTGTAATTCTTCTATAAATAATTTTCTCTTGTTGAAGATTTAGTTACCCAGAAATACAGTTTGTACAGGGAAAACAGAACAAATGCTTTATTTTTTCAATTTATTAATTCATTTTCAGAGCGGTGAATTGGTACCAGAAACCTGCAAAGATGACCAATGAATTTTTGTTCAAGTTTTATTATGAACTCTTGAATTCTTTTCAATCCACTGTAGTCATTATTATTTTTTAACCTGCTATCATTATAATTCAAAACAAACAATATAAAGCTTTAAAAAAATTTTTTGTCTGGTGGGGATACACAGATGACAGCAGAAATTCTTAAGATAACCTGTGCATCAGACTGTGGGGAGTAGGGGATGACAGTTGTTTTATGTTTATCAAAAGTGTACCTGGGTATGGTAAAAGACGAGTAGTAAGGTATAGTAAAAAGTGATTCATATATGGGTGTTCACTATAAAATTCTTTCAACTTTGCTGTAAGTTTGAAATTTTTCAAAATTCAAAACAGGGACTTGGATTTTAAAAGTTAAGACTCACTGAAATAAACAAGTGCGACTACATCAAAATAAAAATTCCTGCATAGCAAAGGAAACCACCAACAAAATGAAAAGGCAACCTATGGAATGGAAGAAAATGTGTGCAAATCATATATCTGATAAGGATTTAATATGCAAACATTTTAAAGAATTCACACAGCAAAAATCCCCCAAACAATTCTATTTTAAAAATGGGCAGAGGAACTGAATAGACACTTTTCCAAAGAGGACACAGAGATGGCCAAGAGGTACATGAGAAGGTGCTCAATATCACTAATCATCAGGGAAAAGCAAATCCAAACCACAATGAGATTTCACCTCACACCTATTACAATGGCTATCATCAAACATACAAGAGATAGCAAGTGTTGGCGAGGATGTGGAGAAAAGGGAACCCTTCTGCACTGTTGGTGAATGTAAACTGATGCAGCCACTGTGGAAAACAGTAGGGAGTCTCCTCAAAAAGTTAAAAGTAGAGCTACCATATGATCCAGCAATCTCACTTCTAAGTATATATCCACAGGAAATGAAAACAGGATATCAAAGGGTATCTGCACCCCCATATCCATTGCAGCATTATTCACAGTAGCCAAGACTTATATCTAAATATGTAATAGAATATTATTCAGCCACGAGAAAGAAGGAAATTCTGCTATTTGTGACAACTTGGATTGACCTTGAGGGCATTGTGTTAAGTGAAATAAGCCAGACAGAGAAAAACAAAGACTGCATGGTATCATTTATACGCAGAATTTTTTAAAAAGTCAAGTTCATAGGAACAAAGTAGAAAAGTAGGCTCCAGGGAATAGATGGTGGAGGAAATACGGAGAGGTTGGTAAAAAGGGTACAAACTTTCAGCTCTAAGATGAATGAAGTCTAAAGATACAAATGTATAACATGGTGTCTATAGTTGATAACACTGTATTAAATAATTGAATTTTGTTAAGGCAGTAGAACTTAAATGTTCTATCTCTCTCTCTCTCTCTCTCTCTCACACACACACACACACACACACACACACACACACAAAGGTAAATATATGAGGTGATGGATATGTTAATTAACTTGATGGGGAGAATCCTTCCAAAATGTATACGTATATCAAATCATCATCAAATACACTTTAAATATCTTACAATTTTATTTGTCAATTATACCTCAATAAAGGTACAAAAAAAGTTCACTGAGTGAACACAGGGATAAAAAGAGTTAAGAAGTTTCTAAATTTTGAGCATAAAAGGTGATGTATATTATATCTTTTCAATCTTTTTAAGTGCAATGAAAATTTTAACAGTGGCACTCAGCTACAATTTCTGTTGACCTCTGATAGGTGAAATTTCTCTCAAATTAAATCAAGACTATTTAGCTATATAGGGATAAAAGAATCTTGATTTGTTTGAGAAACACATTTGGAAAAGTTATGATGAACTTTAATGGGAAACACACTTGTATAGAAGCCTGGGCATAAGGTTGAAATTGATCATCACATTGTTTGTTTAGAAAAGAAAACATAACATTCAAGGAATATGTTGGAAGCATTGGATTTCTTCACATGAGAACACACACATTGAAAATTTTGGGGCTTGGGATAAAGCGTAAATTACAGACTACTTTGTTCTTTAGTTGAAAGTGTTGAGCTTTAAAGATACGCATATATTATTGGATATACTAAAAATCAGAATATTTTTGCATGGGGAATACTTTTGGGAAAAAAGGAAACAAAATAATAGGAACTTTTGAAATTAATAGTGCTAATGACCAGACTTTGAAAATAATTCTACAAATGGAAGAGTGAAATGACAGACAATTTGCAGCAAGCCAGATATGTAGATTTTAGGGGACAGCCTATCATTGTTCGCCTGGGTGGTCTCCCATTTCCTAGAAGAGGGAATTGCTGAGCTTCATGATAGAGTCATGACGTACTCTGCACTTAAGCGGACTCTGTGTGTGGGGAGAGTGGAGGGAGAAGGAATAACTTTTTAAAAAATCATAGAAGGGGGTCAAAAAATCATAGAAGAAACTTTGTAAGTTATATAAACCAGCCCATTTATCCCCAAGAAAAACCACACCTAAATTCTTCCAGACAGATTAGAATCTTTCCTCTTTCTAAAGACCTCCGGAGAAGGAGTTTCCATTTCCGTACTTTAGTATTGAACAGACTCCACTCTCAAGAGCACTGTTCTCTTGCCTATGTTAAATCGTTCATGATACTGCCAAGATATTCATTTGTTCTTATAATATCCTCTGCATGGAGGAGGACAGCTGAGTGAGCTTGCTTCAGGAACTCTCTGTCTATTCCTCTTTCCCCCTTGGCCCTCTTTTCTCTACACTTAGAATTTCCGCTTCTTTAAGGTAGGGATTGCTGGGACCTTTCAGGGGTCGAGCAGATAATATATAACTTGATTTAAGATTGTAGGGAGTGGTGGCAAACTGGAGAACAAATGCTTCTCTAAAGGTATTTAATTGCATATTCATTATACACACTGGTTAGGCCAAGCCAAACACTGTATAACTTTGGGGGGAATTCTGCTTGAAAGCTGCCCACTTATATCCTTGCTTTAGGTCTTTCCTAAAAGGGTAGGATATGGTAGTCATGTTGCATTTGCCTATGTCTACAAATGAAAAACCAAGGCTTAGTTTAGCTCTGCTGAAAAATGATTCTTTTCTGTAGTCTCCAGTATTAGAAGCACTCTTATTAAAGGTAATTTTTCCTGGACACATATATTCTGCAGGAGACTTTAATAAACATATTAGCTCCAAGATGATTCCCAATAATCCTTGTGTTCAGTATTCATACCCTTGTGTGCTAGCCCTGTGTGAGCAGTTGTGTGGAGGGTATGGTGTGTGACTTGGTCATGTAAGCATCGCAGCTTTCACCTTTGTCTCTGGAGGAAGCCAGCGCCATGCTGTGAGGACGCTCAAACAACCCTGTGTAGAGGACCTGAGGCTTCCAACCAACAGCCAGCACCATCTTGCCAGTCTGATGAAAGTCATGTTGGAAATGGATCCTCCAAACCCAATCGTGCCTTCAGATGATTTCAGGACCAGCCAATATCTGACTACAACTAAATGAGAAACTCCAAATGAGAACTGCCCATAAGACCCCTTCCTGAATTCTTGACCAAGGGAAACTTGAGATGTAAAAAATGCTTATGTATTGTTTCAAGCCACTAAGTTTTAGTGGTGATTTATTAGGCAGCAGTAGATGACATGACAAATAAAGTTGGTAGATTTTGAGTTGTTCATCCACAATTGCAGGCATCTATCCCTAAAAACAAGTAAAAGAATCAATCCTCGTGACCCATTCCTCAGTTACTTTTTTTTTTAATTTTCCAGCTTTATTTAGATATAGTTGACATAAAACATTGTGTACCATGAAGGCATACAATGTGATGATTTGATATATGTATATACTGTGAAATGATTCCCACGATAAGGTTCGTTAACACATACATCACCTCCCATATCTTCTCAGTTTCTTTGGCAATGGGAGGAGAGATGTTGTGTTCTTCCTCAGGAATGTGGAGCTAGGAATAATATAAGAAGCAAGGCAATTTTACATGGATACATGTCACATTTTTTCCCATGCCACATTGGTTTTTAACAATTATTCACCAATAGCTAACATTAATTGAACTTTTACCATGTGGCAGTGATATGCTAAGGGTTCTATTAGAGTTGTCTTCATATTGTCCTTACAATAGCCTTAACAAGTAGCTACTATTACTATATTTCGCCAGTTTACTGCAAGACGTCTCTAAGGAGCTGATGAAATAAGCTGTTGTCTAAAAAACTATGATGAGAAAAAATGCTACAAAATTTCACTGCCCTAAAATATCTCTACAAATGCAATATCACAGTTACTTCAGCTTCATGGATATGAGTATTAACTTAAGTATTTTTCAAAACTATCTCTAAAGAGGGTACTCAGTCAATGAGTACCTTTAGCAGGTGTATTTTGTACCTCTTCCTATGAAACTGTGAAGCAACTGCACATGAAAGTGAGCAGTTGAGCCCAACTGACAAGGGCACCAGATACTGTGCTCTGATGTCCATTTCTGTCCACACCAAGGCCACGCTCCCCAGGAGTTGTTCCTGGTCGGTGACTGAGTGTGGCAGGGTCAACAAGGCAGCCCTGCTCCCGCAGGACACAGGACACCTCTGAAGGATGACTGCCCAATGGCCCTGCCCAGATCTCTTATAACTGTACTACAGTCTAAGGCTCTTCTACCCATCCTTTTTCCTTGCCTCTCTCATTCACTGTGGTCAAACCTCGTCATATTCCTCTCACAGGTCTTGTTGCCCCTCGTAAATCTCTCGCATGGCTGGTCCTGTCTTTCCATCTGCTCCTCAGAAGGCCCAGACTAACATTTACTGGTATCATATGAAGCATCTATGATCACAATGTGACAAGAAACTGGCATGAGCAAGCCTAGGAGGACTTGAGAAGATTCAGGAGATAAGTAATCTGTTGTATAATTTTGGTTAAGCAAACTTGTAGTGTACAGAGTCAAGTAAAAGATTACTTATGAGGAGGTTAAGTGGGTATCTATTTGTAGCAAAAAAAAAAAGTGTCGATTAGAAAAATGAAAACACATAGGATGAGTGTATGTGGTATTCTGTTTGGTGAAGTTAGGTAGATTTATTCTTTATCTAAGTTACACTTTTGGTGCCCTGCTTCACCTGCCCTCAGCCCACCTCTGACTTTAGCTGCAGCAGAGATAGACAGTTCTGGGCAAGTTCAGACTCAGGCCAACAGCAGCCCATCACAAGCACTTTGCCAGTGGTAGGATTGCCAGATTTAGAAGAGAAAAAAGAGATTATAGGATGCCTAGTTACATTTAGATTTTAAATAAATAAGGAATATAAGGAATCATTTTTTTAACATAAGTATATCTCACATAATATTTACAATTTAAAAAGTATTCACTGTTTGTCTGAAATCCTAATTTAACTGGGCATCTTGTATTTTACTGCACCTCTAGGCAGGAGGGTCTCCACTTTTCCATCACAGAGCTTTTTCTGAAGCCACTGGAGCATCCTCAGCCTGGGTATATGAGCCCAGCAGTGGGAGGGAGTTCATGTCCCCAGGAGTAACCCTCAACCAATGGAGGATGGTAGCTGGGGACCGGCATGTAGCACCTGTCCTTCCAGTGGAGGGAGGGCGAGTATTCTGTTTCTCACAGTTTCCTGCACTACTGAGTCCCTGTTCCCTCCAGCAGCAGGTCTCAGTAATGCACACCTGTAATGGCCTCTCCTTCCTTTCTCTTTCTTCCTGCCCCTTCACTCCTGCTTCGTATGTTGCCCTTCAAATAAATCTAATTCCATGTCTTGGAATTCACATTTGGGGAACTCTACATTAAGACAACATTCTTATGGATAGAAGTAAGTATAAGCAATTCCTTTCCCCTCAAATAATTTCAAGTAGCCATAAATTTGAAAAATGCGTTTGCAGTAATGAATGATCACTGAATTATATGAAGATATAATTTTAGATTCTAAGTAAATAAAAAATTATACCATTTACGTTTCAGGAAGGGACATTTTCCTTATCTGACTGTGAATAAAATAAATCACTTGCTCATATTCACTTATGGTAAAAAAATTTTTCTCATGAAAGCAGTAACCCTCCAGTATGTATGAAGTGATCAACTAAGGCTAATCAAATCTATTTTCTAGTATATGTACTTTAAAGGCAATAAGAGTTTTTATTTAAAGAAGTAATAGAAACATAGTTTATATAAGCAAATCTGTAGTGGATTTGGGAAGTTTGTGATTTTTAGTCCTCAAGTACTTCTGGTCATCAGTATTAATACTGTGATACTATTGAAGAGTTACATTCATTTTTGGCAGTGTTTCCCATTTGGTCAACCACAGGTTTCAAGTACCTTTCGACTGTGCGAGGTTCTGCACAAAACAATCAATCATCCCCTTTTGGCTGTTTGGCTGAGGCAGCCAATGACTTGTTCTATCATGAACTGAATTCATATATATTCATGAGGCATAGAGAAACACTTCATTGTTTCAGATTGTTTTGTTATTTCAGAATAAATCATTAAGATACTATCCCACCCATAGCTGGTAAAGAAATACTTGTCCTATGATCCTCACCTTTGTGGTTTGTAGTGTTTCAACCTGCATAGTTTAGCCCACATTACATGGGGGTTTTTTGTTTTGTTTTGGCTTGGTTTTTGGTTTTTTTTTTACAGTACACTGCATACTTTTTAAAAAAGCACCGTGTTTCTGTTACCTTGTAACAGCAAAAATTGGAAACATCTAAAAACTGCAATGATGTGTGTCCTAAATTAGAGTGATTTAATTTTCACAGAGTGCGGGACTCATGGCGGAATGGTCAACTTTGTACAGGTAGGTGTGGTCCGAGCTTCCGAACTCCATCAATCTCAACCTTTTTTGTCCCTCGTTTATTTATACAGAACTTTCCAAGAATCTGTTGTAATTGCAAAATTTTGTATCCTGCCAAGTTATCTGTGTGAACTTCAGTAAGAAAAACAATAGCAGAAGCAGCATGAAAACAACTTGCTGAGAAAGCTATTTTAACACCTCTGATAAACAGAAAGAGAGGTATTTGTATGATATTTAAAGCCATCCAAATTCCTCACTTTGTCTGCCTTTGCTAATCAGTGTAATCCTATGCTGGTAGAATCTTGTAAAATCTAGGGAAATAAAACCCAGAAACAATGAATCCCAGAGACATAAAAACCACTGAACATTCTTGATCACCACCAACGTGGTTCTCAGAAAAGACAGTTTATTGGATCTTCCCTAAGAATTATGATTTCAGCAACAAGCCGATTCAAACATTTATTGTCTCAGATTCTAACAATGGCTATTTGCTTAGGTGGCACAGTGCCTATTTAGAACTTAGTCAAATTCTTCCCATAGGGATCAACAAAGTTTAAAAGGACAAATGACAATAAATGTGGCTCCACACAGGATTGGAATCAGACACTTGGGTTTGAATCCTGGCCCTGGATGTATTAGCTAGTGAACTCAATTTATTTGATTTTTAACCCTAGATTTTCTCATCTGGATAATACAGTTGATCGTATTTATCACACTATTATGAGAATATGTGCTAGGCACAGAGTAAGAATCTATAAATTTTAGTTATTATTATCATTATCAGTCACTGTGCTTGGCTGCAAAAGACAGAACCCACCCAGCTAGAGTAAACAGAAAAGGAATTTGTTAAAGGACCCTGGGTAGCTCTTAGATTCCTGAGGTAGGAGTAACAGAGAGTCAGACTCGGAAGTGACTTAAAAAGGACAATGCCTAAATCAGATAGTAGAGGCTGCTGAGGGATACATACACTGAGCTCACACAGGAGCTACATAAATTGCGGAGCCCAGTGCAAAGTGAAAATATGGGGCCACTTTTTCAAAAATTAGGAACATTTCCATTAAAGACACTAAAATGTAGAGCTCTTTCCTTTTTCCTGCAGTCTCTTAACCTGTCATGGTGTTTTTTATTTATTTCGTGTTTTTCTAAGTACGGAAAAAACTAAAATTAAAAATCTGTAGTATGAATTTTATCACTCATCTTGGTGTACAATGTCAGTCTTAAATGAAAATATAAGACCATTTCGTTTTTATGCAAAATTACTGAAATCACCACAATTCATGTGTCATAGCCTATACATGCATATGTATTTTGTCCTTACTAGAAGAATAGAAACTCTGCACAAAACTATCTCAACTGTTTTTTTTACTTCTTGATACATAGGCATTCTACCAACACTCTCTACCTTTGGCATGCTAATGAGTAGGGAAGAACTGAAAAGAAAGGAGATATGAATTGTCCTAACTTTCCCTTCTCTTCTATGTCATCATTTTTAGTGTAAGAGATTGCTACTACAGAGTACTAACAGAAGTAGGAAGAGGATTCCTCGGTTGTTCATGTTTCTTAGAACGACATTACCTTTCTTTGTGTTCTGGTTCAAATGGGAAAGTGTGGCCTCTTAGGGCTGTAGATTCCCCCCAACACCTCCCTCCCGCCATACACACACACACACACACACACACACACACACACACACACACAAAATACTCCATAGTAGACATTAATATGTTTACTTTGAGCTTCGCTGAACTTCCACACATAGTGGGGCTACCGCAGTGCTGTGCTCATGGGTCAGTAAATGCTACCTGCGAATTGGCAGTAAGGAACTGGAGCAGACATGTAAATATATATACATGTAATATATACATGTAATATATATCTACATGTATGTGTATAATATATGTATACATACATGTTTATTATATGTATAATATATACATATATACATGTATAATATATGCATGTAAATATATTTATGTAAATATACATGTAATGTATTTTTACATGTATATTATATACATGTAAATATAACCATGGACAAATGGCTATATTTAGTATAATCTGGTTAGGGTATTCCTTGGAAGATTTTATTTTTAACCTAAAAAGGCATATACTTTACTATCTGGATATTCTTTTCTAAGAAACTAAATGCTAGTGTCAGAAAATGCATCTACGTAAAGAAACACATGTATAGGCTGCAAGAGACTGAGCAAAAGATCGTGTATATAAATTCATCCCTGTCCTGTTAGGCGCCAGGATCTTAAGGGCAAAAGTCATCTGACATATTATGTTGCATTATCATGATCCAGAAGTAAAAAAATCCCTACTGGAAAAATTTTCTGGAGCTTAAAGCATCTGTGTTAAACTACAAAGTCAATTTGATAGAGAGATACAGTACTTTGTCACTCAGATCCCAGGGACTTTTTCTAGTGACCTGTCATCAATATACACCCTCAATATATACCCTCAATATACAGATAAGCCGAACTAGTATCAAGAAATGCCTCTCCTCAAATAACTGGGTTGATAGACAGTTACCAGCTGGGTGTCCTGTATTCTTGAAGTTCATTTTCAAACTCAGTGTGAAAATGAGTTCTATTTTAACCTCATATTATTCTTTCAAGTAAAATTTCAAGTAAAAGACAGGTTAATTTTGATGAGTAACATATTTCACTTCATCGGATGCATTACTCAAATAAATGTGAAGAATTTCTTGGCTATAAAATGGTTGGAACACTAATCTTCCTTTTTGTTTTATTTCACTATTGTAAAAGTAAAGACCTTACATTCTGAATCCTACAACAAAATGCTAAATTAAGTCAGAAATACACAATTCTTTTTTTTATGATAGAAATAACATGGGTAAACTGTCTTCTATTTCTTCACTAGTATTTACCAATGCAGATGCTATGGATGAAATTATATGATACAGATAAACACACAATGGGGGCCATCTTTGTTACTTTATTTCTGGTATGTTTTTCAGGGCTGATGTAAGAACTTATTGCTCAATAAACATTTGTTAGGATGAATGACTCTATAAGTAAGTTACTATGGCCATTCTGATGACGATGTTGGCCCACTCATAATAGCTAATAGATTTAGGTAAAGAAACTTCACAAAACTAGATTTGCTGTTTTGAGTTACTAGCATTTTCAATTCAATTTTAACAAGTTTTTCAAAAGAGATTAGATCATGCATTTAAAGAAAAAATAAAGTAAAGCTTCCCTGGAAAAGTGGTTGTTTGGGTACTTTTCTAAACTGATTCATGAAGTTATCGAGCACAGCCTGTAACAATCTACTAGTTCTCCCCTTCATGCTTAGCAAAAAAATATTCAGCTGGGCTCATGGTGGCTCAGATTAAATTTCCCAGACACTCTTGAAGCTAGATGTGGCCACGTGACTAGATTTGAAGACCAAGAGATATGAGTAGAAGTGATGCGTATAATTTAGATTGTGTTGTTAAGAGCAGGAGAATAAAAATCCATCTTATACAAGTCACTGTGATTTTGGATTTATAGTACATACAGCCAAATCTTTATTCTAAATAATGCAATACCTGAGAAAATGTTATTGGTGACAAAAATATGGTAAGAACCTGTTAAGTTTTCAGTGAACTAAATTAATGTAAGAAGGGAATATTTGGCTTATACATACATATGTATGTATGTATGTATGCATGTGTATGTATTTATGTATTAGTTATTTAAAGATCTGTCTTCAAAATAATTTCCCCCAATTCTCTACTTGGTTTTGGAGCTCCAATTTTCCTCAGGTATCAAGCCCTTGCCTAATCCGGCTTCGGACTTTTAGGGGCCTTGAGTGATAGTCAGGTGGTCCTGAAGAGCTTAAAGAGAAAAAGTTGACTTTCCATACTGACATGGAAAGACTTAAGGACATTGTTAAGTAAGAAAAGCAAATTACAAGATAATGCATAAAGTATAAACCCAATAAATTAACAAACACAAAAATAAATTTATATATACTAGCTTGGTATGCATATATGCAAACTCATATGAGTGTACGTGTGTGCATGTGAATGCATAACTTAATAGAAAATGTAAAGATGTACGGAAAATTGTTAATAGTAGTTTCCTCTGGAGAAGGGCAAGCATTTGGAAGGGAGTAAGGTGAAGGTGAAATTTAGCTTTTTAGTCTATATGCTTCTTTACATTTGAATGTTATACAAAGACTGCACTTAGAAATTACTCATGGAGTTTATATGTGTGTGTTATGAAGTTGAAATGTATATATTATCAAAATTGAAATATATATTATTTATACTTATTAAATATTTGTATGTGACAAAAATAAAAATGAACTTAGGAAGGCATGGTTTGGTTATGTTGCCTGGGAAAAATGTCTTTATATTTTTTTACTTTAGAGTTAAATTTTCCAGGGTTTGACTCCTGGTTCAATAACTTGCAAGCAATAGCTAATGGGTGAGTTATACGTATTCTTTGAAAAGCATAGGTTATAATGTATCCTTGTAGGGTGGCTGCTAAAAATAACACCAGACCATTCCGGTACCAACGCCTGATACGTTAAGGGCACTCAATAGATGCTATCACTATTGAGATTACTCTTAAAATGCAGAAAACTGAAATCTTTTTGATATATCAGGGTTATAATTCATTAAGCCAGGTAAAAATTATAATGAAGGAAGAGAGGAAGCTTGATGGGAAAAATGTAGACAATGTTTTAAATAAGCATACTCTGCAAGTCAACTCAGTAAAGTTACAATTAAAAAAATGTTTTATAACATTTATAGCATTATTTATAAATAATTTATAACATTATAGGTCACATAAAAGATATAATGAAAGAGCTTTATTCAATACAGAAATCAATAATAGCCACAAATATAAGACAACCATGAAAAACCTTAAAAAGGAATCTGTAAACTCTATATGAAGAGAGGTTTGCTAAGAAATATATAAGAAGACGAATAAATTTAGAGACATCTCCTATTCCTAAATGAGAAAACTGAGTTAAAAGAAAGTCAGTTTTCCACAATTAATTGATAAGTTTGGCACTATTCCAATTAAATTTGCTGCAGGTTGAGTTCTCCAGAGAAAGAGATTGAGATGGAATTTAGAGTATAAGACATTTATTAGGAATTGACATGTGGGAAAAGGAGGGGGAAAGTAGCAGAATTGCTCAGCAAGTATTGTTAGGATGAATCACTCTATGAGTAAGTTATTATGGCCATTCTCATAAAGATGTTGGCCCATCTCATAATAGCTAATAGAATTATTAATAGAAGGAGAAGTAGACTAAGATACAGATGCAAAAATCCTCAGCTAACCAACTGGGGGCTGGTTGCCCCATGGAGTCATCCCAGGCCAGCTGAAATGACTGATTTTATTACCACTTCTCCCAGGTACCTGATGGAAGTGGCCTCTGGAAGGGCAAGACCTTGAAGGAGCTGACAGCTGGAAGGTATCTACGTAGTCCTCACAGCTGGGCAACAAGCCCTTCCTTGAAGGGGTTCTGGGCTGTGCGTCTCAGTGTCTGCCACATTTTGGGAAGAAGGTGACAAAGTGATTTTAAAGGTCAACTGGGAATTCCCTGGTGGTCCAGTGGTTAGGATTCCGAGCTTTCACTGCTGAGGGCGTGGGTTCAATCCCTGGTCAGGGAACTAACATCCCTCAAGCCCTGTGGCACGGCCAAAAAAAAAAAAGTTCAACTGGAAGAATAAGCACACAAGAAGAGCCAATAAATTTTTGAAAAAGGAAAATAAGAGAAAGGATTTGCTCTGTCAGGCATTAAAACATATTTGAAAAGCCTCCGTACTCCCTGGTAGTCCTGTCATAAGAATAGACTGAAAGTTCAATGACAAGGATCTGAAGGCCAAAAACAGTCTCCTGTACACATAAATATTTAGTGCATGATTGTGGGGGAACAGTTTGCTTTTTGTTTTGTTTTTTGAGATACTCAGAAGATTAAGGCAATGATATCATTCATGAATACTAGAGTGCTGTTTCGTACAGCCCACCCTCATGTGGCTGTGGCCTTGTGGATAATTAGGTTTGTTTAAAAAAAATCTGGATAACTTCATGTTCATAAAAGTGTACATAAATGGAAGCAATTAGGTTGTTGATGTAAGTTCTCCTGGAATGAGGATATAAGCCCTAAATATTTAAGACTTAGGGCACAGTTAGTGTTCGGCTGTTTACTCTGCTGTGACAAGCCTCTATGTGGAGTGTCACCAGCAGCTGTGAGTCCAGCTAGGAAGTGGAGAAAAAGCATCTTGATATAATGCATCTGCTCCTCCTCTGTGGATATTTATATGTATCTATCTTTGGCTAATTAAATCATAATTATGTGTGAAGAAGAGTAGGAATATGAGGATTAGTCTATTCTTGTTAATCTGTAATTCCCCTGAAACCCCGAAAAGTTAAGCATCAAAATGAGTGAGAAAAAGCTAGACGTTCAGTCAACTTTATTTAAAAATTAATTTTGTAAAAAGTTATCTGGGACAAAAAAAATCACTACTTTGCACAAATAAACTTTTTTTTTGCCTTTGAATAATTTAATAGCTATGTTTAAAAAAAAAAGATCTCTTAACCCAAGATGTACTGTGGTACTCTATATATGCAGGCAACATTAACCAAGCATCACTAAACATACAGGAAAATAAATTTAGAAAGAAGAACACACTTTGAAATATTAAGCACTTTATATTTGAAAAATGTGGCCGATAATGTGTTATAAAAGATAGAAGTAAATGATGTGTTTTTTACTTAGCAAATAGACTTCATGTAATAAAGAAAAATGAGAAAATGAATCATAAAGAACTAAAATGTACACAAATAACTTTATCTGACCTTGGTGATAGAGAAAGCCTTTATAAGCATGAAGAAATAGATAGAAACCATAAAATACATGAAGTATATACATGGTCATACCTACCCATACCAACACACAGACATAGACAAAGCTTATATGTAAAAGCATATAGGACCTGGTCTCAAAGCAGAGTCTAAGACAAAGATCCATGTGTGGGTAGTTTATTTGGGAACATGATGCCAGAGAGCAGGAATGAGTGACAGAAGGAGGGAGACAGGTTAGCAGAAAGAGTCAATACAAAGATACATGATGCTGTTGGCCACCCTCTGTGTGCCAGTTTACCCTATCCCTAGGGATGTTCTGAGATAACTCAGAAGGTCCACTTGAAGGATTAAAGAAGAAGCTCCATTTCCCCCAGACCTCATTAGTTAGAGGTAGCAGTAACCAGAGATTCTTGATTCCTGTATATTTTTAGGATGCAAAAATGGGTACACGTGAGTTCCTGGGTGTATGCTACTGAGAGGTCAGGAAGCAAGAGGACTGGAACAAAGGATTCAAGTAAATGCTCTCAGCCTGCACCCAGGAGAAGTTAGGTGAAGCCAGCAGGGAAATGAACTCTGCAACAGTGGCTGGAATAAGATGTGAGGCTAGAGGACTTAAGATGGGGCACAAGACACACTGAGTACAGCAAATAAATAAGAACCATCAGCACAATCAAATGGCAAATCAAATTAAAAAATACTTCCTATTTATAGAAATAACTTCATAGGTAAAGACCTCTCATAAATACGTAGAAAGAATAAAGTAAATACAATTTAAAGACAAGAACAAATAATGCAGGAAGAAAAAAATCTGATGATAAACATGAAAAATGGTCCTATTTATTAACAGTCTTAGATATGAAAGTGAAATGTTTAAAATATGCAATTTTCGCCTATTGGCAATTTAGTTAAAAAAGTTATTCTTCTCAGGTTTGGGGTGGGTAGAAAGAAATGGGCACTTTCACATATGGCTGAAGATTATCCAAGAGAATATTTTTGAAAAGTAACTTGGCATTATTCACAAATGTACTAAAATGAGCAATACAAAAATCAAGGAATCATTCTCTTTATTATATTTTCAGAACTCACAACTAAATAAAACTATGGAATAAATAATTTTCAGAATAAATACAAATGGCCAATTAAGAAATGAAAAAAGAACCAAATGCAATAATGAGCAAAGAAATTAAGACATATAGTATTTCTTACTTATTAGATTAAACATATTCTTTATCAATTAAATTGCTGGGATTTTTAAATTGGCAATACTAAATGCTGATAAGAGTGGGGCTTATATACTGCAGATAAGTTTGTACATGAAGCTCTGGAAACAATTTGGCATCATGAGATCCATTTTAGGAAATAATAAAAAATACAAATATTTATGTACAAAGATATTTGCTTCAGTGTATTTAAATTATCAAGGCAAATTACCACTGGCATTTTTCAAAGAACTAGAACAAAAAATTTCACAATTTGTATGGAAACACAAAAGACTCTGAATAGCCAAAGCAATCTTGAGAACGAAAAATGGAGCTGGAGGAATCAGGCTCCCTGACTTCAGACTATACTACAAAGCTACAGTAGTCAAGACAGTATGGTACTGGCACAAAAACAGAAATATAGATCAATGGAACAGGATAGAAGGCCCAGAGATAAACCCACGCACATATGGTCACCTTATCTTTGATAAAGCAGGCAGGAATGTACAGTGGAGAAAGGACAGCCTCTTCAATAAGTGGTGCTGGGAAAACTGGACAGGTACATGTAAAAGTATGAGATTAGATCACTCCCTAACACCATACATAAAAATAAGCTCAAAATGGATTAAAGACCTAAATGTAAGACCGGACACTATAAAACTCTTAGAGGAAAACATAGGCAGAACACTCTATGACATAAATCACAGCAAGATTTATTTGACCCACCTCCTAGAGAAATGGAAATAAAAACAAAAAGAAACAAATGGGACCTAATGAAACTTCAAAGCTTTTGCACAGCAAAGGAAACCATAAACAAGATCAAAACACAACCCTCAGAATGGGAGAAAATATTTGCAAATGAAGCAACTGACAAAGGATTAATCTCCGAAATTTACAAGCAGTTCTTCCAGCTCAATATTAAAAAAACAAACAACTCAATCCAAAAATGGGCAGAAGACCTAAATAGACATTCCTCCAAAGAAGATATACAGACTGCCAACAAATACATGAAAGAATGCTTAACGTCATTAATCATTAGAGAAATGCAAATCAAAACTACAATGAGATATCATCTCACACCAGTCAGAATGGCCATCATCAAAAAATCTAGAAACAATAAATGCTGGAGAGGGTGTGGAGAAAAGGGAACACTCTTGCATTGCTGGTGGGAATGTAAATTGGTACGGCCACTATGGAGAACAGTATAGAGGTTCCTTAAAAAACTACAAATAGAACTACCATATGACCCAGCAATCCCACTACTGGGCATATACCCTGAGAAAACCATAATTCAAAAAGAGTCATGTACCAAAATGTTCATTGCAGCTCTATTTACAATAGCCCGGAGATGGAAACAACCTAAGTGTCCATCATTGGACGAATGGATAAAGAAGATGTGGCACATATGTACAACGGAATATTACTCAGCCATAAAAAGAAACGAATTGAGCTACTTGTAATGAGGTGGATGGACCTAGAGTCTGTCATACAGAGTGAAGTAAGTCAGAAAGAGAAAGACAAATACCATATGCTAACACATATGTATGGAATTTAAGGAAAAAAAAATGTCATGAAGAACCTAGGGGTAAGACAGGAATAAAGACACAGACCTACTAAAGAGTGGACTTGAGGATATGGGGAAGGGGAATGGTAAGCTATGACTAAGTGAGAGAGAGGCATGGACATATATACACTACCAAACGTAAGGTAGATAGCTAGTGGGAAGCAGCTGCATAGCACAGGGAAATCAGCTCGGTGCTTTGTGACCACCTCAAGGGGTGGGATAGGGAGGGTGGGAGGGAGGGATATGCAAGAGGGAAGAGATATGAGAACATATGTATATGTATAGCTGATTCACTTTGTAGTGAAGCAGAAGCTAACACACTATTGTAAAGCAATTATACTCCAATAAAGATGTAAAAAAAAAAATTATCAAGGAATTAGAGACACCTAAAAAGTTTCTATTCAAAACTCAACTATCAATACCCAAAGTTAAAGATGAAATATTAAATTCATTCCTAGTTAAGTCAGGAACAATACAAGATTGCCCATCATCGCTGACAGAAATTAAGATTTGTGGAAAGTTTTAACCAGAAGAATAAATAGCAATATATGATGGAAACAAAAATATAAAACACTGAAAAGGGAAGAATAAAGTTATCATTATTGATAGATGGTGTGATTACCAGGAAATACTGAGATCAACTAAAAAAGTATTAAACAGTATTAGTACTGAAGTCAGATATAAGATCAATTATCTAATTCTGTAGTTTTTCAATATATATTTAGAAAATGATGTAAGAAAATCCCATTCCAAAAGCAGTCTAAAATATAAAATACCTATGATTAAATTTAAGAAATGTATAGACAGATATAAATGAACTACAAAACTTGACTAAGGACAAAAATAAATGGAATATATAAACAAAAATATTGCATAGAGAGTAAATATTGTAAAGATTTCAGTTAAACACTCTTCCTAATTAATCCATCAATTCAATGCCATATCAATCAAATTATCAACGATGCACCTATGTGATATACTTCTGAGTTGCCCCATCACCAAGATGTTATTTCCTTTGAAACATTGCCATTTTGAGTAGAACTTTGGCCCACTCTCAGATTACTTGGAAATCCTGAAAAGATGTTAAATTCTGGTTCTAAAACCACTGCTGAGTAACTGGCATTTTCATTTCCATGCTAAAGTTGTTTACCCTCCAGGATTCTGGCAATGTTTTAATACCTATCTGTAGAGAAGGGACTGAGTTTTCTACCACAACTCTCTTATAAATAATAATGCTTACTCTGCGTCACATAAAGCAAAAAAAGTACTATTCAGGGGACAATTATATACTGATTGGTTTATCAATTTGGTCAAGAAATACTGAGCACCAACTTTGTTCCAGATATAGGCATATGGGACCCAACAGTGAACAAAATAAAGTCCTTCCTCTCCAGGAGTTTACATTCTGCTGGTGGCAGTGGGGAGAGAAAAACAAAGTAAACAACATAAAATGTGAATGGTGATGAGTGTGCTATTTTAACTTAAGGTGATGGTGAAAACCTTTCAATTACGGAGATATCTGAACAAAAGATAACTGGGGGAGAAATGTCCCAGGCAGAGGGGTACCACTAATGCAAATGCCCCAGGCAGAGGGGTACCACTAATGCATTTGAGACAAAAAGTCTCAGTGTAGCTGGATCAGAGACAGAAGATGGGAAAGCAGGAGGAGATGGGGACAAACAGGTAACAAGGGACCAGATCATTCACAGTCTCTGGATCATTATAAGGTGATGGAAAACCACTGGAGAGTTAGCAGCTTCTAGGATGTCAGTAGGTAGAGGAGGCTTAGTAATTGTCCAGAATAGAGGTTGGGTCAAGGTTGTCGTAGTTGAGATGGTGAGAAGTGGTTGGACTCTGGATATAATTTAAGGAAAGAGCGGGTATTATTTGTTGGTAGATTTGAAATACATGGGATAGAAAGAGAGCCATTAAAGAGTTTTTGACCAAATCAATTGGATATGATATTCAATTTATAATCATGAAAGATTTATAGAAATTTCATTAATTTTTTTGTATTATTTTCACAACAGGCCAGATTACCATGAATTACTGATGTTGGTTGCCCGGACATCAAGATGAAAAAGAAAATAATTTGTTAAAACCTTTAAACAAAAAGAGGCAGGAGGAAACATTTGGAGGTGATGGATAAGTTTATGGCCCTGATTGCGCTGATGGTTTCATGGGTATATAGTTATCCTCAAACTTATCAAGTTGTATATATTACATATGTACAGCTTTTTATATGTGAATCACATCTCAATAAAGTGGTTTTTTTTAAAGAAAGAAAATAATTTGTGTCTTTTTTAAAGAAATAGAATGCTATTGACACATATTTTGACTTTCTCCTCCCTGCTCCTTTTCAACCCTGACTGGAGAGCTAGGATTTAAGCATCAAGTGTTGCTTCCAAATCACCTCCACTCCTTTCCTGTCTTTTCCCTCCAGCTTTCATTTCCCCTTATTTTTTTCTTCACTTTCCTTTTTAGTTTTTTCCTCTTTAGTTGTTCTTTCTTTATGATAGTCCTGACCCTTAGGAGTGATGGTTCAGTCTTTTTTTGTCCAGCACTGTCCTCAGGACCAGATCCTCTCCTCAGTCCTCCAACAATTTGATTTGAGATATGCTCACTATATGCTAAATATTTCTGAATTGAACTTTCTTCTACAATCCCTCAGAGTCATCCATCCAAAACTCCAAACTGGTCAAGTCACCTTCTTGCTCACAATTCTTCTAAAAGTCCACATTGACTTTAGAGTAAAATTCAAACTCCTCAGGAGGGCAAAAAAATGGTTATTCAAATTCCTGTCATGCTTTTCTCCCACCTCTTTTCTAGCTACTCCATGGGAGGCATTCCAAGGCAAGCAAAACATTTTTAGCTTCTAAACTTTGCCATTTCTCTTGCTGCCAGACCTTAGTGCGCACATCATCTCTTCTCTCTAGAATCCTCGCACCCACTTGCTTTTATCACCTGCCTACTTTAATTTTTCTTCAATGCTCCACTCAGAATTACCTCCACTGGGACTCTTTTTGACCTCCACCAGTGGCTTTGAGCCCACAGTCTGTCCTCCTACTCTACCCTGCCCTGACTTAGAGCGTTTTTTGGTAATTATCTGTTAACTGATTGCCGCTACCTTATGCAGTGAATTTAGGGGAGGTAGCTTAGTTCTAAACTACAGGATAAACCACAATCTCTGGTACATAAGCACTCAATAAATGTTAGCTAAAACGGTGACTAAATGAATGGGGACCAAGAAAGCATATTATAAATCCCACAGAGGAAAAAACTTACTCCTTTGGCATTGATACGGAAAAAAAATCAGTTTTTAGGTTCAACCTGGGGAGGTTGGCCGATGCAGATGCGGACTTCAGATGTGACTTCTTGAAAGGCTCTAGGCCTTGTTTTGAATCATATGATGATCTCACTGGATCAAAGAGTGGTTTGGCAAGCAGTTGTTAAGGAACCCTGAAACTGTGCCAACATTTCTGAGCTGATCTGCTTGAGAGTGCATAAATTTTAAGGAACTGTAATTATCATGTGCATTAGCCACCTTTATAATTGGAAAGGTAAAATAGTGCTGAAACAGTGCCGTACATGACAACATTCATGTGCTTAAGGGTTGTCTTTAAAGGCTCAATCTGATGAAGGTTTGATCTGCAGAGATACAAGCCTTTCAAGTGCTTCAGCCTTGGACTTGTATGGTATTTGGAGACAGTCACCCTAGGGCGTGGCTGTGCACAGTTGTATTTTGTTTTGCTCAACTTCTGAGACTAGCCAGATTCCCAGGACTACCAAGTATGGCAACAAAGCTAGCAGAACATCTAGATGGTCACTAAACAGCTTGCAGTGTCCTGGCAGGAGTGGGCCTTCCCCCATCTGTCTCAAGTTCTTCTTTGGCTGTTTTTCAGAGGAGCCTCTCCTCCCCAGGCACTGTCAGGTCAACAGCCCCCAACTGCTATATAAACACACTAGAGAATTAGGCCTGAAGACAATATAAACTGCTAGTTGACATAAAAAAGTTCTAAGCCGTAAGGCATTTTCAGGATTTTTTTCCGTCTTTCCTTCTAAAAGCAACTTTAATCAGTGCTTCTTAATCAGAGAATAATTGTTAAATTGTTTCCATGAGATTTTTAATTGACTTAATCTTTGGCCAACCTTAAACCAGGCTAAAGCCTTCAATAAAGACTGCAAAAGTACCAATTAAAGGTAAAAGCAATGGCAAACAAAAATGCAATGGTCATAGTAAAAGCATGACTTTTCCATAAATAAATTTTTTTTCTGCTCTTCAAAATAGACTATTAAGTTTTATCATTTCATATTATGTGTTCTAAACCATGCTTGATGTAAGTATGACATCCAAATGATATAATAAATCCTTAACAACTTGAGACTATAATAAAAGCATGGTTTATTTTTGTTGGAATTACATTTTGAAAGAACAAATGGATATCACAAAATTCCACATGTAATGATGTCAAGATTAAAAAAACATTATTTCAAATGGGAATTTTTTCTGTAATCAATGAAGAATTGTTCTCTATGGATAAAAAGCCTCCAAAATTAAAGTGCAACTTTAAATATATCAAGGTATATCTAAATGTTTACGAAGATGGTTATAAATTCTGGTCTAGAAGCTTAGATGTGCAAAAAATATATATATTGTATTTCTTTATATTTTAAAATCAATTTTAGAACTCTGACCCTCATTTTCCTTTCATCCCTGCCCCTCGCCCACCAGCCCCCTAACAAGAACTTTGCAAAGTTTCCTCCATATGGCCAAGGCACTGGTGAGGTTCCTCTAGGCTCTATTCATTAGCAATCATTTCCCGTTGGTCACTACTGGGCTCTTCAAGTCCAGTCTACATGCTTCCTTCAGGTCCAGAGGCTCTGCAATTACATTTCCTGCTGGAATCTTTAACGAATGTGGTTACCCTGCCTTTCTGTAGGCTAGCCACCTGTCTGGCATGCTGTCAGGGAGTAAGGCTTGGCATCTGGTCTTCCATGGAGTACACATAACCAACCTTACACTTCCATTCCCAATTCTACCCCCTCCTCAACTATCTGAACGAAGGCAAAGGGGAAAACTTGGGGCTAAAAACAATAATTGTACACAACAAATATCCCGCCACAATTATAAAGGAGGTAATCTAAACATAATCTAAATAGCCATCAATAGAGAACTGGATGAATAGTTTGTGTCACATCCATACAACTCATTCAATGCAAGGCTTAAAAAGAATGAGGTAAATCTGTACATTCTGATATAAAAAATGTACAAGATAGGTCATTAAGTACAAAATGTAATTTGAGAAATCATATGAATATCATGATCCAGTCTATGTAAAAAAATTTTAAACATACTTGTATGAACACACATATACATGTATAACTAAATGTTCTTGTAAGTGCAGAAAATGCTGGAAGGCGTCACAAGAAACTCTTAACTGTGATTATCTCTGGAGAACAGCAATGGAGGAGGGATGGGAAGAGGTGAATTTTATCCTATTTAATGAACTGTTGACATTTTTTACAACATGCATATGTTATATTCACTATTTTATAACCCCAGTTTTTAAAAGAGTAGAAATCTGATGATGTGAATACTTTCCATAATACAATAATTTTTGTATTTGTTCAATACATTTTAAAATGAGTTTAAGTATTATTAAGTAATCACGTTAATTTTCTTGTTAATGGCATGAGAGCATTAAAAAGGATATGCATTCAGAAAATTTGAAAATTTAAAGCAGTATTCTTTCAAACTTCATGAATTAAGTAAATATTGCATACTGAAAATCTACATGTACTATCTTTTCTAATAGTTTAATACTTCATGCTATTATATTTTAAATTATTTTACTGATCTTAAATGTGTTCTGCAGTATTTTAGGGCTGGAAATGTAAAACACACAATTTTACTGAAATTAAAATAAATGTCTTTATATTGTTTTAAATTGTAGTACATAATTCCAGAGATCCATCTCCTGAATGTTCAGAAAAGCTTCCTTTGCCTCAATTGTCCTTTTCCTTGTTTCTCATTGTTTGATTAAATTATATATTCAAGGAAGACTGTAAAGAGCAGAGTTTTGAATTATGAAAGTAACACTTACAGGAATGAAAGGCCTAAAGGGTTAAATTGAATGATGAGCATGAGAAACTACTACCAAAGCATAAAATACAAGTAAGAAGGTGGCATGAAATGAGGGCAGCTGGTTTATGAAGGTGTTTGTTCTGCAAGTAAAAGGAGCAAATGACACTTTTACATGAGATGTTTAGACTCCCCTTTTTTAAAGGTAATTCTGGATCTCACTGTGGAGAGTGCATTTTAGGGTGATGAGAAGACAAGAGATCTGTTAAAAAGTTATGGAAAGAGTAGTTCAGGAAAATAACGATGGAAACTTGAACTAGGCCAGTGGTTTTGTGGGGGAAACAAAAGAAGAAATCTTGAAAAATGTTTATTATTTATGGCTTCACATAAAACACAGGGCATTCATCTGATAAGCCTATACAAACGTCACTGGCAAAGGCCATTAACAATTCTCAGGAAATAAAAATAGAATCTAGGTAATAAAATAAAGTCTAACCTTTTTTCTTTTCCTTTGTGCTTAGTCTAGTTTCACTCGCTTACAGGGTACTGCGGGCAGAGGACTCTCACCCGGCACTTCAGGCCAGAGTTCGGAGCGTAAAACGCTGCAGCCAACACCTCAGAGAACCCGGTGCAGAGGCGTGGCCCACGACGCCGCAATTCAAGATGGTGGCCGTGGGCCGTGTGCAGAGTCGCTGCACCCGACACTGTGATCTGGAGCGAGCGGCACAGCTGCGACCGCCAAGCGAGAGAGAACTCCGCCCCCTGCGCCTGACGAGACCCTATAAAGCAGCTCCGTCCAGGACCTATTGGGAGAGTGTGTGCTCTAGAGCGCGAGCTTGAACGTCTCCATTCTCTGACCAAAGAATAATACTTTCCTTTGCTTCTGAGTTGAACTCAGTCTCATTCTGTTGCCTCAAAGGACACTGGCCAGGAGAACACCTGTTGGAGACCGACTTGGGAGGCGTGGTAACACGAATATATCTATACAATATTTCATCCTCCTTGGGAATTACAGAAAGTAGGGAGTTAGATTTTAAAAGCCTAGGGGCATGATTAGATGGCAGTAGATATATAAATGAAAGTCTTAGTGTTATTTGACAAAGTGTTTCTAAACCAAGTTCTATTATGCTAATGTTACAGGAAAGCATCCTGGTGAAACTGATGTCAGCCGCTAGACAGATTTCTTGAGCTCTGATTCCAGTTGTCTGTTAGACACTTTCTTCTGGATTACTTTTTTTTTTTTTTAATTTATTTATTTTTGGCTGCATTGGGTCTTCGTTGTTGTGCACAGGCTTTTCTCTAGTTTTGGTGAGCGGGAGCTACTCTTAGCTGTGGTAAGCGGGCTTCTCATTGTGGTGGCTTCTCTTGTTGCAGAGCATGGGCTCTAGGCACGGGGGCTTCAGTAGTTGTGGCTCGCGGTGTCTAGATCGCAGACTCAGTAGTTGTTGCACACGGGCTTAGTTGATCCACGGCATGTGGAATCTTCCCGGACCAGGGCTCGAACTCCATGTTCCCTACATTGGCAGGCGGATTCTTAACCACTGCGCCAGCAGGGAAGTCCCTTTTCTGAATTCCTATCAGCACCCTAACCTCATTCTAACTCAGCCCAAACTCATTATTCAACTCTAAACTCTGCCAGCACTGGTTCTCCTGACACCTCAGTCTCTCCATGACCCAGATATTTTTTTTTTTTTTTTCCGGTACGCGGGCCTCTCACTGTTGTGGTCTCTCCCGTTGCGTAGCACAGGCTCCGGACGTGCAGGCCCAGCGGCCATGGCTCACGGGCCCAGCCGCTCCGCGGCGTGTGGGACCTTTCCGGACCGGGACATGAACCCGTGTCCCCTGCATCGGCAGGCGGACTCTAAACGACTGTGCCACCAGGGAAGCCCAGTGGTTTATTTTTAGAGAGGAAGGAAGTGGTTACAAGGAAAGGACAGGAAGGGAACTTCTGAGTACTGGAAAAGTTCTATCACTTTACCTAGGTATAAGTTACACAGCATTTTCACTTTGTGAAAATAAAAATAAACACACCCACACAAACACACCACACATCCTTCAATGGCTCTCCATTGTCTACCAGATAATGTCCAGACTTCTAAACCTACAAAACAGGGTTGTAGTCCATGATCTGCTCCAATCTACCTTTCCAATCAATGTAGTCAAACTTTTTTCCCATATTCCCTATCACATTCCCTTCACTCCAGCTACATTGTTGCTGTGGAATCCTCTACAACACAGCTTCCATCTGTACATAACTTAGAGGCAAATTACTTCATTAAAAGTATCAGAGGGACTTCCCTGGCGGTCCAGTGGTTAAGGCTGCGCACTTCCAATGCAGGGGGAGTGGGTTCGAACGCTGGTCGTGGAACTAAGATCTCACATACCATGCAGCATGACCAAAAAGAAAAAAAAATCAGAATTGAAATTAGAAATGTCTATAACAACTTTATTTCCCAGAAAAGACGGTGGCATTGTTGGGCCAAATGCTCTGCTGAATTCTTTTTGTTCTCCAATTTTCTGACATACCAGGGAACTACCAACTGTTAAGTCTCTATTGGTGATGTAAGTTATTACCATCTTTGGCTTGGTCATGACATCCGCTGGTATTTGAGTAAGAGATTCCTCAAGAAACAGTGAAGCCATACTGCATGTTGCCCAGTCTAGGAGCCTGACGTGGCTATGGTATGTTCCGGGGGCTGGTGGAAAACAATCAAAATCACAGTGGTCGAAGTATTTTGCCTAAATCTGAGTTCACAGTGATATCCGAATCAGATATGACTGCCAAAATTTCTAGTGAGCAATGACATCACTGTAAGTAGTAACTGTTGTGACCAATTCTGTGGAACAAAGCATTAATCAGTCACTGGGGGACACTGAGAGCATCCAGTCTGTGGGGAGAAATAAATGCAGGAAGAGAAAAAGGGGTCGGGTTTTGGTCAGCAGGGCTGCGCTTTAGGGCAGGACTTCAATCTGACTGTGCAAACTGGAAGACTCTGAGGTAGAGGCCCAGTTAAAATAGATGAGGTGACTGTGATGGAGACTATGGGGACAGGCCACAGTTAGGAGGGCACATGTGATTTGAGAACAGCATGTCTCAAATTTTAGCACGCATAAGAATGACTTGCAGAGCTTGTTAAAACACAGGTTCCTGGGTTCCACCCCTAGGGATTCTGATTCTGGCCTGAGATCAGGCCTAGAAGTTGCATATCTAGCAAACTCCCAGGTAAAACGTGGTTTTAGAACAACTATTAGGCTTGTGGAACAAAACTAGTTCTAGCTCCCAGGCACCACTGTGGGCAGGATATTTAATATGAGAAAGACAAATATTGTATGATATTGCTTATATGCAGAATCTTTAAAAAAATCGCACAAATGAACTTATTTACAAAACAGAAACAGACTCACAGACTTAGAGAACGAACTTATGGTTACCGGGGGGAGGGATACATTGGGAGTGTGGGATTGACATGTACACACCACTATATTTAAAATAAAATGCCTTTCCATGAAAAAGAAAAAAAGGATATTTAATATGCTGCCAGCCTTGGTCAAATTGAGTTTAGGTACTTGTGTGAGCTAAGTGTACAGAATGAGGACATCAATTCCTACGGAGCAAGGTAGCAAATGCCAATAAAAAGGACAACTTACTACTCGCCTTAGTTTGTACAATCAGATGGAAACCCTATCTCTACTGTCCTAATTTGCTCCCTAGAGCTTGCATGTGAGGTTTTCCTTAAGAGCAGCGTGCTGACATTTTTAGGAAATTTACTGGAGAATTTGCCTAGATAACCTGGGATGATTTTGCACACCAGAGGACTGTTTTTGATTGTCACAACTGGGTGAGGGAGGTGCTATTAACATCTAGTGGGTAGAGCCCAAGGATGCTGCTAAACATCCTAGAACATAGGGGATAGCTCCAACAACAATGATCCAGCCGAAAATGTCACTAGTACCAAGACTGAGAAGTTCTACCTAGAAATATATCCACCAGGTTTGTAATTTCCACTTGGGTTTTACATCAGGTTACACTGGATTATAAGCAGTATTATCTAAATTAATATTATCTCTGTTGAGAAAGCTTATAGGAAAAGGAATATTTACATATTAAACCGAAAGCATTTAAACAAAATAAAAATAAAGAGACAACCGAGAAAGGTGGTGAAGAAGGAAGAAAGTGATACAGGAAGATGAGATCAAGGGAGCTCCTTTAGTGGAATTCTAAAGGGGAACTTTTGGGAGAGGGAAGAGGGCAGGCTCCACACCTCATTCAGCTCTGCAGTCCCTGGACTACAGCACCTATGATAAACACTGCTTTCAACACATGTTGATATGAAATAAATGCAAGATGTTAGCCCACCCTCTTTTTAAGGATTTTTATGAATGAAGAGTCTGTAAGTAGTTTTTATTTTCTTCTAAACTAATGATGGCTACTTTTCCAGTTTATAAGTTCTACCTTATTAACTGGAGCTCTCTGAAAATAGTTTAAATCCAGAGGACCAGATGTAGCTCACCAGATATTGCATTCAATAAATATGTTTTGTGTATATTTATTCTGATTCTTCTCTTGTCAAAGATAAAAAGTCAGGCTAATTGTTTTCTTAATCAAATAATATTTACTCATTATTTCATATTTAGTCTTTTCTCATGACTTTTTGTTCCCCTCCTTAAACAGGATAATTGCATTTATTTGAGACTTTTCTATTTTTTCCAAGGTCATTTTTAAGTTCAAAGACTCTAATGAGAAACAGTAGGCTTAGACTCATATTCAGTGACTATTTTTTCCACATTTCTTCCAGGCCAGGTTTTGCTCTAGACATGTTCACATTTTCTTACCCCTCTGTGAGGTAGGTAAGCTTGGTCATGTTTTACAGTTGAAGGAACTGACTTAGAGAGTTTCAGGAAATACATCCAAGTTCATATACATTATAAATGGCAGAAATAAGCTTCAAATTCAGATTTTCTGATTCCAGTGCCAAGAGTCACATAATAAACAATACTATTTTAGAGTACTAAAATTACTTTCAAGCTTTTGCATATCAGACCAATAATAGTAATTCTGATATCATTATTTGATTATTAATAATGACATCGGGCTTCCCTGGTGGCGCAGTGGTTGGGAGTCCGCCTGCCGATGCAGGGGACACGGGTTCGTGCCCCGGTCTGGGAAGATCCCACATGCCGCGGAGCGGCTAGGCCCGTGAGCCACGGCCGCTGAGCCTGCGCGTCCGGAGCCTGTGCTCTGCAACGGGAGAGGCCACAACAGTGAGTGGCCCGTGTACCGCAAAAAAAATAATAATAATAATGACATCACATTGATGACTCAGCTGAGACCTGGAAAATAAGCTTTAAAGCTTGCCCAAAGAATGAAAGTTACTCAGTTACCATATTAAATGATTCCATGCTTTTCAGGTCCTAGCATTCTTCACAAAATGAATGGCTTAATTACTATTTCTTCATTTTTAAGCAGATAATATTGTGTTAATTATTTATGGCTATGTAACAAATTACCCCAACTTATTTAAAACTTTTATTATTTCATAGTTCCTGTGGATGCTTCTGACTTAAAATCTCTTATAAGATTGCAATTAGGGTGTAGGCCAGGGCTACAGCCTCATGTGAAGGACTGGCTGTGGAGAGATTTGCTTTCAAACTCACTCATGTGGTTGTTGATAGAATTGAGGTCCTCAAGGGTTGTTTGGCTGAGGGCCTCTGCTCCATGTTGGTGAGAGACATCAGTTCCATGCCCCTTAGGCTTCTCCGTGTGAAAGCTTACATTATGGGAGCTGACTTCCATAGAAGCAAGTGAGATGGCTAGAGCAGGCAAGCAAGACTGAAAGTCACAGTATTTTGCTAACCTAATCATAGAAGTCACTGTCTGAATGCTGAAGTTTTCCTGTCCACAGGTATCAACCACATTACCGTCATTCCTAATTTTACTCCTGCCTGAGGGGATATCCTAAGGCTGCGCCTACAGAATACTAGGTACAGAGCAGATTTAACAATTATGAGTTAATTTGATTAGCCCAACCTAATAATTAAACTGCAGATTAAATTATCTTGTCCTCCTCCAGTGGTTAGGACTCCACACCCAGCCTGGGTTCAATCCCTGGTTGGGGAACTAAGATCCTGCAAGCTGCGCAGTGCAGCCAAACAAACAAACAAACAAATCTCCTCCTCCTGACACAAAAAAGAGTAAGGGGGAAGAGATTAGATATTTTGATGCTCCTACTTCCTTTAGGCATTGGGTCTACCAGTCAATGGTTAATATTAACACACTTCATGTATTTAATATGAAGTCCCCTGATAAGCAGGATAAGAAATCCTTCATAGTTTCTATTTTAGAAGGATGTCTGATCTATAATCTCTATGTGCACAGAATAAACTGATGTATTATTTTCCAGGAGGGATGTTAGAATAAATGACTACGTACAATCCTAAGATAGAGATCAGATTGGCAGTACCGTAAGTCCCCTACGTACGAACCTTCAAGTTGTGAACTTTCAAAGATTCGAACATGCGTTCCATCAACATCAAGCGAGAGTGAAATTGCAGCTCGCCCTCTGTCTCCTATTGCTGGCGATCCTTCAGCTCTACTACCTCCCACCTCTAGTAGGTAACTCTTCTTGCCTGTTCACTCGATGGCAGCCCCCGTCTGCTAGCTGTTGTACTAATGTACTTTTCAAGGTACTGTACAGTAAGATTAAAAATGTTTTCTTTATTTTGTGTTTGTTTTTCATGTATTATTTGTGTGAAAACTATTATAAACCTACTACAGTACAGTACTATATAGCCGATTGTGTTAGTTGGGTCCCTAGGCTAACTTTGTTGGACTTAGGAACATGCTCTGGGAACGAACTCGTTCATATGTAGGGGACTTGTATGTATATATTGATTTTTTTGAATTTAGTTTTTAAAAAAGTTTTGATTATGTAGAATTTTGCACATATACAAGAGTAAACAGAATAGAATATCCGGAATCGTGCCCCAACAGCCATCAAATCATGCCCCATCCACACACCTAACTACCCCCCTCCCATGTTGTTTTGGAAGTTTATTCCAGGTATCATATTATTTCATCTAGGAATATTTCAGTATATACCTCTAAAAGAGAAGCTGTTGTTGTTTTTAAGTAAAACCGCAGTACCATTTTTCTCCTAATTGTTCCTTAGTATTATTAAATAATTAGTCTTTTGTTCTTAATTGTACTTTCTTTTGTAGTGAGATAGAGATAGATAGATAACAAGTAGTTCTCAAGTGGAGTCATTTTAGCTCACAGGGGACGTTTGGCAATGTCTGGAGACATTTTTGGTTATAACTGGGGGTGCTACTGGCATCTAGTGGGTAGAAGCCAGGTATGCTACTAAACTCACAGAATGCCACCCCCCCATAACAAAGAAGTATCTATTCCAAAATGCTGATAGTGCTACTGTGGAAAAACCCAGATGACTGATGACAGATAGATAGATAGACAGATAGATATGAACAGCAGTTACAATAGGAAAAAGTTTATAAAGAGATGTATCCATGCCATAAGGTGAGTTTAATAGCCACACGAAGCGCAAAAAAATGGATTTAAAAGTGAAAAGAGATTCAGAATTTTGATTCCAATCAAAATGTCCCACCAATCAGTTGGAATTTCATAATTGTTTTAAGGATAGAGATTAGTGGCCTAGTAGTAATTAATGGAACATCTGTGCCTTGTGTGGATAAACAGAAAACTACCATGTTTCTTATGTGAGCAGCAGAGCCAAAGGAAGTAATGAACAAAATGTTCAGTAAATGCAGGTAGAACATGTGTTCTGCAGCAAATGAAAAACCTTGTAAAAATTATCTTGAATTTAATTTGCTAAACAATAATCTGTCAGAAATGGCTTTCTTTCACGTAAAATGAGGCAATGAATGTTAACGCTTGTGCCACATTTTTAAGATGAAAATTGATATTAGTTACTTTAATGCAGACAGAGCTATGCTCATTATTCTCCACACAGAACCCCTGGCAATAATTTACCTAGGAGCGCAGCAGTTCATGCAGATCAAAGCTGCATTATTTAAGTGTGTCCAGGGGGGAGATTTTTAGCTCTGTGCCTATACATTTAAGAAAAAAATATGGTGGTTTGCGTCTTGAGAAACAAGATATGTTTAACTAATTAGGTGCTTCATGCAAGCCCTACAATATTTAACTCCTGAATTCCTCTTATTATCTGGGATGAACCCTCTCCCTATCGCAAATACAGAACAACTGGGGGAATGTAAATCTCTTCAAATGAACAGCAGCGTATTTTCATTTAAATTAAACCCGAATGTGAACTAGATTTAGGAAAGGAAATGGCAGAGAGACAGAGACAGAGAGACAGAGAGACGGGGGGGGGGTGCTGTAGTTACTATAGAGTGTGCCTGGCTGCTTCAGCTCACAGACAACTGATGAAGTCCAACTCTGAAATTTCAGGCAATTTGTATACCAAGCTCCTCCTTTTCTGTAGTCTTCTCTTCCATTGGTAAAATTCTTTTGCAGGGTCATGTAGGGATCCCACCCCTTCTCTGTGTTTTCACTCTGAAGCTTTACACAACTTTACACCTGAATGAACGCCAAACCTCAGTGGATATATAAAGGGAAGCTTGAGGAGGAATTTCACAGTTACAGTGCAGAAGCAGAGGGAAAGGAATTAACCAGCTCTCCAGCCAAGCAAATCCTCTACTCACCATGCTTCCTCCTGCCATTCATTTCTATCTCATTCCCCTTGCATGCATCCTAATGAAAAGCTGTTTGGCTTTTAAAAATGATGCCACAGAAATCCTTTATTCACATGTGGTTAAACCTGTTCCAGCACAGCCCAGCAACAACAGCACGATGAATCAAGCCAGAAATGGAGGCAGGCATTTCAGTGACACTGGACTGGATCGGAACAGTAAGTGTGTTTTACTTCCATGGATTTGGTTTTTTCTTATTTGGTAGCATTAGCTCACATTCCTGTAGAACTCTTTCATTGCTAACTAACCTGAACCATATACGTTTTGCTAAACAATCTGGGAAAATCTGCTGCACGTGTATATTGGCATTCTTCCCTACAAAGTTAACATTACTAAAACAGTGATTTGATAACGTAGGCGCAGACTTAAGTTTCTAAACATTCCAAAAGAAAATGTTTCCAGGAATTAGACTGTTGCTTCTTTAAAATCATGCAAGATGACAATTTTTACAAAGTGTTGTTCTAGTTAAATTCAGATTGTTTTCTGTTTATTTCAGGACATGTGCAATTTTGGTAAAGTGTATAAAGGTAATTAACCAAACCATGTATGGGAAATCACAAGGGAAAAAAAAGAAGCTTTTTGGGGGGAAAAAAATGGCTCACACTGATTTCTAAAACATGTCTAGTGAAAAAGTTGAAGTTTGGATGATGATATTTGAGAAAGAGGGGTAAAACTAAAACCATTGGAGAATCATATTCTCCAAAATAATTCCTCATTAACCAGATCAAAATTTAGGTAACTGTATATTTCTGGGAGAGACTGGGGAAACTTTCATGACTTTAGAGATATAAAATAATGACAGTACAATAATATTTTGTATAGAAAATATTTTTCTTCTTTTCTGTTTGCTTAATTGACAGACTCATTGACCATTAGTTAGAGGGATTCAAATTTCTTCTTTTACTTCACTCCTTTCCTTTAGAAGAGTTCACATGCTAGTAATAGGGTTTTAAAAGAGACACAGAGAAACAGTACACAAGAAATCTTACACAAATCTTTAGCTCGTCCTCAAGCACTCGTCGTTCAAGTGCTAAAAGGAGTTTCAACCTCTGAAAAGTCAAAGCAAGTGTGACTGTTAGTGTCTTTCTAAGAAAACCAAGGTGTTTTAATTTTCATGAGGATGGTTGCTTTTAGGTACACAGGAACTACTTTATTATTATTAGATTACCGAGCAATGTGGTGGGTATTCATTGTCAATGAACTGTCACTGCAAAAATGCCAAATCTCTATATGAACAGGAACAAAAAGCTAGACAGGTCAAAATCATCTCCAGCTGTTTCCAGGTGCATTCCTAAGGCAGCTTCAGGAAGGTGAACTGAATCAGAATCAGACAGAGTACCCTGACCAGCCAGCTCGTTTACACTTTAATTTCAGTCTCATGCTCTGTACCCGCATGGATGTACGTGCATATACCTTAAATTTTTTCACAACTATCACATCCCTTTAGCCTATATCTCTCACCTTACTAGTACTGTGGTACAGAGCTGACGTAAAACTCCTAATTTAGTATCTACTTCATACTAGCTTTCAATATTCTATGCAAGACCACTTCAATGTCCCTTATAATTTTTATTTTTTAAATTTCAGCAGTCTGTACTTTGAAATGTATATATATTTCTGGTTAACAAGGCTCGATTTTTTCCCCCAAGCTTGTTACAGGCAATTCTCCTCAAGTTTAGATAACAAAGCAATGGAAAGGAAAACTCAAATATTTCAAGATTAATTTTTGCTTTAATTATGTAAGGCATGTAATGAGAAACAGTCAATTAGAGAACATGCTTATCAAATTCAAATGACTAAACAAAAAGTTTGCCATGACCAATATTCAGGAAACGAACACCGTAGTTCCTTTTGCAGTTGTAAATCAGACATGTTAGGCATTTTTCTGCCATAAAATTCATGGAAATGTAGCCAAGTTGTTATGGCAACCATACGTTCCTGATTTAGGGGGTTTTATATTCTTTAAATATTGAGTTGTAGTGACATTTTGCATTTAAACACTTTAATATTTGTGTTTTTAAAAGTCAGCTTGGGAATTTATGCTTAAAATGCAGTTATTAAGTTTGATATGTAAAATGTCAAACGTACACATATGTATATATGATTCTCTGCAGCTGAATTTTATAAGTGAAACAAAATATTATGGGTTGCATTGTACACAATATTTAAATATTTTCTCAATAGATTTTTTTAAAAAAACCTAATTAAAAGCACTTGCAGACATTAACTAATATGACCCATGAGTAAAAGAACATTAAAGTATACTCCTTCTTACCTCATTAAAGAATGAATATTTACACATAAATGTAAGGCCTGCTTAATACTTATTGAGGAGTAAGACTAAGAAAATGGGATTTTCATATACTCCAGTAAGCTATTAGCTAATGTTATACATGAAAAAAAAATCAGGCCCAGTTTATTTTATTCCATAAATTGTAGCCATATAAGCTGATAATTTTCATGAAAGCTTTCTCTACAACCATCCAGGCAGTGTTTTGCATTGTGAAAATAAAATGGGTGTTCGCTTCCTATTTGGCCATTTGCTATCATTTGGACATTATTTTTGTCATTGCAGATTACTTTAAAAAAAAAACTGTCCGTTTGTTTTTTGCCTCTGATGCACATTTTTTTCCTGTTTCCTGCAGCTCGAGTTCAAGTAGGTTGCCGGGAACTGCGTTCCACCAAATACATCTCTGACGGCCAGTGCACTAGCATCAGCCCCCTGAAGGAGCTGGTGTGCGCTGGCGAATGCTTGCCCCTGCCTGTGCTCCCCAATTGGATCGGAGGAGGCTATGGAACAAAGTACTGGAGCAGAAGGAGCTCCCAGGAGTGGAGGTGTGTCAATGACAAAACGCGTACCCAGAGAATCCAGCTGCAGTGCCAAGATGGCAGCACGCGCACCTACAAAATCACGGTGGTCACCGCCTGCAAGTGCAAGAGGTACACGCGGCAGCACAATGAGTCCAGTCATAACTTCGAGAGCATGTCTCCTGCCAAGCCAGCCCAGCATCACAGAGAGCGGAAAAGAGCCAGCAAATCCAGCAAGCACAGCATGAGTTAGAATTCAGGCCCTCCAAACTGGACTGACTGGTAACCATCTGCTTTACAGATTTGATTGCTCGGAAGACTCAAGCCTGCCACTGCTCTTTTCTTACTTGAAAATATATGCTTTCTGCTTTGATCAAACCCAGCAAGCTGTCCTAAGTATCAGGAGCTTCTTTGGAAATAGCTTTTTCTTTTTCAAGACGTACGCACATCCATGAGTGGGATTTGCATTTAAATTCCACACATCCTGTAGTATTAATTCCACACATCCTGTAGTATTAGTTCTTGAAAGACTGGTGATACTATACACATCACTGAATCATTACTTTTTAAAAAGGAAGAGGGCTTCTCAGTTACCCTTCATTTCCCAATCCAT
Organism: Delphinapterus leucas; assembly: GCF_059928025.1. Taxonomy (NCBI): domain Eukaryota; kingdom Metazoa; phylum Chordata; class Mammalia; order Artiodactyla; family Monodontidae; genus Delphinapterus; species Delphinapterus leucas. Next base: position 68,986,186 of record NC_143137.1, on the reverse strand, counting down.
CTCCCCCACCCCCCAACAAAACCTCTTCAGAATTGAAAAGTTTAAAAAAAAAAAAATTGTTGCCATGAATCTTCAGGTTAACACTTCAGGAAGGTGCTTTTTTGGTAATCTTCACGGGAACAGTTTAGCAGCCAAGAGTGATCGCCCTTTGAAAGAGTGAAAGACTTCGTGACATTTCACTTCAAAAATAAGCCCTGTAGCTTTTTACAGTCTCATAGTATGAAATTATACCCTGCATGCTGACCCTCGCTTGGAATGCCAGAAATGCATGGCAGCAGCTAATAAGTAAAGCTGATTAACTATTTATTTGTCAATGTTATTATTTAATGAGCTTTCACAAGTGATTTTTTTCAAAATGTTAATTTTTTATGTTCTGAAGCTTTTTCATGTATCTAAATATTTTCTTGTGTAAGTTGTGGTTGATCTAGAAATAGGACAATACATACTGTAGATATGTAAAATAAATATTTCAGTCTCCTCATTACATATATGTTTCATCATGAACTTTATCAATAGTATGGATCTTTTTAAATCAATAAGATGCTTTGTAAAGATGAAATATGTAATACTTTCTTGTTTAATCTGTGCAATCGGAAGGTGATTTAACCTTCAATTCCATCAGTTTCTTTTAACAAAAATAAACACTGCTAAAAGTTATTGTCTTTGTCTCTAACATGTATAAAAAAGTACGTGTTTACAGAATAAACGTATCAGAATAATTGCTTTTTTTTTTTTTAACTTATTTTATTTATTTATTTTTGCTGCGTTGGGTCTTCGTTGCTGTGCGCGGACCTTCTCTAATTGCGATTAGCAGGGGCTACTCTTCATCGCGGTGTGCAGGCTTCTCATTGCGGTGGCTTCTCTTGTTGCAGGGCACGGGAATCTAGGTGCCCGGGCTTCAGGAGATGTGGCTTGAGGGCTCTAGAACACAGGCTCAGTAGTTGTAGCACACGGGCTTAGGTGCTCCGCGGCATGTGGGATCTTCCCGGACCAGGGCTTGAACCCGTGTCCCCTGCATAGGCAGGCGGATTCTTAACCACTGTGCCACCAGGGAAGTCCTGTTTTTTTTTTGTTTTTAATTAATTAATTAATTTATTTATTTTTGGGTCTTTGCTTCTGTACGAGGGCTTTCTCTAGTTGCGGCGAGCGGGGGCCACTCTTCAACGCGGTGCGCGGGCCTCTCACTATCACAGGCTCTCTTCTTGCGGAGCACAGGCTCCAGACGCGCAGGCTCAGTAGTTGTGGCTCACAGGCCCAGTTGCTCCGCGGCATGTGGGATCTTCCCAGACCAGGGCTCGAACCCGTGTCCCCTGCATTGGCAGGCAGATTCTCAACCACAGCGCCACCAGGGAAGCCCCCCTGCTTTTTTTTAATATAAGGCACATTCAAGTTTTGATAGAAAATTCTATATTAAGAAAAAAGAGAGGGATAGGGAGACCATCGATTCAGTAAATAAGACATTTGAGTAAGTTGGGTGGCAATCCAGCAGTGAGTTGTGATAAGAATATGATATTTAAATATACCAAGTCTACTGCTCATTATAATCACCTGGGGGAGATACAAGACCCAATGCCCAGGCTGCCATCCAAATGACATCATAGTTTCTGAAGATGGAACTCAGATATCAGCAGTTTTTAAAGTTTTCCAGGTGATTCTAATATGCAGTTAAGTTTGAGAAAGGAATTGTGGAAAAATCACTACCATATGTTGGGAAACTTTGAATATTTGAATAATATTGCAGGGTCCCAAAACCAAAAACTAAAACAAAAGAAAACAAAAACTAGTTTTTCACTGTTTTCAAGTTTGACATGCCATTTATTAACCAATGTAATGGGTCTTGAACAAGATTATACAGTTAAATAACTGTTTTGTCAATTCAATCAATGATTGATCCCATCACTCCAAGTGAAGAAAGCCAAAGAGGCTTCATTACGTATTGACAAGATCTTGGTTTTCAGTTTTTGGCTCCTGAGCATGAAGGAGTCCTTAGTGCTTTTTTGTGGTAGATTGTTCTTTTTGTAATTATGTCTAAAAGTCACATGTATATGACATAAATCATACTAAGCTAAATAAGGACGTTAATGTTGTCCCTTCCCTATGAGAGGTAGGAGAGTCTCAACATACATAAAGACGAGAAAACATCTCTCGATTTTGTAATAATGCCAACTATTGTATCATTAAATAAAATAATGATTCATAGTCCACTATTGACTTATTTTCTAGTCTTATTAACTAGATCTTAAACTACTTCATATCATTATATCAATGCATGGAACATTCATAATAATTATATCATAGGTTGAATATACCAAAAATGTATTATTTCGTATGTCTATTTTACTTGCTCATCATTGCCCAATATGGGATATTTAACATAATAGAAGACTTAAGACACTTTGGCCATTTCTTCCTTCTCAACATCAAAGCACCTTGTATAGAAGGCCTTGGAGATGGTCTTAAAATTAGTGTGTCCTAAGGCCTGAGGCATAAAAAGGAGTTGACTGGACAATGGCTTCACAATCAAGAAGACTATGTGGTTGCCTTTTACTAATAAAACATTGAAACAAAGGCTTTGGTGATAAAATACTAAAATCATCACTAATTTGATTGTTAATAGTATTTAGTAAGTGAATGTACTAAGAAAAATGAAATGGAATAAAGCAAACTTATAAATAAGATTAGTCTCGGCTAAGTCAAGGATTGGATCCATTTCTTATGGTCACATTCAACTTACTGATCCATTTCAGGCCATGTTACATTGTGATGCATTCAATGCATGGTATTTAACATCAAATGACAGGAAAAGGTCAGCAATCAATAAGAAAAGCCTAGGATACAATCAGTCACTCAGTGAAGTAAAAAGTTAAACAGAAAGAGTAGCTTTGTAGTTATTATTTTAAAATGCTAAAAAGCACTTGCATCTTAATTGCTGATTATATTTCAGCCTTTGTTTTTCTCCAGTTAATTCACACATTCCAGTCTCATTAAACTGCATAATTGTATTCTCGCCTTAGTAACTATCATTTCAAAATGGTGATTGTGATCATTCTGGCAGAGTCTGACCTCTAGTTTACATCATAATATTTATCAATTAAAGATTTGTTTATCAAATTTATTTTGCCCAATATGGATAAAGAGCTTTTACTCAAGTGGCTTGATAGATAGAAGACAGTTTGATAGATAGGTAGATAGATATATATTGATATTTATAGTTATATTAGATATATATAGATAGGTGTTTTTATCAATAACAAGAATGGAAGAAAAATTAATAGTACATATACAAATAAATAATACATATAGTGTGCTACACCTACGCTAAATATGGACATGGAGCCTTCAGAAATATCTATTTGCAAAAAAATTAATATTTTAACTACAAATGGTTTATATTTATTCATTTATGCTAGTTACAAATAACCACTAATTGGCAGTACTCTGTTAGCCATGTTTATTTTACTGTATACTTTTTGAAAAACAATGAAAATTAGGGTGTGTTTCTTTTAATTTAAAAAAGACTGAATTTTAATCCATTCCTGGCTTGTATAAAATTAGTAAGTTTGTTTTGTTTTGTTTTTTTAACGGTACGCGGGCCTCTCACTGTTGTGGCCTCTCTTGTTGCAGAGCACAGGCTCCGGACGGCAGGCTCAGCAGCCATGGCTCACGCGCCCAGCCGCTCCGCGTCATGTGGGATCTTCCCGGACCGGGGCACGAACCCGTGTCCCCTGCATCGGCAGGCGGACTCTCAACCACTGCGCCATCAGGGAAACCCCAATTAGTAAGGTTTTGCCAGAAGATCATGCTGTATCATTCACCCTACGCTACTAGAATGATTTTTAAAAATTGTATAACCTGATCTATCTATTTTGCATCATATTTAATAGATATTCAGTAGGTTATACTAGGCAGTTATGAATGGAAAGAATAGTATTTAGCCAAAACAAAACCAGGAAAGTTCCAAATTGCTGAGTAAAATTGAAGCCTTTGAGAGTTTAAATTTAGTATGTTGGATTTTTTTTTTTGCAACCATCATGAAATTTAAGTATCAAAATCTAATTCATTACATTTGAAATTAAAGTGTGGTTTGGATTAGACTTAACTCTTGAAAATGGTTTTTAGCACTAAAGTGGCAATTCACTGCATACCATAAATTCAGCATTTATACACTTTCTGTAGTCACATATTCTAATGAAAAATAAAATGCATGGCAAGCCTTTGATGAAATCCTGTAGACACTCAGGAGTTCACTGGGAAAATGACTTGGGATCCGCAGGGCTACAGCGTACTATCTTGTTAGAATGTTTCCTTCCCTCAAGGACAGATAGTGATGACTCGCATTTGGTTTAATTGGAACCTATTAAAATATAGCTCTATGTTGAATTAAAATGAGTTTAGATTTGTGAACTGAGTATACATTCGGCCACTAGAAATCTTTGTTACATCCGCTAAGAGAGACTTACTAGAATAGATATTCCATTGTATTGGTCTGTCCATCATTTCTGATTCCATAGCTAACAACCCATTTGGTGCCTTTACCTGCATATTTTGCAAATTGTCTCAAAGAGCTACTGGGTAACAACCACTGCAAAAATCCCAGTGGGAAGATGTTTCAACTTCCAGTTTCAAGAACTGATTAAAATGATTTAATGCCAAGCTGACTGCATAATTATTTCCAGTGCAAATTAGACTGAGTGATGGTTTATCATCGGCAGTGGCAGACCTGCTAAAGGATTTATTTTCTGTTACAAATGAAGAGTAAAACAGTTTGGGAGATTTAAGAAGGAACTTAAATATTTCCTTTTGAATTTTAGTAACTGCAAACCAAGGGTTACCTTGTATTATTGATTTTATTTCTTAGTGGTGGGATTAGATGTATGAATTGAGACAGAATGTCTAAAGTGAATGACATTGTCAGTGACACAGACATATTCAGCGAAAGTTCATTGTTACTAAAACCGATCAAGAGCCTGATAGGTGGGGCTTCCCTGGTGGCGCAGGGGTTGAGAGTCCGCCTGCCGATGCAGGGGACACGGGTTTGTGCCCCGGTTCGGGAGAATCCCACATGCTGCGGGGCGGCTGGGCCCGTGGAGCCTGTGCTCCGCAACGGGAGAAGCTACAACAGTGAGAGGCCCGTGTACCGCAAAAAAAAAAAAAAAAAAATGAGCCTTTAAGATAACTTACTATTAAACTATAAACATCACCTTTTTCAGTAGGAATAAATTCTTTTTTCTTTGAAATTTATTGTCATTAAATTCACACAAATTATAAAAAAAAGTTTATGTTATAATATTGGTGAATTTTCACAGAATGATCACTTGAGTCCTTTTATTTATTGAGACGTTAGCCTAAATTTGGCATTCAAAGACAGCCTAAAACACTGAACCCAGTAGTCCAGTAGCCAGGCCTTTTTTAACAACCCTTTCCCATCTTTAACTAGCACTGTACTTTATGTTGAATAGTTGGCAGTTTTTACTAACTAGAGCTCTCTCTATATTTTTTTGCCTTGTTTCCTCTTACTTTTCATATGTGGTCTATACATTAAAAAATATTTTCTTTATGTTTTTTGTTCATTTGTTTTACTTCTTCAAGCTTAGAGAGTTAAACAACAACAACTCTGTCTTGCCACAAATTTTCTTATTGCAAGCCAAAGACAAAAATTGTCAAATGCATTTAGTAATGTAATGAAGAGTTATGGGCTTCCCTGGTGGCGCAGTGGTTGAGAGTCCGCCTGCCGATGCAGGGGACGCGGGTTCGTGCCCCTAGTCCAGGAAGATCCCACATGCCGCGGAGCGGCTAGGCCCGTGAGCCATGGCCGGTGAGCCTGCACTTCTGGAGCCTGTGCTCCGCAACGGGAGAGGCCACAGCAGTGAGAGGCCCGCGTACCGCAAAAAAACGAGTTGTCATTTTGCCTGTTTGTTGACACTCTTTCCAAAGAGTTGATTTTGTCCACTTTGTATACTAATTAAGAAACATTTTACATTTAATCTATGACATAGTTGGACATTTTAAACACATAATAAACAAAAAAATTCTGTTTGAATTTTTTTATGTAGCAATTTCTATACAAGTGATTGCAAGACATGTGAACTTGGAAACAGAAGACCTGTTTTATGGTTTAGACTGTGCTGCTACTAACTGGTTGGGCGAAATCACACTTGTGTCTTAAGCTCCCTAAGGCTCAATTACTTTATCCGTAAAATAAGGGAGTTTAACTAGATAATGTCTAAAGTGTCTTCCAGCCTAAAATATTCACTTTCTGTTATCCCAAACAGTATGGCTATATTTTCAATCACACGGACACCCAAAAAGGCGGATTCCACTAGTACTATTCTCCAGTTTTGATGATGTTTCCAGGTCACTCAATTATGAAATTTCAGAATAAGATTTTGGTCAAACTTGTTATGGAACTGACATTTTCCAGCTTTACCACTACCTCATTAAGGCAGGCTATATAAGATGAAATTGGAGACCCAACTGCAGGAGGGCTGAGACTATAGCCTGTTACTGGGCATTTCCCACATATAATTTCCAGTTTCTGGATAGTTTCTGTATATTAGGTGAAGCCATTTATTGCTGATGATAGCATGAGTAAAGCAAAGAGCTATAGATGACTTTGGCAAAAATAAACATGTAGAGATTTGTGCATCTAGGACACTAAATATGGCTTATATCCAATATTTATATGGATATTTTAAAAAATGTATACTTTTGAAATAATGCCATTGTAGTCACTTTGCTCTGGAAGAGGGCCTGTAATGATAGGATGATCTGCCTGGCAGTATACGGTAAGGTCCCAGCAAAGCAATCTCCAAAAACGTGAAGAATTCTGTTGATTACACCAGATGACTGCTGTATCGTGCAAATCATGCTGATATTGCATAACTTAAGTTGGTTTTCAGTCATTAACATACATTTGAGGGTAATAATGTTTTTAACGGCTTGAATTGTATTTGTGTAAATGTATATTTTATCCTCATTCCTTAATTCATAAAATGAGGAAAGAAATCCAAGAGAACGCCTTCAGCAGATGTTGGAGCTGGAACAAGCTCCCCCCACCTTTTTTTTAATCATTGTGTTCTTTTGGAGTTAACGCATTTATGATTCAGTAATATTATTAAACTAAAACAGGTGTGGTTCCTGGACATCCTGGGTTATGAGAATTTTCTATTGTGTTTTATTATCTCTTTTATGACCTGTAGTAATGATAAGCATGTTCAAGGGGAAGATGACCACAGTACCAGAGCAGCTCTATTCTGAGCTGAAATAAAGAGCTGGAAATGCTGATGACAGGGAGAAGAGGCTTGTAAGGACACACAATCAACACCGTAGCATAGCTCTGGAATGAGTTCTGAAAAGCCACAGTCTCTCAGGGCTGCTGCCCAAAACAGGAACCTTCAAACGTTGTATAATTTCCATGCTATCAGAAGGTCTGCTGCTCTCTTCCGTGGTAAAAATAGCAAACAAAACAAACACATAAACAAATCCTCTTTCTGGCTCTTCCACAACTACTGATACTCATTCACCTTTTAATGTTAACATTTTTGATTCCTCTCAAATACAAACATCTCTGGAAGAGAAAACACATCAAGATAATGTTTGCAACCTCACGTGGACCAGTAGGTTGGGAATAAAGCAAGGGAAAGGGAAAAGGGACTATAGAAAAAAGCCCTGCGTAAAAAATGGCAGTTTCGCGCTTCCCTGGTGGCGCAGCGGTTGAGAGTCCGCCTGCATGATGCAGGGGACACGGGTTCGTGTCCCGGTCCGGGAAGATCCCACATGCCGCGGAGAGGCTGGGCCCGTGAGACATGGCCGCTGAGCCTGCGCGTCCGGAGCCTGTGCTCCGCAACGGGAGAGGCCACAGCAGTGAGAGGCCCGCGTAGCAGAAAAAAAAAAAAAAAAATGGCACTTTCAAATCTGCTCCCATATAGAGTAATAAAACTCCACTAAAAATCTAAATATTTTATATGAATTTTCCTAATTTATAAACGTGAGCAGTAGATTTTAAAAATCTTGTATTTGAAAAAATATGCATACTGGCCCTTTTGTTGTGTCCGTTTAAGCTGGTCTATGGGCCATATGGGGCACTTAAATGATATCTCAGTTTAGAGTTAGGAGAATTTAATTCTAATCCCCAATATGCCACTTCTGAATGGCCTTGGGAAATTCAGCTGAAGTGTAAACTTCCTGAGATCTGAGTTGGCATCTCTGTATTAGTTAGCATCCCAAAAGGAAACAGACAACATACTCAGAATAAGTTAAGGAGGATTTATTTACAAGGGGACTAATAATAAAAGTCTGGGGGGGAATAGGGAAAGTACAGGGCCTAGTGCAGGAGCCCAGGCCAGCAACAGCAAAGCTGTCACAAGACCAGGCCCTGAGAAAGGAGGGAAGGATGAGGCTATTGGAGCCTGGAAGGTGAGGGGACACATGGAGAGGAGCAGTGGGCTATTGTCAAGCTGAGCAGTCAGTCAGAGGAAACTGCAAAGCCAGGGATCCAGGGGAATAATACCCTTGTCACTCTACTTTCCCCCCCATCCTTCTGATTAATCTTCTGCCAGGGCTCCCCACTAGCTGACCCCCTCAGAGGTCATGGGCTTGAGAGCTGGTGAACGTAATCCGTACAGGTCAGCCTTGGGGCAGAGGGCAGCATGAAGAGTAGAGGATGGATATGGAAAGTCAAACATATCTGCCTCGCACAATCTCTTGGGCAGCCTTTTCTTTACAACTGGAAAACTGGAACAGTGTAGTGCATTTAGTAGGCACTGAATTATTATAGAATCTCTCTCTCTCTTTTTTTTTTTTTCATTTCTAAAATGTAGAAATTAAGTTGTAAGGATTAAGATCCAAGGTCTCTTCTAGCATTAATCTTCCTCTTTCATGCTTGAGATAAGAATCTAAAAGAGACATTTGGGAGAAATTCTGAGAGCTTTTGATGGCCTACCTTAAGGTTAGATATAATGTACCTCAAGAAACAAGTCAGCCTATTTAAAGCCAAAACCTATTTAAAACACAAAAACCGAGATAACATTTTTTTGAGCAATATCTCATGTAGCACATGAAAAGCAGGGGCGTGTTTACTATAGATTCCTATACCTTTGAGAAGTTTTCACTATTTACATTCTATGGATAGAGTGAGGGATAGGAACTGGGTGTTTATTTTTGCTATTATTGTTGTTATGTGTTTCTAATAACAACCATGTCATTAGAACATGCAGTCATAGGTGAATGATTAACTACAGATCAGTTTCTATTTTGGTTTTTTTCATGAAAGCCATTCAAACTTTGAAATAGTACATTAGTTGGAAAAAGAAACTATCTATTCCATAAATCCATTACACATTAACTAAGAACTACTCACCAAATATGATAATTTTCACCAAAAGGCATTATCTAGAATATAAATATATGTCCTATGTTAAGCTTATTCCTCAACCTCAGAAAAGGAAGCATTTGAATATGGCAGTGTTTAAGCTTGGCTGCCCTATTTGAAAATAAAACTTCAGAACTAAAACCCTAAGGCTGAAGGTCTATGGATTAAAAGGAAGATCGCTACATACTCCTACCTGATCTCAAAACATGTAACTCTTACCCATTCACATTGTACTCCCCAGCAGTCATCACTGTAATCCACGAACAACCCAAAGTTGCAGAAGGACATCATCATGGTTCCATATGCAGCTGGTCTCTTCACTTGGGACAGTGATAAGCATATCACAGTTTCACAGAGTGGGACTGATCCAGGGAATGATGACCGTAGGATGCCAAGCCATTTTAAATACACATCAAAGCCAATTTAGAAACTTGGCTTAGGTGTGGAATGATGGGAAATGAAGCACTTGGCTTTCAGAATTTCAAGGACTCACATTAACGGGAAAGCACTGCATAGATAAAAGGCGATGAGAAAGAATGAACAGCTGTGCCAGGCTTTGCTTAGTTGTTACACTGCCGAGCACAGCCTTTAGATGTACAAAGGATAAGAAGCACTGCCAACTTTGCAATTTCTTTTTCACCTGTGTCTGAATGCATAGAAATAACATCTGTAACTGGAATAGTTCCCCTTTCCTCTTATTCCACTCTCTTATACTTGAACAGCTGGACGTTGGGCTTAATCCACTAATAGTAATATTACTTGATCTAAATAAAGGTTTTAGAATGTTGAGGTCCTAGAAATGAGAATACAAAGAAAAAATTATATGGGGAATCCATTCAAAATTAACTTATTTGGTATATTGTTAGATAGTATTGAAGCGTAGTCAAGAGGATAGATATTGGAGCCAAAAGTACATGGGTTTGAATCCTGACCTTGCCCTTACTAACGGACTACTTTGAGCATTATATGCCTCAATTTCCTCATCTGTAATATAGGGTAATTATCTCTACCTTAGAAGAATTCCTGAAAGTATGGGCTCATAATATTAGTTGTTACTGATATTACTGTTGTTGTTATTATATTTCTTAAGCTGAGACCAGCTATTTGAGCAGAGGAGAATATAGGTTTGGGTAAGGACTTCATCTTCTCCAAGCCCTTGGTCAAGAAAGTAGACCATGAGTGGGTCAGAGAGAAGCAGAGGAAAGAAGCAAGTGTTAGCAAGGTAGGGGAATGCAAGGTGGAGGGCAGACACATCTTTGGAAGATATTCTGGACAGATCTTAGTTAATTTTAAATAAAAATAAATAGCTTTGGCATTTTGGTAGTTTTCAAAGAGGGAGTTTCTCTCTCTTTCTCTCTCTCTCTCTTTTACTATGTCAATGCCTTTATCCATTCCCATTTGAATCACCCCAGGTTTGCTTTCCTTGGCTATGTTGTCATTTCCCATTCATTTCATATATTTGAGTGACACAAAAACTGATGTAGGAAACATTTTCACACATTTATCCTCCTTTTGCCCCTATGCTCAGTCTTGACTGCTATTGCATTTGCTTACTTTACCAATATGTCACTTCAGGGCTCACCCTCTCATTCATTTCTTCAACAAAAGGAACAGAGCAGTTTTTCTTTTACTTCATTCCTGCTTTTTCATAATTCCAATACAATATGTCAATCTACTCCTAAATGTTCAGGCTACTGTTTTCTTCTGTTTTTTCTTTTTATAGTTTATGTTAACTGATGGCTTAGAAGTAAGTCATCCTCTAAATTTTGGAACATGTTTCCACAAGAAAAATAGAATTTGGGGCACTTTTCTCCAAAACACATTTATTTACTTATAAATTATAAATATATATATAATCATATTAATGTATTGTGTGCATTATGCAACACATTTAAAAACAGAAATGAATAAAATGAGATAAAACTGAAAACAGATTTTCTTCCTGTAGTCCAATGGATCATTAAAGCTTAAATAATAATAATGCAAAAAAAGAAAAACAAGAGCAAGTAAACTTGACTGTATTCTCTGAAAATAATAAATGCCATATAATTTTGGAAAACTTGAGCAAATTTTATACTGTTTATTTAAAGTATACCTCTAAGTATTTCTTACACATTTCTCAATCCTATATTACTACCCTTTAAAATGTTCTGTTATCAATAATTGTGTATTACAAATTATAGTCTCCTTTGAGATCACAACTTGTTAATTGTTCCCTTATTTACTAATTTCTTTGTCATATATATCTTCTTGTATATGTCAAGAGGGTTTAATGAGGGGAAAGCCAGAAGACAGTAACATAAACGGAAATAAAATATTTAACACCATTCTAAAAGGCAATGGCAAAATTCCAGGTAAACATGCCTGCTGTATCTGGAAGTATATTTTATCCTTGGCCTCACAAGAAGATATTTAGAAGAATTATAAATAGAGGTTTTGTTGCTAAAGATTCTTTCAACATAATTTACTGGCATAAAAATAGTGAAGAAACTTTCTTATATCAGGGTACCCTTAGTATGCTTGGCAAATTTGTTTTATATCCTTTAGAAACATTAAATTCCTAATTAATGCCTGCATTTAATATGAATATTAACTCTCCATTTGTGTATTTTTTTAATATTAGAAAAGGAAGTTTCACTAGAAACATTACAACTTTCATTTCTATAGATGAAAAAAACTTTGTTTTACTATTTTATGCTAGAAACGAGGTATGATTTGGTAATTTTGAAATAGTTAGCTATTAATCCCCTTTTTCTCCCTTTTTTTTTTAAACCCCACATTTGTTTATTTATTTTTGGCTGTGTTGGGTCTTCGTTTCTGTGCGAGGGCTTTCTCTAGTTGTGGCAAGCAGGGGCCACTTTTCATTGCAGTGCGTGGGCCTCTCACTATCGCGGCCTCTCTTGTTGCAGAGCACAGGCTACAGATGCGCAGGCTCAGTAGTTGTGGCTCACGGGCCTACTTGCTCTGTGGCATGTGGGATCCTCCCAGACCAGGGCTCGAACCTGTGTCCCCTGCATTAGCAGGCAGATTCTCAACCACTGCGCCACTAGGGAAGCCCTCTCCCCCTGTTTTTTTGCTTGCTTTTCACAGGTGAAACTACTGTCACATACACGTTAAAGCGGCTCTGATTAGTCAGCTGTTTCTATTACAACAGCAGCACATAAACCTTGGATTAACAATCAAACTCTTTTGGAATGAAAATAGATACTATTGCTGAATGCTGATCTAATCTATTGCCTTTATAATCTGAAACCTAATTGACCACTTAATTGCTCTAGTTTTGTGTACATCATTTTTTTCTTCAATTAGAGTAAAATTTCTTGGAGAGGTAAACCATGTTTTGTACCATCTGTATAACTCTTGTATAATAGCTTGGTACCCTCTTAATGAGGAATTCATCTTGTTTTTCCAAACCAGAGAATTTCTTTGTGGGTGAGGGAGTTGGGATTGACCATTGCTATGAGACAGGCAGAGGCTGTTGAGACCCTTAGATATCAAGATGGCCAGAGTGCTGCCTCTTACTCTTCCCAAGCCATGGCGAAGAGGCATGGTTGCCGCTCCACCATCCTCCTGATGGTGGGTCTCACACAATCCCTGATTCCTGGCTGCTTAGGGTCCTGTTGTAGCAGATGAGTGCTAATAGACAGTTGTAAAGTAATTAATAGAAAAACAAAAAGTATTGCTGAGGTTGGCTGGAAGAGGCGTTTCCATACAAAGAGTGGATTTGGCATTCCTCAGGGATTTATAGTCTATTTCATGTAGATGGTGTTTTCCCTAATGATTCTTATTTTTTTCTGACTTTTTTTCCAGGCTCATTATTTCAACTCAATGTCTCACTCTCAGTTTTTTACTATATTTCTCGATTCTGTAATTCAGTCCTTGAGGGAGGTGAAATCAGCATGCCAACCAGTTTTTGAAGCTCAGAGAGATGACTAGTTGGTGTATACGCTCTGCCCTTAAAACTAAGAATCGTTGTCTAATAAAATAGAAAGATCTCAAGAATGTGGATGAAACAAATTAGGTTTTTGTGCAAATCTAATTGATGCATGCTCTCTTTGATACGGTTTTTTATGTCAAAATAGGGTTTGTTGAGTCAGGCTGTAATGATTGTTTTATTTCTTCTCGCTGGTCCTAAGCTCCTTTTAAGGATGTTCATAGTAAAAATTGTTTTCAAGCCATATCCAAAAAGGTGTTAATATTGACATATTCTTTTAACTTGATGAAACTTGAGAGAGCTGACAGCACTTTGTTTTAGCCTTACCTCCTACAATTTGTTATTTCTTGAAAAAGTTGTCTTTTCCCACTACAGATGAGACTTGAAGTTTAATAAGCCTTAGCAATAGCCTACGGTGAGTAATAGTTTACTCTTATACAAGATCTAGCATATTTCTGGAAAGACAAAACATGGCACATAATATGTGTTTGTAATAACATTCAGTGGGTAGAGACAATTCCAAAGGTGGATTCCCAAGCCCACACCTGAACTATAAGACATTATAAAAGTTACTTTGGGGCCAGTGGTTTGTCCTTTGACCTCATTTCTCTGATAGGTGTAAGAAGAGTTGTTGATTTTTCAGTTTGTTTAGCTTTTCACTTGTTGTTAGGACAGAGTGTAACTTCTAAGCTCTTTATTTGCAGAACAGCAGTCCTTCTTTTAAGACTTTCTCTACCGGGCTTCCCTGGTGGCGCAGTAGTTAAGAATCTGCCTGCCAATGCAGGGGACACTGGTTCGATCCTTGGTCTGGAAAGATCCCACCTGCCGCAGAACACCTAAGCCCGTGTGCCACAACTACTGAAGCCCGCGCATCTAGAGCCTGTGCTCCACAACAAGAGAAGCCACCGCAGCGAGAAGGCTGAGCACCTCAACAAAGAGTAGCCCCTACTCGCCACAACTAGAGAAAGCCCACACGCAGCAACGAAGACCCAACATAGCCAAAGATAAACAAATAAAATAAATACATTTATTAAAAAAAAAGACTCTCTTACCTGTAACTTGAATTCGCCTCTTGGCTATGGACAAGTTGCCCTTGCTGTGGCACCTGTTCCTTTTACCATCCTCTGGTAAACATGGTCATTATCCACCCGTGCTTATCTGATGATACCTGTAATCCTTAACTATGCCTTCAATACCACTGCATTACAACCACCACAAAATTTCAATGACATACAATAATAAGAAGGCACTTATTTAGATCACACATCTAAGGGTTTTCTGGGTGGGGGTCAGTTGATCTAGATAGGGTTTGGATGAGCCTGTTGATTTCAGCTGGACTCATTTATGTATCTGGAGGTCAACTGCAGTCAACCAATCTAGGCTCAGCTAGGGCAGATGGGTTTTGTTCTACATTACTCTCAGCTTCCTGCAGGAATTGGCCTACTAGCTAGGGTATCTCATTATCATAGGAGAGGCTCAAGAGAAAAAGCCTAAATGCATTGGTACTTTTCAAGCCTTTGTCACTCATGTCCCCTAACATTCCATTTTCCAAAAAAAGTCACATAACTAATTTAAAGTCAAAGAGTGGGGCAGTATACTCCACCTCTTTATTAGAACTGTGAAGTAACACATCAAAGGGTGTTGATACTCAAGAAGGGGTAAAGGTTTGAAGCCATTAGTAGAATCTAGTACATGTATCTTCATCCAAATCCAGTCTATGTCCCAGACCTTGGAACACTGCAGTGATTCAGCCTCCTCAGAGTATTTGTAATTATTGTGTAGAAACATATTAAATGTTGAATTTCTCTCCATTTTCATTGTATTCACAATAAAGTACTTATTCTTTAGATGAAAGACTTAAAGCTTTATTATTCTTCCACATGGTTTTATTTGTTAGATGCATTTGGTAAAAACACATGAACAAATAAAAAGTACATCCTAAAAAAACCACTGAACCTCAGGACTGATTGTGATCACACCATGCAAAAAATAGAGTAAATCTCATCCCAAAGACAAAATCTAAGCAATTTTGCATAATGACAAAGGTAATTTGTTCTGTTTAAGTAATGAAAAGAAAAAAGTGTTTTAAGGGATGGTCACAGTAAAAACATGAGTTTTACCAATGAAATAAAAATCCTAGTCTGTTCTTGGCAAAACACATTATTGTATACAAATAAAATAATCATTCACTACAAAGTTTTAAAGAAGAAAACAAAGAATATGTCCACTTATGAATCCTTTCTTACCCTAAGGGCACCTAATTTGATTTCTTTAGGCCTCTGTGTCCTTAACTGTGTAAAGAGCAGCTGGGAAAGTTGACACTAAAATGTCTTCTGCTAACATATCTAAACTCATTATGTTGTCAGATTGATACTGTTTATTCCATTGAGTCAGCCATCTGTCCTAGAAAACAGCATTCAGTGAAGAGGTGTTTATTTCAGGGACCGATTACCTAGGGATGGCTCTTAGCAAAATTGTGAAGTGGGCCAGAAACTTGTTTCGGTTTCTTATAAATTTGAAAAGATTGATGAAATGCTAATAGTCATTTAGACGTTTCTAACATATATCAATTTAATTTATTCAGCCAAGACTTCTTGAGTACTTACTTGGTGCTAAGTGCTGTGACACGTGCAGGAGATAAAATGGTGAACAAACTAGATATGATTCCTCACTCACACACTGATGGTAAAAGTGGAAACTGGTTTAAATGCTTTGGAAAACTGTCTGCCATGTCTACTGAAACTGAACATATGCATACCCTATGACCCCAAAATTATACTACTATGTATATATACCACAAAGATATGTACATATATTTACCAGAGATATATACTTTTTGTGAACATATACTTAGAGCAGCATTATTTGGAATAAAGTCCAAGAACAGGCAAAAGAAAGCACAGTTTTTAAGAGTCAGGAAATGTTTACCTTTGGAGTATAACAACCTAGAAGATAGTACCAGGAGTCTTCTGGGGTGCTGCTGGTCTTCTGCTTCTTTTTTTTTTTTTTTTTTTTTTTTTTTTTTGCGGTATGCGGGCCTCTCATTGCTGTGGCCTCTCCCGTTGCGGAGCACAGGCTCCGGACGCGCAGGCTCAGCGGCCATGGTTCACGGGCCCAGCCGCTCCATGGCATGTGGGATCCTCCCGGACCGGGGCATGAACCCGCATCCGCTGCATCGGCAGGCGGACTCTCAACCACTGAGTCACCAGGGAAGCCCCTGGTCTTCTGCTTCTTAATTTGGATACTTGCTATACAGTTGTGTTTAATTTGTGAAAATTCGTTGACCTCTACACTAAGGATATATGTACTTTACTGCATGAATATTATAGTTTGATAAAAAGTTATCTCCCTCCCTAAGAAAAATGACCATGGGTAGTTTACAGTTTAGAATGGGAGACAAATAAGCAAACAAGAAAATAGATAAATGGCAAAAGGTGCAATGAAAGAAATGAAGAGAGTGTAGCAAATATTAACCAAGTATCTCCAATGGAGAAAGCACCCTGAAAAAGAGGATCCTTTGTTTGACAATCACAGTCAACATATGCAAAACAGTTGGCTATTCAGTACTGCCATTTGCCTTCGGGTATTGCCCTTCGGGAGGTGCCCCTTTCTAGTGGAGGATGTTGCAGGATGTTGACACTGGTCAGGTGATCATTGTGATTTTTTGGTAATGCATGATTATGCACTGCTCTTTGAATATTCTTGCTTTAACAACTATAATTATTCTGACCAACATGCCTATGGTTGTACTCCTCCATCCTGCTGGCATCTGTTCTCTTGTATAATTCCCCTACCCCAAAGGAGGTACTGTTGGCATTTGAGGAATTATAATGGGATCGGTGACATTAAGAACATCTGGGAAGCTGGTACTTTGGCTGCATTATGGACAGACATAATTTAGACCTATTAATTAATTAATTTGTGTTAGTTGAGATCCAGAGAGTGCATGAATCTTTTTTCAATCTTCAAAAGCATTTTTTCCCTTGGCTATATTCTGAGGCATCCCGGAAATTTACTGCATGTATTTAATAATGAGATAGAACTGTCACTTAAAAAAGAGCCCCACTGTATTATAGTAAATGAATATTTATAGATCAAACTCTAAGTTAAGTTCTCCTTGAGCCCAATTTAGTCACTATCCAAAGAAAGTTGAATTATGCCAATCTGCCTGTGAAATATCCTTGGCATTCTAGGATATGAACATGAGTCAATAACTATACTTTCATCATCACTTTTTCCTGTAATTAATTTGTGAGCAGAAAAAAATCCATTTTTAAAATTATAACCATTTTAAAAGCACAGAATATGTTTAAAATATGCTGTTAATGTGTAACAGGCTAAACAACCTCTAAGAAACGTAATCCTTATTGATTAGAAAAAGATTCATCTCCACTTACTCTGTGCTACCAAATTTCTTGGCTTGGTTACCAGACCCCTACATGTTGCTAGCTGTCAGGTTACATCATCTTCATGAGAATCAACTCATCCTGACAAGTTGGATTCTCCAGTCTGGTAAGGAGACAGCAATTTGAAGTCTCCTTTGAAGAGAGCTGTTTTAAGTCAACTCTTCACTATCCAGCGTTTAATTATCTAGTTCTCTTTATCCAGGACTTTGCCTCTCATCCCCCACTCCTTGCCTTTTAGCCAATTAATTCTTCATCAATTGACCCACCAGGAGGTGGGCAGGGTGAGAAAAGACAAAGGAACTTAACTGGTCAATTGAGCAGCTGGATACATCTCTGGGCCCTCAGTATTCTTACTCTATAAACCTTGTAGAGGTAATATGCAACTGCTTTAGAAAAGTGCTATATAGGAGAGTGAGAAAAATTGCATTTAAATTTTGAGTCTTAGGGAAAGCACACTTAAATAGCACTGAAAATGTGATTATTTCCTAATCTTCAAATTCATGATGCTATTTCTGAAAGAAATAGAATGGTATCTTGAAGGGTTAAATTTAAAAATTCATTCTGTAACCTCTTTGGTTTGTGTGTAAAATAATTTCTTGGGTTATATATTTGGGAAAAAAAATGTGTCATTAGCCCAATGAAAGACATCTCCTTGAGAATGGATGTATTTATGTTCAAACATGTTGGTTATTTTTGCTTCTCCTCAAACATGAAATTATGGTCCTCAGAAAAAATAGGAGCTATATAGGACTAGGTTTAAATCAAAAAGATGCCCATTATTTATATGTATTTAAAACAAATATGCATACACATAAGCACAGGAGAGAAATTGCAATGTAATTTGACTATCGGGGGAGCTTAACACTGAAAAAGAATTCAGCACAAACTCTAGCTTTTTCAGTCTTTTCTATAATGATGGAAATTGGGGAAAACTTTTACTGAATTAAATCAAATCAATGTTTGGGTAAATACTTCAAAATCTTGAGTATACATATTCTTCATTTCCATGAGTCATTTAGCTTATTCATCCAACAAGTATTTATTGAGCACCCAGGATACACCAGGCACTCTTCTGGCACTGCTCTCCAGCACTGTTCTGGAGGTGCTGTGGAGATACAGACAAAGTCCTTATTCACAGAGATTTTATTATGGGACAAAATGACTAAGGAACACCATTATGGAACAAACTCAAAGGATCATCAACGGAGAATAGAGCAAAAAAATTGCCTTGCTGATTAACTGCCAAACTTCCAACATTTCTGTGGGTGGCAGGTTGATTGCCTAGACAGGTATAAATCAAGCATTCTCTCCAGTACATGCTTTGCCTTTTTACTGATAAAAAGTGCTTGGGGGGACACAAGTTGGTACTGGTTTGGAACCCCTCAAACACCACCAGCTTTTTGCTCAAAAGCATGGGCAGGTTTGAAAACAGAAGGTCACCATTGCTTAAAAAGCCTCCTTTATTATTTTTTTTAAATAAAAAATTTATTATGGGTAAAGCATTGTGTTAGGCACAGAAGGGAATGCAACAAAAGTATAAGGCAGGGAGGAACTTTTCCTGCTAGTCAAGTGCAATTTAACAGGAGATGATAGAACCATAAGAAATCAACACCAATGTTAGCCTAGAATTTTCATAAGAGTTCATGACAAACTTTCACATATATAATTCACATAAATTTTATTCTAAAAACAGCTCTGTGAAGTAGGGCGGGATAATTATCTTATTATGCCTAATTTGTAGAGGAAAAAACTGAGCTCAGCAAAAATGAATGACTTGTTTTTAAAAAAATCACACTGCCAAGGATAGAGCAAGATAATTTGATTTTTCTCATTTATGATCATTAATGTTTTCCACCACATCTTGCTCTCCTGGAAATACAAAAATGAACTATTGTCTGCTCTCAAGGTATTCATACACATTTGAGTAGTACTTTATCTCTTATAAAACTGTTCTCATAAAAATGATACAATCAGAACTACATCCACTGCAACGTATCACTTTTAGTTCTATTTTGCACATAGAGGAATTTAATAACTGAGCTCAGATCATAAAGACAGTAGGGGCCCAGGAAGATTCAGTCATTACTTAAGTGTTAAAATAGGTACAGAACAATAGAACATTAGCTTTCCAAACTTCAACGACAAAGACCATCAAAAATTGAGTTACTATGCCATTTGGGGAGAATACTTCATCACCAATAGGGGGCTCAATTTCAATTTATTTACTTACATTACTCTTCTATTCAAGAAGAATTGTGGTGGTCAGAATATTTTTGAAATGGAAAAATGTGTGGTCAGAAAATTTTTGACATGAAAAATTTAAAATAATAGAATATGCTGAAGTTGGGTAATAAAATGAGGAAGTAGGAATATTTAAGAAAAAATTTAATTTGTATTATAGGATGATGATATAAGAGCCATCATTCAAGATAAGAAGAAATTTTGAGGGGCTTCCCTGGTGGCGCAGTGGTTGAGAGTCCGCCTGCCGATGCAGGGGACACGGGTTCGTGTTCCGGTCCGGGAAGATCCCACACGCCGAAGAGCGGCTGGGCCTGTGAGCCATGGTCGCTGGGCCTGCGCGTCCGGAGCCTGTGCTCCGCAACGGGAGAGGCCACAACAGTGAGAGGCCCACGTACCGGAAAAAAAAAAAAAAAGAAGAAGAAATTTAAATTTCTATGGCATGTTATAGTTTTCAATGCCTTCTTCATTTCGTTCATCTCAGTTTCATCCAGGAAATTTTGCTGTAGGAGATAATGCTCACTGTTCACTGAATAATAATTTATTGTAATATTTTGTCAAGATGGGCATTAAAGAGCTGAACCTTACTCTAAAGAGTACTGAAAACAAATTGGAAACACTGTCCTCTCTTTCAGAGGATAGTATTGTTTAGACAGACCTGGCATCACAGCCCATCGCTTCCCTTGGCAAGTCACTAGTTTCAGGTTCCACATCAGTAAAAAGGGAGCAATGATAACCTTTGTCTCACAAAAGCAGTTGTGAGACCTGAAAGAATTATTGATATATGCATGTAATACTGAGCCTGACATGCAACAGAGTACTGTAATAGAGTGAAAGTGGCCCTACTCCTTGATTCAGTGATCCACCCCATCATGCAATAACTTCTCTGTTCACCCTGGTCAATCACAAGTTGTTAAACTAGGCCAGGTTTCCATCTTTGTGTATGATCTAGTAAAGTGACTAGAAATGTAGGTGCTCATCAGAATAAGCACTTCCAAGGTCTCACCTCAGATTCTGACTCAGCTTTTGCACCTGATGCAATCTGCACCCACAAATGACTGTGATGTGTAGCCTGGCTGAGAACTATTAATTTAGGTTATGTGCTGAGAGGGAGCTGGACCTGCTTTTTTTTTTTTTTGGTACGCGGGCCTCTCATTGTGTGGCCTCTCCTGATGCGGAGCACAGGCTCAGGATGCGCAGGCCCAGTGACCATGGCTCACGGGCCCAGCCACTCCGCGGCATGTGGGATCTTCCCGGACAAGGGCACGAACCTGTGTCCCCTGCATCGGCAGGCGGACTCCCAACGACTGCACCACCAGGGAAGCCCTGGACCTGCTTTTTACCTGCCACACCTCCAGTGTATCAGGACAAAGCTGCCTTTGCCTTTATTACTACGTGGGCTCTCTTTGCTTCTACTTGCAGTGGAATCAAGCTGGACTATGCTGGGCAATGGCAAAGGTCAAAGTCCCCTTTCCTTCCCCACTCTGTCTGATTTTCCCCACCTGTTGGTAGTTTTGTCCACTGTTTTCTGGCCTGACATTTACTTATGCTCTTCAGAGGATTTGAAAATGGAGAGCAGTTGCCCACAAGACAGGACTCTTAATTCAGTTCCTGTCCCAAGATATGAAGAAGCAATTTATTGCTCAAATGTGGCACAGATGATTTCAAAAGAGAGGCCTAATTCACACCAATGAGGTTGTTGAAGCAGGACCCCACGTCCATATGAACAAAATCCGGCAAAATATGTCTCCACTAGTGTTACCACTGGGGGTGTGGTTTGTTAATTAAAAACTGACACCTAGGTAGTCATTTGGTTGAAACAAGTTTGTGCGTCTCTAGTTGATATTGGGCCCTTTGGCTCCATTTCCAAGATAGTGGTAGGTTTAATGTTCAGAAATTCCCAGTTGACCAAGTCTATAGCCGTAGGTAGAGGAAAGAGCCCAAATCATTTTGTAGACATGGCTCTTTAATAGAATAAATGGCCATGACAAATATTAATACATGGAGCTTCCAATTTTCAGTTTGGGGGTGATAGAAGCCACCTTCCAAATTGTTCATAGACTTTCAAAGGAGTTGCGTTGGTCCTCTCCATTATTGCAAATACTGTATTTTCTCATATTTTTAGTTTTACTGAATTTTAAATTAAGACTATCATGTGAAATAGTTTTAACTCTGATTAAAGTTAAATAAATTTAATGCTTATGATTACAATTAAAAAGCTGAAAGAATATTCAGATAATGAAGAACCTCATCACCAATATTTTGCTCTCTAATAAAGTGCTAGTCCAAACAGTATGATTACAAGTGAGACTAAAAGATTGTCACCTTTTGGAAATCAGTTCTTGGCCTATCACTTGAGGTATCTATAACAGTAGGGGCTTCAGTAACAGAAATAATTTCTTAGGTATATATTCACTTTGCTAATATTTCAGCCCTAGTTTTGGCTTTTATGATGGCAAAAAAGAGGGTCTGGATAGTTATTGATAACTTCTAGTGAATAACTTGTAGAAACAAATGATCTGAAAGAGCAGAGAGGGCTGTACAAATCATGCTGTATTTCTTCAGTCTCTTCCTCTTTTGGCAGGAAAGCAAGGGAATGACCCTTTGAATCCTTTGCCCTGATCTGGCCAGGAATCTATGAAATCTGTATTGTTTGAGATGTTCTGATCCAAAGACATGCGAATCTCCAAAAGTGGGTGATTGGTGACTGCAGAAGACTCTGCAAAGATGGGCCATTAATAATTCCTCCATGCCCCATAAGTACACGCCATTTCTCGCATCAAAAGGTGTGGAGCCATTTTCCCTCCTCTTGAGCTGGACTTTGGGCTGGACTTGTGACTTCTTTTGACCAATATAGTGAGACAGAAGTATTGCTGTGCCAATTCTGGGCATAGAACTTAAGAGGCCTGGTAGAATCTACTTTTGCTCTTTTGGAACCCATCCACTATATAAAGAAGGCCAGGCTATCTTGTTGGAGAAAGATCATGTGGAAGTAAACTGAGATACCTCAGCCAATAGCCAAGCACCAAGACCCTAGATGTATGAATGAGTCCATCTCGGATTCATCTCCAGGTCCAGTTGAACTACCCTGGTCAACCTCAAATGAAAGAGAGTTGAGCGGTCTTCATTCAGTACTGCCCAAATTCCTGACCTATAGAATTGTGAGCAATAAAATGGTATTATTTTAAGACACTAAATTTTGGAATTGTTTGTTATACACAATAGACAACCGAGAAAAATTGTAAAATGATACAGTTCTTGTTCTCTAGAGCTTATTGTGATTTAGCAATTACATAGCACACTTATCTTTGACCATCCATTCAAAAATAAAGAATAGTAAGTGGATTGTTTTTAAGGTTAGACTCGCGCTGGCCTCGTGTACGGTGACTTCTTGCTATTATCTCTGGCCTTAGGAATTTTTAAGGTTAGAATATCGTGCCTTTAAATCATGATTCTGATATTTACTTAAATGGAAATGTCTGAAACAACTGTTATTAGTTGTTATTTCCCAGGATAAATGAGACAGTTGTATTTTCATCACTTTGAGAGCCAGGTTTAATAGGGGCAGGAAGGCCTTAGTCATATAACTTGACCAAACCCAGACCTAGCAGGAGCAGCCAGTGGGCATGGGAAGTAATTCAAGGCCAGGTTATAGAACATCCTAGGGAGACCCAGGTATCATAATTCACAGGACTGACATTTAAAACCAGTTAAGTGGTGACATGTTTTTATGTGATTAATCCTTTCAGAGAAGTTATCCAGCCAATTAATCAGAGAACAGCCCTCTGGTGATGCAAGCCTAGCCAGTCAAACTGGGATCCTGTTCTACTTTACGCCAAAGAGATGTGGAATTCCAAGCAGGAGACAATCGTAAGACCTGGGTCAATGGGAGTAGAGTTCAGGAGGAAGGTTGCCAGGAGGTGAGTACACCCCATGAATGGTAAAGCAGTTCTTCTAGGCAATGAGACAAATTCAAGGTGCAGCCCTCTCTCAGGATGGAGCTACCTGTCCTGGTCAAGGCTGAAAGGGTTAAGCCCATCGGTGAAAGCCACAGATGAACTTGTGGTCAGCAGAGCTGATAGTGAGATGCCCAACTCAGGAGATAGTAGGGAGAAAGGAAAAAGGACCAGAGGGCGAGAGGCCAGAAGAGCCAAAGAGAAACATAATGAAATTTGAAATTTTGCCCAGGACCAGTGTTGGTTAATTTTGTGCATATTTTTGTTATCGTACTATAGTAGTTAATAATCAGATTTTTTATGAAGTTAAGAGAAAAAAATAACTACTAAGGAAAGATTTGACAGGGAAAGTTTTTTGTCTTTCTTTTTAATCTTTTGTCAAGGTCTTGAGTGCTTTTAAGGAATAATGATAGAAGAGGAAGAAAGAGGATAGTCTGTGCAACTTTAAATCAAAACAATTTTTTCTTTTAGAAATAGTTTTCAGCATTCTAATTTTTCTGAAGACTAAGTGTAAATTGGTCTTCATGCATTTAGGTTTATATTCATTGGCACATTGAACATTCTTAATTCATTCATTCTTTCACTTATGTCTTATGCCAGTTAGTGGTAGCCATGGTCACAAATGGAATTAATTTCTAGTTAACTTATTTCTATTCACATACAGCATAAACAACACAGTGACCTTATTTCTTCCTCTCTGCAATCTACCACAATTTACTTCTCCATGAAACATGGTCTTGCCATCACTACTAAGTGCTTCCTGTCTAAACCAGTTTAGCTTATTGTTCTCCTAACTAGATATTACAGCATCTGCCCAAACTACTGTGTTTTCTTCTTCTTCTTTCTTTTTTTTGTTTTTTTGGCTACTGAAGTAAGTGTCCCATGCTAAAAAGCAGTGAAGCACTTTCTTTTTTAAACAAAAATTAAAAGTTGTTTATATCTTCATATCCTTTGGATATCACTGAAGAGACTGTATCATCGTCTCAGTCTTCTCTCTCTGCTTCATCCATGTCACTTCTTTGCCTCTCTGTACCCTACCCCACCAGAGTCCCTTTTGATCTGCTTAAGATCAAGACTCGGTACCCTCTTAGGTGAGGCATTATAAGGCAATGATGTCCCACATTCAGACTCTATTGCACAGCTCACATCCTATATTTACTCCGTGCTTGGCAGGGAAGGGGGTGGTGGTTGTGGTAATAATGCCACATTCAAATGTCCACATTCTTCTTTTCTTATTCCTTAGTAAACAGATATGACTTTGAATTCTCAGGGAGCATTTTCTTCTTAAAGTCTAGGTTTTTTTTTTTCCTTTCTTTTCTTTAAATCTCATTTTAGTAATACGTTGCAGTTAAAATATATAGGAATAACTGCTGCCAAGATCTTTCCTGGCGGAAATGGCAAATCTTCCTTTTCTAGCTGTTGCTCTTCACTGATGATTCTGTATGCTCTTCTCTTCCACAGATTATGAAAACTGGCTACCACCAATTCTAGACTAGTCATTTGTTTCCTAAACAAACCCATCAAAGATATCACCTCTCCCACATTTCTTACGCACAGAGGGCATTCCCCTCTTTTAGTTTCTGGAGGTATGTGTCATCCCTCAATTGAATCATACCCTTGAGTTCCATGCTCAGGACAGAGTTCCAGGCAACAATTTCAATTCTGCTTAAGCTGTGGACAAGGACATGGCCTTTGGTGGCTGTCAGAGGTGATATGTTTTTTAATGACAGGTCTGTAGAAAGATCTTGGGGATAATTCGGTTCTCCAGGTCTCTATCATCTTTTTTTTTTAATTCCTGGCATTTAAACATTTTCCCCTCGTGTTTTCTTCTTTATAAACTAACAAGGAAATAAAACAGACATTTTAATGGATTTCTTATGCAATTTTTATATGGCATGTTTAATATATTACATGCATTTTGCGTTAGGTCTTGAAATTAAATGCATTGGATATAACGTGAATTGGGGTGTCATTCTTTTGTAATTCAGTGTTTAAGTCTGGTCCAAACTTACATTAGGATCACCTAAGGAAGCCTATTAAAAAATGCAGATTTCTGGGCCTACTCCAGATCTACTGAGGTAAACTTTCTGTCAGAAGGTGTTAGGGGACCATTGATTGAAACCATCCACCTTGGCCAGGAACGATGATGACCACCTGCCTGAGTTGTCTCACAACAGGAGGTGCCACCGAAAACTAACCAGGAGAATTCGGGAGGGGCCAAAAGAGGAAGGAGATGACCAACCTCTCAGAATTCTTCGCACTGGAATCCATCTTGGCTGAGAGATGTGTGCACCACCAGGAAGGACCCTGAGTCAGACTATGGGCCAAGCAAGATGATTGGCCAGAGACAACCTGGAAACTAACCCCATTACCATAAAATCTGAGACTGAGAGCCACTTGGCAGAGCATTTCTCTTGGGTTCCCTTACTCTGCTGCTCTCCACCCGGCTGCCCCTTCCCAATAAAGTCTTTTGCTTTGGCAGCACTTGTGTCTCCTTGGACAATTCATTTCCAGGTGTTAGACAAAAGCCCACTCTTGGGCCCTGGAAGGGGTCTTCCTTCCTGAAACAAAGGTGCCAATAATATATCTTCTAAGATTAATATATATTATGTAAATGATTATATTATATAACTATATAAGAACTACTATGTATATTAACAATGGTCCCCAAATGATTCTTATGAAAAGTTAAACTTTGGTAGCATTAATGAAGTCAAATTTATCATTCAGTCCTAAGGCTATTCACCACTATTTCCCTTTTTAGCTATACAGGAAAAACAAGGTGGACAGTTGAGATGGTTGATAATTAACTTTATAAGAAATACTGAGAGAAAAAAAGATAATATTCTTGTTGCCATGTGGTGTTTAGTTTGAATTATCCACAGAAAAACCTCAATTC
Source organism: Delphinapterus leucas (assembly GCF_059928025.1). Classification (NCBI taxonomy): domain Eukaryota; kingdom Metazoa; phylum Chordata; class Mammalia; order Artiodactyla; family Monodontidae; genus Delphinapterus; species Delphinapterus leucas. The sequence continues at coordinate 68,959,383 of NC_143137.1, read as the reverse complement.
GGAGGATTACCTTTCTTATGTATAAAAATGAGTTAAAGGTCAGAGGTTAATAGACTGTCTCATTTACAAAAGATACACAAGAGCAAAACAGGAATTAGAATTCATAGGCTGACAGAAATGCTGGGGCTGGCCCCTGTGGAACCATAATTTATTTTGTTTGGCTCTGAATTGAAAAGAGTTAAAGGGTAAACCATTAAGCTGTTCATTAGCATTTGTGAGCAACACCACAACTAACCTCCAGAGATGCTATTAAAACAGTAAGTGTGGTTGGGGAGGGGGAGAGTGATTGACAGTGCTAATTATACTTGAATTAACGCTTGAAAAATGAACCCAATTTGATCGAAAATTCTCTAATAATGATAATAATAATAAAATCCCCAAGATAAATCTTCCACGGTACACTGACATGTAGAAACAAACCAAACACAGGAATTTTAGGCCTTTCAGATACAAAGACAAGAGCCACTTCCATTGAATGGGTATTTCTATATGCATTGAAAAGTAAAGACTTCCCTGGTGGCGCAGTGGTTAAGAATCCACCTGCCAATACAGGGGACATGGGTTCGAGTCCTGGTCTGGGAAGATCCCACATGCCGCATTGCAACTAAGCCCGTGCACCACAACTACTGAGCCCATCTGCCACAACTACTGAAGTCCGAGCACCTAGAGCCCGTGCTCCGCAACAAGAGAAGCCACCTTAATGAGAGGCTTGCACACCACAACGAAGAGTAGCCCCCGCTCGCTGCAAATAAAAAGAAAGCCCGCACACAGCAACTGAAGACCCAACGTAGCCATAAATTAGAAAAAAAAAAAGTAACATGGAAACTACATACTTTACCCAAAGTATGCATAATAAGGAATTACTTACGTCCATATAAAAAGGCTCAGAAAAAAACTTTGCTTCTCATATTATGATATACAAATACTTTGCTTCTCATATTATGATATATAAATAAAGTCTGTCCTTTTTTTCAATATAAGTCTATATATTAAACATGGTTAACATACGCTATGTAAGATCTACGGGTTCATAGTGAACAGAGTTAATATATTTGTTCTAAGAACAGAACTAAATCAATATAATAAGATTCTGGCTAAATTTTCAAAGTTTAATTATATTAATGATTATATAGAAATTAATATAACAAGACCTTTATTACTATGCTATTTTTGCTCAAGAATAAGGAAATGAAGAATAACTTTAGCTCCACAAGCGAGGTTTAAAGATCAATATTAATAGAAACAATTATTTGATTGCTTTTCTGCCTCTGTAGGTAGACTCATTTATTCATTTGTCCACCAATTAGTCAACATGTATTAATAGAATGCATACTATAGGTTAGATACGGGTGGTGGTGCTACACAGTGAAATGTATTACGATGCCTACTTTTCAACTGAGTCAGTGATCTGACAAATTTCAAGTAGAATGGAGCTAAAGGTTGATTATAATATAAAAGGAACAAAAATAAAACTGATAGTGATTTTAATAATAAGATCAAATCAAAAGACAATAAAAGTAGAAAATTTAAATCTTAATTTTGTATGCTTCATTCTAAACTGGGAAAATGGCTAAAAATACTAAATTGGAATATTATAATCTGATAATATTTTCAGTGCTTAAAGACTCCTATTTTATGAATCTTATATTTACTACTGATGGGTGAAGATTGATAAATTAGCAAATATTTAATTATATATACTTCGATTGTCATTCATTCATTCAATCAGTAGCTTATTCAATGAATATTTATTAAACTTCCCTTATATTCCAGGACCTGGGGACACAACCCAAACCAAAAAAGTAAGGACCCTGCTCTCAAGGAGTTTACATTCCAGGGGCCTAATACAATCTGCTCTGACACTCCAAATACTTTAGCACATTTTCATGGGAAGCACTGACAGCAAAGACAGTAGTAAATAAGGGCATGATACGCTTCAGGCCTGGAATTTTTCAACTTTGGCTGTACTTCTGTGCAAAGGCCATTAGGTGTGCAATCTTACACAAGTTCCTTAAACATTTTACCCTTATTTCCGCCTCTGTAAAAGAGGAACAGTAATAGCTGGGTTCTCCTGGAGATTAAATGAGATAATGTGCGCCGAGTATTCAGCAATTATTAGTATTATCGCTTTGGCTCCATGGTTCCAAAAAAACGTGCCTGCTCATTAGAATCACCTGGGGATATCTTTAAACTCTCAGACCACACACCAGGCCAATTAAACCCAATCTCTGAGGGTGGGACATAGGCGTCAGCATTTTTTGAGCTCCCCAGGTGTTTCCAATTTGCAGAAATTTGGGAACGGCTGCAGTGTGGCTCACTGATATTTCATAATAACATTTGCCCATCCACCTATCTTTACCAGAGATGGAACCAGGATGCCTCATGAGCGAATGAAAGCCAGATAACTAAGGTGCACATTTTTCTGTCTCATCTCGTGGCTCGCATCCAAATCTCTTCAAATCTCTTCAAGGGGAGAGGGATGGGAGGGAGTCCTGACCCCTACTGCCTGCGCACAGCTGTTAAGGTTTAAGGAGACCCTTAGGCATATAGGGAGGGCTGACACTTCCACCTGCGGCGACTGCTGGGCCTGCCAGAGGAGAAGCCGAGAGCCGGGAAAACCAGCCCTTCCGGGGCGCTGGGCTCGGGACAGAGGCCGAAGACGCGCCGGGAGGGAAGACCGGCAGCTGGATCGTCCCCTGGGGCCGTACAACGGCCTGGCCCGCGCGGCTCGGGTGGGCGCTGTCTGTGTGCGCGCTTTGCCCTTGCCCGCCCTCCCCGCTGCGACCCCAGCCTAGGGCAGGAGCAGAGCCCAGGCGCAGTGGCCCGGGGCGAGGAGGGCCCGCCCCGCCGCTCGCCGCCATGGAGTCATGGCCGCCTGGCGGCTCTGGGCCCGCGGAGGCCGGGCGTCGCCTGCGCGACTTGCGCGGCGCCGACTTGGCGGCCTCGGCCTCCTTGCTGAGCGGCGCCGGGGCCGAAGCCGGGTGCAGCGCGCCGGCCGTGGCGGCCGTTTTGCCGGCGGGGGGGAGCGGGGAGAGGATGGGCGTCCCCACCCCGAAGCAGTTCTGCCCCATCCTGGAGAGGCCGCTCATCAGCTACACCCTGCAGGCCCTGGAGAGGTAATGCGGCGCCAAGCGCGCCTTGCGGTCCCCGGCCCCCTGCTCCCCGCCCTCAAGCCCAGGGCAGCCCGCGCGCGGCACCTGCTCCAGTAGCTGTGCTCGCGCTGACACCCGCTCTCGGCGGACAGCGGGGCCGGACTCCACCCGCTCGGTCATTCCAGTTCGGGCTCCATTCCCGCTAGCCCTTCACGGAAGGGGAAGCTCTGGCCCTTTAACAGACGGGCGCGGAGCCTGGGGCTGCCCCACGGAGCCCTTTACTGCTCCAGCCGCCGGCCTGTGGAGCTGCCCTCAAGACTGACTGGGTTAGCGCGGGGGACGTTTAGTTCTAACCCCGGGGCCTGTGCGGACTAATGGGAAGCTGGTTTAGGAGTCTCCCTGTCCCATATTCTCTCTCACGCTCATTCTTCACTCTCAGCGGCTATCTCCGCGCATGCGTGGGTGATGAGTTGCAAATTAGATTAAAATCTAGTTGCAAACTAGATTTTACTTGCCAAGATAGTTTTATGGGCCTTTGGTCATTCTTTTTATCAACTGTTAACAAATATTAACTGAGTATCTGATATGAGACATACTGTGCTAATTACTAGTTACTGAAGGTGGACCGAGAAGCAGGATTTAATCCAAACCTTTCCATGGTGGAAACGGATTTAAGGGCGCTAACTACATGCTGTATCTTCGAAAACGGACTAGCTGGGGAAATGGAAAAGGAATGGGATAAGGAGGACCAGGGGAGTAGTAGTGAGGATCGAAGGAGGTGAAAAGGAAGGGTATGTTATTTTAGCTTGCTTTTAGCCGTGTGTAATGGCTGGAGGGATGGGAAGCGGGGGCAGTACAAAGGTCCACATAGGTGTTGTTATGGTGTTGAAACTTACAGAAGCCGGTGTGGAGCTGTGGGAATATGTTTTCACGTGGATTGACATGAACCATTTGCTTTAGGAGGCTTTAATGAAGATGAAGCTAATGAGGTTCTAGTCAAAGGACAGTAGCATGTTATCCAGAAAACAGACCCCTACCTCCCACGCTTTCACACACCCCAGAAGCCAAAGGCCCCAGTTGCTTTGCATATGGTAATTTTTCCAAATGACACTATTCAGAAAGTAAGTGGAAGTGTAAAGACCCATAATCACCTTTGATTCGTGGCTGGTGGTTACATGTGAAACTCATACAAACATTGAAAGAGTTCCAGGTGCTTCTTTAGCTTCTGTAGTTTTCCATTTCTCTGAGTAGTTGATTCATGCTACTCCAATATTCCAGTGTCACAGATATTGTGACAACGTAGCTCATTTATGCAGGTAATATTAGGGGACACAGTAGAGCTCGGCCAGCAGGATCTTTATTAAGCATTTAGATGTAAGGGAGTGCAGACGTTTCTACGTTGAGTTTTCCTTCGTATGGAAAAAAACGCCACAAAACTTCTGTATTTGCAGTTTTGCCTCTTCTGAGGCAGCAGGAGATAGGTGGATATTAAAAAATATCAATTTTAAAGTACAAGAATGTTCTGGAAAGGCCTTGTTGATGTAAAATAAGATGGAACACTTCTGTTTTTACTTAATTTGATCACAGCAGTAATAAAATCCTAATAGCAGTAGTGACTAATCAAAACCTCCATTTTGAAATACTTCCGGGATCATTCTTTGTAAACTATTATAATGCCTGAAGAATTGATGGAATATGGTTATTTTGGAGTATGTCTCAGGAAATCCTTGGAAACCTTGTATCACAGGGATGTATATACAGGTGCTTCTTAGCCATTTGCCAAATGTAAGCCCTTCTATTGGTAAAAGATGAGCTCCGTAGACTGCTGATAGTTTTCCTAGAGTGTGGTGCTGAAAGGCCTTTCATCCCGAAAGATAAATTATGGAAGTTCCTGTCTTTTGGAACTGAGAGTCAATGTAAAGAACTAATGAGGATTTAGAAGGAGGTTACCCCTGAATTTGGCCCCAAAATGGGATAGGGAAATGCAAAAAAAATGACTAGTTTGGTTTTCAGTTAATGCCGTGTGAACATTTATTTCTACTCATTGACTTACCTACGCAAAGCAAGTAAAAATGTATAGCCATACAAAGGAAACATGAAAGCAAAAGGAGGTGGGGCAGATAAGAGAACAATAAAGCTCTAGAAGAAAGGAGGTAGAGGAGTGGTAACCAGTCAGTTTTAACAGGCTCAAGGAAGCAGAAACGTAAGCCTTGAGGTAGAAGAGCTGTGATGGAAGCAAGTTGATTGCGGTCATAGAACCTTGGAAAGGCTCAGGAGTTAAAAGTACTAATTAAGGTAGGGCAGACAGAGAACAACTGTCTACAGCTGTAAAGGCAACTGGTTGAAACCTTCAAAAAAAAAAACAGGCTCCCAGATCCCTGTCAGAACACTGGAGGCTTAGCGTCAGGCTCAGATCCAGCACAGCCAATGGCAGAGTGAAGTGCTCCATGGCCATAAAGAAATTAAGAGCCACATTCTCATTTTCGAATGAGATGCTTAGCACTTAAGCTAGACTCAAGGAAGTACTTTACTTTTCAAACGTGCTATGCATTAAAGCACCTGTCTTTGCATAACTGACAAGTTGGAGGAGACATTGAGAGGTTTGTCTTGTGACTTGTCTGGGACTTCATATTGTTTTTCTGCTTTAGTTGAAATTGGAAAAATACACATTTTTCTAGTTTAGCCACAGTTTACTTGTGTGCCTTTGAAATTTCTTAAACTAATTATCAGATGAAATGAGATTTAAAAGAATCTCTGAACCCTCAAATCTTAAACATGTTGGCTAAAGGCTTTCGCTGGACCAATGGAGGCTCAAAGTCCATCTGAACTAGTTGTGTGTGGGTATATATTACAATTAGCTTTTATATGTGTAGAAGAATATATATGTTTATATGTTCACAAAGTATATTGAGATTATGCGCTTTGTTCAGATCTGTGCATTACAGGCATTATACTAAAAGGATCAAGTGTGACTAATTTGTAGGTTGTAGTAAGAACAGGTCTTCAGAAGATGACTAAAAACATTTCTAGGAGTTTTAAAGTTTCATTTTGGCCTTTTAGGGGCAATTAAAATATAAATTGAACCACAGATTATAACTTGAAGAGAGCTTTGATTTTTCTTATTTTGTTAACAAGGAACTGAGGTCAAGGGTGTTAATCCTTCTCATAACGATTTATGACCTGAGTTTGCAAAAGGAAGCGTTGCTCTAAGAAATCATGTGTCAGTGGTGGTATTGGCAGGGGCCTAAAGCTCTGACAGTTCGGTTGTAAGATCTACTCGCAGTCGATCAACTGATATCTAAATTTTACTGGTTAAAAAAAAAAAAAGAATTCCCAGGTCTGAAATAGGAAGTAAAAATTCCTGCTGGCAGTCTAATTTCTGGCTTCAAATTTCTAGGGAAAGAAAGTGTTATTAAGGAGAGCTGGTTAACCTGGAATAGCTAAATAGATTCAAATGACAGCTACAATGAAAGCAAGTCACAGAGGCACACTTTGGCCATGCTTATTCAGACTCCTGGTGGCTGTGGACTAGGTGGGAATTTCCCTGACAATAGATTTGAACAAAGTCAGGCACAGCCCTCTCCATAGCTCAGGAGGCTTCTTGAGTTCTTGAGGACACTGCTTAAAATGTTTCTTGATAAGGTTCGGTGCTCATCAAAACCTGTTATTATAAATTGGCTTCCCATAGAAATCTTTTATAGGAAGAAAATATGCTGTTGCATTGGTAAAGAACTTTGTGGACGTTGTGATAGTAATGTGTATCGTTGTATATTAATACGTTGGCATTCAAATTCATGTTTCAGAGCCTTTTTAGTTTGGTTAATGTGAGTTAGGGTCCTCGGGTCTGATAAATCCAGATGAAAAATTCATTTTGTCAATTTGTATGTTCTGGAAACCATGGATTTTGTGATTGAGACTGGGTGGCTTTCTTATTACTTGGAAAATCGATGAAAGTCCATTTTTAGTAACTGTTAAAGACTCCATGGTGTTTTTCAGTGGATTAACTTATGGCTTATTTGATCTTCTGAAGGTTTTCTTTTTTTTTTTGTTTTGTTTTGCGGTGCGCGGGCCTCTCACTGCCGCGGCCTCTCCCGTTGCGGAGCACAGGCTCCGGACACGCAGGCTCAGCGGCCATGGCTCACGGGCCCAGCCGCTCCGCGGCATGTGGGGTCTTACCGGACCGGGGCACGAACCCGTGTCCCCTGCATCGGCAGGCGGACTCGCAACCACTGCGCCACCAGGGAAGCCCTGAAAGTTTTCTTTTAATATTTTTTGTGTACTTAAAAAAATTGTTCTGTCCTACTGTGTTTCTGAAAACCACTGCAAATTCTGTTAGAACAAGAGAATAGAAAGCATAAATGTTAATCGAAATGAGCAATATTGATTGCTTGAATTAAGCTGAAAGTAGGAATACAGTAGGGAAGACAGGAGAAATATTTAGAAGATAGGAATTGGCAATTTTTAGTGATTAATTATACTAAGGATTCAGAAAAAGAGATGAATTTAGGATGCTCTTGAGTGATTGCTCAGATATATGAATTTGACTTAAACATTTTGTCTGGATGCTTCATTAATAAAAGGGTTAAGTCTGAGTCAAGGGAAGGAAGAGGCCTGTATTGTAGAAGAAATAGAGTGGGACTGTGTTTTGCACAGGTCAGATGATTGGAGATTTCAGTTCCCATTGGCACCCCTGTGGCTACTGTGAGACAAGAGAGAAGACCAGGACTGGTAGTCTGGGCTTGACCAGTGGAAGCCTTCATGGGCCATATTAAAGAGACTTGACATTGTCAAGGCAGTCAGGGGCCAGCCCCTTCACACCAATTCGGTATTTTCCTTCTAAAATATCAGGGTGTTTATGGAGAAGGAGGAATCTATAAATTATGGCCACAGTACAATCCCGAGGCCTAATTTCCATGACAACTGTCATGTAAGTGAGCCATAGCTGTCACTGTCTCTTGGGGCCAAACTTCTGCAGCCTGGGTGAGAGCACTTAAGGAGTGTTAACAGCGCCTGATTTTTCCATCCGTTTTTATTTATTTATTTTAAATATTTATTTATTTGGCTGCGCCGGATCTGTAGTTGCGGCGTGCGGGATCTAGTTTCCTGACCAGGGATCGAACCCAGGCCTCCTGCATTGGGAGTGTGGAGTCTTAACTGCCGGACCACCAGGGAAGTCCCTGCATCTGTTTTTTAAAAGCATTTGTTTAAATCTACTTTCAACTGATCTTGTTAAACTGTCTGAGCACAATATACCTGTAAGTAATATTTATTTTTAAATATAATGCACATATTAATAGAAATATATTTAAATACAATCTTAAAATATTCTGGGAGAAGATTACATCTAAGATACTGTATTTTTTCCTCAAATTGTCGGTAGGTGTAATGGAGCTTGAGGTTAGGTTTGTATTTGCCTATGGAATGTGCTAGGAAGGAAATACTCAGAACTTGATAAAATCCAGCTACAGGGGGTTCAGTGTGGACTTGCCTTCAGCTAAGGAGGTCGACCAGATTCATTTATTCAGCAAATATTTGTTCACTAGGCACTGTGTGAGGTACTTAAGGCCTTTCTTAGTGCCATGATTCTACATATTAAATTTTAATACTGTAAAAGGCTTTTAATTCTATAACTAGAAAAGTATGTGACTAAATCCTTCGAAACACAAACAGTACTTAAAAAGGCTTGCAAGTGCTGAATGTATGCTTGGTTACTGAACAAAATAGCATAACAAGCCCATTATCTCTTAAGAGTTGTGTAAGACAGCTTTCCGAACTTTTTTATTGTGACCTGTTATGAGAATTAGATTTTGCTCATGACTCAGTGACACATACTTAACTGCATCCAACATATTTGAAAGAGAATTTCATGAAAACAATCTGTCCTTACTACTTGCTATACATTAGAATTTTACTATTGTATTAATTTCTATTGACTCAAAACTGTTAATCGTAACTTACAAAATTGATTTGATGATACTCTAATGGGTCCTGAAATCTGCAGTTTGAGAAACACTTGTTTAAATCATTTTTCTGTTTAGAGCCTCATAAAATTGTTTGAGAAGTCTTAGGCCACGAGTATATCTGTCTAATCTATATCTACCTTTTTGGACTGCTTTCTGTTTGATGGAACATAGGTAATCATTTTGTAGATATTTTAAGGCATTCCAGTAAAATTGGGATTGACCTTTGGGAGTTCATTAACTCAGACGTTTGAATGATTACTGTCAAGCAATGTCCTATCTTTCTCCCTCTTCATTATTCTATATTTTAACATTTAATTTCATGTAAGTTTTGGTCAAAAAAGCAACATGTCTTTAAAAGTTGCTTTTAGCTTATTTTTTCTGATAGAATAGACTATGGAAAGTAAAAGGTGATAGGTTAGGGCACAGGTAAAGCTCTTGCCTTAGAAAAAAATCCTGTCCACTGATATAGTTGAACATGTACTTGAAACTTATCTATTTAAAAAAAAGCAAACTTAGTGTGATGTCTTATTAATAAAGTGTGATGTCCTATTAATAAACTAAATAGATTTGATTACTTTTACACTTTTCTATAAACTCAAGAGCACATTTTATTTCTAATTGTTTAAGCTTCCTCTTATCTATTCATTGATTCATTTAACAGATACTTCTTTTTTTAAAATTTTTATTTATTTATTTTTTGGCTACGTTGGGTCTTCGTTGTTCTGCGCGGGCTTTCTCTAGTTGCGGTGAGCAGGGGCCACTCTTCATTGCCGTGTGCGGCCTTCTCATTGCAGTGGCTTCTCGTTGTGGATCATGAGCTCTAGGTGCACGGGCTTCAGTAGTTGTGGCACGTGGACTCAGTAGTTGTGGCTCACAAGCTCTAGAGCTCAGGCTTAGTAGTTGTGGCACACGGGCTTAGTTGCTCCGTGGCATGTGGGATCTTCCCGGACCAGGGCTCGAACCCGTGTCCCCTGCATTGGCAGGCGGATTCTTAACCACTGTGCCACCAGGGAAGTCCAACAGATACTTCTTGATACATAGTCAGTGAGGTCAAGAATTCTGCTGGTGTTTGTTATTGGATTACCAGTGACTAGTATAATGTCTGCCAAATGACAGATGCTTACTGGATGTTTTCTGAATGACTAAATGAACCCATGAATGAAGGAATACTTATGCTTAAATTGTAAGAAATAAACTTGACCATGTTTTGACCACAAATGCAGCATTATTGTTCAAAATAAATGGATTGCTGGGGACATGACGATCCAGACGTGATTTTTTTTTTCTCTCATGGATTTTATGACCTCTCAGTGTTAGTGCTTTTACAGAGGTTTATAGTGTGAGCTCCAAAGTCAGAGTGGGGTATACCCAGGTCCTTTCGTTTCCTAGCTGTATAATCATGGGCAGGTCACTGCCTCTGTGCCATCTGTGAAATGGAGATAATAGTGATTTCTTTTGGGGCCGATATGACTATTAAGTGAAATATTACAGACACATGCTCCAAACAGTACATGGCACTTAGCCAACAATTAATACATCTTAGTTACTATTGCTACTATTAATATTACTGAAAGCTTAGTATATGCCAAGCCCTGGGATATAGTCTTTGCTTTTTGTGGGTTGGCAGCCTGGTGAGGGAGGTAAAAATGAAACAGTACAATGCTTGATAAGACTCTCTAGCGATAAGAGTGCTCTGGGAGCTGAGAGCAGAGATGCCTCACCCAGAATGTCAAGGAAAGCTTGCTGGAGGAGGCCACATCTGAACTGACAGCTGAAGAACAGTAGGACTCAGCCAGGAGTGGGTGGGGGTGGAGGAATTATGAGGATGGGGGTTAATGTTGAGAGGCAGAGGAAGCAGCGTAAGCGGAGACCTGGATGTGAGACAATGTGGTGGTCACAGAAAGAGGGTCATGGCAGAGACCAAGTGGTGCAGGGAGAAGAAGGCCGAGATCAGGTCCTGCTCAAGAGCCAGCAGGGGATGGCCTAAGGTTTACACTTGAGGGAAGTCATCTAGAAGTGGTAGGGTGGATTGTGTTAAGTGAGAAGGTGGAGACGAGCTGAGAGGCTATTGCAGAAATAATGGGAGAGATGGCTGCCTGGGTCACAGCTGTGCCAGTGGAGACAGAACCTTGGGAAAGAACCTTACATCTAGGGGGCACTGAGAAACTGTCACTTGCTAAGGACTTGGTTAAGCACAGTATAAGTTTTAAACCATGTAAATAGAGTAAGTTCTAGCAGTGTTAAATTTGCAGTGATAGAAGTGGGGGATGGATGGATTACAAAGCAAAGAGCAACCTACACTTAGTCATATCCCAGTATCCTCCTTATTGCCTATTCACATAACTACATATTTTCTGGTCTGGTATTCTCTGAGTGGTGTTGCTTTGCTTTGCTTATGATTAAAATTCCCCCAAGGTGTCTGACAAAACATAAGTAATCCCAGTCATCCTTGGAGCTTTAGAATTTAGAAATCAGAGTAAAGAGTCTGCTGAAACAAAACAATCAGCAAACAATATATTGCAGAGGGAAGGCATTTTCATTGATTTTCATTCTCTCTTCAGGTTGATGAGGAGAGCTTTCTGTTTGCATAATCCTTCAAACTATGCTATGTTGTAAGATCCTGGTAGATGAGACAGACCAAAATCATTTATTGATAAAACAAATAATTATCGAGTACCTACTAGGTGTAAAGCAATGGGCAAAACTGATACTGTCCTTGCCATCATGGAGCCTACATTCTAGAAGATGGAATGTTGTATTTTGATGAAAAACGGTAAAAATACTTTTTTCAAGTAGTTTTTGGCATCAGATGGCAGTATAGGAAGATAAAGTACGATGCATTTGTGTATCAGACCCTTCTGATGTTTCCCATATGAGGTAGTATAGAGTGTGAGGATTACATGAGTTAGAACATGACTAATGCTTAAGACTTAGTAAGTTAATCGATATTAGCTATTTCATATTAAGTGATAAATTATTTATTTTGCCAGTTTTTCTTACTGACTCAGGAAGATTACCATCTCTTAAATCTTATCCACATGCACCATCTGATAGACAGGCTACCATCATTGTCTTGCTCGGACTTCAGCAGCAGCTTCCTACCTGGTCTGTCTGCATGCTTTCTCTACCCAATCTATTCTCCATCTTGCACCAGAGTAAAGTTTATGCTCTAAAATTAGAAGCTGCAATCACTCCTGTAAACGTTTCCATGGAACTAAGTAGCTTAAAGCAACATAAATACATTCTTAAACTTTTCGATGTCAGAAGTCAAAAAATCATTTTCACTAGGCTAAAATAAAGGTGTTAGCAGTGCTGTGTTCCTTTTGGAGGCTCTTGGGACAATCCATTTACTTGCCAGATGGCAGTCCATTTACTCAGGTTCTGGAGGTCACCTGCATTCTGGGACTTATGGTCCTGTGTCGTAATGAGTGCTGCATTTGTTACCACATCTTCTCCCTCGACTCACTTGCTTTTCTTTCACTCTTAAGGACTTTTGTGATTATATTGGACCGACCCAGATAGCCCAGGATGATCTCCAACTCAAGATCCTTAACTTAATTACATATAGAAAATTCTTTTAATAGGTAGGGTTACATATTCACAGGTTTTGGGAATTAGGTGATGGACATCATTTGGGGGTTATTATTCTGCCTACCACAGTTCCCCTTATGTCATTGAACAGCATAGAATACTGGGGGAGGTGAGTATTAATTTGAGTGTAAATGTCCTGCATAAAGCTTTTCTCTAGATTCCTATTTTTTAAGATTAAAGACTAGAACCCCTAATATGGCCTTGGAGGTCTCCATGGCCTAGCCCAGCCCATCACTTGTCTGTTCCTCCAGCCTCTTCATGGGCTCTTCTCTGTGCTTAAAGAACTCCCCTCCATTTCCTCCTAGTTTCTCAGAACCTTGCTACAGCCTCTGCTTAAACCATCCCTCTCTCTCTCCCTCCAAATCCTTTTGCCTATTTTCCTGCCTCCTGCCACTTGAAGAGAAAACTCTGCTTCCTTAGGGAGCATTATCTTGGCCTTCTCTGTGCTGGTCACATATTGTGCCGCATGCGATCCTGGGGCCTGGACCTCTCCTTCACAGCACTGTGTTGCGGCTTGGAGTTGTCGGTGCTCTCTTTTTTATCAGTAAGCTCTGTGAAAGCAGTAACTATTTCCATTGTATACTCAATTCTGATCATTTATTCAGTGCTCAATAAATATTTGTTAGAGGAATGGACTTAAAATGAAAGGATAGTGTCCCTCAAGTTTTGGTTGTGTGCATCGTTGTAGTGCTGTCGTAGCCACAGGCAGAATGGGGTTTTGGATTATAGGAAGGGTTTGTTCAATAGCAGAAGGTAGGAGATGGTTAATTATTGAGTGAAGCAACCCAGTGTTTTTCATTTATCGATAGTTAATTTCATTATTCAGTAATTTTCAGACCCTACTTTCATCTCTTTAAAAGTGAGTACAAGACTTAACTGTCTAGCATGAACATGTAGGATCTCAGAGGCTAAGAATGCCATTAAATTTTAAAGTGGCCTTTAATCAGAGTTGATATCATGGGCCAGAGGCTGTTTTCCTGGCTTGGGCCCGTCAGCTGAGGAACTTTGAGTGTATAATCATGTTAACCTCTGTTAACACTGGTCTTCAAGAGAATACTGCTCAACTTTACTGCAGCCACTGCCACTCAGCGCTGTGGACTGTTAGCATCTGTATGTCAGTAGGTCTAAAAGTGTTTCAGAACAGAGAAGAATTGCTTTGTTTTGTATCTGACTCAACAGATGAATTCCTTTTATTTTATATTTCATTAAAATATGAGTTTTCTCTTTTATTTGAGCCTGATTTATACTTATACAAACTTAATTAGCATAATTTCCCTATTTAAGCTAAAACATTTCACGTTGATGTAGGCAAAGTTTAGCTCAGCTATCCAGCTTTGTTGCCAAATCAATGGATTTCTTGAAAGAGACAGAACTTGTGGAATTCAGAAGTGCTTTGGGTTGTTCCTATTTAATGGAGAGAATTATTTGGGGAAAAAAAAAGCAATTTAAAAGCATAATCTTAAATTTTTTCTCTCAGTCTACTGATGAATATACTAATTATTTAAATTTAACTTAAGAAATCTGTGATACATATCTATACCTAATCTATGCTTTGCAATATAGGTACTTTTACACTATGTATTGAAAAATACTACTTCTATTTATATTCATGTTTCTATAGTATGAGAAATTCAAATTCTTAATCAACCCCTTTACTAGACATGATTAAAAATGCATAACATTGACTTAGTTCGTAGCTTTCCATTTTTAGTGTCCCTATGAAGATGTATTAGTAGTAATTAGTAACTCAGTTTTGTTACTAGATTAACTTTAGTTGTTTAAGAATCAATTGATATGAAATGTGTGCATACTTTCCTTATAGAGTATCTTGGATAAAGGACATTGTTGTGGCAGTAACTGGAGAGAACATGGAAGCAATGAAGTGTATTATTCAGAGGTACCAGCATAAAGGCATCTCTCTGGTTGAATCTGGAGTGACCCGCCACAGGTCAATTTTCAATGGACTAAAAGCACTGGCAGAGGATCAGCCCAACTGTAGACTCTCAAAGCCAGAAGTAGTGATTATCCATGATGCTGTGAGACCATTTGTGGAGGAAGATGTCCTCCTTAAAGTTGTCACAGCTGCTAAGGAACATGGGGTAAGTATTGAAATACTTCTGAGAATGGATAAAAGGGGCAAACGCTATAGCACATATTCATTTGCTGGATTTTGATGGAATTATATTCAGTATTTAAATGTCAAGTTAATTAAAATGGGCAAGATGACATAAAACGTTATGCTAATTTGTTTTAGGAAGTTTATATTATTATAGATTGTGAGACTGTTCTGGAATTTCTTTTGCTAGGTAGCCATTTATCATAATGTAATATGAGCTATTTGGAGAAGAATGCAGTAATGTCATTAAGAGTATAGATATGAATGGATGGACCTTAGCTGCATATTTAATTTCATTCCTTTACCTAAAAATGCCAAAGAGGGACTTCCTGACAGTCCAGTGGTTGGGACTCCGTGCTTCCAGTGCAGGGGGTGCAGGTTCGATCCCTGGTCGGGGAAGTAGGATCCCACATGCTGCGGCATGACAAAAAAAACAAAAAAAAAGCCTAAGAATCTTTAAGAGTCTAGGAGCTATGTGACTTAAAGCAAAAAAACCCAAACAAACCTGGCTTATTTCACCCACTTTTTGTTTTAATTTTTTAGAAGTGGTTTATTTTTTTAGTACAAACAGCCAGGCAAGATTTTCACACCCCTTAAAGTGAGTAATCTTAGGATGACAGAATTCTGTGTTTACTTCTCTTTCACCAAAATAAGCACAGGATAGCAAAAGATCTGTTGTAATCTTTGGAACATATTTGTTTTTTTTTTTTAAATTACTGAGTAAAATCCTGTAAATGACATAATAGATACTAAACTGAAGTTTGCAGTTTAAATTTGAGACTTAGTGAAAATTTATGGCCCAGACTTAGTATAGTATAATAGAAATAGGCTGTAGGGGCTTCCCTGGTGGCACAGTGGTTGAGAGTCTGCCTGCTTATGCCAGGGACACGGGTTCGTGCCCCGGTCCGGGAAGATCCCACATTTTGCAGAGCGGCTGGGCCCGTGAGCCTTGGCCGCTGAGCCTGCGCGTCCGGAGCCTGTGCTCTGCAACGGGAGAGGCCACAACAGTGAGAGGCCCGCGTACCGCAAAAAAAAAAAAAAAAAGAGGCTGTAGAGTTGGACAGACTGAGGCCCAATCCTGTTTTTCTAATTATTAGTAGTATAATATGTTCAACTTTCTCAACTTCTTTGAGCTTATTTTCCTTTTAAAAATATAAATGCTAACTTGTAAGGTTGCTTTTAGGATTGGAAATTGTATATATGTTAACTACATAGTATAAAGTGCTAAGTATTTAAAGTGGTATTACTTAAGAATAATTATAATATCTCAGATAATATTTTGTTTCAAAGATTGTAGACCAATGGAAGGAGTCATCTAAGCCTTCCTAGCCGTCTGGGTGGCCAGGAAGTTATAAAATACTCAACTGGGAAAGATAGCCTGATTTCTATTTAGTTATCTATATGTATTTGGATTTTCAGGTTCAGGAAATTGCTCCTAATTTCATCTCTCTACAACATGAATTTCTTTTACATTTAGACCTATGTAAGAATTCCACAGGTAAAATGAACCATTTTTCTTATTTTTAATATAACTTCTAAGTGGTATTTTGATGTAGTGAAAATTATGGCTCAGGAACATTAGTGACCACAAAACTTTCTCACGGCTCCTGTGTTTTTTGTGACCTCTTCCTCTTTCCCCGGCTCCTAGATTGTGGAAGAGACAATGTGGCCAGGTGCAAGGGTGATGAGGAATAAAAGAAGAAAGGATTTATAACTTTTAAGAATTTGAGTAAAACTTTACAAGTTTGAAAGTTCTTAGGGAAGACTATATAATTTGGGCAGTTAGAAAGTCTAGGCATACCATAGTACAAATAAATTATGGCTCTTTGCCTATGTTACCTTTTGGGAAAATAGCACTTAAAACTCATTGTGAAAAGCAAACATTTGGGTTTTTTGAGTATTCAGAGAATTTCTAAGATTGTTTATAAAGTGATTCTTTTGGTAGTATGTCTGAAAGGCAAAAGATTAATTTGCACCAATTAACAGGCTGAGAATGTCATTTAACAGGTGACTAATAAAACATAAACATATATAGCAGTTCGGTGGTTTTTTGTTAGTTGCAGATTTGTCGGAATTGCTTTTAGACTCTAATTTTCTTAAGTTGTTAATCAGAATATAATTTGTAAGATTCAGTCTCATTATGCCTTCTAAATAAAACAAATTATGTTTTAATAAAATCTGAAACTTTCCAGATATATTGAAAACTGGTTTAAAGCAAAATCTTTACAACTAATTTAAGAAAACTTCAGAAATTTGGTGTCTAAGAAATACTGCCTTGTTTTTGATGGTGTTAAGGGATAATTTTCATAAGTGTAACATCATTATTAGTTTCATGCAGTTATAAGGAGAATGTTAAGGAGTTTATTGCCCTCATTAATGAGGGAACCAGACAGATGTTACAATTGATAGGAGAACAAATTTATATGGAATAAAAGAATGTTGAAATTAATTCACAAATAGAGAAAACTTTTTTTCCCCACGGGACGAGGGGTGCCAGTTGAACCTTAACTGGGCAGAATCTATTGGCACGTTTATAGGCAAGAATGATTTTCCATTTACTATCAGTTATCTATAATTTTTGAGAGTTGTAAAAGACCTCAAGGGCAATGAAAAGCTGGTTTCCGCTAACCAGGAACTGTATCTAAACAATACAGTTTTCAATTGGGGACACTTACTTTGCTTATTCTCATTTCCTTAGAATGTTGAGGATAGTGACCCAGTAGCCTCAGGAAATTCAGGCACTACTTTCTGCCACCTCTCCTACCCTGTTCTAAATTTTAATCCTAAAAACAAAAACACAACTAATTGAGATGTACTACTAGTAGTTGAAGTTCTTGAATTGGTGGGAAGTATTGGCATCGTTTTAACGTCAGGTCAAATTGCAGAAAACTGGTCTGAATTAAATTCTATAAAGAAAGTAGTGAAGATTTTTGCTTAGAGCTACCAGACTATTGTTTGCCTGGGAGTCCTTTGAACTCATTCTCGTTTGTTATTTTAAATTGTGTTTTATAGACTCTCAACTGATTGTCCTGTTTTCTTACCTCTTTTCAAACCCTACTTAGAAAGGTCCCTTTCAGATACATCATTTCCTGAATAAATGAGACACTGTGACAGCCCCCTGGTGGGTATGCAGGCTTAAGATAACGTTGATATTTTAACTTACATTACATTTTGGTTAAAATATCCAAATTAATGATGATGTACTACTTCAAGAGACTAAGATGCCCCAAAATTAAGGGTGACATTAGGTTGTCTGCATATAGGGGCTCAAAAGTGTTGCCAGGACCCCAGTTCTTTTCTCTTCTCTGTGTATGCTCCATTCTTGGGTTCCACAGAGGCAAGATGACTTCAGTAGGGCAGCTTTTATCATTTCTTTTACTTTTCATTTATTTTCTTTTACTTTTATTTCTTATTTCTTTTACTTTTGGTAGGGTTGGTCAGAGTATGAAATTCTAAGTGTACAGTTATTTTTTCCCCAGTACCTTGAAAATATATTATGCCATTGTCTCCTGACTTTAATATACCTTTGAGAAGTCTACTAACCAGTCTAATTGTATCCCTTGAAAGTAATCTGCCTTTTCTGTCTGGTTGCATGTAAGAATTTTTCAGGTTTTGGGCAGTGTCTCTGGTATTTCAATATATGAATCTTTCTTCCCTTGCTTTGGATTTTTTGTCCTTTATGAATTTTATGGTCTTTAAAAATCAATTCTAAAAAATCCTAAGCTATTATCTTATTGAATATTGACCTTGTCGCATTTCCCAACTGACAGCTTTTTTTCTTCTTTATCCATATGTATCTATACATGATAAACCTTATCCTGTCCTCATGTCTCAACTTTAATATTTTCTACTTGTTCTCGTGGACTGCCTCACGGGTAATTTCAGTTTTCTATTTCATTCTTTAGTTCTAATCTTTTGCTTAAGGAGTTTTACAATTGTAATAATTCTCAATTTCTAGGAGTTCTGTTTGGTCCATTTCAAATGTGACTGGTCTTTTTCTATTTTGCTTTTCTGTTTTGTCTTTCAGTATTTAAACATTTTATACATTGTAGCTAATAGTAATTCTTGGTAGTTTAATTCTCCAGCTCTTCAATTCTGTTCACTTTTGCTCATGATGATTGGTGTCCTCCTTTGCAATTTGGATTGTAAGCCCATGTTTGGCAGGACTCGATCAGCAGGAATCCTCTGGGCATGGGACGAAGGTATGTTTCTGAAACATGAATTTGTGTTCCCTCTGCCGGAGATCCCAAGGGCTTTTCCAGCCTGCAGCAACTTTTGTCAGTTCATGGGTTGAAGTTTTGTAGATCCTATGGTGGTGTTAAAACAAATTTCTAACACACGTATAAAGTATAGATGATCATTACCACTTCTCAGAGAAGACTACTCCCACCCCCAGCTCACCCTCCTGCCCAACCCGCCCCAAATCCCAAGCCAGGACAGGCAATTTTGCTTTGTCTTTCCTCACTGAGGGCACTTTTTTCTAGTCTACTCTTTAAATGAGTATATAGCTTCTCATCGATCTTTGAGGGCTACAGTTCTAACCAACCAAGTAGCACAGGCTCAAGATCTAATTCCTCATTCCTTCTCCTTTGTTAAAACTAAAGCCTCTTGTTAACCCAAAGGTCTCTGCCATCCTACTTCCTTGGTTTCTGGCTATCATGTTAGTTCTAGGGAGTTTTCTTGAGTCATACTTTTAAAGTTCTTTTTTAAAAAGGCACTTTTAAAAGTTACTTTTAAAAGCTGTTTATGAATTCTTCTGCATTTAAAAAAATTGTAATAGGTTTTTCCAAGGTATGTGGTCTGCCATATTGCAAAATATGAAGTACTTGTATATTTCTGCATAAATATAAGTCAAGAGATGTAGTTATAAGGACATTGTTATAAGGGATATGTTGGAGCACTGAAAAATAAAGATGTAGGGAGAATCCTTTTTAGAAGGATTAATAAGCTATTGCATATACTCTAAGAACTGCCAGTAGAGTCTCATTTTCAGTTCATGCTATCAGTAGAGCAGCCTCCTAAAGACTTGCTCCTGAGGGGAGACGTTTAGTTTAGTTACTTGCATATGTTTCTTTCCTGAGCTCTCTGTTTTTGCATCTCTAATGATGTTTTATCGTCTTCTCCCTAATCAACTTCTTACAGTAACAGGTTATATTTATTGCTTCTGCTTCTTCATCTCCAGTTTATTGCTCAATGCACTGCAATCAACCTGGCCTCTTTCCCCTCTGACTCTTCTGCCTGAAAATCACCTGTAACTTTCCAATTCCCAATCAAATACATTTTTAGTCTTTTGTATAACAAGGAGTTTGACTGGCTTTTGTCCCTGGTTCCTTGCAGGGAGAATAAATCCTTGAAATTTGTCAAGGGTCTTCATTTTTCATGAGCCCATTGGATCTCATTTGAGCTTATGCTAGTAAGATGAGATGACTCAGGATAGGGGCTGGTTACCAGCAAGACCAATGGAGCTTTGAACCAGCTGGATTTTTGGGGTGAGAGGAATGGTGCTGGAGACCGAACTCAGTCACATGCTCAATGGTTTAATTAATCATGCTTAAGAAGTGAAATCCCAATAAACTCTGGACAGTGGAGCACAGTGGGGAGCTACTTGGTTGGTGAACAAAGAGGTGCTGAAAACATGCTGCTCCCTGATTGCTTGGGGGGAGGCCACCATAGAAGCTGTGTGTTCTGGTCTCCCCTGAGATCTCACCCCATGTGTCTCTTCATTTATTTATCTAGTCTGATTTGTATCCTTTGTCATAAATATGTAATGTAAGTAATCATAATCATATAATCATAATGATAAGCATTCTTCCTGAGCTCTGGGTCATTCTAGTGAATTACTGAACTTGAATAGAGGTTGTGGGAACCTCTTGAATTTGGAGTCAGTTGGTCAGAAGTGTCGGTGGCCTGGGGAACCCCACTTCTCTCTGGTGTCTGAAGTAATGGCAGTCTGGTTATGAACCATGGGTTTATGCTAACTCTAGGTGGCTGACATCAGAATTGAGTTTTAGAGTACACCAGTGTGTATAGAATGCCTTAAATTTGATAGTGTTAACTAGCTCTTCCTTGGAACTCTTGCCTCTACCTTGGCTTCTGTGACTTTATTCATTCCTCTTACTTTCTTGACCACTCACTTTTCAGATACTTCTTCCCATCCTTTAAATGAGGTTCCTTTAACTATTATCACCAAAGTATTTCTGAGCAATCTAAATCATGCCCACAATACTTAATATTGTTTAAATCTACATACCATAAAACGCACTTTGGGGGAATGTACAATCTGAGTGTTTACACCTGTAAAGATTCTTGTAATCACCACCACAGGTAGGACACAGAACTGTTCTAACACTGAAGAATTTCCTCCTGTTGCCCTTAGTATTCAGACCCTCGTTCCTCTAACCCCTGTCAAACACTGACGTGTTCTCCGTTCCTGTATTTTTGTCTTTTCCAGAATCCATAAATTGAATCATACAACATGTAACTTTTTAAGACTATTATTTCACTGGGCGCAACACATTTTATGCACCTATTTTAACTCTCACTGACACACTGTCCCAAATCTCTCTCATTCTCAGGCTTCTCACTTCTGAATTCCAGACCTGCTGTGTTCAACTTCCAGCTAGATAGAACCACTTAAATTTGCCTTTTTCAGTGTCTGTGGAATCATGTGCAGCTTGGAATTCATTAATCCTCCCTGATATCTTTCCTTGAATTTCATCCATAGGTAAGAGGGAACCACTGATTTTTGAGGAGGGAATAATAAGACTTGAATTCTACAAAGATGACTGTCTGCCTTGTTTGGTAGGTTGACTAAAGGAAGAGTTTGAGGGAAGTGAAGTTAGTTTGGGATCTGCAGTAATGATGCAGCTGAGTGATGATGAACCCCATATAAACCAAATGAAATGGAGAGGGAAGTAGATAGTGCTAAAATGTTCAGGGCACTGGACTGCCTGGACTTGAGTAACGGTGTGGTATGTGAGCCATAGGAAATAAGGGACATGTATTTTGTGTGCTTTTAATTTTTCTTTTCCCTGAGGTAGTCTCATCTCTTCTCTCTAAATCCCTGTGTTCCTGCCCTCCCCACCCTTGCCTCCAAGTTTCTGTGAAATTAGGGTTTAGGCACTGATTTTCTGCTTGCCACATCTTTGCAGACCTATTTACATTTGCCTAAGGGTTATGACTGCCTGGGACCTTTTCCACACTGGTTCATGATTTATCTTATCTTTTCTCATAAAACAAGGTCTCCTATACTTCCTGTGTTGGATTTTTGCAATGTGTAAAACAGGGACTTTTTGTATCTGAAAGCAGGCTCCAGGCCTTTGTTTCTTCCTATATTTGAGTATCAGCTTGGCACAAGGTTTCTCAACATTGGCACGATAGACCTTTTGGGTAAGGTAATTGTTTATTCTTGCGGGGGGTGGCTATCCCATGTGCTATAGCATAGTTAGCAGGATTAGTTTTTGTTGGAAAATTGTTAATCTGAAGAGAAACAGTGGAATTTATATAATGAGAAATTTTGACATGGGGTGTGTGTGGGATCTCTTAGGACTGTGCAGCATGACTATTTAGCAATGATGAACAATGCTTTGGAAATTCTGCTGAAGTTAATGTGGGTGTATGCATCAAGAATATACTTTCACTACCCAGTTTTATAACTTTATGCAATGTATTCTGGACTGTTTTTTTTAATTTTTAAATTTTTATTTCATATTGGAATATAGTTGATTTACAACGTTGTGTTAGTTTCAGGTGTACAGCAAAGTGACTCAGTTATACGTATACATATATCCACTCTTTTTTAGTTTCTTTTCCCGTATAGGTTATTACAGAGTAGTGAGTGGAGTTCCCTGTGCTATACAGTAGGTCCTTGTTGATTATCTATTTTCTATACAATAGTGTGTATATTGTTAATCCCAACCTCATAATTTATCCCTCCCCTCACCGACTATTCCCCTTTGGTAACCATAAGTTTGTTTTCTGTTTCTGTTTTGTAAATAAGCTCATTTGTATCATTTTTTTAGATTCCACATATAAGTGATATCATATGTTTGCCTTTCTCTGTCTGACTTCACTTAGTATGATAATCTCTAGGTCCATCCATGTTGCTGCAAATGGCATTATTTCATTCTTTTGTATGGCTGAGTAATGGTCCATTGTATATATGTACCACAACTTCTTTATCCATTCATCTGTCGATGGACATTTAAGTTGCTTCCATGTCTTCGCTCTTGTAAGTAGTGCTGCAAAGAACATTGGGGTGCGTGTATCTTTTTGAATTATGGTTTTCTCTGGATATATGCCCAGGAGTGGGATTGCTGGATCATATGGTAGCTCTGTTTTTGTTTTTTAAGGAACCTCTACACTGTTTTCCATAGTGGTACAACCATAGGTGTGTGGGTTTATTTTTGGGCTTTCTATCCTGTTCCATTGATCTATTATTTCTGTTTTTGTGCCAGTACCATACTGTTGTGATTATTGTAGCGTTATAGTTTAGTCTGAAGTAGCTAATTCCTCCAGCTCTGTCCTTCTTTCTCATGATTGCTTTGGTTATTCAGAGTCTTTTGTGTTTCCATACAAATTTTAAGATTTTTTTGTTCTAGATCTGCAAAAAATCCCATTGGTAATTTGATAGGGATTGCATTGAATCTGTAGATTGCTTTGAGTAGCATAGTAATTTTGACAACATTGATTCTTCCAATCCAAGAACATGGCATATCTTTCCATCTCTTTGTGACATCTTTGATTTCTTTCATCAGTATCTTACAGTTTTCAGAGTGAGCTCATCAATGAATTCAATAAAGTTGCAGGATACAAAATTAATACACAGAAATCTATTGCATTTCTATACACTAAAAACTAAAGATCAGAAAGAGAAATTAAGGAAACAATTCCATTTACCATTGCATCAAAAAGAATAAAATACCTAGGAATGGATTGTTTTAAAATAGAGATGAAAAACTCACTTAACAGATATTTGACTCTGTATTTGGAAATTTGACATAAAGTAGAATTGACCGTGGCTAGTAATTGCTTGATCTCTGGGTGGTTGTGGTCATGATGATCCATACTGAAGGTCAGAGTTCAGTCCTGGGTGGGGGTCAGGTAATAAGCTTTCCTGGGCCAAATGGATCCTTTATCTACTCAAGAGAAAGTTTGGTATTGATTTAAGTCCTATGTCTAAAGAATGAGGGAGTTCTGGAAGAAAACAGTGAGTTCTGATTATTTCTTGGGAAATGTTGACAAAGGTTTAAATTAAGTCCAGGGCAGGTGGTGAACTACTTATTCCCTGACTGCCATGGTCTGAGGTGAAACTTGATCTGTTTCTGATGCTAGAGAAGCTGCTATGTGAAAGGCTTTTGTTTTGCTTAATTACCTGAAACTATCTGCCCTTGCAAATCTGTTCAATTAATTACTTTAAAATGAAGTTTGAAAGGGTAGATTAAGGAAAGATGAGTATACCTAGGAATTAAAGTTTAGTACATATCCAAGTTTATCTCTGATCATATTAGGTTTCAGATAAATGGTATGACTCTAATTGTCCAGAATTAAAGTTTTGTGTACAGCGGGGGCTCCTTATGCCTTTGTGCTGCATATTCAGGTTTAGGGATACTTTGTAGTGATAGCACAGTTTGGACAGGTTTTTCTAAAAGCTATATTTCTATACTGAATAAACTATAGATTCTTTCCTCATAAAAGGAGATGGGAAGTATTCTAGTATAAAAATGTGAAATAGTCAAAATCTCATAATTGGCAATGATTAGCTTTGAAGACGTTATTCTGTAAACATTAAGTAGTCTCTGAATAAAGATAACTCAGCTAACTGAAATTGTAATTACCTAGTCAGAGGATTTCTGTTGTAGTGTCATAATTAGCTTGAATGCAGATGCCTGAGGAGGGATGCATGTTAGTACCTGCTGTGTTGATGGATGATAAGCATTGTTCAATTTTGCTTTTAAAAGTAAACAGTAGAGGTGGGGTTCTTTATTCGTATTGTATGATTTGTATCTATGATGTTTTCCATGCATTGATATGTGGAAATATTTGATACATTACCCTGAGAGGCACGTAATCACTGTGGTGTTGAGCTGTTAAGCTTCCATTCAGAGCTCATTATGCTAATTCCCATGGAAACAGTGTGTTTGATAACTTGGGAATTACATTTTATAAAACAAACTTCTCAGGTAGCTGTACTTAAGAGGCAACTCACTTTGTCCATACTTGGACAGCAGAGGTATTTTCACTTGTGACTCTTTTCTTCGGCTTTTGTGTAGTGAGACTTAGGAAGCTGGTAGCCACCTTGTGCTTTCAATTGTCTTTATGTTGTGTTACTTTCCAACTGATGTTTTAGCTTCCATAGGAAAGAACCTAGTAATTTCTGCAATATACTAATCCTATAATGACATCTCAAAAATGAATGATCTCTGCTCTTGAAGTTAGTTTTCAGTAATCAAAATGAGGGTCCATAAATACACATCTTAGAAATTCTCTTTTTAAAAATACCAAAAACAGTCAGAGAACTTCGGACACTTGCAGATCTACCACATGGTATAATAAATAGAACATTACTGGTCACTGTGAAACTCTGTCCCTGCCTTGATCGTGTTTACTCCTCCCAGGTGTATAAACATTATTTTGAACTTTGTTTTCTTGCCCTTGTCTTCAGTTTTGTAGCGTGTATCCCTAAAGAACATACTTGTTAGATTTTATTTTTTTGTTGAGGTATAATTCACACGTTCATATGATTTTTAACTGTTTTGTATATATATTTTTTGCCCAGTGTATTGGGGGAAATGTATTCACATTAATCTGTGCATCTATAATGCCTTCATGAGCACTACTTCATATGTCAGAATTTATCTGTTTACAGTTAGTGGACATTTGTTTTTAGTTTATGCTAATATGAACATTGCTAGCATGAACAGTGCTACTCATGTCTTCTGGTGCACATGTGCAAGGATTTCTCTAGTCAAGATGTGTGAGCGTTACCAGCCTTACCAGATGGTGCTGAATTATTTTGTAAATTTGTATCAATTTACAGTCACCAATAGTGTATTAACAACAGCTTGTTGCCCCACATTCTCACCATCACTTGACACTGTTAGACTTATTTTATTCTAATCCAGATAGTGGAAAGTGCTTTCTCTTTGTGGTTTAAATTGGCATCTTATAAGTAGGTTGGGTATTCTTCATATATTTATGGGCTTTATGTGTTCTCATTGAATTGCACATATACATCTTTTGCCCCTGTTTCTAGTTCTCAAATAACCGCTGGTTTGTTGGGGTTATTCTGGAAACGAATACTTGGCAAAGTATATGCTTTGTAACTGTTATCTCCCTTTTAAAAATTTCTTTTTAAAATACTGTTTTGTGATGAGCAAGCATTTTTATTTCAATATAGCCAAAATTACTAATGTCTTTATGGCTCTTGATTTGTGTGGGATCTGAGAGAGTGAATATGGGTGCCTTGGGTTCAGATTGGGGCAGTAGGAACAATGAAAAGTGGGCAGATTTGGGATATTTTGAAGCTGATGTCTTGCTGATGGTTTGGATAGGAAATATGAGAGGAGGAGAAATCAATGACCTTCAATGTTTTTGGTAAGAACGACTAAAAGAATAGAGTAGACGTTTATGTAGATGGGAACATCTGTAGAGGAGCCAGTTAGGGGTGTGTGGTATAGGTGAAACCAGAACTTGGATATTTATAGTCTGGTTGTGTGTTTTGATCTGAATGGAGATGTTAAATAGGTATTTGGATGTACAACTCCAGATTTAAGGAGAAATATCTGGGCTGGATTTATAGATTTGCGAAGTCTCGTATAAGATAGTATTTGAAACTCGGACTTGAAGAGGTCACCTATGGAATGAACGTAGGGAAGTCTGAGGTCCGAGTTCTGGAAATGCTTTCCACTTAGAAGGAGGATATAAGGATCTAGGATTTAAAGTGTGAGAAGATGAGAGAGTTTGCTTGGTGATAATGGTTTCTGAAAACCAAGTGAACAAATGTCCTCAAGAAGATAAAGAGCTATCCACTGGATTTAGCAATGTGAGGGTCATTGTGAGCTTGAAAAATTTATTTTGTGGAGTTGTGGAGATGAAATCCTAATAAAAGTAGACTACAGAGCACACGGGAGGAGAGAAAAATTACAGATAAGGAATAGTATAGTGTGGACAATTGTTTGAAAGAGTCTTATTTTAAACTGGCACTGGCAGATGTATGATCAATGGAAGACTGACTTAATGATGGGAGATGTCACAAAATGCATGTACTCTAACGGAGACAGTTCAGTAAAAGAATACAAACTGAGGACAGAAGACTATTGCTATAGAGACCTACATGAGAAGGAATGGATGCCAGTAAGTATGTGGAGATGTTGGATCTTAGAAAAGAGGTGGAAATTTTTTGTAGTTCTTAGAATGTTTTGCACTTACTGAGTATATTTAAATATACTGCACTTTTGTTAAATATATTCCTAAGGATTCTTTTTGAAGTTACTATAAAGGAATTACTTTTGGATTGTTCCTTGCAAATATATAGAAATACAGTTAACTTTTATATATTAATCTTGTCCTCTGCATTCTTGCTAAACTAGTTTATTAGTTCTAATAGTATTTTTAGTGGATTCATTAGAATTATCTGTGTATAAGATTGTGTCATCTGCAAGTGAAGATAGTTTACTTTTCTTGGATGCCTTTATTAGATGTTCCTGCATAACTGCCCTGACGAGAACTTCCAGTACTTTTCTTAAAAGTGGCAACAGTGGACATCCTTGTTCCTGATGTTGAAGGGAAAACATTAAGTCATCACACCATTAAGTATGATGTCAGCTGTGGATTTTTTTTGTAGATGCCCTTGATCAGATTGAGCAAGTTCTCTTCTGTTAGTTTGTTGCATGCTTTTTTCATGAAGTGTTGGATATTGTCAGATAATTTTTCTGAGTCTATTGAGATGTTCATGTGTTTCTGTTATTTATTCTATTAATATGGTGTATTACATTGATTTTTTTTTGGGATGTTAAATTAATTTTGCTTTCTTGGGATAAATCCCACTTGGTCATGGTGCACAATACTACTTACGTGTTGCCAAATTTGGTTTGTTATCTTGAAGATTTTTGTGTTTATATCTTTCAGGAGTATTGATCTGTATTTTGGTTTTTTGTGATGTCTCTGGTTTTGGTAATAAAGAGTGAGTTGGGAAGTGTTCCCTCCTATTTTTTTTGAAATGGTGTGAGGAACTGGTATTGAAAAAAATACTTTCATTACAATTAACCAGTGAAGCCATCTGGGCCTGGGCTTTTCTTCGTGGGAAGTTAAAAAATGCCTAATTTTCTTAAAGGTCTATTCAGATTTTCTATCTTTGAATTAGTTTTGGTTGTGTCTTTCTAGAAAAATGTGATTTTATATGTTACCTAATTTGTTAAAATATGCTTGCAGTTTTCTTTCTCCTTATTTCTATAAGGTTAGTGGAAATATCACCACTTTCATTCCTGATATTACTTATTTGAGTCTTATAAACCTTTAGCTAAACTAGAAAAAAAACTGTTTAAACTTTTTCGAAGAACTAACTTTTGGTTTTTCTCTATTCTATTTTCTGCTCTTATGTTTATTATTATGCCTGCATTAGCTTAAGTCTTTCTCTTTATTCAGTATCTTGAGGTGGAAGGTTAGGGTTTTGATTTTGAAAATGTCCTTTTATATATACACAATTACAGCTATAAATCTCTCTTAGGACTGCTTTAACTGCATTCTCCAGTTACTTTACATTGTGTATGTTACTGATCTCAAAGTATCATTTCCATAGTGATTTCTTCTTGGATTCATTTAGTAGTGTGTTGTTCAATTGCTATGTTTTTTTTGTTTGTTTTTTGCTTTTAAAAATTTATTTTGGGCTGCGTTTTGGGTCTTCATTGCTGTACATGGGCTCTCTCTAGTTGAGGCAAGGGGTGGCTACTCTTAGCTGCGGTGTGCGGGCTTCTCATTGCGGTGTGCGGGCTTCTCATTGTGGTGGCCTCTCTTGTGGTGGAGCACGGGCTCTAGGCATGCGGGCTTCAGTAGTTGTGGCCTGTGGGCTCAGTAGTTGTGGCTCGCAGGCTGTAGAGCGCAGGCTCAGTAGTTGTGGTGCACGGGCCTAGTTGACCCGAGGCATGTGGGATCCTCCCGGACCAGGGCTGGAAACCGTGCCCCTTGAATTGGCAGGCGGTTTCTTTTTTTTTTTGTGGTACGCGAGCCTCTCACTGTTGTGGCCTCTCCCGTTGCGGAGCACAGGCTCCGGACGTGCAGGCTCAGCGGCCATGGCTCACGGGCCCAGCTGCTCCGCGGCATGTGGGATCTTCCCGGACCGGGGCACGAACCTGTGTCCCCTGCATCGGCAGGCGGACTCTCAACCACTGCGCCACCAGGAAAGCCCCAATTGCTATGTTCTTAATTCTCACACTTCTTTTTGTTTCTCTAAAACATTTTTTGAGGTATAATTGACATACAACATACTGGATTCAGGTGTACAACATGTTTCAACATTTGTATACGTTGAGAAATTACCACAATAAGTCTGTATCTGTCACCATACATAGTTACAGAATTTCTTCTGAAGAGACTTAAGATCTGTTCTCTCAGCAACTTTCAAATATGGAATATAGTATTAACTATATTACATCCCCATGATGTATTTCATAACTGGAAATTTGTACCTTTTAACTTCCTTCACATATTTTACCCATGTCCCCCATCAAGCTGTTCTCTGTATCTATGAGCTATTTCTGTCTTTTGTTTAAGTTCCAGGTAAGTGGGATCATACAGTATTTGTCTTTCTGATTAATTCCACTTAGCATAATGCCTGTGAGGTCTTCACATGTCCTGAAGATGGCCATTTAGGTTTCCATGTTTTGGCTGTCGTAAATAATGCTGCAGTGAATATGGAGGTGGGTATCTTTGAGTTCGTGTTTTTGTTTGCTTCAGATAAATAACCAGAAGTAGAATCTCTGCGTCATTTTGTAGCTCTATCTTTAACTTTCTGAGGAACCTCCATACTGTTATCCATAGTGGCTGCATCACTGTTTTCTAATTTCACTCTTAAGATCAGAGAACATACTTAGTATGACTTTACTCCTTTAAAATTTATTGTGTCTTATTTTATGGCCAAACATATGGTCTGATCTGGGGAACTCTCCATGTGTACTTGAGGAGAACATAGACTTTTGTTGGTGGAGTATTCAATAGATATGTTAGATATAGTTGGTTTATAGTGCTTTTCAAGTCTTATTTCCATGGTCATCTTCTGCCTAGTTGTTCTACTCATTATTGAAAGTGGGGTGTTGATATCTCCAACTGCTGGATTATTTATTTCTCCTTTAAATCCTACCAATTTTTGCTTCATGTATTTGGGGATCTGTTAGATAAATTTTTATATCTTGTTGAATTGACCTTTTTTAAATTTTAAGATGGGTTTATCTTTAACATTTTTGGAATTTTTCTGGTATAGCTACTCCAGCTTTCTTACAGGTTGCTGTTAGCCTGATACGTATCCTTTTTCATCCTTCTGTATTCAGTATATTTGGATCTTTGAGTCTCACATGTGTGTCTCCTGTAGACAGCATACAGTTGGGTTTTTTTTTTTTTTTTTTTTTGCGGTACGCGGGCCTCTCACTGCTGTGGCCTCTCCCGTTGCGGAGCACAGGCTCCGGACGCGCAGGCTCAGCGGCCATGGCTCACGGGCCCAGCCGCTCCGCAGCAATGTGGGATCTTCCCGGACCGGGGCACGAACCCGCGTCCCCTGCATCGGCAGGCGGACTCTCAACCACTGCGCCACCAGGGAAGCCCTACAGTTGGGTTTTTAATCCAATTTGACAATGTGAGTTTGGATTGTTTAATCGACTGAAAGTTAATGTTATTGATATACATTGACCACTTTATTTTTTGTTTCATGTGTGTCTCTTTTCTCATTACTGCTTGCTTTCGTATCAAATGAATATTTTCTATGGAACATTAATTTGTTTATTTTCTCACTTTAACTTTTTATTAGTGGCTACTCTAGGGCTTACAGTATACATCTTAACATAATTCAGATATATGCTAACTAAAATCTAGGGAGGTACAGAAATGTTACTCTTAAATAGGTCTATTCCCTTTTCTGCCTTTTTGTGCTATTAGTGTTAGGTGCATGTATGTTAGAAACCCAATAATCCATTGTTGTTATCACTTCATCTTATTTTACACCAGTTATAGAAGTTGAGAAGAAAGGTGAGCTGTATTTATACGGAATGTCATATTAAGTTTTTTGTTTTCCATTTTCAGTTTTCATTTGTTACTGTAGATTCAAGTTATCATCTGTTAGTTTCTTCCTGTGATACACCTTTACTCATCTTTTCCTTGTCACAATATGCTGTTTTTGTCAAATATATATTTCAATATTATAGGTTGATCAATTAACTTATATATTTATTTTATACATTCCTTTTTAAACCTCTTAACATAAGAGAGGAGAAAAAGGCATTTATAACTTTTTAATTTTTTTTAAATGATTCGTGCTCTTTTCATGTGGATTTGAATTATTGTCTAGGGTTGCTTTCTTTGAGCTTAAAGATTTTCAGTGTTCGTAGGGTGAATCGGCTAGCCACAAATTCTGCTTGTTTGCTCAGAATCTTTATTTTGATCTGATGTTTGTAAATGCTCATTTTGCTGGACTTAACCTTTAACAGGTTTTTATTTTGAGCAGTTACCATATCAGCCACTTGCCTTCTGGTTTCCATTGTTTCTGATTAGAATCAGTTGTTAATCTTATTGGTGTTCCCTTGTTAACGATAAAACATTTTTCTTTGGCCGCTTTCAAGTTTTTTCCTGTGATTTTAGCTTTCGCATTTTTACTCTGATGTGTCTGGATATGAATTTCTTTGTGTATATTGTGCTTTGAGTATACTGAGCTCCTTGAGTGTGCAGATTGCTTTTCTTGGGAAATTTTCATTCATAATTTTTTCTGCTCCTTTCTTGCCTTCGTTTTCCCTCTGGTACTCCTATTACAAAAATGTCTGTAATGATGTCCTACGTTTCTCTGTGAATCTGTTCATTTTTCTTTGTGTAATCTGTTGATCTGACTTTAAGTTCAGTTATTCTCCTGTTCAAATCTATTGTTGAACCCCTCTAGTGAATTTTTCATTTTAGCTATTTTGCAATTCTAAAATTGCTACTCAGTTTTTAAAAATAGGTATTCCTAATATTGATAATACTAATGGTCATCATACTTTATTTCTTTATGCATGATATCCTTTCATTCTTTGAACATATTTATAATACCTGATTTGAAGTCTTACCTGATAAGTGTGTCACTTGGGCCCTCTCACAGGCAGATTCTGTTGCCTGTTTTTTTTTTTTTTTTTTTTGCTTTGTATAGATCACACCTTCCTGTTTGGATGCATGTCTTTACATTTTTTGGTTCTTGTTGAAAAGTGCATATTTTGGATAATGTATTTTGTCAGTTCCAGTTACCTCCCCTAGGCTTATTATTTTCTTAGCTACTAAAATAGACCAGCAAAGTCACAGTCTTATTCCTGTACAGGGCAAAACCTCTAAAGTCACTTCAGAGGGAGCAGTTCTAGACAAGTGTTGAGTCACCACGGAATGACAGTTGTTTTAGCAGGGTTCGCTTCATCTGTATTTCCCCGATCTCTGTTATACTGTCTGCCTTTGACGCCCAACTGATAAGCTCCATTCATTGCTCTTTTTTCGGAACAATGCCAAATACATAAAGTACCCTACAGTTTGATCCAAGTAAATTCTGGTCCCTTAGCCAGGGGTAGTTTGTAAAGCTGGTATTGGAGGTTTGCTCTGATTTTGGGGGTGGGTGGGTGGGTGATTCTTGTTAGCTGTCTCTTGTTCTGGTTGTCTCTGGTAAACTAGCTTCCCTATGGTTCAGCTTTTTGTTCTCATGAAGCTCTCACCTTCCTCTTAATTGCTTACCATGATCTCCGTTTCTTTTGAGAGCATGCTTACCCTTAAACTTCCTCACACTTCCAATTAAGCAGGTTCCCTTGGGGAGAGCTTAGTAGCTGTCTCTCCTTAGAGCCTGCCTTTCTCCCTGTGAAAAATCACCGTGCCACTGCTTTGGAGCTATAGTTGGGCGTGTTGTTTGAGTGACAGCACTGCTTCGTGAGCAGGGTGCTGCCTGGAGACATTAGACTCATCTTCTTTTTGCCTCTCCTGGCACAGAACCTCCGCCCTGTGTGTGACTGGGCCAAGAGTGATCAGGGCCCCAGTATCCCCTACCTACCATGCCTGGGGTGGGTCTTGTACTCTATTGGGTGGAGGCTATGTGGGTGAAGGGAGTCTACAACCTCTTGGCCATACTTGCTGGTAACTGAGCCTCTGTGACATGGAATTGAGTGGGATGGGAAATGCTGGCACTCCGCCCCTCCCACTGGGAGCTGGTGGGAGAGGGAACCCTTTCTTTTTGGCCATACCTACTCTGAGTGGAACTAAAGTCACATTGAGCTGGGTGTTGTGGAATGAAGGAAAAAAACAGATGACGGTTCCAGTACCACAGACTCTGTTCTCTCCAAGGTTTAAGAGATATTTTTAAATGTTAATTTATTGAATGCCCTTAGGACAATTTTCAAAGGCTTTAAATGGTTGTTTTTTTAGAAATGCTTTTCTCTAGTTGCAGAGAGTCTGCGCAGCTCTTCATGGAGACATTTTGTATGTCTCATGTTCTTCTAAATTTTTATGTCATTGTCTGGCATAGAATTAACCGTAAGTAGTTAATTATAAGTAATAGAACTATATTTTTTTCCTTAAAAAGCACTATGACGTATGTGCATGTGTGTTCCTTTCCTGCCTTCTAACCTCTGCTGATAGGTGCTAGGCTTGACAAGTCAGGCTTGCTCTTTTTTTTTTTTAATTGGAGTATAGTTGATTTACAATGTTGTGTTAGTTTCAGGTGTACACCAAAGTGAATCAGTTATACATATACATATATCCACTCTTTTTTAGATTCTTTTCCCATATTGGCCATTACAGAGTACTGAGTATTGAGTAGAGTTCCCTGTGCTCTACAGTAGGTCCTTACTAGTTATCTATTTTATATACAGTAGTGTGTATATGTTAATCCCAACCTCCCAGTTTATCCCTCCCCCTGGTAACCATAGGTTTGTTTTCTACATCTGTAACTCTATTTCTGTTTTGTAGATAAGTTCACTTGTACCCTTATCTTTAGATCCCACATATAAGTGATACCATCTGATATTTGTCTTTCTCTGTCTGACTTAACTTCACTCAGTATGACAGTCTCTAGGTCCATCCATGTTGCTGCAAATGGCATTATTTCATTCTTTGTTATGGCTGAGTAATATTCCATTGTATATATGTGCCACATCTTATTTATCCATTCCTCTGTTGATGGACATTTAGGTTGCTTCCATGTTCTGGCTATTGTAAATAGTGCTACAATGAACATTGGGGTACATGTATCTTTTTGAATTATCGTTTTCTCTGGATATATGCCCAGGAGTGGGATTGCTGGATCACCTAATCAATGACAAAGGAGGCAAGGAGGTATAATGGAGAAAAGACAGTCTCTTCAATAAGTGGTGCTGGGAAAACTGGACAGCTACATGTAAAAGAATGAAATTTGAACACTCCTTAACACCATACACAAAAATAAATTCAAAATGGATTAAAGACCTAAATGTAAGGCCAGCAACTGTAAAACTTTTTGAGGAAAACATAGGCAGAACACTCTATGACCTAAATCACAGCAAGATCCTTTTTGACCCACCCCCTAGAGAAATGGAAATAAAAACAAAAATAAACAAATGGGACCTAATGAAATTTAAAAGCTTTTGCACAGCAAAGGAAACCATAAATAAGACGAAAAGACAACCCTCAAAATGGGAGAAAATACTTGCAAATGAAGCAACTGACAAAGGATTAATCTCCAAAATATACAACTCATGCAGCTCAATATCAAAAAATCAAATAGACATTTCTCCAAAAAAGACATACAGGTGGCCAAAAGGCACATGAAAAACGCTCAACGTTACTAATCATTTAGAGAAATGCAAATAAAAACTATAATGAGGTATCACCTCACACTGGTCAGAATGGCCATCATCAAAAAATCTACAAACAGGGCTTCCCTGGTGGTGCAGTCGTTAAGAATCTGCCTGTCAATGCGGGGGACACGGGTTCCTGCCCCGGTCTGGGAAGATCCCACATGCTGTGGAGCGGCTACGCCTGTGAGCCATGGATGCTGAGCCTGCGCATCTGGAGCCTCTGCTCCGCAACGGGAGAGGCCGCAACAGTGAGAGGCCCGCGTACCACCCCCCCCCCACCAAAAAACCCCAAAACAAACCTACAAACAATAATGCTGGAGTGGGTGCGGAGAAAAGGGAACCCTCCTGCCCTGTTGGTGGGAATGTAAACTGGTATAGCCACTATGGAGAACAGTATGGGGGTTCCTTAAACAACTAAAACTACAACTACCATACGGGCTTGCTCTTTATCTACCTTTCACCTACTTGGACTTCACTCCTTCCCTATCACCCCTGGCTGTCTCTTCACTTTTGCTATTATGCCTAGGCTCCAAATCTCTGCTTGAGTCACTGGAAATGGCCACACAATTTGTACAGCCTGCTTGGCTCTCACGTTAGCTTTGATTTTCAACCAGTCCCTTGGCTTTTGTAAACTAGTTTATGGACTGTCCTTCTCAGATGTTGGTCTCCTTGAGACCAAATTTGTTCTTAGGTATTAATGTTATATGCTGCAATTACATGAAAGATAGGACATATTATAGTCAATATAAGACAGCTGGGTTAAGGCCTACCCTAGGAAGTTTAAGGCTACTTCACCAAGGTAGCTGTCTGGTAATGACCTTCAAGACTGTATTCCAGTGAAACTTATTAAAGGTAAAGGGAAAAGCTGTCAGGTAAGGTGTCTTTTTAAAGTTTAGATGCATCTATTAATGAGACAGAGCTTTCATAGGAGCAATTGAAATCAATGGATATTAGCCTCTGGGAGCGTTGCATTGATGCTATATTTGAATGGAGCTGTTTTTTTGCAGGAGTTAGAGCAAGACATATATTCATTGTCACTTGGCTGGTGTCTGAGCTCATTTTGGGGATCTTAGGGAATATGTCTTGTTCCTTAATGATGTGTAAATTAAATACTTGAAGGCACACTAACAAGTAAATATTCACGTATAATCTGTTTCAGTTCTTTGACAGTAGTCTCCTTCCCATCTTCAGGGAACACTCAATTGTACCTTAGCATCCTTTTTTCGTATTTGACTTCAGTGGCCTGTGATGAAGAGGATTTTGGATCCATAATGAAAAATTATTTCTGTCTCTAATATATGGAACTGTAGTGGTATGAGATTGGTTTTTGACTGGAAATGATTTGATTTATGAACGAAATTAAGACTTGTTTAAGTATGTTCTTGAGGTAGCTTGTTGAAGGTGTAAGATCTGTTTCAAAACAAAGATACCGAGTTCAGAATTTGACTTTCAGATGTTTTCTAAGTGAAATACCTGTGTCATTTGCCTCTCTGTTTATGCTTTAGGCTGCAGGAGCAATCCGACCTCTTGTATCTACTGTCATCAGTCCATCTGTAGATGGCTGTTTAGACCACTCACTGGAACGTGCGAGACACAGGGCAAGTGAAATGCCACAGGCCTTTCTATTTGATGTGATCTATGAAGCATATCAGCAGGTAAGAATCTTCGCTTTTTGACAATCTGCTGTGTTGAGGGTCTCTAAGAACCACCCCCATATTTGGAGATTAGCTAGAAGAACTCAAGGAACTGAGTACGTAGTTGGACTCAAGGCTAAAATTGATTAGAGTGAAGTTGGATGATAAGAGAAAAAGACCCAGGAAGAGTCTGGAGGAATCCATGTGTAATCTTCCTCATGATCTGTCTCCTTCAGTGTCGCACAAAGTACGCCTTCCGTCCAGCAGTGAGAAGGCAGCAGTTTGGGTGTGATGTTTCTTTTCAGGGAAGCCCATTAGAGATTTGATGTCTAAGGTATTGTGTTGGTCACATAGATACCCTCTGCCTTGCACACAAACTTCAGACTTCCAGGAGAAAAGCCGGTGTTCAACATAAAGCATATTGTAAACCATATTGTTTATGTGAACATCTAGGCACAGTGAGCCACTCTTACCAGTTAACTGTTCACTGGAAACACTCCAAGAGCCAAGTTCCCAGACACTGGCCGAGGGCCCACCTGGTGAGCAGGTCTACTGCTCAGGCCTGCAATCTCAGGCCTAATGTAGTAAACATTTTGCACAGCTGTATAGATATTTTGTTAAAATTTTAAAGGTAAGTGATTTCAAAATATCAAATCATTCATGTTTAGATTATACTGGATTGTCTTTGTTTTCATGTTTTGGAAACATTTTTGTACCTGTAAATTTTACTGCTATTCATTTCTGTGTTTATTTATTAAACAGTTATTAAATATCAGGTATTGTGCTTGTCAGAAACTTCGCAATGAAATAAGATCACTTACAACAACTAAGGCAGTGCTTGGCTGATGTTAGACAATCAGTAAATAGAGATAGATGGACTTTAAAGAATATGAGATAATGGTAACATAAATATTGACATTTTATAATAAAAGAATACCGCATTTTGGATAGAAAGTTAATCACAATGAATCAATCTTGACTATCAGTTACTGTTTTAAATATTGAGAATGTAAATCGTAATCAGTTTTCATGGTATGAATAGTCGTCAGTGGTTTGTTTTGTTTTCTTAAAACTCGTTATACAGAAATTTACCTGTATTTGATCATTAATCAAATATTCCCCTATCGATAATCCTATAAAGCCTAAATCTTTCTAATATTTTTTAAGATTAATGAAAGAATTTGTTCATCTTTATATAAGCATTTACATTAAGAATAATAAATATGATAGCTCTGTCTTAGAAAATTTAATATAACCTTATGATCCTCACACTAGAGTAGCATGTTTCAACGGTTTTTAGTAGAGAACTAAGCCCTAATACACTGAGGCAATAGTTGTCAAATTATGGTTCCCAGACCAGCAGCATAAGCATGTTTTGGAACTTGTTAAAATGCAAATTCTGCGTCTCCACCTCAGACTTAGTTACTTAGAAACTCTGGGAATAAGGCCCATCCATTTGTGTCTTAACAAGCAAGCTGGCCACGTGATCTTGACTGACACTGAATTTTGGGAACCAACACCCTAAGGTATCCGTTGTATGTGATAAATTCTCTTCTGTTGTGTTCTTGGGAGAATGAGAACGTAGTCACAGAAAAATAACTGTTCTGTGGTTCAGATGAGGAATTCTCAAGCCATTTTGGAGGTTTTGATACAAGTTCTTATGAAAATTATTTTTGATCATAAAGGCGTTCATAAGGAAATTTGTGTAAAAGATGTCTCTCATCTATATGATTTGTGTATATATATGTTTGCTTTTAACGAATAGAGAAGAGTAAGATATGACAGAGTTCCAAGGGTGGGAAGTTGTTCTCTAT
This sequence comes from Delphinapterus leucas, assembly GCF_059928025.1. NCBI lineage: Eukaryota > Metazoa > Chordata > Mammalia > Artiodactyla > Monodontidae > Delphinapterus > Delphinapterus leucas. The sequence goes on along the minus strand of NC_143137.1, from coordinate 68,921,137 downwards.
AGAGTGGTCAGAAGTACTCTGTGAAAAGGTAAAGTTTAAACCAACATCGGGAAGTAATTGAGGCGATAAGTCATGCAGGTAACTGACAGAACATTATTTTACGCACAGGACGCAGAATCTAAGAAGGTGGAGCAAGGCTGGAAGAGAATGACATCATGGGGGGAAGTAGGAGGTGTACCTGGGTCCAGTATCTTGTTGAGCCTTAAAGGCAATGTTATGGGCTTTAGATTTCACCCTGAATGAGAAGGGAAGACTTTGGATGGTGCTGTGTGAAACCTCACTTCTATGGGGTCACCTGTCAGTTGTGGGGATGGTACCTTACAGAAGGTAAGGGAAAGAAGTAAGCTATAGTGATGATCAAGGCAAAGATGATGACAATTAGGGCAATTTGGATAGTAGAGTATTTGGTGTGAAGTGTTTGTTCTGAATATATTTAAAAATAAAATGAGGATAAGCCAATTGGTCACGTATGGGATATCAGAATGGGAAGAATCATGGGTCCAAGAATTTGCTCTGAATAACTAGAATGTAGTTGCCTCCCTTTTTTTTTATTTATTTTTTTTGGAGTATAGTTGCTTTAAAATGTTGTGTTTCTACTGTACAGCAAAATGAATCAGCTCTAAGTATACATATATCCCCTCTTTTTTGGATTTTCTTCCCATTTAGGTCACCACAGAGCATTAAGTAGAGTTCCCTATGCTATACAGTAGGTACTTATTAGTTATCTATTTTATACATAGTATCAATAGTGTATGTATGTCAATTCCAATCTCCCAATTGCAGTTGCCCTTTATTGGGATGGAGAATGCGAGAGGAAGAGATGGTTTTGTGTGATCAGATCAAAAGTTTCGTTCTGAAAGACTAAGTTTGAGATTTCCTTTAGGCATACTCAACTGTATCCCTTAACCTTTTTGACTATATGGAACTAGAATTCTGTGGAAAGATCCAGATAATGATAGGCACTTGAGAATTGCCATCATGCAAGGCATTTAATGCCTTGGAGTTAACTGACCTAACTAGAAAAACAGGTACAGAGAAAGTAAGAGCTACAAAGGCTGAAGCCTGGGGCAAAGATTGAGTTTGTGAAGATGTATTAGTTTCCTATTACTGTTGAAACAAATTACCACAGACTTACAGAATTAAAAAGAAAATACTTTAAAATTCTAGAGATCAGAAATCTAAAATCAAGGTGGTAGGGCTGTGTTTCTTGAGACTACAGGGGAGACTATCTCCTTGACTGTTCCAGTTCCTAGAGGCCACCTGCATTCCTTGGCTTCTGGCCTATCCCTCATACCATTACAAGCTCTTGATTTCAATGTCACATCTAATCCTAGTGATGACATCAGACCCATCTAGATAGTCCCAGATAATCTCCCCATCTCAAAATCTCTTATCTTCAAAGTGCCTTTGCCATCTAAACGACTTATTCAGATTCTGGGCATTAGGACATGGATATCTTGGGAAGGGGCATTATTCAGAAGAGGAGTGGCCAAAGAGTAAGAGGGTAATATCCCAGAAGCCTAGTGAAGAAAGGGGCTCAAGAGTGATTGAGCAGTTGTTAAATGCTGCATAGTGGTTTAAAAAAAGGATCGAGAACTGACCATAATAAGCCTTAGCAGTGTGAGATCGCCAGTGTCGGGGTGCTGGTGGTGTTAGTTATGGAAACCTGCTTGCAATTGATTGACTAGAGAATAGGAGGGCCGCTTTTTATAGGAACTTCCATGCATATGGAGCAGAAAAATGGGGTGGCCGAAGGGGGTTCTAAACTGAGAAATTTTTTATTAAGGTGGATGGCATGACAACATATTGCTAAAATGATGGAGTGATTTAGTAGAAAAGAAAAGACTGTTACTGTATTGAGAGGGGATGGACAGTTCATCCACAGGGATAGGAGGAAAGGCCATATTTGGGTACAGATGTAGATTAATAGATGTAGTGGGAAGATTTGTTGGAGTTTGTTGTCTGATTTTTATTAGTGATGCGGGGTGCAGATCATCAGCTGAGACACAGGGAGGGGGGAGGTATCTAGGCTTTAGGATAGAAAAGGATACCTCTAGTCCATAGTAAATACTGACTTGTGTTCTTAAATTCTTACACTTAAGCTAAAAATACACAAAATCATCCCAAAGAAAAAGTCTATCTATTTTCCAGGGCTATTTTCTGGACATTTATGGGAAACTGAAATATTTGATCAAAAAAACTGCAAAACCATCAAATGGGTCAATCACTAATGTGGCCTTGAAATGTGGACTTGACATGTGAACTTTTTATATTTTATCAAGGGTGTAACTTTGCTTTGTGGTACTCACGTAGAAAATACATAATAGTGTTGCTCATTTACTGAGTTGAGCAGAAATCGGGCAGTTGTAAGTAAGGTCATATGAGATTGTATTATACATAGAACAAACACATCTTAATCTGACCCAAAGCCATATGGCCTGGCCAAAAAGGTGGGTTTTTCTTGTTTTCTTTTTGTTGTTGTTTTTCCCGAGTTTGAGGTTATGGATGACTTTTCCTCATCAAATTGGGTGCTGGGAAGTTATAGATGTCAAGCTGCAATTCTGTCTATGGATCTGCTGGATTGTTTCCCCCACCATTTCTTGTCTCATGTCATTCATCCTCTTGCTCTGTGTGCTCTACTTATGCTTACTTTATTTCCTCAAATATAAGTTTGGTCCTTTCTGGAACTTTACTTCCTATCTTGCTGTATATCCTTTAGATAGTAAGTAAATTATCATTTAGGGAAGCCTTTACTGTCCACCCCCATCCCCACTAGGTTAGTCTAACCCACTACACATTTTCCTAGTGCCCTGTTTTTTCTGCCCAGCATCAAAATTAGAATGGAATAATTACTTGGGAAATCACTTACGAAATGTCCAACTCCCCTGCTAGACCATGAGCCCTGTGAAAGTAGGCACGGTACCTGTCTTAGCAACTTGCCTGATATTTTATTAGTACCGAGTGCATATTTGTTCAGTGGATGAGCATCAAAGTATATGCATATAAATATGAAAAATATCCAACGTACTGCTGCTTTTGGGCCACTTTTTCAAGATATTAACACTGTTTCCACTCTGCATTTAGGTCCCTATGCAAATGTCACCTTCTCAGAGAAGCTTTCCACTGATAACTTACATATAAAAATGTTCTCTGTCATGTATTGCTTAATTCTGCTTTTAGTTTCATTAGATATCACTAATGTGTTTTTGGTAGATTTTTCTCTTTCCTGCATGACTGCTCCATTAGAGCAGGAATTTTATCTTATCTGTAGCACCTGGAAGAGTTCATGGCTTACATGATGTTCTTAACATTTTCAAATGTAAGAATTTTATCCATACATGGGTATATGTAGATACATGTTTATGTGTTAACACTTAGGTCAGTTATTATGTAAAAAGCTTTGCATGGGGTAATATATGTTATGTACATACTGAAATTTTTTTCTAAAACCTTCAAGAAATTCATCTGAGAAATTAGAAGTATAGGCAAACATTTGTGTATAAAGCTAGTGATTTGCAGCATTTTTGTAAATGTGAGAAATTCTATTCGGCCTCTATTTCTAGAGATTAGTTTTGAATGAATTTAAAGAGTCACTTAATGAATGGATAAAGAAGATGTGGCACATATATACAATGGAATGTTACTCAGCCATTAAAAGAAACGAAATTGAGTTATTTGTAGCGAGGTGGATGGACCTAGAGTCTGTCATACAGAGTGAAGTAAGTCAGAAAGAGAAAAACAAATACTGTATGCTAATATATATATATGGAATCGAAATAAAAAAAAAGGTCATGAAGAACCTAGGGGTAAGACGGGAATGAAGACACAGACCTACTAGCGCATGGACTTGAGGATATGGGGAGGGGGAAGGGTAAGCTGGGACAAAGTGAGAGAGTGACATGGACATATATACACTACCAAAGGTAAAATAGATAGCTAGTGGGAAGCAGCCGCATAGCACAGGGAGATCAGCTGGGTGGTTTGTGACCGCCTGGAGGGTTGGGATAAGGAGGGTGGGAGGGAGTGAGACGCAGGAGGGAAGAGATATGGGGACATATGTGTATGTGTAGTTGATTCACTTTGTTGTAGGGCGGAGGCTGGCGCACCATTGTAGAGCAGTTATACTCCGATAAAGATGTTAAAAAAAAAAAAAAAGAGTCACTTAAAGTTGTTTTGGGGGAATCTTTATGGAGCATGAAAATGCTCATGATATTAATATAGCTCCTTATGTTAACTATATATAATATGTATTTATGCTTACATGTACACATGTGTGGGTATGAGTACACATACAAAACAGAAAAACTAGTTGGATATGTGAATACTGACATGTGACTGGGTTGATAGTAATTGAAGTCATTAAAAATCTGCAGATGTGATACACATTTAAAATATATAAATACTTAAGTATTTGGTTTTGATTGGTTTTGGACTTTTGCACGTACTTGCTTTTGTTGCTTAAAAACGATTTGCAAAACTTTCATTCCTTGACTTTTTAATGATACATTAAGCAGCTGCTAAAGGAAAAGATGGCTAAATTAACGAGTAACAGATTCAGTAGTGGAAATTACTCCGTCTATAGAAGCATGAGGAAAACACCAGATTGGTCCAGAGGATTCTTACTGAGTATTCAAATACATAATCACGTTCTATACTGTTTAGAAAAATTTCGTACAAAAGCTTTTTGAATTACATGAATCAATTTCTTGAGGAAAATTGGTATGATGGGCACAGATGGTATTCTAAACTTTATTGAGACCTGGCCTCATTTCTAACAAGTTTTTAAGTTCTCAATGAGAATTTTAGAAGGTAACTTGTTAAATTTTCATGAAAATGCACATGCATGGAAGACAGAGCAGGACTCAACTAGTGACAGAATTGTTCTCTTCAGTGTTAATTATGTACCTTTTGGTTTGATATACTAGACTTCACTGCAGAGATTAATACGTAGGTGTTAAATTTTCTCAATCTCCATTAAGAGTATTTTAATAAAACTGGCTGTTTAACCTGAAAGGGGAAAAACACCTTTCAAAAACATGCCTAAGACAGCCCTTGGATTCCTTAAAGATTCCTGTCACTGAAGTCTCTAGATCCAAAATACAATTATAAAATTAAAGGAATATAATAGGAATTTCCTTTTGTAATACGTACCCTGCTCACACCCCACATGCATTAGAATAAAATAGGACTTGTATCTTGTACTGAGTGCTAACACGTTGGGCTTTAAATGCCAAGTTAACAAGAAACCAGTCAAAAGCATTGAACTTTATGAAGAGTCTTTCCTTTATATCCACAAGCATTACAGTTCTCGGAGGTTTTATTGCTGTTTTTAAGGAGTGTACTTGCCCATTCCTTCTGCCTCCCTCTCCGTGTTTAGTTAGGCCTGGATTGAATTTGGAGGTGATGAGGAAGAGCCTCAGGATAGAGTTTCAGAAGAAACCTCACATCCCATGGGGTTTTGAAAAGGAGAAGTAGGAAAGAGAGGAGGGCAGTAATCGTTTTTATAAATGAAGAATTGAGAAAGGGATAGAAATGAAAAGATATGTAGTGGGATGAGTAAGTGAAAGATGGAAGAAACTGTGAAGAAAATGAGTGAAAACCAAATGAGGGCTCTTATGGTAAAGCTTTGAGTTGGAAATGAGCGACTTGTTGAATTAGTGGAAGTATCTGCAAAACGTTATTTTTGCCCCTCAAATGTCAGGCACAAACTATGGTAGCAAGTTGCACATCTCATAAATAAAACCATGATCTATAGATTTATACTTTGAGAAAATAAATTCACAACTTGATAGTATGTTTGAATTTATTAAACACTTCCCAAAGTCATGCTTTTCTCTATTGGTCATATTTCTCAAGATTGTATCCTTCTCTCTTCTACCTTTATTTTTCTTCCAGTTACCCTACTTATATATATTCAGGTAACCAGATGAGTTCTGGTTCTATTTTGGAGAAATTCGAAAGTGCTATAGGAAAAAACGATTCTGTGACAGTGGCTGGGATCTCCTTTGAGAATATTTTTACCTTCAGAAGTTTCTTAACCATAGCCTAGAACAGTACTTTGTCTCTTATTTACTTCATGTATATGGAGAAAACCTTATAAATTATTGCTTCACAAACTTGCTTTTTTTCTGAATCTTCCCTTACATTGATAAGCTTTGATGGTACAGTTTAAAAACTAATCACTTGATTATCTTTTGATACAGCCCTCATCCTTCATGTGGACTTGGGTTGGGGGTGGGGGGAGGATCTCTCTTGATGATGTTCCTCCTGCCATCCTTGTCCATCTTTAATGTTCCACACCAGTGATCCCTGCAAATGATCCTTTTAACATGCAAATCTGTCAGTGTTCATCCACAGCTTTAGGACTTTAGGTTGTCCTCTGTGGTTCATAGGATAAAGTACCAGTTCCTAAGCACGGCATACAGTTACAGTCCGTTGCTCAAAACTCCAGTCTGCAGACTTCATGGCTTAGTTTCCTTACCACATCTTTTTTTTTTGTTTTTTTTGTTTTTTTTTGTTTTTTGTTTTTTAAACATCTTTATTGGGGTATAATTTCTTTACAATGGTGTGTTAGTTTCTGCTTTATAACAAAGTGAATTAGTTATACATATACATATGTTCCCATATGTCTTCCCTCTTGCATCTCCCTCCCTCCCACTCTCCCTATCCCACCCCTCCAGGCTGTCACAAAGCACCGAGCTAATATCCCTGTGCCTTGCGGCTGCTTCCCCCTAGCTATCTACCTTACTACGTTTGTTAGTGTGTATATGTCCATGACTCTCTCTCGCCCTGTCAAAGCTCACCCTTCCCCCTCCCCATATCCTCAAGTCCGTTCTCCAGTAGGTCTGCGTCTTTATTCCTGTCTTACCCCTAGGTTCTTCATGACATTTTTTTCCCCTTAAATTCCATATATATGTGTTAGCATACGGTATTTGTCTTTTTCTTTCTGACTTACTTCACTCTGTATGACAGACTCTAGGTCTATCCATCTCATTACAAATAGCTCAATTTCATTTCTTTTTAAGGCTGAGTAATATTCCATTGTATATATGTGCCACATCTTCTTTATCCATTCATCCGATGATGGGCGCTTAGGTTGTTTCCATCTCCGGGCTATTGTAAATAGAGCTGCAATGAACATTTTGGTACATGACTCTTTTTGAATTATGGTCTTCTCAGGGTATATGCCCAGTAGTGGGATTGCTGGGTCATATGGTAATTCTATTTGTAGTTTTTTAAGGAACCTCCATACTGTTCTCCATAGTGGCTGAACCAATTCACATTCCCACCAGCAGTGCAAGAGTGTTCCCTGTTCTCCACACCCTCTCCAGCATTTATTGTTTCTAGATTTTTTGATGATGGCCATTCTGACTGGTGTGAGATGATATCTCATTGTAGTTTTGATTTGCATTTCTCTAATGATTAATGATGTTGAGCATTCTTTCATGTGTTTGTTGGCATTCTGTATATCTTCTTTGGAGAAATGTCTATTTAGGTCTTCTGCCCATTTTTGGATTGGGTTGTTTGTTTTTTTGTTATTGAGCTGCATGAGCTGCTTGTAAATTTTGGAGATTAACCCTTTGTCATTTGCTTCATTTGCAAATATTTTCTCCCATTCTGAGGGTTGTCTTTTGGTCTTGATTATGGTTTCCTTTGCTGTGCAAAAGCTTTGAAGTTTCATTAGGTCCCATTTGTTTCTTTTTGTTTTTATTTCCATTACTCTAGGAGGTGGGTCAGAAAGGATCTTGCTGTGATTTATGTCATAGAGTGTTCTGCCTATGTTTTCCTCTAAGAGTTTGATAGTTTCCGGCCTTACATTTAGGTCTTTAATCCATTTTGAGCTTATTTTTGTGTATGGTGTTAGGGAGTGATCTAATCTCATACTTTTACATGTACCTGTCCAGTTTTCCCAGCACCATTTATTGAAGAGGTTGTCCTTTCTCCACTGTACATTCCTGCCACCTTTATCAAAGATAAGGTGTCCATATGTGCATGGGTTTATCTCTGGGCTTTCTATCCTGTTCCATTGATCTATCTTTCTGTTTTTGTGCCAGTACCATACTGTCTTGATTACTGTAGCTTTGTAGTATAGTCTGAAGTCAGGGAGCCTGATTCCTCCAGCTCCTTTTTTCGTTCTCAAGATTGCTTTGGCTATTCGGGGTCTTTTGTGTTTCCATACAAATTGCGAAATTTTTTGTTCTAGTTCTGTGAAAAATGCCAGTGGTAGTTTGATAGGGATTGCATTGAATCTGTAGATTGCTTTGGGTAGTAGAGTCATTTTCACAATGTTGATTCTTCCCATCCAAGAGCATGGTATATCTCTCCATCTATTTGTATCATCTTTAATTTCTTTCATCAGTGTCTTATAATTTTCTGCATACAGGTCTTTTGTCTCCTTAGGTAGGTTTATTCCTAGATATTTTATTCTTTTTGTTGCAATGCTTACCACATCTTTTATCCAATTATGTCTACTTTGGGTATATACTGTTCCTTTCATGTTTCATTAAAAATAGGCAGACAACAAAAAAACAAATGGACCTAATTAAACTTAAAAGGTTTTGTACAGCAAAAGAAAGCATCGACAGAATGAAAAGACAGTCTACTGAATGGGAGGAAATCATTGCAGATGATATCGCTGGTAAAGGGTAAATATCTAAAACACATGAACAGTTCATATAACGTCCAAAATAACCTCCAAAAATGGGCAGAAGACCTGAATACACGTTTTTCCAAAGAAGACATACAGTTGGCCAATGGGCGCGTCAAAAGATGTTCAACATCATTACATTGGAGAAATGTGAATGAAAGCTACAGTAAGATATCACCTCACACTAGTGAGAATGGCTATCATCAAAAATCCCACAAATAACAAATGTTGGTGAGGATGAGAAGAAAGGGAGAACCTTTGTACACTGATGGTGGCAATGTAAATTGGTACAACTATTGTGGAAGAGAGCATGGAGGCTCCTCAATATACAAAGGATCTAGAAGTTCAACTCCTGGGTATATATCTGAAGAAAACAAAAACATTAATTTGAAGAGCGATATGCACTCCCATGTTCATAGTACCATTACTTAAAATAGTTAGGATATAGAAGCAATTGAAGTGTCCAATAAGTGAATGGATAAAGATGTGGTATATATACACAATGGAATAGTATTCAACCATAAAAAGAATGAAATTTTATCATTTGCAGCAACATGGATTGACTTGGAGGTATTACATTTAGTGACATAAGTCAGACAACATATGGTATCACTTATTTGTGAAATCTAAGAAGCTAGTGAAAACAGCAAAGGAACAGACTCAGAGATATAGAACAAACTAGTGGTTACCAGTGGGGAGGGGGAAGGTAAGAAGGGCAAGATAGGGTAGGGGATTAATAGGTACAACCTACTAGGTATAAAATAAGTTTAAAAAAGTAAAACATCTACTTCACTATCATTTATTGGTCACCTTAATTCCTGGTGATTTTTTTCCCCTTTACTGAAACTTTTGAAATCTGTTGCCTTATACCCTAAAGTGTTTTACCATCAAAGTTTTTAACGTGTATATACAGATACATTACAGTGCAAACTTGTCAGTTCCCCTCCTGCTTTGTTTTGGATCTTAGGTGTTTAGAACTGACTTGATGTTCCTTCTTGGTTTATCGTTGGTTACTGCAGTTTATCTGTGCTAGCCACCTCTTTTTTAAAAATTTTATTTTTTCTCTCCGTTTTCCAAGATCTTACTCTTCTGCTTCCTGAAGAACCTCTTCTGTTACATTTAATGCTTTTCTTAGTCAACTTTCGTATGTATCTAAATACATGTCTTACTCAGGTGAAGCTTTTTTTTTTAACATCTTAATTGGAGTATAATTGCTTTACAACGGTGTATTAGTTTCTGCTTTTTAACAAAGTGAATCAGTTATACGTATACATATGTTCCCATATCTCTTCCCTCTTGCGTCTCCCTCCCTCCCACACTCCCTATACCACCCCTCTAGGTGGTCACAAAGCAACGAGCTGATTTCCCTGTGCTATGCGGCTGCTTCCCACTAGCTATCTATTTTCCGTTTGGTAGTGTATATATGTCCATGCCACTCTCTCACTTTGTCACAGCTTACCCTTACCCCTCCCCATATCCTCAAGTCCATTCTCTAGTAGGTCTGTGTCTTTATTCCTGTCTTACCCCTAGGGTTTTCATGACATTTTTTTTTCTTAAATTGCATATATATGTGTTAGCATACGGTATTTGTCTTTCTCTTTCTGACTTACTTCACTCTGTATGACAGACTCTAGGTCCATCCACCTCATTACAAGTAGCTCAATTCGTTTCTTTTTATTGCTGAGTAATATTCCATTGTACATATGTGCCACATCTTCTTTATCCATTCGTCCGATGATGGACACTTAGGTTGTTTCCATCTCCGGGCTATTGTAAATAGAGCTGCAATGAACATTTGGGTACATGACTCTTTTTGAATTACGGTTTTCTCGGGGTATGTGTCCAGTAGTGGGATTGCCAGGTCATATGGTAGTTCTACTTGTAGTTTTTTAAGGAACCTCCATACTGTTCTCCATAGTGGCTGTACCAATTTACATTCCCACCAGCAGTGTAAGAGTGTTCCCTTTTCTCCACAGCCTCTCCAGCATTTATTGTTTCTAGATTTTTTGATGATGGCCATTCTGACTGGTGTGAGATGATATCTCATTGTAGTTTTGATTTGCATTTCTCTAATGATTAATGACGTTGAGCATTCTTTCATGTGTTTGTTGGCAGTCTGTATATCTTCTTTGAGAAATGTCTATTTAGCTCTTCTGCCCATTTTTGGATTGGGTTGTTTGTTTTTTTGTTATTGACCTGTATGAGCTGCTTGTATATTTTGGAGATTAATCCTTTGTCAGTTGCTTCATTTGCAAATATTTTCTCCCATTCTGAGGGTTGTCTTTTGGTCTTGTTTATGGTTTCCTTTGCTGTGCAAAAGCTTTGAAGTTTCATTAGGTCCCATATGTTTCTTTTTGTTTTTATTTCCATTTCTCTAGGAGGTGGGTCAGAAAGGATCTTGCTGTGATTTATGTCATAGAGTGTTCTGCCTATGTTTTCCTCTAAGAGTTTGATAGTTTCCGGCCTTACATTTAGGTCTTTAATCCATTTTGAGCTTATTTTTGTGTATGGTGTTAGGGAGTGATCTAATCTCATACTTTTACATGTAGCTGTCCAGTTTTCCCAGTACCATTACTGAAGAGGCTGTCCTTTCTCCACTGTACATTCTTGCCTCCTTTATCAAAGATAAGATGACCATATGTGCATGGGTTTATCTCTGGGCTTTCTATCCTGTTCCATTGATCTTTCTGTTTTTGTGCCAGTACCATACTGTCTTGATTACTGTAGCTTTGTAGTATAGTCTGAAGTCAGGGAGCCTGACTCCTCCAGCTCCGTTTTTCTTTCTCAGGATTGCTTTGGCTATTTGGGGTCTTTTGTGTTTCCATACAAATTGTGAAATTTTTTGTTCTAGTTCTGTGAAAAATGCCAGTGGTAGTTTGATAGGGATTGCATTGAATCTGTAGATTGCTTTGGGTAGTAGAGTCATTTTCACAATGTTGATTCTTCCCATCCAAGAGCATGGTATATCTTTCCATCTATTTGTATCATCTTTAATTTCTTTCATCAGTGTCTTATAATTTTCTGCATACAGGTCTTTTGTCTCCTTAGGTAGGTTTATTCCTAGATATTTTATTCTTTTTGTTGCAATGGTAAATGGGAGCGTTTTCTTGATTTCACTTTCAGATTTTTCATCATTAGTGTATAGGAGTGCCAGAGATTTCTGTGCATTAAGCTACTTTACCAAATTCATTGATTTAGCTGTAGTAGTTTTCTGGTGGCATCTTTAGGATTCTCTATGTATAGTATCGTGTCATCTGCAAACAGTGACAGCTTTACTTCTTCTTCTCTGATTTGGATTCCTTTTATTTCCTTTTCTTCCCTGATTGCTGTGGCTAAAACTTCCAAAACTATGTTGAATAAGAGTGGTGAGAGTGGGCAACCTTGTGTTGTTCGTGATCTTTGTGGCAATGGTTTCAGTTTTTCACCATTGAGGACGATGCTGGCTGTGGGTTTGTCATATATGGCCTTTATTATGTTGAGGTAAGTTCCCTCTATGCCTACTTTCTGGAAGGTTTTTATCATAAATGGGTGTTGAATTTTGTCAAACGGTTTCTTTGCATCTATTGAGATGACCATATGGTTTTTCTCCTTCAGTTTATTAATATGGTGTATCACGTTGATTGATTTGTGTATATTGAAGAATCCTTGCATTCCTGGAATCAGCCCAACTTGATCATGGTGTATGATCCTTTTAATGTGCTGTTGGATTCTGTTTGCTAGTATTTCGTTGAGGATTTTTGCATCTATGTTCATCAGTGATATTGGCCTGTAGTTTTCTTTCTTTGTGACATCCTTGTCTGGTTTTGGTATCAGGGTGATGGTGGCCTCATAGAATGAGTTTGGGAGTGTTCCTCCTTCAGCTATATTTTGGAAGAGCTTGAGAAGGATAGGTGTTAGCTCTTCTCTAAATGTTTGATAGAATTCACCTGTGAAGCCATCTGGTCCTGGGCTTTTGTTTGTTTGAAGATTTTTAATCACAGTTTCAATTTCAGTGCTTGTGATTGGTCTGTTCATATTTTCTGTTTCTTCCTGATTCAGTCTTAGCAGGTTGTACATTGTCCATTTCTTCCAGGTTGTCCATTTTATTGGCAAAGAGTTGCTTGTAGTAAGCTCTCATGATCTTTTGTATTTCTCCAGTGTTAGTTGTTACTTCTCCTTTTTCATTTCTAATTCTATTGATTTGAGTCTTCTCCCTTTTTTTCTTGATGAGTCTGGCTAATGGTTTATCAATTATGTTTATCTTCTCAAAGAACCAGATTTTAGTTTTATTGATCTTTGCTATCATTTCCTTCATTTCTTTTTCATTTATTTCTGAGCTGATTTTTATGATTTCTTTCCTTCTGCTAACTTTGGGGTTTCTTTGTTCTTCTTTCTCCAATTGCTTTAGGTGCCAGTTTAGGTTGTTTATTTGAGACCTTTCCTGTTTCTTAAGGTAGGATTGTATTGCTATAAATTTCCCTCTTAGAACTGCTTTTGCTGCATCGCATAGGTTTTGGGTCGTTGTGTCTCCATTGTCATTTGTTCCTAGGTATTTTTTTTTTTTTGTGGTATGCGGGTCTCTGACTGCTGTGGCCTCTCCCGCTGCGGAGCACAGGTGCTGGACGTGCAGGCCCAGTGGCCATGGCTCATGGGCCCAGCCGCCCCGTGGCATGCGGGATCCTCCCGGACCGGGGCATGAACCCGCGTCCCCTGCATCGGCAGGGGGACTCTCAACCACTGCGCCACCAGGGAAGCCCTGTTTCTAGGTATTTTTTGATTTCCTCTTTGATTTCTTCAGTGATCACTTGGTTATTAAGTAGTGTATTGTTTAGCCTCCATGTGTTTGTATTTTTTACAGATCTTTTCCTGTAATTGATATCTAGTCTCATAGTGTTGTGGTCAGAAAAGATACTTGATACAATTTCAATTTTCTTAGATTTACCAAGGCTTGATTTGTGACCCAAGATATGAGCTATCCTGGCAAATGTTCCATGAGCACTTGAGAAAAATGTGTATTCTGTTGTTTTTGGATGGAATGTCCTACAAATATCAATTAAGTCCATCTTGTTTAATGTAAAATTTAAAGCTTGTGTTTCCTTATTTATTTTCATTTTGGGTGATCTCTCCATGGGTGAAAGTGGGGTGTTAAAGTCCCCTACTATGAATGTGTTACTGTCGATTTCCCCTTTTATGGCTATTAGTATTTGCCTTATGTATTGCGGTGCTCCTATGTTGGGTGCATAAATATGTACAATTGTTATATCTTCTTCTTGGATTGATCCCTTGATCATTATGTACTGTCCTTCTTTGTCTCTTCTAATAGTCTTTATTTTAAAGTCTATTTTGTCTGATATGGGAATTGCTACTCCAGCTTTCTTTTGGTTTCCATTTGCATGGAGTATCTTTTTCCATCCCCTTACTTTCAGTCTGTATGTGTCTCTAGGTCTGAAGTGGGTCTCTTGTAGACAGCATATATATGGGTCTTGTTTTTGTATCCATTCAGCCAATCTGTCTTTTTTTTTTTTTTTTTTAAAGGGAATAATCACCCTGTTGCAGGTTTCTATTTCTTTTTTTTTTTCTTCCTTTTTTTTTTTTTTTTTTTGCGGTACGTGGGTCTCTCACTGCTGTGGCCTATCCCATTGTGGAGCACAGGCTCCAGACGCGCAGACTCAGCGGCCACAGCTCACGGGCCCAGCCGCTCCGCGGCACGTGGGATCCTCCCGGACCGGGGCACGAACCCGTGTCCCCTGCATCGGCAGGCGGACTCTCAACCACTGCGCCACCAGGGAAGCCCCAATCTGTCTTTTGGTGGGAGCATTTAATCCATTTACATTTAAGGTAATTATCGATATGTATGTTCCTATTCCCATTTTCTTAATTGTTTTGTGTTTGTTATTATAGGTCTTTTCCTTCTCTTTTGTTTCTTGCCTAGAGAAGATCCTTTAGCATTTGTTGTAAAGCTGGTTTGGTGGTGCTGAACTCTCTCAGGTTTTGCTTTTCTGTAAAGGTTTTAATTTCTCTATCAAATCTGAATGAGATCCTTGCTGGGTAGAGTAATCTTGGTTGCAGGTTCTTCTCCTTCATCACTTTAAATATGTCCTGCCACTCCCTTCTGGCTTGCAGAGTTTCTGCTGAAAGATCAGCTGTTAACCTTACGAGGATTCCCTTGTGTGTTATTTGTTGTTTTTCCCTTGCTGCTTTTACTATGTTTTCTTTGTATTTAATTTTTGACAGTTTGATTAATATGTGTCTTGGCATGTTTCTCCTTGGATTTATCCTGTATGGGACTCTCTGTGCTTCCTGGACTTTATTAACTATTTCCTTTCCCATATTAGGGAAGTTTTCAACTATAATCTCTTCAAATATTTTCTCAGTCCCTTTCTTTTTCTCTTCTTCTGGGACCCCTATAATTCCAATATTGGTGCGTTTAATGTTGTCCCAGAGGTCTCTGAGACTGTCCTCAGTTCTTTTCATTCTTTTTTCTTTATTCTTCTCTGCAGTAGTTATTTCCAGTATTTTATCTTCCAGGTCACTTATCTATTCTTCTGCCTCAGTTATTCTGCTATTGATCCCTTCTAGAGTATTTTTAATTTCATTTATTGTGTTGTTTATCGTTACTTGTTTCATCTTTAGTTCTTCTAGGTCCTTGTTAAATGTTTCTTGCATTTTGTCTGTTCTTTTTCCAAGATTTTGGATCATCTTTACTATCATTATTTTTAATTCTTTTTCAGGTAGACTGCCTATTTCCTCTTCATTTGTTAGGTCTGGTGGGTTTTTATCTTGCTCCTTCATCTGCTATGTGTTTTTTTTTGTTTTCTCATTTTGCTTATCTTACTGTGTTTGGGGTGTCCTTTTTGCAGGCTGCAGGTTCGTAGTTCCCATTGTGTTTGGTGTCTGTACCCAGTGGCTAAAGTTGGTTCAGTGGGTTGTGTAGGCTTTCTGGAGGAGGGGACTAGTGCCTGTGTTCTGGTGGATGAGGCTGGATCTTGTCTTTTTGGTGGGTAGGTCCACGTCTGGTGGTGTGTTTTGGGGTGTCTGTGGAGTTATGATTTTACGCAGCCTCTCTGCTGATGGATGGGGTTATGTTCCTGTCTTGCTAGTTGTTTGGCATAGGGTGTCCAGCACTGTAGCTTGCTGGTCGTTGAGTGAACCTGGGTGTTGGTTTTGGGATGTAGATCTCTGGGAGATTTTCGCTGTTTGATATTATGTGGAGCTGGGAGGTCTCTTGTGGACCAGTGTCCTGAAGTTGGCTCTCCCACCTCGGAGGCACAGCACTGACTCCTGGCTGCAGCACCAAGAGCCTTTCATCCACACGGCTCAGAATAAAAGGGAGAAAAAGTAGAAAGAAAGAAAGAAAGAGGATAAAATAAAATAAAGTAAGGTAAAATAAAATAAAGTTATTAAAATAAAACAGTAATTATTAAGAAAGAAATTTTTTTAAAAAGTAAAAAGAAAAAACAAAAAAAACGGACAGATAGAATCCTAGGACAAATGGTGAAAGCAAAGCTATACAGACAAAATCTCACACAGAAGCATACACATACACACTCACAAAAAGAGGAAAAGGGGAAAAAATAATAAATCTTGCTCTCAAAGTCCACCTCCTCAATTTGGGATGATTCATTGTCTATTCAGGTATTCCACAGATGTGGGGTACATCAAGTTGATTGTGGAGATTTAATCCGCTGCTCCTGAGGCTGCTGGGAGAGACTTCCCTTTCTCTTCTTTGTTCTCACAGCTCCCGGGGTTCAGCTTTGGATTTGGCCCCGCCTCTGCGTGTAGGTCACCGGAGGGCGTTTGTTCTTTGCTCAGACAGGATGGGGTTAAAGGAGCCGCTGATTCGGAGCCTCTGGCTCACTCAGGCTGGGGGGAGGGAGGGGCATGGAGTTCAGGGCGAGCCTCCGGCGGCAGAGGCCGCTGGGACGTTGCATCAGCCTGAGGTGCGCCGTGCGTTCTCCCGGGGAAGTTGTCCCTGGGTCCCGGGACCCTGGCAGTGGCGGGCTGCACAGGCTCCCCGGAAGGGAGGTGGCGATAGTGACCTGTGCTCGCACACAGGCTTTTTGGTGGCAGCAGCAGCAGCCTTAGCGTCTCACGCCCGTCTCTGGAGCTCCTTTAAGCAGCGCTTTTAATCCCCCCTCCTCTTGTACTAGGAAACAAAACCCAGGTTTTGCTTTTACCAGGCCCGAAAGTGTTCCTCTTTCTTTTTATTCCTGTTTTGGACCAAAAAAAAGAATCTGTTGCCTTGTTTAGTCTCTAGGCCACTAGTTGGATCAGGATCAACCTAACAGGGGCCAAATAGGCAGCTCGCACCAGCAGCTCACGAAATGGGAAAGTCCTGCTAGTGTTGGAGGGTCTCCTGCAGAGGTGGCGGTTTGCTGTGCCCCACTGTGAGGACAAGGACACTGGCAGCAGAAGTTCTGGGAAGTACTCCTTGGCGTGAGCCAAGAGCTCAGGTTAAGTTTTTAAAACTTACACAGATACTGATTTTTATTCACTATGATGTCATCCATGTTGAAGAATCTAGAGCTCATTCCCTGTTGTGGATTAGATTACTTCATAGTTTTTAATTATGTGCGTAGACTACATTCTACTTCTCTGTCTCTTTGGAGACCTACATTGCTTGCTCCCCAAAATGCAGTAATGGTAGTCCCCATATTTGTCACTGTAAGCACAGTGCAACAGTTTTTCTGGAGTACACATCAAGGAGTGGAATGGCTAGGTCATGGAGTACATGCATTCTTAATTTCATTCCTCTACTTGGTTGCTCTCCAAGTGGCTGCACCAGTTTGAGATTCCACTAGCAATGAAGTGGAGGGTGGGGAAGTTCTAGTTTCAGCCTCATCTTCTATAGTTTTGAAGTGCTGTAACTTTCTAATTTTTGTCAATGTAATAGGCATATTATATATTGATTTCTGTTTTAATTTGAGTTTTATTGCTACCATTCTACATATATTTTTACATTTCTGTGTTGCTTATCTTATTAATGTGCATTAATATCGTTTGTCCATTTTCTTGAGTTTCTTCTGTCTTTATTTGGTGGAGTTTCTTCTGTATCCTGGATGTATTCCTTTCTTAGTTGTACACATTACAAATATTTTCTCTTAGTCTATAACTTCTCTGCTTATGTTATCTTTAATCTTCTTCATTTATATGCAGCCAAACTGTGTGCATTTAAGGTCTTAAATTTGTTCCTATGTTGTGATTATAGTCTATTGGTGTTAGTTTTTTCAGTTCACACTTAAGACTTTAATCTTTTTGGAGGGCATTAGAAAATACTCTGCAATATAATTCTAGTTTTTTAATCTTTATAAAGCTAGTTTTTCCAACATCGTTTACTAAATCATCAATTCTTTTCTAATTTGTGAAACAGCCTGTTTTATTGACAATTTTCAATATACATAGATTTATTTCTGAGTTTTTCACTGATGTACTTTGTTTCCTGTGAAAACTACCGCATTGTTTTGAATTCATTAATTATTTCAAAAATTCCCTGTTTTTTGCACAGGTGCCCTAGCATATAGAACCTTAGGGGCTTAAATACTGATGTGGCCACTGCTTCACAAACGCAGCTGGTCACTTTATTACATAGGACATGTCCAGACAGGCTTATAAGAAACTATTTTTTCCTGCTAACAGACCATTCTAAGGGACAGAATTCATCGGCCATCTCTTCAACCGAAACTTCAACTTTTGGTTGAAGTTTCTCCCACAGGGAATGAACTCTGTACCACTCTGAATGTACTTGTACCACTCAGTCCCAAGGGAAGCCAGATCCCTTGACTTACACCATGGCAGCCGTAACTGTCCAGAGGTAGCTACAGGGAGAAACCAGAGACTGGTTTGTGGCCTGTAGGACAATGTGGGCCCACATGTGGTTAGTCACTTCAGTGGCATAGGGTGTATGAGACCAAGAGAGTCTGAGGCAGAGCATAACATGTGACTGATTAAACTTTTGACCTTTATTACTTTCATAAAAAATTTGAAACCTGATAAATTCCCACCAGTTGGAAGCTTTTATTGGAATGTTTTGGAGTTATAAATTAAGGGATCAAGTTGATGTCTTTAGTAAGTTGTCCCATTTATGAACACAGTATGGCTCATTCATTCAGGTCTTCTAAATTTTTGAAGGATTTTTACTTTGTGTTACATATTCTTTATCAGTAATTTCTTAGATTATGCGTTAGCTGTTGTAATTTATTTTGTACTTTCTAACTTATGTTTGCTGTTATGTTCCCTCACACCTTCTTTGGCGGATTGAACTTACAATAGGCAGATTCATTGAACTCTGGTTTTAAGCTTATTCTTGAATTGTGTTTTCCCATAAATGATTATACTGTATGCAAATAATGACAAGTTTGTCTTTTTCCTTTGAATCCTTATTTATTCATTTTTGGTTTGGCCAGGACCTCTGGTATCATGTTGCAGAAGAGCAAAGTGGAGTATGTTCTTCTGGATTTTCTTTACAGGGACTGTATCTAACTTGAGTCTGTTTGTTGTAGGTGTTATTTTGATAGAAAGTCTTCAACAAGTTGAACTAATCTTTAACTCATTTCCAAAAAAGTTGATCTCTTTTACAGAATCACAAGTATGCTTTTTGAAATTTTGATTTTCTATACCTAGCAAGATCATCATGTGACTTTCTCTCATTTTGTCAAATGGGATGAATTAACTTGAAACTCACTGATGTTGAACCATCTTTGATTCGTTGATAAACACTACTTGATGTAATTTTTTATACTATTGGATTTAGCTACCTGATATTTAGAATTTTTCCTCTGTGTTTATACGTGGAAAAGCTCCTTTTGATTTCTTGTGCTGTCCTTGTTTGAGTTCTATAGCAATGCTGTATTATTTTTATAAAATGAGGTGGGTAATTATTCTTTAACAATTTTTATGAGAAATATACTATTGCTGAAATTCTTTCCAGGAAAACTATGTAAGTTTGGAGATTTTTTCAAAGGAGAATGGGGTTAGAAGACAGTTTTTCCTCTATTTTTAGCTTGTTCAGGACCCTCCATTCAGTTTTCCATAGTGGCTGTACCATTTTACATTCCCACCAACAGTGTAGAAGTGTTACAATTTCTCCAACATCCTTGCCAGCACTTCCCTTTCCCCAAACTAGTTGATAGCCATTCTAACTGTTGTGAGGTGATATCTCATTTTAGTTTCGATTTGTGATCCCCTGTTGACCAATGATGTTGAGTATCTTTTCAGATACCTGCTGGCCATTATGTCTTTTTTGGAGAAATGAATGGATAAGTACTTTGCCCATTTTAAAATTGGGTTGTTTTGCTGTTCAGTTTTACGAGTTTCTCACAGATATTGAATATTAACCTCATGTTAAAAGTTCTCATCACAAGAAAAATATTTATAACTATGTTAGGTGACAGATGTTAACTGGACTAAACATGGTAATCATTTTGCAATGTATACAAATACTAAATTGTTGTATACCTGAAACTAATATAGTATGAAGTCAGTTATACCTCTTACAGTATTAAAAACCCCCTTATCAGATACACGGTTTAGCAAATAATATCTCCTATTCCTTAGTTTAGCTTTTTCATTCTGTTGTTTCCTTTGGCTCTGCAGAAGATTTTTAGTTTCATGCAGTTCCATATGTCTATTTACTTTTGTTTCTCATGTTTTTGGTACCATATCCAAGAAATCATTGCCAAAAGCAATGTCAAGAAGCGTTTTCTCTGTTCTAGGAGTTTTACAGTTTTAGGTCTTAACGTTTAAGACATCACTTTGAGTTTAACTTTGTGTATGATGTTAGATAGGGGTCCAGTTTTATTAATTTGTATCTGGACATCTAGTTTCCCCAACACTATTTGTTGAAGAGATGATCTTTTCCCCATTCTTACTTTCAGAACCCTTGGCAAAGGTCAGTGGAGTGTGTATATGTGGGTTTATCTCTAGGCTCTCTATTCTATTCTGTTGGTCTACGTCTCTCACTTTATTCCAGTACCATGCTATCCTGAGTACTTAATATTGTAATTTACTTTTAAATTAGGAAGTGTAGTATCTCCAACTTTGTTCTCATTTCTTAAAATTGTTTTGGCTATACTAGGTGTTTGGCGGTTCTTTGAATTTCAAGACGTTTTTCCTAAATCTATAAAAAAAAAGTCACTAGGATTTTGGGGGAAGCATTGAAAGTGCACATTGCACTGGTAAGTATAGATACTTGAACAATATGAAATCTTCCCATCTATGAACACTGGGCGTCTTTGCATTTATTTGTGTATAAACTTTTTTCACTGTTTTATAAACAAGCTTTTGATTGTTACTGTTTTTTCTTTTTCATTGAAGTATAATTGACTTTACATTAGTTTTAGGTGTACAACATAGTGATTTGATATTTTAATATGTTATGAATGATCACCATATAAATCCAATTACCATCTGTCACCATGCTAAGTTATTACAGTATTATTACTATATGCCTTATGCTGTACATTACATTCCTGTGACTTATTTATTTTGTAACTGAAAATTTGTACGTCTTAATCTTCACCTCTTTTGCCCATCCCCCCACCTTCCTCCCCCTCTAGCAACCAGTACTTTGTTCTCCCTTTGAATGTTGGTTTTATTTGTTTTGTTTTATAGATTCCACATGAGTGAAATCATAGAGTATTTGATTTTCTCTGTCTGACTTATTTCACTTGGTGTAAAGCACTCCAGGTCCATCCATGTTGTCACAAAGAGCAACATTTTATTCCTTTTTATGGCTGAGAAATATTCTCTTATATACATATATACACACACACACACACACACATATAAACACGCACTGCATCTTTATCTATTCATCTATCAGTGGTTACTTACGTTATTTCTACATCTTGTCTATTTTATTGATAATGCTTCAACATAGGGGTGTGTATATCTTTTCAAATGAGTGTTTTTGTTTTCTTCAGGTAAATAGCCAGAAGTGGAATCACTAGGTCCTATGGTAGTTCTGTTTTTAGGTTTTTGAGGACCCTCCATACTGTTTACCATAGTGGCTGTATGAATTTGCTTTCCCACCAGCAGTGCACAAGGGTTCCCCTTCACATTCTCACCAACTCATGTTATTTGTCTTTTTTATGATAGCCATTCTGACAGGAGTGAGGTGACACCTCATTGTGGCTTTGATTTAAATTCCCCTGTTAGTAAATGGATTGAAGACATCAATGTAGGACTAGATACTATAAAACTCCTAGAGGAAAATATAGGCAGAGCACTCTGACATAAGCTGGAGCAATGTCTTTTTGGATCCACCTCCTAGAGTAATGGAAAAAGAAACAAAAATAAGCAAATGGGGCCTTATTGAACTTAAAAGCTTTTACACATCAAAGGAAACCATAAACAAAATGAAAAGACAACCCTCAGAATGGGAGAAAATATTTGCAAGCAGTGCGACTGACAAGGGATTAGTCTCCAAAATATACAAAAAGCTCATACAGCTCAATATCAGAAAAACCTCCAAACAACCCAGTCAACAAATGGACAGAAGACCTAAATAGACATTTCTCCAAAGAAGACATACAGATTGCCAAAAGGCACATGAAAAGATACTCAACATCGGTAATTATTAGAGAAATACAAATGAAAACTATAATGAGATATCACCTCACACTGGTCAGAATGAGTATCATTAAAAAGTCTACACATAATAAATGCTACAGAGGGTGTGGAGAAAAATAACCCTCCAACACTGTTGATAGGAATGTAAATTGGTAAAGCCACTAAGGAGAACAGTAAGGAATTTTCTTAAAAGACTAGAAACAGAGCTACGGTAAGATCCAGCAATCCCACTCGTGGGCACATATCTGGAGAAAACCATAATTTGAAAAGATACATGCATCCCAATGTTTATCGCGGCACTATTTACAATAGCCGTGACATGGAAGCAGCCTAAGTGTCCATCGGCAGATGAATGGATAAAGGAGATGTAGTGTGTGTGTACACACATACATACACACACACAGTGGAATATTATTCAGCCGTAAAAAAGAATGAAATAATGCTATTTGCAGCAACATGGATGGCTCTAGAGATTATCACACTAAGTGAAATAAGCCAGACCGAGAAAGACAAATATATGATAATGCTTATATGTGGAATCTAAAAGAAAAAAAGACACAAATAAACTTATTTCCAAAACAGAAGGAGACGTAGACACAGAAAACAAACTTATGGTTACCATAAGGGGAATGGGGGGTGGAGGGAGGGATAAATTAGGAGGCTGGGATTAACATATACACAATACTATGTATAAAATAGATTACCAACAAGGATCTACTGTATAGCAAAGGGAGCTATACTCAATATTATGTAATAAGCTATAAGGAAAAAGAATCTGAAAAAGAATATATATATATATATATATATATATATACACACACTCACACACACACACACACACACACACATATGTAACTGAATTGCTATGCTATACACCTGAAATTACACGATACTTTAAACCAACTATAGTTCAATTAAAAAAAAATCCCTGATTAGTGATGTTGAGGGTGTCTTCATGTGTCTTTTGGCCATCCATGTGTCATCTTTGGAAAGATGTCTATTCAGGTCTTCTGCCCATTTTTTTCTTCCAGTTTTGAGATATAATTGACATAAGCACTGTATAAACTTAAGGTGTACAGCATAGTGACTTGATTTACATACATTATTAAATGATTATCACAGTAAGTTTAGTTGACATCCATCATCATATACAGATATAACATTAATGAAATAGAAGAAAATATTCTTCCTGTGATGAGAACTTAGGGTTTACTCTATTAACAACCTATATATAACATACAGCAGTGTTAGTTATATTTATCATATTGTACATTACAGCCCTAGTACTTATTTATCTTATAATCGGAAGTTTATACCTTTTGACTGCCTTCATTCAATTCCCCTTCCCACCCCCCTCCTCTGGTGAACACAAATTTGTTTTTCTAAGTTTTAGTGTTGTAGGTCAATTATACTGCAAAAACATTGTTTCTGTTATACAACATAGTGATTTGATATTTCTGTGTGTTTCAAAATGATCACAAGTGAGGTTACGATATGTCACCACACAAAGATATTGCATAGTTATTGACTATATTTCCCACACTGTACATTTTATATCCATGATTCATTTGTCTTATAACTGGAAGTTTATACTTCTTAATCACCCTCACCTATTTCTTTCCTTCCCCACTTCCCTCTGGCGACCACCTGTTTGTTATCTGTATCAATAATTCTATTTGTTTTATGTTCTTTCATTTGTTTTTTAGATAGATATATAAGTGAAATCACAATATTTGTCTTTCTCTGTCTGAATTATTTTACTTAGAATTATACCCTCTAGCTCCATCCATACTTTTTATGGCTAATAGTTCATTTTGTATATATATATATATATATATGTGTATCTCACATTTTCTTTATCCTTTCATCTATTGATGGATGCATTGCTTCCATATTATCTTGCTATTGTAAATAATGCTGCAATGAACATAGGCGTGCCTATTTCTTTTTGGATTAGTGTTTCTGTTTTCTTTGAATAGATAACCAGGAGTGGAAATGCTGGATCTTATGGTATTTCTAGTTTTAATTTTTTGAGAAATCTCCATACTGTTTTCCACAGCGGTCACACCAGTTGACATTTCCACCAACACTGTGTGAAGGTTCCCTTTTCTCCACATCCTTGCTAACACTTGTTTTATGTTGTCTATTTGAATAGCAGCCATTCTGACAGGTGTGAGGTGGTATCTTATTGTGTTTTTGATCTGCATTTCCCTGATGGCTAGTGATGTCGAGCATTTTTTTATGTGCCTGTTGGCCATTTGTGTGTCTTCCTTGGAAAAATGTCTTTTCAGATCCTCTGTCCATTTTTAAACCAGGTTGTTTGTTTTTCTGTGTTTTATGAGCTGGTTATATATCTTGGATATTAGCCCTTTATTGGATACATCATTTGAAAATATCTTCTCCTTTTTGTTTTGTTGATAGTTTGCTTCACTGAGCAAAAGCTTTTTAGTTTGGTGCCGTTCCATTTGTTTGTTTTTGCTTTTGCTTTCATTGCCTGAGGAGACATATACAAAAAAATATTGTTAAAGCCAACCAATGTCAAAGAGCTTACTGCCTACGTATCCTTCTAGGAGTTTCATGGCTTCCAACTTACATTTGAATCTTTGATCGTTTTGAATTTATTTTTGTGCATGCTATGAGAGTAGTCCATAGTCCAGTTGGATCATTTTTCATGTAGCTGTCCAGTTTCCCTAACACCATTTATTGAAGAAGTAGTCTTTTCCCCTTTGTATATTCTTGCCTCCTTTGTCATAGATGAATTGTCCCTACAAGTGTGGGTTTATTTCTGGGCTCTTTATTCTGGTCACTTAATCCATGTGTCTGTTTTTGTGTCAGTACCATACTATTTTGATGAGTATAGCTTTCTAGTAGAGTTTGAAATCAGGCCGTGTGATACCTCCAGCTTTGTTCTTTTTAAGGATTGTTTTGGCTATTCAAGGTCTTTCACTTTTCTGGACGAATTTTAGGATTACTTGTTCTAGTTCTGTGAAAAATGTCAGGGATATTTTAATTGAGATTGCACTGAATCTGTAGATTGCCTTGGGTAGTATGGTCCTTTTAACCGTATTCTTCCAATCCATGAGCACAGTGTATCTTTCCATCTGTTTGTGTCATCTTTGATTTCTTTTATCAGTGTCTTAATAGTTTCCCTGAGTACGGGTAAACCTCCTTGGTTAGATTTATTTCTAGGTATTTTACTCTCTTTGATGGGATTGTTTTCTTAACTTCTCTTTTATAGCTTGTTATTAGTGTATAGAAATTTCTACAGATTTCTGTATATTAATTTTGTATTCTGCAACTTTATCAAATTCATTGTTAGTTTTTTTGGTGGAATCTTTAGGGTTTTCTATGTACAGTATCACATTATCTGCAAACACTGATATTTTAACTTCTTCTTTTCCATTTTGGATTCCTTTTATTTCTATTTAATTTCTCCATTGAATCTGAATGAGATCCTTGCTATGTAGAGTGATCTTGGTTGAAGGCTCTTCTCTTTCATCACTTTAAATATGTCCTGCCACTCCCTTCTGGCTTGCACAGTTTCTGCTGAAAGATCAGCTGTTAACCTTATGGGGATTCCCTTGTAATTTGTTGCTTTTCCCTTGCTGATTCTAATATGTTTTCTTTGTATTTATTTTTGATAGTTTGATTAATATGTGTCTTGGTGTGTTTCTCCTTGGATGGGACTCTCTGTGCTACCTGGACTTGACTGTTTCCTTTCCCATATTAGGGAAGTTTTCAACTATAGTATCTTCAAATATTTCCTCAGTTCCTTTCTTTTTCTCTTCTTCTTCTGGGACCCCTATAATTCGAATGTTGGTGCGTTTAATGTTGTCCCAGGGGTCTCTGAGACTGTCCTCAATTCTTTTCATTCTTTTTTTTTTATTCTGCTCTGTGGTAGTTATTTCCACTATTTTATCTTCCAGGTCATTTATGTGTTCTTCTGCCTCGGTTATTCTGCCTTTGATTTCTTCTAGAGAATTTTTCATTTCATTTATTGTGTTGTTCATCTTTTTTTTTGCGTTATGTGGGCCTCTCACTGTTGGGGTTTCTCCCGTTGCGGAGCACAGGCTCTGGACGCACAGGCTCAGCGGTCATGGCTCATGGGCCTAGCTGCTCTGCGGCATGTGGGATCTTCGTGGACCGGGGCACGAACCTGTGTCCCCTGCGTCGGCAGGTGGACTCTCAACCACTGTGCCACCAGGGAAGCCCTGTGTTGTTCATCATTGTTTGTTTGCTCTTTAGTTCTTCTAGGCCCTTGTGAAATATTTCTTGTATTTTCCCCATTCTATTTCCAAGATTTTGGATCATCTTTACTATCATTACTTTGAATTGTTTTTCAGGTAGACTGCCTATTTCCTCTTCATTTGTTAGGTCTGGTGGGTTTTTACGTTGCTCCTTCATCTGCTGTGTGTTTCTCTGTCTTCTCATTTTGCTTAACTTACTGTGTTTGGGGTCTCCTTTTCACAGCCTGCAGGTTCGTAGTTCCTGTTGTTTTTGGTGTCTGCCCCCAGTGGCTAAGGTTGGTTCAGTGGGTTGTGTAGGCTTCCTGGTGGAGGAGACTAGTGCCTGTGTTCTGGTGGATGAGGCTGGATCTTGTCTTTCTGGTGGGCAGGACTGCATCTGGTGGTGTGTTTTGGTGTGTCTGTGAACTTATTATGATTTTAGGCAGCATCTCTGCTAATGGATGGGGTTGTGTTACTGTCTTGCTAGTCTTTTGACATAGGGTGTCCAGCACTGTAGCTTGCTGGTCGTTGAGTGGAGCTGGGTCTTAGTGTTGAGACGGAGATCTCTGAGAGAGCTTTTGCCGCTTGATATTACATGGTGCCGGAGGTCTCTGGTGGACCAGTGTCCTGAACTCAGCTCTCCCACTTAAGAGGCTCAGGCCTGACACCCAGCTGAAGCACCAAGACTCTGTCAGCCACACGGCCCAGAAGAAAAGGGAGGAAAAAAAAGGAAAGAAATAAAAAGTTATTAAAATACATTATTAAAAAATAAAAATAAAAAATAATAAAAAAGACAGCAACCAAACCGAAAAACAAATCCACCAATGATAACAAGTGCTAAAAACTGTACAAAAAAACAAAAAGAAAAAGAAAAAAAAAAAAGGACAGACAGAACCCGAGGACAAATGGTAAAAGCAAAGCTATACAGAAAAAAATCACACAAAGAAGCGCATACACATACACACTCACAAAAACAGAAAAAGGAAAAAATATATATATAAAAAGGAAGAGGACAACCAAATCAGTAAACAAATCCACCAATGATAATAAGCTCTAAATACTAAACTAAGATAAACATAAAACCAGAAACAAATTAGATGCAGAAAGCAAACCCCAAGTCTACAGTTTCTCCCAAAGTCCACCGCCTCAATTTTGGCATGATTCGTTGTGTCTTCAGGTATTCCACAGATGCAGGGTATATCAAGTTGACTGTGGAGATTTAATGTGCTGCTCCTGAGGCTGCTGGGAGAGATTTCCCTGTCTCTGTTTGCACAGCTCCCAGGGTTCAGCTTTGGATTTGGCCCCGCCTCTGCATGTAGGTCGCCTGAGGGCATCTATTCTTTGCTCAGACAGGACGGGGTTAAAGGAGCAGCTGATTCGGGGGCTCTGGCTCACTCAGGCCAGGGGGAGGGAGGGGTATGGAATGCAGGGCGAGCCTGCAGTGGCAGAGGCCGACGTGACGTTGCACCAGCCTGCGGCGTGCCGTGCATTCTCCTGGGGAAGTTGTCCTTGGATCACGGGACCCTGGCAGTGGTGGGCTGCATAGGCTCCTGGGAGGGGCGGTGTGGATAGTGACCTGTGCTTGCACACAGGGTTCTTGGTGGCTGCAGCAGCAGCCTTAGCGTCTCATGCCTGTCTGTGGTGTCCATGCTGATAGCCGTGACTCGCACTCATCTTTGGAGCTCATTTAGGTGGTGCTTTGAATCCCCTCTCCTCGTGTACCCGAAAACAATGGTCCCTTGCCTGTTAGACAGTTCCAGACATTTTCCTCGATTCCCTCCCAGTTAGCTGTGGTGCACTAGCCCCTTTCAGGCTGTGTTCACACAGCCAACCCCAGTCCTCTCCCTGGGATCCGACCTCTGAAGCCCGAGCCTCAGCTCCCAGCCCCTGCCCGCCCCGGTGGGTGAGCAGACATGCCTCTCGGGCTGGTGAGTGCTGGTTGGCACCGATCCTCTGTGCGGGTATCTCTTCGCTTTGCCCTCCGCACCCCGTTGCTGCGCTCTCCTCTGTGGCTCCGAAGCTTTCCCCCTCCGCCACCCGCACTCTCTGCCCACGAAGGGGCTTCTAGTGTGTGGAAACCTTTCCTCCTTCACAGCTCCCTCCCAGAGGTGCAGGTCCCATCCCTATTCTTTTATCTCTGTTTATTCTTTATTCTTTTGCCCTACCCAGGTATGTGGGGAGTTTCTTGCCTTTTGGGAGGTCTGAGGTCTTCTGCCAGCTCTCAGTAGGTGTTCTGTAGGAGTTGTTCCACATGTAGATGTATTTTTGATGTATTTGTAGAGAGGAAGGTGATCTCCACATCTTAACTCCTCCACCATCTTGAAGGTATCCCCTCCTCAAGGTATTTTAATTTCCTCTTTGGGTTCCTTGATCCATTGGTTATTTAGTAGCATGTTGTCTAGTTTCCACATGTTTGTTTTTTCCAGTTTTCTACTTGGAATTGATCTCTAGTTTCATGTTTGGAAAAGAATGCTTCATTTGATTTCAGTCCTCTTAAATTTATTTAGACTTGTTTTGTGCTCTAAAATGTCTTCTATCCTAGAGAATGTTTCATGTGCACTTGAAAATAATGTGTATTCTGTAGAATACAGAATCTGACATGAGTCTCTTATAGGCAGCATATAGACAGGTGTCATTTTTTTTGTCCATTCAGCCACTCTGTCTTTTGATGGGAGCATTTAGTTTATTTACATCAAAAATGATTGATAATATTGATAGGTATTGTTTGGGTGATTTCCACTATTTTGTCTTCCAGATTGCTGATATATTTTTCTGTATCATCTAATGTGCTATTGATTCCATCTAGTGTAGTTTTCATTTCAGTTATTGTATTCTTCAGTTCTGGTTGGTTCTTTTTTACAGTTTCTCTTTGTCAATAGTCTTTTTCTCCATTTTTATCCTGAGTTGGGTGAGCATGTTTATGACTGTTACTTTTAACTCTTTATTGGGTAAATTATTTCTATTTTAGTAGGCTTTGGGTGGGGGTTATCCTGTTCTTTCATTTGGAACATACCCTTGCCTTCTCATTCTGGTAGTCTTTCTGTGTTTCTGTGAATTAGGCAGAACACCTACGTCTCTTGGTCTTAAAGGCCTGGCCTTGTTTAAGAATATACCTTGTGTAGACTCTGTGGGCCAGGTGACTGTGACAGGTGGGCTGGCGTGGGCTTGGGCCAGTGGGGGTCTTGGGGTGCACTGTGTTCGGGCCACCTTGGAAGGACTGCTGGAGTTTGAATGGGCACTAGCTGTGGGGTCCTGGGGTGCACTGTAGGAGAGCTAACTTGGCAAGATGCTTGGAGCTGGTGTGGTCCAGGGGGCTGGGGTACACTGTGGCAGCACTGGCAGGCCAGCTTGAGTGCCTGGACTGTGTTCTCACTTGTACTATCAAGATGGAGGGTGAATGCAAAAAATGGCACTCCGTGGTGCCTCTGATCCCAGAGTTTCAGCTATTTCCCACTATCCCTACCCCACCCATTTGGCAGATGCTCTATGGTTAGTAAATGGATTTCCTTCATGTAGTATAGATGCTCTTTAAACTACTGTTTATTTTCTATGATGCCCCAGGGCAGGCAAACCTGTGTACAGGCCCCTTGGTGATGTCCCTCCTTACTGTAGGTTGCCATGTTCTGGGGTGGGGTTCCCATTGGTACTATCTCTCCTACCCATCTCTATGTGGTCCTTTTATTATTCGTTGTGCAGAAGCTGTTCAGTAAGCCCTCAGTTCTTCAGGAGAAGTTGCTCTGTGTGTAGGTGTAGATTCAGTGTGTCCATGAGAGGAGGTTAGTTCAGGGTCGTCTTATGCTGCCATATTGGACTGGAACCTGATTGTTATTGTTCATTAACATTTCAGCTTCTGTAATGGTTATTGAATTATCAAGGCTTTGTCATGTTCCCTGTGCCAATTTTGACACATTATATTTTTCTGGAAATTTATCTGTTTTATTTATATGTTCAAATTTATTGGCATATTATTTTTAATCAAGTTTTATCTGTAGGAAGAGTCTATTTGTGTAAAAATAGGCCATTTATATATCTTCTTTGAAGACATGCCTATTCAAGTCCTTTGTTCCTTTCAAAAATTGGGTTGTGTTTTTGTTGAGTTGTACGAGTTCTTTATATAGTCTGGATATTAATGCCTCATCAGATACGATATGCAGATATTTTCTCCCATTCTATGGGTTGCCTTTTCACCCTGTTGATAGTGCCCTCTGATACATAAGTCTTTTAATTTTGATATACTCTAATTTTTAATCTATTAAATTTTGTCTATGTTTTTGATGTCATATCCAAGAAATCATTGCAAAAGTCAGTGTTGTGAAGCTTTCTCCTATGTTTTCTTCTAAGAGTTTTATAATTTTAGTTTTTACACTTAAGTCTTTGTTTCATTTTGAGTTAGTTTTTGTGTATTGTGCTAGGTAAGAGCACCATAACTTCTTTTGCACGTAGATATCCATTTTTCCCAGCATTATTTGTTGAAAAGACTGTCCTTTTCCCATTGAATACTCTTTGCACCAAATAATTTGACCAAAAACGTGAGGGTTTATTTCTGGGCTCTCTATTCTATTCCACTGGTCTATATGTCTGTCTTTATTCTAGTAGCACACTGATTTGATTACTGTAGTTTTATAATAAGTTTTGAAATCAAGGATTGTTTTGGGTATTTGGGGTGATAATGTACTCTTTAGTATAATTGACGCTAACCATATTTTACTCTAAACCTTTCTTTTGTGTCAATTATCCGGAATAGTGTCTCAAATCTAGTAGATGTTTAGTACATGTTATTGTCAGAATTCTGAAAATTGTGAGGACTTTTTATAGTATAAAATATATAATGCTTTTATAGAAACTATGAGTTTATACTCTATACACCATGGAGTGGAAAACTGGACATACTGTAGAAACCTTAGAGAACATATATCAATTATTTTCCTGCTCTTACCCTGGTTCACACTTGTTCTTTAGGAACTGTGTCTTAATAAGATATGAACATCTGTCTTTACCTGTGTTAGACGATTTTTTAAAAAATGCACTGTGGATGCAGTCCAATTGCAAGTGTCTGTAAGAACAACAAAAGACAGGCAAAAGATGAGGCAAACAGGACACAGAATCAGACTGGAGAGAGGATAACAAAAATAATAGGGTCGTTATTTTCTTCCTGTAGTTTGTCCTGCATTCATGGCATTGTAATGGAAAAATAAGATCCTGGGGAAAAAATTTCCATTCTGGGAGATTACTGGAAATCTTTGGTATGTTTGTGGTTTTCTGGTGAGAAAGTTAAAGGTGGGGAATGGAATGTATGGGAAGAAGCATCCAATGGAAATACGTACTCTGTTTTAAGCAGTAGGCAGAAAGGCCTCTTGGAGCTGTCAAAGCCTTTTTGTTTTATCTCTAAAATCCTGATCTCTGGCTTACAGAATTTGGCAAGAGCAGCTGCTTTTTAAAATAAATAGAAATGAACTCAGAGATACAGTATTTTCTTTTCTTGATATTTTACTGCAGCTCAAAGTAGGTGCGGACTTCTGGAGGACAGTTGGGAGAGGGCAGGATTTATAAGGAGGCTTGAGAAATTACATGGACACTGAAGAATTATACATAACTGGCAGTCCAATTCCACACTTTGTATGTGACAAGAGCCGACAGACTCTAGCACACAGGCAGCCCTTCTAATTTATGCTCTTCCAAAAATGACAGAGCTCCAGACTACCAGGCAATTCCGTGATCATATCATGAACTGTACTGTGTACTAGCGAAGAGATGCTATTATTTAGGTGGAAGAAATAAGGTTCAAAATGAAAAACTTCTTGGTTCCCTTGACTGTAAAAGGAAATCTTGTAAGGTTTGGGTTCATCCAGAATCAGATGATGAAATAAATTTTGATCTCATTTAGTTCTTGGGCTTCTTACATTAATTTGTGTAGTATATGTATTAACATCTGCATGCAGCTTACCAGTTCCTGGCCAAAAAAAGTTTTGCAGGCAGATTTAAGAACTTAAACTCCCATGTGAGGTTCTTTTATTTTAGAAAAATTGGAGAGTGATGGAAAAAGTATGGTGAGGAGATACTTTATCATGAAGGCATATACGTTTTAAAATTCATAAAATTTTACTTAGACCTGTCAAACTGTCCTGCTAAGCGGGTGACTTAATGGCAGTTCTGTGCATCTCTGAACTGTATCCTGTGGTAGTGGATACCTGAATTACACCCATCTGTGGTAGGCATTGCTGTGTCAATTTGGCTATTTGGGAACTATTTTTCTTTGTTAGATTGGCCAAAAGAACAATATGAATGAGTTTTGGAAGGCTGAAATGAAGCAGAAGCCATTTTTCTCTGAAGGTCTTTTTGTTGTTAGATGGTGTGACCAACAGGCACAAAGATGCCTGGTAGTTTCACCCTGTCCTCACTGCCTCACTCCGTCTGCCTTGTCTACCTGACTATTAGAGCCATTGACTGTTACCCCAGTTCACCACCAGACAGACCCTGGTCTGGGGACCAATTGAGGCAGTAGCTGCACAGACCTCTCCGTGACTTCCCCTCACCTTCTGCCTTTGGTGGTGGGATGTGCTTGTCTAGTGAGATTGACTAATCAGTGAAGCCTTCTCTGATCCTTGAACCTACCTTTCCAGTGCACAGCTTCCCTAGCAGCACACATCCTGAAGTCTAATTCCTATAATCCCTTATCATATATTACTCCCCAGACTGATACATCTAATTCAACTGTGGAGTTTTGTCCATACCGTGTCCACTTACAATGTCGTACAAGCAGCTCTTACTGTTTTTTGCCGTTGCTAAATTATTTTCTTAGCATTTTTAAAAGATACGCATGTCTCTTATCAAGTAACAATTTTCCATGCTGTTCGATGCCAAAGTTGTTTGAGTTTGTAATATAGCTTTCTTCTTGGGTGTTTCACAAAGTGTTGCCAAAAGAACCAGAAAGAAAGTTTTGCTTTTAAGTGGTTCCGGCAGGGTTTTGTGTTATTGGGCTGTTGCCTAGAACATTGAAAAGTCATATATAGAGACATAAAAAAGATTATTAACTCTATACTATATCACATCTGGCGTGTTTGGGAACCACCTTTGTTGTAGAGATTAGTCATATCTGAAATAGTTGTGTGTGGGCCAACCCTTCAAACTGTGTGCCCTGCAACACGTTCTGAGGTATTGTGGACTTACAACAAATAAAACTTTAATCTCTGCCCTGCACATGATTTCAAAGTTTGTCATTATTTTATGGACGTTGTTACATGTGGGCATTAATATCTTGAGAAAGAGTTTGATGTTTCAAAATACGAGCTTGAGATGTAGTTTAGCATTATCTGGACCATTAAAGGAGACATTTTCATAGGTTTTTGAATGAACTCAATTTCTTTTAGAGCGAGTGGAATCATTTTTTTTTTTTTTTTTTTTTTACTGAGAATATTTTGGACAAGGGTTTATTTTTAGTGAAACTTAGGAGCACTGTGAATGCCAAGATGGCCATATACCTCATAAACCTCACAGTGGGTAGTCTGAAACAAAATAGTGGTAGTTCTCTGCTTATGGTATTCTCTAGGTTCTGTGTCAAATCATTTCCCAGGGCTTTTGGCTCCTTGTAAGGACAGAAGTGCTTGAGCAGCCAATTCTTCAGTGGATAAAAATGATAAACTCCAGAATCTCTCTCTCTTGAGAGAGACAGAGACATGAATACAGAAAGAGAGATGAGATATATATGTATATATTTGTATTTGAATAACAGCAATGAGGACCAAAAGTGTGCAAAAGTTGGAAAGAATTCAACCTTTGAAAGAAGGGGATCACACTAGGTAAGATCCACATATGTATGGTGTGCCACTCAGCTCTAAATCCACTCTTCACTGCGTTCCTGGATCCCGTGGACATCTCTCTTTTGCAACGGAGGGTGCGAAAGGAAGGGGATTTTCGTCCCAAGTCTGGTGTGCTTCCATTCCTGCTGGCTCCGCAGCTGCCAGCAGCGTGTGTGTGTGGCATTCAGTGCCACTCACTTTTGAACGAGTTTTTGATGCGAGTTCTGGCCTGCCATTCTCTGCCTGCCAGCTCCTGCCTGCTGACAGGCCGGTGGAGGATTTCCCGTTTGCAGTCCTGGACCACAGCTGTGTGTGTGCCAGCCTTGGTTTCGTGGCATTCCAGCAGGAGGCTTTGGGCTTGTCAGTCCCTGTCTGCAGTTCCTTGTTCATCAGTCTCAGGCTCTGGGCCATCCAGAGGGGCTCCCAGCTTACCAGTCTTCCTCACCCCTGGTTCCTGAAATGCCAGCCTTGGCTGGCTGACTGTGTACCATCCTGGCCCAGGTCAAGCTGCTAAACTCCTCCACCATCCAGTGGGCTACAGCCATACCTTCTCCAATGAGATTTGAATCTCAGCCTTGGATAGAGGCCCCACACCCTCTTCTTTCCAAGTTGTTCCTTCCTTGGGTGTTTTCCTTCAGAGTTGGTATGCTTTTTAGAGTTCTGTTTTATTAATTCTTAGTGTAACTATTGTACATAGTTAATAATACTGTACATTAAATCTCTTCTGTTGAAATTTTTGTGTAATTTACAACTCCTGACTGAACATAGAATGATGCATGAAGTGCTTTTCCCTGAGGTGACGTTTCAGTCCCTGTAGTGGCAAGGCAGAAAGTTTTTTTTTTTTTTTTTAATCCTGAGAAACCAGAGGATGGAGTTTGGAGCTGCCAGGGAAGTTGGCCATTGAGGGAGCTCTTCCAGCACATAAGGAGCCACAGAGGAGGGAGGCCTGATACATGCATATAAAATTTCCTCAAGCCTTTGCTGACTCCTGGGCTGTGCATGTGTGGGGCAATATTCCAAGAGCCCCAGGGAAAAACATCAACTGGAAGCCTGGAGAAGATGAGCAGAGACTTGAGCTGCTCACCCCAAAGGAAGACAGGGTTTGGAGTTGGAGTCTTGTTATGCAAAGGGCATTGGTAAACACCTTGGGCTTTTCATCAGTATTCTAAGAGGACCACATTTTAGGAGTACCACTTCGCAGGAAACACCATGGAAAACAACAATCTATAGTTAGTAAAATATATCCTCTACAGTGTCTAGTATGTATTTAAAAACTATTAAACATTAAAAAGGTAAGAGTGACTCATGTTAAGAGGTAAATAGAAAAAGACCCCAAGGTTGGAAGCAGCAGTATAAGACTTTAAGATAACTATGACAAATAGGTTGAAGAAAAAATATGTTGAGGCTTCCCTGGTGGCGCAGTGGTTGAGAGTCGACCTGCCGATGCAGGGGACACGGGTTCGTGCCCCGGTCCGGGAAGATCCCACATGCCGCGGTGCGGCTGGACCCGTGAGCCATGGCCGCTGAGCCTGCGCGTCCAGAGCCTGTGCTCCGCAACGGGAGAGGCCACAACAGTGAGAGGCCCGCGTACCGCAAAAAAAAAAAAAAAAAAAAAGTTGAAGAATTTACAAGACATGAATTGATATACAAGGTTGATAGAATGGATGAGTGATGAGGAATTTCAAGACAAATGTGGAAAGAGTGAGAAATCAAATGAAAATCTGAGAATGGAAATATATCCTGGATTAAAAAACCTATAGTGAATCTATTCACTGTAATCAACAGTGAATTGAAGAATGGGACAGTGAACTTGAAGATAGCCTGGGTTCCAAGAGATCAAGGTGGAAGTTGCCGGTCTTGTTACAGCTTGTGCCCAGAGCTGGAACTCCGCCAGTTCTGTCCTCCTCTATAGGTCAGAGCGGTTAGAGTCCAGCCCGTATATTTAAGGAGAGGGAAAACAAACACCTCCTCCTCGCAAGGAATTTGTGGCTCTCTTTAATCTACCACATTCATCATGCTGTACAAGTAAGAAATGTGGAATCACACAGGTCTGGGTTTGTGTTTGGTTTCTGCTACTTTTTTTTTTTTTTTTGCGGTACGCGAGCCTCTCACTGTTGTGGCCTCTCCCGTTGCGGAGCACAGGCTCCGGACGCGCAGGCTCAGCGGCCATGGCTCATGGGCCCAGCCGCTCCGCGGCACGTGGGATCTTCCCGGACCGGGGCATGAACCCGTGTCCCCTGCATCGGCAGGCGGACTCTCAACCACTGCGCCACCAGGGAAGCCCACTGCTACTTTTATGTTCAGTAATTTGCTATACTTTTCTGAGTCTTGGTATTTTTGACCAGGAAAGGGGTTAATATGTTTGCTGGGTTATTGAGAAGGAAATAACTGGAAATAGCAGCAATTAATGGAAGTTATTACACATTATTGTAAGACCA
Organism: Delphinapterus leucas; assembly: GCF_059928025.1. NCBI lineage: Eukaryota > Metazoa > Chordata > Mammalia > Artiodactyla > Monodontidae > Delphinapterus > Delphinapterus leucas. The sequence continues at coordinate 68,884,482 of NC_143137.1, read as the reverse complement.
TTGTTGGCTTCAGTTTGTTTAGTCCCTAGTAAAGTGTTCACATGTAAAAACTTACAGCTAATGCTTTAAACTTAATTTCTTTAAGTTTCATAATGTTGAGAGTGGTAAGTAACCTAAAATTTTTTTCCCTGAAATTTTGTTCTTGTTCAAATTATACTTTGTTATTGAGCGTGGATGGGATATATAAGTTGTCAAGCCAGTGAGATGAGTAGAGATGGAAAGGACCATCCAGTGGTCATTTGGTTGGTTACATGAGCATAAATGGGCATGAGATATTAATGCAGCCCAAGCAAACTAAGCTGCTAGCAGGATGGAGTTAAACATATGAGGAGTTAGTGGTAAATGCATTTACCCGATGAATCACCACAGGATATTTTACACTGTGTTAGAGAAGAAACAGTTGCTTTGAAAGAGATTTCAGGCTTAACTTAGTGGGGGAAAAAAAACCAGGTTTGTTTCAGTGGGGAAACGTACTGGCCTTTGTATGCAAAACTCCAGTAATAATTGATTCTTTAGCATACAGAACTAAAACATGTATAACCACATCACATTTTTATTCAATGATAATTTCTTCTTTTAAAATTTCTACGTAACAGATGTTAGAATGTATTCATTGAACAAGTGATGAATCCCCATTGGTTTAGAGCTACTTGCCCTTTGCTTTGACAGTTCTTATTTAGGTGCCTGTTGGTCTAAGCATCCACTTTGGGCAGGCGTTTACATCTGTTCCTGAGAGCTGTGTGAGTTGGAAGTGTGTTTATTTTTTTAATCATCTTTTTAAAGATTTAATTAACTTATTTATTTGGCTGCACCAGGTCTTAGTCACGGCATGTGGGATTTTTAGTTGCCGGGATCTTTAGTTGCGGCATGCCGGCTGTAGTTCATGCACCAGGGATTGAACCCAGGACCCCTGCATTGGGAGAGCAGAGTCTTAACCGCTGTACCACCAGGGAAGTCACAGGAAGTGTGTTTAGAATGGGGATTGACCGGGCAGGAGTGTATGAGTCTTTAAGACTATTCGATTCTTTGAAACTGATTTAAAATGTCCTCTGTGGCCTCATCTAGGAGTTTTGTTAAATTAGTATCAAATTTTTGATTCACACAGAGCGAAAGGGAAACTAGTTCACTGAGTGGGATATCGAAGGAAGAATAACTGGTAGGTGATCTTCTCATTGGTAGTTAAGAAGTCAAGGTACTTACAAAGGCCAATATGTATTAAATGGCAGAAACAAGATAAAAATTACAGCCTGATTTCCTGTTATGTTTCCTGTAACTGATTCTTAAAACAACAACATGCTTTATTTTAATACATTTTGATAATAATTGCCCATAAAAAGGTATAATTGCTTTTGCAAATACCTTTTTTTTTTTTGCGGTACGCGGGCCTCTCACTGTTGTGGCCTCTCCCGCTGCGGAGCACAGGCCCCGGACGCTCAGGCTCAGCGTCCATGGCCCACGGGCCCAGGCGCTCCGCGGCACGTGGGATCCTCCCGGACCGGGGCACGAACCCGTGTCCCCTGCATCGGCAGGCGGACTCCCAACCACTGCGCCACCAGGGAAGCCCGCAAATACCTTTTAATAAGGTTTGATAACATAGGATGAAAAGACTGGAGACTATGTCCTTAGCTGGTTAGTTGAAAAGACTGGAGACTGTGTCCTTAGCTGGTTAGTTGTGAATATATTCAGCAGTGCATTTTTATTAGCATGTTGTCTGTCTTTACCTGTGTGGTTTTCATCTTTTTGGTTTCACTTTGAGATTTGGTTCTAATGTTGAATATTTTTTGATATACATGCCATAGGGGAATGAGTGTATTTGAAATAGTAGCAATAAATAGGATGACTGACTCTGTTAATTTCTGATGGCTGTAGTTCAGTGTGGAGGTTCAGGAAACATTCTATTAAACTTACGTGTTTAATGACACTAAATTCCTTTCTTGGAAACACACCCTTTTCTTACCCATTATTGTCTTTAGGATAATAAGAAAACTGCAAGGAAAAATTTTGTATCCTCCATTTCTAAGAAAAACTAAAAATTCTAAGATGCTTTAGCCAGACTTTTTTTTCTTTCCCTTAAAGATCTCAAGTTTATTTATAAGTTAGAAAAAAAGGAAAAAAAAAAAGGTAAATGTCCGAAGCTTCCTTAGGCTGTTAACCATAGGTTATATCCTTTTGTGCAGTCTATGTATTTCCTACCACAAAATACTAAATGGAATTAAGAGCATCAGGAAGTCACAGACTTCCTGTCATTAGAAGTAGGCTAGTCTACTTCATACCTGGTTCTGATGGATTATGGAAAGCATAAATGCCCTTTGTTTTCAACCATAGTACAAATCATCATGTTATATCATGTCCTGGTGGTATATAAAGCAGTATAATATTACGTGAAAAAGTGAACTGTGTGTTGAGTGCTGCATTTTAAATAAATTTCACTTTTTATACTTACCCTGGCTTTCTTGATTCAGATGAAGGAGTTTACTAATTTTAGTTTATTCCTAAAAGGAGCATTCTTGCCATTATATATTTTTTTCCAGGAGAATGTTGTCACTATCAAATTGTATACTTACAATGTCATCTGGAAATAATATTATTTTCAGTAAGACATTTTTGTAAAAACTGAATTTAATTAAAAATTTTTTAATAATCTAATTTAAATGATACATAGTAAAATTCATTTTGCTGGTGTAACTTCTATTTTCTGGAAGGTAAAACAGTGTAATCATTTTAAATGGTATCAAAGCTTGGTAGCACTGTCTAGTTTGCACCCAGGTAAAGGAGCTCCGTAAGGCAGCAAGAACAAGAAAAGTAAATCTGGAAACACCAATTGGAGTTTCTAGTGTATTTTCTATAATCTACATCCATGAGTGCTAGAAAAGAAATAGGGTAAGGATGTACTTACTGATACTGTTGTTAGCAGACTGAAGCCAACTTAGGAGAAGGGACACAATCAAAGTAATAAAGAGCCAGAGGACTTTAAAATTAGACCAGTTGGGTTTGATTCTTGGTTCTCACACTTATTAACAGTGTGACTGTAAGCAGGTTATTCAGCCTGTCATTCTCAATTTCCTTATTGGTTAAATAGGGCTAAAAATATTATCTATCTCGAAGGATCAGTGGGAAGTTTGAATGAGGTAACACATGGAAAGCTCCTAGTACAGTGCCTGATGTTGCAAGTGCTGGTCAGATGTCATTATGTACAAATAACCCCACAACTCCACGGCATGCAACAACTCTTCTCCCTTACTTGGTTTGCAGGTTGGCTGGGTGTTGGTTGATATAAGCTGGGCTTGACTGGGTGGCTCTCATTATGGTTAGTCTTGTTACTGGTTGTAATCTGTAATTATCTATTTGGTCTGGTTTACACGTCTCTTATCTTTATTCCCCTATAAGTTGTAAGTTGCAGTCCAAGAGGGTAGGGACTTTGTCTTGTTCACTACGTTACCCTCAGTGCTGAGCCCAATGCCTAGCATGTAATAGCCACTCAGTAAAAAAAAAAAAAAAAAAAAAAAAAAAAAATATATATATATATATATATCCCTTATAAAAACTAAAAACTTGGAAAATATAGGTTTATATTTTTAGTTGAAATTGATTATGTTCTCTAGTGTATTTTATTTTGGTGTGGCAGTTCACTACAAGCATTTTTAAAATACCACATTAGAACACTTACCTATACAATAAAAGACTTTATGTGAGAATAAATAATAGTGTTATTATAGGGAAGTTAGCTAAGCAATGAGTAAACAAAACCTTTACACATTATATATCTTAATTTATATATTAATGATGCAGAGGACTAAAGGAAATCATTTGGGTTCTGGTGAAAATAACCCGAGTAAATGTTTCAGCTTTAATGACAGATTGCTTACACTTGGGGAGTGAATTTCCTATATAAAAAGTGGGATAATTGTACATATTTCATAAGTTTTATAGTACTGAGAGTGACATTACAGCAGAGTTCCAAGACTGGTGAGTTGATGGTTGAGTACTGCCTACAGATATGTTTGTCTGTCCTTCATAATTTTTCTTAAAATAATTGTTCTTCATGAAATTAAAAAAAAATTATTTTATTTATTTATTTTTGGCTGCGTTGGGTCTTCGTTGCTGTGCATGGGCTTTCTCTAATTGCGGTGAGTGGGGGCTGCTCTTTGTTGCAGTTCGTGGGCTTCTCATTGCTGTGGCTCTCTTGTTGTGGAGCATGGGCTGTAGGCGCGCAGGCTTCAGTAGTTGTGGCGTGTGGACTCAGTAGTTGTGGTGCACAGGCTTAGTTGCTCCACGGCATGTGGGATCTTCCCAGACCAGGACTTGAACCTGTGTCCCCTGCATTGGCAGGCGGATTCTTAACCACTGTGCCACCAGGGAAGCCCCAGCCCTACAAAATTTTTTTAATTGAAATTTTTCTGGGATTAAAAGAATCAACATGATTTACTCCTTAAACAACGTAAGAGTCAGCAATACTCTCCTATTCTATACTTTGCATACACTAGTTTGTGCTATAATGTCATATAAATTGCATTTTTATACATTGCATGCCCTTCAATACTCATAATTATTGCTCTTTGCAATTGTCTTTTAAGAAGGAGAAAAAGTTAAACCAGAAATGTTTACCATGTAATGCATACATGTAACAAAAATGTTTACATGTATATTATCATTTATGTTTACCTATGTATGTAGTTATTTTTACTGGTACTCTTTATGTAGATTCAGGTTGCTATCTAGTGTCCTTTCATTTTAGCCTCAAGAACTCCCTTTGGTATTTCTTGTAGACCCTTCTGTCTACAAATTATATCACTTTTTGCTTACCTGGGAATGTCTTAATTTCTACATCATTTTTGAAAGATTGTTTCGTTGGATATAGAATTCTTGGTTGGCAATCTTTTTCTTTCAGCACTGTGAATATGTTTTCCCACTGCCTTCTGTCCTCCATGGTTTCTGTTAAGAAATTGTTAACTTTAATAGTGAATCCTATGCATAAGTTACTTGTTACTTTCAGAATTCTTCTTGGTTTTTTGACAATTTGACTGTCATGCATCCAGACATGTATCTCTTCCTGTCTGTTTTTTTGGAGTTCATTGAGCTTAAATTTAGTTAAATTTATAAATCATCATTTTTCATCAAATTTAAGAAGTAGTCAGGCATTACTTCTTTGCAAATTCTTTTTGCCCCTTTTTCTCCTTTCCTTCTAGGTGGGACATCATCAAGCATACCAACACAGGAGACCTGTCTTCAACGTGCCAGTTGTTTCTTCTGACTACTCAACCATATTGTGTGTGTCTAGTGAATTTTTCATTTGTGTTTTAGTTTACAATTGCAGAATTTCTATCGGGTTCTTATTAGTAATTTCTATGTTATTAATATTATCTAACAGATGAGGCAACTTTCTCATACTTTGGTTCTTTAGACATGGTTTCCTTCACTGAACTTACTTTTTAATAACTTATTTGAAGTCTTCATCTAGTGAATCCTAAGTCTAGGCTTCTTCAGGACAGTTTCTCGCCCATGATTATTCTCTACTTATGTTTCATTTTCTTTGCGTATCTGAATTTTTTTTTGTTAAACTGGATATTTTTACTAATATGGCAACTATGAAAATCAGAACCCATCCCCTTAGCATTTACTGTTGTAAATATTGCTTGTTTCTACTGTTTAATAACTTTCCTGAACTCATATCCTTAGTCATATGTAGCCATTGAAGTCCGCTAAGTTAGCTTGTAGCAGTTGGCTAATGGTTAGAGATTTCCTTAAATGTCTGGAACTAACAATTTTCCCAGCTTTGCCTAAGGGCTCTCTGTGTGTGTAGGGGCACACTTCCTATACTCAGAAAAGCAGTTACAACTCTGCCTTAGTTCTCACTCCCAGCTTGTGAAGATGCAAAATGTCAGCCAGAGATGAGAGCATAGGGCATTTTCAGGTCTTTCCTTGTTATGTGCACAGCCCTATGCATGTATGTGGCTTTTTCTAGATTCCTAGGAATAGTTGGAGCTTTTCAAAATCCCCTGTGGACATCTCATTTTCCAGCTTTTCCTTTTAATTGTTTGGTCAGCTTATTTTCAATTGTTAAAACCACATTAGGCAGCTGCACTAATAAACAATTAGCATTGATAGTATGTAGCTAATGCTCTCAAGGAAACACTGCATGGGAAAGCTCTGACTCAAGTCAAATAAAGACAAACCTTTGGATTTGGACTTTTCAGGGAACTTCTGGACAGGTCAAGTTATGGCAGTTACCTGGGAATTGGGATTTGAGAAGCTCCAGCCTTGTTTTACCTTATCCAGGGGCTGCCAGGCTTCTGGTTTTCATTGTGGTTGTAGGCAGTTGGTTTTCAGGGCTGTCATGCTCAGAAGAGAATGTGTGGCAGAACAGGGTAAATTAAAATTCTACAACATTAACTATTTTTACCAAGATTTAGTGCTATGTGTTTGAACAATTCCACAGATCGTCACATGCCTTTGTTTACTTTGCAGAGTTCTTAGAAAGCTGATTTTCATAATATCTGCCAATGTTCTTGTTGTTGTTATGGAAGAAAGCATTTTTGGAATACTTAGCTCTTTTTGCTTAGTCTCCTCAACAAGTAACTTATTATTATTATTTTTTTTGGCTGTGTCGCGCAGCATGTGGGATCTTAGTTCCCAACCAGGGATCGAACCCATGCCCCTTGCAGTGGAAGCACAGAGTCTTAACCACTGGACCACCAGGGGAGTCCCAACAAGTAATTTTATTACTTGATTTTTCACATGATTTTTGGAAGTCAGTTACTCCTGAGTTTAGGAGTATTAATGTCAGATATGAAAGAACCAAATATGCAAAAGTTGATACTATGTATACTATTTATATACATGTTATATCCACCATGTTATTTTAAATTATATTTTAGTACTAAATAAATATCTTCTAAATGTCTTGTTCTTTAAATTGGAAATATCTTTCTCTAAAATGTGCTTGTGTCTGCTTTGATGTTTTAATTACAATTAAGTAGGTATGCTAAATTAGCAGATCAGGCATATTTTCTCCTATTAGACTAGTCTCCTGTTAGACTACTAGTAGTAGACTAGTAGACTAGTAATTTTCACATTAGATGGAATTAGTGGCTTAATGCCCTTTGTGATTAAATAGGCAAAGTGTTTAAGCTTTTACTTAAGAGATGTTTCTGGAAACAAGAACATCAGTGTCTAATACAAAGCACATGCCTACACTGAACTAGTGAGTTGAAACTCAATTCTTAGGGTATATAATCAAAATCTCACTTGTTGTTAAATACGGGCTCATTATTACTATATAGATGCTATGGTTGGCATGAAACCAGTGGTTAGACTTTTCTGAAAGAGGTGCTGTGTGTGTGTGTGTGTGTGTGTGAGAGAGGAAAAGAGGGAGGAAGTGAGGGGACAGAGGGAGACTAAAAAGGATGAGAAAGAAATAGATACAGAGATGAGGGCGGGAGGAGAGGAGAAATAGAGAAAGAGAAAAAGAGAAACAAAGACAAAAGAAAACAGAGGGAGAGACCCTAGAAGAGGGACATAGACTGTGAGCATATTTTTGGAAAAGTTGAAGTAGGAAGGGTTAAATCATAATTTTTCAAGCTGTGTTCCATGGAACATTGTTCTTGAAGAGAGTAAGTTTTGGAAAAAGATCTCTTGGTGAAATATACTTGGGAAATGCTAGACATGATATTCCTCATTCGAATATTCAAAATGCATATTAGTAAACTGAAGTCTCTGAAATGGAAGTTGCTGAACTATGTTGAAGTTAGCATTTCCTGAACTTATTTGCATAAGGAACATTTGCTGTGGATCACAGCTAATAAAACTCAGAAAATAGTGTACTTCTGCACAAAACTGATGGACTTGGAGACAATTTTCATGTATTTTAACTTTTCAGTTACAGCTAAAGGGGAGATAAGGGCAAGTGAGGAGCAGTGGCAAGAAAAGGTGAAGGCAATCTTGTTTTACATATTTTTCTGGGGAATAGAAATCTACTTATTTTTGCTAAGATGTATCATAAAAATAGTGTGGGTAATAATGAGGCTTTTAAAAATTGACAAAATTTAAAAATTCCTATTTGTGCCATAGAACTTTAAGAATGCAATGAATTGGTTCTTATTGCTTTGCAGAATTCCTGACATATGGTAGTTGTTAGTTTGTGGGTATGTGTGTAATGGATGAATGCATTTTATTGTGATCTTTAAGATGTTACAGTTTCATGGAATTTATTACTTACAAGAAAGAAAGCTAGAGAAAAATGAAAGTTATTTTCAGCTTCTGATCCTTGATGACTGAGCTTTACCTTTTCTAGATTGGTAAATTGAGGGAAAGCTATTGAAAACTGCTGAAACAAGCAGGTACATTTGCTGGTTTAACCTGATCTAAAAATCCCTCAGAGTTGAATGTAGTATTTCTTTTACTTGTGGCTAACTAATATCATGGTTTCTAGGAAGCTGTCCTTTTTATGTCCTTTGCAACCACAGGAGAATTAGATTTTATTTAGGCCTTTTGTTTTTTTTAACTAAAGAGATTCCTTATGAAAGTACATAATTTAAGGCTTAATCTGACTGTGAAATCTTTGGCTTTTTACGAATGCTGGCTTTTTGTGTGTGCATACATGTACTCGTGTGTGGGATTGTTTATACTATTACTGTGAAGTTTACAGTTGAGAAAAAAAGGTTGGTCACAGGATAAGGCAGTATCTCTCAGGAGTTAATTTTTCACATGTATACTTTAATACTTTCAGATTGAAGTCCATGTTCCTTAATCGTTAATCAAATACTATTTGTACATAATCTAAGGACAGTGGAAGACCTGACTACACTCTAAAAACAATCTTAGATTGTTTATTAAATTAGTACAGATGTACTGTTCTCAAGTAATCCAGATGACAGTAGTATATGGTTTCCAGAGCCATATGATTACCACTAAATTTTTGTAAGAATCTGTTTGATACCTCTGGAATATAGTTTTAAAATACACTACTTTTTGATTAAAAATTTCTTTGCATTTTTATCAGGCACAGGTAGAAATGCTAGCAATGAAGTAGTGGATAAAATAATACATTCACTGTCTCGCAGGCTCCTAACTAGTGCCAGTGTTAACTTCATTTTGCATAGGGCCTTAAATAAGTCTGATGTACCTCTTGGACACAATCAGTGATTAAAACTGTATGAAGAAACATCTTCTTTTAAAAGTTGTGCCTTTGGTGAAGTTTCCTGCAGTGGGGTTAAAATCTTTTAATCGTTTCAGTGATTTAACTCCAGCTGCCTAGACAGCCATTGCTAAAGGATCCACTTTTCCTGCTGAGGCCTGAGGTGTGTGCTGTGTTGTGTGGTGGTTAGCAGGCAATCATGTTAAAAATGACCCCAAACTACCACAGGTTCTCCCTCAAAACATAGTAGGAAGTATTCTGTTATGAAAACTAGAGGTAGAGTTACTTATCTATGGCTCTTACAAGCAAAGCAACAACTTAGGAATTGATTTGCAAGAGTATTATGACTTAATCTAAATGTAGTGCTTTGTAGTGTTTTTAATTTATGGTAAAATTGAAGTAAAACTAGTCTTTTGAATGTGGTCTGCTGCTTAGATTGTTCTGTATTTAATCATCGCATTTGTACAGTGAAACATCCAGGATATTTAAGTTCCTCAGTTAAAAATTAAGTCAGGACTCTCAAATTTTTTAGGAAACTGAATAAAATAATACCAAGGAATAAACAACAGGAGGAGAAACCATTAAAAAAGAAAAACCTCTGAAAGTTAAAAGAAATTAAAAGATGTTCTCTCACCAACGGTTCTACAGTGAGTGGACGTGTCAGTATCATCTTTCTCTACGGTGAAACACATATGGCTTTCAAAAATATTAGATAAAATGGAAGTTACAACAGGAAGCCTTTTTAATCTGATTTTTATGGAGAAACTGAGAAAAAAGACGAATCATACGGTTTCTTAGCCTTTGGCAAAGACAATGTGTGGTGAATATGGCCTGGCATTTTGTTGCAAGTCCATGATGTGGAATATACCAAGGTCAGGTGTGGTGAATTTTCACTTCTGTGCAAGGCAAGGGGAGTGAGTGTTGCACGTTGCACCTTTGTTGCTGAACCGAGGAGCTCCCCCTTTTTAGTGCCTCTGTTGATATATCATACGTAGATACTGATATGTGTGCATTGATATGAGTGTATATATTGATATAATTTCTTAATAAGCATACAGTTTTAGGGTAAAAATCACCACTTAAGAACATTTTTAGTGAACTGAATGTATGAAAGAAAAAATATTTCATCCTGGGGAGAGTATATACATCTCTCCAATGGCTATTCCCTTGGAGTTACCGTTTTTCTGTTTGCACAAGATGCACTTTGAAAAAAGTGTTAGGGTGCTTGTTACTTGATACCCTTGAGTGCTGGCCACCTTCCCTTGCTTTTCCCCAAGGCCGAGATATATTTGAATATAATCGGAGTTTGACCTGGAGTGAATTGGAGAACTCGGCATTCTTGGGAAAGGAGAAAGTAAAAGAACTGCTGTTTCTTTTAGGTGATGATTTGAAAGGCCGATACAAAATATTTTGATTCTTTTAGGAAAAACAGAAAAAAAAAAACATGGTAAAAGTGAACTGGAATGTCTTATTCAAGGTGCTAATTTTCATTTTATTCTAACCTGGAAAGACATCAATTTTCAAACTTCTAGTTTTTCTTTGACATTGCAGCAAGGCAACTAGAAATGGTCCCTGGTGGGGCAAATATGGCATGTTTGTGATTTGATAGTTTTTAGACACTGGATAAAATTGGTCCTAAATTGGTCCTATTTGGAATTGCACCAGGGAGGAAGCTTGTTCTATCTTGTTGCTGTGCATTTGAATGATCAAGAGATAGCTTCTTGTGTTCAGTATATTCTCCCTGAGATCTTTCACAAGCATTGTACTTTCTGGGGAAAAAAATTACACTATTTAACAAACTAAAGATTTGGCAAGAATTATTTAGGTATGTTTTGAATCTTTTTCTTAAGCTGAAAACATAACACATACATAACTGATTAACATAGATTAATTACTTTTTTCAGGATTACTGCTTCAGCTTTTTTGTGGTCCCAGTGCGTACAAATTCAGGTAATTTTAACTCATAATGGACTTGATGGCTATTAAATCTTCTAATGTGAGGATTCCCTAGAGAATAAGACCTCTGTGATAGGCTTTGTAAGACAGGTGATCTATCCTGATCCCAGGACATCCAGATTTTAAGAGGGATTTCCTTCTTTGATATCTACATGTCTTTCCTACTCTTGATATTTTCACAATGAAAACTAATCAGAGCTGTTTCTTTTCCTGTAATTTTTTTTTGTTTTTGGTAGTTCATCTAGGCCTTTCTGTGTTGGATGTCTGTTTAATATCACGATATTCCTTTTGGAAAGAGAATGTGCTATTGCTTACGTTGAATAGCAGGGAATAAATGTCAACACTCAGGAAATAATTATTAATCTGGGAGGGAATGCAGTTCTTTCAGAGGACTGAGAGCTGGGGTTGGGTATGAGTCCTACGTTTTGTCCTTTGTACTATCACCGAAATTTCTTTTTTGTTTTTCTTAAAACATATCCCAATCTTATGAAAAGGTGTTACTGCAGTATGCTTTTTGAGTATAAAGACTAAATTTTTTCACAGTAGTTTATGGACAGACTGTCACCTATTATATTGCCAAGTTCATTATATGTTCCCAAAACATGGTTCAAAAAGGAGTGCCATTTCTTTCAACGTTGGTTGTATGGTCGATATATTCCATTGTACAAGTTTACTTTAAGGTTTTAAAAATGGAATTTTTTGAATGTTCAGTGCATGGGAGAAGAGTCTACCTGTGTTGCTACTAATGAGCTAAGACTCTGGAGACTTCAAATATGCTGTGACAGGGGTACCCAGGTAGCATTCTTGCAGAGAATAGTCAGTCTTATACTTGTCATTTTGGTTTGGAAAAGATTTTTGGATAATTCGCCATATTTATGAATAATCGTCAGTGATGCTGGTAGTTATACAGTCTTTCAGAAGGATTTTGAGATAATTGCGTCTATCAGGAACTTTTATTGGTACTGGAACTTTCCACTGTCTATGGAAGTTCCCTGATTAGCTTTCGAGTTTACAAGGAAGAGAGATTAAAAGTTTCCCAAGAAAGACATGTAAGTTATTGGAAAAAGAGAATTCATTGGTAACTGGCAAGCTGTTGAGACCTGAGTTACTTCTAGGGGTTTTGCTGCCTTATGATTAATCCATTTTTTTCACCTCATCTTCTAAATTTATGATTTCTGTTTTTCTGTAACTTCAGATTTAGTTTCCACAACCTCGCGCTCCAAGAGGAGTGCATGCCATAGTAGATTTGACTTCCTTTCTCAACTGGCAAATTCTTTCCTCATGTCCTAGTGCAAACTTTGGGCATATAGAGCCTTCATGAGCCCGTTCACCCAGATCATAAGCTACTGATCATCTGTTGGCCTGGCTGCTCTAGAGATAGGTCCCCACCCGTAGACCAGTCAGCAGAACCTATGGAGTGGGGTTGGGGAGGAATGGGTATGACAGGAAAATAAAACAAGGTTGATGCTTTCTTAGCAGGGATTGTAGATCGGGTATTTTCTTTCCCAAAAAGGGGTGGGGGGTGGGGAGGGCACGGCCAGCACCCAATATTGTTTAAAAGATTCAAGTACAATATCTCATCGATATCTTAATTATTGGAACAGGAGCAGATAAATTTGGGCAAAGTTGGAAAACCTCACATTGTTTCCGGCACTTTGCCTGTTGTGATAAAAATGAGAAGGATGAAGTTAAAATTCTGTCTTTTATAACTCAGTTGTTACATTATTGGATGGATTACATAAGGATAATGAGGATAGTGATTGTGTATAGAAGAGTGTTCATTTTCCCTAGGCCTTGTTAGTGGTGCACCATGTATTTGCCTCCATCTGTCCTAGAGGAGGCAAGGGCCAGTGTAATTCATTTTGAACACAGGGTCTAAGTACATCAAAGGCTGGTGCACAGAGTGAGGGGTAATGGCACAGAGGAGTTGGGGTTTGCCAGTGGCATGCTCTGCTGGTCCATGCTGGAATCTATAGAATACGTAGAGCAGGAGCAGAAACGTGACCAACCGCTTGGGCTGTGTTTTCCCTCACACAGTCTATACTTGTTGACAACAAATGGAATGATCCCCATTCCTTGTTGCTAAGGAAATCTATTAAGTTTCTCAGAATAGAATGTTACCTATTACAGAAATATTTCAATCCAGGTGTTCCTGGCCGACTTCCCAGTGTCCCCAGACAGTCCTACTAAATAGGTGCTCACTGGTCTGTAACTGGTTTCATCCTGCCCAGAGACCACAGCCTAGCTCTCTGATGGTGAGGGAGGGACATGCAGGCCTTAGTTCAGGCTCTCATCAATAAGTAAGTGTGTGTGTGTGTGTGTGTGTGTGCACGCGCATGTGCTGTGCTTTGGGGCAGCTCTGCTTTGTACTGTGGGTGTACATTGGCTGGACAGCTCTGCTCCATTCTTTCACCTTGGTTTGACCAGCAGTCTATCCAGGCATGTTCTCATGGAGATGGCAGGTATAAAAGGGTGGAAACACACAAAGTTTCTTAAAGCCTAGATCTGCCACTGGCACACTGTCATTGCTGCCTTCTATGGGGCCAAATTTGTAGTCTTTTGTGTCTGGCTTCTAAGGCTAAAGCATAATGATTGCGAGATTCATCCATGTTGTTGCACATGTCAGTCTATTGTTCTGTTTTATTGCTGAATAGCTTGTCACTGTTAGTTTTAGCCTCAATGGCCTAGTGTTCAGGCAAATTTAATTCCTGTTCTCTTAGCTCTGACTTTTCATGATTGAAGGATGTAGGCTAGGCTGTAGAGAAGAGATTTTAGGAGCCACAGAGTTTCATAGAAAACCTAGAAACAGAGTTTCACAGTGTATAAGTCAACAGTTGATGCTGGGGGAACTAGATTGTAAAGTGAGACTCAGAAGAAACATTTGAAAATATCATGTGAAATATGAGAACCAGGGAGAAGGCTGAAGGTACTAAAATTAGTGTAAGGAATGGGCCAGCAGGAGGCTATTGGACAAGTTGTTGAGACGGTGGGATAATTTTAAAACCGTAGTTTTGGTCTTGAGATAATGTTTGGGGTTTAAAGCAGATTGTTACAGTTTTAAGTGTTGCACTGAACTCAGGTTAAATTTTGTGCAACTTGTATCATTGAAGAAAAAGTAGAACTGATGTCATGAAGTCATTGGTGCTTCTCTTCATTTCCCACAGCCTGTGAACATACAGATTTAACTTTGATCTCTTTGTGTTGTATTTGCTTGTATATCTTCCCCAGCCTCATTCATCCTTCTTGGTGCTTAGAGAAGGATGCCTGGCAACTTTTCCATAAATATTTGCTTGGTATCTGGATAGATACTCCTCAAGTTTTTTGATCATTCTTTTTCATGTTTCTCTCATAAATGTTGGACATGTATTTACAGCTTCTTATGAGTATTCCTGCTAGATGTTCTGTAGGGAACTTAAACTGATGCCATGAATCTAACCAATGGAACTGTTCCCTTTTTCTGCACCTTCCAACTGGGGTAATAATGTCACCAACCCTGTTGATGCTGAAATAGCTTCTGGCTCTGGGCCCTCCCTTCTCTGTTTTCTGGATTTATTTCAGATCCTCATGATCCCTTTTTTCTTTTTCTTTTTCTTTTTTTTTTTTTTGCGGTATGCGGGCCTCTCACTGTTGTGGCCTCTCTCGTTGTGGAGCACAGGCTCTGGACGCACAGGCTCAGCGGCCATGGCTCACGGGCCCAGCCGCTCTGCGGCATGTGGGATCTTCCCAGACCGGGGCACGAACCCGTGTCCCCTGCATCGGCAGGCGGACTCTCAACCACTGTGCCACCAGGGAAGCCCCCTCATAATCTCTTGATGAGATTACAATAGCAGCCTTCTAACACAGCGGTCCCCAACCTTTTTGCCACCAGGGACCAGTTTCGTGGAAGACAACCTTTCCATGGTCGGGGTTTGGGGAGGGATGGTTCAGGCTGTAATGAGAGCGATGGGGAGCGGCAGATGAAGCTTTGTTGGCTCGCCCGCTGCTCGCCTCCTGCTGTGCGGCTCGGTTCCTAACAGGCCTTGGACTGCTATCCTTCCGAGGCCTGGGGGTTGGGGACCCCTGTTCTAACAGTTTTCTCTGCATGAATTTAAAGTTACCTTATCTCTGCGGCTGGGTATTGATCCAGTTTTTCAGTTTTTCCCTTAGTTGTTGACCCTGGGGCTGGACAATGCATGTGTGATATGTCTGCTCAGTGGGTTTCTGGGCACTATCTCAATTCCTTAATTTTATTTGCTAACTTCGATCAGTTTACTTTTTCAAAGAAGATACATAAGAGTAAAATATTCAGTGAACCTCTTAGTTTTTAATAGTGCTTGACAGTATTTGATTGTGAAGCTGAAAAGAAATAGTTAAAAACAGTTATACAATTACCAGTGAAATTTACTTTTCCATGTTATTTTTCCCTCGAATTATCTGGATGCAGAAAAGAAGTATCATCTTCTAGGTAATGTTTAACTCATGCATATGGGTGGTGTTTGCCTGTAAGTTCATAGTGGCTTTTGGTTGGGTAGAGCTGATAAAAATGTGAATAAACTGACAGTTTTTTGTTTTAACTGATAAGTGTTTGAAAGCCATTTGTAAATGTAATTCTGTATAAACTCTTCTAAAAATTGGTACTCATAGAAATCTTGTCCTTAGCCAGGTCATTCGTAATTTGTTTCCTGAAGACTGATGATTGCATTTATGTTATCAGCCTCATATGGACTTAGTCTGAGGTTGTTTATTTACTCATAAAATGATTGGATATATTGTAAGAACAAAGCTTCTTGGACAACTGTCTCTCCTGCAATTCTCAAATACATTGCATAATTCAAACAATGTAAATGTATGCAAAATGCTTCAAGTTTGATTTTCAGATGATAAATTGAATGCAGGTGTTCATTGTTTACCTCATTGTAAGATAGCCTATTTTGTTTCTACTTGAAACAGTCTGAGTATGGTTCTATAACTGCAGAGTGAGAAACCTGTGCATGCATGCCTTTGATTTAGTTTTTCTCTAATGTGTGTATTCTTTGTTGGGCAAACTTCCCAGGCTGCTTTGCAGAACTAATACTGTGAGTGATGTTAAAGCTGGAAAAATAGATATGTAATCGGATTATTTGTAACCATGGACCATTATATGATTACCATAAAACAATAGTTCCTCACTTTTTTTGTGTTATAAAAGCTCTGACACTTGTAGAATCCCTTCCCAGAAAAATAACTGCATTATACACACAATATTATTTTCAGAGGTTTTTCCAGTCCCTCTGAGTCCTATTCACTCACCTCATGTTAAGAACTCTGCTACATTTTAATGTGTTGTTTATGGGAATATAAACTGAAGCCACCTTTGTGGATGACAATATGGAATTACTTACCTGTTTCTGGGTAAAGATAACCAACTGAACATGTATCTAGTTTTGTTCACTACTCAAACCTCACTAAATCCACTTAGCAAGGGATTAAAACCAACATGAACCCACGGAAATAAGGAGAATGAGAGGTGGTGATGGCAAACAAATAAATAACCAGAAAACAGGTGAATAAGTAGTAACTGATGCAGTCGATTTGAGAAGGCTGAATTATAAGAGAGTTGTAGGGAAAGCTAAGGAGTAAAATTGACTACAATAGAATTCCCCCAAAGTTCAGGTAGCACCAGATACTTCTAGAACTGAGTGAAGGGGGACAAAATAAGGAGGCTTTGCCGGAACATATTTTAAAAATAGTCTGATCTCTAAATCACCTTCTCTACTCTATGATTTCCCCCCACACCACCACCACAGAGACAGGTGGGGGTGAAATGCTTCCTCCGTCTGGGGAGAACACTGGGTGCAGTTGAGGGAAGGAGTGCCTTGCCCCAAACGGTGACTAACAGACCATGTGCACATTGTCTGCCCAATGTGAGAAGCCCATGGTCTCTTCTCCCACTCAGCAGCCAACACCCTGGCGGCTTGGCTTTCTGTCTTGGCTGGAGATTGGAAGTGTTTTATTTGAGTAATATGTCTAGTCGAAGAAGACAGACCTAAGAGTACTAACCTCAGAGGTTCCCCATCTCCGTATAGTGAAGCTCACCATTCACAAACCCCACCCCTGCACTCATTGCTTAATAGCTTTTTAATCTTCCACTCTTAAATATAAGCTGACAAGTTTACCATCCCACGTGAAGAATGCACTTTACTGTGGAAGATAGAGACCAAAGCAAACAGAAACGCCTAATATGAGGAAGCAGTGAATATGTAGAGAAAGGAAAACTTTTTTTTTTTTTTTTTGTGATACGCGGGCCTCTCACTGTTGTGGCCTCTCCCGTTGTGGAGCACAGGCTCCGGGCGCGCAGGCTCAGCGGCCATGGCTCACGGGCCCAGCCGCTCCGCGGCATGTGGGATCTTCCCGAACCGGGGCACGAACCCGTGTCCCCTGCATCGGCAGGCGGACTCTCAACCACTGCGCCACCAGGGAAGCCTGAGAAAGGAAGACTTTTAAAAATATCATTACAGAGATAAAAGTTCATTGCCGACATGAATTAAGATCAGAATGCTCAAAAAAAAAAAAAAAAGTTCAGAGGATAAAAAAGATCTGGGGTTAAAAATAAATCTGAGGAACTTCCCCATAAAGGATAAAAAGATGGCATATAGGAAAGAAAAGAAAATTAGAAGTCCAATCAAATAAAATCAATATTCAATAACAAAACTTTCTGAAAGAGAAAATTGAGAGAAGGAAATAGCAAAGAAATAATGCAGCAAAAAGTGTTTTTAAAGCTTACCTCTTATATTCCCTTTCTCAGAAAGCTATTAGAGGATGTGTTCCACAGAAAGGAGAGTGTCATTCAAAAAGATTACACGGGATATTGGAGATTCATGATAGGAGAAAGATGAAGAGTATCCCCAGGATCATGGTATAGGGCATTCTCAGGATGATAGCTGTGTGTCACTGTCAGAGGACAACAACCAGTCCATGTTGAAAAAGGTCAGAAGACTTCAAAAGTGACTTCTTCAGAGATGTAAGGTTGGTGAAATGCCTTATGTGTGTGAATATCTTGAGAGTAGATCTAGACAAATAGCTGTTTGCTGTTGAATGAGTCATAAGTATGTAGAAAACCAAACACTTGAAACAAAAGAGAAGTTCTAATTCCAGGAAAAACAAAGACTTGTGCAGGAAAGGAATTATAATATATAACCTAGCTATGAGTAATGTTTACATAGTCAGTAATGTAGACACACATTGATTTAACCAAAATTAGGATATTGAAGGCATGGGGAATGGGAATTGTTGGTGTGTATTGTGGTGATGTTGGGAGGAGAGAAGACAAAGTTCTTCCATATATGATGGCCAACTCAGAAAATAAAGAGACAGGATTACAAGTATGTTATTTAGAGAGATGGTGTGATGGTAAACTATTTAATTGCAATTGCTCAGGCCTGACAGTGTTCTGCTTTTGTACCCTTACTATGGCCTCCTGGTAAGTGAAGTATATTTCTCTGCTCCTTGATTCTGGATTTGGTCTCTTAACTTGCTTTGGGATTTTAGCAGATGTGATATAGGCAGAGGCATAAATGTGCTTGTGCTGTTGGGCTTGCCCTTTGGTGCATCTGTTGCCTTAAGGAAGGCATACTCTCGTGGCTGCCCCTCCATTGTGGCCTGCAGTGTGAGACCCACAGATCAGAACTGCCACAGACAACCTACAGTCCTGCAGCTTTAGAGCACAGTCATCTCAGCTGTCCCACAGCTGTTCATGAGAAAGAAGTGTATTGCTATGTGCCACTGAGATTATATGTACATTTTTTACTCACTGATAGTTGACTGTTACACATGGAAATGAATATTAGAAGAGTCAATTGAAAGAAGGAAAAATGATCGCCTCTGGAGAAGACAAAGTAGGGTGAAGGGGGTGAGGTTGACTTTTTCATAACAAATCTTATAGAGATATTTGGTTCTTTGAACTATGTAGTTTGATAACTGAAATGTATGAACTAAAAATTTAGAAAATAGAATAGATGACATGATTTTGTAGTTGGAGTTTATAAAGCAAATCTAGCAGATGGACAAGAGATCAAAGCAGTTGGGGTGCTAGTAATGACATTTTTCATGCCTTCCACCATAGTCTCTTGGTTGATGAAGGGCAGTCTAAGAAAGCGAACATTTCCTAATCAAGAGCAAATAGAGGTTTTATAGGATTGGATGCCTCATTCAGGGAAAAGGGCAACTTCATTGTGAGAGGAGAGTAAGAGAAATGATGGTTAGATCTTCCAGTCAGACTGGATTATGGAATGAAAAATTTCAGAGGAGTCACAGATAAAGGTAAACATCAAGTTCCCCAAAACAGAAATTAGTTGTTCAAGTGAAGATAAATGTCAAGGAAATGGCTAGAGTATTTAAAGTTTGTGCACATGGACCTTGAATTCAGCTAGTATAATGTCAGTAATTGGAGTAAAAAGGAAGACTGATCCCATGTGCCTGAAACTGCAGAGCCTATGAAGTAGTGAGAGATGATAGTGTTATGAAGGTTGGAACATTGTCCAGATGGCCCGCATTTTGGAAGGAAAGAGTGTTTTGCATGGAAGAAGAGCAGTAGGGATCTGGAATGTTAATCCTGCCTTCGTACCCTGCCTTTGAACCACTTACTAGTGATGGTTGGGAAAAGCAGTAGAAACCAGTTGAGGATGCTGGTGAGCAATAGGTATTCCTTCAAATCTAGGAGGTGAAGAGCCTATTAGGTAATGAGTTTGAGTGAACTGAAGCATAACAGAGGATGGTACAGGAGAAAGGGCTGGGCAGGAGGTTAACTATAGGGTGATGGTCCGCGGAGACTGACCGAACAGTGTGAGAGGTGTATTATAAACTATTTATTTGATGTTAGTCACTTAACCGCTACGTAGAGAAGACAGGAAAACAATATACACATAACAAAAAAGCTTCAACTGGGCTTTTTTGTGGTTGAGAGTCCGCCTGCCGATGCAGGGGACACAGGTTCGTGCCCCGGTCTGGGAAGGTCCCACGTGTCGTGGAGCGGCTGGGCCCGTGAGCCATGGCTGCTGAGCCTGTGCGTTCGGAGCCTGTGCTCCGCAACGGGAGAGGCCACAACAGTGAGAGGCCCGCGTACCAAAAAAAAAAAAAAAAGGAAAAATTAATTAAAAAAAAAATAACTTCAACTATGTGTGATTTACAGAACAAATCAAAACGGGAAGAGAATATCCATGTTTGTAATTGTCAAAATTTAGAATAATATACTTTAAAACTTTGTTCATCTTCTACCTTTATTCTTCCAATTTCACTGCTAATTTTTCTTCCATTTTTCTTAATGCAAACTAGGTGTAAGGGAAAGTAGAAGGAGAAGGTTGTACACATTTTCAGAGCTCCCCACACTACGGAGAAAATAGAACTCTACTCAACCATTAGATATTACTGAATAGCTTCTGGCAGCTTTTTTTTTTTTTTTTTTTTTTGTGGTACGCGGGCCTCTCACTGTTGTGGCCTCTCCCATTACGGAGCACAGGCTCCGCATGTGCAGGCTCACCGGCCATGGCTCACGGGCCCAGCCGCTCCGCGGCATGTGGGATCTTCCCGGACCGGGGCACGAACCCGTGTCGTCTGCATCGGCAGGCGGACTCTCAACCACTGTGCCACCAGGGAAGCCCTGTTTGTCTGTTCTTTAATTCTAGGTCTTTGTTAAACATTTCTTCCATCTTCTTGATCTTTGACTCCATTATTTTTCCGAGGTCCTGGATCATCTTCACTATCATTCTGAATTTTTTTTCTGGAAGGTTGCCTATCTCCACTTTATTTAGTTGTTTTTTGGGGGTTTTATTTTGTTCTTTCATCTGGTACATAGCCATCTGCCTTTTCATCTTGTCTGTCTTTCTGTGAATGTGGTTTTTGTTCCGCAGGCTGCAGGATTGTAGTTCTTCTTGCTTCTGCTGTCTGCCCTCTGGTGGATGAGGCTATCTAAGAGGCTTGTGTAAGTTTCCTTGGCAGGCAGTTTCTTAACCAATGTACCAGCAGGGAAGTCCCTGATTTTTTTTTTTTTTTTAACATATTGGACTTTGTGGTTGAGTCATCTATTTTTTTCTGTTTTCCACCCTTCTAAATATTATCCTCTTAAATATTATCCTTATTTTATGAGTATAGACACTGTTATTCTGGGCTTATTAAGTCTTTATTAACTGTATAGTTTCTAGCTCCTACGAAATACTTTATTTTTTGCCTTTTTCACCTTATCTTTCATTTTAGTTTTACCTTGGGTTTCAGTTAAGTCTGGGTTTTTTGCTCATGTGTGTATGTTGGAGACTGGTTGGATTTGTGGATTTTATAAGTGGGCCTGTTGATTGTGAGGTTCACTGTAGGGTGACTGGGGTTGGCAGTGTATGTGGGGACCTCTGACAATAGTGTGCCAAGGGCTTCTGCCTGAGGAGAACATTGTTAACACTATTTTGGGCTCCAAGTTTAGGGAGGCAGAGGGTTCTCCACACCTATGTATTTGTGTGTTTTTCATGTGATCAGTGATAGCACTATGGCCCCCATGCTGGATAATGTCGATACGTTGTGTAGTTACACATTAATTAACTTACTTGATTAAAACCTACCATTTTGCTGGGTGATTTATTTTTGTTCCTTTTCTTTTTTTCTGCCTGCCTTTGTATTAATTTCTCATTTTATGATTCCCTCTTATCACTATTGACTTCTTACTCTAAAACATTTGTTTAGTGATTACCTTGAGTTTAAACTCACAGTCACTTTGAAATACTATTACACCTCTTCATGAGCACCCAGTAACAGGTTGCTGAAGAAGACCTGCGGGTGGGTATACACTCCTGTTGTGGCTGTGATTCCCAGAGGTTCTACATTCTCCTAGTTTCCTCCACTCAGTATTTGACAGTTGGAATTTTTAGGTGATTTCTTCTTACCTGCCTGTATGGCACTCTCTCCCTTTTGGGGGGAGGCATGCCTTTTCTTAGAGTTAGGGGTACTTGGTCATCCTGTGACCTCAGCTCTGATGTTTTGAGAAAAAGTTCTGCTTTTGTAGTTTGTCTGCTTTTTTCTTTTGTTCTGAAATGAGCATCATTTTTGTCAGCTTTCCATATCCTAGGCAGAAGTGGAAATCGTCATCCATGTTCTTAAGAAACACATTCAGAATTTAATTTGTTATTAAGCATGCTGTTTTTTTTTTTTTGAGGTAACTGTAGAAGCAAGGTTTAATGCAAAAAAGTTACCAAAAACCCTGTAAATAGTTGTAATATTAATCTATACAGTGAATAACAGCTTCAGACTATTTCTGCCAGAATGGCTCAGTATCTGTTTCTAGTATATATTTCATAAGTACCTGATCCATCATTTTCCTTATTTCCTGTTGGCTCTGTTGATTGGAATCCTGAAGACTTCATGCAGTTTGTAAGCTGTTGCCATGTTGGCTGGTACATCACGTGAGTGGCAGGAGCACAGCATCAAGTAATTCTCATCCCTGAGATACAAAGGAAGTAGTTGTTCCTGTGGGTTCCTCTTAGTATACACTTTGTGAGTGCTTTTAAGGCTGTCCATGCATGTGTTCAATATCTTGCATCTGGAAAGAGGCAGGAAAAGGGTTATTGCTAGTCATCTCTGGGATTTAACAGTGTGTTAGGTGAGAACTCTTTTTTTACTGTAGATTGGTGTCACTTGCATACTACTAGATGAGCCTGTGCAGACGTTGAAAGTAGGATGTAGAGGTTTACCAAAACTTAATGTATTTGAATGTAACAACTGCTGATAATACTATATTAGAGATGAAAATGTTTAATTAATGTCATGTTAGGTAGTCTATCAGTGTAGAAAGTTTAAGCTGAGACTGTTCTGATTAATTTGGGACTCTGGGTATACTTGATGGTTATATTTTCTTGTACATTAACTTCATAAATCATTAAAATTTGGCATTTCGTAATCTCAAGTACAATAAAGATTGGCAAAGGGTGCTAAATGTCATATTCGTATTTGTTGTCTTCCTGCAGTCTGTCTTATATGGATATGCTCTTTGTAAAATGCAAATCCAGCAGATGTCTGCAACGTCTATATCTTTGTTTGGCACTTTTTGCCTGAAGGGTATCCCTATGCTTGAGTTTTATTCAGTCTTTGGAATGAGATCAGAGACCGTTTCCTCTGATGGGCCTTCCCTGATACCCTCATATAGAATTAAGTATTTTATCTCCTGGTCTACTTATAAATATTCCTCTATTGCTCCATATCACATTCTGTTATAAAATATTTGGTATAGATCAAACTCCCCTTCTAGACTTGAGTTCCTTGAGGCCACAAAACATGTTTCATTTGTCTTTTTATTCTGGTCCTTAATACAAACCTTGGACTTGATAGGTACTTAGTGACTGTTACTCAGCTGAATTATATTGTGTTGGTCATTTTTGATGGTTCTGCTTAAAATGCTAAAAAATGTTATTTATATTTTACTAAAATCTAATGGGCGTTTAAATTTTTTCTCATAATGAAAGACTGAAATATTGCCATGTTCAGAATCAAAATGTATCCTCTAAAAAGGATATATTGATATTTAAAATACCAATTAATGAGAAAGCGGTATAAATATGACATAAGGGGTTTGGAGTTTTATGGATACCTATATTTGTTAAATCAAGTCTGATACGGTAATCCTTGGTCATACCTTGAGGCATTTCACAAATGTGTTTGGAAATGTAGTTTTTGAGCAAAGGAAATGAAGTATTATATTTATCTGACACCTGAGACTATTCAGGAAGTTAAAAACTCTTCTGATTGCAACATCCCTGTTTTCTATTTGTTTCATTTGGCTTTTAGGGCATGGGGAAGATTAATGTACCTGATTAATCAGTAGCTAATTAAAGAGTTTGTGAGTTTTCTGGGCTCTTTTCCATGTACAGTTGATTATGAAATTAAAAGATTAGTTTATTTAAAATTATATTTCAACTTGTTAATTCTTTTTTCTTCCTACACAGTGTAGTGACTATGACTTGGAATTTGGAACTGAGTGTTTGCATTTGGCTCTAAAATACTGTCACATCAAAGCCAAACTTATAGAAGGATCTCCTGACCTCTGGAAGGTAAGGGAGTTGGTACTTAGCTCTGTTTTGGTGTGTCATTCCTGAAGACGAATTGTCTACAAGTACAGACAATTTCCAGGTGCTTTAGAAGATAGAGAAGTATAAAAATATTTGGTTTCATATTGAAACAGTATTTCCAGGAATAAAGGTATGTGTGTATATGCATACATAAAAGGTGTTGAGTCTCACTAGGTTTTCTGAACCATCAAATATGGTATCATTTCTATTGCTCGGTTGCAAGAAAACTCACGCTGGGATAATTTATTCAAACAAATTCCATTTTAGCCAATAAGATTCTCTTATTCACAATTTTTGTGCGTGTTCTTTACATATAATCTTTTACTCTGTAGCCTTACCTTCAACTGGATTGAGAGTGCAACTCTGCTTTCCAAAATAACAACGTTTCCTCACAGGCCTTGGGGTGGTAGCTCCAACTTAACTGGGTTGAAACACATATCTGCCAGTTTTGACCCAGTGGGGTTGGTGGCTAGAACCACTCACCTCCTCCTAAGAGGAACTGTGCTCTTTCCTGTGGTAAGGTTTGACTGCCTTTATGGCAAACTTCTTTCTTTAGGAGGAATGAAGTGGTTGTTGCACGATCATAGTTCAGCTTCCTGTTGCAGCAGGAGTGCTTTACAGCGTGACTCTCCTGTGTTTGATGGGGTAGAAATAGGTTGAATTGAGCAGTGTATTCTGAAATAGAATTGTAGGGTCATATTATAGTTTTGAATAAGTATTGCTGCTTTTGAAATGTTGGATGAAATCTTTATAAAGCATCCCTCTAAATCTGGTTAGAAAACATTCATCCTAATTCTTAGATTATATGAATATAAAAGCATACTTCCTCATTGACATAAAAAGAAAACAAAAAGCCCTATGTGTTGATTAGGTATTTTGTAAGTCACGTGGTGGGCCTTACTGCACGCTAAGATTTTCTCATACATACTTAAATTGTTCTAAGATTACAAAATACTGACAAGCCTGAATTATTGCCTGGTGGAGTAAATTAATGCAGTCTTATTGCTCTTTTAAGAGTATCCGAATATCATCAACCCAGAAGGCAAAGCTTTTATTCATTTTGTTTCTCCTTTTCTATATATGGCTCAGATGGTGATATACATATCAATTGGGAGGATTTTGATAGTAACCAATTAGGTATTTTGTTAAAGATCCTGACCCATGTCACCATAGACCTGCTAGACTTAATTTGCAGACTATGTTGAAAAAAAAAAAAAAAGTGAAAATTCAAGACATTTTATTGCTACTAACATGTCAGCACTCTCCGGCCTCATTGCTGATGTTTTAGGCTGTGTGAGTATCTACTTCTTGTTGGTATTCTGAGCCTTCTTTAAACTTGTAAAGTACCCTCAGGTCTGCAGGTGAAAGGAAAGCAGCACACTGCTCTTCTTTGAATTTTACACTCTGTCTTCACAAATGTGTTTCAGTATTTTTGAGTGAAATCTCACATTGCAGTGCTTCCACCAGCAATACAGTATCACGGTTTTAATCCTTACATCTTGGCGCTCTGCTTCCCTTTTATGTGCGACAAATGTCAGGGCACTGAACTGTGGTTGGCCTTTCCAAGTGCTTCTATTCATTCTCCTCCTGAGTCATTTCATAATGCTGTTGTGGGTTGAATTGCATCCCGCCACAGAAGATATGTTCAAGTCCTAGCCCCTGGCACTTGTGAATAAACACTCTTGTTTGAAAAGAGGGTTTGCAGATATGATCAAGTTAAGATGAAGTCAGATTGGTAAAGAAGAGTCCCTAAATCGGATCTGTAAGAATAGGAGAAAAGATTCACATACAGATAGGTGGAGAATGCCAACGACAATACAGATAGAAATTGGAGTGATGATGCATCGACAAGTAAAGGAAAAGTAAGGGATCGCTGGCAACCTCAGGAAACAAGGAAGAGGTGGGGAAGGATTCTTCTCGAAAGCCTTCGGAGTGGGCAGTGGCCCTGCTGATACCTGGATTTCACGCTTCTAGCCTCCAGTACTGTGAGAGGATATGTTCCTTTTTGAAGATGTCCAGTTTGTGGTACATTGTTATGTCAGCCCTAGGAAACTAATACACATGGCAAAGGGTGATATCCTGTTAGGCCCAGAGGGATCATTTTCATAGTATCACTTTCCGAACTGGGCCGGAGTGGGGAAGCCCTGCTCTTAGAATGTTTGAATAATGATGTGCCTTACCAGGGTCTTGGATTCTAAAAGGGCATGTAATGCAGTGAATTGGGCAAAAAGTCTTTCAAATTGCAGTTTTGAGGTCTTTTTAAGGTGTCAAATTTCTTCTGTGATTGAGGGGAAGTTATTTTGAGTGCAAATGATGTAGTTGTTTCAGGTTCCCTATTTCCCTCTTCTGCCTCCTGTCTCATCATCCTCTACCTTTAAAAACTATTTTTGATATTTACTGGCTGTTCGTTTAGCCCTATTTAGCTTTTTGATGATACTGTATGAGTTGTCTTTAGTATAAGCTTTTAACTTAATTTTATGGTTTTATTTTGCATGGATAAAGAGTATTACCATTGCTGTTTAAACCAAAGCAATGGAATCTGCACATTGAAATAAGTGGTCTAATTCAATACTAATTCCAACAATGCTACAACTTTTTACAACTCAGAGTTGAAAGAAGATTTAGTACAATTATGCTAAAACTGGCATAATTGGCAGTTAAGAGAGTGCATATTTCAAGAGAATTTTCACTACCACAAAACAATAAGGCAAAGGAGGATTCTGAAATACAGAGCCAGGACACCTTCCCCTACCCCTCAGAAAGTGAGGGAGTTCACCCCTGGTGCTGGGAAGAATGACTAGAAATTTCTCATGACCACATGTAGGACTGTTATTTCATCTGCTGCTAGAAATCCCAGGAGGACTATTATTTTATATTTTACATACTTTTTTAAAAAAATAGAAGTAAATGCAAAAAGGCAGCATTTACAGTTGAGGCCAACCTTCCTGCAGTAGCTCCTCTGGGTTTAGAGGAAACATCAGTTTTTTCAGATCACCATGCAGGGTAGAGGACATCCTTGTGAATGAGCAAAGCCCCCTTCTTCTCCCTCCTTTGACCCTCCCTAAGAGCGACCAACCACAGAAGAATACAGGACCGACTCCTGATAATAGGGGTTGGCTCTTAAGCTCTGCCTGAGTGGTTGTGCCTAGCCAGCCCTTACTGAACATACCCTTATTTTAGAGAAATTTCATCTAGTCTATATAAGAGGAGACTACATTTAGTCTCCATTCCTTTAATTTATAGTTGTACCATATTTTTGTCCCAATATAAAGAGTTGGTCACTTACTATACTACACAGACCTAATTGAACAAACTTCTTGTTTCTAAGTGTTAAAACTGTCTTCAAGGCATAAAAGATTCATAATAAGTTATTGAAGAAATTTAACTGTATTCCATTGTCTGAAAATGCTTCTTTAGAAGACATTGATGTGTCATCACAACATTATTGGAATGACTGACTTTTGAGGATTTCTTTTGATGGGAATTACTTGTTTTAGATTCAAGTGTTCTAGCATCTTTGTTAAAAACAAAAAGTCTCACTTTTTTCTTTTTAACCTCAAAAATACAGTGTGGTGAAATTGTGTCTTTTCAGAGGTTTTCATCTAGTTATCCAATCTAGAGGAAAGAACATTTTCTAGATAGACATAATTGATGAAATGGAAATCAATATAATATCCCCATCCAAATCTAAATTTGTATCTGTCTTCGAAATTTAAGATTTTCTGGCTTTATTCTAATTATTGGAGTACATACTCATTTTCTTATGAGGTGAAAGATGGAAGAACATTAAGTGTAGTCTGATTTATGTAAGATGGTGGCCAAGTGGACTTGGCTCTGAGAAGTCTCTTTAATTTACCATATTGTCAACACAGAGCAAGACAAAGCAGGTACCATAGTGTCTGTGGAACGCACCTTGAGGTAGCTGAGAGTGCTCTGGCCTAGGAGTTAAAGGCAGCTATCTCTGTGGCTCTCAGTTTCAGGTTTCTCTTCCACTGAACGTAAATATTTTTAAAGCTAAATACTTAGATGAAATATTGCACAGAAGCACAGTGAAACAAAACAGGCAAAAACTGAGCTAAACTAGGTGAGTAGCAGATGTGGGGCTCTGAGCGTCAGCTGCGCAGAGCTTCCACACTGGTCTTCCGGTGGCCCCTGAGCTCTAAGGAGCACAGTCCAGTGAATCAGAGGATTGAGGCTCTTCTATCACTAGGGCTGATTTTTTTTTTTTTTTAAGTAACTGTTTTCCATACTGAGGTATTATGCAAGGTCAAAGAAAACCTGCAGATCGTGCTTACAGAAGAAAATCAATCTCAAAACTGATTATTAAACTTTTCATAAAATTAAAAATAAGGAAAGGACACTCCATATTACTGTAAAAACTTGATAGAAAGAGTCATCAATTCAGAATTAAAACATTTTCAGTACTCTTCCCTTTGAAATTTGGCAGCTGTTTTATTTAGAAAAACAGAAGGCTGTTTTTCAACACAGTACTTTATAAGTTTGTCAGAAATATTTTGTAGTTTATTTTCCTTAAATCAGTGTTTGTTGAGAAGTATAGTTGAGGTTTTCAATAAGGCTTTATGTAGAAAATATTAAATAAACATCAAAAACTTTAATCTGTGTATAGTATGTATCCACAGCCAACAAGAAAATGTAGGCAAAAAGATGAATTTTAGGGGAATTCCCTGGAGGTCCAGTGGTTGGGACTCTGCGCTTTCACTGCAGAGGTCACAATTCAAATTTTGATGTCTTTCTTGTTTATACAATTACTTATTTAATATTAGTGTAGAAAGGACCTTTAGGTAATAATGCATGTATTTTATTCATAAGACTGATTCCAATGCAAAAATATTGTCTTGCAAATATGCTCGAAAAATCATTTTAGTATTTGAGACCAAGTTTTTTTCATTAAAAAAACCCATTGTTAAGATAGATTTATTTGGAAAAAAGAATAAGGTACTTTCACAATTATTCTATTTAAATTTGGAATGCGGTTTTATCTCTCAAAGAAAGCAGGAAGGAATAAAAAATCAGCTATGGTAATTAGGCATCTTCCTGTTAATTTCTGATTTGAGTTTACCTTACATAGCAGACAGTTATAGGAAAAAAAGGCTTTTCTCACTTAAATTGCAAATACTGAGTGATGATTTCAGATAGCTAGTTAACTTTGGGCTTTCATGGAAACAAATGTGTTTTTTTAATATTTAAATATTTAATATTAATATTTAATACCACGAGAGGTAGCTGTGTCCCCATTGCCTGTCGGAAGGCCGGGGGTTAGAAGGTGTTCAGAGGCATTTAAAAGAAAGAGTGGATGTAACTGACATGACTGGAGGCCTCTACCACAGGTGCGTGTGTGGGTTTGTGTTGTGGGAGCCCCGATTTTCCAGCCTTTTCTATTGCCCCCGAAGCCCCCATGTGGCTCTGCTCTAGGCCTTGAGGGTCTCTGCTTCCTGTCTGTCTTGAGCTCCGCAGCCTTGTCTTGTCTTTATTTGGTAAAATAAATAAATATTTATTTATTTATGGCTGCTTTGGGTCTTCGTTGCTGTGCGTGGGCCTTCTCCAGTTGCCGAGAGCGGGGGCTACTCTTCCTTGCGGTGCTTGGGCTTCTCATTGCAGTGGCTTCTCTTTTTGCGGAGCACGGGCTTCGGTACTTGTGACTTGCAGACTTAGTTGCCCCGCAGCATGTGGGAACTTCCCAGACCAGGGCTCAAAACCGTGTCCCCTGCATTGGCAGGTGGATTCCCATTGGCAGGCAGATTCCCAACCACTGTGCTACCAGGGAAGCCCGAAACAAATGTGTTTTATTCAATTCTTATAAAAGAAATTTGTCCTCTAAAATGTTGTGTCTACAGGTTGAGTTTTGCTCACTGTTTTCATTGCTCTATTCCAGCCCTTAGAACAGGATGTACAACATGGTAGTTATTTGATAAATATTTATTGAATGAGTGAATGAGATCAATGCATTCTTTAATTTGGTAAAATGCATAGTCTGAAGCTTTAAGTGTCTGTTTTCTATTTTTTTCCCCAGATAAGAGAACTGCATTTTGGGTCAGTAACTATAGTACTAGTTTTGGTTCACATGTGCTTGTTTTAGACATAATTTAACAATGTCATATTTGATTTTAATAGATTGGTTGAGTGCTTGAGGAAATTTCCATCTGTCTTACAGGTTAGCTGCTACATTAGTTCTGGATTGTAAGGTATAGTTTTAGACCAGGGTTACCTGCCAGGATACAGGCATAGCAGGGAAACCTATTTTGGGTAGAAGTGCCCTGAGCCACTTACCTGAACAAAGTTTCTGTACAAGTTTAGTTAGGATATAATCTCGAGGAAAATAGTCCAAATTATAGACATGGAAGGGTATTAATTAGTGAGTATTTCTCAAAGTGAGTTTTTAGACCATTTGCATCATAATCATCTGAACACGTGAATGATAAGCTCCTAAGACCTTATAGCACTTATTAACATATTTGATTATTTACTACGTTCTTCAGTTCTGTGATGTAGGAAAAGTGATTCTGCAGTGCCATGCACTTGGCATGTTCTGTACCTGAGCTCACTGGATGTGCTCTGGGAACTGTCTGCTGTAGGACCATGCAGGGTATATTACAAGGAATAGGTTATTGCAAGGAGGCTGTATGTTCTTAAGCAAAGATCATGATTGTTCTTATACACATGGTGGTACCCTCCAGGCTCTTTCTATCAGTTATGTATTAATAAAAATCTTAAAAAGGTGAACCTTATCTGGAAGTATACAGATAAACTCAATTCAGAATGAAGACCCTCAATGTGAATTGGTCTTTCAGAAGTATCTCATTTCAACTGAAAATGCAATTTGGTAATTTTTTTAATATATACTTTTCCTTCTTTCCTTCCAACATAAAACCTACTATTAAACAATAATTCTAATACTTTTATTTAAATGCTACCACATTTTCTTTGATATAATACTTATATTAATAAGACTGGTAACCACTGCCACATAACGTCTCAATTTACTTAAAGATTTAAAAACAAATCTTCAACCATTTGTAGAAACAATATATATTTTTTCTGAATAAACTGATGTGTTGTAATTTAAAAATTGTCAGTATTATGTGTTTATAGTTTCTCCAAAATCAAGAATTTCCTTGGGGGCATAATTTTATTGCTTTCACATTCCTTCCTACTCTGTTAAGTCTAATGAAGTTTATCTGTCCTCTAGGTGACCTACAAACGAGATCTGTATGCAGCTGAATCGATTATTAAGGGTATGTTTGGCCTTATGACTGTCAGTTCCTATGTTTCAAAAATGTAAGCCAGTTGAGAATTTCTCATGACATTTTAAAGCCCAGAATTCTCAGAAGTATAAATGCTGTAGGCCACGGAGGTCTGTGAGTTGTTTTTTTGCAAAATAATTACATTTATTTTGTTTCCTGCTTTGAAGTATCACTTATGATTTATGTAACATTGGTTTTAGCTTTTATAAAGGAAATACTTTATTAATTTGAGAAACGTAGGTGACATTGACACTATTAGAAGTGAAAACTGATATTTTAATTTATAAATATATTATATTTTGTTTTTATTTATTCAGAGGACTGTCTACCCCCTCCCAACACTGCCATATCAGTACATTAGACAGCATCTTTTGCATGAGAAAAAAAATTTTCTGAAATAGAGAAATTGGGCTGAATGATTTTTAATTCCTTTTAGTTCTGACAATGACTGCAATTTTGTTTTGTAATTTTAGATATTATATATGTAATAACCCCTTTCTCATTCTTTTCATCTCTGACTCTAAGATCTCAGCTACACAGAAGTACTTTATTTCATAATCAACAAATATTTATTACTGTGCTTGACACCGTGCTAGAAATGTAATGATGATGCACAAGGGACATTCATTCTGTACTTTTGCAACCTCCACAGTTCAAATCACAGTTTCTTAACCTTGGCACTATTGGGCATCTTAGGCCAGGTAATTCTTTGCTCTGGGGACTGTTTTGTGCACCCTAAAAGTTGCCTGGCCTCTACTCACTAGATACCAGAAGCACTCTTCCCTCCCTCCCCTCCCCTGCTCTGACCATCAAATGTCTCCTGACATCACCACTGTTGTATGTATACATGGTCCTAGCCAAAATCAGAGGGGTCCACCCCCAATGCCTAAGCAAGTGTGGTGCTTTACAATCCATTTGTAATTTACTCCTTCAAAAATATGTTAAGGACAGAACGATGTACTCAAAATAGCGACTGAGACGTGACCTTGTAAATTCAGATGTTGATTGAAGTTGAAAGAAATACTGAATGGGAATTGTGGGGGCAACAGTTTTTATTTTATTTTATGGAAAGCCTATTTAACAATCAATTGGCTTCACGTTCAGAAAACTGAAATCTTTTCTCTGTTCATAACATTCTGTATTTGTTAAAGTACATTAATTTACATTAATA
The DNA here is from genome assembly GCF_059928025.1 of Delphinapterus leucas. Lineage (NCBI taxonomy): Eukaryota > Metazoa > Chordata > Mammalia > Artiodactyla > Monodontidae > Delphinapterus > Delphinapterus leucas. The sequence continues at coordinate 68,851,905 of NC_143137.1, read as the reverse complement.
TGTGTATCTGTGTATGTAAACAGATCATCTATAGCTATAAATCAAAATGTTGACATATATTTACATATGAGCCAGGCTATGTATAAACATTACTCTGGAGAAGTTGCCTAAACCATGTTGTAGTTGGCTATATTCTCAGCACAAGGAAATTGAAAACTCAGTCTGGTTTCTTTATAAACTGATATCTCCATGACCTAGGTAAAATGGAAGTGAGCCATTTTGTGAAAAGTTGGCAGGTAGTTCAAGTGAGGATGCTACGTATATCAGTACTTTGCCTATGTATTATCAAGAACAGGCCTCTTATGATGTAAAAGCCTACATTTTAAGTATAATTGCAGGGGGCTTTAGTTTTAGAAATTGTTTGCAGAGAGATTGTTTTGTTTAGGTAACGTGCTAGTATGCTACTTGTCAAGTATTTAAAAAGTATTCTACTTTGATTCTTAGGGAAAGTAATCGGTCTGGATGTAAACAGCTGATTTAGAGAAGAGTCTCCTTATGTTCTTTCAGATTTGCATTTCTATTAACTTCCCAAGAGATTCTGATGTTGCTCATACCCTTTGAGGACCACTGCTGTGGTGCCTTCCTACTCTGTTTGGGTTTCTGGACCAGTAGTGTTGTGATTACCAGAGAACTTGAACGCAGAATGTCTGGCCCTGACACGTTAAGTCAGAATCTGCGTTTTAACGAAAACTCTGGCTCATTAGTTTGTACATTAATTTCCAGAAGCATTCTTCTAGGCTACTCTCCAGTCTTTAATAGTTGATGTTTTTTCCTAAATAATATCTTTTATTGTATTTAGAGCTTCACGTCCTTCCACGCTGTCAGTTTCAAATGTTTGTTGGCTCAGCTGGGGTTGCTACCTGCCTCCATGACTTGAACTAATACTGTCTCTGAGGCCTCATAGTAGAAACAATTCCGGGCATAGGAAAAGGGAAACTCTTAGATTTTTAAAAATAAAATTCTAAAATAGAGTATGGTATATAGCAGGCTACCTGTCTGAGCTATCTACTCACCTGTTTGCGTTTTCCATGTAAATGTTCAAAGTATTTTTCTAGGCACTTGTATGACACAGCATTCACTGGGTACTTACTTTGTGCCAGGCATTGTTTAAAGCATTTTATATAGATTATCTCTTGCTTCTCCAAGAACTCAATGATGTAAGTAGTGTGGTTGTTTCTGTATTATAGGATATTCAAGGGTCCTAAGCAGATACTAATCTAAGAAGGATAGAAAATTAATTCTTAATTATAAATTTTTCTGCCTTAGTCAGTTTACCTCTTTATATAGCTGTTCTCCCTTTTTTCCTTAAGCAGAGATTATTCAGATTCCCTTCTCTGAAATTCTTGGGCTACATGTGTTTAGGCATTTTGATTACTATGTATTTTCAGAAGCTACTGCTGTCTGTCATACATTATATCACATTACCAGTGGGATTTGGGACCTTACCACATAATGAAACTTACAGTACATGAATATTTATGCTCAATATTTAGAATGACTATAAAGCCCCTAGCCAGTTCAAGCTTAGGACTCATTTTGCCATCAAATTTTTTTTTTTAACATCTTTATTGGAGTATAATTGCTTTACAATGGTGTGTTAGTTTCTGCTTTATAACAAAGTGAATCAGCTATACATATACATATATCCCCATATCTCTTCCCTCTTGCGTCTCCCTGCCTCCCACCTTCCCTGTCCCACTCCTCTAGGTGGTCACAAAGCACCGAGCTGATCTCCCTGTGCTATGTGTTTGCCATCAAATTTATATATGAAAACAATTTTAAAAACGTTTAAGAACTTTTTGGATTTCAGCATTGACTGTAACTTGGTGTGACCCTCTTTTAGATTTGATTCAGTGAAGGTGGAAAGAATGTCTATTCTTTTTTCTATCCTCTGACATTGAGTTGAACCAAATGTATTGGTATTTTTTCTTTAGAATCTAAGGAACATAAATTATGGGAATAGATGGTCTTTCCCTCCCACCTTACCTCTCTACCTGCCTCCAGCACATGCATATTGAGCTCCAGTGTATATATCTATCTTTTTTCTTTCTTAAAATAGAGATGATATAATATTTGAATGTATGCACTTTCGTCAAGGTTTAAAACCAGGACTTGGAGCACATGGCACTCATGCCAGGTACTTTATATGTTATTTCATTTGTTCTGTATAATGCTGTTAACATAGATATTACTGCTCTGAATTTTGCAAGTGGGAAAACTGAAACTTAGTGAGATTAGGTACTTTCCTCTAGGTCACACAGTAAGAGCAGGATCCACAATTTAATCCCCTTGTCCCTTCACCTTAAGCCTGACTCTATTCTGGGACGTGGCCACTTTGCACTTCTGAGTCATGTCCCTACTCACATTGACCACTAAAGTGGATACTGGATCCGATCTCTCTCTTTGGTGGGTACAGCAAATGGCTTATAAAATCCAGCCTGCCCAGTTCAGGTTCTGTTGGGTTAAAACCGTGTCTTCAGCTGGGAAGGATGATCACACAATTGATGCTGCAGATGTTATCTTCTAGTGCTGTGCTAAGCACACAGTAGTATTCTAGAGAGTGTGGGAGTGTGGGAAAAGCAGATAATATTGAAACTGCAGATTTCTAGACAAGACTAGAGAAAGAATAAAAATTAAAATTCAAAATCAGAATAATAGTTTCAAAATGATGGTTTGGGTACTGTTTCTTTCATTTTTAAATTCTGGTAGTTTAACATTCATCACTGAGCCATAGCAGTTTTTCCTCTTCTAGAATGGAACTTTTTTTCTCTGTGATATGAGTGCTTAGTATTCTGTAAGTTGTCTTTCCTGTGCTGCTTTTTTTACTTCAATACCAATTATTGCTGGCCAACGTATTATATTCTGATGTAACTATTTTCTTGTTTACTAAGTGTTTTTCAAACTATAAAATATTTCTAGGATAAATGTCAAAACTTGTAAGAGCTTTTCGTATTCCCAGATTGACTTGTCACTGGAACAGCATGTATATTTTGGTCCTTCTTAATTTATCTTCAAGTCCGTCTCTTCAGTAGGGGAATTTTGATGTAACTAACTTCAGGCAAGCTTTTGATGCTAAAATCCTCAAATTATGGTTTATAGCAAGTCTCAAAATCTGACTTTTATTTTATGTTGTTAGATAAGTTTTATTTTTAAGCTTAATTTATTTTATTGTCAGTATATTTACGTGGATTTCCATTTATAGTGAACTGTTCAATAATAGGAAACATGTATATAAGTAGTACTCTCAGATTTCTTTTACAGTCTTTCACACACACAACTTTGAAAAATGTACAGTGAATCACAAATTTACTCTTATGTAAAACAAAGCATTTTTAATACTCCTTTTTCTGAGGTAGAGAATTGGGTTCGGTCCTTGTTCTTTAATGTATAACTCTTTTAGGCTTCGGTGTGTGAAATTTAAAACATCAACTTTTCTAGGGAGTAGTGTGGTTAATTGGTGCAGCAAGACTCTGGGTTGACTGACAGGTTTGTGAAGAGCCACTTAACAAAGAGATACTGTACTTTTGTCACATAAGCTGGTTGAGCCCACCCAAGCCTGCTCCGTGGGCTCAGACCTACGCAAACTATTAAAATGGTTACAACAGTAACATACTTTATCTAGATTGACATGTACCATGCAAACAGTCCCAAACACTTGATTTACTATGCTGACCATATCATGGCAAAAGGATCAATACTGTATGCTAAAATTTCCTAAGATGGAAATCCCCTAAGGGATTTCTAAATAAAACATTGCATTTATTTTCTACCAGCATCTTTGATCACATATTTTAATATTTTTAATTTTCTGGCTGGAGTGTTTTAAAAATAATTGTATTTTGTTCTCTCCTGGTTATGATTGTACAAACCCAAGTAGGCTAGTACTGTAAAAAAAAAAAGCCTCATGGTAGTCATATAAAAATGGAAAAAATAGGTAACATTGATAATCATTTCATTTTTAACTGGCTTTAATTAATATTACTTAAAATAGTTAATATTAATGTTCATATAGAAATTCATGTCTTTCCCCAGTCATTATGTAATGTTTTCCATTTGCTAAGAACTTTATTTTAAAGGAAATTGATTTCTTGGAAATACCATATTGCCTATTGGTTCAGAACTTTAGACTTTATTCTATAAAAAAAAATCTATAAAATAGATTTTTATTTTCAACATCATTGATACAGGTGATTTCTTTCAGTGTCAAGTATTTATGCACAGTCAAGCTATAAATCCCCATATGCCTGTTTTTTTATGTTTCATACAATTTTTTAAAGGAATTAAATCAGTAGGCAAGCAATTGAATTCTTTTCTGCTTATCCATTGAAAGTAGCTGAATATACTTTTCAGCTGTCTCTGACTGAAAGGAATAAAATCAAATCACACGTGGATGAAACTGATTCAGTGTTCCTGAGGTTTAGGAAGATTCGTGGTGTTATAGTGTGTATTTTATGCATATGGAGAAACTAATGCCTTTTGGTTTTTAGTGATCCTTTAATATCTTCACTTAAAATCATGGCATTTTAAGTGCATAGCCTTTTCAGATCTTAAATTGAAAAGATGAGAAACTTTAAATCAGTTTTCTACATCTGTAGAACTCTAGGTTTTTCTTTTCTGATGAGAAAAACTCATCAGGTTTTTCTTGCTAAATAGCCAGTGATGATGCCATTTTATTTTCAACCATGCTTTTTGGACAATGCAAAGCTAAGATTTACATGGAAACTGTAATTTTTTGATGTGTCTGGCTATTGACGATGATACTTCATTTTCCAAATTTTCACATTAATACCATAACTTGTTTGTAAATACTACACTTTTTGTTCTTCACTCTCTTGAATAGTCCTGCCATTGTATCTTACGTGACTCTGTATCGACATTTGCATCAAGCTTTAATTAGTGAGAACAGGAAGGCTGCAATATGATTTAATAGCAATTTGTTTTCCTTGGACTCTTACTGGAAAAAAAAATGTAAATTAGAAAGTTAAATATTTGGGTCAAGATTAGAGAAAGTGGAGTTCACTTTTTTGTTTAGCTTTATAATTTCCTTAATTTGTCATTAGTGAGATGCTAATTCAAGCATAAGCAAGTAAATCTGTCATGTTCAAAAACTTCTAAGGTCACAGTGAGGTATTAAGTAACTAGTTAAATAAGACTTAATAACAGACAAAAGCCAGCCAGTTAGGCTTAACTCTGATGTAGGTAGGAAAAAACAACAAAAATGCAAACATGACACTTATGCTTTAAGTAATAGTACAATACATTTTATAAATATCCTGATGAGTCACTAGCCTTAGAAAATTGCGTTTCCTTCAAATTTACTTCTCTTAACTAAGAAAGAATATATACTTTGAAAAGAAAAGAAAAGTTTTGCATCGTTTTCTTGGAAAACAGTAATATCCTTACACGTAAAAACACATGCAGGAGACAAGATGTCACATGTCTGCTTCTTATTTTCAGTTGCAAGGTAGGAAACTTCATTTGGTATTCAGTGACTCATTTAAAAATGTGGTTAAGATCTGATATAAAACATCTTAAAAAAAAAATCTGCCTTCCCGATGTCCTCCAGGTAAAATATGTACAGTTGAGAAGGAAGCCAATTTACAAAGACCACTTTGACCTTTTAATGTGGGTCTGTATTTCTTTCTCAAATCTCTATCCCTGTTGTCCACTTGTCCTGTAGTCATGGCTTGTTGACTGCTTCTCTTTGCTTGATGGCCTGCTGCCCTTACTGTTCTAAGAGCTTCCTTTAGATAGGCGTTCAGAGAAACCTTAGGCATCTTATTACAGATGAAACTGAGATGGGGATTTCAGTGCTCAACAGTGGTGATTCTGTTTGACTCCTTTAAAATTGTTCATGTGAGACAGAAAATAGACTCTAAGATTGGCTTTTGATTCAGTGAACTGAACAGGAGAATAGAAGATGACTGCCCCCACTTTGAATGGATTAGGACTTGACATCTTTTGGAAATGACTATTTCCGGATTTGATATAGCTGTTTCTTACTTACCTATGAACACAAACATTTTGGCTCAGGAGGTCAGTATAGTGGATGAAGGCCTGATGGAATTCATCGTGTTAGATGTTTCTAAGAAAATGGAAAACTGACTTTTGGATTTTTTGCCTACTTGCTTCTAGAACTAATCTAGTATTTACGTTTACTTCTCTCTTCACCACTGAGTTTGAAAATTTTTTGTAAAATACAAATGCCATCCTGAGCACTCATGTGTCCTTACTCATGATTAATTGACAGAAGCTTATGTCTAGGTATTCCTTGCTCCTTGTTAATGTGTCAGTGGGTTTATCACACGGTAAAGAGAAAGCTGTGCATGTTAGGGATTTTACATATTACTGTTTTGTGAAGTTAAATGAAGATTCCAAATTGCATCTGTTTTCTAACCCTTCAAGTAAGACCGGATACTTTATGTATACCAAGAGTTCTAATATTCAAGAACAATTAGAGGAATTTCTAAAAGATGAGTATATTATAAATTAGATTTTGACGTCATTTGTTAACTTTGAGATTATACATTATGCCTCCTATATAGGACTTTTAGTTAGAATAACACTGAAATTAAACACTTAGGAAAACACATTATGTATGAATATATTTTGTTAAACTGTATATCCTAACCAAAGGTGGCTAAGTTGTGAAGCATGTTAAACCGGTGGATTGAAAGCTCTTAAAGAATTCCATTGTACTTACAACTAGATTGAAACTTGAGAAAATTTCAAAAGAGTTTGGCAGATGAAGCTGTGATACATTGAAAACTTGGGCATTCCAGATATCTATGCTAGGAGTCCTTTGATGCACTTCCCGGGTAGATGTTTGGAATTGTGTTAATGTTCTTCTGTGCTACTGTCAATTCCTGGGAGAGCAGAGAGATAAGCGGAGGCAGAGGAGCATCCTCTGTTGGAAGGACCTCCATGTCTTTTCTCCTTCTTCCACTTGGAGTTAATAGTATGTAGCTGTAGCATTGAAGGGTCCTGCACAAGAGGACAGCTGACCTTCTGAGTTGTCTCTATTTTATACCCTGATGGGCTTCAGTTAATGCTTAATTGGTTTTGGTATTGAGAGTGTTGTCTTCTCTAGTATATTGTGACCTAGTGAACCAGCTGAGACTTTTATGTTACTTTCTAAGTCTCTAAGCACCTGATTTAGGGTTCTGTTGAAGAGTATTCTTAACTCTTACCTGATTAAGTATGCAAATGAGAGACAGTGTGATTTTGCTTTTGAAGTTTAAAGGTTTAGATGGTCTCTGCTCTTTTGGCATGAGGCAGACAACATTGTTAGATAAGCAGCTATCAACCACAACGTGGTCTTGTTATGTGACTAGGGAGTCATGGGAGGCATGTAACCAGGTACTCCATTTCTACCATGTTTCATTGACTCTAAGGTGCCATTGCTTGTAAGAAGCAATGTTATTTTTATACCATTGCGAAAAGAAAAACGCTGGCAATTAAACTACAATGTAATGTTTTATTTTCACTTAGAAACTTATAAACATTTATTAAATGAGCTCTTTTATGTTTATTTAGACATATATTTTTATCACACTTGTTCATATGTAAAAAGACACAGGCAGAGTTCTGGTTCTGGGTAAGATGGAGCAAGCTCACTCCACTCTGTTTCTCCTAGCAAATGAATCTATATGGACAGAATACATAGAACAGCTGTTTGAGGCTTCAAAGTAAATAGTACAGGTGGATTAATGAGTAAGACCCAATTTTGAAGTACTACCTAACTGGCAGGGAATTATGTCAGGCTCTGTTATGTCCTGACCTGGGTCCAATGCAGCCCTGGGTCCGTTGTCCAGAAGTGGGCATTGGAGTTGACAGACCTCCAAGAAAAGCCCCTTAATTCTGATCAGAGAAGCCGGAAAGGAATTTCCTAATGTTCAGAAAGTGAAGATATCTCCCCTTTTTTCTTTTCTCTCTCAGTGCTTTAATTCCCAAGCAATCATGTGGCAATAGTGGCATTGGCAATGGCATCAGTGGGGGCCCAGAGAAGCCTAAAATTCTGAGAGAAGTGAACATTCCTCTTAATCAGAGTTGCTATGATTCTAAGAGGTGGGATGACCACTGTTGCTGTTCTTAATTTCCCCTGTTGCTTACCTTTGGACGCAGGTGCAATTATGGGAAATGTGTGCAAAATGGGATAAATAGGATCCCAGCTTTCTGGTAGGAGTGGTGAAAAGGGAGGCACTAAAGAAGTGGAATGTACAGGGAGAGGTTGGAGGTGAGAGAGGATATTACTCAAATGTACAGGACATGATCTGAGGTCAGTTAACATGCAAAGAGTCAGGAAAATCTAAATTCACATGGGAAAGGACAATTAATAGATACCCATTCTGAGATGGCACAGATGTTGGAATTTTCTGAAAAATACTTTAAAGCACTGATTATAAAAATGCAACAAGGGAAAATGCTCTTGAAAGATGAAAAGTCTCAGCGAAGGCATAGAGAAAATAAAGAAGAACCAAACAAAAATCTTAAAACTGAAAAAAGGAAGATAACCAAAATAAAAAACTTACTGGTTGGGCTTAATAACAGAATGGAGATGGCAGAGTGCCACTGAAGTTAAAAATATATCATTGGAAGTTTTTCATTCTGAACTACAGAATGAAAAGAAATGGGGAAAAAAATTAACAGTACTCAGCATCTGTGGGAATGCAGCAGGTCATCTGAATCCTGGAAGCAGAGGAAAAAGTGCAGTACAGAAAAAAACATTTGAAGAAACTATGAATAAAAACTTCCCAAATTTGATAAAAGACATAAAACTGCAGATTCAAGAAGCTCAGTTAACTGCACCATGATAACCCCAAAGATGTCCACATCCAGATACTTACTTCATAAGCAAACTGCTGAAAACTAAGACAAAAATCTTGAAAGTAACCAGAGAGAAATGATGCATTGCTTATAAAGGAATGATAATTTGAATGAATATAAATTTCTTAATAGAAAACATGGGAACCAGAAGAAAGTAGAATACGATTTTTAAAGTGCTAAAAACGAATATTATTAACTCAGTATTCTATATCCAGCAAAAAAAAAAAAAGAAAAATTACCCTTCAGGAATAAAGGTAAAATAAAAACAATTTCAGGTAATGGGAAAAAAAGATAATTTTGTTGCCAAAAGATGTACTCTAAAAGACTATCTCAACAGAGCTTTTCATGCAAAGGAGATGATGCCAGAAGGAATCTAGGAACATCAGGAATTAAGGAAGAGCAACAGAGTCAATAAATAGAGTAGAGTCACATAATTCTTTTTACATTTTTAAACTATTTATAGGTTGAAAGCAAAGGTAATATTTTCTGATGAGTTTTTCTATATATGAGACAGCTGCAGTATTGTAGATAACTAAGTGCAACATAAAAGCAGTAAGGTAAAGGGACCTATAATACCATGGTTAGATTTCTACATTTTACTTGCTGTGATAAAATATTTTATGTAGACTCTAAAAGGTTAAATATGAATATTGAAATCCCTAGAGCAACCACTTAAAAAAACTATACAAAGAGATTAGATCAGAAACACAAGAGATAAAACCGAATACTAAAAACAAGTTTAAACCAGAAGAGAAAGGAGAAATAGAGGAACACAAAACAAAGGGAGAAAACAAAAATATAAATAATAAAATAGATGACCTAAATCCAAATATATCAGTAATTTCATTAAATGTCAGTGGTTTCGGCAGACCAACTAAAAGATGAAGATTTTAGGGTGGATATTAAGATTCGACCCAACTGTATGCTGCCTACAAGAGTTTACTTCCAACATAATGTTTTAAAGGTTACAAGTAAAAGCACATACCATGTATTCACTAATCAAAAGAAAACTGGATGGCGATATCAAAGTAATAAAAAATACCTTACATAATAAAAGGATAAATTCACCAGAAAGACATAATTCTAAATGTATATCCATTTAACTGCAGAGCTTCAAAATATACTTAGCGTGAACTGACCAAAATGAAGGGAAAAATAGACAAATCAACAATTATAGCTGGAAACTGCAATGTTTCTCTAAGTATTTGCTGGAATCAATAGAAAATCAACAAGGATATAGAAAGAGTACCACCAACTAACTTGATCTAATTTACACAAAACTTTCCACCCAGCAGTAGAAGAATAAACATTCCTTTCAAGTGCACCAAGAACACTCTCCAAGACAGAATGTACCCTGGGTAATAAAACAAATATTAACAAATTTAGAGGAATTGAAAGCATGCAAAGTATGTTCTCTGACAGTAATAGAAACAAACTAGAAATTGATAATAGGTAAAAGAAAAACCGTCAAGCTTGGAAAATAAACATTAAATCAACTGTGTCCAAGAGAAAGTCTCAAGATAAATTAGAATATTTTGAACTTCAGTAAAATGACATCACACTTTGTAGAATGCTGCTAAAACAGTACCTAAATGCTTATATTAGAAATGAAGAAAGGTCTTGAATCAATGATCTGAGTTGCTGTGTTAAGGAGCTAGAAATAGAGGAGCAGTGCAAACCAAAAGCAAGCAGTAGCAAGGAAATGATAAAGAGCAGAAATTAATGAAGTTGAAAACAAAATGTCAGAGACAAAAAACCTAAAGCTGGTTACCTGAAAGGATTAATAACACTAATAAACCTATCATGAGACTGGAAAAAGAAAGGAAGACACAACTGGAAATGTTACACAATTGTTGGTGGCAATGAAAATGGTACAGCTACACTGAAATGCTGTTGACAGTTCTTATAGCGAGAAAAACACATTTACTGTATGATCCAGCATCCCATTCCAATGCATTTACCCTAGAGAAAGGAAAACTTACTTTCACACAGGAAACTGTATGTAACTCTTTATAGCAGTTCTGTTCATAATCATCAGAAGCATGGAACAATCCACATATCCTTCAGCGGATGAATTGGTGAACTGGTACATCTATACAATGGAATACAACTCAAATGAATATATATGAATTGTCCATATACAAAATAACTTAATCTCAGAGGAATCATACTGAATGATCTCCAAATGTTTGAGATCTCAACTGATCTCAAAAGGTTATGTTTTGAATGATTCCACTTATATGATTTAAAAAAATTTTAATTTTATTTTAGAGCATAGTTGAGTAACCATGTTGTGTTAGTTTCAGGTGTACAGCAGAGTGATTCAGTTATACATATACATGTATATATTCTTTTTCAAATTATTTTCCCATTTAGGTTATTACAGAATATTGAGCAGAGTTCCATGTGCTATACAGTAGGTCCTTGTTGGTTATCTGTTTTATTTTTTGTCTTTTTATATTTTTTATTATTTAAATTACAAAAATTTATTTTATGTTGCAGTATAGTTGACTAGCAATGATATTCTTGGAGAGACAGAAATGTAGTAACAAGGAATAGATCAGAGGTTGCTTAGGCCAGGGAGCTGGGGGGGGTGGTGAGTACAAGAAGATGGCATGAAGGATTGAACTGCTTTGTATTATGACTGTGGTGGTTGTTACACAAATCCGTAATGTTACAGTCATGGAAATGACCACCGTATACACGAAAAGGTAATTTTACTGAATGTTAATAGAGGTTAAGTGTATCTTTATAAGGCCCTGATGGGCAGCAATTCTATGATGACCTCCCTATTTCAGAGAAGTTATACAGAGGAAAAATGGAAGTTTCAATCAATGAAATATTAAGTACTTAAGTACTGAAAGTAATTAAGTACTGAAAGTTTGCGAGTTATTTCATTAAAAGCTACAAAAGAAGATTTCATTTTCGCCCTAGAGTGATGTCATTTGCTCTTACATTCTATTATCCCTTAACGTTTGGGAAAGGGGAATGCCAGAGCCTGCGGAGAATTCTCTTTACTCCATGAACCTGTGAGACTGTCGTTTGACATGTATTACTCCAGTAAAAAAAAAGGTGGGGAAACTCCTGGGTAAGATGCTGAATTCGGGAAGTATTTTATCTTCTTTACTGATTCTGTTAGCATGTGGAGTTGTTGAGGGCCTTCACTCCAGACCAGGTTGCCCGGTTTGAATCCTGGCTCCTGAGTTTACTAGCTGTATAATCCCAGGTGAGTCATTTGTATCATCAACTCTAATGAGGCCATTATGATTTTGCTGGCTAGATTTTGGTTAGAATTTAATATATGCTTTTTATAACACAGAATAATAATTAATTGTCAGTCACTCAGTGAGCAATAATCCAGTGGTTTGGCCGAGTTACTCTAGGCCTCAATTGTTTTTTATTTTAAAGGAGGCTAATATCTTCTAACTATTTATTAGTAACATTGCATTGATTCATTAGAATTTAAAGGACCCCCTAAGATATTTTGAGCTCTTAAAGCATAGAGCCTTATAAATACCATTGCTCTTATTTTTTCATGTTATTGGTAGTTTTCCTCTAAGTTAAATTTTTAAAAGTTTATTGATTGCTTTAATAGCATGTTACAGACCTTTTTGTATCCTTATGTGCTATACTGAAGACCTAATTTTGTCCCTTGATCATATATAAAGGTACTTTCTGAATGAATAGAAGTACAGATGAAAAGACTAGTGTACTTTCAGTATTTTTTTTTATTTTGTAAAACTTTTTATTGTCAAATAACCCACAGATGCTGAAATCTAAAACTAATTTGTAGCTTAAAGAATAATGCACGTTTGCATAACATCACCCAGATCATGAAGAGAACTTTGCCACGCACCTCAGAAGCCCTTTCCTGTATTTTGTAGTGGCTAACCAGATTTTATTGCAATCTCCTCCTCATATTTCTTTTGAACTTTATCCCTCAAATGTGCATCCCTCAACACTGCAGTTTGGTTGTGATAATTTTCTTAAACGACATTTAAAATCTCAAACTACAGGTTCCTTATCCCTTTATTTTGCTTGCACTTTGTCTTCTGCTGAATTTAGGCCATGTAACTTGTAGCTTTTCTTCTCTTTTGAATTTTGATGGGTACATATTTATGCATGGTACAGTTCTTTACGTTTTTCTGTCATCTACAAAGTCATAGCTGGATCTAGAAGCTTGGTCAGATTTAGTTTCATCTTTTTTCTCAAGACTAGAGATGGTGTGAGTTTTTTGTTAGGAGACACCTAATGTCTGGTTACATAATTTTGTGATGATAGCAGCCATTGATACTCAACGCCTGTATTGTTAAGAGGTTGTGTGTGTGGCTCAGAATCATGATATATATATTTGAATTCTATTAATTAGTTTTCAGGTATTGAGGTATTTTCATAAATAAACTTATCTACTATTTACTTACCCAGTGGTACAGTTTATAAGACAAAAATAAATGCTTGATTATTTTTCTTTATCAGCTTTCAAGCAAAAGAATTATCATTCTCTAAAGTTACCAATTATTTTGTGTGCGTGTTTCATAAAGATGAAATACTTCATAAGTTCATAATGGTACTTCCAATTCAATATTAAGTTGTATCTTACTTCCCGCACATTGTGGTTCTCAAAGCTACAGGGAATAATAGAATTAGAATATTTTGTAAATGTTTGTTCGTTTTATTCAACAGTGCACACCCTAGGTCTCAAAGTGTCAGTATTAATGCTATAAACCAATGTTATTTCCATAAAAGTTTAAATAATTTTTCCTACATATACTGTCCCCGTTTACTCTCCTACTCCATTTTTTTGTTTACACTGTATGTTTTCAGGTTGTATAGCTGTTATACACTGTCCTGTTTTAACTTTAGCTCTCATTTAGTCTCAGTTCTGCTAGTAACTCTGTTTTATGCTATTCATCGATAATTTTGTTCACATCTCTCTAGACTTTGGTTATCCGAAGCTTGAGCTCTGGTACATTTCTTAGGAAACAGTTTCTTGGGAAACTGTTTACTTAATTCACGTTGATAACTGCTTGTGCTTTATTCTTGAAAGTTAGTTTTGTGGAATGTAAAATCCTTGGCTCATATATTTTTCCTGGCATAACTTAAATATGTTCCTCTGTTTTTCTTACATAAAGTCCTAAAGATTATCTCATTTTTATTCCGTTATCTGTTTCTGTTCTTTTTTTTTTTTTTTTTTTTTTTTTTGCGTTACGCGGGCCTCTCACTGTTGTGGCCTCTCCCTTTGTGGACGCGCAGGCTCAGCAACCATGGCTCATGGGCCCAGCCGCTCCACGGCATGTGGAATCTTCCCGGACTGGGGCACGAACCCGTGTCCCCTGCATCGGCAGGCGGACTCTCAACCACTGCACCACCAGGGAAGCCCATCCTGTGTAATTTTGATTCCACTTCCAAGTTCTCTTTTAGTTGGACCCTATGCTGAAGGTGGTGTGTCAATTTTCACAGTATGTACACTTTTCCTTCAGACCTAACCAAGTTCTCTTGGATTAACCACACAAAAAGTTATTTTTGTAGGTAAAACTCCTCCAGTTAGGGCTGCTCTTCTTAATTTTTCAGTGACTATCTGTTGGCAAACTTTAAGGTTCTTCTGTTAACCAATCTGTCAGACACCCTGTTTTACTGATCCCTCTACTTGTTCCCAGATAGAGTCCAGTATTTCAGGTCTTGCATCATTGTTGTTGGTTTGTTTTCATTTGGCTGCATCATGAGGGTTATGATGAAACCTTTGTATCTAAGTTTATTGAAAATGTTGTCCATGAGTTTTTGATTTTGCTATTCAATTTTGTTTTTATATGGGGATTCTTAAAAATTAAAAACCGTTCCTTTGCTGTCAATGCCACTTTTCAAGAATTCCTTTTTTTTTCCCTTTTAAATAAATAATTTTTAGTGATGGTATTGAGCAGAATACGGCAAATGAATTGAGATGTTTCTTTCAAAATAATTCTCTTAATCATAGGTCACCTTCATGTGCATAATTAAATATTTTTTACTTCTTTCCATATGGCAACTAGTAAATGTATGTATATCTGTATATTCTCAAATGGAAGAGAAAATAATTTGTGTGTACCTAGTAAAGTGAATTATTTTTTACTTTTTCTTCTAGAAAATAGAGATTTAAGGTAAGTATTTTAGCCTGGCTATTTCAAAGTTAGGAAGGTTTTTATATTTAAAGTTATTTGTTTTGAAGCAAAATTGTTGCATTTTAAAATTTCCTTTCTCTGAAGTTAGATTCTCCTGATATAATTTCCTGATCTCTTTCTAGATATCTAGTTACTTCCTTATATTCACAAATTTGTATCCTTTCCTAGAAAATGAGATACGAGATATAGTCTTTTATTCAACAATGCTAATTTTTATTCAACAAATTTTAGATAAGAGAATTTGTATATTAGTTCATAACAGAGTACAAAAACTGGGTGGCCTAAACAACAGAAATTTATTTTCTCACAATTCTGGAGGCTGGAAGTCTAAGATCATGATTTTGTCAGGGTTGGATTTTTCTGATGCTTTTCTGCTTGACTTGTGGATGGCCGTCTTCTACCTGTGTCTTCACAGAGTCTTCCCTCTGTGCATGTCTGTGTGTACATTTCTTCTTTTCATAAAGACACCAGTCATGTTGGATTAGAGCTCACCCTAATGTCTTCATTTTAACTTGATTAGCTCTTAAAATGCCTATCTCCAAATACAGCCACATTCTCAGAGACTGGGGTTTAGAGCTCCAACATACACATTTTGAGGGGGGACACAATTCACACCCTAACAGTGTTTTAGTTATGCTCGTAGCCCAGAGATGGAAACTAATCAATGTTCAATACCTTCTTGGAGCCCTATGCTAAAACCTGGGGGTAATATTGGGAAATTATAAGTTACAGAGTTAGGAGTTTGTGATTTTGTGGGAGAGAAAGACAAATAGATAATATAATCCAATGTAAAAACTATAATGAAAGTAAAATAAAAATGTAGAACAGGATGAGAGGGAAAAATATCATTTAGGATGCTAACTTCACATGGACTCGAGTTAGAAAGCTTAAAGTTCACAATTCATGGCAGTATGACCTTGGGCAATTTACTGGCTTTATAGCCTCGCTTAACTCATCTGTAAAATGGGGAGAATAATTTCTCTCCTTGGTTGTTGTGATGATTAAATGAAATGATGTATAAAAGTATCTACCGCAGTAAAAAGCCAAAGCAATATTAGCAATAATTATAGAATGTCATGAGTACTAAATAATCAGAATGAATGCACTGACAACCAGAACGATTGCTGGCTGTAAGGAACTGATGTGGCTCTGTTGGTGTGTACTGTCTGACCGTCTCCTTTGCCAATAGACTTGCTAGGGTCACAGTACGTGTGGATTTCTTTCCACTTCTGAAACTACAGAGGGGCCTTTTCCCATGAACATTCAAATTCAGCAATGCAGTGATTACCTGGATACAAGGAGAATCCTAGTTGTGTGGTTATATGTGTTTGTATCATTATGTATCATTATGTATCAGAATTGGGGGTTTGGAGATGGGGGGTACTGTAGTTTCACAAAATTCTTCCTGCTGGTTCTGTTCCTCCCTCCTTTTTTCTTCTCCTCTCACCAAAATACATCTAAAGCATTTGCTTAGTGTTACTAATGCAGATGGTGCTTGATGTGGTCCTTATTGGAGAATTAGACAAGGAAATGTGATGGCACTGCAGGCGGGGGGATCATGAACATTATTGCAAAGATCATGATGTGTCCAGGGAATTGTAGGTGGTATTATTTGGTGGCTGAAGAATGAGGTGTAAAGCCCAACGTGTTGTGGGTGATTATATGTTGCCCTGTATAAAATATATGGAGGTGGGAATCCTCCGGTCAGGACTTTAGAATTATGAGTTATCTGTTGAAGAATGCTTACAATTTTTTTGCCAGTGAATTAGAGTTCTCCAGACAAACACAACAAATGAGATATATATACACAATAAGGAATTGGCATACATGATTACAGATTATTAAGACTGACAAGTCTAAACTCTACAAAGCCAATGTCCCAGTTCAAGTCCAAAGGCCAGCAGACTACTGTAGAATCAGGAAGAGCCATGTTTCAGTTTGAAGGCTGTTATACAGGAGAATCATCTCTTACTTGGGGGGGAGGCTCAACGTTTTCTTTTATTCAGGTCTTAAAATGATTGGATGAGGCCCACCCACATTAGAGAGAGCAATCTGCTTTACTTAGTTTACAGATATAAATGTTAAACTCATCTAAAAACACCATGACAAATACCCAAATTATGTTTGGGCAAATATCTGGGCACCCTGTGTCCCAGGCAAGTTGACATACAAAATTAATCATTATAGCCAGTAAAGTAAAATCAAGTTGCACATTATTTATTTTTGGCATTATTGTTAATTATTGGCAATCATACATATTCTTTGACCATTTAGAAGTTGTCATGCATGGGGATGAGGTATTAACTGAAAATTCTGAGCTTATTAATTATTGCTTACAGCTTTTAATTCTAACTTGTCGATTTCCAAGTTATGTTCCAGTTTGAATTTTATGTTGTCACTATGAGAGCTGTGCAACACTAGATGTGATATATAAATGAAGTTATTCAGTGTAAATCAGAGTACTTGTTAAAAATGATTTTGAGGGGAGGGATGTACCCTAGTGCTTTAGATATCAAAATATTTCATCATGTGACACAGGTGCCTTTTAGAAAGATTTTTTAAAAGCTGTTTAAACGAGAGGGTAGTATGAAAACTAAAACTCAGAGAATAATATTAGTCATCAAGTTGACTGGTCAGGTATGATTTAAAGTTAATTTCAACGTTTTTCCAATTTATCCTTAGGTCTTTTTTGGGGCGAGAACAAAGAGTAGATTCTTGTGTTAGAGTTTTTATGATTCCAGGAAGTGAAATGACTTTATGGTTTTTCCCCAGTGCTATTGTTTTTATTTTAAACTCTAAATGTTTCTAAGAAGTGCTTTATTAATAGTTAGAACAGCAGATCAGGAATTCTAAAGACTTCTTTTTTCTTTTGATTTCATCATTAACCTCAAGGAAGTTGTTAAATACTTTGTTTGCATTGAGAAATAATAAGGATTAATCATATTAATGATTGGAAAGTGTTTTGTGGTTCATGAAAAAAGTGAATTTTAAATAATGTGCCTTTTTTCCCATCTTCATGAGTTGGGGGATACTAGAATAACTGTGGAAGAGAGGAGGTTCAATTTACTTGAGCCCTGTTCCTACAGCTTACATTCTTCCCATTTTGGCCCTCCATCTGCATGGTACAAGTACAGTTATGGCAGATGCCTGTTTTTGATGAAGATCTTAAGTACATCGACACTTTCAGTTAAGCCTGTCAGTGCATGTTTGTGGATTCATTAATAGAAATCATGTAAGATGTTTTAGCCTAGGTCTAATGGACAAACTAAGATATGAACGATTAGAGCTAGAAGGTATCCATTTTAGCTTCAGAGGATTTAAGTGATGAAAACAGGGGACTATTGATTACTCAAGATGTGTATTCCATTACTATATAAAACTACTGCATATTTGGTGAAACTCTGAAACTTGAAAAGCAGTGGGACAAAGTTGATAGGGATTGTTTATCAAACTCTGAAATGTTAAGACCACAAAGGCACCATTTGGAATTAGAGATGGGTTGTATTTTGGTAAGATAAAAGGAATCTTAACTTATATTCATAATGAATGTATATGACCATGATAGCATTTATTCTGTGAATATTTATTGGGGATATACTTGTACAAAGCATTCTGGATAACTTTACACATATTAATTCATACAATCTTCATTAATTCTCATGTAGTATCTTTTATTATTCCCATGTCTCCTGTTTTTCTTTTAGATACTTATAAACTCCTTATAGAAAATTTGGCTTTACATAGTAATTGTTAGTTTCTCATCTCGTTTCATACATGTAAAATGCTGTCAAAGTATGAATATACTATTTTCAGATACAGAATTTGTATAAGATTTTGAAAAATTGCATTTACCTGAATAATTTAACAAATATTGGACACCCAAGAAGTGCCTCATACTTATAATTGAAATATAAACATTGCGTTTTTTCTTATAATATTGCCTTTAAAATATTGGGCACGAAATGTCTAAATTGTAAACTCCAGTGAGCCATGCAGATCAGAGTAGGAGTTGGGTGGGTTTGGGTTTCTTTAAAAATTTCACACTGAAATATCAAAGGGAAATGAGTAACCCAACACATTTTTTTTTCTCACTAAATTCGTCATCCTTCAGTTGCCACAATATGGAGATGAGAGAAAACTACAAAATTATCCCCAAATTATTATACTCAAAAAGACTTATACCATTTTGATGGGATTAATCAGCTATCGTAGGTAATTTTTATGTTTTTTAAAGATAGAGAAACCTTTTATAAACCTCACATTATAGAAAATCAGTGCAGTGAGTAAGCAGAGGTTTTCAACCTGGCTGAACATTAGAATCACTTTTGGAGCTTCAGAAAGTACAGGCGAGAATTTTGTTGGGTGAGTTATAAGCATATGTATTTTAAAAATATAAAGGCAAAACAAAAAGATACTGAGAGTTGATTCTTAAGTGCAGCCATGTTTGAGAACCAGTTGAACCTAGTTTAGACTTTAAATGACCTTAGCCGGATAGAAAATTTATCATTGTCGGTGCTAAATGGTATTGATATGGACTGTAGACACTGTTAGAAAGTGGCCAGTCTGGCACAGACTTCCATGTGGAATACAAGTAACTGGGAATTACAAGAAGTCAGCAGACAATACAGAAACCAACAAGATAAAAGATTGACTTTGTTCATTATTATGTTACGCTGTCTTGAATCTAGGTCCTTATTTATGTTTTGCTCAGTTGATCTTTAATGAACAGAATTAATTTTTTAATAAATTTATCCAGCTTTATTGAGATATAATTGATGTAAAACATTTTAAGTTGTACAATATGATGGTTTGTTACATGTATATATTGTGAAATGATTATCACAAATAAGGTTAGGTAACAGATCCATCACCTCACGTAATTAAAAATTTAGAGAGATGAATTTTAAAGTCCTCTACTATTTATATGTGTGTATGTGTGTGTATATAAATCTATTTTTAATTGTATCTTATTTCTTGGGGGGTTAGAACATTTTTTTATTTTAATATACTTTCAAACTTCAAAGATGGCAAGAATAATACATATAACTTCCATCTGTCTTTTACCCAGATCACCTGTTCACGGATTTTTTACATTTTGCCCCATTTGCTCTATCATTTGTTTATGTGTGAGCTCATTATCATTTCTTCTTGTGTATGTTCATGCTGTCTTTTGCTCTTTCTCTCTCTCTCTAGCTTCCTCCTTCTCTATCTTATAGAATTGTGAGATACTTAGTGGGTGTTTTAATCTGTTAAATTTATGGCAACTTCTTGCACAATAGCAGACTAATAAGGACAATAAAATTAATAATCCATGAGTCAAATGAGAAATCACAGTGGAAACTAGAAGTGTACCAGGTTAGAAAAAAATGAATGAAATCTTTTAAATTGAAAATGAAATAATTTAAACTGAAAAATATCACAATGTTTGATGTATAAATAAAGCTGTTATTAGAGGAAAATTTAGAGCCTTAAATGTTGATCCTTGAACAACATGGGGTTTGGAACCTGACCTTCCTTACAGTGTAAAATTTGTGGATAGCTTTACAGTTGGCTTTCTGTGTCCACAGTTTTGGATCTGTAGATTTAACCAATCACACTCATGTAGTACTGTACTATGTACATATTGAGAAAAACAGGCGTAAGTGGACTCTCGCAGTTCGAGCCTGTATTCTTCAAGGGTTGACTGTATTAGAATAAAGGAAAAGCACAAAAGCCCACTATTTTTTTTCTTTTGTAAGAAATTAGAACAGTGAACTAAATCTATAGATAGTAGAATGAAGAAGATATTGAAGAAGATACTAAACATTCATAAGTTAGAAGACAAGCATAAGAGAGAATCAACACAACTTTTATTTGAAAATGTTAATAAAATTGATAAAACCTTGGCAAAAGTGATCATGAAAAATATTGAAGGCTCAAATAATTATTATCAGAAATGAAAAAAGAGCATCAGTGATGATCCTATAGACATTGCAATGAGATGTGAGCAACTTTGTTCGTCAACTTGGGCTGCCATAATGAAATACCATAGACTGGATGGCTTAAACAACAGGAATTTATTTCTCACAGTTCTGGAAGTTGGGAATTCCAAGATAAAGGTGCTAGCTGATTCATTTTCCAGATAAGGGCTCTCTTCTGGGCTTGCAGAGAGCTACCTGCTTGCTGAATCCTCGCATGGATGTGAGAGGAAGGTTCTGTTGTCTTTTCCTCTTTTTTATAAAGGCACTAATCCCATCATGTGGACTTCACCCTATGAGATGATCTTCACTTCATGATCTCATCTAAACCTAATTACCTCCCAAGGACCCTACTTCCTAATACCATCACATTGGGGGGTTAAAAGCTTCAACATGAATTTTGGGGGAACAGAAACATTCAGTCCATAGCTTTATGCTAATAGACTTAAATTTAGGTTAAATGAACACATTCATAGGCAAATACAACTAGGAAAAGTTGTTCATCCATTTAAGATATTGAATCTAATTAAAAACGCTACCACAAAGACAGTTGGCTTTTACCAGTGAATTTTACAAAAACATTGAAAAGAAGAAATAACACCAGTCATACACATTTCTTCAGAAAATAGAAAAAGAGAGAACTTTCCAACCCATTACATGAAGGCAGTGTAAATGTTTAATAAACCTCTGACAAGGACCTTATAAGAATAAAATTACAGGCTAATTTTTATCATGAACATAGATGCAAAATTCTAAAGTTTGCATTATCAGATTAAAAAATTATGATTTGGAAAAAAGGAAATAAAATTTTGTTCACAATTGACATGTTTGTATATATAAAAAATTTGAAATAACTTGTAAACCCTTAGAATTTATAAGTGAATTTAGCAGTTACTAAATGCAAAGACTATAGAAATCTTAAGATATTTTTGTACATCAACAAGTAGAAAATGCAACTAAAGATATTATTTACAATAGCATCAATAATGTTTTTTAGAAATTTAACAAAAGTTGCAAAAAGACTCTACACTGGAGACTGTAAAACACTGAGAAAAATTAAGGAAGATCTCAATAAATAGAGGAATATATTATGTTTATAATTGAAAGGCTTGTGATTTTAAAGATGTCATTTTTGTCTAAAAAGCAGGTGAGGGACTTGCCTGGCTGTCCAGTGGTTAGGACTCCGCGCTTCCACTGCAGGGGGCCCCGGTTCCATCCCTTAATAGGGGAACTAAGGTCCCTCAAGCCTCACACATGACCAAAATACTTAAAAGTAAATAAATAGCAGGTGATTTTGTGCAAATTTATTGTAAAATTTATATGGTAATGCAAAGATTCCCGAACAAAAAGCTATTTAGAACAGCTGACACGTGGCAAAAAATTAATGCCAAATTGATTTTGAGTTACTTCATTTTATTTATACCGTTGATCTTTGGACAAAATGGGTGTTAGAGGCACTGACCCTCACAAAATTGAAAATCCACATATAATTTATAGTCAGCTCTCCCTATCTGTGGGTTTAACCAACTGAGGATCATATAGCACTGTACTATTTCCTATTGAAAAAAATCTGTGTATAAGTGGACACTTTGCAATTCAAACCCATGTTCAAGGGCTAACTGTATCTCAGTTTTGGAGGGGGATAATGTCCGTTTTAATTTATTGTTGATTTACATTTGATAGAGTTTGGAATTCTATAAAGGATATATGATGAAACAAGGAAGGGAAATCTGTATATGTTGTGTTTTGTTTTAAAAAGTATTGTTTATGCATTATATTATAAATTAGTCAGAATTATTGTGGTGCCATCATATTATATATGTAGTAAATTACTTTGTACTTACACAGTAAATTTTTTATTATAATGTTTTTGGTGTATGTGAAAGAAGCATTTGGAAATGTAACTGGATTTTTGCTAGGACATTACAAAGTCCAAATTTCTCCAAATATTTAAGAGAATACAATACATACATTTGAATTAACTTGGTTTTCAAAAGCTACTGCTCGTACTATAGTTACATCTAAAGCTTTCAGGACACTCTAGGTATTCAGGAAAGCATGGGACCTTCATGTTCTGGCTTCACTGAGTATACCACTTCATAGCTCACTGCTAAATCATTCAATGATTTTTTGAGTACTTATCTTGTCTCTTGTCACAATAAGTTTATGCTTGTACCCTTTCTACCCCAATACATTAAATTTTTTAAAAATCTTGTTTCTCTTAATCACTTTCAAAGCCTCTTGGCTCTACTAAGCAAAGTTTACCTTTCAAGAGTGAGCTCCTAGCTCATTTTAGCATAAAGATTTATTTAATCTTGTCAACCAATTTCCCTTTCTAATCACAGTGATGTTCCATAGCAGTTAATATCTGTACCCTCCATTTGTGTTCTTAATTATATTTAATTTTATTAGGCTTGTGTGACTTAAAATTATGGACATTTTCAAGTTGGTAGGAACCTGAATCTGTCACATAGATTCACAATAACATTGTTTGCAGGGTCATCATGAGACATAGTGTGAATATCGGGTATGGCTCTTGGAACATATACTATTATTGTTAAGTGGGAGGTAGGTAGTAACAGGAATACCATTAACTGGTGACATTATTGTTTTAAATGTTTTGGACTTCCCTGGTGGTCCAGTGGTTAAGACTCCACGCCTCCACACTTCCAATGCAGGGACATGGGTTTGATCCATGGTTGGGAAACTAAGATCCCACATGCCGTGTGGCGAGGCCAAACAAACCAAAGCAAACCAAAACAAAAATCTCTCTTAGAGTTAATAAAACAGCTATGATTTATTGAAAAAGAAAAAAAAGTTTGGTTCTCCCCAGCTTTTTTTTGAAGAATCATTAACTATTGCTAGAATAGTGTTTCTAGAGAGCCTGTTATGTGGAGTTGCCAGTGTAAGAAGCAGCTAGGTCCTAAGTTAAACTCACGTTTGGTTTGGGACTCCTATTTAAAAGTAGACTTAAAAAAAAATCCATGACATAATACCATGAAATGTGTTCTTAACTGGCAGCAGTATAGCCATTTCTTAGTATTTTAGATCTGTTTACTTTAAAGGAGGACTGCACGTATTTGGGGAGAGTGCATCCAGGGTTTACAGAGGTGAATATCACTATGTCATACAGCTTATGATTTTAAATTATATCATCTCAAGCCTTCCAGATTCGAAGAAAATCTATTTTTGATTATTTTCACTTGTTGTGGTAATAGTTAAACAGGCAGGAATTTAATTGAATTGACTGGAATGGCAAGGAAAATGCTGTGCATAGCCAGGGCACCAGGTGGCACAGTGAGCTGTACGCAGGAGACGTCTTATGGCCTGACCAGAGGATCTGCCTGGGAGATGGGATTCAATCAGATTCTGGGAGATTCCTTATAAATGTGGAAGGATTGAATTCTTGAGCCAAGTAGCTGTCCCCTGCAGTTACTCTCTTCAAATATATCCAAAGATCCTTATTTCTGTTGCTTACATGATGTCCTGTTTACCCACCCACAAAATGTTAAAGACATAGATTTACTGACTTGAGTCCAGGACATCTCTGTGCAGTCCAAGTCACTCCACTTGGCCTAAAGCCCACACCTCCCTATTCTTGTTCAAGAGTTAAGAACAGCGGGTTAGTATAGGTTTCAGCATACTAGGGCTTTGTTCCATATTCTGTTTGAAACAATATTATTTTTCTTTTTTATCTCAGAAAGAATTTCACAACAAATTTGTGTAGTTATGGACACAAAAGAAGATGAGGAACATGTAGGTCATCGTCTTGAAGAAATGCTAAAAAATGAATTAAATGTAAGTATTCAAAGATCCAGTTTGATAAAATACATTTGATTGCCACAGATTTTTATCATACAAAGATGCTT
This sequence comes from Delphinapterus leucas, assembly GCF_059928025.1. Lineage (NCBI taxonomy): Eukaryota > Metazoa > Chordata > Mammalia > Artiodactyla > Monodontidae > Delphinapterus > Delphinapterus leucas. The sequence goes on along the minus strand of NC_143137.1, from coordinate 68,827,098 downwards.
TCCTTGACAAGGCATAAAAGTACTTTCAAGCTAATTTTCGTATTTTGCTGTAATGAAATCCTGTGTTTTGCCATCACTTTTGACTTGAAATACAATTAGTTTCCCTTCTCCACTCCTCTTCTGGATTTCCTCCCCACCTTCATTCTCCGAGTTCTATTTCTCCTTTAAAATTCAGCATCAGTGTGACTTCTTTAGAAAGCCCCCCACCCCCACCCCGCCCCGGTGCACATGAGCCCCTGCGTGAGGTTGACACTTGTCTTGAGAATCACAGTGCCCAGCACATGCTAGATGCTTACTAAAGTTTGTTGAATACATGAAGAAAAGAAAGAGATTAAGAAGAGAGAGAAAGAAAAGAGAGAAGCAGATATGCAAAAGATAGCATAATTATGATATTGAAGAAGTGAATGGATGTTTCTTGCCCCCCCCCCTTTTGGAACTGATCAAGGTCCAGGTTAACCTCATATTTAATATTAGGGTGAAGGAAATGCAAGAAGTAGCCGTGAGTGTGAAGCGGTGTATAGGAATTATTTACTACTTTTACCCCTAAGGACATCCATTATTTTTGTGACAGTTTTGTGCTTTGAAATGTTTTGCTTGCCAAGGTGATTTTATTGTTTTCATCAGTTTCCTTGTTTTCGTTAAAATGTGTAACTGCCTGGGTTTATGATCAACATGTCATGGCTTTTTAACAACATACATAATTCTAGTTGAAAGCAAAAGGAAAAAGTTTATTTTAGTAAGCTAGTTCCATCATGATAGCACAGTCAGTAAAGAGAACAGGCTCTGGTATCAGATTGCCAGTACTCAGATGTCTGTTTTATTGCCTCATTTCCTTATCTTAAATTGAAAATGTTAATAACATCTGCACTGTAAAGTTGTTGGGACAACTGAACTTTAAAAATATATTTTAATGTGCTTAGAAAAGCATCTGCCATACTGTAAGTTTTCAACAAATATGAACTATAAGAGACTTAACAATGACGTCTATTAACATCTCAACCCATCAGTTGAGATGAAGGTGTGATAGTATTAAGCAGTAGATACTACAAGCTCCCAAATTTCTGTCCTGTATTAAATACATGAACTGTTAAATACATAGATTCCTGGAATGTGTAAATATTTAGTGAATCATCTGGGATAAGTTCTGGAATTTCAGTTTTTAACAAGCTCCCCGTGGTCGTTTTGATGGCAGTCAGTGCTAAATTCTACCAGTAGCATTTGGAGCAACAATCTAAAACTGGAAAGAAATGGCAGCCACCTCAGCTGTCTGTTGGGTGTAAAGGTTATACTTCAATCTTCTTTTCCAAGTTGTCTTTATTCGTAGACTTTCTGAGTATTCCTCCTCTGTTGCTGGAAGTTTTAGCACCTTGTTCTTTGCTTTCTATCTCAAATTCACCTGTTAAGAATCTGTTCCTAAGTTCTGTGCCCTAATTTCTCTGCTGCACCCTGCAGGATATTTAAGTGTACATAACTTCCCATTATCTGACCTCGTGAGGCAGCGTTTTTGCCTGAAAAATAGTCTTCTACTCTTGGATAATTTCATTCATGCTTTATCCATTCAGTGCAGAAGCCAATAAGATGGAATCCTGAAAGAGTGTTACTGGGACTTGGGCTATCAACCCTAGGTTTAGAGAGCTGGGTTCTACACTCTTGTTGAGCATCCAACTGATGCATCCTGTGTCACTCATTCCTTGGTCTTCCCAGTGTTAGATTCTACAAAGAGTCCTTTTTGTTACAATTATTATGATAGTCTCTTTTTGTTGCTACTTTTCCTGTATATGTTTGGTAATTATTGATCTAAATCAAATAGACTGCCAGATATTTCTTCAGCAAAGATAGGTTTCTTCAGGATAAACAGACAATTGAAATTTGGGGTCTGCAAACATGACAAGCCGCATGCAAGTCCCCCCATAGCAAGGGAAGGACACTTTTATAGAAGGAGCAAGGAAGTTGGGAGGGCTAGAGTAAATAGACAGCCTGTGGTTTCTATTTGCTGAGTCCTTGCCAGGAGAGAAGAGGACTGCTTCTTCTTGTTGGGCTCAGCTGTAGTCGCAGGGTGTGAGGGCTCCCCCTTCTGGTCTCCCAACTCTGATTTAAGAGAGAAATTTGTTTATTCATTGTTCTGTGTGTTTTTTTCTAATTTTTATTAGAGTATAGTTGATTTACAATGTTGTGTTACTTTCTGCTGTACAGCAAAGCGAATCAGTTAGACATATATCCACTCGTTTTTAGATTCTTTTCCCATATAGGCCATTACAGAGTATTGAGTAGAGTTCCCTGTGCTATACAATAGGTCCTTATTAGTTATCCATTTTATATATAGTCGTGTGTATATGTCAGTCCCAATCTCCCAATTTATCCCCCCCCTTTCCTCCTTGGTAACTATAAGTTCGTTTTCTGCATCTGTGACTCTATTTCTGTTTTGTAAATAAGTTCATTTGTACCATTTTTAAAGATTCCACATATAAGCGATATCATATGATATTTGTCTTTCTCTGTCTGACGTACTTCACTCAGTATGACAATCTTGAGGTCCATCCACGTCGCTGCAAATGGCATTATTTCATTCTTTTTTATGGCTGAGTAGTATTCCATTATATATGTGTATATGACATTTTTTTAATCCATTCATCTGTTGATGGACATTTAGGTTGCTTTCGTGTCCTGGCTGTTGTATGTAGTGCTGCAATGATACATTGGGTCCATGTATGTTTTCAAATCATTGTTTAAATAATGATATGGAATTTAGGGGGTACACAGAATGGTGTGTAACTGGCGCTGTGTGATTTTTTTTTTTCAGTGCCTTCGCTTCTCAGGTCCTGTCCTTCTCATTTCCAGTGTCCGTTGTTTTCAGTGCACTTCATCTACCTACCTGTTGGGCCCAGTCTGGATATAGCCATTATCTTAACTGTGCTGAAAAATAAATACTAAGGCTATTTCTTAACTTCTGACCACAATATTTTACCTTTCCTTATCTTACACTAAATTACTCTAACTGCACATATTTAAATTTTACAGGAAACTCTAATCCCACTGTCTTCTCTCTTTCAGCTACCTGTTGTTTCACACTTTACTTCGATATCATGACCCATCACTTGAGTGGATCATGGATCTTTTACCAGTATCTTTCATTCCCGTGTCCTTCTGTTAAACCCAGTTAATAAAACCTCATTCATGTTATCAGTCTAACTTTTCACTTCTCTGAGCCTGGATTCAGTCCTAACACTGCTGGAGAGAAGCATACAGCAGTGTAGATCATTGGACTTTAAAAATACTGGCCTTTGTTCTTCATGGGGCCCTGAATGTTGTAAAGCAAGCATACCGTGATTCCACTGTGAGCTCCCCATTCTCCTCAGTGGAGATTTTAAACCTTTTCCTTTCTCCTTAAATGTCTAACCCAGGTTTCTTAACCTTGGCACTATTGGCATTTTGGACTAGATATTGTGAGGGACTGTCCTGTGCCTTGGACACTGTTTAGCAGCATCCCAATCTTCTACCCACTAGATGACAGTATTATACCCCCTAGTTGTAGCAAACAAAATGTCTCCAGACATTGCTAAATGTTGCCTGGAGCGGGGACAAAATCATCCTCTGGTTGAGAACCACTGGTCTAACCCCACCATCTTTACCTCCACTCTGAAATATGGTCTTATCTCTAACTTCAGAGTATAATTATATACTCCAATATGGGAACATTCCTATCTTCCAAGCCCCAACCTTTAAAGAATCTTGCATCTGTAGCCATCTTCTCATTGAGACTATTTCCTCTCCTGAGCTCTGGTTCTCTTCCCCCCTTCCCCCTCCCCCATGAACAGATACATGTTGCTTCCATTAAAACAAAAACAAAGAAACAGTTCTAAACCCAAGGTTACCCTGTAGCCAAACTTCTTTAACATAATTTATCTTCTCATTCCTCAATTCACTGCATTTTGACTTCTGCTGCAACCTTCTGTAGGAAGTGCTCTCGGTGAAGTCCTCAGTGACCTTCCTATGGGAAATCCACAAGACATTTATCAGTCTTACCTTATTTATTGCACCACTTGACTCTCTTGTCTGATGCTATTTTTTCTAGAAGGAGTCATCCAGTAGATTCTGTAACATCTTGTTTTTCTTTTATCCTTTTTCATTTTTGGCTGCTGCTTCTAAGTTTCTTTTGCAGGATTCAAGATTCTATTGATGATATTTAGATTTTTGTACATAGGTAATTGGACGTCTTTAAAAAAAATGCTGATGGCTTCCAGTATCCTTCATTTGCTAGGGACACAAAATATTCTCTAGCCCCGTGTTTAATTATTCATTTTTCTGCATTTCAGATCTGTATATTCAGTCAGAGGTCCCTTAAATGTCGATGATGTCGATGATATTTCACATTCACAAATTCTTTTTCCAGCCAGTCCTTCTCCATCTGCTAAGGTTTCAGTCTGTGAAAATGCATATCATTTCCTCATTCTCTAAACCTCGTATAAAGTTTGACTCATTCTCTATCTCACTTCCAAAGCAAATCAAGTTCCAAAACATTTGAATTCTACCTCTCATTATCCTTCATATGTGTCCTTTTATCTTCATTGCCACTGTCCTAGGCACCCCAGCTGTTGTCTGGATTATTGCAACAGCCTGTTAACTGACCTCCAGCCTTCAATTTTGCCCCTCTCAGATTTATTCTTTATGGGGCTGTTTGAATGATTTTTCTAAATTGTTTATCATGTTATTCCCTATTCAAATCTGTTTCTTGGTTTTCCACTGCTTCTAAATTAATATAAAAATTCCTTGCTATGTCTCATAAGATCTCTCACATGACTAATACTACTAATAAAAATAACAATAATAACAGCCAATGGTTTTCAGCACTTATTTTATGCTAGGTACCATAGCAAGTGCTCTTAACAACCTTTTGAAATGGGTACTGTTAATGTTTTTTTTCCAGATGAAAGAACTGAGGCATGGAGGGGATGTTTTTTTTGTTGTTGTTGTTTTGGGGTTTTTTTGCGGTACGCGGGCCTCTCACTGTTGTGGCCTGTCCTGCTGCGGAGCACAGGCTCCGGACGCACAGGCCCAGCGGCCATGGCTCACGGGCCCAGCCGCTCCGCGGCACATGGGATCTTCCCAGACCGGGGCACGAACCCGTGTCCCCTGCAGTGGCAGGTGGACTCTCAGCCACTGCGCCACCAGGGAAGCCCTAGAGGGGATGTTTAAATGGTTCTTGTTAACGTTGTTGTGAAGGGGCAGAACAGGGACATGGACATGAACTTGGATTCATGTAACACCAAAATCTGTCTTCTTAACCGGCACCCTTGCCAAACAGCCCTGCACTCTCTAACTGTGCACTCTTCAGGCCAGCTCTACTTTTTGCAGCTTCTCAAATGTGATAGTACTTTCTTCCCTCCAGGGCCTTCACCCATGATGTCATTTTCCCCAGGGAGCTTTTCCTGAAAGCTTTGCTTTTCCCCTGAAGTCTGGTTTATGTACCCTTCTATTGTGTTTTGTGAGAGGCTATACAGCCCCATGTGAGGTCTTCCCAAAGCATGATGCAGTCTTAATAAAAGGGGGACATTTATTGAATGTTGAATAAATAAATGAATGTATACATGATCACAACTTATTATTACTAAGTTGGACATTGTATTATATATTGTACTGTGCTTGCTGCATAACAAGTTACCCCCAAGTTTAGTGACCTTAAGTAACAAACATCTACTGTCTCAGTTTCTGTGAGTTAAGAATCTAGGCACAGCTTAGCCAGGTTCCTTTGACCCAAGGTCTTCCATTTGATTACAGTCAAGCTGTCTGTCCTCTATAGGCTGTCCTTTACAGTCTAATCTGAAGACTTGATGTGGAGGTAGATTCTGCTCTCAACATTACGTGGTTGTTGGCAGGTCTCAATCCCTTGCCATGTAGGCTTCTCCACAGGGTTGCCTCACCACATGGCACTCAGGATTGAAGGCCCAGTAGTTTTGTAGCCTAATCTTAGAAGTGACATTCCATCATTTCTTTCGTATTCGGTTCATTTGAAGCAAGTCTGTATGTCCAACGCACACTCAAGAGGAGGGAATTATACAAGGTTGTGAATACTGGGAAGTGTGGGTATCATTGGGGGGTGTGTTTTAGAGACTGATTATCACAAGCTGTTACTATCTCAAAATAAATCTTCTAAGTTTTAAAAAGAAAACACCCACTAACATGGCCATCCTAGTTTCCTGTGGCATGTGAGGCAGTACTCTATATAGACCTAAGTCTTCTCTGAACATCAGAAATTTGCTTTATTGTACCTAAAATTTCCTCATCAAGATCATCATCCATCTCAACTATAATTCCCTAGTCAAATGAGTCAAACAGTCTATTTTATATGGATTCTAGGCCTTAGTAATTGAATCTACCAGAAATTCTGTATAAAAAACTCCAGAGGTGATCAGAAAATTCTGAATAGTTTTGGAATCAACAACGGAGAGGCACTAACTAGCCAAAACCAACAGCCTGAGGACATACTCTCACCAAGGAATGAATATGATCTCCTAAATTAAATGTCATTCTATCCAATACAAACCAACCAAGAAAAGAATTAATGACTAATTTCTTTAAATATTTATGTTGATCAGTCCATAGTATAGCCGTAGGTAACCTGTTGTATAATCTGATGAAACATACTGACTATAACATGAATTTTAGAAGAAATGAGTCTAATGAAGGTAGAAATTGTAAAACGGAACTTTGTGTGTCCTGTTAACTTACTCAGACAATCTTGGTTGACCTTCAGAGGAGATGTCATTCATTTCTGCTAAGTCTGCCCTGGCTTCTAAATTTGCCTAAAAACTATTAAACCACACAAGGACTTATCAGGATGTTTTCTCTCGTAAACAGTCACAAGACTAACAATTATGGAGTGCCTTCCATTTGTCAGAGAGAATATTATGTATTAATCCTTTAAAATAAACTTACGACTTTCCCTCTCATTTTACAAGTAGAAATAGGGAAACCTTATGGCTTAATACTTTGTCTAAGATTATATAACTAATTGAATGTAGGTGCTGCTTGATTCATTATGATTTCTACTACTGAATATTTTTCTAAGAAACGGTGAAATAAAGAATTTTAAGTTTGACAGAAGGATTATATCTAAGGTCAGAAAGAAGTCTCCTTGTAAAAGAAATTACCAGTTTTCTATAATTTTCTCTCCCTTTATAAGGGCACATTTATCTTATGGCATTTTTCAGCCTATAACTTATAGACAAACGCAAAATGCCACATATTCTAATATTTTTACCTCCAGAGCTTTTGTCTCATTTTGCAACGGCCATATAAAAAGCATGAAGTCACCACTATTAAAATCCACGCACCTGTAGGGCAGATCTGTGTAGGTGTGGAGCTGCTCAATGCACAACAGGAGGATTGTTTTATTGGCATGAAAAGAAAGGATGTTTCCTGATGAAACTGAAGGAAGAAATTGAGTACGCTTATTATAATTATCCATGCTAGATTTTGAGACATACCTTAGTGATGAACTGACTATCTCAACTCTAATGTAATGATACACACCAAATACATGGAGGAGGTTGCTAAAAAGTGAAATAAGGAATTAACTGAGTAGAGACTTACTGCTCCCACCCTCCATACACATGCAGATTTTACTCAGACTTAAATTTCAAGACTTCATTATCAGGCTTGTTAGATTCCTTCTTTGATTTCTTTAAGGAGGTCGAAGTATTTCACAGAACCTACCTACTTTGGAGACAGAGGTCTCTAGAAGATACGTCAGGGCAGTAGACAGTGATGGAAGAGACCTTGCCCCTTCTTCCCAGCTCTCACTGAAAAATAATTTTTGCCATATACTGTGCTGAGAGCAGTAAGGAATTTAGAAGTAGGAAGATTGGTCTTTCATTAGTTACTTAATTCATGAATGTATTTACCAAATATTAAATGCCTATCAAGATTTAGTCACTGGATTTATGCAGTTGAACTAAGCAGGTATTGTTCCCTGTCCTCAAGGAGCATACTGTGCAGTTGGGGATAAAACAGTAAACAAACACACAAAAAATGTTTAATTACAAATTGTGATAACGATACTAAGGAAAAAGTAAACTGTCCTTATGTAAGAGAGCCCTGGACTGTGATTTAAATTGCGAGTAGAGGGCAGTAAGTGAGCATCTCTTGACAGATATGGCATTTACTTAAGGCTAAACTGGTATTCACGAGTTAGCTATTTAGAGAGAAATACAGAAGGAACAGTGTGTGAAAGGTCCTTGAAGAGCTTCGTTCAGGGGCACTGAAATAAGACTTGTATGACTGGAGTGGAGGTGGACTGGTGGGAGGTGAGGATAGAGACCGCGAGGTCTAAATGCAGCCTCGTAGTTAAGCATACTGTGACTACCACCACCTACACTACTACTGTAACCACTACCATTACTTATGTTTTGTCCTACAAGCAAAATGAAGTGGTAGAAGACTTCAGCTGAAAATGTCACGATGCAATTTACATATATAAGAAGACTGTTGGTGGCTGCTGCTTAAAAGTAAAATTCTATGGAAAAAGACAGGTAGTATTTAATGTTTTTATACATCACAGAACCCCTAAAATCACAAGTGTCTTCAACCCAATTTTTGTTCCTATAATAGAAGAAAAGAAGCTCCTGAAGAATGCTGATCTATAATCTGGACAAACAGGGACCATAGGGGCTTTTTGTGTGTTTTGCTTATCCACCCTTTCCTGTTTCCTGGAGCACATAATTTAATTATTGTTTTGTGTAAGCACAAATGACAAGCAGGATATAACTGAAAATCATTTGCTTTCCTGGGTGAAAGGCATGCTTTGGTTTTGTTGAGGTTGTCTGTGGTACCTAGTTCATTTTTCCTAATGCCCTCAAGGTTTTGTCCAGGGTATGGATCTGTGCCTTTTTTTTTTTTGGATAGACGTAACTAAATTCAGTGTATGACATATTCGTCAAGGAAAACATCCAAAATAGCAAATGAAGTAAGAAGAAAAGCAGAAATTAAAGAAATAGAACAAATCCAGTCATCTCAGCATTGTAAGACCTGTTCAAATTAGGGTTATTTCATGCTGATTTTGGCACATAACATTTAAAAATATTATGTTTAAAGTACTGATTTTTCATTTTTTTGAAGCTGAACACTGTACAGTGTAATAGTGAAATAACACTGTGAACAATGTTTCTCGGGCCTCTGAGTCTGAACAATGCCAACAGAATTAATTCATTTAGAGTATGCGGTTTTGGTGTATGTACAAGACTACATAAATTAGCTGAAGACCATCCAATAAAATCCATTTAGTTTGTTTGGGATGTTAGCCAGATTTCCTGATCAGTTTTCCAGAGGTAAAAATGTCCAAAAATCACTGGACCACCTAGTTGCTTGGGATGGTATTAATTATGTTCATGCTCTATTTAATAAAATTAACAGTTTATAATTATAATTGGTTGTCAGAGTTTTAGAATTTGGTTATTAATGAGGGAGTAAGGATAATCCTCCCTAAATGCCACTTTCTCTACTTTTTCTTTGTATACTTAACATGTATTCACCTTTTGTATCTGTGTGTATTTTTGAAACATAGGGACATATTGAAATATTACTCTTTCTAAAGGAACCAGATGGTTAATTTGTAAAAATGATAATCCTTGTCTGCTTAGGAATTAGGTCACTGCACACAAGTTCTAGTTACGTTATGCTAAGTTAAAAACAAATAAGCCAAAAGTAGCCAACATCTAGCTTTGGGGATATATTTGTAAAAATCAGGTCTTCTCTTGTAATTCAGGAAATTGATTTTACACACATGGTAAATGTGTTTAGAGGGAAAATTTTTATAAGAAGCTGAAAAAAATTGCTCTTTGGCATGTAGATTATAGTTTCCAACCTTCAACAGTTGATTTTCATGAATATGTATACACTAATTTTCTTATGCTATTTAAATTGAGATAAAGTTTTAAAACTTATTCACTGATGTCATTTCATTTTATTGATTTCTTTTTGGTTCTGAATAGAGGATATGTAATGTTTTTAAAATAATAATTTTATACTTATTAATGTTTCCCTAATAATTGAGTTTGGTGATACATTTCAACTATTTGCATGTGGTATGACTATAGTTAGTAACACCATATAGTAGATTATTCTTTTGTTCTGGTGGCTTTAAGTAAATAATGTCTGCAAGGCTTTTGCTGTTTTAGGGAAACTAAACCAAATATACCCCTTTGAACTTGTGGTCAGAATAAATTATCCATGGTGTCTTGGTACCTGAGAACTTCTTTTCAAAGCTTTGTAGTACTTGTCTCCTTAGGTTAAATATCTCCTCTCTTTCTCCTCATATCTTCAATGACTGTTCGCTGCATGTGAGTCAGAGTCTATACATTTTGACCCATTATTTCAGACCTCTCACAGTCGATGCTGAATCTTTTCATTCACAATGTCAACTCTCTTGTGGCCCAGCATATTGTCTTGCTCATGCTTTGAAATTTTCTAGTTTTCTCTCTCTTTTTCACTCAGTGTTCTCCTTGATTGCATGCCATCCTTGTCAGTTCTGTTTAATACTTGATTTAATATTACTCTTTCCATGAAGTTGTTCCCATTTTTTCTGGTTCTTGGACTTTCTAAACTACTTACCGACAGAGGTGTCATTCTGCATATGCTACTTTTTATTGTTATTCTTTTGCCTATCGCTTTCACCATCTCTTTTATCGCTGACCTCTTGCACAGTGCTGTGTATATGGGGGAGCCAGATAAATAGCTGTGGTTAGTGGTGGTAGAATGATGAACAAGCAAGCTTCTGGAATACCCCTCCACCTGGACATCAGCCAAATGTGTTTCTGGAGATAAAGAGGTAGCTGCTGGGCGTCCATCAATCATGTGAACAGTTGAGAAGAGTTTAGAACACAGAGTACACCCAAGAAGTTATAATTGATTTCCCAACCAGAAGAAAACTGTTTTTACAAATGGAGGGAAAAGAATAGCAAATAAAAGATGTTGATGAGATGAACTGGAGTTAGCTATGGTGATAAAGTTGGTGGCCAGAAGCCTTCTGTGAGGAAAGGGGGAGGGAGAGAGAGAGAATGATGGGGAACTGAGCTCTGCTGAGGGGGAATTGCAGTGGCGTGAAGAAACAGGTCCATAAGCAAGATTTTAAGGTTTATTCTTTAGGATCTGTAATAAGATTCTATATCAGGATATGAATCTACCTTTCTGTATCACCTAGAAACATACTGCTTTAAAAATATCCTGAGGTAGATAATTGTTCACATACTTCTTAAATAAGTCACATGATCATGTTTTTGTTATTTTTGCTCAAAACGTAATTTATCCTTAATATTTAAAAAACGTTTTGGGCCTATGGGCTGAATGTATATTAGGTAACTCATAATGGAAAGTTGTATGAGATGGAAATCTTATTTTATATATACAGTAATTATATTTTTTACTCAAGAGGAAAATACATTAATAAAAATCTCTTACTATGTAGGGTCTGAACAATTATATTGGCAGTATTTGGATTGTACAAGTGTTAGGGTGGTATTAAATATTCCTTAAAAGTTGGAAATTCGCTGCAGTCACATGGTTAGGACTCTGAGCTCTCACTACTGAGGGCCCAGGTTTGATCCCTGGTCGGGGAACTAAAATCCCATAAGCCGCACAGCATGGCCAAAAAAAGAAAAAAGAAAAAAAAGTTAATCAGTGCATTGTTTTTTTGTGGTTACATATGAAGGAACTCTTCACTAAGCTACTCATACATGTTTCTAGCTGATTTTAGTTTTGTTCTTTTTTTATTTCCTATCTAATTTAAAATTAGAGACAGTGTTAAAAACTTGGTAGCAGACAGAGTTTGAGCTGAGAATATATTTTGTTCTATTTGTTTTTAATTTTTATTGGAGTATAGTTGATTTACAGTGTTGTGTTAGTTTCAGGTGTACAGCAAAGTGAAGCAGTTACACATATACATATATCCACTCTTTTTTAGATTCTTTTCCCATATACATCATTACAGAGTACTGAGTAGAGTTCCCTGGTCTATACAGTAGGTCCTTATTAGTTATCTATTTTATATATAGTTGTGTGTATATGTCAACCCCAATCTCCCAATTTATCCCTCCCCCCTCTTCCCCCTGGTAACCATAAGTTTGTTTTCTATACATGTAACTCTATTTCTGTTTTGTAAATAAGTTCATTTGTATTATATTTTTAGATTCCACATATAAGCGATAGTATAGAGACCTCATCTAGCCATTTTGAACACACTTGTCATATTTATGGTATGTTATTTTAAAATTATATTAAAACACTTGTCTGATAAAATACAATTTTAGTATTTCCCTTGTTAAAAAATGACTCTACTAAAACCTTTAAGTTGTTAGAATATTACTGCTTTTGATGTCATCTACTGATTTCTGAATAAATGCTGAAGGCCAAAAACCACAACTCTCCATTTAGCCCAGGATTTTGCAGTTGCTATGTTATTAACATTTTGGGACAGATAATTCTTTGTTCTGGAGGCTGGCCTGCGTGTGCATTATAGAATATTTAATAGCATCCCTGTCCTCTACCAACTCGGCACTGGTCGTACTTCCCTCTCCCACTTCTGACAACCGAAAATGTCTCCTGATATGGCTGAATTTCTTCTTAGGACAAAGTTTCCCACAGTTAAGAACTGCTAATGTAAACTTCTGTTTCATGCACACTCAAATTTTACAATGGCTTGGGGATAAAGCTGTGTGTGTGTGTATATATACACACGTGTGTATACATATATATTTGTATATGTGTGTGTATATATAATTGTAATTTCTAATGAATGCATAGCTAAATGAAATAGACTCTTATCTTTAGACTATTTAAGTCATTTATAAAACTAATTGAAAACAGTATTTGGTGTGGATTCTAATTAGTGATTTCAAATTAATGACATTTTGATTAGAACATAACTTGTACATACTTTATTAGTGCATATTTATATGGAAACTAGGCTCTCATGATACTTCCATATATATCTGGGCAGTGTCTGTATTACTTAGAAAAGTTAAAATTTTGTAAATGTAAATTAGATTATGCTGTAAGTTTGGGAAGAATTTGAGGGAAAATACAGTTGAAGTAATAAATTCTTTAATTTTAGTCACTTAGCTTGCCATACTGATATATTTAATAAAAGATATAGGTAACTTAGTTTAGATGATACAGAAAGGCAGTACCTTCAGTAGAATCAAGGTTAAAGGTACCTTCTGATTGTTAGTTGGAGGCACATTTCTCAGTAAATATATCTACTGAAAATGAGAGAGGACTTTTATATTATCTAACTGTGTGCTGCTTCCCAGTGTGATCCATGGACCAACTGTAGCAACATTACCTGGTTGCTTGTTAGAAATGCAGATTCTACTTATTGTGGCATTTTACACTACCACCAACAGAGTCAATTTCACACCCAAACAGAATTTATTGTTGTCAGTTTTATAATTTTAGCCATTTTTGTGGATGTATAATAGAACCATACTGTGTATTTCATTTGAAAAGATATCTGTGATGACTTTTTCATATGTTTAATGATTAAGTATCTGTTCCATTTTTTAAATAAAATTTTAAAGTGGAAAAAAATGCAGATTCTTAGACCCCGCTCCACATCTAATGGAATCAAAATCTGTATTTTTAACGAGATTCCCAGAGATTCTTATGCCTATTAAAATTGGAGAAACACAGGTCTTAACTTTATTTCATCTTGCCACTATGACCTCCATGAGGACAGAAACTGTCTAGTCTATTGCTGTGGTCTCAATGTGTTATCTAGTGTCTGGCTCAGAGCCCTCAATAGATAACTTATTGGTTGAATGAATGAAACTCTAACTTACGCTAATCCAGTGGATAGTAGGGTACCCTACTCTATGTGACTTTTAAAAAATTTTTAATTAAGACAGATAAGATTTGTTTACGTCAGTGTGCCAGTTCTCAGCTTGCAAATGTCTTATGCATTACTAAGAAACGTAAAGTGGTCATATTACCATGCATGCTTTTTAAACATATCATCCTTTATCATTTACAAAATGGATAATATTTACAAAATATGCCTGCCAAACATGATTTATGTGAGCTAATGCCAGTCACTTCTCATTTACTACAAAATCGCCCATTAGTTATATATAGTATAACGTTCTATAGTAAATCTCAGTGGAAAGATAAGCTTGAGCAGATTTGGTAGCTTTGCCTTTTGCCTAGACACTTTCTAGGAGCTTCCCTGGTGGCGCAGTGGTTGAGAGTCCGCCTGCCGATGCAGGGGACGCAGGTTCGGGCCCCAGTCCGGGAAGATCCCACATGCCGCGGAGCGGCTGGGCCCGTGAGCCATGGCCGCTGAGCCTGCGTGTCCGGAGCCTGTGCTCCGCAACGGGAGAGGCCACAACAGTGAGAGGCCCGCATACAGCAAAAAAAAAAAAAAAAGCACTTCCTATCTTTAGATGTATAATCTGTATGATAAAATGGGAGCCTAGAATTCTTTGTACTAGTGTTCTGGTTTGTTAAGATAAGGACTTGTATTTTCCATTCCACAATTCTTGTGGTTTTGCATCAGAAAAGTAACTGGCCTTCAAAGGGAATTTTAACAGTGAGACAGAGGGACATATAAAGGAGAACTTTCATTAAGGTTGTATTATCACAATAATTACTTCTGTAACCATCACCTGCTTGGCGTATATTGAATGCAGTGGTTCAGAAGCCCTTGACTCTTCCAGGATCAAATCTGAGGACCTGAATTGGACGACCTACCTTAGATACTCTCTTCCCTGTCTAGGACCCAGAGAAATGATCTGAGTTAGGGGATTGTCTGTGGTGGCAATTAAGCTTTTTTTGTTTGTTTGTTTTTGTGGTACGCGGGCCTCTCACTGTTGTGGCCTCTCCCGTTACGGAGCACAGGCTCCGGACATGCAGGCTCAGCAGCCATGGCTCACGGGCCCAGCCGCTTCGCGGCATGTGGGATCTTCCCGGACCGGGGCACGAACCCACGTCCCCTGCATCGGCAGGCGGACTCTCAACCACTGCGCCACCAGGGAAGCCCGCAATTAAGCTTTTTAGCACTCAAATGACTTCCTCCAGATGAGATGTTTCTCCTGAGTTGACCTTGGGGCCTGTAGTGTCACCGCCCTCTGAGTAAAGTCTTGTGACTTCCATGATGTAGTACTGGTTACCTGGAGTAAACTGACACCCTGTGTACTTGAGAGGTTAACTGTTGAGAGTCCCACAGACCTTAGTCTGGGTATTACCCCTCACTGGCAGTACGGTCTCAGACAGATTCTTTAAACTTCTGTGCTTACCTTCCTTATCCGTAACATGAGGGTAATGATAATATATGCAGAGGTATGTTATGTGGTTTCAGTAAGATAATTGTTTAACGTATTTAGCACAGATTCTGATGAATAGTAAAACCTCAATAAATGGAAGATTTAAAATGTAAAGGGATAATGGAGATGTGGTGATGTGTGAAAGGGTCATTTAAAAGTGGAAGTTAAGTGAGAAGCGAGTGGAATAATAGCAAACATTTAAGGTACACTATATGGAAAGATGGTCGTTAGTGTTTCACATAAATTCAAGAAAACAAAGATGAATGACATGAAAGGACTCACACTGGAATAGGGACTTTCTAGAACAATGATTATTGGGGAAAGTCCAATCCATGGACTCAGGAACAGAGGCAGTGTTCACTGCATTATAAGACTCTAATCTTTGTACAGCGTGGCTTTTAAGCTACATAGAAGGGAGAATCAGCCCTTTCCCTGGTGTGATAAGGGCCCGTGATCTAACACTGTTGCAGCATGACAGAACCTTGGTTCTCATGCTACTCTGCCTGCCTGAGAGGATTGAAACACTATCAAGACTGTGGTATGTCTGACAGGCTAGGGTCTGAGTCGTGGTGGCAGCTTGGGAAGTAGAAGGCCACTGGTATGATCCACCAGCTTAGTGTTCATGGTTGGAGGTCCATAGTTGATATAGCATGGCAGAATGGTAACCTGATTTACTTACCACCTCAAAACTCTACTGACATTCATTGTTTTAAAGCTGTAGCTTTTTTCTCCGAAGCTTTCCAGAAGACCAGCCGATAGGGAAGAAGTTTTGGAAAATTTAATCCTTAACTCTCACATATTAATTTAACTAATATATTAATTTAACTAATCTATCAATTCTGATAAGTAAACTGAGCCATGGCGCTTAAGTAATTTGCCCAAAGTTGTACAGCAAATTTGTTGCAGAGCTAGATTCAAACACCAAGGGATCTTGGCTCCAGGTGCCATGTTCTTAACTGCAAGAAAGAGCTTTAGAGCTGTCTAAAAAAAAATAGAGTAAATGTTCAATGCTAGATGGACAAAACCTCCACAGAAGTCTAAAAATAACCATGAAGTAAATGTTAATTGGCAACTCAGAATTTGGAAATAGTACTTCTTAAAGGAGTGTCTCAGGTAAAGACTGCTGAAAAGCAGGATGGAGAAGCTCTGGGCTGTTACCCTGTGACTGAAGGTCCAGACACAGCACCCACAGGCCAGAGGTGACTCCATTGATAAAGACAGTGACTGATGAATTGATGGCCCAGACTCAGCATTCTGTTGGCATCAGTCATCGCTATGTAAGGTTCTCTGGATTTGCAGTATAGAAGTACTTTCCGCCCCAGCTTTATTGAGGTATAATTGACCAATAAAAGTTGCGTGTATTTAATGTATACAGTGTGATGTTTTGACATACACTTTGAAATGATCACCGTAATCAAGCTGATAGATCCATCACCTCACATAATTACCATTTTCTTTTTTGGGGGTGTGGGTGAGAACACTTAAGATTTACCCTCTTAAGTTTATTTCAGTTTTACAATATACTTTTGTTAATTACAGCCACCATGCTACGCATTAAATCCCTAAAAACGTATTCATTTTGCATAACTGAAACTTTGCCCTTGGACGAGCATCTCCCCATTTCCCCTACCCTCTGGCAGCCACAAGACTTTTAACTGTTAACGTGTTGTCTACAGAGTGAAAAGTGTATCTCTCTCTGATTCCCTTGTATATACCCACATTAGTGCCCTTGTTTGAATGGGAGGGAGGTGGGAAATTGATGGATTCAGATTAAGAAATGATCCAGCCAACATGTTCTGTAAAAAGAGTGCTGGCTTTCAGCACTCATGGGAACCTCTGACTTATGGGACTGGAAACACGTTTTTGAACCTCTGACTCATGGGACTGGAAACCAATGCTTTTCAGCCTTAGTTAAGCCTTAACTCTTCTTGAAATGGGAAACAGTTTTTGGCAACGCACCTTCCTTCCTAATATCCCTACTTTAAATAGTACTTAGAATATGCAGATGTTTGCATTTTGTTAGTAGTAAATATTTTGTAAATTCTTATTTTTTTATGATGTAAGGAAAATATTTCATGGCGGGGGTTTTTCTTTTGGACATACTTTTTAAATTTTACTAAGCACATTGGAAGGGTTGTTTTAAATTTTGTTTAAATGTTCTCCGAACCAGAATATTTGCAGAACAAGGAGTTCTAGCCAGCAGATTGTTCCATTTGTTGTGTTTGAGTGTGGAAACGTCAGGAATGATAGCTTAAGATGATGCCATAGAACTTTTTCATAAACAGCCTAATAGCATTGTCTAAGGTGGTCTTTGTTTATTAAAGGTGTCAAAGTCTCCTTTGCTATGTTTAGGTAGAATCTAAGTTTCTTTACTCAAGCATGGAAAATATTGTTTGTTTTCTGTTTGGGAGGAAAGCAGTATGACCAAATAAAAGAGTTAAATTTCACTGGAAACAATTATTAAAACAGTCTCAATTGCAAGATGGAAAAAAATGTAGTTTGGTTTTCATATTTTTTTCAAAGGGGGTAAAAAAATGAGGGTTGGGGAAAAGTCAGAAAATCCCTCAATTCTCAGTGGTATCTCAGCAGAGGCAGGGGAAACTATCAGTGCCTACCATTTAAAAACTCTTCATCTTGTAAAAATAATAATTAGTAAGCTCTACAGTTTATACTGAAAATCACAGAACACACAAATCTATTTTAAAAATCTGGAGGAAACCTCAAGGCTCTCTCTGTCCCTCAAAATATTCTCACACCTTTTGGTTCTGTAGAATAACTCAGTAAAAATCAGAATTCAAGAAGGTTAAAAATTCAAAAGACAGCATTGCAAGAGATTAATAGAGCAACTGATAATTGTGGAAACAATTAGAGCCACACTGCTATAGAAATAAGTAGTACATTAGACATAGAATATAGCAAAGGTCAGGTCAGGTTATTAACGTAGACGGAAACTTGGGATAATCACAGTGTATTCCAAGTAAAAACTAAATGATCAATAAGAGAATAGGTGTGAATGATAATAAAGGCATCCAACGTATGGATCATGTTTATATGTCAAGTAGACAAACCAAGATGTTATTCTGAAAGTTAGAAGAAAATTTCCTTGAAATGACTAACTAGTTCTGTAAGATGTAGAGGGCATATTTTCAAGAAGAATTGAGGAACAGCAACTGAAAATTAAATATGGTCTGATTCTAATTAAGATTTTGAACCTCCTCATAAAGAATTCTTCAGGTAGGTACCTAGGAGCAAAAAACAAAAACAAAACTCATAGAAAGGAGGACACTCTGCCTGACCTCTTGTACCTCCACAGTACTTACTATCCAAATACATACAGTGAAGCGTTGTCTCTAAACGTTGGAGGGAATCAAAGGGGAATCCAAGAATACTACCGCCAGCCAAATTGTCATTTAGTTAGAAAGACAACAGGAAAAAAATTCTTATGTAGCTTCTGACTACTTCCTGGTGGAACTGCTTGATGTTGAAATCTACCCCCAAAAAATGGTGAATAGAGAGTGAGTAGATGACACATGGACTTTAAAAAGCATCTGGACAATGCTTTGAAACAGTGTTTGAAGACAGTGGTACAGAGACTGCAAATCTCTAAGGGAAAGTGTGAACTAAACTTTTATTCCCAGATAAGCTATTCTTCCAACTAATAGAATGAAGAACTCTAGGAATGTAAAAATGTTGAGGTTTTTATTAAAAAACAAACAAAACCTACTTGCAGCTGAAATTCATCACAAAAAGAAGTGAATTAAAATGAATTTATAAAAGGGGAGGTTTTTATTTAAAACAGTTGTCTTGAGCATAGATAAATTATGTCTAAATTGTGTGAATTATGGCTATAGAATAGTCTATGAATCTAATAAACCTTGTCAGGGTAGAAAAGTACAAGTGACCAGAACAGTGGGTGGAAGAGTTATGAAGTGCTATTTCTTTCTCTCTCATAGTAGGAAATCAATTAGTACTGACTTACAAATGAAGTGCTTTGCCATTGAAAAGTCCAGTGTCTTAATCCTGTTCACGATATTTTACTTAACATTTAGGAAAAGCTCCCTGGAGGTGAAGAATAATCTGAAGTATAGCAGTACCTTCAGTTTTATTATATTTAACGGTTTTTTTTTTTTTTGCTAACATTAAATAATTTTTAAATGGCATGCATATGATTCCATTTTCATAAAATGTGCTAATGCTTTTGTTCCTTCATCCTTTTGTCCTACCAGCTTACTGCATATATTATTAATAGAGGATTGTTGAAACGATACTTACCAGATGTTCAGGGTAATTATTTCTAGGTAGTGTTATTTTGGGATGAGTTTTTTTTTTTACCTTTTTAAAAAACTTCCACATAGTTGATTTTAAGAACATACACTTTTCTTTTTCTTCTTGAAACAAGACTGTGCTAAGTTTTAAAAACCTATTTGTCAAGCATTTGCTACTGGGTAAGAACATGTTTCTGTCCTCAGAGATCCCATACCCTAAGAGTATGGGGTCCTCAAGAATTTTATCAGTTTTAATACTTGAAAAGCTAAATTGGAATATCCCTCATGTTCTCATCCTAGACCTTATTTATGTACCTCCAAAAGAAAAATATTTAATTAATTAGTTTATTTATTTATTTATTTATTTATGGCTGCGTTGGGTCTTCGTTGCTGCATGGGGCTTTCTCTAGTTGTGGCAGCGGGGGCTGCTCTTCGTTGCGGTGCGCGGGCTTCTCATTGCGGTGGCTTCTCTTTGTTGTGGAGCACGGGCTCTAGGTGCGTGGGCTTCAATAGTTGTGGCCCGCGGGCTCAGTAGTTGTGGCTCATGGGCTCTAGAGCACAGGCTCAGTAGTTGTGGTGCACGGGCTTAGTTGCTCCACAGCATGTGGAATCTTCCTGGACCAGGGCTTGAACCCGTGTCCCCTGCATTGGCAGGCGGATTCTTAACCACTGCCCAGGGAAGTCCCCAAAAAGAAATTTTTTAAAGTAAGTCATTTTCTTTTTTTTTTCGAGTTCAGAATTCACTCACACTTGTTAAAGTTGAGATACGTGGTTGCCTTATTTCATATCTGTCAAGTCAGGAACTAGGGAGGATTTGAGGATTACACCCAATTTTTATGCGAACACTCATGCCAGTATTGTAAATATTGGTAAAAGACATGAAACTCTAGGGTCAGAGGAAAGAATTTGTTACAGCAGTAGCAGTAAGGAGGATAGCAGTGCAGCACTGATTTTCTGAATTGCAGTTCCCCCGGGGGAAATACAATTAGGGCTGGGTGTTGCTAGGCAGTGGAATGTATTAAAGAAGAATCTAGATATCGGGAAGCACTGCCCTTATACAGGGACTGCTGGCAAAGTAGCCCATCCTCCTCTTACGAGAGAGACATTGTCTTTATTACTCTAGAATGCCAAGCAGATTGCTCTATGGAGAGAGATGTCTCTATCTTTACTTTCTACAACGTAAGCAAATTTGCTCCAAGAAGAGGGATGCCTATTTTTGCAAGTCTGCCTGCTATGTGAACATCCTTGAAGAGCCAATTTGGAGTATACTAGCTATTCATGCCTTTTAAAATGTTTGGATACGTGAGAACCCCCTGAAAAATAATCTCCCTGCAATATCTAGAAGATGAGACTCCTTGAGCAAACTTACAGTTGCACAGCGGAAACTGATTTCTTTATTTCACTATTGATACATGGCTGATGACTATGGAAGTTTTTTTTGTTTTGGAATAATCTTCCCTCTGAAATTTGTACTCAAAAACTTTAAACCAAAGTAAAATTCTTGAAATTCATGAGCCAAGTGATTTCTATAGCGTAGCTAAGATCTCAAAACCTTTACCTCTCTTTCTCAAATATTTTGTCAAAATTAGGTAGAATTAAGCTGAATTCTTCTGAAGAGGCAGTGCTCTTAGAGATACAGAGTTTCACGTTTTACTATGGAACAAGCATTGTATTTTAGATACATAAGTAAAGCTTTCTAAATGTAATGCTAGTATTAACCACGAAAATGTGACTTCTTACAGAGTTATAGCAGAGATATCATTACAACAGAGCCCTTGTTTAGTAGTTTTTTGTTCATATTGCTATAATAGAAAAACTAGAGAATAATTAGAGCATTGAACTATATGGAAGAAAAATTTTATTAGGAAAGTTTTTATAGTGTATGTACTATTTTCTGTCTAGTCTGGGACTACCTCTAGTAATAATCTTCTTCCCTTATTACTGTTGCCCTAGTTTAAGTCTTATTTCTCTATCATATATAATAATTTCTTTTTGTTTTTATTATTTTTTAAATTGAGGTATAGTTGACATATTAGTTTTAGGTGTATGACATTGTGATTCAACATTTATATGCCTTATGGATTGATCACCAAGATAAGTCTAGTAACCATCTGTCACCATACAAAATTACCGCAATATTATTGACTAGATTCCCTTTGTTGTACATTCCATTCCATGACTTACTTTGTAACTGCAAGTTTGTACTACTTTATGTTCTTCACCTGTTTTGCCCATACCCTTACCTCCCCCATCCCCACCCCTCTGGCAACCACCAGCTTGTTCTCCCTTATCTATGAGTTTCTTTATGTTTTATTTTGTTCGTTCATTTGTTTTGTTTTTTAGATTCCATGTATAAGTGTATTTCTCTCTCTGACTTATTTCATTTAGCATAATACCCTCTGGAATATCATGGATGTTCCATCCATGTTGTCGCAAATGACAAGATTTTATTCTTTTTTATGGCTGAGTATATTCCACTGTGTATGCATACATACATATGTGTGTGTGTGTGTGTATTGTATATATATATATATATATATATATATATACAATACACACACACACACACCTCCACATCTTCAAGCATTCATCTATCAACAGGCACTTCCATATCTTGGCTGCTACATTGAACACAGTGGTGCTTATATCTTTTTGATTAGTGTTTTCATTTTCTTTGGGTAAATACCCAAGAGTGGAATTGCTGGTTAGTATAGTAGTTATAGTTTTAATTTTTGGGGGAACCCCGATACCGTTTTCCATAGTGGCTGCACCAGTTTACATTCTCACCAACAGTGCACTAGGGTTCCTTTTTTTCCACACCTTCTCCAACATTTGCTGTTTGTGGTCTTTTTGATGATAGCCATTCTGACAAGTATGAGGTGATCTCATGGTGATTTTGATTTGCATTTCTCTGATGATTAGTGATGTCGAGCATCTTTCCGTGTGCCTGCTGGCCTTCTATGTGTCTTCTTTGGAGAAATGTCTGTTCAGGACTTCTGTCCATTTTTTGATTGGGTTGTGTGTTTGTTTTGATATTCAGTTGTATGAGCTGTTTATGTATTTTGCATATTAACCCTTTTTGGGTCATATCATTTGCAAATACTCCCATTCAGTGGGTTGTATCTTTGTTTTATCAATGATTTCCTTTGCTATTCAAAATCTTGTAAGTTTAATTAGGTCTCATTTGTTTATTTTTGCTTTTGTTTCTTTTGCCTTAGGGGACAGAGCCAAAAAAATTTGCTATGATTTATGTCAAAGAGTGTTCTGCCTGTGTTTTCTTCTAGGAGTTTTATGGTTTCCGGTCTTTCATTTAAGCCTTTAATCTATCTTGAGTATATTTTTGTATGTGGTATGAGAAAGTGGTCCAGTTTTATTCTTTTGAATGTAACTGTCCAGCTTTTTCAAAACTATTTGTTGAGGAGACTTTCTTTCCACACTATGTATTATTGGCTTCTTTGTCATAAATTAATTAACCAGATACGGGTGGGTTTATTTCTGGGCCCTCTCCTCTGTTCCATTGATCTATATGTCTGCTTTTGTGCCAGTACCATACAGTTTTGATTACTATAGCTTTGTAGTATAGTTTGAAATCAGGGAGCATGATACCTCCAGGTTTGTTGTTCTTTCCCAAGATTGCTTTGGCTATTTGGGGTCCTTTGTTATTCCATAGGTACTTTAGAATTATTTGTATTAGTTCTATGATAAATGCCATTGGTATTTTGATAGGGACTGTACTGAATTTGTAGATTGCTTTGGGTAGTATCATCATTTTAACAAAATTTTTTTTCCAGTCCATGAGCACAGTACGTCTTTCCACTTAATCGTGTCATCTTTAATTTCTTTCATCAATGTTTTATAGTTTTCAGAGTATAGGTCTTTAACCTCCTTGGTTAAATTTATTCCTAGGTATTTTATTCTTTTTGATAAAATTATAAATAGAATTGCCTTCTTAATTTCACTTTCTGATAGTTTATTATTAGTGTACAGAACTGCAACAGATTTATACATATTTTGTATTCTACAATTTTACTGAATTCATGTATTCTAATAGGTTTTTAGTGGAGTCTAGGGTTTTCTATACATAGTGTCATATCATCTGCAAATAGTGACAGTTTTATTTTTTCTCTTCCAGTTTGTATTGTTTTTGTGTCTTATTCTGGTGTGATTGCTGTGGCTGGGACTTCCCATACTATGTTGAATAGAAGTGGTGATGGTGGGCATCCTTGTCTTTTGCCTGATCTGAAAGGAAAATCTTTCAGCTCTTCACCATTGAGTATGATGTTAGCTGTGCGTTTGTCATATATGACCTTTTTTATGTTAAGGTATGTTCCCTCTATACCTGCCTTATTAAGAGTTTCCATCATAACTGGATGTTGAATTTTGTCAAAAGTTTCTTCTAGATCTATTGGGGTAATCATATGATTTTTATTCTTCATTTTGTGAATGTGCTGTATCATGTTCATTGATGTGTGAATATTGAATCAAACTTGTGTCCCTGGAATTGATCTCACTTGATTATGGTGTATGATCCTTTTAATGTATTGTTGAATTCAGTTTGCTCATATTTTGTTGAGGATTTTTGCATCTATGTTCATCATTGATATTGGCCTGATGAATATTAATTTTCTTTTTTTGTAGTGTTTTTATATGGTTTTGGTATCACAGTGATGCTGGCCTCCTAAAATGAGTTTGAAGGCATTTCTTCCTTTTCAATTCTTTGGAATAGTTAGAGAAGGGTAGGTGTTAAGTCTTATTTAAATGTTTGATAGAATTCACATGTGAAGCCCTCACATCCTAGACTTTTGTTTGTTGGGAGTTTTTTCATTACTGATTTCATTTCATTACCAGTCATCAGTCTGTTCAGATTTTCTATTCTTTCCTGATTCAGTCTTAGAAGATTTTATGTTTCTAGGAATTTATCTGTTTCTTTTAGGTTGTCCAATTTGTTGGTGTATAATTTTTCACAGTAATCTCTTGTCCATTGTATTTCTGTGGTATTAGTTGTAATTTCTTCTCTTTCTTTTTATTTATTTGGGCTATCTTTCTTTTTTTCACGATGTGTCTCTCTAAAGGTTTGTGAATTTTTAAAATCTTTTTAAAACCCCAGCTCTTAGTTTCATTGATTTAAAAAGATTTTTTTAAAGTCTCTATTTCATTTATTTTTGCTCTGATTTTCATCATTTCCTTCCTTCAACTAACTGTGTTTCTTTTATTCATCTTTTCCTGGTTCCTTTAGGTGTAAAGTTATATTGTTTATTTGAGATTGTTCTTGTTTCTTGAGGTAGGCCTGCATTACTATAAGCATCCCTTCTAAAACTGCTTTCACTGCATCCCATAGATTTTGGAACAATTGTCTTTCCATTTTCATTTGTTTCAGAGTATTTTTTTGATTTCTTCATTGACCCATTGATTGATTAGTAGCTTTTGGTTTAGGCTCCAAAATGTTTGTGGTTTTTTTTCCAGTTTTCTTCTTGTAATTGATTTATAGTTTTATACTGTTTGGGTCACAAAAGATGCTAGGTGTGATTTCAGTCTTCTTAAATTTATTGAGACTTGTTTTGTGGCCTAACATGAGATCTATCCTGGAGAATGTTCATGTGTATTTTTAAAGAATGTGCATTCTGCTGTTTTGGGGGTGAAAGGTCTATAGATATATATTTTTAGTGGTCTACTGTGTCTTTAAGGCCAGTGTTTCCTTATTGATATTCTGTCTGATATGTCTATTGGTGTAAGTGGAGTGTTAAAGTCTACTATTATATTATTGTCAATACCTTCCTGTATGTGTGTTAATATTTGCTTTATATTTGCTCCTTTTTTGGGTGCATAGATATTTATAAGTGTTATAGTCTCTTGTTGGATTGATCCCTTTATCTTTATATAATGACATTCTTTGTCTCTTGTTACATTTTTTGTTTTAAAGTCTATTTTGTCTGATACGCATATTGCTACCCTAGCTTATATGGAAAATCTTTTCTATTCTTTCACTTTTAGTCTGTGTGTGTCTTTAGATATGAAGTGAGTTGCTTGAAGGTGACCTATAGATGGGTCTTATTTTTTTTATCCTTTCAGCCACCTGTGTCTTTTGATTGTAGCATTTAGTTCATTTTGATTGAAGTGACTGTTGATTAGGTATGTACTTATTGTCATTTTGTTAGTTGTTTTCTGATTGGTTTTGTAGTTCTTTATCGCTTTCTTCTTCTCTGGTTCTTTTCCCTTCTCATTTGATGACTTTCTTTAGTGTTATGTTTGGCTTCCTTTCTCTATTTTTTGTGTATCTGTTAGAGGTTTTTGACTTGTGATTACCATAAGGTTTATATATAACAAACTATGTATATAGTAGCCTATTTTAAGTTGATGGCGTCTTGAGTTCAAATGTGTTCTAAAAGCACAACATTTTATTCTTACCCATGCTTTATATTTTTGATGTCATATTTTATATCTTTTTACTTTGGGTATCATTTAAATAAATATTTTAGATACAGACGATTTTACTACTTTTGTCTTTTAATCTTCATACTAGCTGTATAGGTGGTTGATCTACTACTACCTTTACTATATGTTTGCCTTTACCAGTGAGTTTTTCCTTCATAAATTTCTGGTTTCTAGCTATGGCCTTTTCCATTTAAAGAATTCCCTTTAACATTTCTTATAAGGCCAGTTTTGTGGTGATGAACTACTTTAGCTTTTGCTTCTGGGAAACTCTGTATCTTGCCAGGTAGAGTATTCTTGGTTGTAAGTTTTCTCCTTTCTGTACTTTGAATATATCATGCTAGTCTCTTCTGGGGCCTGTAAAGTTTCTGCCGAAAAGTAGCTGATAGTCTTATGGGGGTGTTCCCTTGTATGTAACTAGTTGCTTTTCTCTTGCTGATTTTAAAATTCCCTCTTTATATTTAAATTTTGACATTTTAATTATAATGTGTCTTGGTGTGGGTCTCTTTGGGTTCATCTTGTTTGGTACTGTCTGTGCTTCCTGGACATGGATGTCTGTTTCTTTCCCCAGATTTGGGAAGTTTTTAGCCATTGTTTTTTCAAATAGGTTTTGTGTCCTTGTCTCTCTTTGCCTTCTGGGGCCCCTGTACTTCAAATGTGAGTATACTTGATGTTGTATCAGAGGTCCCTTTTTCTTTTATTCTCATTTTTTAAAATTCTTTTTTTATTTTTGTTGTTTTGATTGGGTGATTACAAGTACCCTATCATGCAGCTTGATGATTCATTCTTCTGCATCTTCTTGTTGATTCCCTCTAGTGTATTTTTCATTATAGTTATTGTATTCTTCAGCTCTGATTGGCTCATTTTTATAGTTTCTTTTTAAGTTCTCACTGAGTTCACATACTTCTCTCCATTCAGTGAGCTTATTTATTACTGTTAATTTGAACTCTTTATCTGATAGAACTGTTCATTTTCATTTTGTTGAGTTTTTTTTGAAGTTTTGCCAACTTTCATTTGGAAGATAGTCTTTTGTTTCCTCATTTTACCTAACTCTGTTTCTGTGTATTAGGTATATCAGCTACATCTCCTGGTTTTGAAAGAGTGACCTTATATAAATGGTGTCCTGTGGGGCCTGATGGTGCAGTCTCCCCTGGTCATTGTGCCCTCCTGTTGTGGTTGGGCCACAGTTGTTGCAGGCATGCTGAAACGGTGTGCTGGTTCTTGGCCTGGCTGGCTGAGAGGTCTGGCCACAACTGCTCCTGGCCTGCTGATGTGTGGGGCTGGCTTCTGAGAGCAGGAGCCACTTTGGAGGGGTGCTGGTGCTGACTGAGGCCAGCCACTGGGTGGGGTGGGGCAGCAGGTACTTTGGAGAAGCTAGCCGGGTTGGGTGGGTTGAGGAGGGCTGTTCCTCAGGGGAATACTGGGGTGGGGCACATGGGTTAACTAGGTTGATGAACAGTGGCAGAAATGGCAACGGCCTGGTAGGTAGAAGAGTTTGAAAAAAAAAATGTTGCCTGCCACTGCTTCTGTCCCTAGAGAGAGTTCTACCAGATTTCTGCCCCTCCAGCACAAGCCCTGAAATTAGTCAGTAAATTTCCTTTGATAATACCTAGGCTCTTTTCAAGGCTCTGCCTCTGTGCTGGTACTCTGAGTGAGTTTGTGTTTGAGCCTTTCACGAGCAGTATCTTGATTTCTCACAGCCCTCTACCTCTCCCGGATGTGCGCCCCACTGGTTTTCAAAGGCAGATGTTATGGGGGCTCATCTTCCTGGTGCAGGCCCCTCGGGATGGGGAGTCCAACGTGGGGCTCAGACTCCTAGCTCCTCAGGGGGAACCTTCACGGTTGCGATATCCCTCCTGCTTACGGATAGCTGCACTGGGGGTGGGGGTTCTGATTAGACTGCATGTCTGCCCCTCTGCCCGTCCTTCCTGTCTTGATGTGGCCTTTTCTTTATAGCATTGGTTGTAGAAAGTCTGTTCTGCTAATCTTCAAGTCATTCTCAGAGACAGTCATTCTATATGTAGTTGTAGTTTTGGTGTTTCATGGGAGGGGTGAGCTCAGGATCTTCCTACTCTGCTATCTTGATCTGGACCCTCAGAAGAAGGCCTATGATGGTAATCTCTTGTTGCTTTCCCTGTTTCTAGTCATTCCATATTTAGTTAAATGTATTCTTTGTAACTGTAGTATTTAACATGCTTCCAGAATTCTCTAAAAATTCTTGTCTAACCAATTTTTAAATTTTATTCAAATATTTTCTACTGTATATTTTTTGTATAAGAAAAACCAGACTATTTGCCCATTCCTGAATATATGTTGAGCCTTTTCAACATTTTTTTATCTAAAACAATTTCCTATCTACTTATTTGCTACAATAATGTTAATTATTTTAGGACTACTTCAAGTGGGGTTTTTTTTTGGTAGCCTCATAAACTTCAGTCTGAATTATTTTGCTCTTATGCATGGTCCTTGGCGTTATGTGCCTATAGAAATTTTGTGCTCATAAAGTTGTTTATGCTCATGTTTGGTCTTTCTATCTAGTTTGTAAACTCTTTTTTCCTCTAATTTTTTCTCCTAGCATGTAAAAGTCACATCTGGCAGAGATCTTCAGCAAATCATCTTAGAGCAATGCTACAATTTTGTTCGTGTGAATGTAAGTAGTTAATACAAATGATTGAAAGCACTTGAGGATTTGTATAAATGTAATGTTTGACAAGTAGTTAGTTTTCTTGTTTCTTAAGTATTTGAATTTAAGATTTTGATAGGTGAGTTGTGTTATTCAATATGTATTTAGAAATTTTATTTTTGTCTTTTGAAATAGGGAAATAACATTTTCTAACAACCTAGTTCACGTAATGAGAAGAGGGTGATATTTCTTTAAACGGTATTTTCAAATTTCTGGTAAAAAGTAGATAAGAAGATAGGTTTGAATTAATGAATTAAAAAAATTTTAATAGCTATAATCTTATCGGTATCCTTTAACATTGTTTGAAAATTTAAAATTAAGCTTGATAGATACTTTGAATGTTGAAATGTTTAAAACCTATCCATTTTTCTCCTTCAATGAACTCTTAAGTCATTTAAGAACTTCTTTTATTTTTCTGGTCTTTCAGGTTATGACCTCTGATTTTGAAGAAACCCAGAAATTACTGAATATGCTTGAAGAGAGTAATCTTTCCATTTTATATCCTGTTGTTGTTATTTCAGTAAGTGAATTAATGCAGACTTTTCAAACTAAGGCTTTGTTCCTTGAAATTCAACTTTTCTTTTTAACAAAATTTCATCCAACTGAAGAAATCCATCTAAACCCAAACGAAGAAACTCTTCTCGGTGGGTTCTTGAACTCACTTTCTTGCTTTGAGTAATCTGACTGCAGGTCCTTATTATTTCAATTATTTGTTTGAACTGATAGGTTTTTCACCCTAGCAAAAATTGCATGTCTTTTCCTTCATTAGAATTTCAGAGGTTATTGCTGAGTTGACTTGTTGTTTGGATAATGTGAAAGAGCTTTATTTTAGTGTACTACCAGAATGCCATTAGAGAAGAAATCCCAAAGTTAAAAAACTGAGGGGCACAAATCAGATGGAAGAAAATACCCTTAGGTTGTTTCGTCTTCTCTGTTCCATGGACAGCAAAAGTAGAATGAGCGGACTTCCCTGGTGGCGCAGTGGTTGAGAATCCGCCTGCCAATGCAGGGGAGGCGGGTTCATGCCCCGGTCTGGGAAGATCGCACATGCTGCGGAGCGGCTTGCCCGTGAGCCATGGCCGCTGAGCCTGCGCGTCCGGAGCCTGTGCTCCGCAACGGGAGAGACCACGGCAGTGAGAGGCCCGCGCACCGCAAAAAAAAAAAAAAAAAAAAAAAGTAGAATGAGCAACAGATAAAAGAGAAGTCCTAGAAAAATGGCCCATGAAAGTTTTGGAGAGATCTTTTCTGTGAAAGCCTAAAAATGTATGTTTAGTACAGAATTCACTTGATTGGCCTTTTTAACTGTGCAGCAGAGGGGTATTTCAGAGGGCAAGACCAGGAAGTAACAAAACCAGAGCCCAGGACTGACAAACTAGCTGAGAAGAATCTGTTGTCAGCAGCATTTTGCTGTGGGAAGGCGTTCCAAACATGAAATTCTCAAAACAATTGCTTAGCAATTGTTGAATTCATAAAGCTCAGGCCTGTGCCATAGTGTGGGAATTAAATTCTTGTTAGGTGAGATTATTAATACAGAATAAAGAAAATTTGCACTAAAAATAAGTAGCTCTAGACTGAGCCATGCAAATAGAAACAGATTAGCAACTGGGGGAAGTTTGATGATTTCACCTGCCTATTGTATTTGATTTTATGCCCTAGAGATGAGTTCCATGAGTGCTGCTGGTCATGGAAACCCAGATTCCTCATGTGAATGATTTTAACAGAAATATAGATGTTTTCATTGATACTTTTAGGAACAGCATGAAATGTTCCGAATGCTGAAGGGCTCTAAGTCTCCATAGGTTGGAGATAAATTCAGAGTTCTGTTTGGCTCCCTATTCATCGCTCCACGTTAACTTGCTTAGAAATCTCATTCACACCATGTCCCCTGATATTCTTCTGAAGAGGCAGAAGAGTACTGTAAAGAGAGCAAAGGCTTTGAATTCAGAATACATTGGTTCCTTGGTCAAGTTACTTAACTTTTCTGAGGCTTGCTTTCCTCCTTTTAGAAATGAGGCTAGTAGCCCTACTTGTTAAATCACTGTCAGGATTAAAATGAATGAATGTAAAATGTAGTTGATATTATAGTGCTGGGCCCTTGGCAGCCGTGCAATGTTAGTTTCATTTAATAGTCTAGCTCTTGCTCTTTCCAATTTGGATGAGATGAATCACAGCTTACTGATGCTGCTCTAATCTGATTCCTGAGCTTCAGTCCTACATTGTTCAGCATTTTATCAGGTACTTCCATTTGAGTACTTGACTGTCTTCTCACACCTAGCATGTCAGATCTCTCCCAAAAGCACATTCCCCATCAGTTGACTTCTCTTAGTGGCAGTATAGTTGTGGCAGGCATGCAGGTGGGAATCTGTGTCATCAGTGAATTTTCCTTCTACCCTTTTCCTCTGCTTCTCTTCACCAAATACACACACACACACACACAGCATTTTTAAACTGTTAGTTCTTGTAGTTTATTGTTACTATTGTATCTCAAGTTCAGTCCTTTGCATTGCTTCCATAAATATTTGAATTTAGTTTTCTGTTGACTCCTGTAGAGTTCCATTTTACATATCCTAGTAAATGCCAGATTTTCATTCTTCTTTTTGGCTACCTAGTGTTCTGTATTAAACTAAGGGAAAAGATGGACAATCCTCTAGTTAGGAAGGAAGTGTCTACGAGAACTAGTTTTAGAATAGTATTATTATAAGTCAGTATACGCTAAGTCAGTATGCTATAAAAACTGTAAAATGTTCACTTTAAACTGGAGAGTTGTCACTCTATAGTTAATACTTGTCTACCTGTTATTTTCCCATTACATAGGTAGAATCAGTGTGGTGATTATTAGGGTTATTATTAAACTTAATAGGAAAATGTCTCTAGAACATATCTGGAATCTGTATCCTTGGGGTGGAACAAATCACTGGAAAGGTAAAGAATACTGCCTTGTTGGATTGAGAGTCAAGT
The DNA here is from genome assembly GCF_059928025.1 of Delphinapterus leucas. NCBI lineage: Eukaryota > Metazoa > Chordata > Mammalia > Artiodactyla > Monodontidae > Delphinapterus > Delphinapterus leucas. The sequence continues at coordinate 68,795,455 of NC_143137.1, read as the reverse complement.
AAATTGTCTCTGGATTTTTTAATTGTCCTGTAAATGATTGTGTAAAGGCTTCATCTTTTTTTTCCTTCTGATGCTACTTTACCCCCAAATTGCCAAAAGGCCATTTCAGTTTCCCTGTGACTTAAAATTTGGCAGAATCATTCAAATATTCCCCAAATAAATAGTTGTGTGGAAAATATAGTGTAGAATAAAAGACTTAAAGTTGAGTCTAGATATCTGGGGACACAATTTTTACATTAGTTAAATGGGAACAATGCATACACATATAGTGTGTGGATATGAAAGTATGAATACATATGCAGACATATATACATATATATGTAATTGAAAAGATATTATGTGAATCAGATAGCTCTGAGGCTATGGTGTGTTTACTTTTCCTCTCTCTGAATTACTTCTCTAGAAGATTAAGCCAAGACAAAAAGGACCCTACCATGGGGGATTTTTTTTTTTTAAATAAGCCTTTTTAAAGCACTTTTAAATTCTGAGAAGAGTCTGTTCATTTGCTTCCCTCAACAGGTAGATTTTATTCATCAGAAAATAAATCCAAAGTGACATCCGAGTCATAGAAAAGTATCTCCATTTTTATTTTGGGATTATGTGATTCAATAGTTATTGAATGCATGTATTGTAAATGTTTACAGGCCTATTTTTTCTTGGCTGACATGTAGTACAGTGGCCCTTTTTCCTATGCCATGGTTTATCAACTTTGATTTTCAGTCCATCTGAAGAGAGGAAGGCTTGGTAGGAATCAGTCAGATGAAAAGGAAAATTGTGGTTGAGTAGGTGTTTGTGAGGGTTTTTTCAACTCAGAGGGTATTTAGTTAAGGCCCTCATTTGCAGTGTCATCATGTTTTACTGTACAAGGACAAATATTCAGAAGAAATGGGACTGAAAGTCAGTTTAGCTGGGGCGTTTGTTTGACGAAAACATTAGATCATGTTCTCAGTGCTAAAAAATTAATGTCAGGACTATTGACGAAGTATTGACAATATTGACAGTATTGACGAAGCCCACATATCTCTTCTATTATATTCTTATGTAGATACAGAAAAATATTTTGGAATACCCTGGTTAGCTGTCATTCAGTAGTCATTCAGAAGGTACGTGTGACTTTCAAGTTCATTCTGGAGTATTTACACCTTGGAGGGAGCTAACTACTAAAGGAATGGACGGTTAATGGTGCTGGGTTCTAGGTATTTAGGATGCTTAGGTTTTAGTTCGGGTTCTGTAGGATTCTTGGTTGTTCAAAGATCAGAGATCAACTTCTCCCTGGATTTTATGAAAGCAAAATGGGTTAGGAAATACTTAATGCAGGAGGTTTTTGTTATCTAAGATAAACTGGCATAGTAGAGCCTACTGCTTTAAGATCCATGTAGAGAAAGGAACAAAATTTTAGCATGAGAAGTAGGACAAATAATTGGGATTTTATTTTAGAAGAACTAAGATATTTATTAAAATAATTTTATCTTCTGTTTTTAAAATTTAGGTTATGTTTGCAAAAATAAACTTTTTTGAATGATCTTGTAGACATTTATATGATAATATGTTGTGACATGCTTCATTTCAAGTGGTCATTTTTGCGAAAATATTTTTGGTTATTTTTAGTTTTGTAAGCAATATTCTTTATTACGACTTTGTTCAAGATACCTTTTTGGACTATCTATTTCGTCATCATTCTTATATTCTTTTTATGTATTTTAAGTAGTCTCATTTTGCCTGCTTCTTAATTCTTGATGATGTTGAATATGGTTTAAGGAATTTATCAATGTTAATTTGATCAACTTAAAAAATCTTCTGTTTTGGTAGGTATAACTTAATTGTAGTTATAATGAGTTATCAGAACTTTCCAAATTTCTGTAGTCAGCTGGAGACTGACGGATGATAGAATAGGTGCCAGCATTAAAGTGAGGATAGATAGTTGGGTGGGGTCACTTTTTAAGTATTCTGTTTCTCAGTGCATCTGTGTGGCTTAGGATGACGTTTGTTATTGTATGCAATCTTTCAACTGTGAGCCTTTGGGAACACATATTTGGATAGCAATCACACCTTGTACTAGACTAGTCTCTACTTGAAAGAAAAAAAGAAGCCTTTTTAAAACTAGAAACTGGTTGGCATGAAGGAATTTTAAAAATTTAGATCACTTTGTGTTTTTTTAACAAGAAAAACCTTATAAACATTAAAGGCCAATGCTTTCTTTCGTAAAGTTGTATAAGAATTATGTTTAAGAATCCTTTTCAGATGTGATTTTTGATGCTGTTTAGTCTATCACGTAAGTTATCAAGGAGCCAAGTTTTTATCCCGAGTTGACTGAAGTTTTTGTTAGCCTGTCTTTCTTGTGGTTACCAGGGGGTGTATAGTACTGCTAGCACCTTTTCCAGATTGCAGCAAGAGGGTCATCTGAAAGCTCTTTTGGAATCAACTGATACAATAACTATCAACATGGGACATGTTCAGTTTTCTATTTTCTACTATTTTCTATTATTTGTTTTTTTCACTACTTAAGTAATGATAAACAAATATTTTTGTTCACTACTTAAGTAATGATAAACAAATATTTAGAAAAGACAATATTTGAGATCTATTAGAATAGTAAAAGGTAAATTCATAAAGTTTCTGATATAAAAATCACTCCAAAAAAACCCCATAGGCTTCTATTTAAATTGTACAAGACACAAAGGTGTTAAGAGTCTGAATTGTAGGTTGTCTTTTCTTAGAAATTAATGATCAGAGAAGTGTTTTTTCCCCGGTAATGGAGGAGATTTTCAGAAGACAAAGCTAAGTGTAGCTGTTTTCAATCCAAGATTATCTAAAATCAAATGTAAAACTGTCAAAAAATACTTTCCAGGTCCAGAAAATAAAATAGAGATTCTACTTTTTTTGGATTTGGCAAGATTTCCACAAAATATTCTTTAGTACTACTATCAGATGAGATAATGGAGAGTATATTCTTACTTATTCAGTGAGCATAGCTGATTCATATAATAGGCACCAAAAGTTTAATTTTTAAAAGCAGAAAGAAATTGGCCACAAATTTAAGTGGAAGTTAAAAGCTGAGAAATGAAGCAGATTCTTTAATTTTACTTGATAAAATAGTTTATCACTTTCCACAGCAAAATAATTTTACAGTAATTATCTGGATAATTGTCCAAGAGCTCTAATTTCCCCTGACAATGTAGACAATAATTTTATTGGTGCTTTAGGAGAGATAGGAATCTTTTCATGAATTTACTTAAGCAAAAAACAGAAATTCCCATATGGAATTTTAATGCTTTGAAAAACATAAATAAACCTTCAAAAGTGCCTAATTTAGTTCTAGTTACAGGAAAGTAGTTTATTGACATAATAGATCAGAATACATGATCTTTAAAATACTTCAAAATGTTTAATATTTGAACATGTCAGCAAATAAAAAAAATGGAAAACCACCATCAATTGACACTTGATATATTCACATCTGGGGAAACTGTCACAGAGATGTAAATTGTTTCCAGAAGGTTCCACACTCACCAGTGGCAGAGCCAGGAACAGAATCAATCCAATGTGCAGTTTATCATATACACTTGTTACTCTTATGCTCTCATGAATGTGTTAGATAATAAGATGGAAAGAGATTAAAAATACACATATACATATATATATGTGTTTAAAATTTCTTCCTAATAAAGAACAAATGACAATTGGAAAAACACATTGATTCCTTCTTTTAAGTGCTAATGGTTTCTTTCTTTAGCTTCACAGGGTACTGAGCCTTTATTGAACTTAAGTTATAAAAATCTGTGGTCCTGTTAAATTTCTTAACAGAACCCAGCATGTGTATTTTTCACTTTAACTTCTTGTTCTATACATTTCATTCTGTTAACCTTATTACTACTGGACTAAGAAAGTGTGTTTTTAAGGCAAAATTTCTTATAAGACCAAAAAAGAGAGCGCTTCCTATCGTAATTCTTACTGCTTCCATATTGGGTTTACTCTTTATGGGGCACAGTTTACCTTAGAACAATATTGGTTTGAACTGCGCAGGTCCACTTATAGGCAGATTTTTTTTAGTAGTAAATACTATAGTACTACAGGATCCTAGTTGGTTGAATCCACAGATGCTGAGGAACTGTGGGATGGAGGAGGAATCGTGTATTCGGAGGGCTGACCGTAAGTTATGCGTGGATTTTCAGCTGTGCAAAGAGTTGGTGCCCCTAACCCCCCATATTGTTCAAGGGTCAACTATGAATGTTTCAGGTCCTAGTTTATTTACATTTATTTTTGAATGGATATTTTGTGTGTGTGTGTGTGTGTGTGTGTGTGTGTGTGTGTGTATGTGTATGTGTATGTGAGTGTTTAATAGCCAATGAATGACCAAGGGATTAGGCCCCATTCCCTCTTCTATTCCTATCTCAACCATGTTGCTATTGTAGCCTTATGGTTACCTTGATTTTTCCCTTAGAAATTTATAACTTTATTATATGTTAAACGTCTGTGATGTCATCACTTAAGATACTTTAAAGTTCTCTCTTTCATGTTTGTACACAGCTCCAGTGGCAGAAATGCAATCACTTCCACAAAATTCTACAAATGTTTTTATTTGTTTTCTTCTCATATAGTAAGTCTCAGGTATTTCCTGCCTAAATCAGTAACAAAATCTAAGTAAATATTGGTTTAAAATACCTTTGGAACCTTTTTGCCCTTTTAGTCACTAAGGGATTCATATCTAACACAAAGATGAGGAATGATGAAGTCATTCTTGTAGGAGGTGTTGAGCAGAAAGAATTGACTGCTTTTTTAAGTTTTAGGAGATCTTTGCTTCCGGCTAAATGGTTACTAGAAAGTTTGTGTTGTGGGATATAGAAATTCCCTAAGATTAATTGTGATGGACGTGTAACTGATGATGTGTAAAGAACTGATTCTCATAGGACATACCTTCTGGTACTCTTTCTTTTAATGAATAAAGGTTATTTATTTTCAGATAGAATGATGTTCTAATGGGTGTACAAATAGAATGAATTCCAGAGAACTTTTTCTCTGTTTTCAGAATAATTTTTTTTTCTTGATTAAGCATGGAGTTTGGAATCACTAATTTTCTATTTTAAGTAGTTTACTAAACTTGGCCAGATGAACAAAGTTGTTTGTGAATTTATTTGCCAGTGCTGTCCTAGCAAATCAGCTTATAAAATTTAACATGAAATGAATAGGAGGCAAAATAAATGAAAATAGCCTCCTTTGTTAAGTGGCTTACATGAATTTTAGCCCTAGAAAAGGAAATAAACAATTGGTTTGGTCATTCCGTTTTTAAAAATTATGTTGGGATTTCCTTTATTAGATTTCTTTTGTGCACTGGATTCTGTTTCAAACAGTGGAAATGGCCCTTAGCTTAATTATGTCATGCTATTTCTTTACAAAGATGGGACTAAATATATTTTCAGTACCGTTTATTATTTTAAAATTACATGTTATACTTCTATAATTTATTAGAAATATATATGTTAATATGAACATAGCTAAGCCTGACTTTGTTTATAATATCTAAAAGGATTTTACTTCATGGAGAAAACAAAATTCTATTTCTGTAAAGGAGGTGTTGAATAGAAAGAATTGGCTATTTAACGTTTTAGGAGATCTTTGGCAAGTAAGGATGTGAACCTGGAGTGGGATTCAAGGTATAGGTACTAGGTGTGTGCAAGTAACACACCTGCTAACCTTGTCAAGTTATTTCCTTGTCTCTGAACTTTAGGTCAGAATTTTTATCTGTAAAAGAGCAGGATGTTCTTGATTGCATCTAAGTAGCTTCTCTTTCTAAAAATATTGTCTATACTACAAAATTTTGTGATGTCTTTTTACTTTTATATGATCCACGACGGATGTCTTTTACATAAAGATGTAGTAGAGCAATTTAGATGATTACAGTCATGTTCAGTATGAATCAGGTGGTAGGATATTCCTTTTTTGAGCAATTTTTGACACCTTTCTGTACTTTAATCCTTATCACAAGACTCGTGGGATTTAAAAAATTGTTTCTCTTGTGTTTACCTCTTTCTTATTTATCCTCCTCTTTCATAGGCTGGGTTTTATTGCGTCAAGTCTAGCTCTTCCCTTTTTGCATTTATCCCTTTTTTTCTCTCTAACAACAGTTGCAAGATTAATTTTTCTCCCATCTCCCAAGAAATCTATCCCTCCATGTGTAGCCAGGTCCTGCCTTCTGAAAATGATTTATTAATCATTAAAACTCACACCAATGCTGTTTCTTACTAATTCATCTTAAACTTACTCTAGGTGCTGTCTAGTTAGCACTTTACAGGGAACTATCCTAGTCTCTTCATTATCTAATTAATTGCTTAATATAAATTCATATAGCATTTACTGAACATCTGTGTGTCAGGTATTTTGACATACATGTAGCCTATTTCATAATGTAATACATTTTTAAACTACATCTTACTTTAGAAGAATGAGGTGTTTCCATATGTGCTAATTTTCCAGATTTTCATATCTTGATCTGAAGTAAGGAAATAATTTTATTTAGCTAATTTTGTTTTTGTAAATGAAGATTCTTAATAATATGAGCTTAATTAAAAGACGAGAAGTGACGCAGTGGTTGGGAGTTCACAGGACTCTGGTCACTATCTGTCCCTTCTTTCCACCACCCTAAGGTAAGAACTGTAATTAGGTCTGTTTGAGAAAGGGGCAATTTAGCCTGGAATAGAATATCAGGATAGATCTTCTTAAGTATAAGGGAGAAAGCTGAAATTTGGAAGGCTGAGTGGGGTCTGAGTCTATGAGGAGTAAGAGGAATAGCATTTCTATTTGGAAAGAGTAGCACATAGGATGGTTAGAACTGGAAAGAGCCAGTGTATCTGAAACAGAGAACGAGTCACACATTGGGGAGAGTTAAGGTGAGAACTGCACAGGTCTAGGTCAAGGTGGGCCTTCGAAGTTTGAACTCTATAAAGGAGTACTGCACAGTAGAAATTGATGTGATCAGCTTTGCATTTTACACATCATTCTGGATGCAACACAGAGAATGGACTAAAGTGATCCAGAGGGATTCCTTGATGCATTTGATTTCATTTAGAGGCTATCGCAGTAGTCTAAGAAATAATGGTGGTGGCTAGGACCAGGGTAGTTTTATAGTGAATGTGCAGAAATGGCTAGAACCAAGATATATTTAAGAGATAGAAGTACCAAGATTTAGTGCTTCATTTAATAAGAGAGGAAGCATAATCCCTGATTTTATGTTTTGTGCAATTGGGTGCATAATAGCAAAGTAGGCGACATTAGAGAAGGATCTTTATGGTTTGTTTCTGAAAGCTGAATAGGCAGATGATAGTCGTGAACTTGTTGGCAGAAATAATTAGAAAGATTTCACTCATATGCAAAAGGTTTCTAGGCGTTTGTGTGTTGGTGTTTTATGTGTGTGTGTGTTTGAACAGAAGTTTTTATCCTAACACCTATACTTGGAAAGGCAAGTTACATGCCTCCAAGGCCTCCTTAATAATTGAATTTTAATAGAATTCCAGGTATAAGCACAATTTAAAATACCTTTCATATTATACTGCTTTTGCCAAGTTACATAGTGTTTGTATGATAGATCATGTTTTTTACAAAATTTTCTCTGTGCTAATGCTACACATTCTGAGAAAAAACAAAAACAGTAAAACAAATCTTGTCCATGGTTTGAGTCATTAGCAGACAGGAAGATGGTAAGAATATTCCAAGCCTAAGCACTAGTCCCTTAGGATAAAAACCTATAGCTACCTAAAAATAGATTACTTAGGCAGTTTTCTGGAAACTCAACTTTCTTTTATTGAAAGAATGGAAAGGTGATGGAATTAGTGCACAAAGCTTCTTGTTCCAAACATCCTTTGGCTTGAACCCTACTTGCAATAAGTTTATATGTGACACTTTTGAAAAGTATAGCATGATTCAGTTTTCCAGGCACCACAGGTTTTATTTTATGGGATTTTGAAGTTTATACTTATTCTACTCAAATGCTGGGACACTTTATTCACTGGTACCTGCTAAGGTAGAATGCAACAGGTGTTGCCAAGACAATCCTAGTGTCAGTAGTGGAAAATTCTTATTTAGGAATGACAGGACTGTTAAGTCTGCCTGTCTCTTCTGAGTACTCCGAGTATTATACCCATTTCTAGGTCATTTGAGAAAGAACTATAAATGTCTTCTGAAAAAATTCAATGTGTTTATGGTAATAACTGAGTTCTAGGATTTTTGCTCAACCAATGAAAATATAACTGATCTTCTGTTTCTTGTTCTTCCCATTTGTAAGAAATGCAGCTCTCACGACATTTATAATTCTCAGAACCCCACCCCAACCCCAAATGTGGCCTGCTAATGCATATTATTAGTATAATTATGTTAATGTTAGTAATAGCAGACATTCATTGAATGTTTGACATAATGAGTCACTATCCTTTTCTTTTAAAGTAAATAATCCCATTTAATCCTCAGAGCAGTCCTAAGAGTTGATTATCATAGATGCTGTTATCCTCAGTTCAAGAATAAGCGCTGTGCTCATTTCACTTTATCACATGACATTGATGAGGGATGTCAATACTTGCCCTTTTCAAGTAACAATAGATTGTTGAAGAAGAGTCTGAAAAATCGTTTAGTAGAATGCTCTCATTTTACAAGAGATAATTGAGGCCGTTTTCTCTCCCTGGATCTGAGATAAATCTTTTATATTAGGGGTGTCAAATTGTTCTTGTAGAGGGCCAGATAATGCATACTTTAGACTTCATCGACCATATGGTCTTGGTCGCAACTATTCCACTCTGCTATAGTGCAAAAGCAGCCATAGACAAGATGTCAAAGAACGTGTGTGGCTGTGTTTCTATAAAACTTCATTCACAGAAAACAGGCAGGAGGCTGGATTGACATCATGGGCCATAGGTTCTCGAACTTTGGCTTAAATTTTCAATCCGAAATGATCTATTTGCCGCAGTTACTTAGTACCTTTACTAAAATATCTGTTAGACATTCTTTAATAGACGTATACTCTCTGGGTCATCAGTCTCATGATTTGAAGTATTGCTTGTGTGCCAATTCCTACATTTTTACATGCAATTTTCATTATTCCTGTGTTTTGACAGGAATGTTTAAGTGCATGAAGTTTAAAGAGTTTGTAATCATCTTCTTCCTTACAAGAACCGTCCCTCCCAAAAGTGTCTCTTTTGTTTTCAGTTTTGACCTCATCACAGCCACTATAACAGGTTTTGCTAATTGCAAATCTACTATGTTACTCTCATTGTCAGGAAGGGAAAAATTTTCCTCTACCCCTCTAAGTTCTTTTGGCTGGTCTAATAATTGATACAAGGCAGATTAACAGGAGAAAAAAAAATTAATTTTGTATGTGCAAAGGTACCCAAGAGTAATCAAAGCAGCCTGTTGATATACCCTTTCAGACAAAGAAACTTAGGCTTCAGTACTAATTAGTGAAGAAACTAAGCAGAGTGTGTTTACACAGACTTCTTGGCCCTGAATTCCCTGTCTCTGGCCGTAAGAATGTCTGTTTACCTCCTGGTACAGGGAGGGTGGCTTCCACATGGAAACTTATTTCCTGCTTTCGGTGGGACATAAAGGAGGCTCAGAGTGTCCTTGTACCCACTGTTTCTCAAGTAACTTTAATTCAAAACAATCAGTATGTCAAAGTGGTATATTTGGGGGTGGCCTGCCCTGAACCCTGTCATTATTTAAACCTTCTAGACACTCCTCATCCCCTCCTGGACAAAGCTCAGTCAGATCATAAAGCCTTGGGCTGTTCTGGCTCTTGCTTAATTTTATCATCCTTATTCTTCTTTCTTCACTGAGCAATTTGCCCTCTGGTAATACTGAACCACTATAGTTCTGCACATGTACTGTGTTACCTGACACATCTGTGTTTACTCTGGTGAGTTTTTCTACCTGAGACTCCATTCTTCTAGTGCTTGCTTGCTTGACTCCTATTATCCTTAAAGTATGAGTGACAATATTTTGTCTTGGAATCCTTCCTTTACATTCGTGTGCTCAGAGTCTTTTCCCCTTTTTCAAGACAGCTTGTGTAGGCGTTCAGAAATGTTTATTGACTTGAATTTGCCTTGACATTTTCACTTACAAGTGTAGGTACATTAAAACAGAATCAGTTATTCTTAGAAATTCAGAGTGTTATAATGGACTTTTGTAGTGGTTTGCCCCAATGCATAGAGTGTCTTTACTTGCGAACCCCAAAAATACCTGTTTTTTAAAAAAATCAGAAAATGCTGATCTAAATGGCCTGCAGACAACCTTAATAATAATAGCAGTAATACATTTTATCATGTAAGATGAAATTTTGACAAGTCACTAAAATATGGAAAGATTATATACTAAACTCAGTGAAGAATCACACACCTGTGTTTTGTAACTTCTTCAGTGATTTGTTTTCTCTGACAGTTTTTCTCAGAGTTTTCTCAAACAGAAAAATAAGTAAATAAATAAATACAGAGTTAAATGGTTCAGCTAATAGTAACTAAACAAATCAGTGCTTCATATTGTGATTGCTTTTAACTTTTGGTTCTAAAATTTGTTACAGACGATACAGATGTTACTTAAGTTAATTGTAGTTGTACATAATGCTTCAGATAATTGTATTAATTGTATTAATAGCAGAATACAACAGTGGCAGTGTTATGTCCTTAGAGTCAATCTTGTGAAATAATCTGAAAAATGTTCATTTTATGATTTTTTTACATGTTTTAAAGTAATACTTGGTTTTTCTATTGACTGTTTAAAATATGAAGTTCTCAAGTCCCTCCCATCAGGAAGCTTGCCCAAGTCTCTTAGATAGCCTCATCCACCAGAGGGCAGACAGCAGAAGCAAGAAAAACTACCATTCTGCAGCCTGTGGAGCGAAAACCACATTCACAGGAAGATAGACAAATGAAAAGGCAGAGGACTATGTACCAGATGAAGGAACAAGATAAAACCCCAGAAAAACAACTAAATGAAGTGGAGATAGGCAACCTTCCAGAAAAAGAATTCAGAATAATGATAGTGAAGATGATCCAGGACCTCGGAAAAAGAATGGAGGCAAAGATGGAGAAGATGCAAGAAATGTTTAACAAAGACCTAGAAGAATTAAAGAACAAACAAACAGAGATGAACAATACAATAACTGAAATGAAAAATACACTAGAAGGAATCAAGAGCAGAATAAATGAGGCAGAAGAACGGATAAGTGACCTGGAAGACAGAATGGTGGAATTCACTGCTGCGGAACAGAATAAAGAAAAAAGAATGAAAAGAAATGAAGACAGCCTCTCGGACAACATTAAATGCACCAACATTCACATTATAGGGGTCCCAGAAGGAGAAGAGAGAAAGGACCCGAGAAAATATGTGAAGAGATTATAGTCGAAAACTTCCCTAACTTGGGAAAGGAAATAGCCACCCAAGTCCAGGAAGTGCAGAGAGCCCCAGGCAGGATAAACCCAAGGAGAAACAGGCCGAGACACATAGTAATCAAATTGACAAAAATTAAAGACAAAGAAAAATTATTAAAACATGAAGTTCTCATTCCATTACTTTGATCTTTTAAATAAGGATCTGAAAAAAAAAGTATATACGAATGTAACATTTTTACTGGTACTGTAAAACTCATTTAGTTTTTAATTCTTTGAATCAATAGAAACATTTAAACATTTTCTATGGTTGATATTTTAATGCAAAGTACTATTTTATTTACTACCTTTTATTAAATGCCATTATTTCCCAACCTACTAGCTTTGCTGGTATTTTATTTTGTTAAGATTTACAAATGAGTTGTTAGGCATTTGCTCTCAGTTTCCATGATGGCTTAAAACTTAGTTTCTGTTCATCAGAATTATGAGTTGAATTTCATGATGGCATTGATTTAAACTTGTTCTAAAACAAAGGGCTTTAATATTAAAAGCTTGTTCTTTTTTTCTTTTTAGAAGTACAATTTATTAAATTAATTTTCGTTAATAAAATCCATGTAATTCATAAGTATTACATGGAGAAGTGAGATGAAAGTTTTTCTGAAGTTTTTGGGGCTTTTTTATCCTTAAGATAAACTCTTACTTTGATTTGCATAGTATTGGCCAGTTTCATCAATTTTTAGATTTCCCTGATATTTCTTTTGAAAAGTGATGTTTCGAAGATGTTGGGCCTCATTCATACAATTTACTTTTCTGTACACATATGTTGATAATTTTGCAGTATCTCTTGTGTGGATTCAAAGAACCTCTGGTCTATCTACCAATTCTTTCTAACTCAATTATTTGATAATTACCAGAACTTTCATTTTGACCATCCTTCCTTCTACTTTGGTGGGCATTAAGCAATGCATTACTTGGATATATACATAAGCTTCACAAATTGACTTTTTTCTTAGTCAAATAAACAAAGAGTTTGTTTTCCCTTCTACCGCAAATCCTGACTCCCTTCTCAGGCCTTCCTGTGAACATGGACTCTGGAATGAGACAGAAGTGTTAAATGTGGTATTATGGAACATTCCTGATGTTTTAAAGAATATTGCACGTGATATTAACTATTGTCCTTTAATTAATGTACCTGTCCTCAGTGACAAGTGAAAAATCACATTTTATAATATAAAAAAGTAATTGGAGTTCATTGGGGACCGGGGGTATATTAAATGGTTACTAAGACAAATATAAAGCATGTGTAGAATTAATGTAGAAGACATGAGGCAGAGAGAAGCCTTTTCCAAACTCTGAGTGCCAGAAACTTCGCCCACCCACAAAGCCATGAAGTTATCCACATGTTAAATGTTTAAGCAGTTTACTATTCTATAGGAGTGAATTTGCTACCTTAGAAAAAGATGAAATTACATTCTTTTTTGGGGGGGGGCGGTGAGTAGGAAGAGATCCATATCTTTTTTGTGTATGTCTGAAAAAGAACATTTAGAAATGGCATCCTAACTGGGGAATATTGTTTTTCTTATAATTTACATGTAGCAAATTAGTGAATGGTGCAAAAAGAGACCAAAGAATATGTATTTGGTGTAGCTATAAGCAAATCTGCAGAACTCAACCTAGATGAAATGTTTTGCTACATTTCAATGGATACAAGTGCTTGTATCCTGTCCAAACTGTTTATTAAGGCAAAAACATTTACATTTCTTGAGTTATCATGACCATTTTGCAGCCTTCTGCTACAGTTGTATAAATCTGTCCTGTTTTTAAAATGAAAGTTGATTGTATTGTACCAACTCAATATTTTCCTGGACCTCATAAGTAGCTGATGTATTTTAGAATTCAAAATTAGTAGCACAGTGTTATGTATATGCTTATATTTTACGTTATTGGTATTAGGAAGTACATCTGCTGGAGATTATCTTCCGGTTTTTATGATGTCATCAGGCTTTCTCACGTGGTGAAAAAGAATTTTGAGATGCATCCTACTTCTTCATGCTCGAATTTTATCAACCTGATTATATACATTTCATAAGGTCAATATCTGTTTCTTTAAAAGTGACATATGTCAGCTACAATAATATTTAGCACATACTAAGTGTTTAGAAAAGCTGCCTTATTCTTCTGTGTTCTACTACTTTATGTCTTAAAGTTTCCCTATAATTTAAGTACTTGGTTTGGTGGTATGAAAAAATTAATAAACATAAACCGCTATTAAAAAGAATTAGGATACCAGAAGGGGGAGCTCTCATGCCCTGAGATTATAGCAGAGCCCGACAGGAAGAAGAAACACTCCTCTTTCCTGGCGAAGACTCAGTGAATAGAAAGTCAGGGACTCTTTGTTTACTATAGCCCTCCAACTTCCTTTCCCCCTCAATAAAAGCCTTCTCCTTTTCTTGCTGTGTGAGAATTTGCACATGGCTCACCATGGTTACAGACACCGAATCACAATTCTCTGATGATCCCAAATGAATAAACCCGTCTTTGTTTTAGGTCAACAATGGGGTAAATAGGCAGTTTGAAGGTATATAAATAGTTCGCCCAGAGTTCACTTTTACGCATTATTTCCTTAATTTGTGGAATCTCCGGTGAACAGAATTGACCTACTGATTTTTTTGAGTGCCGTTAACATTTTTTCTTTTCAAGGAGCTAGGATATGTTGAATCTTACAGACCTATAGCTGGAGTGAAAGCCTTCCATTCCTAGTTTAGAATCTCATGACTTGGTGGGAACTTTTAAAAACTATTGTACATGTAGCGTGTCCTTCAGTTCAACCTAGATGTTCTATGCTACAACATCTGTTTCTGTAAGAAAAATTAGCTTCTATGTCATTAGTAAATAAAGGAGTTAGGTCCATTTAATGTGAAGTTGCATCAGCTCGTGTGCAGCTTTTCCTAGATAGAAACAGCCAGAAAAACAGGAATAGAATTATAACCTTGGGAGGAAAGAGAAACACCCTCAGCTCAGCTGCTGCCCTGGAAGCAGAAGCCTTTGACGTTAAAAAAAAAAATTTTGTCTCATGTATTAGTTTCTAAGAGAAGTGCAGTCAAACATTCCTCTGTGTTTATGGATTTGGATATTGTTTTCTCATAATTCAGTCTTTTTTTTTTTTTGCTTTGTGTTTTAAAATCTATATTAGTAATAAGGTTATGGTTATTATAAGTTTTGTTTTTTATTATGTACTGTTTTTCTTTATCTGTATCAATGTTTGTGTTTTTGGTCTTAACCCTATTATATTGCTACAACCTTCATTTTTGGTAGTATTTGCATGGTATGCCTTTTCATACCAGTACATACATAAATGTCTAATGAAAACTGTCTTATCCTGTAAAGTACATACTTTCAGGATAGTTTTCATTAGACATTTATATTATAACTAGCATATAGTTAGATTTTTAAAAAAATCCAATCTGATAAATCTGTCACTTAAGAAAGAGTTAAAAAGTGTTACATTTATCTTTATTATTTTTATATTTGGGATTCTTTCTACAAGCTTATTTTTTTTTGGTTATTGCTGTTGGCCAATTGTTTTGTTTGCTGCTTTACTTTCCTCCTATGCTTTGTTGCATTGATACAAATAATCCTTTAGCCCCTCTGCAAGTTTGGAAACTATACAATATAATTGTATATAGCTTTAATTAAATAGCATTACTTTTTTTTTTTTGTGGTACGCGGGCCTCTCACTGTTGTGGCCTCTCCCGTTGCGGAGCACAGGCTCTGGACGCGCAGGCTCAGCGGCCATGGCTCACGGGCCCAGCCGCACTGTGGCATGTGGGATCTTCCCAGACCGGGGCCCGAACGCGCGTCCCCTGCATCGGCAGGTGGACTCTCAACCACTGCACCACGAGGGAAGCCCCAGCATTAATTTTAATATACATAATTAGCTCTAATTTCTAATTAGGTCTCTAATTTCTGTCCCTCAAAAAAAAAAAAAAGATTCACACTTTATCTGTTGAATGTTCTCGTTTCAATATAATCTTGTCTCGAGTTTTAGGTTTACCATTATTTTAGACTCCCAGAGTTATAATTTATTTTTACAATTAATAGTTAATGTAATTAACTGGTATTTAAAGAATTAATTTTAGGCTCTGTTGTAGGACACTCTTTAAGGAAAATTAAAAATGAGTACCTGCTCCCAGCTCTGACTTCCCCGAGAGGTTCCCCAGCTCCTGGCAGCATGCGTTTCCTCTTGGGCCAACCCTAATGGCAGTTTCCTGGCGCAGAGCTCATTCCCAGTTGTATCATAGTCATCGTTCCTTCTCTAATTAATGCATTACCAGCATTTCCACTCTTTCATTTCTGTACATTTTAAATTTCTGTACAGGCTATAATTACCAGTTATAGTGGTCTTTTCTTTTCTGCTCCTTGTGCTAGTTTTACACAAACCGTCTCCCTACCACCCACCTCCCTTACTTTAGTGCAAGATTTTTCTGAACTCAAATTTTGTCAGGAAGACTTGTATTAAACAAGAAATGTCTGTCTGTCTAGCTGTCTATCTAGGCTGACAGTAAGGTTGCCCAGGGTGTGTATTGCAAAATTCTAGGGCATTCCATTCATCTAAAGTATGTTGGGCAAGGTGGCCGCTAGCATTTCATGGTATCTGAATAGTACAGGTAATTACACAGTTAAAAGAGTTAAACAGTCCTCTGAGGCTTTTAACTCCAAACAGTAGTATTGTTCCCCAGCCTAGCTGGTATGGGGCTATGTAGTGATCGGGCCATATGGGCTCCGGAGAGACTCTTACCCTCAGCCTGTCCCCTGGCTTCAGATACATACCGTGACTGGAGTTTCCAAAATTGCCTCAGTGTTGGGGAATTAGCCTGCTTTTTGTAGCAAGCACACCACAGCAATTTTAGGTTCAAACTCCTAAGAGTAGAAGCCTTTATAGCACTAGTTTGACCAACTTTGTGAAAGACTACAGGGCAGGGAAAAAGGCAGGGCAGAGGTGGGAGTGTCTTCTGCCTTAGCTCCTGCGCTCATCATCTCACATGAGTTTAGGGGCTGCTTTTTTCTCCCCACTTCTCCCTCTACCTTGGTTTCTCAGGGGTGAGGGAAGGAGATCACAGAAGGTGGTATGTGAGCCATCCTTTCAGAAGGCCTCAGCTGCAAATAGGGGCCGACATCTTTTGCAACAGCTGATAGTCATTAGCTTCCAGGTACCAGCAAGGGGAACACCTGGCTATAAGGTGAATTACTTTGAAGGAAGATCTAGTATTTATAGTTCATTCACAATTCTTCCAGCCTGGGTGTGGTTTACCAGTCAGGAGTTAGTTTTACCATAAGTAATACTACCTGGTAAAAAAGCTGAAGTTTCACTTTCATAAGTTTTTAGGGAAACAGAGCTTAGGGGAAGGTGAGCCCAGGGTTTCAGGGTTACATGGTCTTTTCTTCAGCTATTCAGCAGATAGAAAAACCTGAAAATTATTCTTTCTGCTTTTTATCTTCCAAAAAAATTGTTTTTTGCTTTTCTTTGTTCTTTTGGTTTATGAATTGGACATTTTTAAGGAAAAAAGTCTTTATTGTTACCTTAGATTTCAAGAGGTAGCAGCTATATGTATATGTTTTCAACTGACTATATTTAATGAAAAGTTCCAAGAAAGTTACTGAATATCTACTAAATTAAAATACATTGCACATTATCTCAATTATCTTTAAAAATGGATGTTATATAAGCAATTTTCCCTGGCAAAGCAAAATGTAATGGGTGAAAAAAACCCCTCTCATTCCCTTGTTTTACAGAAAGAACATAATAAGATGTTTTATTGTCTGTTGTCATAAAGAGCACATTTCCATATGAATGAGCAGAGAGGAAGGGATTAGTATAAGATTGGTATAAGGGATTAGTATTAGTATATAACGTGGAGTATATTATAAAATGCTCCTAGTTAATAAATAAACAAAATTGAACAAATAATTCTTGTTTTAAAATTTTGATATTGCAGAAGAATACACATATTTCTTTATGCTCATTGTATATGTACATTTGCATTTTAAATAGTTTATTTTGAAGCTGTTGTTGTGATTTACGTTTTTATATCCCATGAAAGACAGACAGTATTGTATCATCTCAGTAGTAGTAGTTTGTAGAAAAGAGCACAGATCACCCTGAGACCTTAAATTTAAATGAAAAATAATGCTTAAAAAATAGTCACTTGAATAATTTCAAGAAAAACACTAACACTGCTAAAAGAATTCTATATAAAATTCTTCTGGATTTACTTTAAGGAGTAGATTATTATTAAATTCCAATTATTACTTTGAAAGGGATTCTTCTAAAAAACTTTATGTATTTGGATAAGCAGTCCCTTATATTTTATTGTTATTGTTAATTTCTTAACCTATTTATTTCTATCTAGCCTAGTTTCAAATTACAAATTAGGAAGTAAGTTGAAAGAATTGATGAAATCATATATTCTTTATATCAATATACTTGACTCTGACACAAATTGAAATAGAATATTAGCATTTTATACTTTTCAATTAGTGTTTACTACATCTGTATTTATAAAGGATGATTCATTTTATTAAGTATTTATGGGTTGAAATGATTAGAAGTTAATAAAATAAAAATAATTTCAATATTATATGTGTTTTAAGCTTCTTTAATGTCATACTTTTCAAGGGAAACTGAATGGTACTCTGATTGTTACCTTTTATATTATTTTGCAGGTGCAATTTCTTGATTATGAATCAGTACCATTTGGTCAGAAAATGGAAAACCTAATGCAGATTAGAGAATTTGCCAAACAAGTGAAAAAAAGAAATATTTTATTATATGGGCTTCTCGTATATTACCCACAGGTAGGTGAAATGTTGGTCTCTTCAGATTGTATGTTTTTTAGACTACAGTTTTATTGGTGGGAACCTGATTTTGTTAAAAGCAAAGAAATATTAAAAAAAAATTGGGCTGGTAAATTACTTCTCTATTCATGTTCTGCAGCAGGTAGAAACCCTTGAATCTAAGGGAAAATTAAAAATCAAAACAAGTGTTTTGATTAGGGGGAAAAAAAAGATGAAAATTGACAAAGATCTCACACTAGGTAGCCCACATAAAATTGCCAGATATGCAGAGAAAAATACAGAATCCCCAGTTAAGTTTGAATTTCAAATAAATAATAATTTTATTTTTAATTCCAATTTTGGAATTTGAAATTTGAATTTCATATTTAACTGGACTCTTGTATTTAACTGGCAACTCTAAGGTCACAATCTTAGCTGTTTGTATAATTTAAAGTTGTTTATTCCTTTAATGCTGTGCTAAAGATGTTGGTAATCAAGACTTTACTCATTTGAAAGCAGTGGCTGGCATTTGGGTTACATGAGGGCATGGTATTTAACTAGACAAAAACTCTTACTGGCGCTGTCTTTTAATAGCGAGTTACTTAAGCTGAAGGCAAAATGAATTAGCATTCTAGATTCTTTGTGCGGAGAAATGCTATTTAAATCAAACTGTTTGGAGAATCTGTTACAGAAGATGGCTTTGCCCTTTGTGCATAGATACCTTTCATAGAACTTGCAGAAAGCTTCATGGTGTCTTAGAGCTGTACCACATAGGAGTCAAGGAAGTAAGATAGTCAACTGCTTTTGTTTCTAGTGGTCTGGAATAAAAGTGATTTGGTACTATATGGTTGATGAATAACAGCTGTTGTTTATGAAATATTTAAGGTGCCTTTTTAGCCTGAAGGTAACAACATTTCTTTTGAAACAAATGGATTTTCGTTGAATATAAGGGGCATCTTTTAGCCAGTTCCTTGGTTTTCTTTAACTTTGAGGTTGTTTCCTGTGCTTCTGACATAGACAAGCATGACCTCCAGATGGTCCTAAGGACAAGGCAAAGTTTAGTTCACTTAGGATCATGGAATTGTAAAATGTTAGTGCCATATGGTTCCTGAAGTCAGCACAACCAAGGCCTAAAGAGAGACATGTAGTTGCCCAAGGACATAAAACTGGCAGAGTAAGAATAAGAACTCAGGTCTGTATCTTCCTTCAGGAATGTTTCCTCTTCAATATTGTCTTTGGTTGTACCCTAGATTAACGTGGTGGGAAAAAGAAATCAGTTATTTCTCTTGTGCCATGCAAAGGAGTCATGGACTAATGCTATGCTATACAGGTATAAAATAGTGTTCACTCAGGAAAGCCTCAAAAGCTGGGGAATGGTAGAGCACACACAGTTCTGGACCTCTCTTTGTCCTCTGATTTAGACTAAGCACAAAGGGTCTGTAGCTGACTTTCTAGTGGAGGGTCTGGTTGCCAGTTGAAATGGAGCATGGAATTTCAGAGAAAAAGTATGTTTTAGCATAAGTATGTCCCAAATGTTACATGGACCATATTTGCACAAAAAATTCTTTATCGTTATTCTGAATTTCAAGTATAACTGGGCATCTTGTGTTTTATTTGCTAAACCTGGTAACACTTGTAGAGTTCATATTTACAAAAAAGTATTCATTTTTTTCACACTTGACATGTTCTACCCTTTTATGGAATGGAGTACGGTGAGTATCTATGTGACTCTGTACCTGTGAAGGCTCCCTGATTGGAAAAGTAGCCTTGTTGAAAAGCAGGAGCCTTTGCAGCCCACTGCTTGGTATCTGACTGCTCTTTTTAAGCACACTTGGACCTGCTAAGCCAGCTGTCTACTAAGTTACCAAAAGTGGAAAAAGATGGTCCTGCAAGCCCTTCAGGATATGTCTCTCATTGCTTTAGGATGCAAAGATAGCTTACTTAGGTGTTGCTTGTCTCTTAACATTTCAGTAATGACGTTTCAAGTACGTGAAAATGTTTAAAATGAAAGGTTTACTTTTGTCCTTAAAGACACAGATGTGAATTGACTTTTACTAGCCCAACACACTGTCCAATACATAATTCCACCTTAAAGAGCATTTACTAAGGGATCCTGGGATGTTTGTTAGATATGCCATTAAAAAAGAGCTGTGGTTAAAAAATTGGAGAGGCAGCAGTGAATAGAGTTAAACGGACTTCTTTAATGAGGGCTTCTCACAAATCCTTAATAAACTGATGAGCATTTCATGTCTCCAACCTGGGGACAAGGGCTATGCCATTTTCCATTTTCTCCTGTAATCCTTTAACCATAGATAAATCATGGAACTAATGTTCCCTAAAAGAAACTTTGAGAAACGCTCCTCACAAGTATACCGTTAAGTAAAGAAAGCACTACCTCTGTACAGTCTTTTTCTACTTCAGTACTAATTTTTCCATTTAGTTAAAGCAGTACTTCTAAAATTGAGTGCCTACTTGACACTGCAAACACCAAGGATATGAAGATGTATAAGGTGGAGCTTTCATTCACTGTTTAGTGAAGAGTGTTGGTCTGTGCTTTCCACTGTGCTGTGAGATACAACTTTTTGTAGTGTTCATACACTGGACTTGTTCCCTAAATCGAATTCATCTCTGTAAGAGCCATTAGGTGTTTTGTAGGTAGTTATTGTGTACGCTCCTAAGTGTCTGAACAGTGAAACCTTTCTAGATTTTTTTTAAAACCATTTTTTATAAGACACTGGCATCAGGTGCGTCTTCTTTGGATAGGTTTTCACTTTATTGATAGCCCCTCCTTGGAAGAGAGACTGTATTGAATTGACGTCTGTATCTGTGTTACACATATGTTCTTTCTGGCTTAAAGAAAACCTCCCTTGTTATGTATGTGATATTTCTGTTCATGCAGGTAGTCTTGATATTTGGCCGCACCTTCACAGTGTTGATGTATATGATGTTTATAGTTACACAGAATTACGTAGGCGTTTTTCTTTTTAAACACATGATGCTATTAAACCTCTGTTTGTGTTTGTATAGAGTTCTTCTACACACATGTATAGGAGTTTTTGTGTTTGGCAATTTTAAGCTGATTGGTTTTATTCTATTATTTCAGTCTTTCATTGTCTTTTTTGATCTAGATTGTAGCATATGATTAATTAGCTATAGTTTCTTGCATCATATAATTTACAAATTAGATGTCATCTATATTTTGTATATACCTTTAAGGGAAAAATAGATTTGGATAAAGCTAAGGATTGATTCCTTCCTTAGTATCTATAAATGTTCTACAATGTTGTCTGTGATCAATTGCTGATAATTTAATAATTCAGTCACTGACAAATGCATCTAATTTTATAATAGCTCAACTCAATTTCTCCATATTTTCTTTGCTGATATAAGAAACTTTAACAAATACTTTACTTAACTCTAGATAAGCTTTATGTGTGTGTTTTTTCTGCCTTTGAGAGAGATTATTTGCTAAATTATTGAATATGCTAGTTTCTTATCTATATCACCATAGTAAGGCACTATTAACTTTTTTTCCCAAAATTGACTTTAAAATATTCTAGTGGCCTCAAAAAATTAAAATTTAAAATGAGCTCTTCGTGGGTAGCTTAGAGTTATAGATCAAGTGACAGGCTTCACTGTGTATATATATGTATCTATACATTTATATACACACACGTATATAAATATAAGTAAGAAATATTTGACCATGGTATAAAGTTTTCTAATGTTATCATCCAGTTTTCAGTTCCTCAAGTTGTAAACAAATCAGGAAAGATTTGAAATTTATGCTCTAGACTAGAAATGTAGCATAAAGCTTGCCTTTACAATTTGTTGAATGAATTTAAATCAGGTCCTATCCCTTTTTAAGAAATACCATACAAAAATAACTATGAATAATTAAAACCAGTTTTTATAGTTGAGTCTATATAAAGGATTTTAGTCCCTTTTTATGTGTTACTTTAAATAATTCTATGCATAAAATATTATTCTTCATCCTGTTAATCCATCTTTGTTATGCAAACCATCATTGAGGTCCATGATATAAAATTATGTGTTTGGGGAACATGTTTTAGTTATTTGAAAATCTGTATCTGATAATATGGCAGTGAACATATACAGACTTAGTATTTCTGTCATGAGCTGTTCAAGCCAGTAGCTTACAGTTTACAGTCTTAATTTTGTTGAAATCTAAAATATTTTTATGATAACTTTGTTTTTTAAGGCAAATATTTGTGAGTTTACATTTTAAAATAATATTCCTTAAAACTGTGATAGTAAGTAAACTGTTTCCCTGAGTTCTGTGAGCCATTCAAGAAGTGGATTGTAGGAACCCGTGACCTATATAGCTTGTTGGTCAAAAGTACAGATGGCATCCGAAGTAGAAGTCAGCCTGGTGGGACTGAGCCCTTAAGCCTGGGGTGTGTGGTCAGTGCTAACTCCAGGTAGTGAGTGTCAGAACTGTTTAGTGTGGTAAATATAAAACACACATTTGGTGGCAGAAGTGTTGAGAGCAGAAAAACAATCTTTAGGCCAGTATAAAACTTGCTGTATCCATTATCTACCCAATCCCACCGGAGGTTTTCCAAATTGTGGACGTTCTTTCAGCTTAGGCGCCTAGTGAAAATGTTGTGAATCAGTGTCCCCAGCAAAGTAACAGTGAACATGTAGCCTGAAAAAGAAATTAGACTCCGTTGTCACTGTAATACAACTTAAACTATACTGACCGTTTTACAGGTAAAATGTCTAGGTTACAACGATATTATTCCTTCGATTAGTAACTTTTTTGTACAGACATTACAACATTGAATAATCCACTCAGCTGATTTTTGCACTCAGCTTTACTTATCCACCGTCTTCACAAAGATATCATGAGACATCTTATTAGGTATTTTCCTGAAGTCCAGATCTGAGATTTGTACAGCTGTCCCTTGCTTGAGTAATCTACTGGTATTCTCAAAGAAAGAAATAAGTTTAACTTGTTTGAATGAACATACATTCGACCCCACTAATAAATGATTGATTTTCTATGCCAGTAGCTTTTTAAACACTTTTAAAACACCTTAGAAAAATCCCCAGCTGACAATATTATAGTCACCTGAGGAATTAAATATACAGATTCCTAGTCTGTACCTCCTTGACTCTATTTCAAGAGATCAGGGATATCCCTGGGGCTCTATGTTTCACAAGCTCAAACTGTGATGAAAGATTAGTATGAGCCAGATTTAAATGACTGATGCAGGTCAGTGGTCCTTCATTACACTGGCATGTTGGAATCACTGATTTCCCTTTGTAATCTGTGTAGGACTGTCACATCAGTGGAAGCTCTGATATACCAGGTGGTATAATAGAATGTTGATTAAGTTTGGTAAGGGAGTGAAGAATGGCCATTTGAATAAGCTTCTCAGGTAACCGAAATCGTGTCTTCGTGTTCATTAAGGACAGCTGTTCTAAACAGTCAAAAACTCTCAGTAAAATAGGGCAGTTATATTGATAAACATAATTAGCTGGAAACAAAAAAAGTGTATAATTGATTGTTTAAAAGACGGATTTTGAAAAGGTATTTTGTAGCTTTATAGAATTAAGAGTCATAGAACCAAGATTGGATACTAGCTAGCCAGGAACAGTACAGTTAACAGAAATGCTCAACCATCCTGTGGGACTGTGCTAAGAAAAATGCCTCCCATCCCTGATTCTGCTTATATAATATGCTAGGGGACCATGGGTAGGAACTCTACCATAGCTCATCCGTAAAATGAAGAGTCTCTTCCCTAGATCTAGTCTCCTTGTTCTGGCACCACTTCCACCTTCTAAGTCTCCTCCATGTGCATAATAGAATCTATAGAATCATGCTACAGAATCTGGGGAAATATAGCTTGGTTTTTTTCTCTGTAGTCTCTATAGCGCAGAAATGAAAGATGGGCTATGGTTAGGGAAGGCATTGCTTGCGCCACTTCGCAATGTCAGCCCCATCTATGTTATAGAATCCTGTCTTAGGTTGGAATGAAATCAAACAGAGCACCTTTAACACGTGTTTACATTCAAGGGCTTGTTATTTGTCTATATCCAGGCTTTCCATATGGTGTCTGCCACAAATATACATTTTTAAATACAATTTTGCATATGAACTTTTATAATAATAAAATTTGCAAAGTCTATAAAATTTATCTGGAGCAGTTTTGTATTTAATCTGTGCATTTTATGTACTCAGGGCTTTAGAGATGAGTCACACAGGTTCATGGTTAAAGAGTTTCCTAAAATTATTATAACTGATTATTTCTTACATTGAATTAGTATCTTCCCCTTAACTGAAAAACAAGGTATATGACCCTAAACAAGGGATATAAGTTTTCTAGGCCTTGGATTCTCCATTTTAAAATGCAGAAGTCAGAACTTCTGTTTGAAAGCGTTTGTCGGATGAGAAAGAGGAGACACAAGAGGTGTGCAGGCTGTGTCATGTGGTACCATCAACCATCTCTCACTCTGACACGGGAATTCTAGAACTGGGCTTGGGTTTTCTTTCCTCTCCCTATGTGGCCATAAACTTCACCTATACTATTATTTCCTTTATTTTATTCAGAATTACTCATTGTTTGTGTATTTTGTTCTAGTTCACAGAGGGAACTGTTCTCTTTTTTTTGTCAGACACCTTAATAAAGTAGAAGACAAGGGTGGTGCCTTAGTCTGTTCTGCTGCTATAGCAGATACCATAGGTTGGAGGCTGGAAGTCTGAGATCAGGGTGCAGCTCTGGGAGGCATATAGAAAAAGGAGGAAAGTTACCAAAGCAGTTCTGTAATTTTTTATTTTTTAAAAAACAATTGTAAAAGACTTATGAGGATCTTTTTATAAACCTCCAAAACAGGATGTGAAATGGTGAAATGAAGTTGTTTGGCAAAACATTAAATTAGATAAAGATGTGTAAATTGTTCTTCTGTCCAAAGTGTAAGCAAGATCTCTCTACTTGATGAGTTAAGTACTATTGTCTTTCTCTGTTGTATGGGTTTTGAAGGTTTTGTGTGTACTATAAAGGACATCCAGAAAACATTCTTGACAATGAATCTCTTTGTAATTACTTCAGGTAAATTCAAAATAAAACATTAACAATTATATGAACAGGTCCAACTGCTCTCGGATACCTTTGTGCCAAAAGACCTGAATTTGTAGGATGCAATTTACACCAGTCTTTCCTCTCAAATGCACCCCATTTGCTCTGTGTTCTTAGCCTTCAAGTATGTTCCATCACTTGGAGAACAAATAGGTGCATGCTATCAAGTAGCAGAACACAGGTTTGTTTTTAATGAAAATCTTTGGGGAGATTAGACTTAAAACTCTACTCCCTGCAGTGAGCAGTTACTTGGAATTTAGCTGAATTATTTACTAAACTCACATTACTTTCCATGCCATCATACGGCATGTACACCAAACACGCAGCACCAAATCTGTTTACGGAAACCCATAATACCCTGTTCAGAGTAATCAGGCTTTTCAACGTGGGAATGTTGATGAGACTAAATATTTTTCTCTTTCAAATTGTTTTGGCTTTTATTATTTAGATTTAGTCATTCTTTGGGAAAATAGGAAGGTTATGAAAGATAATGTCTCTTCAAAACTGTGTGTTTGACGTAAAATAGCTAGCTAGTGGGAAGCAGCCGCGTAGCACAGGGAGATCAGCTCGGTGCTTTGTGACCACCTAGAGGGGTGGGATAGGGAGGGTGGGAGGGAGATGCAAGAGGGAGGTGTTATGGGGACATATGTGTATGTATAACTGATGCACTTTGTTATAAAGCAGAAACTAACACACCGTTGTAAAGCAACTATACTCCAATAAAGATGTTAAAACAAACAAAAAAGCAACTGTGTTTGAAAAACTGAAACTATTTTCAGGGAGTTTGGTTAGCTTACTTGGCAGACTCATCAGAGAGAGTAGCAATAAGCTATTATACTTAGACATATCTAAATGAAATGGATTATTACTTACAAACTTCTGCTACAGAACTCTCCTTCATTTTTTTGAATAAAAAAAGCAAAAGTATGAATGAAAAAGACCATGGAAAATTCTTAATGAACTAAATCCTTTGAACAATGTATTAGCTAACTATCACTGCATAACAAATTATCCCAAAACTTAGTTGCTTAAAACTACATATATAATCTGACAGTCTCTGTGGGTCTCTGGCTCTGGGTCTTTCTCAAGGCTATAGTCATCTCAAGGCCACACTGAGAATGATCTGCTTCCTAGCCACTTAGCTGGCTGTTGAAAGGATTCAGTTTCTCTGGGCTGAGTCTTCAGTTCTTCACAAGCTCATGGTTGGAGGCCAGCCTCTATTCTTTGTCATGGGGGTTTGTCCATAGAGCATCACACAATATCAGAGCAAGCAAGAGAGAGAAAACGAAGACACAAGTCACAGTCTTCTGTAAACATAATCACCAAGTGACATCCTGTCACTTTTATTGTATTCTGTTCATTGGAAACAAATGACAAAGTTTTACCTACACACAGGGAAGGCGATTTACATAGGGCATGGCTACCAGTAGGTAGTGATCGCTGGGAGCCATATCAGACGCTGCCCACCACAATAATACCAGAATGCTAATATTACAGCCTAAAAATTGTATTTCTTGCTACCCACTCCAAGCAAAGCAAGGGGTTTGTAACCTAAATAGGGCCAGAAATGTGTTAAGGTGAAAAACATGCACACAGATTTTACATATATATATACACACATACATACATACACACGTACATATGATTACACAAACTTACTTTTTTCTTGACGCTTGAAAAGAGTAGTAACAGCTAGAGACAGTATAGCAGGGAAGTGGGGAGCCAACGAAATGGAAGCTTAGTTTTATGTTATCTGTACAATTTTAAAAAGCTTGATTTAGGTCAGATCCACATCAAATAAATTAGGGAGCATATATTCATAGATAGGCTCTGTTATTTCAGTTCAGGTTAGTGAAGCTAGTATACAAAATAATTGCTATAAAATGGTGGCTTTGCATTTGAGGGAGTTGAGACTCATTACAGTGGAGCATATAACCCAGAAGTGTTGTGTCTCAGAGGCTTGAAAAGCAGCTTCCAGGAAACAGAGTTGCTGTAGTAAGTCAGGAGAACTAGAAGTTTAAAGAAGCCAGTGAATCTCACAACTGGAATCGTTTTGGTAATCTTTAGGGAAGATGTGTTTGTGGACTTGTAGAAAGCATTGAGAAACTTCATTGGGCGTTATCTGATTTCCTATAAACTCTTTCTCCAGTAAAACTCCTGTCATATTACTAACATCAATGAAAAGTTGGAAATAGGATCTAACTTCATTCAGTACCCAAATTCTGATATTTTAACTAATGAAATAGAAAAAAAAAATAGGCATGGCAAATAGGTTGAAAGAACAAACTGAGTAATTATTCCGTGGGAAGTGGAGAGTTTCCTAATGCATGTGGCATTATTTCAGCCCTTTGAAATAAAACATGTTGTATATATATATATATATATACTGTTCACAGCAGTTTTATGTAGAATTTCCTTAAATAACATTAGAGGGAGGGAGATATCTTTCTCTGTTTATTTTCATTTTATGTAACTCTAATTATCCAAACTGCAGAAGCAGCTGTACAAAGAACTCTAAAATTGCAGTGTTTAACTGAATCAAGTGGAGAGAACATGATGTGTATGCTAGAGGACTTGAAAACATCAAGCAGAGTGGGAAGTGAAACTACATAGAAGCAATGTGAAGTCAAGATAATAAAGATTTAGCATTCAAAGCCAATGGCAATAAGTCTGAATACTTAGAAATATTTTGGGCCTATTATTGACTTTTAGATATTGCGTGTCATTTAGATTAAGGGTAACGTTTCCAAAATCTGGGACTATCTAAGGACCATGTTCCAGGAATGAGAGTTGGTTGTATGTAAATTCCGTATTTTCTGCCCTAAACCATCAGGATTTAGAAAAGATAATAGTTTGTAAATTTAGAACATGTGTTTATTGTCTCTGAGAATCCTATCAACATTTCTGATTATGAACACAAAGGAAATATAGAGGGACCTTCTCCACTGAGAGTCAGGAAGCTATGAGTAATGTTTGGCATAAAGATTTGTGTATAGAAAACAGTGAAGTTTATTAGTTTTCCATCCATCTCATTACTCATCTTTGACAACTGGTAAGGAAATATATTTTAATTAAGCTTCAACTTTCTGTTACTGAATGCATAATGGCAATTATATACTAATGCTATTAGGAAATGAGTTGGTTTAATAACAAACATATCTACAATCACTCTTTTAGAATCTGGATTTTAATGGGCAGAAAAAGCACAGATGTTTTACAAAGACACCATTCATGATTATTATTATGCTTCGGTCAGTGTTTATATTTTGTATGTTTCTAATCACTATATCATGCTGAAATCCTATATGACGAAGAATATAAGGAAAGAATGTTCAAGAGTACCACAGATAATTTACCATTTTTTTCAGCTAAAATTATTTATTTTAATCTTTTGCATTTTTAATCTATTTCCTTTTTAAAAATACGATTCTCCATGTGTATTTATGGCCTAAAAGCTTCTGAATCGTAATAAATTTCAAAACTAGGCTCCAGATCTTCTGCTATATGGACAGACTTTTTACAAGGGGATTCAGGAACACAAGAATTTAACGTTTATTATAGGACATGCTGTACTTTTTTTATTGTTTACCACAAAGACTTTTTCATTAAAAGATTCAAAGAGAGGAAATTTAATTTTTGTTCATAGGCTTGCAAGCTGAAATTCGGGCAATGTGAAATGTATTAAAATAGAGACCATTAAAGTAATCTATATACCACTTACTGGTAGTATGTCCTTACATTTGGTTTGTAGGTTTGAGCCAATCTTATGCTCTATTCTTGATAGTGAAGTCAGTTAAAGAAATTGATTCTCTAGTGAGGATATGCTGCTTTGAACAGATACCAACTACCAAATATCAAGTTACAGGCAAAATTATTAAATGTATAAATGTACAGATTTATGGTTTTCTAATGCATCTGTATTATACTGTATGTTTCTAGTTCCTTTCTAGTGAAAAGTCAGGCCATTTCTTATTTGTCTACTGGGTACATATCTTTGATTCTGACTTAATCTGTTTAGTTTTGAATTTTAAATAGGAATAATAAATTTTGCTCAATATATGTATATATGAGGGTTTAAAATAATTGTGCTGTATTTTTCATCATCTTAGTCCTTTTATACCTTTATTAAATTTTTGACTTCATATTTAAGATGTTTTGATGCAATTAAGGATTTAGGCTCTTCAGGGAGGGTGGTCTCTTCTCCCTCTTTTAAGAAAGTCCAGCATTAACACAACATTATTAGTACTCTTTTGACCTTCAAGAGAAGAAATAGGCTAAAAACCTAGATAAGGAGTTGCTAAAAATCTAGTTACTGAATTCTCAGGTCCGGCCCATGATGAGAATAGGCATGACCCCTAAATCTAATTTTTTAGATGGAGATGTTACAAAATTAAAAAAAAAATACATACTGATCGTAGAGCAACAATTAAAACACTCAGTGGCAAACATTTCTGAACATTGATAGCAATTTCTATAATGAAGGCATTGCATTTACACTAAAAAATAACCAGTTGAACAACTATATAAATGACTGGGAAGCAGCTTAATACTTTTCAACAAATGACCTGGTCAGTATGATTTCAAAAAGCCTCAGTCATATTTTCCAAAGTCGTGCTTCTTCTTTTATAGTTACCGTTTTTCTCATAACCTAAAAGAACACCAGACTTTGCCAGCACCATCACAAGAACGTGACTTTTCTTCACAAATATACTTTCTCAAGTCAAGTAGATCATAAGTGAATGCTTCCTACCTTTCCTTAAATTTTTACTGAGTGTTTTAAGGCCTTGGGAAGAAAGACAAGGTTTGTGGGTTGTTTTTTGTTTTTAAATATGTGCAAGGCCTTTTGTAAGGCATCTTGAGGAAGTCAAATGGTGGCTGAGACTTGACCTTCACCCTCAGGGAGAGGTTTTACTGAAGGAACTATATCAGGTTAATTAGATGTTATAAATGCATAACTTCTGCTTTTTAGAGCTTAATTATTTCCACAGGTATGTGTTTCCCAGTGGTTAGCTAAGCAATAACAAACATGGCCCTTGTGGTAAGTTCATGACAATAATGGCTTTGGCCAAAATGTTCATTTGTTTTTTTCCATGAGATGGCTCTAGTAGCGCTTACTTGTCTTTAACTTCATTCAAAACAATTTTATTAGCTTGTATTGTGACAGCTGTCATATTAGCATGCATTTTTTAAGAAACTTATCAAAATTGATGAAGTTTTGTATAGTCATTTTAATACTGAAGATGGGAGAAAACAACATTTTCGGCATGTTATGCTTTATTACTTCAAGAAAGGTAAAAACACAAGTGAAACACAAAAATCATTTGTGCAGTGTATGGAGAAGGTGCTGTGACTGATCGAACATGTCAAAAGTGGTTTGCGAAGTTTTGTGCTGGAGATTCTCACTGGATGATGCTCCATGGTCGGGTAGAACAGTTGAAGTTGATAGCGATCAAATCAAAACAATAAATTGAGAAGAATCAACGTTACACCACGCGGGAGACAGCCAACGTACTGAAAATATCCAAATCAAGCGTTGAAAATCATTTGCACCAGCTCGGTTATGTGAATCACTTTGATGTTTGGGTTCCACATAAGCTAAGCGAGAAAAACCTTCTTGACCATATTTCCACATGCTACTCTCTACTGAAACGTAACAAAAACGTTCTGTTTTTAAAACAAGTTGTGATGGGCAATGAAAAGTGGATACTGTACGATAATGTGGAATGGAAGAGATCGTTGGGCAAGCGAAATGAACCACCACCACCACACCAAAGGCCGGTCTCCATCCAAAGCAGGTGATATTTTGTATATGGTGGGATTGGGAGTACTCTATTATGAGCTCCTTACGGAAAACCAAACAATTAATTCCACCAAGTACCGCTCCCAATTAGACTAAACGAAAGCGGCAGTCGATGAAAAGCGTCCAGCGTTAGTCAACAGAAAATGCATAATCTTCCATCATGATAACGCAAGACCGCATGTTTCTTTGATGACCAGGCAAAAACTGTTACAGCTTGGCTGGGAAGTTTTGATTCATCCGCCGTATTCACCAGACATTGCACCTTTGGATTTCCATTTATTTGGGTCTTTACAAAATTCTCTTAATGGAAAAAATTTCAGTTCCATGGAAGAATGTAAAAGGCACCTGCAACAGTTCTTTGATCAAAAAGATAAAAAGTTTTGGGAGGATGGAATTATGAAGTTTCCTGAAAAATGGCAGAAGGTAGTGGAACAAAACGGTGCATATGTCGTTCAATAAAGTTCTTGGTGAAAATGAAAAATGTGTCTTTTATTTTTACTTAAAAACCAAAGGAACTTTGTGGTCAACCTAATATTTTGCCTTTTGCCACCAGCATGGCTGGTTCTGTGGAAGTCTGTATCTTCTAAAACCCTATATATTGCACTTGAGATTACAGATCTTTTCAGCTAGTGTATCTTTGGGACTTTATAAGAAAGCATATGTGCTAAGGTAAGATAGGAGAGAGCTATCTTGTTTAAGCCGTTGAGAATAGTGAATTTCCTGGCTGACTAAAATGTACAGTAAAGAAAAATAATCAGTAAAATTCCAAAAACCTTACCAAGTTTTTATTTTTTAAAAATTTAGAAAAGTTTGAGAAATTACTAAATTTGTTTCTACTGTTATAGCTTCTGTAGCTTTAACGAGGTGTATGAAGAAGGGGAAGGACATTTCATATAACTCTTAAGTGCTAAACTCAAGTGGAAATTTTAGAATTCTGTAATTGTTTCATCAGGTATCCAAAGTTTGACTTAGATACGGTGGCTAAATTACTGCTAGCTCCTAGCTTTCTCACTCAGAGTTTAAGTTGGTTTATACTTTTTGGATATGAATTTGATTCAGATTTCCCTTTGTCTCAGTTCAAATATCATGTATTATGTCTAATATGATATCTTAGATGGGAAACATGAAAGTTGTTAGTCAAAATGCCAAATTCACTAAGATTTTTATTTTAAAAAAGAAAACGTAGACTATGCAATGTTTCCAAATTATAAAATTGCAACTTAGGTAAATAGATTGATAATTTTTAATGAGCTGGAAGATAAACATATACTTGCCATAGTTTGTTATATAACATAGAACTGTGAATTAATTTCATCTTTAAATTTTCAGTTACCTTAAAATTTTGAAAATAGTGATATTTTGTCTCTGAAACATATTATGTATTAGTAAGTGTATATAAATCTACTTTATGTAGCTTTCTGTTAATGTATAAATTTCAGTATTTTGCTTCCTGAACAAATTTTATGATCATTTCAAAACTTAAAAAATGCAGCATTTATGTCAGTTTCAACTAAGTTTACTGGAGGCACGATGGATTTTTAAGCCAGTTGAATTAATTGGGGAACTAATTGGCCTATCAGTTGGGAAATTTTAATTGTAAATGTCAGAAACAAAACACAAATCGCTTTAACAATATAAATGAAAAATTCAAGTTCATGGCTTTATGCATTATAGGACCCCAGATGCTCAAAGGGGGGACTGCCTCTTTCTATTGTCTGTCTCTTCTCCACCCCTCTATATACCCAATAACTTGGGTCTTTATTTTCATGTGGTTTTCTGAATAGTATCAAACATAAGCACCAGCTGCTGCAGGTCTATATTCTGTAAGTTTAGTAAACTCAGTGTAAAGAGAATATCTATATCCTAGTATCTTCAACAAAAGTCTTGGCTCTCATTTTCATTAAGCTTATTTGTAAAACGTGTCTTTATTTTCTGATTCAATTACTTTGGCCCATGTAGATGTTCATTTCATTAACCAGGCTTACTTCATATGCCCACCTTTGGAGCCAGGTTAGCTCACCCAAACTACATGGATGAGTACAAGGGTTGGGTGCATTCCCAAAAGAAAATTGTGGTACGATTCCCCACAGCATGGGGGACAGGCTGGACAGGCCGAAATGATAGATTATTAACTATTCACGTTATGGACTAAATGTTTGTGTCTTCTCCAAATGCATGTGTTGAAATCCCAGCCGCAATGTGACAGTATTAGGAGGTGAAGCCTTTAGGAGATAAGTGGGTCATGAGGGTAGAGACCTCGTGAATGGGATTAGTGCCCTTATATTCTATAACATGTGAGGATACAAGAAGAAGACAGCAATCTGCAAACCAGGAAGTAGGTTCTCACCAAACACTGGATCTACCTGCACCGTGATCTTGGACTTCCCAGCCTCCAGAACTGTGAGAAATAAATATTTGTTGTTTAAGCCACCCAGTCTATGGTAATTTATTATAGCAGCCTGAACTGATACAATTTTTAATTTGGGAAATTTTTCTATCTTAGTAAATGTGTAAGATAAAGACACAAAATATTTGTGTCCACATGATGTTAATTTGGGTGCTTGTTTACTAATTAACTGGAATTATAGAGTATCAGATTTTTAGGGGACCTTAAAATGCAGGTAGTCAGACTCTTCTTGAAATATTACCAACTGTAGTTATTTTTAGCCACTTGTGAAATGCACTGTAAATTATATATTGCTAAAATATAGTTCCACTGTTTGGAAAACATTGACTCTGAATAATGAAAATAGCCACTATTTGCCTCATCTTCACTCCACCATGCTCCCTAAGAGAGGAAGGAGAGGATAGGTCACTTTCTGAGCATCACTCTTTGTTTTTGTGGCAATGGGAGGAAATGGGTTGAAAACGACTGTTCTGTCGCATCTATCAGCCTTGCCATAATTGTCTTTTTCTAGAAAAAAAAAATTAGAGCTTTCATGTATTTATACTGTTTATCTAAACGCTTAGTTTCAGTTTCCTTTATTGTATTTTTTTTTTCCAGATGTGATTTGTATTTTATATATATTGACCTTCCCTTCTCCCACTCTGGTACTCACCATCACCTATCATACTTTTTCTCCATAGCAATTTAACACAGTCTGCGCACAATGCTTCTTATTTATATGTGCTTATTACCCATCTCACTCACCTAATATGTGAACCCTAAAAAGGCAGAGGTGTGTGTGTTTATGTGTATGTGTGCGTTTTAATCTAGTTTACTGATTTAATTCTAGTATATGGATTGGTGCCTAGTACAAAGTAGGCCCTTAATAACTACCTGTTGATATACTAACATGTACTGTGCAAAAATGAACGTATACTTGCACATATTGTCAAAACATAATAGATTTGAGTGGTATCCTTACCTTTCTGATGTAAAGTACCGTCATCCCTTGGTATCTGCAAGGGATTGCTTCCAGGACCGCCTGCAGATACCAAAATCTGTGGGTGCTCAAGTCCCTCATATAAATTGCCTGGTACAGGTGGCCTTCTGCACCCATGGGTTCAGCATCTGTGCATACGGAGGACCAACTGTGCTATACTTCTCTGATGCTTTCTGTTAATGCTGCATTCCTGAAAATGTGTAAACTATGAACAAAAGAGGGTTAAACCACACTTATGTTATCAGTTGAATTTATAGAGGTAAAAGTTATAATAAACTCCAAATTGTCAGTCAATATCATTCATAAACATGAGTGCCAATTGGCTTCTCCCAGGGACTCAGAGACAGTTTGTTTTTAAAAAGCCCACTACAATAATTTGCCATGTATTCAAACTAAAGAAGAAAAATATTATCTCACAGTTGGAATAAAAATATGTGATAAAATTGATCACTAGGTCATGATAAATTCTTAGCAAACTGAGGGTAGAAGGAAAATTTCTTAACTTGCTAAGTGATATACCAAAAATTTAAAGCAAACATCAAACTTAATATGTATTGGGAACATTGCCTTTAAAATAAAGAACATGAAAGGAATGGCCCCAATCACCATTTCTGTTCAACCTTGTTCTGGATGTCCTAACTAGCGCAGTAAGACAAAAGAGAGAAATAAAATGTTTAAAGGATTGGAAAGTAAGAAACAAACCTTATCAGTATTTGCAAATAATATTATCTTAGTAGAAAGAAACCTTGAGAATCTGCAGACCAATTTTTAAATTTAAGAACTCAGGGAAGTTTTGTATATATAATCAAGATACCAATAAATTTTTATTTCAACATAAGAACAAACAGAAACTTTAAATGCTATCTTTTATTAAATAGAATTAATACTAAGTGGTGGGTGTGTATTCCTTTGATCTCCTTTCAGCTTACAGGGTCTATAATTACCCTTAATTCATTTACCTTACAAAGAATTTGATTTCTTAGTGTATTTATATGTTGAAATTATTTATCTTCATTCTAAGACATAGCTCAAAAATATTGAGAAGAATGTTTAGAAAAATATAAAAGCGGAAATTTTTAAATTAATTTTTTATTGGAGTATAGTTGATTTACAATGTTTTGTTAGTTTTTGCTGCACAGCGAAGTGAATCAGTTATACATATACATACATACTCTTTTTTTTTTTTTTTGTGGTACTCGGGCCTCTCACTGTTGTGGCCTCTCCCGTTGCGGAGCACAGGCTCCAGACGTGCAGGCTCAGCAGCCATGGCTCACGGGCCCAGCCGCTCCGCGGCATGTGGGATCTTCCCAAACCAGGGCACGAACTCGTGTCCCCTGCATCAGCAGGCGGACTCTGAACCACTGCGCCACCAGGGAAGCCCCATACATACTCTTTTTTAAGATTCTTTTCCCATATAGGTCATTAAAGAGTATTGAGTAGAGTTTCTGGTGCTTTACAGTAGGTCCTTATTAATTATCTATTTTATATTTAGTAGTATATATATGTCAATCCCAATCTCCCAATTTATCCCTCCCCCCTCTTCCCCCTTGGTAACCATAGAAAACCATGTTTTTTACCTCTGTGACTCTATTTCTGTTTGGTAAATAAGTTCATTTGTACCATTAAAAGCAGAAATTAAAAACCGTGAAAAAAACTCCTTTTGAGTTGGAAGAGTTCAGCAATAACGTGAACTGTTAAGCAATAATGGCTTTTTATATCTATTTTCTAGACGTTTTTGTTTCAGGTTTCTTCAAGCTTTCTCACTGCATTATCATGTGAACAATCATTGCCCGTTGGGTACCTGCTTTATTGCTTAAGGGAATTGATGACATGCCAATTTATTAATCTTTCACAATATTAGGCATTTAAATGTATGTGATATTTACATTTTGAAAAGCCGTGTGATTTTACTTTTAGCAAAATTTTTGCAGAAAAATTTTAATAGACTTATAAGACATCTTAAGATAATGATAAAGTAGCTGCATCTTGATTAATTCAGTGGTGTGTAGAAATCAAATTAGGCATCAACTTACATTTTTAATTGAATCTTTAGGCCTCAGATTATTCTTTTTTTTTTGGGCTGCGTTGGATCTTCGTTGCTGCGCACAGGCTTTCTCTAGTTGCGGTGAGCGGGGGCTACTCTTCGCTGTGGTGCGCGGGCTTCTCATTGTGGTGGCTTCTCTTGCTGAGGAGCTCAAGCTGTAGGCGCACGGGCTTCAGTAGTTGTGGCACATGGGCTCAGTAGTTGTGGCTCACGGGCTGTAGAGTGCAGGCTCAGTAGTTGTGGCGCACGGGCTTAGTTGATCCACGACATGTGGGATCTTCCCGGACCAGGGCTTGAACCCGCGTCCCCTGCACTGGCAGGCGGATTCTCAACCGCTGTGCTACCAGGGAAGCCCCCTCAGATTATTCTTGAACTCCATAAGTGTTTTGAATTTGTAGGAATATGAATGCCATGCAGAAAATATTTAATGCAGATCGTGTTCATACTATTTCTAGATGTCTATTTTAAATGTAGCTATTCCTGTGATTAAATACTGCTCTTGAGGTAAGAAAAAAAAAATATTTTTTAATACTGTGTAGATTTGAGGTTTGTGCATTAACCCTTTCAATTTCTAGTGTGAGAGAATGCTTTTCAACATCCATAACATTTAACAGTTTATAGTTATGCTGAGGCATTCATTTGAATTACTATAACGGTGAGAAATATGCCACTTAGTATGTATTGAAGCATAGCCAGTTTGCTTCTTGCACAAGAACTCATCTGAGGTGGTAGAAATTCATTTATTTGTAGAAAAATAGTAATGTCCATAGAAGGAAAGGCATTTCTTTTGGAAGTTGACAGAACTTAAGGTGATAGTTTCGGAATAAATTAGAGTGAACCGTCTGATTGCTTGGGTCCTTGAAATTAACAAAATCTGGATACCAGAAACACCATGAATAGATCTACATTAATGAATTCTCTAGTCAATACAAAAATAGTTCATCATGTAAGAAAAAAATCTTTCCTGGAGTTTAAAAAAAAATTTATGCTTTGAATATATACTCAGGAGATATACAAATTCTACTTGGAAAAGTGATTCAAGAGAATTTTATTTTAATGGTAATATGAAAATAATTTTAGTGTGTGTTCACAGGATTAGTGTTTTCTTTGTTTCTCTTGGCTCATTCTGCAGAGTTGCAAATTAGATTCATACTAAATGGTGTGTGTATGTTTATAGAATTGGTAGAAGACTTAAGGGCATCAATTAAATATTTTAGTTCTTTAATCCATTTTACTGGGACAGTTTTGTGCTATGATGTTAAACGAGATTTTAAAAATTAATTAGGGTCTTTGGACATATTCTTTATAGGTATCAAAGGCACTACTGTCAAAGATTAAAAAAAACAGACACTAGCTGTAGCTATGAAAACAGATTTTATTCAGTAGCTACTGACTGAATACTAGGAGGAACAGTTGAGTTCCATTCGATTTGTGTTTAGGTGAGTGGGCCTTTTAAAGGGAGAATGAAGGAGTGGGGAAGAGCTGAGAGAGTGCGCATCAAGTGAGAAATAACAGAAGGTTGGTCAGTATAAATGTGATGAGGCCAGCTGTGTCTGTCAGCTGGCCATTACTAAACTTAAGATTCTGTCCTCCCACAGAGTCTGGGAGACCAAAGCCCTATCCTTCCTGATGATTACATTTCAAAGGAATGACTGAGTTTCTTGAGAAAGATACTCTTGACTTGTAGGAGATACATATACATCTCAAAGGGACCAAGAAAAGATTCACAATTTTAAGTCCTTTTTAGTAAATCCTCTGAAGGGGGTCAGGGTCTTATCTGGTATTTGCTGGAACGAACAGTAAATTCTACTGGCAGTGGTTTTTTTCCCCTGGGGTTAGGGTTATCCTGGGGACAGGGCTGTAGCGCTGTTAGAAGTTGTGCTAGAGTTTTGTCATCTCTTAGTGCAGAGGTTTGGGCAGAGTCTTCATGTGCCAAGAGTTCTGCAGTTCTCATGACTTTATATTATACAAAACTCAAAAGGAAAAAACCCCCTAATTTTCCAGTAGAAAATAGAAAATTTGACATCTAAAGGAATGAAGGAGATACTGTCCTGAATTGAAAGTTTAGTTTTTTTTGCATGTGAGATGATGCTAAGGTTTACAAATGTGTGTTTTCTTTTAAAATTTTGTTTTTTGAGAAAAAGTGAATTCACATGGTTTTAAACTTAAATCGTATACAGTAGTACCCAGCGGAAAGCCTTCTACCACAATATCCACACCAGCCTTGTTCCCATCTGCTACCCTAACAGTAGCATCTGCCCTTCTCGGGTGTGTGATTTGGTTTCATAACTAGGTTTTCTCTTCTGTACCTGAAAGCTTTCTTCAGATTCACAGTGGTGTAGTCATGGTGTAGGTGTGTCACAGTCATCATGTTTACCTTATTCTGTTTGACCTGGCTTTAGGTAGGTTTTTGCTTTTCTTTTAAAGTAATGACAGATTCCAGAAACCCAATCCAGAATATCAAACCAACTCTTAGGGATTGGGCCTGTATTTTTATTTTTATTTATTTATTTTTAAACATCTTTATTGGAGTATAATTGCTTTACAATGGTGTGTTAGTTTCTGCTTTATAACAAAGTGAATCAGGTATACATATACATATCTCCCCATATCTGTTCACTCTCGTGTCTCCCTCCCTCCCACCCTCCGTATCGCACCCCTCTAGGTGGTCACAAAGCACCGAGCTGATCTCCCTGTGCTATGCAGCTGCTTCCCACTAGCTATCGATTTTACAATTAGTAGTGTATATATGTCCATGCTACTCTCTCACTTTGTCCCTGTTTACCCTTCCCCCTCCACGTGTTCTGAAGTCCAATCTCTAGAAGGTCTGCGTCTTTATTCCTGTCCTGCGCCTAGGTTCTTCAGAACCGTTTTTTTTAGATTCCATGTATATGTGTTAGCATACGGTATTTGTTTTCCTCTTTCTGACTTACTTCACTCTGTATGACAGAGTCTAGGTCCACCTACCTCACTACAAATAACTCAATTTCATTTCTTTTTATGGCTGAGTAATATTCCATTGTATATATGTGCCACATCTTCTTTATATATTCATCTGTCACTGGACGCTTAGGTTGCTTCCATGTCCTGAATATTGTAAATAGGGCTGCAATGAACATTGTGGTGCATGACTCTTTTTGAATTCCGGTTTTCTCAGGGTATATGCCCAGTAGTGGGATTGCTGGGTCATATGGTAGTTCTATTTTTAGTGTTTTAAGGAACCTCCATACTGTTCTCCATAGTGGCTCTATCAGTTTACATTCCCACCAACAGTGCAAGAGGGTTCCCTTTTCTCCACACCCTCTCCAGCACTTACTGTTTGTAGATTTTTTGATGATGGCCGTTCTGACTGGTGTGAGATGATACCTCATTGTAGTTTTGATTTGCATTTCTCTAATGATTAGTGATGTTGAGCATTCTTTCATATGTTTGTTGGCAATCTGTATATCTTCTTTGGAGAAATGTCTGTTTAGGTCTTCTGCCCATTTTTGGGTTTGGGTTGTTTGTTTTTTTGATATTGAGCTGCATGAGCTGCTTATAAATTTTAGAGATTAATCCTTTATCAGTTGCTTCATTTGCAAATAGTTTCTCCTATTCTGAGGGTTGTCTTTTGGTCTTGTTTATGGTTTCCTTTGCTGTGCAAAACTTTTAAGTTTCATTAGGTCCCATTTGTTTATTTTTGTTTTTATTTCCATTTCTCTAGAAGGTGAGTCAAAAAGGATCTTGCTGTGATTTATGTCATAGAGTGTTCTGCCTATGTTTTCCTCTAAGAGTTTTATAGTGTCTGATCTTACATTTAGGTCTTTAATCCATTTTGAGTTTATTTTTGTGTATGGTGTTAGGGAGTATTCTAATTTCATTCTTTTACAGGTAGCTGTCCAGTTTTCCCAGCACCACTTATTGAAGAGGCTGTCTTTTCTCCACTGTATATTCTTGCCTCCTTTATCAAAAATAAGGTGACCGTATGTGTGTGGATTGATCTCTGAGCTTTCCATCCTGTTCCATTGATCTATATTTCTTATATTGTGCCAGTACCATACTGTCTTGATTACTGTAGCTTTGTAGTATAGTCTGAAGTTTGGGAGCCTGATTCCTCCAGCTCTTTTTTTCTTTCTCAGGATTGCTGCTTTTTTTTTTTTTTTAACGGGTTTTCCCAACTGTGTTGTCAGATGAACAAAGTGCTATTGTGTTTCACTAAAACATGATTATCATCATTTGAGTAATTAACAAGATTGGCATATTTTGTGTATTAAAATAATATACATCATTAGGTTATGAGGAGACTTGTTACTATGAAAGTAGCAGCAAAACTCTATGAGTAATCTAGGTGTTCACAGTTTTGCTGTTCTGGAGAAATGAAACTAAGAGTGATGGCTGTTTTCCTGTGACCAGAAAATTTGATGTGATAGGAAGAGATCTTCTCCCTTGATCGGTGAAGATGGCTCTTTTGTTAACTATGAGTGAATTCTGGAATTCTTTGCAGATGCTCAGGCTTGAGACTCTGTATCTTTGAAATTCAGTCTGCCATGTTTGGAAAACAACACTGCTTTTCTCTTGACTGTATCTACAGCATTTCTTTTCTTAGCTTAAAATAACTCCTCAAACTCTCATTGTATACTCTGGTTTTTTTTTTTTTTATTTCTGCCCATGCCTAGGTGAGTGAAGCTGCTAAATGAAGGGTATTTGTTAAAATAAGCCATTCATGGAGTATGGGAAGAAGTATGACACTTTTTGAGCACTGCGTGTGCTAGGCACTTTCATATATACTCTCATTGAAACTTCAGAGAAGTCTTGTGATGTGGGTGGTAATAGTTCCACTGTACACTGGTGCAAAATCCCAGGCCCAGAAACTTAAGTAACTCCCCATACTATAAGCTAATAATTGGCTGAACTGGATTTGGACCTCATGTGTACCACAGTGTTCACCTTCCCAGTGAGGTTTTTGTAGAAGGGCTTTTTAAATAAAAAAAAAATAATAATAAGATTACATACACACCCTCTAAAATGTTAAATTACTAATATTTAGTGGACCTTTGATTTAGCAGTTGATATTCTTATTCAGGGTACTTTATGATCCAACCTTCTCTTCTTGGCTATTTAGGGATGGGGTGCTGCTGGCCATGGAGGTTGGCAGGGTCTTTCCTTGACTATGGCATGTGAATCAAAAGAATCCTGGCCTGGGTGTGCTTGGAAACCCAGAACCAGTCTTTGTCTTTAGTTTTTACAGAGGAGTAAAGAGCAAGCAGTGCAGGTGAAGCAAATGGTCTGTTTCCATGGAGTGGTGAGAGTGGATGTGCAGAGGTGGGATATGGAGAGCAGAGCCTGAAGACACTGCCTGAGAAAAAGTCCTATCAAGGGGAAGAGGCTGTTTACAGTGGAGCCCTCACAGTATTGTTGCGGGAAAAAGAGTGGGGTGGGAGAGGATGGTCACATCCCAGGTTATGTCCAAGTCCCTAGGACGGCCGCCAAGTGTGGGTTCTTGGCTTCACACGGGAAAGACTTCAAGAGTGAGCCATAGTAAAGTGAAAGAAGGTTTATTCAGGGAGATAAATACTCCACAGACAGAGTGTGGGCCATCTCAGAAGGCAAGAGAGGCGCCAGGTGCGAGGGGGTCAGTTTTTATAGGGCTGGGTAATTTCATAGGCTAATGATTAGGAGGACTATTCCAGCTCTTTGGGGGAAGGGGCGGGGATTTCCAGTAATTGGGCCACTGCCCACTTTTTGGCCTTTTATGGTGGGCCTAGGAACTGTCATAGCACTGGTGGTTGTGTCATTTAGCATATCCTAATGTTTTACAATGAGTATAATGAGGCTCAAGGTGTAGTGGAAATCAGTTTCCACCATCTTGGACCTAGTTGGTTCTAACCAGTTTATGTCATTTCCTCAACAGCTCTGTCATTCTTTTAAAGGTTGTGCCCTGCCCCCTTCCTTTCTCAATATCACTGCACTTTCTCAGACCTGCCTTGTGGCTGGAATGAAGTTAAGGACTTCCTAGGACTTGTTCTGCATCATTTTAAATGTGGGAGGCTGAGGCCATTCTCTGCTCTTCTGGGAAGTGTTCCTCTTGGTGCAGTTGGATCTGATACTGGCTGCTGCATCATCAAGGCCTAGATAGATAATTTCCTGACCTGGGCTACCTTGATCAGCTGCAGGTGGGGCTGTATTAGAAAAACAGTTTTAAGTTTTCAGAGAAACAGAATAAAAGTTTAAATTAGTTTAAAAATTAACCCTGTTAAAAAAATAAAGCAAAGTCTCTATGGATATACTTGGTTCCAGAAGGAATTGTTCTTAGATGCTTGCTGTGTTTCACTGCTAGAATTGACTTATTAGTGAGATACATTCCAGAGAACACTAGGGAGCCAGAGCACGGTTTTTCTAATAGCATTCACCTTAATTATCTGCTTATCTTATCTTTGCTTTCAGGGATCATTGTATAACTGACTTTGTTTGGGGTTGTGCTCCTAGTTGTGTATTATAAAGAAGGTTGTAAACAGTGTTTTTCATGCTTTTTTTTTTTTTTTTTTTATAATTTGCCCCCATGAGTCTTTGTGGGGGTGAGGTAATAATAGTGGTGGTGCAGGAACGCATCAGGGTGATCTGGGGAGATGTCTCAAACTGCAAAATCTCTATTCCAGTCTCTCACCCCACTGATTCCCAGATGCCACCTCCCCAAAAACATTCCTGGAAAATATGCCATATTCTTTAAGCGCCCCCCCCCAAAAAAAAAACACACCAGAGAGAAAACAACCAAAAGGTTTTAAACTCACAGAGCATAATTTCCAAGTTTGCATAAGTTTCTTAGTATTAAGGTGGATCAGACCACTGACTACTATTCAATCTCGTCATCTTGTCTGTGGTATCCTCTTTATCTTGACCTTAAGGGAAAGTATACCTTATAATCCTGCAACTCAGTTGATTAAAAAAAATAAAAACAGACACAGAGAAACAAAAACTTATTCATGAAAAGTGCAGCAAAATAAAACATGTAAGAAGTAAATCCAAAATTAGTTTTCTTTTTTGCCTAGCTTGTTCTGTGTGGAGAAAAATTTCCTATAGATTTTTCTCTTTTCTGATAAAACAGTTATATGTTTGTGTTGACAGATGGCTTGTAGCTCCATGTTGTGCTACTTTGTTAGAAGCCTTGTAATAATTTAGGGAAAGGTTAAGAGGCAAAAAGGATGTGGATAGACATTGGTAAGGGAACTTGAGACTTGAGAAATAAGCATGAACAAAAGTGTGTATGTGTATGTATAAAATCTCCTTGAGGAGGGCTTCCTTGGTGGCACAGTGGTTAAGAATCCGCCTGCCAATGCAGGGGACACGGGTTCGAGCCCTGGTCCAGGAAGATCCCACATGCCATGGAGCAGCTAAACCCGTGCGCCACAACTACTGAGCCTGTGCTCTAGAGCCCGCGAGCCACAGCTACTGAGCCTGTGTGCCACAACTACTGAAGCCTGCGTGCCTAGAGCCCGTGCTCTGCAACAAGAGATACCACTGCAATGAGAAGCCTGTGCACCGCAATGAAGAGTAGCCCCTGCTTGCCGCAACTAGAGAAAGCCTGCGTGCAGCAACAAAGACCCAATGCAGCCAAAAACAAATAAAGAGAAAAAAAATTAGTTCCTTTAAAAAAAAA
Source organism: Delphinapterus leucas (assembly GCF_059928025.1). Classification (NCBI taxonomy): domain Eukaryota; kingdom Metazoa; phylum Chordata; class Mammalia; order Artiodactyla; family Monodontidae; genus Delphinapterus; species Delphinapterus leucas. Next base: position 68,751,292 of record NC_143137.1, on the reverse strand, counting down.
AATCTCCTTGGCGGCAGAGTAGGAGTGGTCTATAAGAGTCCAGTGAGCCCTCCATATTCTACTTGGACAGAGTGGGCTCCATATTCTAGAAGCCAGAGACAAAAGTCTACTTTTAGAAGTCACTTGGAGAAGGCCCCTGTGTTGTGTATCTCAGGACAATAGTGTTGTGTCTGGACAGTGAAGACCTAGGTTCACAGTCCTCGCTGCTTTATAGCATAGCTTAAAAGCCTAAATTAGATTTCCTCCAGGTAAAATCCCGATTTGATTTAAAGGCCAGTTTGTCCCTTTCTATCATCATAGTTCCCCATCTGCTTGCTAATGTTTTTTTTACATAGGTGAACAGGTGTTTAATTCTATTATTAAGGCTTAAATTGCCTGTTCCTGCTAAATTTTACCATAGATATATTTCAGTTTTATTGAAATCAATCAACAACAAAGTATGAAAACTCAGATTCACTGCTGTTTGGTTGAAGGAGAAGAAAGTTGGTATTGGTGGTGAAGAGGTTGGGAGAGTTCTAAATTCCAGAAGAGAGAAGGGGAGAGAATCCTGCATAAATGAAGAAGAAAATGCTGAATGAATTGGCCCGGTTCACACCGAGGGGAGAAGCACATGGAGGAGTTGCACCTTGAGATCTCTGTGTCCTGCCTCTGCAAAAGCAGTGCTACTGCACTGATTTATAAAGACTTTTTAAAAAACAAGATTGACATTTGACATCTTTTATAATTATGGCATTTATACTAGAGTGTTTATTCCACTTCTTCCTAAGCTTGTAAGAGCAGCAACATAAGATATAAAATTATCATCATAAAGTTTATATTTTTTGATCTATGGGAGACTTTGTGGTTGAGAGCATTAGTGTATCACAAATTATAAATATAGAGTTGTTTACTGAAGCCAAATTTACCTTAGAAGTAAAGCAAGTTTTTCTACATTTTGCTATGTAGAATATTAATTTCATGAGTTTTTAATATGTATTTTATGAAAAAGTCCCATAGTTAACTAACTTTGGAGAAATATTGCTTTTTAAAATATAAGGTCAATACAGAAAAATTTTATTTTCATATTCTAGCAACAAAAACTTGGAAACTAAAGTTAAAAATTAAACTATTACAGTAGCATGATAAAACACAAAAGACTTAGGAATACTAATGTAGAAAAATTTTCAAGATCTCTACACTTAATACTACAAAATATTACTGAGAGAAATTAAATAATACCTAAATAAGTGGAGATGCATATCATGTTCCTGGATTGACAAGATGAGAGTTTTCTACCAATTGAGCTTTAATTCAGTGCAATCCCAGTCAAAATAGCAACAGGCCTTTATTCTTGAAAATGACAAACTGATTCTCAAATTTATATGGAAATGCAACTTAGAATAGCTGTGATTATTTTTTAATATAATAAAATTGGATAACTCATAGCAACTGACTTAAAGACTCGTAAGACTACAGAATTAAAACTATGTGGAATTGGTGTAAGAAAGAGGAATTGAACAACATAGTCTAAAAATAGACACACATATATAGTGAATTGATTTTTGCAAAGACCTCAGGTGATTTGATAGGGGAAGGAAAATCTTTTCAACAAGTTGTTCTAGAGCAATTTGGAAGAGTTACCAGACAGCAGTGAACTTCAACCTCCACTTTTCACCTAATACAAAAATTCAAGGTGATGAGAAACCTAAACATAAAAGTTAAAAACTAAATTTATAGATACACACGACAACATGGTTGAATCTGAAATACACTGTTAAGCAACAGAAACCATTTTCAAAAGGGTACCCACTGTGTGAATTCTTGTATATGAAGTTCTGTAACAGGCAGAGCTAATCTATAGTAATAGAAAGCAGGACAGTGGAAAACGGCAAGAGGGGTGATGGAAATGTTCTGTGTATTGATGGGGATGGTGGATATGCAGTTGGGTTTGTCAAAACTTACTAAACTTTACACTTAAAATCTGTGCATTAAGTACATTAAAGTAATTTCCATAAGCAATAACAATGAAATTGTGCATGTTGCTTTTTAAGAAGATATGTCACTAGCATTGTTTCTAAAACTTCAGTTTTAGAACTCTATTGTATTAGAATTCTCCAGAGAAACAGAACCAACAGAATATATGTGGGGGCCGGGGGGGGGGGGAGAGGGAGGGAGGGAGGGAGAGAGGGAGGGAGGGAGGGAGAGAGAGAGAGAGAGAGAAAGAGGAGAGAGAGGAGAGAAGAGAGAGAAGAGAGTTTTAGGTCTTAGTCCTGAGGCAAAATTCCTTCTTTGTGAAACCTCAGTCATTGCTCTTAAGGCCTTAAACTGATTGGATGAGGCCCACCCATTATGGAGGATAATCTGCTTTGCATAACATCAACTGATTGTAAATGTTAATCACGTCTGAAAAATACCTCACAGCTGCATCTAAACTAGTGTTTGCCAAACAACTGAGCACCTTAGCCTAGCCAAGCCTAACCATCATACCTGTGATTGTAGAGAATCATGCTCAACTCAGCTGGGAAACTAAAGGTATTTTAGGTAAAAAAGTTCCAAGTTGAAGCAGGCTGGCTTATAATTTGTCATTAAAACATGTAGCCTATCTTTATAGTTACAACTATCAGTTATGTCAATGAAATGAATACAATCATGTTCATGAATTGAACTGTGTCTGGCTGAGGAGGTGAATTATCATCCCCAACTGTAGGCCTCTAGGAGAGAGGGGAAGCCTCACTTCTCTCACACTCTTCACCTGCAGCATCCCATGTGAAAGAGTTACAAGTTTGATTACATAAATTTCAGAATAATGATTAGATCACATTCACTTGATCCTCAAACCAGTCTGTAAATTGAGTAGGAGAGGTTTTATCCCTTTTGTTTTTGTTGTTGTTTTACAGAGGAACAATCAGAATCAACAAAAAGACATGATTTATCTAAAGATTTAATCAAAAAATGATTTAATCATTTTTTTTTAAGTCACTATGCCTGGCATTGTTTTAGAGTCTGAACAAATCACAGAAAATCTCTGCACTTGTGGAGCTTGCATTCTAGTGGGTGGGAGACAAAGAAAAAATAATACAAAAAGAATTCTATAGTAATTTAGAGAATTAGTGCTAGAGATTAGAGATTAGTGCTAGAAGAAAGGAAATGCAGTGGACTAAGTTAGGGGGGCCTTGAGAATCCCGCATGGGGTTTGCCTCACTAAAAGGGTGGAATTTAAGCAGATGCTTGAAGGAGCTGAGGGACAGAGCCTTGTGGATACCCAGGTGAGCCAGTCCACTAGAGGAAGCAACTAAAGCAAAGCCTCAAAGCTTGGTAACTACAGCTGAAACTATGGTCTTAAGTAGTTCATGCTGTTAGCACATAAATATGAACACTCCTCCTGCAAGCATAGTGCTAGGCAATGGAGTGACAGCAGTGCCCAGGGAGTCCCTAATTTCTTATTCATTTCACTTTAGAAGTGCTTCTTCAACCATGAGATATATAAAGCCACTACAGAGGTGTTCAAACCTATTCTGCTCTCAGAATTTTGTGTAGATGATAATTATACATATTATTTTCAGATATACGTAGACATTATAATCGATAAAGACATTACTAAATTCATTATTATTATGCATGATTCAAGTGATAAACACTGAAAGTTCTGTAATCATGCTGGGTGGCATATAGGCTATGAGCAATTCTGAAGTTGAAAAGGGTCCTCCCTATTCTTGGAAATGTTGGAAAGACCTCTGTTCTACGCGGTAAGACTGCCAGATTGAAGCTGGCCCCGAAAGCCCCACTGAAAATTGCTGTTTCTAAAGACAAGGGAGGGTTTTGAAAGTTTACAACTGGAGGAATAGCATGATCAAACCTGTTTTTTGGAAGATTTCTTTTTATTGTTGGCTATCCAGAGGAAGCCAAATAGAATAAATCTATTGAGGAATGCGTATGGTTTAATTACAGTTACTTGGTTCATTTTGTAACACTATGATCCAAACTGCACTGTACTTATTAATTCATTGTTTCTGATGCTTACAAGAGATTCAAATCCTAATTTCTCTGCATTATACGCTATTTGAAGCAGTATTTCCAAGTTAGAGATGTCCTCTGTTCAAAGTCAACAATTAAAAATAGGTATCTATTAACCTTGCCTGGACACCTTGAAAGGAAACAGTGGGAACAGTGAAAACAGAACCTTGTCAGGGTATATGTATATGCTAGCAGGGGAGCATCTGGTATCTTATTATTATTACGTGTCTGCAGGCTGATTTGACATTTATATGTTTGGATGAACTTTCATTTTAGCCTCATGTTTGAAAGTTTAGTTTTCTGTGTTTGAACTTTTAAATTTGGTCTTGATATAGACTATGGTAAACCAAAGAATTATTGTTTGAGAGATTTGGAAATATGTATTTACTAGCAGCAGAGCCCCTCTACTGATACTTAATGTTGAATGGTTTTAGGGTAGCGATAAATACGTTTGAAGAGACTTGAGAAAGATGGAAATCAACATATTCAGATTCGAAAGGCTAAAGCAGTTTCATCTTTGTAAGGGATTTCCAAAGCCTGTTTACCTTGTCTACTTCTCTGCGTGATCCGTATTCTGTTCCTTTACAGTATTCTTTCCCATTCAGAAAGGCCCTTCCTCTGTAGATTACTGCTAGTCTCTGATTCATTTCCTCATGCTAACTGTATACATACTCTTGATGAATTATCCTATATCATGCTATGTTTTGATCTTTGATGTTGCTGTCAGGCAGAATATCAATGTGAAATTGTAACAGTTGTTTGCATTTGTGTTTAATTCAACCCGTATGGTATTGGCAACACTATGAATATTCATTCTTTGGCAGGACGTATGCTTCTGGCTTTGTTGCTGATTCAGATTTTCCATGCCTGTATGTGGTAGCTCTTGCTCAAACATCTAGCTGCTTGACTGCTAATGTTTCCCAGTTACCAGATGGTAAATATGTAGCCACAATTTTCCAGACAATATTATTGTCTGGGAGGGAATGAATGCACATTATGCATTTTTCTTGGGTACGTTTTGTCTCTGTGATTATTAAATGAGATCTGGTCACAGCAAACTGGCTCTCCCGTTCCTACTTGACTTCTGTGAGTCCTCAGGTTTCTATCAATACATTTGTGGTGCTTTTATTCACCATGAGGGGATATCTTTCCTTGTTACTCTACTGGCTGCTAGTGAGATAGGCTCAGCCACACTCTTGCTGAGATTTGCCCTAGTCCTGAAGACCTATATCCACCAAAGAGAAGAAACTGCAGCCATTGAAATGTACATAAGATTATTCATGTGTATGTATCCACCAGGGGCCAGGAGATGCTGAGTGATATTGCAAAATACTAAATGTTTGCACGGGAGTCATTCAGTTGCATTTAATTTGCCCTTTTTTTCTGCTTTTTCTATTTTTCTTCTCTTTTTGATTATTATGGCTAGAAGAGCTGAAATAATGGTTCTTTGAACTCATTAAGGAACTTGTCAAGGAGCTGAAAGACCTGATATATATTAATCAATTATTATTTATAAAGTTCATTTGGACTGCAAAAAAGACACAATTGTAATAATCTTCAGATTGTCTTTATAAAACGAGATACTTCTTTTGAAATGTGCATAAAAGTAACTGCAATTTAATATATAGCTTATACTGTTTTTGAGAGGTTGGGCAGATGATGACAAATGCTGTTATTATTTACTGAGGGTCTATGCTGTTTTGACACTAAATTTAGGTCTCTAGGTTCATTATCTAATATGCTTACAATGACCCTATCGGGCGTTATCACCATGGATGAGGAAACTGAGGCTCAGAGAGTTTCTGTAAGTGGGCCGTGGTCATGCTGCTATCAGAGGCAGATGTAGAATAGTCTCTCAAGCCAGTCTGATATCTAAGCCTGTAACATTAACAACTACAATACCATATGATACATTTTTTGAATGTATTATATATACATAGATATATAATAACCATTTCAGTCACTGAGTATGGTTTTGAAACCATAAGAATATCTGTGTCATTGAACATGTACTTTGATACTAATCTTTTTTTTTTTTTACGGTACTCCCCGGTCTTGTCTTATCTTTGTCTCATACCACAGGTTTGTTCTTGTTTCCCTAGCTATAAAATAGCACAAAATAAAGATTACTTAAAGATGGAAATAATGAATTTGTCCAAAATTATGCATCTTCTCCTCACATTGACGCAGCTCCTCATTTATCTAAGATAACAAACTAGATCACATTGCAGCCTGAAGTGCTCATCTTGGGTATTTGCACTTGCCAGCTTTTACACACGCTTACTAATCTCTAATACAGGTGTCTGCTTCAGCCATATAAACCTCCAGGTTCTTCCTAATGCTTTTCCTGTTTTTTTTTCTGTGGAAAAGATTCGGCTCTCCAGCCTCTCATCAATCCATGTATCTTCTTCATGCACTCCCCAGTTTTTAAGGAATTATTAAATTCCTCTCCATTCCACTTGCCCTCCAAACTACCAGATTGTGTATATGTATACCAAGTCGCCATCGTATTTCTCTTTATATGGAGCCTTAAGGGGCTTTTTGATGTTTTATGTATCTGTATTTCCTTCATGATAGCTATAATTGAGCTGAATACTGTTGATACTTGCTCTTGGCTTAATGAGTTGCTTTAGATCTTTTAAGATTAACAGAAAAATGTAATAGTTAGAATAGTTAAAAAATTAATTAGCTGAAAATAGGCATGAAAAGGATTCAGGAAAATGCCCCATTTCATATGTTTTTTTCTGTTGTAGCATGGATTATTAAAATGTTAATAAAATGTCTTTCTGTCTAAACAAAAGAATGTAAATGTGCTTATTGGGCCGTAATCCAGAAATATTATCATGAGGTTCAAGTTTCAGGAACAGAAAATCCCCTAGAAATTTGCTTAGTGACTGAGTGTGTGTTTTCAGTGTACCATGACTAATTAAACACATATGAATAAAACAGAAAGGAAATCATATGGTCCATATGCTCAGTGGGCCTAAAGTAATAAAGTAGGTAGCAAGAGGGTAATACCTGAGGAAAGTAAACCTTATCTTTGTCATTTAGTCTCTGTATCATTGAACAATATTTGATGATACCAAATAAGGTTATCTGAAATTTTGTATTTAACTTTGCTATCATTATGAAATTGGAAAAAGAAAGGTTTTGGGCTTCCCTGGTGGCACAGTGGTTGAGAATCCGCCTGCCAATGAAGATGACACAGGTTCGATCCCTGGTCCGGGAAGATCCCACATGCCGTGGAGCAACTAAGCCCATGCACCACAACTACTGAGCCTGTGCTCTAGAGCCTGTGAGCCACAACTACTGAGCCCGCGGGCCACAACTACTGAAGCCCACGCGCCTAGAGCCCGTGCTCCACAACGAGAGAAGCTACCGCAATGAGAAGCCCGCACACTGCCACGAAGAGTAGCCCCCGCTCGCCGCAACTAGAGAAAGCCCGCGTGCAGCAACGAAGACCCAACACAGCCAAAAATAAATAATTAAAATAAATAAATTTATTTTTAAAAAAAAAAGGAAAAAGAAAGGTTTTCTTTTTATTGACTAATAACTATTGAAAGAAAGCTCTTCTTTCATAATTTCCACTTTTCAGAAAAGATTTTACAGTCACAATTTGGAGGGGATGGCATAGTTCTTTCACTTAAATACTTCATTTCCAACTTTTTTGTACATGAGAAAAAATTAAATTATAGGCTAATATTAGAATATTAAAAATCTTTCTTAGAGTCTGTCTGATAGACACATTCAGCAATATGTCCATCGAGAAAAATGGGTGAGGGTAAGCCTTTCAGGAAGCAGAAATGTGGGCCCCCCAAGAACTTGTTCCTTTCCCAAACCTGGAAATCTGTTCCTTCCCTGTCCAGGGAAAGGATGTGAGTATGCTTTGGACCCGTGATTACTTTTGATTGCTTTTTATTGACCCTCTATCCGGCATTTTATAGTTGCTTTCTGGTCTTATTCCACCATCGATTGGTGTGTAAATATGAAGGAGTAGATACTTTATCATATAGAGTTCACTAAGCAATTTGGACCTACTGGGGATAATGGCTATTACCTGAAGATACTGGACTTGGAGCTTGATGCGGGGACCATATGAGACTTCGGGTCTTTTCCTTTAGGAAAGGGATAGAAGCATGTAGGTAGGGCTGCAAGTTTTGAAAATAAGGCAATAAAGCTGTGTATGGAAATTTGCAGCTAAGGAGTAATTAACATTGAGGGCTGACTACTTGGCAACCATGATCCCCTTCTTTTCTAGCAGAACTGAAATGTTCAGTATCCTGTTGTAAAAAGTCATGTTTCATGGGGAAAACCACCCTGTCCTTTGTCCCAGAGATGTACTAGTTGGTCTAAAGGTAATCTTCACTCCCTTGCTGATGATTGCTTTAGGGCGTGACTGAATTCTGGCTGTTGGGAATGCAAGGAGAAATTTTCTGGAGGCTGCTGGGAAATTTGTTTACACTCTTAAGGGAAGCCTGTGGGAGACCATTTTCACTCCCATTAGGTGTAAACAGGGAAGTCTCCATTCCTTATATATCAACAAAAAACAAAACTAACCTCAAGATGAAGTCCACACTGCTGGCAGCAAATCAAAATGATGGAGAAACCCTGCATTCTTGAGATGGGGAACTGGTGCCTTGACTGTAAAGCACTTGGAGATTGAGGCAATAATGTCCTCATTGTGTAAGACCTGAGCCAACTCAGGTGATTTAGGATTTTCTTTATCAGTCTTTTTTTTTTTTTTGGCCGCTCAGCATGCGGAATCTTAGTTCCCCCGCCAGGGATTGAACCTACACCCCCTGCAGTGGGAGCGCAGTCTTAGGGACTTCCCTGGTGGTTCAATGTTTATCAGTCTTGTCTGATAAAATCTTTCTTTAGACATTTGCAGAAAGTGCTTAAATAAATCTCAAGGCAGTTTTTGTTACTTTGTCAACTCAGTGTCACTGGCACAGGATGGAAGTGTACACTTAACAAGGGTGAAGATGGGTCATCTGACCCTTTTTCATCTTGAATTTTTTGACTTAAGGTAGAGCAGTGTGTTGAAATTGGAGGGACATAGGGTTGGCTGAAGAAGTTCGAAAGGGTAAGGAGAAGAAAAACTTGGCACAAGTCACAGTTAAACTTTGGGTGAGTTCTAACTGATTAAAAATTGCTATGGGTGAGTAGGGTCTTGAAGTGGAAATCGGGGAGCCAGGACTGATGCTTCACTAGTAATGAAATTTGCTATGAAAATTATAAATATAAGTCTTTGAGTATCAATTTCCTCTCCTTAAAATGAGTAGAATGGAGTAGATGCTCTCTGAAGTCCTATCTACTTACGCATTATTTTGGTTAACACTGGAGTTTTCTGTTGGATAATTTATGAAATACTTGATCTATTTAACACTTTGTTACACAGGGGTTTTGTCCCCAATGGGCTGATTTATTAAGATGTTATTGAAATGATGTTTATAAACCACAGTGACAATCTATACTTATTTCTTAAATCATTTTCTGTTGAAACAAGAAATTTTACTGTGGTTCATTTACCTCAACCCCCCACCTCCTAAAAAATTCCTAATAAACCTTTATATATTTCATAAACTTTTAAAAATTTTAAACTTTTTAATACTATTGAAAGTGATTTCAGGCATATAATCATTGATGTAATTTGTCCAGGAGAAAGTATTTCTCCTGTTTTCCCTATTAAGGTTACCTAACACCAATTAGTTGGCCAATGATAGAAGAATCTGAAATAATGTATTTCAGCTAGATGTCAGAGATTTTATTAAACAAATGCAGAGTATGGATTATATATGTTTTTATTTATTGTTCAGTGGTAAATGTTTACCATCCTTTCTAGCAATTGAACATTAGGTTTACAGATTGAGAAATAAATACTGATGATAATCAAAATTACCCTAGTTTTGTTGCTCATTAGAGATTAATTACATTGTTTCTGTATATGTGTATGGATTGTATATGGAATAGATTAAAAATCTGTGTAAGTTACTTACTGTAAACAGAATGGTCTGATTTAAAAAATAATTTATATTTGTTTGAAGGATATAATGACTGCTCTTTGGTTTGCTAATATATAGTATTTATACTATTTCTAAATGTTTCTTCGTATAAAACTGCCGTGACATCATTAGGTATGTAGAGGAAGATAATTACACATAGGTTGTGGAATAGCAAGTATCACATACTTGCATTAATTTAATAATTTATGCTTGCTCTTTTTAGTTTGGGAAAAGTGTTCCCTTATTTTCAAAGGGAATGTCAGTTTGGAAAAAAAGTACCGTAATGAAAAAGCTTGGATTATAGCATTGAAAACTGTCAATTTCATGCCATTAAGTTTGTGTTTTTGTTTTGGTGCACTTGATACCACATAATTTGTTTTGTTTACACCTTGAAGCTGGAGATTTGAAAACACATAAAGATCAACAAAATTCAACAATTTGACCTGTTTACCATTATGTGTATATTCTTACATCTATAAATTTGATTGCGGTGATAACAAAACAGATTCTAATTTTTTATTAGAACATTCTAATGGATGTTATTTATGCATATTAGTATATTTTAATTTGGAAAGTAAATATGTTTTTCAGGTCTATAGTTAGTATTCAGTTTTTTCTCTTTTAAGAAAGTCTTAAACTTAAATGTGATACTTTCTTTAAAATAATTCCTATATACCTCAACCAATGAATAAAAATAGTTGCCACATAAGCACCTAATGAGATTAGAAAAATTACGCAAACACATATGGCTAGATCAATAAATCTGCCATTATTGTTATATATGAAGCATAGCATCCTCCAATACAATAGAGAGCATAACAGATACACTCCTCTATAATGTATTTGTTGCCTTCTTATATTGTTGTAACTATGAACATTTTACCTCTCTCAACAAAATTTTATTACTAATTACAGGTTATAGACTGGTATAAAAGATTATATTGCTAGTTCCCAGCCCTGCCTCAGAGTCTCTCAGGGTAGGGTCAGGAAATGGAGTTTAATCTCTAGAATTCCCCAGGTGATGCTAATGTGCAAAATGGGTTGAGGACTTGTAGTCTGTATAGTGCAATATACTTATGAAGTTATTATTGTAACATTTCATTTGACTAAAACTTTATATACTGCTGTGGCTTATATTTTTCTTAAAAAAACCTAAAAAAATTAACATTTCCTTTGATTTATAACCTTATGATTTTATTGCTGATGTTCACAAAGTATAGCTTTTTTCATATAAATATGTTCAAAGAATGCAGTCTATCAAAATGTAATGGATATGGCTACTATTGGTCATTCTATGGAGGATTCTCTGCTGATGTAAATTAACATAAAAATGTTGGGGTTTTTTAACATCTTTATTGGATATAATTGCTTTACAATGGTGTGTTAGTTTCTGCTGTATAATAAAGTGAATCAACTATACATATACATATAACCCCATATCTCCTCTGTCTTGCGTCTCCCTCCCACCTTCCCTATCCCACCCCTCTAGGTGGACACACAGCACAGAGCTGATCTCCCTGCGCTATGCGGCTGCTTACCACTAGGTATTATTTTACATTTAGTAGTGTATATATGTCCATGCCATCCTCTCACTTCGTCCCAGCTTACCCTTCTCCCACCCCGTGTCCTCAGGTCCATTCTCTACGTCTGCATCTTTGTTCCTGTCCTGCCCCTAGGTTCTTTCAAACCTTTTTTTTTTTTTTTTTTTTTTTTTTTTAGATTGCATATACATGTGTTAGCATATGGTATTTGTTTTTCTCTTTCTGACTTACTTTCCTCTGTATGACAGTCTGGAGGTCCATCCACCTCAATACAAACAACTCAATTTTGTTTCTTTTCATGACTCAATAATATTCGATTGTATATATATGCAACATCTTCTTATCCATTCATCTGCCGATGGACACTTAGGTTGCTTCCATGTCCTGAATATTGTAAATAGAGCTGCAATGAACGTTGTGGTACATGACTCTTTGTGAATTATGGTTTTCTCAGGGTATATGCCCAGTAGTGGGATTGCCGGGTTGTATGGTAGTTCTACTTTTAGTGTTTTAAGGAACCTTCATACTGTTCTCCATAGTGGCTGTATCAATTTACATTCCCACCAACAGTGCAACAGGGTTCCCTTTTCTCCACACCCTCTCCAGCATTTATTGTTTGTAGACCTCTTGATGATGGCCATTCCGACTGGTGTGAGGTGATACCTCATTGTAGTTTTGATTTGCATTTCTCTAATGATTAGTGATGTTGAGCATCTTTTCATGTGTTTGTTGGCCATCTGTATATCTTCTTTGGAGAAATGTCTATTTAGGTCTTCTGCCCATTTTTGGATTGAGTTGTTTGTTTTTTTAATATTGAGCTGGAAGAGCTGCTTGTATATTTTGGAGATTAATCCTTTGCAGTTGCTTCATTTGCAAATATTTTCTCCCATTCTGAGGGTTGTCTTTTCATCCTATTTATGCTTTCCTTTGCTGTGCAAAAGCTTTTAAGTTTCATTAGGTCCCATTTTTAAATTTTTTTTTAAATTTCCATTTCTGTAGGAGGTGGGTCAAAGAGGATCTTGCTGTGATTTATGTCATAGCGTGTTCTGCCTATGTTTTCCTCTAAGAGTTTTGTAGTATCTGGCCTTACATTTTTGTCTTTAATCCATTTTGAGTTTATATTTGTGTATGGTGTTCGGGAGTATTCTAATTTCATTCTTTTATATGTAGCTGTCTGGTTTTCCCAGCATCACTTACTGAAGAGGCTGTCTTTTCTCCATTGTATATTCTTGCCTCTTTTATCAAAGGTGACCATATGTACGTGGGTTTATCTCTGGGCTTTCTATCCTGTTCCATTGATCTATATTTCCGTTTTTGTGCCAGTACCAGACTGTCTTGATTACTGTAGCTTTGTACTATAGTCTGAAGTTCAGGAGCCTGATTCCTCCAGCTCCGTTTTTCTTTCTCAAGATTGCTTTAGCTATGCGGGGTCCTTTGTGTTTCCATACACATTGTGAAAAATTTTTTCTAGTTCTGTGAAAAATGCCATTGGTAGTTTGATAGGGATTGCGTTAATCTGTAGACTGCTTTGGGTAGTATACTCATTTTCACAATGTTGATTCTTCCAATCCAAGAGCATGGTATATCTCTCTATCTGTTTGTATCATCTTTAATGTTTTTCATCAGTGTGTTATAGTTTTCTGCAGGTCTTTTGTCTCCTTAGGGAGGTTTAATCCTACGTATTTTGTTCTTTTTGTTGCAGTGGTAAATGGGAATGTTTCCTTAATTTCTCGTTCAGATTTTTTCATCATTAGTGTATAGGAATGCAGGAGATTTCTGTGCATTAATTTTGTACCCTGCTACTTTACCAAATTGATTGATTAGTTCTAGTAGTTTTCTGGTGGCATCTTTAGGATTCTCTATGTATAGTATCATATCATCTGAAAACAGTGACAGCTTTAATTCTTTGTGATTTCTTTTATTTTTTTCTTCTCTGATTGCTGTGTCTAAAACTTCCAAAAATTATGTTGAATAAGAGTGGTGAGAGTGGGCAACCTTGTCTTTTTCCTGATCTTAGAGGAAATGGTTTCCTTTTTTCACTATTGAGAATGATGTTGGCTGTGGGTTTATCATATGTGGCCTTTATTATGTTGAGGTAAGTTTCCTCTATGCCTAATTTCTGGAGGGTTTTTATCACAAATCGGTGTTGAATTTTATCAATAGCTTTTTCTACATCCGTTGAGGTGATCATATTCTTTTTCTCCTTCACTTTGTTAATATGGTGTATCACATTGATTTGCATATATTGAAGAATCCTTGCATTCCTGGAATAAACCCCACTTGATCATAGTGTATGATCCTTTTAATGTGCTGTTGCATTCTGTTTGCTAGTATTTTGTTGAGGATTTTTGCATCTATGTTCATCAGTGATATTGGCCTGTAGTATTCTTTCTTTGCGACATCTTTGTCTGCTTTTGGTATCAGGGTGATGGTCGCCTCGTAGAATGAGTTTGGGAGTGTTCCTCCCTCTGCTATATTTTGGAACAGTTTGAGAAGGATAGGTGTTAGCTCTTCTTTAAACATTTGATAGAATTTGCCTATGAAGCCATCTGGTTCTGGGCTTTTGTTTGCTGGGAGATTTTTAATCATAGTTTCAATTTCAGTGCTTGTGATTGGTCTGCTTATATTTTCTATTTCTTCTTGGTTCAGTCTCGGAAGGTTGTGCTTTTCTAAGATTTTGCCCATTTCTTCCACGTTGTCTATTTTATTGGCATATAGTTGCTTGTAGTAATCTCTACTGACCCTTTGTATTTCTGCAGTGTCAGTTGTTATTTCTCGTTTTCCATTTCTAATTCTATTGATTTGAGTCTTCTCCCTTTTTTTCTTGATGAGTCTGGCTAATGGTTTATCAATTTTGTTTATCTTCTCAAAGAAGCAGCTTTTAGTTTTAGTGATCTTTGCTACCATTTCCTTCATTTCTTTTTCATTTATTTCTGATCTGATCTTTATGATTTCTTTCCTTCTGCTAACTTTTGTTCTTTTTTTGCTTTTCTCTCTCTAATTGCTTTAGGTGTAATTTTAGGTTGTTTATTTGAAATTTTTCTTGTTTCGTGAGGAAAGGTTGTATTGCTATAAACTTCCCTCTTAGAACTGCTTTTGCTGCATCCCACAGGTTTTGGTTTGTCATGTTTTCATTGTCATTTGTTTCTAGTTATTTTTTTGATTTCCTGTATGTTTTCTTCAGTGATCTCTTGGTTATTTAGTAGCGTATTTTTTAGCATCCATGTATTTTTATTTTTTAAAGTTTTTTTTTTTCTGGTAATTGATATCTAGTCTCATAGTGTTGTGGTTGGAAAAGATACTTGATATGATTTCAGTTTTCTTAAATTTACGAAGGCTTGATTTGTGACCCAAGATATGATCTATTCTGGTGAAAGTTCCATGAGCACTTGAGAAAAAGTGTATTCTGTTGTTTTTGGATGGCATGTCCTATAAAATGAATTAAGTCCATCTTGTTTAATATGTCATTTAAAGCTTGTGTTTCCTTATTTATTTTCATTTTGGATGATCTGTCCATTGGTGAAAGTGGGGTGTTAAAGTCCCCTACTATGATTGTGTTACTGTCAATTGCCCATTTTATGGCTGTTATTATTTGCCTAATGTATTGAGGTGCTCCTATGCTGGGTGCATAAATATTTACAATTGTTATATTGTCTTCTTGGATTGATCCCTTGATCATTATGTTGTGTCCTTCTTTTTCTCTTGTAATAGTCTTTGTTTTAAAGTCTGTTTTGTCCGATAGGAGAATTGCTACTCCAGCTTTCCTTTGATTCCCATTAGCATGGAATATCTTTTTCCATCCCATCACTTTCAGTCTATTTGTGTCCCTAGGTCTGAACTGGGTCTCTTGTAGATAGCATATATGGGTCTTGTTTTTGTATCCATTCAACCCGTTTGTGTCTTTTCGTTGGAGCATTTACTCCATTTACATTTAAGGTAATTATCAATAAGTATGTTCCTATTACCAGTTTCTTAATTGTTTTGGGTTTGTTATTGTAGGTCTTATCCTTTTCTTGTGTTTTCTGCGTAGAGAAGTTCCTTTTGCATTTGTTGTAAAGCTGGTTTGGTGGTGCTGAATTCTCATAACTTTTGCTTGTCTGTAAAGTTTTTAATTTCTGTGTGGAATCTGAATGAGATCCTTGATGGGGAGAGTAATCTTAGTTGTACGTTTTTCCCTTTCATCACTTCAAATATTTCCTGCCACTTCCTTTTGGCTTGCAGAGTTTCTGCTGAAAGATCAGCTGTTAACCCTATGCGGATTCCCTAGTATGGTATTTGTTGCTTTTCCCTTGCTGCTTCTAATATTTTTCTTTGTATTTAATTTTTGATAGTTTGATTAATATGTGTCTTGGCATGTTTCTCCTTGGATTTATTCTGTATGGGTCTCTCTGCACTTCCTGGAGTTGAATGACTATTTCCTTTCCTATATTAGGAAAGTTTTCAACTACAATCTCTTCAAATATTTTCTCAGTCCCTTTTTTTTTCTCTTCTTCTTCTGTGACCGCTATAATTCGAATGTTGGTACATTTAATGTTGTCCCAGAGGTCTCTGAGACTGTCTTCAGTTCTTTTCATTCTTTTTTCTGCTCTGTGGTAGTTATTTCCACTATTTTATCTTCCAGGTCACCTATCCGTTCTTCTGCCTCAGTTATTCTGCTCTTGATTCCTTCTAGAGATAATTTTTCAGTTCATTTACTGTGTTGTTCGTCATTGTTTGTTTGCTCTTTAGTTCTTCTAGGTCCTTGTTAAATGTTTCTTGTATTTTCTCCATTCTGTTTCCAAGATTTTGTATCATGTTTACTATCATTACTCTGAATTCTTTTTCAGGGAGACCGCCTATTTCCTCTTCATTTGTTTGGTCTTGTGGGTTTTTACCTTGCTCCTTCATCTGCTGTGTATTTCTTTGTCTCTTCATTTTGCTTAGCTTACTGCATTTGGGGTCTTCTTTTCACAGGCCTCAGGTTCATAGTTCGTCTTGTTTTTCGTGCCTGCCCCCAGTGGCTAAGTTTGGTTCTGTGGGTTGTGTAGGCTTCCTGGTGAAGGGGACAGGTGCTTCTGTTCTGGTGGATGAGGTTGGATCTTGTCTTTCTGGTGGGTAAGACCTCGTCTGGTGGTGTGTCTTGGGGTGTCTGTGAACTTATTATGATTTTAGGCAGCCTTTCTGCTAATGGGTGGCGTTGTGTTCCTGTCTTGCTAGTTGTTTGCCATAGGAAGTCCAACACTGTAGCTTGATGGTCGTTGAGTGGAGCTGGGTCTTGGCGTTGAGATGGAGATCTCTGGGAGAGGTTTAGCCATTTGATATTACATCATGCTGGTAGTTCTCTGGTGGAGCAATGTCCTGAATTTGGCTCTTCCACCTCAGGTTCAGGCCCGACACCTGGCCAGAGCACCAAGACCCTGTCAGCCACGTGTCTTAGAGGAAAAGGGAGAAAAGAAAATAAATAAATAAATGAAATAAAATAAAGTAAAATGTTATTAAAATAAAAAATAAAAAACATTATTGAAATTTTAAAAAAGTAATTAAAAAAAAGAAAGAAAGAAGAGAGCAACCGAACCAGAAAACAAATCCACCAATGATAACAAGAGCTAAAAACCATACTAAAAAAACCAAAGAACAACAGACAGGCAGAAAGCTAGGACAGATGGTAAAAGCAATTCTGTACAGACAAAATGAGACAAAGATGCATACACATACACATTCACAAAAAGAGAAAAAGGAAAATATATATATATAAAGGAAGAGAGCATCCAAACCAATAAATAAATATACCAATGATAATAAGCTCTAAGTAATAAACTAAGATAAACATAAAACCAGAAACAAATTAGATGCAGAAAGCAAACTTTGCTCCCAAAGTCCAGCGCCTCAATTTTGGGATGATTCGTTTTCTATTCAGGGATTCAACAGATGCAGGGTACATCAGGTTGATTGTGGAGATTTAATTGTCTGCTCCTGAGGCTACTGGGAGAGATTTCCCTTTCTTTTCTTTGTTTACACAGCTCCTGGGGTTCAGCTTTGGATTTGGCCCCGCCTCTGCGTGTCGGTCACCTGAGGGCATCTGTTCTTCGCTCAGACAGGACGGGGTTAAAGGAGCAGCTGATTCGGGGGCTCTGGCTCACTCAGGCGGGGGGGGGGGAGGGAGGGGTATGGAATGTGGGGCAAGCCCACGGCGGCAGAGGCTAGCATGACGTTGCACCAGCCTGAGGCGCGCCGTGTGTTCTCCTCGGGAAATTGTCCCTGTATCACAGGACCCTGGCAGTGGCGTGCTGCCCAGGCTTCCGGGAGGGGAGGTGTGGATAGTGACCTGTGCTTGCACACAGGCTTCTTGGTGGCTGCAGCAGCAGCCTTAATGTTTCATGCCCATCTGTGGTGTCCACACTGATAGCCGTGGCTCACACACGTCTCTGGAGCTTGTTTAGGCAGTGCTCTGAATCCATTCTTGCGCACCCTGAAACAATGGTCTCTTGTATCTTAGGCAGGTGCAGACTTTTTCCCACACTCCCTCCCGGCCAGCTGTGGCGCACTAGCCCCCTTCAGGCTGTGTTCACACAGCCAACCCCAGTCCTGTCCCTGGGATCTGACCTCTGGAGCCCCAGCCTCAGCTCCCAGCCCTCACCTGCCTTGGTGGGTGAGCAGACAAGCCTGTCAGGCTGGTGAGTGCTGGTCAGCACTTATCTTCTGTGCGGGAATCTCTCAGCTTTGCCGTCTGCACACCTGTCACTGTGCTCTCCTCCGTGGCTCCGAAGCTTCCCCCCTGCCCACTCCCTGCCTCCACTAGTGAAAGGTCTTCCTAGTGTCTGGAAAGTTTTCCTCCTTAACAGCACCCTCCCACTGGTGCAGGTCCCGTCCCTATTCTTTTGTCTCTGTTTTTCCTTTTTTCTTTTGCCCTACCCAGGTACGTGGGGGAGTTTCTTTCCTTTTAGGAAGTCTTAGGTCTTCTGTCAGAGTTCAGTTTGTGTTCTGTGGGAGTTGTTCCACAGGTAGATGTATTTTTGATGTATTTGTCGGAGGAAGGTGACCTCCACGTCTTACTTCTCCGCCATCTAGAAGGTCTATGCAAGAATGGTTTTTTAAAAAGAAACTTCTGCAGACAGCTATGGATGTTATTTACCACACAAATGTATGGCATAATGTAGTAGTTTCCTGTGCTAATGTAACTAATTACTAATGGCTTAAAACCTTGTGACTTAAAGCAGCGCTTTTAATTATCTTATAGATCCTAAGGTCAGAAGTCCTAAGATCAAGATGTCAGCATGGTTACATTCTTTTTCATGGCTTTAGGGGAGGATCGCTTTTCTTTCCTTTTCTAGCACATGGAGGCTGCCTGCTTTCCTTGGCTTGTGGCCCTTTCCTCCATCTTCAAGGAGCATCACTTCAGTCTGCTTCCATTGTCACATCTCTTTCTCATTCTGACCCTTCTACTACCCTCTTATAATTGCCCTTGTGATTACATTTCCTCCAGCCAGATAAAGATAATCTAGGATAATCTTCCATTTTGAGATCCTTAACTTAAGTACAGCTGAAAAGCTCCTTTTGCCATGTAAAGAAGTAATTAGCAAATTCACAGGTTCTGGAATTTGGACAAATATACATCTTTAGGAAATACACTGTCTACCGCCAGCAACTTTGAGTTGATTATTTTTCCAAATGCAGCTTTTTGGGTTTTTTTTTTGTTTGTTTAGCAAAGAACAGAGTGCTAAGAAAGAAACAAATAGAAACCCAGTACTAGAGTTTCAATGGAGAGCAAGATAGAAATAAAAATAATTTAACAAAATGAAAAATTGTTCAAGGTGCTATATAATATGATTGAAAACCTCAAATCAAATAGAAGTTTTTTGTTGTTTTTTTTTTGCAGTATGTGGGCCTCTCACTGTTGTGGCCTCTCCTGTTGCAGAGCACAGGCTCCGGACGCTCAGGCTCAATGGCCATAGCTCATGGGCCCAGCCGCTCCACGGCATGTGGGATCTTCCCGGACCGGGGCACGAACCCGTGTCCCCTGCATCGGCAGGTGGACTCTCAACCACTGCGCCACTAGGGAAGCCCCAATAGAAGTATTTTAATTCATTATTTCATATCACTTCTCTCATTGTTTTGTTGTGCAATTAGAGTATGATTTCCGAACATAATGTCAAAGTTGAAATAAGGGGCCTCCCTGGTGGCACAGTGGTTGAGAGTCCGCCTGCCGATGCAGGGGACACGGGTTTGTGCCCCTGTCCGGGAAGATCCCACATGCCGCGGAGCAGCTGGGCCCGTGAGCCACAACTACGGAGCCTGCACGTCCGGAGCCTGTGCTCCACAACAAGAGAGGCCGAGATAGTGAGAGGCCTGCACACTGCGATGAAGAGTGGCCCCCGCTCGCCGCAACTAGAGAAAGCCCTTGCACAGAAACGAAGACCCAACACAGCCATAAATAAATGAATGAATGAATAAATAAATAAATTTATTAAAAAAATTGAAGTAAGACTTGAGACACTCCAAGATACATAGTACGTTTATAATTGTTACTCCATGTCTTTGTATCCTTTGTCATAAATTGAGACTGAACCAAATTTATGGAGGGTTTGATGCCTAAGTCATGCAATGCAATTAATGCTCTTCACGCAGCTATAGCAACATAGTAAATGCACAATAAATATTAGATATCATTGGTAGCAGTATGTCAGCTTTATCTTAAATGCTTATGTAGACATTTTAGCAATAGCAAATTATTGTCTCGGTTAGATTGATGTATCTAATCAATACATATGTACATATGTTCACTGAATGCTTTTATGTGTTACATACTCTTAGTAATATCCTGAGGTAGCTATTAATTATGTAAAAATGAGTCATTGATATTCTACCTTCAGCTGGATATATAATAGCATATTTAGGAAGGAAATTTGAAAGTACTCTGAGAGGTCCAAAAGTAATTTCAGTTCAGAGAATAAAAGGTTTTTGATAATAGTGTATACATGCTCCTTTTTTTCCTTAAGACCAAAGCAAAATGGTTTATCCCACTATTTCCCAGTAATTCATGTAGGATTGTGTATATATGCATGAATGTTTTCATTAGTCTTCATATTCTGCCAATTCTTTATTTTAAATTTCTAAAGCATTGCAGACATAAGTATGAATCTTCAGATGTTCTGCTCAACAACTGTACTTCACATGGTTTTGGAATCACTAATAACCCATTTTAATAACTCCTCCATAAATATCCTTACCCATCCACAGATGCCAGCAGAAAAAAAAAAAATCATTGCAAGTGCTGTACTCTTCTTTGTGTATGTCACTTCCATCTGTTACTGTCCTACAGTATATCCTACTTTGTTTCCTGTGTCCCAAAATCTTCCAAGTAAGTACGCTGTTCCTAAATTCAGCAGCCAGACTGCTTTGTCAGCAGCCAAGGAGAAGATCTCAAAGCTGCCTTTAAAAACATTCAGATGTCTTAAACAAGTTCCAGTCAAAGTTGCCATTTCTCTCTTTTTTTCCCCTATCCTAGGCAACAGCCAAGAAAACTTTGTTAATCTCCTCTCTGTGGTTTACACTTTTAACACATCTTCTCTCTTTTGAATTGATGGAAGAAGTTATAATAGTACAGTAGGTGTACAGAAAGATACAACAAAATTTACTCAGTAGTTGCAGTGCTTGGAAATCCACAGTTGTTTTAGTAGGTCCACAAAAATTCCAAAGGAAAATAGCCCTTTATTTGATGATCCATGTAATAAGTTGCCTAGTTTTATAAAATTATCATGTATTTACTCTTGCTATTTAGCTCCAACTGTAGTTTTAGTTAAAAAGGAAAGATTATGTGAAGAAGAAATTTAATTGGAATGTTTTGTGTTTAGAGAGTGTTTTCACAATTAAGTGCTCTGAGTTTTTAAGTCATTGGCCTTTGAACTTTTTAGTGTTGAATAATATTTGATAGAAATATATACATTTATTATTTTCTGAGTTATTATATTCATTTCTCTCATTTATAGGGAGTAAACTTTCAAGTGATTATTTCTAGACCTAACTGATCATCTGACCACAACCTTAATTGTAACTGCTTCATAGAATTATGATTCTGTGTGTTACACAGAGGCTTGGTGAACTTAAAGTACTCTATCACCACTTTTTAAAAAAAAGTGAATTAATGAATTTGACCCAAATAGAACATATTACCTACTTGATCCCTTTTTGGATATTTATATTTAACACTATTTTTTTTTCATTTTGAAACACACTCAGTATCCATCCATCCATCCAAATTGTACATTTTTGTTAGCTTTAACAAATATGTCCATTAACAACCAGTACAAAAAGAATACAAAGCAGTTTCCTTACCTTGAAAAAATTACCTCACTCTGTACCTTTTTAGTCATTTTCTCTTTCAACCTCTAACTCGTAGCAATAATTGATTTCTTCTATATCTGTATAGTTTTGGCTTTTCAACAATATCAATATCAATGGGATCAACAATGTGTAGCCTTTTGAGTCTAGCTTCTTTCACTTAGCATAATGCACTTGAGATCAACCCATGTTCCTGCATATATCAATAGTTTGTTCTTATGGTTAAGTAGTATTCTTTTTTGATCGATGTAACATATTTGAGCCTGAAGGAGTATATTTAGTTTGTTTCACAATTTAGGTGATTATAGGTAATGCTGGTATAAATTTTCATGCACAGGTATTTTTTTTAAGATTTGAAATATTTAATGATAACAATTTTATTATCTTTCCTTTTAGGGAAAAACATAATGACAAACCACCGAAATTATATTGCAAACAACCAAAATAATATTTCTTTAGACTGTACTACCATCCAGAGTTGGCCAATGATGAGCATATTAACTTTAGTCCTAATTTCTTTTAGAATATTTAATATCATTTTCAACTCAGAAGTAATATGTGATATAAAAAAAGAGCAAGCAATTCTTCCACCATTAGTTCTGTTAATATGGAATCTGTTCTTTCTCTAGATCTTATGTTGAATTTAAGATTCTCATTCATTCAGTTTCAAAAATATTGAATGCGTACAGAACTCTATAGCAGGAATCATCAAACTATGGCCTGCCACTAGTGTTTGTAAATTACACTTTATTGGAACTCATTCACACCCATTCATTTACTTATTGTCTATGGCTATTTTCACACTAGAACATCAGAACTGAGTTGTGAGAGATCTTATGGCCTGCAAAGCCTAAAATATTTATCATGTGGCCCTATACAAAAAAATGTCTACTGACCTCTGCTCTAGTGGAATGTGGAAATTGATGAACAAAATAAGTACAGTTCCTGCCCTCATTAGAATAGAAGCAGATATTAAACAAATAATCACAGGAGTAAGCATGATTGCAATAAGAGCTATGTGGGAAATCACAAGTATATATTCTTATTTATGTAGGTTTTCAGACTATAAATTTGTGGACAAATGAGAAGTATCTTCATAATGTGAAATATATGAAAAAGTGTTTTGTAAAAATCATGTAGGATTTTCAGAAACATTAATATATTGAAGAAAAAATAATACCTTTTTCTAGTTTAAACGTTTATATCCTAGAGTATATGATAAAGAGAAGGAATGGATGGCTCTCTTAGATTTTCTTTTATTAATAATTTTTGTATTCATAATTTCTAAAATAGGTGCTTAAGAAATACATGGATGATTGAAACTTCATTTTTTAATATCTCTACAGATATATATAATTATAGATTTTTTTGTTATTTAAAGTTATTCATATTTTCCAATTCATTTTTATAAAGTTTTCTTAAATGGCTTATCATAAAAGATAAATACAAGTAATAATGCAATAAAAATAGAAAGTCAGAACAAAGGAAAATGACGATACAAATGCCAGCCATGATATTCAACATAATTTTAAATTTGACTCTGAACTTCTTCAAAATTATTACAGAAAGGGAAACCTAACTTGTTATAGAGTTCTCAATTTGGAAGAGAAAACAAACCAAATCCTTAAGGAAATATAAAACTTCCCTAGAATAAAATCATTTTAAACCTTATTTCCTTCCTGTTGAAAATTAAATAGTTTAATATATAATTGTTCTTCATTATCTTCCTTTAATATAGAAAAATAAAATATTGGGGGGACATATTTGTGTACATGATGTTTACAAAAATATTCTCCCCCATATTTCATATTATGATAGACTTCTCATTTGTCCATAAATTCATAGTCTGAAAAACCCATGTAAATAAAATTTTATTATTTTTATTTTATTTTGGAGTATACTTGATTAGCAATGTTGTGTCACTTTCAGGTGTACAGCAAAGTGATTCAGTTATACATATACACATATCTATTCTTTTTCAAATTCTTTTCCCATTTAGGATATTACAGAATATAGATCAGTTCCCTGTGCTGTACAGTAGGTCTTTGTTGGTTATCTATTTTAAATATAGTAGTGTATACATGTCCATCCCAAACTCCCAGTCTGTCAGGTTTTTATGTGACCAGAAGTTTTCATTTTTCTAGAGTAAATACTTGGGAGTGTGATTGCTGGGTCCTGTGGGGAGGGTACATTTAACTTTTATAAGAAAATTCCTAAACTCTTTTTCAGAGTAGCTGTCATTTTGCATTACCACCAGAAATGTATGATTTTCAGTTGCTTCACATCAATGCTAGCACTTGGTATTATGAGTTTTATTTTAGCCTTTCCAATAGGTGTGTAATGGTATCTTATGTGGTTTTAATTTGTTTCCATAATTACAAATGATGTTGAATATCTTTTTATGTCCTTAGTTGCTGTCCATCTAGCTTTAAATTGTTCAGATCTTTTGCCCATTTTTTGATGACTTGTTTATTGTGTCTTCAGAGTTTTTTTTTATATGTTCTTCAGACAGGTCCTTTATCTGATAAGTAATTTATGATTATTTTTATCCCAGTCTGTAATGTGTCTTTTTATTTTCATAGTGATGTCTTTTACAGAATAAACATATTGATTTTTGTGAAATCCAAATTCATCATTTTTTTTCTTTTATGGAGTGTCTTATATAAGAAAAGTTTGTTTTATCCAAGGCCACCAAGATTTTCTGTTATATTTTCTTTTAAACATTACATAGTTTTTGGTTTTCTGTTTAGAAGCATGATCAATTTTGAATAATTTTTATTCAAAGTATAAGGTATAGGTTTTAGTTCTCTTTTTTCTTTACATACAGACATTAAATTCTAGCACTTTCATTGAAAAGACTATTATTTGCCAATGGAATTGCCTTTGTACCTTTTTCAAATAACAACTGTGTTGATATAGGTATTTCTGGACTCCTTATTCTGTTCCATCAATCTATATTTCTGTTGTTTTGTCAGTAGTATGCTATCTTGATTACTGTAGCTTTATAATAAGTCTTCAAATCTGATTCTCAACTTTATCCCTCTTTTCCAAAATTATTTTGGCTGTTCCAGTTTCTTTGATTTTCCATATACATTTTAGAATGGGCTTTACAATATCTATAAAATTTCTTGCTTGGATTTTGCTTGCGATTGCCTTTGATATATAGATTAGTTTCAGGTGAATTGGCATCTTAACGATATTAATTTTTTCATTTTCAATCACTGAATGTAGTATATATATACACTTATTTAGGACTACTTTAATTTCTTTCATTTTTGGTTTATAGTTTTCAGAATACAGATTCTTTGTACTTATACCTAAGAGTATCTTTTTTTTGTGGGGGGCAGTGGTTAGGGAAGCTATATGAATGATAACTTTTAAAAAATTATTTTAATTGTTCATTGTTATTATATAGAAATACAGTTGATTATATATCTTGACCTTGTGTCTTGTGATAAACTTATTAGTTTTAGAATTATTTTTGTACATTCCTTGAGATTTTCACAAAGGCAATCAAATCATGTTGTCTGCAAATAGAATATTACTATTATTATTATTATTTTAATCTATCCATCTTTTCTTTTTCTTACCTTGCTGCACTGACCAGGACCTGCATTACAGTGGTAAAGAAAAGTTGTCAGGATATCCCTTGGCTTCTTTACAATCTTAGGATGAAGGCACTCAGACTTTAATTATTGAGTATGATGTTAGCTTAGGTTTTTCATAAGTGATTTTTATCAAGTTGAGGTTTATCAATTTTATGATTCTTTTTAAAAAGCCAGCTTTTGATTTCATTAATCCTTTTTCTTTTGTGTTTCTGTTTTCAGTTTCATCGATTAAGCACTTTACTATTTACTTTCTGCTTGCTTCACGTTTAGTTCACTTTTCTCATTTTATTTTTTAAAGATTTTTTTTTGATGTGGACCTTTTTTTTGTTAGTATTTTTTATATTTATTTAATTAATTTATTTAAATTATTTATTTTGTCTGTGTCAGGTCTTAGTTGCAGCACATGGGCTCTTCATTGTGGTGTGCGGGTTTCTTTCTAGTTGTGGCATACAGGTTGTTTTTTCTCTCTCTAGTTGTGGCGCATGGGGTCCAGAGCGTGTGGGCTCTGTAGTTTGTGTCATATGGGCTCTCTTGTTGAGGTGCACAAGCTCAGTCGTTGTGGCATGGGCTTAGTTGCCCATGGCATGTGGGATCTTAGTTCACCGACCAGGGATCAAACCCGTGTCCCCTGCATTGGAAGGTGGATTCTTTACCACTGGACCACCAGGGAAGTCCCTCTCATTGTTTTTTTAAAGTGGAAGTTTAGATTATTAAGACCATTATTCTTTTCTGATACAAGCATTTACTACTATAGATTTTACTCTAGTCACTATTTTAGCTATGGCTCAAAAATTTTGTTGTGTTGTATTTTCATTTTCTTTTGGTTCAGAATACTTTGTAATTTCTCTTGAGACTTCCTTTTTAACCCACTGGCTATAAATGTGTTAATTTCCAAATATTTGGGAATTTTCAAGATGTATGTTAGTTGTTGATTTTTTGTATAACTCTATTACAGCCAAAGAATATACTTTGTATGATTTCAGTTCTTTTAAATGTTTAAAGTTTGTTGGGGACATGGGATATGTCTGTATCTTCTTGGTGAATTGACTCCCTTATCTCTGTGTAATGCCCTCTTTATCCCTGAGAATTTTCCTTTACCTGAAGTCTTCTTTATTTGAAATTAATATTGTCATTATAGCTTTCTTTAGGTTGGTGTATTCGTGGTTGAATTTTTTCTCCCATCATTTTACTTTTACTCTAACTATATCATTTTATTTAAAACTGTTTTCTTGGGCTTCCCTGGTGGCGCAGTGGTTGAGAGTCCGCCTGCCGATGCAGGGGACACGGGTTTGTGCCCGGGTCCGGGAAGATCCCACGTGCCGCGGAGCGGCTGGGCCCGTGAGCCATGGCCGCTGAGCCTGCGCGTCCGGAGCCTGTTGCTCCGCAACGGGAGAGGCCACAACAGTAAGAGGCCCGCGTGCCGCAAAAAAAAAAAAAAAAAAAAAAAAAAAAAAAAAAAAAACTGTTTTCTTGTAGGCAATATTTTTATTTACTTACTTTTTAAATCCAAATTGCTTTTTTTTCCCTTTATGTTTGTTTAGGCCATTTACATTTAATGTAATTACTGACATGGACAGGCTTAGGTCTACCACTTGTAATTGTTTTATGTTTGTACCCTGTTTTTTCATTCTTCTATTTTCTCTTTCCTGTGCTCATTTGGATTGTTTGAATATCTGTTAGCATTCCAATTTAATTTATATTTTATTAAAAAAAATTTATTGCAGTATAGTTGATTTACAATAATGTACTAGTTTCAGTTGTACAGCAAAGTGATTCAGTTATACATATGTTTTTTCAAATTATTTTCCATTATAGTTTATTACAAGATATTAAATATAGTTCCCCATGCTATATAGTAAATTCTTGTTGCCTGCAATTTAATTTATTATAGGTTTTTAGTTATCTCTTTACGTATTTTTGATTCGTTGGTTTCTTATAATATACATACTTATCTTTTCATAGTCTACTTAAGTTTAATAGTCTTCCACTCCAAGTAAAATGTAGAAACCCTCAACCATGTAGTTTCCTTTTACTCTTCCTCCTGTATGTTGTAGTTGTCAGGTGTATTCTGTCTGGACACTTTGAAATCTTTCCAACAATGTTATAATTTTTATTTCAGTCATTCATACTTTAGCAAATTTATGAAGAGAAAAAACAGTTTATTAATATTTACCCAGATATTTACCAATTCTATTGATCTTCATTCCTGAATTCCACGTTTGCTTCTAGTATCATTTCTGTTCTAAAAAGTTTCCATTAGCATTTCTTTTAGAGCAGATCCAATGATCATGAAATCTTACTTTTCATTCATTTCAGAATGTGTTTATTTTGCCCTCATTTCTGGAGGAAATTTTTACTCGTTGTAGAATTCTACTTTGACTTTAAAAATTTTTGTTTTCCTTCAGAACTTTAAGAATGATGTTGTACTGTCATCTGGCTTCTATGGTTTCTGTTAAGAAAAATGAAAGCATTTAATTTATTGTTCTCCTATATGTAATGTGTTATTTTCTTCTCTAGCTGCTTTTAAGATATTTTCTTAATCTTTAGTATTCACCTGTTAGATTAATGATGCATCTGGCCATGATTTTCCAGATTTTTCCTGTTTGCAGTTTGCAGGTTTTTTGAATCTCTAAATATATTTTTTCATCAAATTTGGAGAGTCATTATTTTCTAAAATATATATTTTTCTGCATCAGTCTTTCTCTCTTCCTTCTGGAACTCTAAGAATATACCTGTCAGATTTTATATTTATATTGTCTTACGGGTTTCTGAGACTCTGCTGAGTTGATTCAATTATTTTATTTCTTTTGTTCAGGTTTGAAAATTTTAGTGGTCTATCTTGACAGTAACTCTTTCCTCTTTTGACTTCAGTCTGTTATTGAGCTCATCCAACCCAAATTTCAATTCTGTATTTTAAATTATAAAATTTCCCTTTCTTTTTTTATAATTATTTTCTTTTAAATTATTTTTTTAAATTGTGGTAAATATACATAGCACAAAATTTACCATTTTAACCATTTGGGCTGGATGAGCTCAATAACAGACTTAACGATTTTAAGTATGCAGCTCAGTGGCATTGAGTATATTCACATTATTACAGCCATCCCTGCAATCCATTCAGAGAACATTTTTCATCTTACAAAACTGAAACTCTTTAAACAGTAATCCCTCATTTTTCTTTCCCCCAACCCCTGGCAACACCCATTCTACTTTCTACTTCTATAAATGTGAGTGTTCTAAATTACCTTGTCTGAGTAGAATCATATAGTATTTACCTTTTTATGGTTGGCTTATTTCACTTAGCATAATGTCTCAAGGTTCATCTGTGTTTTAGTGTGTGTCAGAATGTCCTTCCTTTTTAAGGCTGAAAAATATTTCATTGTATGTATATGTCAGATTTGGGTTACCCATTCATCTGTTTATGGACATTGGCTTGCTTCTACCTTTGACTATTGTTAATAATACTGCTATGAACAAGATTGTGCTTTCAATTATTTTGGGTGTACTATAACCAGAAGTAAAACTGCTGGATCATATATGTTTAATTATATTTTTAATTGTTTGAGGAACTGCTGCACCACTTTCCCTAGCAGCTGCACTGATTTACATTCCCACCGACAGTGCACAAGGGTTCCAATTTCTCTATATTCTCACCTACAGTTGTTTTTTGTTTATTAATCTTTTGATAATAGGCATCCTAATGGATGTAAGTGGTATCTTACTGTGGTTCGATTTGCATTCTGTGATAGTTAGTGATGGTGAGCATCTTTTCAAAGTGCTTATTGACCATTTGTGTATATTTGGAGAAATGTCCAAGTTCTTTGCCCATTTTTTAGCTGAATTGTTTGTAATTTGTATTTTCTTTGC
This sequence comes from Delphinapterus leucas, assembly GCF_059928025.1. Lineage (NCBI taxonomy): Eukaryota > Metazoa > Chordata > Mammalia > Artiodactyla > Monodontidae > Delphinapterus > Delphinapterus leucas. The sequence continues at coordinate 68,721,964 of NC_143137.1, read as the reverse complement.
TGAGACATATATCATTCACTTCATTTTGAGAGTTTTTGTCCTCACTTTATGGGACATGGTTATTATACATGCTTAAAAGTGTTTTGATAATTCTACCATCTTGGTCATCTAGATGTTGGTGTCTGTTTATTCTCTTTTCCCATGAGGGTTGTTGAGATTTTTCCTGCTTCTTTGAGTCCTAGTCAGTAAATTTTCTGTTGTATCCAGTACATTTTAAGTGCTACACTATGAACTTCTGTATTCTATTAAAATCCTGCCAATAATGTTGATTTGTTTTAACAGTCTATCCACCTACTTATATTCAGATTTCAAATCCTATCTTGCCTCCTGAGGGCTGTGGTTTCAATGTCACTTTAGTTTTTCAAGCTTTTGCAGTGTTATCCAGTCATCTCCCATGTATGCCACCAGGGAAAAATCTGGGACCTGAACAACGTTCTGCATCAAAGTTCAGTTTTCAGATCTTTGGCAGTATTTATTTGAGTCAGTCTACACATGTGCAGTTCAGAGTTTACCAGGACTTTATATACAGATTAAAGGGGGGTCTCTTTCTTCCCCTCTGTCATCTTTGTGGTTCCTCTGTGGTTCCTCCTGGCTCTCAAGGTCTTCTGTGAATTTATAGCTCCAAATGCTAAAGACTTGGATTCCTTTTGCTGAGTTTTGGATAAAGGAAAGTCATTATAAGAAACATCCATATGAAATTTGTGTATATTGTAGAACAAATTCTAGATATATCTATTAAGCAAAGCCTAGATATGAATTTTTTTAGGACAGTTTACTTTTAGGATAAAAACATCACTTTCACCTAATTGGTGAGTTCATTTTTCCAATAACAAGAATATGAAAAATGATACAACTGCCTATGTCAATGCAAAGTCTGGTTTTGTACTAAATCTTGGATTTGAGACATAGCATTGCTTTGGATGAAGTCAAAGTTCAGAGGCTTTGGGACTGATAACAAAACATTCAACAACTTTAAGTCCAGAATGACTCATAGTAACAGGTAAAACAATTTTCTCCAGTATTTAAACTGTCATTCTGTCTCTTCTATTTAAACATTTTATTATTCCAATGGTATTCTTTTTAGTTTCAGTAGAGATGAAGAAGAAACTAGAATACTTTAGAGAGTACTGTGATTTGGGTTTCTATATTTAAAACTGATTAGTTTAAGATTCCTAAACATCGGGCTTTCAAATTCTTCCAGTTTTTCAACTTCCTTTATGTATGTTTACAAATTCATGTTGTTAACTTTAGTATTAAAACTGTGCCTGTGAGAACCATTTTCACTGGTTTCCATGTACTGCCTAAAAATGCAGTACATTTCCACCAATCCATGTGAGCGTGTAACTGTAAAGAATTCCCAGATGTTGTTCAAACAACGACAAAAATTACCTCCTATTCTCCCAGTTGGAGACCTGAAGTGTATCTTGTAATTGGCTTAAAAAATGTGTGGAAATGTTTAGAGTTTAGTTATTTTATCCCTCAAAAAGTAGGATGAATATTATGTTATAGACTATTTTGATCCTAACTTGAACTTTTTGCTGAATAATATAGGAGTTACTTTGAAATCTTGTTTGGAATATATTAACTGAAAGATGTAAGTCTTCTAAATAATTAAAATTCATTGAATTTTTCTTTAAAGAATTCCACATAAATCTCCATGCTTTCCATTTTAAAAATTAAAATTATGCAGTTTAAGGACTTTGTAGTTGATTGGGTACTTCATGTTAAAAATAGAATTAGAATTGGGTACTATTATCTTCCTGTAATTCTGTAACTCTTTAAACCTCAGTTTCTTTTTTTCATTTAATAATTTTTCCTTGTGAATATGCATGAAAGACTGGTGACTTCTGATTTGTAATTGATTTTAGTTGGAAGCAAATTTTTTAATAGGGATTGGCAAACTACTGCCCATGGGCTAGATCTGCAAATTGCTTGTTTTTAATTACAAAGTTTTATTGAAATGCAGCTAGGTTCATTCATTTGTGTTGTCTATGGCGACTTCCATGCTATAAAAGCAGAGCTAAGTAGTTTTTGACAAAGATCATTTGGCTCACAAAGCTTGAAATACTATGATGTGCTTCTTTACAGAAAAGATTTGCTCACCCTTAGTTCAAGATGAAGGTTGCCAATCATGACAACTTTCATGTATTTTCCTTTACATTTGAGATTATTATATAATTCAGTTTTCTGAGTTACATGAGGATGTTGTTATCAAGCCATTACTTATTGCCAGTGAAAGCATGTTTTCAATGTTTCACTGATTCTATGCCTAAGAATTTAAGCTATTGCCAGAGTTGTTGACATTTCAGAAGTGTATATTCACTTTACCTGATTTTTTATTCTTGCCAGTGAAAGAATTTTTATCTCACTGACCAGCCTATTATGTTTTCTTTTGTTGATTATGTTGACTTCGTTCAAATTGGCAGCCTAGCATTTAATCTGCCTCAGTTATGTTCATCTTTGTAGTTTTTAGGTTACATACAGGCAGTTTTTGTTTACTTGTTTTACGTATTTTTGTACAATAAGGGAAGATGTAAAATTAATAGGGTATGATTAAATAGAGCTGTTGTGACTCATGAATTCTCTGTTACATATTCCAATGCACATATGCCCATTTTCTAAGTAGTTTTAGTAGAGAAAATAATCTTTTGATTTAGCTAAGAACACTGTATGGACTTTCAACCTAAAAACCTGTCAATATTGCTTAAGATGTAATGTAATGTCTATTTATTAATTTATTTAGAGATATATCTTGAATTCTTCAACATCATATTCACTGTTATAGACTTAGGAGGACAATAGTATACAAAACAGTCAAAAAAAACCCCACCAAAATTGGCAAAATAAAGAAAGTAAGACAAAACCTCTTAACTTCCCGGTAGCTTACGTTGTATTGGGAGCAAACAGACAACAAGAAAGTATCAGAAGGTGAAGAGTGCTAAGAAAAAGGACATGGAATGAGTAGGGGAAGAAAACTGACATCTTAAAAAATAGGAAGTCAGTCTCCAGAATCTCTTCACTAATCTGTACTTCTACCAATAGTGCATGAAAGGTTTTAAATGCCCACTTTTGACAGTATTCAACCGCCTAACTATGGATCTGATGGGTGTAACTGATATCTTGCTTCAATTTCCATCTTTGTAAAACAAAACAAAACAAAACAAAATTCCATCTTTGTTGTTACTAATGAATTGAGCCACTTTTTCCATATCCTTACTATCATTTTGAATTTCCTTCTTTTGTGATTGGTCTGATCCTATCCTTGGTTATAAAATTTTATTGAGGTGTCCGTCTTTTTCTTGTTGATTTGCAGGAATTCCTTATATATATGTATGTCCTTCATTTTTTTTTTTTATATACTAAACAGCTTTGTTGAGGTATAATTGACACAATAAACTTCATTGGTTTTTGACATTTGGAGAATAATGTCTTGTTCCAAATGCTAATGTTTTTCATGCTGTCCTTTGAATATAAATTCTGAGTATTTATGTAATAAGTTAATCAATTTTCAACCTTACAATTTACGGGTATTTTAGGGTTAGATTTATTGAGGTATAATTTACACAAAATAAAATTCTTTGTTTTAAAATGTACAGTTTATTGAGTTTTGATAAATGTGTATAGTTCTGCAACTACCATCAAAATCAAGATATCACACATTTCTGTTGCCCCCAAAAGTTTTCATGTGCCGCTTTGCAGTCATTCCCCTGCTTCACACCCAAGACCTGGCAGTTATTGATCTGCTATCTTCTGCCCCTGTTGTTTTGTGTTTTCTAGACAGTCTTGTTAATTGAACCATACGTAGCCTTTTTTTTTTGAATTTTTAAAGAAGTCTTTCCTCACACACAGATAACAAAGGTAATGTATTCTCCTATATTCTCTTCTATTAACTCATTGATTTATTTTCCACATTTAGGAACTTTAACAGGAATCCAATTTTTATATTGTTTTCTTTAAGAATTGAAATGTTTTCAAGTTTTTCAATATAGTGAGCTACTTGTTTCAATGCCACCTACTAACAAGTATTCCTAAAGAAATGCAACTGGAATTTTTATTGAGATTGCATTTACTATATAGTTTAACTTGGAGAGCATCGTTATGTTAATATTAAGTGATCCCATCCAGTAACATGGAATATCTCTTCATTTATTCAGTTCTTTATGCCTTTTAAAAGGCCTTTAACTTTTTTTCTATAGGGATTCATGAATACTTTAATTCTTATGTACTGAATAGTTTTTCTTAGTGAGTTAATTCTCATTTTATCATATTCTCTATGTATTTATTGCTAAATTAGAGGAGTGCCATTTATTCTTGTAAATTAATGTTTTATTTGGTCATTGTGGTGAACTTCCCGATTAGTTTTAGGAGTTTATTGTTGAATTTTGTAAGTAGATCATGTAGTCTGCAAATAGAAACCGTCTGAATCTTCCCTCAGGCTGTTTTGTATCTTCTTTCTTCTTTTTCTGATAACATTGACCAGGACTTGCTCAACTGCATTAAATGGAGTGGTAAGAGTAGAAATACTCATCTTATTCTCTATCATTAAAAGAATGCTTCAGGCATCAATTAAATATAGTGATTGTTCTAGGTTTAGGTCTCAAACATTTGACAATGGGAAACTTTTTCTTAAAATACCAATTAATACATTTCACAAAAGAGCTAGAAATGGGATTAGACCAGTGATTTTTACTGCCAGCCTCCATTAAAATCACCTGGGGCTCTAACCCTTGAGTTTTTAATTGAGTTGGTCTGAGATAGGACTCAGACCTCCGTAAGCTTCCCAGGTGATTCTTTTAGGCAACTAGGTTGAAAATCACTGGAGAAATCCATTTAACAAATGAACCTCTAAAGAATATGTATCTAAACTAGTTTAAAATTTAAAATATTGACTCCATAATTTAAAATATATTGACAAAACTATAGAGAATTGTGGATATCTCTAGCTAAAAACAAAACACATCGATGTTTTATTCATGGATATCATGAATTTTAATGTTAAAAGACAGTTTTACTTTCTTAGGGAGAAAAATATTCCTACAGTATGTTGGGTATACCGATGACTGCTTAATACCTAAACTGATATGTGTTAAAAGGTCTTTACTCAGCCCAGGAGCCCTTATGTTCTACTTAAATGTTCCTTAAATGAGTTGGGTTTGAGACTGACAGGCTAAATCTCCTTTACCCATCACCTGCACACCTATTCTAGACCTATGTGAAGGTCACATGTGATAAATATGAGCGCCACAGGTCAAAATATGTATAATTGCACATGTGAAATTTAGAAAAGAAAAGCTATTAAGGGGTCTTCATTTGTCTGCATTATCAGAATGTGTTTATTGACCACTCAAATATTAACAAACTCCTATTTTGAAAACCTGACATAGAAATGATCCATATATCCAAAAGTCATCTTTTCAGTGCTCATGTTCTTGGGCGACAAGGCTATCACTACAGGAAGAATTATCCTTTCCGATTCTCTGTGTTACGAGACATTCCTGTCCTCTGCTCTTTACCCCTTTTGTCCCTGAGCATCCAGTCCTCATGTCACATGCCGCACTGCTTCTCACTGTTTCCACTCTCTTGAGGATGGAGTCCACCTCTGCAGCTTCCTGGTAACCACACTTTCCCCTCTAGCTGCAGCCCCAGTTCCAGAGCAGTGACACAGGTCACCTTTATTATCTAAATAAACTACTTGAAAATATTTATACTAGGATTATCAACAGGTTCGGTACCAGGAGGATGCCAGAAGCAAGTGGACCTGTTAAGAATGTGTACTATGCCTTAAATCTCTTGGCAAGGGAAAAATATGCAGGACCACTGACAGAAAGCACCATTTCTAGGGGAAAATTCTCCTTTGTTCTATAGAGCTTTTCTTAGAAAGTACTTTTTGATTAGACTTGTGAGTGGGGTGGGGGGGACGTTTTGAAGTTAAATCAATGATATACTTTAAGCAAAATTATGCAGAGGAGACAAGTAATATAAAAAATACGCAAAACATTTTAATTTCATTGTTTAAATTTTAATATGAATTAGATTTTTAATCACAATCAGCTAGACAGTCAGTGCTGAAAAGGTGGGAGTAACATGTTAAATGTTTGCTGATGCTGTGCAGGCGCTTCTTCATATGCAATAGTGAGAGATTTAAAAACAGTGCCTTTCAGCTAAAAATCTATTCTAAAATAAAAAATTTTTTAAAGTAAAGTAAAAATTTTCTAATGTTCCAATGTTTCTCCTCTGGCTGCCTGTTTCTTATTATTTGCAACTTAGTTATATACAGTTTTAATTGTTTACTTTCTGTCCTTGCAAAGGAAATGGGAGAATATAGGCAGGTAGCACTCTCAAAGAGGTAAGACAGGGAATCATTTCCATAAATTAACAGAAGTACTCACATCCTACATTATGGGATGCTTGTGATTTATACTTTCATATTTTATTTGGTTCTAATAGCATATTTTAATTTATTTAGGGTGTGAAAATTCCCTTTAATATGTGGACTAATTATAAATGCTAGCTGCTGGTCACAGAAATTTAGAGCTTCCTAAAACCAGTATATTATCATGTCTACCGGGAAAGTCTAAATTATTTGTTTATAATTTATTTTTAACATTTGTGTTTGTCTTTATTTTCCCTCAGTACAGCCCTTCTCATTTTTCTGAATCTAAGGAGAATTGTTTTCCTTTATCTAAGTAGATGAAAGGACTATTGTTGAAAATAACCTCATTTTAACCAATTGCTAAGAAGAAGCATATGAATTTTATAGTTTCCTTTTCTGATGGAATCCTTTGTTTTTGGCTGCACTGGGTCTTCGTTGCTGCGCGCGGGCTTTCTCTAGTTACAGCAAGTGGGGGCTACTCTTCATTGTGGTGCGTGGGCTTCTCACTGCGGTGGCTTCTCTTGTTGCGGAGCACGGGCTCTAGGCATGTGGGCTTAAGTAGTTGCAGCCCGCAGACTCAGTAGTAGTGGCACATGGGCCCTAGGGCACGCAGGCTTCAGTAGTTGTGGTGCACAGGCTCAGTAGTTGTGGCGCGCAGGCTCAGTAGTTGTGGCACACGGGCTTACTTGCTCCACTGCATGTGGGATCTTCTGGGACCAGGGATTGAACCCGTGTCCCCTGCATTGGCAGGTGGATTCTTAACCACTGCACCACCAGGGAAGTCCCCCTGATGTAATTCTTGAGAGAGGCACTGGTGAAATGGTGATGCAACACGGGGCAGAAAGATCTCTGGCTCAGGACCAGTTATTCATAGGCAACTGGATCACACTGTGAGTTAGCTGGACATTAAATATCATTAAGTTCATTTTTCTTTCTTGAATTTTAAAGCCTTAGTATTTCATCCTTAAGCTGCCTACATTCTTGTTGTCCGAGTAAGATTGATCCCCTGCAAATGTTTACTATGTTGTAAAATGATAAAACAAGGCAATCACTTTACCAGTTTATGAGAAATCGTCCATTTAGGTATAATTCACCTTCCTGACTCTCAGTTTTAGATTACAATTAGCAGTGTCTAATTGTGAAACTATTAGACAAAATGCCAAGTTAGACAAGTGTACAGCTAAAGATTGTTTTGTCTTTCAAAAAACTTTTATTTCCTCAAATGAGAATGGATTGAATTTTTTTTTTACCTTGTGATTTCCTATCCTTTATTTCGTTTTTGTTAATGTAGTACATATACCTTGTAATGTGCACAGTAGTATTTTTATCTATTTGAATGGCGTCTTTTATAAGTTAGGGAAGATGTGAGCCAGGTATTAAAGTGGAAATAATATATAATTTCCATGATCTTTTCTTATTTGTGTAAGATAGAATGATGGTGTAATTCTGCCAGCTAAGGACTAAAGAAAGTCATGTTTCTGGGATTTGGATTTCAATTTCTTAAATCCTGCATCCCCTGTATGTTGGCATTGACTACCTGTGTTTAGCTGTGTGGGGTTATAATTTTACTTGAGAAGCCCCCTCAGGGACCATTGCTCTGCCAGGTACTGTCAGCCAGATCTAATTGTAATTGCTTGAGTAGTTATTGTTACCTGTTTGCTGAGAACTTTACTTTCATTAATGTTGTGTAAATAAAACCATATGGTATACATTTTTATTTTTCCTTTAGGGTGTACTGGTTAGCATTAACCTTCACGCTGGATAAATTGAACATAAGCATTTATTTGTACAGCCTTTGAGGGTTTTGGGGTTTTTTTTAGAATTTTTTAGATAAATACCCTACTTTTTCTTACTAACTGGAGTTTAGAGCTCTCTTGTTTTAATAACAAGTGTCTTCTCACTTCAAAGAGAATGGCATTGTCGGTTCTCATTTCAGCGTTATGTCAAGGATTTGTGTGTAGTGTGTTTTACTTCACTCTTAATAACTTGTATTGGTCTGGATTCTTATGCAGGTTTAATGAGACAGAAAATACTGATGCTAGGTATGAAAATCTTAATGCCTATTAATTTAAAATTTTTATCTTCTCCATCATAGAAATCTATTCCAGTATAGTACCTATTAGTGATAGTTTGTATACAAAGAAGAATTTCCAGATTAACGTTTTTATATTCCATCACGAGGTGCTTTCTTTTTGTACACTTAATTTTAAACAGTTTCACATTAATAGGTTAAAAAAATATTGTCTAAAGTGAATCAAGTTGTAAGAAGTATTTACTTGTATCCCAGTAAGCAGCTAGGTTGGAAATTACCATGAATCCTCTGCTTAGCCAGTTCACACAAAGGGGATGTGGACCCATGTTTGTGTTGTTTTGCTTGACCTTGTTGCTTTCTTTATGTAAATAACATAATTGTTGTGTTTTTCTAACTCACATTTTTGTATGGTGGTTGGTCAAATGCTAAGAGCACATCTAGGAATAAGAAAAGTCACTTACGGGATCTTAAATACAAATAAATCATACATAATGAGAGGAAAGAGGAAAGGAAACAAATATTGGGTAATGTTTGCTTATTTATACAGTGCACTGGATATATAGTGTGAATTACACCAGTGCAGTCCATGCTTTCTATCAGGGTACAGTTTACCAAGGAAGATAGTCATTGAATAAAGTGAGGTGAGAAATGAGTAAGGAAAGCTTCTGTAAGAATGTGATGTTTAAGGATAGGCATTCACTAGGTAAATAGATGGGGAAGAAATATTTAAGCAGAAGAAAGAGACTTGAGGCAGGATATGCACAGCATATTCAAGGAAAGCAAAGAAGTCAGTGAGATGTAAGTATTCTCATTTTTTTACTTTATACAGAGGTGTCAGTGGCTCAGAGATTCACTTGCTTGCCTATGTAAGATAGCTAGTAAGTAGAAAGCTGGAATATCCACAAGCCCATTCCTTTTCCAACATGTACCACACGACCTCGGTGACCGAAAGGCCCTGATAAGCTATGGACCTGGTAATTTGGACCCCATGCCTTTATTCCAGACTGGATAACCCTTCTTGGAAAACCTGGGGCAGAAAATGTTTTAATCTCTTAGTACATTTGGATATATCGATCACCTTCTATATAGGCAGCATCTGTTAGGAAATGTCCAGAAAAGTATAAGACATATTTCCTGTGCTTACAGAGTTTATAAATTAGATGACAAGATTGAATTGACTCAACACAGTCAGCTAGGAAGCAGCATATAAATAAATGCCACTATGTGTTATAGCCTAACAAATTTTCTACAAATATATAGAAGTTGGTAACGAAAGTAGGCTGGAAAAGATGGGGAAAGCTTTCTTTGAAGAGATGACAGACCATTTTAGGATTGTATTTTTATGTTAAAGATAAACAGAAGGGCATTGGCAAAGATGAAGAAACGGAAAAAAGCATGAAGCCTTTGGCAGAGGGGTGTTGGGTTCCTATCAGAGAACAGCGGAGACCCAGTAAGGCCATGCTGTGAGAATCCTGAAAAGTAGTTGAAAGAGTTTAAACTTGGCACAGTAGATAGACGGAAACACTGGAGGCTCTTGAGAAACTCGTGTGTTTTTAACTAATTGATAACTACCAGAAGTCGTATAATCTCCTTTCTTTATGGCTTGTTAAAAGTGTTTTAGGCTACAACAACTCTGTCAGATAGAGACATTCAAGCAACTGTTGAGTGCTATTAAAAAGAACCATTTAATTAGAGAAACATTTATCAGTTACACCTTTCTTCTAAGACTGTACAAATGAAAACAGGCAAAACTGGTGTAATGAACAAAGCTTGCTGAATAGAAACACAGGTTTAATTTTGTGTACAAACAAGGATATTATAACATTTAAGAGGTGATTGATGAAGGAGAGCCATAAAATGTTCATGTTTAGACAGAATGTAATCAGGGGAATTCTGTCCTTTCTTTCAATTAAGGAAAATTTAATGTGGGATTTTGGAGGTTTTTATTTTTAACAACTTTATTGGAGTATAATTACTTTACAGTGGTGTGTTAGTTTTTACTTTATAACAAAGTGAATCATCTGTACATATACATATATCCCCATATCTCTTCCCTCTTGCATCTCCCTCCCACCCTCCCTATCCCACCCCTCTAGGTGGTCACAAAGCACCAAGCTGATCTCCCTGTGCCATGCGGCTGCTTCCCACTAGCTATCTGTATTACATTTGGTCGTATATATAAGTTCATGGCACTCTCTCACTTCGTCCTAGCTTCCACTTCCCTCTCCCCGTGTCCTCAAGTCCATTCTCTACATCTGTGTCTTTATTCCTGTCCTGCCCCTAGGTTCTTCAGAACCTTTTTTTAAGATTCCATATATATGCGTTAGCATATGGTATTTGTTTTTCTCTTTCTGACTTCCTTCACTCTGTATGACAGACTATAGGTCCATCCACCTCACTACAAATAACTCAGTTTTGTTTCTTTTTATGACTCAGTAGTATTCCATTGTATATATGTGCCACATCTTCTTTATCCATTCATCTGTCGATGGACACTTAGGTCGCTTCCATGTCCCGTCTATTGTAAATAGAGCTGCAATGAACACTGCGGTACATGACTCTTTTTGAATTACGGTTTTCTCAGGGTATATGCTCAGTAGTGGGATTGCTGGGTCGTATGGTAGTTCTATTTTTAGTTTTTTAAGGAACCTCCGTCCTGTTCTCCATAGTGGCTGTATCAATTTACATCCCCACCAACAGTGCAAGAAGGTTCCCTTTTCTCCACACCCTCTCCAGTGTTTGTTTGTAGATTTTTTGATGATGGCCATTCTGACTGGTGTGAGATGATGCCTCATTGTAGTTTTGATTTGCATTTCTCTAATGATTAGTGATGTTGAGCATCGTTTCATGTGTTTGTTGGCAATCTGTATATCTTCTTTGGATGTGTATTTAGGTCTTCTGCCCATTTTTGGATTGCGTTGTTTGTTTTTTTGATATTGAGCTGCAATCCCTATCAAACTACCAATGGCATTTTTCACAGAACTACAGCAAAAAATTTCACAATTTGTATGGAGCTTTTTTTTTTTTTTTTTTTTTTTTTTTTTTTTTTTGTGGTATGCGGGCCTCTAACTGTTGTGGCTTCTCCCGTTGCGGAGCACAGGCTCCGGACGCGCAGGCTCAGTGGCCATGGCTCACGGGCCTAGCCGCTCCGTTGCATATGGGATCTTCCCGGACTGGGGCACGAACCCGTGTCCCCTGCATCGGCAGGCAGACTCTCAACCACTGCGCCACCAGGGAAGCTGTATGGAGCTTTTTAAATGAAGGAAATGAGTGAGGATAAATTATCTAGAACCTCATGTCTTTGTTCAACCTGAAGATTTTACAGTACCTTTATAGGCTAGGTCTGATCCCTCAGTCTAAAGGAGACTCTTCCAGGACACCTGGCAGGACTTCTGTAGAAGGCACCTGACTTACCAACATGAGCTATACATTTTTTTTTTCATGTTTGGTCACTGATGATTTTTATAGTAGTCTAACTGGAGGAAGTGAGAGAGGAAGGAGAGAGCGAGAGGTGAAAAAAAGCAATTAAGGCATTTTTAAAACCTCATTCTAAGTATTTTATAAGGAAAAGTGGTATTTTAAATTTTGTATTTATATATGGGTTCCATCTGGCAAAATGAACATAGGAAGCTAGTTAATTGATAATTTCTTCTTGTGTGTGGTGTTCCCATACATTTGATTGAGGCTATACCATAGTCTTATGTTGCTCTTCGATGGTAAGAATAGGTTTATGTCATTGATCTAGTTCCTAGAACTAATGAAGGCTGAACATATTTTAGAAATGTGGCTCTTTTTCCCAGATGTCAAAAACCAGGGCTTCCCTGGTGGCGCAGTGGTTGAGAGTCTGCCTGCCGATGTGGGGGACACGGGTTCGTGCCCCAGTCCGGGAAGATCCCGCATGCCGCAGAGCGGCTGCGCCTGTGGGCCGTGGCCGCTGAGCCTGCGCGTCCGGAGCCTGTTGCTCCGCGGCGGGAGAGGCCACAGCAGTGAGAGGCCCGTGTACCGCAAAAAACAAAAAAACAAAAAAACCCACCAAGTATCTGGGTTTAGTTTGCAAGACAAATTTAAATAAATTATGCTCCTAATATAATACAACCTAGTGCTTTTGCTAGTCCATTTTTATAACTTAAACAGATCATTTAATTTCTCAGTCTTTTCTTGTTATCATATGTAATGATGCATAAAACTTACAGGCTTTATTAATTAAAAGTATCCAGAACATCTGGGTTTTTCTTGGAGAGGTTGAGGGAAGATGGATAGAGAAGAGTTATGTATCTTTATTTTAGATAAGAAAGAAAATGGCAAGAAAACAGACTTATAAAAGTCCTCTAAAGAAAAGTATCTTCCAGAGTCTGGTGTATGTTAGGTTTTCTTTGTGTTCTGCTATATTTTCTATAAATAAAACTCCAGCACTGTTATAGAGAATTAGTTTTAATAAGGTTAACTTTGAAATGCATTTTATACATTTCTCAGTCACTGAAATATCATCTAGGTTTAATAGTCTTTGCAAAAGTAAAGGTGTTACAAATGTTTATCATTTTCAAGAAAAAGATCTAAAGTGTAACAGTGGTTCTTATAACACTTTTAGCCCCAAATTAAGGCAAATGTCCCATCACTAGGATGGCTGGTCAGTTGAATGATCACTTACTGGGAAAATAAATTGGATTTAGATGGCTACTGTGTAATTTCCTGAGGGTAGGAGTAATTAAGAGGAACTTTTAAGCCTGACGGACTTGAGTTCAAATCCTGGCTCACTTCCTCTAGCGACTGAGTTAATCTCTCTTGTACTTAATTACCTTATTTGAGAAAAAAGAGCTTAGTCGAGGAATGTTCTAATGATTAAATGAGATAATGTATATAAACATATTAACTGGGGCACCAGAAAATAAACATCTTAACTCTTATGTCTGTGCCTTTGGGGGGAAGTCAACCTCTTTGAATATAAATGTCTTTATTTATAAAATGAGGGTTATACAGCCTCACAAGACTGCTGTCATCAAAACATCATATGACGTTATATTACGAAAGCATTTTGGAAATTGTCAAGAGGGAGAAATCAAAGATGATGTCCATGTTTTTGGCTGGACCACTATTTCATAATGGGGTCCTTCACTGCAATCCTGACAGTGAAGGACCAGGTTCAAGGGAACACATGATGAATTCCATTCTGGGTATAATGAATTCAAGACTAAAGGAACTATAGAGCATCAGAGCTCAGTTGAAGTTACATAAACTATCACTGCTCTTGTTTAACAAAGTGATGAGAATTTCTGCCTTTATCATGTGTATACCTATTATAGATAAACATTGTCGTTTTGCCAGCTACCATGACTAAGTTGCTTTTTCATATATCTGTGGTACCTAAAATGTACGTCTTTATGACAACTCTTTCTTCCAGAGTTGGAACAAATACATATCTCATCTTGTGAATTGCCTTTGGTCTGGGTATTGCTGTGTTCTGATTGGTTAGTATGTGGCTAGAATGGTCCAAACAGCTCTGAGTGAATTGCATTCTTAAACTGAAATGAATATTACATGTATTTTGCATTTTCATGTAATGTATTTCCTGTAAATAAATGGACAGATGTATAGCATCATGAATTTATGAAGCTTCCCAAAAAACAATTTTTCACTTGGAAAAGTTGGAATTATGTCTATATGTAAGTTTTGTGTTTTATCTATACTGTATTTGTGTGAATGAAGTAGGAACATATTTTGCTCCAACTTGATCACCTTCATCTTGGTCATATTTGGCCAGGGGATCGTTTAGTTTGTCTCAGTTGATGCTCCCTGTTGACCAAAGTCTTTACGTATGCAGGTCTAGCCGGTCATATGGTTGGCATTACTGAAACGTTAGCTACACTTAGGTGGCGATAGCCAGTAGTCATACATGAAGATCTAAAGTCCAGGAGGCAGCATGGGTAAGGCTCAGTGTACGGACTTGAGCTAGACTTGGAGCTGTGCAATAGTGAAGGTTTGGCATGATAGTATTGGCAGCATCCCAAGGAAATTTGAAGGACAAATTATCTGGTCCGAATCTTGGCTGTGCCACCAAATAACATTGCTGCTATGGACAGGTTGCTTAAACCTTTCTGAACTTAACTTTCCACATCTTTGTAATTGGAATAAAGATAGTATTTTCCTCATGGAATTGTTGTGATGATTAAATGTGTCAACACACATAAAATGCATGGCAAGCTGTAAGAGTAACAGAAATAGTATCTCTTATCATTATTACTATTAGGATGTGGATATATAGGTGTTATCAATAATAGGCAGTTGAAACCATAGATTTAATAGCATGTCACAGGCAGACAGTGAAGAGAGGAAGCCTAGAATAGAGTCCCAGTGAAGTCGACATCTAAGGGATGAGTAAAGGAATGAGGACCTGGTGAGAAGTAACCGTACAAGAAGTATGATATTATAGAAACTAAGGTAAAAGGACATTTCACGGAAGAAAAGAATTGGCTAACATTACCAGACACAAAGAAAAAAGCAGGTTGCTGCATTTCACAGCACCAAGTGCCACCATTAGGTTGTAACTGTATAAATAGAACCCCTTGTCCCATGTTCATGTATTACAGAGTAGTATATGCAGAGTTGGTTAATGCAGAAGATTCTCAGACTCTACAACAGTGTCAAGTAAGGTAAGGATTTTAAAGCATTTGTTTTAAAATGTAGGAAATTGCTAACCTTGACAAGGGCTGTTACAGTGTTAGTCATTAGGAGGAAATCAAATGGCAGTAAGTTCAAGTCTAATGAGAGCTGGGCAATTTGAGGACACTAATAATACCTGTGAAGAGGGCAGGGAGGAAGGTAAGTGCCTGAAGAAGACTGGTAGGTAGAGATTTCTTGTTTTACTATGGGAAACCACGCTGATGTAAAGGAGAAGTTAAGGAGGTGGCAATATGAGAGAGGGCTACTGCGCAGCATCCGTGCATCCAAAGTGGTGGGCCTGAAACAAGAGGAGGGACACCCTTGGCTTCTAGCAGAATGCTAGGAGAAAGGCTGGGTTCCTGCCACAGCTGCTTTGTAAGCTTGGTGGCAGTAAATCAAGGGAGCTCCTGTCTGATGTCTGGTACTCTCTCTTTGAAATAAAGAGGCGTAAATTTTTCAGAGGAATGACAGAAAAAGCCAATCTCCAAGTAGGAAGCAGTGTACCTTTCAGTACTTTGGAGTAAAATCTATCAGATTTTACCATTTCTATCAAAATAGAGCCAATCTTGGACCCATTTGATAGGGGTGACTTATTTAAGAAATTACAAGATTTCATGCTTTAGCTTGTTAATGGAGCCCTGCCAATGCCAGGACCATCGGCAGTGAAGCTTCACCATGGTGGTATGGGGAGCAAACATCTACTTTACAAAAGGAGGCCAGATTATTTTAAGCCATGAAAATAGTGCCAGAAATGATACTATTGAGCTGTCAGTTATATCTTTTTATTGAATTTAAATGCTAGAAAAAAGTATTCAGAAAGTATCTCTTTACCCATTTATTTGTAGCACCACAGAACTCCCTCTTTGAATACTTTCCTACAGGAAATTAATATTTATTATAGACCTATATTTTTCATGAGTGCCCTTTGGCAATACAAATCAAAGAGAAACTTTACTTACAGGGTTCATTTCTATAATGAATTATAAAATATGTATGATTGCAACAAACCATAACTTTTTATTCTGAAGTCAACTTGAAAATTAGCAGAAACTAAATTTTAAATAATAATTCTACCTCGTATTTATACTCACAGTTCTGTCTTACAAGGAGCTAGGATTCCATTAATAATTAAATATCTCACATGTAACAAAAGAAACTGGCAGTCTTCTTAGTTTTATTTAATGATTCAGGAGGTATACTCAAACTTCAGAAAATTTTAATGTAACCCAACCATTTTTTGGAAAACATCAACCTGTTGGGGTTTGCACCAAATGGTTCTCTTTTAGTACTTTTGCATTTCCCTTTCTGTAGGGCCTCATAACAGGAAATGTTATCATGTCACTTTTGCATAAAAGTTGGTTTAGTTTTGTCAGCAGATCACTTCTAAATGTAGATACAAAGTTAACTTTTTTATATCAGACTTTATAAAATTTGCTATCCAAAAGTTTTATAGTTCAGAAGATGAATCTCTCATTATAAATATTAACATTTGCTAGTTTTAAAAGACCTGCTTTGAGGATTTATTTCAATTGGATAAAAATGTATCATACATGTAGAAACACACAAAGGCTTGCAGTTTTCTAAACTGCTCTAACAGATCCCAAAATTCAGTGGCTGAACCAAGATCGAAGTTTATTTCTCTCTTGGGTAACCAGTCCAGATAGATCATCCATGTCTGTTAGCAGCTCTGTTTCATGCAGGCAGCGCCTCTACCTTTTTTTAGTGCCCAGCTTCCAAAGTCACTGGTTGCCACTACTCTAAATAGAAGTGAAAAGAACAGAAGCCTTGCGTAAGCAAGTCAAATAGAAGTTGCTCACATCATTCTTGCTCACACTCCATTAGCAATGAGGGATTAGTCACATGGCCATACATGTAGCAAAAGGACCTAGGATATGCAGTCCCCAGCCAGCAGCTGTGTCTCAGTTACACTTTACTATAACTGAGGAGGGAGGAGAAAGTCTTTAGTGGACAGCTAGCAATATCTGACATAGATACAATTGAATGTATAGGGAGAAAGACACTGTTTCAAGAGCATCATCCCACTCCTTAAGAGGTTATGGAAACGTAAAATTTTGGATTGTCACATTAATAGTATGCCAGATTACTCTGCATCACTGTAGACTCAGTCACAATACCTGAAGCTCGTATAACATGTTTTGGATATCCTCTCCACCCCCCGCCCCAAAAACATACTTAAAGGAGAAAGTAACAATCTAACATTACATAAAAAGCCATGTCATGTTGAGAAAATTTTCACCTGTACCTGTTCTATTTTCCAGTTGCTTTAGCTATTTTCCTAAATTAACTTTTCATTTCATTGATGAATTTATTCGTAAATGTGTATTGCCCCATACTATGTTTGGTATTAAGTTTCCTACTACCTAGAGATTAAGAGTTCAGAAGGAAAAGGTATATGGTGACAATAATGTGTCTTACATGGAATAGAGGGATGGCAAAAGGAAAAAGTGTTTCAGAGAAGGCCTCAGAGAATGGATGATTCCTACTCTGCGGTGTAAAGAATGAATGGAAATGTCTACATTTACAAAAAGGGGAATCCAAGGGACCCTACAGGAAGAAAAAAATGGCATATTCAAGGGCATGGGGTCTGGGGAACTCCAAATTAGTTGATGTAAATAGAGTGAAGGACCCAGAGATGGAGCAAAGTCTTCAGAAGAGCCTTGGATGTCATACTGGTAACTCAGCATGACCCATTTGGTAATTCTAAAACCCCTGGGGTAGGCAAACATATCCCTGGGATTTGTGTCACTATGGAGAAGCATTACAAGTGGTACTATAGAATATTTTCTCTTTTTTCTTAGCTTTTAAACATAAGACATATCATCATAAAAAATAAGCCAGCTGATTTATTAAGCTCAAATTATGAAAATCAAATTTTAGAGTATAAAGTATTATCTTTTTTTCATTATGTAATAGAATAAGAGTTCATTCTAAATCTTTTTTTTTCTTAAATAAGTATACAGCAATACAAATAGCATCCATCCTTTTTCAGTGAGAGGAATAAGAACTCTTTTTTACATATAAAATGAGTTTAAAGACTTCATGGGATAACTTTCATATATAACTATATATTTATATATTCTTTTATATATAACTTATACAACTTTTTATATAATCTCTGATAAAATAATAATCTAAGCATTATTCTTTATCTTTAACCATGCAAAAGTAATTTATAACATTTGAAAATATTTCAGAAATCCAACAAAATTTTTAAAGGAAGCTCATAGGTAACAGGTAACCACTGAAGCCGGGGTCAAGCCAGAGAGTAATGTGATTAGATTTGCTTTATAGAAAGATCCCTTTCAGAGCAGTTTGGTAGATGAATTGGAAAAGAATGGAGGTAGAAAGAAATATGAGTAGAAAGAAAGAAAAGCCAGGCAAGAGGTGGCTAGAGCTTGAGATTTGCAGGAATGATGGAGAGGAAATCAGGTGATGGACTCGAGAGACACCCACTTAGGGGAGGTACTGATGGGTCTTAGAGCATTAGAAGCCAGAGGAAGGGGAGGAGCCTATAGGGTGACTCAGGTTTTAGGCTGCTGTCAGTGTAGTTAGTTGGTGGTAGTGGTAACTAGGGTAGGCACTGGGGGAGAGGGGGCAGCTATAGGGGGAGCTGAAACATGTGTTTTGTTTTAGAAATTTAATTAATATTCTTTTCTTAATATAAGTACAATAATGTTTAGGTTGACTTGGTTTTATCCTAATGAATATAGACTTGGTGCAGAATCATGTTGTTTCCATTTGAGGACCTTCTCCCAACTCTTACATGTCCTTCTGGGTACTTTAGCTTGAGTTGCTTATTTTCCTCACTTCTGTCTCTTCAAATCAGAGTAACAAAGAGAAGCTTATGAATTTCACTTCTTGGCTCTTGAGGGGAAAAAAAGCAGGATTTGTGCTCTGAAAGGTTTCCGCATGTCTCAGAAAACACTATAAGCATTTCTCCTCTTTCTCAGAAGCTTCCTGTGATTTTTAAGAGTCTCTTCAGGGCGTTAGATTTGGAGTGAAAAAACTTGTATGTCTTTGCTGATAACTTGCTGTGTTGTGTTAGGCAAACAACATTACCTCCTTGGAGCTTTATTGAGCTATTTGTAAAATTAAAAGATTGGATTAGATCAGAGTTTCTTAAATTGGGATGGTTGACCTTATTTCAGGTGATCCATGAGCTGCCTAAAATTAAATGGAAAATTCTGTGTCTGTTGATGCAAGCATTTTCCTACAACAGGGTCCACAGATTCTTAGGGTTCTGGGACTCCAAAAAAGTTTTTTAAAAATGCACTTATTTGAAATCAGGACTGGATTTTTTTGCCATACAGCTTCCATCTTTCAATGGCAGTGAAAATATTCCACATGACACATTCTTAGTTGTAGACCTGTCATTTTCTGCATTCATTCCTAAGTTATGCTGTGTCTTCTCATTTCCTCTGCGATCTTCTAAGATGCCATTAATAAAATCCCAGCATCTGGTAGGAGGGGATGGAGAGGGGAGAACCAAGGGAAGTTACAGAGATCACTCGAGGGAGTGTGGGGTCCAGACTTGACTCTCAAGACTAGGAGCGTGTTTAGGTGTTCTTCCCTTCACCCATGCAAGCCGTGAGAAGGGATGTTAAACCCTTAGCACAGCCCTTTGAAAAAGCTGCCAGTGTCTGTACTAGACACACAAATTGGCTGCAAAGTACAAGTGTGGGCAAAACTGGCCAAAAGCTTGTCTAACTCAGAGCAGTGACAGTTACTGAGATAAAGCAAGTGAGATAAAATGAGAATGAGTGTTGACCCTAGAGATATTTGTGAGTCTGAACCTTGGCCAAAACTCCAATAAACTAACCCAAACACACTTCTTAAATTCCAGATAGCATAATTATGTAGTGATTACTTTTTTGCTTCTCAATACCTCAGAATAGAGTTTAGCTTCTTTTGTGTTTGCTTCGTTAATAACTAAACAATGGTTTAGTCTTTAAGAAATTTATATGGTATCTGTATTGACCTTAATCATACTTATTTATGTTGCCACTTCCCCTTGATTTCCACTTATATCCCCATCATATCCTGGAGAGTAGTGCTTCTCAAACTAACTGAGGTTAAAGAACCCATTTCTGTTTGTTTTTTTGTTTGATTAAATTATAATTTCTCTGAATCTATTATTGTGTTTCTACCGTACGTGCCTAGCCAGCAGCTTATCACGTGACTCACGACCTTAAATTCAGCGATATCTGAACTGGTCTGTAGTTTTTTCAGTGAGATAAATCCACTCATCACATGCTTGGATATTGAAGGAATATGATTGCAGGAATCTTTGTACCATTAAAATGAGAGGGCATTTGATATATGTAGAATATGTATGATACCGATCGATAGCTGGCCCATGGTTTGGTGAAAGAGATAAATAGAACAGTGGACACAAAGCAGCAGTGCATTAGTATTCAAGTCCAGTAACATTATTTTTAAAAACTTTAAGTATCACTAGTAAAATATTAATGTTAATTAATCAAAGAGAACTGCATTAAAAACACTTTCATGTTTTCTTATAAAGTCTCAAAACCCAGAAAGTTTTAAATGTAATCTCTAGTTCTAATCTGGTTAGGGAGTCTAAGAAAAAATTAATGTATCAGTGATTATTTATATATTTAATACTCAGGCATGTGTTTTTACTCTTACAGTGTATGACGGAAGTTTAATCTTGTCACTCTAAGTATTTAGACCTGATACACTCTGTATAAGCATTCCTTCACGTTCATTATATAACTCATGTGGGGAATCAAGCCTATAATATTTAACCAGTGCTCAATAAATTTGTTTATATTAAACTCCTGGAAATAAAAAGCTTGAGTTCTGTTTTTATTTGGTTTTGGCACACCTCATTACAAGTAGTGGGAGGCAGGCCTCTACCCCCGTGAAGTTATTTATTGCCGCTTGTTGTTGCACTGCTAGAACGTAATAAACCACTTGAGAGCCACGTACCATTAAATTTTAAACAATTTACTCAACGAAAGACTTTCCAGATGCAATTGTCTCAAATGCAAGTCTATAATTATAATTTTGAGTTGAGTGGTTAAATGTCTGCCTTCTGCTACATAAAATACAAATCAGATTGGCATTATTTTAATAAAAAAATTAAAATACAATACTGGGAGAAATTGGTTATGCTTGATATTTAATTCCAGCATTTGCTTCTCACCTCTGCCTAGAGTTTATCACATGAGGGAAGTTGGAAAGTTCAAAATTAGGAGGTGGTAATGTTATTTAAGGTAAAAATGTTAATTAGTACATTTTAAACACAATTTATTTTTCTAGAGAAAAATCACTTAATCTTCCAGAGGTTCAGGTTCCTACTCCGTAAAATGTTCAGCATAATTTCAGTGACGTGAGACCATTTTAGGGACAACTAAGTAAATGCGAGGTATCTTGTATGATACCTGCCTGCTCTCTGTGATATGTGGAATGAATTAGGTTCCTTTGTGTGAGAAGAGTTTAAGAAATATGGCTTCTTGTAGATATTTATATCTATACCTTTTATTTACCTGTAGTCTTCTTTGCTTTATACAGTAAATAAATTCTGAAGATTGACTGTCAGTTTTTTTAATTTAAAAAAATTATAGGAAGTTATACTAGTAGTCAGCAAAGTTATTCTGTAAAGGAACAGACTGTAAACAGTTTAGATTTCACGGGCCACATAGAGTGTCTGCCTCCTTTCTTTTTCCATTATCTAAAACCCTTTAAAAATATGAAAATCATTCTCAGCTTATGGATTGAACAAAAATAGGCCACAGAGCCAGATTCGACTCTAATTATAGTTATCTGGCTACTGACTTATATTGATATTATAAATAATAGTTTAAATACCTTATGGGTAGTTTATATATAAAGAACTTATGAAAAGAAATTGGCAGCAAATCTTTCTGATAGGCTAATAGATCTTTAATTTTTATTCTATTGGATAAACGTAAATTTGTATTGTTAGTTTTACTTAAAGCTAAGATTAAATAAAAGACACGCTACCAGCAAAGTGCTCCTTTGCCCTAAAAGCTGGATTTCTAAATATATAAAATCTAAAACATCAATTATTTTGATAATTTAGGCAATCAGAAGCACACCATAATATACAGAGTAGAATTTATGCTGAAGAACATACAACATTGGTTTTGTTTCTTTCTGAAAAATATATATCAAACTTCCTAGGAAGGATACATAAGTTAGAAACTAAAAAATCATTTAAGATATAATAAACCCAATCAATATTTCTGCAGATATTTTGAAGAAAGCTTTATATATTGAAAGATTTTTATTGAGTTAGTAATATTAGTGCTCTACAAATAAAAGTCAAACTCTGGAGGTCAAGATAGTGATTATTTTTCCTGTGCATCCACTATAGTGTGTATTATGTGTGTGTGTGTATGTATATATAATGTAAGAAATCATATAGTTTAAAGTATGATTTTTTACCTATTCAGGATCTACAAGAAATATGTCTAGAGTGTTAAGCAAAGAAAAAGGAAATTGAGCCCTCCCAAGTTGGGTTTTGGCAAGTTGATGGTTTCAGGCAGTGATTTCTAAGTTTTTGAAGCTCTTTTGTCTTATATTTGTTATGAATCAAAATATTCTCTGCCTTGGAAGGGACAACGTAAATAAACAAATAAACATGCGATTTACTATATCTGGCTCATTTAGGCATTAAGAGACACAACACCCACCTCGTTTACATTGTTTTATTGTACCATTCTGTGAATCTTGCGGGGTGTCTTTAACAGAATTCTAAGAAAGCAACTATTTGTTGATAATTTTTTTATTAGTGATTGGAAGATGGGACTCTTGGTATTTTCTTACAGCATATGGTGCTCACTCAGGAAATGTTGCTGACTGACAGTCTTAACTCTCACTCCCAGGTTTGTTTTCTTTTGTGGTGTTACTGTTCTTTTAATTCTAAAAAATGACAAAATAGAACGCACTTCCTTATTTATACCAGATTTTCAACATGAGATGAAAAGTCATTAAAAAGCCATGGTTCAAGCTTTCGAAATGTGTCAAGGGATTCGTGCAGGTTTAGTCCTGACATTTAGCATCCTCAACAATGCTAAATGTGGTTTGTCACCAGAATCATTTCAACATCCTACACTGAATAGCCATTCTATTAATCTTAACAGTATCCTTAATAAGACTGAGAGGTTTTGTTTTAATAGTTTAAATAAATTTTAAAAATTCTAAAGTAAAAAGGAAGTTGCTGATTATCCATAAACTGAGGGGAAATAAAACGATTAAGTAATCCTAGTTCCCTAAATATCCCATTGAAATTGTGTAGTGCAGGGTTTTTGATAAATTTTCTGTCATTAAAAAATCATTTTGTGGGGACTTTCCTGATGGTGCGGTGGTTAAGAATCCGCCTGCCAGTGCAGGGGACACGGGTTCAAGCCCTGGTCCTGGAAGATCCCACATGCCACGGAGCAACGAAGCCCGTGCACCACAACTACTGAGCCTGCGCTCTGGAGCCCGCGTGCCAAAACTACGGAAGCCCGCGCGCCTAGAGCCTATGCTCCGCAACAAGAGAAGCCACAGCAATGAGAAGCCCAAGCACCACAGCTAAGAGCAGCCTCTGCTCTCCACAACTAGAGAAAGCCTGCGCGCAGCAACAAAGACCCCACGCAGCCAAAATATAAATAAGTTTATTTTTAAAAAATCATTTTGCTTATGTCATTAAAATATTCAGCTATAAAAGATCTTACATAATTATGGCACAAAACACTCTGACTGTACCAAATAGAGAGCACCAGTTTTATTGTATGTAGAATTAACCAATGAGATAAAATGAGCTTCTATTAATATTTGATTTTTTCTGTTTAGGAAGCTAAATGATTATATATAGATGTAGTTAGACCTTAACTGTAATTTTTATGGATGAATCTGGGAAGCTAAGGAACTATTTTAGCATATAGGTACACCACATATTATCTTTCTAAATAAAAACATTGTTACGCTTGAATGCTAAATTTTGAAAAAATGGAGAATACAAGATAAGGGCCTTGATTTCCTCCATACTGACACAGTACCTGTACATATAGTGATATAATGTTTATTAATGAGTGATCACTGGTGGTGGCATGAAGAGACATACGCATGTTTCCTGTACATTCCCAGCAGAATGCTTCTAGATCTTGCATTCTGTCTTTCTGTGCTGTGACAGGATAGAATGCGAATGTTTCCACTTCTCCAGCATTTGAATCCTTTACATCCTGCGTGACCTGGACTGGGAAGAGCCAAACCTGGCTTCTCACGGCTTCTCTGGAACGCATTTAAAAAGAGATTCCTGGGATCCAGGAATCTGGATTGAGTGTGAGTCAACTCAGTTCCTTCCACATCACCAGTGACTTGATTCTTGGTGGCTTGGTAAAACAATCCATATGTAGACCTTACTTTTTTTTTTTTTTTTTTGCGGCACGCGGGCCTCTCACTGTTGTGGCCTCTCCGGTTGCGGAGCACAGGCTCCGGACGCGCAGGCTCAGCGGCCATGGCTCACGGGACCAGCCGCACCGCGGCATGTAGGATCCTCCCTGACCGGGGCACGAACCCGCGTCCCCTGCATCGGCAGGCAGACTTTCAACCACTGTGCCACCAGGGAAGCCCAGACCTAACTATTTTTAATTCCATCTTTGTTCTTCTAAACTCTGCTTTCATTGTAAATACGTGAAACTGTGGCTTGAGTCTGCTATTGATTTTCCTTTGCGTACAGTAATAATATCACGATTACAATGATTCTTACAAAAGGCTGGTCGCGGAATAGAGAGGCTGCTTAGAGGTTAAAGAGTTTTCTTCCTTTCTGAAGATTAACTATAAATGAAATAAAATGGAAGAAATTTTCAAACTTGGCAATAGTTAACTTTAAAAGTAAATTGGAGGCTTCACTGATCCTTACCACACAGTATTCATTTTTCTGGATACAGATTGTTTCAAGCCTAAAGGGTACCTTAGATGTTTCAAAAACTTAACTGAGAGAGCATTTTATTTTGGTTCACCATTGAAATTGTTTCCTCCCATGCATGAAGTGAAATGTTTTGCATGTAGTTTATTGCTTCTCCGCTTGTTTCACTGTAGCATATCAACTAGTTTTTACTGTATTTGGCAGGCTTGTTTATTTAAGAAGGTTTTGAAGAGCATTTTTAAAATATTAGTTGGCAGGAAAATTTTTTAAAGAAATGACCCTACTCCACAGGTCTGCATTAGTACCCTTTCCTGAGGCGATGGTGTTACTTATTAGAAAGGGTTAGAAACGAGAGCTGACAGTTATTTCCAGATCAAGTCTTAGTTCACTTGCCAACTAGCCACATTGTCTTGGGCACAATCTACCTAATCTGGGCCGCACATCTATTGTCATCTAATTTAAGGTTTTGTTTTTTTTTTTGTGGTACGCGGGCCTCTCACTGTTGTGGCCTCTCCCATTGCGGAGCACAGGCTCCAGACGCACAGGCTCAGCGGCCATGGCTCACGGGAGCAGCCGCTCCGCGGCATGTGGGATCTTCCCGGACCGGGGCGCGAACCCGTGTCCCCTACATTGGCAGGTGGACTCTCAACCACTGCTCCACCAGGGAAGCCCCCTAATTTAAGTTTTTAGACTCAAACATACTGTATGAAGGGCCATTTCTCCCTATCACGCATGTGCAGAATTTATGTGCTGTTGTTGTATTAATACCACAAAATATAAAAAACATCTCTACATACTTTACAGAAAAACTTGTAAATTTGCATATAAAATATATATCTTGAAGTTTATTTTGAATTTTGTCTTTAACTGTGTATCTTGCACTGCCTTTGTCTCACTTCCCTTGTGATGGAAGGTGTAATGTGATGAATCTGCTTGTAGTATCACGATTGCCCCAAATGTCAGACATTACAAAGACATCATTAGGAAGGACAGATTGTAATGGTTGGCCCTTAGAGGAAAACTTTGTGTATTGTAACTGCCTTAGGATACTACTATAATTGAACTGAGTATTATCTATCTGCAAATTAATAATTACTGTATATTTACCCACAATACTGTAGCTTTTTTTATAATCACACACTCTATTTCCTATTGGCCAAGATTCATAAATATTTCACTGTTGATAAAAAGAAAAGAATTACATAAATGAAAATTACAGTTTCAGAGTAGAAAACATCCTTCTTAAGTTTTTGCAGAGGTTATATTTTTAAGGGGAAAACATGTTATGTCCAACTATTGTGTGTGTGTAAGATAACTTACAAGGGGCTATATAAGAAATTGCATTAAGAGAGATGAGATGTGCATATAAATAATTGCTATATGAGGCAGTGTAAGTGGTGAGTGGAATAGACAATATTGAGGACTAGAAGAGACAGATCATTTCTGCTTGAGGTGATTAAGAAACCCTTCATGGAACAGATATCAACATCAAATGCATCAAATGCAAAAGACTGAAAAATCTGAAAGACCACAAATCATAGGAATGAAGGCAGGAACTAAATTACCACTGTATTAATAAAGAATCTGACGAGCCTGACACATAGTTGGCACTCAATAAATATTTGTAAATTATGACTGAATGTTGGATTTTAACTAAAGCAAAATTTATATAATGAGAGTAATAGATTCTGTTAGGCAAGTAAGGACAAAAATGGTAGAAGGCTTAAGATACATGTTTAATATGCCTTCATTTATTCTTTGAACAATGATTTTTTGGATCCGTATTATGTGCTTGGATCTGTGAAATGCACTAAAATAAGACAGACATGTTCCGACCATCAAAGAGCTTAGAGTATAACTAATTTAGGTAGAAAAAAACTCATATTTTATGTTTCTCAAAAGGGAAGTTCTGTTACTTGATTAATTCTTGAATACAGATAATTAAGCAACTACTGCATAAATGGCATCAGTCATAAAAAGTATGCTTGGTAGGGTCATGCACAAAAGGATGTGGGCGTGTGTGATTAGGAAGTTAAAGTAGGTGTTGTTGTAACCACATGCATTTATATCAGGCTACTGACAGACGCTTTAATTTAAAACATGAATCCTTGGGAGTTTATAAAGGAAGTAGACGAGAGGCATGTGGCATGCATCAGGCAGGTGCTTTTATGGAAGCCAGGGAATTGCTTCTTTATGAGAGAGGGTGGGAATGACACTTGTGAGATCATCCTAGTTTCATGATTTCAAGTTTGTTTGTTGGGTTCTGTTAACATTTCTGAAGTGGTACATTATGCTCAAGATCTTAATTGAGTTGCTTAAGGCTTTTGTCCCGTTTTCTATAACCAAGCCGTTTACTATTTTGCTCTAATTTAAGACTTTATGTAGTAAACATTATTTAAATAGAAATACCTTTAATGATAAACACAAATACTGATTGACAGCATATAAAGTATGAGCTTGTGGCCAACTCTAGTAAGCAGAGTAGTGGTTCCCCCCAAAAATGTCCTGGTCCTAAGTCTTGGAACCTGTAAATATGTTACCTGACATGGCAAAGGTGAATTAAGGTTGCACATGCAAATAAGGTTGCTAATCAGCTGACCTTAAAATAGGGACATTATCCTGCGTAATCTGCGTGGACCCAGCCCAATGTGTTTTTAAAAGTGGAAGAGGATGGCAGAAGTGTCAGAATGAAGGAAGTGAGAAAAAACACTGATCAGCTGTTGCTGGTTTTGAGGATGGAAGGGGGTCACAAGCCAAAGAATGTGGGCAACCTCTTGAAGCTGTAAGCGGCACAGAAATGGATTCTCCTCTAGAGCTGTAAGCCCAGTGACACCTGTGTCGGTCTTATCACCCACAGAACTGTAAGAGAATAAATTTGTATTGTTTTAAGTCACTAAATTTGTGGTAATTTATTATGGCAGCAAATAGACAACTAATATGTAAACATTTAATAGTGGTAAGGATCATTTACAGGCTATTGTTAGAAGACGTTTGAAAGAAAATATTGCATATTAATGACACGAGGAGTTACAGAATAGAATGTCAAAATTAATAGAATTTAATCTCATAATTTTAAATCATGATCTTGTTCAGAATAGATGCAAGTATAATTTAAAATAAAAGCCTTAGGGCAGTAGAAAGTTTTTTAATCCTTGCAGATTAAGTAACAATTTTAATCAAACCAAAATGAAGTAAGTTTAGCAATGTAATTTGAGTATAAAAGGGGATATATATTTTTTTAAATATGACAACAAGATTATAAATATGCCAGCACCTAGATTAATTACATATCAGCAGTATTATAAAGTACTTTGAATCTGGAGGATCGTGTTCTATAGGTCATGATCTTGGTGAAGAGATATCCCAAATCCTTTGTATATTGTTGAAGTTCCTAAAATTCATAATGAAGTCTGTGTATCTGTGTGTGCATGTCTGTGTGTGTAGGGTTTGTGCTTTAACAAAATATAAATTATTTTCTCTGGGTTGCAACTAACATAGTGAGATTTTTCAGGAGGATTTTTTTGATGTTGGGGCCCAGTCTCTCACATAAGATAATGAATGACTACATATATATTTTACAATTTAAACTGAGGCATGTGCAAAATGTATTTTTGACTCTTAAAGCAAATGTGCAGTTAATAATTTCTCAAGAATTTTAACGAGTCTCTCGTGAAGTTTGTCATTGAAGAACTAGAAGCAGATTGTCCTTTCGGAAATGTTACTTATCTTTGAAAGGCTTTATTTTGCCTTCGTCTGTCTTCTAGCCACCGACTGAGTGATTTTCTTGTAATTTGAATCTAGGTATCACAGAAAGTTCTTGGGAGAGCAAAAACTTTACATGGCACACGCTTTAGTAACTGAGTGCCTCCACATTTAGGCTTAACAAAGCATGCTTCCAAATAGCTTAAGTGTTTCAAAGTGAGACAGCAAATCAGCTGTACCGTGGCTGCTTTATAGAGTAGAAGAGAATGTCATGTTTGGAAGAGATACTAGTTTCTCCAGCGTGTGGGTGGTATTCTCCTTGAGATCAGAAATTGTCTCAATTAATAAAACCGTATTGCTAGAATGACGTGGAAAACATCTAAAGGCAAATTTCACTATTTGCTGCTTTCATTATCTTTTTGAATTTAAATTTCCTTATCACTAATTGGATCCTTATCTGCTCTGCTTTCTTCCCTGGTTGTTGTGAAGCTCAAATGATATACTGGATTGGAAACTCATGTGAAATAACCTAAAGCAAAGATTCCTAAGTATTGTTTTCTCCACTCCACCCCCAAGAAGTGAGTTACTGTGACCAAATTTATTTGCCAAATGATATTTTATTCTACTCACACTCATGGAGACTCACAGTTTATATTGACTTATAGAAGACTCTGGGTAGTCAGGCAGGAAAGAAGTTAGTTTTAACCCATTATTTCCCACACTTAGTTGACCATGACACCCCTTTATTACAGTATATACTATATATATCATGTAATGTTATTTGGAAAAATGCCTTCACACAGAAATTTACACATGTGGAAACCGAGGGCTCAGGAGCTTATGGCTTAGACATGGGGAAGGAGGTCCTATGCCTTTACACTCAATAAAATTTCCAATTATTTCCTTTATATTCTTCTTCTTTACATTTTGCAGGTAGCAGAGAACCACAGAGGTTTAGTAAGGTTTTATGGTATTTCTGAGGGATTTTACAGAGAATTCTTAGTATCTTTCATTTCATACGTTTCTTTTATATTTAATTATTGTTATTATTATTGCTATTATGTACCACTATTATTACTAATAATCATTACGTCCCATTTGATTCTAACTAGCCTGTTTTCAAAGTGTTTGTGGTAATTCTAGTAAAAATTGTGCATGCCATCCTTTATTTTGAATATATACTAATAATATTTTGACAGAACCATATTTGAGTCCAAAATCATACTTATAATAGTTTTGTGGAAAATTTAGATGAGGATCAAAAGCTCTACCCACTTCACACAATTATGTATATTACATGGCAATTTAATCCTGTGACATTTATCTATTGAGCACATTGTATGTAAAGTTTATATACTATACGAGGCTATAAATCAGCTACATGAATCAGTTTTCCCTTGATTGCAAATATTACCGTAGTTACCTTTCTCAAAGGCCATCAGTTCCATTTAGATAATATTGGCTGGTGGGTTGAAAGCCTGATTTTGTATGCCACAGTGCTTAGTCTTCATGCTTTACCTCTTTAATTGTCATGATATTTCCACAAAGTATTCATTCCAATTTTATTGATAAGGAATCTGAACCGTTGTATTCTCCTGACACTCCTGTTTGTTAGGGGGGCCACTGTTCTTCCAGTTACCCGAATTCAAGAATCACTTCTGATTATTCTCCATGTCCTAGATAGAGCCAATAACTAAATGCTCTGAATTCTAATTATTCTATATTTCTGGCATTTCCCACTTCCTTTCTTCATTCCTGCTGTGACCACTGTAATACTCAGGTGCTGCTTGCCTGTTGGCAGAAGCTAGGGTAGTTTCCTAGGTGGTCCCTCTACTATGTCTTTTCTAAAAACTGTCTATATCCCACCGCTAAAATATCTGACCACATCTGATTCCATTGCCCATACCGTTGGCACAGTGCTACTACCATTAAGGGAGAGCAATGATAGATACATTAGCGCTTTGCTCGTGACTATGCAAACCATAATTAGTCATCCCCCATCAGAGAGAAGTAGACTCTATTAATATTACTTCAATCAGAATTAAATGTTCAGTGTACAATGTTGCATATCCAGTCACCTTATAGGTAGTTGTCTTCAGGTAGGCATGAACTTGTTTCTATGGACAAATACTTACCATCCTACTTACCCCTGTCTTAAATGGATCTCATACATGCCCTTAGATTTCTCTGCTACACATTTGTTTTTTAACATCTTTATTGGAGTATAATTGCTTTACAATGGTGTGTTAGTTTCTGCTTTATAACAAAGTGAATCAGCTATACCTATACATATATCCCCATATCTCCTCCCTCTTGTGTCTCCCTCCCACCCTCCCTATCCCACCCCTCTAGGTGGTCACAGAACACCGAGCTGATCTCCTTGTGCTATGTGGCTGCTTCCCACTAGCTATCTATTTTACATTTCGTAGTGTATATATGTCCATGCCACTCTCTCACTTCCTCCCAGATTACCCTTCTCCCTCCCTGTGTCCTCAAGTCCATTCTCTAGGTCTGCATCTTTATTCCTGTCCTGCCCCTAGGTTCTTCAGAAACATTTTTTCTTTTTTTTTTTTTACATCTTTATTTAGAGTATAATTGCTTTACAATGGTGTGTTAGTTTCCGCTTTACAACAAAGTGAATCAGTTATACATATACATATGTTCCCATTTCTCCTCCCTCTTGTGTCTCCCTCCCTCCCACCCTCCTTATCCCACCCCTCTAGGTGGTCACAAAGCACCCAGCTGACCTCCCTCTGCTATGCGGCTGCTTCCCACCAGCTATGTATTCTATGTTTGGTAGTTTATATATGTCCATGCCACTCTCTCACTTTGTCCCACCTTACCCTCCACCCTCCCCATATCCTCAAGTCCATTCTCTAGTAGGTCTGTGTCTTTATTCCCGTCTTACCCCTAGGTTCTTCATGACATTTTTTTTCTTAGATTCCATATATATGTGTTACCATACAGTATTTGTCTTTCTCTTTCTGACTTACTTCACTCTGTATGACAGTCTCTAGGTACATCCACCTCACTACAAATAACTCAATTTCGTTTCTTTTTATGGCTGAATAATATTCCATTGTATATATGTGCCACGTCTTCTTTTTTTTTTATTAACATCTTTACTGGAGTATAATTGCTTTACAATGGTGTGTTAGTTTCTGCTTTATAACAAAGTGAACCAGCTATACCTATACATATATCCCCATATCTCCTCCCTCTTGTGTCTCCCTCCCACCCTCCCTATCCCACCCCTCTAGGTGGTCACAAAGCACTGAGCTGATCCCCCTGTGCTATGTGGCTACTTCCCACTAGCTATCGATTTTACATTTGGTAGTGTATATATGTCCATGCCCCTGTCTCAGTTTGTCCCAGCTTCCCCTTCCCCCTCCCCATGTCCTCAAGTCCATTCTCTAGTAGGTCTGTGTCTTTATTCCCATCCTGCCCCTAGGTTTTCATGACCATGTTTTTTTAATAGATTCCATATATATATGTTAGCATACAGTGTTTTTGTTGTTCTCTTTCTGACTTACTTCATTCTGTATGACAGACTCTATCTAGGTCTATCCACCTCACTACAAATAACTCAATTTCATTTCTTCTTATGGTTGAGTAATATTCCATTGTATATATGTGCCACATCTTCTTTATCCGTTCATCTGTCGCTGGACACTTAGGTTGCTTCCAGATCCTGGCTATTGTCAATAGTGCTGCAATGAACATTGTGGTACATGACTCTTTTTGAATTATGGTTGTCTCAGGGTATATGCCCAGTAGTGGGATTACTGGGTTGTATGGTAGTTCTATTTTCAGTTTTTTAAGGAACCTCCATACTGTTCTGCATAGTGGCTGTATCAATTTATATTCCCACCAACAGTGCAAGAGGGTTCCCTTTTCTCCACACCCTCTCCAGCACCTATTGTTTGTAGATTTTTTGATGATGGCCATTCTGACTGGTGTGAGGTGATACCTCATTGTAGTTTAGATTTGCATTTCTCTAATGATTAGTGATGTTGAGCATCGTTTCATGTGTTTGTTGGCAATCTGTATATCTTCTTTGGAGAAATGTCTGTTTAGGTCTTCTGCCCATTTTTTGACTGGGTTGTTTGTTTTTTTGATATTGAGCTGCATGAGCTGCTTGTAAATTTTGGAGATTAATCCTTTGTCAGTTGCTTCATTTGCAAGTATTTTCTCCCATTCTGAGGGTTGTCTTTTCACAAAGATAACTACAGGCTAATATCACTGATGATCATACATGCAAAAATCCTCAACAAGATAGTAGCAAATAGAATCCAACAGCACATTAAAAGGATCATACACCATGATCAAGTGGAGTTGATCCCAGGAATGCAAGGATTCTTCAATATACGCAAATCAGTCAATGTGATACGCCATATTAACAAACTGAAGGAGAAAAACCACATGGTCATCTCAATAGATGCAGAAAAAGCTTTTGACAGAATTCAGCAGTCATTTATGATAAAATCCCTCCAGAAAGGAGGCATAGAGGGAACTTATCTCAACATAATAAAGGCCATATATGACATACACCAGCCAACATCATTCTCAATGGTGAAAAACTGAAACCACTTCCACTAAGATCAGGAACAAGACAAGGTTGCCCACTCTCACCACTCTTATTCAACATTGTTTTATACACAGCAATCAGAGAAGAAAAAGAAATAAAAAGAATCCAAATCACTAAAGATGTAGTAAAGCTGTCACTGTTTGCAGATGACATGATACTATACATAGAGAACCCTAAAGATGCTACCAGAAAACTACTAGAGCTAATCAATGAATTTGGTAAAGTTGCAGGATACAAAATTAATGCACAGAAAGCTCTTGCATTCCTATACACTAATGATGAACAATCTGAAAAAGAAATTAAGGAAACACTCCCATTTACCATTGCAACAAAAAGAATAAAATACCTAGGAATAAACCTATCTAAGGAGACAAAAGACCTGCATGCAGAAAACTATAAGACACTGATGAAAGAAATTAACGATGATACAAACAGATGGAGAGATATACCATGTTCTTGGATTGGAAGAATCAACATTGTGAAAATGACTATACTGCCTGTAGCAATCTACAGATTCTCTGCAATGCCTATCAAACTACCACTGGCATGTTTCACAGAACTAGAACTAAAAATTTCACAAGTTGTATGGAAACACAAAAGACCCTGAATAGCCAAAGCAATCTTGAGAAAGAAAACGGAGCTGGAGGAATCAGGCTCCCTGTCTTCAGACTATACTACCAAGCTACAGTAATCAAGACAGTCTGGTACTGGCACAAAAATAGAAATATAATCAATGGAACAGGATAGAGAGCCCAGAGATAAACCCATGCATATGTGGTCACCTTATTTTTGATAAAGGAGTCAAGAATATACAGGGGAGAAAGACAGACTCTTCAGTAAGTGGTGCTGGGAAAACTGGACAGCTACATATAAAAGAATGAGATTAGAACACTCCTTAACACCATACAGAAAAATAAACTCAAAATGGATTAAAGACCTAAATGTAAGGCCAGACACTCTAAAACGCTTAGAGGAACGAATAGGCCAGAACACTCTGTGACATAAATCACAGCAAGATCCTTTTTGACCCACCTCCTAGAGAAATGGAAGTAAATCCAAAAATAAACAAATGGCACCTAATGAAATCTAATAGCTTCTGCTACACTTTTTGTCCTTATATTTCTACAGATTTTAGTCTCAAAATTGTTGTCTAAGAGGAGTTTTTAATTCCCTGATGTCTTATGATAAAATCTTTCCTGAATAGTGGCAATTTTCACCTTTCTAATACCTAGAAGCATGCATTTCAACCACTTTTACTTTCAAGTGCTGGAGAGTTGTCTTTCTGTGAGTTTGTTTTGTTTGTGTTGTTTTATTTCTGAGATGAGGTGATAGTGATGGTAGTGATAGTAATTTTCGTGATTCAGACTTTGTATCCTGCTTACCATATGCTGCATACTACTCTCAGTGCTTTGTACTCCTTAACTCAGCCAATTACAAGATAGTTTTTTTCCTCCAGCATTGTTTTTTTAATCATGAGATTTAAATATTATATAAAACTGCCAAGCCTAACTGGATACAGATATTTACTACAATTTTTCTTGATGTATTTCAGGCATTTATTATTCATCTTTAAATTATCTTGGTGAAATCTTATTACAGTCCTTGTTTGAGCATGAAAAAACTAAGTTATAGGTGAACTAGGGTTGAGATTCAGTATTCTTTGCTCTGGTGATTTTATTGCCATTAATGTGCTAAAATCTAAAAGTGCTTAAAACCTCATTAGAATTTAACAGGATAGAATTTTGAATTATGCATTATCCTCAAGAGGAGATTTATTACATATTTATATTTATAACATAGATGTTGCATTTTGAGAAGGCTAGGAAGGTAGCCAAAGAAATTTTAAAATATTAGTGTGTGAATACAAAGCTAGGAAAACTCTTCTCACAGGTTTTACTTTTCTTTGAGAAATGGGGATTATTTTGGAACAGTTGTTTATCCAAGACTAGCTCAAAATCCAAGTTTTATCAGCATTTATATTTAAATTTGCACATCTCAATGTGTAAAGTCTTTCTCTTCCTGTACAGTCTCTTTAATACAATATAGAACATTATTGTTGACATTAGAAGCCTTTCCACCTTAAGTGTGTTCTTGTATTTAAATTAATATAGAACTTGGTTGATACTTGGTGCATGCATACTTTTTACTCAGTGGAATATCCAGGTTTGCTTTATTTTACTCATACAAATGCTTCACTGGGGCTTTTCTTATCAAGCATTTTCAAATGCAGTTAAATAAATAATCTTCCTAACACTCTGATAATTACTAGCCTGTGAAGGATAAGAATTATAGTGAAAAGCAGAATATATATGATGCCTTTTGTTTTGCCCTTTAAAGTGAAATGTTTTCATATTTACATAGCTCACTTAAATCTCTTGTGTTTAATTTTTTTGTTTTTGTTTTTTTTCATACGCGGGTCTCTCACTGTTGTGGCTTCTCCGGTTGCGGAGCACAGGCTCGGGACATGCAGGCTCAGTGGCCATGGCTCACGGGCCCAGCCGCTCCGCGGCATGTGGGATCTTCCCGGACTGGGGCACGATCCTGTGTCCCCTGCATCGGCAGGCGGACTCTCAACCACTGTGCGACCAGAGAAGCCCTAATATTTTAGATTTGTTAGTCTTTGTAGAAAACTAAATCAGAAGTTCCGTACAGCTGTTAGCTCATTTAGGGTCTATTTTCTTAATTCATTTACATAAATTTGTGTAGAAAATATAGAAAAGTTGGTCATTAGTATTTCGTATAAAATTCAGATGTGAAGTCTTGATTAAATATTTAAGAAACTGTATAATTAAAGCCTAGGTGTCAAAATATTTTATTTTTTATAAATTGTTATAAAATAGTTTTCTTTTTCTTATAAAAGATGAAAGAAGGTATGGGGTTTTGTGGGTACTTAATGCTGCCATTGTTGTACAAAAACAGCCGTAGACAAACAGCAAATGAATGCATGGCCATGTTCCAATGGCACATTAATTGCAAAACAAGAGGTAGCTTTGATTTGTTCTGAGGGCCGTAGTTTGCTGACCCCTGGTGTAAGATCCCAGCTGACATGGAAGGAGGAAGATGCAGGATGCTAATTGACCAAGTGGGGAGGATCAGCTAAGGAAAGGTTCTGAACGTTAGATCCATTGACCAGTTTTAGGCGTTAATGTCCAAAATGTTGTGCTTTGGTTCCATTTTCTTGTGAAATATTTCACACCTGTCTTTAGTGCTTAAGGCATACTAAAGTACTCAAAAACTAGTTGTTTAAAAAAATAAATGAATGAACAGTTCTCAGCAGCTAGTGACCTCCAAATGTTAAAAAAAAATTCTTTTTGTTAAAAATGGCAGAATTTTATAATAAATGTGTCCTGGATTACTGAAACATATATACAGGAAATGCTGGGAATGTTACCCTATGAATTAGAAAAGGGTATTCTTACAAGATTGAGATAAAAAGTCTTGTATACGGTTGTGGTTTTTAAACTATGCTCTATGGAAAGACCTGACAGATTCCCTCTGGGGCTTTTGTGGGTAGAGAGTGGGCCAGAGAAGAGAAGTTTCCGTAGTAGACTGTTGTCCGTCTACTCTGGTTCTTCAACTGAGGCAATTCAACTTGATAGTTTATTTCTTTATGTCTCTGCAAAATCATTTATATGAATAAAGGAAACATAATTCTTCTTAAAAACCAGTCATATAATAGTAAATTAGTAAATAACATAAATATGGTACATACAATTTTGTTCTTTTGCCCTAGGCTGTGTAGTGTTCCTTTGGGTACACTTTATTAAGAGCAATAACTCTACTTGACTTTTTTTATCAAAGAATTTTAATGATGGCAATGTAGTAGTAATCTTAAAGTTAATTATGTCTGTGGGAAGTATGGCTGACCAGACAATGAGTCTGTTAACCATGGCACTTCTCTGTATTTTGTAGCAGGTTTTCTGCTCTGGAAAAATGAAGCAACTATACATGGTTAGTCTTGAATTCCAAAATAGAAAATTATGCCAGTATCTAAGTTGGCAATATTTAAATTATATCAACTCTTAAACTACATAGCAAGTTTCAGTCTGGGTAACACAAGAGATACAATTTGCATTCGTTTCTTCTTTTATGGATCAGTTTTTGTTAAGTGCCTACTGTATGCCAGGCACCGTGGATCTTAAGGCACGTATAGTCTAATTGCAAGAGAAAGAATAAGCATTTGATTTTGGTGTCACATTTATATTTTAAATTACTTTAGAGCAATATTAATTTGCTGAGAAAAAAAAAAACTCATGTTGGGCTTCCCTGGTGGCGCAGTGGTTGAGGGTCTGCCTGCCGATGCAGGGGACGCGGGTTCGTGCCCCGGTCCGGGAGGATCCCACATGCCGCGGAGCGGCTGGGCCCGTGAGCCATGGCCGTTGAGCCTGTGCGTCCAGAGCCTGTACTCCGCAACGGGAGAGGCCACAACAGTGAGACGCCCGCGTACCGCAAAAAAAAAAAAGAAAAGAAAAAAACTCATGTTATAAAGCAGTATTTTTATTTAACTTTTTTTCCTCAGTAGCATAAAGAGAACAGTGATAAAATATATGAGAGTTAACTTCATAAAATGTTGTATTTGATCACGATTTTCTTAGAACTCCCATTTACAATTTAGAAAAATTCTAGTGTGGATAGGGCAGGTTCAGGGTGGACATGTTAGGTTTTGTTGTCTCTCTTTTGCAGATGAAACTTTCTTATATTCTTTCCAATACTCCACCCTGACTCTTCTTCAGTTAATGGCCTTATGACTTTCTCATGTGAAGTGAGCTGCTCAGAAAGAGAGTGAATAGGTCCCTTTAAATGTTTAGTAGATACTTTAATGATTCTTAGTTTCTACCATTCAATTACAACATAACTTTAAGGAAGACTCTATTTTTTAAAATGATTTCACAATATGTAGGCACTTTTATAACTAGAAAAGTATATTAGGGTCATCAAATTACATTTTTTCCCTGTGTTTATGTTTCAGAGCTTGTGTAAGATCGCAGTTATAATGAGCTTACGCACCTCACTGATGTAAGATAAACCTGAAACACAGGTTAATACAGGTAAATGTGGACTTGCAGTATAATTTGAATACCTTCTGATGATCTCTTAAAAGCTCTTGAATGATTCTAAAATATTCTTGGTTAATAGTTTTTAAGATACTTCCAATTTATTTATTTTTTAAATATTTCTCAGGCTATACTCAAGGATAGTTTTAACTTTTTCCACTCACCCCAACATACAGTACCTTTACCAGTTCTACCCTTGCATAGCCAAATCCTTTTCTTGAGAAATTACAGATATTTTAGCTGCAGGTGATTTGTCTTATCTGAAAGATTCTTGTAGGGGGTAAGTAAACAGCAGATATTCTCTAGAAATGATGATCTTATTTTCACATAAATATCTTCAGCTATAAGCGGTTCATTTAGAGAAATATGTCAGATATATATGAATAGTTGACAGTTTATGTTCTATTAACTTTGCTTATTTTTCAGCATTTTGGCTTTATTGTTGTTTTAACTTTACATTTTTTTTGTCACTTCAAAAATGAATAAAGCTTATTTTGTGAAACATTGTTTCCTACAGGATGTTCTCCTAAAGTTTAATAAAGCATTACTAGTTTAATCAGCACTCAATGCTCATACTTTATGCAGGACTATAATTGCAAGCATGCAGTTTACAATTCATCATACATTGTTTGTATACTGCATACAATACGGTAATGAAAAAGCAAATGTCATAGCTATCTTTAAATGTGGCTTAGAGTTATTCATTAAGTTTATTCTCAAGTTGTTTTTCTGTATGAAATGCTTATAGAAAGTAATAGAATCATCAAAACAGTTGATATTCTAGTGAAAAACCAAGTAAAGTGTCGGTTGAAGTTAAAGGGAAGATTTAACCTTGTTGGAATAAGATGACTGAAAATTTAAATGTTATATAGTATTCTTAATCATATGCTAATAAAAAAAGATTGTGTTTAGCTGTTTCTAAATTTCAACTCTCCTTTGGGTATTTCATTTTAAA
Source organism: Delphinapterus leucas (assembly GCF_059928025.1). Lineage (NCBI taxonomy): Eukaryota > Metazoa > Chordata > Mammalia > Artiodactyla > Monodontidae > Delphinapterus > Delphinapterus leucas. The sequence continues at coordinate 68,682,681 of NC_143137.1, read as the reverse complement.
TGCTACGTATCTTTGGTGGTGTTATCATTAAATAGAGCTAATACATGAGCCCAGGCTTTTTATAAAACAATTTAAAAATAGAGAATTATGTTTAATAAAGAACAAAAGTCCCTTTTGATCCATCCATTCCACTCCTTTCCAGTGGTTAACCGCATAAAAAAGGTGCAGTACATGTCACTAGAGTTGAATCTTAGTTCTCCTTTGTGAAGTAGGATCTTAATCTTGTTCCCTGTAATATAGTGTTTCAAGAAATTATCTTAGTGAATTGAGACTTGGCCCAAATTATAGAGCTCGGAGCTCTCAGACATAGGGAATACTTTTATAGATTGTGATTTTAAAATAAAATGCATACATACATATATACTAAGGTATATATAATGTGTAGCTATGTCATATATGATAGGTACATATTTGTGTAATATGTATGTGTGTTTACCAACTATATGGAACATCAGCACGTCACAGAGAAGATTTTGTGGAAGAAAGGAGGTATCCATTGTTGACTGAGGTGGAGTGAGGGGAGGGTAGTGGCAAGATATATCATGTATAAAGATTTACATATATGTTTATATAATATATTATTATACACTAACCTTACAATTAACAATGAATATATTATTTTGTATACAATATTAATATAATTATATTATAATATTTTATATGCAATAATAATACAATATTATCAGTTATTATATGTCTATATATTCCACTACTCTCCTCTCACTCCACTTTAATAAGCAACAGATAGCTGTTTTCTTCTGCGAAACCTTCTGTGTGCAGTGCTGATGTTCCATGTATTTGATGCAACAGAGAGAGCTCTCAAAGACACCATAGAAATGAAAGTGTCTCCAGTGCTAGACTATGAGTTCCTTAAGAATAAAGACCATGTGTTGCTTAGCAATTGTTTGCATTAACTGGTAACTCTATTTCAGGTTGTACATATTTGAAGTCAGTCTCATTGGTAATTGAATCTTTCTTGAACTTCAGAAAGGATAGAGCATAGAATCATAGAAAAAAATGTTATTCTTGAAATTCAGATAGAACTGGATTTAATACTCAGGACCATCACTTATTTGCTCTGTAAACTTAGATGAGATACTTAATTTTTCTTATCTGTAAAGATAAAATAATATTCATATCACGGTTATTAAGTGACTAAACAAGTTTATTTGAAACACTTGATAAAAGGCATTCAAGAAATCTTAGTTAAGATCTATAATTATCTTGAAAGGATTCTTATCCATTTTAATACCAATTTCTAATTTATAGTAAAATATTTAAAACTTAATTTTATACGTATGTGGTCAAGGTGAATTATGAATTTCATTTGCCATGTAATCTACTCTTCCATATTAATTGGCTTCAAGTATCACACAATTGCATTTTTTGTCTAAGAAGGTAAAATTGAAAAGCTATTGAGAAGTAGGCCCAGTAGTGTGAGAATCTGGGAGACAAAAAGTGAGCCAGTTGAAAAGAAAGTAGTGTGCTTCTCAACTTTTGTTCTGGGAGGAAGATGTGAATACTTCCATCTGTCAAGGACATGGAAAGGAAAATGGTACACAAATACATTCTAAAGGGCACTGTAAGAGTGTCCATGCTTCAGAGATAAACAGGTAATTACTACCATATACAAGTTTAAAATAGTATGGAAATAGTTTTTCATTGGAGATAAACAACTGAAGCCAGAAATGTTTGTGGTTGCTCAAATGGAAGATGCTTTGTTAGTTGAATGTATTGCCTGGGCAAAAAGTAGTCACTAATTTGTGTGAACTCTTACTTTCAAAGTTCAAAATCCTGTGGAGGGTGGCTCTGATTTCTTATGAAGTTCCATATGTTCGTAGAATTATCATTTCTCTTCTGGTTTTTGAATTATTTATGAGCAGGATTTTTTTCCAGTGGAAAAGAATAACCTTCCTTCTGGCCTTGTTTATTACCGAAATATAATGTTCCTGTACAGTTGCTTAAGTGTTCATAACAAGCTTGCGGATCTCAAAAGGGGCTGAAGAATTATTTCCGGTGGTCTTTGAATCTGTAATTGCTGCCAGCTGAGGAAGCAAAATTCCAAATAAGTTGCAGGAACTTTCACAAATAACACTTAATATAATTACAAGGCATAAAACTCAAAATATAGTTTATATAATAAGGTCTTACCTAACCACAAAATATTCAAGGACCAGTCAAACAGGGGTCTTCATAGAGGTATATATTAACCTTGTGCTCGACACTGTACTTGTTTAGATTTGGTAAAACCTTCTAGCTGCGCATTTGAAATTATGCCTGTTTAAAACATACACTTACAGATTTTCTGTTTTTTTGTGAGCGTTTCCAAGAGTACCTAACAGTAGTGATAAAAACATGATCATCAAAAGCCAGAAAATTCTTCATCTTTGCTTAGGTGTAATATTCTGGAATAAAGTGGTTTTGAGATCTAGGCCAAGGACACCTAGTGGAGTTTATTTACTCTTTTTAATAATGTGTTCCACTTTTAGAGAAATACAGTATAAAAACTCAGACTTCAAAACAGGTATATGAATAAGTAATGATACTACAAGCTCATTCGGAATATGGAACGTCTCATGAAACCTTTGCTTTACAGTTAGATTTAATTTTGTGCAGCTCTTTAGCAACATTTCTGATATTTTGACAAGAGATAAATTTGTGTGTGATCTAGCTGCAATTCAATCATAATTTACTAAAGCAAGTTTAGGAATGACCGGATTGCCTGTATTTTCAGACCATTTCTGTATCATTTACTTATATTTTTATTTTTATCTTTCGGTTAAAAGTTCAGAATGGGTTTCTATAGTTATTATTCTCTGTAGACTTAGGTTTCATATGAAGAGATCATCCACCCAATATCTCTTTTCCATACCTTCCCTCACCTCATTAAAACATAGGCTTCCTTCACTAATTTCCATTTTTTTGAGTATTATTTTTCCATTACAAAGACTAGAAACTTGAATCAATAAGGGAATTCTGTATATACTCTCTTCATTATGTATGTAAGACCTGTATAGATCTTGGCTTCATCACTTGAGTCATGGTCCCTCTCACTTTATATCCAAAATTAATTGCTCTCCCTATCTCTAATTCAGTGGTTTTCAGCCAGAGAATTTTGCCCCCCAGAGGACATTTGGCAATATCTGGAGACATGTGGAGTTGCTACAACCAAGGGTATGGTCCTATGGGCACGTAGTGAGTAGAGGCCATTGATAATGATAAACATCGAACAAAGCGCGGGACAGCCCCCCATAACAATTATTCAGCCCAAAGTGACAATAATGCTTAGACTGAGAAACACTGCTCTAATCCCTCTTTAATCATTCCTCCTCCAGATGATTCTTTTAGGAAGATCAGCTCGGTGCTTTGTGACCACCTAGAAGGGTGGGATAAGGAGGGTGGGAGGGAGACGCAAGAGGGAGGAGATATGGGGATATATGTATATATATATATATATATATATATATATATATATAGTTGATTCAATTTGTTATACAGCAGAAACTAACACACTGTTGTAAAGCAGTTATGCTCCAATGAAGATGTTAAAAAAAAATAGTACTCTCATTGCATAATCACCTGATGAGGCATCTTCATGGGTATTATCTTGAGTATATGATCTAGATTTTCGACCTTGGTTTCAGACTTGTGCAACTAATATGTTCTAGCCCTGTGCTATGCGATCTTCTGTTGCCTTTGTTAGTCAGGGTTCTGTCTTCCACAGAACATGGCATGGATTTTAGGCCCCAAAGTGTCTTTACAGCATTCTCCTTTCTGTGGTTCCAGGGAATTCTACTCTCTGTATTTCTAAACTCACAGCTCAAGTCCTGGAAGGCTTAGTTGACTGTTGTAAGAGACAGTTACTCCAATGAGTTGATGTCATTATCTGTATGTTAGTTATAACCATTTATTTCATCCTATCTACTATTATCTTTGTTTTAAAAAGATTGTTTCTATCACTGAAATCCATTTTGAAAAAATAATTTAATATGGAGTGTATTCCCTTTTTTTTTTTTTAATAAATTTATTTTTGGTTGCGTCGGGTCTTTGTTGCTGCATGCAGGCTTCCTCTAGTTGCAGTGAGCGGGGCTACTCTTCATTGCAGTGTGCGGGCTTCTCATTGCAGTGGCTTCTCTTGTTGTGGAGCACGGGCTCCAAGCGTGTGGGCCTAAGTAGTTGTGGCTCACGGGCTCTAGAGCGCAGGCTCAGTAGTTGTGGTGCACAGGCTTAACTGCTCCGCGGCATGTGGGATCTTCCCGGACCAGGGATTGAACCCGTGTCCCCTGCATTGGCAGGCGGACTCCCAACCACTGTGCCACCAGGGAAGCCCGAGTGTATTCCCTTTTATATAAAACAGATGAAACCAAAGTCTTATCTACTTGAGGAGCAGAATGAGACACTTAAATTTCCTTGATTTTCTGCTGTTTTCAAGCAGGCTTTGAGGCCATAGCCGAGAATATTGAGATGTTAACCTTTGTATTATTCTTTAAATTTTTGGTATATATTTCACTATAAAAATCTTTAGAGAATATCATTTTTTGTAGTAGGAACTACCTGTTAATACATTGCTGTATACCTCATGGTTTTCTATGCAGCACTTTGTATATATACACAATAGATATTTAGTAACTGTGTAAAGGGCCATGTCGTAAAAAATAGTACTAGAAACAAAGTAAACAGAAGGCATAATCTTAGCCTGGGAAGAAGATTTGTAGAGTATAAGGGCTAAATATGGAAATACATATGGCTTTTTGCTGAAAATTCACTAAAATGAACTAAAAGAACCAAAAACGGGAAGTATAGTCCATTCTGAAAATAGGGAACCTCCTCACCTTTAAATCCCAAACTCCTAGGAATATCTTCCTGGTGTTTTTCAGTTTGGACCTAATGTTTAACAAATAGGATGCAGAGATTTGTTACTTAACTCCCATAAATTAGTGTGCTCCTCGGCAGTATACAAAAGGAAGAAAGAAGTTTCCAGGGAACTTCCCAGTTATTACAGCTTGGTAGCATAAGGGTTGGGTTCAGTGTTAGGAAGTTGACATGTGCCCTTTGGAAATCCATTTCTCAATTTAGGAATGGGCTGCGTAGAACTCAAGGAAGAACTTACAGTCATGGATTTTTTCTTTTTATTCACTTGTTTAATTCTGTTGTGAGGATTTAATAAAACATGCAAGACAGAGTCTGCTAGGTGCCCATCTACTCCTCATTTCAGAAAGCCAGTTTTATTCGGGATAATGACATCATTTCATAGCTAGCCATACACTTTAGGATGGTCTCTGAGATGTAACTGAAGATTTTCTGGAGGCTTTATTTAAAGGGACCCTTTTTTTCTCTCTCTTTCTTGCTTCCTCTTGACTGGAAAATATCCAGTATGCACCATTAAAGAAAAATAATGAATTCTTTTGTTTTCAAAACAGTTTATCTATTTCCAATGACCAAAAATATTATATGTAATATTTTTAACATTATAATGACTTTGCTGTTGTATTTTTATCGCACATAACTCCTATCAGGAATTTGATCAGGACAACTGATTTTCTGAGGGGTGTTATAGCCATGCTATGGATAGAATCTGAGAGGATTTGAGGTAGAATGTGAAAACCTATTTTTTTTTAAGTTCAGTAGTTATTTATTTGATTGCATTCACATTCTTGTCCCGGGTCTTCCATGAAGCTAGGGCATCTACCAGGAAAGAATGGTTCCTGAGTGTTGGAATAGTGATATATCGGAGCATTAGAATGGTTGGAATGCTCAGACAGAAACATCCTTCCTGGTCATTAGAATTGCATATTAAGGAGGAAGAGGAAATGATGGTAGGCAGATGAAATATAAACTTAAAATAGGAAAAAAGAAAAAGTTACTTTCTGAAAGAATTGCTGAAATTCATTAACAAATAGTGCAAAAACTGAATTTCATCTTTTACGTATTTATTAAAAATATGTACTTCTCTGAACAAGTATGTATTGGCATTTTCTCTCTTGGGCATCATGACACGCACTCAGGATGCAAATGCTGAGCACAAACAGACAAGGTTATATGGTATCTGATATCATAACATGGAACTTTTGGCCAGGAGAGGATCACATTAACAAATACAAAACTGGAACAGAGACAGGCTAAAAAGGAGAGAGGAACTGAGAGCCTGCTAAGATGGATGGACTTGACCTAGGCAGGGGTGCCAAGAAAGACTTTCTTGAAGAAGAGGAATGAAAATGAAAATCAACTTTTCTACCCAAGCAGACAGCTGAAGGAAAGTAAAGATGAGAGGGAGAGTATTCTAGAGAGAGGAAGCAATATGTAAGAAGGACTTGCCACAGAAGAGAACAAATTCAAAGGGCTGAAAATAGGCTAATGGTGTTAGATTAAAGAGATAAAGGAGGAACATAATTATAGGGAAGCATGATGTGTGATGTGGCAAGAGGGATCAATGTCATTTTTTTCCCTAAAAAATAATGGGTTTGGTAGTACTAATTAAAATTAGAGAGATTGCTAAAACTTTGAATCTTCCCTTTTATGCTTTAACTCCTATGGCTTAGCTATAATAATTAAAGCAATATATACTAGTGTCTCTTGTTTATAAGTATACTATAAGACTGAAAATAATTTGTGTATTATACATTTAATCACGAAGTAAAAATAATTATTTTCTGATGTCTTTGGATTGCTCACTAGTTTCCTTATACTTTTTTCATCTCTTTCACTCATCATATTCCTAGCCATAATAACTTCCTATGACCCACTTACTGACCAACTTGAAGAATAAAAGTTAGATGCCATTAGAAGCCAAATAATATAAAGATAGTTTCAGCTATTCAGCTGTGGGTTCATTTATTCGATTGTTGCTTAAAAGATGTTATCCTCATCTGTTACAAAGCCTCTCTAATATGTCTGAGCTACTAGTTTTACTCAGTCATTCATCATTGTTCTGTAAAATCAAAGAAAATAGGGTCCGAAGAAATAGAATAGTGTCTATTAATTCATTTTTACACAGTTTTGTCACACAATAATTTAATAGGTTATGATATTCTGTATTGAGAAGGTACTTGAAGTACTCAGATGAGTAACTGATAAACCTTAACCATCCTGTAGAAAGTACACTTTACATTCTAATATACTTAGTTGTTAAAAAGATGGGACTAAATTAAATTTATTAATTGACGGCTGGGCATGACTTTAAGATCTTTTTTTTGAATTTATTTAAAAGTAATTTAATTAAAAATTCATGCATCTTATAGTGACAAATTGTGTTGATTTTGATTGGTTAACTTAGTTTATATAACTTTAAAAATTTTCTATGGCTATCATACTCTGTTATAAATGTAACATATTTGGCTTTTTCTTAATTCTGTTCATTACCAAATCCTACTAAGGTGGTATGTTATTTAGGTCTAGTTTTTCCTTGTGCCTTACAAATTGGAACCTGGTATGGATTCTTCTTTTACTGTCTACTTTTTTCTTTCCATCACTAAAAACTCCTTTGTTTTATGTTCTAGCCAAAATCTGGCTTTCTTGCCAAGTTATTCCTTTGGCTTTATTTGTCTTTTGGTTTCTCTTTACATTAAAAAACTTTTTTTTTCCCCTTGATTATCACCTATGTGAAAGTCACAGATTAGCTCTAACCCAGATTCAGACTTCTCATTTAAACACACTTTTGATTCCCCTAACCACAGATTTGTTTTCTTAAAGTTCTGTATATCAGTTTGAGAAAATAAAAGGAAATGGCATTCTTAGTCACTGGTATTGTTCAGGGGAGGTTGAGATGAATTTTTACAAACATAATATTTCTTTATTATTTTCCCATATAACATCTAAGAGGAGCAAAACAGATTTAGTTGTTGTAGTTGAAGAACAGGGTAGCCTCAAAAATTGCATAAATTTATTATTTCTGTAACTGAAAACTCAACCAAAACTAACATACTTGATTGTTTTATCAGTCAATAAAAATAAATCCAAATTCAGACAATTAATAATATTAGCTATAGGGCTTCCCTGGTGGCACAGTGGTTGAGAGTCCGCCTGCCAATGCAGGGGACACGGGTTCGTGCCCTGGTCCGGGAAGATCCCACATGCCGCGGAGCGGCTGGGCCCGTGAGCCATGGCTGCTGGGCCTGCGCGCCCGGAGCCTGTGCTCCGCAACGGGAGAGGACACAACAGTGAGAGGCCTGCGTACCGCAAAAAAAAAAAATAAAATAAAATAAATAATATTAGCTATAAAACTACTGGATGAAGAATATTTAACATTATAGTAGTTTTTTGTGATTTATTCTTTTTGAACATCCTACACATGTAGAGTCAAATTACTTATTTTCAGTTGCAATTACTAATTTTTATTGCTGATTAGTTTATTTTAATTTGGAAATATCAGTGCTTTACCTGACAGTTTTCAAGAGTTAATTATGACCACTTTATGGATTTTCATCTTTATTATTGTGATTATTTAATTTTATTACATTTCATAATCGGTTCTTGCCAGTGTTTCTACAGCTATCAAATTTTATAGAGTGGAAATTTTAAAATATTAAATTTTATAATTGGTTATTGCTATTATGTAGGAAAACTTACATTATTTTATGGATTGATCTTGTACTTGCTAAACACTATTAGTGGTTCTTTTATATTTTCAAATGATTACCTTTTATATTTAAAAGGTAAGATGGATTATGTCTTACTTTCCAATATTTAACCATCTTATTTATGTTCTTGTCTTGTTACATTGGCTAAGAAACCCAATGCAATGATACGTTATAGTAGTGATGCCATTTATCCTTCTGCTTTCTGTAACTTTGGGAAGTTCTTAACATAATGGAACAGTGAGTGTTCGTTCCACTTTTTTTAATCCCTTTTTGTATTCTTACTCAGGGATAGTTGTTGAATAGTACTGAATACTTTTTGGCCTCTAATTAAAAATTCCTATTGTGTTTTTTCTTTAATTTCATAATGTGTTAAATGAAAATAGATTCTTATATGGTGAAAGCAAACTTGAAAACCTAGTATAAACTGTCTTTTCCACAATGTATTATGATGAGAGAACATTGCATCCATATTATCACAACTTTTAGTTAACATAGCATTGTGTCCACATTATTATTACTATGTAAATGTCATTTACTTCTGATAGCTTGTTTTCCTTATAGAGGACCCCTTTTCTTTTTGGAATTTCCTGCCAACCTAAAGCATGGTTATTTCTCTGGACCAGGTGCTCACATGATCTGCTTTAGGCTCCGAATAACTATCTTTATTGCCAGTTCTTTAATGCAGGTGGGGAGTGAGGGGATGGGCCATCCTGTTGACTCCTTAGAATATAGCTAACGAATACTTACCCTGAAGATTGGCCCAAGATCTTTTCCTCCTCCTGGAATTTGTTCATCCTCAGCTTAAGTCAATCCGGAATTGTCTTTCACAGAGTCCTAACTTGTATGTGTTTTGGTCTATGGTTTTTGTTTCCGGTCTGATTCCATCTTTTTCTATTTCTCAGAAATTCTCCAAACTTTCTAGTCATATCATAGCATTCTTCTTTATTTTCCAGTATCATCATATATGCATTTATGTGTGCATGTGTGTACTTCCAGAGTGCATTTAATCCCACCATCATTACCAATACACATTTGCAGAGTTTTAAAATGAGGGGAGCATGTGTCATCAGGCTACCATCTGATCCAGCCTCTCAATGATTTATTCAAATGAGAAATCCTTATAAAAATAGTCTTGTTCTTTAAGTCAACATCCATTAGACAACCTACTTCACAAAATTAAAAAATCAGTTGATTTCTTAATTAAAGTTGTACTTAGAATTTATAACTATTTGCTGAGGGGGGCTGGGGAAGATGGTCCAAAGAGTCCACAAGGATAATTCTCATTACTCATAATTCCATTTTTGAAAGCTCGTCCATTCCTGGCTGTTTTCTTTCTCACATTATCTTCAAATTTGTGGTGATTACTCTTTCGCTGATTCATGAGTTTATTTTTAATGAGCTTCTGAATTATTCTGTTGGGTTACATGAAACAAATCAGTTATTTTCAGATGAAATGTACATTACATAGATGGCCGAGAGTAAATGGTGAAGACTATGCTTGGTACTGTTTTATTACTGGCAAAAAAAAAAAAAATTAATAGTTACTATGTTTAAAGTAACAAAAACTCTGTTCTATATTTATTTACACTTTTAAAAGATCATGTTTTAGTTTTAGTTTGGAACTAAATGGAACTCCTCTTTCTTTTGTGGCTTCCTCTCCTTGTTCCACAATGAGCACTTTGTTATACAGCAGAAACTAACACAACATTGTAAAGCAATTATACTCCAATAAAGATGTTAAAAATAAAGTTGCTAAAAAAAAAAGAGAGATTGTATTTTAAATGCCATTTCAGGTATTCACTTTCTGAGTGGCTCTTAAAAAGAGATGATTAGCAGTTTAAATTCAGGATGTTTCTTGTTTAAGTCAAATTTATTCACAATTTTTGCTTTGTTTTTATTTATTTAATAAAAATGTTATTTTGTCAGTTTTTTGGTGCTTGAGTAGACCTTTACATATTTTGTCCCTCCATTTGTCAAGTTGTTTTTCTAAAATGTAGAGGGATGTAAGTAAAGTAGTTAAAACCCCACAAATTTGATATTCCTTTTAAATCCCCAATCCATGGATATTCATAGTTTAACGTGGCATGGTGACTTCTTCCCATGTCTCTTAAGCACCATACAGCTTGGCATACAATCCATATTTTAGAGTTCATCATTATCATCATATGATATCCATTGGGTGGCCTAGCATGTTGGGCAATCCTCTGCTAAGACCTATAAAACAGTTATTTCTAAAATATATTCTTGGCCTCTTGTGGTTGATGTGAAAGTGGACGTTGCTGGACACAGCTCTAAGTTACTGAGGATTCTGAGTCTTGTTTCTCAACAAACAAGTAGGTCCTCATGAGTCTAACATAGTTTGCCTCTGGACTTATCTGAAATTTGAGTCCCTTACGGCTCATCTATATTCAGTATTCCTCTTCTATAACTTAAACTGGTTTTTTGCTGTTTTATATACCCTAGAAATTAGCAACATATCGCATGGCAGGAAATGACTACTAATTAATTTTATAGTAGGGCAGACGCATAAATCCTGAGAAGCTTAGTGTCATTTCTTAGAGAGTTTAAATGTTAAGTATATTAAAATATAGTATTAATCAATCATATTTACAATCTTCCCATAACTCCCTTTTTTTGGATTAATAAGCCTATTATAAGCAAACAGACTAATGTTATGAGATATTAAAAACTCCACACTATCTTGTGTTCTCTGAAAAGCATGCCTAGTTAGGGGGAAGAGGGAAATTAGGAGTTCAGGATTAACATATACACACTACTGTATATAAAATAGATAAACAACAAGGACCTACTGTGTGCACAGTGGAACTATACTCAATATCTTGTAATAACCTATAATGGAAAAGAATCTGAAAAGGAATATATATATATATATATATGTATGACTAATCACTTTTGCTGTATACCTGAAACTAACACAACATTGTAAATTAACTATACGTCAGTTTTTTTAATGGTTAAAAAATGTTTTTAAATAGGAAATAAAAAATAAAATGTGCCTAGTCAAAACCAAGGAATTGTTTACTCTTTGATTAAACATTTGTATTTTGTTTCCCTCACAAAACATCCACTTTATTCCTTCTAAACAGCACATAACTAGTTGAAAGCAAAAAGATAACATGCTATAAACGGATGTACAAGAAATTTTTACCTCAGAAGGAACATAATGATTGTAAATCACGATGTCCCTTCAGTGTTGATTATTGAGACCATGAAGAACAAAACCCAAGGCTTCTTCCATAATAATTAGAAAAACCTCCCCAAGCTTTCAGTCCCTGAAATTCACAATGCTTATTTTTATAAATGAGACATACAATATCCAGAAGAATGTCACTGTAAGCTACGGTCTTCTTAGGTAATCTCTCTGTGTGCTTTTATTTTTGTTTTGTTTTTGTCCTGCTGTGACGTGAACTTATTTCCAAGTAAAATGCTTGAATCCAAACAAAAAAAATCTGAGCAGGCTAGATTTTTTAGTGTAAGTTTTCCTTTCATTTATCAAGTCACAGAAATAAATAGTTCATTCTGTGAGAGGATTATATTTCCTATAAGAATGATGTACATAATTACTTATAAGAACTTCCTATCGTTGAACTTGAGTTTACTTTTAAATGTCTTTTAATATATTCCTATAAAGATTATCAATCATTTTTGCTTATATGATTTAGTGTTCACCATATAGCAGTGTCTCTTGCTGTTTTCATTGGACATGTATATAATCCAGACAGACATTTTCTTTCTTGTAATTATTACTCCTCTCTGCTAGTATTTTAATTATTTATAGCCATCAGGCATTTATTTGTCTTTTAAAGGCCTTCCAATCCCAATCAGAATGAATAAACAAAAGGAAGAAAGATTTTGTAGGTTTTCTTTTCCTTTTGATCGTGTGTGTTCTATATAACACTTAAATTATTCTTTATGAAATTAGTATATCCAGGAAACTGGAGAATTATGCCTTAGGCTGGGTGAATGAAAAACATGTTAGTGCTTCCTTTGTAAGGTTTCCAGAGTGCCACAGGAGATTTCTAATGTGCTGCTTATTTGTGTTCTCCCCAAATCTTTTTCAGTGTATTATAATGCTGGAGAAATAAAATGTTGCCTACCCTTTTCTATGTTCCACACCTCACTGAAAACATGTCAGCACAGAAAGCAAACGTTCATCATGTCTCAGTATAAAACAGATCCTGCCAGGGATCATGCCAAACCCAACCAACCATGACGGTCAAATCAATGTATGTTTTGGTTTAAACTTTAATTTTTGCCTTTGCTTTAGCAATTTGACTCTGGTATATGTTGTTCCCTATGGCTTATCATTTTATGGCGTGATAGTTACTGAAATTGACAAGGCTTCCTGCTTACCTTTGCAATGTATATGTGTGACAACATAAACTATAAGAGAAAGTGACATTTGACTCAATAAATATTTGTGTTATGTCCCCTACATCTGTTTTACAGAACTCCTTTTTTATTCCTCCATCAATATTCACTGAAAAATGCTGGCTTCTACCTTTTGTCTGGACGTCACAAATTCCGGAATCAGTGTTTCAATTTCCAAGTTAGACTTTTTATTGTTATTGACCCAAGAGATTTAATTCTCTCATCAGTTTATATTCACATCGTAAAACATAAATTAATTTGGTTGTTTTTATTTATTTACTTATTTTGCTGTTTTGGGGGCTGGGCATGCATACCATGCTGTGTGTTATACCACACGTCCAACTTATTGCTGCTGAGTCATTAAAAAACTGCAGGAGGGATTATATTTTTAAGTTGATATTAAACTGAGCAAAAAAATAAATGGGTCTAAACTTTAGTCATTCAGAAGCATGTTTTCTTGGATGAGATTATCCCTAAAGTTGTTAAGTGCTTGGACTCTCTATATTCTGATCCTGATTTCAAGTCTGTATTTTTCAGTCATTATCTGTGTGACTTTGGACAAGTTACTCAAGCTGCCTTGGTTTTAAATTTCTAGTTAATGGAATTTACCTCATAGGATGTGTGACATTTTCTTTGCTTTTTTTCCCCCTAGTGGTTTTGTAAGGTGATATCCTGTTTCATACTACTACTGATTGTTTTTTGAGTTTTATATGCATATCTACTTTTTCTCTTGCTTGTTAACTTAAAATCATTGATGATTTAATAAATATTGGCTTGACTGTGTAAAATAAGAAATTCAGTATGACTTTCAGCCCTCTTCATATTCCAACATTTTGTGATGTAGTTTACATATTTTTTAAAAAACCTTGTCTTTGAAGAATAATTATTAAAGCATTGCTTTGCTTTATAATCCATTAAAATAATTATCCTTCTCTCTGTATAACTGAGTGGTTTTTTTTCTATAACAATCTGTAAATATTGATGGACAAATAGGTATCATTTTCTTCTTTATGACCCTTTTATCTCAGGTTCTGTAAATATCACACTCCTGATTTCTTCCTACAAAGTATGTCTGCTCCTTCTCAGACTCTTTGCCAGCTTCTTTACTTCTCTTAGATGCCTAAATGCCGCAGATTCTTAGAGCACTGTCCTGTGTGATCCCCCAGAATTCTCACCCACTCATATGGTTTTAAATACCCTTCATTTGAAAATGACTATTTTCTGTGTTCTATACTCATAACTGCCTATTGGATATTTTGTCTTGGATGTCTCCCTCAAATCTCAGATTTATCCAAAATGGAGTTTGTAATTTCCCCCAATATCCAAAAGTGCTTCTGGCAAAGGAAACTTTTTATAACTTTTGTAGTGACCCTCTATCTGTAATATTGCTTTCTGTCTTAAAGTCTGTATTTTTACAGTGAATATACTGGATACAGTGAACCGAGCTTTCTTTGGGTTAGTGCCTCTCTGATCTACCCTTCTCAGTCACTTGACCCTCAGCCTTTTGTGTCCTTGTATTTTATGTGTAGCTATTATAAAGGCCATGTAGCTGTGTTTAGTTTTTAATCCAACATGACAATCTTTGTGTTTTTACCCATGGGCTTAGTTAGTCATTTACATTTATTCAAATTTAAAAAAGTATTTGGAGTGGTTACTCTCACCTTATTTTTTGCTTTCTGTGTGTTCTACTTTTCTCATGTTTTTTCTTAACTGTTTAATTAAGATTTTTGTTTTTCATTAGTTTTTTTCTCTGTTATTAATCTTGAAATTTTTGAAACAATTTCAGGCTTACAAAATATTTCAAAAATAGTACGTTACCTTTTTTTCTTAAGACACTTCTTGTTTTAGATTTGTATACTCATTTTAAAGCTACTTTATATTCCATGCCTTCCTGACTTATTAGATTGTCTTTCTGAAATTATCTTTCTTCCACCTAAGGTACATCCCTTAGTGCCAGAGTATTTTTAGGAATAAAATTTTACATTTTGTTTATCTGAGGGAGCCCATCTTGTTTTCATTTTTGATAAATAATGTTTGTGGGTAGGAGGTATAAGCATTTTAGGTTGATAGGTTTTTTTTGGAGGGAGTTAGGGTTTTTTTTGTTTTTGTTTTTTTTTTGGCTTTTTTTCTTAGCAGTTTGCAGATATGCCAAGTGTGTTCTTGCCACCATTATTGCTGTGAGAAAAAGTGTTGTCAAGGTAACTGTTGGTCCTCTGTTGGTTTGTTCTCTCTAGTTGCTTTAGGATCATGTCTTTATGTTTAGTGTTCCATGGTTTCCCTGAAATTTGTCTACTTGTTGAGTTTCCTTTTTATCCACTTCAGAATTCATTGGGTTTACTTTATGAATGAATTCCTGTGTGCTATAAATTCTGGACTTTTTAAAGCAATATTATTTTTCCCCATTGTCTCTATCCTCCCTTTCTGGGATTCTGATTAAATATATATTAAACATTCTTATCATGTCTGCCAAATCTCTTAACCTCTTTATATTTCCCATATCTTGTCTTCTCTGATATGAATTCTGAGTGATTTCTTCAATTCAGTTTCAGTAATTTTCTTTTCAGCTGTGTCTAATCTGTTGTTTGATCCATCCTTTGAGGCTTTTTTTGGTTTAAATTTGTAATGTTTTTTATTTGTAAAAATTGTATTTCTTATTTTTCAAGTCTGTTCTTGTTGAAGAGACTGCTCATTTCTGTGGATCCATGTTTGTTTATTTAGAATTTTTTTACATAGGTTCAAATAATTTTGTGCCTAGAAATTCTAATGCTGGTTTCATTTTGATACTAAACTGGTTTGTTGTTTTCTTCATAACTTGTTATTGTGAATGCATATATGTGTTTATGTGTTTGTCTGACTTGCCCACCTATGTATTCCATTAAGGGAAAAGAACATCTCTCTATTCATATCTTAATATATAACTTACATCCTGGTATCAGGTAAGTTCCTGAAATACAGTCATTGAAAGGAGTCTTGTTCTTATTTTTTTCCTCATTTATTTCTTTATTGAATACGTTAACTTTTTAAGTACTCCTTTTTTTTTTTTTTTTTTAAAAGAAAGACTCTGCTAATGGGTATGCTTTCAGAGCCCTTGCATATCCCACAATATCTGCTTTTTTGTCCTTCTTACAGTCAGCCAGGATTCCTAGGTAACAATCTTTTCTTTAGATCCCATTTTCTTGGGGTATTTAATATTTCAGAGAAGTTACACATCAGCCATTCTTACCTATTGAAAATAATCTGTATTGCCTGATGGAGCCTGTTGAATTTTTATCTTTAAATTTGAAAGTATCATCAGAATATGGCTTCTTTTGGGGGGGGTTCTTTCACTAATTTTGCAAGGGTCTAAATGATACCTGTGTCTCTGCAGACACTGGTCTTTCTTCAACTCAGGGAATTTTCTTCTACATATTTATAATGACTTCTGTATTATCTGTGTTTTCTCCCCAAGTTTCCCTTATACAGTTTGGTTCTTTAATTAATGTCTTGACGCTCTTCTCATTATTTTAAGTCTTTTATTCTTCTAAGTTCTAGAGATTTTCAAGTCTGTCTTCCATTTATCTAAGTCAAATTTATATAGAATAGGTAGGTTGTATACCACTTCCAATGAGATATTTAATTAAAATACATTTACTTAATATCTACATGAATCTCTAGAGACATAAAATTATTCCTACTTTGTTCCCACTTCTATGTTCAAAGTATACTCTTGAATCTTGTTTTCACTTAGCAACATCATTTCAGAGAAATATAGTTAATTCTAATGATTCCAGAAGGTTCTTTCCACCTAGAAAATTGTTTCACATATCTGCTGATTTTTATCTACCTTCTTATTAGGAAGAAACCCTATAGGTAATCTTCTACCATGTGTCCTTCTCCATGAAAAAGAACTCTGCTCTTCATTGTGGGAGGGAGCTTTGTCAGGCTAATTTTCTGCTAGTTAAGACACTTAAAAATTGGCACCATTCTGGTCAGGATAGAACTCTTCTTGTAAGTTGCAATTGAAAATCTTCTTCTTGGAAGGAAATAGACTTTTTAATACAATGGTAAATATTTTTCTGTGGAAATGTAAGATGAAAACTTTGGATACTAACTCTTTACCCATCTAACCAATATTTAAGAGTCTAATGGTCATTAACCAGACATCTTTTTCTTTTTTAACTGCTCAAAACTATTTCAATAGTAATTCCCCCCTTTCCACACACACACATGCTGCTACCAAGAAGTTATGTTTGTATTTGGCCTACTTTAGTTATCTTTCCTTGATTTAAGTTTGTAAGTTTGAATCTAAATTTTATGGGAAAAATTCAACCAATCTTTATGCTCTAAGAGAAATTATCAGTACATTTTTCTACTAACGCCTGGGCCATCCACTCAAGAAGATACTCTTCTGAATAATCTTTCTGTCCACCCTATCTTTTCTCACCCATTGTGGAAACAGGACTCATTGCCTACCAACACCTGGTATACAGATTTTCTGCTTATGCAACCACCTCAAATAAGAGAATGCCTGCCTCATTGTCTGCCTTTATCCTTCTGACTTGGGTTTATTAGTGTAAATTTCTCAGTGTCCCTACACTTATCTCTGAGACCAGGCTTTCTTTCATAGGAGAGGAATCATGTAGCACAAATTTCTAGTTTTTCACACCTTTTCAGTTTCCAAGTATAGATACAAGTTTTTCTCTTATTTTTGTTTTTAGGGGGTTATTTCCATAATGATATATCCTTTATCTAAAAACATCGATGCTTCAAAGCTGTCTTAATAGTTATATATAAAGCCAGATCTTTATAGAAGTAACTAGCAGATTAATCTGGTTAGTTTACTGAGTACCTACTATAGGTATAGTACTTTATTTGATTTTAGAATTTAATTTGGGAGAGTTGCCTTTTACTGTCTACAATTTAGCTAAGAAAATGGGATCTGTACGTATGCAAACCTAACAAGACTGTAAGAGATTGTGAGGCAAAGTATGATAATGCAAATTACTGATGTGTACTAAAGTAAATGATTTCATAAGAGGAAGTCATCACAGCCAGGTATTTGAAAATTGATGTGAATTAGAAAGACAATTATTGGGAAACCATTTTACTGGAGAAGAGAAAACAGTGATTATATCAGTATGGCCACAGAAGTGGATTCTGTATAGTAAAGGAGTGGAAACTGGCCAGAAGGATTGATTAGGTTGACTGTGCATAGTCCTGAATGCTAAGATGGAGTTTGTGCTGCAAGTAATGTGGGTTTGACACAATGAAAATGGTTGTTCTAGTGAGATTAGAACAGTAGCCATGGGCAGAGAGAAGTAGCCAGTTAAGACATCCTTGAGGAATCTAGGTACAGGATGGTAAGGATGTAGACTGAGAGTGGTCAGAGTATAGCTGGTGAGGGATGTCACAGTAGAAAACTAACAGGACTTGGTAACTGTTGGATAAGTTGTATAGGATCAAAACATTTTTGCTAATTAAAAGAGACATTGTGTATGAGACAGAGTTTTCAACTTTATTAAGTGGGAGAATTGATATTATGAATGATGTAAGAAAATAAAGTATGACAGTGTGACAAGTCCCAGATCTAGAAATAACTGACACTGTAATGACATGCGAGTTCTCAAGCCAGATGTCTGGTGCTTTTGGCTGCCCAGGTTTTACCCCACTGCACTCTGGCTCTGAGAGCTGCATAGTTTGGGTCTTTCCTAATCTTTAGTCTCTGTTCTTATTCAGCAGAGTGACAGTGCTGCCCCCTCAGGGTTTCTTGACCAATTCTTTCTTCTTAATTATCTTGTTTCACAAATATTTACTGAGAACCTTCAGTACGTGCAAGACCTTGTGCTAGGCATGGAGAGTAAAGGAGACGAAAAGTGCTGTGTGGTACTTCCGTTAGTAAGTAAAGTCAAGTGCATTTTAACTAGTATTTTGTTGTCGAGGTTTTCAGGAGACATTTGTTTCACTCAAATGATCAAGAGGCAAATACTTTGCATTTGGAGAGGACTCTTGTTTTTCACAAACTATTAGTAAGTGACTGCTTTTTTCCTGCTGTTTTGGAAATTTACAAATAACGAACTTTTTTTTTCATCTCCACTAGGGGACAGTGTGTTACCATTAGATTTTTTTTTTTTGCTTCCATATCAGCAAAATGTATACAGAAAGGAAATTTAGCCTCTAATTATTTTGATACGATATTAATTACCTTACAAATGTAACAAAACTTAAAATGTTTCTAAAGTATACAGCTTAGGATTTTTGTATATCGTATGTGTTATGGATGGATAGATATATGGCCATATATAGATACAGGTTTTATTTGTTTAGAGTGATTGAAATTTTGTGGCATTTAGATAATTTTTGCATGAGTCCACCAAAACAAGGATGCGTGGCAGAAAGATATTAATACCAAAATATACGGAAATTGAATTTCAGGACAGTTTTGTAATTCATGGAACTTGAATTAAGCTTTCGGTATGGAATTTGCTGAGACAATGTAATGTTTACCCTTCCAAAAGATCTGTGTAGTCTCTTGAGACATCTAAAGCCTAAATAATACATTTATACATATATTTTAAATTTATAGATGTTCTTTTAAGAGAGTACATTGTGTTCTTTAGTAATGATGTGTATGGAAGATGAAAATCTCAAAAGATTTCCGTTTAGGTTGTCTATAAAGATTTGGAGAACAGTGATGTCATAGCTTTTCCTGCCATTCTTTGAGACAAGATCCTACAAACTCCACATAAATTTGATTCTAATAGCATACCATAAATTTGTTTATACCTCTTTAATTCAAGTACTGATATCTGTGTAGTACAATGATAGGGTTTAATGTTTTGAAATATACCTTTTAAAAAGTTCTTCAAGTTTTGCCAAAACTGGGTATAGTTTTGCCAAAAGTTGTCCTTTGAGAAAACTGAAAGCGACAGTGGATCAGTAAGGAATTCTGAGGATATGACATTACAGAAAATTGACCACTTGTACACTTGCAAGGTGCTACTTCTTCGTCATTTACTTCTGAAACTGCAGGCGTTACTTGTTCAAATTGTGAGGTTGATGGTGGGGAGCAGGGAAAAAAGCTGCTATGAATAATGGAGGTGCCATTTCATTCCCAATCTTCTGTGAAAGTAAAGAAATCCATTTTCCCTGATTTCCAAAGAGCTTGCCAAAGGCTTAGAGGTCCCATGAGAATTTTTGCATCGAGACTTCACTACTCTATGGAAGATGATAGATAGAACCACGGGAAAGAAACCTACCATCAACCAAAAAATAATAATAATTATATATATACATATATATATATCTCATACAAAAAACCTAAAGTACAGGATTCCATTGACAAGACTTAATTACTCGAGTAACTTTAAAATTATGTTTTTAAAAGATAATGGTAATAGAACTTCTGTGCATCTTTTTTTTTTTTTTAAATAAACTTATTTATTTATTTATTGGCTGTGTTGGGTCTTCCTTGCTGCGCGGGAGCTACTCTTCTTTGCCGTGCACGGGCTTCTCATTGCGGTGGCTTCTCTTGTTGCATAGCACGGGCTCTAGGCACACGGGCTTCAGTAGTTGTGGCTCACAGGCTCAGTAGTTGTGGCGAACCGGCTTCATTGCTCCGTGGCCTGTGGGATCTTCCCGGACCAGGGATGGAACCTGTGTCCCCTTGCATTGGCAGACAGATTCTTAACCACTGAGTCACCAGGGAAGCCCCGATCTAAGCATAGGATATTTCATCGTAATCTTGAAATTACAAAGTGATAGAGAAATAGCTAAATATGATAAGTTTAAAACCCATGGTGAATTCTAATCCTAAATAATTCAGTTCAAGGATATAAAAAATTTTAAATAGCAATTTTATATTGATTTTTTTTAATATTCTTCCTGATATTTAAAAAATCCAACTGTAAGAAACCCTTCAAAATCTCAATGAGCAACTGTTAACATGCTAAATAAAATTAAGTACACATTTTTTGTTGTTACTTTTAGCTTAACTTCCATTATAACTTTCTTAATCTCTAAATCAGCAAAAAGCTATAACTTTGTGAATTATTAATATGATTCTTTTGGAAATCTTTTATTGAAAATTGCAATATTCAAACAAAAATGTTTTCTTTGTACAGATTTTGAAGTTTTTGGTGGGGATAGATATTCTCTGGAAATCTAGACAATTATGAAGTACTGATTTTATGAGATAACAAATCAAATTTAGTCCCTGACTTTAAAGTCTTGAAACTAAGTTTTAAAATAACTTATTTTTCTTATTAGAATAAAGTGTGTTTATTATGAAAATTTTGAAAATACAGCAAAACATAAAGATGAAATAAAAATAGCCATAAATCTGTCACCCAAAAATAACTCTTGTTAACAGTTTGATATTTTCCTTCCCAGTAATTTAAGAAACCTGATTACTACATCCTTTTTTTACCTTTAGGACCAGTTTCTAGTTTATAATACAGCTGTAACCAAGAAAAAGAGTGAATGTTGTATTTTAAAGCTAGAAGTTATATTTTTATTTTTTTATGAGAAGATAGAGTGCAATTTTTATTGTTTTTCAAAAATTTGACATTGTTCTCAAGTGAACAGAACAATAAGATAACAAGTAATTACTGTCTGAAGCCTAGCCATGGATGTTGCTGGAGTTACAGATAGTAAGTAAACTGCTGATAAATTTAATTTGGGTGCTTTTTTCTTAATTTTTTATTGTGAAAATTTGGGTACCCACTCTTCTTACAATAGCTTTATCACATTGATATGTCACTCTAAGGATCAGCCATTTCTTGGCCCAAATTATTTCTTGTTCATCCTGGACTCTATAGTATTTTCTTCCTCTTTCTCTCATCATTTGGTTCTGTCTCCCTGAGGATAATTCCTGTCTCATGTGCTCTTACCATGCTCTGAATTCCCTTGTTCTCTCATGTGCAGCTGTAGCAATATTACCTACAGTCTAGTCCTGTACATATATTTGTACATTACATCACATTGGTTTTCTAGGGATGGGGTTAACATTTTTCAAATTTTTTGTTTCATGGAGTAAATATTCCCAGATGACATGGCTGCTGACATAACCCATATGTAGTTTTCTAAATGTTCCAAGCAGGTTTCTTGGTGATGGTGGTAGGGTGTGTCAGTAGATAAGGAATAGGGAAATGGAATAGTAATGTGATTACAAGGTATGAGATGATTATGGTAGTAATTCACCATTTTTCTCTCTTGCTTCAGTTTGGATATTTTTTTACTTCATTTCAGGGTCACTGATATTGTCTCTGGCTCTTCCCATCTCATATGAAATCAATTAATTCTTAATTTCAAGTATTATATTGTAAAATTGTAAAAAAATTTTTTTTTTTTTTTTTGCGGTACGCGGGCCTCTCACTGTCGTGGCCTCTCCCGTTGCAGAGCACAGGCTCCGGACGCACAGGCTCAGCGGCCGTGGCTCACGGGCTCAGCCGCTCTGCGGCATGTGGGATCTTCCCGGACCAGGGCGCGAACCCATGTCCCCTGCATCGGCAGGCGGACTCTCAACCATTGCGCCACCAGGGAAGCCTAAAAATTGTTTTTTTATTTGAGATTCCAATTCTATGTTAAAATTTCCCAGTTTTCATCAACGTTTCCTTCTCTTCCTCTATTTTTTAAATATATTAATCTTAGTTATTTTGAAATCCTTGCAGGGTAATTCCAATATATGGATCATTTCTGGGTCTGTTTAAATTGATTTTTTTTTGCTCTTGTTTATGGGTAGTCTATTTATTTATTTATTTATTTATTTATTTATTTATTTTTGCTGCTTTGTGTTCTTTACTTGTCAAGTAATATTTTATTGTATGCCATCTGTTACTTACAAAGCATTATAAAAGCTCTAGTTTATTTTAGCTTCCTCCAAAGAATATTAAAATTTGTTCTGGCAAGCATGTGTGTTACTGGGGAATCAACTGGCTCTTCTGGATCTTGTAAAGCTTTGTTAGGGCAGTTCTAGTTCAGTTTTGTCTTTATTCCTAGGTTATAGGCATGGTCTTCACCAAGGTCTTCTTGTTCCAGCCTACCTCACATCTAATCTTCTAAGTGCAGTGCAGCTTCTAAAATCTCTGCTCATTGCTCCAGCTTCCCAGAAATTATTCTCTGCTAGGCCCCATGGAGTCTACCTGTGCAAGTGCCGATTAGGAACTGGCCAAATAAGGGGAATTTTCAGCAGAATTTTAGGACTTCTTTGCAACTCTCCCGTCGCAGGGATGTTTTTCGCGCAATCTGAGCCACCTTTGTCAACTTTAAATTGTAATCTCTGTCTTTTATATCCAGAGAGACCATCATTCACTTGGACTCTATTTCTCTTCTTTATAGTTTCGAAAAATTCTCTCAACAAGACATCTGAGATGAATGGTCTCTGCTTTCAAGGACTGTAGATATGCACTGGTTACTGTCTTAGATCGGCAAACAACATTTTTACATAGAGTTTACCAGATTTAATGGTTATGTATGGTGAGTAGGTGTTATCAGCTATTGTTGTGGCTGAAACAGTACCCTCCGTAAAAATGATAATTCTAACAGCTGTTATTATAGAATATTTGTTAGGTATCTGTGATTTACATGTCTTACCTGGTTTAGTCCCTACAGAAAAATCTGTAAAGTAGATAATATTGTTACCCCAGTTTTAGATGAAAAACGCAGAACTATAAAACTTTGATAATTTGCTCAAAGATATCTGACAGTTGTGAAGGCCAGTATTTGAATACCAGCAATCTGACTCCAGAGCCTGATTAAACACATCTTTTCTTGAAAAATAATACACTTTGTGTTTTAGATTCACAGAAGAATTGAGAGGATGGTACAGAGTTCCCTTGTGCCCTTTGTGCAGTTTCCCCTATTATTAACAACTAAGCCATAGTTTATGCAGATTGCCTTGGTTTTACCGAAATTTTTTTTTTATCCCAGGATACCACATTACCTTTAGTTGTCATGTCTCCTTAGGAGACAACTGTCATGTCTCCACAGTTGGCTGTGACAGCTTCTCAGAGTAACCTTGTTTTTTTATGAACTTGATAATTTTGAGGAGTGCTGGTCAGATATATTGTAGTATGTCCCTCTATTGGAGTTTGTCTGATGTTTTTTCTCATGACTAGACTGGCGTTATGGGTTTTGAGGAGGGAGACCACAGAGGTCAATATCATTTCATGATAGCATATCAAGAGTGCATACCATCAACGTGATTTTTCAGTGTTCATGTTGACCTTGCTTACGTAGTTTTAACACTAAACATTTTTATTATATAATATTTGGAGCACAGAAAGGAATGTATGCATATACATGTGCATAAATATAGATGATTGATAATAAAACGACCACCTGGAATGCCCCTCCACTCCCTATCTCCATCAAGGATTGAAAACACTGTTTTGCAAATCCACTTTCAGCAGGAAATGCTTTTTAAAGATTTATTTCCTTGCATTTTTTACTTACGTTATCAATACTTTTATAGAGGTATGGAATTTTGAAATGAGTTTGAAATCCATACATTATTTGTCTAATTTTTGTACATACTAGAATTTTCTTAGTATATGTTTGTCTCACCATCTTGTTTAAATCAGCTCTTAAAATCCCATATTTTTCAAAGATGGAATGATTGAGGTCAGGCAGAGAGGGAAAACAAATATTTAGTGGAATAACATAGGTTCTTCTCACTGAATTCGAGTCTTTCCAAATGATGCCTATAAAAAATTGCCAAAGTAATCTTTAAAAGAACAATCTTACTTAAATTTGTTAGTAGCTAAAGATATGTAAGTTGTGGAGTAATCAAAATGAGCATGGAAGATTTATTCCAAGATAGAGAAAAGTGATTTTTCTAGCCCTAGGATCTTAAACAGGTTTTCCCCCTTCATTTCTTTGTTACCATGCTGCTTTCATTATAAGTGTAAACTGGTTTCAAAGAGGTTATACAGATAGCCTTTTTCTGTTTATTTTTGAATGGGAAACCTTAATTATCATCATCTGTTGTATGTCTCATTTTAATGAGACTTGGGAGTAGATGTGTATCATACCCTGCAACATTGTAATTAATTAATTATTGAGTGACAAATACATACCTATAGTTGGTTTGTGTTTTATTCAGTTTTAGAATACTATTTCTGTATTTATAAATGGTGTGTCATGAATGATATCTGCTCCTATCTAAGTGAATCACATTTTAAGCTCAAGCATATTTGGCTTTTAAATGATTAGCTAATGTGATTTGATATTCTGGAAACCGGTACAGCATTTGAAATCCATTATTGAAATGTCATTAAAACTCACTCACGAGAGGCAAAGTAGCCACCATACAGCCCCTGTGCATCTTCCCCAGTTCCACCTCTTGGAACACAATCAGGGAAACTGACAGGAAAGAATAGTTTAAGCAGAGGTGATCTCTTACTACCATCATCATAGATGAGAAACCCAGGCCTGGGCTAGTGGAGGCGTGGTGGTAGTGGGAAGGCTTCGATAAGATAATATTCTTCTCTGTACTGTTGCCAGACTTCTGGCTAAATATGTAAATAGGAGTAAACAAAGTAACCAAATAGTGGTCATTGTTAACAAATGAGTCAGACTGAAAGGGTGAACATATGTCTATCATTGTCAACCCTCCTTTGCTTTGAATTTGTTATAATATATGGAGGGCAACCATGTGTTAGGCATTGAACTAAGTTTTTTATATTCAAAGGTAAAATATTCTCTACATCAAGAAACTGATCATCTGGTGGAATAGATGGCCAGCTAAAAAGACTATAAGAATTCAGTGTGCTAGAGGAATTCATAGCTATGGAAGCGTATAGATTCACCTCACTCAAATTGGGTTGAAGAACAGCAGTCAAGGGAGATTTCAGGAGTCACTGATAACTGAGTTGAACCTCAGAGTAACTAGGGTAAGCTAGGCCAGGAGAGGGAGTGAGACAGCTTTTCTGGCAAAGGGATTTAGCTGGTGCAAAGGGATGAAACCTTGAAAAATGGCTTGATTGGGCAATCTTTTTTTGGGGGGGGGCAGTACGCGGGCCTCTCACTGCTGTGGCCTCTCCCGTCGTGGAGCACAGGCTCCGGACGTGCAGGCTCAGCGGCCATGGCTCACGGGCCCAGCCGCTCCATGGCATATGGGATCCTCCCGGACCGGGGCACGAACCCGTGTCCCCTGCATCGACAGGCGGACTCTCAACCACTGCGCCACCAGGGAAGCCCAGATTGGGCAATCTTAAACAGTTCTACATGGCTTGGAGAACTGAGTGATTTTAAGGGAATGGTAAGAAGAGGCTGGAAGGATAAAAGACCTTCCAGGTAAAGGGTTAATACTTGATCCTGAAGTTTAAATATAGCCTTCAAAAGATTTTATGCAGGATAATGATGTGATCAGATTTTTATTATTTAAAATCAGTATTTTCATTGCTGTGTGGGAAATAGGATAGAAGAGGACAGACTTCAGAGAGACTATGAGATTGTTTTGGTAATTCAGGGCCAGAGGTATTATGCTGGCAGTGGCGGTTTGAGTGGAGTATATGGATTCAAGAAACGTTAAGGAGGTAGAAACAATGGGTCCCAGTGATGTACTGAATGTTGGGATAAGGCATTACGGACGATGCCGAAGTGTAGAAATTGGTTACCAGATCCCTCTTTTTAAACCTAGCACAATTCATAACCCAAGGATTTAACATATTAACTGTTTCCTCTTTCATTTTCCCTTCATATTATCATCCCCTCATACCTTCAAGAAGCCTAAATAATTAGAAAAAACAGAATTTCATAGGGAAATATGATTTCAAAGGGAAAATCACATTTTAGCAACTTGTGAAATAACTCTTTTCACAAATCTGCCTGATCTTTACTTCAAAAACAAGCAGGTTTTTTGTTTTGTTTTCTTCCTCCACACCAGTACTCACAGTTTATAACAAAGTCTGTTGTTGAAGAACCCTCAGGAAAAAGAAAAAGGTGAAGAGAAGGCTTGTATCATCAAAGAAATATTCACACTTAAGTGAAGAGCCAAAGTTGGTCTTCAGTATTGGATTAAGGGAAAATAATCTTTTGTTTCATATTATTAGCTTTTGAAATTGTGTCATTGCTTCTTTTGGTACTTTCAGCAGATATTTTTTCTATACTGAAAGTGCTTATAAAAGCGTTTCTCCTTTATTTGGGACAATGGCTGTGGTCTGAGTTCTGTGCAGTGCTGAGCCCAAAGAATAGCAAGCCTTGCAAAGTGTCTCCTTGAACACATAGAAACAGAGTCTGTGATTGTGGTTGCCAGGGGCTAAGGAGTAGAGGAAATGGGGAGATGTTGGTCAAAGGATACAAACTTCCATTTATAAGATGGGTAAGTTCTGAGAATTTAATGTACAGATGGTGACTATAGTTAACAGTACTGTATTGTATACTTCAAAGTTCCTGAGAGAGTAGATCTTAAACGTTCTCACCCCCCTTCCAAAAAATGGTAACTATATGAGATGATGGGTGTGATAACTAACCCTACTTTAGTAATAATTTTGCTGTATGTATGTATATCACATCATCACATTGTACACCTTAAACTTATACAATGTATTTATGTTTATAAAGTTTTTCAAAAATAAATTTTTTTTAAAAAGAAAAGTAGGTCCTTATTAAATTTAATGTGTTGATACCTTTTCTTTCTAAAATAATTATTGTTTTATCTTTTCTTTCAGGATGAACAGAAGCTACAGGAAAGTTTAAGGCATGGTGCCACCATTATTGCTGCCTTAATCAAAGAAAGAAATTCCGGACTCATTGGTCAACTACTGGTAGCATAAAGAACATGAAGAAAATTACCTACTGTGTTCTTAGAAACATTTACCTAAGTATCTCTTTTGTGCTTCTCTCCGAATTGTATATGGTAGAATGTTTAAGTTGTATTTTATGTCTTTTATAATTTGGAGGATGTGATGCTTAGGTGAACTTGAAAACTTTTTATGCATGTCAAATATAAATCGCTTAAACCGGAAAAGAACAGATAAGTGGAAAATAATAGCCTTCACATAAAGAATGTGTGCCTTTTCACAAAGGCATGAAAGATAAAATAGAAATAATGATGAGTCAGCTAATTCTCCAAGGAATGAGAATTTAGGAAATGTCAACTATTATCTCTCTGTTAATTAGTAAATCACACTATAATGAAACTAATAAATAATATTAATGAGTATTGTTAATTCTAACATTATCCTCTCTCCATGGGTTATTTTGAATTGCATTCCAATTTTTCACACCTTAAAAAAAAAGAGGAGATAGCAGTGAACTCTGGTTTGAGTATCTGTACCATTAGCCTCACATTACCCTAGATCTCTAAAGGAGATGTAATCTCCTGCTTTTCTAATGTTTTAAAATTGTATGTTTTCCTTGGTTTATGAAATATAGTTTTGACTTACATTATTTTTAAAGGCTTCTGATTTTTCTGAATAACTTTAAAAGAAGACTGGAAAGCTTCATGAAAGTGAAGTTATTTTGGTCAATCTTAAGTTAGTCTTCTAAAAGGAAGAGAGTCCATTGCACATAAAATAATTTTCTTTTGATACGGATAACTGCTGCCTTTTTAAATCGAGTTCTTATTCTTTCAAATTTCCACTGGTATATACATCTTAAATATTGATGATTTGTCCCTTACCTTATATTTTACAGTTTTGTCAATCCAGTCATTTGAGATGCCTTTTATTCTATATATACACTTCATAAAAACACATAGATCAGATTATGCCAGGGCTTAGGCTGCACGTGGGAACTATAAAAATTGCATGAAATGTTTTCAGTTAAAGACAGACTGTGAGGGCTTCCCTGGTGGTGCAGCGGTTGAGAGTCCACCTGCCAATGCAGGGGACACGGGTTCGTGCCCCGGTCCGGGAAGATCCCACATGCCGCGGAGCAGCTGGGCCCGTCAGCCATGGCCGCTGAGCCTGCGCATCCGGAGCCTGTGCTCCACAACGGGAGAGGCCACAACGGTGAGAGGCCCGTGTAAGACAAAAAAAAAAAAAAAAAAAAGATAGACTATGAAATATCTACCTTGTGCAGTCTCTTCTTAACATGTTGGGTGATTTTGCCTTCATTTCTCAAGTATCCATAATAGTAGGAGAGTTTATATTTTACATTTAAATAATAGTGAGTAGAATATAGAGGAAATGAAGTAATTATTGCAATTCATTCTCCTAAATGAAATGTGTTGTTTGAATGAATGTAGGCTTAGATCTCAATTCCTGGGCTCGCCACTTTTTCTCTCTTTCTCTAGGGATGTTAAGAAATGTAAAATAAATCATTTAATTAAAAATCTTGAGGGTGGAAATATAAGGGCAGTGTGTGGATTTTGGTTAGAATGTCTGTTGTTGTTAAGGCAGGTTGGCTACGTTGTAAAAGGCCATAGGTGTGCGTTTTGACATCTTCAGGTGGAAATGTTTTAAGAATTTGAGAAGTGCTCATAAAGGCAAAAGGGGAAAAGTTACGAAGATTTTAAGGAGAAAATCAGTGCCTTTAGGTACGTGATGGGAAACTAGGCAGTCTCTGGCACAAGCATCACTGTATCTATTGAGTGCTGACTGAGTTACCTTAGATTTCAACAGAAGGGAACATTATACCAGACAAGAATTTATCTTGGGACAGTTAGTATGCCTTTACCCTAGGCAATTGTAAACATTTAGTGTTATGAGATTTAGTTAATAAAATATTAAGATGACGATGTCTGAAATTATCATCATCATCATTATGGCATTTAATTTTTTTCTTTATAGTTTACACAGTGATTCACAGCATTGAAAATAATTTAAAGAAATCTCCTCACATCCTTTACAGTTTAGATGGAAATTGAGGCTCAGGGATCCTCACTACCTTCTCCAAAGACACATGTTAAACTCAGGACCACTGAGAATAAGTTTTAAGCTCATTTCCTCTATAACAATGATTGCAGGCAAAGGACATCCAACAGAGAGGCCTTGGGAAATGAGCCAGAGGCTCTGAATGAGCGTTGGAGGAATGGACGAGGAGGGACAGATCAGTCCAGTGACCTGAGGAAAGTCCTGAAGCTTTTGGCTTTCCAACCATCTTTCCAACATACAGAAATTGTAGCTAAGGATAAAGGGGATGAAGAGAATTATTGGCCAGGAGGGAAAGATAAATTAGTTGTTTTTGTTATTTGTTAAGAGATCCAGAGGCAACTTTACAGTTATATATTCATCTCCACTTTGGGAAACTTAATTACTTTCATGAAAACTGTCCATTTTCACTTTACTTTTCAAAATCCCTTTAAAAATTATACTAAGTATGCCTGAGAGTTGCTGAAATTGCTTTCTACCTGTGCAAATTTTTTGGAAAGGCTGTTTTCTTTTTAAATGTATGCTACTTAATTACATGCAATTTAAAGTTAACCTTTTTAGGAAGTTAACACAGTGCGATCGGTAGTTTGATTAATGACATATTGGTAAGAGGTAGTATTTTTTTTTTTCATGAAAGTGCTCAATTTGAGAGATGACTTCTTGCAAATAGACTCATCTACAGATGAAAGTCAGACCCCTATATTCTACCAAGACCTCAGACCCCTATATTCTACCGAGAGCCATTCTTATTGTGGTCACTTTAAGCATTTTGCATTGGTTTACCAGGAAAATGCTCTTTTCCTATGCTAGTTTACTGTACATTTGACCCTTGAACAGCACAGGTTTGAATTGCACTGGTCCAATACGTGTTTTTTTTTCAGCAGTAGCTAGGAAGGAACCATGGATACAGAAGACTTACTATAAATTATGCACAGATTTTTGACTGCTGGGAGGGTCAACGCCTTTAATCCCTGTGTTGTTCGAGGGTCATCTGTAATTATACCTATCAAATTTTACGTTTTATATATATAAATACAATATTCATTTTATAAAAATCAAGTTGTAGTACTACATTTTCTTCTGTTAAATATGTAAATTTTACTTCATTTTAATGTTGAAACTAACTATATCAAGGAAACAAATGATAATAGTTTAATTAAAATGTGAAGAAAGCCGTTTGAGATAAGAAAGATTGAAATTGTTTTAAAAGTTTAATTCAAAAATAAACAGAATAAATGAAAAATACATATTGTTTTAGGGTTTATTAATATGGTTTAAAATACGTGGACAAGAAGTGGCTGTGTAGCTGGTGTTTGGCATTGTAACATTAATATATGTTCTTGTATGGTTTTAGTTTCAAAACTGAAAAAGTATGGATTTTTTTAAATGAAAAGTAAGAAACTACCATTAAATATTTTAAATGTTCTCTTTACACAACAAAATATAGGTAATTGATAACTAAATCATTGATATTTTAAAATCTAATGACAATTTTCATTGATATTTAGTGTATATGTACATATTTTTCAAACTGACTCAGTCTCAATTGAATAACTGAATAGGACATTCTCAAAATATAAGTGTGATCTTTTACATTAGAGGAAAATAGAATTTGAGATTCAGATCTATTATTCTGTAAAATATATTAAAAATTTGCAAAACCAGAAGTCTCAGTCAGATTTTTTCTCTTTCCCTCATATTTAGCAGGTTTACCAGCAATTACTGTGGCAGCTAAGGATATAAAAGCTATACTTAGGCACAGTGGAAAAGAATATTGTGACCACTTAATAATGTCTGCATGGGTGTGGTGGGTTGAATTACTGTTTAGCAATATTCTTTCCCTCCATTTAGTTTCCATATGAGGAATATATGTCCACTTCATGACTTTGGGATTCATCCTGTGACCTGCTTTGACCAACAGAGTGAGTCACAAGTGGCAGTGCACCGCTGAGACTAGGCTTAAGAGACCCTGCATGTTGCTGCTTGCTCTCTCCCACTTCTGCCACCACCATGATGTACACACTCCTCCTGGCCTGCTGCCTCCCAAAGGAAAATGAGAGCCGGGATCACCTGACCTCCAGCTAATTAACAAATGGATGCAGAAGCCCAGCTGAGATCAGCAGGGTCTCCAGCAGACAGGTGAGCTCAATAAATGCTCATTGGCTTTTTTTTTTTTTTTTGCTAGTACTGAATTTTGAATCATTTTATCGAACAACAGTTGGTAAGCAAGGAAAGAAGATCTGTGGCAGTGTGTGGTACATTTGCTCTCACAAGTCTAGGATATATCTGGAGACACACATTTTGCTAAAGCAGAACATTTACCAGGAGAACTGTTGATTAGGGCAATGATCCCAAAGTATTAGAAGGTTCTCTGGATGCCTCCTTCCCTAGTTAGTAGTTACTGAAGGAGGAAAATAGACCTGAATGTTATAGAAAAGTTTTCAAAAGAAGTTAAACTTTTTGGGGCCTGAAATGACATTGAGTTAAAATACGGGCTACTAAAATAATAGATAGTAGAAATAGCTAACATTTGTTGAATGATTACCGTGTTCCAGAAACTGTTCTTAGTACTTTTGCATGGACATAACTTTTTTTTCCATAATAGCTTCAGGTACTAGGTAGTATACCAGTCTCCATTTAAAAGATGAAGAAACTAAGGCACATACATTTTGAATAACTTTGAGTAACAGAGTCATTCGAGCACCAAGTGGGCAAAATGTGATTCAAATTTGGTTGTCTAACTTTGGAGCTTATATTCCTAAGCATGATCCTTTATAATATTATAAAACATACTATTTTTTCCCCATGAAACAGCATTTTATTTTAAATATAGCAGTGTGTACACATCAATTCCAAACTCCCAATGTATCCCTCCTCCATCCTTCCTCCCTGGTAACCATAAGTTCGTTCTCTAAGTCTGTGAGTCTGTAAAACATACTATTTTAAGATCCCTTAAAGAATGACTCTCAAAGATGGGAATCTCAGTTTTATTTTCGTTAATAGCAAGAGAAAGAAAATGGGTAAAGCCCATTACCTTTCAGTGTTGCTATACTCTTCCTTTCCTTTGTGCATTGCTACCCCCAACACACAAACATATTTTAGAACATCCTTGGATCTGCATGTGCCAGTAAAACATACAAAGACTGATACTCACATACAGTTATTATCATTCACAGAGATGGTGATCCCTGTGAGCTCTAAAGTTGTTGGGATTTCCTCAGGCAATGAATGATCAGGCATATTTGGATAACAAAAGTGGAAGATGGAAAAGTAGAAGGAAATACTTCCTTGATGAACCAGAGTTGCATACAGACGTTTGCACCTCAGCAACACAAGACCTGAAAAGAGAAGTTGAAATCCATTCACTGTCTTTACA
Organism: Delphinapterus leucas; assembly: GCF_059928025.1. NCBI lineage: Eukaryota > Metazoa > Chordata > Mammalia > Artiodactyla > Monodontidae > Delphinapterus > Delphinapterus leucas. The sequence continues at coordinate 68,649,544 of NC_143137.1, read as the reverse complement.
AGAGAAAGGAAGGTCTAGAGAAATGCCCAGGCAGGAGGAAGTATGAAGTCTTCCCTTGTCATGAGACTTCCCTAAGCATGAATGTTCACAGTGTTTGCTCAGTGGGAAAATTTGGGGTGAATGGTGTCAATGTGATGAGCTTGACCTGAGCAGAGCCAGGAATTTTTTCTCTTCATATCTGAAATATTAGAACCTGCGATTCTTAAAAATGTCTTCATATTTGAAAGTTGCTAAGAGAGTAAATCTTGAAAGTAATTACGACAAGAAAAAGAATTTGTAATATTGTATAGTTACAGATGGTAGTTACAGATGGTACCTAGACATAGCGTGGCGATCATTTTGCAGTGTCTACAAATATTGAATCATTATGTTGTACACCTGAAACTAATATAATGTATGTCAATAATACTTCAATCAAAAAAGATAAATTTTTTAAAAATTCAAATAATATTATTCAAAGGAGAAGTCCCACTTTGAGTCACCAGCAAAGAGTGGGCTGAACACTGTGTTGGAAATTATAGCCTTTACAAACACTTTCCACATTTCTTTGCTGTGATTTACTCTTTCCTGGTGTTATTGTAAATTGAAAAACTCATTATGCAATTTTGATTTTTCCTATTCTGTCATTGGTGTCCAAAAACAAATATAGTGTCTCCTCAGTCTGAAGTTCTGTCCTCTTAAATATTCGAATAACCAGCTCTTTTTTTTTCAATTTGCTCATCAGTCTAATAATTAGTTCCTTAAAAAGAATTTCCTTTACTACTCACATCTCTAAGTTTTGCCTCTTCATTAGAATTTAAATTATATAAAAGCAAGAACTTTGAATCTTCATATGATATCTTCTAGTGACTGTCTAGAATAATATCTGGCACAAAATATGTGCTCGACATTGAGTCGGTGAATGGATAAATAATCTGAACTCTTTTTTAACACACGGAGCTGAAACCTGAATTTTGCAGTTGGTGAAATAACATTGATCAGTTTGGCTTTCTCAATAAATATTGATTAGGTAAATGAAATATTACAAATGGTATTTTCTGTGAAGATTGAGAAAGGACTGTGACGACTACATGTGATAATGTTGGATTGCCAAGACTTAAAAAGTAACCTAGGGGCTTCCCTGGTGGCACAGTGGTTGAGAATCTGCCTGCTAATGCAGGGGACACGGGTTCGAGCCCTGGTCTGGGAAGAACCTACATGCCACGGAGCAACTAGGCCCATGAGCCACAACTACTGAGCCTGCGTGTCTGGAGCCTGTGCTCCGCAACAAGAGAGGCCGCCATAGTGAGAGGCCCGCACACCACGATGAAGAGTGGCCCCCGCTTGCCACAACTAGAGAAAGCCCTCACACAGAAACCAAGACCCAACACAGCCCCCCACCCCCCCCAAAAAAAAAGTAACCTAAAAAAATCGTGCAGGGTTTTATCATGAGTCCTTAAATAACTTTTATATAAGGTTTTTTTTTTTTAATTTTAAGGCTTTATTAAAATATACATTAACATCACCAGATAAAAGATTCACGTCTGGGCTTCCCTGGTGGCGCAGTAGTTGAGAATCTGCCCGCCGATGCAGGGGACACAGGTTCGTGCCCCGGTCCGGGAAGATCCCACATGCTGCGGAGCGGCTGGGCCCGTGAGCCATGGCCGCTGAGCCTGCGCGTCCAGAGCCTGTGCTCCGCAACGGGAGAGGCCACAACAGTGAGAGGCCCGCCTACTGCAAAAAAAAAAAAAAAAAAAAAGATTCACATCTAAATTTGTGCAACACAAAACACAAAATCTGACTTTTAACACGTTAGTGTGTACTGAGGAAAAAAATCAGGTTTTCTGTTGCTAATGCAAGTACTATAGAATAAAAATAAAAGTAATTGGATATTTTTTATTAGTCTTTACAGCTGAAATGCATTATGCAAATTACTCTACTTTGTGAAGATGCTACCAAATAATCTGAACAGGTGTTAAAACATCTGGGTCTATTTAGCAGCATAGACGAAGCCTGGATTGTCTAATGCACTTTTCTCTTCTTGTTTAACCTTAATTAATCCTTGCAGGGTCTCTGTGAGGTAGGTCTGTATCAACCTTGTGGGATGACAATTACAAAAAGGCAGATACAGAGATTAAGGGCTCATGATCACCCAGCACACTGGAAGCCAAACTGAGTCTAGAAATCCAGAATTTCGGATTTTACCTTGGATACTGTTTCAGGGAATTGGATTACAACTAGGAGGGACTGTTCTTTACTTGAGGTTTTAAAAAATCTGATTAAAATCTGCATCCAGAATTTTACCTGGATGCATTCCCTCATTTTCCATTTTGCAAAATTGCAGTTAAGCCAGAGGCAAAAGCTTCCACAAGGCAATCCTAGTGATCTTTTTGACCTGAGTGGAAACATGATTTGAGATTTCACATGGAGGCCAATTTTGTAAGAATTTCCACTAGTATGTGGACTGTAATAATTGGGTTATTTGGATGAGGTTTGGGAAAGCATCTAGTAGATTAACTAAATGAGGTTTCTGGAGCTTTCCCATTTTGGAGCTATCCATTTTGTTTTGTGTTCTACCTCATTATAAAATGGGCTATTGAAATTGGTTGGTTGGTTGGTATGTCAGCTTTTTCTTTTCTTTTTATTTTTTTTAACATCTTTATTGGAGTATAATTGCTTTACAAGGGTGTGTTAGTTTCTGCTTTATAACAAAGGGAATCAGTTATACATAAACATATGTTCCCATATCACTTCCCTCCCGCCCACCCTCCCTATCCCACCCCTCTAGGTGGTCACAAAGCACCAAGCTGATCTCCCTGTGCTATGCGGCTACTTCCCACTAGCTATCTATTTTACGTTTGGTAGTGTATATATGTCCATGCCACTGTCTCACTTTGTCACAGCTTACCCTTCCCCCTCCCCATATCCACAAGTCCATGCTCAAGTAGGTCTGTGTCTTTATTCCTGTCTTACCCCTAGGTTCTTCATGACATTTTTTTCCCCTTCGATTCCATATATATGTGTTAGCATACGGTATTTGTCTTTCTCTTTCTGACTTCACTCTGTTTGACAGACTCTAGGTCCATCCACCTCATTACAAATAGCTCAATTTCGTTTCTTTTTATGGCTGAGTAATATTCCATTGTATATATGTGCCACATCTTCTTTATCCAGTCATCCGATGATGGATACTTAGCTTGTTTCCATCTCTGGACTATTGTAAATAGAGCTGCAATGACTATTTCGGTACATGACTCTTTTTGAATTATGGTTTTCTCAGGGTATATGCCCAGTAGTGGGATTGCCGGGTCATATGGTAGTTCTGTTTGTGGTTTTTTAAGGAACCTCCATACTGTTCTCCATAGTGGCTGTACCAATTCACATTGCTACCAGCAGTGCAAGAGTGTTCCCTTTGCTCCACACCCTCTCCAGCATTTATTGTTTCTAGATTTTTTGATGATGGCCATTCTGACTGGTGTGAGATGATATCTCATTGTAGCTTTGATTTTCATTTCTCTAATGATTAATGATGGTGAGCATTCTTTCATGTGTTTCTTGGCCATCTGTATATCTTCTTTGGAGAAATGTCTATTTAGGTCTTCTGCCCATTTTTGGATTGGGTTGTTTGTTTTTTTGTTATTGAGCTGCATGAGCTGCTTATAAATTTTGGAGATTAATCCTTTGTCAGTTGCTTCATTTGCAAATATTTTCTCCCATTCTGAGGGTTGTGTTTCGGTCTTGTTTATGGTTTCCTTTGCTGTGCAAAAACCGTGATTAAAAATCTTCCAACAAACAAAAGCCCAGGGCCAGATGTCTTCACAGGCGAATTCTATCAAACATTTAGAGAAGAGCTAACATCTATCCTTCTCAAACTCTTCCAAAGTATAGCAGAGGGAGGAACACTCCCAAACTCATTCTACGAGGCCGCCATCACCCTGATACTAAAACCAGACAAAGATGTCACTAAGAAAGAAAACTACAGGCCAGTATCACTGATAAACATAGATGCAAAAATCCACAACAAAATACTAGCAAACAGAATCCAACAGCACAGTAAAATGATCATACACCCTGATCAAGTGGGGTTTATTCCAGGAATGCAAGGGTTCTTCAGTATACGCAAATCAATCAATGTGATACACCGTATTAACAAATTGAAGGAGAAAAACCATATGATCATCTCAATAGATGCAGAGAAAGATTTCAACAAAATTCAACACCCAATTATGATAAAAACTCTGCAGAAAGTAGGCATAGAGGGAACTTTACTCAACATAATAAAGTCCAAATATGACAAACCCACAGCCAACGTCCTCCTCAATGGTGAAAAACTGAAACCATTTCCACTAAGATCAGGAACAAGACAAGGTTGCCCACTCTCACCACTCTTATTCAATATAGTTTTGGAAGTTTTAGCCACCACAATAAGAGAAGAATAGGAAATAAAAGGAATCCAAATTGGAAAAGAAGAAGTAAAGCTGTCACTGTTTGCAGATGACATGATACTATACATAGAGAATCCTAAAGATGCTACCAGAAAACTACTGGAGCTAATCAATGAATTTGGTAAAGTAGCAGTATACAAAATTAATGCACAGAAATCTCTGGCTTTCTTATACCTAATGATGAAAAATCTGAAAGTGAAATTAAGAAAACACTCCCATTTACCACTGCAACAAAAAGAATAAAATATCTAGGAATAAACCTACCTAAGGAGACAAAAGACCTGTATGCAGAAAATTATAAGAAACTGATGAAAGAAATTAAAGATGATACAAACAGATAGAGAGATATATCATGTTCTTGGATTGGAAGAATTAACATTGTGAAAATGACTCTACTACCCAAAGCAATCTACAGATTCAATGCAATCCCTATCAAACTACCACTGGCATTTTTCACAGAACTAGAATAAAAAAGTTCACAATTTGTATGGAAACACAAAAGACCCCGAATAGCCAAAGCAATCTTGAGAACGAAAAACGGAGCTGGAGGAATCAGGCTTCCTGACTTCAGACTATACTACGAAGCTACAGTAATCAAGACAGTCTGGTACTGGCACAAAAACAGAAATATAGATCAGTGGAACAGGATAGAAAGCCCAGAGATAAACCCATGCACATATGGTCACCTTATCTTTGATAAAGGAGGCAAGAATATACAGTGGAGAAAAGACAGCCTCTTCAATAAGTGGTGCTGGGCAAACTGGACAGGTACATGTAAAAGTATGAAATTAGAACACTCCCTAACATGATACACAAAAATAAGCTCAAAATGGATTAAATACGTAAATGTAAGGAGAGACACTCTAAAACTCTTAGAGGAAAACATAGGCAGAACACTCTATGATGTCAATCACAGCAAGATCCTTTTTGACTCATCTCCTAGAGAAATGGAAATAAAAACAAAAATAAACAAATGGGACCTAATGAACCTGGAAAGCTTTTTCTTTTCTTTTTTTCTTTACTTTTCTATTCTTTACATCTGAGCACTTAATTTAATTGAAAGCAATCTCTTCAGTCTAAGTGGATAACAAAACATTCCTTTGAGGAGGAGGAAATAGATGATAAAATCTGTGTTACTAATTTTTTTCAGTAGTTTGGAGGAATTCCTTTTCCGTCCTGTGTATGTGTTTTTAAGACCCTGTTAAGTTCATAGTTCCTTTTTCTTTTCTTGTTTGAATAGAAAATCATTCTCTTTCATCCCACCTGAGTTTTAAAAATGTATTATTGAACTGCGGAGTTCAGGAATTCAGTGGCCTGTTTTACTGAATGGAGATGTGTATGACCTGATAGTAAAAGAATGCTATTCAAAGACATTTCCGCCTGTTTGTTTCTTGGATCAGTTACTGGTCACATAAATCTGGAAAAAAGCCAAAATATGTAAACAAATTAAGAGCTTTAGTATCCCAGTGGGAATATCCATAAATTCTACCATAAATCAGGAATTTAAGATTAAGTGCAATATGCTATAAAAAGATAGCAGAGAGAATCAACTATAGACCAAATATTCTTGGCTCTGGTTTGAGAACCTTAAAGGATATTAAAAGATTTGGATTAATCATGGAGTTACGCGTAATATTACTCCTTCCCAAAGCTATATGTGTTGCCTAGATAGAATTTTATTTTACTAACTTCTAAGTATGGCTTAATATCAAACAAACCTTCAATTCTGAAGCCACTCTTTTATATTCTTTTAGTACACAAAATATATATAATGTCAATTATCTATCTTTACAGTTAGTAAAGAGTGAATGAACCTCTTTACACATCTGCATAAATCTGTGAATACAGTAAAGGACAGTTTGATAGGTTGGGGATTTTTCCAGTAGAGCCTTTTTGATACACACTGTTCTCTTCTTGCAACTCTCTGGTGTATGAATTGAAAATTGTGGTCTTTTCATTTTTTTTTTTGAACCAGAGTTAAAACTTAAATGTAGGGCTTTCCTGGTGGCGCAGTGGTTAAGAATCCGCCTGCCAACGCAGGAGACCCGGTTTCGGGCCCTGGTCCGGGAGGATCCCACATGCCGCAGAGCAACTAGGCCCGTGTGCCGCAACTACTGGGCCTGAGCTCCTAGAGCCCACGAGCCACAACTATGGAGCCCAAGTGCCACAAATACTGAAGCCTGCACGCCTAGAGTCCGTGCTCCACAACAAGAGAAGCCACGACAATGAGAAGCCTGCGCACAGGGAAAAAGAGTGGCCTCCGGTCATCACAACTAGAGAAAGCCTGCGCACAGCAATGAAGACCTAACAGAGCCATAAATAAATAAATGCATTCATAAAAAAAACTTAAATGTAAACCTTTCTCTTAAGAAAGACCCCAAAATTTAATTCCCCCATTATGATGTCTTGTGAATTTCTTCTTGATTGTGTATGTGTAGAGGAAGAATGAGAATGTAGAGAAAGAGAAAAGCAATATACACGTATACACGTATTTTTATGTCAATATTTTCTTGAAAGAGTTGTTCTAAAACAATTGCATTGTAAGCTTATGTTTTGTATGCACATACAAGAAGAACTTATAGAGATTAGGTATTACTGATTTAGCCAGGTTTATCTCAAATTGGGAAAAATAGAGAAAATATGTTGTACATATTTATACATAATAAATACATAGTCATAATTATACACAATTAGCAATACTCATTGGCAATGCAGATTCAACACAATTTTTGTGATTGTACAACTTTAATATTGGTGACTTCACTAGCCTGTGATGTGAAAATGATTTTACACACTTTTTTTCTAAACCCAAATTAAAACATGAACCCACATGGTTTTTGTCAGAAACTAACCTGAATCACAGTATCCTCCCCAGCAATTTCATGCATGCTGCAGTTTCTTTTACCCTTTATTTTTCATCTTGTCACCACGCTATTATTACCTTCATGAGAAAACCACTTTCCTGGGCACGGCCGTCTGCAGTCTGAAGCATCCCTGTGTGTCCCACAGCAGCCCCCTAGGAGGGACTGTACTTGCGTTCAGAGTATTGGTCTTAAATGCTCTTCCAGCTCACTCAGAGAGCTTGATCACAGATGCATGCAGTTCCAGGAGGTAGAGGCTGGACTCTCCCTGAAACTGCGATCATGTTTTTGTTGCTACAGGGACATGTGCTACCACTAAAGAGAAGCAGAGGGAGGGAGGCCTGTCTCCGCTTGGCTCTCTACCAGAAGCACTGTAGATTCCTGGGTGTTTGGGCCCAACTACTCCTGGACCATACGGCAAGCAGTGTCTACTCTCTAGTATATCCCCATCCAAAGAACTTAGCTTATTCCTTGTATTACAATTAGACACTCCCCAGAAGGGGTGATAGCGCTGTCATCCATTCTCTTCAAGAGAAATGCTTGTGTTTAACTTGCTGTTAAACACAGAATAGTGTGAATATTGATACATTTCCCAAGGTCTGGACTTTTTAGTCTCATCCATGGTCCACTTGTAACACTGTCAAAAAGATTTTTTTTCCCCGAAAATAGTTCATATCTATCTGGGAGAAATATATTTTTTTAAATTAATTTATTTTTATTAATTTATTTTTTGGCTGCGTTGGGTCTTCATTGCTGCACGTGGGCTTTCTCTAGTTGCGGCGAGCAGGGGCTACTCTTCGTTGTGGTGCACGGGCTTCTCATTGCAGTGGCTTCTCTTGTTGCGGAGTGCAGGCTCTAGGTGCGCAGGCTGCAGTAGCTGTGGCTCGTGGGCTCTAGAGCGCAGGCTCAGTAGTTGTGGCTCACAGGCTTAGTTGCTCCGCGGCATGTGGGATCTTCCCATACCAGGGATCGAACCTGTGTCCCCTCCATTGGCAGGCGGATTTTTAACCACTGTGTCACCAGGGGACACCCCCGGGAGAAATATGTTATGAGCCTTGAATAGATTAAAGAAGACAATTATACAAAGTAACACAGGAGTGGACAAAGTATGTAAAAGACTGCTTTTTTCCTTTGTGATCTTTATTGTGGTAAAAGAGTATTTTGGAGACCACCTAGTTATTCAGTAGTAATTACCATTAAGTGTGTTTTACTCTTTGCCATATAAATTTTGCATATCTGATGTAACTTTCTTGAGAACACAGTTTTCCATACTTTATAAAAGAGCCTGAGGCTCCTAGAGGCCAAGTGAAGATCCTACGATCACATAGCTTGTAAGTGGCACAGGCAGGACCACAATCCTGTATTTTTTAATTCCCCCCTACACGGCTTCTCATCAATAGGATCTAAATGTTATCTAAATTACAATAAAAAATGACTAATAATAGATACGTTGATAAAAATTTTAGAATCTATTTATTCAGTTGTGTATTTTTGTTTTGATTCTCATTCTTCTGTGGGCTTCAGGCCAACTGTCAGAGTTAGTCATTAGCAGTAGATGTGTATCTCCTGGTATTAACATGAGAACTACATAGCAGACCACATCCTGGTCCCTAATTATTAAACATCTCTTACGTTCAGGATCTCTGGGTCCTATGGAAATTCTACAGGGAGATAAAGGCACATTCTACAAAGAGGTAAGGCAGGATGCCTATTCTCTTTGACACTTTTTCTGGAAAGGTGAGAAACAAATGAAAATCATGGCAATGGAAAGTGATATGGTAAAAGTGAAATTAGTGGTATCATCTTTCTTCGGTATTCACATAGCATGTTCATTACCAATTATATTTTATATTGAAATGTTTTCTTTATACACCTCTGTTCACTTTTAAGATGAAATCTTCTTGAGGCTAAGTGTGAAATTTTAGTCCTCTCGTTAACTCCAGCTTATATTAAATATAATGGTAATCTGCTAAGGTCCCTTTCAGGTATAAAATTTAATTTCTGTCTAGCAGCAGTATCAACAATCCTTTAGTTAAGCCTATATCTGTTGGGATATAAATTGTCAAGTTTAGTTTACAGCCTGGCTGAGCAAGAGAGAATACATAAATCAAATGATATCTAAGAATCCATTGAAGCCTATGTGATATGTTAGAATCTCAATTTATAAATTCATATGTCGAAAAATATCTATTTTTTAAAAATCAACTCATCCCTGATTTCAGGCCCCAGTCCTGTGTGGTTGGAATAAAAGGCAACCTCTGGCATTGTTCAGGTTCCTCTTGCATCAGGGGTGTACAAAGAACCTGGGTCTCAAGAAGCATCAGAGCATCAGAACTGCCCCTCTAATCCTCAGCCATCAGTCCCCACTGTCCCTAAAAGGCCAGCAATCAAGACTAGCAAAATGACCCAGGTCCCTGTATCCTTTCTTTAAATGTTGATTTGATTTGGGAATATAGTAGTTCATGCCTATTTTATTTTGTTTTTACATATATATACATTCTTTTCAAAGTATTCTTTTCCATTATGGTTTACTATAGGATATTGAATATAGTTCCCTGTGCTGTAGAGTAGGACCTTGTTTATCCGTTCTATCAATACATACAGTAGCTTACATCTGCTAACTCCGGCCTCCCATTCCATCCCTCCCCCAGTACCCTCCCCCTTGGCAAACACAAGTCTGTTCTCTATGTCTGTGACTTTGTTTCTATCTTGTAGATAGGTTCATTTGTGTCATACTTTAGATTCTACATATAAGTGATATCATATGGTGTTTGTCTTTCTCTTTCTGACTTCACTTAGTGTGATAATTTCTAATTGCATCTATGTTGCTGCAAATGGCATTATTTTGTTCTTTTTTATGGTTGAGTAATATTCCATTGTATATATGTACCACATTTTCTTTATCCATTCATATGTTGATGGACATTTAGATTGTTTCCATGTCTTGGCTGTTGTGAATAGGGGTTCTATGAACATTGGGGTGCATATATCTTTTCGAATTATAGTTTTGTCTGGGTATATGCCCAGGAGTGGGATTGCTGGATCATATGGTAATTCTATTTTTAGTTTTCTGAGGAACTTCAATACTGTTTTCCATAGTGGCTGCATCAACTTACATTCCCACCAGCAGTGTAGGAGGGTTCCCTTCTTTCTACACCCTCTCCAGCATTTGTCATTTGTAGATTTTTAATGTTGGCCATTCTGACCAGTGTGTGATAGTACCTCATTGTGGTTTTGATTTGCGTTTCTCTAATGGTTAGTGATGTTGAGCATCCTTTCATGTGTTTGTTGGCAACCTGTATATCTTCTTTGGAGAAATGTCTGTTTAGGTCTTCTGCCCATTTTTGGATTGGGTTGTTTGTTTTTTTGATATTGAGCGGCTTAAGCTGCTTGTAAATTTGGAGATTGATCCTTTGTCAGTTGTTTCGTTTGCAAATATTTTCTCCCATTCTGAGGGTCGTCTTTTTGTCTTGTTTATGGTTTCCTTTGCTGTGCAAGAGTTTTTAAGCTTCATTAGGTCCCATTTATTTTTGTTTTTACTTCCATTTCTTTAGGAGGTGGGTCTAAAAGGATCTTGCTGTGATTTATGTCATAGAATGTTCTGCCTATGTCTTCCTCTAAGAGTTTTATAGTGTCTGAATTTACATTTAGGTCTTTATTCCATTTTGAGTTTATTTTTGTGTATGGTGTTACAGAGTGTTCTAATTTCATTCTTTTACATGTAGCTGTACAGTTTTGTCAGCACCACTTATTGAAGAGGCTGTCTTTTCTCCATTGTATATTCTTGCCTCCTTTATCAAAAAAATAAGGTGACCGGGTGGAAGGGAGGGAGACGCAAGAGGGAAGAGATATGGGGAGATATATATATATATATATATATATATATATATATATACATATATATATATATCTGATTCACTTTGTTATAAAGCAGAAACTAAGACACCATTGTAAAGCAATTAGACTCCAATAAGGTGTTAAAAAAATAAAAAATAAGGTGACCATATGTGCATGGGTTTATTTCTGGGCTTTCTATCCTGTTCCATTGATCTGTATTTCTGTTTTTGTGCCAGTACCATACTGTCTCGATTATTGTAACTTTGTAGTATAGTCTGAAGTCAGGGAGCCTGATTCCTCCAGCTCCGTTTTTCTTTCTCAAGATTGCTATGGCTATTCGGGATCTTTTGTGTTTCCATACAAATTGTGAAATTTTTTGTTCTAGTTCTGTGAAAAATGCCATTGGTAGTGTGATAGGGATTGCATTGCATCTGTAGATTGCTTTGGGTAGTATAGTCATTTTCACAATGTTGATTCTTCCAATCCAAGAACATGCTATATCTCTCCATCTGTTTGTATCATCTTTAATTTCTTTCATCAGTGTCTTATAGTTTTCTGCATACAGGTCTTTTGTCTCTAGGTAGGTTTATTCCTAGGTATTTTATTCTTTTTATTGCGATGGTAAATGGGAGTGTTTCCTTAATTTCTTTTTCAGATTGTTCATCATTAGTGTATAGGAATGCAAGAGATTTCTGTGCATTAATTTTGTATCCTGATACTTTACCAAAGTCATTGATTAGCTCCAGTAGTTTTCTGGTAGCATCTTTAGGATTCTCTATGTATAGTATCATGCCATCTGCAAACAGTGACAGTTTTACTTCTTTTCTCATTTGGATTCCTTTTATTTCTTTTTCTTCTCTGATTGCTGTGGCTAAAACTTCCAAAACTATGTTGAATAATAGTGGTGAGAGTGGGCAACCTTGTCTTGTCCCTGATCTTAGTGGAAATGGTTTCAGTTTTTCACACTGAGAATGATATTGGCTGTGGGTTTGTCATATATGGCCTTTATTATGTTGAGGTAAGTTCCCTCTATGCCTGCTTTCTGCAGGGTTTTTATCATAAATTGGTGTTGAATTTTGTTGAAAGCTTTTTCTGCATCTATTGAGATGATCATGTGGTTTTTCTCCTTCAGTTTGTTAATATGATGTATCACATTGATTTATGTATTTTGAAGAACCCTCGCATTTGTGGGATAAACCCCACTTGATCTTGGTGTATGATCCTTTTCATGTGCTGTTGCATTCTGTTTGCTAGTATTTTGTTGAGGACTTTTGCATCTATGTTCATCAGTGATATTGGCCTGTAGTTTTCTTTTTTTGTGACATCTTTGTCTGGTTTTGGTAACAGGGTGATGGTGGCCTCGTAGAATGAGTTTGGGAGTGTTCCTCCCTCTGCTCTATTTTGGAAGAGTTTAAGAAGGGTAGGTGTTTGCTCTTCTCTAAACGTTTGATAGAATTCGCCTGTGAAGCCATGTGTCCTGGGCTTTTGTTGGTTGGAAGATTTTAAATCACAGTTTCAATTTCAGTGCTTGTGATTGGTCTGTTTATATTTTCTATTTCTTCCTGTTTCAGTCTCAGAAGTTGTGCTTTTGTAAGATTTTGCCCATTTCTTCCAGGTGGTCCATTTTATTGGCATATAGCTGCTTGTTGTAATCTCTCATTATCCTTTGTATTTCTGCAGTGTCAGTTGCTACTTCTCCTCTTTCATTTCTAATTCTGTTGATTTGAGTCTTTTCCTTTTTTTTCTTGATGAGTCTGGCTAATGGTTTATCAATTTTGTTTATCTTCTCAAAGAACCAGCTTTTAGTTTTAGTGATCTTTGCTGTCATTTCCTTAATTTCTTTCTGATCTGATCTTTATGATTTCTTTCCTTCTGCTAACTTTGGGTTCTTTTTGCTCTTCTGTTTCTAATTGCTTTAGGTGTAAGGTTAGGTTTTTTATTTGAGATGTTTCTTGTTTCTTGAGGTAGGATTGTACTGCTATAAACTTCCCTCTTAGAACTGCTTTTGCTGCATCCCATAGGTTTGGAGTCGTCGTGTTTTCATTATCATTTATTTTAGGTATTTTTTGATTTCCTCAGTGATGTCTTGGTTATTTACTCGCATATTGTTTAGCCTCCATGTGTTTGTATTTTTTACAGTTTTTTTTCCTGTAATTGATATCTAGTCTCATAGCGCAGTGGTCGGAAAAGATACTTGATACGATTTCAATTTTCTTAAATTTACCAAGGCTTCATTTGTGACCCAAGATATCTATACAAATATATATCTAGCCCAGTGAATTTTCCATGAGCACTTGAGAAGAAGTGTATTCTGTTTTTCGATGGAATGTCCTATAAATATCAATTAAGTCCATCTTGTTTAATGTATCATTTAAAGCTTGTGTTTCCTTATTTATTTTCATTTTGGTTGAATTGTCCATTGATGAAAGTGGGATGTTAAAAGTCCCCTACTATTACTGTGTTACTTTCAATTCCCTCTTTATGGCTGTTAGCATTTGCCTTATGTATTGAGGTGCTCCTATGTTGGGTGCATAAATATTTACAATTGTTATATCTTCTTCTTGGATTGATCCCTTGATTATCATGTAGTGTCCTTCTTTGTCTCTTGTAATAGTCTTTATTTTAAAGTCTATTTTGTCTGATATGAGAATTGCTATTCAGCTTTCTTTTGATTTCCATTTGCATGGAATATCTTTTTCCATCCCTTCACTTTCAGTCTGTATGTGTCCCTGGGTCTGAACTCGGTCTCTTGTAGACAGCCTATATATGGGTCTTGTTTTTGTATACTTTCAGCCAGTCTATGTCTTTTGGTTGGAGCATTTTATCCATTTACCTTTAAGGTAGTTATCGATATGTATTTTCCTATTCCCATTTTCTTAATTGTTTTGGGTTTGTTATTGTAGGTCTTTTCCTTCTCTTGTGTATGCTGCCTAGAGAAGTCCTTTAGCATTTGTTGTAAAGCTGGTTTGGTGGTGCTGAATTCTCTTAGCTTTTGCTTGTCTGTAAAGGTTTTAACTTCTCCATCGAATCTGAACGAGATCCTTGCCGGGTAGAGTAATCTTGTAGGCTTTTCCCTTTCATCACTTTAAAGATATTCTGCCACTCCCTTCAGGCTTGCAGTTTCTGCTGAAAGATCCGCTGTTAACCTTATGGGGATTCCCTTGTATGTTATTTGTTGCTTTTCTCTTGCTGCTTTTAATATTTTTTCTTTGTATTTAATTTTTGATAGTTTGATTAATATGTGTCTTGGCATGTTTCTCCTTGGATTTATCTTGTATGAGACTCTCTGCACTTCCTGAACTTGATTGACTATTTCCTTTCCCATATGAGGGAAATTTTCAACTATAATCTCTTCAAATATTTTCTCAGTCTGTTTTTTTTTTCTCTTCTTCTGGGACCCCTATAAATTTGAATGTTGGTGCGTTTATTGTTGTCCCAGAGGTCTCTGAGACTGTCCTCAATTCTTTTAATTCTTTTTTCTTTATTCTGCTCTGTGGTAGTTATTTCCACTATTTTATCTTCCAGGTCACTTATCCGTTCTTCTGCCTCAGTTATTCTGCTATTGATTCCTTCTAGAGGGTTTTTAATTTCATTTATTGTGGTGTTTATCATTGTTTGTTTGCTCTTTAGTTCTTCTAGGTCCTTGTTAAAACGTTTCTTGCATTTTGTCTATTCTATTTCCAAGATTTTGGATCATCTTTACTATCATTACTCTGAATTCTTTTTCAGGTAGACTGCCTATTTCCTCTTCATTTGTTTGGTCTGCTGGGTTTTTACCTTGCTGCTTCATCTGCTGTGTATTTCTCTGTCTTCTCATTTTGCTTAACTTACTGTGTTTGGGGTCTCCTTTTCGCAGGCTGCGGGTTCATAGTTCCTGTTGTGTTTGGTGACTGCCCCCACTGGGTAAGGTTGGTTTAGTGGGTTTTGTACGCTTCCTGTTGGAGGGGACTGGTGCCTGTGTTCTGGTGGATGAGGCTGGATCTTGTCCTTCTGGTGGGCAGGATCGCGTCCAGTGGTGTGTTTTGGGGTGTCTTTGAACTTAATATGAGGTTAGGCAGCCTCTCTGCTAATGGGTGGGTTTGTGTTCCTGTCTTGCTTGTTGTTTGGCGTGGGGTGTCCAGCACTGGAGCTTTCTGGTCATTGAGTGGAGCTAGGTCTTAGCGTTGAGATGGAGATCTCTGAGAGAGCTCTTGCTGATTGATATTACGTGGGGCCAGGAGGATTCTGGTGGACCAGTGTCCTGAACTCGGCTCGCCCATCCCCGAGGCTCAGGCCTGACACCCGGCCGGAGCACCAAGACCCTGTCAGCCGCACGGCAGTGAATGTGGCAGTCTCCATTATGAAGTCAGGTTATGAGGGTCTACAATTGCTGTTCAGCTAGAACAGGCTGAGTTGGTTGCAGTTTGTCTACGAGGCTGTCTCCAGCAGCTGGTGGCTAAAAGAGTAGGTCTCTGCATGTGCTGCCAGAATCTTAAACGTTTATATACAGGTCTTCACTGGGTTCAGTCACGGATTCGGTACAGAGAGTCTGAAGAACACCTTACTCTCTCAAGGTTGTGTGTTTGAAACAGCTCCTAAGCCTGAGGGTCTGCAAGCTGCAGGAAGACGAGACCGCCCGGGGCAGGCTGCAAGCCGTGATTCTTGCCACGAACCCCGCTGCTGCTGTTGTGGAATCCGGCTTCCCCCACCGCGCTGCAGTGAGTTTTCAGTGAAGCTTTCTCTCTGTGCTGATGAGATTCATGCTACCTGAGTTGCCCAAAGCCATAGAGCGCGTAAATGTTGGGGTGGGGGTACAAACCCAGCAAATCTGGCTCCAAGGTCCGTGTTGTCACCCAGCGAGAGTGGGGAGGCCACGCACCTAAACATCTCACCCCCGCGAGCCACCTCCTCAAACCCACACTGCCACAGGGTAAGTCACCCGTGCCGGCACTCCTGCGCAGCCGCACGAAACCTAAACAACATTTTTACACTTGGATATCTTACTATTTCTATTTAGTTAAACTTAATCAAAAACTGAGGTTATACTTTCTCCCCTAGTTTGACTTGTTCTCCAAGTTCATGTTACCAGGGCTTGCTGCTCTTCCTCTTTTAGAGTTTTGGACCCTTTTTCTTAACCTTGTTCCGTATGCAACTGCCTATCTTTGAACTATCCATCACATCGAGACTTTCTTATTTCTCCTGCCATCACTTTAGTTTATGACCTCATCCGTAAACACCAGTCACGCCTTATATGCCACATATGCCAGCAAACCACTTACCATTTCCTGATCATGCTGTGCTCTTTTGCCTTATGCCTGTGAACATGCTGTTGCTGCCTGATGTGCTCTATTATTATATTTTTACACACATTTATTTCGTCTTCATCTATGCTTATGTCATACTTTCATGCTATTATAGAACTTACAGTGCCTTACCACTAGGCACATTAAGAGTCGATAGCATGTTTTACACATCTCTATTTCCTTTGAATCTAGACTATTAAATGTTGGTAACAGGTGTCAAAGAATTTAGGCAAGCTTAACACTGAACGGGCCTCCCAAATCTTCTTTCCCTTCATAAGCCGCATAAATAATGTTCTCATTCTGCATTCCTGACCCACACTCTTCAGTAACTCTGTACCTCCTTCTCCCACAAGTAAATCCACCATTTGTCTGTGGTTATGGCCCATCATGTTAGTCCAGCCCACTATTTGCAGTCAGGTTCTACCCTAGTTTACCTTTGACTTCAGTGTTTTCCTAAGGTATACAAAGAATTCAAACAAGCTCTTGAAATCTTTTTCACTTATCTGCTGCTTTAATGGAAGCTAAGCTCCACCTGGTGGCAGAATTTGCTTCTCTTGTTTAGACTTGAGCACATGCAGTGAGATCAATTCAGCAGGGAAACAAATTTGTACACATCTCTCTATATGCAAACATGTATATATATGTATTACATATGTGTGTGAGTGTGTGTTTTGCAGGCTTTCCTCTGTCACAAAAGTAGTGAAATATGCTTGTTATTTTACCGACATTGACGTTTGAAACATGGCATTCAGCATTTGATTATTATAAACGTCTCGTGCTGTTCAGGCTCTCAGCAATGACCAGAATGATCTTAGTGTGATAATCACAAACCAAATATTTCCTACCACCCCTGTCCCACATCAAAATTGGTTTTCGAAAGGACTTAATTTATGCTTTGGTACTAAAGGAAGTTTATTTAAAGGCCTTTATGATTCATATAAAATTATAAAAATGAAATGGAAAAATGTTTGAAAATATTAACTCAAGTCATATTTTAAAGCAGGATAGTCCAACCCTGTACTCAGTACACGAGTAAGTTCTTTCCCTCTCGCAGGCAAGCGAGCGCAGTATTATGTTTATCCTTTATGTTGAGCGACATTTTGTAGCATATAGCTTTATGAAGACTAGAAAATTAGCCAGAGTTTACACACTGGGAGCTCTGCAGCTGGATTTAACCCACAGATATGTTTTTTCATATTTCTACTAAAGTATGAAACAATTGCCTCTGTTTGAAAATTGGAAAATTTCATTATAAAAATGCAGCTAGCTAGCAATGAGGGGTGATCTCAACCTGAGGAGTAAGTACCCTTTTTAGATGTGATGCACACTCTAACTTTCCATAAGCCCCACTACTCCTTAACGTATCACACTCTGCCTCCTTTTCTTTATTGCCTGTCTCCTGTAGGCACGGACATTTAGGACCACTGGCATTCATCGGTGATGCCTGAGAAATTCATATTCTGGTCGAAGGAGAAAATGAAGAAAGATGGGTCAATAAGCATCAGAAAAGTGAAAGAAACAACCCAAACAAAAGGTATAAAATTGCTTTCTCTGTAATTTTGCACAACGCCCCACTGGTGGTATAGGTGTACTTCCAATAGTTTCATATTTAAGGGAAAGGACTATCTTTCCTAACTGCTGGCTGACAAATTTTAGAGGTTTCATTTTCCTTCAAATACCAACTCCTGGACTGAGAAATATCTGAAGTTATTTATTTTCACTTTGAGAGTATTTTAGTTGTTAGGCTAAAATCTAGGCACCAACATAAATGTGTTTGCCTTCTCCACCCAATCAGTCCACCTCCTGAGCAGTGAATATGACTACTAAGCCAGTGTTGCCCAGCCTTCCTAACCTGGTCCACATCTAATGAACTTATATATTTCATGCTCCAACACGTTTTTGATTTGCATTTTGTATCTCCCTTTAAAGGGGCGCCTCTTCTATGGTTAATTAGTGACCATGTTTTGACTATCCCCACCAGCTGTAGTTGGGCAGAATAATGGCCCCTGAAAGATGTTCATATCCTAATCTCCATAACCTGTAAACATATTACATTATATGGCAGGGGGGATTAGGATTGAAGGTGAAACTAAGACTGCTTATCAACTGACCTTAAATAGATTACCCTGGATTAAATGGGTGGGTCCAATAGTGACAGTGGTCCTTAAAAGTGGAGACAGAGGCCAGGAGGAGCCTTGGAGGTGTGACTATGGAGAGTTATCAGAGTAATGCAACATTGCTGGCTTTGAACAGAAGAAGGGGCCACAAACCAAGGCATGTGGGTATCCTTTAGAAGCTGGAAAAGACAAGGAAACATCTGCCTCTAGAAATGCAGCCCTGCTGACACCTTAATTTTAGACCAGGGAGCTCTGTGTTAGAATTCCATCCTATAAAACTGCAAGGTAATAAGTTTGTGTTGTTTTAAGCCACAAGTGTGTGGTAATTTATTACAACAACAATGAAAAACTAGGATACTAGCAAAGAAGTTTCCTTTGAAGTTTGTTCTCTGACATTTTTGTTATGAAAAAGCATATGTTTTCAAGATAAAAATTGTACTAAAACATAATTTTTGGAACAATGCAAGTTTCTTCCTGCTTTCTTCTCCTCCTTTTCTTTCCCCTGTCTTGAGAATCATTGTTTTAACCCACTCCTACCCCTCCGTAGCAGAGAGAGAAGGTCACGGTTGAAGAACTGTGCTCCTACAGTGTGGAGCTGCAAATAGGAAACCTATGGTTGAAAGAGCTAACAAAAGGGAGAAGGCAGCAAAAAACAAACAAAAAACCTTACTTTTATTTTTCCCAAGATTCCTATAATCTCTGCCCCATAGAAGATTTTTTTTTTTTCCTGTTGTTTTTGGACCACAAAACTGCTGAACTATTTTGCAGCCCACTGAGAGTGATGCTGCGTAAACTTCTCCATGAGATTATGGCACAGTAAGAACCTGTTGTGGTCTGTAGGGTATCATCGACAGGCACTTATACGTACACTTAAGTAGAATTCTTAATACATTATAAAGTATCAACCTGAAAATAAAGTATCTACTGAAAACTTTTTCACATTAAGTATAAATTTTCATGATGCTATTTTCTGGAAGTTTAACAAACTCTCATTAGTTAGGGTCAGACTAATTTCACTCATCATCTTGGTATTCATGTCATTAAACATAACACATTATATATAGTAGCTGCTCAATATATGGGTGAGTGAATAAATCCAGCTTTTCAATTTATTGGCACTTTCTCTGGTTTAGCCAAAAGTAGGATATAAAGCTGTGGTTTTCTCGTCTCAGTTTTGCTCTGGGATTCTCAGAGTATAATTTCTCCAAGCTCAAGGTGGTCCTAGAATTTAAAGACAGATATTTTTCAATATGGCTTCTAAATGTTAGACAACTATGTAATTTAGTGCTTATTCAAAGAAACCAAATACCTTTCCCAGAAGGGACATTGAATCAGGAGATGTCACGTTGCCCTTCAAAAGGCAATTTCTAAGGGACTTGAAAGGGTTGAATTTTAGAGCCTACCTTCCTCCACCCCCACTCCTTTATAAGGACCTGTGAAGTTTTTTTAGTCCCTGATGCTGATTCTTACACTTTCAGTATTTATACTGAAAATCATGTGGAGATATTGTTAATTACGTTGCGTATCATGCAGCATCCCTAGACATTCAGATTGGGTAGGCCTTGGGTTGCGTCGTGGAAATTGTGTTTTGTAAAAATTGTACACATGTGCTGCAGGTGACATTGAAGGCCAGGCTGTGAGAAATGTTGCCTTAGGTTGCTTGATGTGCCTATATTTTTGTTCACTTGTACAAACATCATTGTGTGCCCATTACTCTAATCTACAAAGAAATCCACTGCTCTCCAGTTGTCCATGTCCCCATACCTCTCCTCTGCCTCCCACCAGCCCCCTCACCCAATTGTGTATTGATTGTACAAAGCCATGCTTCCCCCCACCCCAAGACCTAAGGTGGTAGATACAATTAAAATTATTATAGTAGAAAAAGTCCGGTAATTCTCCTCTGGGGTAGGTGGCGCTTTGCTTCTGAAAAGGGCTGCACTTCCTTTTCTGTGGGTTAATGGATCTGGGCTAGATAAGTATGTGTCTTGCATGTTCCTGTCTCTTTCTTTAAATATGTCTCTTCCATCCTACATCGATAGTGCCCTGTCTCCAAGGTTTCCCTCACCATGACACAGTATAAGGCCTGTCCTAAGTCTCATTGATCTCCACACCTTTCCTCACTCCTCCTTACCACCAAAACACCTCTATCAGCAGCAGATAATCAGAAAGGCAAGTTAATCTGTCAAATGGTATAAATGAGAATTTGTAAGTATTGGTGAACCCAAGCATTAAACCTGGGGCTTCATCAGTAGTGAGCATGGCTTAAGCATCTACTGAGTTGTACGTTCTGTGCTAGCGCAAAGGAGCAAAGGGCAGGAGGATTTTCTGCTCAAGGGGCGTTAATGCAATGGTGGGAATTTCAGTATGAAGCCTTCTAAATCGGGGAGATGAATTTGAGGGTATGTAAGGTAGGTATACCTTGTCCCTTTACTGAGACTAAGTGTTCAGATGTTTTTGCTTCACCCTTTGACCAGTAAGACACTTGATGTCTTTTAGGCTTCACACAGGGCTCCTCTACTAATGCAGACTGGCAAAAAATAATCAGTTCTACTAGTTCTTCCACCGCATAGAAACTAAGTTTTTTCATACAAAGTGAAAGGATCATTTTTCTTTAAATTAAAATTAACATTTATTGGGCATATTTGTCTCCATAAACTCTTTGTTATTTGGTACAACACTCAGTTTTGTATATGATGGGCAATGGTAGGTATTATATAATGGCAAATAAAGCAATGATTGTATATTTGTAATTTCATGGATTATTAATAGGGCATTCTTATTTTGTTACCCCCGCCTGAGACAATATATTTTTAAAATAGCTTCTTAATGCTACTGTTTTTCACTTGTTCAGTGGCTACGCTTAGGATGAGATATTTTATAAATTTACTTTAGGGTGGGCAAAATGGAAAAGGGTATAAACTCTTCCCAGTTTCTTCAAGAGGTCCAAAAGTGCATGATACAAAGAATGGAATTTGCTTTGATATAAACAT
Source organism: Delphinapterus leucas (assembly GCF_059928025.1). Taxonomy (NCBI): domain Eukaryota; kingdom Metazoa; phylum Chordata; class Mammalia; order Artiodactyla; family Monodontidae; genus Delphinapterus; species Delphinapterus leucas. The sequence goes on along the minus strand of NC_143137.1, from coordinate 68,628,033 downwards.
AACTTGCTAACAATAGTTATCCCAAGATAGAAACAGTAGCTTTCTTGAGGGAGTGAAACTTAGATCAAACATGATCTGGCTGCCTTTGAGGTTCCTGTATCACAGGGACGGTTGACTAAGTAATCTGCAAAGACCCTTCCCTCTGGGGATCAGAATCCTAAAACTCAGAATGCCCTGGTGTGCGTAGGGAGGTTGCTGAACTGTCCCTTTAAAAAATGCCCACTAGAGGGAGTATAACATCATAGATATTTCCTTTCAGTTGTTGCCTTACTTCTGGTAAGCCAGCAAGAAAGCAAGATTCAAGTGCAAATACCTAGAATTTATTTCATACTTTTAAAAATGTTTTTCTCATTAAAATCTTATGGACTATTTTGATAAGTGAAGAAAATTTTCTTCTAAAAAATTAGTGTAGCATATGGTATGTAACATTAATATTTTTTGTATTATGTAAAGAACTCAGAATTTAAATGACTGGTGGAAATAGAATCCAGATCACTTATTCGTGGTTATCAGTGTAAAACATCTTGGTTCTACATGGAGTATGTTTCACCCAATTTTTTTAGGTCTGTTGTTACTATTGTTTTATTTGCTGTGGATATAATTCCATAATTTCCCTGTATGTTATAGCTTTCCCAGACATTTAAGATAAACTATTCCACTGGACAACTTGTTTGATTACATAGTATCAAAATCAAATGTTTCATTCATAAATTTTTAAAACAACCTGCCAGTCTGTCTTAGGAAAATTAAAAATGGGTATTTTTCAGAGATAAAAGCACATTCATTCTCTTTCTATTGTGGGTGGTTCTGCATTTAACTCTATTTTTTCCATTAAATTTTTTTTTTTTCCCATAATTTTGACATTAAGTCTCCAAGTTCTGTTTTGGATTGGACTTTTTATATTTGAATATTTGGAGAAAAAAGTTTTAAAATATTATAATTTATTTTGAAGCACCGACCATTAAAAACATCAAAAGTTCAAAAGCAAAATATTTATGAAAAATTGAGGTATTAGCCTTTTATTGGTAAAATGTATTTTAAGCTAGAATTTACATAATCTTCATCAAGCAGAAGGAAGCACATATATATTATTTCAAATAGATTTTAACTTCTTAGCATCTTAACTATTTGAAGTACATTTCTAACAGATCTTTTTTTTCCTTACCTTACTGTCAGCATCACTGGCCACAAAATAAACTTCCCTAACTTCTCTAGTTCACTGAAAATTGTTGCTTCTATTTAAATTGAGAATTTTCTTTTTCTTTTCCATTGCAATTTAAAAAAAAAACCCAAAACCTACAGCTTGGCAAGTGATGTGTCAATGTGGAAACAGTAAGTTACTTTGATTGTGCATTGCCTTCTAATAAGTGATTTGGGGTAGGGGTAACTTCTTGTTATGCTCATTGGTTTCTTTCTTCCATCTGCTTCTGCTTGCCTGAATGATGCTGTCACCGGCTCAGCTCCTCCATTACTCCCTATGTGAATAAAACCAGTATCCAACCTTCCTCAAAAGCCAGGCTTATTTGTTATATTTTTGTTTTATCTATATTTAGAAAAATTTAGTATGAAATTAATACATACTTGTAAACAACCAAAAAATATGTAAATACTGATACTGAAGGACAGAAATTAAAAGGTAAATTTTTTTTCCTTCTCAGATTTCGCTATCCCTCTGGTGCAGTTTGTATCTTTCCAGATACTTTGTAGCACATGCAATCCTGTATGTATGTATGTATGTATGTATATATATATATATATATATATATATATATACACACACACATATTTTATACATGGATATTTCTTTTGCCTTTTTTTAAACAAAAATGGAATCATGTGAAAAATACTCTTCTGTGGACTGCTTTTTTCACTAACAATGTATTTTTAAGATGTTCCTGTTTCAGTACTTACAGAATTACTTCATTTTATTTATAGTGGTATAAAATCCCATAGTTTATTTAGACTCTAGTTTCCTATTGATAAACATTTAAATTGTTTCCCCTATTGCATTATATCAAATAGTGCCGCAGTGCAGGAATTTGAATATCATCTTTGGGATCTTGTGCATTTCCTACGTTTTTGTGGTTAAAACGCAATAGATGCTGAAAGCGTGGCTGGCTAACTATTTACTTTTTATTCATGGCGTATTTCCACAAGGCTTTTAAGATGTCTGTGTTTTATATTACTCTGTGTCTGTGAAAGATATTTACTTTTATCAACAAAACATGTTGGTTGCCAACAATCAGATTTCAAAAGAAAAAATGCTAGTTTCTCTGAGTGTATCTTTACTAGAAAGTGAAAGATCATTTGTCTCTAATTCAGGTGGAAAACTGTTAAGATTGGAGGGAAAAAAATGAATTAGCAGAATCACTGTGACTTTAGATCATGTTGATCAAATGTGAGATTAAGTATTGGATGTTAATATTTTTGTTGTTAATTAATGGCAAGAATTGAATGGTTAGGTAAAAATGACTTGGGCACACACTCTAGAGTACTCTGCAGTAATTAAAAGCAACAAACTAGATGTACACAAAATAACATGAAGATACTGTAAGAACAGTGGGTTGAATGATTAAAAGTAATAAACAGAATGAATCAAAATTTTTACAAATCAATAACCTTTATAGATAATTAGGTTATAAATCAATGCACTTTATATTAGAACATACACAAAACATTATTACACAAGAATTCCTAGGAGTTCAAGGCTGTCAAATATGTTAGCATGGTTCTAGAAGGAAAAGTGAAATGAGATTGGGGAATAGACATAAAAGACAATGATCAGAAAACAAAACTCAAAGAAAGAATAAGTATTTAGACAGTGCTTTCATGATTTTTCAGACACTGAAGAGTCTTTTTGTAGAAATGAGTGGTTTATTTCCCATGAACATTTCCTAAATTGACTTGTTCTCTGAATGTTGTTTTTCTTTCAAGTTGACAGTTCCTAGAATGGGCAGAAAAGATGCAATACTAATATTCCTCAAATGTAGTGATGGGAATTCGTGGTATCTAGCTACCCCTCTGTGGCTGGGAATGATGGTATATTTTGGAAATAACTATAATTAGGGGTCACTGTTCAAGGTGGTTAAATTGCTAGGAAGATGAGAGAGATATGATTGTATCAAAGTTTTCTTATAACATGACTCCTAAGTAAGGACACCAAAACAGCCCAGGTAACTAGCTGTTTGAACCCTCCATCCAGACTATCTGAGGAGATGTTCCAGGAGCTGGGCCTGAGAGTGGGTAGAACTGCCCAACAGGCCAGGTCCAGAGCCAAAGAAAAGTGAAGACTGCATCCGGAGTGAATTATAAAAACAAAAGGCTAAAACCTACATAGCCCTTGCTGTGTGCCAGGCCGGTTCTAAGCACTTTACACATAATAACCACTCAGTCATCAAAACAAAGCTGCTGGGGAAGGTGGAATGATCAAGACCACCTGTTCAGTGTGGTAGGTGCCAGTGGGCTTGCAGAAGCGGTGAGGACATGAAATCCAAAGGTCTGTGGGGAAGGCCTGGCAAGATGGGCATAGAAGGATCAGGAAGAAGGGGCTGGAAAATCCCCAGGGGTGGAGGCCCGGAAGGTTGTACGTATTCTGTGCCCTGGCCTTGCTGGGTGGAAGCAGGAGCTCTGAGGGCTGCCCAGCCCATTCGTATCACACAGGGATTTCAATCTTCTTCATCCCTGGGGCCTCAGAGAAGAGTTCAGAAGAGTAAGGTTGGCAGTGTGGAGACAGCCAAGTCAGGATTCTTGACACGTGATCTTCTTTGTTTTGGTGAGGTTGGCAGCCCTCTCTTTGTCTCCTTTCTGGATGAATAAAAACCCCAAACAGCGTGAGCCGGATGTTTGAATGTTTTTAAACCTTGTAATTTTGTAAATTGTCTGTTCCTGGCCCCCTTCCCCACACTTTTGCCCCAGCTGATATGACGCTTTCGCCTTCAATTTCTTAGTTTCTGTTGACTTTCGAATGAAGAAAGTGTGATCTGAGTTTGTTTTCTCAGCAAGGTGATGGCAAAAGGATATATTATGGTGTTGAGGAATTTTTATTTTCTCTCAGACATCTAGGATGAGTAGTATATATTAGGCCCTACTCTCCAGTATATCTCTCTTCTGCTGAGATAATAAAATTGATCAGATGTTTTGAGGTTAAGTAAACTGTTGTAATAATCTGGCAGCTGCCTGCTGGTTGTGGTTTTCAAAAGCAATTACTCACTCTGGAGTCAACTTTGAACTCTACATTTTAATTGAAAAGGCTAATTGTAGGCTATTGCTCCTGATTTAGCATTTGATTTGGCAGATTAGGAAGTAAAGGGACATTGGGAAGGGAGGGGAGAGGAAGAGAAAGTAAGTAGAAGTGTTGCCGAGCTCCAATTCCTGTTTATATATGAGTGTTTTCATACATAGCACATTGTATGCTATCTGAAGAAACAGCAGTTGGATTAAAAAGTCTCTGAGGCACCTGTCTGAGGTTAGTCTGCAAAATCCTTATTTTGGGCTTCTTTGCTTCTGTCTCTCTCTCTCTCTCTCTCTCTCCCTTTTTCTCTCCCTCTTCCTCCCTCTCTCTTCCTTCCTCCCCGCCCCCGCCACCACCACCCCCCCCCCCGGTTAATTTCTTAATTTTATTTCAAATGTGAAATTTCAGGAATAATTTTCAAGAATATTATCAGACCACGCTTATATATCTGATTAGGAGCTTATTTCTCAAATTCTTGGTTATGCTAATAGGTGGAGACTGCTATTTGTTTTCACTAAAACCTAGCTAACAATTTTACTTAAAATCAGCAAGAGATAGAGATTATTGATGTGTGTCCACAAGAACAAATTACTTCCCTATGGGAATCGTCACAAATTGGATTACAAGAAAGATACCAAACATCCAAAAAGAAATACAGCTGCACCCAAATTTACATCCAGGAGAATTAGTATCATTATTATTTTAATAATGAAAGTTATTGCTTTTAGAAAGTTGCTTTTAGAAAGTTATTGCTTTAGAAAGTTGCTTTTAGAATTGAGCTGAGAAGTGTGAGAACTTGTATTTCTGCAGTCTTGTCCCCACTTAAAAGCAAATGTAGTACTTTTACATTTACTGGGCACAGATGATACTATGCATTTTATAGAAATACATCCTCTAAACTAAAAAAAATATATATATATATATATATGTATATGACTCCTTTGGACTTTATGCTTTTAGATCAATTGGCAAACTGTGCTGGGAATTTCCTGTGAATCTAATAAAATGTTGATAGCCTAAATTAAGGCTGAAATGAAAGGCATGAACATATGAATTGTTTAATTTTATAATATGTTTCAAAATGCTAGTTACATTTGACTTGAAAATCCACTTTATTTTTAGACTTTTGTGGAATGCAGGTTGGGCTCATTACAGTTCTGTTGATATTTTCATTGACCTCGTAAATATAATTTAATCTCTATGCATCAGCTTTCTGATCTGTAAAAATAAGATAAATATTCTTCCCACACACTTTGCACTCAGAACTCCTCTGTTGAAACAATAAACAGGGTTGTAATATATGAATGTGAGTACTGCTTCAGAATCCAATGTCTTTATCAACAACAAAGAAGAGCTGACATTTATTTGGTGTTTTAGTATTAAATTGGAAGATACTACAGTTAATGAAAAAAAGAAACATCTGTGTTGCTATTAGGAGGATTATTCTGAAATATGGATATCACTGGAAATGTCAGCTGCCTGCTGCACAATTTCCAAGAGCCATTTTTTGTGATCCCAGTATTCATAGAGGTCCTCAAGTAGAATTGACACAAGGAGAGGAAAACCTTATAGACAGGAGGACTTCAATTAAACACACTTAGTTCTTTCAAAATATCTTAAAATCAAATCTATTTGTGTATTTTTACTCTCTACTTTTGGCAAAGTACCTTGCTTTAGAAAGTAGGGGAAAAAGATGACTTTTGTGGTAAGATTAAAGAAACGTGTTTTTTTCCTACAAAAGAAAAGATTGAAGAGAAAGTTAAGCTTTTCAGATAATGTTATTAGAGGCAGAATTTAGACACAATGGATTAATACTTTAGTCATGGAAAAGATTCATATTTGAGGGAGGAAAAATATTTAGTTACATGATGGTTTCTAAAAATACCATGAGATTATGGAGGTAAATCGAATTTTCCCCTTTGATGATCTTAGAACGTAGAGAAGACATGTCTGAAATGCCAGTTCTAGAGTCTGAATTTCGAAAACAAAACAAAACCAAAACCCTTTCTAACATGATGGTATAATAGTCATTTCAGAACTGCTGCTCTGGAAACACAAGATAGGGTTACATCTCAGCCAAATTGTCAGCTTTTGCCTGAAGGCACGTTATAAAATCCTGACAAGCCTCAGTTTCCTCATCTGTAAAATACAGGGAGAATAATAATACCTATCTTGCTGGATTATGTTTAAGATTAAATGAGTGACTATTAACTAATTTCCTACTAACTTATTTAAGATAAAACTGCCCAATATGTTCTAGCTACTATTATCCCATTACTCAATATCTGTGTTTTTTTTTTGTTTTTTTTTTTTTTTTTTTTTGCGGTACGTGGGCCTCTCACTGTTGTGGCCTCTCCCGTTGCGGAGCACAGGCTCCGGACGCGCAGGCTCAGCGGCCATGGCTCACGGGCCCAGCCGCTCCGCGGCATGTGGGATCCTCCCAGACCGGGGCACGAACCCGTGTCCCCTGCATCGGCAGGCGGACTCCCAACCACTGCGCCACCAGGGAAGCCCTCAATGTCTGTGTTTTATAATTAATCATAACTGAGCTTCCTCAAAATTATCACAAGGGAATTGTAGAAATCAAAACACAAAGTCACATTTGACATGAAAAATAAAACAAATTTTCAGGAAAGTTAAGAACAAGTATAATGAATCCATTATTTAAATTTGGGTATATGGATGGACTTCAGTTGTCAAAGCTTCTAGAAAAAGAAAAAGTGATGATTGAAAAGAAACTAAAGTTTTAGGAATTCTTTCACCCCATTAGCAGACATACACCATTATGATCAAATTATTAGAATAGAAAAAAATTCAGGCAGGAATAACTTCATGTCTTGAGGTAATTTCCTGTATTATTTCTAGAAACATATTTGATTAGGGACTAAATTAGTGGAAAATTTGTCTGTTTTCAAGAAAAATGAAAGGCCAGAATTGAACTGATGACATAGCTGAAAATTTTACAACTACCAATGGCTACTGGGGTTTTATTGTGGTTAAACCCTGTACTTGAATTTCTATAGCAGTACCCTATTGCTATAGAGGATAAAATAAGCTATTCTTTTCTATTGTCTGGCATACAGACATATCAGTACCTCACCACCAGAGTTACCTGAATTTCTCCCCCCTAAAAAGGACTGGTGTTGGGGTGGGGGGGCTCCCTTGAGAGGATTCACAGAATGGCGTGTAGGTTACCAGCCACTACCCGCTGTAGGATCATGTTCACTGAGAGTGCTAGGCAGAGTAGAGGCAGGGCTCTCAGCGCCACTGGTTACTTGATCCATCTGCTCTTAGCTCTGGTGGAGGTTTGATTATGAAGACGGCCTTTTGCTTTGCAGACATACGCTTGAGTCTTACTGAGATAATTTGTTGCAAAGCAACTCTGGCTACTGCTCAGGTGAAACAGCTTTCTTTCCATACGGTTTCACTTTACTGGAGGTGAGATCCAAGAACTGCTTTTTAGTGGGAGAAGGATTTCTCCAGGACAGCTTGCTAGGATTTCTTTGTTCAATCTCCTTTCTTTCAAGTTGGTTGAGGGACATCAGATAGGATTCTTGTTTCACCCCGCATGCTTCTTGTCAACTATCTTGCCTTTCACAGTCTGACTACGCAGGGACGTTTACAGCCTTCCACTGGAGTCTGCCAGACCTAGGTGTTATGTGCCATACCTCCAGGGATCATTACCATATGGTATTTTAGGAGAGGACACAGTTCATTTCAATGCAATTCAAATGAGCAGATTTCTTTTCTTTATTACACCATTGCATTTGGAGGCAATCCACCAGAGGCAGAATCTAACTCTCAAAGGAACGCTCTGCCCACTCTGTCCATTTAACAGGACATTTGGCTCAAAAATCTAGTCGGTTGATCACACATGTGCAACAGATGTGTGAGCATGCGTAGCGAAAATAAAAAATAAAAAATCCCAGAGTGTACTGTGGGAAATGTAGCAGAACTACTGGAAAACAGGACACAAAGAAGTCTGGTACTAAAACTTTGATTTTTGTTGTTGGAAGGCAATGTTTTTTAATTAATCTTTCCCTCCTTTCGTAGGAGGAAAAGGTATAGGTTTCCACTATTATTTTGCAGTGATTATTCGTGTAACACTGGTGAGGAAACTTGGTTCATTTTCACAGACCTCCTCTTATAAAGATATAATTCTAAATATTTTGACCAGAATTTTTGGGGCCCCTGCTTCTCAGGAACTGAATGTTGGCATACTTCCACTGAAAAAACCACCCATTTACAAGAGAGGATATCAGAAATATACATCCTTTCATCCATGCTTCACAGGCTTATATGGAAAGAGAGAGCACCAGCTGTTTTTCTCATGGTGAATAAGGGTTACTTGGGGAAATCTCTCTTCCTGTTTTTATATGGACAACTAAATTGTTGCATAGCCAGTTAATTCTGGTTAGGTCAACAGCACAAGGTTAATTATTGGAACCTTCCTCTTTTGCCTGTGTGACAGTAAAAGATTAATAGGAACCAAAAGAAGAAAATGAAATATAGTGACTTATTCTAGAAGTGCTGTTTATTTGGGAAATTTAAATTTTGCTTTTATTATATTTGAAAGGATTTATACATAATCATGTTTGTCTTCTAGGAAATAGTAGAAGTTTGAAAAACTGTGATGTGAATTAATTCGAAAACCTGAGTAATATGAAATTAATCAGATTCAGAGGATTTTATAATATATTAAAATATTTAGAAAAAAATATCACTTATTTTGTAATAGGAACTTTTTTTTTCTTAAGTAGAACAATTGGCATACCTATGAGATAACTTTGAAATTGTTTTCCTGTTCTCTGTTATACCTCAGTTCAGCTTGGATAATTTTATAACTTTTTTTTTTAAACTAGGTTACGATACAACATTCTCTTTCTAACCTTGGGTTTAATTAACACATCAAAGGGCACATGGACTGATTCCCTTCAATGTACTATAATATATTTTTATCCAGCTGCATGTTATTATATAACCTCAGAGTAAAGCAGCCATATCACTGTTGATATATTCAACTTCTGTCCTTTGGATTTGGTCAGCATTGCATGTGGAAGCAGAAACCCACCCTGTATTGTTATACGGATGGTTTTTCATTCATATCCTTGTTACTCTTTTTTTTTTCTTGTTACTCTTAATAAATGTCTCAAAGAAAAATATTCTGCAGCAGCCACTCATAAAGAAGCAGAAAATGGCAAAACCACAGCATAGAAGGAAACCTATGTGAAAACACTGGTTGTGTCTTCCTGGATACAGAAAACAAATAGAGCTTTTGAAAGAGCTTGCCAATATATGCCTGCCAAATAAAATATTGTTTTATGAAGTCAGGAAAAAACTAATTTTAAAGGTTATTGTAGGTTATTTGTGGTCACTTCTGGTGTGCATACACCATGATGTCATCCTGAACTCTTCTCTATATATATTTCAGTCTTAGAAGTCTTTTGTCTAAGACTTGATCTCAGCTACTAGAGACATCTAAACTAAAATACTCTTATTATTCAATACTCATAAAAATGTAGACTGAAAAAAATTAGAGTAGATGGAAAAAGTCCCAGCCAAGTCCAGGCAACAAATCATTCAGGCAGATTCATCTTCTGAAATCATACCTACGCTGTAGACATCTTAGGACACAGTTGCTGGAGAACTTCTCAAGTGACTGGAAAGTAGCCACGTGTCCGAATGGCTCTCCTGGAAAATTATTGCCCATTGAGAGGGGGTAGATGGGACCCTGCCAGAGACATCTCATCTGAGGAATGGGAGCAAGGGGTTCCTTGGGCAGTCCAATTTCTCTCTCCTTCTGGGTGGACCACTTGCCTATAATTCCCAGATATTTTTCACTTTGTTTACATGACCTCCTGCAGCAATTTCTCTTCTTTCCTGTAGCAGGGTTGATTTTTTTTCTTTGTGGGATTTTTTTCGCTTGGAAAACCCCTCTTTGTTGAGGTAGTCCTCAGTAAACTAGGAAATGTCAAATAAACACTGGATGAAGACAGACTAGAAGGCCAGTGAGATACAGCAATTGAAAATGGGGGATGCTAAGAAATCTCTTGAGCAAAAAAAAAATCAAAACAACATTTGGGCATTGGAAAGAATATATAGTTTTACTGAGATGTAAAAGGAAATGCATGTTTATAGTGGAAAACTGACACATTAAAAAGTTTATCAGGATACCAAGCTGACATCATTTGCATCGTCTTCAAATTCATTCAAGCATTCAAAAAAATGCTTTTTGAGCGTCTCAGTGTGCAAGGCATATTGATTGATGTTAGAGAACAAAAGAAATAAGTATATTATAGATACAATAGAAGGTATTAAGTGTTTTGGAGGAAAATAAAACACGGAAGAAGTGTTCAGAGTTGCTGGGATGGAGGAGCTGTGATTTCAAATTCGGTAATCTGGGGACACCTCACAAAGAAAGTGACATTTGAGCAAAGCGTAAAGTTGTGGCCGGAGTGAACCGTGTTGCTAACTGCGGGAGAGCGTGGCAGGTGGAGGAACAGTAAATGAAGAGCCCCAAGCCTGCAGGACACGTGGTGTGTTGGAGGAACAGCAGGAAAACCAGTGTCCGTGCCGTGTATGTGGGTATCTTAACTTCATCTGCGCATATGTGCAAGGGCACCCCACGCTCCATACATATAGGCACGTTAAAATACCTGAGAGATTTGGGGCAAATACATCTTTTGGTTACATAATTTTTTCCCTATTTACGATTCAGATTTAGGTAAACTGCTCTGTGAAATCTCTGCTCTTTGCATGAGAATGGAAAGCATCTGCAGGTCCAGTGAGGTGAAACACGGATTCTGATGTGTTTGTGGTTATTTTGTCATCTCGGTGATTATATTGTGCTAATGTATATTAAGTACTCCAAACCTATAAATATATTTCATCATGAGATTGGCAATGATTTCTTACTGATCTGTTCTTTTTGGGAAACCCAGTCTGTGAAATTATTCTCTCTTCTCTCTTTGCATAGCTTTGAAGATGATATGAGATGCAAGATTCATTCAGTTCTGATAAAGTAAAGCTTTAGGAAATGCATAGTAAAGACAGGACATGGGAAAATGTGGTGAGTTACTAAACAAAATATAGAAAAATCAAAACTGGGATATTAATCATCCCTTTAATACAGTTCTCTACTGTACTGTTTGTTTGTCAACATGGGATAGTTTTAGAAAGGTGTGATTTGGGGTTTCCATGTTCCAGGGTTGTTATATATTGGGAGGAGGCTCTTGGAAAGCAAACTGGAGGGACGAGTGAATTACAACTAGCAATAGGAAGACAAGACTAGAACTTTGCTCTTTTCTTCTTTTAATTGTAGGAGGAAGAGAATACATTTGGTCCCTTGATGAGTTTATGCTCTCTTGACAACGTCTAGGGAACTGTGTCCTTTTGATATTGCATAGGTGGCAAACCACCCAATGAGGCATCAGCTACCTTACTAAGGGATACGTTTATAGCTTGTCATTCCTGATCCTACATGAAGAGAGGGGGAAAATGTTGTTCTCCAAAATTATCTTCAGTCGTGAAGCCTGTTTAAAAACACAAACAAACAAAAGCACCACCAAAGGAACTTGATACAAGGTTAACTCGAGACAGACATAATGGGACTGACTCAGAGGTGAGTCAGGCTAGCTGGTCCTGGGTCACTGCTAGGTTCACTGAGTGAACCTTAGACGTGGAGGACTGTCGTCTCTCTTCAGGTGTGTTCCAGTTAAGGGGCACTGCTGTTCAGAGGGCTGAGCTGCCATCTGTGGAGCCCGGGGGGATCTCTAACTTCCAGTTGTGCTCTGGCTATAAATTAGCTTGAATGATCAGCTTGAATGATCCCAGCGATTCTCAGTTGCCTCTTTCTCTTCCTCCTCCATGACTGACATGCATCTCAGCTCTCGTGTAGGGGTGATTACAAAATATTTTATAAACTGTTGAAGAAACTTCCTGCAGTTCAGCTCTGGGATTTATTTAGACTCTCTTCCAGCAAAGGAGGAGAGATATCATTGTACCTCATGATATGGGATAGCATATATTGACAAAGAAGTAAAAATAGTGTCAAGTGGAGGACGTAAGAGAAGGCTGGGCAGCCACTAGTCACATGAATGATAAGAGCTCTGTGCAAGAGTCCTTTTGTATTAGTTTTGTGTTATTTATTTATCCATTTATCGATTCAGATGCAAGTGGTTCATTTTAATAGGAAAAAGATCACCTAGTACAGGAGGGCTTATAATGAAAAACAGCAGTTCTCTAATCCACATGTCTTTCTACCCACAGTTCTGCTCCAAAGAGGCAGCTACTTGTAAGTTCTAATTTTGTGTTCTGCTACTTGTTTTTATTTTTAATCTAAAACATTTATTTCCCTAAGGCTAATGTTTAAAAAAATTTTTATAAGAATATTTTAGGTTCACAGCAAAACTGAGGGGAAGCTATAGAGATTTCCCATATACTCTTGGCCCCATACACGTACAGCCTCCCTCATTATCAACATCATCCTCCACCAGACTAGTACAGTTGTTACAATTGATGAAGCTATATTAACATATCATAATGACCCAAAGTCTATAGTTTACATCATGGTTGCCTCTTGGTTTTGTACATTCTATGGGTTTGGACAAATGTGTAATGACATGTATCATTATGTTATCACACAGAATATTTTCAGTGCCCTAAAAATCCTTTGTGCTGTTTATTCATCCTTCCCCCTCCCTCAACTCATGGCAACCACTGATCCTTTTATATTTCCATAATTTTTGCCTTTTCCAGAATGCAATATAATTGAAATGACATAGTATGTAGCCTTTTCAGATGGGCTTCTTTCACTTAGTAATATGTTTTTAGGGTTCCTTTAAGTCTTTTCGTGGCTTGATAGCTCATTTCTATTCAGTACTGAGTAATAATCCATTGCTTGAATGTACCCATTCACCTACTGAAGGTCATCTTGGTTGCTTCCAAGTCTTAGAAATTATGAATAAGCTGCTGTGCACATATGTGTGCAGGTGTTCGTGTGGATATAAGTTTTCAGCTTTGGGGAGTAAATACCAAGAAGTGTAACTGGCGGATCATATGCTAAGAATATGTTTAGTTTTGTAGGAACCTGCCAAATTGTCTTCCAAAGTGGCTGTACCATTCTGCATTCCTACCGACAATGTTCTAGAGTCCCTGTCGCTCCACATCCTTGCCAGCGTTTGGTGTTGTCAGTGTTTCAGCTTTGAACACTGACCATTCTAGCCATTCTCATAGTATGCAGTGGTATCTCATTATTGTTTTAATTTTCATTTCCTTAATGGCACATGATGTGAAGAATCTTTTTATATGCTTATTTTACATTTGTGTGCCTTCTTTGGTGAGGTGTCCAGATCTTTGGCCCATATTTTAGTCAGGTCATTTATTTTCTCATTGTTGAGTTTTAAAATGTTATTTGTATATTTTGTATAACAGACCTTTATCAGCTGTGTCTTTTACAAATATTTTCTACCAGTCTGTGGTTTGTCTTCTCACTCTCTTAACATTGTTTTCACGTAGCAGAAGTTTTTAATTTTAATGAAGTCCAGCTTATCAATTCTTTCTTTCATGGATTGTGCCTTTCATGTTGTATCTGAAGTCATCGCCAGCCCAAGGTCATCCAGGTTTTCTCCCATGTTATCTTCTAGGATTTTCATAGTTTTGTGATTTACATCTAGGTATGTGACCCATTTTCAGTTAATTTTTGTTAATTTTTGTTAATTTTGTAAGGTCTGTGTTTAGATTTTTTTTTTTTTTTTTTGCACACCTAGAAGTCCAGTTGTTCTGGCACCATTTGTTGAAGAGATTATCTTTTCTCCTTGTACAGCCTTTGCTTCTTGTCAAGGATCACATCTGTGTGGGTCTATTAATGGGTTCTCCAGTCTGTTTCCTTGATCTGTTTATTCTCTCACTGATACTCCACTGTCTTGTATAGTGTAGCTTTATAGTAACTCTTGAAATTGAGTAGTGTCAGTCCTCCAACTTTGTTCTTCGTCTTCAATACTATGTGGGCTATTCTGGGTCTTCTGCCTCTCCATATAAATTTTAGGATCAGTTTGTTGATATCCACAAAATAACTTGCTGGGGTTTTGATTGGGATTGCATTAAATCTACAGATCAAGTTGGGAAGAACTGACATGTTGATAATATTGAGTCTTCCATGAATATGGAATATCCATGAATATGGAATATCTCTCCATTTATTTAGTTACTCTTTGATTCCATTCATCAGAGTGTTACAGTTTTCCTCACATAGATCTTGTACATCTTCAGTTAGATTTGTACCCAAATATTTCATCCTTGGGTGCTAATGTAAATGGTATTATGTTTTTAATTTCAGATTCCACTTGTTCATTGCTGGCATATGAAAATGACTGACTTGTATATTAACCTTGTAAGCTATAACTTTGCTATAATTGCTTATTAGTTCCAGGAGTTTTTGGTCAGTTCTTTCCGATTTTCTACATAGATGATCATGTCATCTGCAAACAGACATTTATTTCTTCCTTCTCAATCTCTATATCTTTTTTTCCCCTTGTCTTATGCATTAGTTAGACATTCCAGTACAGTGTTGAAAAGGAGGACTGAGAGGGGACATCCTTGCCTGATGTTAGTAGGAATGCTGGGAGTTTCTCACCATTAAGTGTGATATTAGCTGCAGGTTTTTTGGTAGATTATTTATTAAGTTGAAGATGTTCACTCCCTATATTCCTAGCTTACTGACAGTTTTTATCATAAAGGGGTGTTAAATTCCGTGAAATTCTTTTTATGCAACTATTGATATGATCATGTGATTTTTCTATTTTGATCTGTTGATCTGATGGATTATATTAATTGATTTTCAAATGTTGAACCAGCCTCACATACCTGGGATAAATCCCACTTGGTTGTGGTGTATAATTCTTTTTATGCATTGTTCGATCCAAATAGGTAATATTTTGTTGAGGATTTTTGTATCTATGTTCATGAGAAATATTGGTCTTTAGTTTTCTTTTCTTATGATGTC
The DNA here is from genome assembly GCF_059928025.1 of Delphinapterus leucas. Classification (NCBI taxonomy): domain Eukaryota; kingdom Metazoa; phylum Chordata; class Mammalia; order Artiodactyla; family Monodontidae; genus Delphinapterus; species Delphinapterus leucas. The sequence goes on along the minus strand of NC_143137.1, from coordinate 68,612,800 downwards.
TTTGTCTTGTTTTGAAATTAAGTTAATGCTAGCCTCATAAAATGAGTTAGGAAGCAAGTATTTCCTGAGCTTTTATCCTCTGAAAGAGATAGTAGAGAATTGGTATAATTTCTTCCTTAAGTGTTTAGTAGAATTTACCAGTGAACCCATCTGGGCCAGGTGCTTTCTGTTTCTGAGGGTTATTAATTATTGATTCATTTTCTTTAATAGATATAAATCTATTCAGATAGTCTATTTCTCCCTGTGTGAATTTTGGCAAATTGTTTCTTTCAATGAAATGTTTCATTTTATCTAAGTTTTCTAATTTGTGGGAATAGGGTTGTCCATAGTATTCCTTTATTATCCTGTTAATGTCTATGCAATCCAGAGTGATGTTCCCTCTTTCATTTTTGATAATAATAATATGTGTCCTCTCTTTTTTAGTCTTAGTCTGGATAGAGGCTTATCAATTTTATTAATCTTTTTAAAGAAATAAATTTTGGTTTCATTGATATTCTCTGTTGATTTCTTATTTTCAATTTTATTGATTTCTGCTCTAATTCTTATTGTTTCTTGTCTTCTGCTTACTTTGGATGTAATTTGCTCTTTTTTTTTCTAGTCTCCTGAATTGGAAACTTGTATGATTGATTTTTAAATCTTTCTTCTTTTCTAATATATGTATTTGATCCTATAAATATTCCCCCAAGCACTACTTTTTCTGCATCCCAACACATTTTTTTTTTTTAGCGGTACACGGGCCTCTCACTATTGTGGCGTCTTCCGTTGTGGAGCACAGGCTCAGCGGCCATGGCTCACGGGCCCAGCCACTCCGCGGCATGTGGGATCTTCCCAGAACGGGGCACGAACCCGTGTCCCCTGCATCAGCAGGCAGACTGTCAACCACTGTGCCACCAGGGAAGCCCCCAACACATTTTGAGAAGTTGGATTTTAATTTTCATTTTGTTTGAAATATTTTAAAATTTCTCTTGAGATTTCTTCTTTAACCCACGTGTTATTTAGAAGTGTGTTGTGTCATCTCCATGTATTTTGGGCTTTTCTCAAATACAGTATCTTTCCCAGATGTCTTTCTGTCATTGATTTCTAGTTTAATCCCACTGTGGTCTAAGAGCAGACATTGAATGATTTCTATCCTTTTAAATTTGTTAAGGTGTATTTTATGGCCCAGAATATCGTCTATCTTGGTGAATGTTCCATATGAACTTGAGAAGAATGTGTATTTTGTTGTTGGATGAAGTAATCTTTAGATGTTAATTATACCCAGCTGATTGATGATGTTGCTGAGTTCTGCTCTGTCTGAAATTAATATAGCTACTCTTGCTTTCTTTTGATTAGTGTGGTATACTTTTCTCTGTCTATTTACTTTTAATCTATAATTGTGTTTATATTAAAAGTGGTTTTCTTGTAGACAGCATATAATTGGATCTTGTTTTTAGATCCACTCTGACAACGTCTATCTTTTTTTTTAAACGTGTACTTTAAAATTTTTTTTTATTATTATTTATCTTATTTATTTATTTTTGGCTGCGTTAGGTCTTTGTTGCTGTGCGCAGGCTTTTTCTAGTTGTGGTGAGCAGGGGCTACTCTTCGTTGCAGTGCACGGGCTTCTCATTGCGGTGGCTTCTCTTGTTGCAGAGCACGGGCTCCAGGTGCCCAGGCTTCAGGAGCTGTGGCTTGCGGGCTCTGGAGCGCAGGCTCAGTAGTTGCGGCTCATGTGCTTAGTTGCTCCGCGGCATGTGGGATCTTTGCGGACCGGGGTTCGAACCCATGTCCCCTGCACTGGCAGGCGGATTCTTAACCACTGTGCCATTAGGGAAGCGCAACGTCTTATCTTTTGATTGGTGCATTGAGGCATTCAAAGTGATTATTGATGTAGTTGGATTAATATCTGCTATGTTCATTATTATTCTCTCATTGTTGCCCTTGTTCTTTGTTCCTATTTTTGTCTGATTCTGCTATTCGTTAATTCTGCTGGCTTTCCTTTATGGTGCTTGATTTCCTATATGTTTGGTGATTTTTGAGTATGAGTTCATGTTTCTTTGAAGTTTAGCCTGTATTTCCTTAAGGCCTTGGTCTAAGACTGGTGTCCCTCAGAAAAGAAGTTGTTTCTGCCAGTGCCTGTACTTACTACTGATCTTGGACCACTTCAGAATAAGCTCATGACCTAAAATTCTTTAGGCATTCCAGCTAGTATAGCATTGATTTGTAAAATTCACTGATAAACTATTCTTATTTATGAATTCTTAAGTGAGTTAATTTTTTTTCCTCTGCCAGCACCAAATTTCAATTCAGGAAATTTTTCTTTTTATCATTAGCAGAAAAGGTGTAGGTGGTGGTGGAAGTTGGAAGGGTAGGGTGAGGGTGGGAAAGTAGGGGATTGTAGGAGATAACATTCACTTACATTCAAATCAAGAATATGGCACCATGTCCTCTCTAGCTTATGTAGAAAAATCATCTGTAAGAGTTCCATATTGGCTTGGCTCTAGGGTTTACTTCATGTTTCCCATGGTTTGTGAAATTTTGGAAACTATAGCTCAAGATTACCTGGGTTTGACAAATATCTTCAAGGTAAAACCAAGCTTTTGCCTAAATAATCCTTACCTCTTTATAGCATACCCACAAATTCAACTGATGCTGTGTACATTGTATCCAGCATTTTTAGTTATTTTCAGGGCAAGTTATGTTAGAGTATCTAGGCTGCCCAACTGCCAGAAAATTAGTTCTCCTCATCTACTTTTTGTTGTCCTTCTATTTCTTTCACTGTTATAAGCGTATTCTTTATTGTTGTTGTTGTTTTACTATCATTTTAAGTGGGGTGCCACAGGAAAGGAAAGCAAATATGTGTGCTCAAATTCCTTAAGCTACAAATTATTAAAAAGTCAAATTTTAATTAGAAACTGTTATTTTTTTAAAAGAGAAGACAGCAAGAAACTTTTAAAAGTAAGTATGATTATTTTTTATTGTTTTGAAAGTGCAGTTTTTAAGTGAATTAGTGAAAAAGGGTTTTATATTGGACTGGATATATGAATGTTTAGAATACCACAGTTAACATTATGCTAATGTGATTAGATATATGTATACAATTAGACACTTAATTTGTTCTTTCAATAAGTTCAAACATCTTTTTCAAGCACGTACTATATACCATATACTCAATGAAAACATTCACAGGAAGTATATTACTTAATTCATGAATAAGAATATTTTCTTTCTTTTTGAAATGTATTTAAAGACTAAGGACACTTTTCTATTTTTTAATATTATGCATAATTAATATTTGAGGCTAGCTATATAAATGTAGATTTTTTAAATGTATTAAGTAAAAATATCTGGATGTAATATGAAATTTTTTATTTTGCTATTCTTTTAAGAGCACTGGTGTGACACAGATTTCCAGCTTCAGGTTAGAACACATGTATTAACATTTCATGAAGAAAGGGAAATTTGGATTATATTTATAAAATGGCAAATGGTAAAATAAATATACACTAGATAAGAATATTTCTCTGTGGTTTGGCCCACATAGACACATTCCCTGGATAGCTGACAGCTACTCTCTTGGGAAATGTGAACATTAAAAAAATTGTGTGTGTGTGTGTGTGTGTGTGTGGTGGTTTTTTGTTTTTTGTTTTCTTTTGTACTATCAGCTCTAAAATAGGATTGCCTACAGCTATAGCTATAGCAGCTGTCAGACTTCGTAGCCCTTTAGGAAACACGACTAGATAGAGAAACTAGAAGGTATTTATTTTAGACTGATGTAAATCTGAGTCTGGCAAACATTTACTCAGATTCTATGGATTGGAGTACCATGATTCCTGTCAGTTCCATGGATCTCCTGTAGTTAGATTTGCATCATTGATCAAGTGGATATGTATACTGTTAAAAAGACAAGGAAGAAGTAAATCTTCAACAAGGTATTTCTTTATTAAATTAGTACCAAAATAGCTCTGGCCTGACTCAAGACTAAAATTCAATAGACTGGATCCTTACTATCAAAATTTAAAGGTATTTCAAGTTATGATAAATGTTCAAATTACAGCTGGCTACTCTTGGAGCATCTATTATCATATGTCCTAGTTAGGCTGTCCTGATGATAGGAATAAAGTTCTTGTGGAAAATATGTCCTAAACAATATGATAGCAGTACATATTCATAAATAGAAATAAATGTTCATGTTCATTCAGTTTGGGTGGTGGTGGTATTGTTTGTCAAATCATCAACTCAGAGCTAAGATTTTTGCAGTGGAGATTTAGCGGTTCTACCACAGCAAGTTCTTTCCCTGGAATGACATTGTAAAGACAGTATAGAATCTTGCCAAGGTTTCTTGGTTATTTCTCGTAGAAACACTATGTAAATTTGCTGAGTTAAGAAAAGTAATTTGTAATGTGCTCCAGTTCATTATTATTCTTTTATTAAAATGGGTATCAGGTTATCAGGCATACCTTCTTAGCAGTGAATTTGGGTGGGCAATTTGAAAATGTGATATATTTGTATGACCGCACTAAAGCACTAACCATCTTGTAGAATAATATAATTTCTTTAGTAAAAGTAATAAATAATTTATAATTTCTTCATTAAAAGTACAAATGAACATTAGCTGTAGCTGCCCATCTCCTACCATATTAATGGATTTTGGTGGCTTTATTTTCACATGGAATTACACCCATAAGTGCAGCCACTTCAAGACACAAATCAAGGAAGGTGGAGTCCTACTGTTACAAAAAAATTATTAGCATAAAAGAGCATGTCTTTTTATTTTACTCTAAACTAATGTTCAAAATAATCTCTTCATATTTAGAAAGAGGATGTCACATAGTATTAGAAGACACTACATTGCAATTAATAGAATACAAAAATTATTAATGGATTCAAATTTAAGAATGATCTACATTTTTGTCTATGTTATAGCAAGCTCAAGGTTATCCTTATAATAATATCACCCTTATTTATTTTTATTTCTATATAATTTCTTAAGAGTAGGAGGAAGTTTGAATTGAGTTAAACCAGATATACAGTGGATTGTATTTAATCTTAGCTATGCCCACAGGAATGTTTTGTTCTAAATTTTCTCATACAATTTTATATTCTCACTGTTGCAGCCCTTATTATGTTTAATTTTTATTTTTACTTTTGTACATTTCCATCAACGGTAAGCTTCATCAAGGCAAGACCATACTTGTCTGGTTCATATTCTGTCCCCAGTACTTACCACAGTGTCTATCAAAATAAGCTCTCAGTAGGTACTTATTGAATGGATCATTGAATCAGCAAATTACTTCCTTTTTTTTTAAATTACCATCTTAACCATTTAATTTATTTTTTTAAATGGCAATTATTTATTTATTTATTTGGCCACACCACACGGTATGTGGGATCTTAGTTCCCCAATCAGGGATCGAACTCCCCGCCCCCTGCATTAGAAGTCCCGTTGGACCTCCAAGGAAGTCCCGGCAAATTACTTCCTAATGTGAGAGAAGTTTTAACATTTTTTTCTCTAATAAATAAACTCAGAATATCTCTCCAACAAAGATGGCTAAGAAAAAACAAAAATAATCAAGATAAAATATAGGTATACATGATTTTTAAGCTTCCAGCTACTCATACCCTCACCTACAAAGTTTGGTTTCATTTATTTAGGCTCTGGGTGTGCTTATTCAACCTTATTTTTGTGTTTACGCTAGGCTGATTCTCATGGCTACAGACAGAGCTAAAATTAAGTGGGAATTGGAAGAACAGAGGAGAAAAACTGGATTTTTGCCACCAATCTTCATCCTTCCCTAACCCTGAAGACCATTTTTCAAGACTGTGGCAATATAGGTCTCCTTAGAAATAACTGATGAGATAGAGGAACAAAGAATACAAGCCAAATGTCCTGTAAATCTCGGAGCAGAAGCTCTCTGACCCAAGCAGACATTGTTATGACATCCTGTACCAGGATTCATAAAATTCCCAAAGGTAACCACATATTTCAGGCCAAGGATACCTCTGGAAACATTTGTCATTTGTTCAGCTTTTAAGAATGGCTTTGTGTTAGATTTGCATGAATGGCATTGAATATTATAGTTTTGGTAAATGACCTAATTGTCGAGAGTAACATAATGTAAATGGTTTGTTTCAAAATAACATTTTTCTGTACCTTAGTAGCTTCTTAAACCTTCAGCAATGTTAATAATTCGATTTGGAGACATGTCTGACTGGGAGAGAATTCTATCTCCCATGAGTCACTTCAGTCACCTTCCTAGTTGATGGGGCAAAAGTACCCATTTCAAAAGTGAGTGTAGAAGCACAGCAGAGTGAATGAAGAGCTGGACGAGGAAGCTGAAGACTGGATGCTAAGTCTTGGCTCTGTCACTTAGCATATATGTGATACTGGCTGAGTTATAAGTAGCTGTTCTGATCCTCAGTGTCAGAACTTGTATTTATGATTCTCCCTACCTGACCTGCCTCTTCAGGAATAAGATCATGAACATGAAATCTCATTATACTCCAAGATGCCAAACACGTTTGAGATGTTACACTCAAGTATCTAGGTAAAGGTCAAAGAACTCGAGAATGATGTCATTCAGAAACAGGATTTGGAAGGATAATGGCTATGAAAATAACAAGATGAGAGAATGGTGATTGGAAGGGAAGAAGAAGCACTTACAATATTAGCAGAATCAGAAGTCCTAAAGTGAAAATCTGCAACTAGGAGGAAAGAAAGACGAGAATGCTGGAACCACTTGTGACTTTTGTTCCTTTGGCTAAGAACTACAGTGTGTTTTTTAAGTGAAGTCTGCCGTTGCTTAAGACTGTCAATGAATGAGCCCGGGAAGAGCTATCCTAAAAAGGCTTTATTGGCTGACTGTTCTGGAATGGTGATCAATTAAAAATATTTTTACCTGTGCCCTTGACTAAGACAGTTTTGCTGAGCCTAGATGTTGTAGCCAAGAAGAAAAAGCAGGGCTTCCCTGGTGGCGCAGTGGTTGAGAGTCCGCCTGCCGACGCAGGGGACGCGGGTTCGTGCCCCGGTCCGGGAGGGTCCCACATGCCGTGGAGCGGCTGGGCCCGTGAGCCATGGCCGCAACGGGAGAGGCCACAACAGGGAGAGGCCCACGTACCGCAAAAAAAAAAAAAAAAAAAGGAAAAAAAGAAAAGGCAAACCATCTGAAGCATCTCAGGTACTTGGTCATCATGGGGAACTTGTTTTTTTCACATGGACGATGACACCTTCAAAGAAACAATGCCAAGTAACTGAATTGAGCTAAGACTTCTTAAGTGAAATAATACAATTTTAAGGGGGAAACTGCAGAAAAAAGCATAGGTTTTTAATAAGCTCTTTTAACTAGGAAAGCATGGGGAAATCTCTTAAAACCTCACTTTCTTTAAAAAAGAACAATAACAACATTTTGACCACATGCTTTTAACTTTATAATATTGAAGATTACATAAGCTTAATCTTAGGCAATGCTGTAACCTCAATTTTTAAGGAATTCAGATGATCGCCTTCTTTTTCCTCTATTTTTAAAAATTTTTCTTTGAAAGGAGAAAGGAAAGAGGAATTATTAAAAGCAAAGAATGGCTTCCATTTATCTCTTATCCAGAAGACATGAATAAAACAAACTTACCTGGTAGGTACCCAGGTAAGTGTTTCTGTGGTATATTTTTTTAAGTGTTTTCCATGTTACACCTACCAGTACTCTTAGAATTATGCTCTAGACATTACTTGGGTTCCAAAAAGGTGGTTAATATCCCCAAAGAATCCCTCATATTCTTCCTTTGTAATTTCCACTCCTCTGCTAGTGAAGCTATTTGGAGAGGTCTCAGTGAATCAGTGAATAACCATTGCCACCTTCATCTCTTTTTGGCTGCCCACAAAATTGAAAACTCTGTGAAACTCACACCAGATAGTTAGGTCTTACCCATTTTGTGGCTTGATTACTTGTTCTGATTAATAAAAAAAAAAAAAATTAAGTAGTTTAAAGGTTTTTTTGAGGGGGATTTTCTTTATCTCTGAAGTAGTCACCTGATAAAACAAGAATAATCCTCAGAGTAAACATATTTATTACGGTTTCATTAGAATTGTGTTCCTTGAAATGTGCAGTAATGCTCTCATGGTCAGATGTTTATTTCAGTGACAAAAATGAAGAATGTTGGTGTATTAATCTGCATTGTAAAGTGTGACAAGTTCAGGTCAAGCTAACTGGAAACTTGGAAACCAAGGGAGTGTCTACTGCAAGAAGAGATTTTTATATCAGTTAAGCATTGCATTTGGCTACCAGTGGCAGGCTGCTGACTTGTGTGATTTAAATATCTATGCATATTTGTCAATCAATAAAAAGTATAGAGAGAGATAGGCAGTTACTGATAGCTGTTCAATAGCACAAGAGTGTCAGGGATTCTGGGATGAATTTCTTAGCCTTCCACTCATGGTCCCCAAGTGACTGCTGGACCTCAACACCTTACCACCAGTTTTTGAGGAAGAAGAATAGAAGGGGCACTTGTCAGCTTAATAAACTTTTCCAGAGGTCTCATCCAGCTGTTTATCACATCTTGCTTATAAGATGTGCGTGCATCTTAGCATCCTTTGAGCAAGTGAGGCTGAGAAATATATTTTTAGCTGGGTACTTGCCTTCCGCTATCCTCTCTCACAAAGGAAGGAATAAAAACGTGGAGGTTATGCGGGTAGTGAGGAGTTACTGCTACATATATGTTACATTTCAGTGCCATCTCAGACTCCTCTTTGGAGTTAAGTCACCCAAAGTGAAAGAGAAGAGATGCAACTTCATCCACTGACCACCCTTGTTATAGGAACCTGAGTTTCATCTCTCATTGGAGCAATAATTAAACCATACTCTCCCAGAGAGGTAGGGACACGGTTGTACTGGGAAGCTCCAGTATAGGATACACCCCTGGCATTCAGTATTTGAGGTTTCCATTGTTCAAGACCAAACTTGAAGGTCCATGGCATATAATAAATAACTTTAAATTTTTATGTCATATCAATTTTAGTCCCCTTCACACCAAGAGGCATAAAATTTTCTGACAGTAGGAGATGTATTCATTTTCTGGGGCTACCATATCAAGGTACCACATACTAGGTGACTTAAACAATAGAAATTTATTGTCTCACAGATCTGGAGGCTATATCCAAGGTCAAGGTATTGACAGGATTGGCTGTAAGAGACAATCCTTTCCATGCCTCTCCTAGATTCTGGTGGTTTTCTGGCAATCTTTAGTGTTCCTTGGCTTATAGATGCCTCACCCTGATCTCAGCCTTCATCTGTACATGCATGGTGTTCTGCCTTTATCTATGTGAAGATAAAGGTTCGTAAAACCTCTTCACATAGTGTCTGACTCTGTGCACATTTTTTTTATGAGGACACCATTCATATTGGATTAGGGCCCTAATGACTTCACCTTAATTTGAGCACATCTGCAAAGACCCTATTTCCAAATAACCTTCTGAGGTACTAGGAGTTAGGACCTCAACATATATTTTGAGGGAACATAATTCAACCAATAACAGTTGGTGTTCAAATCAGAAAATGAACCTGCAACATCCACATGGCAGCAATCTTTTTTCTCTCCCTCCATTTTTATGCAGAAATTATACACTATAGGGATATTTAAGAATTTTAAGGGCCTACTCATTAGCATACATTGGAAATACTGCTTTTAGTATATTATCATGAAAATAAACGATGAATCTAGATTACAGTTGAGTTGCTCTTGAATCTAAAGATATAGATTTACTTCACATTATGACTGTTCAATTGACCAGTTTCACCATAACAGCTCACTTTTCTCAAAATAACACTTTTTTGAAATAACTGTTTCATCCCAAAATGTACTGAAAACTATAAACAATATATTTCCAGGAAAAGTCACAATTGCCAATTACTTAACACAATAATTTCTAATAAGAATATCATTTGCAACAAATTCAAATCGAGCATCATGTCTGGATGAAACAAAACATTTTTGCTGTGCATTAGGATGCCAGGTGAGAAGACAGATGTTGCATCTTCTGAATCTATAGTCTCTTTTGTACATGTTTCCACGTGTGTCCACGTGTTCCACTGCTCTCAGGTTTAGCCTTTATTTCGTCACAGTCTTAAAGAAATTCTTTTCCAGTGGGTTGAACTGTGTCTCCCAAAAAGATAAGGTCAAATCTTGAACTCTGGTACCTGTGAATAGGAGCTTATTTGGAAATAGGGTTTTGTAGATGTACTCAAGTCATGATAAGATCATAATGGAGGGTGAGTGCTCATCAAACAACTTATGTCTTCATGAGAACACGGATATTTGGACACAGGGACACAGAGGGAGAACACCATGTGAAGACAGAGGCAGAGATTAAAATGATGCATCTACAAGCCAAGGAATGCCAAGGATTGCCTGCAATCTCCAAAAGCTAAGAGAGAGGCATGGAACAGATTCTCCCTTGGAGACTCCGGAAGGCTTGCCAAGGCTTTTGGACTTGATTTTGGACCTTTGGCTTTCAGAACTATGAGAGAACAAATGTCTGTTGTTCCAAGCCACCCAACTTGTGATCATTTGTTATGGCAGCCCTAGGAAACTAATATATCCAGCAGATCCAATTTTCAAATTCCTGTCTGAAGATAAGCACCAACTGTGACTGCCATCCCTTATTCAGTCTCTTCCTTCCTCGGTGAGTAAAATAAACTTCATTACAATTTATGTTCAGACTTTTATTTTCAAACTCTTGTTTGTATTTATTCATACTATTTATTTATATAAACTTGTTTTCATTGTTCACTTGATCTATATATATTCCAGTCTATAGAATATTTTTGAGTATTTTGGATTGGAATAATATACCTCGTAATTTCCCTTTAAAATTAATGAATTTTGCTTTCAATTTACGACCTTTCACTTTAGGGCAAGGTTTTAGGAACAAAATTAAAATCGTTAAATGAGACAGCGCTTACTATAATTCCGATGGTCACAACCTGAGTAAAGAAAAAAAGGTGTTTCTAGCAAGAATAAGGTAAGTGGGTGTGTTGGTTTCCTGGGAAAATAATAATGTATTCTTGGAAGCACTTCTAGTTATTCATGTAATTTAAAAAGTACACCTATAAAGGGAGAAAAAGCATGTGAATTTGTCAGGGAAAGAAAAGAAGAGCAAAGCAGGAAATGAGGAAGAAGGGAGTTATGGAAAAGCAGCAGTTGGGAGGAGCACAGTGAGAATTGAGGAAAGTTTGTTTTTACCATCATTCTTGCTCTCTGACAACTTACTTAGTTTTCAGCTCTGTTTATCAGATTGTGCAATTTATCATATTAATTTTTTATACTTTCATATTTAATTGATAATTTATTATTTAAAAATAATTCCTAATCCCCTCACATCCTTTAAGTGTTCAAATATCACTTTGTCAGACAGTATACTGACTAAGATTCTGTGACCTGACACCCCTCGCCAATCCCTGTACTTTGGAGCTCCCTTACCGTGTTCCACTTGTTCATCTTTTCATTGCACTTGTCACCTTCTGGGAAGAATTGTAATTTACTTATTTGTTATTTTTGTTTCAATCTGATTTTGCCACTCCCTCCCCTTCCAAGCTCCCCCCCCCGGAATAGAAGCTCCTTGAACTCATGTAACTTATGAGACTGTGTTTTACTCATTCACCTTATATATATCTATGATAGTTGCATACTGGGCTGGGTGTTTGGTGGCTTGTGTGTTCTCATTTTATCACTTGACATGGAAGTATGTGTGTTTAAAGATGAGTTGTTGCTTGAGCTGATGCCTGCCTCCTGAAATGTCTCTATAACATAGCTTAGTAAGATATTAACAAATCCCAATGAAACACATCTGCTCTACTGTTGTCTCCAGCTCCTGGTCTCTTCAAACTTTTAAAACTGTCATAGATTACTGGAAACACAACTGCATTTGAAATTATGTCAATACAACAGTAGTTGAAGATGCTCCATTAAGGGTTTAAAAACTAAATTGTCAGCCAAAGAAAATGGCATGTAAATGTTTGGCCATCACTCCAGTCCTGCAGAAGTAAGTTTTGTGGCAATGAGGGAAGTGGGGCTCCCTGCTCACTGACACATAAATGACTAAACTGGAGAGATTTCTTAGGGTGTCTGCTAACCAGTGGTGTGGATATGTAACTGGATGCTGGTATTGCAGTGCAGTTGTAGTGTAAATCCAGGAGGTGATGAAAGACAGTCTATGGTAATAGAACTGGAGGAACTTGGGGGATTGGATCAACTAGGTACAGTCTTGCTGCTCCCTCTTTTTCATTTGTATAAGCATTTTTTCTACAATCTAGAAAGTGCAGTGCAGTGCTTTCCAATTTAATTGATGGCCCGGTCTGGCATAAGTGATTCCACATGGTGGTTGACAAATGACTCTTGGGTTAGCCCCCCACCCCTCTTATTCAAGAAATAGACAAATTAGCAGAATTTTCTCTTTTCTCTATAGAACTATCACTTGCGCATCTATTTATCTATCTTAGATGAAATTTTAAATATTTTATAAACTGATGAGACCTCTTGTTCTTGGTTTCGGCAGAAAGTGGAATATCATAAATAAAATTGTCTTACGTTCTCAGTCATCGGGTTGATGGACGGTTAAAGGAAAAGCAGCATCCTGGGTTTTTCAGAGGCATTGCTATGCTTAGATCAGATTATATGGTGACTTGTAGTGTAACCATACTAATATCTCTTTACACAAGAAAAATTTCTTCTAAATAACAATATCAATTTTGGACTGCTCAAGGGATTTAGTAGAAAGGCTTAGAACATGGCAGTGGTAATAGATACTCAGAAGGTCAAAAATTCTCAGCTAGAGAATGGTTCAATATGCTCATTTATCACTTTCCACTTTGGCTCATATAAAACAAAGACATACAACTAGGTGTAAGTTCAAGTACTGTACCAGCACAATCAGGCTTTAAAAAAAGTAAAGCAAATCCCAATTTACTACTGTCAGTTCACAGAATTCACTCTGATATAATCTTCATGTTGTAGATATTTCTGATTGTGTTGTTCCCAAAACTCATGGGCAGAAATAAACTGAATGACAAACGATGTGACTCTTCCACATATATAACACATGTCATCTAAAAATTGTAATGCACATATAATTACCTAGTTAATAACTTTCTAGAAAAATACTGATGAAAATAATCTGAATTTACCAAGAATCAGACAGAGACAATTGAGAGAAAACAAAGTGAAAGCTTTCTTTAATCTATTGGTTAGGCTAGATTGGACAGATGGCTTTTACAACATTCTTGGGAAAATTCACAATTTAGGATTCATAAGCTGTGATCCTCAGATGAGGACAGTGGATACTCATGCACATTACTGAAGCCAAGTGGTAGGATGATACACTGCATCCAAGCTGTTTCCATGAGTGAATAGGCTCTAGCCTCTCTGGCTTGTTTTCTCGGTGCTGGAGAAGACATCACACATTCTTTGGAAGTATAGTCCAACCCAAAACTCCACTAGATCTCCTGTCCTGCCTCTGTGTGGTCTGGGTGACCCACTTTAGCTTGAAGGAGCTCTGGGAAATTCGATATGTCTACAACCAGTTTAAGGGCTACTCCTGGGTGGTCCTTAGCAGTTAATAGGGTTTGATTCCGGGGCCATTATATGAGATTCAGAGAAGCCCAAGAATCTGGGCCTGGACAAGATCCAGTCTGTTAAGAATGGTGATTACTCCTGAGCGTTTCAATATATAAACTGGAAGGACTAGAGCAGTTCTGGGAGAATGTACAGATAACATCAAACACACCTCACCAACTCTGCAGCCATCTTGGTTACCATCTAACAAGGTCCAACTCAAGGCACCATGTTTTCAGATTGAGCAATAACTAGGCATTAAGACAGGTGTCCAGAACTTTCCAGGAATGGCCTTATGACTAGAAAGACCCAAAGGCATTTGCTTTAATCTACTTAGATTCAGTGATTTCTCTAAATGATATCAATTCTTAATTATATGCACATTAATAAAAGAACTGAGATGTGGCAAATCTAAAACTCATTTATATTTTATTATAAAAAATAGTGGGTAGGGCTTCCCTGGTGGCGCAGTGGTTGAGAGTCCGCCTGCCGATGCAGGGGACATGGGTTCGTGCCCCGGTCCGGGAAGATCCCACATGCCGCGGAGCAGCTGGGCCCGTGAGCCATGGCCGCTGAGCCTGTGTGTCCGGAGCCTGTGGTCTGCAATGGGAGAGGCCACAACAGTGAGAGGCCCACACACCACAAAAAAAAAAAAATAGTGGGTAGTGGAAAGAGCATGTGCTTTAGAGACAGCCAGTCCTGAGTTCGAATTCTCACTCCCCATTTACTGGCAGAGAGACTGGCTGAGAGACTTGGGGCGTTATCCCAAGAGGTAATACGTGCAGAAAATATCAAGGATTATTCAAAAAATGTTCAGATATGTTTGTATGTGTCAATCTTGTAAGAAAAGTAACAATGTTTCAACTGTAAAAACCTACTTGCAATTGCAAAATGCCTCTTTTATCTGTCTCCATAGCAATCATTAGCATCTAACATAATGTATATTTTACATATTTACCTCACTTGCTCCCTGTCTCCCATCCCCACTTTCCCCCCAAAAGTAAGAGTTCACGGTTGCAGGAATTTACTGTCTGCTTTGCTCACCATTGCATCCTCAGGAACTGCAGTAGAAACTGATACATAGTGTCGGGTGGAGTTTCCTGATTGTGGCAGGATTGGCCAAGGCCTGATGGGTCCTCTCTGCAGTGGTTGGGAGTCAGTCTTCCAGGCCCACTTGGAGCCTCCTCTGCTGCCTTGCCCAGATTGGTAGGCACCAGTTAAGTGAGTTAATCGTTTTTCTACTTAAAATTGCTTAAGTTCGTTCATTTTTCTGAGTCTGAACCGTTGTTATAATTTAGTAAAGGAATTATTTAGAAATAGCTGTTCTGTGAATTCACACTATAAAGGCAGAGGGTGGGGCTTATTTTGTTCTTCACTTCAGATCTAAAGAGAGGGCTTTAAGAGAACACTGAAAATCTAGTTCAGTCCATGGCAGACTGGGGGAGACACCGGAGCCTAGTGTCTGACTTCGGCTGTTAAGTATAAAGGTCACAAATGAGTGACTAGCCAGCAGCTGGTAGATAAGCAAGGAGGGGGGAAGCAGGGACTAACTCTTGTGCTTAGAAGTTCTCAAAGTAAAGACACCTGAGCCATCCGACCCACACCATATACGGGCCGTGCGTGAGAAAGAACCTGCATGAGATCATCTCAGTTTCTGCAGGCTCCTCTCTGAAGGAGAGGATGTGATCTCAAGGGAGAGATACTGAAGAGGCCCAGACCCTGAAGGATTCTCAATGAATACAAAAGGAGTAATCAACCAACCTCTTCCCTAGAGATGGAGGTTTCTGAAGAACCTAAGAAATACTCTCAGAGTCAGCTTTATGTCTGCAGGCCTCAGGAATTACCACGCCAGCTCAGAACAATGTCAGTCAAACAAGAATTTTCTTGTTCTCTTTGCTTCCTTCTTCTCCTGATTGCTGCCAACAAACAGTTGCCCTCACCTGTTTACTAAATACAGTTTGTGCCCCATCTCTCCTCTCTTCCCCTGATAGGCCCTCAACGGGGGACTGAGTTTTGATCACTGAATAGGAGTAGACCTTCTGATTGAGCTACATTTGAAGACTCAAGGTAACAAAAGAATTTCTTATTATTCATAGTGACAAATGTTTTATAATAGCATACAATTATAGCTATTCAGACTTCAGAGATCACATTTTCTTCAACTACTGAACTATACTGAAAGTCAAGTGAGATTTGAAGATCAAGAAAAAGAAGCCTGATTAAGGGACTAGAAAGGGGCAAAATTTGCAAGAATGGGAATGAGATATGAGACATAACTAGAGGTGTGATTAAAATAGTAATAAAATAATAAAGTATGTCTGCAGACAATTCTATGACAACAAATCTGAAAAACGTAGACACAAGTGACATAGATGCTTTTCTAACATAATTTAAATATCTAAAATTATCCCAAGAGAAGGTAAAAAAAAGGTCAATAATCAAAAAGTGATTGAGAAGGTTAAAAATCTGCCATTAATGAAAGCCACTAAGGCCACAGATTTTCCCAGCTGGATTGTATCAAGTCTTTATAAAAAATAGATAATTCCTATGTTATTTAAGCTACTACTCCCCTGGAAAAAATTCTTAATATAAAACCTTATGAAGTTATCATAAAAAACAAAAATGCAACTCAAACTCCTATGTAAATACACAAAGATCTTTGTAAAAAAAAGAGATAGTTGTAATATCCAGAAACCTATCAGTATAATGACGTACATCAATCTATTAAAAAAAATCATATGGTAATATCAATACATTCTGAAAAAATTATATGAATTAAGACTACACTGAGGTTTCACTTCACACCGGTTAGAATGGGCATCATCAGAAAATCTACAAACAACAAATGCTGGAGAGGGTGTGGAGAAAAGGGAACCCTCTTGCACTGTTGGTGGGAATGTAAACTGATACTATGGAGAACAGTATGGAGGTTCCTTAAAAAACTAAAAACAGAATTACCATATGACCCAGCAATCCCACTACTGGGCATATACTCAGAGAAAACCATAATTCAAAAAGACACATGCACCCCAATGTTTATTGTGGCACTATTTACAATAGCCAGGTCATGGAAGCAACCTAAGTGTCCATCGACAGATGAATGGATAAAGAAGATGTGGCACATAGATAAAATGGAAAATTACTCAGCCATAAAAAGAAACGAAATTGAGTAATTTGTAGTGAGGTGAATGGACCTAGAGACTGTCATACAGAGTGAAGTAAGTCAGAAAGAGAAAAACAAATACCATATGCTAACACATATATATGGAATCTAAAAAAAAAAAAAGGTTCTAAAGAACCTAGGGGCAGGACAGGAATAAAGACGTAGACGTAGAGAATGGACTTGAGGACACGGTGAGGGGGAAGGGTAAGCTGGGATGAAGTGAGAGAGTGGCACTTACATATGTACACTACTAAATGTCAAATAGATAGCTAGTGGGAAGCAGCCGCAGAGCACAGGGAGGTCAGCTCGGTGCTTTGTGACCACCTAGAGGGGTGGGATAGGGAGGGTGGGGGAGAGACGCAAGAGGGAGGGGATATGGGGATATACGTATACGCATAGCTGATTCACTTTGTTATACAGCAGAAACTAACACAACAATGTAAAGCAATTATACTCCAATAAAGATATATATTTTTAAATTTATGAATTAAAAGAATAAAATATGACAATAATCAACCTCAAATTAAACTAATTATCATTAAGTTAGAAAATTCTCATTGCAATTAATATGAAAAATTAGATGTAAATTTCTACTGCTGCCATTGCTTTGGAATGGTAAGTTAAAAAAAATTTAGTAAAAACATTAGAAAATAGAATTTTTTTCCCTAATGACAGTATTATATGTCTAGAAACCCTAAGATTCTAATTAAAATCAGAATCAATGAAAAATAATGGATAAGAGAATTTAAGATAAAAACAAGATAAATATGTTAAGACCAAGAGCTTTTGTCTATGTTGTCTATAAGCAAATGGCGATGAAAATGGAAAGATAGCTGTTCATAGTAAACAGCATAATATTCTCACAGATGACTTTTAAAAAGAAAACACAGGACCTATGTTTAAAAAAAAATCTGTGAATCTTACTCATAGACTATTAAAGGACATAAAACAATCTTTGAACTATGGAAAAACCGTGTGATTTTGGATGGGAGGAATTAATACAGTAAAAATGTCAATTCTTCAAAATTCTCCTATAAATTTGAGGCGCTAATAAATAGAACTTCATCAAGGCTGATTTCAGAATTGGATACAATGATATAAAATTTCGCTTGGAAGAATATATGTCTGAAGCAACCAAGAAAAGTTTGATTATAGGAGAATCAGAAGCTGCGAAATACGCTTCACACATTATTCATCAGACTATAAAGTCACTACAGTCAAATCAATATGGTATTAGCCATATGGATCCGTAAAAAACAGAGAATCTAGAAAATAAATGTATATGAAAATTTCATATATGGGAACGTTAGTATTTCTATTCTGTGGGAAAAGAGCGACTTATTTATTAAGTGGGGATGACAATTAGCTATTTATCCAGAGGGAAACTAAGTTGGGTCCACTCTCACTATATGTGCTGTTCAGTGCTGTAGCCACTAGCCACAAGTGTTATTTACATTTTAATGGAACTTAAATTTAAAAATTATGTTTCTCAGCTGCTTTAGTCATGTTTTAAAGTGTGGCTAGTGTTTACTTTATTGGGCAGTGTAGATTATAGAAGCTTTCCAGCTTTGCAAAATGTTTTGTTGGACAGCACTGATTTCTCTCGCTCTCCGTATAATATTTACATGTATATATTGTTTATAAATATTTACATAAACATAAAAATACAAATATATATGTATACATGTGCATTTAATTGTTCCCTATTGATTTAAAATTTAAAAATAAAACAGAAGAAAATCACCAAGGCTACCTATACAATATAGGGGTTAAGGGGAAACTTCGTAATGTTACCAGAAACCCAGAAAAAATAAAGAGATATAGTTGACATAAAAATTATAACTTTTGTATACACATTGATATCAGTATCAGTTAAGGTTCTTGGTTGAAAACAACATACATTTTAACTGTATGTTCAGAAAAGCAATTTGGAAGGGAAAATGACCAAACTATAGTGAGGGACTGCTTTTGAGAAGATAGCACTGCTGTCTCTGTAGGACATCAATACCACATTCACTGTCTTGCCTTGATCATTTCCACCTTAGAGTTATGTGCAGGTGAATCTAATAGGAAGGGGCTGGGGCATGTTCTAGTACCCTAGCTGAAAGGGAACCTGGGAAAGCAAGTTTCTAGGAGACAGAACTCATAAGTGGAAAATCATCCACATATAGAAAAAGTGTTCAGTAGATCCTGGAACAGCCACAAACGTGACAAATGTCCACTACACTAACATAAATAAAGTCAGCAGATAAACGATAGAAGTGGGGGAAGAACATAAAAGGTTGCAACCCAGATGATGATGAGCATTTAACGTCTATAATACAGAAAGAATCCTTACAAGTTGTGAAGAGAAAGACAAACCACTCAATAGAAAAATACTTCAAGGATATGGATAGGGAATTCACAAAAGAGTAAACTCAAATTTCCTGTCCTTAAAATAACAAGGAAGTATCACTTTACCATCGACGACTGACAAAATTGTAAAATTTCAATAAACCTACTGCTGGTGGGTATGAAGGGAATTACATATTCTTTGCTACTGGAATTATACATTATTCTCATCATTTTGGAAAACAATTTAGCAGTGCTTCTAAAATTTTAAATAACCATAGCCTTAGAAGCAACCCCATTCTTCAGAAGTAAAAGCACCACTGTATAAAAATATACATACGAGGATGTTTATTGTACTTTTTCGTAGAGGCAAAAGTCTGAAAGAGTGAATGGCCTTCAATTGAGAAAAAATTATGATACATTTACACTATGGGCTATTAAAAAGCAACTACAAACAGTGAGTAAGACCTGTGTCATTTGTCTTGGAGTGATTATGGCAGTGAGTTGTTGAGTGAGAAAAGCAAGATGCAGAGCAACAACTAGAACAACACACAACACACACTATAAAAAGTGGCAGAGTTTTTACAAGAATCATAATGGGGGAGGGTGAATTGATGAAGGTGAAGAAAGGGAACAGAGAAGAAGTAGGCAAACCAAGAAAACAAACCTTGTAAATTAAAAACATAACCAAAAGTCTCATTTATGTAAAACTACCTACCTGAGTTATGTATACCTGCTTCAAGAGAAACCATAAAATAGTGTAGTCTTGGTCTATAGACTTTAGAAACGTCTAAAATATATTCTTAGGTGAAAAATTATTTCACAGAGTAATATGTAGAGAATGAGTCCGTTAAAAAAAAGAAAGGTGTGTGTTTATATGTATTTGTACTGAAAAGATGATACATATCCATTTCTTAATTCTGGTTTCCTCAGAAAGTGTAGAATTGGCAAGCGAAGGATGGTTTTACTTATTATACTAGTCCTAATTAATTTCAAAATTTAAAACACAAAAATTAAAAATATGTTAACATTCTAGAATGTGTTGTAAAGGGAATAAACTCTATTATGATTCAGAGAGTAATTAGAGACCATCACCTGAGAGAGGGAGCCTTTGGGATAGCCTCTCTGAGGAAAGTGTCTGAGCTGAGACCTGAAGAATAACAATGAGCTTTATTGTGGAGAGCTGGACAAAGAATATTCTAAGCTGAATCCACAGGCCTGACAGTTCATTTGAAGGGCAGAAAGGAAGCCAGGGCACGAGCTGTGTCAGGGGCACGTGGATAGGTGGTGTGGATTAAGGTCAGGGAGGCAGAGACTTATAGACCACTGCTAATAAAAGTTTGAGTTGAACCGCTTCTAGTCAGCAAACAGGAAAAGTACTTAAATTTTAAACCCTTTATAGCAGCTTGACATTGCTGAGATTCCAGCCCTTGATCACCAGACTCACCTCAGTTCAGGTGAGTTTGAAGTTGGATGGTGCAGCTCATGTTGCGGATGGCTTCCAGTCATATGCAGTAGGACCGTCAGTCAGTCCATGGTGCAATAGAGAAAAAACAAAAGCATAAACTAAAACAAACTTATCCTCTCCACAGGTTGATAGAGAAGCACTGTTACAAGACCTGGAGAGATGTTTGGTTGCTATTCTCAAAGAGGTAGTAAGCCACTGAAATGTTTTAAAAAGAAATGACTCTTTATATATATCGTACAGAAGAATTTTCTAGTTTAAAACTAGAATTGTCCCACCTTCCATCATGCAGAATGGTTTGGAAAGGATCAAGAGTTAAACAGGGAGTGGTTAGGAGACTATTGTGGTGGTGCAAGTAGGAGATGGTGGTGGCATGGACCAGGTGGTGGTAACTGGACTGGAGGATAGAAAAGGAAGAGTCATGAGGAGCCATGGATGATTTCTAGTTTCCTTCCCTTCCCTTTTCTCTTCTTTCCTTTCCTTCCCTTTCCTTTTCTCTCCCTTTTTTTTTTTTTTTTACATAATAACTGGTACACTATGATGATATCTATGGAGATGCGGCTAATGGGAGAAGAAAAAATTGAAGGCACAAATCAAGATTTCTGGCTTGGACAAATTTGAGTTTGAAATGTATATTACACACCAAAATGGAAATAAAGCTCATCAGAGAGGTGTGGACGAGAGGCATAATTTTGGGAGTTATTAGCACATAGGTAATGTGAACAATCATCCTAGTTTACCCAGGACTCTCCCTGTTTTAGTACTGAAAGTCCTAAGACCTGGGAATCCTCTTATTCCTTGGCAAACTGGGGTAGTTTTTCACCTTATGTATATGGTATTTACACCATGGAATTGGATAAGAGCAACCAAGGAAATCACACACCAGGATTGAGTCAGGAAAATATTAAGAGGAAAGAATCTTAGAAGAGCTCACCAGTGAGGAGGTAGGTAAAGGCAAGACAGAAAAGTGTCAAATATCTGGAAACCAAAGGAAGAGAGACTGTCAACCATAGAATGCTGGTGAAGGTCAAGTAAGAAGAGGACAGAACAGCAGATTTGGCAAGATGATGGTCATAAGTGACTGTAACAAAAGAATAGATTCTTGGGAGTGATGGGAAAAAACCTAAAATGTCATAAGTTGAATAATGAATGGCAGGAAATAGGATTAATAAGTACTAAAAAAAATCATCCTAGCAGCCTTGCAATGAAGGGGAGCAGAGAAATGGGCAGTAGTTTGAAAAGACTGAAGAGAGTATAAAAATGCTGTTTATGATTTTATTTGGGGAAATGAAACTACTATGTGAGTGCAGTAGGATTGCCTGGCAGTGTTAAATAGCTGTATGAAAATTTTAGCATAAATTTCAAGTGGTTGTATTCTTCCTAGTTGTTTATCTACAATTACATTTAGCTTCTCAGATGCTGGCGTGAAAAAAATTTTTTAAATGGTTTCAGCCAATATTTGGGATTTTTCAGGGGAACGTGCTAGAGAAAAAAGGAGGCACTCAAGGTAAAATAATTAAAAGGGAATTATTTCAGTTAGGAAACATGGACTAAAAGCCAGGTTAAAGGGGGAAGAGGAAACATAATTAAGTTGGAAGAGAGTGAAACGTGAAGGCAATGGGTTAGATGTTTCACTGAAGTTGAGGACTTCTGGCAAAATGAGTACTTGGGAATGCAAGCCGAAAGAACAGCAGTTGGCGCCAGGGAAGGGAGTGACTGATTTTAAGTTTTCAGGGATGGTGAGTTACTGCTGATGCAACCAGCATCACTGGTTGGGAGCGGGTGGAGGAACAGGTAACTGAAGGTGAGGAAGGGAAGGATCTGACAGGCAGGGTAAATGGTTCATCCGTATGCATTCTGAAGTGACCAAGAATGATGGCATGAGTTGAGATGGAGAAGAGAATGAGTCAAGAGGGACAAACTGGGTCAAAATATGAGAATAAGGAGGAGATGTAGTGGGTGGTTTAGTCTGATGGTGCAAGCTTCAAATGGGAGGGAGTGATACATAGCCAACCCCTTACCTTCTGGTCCTGTGGTATATGGGGTATAATAGAAAAAAAAAAAACCAAAAACCTCTGCATCAGACAAGGAAAATGGTATCATCAGGACTTAAGGTAAGAAAAGAATTAAAGAATTAAAGATAATTAAAAAATTAATTAAAGATAATGCTCAGAGAAGAGATTGAATTGATAAGGAAATCTCAGGATAGTATATTGTTAGGATTGGCTACATAATTTTCAGGGCCCAGTGCAAAATGGACATGCCGGACATGATGTTCAAGAATCATTATGAATTTCGGGACTTCCCTGGTGGTGCAGTGGTTAAGAATCCGCCTGCCAATGCAGGGGGACGTGGGTTCGAGCCCCGGTCCAGGAAGATCCCACATGCCATGGAGCAACTAAGCCCATGCACCACAACTACTGAGCCTGCGCCCTAGAGCCCACGAGCCACAACTACTGAGCCCGCGTGCCTAGAGACCGTGCTCCACAACAAGAGAAGTCACCGCAATGAGAAGTCCGTGCACCACAACGAAGAGCCGCCCCCGCTCGCCGCAACTAGAGAAAGCCCGCGCATAGCAACGAAGAGCCAACGCAGCTAAAAATAAATAAATGAATAAATTTACAAAAAAAAAAGAAAAGAATCGTTATGTATTTCAAGATGGCAACAAAACATTATGTCAAATGTGGGCCCTTCTAAGTGTGGGGTCCTGCGTGACTGCACAGGTAACATGCCCATGAAGCTGGCCCTACCTATTCTGGGCCTAGGAAAAAGATTTGGAAGGGAGGGCAGCATTTGGTCAGACTATATTTCTTTGTTTGAGGCTGCTATGTGCTAACCATTGTTTAAATGCTTAACCAATATTATCATTTAACCCTTCTAACAGGTGAGGTAGGTGGTATCTCCCCCTTTGGCAGATGAGGAACCGAACGCACTGGAAATTAAATGATTTGCCCAAAGTCACAGTAAGTTGCAGCCTGATTTTATTTGATTTTATTTTATTTGATTGTTTTTTTACTGTTAAAATTGAGATATAATTCACATACCATAAAATGTATAAAGTTTACAATTCAGTGGTTGTTAGTATATTCACAAAGTCGTGCAACTATCAACACTATCTAGTACCAGAATATTTCCATCATACCAAAAGGAAACCCCATACTCATGAAGCAGTAACTCCCCATATCCCTCGGCAACCATTAATCTATTTTCGAACTCTATGGATTTGCGTATTCTGGACAATTAATATAAACAGGATCATACAATATGCAACCTTTGTGTCTGGCTTCTTTCACTTAGTATAATTTTTTTAATAAATTTATTTTATTTAGTTTTGGCTGCGCTGGGTCTTCGTTGCTGTCTGCGCGGGCTTTCTCTAGTTGCGGCGAGCAGGGGCTACCCTTCGTTGCGGTGCGCGGGCTTCTCACTGTAGTGGTTTCTCTTGTTGCGGAGCACGGGCTCTAGGCGCTCGGGCTTCAGCAGCTGTGGCTCGCGAACTCTAGAGTGCATGCAGCCTGATTTTAGATCTGCGTTCCTAACTACCAGGCTGTGTTGCTTCTCAGCAGTCCTAGAGTTAATAGATGACTTGGAAGACTCAGATTTAGGGCTGACCAAAGTAAACAGCCGTGTGAGATGTGACAGAATTAGTCCTCATTAATGTCCCCAGAAGAAGAAGAAAAATCAGCTGCAAGGTAGTTTTTTATTTTTTTATTTCAGTTTTATTGAGGTACAGTTGACATAAAATTGTAAAATGTATTTAAAGTGTACATCGTGACGATACGATATACATATACACTGTGAAAGGATTCCCTCCATTTACTTAACACATCCATCACCTCACATATTTACCTTTTGTTTGTTTGTTTTTCTTTTGGTGAAAACATTAAAGTTCCACTCCTTGAGCAAATTTCAATTAAACAATGTACTGTTATCAACTGTAGTCACCATATTTTACATTAGATCCTCATACTTCATATATCCAAAGAAAATAAAACAGGATATAAAAACAGGATATCAAAGAGATATCTGCATCCCCATGCTTATTGCAGCATTATTCACAGTAGCCAAGATATGGAAACAATCTAAATGTCAGTCAATGGACGAATGTATAAAGAAGATGTGGTATATATATATAAATATATAATGAAATATTATTCAGCCATGAGGAAGAAGGAAATCATGCTACTTGTGACAAAATGGATGGACCTTTTGGTATTATGCTAAGTGAAATAGCCACATAGAGAAAGACAAATACTGCAAGATATCACATATATGGGGATGTTTAAAAAAGAAAAAAAAACACATACAGAGAGGGTTGAAAAGGGGTAGCCAAGGGCTGAAGTGTAGGGGAAATGGGAAGAGGTTGGTAAAAGGGTATCAACTTTTGGCTATAAGGTAAATAAAGTCTGAGGATCTAATGTAAAACATGGTGACTGTAGTTAACACTGTAAGGTATAGTTTTGAATACTTAACATAAAAGCATCCTGAATCAACTCTCATGTGCTACTTTCTAAAGAGGAAAGATACTTCATTTTTTAGGAAGTTTCTGGGCATGGATTTTTGCCAAGTTGGTGTAGGTAGTAGATGAAGTAGAAGCCTCAGGTCATGAGATGACTTATTTCACATAGCTAATCCTAGAAAACCACAATTCTAACAAAGTGTTACAATCAGAAATCATTTGAGTAAATTATCTGATGAAAGTTTAAGAAAAGTAATTGGGTACATAATATCATTATGACGGTGATACCACAAAAGGAAAAAAGTCCTCATATATGGATGAATTCTTACACATTGAAAAACTACCTATGTCCCTTGGAAAAATTTGTGATCTAATTTCTTAGCACTCCGTTTTGCTTTGGCTATATACATAAGAACTCAGTGATCTCACCATGTACTACTTGGTCTGTATGACAAATTGGTTATCTTATTTATGACTGAATCTCAGTTTATTCTTTGTCTCCAGATACTTTCACACTGCTATGTGTATGAGGGATTGGGGGAAGAAAAGATGCAATTAATTTCAGTCGAACTGATTATTTACCAATGCTTGTAAAAAAAAAAGACACAGCTGGTTGCATGATTTATTGGCCTATGTAGTCTTTGTGCTTATTGAAATATGAATTGATTAATGTTCTCTGTCTAAACTTTGCTTTTGTTTTAATGGACTAGTAATAAATAGGAGTTTGGGTCAGTTTGATGTAATCCAAAGTAGAAAACAAAGAACAACTAATGAGTAGCTCTCCTAATTTTTTTAAGGCATTCCCTGGAGTATAGTATTTCCTTTCTAGCTATGCATTGTAGATGACTGTATCTGTTAGCACAGTTGTGTGTGTGACACTTGTAATGGCACAGCTAGATTAAAAATGGAGGAAATACATTCAGCCTCTTTCTGTTTTTTAGCGTTACTGAAAAAAGGCATCTTCAATTAATTATACTTCTTAGTTAACAGTTATTTTGTAGATAACACACTTTCAAAGAATTAAAATATAATAAAATATACAGTAGTGCTACTGTATAAACTGTATCTTTCTATTATTTTGATATCCACTTTCTGGCAGTAGGACTAGTGTCCTTATGAGAAGAGGAGGAGATTATCGGGATACACGTGCACAGAGGAAAGGCCATGTGAGAACACAGCAAGAAGGCAGCCATCTGTAAGCCAAGCAGAGAGGCCTCAGGAGAAATCAACTCTGCCACCCCCTTGATCTTGGACTTGCAGCCTGCAGAACTGTGAGAATATATTTATGCTATTTAAGTCACCTGTATGTGGCATTTTGTTATGGCAGCCCTAGCAAATTAATATAGTTGGAAACTGTTCTATATTTTTTAAGTTAGTGCTAAAAATAACTCACATCTGTTTTTAGAACTACTAGCATACATGATTGTAAGTGAATGTCAATTGGAGACTTTAAAAAAATTCAGTTTGGATGAAATTAGACACATTTTCATTTCTCTGAGTTTAACACGTTAGTTATATTAGAGCAGTAAAGATTTTCACCTTTACAAATAACTTAATTATAAAACATTTAGAAAACATAGGACAAAAGAAAAACATAATTTCTTATCCTACTGATATATTTTGATATATCAACAAAGCCAGTAATAAAAAGTGGAGAAATTAACTCTACACACGTTTATTTAAACTAGGGATTTAAAATTTAGTATATGAATATTGTCATTAAATGTACTTCATATGTACATACACACACACAAACCTTTTGAAAGCTATGTCATCAAATTCTACTGCATCAATTTAGCATAATTAATGTAACCAATCTGTTGTTGGATAATTAGAATTTCAAATATTCTCAATTATAAATATGGCAAATATGATAAATTCTCTATGACAGATACTTTCAAAAATTAACACATATACATATTTTCAGCTATTGCTCTTCTTCTAAAGCATTCTCTTCTACCTTCCAAACAGGAAGGACACTTTGTTTTGGCAATTTCAGGCATGGGGTTTTGCTGTGTTGATCCAGGAAACGGATGAATTAGAGCAATGTGTAAGTCTCAGAGGCTATGTTAATCCATGTGAGGAAGACACATGCAAGAAAAGAAAAACGTTGAGTTGAAAAGATGGAGAAAAGAGGTGAGAGAGAATAAATGGCCAGTGCTCAATTGTAGAAAAAAGTTTTGGAGAGTAATAGAGAATCAGAGACATTGGGAGCGGCTGCCAAACTGTAATGAGGATTTTAGGGAAGGTAAACTGGGGAAGATTTTTGGAACTTCTGTGTAGTATGAGCAAAATACCCATTCAAAAGTCCTTTTGAGGAAGATGAAAATTTTCATTTTTTAAGTATTTTTGAATATTGGATGATGTTTTCTTTAAAATTTAAAAAACACTGATTAAAAACTACCACTTCATTTGTAATACATAAACAGGGATTACATATGTGTGTGTGTGTGTGTGTGTGTGTTTGCAGCTTAATTCTTGAATACACCCATAATTTATAAATAACATGCTTGATAAAAACGGTGTGCAAAATTTAAAGGTTTTAATCTATATTTTCAAACTGCTATACAAGAAATTCTTTTTATCCACTGACAGTATTTAAAAGTGCTTGTTTTCTTACCATTTCTTCAACTTTGCCAACTGATAGGTAAACAATGATGTCAGATTATTTCATTTTTTTTATCATCTTTATTGGGGTATAATTGCTTTACAATGGTGTGTTAGTTTCTGCTTTATAACAAAGTGAATCAGTTATACATATACATATGTTCCCATATCTCTTCCCTCTTGCATCTCCCTCCCTATCCCACCCCTCCAGGCGGTCACAAAGCACCGAGCTGATCTCCCTGTGCTATGCGGCTGCTTCCCACTAGCTATCTACCTTACGTTTGGTAGTGTATATATGTCCATGCCTCTCTCTCACTTTGTCACAGCTTACCCTTCCCCCTCCCCATATCCTCAAGTCCATTCTCCAGTAGGTCTGTGTCTTTATTCCTGTCTTACCCCTAGGTTCTTCATGACATTTTTTTTTTCTTAAATTATGTGTGTGGATATTTTCTCGTATTACTTCTCTCTCTCTCTCATATTATTACCTTTCTCTCTCTCTCCTTCTCTCTCTCTCATATAAATGGCTGGCCTATACATTTTCTAATTAAAAATTGAATAATATCTCATGAAATGTATAGTTTCCAATATTTATAAGATTTATAGCACAGTATTTTCACTTTAAATGAAATGCAAAGCTTATATGTTACATAAAGAAATCTAGTTTCAGGTAATGGTGAGATGTAATGTTTTCTAAAACTACAAAATTTTGTAGTTAGAGCTCTTAGGAAATACTGTTCTTAGTTATCATTCTCAGAATATGGATTATTTCTCTCAAAGGGTTGACTTTCAGATTCAATCTTATTAAGTGTAATCTTGAGCTATCTGTAATGAGGTGGATGGACCTAGAGTCTGTCATACAGAGTGAAGTAAGTCAGAAAGAGAAAGATAAATACCGTGTGCTAACACATATATATGGAATTTAAGAAAAAAAATGTCATGAAGAACCTAGGGGTAAGACAGAAATAAAGACACAGACCTACTAGAGAATGGACTTGAGGATATGCGGAAGGGGAAGGGTAAGCTGTGACAAAGCGAGAAAGTGGCATGGACATATCTACCAAACGTAAAATAGATAGCTAGTGGGAAGCAGCCGCATAGCACAGGGAGATCAGCTTGGTGCTTTGTGACCACCTAGAGGGATGGGATAGGGAGGGTGGGAGGGAGGGAGATGCAAGAGGGAGGAGATATGAGAACATATGTATATGTATAACTGATTCACTTTGTTATAAAGCAGAAACTAACCATTGTAAAGCAATTATACTCCAATAAAGATTAAAAGAAAATCTTTCTTTTAAGAATCTGTCAGAAAACATCTATCTAGCTTTCAGAGAAAATTGGTGAGTAAAACACTCATTTATATTTTTACGTTTTATCTCCTTTGCAGTTTCAGATATTTTATCCCCTACCTCCTATTTTAAGCCTTAGGCTTCCACCTCTGCTCTTGATCCCATTCCCTTTTCTGTTTCTTATTTCAAGTAGTAACATCTATCACTCAATCACTCAAGGCAAAACTTGCATATCACATTTGACACCAGCTTTTCCTCTACATTTTCCAAGTGAAATCGTATCAATTTTATTTCCTGAATATATTCAATATGTTTATTTTTCTTGTTCACGGCAAATGGTGCTTAGCATAGGCCCTTATTAGCTCATCATGGTATTCTTTTTCATAAAATTTTTTAATGCATCTTCCTCATCTAATAAATTCCAAACTCTGTAATCTGGTGTATAAAGCCCCCTCTCTTCCAGTCTCTTCTCTCTCTCCAACTCTTGCATTTTGTATTGAGTTATTTGCTGTTCCCTAAAATTCAACATATTGTATGTCTCTGTTCTTTTCAAAAACTGTTTGTTTCCTTGGAAGTAAGAGTCTGTGTCATTCCTTTTTCTTTGATTTCCTAAATTTTGCTTTTCTTTTAAGAGTTAGTTTACCTGCCTCTTGAGAGACTATCTGGTATGGCCCAGGTGCTCATCTTCAAATGTATTTTTTGTTGTTGTTGTTGTTAGGCGGGCCTCTCACTGTTGTGGCCTCTCCCGTTGCAGAGCACAGGTTCCGGACGCTCAGGCCCAGCGGCCATGGCTCACGGGCCCAGCCGCTCCGCGGCATGTGGGATCTTCCCGGACCGGGGCACAAACCCGTGTCCCCTGCATCAGCAGGCGGACTCTCAACCACTGTGCCACCAGGGAAGCCCCCTTATACGTATTTTTATGATACGTTTCCTTCTTCTTTTAATCTATCTGTATCATGATTAAGCTCTTTGCTCCTCTTCTACTTCTCTGATGATTAGAAGTAACTTTATGTATGGGACTGTCTTATTTTCCTTTGTGCTCACAATATATCACCTAATAGCATATATACATATATGCTATTAGCATGGATACACACACACACACACACACACACACACTCTCAATACGTAATTTTTGGACTAAACTGAATGCCACATCTTCATTTCTCCTCTATTATGAGAAATATAAGAAGTGAGCTGCTCTATTTTTTTTAAAAAACTTTGAACAAGTTCAGAAAATTTTTACTATTGTACCTTCTTATTACATTAGAGGAGGAGAAATCACTAATCCTTGGCCCCAGGTTTATATATTTAGTGTAAAGGGATATATCTTATAGGTCTTCTTGGTCAGGAAGAAGCTCACATTCAAATCCAGAAAGTTCTTTTTATTTTTTTAACTTTAGAGAAAACCTCTATTTTATGAACCATGACCTGCCTTCAAATAACAGCACAGAATTAACCAATAGAGAGGAGACACAAGAAGAAAAAGCTAAAATATGTAGAAATAGGGATCCAAAAGGGAGACAGACCAAAGGTAGGCTTGGAATTCACTGGTCTTGATCAAATCTTTAATAAGCTTACAGGCTTCATGTAGCAGAGTTGCACTCACCTACGGATTCCACACAGCCCTTCCAGTGCTTTATCTTATGGATGGAGGGGACCCTCTGTAAAATATCATGAAGTGCGGCAACATAATTTAGATTATGAGAATCTAAACTAATTAAGTTTGCCTTGACCATTCTATACCAAGAGCTCTCCTATACATAATTTTTCACATCTTACATAGATATATAGACATACACACACAATTGTTTAATTATTTGTCATAATCTTGTTTTCCCTGACTTAAATTCTTTAAAGCTAGAATGTATAAATTATATTTTTTAACTCCATGCACATAATACATTGGTTGTGCTCCATATATCTACCTGATAATTTTTAGTTTCAAAATTTTAAAAATCTTTTTTTTCCTCAATGAACATTACTAAGAAGTCAATAACTCATCAGTGCATAGGTAATATACACGAGTTCTCTCCTACCTCACCAAGTTCGGGAAACACCTAAAACTAACTAATGGCACTTTTTCCTCTCATAAATTTGTATAATTTATGGCAGCAGAGGACTGGAGAATTAATGGAAGGGTTAAAAAAAAAAAAAAAAAAAGAATCTTCCCTCTCTTACATTTGAGAGATTATATGCCTCTGAACCCTAGATTCCTTGCATGCCAGGACTGTGACTTATTAATATTTTATCCTCAGTACCTGGCACATAGTGAGTGCTTAAGACATGTCTGAATGAGTTAATGGAGGAGAGAAGTCTAGGTCCCTGACTGTTAAGCAACAGCTCAACAATTTAGTGAATGAACAGAATATGTGTGGGGTAGGAATTCAATCAATCAACACAGGCATGTACAAACCAACTTGCAGATTAGTTAGAACCAGAATGAACTCTCCCTTTGTGGGTTTAAATTTAGTTAGATCTGTGATCTGGAGTCTCAGATCACATCTGTTACTTGATTTTGGATCTTGACAAAAAGTGACAAAGGAGTGGCATTCAATGATACAATCGAGAAATGGATCTCACATTCTATTTTTGGGGCGTAGGTCATTTATCTCCTTGTCTTCTTCCTGTTTTTAAACATTTGCAGGTAGCGAGGTGAAGCAGAATCGGCAGTCTCTCAGTGTCATAACCGGACATGGGGTTGACCATTGTAACACCAACCATAATCACCTACAGGGCGCTTTCAGGGCCCTCTGTGCGATGAACTGGACCTGGCAGCACTGGCTGTTGCACATGATTGGGGTAAGACACACTTGCACATACGCAACCACTGTGCTAGGCCTCCAGGCTGGAAGAAACTGAAACAAGGGTTTGGTGTCTTAAGCTGAGGCACATCGTGAATAAATACCCAATACTGACCGTTAGTATTATGCCAAAGTCAGGAATCAGTCTGAATAACTGAACATGACATTCATTCTCTAACTGCTGAGGCTGAGTGAAGGAAGGTGGAAAAGTATATTTTTTGCTTAACTGGGCCTATCACTCTGAAATTTAGCCCCAGTCATCTGTCGCACTGAGAGGGGAATGCTGGAATGTTACAAAGCGTATTCCCCCCAAATAGAGGAAATGTAGTTCAGAAGCCAGAGAATTCGACTAGTCCCCTCATTTGTTTTTCAAGTTTTGCTCAGATTGGCTCGCAAATTTATCTACTATGCGTTGCACATGGATATTTTTGTCACTGAATGTTTTACAACAGCTGTGATCCTGATGGGGATTTAGTTAACCAAAGGCCCCTCTGCATGCAAGCGGTCACCAGGCATCTAATGGGCTGAGGGCTGAAATGACAATAAAGTGAGCAGAACCATGCAGCTGTGGACCAAATGTAGGGTAATAACTAGCAGTTGGCCATTACGGGGTTAACTGCTGGTGTTCTGGTAAGCGTAAAAAAATGTGGAGGTCCTGCTCAAAAACACAGCCCAAATTCGAATAGTTCCATTGGGTTAGAGTTAAAAATGCTTCTGCTTCCTTTTCAGCTGGTGATTATTTTTAGGACACCAATCTTGTTGGAGTGTCTAACACATAATATTATAATTATAATTTTTTGATAATTATGTCGTAGTTTTCCAACATGCTTTTAATCTAAATAAGGGATCTTTGCAGAATATCAGCTTCTTAGTCTCTGGGGTTTCAGCCACTAGTGCCTGTGCCTTTATAATTTCCAGACTTGTTGCATTTACTCTGGGAAGAATTTTTACCTACATTTGTTGAGTTAAAGAGCCATCCATTCTGTTGTTTTAAACAAATGAAATTGTATCACTGCAATGTCAGTCCAAACATGTGTAATTAACATGGAAAATATGTCTGAGCCATATTGGTCAAGATAGATGACTTCCTTGCATGACTTATAAACAGAGGCATAAAGCCAGGATGTCAAAACCAAGTTGTATACTGCGAAGGTTTATCTGGGAGGACTTTCAAATTACAAAGGAAAAAAGAAAGACAAAATCAGCCTGCCATGCTTTCTTAACAAGGGGAGCAGCTTTCTGCTATCTGTATAAAAATAAGCCTTCTGTCCTCCTTTCGACATGTGTTACTCGCACTGCAGAGGTCAAAACGGACATCTCATTCTTCTGGAAATGTTCATCAAACAATATAATGGTACATGTCAGGGCTTTCAGATCATTCTGGCTGGAAACGGGCCTCTAAGCTCCTTTTAAATTTTATCAGTGACTGTGCACAGAATTCTCTTTGGAATTCTTTGATCAGTGGCCTAGGCTCTGAAAGAAAGAGAACTCTATCCCCTACGTGCTTTTCTGAGTCCTCTGAAAGCTACCAGCTTTGACCTTTTTCTAGGGTTGTTTTCCTAGGTAATGATCCAGTAATACTATTACTTACAGGTAGTAGAGTTGTAGTCACCTTACCTGCAGATGCTCTTCCGTTCCTTTGCTGGATGAAATGAGCTCATTCGGAGTGCACCTGAGGAATCTTTTTTTGTCCTCAAGTATAACCCAATCCTGTTTTTATGTTATCAGTGGCATCAATTAGAAACTAAGTGTGCCAAGAACCTCTGAGAAAATCCCACTTGTGACTGAATCACATCCAAGGAAGTAGAGTTACCAAGGCATAAGTTAACTTAGGATAAGAAAAATCCAGTTTGACTATAGTCCTATACAGCAACACCTCCCTTTCTAGAAGGTGTAATGAATTGTCAGTGTACAGGTTTGTAGACTTACTTATATGGGAAATTCTTCCTCTGAGAAAGGTCCCTTGGTTTCATTCTGGTGGTGCTCTTTCAACAAGGTTCTTGACCACTTGGTTCGTGAAAGCTTGCTGTTCATGAACTAAACTCATGTATGTTCTAATAGTAAAGGCCTTAGGATGTATAATTCCTTCTTTAATTATCAAGCAGCTTGAGCTCTGAATGGTGTTTTCATGTATGAGAAGGTGGGAGAGTGAAAGCAAAAGAGAGAGAGAAAGTGAGGGAGAAAAAGAGGGAGAGAGAGGTCTAGGAATATTTTGCTCTACTGTTTCAAAAGGGAAAATTGTCTAAATTGTTCTATCTTGAGGTTATCTGAAGAAGGGTGCTCATAAAATAAGACTGCTTCCTACTGCAGATGTCAGTTTTACTGTGGATTGCAGGAAAGTTTTACATGGATTTTTGATATCTGTCAAGGAAAGGGAAGTTAATGTTCTGCCGGGCAGGGAAGGTAAACATAAAACACATGGGCTCCTCGGAAACTGAACAAAACGTGGAAGCCCTCACTCATCCTTGGGAATGTGGTAAAGCTATGAAAGCAGAACCATCATCACTCCATCTTTCTTGGCATTTAGTCCCACGTCAGCATTCTAGAAAACCTTCTCTACCCTTCCTTCCATTCCACACCTCTGATAACATCTGATGAGACTGGCAGGATAAAGTTGAATAACTCATGGAAAAGGGATGCATTCCTTTCCATCTTCACCCTGCTGGGTACCTCAGTATATCGAGGATGGATGCCTTTATTCTAGGCCCCATCCCTCAATTACACGAGCTTTGCAGTACTCTTATCTGGATGGATTGAAGACCTAATAGGAGAGTGGGAAAAGTATTAGGCATCCTCAGAAAAGGAGAGCAAAGAACTTATCAAAACAGAACGTAGGGTGCTACCTTGAAGCCCAAAACTCAATTTTATTTTTTTATTTTTTAGTACACAGACTGATGCCATGAAAACAACTGCCAACAAATCAGTAAGTATAGTCCAAGGGATTTATAAGTTGAAGATGTACGGTAGTAAATTACTGTAAGATATATTCTCAGCCAAAGCTAACCTGGGGGGTGTGTTATATAAGTGTGTTGTATACGCATGGGCATATGGTCACATACACACGTATCAAGGAATGGATCGGTCATCCTGAATATATTCAATCTCTTGTGAAATACTGGGCACTGGAAGTTGGAAGCTGCAGCAAACACAGCATATGCTATAAGCATTTCACCTATTAAAGTATCTGACACTTGGCAGGTGCATTCAAGAATGACAGCTCTTGGCAAGTTCATCTTAGCCTTGCACACGAATAATAAAGAGAAAGGAATATTTTCAGTCTGGCAGAAATAAGCAACAGGTGCTAAAGGCCTTGTGCTGTAGTTTAACAGGAGGGAGTATATTGAACAGTGTGAAATAAGCAGACATAATTATAGCATACTTGTAATGAAAATGATGGCTCCTAATTAATTCTGGTCTAGACTTGTTCAAAGACCCTGGGGCCAGCACACCTTAGGGGAAGGATTATACCCTTTAATAATAACAGAATGCATAAAATATTTAATAGTGTACCCTTCATAGAGTAAAAAAGTCCCTTAGGGATTCTAAAATCTAAGGGCTATTTTTTCTGACGTGGAGCTTTAGTGGTAATCCCATATGTTCAGGGCTGTGGAACCTCCAGTATGTCCTTATCTAGAATCTATTTGTCTGCTCTTTAGCGTAAGGAGCTTAATCCAGTATTTTATTCTCATCTGTCATTCATTCTGGTTCTTGAAACAGATTATTTATTGCATCAAGGCTGCTATTCACCACACATGTAAGATCTCTAATGTCACAAGCAGTTATTCTTGAGTGACTCCTGTTCTAGATGCTGTCAATGAAGATGGTATAGCCCAACGTTCATACACCATTGTATCCCTACTGTATCTTTTGTGTCTAGTGCTTTGTTTGCAAGATTACTAAGAATGCAATAGGGCAATCTTGACAATTGTAGTAAAACTGACAAAAATATTTAGGCTCTGGAGTAAGATTTGCCCAATTCAGAACTGTTTCTAAATCCTGCATATGTGGTTTTGACTTGATTAGTTCAATTCCCCAAGGCCGTTTCTTTTTCCATAAAGTGAAGATAATAAAAGTCTTTACTTCACAGGCTCTTTTGAGCACTGAGTTAAGTAATTCATATATTTACCTTAGTAGGATATCACATTGTGTTTATTTGAATATGTTACTTTCATTTATGTTTTCTAGAGTAAATTCCATTGAAAATAACAGAGTGGGAACAGGGGTTGCTCTGAAAGAGCATATGATATTCACACTTCTCTAGATGCAATTTCTAGGATAAACCTTCTTCCTTTATCGTGATCTGGGGCTTTGCTACGTAAAGTGTGGTCCGTAGACCAGCAGCATTGGCATGGCCTGGGAGCTCATGAAAAATGAAGAATCCTGGGCCCCACCCCAAACTAACTGTTTCATAATCTGTATTTTAATGAGATCCCAAGCGATTTGTGTGCACTTTAAAATTTGAAAAGCTCTGGTCTATACAGCTAAGGTCCTTACGTGTCCTTTTAGATTTTCCTGATCTTACGCCTAATTTAATCATGTTTATTATTATACGTGTATATTTTTGTTAACCCAAATGTTTACTTTTAAAATTTCTGAATTGCTAGACAAGTCTTTCAGAATAAGTGACACTTTATTGATGCACGGTATTTTAATTTTTCTGGTACACACTCAGACCCCCAAAGCCATACTGATGCTACGTCCCCTCCCTTCTCTCACCCCGAAACACCTTAAAGACTCTCATCATTTGATTACTAGATTTTGATTTGCCTGTTTCTAGAGAAACTACTAAGACATATTGGGCATTCCCTCTTCTGATTTTGAAATTGAAATAACATCTATGTGGGGCTTAGTGAGAGAAATTTAAGAAAGGCACGGATCATTGGATCATTGCTTAATTCCATAAATTACTTTTCTTGTCTGTATTAAATTGTTGATAGATTTAATTCTGCCTTGAAGAAAATGTTTAGTTTAAAAAAAAATGTTTCGAGACAAATTTTGATCATGCTTAATAGAAGACAAATGCATTCAGATAAATTAAAATTAATTCAAATTAGTCATTTAAAAGTTCAGGTAAAGATTTTTTTTTAAATGATTGGTACAAGGTTCTGCTAAATTTACATATTTTTTTCTCTTTTAAATAACACTTTCAAGTTACATATAGTCCTTTAACTTTTTTATGTGTAACACTATTATTGTTTCCAATTAATGGGGATATTTTCCATACTGATTTTTTTTTTTCACTTACTATTCGACCACCATCTCATAACAAGGACAGCTTGAGAGTGCGTGTTAACAAAGTCAAACACTACAAATGAACTTCACAGTTCTCTGCACTGCTCATTCTCACCTCATGAATCCGAAAGTGTCTATGAATTTGAAAGATTGCTGCTGGTGGATGATCTCACCTTCCACACTTCCATATTCTCTGGTTACGGTTTTTCTCCTGTAAATGGCTCCCTATACTTGGAGCTGCAGTGCCAAACTTTCTAGACAGGCATAAATTACTGCTGTGTCTCCCTTCCTCTTTTTCTTCATTTATATTTCATACTGTATGACAAACTGAAACATTGAGTAACGGATGGTGCTAAGGGACGGGGACTATTTACTGTGTTTTTTTTGTGCTCTGGGCGTTTTATATGTCTGAAATACCGAACTGTATGATACTAGAGATCAAACAAGAGGACTTGAAAATTTTCATTTGTTGCAGGGAAGCTCTGGTTTTATAAAGGCAGCTGCAAATTAGACTTTAATTGCTAACTGAAAGGAACGGTTGCAATATGTTGTCAGGCAAAATGTGAAAAATACAGAAAGGTCAAAGTAGTAAAGTATATATCCACTTACATAGAGCACTGAATCATTCACTGAGCTGACATTCCTGCTGTAAACTCACTCACTTTCATAAAAGATTTTTTTTCCGTTTTAGGAACAAGAAAGATGTCTGTGTCATGCCAGCCCTAATACCTAACCCATCTTAATGGGAAGGGCAGCAGAGCAAATACCTTTCTTTCTCTTACTTGGTTCATTTTTAATTTATAGGCTTTGAAACTATTTATCAACTAACTTCCTTCCTCCCTTCCTTCCATTCTCTTTTTTCCCAAATAATCTTAAACTTTCTCCTGAGGGGAATACCAGTTTTCTCCTCACTGTTCATGTAGTACGTGCTCCCTACAAATTCTTTATCTTTACCCTAAAGATAGAGGCTGTCTTATTTTCTGAAACAGACTGGATGCCAATTTTTAAAAATTTAAAACAACTAATAGTGGTAAACTCTGTAATTTCTCTCAAAAAATTTTCCCCCAAATTAGGGCTTGACATTATACTGGAACTGAAATGCTCAAGTTAAAAGAAGGAAGGAAATGAATATTTATTGAGGGTCTACCATGTGCCAGAAGTTTTCCCTACATGATTTCTTTTAATCCTCATCACAGCACTGTGTGAGAGCTGTTATTCTAATTTGCAGTTTAACAACTGCAATTCAGACAGTCAGTAGCTTGCCCAACATCATATAGCTACTAAATCTGTATGACTCCAAAGTCTTTCCCACTTGATTATATATACCAGTGTCCTCTCCCTCAATTTTGCAAATGAGGCCCATAAGGAGCAAAGAGACTGGGGGCTTAAATTGGCGTCTGAGTTTGAACTAGATAATAGGTTCTCTGTTCATCCCACTGTGCCATTGGCAATACAAAGATGGGGAAAAAACTTGTGCAACTGGCCCTAAAATTAAAATTCACATTAAAATATCTGTAAGAAAATTTACCATGTTCATTTTCTTGAGGGATGGAATCTATTAATATATTTCCTGTCTATTACTGACAATAAAATCTCATGTGATTCCTCCTCATGTTTCTTTCTATCTCTTTCTCTCTTCAGTGCCATGAGTTGATCAGACCCCAGAGATAACGACTGTTATTTTTAAGGAATTCTGTATATGGTTGCAGGCAACACAACTTTCTCGTCTCCATGGAACTGGAGCATAGGTCAGACTATGCTGGGCCAAACTCCAACTCTATAGAACGAATTTTCTATTTTCCAACCATTAAGGCAGACTGTCCTCATAAATTTATGTAACTGCTCAAAGAGTGAGCCTTATCTTTTTCCTATTTCTCTAACTTCTTCCTCCCAACTTCAGAATTGAAACACAGTAGGGACTCGTAGTACAATAAATATTTTTGCATATTTGTTACTCTTTTTTTCCTCCCACCAGAGTTTACACAGAACAAGAACTCCACAGATGATAAACAGACACAGATGTTTTCCATGACTGTTACCATATTTACAAATGAAAATATAAGATTTGGTAGGTAACAGTTAGTTAGACTGGGGGAAAGGATTGAAAACGTTTCAGGGTTGTGTTAAGACCTCTTATACCCATTGCTTTTGGAGAGGTAATAAAAAACAGAAACAAAGACCACATAGCAAAATCTGAACATCACCTGCCTTAGAGGTGTGCAGAAAGTAGGCTATACATCGTCTACACCCAGGCCAGCTTGAACTACTCCCTGTTCCTTAAATATACCTTGTTCTTTCTCTTCTCTGAGCTTCTTTCTAAGATGTTCCCCCTGATATAACTGTCCCCTCTTCCTCCCCTTCTACCCGTCAAATTTCCACACATCTCTCAACATTGGGTTTAAATGCCACCTGCTTCATGCCGGCCTCCCATGAACTGAGGGTCAGGAAGTCCCTTCTGTGTGTGACTGTAGCAGTTGGAATACAGATCTTTTGTAGCACTTACCACTCACTGTACTAAATTTGGAATATTTTTATATCGTTATATCTTCCTTATAAGGTAAAGAATTGTTTCTGTATATCAAAAAGTATAATCCTCACTCTTTTCTATTTTTGTTCACTTGGCTTCTGGGACGTCATGCTTTCTCAGTTCTCCTCCTCCCTCACTGGCCATTTCTTCTTGGCCTCTCACTCTTTCCCTCCCTCCTCCTCTCCCTCTTTTGGTTTTAGTTCCTCAGTCTGGACTCTTCACGATGTAGTAAAGCTTGGTTTTTTAACTTGATCAATATCCACTCACTCCCAAGATGACCTTATAGAATTTTACAGCTTTAAATACCATCTAAATGCTGATGACTCCCAAGTATATTATCAAGCCCGGATCTCTCCCTCAACTCCAGATTTATCTCCACCTGTGTGCCGAATCATCTTCACCTGCCTCCTCACTTGGCATCTCACATGAAATGTGTCCAAAACAGAAATCGTAATTCCCCCCAACCCCCGCCCCACCAAAACTTGCTTTACCTTCCCCTCCTTAGTAAATGGCAACCAGCATTTTAGAACCATCGATTCATCTCTTTCTCTTAATTCATGCATACAATCTTTCAACAAATCCTGCTGGTTCTATTTTCAAAATATATTCAGAATCTGACTACTTCTCATCATTTCATGTCTATGACCCTGATCCAAGCCATAATTATCTCTCATCCGGGATACTCAGTGGCTTGCTAACTGGTTTCTCTTGTCTCTACACTCACATCCTACCGTGTGTGTGTGTGTGTGTGTGTCTGTGTGTGTGTCTGTGTGTGTGTCTGTGTGTGTCTGTGTGTGTGTCTGTGTCTATTCAAGAGCGCAACCATCCTGATTTAGGTATTATTTAAACTTAGATAATGTCCTCTCTTATTCAACCCCTCCAAAGGCTCCCATCTCACTCATGGTGAAAACCAAAGTCTTTGCAATGGCTTACAAGGCCCTATATAATTTGGCTCCCTGTTACCTCTATGAACTCATCCTGCACTTCTTCCCGCCCCAGGTGTTCAGTTACAGCATCACTGGCCTCTTCTCTTCAAGTGTTCAGTGTCCCTCCACCTCAAGGCCTTTGTGGCTCCCTCTGTTGGGAAAGATCTTCCCCAATAACCTATATTTTATTGCACCCTCATTTTTTTATCCATCTTTCTTCATATTTTCCCATTATAAGCTTATTTCCCCCAGTACTAAGTTCTCTGGTCATCCTGTTTAAACGTCAACCCACCCCCTTCGTTCTCTGCTTGTTATTGGTGTTTGTTTCTGGTTTTCTGTTTTTGTTTTCATAGCCCACCTTTCAGACGGTGCATGAGAGCCTGGCCCAAAGTAGGTGCTCAATGAACGTTTTCAGATTTGTTGAATTTCATAGTACCTTCCATGCACATAGTAGGTGCTCGCTGTTTTTGAATCGACAGTGTGAAGCTCCAAATTATATTTTACACCAGAAAGGGGAATACAGATTTTTATCCATTTCATGAATTTTTCAGTTAACAAGAATTGAAAGTGGTTGTATATCAGAAACAGGTGTGTTTCATCTGTGTATAGTAAAACACTGAGTTTCAAAGAGTGGAAAATTTTGGTTGTTCATAGCAGAAGGAACTATGGAACCAACAACAGGTTCATCAAGCCAATGGCTATGTTAAAAGAATATAGACAGTGCCACATAACTAGGAAAATGCTCATTCAAATGCTCGAAGGGCGCCTTTGATCATGTTTAAGTAAAGAAATTATGAAATGCTTTTCACTTAAAGTCTTCCCGACACAACCACAATTTGGCAATTGTTCTCAAGCATAGAAGCCAGAAAAAGATAAAACATGGTGGCCTTCTACTCTAAACCCCATAAATAATTTTATACCCCCAAATAAAACAGTTAACAATAAGACTTTCTGAGTGAAAGGAAGAGATTTTGTAAGAGCCATTCACATCATAACAGATGTGCTGTCTTGCTTCAGCCTTATTTTATATCTTTCCTTTACCCTTTTCTCTCATTGAGAACCCTATGGCATAAAGTTTCATTTCAAAGATTTAAAATAGGACATGGAATCCTAGGCAGACTTAAGAGCAGTTGTACAGAGCAATCTATCGTGGATTTTGTGACTCTTACACAACATGCATAGTTTCCCTGGGACCAGGATATTTTTGCCCTAAAACTGGCCCAGTTCCCCTGCACAAGATCATCCTCCTTGCTCAGAAATAATGGTAGAATTGAAATAGATACCACTCAAATTGAAAGAGTTAGTCCGTTCTAATCCAATAGAAAACTACTGGCAATTCTCGGAGGTCACTGAGTTTAGGATCTAGAGATCATCTTCACTTGTCAGAACACTGGACTGCAAAAAGCTCCAGAGACAATTTTGAACTACCTAAGCAATTTTCACCACCTTCAGTGTAAGCACCTAGAGGATTTATTGACAAAAGTATGCTGTGCATGCATTTATTTTTGAGCATTAGATTGGCAAAAATGCCCTGGATATTTCAGCATAGGCTCCTTTGTCTCTTTCTTTTAACCCTGCCAGACCACCCTAAGATATATGCCACAGAGAAGCCCCCATCCTCCGGTGTCCATGATGAATGATTTGGGAATAGTCCAAACAGTAAGGGAGGGATTTAGCCCAGCTTCCTTGACTCTAGCCCCATTTATTTATGAGAAGGTTGTGAGGAGATTTACAGGGAAAGTAAAATATTCCATAGTGTGGCTTTTTATGCAGACCGGTGCTTAGGAATAATCATTGCTGTCACTGATTTAATGTTGAAGGGGAAAAAAAAAAAAGACTTCTGCAACCCACGTAGTACAAAAAAAGAAAACAAAAAAGCAATAAAGGAAAACCAGGAGTTGTGTAGTTTGATAGTTTGTTTCTAGCTTCTTATTTTATCATTACACCCTTTGCTCCAGAAACTTTACTTTTCTCTAAATTCTGTCAAACTTAATTTCTTCATCTCTGTTCCCTCTTCTCCATTTGTGTGTGAGCGTCTGTGTGTGTGACAATAATTGTTAATACCCACAGTACTTCATTATTCCTCAGAAAGACCCTCAAGAGTACATGCCAATAATTTGTCCATTGTGTAAATGATGAAACCAAAACTCAGAAAGTGAACCTTTCTGAACCTAGTGTTGATAGGGAAAGAAAGGTAATGGTAGGGAGAGCCCAAACTCAAACTTAGATGCCCCTGACTTCAAAGCCTTGTAGTTAATCACTGTGTCTTCTTGCCTTTTATGTAGAGGAAGAACTTCTGCCGTTTGCTTGCTGGCACGGGCGAGGTCTGTGAGCAGGCCTCTCATATGCCTGGCTCATCGTGCATCCCCTGGCCAATGCACTTGCTTCATTGCTTTCCATGCTTGCTCTTTACTGTGAGAACAGAGTCCTTCTGGGTAAGGAAGTCATTCACTTCCACGTTAAATAATCACAGAGATGCGGGTTTAAACAGAATAGCAAGCAGAACATCGAAGCCTTATTTAAACTAGAGAGCTGTATTCAGTATTTCTCTTGCTTCTTTTCATTTCAACTTTAAGTTTTCAATACAAAAGAAGAAGGAAAAATCAGCGATGCCTGATTTCTTTTTCCTAATATTTTCTTATGGCAATTTCCAAACATAAAGTTTGAAACTTTTACACGGTAAACACCCATACACTCGGCATCTAGTTTCTATAATTTTGCGTGCTTTACTTTTCACCTCTCTATCCACTAATCTCTCTGTCCACTAACCTATCTTATTTATCTGATACCTTTTAAAGCTAACTGCAGATATCAGTGCCCTTCACCTCAAAACAGTATGAATATCATCAACCAGGGTTCAGTATTTATTGACTCTTTTTTGTTAAGGTAAATTTTATGTAAAAGGTGAAATGCACAAATCTTGTGCATCATTTGATGATTTTTGATGTGTATCTACATCCACGTAACTAAAACCTCTTTCAAAGTATAGAATATTACTATGCCAAATCCAACATAATCCTCATCTCCTGGCCCCCCTGCTCACAGAGACAATCACTGTTCCAGTTTTTACATCATGGATTACTTTTAGCCATTTTAGTCTTCATAGTCGTTCAAACAAATCACATAGTAACCACTCATTTGTGTAAGATTTCTTTTACTTAGCATTATGTTTTTGAGATTTATCCATGGGGTTGTAGTGATATGTTCCTCCTTATTTCTGAGTACTATCCCAGTGTATGAAAATATCACAGTTCGTTTATCCATTCTTCTCTTGATGAAAACTTGATCTAGTTTTTCTGTTTAGGCTTTTCGCGAATATCCTTGTGCGCAAGTCTTTCTGGTGTACACGTTTTCATTTTTCTTGGGTAAATACCTAACAGTAGAATTGCTGGATTGCGAGGTAGGCATTTGTTTAGTTTTATATAGGAACTGCCAGATCTTTTCCCAAGGTAGTTGCATGGTATTACATTCTCATCAACAATATATGAATATTCTGGTGGCTCCACAAGCTCACCAACATTTGACATTTTCTGTCTTTTAACGTTTAGATTTTCTGGTGATTATATAGTGGTATCTCATTGTGATTTTAATTTGCAGTTTCCTGATGAGTCATGACATTGAACACTCTATTATCTTCCTTTGTAAACTGTCCAGTATTTTTGCATATTTTTACAAATTGGACTGTTGTTTTCCTTGCCTGATTTTGAAAACTGAGCAATATTGAATACAAGTGAAATCACTGTGTCATTTAATTAGTTGTCTGAAAACTCAGTCTTAAGAACCATCCAAATTGTACGGAGCAATTATAGATAAATCAGGTAAAGGACTATTAGGTGTGGTCTACAATTATAAGGAAGAAAAAAGATAAGATTTTTTTATTGTAGTTACTCCAGGGCTGCTGTGGGCCTATCCTGTCTGCAACAGAACATGACAGAACAGATTAGCCTGAGACTTGTCAGGCTATCTTTAGCTTTCTATTTAACTCTCAGAAACTGTTAAGATAATCATCCAATTGGGTTAATGCTTCTCTGAACCTGTCCTTCAAACCTGCCACTCTTTCTCCACCATTCATTCATTATTTCCTTGTAAAACTCAAGTGGCCATCTCACATTATTTAATAATTC
This sequence comes from Delphinapterus leucas, assembly GCF_059928025.1. Lineage (NCBI taxonomy): Eukaryota > Metazoa > Chordata > Mammalia > Artiodactyla > Monodontidae > Delphinapterus > Delphinapterus leucas. The sequence goes on along the minus strand of NC_143137.1, from coordinate 68,568,301 downwards.
TATAAGACATATGGCCAACTGCTAAACTTAACAATGGAGGATCAACTTAAGAAGGAGCAGAGGAGTGATAAATGCATTCCCCTTATTGTCATAAAGTTGGAAAATTATGACCATATGCATGGACTGAGCCAGAAGGGCAGAGAATTCCCTTTGTCTCCTTATTATTCACCCATTGTGCTGTTTTAAGTTCCTTTAGTGGCCAAAGTGTGACAGAAGCAATACATCAGGTTTTTGCTGTAAAATGTTATCTAAAGGCAAAAAGTGGGCCTGTAGGACAGATAGAATTCTACACTGAGCCATGGGATTTATGATAAAATTCTATAACCAAATAAAAAATACCTGTGACTACATTTATGTGAAGCAATGGTGCCATTCTTTGGCTAGTTTAGGTAATCACAGGTGCACATTCTTAGTCATACTAGAGATATATCCCAGTAGACATTTGGGAATCTGTTTTGAATTTTAAAGTGGAAGTTCCAAGACAGATTTGGCAATTCTTTTCAAGTTCTCTTTTTCAGAGAAAAATACACATTGTGGAAAAACGCTGGAAAAATATAGATTGTGATTCAAAAATAGTGTGCTGCATGTATATATATACAGAAACATACTCTTTTGATTTTGATAGATTAATTTTCTGTGACACCTCTGGATATGCTTTGGGCCCATGTGAAGAGAAATATTTAAATAAATATATTCCATAACTATGAAAGAGGAGTTTAGCAATGAGCACAAACTGAAAACAAAGCAAAGACGGAAAATCAGAGGGACACAAATTCCAACCCAATATTGGACGAGTTACACTCTGATAAAATGGTTGCGATAGTATTTTTAAATATTCAAACTGATTTCCTGAGGAACATTAGCTATCAGTGTTTCAGAAAGAAATATTAAGGTGTTTTCATCAAAATTAATAGTAATCTTTCTTTCCTCATTACTGTAATTAATATGCCTGCTTCTCTGTCACTGTAAATTTAATTTTATCACCTAAGGCAGGCAGTGAACTTGTGCTGTCTGAAATTATTTTTTTTTCATTTCCGCAGGGTAGGAAAGAAAGGATTTGGAGCATTTCTGTATTTTTTTTTTTCCAGAAAGAGGCCAGAACATGCCATATTGTAAATATTAGCCAAAAATATATGCTAATGAGAAAAATTCAGTAATCCTCATGGGAAGCCAGTCGTTTATTCTTTCTCCTTGCTTCCACTTCTTTCCCATTTCCCTGTGGCCTGCTGGGAATGAGTGTATCAAAGAGCTTACACTTCTGTTGGAGTATGACTGGGCCTATATGGTCTAAAGTCTAGTGTGCATGTAGAGAGGCAGCTTCCTGGTTCAGTGACCGTTCTGTAAAATAGAATTTTCCTGTACATGGCCTCTTGCTGTAAATCTGAGTTGCAGATTTACAGGAAGATATCCCCTCAGTCCTGGAAGATCCAGATAGGGCCTGGGGTGCCTGGCATCCTGGTTCAGTAGCCTCTTGCTATAAGCGACATTGAAATGATTCATAGATAAGGACCCCCAAACACTGGGTTGCAAGAAAGGCCAAGTGATACCTTCAGCTACCTGATAATCTGAATAGTCTTTCTCAACTCAGCAGCAAAAATACAAACAGCCCAATCGAAAAATGGACGGAAGATCTTAATAGACATTTCTCCAAGGAAGACATACAGATGGCCAGTAGGCACATGAAAAGATGCTCAACATCACTAATTATTAGAGAAATGCAAATCAAAACTACAATGAGGTATCACCTCACACCAGTCAGAATGGCCATCATTAAAAATTCTGTGAATAACAAATACTGGAGAGGGTGTGGAGAAAAGGGAAAACTCCTATACTGTCGGTGGGGATGTAAATTGGTGCAGCCACTATGGAGAACAGTATGGAGGCTCCTTAAAAAACTAAAACTAGAACTACCATATGATCCAGCAATCCCACTCCTGGGCATATATCTGGAGAAAACCACACTTCGAAAGGATGCATGCACCCCAATGTTCATTGCAGCACTATTCACGATAGCCAAAACATGGAAGCAACTGAAATGTCCATCGACAGAGGAATGGATAAAGAAGATGCGGTACATATATACAATGGAATACTACTCAGCCATAACAAAGAAAATAAGGCCATTTGCAGCAACATGGATGCAACTAGAGATGATCATCCTACCTGAATAACTCAGAAAGAGAAAGACAAATACCGTATGATATCACTTATATATGGAATCTAAAATATGGCACAAGTGAACCTATCTAAAACACAGAAACAGATTCATGGACATAGAGAACAGACTTCTGGTTGCCAAGGAGGGGGAGGTTGGGGGAGGGATAGAGTGGGGGGCTGGGGTTAGCAGATGTTAGCTATCATTTACAGAATGGATAAACAACAAGGTCCTACTGTTGGACCCAAGCCCAGGGAACTATATTCAGTATCCTACAATAAACCGTAATGGAAAAGTTTTTTTTAATAAAAGGAATGTATTTTATATATATATAATTGAATCACTTTGCTGTACAGAAATTAACATTATAAATCAACTATACTTCAATAAAAAAAGTTAAAAAATGAAGTCTTTCTCAATGGCTAAGGAGTGTTCTGTACATCAGCGGTCCCCAACCTTTCTGGCACCAGGGGACCAGTTTCGTGGAAGACAGTGTTTCCACAGATGTGGGGGACGATTCGGGCAGTAATGCGAGCGACGGGAAGCAGCAGATGAAGCTTCGATTGCTCGTCTGCCGCTCACCTCCTACTGTGCGGCCTGGTTCCTAACAGGCTGCAGACCAGTATCGGTCCATGGCCCCGGGGGTTGGGGACCCCTGCTGTACATGGACATCTATTCAGGACTCAGGTTCAGATTGTGTTAGTTGGGGCACCCTAACATATTGTAGCTGAGTTTAGGTCTCAGATCCCCAAAGACAGTGGCACACAGCCTGCAGGGACAAAGAAATTTTGCAGGGACTCTTAGGTTTAGATGTGAGTGGCAGCCTCAATCTCTGTCTTTACATATATGGGATACTTATATAAGTTTTTGACATTTGTGCTCTCAGTGACATTTAAGCTTGTTGCATGTTGGATGCTCTAGCAATGCATACATTCTGAGTTCTAGTTTGAAATATACGAAAAAGTTCAATTGGATTAAAAATTATTTTCTCCTCAGAAATGCCAACATTGGTTGCATTTGTCAGTGAAAGACATGATGATTTCTTCAAAGGTAATTAGTTTATACATGAAAGTTAACTCAGTTTTTCACTGGATATTTGAAAAGATTTTATTTGCCAGTGTGATAAAATTTTCAACATTTAGTATTTTCTCTAATGCTCTGTGTCTTTGTAATTATAAAATGTCAAGAAAATGTAATACTTTTTGCCCCCGAAGATATTTATAGACACTCTTAAATCCCTTCCAGCTTCCTCCAGTGAGCCATACAAATCCTGTCATTTTCTCTGTATGCTGTGACAAGAAAAGAATGGGGAAGCCCTGCAGGAAGGCATATTGGTTACTGGTCTTTTTATAGGCAGCGGCTACTGGTAACTTAAGGACCAAGGGTGTGTATCTTCCTCCCTTCACTAACGAATTAAAGTTTCCTCCTCTCGTGAGAAATTATAAAACATAAAGGAATCAATCAACCCTGGCCTGTACTCTATAACACACTATATGTGGTTCATAAAATAATTATTTAGCAACCGCAACTATAAGTGATATGCAGGTATTACTATCCAGTATTATCTACCAGCTGCCCCTCCCAGGACCCTGGCCCCAGGCACAGACTAATGCATTTCTCTGTTACACATAGTCCTTCAACAGCCTGTAACCTGTCTTGTTTACTCTTCCGTTCCATGCTCATGCCTCCCCTCTTTGATCTGGTACTGAGGGCGGAAAGTCTCCAGATACTCTTTTAAAATAATTTTAAAATAAACTTTCTTAATTTATACAAAATACAGAACCGTGAATGAAAGCTATTTGTAAAAACAATAAACAAAAATGTATAGAAGAGAACTCATTTTTTCCTAAAGTCCTCCCTAATCTCACACTCCTTGCCCCAGAAACCTTTCTCTCCCTCCCTCTCTCTCTCTCTCTCATAATATACAGAACTTCTCAGCTGCTCAGATTTCATCAGCTGCAACTTATCGACCAGTGGGTTTACTGACCACCCCCCCTGGTGCCGGAGGATCTGAAATCACTCCTAAGATAGACACTGCAGGAGCAATCACGTGTTCCCTGAGCTCTATACTTAGCTCATTCAATAGACTGAAAAAAATCCTATACCAGTTTCAAGAGAATATTGGTGGGGGAGACAAATTCTCTGTCTGGAGGTTGGGGGTAACCAGAAGGTTGGGCTACTATATCACATGGACTGGAAGGCTGAGAGCCTTTCACTATTTCTCTGGGGACTTGATGGGTGTAGAGTCAGATTGCTTTCATTTCTATCCTCCTCCACCGCCACCACCCTCATCCAAACCACCATCATCTCTCACTTGGGCACTTCACTGTTTACCTAGCTGGTTTTGCTTCAGTGCTTTCTCACAGATCATTTGTTCCTCCTAGAATAGCTAGTTATAACATGTTGCTCTTTTCCTTACTCTGACTCACAGCCTTACATCACCTGCCCCCATCATCTTCTATTCTCTTCCCTGCTCTCTGTGGTCCAGCCACATTGTATTTCTTGCATTTCATCAACTACTCTTAGCCCTTCACATACTTGGGACCTTTGTTTTTATTATTCTTCCTTTCTATCTTATCTTTCCCATCTACCCTGCTCTTTACAAGTCTAGCTTTTTCACATTGATCCTATCCCGGCTCAAACAGCATTTCATCTGTGAGCCTTTCCTGACAATCCTCCCCTCAATAGCATCCCTATTCAAAATCTTCCCAGCCTTCTGTTTATATTCTTTATAGCACTGTCACCATTTGTATTTCTTTATATCATTGTGGCCACTTATGTGCATCTCCTGTAAGGTAAGAATGCTAGCTCTCTTATTTCATCACCGCGTTTAACGCTAGAGCAAGGAGTAACACTAATTGATCACAAACGAAAAAAATTATTCTTACAAAAGAATTACAGTGGGTTACATAAGAACTTAGATCCAAGAACCAATAAGGAAATAATTTTCTATTTCAGCCATATCAGTTATTATCAAGTATAAAGGGTCCAAGTTTGACTGAAAATCTCTCTTTGGCAACTGTCTGCTTCATCTGCTTCTTCCTCCTCTCCACCTCCCAGGCATCAGGGTATTTTTGCATCAGTGCAAAAATCTAGCTTGGCAGTACTTCAGCCAAATCTTTGCTATAACATATCTGATGGTCCAGGGTTTTCTTGTTCTTTTCCCTGGGACTTTTTTACGTAGAAGAAAAATGGCCATTTAATCAGTACCCATGATCTTCAGCAAAGGGGCAAGAGGAAAACAATCTGATTATAGCGGCATGCAAATGACCGCCAGACTTCACACTTCATGGGCATTTCACATTTTGCAAAAGAAACTTATCGATATATATATTTCCCGTCATAAGAAAGATATTTGGAGGGATAATTTTTAGTACCCCTGACTCCCACATGTCTGAGTTTTGGGCTAGAAGAAAAGGATTTAGGGACTTGACATCTTCCATGTGAAAGACTGCCAAGATCTTGCTTAAAGCATACCAACCTACATTAATCCCTAATGAAAGTATCATGCAAGATTTCACTCTTCCTTTTATATTAGTCAGGCATGCCTTACCTATCTTCCCTTTCTGTAAGTATTATATTGGTAAGTTTGCTTTGTAAAACACATATACTGTATTAAATAATCTGTCAACTGAAAGCAATATTGGATGCGTATTACCATTTTGTTCACATGCATTATACTTTTGCAACCTTGGCTTATTTGTATCAAAATTCCACTGGCAGTGTTTTGCTTTTGATCTGTGAGCTATTAAAAGCCCTGTTACTACAGATGAAAGGAGTTAGAAAGTTCTATATCATAATGCAGTGCGATCAGTAATTCACAGAGCAGGTAATTTGCAATGACTTGCCAAGCCTTTGATTGCACCAGGTTTATGGCTATTAGCAGTTTCCCCTTTCAAATTTGTATGGTTCCATACTTCCTTTTTGACCTCTTTTTCATCATTTATGGTCCAGTTTGGTAGTGAAAAAACATAACTTCTTGCTTAGTGCACGGCTGTCATTCAAATCCCAGTGACTTACTGAGCACTTTGACATTTGTGATGATGAAAAAAACATTAAGCAGGTGTACAGAACACTAACCAGGTTCCTGCAACAATGCTTTATGGGATTCACAGTGTACCTCTGGGCTATAAACTGATTCAGGCTTGATTTTCTCTGTCAACTTAATCTCAGTGTTCAAACTGCCATTCAGAGAAGGAGGCATAGTTTTCACTAAAATTGAAGTTAAATAAAATTCCCAATAATAGTGTTAATATAGGACCTCATAAGAACAATTGGAAGGGCAGTGACTGCCTACCACTAAAATAATATTAAAGTCGGGCTCACATGTCTACTTTGAAGTCATGCAATTAGGAGTACTACTTGATGATACTGGACTATATAAAATTTAAGCCCTATAAAATGTCTTTAGCAATGAAAACTTACAGCTCAATGGCACGCTTTAGCCCCTTAGCTGTCTGAATTGCATGTATACCATGTGAAGGAAACACCACGTTATTCTGTGGAGGTTTTTTCTTTGCACATTTAAAATTGGTCATCTGTTGTACAGGTGTGCAGCACATCCTGGTGTGGGTTAGTCTGCCCTCAGGTGCAGTCTGTCTGGGAGATGTGGAAACCTCCAAAACTCAACACAGTCCAGGTCCCCAATTAGTGTGTTTGGGGAAGTATTCAAAGTCAGAACCCCTGAGCACAGGGATTTTCCCAACTCAGTACTAGTTAGACATCTCAGAATCTATCATTCAGGCCCAGAACCATTTTCAGTGTAAAGTGGCAAAAATGTCACATGCACGTACAGGCTCACACATACCTAACAACGAAAGAAATATTGTTGTCAGGATCATCCACTTCCTATCATCATTCCAGTATGAAAAGAAAATACCTTTTCCAATAATATGGAACAGACAAGCATTGCACTTTGACCTTCTGGACGTTTATCATATTTAGCAAATTATGTGAAAAATCCTAAATCTAGAATAGAAAATTTTGAGTAGTTTTACATTTGGAAGTGGTGGCTTCTAACAGAGAGCATAAAAGTTACGTCCATTTATATCTAAGGCAGAAATACCCTGAAAGAGTAATTATAAGCAACCTGGGAAGACAGAGCTGCAGACTCATGCGTGCTTATCAATGAAGAAGGCTATTCACATAAAATAAATGCATTTGAAGATCAAAGGCTATAAGGGCAATCGGTGCATGGGTAGTGACTCATGTATACTGAGCATTTTGCACAGAAAACTCAGTGTCCTTTTCAGCCACAGCCGGGCATGTGGAGAGCAGCAACATTAGTTGCTTCTTTGAATATAAAGTAGTCATAGCTATACTATTCCATGCTTGCCTAGCAAAAATACAGTGATATCGACAGCTTCCCTTGTCCTTACCATCTAGCTTTTGTAACATTTTCATCTTCTTCCTGTACACGTCAATTTCATATCCAATACAATGACCATGACTGCTCATCATACACCTTCCTCCCAGCCAAATGTATCTGTCAGAGAGTAGTGACGTAAACGGGACTAAGACGGGAAGTTCAATTAAAAAACAAAGCGATGCTGATGCTTTATGAGTTTTACAGAGATGGCAAGAAATTTTATATCTGCTGTGTCCCTCAGGCTGGTTGTAATTTCAGTGCAGAGTGGAAATGGTCCTGAGAAATTATTGATCTTGACTTTTACCAGGCCTGCAGTAAAGCAAAGGTAACAAATAATGTCATGCTTGAAGTTGGTGAAAAAATATTTGCAGTCATGGTTGTAAGTTGGGGCCAAACTCAGGAGCACTGAACCCAAACCCAAAAGCACACTACCTTGTCTTTTCCCAGTCTCATGTAATATTTTTATCTGTTTAGTTTCACTGATGAGATTTTTAGGTTAGTTAACCAGTACTTCTTGCTAACCTGTCTTGATGTTTTATCAGGTCTTACCTAAAATCACGTGCTTGTTTTGAGTCCATGTGCTGACAACTACTTAAATGCATCACTCTTTATTTATTGCAAACTTTGCCTGTGCTTTCATCTTTTCAAAGATTTTGCATGATCCTTTGGTGTAGGTTATTTAGAAAAATGAATGAATTGATGAGGTCTAACCTAGAAAAAATACAAGCGTCCCATAAAAAAGTGCAAATAGAAACCAAACGGAGGAGAACTGGCAAAAAATAGTTTACTTATATGTAGAAAACTAGTGCATTTTATTTCTTTAACAGTTCATTCAACTGTGGCTACAATTACGTATTTGCATTATAACATGAGCTCTGAAAGAATTTGTACCTAAAGTGGGAATACCAAAGAAAGTCGTTTCAGTTTATGAAATTACACTTTGTACGTTTATTTGTTCTCTCTCAACTTGAAACCCACAAGTTTTTATTAAGGCCATGGTTCATATTTCAAATAGCAAGAAATCTTCACGTCTCCCTTTTCTTCCCCCTCAAAAATAAATCTACAAAGCACCTGGATTTAGAAGAACAACATAGATCTATTGCCATTAACTCTGAAAACTAGCAAGCACTTGCATAATAAAAATAAACAGTGTGTACCATAATCGATGAGGAGGCAACATCCCACATTGTTTATTGATTCATAAGGTTAAGATTAAAGTGGGATTCTTGCCTGTGTTTATCAACAGGTTTTTTTTTTTTTCTTTTTTTAAGCAGTAAGTGAACCTGGAATCCCACAAACCAATCAATAAAGTTTAAAAGCTTCAGTGAATCTAACCCATAACAGGTCCTTGTTTGGAGAACATGCTCAAGAAACACATGTGCCTTTAAGAGGTCTTGAAAGACTTTACACCCATGGACCATTACCATTTCCAAACACCCTGCAGCATTACCAGCCCAACATATGCTGACTGTATATCACCGTGACCCTCTCACTAAAGCTCTTTTGACTGGAGTGCTTTTAATACCCACTTTCTCAGCTGAGCTCAGGAGTGATTTGTTTTACATGCCACATTAATCCTTTCCACATTTTCTGGATGAGGCAACCACAATTCCACTTGTGAGGTGTTTCTAAAACACAGTTATAGGAATAAAGCAGCAGGGTCCCAGACTTGACAACTTCCCTCTAGGCAGCTGACAAAGTGGGCTATCGTGCCTCGGTTTAACTCTCGGTTTAATGAACATTTGTGCCCAGACACTAGGGTGGGCCAGCCTTCCAGGCCAGTAGGAAGCCCCATTTATTGAAGGCAATTTACTCTCAATTAAAACACTGTAGGAATCTTCATAGATGTAATGCTTTCTTGATGCTATGCATATTAGTAGAATTAAAGTCAAGAATAAATGGAAAAGAGCAGAACTGAAACTATATAAAACACATCTCGGTAAAACCAAAGAGAGTTTATACATCACACCCTCATAATTGTAGGAAGAGAGCTTTATTTATTTATGTATTTTTTAATAAATGGGCAATTAGTGTTCAAAGCACAGGCTTTTATTACGTGGCAATTTTACAGTTTTAACTTTAAAGGCAACTTATCCACCCCTACTCCCCAAATATATTCCAAGACCAGTGAACTTCTGTCGCATGCATTTATGAACTTTTCTACATTTTTAATGTTCACTGAATGTAAGTAATGTAGATTTTTGAAATTTCAGGTTGTCAACAAGGCTAACTGATTGACCCAACCAATTGTTAAAAAAAAATGTTTTTACATGTCAGCACTTGGCTGATTTTATTAACTTGTTAGTATTATGCTCCCAATTTTATGTGTTAAAATCTAACTGTACAAGCAACTTGAGGCCTAAATTTATGCCTTTATCCAGTCCTAATTTATTGTTCTTCCCTCATAAATTTTATTTGCAGCTTCAATGGTCTGAAAAAAGCAATAAATCATAGTGAGGTGAGTTTTACGTAGTTTAGATTGAGTTCCTTATTTTCACTCGAAATTAATCTAATCCGTTCCTTCTGGTGTCATTGTCATGTGGCCAATAGTATGTCTCAAAGCAAGAGATCATTTGAGTCAAAGAGATCTTTTTTTCTAAGCTACAGGATATCAGTTACACATACTCAGGTGATAAATCTTTTACATAAATTATAGGGAAACTGATGTAATGTTTACAAAATATTTAGAGTTCTGTAAGTGAAAAAATACTCCCCTATTTATTTCTTGTCCCAAGTTGCTTCCCTTAGGTAATCAGGAGTATGATTCTAGTTTTTCTGAAGAAGCCTTCTGGAGGCGTGATGTACTGCGGTTTCCCTACCGCTGTGGAAGCCCTGGTTGCTAAACTGTGCCTGGCATAGCATAGGTGCTCATTAAATACCTGTAAAATGGATGATGGATTCAAACATACCCCTTCACGTTCTAAACAACAATCTAGTTTATAATAATAATAATAATAAAATAACATTTTAGCAATGCCTACCAAAAAAAGTTAGCTATTTCCTAGTGATCTTTAAAACAAGAAAAATCTGATCACGTGAGGGGAAAAAAAGCCATTGAAATCTCATTCTCCCTTTTTCTCTCTACACACATACCCACACGGACACACCTACACCACACTAAGCAGAGACTCTACTTTAAAAGTAATTAATGTAGGGGCTTCCCTGGTGGCGCAGTGGTTGAAAGTCCGCCTGCCGATGCAGGCGATGAGGGTTCGTGCCCTGGTCCAGGAGGATCCCACATGCCGCGGAGCGGCTGGGTCCGTGAGCCATGGCCGCTGAGCCTGCGCGTCCGGAGCCTGTGCTCCGCAACGGGAGAGGGCACAACAGTGAGAGGCCCGCGTACCGCACAAAAAAAAAAAAAAAAATTAATGTATACTCAAATGTAGAAAGCAGAATTAATACTTAGCAGATCATTTGATACATTTTTAGAACTTTGAAAAGTTGAGTTTAAATGAATTTGTCAACAGTTGATGGAGAACTGTGAATTGTTTCATCTGTGTTTTAAAATTGATTTTAAAAAATGACTTTTAGCTTTTGGAACTCTTGTCTCAACATCTAGAATCATCTCAAAATGAGAGGATACTTTCAAGAAAAAAGAAATGCCTGAGTGTAAAGTACTGTCTTAAACTTTATTTCAAATGCTCTGCTTTCAGTTTCTTTAAAGAAAACTTTCTAGATTACTTTCTTTCTCTAAACTGATATTTCTTTAACAGGATCTAGAATTCCTTGGCTAGCTTAGAATCATAAAAGCACTGGTTTTTACCCTGCTTGGACATTTGCTCAGTTGAGTTTGGGTTCATATTTAGTTATATCCACTAAAATTGCCCATTCTTCTTTTGCCATTGGGCATTTTTTCAATCTTAACAAAACCAAGTCCATATTATAGGCCTGCTGGCCAACATTCCAGGTAAATGAACGGTTTTAAAGAAAAATGGTGCTATTTTTCAAAAGCCTGACATTTAAAAAAATACAAGTCCAGAACTGAAGCCTTCAATAATTTTTCCATGCCTATATGCTACAAGAAGCAAATGGTTACACAAACGAATACATCTGGGATTATTTTCAAGCTGTTATTCCCCACCAGGGAAAATATTTAGAAATACGGCTCAGTCTTTGTGCTGCAACTACAAAGAGGCCAGCCATCTTGATGCTTTTCCAGATTGTTTAATGATTTTCCTCATATTATGTGGTGGCTTTACTGCCCTGTTTCGTATGCCTTCCCATTCACTGTTGGTAACCATTTATGTTGGGTATGTTCCAATTTCCAAATCTGTTTTGTGGCATTTATAGCTCGCAGCTAATAAGGCCATTCAGTATTTTTATATATATAAAATATTAAAAAATATACTTTACCATGGAAAGTTAGAGGAAATGGTTCAAAATTTAAAAACAGCCTTATTAAAGGGTGGAGTAGAGGTGCCTGCTTCTAGAGTCCAGGAAATGCAGTATTAGGTGTGTGTGTGTGTTTTATATGTATACGTAGGTATTATATGTATACATACATATGTAACGCAGCAAGCGTATGTGTATTATATATATATAGAATTATAAGTGCAAAAGGAATGGTAATTCATTTATGTTACTTTGCAAACTCTGACTTTATAAGATAGAGCCTCCAACAAATATGCATATGTATATCCTGGTGTTATTTTCATTCAGCTTGGATTTTAGAGTTTGAGTTTTTAGAGTGTTGCCTTCCTATGACGCCCTATAAAATGAAAATTATTGAGTTTGTTAGATGCATAAATACTATATGTCTAAGAAACTGAAATTTCCAGAATTAACTCCAAATTAAAGCAAAAAAATGAATATTATCATTAAGGTAGTCTTTTACTCAACATACATCTAAGGAGATCATGTTAATCATGCTTTTATTCTACTTTTCCAGTTCTATGTAAGTTAGATATTGAAGACATATTTCCTAACTTCAAATATATTAGATTGAGTTCATAAGTTACTTTGATTTCTTATATTTAGAATGCATGTTACTAAACTAAAAATTTTCATATTTATTATCACACATTAGAAGTGATTTGAGATTTTAATCATGACCAAAGTCTGAAATAAGATAAAATCCTCTGAAAACATAGTCTTTTTTAATATTACCTTTGTGAATTTCAATTTCAGTGTCATAATATCTTACGGGAATAAAGTTTTTTGCAGGAGAATATAGCCTCTAATTGTTTGAGTGTACAAGTCATGCAGAAGATGGGTTGGTTAATAATGATATAGTTCATCCATTTCCACATTCAGAATTCTGTGAAAGAGGAAAGTCTCAAAGGTAACCCACAGAGGTAAGGCTAAAAGACCTTGTCATTGTGAAAGATTTTTATGCGACTGAATGAGAAAACAATACCAAGTTTTAGATATGAACATTGTAGTGCATAGGTCTACAGAAAGAGAAGCTAATTTCTATGAGAATAATTTGCAAGTCTTCCTACCCTTGAACATCACCTGAGTGAGTGGTGTGCAGTGTGCCAAGAGGCAGTATCTGAGCTCTTGGATATTTATATTTTAACAAGAGTGACATCAAACTGATAGGTCTTTACATGCATCAGATTAATTTTAACTTGCTTTTTTGCAAAGAAGACAACTTATTTAATTTCACCAAGTTATGCTTCATGTTAATATATTTGTGTGGACATCTAAAAACTTAGGTGGTTTTGAATTAATAATGTTATTATTTTTCTGATATTGAAAGTATTAAATCATCTTCTAAATCATCACCAATATGAGAGCAGAAATTTAGAGAATCCCCTTAATCTTACCCTTCAACTATAACAAAGATTACATATGTGTATTTATATATAGCATATATGTTAACAGATTCATGTATATAATTTCTAATTTTGCACATGTATACACCAACAGTGTATACAATAATGGTTCATATTATTATGTAAATTACAGAAACCAGATAGAATTTAGTTTAGTTAGAAACAGGTCCTGTCCTGCAACTTTTTACATGGGCCACTTCCTCTGCCGATACACAGAGATATGCTCCAGTGTTTTTAATATTGCACTGTATTCTCTTAATATTGGGTTGGCCAAAAAGGTTGTTTGGTTAATGAATACATTGTACAATAAAATTCTTGGTGAAAATGAAACATGTGTCTTTTTACTTAAAACTGAATAAGTTATTTAACCTATTCCTTATTGATAAAATATTTAAGTTGTTTCCAAATTCTAGCTATTAGAAACAATTCTTCATTGAGCATTCTCTCATAAACAGTTTTGCATACTTAGGTTTACACAGCTATTGTGTAATTTTTGAAAATATCATTATTGGCTCAATGTGTATGCACATTATTCAATTATTGATGCTAACAAATGCTTTCTAAAAACTGTAATAATTTGCATTGCCAACAAAATTGTCAAAATAAAAAATGCCTGTTTTATTACTCCTATACAAACATGAATTTTATCACAATTTCTCTCTTTTACCTTTACCTTTTTAAAATAATACAAAGTATACAGGCTAATCTAAAAAACGTCTAGCAATATAGAACTGTATATAATAAGATTAAAAGGCAATTTTTATTTTCTCTTTCGTCTCCTTCCCTCCCTCACACAGCTCTCTCTCTGCCCTCTCCACTGCCACCATCTCTGTGCATTTCCAAAAATCTCTATTTGGGCATGTGTTCTTAATGTACATACTACTTGTCGGTCATAAATAGGATCTTATTTGATATTTTATTCTACAGCATCCTTTTCACTAAAAAATGTTTCACAAATAACTTTCTATTTTATTTTTAATGGCTGTATATTATTATGTAGTCCGTATGCTAATTTATTGAATCCTTCTCCTATTGAACAGTGTTTCTCCTGTTGACCGAGGTTATTTTCAGGTTTTCCCTATTACAAAAATTACTTTATATTAACTTCATACTGAAATCTTTACCACTTGTGTATTTGTGAAGAAGAGACATATAGAATTGGAAATATGGAGTCAAACAATATGCACAACTGAAATTCTGGTAAATACTGCCAAGTTACCTTATTAATCATTTAAAAATATTTGCTAACCATATGGCCATAATATTTCATTGTTTGTATTCGTAAATTTTTTGTCTTGTTGAGATGAAGAACTTGACCATATGTTTTTAGGTTATTGAATGTATTTGAAATGCCAGTCCAGGCAATTTGCTAAATTTTCATTTGTGTTGTTCTTTGCTTACATTATAATTTATAGGACTTTTTTCTCTGTTGTAATTATTACCCATTTGTCTATTATATTTTTGTCTTTCCACCCAGTTAATGATTTTCCTTTTTTTCTTATTTTTAATTTTTATGTTTTAAAATTTATTTTTTCCTTCATGGTTTTTGAATTTTGCAACATATTTAGAAAAGCTTCTGTACCCCAAAGATGAAAGATATTTGAAAATGATTTCTTGTGTTTGTTGCCTTTTACATTATAATGCTTTGAAGTCCATTTGGGAGTTATTTTGATGAAAGTGAAGTCGTTGTCAAGGTTTATTTTCCGGAGTTGTTTTTTTGTTTTTCTCCAAATTATAAGTCAGGTGGCCCAATACCACTTGATTAATCATCTAGACTATGTAGAAATGCCAGTTTTTACATATATTATTTTCCCATGCATATTTGCATCTGTTTTTTAGATTCTCTATTCTGTGCCATTGATATGTTTGTTTCTCCATCAGTACTGAATGTTTCCAATCACTTTAACTTTATAATGACATTTAATGCTATGTAAGACTAGGTCACCCTCATTGCTTATATTTCAAAGAATTTTCTCAGCTTTATCATTTGATATGAGACCAAAGAGAAACAAATGTCTATTTTCATTGGGAATGCCTTGAATTTTCACAGTAATTTAGGGAGGATTGTTATTTTAAAATATTTTTAAATTTTACTCTCCAGTAATACAATATATATCTCAATAAAGATCTTTTTAATGTCCCTTAATAGAATTTTATAATCATATTCATGTGGATATAACTCTTTTTTTTAAGTTTACTTGTAGGTATATTTTTATTGATTTTGTAAATCAAATATATATTTTCTATGTGATACTGCTGTAGAAGAATTTATTCTGCAAATGACTACTTTATTGAAATTTTTTATAATTTCTAATAACTTATACAATAGTTATTTTGCTTTCCTAAAGAAATTATCATATAATCTACAAATAATTAAAATTTTGCTTCATGCGTGTTGTTGTTTAATGCATTTATTATTTGTTGACTACTTTATGGAGTAATTAAATAATACTGGTGATAACAGATACCCTTATCTTAATTCTAACTGTGTTGGTTAAGTCTATGGGTCAACTTGACTTCCATAAGAGATGCTCAGATAGCTGGGTATAATAATAGAAACATTAGAATAATAGAAACATTATTATATAATAGAAACATTATTCCTGGGTGTATCCTTGACAGTGTTTCTGGAAGAGATTAGCATTTCAATCAGTAGGCTGTGTAAAGAAGATCCACCCTCACCAGTATGGATGGGCAGAAGAAAGGTGAAATCTCTCTTTTCTTGAGATGTCCATCTTCTCTACTTGGAGAATTTTTTTAAAAGGTGGTATTTAAGCTGGCTATTTAACTTGAGTTGAAACTTGACATGGGACCAATACAGAGGCTTATATTCCAGAAAGAGTAAGAAGATTCAAGTCACAGAAGATTTGCTGGAAAGTACAAATTTGGGGGTTGAATAACACGGAGTGATGCTTGAATAGTAGACTGGGGCAACTTCTGAAGGATATTTATGCCATGCTAATGATTTTGAGCATTGTATAGTTTGTGTAAAGTCATTTTAAAACATTTAAAATTAGCATGTAACACAATTAGACCATTCATTTAGAATAATAACAGACTGCATAGAAAGTGAGTTTTCAGGTAGAGAAAAAGGACAGTGTCTCAAAACACTGGGCGAGAGATAATGAGGGCATATAGCAGTGGCATAGGAGATAGAGAAGAGAAGATGGATTCACAAGGCATGAATGACTGATGTTATAGTTAAAGAGAATGATGGGAGGGAGAATGAAGGAACGCTGCTTGAGTGACTAGGTACCTGTTAGTGCAATTAACAGAAACGGAATGAAACGGGAGAAGGGAGCTGGGGAAAAATGGTGAATTTATCTAACATAGCGCGAGAACAGAGCCAGACATTGTTGTGGGAATATGACATGGCTTCTCCATTCATAGAGCTCTTCACATAGTGGCAAGAGAAATACCAGGACACGCATTTTTGTAATTTAATGTTGTAAGAGTTTTCAGCAACAATTATTCAATCAAAAGTGTCCCCAAATGACATTCAGTAATCCTGCTTTGGTAGGCTAAGGAAAAATTCTCAGAGACGTGCAGACATTACAAGGGCTACACAGGAGGATTTATTTTCCAGGGGCAGGAGTGTGGAGAAGTGAGGTGCGTGCGTGAACCTAGTCTGATGTGGCTGAAGCACTGGATGTCCTTAGAGAAGTGACTGAAGTTGTGGCTTATAAGTAGAAGAGCAACGCAATCACATTGTGCTATGGGATACTAAGAAGACAGTTGGGTCCTTCTCTAGATATGGGCTAGAAATAGACAAATGATCTCAGCCCTTCCAATGTCACAGTTTTTCAGACTTGAAAACTATTATGTATTCACGTCCTATGAAACGTAGTATCTCTAGCAGAATCTTGGGCCGCACCACGTAATAAACCGAAGTATGAGTTCTGTTGGTGAAATGTATGAGTTCTGTTGGTGAAATATATGAGCATCCACAGGCCATGAGATGAATAAAGGCTATTTTGTGAATTCAGGTGCTGTTTTGCTGCCAATGAACTTTGTAGAAAAAGGAGCTTTATGGATTTCAGGATGGGAGATCACGGATTGTGGACCTGCATATCTCCTTGGGAGTAATACACTTTTGATCATGTTTGGACTAGTGGGAATGGGTGAAATTGTTCAGGTAGGAAAGTGAATTAGAGAAGAAAGGTTAGTGGACAAAAACTAAGGAAAATTATCATTTAAAGGAAATTTATCCCTTGAAGGAAATCCAGAGGGAAAAGCCTGAAATACTAGAGTGGACATTTAAGAAGGAAATGTCAACTAGATCAAATGTGACAGATTGAGCCAACAAACAGCCATGTGAACAAGGAAATATAAGGCGTTTATAAATACTGTGATCAAAGAAAAACAGGATAGCGTGGTTAGAAGTGCCCAGGAGGCTGCCTTAGGATGGGTGGTCAGGAAGGCCTGTGAGGGTTGCCATGTAAGCCAAAGCCTGAGGGTCATAAAAGAGCATGCTGGAGAGAGAAGCCTGGTCTAGGCAGGGGTTCCGAAAATTTATGCCATAAACGAGAGCTCTGTGGAATTTTGTAGAAGCTTATGGATTCTTTCTCAGAAATATATTTATAAATACATAACATAAATATATAGAACTATAAAGGGAATCAACTATATTGAAACATTACATCAAATATGTAAAAAAATCATGAATTTTTGATGCAGTAATACACGCACTTGTAAACTATCAAAACTCAAGAGCTCACAGGCAGATCTATAACTCAATATTAAAATGATTAAGAAACAATAGTTCAAGATATATGGAATAACTGTAATGTGACATGAAAGTATCCGTGATTTCTATTAATGAAAAAGTAACAGGTATTGCTAACACAACTGTGGAACATAGTGAAAGAAAATGCTTAATAAAGAGGTAAAATCTTTCCTATCCACGTTCGTATACCCCTGGTCCAAGGCAAAGTTTGGCCATGGTAGAAATTTAAATATACTTTTAGGAAAAGTGTGGATAGAAAGAACCTAAAAATGAAGCACAAAACTCTGAATTCTGCACCCATGATCTTCAGCACTTAGGATAACGTTCCAACACGTTTTGTGTGTGACATGGTAGGCTCCCAGTTTTTCGTGGGGCTTAAAGGAAGAAAGGGCATGATGTGGTGCAAGCACCTGCCGCTTGAGCCATACTGTACTGTGGTACCATATGTATCTCTGATGGGAGAATCAAAGCATAGACTACGGTACCTGCGGTGGGAGTATTCAAACATAGATCCCTGGGTTCTGGCAACAGGCCATACAATTTGTTGCAAAGAACTACACACCTACTAAAAAATACACCTACTGCATACCTCCTGGTATGAAACTGGGCCTTGGCAGGAATGGAGCTTCTGACCCTGTGACATCAAGTGACCAAGCATCCAGAGGTGGCCATCATGAACTTAGTCCTCTCAGATTACTGAGTTAATATGGCCACGTGGACCCAGCAGTCATTGTAAGATGCAAGTAGTACATTCAGAGTCAGGCATAAGCAGGGACAGAGAGAAAAAGTAAATGCATAAGCAGGTGGCCCAGACCCACCCTCACATTATCTAGCACTGTTTCACCAGCAGATTTCCCCCAAGTCACACCTATGGCAGCATTGAAGGTCCCTTATAACCAGCTGATGGAGAAGAATATTCCTCAGTAATGGGTTCACTAAAGGGTTGGTGTGTTATGTTGGTGTTAGTTGAAAATGGATGGCTGATTCACTGCAGTTCAATCCAGGGGTTTCCCTGAAAGGAAACTGTATAGGCAAACTCTCCCAATAGGCAGAGCTCAGAGTGGTGAATTTAGCATCCACTTTGTGTGGAAACAGAAATAGCCCAAGGGCACATGACCTCACGGACAGTGGTAAATAGCCCAGCTGACTGGTCAGGGGCATAGAGAAGTAAGAATGGAAAATTAGGGACTAGGAGGTCTGGAGAAGTGACGTGTATTTGCACCTATGGAATAAGCGCAAAATGTGACAATCTTAAGTTCCTGTCAATGTCCATCAGAGAATACACACACTGTCCACAAAAGAGGTATTAACCAACCAAGTTGACAGAGAGACTTGGCCAGTAGACGTCAGCCAGCCTCCATCATTGTTCACTCTAGTGCTGGCACAATGGATACATGAAGAGTGAAGTCATGGAGACTACGCATGGGCTCCCACTCACCAATGCTAGTCTAGTGACTGCCCCTGCTAAACGCCCAAATTGTCAGCAAAGAGATCAATCCTTGACCCTATTACAGCACTGTATTCTGAAGAGTCCAATCAGCTTCTTGTTTGACTACACTGGATCCTTCCACTCTGAAAGGAGCAGCAACTCATCTTGACTGTAATCGACACACACGCTTGGCAAGGGATCGACTTTCATGCCAGCAAAGCCTTGTCTGGACCCAGTATCTGAGGATTTACAGAGTGTTTTATTCACTGACACATAATACCAAATAATTTAATAATTACATCAGAGGAGATATGGCAGTGGAAACAAGACCAAGGGATCCACTCGTTCCTTCCCATACAAGACCAGAGAGAAGCCACTAGCTCGGCGGCACAGTAGTTAGACCTCTTAAAGATACAGCTGAGGCACAAGTTTGAAAATGATACCCTGCAAGAATAATCCTCCAGGACTGCATCATCCTCAGGACTGAGTGTACACTCTAAATCAAGTACCATCATCTGATGTTTTGTCTTTAAGTAGAGTACACGAATCTGGGAACCAAGTGGTGGAAACAGCAGCCGTATCAATTACCATCACTCCCAGTGACATACTTGGGGAACTTGTGCTTCTCATTGCCACAAATTTAGGTTCTGTGGATTGAGAGGTGCTAGTTCCCAAAGGAGAACCCTTCCACCAATGGACACAAAGTTAGTCCCACTGAACTCTATGCTACAGCTATTAATCTGTTACTTCAGGCTCCTATGCTAAAGACTATGAGGAAAGCAAATGAGTCACCATAGTGGCAGGGGTGACTGACATCAATCTTTAAGGAAAGGTAGGGCTTTGCTACAAGAGGGATCAGAAAGTATTGGGCTTATTCTGAGGTTATTCAGTGGGTCATCTTTTGGAGAGTAATTAATACTCTCATCCCCTCCTCCACCACCTGTTTTAGATGCCCCTCACCCTCAACTAGTAGTTCCCTTGGTCTAGGTTTGTCTCAGAGTGGGGTGATCCAGACCCTTATCCCTGTGGGATTTGAGAGGAGAAATTTTTACTCTGTGGTTAAGGAGGACAGATCATCTACAGAGTGAATCATGTAGGTTTAAGAAGAATGTAAACATCTACGACAATCTCTGGGTGAAACGGGAATCAGCATGAAGATTGCTCCGTCCAATGTCATGTTTGTAATGGCATTTATTAGTAGACTTAGGCCATTTTATTTTATTTTTTTCTGGTAATCATTTCTAGCCAAGGAAGAATAACAGAGAACTTAATTGGCTCGAGTAAACCAGAGATAGAAATTGATCATCTAAAAAGTACAACATAAGGATATTCAAGGGGCAAGGAATTTGAGGATGGTATTAGGACAAATCATGCATCCTAGTTTTGGAGGGAAGGATATAAATATAGATTGGCAATGAACATATAAAAGAGATCAAGGAACTAAAAATCGATGACGTGTTGAACTACATAAGGGACTATTAACTCGTAAAATAATTAAAAGTTGTCACCAGAAAATATAAAGAAAGGAGACCAAACAGAATATTTGCACAAGAGATAAGGGACAAAATTGATGACAGAAAAGGTACCTTAGGGTGCTTAATAAAATACATGATGTGACATCTATGTTAGTTCCTGATGATAAGGTAAATAAGAGATAAATTGTATTATTGATATTAGAAGTAATTTTGGTTTGAACTACTCTATTTTGTGTGTAGTCTAAGTCATATAAATGCACTGGGAACATAATGAATTTTTGGTCTTCTATACATTTTTTTTTTTAATCAAGACAAGGTGAGATGGTCTTAATAATGAACCATGTCTGAGAGTTTCACTGACCATGATAAAATTTGTTCAACTATGAAAACAGGGTCCCTCCTGCTAGAATACTTAAGGTTTGGTTTTCTTAATTTAAAATATATCCTCTGCGGGGCTTCCCTGGTGGCGCAGTGGTTGAGAGTCTGCCTGCCGATGCAGGGGACACGGGTTCGTGCCCCAGTCCGGGAAGATCCCACATGCCATGGAACGGCTGGGCCCGTGAGCCATGGCTGCTGAGCCTGCGCGTCTGGAGCCTGTGCTCCGCAACGGGAGAGGCCACAACAGTGAGAGGCCTGCGTACTGCAAAAAAAAAAAAAAAAAAAAAAAAAATATATATATATATATATATATATATATATATATATATCTCCTCTGCTTTGGTCAAGGGAGATCAGTTACTTTCCATAGAGTTTGTCTCCACATATGATAGAAACAATTACTGAAATAAATCACATAATATTCTCCAAACTGTCAAATGACAGCATTAAAAAAAAGAATTGTTTCTTATAAGTTTCCAAGTAACCATAAGATAAAATGATGCAATCTGCATTTCAGATCGATGTCATAAATTAATGAGGTTATTGTGAGGAACATCCTAAATAAGTGTGTGTCTGTTTTTTTCTCGGTCAATAGTAGGACATCACAATTTTATACACTGATTTGTGTTCCCCATAGCAAAGTCTCGCTTTTTTTTCAACTGAAGTATAATTGACACACAGCATTCTATTAGTTTCAGGTATATATCATGATTTGATATTTTTATATGTTGCAAAATTATCACCACCATAAGCATATGTAACATCTGTCACCATACTTAGTTACAGAATTTTAAGATAAGAACTATTTTTTTTAAAACATCTTAATTGGAGTATAATTGCTTTACAATGGTGTGTTAGTTTCTGCTTTATAACAAAGCGAATCGGCTATACATATACGTATATCCCCATATCTCCTCCCTCTTGCGTCTCCCTCCCACCCTCCCTATCCCACCCCTCTAGGTGGTCACAAAGCACCGAGCTGATCTCCCTGTGCTATGCGGCTGCTTCCCACTAGCTATCTATTTTTCATTTGATAGTACATATAAGTCCATGCCACTCTCTCACTTCGTCCCAGCTTCCTCTTCCCCCTCCCTGTGTCCTCAAGTCCATTCTCTAGTAGGTCTGTGTCTTTATTCCGGTCCTGCCCCTAGGTTCTTCAGAACCTTTTTTTTTTTTTTTTTTTTTAGATTCCATATGTATGTGTTAGCACACGGTATTTGTTTTTCTCTTTCTGACTTCCTTCACTCTGTATGACAGACTCTAGGTCCATCCACCTCACTACAAACAACTCAATTTCATTTTTTTTTACGGCTGAGTAATATTCCATTGTATATATGTGCCACATCGTCTCTATTCATTCTTCTGTCTGTGGACACTTAGGTTGCTTCCATGTCCTGGCTATTGTAAATAGAGCTGCAATGAACATTGTGGAACATGACTCTTTTTGAATTACGGTTTTCTCAGGGTATATGCCCAGTAGTGGGATTGCTGGGTCTTATGGTAGTTCTATTTTTAGTTTTTTAAGGAACCTCCATACAAACCTCCATATGGTTTTTCTCCTTCAATTTGTTAATATGGTGTATCACATTGATTGATTTGCGTATATTGAAGAATCCTTGCATTCCTGGGATAAACCCCACTTCATCATCGTGTATGATCCTTTTAATGTGCTGTTGGATTCTGTTTGCTAGTATTTTGTTGAGGATTTTTGCATCTATGTTCATCAGTGATATTGGCCTGTAGTTTTCTCTCTTTGTGACATCTTTGTCTGGTTTTGGTATCAGGGTGATGGTGGCCTCGTGAAATAAGTAAGATGAGAACTTTTAAGACTCACTCTCTTAGCAACTTTCAAATATGCAGAATAACACTAACTATAGTTGCCCTGCTACACATCCCATCCCATGACTCATATATTTTATAACTGGAAGTTTGTACCTTTTGACTCTCTTCACCCATTTCACTGAGCAGTACTCCCTACCTCTGACGACCACCAATCTGTTCTCTGTATCTATGGCAAAGTCTCTGCTTTGATAGATTTTAACAAGAGTATCTATTCACCTGTGATGACTTTTTAGCTGATGACATTATCTCTTAATTGTATCAATCTGAGCACATCCTTACCACCAGGGAAAATTAATAGGCTGGTCTACACACCCCCTTGGTTTATAATCCCAAAAATGTATCACAGGCTTTGAGGTTTTTGTTTCCTATTCTTAAATATATTGGCGCTCAAGGCTGCTTAAACAAGCATCAACAAAAGTGCCTGTCTTCTTTGAAGTTATTTTCTGCGGAAATCACAGCCAATGACCAAATGATTTGCAAAGATTAAATTGTGCTTATTTTATGGCATTCTAAAACAGCAGGGTTAAATACTGGGCCAGCTGCCAGCCGTTCAGCACCCACACTTTCATGTTTGGCTGCCAGATCCGTCTACACGAATTATTCTGGAGCAGAAATGTGCGATGGCGCCATTCTGGAGAGCAGAAATGAGTTTTTGAGTTTTAATACTTTGATGAATGGATAATTCAAATATTATCCACTTTTACATGCATACAAAATACTTTTTAAAAATTAGATTGGATTTTGGTTGCTGGCGGAAGGTTTCTCCTTTCTCTTGGAGGAAAGACATCCCTTACACTAGTTAAATTTCCTTTTTCTTTGTTCCAGAGGAATGTCAGACCTCTTTCTCCAACCCTATCAAAAATCAAGATGTGTACTTAGCCATTTTATTTGTAATAGAAGCTATAGATATACATACATACTTATGTGCATATATATGCATATATATATATACACACACATATTAGACAATTTATTCTATGTTAATTTTCACCAAAAACATTTTCTTCTCTATACTCGGCCATAGTCTTCAGGCTGAGGCACGGCTATACATTCATTTCAGACATCTTGATGGCAAGATGAAACAGCTCCACATGCTGTGCCGATCTCTACACAGAAGAACCATAGTCTCACACTCAAAGCCCACGGTCTATAGCCACACAGGTAAAACTTCATTAGTAATATGAATGATTTAAAAATACAAAAGAGCAACAACAAGTCTAAACAAGTTTATACTCAAGGAAGTAATAAATGGCTACCAGAAAGCAAACCTGGAAGTTTTCAGACAAGAGAAGCCACTGTCTCTACTACAGGGTGTGAAGCACTTGACCCGGACTTACAGAATATTAGGGATTTCCTCAGATGCAGGAGAGCAATAGGAGAGGGACCTGTGGGTTGCAAAGAAGGAACCATAAAGTCATGCCTAGACTGATTTTTTAAAATAGATATAAGAAGAAAGTTGGGTCCATATTTTTGTAGGTTGGAAGCTCCATGCTGAATAGCTTGGAATTAATCCTTCTGACAAGAGGGAAAGAATGAACACTTTTGGACAACACCAAGGACACCAAGCTAAACCAGTATTTTCAGAAGACTCATGTGATGTTGTACAGGGTGGAATGAAGGAAAATCTGCATGTAGACAGATTCCTCAAGAGAAGGCTCTGGATGAAGTGCTGTAAGGTAACCAGAGCATCATAAAAATGCCAACACAAAGAAGTTCATGGACAAAAGTAAAATCAATAGGACCCAGTAACTGAGTGTACAGTGAGCAAAGCATCTCCAGTTGACTGGTGGAGGAATATGGAATGACAGAATCTAGCTTGCATCAATCACTATTTCTGAAACACTGAGAGTCAATAAATATAAGATGTACCCCTTCTCAGGAGTACATTACCTTAGCAGTGCAGTCCCCAGTGCAGACAAGACGAGAGGGGAGAAGTGACTGGATTGGGGAGGTTGGAGAGGAGAGTCTAGTGAGTGATAAGGTCAGTTTTAGTTTGAGTCCAAGAGAAACCAGACAAAAATGGCTGGGAAAAAAATATATCACGTGCTTTAAGACATCTTAGAATGCGTTGCACTGAAGGGACAAGACAAAATATTTTTTCACATTTTGGTTCAGTTACCATTAAAATTAAAATTTTCTGGCAATCATTTTTTATTCATTTTTATGGCAATATTTTATTCTAATATTGCATAGCATTTGTGCACCCTAACAAATTTGCCAGTCCCTGCATTCCAGATGGGTAGCTGACCTTTGTCGTTCCTTTCCTTGAGGATTCTTGCAGAGCAGAAAATAGAAGGTACATATAGCAGACTCCTCCTAAGATCAGTGAAGGTACTGTGTTGGAATCCTCTGGGGGCAAGGGAGAGGGGTGTGCCTTTGAGAAACAAAAATATGGGGTTCTTCTCTGACCCAAGCTATCACACAACCCTGTGGAACTTTGATGAGATTCTCAGCTTCTCAGCTTTTTTGAAGATGCCTGAAGAGAAGCACCAGGGCTCCTGAGAGCAACAAAACCTCAAGGCCTCCCTGCAGCAGCCAAGGCCAACTGTCAGCACTGGCCAGAGAGATTTCCTATTTCTTAACACTGGGACCTCTGTGTAGGAGGATCCCCAGAAGAACTCAGGCTGAATCTTCCACCAGCCTTGCAGGATGGAAACTCAGTTTTGAAATTAGTTTGATTAAATAAGAAATAGAAACCCAGATGTCTTGTATTATGTTTTTTTACGATTTATCAATGAAAACTGGTAAATTGAAGAATTAAAGATCCAAAGTTGTAGGGTATTTTTGTTTTAGCTCTTTCTGCTACCTACCCATAGATATAGTACACTTCTCCAAACTTCCTTCAGTCTTGGAATTCACGTTATAATCTACTACGTTAAGGGCCGAATGGTGGCATTGCTCAAAAAAGTGTTTACTTAGCAGTGGTACCAACGTTTTTTGATGCTGTATCTGTTCCCATCATTCTTTCACACTATGAATGAGGTAGTTGAACTGTGCAGAACAATTTCCCAGAAGAATTCTTGCTCGAGTTCTGAGTTCCATCTCCAAGCATAGTCTTGGAGAAGGATAGCTGAACATTTCTTGTATTGGACCTGAAGTCACAGGAGATGCCAGCAACAACAGTTCTTTAGGAGCAGAAAACACTTGGTGAGATACCACGTTTATCCTTAGGCCAAAGTACCCAAGACTCTTCTCTCTCAAATGGGTCCTGATCATTTACATTTAAAAACATTTTGTAATTAATGCGTGTTCATTATGTTTATGCTAGGCCATTACAAATCTTTTTTTTTTTTTTTGCGGTACGCGGGCCTCTCACTGCTGTGGCCCCTCCCGTGGCGGAGCACAGGCTCCGGACGCGCAGGCCAAGCGGCCATGGCTCACAGGCCCAGCCTCTCCGCGGCATGCGGGATCCTCCCGGATCGGGGCACGAACCCGCGTCCCCTGCACCGGCAGGCGGACTCTCAACCACTGCTCCACCAGGGAAGCCCACAAATCATTTTTAAAGACAGTTGAAATAAAGCGAAAAATTCAACAATGGAAGATAAAACCATGGAAGATAATTTTCCCTTACATAAAAAATGTTTCATTAATTATTTTCTTCTTAAATCAAGGCCTCATAGAATCAGAATCAATGTCCCCATTTTAAAAATCATGCACTGCCTCTTTCAATTATTCTACAGTATTACTAGATGACTAATAAAATTTGTATCATATTATAATTGAAAACTGCACTGGGAAAATATGAATGTGTCATGTTTTGTGATGTTGAAATCGTGCCATAAATGGTCCCAGTCAAGCCTGAAAAGCTGCTATTATTATTTCTTTTTATTAATGTCTAAGTAATCTGCATTTTTGATAACTTCAGTAAGCCTCATGACTGTCAACGTTCGCCATTTACTTTTTCTTTCCCCCAAATTATTTTTGACACCTTGGTTTCTATTTAACAAGTAAGTAAGCGTCCATTCTTGGTGATGTTACTTAATAGATACCACATGTCCAAGGCCATATGTAAACACCATTTACTGCAAAACAGGTTAATGACACAGTGCAGATATTGTTGCTATAGTCCTATATTATGCAAATGAGACCAAACAATTTTTGTAGCAATTATTTGAACTCACGAAAACCCAACAGAGGTCATCACGCTACAGGTGGGGATTAACACAAACTTAAGCTTGTACTAATCTCCCTTTGAGAAAGGAAGCATTAGCAAATGCTCTGTGGCAGCTGCTCATTTTACTATACAGCTAAATGCGACCAACAGAAGGGAATACTTAGGAGACCAATTTGAATTAACACGTTTGGAAATTTAGTGAATGTATAAACACATATGATATTTAAAAAAAAGAGAGAGAGAGAGAAAGAACCATACATACAATTCTTACTTGGAGCCATGCTTTTCTTTTTAGATTTTCCCTGATAGCTCCAGTTCTATGATTCTATCCAGGCCCATAATCTAGACGTGGTTCTCTACAATGACAGCTTATTGGTACATCAAAAAATCTTCTGAACTTTGTGTGATGCAGGTTAATAAAATGCGATCACTTTTCCTGAAGAAGTTGAAGTACACCTCTTGGGGCTGATACAAAATAGGAGTGATTCCCTCTTTGGGATGATTAGCTCAAACGACAGCAAAGAAGGAAGCTATCACATGTGCCTGTTTAGTATGAAATGATCCAGGATTTGGACTAGGAAAGGAAGACTAGGGAAGGGAGATTGTAAAGAAAGCAAGGAAAAGGGCTTAATCACAGCTGTAGAAGTCAGAATTAATAATTTGTGTAAAGAGGATATTAGGAGACTGGTTTTTACCAGACCAAGAGGTCCATGTTATTTATAGCAACATTAAAGTTTGAAAACTTGCTACGTGATAAAATGTCCCTGAAAAGATATATTTTTGCGGTTGTTGTAACCTCATCTCTTTATTATGGGATTTCAGAAGAACAATAGTTTGTGGAGCTTTACAGTTTCTGTTTCATTTATGTACTCTGTATGTAGCAGACATTAAGCACCGGTATATGGCACATACTGCACTACGCACTAGGGATACTCATATAGTTCCTACTTTTAAGGATTTTACAGTATCTGATAGTTGTGCAGTCATTTAAACTTGAAAAATGCTTTCACTTTTAATTTTTCTAGTATTCTGCTTTTCTATATACCCTTTGGGCAACATGACCTTGATATTCATGGCAATGAATTTTTTTTTAAAAGGAAAGGTGATTTTTCAAATATAAGGAATTATATTTTGAATAATGTAATAATGACTGTCTTAGCCTGGGATGCCATAACAAAATACCATAGACAACATGGCTTAAATAACAGACATTTATTTGCTCATAGTTCTGCTGTCTGGAAGTCCGAGATCAGGATGCCAGTAGTGTAGAATTCTGGTGAGATCTCTCTTCCTGGGCTACACATGACCACCTTTTGGCTGTGTCCTCACATGATGGAGAGAGAGTGAGCTCTCGGATGTCTCTTATCATAAGGGCACTAATCCCATCATGAGGCCCCACCCTCATGACCTCAGCTAGACCTAATTACCTCCCAAAGACTCCCTTTCCAAATATGATTATATTGGGTTTAGGGCTTCAATATATGAATTTTGGGAGGACACAATTCAGTCCATAGCATAGACTCAGGTGCCCCATTTGAAAAATTTTGTGTTTTGCCATATTTGATTCAGAATGTTTTTTTTTAAAATAAGTTTATGAATGAAAGTTCTTTTATACCTTTCTCCAATCATATCATTTTATGTATCTAATAATAACCCTATTCTTGCATTTTGTGTATCTTTTCTGTTCTGTTCTGTGGTGTGCTTTCATATGTTATATAAAATAGTATTATAGTTCATAATTTATTCTTTAATTTGTGCTTTACTTTTAGTTTTTTCAAGACCCCCTGATATATATGTATGTATATATGGATTTATATGTAGGTGTATATGTATACAAATATATAATACAATATAATATAAATATCAAGGAATCTTGAAAATCAGTGTCCAACATATGGTTTTGTTTCTACCATATCCAGGACTCATGGGTCCAGGGATCAAGGACTGGAAATGGAAGTGGCACCACTATTACTGCTAGTGATCCATCAGTAAAAATTTTTCTTCTTGTCCTCACCATCTTATGTTTCCCTGGTCTGGAGGTCTCCAAAGGGAGGAATGCTTCCATCAGTAAACACAGCATGATTCCACTGAATTGGAAGGGAAGATGGCCACCTGACCACTTTGGGCTCCTCATGCCTCGGAATCAACAGGCAGTTAAGGGAGTTACTAGGGGGACTGATCCTGACTGCCAAAGGGAAATTGGACTGCTACTATAAAAGGGAGGTGAGGAAGAGGATATCTGTAATGCAGAAGTTCCTTTAGGGCATCTCGTAGTACTACAATGCCCTGTGATTCAAGTCAATAGAAGACTACAACAACTTGGGCTTCCCTGGTGGCGCAGTGGTTAAGAATCCGCCTGCCAATGCAGGGGACACGGGTTCCATCCCTGGTCCGGGAAGATCCCACATGCCGCGGAGCAACTAAGCCCATGCACCACAACGACTGAGCCTGCGTGCCACAATTACTGAAGCCCGCACACCTAGAGCCTGTGCTCCGCAACAAGAGAAGCCACGGTAATGAGAAGCCTGCGCACCACAATGAAGAGCAGCCCGCGCACCACAATGAAGAGCAGCCCCCGCTCGCCACAACTAGAGAAAGCCTGCACAGAGCAACAAAGACACAATGCAGCCAAAAATAAATAAAATAAATTAAAAAAAAAACAAAAACACTACAACAACTCAATTCAGGCAGGATTACTAATGGCCTAGGACCTTCAGGAATGAAGGTTTGAGTCATGCCACCAGGTATAGACCACAGCCAGCTGAGATACTTTCTGAGGGCTAAGACAATATGGAAGGGATGGAGGAATAGGTAGTTTTAAATACCAGTTATGGCCACGTGACCAGTTGCAGAAACTAGGAATATAATTGTTTTGAGTATTTCTTATTTTGTTATGAATATATTTGTGTGTGTGTATACCTAGTATTTTTTTCTTTCCTCTCTTATCATGTAACATGAGATGTATTAACTTTGATTCATAGTAGTTAAGTTCTGTTAACTTTACATCATAGTATTTGAGTTACAGAATATGAAGGGAAGACTGATTATCATTCAAGCATTTTGCATCATTTTCTGGTGAAAGGGTTAGGGGACTTGGGTTTCACACAGGATAGCTGTATCATATTAAGCAGAAGTATGACTTTAATAATGTCTTTAGAGTTTAAATATGTTTGAAAAAGATGTGTATGGGTGCCAAATTGACAAGGGGTAGACTGTGATGGCTTATTTTATGTATCAACATGGCTAAGCTATGGTGCCCAATTATTTATTCAACACCAATCAAGATGTTGTTGTGAGGCTATTTTTAAAAATATGATTAATATTTAAATCATTTGACTCTGAGTAAAGTAGATTACCTTTCATAACACGGGGAGGGGTGGTGTTGGTGGTGGTGCTATATCCAACCAGTTGAAGGCCTTAAGAGCAAAGACTAAAGTTTCCTAAAGAAGAAACAATTCTGCCGTAAGGCTGCAGTACTGGAAACCTTGTCTGCTGACTTGCTCTGAAGATTTCAGACTCAAGAATTCAATAGTTCTGGGCTTCCCTGGTGGTGCAGTGGGTGAGAGTTTGCCTGCCAATGCAGGGGACACAGGTTCGAGCCCTGGCCTGGGAAGATCCCACGTGCCGCAGAGCAACTGGGCCTGTGAGCCACAACTACTGAACCTGCAGGTCTGGAGCCTGTTCTCCGCAACAAGAGAGGCCGCGATAGTGAGAGGCCTGCACACTGCAATAAAGGGTGGCCCCTGCTTGCCGCAACTGGAGAAAGCCCTCGCACAGAAATGAAGACCCAACACAGACAAAAATAAATTAATTAATTAAAAAAAAAAAAGAATTCAACAGTTCTAACCTGAATTTCCAGGCTGCTGGCCCACCCTACAGATTTCAGACTTGCCAGCCCCCACAATTATGTAAGACATTCTCTTAAATTCTGCCCCCATCTCCCTCTCTCTCTCTTTCTCTCTCTCGATTCTGTTTCTCTGGAGAACCCAAATACAACCTTATATCCAGCAACCCTGATGTACGTACTTATTTTAATAATTTATGTATAGATTATTTTGGATTTTCTGACTGCAAAGGGTGACAATTTTCTTTCTTTCTTTCCATTCCATATATATTTTATTTCCTTTCTTGTCTTATTATAATGGCTAGGGAACCCAATAAAAAGTAGAATAACAGTGTTGATAACAGGACACTAGAAGGAAAAGATTTTAATATTTTATGACTTTGTATTTTGCTATAGATTTTTGAAGATACACTTCAGTATGAAGGAATTTTTTTTTAATTCAGTTTTACAAAAGTTTTTTTATAAGTAATGGTTATTGCAATTTGTGTAATTCTTTTTCTGAATGTATAAAGAAAATCAGGATTTTTTCTCTATTTCTTTAATATAATTAAATATACTGATAGCTCAATATTTGAAAACCAAGCATCACTTGAATAATCCCTTCCTGATTGGAATACTTTTTTTACATCTTGCAAGATTTGGTTTGTACATCTTTTCTTTAAAAATTTTACATTGTGGTTTATATTACTTTCATTTCTTGCTTTATAGCCCAGTGATCATAATTTGTATACTCCTCCATATTAATTTTTTACTTTTCCTTGAATTTCAGTTAATTTTTGTCTCATAAAGTTTAAGTTATATAATTAGGTATTTAGAATTGAACCTTTTATCACCATGGTCAATTGAACCTTTTATCCTCAGGAAAATTTCCTTTTTATATCTGCTAATGCTTTCTGACTTATACACCTCAATATTATTATCACTACAGTTGCTTTTTGTGTGTGTGTCTAGTTTCTGCTCTTCATATATTTCCTTTTTAAATTTTAATTATTTTCTTAACTTTCTATCTAGCTGTGTCTCTTGTAACAAGCATAGAATTGTTGCTGTTGTTGATAAATTCAGTTAAAATCTTTGGCTTCAATAGGGAATTTAATGTATTAACATTTACTGTAATTACTGACCTATTTGTGTTTAAATCTATATTCTATAATTTATTTATGATATTTATACATTTTGTGTATACATATTTCCTCTACTTTCTACCTCTTTTGGTTTGAATTCTTTATATTATTTAATCTCAGTTCATTTGCTTGAAAATTGTAACTGGTTACACTGAAGCTAGAGCTTACTGTATGCACGGGTACGTATGTAAATTTTTACCACCCTTCAAGACTTAAACATCAAACTCCCTTTGACTTTCAACTCAGTTATTGGCTATTTTCTCAGAGGGCACCACAGGACAAATGCCAGTGAATAAAAAACCCTGTGCCAGGAGGGTACAGTTGAAATAATCCAACGTAAGAATGATATTTTCCAGAAACTACATGTTTTACCTTAAAAATTCATAAGGTTTTCCTCACGGTGTACTAACTTGTTTTAATAGTTAAAAAATAAGTTAGGTAAATATTAAGAAAAATAATTTAAAAATAAATAAAAACAAGCAAAACCTCTTAGTTATTTGATGTAATGCTATATCACTGTCTTGATCAGTTCTTAACAAGTGAGATGAATGCAAAGCGATTTGATCCTGCATTTTGAGATTATCACCTGCATCAACCTACTTTTCTGTTTCAGTATCACAGTATTTAAAAGAGAGTCAGAGAAGCGGATGTTTATAAATGTGTATTTTTTATTCACTGTTTTTTAAGTTGTCAGAGTAGTTATGAAACACTACCAGAAATGTGCTGCCTTGGGCAGAGATAAAAAACTGTATAATTTTGCAGTTGGGAAGGCTTCTGTCTCAGTCACTTCCTATTTAAGTAGCCAACCACATTGCCTGGCACAGTGTCAGCACTCAGGAAATGGATATTGTTGTGGTGGTGGTTTTTGTTATGATTATCTTTAGTTGTGGACTGTTCATACCTTAACAGTATGTAGTATCTTAGACTCAGAAGGACTGCAATGCAACTTTGAGGATAGTCCCTTTCTTTAGAAAAGCTACTTTCTAACCTAAGAAGTAAGTTGCCTGTACTTTTTTTTTTAATTCTTCTAAAACTTTGTGTTTTTTTCTTTTTTTGCGGTACGCAGGCCTCTCACTGTTGTGGCCTCTCCCGTTGCGTTGCGGAGCACAGGCTCCGGACGCGCAGGCCCAGCGGCCATGGCTCACAGGCCCAGCCGCTCCGGATCGGGGCACCAATCCGTGTCCCCCGCATCGGCAGGCGGACTCTCCACCACTGCGCCACCAGGGAAGCCTTTTTTTTTTTTTTTTTTAACATAGTCTCTTGTTCTTCCAAAAACACAGTTAAGAAAATGAAAAGGCAAAAAAAGCCTGGTAGAAACTCTTTACAACACGTATCAGACAAAAGGTTTGTATCAAGAATATGTAGAGTTCTTCCAAGTCAATGACAAACAACAAAAACAACAACCCAAGAAATAAACACAAGATTTGAATAGACACTTCACAAAATATTTCAAATGGTGAATAAACATATGAAAACATGCTCAATATTAGAGAAATTCAAATTAAATCTACAATGAAATACTAGTATGCACCTATGAGAGTGGCTAAAATTAAAAAGACTGGCTAAACCAAGTGTTTGTGAAAATATGGAGGAATTGGAACTCTTATACAATGCTCAAAGGAATGGAAAATTGTACGATCATTTGGAAGACAGTTTGGCAATTTCTTGAAAAGTTAAAAATACACTTTCCTATGACCCAATAATTCCAGTCCTAGGTATATGCCCAAGAGAACTGAAGGCATATGTCCATACAACACTTGTGCCTGCATGTTCAAAGCACCTTTATCTGTAATACCAAAACCTGGAAACAACTCAAATGTTCCTCAACAGATCATTTGATAAATAATTACATGTATCCATACAATGTAATACTCTGCAACATAAAAAGGAATTAACTCCTGAGACACACTTAAGAAAAAGTTAAGTAATCTAGTATTCATGAGTGGCTTCATGGTTAGAGAGAGTGACTATAAAAATAAGTGCAATTAATTTTAAAAACACTGACTTCTAAGATTGAAACAAACTGTAAGTGGCCTCTTATACAAAAAAAAATGTTGATTTCCTGACAAGTAGTTATCTATATTAGTAAATTCTGAGGATACTTATAATACACTTACCTAAGCAAACTTAGAAACTTGTACACATAAACCTTAGTGTCTGTACATTTCAAATTTCAGCTGCTTTCATTTGATGCTAAGCAAATAATGAATGACGCGGCTTTGTTATTTGTAGTAGTCCACAAGTATGTAACATTTTTTATGATAATATTCTCACATACAGTATTTATTATTTTGCATTATTTTTAAAGAATATTTACATCAAAACAAAAAAAACAAAAAACCTCTGACACTAACTGCAACAATATAGTTTTAAGCAAAACTGACTTGAGCAAAGTTGCATAGCGAATTGATCTCCGTCTTACTTTTGCCTTTCTAACATCTGCTGTTTGCTTCCAAACAACCAGGATCCTCTCCCTCTGGCCTTCATCCCGCGAAGCCTCTCAACCTAATGAGGCTTGCTCTACTTCCCCTCTGCTCATCTAGCACTTAATCTTCAGAATTCCTGGAGCCAGAGGGTAAAGGATGTTTCCAAATTCAGAACTCCTCCTTTGAGATAAATGTCGAGAGTCCTTAGTGCTCCGACCAAATGCTTTCGGGTTCTCACCACTTCAGGCACATATTGGATGCGCTTGCTGGCCCGTGTTTGTGGTTGTGGGGGCCATGAGACCAGTAATGACAGATGAATTGTAATTATAAGTGATATGTGTAACTCTGGAGATCTGAGTACCCAACTGTAACTTCAAGACTATTTTCGGGACTTCCCGGGCGGCGCGGTGGTTAAGAATCCGCCGGCCAATTCAGGGGGCCTGGGTTCGATCCCTGGTCCAGGAGGATCCCACATGCCGTGGAGCAACTAAGCCCGTGCGCCACAACTACTGAGCCTGCCCTCTAGAGCCCACGAGCCACAACTACTGAGCCCGCGAGCCACAACTACTGAGCCCGCGAGCCACAACTACTGAAGCCCATGCGCCTAGAACCCGCGCTCCGCCACCACAAGGAGAAGCCTGCACACCGCAATGAAGACCAATGCAGCCAAAAATAAATAAATACAATTTTAAAATAAATTCCCCTCCTGTCTTGCTCATTAAAAAAAGAAAAAAGAAAAAAGACTATTTTAGGGATCCCGTTTTGTTTTGGAATGATGATGAGAGAACTCCCTGAATGTCTGTGATGAGCAGAAGCCTTCTGCTCCCATGATGGACATCTCATGTAAACAAGAAAAAAATAAAACTTCTATTATTTTAAGTCACTGTGACTTGGTGGTCATTTGCTCCCACAGCATGAGCAAGCCTATCCTGAGGGGACCAGTATCATATATTATATTGTCACAGGAGCATTCTAGCAGCATTGCTTTAGTCTCTGGTTTGGAGTTCATAGGAACGACTCTAATGGTAGAATTTCTGCCATGGGACAGGGAGCAAGAGATCTTATGTAGGGGAATAGCTGGGCAAACAGAAACCACAAATGCACCTCAAACCGTGTTATAAAAGCAGCTACATATTCAGCACATCTGCAAAGCTGCTTGCTGCTGATGTTCTAACTGATGGATATTTTTGTGTTTTCAGTTTCTGGTTGAGAACGAAAATTTGGTGAACTAAAGATTCTATCTGCCACAAATCCTCGCCTTTTCACAGCATTTTCTTAACGTTTTGATTCTCGGCTACAAAGGTAACTGGTGGAAGCCACTGACTGCAGAATCCCGTACTCAAAGCACAGTATTGGGGGAGGCTTCTTTCCTCTCTTTGACAAATGAGATTAGTTTAAAATGAAGTCAGAGGAAGCTACTCTACAGTCATCGAAAGGCTTAGAAATAAAACCCCAACACTTACAGTGATAACATTGCCCACGCCTCCCTGAAAAAACTTTCTGAAGCTTAAGTAGGAAAAAGCATTGTAAGAGTGATGACAGCGGCTCACCAATAATTCTTTAAAATATGACTAATAGTATTGGAACAAGAACAAAGATTTTAGATTTTTGGGGTGGGAGGGAACACACACAAATACAATGCCTGGTCTTTGTTTATAGACAAATTAGATCTAACTTCTTAATGTGAAAATCAGTTACCTGCCAGAAACTCAAAAACATTTTTTTATGAACAATTTTTCAGAGATACTGCCAATCCTTTCCCTAAATAAAGTGAGATTTCAAATCAGCAGAGAATTAAAATATATTTACTTAAGAAAAACTCAAGCAGAAGGGCATCTGATGTTTTACAGACATTCCAACACCTTCAGGAAATTTGAACTCACACCAAAGGGTCTGATAGTCATTTGAGTCTCCATCGGTACTGGAACACATGTGCACACAATGCACATTGAATTGCTCCAATGGAAAAAAAAAAAAAAAGAAAGAAAAAGAAAACTGGTCTTAAATTATAGAAGTCCTCTACCATTCTTAACCCCAAAGTCTTTGGCAGCTTGAAACACAGTGACGTAGAGTGACAGGGTCACAAAGCTTCCTTTGGTGCTAGAAACCACAATGCTGAGGTCTAAGCAACTGCTCCTCCAGGAGCACAGCAACTGGAAACTAAACAGCCCAGGAGACATCTAAGGCTGAGGGACAATTTGGGGAGCAAACTAAGAAGGATGCATTACTTGTTCTGATTTTCCTTGGACAGCCGCTTCTCCGTTTCTTCTAAGTTTAATTATTTGCTTCATGTTGTCAGCTTGTTGCCAGAATTTGGATGTGCTCCAATTAATTTTCACAATTCTTTCTTGTAACCAAAAATATCCCTGCCATTTTCCAATCCCTGAGCTAGGTAAGACCATCTTCTAATATATATTCTGGGAGTAAAACAAGTGGAAACTTTAGATTCCATTGTGGTGAATTCACTATTAGATTATTTGGAGGCATGTTAAAGCCACTAAATTAATTGCCACCATTTATTATAATGTTATTGTCCAGATTATGTTCTATCTATTATGCATCATCTCATTTAATCTTTAAAGTAAACCTACTATTATTACCCTGGTTAACAGATGAGAAAACTGAATCTTAACAAGGTTACTACACAGCTAGGAAACAGGACGAAGAAGGGATCAAAACTCAGTGCTTTCATCTGTTGATGGACACTTGGGTTGCTTCCATGTCCTGGCTATTGTAAACAGTGCTGCAATGAACATTGTGGTACATGACTCTTTTTGAATTATGGTTTTCTCAGGGTATATGCCTAGTAGTGGGATTGCTGGGTCGTATGGTAGTTCTGTTTTTAGGTTTTTAAAGAACCTCCATACTGTTCTCCATAGTGGCTGTATCAATTTACATTCCCACCAACAGTGCAGGAAGGTTCCCTTTTCTCCACACCCTCTCCTGAATGGATAAAGATATGGCACATATATACAATGGAATATTACTCAGTGATAAAAAGAAACGAAATTGAGTTATTTGTAGTGAGGTGGATGGACCTAGAGTCTGTCATACAGGGTGAAGTAAGTCAGAAAGAGAAAAACAATACTGTATGCTAACACATATATATGGAATCTAAAAAAAAGTGGTTCTGATGAGCCTAGGGACAGGACAGGAATAAAGACGCAGCCGTAGAGAATGGACTTGACGACACCGAGGTGGGGGGGAAGGGTAAGCTGGGACGAAGTGAGAGAGTAGCCTTGACATATATACACTACCAAATGTAAAACAGATAGCTAGTGGGAAGTAGCTGCATAGCACAGGGAGATCAGCTCGGTGCTTTGTGACCACCTAGAGGGGTGGGATAGGGAGGGTGGGAGGGAGACACAAGAGGGAGGGGATATGGGGATATACGTATACGCATAGCTGATTCACTTTGTTATACAGCAGCTACTAATACAACATTGTAAAGCAATTATACTCCAATAAAGATGTTAAAAAAAATAAAAAGAAACTCAGTCCTAACTCTTCACTGCTGCTCTGTGTTGCCTTCTTAGATACTTCCTTTTCTGCTTTTATTAAAAATGTTAGTTTCTCTTCAAAGTGTTATCCACCCTCCTCAGTCAATCCCTAAGAAGGGTGCTCCTGCCCGGTGTCTTTCAAGCCAATAGAATGAGACCGAGTTTGGTTCAGGAGCAAAGGGAAGCTTTCCGGGGCAGGTGCAGCTGTGCTGCTCCAACTGCAGATCGCAGTGCCAGGGACAGCGCTTCTGCACGTGGCCTGCCAGCTGCAGTACGGGGGCGGGGGCGGGAGGCGCATCTATGCACACGGCCAGCCAAATTGGGGTGTCGGCAGCAGCCGTTCTGCACTGGGAACTCTAATCCCATGTGTTAGGTGCAAGACCTCTGTACACGGTGGCCCCCTACAGGCAAGGGAACTAGACTAAGAGCATAAGAAGAGGGCAGAGCTTTCACCTGGATTCCATCTTATTTTTCTGCGGGATCCCAGTGAGCTTTGCTGGTGACTAAAGGAGCATCTGTACATCTTTGAAAGTGACAGTTAGTACTCATATCAATGTTTCCCCTGGAAAGGAGATGCTGATGGTTGAGTGCTTGAGAGCACAGTCTGGAGCCCTGACCGCCATCTCCTAGCTGTGGGACCATGAGTGAATCACAGACATTCCCTGTCTCCCATTGCTATGCCATATGGCCATGTTATGGAAATTTATTTATTTTATATTTACAGAGCCAAATAGTATGAAACGTAGGTGTTATGATTATCTGTATCCATGAATATCATATTCACATACTTAAATAAATCGTAACCCACGGATAAGCTATCCCAGCTCAGCCACCCAAATGACGCGAAAAGTCCTTTTCAGGAGGTTAAGTAAAAATCTTCACTGTAGCTGTGACTCAAAGAAGCCCCCGTCAGCGCAGGAGGCAATGAAAAAGTGATGGTATGCCATACTGACTGGTAAACTTTTAGTTCAAACTGTTTCTCACTGCCCGCCCCCCTCCCCAAAATCCATGCCATAGTAATCCTGTTCGGAACTTTATCTTACATTTCCACAGCTCTTTGGGCCATCTCAGTTGATACAGTTCAAATTTCCTGCTAGTCAGGTAGCACTAATATCTGCATTTCCCTTTTATTCCCTCCACATCATCTCAGGGCTTTCTTCACTGAGGAGCCACGTCCAGATTTGGGGTGAAAATTGAAACTGGAGAGCAGCATTGGGGGCGGCAAAGCCAGGAGCATGGAAGGACTCATTAATCAGGATCCAGAACTGCCACTGATGAGAACTCTGGGAAGTGGGGCACATTCTTCCCCTAGGGTGAATGTGGAAGTGCTTGGCTTCTTTCTTCTTTTCTCTTTTCCTGTGGTGCCTCAAAAAATGTGCAAGCTCTGGCTCCAAGCCAGTGGGGTGATTTCTTTGTTTAAAGGAAAGTGTAAAGTATTTTCACATTAAATGAAGAACTTCAGACATCTCCGGGAATCTGTCCTTTGAGGGCTTGTTAAAATTCAACAAAGACCCATTTATACTTTAAGAGAACCTCTTCTTCCTTTGCCGGGTTGCCTTGGGGATTTTCATTTCTTTCTGCAGCACCACTGTATTTTGTCTTAGCTTTTCCTCTCAGAGGAATTATGGCCACATTTTTTATTTTTAAACCCTCAGATCTCTCTTGTTCTTATTTAATCTCATCTATGTTTTAGTATTCATCTTTAAAAAAGAAAAAAGATGTATGAGTTGATTTTAGCTGCCTTGTCCACTTGTTAGGGGGTGACAGAAACATTTGTTTCTGATTTTTGAAATTACAAACATCACAAGAGATTCACTAAGAAACTAGTTTTCTCTGAGTTTGTGAGTTCTCATTCCAAGTTTTGTAAGACTCCTATATATCTTAAATCTTCACAAGGGATATCAGGAAATAATTTTAGGAGGAAATATCCAATTGAAAGTTAATTCCAGCCCCCTATATTTATCCGGAACATTCATATATCTTGCTTTTTGGATGGTGAATAAAAAAGACTCTTCACCAGAGTGAAGAAGAATGTAAACTATGGGAAGTTAGAGTTTCATTCACGGCTGTGTGCCCATTAGCCCGCAGAGTGCCTCGCATATATTAGATACTCAGAACCTGTTGTCTGAAGGAATAAATGAACACATTTAAAAATGATAAAATATTCAGCCTTAAAAAGTTATGAATTGCCTCTTTTGTCTCTTATAATTAAGCACTTGAACGTTTTCTCTAGCGCCAATTGTACATTAATTCACAATGAACTATATACCATAATACCTTATAGGGATGATGTAAACACAGCTTTTCTCACAAACATGGAAGACTACAGTTGTATTTCTAGGTTTTCTTGGGGATAGTGCCTGTAACAGAGGCAGTGTGGACATCCAGTTCAATAAGGCTACAGGGCCTTCCTGCGGCTGTATCAGCAGCCATCTTGGAATTGTACCCAGTGACACACATAATTCCATAGCTTCAATGTTACACATGAAGAAGGATTAGTCTTTATTATTGTTGGAGAATTCTTCATACTCAAAGAATGTTTAAGTGAGATTATTTCCTGCCTAATTGCATGTGATTAAATCTTCTGGGATAATGAAAACTGATTATGTGCATGACTGTGGATACTTTTCTCACTACATAATAGAAGATGTAAGTAATGTCATTCATGGAATTTACTTGACTGAAAAATTACTTGTTTTAATCCTATGGCAGGATTTCTATGAGAATTGTGGGGGAAAGCTTTAAAAATGACACTGAAAAATATTTATCTAAAATAAATCTACCTACCTACCTATCTATTCTATCTATTATCTATCTAATCAATCTACGAGATGAGCAGCCAAGTCTGAGAACCATGCCTGTACCTGAAATTGGTTCTTCCTTGAGGACAGTTTCCTTAGGAGTCCCCTTAATTGGTGGCTCTTTTCTACACTCTCCTACCCCTGGGCCTGGAGGTGGGGCAGATGCACTTGTTGCTTGTTGTCATTTCTCAGCAATCCTCTCTAACCCCCTTTCATCAATTCTTCCTGCTTTAAAGCTCATGCTGTGAGAGCTCATATTACCCTTCCTTGTTGCACTCATTTACTGACCACTCGGTCACTTTCCCTTTTTTCTTAAGATTTTAATTCTTAGATAATAGTCACTCCTAAACTACTGCTGTCTTAATTCTTGCTGACTTCAAAATCTATGTAGATGCTCCTTCAGTCTAGCTCCTTGGTGCCTTGACCTCCTCTCCTCTAAAACAGGGGTCCCCAACCCCCAGGACACAGACCAGTACCAGTCCGTGGCCTGTGAGGAACTGGGCCACACAGCAGGAGGTGGGCAGTGAGTGAGCGAGGGAAGCTTCATCTGTATTTACAGCCGCTCCCCATCGCTTGCATTACCGCCTGAGCTCCGCCTCCTGTCAGATCACCGGTTGCATTAGGTTCTCGTAGGAGCACGAACCCTACTATGAACTGAGCATGAGAGGGATCTAGGTTGTGTGTTCCTTATGAGAACCTAATGCCTGATGATCTGAGGTGGAGCTGAGGCAGTGATGCCAGTACTGGGGAGCGGCTGCACATACAGATTATCATTAGCAGAGAGGTTTGACTGCACAGAGACCATAATAAATCAACTGGAAAACAAGCTCAGGGCTCCCACTGATTCTGCATTATGGTGAATTGTATAATTATTTCATTATATATTACAATGTAATTATAAGAGAAATAAAGTTCACAATAAATGTAATGTACTTGAATCATCCTAAAACCATCCCCCCCCCGCCCTGGTCCTTGGAAAAATTGTCTTCCATGAAACCAGTCCCTGGTACCAAAAAGGCTGAGGACCACTGCTCTAAAATGATCACCTCCCATCTACATAAGACAATCAGTACTAAGGTTATACCATATAGTTTCTTTTTACTAACAACTCTTAGTTTCCAAAATTTGCATTGTCAGGAATCTTTCCCCATGACTATTACCTTTTGTCTTTCCAGTTCATGCATATTTATACCTCATGGTGGCCAAAATCAGTTGATCATACCACTTGTTCATTGTCGCCCTTATGAACTCCCTTTCTTATTCAGCTACCTTATATGCCATGACCCGTCATTATAATTTCTCTCTTCTCTCTCCTTGCATTGTATCTGTCTTGCAGAATTTCACCCATGGTTAATCCACGGTTAAATCCATCTCTCTGCCTACTCCACATCTGTTCCCATACAGATGAATACGGCTGCAGAAAAACACAACCATAACGATTGTCTTCCTTTAAATTTATGACCTCTAATCTCAAGTGGGCTCTTAATATTGCCTGGCAATCATATTATATTCCCCTAGTCCATTCATTCTCCCACTCTCCCTGAAAAATATTTCCTACTTTTTCTTCTCTCCTCAAACTTCTAAAGCTTCCTCTTAAATCCTAACTCCCAGCTGATGACCTTGCTTTCAGATAAAATAGAAACGAACAGAAGAGAGCTTCCACAAAGTCCTACCATAATAACTAACCACCTACTTGCATCTGTTCCTTTGACTGTGGATGACTTAAGGGCGTTCCTATCTAAAGACAATTCTTCCACTTGGCAG
Source organism: Delphinapterus leucas (assembly GCF_059928025.1). Taxonomy (NCBI): domain Eukaryota; kingdom Metazoa; phylum Chordata; class Mammalia; order Artiodactyla; family Monodontidae; genus Delphinapterus; species Delphinapterus leucas. The sequence goes on along the minus strand of NC_143137.1, from coordinate 68,525,581 downwards.
GAGATTGTTTTGCTTACTTTCCTACTTCTAGATATTGCTCTCCCTCCAATTATTATTTTCTTCCATTTTCTACTAGAGCATTTATAACAAACATGCTCTATTACTCTCGTCTGAAAAAAGGAAAAGGATTTTATTGACTCTATCATTCCATTCAGCTACCACTGAATTTTCATATCCTTTTACCTAAAAAAACTTTCAAAATGTTTTCTAAAGTAACAGTCCTCAATTCTTCTACCTTTCTTTCTTACAGCCCCTCCAATCAAGCTTTAGAACTCACCACTCTGCTGGAATTGCTCTTGTTTAATCACTGATGACCTCCATATTGCTAAATCCAAATCAGTTCCTGTTCATCATCTCATGTGACCCATCAACAGAATTTGATACAGTTGATCACTCCCTCCTCCTTGAAAGTTTCCCCATGTGGACTCTAGGATCCTACACTCTTCAGGTTTTCTTTTTTCTCACTGGCTGCTTCAGCTAAGACTCCTTTGAGGGTTTCTCTTAATCACCTGACCAGGAATCACTGGAGTGACTCAGGGCTGAGTCCTCAGACCCTTCTCTTCTCTCCCTACACTATTTTGCCAATCACATCTTTTACATGATTTCAAAAATCATTTCTCCACTGACGGCTCCCAGTTGGATATCTCCATCCTAGACCTCTTCTATAAACTCAAACATCTCTCTACTTAGATATGTAATAGGCATCTCCAAGTCAGCAAGTCCAAAATCGTGCTCTTACCATTCCTTTCAAGTCTGTTCTTCACAGAGTCTTCTCCATATCAGTAAATGGCAACTCCACATTTCATTTGCCAAGGCCCAAATCTCTGGGGTCAATTTTTCTCCTTCTCTCCTAACCTGCTTTCAATCCATCACCAAGCACTGCTCACTGTACCTTTAAAATAAATCTATAATCCAAGCATTTTGCACTCCCTTCATTTCTATCAAGTTAGTCCAAGCCATCATCATTTTTTGAATGAATGATCATAACAAGCTTCTAGCTAGTATTCTCATTTCTGCCTTTGTCTCCCCAACAGTTTATTATCAATATAGCTGCCTTAAGAAGCATAAATTCAAATATGTCACTCTTCTATATAAACTCTCCAGTGGCTTCTCATCTCACTCACAGTAAGAGCTGAAGTCCTTATATTGATCTACATAATCTGGTCTTGGTTATGTCTCTGTGGTCAACTTTGCTGCTTGCTCCATTCTCGTTATATTAGCCACTCTGCTTTTCTCATACTCCATGAATAATCTGCCTTCAAAACTTCTGCAGTCGTTTTTCTCTACAGAACAATTTTCTACCATAAATGCACATGACTGGATTTCTGTCTGTTTCTACTGAAGTATAAATAGGCTGATTCTCAGTGAAGCATTTCCTGGCCACTATATTTAAAATTCCATTCCCTATTCCTCTTATTTCCTTTATTTTTCTCTATACAGTAACTCCCATCAGTATCTAGCTTACTATATATTTTACTTGTTTATTTTATCTATTATATATCTCCTTTTGGTAAAGTATGGGTTTCATTCTGGTGTGTTAACTACCATATTTCCAGGCACTCAGTAAGTATTTGTTGAATGAATAAATGAGTGAATGAATACAACAATGCTCATGATTTTTTTTTAAATTAATTAATTTATTTTTGGCTGTGTTGGGTCTTCATTGCTGCGTGGGCTTTCTCTAGTGGTGGCGAGCATGGGCTACTCTTCGTTGTGGTGCACGGGCTTCTCATTGTGGTGGGGGTCTCTTGTTGCGGATCACAGACTAGGCACGTGGGCTTCAGTAGCTGTGGCTTGCAGGCTCAGTAGTTGTGGCGCATGGGCTTAGCTGCTTTGCAGCGTGTGGGATATTCCCGGATCAGGGCTCGAACCCATGTCCCCTGAATTGGTAGGCAGGTTCTTAACCACTGCAGGAAGTCCCACTCATGATTATTAAATGACAAATTACTGAGATCTCAGGGAAAAAATGACTCCAAGGGCGAAAAAGAGGGGGGAAAAGTATCAAATATTTACATTAAAATAGAAGACACTTTACCTGAGAATTATGTTAGTACTATATTCAAAGAGCTAAGACATAAGGACAAATTGTGTAGTATACTTTCCTATATTTATAGCTACATAGCTCACATGAGACTCATTGATACGAACACTTGTCCTTCTTAAGAGTTTGATGGAATGTTAAGGTATAGTTCAATGCATCTTCTAACACTCAATAGTTCAACACCAACTTGTATAGAACAGAAAACCTACAAGCCTCCAGTAGCAATCACAGAAATGTACAAGGTGACTTCGATCATCTCATTTAGTGATTTTCGTTAATTTTATGCTATTACTTTTTTTATGGTTTAAAAAGGTAAACCTAAACATTTAGGGCGAAAATGAAGTACCATACGAAGTGGGGAAACCTGTCACCCATGGTGTAGATTTGCACTTGCATTTTATGTAGAACACTGGACAATTCCACTATCTCTCAAAAGGTCCTTTTCACGGTAATCAACTATTAGCACTTTATATGCTTGTGGGGTTTTAAACTACATCATTAACTCGTCTGTGCTTCCTCTCCCGCCAGTAACTATAGAGTTACTTCTGAAGATCTGATCTTTTTTTTCTTTTTTTTTTTTTTTCAGTGAGTGAAAAGCAACCAGAGACAGCTTGAAGAATTCCAAATGCTGTCAAAAAAATAAAAAAAACAGACTGAATTAGCTGAGGGAGGAGAAGGGAAGTGGAAAAGAGCAGTCACACAAGTTCGTGGTCCTGGCTTTTTATCATGCCTACACTTGGGGCCACATCAGCGGCCTTGCTTTTGTGCCAGAAGCAGTGCAAGTCATAATTAGAATATGGAATATTGCAAAGAAAGGGAAAAAGGCCCCATCTGGGCAGCCACTTTAACTACAAGTCCAGAACCTGTTTTATAGCTGAGGCACAAAGACTGTATTAATACATGTGGTTAGTACCTTTTCTATACATACTGTAGATTCATTGTGTCTGCTTTTCCTAGGTGGAGCAAACACAGACATACAATATTTTGTTCTCTTTTTGCTGTTACACTTCCTTTCTCGCCAGATGCAGCAACCCCCTTCCTAAGCCATTCTGTCTGTACTGCTCTGTATGTTGACACCCATCAGCTTGCAAGTGAGTGGGGCTATCAGCGCTGGATATTTTCTCCTTCACTGTCACTGGTCTAATGACATCCTCTGGTTTATGCGCTTTTCTCTCCAACACCACCATAAGCTAGAATAACTCACTCAGTCTGGGTGTTAGGTACCTCTCCTACAATTCATGCCAAGTAAAGGAAATCCCTAGACTTAAGGACAAATAGTGCAGCATACGTACAGAGTACTCAGCAGTCTCCATGTGTAAACTTACCTTTAATAAAATGAAATAAAGCATTTAAATGTACATAGTGCTCTTTTTTTCAGATAAAGAAGTAATTAGGGATGAGAGATCTTAGTACAATAGGACCATTATTCCCAGTATCACCATGAGAGTGAGAGCTCTAAATACTTAGGTGCATTTCAGAGTCCAGAATGCTGTGGGAGCTTAATAAATGACTGTTATTATTTAAGTGCAAGTGTTGACTGAGTCTTAACGTTAATGGATACCTTTGGGAATATTCTTTAGACAACAATAATGTATCCAGTCTTGGTATCAGGGTTTGAGTAAATGTCTTTACTGCAGTATCAGCAGGAAAATGCCATATACATTTTTGTATTTCCAGAGGCCAGCGGGGCCCAGCATACAGTAGGTATTCCAAAATATGCTTTTTTTTTTAACATCTTTATTGGAGTATAATTGCTTTACAATGGTGTGTTAGTTTCTGCTTTATAACAAAGTGAATCGGCTATACATATACGTATATCCCCATATCTCCTCCCTCTTGCGTCTCCCTCCCCCTCTGCTTATCCCACCCCCTCTAGGTGGTCGCAAAGCACGAGCTGATCTCCCTGTACCATGCAGCTGCTTCCCACTAGCTATCTATTTTACGTTTGGTAGTGTATATATGTCCATGCCACTCTCTCACTTCGTCACAGCTTACCCTCTCCCCTCCCCGTGTCCTCAAGTCCATTCTCTCAAAGAGTTGAATTTAATTTCTTGGATTTTTATAGCCTCTTTGGGTTGTGTTTTGGCAGCTAAAGCCAATTGAGAACCGTATTCTGGCTGCTGTAAAGATAAATGCTTAGGAGCAATGTTTTAGGATTTTGTACAGCAGTCCCTGTCTTTGGAACTTACTTCTCTTTAGGACTTTCCTTTGTTAGAATGAGAGAGGCCATTAGAATCGGAGAAGTCCAAATTTCAAGGCATACTGGTGTGGGTGAAATATCTCTGACGCATTTGTTTGGATTTTTGTCTTTTAAATTTAGTACATTATTTTCTTTGCAGCTAGTTTCAGTAACAGTAATTTTCCAACAGAGATGTTTGTTTAAACCTAGGTACTGTGTATTTTAAAGCTGGTATCACTCTCTTGGTACTGGTTAGTGAAGGGTAAAATGCAATGGAAACACTGAGCCTTAACCCACTTTCAAAATAATCACAGAGCGTAGTAATTCTGCATCATCTAATGTGGAAATCATCATGTAAGAGTAGCATGATTACACAAAAAAGGAGCCAACTAAAAACAAAAGAGAAGAAAAAGGTAGGATAAAACAATTAAGATTGAAATGAAGTTCCTTGAGAAATTCCTACAAAGTTGTGGGTAGAAAGATCTGTGAAAAAGATCACAAATTACGTCTGCTATGGGTTTGAATTTTTAAAATTCCTTTGTTTTCTTAATTTGGATTAGAACTTTGGTTGATTTGGGCCTAAGGGCTGATCTTACATGTCTAGAATCTCTACCTGATTACTTATCTCTTCCAGTTCTTTTCAAGTCACTTTTACTGGTTTTAAAGAGTATTTCTTAAAAACAGTTACCCATGTCATTCATGGATATTATTTTGTGCTTGCTAAGGAATTATTTTCTTATTATTGTTTCTTAATGTGTCAAAAGAGTCATGAAGAGTGTTTTATGTGCTGGCGTTGTGCTAAGCAATCTCCTTCGTTTGCATTAACAGATCTATAACTTAAAATAAATGGTATCAACACTTCCTTCTAAGGCTATTATGTTAAATACAAAAATAATAAATTAGAGAGGTGACTTCAGCAAGCTGGCAAAATAGGAGGTCCCCTGCTCCTATGCCCCCTCAGCAACAATAATTTGGCAGCCAGCCACAGACAAAAGTGCCTTTGTGGGAACTTTGGGACCCATGTAGGTGACTGTGAAACCCCAGTGGAGCCCAAGACCGAGGAGGGGTACTTTGAGAAGGTAGGCCCATGCCCAGGTGGCTGACTCACCAACCATGGTCCTGGATATAGACCCAGAAATAGCCCCATCCCCCTGTGGAATTGGCTATAGCCCCATTCGGCCTTGGTCCTGCCCCCAGGACCATCCCCCAAGGGACCCAGCAGGATTCACGCCCATAGGTGCCTTGGGTAACAAACCTGCTGACATTGGTCCTGGGTGTGGTCCTGTGCCTGACTCTAGCCCATCTTGACTGAGATCTGGAGGCAATTCTGCCCACCCAGGGTCCAGGCAGGAGACACACCACCTGTTTCCCCCACATACCCCTCCTGAGGCAGGCCGGCCATGCTCAGCCTGACAGCAGATCCAGAAATGGCTACGTAACTCAGCCTCAGCCCCTCTCAGCTATGGTCTGACAGCAGTCCTTCCTGCTCAGACACTTGGTGGGAGAAACTTTCGTCCTGGCCCCTGGAGGCAGGCCCACAGACCTCCATCCAGTTGCAGGGCCTAAAGCAGCCCTGTGGTCCTGGCATAAAAACAAACACATAGGCTGGTGGAAGAGAATAGACAGCCCAGAAATAAACCCATGCATATATGGTCAACTAATCTTTGACAAGGGTGCCAAGAATACACAACGGGGAAAGGATAGTCTCTTCAATAAATTGTGCTTGGAAAACTCAATATCCACATGCAAAAGAATGAAATTGGACTTTTATCTTATACCATACCCAGAAATTGAACGTGGAATTTATTAAAAACTTAAAGTAAGGCCTGAAACTGTAAAACTCTTACAAGAAAATGTAGGGGAAAGCTTTCGACATTGGTCTTGGCAATGATGTTTTTGCATAGAACACCAAAAGCACAGGCAACAAATGCAAAAATAAGAAAGTAGGACTACATCAAACTAAAGAGTTCTGTATAGCAAAGGAAACAGTAAACAAAATGGGAAGACAGCATATGGAATAGGAGAAAATATCTTCATTCCATGTGTCTGATGAGGGGTTAATATCCAAAATATATATAGAATTCGTACAGCTCAAAAAACACAACATGATTTAAAAATGGGCAAAGGATAAAAAGGAACGAAATTGGGTCATTTATAGAGATGTGGATGGAACTAGAGACTGTCATACAGAGTGAAGTCAGTCAGGAAGAGAAAAACAAATATCGTACATTAACGCATATTTGTGGAATCTAGAAAAATGGTACAGATGAAATGGTTTGTAAGACAGAAATAGAGACACAGATGTAGAGAACAAACTTATGGACACCAAGGGGGGAAGGGGGTGTGGAATGCGTTGGGAGATTGGGACTAACATATATACACTAATATGTATAAAGTAGATAAATAATGAGAACCTGCTGTATAGCACAGGGAACTTTGCTTCACTTTGCTGTACAACAGAAACTAACACAGCATTGTAAAACAACTATACCCCAATTAAAAAAAAAAGAAAATCACTGAGAGAGGACAGCAGGTGTCATTAGCAAATGTTACAATAGCTCCCCTGACTTGGTGAATAAAACATATTAAATATCTGGAAAAATAAATGGGCAAAGGACTGGGGACCTAAATAGAAATTTTTCTAAAGAAGACATACAAATGACCAACAGGTACATGAAAAGGTGCTCAACATCACTAATCGTGAGGGAATTGCAAACCAAAACCAAAATGAGCTATCACTTCATGCCCGTTAGAATGGCTGTTATCAAAAAGATTAGAGATAACCAGTGCTGGGGAGGGTATAGAGAAAAGGGAACTTTTTTTTTTACACTGTTGGTGGGAATGTAAATTGGTGCAGCCATTATGGAAAACAGTACGGAAGTTCCTAAAAAAACTAAAAATAGAAATACCACATGAACTAACAGCAATCTCACATCTGAGCATATATCTAAAAGAAATGAAATTGGTTGTCTCCAAAAGATATCTACCCACTCACGTTCATTGCAGCATGATTTACAATAGTCAAGATATGGCAATAACCTATGAGTCCATCAAGAGATAAATGCATAAACAAAATGTGGCGTGTGTGTGTATATATATATATATATATATATATACATACACACACACAATAGGATATTATTCAGCCATAAAACAGAAGGACATCCTGCCATCTGTGACAACACAGACATTATGCTAAGTGAAATAAGGCAGATAGAAATATAAATACTGCATAAGCTCACTTATATATGGAATCTAAAAAAGTTGAACTCATAAAACCGGAGTGGAAAGGTGGTTGCCAGGTGCTGGGGGGGAAGTGAGGAGAGTTGGTAAGAGGGTACAAATATCCATTAATGAGATGAATAAATCAACATGATGACTATAGTTAATAATACTGTATTACATACTTGAAATTTATTGATAGTAGATCTTACATATTCTCACCACACACACATACACTCACACTTGGTGCAAATATCACTTCTGATCTGAGATATTTAAGAGCCAGTGTGCCTCAAAAGCACCTATTTACAAAACAGAAACAGACTCATAGACATAGAGAACAGACTTGTGGTTGCCAAGGGGGAGGGGGGAGGAAGAGGAATGGACTGGGAGTTTGGGGTTGGTAGATGCAAACCATTACATTTAGAATTATAAACAAGGTCCTAATGTATAGCACAGGGAACTATACTGAATATCCTGTGATAAACCATAATGGAAAAGAATATAAAAAAAGAATGTGTATATGTGTATAAACAACTGAGTCACTTTCAACAGTGTAAATGAACTATACTTCAATTAAAAAAAAAAAAAAAAGAGCCAGTGTGCATCTTCCATCTCTTTCTGGCAGCAAATTTGGAGGCCATGTTTTGGCCTATATTCTTGAGTCACCATTTGGTGGAGATTTGCTCTAGAGAACTTCTTGCCCTCTTTAGACTTTCATGACTGATAAATAAAGCTTTATTATATGAAGTCACTGATACATCAAGGTGTTTGTTTTTTTTTCAATTATTACAACATAGCCTAGCTATACTGACTGATAAGAGCCCTTTATATTTATAATCACAAAAATAAAGCATTTATATATTAATCTTATTCCCTTCCCATTAGGTTTGAAGACGAATGTGTGGGACTTGTCTTTATATACCCTTCAATGCCTAGGCATAATCAATGCCTTATATATACAGAACTGAGGCTGAATACTCAAATGAATTAATGAAAAAAAGGAATTGAGGCTATTAATTTCATATATATGTGTGTGTGTGTATATGTGTATGTGTGTGTGTGTGTGTATATATATATATATAGTTGTTGTTTTGTCTTGTTTTAAAGTAGCAGAAGTATTCCCACAATCCACGTAGACTAGCTCTCTTTCAAATATCAGAAATGATAGTTCATATAGCAAAGTCTGTTGCTATGTAAAAATAACCTCACAAAACCTCATGGTTTTAGGATAGAACGAATACCCAGACCCTTAGAAATATACTGCCAATTCAAAATAGTTGAGTTAGAAAGTCCTATGAGAAATTGACCAGATTTGTTTTTCAGATATTATACTATTTTCTTGGCCTCTGATCTTGGGGAAGTGTTGGCACATGGCTCCAGTTCCTACTCTTCATATTTGCTTCCTGAATGGAGAAACCCTGGGCACTGGTTTCCTTTGTTGAGGTGGCCAATTATGTTGCCGGGTGGTGTTCACAGAACAGAACACTTTTATAGCTACTTGCTTCAATCTGGCCTGTTCTGCAAACCTTTGTTCCACTTGTGGTCAGTGAACCCAAACTCTGGAGAGGTTAGCTTCCCACCCAAAGGGCCCACCAGGCTGGGAGCTTTAACTGAGGATTGGTTTTTTCCCTGTCAATTTCATCTTTTTCTATTTGCTTCTACCCTCCCCTGGTTCTCACTGAGTTGAACCCAACATGGTTTTCACTTAGTTAACTGTTATGTTGTTCTAGGTATTAATATCATTGTCAGTACAGTTGTGTGAACAACTTTTGTTGGTTATTCTGGGCTTCTTCTGCTAGTAGGAAGACTATGTCTATAATAGCAATCAAATGCTTTGGAGGAAAAGCATTCATCCCATATTTTTCACTAGCCAATTCAACTGAAGAGAATTTCAAATTCCTATTTAAAATATTTACTATTTCTGAATTTTAAAAATTAGAACATGAATAAAAAGTATAAAAGGAAAATAAATTTAACCCATAACCCCATTACCCAGAAATAAACAGTTAAATTTTGATATATTTTTCAGTCTTTCATTTTTTAGCATTTATTAATCATATACATATACCTAAACACATACGCACATATACCCAAACTTCTTCAAAATTGAAATTGCAACTCATAATTTTTAATTTAATGTCATATTACAAAAATTTTCAAAGTCTTCAATTACTGTTACATGCTATGATTTCTAATGACTAAAACAATCTTAGTCACTTGTACATGCAAACCATCCACTTTTTCATGCACATATGGAATTTTTCTCACTTTTTGCTATTATGAATACTTTCAGATTGACTGTCCTTATATATCTGTTTGTACATGTATAATTATTTACGTAAGATCATTTCCTAGAACTGGGTTTTCTGGGCAAAAATGCATATAAACTTTTATGTCTCTTGGTTTACTACTCAAGCTTTCTTTCCTACAAGGTTTTGGCAAAGTACATCATACCTCTCATAGCATGGATAATTACTGTTTTTAACCTTCATTAGACAGATTAAAATTAGATGCCATTGTAGATCTAATTTGCCATTTTTTAAATAATATAGTCTTTGTATACTTATGTCTGAGATTCAGTACCTCCCTGTGATTATGATGTTTTTTCCTTCTCTTTTCACAATTTTCTTTTCCTCCAAATTGTTTTCTTTTACTGTATGTTTTGATCGCCTGTCTTTCATATTAGAGGCTTTCCTAAAATGCTTGGTAATCCTGGGTTCTTTACTATATTCAAGACTGAAGGACCTGAAAAGCTGATTATAAGCTCTGTGCCTGTGATGGGACCTGTTGCTCTTGAGACTGACAGTAAGATGATTTGACTTGGCCACGTGTTGTGGCTCTCTCCATGTCAGTGTCTTTAGTCCTCTTGTTTGGGGTGACTGTATTTCCCACTGAACAACTCACTGAAGTCCTGTCCAGAAGTTTAGTCAAGTCTTGGCTGTAACACTGGTAAAAAGGCAAAGGGACTTGAGGAGGAAGTCTCATTATGCAGCTGGCAGGTGTACCCTTGATCTCCCCGGGTTTTTTTGTTTGTTTTTTGTCACAGCACACCTGCCCTCAACTTTTCCTTGTGTCCCTTAGTCAAGATATCCCCTCTGTCAAGTTTCCAGGGAGCTTTAGACAATGAATAGGGTGGGGGAGGGGCAGCTGGGGAGAGAGTGGGAGAGGAGATCTAGACAGACAACTGCTTCTCAAATAGCTCTCATCCACCATCCCTTTACTCAGCCACCGCCCCCACTAACTGAGGTACACGTGGACATCAATTCCTGAGTCTTTTGAAGATTCTGTGGTGCAAATCAGGCCAAGGCCACTCGTTCATCTGTTTCCCAGGCTTCAAAATTCTGTCACTATTGTCTCTACTCCTACTTTATCCTTGTGGGTTTATGTCTTTTAAAATAATCCCTTTAGTGATATTACAATGGGGTTTCAAGATTCAGCACTTTTGGACGGCCCAAAGATAACTGTGAAGTTAAGCATTTCTCTTATAACAGCAAATAATAAATTATTTTTTATAATGTAAATGGAGAGTTTTATAATTTAACTCATTAACCTGCATGATCGTAAGCAATATGAATAGACCTACTTTTGTAATTGTTTTGTGTATCCTATTTATACTATCTTCCTATTTCTTTTCTTTTATCCTTTGCTTTCTTTTTCTTTCATTAAAAAAATCTATTTATGGTTTCTAGACAATTATTTTACCCTATATATTATTAAAAAATCAAATGTCAACAAATCTTTTGATCTGTTTTTTGGTAATCTTTAAAAACAGAATGATTTTAATCTTACTTCCCCAATGTAAGTTGGTACAGCCATTTATGGAGGTTTCTCAGAAAACTAAAAATAAAATTACCATATGATCTAGCAATCCCACTCCTGGGCATATATCCCGACAAAACTCTAATCCAAAAAGATACATGCACCCCTATGTTCATAGCAGCACTAATTACAATAGCCAAGACATGGAAACAACCTTAATGTCCATCAACAGAGGAATAGATAAAGAAGATGTGGTACATATATATAATGGAATACTAGTCAGCCATAAAAAAGAACGAAATAATGCCATTTGCAGCAACATGGATGCAACTAGAGATTATCATACTAAGTGAAGTAGGTCAGAAAGACAAATACCATATGATATCACTTACATGTGGAATCTAAAATATGACACAAATGAACTTATCTACAAAACAGAAACAGACTCATGAACATAAATAACAGACTGTGGTTGCCAAGGGGGAGGGGTTTGAAGGCACATAGTGGGAGGCTGCAGGTAGCAGATATAACCTATTATATATGGAATGGATAAACAACAAGGTCCTACTGTATAGCATGGAGAACTATATTCAGTATCCTATGATAAACCATAATGGAAAAGAATATGAAAAAAAGAGGTACATATATGTATGACTGAATCACTTTGCTGTATAGCAGAAATTAACACAAAATTGTAAATCAACTATACTTCAATAAAAATAAATAAATGATCTTACTTCCCCATCTTCGAAGGTACAATTTGTAAATGTGTATAGGCGACATGATGAAAGTTATCTTTGATTAATCATTCTTGTGTCAAATTCTTTTTTTTTGAGAACCTTTTCACCTTTTTAACATTTAGTTGTACTATCATTTTTTGAAACATTATTTAGACTTAATTTTAATTGTTCTTCAAGCTTTCATGTGATTTCTTATTATATAATTTCTTACTACTCTAATTTCTCATTACTCTAATTCCTGAGCTTTTCTTTTGATTCATTTCTACATCAACTAATAGTCCTTCAAGCACCTTTTTTGGGAATGCTGTTAGATTTAACATTAGATTTAACATTTAATTTAACATTAAATTTAACATTTAACATTAGATAAACATCAGATAAAAGCTGATTAGATAAAACACCTCCTTCTGTGTTCAGAAATTTATGCTCATGAAACCAAGAAAGATTTGGCTTCATAATAAAATCCTCTAGGCTCTCCTAAGAGCTTAAACACTGAGAAAAATGTCTACAAAGACTTGTGGCTCATTCCTCTTTTCTGCCATACCTCTATCCTGAAATGATTACATATAGAGCTGCTTACCTGCCTGACAGGGAAAGGAGAAAAGAAGTTAAAACCTCAACAAGGCATCCAGCTCCAAAGCTCTGGAGACAATGATTCCCTACCAAATTGTATCCCCTACAAGAAACCTATTTATCCTCAAAATATTGGGATTTCTTTTAATTTTTACACATAATTTTAACAGAATATTTGAAGCCCTTTTGAGTTGCAGATTTAGATTTCTTGTCAACCCAGCAAAAATGGTCAATTATCAACCCAAAGATAGCTAATTAATCAGCTTATTAGGCTGATTTAGCTTATGTTCTAAAGCACAACAAGCCCATATAAGTGTGATCCCTGTTCTTTAGGATCCTTTGGTCTTAATAAATTCTTTTTATTTATTTGAATGCAAAGTGATGCTTTTTGTTCTTTCCAAACCATGTATACAATGAATATAAAAAATAAAATCAAAGTAATTTTTCTGTAATTGATACTCATATACTCTTCTCTGCATGTTGTACAACCTTCCTGTACATATATATAATAACTCCAGACTATTCTCTACCTCAAGAAAAAGTCGAGGGAATAAGTAACCTGAAGTTAATGTGCATAAGATTTAAAGACATAGACTTTTTTCTTTCAACTTTCTTTAACAACAGAAAATCAGTCTCCTCCAGGTAGTGCCTGGAAAGGTTCCCTAGGCTGTATGCTTTTCCTCACAGATCTGCCTGTATGACTCCACTAGTGCCCACCAGGGGAAACAGCCCTGGTAAGAAAGAATAACAAATATCCTTGACATAGTTGAGGCTGCCAGTCATGTAATGTTGCTTTTCCTCTTTATTACTTCATTTGGGAAGGCTGACAGGTATTGTTCAGATGAGGGATAGAATGTGAAAGTTTGTTATAGAAGACTTTATTTATGTTGCTTCTGAGTCTAACAACCGGAGTCCTCACCATTCTCACAGAATTAATTGATCTCTGCCCCCAAGCACCAGGAATATTGTGACCAGTAAGAGTACTGACTTTTGACCATGAACATTCATTGCAGCTGTCAGCCCATGCAGTTTTCTGACAATATCTAACCTAACCATGTGTGTGCCATGACTTTACTTCTATTATTTTCAGTTTTGCAACTACATTCAATGTACATTTGTATCGGAGTTTACATCCATCAAGGCCTGCTAAGTATTGTTAATTTCTGATCATTCTGTGGGCTTCATGTTGGTATTATAGTATTCTGCAAATCACAATGGAAGATATGCATCTAGAAATTAACTAGCACACCTTGTTATTTTGCAATTGACCTGTATTTTCCTCTTCATTCCCCAACCCCCTTTTTTGGCTTTGATTGGATCCATTAGCCTTTATCTATATTTATCTTAACAGATTTATGCACAGTTAATCAAATAAATTCAGCAATAAACCCAAGACGATTGTTAAAATGATTAAATAAACTTTGTCAGGCATGTTGTGGCTGTCTAGTCATTATACTCTATGCCTGAAGGTATTTATAAATGAATGCCTGCATCACAGCTAGTCAGTGGTCAGTGGCTCTTTTGGGAGAAACTTATTGAAGAAAAGCCTGTTTCATTTCATTTGTTTTTACTGGAGATTTTTTTTTTTACCATGGCTTGTATTTGGTAGCCCCTTTTTGAATCCACGATTACAATGTTAATACTAAACTGATCATTAAAAACATTTGGACACAGATACAGCTCACATCACTAAGCTTCTACAGTAGATCAATTCTCTATAAGAGATCTACAGTAGGGATGTTGTTATTCTTTTTACTATTGGGAAAATAGACCCAATGGGGTTAAATAAATTGTCTAAAGTAATTTAACAATTAAGAGTCAAATACTCTGGCTCAAGTTTCATTGTCCTTTCACTGTACTACTGGCTCTCAGATTATTTTGATAATAATACATTAGGTATATGAAGTCCACTTAAACTTGCCATTTATACTTTCTTATTGGTGGAGGAAGAGCAATTATAATAAAAATAAAATGTCATAGCCTAAGCAAAATTTGTTCAGGGTGGTTTCAAAGCAGAATTTACTAGAAAGCAAGAAAAGCAACTGAAAAATACTGAATATGTCCAACTCAAGACTAAAACAAACAATGCCTTCTTGGACACTGAAAAATTTCCAGCCAATGTATATGAGTACCACTCAACAGCAGGTTTGCAACACTGGTGGATGTGGTCTGGGAGCCAGACTTCATTGTAGAAAAAACCCACAGTAAATAGGTGGAATGCATTAATTTTTATTTATAAATATTACATTTAGTATAAGGCACAATGATTCACTTTAAAATGTTATTCTAATTTATACATAAATATATACTTGTGTGGAGTTGACCATCATTTGATCATAAGAACATAAGAAAAAACTTGCATTTCAGGTAAATTTTCATCCATTGGGTAAAACCTTTCTGCCCAAAAGGAGATCATAGCCCACACCATGAAAGGTCACTGAAGTGTGGTTTTTACAAAATTTTAAAATTATGTTCCTTGGAAGAAAAATATCTAGCCAACCTTATGCCAAGTCTGATCAAAACTTATGTTATGGGGGCGGGCAGAAAGCAGAAGCAAGAAGAACTGCAATCCTGCAGCCTGCGGAACGAAAACCACATTCACAGAAAGACAGACAAAACGAAAAGGCAGAGGACTATGTACCAGATGAAGGAACAAGATAAAACCCCAGAAAAACAACTAAATGAAGTGGAGATAGGCAACCTTCCAGAAAAAGAATTCAGAATAATGATAGTAAAGATGATCCAGGACCTTGGGAAAAGAATGGAGGCAAAGATGAAGAAGATGCAACATATGTTTAACAAGGACCTAGAAGAATTAAAGAACAAACACCTAGAAGAATTAAAGAACAAACAGAGATGAACAATACAGTAAATAAAATGAAAAATACACCAGAAGGAATCAATAGCAGAATAACTGAGGCAGAAGAATGGATAAGTGACCTGGAAGACAGAATGGTGGAGTTCACTGTCACAGAACAGAATAACGAAAAAAGAATGAACAGAAATGAAGAGACCTCTGGGACAACACTGAACTCACAAACATTCGCATTATAGGGGTCCCAGAAGGAGAAGAGAGAGAGAACCCAAGAGAATATTTGAAGCGATTATAGTGGAAAACTTCCCTAATGTTGGAAAGGAAATAGCCACCCAAGTCCAGGAAGTGAAGAGAGTCCCAGGCAGTATAAACCCAAGGAGAAACATGCCGAGACACACAGTAATCAAACTGACAAAAATTAAAGACAAAGAAAAATTATTGAAAGCAGCAAGGGAAAAACAACAAATAACATAGAAGGGAACTCCTATAAGGTTAACAGCTGCTTTCTCAGCAGAAACTCTACAAGGCAGAAGGGAGTGGCACAATATATTTAAAGTGATGAAAGGGAAGAATCTATAACCAAGATCACTCTATTTGGCAAGGATCTCATTCAAATTCCACGGAGAACTCAAAAGCTTTACAGACAAGCAAAAGCTAAGAGAATTCAGCACCACAAAACCAGCTCTACAACAAATGCTAAAGGAAATTCTCTAGGCAGGAAACAAAAGAGAAGGAAAAGACCTGACCTACAATAACAAATCCAAAACACTTAAGGAAATGGTAATAGGATAACCATATCAATAGGTAACATATTGATAATTACCTTAAATATGAATGGATTAAATGCTCCAACCAAAAGACAGAGGCTGGCTGAATGGATACAAAAACCAGACTTGTATATATGCTGTCTATGAGAGACCCAGTTCAGACCTAGGGACACATACAGACTGAAAGTGAGGGGATGGAAAAAGATATTCCATGCAAATGGAAATCAAAAGAAAGCTGGAGTAGCAATACTAATGTCAGATAAAATAGACTTTAAAATAAAGAATGTTACAAGAGACAAGGAAGGACACTACATATGATCAAGGGATGAATCCAAGAAGAAGGCATAACAATTATAAATATATATGCACCCAACATAGGAGCACCTCAATACATAAGGCAAATGCTAACAGCTATAAAAGAGAAAATAGACAGTAACACAATAATAGTGAGGGACTTTAACACCTCACTTACACCAATGGACAGATCATCCAGACAGAAAATTAATAAGGAAACAAAAGCTTTAAATGCCACAACAGACCAGATAGATTTAATTGATATTTATAGGACATTCCATCCAAAACCAGCAGCTTACACTTTCTTCTCCAGTGCACAAAGAACATTCTCTAGGATAGATCACATCTTGGGTCACAAATCAAGCCTTGGTAAATTTAAGAAAACTGAAAACATATCAAGCATCTTTTCCGACCGCAACGCTATGAGACTAGAAATCAATTACAGGGAAAAAAACATAAAAAACACAAACACACGGAGGCTAAACAATACATTACTAAATAACCAAGAGATCACTGAAGAAATCAAAGAGGAAATCAAAAATTACCTAGAAACAAATGACAACAAGAACACGATGATCCAAAACCTATGGGATGTAGCAAAAGCAGTTCTAAGAGGGAAGTTTATAGCAATACAATCCTACCTCAAGAAATAAGAGAAATCTCAAATAAACAATCTAACCTTACACCTAAAGGAACTAGAGAAAGAGGAACAAACAAAACCCAAAGTTAGTAGAAGGAAAGAAATCATGAAGATCAGAGCAGAAATAAATGAAATAGAAACAAAGAAAACAATAGAAAAGATCAATAAAACTAAAAGCTGGTTCTTTGAGAAGATACACAAAATTGATAAACCTCTAGCCAGACTCATCAAGAAAAAGACGGAGAGGACTCAAATCAATAAAATTAGAAATGAAAAAGAAGTTACAATGGACACCACAGAAATACAAAGCATCCTAAGAAAATACCACAAGCAACTCTGTGGCAATAAAATGGACACCTGGAAGAAATGGACAAATTCCTAGAAAAGTATAAGCTCCCAAGACTGAACCAAAAAGAAACAGAAAATATGATCAAACCAATCACAAGTAAGGATACTGAAACTGTGATTAAAAATCTTCCAACAAACAAAAGTTCAGGACCAGATGGCTTCACAGCTGAATTCTACCAAACATTTAGAGAACAGTTAATATCTATCCTTCTCAAACTCTTCCAAAAAATTGCAGAGGAAGGAACACTCCCAGAATCATTCTAGGAGGCCACCATCACCCTGATACCAAAACCAGACAAAGATACTACAAAAATGAAAATTACAGACCAATATAACTGATGAATATAGTTGCAAAAACCCACAACAAAATACTAGCAAACAGAATCCAACAACACAATAAAAGGTCATACACCATGATCAGGTGGGATTTGTCCCAGGGATGCAAGGATTCTTCAATGTACACAAATCAATCAATGTGATACACCATATTAACAAATTGAAGAATAAAAACCATATGATCATCTCAATAGATGCAGAAAAAGCTTTTGACAAAATTCAACACTGCTTTACGATAAAAACTCTCCAGAAAGTGGGCATGAGAGAACCTACCTCAACATAATAAAGGCCATATATGACAAACCCACAACAAACATCATTCTCAATGGTGAAAAACTGAAAGCATTTCCTCTAAGATCAGGAACAAGACAAGGATGCCCACTCTCGCCACTATTATTTGACAAAGTTTTTGAAGTCCTAGCCACAGCAATCAGAGAAGAAAAAGAACTAAAAGGAATCCAAATTGAAAAAGAAGTAAAACTGTCACTGTTTGCAGATGACATGATACTATACATAGAAAATCCTGAAGATGCTACCAGAAAACGACTAAAGCTCATCAATGAATTCGGTAAACTTGCAGGATACAAAATTAATGCATAGAAATCTCTTGCATTCCTATACACTAACAACGAAAGATCAGAAAGAGAAATTAAGGAAACAATCCCATTCACCACTGCAATAAAAAGAATAAAATACCTAGGAATAAACCTACCTAAGGAAGTAAAAGTGCTGTACTCAGAAAACTATAAGACACTGATGAAAGAAATCAAAGATGATACAAACGGAGAGATATACCATATTCTTGGATTGGAAGCATCAATATTGTGAAAATGACTATACTACTGAAAGCAATCTACAGATTCAATACAATCCCTATCAAATTGCCAATGGCTTTTTTTTTTTTTGCGGTACACGGGCCTCTCACTGCCGCGGCCTCTCCTGCCATGAGGCACAGGCTCCGGACGCGCAGGCCCAGTGGCCATGGCCCATGGGCCCAGCCGCTCCGTGACATGTGGAATCCCCCCAGACCAGGGCACAAACCCGTGTCTCCTGCATCGGCAGGCGGACTCCCAACCACTGTGCTACCTGGGAAGCCCCCAATGGCACTTTTTACAGAACAACAGACCCCGAATAGCCAAAGCAATCTTGAGGGAAATAAAACGGAGCTGGAGGAATCAGACTCCCTGACTTCAGACTATACTACAAAGTTACAGTAATCAAGACAATATGGTACTGGCACAGAAACAGAAATATAGATCAATGGAACGGGATAGAAAGCCCAGAGATAAACTCACGCACCTATGGTCAACTAATCTATGACAAAGAAGGCAAGGACATACAATGGAGAAAAGACAGTCTCTTCAATAAGTAGTGCTGGGAAAACTGGACAGCTACATGTAAAAGAATGAAATTAGAATGCTCCCTAACACCATACATAAAAATAAACTCAAAATGGATTAAAGACCTAAATGTAAGACTGGACACTATAAAACTCTTAGAGGAAAACATAGGAAGAACACTCTTTCACATAAATCATAGGAAGATCTTTTTTGACCCACCTCCTAGAGTAATGGAAATAAAAACAAAAATAAAAAAATGGGACCTAATGAAACTTCAAAGCTTTTGCACAGCAAAAGAAACTATAAATAAGATGAAAAGAAAACCCTCAGAATGGGAGAAAATATTTGCAGATGAATCAACAAAAGATTAATCTCCAAAATATAAGAACAGCTCATGCAGCTCAATATTAAAAAAACAAACAACCCAATCAAAAAATGTGCAGAAGACCTAAATAGACAAAGAAGACATACAGATGGCCGCGAGGCATATGAAAAGCTGCTCAACCTCACTAATTATTAGAGAAATGCAAATCAAAACTACAATGAGGTATCACCTCACACCAGTCAGAATGGGCATCATCAGAAAATCTACAAACAACAAATGCTGGAGAGGGTGTGGAGAAAAGGGAACCCTCTTGCACTGTTGGTGGGAATGTAAATTGATACAGCCACTATGGAGAACAGTATGGAGGTTCCTTAAAACACTAAAAATAGAACTACCATATGACCCAGCAATCCCACTACTGGGCATATACCCTGAGAAAACTGGAATTCAAAAAGACACATGCACCCCAATGTTCATTGCAGCACTATTTACAATAGCCAGGTCATGGAAGCCACCTAAATGCCCATCGACAGACGAATGGATAAAGAAGATGTGGTACTATATATACAATGGAATATTAATCAGACATAATAAGTAACGAAATTGGGTCATTTGTAGAGACGTGGATGGGCCTAGAGACTGTCATACAGAGTGGAGTAAATCAGAAGGAGAAAAAGAAATATCGTATATTAACGCAGATATGTGGAATCTAGAAAAATGGTACAGATGAACCCATTTGCAAGGCAGAAACAGAGATACAGATGTAGAGAACAAACGTATGGACACCAAGGGGGGGATCTGGGGGGTTGTGGGATGAACTGGGAGATTGGGATTGACATATATACACTAATTTGTATAAAATAGATAACCAATAAGAAGCTGCTGTATAAAAAAATAAAATAAAATTCAAATCAAAAACAAAACCTTACATTATGACCAGATTAACTTGGTTTTATTGCAATTTTTATATTGGGATTTAGTAAAAGATATAAATAAATAATTAAAGAAGATTACAGTCAGCCCTCTGTATCGACAAGTTCCACATCCATGGATTCAACCAAGTACGGATGGAAAATATTTAAAAAGAAAAAAAACCTCCACAAACTTGCAAAAGGCAAAACTGGAATTTGCTGTGTACTCTCAACTATCTACATAGCATTTACATTGTATTTACAACTATGTACATACTATTTACTTTGTTTTAGGTATTATAAATAATCTCGAGATAATTTAAAGTATACAGGAGGATGTGCATAGGTTATATGCAAATACTATGCCATTTTATATAAAGGACTTGAGCATTCTTGTATTTTGGTATCTGTGGGGAGGGTCTTGGAACCAATCCCCCGCAGGTATCAATGGACCACTGTATATAAGAGAGCATGGAATCTAGTACTTCTAATGCATTTTAATGTCACAATATGTAGAAAATCATAATCTTTAATCGGCACACTGGCATCATTTGGAAGTGATTTCAGGGGTGGGGTGGTCTATGTGAGACTTGATGAGAAACATCATATTTTCTGTATTTTATTTATCAGTAATAAAAAGTCTCAATTAATGTT
Organism: Delphinapterus leucas; assembly: GCF_059928025.1. NCBI lineage: Eukaryota > Metazoa > Chordata > Mammalia > Artiodactyla > Monodontidae > Delphinapterus > Delphinapterus leucas. The sequence continues at coordinate 68,504,634 of NC_143137.1, read as the reverse complement.
TTCAGAAGTTTTAATGAACAACTTAAACTTGCTAAATAAACATAACTTCTTTTATATCAGTTTTGATGCTTGAAATAGCTCCATACAATAATTTCAATTGATAAAAATTTTAAATGGTTATAAAATGGATTTACATTTTGTTATCTCCTGTAACCATATCCGTAACCCATTCACAGCCCATTAATAAGCCATGACAGTTTGGTTGTAAAACAGTGCATTACCCTATCTTCCCTGGCTTCAAATTGGCATTCTCTTCATACATTCTCTGCCCTCTAATACTTTGCAATTTAATAAAGATAAGATGGAAAGCAGACCATATAGAGTCTTAAGGGGAGTTTACAGATCCATTATAATCTTCAATGCAGCTCTTCAATCTCCTATATGTTTTTTTTTCTTTTCCATTTACATCACATTTTTCTCCATTTCTGGCTGTTACGAAATATTTACAACATTTATTGAGCATTTAGAATTAGTAAAGATTCATCCATCTCAGTACTTTCCATATAAACTAATTACCACAAATCTGTTTAAAATAGATGGCATTATTATTCCACTTATGTTGCACGGATGCTAAAGTATACTGTGTCCAAGTTTGCAGACCCAGGCAGTATGGCTCAGCATTTATTCTCTTAACCACAGACTTTGATACTGCTGCTCTGGTACCTGAAGGGATGAGAAACTAGCTCACTGTAGAAATGCCCCCATTTTTTTTTTTCAGATAGCTCTTATGTTTATACCTATTTTTCTTCATGTTGAGCTAACATATGATTTCTAATAATTGCCAAAGTTGAGCTTTCCCTATTAGCTAATGCAAAATGATGCCTTATTAAGGGCTGCTACAGGGCTGCCTTTGAAATATTTGGAGACAATTGTTCTCCAGTCTTAAAAGGAACCCTTCTTATTCATCTTGGAACGTCTGAGTCCTTTCCCTTCTCTAATGGTTACAAAGGTATAAAAAGGCCTCTTAAGCTGTGAGACCATGACTTTTGCCTAAAGTTTCTGGTCTGCTTTGTCTATCACAGAGCGAGGACATAATAGCAACTCCTCCATTCAGATACCTAAACTTCCATTAATGAAAAATCAAATTAACATTTTTGGCAGCTTCATTATAATCTTATTATCAATTTTATGTGGGTAGGAAAGGAACAGCATACTTATTTAGAATCTTGTGCTCTATAGGGGTGATGTTTATTTTATCACTCCACAAGGAGGAGACTGATCATGGAATGTTATGGACTGGAGAGGTCCTCAATTCTGGGATCTGTCCTTTAACCACACTCTCTACGGAGGAACCTGCCCTTTCAAGTACTCCCTTGCCAACAGCCGTGACTTATGGCATCAATTGTGCAAATGAGAGAAATCATGTGGCCACAGTGGGAGGCAATCAGCCAAAACAAATTGGGGGAGAGATGAGAGACTGTGAGACTGAAGGCTCTTGTTTGAACTTGGAGGTGAACGAGAACTGCCTGGGACAAAACCAGTGCATGAGACAAATTAAGGAAATAAAATATTTAGAAATGTAGTCTTGGAATAATAGCAGACTTTGAGGTCTGGCTTTTAACCAGGGCCTAGAATTGGTGGTTCTTTGGTCTAAATAAAACATTCAGTCATTACAAACTGAACAAATATAGTGAGGTCATGTTCAGAAGGAGAGTTTGACTCATTCTTAAACTCCTAATTCCCTGAAACCAGTGTATACAATTTTCTAACAATGTAATTTGAATGATACTGAGGTGAGATTTTTAAATTTTCAAACCATTCTTAACAATTAAACTGAGGGAATCCATGAACAGTCTACAAAGAAAATGCCCATGTTGGGTCAGATAATCTAGAACTGTATTCCTGCAGTACTATTATTTAATATTTAATCTCTCTCTGCTTTAACTTCTTCCTTTGTAAATTGGGATTAATATATTTGTTTCACAGAATTAAATGTGACATTTCACAGGAAAATCATTTTTGAAGTATAACCTACTATTCAGATGTCAGCTATTACCATTAATACTTATGACATTATTCATATTTCTTGAAGATTCTTTTCTATATATGAAGTTCCTCATTATTGAAAACAGTTGGGAATCTCCAAAAAGTGCTCTTTAGAGATTGTTAGCCAACCACCAAACTCTTCCTTCTCTTCTTCCATAGCAGTAGAATTGTAGTTGATTCAGTTCCTAGACATCCTTACAGATGTCCCAGTTTACGTGAGTGAAAGTGGTATGTGCCACTTCCAGGATAATTTCTTAAGACCAGGCAGAGCCTCCTGAGTTTTTCTTTTTACTTCCCATCAGTTCTAACTTGGACATGGTGGTAACATATGAGAAAGACACCACAGAGGATGGTGAAGAAAAAATATGAATGAAAACCGGATCTCTGAATCACTCTGTGGACCAAAGCTGCCTGACACCCTCAAAGCCCCACCCTGTACTGTTTTGGATAGAGAACTGTAGTTTTTAAGTCACTGATTCTCTGGTGTCTGGCCGATAAAACAGCATAGTCAATCTTAACTAATAAAAATTATATACATGATGTATTGCAGTATTTCCATGCTTTCTCTATGATCACAGAAAACACACTGGGGAAAATTAGGAAATGTCCTAAATTATAAAAACTCAAATTGGCAACATGGAATAAATAGCACTGATAGCCTACTCCTGGTTAAAATGATCAATTAGTTAGATTTTTTAATACTGGGAAAATTTTATACTCATATACATTTATCAAAAACTAAGAAATTAACCTTGACACACTAGTATTAAAGTACGGGCCTTATTCAAATTTTACCATATTTAAAAAATTAATGTTATTTTTCTGTTCCAGATCTAATCCAGGATTCCACATTTCATTTAATTGTCATGCCTATGTGGTCTCCCCCAATGTGTGACAGTCTTCAGTCATTACTTGTGTTTTATGACCTTGACATGTTTGAAAAGTACTGGTTATTTGTAGAAAGCCCCTCAACTTGGGTTTGTCTAATGTTTTCTCATGATTAGATTGACACTGCGGATTAATGAGAAGACTATCACAGAAGTGCTGTGTCCTTCTCAATACATTGTATCAGGGGCTACATGAAGTCAGTACATATGACTAGAGATGGTAAACTTAACCACTTGGTCATGGAAGTGTCTGCTGAGATTTTTCATTCTAAACTTTTTTTTTCTGTCGTAATTATTAAATACTATAGAGAAATACTGTGCAAATATCCTGTTTCAGCTTAAACTTTTATCCAACTCATTTTAGCATCCATCTTTGGATCTTGCCTGTGATAATTTTTACTCTAGTGTTCAAATGGTGGTTTTCTATTTTCTCTTAGTACTTTTGAATGTGTTAAGTGAAATTCTTCTGTAAGGAGAGTCACTGATTTTTCCCATTGAAATTTATGCGTTAATTAATTAATTTACGTTATAATATACTTATAGATTTTTTTTTTTTTTTTTTTTTGCGGTATGCGGGCCTCTCACTGTTGTGGCCTCTCCCGTTGCGGAGCACAGGCTCCGGACGCGCAGGCTCAGCGGCCATGGCTCATGGGCCCAGCCGCTCCGTGGCATGTGGGATCCTCCCGGACGGAGGCATGAACTCGTGTCCCCTGCATCGGCAGGCGGACTCTCAACCACTGTGCCACCAGGGAATCCCATATCTCGGGGTTTTTAATCTCAAATACCACAGTAACTTATTCTGTTGTTCAAGCTATTCAAACTTTGTCCATTGGGAGATCCTTCAGTTTGGCTCCTGTGCCCTTCCATATGCCTACCTCCTTCCTTTTCTTTTTTTCTCCACACTCCTTTACTTCTGGCACTACGTAATGTTCCAGGCTCATCTCATATTTTCCTGCCTCACACCTTGAGAAAACCATTCTCCCAGGAGCCCTGGTTCCTTTATTAGACAGTAGCATTTAGAAACCAATATCTGGGGACTTCCCTGGTGGTCCAGTGGTTAAGAATCTGCCTTCCAGTGCAGGGGATGCGGGTATGATCCCTGGTCAGGGAAGATCCCACATGCCACGGGGTAACTAAGCCCACGCACCACAACTACTGAGCCTGCGCGCTCTAGAGCCCGTGCACAACTAGAGAGCCCATGCACCACAACTAGAGAGCCTGCATGCTCCAACCACTGAGCCTGTGTGCTGCAACCACTGAGCCCGCACGCTCTGGAGGTCGTGTGCCATGACTAGAGATGCTCACACACTGCAACTAGAGAGAAGCTCCCAACGAAGATCCCGCATGCCGCAACTAAGACCCGACAGAGCCAAATAAATTAATTAATTAGTTAATTAATTTAAAAAAAAGAAAGCGATATCTGGGCATGAGGTGTGCTAATCTGTGAATAGGATGTCACTGATGCTAGCCCCATTCAGCGGATAAAGCTAAGAAATATGTGTGCGAACTCATACATGCACACATATCCATAGCTATTTTTCTATTTACCTGTGTGTATAGACCTATATTTTTTTAATAAGTCAATACTGGTACCATCCACACTAATCCCGCACTGCAGGATTCATTCCCACCTTTCCCCTTTCCTTATTACAACTTCGCTCTCTGCTAGAATAAGACTGGATTTCATTATCTATGTCTACTTACTTATTTGTTCAGGCCTAGTATACAAATAGAATAGTTTTAGACTTCTAACCCATACCCCTGAGAGAAATTTACACACTAGAACACATTGTGTTAGCTCCTTTTGTCCCCATCCCCTCGAATGTGATTAAGTGATTTATATGTAAAACTGCTTCTCCTTCCTCCCCAACATCCCCTACCTGGCTGATTTATTCTTTAATTTACACTTAATAAAATTTTCTTTTTATTGTGTACGATTCTGTGGGTCTTAACAAATGCATAGAGTCATTTGTTCACCACAGCAATTCCGTATACAACAGTTCTATCACTCAACATTCCCCCCAAGCTAGACATTCCCCAACTGCTGGCAACCACTGACTTGTCTTTCACCATGTAGTTTACCTTTTGCATTGCCATATAAAAGAAATCATATAATATGTGGCCTTTGGGGACTGGCTTCTTTCACTTAGCAAAATATATTTAAGATTCAACCATGTTGTTGTGTGGATCAATAGTTTGCTTCTTTTTATGGCTAATACTTCATTGCAGGTATATGCATACTGCAGTTTGCTTATACCTTCAGCAGTTAAAGGTCATGTAGCTGTTTCCAATTCTTAGCAATAATGGACAAAACTAATATAAATACTCATGTCTTTGTGTGAATATACCTTTTTATTTATTCTAGGTAGATATCTAGGAATAGGATTGCTTGGTCATACAATAGGTGTATGTTGAATTTTATTAAAAAACTGCCAAATTCTTTTCCAGTTTGGAAATGGCTGAGACATATTTTAATCCTACCAGCAACGGATGTGAGTTTCAGCTGCTCAGCAAGCTCACCACTATTTGGTATTGCTAGTTGTCGGATTTTACACATTCTAATCGATGTGTTATGATGTCTCTCATTGTGGTTTTAATTGGCATTTCCCTAAAGATTAACGATCTTGAACATCTTTTCATATGCTTATTAGCCCTTCTTACATTTTCTTTTGTGAAATGTTTGTTCAAATCTTTTGCCTATTTAAAAAACTGGGCTATTCGCTTTTTGTTAATTGTTGAATATTTAGAGTTAAAAAATTTTTTTTGATATGATAGCTTTATCACATATATACTTTGCACAGGTTTTTTTTTCCCCCACTGTATTTTGTCCTTTCATTCTCTTAACTGGTTATTCTGCAGGGAGAAATTTTAATTTTAATGAAGTTCAATTTATCCATTTTTACTTTCATGCACTGTGTTTTGGTGTCTGAGTCATCAAACTTGGGTCACAAACCTCTTTGTCCCAAGTTCATACATATTTTCTTCTATGCTTTCATCTAGAAATTTTATAGATTTACTGTTTTTCTTTTAGATTTACTTTTTATATTTAGGTCCATGGTCCATTTCCAGATGATTTCGTATAAGGTTTGAAATTTAGGTGAGTTTTTATTATTCTGCATATGAATGAAGGAATTTGACTTAAAGTTCCATGAAATTCCAGAAATGAAAGATAAAAACTAGCTACTAAGATGCTATCAGTTACAAGTGACAATTTACCTCTCTATTATCTTCTGACTACCATACCACCCCACTCCCCCAAAAAACTTCTTAAAGACAAAGGGTATTTGTTGCCTCATATAACTGTAGACTGCAGAGACTCGTGGCTTTGGTGTAGCTGAATCCATGCCTTAAATAATGTCATAACTAGTCTCTGTATCACTTTTTATCCCTCCATACTATTCTCTTTCCCAAGGACTCTTCCACATTATGGTGCCGAAAATATCTGTGTCAACTTTAAATCCAGTAAAAGTTTCTCTTTCCTAATAGTTCCAAATAAAGTTCTATATTTGAGTTTTATTAGACTGGCTTGAGTGACACACCTATCCTTGAACAAGCTGCTGTGTCAATGTCATGTAAATGATCTGACAAACTCGGGTTACAAGCCCTGTCCTGAATCTAGTAGCAATGTCAGGCATATTCTAACCATGTAGTTGAACTCAGGGAGGGGTGGCTCCCTAAGAAAAATCAGGGTGTTTATATCAGAAGAAGGAGAATGGGATGCTGGGCTGGTAGAAACAATGTTTCTTCACTATAAAAGGCCCCAGCAGAGTGAAAGTGAGTAGAATAACCTGTAGTGGAAGTGAGACATGAACTGCTCCAGGTTCATCACCAAGGGTCTGGGAGAAGCAGTCACTTGTCTTTTCTCAGTATAAGAAATGTGGTAAATGAGTGAAGTGCTCAGAATTCTTAGATGGCATGCCCTTATGTAAGTTACTGTAACCATAAAAGTTTAGTATGTAGCATATATAAAATTAAAAAATTTGGAACTTGTCATTCCTATTTTCACTAAAAATAAAGTTTACTGGGATATTTAGATCAACGTTATTATTATTTTTTTAATAAATTTGTTTATTTATTTTTGGCTGTGTTGGGTCTTTGTTGCTGCGCACAAGCTTTCTCTTATTTGCGGCCTAGCGGGGGCTACTCTTTTTTTTTTTTTTTTTTTTTGCGGTATGCGGGCCTTTCACTGTTGTGGCCTCTCCCGTTGCGGAGCAACAGTCTCCAGACGCACAGGCTCAGCATCCATGACTCACGGGCCTAGCCGCTCCGCGGCATGTGGGATCTTCTCAGACCGGGGCACAAACCCGTGTCCCCTGCATCGGCAGGCGGACTCTCAACCACTGCGCCACCAGGGAAGCCCCGGGGGCTACTCTTCATTGCGGTGCACGGGCTTCTCATTGTGGTGGCTTCTCGTGTTGCAGAGCACGGGCTCTAGGCACGCGGGCTTCAGTAGTTGCAGCACATGGGCTCAGTACTTGTGGCTCACGAGCTCTATAGCACAGGCTCAGTAGTTGTGGCACACAGGCTCAGTTGCTCTTCTGCATGTGGGATCTTCCCGGACCAGGGCTCGAACCCGTGTCCCCTGCATTGGCAGGCGGATTCTCAACCACTGCGCCACCAGGGAAGCCCGTAGATCAACATTATTAACTGGAACGTTAGAAGAGAAAGAGCAGCATGACTTCGTGAGTCTAGGGCACAGTGGGTGCCAGTTGAAAAATCCACAGGAAACGAAAAAAGGGAAGTGATTACTGACGAACCAGAATTTAACTACTATACTATAACCTTAAAATCCATTCCTTAAAAAATAGTTATTACAGCACTTAAAATTCACATCCTGCAGAATCTCAACCAATGAAAAAGTTACAAAGGGAGTGTGAAACTGAACTTGAAATAAAAGTTACTCTACATGTAGAGTAGAGAAAGTTACTCTACATGTAGAGTAGAGAAAGGTCAAAAACAGAACTAGGGAAGATGCTAGGACCCTCTAGGTTCTACATTCCTGAGTGACTTTCTGGAGTTCCTAAGATATCTAATCTAGGTTTGTTTATTGTTAGTACAAGAACACCCATGTATATAAGCAAACTTAGCGTATATTGTGGGCAAAATGGTCACAGAATGATAGAATATAGACCCTGAAAGAGATCCAGACACTCAGACCATCTCCTCCACCTAACAACAGGCTAGTGATAATCTGGTCCCTACCTGGCTCAGTCTTGTGTGATTTTTTTTTTTTCCTCCTAATTTTCTATATAGCCTTTATCTCCATAGTTGGTGTTTCCCAGACATAATATAGACAGTTCTTATCACCTTATCACCTGAAAGGGTAAACTGATACTGAGATATCCTTGAGGCCTTTCTTAGCTATGGGGCTAATACAGTGAGTGAGGAAAGAGCCCAGCATCCTTTAGTTCACTCAGAGATTGCCGCTCAGCAGCTGAGACTATCAACAGCTTTCTTTCATTCATCTGGTCAGTATTTATAGAGCATCTGTGTCAGACCCTGAGCTAGGCACTGAGATGACCATAGTATATAAAAGTCTCTTCCTACTCCCAGGGATCTTTACATTTAATTTATTTAAAAACGTATTGTCGGCAGGGGCGGGGGAAGGGAGATGTTTCTTTTCAAGGGTGTACTAGTGTTTTCCAACACGGGTACACACCCACAGCTAAGGTGTGTGTTCTATGACACATGGCACCTATGATGTGTTTCTTTAAGGAAAAAGAAATAATAAATCACTTTTGATCTTCACTTCCTGAGTGAAGGGATGAAAATATTTTCAGCAAATTGTTGAGATACTTCCTATCGTAAAACAGTTCTTAGAGACTTGGAAGAGTTATTTGCTTACATCAGTTTTTAGGAAGTAATTCATAGAAGAACAATTCAATTGCAAAGCCTAATATTGTTCCTCAAGCTACACCCTCTCTGCCTTTCTGTAGAAAAACACTGCCCAGACTTCCTATTAAATACAATCTTTTCCTAAAAGAAGGCAAGTGGCATCAATTTTTAAACAATGGAATGCCATCTGGAATGATAATTTGTAGTAGAGAAGGTAGCTAAAAAAATGAGCATCGTCATTAAGGAGAATGTACATGCAAAAAACGAGGAGTATTTCATTAAATTTTAACCAATAAACCACTTAATAATCTTATTCAAAACACAGGCTTTGAATTACGTCAAGGCAGAACAGAGAAACACAGATAAATATTCTATTCTGCAAAGTGTGTGTGTGTGTGTGTGTGCGTGTGTGTGTATACAGGTATATACACACATATACACATATACAAATGTATACTATGTTTATATAATATATAAATAAATACATTTATGAAATGTTTCTGAATCTTTAAGTATGATTTTACATGGATGGCATGAGAAATTTGGAAATAAAATAGAAAAATAATTTCAAACATATGAAAATAATTCAATACTAAGTCTCAAAAGATGATCAAACTGATACTCTTATGAACAATTAATGTGGTTTTCAACTTGCTGAAAATATTTTTTGGTCACTATTTGTGGTTTGATTTTTCATGAATTATAATTATGATATTTCCTTCAAGATTGTATTTTTAAAGCATAAATCTATTTTAAAATTACACATGTCAAATAATCTCCTGAAGATATGTTAGCTGAGACTTTTAAAAAAATCTTGTTTCTCACAAATTCTACTAACAACTGTGTCATCATGGATATCCTTGTAAGCATTTAAATATGAATATTCATCCTTTATGCTCCACTGTGGTATGTGTGTGACAGTATTATATGCCACCTGGACCTCTGACCATCACCCAGGATTAGAAAGATGTTACACTGAGTGGCAGTAGATTGACTCTCACAGCACCCCTTCTCATGACAAGAAACCATGATCCCCATGAGACGTTCGGAGTGAGAGAGTTTTGTACTTGGAAGTGTCAGGAAGTAGGGGGATCTACCCTCAGGATATGCAGGTCAAAGTTTGAAGGAAAATACGTTAAAAAAAATAGAAGAGTAAAAATATGGGTAAAATAAACATACAAAGAATAAAGGCACCCACTTTAGAAGGTATTTCACATGTACGCTCTCACAGAGTCAGCTTTTCAATGTCTGAAAATCTCAACTAAAATTATTCAGTGAAATGCTGGAGATTTTAGACAAGAGATAAGAATATAGATGTGACTGAGATTCCATGAAAACATGTTGCTAAGAAGTTTGTTGGTATTAACTGCTTCTTACTATCTTCTGAAGGAATGTTTTTTTCAACTCCAAATTAATTACTTGTGTACATTTTCTGAAAAATGCTTTCCCTCTATATATATAGTTTTACAATCACTGTAATTATTGGTTTTTACTTTTAATATTCTTACAAACCCCAGTAAATCATCATTGAGATTCAAGAATATTTCTTCAAGAAGGGTAATATACTGCTGAGTTCTATAAGCTACAAGAATGTTTATATGCCACCGTGTAAAAATTATCACTTAGAAATTCTTTTATGGAGCTTGCATATATTATTTATGAAATTTTGGCATATTTCCAAAATATTTTCTTTTGCACCTGCTACATGATCATTTAACTTAATGTTTGAGAGGACATGCTATTCTTTACCAAAGCAAAGTAAACACAGTCTCTAAAAGATATGAACTTTCTCTTGCCTAACAAATGATTTCTCCTGTATTTCTTAAATTATTTGTTCTCTTGGATAATTCATATTTCTGTGCTCCAATTGTACTTGTTTAGCAGTATAGAGATTTACCTTCACATTTCGTTAATATTCACTTCATATCTTATTTCATAATTATTATTAATGGTTTGTTTTTGCTTAAACATTTCCTACTAACAAGATTAGATGTATCAAATTTGTAAATTTTATCTATTTATAAACATATAAATTTTACTTAAAAGTGATTAGACAAGAACCAAGAATACATAATCTGTATGTGTCATCCTCATTTCCTTGCTTTCTTGACCACTGGGGAGAAAATTCTAGATTTAGTGCCTAAACGTGGATATGACCACACAGTGTCAGGTATGGGAACATCGATTGCCATTGGAACTGATGTGGAAAATAACTGTAATTTAAGTATATTAAGTGTTCTTTAAGAAGATGATATAGGTCAATTATATGACTTTCCCCCTAAAATATCCATTTTTTAAACTAAGCTTTTCTTTTTAAACGAAATGTTATCTGTCAAATATGGTTCTATGACCAATCACAAAATCACCTATGATATTTTCTGGAGGTAATAAGAGGTATACCTTCTTTCTTCTCCCTTTCACTTCAATTTCTTTACCGTTTGCTCTGCTCTGCCACCAACTTCTGCAACTGCTAATCTCATTTAAACATTTTTTTAAAAAAATTAAGCTCCTAAGGCTCTAAAAAAAGAAGCTATCAGATACTAGAATCAAACTCTGGAAATAGACTGGAAAGGATTAGAATGTAGCAACTAGACCTGCCTTTTCAAGATAGGACACAGGCATCTGGGGCCAGGCCCCATATTAGTTTCAAGGAATACAATGATGTAAAGGGCTCTCTGGCTTTGAAGATTTTATGCACTCAGGGGACAAAATGACAAACTGTACTTTGACGGTACCTTCAAAATTCCTACAACTGATGATTTTCAACTTGTTTTTAAAAGTGGCACATATGATAGCTGATATTCAAATGCATTGCCCTGCTATGAGCATATACAGGCTTATGAATATTTCTATCCCACTAGTTACTAGTGGTAATTCCAAAGTAATGGTTATCATAGAGGCTACAACGGTTTGATGACTGGATATTCTGGAAGTCAGATGCCACTGGTCATCAGCACCCAGTGGCAACTATTAGGACTGAACTCAAGTCTCTGGAGAAGCATGGTTAAAGCAAACAGAACCAAGTATTCTTGGATGAACTCAAGTATCAGGCCAGTATTGAAAGAATAAACCAAAACACTCCTGTACTAAAACTGATACAAAGGTCAAGGACTTGGTTTTAAACCTAACACAGAATCCTTGAATTTAGAAGTATAATTTACAGTCAAAAAAGATCTAGTGGCCCCAAAGATTTGAAAACGAGTCATGGCTTAGAGTTCCTCTTAACTAATGGCAGGACTGCTTGACAACCTCAGGGACAACTGAGACTGTGAGAGGAGACAACATACCTAAAAGCACCTGGCCCATTATCTGAGAGTTGGTCAATAAAGTTTCTATCTCCTTTTTAAATGCAGTAAGATCATCCTCAACCATTCCAGGACAGGTATGCAAAGGAGTGATTTATATGTATATATTTTTAACACCTTTATTGGAGTATAATTGCTTTACATTGTTGTGTTAGTTGCCGCTGTACAACAAAGTGAATCCATGCCACTCTCTCACTTCGTCCCAGCTTACGCTTCCCCCTCCCCGTGTCCTCAAGTCCATTCTCTACGTCTCCGTCTTTATTCCTGTCCTGTCCCTAGGTTCTTCAGAACAGTTTTCTTTTTTTAGATTCCACATATATGTGTTAGCATATGAGCATATGGTATTTGTTTTTCTCTTTCTGACTTACTTCACTCTGTATGACAGACTCTAGGTCCATCCACCTCACTACAAATAACTCAATTTCATTTCTTCTTATGGCTGAGTAATAATCCATTGTATATATGTGCCACATCTTCTTTATCCACTCATCTGTCTTGGACACTTAGGTTGCTTCCATGTCCCGGCTATTGTAAATAGTGCTGCAGTGAACATTGTGGTACCTGACTCTTTTTGAATTATGGTTTTTTCAGGGTATATGCCCAGTAGTGGGATTGCTGGGTCGTATGGTAGTTCTATTTTTAGTTTTTTGAGGAACCTCCGTACTGTTCTCCATAGTGGCTGTATCAATTTACATTCCCACCAACAATGCAAGTGGGTTCCCTTTTCTCCACACCCTCTCCAGAATTTACTGTTTATAGTTCTCTCATAAATCCAGAGAAATTTAACCCACAGAGGATTATAAAAATGCAGTCTATATCATGCTTCATCCTGTGCCAGAGCAACAGTTAGCAATCGCATCACCCCCTCTGAAAATAAAGTTCCCTCTTATTCACCAATATACTGAAGAAGAAATTAAGAGACCTTAATGTTATTAAGCCAAGGAATTGGTTTTAACAATATCAATTGTAGGTGACACTTAAAATATTTGATTTGAGAAATTCTTTCCACCCCATTCCTTTTGTAGAACTATGCGTTACGGGAACTAAGGAAAACAAGGACCCCTTCAACTCAAAGCTCTACAAGGGAAGCCATCATATCACAAAACTGAATCATGGTGCAAGGAGGCCGTCTGCACACCCCTTTTCTCTACTGAATTTCAAATGTTTGGCACAAAGAAATATCCAGCCAGTATCATCCAACTCCCCATGAACTGTCAGTAAAATAAGGCTAAAAGGTTTCAACCACTGATTTTTTTTTCCTAAGAAAGAATACCATTTAAACTTTGTCTCATAGTTTACATTCAATATATAAGCATCTGAATATCACTCTTGTATTATGTGTATATTTGAATAACTCCTTATATTGACATACTTTCAAGAAAATTTTCTTTAGAAATCTGAACAAGATGTTCAAGTACGCAAAACTGGTTTTTAGTAAACCAAGTTGAACTTAAAAGTGATGCTGTGAAGAAAAGAACAACAAAATGTTTCCTAGTGGTTATGTATGATTGTTTTATTAGGTTTGATAAGACTAAACAGTCCAAAGATTTGACAGTCCTGACACCTGGCATATGAAAGATGGAATTCCTGAATGGAAATTATTCTTATTGAACTTTTCTGAAGACTTTGGCTGGAAAGATGTATCCTTTCTAAAGCCAGTACATTCTCAGTGCTCCTTCAACTGGCTGAAAAATGAGGTACGGAATTCTTTGCTTAATGGGAAATCTACTGCTGTTTTAATACATATTTTTTTGGAACTTTTTTTTAAAAAAAATTCTGTCATCACTTTTCCTTTGTGGAAATAAATATGACACCATATGGGAAAAAATGTTAAAGCTCCATATGTATAGAGTAATGCTCTGAATTTAAAGATGAACTAATGCTAACCTCCATTTAATGATTAGAAAATATTGAAAACAAATACCCATACAAGTTTATATGCTTCACAGTTGCTATGTACAACACCAAGATGATATGGCTACTCTGTACTTGGCCGTGTTTAGGTAAAATCAGAGGTGTTTATAATAATAAGATATTTTTATGTGGCTACATTATTTATCTTACTGGTTCTACTTTGTGATGCACAACAGACCCGTTATTGTACTTCAGCTCAGATATTTATATACAATACAGTTCAAAGAACTGATTCTCATTCTTCTACCTACTGCTTAAAAAATGTAGGACAGCAAACTAAATAAAAAGAGGTCATAAATCACAATAGTACAGATGTTGAAAAGGGAAAGTGCTTTTTTGGTCTGTCAATGTGTCACATGAATTTTTAAGTTATGAAATCCATAAAAAATAGTTTCATGACTGAAAACAAAAAAGGAGGGTATGGATTAATTGAACAAAGAAATAGAGGATTCTTTAGAACTGATTCAGAGCCTAGTGGAGGGAGCTATCCACTTTGAAAGGTCTAAGACACAAAAGAATTCTGTGATTTGGCTATCACCTCTACTCAGCCCCAGGCTCAACAGTAGGAGTCAATATGGGGTCCCTAACTGGGATAGGGAGCCAAAGGGTATTCTTATACATTTGCCTCTTTAACCTATTTGAATATGTTCCATATGAGTCTAATGCGTTAGTAGGTGATGGACCGGGATTCATGAGTCCAGAAACATGAGGCAAGTGAGATTCTATCTCAGATATGATTAACATCCACTATCGAAACACTTCAGATGGCAGAGAACCTCCTTCTTTCTGAGATATCCCATCTTACCTTTGGTCAAACATGATCTCCCTTTACCTTTTGCTCATTTTCCTCTGGCATCTAAAGAAATATCTATCCCTTGTTCTACATGGTAGTTTCAAACATGTGAAGATAGTACTTACGTCCCTCAGCTTACATGTCCAACTGAATATTGTTCTCCAAAGAAAACATTCTCAGCTCTTTCTGTCATTTTTTAAATTTCTCTTCTTAATTGCACATTGTTAAGTGAGTTATTGTTCATCCCAATACGTTTAAAAATGTGTCATTTAGCACACCCCAAACACACTCCTGTTGTAGAAAATAGGAACACCATCACTCCCTTCCTTATTTTCTGATCACAGGTAATATATCATACCTTGTACAGCATTTACAATGGACCACTCTTCTCCCACACTGCCAGTTTCGTTCATCAACTGAATTACTTCCGTACCATTAATGAGCTAAGTCTCACTCCATTTACGCGCATGCACACACACACACGGAAATTCTATGACCAACTAAAACAATGAAGCTTAAGAAAAATAATTTTGAATTGAACTAAATGAATGTTCATTGTATTGGAGGGAGATAAGTGGCATTGTTAGTTATTCATTTGGCAGTTTAAATATTTCTTGCCCTTCCCTTGCAATACTTTATGTGTAGACAGCAAAGCAATACCTCATCTATAGTCGAGTTCCTTATCCACATGAGCTTTTTTTTTTTTTTTGCGGTACGCGGGCCTCTCACTGTTGCGGCCTCTCCCGTTGTGGAACACACGCTCCGGACGCGCAGGCTCAGCGGCCATGGTTCATGGGCCCAGCCGCTCCACGGCATGTGGGATCTTCCCAGAACGCGGCACGAACCCGCGTCCCTGGTGTCGGCAGGCGGACTCTCAACCACTGTGCCACCATGGAAGCCCCCACATGAGCTTTTTACTTGATATTTTACCTGATGTCTCAAATAATTGACATCACTGTCATTTTTTACATACTTCTCTATTCCAATACTTGGTGTAATTTCAAACTTCTATGAAGATGCAGGTATCAAGCTTCAGCTCTGGGATCCCAGGCAAGTATTTCAGGTTGGTGCCTGTCTTTCTCTTTTGTTAACTGAAAAATAAATGGCTCCTCTTTTGAGATTATTCATTGCATTATTTATACTTCTGCACACAACTGAGGCCCAGGTACACTCATCATTCGACAAAAACTAGAGAAAGAAGAGGAAAGGAAGCTTGGAGATGAATGATCTTAGCTCTCACCTGTCACAGCATCTGTGGGAATAACCACAGGTTGTTGACTGTGATTACTGGTTTTGTTATATCTGCCCTCCATAAAAGTTTTAAATTTCCTTTTGAACGCTCTTCGTATGCCCAAGGAATGTTTCAACAGCACTAAAGATGTCTCACTCATTGCAAAGATTATCAGAGCTTTCAAGTGCATTGGATATTTGGCTAGCAAAATTTTAAAGTGTACACTTTTATCCTTTACTATTGGGAAATTACATAATAAATACGTATTATTTCTCAGCAGTTACTGATCTGTGCAGTTATGTGAAACCCTTGCTTTCATTTTTATTATTCTTATAGTGGGATCAGTTGATGAGAAAAATATAAGACTGGCCTTTGCATCTTATTTACCCACTCCACTATAAGAACAGAGGATTTAAAAGCCAATTTAAATTGAGGGGAAAACGTGTGTATTTTTTGAGAAAGCAACAAGGAGGAAAACAGAGCAGCAAGAGTATAAAGTCTGAGAACGTGCCCCCAACTGAAGATGCCATGGTGTTAGCAGGTCATGCTACCATGACAGGATGCTGGAATGAGACTCATGTTGACTCAGTTTCAAATATGTTCCAGTAAGAGAGACTGAGGTAGCAGGATGGACGTAAGACACATCTTTATATGCAATGCATATTCATAAAACATCTGAGTTCCAGTGTCGCCACTCCAAGAACTCTCAGCAGATGATGTTATTCAAGAGATTTCTGAGAATAATACCTGTGCAGAAGATGGTGCTGTGAGCTCTGTAACCTACCTGGGCACCCTCCACCAAAGGCACATGGCTCTGTACCACTTCCTAAAGCCTGGTGAGGAGGACTTTCACAAGAAGACTTGGAGAGCTAAAATATGTGTGTCTCTGCAGTTGTGGGGGTCACATCGAAAGCACTAGTGGGCAGAAGAAGTGCCAACTAATTGCTTGGTGACAAGCCAGCAGAATGATGCAGCACTGCGGAGTCTCTCAGGGCAAAGCATGTGAGAGCATGTTCTGCAGATCAGAATGGGCCATGTGAGCTGGCATGAGGTCACCTAAGGTCATGCCAAGAATGGTGATTAGAAGACTGAGGAGACCTCAGCTGAGAGAGACTTGATACGATGTATCACAGCGGGTATCACAGGGTGTGTCACAGGATGCTGAAGAAGAATACAAAGTATCTGCTCGGCATAGACATTGGCATGGGGCTGTAGAATAGAGGTTTCCACAGGTGAGAGTCCCTGAAGTGACTGAAAGTGCATCACAAGAGAAAGTCTAGTTTAACTATGGGCCAAGTCCAGGAGTACAGCTGACTTACAATATCTGACTCCGTCTTGCAATCTCTTTTGCAGGCTCTAGCCTAAGGCTGATCTAGGCTAGAGAAGAGATTTTTGCTTCATCAAGTTAAGAGGTTAATTTGAATCTTGGTCTGGACATGCTAATAACTGAAATAAGACAGTGTTTGTGACAAAGTGACCAATTACATAAAGAATGAGCAGAAAATACAGGGACTTTGATTTCATCCAAGTTTTCATTCACGAATAGGGAAGAATTCTACCACTGAATAAGACTTAATGGGGCTGCAGAAAACAAAAATAAAGTTGCATTTTGATCAGTTACAATGCATGATTCTTGCTACTTTGGAGGCGGTAGCAAGGCGTCAGAAGATACGAGCTTCAGGACATCCCTAGGAGAACAGATGGTGGACTTTGAAGCTGTAAATTTAGGCAAAATGCTCTCTCCTCAGCCTGGTGACAAACCACTGGTGCCTCCCACCCTCAGGAGACCAGTCCCACTTGACTGATATGCACAGACAAATAGACAATGAAATCCAAAAAAACAGGAGGCCCTCTTTAAACGTTCTGGATTTCATACAATTTGGGGGACCTGAGGATCTGCAATATGAGAGACTGAATTTCTCACCAGTGACGGAGAGTCAATTTTATTTTTATTCAGAAATATGTTTTGATACCTAAATGTTGTGGTTTTATTTGAAAAACATAATACTTGCTTTATTCCAAAAAGTCTGTGGAATAGAAGGAAATGCATGGCAGTAGTGGAATCAGGACACGTAGTAGGTGAAAAGGCCATTGGAAGGGCATCTGTCAGTAGTGGGTGAGTACTGAGTCAGTAATGTCTATAGACAATTCACAAACAGCCTGGAATTTCTGTGCGTCGCTGTTATCTCTGCAGCTCCTAGGACGTATTTCGCTGTCTGCTGTGTAGCTGTATATACCACAAACACTCTAAGAGCATTTTAAAAGACTTCTATTCTTGCTTCCCTTTCCTTCCTGGCAAGTTCTGTGTTTTTTGTTGTTCTTTTGTTTTGTTTTGTTTTTTGCTTTTTAATCCTTAATAGGGAGAAGTTTTGCGCCTCTGGAAATATACTGCAATTTTATGGCTCTTCCTGATGAGTGAATTTTTCAGCAACCATATGGTATGGCTGGCTCTGACTCTATTGAACTCTAATAATGTTCAGAGTCTGTGGAGCAGCTTGTTCATTCCAATCTTTTGTAAGCCTTGCTATATTGATTGCGGTCTTTGATAAACCAAGTTGTTGAGTTTTCGGTCTCTGCCAGAAGTTTTAAATAAGACAGTTTGAAAGTCAGCTTTGGTTGAGCTTTATTTTGCATAACTTGCTTTCTCCTATGCCATAGGCATGATAAATTTATGGCATAACTTTTCATTTTGATTATTTCAGAAAATATTTGCTTCTCAAGCCCTTACACGTGAAGTGCTTGAGTCTCCCGAGATAGTCTTAATGTTCCTTCTCATTTTACACGTATCAGAGTATTTTCCTTCTGCCATAAGTTCAGCGTTTACACTTACTGAAATTCTTTGAAATGTGCTTATTTTTGCAATTATTTCAGCATTTAAAGTAGTAAAATATTACATAGTGTCATGAGTTGGTTTTCAAAACAAGAGCTCTTATATTTTTTATCCATACAATGATCATTTAATTAATATCTATTATATGCCTACCATAGTACCTTCCCTGAAGAAATTTAATGTCTAGAATGAGATACTACTACTACTATTGGTAATAATAATAATAAATATAGCTAAAATTTGTTGAGTGGTTCCTACTTGCCAGGTACCATTATAGAATTTTACATGTCAGATATGAATTGATTCTCAGACATACACAAATGGATACTATTATTCATTTCTTTTAACATTAAAGGAAAAAGACATGGACAAATTAATTCTCTTGCCTCACACAGGTAATAAATGTCACACAGATAGTACATGATGAATTCAAATTTAGGCATCTTGATTCTCTTGAATTATCCTATCTTTCTCGATAGAAAAGAATGATTAACATATTTCTGGTGAGAGGGAGTTCAGCTCCTGAAAGGTCTAGGAGTCTTATAAATGAAATAGGGATTTACCTTAGGGACAGTATAGATCATTGAGCAGATGTCAGTGAGGCACTAAGAGAATTGTGATTTCAGAAATCTCTGTGATGAACTGAAGGAAAAGGTGAGAAATAGTCAAGTATTATTCCTAAATTTTTTGATTTGTGTTGCTGGGTGAATGGAGTACGTATATAAGGAGAGTGGAGGAGGAGCGAGTGAGACAGAAAACAAACTTGGGTTTGGAAATGTAGAATTTGACAATCACATAGAGATTAGCACCAGAGATACGGATAGAATAAATGAGGCCAAGGAACTGAATGGGATTTTTTTTTTTTTTTTTTTTTTTTTTGCGGTACGCAGGCCTCTCACTGTTGTGGCCCCTCCCGTTGCAGAGCACAGGCTCTGGACGCGCAGGCTCAGCGGCCATGGCTCACGGGCCCAGCCGCTCCGTGGCATGTGGTCTTCCTGGACCGGGGCACGAACCCGTGTCCCCTGCATCAGCAGGCGGAGTCTCAACCACTGTGCCACCAGGGAAGCCCAGGATTATCTTTTGAGCATCATAAAATATGGAGAGAAGAGAGCCAACGACTCAGGAAAATTCCAATAGTTATGGGAGTCCCAGAAAACAAGGAGTTAATAAAGTTGTCTGACAATAATTTTGAACAGTGGTGAAAGGAATACAAAGCTAGCTGGTATCACAAAAGCCAAGAAAGAGGGCATTTCAGGAGACAGGACGAGTGTCATACATTCTTAAGAAAGGCTTTGTAATCTGATGATTGAAAACAATTCTGTTGGATTTATTAACAATGAGATTGTTGGCAATCTTGGTATGAGTAATTTCAGTGGAATGATGGACTCCACAAAGGAAGCTGAAGTTGATGGGGAAAAACTAGAAAGTGAAGAAGCAAAAACAGCAAATGTAACAACTCTTCAAGAAACTCATCTGTGAAGGGCAGGGACAAGAATTAGTGCTGGCCGAAAAATTAGGGCTGGGCTTCCCTGGTGGCGCAGTGGTTGAGAGTCCGCCTGCCGATACAGGGGACACGGGTTCGTGCCCTGGTCCAGGAAGATCCCACGTGCCGTGGGGTGGCTGGACCCTTGAGCCATGGCCGCTGAGCCTGCGCGTCTGGAGCCTGTGCTCCGCAACGGGAGAGGCCACAACAGTGAGAGGCCCGCGTACCGCAAAAAAAAAAAAAAAATTAGGGCTGATAAGCTTAGACAAAAAGTCTAAGCTTATCAGGCCTAATTTTTTTTTTTTCAGTACTCCTAATGATTTGGGCACTAAAAAAGTAGACTTAGATACAGGCATCGGTGTTTTTGCTTTGCAAAAATGAACCTCGTATCAAGAAGTTCAAGTCCTCTGCAATGATACAGCGAGTTAGAAGGTGGGGGTGCTTAAGGAGCTTAGAGGAGGCTGAATCAGCTCTTCAGGGGAAAGGAAGGCAGCTGATTAGGGGGATCTAAAAGGATCAGGAAACAGTGTTGAGGAACAAGTAGAGGCTGCCGCTCATGGCACGATCTGGGAGCTGGCACTATTTTCTCCAGAATTCAGCATCCTGCACAAGGCAGACAACTATATTCATTCATGCTTGGTGTTTTTCTATACTGGTAACTGAAGAATTCATTAGAGGAAGGTCAATGTATTACTAATAGAGGAGTTGAAAAAACAGATCCTT
Source organism: Delphinapterus leucas (assembly GCF_059928025.1). Lineage (NCBI taxonomy): Eukaryota > Metazoa > Chordata > Mammalia > Artiodactyla > Monodontidae > Delphinapterus > Delphinapterus leucas. Next base: position 68,483,647 of record NC_143137.1, on the reverse strand, counting down.
TTATCTAGTTTGAATAGCGGCAGAAAGAACTATTTTAATAAGTATGAATTATGTACCACGTAGAAGGGGATACAGGGGTGAACAAAATACTTACATGTGTCCTGCCCTCAATCATGTTGGTAGTTGAGATAGAAACAAATGAATACTCATATAAATGTATAATTACCAATAATATTAATTGCTCTGAAAGAAAGTTAAGATACACGGTGAGAGGCTAAGAGGGTAGAATGCTTTAGATTGCATGTCCTGGAAACATTTAGAATGGTAGCTTCACAAAGAAGATTTATTGTGGAGTGTTCTCAGGACACTCGTGAAGGCATCGAGGAAGCAGGACTGGGTTGAGGGAGAAGTTGGGCCACAGTGCACCTGAGGTCTCAGCTGATCCTATGGAAGTCTGGCTGCTGGGAAGGCCCTTCAAATCTATCCCAGGGCTTCCCTGGTGGCGCAGTGGTTGAGAGTCCGCATGCCAATGCAGGGGACGCGGGTTCGTGCCCCGGTCTGGGAAGATCCCACATGCCGCGGAGCGGCTGGGCCCGTGAGCCACGGCCGCTGAGTCTGCGCGTCCGGAGCCTGTGCTCCACAACGGGAGAGGCCACAACAGTGAGAGGCCCGCTTACCGCAAAAAAAAAAAAAAACAAAAAAAAAAACAAACCTATCCCAAATTAAGGCAAGGGGACAGAGCTTTGCATCTTCACGGTCACTGGCTATAAGTTGCTCCCCTGGAAGAGTTTATAACAAAGGGTAAGGCACTCTCTGCGGTAGCTGAGGAAATTCACAGCGAAGGATGTATCAGTGAACTCTCAGCAGCCTGTTTTCCCAGCAGCTGGGGCTGGTGTGTCAGCCCTATAGAGGGTATCTGAGTGAAGCACCATGTAGTAATTATAGTTTATTACCCAGTGGTACAGATCCACCAACATCTTCTAGTAAGTTTTCCCTATCTGGGAGCAGCTCCTTCAGGGTTCTCATTGACCTTTCCTGGGAAACTTACAAGAAAAGGGCTATAGGATGAACCACAGTTGCTTCGTGTGACCTCTTAGCAGTAACTAATACTCATCACCCTGCTCCACCACACATTCCACACTTTCCTCATTCTCAGCTAACGCCTTTGCTTGCTAGGTGGTTTTCCTGGAAGAGTGAATGAGATCTTTGTCCCTGAAGGATCTGAGTCCCTAGTTACCACGCTCTTCTCAGACAATGGCTGCTGTGCTTGTTCATTATTATGAAAACTGGTCAGGGAAGCAGTGAGATACTCCAGTGAATCCCTTGAGCACAAAATATGTTCACTCCCATTTTGCAGCAAGATGCTCAGGGTAGGTTTCTTACCAAGATGCTTGTCAGGATGGTGATTCTCTGTTTTTCCTGATGTTTTCTTGGTACAAGGAGTCTGAAGTTACTGGACAGCAACTTTCAAGTTGCAAGTTGAGTGGGACTCTTACTGTGTCCCTGGTAACACAGGGAGCCCAAATTTTCCTAGTGGGTCATTGGGAGTGATAAGAAGTGGGGCGATTGCTATCTCCAACTCTTTGGTTCCCAGTCTCCTGTGTTTGAGATATTGAGGACAAACCAACATATAATGTTCCTTGACTTGGGGTATATACTGTGTCTCGGAGAATGGCACCCCTCCTTCTCTGTTATGGGCTGAATTGTGTCCCCCTCCCAAATTCATATTTTGAAGTCATAAACTGCAGTATCATATAATGTGACTGTATTTGGAGACAGGGGCTTTAGAAAGGTGATTAAGTTAAAATGAGGCCTTATCCAATCTGGTGTCCTTATAAAAAGGGGAAATTTTGACAAAAAAAGTGACACCAGGGGTGTGCTCGCACAGAGAGATAACTATGTGAAAAGACAGCAAGAGGGTGGCCATCTGCAAGCCAAGGAAGAGGCCTCAGGAGAAACCAAATCTGCCACTACCTTTATCTTTTGACTTCCAGCCTCCAGAACTGAGAGAAAATAAACTCCTGTTGTTTAAGTCACTTAGGCTGTGGCATTTGTTACGAGAGCCCTAGCAAAGTAATACACTCCCAAACCAAACTGATGCATATCATCAGCTACATATTTAAGAGGCCCATTCCACCATTCAACAGGTAACTTCTGGGTGGTTTTATATATTATAGGCCCAGTGGATCCCATGGTCATGTGCCCACTGCCATACCTTGGTTGCTATGAAGTTAGTCCCTTTGTTCAAGGCATAGGCATGCAGGATGCTATGTCAGTAGATAATACAATTTTCTGTATGTCTTCAGATAGAGAGGATGACCAAGTCTTTGTGGGTAGGAAGGTCAAATGTATAAGCAGTGTATGAATTTGACTTGCTCATCTTTCCAGGTGGGAGAAGTCAAGTGCAATCAACTCTCCACCAAGTGGTTGGCTAGTTTTCTCTAGGGCTGGCATCATATGAGACTCAGCATTGGTATCTGTTTTGGCCAGTTAAACATTCAGTGGGGGCAGCCCATGTGTAACCTCCATCTCCGCCATCACAGCATCTCCATTATTCTCCCCTTGTCCCAGTACTGGGGTGACCAATGACAACAACTGGCTATCTTTAACAGTTTTAGTCATTGTCTCTACCTTTTTATTTAGTTTCTCTCCTGGGGTTTATGCTCTCTACTGGGCATTAACATGCAATACAAATATCTTCACACACTATGCTTACTGCTGTAGGTCCATCCACATGCCCCTTTCCTCCATTAGTTTACATTGTATAATTAAGACATACCCTTCTTTGGTGCCTATTTTGTCTACAGTGATATTGTGTTTTTATTAGAATTCTCCATACCTCTCTCACTGTAGCCCTGGCTACAACTTCATTGTGAAAGCTGCACCCACCATTGCATCCAACAGCTAAGTGCTGCCACCCGGGCTCCTCTCATTCTATCATCCCATCATCCCCATCGCGATCATGAAGCCCAGACCAGGAGCAGAATGTCTTACTATCAGCTATTGCCTACAGAAGAAATCCTCCACTGAACTTCCCAATGCTGCCACTGTTCCTCTCACTAGGCATGCCTAATTTATTTAGTAAACAGAATGTTCCCTAGGCCCTCCCATGGAACCAGTTGAATAACTGGTATGTTTGCCAACCTCAGGTAGTATATCTACTATATAAAGTTTATTTCCAGGAGACTTTTAAACCCTTACTCCACTACCACTACAGCAGTTCTGACACTGATACTTCACTTAGGGAAGACCATCGATTTTTACAAGTTTCCAGGCGTCACCGTAGCCATGTATTAGTACTACCTCCGGGGATCCTTGTCAGACTTTTAAATCTTATTCCACAGAAAACCACCCCACATGAATAAACTTTTCCTTATCAGATGTGTTTCTGTTTCCCTGAGCACATCTCAGAATCCCATTCTATACATTCTCTCCCTGCTCTCACTGGTAGTGTATATATCAGCCCGATCCGGGATCTTCTTCAGTGTAGAGTCCCTCTCCTTCCTTGGCTGATCAGGCTCAAGTTCCTGTTCAGGCTATGCTGGGATTTGACTTTTATTGATATGGTTATTGAAACAGTTGCCAGGATGGTAGGTGGGAGGAGATCTTTGGAGACGTAAGTGTCATCTTACAAAGCGTCTGCCTTACTTGAGGCCTCTACACATTCTTCAAGCAAGGGAGCCACTAAATTCTAATAAAAAAGAGTGTATGGGAGACCTTCAAGATGGCAGAAGAGTAAGACGCGGAGATCAACTTCCTCCCGACAAATACATCGGAAATACATCTACTGCAAACTTTGATTTTACCTGATGCAATTTCCTTTTTTTTTTTAACATCTTTATTGGAGTATAATTGCCTTACAATGGTGTGTTAGTTTCTGCTTTATAACAAAGTGAATCAGTTATACATATGTTCCCATATCAAAGTTTGCAAAAGAAAAGATTGGATATTTTGATATAAAAATAAGAACACATCATTTCTATAATGTGGATATTCTGATATATTGTGAGACTGCTCTGGGATAAAAAAAAAGTTTTAAATTAGTAAAGATAAATTGATTTTAAAATTAAAAAAAAAGAAAGAAATACATCTACATGTGGAACAGCTTCTACTGAACACTGGCAGAAGACCTCAGACCTCCCAAAAGGCAAGAAACTCCCCACGTACCTGGGTAGGGCAAAAGAAAAAAGAATAAACAGAGACAAAAGAATAGGGACGGGACCTGCACCAGTAGGAGGGAGCTGTGAAGGAGGAAAGGTTTCCACACACTAGAAGCCCCTTCGCGGGCGGAGACTGCGGGTGGTGGAGGAGGGAAGCTTCAGAGCCACCGAGAAAAACGCAACCACTGGGATGAGGAGGGCAAAGCGGAGACATTACCGCACAGAGGATCCGTGCTGACCAGCACTCACCAGCCTGAGAGGCTTGTCTGATCAGCCGCCGGGGCGGGCAGGGCTGGGAGCTGAGGCTCGGGCTTCGGTCAGATCCCAGGGAGAACACTGGGGATGGCTGTGTGAACACAGCCTGAAGGGGGCTAGTGCGCCACAGCTAGCCAGGAGGGAGTCCAGGAAAAGTCTGGACCTGCCTAAGAGGCAAGAGACCATTGTTTCAGGGTGCGCGAGGAGAGGGGATTCAGAGCGCCGCCTAAACGAGCTCCAGAGACTGGCGCGAGCCGCGGCTATCAGCGCGGACCCCAGAGACGGGCATGAGACGCTAAGGCTGCTGCTGCCGCCACCAAGAAGCCTGTGTGCAAGCACAGGTCACTCTCCACACCTCCCTTCCTGGGAGCCTGTGCAGCCCACTACTGCCAGGGCCCCGGGATCCAGGGACAACTTCCCCGGGAGAATGCACGGCACGCCTCAGGCTGCTGCAACGTCACGCTGGCCTCTGCCCGCCGCAGGCTCGCCCCACATCCGTACCCCTCCCCGAATCAGCTGCTTCTTTAACCCAGTCCTGTCTGAGCGAAGAACAGACGCCCTCAGGCGACCTACACGCAGAGGCGGGGCCAAATCCAAAGCTGAACCCCAGGAGCTGTGTAAACAAAGAAGAGAAAGGGAAATCTCTCCCAGTAGCCTCAGGAGCAGAAGACTGAATCTCCACAATCACCTTGATGTACCCTGCATCTGTGGAATATCTGAATAGACAACGAATCATCCCAAATTCAGAAGGTGGACTTTGGGAGCCATGATATATATATTTTTTTGCTTTTTCTCTTTTTGTGAGTGTGTATGTGTATGCTTCTGTGTGTGATTTTTGTCTGTATAGCTTTGCTTTTACCATTTGTCCTAGGGTTCTGTCTATCTGTTTTTAATTTTTATTTTTTTTAGTATAGTTTTTAGCACTTGTTATCATTGGTGGATTTGTTTTTTGGTTTGGTTGCTCTCTTCTTTCATTACTTTTTAATTTTTTTACTTTTAATAATTATTTTTTATTTTAATAACTTTATTTAATTAATTTTTCTTTCTTTTTTTCTCCCTCTTCTTCTGAGCCGTGTGGCTGACAGGGTCTTTGTGCTCCAGCCGGTGTCAGGCCTGAGCCTCTGAGGTGGGAGAGCCAACTTCAGGACACTGGTCCACAAGAGACCTCCCAGCTCCACATAATATCAAACAGCGAAAATCTCCCAGAGATCTCCATCTCAACACCAAGACCCAGCTCCACTCAACTATGAGCAAGCTCCAGTGCTGAACACCCTATGCCAAACAACTAGCAAGACAGGAACACAACCCCACCCACTAGCACAGAGGCTGCCTAAAATCATAGTAAGGTCACAGACACCCCAAAACACACCACCGGACACGGACCTGCCACCGGAAAGACAAAATCCAGCCTCATCCAACAGAACACAGGCACTAGTCCCCTCCACCAGGAAGCCTACACAACCCACTGAACCAACCTTAGCCACTGGGGGCAGACACCAAAAAACAATGGGAACGACGAAACTGCAGCCTGCGAAAAGGAGACCCCAAACACAGTAAGTCAAGAAAAATGAGAAGACAAAGAAACACAGAGCAGGTGAAAGACCAAGACAAAAACCTACCACACCAAACAAATGAAGAGGAAATAAGCTGTATACCTGAAAAAGAATTCAGAGTAATGATAGTAAAGATGATCCAAAATCTTGGAAATAGAATGGAGGAAATATAAGAAACGTTTAACAAGGACCTAGAAGAACTAAAGGGCAAACAAACAATGATGAACAACACAATAAATGAAATGAAAAATTCTCTAGAAGGAATCAATAGCAGAATAACTGAGGCAGAAGAACGGATAACTGACCTGGATGATAAAATAGTGGAAATAACTACTGCAGAGCAGAATAGAGAAAAAAGAATGAAAAGAATTGAGGACAGTCTCAGAGACCTCTGGGACAACATTAAACGCACCAACATTTGAACGATAGGGGTCCCAGAAGAAGAGAAGAAAAAGAAAGGTACTGAGAAAATATCTGAAGAGATTATAGTTGAAAACGTCCCTATTATGGGACAGGAATAGTTAACCAAGTCCAGGAAGCACAGAGTGTCCCATCTAGGATAAATCCAAGGAGAAACATACCAAGACACATATTAATCAAACTATCAAAAATTAAATAAAAAGAAAAAATATTAAAAGCTGCAAGGAAAAAACAACAAATAACATACAAGGGAATTCCCATAAGGTTAACAGCTGATCTTTCAGCAGAAACTCTACAAGCCAGAAGGGAGAGGCAGGACATATTTAAAGTGATGAAAGGGAAAAACCTACAAGCAAGATTACTCTACCCAGGAAGGATCTCATTCAGATTCGACGGAGAAATTAAAACCTTTACAGACAGCAAAACCTAAGAGAATTCAGCACCATCAAACCAGCTTTACAACAAATACTAAAGGAACTTCTCTAGGCAGGAAACACAAGAGAAGGAAAAGACCTACAAAAACAAACCCAAAACAATTAAGAAAATGGTAATAGGAACATACATATCGATAATTACCTTACATGTAAATGGATTAATAGCTCCAACCAAAAGACATAGACTGGCTGAATGGATACAAAAACAAGACCAGTACATACACTGTCTACAAGAGACCCACTTCAGACCTAGGGGCACAGACAGACTGAAAGTGAAGGGATGGAAAAAATATTCCAGGCAAATGGAAATCAAAAGAAAGCTGGAGTAGCAATTCTCATATCAGACAAAAAAGAGTTTAAATAAAGACTATTACAAGAGACAAAGAAGGACACTGCATAATGATCAAGGGATCAATCCAAGAAGAAGGTATAACAATTGTAAATATTTATGCACCGAACACAGGAGCACCTCCATACATAAGGCAAATGCTAAGGGCCATAAAGGGGAAATCGACAGTAACAGAATCATAGTAGGGGACATTAACACCCCACTTTCACCAATGGACAGATCATCCAAAATGAAAATAAATAAGGAAACACAAGCTTTAAATGATACATTAAACAAGAGGGACTTAATTGATATTTATAGGACATTCCATCCAAAAAAAACAGAAAACACTTTCTTCTAAGTGCTCATGGAATATTCTCCATGATAGATCATATCTTGGGTCACATGTCAAGCCTTGGTAAATTTAAGAAAATTGAAATCATATCAAGTATCTTTTCTGACCAAAACACTATGAGACTATATATCAATTACAGGGAAAAAATCTGTAAAAAATACAAACACATCAGGGCTAAACAACAGACTACTTATTAATGAAGAGATCACTGAAGAAATCAAAGAGGAAATCAAAAAATACCTAGAAACAAATGACAATGAAAACATGACGACCCAAAACCTTTGGGATGCAGCAAAAACAGTTCTAAGAGGGAACTTTATAGCAATACAATCCTAACTTAAGAAACAGGAAACATCTCAAATAAACAACCTAACCTTACACCTAAAGCAATTAGAGAAAGAAGAACAAAAAACCCCAAAGTTAGCAGAAGGAAAGAAATCATAAAGATCAGATCAGAAATAAATGAAAAAGAAATGAAGGAAACAATAGCAAAGATGAACAAAACTAAAAGCTGGTTGTTTGAGAAGATAAACAAAATTGATAAACCACTAGCCAGACTCAACAAGAAAAAAGGGAGAAGACTCAAATAAATAGAAATAGAAATAAAAAAGGAGAAGTAACAACTGACCCTGCAGAAATACAAAGGATCATGAGAGATTACTACCAGCAACTATATGCCAGTAAAATGGACAGCCTGGAAGAAATGGACAAATTCTTAGAAAAGCACAACCTTCTGAGACTGAACCAGGAAGAAATAGAAAATATAAACAGACCAATCACAACCACTGAAATTGAAACTGGGATTAAAAACCTTCCAACAAACAAAAGCCCAGGACCAGATGACTTCACAGGCGAATTCTATCAAACATTTAGAGAAGAGCTAACACCTATCTTTCTCAAACTCTTCCAAGATATAGCAGAGGTAGGAATACTCCCAAACTCATTCTATGGGGCCACCATCACCCTGATACCAAAACCAGACAAAGATGTCACAAAGAAAGAAAACTACAGGCCAATATCACTGATGAACACAGATGCAAAAATCCTCAACAAATACTAGCAAAGAGAATCCAACAGCACATTAAAAGGATCATACACCAAGATCAAGTGGGGTTTATCCCAGGAATGCAAGGATTCTTCAATATACGCAAATCAATCAATGTGATACATCATATTAACAAACTGAAGAATAAAAACCATATGATCATCTCAATAGACGCAGAAAAAGCTTTCAACAAAATTCAACACCCATTTATGATCAAAAATCTCCAGAAAGTAGGCATAGAGGGAACTTATCTCAACATAATAAAGGCCATATATGACAAACCCAAGCCAACATCATTCTCAATGGTGAAAAACTGAAACCACTTCCACTAAGATCGGGAACACAACAAGGTTGCCCACTCTCACGACTATTATTCAACATAGTTTTGGAAGTTTTAGCCACGGCAATCAGAGAAGAAAAAGAAATAAAAGGAATCCAAATCAGAAAAGAAGAAGTAAAGCTGTCATTGTTTGCAAATGACATGATACTATACATAGAGAATCCTAAAGATGCTACCAGAAGACTACTAGAGCTAATCAATGAATTTGGTAAACTATCAGGATACAAAATTAATGCACAGAAATCTCTTGCATTCCTATACACTAATGATGAACAATCTGAAAAAGAAATTAAGGAAACACTCCCATTTACCATTGCAATAAAAAGAATAAAATACCTAGGAATAAACCTACCTAAGGAGACAAAAGACCTGTATGCAGAAAACTATAAGACACTGATGAAAGAAATTAAAGATGATACAAACAGATAGAGAGATATACCATGTTCTTGGATTGGAAGAATCAACATTGTGAAAATGGATATACTGCCTATAGCAATCTACACATTCAATGCAATCCCTATCAAACTACCACTGACATGTTTCGCAGAACTAGAATAAAAAATTTCACAATTTGTATGGAAACACAAAACACCCCGAATAGCCAAAGCAATCTTGAGAAAGAAAAACGGAGTTGGAGGAATCAGGCTCCCTGACTTCAGACTATACTACCAAGCTACAGTAATCAAGACAGTCTGGTACTGGCACAACAACAGAAATATACATCAATGGAACAGGATAGAGATCCCAGAGATAAACCCACGCACATGTGGTCACCTTATTATTGATAAAGGAGGCAAGAATATACAGGGGAGAAAGACAGACTCTTCAGTAAGTGGTGCTGGGAAAACTAGACAGCTACATATAAAAGAATGAAATTTGAACACTCCTTAATACCAGACACAAAAATAAACTCAAAATGGATTAAAGACCTAAATGTAAGGCCAGACACTATAAAACTCTTAGAGGAAAACAGAGGCAGAATACTCTATGACATAAATCACAGCAAGATCCTTTTTGACCCACCTCCTAGAGAAATGGAAATAAAAACAAAAATTAGAAAATGGGACCTAATTAAACTTAAAAGCTTTTGCACAGCAAAGGAAACCATAAACAAGACGAAAAGAAAACCCTCAGAATGGGGGAAAATATTTGCATATGAAGCAACTGACAAAGGATTCATCTCCAAAATTTACAAGGAGCTCATGCAGCTCAGTATCAAAAGAAACAAACAACCCAATCCAAAATTGGCAGAAGACCTAAATAGACATTTCTCCAAAGAAGATATACAGATTGCCAACAAACACATGAAAGAATGCTCAGCATCATTAATCATTAGAGAAATGCTAATCAAAACTATAATGAGGTGTCACATCACACCAGTCAAATGGCCATCATCAAAAAATCTAAAAACAATAAATTCTGGAGAGGGTGTGGAGAAGAGGGAACCCTGTTGCACTGTTGGTGGGAATGTAAATTGATACAGCCACTATGGAGATCAGTATGGAGATTCCTTAAAAAAATAAACATAGAACCACCATACAATCCAGCAATCCCACCCCTGGGCATATACCCTGAGAAAACCATAATTCAAAAAGAGTTATGTACCACAATGTTCATCAGAGCTCTATTTATAGTACCCAGGACATGGAAGCAACATAAGTGTCCATCAACAGATGAATGGATAAAGAAGATGAGGCACATATATACAATGGAATATTACTCAGCCATAAAAGGAAATGAAACTGAGTTATTTGTAGTGAGTGCATGGAGCTAGAGTCTGTCATACGAGTGAAGTAAGTCACAAAGAGAAAAACAAATACAGTTTGCTAAAACATATATATGGAATCTAAAAAAAAAAAAAAAAAGCTTATGAAGAACCTAGGGGCAGGAAGGGAATAAAGACACAGACATAGAGAATGGACTTGAGGGCACGGGGAGGGGGAAGGGTAAGCTGGGACGAAGTGAGAGAGTGGCATGGACATATATACACTACCACATGTAAAATAGATAGCTAGCGGAAGCAGCTGCATAGCACACGGGAATCAGCTTGGTGCTTTGTGACCACCTAGAGGGGTGGGATAGGGAGGGTGGGAGGGAGGGAGACGCAAGAGGGAAGACATATGGGAACATATGTATATATATAACTGATTCACTTTGTCATAAAGCATAAACTAACACACCACTGTAAAGCAATTATACTCCAATAAAGATGTTAAAAAAAATACTTAGAGCTGATGATCTTGAGGAGTTACGCTGTAATTTGTAACAGCTATATTAAAAACAGAAGCAAAAAAAAAAAAAGAGTATATGGTCAGTTTTGCAGGTTCAGGGGAATTTGGGAATGCAAAGTTCTCAAGAGCATTCATTTAGAAATCCTTATTCCATATCTGAGGGTCCCCTCTTTTCCTGTTTGGGCTCTGACCTTGGCATAGAAGACCTGCTGGCTGAGAATGCAGCCTTAACGGAAGCTCTGTTATTCTTAGGATGAAGTCATGTATCTGATTCTCTGCTCTGTCCTCCTTCCGCAACATGTGATTAGGGTTTCTTTAAATGAGGCCCGGTGGCTTTTACATTTTGCAGTAAATTGGGGACTAATTACTCTGAGCCTGACATCTCTTTTCAACGATTCACTGGAACTCATCAACAGCCACCTCCTTCCATAGGCATTATAGCTAAATAATTTGCTCATCCCTCCCATGTGCCAGAAATATTATAGTTGATCTTGTACCCTCCCACTGGTATTCTATCCCAGTTTAGCTCCAGTAAATGCTTATTTTAAACCACAGCCCACCAGAGGCTATCCATTGCTCATCCTGTGATGGTATCCTTATTGCCACCCAGACACTAAGCAGCTCAGCATTAAGGTTTTCACTTTATAGCTGGCTTCCTAGGACCATTCTTGATACTATCTTAGGTTGGGTTCCCTGGAAACAAACTCTGAGAAAAAGTGATTGTGTTCTAAAAGTGTACTGGGAAGAGCTCTATGGAGATATCTGTGAAGTGGGGAAGACAGGATTGGACAGAGAGTGATGTTGACCCGGCATGCAACTGAGGCCTCAATAAACCCTACAAGGACATCTGGACCTCAGTTCTTTCAACTTGAGGCAAAGAGCCAGACATTTTTATCCCCGCATAGGACATGGTATAGCCCTCTGAAGATGACTATTTCCAGTGAAAGGTACAAGTGTGAGCAACTGACATCCAATATTTCCAGCATTTTACTTCACCTCTGAAAAAAGCGGTGTGGATAAAGTATGCAGTATTTATTACAGGAGGATTCAAAGCAAGCCTCTTTGTTTTGTGAAGCAATATATTGATTAAGATTATAAAAAGGAAATATAAAAGCAAATGGTGGGAGAAGAGCATTTCAGGCAGAAAAAAGACCATGTGTGAAGGTTCGGAGGTTAGGAAAGAGCCTGTCCTTCCCAAGGACTTAAAGAAGTCCACTGTGAAGTGCAGCAAGCAGGCAGAGAGTGGCTGGAGAGACAAGCATCAGCTAGACCACGTAGGATCCTTAGGTCCTGTTAAGGCTTTTGAATTTTAATGTAACATAATGGGAAGTCTTGAAGAAGGAAGAGTCAAGAACTTTAAGACGTCACAGTAACATCATCAGCTCTGACTTAACAAAAAGATCTCTTTGGGGGACAATATTGAGAATGGTTTGGAAAAGGGCCAGAATACAGCCAGGGAGACCTTTTACTGATTGTGGAGATAAAGAACAGTGAAGGAAGATAGAAAATTTGCGACAGAGTCAAAATCCCCAGGACTTTAGAGTGCACTAGATATGAACATTGAAGGAGAGAGAAGTGTCAAGAAAGAGAAATAAAAACAGCATTCTGGCTTGAAAACCAGTTGGATGGCATTGTGATTTAAGGGCACTGGAGGTGGAGACTGAAGATCTAGAAGAGCCTATAGCTGAGTCAGCACCTGTGAGATGCCTGATGGTGATACCAAGGCAGGTGGATACATGTATATGGAATGCCAATGAGAATGCTGGCCAAAAAAAAAACCATTTAGGATTACAGGCTATACTTCAAACCAAGGGAAAGAAGGAACTGAAATATGAAGAAGGTGTAGATTGGGAACATAAAAGATCTCAGGTAAGAGACATGAAAAATATTGTCAAGTTGGGTGGAGGATAAACTACTATGTACTTCGTGCACACATGCACTACCTTATTAATATGTACATACATATTATACTGTACATAATACATTATATGTATAATTGTATATTATTTACCCCATGCTTATAAGCCTGTACATTATTAATATTACAGAGTACATGTTACTATTAATCGTATATAGCACATTAGGTCAAATCAGTTCTAGCCAACATGCGTGTCATATCCAATAGATCACGAGCTTAATCAGCAAGCCACGTGAAACCATCAACCCGCTTGGCAGGTGTCCTCTTCTCGCTCCAGGCCCATGAGTTATGGGTGTTTCTATCAGTAAATTTTATCAGACATCTGGCTCTTACTTCAATGCCATCTCACCTAATATTGCCTATTCTTTCCCCTTACATAAGACATCTCAGTGGACTACTGACTAAGCAGCCCATGCTCACATATGACTGTGGTTTCATGCATTTGGTTATTTTTTTTAATTTTTAAAGAAATGCTGTGACTCAGCTATGGCCATCTAAGGCCTTAACACAGTCAGACTGTAGCTGGACTTTAACTGAATATTATTTACCAACATCAACCATAAGGTGTTATTCACTCAATGGTTACAGAACACAAGGAAATTAGACATATGTACACTCACGTGTACACACACGTACATGCACTGAATAGGTAAATGACCTGTTCAACAAACCCCCTTACCCCCCACTAAATCCCATGCTCTACATGCCTATAATGCCCTGCCAAACCCCCCAAACAGAGTAAAAACATATAAATACACAGAACTAAGCTATCTACCCAATAAACATGAACAATTTAATATTCAAAATTAGTTAGACCTAGACAATAAACACTAGTTGTACCAATAAACTACTTAGATATTTACCATTTATACAGACTCTAGATCTATCTACCATTTATACAGTCTCTAGATCTATCAACCATTTTTTATCAAAATTTTAGCACTAAATCCAACCTAAACCACATAAAATAACTATATACAAGTTACTTCACTATATAAAAACAGCTTGTTAATGTGGCATAAAATCTAAACCAAGGTACTGAAAACGCCTAGATGAGTTTACCAACTCCATAAACACATACGTTTGGTCCTAGCCTTTCTATTAGTTTTTAATAAAATTACACATGCGAGCATCCGCGCCCCAGTGAGAATGCCCTCTAAATCATTAAGATTAAAAGGAGCAGGCATCCAGCACACTGATATTAGTAGCTCGTAACGCCTTGCTTAACCACACCCGCAGAGGAAACAGCAGTGAAAAAAATTAAGCCATAAACGAAAGTTAAACTGTTATACTAACTAGTGTTGGTAAACTTTGTGCCAGCCACTGTGGTCATACGATTAACCCAAATCAACAGAAATTCAGCATAAAGCATGTTACAGAGTGATATAAAATGAAGTTAAATTTTAATTAGGCCATAGAAAGCCATAACCAAAATAAAAATAGACTCCGAAAGTGACTTTAGTATTTCCTGATTACAAGACAGCTAAGACCTAAACTGGGAATTGGTACCCCATTATGCTTAGCCCTAAACCCAAATAATTAAGAGAGCAACATTATTCGCCAGAGTACTACTAGAAGCAGCTTTAAAAAAGACTTTGGTGGTGCTTCACACCCTCTAGAGGAGCCTTTTCTATAATCGATAAACCCCGATAAACCTCACCAACCCTTGCTAATTCAGTCTGTATACCACCATCTTCAGCAAACCGTAGAAAGGAATAAAAGTAATCATAATTATTACACATAAAAATGTTAGGTCAAGGTGTAACCAATGGGGTGTGAAGAAATGGGCTATGTTTTCTACTTCAAGAATTTATTTCTCACCACACGAAAGTCTTTATGAAAACTAAAAACCAAAGGAGGATTTAGTAGTAAATTAACAATAAAGTGTTTAATTGAATAACGCCATGAAGCATGCACACACCGCCCATCACGCTCCTCAAGTATTATAGTAATTTCCTATAATCTATTAACAAACACTAATTATATGACAGGAGACAAGGCGTAACAAGGTAAGCATACTGGAAAGTGTGCTTGGATAAATCAAATCATAGCTTAACTAAAGCACCTACTTTATACCTAGGAGATTTCATAATTTATGAATACTCTGAAAACCCGAACCATTCTACTAGTATAAGCAAGTGAAATAAAACATTTACTCAACATTTAAAGTATGGGAGATAGAAATTTAAAATACTCTCTGGTGGGTGTGAAGAAAAGGGAACCTCCTGCACTGCTGGTGGGAATGTAAACTGATACAGCCACTATGGAGAACAGTATGGAGGTTCCTTAAAAAACTACAAATAGAACTACCATACGACCCAGCAATCCCACTACTGGGCATATACCCTGAGAAAACCATAATTCAAAAAGAGTCATGTACCACAATGTTCACTGCAGCTCTATTTACAACAGCCAGGACATGGAAGCAACCTAAGTGTCCATCAACAGATGAGTGGATAAAGAAGATGTGGCACATATATACGATGGATTATTACTCAGCCATAAAAAGAAACAAAATTGAGATATTTGTAGTGAGGTGGATGGACTTAGCATCTGTCATACAGAGTGAAGTAAGTCAGAGAAAAACAAATACCTATGCTAACACATACATACGGAATCTAAAAAAAGAAAAAAAACGGCTCTGAAGAACCTAGGGGCAGGACAGGAATAAAGAAGCAGACGTAGAGAATGGACTTGAGGACACGGGGAGGGGGAAGGGTAAGCTGGGACAAATTTAGAGAGTGGTACGGACTTATATATACTACCAAATGTAAAACAGGTAACTAGTGGGAAGCAGCCGCATAGCACAGGGAGATCAGCTCAGTGCTTTGTGACCACCTAGAGGGGTGGGATAGCGAGGGTGGGAGGGAGACACAAGAGGGAGGAGATATGGGGGTATATGTAAATGTATAGCTGATTCACTTTGTTATAAAGCAGAAACTAACACACAATTGTAAAGCAATTATACTCCAATAAAGATGTTAAAAAACAAATAAATAAATAAATAAAATACCGTCTGGCGCTAGAGAGAAAGTACCATAAGGGAATAATGAAAGAAACATTAAAAGTAACAAAAAGCAAAGTTTATCCCTTGTACCTTTCGCATAATGATTTAACTAGCAAACATTTAACAAAGAAAACTTAAGTTAAATATCCCAAAACCAGACGAGCTACTTATGAACAGTTTATAAGAACAAACTCCTCCATGTAGCAAAATAGCAAGAAGATTTATAAGTAGAGGTGACAAGCCTAACGAGCCTGGTGATACCTGGTTGTCCAGGAAAAGAATTTCAGTTCAACTTTAAAAATTACCAAAAAATTTTTAAATTTTAACGTATTTTTGTTGTTGTTGTTTTTTGCGGTACGCGGGCCTCTCACTGCTGTGGCCTCTCCCGTTGCGGAGCGCAGGCTCCGGGCGCGCAGGCTCAGTGGCCATGGCTCACGGGCCCAGCCGCTCCGCGGCACGTGGGATCTTCCCTGACCAGGGCACGAACCCGTGTCCCCTACATCGGCAGGCGGACTCTCAACCACTGCGCCACCAGGGAAGCCCCTAAATTTTAATGTATTTTTAAATGTTAATCTAAAAATGTACAGCTTTTTAGAAATGGATACAACCTTATCTAGAGAGTAAAGACAAACAACACCATAGTTGGCTTAAAAGCAGTCACCAATTAAGAAAGCGTTCAAGTGCAACAGTAATTTTACCTTAATACCAGTAACAAATCAAGTCCTAGATTTATACTGGACTAATCTATTGACCAATAGAGGCAATAATATTAATATGAGTAACAAGAAGTATTTCTCCTTGCATAAGTTTACATCAGTAACTAATAATATATTGATAATTAGCAGTAAATAAATACCACTCAACCTTAAATTATTTAGTAAGCAAATACAACTCAACATTAAATTATTTATTAAACACACTGTTAATCCAACACAGGCATTCACTCAAGGAAAGATTTAAAAAAGTAAAAGGAACTTGGCCAACACAAACCCCACCTGTCTACCAAAAACATCACCTCTAGCACAACTAGTATTAGAGGCACTGCCTTCCCAGTGACAACTGTATCCTGCTACACGGTATCCTGACCGTACAAAGATAGCATAATCATTTGTTCTCTAAATAAAGACTTGTATGAATGACTACATGAGGGTTTTACTGTCTCTTACTTTCAATCAGTGAAACTGACCTTCCTGTGAAGAGGTGGGAATAACAAAATAAGACAAGAAGACCCCAGGGAGCTTTAATTAATTAACTCAAAAAAAACCTAACTAAATCACCAAGGAATAACAAAATTTTATATGGGTTGGCAATTTTGGTTGGGGTGACCTCAGATAACAAAAAAGCCTCCAAGTGATTAAAGTCTAGACTTACCAGTCAAAACATATTATCACTTACTGATCCAAAACACTGATCAACAGAACAAGTTACCCTAGGGATAACAGCACAATATTCTAGAATTCATATCGACAATAGGCTTTATGACCTCGATGTTGGATCAGGACACCCCAACGGTGTAACCGCTATTAAAGGTTCTTTTGTTCAATGATTACAGTCCTATGTGATCTGAGTTCAGACCAGAGTAATCCAGGTCAGTTTCTATCTATTATATATTTCTCCCAGTACAAAAGGTCAAGAGAAATAAGGCCCACTTTAAAAAGTGTCTTAAAACCAATTGATGATATAATCTCAATTTAATTAATACATACAAAACATTATCCAAGATCAGGGTTTGTTAAGGTGGCAGAGCCTGGTAATTGCATAAAACTTAAACCTTTATAACCAGAGATTCAAATCCTTTCCCTAACAAAATTTTTATAATTTATACCTTAATACTTGTTATCCCAATTCTTCTAGCCATAGCATTTCTAACATTAAGTGAATGAAAAAATTTAGGTTATATGAAACTTTGAAAAGGGCCAAATATTGTAGGACCATATGGCCTATTACAACCCACTGGTGATACAGTCAAATTATTCATTAAAGAAGCACTACGTCTTTATTCCTGTCCTGTGCCTAGGTTCATTGGAACCATTTTTGTTTTTTTAGATTCCATATATATGTGTTAGCATACAGTATTTGTTTTTCTCTTTCTGACTTACTTCACTCTGTATGACAGGCTCTAGGTACATCCACCTCACTACAAATAACTCAATTTCATTTCTTTTTATGGCTGAGTAAAAGTCCATTGTATATATGTGCCACATCTTCTTTATCCATTCATCTGTTCATGGACACTTAGGTTAGAGAGTAGCACTGACATATACACACTACCAAACGTAAAATCGATAGTGGGAAGCAGCTGCATAGCACAGGGAGATCAGTTCAGTGCTTTGTGACCACCTAGAGGGGTGGGATAGGGAGGGTGGCAGGGAGCCGCAAGAGGGAGGAGATATGGGGATATATGTATATGTATAGCTGATTCACTTTGTTATACAAATTCACTTTGTTATACAGCAGAAACACAACATTGTAAAACAATTATACTCCAATAAAAATGTAAATTAAAAAAAAAGCACTATGACCAGCTCCATCCTCTATTTGCATATTTATCATTGCACCAATCTTAGCCCTAACTCTAGCCCTAACCATATGAATTCTCCTACCCATACCTTACCCTCTCATTAATATGAATCTAGGAGTACTATTTATGCTAGCTATATCAAGCCTGGCACTACACTCCATTTTATGATCCGGATGGGCTTCCAACTCAAAATGCACATTGATCAGAGCCCGATGAGCAGCAGCACAATTTTATGGGAAGTAACACTAGCAATTACTCTTTTATCAGTCCTCTTAATAAATGGATCTTTCACCCTCTCAACCCTCATCACAACATGAGAGCAGTTAGGAATAATTTTCCCATCATGACCCTTAGCTATACTATGATTTATTTGCACTCTAGCAGAAACTAACCCAGGCCCCTCTGACCTAACAGAAGGAGAATCTGAGCTTGTATTAGGTGTCAACGCAGAATATGCAGCAGGCCCATTCACCATATTTTTTTAGCAGAACACCATCATTATCATAATAAACATTTCCAAAATAATCCTATTTCTAGGAGCATTCCATAACCCCTACATACCAGAACTTTACACAACTAACTTTATTATAAAAAAAGCTACTACTGTCTCTTTCCTATGAATTTGAGCATCCTACCCTCGATTCCGATACGATCAACTAATACATTTACTTTGAAAAAACTTCCTACCACTAACGTTAGCCCTATGCATATGACACGTCTCACTACCTATTGTAACATCAAGCATTACTCCACAAACGTAAGATATATGGCTGATAAAAGAGTTACTTTGATAGAGTAAATAATAGAGGTTTAAATCCTCCTATTTCTAGAATCATAGGAATTAAACCTATCTTTAAGAATTCAAAATTCTTCTTGCTACCATACTACATTATATTCTATAGTAAGGTCAGTTAAATAAGCTATCAGGCCCATACCCCGAAAACGTTGATATATATTCTTTCCGTACTAATAAATACCATCATCTTTACCATCATCCTAATGACCATTATCTCAGGAACCATAATTGTAATAACCAGCTCCCACTGACTACTTATCTGAATTGGTTTCAGAATAAACATATTAGTCATTATTCCCATTATAATAAAAAAAAGTTTAACCCACAAGCTATAGAAGCATCCACCAAATATTTTCTAACACAGGGTACCGCATCAATACCACTTATAATAGCCGTTATCATTAACCTATTATACTCTGGCCAATGAACTATTACAAAAATCTTTAATCCAACATCATCAATAGTAATAACAATAGCCCTAACCATAAAACTAGGACTATCTCCATTCCACTTCTGAGTACGTGAAGTTATACAAGGTACCTCATTAACAGCAGACTTAATCTTATTAACATGACAAAAACTTGCACCCTTGTCAGTATTATACCAAATTTCACTCTCCATCGACCTAAATCTAATATTATCTGTATCCATACTATCTCTCATAATTGGAGGATGAGGCACACTAAACCAAACCCAAATACGAAAAAGTATAGCTTATTCATCAAGTGCTCACATAGGGTGAATAACAACCATTATACTGGAAACCCAACTATAACGATGCTAAACCTACTTGTTTATATTATAATAACACATCATGCTCGTACTACTCATTTGCAGCTCAGCCACACCACACTATCACACAAATGAAACAAAATACCCATTATTACAACCCTCATTCTCATCACCCTATTATCAATAGGAGGTCTCTACTATTCTAATTTCTAAATATCAATATTCAAACTCTAGTAGTTTCACTTTCCCTTTATGCTTCTTCATTCCCCTCTGTATCTCTGCACTCCAAAGCCCTGAACCACCACTTGGTGACCTCCAGACTATCAATATGCAGCATTTGCCTGAAGACTGTCGCAAAAATGGCACCAAATAACCCTTGTCATTCAACTTGAGTGGATTCTAGACAGCCTTGTGTTTAAATCCAAATGTTTGCTCCCAATATAAAATGTTTCTGCAAGTCCCTTTTCTTTCCAAAGTTGTCAGTATTACGGTTTTATTTTTTCAGTTATGCCTATGTCAGAGAAAGATGTTATTACTTTCATTTTTCTCATCTTTAACACCAGTTTCTCTCTTCCTTTTGAACAAGGATGTGCCTCAGGATGCGTGAGCTACTTATATGCAGTGACAGTGTCTTATTCATCTATGGTTCCAATGTTTAACCTAGTGCAGGCAAATTAGCAGTGGTCACAAATGTTTATCAAATAAATAAGTAAATGAAAACTAAATGAATGATTAGGGAGGTGGTATGGGACTAAGGGAAAATTATTAAAGCACCAAAACAAAACAAAAAAAGAGGGAGTGACTACTTAAAACCCAAATCTTTAGAAAATCATCATACCAGTACAGTCTTTTATTGTAGCTTATTCTGACTCCTGGGACAAGCAATGGATTCAGAGATGCTGTTACGCATTCTGTATACATTAAAGTATTAAAATTTTTAAGATAGGCATATTCATTACACTGTCAAAGCACACATTAGGATTCTGGTGGGGATTTTTTTTTTTAAAGCTGCATGATAAATTTAGAGGCACCAGTAAAAATGCCTGATGTTACCCCCTCCAAAAAAAAAGGCAGAGAAAAATGAATCATTTGACATGACTAAGAAAAGAAGCAAACATTTTTCTATCAGTCAAATGAAAAAACATGTAGCAAAAATCGAAGAAGCTTAAAAACAAGCAAAACCAAAATAACACTGCTACAGGCAGAAAAAAAAGTATCAACCAAGTAATAAAATGTTATTCCAAAACACAGATTTCAACTCTTTTCCATGTTCACCAGAAAGCTGGCAGCAAATCCGATTTCAACAATTTACTTTACCAAAGATGATAAATGTGCCAGAAATTTTTATCACAAACGATGGGGGAAGAGAAAAATGCAAAAGCAGAAGACCACAGTTAGAGGTGTTGGAAGGGGGCTATAGCTGTAGCCCTGTGGGGAACCAAGATGACTATGTTTGAGCAATCTGTATTCTCTGAAAACCAGAGGCTGGGATTTTTTCCTTTTGGTCTTTTCTTATAAGAATTTTCTTATATAAGTATAAATATATTTATTAAGAAATAAAGCTAAGTAATACTAGTTTTATCAAAGTAAGTTTATATGGTAGGACTTCAGATACTGAACCATTTGAAGTTGTGAACAAAATATTAGTTTTTTTTCCTGTTCAATATTTTTGGGGCATTTTGAAGGGAACATTTTCATTATTCAAAAAGGAAATGATCAATCTGCTTCTGTTCATTACCACACAGTTACATAAATTTGTAGTTTATTTAAGGATAGTCTTAAATGTGGTGGGAGGGGAATCCTTCCAATTTGTGATGTATCAATAATTTGATTGAACATAAATTATTTACTATGAAGTTGCAGAAGAGATTTGTTTCCTGTGTCTTCCTTGAAGTCACCACAAATAAACTGCACCCAAAATCATATTATATGATGACAAATTTGAGGCTATTCAAATATCCTTTCTTGAAACTTTTAATAGTAAAGAAACTTTCTATATTTGGCTTTTTAGGCCTTAAATGGCATCCAAAATATTTCCATTTGACTATGTACTGTTACCAATATTCCTTCTAGCATTTTTTTCTAGTGTTTTAAAAAATATGATTCAAATATAACTTACTCTGAATTATCACTATTTTGAAGTATCTGTTTTTCTAAGAATATATTATACATATTCAATACGCACACCCACACCCATATGTACGTATATACACATTTTTTTGCATTCAGATCCTTAAGTTGCTCAATTAATACAGAATATTTGGTCTTTTAGAATATTTTAAGGATATAAAAATTCTGTGTTGAGATAAGATAAAAAGTTCAATTCACATAATATAGCTAACTAAAAGTATTTTGAAATTCTCTTCATCAGTATTATTATTAGTAAATTCAAACGTATAAATTTAGAGAGAATAAAACAAACCCTCATATCTCTATCACTCACCTTCAACAACTATCATCTCAGGACCACTCTTTCATATGTATCTCTCCCTCCAAGACCTCTCAAAATTATTTTGAATTAAAACCTCCACTTCATATCATTTCATTCATACATATTGAATGCTACTGAAAGATACTCCTTCTTAAAAATCAGATGGTGGGAGGGCAAAATAAAAGGATAACTCTGATCCTAGCCATTCAGCAATGGGGCTCAGCAATGGTAAGAGCCTGGAATCTGGCCCTAAAGGAGATTCTTAAAGGCTACATTAGTTACCTATTAACGTTTTTGTTTTTTTTTTAAATCAAAGTTACCAACATAAAACTCAAAGTGTATTCAACTTATGAATGTGAATTATACACCTTTTGGAGGTTTAAGGCTCCTTTTCCTCACATGACAGGACGAGTTTCAGTGTCCTTTCCATGATCAGTTCATGCTTAGTCCTTTGGCTTTAGGCTATTACACAAATCACGTCAAAGAACCCAGAACTAACCCAGAATCCCTGAATAATAGCCGTTCGGTACTTTTAGTGACAACAAGAAATTAATAGTCACTTTGGTCATTTTATAAGATTTCATGCTTTCACTTTATAGACAGTAAATCATTTAAATTCATTCATGGTTCATTAACCATTCATCTACCATGTACCTACTTATACCTACTCATTCAATGAACATTTATTGTGTCATGCACTGAGATAGGTGTTAAGGCTACAAACGTGGAATAAAAGTCTACGATCTCTTACATCCAGACAATGAGAATATTAGTCAATGGTAAGAAGAAATGAGCTATAAAGCCATGAAAAGAGATGAAGGAACCTTAAATGCATATTACTAAGTGACAGGAGCCAATCTGAAAAGGCTATATACTATATGATCCCAACTATATGACAATCTAGAAAAGGCAGATGGAGACACTAAAAAGATCAATGGTTACCAGGGTTTGGGAGGAGGGAGCGATGAACAGGTAGACCACCAGAACTTTTTAGGGCAGTGAAACCATTCTGTAAGATACTGTGATGGTGGATACATGTCATTATATATTTGTCAGAACTCATAGAACATACCACAAAAAGAGTGAGCCCTAATGTAAACCATGGATTTTAGTCAATAATCATGTATATATATTGGCTCATTAATTGTAATAAGTATATACCGCTAATGCAAGATGTTAATAATAGAAGAAACTGGGGGAGAGGGGGTATGTGAGACCACTCTGTACTTGCCACTCAGTTTTTCCATTAACCTAAAAGTGATTCCAAATAAAAAGTCTATTAACAAAATAAAATAAAATAAATCTATGGCCCTTTTTGCTATGGGATTTCAAGATCTAGTTTGGGGCAGATGTATCAATAACTATCCTTACTAGTTTCCTAGGTTTGCTGCAACAAATGTATAAATAACTATCCTTATTAGTTTCCTAGGTTTGCTGCAACAAATTAGCACAAACTTGGTGGCTACAAACAAAAGAAATGTATTCTCTCACAGTTCTGGAGGTCAAAAGTCTGAAATCAAGATGTCGACAGGTCCCAAGTCTCTAGGAGGGAAGCTTTACAGCTTCTGGTGGCTCCAGGAGTTTCTTGGCTTGTGGCCAATTCAGTCTCTGACTCCATCTTCATACAGTGTCCCTTTCTCCCTGTGTGTCTCTGCTCTGTGTGTCTTACAAGGACACCTGAATTGGATATAAAGCCCAACTGTATAATCCAATGATCTCATCTCAAGATTCTTAATTATATCTGCAAAGAGCCTTTTTCAAAACAAGGTGGCATTCAGAGGTTCAGGGGGTTAGGGTGTGGATGTACCTTTCTGGGGGCCAACATTCAACTCATTACACTACCCATATCATGATTTGCACTGTAATAGAGTATGAACAGAGTACTCTGGGAGGGAGGTATAGAAGTGTCACAGGGAATATGACATGAGATGACTACTGAAGGATGAATTGGAGTTTGCTAGCCTGGGGCAGAAGTGTCATGATGTGAGAGGTAGGGGAACGCCATCTCTGGGGAGATATTCCAAGCAACAAGAGGGTCTGTTTAGGGAATGGTAAGAAGGTCAGTGTCCCTAAAAGGGGGCTGGAGAGGTTGAATGAGGGCTAAAGGAAATAATAGCATATGAGTCTGAGATGTCAGACTGTTGATAGGTTATAAAGGAGCTGACAATCCTGAGAGAAAAGCATTTGTTCTTCATCCTATTTACAAAGTTCCTAAAGACACGATCAGATTCATACTTTAGAAATAAGACTATTGCAACAGAGTTAGGACTTGAGGAAGCAGAGGCTAGCAGCAGGGAGATTAACAGGTTATATTCAACAAAATCCTACTCAATCAAGAGGTAAGAGAACTAAGAGCTATTCTGGAGGTAAGATAGCATGTGAAGAACAACCAGATTTGACGAGTAGGGAAGGATATGAGCTCGAGTCTTCAGCTGATGCCATCATCCAAAGCAGGGACTTTTGGAGGAAGGGGATGGTTTTATGTGGGGTGTAGAAAGTTATGAGTTAACTTTTGGAAATATTTAATTTCATCTTGTAGTTCAAGGTCTAAATTTGGTCTATAAAAATGTTTTGCTTCTAAGCAGTAAAGGGCTCTGAAAAAAGAAACAAGCTTTTGGGGAAATCTTCAAAACTACCTTAGAATTTCCCACATGGGTCCTTCCCAGTCCACTCCTGTTACAAATGACAAGCTCCAACACACCACATGGCCCCGGAAACATAAAAGGAAGGAGGGAATCACCAAGTATTAAGAAGCTTTACTGGTTCATAGAGGCGAGAAAAGATTTTCCCTTTTTGAGGGGATAGAAAAAGTCTGAAAATAATGCTACAAGTAGCAGCCCAATCTTTTAAATAGACTGCAAAAAGAATTAGAGCATAAGTTTTCACCACAGAGGAGGTCTTCAAACAGCACAGAATGGTCCATTATTACCTTTTATTTTTATCATTGCAGAGCTGGTGCAATGAAAGAAGAAATCTATGTTCCAGCATAAAAAATAAACATAATATCACTGTGACAGGGACTGATTCAGTATGGAAACACTGACTGTAGAGACATTCTGGCTTACTTCAAAAGACTTTCAATAACTGCCAAAAGAGTTTATTTGGATAGTTTCAGTTTCATGTGTTTAATCAACTAAAAACTCAATCCAGAGTTGAGAGTGTGACACAGCATGTGTTCCAAAGAGGGTGTGCATGTGTTCATATTTCTGAGGACATAAGTGTGTTTGAGTGTGTGGATGTTTGAGCATGAGCAAAGGTGTGTGTGTATGTTATAAAATTTTACTGTTTTATATCATTTCATCTCCTTAATAGGGCCCATGCTCATAATCTTCACAGCTGTGATGATATCAAGCCTAAATTTCCATGTTGCTTTTTTTTTTAACACTTCTTCATGCTCTAGAGCCTACAATAGTATGTTGCAACTACAGATAAGAATAGAGAGTAGAAAAGTAAGGCTGCTTTCCCTCTCATCAACAGACTTCATTCAACTTGATGTCACAAGCTTTTAAGGACTATCATGTTCTATCAGATGGTTTCAATGTATTAGTATGTACTAATGAATATATTAATATATTTTGCCATTTAGTTATACAATAAAAGCAAAATAATGTGTCCTTCAAGGAATTTATTTCTTAGATTTTTCTGTTGTTACAGTAAGCAAATCTCTCAGAGTAGCCACTTGCAGATGAATGTTATTAACAATGTGGTAACACCACCTCCTATACCATTGACATTTTTTTTTTTTTTTTGCGGTACGCGGGCCTCTCACTGTTGTGGCCTCTCCCGTTGCGGAGCACAGGCTCCGGACGCACAGGCTCAGCGGCCATGGCTCACGGGCCCAGCCGCTCCGCGGCACGTGGGATCTTCCCGGACCGGGGCACGAACCCGCGTCCCCTGCATCGGCAGGCGGACTCTCAACCACTGCGCCACCAGGGAAGCCCACCATTGACTTTTTGAGGCTGGGCGCAGGGAAGTCAAACAACACCTAATCCAGTGTTTCCCCAATTTTTCTGGTATCAGTTACTTAGAGTGTTTGATAAAATCATGGTTTTACAGGCTGTACCCCTGCTGAAGAGCAATGTTTAGGATTAGCTAGGACTTGGTGAGCTTATTAAGATTCAGTACGTTTGGAAAACAACCAACTAGCCCAATCCCTTGTTCTTCAGATATGAAGAATCAGACAAAGGAAAATTACTAACCCAGTGAAGGACAACCCAGTTAGGCCTAGAACCCATGTCTCTTTCTCCTAAACCACTGCTCAGGTCCAGCAACACCTCAGGCACAAAATACAGAAATTCTAATTTGGCTTTCTCAACACAAGTGAGTTTAAAATGATTCTAGTGTGCAACTGTGAATTTCATTCCAGTTCAAATATACATTTCAGCATGCAGCTTAGTGGTTGTATAGAATACAGTGTTAATGATGCCAGAGTTGTAATATTTACCCCTTTAGAACCGTATTTGAAAACAAAAAACGTAGCATTCTATTCATCCTGCAGCTAACCATCATTCCAGCTAGCTGTGTCACAAATGTTTGCCGTGATCAGAAAGGGGATCAGGTGACAGAGTGCGGGTGACTCAACACCACCGTCCACACTGGAGGGACATAACTTTGAGTGGGTTGATGATAATGCCTCAGTAGCAACATTTTGGCAGAGGAAGAAGAGAAACTTTTTAAAACCAGTGTCATTTGGTATGAACTGTTCTTAGCAAAAGAGTAAGACTTGGCCCCTGTATCTAAAGAACTTAAAATGTCAGGGGAAAAACGAAGACTGAGACAGAAACAAGAAATTACAGGTCAGGCAGTGTGCATAGGCTTGTCATTTTGAACAAGGGGTATGATACTATGTTCCCTCTCAAACCTCATTCCACATGCAAGTGTGATAAGTTATTATGTCAACTGTTTGAGAAAAATTCTGGGTATTTTTTTGACATTGACAGTCACTTTTTTTTTTGTGGTACACGGGCCTCTCACTGTTGTGGCCTCTCCCGTTGCAGAGCACAGGCTCTGGATGCGCAGGCTCAGCAGCCATGGCTCACAGGCCCAGCCACTCTGCGGCATGTGGGATCCTCCCGGACCGGGGCATGAACCTGTGTCCCCTGCATCGGCAGGCAGACTCTCAACCACTGCGCCACCAGGGAAGCCTAATGGTCACTTTTATACTATACTGGCATTAGCCCTCTAAATGATATGCATTCTTTCCTGAAGCAAACAACTCAGTAAATATATGTGTAGCTAATCATCTTTCCTTTGCAATTTCTCTAAAACCATGAGCAAGGGTTTACAGATACTGTATTTTCCTTTTATAGAAAACATAGGCAAGACTTGCATCTTCTTGGAAATTTTGTGAATTTGCATAAACAACACACATTTTTCACATTTCGATTTTCCCAGTCATTAATTGTGATCAAGAGCAACTGGTTTGACAGACATGGTCTCACTTGGGGCACTGGAAGCCAAGTGCTCATCTTCCCAGTCATTAACCTCTCTAGTATCAACAGTGTGGGAAATTACTGGGCTACCAAATAGTCACCATTCTCTGGCTTGCCACTGTCTGTGCGCAGCCCAGAATGCCCGCTTTGCTTCCGAGTTTATTAGATCTGACAAGTGAACTTCCCATCATTCAAGAAGATAAGGATGGATCTATATGAAATTTGATCACCCTCATTCTGTCGTCAGAATGTTAGCAAATGTTATTAGTATGCCATTCATCAGTGCAGTGACCACACTACCTTCCACCTAATCTCTAACAATTGGGGAATGATTTAACAAATCTCACCATGTGCCAGAGTCTAAGATAAATACTTTGTTTGCATTAACCTCATTTAATCCTCTCAACTGTCCTATGATGTAGGTTAAAGGTTACTCAAATTTCCCAGAGAATATTAAGTCTCAGAGAGAACAAATAATTTTCCCAAGCGCACGTGACTGTCAAGTATAAAACCTGGTATTTGAACACCTTCAATGCGATTCCAGAGCCAAAGCTTTTAACCACTTGACTATCCTGTCTTCCAAAAAAGAGCTACGGAACAAGAAATAATTAGAAGCATCAACCCAAATGAGTAAGTACTCAGCATTTGGTAGCTTCACCTCCTCTTTCTCATTCTCTAGGTACAAACTTCTTTAAATAAGTCATGAGATTCTACTGAATTCTGGACTTTTCATTTGGAGAACAGACCAATTAAGTCCAGGTTGGAATTTAACTCACATCAAGATATTCAAAAGTCATTTTAAATTTAAAGCTTATTCAAACAATCTAAGGAAACCCTAGAAACGATACATCCTGTATATTTTCTCCACAAAAGCTCCATGGATGGTGCTAAACATATGACCATTCATAGGGTTAATTAGTTAAAACGATTTTCTATAGTCAGAGGCAGTAAAATCAAAGCTGTGACGTTTTTATCCCATAAAGCTATCACAGATACAAGTCCTGCCTTTTAAGAGGATGTCAAGGAGTTAACCATTAAAGTAATGTATCTGGCACCACAATATCTGGTTTTCTAAAAATCTTTTCAATAAAAATGTAACAACATTGCATTTGAGTTTTCAATTGCTTTTCTTTTTGATTGTCTCTGAACAGACACATATTTGATTCACAGAACGCACTTAAGTTTAAGTTCCCAAAACCACAGACAAAATTTTGTGCTGTTTTAAATAAGTATTTTAACAGAAAGCATGGACAATAGTAAGAAACACAGTAAAACCTAGTGACTTCCAATACATCCATTAACTGTCAGCGGTTTTAGGAAAATGTAAAAACAACACACAAAAGAGAACCCCAAAATCAAGTCCCAAACGTTCTTGAATCAAATATAATTAGAAGGAGCACTTGAAACTAAGAAACCTGGTTCTATACGAAAGGCCTATCCAAAGAAATATTAAAGCCATTCCCAAATATTAATGAAACCAAAATCTGCAGAGATGAATAATGTAAACGACATCATCAATACTGAACAGAGAGTAGTATAAACAGCATTCTGAATGTTAACTGTAAGAAAGATTTCAAAGTGATATGAAACTAAATGACTACACACATTCTACGAGGAACAAAATGAGTGCAACAGAAGCTAATTCTATTCATTTTAAATATACCTTGTTTTTAAAGAACTGTGCTATTAGATTTGCTCTGTCCAATAAAGACATGTTAAAATACTTTTTGTCCTCAGTTTCCACATAGTAAAAAATTGTGTATGTTCTCCCTTGCCTGCAAAGCAAGAAAACAATCCCATTCTTTCCACTGGCCTTACAATTCGCTATTTTCCCTTCCAACACATCAGTTCTTCTACCATATCCAGATCGAGGGTATTGAAAATGTAAACCAGTCCTCTTAGAAACATACATAAGAAGTCTTTCTTTAAAAAATTAATTAAAAAATAAGTAAACTTTTTTTCATATTGGGATCTAGGGCACTGTAAGAAAGGTATTCCAATTGATGGCAGAAAGCCATTACGAGGAAACAAACTGTATATAAGGATGTATATAAGCGACAGCCTTTGTAGCTCTGCAATAACTTACACAAAGAACTCATATATAAATTTGGCTCACCTCAGCAACACCTTTTCTTTAAATTACACAGAAATCTGAAATGCATTGGGTGTATGTAAGGGCAAACTGTGGGCCCGAGTAAAAATGTGTATTTAAAAGGAAAAATGTGGAAGTAATTATTACCTTGATGTATTTACCAGAATGCACAGAATGTATTCAGCATGTCTCGCCTGGGCATTGAGGGTTTTGCAGAACACCTATGACTCTAAAAATCCAGCATTTGGCATTATGCGACCTGAGAGTTAATGATAAACCACTTTACCCCGGCATTGTTGCCTTGGAGCCTCAACAAGTCAGTCTGCTGCGATGGACTGAAATAATTATTGCAAATGGATGAGTCACACTATTGCTGGCTTCAACTACTCTCTGGTTGAAAATGAACAAGTCAGTGTGGTAGGCAGGCACTCCAGAGAAATAAACAGGAACTTATGTTTCCTTCCATTTAGAGACTAAAAAAGCAACACAAAGGAGAGCTAAGTAACTGCAAAAGAAATCTAGTTGGGTTTCATGATTACTGTTGGGTATTTACATTGTGCTCACAAGTAAGCCAACATTCATACTGCCTACCAACCAGACTTAAAAGGAGGTTCTGGTCAGCATTAAGAAGAGTCTATATGCCCAAGAGTGGGGCATATGTGTAAGAGGTGGGTTCCAATGAGCTGCCTACAATATGTATATATGCTCTATAAAGTAACCTGAAGTAGGGAGGATGTGCAGTGGGAATCCAAGCTAGAGACCTTGAGGAAATGTCCAAAGTACAACACTGAACAGAAGAAAATCTCTAATTTAGAGGTGAAGAGACAGAGTTACAAGTTGGGCCCTGGGAGAGAAGCTATACTGAAGGAGAAAGGTCATAAACAACATGGAGTGTCCCTACGCTTTCAGCACACACCAGTGTGTTTTAGGGTTTATATTATGGGACCCCGACTGTGTAATCCATGGATATACTGAGCCAGCCAAATAGTACAGGACCAAGAGATCTAAAATTGTGCATCTGCTTGGCTTCTGGAACGATAGATTATAACCATGGCCTCTTCACAGCAAACTTCTAAGTCATATTTCTACTATCTCCTATTCCTCTATGATCACACCTCACAGATTCTCTCAGTGGACTTAAGAAAAATGGATACAAATAAAATGCTGAGCTTAAGAAGTAGAAGGATTTGGGCCTTCCAGGTTATATAGAACCTTGGAAGACTAAGTTTCCTAGAAGGAAGCAAGGCTTGATTGAATCTAGAAAAAAGCACATAGCAATTTTTCTGCTGAGAACAAATATTGGAAAGACCATTTCAGGTAAAGGAGAAACAGCACGTGCAAACAAATTAGTGTGCCCGAGGAACTGGAATAGTTTTCTATGGATGAACCACAGATTATTTGTGAGGCAGTGGCAGCAGACCAGGTTAGAAATGTTCAGGCTGAAGTCAGATTATAAAGCAGCTAGCTAACCAGTGCTAAGGAATTTGAACCTTACCTTTTAGGCAATGATGAGCAATTTGAAGGTGTGTGTGTGTGTGTGTGTGTGTCTGTGTCTGTGTGCGTGTGTCTGTGTCTCTGTGTTGGGGCTGGGGTCGGGTGGGGCACAGGGGTCACATCTTTAAAAGTACCTGTCAGAAATCTCACTTGGGCAACCACATGAAATATAGTTTGCAAGTGGGCAAAACCGGAGTTAGAGGAAACCAGTTAGAAACAGGTTATTGCAACTGTCTAGCAAAAAAGAAAAAATTAAGATTATGGAATAAACAGCAACAGGAGAAGAAGAGAGGAGAAGATGGATTCAAGAATATTCAGGACAAAGTGTGGCAGAACTTATGGAAATGGAACCTCAAGGGAAGTGCTGTATTTTTTGACCAGAGGTTTTGGAATACAGGAGCAAAGGCAATTTGTCAGGGAGGGGGAAATAACAGAGATAAGTTTAGTTTTTAAAATGATGTGTTTGTGGGACATCTGGGCAGATTTGCCTGGAATCAGATGGACTTGTTGCTTTCAAAGTTCTATTATTCAGTTCACTTTTTGTTGCAAGTGACACAAATCCAACTCAAACTAGTTTAAACCAAATCAAGGGATTTCTTGGCTTTTTCAAGGGGCACAACTGGCATCAGGCATCTAAGCATTGTCCTTAGGACCTTCTCATCTCTCCTTGCTTCCATCTGGCTTCAATTTCAGAGGCTTTTTCCATGAGGCAGCAAGATGACTACAGATGGCCCTAATCCAATGTGCTCTTGACTCCTGAGGAAAAGAACATATTCTTCCCAACATTTCTGTCACAACTGCTGGACTCTGATTCGCCCAGTTTGTCACCAATCATGTTACCAAGGCATTAGATATTCAGATTGTCCAACCTTAAGTCACACTGCCAGGACTCGGGGGCCAGGTCCCAGGTAAGGCCCCTTGATTGACCATGCCTAGAGAAGTACGTGGGGATACAGAAGTGTGCATCTCTGCTGGAAAAGGGGTTCTCTACTGAAACTCAATCTAACCATAAGAATGTAATGAAATATGAGATACTCTACCTTTCAAGATCTGAAAGTCTTGATAACAAACACTATCATAAGAAATACCATAACTAAGGAAATGACTCTAAGACAACTAGAAGTTTCTCTTACAGATATGGCTGAATTTTACTAGATACTGGAGAAAAGCAATGAAGAGAACATTAAAATGCATGAACAAGATAAATCTCTTTTGAGTCCTGTCTTCAAAGGCTCCAGGACTAGGTCCCATGCTATAGGGGAATCAATACATTTCTCAAACACCAAAATACAAAGATTTTTTTTTTTCCTTTTTGACCTTTTAAGGAAGGTTTTCCAAAGTTCATTAACTGATCGGACAAACAGAATTATTTGGGAGGAATGTTTGGGACACCAACCTCCCCCCTCCTGCCCCCCCACCTGCCCCTCCAGAGGCTGTGTGTGTTTAGTGTGAGGCACGGCAGTGGAGAAAATCACCATTCCTGCCTTGGAAGTCAGGGAAAGAAGCTACTTTTGTTTAAGCCAGCTGACTCAAATCACCCCAAGTAGGTGTTTAGTTAGACCGGATTCTCCAAACAACTAAATACTATCCCTCCTCCTCCTGGGGCAAGGCAGCTTTGGGAAGTGATTAGAACTGCCTGGAAATCCTGAGCTGGAAAGGTAAGGAGAATGGGAGGCGACCTTGCCTACCCTGGCTCCCGGACACTTTACCAGGTCAGACCCATTCTGGGCTCAGGTAATTCCAGTGAGTGCCCTGGCATCCTCAGTGCTGGACCAGTCTCTACCTTGCCCTGTGCCAGGGGATCCAGGGGGCTTTTTGGGTTTACAGGGATCGATGCAGCCTGGGGAGAGCAATACCCTTTGGACCTCACCTGCAGGGTAAGTGCAAGAGCAGGCTTCAAGGGCTCTAGTGAGAACCAGGCAGGACCATAACTATAGCCTGATGTATAACTTAAAATTCTCAGACATGCCGTGTGCAGGCCTCAGGCCCTGCAAATATCAAGGGCAATCCTGTCTTTAGCATTTACCAATTGATAGGCTTTCATAGTTTAATAAATCACAAATTTAAAGATGAATCTAATTTTGATCCTGGTGCAAAGAGAAATGTTTTTCAAAGAAAGGTTTACGGATTCTGAAAGAATAAACACTTCCAACTTCACTGGATTTGCCTTGTAAGGTGGTTTGCCATTTCTACTCACATAGGGTGATCCACCATAAGGGACATCAACAAAATGGCTTTTATATTCTGTTTGGTTTTACTTAATGAGTATTTCAGAAGTATATGCTTATGTTTTGTTTTGATCCTTTTTTTTTTTTTTTTGGTATTTTTATGGTGTGGAATAGGTTTAAGAATTTAGGTGAAATCTCGTATCGTTTCACATTTAAGAAAAAATGGATTGACCAATAAGTGCTCATGGAGTAGGAACAAAGTAGGTTCTTATTGGGGGTCATTTTCCAGTCACCCTTTATAGTCACCTGTTATAGTGCTTTTTGTAAGTGGTCACTTGCCTGCACTGCCCATTAGCCAATCTGTGGCCCAGCCATGGAGCGGCCAGGAACTTCACCTTCTCAAGAAGCCCATTTCCTGACACATTCCCTTCTGTTGCAGGATTCCAGACCGCCTTCAGAGGTCTTTGCCCTGGTCTTTGTCAAAGCTTGAAAATGTGAAGGAGCAATAAATATGCAGTATACTTAATTTACAATGTTACTTTAACTCGAAATAGTATCACCAGATACAGTAAATAGACTCGGTGCTAGATTAATGGATAAAAGAATAATTGCACAAATAAAAGATGAAAGAAGAATAGGTTGCTTTAAGAAATGTATTTTGACTGGTAGTTTCCAATATGGCAACTTGTGTTAAAGTTTTTAAAGCTATTTGAAGTCTGTAGATGTTTTCAGTTTTTGTAACCTCAAAAACAGATGTCTGAGAAGTCTCATTGTGCTTTTCTACAAATGGTATATAGGAAGAGTGTCTGCAGAGCACAGATTACCTCAGCTCTATCCTGTGAGTCTCTGTCTTCAGTTGTGTTCTTTATGGTCTGTGGTGCATAAACTTTTTATAGACAGCGTGAGGAGACAGTAGCTGAAGTAAGTGTCTTACCATGAGAACTTTTATTACAACTTCCTCTGTGATTGAACAGAATCCAAAAGGAATAGAAAATCTTTGGCCACAGAATGCTTTTGAAGCATCCTGACCAATAAAAATGTTTAATTTTGAGAACTGCTGGGTAAAAAAATGCTTTCTGGTAACCAGTCCACACATCTAAGTGCTGCAAAATCACATAAATTTGGGTACAGATCAAACTGTAACCTTACTAGCTTTGTATTCTCACAGAGAGCCTCATCTATAGATTAGGGAAGAAATTCCAACGCGGCAGAGATATTCTGAGGAAGAAGTAAATAACAGCACAAAACCCGGCATATAATAGGTGTTAAATACTAATTAGTCATACATGTGTACTTCTGGCCTTGATTTTTCATTTTCATAGTTCAATGTTAATAAATGAATACTACTTCAATTAATAGAACTTGATATCTGATACATGTGCCCACTTTTAAAAAGCAGAGCTTTATCTGAAGCATTACAGTGATGAAAACATAATTAATGAATTATAATTTTATATTATAGAATTGACTATATTTTAACTAATGTGTATTGGAAGCAATGATTGTAATACAGTATTTTCCCATTTTGTTAAAATTTTTTGTCTTTTCTTAATATTGTTGTAATAGAAATATACATATTTGCATATTAAAATCTTGACAATTTCCTTCCAGCTATTTTGGAATTAAGATATTGCTTTATTATGATTAAACTTTCACTTCTAACCACCCAGATTTTCTTCCTCAGCTCTCATTTAGTACATCAAATCTAACACGTTCCAAAATGAGCAAGTTCATTATCCTTCCTTGTCTCCACCTCCAAAAGAGCTATTGCTTTTGATATTGCTATTCCTGTGAAGGGTACCATTTTTCCCAAGTCACCTAAGCTTGAATTCCCTCCCCTCCCTTTAATTTCTTATCCAAACTGCTGCTACTGTGCCATGTACTTTATACACATTATATATATATATGCACATATGTAGCTATATATGATAGCACATAAATGTAGAGCCAGCATATGTGTTTGTATTCACGTATATATGCTAGCTCTTACATAGTTAACCCTCGATATATGTGCTAGCTATCGTGTATGTATGTGTGTGCGGGGTGTGGGGAGAAGGGTATAAAGAACTAGTATTTGTCGAGTGGTTACTATACAAGGTACACAGAAACTGTGTTACACATTACAGAGTAATTATTCATTTATTTTAATCTTCCAATCACTCTATGAAGAAGAGTGGTACCAGAATTATTTCTATTTTACAGATAAGGAAAGTTTTTCTGGGACTTATTTAAGCTCAAACAAATAGGAAAGAGAAGAGCTGGGGTTTCAAATCCAGATCACTGCCTCCAGAACCTGCAAGCTTCATCACCTATGTTTTCTCATATCTATTCCCTCGCTCTTTATCCCAATGTCACTCCTATTCTTGAACGCTTATTAACCTCTATTACATGTTTTGCCCCTCCATGCAATTTACATTTCACCACATGATTCATTTGCCATAAACATGACTCTATCTAATCTTGTCATTCTTCTACTTAAAAATTGCTAATAGCTTCTTATCGCAAATTTCCTCTGTTACCTTTCTTCCATTACTGTATTAGTCAGGGTTCTCCAGAGAAACTGAACCTATAGGCTGTGTATATATAGAAAGAGATTTATTTTAAT
Organism: Delphinapterus leucas; assembly: GCF_059928025.1. Taxonomy (NCBI): domain Eukaryota; kingdom Metazoa; phylum Chordata; class Mammalia; order Artiodactyla; family Monodontidae; genus Delphinapterus; species Delphinapterus leucas. Next base: position 68,447,390 of record NC_143137.1, on the reverse strand, counting down.
GAAATGGTTCATGCAATTGTGGAGTCGGCAAGTCCAGTATCTGCATAGTGGGCTGGAAGGCTGGACGCCCAGGGATGAGCTGATTGTACAGTTAATTCTGAAAGGCTATCAGGCTGCAGACCCAAGAGAGAGAGCAGATGTCACAGATGAAGTCCAAAGGCAGTCTGCTGCAGAATTCCCTCTTGCTGGGGAATTTTGGCCTTTGGTTTACTTCAGGCCTTCAATTGATTGGAAGAGGGTTACTCACCTGATGGAAGACAATCTGCTTCACTCAGAATCAACTTATTTAAATGTAAATCTCATCCAGAGTAATCTTTGATCAAATATCTGAGCACACTGGCCCAGTCAAGTTGATACATAAAATTAACCATCATGATTACTATTACTATTCAACAAGTTTCTTATAATTCAGCAAAACTGGGTATTTGTGGGCCCCCCAAATCACCTCATTCTTCTCCACCTTCTTCCTTTTATGGTGCTACTCCAGTTGCTTGAACAGCTCACTCTTATCTCTTGCCTCATCATTTAGTAAAAGACATGAATGAGTGAATGAATGAATGAATGAGTATAAGAAGGAAATGAAAAATAGCACTCCAAATATCAAAGTGAGTATTGCCGAAGTCACAATAAGGCTTTCAACAAACGTTAATCCAGCCACTCTTGAATGGTAATAGAAGCTTTTTCACCCCTAGTGACTGTAACTTGAAGTCATTTGTTGCTTCTATGCCTAATGATCTTGGCCATGCCATTTGGAGGCAGAGACACATCATATTTATAAGGTACACGTAGACATACATATGTCTGTATAGACAGAGAGATTGCACAGTTTTCCTGCTAGAGTTTAAAAAGGCCTCTTTTATGACCATCATTAAAAAGTCTACAAATAATAAATGCTAGAGAGGGTGTGGAGGAAAGGGAACCCTCCTACATGGTTGGTGGGAATGTAAATTGGTGCAGCCACTATGGCAAACAGTATGCAGGTTCTTTAAAAAGCTAAAAGTCGAGTTGCCATATGATCCAGCAATCCCACTCCTGGGCACTCCTGCCAAGAAAACTCTAATCTGAAAAGACACATGCACCCCAGTGCTCGTAGCAGCACTATTTACAATAGCCAAGACCTGAAGCAACCTAAATGTCCATCGACAGATAAATGGATAAGGAAGATGTGGTACATATACACAATGGAATATTACTCAGCCATAAAAAAGAATGAAATAATACCATTTGCAGCACCATTTATGGACCTACAAATTATCATATTAGTGAAGTCAGACAGAAAAAGACAAATACCATATGATATCACTTATATGTGGAATCTAAAATATGATACAAGTGAACTTATTTATAACAGAAAGAGACCCACAGACATAGAAAACAAACTCATGGTTACCAAACGGGAAAGGGAGTGGGGGAGGGATAAACTAGGGGTGTGGGCTTAGCAGATACCAACTACTGTACATAAAATACATAAAAGCAAGACCCTACAGCATAGCACAGTGAACTATATTCAATGTCTTGTAATCAGTCATAATGGAAACTAACGTGAAAAAGAATATACACACACATACACATATACTGTACACCAGAAGCTAACAACATTATACATTAACCATACTTCATAAATAACTAAATAAATAAGTCAATAGGCCTCTTTCTTTCCTTCACTCTCAGGGATTAAAGTTCCTGAGAGCCCACATAGATCATTTACATCTCAAACACACAAGAAGAGAAATACCTTCCAGAAAGCTAACTTCCTCTGAGGCACATACAAAAACCATTTTAGAAAATCAAAAGATTTCCATCTTGGCCATTTTTCAGGACTTTTTTCTGTTTCAAAATCACCAATTCAGTTTAACAAATAACAGTAATAGACAATAATACATGTCATTCCCTCACTTTCACACGTCTCACTTTCGGAGGAACAGGAATCAGCGTTCCTTAATCAGCATTAAGCTTCGCCTTGGCTGTTAGCTCAGCCTCTGTGGCCTCAATACAAAGGGCAACAGCCAGCCCACAGCTGTAGCCACTTGTTTTTTCCCCACTGTAATGGCGGCCAATAGCTCTGAAACAGCCTTAGGGGTGTCCGAGTTTTCTGTACTCTCTGGGAGCCCACCATTCATCAAGGACAGTTACCACAGAGCCCCACATTAGTGGAGGGCCACCCCTGGGGAACCCCCCCAACTTTCAGGCACCACATGTTAGTGCATGCCACCACCCCCCTCCCATCTCCTGTCCTTATTTCCTGACACCTCGGCGCTCATGGGAGTTTCCCTAGTCTCCTGGCTGCTCTATCAACTGTTGGGCTGCACGCCACAGGTCCGCAAGCCCTGCACTTGCCCAGCTTCAAGACCAAAGAAAGAGCCCAGAGTCAGCGACAAAGACATCAAACTTACATGTCTGAAGCAAGCTCCTGGAGCGACACCTCACTGTGCGTGGCAGAAACCTGCGAGCAGGATGTGCCGGAAGTCTTCGCTCCCAAGGGCAGGGGGGAGGTTACCAGTTATAGGGGGAATTGATGTCAGGTTGGTTCATCTGTTACCAGGGAAACTAGCAGAGGAGCCCGCCCCTCACCACCCCTTCGACAAGCTATCAGGTGGAGGTGTTCTGATCGAAAGTTAGAACAATCATTAGCTGGGGCTGAGGCAAGTATGTAGGAAGGTCAGTCTGGTGAGTAGGGTGTAGGTGAAGCAGGCACTGGTTGAACAGGGATGTAGAGAGAGCAAGAGAACAGCCACGTTGAGTGGCCTGATCATACAGTAGCCTACCAATGTGCAGGCTCTGCTTTCTTGATCCATTTGGTACACTTCTAACATAAGATGACTGCCAAGAGTTGCTAAGCAGTTTAGAAAAAAATCCTAATTGAAAAGAAAGCTAAAAGAAACTAAAACAAAGAAAAGAAATGAAAACTTGGACGAGACAGAGACAGTGTGGGAAATAAACTTAAAAAAATTTGAAACTGGGAATTCCCTGATGGTCCATTGGTTAGGGCTCTGTGCTTCCACTGCAGGGGGCACAGGTTCGATCCCTGGTCTGGGAACTAGGATCCCACAAGTCACACAGCACGGCCAACAAAAAACAAAAATCTGAAACTTCTGAACTGAAGGATGATGGTTTAAATTCATGTTTGTCTAACTTCTTTCATGAAATACCCCTAATGGTAGAGAAGAATGGGCTGGGTGCTTAAGTGAAAGATTCTCTATCTCTAAATGTTATAATCATGTCAGGACTTAACCCCACACCCAATACTTCACAGAATCTAGCAGAGATAATTCACTCTAGTGTATATCCTAAATGATAAATGCACCCACATATACACTGAACACAGTCATAAATGTTACATCTGTCAGGACCCTTTAACTATAATACTGACTTTACAAGTGTGAAAATTAAGAGACTTACGTAGTTTGTGATCATTTGTGAGCCAGCAGATCCAGGTTACCTGACATCCAAGCTGCTGCATGTTTTACTATGTTGAATAAACTCTCAGATAATCACAGCCTTGTGCTTCATTTTTCCCTCCTGTGAATCAGAATTCAGCTAGTTGTTTTTCTACATCAGGAGAATACTATGAGGAAAGTAAGAACTAAAGTATTTGAATCCTTCTTAATAAACAAATATGACTTACAACATAGAAGTGCAAGTATTAATGTAAAGACTCAGTGAGGTATTATTTAAAGTCAGATGTAACTATTGTAAGGAAAGTGATTCCACGTGTTAATGTTAAATAAGTATAGAGAAAAACCTTTTGGGTCTCAATCAAAATGTCCTTATATGTGTTTGCAATTGTTTACATGAAGTTTTAGGAACAAATGAAAAAATGTAGATTTAAGTATACAATCTATATATGAGTATTTATATGAAAAAAATCAGGGAAGAAATGACAACGTCCAAATACTGTGAGAATTAAGGTTTAAAACATTTTGGAAATTATTTTCATTTTCACAAAATATATTGGTAATTTCCTTTAAGTTTCATTACTTAAGTGTAATTGAATGGATTATTTTATCACAAAATGGGCATTTGAAAAACATTCTTTATTAAATGACCATCACTTAAAAACGAGAGATAAATTCTTGCAGATATTTCCATTTAGGAAAAAAAATTATTGATCAAAGTTTCATAGCTTTTTTTTTTTTTTGTCCTCTCCAGGTTTTAAAGCAGTTTCATAAGAAACATGATTTGGGGCAGATGAGTTCTACCTTTGCCATCAAACCTATAGCTCACAATAAGATCGTGAAACAAAAAGTATCATTTCCCCTCATTTTGGCATGTCACAAAAAAGAAATAAATTTCCTGCAGTTCTTCCTATAATTGTTTACTTTTTTTTCTCATATTAAAAAACAAAGAACAAAACCTTAAATGACAGTGTAGTGCGGGGACAAGAGGGCTGGATGAGAGCACACCAGAGGTATTTGTTATACACACAGTAACTCTCTGGAATTCTGCTTCTTCATCTGGAATGTAAAGTGGTGAGGGATAGAAAACCCGTGTTCAACAGAACTTTCTGTAATGATGGAAATACTCCATATTCCGTACTGTCCCATACAGTAGCCAGCAGTCACACGGGGCTACTAAAGCACTTGAAGTGTGGCTGGCTTTACATAGGAACACATTTTTCTCATTTCATTTACTTTTCATTAATTTAAATTTAAACAGCTCCACGTGGCTAGTGACAACTGTGGACAGCGCATGACTCGACAATCTCTTGCGTCTCCTAATTTAATCCTCTTTTGATTCTGTGTAAGAATGTTTAATCTCTAGCCATGCAACCAAATAGGTTGAAAACTTATATCTCTACAGAAGTCCTGTTAAAGTCAGAATATAAAACTGACAATGGAATTTTCTGGGAAACCTCTAAATTCTTATTTGGTATAGACGTTAGTATGTGATAAAATTATTTAACAATTAATAATGAGGAGAAATGCACACAATTTGCTTTTCAGTATGATGACAGAGAATGAACTTCTCTGTTGGACAAAGGTTGAGTCACAAATCACATTTGTGGCTTATCACTCTGGGCATGTCACTTTACCTCTTCGTACCTTAAATTCTACATCAGCAAAACCGAGCTAAAAATAAATATTTTATCAGTGTTATTATGAGCACCAAACAGGATAATAAGTGTTAAATATCTAGTAGGTTCTTTAGCACATAGCAGAACCTCAAGAGAGCGTATTCTGCCTCTCCAACATTTTTTAAAAGTTAATTTAAAAAATACTTTCTACAGAATCTTTATTATCACCTGGAGGGTAATCATTTGTTCTCATTTCCTATTGGGTTTGATTTTGTTTCTCAAAAAATTAAATAGCCAAAAACAACAACAACTAAAAAAAAACAAAGTGAAATATAAATCAAAAATCAAATCAGGGCAGAGTTCAAACTCTAAACAAAAGAAAAATATTCTTCACCTTGAAGGCCCTTTCTTTCAAACCAGCAAGTTAAAGGATTTCTCCATCCACTGTTGGTTCTGGCAAAGAAGCCACAAGATTTTTTTTTTTTTTTTTTTCTTCTCATCTCCCTTTGTTCCATGTTCATTTCTAAGCCTTGCCTCCGGCTATGTTGGCTCCCATCCTCCGAAGAAGACCCTATCATTTAGGAAGGATCTGGAGTGGCCAGGTTGCCAGTGGCTCCAGGCCCCAGCAGGACTGCCAAATATGTGGGAGCAGCTTCCCGCACGGTGTGGGTTGTGCCCAGGCATCCTCAGTGCCAGCAGCTGTGTGGGGTCTGTTCTCACCAGGGGCCTCTCATTTACTGCTGAAGCATTCTTGGAAAGTCAAGTTCCAAAGCTAAACAAACAGATAAATTCTGCAGCAATATGCACTGACATTTTATAGCATGCTTGTGTGGAGGAATTAGGGGAAGTAAAACACACTCACTAATATTCACACACAACAACATCACCAGGCTTAGTAAACCTCGATCCATACTGATACGCATTCTCGTCAGAAGTAAGGTTCCACGGAGGTACTAATTTTAAAGGAGCCGTAGGGTTTCCTGCAATTGCGTTTGCTCTGCTTTCTCCAATCACCAGCCCTACAGTGCTACTGGAGATTCCCCATTTGTGGAGGGGCTCCCTCCTCAGACCTTCTAGTATTTTTAAGATCTGTAAAAAAATGAATTTTACTGTGAAGCTTGCAAAGCGTAATCTAACCAGAATAATTAGTCAATGAATATTTCTTCAAGTATCATAAAAGCATACTGAGAAGTATGCTTTTATTATATCATAAAAGCATACTGAGAAGTAAAGTCGTGAGCTGTTGGGTAAGCATAGTCTTGGTTTATGCTTAAATGTGCAAATATTTCTGCTCAGGGATAGAAAGGGCATTGCCTCCTTTAAGAACCTTTCCTAGTTTTTCACTCCACCTTACATTCAAGAAGCACATGCTCAATTCAGTGGCAACCTGAAAACGTGTGACAGATGTACAATAAATGCTGCACCTATGCTCACACTAAGGGCTCAGAAGAAAAATTAAATCTTTCCAAGTAGGAGAGCTCAGGCAGTCATTTTTTCCATACTTTCCTGTATGTGCTCCAAGCTGTGGAATGCACTGAGGAATGCATATTGAGTGATTTGGTGTAGATATTTTTTCTTTAATTTTCCTCAGATTTTATTGCATTCACAGGAAAATATGAAATCACTAAGTTATCTTATCCATAAATGTATATAGAAATGAGGTAACGTGTTTGGTACTTATGGATATATTGTTTTTTATGACTAAGAAGGAATTTTTTTTCTCTCAGAGAAAAATCAAATGCACTTAATGCCAATTATAACACCACTTTCAAAACCCCAGGTTTGATTTAGGCTGCAGGACTGGAAATCAAATAAAATCTTCCCTGTGTGTAATAAGGTATAGTAATGCCTTATTTATCAGGCATTGTTAAAGGTTGGGGTGCTCCATGTAAAAGAAATGCCCAGATACTTGAATTTTACTCTTCTATGTGTAAATTGAAAGTGAAAACATAAAAAACATTTTTTAAAACATCTTTTAAAATATTACATGTTGTTTTCATATGCTATGGGGGGGGGTCCAAATATAATTTAATCAAGTTTGAAACTGAGCTTAGCCACTTAACTAGTTATAAAATTTTGCCAAGTTAGTAAAATCCAGCTCAGTCATTTACTAGTTTTATAATTTTGGCAAATTAGTTAGCCTCTGTTTTCTCATCTGTCAAGCAGAGATAATTATACCTATGTCACAGTTTGAATTAGCTAATCTATATAAAACACCTCATAAAACCCCTAACACATAGTCCTACCCAGCATAGCCTCCAGCCTAGGCTGTGGATTCAGCAGCCAGACTGGTGCCTCTGCCATTTCCTAGCAAGTAAACTCGAGCAATCTTTTTTTTTTTTTTGCTTTACGCGGGCCTCTCTCACTCTCGTGGCCTCTCCCGTTGCGGAGCACAGGCTCCGGACGCGCAGGCTCAGCGGCCATGGTTCATGCACCCAGCCGCTCCGTGGCATGTGGGATCCTCCCGGACCGGGGCACGAACCCGTGTCCCCTGCATCGGCAGGTGGACTCTCAACCACTGCGCCACCAGGGAAGCCCCGAGCGATCTTTTTAACTTAATCTCACTATGCCTCAGTTTCCACATTTGTAAAATGAAGGTGACAAGAGTGAAGATTAAATAAGCAGTGCATGTAAAGTCCTTAGAGCAGTGACTACCATATATAGACAGTGTTGAATCAACTATGATTGGTAATGTTTTCTGAAGCATTTCTGAATGCTCCAACTGTGTATAATTTTGGCAGGGGTATGTGTGTCTGTGTGTGTAGGAGGGGGTTGTGAATTCCTTTTCTCTGGTTATCTTGTTTTGGCTATATCACTAATATATTTCTAGATATCAGCCGTAAAATGTTCTCTGAGGTAGGTAACATCCATGCGTGTACTTTTGCATTTTCTGGGTTGTTGGTTGGTTTTGTGTTTCTCCCTCTTTTCCTTGTGCAAACATTACACTCGTCTCAGCCAAATATTGGGGAAAGGCCAAGGTGGCTGAGGAAATGAGAGGTCCCTTTAGGATCTACCAATGCAGCAACAGTGGTGGAAATTGTTATCACTCAGGCAAGTAGTAAAATGAAACTTGAAATGGGTGTTCGTACACTACTATATTCAGATTTGTGCAAGAGGGGTTTCTGCTTCTGGCTTTACTTCTCCCAAAGAGCAAGGATTTGGGTAGGGATCAAAGGATGTGCCCACCTAAAGTCCACATTCTTCCCTCTGGCCCATCTGCAGGAACATGCAATCTTGAATTCCTTGTCCATAGCCCCTCACTCAGCCCGCTTCCAGATTACTACACTGATATGTACTTCCCTAGACTCAAAGGGAAGCTGTGTGTGAGGATAAGAACAAAGCTCAGATGCCTGGCCTGGACTGTCTACATGGATGAGCACAGGGCAACCTCATGGTAGGCGGAGGAAGCCAAAGATGGGATACAACAGAGGCCAGAGGCCTCAGGCTGGCTTCCCCACATTTCCACGTTCAAGTATGAACTGGGAATCTGCTCCCCCTGCACTGCTGCGAGTTAGGAACAGGCCTGTATATTTATCTTTCCAACTGGGATATTTCACAAGATTTGAAGATCGGAAACTTGGAGCACACAGTGATTGTTCCACTGTGGCTTAGAGCTGAAGTTAATAATACTAAAACACATAGAAGTATAGAAGAGATATACTGTAAACCTTAGTGAGGTCCAACTACATACTCAACAGAATGGCTAGTTATAAAAAGACGGACAACACCAAATGTTGATGAAGAAGCAGAAGAACTCATTTTTAGTGAGAATGTAAAATGGTACAGTCACTTTCAGTAGAGGCCTGGCAGTTTCTTATAAAACTGAATATACCTTATGACCCAGCAATTGGACTCCAATATATTTAACCAAGAAAAAGTTTAAAAATACCTTCACAAATACACTTTTCAGAGTAGTTAAAAACTGGAGACAATCCAAATGTTCATAAATAGGAGAATGCCTCAAATAGCGGTATATTCATATAATGGAATACTACTACAGTATTATAAAAAGGAATGAATTTCTGATACAAACAACACAAAATCATGTTACGGAGTGAAAGAAACCATACACAAGAAAATACTGCATATTGTATCATTCTGTTTATATAAATTTTAGAGCAGACAAAACTAATCTATGGTTTTAAAAAAATCATAACAGTAATTGCCTCTGGGAAGATGGTGGTGGGGACTCATGGGGAAGGGAATGATGAAACATTGTGGGATGAAGGTAATGGGTATGTGTGTGCTTGTGTATAAGGGCTGATTTCTTGGAGATTGGGAGGTAGAAATTCCTGGAAGTAGGCTGTTTTTCCCATGGTAAGAAGAGAGCCAAGATTTGTAATTCTACTGATAGCATGGATTCCCAAGAAGCTGTTTTTCAGGAAAGTGGCAGAATGTCAGAGTAGAATGGTCTGGTGCAACTAGCGAGGCCCTGCCTTAAACTCCAGGGCTGTGGGACCACGGCAAGTTACAGCCTTCATCAAGGAATCTTAGGTAATGAGTAACTGAGATGAAACAAATGTGGACTGAAGATGGGAGAAGACTCCCTGAATGGGCTATCTTTTGTGAGACTCGGGGGTTTTCACATGAGCTGGAAAGGGTAAACACTCAAATGGACTGAGACTGAACTTTATCCTCTTACGGTAAGTGAGGTCTCAATCAGAATAGAAAAACTAAGTCATGTTTTGAGTTTGTGTTTAAAAATTTAGCCCTGCTTTAGAGGGATTAGGCTTATGTGTGTGGCCCGGAAGGCAAAATACCATGACAAATGCATGTAAGTTTTACAGAAGTCAATGTCAGCTAAATATAAAGAATATTTCCCTAGGGAGCTCTAAAGCCAGAAGAGGTAATGTGTTCATCAGCTAATATACATGTTCTGGTTCCCTTAAAATTTGATATTCTCTTTGCAAATTAATAAATGGTATTCTGAGACATTAACACAAAAATAAAAACAGAATGAGCTGCTGTTGTGAACTTACCTAAACTGATTTAGTCCTTCAAAATTACTGGGTTCCTCTTACATGGGAAACCATTTAGCAATAAATATATGTATCAAATCATCACATTGTACACTTTAAGCCTGTACAATATTATATGTCAGTTACATCACAATAAAGTTGAAAATAAATAAATATTGGATTTTTGGGGGTAGTAGCTGTAGCTTCCAGCACCTTACTAGCATTTGGTATGTTATGAGAAAAGCAAGATACAGGCTAAATTATGCCACACATTAGCAAAGCACACACAAGTCAGGAATTCAACATGAAACTCGATGAAGTTTCTTTGTTCTTTTGGGCGACTCTTGTAATGAATTTAAACAACAGGGTCCCATGAGGCAAATGTGACAACATTTCAGTAGCAAAATTACTTTAGTCTGCTAGTCAGAATGAGGACATAGCCCTAGGCGTAGGGCACCAGTTTGAACAACTGAGCTAACCCAAGATTCTTATATCTCTTTCAACCAAGAGCAGGGAGATCAACTCATGTTATCATGTTATTTTATACAATACTCATTTCATCACAGGAAAATCACTGCTAACTTTCCTTAGGCTATTTATTATACCATCTGACACTGAGCAGAGATCAAGACTTAGGACCACTGAATTGATTATGACCATAATTTTGCAGTGTAGGATTCTGATAAGAATTTTCCAAGTAGTAGTTAACCATCCCTGGGGGGTGTAGTCTCTATTAGGATTCTTTACGGTAACTAATTATTTCTATCTAGGGCACAGATTAGAACTAACATTCACATTTATACCACTTTATTTAAACTGAAGTAATCTCAGATAATGTATAGGAAATTAACATCTGCTTCAGGAAGCCATGAGTCCTTGTTAATGTAAGTGATCAGGCAGAGACGGTAGGATCAGTGTTATGGTCTTTTCCATTGGAGAAAATTCCTTCACTGAGTTTTTTGGGTCTTCATATCATTCTAAAATTCTTTGTTTCTATCTAATATCACACGTTTAATTAGTGGCAAAACCAGGAATGGAAACTGGTTCTCCTTTTGATCAGAGTTTCTTGTTCAGGTTGACTACAAGATTTAACAAGTTATTCAACATATTCATAGTCATTTCTGATTGTCTTATAATTCTAACACCCACTGCTCTTCCTTACTGAATAGTACTTAAATCTTTCTTTATTATCAATCTCATTTTTTGTGATTTTTAAGATAAAATTTATAGTCTTAAGTGTTTTTTATTTTGCAGACTGAAAACCACATTTTATATGAAAAATGTATAACAAATATAGTATTAACCACTTCTAAAATGTTAAATAAGAATTACTCTTGGACTTCCCTGGTGACGCAGTGGTTAAGAATCCACCTGCCAATGCAGGGGACACGGCTTTGAGCCCTGGTCTGGGAAGATCCCACATGCCTCAGAGCAACTAAGCCCGTGTGCCACAACTACTGAGCCTGCACTCTAGAGCCTGTGAGCCACAACTACTGAGCCTGCATGCCACAACTACTGAAGTCCGTGCGCTTAGAGCTTGCACTCTGCAACAAGAGAAGCAACCAGTGAGAAGCCCCCACATTGCAATGAAGAGTAGCCCCCGCTCGCCACAACTAGAGAAAGCCTGTGCGCAGCAACAAAGACACAAAACAGCCAAATAAATAAATTTATTAAAAAAAATAGAATTACTCTTCACATTCATTAAAGTTACAAGTGAGGCTTTCAGTTGCTCTACAGCTCACTATTTATACAGTAATTTGGGATATTTTTAATCTGTCAGAAATGCCATTTAAAATGTCATTTTAAATGTCAACATATTTTAGTTGTTTACAGATTAAAATCTATGAATTCTAATATATCCAAATAAGTCAAAAGGTTACAATAGGTATTTCTGTACTTTTCTGTTAATTTAAAAATGCAAAATTAATCACTGTATCCTAAATTTCAGGATACAATGGAAAATAAATATTAGGGCTTAAGGATATCCTTGGTAAAGTCACCCTTTCAAATAATTAAAATTAATTTTCAGAGTGAAATTGAAACTATTTCTTTCATTAGATAAAAAATATTGTGCTGGAGAACCAACCGTCTAATTATTCTACAGTAACTTTCCCATTTCCTTACTGATGAGCCTTTCTTCTTCCTGTCACCACCTCCAAGTTTCAGGGAATGTGAAAACCAACAAAAGGAACAAACTGTTCTGTGGTGTCAGGACTGGTGGTTTTATGGAAACTTAACAGGATCCCTTCTCCTAGCTGTCCGTATATTCTCAACGAGGACAGCTAAAAAAAAGGCCAAAACAAATGTTTCCTTTCTGGGGTTTTGAGGCCTCCACTTCCAGTTGAGAAATAAAGGCACACATTTAGTGGGTTGGTCTGTTGCAATAAAAACTACTATTCAGGGTTTGAAGAGTTGGACAAATGATGAATTTAAAGTCCAAAAGTGTTTTTTCCCTTAATAAACACATTTTGATAAATTATCGATTAAGATGTCTAATTTAATTCCAGCATACCAGATAATGTGGAAAATGCATTCACATCTTAATGTCTGTATAAGGTGTTCAAAACACATATCCTCCTACAAGGTACTCCAGCAGGGTGAGTATAGACTACATTCTACTTGACAACGGAGGCCTTGTGTTATTCATGTTTATAACCTAACAGCACAGCCAGGAGATAGATGGGTGATTGTTGAATGTGGACAATCAGTCAAAGCCTTAAAATGGCAATAGTCTGTATAGACACAGTTGTCCAGAGAGCTGAACTGGTTAATGGTCAGAAAGCTGAGATTCTCCTTCTAATCTTTTTTTTTTTTTCCTCCTTCTAATCTTATGCCCTGCTAAAAAGCTTCACTCTCCTCATTTATGACATGAAACAATGATGTCTGCCTATTTAACTCGAGATTTTATTTTAAGGCAAAAAGGGAGTTATGTTTGCTTTAAAACTCTATGTGTTGGATTGCTATAAAGGATTATTATCACTATATCCTATTGGTAGAGTTATCTTTAGCATTCTTGGGCAAAATAAATATAATGTTGCTTGATATCCCTGAACCCAGCAGAGGAATCCCAGCAGCCAGAGTTCCTTAATATGATCACATTTTAAAAACTGAGGTATAACAAGTACAGTACGATGCACAGGTTTTAGGTGTACAATTTGATGATTCTTGACAATTGTATACACCCATGTAATCACTAGATTAATCAAGACATAAATTATTTTCACTAACCTGGAAAGTTCCTTCCTGCCCCTTACCAATCTCCATCCCTCCACCACCAGGCAACTACTGTTCTAATTTCTGTCACAATAGTTTAGTTTTGATGTTCTAGAATTTTATATAAATAGAAAATACAGTATGCACACTTCTGTGTCAGGCTTATCTTGCTCAATATAAAGTCTTTGAGGATCATCCTATATCAGTATTCTTTTATTCATTTCCAAGTAGAATAATGATATATTTATATCATTATATGTTCATCCATTCACCTGTGGATAGACATCAATCACTTCTAGTTTTAGGCTTTTACGAATAATACTATTTTTCAAGAATTCTTTATATATTATTGATACAAGTTCTTGTGAATTGCTAGTTGTGAATATTTTCTCCCATTCTATGGCTTGATTTTTCATGTTGTAATAACTTTTGCTGAGCAAAATTTTAATTAAGTCCAGTTTATCAATTTTTTGTTTTAAAATTAGTACTTTTTAATTTCTAATGAATCTTTGTCTACCTAAGTTTGCAATGATATTTCTCTTATATTTTTTTTCTAGGCAATTTAGCTTTTACATTAGGCTGACAATTCACCTCATGTATGTGTGGTGTGAGGTTTGGGTCAAGGTTTAGGTTTATTTTTTCCCATATGTTTATCCACTTTTCCTGTGCTATTTCTTGAAAACATTTTCTTTTCTCCCATTAAACAGCTTCAGCATCTTTTCAAAAATAAATTGACTGTATATATTTGGGTCTATTTCTATACTCTATTCTGATCCATTGTTCTATTTACTATTATGCCAATACACACTCTCTTATATACAGTATCATTATAATAAGTCTTAAAGTCAGATAGTTAAGTCTTCCAACTTTGTTCAACTTTGTCAGTGTAAGCAAGATATACTTGGATATATCTGAAAACATTCTGAAAATCTATGCCTTCAAATAAGAGCGTTTGGTCCATTTACATTTAATGTAGTTGTTGGCACTGTTGAATTTAATTTTGCAATCTCTCTATTTTATTTCTATTTGTCCCAACAATTTTTTGTTCTTTTTTTCTTCCGTTCCTCTGATCCTTTGGAACAATCAAATATCTTCAAATATTTTGTATTGTTCCCTGTAATGACTTTTTAATCTATACTTCATTGCTTTATATTTTTAGTTATTACCTTATAGACTAGAATATGCATTCCATATGATTATTTTTTGAATTTGAACTTTTCCTCTATATAAGATCAGTAGAAGAGATATTTGGCTATTTGACACCAATAATGTGTGTTTGAAACTCAGATTATGGAGACAATGGAAAGTTATTTTCAGAGTGGCTAGAAGAAAAGAGAAGATAGTTCTTATACGAGAAAACAAGAAGTACAGCAATTACAAATATTGGGCAAGACTGAATCTCCATTTATATTACTTGGACTGAAGAGTAAATACATAAATATTTTATAAGTTTATCTTTTTTAGATTTTAGGTGATACAGCACAATGAGCCTTAATCTAAATATTGTAGTGCATGCCAGAAGCTACACTAATTTTGAAAGGAAACAGCCTCACGGGAAAGAAAAATATATTTGACTGTAAGCTTTTACATTTTTAAGACTTTACACTTACATTCTGTTAAGATAAAATGTGACTTATTGTTTTGTTTTTTTTTCCACAGTTCATTCATTCATTCATTCAAAAATTAGCTCAGTTTGCTATGAACATCACCATGACTGCTGAGGAAATGTTGAGTCAATTCCTAAGGAGAAGGCCAGGAACAGTTAATGTTTCTTTTTTGTTCCTTCAAAGCAAAAGGAAGCCTGGCCTAAATTAAGCTGGGAGTGCTTTTTGTAAAGCATACCAAGCTTTATGGGACTTCGAGCTCAGCATTTTAGGCACAGTATTTCAAACTAAATCACAAGAAAAAAATTCACCACTATATTACTTCTTTTAAACAATTCAGCATGGTGTAATTTTTTCTTTGGAAATGGGATACAGCTGCTTCTTGGGTCATGATTATATTTGAGGATCTTTTGGTAAACTGAGGCCTTCCTAAACAATCACTATTAAAACACATAAAATATAAGTCTTGCTATATTAAACACTTATTGAGCTATAGCAAAAATAAAGTGAATTTGTAAAAACAAGAATAAAATTCCAACTTTATAATGCATATTCTTATGAGCTTTTTAAATGCAGCATCTTGTTTTTAGACTATTAAGAACAATTGAAATCAGATTTTTATTTTTAAGTAAAAGAACACTCTTTACTAAATAATAATTCACAGTGTAAGAAGAAAGAGTTCTATGAACTTCTTCAAGTGTTTAAATACAAATGCATGTTACAACTAAACTTTTTCTAAAACACTTCCTAACTTAAGAGGAACCAAAAATCTTTTTAGCTTATTCTTTATTTTACAGATGTTTTTACCATAGTGCACATTACCTTATTTTTTGTGGTGTATTTTTACCCCTTATTTTTTTAGGAAATTTCTTTGGCTTTTATTTTTTTCTCATTGAAAGCATAATAGATACTCACTAGAAAAAAAAAAAAAGCTACAGAGAAAACCCCAAAAGTAGAGGAGCTAATAAATCACTTGATAAAATAGTCCCTGTTAATATTTTGATGGACTTTATTTCATACGTTTCCTATATATGTATTTTAATACTAAACATGTACACATATACGTATAAAGACACACTGATATTTCTCTTATCTTACCACTTCCCTCCTCTCTGGCAACCACCTGTTTGCTAGAGAAATAGGTGAGGGAGATTAAGAGGTACAAACTTCCAGTTATAAAATAAAAGAGTCATGGGTATGAAATGTACAGTCTGGGGGTAAAATTTAAGAAAAAAATAACACTGATATGAACATACATATTTAACAAATTCATACTATACTTTCCAAATATGTATTGTTTTCTACCCTAATTATTCTTATAAGTAGGCTTCAAAAATGTTACCTATCTATAAATTTAGATTCAATTAGAGATTTATATCCATTCCACTGACTGTTCCATAAGACAACTACTAACTTCTACTTCAATGTGCAACCCTCATTCCTCACTTTACTTGACCTTTATTTGACATTGTGGATCCCTCTCTTTTCTTGAACCATTGTCTTCACTTGGCTTCTAGAGCCTCTTCTGCTTTTAATTTTCTGGCCTCTTCTTCTTGGTCTCTCTCCTTTTTTTTTTTTTTTTTGGCCACACCACACAGCTTGCAGGATCTTAGTTCACTGACCAGGAATTGAACCTGGGCCCCAGCAGTGAAAGCACCCAGTCCTAACCACTGGACCACCAGGGAATTCCCTTGGTTTCCTTGACTTCTCAATTCCAGTCTTTAAACATTTGGAGTGTTATTGAGCTCAGTCCTTTCACCTCTTCTCCTGTCTTTCTATACTTATACCCATCGTGCTCATACGTAATCCAATGCCTTTAAATACCATTTGCAGGATGGCATCTCCCAAATATATATCTCCAGCCTGGGCTTTGCTGAATTCCTGACTGATACATACAAGTGACTATTTGACATCTCTATTTGATGATTTCATGGGCATTTCAAACTTAAGATTCAAAACTTCAAAGTTCAAGTTCAAATCTTGTTGATATTATCTGCCAAACTTATTCCTGTTTCCTATCTCAATAAATGATAACTCCATCCTCCCTGTTATTCATGAAATAAATCTTGAAGTCATATTTTAATTATTTTACTGATATCCCAGATCTGATTGGATAAAAATGTTGTTGTCTTTCCAAATAAGCCCTGAATTTACCACTTACCACATCCATTAATACACTCAGGTCCAAGCCCCTTTATCACTTGCTTAGATAATTGAAGAAACCTTACAACTCGTCTTTCTCCTTCCACTTTTAGCTCATTCTTATCTATTCTTAACATAGCAGTCAGTGTAATCTTATAATGTAAGACAAATCACATTACCTTTCTGTTCCTTCTTCTCCAGTGGTCAAAGTCCTTCACTGGCACTTTACAGAGGTAAAGTCCTTTACCTCTCTGACCTCACCATCTAGGACTCGTCTTTTTGCTCACTACATTCTGCCCATGCTGACTCTTTGCTGTTCTTCAGGGGCTTTGGTATTAGCTGCTCCCTCTGTATAGGATCCTATTCTTCCAGATATCTATGTGGTTTATTCTCTCATCTATCTCACATCTTGTTGCAAATTCACACTCTCTGTGGATCCTTCCTCAGCCACCCTATCATAAATCCGCCTTCCCATTTCCCTCCTTTGTTTTTCTCCTTAGTGCTAACGTGATATATTAGCCCTATTATTAGTGTGTTTTTGCCTCTCTCTCCAGCTAGAATGTAAGCTCCTGGAGGACAGGGACTTTCCTTTTTGCTTATTTCTGTATGCCCAACTTATATAACAGTGCCTAGAATATTACAAATATTTGTTGAGTGAATGAAGACATAAATGGAGGCACATCATTATTTGTAACTACTAATAGTGTTTCATTACATGGATGAACTGTTATTTTCTTCAACCAATTCTGGATTGATGCTTGTTCAGTTTGTTTCTATTTCTTTATTATTATTTGTTAATAATAATTAACTATATTAACACTGATAACATCTGAGTGTTTCTTTAAGTTTCTGGAAGCAGAATTGCTGCATTACAGGATTGACACAGTTTTAAAGGCTTTAACTATGTGGCTAATAGTCCTCCAGAGAAGATGCAGAGCTACACTCCTGAACAGTACATGTGAGTGTCTCCAGTCCAATGCATTAGCTATAGTGGCTATCATCATTCACTCTAATGCTTCCCAATATGATATTAAAACTTGGTACAGTATCTCAGTGTCATTTTACGTTCATGCAATTAAATAAATAAGTAAAAAATTAAAAAACAATAAAGTTTCTCACAAGCCAAGATGGGAGCATCTCTCTCAGCTAAGAAGCACACAGATGGCTTTCATTAATAGTTGTATAGAGCCTTCTTTGACTGCACAGGGCATTTCCTACAAATTCCTGAAATCGAGATGACTTTTCACATTCATATGTACTCTCTTCCCATTCACCAGACTCTACGAGTGTACTCAGCTGTTGTGTCACCATTTCCTAGTAAGAACCAAAAACAGTACTGATAATAGATTTTCTTTTTTTGCAGAGAAAAGCAACAAACAAACAAAACCCACCACAGCCAAAATAATCTTTACAAAGAAAGTCACTTGTAGCTTCTCTCTGTCATTAGGTTTTCAGTAAATTCCTAGATAAGTGCAGGTTTTCCCATCCCTTTAGGGAGGTGTAAGATGGTCGGGAGTGTACAGCTATTCAGTGGGTCTAACATGCGTCTTTCTAACTAAAGCTTATTTGCTTTGGCTGAGATTCTGACTGTCCTTCTTCCTGTGTTCTTGTTAGATTTTTCAGGCTACATTCATAAAATAGAGAGCCTGTCTCTTGGTGAATATTGAATTCCTCTGTGTGATAACTTGTGATTTTAATGAAGTTTTGTTAATCTCTAAAACATGTGCTCTGTGTCTGGTCCCTCTTATCTTCCAGAGCTATTTTTTTTTCTTTTCCAGAGCTATTTTTGTTATTATCTAGATATTAGTATCCTATCAGTGTAGTTCATATTTTATGTCTACTCTGTAAAAGGATGGCCTACATATATATTCAAATTACATTTAAAAAAATGTGTTTCTGGGCTTCCCTGGTGGCACAGTGGTTGAGAGTCCGCCTGCCGATGTAGGGGACACGGGTTCATGTCCCAGTCGGGGAAGATCCCATGTGCCGCGGAGCGACTAGGCCAGTGAGCCATGGCCGCTGAGCCTGCGCGTCTGGAGCCTGTGTTCCGCAACGGGAGAGGCCACAGCAGTGAGAGGCCCACGTACCACAAAAAAAAAAAAAAAAAAAAAAAAAATGTGTTTCTTCCTATGACTTTAGATATAGAAGTTAGTTACCATGGTTAAAAGTTACAATCAATATGGTGGTTGAGACCATACAGGGAGCAATAGTGACAGAAAAACACAACTCTGTGCTTTTTTTTTTAAAGGAAAAGTACAGTTTTCCTAAAGTAGCTTTCCCCAAACTTTTTCGTCTCTGCCTACCTTTAAACTATTAGAAATTATTGTCAACCCCAAAGAGCATTATCTTGTGGGTTATAACTCTCAATATTGGATATTAAAGCTTAAAACTGAGATATTTTTAATATACAAATTTATTGGTTTATTTAAAGGTAGAAGGAGTAAATCAATCACGTCTTGATAGAAAGAACATATTTTATGAAAATAACTATTTACTAAAAAGCTTTTTATTAGAAGAGTAACATTGCTTCACATTTTAAAACATATCTTTAATATATGAAATAATAGATGACAGCTGGACTCCCAACCTGCTTCTGCATCCAATATGTCACAATATCAGACATCATGTCACTGCTGGAAAGCTCCGATGCACACTTGTGAGAGAGTGAAAATGAAAAAAAAAAATCTTAATGTTATTATGAAAAGAGTTTTGACCTCATAGACCTCTGAAAAATTCCCCAGGGGTCCTAGACCATATGTTGTCCTCCAATAAAAGGTCAGTATGTTCCAGAATATGAAAGGGTGAAATACAGGACAAAACTTGGAAAGTTGGAATTAATTAGCCTTGGTTTATAATACCTAAATCTGAAAAGAAGCTATGAAATATGTTAAAATTTTAGTAACATTTGCTCACTTTTGATGGGCTTAATTCCTTGGTTTACTGATTCATGCCTTCATCTACACTATGAGAGGATTTTCTTTACTTTCTCTGTAACTTGCTTACCTAGCAGAGACTGTCTCATCAGAACAATTTTCTGTGCTTTATGTTTACCTAATTATGTCTTTGATTATTTAATTAAACAGAAACAAACACAAAAGAATACAGTTTCCTCAGTTATTAAAGAGCTAAAGTTCTTACAATGATATTACCTTCTAGATTTGTTTTTAAAATCTTTTGTCACTTTGATTAAATAGGTAACTAGGAATTGTTTCTCAGGCAGGATTATCCTATTTTATTAAAGTGCCCAAATTGCCTGTGACTACTCTTTTGTTTTTGCCTTCCTGAAAACTGAATTTAGAAAAGAATGAAAACATTTTCAGGATGTATTTTACTCCTAAAACTAATTTTGAGATTTCCCAGAGGTCTCCTGAGAAACCACAAAGATTTGTTCTATTACCTGATAAATAAAGAGATGTGAGACAACTTTACGTTCATTTGATCTACTACTATTGCAAGAATCCCATAGAAAAGTTATCAGTTCGGAAGAGACACTCAGCCTTTTCTAGATAACGTGTGTGGGGATGAACTGCTGTTAATGTAAATATTTCAGAAATATGGGAAGTCCCTGGAAATTTTTCAGTGTCCTTTATATCCATAATACAGTTTTACTCCCAAGGGAAATTGATCAAGACTTCTATAAAATAGATATAGGCTATACCCCAATAAAGAATTTTACTCTCTTTGATATTACTGATTATGATGATAATATTATTGACTATGGTGATATATTAACAAAAGCCATTAAGTCTCTAAACAGTTTTGATTTACTCTGACTCTTGCATGAAGTCTCTGCCATAAGCTACGGGCCAGAGTTGTGTCATTAAAAGAGAAGGTCTGGGGCTTCCCTGGTGGCACAGTGGTTGAGAGTTCTCTTGCCGATGCGGGGGACACGGGTTCGTGCCCCGGTCCGGGAGGATCCCGCGTGCCACGGAGTGGCTGGGCCCATCAGCCATGGCCGCTGAGCCTGCGCGTCCGGAGCCTGTGCTCTGCAACGGGAGAGGCCACAACAGTGAGAGGCCCGTGTACTGCAAAAAAAAAAAAAAAAAAAAAAGAGAAGGTCTCTGAGACTTTAAATGATTGACATTTCGAAGAATAGTTTCTTGAGTACAGGCTTTAGAACTTACATCACAAAGACAACTTTCACACCACACTGCTAGATGGCTTCATGAAGCCAGACCACTAATCCAAGATCCAGTAGGATAAGAATTCATTTCCTGGAGCTGAATAAGAAAAGTGATGAAGATAATTTTATTGTGATTATTTGTTTTGAATACTGTTAGTATAGTTTTAAGTTTCTATTTTCAGAAACTTAGTATGTCTCTTTACCTTTCATGGAAATATTTGCATAGCCACAGTACGAATCTGTACATCAAGATTTTGCCTGGGGTGTTGTATCAATATTAGAGACTGAAACTTTTAAAATCAGGTGTGACAAGCTGCCTTTAAGGGGAAAAAAAAAAATATGGAGCCAATGTCTCCAAACTTCTCCCAAGAAAACTGGCCCAATACCTGGCTTACAGGGTCCCAGCGTTATCCTAAAGTGTAGTAAGAAAATTCTTGGCTGACTAGGAATCT
The DNA here is from genome assembly GCF_059928025.1 of Delphinapterus leucas. NCBI lineage: Eukaryota > Metazoa > Chordata > Mammalia > Artiodactyla > Monodontidae > Delphinapterus > Delphinapterus leucas. The sequence continues at coordinate 68,425,884 of NC_143137.1, read as the reverse complement.
TTAAAAATTTGGGGGACTTCCAGAAGATAGGAATTCACTTTGATGTGTAGGTACTGCCAGTAAAACCTGGTGGAGAGACATTCTTGGGCTTGGCTTCCTGGCCTTGGGATAGAAAAGTAGATGCTTTTAAAAAGTAAGATCTGGGGTCAGGGTCAAGATGGCGTACTAGGAGGACGCGGAATTCGCATCTCCTCACAGCTAGGCCACCTACCAGGCACCTGTGGGAGGAACCCCCAGGGACCAGGTAGGGCATGGGGGAGTGAAGGGGGAGGAGAAGTGGAGGTGGTAGGGGACGGGTGCCCCTGAGGGGCAGCTCGGGAGGGGAAGGGATCTCACACCCGAAGGGGGAAATAGAGGAACCACTGGGAGGGCAGAGTATCAAAAGGGAGCGTGGCCGGGTTTCCCCTGCCCACTTGGATCCCCAGGAACCTGTTGAGATCCCGGGCCTGATCCTCTGCCCACCAAGGACCCCTCAAGCCACGCAGGTCCTGAGGGAGTGGGAGGGAGGGAAGGGGGAGCAAAAGTAAAGGCCAGGCCTCTGGGACTGGCACCCCTGAGGGGTGGCTGGGGGAGGGAAGGAGTTCTTATACCCAGCAGGACCCACCCATGGTTAGAGGTCCGGGGAAGACCGTGGAAGAGATGGTGGGGGATGGGCGTGAAGGAACAGAAGGGAACGGGGCCAGTGCTTTCCCTGTCCACTTAGGCACTGGGGAAGCCTGTTGAGCTCCTGGCCCTAATCCTCTGCCCTCGGAGCCTCCCTCCTGCCGCTGAGAGTCCAAGCCCCGCCCCTACACCCCCACCCAGGGCCCCACCTCTACACTCAGAGACCCCCTCCAATGAGCTGGGCCTGAGCCCCACCCACACGCCCTCACTCAGGGCCCTACCTCCAAACTCTAAAAGGCCTCACTCCACAGGCCCTCCTTTCCACCTGCTGCCTCTCCCCTTCTGCGCAGGTCCTAAGCAGAGGCCCCGCACCACACTTGAACGTTGCCCTGCCTAGGCCCCGCCCCACACACAAATGTCACCATCCCACCCGCCTAGATTCCACTCCCCCAAACCCTGCCCCTACCTAAGTTCAACACCCCCCACCTAAACTCGGCCCCCATAGCCAAGGCTTTTTTTTTTCCTTTTTTTTTTTTTCTTGTCTTTTTTCCTCTTTTAGATTGGGGTTCTGTTTTACCTTGTCGATTCATTGTTGTTCTTTTATATTTTTATTTTTCCTAATAAATGTTTTATTTTTCTAATTTTATTTTATTCTTTATACTTTGTTAGTGATCTCTTCCTTTGGCTTGTTGTCCCACCCCACACCTTTTTTTTCTTCTTTTTTCTGATGTTGTTTTATTTTACCTTGTAGCAGTTGTTTCAATTATCATTTTATTTTCCTAATACATTTTCATCTTTCTAATTTTATTTTCTTTTTTATTCTTTGATATTGTACTGCTCCGTTTTTCTTTCATTCTTCCTTTTATTTATTTTTTACCACGCCACGAATTTTATGGGATCTTGGTTCCCAGGCCAGAGGTCGGGGCTGAGCTCCTGTGGTGGGAGCTCCAAGTCCAAACTGCTGGACTAACAGACAACTTCAGGCCGCAGGGAATATCATTCGGAGTGAGGAGTCCCAGAGGCCCTCATCTCAGCACCAAGACCCAGCTCTATCTAACTGACTGCAAACTCCAGTGCTGGACGTCTCAGACCAAACAACCAGTAAGACAGGAATACAGCACCATCCATCAAAAAAAAAAAGAAACAACAAAAAATATGCTACAGATGAAAGAGGAAGGTAAAAACCTACAAGACCAAATAAATTAATATGAAATAGGCAAGCTACCTGAAAAAGAATTCAGAGTAATGATAGTAAAGATGATCCAAAAGCTTGGAAACATAATGCACAAAATACAAGAAACTTTTAACAAGGATCTAGAAGAAATAAAGAGCAAACAAACAATGATGAAAAAGACAATTACTGAAATTAAAAATACTATAAAAGGAATCAATAACAGAATAACTGAGGAAGGAGAACAGATAAGTGAGCTAGAAGACAAAATGGTGGAAACAACTGCCAAGGAGCAGAATAAAGAAAAAAGAATGAAAAGAATCGAGGACCATCTCCGAGACCTCTGGGAAAACATTAAACACACCAACATTTGAATTATAGGGGTCCCAGAAGAAGAAGAGAAAAGAAAGGGTCTGAGAAAATATTTGAAGAGATTATCGTTGAAAACTTCCTTAATATGGGAAAGGAAATAGTCAATCAAGTCCAGGCAGCACAAAGTACCATACAGAATAAACCCAAAGAAAAACATTCCAAGACACATATTAATCAAACTATCAAAAATTAAACACAAAGAAAAAATATTAAAAGCAGCAAGGGAAAAGCAACAAATAACACACAAGAGACTCCCCATTAGGTTAACAGTTGATCTTTCAGCAGAAACGCTGCAAGCCAGAAGGGAGTGGCAGGACATATTTAAACTGATCAAAGGGGAAAAACCTACAACCAAGATTACTCTACCCAGCAAGAATCTCATTCAGATTCGACAGAGAAATTAAAACCTTTACAGATAAGCAAAAGTCAAGAGAATTCAGCACCACCAAACCAGCTTTACAACGAATGCTAAAGGAACTTCTCTAGGCAGGAAACACAAGAGAAGGAAAAGAACTACAAAAACAAACCCAAAACAATTAAGAAAATGGTAATAGGAACATACATATTGATAATTACCTTAAATGTAAAGGGATTAAATGCTCCAACCAAAAGACATAGACTGGCTGCATGGATACAAAAACAAGACCCGTACATACACTGTCTACAAAAGACCCACTTCAGACCTAGGGACATATACAGACTGAAAGTGAATTGATATAAAAAGATATTCCATGCATATGGAAATCAAAAGAAAGCTGGAGTAGCAATTCTCATATCAGACAAAATAGACTTTAAAATAAAGACTATTACAAGAGACAAAAAAGGGCACTACATAATGATCAAGGGATCAATCCAAGAAGAAGGTATAACAATTGTAAATATTTATGCACCCAACACGGGAGCACCTCCATACATAAGGCAAATGTTAACAGCCATAAAAGGGAAAATCGACAGTAACACAATCATAGTAGGGGACTTTAACACCCTACTTTTACCAATGCACAGATCATCCAAAATGAAAATAAATAGGGAAACACAAGCTTTAAATGACACATTAAACAAGATGCACTTAGTTGATATTTATAGGACATTCCATCCAAAATCAAAAGAATACATTTTCTTCTCAAGTGCTCATGGAACATTCTCCAGGCTAGATCATATCCTGGGTCACAAATCAAGCCTTGGTAAATTTAAGAAAATTGAAATCATATCAAGTATCTTTTCTGACCAAAACACTATGAGACTATATATCAATTACAGGAAAAAAAATCTGTAAAAAACACAAACACATGGCGGCTAAACAATACACTACTAAATAACTAAGAAATCACTGAAGACATCAAAGAGGCAATCAAAAAATACCTAGAAACAAATGACAGTGAAAACACGACACCCAAAACCTATGGGATGCAGCAAAAGGAGTTCTAAGAGGGAAGTTTATAGCAGTACAATCCTACCTCAAGAAACAAGAAACATCTCAAATAAACAACCTAACCTTACACCTAAAACAATTAGAGAGAGAAGAGCAAAAAAACCCCAAAGTTCGCAGAAGGAAAGAAAACATAAAGATCAGATCAGAAATAAATGAAAAAGAAATGAAGGAAACAGTAGCAAAGATCAATAAAACTAAAAGCTTGTTCTTTGAGAAGATAAACAAAATCGATGAACCATTAGCCAGACTCATCGAGAAAAAAAGGGAAAAGACTCAAATCAAAAGAATTAGAAATGAAAAAGGAGAAGTAACAACTGACACTACAGAAATACAAAGGGTCAGGAGAGATTACTACAAGTAATTATATGCCAATAAAATGGACAACCTGGAAGAAATGGACAAATTCTTAGTAAAGCACAACCTTCTGAGACTGAACCAGGAAGAAATAGAAAATATAAACAGACCAATCACAAGCACTGAAATTGAAACTGTGATTAAAAATCTTTCAACAAACAAAAGCCCAGCACTAGGTGCCTTCACAGGTGAATTCTATCAAACATTTAGAGAAGAGCTAACACCTATCCTTCTCAAACTCTTCCAAAATATAGCAGAGGGAAGAACACTCCCAAACTCATTCTACGAGAACACCATCACCCTGATACCAAAACCAGAGAAGGATGTCACAAAGAAAGAAAACTACAGGCCAATATCACTGATGAACATAGATGCAAAAATCCTCAACAAAATACTAGCAAAGAGAATCCAACAGCACACTAAAAGGATCATACACCATGATCAAGTGGGGTTTATCCCAGGAATGCAAGGATTCTTCAATATATGCATATCAATTAATGTAATACACCATATTAAAAACTGATGGATAAAAGCCATATGATAATCTCAATAGATGCAGTAAAAGCTTTCAACAAACTTCAACACCCATTTATGATCAAAAATCTCCAGAAAGTAGGCAGAGAGGGAACCTACCTCAACATAATAAAGGCCATATATGACAAACCTACAGGCAACATCATTCTCAATGGTGAAAAACTGAAATCATTTCCAATAAGATGAGGAACAAGACAAGGTTGCCCACTCTCACCACTATTATTCAATATCGTTTAGGAAGTTTTAGCCACAGCAATCAGAGAAGAAAAAGAAATAAAAGGAATCCAAATAGGAAAAGAAGAAGTAAAACTGTCACTGTTTGCAGAAGCCATGATAGTATACACAGAGAATCCTAAAGGTGCTACCAGAAGACTACTAGAGCTAATCAATGAATTTAGTAGAGTGCAGGATACAAAACTAATGCACAGAAATCTCTTGCATTCCTATACACTAATGATGAAAAATCTGAAAAAGAAATTAAGGAAACACTCCCATTTACCATTGCAACAAAAAGAATAAAACACCTAGGAATAAACCTACCTAAGGAGAGAAAAGATCTGTATGCAGAAAACTATAAGACACTGATGAAAGAAATTAAAGATGATACAAACAGATGGAGAGATATACCATGTTACTGGATTGGAAGTATCAAGATTCTGATGAAAATGACTATACTACCCAAAGCAATCTACAGATTCAATGCAATCCCTATCAAACTACCAATGGCATTTTTCACAGAACTAGAACAAAAATTTTCACAATTTGTATGGAAACACAAAAGATCCTGAATAGCCAAAGCAATCTTGAGAAAGAAAAACGGAGCTGGAGGAATCAGACTCTCTGACTTCAGACAATACTACAAAGGTACAGTAATCACGACAGTATGGTACTGGCACAAAAACAGAAATATAGATCAATGGAACAGGATAGAAAGCCCAGAGGTAAACCCATGCACATATGGTAACCTTATGTTTGATAAAGGAGGCAAGAGTATACAATGGAGAAAAGACAGCCTCTTCAATAAGTTGTGCTGGCAAAACTAGACAGCTACATGTAAAAGAATGAAATTAGAACACTTCCTAACACTATACACAAAAATAAACTCAAAATGGATTAAAGACCTAAATGTAAGGCCAGATACTATAAAACTCTTAGAGGAAAACAAGGCATAACACTCTATGACATAAATCACAGGAAGATCCTTTTTGACCCACCTCCCAGAGAAATGGAAATAAAAACAAAAATAAACAAATGGGACCTAATGAAACTTAAAATCTTTCACACAGCAAAGGAAACCATAAAAATGACAATCCTCAGAATGGGAGAAAATATTTGCAAACAAAGCAACTGGCAAAGGATTAATCTCCAAAATATACAAGCAGCTCATGCAGCTCAATATCAAAAAAACAAACAACACAATACCAAAATGGGCAGAAGACCTAAACAGACATTTCTCCAGGGAATATATACAGATTGCGAACAAACACATGAAAAGATGCTCAATATCACTGATCATTAGAGAAATGAAAATCAAAACTACAATGAGGTATCACCTCACACTGGTCAGAATGGCCATCATCAAAAATCTACAAACCATAAATGCTGGAGAGGTTGTGGAGAAAAGGGAACCCTCTTGCACTGTTGGTGGGAATGTAAATTGATACAACCACTATGGCGAACAGTATGGAATTTCCTTAAAAAACTAAAAATAGAATTACCATATGACCCAGCAATCCCACTAGGGGGCATATCCCCTGAGAAAACCATAATTCAAAAGTAGTCATATACCACAATGTTCATTGCATCACTATTTACAATAGCCAGGACATGGAAGCAACCTGAGTGTCTATCCACAGATGAATAAAGAAGATGTGGCTATCCACAGATGAATAAAGAAGATGTGGCACATATATACAATGGAATATTACTCAGCCATAAGAAGAAATGAAATTGAGTTATTTATAGTGAGGTGGATGGACCTAGAGTCTGTCATACAGAGTGAAGTAAGTCAGAAAGAGAAAAACAAATACTGTATGCTAACACATATATGTGGAATCTAAAAAAAAAAGTTTTTGATGAACTAGGGGCAGGACAGGAATAAAGACTCAGAGGTAGAGAATGGACTTGAGGACACGGGGAGGGGGAAGGGTAAGCTGGGACGAAGTGAGAGAGTGGCATGGACATATATACACTACCAAATGTAAAACAGATACCTAGTGGGAAACAGCTGCATAGCACAGGGAGATCAGCTCGGTGATTTGTGAACACCTAGAAGGGTGAGATGAGGAGGGTGGGACGGAGACGCAAGAGGGAGTGGATATGAGGATATAAGTATGCATATAGCTGATTCACTTTGTTATGCAGCAGAAACTAACACAACACTGTTAAGCAATTCTACTCCTGTAAAGATGTTAAAAAAAAAAAAAGTAAAATCTGAGATTCCTCATGAAAATATCTAGGCAGACGTTAATTTATGGCCTTTTTAGCTGTTCAGTACTGTATGCATGACTCAGGATTGCAAAGCAAACTCAAGGAGTCTACACGATTAATTATACTCTTCCTGCACTTGGGGAAATAATCAGGTCAAACCTAAGAGCACTATTTTTATGCTCAAGGATAATCTTTCAGATTACTATGATCACAGGATGAATAGACTGTCAGAAAAGATATTAAAGACTTTGAACGGCAAAAAGATAACTTGGTGTCCTGTCTAGTATACTCTTGGTTTATCTGCATTTATTATTGTTGAACAAGTTTATAACTTGGTAACTTGTAGAAATTGGTAGCAATGAAAATGATTCTTGTCCACAGAAAGTGAATTTGTCTAGTGCACCTCCAAGAACTCATTAACTATTAACACATTCATTTCAGCAGTTCTGACTCCCAATATCTGTGCTCTCTGAATTCTCTTTCGAACATGTTCTAATATCTTATTGGTTTCCTCATTTATTAATAAGCTAAATAAAATACATACATGTCTTGTATTTTAAAAATGAACAAGGAATAATATTTTGTATCTATTAGAGCTATTAACCACTCAGAAAAAATAAACCTCAAGAAATCTTGGGATATCTATGTGAAAAAATTGCATATATTGATTTATTTATTGTTTATCTCCTCCTCTGGAATGGAAGCTTTACAAGAGGACTTGTACTTGTACATAGCGGCTCAGTATAGAGTATTGATTAAGAGCCTGGCAAGCCAACATACCTACTGTGACTTTCACCAAATTACTTAAAATTTCCAGACTCCAGTTTCCATTGTTTAAAACAGGGCTCATCTGTAAAATAGTCCTATCCCTTAGAGTTCTTCCCAGGAATTAATTACGTATCAAGAGCTTATTACAGTGTCTGGAACATGAAAAAACTATTAAATAATTACTCATGGACATGCTGATTTATTCTTTTCTTTAAGAACTGACTAACATTTATCCCTAATTAGTAATAAATATATTGTCTACAATATTCCTACTGAATTCATTCAGTGGCAGTGAGGCATTTCTCAGATCTGTAGCCACAGAAAATCACTAATGCCTCTATAGTGAAAACTAAGATTTCTGTGAATCACGTATTAGAAGACAAAAATTATCCCTTTGAAAAAATAGTAAGAACTGAGATTTAATAAAAAGCTGGCCATTTCTTTAACATCTATATTCACATAGAAATAATCAAGAAAGAGCTTAAGGTTAATTGCTAACTACTATGCAAACAACATAGTCTTCCCTTTCATTGCACTGCACTCCATCAGCTCCTTTCAGCCTCAAGACATTGTTTCTACTTCAAAGGAAAATAACAAAGCCGTTAGGGACTTCCCTGGCAGTCCAGTGGTTGAGGCTTCAACTTTCAATACAGGGGTTATGGGTTCAATCCCTTAGTCAGGGAGCTAGGATCCCACATGCCTCCCGGCTAAAACCCAAAAAACCAGAAGGTAAGACAGAAGCAATATTGTAACAGATTCAATAAAGGCTGTAAAAATGATCCACATCAAAAAAAATTTTTTAATTAAAAAAATACAAAGCCTTTAGTTTGAATATTTGATGGTCAATATTAAAAACAGAGGCCAAAATTTGAGTATAATATTCAATTTGGAAGCCTGAATTCTTCATTAATATATCATTTGGAATTTAATTAAATTTATAACTACATAGATTCACAAACTTAAAATATATTCAGCTGTTTCACAGATGTGGAAATGCTTTAGTTTGGAAGACTTACCCTATCATACTGGCATGAGGTCTTCTGATGATTTAACAGCTATATATAGTGAAAGTTAAATAAAAATCTCCAAATGGCTTGCCAGAAATCATTAGTATATGCTGTCCTCGTCCTTCGACTATTGCTAAAGCCAATCAGATTGGTTTTAAACCTTTCCTGGTGGCTTTGGAAATGTGTACCTTAAAGCCCAATGAGAGATGTAATGCTTTGGTGGAGGGGTGGGTTATTTGCATATTTTCAGGAGTCCCATGTAACTGTAGGATGACCCTCTGAATACTCCTAACTCACTCACCAAATTAGAGTCTAGGTAGAAGCACAGAGGCAGGTGTTTTCAGCTTGCTAATCATATTTAAGTTTATACCACTTATTGGCTAGGATAAGAAATCAAATATAATCTCAAAAATAAGTAGTCTAATTAGTCTGCATTCCAAATGCTAAAGATCTATGATAAGGTGGTACCTGCAGAAAAGAAAAGCCAAGCAAGTTGAATTTGGCCTTTTCCTCACAAAATCATGGTCCTTTTCCAGTTCTCGTTTTACTCTACCAATTAGTGGTATTTGAAGGACTTGCTCTTTCCTTTTTCATTAAAACACATTCTTCACTTGGCTTCTGGAACAGCCCTGTCTTTTTTTTCTTTTTAACTCACTGGCCTCCCCTTCTAATCTCTTCCCTCCTACCCTGGGTAATGTTCATATTCCCTAACAGCTAAACATTGATGTGCCCAAGAATCAGTCTTAAAACTCTGCTCTGTCTGTATTCATTCCCCAAATGATTTTATTTTGTTTCACTACTTTCAATACATTCAGATTCTGACAACTTTCAAACTTAGGTTTTCAACCTTAAGTTTCTTTCCTGAATTCTACAGCTGGATACCCAGCTTCTTACTCAACACTTCTCTGTGGAGGGCCACAAAAATATGAATTTTCTTCACTCATCCTAAATTTGAAAATTGCTAATTCCAAAATTGAACTTGTAACTCCATCCTCCTCCAAAGTAGCCCATCTTGCAGTTACCACAATCTTACAAAAAGAGGATTCTACTTATTCAGACCAAAAGCATGGAATAATTCTTGAAGCCCTTCTTTCTCTCACACTGCATAGTCAATCTTTCAGTAATATTCAGAATATATTCAGAATCTGGCAACTTCTTACTAGCTTCATGTTGTCTTCCAAATTTAAGTCATCATTTTCTCTCATTTGGACTATTGCATTTGCCTCCTAATATGTCTCCCTGCCTCTAGTCTTACCTCCTTAGCGTCTATTTTCTCACTTCAGTGAGAATCTCACGCCTCCACACAAAGCTCTTGAAAAGAAGAAATCCAAAGTCTTTATTGTGTCCTGTGATGCCCAGGCATGTGTCCCCACTCTCTACCCTCATCTTCTCCCTCTCCTCTCATTCATTCTACTGCAGCCAAACTGTTCGTTTTGACATTCTTCTAACCCAGGAATGGTCCTACCTCTGGGTTTTTGCACTTGCTGTTCCTGCTGCCTGGAAGAGTTTTCCTCCAGATAACTCCATGACTGCTTCTCTCAGTCTTCGGGGTTTCTGCATACATGCCCTTTCTTTGGAAGATCATCTCTTAGCACCTTATGTGAAATAGTACCCCCCCACCCGCATACACACTGCCATTCTCTGTTGCCTTACTCTCTCTTACTCTTCTTCATAGCACTTTCTAATATTTACTTAGACTATTATTTTGCCTTGGCATGAAAATATTCATGCCACCTGGCCTTTTATATACTTATTTGCTGATTTGCTTGCTGTCTTTCTCCTCCTTTAAAATAGTTAGTAACGTCTTTGGAGGTTTTGTCTGCTTTTCACTATATTTCTACAGCCCAGAAGAGTGACTGACACAGTGCAGATGTTCAACTAACTTCCTACTGTGTGATCCTAATTCTGGGACATAAGTTTACTGAAAATGCCTTCCTTTCTACTCGTTCTCTTTAATGCAACACCTTCTGAAAAGCAAAAGTGGAATAGTAGGGCTTCTAAACAGTAGTCCTGGATAAACACCAGAGCCAATGTTGTAGTGGGGGTCCTCTCCAGCCTTTTCCCACTTATCTAAAACTCCTGTTTCAGGAGCAAGCTTTTGGAGCCAAAAGTGCAATAGAAAATCCACCTCAACCTGGCTCAGACAATGAGGGGACATCCAGAGGTAGGACTGTTGAACCCTCAGCCCCACTATACCTTTACTTCACAAGTCCTGTCTATCTGCTCTGTCCTGTGCAATGCTGGCTTCATCGCGAGGTTGTCTCCCCTTGTGTTCATGCAGTGGGTGCCTGATGCATTAAGGTCACAAGTGTTCAAAATGAGAGAGAAAGGCTTTCTGTGTTCCTTTCAGCAGATCTATGAAAGCTTCTCTAGAACCCTCCAGAAATCGTTACAGAGTCACATACCCACAACTGGACCCAATTGCTAATCAGAAAGGGCAGTTACCCTTAGATAATTCAGGCTCACCCATGGTGTGGTCACCTTTCTCTTGAGTCATGTGGGTTACATGAAGGAAGTCAGAAATCTGAACTAACTAAGACTCAGGCTTCTCTCGATGGTGGAAGAATGTCTGCCAATCAGGTGGTCAAGAGTGTTCACATATTCTTGAACCAAAGACCTGAGGGGATAGTGACTTGAAATTCAAGGGACAGCATTAACCATAACATGTGAGACAGTCCGTCAGGTGTAGCGTATATCTTTTTAATTTTCTGTGTATTATAATGTTTTGATATCTTAAAAAAACAAAACAAAACAAAAAAAAACCTTTGCAGCTGGGGAGAGTTTGCCCCTCCCAGGGTCAACCAGTTCTTACAGATGACGGCAAAGGGTCCAGCCCAGAGTGTGTTTTGAAATGCACACTAACCAAGCCAGAGCCAGCACCTCCTCTATCTGCCATACTCCTCAGGAGGAACTATTCCTTTGCCTTAATCATGCCAGGGCCAGGTACCAGGCAACTAGGGACCACCCCTATAGCTGTATAAAACCCACTGAAAAAATTCAAACCAGCCAATCCAAAACTGTTCTCCCTGCCCTGCCTTGCCTTTTCCACAGAAACCCCAGTAAAGGCTCTGGCCTAAGGCTTTCCCCTCACTCTTGTCGTCTGGCTCCTGACCACCCTGGTGTCTTTCCCATGTGGCCCTGCCTGCCTCCTGTCTCTTGGACCTGTGAGCATCAGAAACTTTGTTTGCCCGAGCCTCTCCTGTGTCTCCTCTTGTGACCACACTTGACTGACCATCACATAAGAGAAACAATACAAAAGCATCGGGCTTTTCCAGAGAGTGAGGATCTGTAGAGGAGACTACAGGCACATTTGTTAGTTCTTTGCTCCAGCCTTGGTCATTCACTGCTCCAAACTACTCTCACGGAATGTATAAATTGTGAATGAAACAGGCTTTTTTTTTTTTTCCATTGATTTTTTTCATTCCCATAGTGCTAAGGGTAAAAGTACAGGTTTTGAAAAATATGTTTCATTGCTTTCCACTTCTAGCTTGTCAGTGAAGTAAATCAAATGTGAATTTGTGGATAGAAAGGATCTGGTTCAAAATCCAAACTTCATCACATTAACAATATACCTTTGGTGGAGTTATTTTTTTCCCTTCGAGGTTCATGCTATTATTCACTAAAAAGATGACTATAATCCTTCCCTCAGTAGCATTTAATCTAGGTTGTGTCAGATAGCGTGTGTAAAACACCTGACTTAGAGTAGACAATCTGTAAACACTGGTGTCTTACTCCTCTTTTCACAGCAAGGCACATGGCTCCAAGGAAAGGCTGAGAGGTTCTAAAAGCCTATAGCTTTCCCTTAAAGAATGGGAAAGGAATAGATAGGCAAATTTTCTTTGTTACTAGATTATAGGTCATAGGACTTGCTTAATTCCCAAATTTCTATCAACAAAGTACTGTTCAGTAAATAATTGTTTTCAGTTGATTAGTTTGACTTTCTTCTTCCCCTAACTTTCATAAATAAAATAACCCACTTATTATTTGGCAATAACTCAGCCCTTAATTATAAATTTCAAATATACTAATATATTTTTCATTTAATTATAAAGACTTTTGAAGACAATATAGTTAAGATGTTAATTTACATGATTTACTCCTTTCATATCCCAACACTGTGTCTAAGGGTTGAAATACCTTATAGCTATATGGATTAGAAAAAAGTTAGAGTGGTGATGTCTTGTGCTATTTAAAATAAATTGTTACTATAATATCTCTGTGCCCACTGCCTCTACCCAGATTCTTGCTGCTTATTCACTGTGGACCCAATCTCCTGGTGACCACTGTGACCCAGGGATGTAAATTCAGTCAGCAGTGTTTTCGCAACCACTTTGTGAAATTACAGCATTGTCCAAAAAAGTAAATGAAATACAGGGAAATGGAAAAACCAAAACTTGACATGATCCATCTAGGTAAGAACTAAATTTCCTATGTCTTTCCAAATCATTCCTTTTTCTTCTTGTTGTCAAAGCAAAGGCCAGCAATGCCAGAAGCTCCACGATTCCTTTTGGAACTACCTACTTGCTTTCATTTTCAGGACATGAGAAGAGAAAGATTTCCAATTCTTTCTGGCACTCAAAACTCTGACACTAGCCTTGACCTTCTGCCAGTATAAATGAATTGCGTTAAGATAGTCACTATTTCACGAAAATAATTAATTATAATTCCCAGGCCAGATGACATTAGTGCCAGAGAATCCAAATAACTGAACCTAGCTGTAGGTCAACCACTGACCACGACAGGGAAGAGGAAAAGGAAAAAGAAAACAAACCAAAAAAGCAGGTCCAAAGACTAAAAACAACACTTTTTATTAGATAATTCCTCATCTTTTAGAATACTCTATAATGTCCAATGATTTCACTCTTCTTGCCTCAGTCTGCCCTCAGCAGCACCAACTGTGCTTTTCTTGGCATCCTTTACAAACTAGTCTAATCTCAGCACAAGTTTTCTAGTGGAATCCTGTCTAGCACCCAGTTACACTTAGCGAGCCAAAGTTCTCAATTCCTCAGTCACTTACACCAGCCACGGGCTCCTCTGACTGGCACACATGTTCTTGCCACCAGAGCCACGACTCTCTGCAGATTCTGCTGATTCTACACACACTTCTGGTTGCAAGTTCATATTTGAATCCAAGAAGTGAGATCTGTTCAGGCTCCAGGGCCCTATAAACTTCATCATCTTGAAGTTCACTGGCATAGTGATTATTTTCAAGAACACATAAAGTATGAAGCACACATTCCACATTTACTAAGTATAAATTTCATCACCAAGAGAATTTCCATATTCAAAATATGAGGTTAGATTTGATCTATGCTTTATGAAAGAAATTCTTCTAAAGAAAACCTCCATTTCAGCTGAATAAAAACTCTTTAATTTGTATTTTCTCCAGAGACTAATCATAAAGGAGAAACATAAAAATGTGAAATTGGAAGATTCATTTATAGAGGTAGCTTTAAAAATAAACACCATCTCATGTTATCCTGGCCTTATATCAATTCCAACTGATATTCTGGAGAAAAGTGAAGCCACTGTAACAATGCTATTTGTAAAGGCTGTTGTTGTTGTTTCTTTTTAAAAATCAAGAGGAGTCAAGTGAATAAATGCAACTAGCAATGTTTATGCTTGAGGCATTACCTCCTTGGGGATTTGTGAATCTTGAAAATACAATATCGTTTTCATGACAGATACGAATCTTAGGTTTATACCATCAAAGTTGGCAAATTAACCCAAAGAAGAATATTTCTATTCATTTTTTTAATATACTATTCACTGAGCAGGGCTAAAGTGATGGAAACAAGTAGGATGACAAACTCCAGAGGAGTTGCTTTTTTTTTTTTTTGAGTTGGGTCTTCGTTGCTGAGCGCGGGCTTTCTCTAGTTGTGGCGAGTGGGGGCCAGTCTTCATTGCAGCGCACAGGCTTCTTATTGCGGTGGCTTCTCTTGTTGCAGAGCATGGGTTCTAGGCACGTGGGCTTCAGTAGTTGTGGCACATGGGCGCAGTAGTTGTGGCTCGCAGGCTCAGTGGTTATGGCGCACGGGCTTAGTTGCTCCATGGCATGTGGGATCTTCCCGGACCAGGGATCGAACCCGTGTCCCCTGCATTGGCAGGTGGATTCTTAACCACTGAGCCACCAGGCAAGTTCCCAAAGGAATTTCTTAAATATGATTTATTTCCATTTTCATGAGGCTTTTTGTTTGTTTGTTTGTTTTTTAGGCAATCAGTCCCTGACATGTTCTGCAGGGTCAGATCTACACTTAGAGGTTTGAAAACTATCACAAGTAGAATCTAATGTGAATAGAAGGAAAAAAATGATTATAACCAACAACAACAACAGCAGCAACAAGAAAAAAGTATGGTAATAAGTAAGAGCCAACATATGTTTTTTGGGTTGTAGCAGGCACAAAGGTCTTCTTTGATTGGGAAGGATAAATAAATACATCAATGGATACAGGAACATTTAACATTAAACTACATCAATCAATTTTCAAATTTCTTAGCTACTTTGAATTATTATTATTTATTTGGGTCTGTTCGAAGTATATAATATTGGTTTAACTTGGTCCAAGCACATATCATGGCTCTGATATGCTGATCTATGTTTGTAGAAAAGCATCTCTTAACATCTTAACGTATGCCTTTTATACTTAAAAGGATATTTGATGTATTCGGGGTAACTTTCAGATGAATTTGATATTGCAAATATTGATAGATAGATAGATACATACATACATACATACATACATAGATAAGGTGTTCCATGAAAGAGTCTCATTATTGTCTTCCTATATTCTAGACAGTATTTCCAAAGGATTGTGAATAGAAGCAATATACACAAGTCATGGCCATTTTATGTTAATCCACAAAGTCAGAGGACTCTGCTACCTATTCTCTACAACCTTCCTCCCCGCTGAAAACACTAGAGATGACATCCACAGTATTCCAGTGTATTTTATGGTCAATCATAATGGACAAGGATCCCGACGTGTTGCTGAATTTCTCTAGAGTCTTTTGAACAAATGGTCTCCCAATAGATTCCAGAAGAAAAACTATCTGGGGCATATGGTTTAGGGTCTTTTGGTCACACCAATTTTGAGAAGTGGCTGTTTTGCAGAAGTTCTGAAATCCTAAACTACTTAGGGAATGCCAGGTGAATGCTAGTTCTGAGCGTATTAAGGAGAAAAAAAGAGAAAACGTTGCTATGCTTTTCTTGCCACGTGACAAAGCTGTTTCTACACAGGCAAAGAGATTTTTATTCTTATTCATTACCAAGATGTGTAATTTCGTGCCAGAGCTACCAGTGTTTTTTCAATCTGAAAACTCTCAGTAGCAACTCTGATATTCATTTTGAGTTGAAAAATCACTTTACTAGCTAGTATGGTTATGTGCCATATAATAATATATATACAGCAAGGAGCTATTATGGATCACGTAATGCATGTGATTGTTATACTACCTTTATATGATCTAGTTTGTTGATTCTAATCTAATTATTACAAAATAAATTACATGTCACCATATTATGAGTCAAAATGTTAAATATTAACTTTCTTTAATGTTTTAAGATGTGTTTTCTTATATTAAACCAATTTGGAGTTTTTAATATTTTACTCAGAATTATTAGGATTTTTACCAAGTAGCATCTAATTTAAAGAGGAATATTTAGTGAATACCTACTTTATAATGGTTTCAAATTTAATCCTAGGAATAATTAGTGAAAAGTCACATATCCAAAACTGTAGAATACATCCTGATTGGCCAATCAGATAAATAGTCCAAAGGGATTCTTTTATCCTTGGTAAAGAGAGGGGTTGACTCTGGATGGAAACACCTGCATTGTTAAAGATAACACTTAGAAACATATATCAAGGAATTCATCGCATAAAGCATAGCTGGAGACAATCCTTTTTATTAAAACTAGTATGCCAAGGGCTTTTGTGACTTCCAGTTCTTTTATCACCTTGCAGTTTTCCTACTGATCAAATTGCCTGTTCAAATGTTCCTTTTTGTATCCCCCCAGAGAAGGCAACTTCATTTCTCTTGCAAACAGCTCCATTTCCTGTTCTGTGGCTGTGAGTCCTGAAACATAGATCTTCTTATGCTTCCATCAAAAGGTGTCATTAATTCTAGGGTACCTGACAACCATGTTCTCTTTCAGAGACACCAAGGAAGTGGAGGGAGATTACTGCCCCACTCCCTGCTGGTACAAGGTTTTTCTGTTTCATCTCTGGATGAAAGTTCTGCAGAATAAGTATATTATGCACCTTTTAAGTCTAGTTCTAGGGAGGTTATGCCACCTTTTTCCTTCTGAAGGTGGTTTAGTTAGGTGCCAAGAACATGGGTATCAAAACTGGGCATAGCTGAATCAATTCCCAGCTCTGCCCCAATGGGCTATGTGACTTTGAGTAGGCTTCTTAACTTCTCCGAGCCTTCCTTTGGAATTGCTGGAATAATTAAAAGAGATAAAATTTTAGATACCTAGCCTAATGAGCAGCACATATTAAGAACTTAACAAACAGTATCAGTTCCTTTCCTTGTTTCTGTTCACGTGGTTAAAATGCATATATTATTTCTCCTAGAAAGGAAATCCTAATTTTGAGGAGACAGTATGTATTAAGAGAATAGAATGGGTTATGGTACCATAAAGACCCGGGCACTCTTACAACTTAGGTGACTTTGGGAAAGTTAATTTAATTCTATGAAACTATTTCCTCATTTGTTAAATGCAAGCAGCATCTACTGAGCCTGGTAGTTATTAAATTAAATGCTCTACTGTATAATGCTTGCTACAATGCCTGAAGTAATGCCAGATAGTATGCATTTAACAAATTGCTGTTTTTATGCTCTGTCTCACTTTTCATAAAACTACCTATATAGCAGTAAATTGCCAATAAGGGCAGTCATATATTATAAAATATGTAATTTATTGTCATGGTCAGTTTGCAATGTGGTTTTAAGACCTTTCCTTCCTCATCTCTTTTCTTTCCTTCCATCCTTTTACATGCTAGAAGGTAGTACGGAAGCAATGGTGTAAGTAATGGAAGACACGTGTAGTATAAAAGTTTGGGGGTTAAAAAAGATTCCAGAAATTCTTCTGGATGAGATCAGAAAAGCATGAAGGAGGGGATCCAGGCCAGGTGGAAACTGTAGGATTGGACAGATGGAGTTGGAAGGAAAATGAGACGCTGATCAGATCATAATACTCCTCTATATACAAGATTTCAAGGGCTTCTTTACATCAGACATAAAATAAAGTCACACTTTATATCATGCAAGATCAGGTCCCACCTGCTTCTCTGCCCTCTTTTCATGTTGTGCTCTGCTACTTCACTAAGCCAGCTGCACTGGCTTTCTTTCCATTCCCTGTACCTGCCGATCTCAATCTCACTTTAGGAATTTTTCACTAGCTGCACTCTAGAAGAGGCATAGGGGAATTTTTAAGGGGATGGAACTATTCTGTACCTTCATTGGATTGGTTGCTATATGGTTTCATATATCTTTATGAAAATTCATCAGACTGCACATTTGAAACAAGTGCATTCTATTCCATGTAAAATATACCTCAACCAAGTTGATTTAAAGGAAAAAAATCCTCTAATTCAGTTGCAGAAGTCAATAATAAAGTAGAATTGATCTCAAGATATTTGTTTTAAGAGGAATTTTGCAGGCATTTATCTATTCTTTAAGATTAGTTGGTAAAATTCAACTTTTTTAGTGTTTAGAAGCTGATTTTCCCAGACTTCCAACATAAATCAATGGATATGGGTTATAGTCTAAAGGAAGTAGAATTTGGCAAGGAGCAGAAAGCATGAACTAAAACTGGGTGGTGGACTGAAAATTCAATAGGGAGATATCACAGATTTCATCTATGATTTTCATCCAGGAACAGATCCAGACAGCTGTAGACTGTGTAGGGGGCCTTTAAAATATGGTTACAAATCTTTTTTTTTTTTAAACCTGATTTGAGTTAAATTTCTTAAGTCCATCATAGAAAAACAAAACAAAACAAAAAACCCCTGGCTTCTGCTCTTCTGATCTGGGGAGGTATACTTGAGACTCTTTCCAGGGAAGTACTGAAGTAAACCTCTTACAACCGACTCTGTATACAAGTAAAAGACATCCTAAAGGAAATAAGCCAAGATGTGACAAGTATATACTACTGAGAAGAAACTGTGAATTGTAAGATAAATGAAATTACTAGTGGTGTTTTTCTTTTTCTTTTTTCCTCTTGCTGTGGCCTTGATGAAAAGGAAAAGGAAGAATTTGTGCAGTTGTTCCACCACCCCCTAGGCTTTTAGGATTATGTAAGGATAATAGTATTTCCCCACCCATCCCCTGAGGAGCTTTTAAGACTAGCATCTGTGAGGTGCATTTCCTAGATAAATGCAAACTGCCCTTTGACTCTCTTCTAGATAAGAAAACACTGACCCTTTCAACCAAGTTATTTATGACATTCACATAATGTGAAACAGTGCTTAGACCTGATGGGAACGCCCAGAAGTACATATACTGAACAGTTACGATTCTCCTCTGCTACTATCCAGGAGAGACTACCACACAAGTTGAACAATGCCCAAGGCTCATTAAGAATTTTGATGAATTTAATACAATTCAAATTGAAGAAGATCTCAGGGGAGCATATTTAGAAAAGAAAACCAGATGGAGCTCCAGTGTAGAACATCCAGGGAGCAAGTGTGGGATGCCCTATAATCCTAGGGATTCTGGAATCATGAGAAAATGTGATTTATCTTCTTGGCGAATTAGCATGCAAAATGTGTCGGTGGCATAACACTAAGTTTAGATTTCATAATGAAATTTTCCAGATTGTGAAGGAAAAAAAAAACCCACTGGATATTGGAAGAAGTCATCCCCTTTTCCTACGAGACTTGCCAATGTAAAGGGGAATAAAACAAAAGAAAAATGTACACAGTATATTAACACTAGTTATCAAGTGGGAAATGTCAGGATATGTGCCACCAAGAAAATAAAGACAGAACTGAATGTCAACTTGCCCAATCACTGTCCTTTTCTTTTCTTAGTATGGAATAATAATGCTAAATAATGCACTTCTACGCTAGACTGGAGGGCAGGGGAGCTGGGATTCTTTCAACAAGGAGCGTAGGAAAAAAGAAAAAGAAAAACAAAAAACCCAGTCTTCTATCTAAAAAAAAAAATATATATATATATATATATATATAAAGTTTAAATATCATCTCAGAAATAATAAATCTGAAGTTGTCAATTTGATTTAGTCATGGTGGCGTTACTGTTTGTGAAATTAACCCTGACTAGACTTAGGCACAGGGAAAACCCAGTGTCTCTCTCTAGTCAGACAAGGGCTACTAACTCAGAGGAAATGATGGAAGCTTTTTGTTTTGTTTTGCAACATCTCAAAACATATCAAAAACATTCTTAAAATATGCTGCTGATCATTTGTATTACTAATATCTTATTCTGAAAATTTTAGCAAAGCTTAAACCCAGGACAAGCATTCCCAAATAAAGATAGCAAGTATTCTGAATGGTCAATGTGCTCCCTTCACCAGAAAATATAAAATAGTAAAAATTACATTAAATTCAACTGAAATTCTATTACTCAAATTGTATCATATAAAAAGAAATCTATCACAAAATCAGGTCATACCCCATATCTAATTGTGTAATGTGTTTTTTCTTTGTTATATATTGTATAATGAATAGTTTTTCATGTCAAAATATCAGATTAAAGTAATAAGTTTTAAAGGCTGCTTAGTATATTATCTAGACATACCATAATTGAGTCACTAAATATAACATTTTAGTGCATTGTGATTATTTCCTATTTTTTTCTGTACTTAAAAACAATACCAGGATTAATACATGGAATAATTGGAGCTATTGGTATGTACCTTAATTAAATTTCTGGGATCTTAAGAAATAAAAAAATTAAAGAATTAAGGGTGGACCCAACAGTTTTAATTTCATGGTATATGATATATAATGTATCAGAATTCCTTCTGTCCCATATTTCTTTATCCTCACTTACTGGCATAAACTGGTAAAGAAAATAAGGGTCATTTAGAGAGGAACTGGAACACAGGAAGCCTGGAGTCACCTACAACGACCTTACTAAATACCTCAGGGAAAACGTGTGTCACATATTAAAAAAAAGTAACTCAAACATAGCTCCTGTTAGCAAGCTACAATGAGAAATGAGGGATGAGCAGAGACTGCTGAAGGGAGGGATAAGATCTTCATCTTTAAAGGAAAGCAAGGGATGCATGAACTATGGCAAGTTAAAATCTAAAAACAAAGTTGTACTGAGTAAATCAAGAGTATGTTCCATATTTAATTGACAGACTAGATACGAATAAGTCATCAGGGACCCTGGTAAAAGTTTTGGCTAGAATGTGCAAACTGTCATGCTAAACTGACTTGTGGTAGCAAAGACTAATGGTTTCCAGTACACAGTGTCCATTGGGAGGAAATTGGAAGCAAACCTGGGAACTCAAGTGTGGTGATTCGTATTCTCATACTCGTCAGGATGGCAGCACCTGGAAAGAATGATAGTAACATGGATTCCTAGAAAAATATAACTTTGGGAGAAATATGTCCTGTGGCTTCTACAAGTGGAAAATAATGCCTTACTAATGAACTCAATCATAATCATATATTACTATTGATTAAACCACCAAAACAATATACCTTATCCCCTTCTCTCCTCATGGTTGCTGCTCTAACAGCTTAGAATATCAAACTAAAGTTTTCAGATAATCTGCAAACAGTCTCACTTCCCATGGTACATTTTTTATCCCATCATCAGAGTACTGTCTCTAGGATATATCTTTTTTTTTTTTTATTTATTTTTGCTGTGTTGGGTCTTTGTTTCTGTGCGAGGGCTTTCTCTAGTTGTGGCAAGCGGGGGCTACTCTTCATCGCGGTGCGTGGGCCTCTCACTATCGCGGCCTCTCATTGCGGAGCACAGGCTCCAGACGCGCAGGCTCAGTAGTTGTGGCTCATGGGCCTAGTTGCTCCGCGGCATGTGGGATCCTCCCAGACCAGAGCTTGAACCCGTGTCCCCTGCATTAGCAGGCAGATTCTCAACCACTGCGCCACCAGGGAAGCCCTCTAGGATATATCTTATCAGATGTCTTCCTTGCTTGCAAACATGTGATTATTCGGACTACAGGACAAAATAGGAACTCTCCACCATAGTTCAGAAGGCCTTCTGCCATAGGTCTCTTCTGGTCTTATCTTGCGCTATGGCTCCTCTCCAGAAAAGCCTGACAGACTGCATGCAGTTCATCACACTGGGATGCTGGTGCATGCCTCCACGCCTCAGCATGTGCTATTCCATTTTCACAGAATGTACCTCCTGACACTTGACCACCAAGTAAATTTTCCTGGAGACTCTGCTTAAGTGTCCGCCTCAGTTAAACCTTCATGGGCCTCCCTACGAGGCAGAATTTGAGGATTACTCCTTTGCACTCTTACTAAAGCACCTAGCCAATTGCAAAAGGTGAAGCTTCTTGAGGGCTAAATGGGATTTCCTTTTATGTGTCCTTACAGTCTCTTATAGCACCTGGCACTTAGCAGGTTTTCAACAGATTTATTGAATAAACGAATCTCTCAGATTTCTCAGAGGTGATATTGACAAAAGAGAAGGTAATTTTATTTCTACTTTCAAAAAACTTTGGAAGTGTGTGTATGCTATAGGTGGTCAAACAACAGTTTAAAAAAACCACTTGGTTTCCTTGTTATTATGGAAAATGTTTTGTCTTAAGTACGGAAATGGCTTAATGACAGGAAGCAATGTGTAAGAATAAATGATCATTTCTCTACTTAGAAAAGTTAGTGTCAGGGTTCCCTGGGGACTGATGCTGCAACACAGTCTCAACCAACATGTTAAATACGTTGCTTAGAATAAAAGAATTCTTTAAGTCCTCTTTTTCCTAATTGCCAAGGTCTTAAGTGTAGTAAGATACTGAGTTGACAGGCATAACATGCAAGAATATAATGAAACAATTAAAATAAAGAATAATAGCACTTAACTTTGATGTAGGAAAATAAAGATAATAAAGAAAAATCCATTTATCCAATTTATTTTGAGTACCTATTATATACAAAGTCCTATTTTAAGAGTTGCAGGGGCTACAAAAGTGAACAAGACTGAACGTTGTATTTACTTTGATACATGAATAAATGGTTAATCAAAGTGAACTGCATTAAGATTTAAAAAATAAAGTTATAGAAATGTTTAGAAGAGGTAATTTTTAGTTGGATGAATTGGGACCTGAAAATAAAACATTTTATTTGAGCAGCTAACAATGTCTTGATGTGATTTTTAAAGATGGAGATTAAAAAGGGAGGTATTTTAAAAAGAAGAATAAATGAGAAAGAAGGATTAAATGTGCCAATAAATACAATTGGGGTGACTGAAAGGAGATAATCGACAACAAAAAGAAGATATTCAGAGAGTTGATTTGAAGACAGAAAAAGGATAAAATGAGCCAGGTTGAGGGCAAAATGAATTTATAAACTACTACACTGTGCATTATAAATTACGACCTAAGAAAAATATCATATAGTCTGGAAAACATCTCAGAATGTTGCTGTGATGGCAGCAGCAACAACAAAACCACGCAATTATGCATTCTAAATTTTATAGGAAATAAAGAGTTTTATTGGCAATAAAGCATTTTATTAGAAATAAAGCATTCAGTGGGACTCAACAGCCTTATTAAGCAATGGTTTTACTCTACTTGAACGTCTTACGTTTTAAGCAGTTTATAGTTTGCAAGTTCTTTCACGTATATGGCCTCACGTCGGATAGAAGAATTAGTGCTGTCATTCTCATTTTAAGGGTCAAAGGCATAGATCTAAGTAGTTTAAATTATTTTTTTCAAACTTGCACAACTAGTGAGACATAGGACGGAACCTAGATGTTCTTTATGCACATTCAGTATTCTTTTACCCATTTCACTTAGCACTCAAGAAAGATACAAATATAATGAACTAGACAGAAAAGGTCCTAAAGGAAATCATTAAAATAATCAAGGAAATAAGGAGGATCCTTTAGAAGGAGAAAGCAGATTTTGTTAATAATTTTATAAACGTTACAAATAAGTGAAGATGGCTTAGATTATGAAATTCAGATAACTAGAACTGAAAGATACTCTAGACTGGAGGTTACAAACATAGGGCAAGTTGGCCACATCTGTCCTCTAATATGCTTTGCATGACCTTCACAGTGTATTTTAACACAGTATTTTAAATAGTTGTCGCAATTTTGAAATGGGGAGACTTTACAAAAGATCCATATTTACAGCTTCTTTCGAAAATCAGAATGTCTGGAACAAAGTGGGCTTTGGCCCAATAGAGCGCTCAGCCAGACTGCATAGCGGCTTCGCCCTTTAAAAGTAGAACTTGTTCTCTGCTTCAATACACTATCCCCTAATGTAAACCACTAGGGTACACTACTTCCCAGTGGATTACACCCAGTTGGCTTCACACCTTTATATTACTTGGTAAACATCTGAGTGTTGACCACTTCTCCAGAATCTAAGCAGAAATGTTTGAGGTGCCATTTGACGCTAATGGCAGGCAAGTCAGTCACACCCTCCTCCTTCAAATCAATTCTTTGGATATGCTAACAGAGAATGAACACTGAATGAGATGTTAGAAGACAACATTTTATCCATAAATGGACTTCCATATTAATGGCAGTTAATGGTTAACTCCAGGGGGAAAATCTAAATACTCCTGCTTCTAAAGAACATGACTCTGGTTCTTTCTGAAGCCAATTTTTTTTATTCTTCCTCAGATTCCACGAGGTTCAGATTCATTCACTTAGTCAATAAATATTTACTGAGTTCTCACTATATGCCAGGTACCATTTTAGTTGCTAAGGCAAAAGCAGTAAATAAAATGGTCTACAATCACTGCTGTTGTGAGCCTTACATTTAGTGAGAGCAGACATGAAATAAACAATATAAATAAATATAGCAGGTTCCGGAAGGGGTATTGGGGATGTAAAGGGGATTGTAATCTTATTAAGGGAGATCATGGACGGCCTCACTGAGAAAGTAACATTTTAACAACAATATGAGGAAGAAAAGGAAAAATGGAGTATTTAAGGGAAGAGTATTTCAAGAAAAGATGCTCCCCAAATTATTCCTATAAGTTGCCCTTTGTGCTTGTTAATTCAAGTTGTTTCCTGCTACTGGCAACTAAGAGTCTTTACCATTTTGACCCATGAGTATGATATGTCTGCTGATTCCAATGTTATTAACATTTTTAAGGTATATTTTAATGTGTCATGGCAAGGGCATCATGGAACACTGTAGAATTTAATAAGCTTAGTATCTAAAACTCTTTTAAATGTTTTTGTCAACTCTACACTGAATGCCAAGATTTCTTTTTCTTCTTTCTTTTAAAAACAGGTATCATGGAGCTGTGTACTGAGAAGCAAACAATTATTACCAGAAAAAAGCTGAATTAATTTGGGCTTTTTCTTAAAGTGAGGCAGGGGGGAAAACATTTTCACATTTATTCCTCATTTTTTGGGATTCTTCCAAGGCTCTGAGATTAATTACCTTTAAAAAAAGGAAGAAGAGAAACTACTATTTATTTTGCATTGAGCATGGGCCAGATATTTTAATATTTATTTTGTCTTATAAAAAAATCCTTGCACAAATGAGTAGATTGAGACTCAAGCTAAATAACTCATGCAAGTTTACACAGCTAAGGAAGAAAGCAAGCCAGGATTCCACCTCACCTGACGTTAAAGTTGGATTTTGGCATCATGGAAAAATCAGAAGGTTCTTCTGGACCGTTATGTGGCCATAACCTTCTAATCACAATGGCACTTACTTAAGGTGTCTCTTTAATAAAACACTAAGAAAGAAATTCATACCAATTTTTGGCGGCATTGTGTGAAACAGATGGAAATATATGAAGGGGAGATTCATAAATAAATTGCTGGTGAAAAGGTATCTGTTACTGACTTAAGTCCTCTTGCAGATTTATCTATGTACCATTAGACATTACTCCTCTCTTCCAGGAGGTTTCTGGGAAAAAATCCCTGAAACAGCAGTTCCTATGTGTAGAAAACTAGAACAACAAGAAAGAAAGAAAGCGAGAGAGAGAGAGAGAGAGAGAGAGAGAGAAAGAGAGAAAGGCTGAGTTCCCAATGGGTTCCATTGTGCTCAGGACACAGCAACCAAACACTGCTCTCTGCAAAAACATGTCAGGCCGTGGAGCTTGGAGGACCATACAGCACTCTCACGTAACTGTTCTGATGAGGTGTCACCTATTTCCATCCAAAAGCTGTTGTAATATGATAACACCTTTGGGATAAGGCACTTTTCTGTCTATGAAATTATTGAATGCAGGCCTTATTCACCTTTCCACATTAGGCTTGGATGCTAAAAATTTGACTTTAGGCTCTGCAGAAATGAGAGGAGGCATCCAGTGTATGAAAATCATCCATCTGGAAAACTCCTTAATGGGAAATAGATGAACGAGATGATCCAACGAAGTCCTCCACATCTTTAACATCCATGATTCTGCTAGGAAGTATTTTGGAACTTTCCTAACCCAAGGCAGATTCCACTGATTTCTCAGGTGGGAGGGGTGGGCAAGGGGTGACTGACACTGAAACATGGAAAGGAACTGTCCTTGATTGCTAGAGAAAGATGGAAAGCCCAGAGAAAGGGGGTAATTGATCTCACACCACCTTATCTTGCTGAAATAACAGAAGAGAGGAATGGAAGGACCGGGTTGCCAATTTGCTGACACTCCTGGCTGTGGAACTGTCACTGAAACTATCCTCCCAGTAATTATCTGTTAGGAAGCACTCACTTTCGTCTTTAGGGCCCAAGGCCTGTTTTGACATAGAATAAGCAATTAAGAAAATCCTTTTTGGTTCTCAGTCACTTCTTTAACTTCAGTTTCTAATCTGTTTGTTCTTAACTGTCCATGTCCTTAAGAGATAGAAATAACAACTGGCTGTAGAAGATCTCAATGTAGGGAAACCAGAAAAGAATTTCCAGCATTTGGTGAATAATGCATCCTGCCCACCTAAAGGAGATATATATCTGTATTTCTAAAATGTTGCTTAAAATTAAATGAAAAATTTTCAGTTTCAAGTATAGTTGAATTTAGGAATATAAAACATAAACTTTGCTACTTCGTCTTCATAGTTTCCAATGTTTTTGAATGTTATTGAAACTATTATGACGGAACAAGTATTTCAAACCGGATCTGTCTTCCCCAGCACATTATACCACTTAGATTTAGAAATTAGAGCCTCTTCGATTTCTGTGCTTAGTGAACGGGTTGTATCATGACTAAGGTAATCTTCTATTTGAAATTAACCATATTTTCTATTACTTTTTACCTCTAGGATTTTGAATCCTTCCTACTTGAGGTATGTCTAAAGTCTGAGTGTTCACTATTTTTTAGTGTTTTTTATGACCTTTATGTACAGACATCCTAGGCACTGTCCCTGCCTTCTAGGAATTTATCTCTGATTCTTCTGTTTTGTGTAATCCTGTTACAGAAAAATACCAACTCAAATTATATATGTTTCTATTAAAAAAATATATTTTCTACAAAATATAAAGTGAAGTATTTCCTGAATAGAACTGCTGGCTGAAAGGGACATTGGCTTTTATCCAGCCTGACATTCTTAAAGGAGTGTATTTTGTCATTTATTTTTAAATTCCTTGAGAACGTTTACCTAAGAGAAGAAGGCTCTAATCTCTTGACGTCTATTCCAGAGCTTAAAAGAATATTTTTTTTTAAAAAAACGTAATGTTTTTAGAGAGTAGGAAGTCTAAGGAAAACTGCAACTCAACAATCAGTGAAACCTGTGAATCAGTACCCTAGTGTCGGCTCTACTTTTCCACTCATGTGTAGTCTTTCCTGATTGAGTTATTGACAGAAAATGGCAGCTGTTAGTGATTTTGAAAATGTTAACGTACCACCCCTTGAATTCTCTCACTCTGTTTGGCAGGAGCCATTATCTTTGTGCAATATCCATATGCTATGAGGAGTCCTCAATGGCCTTTGCTTGTTACAGACCAACTCCTGATTGTTGCCTATGGAAGCAGAGGACTGCTCTTCTCTGCTGGGACCTCAGCTGATATGTTCAGCTCTGGATTCCCAACATTTAGCATGCTGGAAGGCTCGATAAATATTTTTTAAAAGTTGACTGAATAAATGAAGTTTGTGTATATGGCAGCAGTGTTATCCTTTTTTTTTTTTTCTTTCCTGTCACAGAGCCACCAGCTGTTTGTAGAACAGTGAAGGTTGAATTGTATTAATATAAATAAACATGGTTTGCCCCTAATTATATGTGACCTTGTGCCGGGGACTTCCTTTGCTAGACCCTGGTTTCCTCCTCTATAAAGTAAGGGAATTAAATCAGGTAATCTCCAAAGTCCCTTCCTGTTATTTCATACAGTGATTAGTGTGTGATGACATAGCACGCGTTATAGTATTATTCACAATGGTGGGGCTGCAGAGTTGCCACTCACTCCTCTTCAAAGAGGACATGAGTCAAATTTAACAGGCAAATGGAGAAAAATGCATAAGTAAGGGTTTTCTCCCATCTATAGCCTCATAGGCTTTTATGTTTAGGTTTCCAGAGGTTAAGAGTGTAAAAAGTGAAATTAAGAGCATTAGAAACTATTTTTTTCATGCAGAAAAATATTTTATTTAGATCAATTAACTGGATAATGGTTGTTTATATTCACAGGAAGGACAGTGCTTTTCATATTCATAAAATATCAGTGACTCCAGACCCATTTTGTTCCCACACATCTGTTAAGTACAGAAAAAAGAAACCTAATGATCTAACAGAAAAACACACTTAAGGCTAACATTTGGTTCACAGACCTATCATTCTGTTTGCCAAAATGAAGTTACTGAAGCTTTTGTAGTAATTGTTGTGACTGAGCAGACCAAAGGGACTTATGTACATTCATGCTGGTATGTATACACATGTATTTGCACCTCCCAAGCCCATATTAGAACCTGCTATTTATTTCCTGAATGAAGCCTAAATTAGGTAGTGATATTCTGTGATGCTGCTGAGAAATGGATGTGCCATATGTTCTTGTTTAAAAGAGAGACAATGAGCAGACAGCAACGCAAGAGCATTCAATTACAATGTCCCACTTTATTTTTTAGCACAGTTCTTGCTGAAAGGTCTTTCAGGAAAACAAGAACATTCAGGAAGCAACCCTCAGTCTCTGTGGATGAATTTGTTTATTGAGAGGCTACTTGGTGAGCAGTGCACAGGCTCCTGGACTTAGAGCTGCTGTTCCAGCTTTATTTCCTTCTAGCACTACTGAGCGAAACCTTCTCAGTTTCTTCATCTGTAAAATGGGGCTAATACAGAATGGTTGTGAGGACTGAATGAGTTAACATGTGAGTGTATAAAGAAACAGTGGGACAGGGCAAGAAAGGTCACTGTTAGGTCCGTGCTAAAAAAGTTACCATATTCTATATTACTGTTTTAACTGCTCACAACGAGGCAAACATGAAAATTACCTTGGCGCAGTAGCTCACAATGTTCCTTTACCCACGTGATAGCATAATCGTAACTATAGATTTACCACCACCTCCAAGAACCGGGGCACCTGCCTTCACCCCCACCTCCAGGTAATACCGTTATAATGGATGCCCCATTATAACGGTATTACCTGTGTGGAAGAAACTATATGTTCAAATATTATAATACATGAAACATGATTTGTACACAAAATTAGCTGGATAAATTGTAAAATATACGCATAGTTTAACTTGTTTTGCAATAGTCTAATTATTGCAAATGTTAAATCAAGTATAAATCAAAACAAAGATGAGTGCCATTGTTTTGAGAAATCCATCATTACCACATCAGATTACAGTCTTCCAATTTCAACACCTCTTCTTCTGACTTAGGAAAAACTTTATAATGTATGCATTGGGACGGGAGCTTGTCATTTGCTCCCAACCCACCTCCACACTGCTACTTCTTGATGGTGCTGCCTGGCCAGGATAAAATCACTCTGGGACAGTAGGAATGATCTGGGCTAGCAAGAAGGGAAATCCCCATATTCCAAATATCTCCCTTCCTTCTTTGTGCTCCCCACCAGTGTAGGATTTGTTTTTCTGCAAAGCTCTTTCTAGAACTGGCCACTAGAAAATTAAAATTGGGTATCGGTTACCTCTTGAAAGCTTTGAATGACTGCTTTCATTAATAACCATTCAAAGTTGTGAAACTACTCATCTACACCTCCCAATGTAGAACCATGTCTTTTTTCTTCACAAATTATTTGCTGTTTCCCTTTTTTCGGCCATGCTGCGTGGCTCGTGTGAACTCAGCTCCCCAGTCAGGGACTGAACCCCCCAGTCAGGGACTGAACCCCCCAATCAGGGATTGAACCCAGGCCCTCGGCAGTGAGAGCACAGAATCCTAACCACTGGACCACCAGGGAATTCCCTGCTGTTACTCGTTACCAAACACATGTGATCAGAAGCCAGTAGTGAATCCTGCTACTTAGGTTCCCATCTTCCTCTGCTCTACACTTCCTTGGTATCAGAAGCATCTTCTACTGATTTACCATATATGTGCCATAAAGACATTTATATTTCTCCTAGAGAAACTAAATCTAAGCACAAAAGAATGTAAATAAGAATCCAAAGTGGGAGATGAATGCCATGTGAAAGGTATAGATATAAAGTGTGTCTTCTGTAAATGTCCCCAGCCTGTTAGTTTGGAGGTGGGTTGGGGAGTGGATAAATGTGTTCACTCTAAAACTAAAGCCCACATTTGGAAGGTTTTACTTCCACATGCATGACCACAGGAACTTAGGTCAACCTTTTAAAAAATTTTATCTGGTTTCCTCAGAGTTTCTGGGGGCTGCCTGATTGGTGTGTAAAATTATAACTGCTCAGGTTCTTTCTCCTCAGTTTTCTCTTTGAAAGTCAAGGGCCCTAGAGCTACCTAAGGAAGGCTGCTGGCACTGACACCAGGGTTCTCCTGAAAAACCAAGGCAGTATGCCACACAGCCTTCTTTTCGTTAACTTCTTTAATAAGATGTAACAACGTGTTCCACGGCTAAAAGCATGCATGATGACTTGAATCTCTACTGAGACTCCTTTCTACATATCTCTACCTCCTTAATGGTCCCTTGAATTAAATTCTTAAATATATGAGTTTATATAATTAGTCACAAAAGAAAAAATTCAAAGAGAATTTTATTTGACCTCATTAAACAGCGTAGAGCAAAAACCATGAAAGATCTTTTTTAACCATAAATGAGTGAACTTGACCAGTACCACTTGTAAACACTAGTAGAAGTATGCAACATTTAAAATTTTGCCAATCAATTATAGTGCTATATTTTAGACATTCTAATTCAATGCCAGAAATTTGGATTATATTAATTTTAAAAGAAAAGCCCTGTACAATATACATAACTATTTAAATTTTGGAATTGTTATTTAATAAAAATACATATTTCAATATATCCATGTTTGTCAGACTTGTATCCCTTCTACTTACTCAGGGCTAGTCATCAATAATATTTGCTAAATGAATTTTTAAAATACATATTTTAATGGGCTGCTGACTAAAGAAAGTATCATTTGGCCCATGGAAACTTCATTGCTCAGAGGCAAAAATTCCAAACTTAATTCACAGAATCCATATAATGTGGAGCAACAGACCCAGCTCATTAACTGCTGCTGTCTCTTTATGCCTGTGCGTTAATCAATAATTTACATTTTTTGCTAATAAATAATTCATGCTTTGGTGGTATTGTTCTTTAAAGCCCTGGATTTTCTAATAATTCTTGGTTTTCTTAAGGCTCCTTGGCAGCACTTTCCTGTGAATATCTAAGCGTTGGCTTTTTAAAACTCTCTGAGAACAAATCGGCTCTTTTAACTTGAAAGATGCCACTTCACTTAAATAATTAACCAAGGTCTGCAGATCTTCACCTTCTCCCTCATAATAGAAAAGTACAATTAGACAATTAAAACTTAGCTATATTAAAATAATAAACCAAAAAACAAGAAAGGGATAATGCTGAGTAGAATCCAAAAAGGGTCTTATGTGTATGGACTAATGTCTCTTTCCCTGATCATATCGGTTTCCGAAATTTTTTACTGTGGTAGAATACACATAACATAAAATTTACTATCTTAGCCATTTTTAAGTGTACAGCTCATGGGTACTAAGTACATTAATACTGCTGCGCAACCATTACCACCATCCATCTCCAAAAGTCTTTTCATCTTGCAAAACTGAAACTCTATACCCATTAAGTAATAATTCCACATTCCCCCTTCCCCCAGCACCTGGCAACTACCATTCTACTTTCTGTAAGTGGAATCATACAGTATTTGGTGACTGGCTTATTTCACTTCGCATAATGTCCTTAATGTTCATCCATGTTGTAGCACATGTCAGAATTTCCTTCCTGTTTGAGGCTGAATAATATTCCATTGTATGTATATGCCACAATTTGCTTATCCTTTTGTCTGTTGATGGACACTTGGTTGATTCTATGTTTTACCTATTATGAATAATGCTGCTATGAACATGGATGTACAAATATCTCGTTGAGACTCTGCTTTCAATTTTCTGTGCATATACCCAGAAGTGCAATTGCTGTGTCATATGATAATTTTATTTTTTAATTTTTGAGGAACCATCATACTGGTTTCCACAACAGCTGTGACATTTTACATTCTGAACAACAATGTACAAGGGTTGCAATTTTTCCATATCCTCACCAACACTTATTTTCTGTTTTTCTTTTTTTTTTAATACTAGCCATTCTAATGCATGTGAAGTGGTATCTCATTGCAGTTTTGATTTGTACTTTTTTAATTATTAGTGATGTTGAGCTCTGATTATATTTTTAAATTATATAGATAAGAAGCTTTTTCCCTTCTCCTTGATAATTCTAAGGAAAAGAGTTAAAGAAAATTCCAAAATCGTGAGCATAATTTAAACACAATAAGTATATTTTTCAAAGATGACTATAAATTTGAAGGAAACAGATTAATGAAATATAAGTCAGTTTACAGCTTGCCAACATGGCAATTAAACTCTTTATTGAGCTCACATCATTCATTCATTCAGCAAATATTAATTGAGGGTCTCATTTCTGTTTCACTGTGCTAGTTTCTGGGAATGTATAAATCAAACCCCACAGTTCCTGGCATCTAATAACCTATCTCTAGTTTATGGGGCATTATCTTTCTTTAGCCAAGTATAAGTCAAAATAGAGAAGTGCCATGTGGTCCTTCGGAGAAGTCAGAGACACCTAGTTCAGATACTTTCATTGTCTTTACCAGAGAAGTGACTAGAAAATGTTGTGTAAGCTGAGTTTCCTCATCAGAAAAATAGGGGTAATTATTCTTACTCAAGGGTTTTGTGTTTTAACCACAGGGGCAGGGTTAAATGGTTAAGCAAGTGTAGACTTCCCCATAACTACTTTCACAGTCTTTTATTGGCACATATATAGCTAAGGTTCATGAATATCTTGCTCTATCCCAGAAAAATGGGGGCTCCCATTAATTTAGAGATTTTCACAATAACCATTTCTCTTGAATAGCCATTGAAAACAGTCAATACATGGAAGTAAACTCTGTTGTCAGTACTTATATAAAATGAAAAGTGCCTGGAAAAATGCAGACGTGAGAAAGATAAAATTGTTTGCTGAGACTTGTACTTTACAACTGTACATCACCCAATATATTTACATTTTCCATGAAGAGACAAAATGGATCCCAGGACCTCTTATCTGGACTGTAACATTATTCAATATATTAATTTGTTTAAAGAGGGAAAATCTGCCTTAATGGAGACAATGTGATGGTCATAAGAATTTGTACCATTCTTATCCTGGACAACATGTCCTCATTGCCAATTCATTAGCTAGTTGGATTCCTAGGTAAGAAACACTGGTTGTATGAATCAGGGCAGTCTCATTTTTACTATAATTATTTGTTATCATAAAATTGTAAATTAATAATTTGTTTTTCTGGTATTATATGGCAGTCTCATGATCCTGATGATGCACTGGCCTTTTTCTTTGAAATATCAAAAAGAAAATACGTTCTGAGATGTTTAAACTCAAAGCTTAATCCTGGACATTGACATCAAGATGATTGGACACAAAGAAAGAATTAAAGCAACCTTAGGAAGTGCCTCTCCCACCCCCCCAACAAGGGTATTCTAACCCCATAAGTACTAACTCTATGTACTTTGAAGCAAACCACCTATTTTCTAAAGCTTTAAACATTTCTACAGATCTGATTTTGCAATTTTTAATGTCTTGTTACAGTATTTTGTTAATATGTATTTTGTCCCCAAATACTGATTTGGATTTTTTTCCTCATCTAAACAATGGGTAATGCTAGGAAGAAAAGAAACTATTCAGTTCTTCGTGTTTTCAAATTTTGATGCGATGCCTTTGTAAATTAGCCTATACTATCATAAAACTGTGATGTAGGGTCAAAAATTAAAACTTAGACCAGATGGGAATATTTACTGATGCTTACTTTAAGGAATAAAAAATGTGAAAAAAAAATGAGGTAGAAAAACTATGCTGAAATATATCTACTGTTTTTTGTTCTTGTTAAAACAGTAGTAGATATTCATTACGATCTATTTTCCCTTGAAGCATACTTTGTCTTTAAGCTATTTTGGTGTATAACAATAGAGTACCTTCACATTTTTACATTTTTTCTCAATGACACTACAGCTGAATTGTTCATCCTAATATTTATCTCTGTATTGGAATGCTTCTTGAAGTTTTCTTCCTTATTTTTAAGTTTCAAATTCTACAGTAGAATTTGCTTGCTTCTCTAGACTGCTGCCAGGAATCTAAATATAATAGTAAAGCTTTATTGAAAAATGGAAAATAGGAAAATTTAAAAATTAGAATCCTGTGCCTTTCTTCTTTTCTGAGAAAATGTTTTTGTACCTATGTGCTTTGGGGATTTGACATTAGTCATTTGGCTGACCCTAAGAAAGGATGTAAACTGAATCTTCTTAAATAAGATCATTTTCATTGTTAAATTTTATTGTATTTTTTGTGTAAAACTGATTATAAAGAAAACCATCTATCCTGATAATTTTTGCCTCTATAAGGAAGCATATATATATATATATATTTTTTTTTTAACTTTATCAATTTCTGTACCTATTTGTTAACATTTCCTTAAATGTGTTTTCTCCAGATGTTGAAAGTAAAAAAAAACCCTTGTTATTTTTTCCATTGTCACTCTTTACTACTTTCCATAGGCGGCATATTCTGCATGCCAAGGACTGGAGGAAATAACAGACGTGTGAGCTCCAAATTATAGGCACAAAAATAACTTTCATAAAATAGGTCTTAAATGACACCACTTTCCAAAAAGTCAGCTCTAACTGACTCAAGCCTAGAAAGCAGTAACTTTAGGGAACATCAGACACACGTTCAGTGAACCCAGAAAGTGTTCCACAGTGTGACATTAGCTGGGATGATGACATTCCCAGCTTGCTGCCAGCACATTCCTCGAGGCAGCCTGGGTATTTTGGTACTGGTCAAGCCAGTCTCCTCAATATTATTGGTCTGACATTGTTGAGATACTATTTTATTTACGCAAGCAACTCCTAATAAAGCCAGCTCCATTGTTCGCCAGTAACAGATAAAAGAAAAGAGAGGCAGAGAGGATTCAAGAAATAAGAGGGGAAACTCCTCCAGTTTTTTTCTTTGAATGCAGACAGAATCCTCACCCCGGGCTTACTGACTGGAGCAGCCTGGGTTCCTGCTGTTCGCAGAATGTTACAGATGGCTGCCTGGGCAGGAAGCCCTCCCCATTCTGAAACGGTGCTCTGGGGAATGCAGGGGGCCTGGAACCAGCCCTCTTCTTCCCTTCCAAACCTCTTCTCCAAACCCCTACTGAGTAAAAAGAGAGAGAGAGAGAGAGAGAGAGAGAAAGAAGAAGAAGAAGAAAAAAAAAAAAAAAAACCCAAACAAACGCATGTCCCTGGAAACATTTCTGCCAGTCTGTTTTTTAGTGGAATCTTGAATTAACCTCTTCACTCCCGATTAGAATAGCGATTTATAACTTTGCAGGCATCTCTTTAATGTCCTGAATCAATTCCACCAGCTCATTGAAGTACCATACCATTTGGATTGAATTATAATGGTACTTTTGAGTTATGCAACAATTTCTAGTAAGCGAAAGCAGGTTTGAATTCTGAAATAATTAAAAGTATTTTAGCACATCAAATATTGTATTAATAGTGTTCTCTGGTTCCATTTTTTTTTTTAAATCACATTTTGAAAGTTTTGCTCTTCCCATAGTTTTTCCTTTGGTGCAGTTGCTTTTTTTAAAGTATAAATTTTAAAAGTACCCTGCCTTTGTTTTGGACCTATTTAACAAGGAGTTAATTTCATAATCATAGTCTTTCATATATAGTTTTAAGGTAATTCTATTATCATAATATTCCATTTGTATGTATTTTAAGACATACAATATTTGTATGCTTAAAAGATAACTTTTATTTTGGAATTTGCAAAGTTAGGAAATTCAGCTAATGTATGTCTGTGCCCAAAGAGGAAACATAAACCAAATAGTTTATGCTAAAATATAAAATGCAGTGTTATTTCTAACCTCATAATTACCATCACAGTGGAAACAAAATATGTCACAGGAAGAATCTACTTACTTTGAAACATTTATAATACATTTATTTGATTCAAAAATAAAGTTTAGGGGAGGAAAAGTAATTTTTCCTCTACCCTTCTAGGTTCTTGGCTGAGACATGCCTTGTAAGAAAAACAGACTAACAGGAGAAAAACAGAAGTGTAATAGAATGTATTCTTCCTGTATACATGGAAAAGACTCAGGAAAACTTATTAACTCCCCAAAATGGCCCAAGCCATCTCCTTAAATACCACCTCCAGCTAAAGACAAAATAAGATGTTGGGAGGTGGGAGGCCAGTTATGGGAGGTTATCAGGCAAAGCCAGTAAATACGGATAAGGTTGTTATACAGATTTAAGTCCTTGCCTTCTCCTTCGATAAGAGTTTCTAGAGATTTAGTCATCTTCCTCTTCCTAGTAAATGGGGTTTGCGGGGGGGGGGGAGACACTCTTATAAATGAAGGTTTCTCTCATAAATGTAAATATCTCTTACAAAAGACTAACTTCTATTCACTTTTCAGGGCTTTTTCTAGGTCTGCTGTTTCTTAAAAAAAAATCAGCCTAAAATAATCCTTATCCCCGGGAGACATATTTTAGGGTAGCAAATTCTGCTTCCCTTCAAAAGTTACAGAGTAACTAAATTCTACTATATCAGCAATAAAATGGTTAGATACTTCATCATATCAAAAATAAAAGATTCAGGACTTCCCTGGCGATCTAGTGGTTAAGACTCCATGCTTCCAATGCAGGATTTGATCCCTGCTTGGGGAACTAAGATGCCACATGGCTCAGCCAAAAAAAAAAAAAAAAAGAGTAAAAGATTCTAACCAACTACAGTTACACTCCATAAAAAGACAAAAAAAACTTAAAGAAGAGAATCTATTGAAAATTCAGTTAAAGAATGTAACAGATGGAAGAGTTAAAAAAGAAAAGATGGGCTTCCCTGGTGGCACAGTGGTTAAGAACCTGCCTGCCAACGCAGGGGACAATGGTTCGAGCCCTGGTCCAGGAAGATCCCATATGCCGCGGAGCAACTAAGCCCGTGCGCCACAACTGCTGAGCCTGAGCCCTAGAGCCTGCGAGCCACAACTACTGAAGCCCGCGTGCCTAGAGCCAGTGCTCCGAAACAACAGTAAGCCACGGCAATGAAAAGCCCGCGCACTGCAACAAAGAGTAGCCCCTGCTCGCTGCAACTAGAGAAAGCCCGCGTGCAGCAACGAAGACCCAGCGCAGCCAAAAATAAATTTATTTTTAAAAAAAAGAATTGCAACTTCATAGTAAACAAATCCAGATATTCTGTGATTGACTACACCTAGTCATTGATTAATTCACCAAATATTCAGTGCCTTCCGAGTTTCAAGGGCCATGCTGAATATTAGGGATTCAGTCACGAGTAAAACACACTATTAGCCCTCAAGAAATGGACAGTCTGGTGGAGGTCATGACAGTGTAGGTTTCCATGACCTTTTATTTTAAAGCCCTTTTATCTAAACACTTGGAAAGGCTAAATGAAG
The DNA here is from genome assembly GCF_059928025.1 of Delphinapterus leucas. Lineage (NCBI taxonomy): Eukaryota > Metazoa > Chordata > Mammalia > Artiodactyla > Monodontidae > Delphinapterus > Delphinapterus leucas. The sequence goes on along the minus strand of NC_143137.1, from coordinate 68,388,024 downwards.
ACAAGTCATTTCAGCCAGTTCTCAGTTGAACAGGCTCTGGTCACTACACCTGACATCCATTCTGATGGATGGTCACCGCATCTATTCTGGTTAGTCCCCAAGTTGTACAATTTATTAAATATTTGGAATAGCATGTCTGTTTAGACACAGTAAAAACTTTTATCATTTGCGCTTCCTTCAAATAATTTGTAAAGTATTTGCATTTACCTTATACGTGTAGCATATCTTGCTAAAAACAAACATAAATGAACAAAACCATAATGGGAAATCTATTGAGTTTTTGAGAAATGTTTTTTCTTTGAGAAAAAGAAAGAAAAATGTGAGTAGAAAGCCTCAATTACTTTTGCTTTAGCCTTGCATATTGTTGTGTGAGGAAGCGATGCTTGGAGCTACAACAGTCTTGGAATTATGAGGGAAGGCTAATGGCAGAGAGGCTGCCCAGGGCCCTACACACTTGAGCTACTCAGTTACCCACCTGGGATGGTCAACCTTTCCTTGTTCAATCCACTTATGTTGTGAAAACCTTTTACTTGCATTCAAAAGCATCTGAACTGAAATAATAGATTTAGGGGAAGTGGGATGATTTTTGCTTCCTAGGAATAAAAATTGAATAGCTATACTTATATTCCAAATAAAGGATTTTGAAGTATGTATTTAATTCATGCTGGCTTCCAAGTCATAAAACTTCTTGGGAGGCATATTAAACTAATAAAAGCTAAATTCTGGAATTAAGTATTATTTCTTGGATAAATGGCCCTCTTCCATGCATTCTTGGATTTCAGAAGTTTATCTGATTTTGATAGCTAACTTCAGGTGGCTCTCAGCTTGCTGGTTTCAGAGTCAGTGGTGTGGTCTATAGCCATACCTTACAGTTTGATCAACCACATCATAAAACACTCAATAGACATTCAAGCCAATACATTCAAGTGAGGACCCAAGCCAAAAGCCAAAATTTCCATCTCTATGTGTAATTGTCATTGACTCTAAATATGTATTTGAGAGAAAAGAAGTATTGGGCAAATTAGAGCCTGTCAGCATCAGCTCAGTGGCTGTATGAAAATCATTTTCACATCATGTATTTCAAAACTCAGCCAAATGGAAGGGTCCATTCTGTTTTCATGGTACCCTCTGTCATCTAGCCTACAGACTTCCTTTGCTATATAGTACAGTCACTTCCAGTACACATCAAGACAATGGTATATGAGAAAGTATGTATTTGGGGAATCTGAACAACTGGTGTCATGTAGTTTATTGCTAAATTATTGGGGCTGAAGGGTTGTTAAAGATGCACTGATTTCCTAAGCACAGAAGAAAATACCATAGATAGATATTCTCAATAAAAAAATAAGAAGCAAAAAAAGCTCTCTCTGTGTGTATGCTGTGATTTATTATAGTTTTAATTGGAGAGAGCTGAATAGAAAGAATCATAATAAAGATACATAAAAGTAGAAGAAGAACCTATGTTGCTTAAGCATAATAGATAAAACATGAAGTGTGCTTCAAGGGAAAAATCAAGTCACACTGGAAATGCCTTAAATGTCTGCATGTGTAATGAGTCAGCAAGGTCCAACACGCTAATGACGGCCATTGCCTAATGCTGCAGTGCTGCAAAGCAGAGCCATTCCTTTATGTTGCCCCTATCCAAGTCCATTAAGAAATAATGGTTCTAAGATGAAAGTCTTGTTAGGGTTTCAATGAAAATGTTTGGCACACCACGATGAAAAGTCAACAATCTGCTTTTAACGAGAGACACTGGAAAAACGTTGGTTAACATACCACTGAAAATATTAATTCTCCTTAATGGCAGGATGCAACATAGCTTTTTATAGTTTTTGATCCATGTCATAAATTTGGCTATGACAAAGGGGATACTCTGGCTTTAACTCACTGGCAAGAACATAGCTATTTTCCAGCCCTAAGACGTTTGGCCCTTAGTATTCTTTGTAATGCTCAAAGGGCCAGATTTCTATTCTCAGAGAGAAAAGGCAGTGTGTGTGCACGTCGGCGCATGCACTCTTGCATATGCATACATGCGCGTGTGCGAGTGTGTAGTCAATGTGTGTGTGTCAGCAGTATGAGTAGTTTTCTTTGAGCTTTTGGAGAGAGAATAGAAGGAAAAAAGTTACAAATCCCAAGTCCTGGCATCACTGCCAGAATTCCAAAATTTGCAAAGTCCAATCAATGAGGCAGATCACAGCCTTAAAAACCACAATAACTTGATCACTGTATGCCTGATAATATATTGTCCATTTCAACTGGCTGTAGTTAGACAAAGTGGATTTTTTCCTATGCTTTTTTTCCTCATCATAAATGTAAATTTTCAGATTTTAAAAATGAGACAATGACAAGGGGGAAAGTGGTCCTCTCATTAGCACAGAGCAACTAACTTTGGCTTCGGAACTTAGATTTCCAAACAGTGTTGCTCTTGTTCAAAATCCTCATGTAGTATCCTCTCTTAGTAAAATAGATATGCATATGTGACAAATATAACTTTAGTGTCAGATCTTAACGTTTTATCCCTAATGCTTTCTTTCAACTCTGCCAGTGAATGTTTGTTTTTCTGTGACAGTATTGAAAGGAAAAGGATTTTCTGAATTGGATAACTACAGGGATATTTAGTAAAGGAATAATCCTTTGTTATTATGATAGAAGGACATAAATGTAATCATGTTTTAAGTTTATTCCTGATGGTTTTGGATTCTTCTTCAACAAGACCATAAGTTAAAAATATGCTAATAGATTTCTGTTTCCTTTATTGTAAATTTCATTGTGAATTTGATGTTTTAGAACAACGAAAGAGAAGAAAGATGAAGTGTGAACTTGATATACAGAAAAATATAAAATAGCTTACCACCAGACATCGTGTTTTTTATGAATAGGAACACGAGTGGAGTGAGTTATACTTTAATGTTGCTTATTCATACAAGTAGTTCTTAAACTTTCATGAGCATAAGAATCACTTAGTGGATGTGGGCATAGGAGACTTGTTAAAAATTCAAACTTTCAAGGTGCTCAACATCGGTAATTATTAAAGAAATGCAAATCAAAGCTACAATGAGGTACCACCCCACACTGGTCAGAATGGCCATCACTGAAAAGTCTACAAATAATAAATGCTGGAGAGGGTGTGGAGAAAAACGAACCCCCCTACACTGCTGGTAGGAATGTAAGTTGTTGCAGGCACAACGGAAAACAGGATGAAGGTTCCTCAGAAAACTAAAAATAGAATTACCAGATGATCCAGCAATCCCATTCCTGGATATTTATCCAGACAAAACTCTTAATCCAGAAAGGTACATGCACCCCTACGTTCATGGCAGCACTATTCACAATAGCCAAGACATGGAAACAACTTAAATGTGCATTGACCAATGAATGGATAAAGATGTGGTACGCATATACAATGGAATACTATTCAGCCATAAAAGGAACAAAATAATGCCATTTGCAGCAACATGGATGGACCTAGGGATTATCATACTAAGTGAAGTTAAGTCAGAAAGAGAAAGACAAATAAGTGATGATATCACTTATATGTGGAATCTAAATATGACACAAATGAACCTATTTATGAAACAGAAACAGAATCGTGCACATACAGAGCCGACTGGTGGCTGCCAAGGGAGAAGGGGCTGGGGAAGAGATGAAGTGGGAGGTTGGGGGTAGCAGATGTAAGCTTTTATATACAGAATGGGTAAACAACAAGGTTCTACTGTATAGCACAGAGAACTATATTCAGTATTCTATGATAAACCATAATGGAAAAGAATATTTTAAAAAGGAATGTACATATATGTATAACTGAATCATTTTGCTGTACAGCAGTAATTAACACAACATTGTAAATCAACTATACTTCAATTTAAAAAAATACTAAACTAAAAAAAATTCAAATTTTCAGACCCAGAGATACTAATTCAGTAGGTCTGGGGTGGGGTCCAGGAATCTGCATTTTAAACAACTTTCTCCTTGATACTAATGCCAGTGGTCACTTCCTCAACTCTGAAAAAACACTGATTTATATCCAATGAGAATTAAATTTTGCACAAAGAGCATTATTCTTATTCTTATTCATTCTCCTACTGGTTTTCCTATTAATAGAATAAATTTGCACACTCCAAAATAGTGTGCTCCTTCAAAAGATGCAGAGCCCTCTTCATTGCAGGTGTTCCTTGTTGGTTTGACAGGCACCTGAAGGCAATGTTATAAAGAGAATTTTAATATTGGAAATGATGATTAAATTAACTTCAAGGTAGCTAATAATCCTGAACTTTTTATCAGTCCTGTAAATATTCAGTATTAATTCTTGTTAAAATATTACATGTAAGAAAGGGAAAAAAGCGTGATAATGCATTAAGTTGTTTGTTTCTTTTCTTTGTATGTCTTAATCAACATTTGATGGAGGACTAATATCATACACCCTTTTTTAGTGGGCTGTGTTTGCACAGGACTGAATGACATAATCTTACTTTTCAATCAATGCACATTTTGTTTTTGGTTTATATATGTACTCTTGCAAAATACATATTGTTTTTTAGGGTGCAGAGATATTTAGTTTACATACGTAGTACTATGTTATGTATCACATTCTCTTCTGTCCTTTACATTGACCATTATTATGTCTTTAAGGTCAATTTACATTGCAACACGTAATCTGATCCACAGTATCTATCTGCTCTACAATCTCCATGTTGCACATCCTCCACATTTTAACCATCCATTCTCCTGGATGGAGTCCCAGTTTGACTCCAAATCATCACTACTGAAAAAGGTGCTACAATGGATGTCTTCTTACATATCCCTGAAAGAGCCTCACATATCTATTTCAAGTCACATACTTCCAATTTATACTTTAAAACAGACTTTAGCAAAGGGGAAATCTATTGGAGTTTCAAAATGCTTGTCATTCATTTGGTAATCTTAGTAACATTGAAAAAAATCTATTCATGATAACCTACTGAAATAATTGATAGGCTTCATTCATTCTCTTCTCTAGTTCTCTCTAGAGCATGGGTCCCCAACCCCTGGGCCATGGACCAGTACCGGTCTGCAGCCTGTTAGGAACTGAGCCACACAGCAGGAGGTGAGCGGCGGGCAAGAGAGTGAAGCTTCATCCGCCACTCCCCATCGCTCCCCATCGCTCACGTTACTGCCTGAACCATCCCCCCCATCCCCCATCTGTGGAAAAATTGTCTTCCACAAAACCAGTCCCTGGTGCTCTAAAGGTTGAGGACCGCTGCTCTAGAGTGATGAACTAATTTAAGCAAAAAAGAAAGAAAAGAAAAGAGAGAAAAGAAAAATATTTTCTCTTCATTGCTTTTAATGAAAGAGAAATAAATCCTACCTTCTCCGAAAACTACTTAGATTAACTTGAGGAAAAACATAATCTTTTTCACCTGTGATTATTTGGAAACATCAGCCCAAATATCTATACACTGGTCTGAATCAAATTTGGTGAACTGAATTCTTTTGAAAAATAAATTTATAGCATTAGCAGTGTCTGAAGTTTATATTTAAATAGTAGTATTTGAGATTCATATATCTTTTAAAAAGACACATGTTTAATAGGTCAGTTCGTTATATTCATATTTATAAAATGACCTTTCACATCCTTGCATTTAATGAAGTGCTACTGTAGTCTGATTTGCTTATCTGATGCCTCTCTCTTTGTATTTGGAATTGTCCTGCTAGCAAATATGAAAAAGCTGCTATGCAGAGATCTGAAAATATCTTGAAAAGATTAACAGCAATTTAAACAAAACCTTCACTCCTTGTACAGTCCCCTGAAAATATATCCATGTGGTCATACCTGTTGTTGATTTGATTTCTGCACATTTTAAACTGTTGAATGTCCAGAATGATGGCTTGAATAGCATGTTCCAATAAAATGACATTTAACATAACGTATTTTAACCAAATTGACAAAGTCATTTTTATTGATTAAGTATTTCAATGAGATAGGAGGACAAAAAACACTTTTTAGTGGAAACAAAGATCTGAAAACACATAGGAAGTCAAAGTGGAAATGAAATTTAACATACAAGTTGCCACTTAACATACCCCTTCAAAGAAATATTAATAGAGTTGGCAGGAAAATGGGAGGTCACTCAATCATTTATTATTTTGGTTGGGGATAGGTTCGTTTTAGGCAGTGCTCCATACCCTGTGATTCATTAAAGCAACGGTTACCACACTTATTTTAGCTGCAGAACTCTTTCCTTTCTAGAAGTCTTATTCCAGACCAGTAATTATAAGTGAGTAGGAGTAAAGCTGCTCTAATGGGAAGTGGAAGCACCTGTTTGAACCCATGATCATTCCTTCTCTGTCCCCCTCCAATACCTCTGAGGAAGTATTTGGCCTCTGGGAGAACCAGTTTGGGAAGCGCTGATTCTAAAAAGTAAAGGCCTAAAAGGAGAAAGAAATGCAATCCTTTGTACATGTTTTCATTGATTAAAAGCAGAATGAATCTCAATAAGTTTGAGAGTAGATGAAGCTGAAAACGTATCTCTGCCTTTGAGTCTGAGGCAGACTCAAGAAGCTCCCTATTTTAACCTTAGGTGTACGACACATTTCTTTTTCAGTGTACTACAGTCCCCACCACTGGGTCATGCACAAATTGAGTGTAGGACAGGACAGACTTAATTTGAATTTGTTGTGCACCAGGTAGCTCACCATTGACAGAAGACAGCTTTAAAGGTTGTTAAATACAGTGAATATTTTCTCACTTTATCCTCATTACCACTAAGGTAGGTGTGAGTCACCCCATTTTACTAGTAAGGAAACTAAAGTTTGAAGGGGGGAGAATACTTTGTGGTAATATTTAATATTATGCACTCTTGAATATTCAATGATGCAGAATAGCCCTTTTTGTGTTTGCACTCTCATTCATAGGCAAAACACTAAATGTTTTTCCAATCTTGGGAACCTTCAAAAGTAGGTTTTACTGGTGGAATTTATATAAACAAATATGTCAGGAATCACAAAGAAAAACAATATTTTATTGGCTTATTCAAAAAACACAATAGTTATTTTCAAAGGGAAATAACAGATAAACATTGTTTATATAAGGGTAATTCAGAATGACTTGGCCGCACTCATGTTTGTTGATAAAGCTGAAATGAACTTTCACTTAGATATACTTTGAAGCCCAGCTTCTGGCCTGGTTCCAAGGGTGGAGTGAAGGAGAAATCTGTCAGCAGTTGGTCCTGATTGAAGTAATCAGAGTCCTATGCTGAGTACAGAAGACACCACTTTTCCTTCCTTGCACGGATTCAAGGAAAGCCAAGGTCTGTTTCTACTGTTTATAACACTATTAAAATTTTCTCTTCCTTTCAGATCGACAGGCTAGAGGGATGAGAGCTGTGATACTGCTATTTAAAGATCTTATAATTAATGTGTTTTCTATTGACACAAACTTGATACCCATGTCGTTAATTAGGCCAGGGAGACTCTGTCACCCATATTGCTCTCAGTGTCATCTCTAGAGACTGGTCCATTTTTGGTAGGGCAGGTTTTAGATGTGTAAACCTACGCAAATGTCTGCCCAAAGTACATTTTCTATCAGTTTGTTGACAGCCCCACAGTTCTGGCATTCTGCTCATATTCAACAGAAACTCTGATAACCTATATAGCTTTAATAAATGCACAGTGATTCTCTAAGAAAGGGACAAGAAGTACAGTACACAGCATGTCTCAAACATATTTGATTTCAGAATCCTAGAGGCTAGCGGCCGCTTATTTTGTTTTGCCTCAGAACTTAGTACCATTTGGGTGATGTGAAGAATCTAACTAATGAAAAAGGTAAAGTAAAAAGGTATTAATTAAGCTGATTTACTTCTACAGTGGTTATCAATCTTGGTTGCATGATAGAATCATCTGGAAAGCTTTAAAAAATAGTAATTCCCAGGCTGCACCAACCCAACTAAATCAAAATCTCTGTAGACTACATAGGGGCAATTTGTGAAAGTTCTCCCTGGTACTGCCAGAATTGAAGATTATTGAGCTAAGCAATCATTTCTGTTAAAAAAAAAAAAAGAAGACATATTTAGAACTACTTGAGAGTTTTAGAACACAGGAGTTTATTACCCAGTAGTAGTAGACAGGACTGCTGGCCCTTACTGAGTTCAAATGCCATGTGCAGGCACAGTGTAGTGTACCTTAGGTTAATCCTTTATAACTTTACTCAACAAAGTGCGGTTCAAATGTCTAGAAGTCTGTAAGAAATGCACATTCGAGACTGGGGAAAATCAATGTATAATTTCAGCTATGGGAAAATCTTTTAAAGTTAAGGGTTCACTGTTCTTGTGATCTGATTTTACACTAGAAGATGAAATGAGCACTATGTTAAGAAGGGGACAGGGACACTGCTCCCCAAATTTGTGATGTGCAGAAAGTCAACCAAGTGGTGAGCTTCTCAAGATGATTCATAGATATTCATTTTAGTTGTTAATTCTTTTCATCTGACACCTAGTTTCATTTCCTAATGAATGCGCTATCTTTTCACATATGCTTTCTTTCTTTGGCACTACACAGAAATGTTCATCCTATGTAAGAAAATTGCAACAGAAAGCAATACAGACAAATACTGAGGAGTAAGGGAATTCGGTGACGGGCGACTGGTGACTGAGAAATTTAGGCAGCAGAATACTGAGTTTCCAGTATTGAGCTTCATAGTCCAACCAGTCACACTGAATCTATTCTAAGCTGAATATCCTTAACTTGTATGTGGGATTAATGTGGTTCTCTTCAGTGCTTAGTTTAATTCTTCTCCTCGTGTGTTTCTTCTTTTCAATCTTACCTGATCCTTCTTTGTAACTGGGGACAGGTTGGAGAGAAGCAGGCTAGTAAACTCTTCTTGGAAGATATAGGGATACTTGCTGATCTTAAAAAGCTCATCCCTGATAAGACTTTTGCTATACAAACTTCTGATACATAGCAAGGCAGGAACTAAATTAGTCTGACTACTCATTCTTTGCACACTTTAAGTAGATTCCCAATAAAAAACATTTCCTTCTCTGCCAAAACCTCCCCTTTTCCTAAACATCCCTCCCAAATAGCTAATACTCAAAAAAAAAAAAAAAAGCTAACACTTATCTGCATATTCATATTTACCAGGAACTAAATACTGTATATGTATTTAATTCATCAAATTTTCATAAGAAAACCATGAGGACACTGAAGTACAGTTTTTTTAAAACAAACTATTTTTTAGAACAGTTTTACATTTATACAAAAATTGCAGAGTTTCCACATACCCTAAGCCCAGAGGTAGTATGAACATTATAATTAATATCTTACATTAGTATGGTTACAATTAAGGAACCAATATATTATTCTCAACTAAAGTCCACACTTTATTCAAATTTCCTTAGTTCTTACTTAATGTCCTTTCACTGTTCTGAACACCAGACTTTTAAAGTAATTTCCAAGATTATGCAATAGTTGTTGACAGAGCTTGTCTTTAAATTCAGACTAACTCCAGAGGCCCAAACTTTTAAGCACGTCTTTAGAATGCCTTGGGAGAGAAAGGTTTGATCATTAAATCAGACATGTTGAGAAGAAACTATACCGATTAAACAGAAAAAAAGGGTCTTTGCTATAGTTCTGGGAAAGTCAGTACAATCTGAGAAAGATCCTGATGTTCTGGGAAGCTTGTATGTGTCATTTGTGGTCAAACACACCAAGTCCAGCTCCATCATTTGTAAGTGGTGGGCTTTAGTTTCCTTTCTGTAAAATGGGTATAATATTAATATTTAAGGGCTATTGAGAGGATTTTTGTAAAGGGTAAGAGACTGGTATTCACTGACATCTTCTATGTGCCTAATGCTAAAGTAGCTAAACAATATTTTTTTTCACTTCTTTCTTCTCTTTCATATCCCAACCCATATGTGTCTACATTCAGTATTTGTAAAGAGAAATTTCATTACTGAAATGTGATAAAATGTAGGAATAGCCTCACAAGTGAAAAATCGTGATATTTCTCTTTGCATTGAGGAAGCTGATTGGCCACCATCCTGCATGATTTTCTTATAGTTGGCTTTATGACAGTATCATAAGACTTGGTCCAAATGAGCATTTAAGGTCATTTCAGTTCAAGTTTTGTAATGTGTTATCTCCCTACCTTAGTTTCAGGATATTTAAATAACTGATATGCAAACCACAGAAGAATGATTTTCTACACAGAGATTAACTCAGTATTTTGAGGCTTCCTTCCAAGAGCTGGTCTAGTTTTCCAAACTGGAGTTGGCTTCCAGTATGTTCCTACTCCTTCTTGGTACCTATAACAGCATTGGGAACAGGAATTTCATCTTTCATACAAACACCAAGGCTTTGGCAAGAGGAAAAATATCTGTCCAGCCAGGAAAAAACATTCACACACCCACTCATGTTCATGCCATCCACATCCAAAAATCTGATCCTGGGAGCTGTCTTTAGAATTGTCATCATGTTCTGATATGGATACTGTGGCTAGGATATAAACATGTTCAGCAGTATTTCAAGCCCAGTGAGCTGCTTTTCCATTGCTATCCTGTCACTTCACTTTTCTTTCCTTCTCTGTTACTGCTTCTATATCTCTTAATATGTATGTGCTGTGAATGTTCTAAGACGACAATTTAATCACTTTAACTAAAATGTACAGAATCTATTAAAGCTATGAAAAGCGTTTTGAAAATTAATTTTTTTTTTTTTGCGGTACGCGAGCCTCTCACTGTTGTGGCCTCTCCCGTCGCGGAGCACAGGCTCCGGAAGCGCAGGCTCAGCGGCCATGGCTCACGGGCTCAGCCACTCCGCGGCATGTGGGATCTTCCCGGACCCCGGCACGAACCCGCGTCCCCTGCATCGGCAGGCGGACTCTCAACCACTGCGCCACCAGGGAAGCCCGAAAATTAAATGTTTTAAACTCTGTTGGAATGCTGTTACCTCATTAACTATAAAAAAGGCATAGTCTCATTTAAATGTATATATAATAAAATTTTAAAATTTCTTTCCAAAAAATATAAACAGAAGCCTAATTTAGAAATATGAATTCTTTCCCACTTAGGATACTAGCTATTTCATTTCCACATGAAGGAAAACTTATCTGTAACATATATCAATGGATTTAGCAAATCAAATTGTATGAATATAGGGCTCAAAGGGGACCATGAAATATTGTAAAATTCATCCAGAAATACTTCAACCATTCCAAAAATATTGTTGAAAATCACCAGAAAAGAGATTTTATGACTTTCAGTAGCAATATGATATATTTTCTTAAATCCCCCCATCTTGTGTTCACATCTCAAGAGAAATAGAGGATTATCATTTCTCATTAACATCCCAACAGGCTTAAACCAGCTCTGCAAAAGTAGGTAAGTAACTTGCATGAGAACTGACTGCCAGTGTGAGTTAAGGTGGATAAGAATAGATACCAAGAATCTCTATACATCTTGGTGACAGCATAGCCTAGTAGTCAGGATTATGAGATCTGGACATACACAACATGAATTGTCTGGTACTGCCACTTTTTTTTAAACCACATTATCTTGGAATATTACTTATCCTGTCTGTCTCTCTGTTTTAGCATCTTTGATTGAGGTAACAAGACAACTTGTCTCATCAAGTTACAGTAGATGAATTAATATATTTTAAGGTGACAGAAATATACTCAATAAATGGGATTTTTATTATTTCCTATGTAGTAGACATTGCACTTCTAGAAATATTTTAAACATTTAGTCTCCACTTAATTTCCTGATATATCATTCATGGGCAATTATTATTCCCATTTATAATGGATGAAGAAATGGTAAAGTGGAATTAGAAAACTGCCCAAGAGGACTCCATTAGACAGTGACAGAGTAGAGAGTTGAACTCAGGGTAATCTCACTTCAGAGCCTATTTCACCATTCTCCCTCCATGATGAGGCAACATTATCTCTCCCTAGAAACGATACCATTGAGAGTCATTCGAAATACCCTGTGAATGTGGTCTAATTTTCTTTTATAATAATTTAAACTTTTTTGTGGAAACTATTGATCAAACTCTCTCCAACTCAGTTGAACTTGTCACTGATAATTTTAGACATTTTTTCCAAGAATGTGTAAAGTACCTTAAAATGAAAATCAATTACTAGGTCTTTTTTGTTTTGTTTTCCCTGTTTATACAGCGAGCATTTGTTAAGTATCAATACTACTATGTAAATAATGTTGGAGGTAAAATGAAGATCAAGCAGTATTAATGCTAAGTGCCGCTTCTCAAGGTATTATCCAAGTAGAAGAGATGAGACAACTCCTCATTTCACGTATGGTAAAATACTCAACACAATCAAGAACTTGAGTAACACAGGGGAAAAATTGCTATATAATCTACTATGGTTTTAGACAGCTCAATAAAAGAAGTAAGTCTTGAGCTAGGAATAAAATAATAAAATTCAATGAAAAGATACAAGGCATTTCAGAGCAATGATACAGTGTGAAGAACATGTGCAGGTAGAATCTAGTGTGGCTTAAACTGGAAAAAACGAGGAAACAATCTCATTAAAGCAAAACACTGAACTGAGGAGATATGTGAGCTCGGACTGGAAAAACTATTTAAAAAGCGTACTACGACCAACCTTGGATGATAAATCGCAATGTTTACATTTTATCCCATAGGCATTTTGGGTGCACTGACAGTTTTTGGGCCAGTGGAATTATATGATGAAATCAATATTTTAAAGAGATTTCTACATGATTTCGGGTTTAATATTAAATTACTTTAATCTCTTTTCTCCCATCTAAACTTGGAGGAAGGGAAATGGGGATAGGATTATGCAAATGTCATCAGTCTCAGTGGAGTAAGAGAATGTCAACTTCCAGTCTGAAATTTCTGTGCATAATGGTTTAGAGGAAGAGATCATGGAGATCTCTAAAACATTCCTGGTGATAGGGGATGGAAGGCTAAAGCACTGTGTGGAATGGAAATATTCTGAAGGAATAGCAAAATCTTTGGTGGAAAATGTCAGAAACAGTCACACAAATGTCACCAAAAGGCTACTTTCCCAATGGGTGAGATTATTAGAGGGCAACAGCTAGATTATAAATGGGGCATTGAAAGGATGCATTATAAATACAGAAAAACACCTTTATCTGTGCTGGAAACTGGAGAATGGGAAGGCCCTCCTAACAGAAACTGAAGAATTCCTGCTAAAAATATTGAAAATAAGACTAGTTGATTTTAAATATAAAAGAAGCCACCACTTCACTTTTCTTCCTCTCCCTCAACAGTAATAGTCTACATATGAAGGAACACTATATGAAACCTGGCAGTATATTATTAATATACTTTTATAGAAATGTGAGATCCTCTCAAGAAAATTTGAGGAAGGTATAACTATGTAACTAGAGCAGGCACATGAAGATAAAAATATAACATCCCAGAAAGATGTGTGGAAATGGAAAACTTGGTTGCAGAATTTAACACTTTAAAAGAGATGACAGAAAACATATCTGGCATTGTAGAAAGTGGAATAAATGAAACAGAAGTCAAGCTCCAGAAAGTCTCTCACAGCACAGAAGAAAAAGACTAAAATTTGGGCAATTAAGATATATTATGAGGGCTTCCCTGGTGGCTCAGTGGTTGAGAGTCCGCCTGCCAATGCAGGGGACACGGGTTCGTGCCCCGGTCCGGGAAGATTCCCACATGCCGCGTGGAGCGGCTGGGCCCGTGAGCCATGGCCGCTGAACCTGCGCGTCCGGAGCCTGGGCTCCGCAGCGGGAGACACCACAGCAGTGAGAGGCCCGCGTACCGCAAAAAAAAAAAAAAAAAAAGATATATTATGAGAGACCAAAGAATTTCAATATATGTAACAGAGATTAAGAAAAGATAACAGAGTTGACAAATAAGTGAAAGTTAAAGAGACATTTGAAGAAAGTTTTCTTGAGTTGTAGAAAAATATACTCAGAGTAGAAGAGATTGTCATGGTTCAGGAAAAATAAGAAAAATAAGTTGTTATCTACATCTAACCTTACGAAAGCTTTGAATTTTAGGATAAACTTTTCAATACTACAAGCATCCAGACACAAAGAATTGTTTATCTGCCAGAAAGCAATGGTGTCATGTTTTCCATGTGTGGCAAAATTCTATGACCAGCCAAGTTCATTTATGTGCAAGATGAGAAGGTAGACATTATCAGACATACAACGGATTAGGAAGGATGCCACCTACATAGTTTTCTGGTAAAGATGACCCAAATACACCCAAATACATGCTGTAGTAGATTGGAAAATAATGCAAAGTTTCAAGTGTGGAAAATAATGGTATGAAAGAAATTGTGGTACACCACGAAACTAGGAAACGTAGAATTAAGTCTAAATAATTATTTTCAGAGGTTTTCAATGTGTGTCCAAAAGATTCTTACATTACTGTTTATATAATATAAATATAATAATTTAATATTAATATGCATATATCAACAAAGATTTCAAAAATAAGAGAGAAATAAGAAAGACAATAAAACGGACATAAATTATCATTTTTATAAAAGCTATTGCATTGGTTCTTTTTCATTATTGACACTGGCAATTAGAAAAATGTGAGTTTAAATATTCTTAAGTAAAAAAAGGATAGATGACACAGCTTACTTGGATTTGGATGATGTGTATAATGGGCTTCATTGAGCTTTTTAATTCTGAGTATGTTTTAAAATTGTCATGCTAAAATAACACAAAAGTGGTCACCAAAAAGCTCCTTATATAATGCAACAACTGGGTGTGTAATGCAACAGAGAAATAACTCAAGTGTTATTACTCTAATTAAATAACAGGTGCGAGGTAAACATTTTTGCTGTGGTTAAAATGTATTTTAATAACTAAAAAGCAACCACAACTTACATTAAGAAGCAGAATCTAAAGTATACATATTACAGAATTACAAAAGACACCAAATAGCCAAAGCAATCTTGAGAAAAAAGAACAAAGCTGGAGGCATCACCACTTCCTGACTTCAAACTATATTACAGAACTATAGTGATCAATATAGTATAGTACTGGCATAAAAACAGACAGGTACATCCTCAAAATAGGGAGACCAGAAATAAACCATTACATATATAGTCAGTTTTTGACAAAGGAACCAAAATTATGGAATGGAGAAAGGATATTCTCTTCATTAAATGGTAACGGAAAAATTGGATAGCCACATACAAAAGAAAGAAACTGGACCCTATCTTATACCATACATAAAATCAACTAAAAATAGATCAGTCTTGAAATTAAGACATGAAAGCTTAAAGCTCTTAGAAGAAAACATATGGGGTAAGCTCCTTGACACTGGTCTTGGCAATGATTTCTTTGGATTTGGCATGAAAATCAAAGGCAATACAAGCAAAAATAAGCAAGTAGGACTACATCAAAACAAAAAACTTCTGCACAGCAAAGAAAATCATCAACAAGATGAAAAGGCAGTCTATGGTATCAGAGAACATATTTGTGGACCAAATATCTGATAAGGGGTTAATACCCCAAACGCAAAATGAACACATAAAACTCAATAGCAAAAAAAAAAAAAAAAAAAGAAAGAAAGAAACAAAAAAGATTAAAAATTGGGCAAAGGACCTGAATAAGCATTTTTCCAAAGAAGACATACAAATGGCCCACAGGTACATGAAAAGGTGCTCAACGTCACTAATTATTAGTGAAATGCAAATCAAAAGCACAGTGAGATATTACCTCATACCTGTTAGGATGGCTATTATCAAAAAGACAAGAGATAACAAATGCTGGTGAGGATGTGGAGAAAAAGGAACCCCTTGTACACTGTTGGTAGGAATGTAAACTGGTGCAGCCATTGTGGAAAACAGTATGGAGGTTCCTCAAGAAAATAAAAATAGACCTACTATAGGATCCAGAAATCCCTCTCCTGGCTATATATCCAAAGGAAATAAACCATTTCTCAAAAAGATATCTGCAGCACCATATTAATTGCAGCATTGTTTACACACTAGAATGTTATTCAGCCTTTATAAAGAGGAAATTCTGTCTTGACAACATGGATGAATCTAGAAGACATTATGTTAAGGGAAGTAAGAGAGAAAAAGACAAGTACTACATGGTATCACTTATCACTTGTGTAGAATATGAAGGAAAAAATGTCAAACTTACAGAAACAGAAAGTAGAAAAGTGGTTGCCAGGGGCTGGGGGCGAGTAGGTAAGTTAGTAAAAGGGTAAAAACTTTCAGTTATAAGATGAATAAGGTATAAGGATCTAATGTATAGCATGGTGACAATAGTTGATACCACTGTATTGTAAAATTAAAATTTGTTAAGAAAGTAAAACGTTAAGTGTTCTCACCAAAAAGAAAAAAAAAAGGTAAATATGTGATGTGATAGATTTGTTATTAAACTCGAAGTGCAAAATCCTTTCACAATGTACATGTATATCAAGTCATAATATCATACACTTTAAATATCTTACAAATTTATTTATCAATTAAACCTTAATAGAGCTAAAAATATAAAGTATATATTACTAGAGAAAAGTGCAGAGAAAACATGCCTTAATAGCAAAAGACAGGAGGGGAAAAGCTTACCTTAAAAAATAAACAACAAAAAAACAGGAAAGCAAAGAGGATGATAGAATTAAGACCAAACTTAGACACTAATTGTAAAAATATATGAATAGTTTAAATTTCTCAATTGAAATTTGAGAAAAATAAAAAACTGGCACTTGCTATTTTACAAATACATTTATAAAATAATGGTAGACAAAGTTTAAAAATAAAAGGATGAACAGGTAAATGTAACCAAAAGAAAGAACAGGCAGGCATGATTAACATCACTGAAAGAATTAAAGAGCAAATAATTAAAACAATAACCAAGGGTCTAACATGCAAATAATAAAATCGGCAATAAATACATATATATGATATTCGCAAAAGATATCTAAATGACCATTCCATATCTGAAATAATGTTCACTTCTACATATCTCATTGGAATGTAAATCTGTACACCTATTCTAGAGGTTAATTTTGGGGAAAAAATTTCCCAAGCTTTAATAATATATATAGTCTTTGACTCAAGAGTTCCTTTACTAGGAAAATCATCAACAAAATGAAAAGGCAAACTATGGTATGGGAGAAAATATTTGTGGACCAAATATCTGATAAGGGGTTAATATCCAAAATAAAAAATGAACACAGGGCTTCCCTGGTGGCGCAGTGGTTGAGAGTCCGCCTGCCGATGCATGGGACACGGGTTCGTGCCCCGGTCCAGGAAGATCCCACATGCCACGTAGCGGCAGGGCCTGTGAGCCACGGCCGCTGAGCCTGTGTGTCCGGAGCCTGTGCTCCGCAACGGGAGAGGCCGCAACGGTGAGAGGCCCGTGTACCGTTAAAAAAAAAAAAAAAAAAAAGAACACATACAACTCAATAGCAAAAAACAAAAAAGCCTAAGGAAATAATCATGAATGAATACAAAGGTTAGGGTGAACAGATGAACAGATGTTCACATAAGCTCATTGTTTATAATAACAATAAATTGGAAACATCTAAATATTCAACAAGAGTCTTCTTAAGTATAATGTCCTTTGAAAGAAATATGATGAAATATTATTCAATCTTTAAAAATTATAATTTAGAGAATATGTAATGACAAGACAAAATGTCCCCAGTATATTAAGCTTATAAAACAGATGTAATGGGGAAACAAGATGTAAAATGTGTGTGCGTGTGTGTGTGGTGTGTCTGTGTGTATGTATGTGTATATATATATTATATACATGTATATATATGTGTGTGTGTGTGTATATATATATGTATATATACACACACACACACACACACACACACACACACACATATACCTAAAACAATGTGGCGATGATAATATATCTAAATTCTAGTGGATATGCTTTTCATACTTCTTCTCACATCATGTTACTTAATTTGTTACCCTTCACCCACCATACAACCTTGGAACCTCAAATCCCTGCTATGCAGAATATCAGATGACAAATTATTGCAAACGTGGTGAAGGAAGTGTCATAGATCTCAGATCAAGACTGAGAAGTTAACATTCTCTTGCTCCACTGAGAGTTTTAGCATTTGCACAGCCCCGTCTCCATTTTCCCTCCTTTTACCAAATTTAGGTGGGAAGAAAGATGAAAATAATTTGTATTAAACCTAAAATCATTAAGAGATCCTTGAATTTAAATGAGATTATTAGGAATATATGTATATTTTTCTTCATCAGGCAAATAATTTACTTGCATACAGAAAATAAATGAAGTTGGATTTCTTACGTACCCCTATTTTTCAAAGAGGAAATTATACTCGCAACAATAGAACATACTTACTGGCAGCTATTTTGAAAAATAACCATATATTAAAATTTTTTGTTAAAAGTGTGGCATTGTTTTACACTTTTAGGATCTTTGTGATATCTTTAGCAAGGATAGTTGGATTCTTAATTTTTTTTTTTCTGCAGCCAATCTATAGAGTAGTTTTCTGTTGTTGTTGAAGTATCTGAAGAAAATCTGTTTTTCCCATAGATAGTAATTGGAAAAGGGAGGAGAATTTTCAGATAATTGCAAATACTCTTCTTTGATACTACACCAAAACCTGACAAGTATTTGTTTCTAAAAAGTTATTTGGAATGTAGAATCTGAAATCATAACCAATCGACTTTTCTTACCCCATCATATTAAAATCACTAGTTTTTCTTACACTTTATTCAAACATGACTTTGTAACTTCAAATATTCATCATTTGGGAAACAGATAATTGACTTATGTAGCTCTTCCAAAGGTTGACATGTTTAATTATATGCTATCAAAAAGTCACATTCATTAATGTCCTCACCAATTTCATCAGAAAAAGTGTTTAAAGTTTTGGGAAACTACAAAATCATGGTGGTAGATAAAAGCTTTCCAAAATCCTCATTTTCTTTTGACAGCTCTAATTTTATCACAATTACTGTCACTTGTTTTTCTCAAAGTGACAGGTTTATTTTATTCCTTTTCCAGGAAACGTTTGCCCAATATCCAAGTCGGAAGAATAGTAGTTTGTTGGTCAATCATTATTTTGAGTAAAGATAACGTTCCATGGTGGTATCTGAGGTCATTCTAGAAGGAATACTAGGAGTATAATCAGCCTGAAAGAATGAAAAGAGCATTTGAAGTAGAGGACTGAGAAAAGACAGAAAAGCACTGAAATGTGTGGTATCCTGTGGATCCTGTATTTATACTATTTTATCTGGAGCATGGGACAGATGATAAGAGCAATGTTGGTAAGAGCCGGAGGTAGAGGAGATTTTGTGAACAATCAGAGAATCTTGAATCCTTGTTAAAAATTTAATCTGCTAATTATTTAACTTATTGGTCCACAACTACTCTATTAAGGACAGGAATAAAGACGCAGATGTAGAGAATGGACTTGAGGACACGGGGAGGGGGAAGGATAAGCCGGGACGAAGTGAGAGAGTGGCATTGGCATATATACACTACCAAATGTAAAACAGATACCTAGTGGGAAGCAGCCTCATAGCACAGGGAGATCAGTTCAGTGCTTTGAGATCACCTAGAGGGGTGGGATAGGGAGGGTGGGAGGGAGATGCAAGAGGGAGAGAATATGGGGATATACGTATACGCATAGCTGATTCACTTTGCTATACAGCAGCAACTAACACAACATTGTAAAGCAATTATACTCCAATAAAGATGTTTAAAAAACTGAGATGGTAATATGTCTTTTGCATACTCAGCAGTATATTTCATTAGATCTTTATTTAGGATTACAACATATTTTCTTGATACAGCTTGCACAGAGAGGCATTATAATATTATGTCTGATCTCCTACAAGCCTAAAATTCTTTTTGATAATTAGAAACATTTTTTCTCCTTGGCTAAGTTATTGGGTTTTCTAGAGATAAGTAGAATCAACACACATTTCACCTAAAGTCTGAAAAGGCAGTTCTCAGAAATAGCTATCTAGACTCATCTTCTTGCAGTTACTTAAAATGGAACAGTGAATTTGAAGTTTTTCAGCCTATAGCTTGTTCTGGAAATCAGTGCCTACATTTTTACTTAGATTCTAGGGAGCTTTCTCAGTAGTTTTTCAACATTAATATTTAGCTCTGACATCGCCTTAACAAGATGAGTTGAAGATAAAGAAAATATCAAAGTGTGCAAAAAATTCTTTGCTGTTTAAAGTATTTCTAACTCAGTCTAAACTTCTCCAACAGCTAAATGCTTTCTTTTTGTGATTGTTGGATCAGATAGGAGTTTTATCCAAACTATTTATTCTAATCAGCAGTTGGAGGAGAAGAATGTTAAATAAACGATCTTATTTTGATTGTTTCTCTGGATGTTTACCAGGCTGTTGACAAAACCCAGAGAATGTTTAATGACTTGATGGGGGAACTTGAAACAGAAGTGGGAACTGCTCTCAAGGAGACTCATTTGCTATTTTTTTTTCAGTGCAACAAAAGGAAAATGATGACAGGCCACCTCTTGGTACCCAGTTTGAATTAGAAAATTCATCATGCTCCTTGTCGAGAGTTCAGTCCTCTCACATTGAATTGAATAAACATTCTCAATGAAAGCCAGAAAGACACAGATAAAATTCATATGTCTTTAAAAAGAAACTTTACACAGGGGATCGAAGGGGATAGGCCTTCCAAAGTCTCACACATGGACTTAGGCAAGGTTGCTCTTGTGCCAAGACATAAGGCCTGTGGCCTCAGCACTGCGTTATGACTGAAACCCTACAGTCACAAACTCAAGAGTTATCTCCTAGGAATGTGCTGATAAATAAGCTGTTATAATATTAACCAAGGATACAGTTTGGATGCCTATCCATTAAAGGAATTACCAAGTTATTTAATTTTAAATCCTTATTAGTCTTTTTATATCTTGGGTAACACTAATTCCCTAAAGTATGCTATTTAAAGCTTAGAGAAAATGCATCCTCGAGGACCGACTGCCAACAAAGAAGCTGTTTTCAACATCTGGGAAGAAAAATCACCACTAAATATAGATCATTGGGTCAACTTGATTTGGGAAATGGTGAAATTCAAAAACGTGAGTTACAACATTGGCATGGGCTTGCTGGCTTCAGGGGAACTAACTTAGAATTCATTCCTGGATCCGTATGCTGACTAAAAAAGTACAGATGTGACTGGTGTGTCATTTTCCTAATTGCCAGTAGAAGTATGAAAATATATTAGTGGACCAATCATTTGCCTCGTTGTCTTCTTGATTTATTTCATTTTTCTCCCACTGATGCAAAATCCAACCAAAATAAATTATTCATTATTTCCTTTCTAAATAACTTCATCCATTACCACACAGAACTTAAAAGTTGTATTGAGTTGCTGCTCTCTTTTTAAAACCTTAATTAAAGCCAAGATCAAATTTCTTTAGACCAAGGATATGAGCATCATTTTGATGTCACTCCAGATGTTCTTACTCGATTATTTAATAAGGACACTTCAATCATCTTATTTTTTCAATCAGCTGTCATTTAATCATCTTCTAATGCAGATTTTGCTCTCACTATTACTGAATGTTTCCTTTTACTACTCATCTAAGCTTCTCTAAAGCATAGTCAACTAGCCTCAATTACCATTCACTCCTAATCTATTGTAATAATGCCCCAAGCCAACAACAACTCAGTCAAAACTGTGCTCATTAACAATAATGACTTCCTCATTGCCCAATCCAGCGATGATCTGCTGTACCGAGCACGCTTTATTATTCACTCCTTCTTGACATGACATTTCTTGAAATGATTCTTGGATATATTTGTTTTGCACTCACTTTTTCTTCTGTCTCCTGTTTGGACACCTGTTTTATTCCACCAGCTTCTAAATTTTGAGGATCTCCAGGATTATATTATCTGCTCACTGAATTTCCCACTCTCTGTCTTTTCTCTAGTTGATAATTTTTGTTCTCACTCTCTCCGCCTCTCTCTCTCTCTCTCTCTCTCTCACACACACACACACACACACACACACACACACACACACACACAGACACACACTGCCAGCCAGAATTCCTCTGTTAAAGCAACAGCAACAGTCTTCTTATCCAGCTGTATCCTGCATATATCCCTTTGGCTTTTACATAAATAACTCAAATTCAACATGGGCAAAGTTAAACTTTCCCACTGACATTTCTTCTCTCAGTATTCACTAACTCTATTGACGGCACCACTAGTTTTAGAAACTCAAAGAGTTTTTAGAACTTGCCCATTCCCTTCCCACCATCCCAGTACCAATCAATCTTGCACTCCTGACAGTTTTATATCTCAAGTATTTGCTTAATCTCTCCTTTCCCTCCCATCCCAACCACAACTTTCCTAGACTGGGCTTCCATCACCTTTTTATTGGATGACTCTAACAGCCTCCTATTTGGTTTTCTGCCTCCAATACTGTTTTCTGTGTTTTTTAAAAATTATCCCCCATATTGTAGTCAGCAAAATCTGAAACAAAAAATCTGATCCCCTTCTACCCTGCCTAATAGCTATTAATGTGTTTGTGGAGCTTATGGTAAAACAAGGTACAAGAACCAAAATATATACGATATTTAAGTACCTAAAGTTAGGAGTTTGGGTTTATTTCTATATAATAGAAAAACCAAAACTGATACCAGAGTTGCTTCAAGAGAGAGAATTGTATTTCTATTTCACATAAACAAGTCTGGAGTTCAGCAGATTTAGGCTGATATGGAGGTTTCACAGTGTCATTAATGACCAGGGATCCTTTTTTTTCTTCCTCTACCATGTTTAGCACAAGATTTCCATTCTCAAGATCACTTTATGATTGAAGATGCTTGCTAGAGCTCCAGCCATCCTATCTGTGCCAGGCAGCAGAAAGAGAAGATACAGAGTAAGGTGGGGAAAGGAAAAGCATCTCAAACAACTTCTAAGGATTTTTTCTGAAAGTGACACCCAACAGTAATAGAAAAAAAAAAAAATGAGTATTTTATAAGATGGGCCCCAAATAGTGAGATATTTTTATTTATTTATATTATTTATATTCTATCATATTATTTCTGTTCTAGTGTCTTATTAAATTATAATAGATAATATCTTATATTCTAGTCACAGAGTTTTCAATAGCAATCTTTTCTCAGTTATTGGTTACATTGCTCCCTCAGAGAATAATTTTGAAGATTCAACTGCATTATGTATAAAATGACAGAACAAAGCATGACCCTTAGAAGACACTAAATTAATATTTTTTTATTGCTAATGACACTTAAAGATAAGAAAAGAACTGGAAGATCTTAGCATGGAAGTTACTTTAAGAATGAATTACCCTGGGTTATTTAAAAGATCTAATCATTTTGTAGATATTTGACCTTCTACTGTTCTTTCTTCTTCTATGCCAGTTAGATCCAAAGGCCTCCCTAGATATACATGACCAGGAAAGAAAAAGGAACAAAGAGTGGGATGGAAAAGAATACTGGGGCATCAGAAGAGAAGTGAACAAGTAGTCAACTATAACATTCAAGAATAAAAAACTACTGTGGTACCCACTGAAGAAGCCTAGAGCAAGGTAAAGGAAATATAAAATCAAAGCAACCCAAACTCCCTGCTCAAAGTGAACACTTTCAATAAGAGCTTGAGAATCTATTTGATATAGTCTTCAAATTGTTCAGGTTCTGAATCACTTAGTGATGTTTTCTGTTAATAGGATATAAATTCATCCTTTCTAACATAAAGGGGCATAAATTAATAATTTATCACATATTAACTAATAGCACTTTCCAGGTTTCCTTACTCAGTGAACTAATATTCTATGGCTATTTTGTTCAAATAGAGCCTCCATTATAAGTTTATTGTGAAGAGTAACATGATTAGAAATATATTATGAGAGTACTAAATTATATATAACATGACTAATACATTGCCAAGTATATTTTAAAATCTTAATAAGTAGTTGTTGTATAATGATAACAAATCTATATCATATTACTACTTATCAATTTGCTTTCTAAGAAAAATGTTTCATAGATGCTGTTATAATAGGATGTTGAGTGGGACTTTTTTAGTTGCTCTGGATTTTATCACGAGAATTGAAAATTAGGGACAAATTGCTGGTCCTGGCATATTCTAAAAAGAACCAGATGTCTTATAAAATATATAGTGCAGTATTTAAGGGTTAAGAGATTCATTATCTCCAACTTTCAGGTGATAGATAGATAGATGATATGATGATGAAATAAAATAAACAATATGTGAATATGGGCAGTTGGGAGTTTCCTTCTAATATTCCTTAAATTTTCAGGAAGTTTAGAATTATTTCTGAACTAAAAATCATCAAATATTTAAAAATGCTTTAAAAATTTAGGGATCAGATCCTCTTACAATCTTCTTAGGAAAATACCAGATTAGCTCTGCTACCCCTAAACATCCTTTTATCACCACCTTCCCCACAAGACTTTATAAGCAGAAAGGAAAAGGCATGTTTCATGGTGATGGTTGGGCATAGGAGCCTTTGCTTAAACAATCTTTACTACCTGAAGAGGTGTCTAAGCCCAAATTGTTTATATCCTCTTTGTCTCCGGACAGAAGCCAATTCCAGAGCAAACCAAAAGACTCACTGAACATCTTACACTTCCTTTTAAACATAAAATACCAGAAACAATAATCTGGCTGTGACCTAATACAACAAATAAATAACTTTACCCTTTGAGGAATGGAATTCATAATTTATGGAATTAAGACTTTAGATTTCTAGATTTTTGCAATTACATTCTAATGTTATTGCTGTAGAATAAGAGAAAATACTTATTTCACTATTAATTCTTTAAACACTCTCACTCTCATGCTCAAAAAATTTTCTGGCTCGTCACTACTTACAATGTCCAGAGACCTGAGCTTGCATTAAAGGCTCTGAGCAACCCAAGGCAGTTGCTCTTGCCTAATATTTCACTATTCCCCACATGAATTATCTACCCCAACCTGTGACTTCCTTCTTCTTACTGTGTCTGGTATTTGTCTTCCCCTTTATATTCCCATAGCTAACACTCTAGCCTATTCCATTATAATCTCACATCTGGATTATTACAACAGCCTACTTAGGTAGTCTTGTCAAAGCTGTTTTCAAACTATACTGCAGGCAACTACCAGATAATTCTTCCTAAAACATGACTTTTTATCATGTCCCCTGTTCAAAACCTATCAGAGACTCCTAATTCTTCAGGACTGAATCATTGTTTAAGATTTTCCCATACCCGACTCAACAGCAACTTGCCAACTTTCTCTATTTTCCAATTAAACTCCATATATAGCTGTTTTGGTTTCCCCTTTCCCCTACAATGTACCTTACACATTCCCAACTTCTTTGTACTATTCTCTAGTTTATTTAGGTCTTTGTTCTTACCTATAAAAATCCTCCACATTTTTCAAGCTTAAGTTTGTTTTTTCTTTCTTTATGTAGACCTCCAGTGAATAACTACTCAGCTAGTAGCTTACATTTATGAAGTTTGTCAAATGTAATTATTTTTCTGCCCATTTGAAAGATAGTATATGTAAAAGTAGTATGGACTCTGGAATAACAGAAGCCCAGGTCTGAGTTCCAGGTCCAACACTTACCACCCGTGAAACAGGGCATACTGCCTTACTTTTCTGAGCTTCATTTGTCTCAGCTGTAAAAATGAGTAGAATATTTATAGACTTTAAGTGTGTAGTCTTTTGTTTCCAAATAAAGTGGTCTTATAGAAAGCAGAATTTTACATCTTACACTCTCTATATTGTACAGTGTCTAGAACTGTTCTTAGTAGATGCACACACCCAGAGTCTTCTGGTTCTGTGATCTGTGACTACATAGGGTACATAAAGATTTTCCAAGTAATGCATGGACATGGATAGCTTCAAAAATAGTATGTATTTCCAGATCCTCAACTTCAATCTATATTCTTTCCTAAAGTTGTCTAAGAAAATGCCTATAGTCAAGGAATTAATAGCTGTTTTTCTGTTTTACAACAGAAATATTGATTGAATCTTTCTTTTATTCATAACTCTCGGTGTTCAAACCTCTAGGGAGTTGAAAAAAGAACAATTAAAAATATTCTAAATATTGGTGTTATGACATCAGTGAAAATAAATGACACTACTAGTTAACAAACGTTCTTTGCAGATCAGATGGCTTCAAATTCTTTATAATCAGGAACACTGAAGTAAACTATAATCTAGTTATCCACTTATGGATCATCAAAAATAATTTTAATGATAAATCATCACGTCACTTTCGGCATGTAACACAGAAGATGTACAAAGAATTGAGTGACATGGTTAAAATAAAATTCCCTTCATTTCACTTCTCGTATTTATGAGTACATGACTCCTCAGGGCTTAGTTCTATAAAAATGAAAGATGGTCAGGTAATAAATGTTGAGGCCCTTCTTATCCTAATAATAGAAATATGCATCCAAGGATACAAGAACTAGCTAAAACAAAACAAACAACAACAAAAACTAACAAAATCTATCCATCTCGTTAAGAAATGCGTTTCATAAGAATCTTCTCTTTAAAAAAAATCTTCTCTTTAAATGTTTCATAATTACTTAACAAAATGTGTATTTTATGTTACTTAGAACAATTTTTAGGATAATATCAATAATTATAATAATATGTAGAAAATGCTTTTTAAAATTGAGGATATTATATTCCAGAAAATGAGGAAAAAAACTTAACTTTCAACTTCAGTGTTTACTATTGTGACAGAGAAGTATAATACAGAAGTCAATAAGATAATTCAAGGCTAAAAATATATTACATTATGACACAACAGTCTTTGGTAGAAATTTGCTTCAAAAAGAACTGGTACACACATTTAAAAAAATAGATTATAGAGGATATCAAATCACTACAACATTTATTAAAACACTAAACATTTAAAATAGGAGATTGTTTTAATGCCAAGTTTTACAATATACTAGAAATCCTACCTCTTGCAAAAATAATCAAACATTTGATAAAATATTTATGTTAACTTGAAAATGTGCAAAGATATACATATATTTACTAAATATTTATTTATTTAAATTTTAAAAAATTGAAGTATAATTAATTTACAGTGCTGTGTTAGTTTCAAGTGCACAGCAAAGTGATTCTTTTCCACTATAGGTTATTACAAGATATTGAGTAAAGTTCCCTGTGCTATACAGTAAGTCCTTCTTGTTTATCTATTTTATATATTGTATTGTGTATATTTTAATCCCAAGCTTCTAATTTATCTCCCCCACCCTCCACTACTCCCTTTGGTAACCACCAGTTTGTTTTCTATGCCTGTGAGTTGGTTTCTGTTTTGTAAATAAGTTCATTTGTATCATTTTTTTAGCTTCCACATATAAGTGATATCATATAGTATTTGTCTCTCTCTGTCTGACTAACTTCACTAAATATGATAATCTCTAGGTCCATCCATGTTGCTGCAAATGGCATTATTTTATTCTTTTTTATGGCTGAGTAACATTCCATTGTATACAGGTACCACATCTTTAACCATTTATCTGTCAATGGACACTTAGATTGCTTCCATGTCTTGACTATCGTAAATAGTGCTGCTATGAACATTGAGGTGTATGTATCTTTTTGAATTAGGTTTTGTCTGGATAAATGCCCAGGAGTGGGATTGCAGGATCATGTGGTAGTTCTATTCTTAGTTTTTTCAGGAACCTCCATAATGTTCTCCATAGTGGCTGCACCAATTTACATTCCCATCAACAGTGTAGGAGGGTTCCTTTTTCTCCACACCCTCTCCAACATTTATTATTTGTAGACTTTTAAATGATGGCCATTCTGACTGGTGTGAGGTGATACCTCATTGTAGTTTTGATTTGTATTTCTCTAATACTTAGCGATATTGAGCATTTTTCATGTGCCTTTTGGCCATCTGTATGTCTTCTTTGGAGAAATGTCTGTTTAGGTCTTCTGCCAATTTTTTTATTGGGTTGTTTGTTTTTTTGATATTAAGCTATATGAACTTTTGGTATATTTTGGAAATTAACCCCTTGCATCATTTGCAAATATTTTCTCCCAGTCCATAAGTTGTGTTTTCATTTTGTTATGGTTTCCTTTGCTGTGCGAAAGCTTTTAAGTTTAATTATGCCCCATTTGTTTATTTTTGTTTTTATTTCCATTATTCTAGGAGACAGATCCAAAAAATATTGCTGCAATTTATGTCAGAATATTCTGCCTATGTTTTCCTCTATGAGTTATATAGTATCCAGTCTTACATTTAGGTCTTTAATCTATTTTTAGCTTATTTTTGTATATGAGATTAGAGAATGTTCTAGTTTCATTCTTTTACATGTAGCTCGTTCTTTGAAAAGATAAACAAAATTGATAAACCTTTAGCCAGACTCATCAAGAAAAAAAAGGGGAGGGTCCAAACCAATAAAATCAGAAATAAAAAAAGAGAAGTTACAACTGACACCACAGACCTGCAAAGGATCATAAGAGACCACCAAGAGCAACTATACGCCAATAAATTGGACAACCTAGAAGAAATGGACAAATTCTTAGAAAGGTACAATCTCCCAAGACTGAACAAGGAAGAAACAGAAAATATGAACACCAATTACCAGTTCTGAAATTGAATCAGTAATTTAAAAACTCCCAACAAGCAGAAGTCCAGGACCAGGCGGCTGCACGGGTGAATTCTGCTAAACATTTAGAGAAGAGTTAACACCAATCCTTCTGAAACTATTCCAAAATTACAGAGGAAAGAATACTTCTGAACTCATTCTATGAGGCTACCATCACCTGGTGAAAGAAACTGAAGACAACACAAACAGATGGAAAGATATACTGTGTTCCTGGATTGGAAGAATGAATATTGTTAAAATGACCATACTACCCAAAGCAATCTATAGATTCAATGCATTTCTTTTCAAATTACCAGTGACCTTTTTTTTTTTTTTTTTACTAAATTCAAAGAGGGTATTAAAGCAAAAATGTTTAAGGGGTACCATTTAATGCAGCCTACACTTTTTCACAAATTAATCCTTACGATTGGGTGAGAATCTAATATATATATATGAAAAAACTATATATATATGAAACACAAGAAAGCAAACAGCCTTTTGGGGTAAACTATACTGGTAATCTTTCAATATATAAATTAACATTAAAAACGAAAGAATGGGGCTTCCCTGGTGGCGCAGTGGTTGAGAGTCCGCCTGCCGATGCAGGGGACATGGGTTCATGCCCCGGTCCGGGAAGATCCCACATGCCGCGGAGCAACTAGGCCCGTGAGCCACAACTACTGAGCCTGCGCGTCTGGAGCCTGTGCTCCGCAACAAGAGAGGCCGCGATAGTAAGAGGCCCGCGCACCGCGATGAAGAGTGGCCCCCGTTTTCCACAACTAGAGAAAGTCCTCGCACAGAAACCAAGACCCAACACAGCAAAAATAAATAAATAAAGAAAGAAAGAAAGAAAGAAAGAAAGATAGTACAGTTCAACACTCATTTATGGCAAAATGTAACAGAATTTCCCTCTTTCTTTCTACATATATTTGGAAATCTTCTGAATGGAAGAGCTGTCCTTTTCCTCATACACATTAAAAAATTTTTTATTTATATTAGTATGGAGATAAAAATTTTATGTGTTAAAGTTCAATATTATAATTATATAATTTTTTCTCAAGTTTCTTCTTCTTGGCCGTTGGGCATGAATGACTTCAGGTTTGCTCCTGTGAACTTTTGATTCTTTTTTCAAGCCAAGATAATTTTGCAAAAGAACAAAGTTGGAGGACTTATACTACATAACTTCAAATATAATAAATATATAAATCAAGAAAGAAAAAACAGATTGCCCCAAAATGAACACATACACACATGTGGTTAATCAATGTTAACAAATATGTTAAAGTAGTAATAAGAAAAGATTTTCTTTCCAACAAATGGTGCTGGTACAACTAGATATCCATTTGAAAAAATATATACCTCAACTCTTACCCTACACTATATATGCACAATTAATTTTTAATTGGATTATAATAGATGTAACCATAGAAGTTAAAACTATAATACTTCTAGAAAAATAAGATAGGAGAAAATGTTTGTGACCTTGGGGTAGGAAAAGGGTCTCTTGAGACTGAAAAAGTAAGAATCATAAAAGAAGAAAATCAATAATTGGACTTTACTGAAGTTAAAAACTTCTGCCCTTCAAAAGACATGATTAAGAATGACAGAGACATGGAGGGTTTTCCTGGAGGTTCAGTGGTTAAGAATCTGCCTGCCATTGCAGGGGTCACAGGTTTGAGCTCTGGTCTGGGAAGATCCCACATGCCACAGGGCAACTAAGCCCATGCACCACAACTACTGAGACTGCGCTCTAGAGCCCATGAACCACAACTACTGAGCCTGCATGCCACAACTACTGAAGCCCGTGTGCCTAGAGCCTGTGCTCCACAACAAGAGAAGCCACAGCAATGAGAAATCTGCACACTGCAACAAAGAACAGCCCCCGCTCACCACAACTAGAGAAAGTCCACGTGCATCAATGAAGACCCAACGCAGCCAAAAATAAATAAATAACATCAATAAAATTTAAAAAGAAAAGAATGACAGAGACCCGGAGAAAATATTTACCATACATATTTCTGTTTTTTTTTTTTTTTGGCTGCGTTGGGTCTTTTGTTGCTGTGCACGGGCATTCTTTAGTTGCAGCAAGGGGGCCTCTTCACTGTGGTGTGCAGTCTTCTCATTGCGGTGGCTTCTCTTGTTGTGGAGCACAGGTTCTAAGTAGGTGGGCTTCGGTAGTTGTGGCATGCAGGCTCAGTAATTGTGGCTCGCGGGCTCTAGAGCGCAGGCTCAATAGTTGTGGCACACAGGCTTAGTTGCCCCGTGGCCTGTGGGATCTTCTCAGACCAGGGATTGAACCTAGGTCCCCTGCATTGGCAGGCGGATTCTTAACCACTGAGCCAGCAGGGAAGTCCCACAATACACATATCTGACAAAGGCTTCTAGAATGTATAAAAATTCCTACGACTTAA
Organism: Delphinapterus leucas; assembly: GCF_059928025.1. Taxonomy (NCBI): domain Eukaryota; kingdom Metazoa; phylum Chordata; class Mammalia; order Artiodactyla; family Monodontidae; genus Delphinapterus; species Delphinapterus leucas. Next base: position 68,357,056 of record NC_143137.1, on the reverse strand, counting down.
TAAGAAGACAATCCCTTTTAAATGAACAAAATATTTAATAAATTTTTAATAAAAGATATATATGAAAGAACAATAAGCACATGACAGTTTGCTCATGAGTTATTAAAATCACAATAAGACACTATACATCCACTAGAAGGGCTAAAATTAAAATGACTGGCAGGAATTCTGCTTCTGCCCATGAAGGATTAACTGCTACAGGCACTGCCTTCTCAATGTAAACAGAAAACTGGACAAAATATTTGCAACAAGTGTTTCCAGACATTGAACAACAGATAGCAGAGACCTAGGATCCCTGACAGAAAGGAAACAAACAAGGTCAGTCCTATAAATGCTCCAGTATACTTCCTGGAAGAAATTTCCAGGCCTCAGGGTAGGAAGGATGAGCCCAAATGGAGCCTGGTGGCCTTCTGGATTGCAGATTTAACAAGACAGACATCAGAGTCTAGAGAAACCAAGGTGGCAGGAATTTGTGAATCAGAATAAGAAAGAGAAGGAAGCTGTAAAAAAGGAGAGCCTTTTCTTTAGAAATGTACAGCTGACTCTAAAAGTTATATGGAAATCAAAGGACATAGAATATGCTAATCAATTTTGCTGGTGTAAAAGCCAAAGTCATCATACAACAATTTCAGAATTTAATAAAGCTACAGTAATCAAGACTTGTGATACTGGCATTAAGGGTATACAAACAGATCAATGAAACAGAACAAGGAGTCCAGAAATGCATATATGAACCGCCGATTTTTGTCAAACGTGTCAAGATAAGTGAAGGATTGAAGGACAGAGCTTTTAACAAACAGATGATGAAACAACTGAATATCCATACAGAAAATGAATGAAACCTTACCTCACACTTCAGAAAGACTGAAGACCTACATGTGAGAGCTAAACCTATACAACTTCTAGAAGAAAACAGTAGAAAATCATCATAACCATGCGGTAAGCAAAGATTTCTTAGGATTTCTAAAGCTGATCCATTAAAAAAAAAATCATAAAATGAACCTCATCAAATCAAACGTTTTTACTTTTAAAGGGAAACTATTTTTAAAAAATGAAAAGGCAAGCCACAAACTGAGGAAAATATTTACAAAACAATGATCTGATAAATGTCTTATATCTAGTACAAAGAACATACAACTCAATAAGACAAAATAAAACATCATAAATGGGCTAAAGATGAACAGACATTTCACTGAAGAAGATATAAAAATGACAAATAAGCACATGAAAAGATACTTAGATTTCCCAGATCAATAGGGAAATGAAAACTAAAATCTCAGTGAAATACTATTACCCACCCACTGCAGTAGGCTCATATCTAAGAAACACTGGCTTAATCCAATGTCATAAAGCTTTTCTCCTATGTTTTGTTCTCTAAGTTTTATATTTTTAGGTTCAAATTTAGTTCTATGATCCATATTGAGTGTATATATATATATATATGTATATGTATATACATATATATACACATATATATATATGATGTGAGGTATGGGTTGACATTTACCTTTTGCATAATGATAGCCAATTGTTACAGCACCTTGTGTGTTTCCTTTTTCCACTGAATTGCTTTTGCATGTTTGCCAATAATCAATTGTCCATATATGTGTGATTCTATTTCTGGGTGCTTTATTATGTTTAATTCACTTATTTGTCTACTTTGATGCCAGTACCACGTTGTCTTGATTACCATAACTTTAGAGTAAGACTTAAAATCAAGTGTTAGTCCTTCAACTAGTTCATTCTTTTCAAAAGTTGTTATGGCTATTCTAGGTCATTTCTATATAAATATTTTAATCAGTTTGTCATTTTCTATAAAAATAGTTTGCAGAAATTTTGGTTGTGATTTCTTTGAGTCTATGAATTAATTTGGGAAGAATTTACATATTAAAATATTGAGTTCTTCAACTCCTGTTCAATGTATGTTTCTCAATTTATTTAGACTTTCTTTAATTACTTCCAGCAAAGCTTTGTAGGTTTTGTACAGGTTAGCACACCTTTTGTCTGATTTATAACTAATCTTTTCATACCCTCCTTGGGTGTGTGGGGCATCATCAATCCAGACATCCAAACTCAGTTTTGTTGGGGGTACATTCTGTTTCTGTGGGGTGGCCACAATAAGAGGGAACATGACCACTTCCTTCAGACAAAACATTGAAAAGAGCATCACCCTTCTAATTCAAGCAGAAAAATTGTTGAAGAAGGGTTCCAACCGGCCTGGCTTATTTTATATATGCAACTCTGACTCTATCTTTCAGTAGTGCTTTTGGCACTAAAACAGAAAATAACTTCATAATAGTGGCTTAAGATGCAAATTATTATATATAGAGTGGATAATCAACAAGGTCCCACTATATAGCACTGGGAACTATATTCAGTATCCTGTAATAAACCATAGTGGAAAAGAATTTTTAAAAAGTAGTGGCTTAAACAACTGGAGGATCATGAATTCACCCAATAACAAAACCAAGAGAACATAGTCAATCGCCAGACAAATGACTCAAAATCCTAAGCTCTCTCCATTTTTCTGTTCCAACATCCTCAACGTTGGCTTATGCCTTCATTGCTTTCTGGTTACAGAATGGATGCTGCATCTCCAGGTATTACATCTGAATTTCAGGCTTGTAAGAGAACAAATACTCAAAAGGACAAGCCAACTGAGTCTGTTCTTTCTTACTGGGGAAGCAAACATTTCACAGAAGTACTATTCAGCAAATATACATCTCATTGACCAGAAATGGATTGCATGGCTACTTTTAGCTCACAGGAGATTGGGAAAAAGATTATTTCATATTTTCCAAACTCTGTGATGGAGTCAGGAAGAGAAGAAATGGATTATATTTCAGTAGTGGGGCCAAACCACAATGTCTGCCATACTGACAAGTGCTTTGCCTGGAGGATAGAAATGTGCTGTTATTCCAGCCTGGGTTATGAGCCTATGTCTACAGTTAGGGAGAGCACAATCTATTTTCACAAGAAAAAGTTTAGGGCATGACTAGGTTGACAGAAACAATGGTATCAAAGACTCACAGAATTAAGGCAAATCTCTGTAGTTTTTCTCTTGGAATAATGGCAATTGGGTTGAGTGCTCAAGAGCATTCCCCTTTATTTAAATTAGATTAGAGGCAGAGTTTATTTTAGAATGACACATATTATCCACTATAAGACCTAATGAGGTTTCTCTAGAGAAGAAGCACCGTGTATGGAAAAATTAAGAGCATGAGTCTGAAGCCAGAGACCTGTGTTCAAATTCTAGCATATCTATTAACTGGATTTGTCACAGTCAATTACTTAACTCTTGGAAGCCTCAGTTTCCACATCTATAAAATTGGGATAGTTACACTCAATGCCCATAGTATTAGGGGGAGATTAAATGGGATAACTTATATATAGCACCTAGTTTCTACTTCCCATTTAAAAATGTCCATTTTCTTCCTTATTGCCTCTTTCTTCTATTTTTCCCTTTTATTTATTCTGATGAGGGTTTTTTTTTGTGTTTTTTTTTTCCGGTACGCGGGCCTCTAACTGTTGTGGCCTCTCCTGTTGCGGAGCACAGGCTCCGGACGCGCAGCCTCAGCGGCCATGGCTCACGGGCCCAGCCGCTCCGTGGCATGTGGGATCTTCCCAAACCGGGGCACGAACCCGTGTCCCCTGCATCGGCAGGCAGACTCTCAACCACTGCGCCACCAGGGAAGCCCTATTCTGATGAGTTTTAAAGCATCTTCCCAAGCTCTTATCTGTGCTCTTCCCCAAATGACTCCTTAAATGCCCAGCTTGGTGCAGATTTTCAGAAGTTTGCATATTTGTGAAAGAGCCATGGAAGCATACATGTCTCACCAAATGACCCTAACTTTCCCAGGTCTAACCAAGACATAGTGTTGGAAAGCCCTCCTCAGCCCAGCTGCGTTTAGGATATGAAAATCTTTATGACTCTGAGATTGATTAGCACAGAGTATAGGTCAACTCCATTAAATCTACAGAAAAGCCTTCCCTGATTCCCTAGTCAATTCACACATTTTATACACCCTCATATTAACATGTATCTCTCTTTACCAGTACTCACAGCAATTCTAATTTTGTATCTGTGGGGCTGTTTTTAAATTTAGATCTGTCTCTCTGAAGGAAGGGACAGTATCTTCTTCTGCTTACTACTATACCCTAAATGCCTAGGCCTGAGACAAAGATGGAGAATACTTCAGAAGGAATCAAGTACCTTTTCTGACTTTTCCCTAAAATACACTGTCACTTGTACCCTTCCCACAATTTGATTTATCAACACTAACTTGGATTCTAGGACTTAGAAAGCTGCATTTGTGTCCAAGATATCAGAAGTTAGGTTTCTTTACCACTACCAACTTAAGGTTTTCTTTCCAATTATTCACTCCCCAATTTATCCATTCACTTACTGAAATAATCTTAAAGGAGAAAATATCCCATGCAGCACTCATTTTTATTTTCATAAATGGCAGTATCAATTCACAAAAAGTGGGGATTGCGGTGAAAGGCTCTAAACACGCTTTTCCACTCAAGCTGATGGACTCTAGTACAGTCTACAGGTGAATGGACATTTCCTGTTCTATAGCCACAGAAGAATGGGAATGCAAACTCATGATTGCGTGTTGGGCTCTTGGATTCAGAGTTTAGTCCTCATAAGAGCTGTGCTAAGAGGTTTCTGCACTGTCTGCCACCTCCCATTTGGAAACCCATTAGACTTTTTCCATTAGTGTTTTTCTTCTTTTTGAAGTGCTGTAATTCAGCCTCAGTGTGTGGTCTGGCTTTATTCTCACTAGAGCAGAGACTCGAAAAAGTGAGCCAAACTGTGGTGGGCCAATGATAAAAATTGCTTCTATTTTCCATTTTAACAACAATTGTTTTTACTTTAACAACTTTGAGACTGGAACTTTCTTAGTGGAGGGAGAGTGGAATTTGGTATATCCATGAATAAAAAATAACTAAAATTAAAGAAATAAATCTATGGGAAGTGGCACACAAGACAAAAAATGATTATATACCACTAACATTTCTTCTAAATCTTGATTTACTTTTTTGAGAAACTGCTTCTATGTGACTTTTCAGGAGTCATCAAATTGGTATTTGCTACAATTTTGCCACCACAAACCCACTTTCTCTGCTTTGTAGGGTACTATACTTCCTTTAAGATTCTAATCTGGCCTTGAATTTATGTCTTTCCGTAGTCAGTCCATTCTTGAATCTGAACCAACTCCCTGACCATGAATACAGCACTTTTTGAATAAATTAATGGGAGAAATGTCCACATTTAAGACCTAGTGCTGTATTCATGGCCTTTCTGGTTACCCATAATTGGATGATTACAGAAGAGAAATCTGTTGTAGAATGTGGAATGTGATGCTTCTCTCACTATGTTGAAACTCATGTTCATAATATAAGTTATGTAATAATTGTGATTATGTAATAATAAACGTAGTAGATGCAGGAAAAAACATGTAGCTATGAACTGAAATTCAACATGACACTCTAATGTTGAAATGTTAGACAAACCATTAGTTTTTACTGCCTTAATTTTTTTTTTTTTTTTTGCGGTACACGGGCCTCTCACTGTTGTGGTGTCTCCTGTTGTGGAGCACAGGCTCTGGATGTGCAGCCTCAGCGGCCATGGCTCACGGACCTAGCCACTCCGCGGCATGTGGGATCTTCCCGGACCGGGGCACAAACCCGTGTCCCCTGCATCGGCAGGCGGACTCTCAACCGCTGCGCCACCAGGGAAGCCCCTGCCTTAATTTTTAAGATCTCCTAAATGGGATAATAATTGCTGTCTCCACCTATGTTAAAGAATTAAAGAGTTATTGTCTATAATGTGTTCTAAAGTCATTTGGGCCCAGATGCACTGCTTTTTATAATAAAATTAGAAATAAATAATCAACTTTATTCATTTTTTACTATGGAGCTCAATATTCAATTTAGGCTGAATTCAGAAGATTTAAAACACTATCACTTATCCTATCATTTTGTAAGAACAATTTGTCCACAGCTCACATTCACCCTATTTGTATTAATTATACCCACAGATTCTGAGGTTGTGTCTTTTTTCCTGCCTGGTTGATATATTACTCTGTCCCTCAGGATCTTTAATTCACTTTGAATCTATGCTTTGAATTGGAATCTCTCTTTCAATCATTATTTGTAGGTGTTTATTTCATTTTTTCATTTCTCAATATTGATGTATTTATTCAAGTCACATTGATTAAACACATTGTATTGCAAGGCTTGGAGATATACCAAACATAAGAAACTCAAAGTCCCTGCTTTTGAGTAGTTTATATTTGGGGTAGGAATAGGTGAAGTTATGAAGAAAAACAAGAGAAAATCCTGGATAGAGAGTGATAAGATGGATTATGACCTCCCTAAGAAGGTAACATTTGTGAAGACCTGGGGGAAGAGCATTCCAGGCAAAGGGAAGAGTAAGACGAAAGGCTGAGAAGGAGCAAGGGGAGAGAGGCAAGGACAGAATGCCTGAGCATTAGGCAAGGCCTAGATCCTATACGGCCTATAGAAATAATGGGAAGTTAGGATTTTAGGCAGAGTGTGACCTGATTGGAGGGTTTGAATAAAGGAAACTTCTGTGGTGTTAGTTTCTAATACTATAATGGCCTATCTGTCTCTTTGAAAGGATCAGGAAAAATCAATTAATGAGTATGTATTAAAAAAATGAGTATGTATTGAAGGTTTTCTTTATGCAGGACATTAGGCTCATCTTTGTGAGGAAATAAAGTATACAATTAGAAGCCTGGCCTCTAGAATCTCACTGAGTATTCAAGCAGATGAATTATAAACAGATAAACAGAGGTGGGAAAGGGAATTGGAAGCAGGTGGTCAAAAGGCACAAACTCCACTTATAATATAAATAAGTATTAGGGATGCAATGCACAATGTTATGAGAGTTAACACTTCTGTATGATACTGACACATATTCAAGTTGTCAAGAGAATACGTCCTATGAGTTTTCATCACAAGGAAAAAAAGATATATTTTGTTCTGTTTGTTTTAGACTTTTTGGATCTATTTGAGATGATGGATGGTCATTAAACTTACCATGGTAATCATTTCTTGACATATGTAGGTCGAATCATTATGCTGTACACCCCAAGCTTATGTAGTGCCGTGTGTCAATTGTATTTTAAGAAAATTGGGGGAAAATGCCTTACATCAGGAGACTACACATGCCATATTAATGGTATGGAATGAAAACCCATATTTTCCCTCCTTAAAGAGCTGATACCTCCTTAGGAGGATATAATGGTCACAGGTAAGACAAATTATGACAGCATAAGGTTACCCCATTCTATCTGCAAAGAATTTGAAAACAGGCACATCGGTGAGGACCAGAGCACTAAGGAGATGTTTACTGGAGAAAGAAGGCTTGAGTGGGGCATGAACAATAAGCAGAGATCAGAGAGAGAGGCAGAAAAAGAAGACATAACAAAATTTAATATGTAGAAACCATGGGGCAGGGAGGATTCTGGACCAGCAAGAGGGGAGAGAGGGATGTTCTTGAGAGCTGCAAGACATAAGATTGGACAGGCAGAGAACAGTTTCTGCCTTCAAAACCGCACAGACTTTTTAAAATTTATTGTTGAAAATGTCAGAATTTGTTCAGAGGAGTCATGAAAGCTATACGTAAGGAAGACTAGAGTGGCAGTAGTTTGAAGAAAAGTTTTTTTGAAGTAATGTATCACAATCTTTATATTTTACTTATATAGAAACAGGAGCCCAAAAAGTAAACTTATTTTTTCAGGTGTTCACGGCACGCGAGGATCAAGGAAGGGAAGAGAGGGAGAGAGAGATGCGAGTAGGTGGTTGAAACCAAAGACAGGACGAGTTTATACAGCTTAGTTTAGGGTGATAGCAGTACACTGATCCAAAAGGGAATGGTTTAAATGAATGTATAATAAAACATATACAATTTATTTACACCATGCATAAAGGTATTTTTACTTTTTTATGGAAATGTAACTCATGTACGGTAACATACGCCCATTTGACATGCACAGCTCAATGAATTTTTTCAAAGGGAATATATTTACGTAACTAAGAATCAGATGAAAATATAGAATATGCAGAAGATAGAAAATCTAAAAAGCCTCCCTAACAGCCTACCAATTAAAATGCCCCCAAGTATTAACCAGTAACCTCACTTTTACCAACTAGAATTGTTTTGCCACTTTTGACCTTTAAATAATGGAGTTACACTACACAGGCATTCTTTCATGTCTGGATCTTTGGCTCATCTATCAGTAGGATTCATCCAGTTTTTGCACATAGCAGAATTTTTCTTTATTATTCCTGTATATCATCCCATTGTACAAAAATGTAAAAAATTATTGTTGATGGAGATTTGTGTCCAGTTTCTATTGTGACTGACAGTGTGGTGAATATTCCCAAACCTGTCTTTTGGTGTGCAATGATAGGCGTTTCTCTTGATTATATAGCTAGGAGTGAAAATGCTGGGTTATAAGGTATGCATACACTAAGCTTTATAGATATTGTTAGTTTTCCAAAATAGTTATAAAAATTTACATTACCACTCATAGTGTATAGGAGTTCAGTGTCCCACATATTCACCAACACTTCGTGTTGTCTCATTGTGATTTTAATTTGTATTTCTCTGATCACTAACAAGGTCGAACAACTTTAGACATATTTATTGGACATCTGGAAATCACCTTTTTCAAAATTCCTGCTCACGTCTTTGGCCATTGAAATAAAATTGATTACCTTTTTCTTACGTATTTTTAGGTATTTAAAAATAAATGCTGGATACATGTCTTTTGCCAAATATAGGTATTGCCAATGTCTTCTCAAACTCTGTGGCTTGTCTTTTTCACTCTTTAAAAGGCGTGTTTTTGATCAAAAGAATTTCTTTTAATTTTAATAAAGTGCAATTTATCAAAACTTTTGTTTCTGGACAGTGTTTTATGATTTAAAATTTAGTTTTCGGAAAGATTGTAAGAAATATTTTCTACCAAATGGACATGTTGATATTCTTTGATCTCGCAGGATCTTACATTTTTTTACCTTTTACATTTAATTCTACAATCTACTGGGGCTGAATTCTGTATATGATGTGTGAAGTAGGAATAAATTACCACTTTTTCATAAAAATTAAATTGATCCAGTACTACTTACTGCAAAGACCATCATTTCCTTACTGCATTTTAACAGCAATTTTGTTGTAAATCAGGTGAGTATATATGAACGGGTCTGCTTTTGGACTCTATATTCTGTTCCATTGGTCAAATCATCTATTCATGTATCAGAGATTTCACATATTTTTCATTATAGTAGTTTTATAAAATGCCTGGTATCTGGTGATACAAATCTTCCAAATTTGTTCTTCTTCAAGACTACCATGGTTATTCTTGGCCCTCTGCATTCTCATATAAATTTAAATTTAGTCTTTTAATTTAAAAAAAAGTGGGGATTTTAACTGAAATTATATTAAAACTGCAGATAAATTTAGAAAGAATTAGCACCTTAACAATATTGAATCCTCCAATCTTTGACCACAGTGTTTTTCTCCATTTATTTCTGTTTACTTTGATTTCTCTTACAATATTTTGTAGATATCTGTGTCAAAGTATTACGATTTTCATTGGATTTACTCATCCAGGCAGAACCAGCCTATTTTTAGTTTGTTCTTACTCCTTGTACGCAGTGTTTGCAGGAATCTCAGGGCAAAAAACTTGAGTAAAGTTTAAATGGATCATTCTTATTTGGGGGATCTGACACTGCTTTTTGTCTCTCTAGCACCATGAGATTTTCAAAATCTCCACTGTATTTTTTAGCTTCTGAGCAGAGTCTCAGAGTTTCTCCCTGGATCAGAGTTAGTGAACACTTAGAGTAGAAATTATATGTAGACTGTCAGAAGTCCTCTGATTTTCACCCTTCAAATTATGGCTCTTCTGGTAATCCCAAAGTCCAATTTGTTGGCTTTCTGCAGTTTCTTGGCTGCTGTTTTGTAATCAGTTTCTATGTTCAGGGCTAGGAATCGGCAGCCAAGGTGAAAAAGTGGAGACAAATGTAGAGTTCACTTTAATGCACTTCTTTTCTCTTCAGGAATTTGGTTCCTCATTTTCTTGTTGCCTTAGTTATTGGAGAATAATTTTAAACAGTTGTTCTTTTTTGTTTTATTTTATTTCATTTTATTCAGCTTTCATAGTTAATTTCCGTGAGAGGTTTTGTATAATACCAACTACTGCATCACAGTAAGAAGCCCTGAGTTATAACTGTAGTTTTCAAATACATAAAATGATATTGAAGAAAAAATCAGATAAAGGAAAATCCTTTTTTCCATTATTGCATTAATTTAGTTTTTTGTGTATTTATTATAATTTTACAATCCTAGTACATGGCATATAAGAATCTTCATAATCTGACTCTAAACTACTGCTCCAGAATTATCTCCCACCATATCTCCTAAGCCAAGCTGAACTTCTCAACATCTAAAAAGTGCTCTAAGCTTGTCCTCATATCTACATTTCTGAATGCTATTTTATATTTATATGCCTAGAACTAAGCTCCTCAACTGGTAACTCTGGACTATTTGTATGCAGCCAATGGATTAAACGTGTGCTAAGATATGGATCCCCACTGCTCACAGGCTAAGCTGGGCAGAGTCAGGGGCGGTCAGAGCATTCCAACTGACAATTATTTCCTCATTTGCTACAGTATGTTATAAAAATATTACATGATATGAACAAATTTGGAAACAGTGGCCAAGAATATTTCCCTCCACACTCTTCCACATCCCCATATACAATCAATTTTTGTTCCATGAAAGGTTTTGCACAATATTTAAGGTCCTGCACAAGTGTAAACTCCTTTCCACTCATTTTATTCATTTCTATAACAACATAATTTTGTAATTTTGTGGCTTTCAATATTATACCAAATGTATGGTTTTTGAAGACAGAAAAACTAAATTTGAATCCTACATGAGGTTTTGTGGTCTTTGGTAAGTTTTCTCTGAGTGTCAGTTGTCACATTTGTAAAATGAGGGAAATATTACCTACCTCATTATTTTAAAAATACTTATTGAGTGCATATTTTATGCTAACCACTGAGCAGGGCATTATATTAAGAGAGAATATCTGTGAATGCATACAGCAAAAGCACAGGAAACAACTTACTGTAGACACAATTTAAAATTTTACTTTTCATTATTTTAATATCAATAAATTAGACTGGTAACAGTTGGCAACAGAGTAGGTTCAATTCATAGAGGTTCAAAATTTTAGAACATGAATATGAAAATTACACTTTGCAATGTCAGGTCTTCTAAGCGCTTATTGTTCTATAGATGGGTTCTAAACAGTCTTTTTTTTTTAACATCTTTATTGGAGTATAATTGCTTTACATTGTTGTGTTAGTTGTTGCTGTATAACAAAGTGAATCAGCTATACATATACATATACCCCCATATTCCCTCCCTCTTGCGTCTCCCTCCTACCCTCCCTATCCCACCCCTCTAGTTGGTTGCACAGCACTGAACTGAACTCCCTGCGCTATGAGGCTGCTTCCCACTAGCTATCTATTTGACATTTGGTATTGTATATATGTCAAGGCCACTCTCTCAGTTTTTCTTAGCTTACCCTTCCCCCTCCCCATGTCCTCAAGTCCATTCCCTACTCTTTTGCCTTTATTCCTGTCCTGCCCCTAGGTTCTTTAGAACCAATTTCTTTTCTTTTTTTTTTTAAGATTCCGTATATATGCGTTAGCATACAACATTTGTTTTTCTCTTTCTGACTTACTTCACTCTGTATGACAGACTCTAGGTCCATCCACCTCACTACAAATAACTCAGTTTTGTTTCTTCTTACAGCTGAGTAATATTCCATTGTATATATGAGCCGCATCTTCTTTATCCATTCATCTGTCGATGGACACTTAGGTTGCTTCCACGTCCTGGCTATTGTAAATAGTGCTGCAACGGGGGCTTCCCTGGTGGCGCAGTGGTTGAGAGTCCGCCTGCTGATGCGGGGGACATGGGTTCGTGCCCCGGTCCGGGAAGATCCCACATGCCACGGAGCAGCTGGGCCTGTGAGCCATGGCCGCTGAGCCTGCGTGTCCGGAGCCTGTGCTCCGCAACGGGAGAGGCCACAACAGTGAGAGGCCCGCGTACCACACAAAAAAAAATAGTGCTGCAATGAACATTGTGGTACATGACTCTTTTTGAATTATGGTTTTCTCAGGGTATATGCCCACTAGTGGGATTGCCGGGTCATATGGTAGTTCTTTTTGTAGTTTTTTAAGGAACCTCCATATTGTTCTCCATAGTGGCTGTATTAATTTACAATCCTGCCAACAGTGCAAGAGGGTTCCCTTTTCTCCACACCCTCTCCAGCATTTATTGTTTGTAGATTTTTTGATGATGGCCATTCTGACCGGTTTGAGGTGATACCTCATTGTAGTTTTGATTTGCATTTTTCTAATGATTAGAGATGCTGAGCATCCTTTCATGTGTTTGTTGGCAATCTGTATATCTTCTTTGGAGAAATGTCTATTTAGGCCTTCAGCCCATTTTTGGATTGGGTTGTTTGTTTTTTTGGATATTCAGCTACATGAGCTGCTTGTATATTTTGGAGATTAATCCTTTGTCAGTTGCTTCGTTTGCAAATATTTTCTCCCATTCTGCGGGTTGTCTTTTCATCTTGTTTATGGTTTCCTTTGCTGTGTAAAAGATTTTAAGTTTCATTAGGTTCCATTTGTTTATTTTTGTTTTTATTTCCATTACTCTAGGGGGTGGGTCAAAAAGGATCTTGCTATGATTTATGTCATAGAGTGTTCTGCCTATGTTTTCCTCTAAGAGTTTGATAGTGTCCGGTCTTACATTTAGGTCTTTAATCCATTTTGAGTTTATTTTTGTGTATGGTGTCAGGGAGTGTTCTAATTTCATTCTTTTACATGTAGCTGTCCAGTTTTCCCAGAACCACTTATTTAAGAGGCTGTCTTTTCTCCATTGTATATTCTTGCCTCCTTTAGCAAAGATCAGGTGACCATATGTGCGTGGGTTTATCTCTGGGCTTTCTATCCTGTTCCATTGATCTATATTTCTGTTTTTGTGCCAGTACCATACTGTCTTGATTACTGTAGCTTTGTAGTATAGTCTGAAGTCAGAGAGCCTGATTCCTCCAGCTCCGTTTTTTTTTTTCTCAAGATTGCTTTGGCTATTCAGGGTCTTTTGTGTTTCCATACAAATTGTGAAATTTTTTGTTCTAATTCTGTGAAAAATGCCATTGGTAGTTTGATATGAATTGCATTGAATCTGTAGATTGCTTTGGGTAGTATATCCATTTTCATATTGTTGATTCTTCCAATCCAATAACATGGTATATCTCTCCATCTGTTTGTATCATCTTTAATTTCTTTCATCGGTGTCTTATAATTTTCTGCATACAGGTCTTTTGTCTCCTTAGGTAGGTTGACATCTTTTATTCATGAGATTCATTACTTTGAGTAAAGAATCATACACATCATATGTGTAATAAGTTTGCTTCCCAGTTCATGATTATCTTTATTGCAGTGGCTCATTCATCCAATTCTGTAGGTTGTCAAGAATGCAGGCCCCAAGTCAGACAGATCTGGGTTTGATCCTGGCTCTGTCATTTACTAGCTGTTCATTTTATGTTGCATAGCATGTTTCTTGGTTAAGTGGTTAGGTAACCAATCTAGGCTCAAGCTTCTTTATCAATAAAAATTAATATAATAATTTAATATAATAATTGCATATGCCTACTAGGAGTTTTGTAAGGATGGGAGCAGATGTTACATTTAAAACTACATGGCATGGCACACAGAAAGTGCTCAATAACTGCTGGTCATTGTTATCTTCCCAACCTTACACTCTTTTCCAAGAGTCCTAATGCATTAGCCAAGGAGTAATTTAATTTACTCCCTTCTTCTTCCACCCCCATTTTCCAGAGTCTTCAATCCCAGGTGAGGGTGTTGGAAAAGGTTTTCTTTCTGAAATGTATTTGGGCAGGCTAATTATTCCACATAAATCAAGTACCCCCTTGAGGTTCCCCAGTTTGTAAAAACATGGGAATGTGGGTAGTCTTGGCTCTACTATCTTTGTCCGGTGTGTAGGATGTCCTGGCAGTCCATCCACTTGAGCTTGAAATTTGGCCTTGGGGCAAGGTTCTGTTCACTTCCTCCTAAATAGGCTTTCAGGCCAGGAAAATGTTGTAATAGAGTTTCTTCTCTCCAGAAAATCCCTAGAGAGTCCTCCTCCTGGACTTGAGGGTAGATATTCAAATACTGCCTTCCTTGGATGTTTTTTACTTTAGCTGAGGATTAAAATTTTCAAATCATCTGCCTTAATAAATATGTCCAACCATTCTATTCATTCTGTATTTGAACTCAAGGTCAGGGGGCTGTTTACATTTAAACCACTTTCAGAAACCCATATTCTTTTCCTTTGTAACCTTTTGACCTTCTTCCTTTTGGTATTAGGCTCTTTAGTTGCTCGCTGACTTTTCCGTTTACAAATTTAATCTTCTTTTATTTTATATTTTAATATATGCACTAAGGCACAATGAGGGTTTTTTAAATACTAACATGAAAGGCAGAAAAAAAATGTTTTGGATCAAGAACAAAATATGCAGGAAATGGACATGGAAGAGACCCATTTTTAGTTTAGCTGGTAAAAGCATAAGCTCTTTAGGGAGGGGAAAAGTGCTTCCAGAGGACAGCCCTAGTAAAAGAAGAGGCTCCCATGGCTATGTTTCACAGCCTTTTTATTTTAGGCTGCGTTTCTGACTGCAGTGTGAAAAATGGATGAAAAGTGGTATCAGGCCAATTTACTGCTGAAACCCATAGGTCATGGAGCAGAAAATTTTAAATATATAGACAGTTGCATGACCTGTTCTAAATGAATGCACTACCTTCTAAAGGTTTACCTATAGTACAAAGCACCAGTGCTTCAAAACCCTTCATTCATCTGCATCCAAGAGTTGTTGTGTTCTCATTGAAGCCACAGAGATGGGGTATATACCCCAGGATTATCCCAGGTACACAGAATTGACCTTGGAAGATATACATACTGTTCCTAAGAAAGTTCAAAAAAGCATTATAGCTGCTGGTTACAAAGAAGAATGTTTCTTTCTTCAGCTAAGTGAGACGTGCATTTCTTAGGGGAAAGGAAAAATTCAATCTACATATGCCAGAGTTATTTTCCCTCCTGCCTTTTACAGGGAATATTCTAATATACTATTTCAATCACCTTCACAGATGCTGGTCCTAAAGAATAGGGCAGTGAAAACTGAATTGCCTAAAGTGTGGTCAGCACCTTCTAGAACTTCTAGAATAAGGGCTGATGAAGGGTCAGGGATGGACATACATGTTATCTTAGATTATGAAGTTGGCAAGCATCACTCTACTTGCTCTGTACTTCCATTTACTCTTTCAGTTACCATATTCTGCAAGAGATCTAGCATGTGCTCCAATCTTACGGATTGTGTGAGAAGGACTAGTTAATTAAATGAGACTGATCCATGTTCAGGTGCAGTAGAGGATCAAAATACATCTGTCAGAAGCTTTGGATCCAGCTTTGCCTCCCATACCGATCCTCACCTTCTATCTTCTCTTTTCCCTCTAATGTGTGCAAAGAAAGGCCTGACTTGTCACTTGGGAAGGTTATTGAGTTCTTCTAAAGTATTTTTATGTGAGGTTTTATATCCCCTGAAGTTTGACATTTCCTGAATTTTCATTAATTCTGATAGCTGAGAGATTATTACCTAGTGAAATCTGTAAAATCAAAGTAGCCATAGGCCTCTCTTAAATACCACTTACAAAGCCTGGCAAACGAATTGGCTTTTCTATATGCCCCTTCTTACAGAACAACCGCCACCTAATACTGGGAAGACTTCCAGAAGAGTTTCATCAAATACTGAGCAGATTATTCAGAGATCAATAATGATATATTCAGACCCAAGTACATAGGCTCTTTCTTGGAATGACTGCAATGGAAGAGAGATTCAAAACTGCCAATAGTTTTATAATTTTCAATAACAGTACCATAAGTATTAAGTTGGCTAGTTAATGGTACTTTATATTTTCAGTATTTTGACTAAAAAAATTTATGAATGTGTTATTTAAACATATCACAAATGCTACTAATATTGAAATATTTTTGTTAACCATGCTGTGACAGATAACGTTTTACTTTGATCTTGTTAAAGAAAACTAAGCTCAGATTTTTTACTGCTCCATCTCAGATTATTTATTGTTGTCAATAACTGAAGTAAAGAAGAAACTTTTCTTCATTCTGAACCTCATCTGGTACAAATATTTTGAACATAAAGACACAGATAGACAGTGAAACACATTCATACTAGCTTACTTGCTATCAAACGTTTTCTTGCTAATATTAGTAAAACACATAACTATTCCAATGTGAAGTCACTGTAGCACTCTACTAAAAATATGGTTCCAACATTTAAAAACAGAACCCATTTTGGACTTAAACTACCAATCTAAAAGAATGAAAATCCTTCCATTAGCTGCAAAAATACAGAAGTGACAGATAAATGTTTCCTTAACTGAATATCATTACCTAATTACAAAATAATTGACACTTTTAGATGTTATTTTTGTTCATTATTCATAAATTCATAAGCACTCTTGTATATTGGGTTAATAGCTGGTTCTGTGGCCTTTCCTTTGGTCTCAGGACACCAGAGGATTTGATCTTTGGACAATTCTGCTTTTAACTCAATTAACTATTAGCAGTTTATCTATATTGGATCTAAGATAAAAGGAAACTAGTTAGGCCAAAGGCTACCAAGCACCTGTTCCCAAGTAATATGTAGAAGGTATTGATGATAGACGCAGAGAATAGGAAGAAACAGGAGAGTCACATACTTCTGAAGGAGCTAAGTGACTAAGCAGGTATTAAACATGAAAGGCCCCAGAATGACAGTTTAGCCTCATCTTTCATGAACACATGCAATACAAATGTGAAATATTAGGACACTGAAAATTGTGTCTGGGAGTTCTATGCTATTGCTTTGATGCTGTATTTTTTCTTGCAATGTGTTCCTTCTTAAAGCTAAGCCAACTTGGTGTTGGGTGAAGTCGATTGTGTATCTTACTCTAATTGCCAATCCAAAACCAAGACTAATCCTAGAACAGTATACAGTGTTTAAATTACTATTTATAGTACTCCTATATCTTTCCCTCAGTTAGGCTTGGGTTCATCCCTTTTAATGAAAGTTTGGTTTTTAGACTATGTTGTGGCCAAGGCATCCCCTAAAAGCTAGAGAGAAAGAGCTTCTCTGGAGAATTTTAGGTAATTATTACACCGTATTGGTAAAAGCTTCATATTGGCAACTACTAGAATTACAGAGGGAGCCTAAGTAGAAAACTCAAACTTGAGCCCTCTGTGGAAAGAACCTGAAAGCAAGGAAGATCTGAAGAAAGGTCATATGTAGATAGAATAAGTAAAGATGCTCTCCAATTCTTATATGGAGTTTATCAAAACTAGAATTAGACAAAGAACTGAGACAGAGCTAGACAAAGTTCTGTTCCAGGTAAGTCTCTTAGTTTAACAAGCCAGGCCTTGTCTTAAGAATGGTCTAATGGACCAGGGCAGCCAAGAGGCCTTTAAAGAGAGGCTTTCACAGTTTATGCCTTCCTGGAATTTTCTCTCCTACCAAAGAGCCTGGAAATTTTAATCATAAAACCAAACTATAAGATCAATTGTTTTCAAGTAACAAAAAGATTTTAATGTGATTTTTATAGTGCAATGGCTCTCATATGTTAGTACAGGCTAATGTTTCCTAATACAAGCTATAATTGGTCTCTGAAATTAATAAATCTGTAATTTGGAAGTATTTTCTATCTTTTGAATATATAAAATAAATGATCTCTTTTACTAGACTTAACATTTTACATCTTCTGGTGATCAAAGAGCATAGAAATGAAATATTTTCTTGAAAGCACAGCCTTAAGAACCGTGAATCCCTGTACATCTTCTCAACTTTTTAAACTGAAGTGGGAATCTCTCTTTTTCCAATTTCTTTCTTTCAATTCATGCCCCAATTAAATTCAACAAATAATTACTGAATGATAATAATGCACTCTACACTCTGCTCAAAGGAATGTTATCAATGATAACACAAAAGTCATGGTTTCCATTAGGAATGTAAAATTTTGTTGGAGAGAAAATAGAAGTACAAGTTAAATAAACAACAGTATAAAACTGTATGCCAAACAGCTCCAAAGAAGCATATATAGTATAGTATTACTATAGATAATATTAGGGAAATTTTGCAGAACAGCCAAGGTGTCACAGGACAGGAGATAGAAAAATGACAGATTTTAAAAAGAAAAAAATTTAAATACAATTTAGTAAACTTTGCAACAATCACTGAATAGATTCTCAGTGATTGTTATGTGATATGGATTGTTATTATTTTTTGATTACTAAAAAATGTTTTAACTGCTAAGCACTGACCAGGGTTACTTTAAAAAGTAATATGACATCTCTACTCTGCTGAGTGATGAGTACTTTTAGAGCAGAACCTGACTGATATTCATGTTTGTAACTTGTCTTTGTGCTTCACACGTGCCACACTCAATGCTTAGCATATTGAATATATAACTCTTATACAGGTATCTCTTTGTATTTGCAGGGGGATTGGTTCCAGGCCAATCCCCGCCCCTGTCCTGCACATACCAAAATCTGTGGATGCTCAAGTTCCTTATATAAAATAGCATAGTATTTGCATATAGCCTATGTACATCTTCCTGCATATTTAAATCATCTCTACATTATTTGTAATACCTATTACAATGTAAATGCTATATAAATAGTCACTGGTGTGCAGAAATTTCAAGTTTTGATTTTTGGATTTGTTTTCTGATTATTTTTGATCTGCAATTGAACCCGTGGATGCAGAATCTGCAGATACACAGGGCCAACTAAACCTTCTCACAACAATTCTGTAATGCTGCAACTCTGTTATCTTCATTTTACATATGAGGAAACTCAGGCCAAGAGTAACTAACTTGCTAATAGTTGGGAGTCAGAAAAGTAGTAAACTTGATTTTCTTAATCTGACTCATAAACACACAATCCAACTTTTAAAATATGTAAAAAAAATGTTGGAATGCTTACTGTAACAATGTAGGTTATATCAGACTAAGGCTGCTGCTAAGGATAACTACTGAAAAAAGGTTAAATAAAATGTCAAACACAAAAACACAAATGTAAAACACAGCCAACAGAGGGACTGGCGAACAAACAAAGGGACCTAGGAAAGAGAAGAAATGCATCAAAATAAGACATACATTTGCCATTGCCATTTTCCCCTTGGGACATTTGTTAATTCAAAGCATTGAGCAAAGAGGCAGAAAATATCAGGTTAAAGATTTTAGCAATCAACTTAGGTTAAGGAGATAAAAAACTGGAATTCTAGACCACCAAGACAGCCAAGATTCAAGATTCCAAGATCCCAGATAATAAAGAGAATCACAGAGATAATAAAGAGAATCACAGCCTAACATTCTCTGTACTATTTCCCCTTAAGGGATTTCCTAACTCCTAAGCTGCTCTTGTGTGGGCCATATTTACAAAAAAAGAAATTAGAAAATAGCTGGTAAGGAGTTAAAAAATGAAACAGATTTTATCAGTCTCCCAATGTTACAGAGAGAAAAAATAGGAATTTACTGCCCTGTAAGGAAAAAGGGCCCTCATCAACTGAGGACCCTTCCTAGGTTTAAGAGCACAACAGAAGTAAGCCAGCTTTCAAACACACTGAAATCTAAATAAAAATTGTTTTTAATTTTTAGTTGAAACAGCTTAACCCACCCATATCCTAATTTTTTGCTAGCTAAAAATTAAATCTCTGATGCAAGAAAAAGACTACATAACTTTTTATATGCAAAGTTTAGCATGCAATAAAAAATAACCAGGTGTCCCAGAGATAGAACCAAATGACTGAAAATCAGGAGAAAAAAATCCAGTTGCTAGAAACAAACACATAGGTGACACAGATACTGGACTTACCAGATATAAATTTTAAAAGAATTATGATTAATATGTTTAAGAAAAATAGGTACAAAATGGAGAATTTCAATATAAATGTAGAATTTATAAAAAGTACCAAATGGAAATTCTACAATGAAAAAACTACATTATTTTAAGTTAGGTATTCAATATTATGAACTCTAAGCAGGATATATGCAAAAAAAACACACCTCATTTTGGGCTAGAAAAATTGTTGAACACTAAAATCTAAGAGATTATTTTAAGAGCAGCCAGAAAAAAACACATTACTTTCAAAGGTGTAATAGCAGACTTAAAGTCAGATTTTTCAGCAGACAAAAGATAGTAGAATGACATCTTTAAAGTTTTGAAAGCAGTAGTAGCAACCTACAACTCTATAATCAGCAAAAGTAAGCTTCACAAATGAAGGGAAAATACATATAATTTTCAGGCCAAAAAATGCAATAGTAAGAAATTAGCATTAAAATAAATACTAAAGGGGATTTTCTGGCAGAAGGAAAATGATCCAAGATTAAAACATGGTAATGTAAGAAGGAATGAAAAACAACAGAAAGGTTAAATATAAGGGTAAATATAAATGAATATTGACTGTAAAAAGCAACGGTAACAATATCTGACATGGTGTGAAATATATACACAGATTTAAAATATGTTACCAAAATAGAAAAAAATAAAGGGAGATAGTTAAATGGGGTTAAAATAAAGAAGATCCTTGTATTTCTGGAAAGTGGTAAATGTATTAATTTGAAAAAGAGTCTAATAAATCAAGGACAAATCCTGTGACCTCTAGGGTAATCACAAAAAAATAATTAAGAAATAACATAACTAACAAACTGAGAGAAGGAAAATAAAATAACAAAATATATAGATTAAAAATTTTTTAAAGAAAGAAAACTATTAGGAAAATAGGGAATATAAAATGCTGAATTCAATACAAATATATCAGTAAAACTTTAAATGTAAATTAATGAAATGATCCAGTTAGAATTCAAAATTGTCAAACTGGAGAAATAAATAGACAAAACTCATAAGTTATAAGCTGTATAAGACATAGCCCTTAAATGTTTAAAAGTAAAAATGTTGGACATATGTCATGTACACTCTAAACAAAAGGAAGCTGATATGGCTATGCTAATATCTGATAAACACACTTTAAATCAGGAAATATTTCTAGGAACAGAGAGACAGAGATTTCATAATGGTGATCAATCCAATAGGAAGATATGACAATTTTAAATTCTTCTGCAAAATCATACTGGGATGTTTTTAATATCTGGCCTTCAGAAATTGATAGAAAAAAAAGTAGGCAAAATATCTTAAATATAAAGAAGATTAAGAATATATTATTAATTCACATTAGTATGAATGTAATGTGAATTTTACAGCACACATTATCTATCATAATACAATCTTTTCAAATATGACATGATGAGCCTCTCTCTCATTCTCTTTCCCTTCCCTAGTCCCCCATATGCCATCTATCAGAATCCTATTGGTGATACCTTCAAAGTATATGCAACATCCATCTCTTTACCATGGTACCTGATACTACCCTGGTCTAAGCCAGTATTACAGTTGCTTGTATGACTAATTTAGCTCTTAACAAATCTTCCTGCTTCTATCCTTCCTCTCCTAAAGTTTATTCCCTGCACAGTAGTGATTCCCTATTTCACTCAAAGTATTACAATAAGCCCTTACAGTGGCTTACACGGCCTTTTTCTATTTGGTCAGCAGAATAATTCTCCCCTCTTTTGTTCTGCTCCATCCTCAGTAGCCTCACTGATAGTCTGCCAACATCCCAGGCACACTGTCACCTTAAAGTCTTTTCTCTAGTTTTTCTTTCTGCCTAGGATTCCCTTCCCCATATATCGATTTGGTTAGATTCTTCATTTCTTCAAGTATTTGCTCAAATTTCACCTTTTCAATGAAGAATACTGTGGTTGATTTTATTATCAGCATCCAATTCTCCTCCCTAATATAAAGCTGGGCTTGACCATTTAACTTGCATTGGCTAATGAGACATAAGTGAGAAAGAAGCTTTGATAGGTTGTGCTTTGCTCTATTCCTTTTCATCTAATATTGTGACTAGGAAAACATTGTTCTTGCTCCATTGGTGTGGGTACAAGAGAAATGATGACTGCCATGAATGAGGTACCCTGACAATTGATGGTGGACATATATGGTGAATGAAACAAAAATCTCTGTCACCATAAACCACTAGGATTTGGAATTGTTTATTACTAGAGCATAACCTAGCCTAGTCTATCTACATTGACCAACCTCTTAAACTCTGCAGATTACCATGCCCTCTCTCCAGCCTCTCCTGTCCTAATGATCCAGATATACCTTATTCTTTATTCCATAGCACTTATCACCTTCTATCTTTTGGGAAATCACCATCAAGGGTCACTTGTGCTTCCACACATCTTGCTGGGTACGTCAAGAATGCAAAACTGGGGAGGACTCAAGATGGCGGAGTAGAAGGAAGTGCTCTCACTCCCTCTTGTGAGAACACCAGAATCACAACTAGCTGCTGGACAGTCATCGATAGGAAGACACTGGAACTCACCAAAAAAGATATCCCACATCCAAAGACAAAGGAGAAGACACAATGAGACGGAAGGAGGGGCACGATCACAGTAAAATCAAATCCCATAACTGCTGGGTGGGTGACTCACAGACTGGAGAATACTTATACCACAGAAGTCTATCCACTGGAGTGAAGGTTCTGAGACCCACATCAGGATTCCCAACCTGGGGGTCCAGCAATGGGAGAAGGAATTCCTAGAGAATCAAACTTTGAAGGCTAGTGGGATTTGATTGCAGGACTTCGACAGGACTGAGGGAAACAGAGACTCTACTCTTGGAGGGCACACACAAAGTAGTGTGCGCATCAGGACCCAGGGGAAGGAGCAGTGACCCCATAGGAGACTGAACCAGACCTACCTGCTAGTGTTGGAGGGTCTCCTGCAGAGGTGGGGGGGGGTTGTGGCTCACCGTGGGGACAAGGACACTGGCAGCAGACGTTCTGGGAAGTACTCCTTGGCCTGAGCCCTCCCAGAGTCTGTCATTAGCCCCACCAAAGGGCCCAGGTAGGCTCCAGTGTTGGGTTGCCTCAGGCTAAACAAACAACAGGGAGGGAACCCAGCCCCACCCATCAACAGTCAAGTGGATTAAAGTTTTACTGAGCTCTGCCCACCAGATCAACAGCCACCTCTACCCACCACCAGTCCCTCCCATCAGAAAACTTGTACAAGCCTCTTAGATAGACTCATCCACAAGAGGGCAGACAGCAGAAGCAAGAAGAACTACAATCCTGCAGCCTGTGTAACAAAAACCACATTCACAGAAAGAGACATAGGATGAAAAGGTAGAGGGCTATGTACCAGATGAAGGAACAAGATAAAACCCCAGAAAAACAACTAAATGAAGTGGAGATAGGCAACCTTCCAGAAAAAGAATTCAGAATAATGATAGTGAAGATGATCCAGGACCTCGGAAAAACAATGGAGGCAAAGATCGAGAAGATGCAAGAAATGTTTAACAAGGACCTAGAAGAGTTAAAGAATAAACAAACACAGATGAACAATACAATAACTGAAATGAAAACTACACTAGAAGGAAACAATAGAATAACTGAGGCAGAAGAACGGATAAGTGACCTGGAAGACAGAATGGTGGAATTTGCTGCTGCGGAACAGAATAAAGAAAAAAGAATGAAAAGAAATGAAGACAACCTAAGAGACCTCTGGGACAACATTAAAAGCAACAACATTCGCATTATAGGGGTCCCAGAAGGAGAAGAGAGAGAGAAAGGACCCGAGAAAATATTTGAAGAGATTATAGTTGAAAACTTTCCTAACATGGGAAAGGAAATAGCCACCCAAGTCCAGGAAGCACAGCGAGTCCCATACAGGATAAACCCAAGGAGAAACATGCCGAGACACACAGTAATCAAATTGGCAAAAATTAAAGACAAAGAAAAATTATTGAAAGCAGCAAGGGAAAAACCACAAATAACATACAAGGGAACTCCCATAAGGTTAACAGCTGATTTCTCAGCAGAAACTCTACAAGCCAGAAGGGAGTGGCATGATATACTTAAAGTGATGAAAGGGAAGAACCTACAACCAAGACTACTCTACCCAGCAAGGATCTCATTCAGATTCGATGGAGGAATCAAAAGCTTTACAGACAAGCAAAAGCTAAGAGAATTCAGCACCACCAAACCAGCTCTACAACAAATGCTAAAGGAACTTCCCTAAGTGGGAAACACAAGAGAAGAAAAGGATCTACAAAAACAAACCCAAAACAATTAAGAAAATGGGAATAGGAACATAAACATATCAATAATTACCTTAAACGTGAATGGATTAAATGCTCCAACCAAAAGACACAGGCTTGCTGAATGGATACAAAAACATGACCCATCTATATGCTGCCTACAAGAGACCCACTTCAGACCTAGGGACACATACAGACTGAAAGTGAGGGGATGGAAAAAGATATTCCATGCAAATGGAAATCAAAAGAAATCTGGAGTAGCTATACTCATACCAGATAAAATAGACTTTAGAATAAAAAATGTTACAAGAGACAAGGAAGGACACTACATAATGATCAAGGGATCAATACAAGAAGAAGATATAACAATTATAAATATATATGCACCCAACATAGGAGCACCTCAATACATAAGGCAACTGCTAACAGCTATAAAACAGGAAATCGACAGTAACACAGTAATAGTGGGGGACTTTTAACACCTCACTTACACCATTGGACAGATCATCCAAAATGAAAATAAATAAGGAAACAGAAGCTTTCAATGACACAATAGACCAGATAGATTTAATTGACACTTATAGGACATTCCATCCAAAACCAGCAGATTACACTTTCTTCTCAAGGGTGCACGGAACATTCTCCAGGATAGAGACCACTATTGTGACCACATCTTGGGTCACAAATCAAGCCTCAGTAAAATTAAGAAAATTGAAATCATACTAAGCATCTTTTCTGACCACAACGCTATGAGATTAGAAATGAATTACAGGGAAAAAAAAGTAAAAAGCACAAACACATGGAGGCTAAAC
Organism: Delphinapterus leucas; assembly: GCF_059928025.1. Lineage (NCBI taxonomy): Eukaryota > Metazoa > Chordata > Mammalia > Artiodactyla > Monodontidae > Delphinapterus > Delphinapterus leucas. The sequence goes on along the minus strand of NC_143137.1, from coordinate 68,331,913 downwards.
AATACGTTACTAAATAACCAACAGATCACTGAAGAAATCAAAGAGGAAATCAAAAAATACGCAGAGACAAATGACAATGAAAACGCAACGATCCAAAACCTATGGCATGCAGAAAAAGCAGTTCTAAGAGGGAAGTTTATAGCTATACAAGCCTACCTCAAGAAACAAGAAAAATCTCAAATATACAATCTAAACTTACACCTAAAGGAACTAGAGAAATAACAATCAAAACCCAAAGTTGGCAGAAGGAAAGAAATCATAAAGATGAGAGCAGAAGTAAATGAAATAGAAACAAAGAAAACAAGAGCAAAGATCAATAAAACTAAAAGCTGGTTCTTTGAGAAGATAAACAAAATTGATAAACCATTAGCCAGACTCATCAAGAAAAAGAGGGAGGGCTTCCCTGGTGGCGCAGTGGTTGGGAGTCCGCCTGCTGATGCAGGGGACGCAGGTTCGTGCCCTGGTCCGGGAGGATCCCACATGCTGCGGAGCGGCTGGGCCCGTGAGCCATGGCCACTGGGCCTGCGTGTCCGGAGCCTGTGCTCCGTGATGGGAGAGGCTGCAGCAGTGAGAGGCCCGTGTACCGCAAAAAAAAAAAAAAAAAGAAAAAGAGGGAGAGTACTCAAATCAATAAAATTAGAAATGAAAAAGGAGAAGTTACAACAGACACCGCAGAAATACAAAGCATCCTAAGATACTACTACAAGCAACTCTATGCCAATAAAATGGACAAATTCTTAGAAAGGTATAACCTTCCAAGACTGAACCAGGAAGAAACAGAAAATATGAACAGACCAATCACAAGGAATGAAATTGAAACTGTGATTGAATATCTTCCAACAAACAGAAGTCCAGGACCAGATGGCTTCACAGGTGAATTCTATCAAACATTTAGAGAAGAGCTAACACCTATCCTTCTCAAACTCTTCCAAAAAATTTCAGAGGAAGGAACATTCCAAAACTCATTCTATGAGGCCACAATCACCCTGATACCAAAACCAGACAAAGATACTACAAAAAAAGAAAATTATAGACCAATATCACTGATGAATATAGATGCAAAAATCCTCAACAAAATACTATCAAACAGAATCCAGCAACACATTAAAAGGATCATACACCATGATCAAGTGCGATTTATCCCAGGGATGCAAGGATTCTTCAATATATGCAAATCAATCAATGTGATACACCATATTAACAAATTGAAGAATAAGAACCATATGATCATCTCAATAGATGCAGAAAAAGCTTCTGACAAAATTCAACACCCATTTATGATAAAAACGCTCCAGAAAGTGGGCGTAGAGGGAACCTACGTCAACGTAATAAAGGCCATATATGACAAACCCACAGCAAACATCATTCTCAATGGTGAAAAACAGAAAGCATTTCCTCTAAGATCAGGAACGAGACAAGGATGTCCACTCTCATCACTATCATTCAATGTAGTTTTGGAAGTCCTAGCCATGGCAATCAGCAAAGAAAAAGAAATAAAAGGAATACAAATTGGGAAAGAAGAAGTAAAAGTGTCACTGTTTGCAGATGAGAATAGAGAATCCTAAAAATGCCACCAGAAAACTACTAGAGCTAATCAATGAAATTGGTAACGTTGCAGGATACAAAATTAATGCACAGAAATCTCTTGCATTCTTATACACTAATGATGAAAAATCTGAAAGAGAAATTATGGAAACACTCCCATTTACCACTGCAACAAAAAGAATAAAATACCTAGAGAAATAAAAGACCTGTATGCAGAAAACTATGAGACACTGATGAAAGAAATTAAAGATGATACCAACAGATGGAAAGATATACCATGTTATTGGATTGAAAGAATCAACAATATGAAAATGGATATACTACCCAAAGCAATCTACAGATTCAATGCAATCCCTATCAACTTACCAATGGCATTTTTTACGGAACTAGAACAAATCATCTTAAATTTTTTATGGTGACACAAAAGACCTCGAATAGCCAAAGCAATCTTGAGGGAAAAAACTGGAACTGGAGGCAGACTCCCTGACTTCAGACTATACTACAAAGCTACAGTAATCAAGACAATATGGTACCGGCACAAAAACAGAAACATAGATCAATGGAACAAGATAGAAAGCCCAGAGATAAACTCACACACCTATGGTCAACTAATCTATGAGAAAGGAGGCAAAGATATACAATGGCGAAAAGACAGTCTCTTCAATAAGTGGTGCTAGGAAAACTGGACAGCTACATGTAAAAGAATGAAATTAGAACACTTCCTAACACCATGCACAAAAATAAACTCAAAATGGATTTGAGACCTAAATGTAAGACTGGACACTATAAAACTCTTAGAGGAAAACATAGGAATAACACTCTTTGACATAAATCACAGCAAGATCTTTTTTGATTCACCTCCTAGAGTAATGGAAATAAAACCAAAAGAAACAAATGGGACCTAATGAAACTTCAAAGCTTCTGCACAGCAAAGGAAACCATAATCAAGACGAAAAGACAACCCTCAGAATGGGAGAAAATTTTCGCAAACGAATCAATGGACAAAGGATTAATCTCCAAAATATAGAAACAGCTCATGCAGCTCAATATTAAAGAAACAAACAACCCAATCCAAAAATGGGCAGAAGGCCTAAATAGACATTTCTCCAAAGAAGACATACAGATGGCCAAGAAGCACATGAAAAGCTGCTCAACATCATTAATTATTAGAGAAATGCAAATCAAAACTACAATGAGGTATCACCTCACACCAGTCAGAATGGGCATCATCAGAAAATCTACAAACAACAAATGCTGGAGAGGACGTGGAGAAAAGGGAACCCTCTTGCACTGTTGGTGGGAATGTAAACTGATACAGCCACTATGGAGAACAGTATGGAGGTTCCTTAAAAAACTAAAAACAGAACTACCATATGACCCAGCAATCCCACTACTGGGAATATACCCAGAGAAAACCATAATTCAAAAAGACACATGCACCCCAATGTTCATTGCAGCACTATTTACAATAGCCAGGTCATGGAAGCAACCTAAATGCCCATCGACAGACAAATGGATAAAGAAGTTGTGGTACATATATACAATGGAATATTACTCAGCCATAAAAAGAACAAAATTGAGTCATTTGTTGAGACGTGGATGGATGTAGAGACTGTCATACAGAGTGAAGTAAGTCAGAAAGAGAAAAACAAACATTGTACATTAATGCATGTATGTGGAACCTAGACAAATGGTACAGATGAACTGGTTTGCAGGGCAGAACTTGAGACACGGATGTAGAGAACAAACGTATGGACACCAAGGGGGGATAACTGTGGTGGGGTGGGGATGGTGGTGTGCTGAATTGGGCGATTGCGATTGACATGTATACGCTGATGTGTATAAAACTGATGACTAATAAGAACCTGCTGTATAAAAAAACAAATAAACAAACAAATAAACAATACTAAACTTTCTTTGGTTTATTTGTATGGAAATATGTTAATATAAGTGTTTCAGACATTACATGAAATTTCTAAAAATCTTATATGTTCTGGTATAATGTTATAAGTCATAATTCTAGTTATTACTTTAAAATGTATATCTCAGAAATAACTAAATTTCCTTGTCAATTGCATTATTATGAACTTTCATTAAATCTTTAACCATGGTCATTTTTAAGTCTTTTGTCATTTACAGACAGTTCTGGGTGCACTCTGATGCTTTCACAAAAATGTTCCCATAAAAGGGTTTCATCTTCAAGGAATTCATGGAAAAGACTGACAAGTACAGGTTTCTGGTAACTGACTATACTGCTGAACTGAATGAATAAGCATTTTCAGAACTCTAAATGGAAAACTGATGAACTCATAAAAGTTCTAACAAAAGATCAAGATGAAAACAAAAATTAGTTACATGGGACTGAGTGAACTGATGAGGATGATTATAATTTTTGTGACTTTCTGTTTGAATAAAAAAAAAGAATGCAAAATTCAGATTTTTTTTTTTTTTTTTTGCGGTATGCAGGCCTCTCATTGTTGTGCCCTGTCCCGTTGAGGAGCACAGGCTCCAGACGTGCAGGCTCAGCGGCCATGGCTCACGGGCCCGGCCGCTCCGCGGCATGTGGGATCTTCCCGGACTGGGGCACGAACCTGTGTCCCCTGCATCGGCAGGCGGACTCTCAACCACTGCACCACCAGGGAAGCCCGAAAACAAAAATTAATTACATGGGACTGAGTGAACTGATGAGGGTGATTATAATTTTTGTGACTTTCTGTTTGAATAAAAAAAAAAAGAATGCAAAACTCAGATATCTTCTTAACTGGGACATATCTCAGAGTTGTGTTGGTAGTAAGCAATATTGAGAGAGAAGTTAATGTCTCTCTCTGAGACAAAAAAAGAAGTATGTTTACTGTTTGTTAAAAAATGGTTATTTCCCCATACTCACTGTTCCTCAGTTGTGACAAAACTCTACTAATGTGGTCACAGTATGTATCTATCTGGTCCCATCTGCATAATCCCCACGCAATATGTACTAATACACTGCCATCTCTGCTGTCATAAAAGAGAATATTGTCTCTGACCCAGAGGTCTCATGTCTTCTGCCAACAACCACGAAATAATAACAGGTTATCTATCTTATTAACTTGCAAGTAGGCAAAATCCCAGATTATACCATCACATTATATTACTGACTTAAGTATTGTTGTTGTTTTTTTTTAACTTATTCTCTTTCTCTTCCACTAAAAGGTAATTTCCTTGAAAGTGCAGACCCTTGATTTATGCCCAGCCATTACATTAAGCCTGGGACATACTGAAACATTCAAAAAATACTTCTTGATTACATGATTGAATAACGAATAAATTTTATCACAAAATAGTAAGCACCTGAAATTAGATGTATTTAAGCGTCCATGGTAGGAGTAGGAAGCTATATTATATAATTTCTATGATCTCTTCTATTGTTAAGACTATATACTTCTATTAGTGTTATAAGCAATCAATACTATAAGAAATTATAAAGAGGAGAGTTTAACTATAAGGCATATATGAGCTTACACTGAGGGATCCTGCCTCCAAATATTTCAGAGAAATGAAAGTATGATTTTTTTTCATAAGTTTATAGAAATGGGTCATTTGGATATAATTTATCATAAATATGGTATGTGTCTGTACACTGAAAAAATTGTAAGAACTGTTGAAACTAAAATAAAATAATTTCTTGCATTCAAATTGATATATTTGGTAGAGTGATAATAAGTTTAAAAAGAGATACAATTCTTTCCATTTGAAGTGGGTTCTTTTGATGCTTGAGATGGACATATGAAAATTCATTTTTACCTTGTGAATGGTTGGCAGTGAAGCAAGATTGTTTTAGATATTTTATCTCAGAGGAATAGGTGGGTTTGACATCTGGAGGAAAGAGGTTAGAGCTCATCACTTGGGTAGAGTGGGAGGAAATGAAAACTCAGAGGAGGGTCAGAACATCTTTAAGAAGGAGGAGGATTTTGGCTAGTGACTAGATAAAGTTCCAGATGGATTGATTAGTGGTGAAGTACTGCAGAATAATGAACTATGTATGGGAGGAAGTTCATTTCAGTAACTCATTGTGTGGAGTCAGATCGGATAAGATAAAAAAATTCTAAGGGCTTTTTTATTTTCCATAGCAGAGGAAGTGTAAAGGATAGGAAGGAACACATCTCATTTCCAGAAGTTCTTTTCTAATTACCTAGAAAGCCATGTTTATGTTTCCTAAAAAATTGTACTCACGATCAAACTACCTCCAGTACATAAGCCAGGTAAAGTCTTTCATGTCAAACTAATTATATCAGACATCAAAATTTGACAAGCCATGGCTTTTCTCAAAAGACTGAGAGTGTAAATTGTTTTCCTTTATTGCTTCTCTTGAATAATTAACTCATAATAATTTTCTTCTAATTTTTAGATAAAGCTAAAAGAACATAATTATTTGATTGGAGTCAACATACTCCAAATTTCCTCAGAAACAGTGGACTGTTATCACACACACACACACACACACACACACACACACACAAAAGAGAGAGAGAGAAGAGGGAAATTTATGTTAACTGATTACTTGTAGTAATAGTCTTGTGTTCATGGCAGGGCAAGATTTTTCTATACTACTAAAAAAAAAAAAGAATTTTAGGTTACGGTGCACAGATGACAGCAACAGTCAAATGATAAGGTCAATAAAGAGATCTGTTAGAAGGTGTCAGATTCATAAAATACTTCTGGCTTGCTTCCTGAGTAAATCCTTAATAGAGAAGAAAACTATCTCTAAATTGATAAATGAATCTCAACAACGCTGGAAAATGAAAACCACGTCTGCCTGGCCCAACGACACACACATTAACAGGCTATTATGCAGGGCATGACTCAAAAGGTACCATGCATAATATAGCAGCCCTGCAACAGTGGATTTGAAATTAGGAGGGATTTCTGTAAGACACAAAGCAGGCAGAATCAGATTAAGAGGGAAGCTGGGGCTTAATATGGTACAAAACACTTACAGACAAGCAAAGCAACTGAATGTAAGGAGCAGAATGATAACCAGGGGGGCTGTTCAGGTGACTGTAAACCTCACAGGAATTAGACCTTCCTCTATCTCCTGCTTTGGCTAATCTAGAGGAAGCAAAGGTATCTGGACAATATCTTTAAAAGGAGGTCACATCCAGAAGACAAACTACAATTACACCTCATACAGGCATATTCTATCCATTTCCCACAATTGATCATACCAATTCATACAAGCAGAAATAATTCTAATAAAATTTGAACAAGTGTCATCAAATAAAACAATGGGTAGACAATAATGTACCACCACATATATGAAGAAAAACCAATAATCAGAGTAACACAGAAGAAAATTTCCCCCATAAAAACTGGCACCTTCAAATTAAATGCACAAACAACAAAATCCTAACATGAATGAATGAAGAAAGAACTACACATTGAAATGCATGGTAAAATATAAAACTGTGAGTATAAAGAGAAAAGTTAAAAGCTTCTTGAGAGACAAAATTAGCTTGCCTACAGAAGAACAAGAATTAGACCTGAATCTGGCTTCTTTCTCAATGGCAGATGCTATAGCACAAAGCGCAGTATTTATCAAGTTCAGAGAATATGATTGTGAATTTAAGTCTGAATATTTTATCCATCCAAACCATCAATCAATAGAAAGAAAAAATAAAGACATTATAAAACATAAATACTCATAAATTTCCTAATCACAGACCTTCCAAAAGAGAACTACTAGAAGATTATTCCCAACAAAATAAATCCAATAAATAGGACTAAAGTGGTAATAGACATATGTTAAGAAAAAACACTTTTTAAAAGTTTTAAAAAATACAAGAAGAGTTAACACATAAAATTGTCTAAAGAAATTTTAAGACAAATAAAAACATGATTATGTATATATAATAAACATAAAATGTGTGTGTATCTATATTCTACAAAAAAAACATTTTTTTTTAAGTTGGGGAATTCACAAATTAGCCAGGAACTAGGCCACAGAGGATAGGAAATCTCTATAGATGCCAAAAAGCAGAGACCATGCGGCTCACATGTAAAAATAATGTGGATTGTTTTTCAAAAATCACAATAAAAAAACTAAAAATAAATTAAAAAATAAAAATCACAATCAATATATCTACTTATTAATTTTAAAAGAAATTATTTTATCTCTTGGGATAATGAAGAAACCAAGATGAAAACAAGAATCTCTTTAGAAATAAGGATAAGATACTTTATATTAAAATCTCTGGGAGGTGACCAAAGTCATGCCCAAAAGAAAACGTTTACCCATAAATTGATTTACTAAAAATAAATAAATAAATAAGAAAATGTAAAAATGAAGTTATCTAAGCTTCATATGAAGTAGAAAAAAAAAGTCTAAAGCAACAGAAAGGAATAGATCGATGAGAACACAATTTTAAAGATACACTCTGCTGTGCAGCAGAAATTAGCACAACACTGAAAATCAACTATAATAAATTTTTTTTAATTTAAAGAGTAGTTATGATCAAAATGTCAAACACTATCATTTAAAGAGAAAGTTAAAGAGATAGATATAAAGTGGCAAGACTAAAAGAAAAAGAAAAAAGACAAAAACACCACTAAATATTGTTAGGAATGAGAAATAAAGCTGGAAATAGATATAAAACTTTCCAACTCATTTTACAAAATTAGCATAATCCTGAAACAAACCAAAAGAACACAAAAAGATAAAATTAACTATTCGTCAATTGCATTTATGAACTTGTATGAAAAATCCTATATAGAATGTTAATAAATTGAATCAAGCAATATAGTAAAATAACAATGCATTATCAATAACACTTTCAGGAATATAAGAATATTTCAGAGTGAGGGAATATTATAAATCAAGTCACTGCAGGGAAAGACTGAAGAAAAATAATATGATTTTCTCAATAAATTCCCCCCTAAAATTTCCAAAATCAATTTTAATGGAATTTGCTAGCCAGACTGCAATTGAAGGAAACTTTCTTAACTTGATAAATGTTATCTAATAAAAGTGCCAGAAAGCAACATACTATTAGTAAATCACTAACAAGAATCTCACTGCATTCAAGAATAAGATTATTGTCCATTATCTCCACTGCTCTTTAGCACTGTGGGGACATCTTGAGCAATGTAATCACACAAGAAAAAAGGACTGAAGTATACATAGAAATGGTTAAAACTCTTATTTGCAGGTCATATGTCTTCATAAGTGTATTTGTTTTCTAAGGCTGTCATATAAAAGTACCACAAACTGAATGGTGTATCACAAGAATTTATTCTCCCACAATTCTGTAGACTAGAAATGAAAATTCAATGTGTTGGGGCTTCCCTGGTGGCGCAGTGGTTGAGAGTCCGCCTGCCGATGCAGGGGACATGGGTTCGTTCCCCGGTCTGGGAAGATCCCACATGCCGCGGAGCGGCTGTGCCCATAGGCCAGGACCGCTGAGCCTGCGCGTCCGGAGCCTGTCGCTCCGCAACGGGAGAGGCCACAACAGTGAGAGGCCCGCGTACCGATAAAAAACAAAACAAAAAAATCAATGTGCTGGCAGGGACATGCTTCTTCTGAGGGCTGTAGGGAAGAATCCTTTATTGTCTCTTCCTAGTTTCTGGTGGTGACTTTTGATCCTTAGTTTCCTTCTCTGTATCACTCTCATCTTTTCCTCTGTAGTCACATGGCATTCTCCCCATGTGTCTCTGTCTTCACCTGATGTTTTGCTTTTCTTGTAAGGACACCAATCATACTGGGTTAGGGCCCTCCCCTCACTAATGCCCTCATCTTAGCTTGATTACGTCTGCAAGGATCCTATTTCCAAATAAGGTCACATTATGAGGTACAGAGAATTAAGACCTCAAAATACTTTTTGGGGGAATATAATTGCACCCCAAAAATAGGCATACAAAGAATCAACTGAAAAACCACTAGATAATAAGCAAGCTGAAAAAGGTGACCATACATAATATCAACATCAATTATTTATTTTCCCTTAGACCAAAAATAAAAAGTTAAAAACTGTAAGGAGAGAGAGAATGAGACAAGGGGGAGGGAGGCTTCCATAAACAACAACAACATCAAAAACAAAACAATAATAATCTTAAAATTAGAATAAAAAGGTCATCACTATATGGAGAAAACTTCACCAATGGGCATAAACATCTGAAAAAGAGGGAAGAAATGCAATGTTTCTGCATGGAAAGATACAATACAGTGACAACACTCATTCAATAAAAATAAAAACACCCATTCAAATTCAAGTTAATATACAAATTCAACTGTAACCTGTTACAAAAGAAATCAAGACAGCAAACTTTATCTTTTTTATAGAATGCAACAAGTTGGTTTTTTTTTCCCCAAGATCACATGGAAGACAGAACTTTAAAATGAATTAAAAGATCAAATGTTTATTGAAAAATAAGAACAAGGGGAGTACTTGCCCTGTCACATGATAGTAACAATCACAGAATTAGTAAACGTCATAATAAATACCACTTCTGTGTCAGGCATTCATCTAAAAGCTTTACATATATATTATTTAATATAGCTAAAAAGTCTTAATATCTTAATTTGACAGATGAGTTATTTGAGACACTAGATGACTAAGTATATTGCCCAAGTTATACATACCATTAGTAACTGTGTGGTCTAATTCTAGAGTCCACATCCTTGACCAATACCATATGCATCCTGATAATGAAATATATTATAAAGTCAAAGTAATTAAAACCATTTGGTATTGTCGTAAGTATGGACATGTAAGTAATGGGATAGTTCAGAGTCCATATACCGACCCATGTTAATGCGAGATTTCAAAAGTTCTCCAAATCATTATGAAATTTAACATGTGGAAATTCCTTATCCATTTAACAAATGTAAGTTAGATCTTACCTAATAGTATTCAGTGTATGTAATAATGCAAAATTACAAATAAATTAGAAGAAGTATGAGAACCTGTTTTATAATTTGTTCTTTTTTAATAGAGGTTATTTTTTAGAGCAGTTTTAGGTTCACAGCAAAATTGAGCTGTAAGTGTAGAGTTTCCATATACCCTCTGTCCCCACACAGGCACAGCTTCTCTTACTATCAACATCCCACACCTGAGTGGTGGTAAAGTCATTACAATGGATAAACTTATGGTGACATCATTATCACCCAAAAAGTCCAGACTTTACATTATGCTTTGTCCTCGATGTTGTACACCATATGGGTTTTGACAAATGTATGACATGTATCCACCATTATAGTATCAGATAGAATAATTTCACTACCCTAAAAATAGGCCATGTTCTGCCTAGTCATCCCTGCCTGCCCCTGCTCTCCACCTCCCACAGCTCCTGGTAACCAATGATCTTTTCACCATCACCATGGTTTTGCTTTTTCCAGTATGTCATATAGCTGGAATGATATGGTATGTAGACTTTTCAGCTTCTTTCATTTAATAATATGCACTGAAATTTCCTCCATGCCTTTTCATGGCTTGATAGCTCATTCCTTTTTAGCACCGAAAAATATTCCATTTTCTGAACGTATCATAGTTTATCTATCCATTCACCAACAAAGGACATCTTGACTGCTTCCAAGTTTTGCAATTGTGAATAGAGTTGCTATAAACATCCTTGTGTGGACATATTAATACATTTTCAACTCATTTTTGTATATACCAAGGAGCACTATTGTTGAATCATATGCTAAGTGTGTGTTTAGCTTTGTAAAAAGCTGCCAAACTGTCTTCCAGAGTGGTTGTAGCATTTTGTATTCCCACCAGCAATGAGAGTTTCTGGTATAATTTTCTTTTATAATCTACTTTCTTCACAGCAATTACCTTATGTATTCATTTGTTTGTTTATTCTTAGTCTGTCTTCCCTTACTGGATTGTCTTGTTTAGTACTGTCTTCCTAGGACATAAAACAGTGACTGACAAGTTACAAGTGCCTTTAGTAAATACATGATGAACAAATAAACCATTTAGTGCAGCTGTTGAGACTATATAGAGAGCTCTGACAAAAGTAAATGGAAAAATAAAAACAATCTAAAGAACACAAGTATATAAAAAACAAATTAAAAGTAATATATAATCAATAAATATATTGAAAGCAGCTCAAATTCACTTATAATAAGAGAAAGACAAATCAAAAAAGCAATAAAAATTTTTTTTGTCCATAATATTGAAAACAATTTAATGAATAATATTGAGTCTAATATAGCTATGAAAAAACAGGCACTGTCACATACTCTTGGTGAAATTGTAAATTGGTAATTTGTAGTATATTACAAAATAAATATTTGTAGAAAAAATAAGGGCATGAAAAATATAGATATCCCTTTTTCAAAAAATTCTACTACTGGTAATCTATCTTGCAGAACTGGCTGTCCAGTTGTGTTATGTATAGTGTGACTCTTTTATGAGAGATATGTCTTTATGAATTACTTCTGTAATTTAAACAAAATTTTAAAAAGCTAAATGAATGGCTAATTATTTCAGTTCTATACCCAAATATGCATACTTTGCCAACTGGTCCAGTTAGTGCCTTAATTCCAGGAGCTGACTGAAAAAAATGTTATTTAAGTATAAGACATTTCTGCCATTGGAGATATAGTGTTCGTGTGTGTGTGTGTGTGTGTGTGTGAGTGAGAGAGAGAGAGAGAGAGAAATGGCAACTTCTTAATATTGAATTTTCTAATATATTCATATATTAATATATCACTTTACATAAAAAGTTATTCCTGAATGATAAAATATTTTATTAAAGAATATGTTCCCTTGTGAAGATCAGTTATAGATTTTAAGGGTTTAAATCTCTTTCTTTTCAAGAAATATCTACTATTATCTGACTAAAGGCTTAATTAACCATTAGAATCACCATCCCACCCCACATCCCATTCTCTCTCTTTCTTACTCACTTGTGTGGAGGGAAATAGGAAATGACAAAGAACATAGAGGATTCCCCCCCATCATTTTTCCAAACCAAGTTTCTTTAACTGACAATGCTACTGTACAGTTGAAAGTTCCTAGAAAGCTCTGTGTCATGTACTCCTTTCAATCTCCAGAAAGTAATGTATTTAATTGAAGCAGTGTGGGAAGATGTTCCCTGACAGTATAAATTTCTTAGTATCTTTTTTATTAACAAAGACAATATTTTGGTCATAATTGTTACAAATGGATACTTTGTGGTTTTAAAATTCACAATTAAGTTATGCAAATGAGAGGAAAGTGAAAAAGGTCTAGCAAAAGTCTAAAATTCAATTAGACATTTCTTTTTCTTCTTTCCAATGGGTCTAATAAAAGGAAATAATCTAGTGGATTAACAAAAATGCACATATTAAAATAATTAAATTACATTGTTCTGAATATATGATACCTTTACTAAGATAAAAAACAAAGTTATGTCTTTTCAGCTATCCGAATGATTCACAGCTGCTCAATTTTGTTATCCTGAATTGGCTTCACAGCGAAAATAATTTCTGAAATCTGCTTTCTGAGATTAGCAGTGCCCTCTCCCCCAATTTGAGCAAAAATAATTGGAAAGGCACATGTACAAGCTTCCAGTTTATTCAAGTTCATTTATTTGAAATCCCTTGAGCTCCTCCAATTAGAAAACAAGTTTTTGAGTTAATATCCTTCAATTGTTAAAAACTTGCGTCACTGCAAGAGCACAGTGAAACGTAAAAGTCCCAGCACACTGGCAGTTGATTGTGAGGGGATGTGATTGTTCCACATTTAGACTGCAAAGGGTTAGAAACTCTGCTTCCCAATGTGGTTAATGAATGAAAGGAAAATTGGACCCCTGAGCCAGAGTCAGTGACCTACGGGAGTGAAAAATGTTCACAGGTTAACAAGGGCAACTGTTCCTTGCCATAATTCCCTGAGGAGGTAAATGACAAAAGAGGTCTATAAACTTCTTTCTTGGTATTATTTATTAATCCGTTTTCTTCCTAGAAAAAATACTTGGTGTATCTCTGGAAGACACTGGCCTTGAACATCTTAAATTCTATGTTTCTTTTTATTAATGACTCATTCATTAATATATTTTACTTTAATAATTCATTTTGACATGCTTAATTTAGATGTACTAAGAGATTTATCATCCTATAAAATTCTAACTACTAACAATATAATGCACTTCAATGTAAATGGCAAAGTTGAAATCAGAGCTGCTAACTTTATAGTGACATAGTAACAGATTCCTTGTTATCTAAATGGGGCAAGTCGCTACAGAGATTTTTTTCTCCCTTAAGTGGGAATTACTTCAAACTTGTCTTTAAAAATATTGTTTTCTCCTGGACTGAAGGGAGAGTTCACAGCCATGGCCAAGCCACCACCCCTGGTCATATTCAGATACAGAACCCCTGATTGGCTATTGATGAGTCATTCCTAGTGAGGAATTTTATCTTAACACCTGCCTTATCGTTAACATCCTTTTCAACTTCTAGAAAAACAATAACCAAAAAGGAAAAAAAAAATATTTGGGACCAGTCCAGTTTTGAAACACCTGGCTTAGAGATAAAGACTGCAATTTTAGGCATTTATAATGTCTTTAGTTTTGGCCTGGAATTTGTTCCTCCTGTTGTGAGCATCCGCTGACTTTATCTTTGGTTGGGTCTTACTTCAGTCTAGTAAATTATAAAATGACAAGACATTCTCTGTTGCCATGGAAAACTCTGTGTATCAAAAAATCTCTGAAGCTCTAGCTTCACAGTAAACACATTTAGTGAAGAAACATTACAACACTAGCTCTAATGAATCAGTCAGTAATCCTTCATGATGTAATTCCAGTCTGATATTGATAATCTTCAACTGAAGGTTCAAGAGGATATCCCAGGCTTATGTGACCACTATGAACCAAAACAGAACCATTAAAAAAAATTACAGACAGGAAATACACAGCTGGAAACCAGAAGCAACAGTTTTACTTCGGCTATTAAAAAAATTCAGTTAACTAAATAAAAAATATTTATTCTACTTAATTTATTTTTTCCTCGGTATCTAGATGTGTCCCATATTGTTGCCTGTGAAAAGGTTATTACAAGGGCATAAATTTGTTTTAAAACTATGCGCTAATTTGCTAGGTAAACAGCATAAATTACTGAGCAATTACATAATTTATGCTATTATATCAATTAGTTGTATTGATTTTTTTAAATGTACTTTTCTCCTGTGTACATACATGCTCTGACATTGGACAGTCCTTGCCTGAGGCTCATTTAGCTAATTTCTAGGCAACCAGAAACTATCTGGATGGAAACTGTAGGGACAGTGTCTCAGCAAAATTAACCGGCTTCAGAGAGCTTGCCTTGCAAAACCATATTAACTAAGTGATGGCAAATGTCATAATACTAAAAACAAAGCTAAAACAAATAAATAAATAAAGACCTTAAATAGCTTCATAAGGTCCCTTTTATGTTTTGCTTTCTGGGGACTCAGCTGGCACTAGCCTGATGAGAAGGAATGATAGAGAAAGGAAAACAAGTCAGCAAAGGGCAAAGGAAAGAATGTGAGAGAGGTTGTGGTTAAAACTATGATGGCAGCGAGAGTGCTCAAGAGTTCCTTTAAAATGACAAGCTTCAAACACTAACAAGTATTGCTGAAGATGGGGAGAAACGGGAATCCTCATTCATTGCTGAGGATGTAAAATAGTTCAACCACTTTGGAAAAGAGTCTGGCAATTTCTCAAAAGGTTAAAGATAGTTACCATATGATCCAGTAATTCCTCTCCTAGGTATGTACCTGTTATGGATGGATTGTAATTAATTCACTGCCACCACAGACCAAGAGTGTACAGGCCCAGGGGGCAAGGCTCTCTCCTGCTAGGTTACTGAAGGCGGGGCCACCTCCTTGGTTTCAGTAGGCCAAGCTGTTCCTGTCTGGGGCCTCAGGGGCAAGGTCATAGCCTATGGCTGAGAGGGCAGGGCCACCAGTCAGAGCCAACGGGATGGGGCTGGTGCCCTATGTGCCCTAACAGTGAGGCCCCATTCCAGCAGGCCTGGAAGGAGTGGTCACCACCGTGGTAGACCCAAAGCACAGAGCATCTAGTCAAAGAGAATTATTCTGAAATCATAAGATCTAACAGAAGTTGCCTTGATGAATTTTAGACTTAAGTGGGGCCTGTTATCCATTTCTTCTTTATAATTTCTCCCTTTTGGAATGGAAATGGTTACGCTATGCCCATCCTATCACTGGAGTTTAGAAGCACATAACTTGTCTAGTTTTATAGTTTCATACCTGGAGAGGAATTTTACCTCAGGACAAATTACACCTTGAGCTTCAGTTACACTTGACTTAGATGATATTTAGATAAGACTTTGGACTTGGAGTTGATGCTTTTGGGGCTGCTGGGATGAGGTGAATGTACTTGGCATACAAGAAGAATATGAAAAAAAAAAAAGAAGAATATGAATTTGGAGGGGGCAAGACTGTAGAAAGTTATGGACTGAGTTGTGTCTCCCAACCCAATCCATATGTTGAATCCCCAATCTTCAATGGGACTCAATTTGGATATAAGGCCTTTAATGAAGTAATTAAAGTTAAATGAGGTCATAAGGATGAGGCCCCAGTCTAAATAATCTGCTGTCTTCATAAGAAAAGGAAGAGACACCAGGAGTATATGTGCACAGAAAGAAGTCCATGTGTCGATACAGTGAGAAGGTAGCCATCTGCAAGTAAGGAGGAGAGATTTCACCAGAAATCAATCCTTCCAGCACCTTGATCTTGGAATTCCAGACTATAGAACTGTGAGAAAATAAACCGCTGTTGTTTAAGCCACTCAGTCTGTGGTATTCTGTTACAGCAGCTTGGGCAGACTAACACAAGGTGTGAAAAAGATATGTCTATGCAAATCTTTGCACATGAATTCCACAGAAGCATTATTCTTAATAGTCAAAATATGGAAACAACCCAAATGTCCATTAACTGATGAACAGATAAACAAAATGTGGCATATTCCTACAATGAAATATTGTTTGACCATAAAAAGAAATAAAGTACTGATACATGTGATGACATGTATGAGCCTTGAAAACATTAAGCTAAATAAAAGAAGCTAGGCACAAAACACCACATTTTGTATGGATCCATTTATATGAAATGTCCAGAAAAGACAAGTCTATAGGAAAAGAAAGTAAATTAGTAGTTGCCTATGTCAGAGGGTGGAGGGGTAAGGGGAGTGACAGCTTAACAGGTACAGAGTTTCTTTTTGGGGTGAAGAAAATGTTCTAAACTTAGATTGTAGTGATGACTGCGCAAGTCTGTAAATATACTGAACATTATTGACCTCTACATTTTAAATTGGTGAATTTTATGTTATGTGAATTTTATCTCAATACGTTTAATTGGCATCCTCCAAGGCCACACTAATTAATACTGACAGGTGTTTTTCACAGATAGTACATCCAATGACACTGTTTATCAGGCAAGACTCTCTCTAGTATGCAAAGAACACCTCTGGTTCCTCCTTCTAGTCCTAAAAGTTTATGGCAAGTGCTTCATTTTCCTCTTTATCTCTTCCACTCTTCCTTCCTTTACCTTCTCTTCCCTTTACTTCTTTTAATGAATAATTTAGTGCTGAAAGCTTTAGATTAGGCAGATCAAGGTAGGTGACTACGTCAGCATTATAATGGGAGATATGAGGCTCAGAGAGGGGTGTCAGAGTCCAAGTGGGGTGAAGAGTGTGCCCACATGGCGAGAATACCTTGGAAAGATTGTCTGAGTTCTACTGGGTTAAGGAGGGTATCTACATGAGGGTTTGCCTGGCATGAGGTGTCAGAGCCTAAGCAAGGTGCGAGGGCATCTCTATAGAAGGGTCGGCCCATGTAGAGTGTCAGGGCCTGAGTGGGATGAGGAAGTAATACAAACAGCAAAGTTCCAAAGCAGGGAGTCAGAGAAAGAGCAGAGTGAGAAGTGTGTTCCTGAGGAGGAACAGCCTGGTGTGAGACATTAGAGCCCAAGAAGGGCAAGGAGTATATCCAAGCAAGTGGGCAATTAGAATCCAAGCAAGGTGAGGAGGACATGCATGTAGAAGAACAGACCAGCATGAGTTGCTGGAGCCCAAATGTGCTAACTAGGGTTTCTATGCAAGAAGGTGGGTGACCCTGAGTGGAGAGTCAGATCCTGAGCAAGGTGAGAAGAATGTCCAAATGGAGGGGCTGCGTCGTATGAGGTGTTGAAGCCCAAGAAAGCTGAAGAGAGCACTGATGTGGAAGAGGGTAGACAATGCCTTGGGAGTCAAAGCTCAGATGGGGTGATGAGGTATCCACAAGGATGATGTGATGGCAGGAAGATGAAAAATTGTTTACATCCAGGGAAAATACTTAAGTAAATAAATAATGGGTACCACATTATTCACTGCATGAGAGAGAATTTACAAATATCACAATGGAGAAAGCTAGATAAACTGTTCTGTTACATAGGAATTAGAGGTTTTGGTGTGAACTCATAATCTTATCTATATACCTTATGGTCATAATAAAGGATATGCAAGGTATACAAATGGATTACATTTGTACTCAAATTTTAATGTACTTAAGAATCACCAGGCATGAGTTTTTAAATGATTCTCAAACATATTCCAGGAAAATCAGAAAATAGATCATGATCAAATAGACTTATCTCAGGAAAGCAAGGGTGGTTTAACATTTGAAAATCAATTTAATTCACTACATTGATATAACTAAAAAAAAAAGATTGTGATTATTTCAGTTGACACAAAACTGCAACTGATAAAATTTAATGCCTTTCATAAGAAACTATCAGCAAATTAAGAATAGAAAGAAACTTCACTAATATGATTTATGACATTTACAAATTTGGCCTACTTTCACTGGGCTAAAACTTTATTAGGATAGCACTGCATATTGGTACTCTTCCTTAGCAATCATCTTTCCTTCCTCTCCTAACAGATTTGAATTGTGGTCTGAAGGCTATTCCATCTTCTCTGATTCTCCCCTTTATCCTTCATAGCTACTTCCATGAATAATCTTTTTCACACCTAATCCCATTTTAATGTTTGACTTTCAGAGGACCTGAATTATGAACATGTAGTTCCAAAAACATGTGTGAACAAATGTTAATGACAACACAATTCTTAATAGCTCCTTAATGGAAGCAACCCTGATGCCTATTAATAGGAGAATTGATAAATTGTGGTATGTGTAATGGTGTGCAAGGTTATTAGTATCCCTTATCCTGAATTTCCTTATCTGTGAAATGGAGATACAATGATATCTCCTCTATCATAGGTTTTATGAAAGGTTAAATATATTCATGAATGTGAGGTGCTGAGAATAATTCTTAAATTTGGTCATTCTAATATGATTACATAAATTACCAATTATCATTATGAACATGATTATATAGTCTTTTTTATACTGAATGTTAAAGTTTTTGAATTAATTTTCCTTAAAGACAAATGTTCATAATTTTTCTTTCTGCTTAAAAAATATGACTTCATATTTTGATCATGTCAGACTTGATCTCATCATTCTTCTGTTATTGATATGTCATCTGTGGTCAGAGAACATGTTTTATGGTTTCAACCCTTTTAAATTTACAGAAATTTTTTTAATGGCTTAACATATTATCTGTCCTGGAGAATATCCCATGTGCACTAGAAACAGCATGTATTCTGCTATTGTTGGGCTGCAATCAACAGATGTGTGTTAAGGCTAACTGGGTTATACTGTTATTCTTTTTTTTTTCTTTTTTGATATTCTGCCTAGTTATTATAATCATTATTGAAAGTGGGGTACTGAAGTCTCCAAATATTATCATTGAATTGTCTGTCTCTCCCTTCAATTCTGTCAGTTTTTGCTTCATTTTTGGAGGGGACTCTTTTTTCTTAAGTGGACATATAAATTCACAACAGTTTTATCATCTTGATGAATAGACTCTTTTGTCAACATAAAATATTTCTCCTTGTCTTTAGTAACAATTTTTGTCTGAAAGTATATTTTGTCTGATTTTAGTATAACCGTTCAAACTGTCTTGTGGTTTCTGTTTGAACGGTATTTATTTTTCCATCATATACTTTCAACTTGTTTTTGTCTTTGAATTAATGTCTCTGTATCTTGCAGACAGCACATAGTTGGATCTTTTTAAAAAATCCATTCTGAAAGTATGTTTTTTGATTGGAAAGTTTAGCCCATCTACAGTTAATGTAATTATGAATAAAGTAGGATTTGCATTTGCCATTTTCTATTTGTTTTCCATAAGTCTTATGTTGTTTATTTTGCTGTTGCTGCCATTCCTCTATCCCTCCATAAGTGCTTCCTTCTGTGTTAAATAGAAGTTTTCTAGTAACATACTATTTTAAAACTTTTGTTTCTTTTACTACTTTTTGAGGTATTCTCTGAGTGATTGCCCTAGGATTACAATTAGCATCTTAACTGAAACAATCTAGCTCAAATAAATATCTATTTAATTTTAATATTATATAAAAGCTTTGCTCCAATATAGGTCCATTCCCTCCCCACTCCTTTGTGCTACTATCACACTACAAATTACATCTTTGGGGCTTCCCTGGTGGCGTAGTGGTTGAGAGTCTGCCTACCAATGCAGGGGACACGGGTTCGAGCCCTGGTCTGGGAAGATCCCACATGCCGCGGAGCAACTAGGCCCGTGAGCCACAACTACTGAGCCTGCGCGTCTGGAGCCTGTGCTCCGCAACAAGAGAGGCCGCAATAGTGAGAGGCCCACACACCGCGATGAAGAGCGGCCCCCGCTTGCCACAACTAGAGAAAGCCCTTGCTAGAAATGAAGACCCAACACAGCAAAAATAAATAAATTAATTAATAAACTCCTACCCCCAACAACAACAAAAAATACATCTTTGTACATTATAATCTCATCAACATAGTTTTGTAATTATTGACTTATGCATTTGTCTTTTGTATCAGATAAAAGATTTACAAACAAAAAGATAAATATACCGTAATCTTTATTAATTTCTGTAATTACCTTTATCAGTGCTTTTACTTCTTCATGTTGAAGCAAGTTATTATCTAGCTTCATTTTAGCCTGAAGGACTTCCTTTAATATTTCTTGTAGAGCAGATCTGCTAATGATAAAGTCTTTTAGTTTTAGTGTCTGAAAATGAATTAATTTTTCCTTTATTTTTGAAGAATGTTTTTGTAAAATACATAATTCTTGGGTAAGTCTTTTTCAGCACGTTGCAAATGTCATCTCATTCTTTCCAGTTTCCATGGTTTCTGATGAAAAGTCAGCCATTGATCTTACTGTGGTCTCTCCCTGGGCTGCGGATTCAGACCAGTTTTCGGCTCACTAGTCCTCTGTCAAAGCTCACTTTTGCCACCATTGGGAGTATGCACAAGGAGTTGGCCACAAATGTGTGGGTGAGGCACAGAGAGCTGGCGGTGCCCATCAGCCACTGGGAGGATCTACAGGTGAGGCATCCCCAGTGGCTCATGCGCAGCTTCTTTATAAAGTCCATGGTGTGATCCATGTCCCTATAATGCCCTGCGAGAGTCCTACCTGCCACTCCCCCAGCCTCTTTGTGTCTCCAACTCCTGTAGCTCACAACACAGTACTCTGGATGCAGAGAGAGAGAAATGGGCCTTTCTGGCAGCATCCCACCCACCCAGCTGGGAAAACTGGGTACTCACTCAAATGCTCTTCCCTTCCTCCTTGGGAGAAATCTCTGGCCAAGAAGGTCTCTCTTGGCATTAGACTATGCCACTTTGGGTTGGGGTGATATAGATAAAATCAAATGCTTCCTCTTACCCTCTCTAATGTCTCCAAAATTGTTTTTGTTGTTGTTGTTGTTTCAATTAAGTGCTGGAACTTCTCCTGGACTTCCATAAAAGCTCACCTATCCATAAGTAATTTTCTAATACAGTGTTTTCCAGGAGAGAACACAGACTGAGAGTACCTAGAGCCAGTTCACAGACCACTGCAGGGTCCACTACCAAGACGAAGTCTGTATGCCTATTACCCACTGCTCGGGTGGGTCTTCTAGGTTCCTTGGCATATGGTGCCGGATCCCATAGCTCCCTCAGAGGTACTTTTGTCTGTGGATGGATGCCAAATTGTTGTTGAAGGGGGGATACAATGACAAATGTCTTATATAGCTATCTTGCTGATATCATTTCCACATAATCCATTTCTCTTGAATAAATGCTCCCAGCATTGTTGTAAGCCTGTGGTCAATTTCCAGAGTTCTGGAAATGTTAATTTTGACTATTTTTGTTCACATTACTTTTATGGAAGCAAGGGTTTTCAGAATTCCTTCCTTGGCCATTCCATGGTGCTTCTCCTGCCTTCCTTTTCACCATAGAATATGGTTATCATCATCCAGACTTAAACATTTTAAATGATATCTTTGCAGAAGAACTATACCAATAAGATGAATAAACTTTCAGAAATGTAAACTTGATTGAGGTGTCCCTTATTACGTAAACTGTCCAAACGCTCAGGCATTTCTGAATAAAAATCAAAGCTCTTATGATACGTAGTTCCAAATTCACTATTGCCTTCCAGGCATCCTGTGACTCAGAAATGTTTGCCGAGTGTGTTGCGCTCACTCACAGCTTTCGGTTTTTACTTACTCTGTTCCCTTTGCTTGGCCATCTTGCCGAATGAATTCCTTCTAGTCATTCGTCAAGTCAAATATCAAGTCAAAACTCAATCACTTCTTCTCTGAAGGCTTTCTGTAATCCCAGAGGTAATGTCTTTTTATATCTTCATCACGCTGTGTGCATTCCTCTATTAAATCACTTTTTATATAGTATGTAATTGTGGTTTGCCATCTCTTTCCCCACCACTTTAAGAGTTGGAATTACAGAATTTCAATTTTTTAAACCCTATGCTTAGGAAAATGCCTGCCATATAGTATGAACTACTTGAATGTTGTCTGAATAACTGGGTGAGAGAGTTGAGAGTCATAGACAAGGAAGTTTGGAAGTGGGAGATAGCAATTAAGAGGATCATGGTGCTAGCTTTTTTCAACCAGAGAATATATTTGGATACTTTTCTTTATCCCTTCTCCAGTAAATGATAAATGGCTTTCTGCCCTGGTGAAGAGAGTCCCCTTTAGCTTAGTAATGCCTCTGAGTGCACTAAGAATTAATGGTTCAGGGCTCAAAGGAAAAGATTTGGCACAGGCAGGGATGGGAGAAGAATTATGCAGCCAAAATATTTCTCTTCTTTTTTTCCTCAAACTCTCTGAAGGGAGAAAACATAAAACTGAATATTATATTAAGCATTAAACAAAGATAATATTCTCACTCTGTGATTAAAGGATAATGGTGTTCTTGTGATGGTGTCAGTTATAATAAACTAAATAAATTATAAGTAGTAATCTTGTTTGTAGGAAGTTATACTGGTTGACATGTCATATCTTTTCCATTTGTAGTTTCCCAAACTTTCTGATTTGTTTCCAACAAAAATTGATGTTGGTAAGATGAATAAAAACCTAAGCATGGGAAGAAGTTGATGGATAGCTTTATGTGGTCTGCATGGAAAAATCCTCCTCAGGAAGGAACCCAAATTACTAACTGGAAAAGGGCGGGAAGAATAACTGATGTCAGTAAAAAAAAGTTATGAAAAATCAAAAGGTCAGAACTTTGGATATTTGTAAGTTAAGGTGTATTTTGACTTGTCCTGGAGAGACTCAAAATCTACAATTGAACTGAATTATTTCCAGTGAAATTACTTGGCTCAAATAATTTCCTATTTCAATACCTTGCTGCTATGAGGACAAGTGAAATAGACCAGTGCAACTAATAAGCCAAATTACATAATATTTGGGGGAGACCTTGAAACATGACAGTGTAAACTATATTGCATCCATATTTCTATTCATGCACCATTATTGTAATCAACAGTTAGTTGTTCAAAGTAACCAAGACTTTACTTAAACTCTTTATATTCCTTCTATACATAGAAAGGTAGATTAATTTCTTGTACAAAAAGAGAAATTTATGTGTGACAGATATAAATTTCATCGATTATTTTAAAATCCAGAATTTTAAAAATACAAATAGTAAATACTGGCGTTTCTGTCACTTCATTTAAAATACTACTAACTGATTAAAAATAATTCTACTAATATATATATATTACTTTGAGCAAGATATCATCTATCAGTTATCTGGTATTCAAGAAAACAAACGTGCTAAAGACACTGATCTGAAATATATTAAATTTCCCCTTCCTTTTATTAGCTGGTATCCCAGTTATTACATATATCACATATACATATAACTATATATAATCATATACAATTATATATGATATATACATGTTTTAAATTCAGTTTATTTACTCCAGTACTTAAAGAATATTCTACCTTGTTACTAAAGGCAAAAATTGCCAACCCTTCCTAATTTACATGAAACATATTATTAGTCCCCCTTTATAGTGAGGAAAGTGAGTTACACAGAGCTTAATTTATTCATCCACGTTCACCCAACTAGCAAGTAGTTAAGCTGAAGTTGGAACACAAGAATGTTTGACTTCATGTTCTTCCCACCTCTTTTCTTCCCTTTTTCAACACATATTTTTGAGTGTTCACTATACACCAGGTAATGTGCTGTGCACCAGAAATTTAATCATGAGAAGATCCCCAAAAAGGAAATTAGTGAATTAGGCAACAAATAATGTGTTATGTTTGACTGAAAATAGAGTTGGTATTTCTAATAGTACTGTCAAGGAGCATAAAGGCAGGGACCATCAGAAAAAATAGTAGCTGTCCTAGGGCGGGCTTTTGGACTGAGGACAGGGCAGGGGGTGAGGGACATCAACTAAGTTATGGGTTAGAAAAAGAAGTCCTATAGAGAAAGGTCATGGATTAAAAAGAAATAACAGGGACTTCCTTGGGGGTCCAGTGGTAAAGAATCCACCTTCTAATGCAGGGGACGTGGATTCGATCCCTGGTGGGGGAGCTTCCCACATGCCATGGGGCAACTAAGCCTGTGTGCCACAACTACTGAGCCTGTGTGCCTCAACTAGAGAGCCTGTGTGCCACAAACTACAGAGCCCATGTGCTCTGGAACCCATGCGCCACAACTACAGATCCCACACACGCCACAACGAAATATCCCGCATGCCCCAATGAAGATCTTGTGTGCCGCCATTAAGACCCGATGCAGCCAAAAAAAAAAAAAAAAAGAAATGATAACGGGAGATAAATAGTGGTTGAGATGACAGTATTAGGACATTCTAAGACAGAGGTAAAAGTGAGAATGAGCCCCAAATAAGTTTAGAAAGACAATTTCTCTAGGGCAGGTCAATGTTTGGAATAGGCAGAAGTTTAAACCTTTTGGTTACAAGAATTAAATTCTAAAGGTAGAAGTCTAGTAGGTTTTAGATTAGAAAGAGGGGCAAGCAAGGGAATGACATTATTGCTGCCATAGATGATGGTATGGCTAAGCATCTATACCTAGGAAATGCCAAAACATGCAGATGTCTCTTAAGTGATCTTAGCTATATAAACAGAGAATAGAAGCACCCCAAAATCAGACAGATCATTACAATAAACAGGGACAACAGAAAAAAGAAAAGAAGAAAAATAAGATTTGGAGAAACACCCATGGGGTTTTTCTTCCTTTCTTAAATTTCTGAATGACTAATTTGTCCCTGGATACCACAAACATCAACTACTCATTCCAAAACTGCTTAGAACATTGTTTTTGAGTTTTTTACAAAACATTTTTCAATCATTAGTCCAAGTTTATATAAGCAGGTTTAGATACAGCCCCTCTGAGCATTCTTATTTAATGATATACGGGATGCTGTACTTTTGAATTGGGTAAATTTCCACTCACTTTATATTTAGGCCTCCCAGGACCTTGTTCTATAATACAGAAGAAAAGTAACTTGATTCCACAGAGGCTACATGTAAGTTATGGCATTCTCATAAATGTTACTTGGGCTACCCTAGAGAAAAAGCAAAAAGAGATACTCCATAGAATAGTCAGCAGTAGTGAATGAAAAACCTCTAGTTAGATCCAAGAGAGAGAGTATGGCATGTATTATAGCAAAGTGGCTTCAGTATAGCTGTCATGGTTTATATTACATCATGGTTAAGAGCACAGACTCTAAAGATAGGATAACTGGGTTTCAATCTCAGCTCTGCTACTTACTAGCTGTGTGATGCAATAAAGTCATCCAATCCCTCTGCATCTCAGCTCGCTTATTAGTAAAATGAATATATTAT
Organism: Delphinapterus leucas; assembly: GCF_059928025.1. NCBI lineage: Eukaryota > Metazoa > Chordata > Mammalia > Artiodactyla > Monodontidae > Delphinapterus > Delphinapterus leucas. Next base: position 68,306,218 of record NC_143137.1, on the reverse strand, counting down.
AATAAGATCTACTTCAAAGAGTATTATGACAGTTACAGGAGTTGATATATATAAAGTGCCTTGACCAGAACACTACAATTATTATTATTATTTTGTGGTTGGTGACGCAATGTATAGGCTTTGGCAGTAAATAGTCTTAGCATGGCCAAACCAGAAGTGTGCCTGTTTTCTGCTCACGTAACTAGAATCTGACAGAAACTAAATTGAGACTCAAAAAACTCATTGACTACTCCTTACTAAAAGTTCAGGTTCATATGACCACAGGCAGAAGTCATATAACTGACATTCTGAACTAAAATAAAACTACCTAACCTAGTATTACCAGTTTGATAGTCTTGAATAAGAGATCTCCTACTATGCCTTCTATAATACAAATGTTTTCCTAACACATTCTCCTTTGCCACCATTATGCAAAGTATGGAGTACTGACCAGAAGATATCTCATCAACTTTGATCTGACCACGGAAGCAATTAGGTTTTTGCTCTTCTTTCCCAGACATCATATTTAGCATTAGTTTTTCTAGAAGTTTTAACATACTTTCACTCATATTGTTTGAATTTAGAGTTAACTAAACCCCTGGGCTGTCCTCAATATTCTGCAAGTTGCTGCATTGACAGGCAAGATGAGCTCCATTTTATTGCGTCTCTTAACTTAATAAACTACCTATTTTAGTTTATTTCCAGTGAAAAGTGACTTCACGCTTGCTGACACATGTTCAGTGGTTATACAAGAAATGTTGATATTTTGTCTTTCATGCATCAACTCAGTCTTCTCACTCTCTTGCACTTCCGCTTTCCAATTTCTTTGAAGCCACTGTCCATTTGACATGAAAAATGTACTTATAGTCATGTGGCTAATTATTTCAAGGAGAGGTGAAAAAAAAATCTCGAATATGGCATGATTAACTCCATCTGCTTCAGCTAAAGCAATTGCATACTGCAGAATTTCTTTGCACAGACAAATTTTCAGCAATTTACTTTTGTTAAATATCGCATTCTGTTCCTCCAATGCTGGACTGATTTTTTTATGTATCTTCAGAGAATCAACACTATCCCATAGCACATCTTAAAGATCATATACTTTTCCTGTGAAATTTTATGCAAGTGAATTGTCTTTGTTAGCTTTTACCAAATTATTATCACTTCTCATGTCATTATTCAGGTTTTTAGCTCTTGGCTTTCTAACTTCCCATTGCAAAAGTGAATAGTCTCATGATGGTTGACTGTTCCATTCAAGATCTGAGGTGAAGAGGCAGAGATGGGGATGAGGCCAGACTAAGGAGTGCTATTCATATCCTTGATATATGACTATTTATCTCTGCTACTCAGTTTCATAGCAGCAATGCTTCTCCTGTTGCCATCAGACAGGATTATTTGCAAAAAAGCTCTTAAGAGTTTTGCAACTAACCCCAAGGCTGGGGCTGGACCTGAGATGTGCTACTTAGTATCTGATAATCTTAGGTTTTTTAGACTCCCTAACTCTCAGATTCCTCATATGTTAATGAAGATAATTAAGACTGGAATATTCCTGGTAGGGTTGTTAAAGGATTAAGATAAATTATTTAAAGTGTTCCATATAATGCCTGACACACGGAGATTACTCAATAAGCATAGCTATTACTATTTCTGAAAATATGCACTCTTCAAAAGTATTTGTGAAATAACTATTAATTTAGATTAAATTACCTTGTATCAGGTTATGATTAAATGTAAAAGAACTGGAATTTGTTGATGACTTAAAGTAAACAGAACTTTAAGAATATACACATGATTTTTTGCTTAAACCCTAAAGTACTTGAGAAAAAAAGAAGACAAAATAGCAATATTATTTAATATTTACTAGGTCTAAGAATTAAAAAGATGGCAAATGCCCAAATAAGAACCTATCCGCTCCTTGATTATTTCTTCCACCACATCACTATTACACTTTCTGAATTCTTACACATATTCTGTACCTAAAAATTTACCAGTAAAGTATTAAACTCATGCTTATTTTGATAATTGTTTCACATGTTTTTTTAGCCTATGTTTAAAAATGCAGTAGAGCCCTAATGACTTGATTAAGATCCTTTAGTAGACAGGTGTATATGTCTTAAGCTTTAGAACAAAAACAGCATCACCTCCTCATCTGGTTTGACTATATTGGTCTTAAACACCTACACATAAACCTATACATAACAAATGATGAATAACTTATTCTGGTAATTTCATAGTTTGAGAATATTGTGTTACATGGTGGGCCTGGATCTCTCTTCAGGAAAGGACTTCTTGTCAAGTATGGCTGGGATTGCTATTGGTGAACAGTGTTTAGTTGTCAGCCACCCTGGCGATTGCCTCAGATGTAGAGATCTGCCTCACCTAAGGTTTTGTCCCTTCCTATGAGACAGCCTGGGACCTGGGACCTGGGACCCTTTGCTGCAGTGCTTACACCTGGACAAATGTCTCCTCGAGCAACAAAATACAAAGAAACTATAAGGGACTAAAAATAACTGCATGCATGCACATAATTAGTTGGGACTAATTATGAACAAGATACAAAAAGACCAAAAACTCAACAAAAGTAGGGTACTGCACATGCACCGTGCACATAGCAGCACCAAGGGGGTGGGCAGACTACCCAAGCCACCCCTCTGGCCCAACCCCTGGACCCACCCCTACCCTCACCCCATATAAGGGACCAGCTTGCCTCCCCTCGGGGAGCGAACAAGGGAAACTATTACTTGTTTTCACTCCCTCCTGCTGCAGCAGGAGCCCCAATAACGCCTTGTGTGAATTTCTTACCTGGCTCTTATCAATTTCTATTGATTAAGGGAGGCCAAGAACCTTGGTCAGTAACACCTAGAGTGACCCCACTTTCTCTTTGAAGTATCCCTGACCACCATAACTAAAATTGCAGCTCCTTTCCCATAGCAGTACACATGCACTTCTATGTTTATTTCTTTCAATAACATTGCTATATAACATACTTGACATATTTATTTACTTATGTGCCACTGTTTCTCTTTCCCCTTCAGAATACAAGCTCAATGAAGGCAACATTTGAGGTCTGTTTTGTTTACTGCTATATCCCAAGTGCTCAGAAGAGTATCTGAAACATAATAATTGTTCAATAATTATTTTTTAAATAGCTACGAACTGTAGAGTAAATATCCTACTCTCTGTTAAGGAAGAAAGGTGAAATATGTAGTGTTCAATAAAATAAACAAAAGTTGTGTTTGTAATTTGGATTTTCTCAAAGTTCAGCTTCAATGATAAAAGATGGTTATTTATAATGATGAAGCTCTACTTTATTCTTCCCTTGGTTATTTATCCATGAATGTTTATTTCCTTAGTCAAAATCTAGGAGGAGAGGAAAAATGTGTGGCAGTCAATATAGCTCCCTTTTATACACAGCTGTCCAAGGCCACTTAGCTATCTCTTTGTCATTAAAAAAAAAAAAAGTGTCTGAGTTTTGCTTCCTAAATTTGACTTCAAATTTTCTTGTACATACTTGAATCTCTCACATCCAGCAATTTAACTTCACATCAAGAACTCCCTTTTTATGGGGGGTGAGGGATAGTTTGGGAGTTTGGGACTGACATGTACACACTGCTATATTTAAAATGGATAACCAACGAGGACCTGCTGGATAGCATAGGGAACTCTGGTCAACACTCTGCAATAACCTAAATGAGAAAAGAATTTGAAAAAGAACAGATACATGTGCATGTATAACTGAATCACTTTGGTGTACACCTGAAACTAACACAACATTGTTAATCAACTATACTCCAATGTAAAATTTAAAACAAAACAAAAAAAATAAAACACACAAAAAAATTTCCTTTTTAAAGAAAACCCATTCTTTTTATGGCTTTTTCATTCAAAGGCTTCCCAAGAAACTTTCATAAACTCTCCTCTCTATGCTTGCTCTCAGTACAAGGCACAGCAAATTATTAGCAATTGAAACCCTGCCTCTTTGTCCAATTGGGGTTCCAGGCCACTGGTCCCAGAGTACACCCAGTAAAGTATTCCCTGATAGCTGGGAGGAAAAGTTAGCTTAAAGTATTCTTGTAAAATTTTTACTGAGCTATATCTTACATATCATACAATTCATCCATTTCAAGTGTATATTTTAAAGATTATTAATATTACTAACTAGTATAAACATCATCATAGATCAGTTTTAGAACATTTTTATTCCTCAATAATATTGTTCTTATCCACTTATGCTTAATTACCATTCCCAGCTTTAGGCAACCATTAATTTACTTTATTTCTCTAAAAATCTGCATATTCTGGATATTTCATATAAATAGAATTATACAATATGTGCATAATATGCCTGGCTTCTGTCATTTAGCATGTTTTGAAGTTCTTCCATGATATAGCATATGTCAATAGTTTTATTGTTGAATAGTATTTCATTGTATGGATATGCCACATTTTGTCGATCCACCTATTTTGTCTATCCAGTTGATTGGCAGTTTTTCAGTTTGGGGACATGATGAATAATGTAACTATGAACGTGTCCTTGTGGGGACATATGTGCTCAATTCTCTTATGTAGATATTTAGTAATTTTATGTTTAACTTTTTGAGAAACTGACAAACCATTGTCCAAAGTGGTTGTAAAAATTTCATTCCCACCAGCATGTTTCTTCACATCCCCCATCAACATTTGCTATTGTCAGTTTCATTTATTACAGGCATTCTAGGTGGTTTGAAATGACATCTTATTGTGGTTTTAAATTGCATTTCTGTGGGCAGGGGGATGGGAGTAGGCCAAGTTAAACATCAAAGACCCCACTGTTTTTACTGAAGTTTGGTAGTTTTTCTTGAATAATCCATCTTCAGATGGTTGGAAGCCCTTGGTTGGTTTCCAGAGTTCTGAAAGAGTCTGTTTTGCTGATATTTGTTGTTTTTGTGGAGGAGATTTACCAAGGTTCTCACTTCACCACTCCGTAAGTCCTGCTCAAATCTAAAATGTTGTTATGATAAGTTTTAATTTTATAAAATTCATCTTTATTCAGAGATTTCTTAATTCTCCCTCTATATAATCTCTTTTTATTATTTGACGTCTCAACATTTAAAATGTTCTCCATTAGAAATTTATTTTGATAGAAGCTAGCCAGTTGTCTAACCACCACATGTTAAATAGTATTTCCCTTTTCTTCTTTGCATGCTTGTATCACTCTTTGCCAACTATAGGCTTTTTTCAAGCTTGTACTTTTATTAAGAATGATACATTTATTTATACATTTTTTGAACACAGAAAAGTTAAGAGAAAAATAATAGCCCACTGAAATACTGAAATGCCACTTAAATACTATTATCTATATGTTACATTATTTATCTATTTCTCTATCTACTTATGTTTTCTGAAGTTTCACCTGTGTGTAATTTTTACATGAACACACTGGCCAACGAATGCAGAGACATCCAATCATCGTGTCAAAAACTCTTCAACTTTCCATTATTAGGAAAATGCCATGATGATGATGAAATAGTAATAAGAACAAACACATAGTGTCTGTTATGTAACAGGTTCTGTTCTAACTACTTATAAATATTAACTCATTTAATTTTTATATCAACTCTATGAGGTAGGTACTACTATGATCCCCATTTTCCAGATGAAGAAACTGAGGCACAGAAGGGTTAAATAACTTGTCCATGGTGACTCAGCTAGAAAATAGTGGAGTTGGGAATTCCAGTTCCAGAATCTTTACTGTCAAATCTTATTACTATCCTTGCTTTACATGAGTTAACTAAGGCACACAGTGGTTACGAGTTGTTCGACCAGTAACTGGTACAACTAACACTTTGATTCACTCAGACTCTACAGGTGGCAGAGGGCAACTACTGGGGATACAGTACACACACGCCCCCAGGTTTAAGATGGGAAGACAGTTTGGGGAAGAAGAGATTCCCACTGTCTATATTACCTAGGACTTAAGCTACTTTCCAGAGATCCATTCCCTGACTTCTTGCTTAGAGGGGAGTGTGACAAGACAGTGCAGATGTACCCAGCTAGAAGAAAATTGGAAAACTGGAAGCAACAGGAGTTTGAATTCCAAAATGAGCTGTTAGAACATTTCACTCCAGTAGCAATCTGCCTATAGCAATATCCCAGCTACAAGGGCAGGACCACTCCAACACCTACAAAGAGATGCTGGGAAAAGGTATAGCCAATAACCTTACCAACCACCTGCTTGAGCATCTGTGCTCTCCTGGATAAACTGGCAGCCCAGGCTGACTGATACGATACTCTAGAGTCTAGATGCATTAATGGCTCTTACATCCTGACAACTCTGGGCATGCTGGCAACATACACATCGACTGTGTCACACATATTGGCCAGTTCAGACAAAGAGACCTTCCTAGAATACCCTAGGATTACCACCCCAGGCAGAGACCCCCTCTCTCTCCTCAGAACCCAGGAAGGCTCCTCGCCATCCTACCCAGGCAGCACACAAAGCATGAAAAGGGCCCAGCTGAGATCTCTCTAAATTTTGCTAGACCATCTCCTCTTTTATCTTCTTTCATCTGCACGAAATTTTGATGTTCATTTCCCCAAACTTTTTCTGGGCATGGTTTTCAAGTGCTCACTTCAGCCAGTGAATGCATTCCTGTTAGTTTCAAAATGTTAACATTGACAGGTGACAGGTAGTAACAGTTTATAAGAATTCTCTACGTTTCTAAGCATTTGCTTACTTTAACTATTGAACGTAAACTTGGAATTTCTTCAACAGGTAATGGTAAACATATGTCATTGATTTGGAACTCAATATAATAAATGAAAGTATTTATGAGAATCACATGCAACTCAGAGTGTCACAGGGAAATACTTTGGCAGAATCTGCTTATGCCTTCTGTGGTATGTATTCAATCAGAGAACATTATATATTACTTTCTCAAGAGTTTTACAATTGAGCTTATCTAGTAGTGACTATGGAATAAATGTTTTATTATATTTACCATAAATATATATGACTAAATTAGACATGATTAATATCATTGATCTGCTAGAATATGTATTATATAAGTTAACTTTGTTGTAGTAGACATACTTTTTTTTTTAAACCCAGTTATAATAATATTTCACTGGACTTCAGAATCTGGTAGCAAATCTACCGAAGAACTTGTGAACAACACAGATAAGGAAATTGTTTCCCTTGGCTCATGAGCCAGATTACACTGTAAAAGGCCATCCTGCCTACACACACACATTGACTACCTTGCACACACATATAAGTTCACTGATGTGACCATTCCCTCCACCATGCTTGCCCCCAGGGATGATTCCTGACAGAGACTGTATGATGAACTGCATTTTGTCCTGTTGTTTATATAGGAGCGTCCAAGAGAACATAGCTTGAGTTTTCAGTTGTGATTCATATCCAGTAACATGTTCAAATCACTTTTTTAAGAAATGACTCAGGTAATGTTTTTCTCTATCTTCTGCAAGAACATTAAGTATATCTTCCCAAGTACATCCTCTGTTTTATAATAAATCATTTTCAGATATTTGTTTTCCCAAATCTTCCAAAAAAAAAAAAAGTATTCTCTCTCTTGTGTTATGCAACTGTTGATAAGCCTTGTGCTGAGGTTTTGTGTGTAGATGGAGTTCCTTATCCATGAATGGGGAGGTTTCTATCCCAGTCCAAAGATTTACCAACAGACAGACTTTCAAGATAGAGAAAAGGATGAAAACGGGGTATTTTATAGTTATAGGTGTTTGCTTTTGTTGTTTTAAGATGTAGAAGTGGCAAATGGCAATTCAATGTTAAGGAAGATATTATTATAAAAAATGATAGAAACATTTAAAGATCTTGGCAGTCTAAGTTCATTTAAAGCAATGTTTTTCAAAGTGTGGTACCCTGAACAGCAGCATTACTTAAGGAATTGTTCCATTTCACCCAAGTTATCAATTTTGTGGGCAAAGAGTTATTTATAACATTCCTTTATTACCTTTTTAATATCCATGGGATCAGTAGTAATGAACACCCCCCCATTTATTTCTGATACTAGTAATTTGTAGCTTTTGTCTTTTTTTTTCTTGGTTAGCCCAGCTAGAGTTGTATACATTTTACTAATCTTCTACAAGACCCGCTTTTGGTTTCACTGATTTTATCTATTGATCTCCTGTTTTTATTTGATTTCTGCTCTAATTTTTATTTTCTGCTTACTTTGGATTTAATTTGCCCTTCTTTTCTAGTTTCCTAATATAGAAGCTTAGGTTTCTTAGTTTAGACCTTTCTTCTTTTTTAATATATGCATTCAATACTATAGATATCCTTCTAAGCACTGCTTTCACTGTATTCTACAAACTTCAATGTGTTGTATTTTCATTTAGTTTAAAATATATCTTTATTCATCTTGAGATTTCTTATTGCACTGGTGTTACTTAGAAGTGTGCTATCTAATCTACAAATATTTTGGGAATTTCCAGCTATCATTCTATTTATTTTTAATTTAATTACATTGTGAACTGAAAGCATACTTTATATAATTTCTATTCTTTAAATTTGTTAGAGTGTGTTACGTCGCCCAGAATATGGTCTATATTGATGAATGTTCCATGTGAGCTTGAGAAGAATGTGCATTCTGATATTATTAAATAATTTATAAACGTCAATTAGAGCCAATTGATTGATGGTGTTGTTCAGTTCAATTATATACTTAATTTTCTGCCTACTGGGTCTGTCAATTATTGATAGAGGGGTGTTGAAATATCCAACTATAATAGTGGATGGATGTCTATTTCTCCTTGAAGTTCTGTGAATTTCTCTCTTAAATATTTTGACACTCTGTTATTAAATGCATAAACATTAATGATTGTTATGCCTTCTTAGAGAATTGATTGCTTTTGCAATATCCTCTTTATTCCTGATAATTGTCCTTACCCTGAAGTATGCTTTGCCTGGAATATTATTCTAGATTTCTTTTGATGAGTGTTAGCATGATATATCTTTCAACATCCCTTTATTTTTTAACCTATTTAAGTCTTTTTTAAATTTTTCCTTCCAGTTTTATTGAGATATAGTTGACACTGTATATGTTTAAGGTATACAGCATAATGATTTGATTTGTATACATCATGAAGTGATTACCACAAAAACTTTAGTGAATATCCATCAAATCATATAGATACAAAATTAAAGAAATAGAAAAAATAATTTAAAAATTTTAAATATTTTTTTCTTGTGCTGAGAACTCTTAGGATTTACCCTCTTAACAGCTTTCATATATAACATAGAGCAGTGCTAATTATTAATTATATTTATCATGTTGTACATTAAATCCCTAGTATTTATTTTTCTTATAACTGGAAGTTTATACCTTTTGACTACCTTCATCCAATTCTCCCTTCCCCCAAGCCCTTGGCTCTGGTAATCAAAAATCTGATCTTTTTCTGTGAGTTCGTTTTTGAAGTATAATTGACCTACAACATTATGTTAGTTGCTGTTACACAACATGACTCAATATTTCTATACACTTCAAATTGATCAGCACAGATAAGTCTACTTACAATATATGACAATACAAAGATATTACTTGTACATAGTTATTGACTATATTTCCTACACTGTTTATTTCATACCTGTGACTCATTTGTTCTGCAACTGGAAGTTTGTACCTTTTACTCTCCCTCAACTATTTTTTCCCTTTCCCCACAGCCCCCCAGCAATCACCTATTTGTTCTCTGTATCTATAACTCTGTTTTATGTTTGTTCATTTGTTTTAATATTTTAGCTTCAACATATAAGTGAAACCATACAATATTTGTCTTTAACTGTCTGACTTATTTCACTTAGCATAATACCCTCTAGGTCCATCCATGTTGTCACAAATGGCAAGACTTCATTCTTTTTTATGGCTGAATAGTATTCCATTGTGTGTGTGTGTGTGTGTGTGTGTGTGTGTATACCACATCTTTATCCATTCATCTGTTAATGGGGACTTCAGTTGCTTCCATAGCTTGACTATTATAAATAATGCTGTAATGAACAAAGGTGTGCATATATCATCTCAATTAGTGTTTTTGATTTCTTCAGATAAATACCCCAAAGTGGAATTGCTGGAACATATAGTAGTTCTCTTTTTAATTTTCTGAGGTATCTCAATATTGTTTTCCATGATGACTGCAACAATTTACATTCCCACCAACAGTGTATGAGGGTTCCCTTTTCTCCACATCCTTGCCAACACTTTGTTCTCTTTTGGATAATAGCCATTCTGACAGGTGTAAGGTGATATCTCATTGTGATTTTCATTTGCATTTCCCTGATGATTAGTGATGTTGAGCATCCTTTCTTCTTCTTTTTTTTTTTTTTGCGGTACGCGGGCCTCTCACTGTTGTGGCCTCTCCCATTGTGGAGCACAGGCTCCGGACGCGCAGGCTCAGTGGCCGTGGCTCACGGGCCCAGCCGCTCCGCAGCATGTGGGATCTTCCTGGACCGGGGCACGAATCCGTGTCCCCTGCATCGGCAGGCGGACTCTCAACCACTGCACCACCAGGGAAGCCCCCGAGCATCCTTTCATGCTCCTGTTGGTCACCTGTTATGTCTTCCTTGAAAAAATGTTTATTCAGATCCTCTGCCCATTTTTTAATCAGGTTTTTTGTTTATTTGTTTTTCTGATGTTGAGTTGTATGAGTCCTTTGTATATCTTGGATATTAAACCCTTATTGGATATACCATTTGTAAACAACTTCTCCCATTCAATAGGTGGCCTTTACGTTTTGTTAGTAGTTTCCTTCTCTGTGCAAAAGCTTTTTAGTTTAATGTATTCCCATTTGTTTATTTTTGCTTTTTTTCCCCCTTGCCTGAGGAGCCAAATATTACAAAGATCAATATCAAAAAGCATACTGCTTATGTTTTCTTCTAGAAGTTGCTTCAGGTTTTATTTAAATCTAGAATCCATTTTGAGTTTACTTTTGTATGTGGTATGAGAAAATGTTCTAGTTTCATTCTTTTACAAGTAGCTGTCTAGTTTTCCCAGCACCACTTATTAAAGAGACCATCTTGTCTCTATTGTATATTCTTGATTCCTTTGTCACAGATTAATTGACCATAAGTGCATGGGTTTATTTCTGGGCTCTCTATTTTGTCCCATTGATCTATGTGTTGTTTGTGTGCCAGTACCATACTGTTTAGATGACTGTAGCTTTGTAGTATAGTTTGAAATCAGGGAGGGTGATACTTCCAGCTTTGTTCTTTTTTCTCAACATTGTTTTGGCTTTTCTGGGTCTTTTGTTATTTCATAGAAATTTTAGAATTATTTGTTCTAGTTCTGTGAAAAATGCCCTTAGTATTTTAATAGGGATTACACTGACTCTGTAGACTGCCTTAGGTAGTATGGTAATTCTAACAATATTAATTCTTCCAATCCATGAACACGGTATACCTTTCCATCTGTCTGTGTCATCTTCAATTTCTTTCACCAGTGTCCTAGAATTTTCTGAGTACATGTCTTTCACCTCCTTAGATTTAGTCCTAGGTATTTTACTCTTTTTGATGTGATTGTAAATGGGATTGTTTTCTTAATTTCTCTTTCTGATAGCTCATAGTTAGTGTACAGAAATGCAACAGATTTCTGTATATTAATTTTGTATCCTGCCACTTTCCTGAATTCACTGATGAGCTCTAGTAGTTTTTTAATGGCGTCTTGAGGATTTTCTATACATAGCATCATGTAATCTGGAAACAGTGACTATTTTACTTCTTCCCTTTCTATTTGGATTCCTTTTTTTTAATTTATTTTTTTCTTGTCTGAATTGCTGTAAGTAGGATTTCCAATACCATGTTGAATAAAAGCAGTGAGAGTGGGCATCCTTGTCTTGTTCCTGATCTTAGACGAAATGATTTAACCTATTTAAGCCTTAAATTCTACTAGAGTTGTAACTGTTCTCTTTCACTGCACTTGTTCTGTTTTGTTTGTTTTTGTCTTCTCTTTTTTTTGCCTTCTCTGATTCAGTCAAGCATTTTGTATGATTCTATTTTCTCACCTCTCAGCATATCAATTGTAATTTTTAAAAAAACATTTAAAGGTTGCCCTACTGTTTTTAATATACATTTATAAGTAATCTAAGTCCATTTTCCCGTAACACTATGCTGCTTCACAGGCAGTCCAAGTTCCTTATAACACAGCATTCCCGTTTCATCCCTACCATCCCTAGCAACATTGCTGTCATTCATTATCCATAACCTATAATCAATAAACACATTACTGTTATAATTATTTTAGACAACTGGTTTCTGTTAGATCAATTAAGAATAATAAAAATATTTTATTTTACCTTCATTTATTTCCTTCCCTAATGCTATTCCTTTCTCTGTGTAGATCTCAGTTTCTGACCTACATCATTTTTATTATTTCTGAAAATTTTTTAACATTTCTTGCAAAGTAGATCTACTGACAACATATTCCCTCAAGTTTTGTCTGAGAAAGTCTTTATTTCTCCTTTGCTTTTGAAAGATAATATTGCTAGTATAATAGTTTCCTTTGAGGCTAAGCCTTTGTTAAGAAGGACAGAATACTATGGGCTTATTTCCAAATAGTTACTTTTTCCCTCCCCCTGCCAGAAGCATAACAGGATTTTCCTCTGACTTTCACCTTGAGATCCTGGTGGGCTCCTAGAGGTAAAACTCAGAATATATGACAACCCCTTTAAGGCTAAGCCCAGGAAGTTTCATCTTTCAAGCTAGTCCAAGGTCAATCATACTTTAAAAAAAGTTCTATTGTAAAAAGAACACTTAATATGAGATTTACCCTCTTAAAAATTAAATGTACAATATATTACTGTTAACTGTAGGTAAAATGTTGTACATTTAAATGTTCCTACCAGTTGCTGTCATCTGTGGCTCCTTCTGTTCTTGGTAAACTGTGATTCTCTACATTCCCCTGTCTCTTCAGTTTTCAGGGCACTCCTTTGCCCTGTGACTTCAATTCTCTAATGATTCTAAACAGAGATGTTAATTCTCACTATGTTTAGCATTTTTTTCTCTTTTTGTGAGAATGGGATTGATTACTTCTAAGCTCTTTACATGTTGGACAGAAAGTTGAGAATATGTAGCTAGATGCAGAGATAAACGTCATATTCAGCTGACTGAGACTCTCACTAATTATGAAAACAATCCTTACTATATAATCACCCTACCTATAAACTGTGTATTCCCACCTATATATACATTCAAAGAAAAACCACTCTACTGACAAACTTTGATGTTCAGATCTGAGGTGCTCTCTCTATTGGAACAGCCTGAATAAAATCATTTTCCTTACTTGTCTGGATTTTTGTCTTCGACACACCTCCTAGCAAATCTATACATAATTTCTCCCTGTTTTATGAAACAGCTTTAAAGACTTTACTATCTTTTTTTCTTTTTTAGGCTCAATAACTTTTTAAAATTGAAGTATAGTTGATTTACACTATTGTGTTAGTTTCAGGTGTAGAGCATAGTGATTCAGTTATATATATATATTTTTTTCAGATTATTTTCTATTATAGGTTATTACAATATATTGACTATATTTCCCTGTGCTATGCAGTAAATCCTTGTTGCTTATCTATTTTATGTATAGTAGTTAGTATCTGTTAATTGCATACTGCTAATTTATCCCTGCCCCCATCCCTTTCCCCTTTGGTAGCCAGAAGTTTGTTTTCTATGTCTGTGAGTCTGTTTCTGTTTTGTATATAGATTCATTTGTATTATGTTTTAGATTCCACGTATAAGTCATATCATATAATATTTGTCTTTCTCTGTCTGACTTACTTCACTTAGCATAATATTCTCTAGGTCTATTTATGTTGTTGCAAATGGCAATATTTTATTCTTTTATATGGCTGAGTAATATTCCATTTTATATACATACACATATGTATATAAATATATATACACACCACATCTTCTTAAGCCAAATGCCTGTTGATGGGCACTTGGGTTGTTTCCATATCTTGGCTATTGCAAATAGTGCTGCTATGAACACTGGGGTGCATAAACTTTATCATTTTAACTTGTTATGAATTTTTCAACCTGAAACTTTGACTGATAAATTCAAGAATTAATAAAACTATCAGACATTTAATCATACTATCCCATGCCCAAAAGAATCAATTATATATTAGTTGCAAGAAAAAGTTATGATTTTAATGTCAATACCGATAAATCTGTGATATTATAAGAAACATGTTTTTTCAAAATATGGTTTTTACTCTGAGAGCTTCCATAGAAAATTACTATATTAATAAGATTGTTTTCCAATATTTTGACATTTTTAAAGTTATACATAATCTTGTTTTGTTATCCAATCCAAATCCTAATACCATCTTCACACAGAATCTGAAATAAATGCAAACGAACAAAAAATTAAATATCCTAACTCTAATCACACATTCTTTCAAGACGCTTATAAATGATGCCTCTTGCAATCCTATGTTCTCAGAACCACAGACTTTGATAGTGAAATTCAATTACAACCTATCCTTGGCAGTATACAGTCTTCTAACAGAATGTCAAAATGGAAACCCTTCTGTTTCAGTTCTGGCTCAGATTTCAAATTCCAAGAAGAAAACAATAATGAGCAAGTGTTTCCACATTCCACACTGAGGTGAAATACTGCCTATATCAGACTAGCAAAGGAAAGAGCAAGGAAACAAAAATGAAAGCTGTTTTTCAAGCCCTAGTTAAATACTCACCACAGCACAAATATTTCAAGGATTAAGCAGCTAAGAGAAATAACTTTTTTTCTGGATAAAGTTGTTAAACTGCTATGGCATTTTTTTCCTTCCCTCCACTCAACTCAAAGTGTCAGAAAAGTAAGGGTGGTATTCTATTCTTAACTGAATTCACTAAGAGGGGGTTTAATCTAAGCATTTGGAGACCTTGATATATGTGCTCTGGAGTGAAGGAAGAGCATGCAGGCGCCTGAGAAATCTGAGAGAGAGGGAGAGAGAGAGAGAAAGAAGTCAGGTAGCCATCACACACATCCCTGCAATAATTTGTGAGTGTGCTCTATAATCTAGAGTTGTGCCAAAAGAGAAAGAGCTGGTGGTCAGGAATGGAATTAAAAAGGACCATCTGCAGGTTTGATATTACCCAACCAAATGGGTACGCCTTCAGAAATCCAAGGCTGAGGAAGGAATCTGGAGTTGGGGGGCAAGGGACAAATAAACAGGTATATCACCTGAGTAACCAGAAGTGCAGGAGAACACTCCATGAGATAAAGAGTTAAATTTCAATATCTACTAAAGCAAGATCATGACAATACTAGATCAGTACAACAATTCCTTCCCCTACCTCTCTTTTCTTCCAACTTCACTGGAGAGGGTAGAAATGTGGGTTAGCAAGCTGGCAAGTTGTGGGAGGCGGGGATGGAGAGAAAGAAGCAATGGTTGGCAAAATAGAGAAAATGAAGGCATATTTCTTTTTTATTACAGGCTCCACACCTGAACAGGTGCAACAAGGGAGAATGGAGAGAAGATATCATTGATTATAAGTGAAATGGGTTTTGACAATGGGTTTTAACTTGAATCTAGACATTTTAATTACTAAAATAAGACCAGACAAAGACATGAGGGCTGCCTTAGATGTCACCAAAGACAGGAAATAACTAGCCCCATAGAAAACTTTGAATAGGCCAAGGGGAAATAGAATATAATTCTTTTCTGCTTGCACCATATGGTGACATTCTTTATGTGTAAAGTTACAGGAAATTGCTACTATTTAGCACCATCCAAAATCAGGGTCCATTTTAACCATAAACTCCCTTCATGAATATAACCATTAACTTAAAAACACCACCTGTAACTGCCCCAGTTCTCAATGATCATCAAAATTTTGGAACTCTTGTAATTCAGATTTCCTCCACCTTCTACTGTGAATTTAGTATAAAATATTTTGTGTTGATTTTTCTTATTTTAATGACATACAGTTGTCCCACAATATTTAGTGTTTAATATCTATCAATCTATCCATCACCATCAATATGTTAAATTTATCTATCAATTCTAAATGTTTTCCCATCAGCCTTTGTAATTCTTCCTACTCACCACTCTGCACCATTCCCCAGCTCCAGGCAATCACTAATCTATTTTCTCTCACTATAGATTATGTAGATTATATATATACATACACATAAAACATATATAATTCGGGCTTCCCTGGTGGCGCAGTGGTTGAGAGTCTGCCTGCCGATGCAGGGGACGTGGGTTCGTGCCCCGGTCTGGGAAGATCCCACAAGCCGCGGAGCGGCTAGGCCCGTGAGCCATGGCCGCTGAGCCTGCGCATCTGGAGCCTGTGCTCCGCAACGGGAGAGGCCACAACAGTGAGAGGCCCAGAAAAAATATATATATATAATTCACTTATGTAAAATAGGGAGAGAGGGTGAGCACACGCATGTTCGTCCAGAGTCTGATGACCAGAGCACCAGGAGCACTGAGGGGAGGAGATCGATGGACCAGCTGCAACAGTCAGGCAGAGAGTGAATTCAACTTTCCTCCACCCTTTTTTTCTATTCAAGACCTCAGGGGATTAGGTGATACCACCCACGTTGGGGAGAGCCACCTTCTTTACTCATTCCACCAATTTAAGTGTCATTCTCTTCCAGAAACGCCCTCACAAACACACCCAGAATTAATGTTCAATCAGCTACCTGGGCATTTTATGGCCCAGTCAATTTGACACATAAAATTAACCATCACAGAAATCATTCACTATGAACCCTTTTTGATCTGGCATCTTACACTCAACATAATTATTTTGATATTCAACAATTCATGTTGCAAAGCAGAATCTATTGCATAGATATTCATTTATTCATTCGCCTTTTGATGGACATTCAGGTTGTTTTCAAGTTACTGCTATGAGTAAAACTGCTGTGAACATTTGTGTTCAATCTTTATATGGATATCTGCCTTGGTTTCTCTTGGATAAATGCCTAGTTGTTAAACAGCTGGATCATAATATATGTTTAACTTTCTAAGAAACTTCCAAATAGTTTTATCGAGTGGTTGCATAATTTTTACATTCCCACTTGCAGTGTATAAGAGTTCTAGTTATTCCACTTCCTCACCAGTACTTATTATGAGCTGAATTTCTGATTTTATACATTCTATGGGTATATTGGTATCTCATTATAGTGCTAATTTGAATTTCCTTAATGACTCATGGTGTTGAGCATTTTTTCATGTGCTTATTTGACATCAATTAGAGTTACAGCTAATAACCCAAAAATAATATAAAATGGAATCATAAAAACATTCAACCTGAAAGAAGACAAAAAAGGAAAAGAGGAAAAAGATAAGAAATGAGACAATTAAGAAACAAATAATAAGGAGGTAGTTTAATCAATAATATCAATAATCACATTCAACATAAATGATCTAAACACTCCAATTAAAAGACAGAGATTGCTAGATTGTATAAAACAGTAAGATCCAAATACAACTGCATGAAAGAAACCCACTTTAAGTATACAGACAGTAATGGATGAAAATTAACGGAATAGGAGAAAATACCATAGTAACATTAGTGAAAACAACGCTAAAATGGCTGTCGTAATTTAAGACATAAGAGATTTTAGAACTAAGAATATTAAAGGGGCTAAAAAGGGTCATTTCATAATGATAAAGGGATCAATATAAATATAAGATAAATGTAACAGTCCTAAATGTGTGTACACTAAATAACAGAGCTTCAAAATACATAAAGAACAAACTGATGATACTATAAGAAAAACATAAACAAAACCATATATGTAGGACCAGACTGCATCCTTCTCTCAGTGACTGATAGATCAATTACACAGAATATCCTTAAGGATATAAAAACCATGACCAAAATTACCAACCAACATGAACTAATTGATATTTATGAAACACTCCATTCAACAACAGATTATACATTCGTTTCAAGTGCATACAGAACATTTACCAAGAAAGGCTTTATTCAGGGCCATAAAAGAAGTCTCAATTTAGAAAGTCTCAAATTATACAAAGTGTGTTCTCTGACCATAATGCAATTGAATTAGTAACCAATAACAGTAAAATATTAGGAAAGTCCCAAAATATTTGGAAACTATTAATATAAGACAAAATTTTAAATAATCCATTAATCAAAGAATATATGAAAAAAGAAATTAGAAAGCATTCTGAACTGAAGAAAAATGAAAACACAACCTATCAAAAATTCTGAGATGCAGCTGAAACTGTACTAAAAGATAAAATTATAGCACAAAATGTCTATGTTAAAAAGAAAATTATCAAATCAGTAGTCATCTATATTCAGAAACTAGCAAAATCTGAGAAAATTAATCACAAAGAAAACACAAGAAATGAAATAGTAATTATGAAAAACAGAAGTAAATGGAAACAAATAAAAATGAAAACTGCTTGTTTGAGAAGACCAATAAAACTGATAAACTTCTAACCAGATGGATAAAGAAAATAAGTGAGAAGGCACAAATTACCAAATTTGGAACAAGAGAGGTGATGTCATTACAAATTTTAAACACACTCAAAGAATAATAAGGGAATATAATAAATTTTACAACAATAAATTTGACAATTTGAAGAAATGACAAACTTCCTTGAAAGACCCTAACCAACAAAGCTCACTCAAGAAGAAACAGGTCATTTGAATAGCCCTAAATCTATCAAACTATTAGTTAAAGTCTTCCTATAATGAAAAGTCCACGATCAGACAGTTTCACTGGAAAATTCTATGGAACATTTAAATTCCACAAAAAATCTTCAAGAAAACTGAAGAAGAAGGAACATTTCCCAACTCTGTGTGGCCACTATGATCCTGATCCAAAACCACAAAAATATTACAACAAAAGAAAGCTAGATATGAGTATCCTTTATGATCACAGATGTAAACATTCCTAAAAAGTTTTAGCAACTCAATCCACCAATATGTAAAAAAAGATGCATCATAACTAATGGGGTTTATCCCAGGGGTGCCTGCTTAGTCTCACTTGAAAATTAACCAATGTAATTCTCCGTATTAACAGCTTAAAAAGGTAAAACCGTGTGATCATCTGAATAGCTGCAGAAAAAGTGTTTGATGAAATACACTACCCATACCTGATAAAAACTTTCAGCAGTAAGAATAGAAGTGAACTTCAAACTACAAGGAGATCATGAGTTGGTTTACTACTGGACTGGAAAAGCTCTTTACCTCTCCGTATGCCTTGGTACCTGGTTTGTAACTTTAGGACCAGATAAAGGCAGCAGGTTTTATGATGTGCTGTTTAAGGTCTGAAACTCTTCTGATGGCCTTCTTGGTCAGTTTCTTTACTGATGCTTGCAACTAGTGTAACCACTTTGACAACCTCGCTTGACAGATTAAATGGCCAGTGAAAGCTTCTCAGGGAACTCTCCTGAAGCCAACATTCCTTGCACAGATCAGCCAGTTCAAGCTGGAGACAAAGCATGGTACACGTGTGGTACATGTGTATGAACCAGGAACTCCCCTGTGGAATGTCTCTCAGCCCCTTGCTGCTTGCCTGCATTCTCTTTCTCATTCTGTACCTTATCCTTTGCCTCTAAACAGTACCCTCAAATGTGTGTGCTCTGTGAAGTCTGGTGAATGCTTTCAAATATCAATAATAATAAAAATCTTTGCAATCTGTTAAATGGCATCTACAAAAAACTAACAGCTTATACTTAATGGTGAAAGACTAAATATTTTCCTCTAAAGTTAGGAACAATGCAAGGTGGTAATAATTTTCGTTATTTCTGTTCAATGTTATACTGGAAATTCTAGCCTGTGCATTCAGGTAGAAGAAGAACTAAAAGGCAATCGTCTATGTACAAAATTTACAAAACAAGCTTTCAGAACTAGTAAATGAGTTTAACAAGATTGCAATGATACAAGATCAATTTACAAAATTAATCACATTTCTATTATATTACCAGTGAATAATTGGAAACTGAAATTATGAAAATAATGCCACATAATAATATCAAATATATGAAATATTCAGGTATAAATTTGACAGAACAGGGGCAAGACCTATACACTAAAAATTACAAAACATACGTGGGATAAAATAAAGACCTAAGTAGATGCAGAAATATATTGAACCCATAATTTGGATGACTCAATATTGTTAAGACATTAATTCTTTGCAAATTTATCTTCCTTTTCTTTTTTTTTTGGTTGTGCCACGCAGCTTGCAGGATCTTAGTTCCCCGACCAAGGGTTGAATCTGGGCCACCACAGTGAAGGTGCCGAGTCCTAAACACTGGACCGCCAGGGAATTTCTCTTTAGATTCAATGCAGTCCCAATCAAAATCCCTGTAGGCTTTATTTTAGAAATCAACAGTTTGTTTCTCAAATTTATGTGGAAATACTAAACGTTTGCCTTTCAAAGACACTGTTATTAAAACAAAAAGGCAAGAAAAGGACTGGGATAAAATATGCCTAAGACATGTATCTGAGAAAGAACTTATGTCTCGAATACATAAAGAATTCCTCTAAATCAATAATTTGAAAATTACACAATTTAAAAATGGGTAAAATATTTTAAGACACTCTTATTTTGATGTTTATCTTTTTATGTGGGTAAGCCTGGCATAGCCTACATTTCTTTAGGCTACCAGCACCAATCACAATTAACAAAGATGTTTTAAATACGTCCAAACCTATAAAGAAGGATTTAAATGAAATCTGCTGCCATAAAATTTGTATTTTTTCCTAGAGTCTTTATGAAAGTTATAAATGGAATAAACTACTGTGAATAGTCAAACTACTGAATACAGCAGTTCAGTAATGCTATAGCACTCTTCCTGTTCAATTTTGGTGCCTTGTTTTGTTTGGTAGTCTAGACATAGCCTGTTTCTTAGACATGTTTATAAATGGATTGGAAAGGTGGTCTAAATAAAGGCATTACTGAAATACAAAGCGTCTTTTTGTTATACATTGTTGTTATTAAGAAAAGATTCCAAAAGAGGGCTTCTGGCAATGAGTCATATATTCTGACAGATGTTTTCTACAGATGAGAGTTCAGCTCCACCCTTCCCAACAATGTAAGTTTTAGAAGGGGAGGTCTGTCTTTTGGAGCCCTTGGGAAATAAGTTGTAGTGTAGACTGTGTTTCTTAAAACCACTCCTATCATTGTTTGAAATCCAATGGCAAAGGTCTTTTCTGGTAAATAAATGATTTTGAAACTTTAAAACTTTCAACGTACTTTGTTCCTTGATTCAAAACTACAGTCTTGCAAGAGAACCTGAAAAACAAAGGAATGGAGAAACACTAGGAAAGCTAATTTTACTTCATGAATGTGAAATTAAGTGCGAAGACAAAGATTCCTTGCATCCTAAAATATGGAAGAAGCTTAAGAAATTGCCTGATCCAACTTCCTTCTTTCACAGATAAGGAAACTGAGGCCCAGAGTGAGTAGGAGTAAGGAGGCAGGAGTGGAAACCAACAAGCCAAGATCCTACTTCTAGTTCAGTGTTCTTCCCATTACACCTTCTAGAATGACAGGAGGAAATAATCTCTGACAAAATAATTAAAAACACTTAGAGGGGTCAAATAAATTGCCCAAGGTCATATAGCTAGTAAGTGGCAATGCTGGGACAAGAATCTATATATCTGAGACCCCAAAGACCATGATTTATAATATACCACTATATTCTTTATATAGTATTATAAAACTAATTAAAAAGTATTTTTGTTAAAATATATTTGAGTTCCATGAATGAAACTTTCTGGTTTGACTCACCACTGTATTCTTTAGCATATCACAAATACACAATAAATGTTGGATATTCATTCACCAATTCATAAATATTGAGTGATTTTAATGTATATAATGTTTAACCTGATGCATACCAACTACATACTTAGGAGACAATGGACATTGGTGCTGGTTATAATTCTCTGACAGCAAGAACTTTTCTCCTCTGAAACTCTCTTAGAGGTGTCTTTTCATGACCCAAGATGATATGGAGAGGTGAAGAAAGTTTCTAGTTGATTTATTTTACTCATAGGGAAAAAAATAATAAAAGAATTATATAGATTTCTATTGATATATGGGCATAGACATATGCAATTCTACCATTAATTTCATTTTCCTAGAGGAATTAAGAGAGATTGGCCTGAAAGAAAGGTGAGAAAATACTCCAATATAAAATTAAAAGTTAGGGACTTCCCTGGTGGCGCAGTGGTTGAGAATCCGCCTGCCAATGCAGGGGACACGGGTTCAAGCCCTGGTCCTGGAAGATCCCACATGCCGCAGAGCAACTAAGTTGAGCCCACGTGCCGCAACTACTGAAGCCCGTGTGCCTAGAGCCCATGCTCCGCAACAAGGGAAGCCATTGCAATGAGAAGCCTGCATACCACAACAAAGAGTAGCCCCCACTCGCTGCAACTAGAGGAAAGCCCACCTGCAGCAATGAAGACCCAACGCAGCCAAAAGTAAAATTAAATTAAAAAAAAAATTAAAAGTTAAAAAAAAAGGTGAGAAAATGAACAAAGGAAAATTTCCCTAGTATAAATGTATTTATCTTGATTCCCCTAGTAATCTGGGATTTGCTCCTGGTGCATCTCTCTCTAGCTATAATTTATCATTTTCTATTTCTCTTTCAGTCTCTCAATCTTCCGTCTTTTAAAACACATTCACTGAAATCTGATTACTGCCTGTAAATCTAGCCCTATACTACCACTGTAATCACTGTTATATTGATAATCAGTATGAAGTTACGAAACAACATCTTGAAGGGAAATAACATCGTAAACTTGTTTATACATGCCTCTCACAAATATGCTAAAAATTGGCTGTGCCTTAAAAATATAGCATATGAAGTACCTTGCAAAACATACTACTTCTGGCAAGCATAATCTCAATTCTTTTATTCTTTGTAAATACTTCAATTATGTCTGCTAAGTAGTTTTAAAATTTCCTTTAACATACTGCCATGATTAAGAGCAGACTGTACACGGCTGATATATTTTACATGTTTTTAAAGTGCATGTGCATGTGGTGAGTTTTCCATAGTTATATGTGCATTCAGATAAATGAAGTCTTTTTCTCCATGTAGTCCTTGCTTAACGTAAAATCCAAAAAAAAATGAATTGTGGTTAGTTTAATGTATTTTTAATCATTCTAAGTACAATTGTTTAAAATATAAAGTTTAAAATACTATATTCAAACAGAAGAATATATTTAATCTTAATAAACTACACCAAAGTAAAGATGTAAATAGCATATTAATAAAGAGCAGCTCTTACATATAAAGTTTAGTAAAATCTGAGAAACAGAACTTAGTAACTAATTTCTAAAACAATTTAGGAAGATGTAATAAATAAGAAAATGAATAAAAGTAATGAAGATGCAAATTAATACCTCCGCAAACATAAAAAGATCCTCATCTTCGTTAATTTAATATAACTAAAACAATGTCATACTTTTTACACAGCTACTTAACTAAATCAAAACACTGATAGAATACAATGCTGTCAAGGATGTGGTAAAAGGGCACTCAAATATTTGGTGTGAGTAGATATGAGTTTTGAAGCATAGTCTGGGAATATGTATGTAATTGTAAAATTTGTCTACTTTTTGCCTCAATGATTCAGCCTTTAAGAATCTACTTTTCGAGGGACTTCAAGACGGTGGAGGAGTTAAGACATGGAGATCACCTTCCTCCCCACAAATACATCAAAAATACATCTGCATGTGGAACAACCCCTACAGAACACCTACTGAACACTGGCAGAAGACCTCAGACTTCCCAAAAGGCAAGAAAATCCCCACGAACCTGGGTAGGACAAAAAAAAAAGAAAAAATGAGAAAAAAGAATTGGGACGGGACCTGCACCTCTGGGAGGGAGCTGTGCAGGAGGAAAAGTTTCCACACACTAGGAACAAACTGCACTGGCAGAGACAGTGAGTGGGCTGGGGGGAAGCTTCAGAGCCATGGAGGAGAGCGCAGCAACAGGGGTGCAGAAGGCAAAGCGGGGAGATTCCCGCACAGAGGATCGGTGCTGACCAGCACTCACCAGCCTGAGAGGCTTGTCTGCTCACCAACCAGGGCGGGCGGGGCTGGGAGCTGAGGTTCGGGCTTCAGAGGTCGGATCCCAGGGAGAGGACTGGTGTTAGCTGCATGAACACAGCCTAAAGGGGGCTAGTGCACGACAGCTAGCCGGGAGGGAGTGTGGGAAAAAGTCTGGACCTGCCTAAGAGGCAAGGGACCAATGTTTCAGGGTTCATGAGGATAGGGGAATCCTTCCCTGTCTGCCCAAAGAAGGCAGAACGCCGCCTAAACGACCTCCAGAGACGGGTGTGAGCCGCGGCTATCAGCTTGGACCCCAGAGATGGGCATGAAACGCTAATGCTGCTGCTGCAGCCACCAAGAATCCTGTGTGCAAGCACAGGTCACTATCCATACCCCCTGGGAACCTGTGCAGCACGCCACTGCCAGGGTCCCGTGATCCAGTGACAACTTCCCCGGGAGAACACACAGTACACCTCAGGCTGTTGCAATGTCACGCCAGCCTCTGCTGCTAAAGAATCGCCCTGCATTCCAATTATAACTACTGCACCCCACCCTCCCCCCAGCCTGAATGAGCCAGAGCCCCCTAATCCGCTGCTGCTTTAACCCCCTCCTGTCTGGGCGAAGAACAGATGCTCTCAGGCGACCCACACAGAGAGGAGGGGCCAAAACAAAACTGAGCCCCAGGAGCTGTGCAAACAAAGAAGAGAAAGGGAAATCTCTCCCAGCAGCCTCAGGAGCAGCAGATTAAATACCCACAATCAACTTGATGTACCCTGCAACGGTGGAATACCTGAATAGACAACGAATCATCCCAAAATTGAGGCGGTGGACTTTGGGAGGAATTGTAGACTTGGGGTTTGCTGTCTGCAACTGACTTGTTTCTGATTTTCTATGTTTATATTAGTTTAGTTTTTAGTGCTTGTTATCATTTGTGGATTTGTTTATTGGTTTGGTTGCTCTCTTCTTTTTTTATTCTTCTTCTTATTTTTTACTTTAATAATTTTAAAAAATTTATTTATTTTTATTTTTTTTCCTTCTTCTTTTCTCCCTTTTCTTCTAAGCCATGTGGCTGACAGGGCCTTGGTGCTCCGGCCTGGTGTCAGGTCTGAGCCTCTGAGGTGGGAGAGGTGAGTTCAGGACATTGAACCACAAGAAACCTCCCGGCCCCACATAATATCAATCAGCAACAGCTCTCCCACAGATCTCCGTCTCAATGCTAAGACCCAGCTCCACCCAAAGGCCAGCAAGCTCTCTGCTGGACGCCCCATGCCAAACAACTAGCAAGACAGGAATACAACCCCACTCATTAGCAGACAGGCTGCATAAAATCATACTAAGTTCACAAACGCCCCGAAACGCACCTCTGGATGCGGCCCAGCCACCTAGGAAGACAAGATCCAGCCCCACCCACCAGGAAACAGGCACCAGTCCCCTACACCAGGAAGCTACACAAGCCACTGAACCAACCTCACCCACTGGGGGCAGACACCAAAGACAATGGGAACTATGAACCTGCAGCCTGTGAAAAATAGACCCCAAACACAGCAGGTTAAACAAAATGAGAAGACAGAGAAACATGCAGTAGATAAAGGAGCAAGGTAAAAACCCACCAAACCAAACAAATGAGGAGGAAATAGGCAGTATACCTGAAAAAGAATTCAGAGTAATGGTAGTAAAGGTGATCCAAACTCTTAGAAATAGAATGGAGAAAACACAAAAAACGTTTAACTAGACCTAGAAGAATTAAAGAGCAAACAAACAATGATGAACAGCACAATAAATGAAATGAAAAATTCTCTAGAAGGAATCACTAGCATAATAACTGAGGCAGAAGAATGGATAAGGGACCTAGGAGATAAAATAGTGGCAATAACTACTGCAGAGCAGAATAAAGAAAAAAGAATGAAAAGAATTGAGGACAGTCTCAGAGACCTCAGGACAACATTAAATGCACAAACATTCGAATTATAGGGGTCCCAGAAGAAGAGAAAAAGAAAGGGA
This sequence comes from Delphinapterus leucas, assembly GCF_059928025.1. NCBI lineage: Eukaryota > Metazoa > Chordata > Mammalia > Artiodactyla > Monodontidae > Delphinapterus > Delphinapterus leucas. Next base: position 68,280,227 of record NC_143137.1, on the reverse strand, counting down.
CTGAGAAAATATTTGAAGAGGTTATAGTTGAAAACTTCCCTAACATGAGAAAGGAAATAGTCAATCAAGTCCAGGAAGCGCAGAGAGTCCCATACAGGGTAAACCCGTGGAGAAACACGCCAAGACGCATATTAATCAAACTATCAAAAAGTAAATACAAAGAAAAAATATTAAAAATAGCAAGGAGGGGCTTCCCTGGTGGCACAGTGGTTGAGAGTCTGCCTGCCAATGCAGGGGACATGGGTTCGTGCCCCGACCCGGGAAGATCCCACATGCCACGGAGCGGCTGGGCCCGTGAGCCATGGCCGCTGAGCCTGCGCGTCCGGAGCCTCTGCTCCGCAATGGGAGAGGCCACAACAGTGAGAGGCTCGTGTACCACACACACACACACACACACACAAAACAGCAAGGGAAAAACAACAAATGACATACAAGGGAATTCCAATAAGGTCAACAGCTGAACTTTCAGCAGAAACTCTGCAAGCCAGAAGGGAGTGGCAGGACATATTTAAAGTTATGAAAGGTAAAAATCTACAAGCAAGATTACTCTACCCAGCAAGGATATCATTCAGATTCGACAGAGAAATTAAAACCTTTACAGACAAGCAAAAGCTAAGAGAATTCATCATCACCAAACCAGCTTTACAACAACTGCTAAAGGAACTTCTCTAGGCAGGAAATACAAGAGAAGAAAAAGACCTACAAAAACAAATCCAAAACAATTAAGAAAATGGTAATAGGAACACACACGTCGACAGTTATCTTAAATGTAAATGGATTAAATTCTCCAACCAAAAGACACAGACTGGCTGAAGGGATACAAAAACAAGACCCGTATATATGCTGTCTACAAGAGACCCACTTCTGACCTAGGGACACATACAGACTGAAAGTGAAGGGATGGAAAAAGATATTCCATGCATATGGAAATCAAAAGAAAGCTAGAGTAGCAATTCTCCTATCAGACAAAATAGACTTTAAAATAAAGACTATTATAAGAGACAAATAAGGATACTACATACTGATCAAGGGATCAATCCAAGAAGGTATAACAATTGTACATATTTATGCACCAAACATAGGAGCACCTCAATACACAAGGCAAATGCTAACAGCCATAAAAGGGGAAATCGACAGTAACACAATAGTAGGGGACTTTAACACCCCACTTTCACCAATGGACAGATCATTCCAAAATGAAAATGAAAAAGGAAACACAAGCTTTAAATGACACATTAAACAAGATGGACTTAACTGATATTTATAGGACATTCCATCCAAAAACAACAGAATACACATTCTTCTCAAGTGCTCATGGAACATTCTCCAGGACAGATCATATCTTGGGTCACAAATCACAACTTGGTAAATTTAAGAAACCTGAAATGGTATCAAGTATCTTTTCTGACCACAACACTATGAGACTACACATCAATTACAGGAAAAAAATCTGTAAAAGATACAAACACATGGAGGCTAAACAACACACTATTAAATAACCAAGAGATCACTGAAGAAGTCAAAGAGAAATTCAAAAAATACCTAGAAACAAATGACAATGAAAACATGACCACTCAAAACCTATGGGATGTAGGAAAAGCAGTTCTAAGAGGGGAGTTTATAGCCATACAAACCTACCTCAAGAAACAAGAAACATCTCAACTAAACAACCTAAACTTACACCTAAAGCAATTAGAGAAAGAACAAAAAAACCCCAAAGTTATCAGAAGGAAAGAAATCATAAAGAACACATCAGAAATAAATGAAAAAGAAATGAAGGAAACAATAGCAAAGATAAATAAAACTAAAAGCTGGTTTTCCGAGAAGATAAACAAAATTGGTAAGCCATTAGCCAGACTCCTCAAGAAAAAAAGGGAGATGACTCAAATCAATAGAATTAGAAATGAAAAAGGAGAAGTGCCAACTGACACTGCAGAAATACAAAGGATGATGAGAGATTACTACAAGCAACTATATGCCAAAAATATGGACAACCTGGAAGAAATGGACAAATTCTTAGAAGCACAACCTTCTGAGGCTGAACCAGGAAGAAAAAGAAAATATAAACAGACAAATCAGAATCACTGAAATGGAAACTGTGATTAAAAATCTTCCAACAAACAAAAGTCCAGGACAAGATAGCTTCACAGGCGAATTCTATCAAACATTTGGGGAAAAGCTAACACCTATCCTTCTCAAACTCTTCCAAAATATAGCAGAGGGAGGAACACTCCCAAATTCATTCTATGAGGCCACCATCACCCTGATACCAAAAAGCAGACAAAGGTGTCACACAGAAAGAATACTACAGGCCAATATCACTGATGAACATGATGCAAAAATCCTCAACAAAATACTAGCAAACAGAATCCAATAGCACATTGAAAGGATCATACACCATGATCAAGTGGGATTTATCCCAGGAATGCAAGGATTCTTCAATATACACAAATCAATCAATGTGATATACCATATTAACAAATTGAAGAATAAAAACCATATGATCATCTCAATAGAAGCAGAAAAAGCTTTTGACAAAATTCAACACCCATTTATGATAAAAACTCTCCAGAGAGTAGGCATAGAGGGAACCTACCTCAACATAATAAAGGCCATATATGAAAACCCCAGCCAACATCGTTGTCAATGGTGAAAAACTGAAACCATTTCCTCTAAGATCAGGAAAACGACAAGGTTGCCTACTCTCACTGCAATTATTCAACATAGTTTTGGAAGTTTTACCTACAGCAATCAGAGAAGAAAAAGAAATAAAAGGAATCCAAATTGGAAAAGAAGAAGTAGAACTATCACTGCAGATGACATGATACTATACATAGAGAATCCTAAAGATGCTACCAGAAAACTACTAGAGCTAATCAGTGAATGTGGTAAACTTGCAGGATACAAAATTAGTGCACAGAAATCTCTTGCATTCCTATACACTAATGATGAAAACTCTGAAAGAGAAATTAAGCAAACACTCCCATTTACCATTGGAACAAAAAGAATTAAACACCTAGGAATAAACCTACCTAAGGAAACAAAAGACCTGTATGCAGAAAACTATAAGACACTGATGAAAGAAACTAAAGATGATACAAAAAGATGGAGAGACATACCATGTTCTTGGATTGGAAGAATCAACGTTGTGAAAATGACTATACCACCCAAAGCAATCCACAGATTCAGAGCAATCCCTGTCAAACTACCAACAGCATTTTTCACAGAACTAGAACAAAAACTTCACAATTTGTACAGAAACACAAAAGAACCCAAATAGCTAAAGCAATCTTGAAAACGAAAAACAGAGCTGGAGGAATCAGGCTCCCTGACTTCAGATTATACTACAGTGCTACAGTAATCAAGACAGCATGGTACTGGTACAAAAACAGAAATACAGATCAATGGAACAGGACAGAAAGCCCAGCAATAAACACACACACATATGGTCACCTTATCTTTGATAAAGGAGGCAAGAATATACAATGGAGAAAAGGCAGCCTCTTCAATAAATGGTGCTGGGAAAACTGGGCAGCTACATGTAAAAGAATGAAATTAGAACACTCCCTAGCACTGTATACAAAAATAAACTCAAAATGGATTAAAGACCTAAAAGTAAGGCCAGACACTATAAAACTCTTAGAGGAAAACAGGCAGAACACTCTATGACATAAATCATAGCAAGATCCTTTTTGACCCACCTCCTAGAGAAATGGAAATAAAAAGAAAAATAAACAAATGAGACCTAATGAAACTTAAAAGCTTTTGCACAGCAAGGGAAACCATAAACAAGACGAAAAGACAGCCCTCAGAATGGGAGAAAATATTTGCAAATGAAGCAACTGACAGAGGATTAATCTCCAAAATATACAAGCAGCTCATGCAGCTGAATACCAAAAATACAAACAACCCAATCCAAAAATGGGCAGAAGAGCTAAATAGACATTTCTCCAAATAAGATATACAGATTGCCAACAAACACATGAAAAGGATGCTCAATAACACTAATCATTAGAGAAATGCAAATCAAAACTACAATGAGGTATCACCTCACACCAGTCAGAATGGCCATTATCAAAAGGTCTACATGGGCTTGCCTGGTGGCGCAGTGGTGGAGAGTCCGCCTGCCAATGTAGGGGATGCGGGTTCGTGCCCCAGTCCGGGAATATCCGCCTGCCAATGCTGCGGAGCCAAGGCCGCTGAGCCTGCGCGTCTGGAGACTGTGTTCCGCAACAGGAGAGGCCACAACAGTGAGAGACCCGCGTACCCACCCCCCACCCCCCAAAAAAAAGGTCTACAAACAATACATGCTAGAGAGGTTGTGGAGAAAAGGGAACCCTCTTGCACTTTTGGTGGGAATGTAAATTGATACAGCCACTATGGAGAACAGTATGGAGGTTCCTTAAAAAACTAAAAATAGAACTACCATATGACCCAGCAATCCCACCACTGGGCACAGACCCTGAGAAAACCATAATTCAAAAAGAGTCATGTACCACAATGTTCACTGCAGAACTATTTACAATAGCCAGGTCATGGAAGCAACCTAAGTGTCCATCGACAGATGAATGGATAAAGAAGATACGGCACATATATATAGTGGAATATTACTCAGCCATAAAAAGAAACGAAATTGTTATTTGTAGTGTGGTGGATGGACCTAGAGTCTGTCATATAGAGTGAAGTTAGAAAGAGAAAAACAAATACCTATGCTAACACATACATATGGAATCTAAAAAACAAAAACGGTTCTGAAGAACCTAGGGACAGGACAGGAATAAAGACGCAGACGTAGGGAATGGACTTGAGGACACAGGGAGGGGGAAGGGTAAGCTGGGATGAAGTCAGAGAGTAGCAATGACATATATACACTACCAAATGTAAAACAGATAGCTAGTAGGAAGCAGCTGCATCGCACAGGGAGATCAGCTCTGTGCTTTGTGACCACCTAGAGGGGTGGAATAGGGAGGGTGGGAGGGAGACACCAGAGGGAGGGGAAATGGGTATATATGTATACATATAGCCGATTCACTTTGTTATACAGCAGAAACTAACACAACATTTTAAAGCAATTATACTCCAATAAAGATGTTAAAAAAAAATAGTGAGATCCTCAGTATAATTTGAGCTCCAGTATGGATTAAGGCCACGAAGACTTGCCAACTGGTGCATTTCAGCAGACATTAAAGTTAATTCAGAACCTATGCAGTAGATGTGCAAAGTCAATGCACACCCCTTTATATATATATATATATATATATTTTTTTTTTTTTTTTTTTTTTTTGTGATACGCGGGCCTCTCACTGTTGTGGCCTCTTCCGTTGTGGAGCACAGGCTCCGGACGTGCAGGCTCACCAGCCATGGCTCACGGGCCCAGCCGCTCCGAGGCACGTGGGATCTTCTCAGACCGGGGCACAAACCCGTGTCCCCTGCATCGGCAGGCGGACTCTCAACCACTGCGCCACCAGGGAAGCCCCCCTTTATATCTTTTTGATGTATAAATTCTTAGGCCAGTTATACTGTTCTAACCATGGTAGCACACACACACATGCACACACATACTCACACTCTCACAGAGAGCAATACTGGTTTCAAATATTACATGCAGTTTCAATGTCAGTAAAGTAACATAAGAGAAAAAATACAGTACCTTTATTCAAAGATTACTATGAAACTATTAAATGGAATGAGATATTGACCTGTAAACCTACATATGATAACCTATTAAGTGGATAAAAATGCCAAAACCAATATATGTAGCATGATTCCAGTTTTGTACACAAGAAGCTAATTAATGAATGTAATAAATGTATCAGAGTACATATGCAGATATGTACAAATGTGTGGAAATCAGAAAAAATATATTTAGCAAATTCTGTAGTGGTTACATTTGGGAGATGGAAGTGAACAAGCAAACATAAGAATGACTTTCACTGTGTAAGGTAAAAAAGTAAAGAATTTGAGGTTATTGGTGGTTTCTCTTTTTTGTGACTACAAATTTAAAAAGAGGAAGGAAAGATGATGGCACACTGGCTACTAAACTATAGATTTATTGCAACACATTATATCTGATGTATTAAATGAAATCAAGGAATTCTGCATCAATAGGAGAACCAAAAAATTTGGACTGTGGCCCAGGTAGAATTAGCCCCACTGGAAATAGCTGGTCTCTGGAAACTAGATAGATATCTACAATATTCAGGTTTATGCAGGAACAGTTACCAAGGTGATATAGTGAACAGTAAGCAAAATACAACACCATGAGAACTGGGCAGATCAGTCAATAAGCAAAGATCCAAGTAGTATATATAAAGTTAGCACCAAAGAGCTACTGCTAGTTAGAAACTCCAACCACTGGGTTAAGTTACAGGTCTCCATAACCTTTGATCCTTGTGGGAAACACAACAGGATATCAGGGCATACAGTTGTGTACTACCTAGCTACTGAAATATGGATAAGGGATGAAAAATCACTGTCCCAAAGTACAAGACAAAGACCACATTTAAGACCAGCTAAAATATTAATTTGAAGTTGAAATACTGAGCTACATACTCAGGAGACCTGTCTAGAACAGAAGAGGAAGACAATTCACCTGAACAAAAAATGATCTATCTCAAAAAAAGATCTATCTCACATCTCTGCTCGCAATTTGGCTGAACCACCAGTAAAACACATATTATTGATATTTTTCCTTCCCTCATAAAAAAATTTACAGTTTCAAATTTTCCTATTGCTCCCCATGGCACCATAATATTTTAGTCCACTAGACTCAAAATTTAGAATTGTCTGTAACTCTTTTTCTCCTTTACCAACATCCACAAATCTCGACAACCATAACCCAAGTCCACATATCTTGTTTCGTTCTAATTACTTAAATAGTCTTTTGACTTACGTTTCTTTTTCTGATCAACCCTCCTGAGAAGTGTCAAGATAATCTTTTTCAAATTAAATCTTACAAAGTCTCTACTCATCCCAAGGACGTCAGCTATAATGAAATGCTGTCTCTCAGACAGCCATACTCACAGACTCTCCCTTCTCAGATGGTTTGCATTGCCACGACCCTGGGTAATTTTCCAACTCTAGAAATTGAGAAAAGTTTCCCTCTAAGTATAATAGAGCGGAGTGGTTAAGATAATGGCCTCTAAAACAAGACTCGATTCGTCCTGAATCTGCATAACCACATTCCAGCGATACAACTTTTAGACATATGATTAAATCACTTTAAACTTAAGTTTACTTATCCATAAAATAGGCATAATATTTCATAAAATTTTTACTTAATATAATTGTTGTTAGAATTCAATGTTTTCTTCCATATAAAGTTTGTTGTTATTTTTTTGGCACAGAGGCTGACGCATAATTAACAATTATTATCATCATCATAATCAGCATTCCTTCAAAAGACAGCATTTCTCTTTCTTTATGTATTTAACAGTGTTCCCATGTAGCCTTTTAAAAGTATACAAAATATTTTTGTTCCTGCAAAGAATATTATGCAGTTTTATATAAGAAGAAATAACTTACTGATATGATGCTTTCCTCATCTTTCAAGTTCTCCTGCTTTTTCCTCCATAGCACAAGCCTGTGGTTCTTTCCACTGTAACCTTTAGGTGAAAAGCCTTCCTTGGAAATTTGTCAATCCAAAACTAAATATCTTTTTGCTAAAGAAAATCCAGGTGCAGATTAATCCAGGTATCTATGTTCTTGAACTCGTTATTTTCCTAGTGAAGGGCAGTGTTATTTTAATGAACCAAAAGTAACTGAGGAAATAAATTAATGCCTCGGATGAGTACACGGGAAACTCCTGAACTAATTCAAAGGAAATGTAGAAATGATTCCCCGGAACCAAAAAGTCATCAGGAATCCCAGGGGCGGCTCCATCAGCTTCTGGCCATTGAGGCTGGCTCATCAAACTGAATTTATTTATTAAGTGCCAAGGGTCCAGGCGGATCCCTCTACTATGGCCTGTGCTTGGTGAGGTTCCCGGAGCAAGAATCCCCAGCAGCCAGGGCCCTGTGGGTTGTCCCATCTCTGCAATCCTACAAGCAAGCCGGTCCTGCTGCTGGAGAGAGAAGTGGGGCGTGTAAAGCGGGTACCACTCCATCCTATCGTGCCTAGCTCGCTTCACGTGCTCCGCACTTGCGAGGACCAGTAATAATTTTCATGAGCGATGACGGCGGACCGGCTGCTGAAACTGATGTTGCGCAGACGGCAGTACCTGTGGTTGCCGGGGCTCTGGAACGTCCTAGTCCGTCTGAGTGGGAAAGGGACGTGGCGGGAAGCCAGCACAGCTTCCAGCGCCGGTGAAGCGCCGTGGGCTGGCGTGGTGGCGGGGAACCGGGCCAGACTGGGGCGGCTCCTTCAGCTCCGTGGAGGCTGTCCGGGGAGGGGAGGCGAGGGGCCGAGGCTACGAGGAGGTGGTGAGCGAAAGCGGAGAGCCTTAGGCCGGTGACCAGGCGCCCGCCCGGCAGCTGCACGAGGCTCGCCCCCCAGCAGGCCGCGCGCCAGGCGGAAGTGCTCCAGACCGTCTCCCGCGACCACGCAGCCCGGGTGCGTAGGGACGCACGTCGGCAGCCCGGGCGCTGGTGAAGGTGTGCAGACGGAGAGGCACCAGCGCTTCTTGTGTGCCAGGTGGGGCTCGAGGCTGTGCAAGCTTACGTGGCGGGGTGTGCCCTTGTGGTAGTTGGCCAGGGGGTGCGGGGAAAGCGCGTCGCGGGGGGCGGGGGCGCCTAGAGCCCCGGCTTGCTCAGGTCGATGGGAGTCTTTGGGGGACTGCACTGGGCCAGCAAGCCAGTCCCCTTCCCCTTTCGCTCTCGCTCGTGGCGTGGCGACGCAGAGTTACCCTGGTGATTTTCTGCCACTCGTTAAGCCAAATACCCAATACATTGAATTTGCAACTATAGTTTTCTGTTTAATTATCAACTTACACATTGCTGAACTTGGCCATTGGCCCACAGAATGTATAACCTTAAGGTTTCAGTGTCCAAAACGCTCCTAATATCTCTGACACCATTAGTAGGAGTGTTGGGAAGAGAATCAGATTGGTCACTGGCCAACCAAGAAACTGAATAGCTTTAAATCAAATGTCTATTCTTGTCCAGTCAGAAATGGCCAGAGGTGGAGCTTTCTCTAGACCCACTGCTCAGTCGACAGATACTATGAGCCAAAGCAACGTCTCTGAAAGGGAAGCATAGAAAACACAGGTGAATTGGCTGACACATTAGTGGCAGTGTCCTTTGCCTAAACCTCCAGCAACACCAAATTTAATATCTCAAGAGAATCATCACTGATTAGACAGTCATAAGGCACTAGCGTCTTCTATCTCTTCTGTTATCTATGCTAAGTATAGCTCATTGTTCATTTTTCGTTAATCTTCTACTGTGTTAATACTAGCAATATCTTTTTTGACATTGATGGAGGACCTATTCATATCACATATTCGATGCAAGGGGGAGTTGAGTTTAGTGGAATGGGAATTGAGTTAAAACTATGCAGGAATTGAAGAGAAATTAAGGGAAATGGTTCTTTGTTCTGTACTCAGACTCTTCTACCACATGCCTCGACTTCCAGGGGGAATGAGGGGCTTTCCAAAACCAAATCTGTATAGGTTTCCAGTATATTCTTTACAAGACAAGGTCAGACGTTGATGGTAGGGAATCCAGTGGTTCCTTCTCTTCCTATTGGCTGTCATAGGCATTATCGACCAGCAACATTCTCAATCTATAACACAAGGAAAGAACAGTGTTTTCAAATGCATCATTCTTTCCACATTTGAATAGTTATTATATATTGGTATGCAGGGTCTTCTGCCCCGGAAGTTGTGTGCAGAAATGTTGTACAAATCGAATAAAAGGTCAGGCCATTCTAGTATTCCACCTGAAAAGGTCAAGAGTGGAATGGGCCAGGTCTAACCACACACTGGAATCAGATGGGAGTTTTGATAACCTACTATTGTCCAAGATCCACCCCTGAACAATTTAATCAGTATGTTTAGTTATAGGCTTACCCGTTGGTATTTCTTAAAGTTACCCTGGTGATTCTCATGTGTAGTCAGGTTTGAGAAGCATAGGCAAGGTCTTAGGGGAATAAAAATTATTAAGAACGCATGGAAGCAGATTCTAGCCAGCCGGCTGTACTTCTCCAAACTTAAAAAACAACAATAGGGCTTCCCTGGTGGCGCAGTGTTTGAGAGTCCGCCTGCCGATGCAGGGGATACGGGTTCGTGCCCCGGTCCGGGAAGATCCCACATGCCGCGGAGCGGCTGGGCCCGTGAGCCATGACCACTGGGCCTGCACGTCCGGAGCCTGTGCTCCGTGACGGGAGAGGCCGCTGCGGTGAGAGGCCCGCTTACCGCAAAAAAGAAAAAAAAAACAACAACCAATAACAATAACAGCAACAATAACAAAAAACCACCACTGGAGGAAGTCAGGAAAACCCAAGCATTCAAGAAACTGTGGGCAGCCTAGATGCTTCATAGAAAGGGCTGTCACTCAATCACAGCTCCCAAAACTGTGTACTCCACCTCAGGCATGGGGCAGAGGCCACTAGATTCAAATTGCGGTGTTCCAGATTACGTACTTTAAATACAAAGAAAAAAGCATAGCATGTTATTCTTACTGGACCATTGTAGCAAGATTTATTCATAAACTAATGATATTGATCCTAAGATTTTTCTGGGACTACTATCAAGATATAAGAAGGGGAGGAACACTGAATGATGAATAATAATAATTGTCATCTGGTAAGTTATAGTGACAAGTCTCTTAATCAAGCTGCCTCTCAATTTCCTTGTTTCTAAAGTTACTAAGTTGATCTGTTTGTTTACTCAGTCATCCATTCATTTATGCAGGGAACTTACACTGGTTATCTCTAGTCAGGCCTTGTCCAGTTTTAGGATTACTAAATGGATCAAGCATGCTTTCTGCCTTTAAAATCATGACTTCCAAGTAAGTGGTTACAGTGCAATGTGAGTAGGAAGCCTGGGTAGATTAATAGAGGGATTGAAGAGGTCAGGAAAGATTACTCATAGGAGTGCCCTTTTTGTAGATAGAATTAGTAGGGAACTCCCTGGCTATCCAGTGGTTAGGACTCCATGCTTCCACTGCCAAGGGCCAGGGTTCTATCCCTGGGAACTAAGATCCAGCGAGCTGCATGGTGCGGCCAAAAAAGAAAAAAAAAGTAGTTAGAATTAGTAAACATTTAGTAGAATGCCATCATTAAATGAATGAATATGTCCTAAATATATGATATTGGGGTTAGGAGTGGGTGATTGAGAGAGAAAGCACACGGCCTTTAAAATAACTGTCACCAGTTCGGTGTGGGTGAATTTCAGGTTTCAGTTAGAGAAGTGAGGAGATAAAATCTTAACATGAGGGACTGTTGTTGAGTACCAGTGTGTATTTTTATGTAGTGATGGTGGGATAATCACATTAGGAAAATCAGTGTGAGAACTGTGGAAAGGATAAATTGAAGAATGGTGTCACTGAGGTTAGGAACACAGGGACTGAAGCAGTAGTTCAGAGGAGAAGTTATGATGGCCTGAAGTAAGAGCTTTTCTGGTAATACAATTTTCATTCGTGTTAGAATGAAAAAATGAATTCATAACCTCCAAAAAATAACACCTACAAAGTATATTTAATGGCATTTTCACAGTACAAATAATGTATGTGTATATATTTAGAACTTGGAGGCCAAGTTTTCATTATCTTCTTCTAATTACCAGTTAACAAGATTATATTACTGTGAGAATGAATACATCTATAGGGATGTTGACTAGTAGTACTGGGTTTGAAGATAGCCCCAGATTTCTAAACAGCTCTATACATCTTTATTTATCTCATCTCTCATATAGCCCTGGGGATTTTCAGAAAAATAGCATGTAATGTCAACTCTGTAGTTAAACTATACGAAACAAACCCTTGGGAACTATCGAGTTATCAGTCTTTACTACTGAAAACATAACATGGTTTAAGTAGAGCTACTCTAAATGGTTCAGATTACATTTAGGTAATATTTTGAGTGAGATGAAGACAGAGAGATTTTCACCCAAACAACTAGTTTAAATTGCCTACATTTGTGTCCCAGATTGTTTTTGGTGAAGTGAAACAAGTGTATAAAAAAGCTTCCTTTACAAAAAGGAAAAAGCCTTTATATTGCTGAGGTCTGGACAAATGCAAACTGAATACTCTTTCTTCCTAAAAGTGAAACAATCAGAACATTATTTGTGGCCCTTTAAAATTCTTCATAAAGTTTTTAATGAAGTCAACCAAATAGAGCTTTATGATCCAGCAAATGTTCTTTTCATTCATTTCATTTATAATGCATAATGGAGATTATGTATGACAGAAGAAATGCCTTGAGGTAAATACTATGTACAACTTTTTATTGTTTATGCTTATAAGCAAATTATCTTTTTGAATCTTTAGTGTAGATTCAAGTACCAAAGCCAATTCAGTTACCCATGGAAGCATTTATGTTTCGTCTTGGAAACTTGCTTATCCTTTGGCCTCCCAGTTTGGACGAGTTCTCCTCTTCTGCTTTTCTAATTGTGTAGTGAAAAGAGAGACATGTTGGGCCCCAAAAGGACATTTATTTCAAAATACTCAAATAATTTCTCTGCTTCTGTCAGAAGAGGAGGAGAAAGAGGAAGAGGAAGAAAGGGAGGGTAGGAAATGATAATAAGCCAATTGACTGTTAGTTTTGGAAAGAAAAGCCTATACCACATGCCCATGAGAGACTTTAATGTCTTTTAACTAAAGCAGTGTTCCAAGGCAAAATTTAGAATAGTGTGCCTCCCATTCAGCAGGCTCTAAACCAAATGACTATACAAAAATGTCTCGTGATAACACTTTAATGATTTAGTAATACGTTTCATTTCAGTTATTTTCAAGTACCACAAGAGAAAAATAAAGACTAACGGGCCTTTAAGTGTAAAGCTCAAATCTGTATTAGGATAAAAGGTAGGATTTTTCTGTACCCTAAAATACCATGAGAAGGCCAGTGATACAGAAAGTCATGGAAGTATTCTCTGCATAACACACCATCACAGTTAGAAAGACATGGACAAAGTATGGACACTATATTGTCCTGGAGAAAATATTGGTCCTGATTAAAATTAATTGAATTTTCCAATAGTAATTAGCTTAGGAAGCTGTGTTTTTGTGTGACCCGTGGGTCTATATATAGTGATCCATGGACTATGTGACTACATACTTTTGGCTAGCTGGAAACCACCTACATCATTTATTATGAGGCCATATAAAAAGGGAAAAATGATGAGTTCAAAATAAAATGTTTTATGTTAGGCACAACTGTATATTACATGGCTTAAGAAAGTATTTGAGTTATTTACAGTCAGAGGCCTTGTTTTACAATCTTTTCTTCCATTGCATTTTGAACTGCAACTGGTAGATGGCGCTGACAGGGTGTGATTCACTGTCAGGGATGAAAACATTCTTCCAGTCTTTTCTCAGAATTTCAAAAGCAAGTTCCATATTTGCAGAATCTGTTGAGGGAATGTTCATCAGTGTTACATATACTGAGAATTGATTTTCCAAGTAATTCTCAGAAATGTCATTGTATTTTGTGAAGTGCTTTTGGTTGGCTGTTGTTCCAGATAATTAAGATGTCTAAATCTAGTGTTCCTGACAGACTTCTACTTCTCCAACACTTAAGCATATTTTCCAATTTTTCTTAAGTTGGTTTTTGTTTCTGTGATTTTTTTCCCCACATCTCGGTGCCAGTGATGGATCATATAGGTATAGGAAGTAGAGGCTTTTTAGGACATAAGACCTTTCTTTCTTGTCGGTTGCTATAACTATATCCTGTTCCAATTCAACTCTTTAATTCCATAACATCTAAACCTTTAAAATCATGCAGGGCTGGTGCAACATTTGTCTTTATCATCTTTCAGCCACATAACAGATTAAGACTATCTTGTTCACTTGCTTGCGAGTTTAGTGAATAATTTTAAAATATAAGAAAGGGGATTGTGAAGTTTGTAGGAAAAGCAAATAATTCAGAGGGGAAAAGAAAGAAGAGGAACAAAACAAGGAAATATATCTTTCAGGTTTAATTTCCTTAGAGGTAGAGTGGTGGAGTCAGCCATTTTCGTGGTTCAGTCAACACAAGTTCAAAACATCTGACCACTGGAAAAATAGGGATTTTCCACATCTGCATATTATAGGTCATTTCATAACAACAACAACAATAACACAACACTTTTAGAAGTTTTTTCCTTAGATTTATTCTGTTACTAGAAATTAAAATGTAATTATGTGGAGGAGTTATCTGCTATTGGTTTAGAGTCTACATTTAAAATATAAATTTTAGAATAAATACATATACAATAATTGGCAAATATCTTTGTTCAAATGATTACAAAGTTATCAGGGCTCACCTGTCACCTAAGGATGTCCATTTTCTAATAGTTATAGCTAAAGAATTCCATAAAGACCATCTTAAATGTATAGTTTTTAGATTGGCATTCCATATTAAAAGCAAATAAGGGATTTTTTTTTTTTTTTTAGTTTTGTCTTGAAAGATTTTATGTTTTGTTTTTGGGGGGTTTTTTGAAATTTATTTTATTTTATTAAAATTGAAGTACAGTTGATTTACAATGTTGTGTTAGTTTCAGGTGTACACCACAGTGATTCAGTTCATATATATATTCTTTTCCCTTATAGGTTATTACAAAATATTGAGTATAGTTCCCTGTGCTCTACGGTAGGTCCTTGTTGGTTACCTATTTTATATAGATAAGGAATATTCTTAGAGATAATGTCTTCTCTTTTCTCTATGAAGATCATGGTATTTAGTATAGGCCATGTATAAATTGGGCACTCAAGAAGCCTTCTAAATTTGAGGGATTAAAATATATACATTTAATACAACATTTTAACATTCTTAAATTTTAAAAGTATAGAGTTTGACTTTTTAATTTTAAAATTCAATTCTGGGTGATCTCTAAGTATTTATTTCTTGCCAAAAATATGAAAATAGAAAAAGCAGTAATGTAAAAAAAGTACTTTTATCATCTAAATTAAATACGTTATTACAATATTTTCTTTTCCTTTATAGATTACTTTTATTTCCAACTATAACCCAAATGCTCAAAATTCATTATACCATGTATAGGTGTGACTCAGTTAATTATGCCTTCTTGAGCATCTGCTGTATTGAAAGAAATGTTATACAGTGTGAAATAATGGTTCATATTCACTGCTGAGAATCATAGGGAAATGAAAATTCTCCTAGGGTGTCAAGAATTTGGGAACCCAAATGTATATCCTCCTGATATGAGGACACAAGTGAGGAAAGAATGAGACAGTGGTCATACAACCTGTGCTTCTTTGTTTGCATAGAACCATGATCTTTTTGACTGGATTTTAAACCAAGTTAATGGCTTTTAGTCACCCATTGGGTTTTTACTTTATTCTTTTTTTCTGTTATAATTGTGTTTATTTGGGAAAAATATTCACATGTGTGTATTAATTGAACATATATATATCTATATACTTATATATGTATTTAGAATACATATTTAGAGTTCTAGAATATTGGAGGTCTAAATTATCCCAAGACCATTTGAAGATTTGTCATCATGGTAATGGCAATCATAAATCATGAACATTGAGAATGTCCTAACTACATCAGTCCCCAAACCACAACCCTTAATGAGCTTTTCTCACCCAATTATAAGCACTTTGCAAACTCCCCAAGATTGTATCTGTTTAACATAATCTGTCTTTTTAAAAACAAACACTTTTTAAAACACTAGGTAACTTATGGAAAAGATAACTGGAAATATGTCACTGAATAAATGAAATTAGATGGGAAAATGCAATCATTTAGAAACTCCAATTAATTACCAATTTCAAGAAAAGAGCCTATTATTACTATATGAACATACTTACAGTTAGATTATAGCCAGATTGTTACTTTGCAGATCACACGCTGATATCGTATTGTTAAATACCTCCAACTTAGATGATAATCTTGTAGATAGAGGTTATTAAAATAAAAGGCTTTTATTTTCACCGAAATTGGTTGAAAATAAAAGAAAATCTTTTTTGTGGTTCAATGTATGAAGCACAGTATTACAAATATAAAAATTTTAAGATGTTATGAGAAACCCCAAAATGTCTTTAAAACAAACTCTTTCATACTAAGGTATTGTATATTCAGATATTGAAAATTTAAAATCAAAACTATTGATTAGAATTGGACAAGAAGTCAGAAATTCTGCTTAGTGCTTCTAACTGCCTACCTGTATTTCTTCAACTATATCAGTATTATTTTGCCTCAATCCATTAATTTCTTCTTAAAATCAACTCAACCTTTATGAGTGTCTTAATTTAAAATATACATTGATAAAATTAACTATTAAATTAATATTAAATAACATTGAATAACTATTTTAATATTCTATTTCTGTGATAATATAGAGATTTTAAAATATCATGTAGTAGTTATTATAGATGTGAAAATTTAATTTCTTTGATTAGCAATAAAATGTCTCTTAACATTTCTCTGTACCTGAGCCTGGATTCAGAAATAGATTTTTTGGTGTAGTGTCTTTTTCAAATACAGGCTTGTTTTCTTCAGATTGGGAAGATATGTTATTAATTTAAAATAAGTCTTGTGAAAATTACATAGGAAGAAAATATCTTTTCAGATCATGTCACTTTATTATTTTTATGGCAGAAATACATAGTACTTTCCCAGTTTATATTCCCCTTTAATGTGGTAGGTATGTATGTATACATATATATATCCAAATTATTAACAAAATGAAAGGTTCTCTGTCTCTCTAGGTAGATAGATATGTCTACAAAGAAGATATGACATATATTAGGTATTAGATAAATATTAGGTATAAGATATAAGTATAGATATCTATATTTCTATATACATTTCTCTCTATATATAGAGAAATATATTTATCTAAGTATAGATATCTATAGAGAGATCTCTGTATATACATATCTATCTGTCTATATAGATAGGTAGAAAGAGGGATAGTCAGACAATCTTTCATTTTTTTAAAAAATTAGGACATATGTTTTCTGTGTTTTGAAAGTAAGAAAACCTTACGCTAGCACGTCTAACTGGAGAAATCATTAAATCTCTAGTGGCGATTAAATAATTAAAATTTATTCTTAAACATCTTCTGGAAGACAAAATGAATAATTTCAACATACACATTTTAATCCCAGATAATCGCCAGTTTAAAAAATGTGTGGTCTTTATATTCTCATTTGCTTGCAAATTTGAATAAATCCTTATAGTGCTTAATGGATATTTGTTGAGCAAAGGAATAAAAATCAGTGTTGTTAATGGTGGTTGCATTTCCAACCTGACCCACAATGTTTAGCCTACATATTGTACATAAAGGATAATTCTGTACTAGTATTGCAAAAAATATTAAACATAAGAAAAATTCAGTCAGAATCCTATCCTGAGATGCCACAGTCACACCCCAGCTCTGACGCTGGAATAGGAAGACCCTAGCAGGTTTTAGTATTTGGCATTTCATAAACTGTAAGCTACCATTTGTGGTGCCATGTCTGGCACAAGTGGTCTGGTAGGACCAGGGAAGAAGTGGAAATGCAGGTTGGAAGGAAAGCTCTGTTAGGGGGCTCTGTAAAAAGGGCTCCATTTTTATCTCCTTGGGATTCTTTTCCCTTTTTTTTTTTTTTTTGTTTGTTTGTCTTCCCCATTAAGAATGTACAGACATAAAAGCACAGAGGAATAATAATTATAAAAGGTGCAGAAGACTTCAGATGAGGTTCCCATAGAGGGTCCTGTGTACTCAGAGCCACTCTAACAGGCTGTGAATCTGATCACTTTCTTATATCTCTTGGAAGGTCACCTCTGAAAGAAGAATGACGGTATGAGATCTGTATTCTCAGGAGAGGTGGGGTGGGCACAATGGGAAGCAAGGGTGTGCTCTCCTCACCTTCGTCATGCTCTTTTCACTATCAGTCCTGACATGATAAATCCGGCCCTTGCTCAATTGAGGTAAAGAAATGTGACCATCCCAGAAATTAGATGAAGTGAGAAATGTGACTAGCCCAGAATTTAGATGAAGTAGGAAACATGACTGGGTCTAAAGGGAAAACAATATAGTTATTGTAGTTAATGTGCATGTGTATGTTTGTGTGTAAGTGTGTAGATACTCTAGGAAACATCAGATTTTGAGGTGATGAGATAGCAAGCAATCAAGTGTAATAGGGAAGAAAGATCTGGAAATCCCTTGGAATATCATTTTGGGATGGGGAAAAGATTTACCAAATCCCTAGGCTGGAAGGAAGACTGTTAATTCTAAGTGACATTTAGATTTAAGGGACATTTAAATTGGACTGGGGCAAATTGAGAATGTATCTCTACTTTTAATTGTGCACTGATTTCCTTTAAAAAAAGTACATTTCTTTGTTTTCAGGCACATTAGATCCTCTCCCAGTATGTTCACAGAAAGTTTCAAAAGTGAGCTTCCAAAAATAACACAAAAATTATAGCACAACATGTCATCATAAAACGATGAATCTGCACATTGGCAGAACCATGATATAACAATAGTCAAACATTCTTACTTGAAAAGTTAATGATTTTCCCCATGTGACACATTTCAGTTTTACTTCTAAAAATTTTTATTTCCATCTTCACTTTTCCACACTTTCAGCCCTAGATTTGATACCAAATTCCAAAGTGACTTTAGTGAAAGAAATTTGTCAAATTACTTCTTACAGTTAATCTCAGAAATACAGAATGTATGCACTGAAAGTATGAAATTTTTTTTGCCCCTTAAATAAGTTCTGGAATTTACTTTAAGGAACACATATCCCATATTACCAACTTTTCCATCTATGTTGATTTATATCTAAGAAGTAATATCAGCCCATTCTTGTTTTGGAATTACTGCAATCCAGATCATTGTCAGTGTTACAACAGTAATAAATGAAATTATTTTTAATAAGCTATCACCATGGTACAATGTAAATGAAAGGAGTATTAACATAACGTTACGTGACTTAAAGTGGAAATTTTTGCAGATCAATAGTCATATTCTTACCATAGTTAATACCATACACAGGATGGTGTGTGTGTGTCTGTGTGTATGTAAAATAAAGGCTGGTTCACTGCCCTAAATTTCTCTCATAGTACAATGGCTCCCCTAAGAGGGGTATAATATTCCATTGACTGGTCTGTGGATTCATTTGCTGTGAGTTATTTCTGGTCAGTGGAAAGCATGCAGTTAACTTTTGGGTATTATTTAAGCAGACACTCTATGATTTTACCAGAGATTGTTTCTGTAGAAATAAATCTGTGTACTATTTGTGTTGTCAAACACAGACCATGCTGACATGGAATCAGTGGGGGATTGGAAAATGGATCAGAGGTTGAGAGGAAAGAGAAAGGGGAAATCTGCTTATGTTAATAATATATATAGGATAGAAAAAACAAAATATGTTCTTTTATACCCCCCAAAAGGACAAGTTATTGAAATAGTGTGTGCGTAGAGCTATATCCAGGAAAACCTTAATTGATATAACTTCTCTACACACATATTTAGCTCTCTTCTCTATATTACATAAGTTTTTTGTCAGTATTTCTGCTCCCCTCATTTCTGGGTATATTTCATCATTTTTACACCATCTTGTTATACTTGTTTTAGGGAGAGATGTAAATATGTAATTCTCAAAGTCCTGAAAAAAGAAAGTTCTCTTACCTTCTCATCCTATACATGAAACAAAGACCATGTATATGCACACAGGCACATATATACACACACATACCATTGCTTTTGACTTTTCATCCTAACAATGCACAGTGAAAAGGATATTACTTGTCTGTTGAGGAAAAGGCATTTAATATATCACAACAACAGACAATGACTTTTACAAATCCTTTAAACTACACATCTTTTTATAGTTACTGTGCATTTTTCACATTTAAAGGATGGATAGTTACCTTCTAAAGCAAGCTCCTAGACTTAGAATGTTTTTTAGCTGTAATACTTGAAGTGGGTATATGGTGATTGCCATATAAATTGTTAAAATTAGAGGCTGAATGAACATGCTAGATATTTATCTTCTTTGCTTTTCCTTTCTCCCATCATTTCTGTAAAGCAATGGCTTGGGTTTTTAAAATAGGAGCCATGCCCGTCCTATTTACAGACAGCATTTCTTTTGGTTTAGGTTTAGGTATGAATTTGTCTAATAAATGATTACTAATACTACCCAAGTAAATAGTGAAATCACTGTTCGCTATTTCTTCAGGAAGATATAATTCAGTAAGATTCAATTTAAGATATAATAGGGAAATATTTTCAATGTTTCTGCTGATTTCTATAGAAGTGTTGTGTTACATATTTGTCCGATGCTTTTATAAAGGGCATTCTTTTCATAAACGTTGTGGTTATAATTCTTGACTGTTTGGCCTTGATAGTTATTCCTAAGGCTAATTTTTACAATGTATTTTTAAAACAAATGTAATGAAATTTAAAAAGATATTTTCACAAAAACACAGGTCACAAAACAAATATTAAAACCTTAATACAACTGAACATCCACATGCAAAAAAATGAATCTAGACACAGACCTTACCTGCTGAACAAAAATTAACTCAAAATGGATTACAGACGTAAATATATAAAATGTGAGTTCATAAAACTCCTAGAAGATAACAGGAGAATATCTAGATGGCCTTAAGTATGGTGATGACTTTTTAGATTCAATTCCAAAGGCATGATTCATGAAAGAAAGACTTGAGAAGTTGGACTTCATTAAGATTAAAAAAAAAAACCCTTCTGCTCTGTGAATGACAATGTTAAGAGAATGAGCAGACAAGCCACAGACTGAGAGAAAGTATTTGCAAAAGACATATCTGATAAAGTACTATTATCCAAAATATACAAAAAACACTTAAAAGTCAACAATAAGAAAGTAAACAAACCAACTAAAAAATAGGCCAAAAAGCTGAGCAGACACCTCACTATAGAAGATATACAGATGGCAAATAAGCATGTGAAAAGACCCTCCACATCATATATTATTTGGGAACTGAAAATTAGAACAACAATAAATTACCACTACACACCAATTAGAATGGCAAAATCCAAACACTGCCAACACCAAATGCTGACAAGAATGTGAAGCAACAGCAGCTGTCATTCACTGCAAAATGGTACAGCCATTTTGGAAGACGGTTTTGCAGTTTCTTACAAAGCTAAACATAGTACCATATGATCCAGCAATCACAGTCCTTGGTATTTACAGAAATGAGTTGAAATCTTACGTCCACACAAAAACCTGCACACAGATGTTTATAGCATTTTATTTTTAATTGCCAAAACTTGGAGGCAACCAACATATCATTCATTGGTGAATGGATACATAAACTGTGATATGTCCAGACAATGGAATATTGTTCAGTACTAAAAAGAAATGAGCTATCAAAACATGAAAAAACATGGAGGAAACTTACATGCATATTAAGTGGAAGAAGCCAATCCGAAAAGATTCCATGCCGTGTAATTCCAACTATATGACATTCTAGAAAGGACAAAGCTATGAAGACAGTAAAAAGATCGGTGGTTAATTGCTAGGGGTTATGTGAAGGGAGGGATGAGGAGGCAGAGCACAGAGGATTTTTAGGGCAGTGAAACTATTCTATGTGATACTGTAATCGTGTACAGGTGTCCTTACACATTTGTCAAAACCCATAGAATGTACAGTGCCAAGAGCGAACGCTAAGGTAAATTATGGACTTTGGGTGATAATGATGTGTCAATGTAGGTTCACCAGTTGTAACAAATGTACCACTCTGGTGGGGCGTGTTGATAGTGGGGGAAGCTCTGTGTGTGTGGAGGTGGGGGTTAGATGGGAACTCTAATTTTCTGCTTAATTTTGCTATGAACCTAAAAAGTAAAGTCCATTTAATAACCAAAATAAAAGTTTAGTAGTATGTTTTCTTTAAGTTAATTGAAATTATGTCAAAAAATAAATGTAACTATAAATTAGCTTCCTTTCCAGGTCTCAAAGTACTTTAAAGACATCAACTCATAACTATTTTGTCCTTGAAAATCTCTCAGTACTTCACAGGAATTTTTATTAGTTATCAGCATACAGTTATTGAAGTAGATTTTAATGTTTAATTTCATATTATAGATGAGAATGGGGGTAAATTTCAAAACAAATAATTACCTGGTAGAACTAATTCCTGATTTGGGCCAATGATAAAGAAAATGGATAAAAGAGATCTTGGAAATCCACATATTATCTGAAATTTTTATTTTATCCACTAATTTTAACCTTCTACTAAAACTATCTTCAGAGTTAATAACCAAGATAGGGCAAATTCTCTTTGATTTGTAATGCTTTCTTTCTTTGTCCCTTTTCATTTTGGAAACTACTAATCAAGAAAAACCCAAAAGTAGATAGAAAAATAGGCATAAAAGAAAATCAGTTAGTTTGGATTTCTCAAAGCTAGGCAATTTACATTTAGCTGAAACTAGCACCTATAGGCCTCAAAACTGTCTAGTACTGAGATATATGAGATGAATCTGATTTCTAAATGTGGTTAAGTCTATTTAACTTTTCATAACAGTTTTCCATAACAGATGTTGAATTTTTAAATTTACTATTTGATTTATTTCCTTATTTTACTTGTTTGTTTTTGCAGAAGGGGTAGAGGGTTATTCAACATATAAATCTTTTGAAGCAACCAATTCTGTTTCAGCAACCTATAATCACTAATTAGTCTGTATCTACTCATAGATTTCCCAAATAGGATTCAGAATCTACGACTAATATTCATGGAAGTTGGACAGATGACTAGGCAAACCGTATCTACTGTGAGAAACAGTAACAAGTGTTCAGTATAATTCAATTAAATTAATGTGTGAATATCCTCATGGAATTATGAATGGAGATTTCCAGAGGGTAACCCGTAAATTAACCTGAGAATATTCATTTAATGTGAGCAATCATTTCAATCCGTGGCATGGAAAAATAATATTTTTTCCTTCTTACCAATGATGAATTTTATGATGGTAAAATTTTTATTCATAATACCCAATGTGTAATATTCTAGGAACCATTCCATTTGTAATTCTTTAAGAATCCTGTTGCTGAATGAAATGGGAACTGTTATAACCACAGTTTTCCTGCAGCACAGCAGTATGAATGGTGTTTTTCTAAGTGGCATTTCCATCACATGGATTGAATTTTAAACTATTTTTTTCAGTGACCAATCAGACATTATAAAATAGTTATGCTACTGACTTGGTATGTGTTCAATGTCAAGCCACTTTTTTCCATTTACAGCTTGAGAAGATTGTAAAACCATTAAAAATTTTAAACTTGTGGCTCAAAGGGACTTTCTGCAGTTAGACTGCTTTTAATTTTCACATTCTATTTAGTGAACACCTGCCTTTGCTTGAATAATGAACCAAACAAAGTAAGACTTATTAGGTTTTCTTTTTTCTGGTATTTTTATTTTGGAGCTCAGATAAAAATAGATGCTCTTTTATATATTAAATATCTAAATAAAGAAAAAAGCAAAAGGGAACTGTTTATAGTCTTTACATATTCATAAATATATACTTGCAAGACCCTATTTTTTTAAACTTTGCCTTCAGTTACTTGCAGTAATGGGAGTATGATTGAAGGAAAGAATGACTCGTTCTGTTCAATTGAGAATGTTGGTGGTTCTTGACCAGTAATTTAAGATGTAGTGGACTGATGCTACTATCAGTATTCTCCTTTCTGAGCACCCCACTGAATAATGATTTCGCTAAAGGCTGACATTGTATTGTTTACCTTTGGACACCAAATCTCCAATAGAGTCTAGCACACAGTAGGCAATTAATAGCTGCTAAGTTGAATTGAAATGACCATCTTTCAAAACAGCCTTTTTTTCATCAACTGATTTTGAGTACTAACTTTGTACCAGGCACTCTTTCAGGTGCTTGGGTTACAAAGGTGAAAAACTAGTCCCGTCCTCAAAAACTCACAGCCAACTAAAGAAAAACAAATTTGTGGTAATAATCGGATGTGGCAAGTGATGTGCTGGAGCAGGATTCTCAACTCTAACTTCACATTAGAATCACTTGAGAAGTTTAAAAAAAAAATCCCCATGTCCAAGCTCCCTCCCAAACCAATTGAATCAGAATATTTGAGCGTGGTTTCAAGCCACCAGTATTTTGAAATGATCCACAAAGTAAACTCAATGTGGAGGAGGTTGAGAAATACTGTGCTGAGGCAAGCAAGGTCGTAAGAAAGGTGTTCTTAATTCAACTTGGTAGAATCAGGGAAATGTATCCAGAGAAGTTGGAACTTAAGCTAACCTTTAAAGAATGCAAAAGGGAAAAGGTGGCTTGTGGGAAGGAAGAGCATGATTTTTAGGAACCAGAGGTAGTTTGCTGTGATTAGCATTTAGAGTATATATAGGCAAAATTAAGGCTATAACATGTAAAAATTAGATATGTTACATAAAGGGAATACATGATTGACTCTTCAATATTAATTGTACTCCAGATAATTATTCTCCAGATAGTGATATACCTATCATAGTAATTTGGTTCTTTCTCTAATAATTGGCTCAGTAAACAGGAACTCAAAGAGAAAAACTTCCTTGCTCCATGGAAAAGAGAAACAACTTTTTCCCCAAGCAGGGTGAGAATTATGTTCCATAGGTACTGCTGGAATCCCTCTTGCAAACATGAAAGAAGCCAGATTGAGAATAATTAACTGACACAAGGCAGAGCCAAAAAACCTGAGAAGCAGGGCTTGAACTCTGAGGGACCTAGCCCAGAGCCCAATCTCTCTCTAAACTCCATGTTATGTGAAATTCAAAATAGCCTTCTTGTTAAGCCACTTTGAGTCTGGCTTTCTTGCAGCAAACTCATTGAATCAGTCCATCAAGGCAAAAGATTTTTACTTTGACAGCAAGCAGGATGTATTGTGGCAATTTAGGAAGGGGATTTTAAAGAGGAAAATAACACTGTTCTACCTTCAAATGGGATCTTTCTATATATGAGGCATTCTGTGTGTGCTTTATATTTGTATAAAAAATCTTTTAAACAAATCTGGGTTTTATTCTCCAGGCAATAGTATGTAGGTTGGTTTGATGAGGCCTAAAGTAGAAGCAAAAGAACATGGAAGTTATTTTTACAAACTGTGCAATAAAGATGATTATGGAGGAAAAGAGAAAGAGGCAAAACATATGTAGGAGATAGAATTTAGGATTGATAAGGTTTGACAACTGGTAGAGTTTTATGGCGAATAGAAATGGAAGGTTCTAGAATAAACTATTCCTTAGAAATATTTGACTATGTCTAAATGAGAAGGGCTTGAGATGAATATGAAACACTGGCTAGTTGGTCCTGGTTTTTGTCATGAACTTAACTTGGACAGAGAAAGTGGTACAGGAATAAAGTTACTCAAGTTTTCTTGTTACTCTGTGCATAAAATAAGTATCAACAATTATAAATTGTAAGTCAGAAGATTTCGTGCAACAAAGAAAATGCATTGTATAAATCTCATTGGAATTTCAAGAAGACTAGACGCTGAAGTTTTCCTGTTGAGCAGGTATGGTAAGTAAAACTGAAATAACTTTTATGTATTTTTACTTGCTGTAAGTGTGTGAACTCTGACAGAGAATCTAATTATATAGTGTATTTTAGATAAATTTTTATTTCAAAGGGTGTAAAAATATTGTTTATATTTTTCAGTAACCTCAGTCTCCAGCGTTTATTTCTCATGCAATTTTTCCCTAAATAGGAATTCTCCGTCCACAGGAATTTTCATTACCTTTAGTTAATGAAGTACAGATAGTATTACTTCATTGGTATAATATTTCTTCTCATATATTAGTTATAGTTTTATATTCTATACCTTTATATTGCACGGATCACACATGATTAAATATTGACTTTTATTTAGCATTACCAACACAGTGGAATTAGAATGGTGTTTTTGTAATCCAGGCCATGACCTTGTATCTATCATATTACTATACTTTTGAATTTAATACAGTTTGGGTAGCAGACTAAAATAGGTACATCTGAAAGAATGTGCCTAAAAGCCAAATTATTTTTTTTCAAGTTAGAGCAATCTTATAATTTATTGTCTAAATTAAGACACTTCTTTTTTTTAATATATTTTTTTAACATCTTTATTGGAGTATAATTGCTTTACAATGGTGTGTTAGTTTCTGCTTTATAACAAAGTGAATCAGCTATACACATACATATATCCCCATATCTCCTCCCTCTTGTGTCTCCCTCCCTCCCACCCTCCCTATCCCACCCCTCTAGGTGGTCACAAAGCACCAAGCTGATCTCCCTGTGCTATGCAGCTGCTTCCCACTAGCTATCTATTTTACATTTGGTAGTGTATATATGTCCATGCCACTCTCTCACTTCGTCCCAGCTTACCCTTACCCTTCCCCGTGTCCTCAAAAATATTTTAAATTATGTGTATTTTCATCTCTTCAAAAGCTGTTAATCAGAGACTTCAAATTTACTAAAATAACACTTGGAATATAATGTTTCAATTAATTTTCAAGTTAAATTATATATGACTCAACACTAAGGCAGCCTTTAAATCAAATCAGATATTTCAAAGAACTGTTAAAAATGAGAAAAGTATGCAAATGGTGCTATTGCATGCTTAATGCTTGAGGGGCAACAGGAGGTACAGAACAATGGCTAACAATTATTGAGCACTTACTGTCTGCCCAGTACTGCTCCATTTACCTGACATAGAATACTTCATTAAATCCTCACTCCAGTAATACTTCTGATATTTTTTCACTTTCAGATGAAGACACTGAAGTGCAAAGAGATTAAATATCATGCCCAAGGTCATGGAACAGAATTTAGTAAAGCCAGGATACAGACCTAGACTCTTAAACCCTGGGGTCCCAAATGTATTAACCTGCTGCTTCCCATAGGAATCTATGGATTTAAGTAAGCTTAACTGAAACAACTAGGGTGAAACACTTTTCAGCCCCGTAATATCAATTATAAAAGTTGTAAGTGCTTAGAGAAAGTAGAAAATCAATAGAGACTTTATGTCATAAATACATAGATTGCAATTTGAAAGTATTGGACATTAGTCCTTGCCTCCAAGAGCTCTGCAAACTTGGGCAAAGTATTAACCTCTGTGGTAAATTGATTGAGAATAAATACAGGCATACTTGGTTTATTGTCCTTTACTTTATTGTACTTTGCAGATATTGTGCTTTTTTACAAATTGAAAATTTGTGGCAACCCTACATCAAGTAAATCTATTGGTGCCATTTTTCCAACAGCATTTGGTCACTTTGTGTCTTTGTGTCACATTTTGGTAATTCTCATAATATTTCAAGCTTTTTCATTATTATTATATTTGTTATGGTGATCTGTCACCAGTGATCTTTGATGTTACTGTTATAATTTTGGGGGGGTGCCATGAACCATGACCATATAAGACTACAAACTTAATCAGTAAATATAGATGTTCTGACTGCTCCACCAACTGGCAGTTCCCCATCTCTGTCCCTCTCCTTGTGCCTCCCTATTCCCAGAGACACAACAATATTGAAATTAGGCCAATTAATAACCCTACAATGGCCTCTAAGTGTTCAAGTGAAAGGAAGAATCACATCTCTCACTTTAAGTCAAAAGCTAGAAATGATTAAGCTTAGTGAGGGAGGCATGTCGAAAGTCAAGATAAGTTGAAAGCTAGGCCTCTTGCAATAAACAATTAGCCAGGTTGCAAATGCAAAGGGAAAGTCATTGAAAGAAATTACTCCAGTGAACACATGGATGATAGGAAAGTGAAACAGCCTTACTGCTGATATAGAGAAAGTTTTAGTCGTCTGGATAGAAAATCAAACCAGCCACAGCATTCCCTTAAGCCAAAGCCTGATCCAGAGAAAGACCCTAACTCTCTTCAATTATGTGAAAGCTGAGAGAGGTGAGGAAGCTTCTGAAGAAAAGTGTGAAGCTAGCAGAGGTTTGTTCATGAGGTTTAAGGAAAGAAGCCACCTCCATAACATCAAAGTGCAAGATGAAACAGCAAGTGCTGATATAGAAGCTGCAGCAAGTTATCCAGAAGATCTATCTAAGATAATTAATGAAGGTGGCTACACTAAACAACAGATTTTCAAAGTAGACTAAACAGCCCTTCATTGGAAGAAGATGCCCTCTGGCATTTTCATAGCTAGAGAGGAGAAGTCAATGCCTGACTTCAAAGTTTCAAAGAGCAAGCTGACTCTCTTGTTAGGGCCTAATGCAGCTGGTGACTTTAAGTTGAAACCAGTGCACATTTACCATTCTGAAAATTCTAGGACTCTTAAGAATTATGCTAACTCTATTCTATCTGTGCTCTATAAATGGACCAACAAAGCTTGGATGACAGCACATCTGTTTACAACATGGTTTACTGAATATTTTTAAGCCCACTGCTGAGACCTACTGCTCAGAAAAATATATTTCTTTCAAAATATTGTCAATATTGTCAATGCACCTGGTCACCCAAGAGCTCTGATGGAGATATAAAATGAGATTAATGTTTTCATGCCTGCTAACACAACATCCGTTCTGCAACCCATGGATCAAGGAGTAATTTTGACTTTGAAGTCTTATTATTTAAGAAATACATTTTGTAAGGAATTTCATACATAATTCCTTTCCTCTGATGGATCTGGGCAGAGTAAAATAAATTGAAAACCTTCTGGAAAGCATTCACCATTCTAGATGTCATTAAGACCATTCATAATTCATGTGAAGAGGTCAAAATATGAACATTAACAGGAGTTTAAAAGAAGTTGATTCCAGCCCTCATGGATGACTTTGAATTCAAGACTTCAGTGGAGGAAGTAACTGCAGATGTTGTGGAAATAACAAGGGAACTTGAATTAGAAGTGGAGCCTGAAGATGTGACTGAATTGCTGCAATCTCATGATAAAACTTAAATAGATAAGGAGTTGCTTCTTATGGATGAGCAAAGAAAGTGGTTTCTTAAGATGGAATCTAATTCTGATGAAGATTCTGTGAAGACTGTTGAAATGACAATAGACAATTTAGAATATTACATAAACTTAAATGATAAAACTGCAGGGTTTGAGAAGATTGATTCTGATTTTGGAAGAAGTTTTACTGTGAATAAAATGCTATCAAACAGTACTGCATGCTACAGAGAAATCATTTGTGAAAGAAAGAGACAGTCAATGTGGCAGACTTCTGTTGTCTTCTTTTAGGTTTGTGTTGCTGCCCCATCCTTCATCAACCACCGCTCTGATCGGTCAGCAGCCATCAACATCCAGGCAAGACATTCCACCGGCAAATAGGTTACAACTTGCTGAAGGCTCAGATGATGATTAACAGTTTTTAGAGATAAAGCCTTTTTAAATTAAGGTATGTACATTATTTCTTAAAGACAATGCTATCACACACTTATAGACCATAGTATAAACATAATTCTTATGTACACTTTAAAACAAAAAAATTCATGGGACTTGCTTTATTGTGATATTCACTTTATTGTGGTGTTCTGGAACAAACCTGCAATGTCTCTGAGGTATGCCTGCATACTCCAAGTAAGAGTATTGTTTGTTCTGTTTGCTTTTTGAGAAGCAATAGATGATATATGTAGAAGACTAAGTAAATGAAGTATATAGTTTATTACTGGCAAAAGTGAGTCTTGGACTGGGCCTTTAAGCATTTAGAGAGCAGAAAAAAAAGAGTGAAAAAATAAAGGAAGGCATGTATTGCTATATCTTTGAGTCATATCCATCTAGTGATGGATATACTCCTGTCTTTAAACAGGGAAGACACAAAAACTTTAATGAAACGCCACTAAAAAGATTTAAGTGGGGCTTCCCTGGTGGCGCAGTGGTTGAGAGTCCGCCTGCCGGTGCAGGAGATGCGGGTTCGTGCCCCGGTCCGGGAAGATCCCACACGCCGCGGAGCGGCTGGGCCCGTGAGCCATGGCCGCTGAGCCTGTGCGTCTGGAGCCTATGCTCCGCAACGGGAGAGGCCGCAACAGTGAGAGGGCCGCATACCGCAAAAAAAAAAAAAAAAAAAAAAAAAGATTTAAGTCGATCACATTAGATTTGCATTTTCCATTTCAGGAAGGAATATTTGTTTTGTCTTTCCATTGCAAAGCATGCCAGGTATAATTACTTGCTTAATGTTTAAGCTCAACTTTATTTCCATGGTGTTAAAAAGGGTATTTATCAGACTACAATTTGTGCCTGACTGTAAGGTGATTTTTTTTTTCCCTAGGAAGATGCAAAAGAGAAATCTTGGCCATTGTGGATTTATAAACTTTGAGGAATGTAGGTAAATAGCCATATGTCTATTTATATTATTTAACCTATCAATTTTCAATAACATACTTAAACCCTATGTAAAATAATATATTATTTAGAAATGTTGCTATTTTCCACTCTCCACTTTTATGGAATGCTTTCATTCCCTATATTAGATTGATTAGTGTTCTTCCAAAATTCATGTCTACCTGGTACCTCAGAATATGATCTTATTTGGAAATAGAGTATTTACAGATGGTACTGGTTAAGATGCGGTCATACTATTTAGATTAGACTGAGCTCTAAATCCAATATGACTGGTGTACTTATAAGAAAAAAAAGCTACACAGTGAACAAGGCCACATAACGATGGAGGCATGAGTGATGTATCTACAGCCAAAGAACATCAGAGATTACTGACTCCCACCAGAAGGTAGGAAGAAGCAACAAAGGATCCTTCTCTAAGTGTTTTCAGAGGGACCATGGCCCTGCTAACACCTTGATTTCAGACTACTAGTCTCCAGAACTATGAATTTCTCCTATTTTATACTACTCAATTTCTGGTAATTTGTCATAGCAGCCCTAGGAATACATTTACACTAATATATGTACATTTTTAATATACATTTCAACACCAGTGCATTCATACACACAGGAGTCACTGTTTGAATCTTCCAAGGCAGTTTTCAAGAGTATGTAATCCTCACCTTCTTCTATACTTTTGAGACACAGAACTTTTAAAAACTTCATAATTCTTTCACATGAAATTTTATCTCACTTTTTACGTACTGGTTGCACAATATTAAGACATTATTTTTCCTAGAAGTGTATCTGCTTGATCTCACAACTTAATCATTCCCTATTTTTAAGTAATTTTTAAAAGACTTCTTTACAGGACTCCAAACTAATTAGATATCTAACACTTGTAATTCTGAGAACATTTCCTAGGAAAAAAAATTAAATCTGTGTTAAATTTCTTTTCCTTTTTTTTTTTTTTTTTTTTTTTTTGCGGTACGCGGGCCTCTCACCGTTGTGGCCTCTCCCATTGCGGAGTACAGGCTCCGGACGGGCAGACTCAGCGGCCATGGCTCACGGGCCCAGCCGCCCCGCGGCATGTGGGATCTTCCCGGACCAGGGCACGAACCCGTGTCCCCTACGTCGGCAGGCGGACTCTCAACCACTGCACCACCAGGGAAGCCCTCTTTTCTTTATTTTTTTTAACACTCTATTATGGGTGATTTCTATAAGCAGTAAAATTATTATTATCATCATTTACTTTATTATTGATTGAAGTTACTTCAGATTAAATGTCTTTCCAAAGGGTGGTTTGTAGTTCAAAATAAAGTGAGAGAGTGACCCATATGTCACTATGCAAGGATTCAAAGATCCAAAATGTGGCTTCCTGTTTCCTCTAAGATAATATTGGGAAAACATGCTACCTTAAGTTTAAGCAAACAGGAGAGTTGCTTGATTGAACTTAATGGTCAATTCTTGATCATTTCATAGAATGATGAAGTGTGATTTAAGGTTGACAAAGCAAGTTATAAATTTGCATGAAAGAGTGAGTCTTTAAAATTCTGATCTGAAGTCCAAAGTACTTTCTTCTGATACGTGTCTAAAAATTGCATGTTTAACAACTTTCTGAGGTCTTAATGAGAGAGTTGTTTAGTTGATTTTCTTTACCAAGTTCTTATTGGTCAGAGTGTTCATACACATATTTTGATTACATTATTACATATTATAAAATTTAGTAATTGTATTATTTATTACTTATGTATTATAGAATTGATTACAGATACATAAGGAGAATATTGTATATCAAACTCCAGCATCCTTAAACAGTAAGGTTGAAAGAAAAATGTACATGGAAAAGATAAACCAAGACCTCCAAGCAATATTCCTTATTATTATTTACAAATTCTTATTATTCTTTAATAATTATTCTTTAATATCAAAGTGTCAGTTTATTAAAACTCCACAATCCCATCCCAATGTACAGAAAAAATATGACTTTTAAAATATGTTTTACAAGTAGCATACTTCTCTCTCTCTCTTCCTTTAAACAAACTCCTTACTTATAGTAACCCTCTCTGACTTCCAAGAAGTATTATTTTTTCCTTATTTTTTGCCTTTTCCAACTAGCTCTCAATTATCCACTCAATAAATATTGACATGTATTAAGTAATGAGAACATAATCAGTTTCTTTCCTTCAACATTACCTTCTCAAAAGTTGCTTCTTCCTTAGGAAAAAACAAACAAAAGTATTTCCACTATCTTTGCCTCTCCTGTAGATAACTGCACTATTTTCTTTTTTCTGGCTATTGTACAAATTTTTGAAAAATGCTGCATTCCCTTCTTTCCTTTGCATTCCGGATCCAAGAATACTCTACTGAAACATTCTATATGCTGTTAACTATATACTTTTCTGAGTCTTTTCTCAAATATTATCTTCCACAATAGCTCTACTCGAAACTATTCATCACCCATTTATAAAATTTTTCTCTTCTCTTGGCTTTCAGAATAGTGTGCTATGTCTGCCACTTGCTTCTCTAATATTTCCTTTTGGTTTTCAATTCTTTTCTTGCTCTCTGTGAGGCTACCAACGCTGAACTCTTATTTTTATATTGTTACCTTTTATACTCTCGGAAAGCTCATTCATCATCATAACTTCAATGATCACTTGGCAACCAAGTCTTTTATCCTTACTTCTAATGTATGCTCCAGTTCATCTAATAAAGGGATCTATTCAGTAAGCAAACATCAGCTCAAATCTCATGTATTTAATATAAAACTCACCACCTTCCTCTCTAGATGAAATCCCTTTTTGATGTTTCCCATTCTGTCAACTACAACAACGTTCTCCTAGTCCCAAAAGGATGGACACCATGACCATTAATAACTACTTTTCTGATCCTAAAATATAATCAGTTGACAATTCCCGTTTATCTAACTTGCTGCCCAAACAATGCCTAAGCACTCCCTCTAGATGAAATTTCAAACTTCCTTCAAATTTATGCTGTTTTATCTTCCTACAGAAGCTTTGCAATTCTCTCTAATACGTAAAACCTTTCTTTTACATAAACTACAGAAGAATGTCTGTTTTAATATATCTAGCTTCCTCATGTATATAAATCTTCTCTTACTAAAAATACAGCAAGTTTCCTTAGGACAGGAATCTGACTATTCTTTTAAAATACTACCTTTATGATGTGCACTTCTTTGGAGCTCTTTGGGCTTTTATCATTTCTGACTTAGTTGAATTATTGGATTATTAACAATTTTCTAGCAAAGCTGGGTAAGTGTTTAATAATTAAAACCCGAAGTTTTAGTACAGAATGAGCAATTATTTACATATGACATATTTAAAATAAAAAATGAGGTCCAATGGGAAAAGATACAGCAGAAGAAAAATCTGTAACATTTTTGTTTTTCTGCGGTACGCGGGCCTCTCACCGTTGTGGCGTCTCCCGTTGCGGAGCACAGGCTCCGGACGCGCAGGCTCAGAGGCCATGGATCACGGGCCCAGCCGCTCCGCGGCATGTGAGATCTTCGCGGACCGGGGCACGAACCCGCGTCCCCTGTATCGGCAGGCGGACTCCCAACCACTGCGCCACCAGGAAGCCCTGTAACATTTTTTTTTTAAAACCTAACTGGTTGTCACTTATTTCCAAAATCAATATAACCAAATGCTGGCAAACGTAGGGATCTGTATATCCTTTAGTGCCTATTGAAGTAAACGCTGATTCATGTTTTTAAATGATAGAAATTTATTTTTATTTTAAGGTATATTTTTGACATTTTTAACCTGTATTTTTCCACTATAGAACAAAATTATTAAAATTAACTTGAAGGTTTTCATTTTCACTAAATATAATGGTAGAATATTCATGCTTTATATGTACATTCTCTCTCAGTTAAATCAGTAATGCTTGTCTTCATAAATATAGAAAATGGTTTTCATTTTATTTTGATTAACAATTCTTGCTCAATATTGACATGTTTTGATTAAAAGTGTAATTTGAAAAAAAAGTGTAATTTACTTTTATGGCACATGGTTAATTTTATTTACTGGTTATATAATTGTCAAAATCTATGATGTTAAGGAAATAATTGTGGACATTTGTAATAAACACAGACTTCTAAAATCGCTAACATCAGTCTAATCTGAATTTTGTAGCTCATTCTGTGAATGTTCATATTAACATGACTAAAACAGAGAAAAAATGTTTTTATTAGGAAACATTTTGGGACTTCCCACGTGGCTCAGTGGTTAAGAATCCACTTGCCAATGCAGGGGACATGGGTTCAAGCCTTGGTCCGGCAAGATCCCACATGCCGCGCAGCAACTAAGTCCTTGCACCACACTACTGAACCTGTGCTCTAGAGCCCATGAGCCACAACTACTGAGCCTGCGTGCCGCAACTACTGAAGCCCGCGAACCTAGAGCCCATGCTCCGCAACAAGAGAAGCCACCGCAGTGAGAAGCTCACTCACTGCAATGAAGAGCAGCCCCCGCTCACTGTGACTAGAGAAAGCCTGTGCACAGCAACAAAGACCCAAATCAGCCAAAAATAAATAAATAAATTTATTTTAAAAAAAAGATTCGTTGTTAATTTTACATTTCAATGAATTTCCAGCCTGATTTAAACTCTGATGATGCCAAGGGTATTTTAATATTAAAGATATCAATAACATTATCTAAGTCATATACTAGAGATGGAGGAGGTTAGGGAGAGAGAGGAGAGGGAAAGGGAGAGAGAAAGAGGATGTTTCTTTACTGCACATGGATATTAAACTGTGTTTTCTTGTGCAATACATTCACTATCAAGTAAGGAAAGGAAACTTCTTTGGTTATGTGTTAGAAATTTGAATGTGCTATTTTTGCATTGTTAGTTAAATAATGTATTTCCCAAAATGATATCAACTGGGAGAAAAGGGTAATAGTTTGAGCTCTGCAGTAGGTGTGAAAATCTCAAGATGCTGGAACTCTGTGAACTTCTGCTTTAACACTGTAGCAACTCGTGCTTCTTAAACAATGGAAGCCATCATGTGATACTCTGAACTTTTCCTTGTCATACATTAATATGAGAACACCTTCTACTGTTCTGACCCCCACTAAGTATTAAACCTTGCCATTGCCAAAAATAAAAAATCCCTTGCTCAATCTCTACTTTCACACATGGGAGAATTGGTTTCAAATTTACAGTAACTCAAACCATTAAGGACTATATTTGTCCAAGACAACACCTTAGTTTATACTCCAGACACTGTCATGCAGCCAATGTAAACTCTCAGTCTTAGGTGTAGTGCACTCCATATGCTTCACCATACTGTACGGGCAGACAACTGAATCTTTTCACATTTGAGTCAATTCAGATTAGTAGTTCTGAACTGGAGATAGCATAATAATACAGTTTTAGACTGATGGATGTTATTTAGAAAAAGGAACAATAGTTTCTAAGGGAAAGGTATAACAAAGATAATCACTGTATTTGACACAAGCTGCTAGTCAGTCAGTAATTATATGATGATTATTTCTATACATGATGGAACTATTTAACATGTAAAAAGTTTATTCAAACCGTAAAGACTTTTTCTACTTCACAGGACATCTTTTAATTGTATAGAAATAATAATATTGTTTTCTTGATTATAAAAGTGACATAGCTTCATTATAAAATTAAAAAACAACTTTGAAACATCTGAAGAAATAATACAAATATCTACTAATCTCACCAACCAGAGATAACAATCATTAAACTGCTGTCATTTTGAGTATATCTATTGATATCATATATTTGTGTATATATAATATACATGACAAATATATAATATATACAAACCAAAGATGTATGATGTGGTTGTTTTTGGAGCATCTTTTACATATGTTTGTAGCCTGCTTTTTTTCTTAGAATTACATCATACTTCTATATTCTTATTAGCTTAGAACATGATTTTTAATAGTTGCACTGTATAATAATGATTTATCATAAAGCATTTAATCAATTTTATTTTTAGATGTACATTTTCAATACAATGAATATCGCTTCAGACGATTGATTATATACAAACTTTTTGATATATCTGATTATTTCCTTTGAATATATTCATCTGAAATTATTGAATCAAAAGTTAACATTTACTGCTGATTTTGTCTTGGTAATCTGTTTTAACTACACTCTTACCAGTAGTGTATGAGATTTATTATTTTCCTAAAGCCTTGTCATGGTAACTTGTTTCTTAAACTTTGTCAGTTTGGTAGAAGGAAAATGCTATCATCTTTACCTTGCATTTTCATTACAAGTAGCTTGCAATATTTTTATATTTCTTGATCATATGTATTTTTTCTTTGATAATTTAGAAGTTTTTGTCATTTGCCCCCTTTTCTGTCTGGCAATCTGTTTTTTTGGCACTGAATTCTGTACGGATTAGGTCCTTTTTTGGATTCTGTTAAGTAACACTGCGCTGTTCAGATCTTATGGAGATGTTCCTCATATAGATTTCTTTTCTCTAATTTTGACTCGATAAATATAGGGTTATTACATTAAAATTTTCTCCACTAAAAGTATTTCTACAGCCATAAAGTTTGACAATCTAACTTTATATATATTTTTTTAAATAGAAAATCTGAAGGAACTGATGACTAACACTTGAAGACAGAAATAAAAGAAAATAATGTGGTTCAAATATTTACCCCAGGAGTGTGCCTATCAAATAAATCAATGAACCAGGAAAACACAGGTATGGCATTTCAGGGGCCATTTTACTGGGTGGATTGTATATATTAGTGAGATTAGTGGTTTTCAGGTTGTGTCCCTAGCTCCTTTGTTTCTTTGTAGGTACTACCCACAAACCTGTGGTAGGTGAGGAGAAGGCAAAACACTAGGCATGTGCTACCAGATTCCCTTTACCTGAGTCCATCATAACTATTCTGCTTCTCTCTGTTAACTTCACATAGTTGGTTCTATAATGAATTTCTTTTGTAACAGAAAAAAGAGGGTCCTTCTGATGATTAGGGTTCTGAAATGACTGCTCTAGGAGGTTTTCCTTTCTTTGTGTTAAATTATTTAGTTATATCAAGTTCTACTGTAAATCACCAGAAAAACTTTCTGGAACTAGGAAGAGTTTCAATTCTAAAATAATAGAAATTTTAATCGGCATAATAAAATGTAGGTTCATGTTTATCTAATATAGCTATCTCAGATTATTCAAGCATAGATGATGTAGTGAGTTCTGAACATTACCTATGTAACAATTTGCTTACTTTTAGCTTAATTCATATACACAATATATAAATGAAGCATAAGTTATATACATAGATGTTAAATCTTAAGTTCTACAATGTTACTTGTTTGGGGGTATTTTGTTTCACCGTTAAAATGTCTTAACTGTCTGGAATTCAAGGGGTTGCATATTTCAACAGAATGGAAGGTAGGATTAGTCCATTTGTTATCCCACTAAACATCTGCCATTAAAAAATGTTCATTACCTTTAAACCAAAGCCTAGATCCAGTAAAACGTAAAATAAAATGTGCTAAATGCTACTATAAATTTATTCCAAAGTACTATAGTTAAGCAATGTTAGTTAGCTTCTTCCTTAGAACTTAATGGTCCTTTTGGCCATACTGAAGAGTTTTTGTCACTCACCCTAATTTCTAGGTTTTATATGCTGAGAGGGTTTTTACAATCATATTTTGAAGCAAGTAAAAAAGTCAAGTGAAATGTGTTTAACCTAAATGTATGATCATTATGTACAAAATGCTGAGAATAGAGTTACATTTATCGTTAGTATATCATTTACTCATTCAACAAACATTTATGGAATCTTGTCTTAGGACAAGATGTTTTAAGATATTAGAGTGTCAATTGGGGAAATAGTGGAATGAATAAATATTTATAAGTAAATACTTCAAAATTTTTTACAGGGACTTCTTTTTAGATAGAATAAGATCTTTAGGATAGATGATAATGAAAATTATCATTATGATAACAATATCTATCACTGATATACACACACACTTACTAGACTTAGATTGACTTGCTAGTTTGTCAACATGAAATTATAGAAATAAACATTTTTATTTAGAAATGAGAAAACCTAGACACAAAAAGTTAATTAACCTGGCCACAAAGTGCTAGTAAGTGACAAATACAAGACACAGCCCAAAATGTCATCTTCAAGCCTATGCAGTGAACCATTACCAAATGGACAGTATTGATTGAAAATAAAATACAACATCTGAAAGGGAATGAACCTAATTTACACATAGAGACTGGTGTCCCAACCTGGCTTCAGATACTTGAAGACAAATTCCCCAAAGAATTTGAACCACTCTCATTGTGTGTGGACACAACTATTGTTCTAAGTCCAGTGACAATCAGGTATGAACTTCTGCTCTGGAACAAAGAAACAAAGCAAAAACTACAAAAATCAAAAACAAAACAAAACAAAATTGAAGCTGGGCTGAGCATTTTATCTGTTAATTTTCATTGCAGTTAGAGTTGCAGTTACACTTTCCTGATATGATATAGCAGCTACATGGGTTCTTAAGTCCAAAGAGACAGTGAAATTTACGGATCTAAGTGTTCTGCTGAGTATGTTTATTGAATACTTTGTGCCAGACACTGTGCTAGAAAAACATTAACAAAATATTACAGGAAGACTCAAGGGATATACAGTTAGTGGTGTAAATTAGGCCTATTAGGAACAAATTTGAAGTCTGCCAAAGCCTAGTGTGGCAGAAACATTTACTTCTCACCAAACAGCCATGTGCTTCAGAATATTTTCCAGACCCCTTGCAGGTATATTAGGCTTTGTTCTGGCCTATAAGCTGTAAGTAAAAATGACATGTATCACCTTTGCATCAAAGTGTATAAGACCAGGTGTGTGACCCTCCACTTCCATCTTCCCCTGCTGTGGAGTTTTGTTATGGAGGAACATGTTGAGATGACTATTTCACAAGGTCAGTATCTGCCTGGAGAGCCAACCATCTTGCATCAAAATTTGCAGGATTAAGAACTAAACTTTTGCCAAGGGAATAAGATGTAGAAGTTGACTCATTGTGGCAGCATTGTCTAGCTCATCATGAATAATACACGGCTCTTTTTTTTCTGCAAGGGCTATTGCTAAACAAACTCTTTCAAGCATATCAATAGTTAATTAACAGTGATGCTCCTGATGCACAGAGAAATAATTGAATGTCTTCAAGTCGGATGTTTTGCCACTCCAGGGATTTCCTGTGTTTCCTTGAGGTCTTGTTCTGGAGATTTCCAGGTGTGGTACCACATTGTGAAGCTCCTAATCATGGGGTCAAGAGGATCAACTTACAGAGAGATTTCAGGTCTTACATCATTCTGACAGATCTATATGTAATTTGGTACCTATTTGTGAGGGAGAGAATAAAACAGGGAAAAAGTTAAATTACCTCCTCTAGATCAGCACTGTCTAAGAGAAGTATTATATAAGCCACATTTGTAATTTTAAATATTCTAGTAGCTATATTAAAAGACGGGAAAAGAAAGAAAATTGATTTTTAATAATATACTTTATC
This sequence comes from Delphinapterus leucas, assembly GCF_059928025.1. NCBI lineage: Eukaryota > Metazoa > Chordata > Mammalia > Artiodactyla > Monodontidae > Delphinapterus > Delphinapterus leucas. The sequence continues at coordinate 68,240,372 of NC_143137.1, read as the reverse complement.
TAGGCCAGTATATCCATCAAATATCATTTTAACATGTAATCAGTATAAAAGGTTATTAATTTCACTTGAAGTCTTTGAAATCTGATGTGCATTTTAATCTTAAAGCATATCTTAATTTAGACTGGTCACATTTCAAATGCTCAATAACCACATGAGGCCGTATTTAACAGCACAGCTCTAGATTTAACTTAAATCTATTCCACGATTATTAAGTTTATGTTAGGCATTGTATTAGGCACACTCAAAACATTGTTGAATTTATTCATTGTAATATTCTTTTGAGTTAACAAATGAATGCACTCACAGAGTCAGAAAATGATAGAGCTAAGATTCAAAACCATTCTCCCTCCTGCTTCTGGAGATGGGGTGATGCTCTAGGCAAGTAGATTGCAGTGGAGAGTACCGTGTCATCCAACTAAGAACAGTGAGGCCCCCCAGTAAGGTAATGGCATTGGTGATGAAGAGAAGGATGAAGTTAATGAACATTAAAGCGGTATAGTCGGAACTACTCTACCTAATGACTGATTGCATACCAGATGGTGAGAATGGAGGGGCTTGTCGAGGGTGAGTTCCTACTTCTGACTGGAGAAACTGGATTGGCAATGATGCAGTTCAGAGAGAGAATGACATGCGACTTGTTAAGGTGAAGTTGAGATTTAGCAACTTTGGGTCACTGGAATTGCTACTACAGTGCAAGGAACCTAACCCACTTTTTTTGTTTGTTTTAGCCATGACTAGGTTATATTTGGTCACAAATGCCACATAATAATGATTTAACACCTGCTAACTATTTAAGAAAAATAATATCTGCATAACAGAACTACACATGGATTGGCAAGTCTTTAGTATTATTACAGAAAGAGGAACACCAACATCTAATTCAACAACCTCAGATTTACAGCACGTAGAAGCTTCTATGTGCTTCTTTATATCTTTTTAAAAGATACCCATTTAGCTTTGTCACCACACATGCAACAGTGACGATTTTTGTGGGGTTTCATAGTTATGTGCTTATCTTTCGACCTGGAAGAACAATTCCAAGTGATGCCACCTGGGCCTGAGCCATCTGCCTTGGCAGGGTCTATCAGATGGTGGTAGGCCATGTACTTTGGAAAATCTGATCTTAATAATCCAAAGCTACTCAGCTTTTTACTCTGATCAAATCACATCCTTAACTGCATAATGCAGGATACAAGAGGTGACTAAGAACAAAACTTGGAGGAATCCAAGCATCTCATAAGCAATTGACAGGGACTACTGGCCCACAGATGGTAACTTGTTATGAAAAAAAGAAAGTAACAGTTATCCTAGAAAGTCATAATTGAGCTATTTTTATTTCTCTATATAAATATTCTTAAAGCTGTTTGCAGTAAGTGGAGATGTTATTGTATTCGATAATGGGTAAAATTTATTTAAATTGACTTTGAGTATGTCTTCACAGACACCTACTGAAACCAGTACATGTAGTCATCTTAAATTAGGTATGTGCAGAAATACTGCTGCAGATTGCTACAGGTGCTCTAGATTAAAGAAAAGAACTGTTAGGTTTCCCACTACTCATGCAGCCTGCTTTCAAGATCAGTAGTAAGATTTACTGTATTTTATCGTAAAGTATTCCAAGATTGTTTAGACTTTTTCAATCATGACTGTTTTCCTGTCCATTAGATACTTATGCCCTCAAGAATTAGTCTTTAGAAATATGAAATTTGACAAAAGTGATAACTGCAATTCTGAGGTAATAAGGCAAGTTTCATGCAGAATGAATTTGCCAAGCAGGGGGTATCTTTTATAGCCACTCTGTTGAAGAGGTTTCAACTGGTACTCATACACTCATGTAGTACAGAGAAAGCTTTACTTTGATCACAGGTCTCCTTGTTAGTAAAAACAAAAACTGTTAGCTGATGGTAGGAGGAATTGCCTTATCCTGAGCCCTTGGGCTCACAGCTGATATTCCTTCTGAGTTCTGGTTAGTGATTTATTCTACCAGGATTCCCTTGTACTTTGAAGTGCTCTAGGATGCAGTTAGCCCAATACTTTTCTTTATCCCCCTCAGTCACTGAAAGCTGTTGAAAACCAGCTATTCCCTTCCCAAATACTAGTACCCCAACTTAGCAAAAATCATCCTTTAAAAATAAATAAAATTTAGAAAAACAATTGACTACACTGAGTATCAGGTTACAGATTTGTAAGCCGAGAAGGCAACAATTATTCAGAACCTCAAACATTCAGTAGCTTGCACATTTCTAGGCATTGACCACATCTGTACCTACATTTCACATTATGCACATGTGATTACTTGAAACTGTTTCTCAAACAGTATTTTGTTTTTATTACTTTTGTCAAAAATATAAATGCCACATATATGTTTAAACATAAACCTTTCTGATTACTTATTTTTAAAATTCCACTTAAACTAAAACATGTTCCTGGGATCCTTTTACCATTATTATAAGTGAACATGGCTTATGAATTACAAATATAGAATTATTTTCTGCATATTTAAGCTTATCTTATTTCTCTGCCTTTCCCCCTGTTAAATACTTTCTTCTGGTTTTCCCTTGACCTAATCTGTCCTTTGATCATCCTTCTAATTTCTTAGGTCAACTGAGGCATAAGCAGTTGTCATTTAGTCATAATTTGTCATTTAGTCATTTTCATTCCTGTTCTGATCCATTTTTATATGTCTATTACCTTGTATAAAATTACTCCAGATCTTTTCTCAAAATCTTTTACAAATCTGAGCTGAATCAAAGTACTAATATTAAACTCTTAAAAATATTTTGTTGTAAGACATCTTGTATTTGGCCTTCACTTTCCATTTTATTTGGTAAGCAAAAAATTTTCCCTTTATTCCTATAAACAAAAATGTTGATATCAAAGGCAGCTGGTCTTTCTTTGCCGAGTCTGAATTATATAAATTGTAGTGTGCAGTTAAATATTTTGGGGAAGCTATACCAGCACAACTAAAACACAGAGGTTTTTAGTGATACAAATCATAAACCCAGGCTCACAATGAAAGAGATACTGTAAGAATAAAACATGCTACAAATTGACGAAGCATGAAAAATAAAAACACATAAGAAAAACCTACCATAGTGTCAAAATTACATTAGTCATGTTAAACTCTTCAAGTTGGAAAACTTAAAACAGAAGACTAAGGTTTTACCTAAAATTCCCCTGTTTAGTTTTGATTGAATTTTTCTTCCTCAAGATTTATGAACTTGTTCTAAATTCAATCTGCTTAAAAGTATAACATTGCTTTTTATGACATGGGAGAAATGGTTTATTTCCCATAAAATATGGATAGAAATTTAATGCTTATGTGTTTGATGGTATAGAATATATAATGTAATAAATAGCATTTCATTATGGAACTGTCTTGCTTTAGTGTGCCTCTACATCTTAGATATGTAAAGGAGGCAATTTTCAACTATAAAAATTTAAGATGCATACTTTATCAATAAAAATAACATACAAGTTGAGTGCAAGTGAAGATGTAGGAATTGAATGTAATTTTTCCTCATATGCATCATTTTAAAGTAATTTTGTTGAATAATTCTGGATTTAAGACATGTGGACAAAAGGAAGTTCAGTTAGAAGTTTTTGAAATTTGAGAGGTAGTCATTGTCTTCCTAATTTGAACACCCCCGCCAAAAAAAATATAATTAGAACTTCATGAAATGTATGTGGAAAGCAACTGGAATTAGGAAAGATTGCATATATTTTGAATTTTTAATTAAATCATAAATTTAATATTATCAGTCGTAATCTATATTTCATGCTAGTTTTCAGCACATTATTTACTATATGACACTTGAAGAAAACCACCAATTTCTAAAAGAAATCATAAATCTAATTGTAGGAAGAGATAGAAATTAGAAAAACAAAATATGCTAAATATTATTTTATACTTTTCAGAGTAATGAATAGGTATTCATATCTTCTAGTATATGTAGAAGGATAGCAGATTTTATTGTGAAAGCACCAATTATTATGTAAAAATAGTAATTTATTTAAAAAATCAATAAAATATATAGAATCACTAAATAACATGCAATAGCCAAATTTTTCCTTAAATTTTATAGTTCATAATTCCTGGAGAAAGGCAATTCTAAAGTTTTGTAAAATGGAGCACATCATAAATCACATAAATTACCATTGAGTATTTAGCATCTTTTAATATATTTTCAAAATTCTTTATTTCAAAATAACTGACTTTATTTCTTGGAGAAGTGTAGCAGAAATAATATTTATACTCTCAACAAAACTTTCAGAGACAAATTCTGGTTTCAGCATAATCTTCCGTACTTAAATTCATATATCATGACTATATGTTACCAAGGCAATTTTATCTAGCAGGTAAAATTCAAAATAAAGTTGTATAATATCTGTAGCTAAAGATCATTTTTAATTTATAATATTTTTATTCCCATCATATCTCATGTCACAAACTTACAGAAGAATGGCAACTCTTAAAAGAATTGTCATGAGTCTTAGAATTTAAACATAAATTTTTCAGCTTGCTTAATTTAAGTTCTTTTCCCCTTAAAATATTAATTAAAAAATACCTCTGCCTTTACTATTGAATATCATTTCATTAAGCAGAAGGAATCATAGATATACACATTTATCAAGTTTAAAGAGCTTAGCACATGTTTAAAATAATTTTGATCATGTTTTCTACAAAAGATGAGCAGCTTACATTTTTCATATATTCAGCCTCTTGTTATAATGTGCTGCTTGATATCAAAATCTTGCATAAAATATTATTAATGAAACATTTTTCACAGAAATTCAAGTATATGGTAAATATATGGTAAATACTATGCTATATATAGTTTAAAATGAATGCTATAGAAATTCTCTAATGAATTTGGTAATTTTTACCATTCTCCATGAAATTAGCTGTTTGAGGTAAAAAGGCATCTTTCAACATTGGGTTTTATAGATGTAGACATTGACGTAGCTATTATAGAAAATGTTAGGATTTTTCCTGTTATTGCATTTAAAAAAAAATTCTCTATGGCCTAGAAAATAAAAGTTAATATTTTATGTTTTTCCAAATATTCTAAGAAATGAAACTTCTGAAAAAAAACTTTATGGAATAATTAGTATATATTTAGAAATTCAGAGAAAACAAACCAGTCATATTTAATTCTGGAATGCATCAAGACCTCCTTTTTTTACATTTTTTTCCTTTGAATCACACATTTTCTTTTCCAAGTAACATTTTCCTTATATTATACTTTCTATTAGACATCAAGTTTCCTGATATATGTTTTGGGTCTACATTTAAAAAGACCTTTTCTGCTAGCTTTCTTTTAACTGTGTGCCTTTCAGAGAGACTCCTTTCTTTTCTAATCTTTTCTAATTTTTCTTCACCAGACTTTTAGCCCCACACTCAGTTGACTGACTGAGACAGGTTGTAGAGAAATTTCTGGACATGTTGTTAACATCTGACACAGTGAGAAAAAAAGCCAGCACAGTCACAAGGCAGGTTCAAGGAGAAGTGGCAGCTCCTGGAGGGGAAAACTTCTATGTGTTTGCTAGTTGCTGGTTACCTGCAACACACTGGTTAAATTCAAATCCATTCATTTCTCGTGTCTCTCCCTCTAAACCACTGTAATGCAAACCAAAAGGACCTTTATGGATGTTTTTTATTGATATGTGCAAATCAAGTGTATCTTTAATTAGTCTTGTCTGACATTTTCCACAATACTTTTAGTAGACAGTATTATATAAATATTTCTGGTGACTTTATGGAGGTGGTTGCCTAAATTTTTCTTTGGATAAAGCCTTTAATGCTTTCACCCAGGATCCGTAGAGGAGCTACCCGAGTTTGGGAAGTTTAGTGCTGCTCTTTGTACTTTAACTTTTAATATCAGAGCACATATTGAAACCATAAACACAATGAAAATTCAAAAAATATTCCGACTATATTAGAAGAATATATCCCCTCCTTTTTTATCCTTAAAGAGCCAAGGGCGTGGGGAGTGGCAGGAAGAAACATTCTTAAGATCTAAGCCCTGGACGCCATCCTGCGAGCGCTTAAAACCCTTAGAAGCGTGCAACGTGAAGAACACCCCCTTTCGAAATCTAAAACAATATTAGATTCCCAAAACATATCGGCAAAGAAAGCCTTACCGTCAAACGCTTGCAGCAGGTTCCAGCTCAGACCCAGACTGAAAAGTTGAGCAGCTGGTGAACAAAAGTTTTAGCTTTTTTTTTTTTTTTTAACGAAGTCTGCAAAACTAATTTCCCTCAAAATAGGGCTCAATTTCCGTTAAAGAAAGCAGCGCTTACAAATCTCAGAATTCCTGATCACCCCCACCCTATCCCACCTCTGAGCACTGGAAAACAATTCGAACTTTCACACGGATGTAAAGGTTTATTGCAAAGCCACTATTCTACAGGACAACTTAAAAGAAAAGGGAGATGGTCAGGCTGAAGCCTGAGGGACGGGGCTAGGGAAAAGGTTCTGCCTTGGTGACATTTCTCAAAGATTAATCAATACTTTTTCCTAATTCAAACCAGATGTCTGGCCCAGTTTGCTGTACCCATTAATCCCATTAACAACTTCAAAGACCTGGTCCCCGTCCTCTGGACACCTGAGACAATGAAAATAAGAGGGCGACGCTGCTGGTGGCACATTTGGGGTCCCGGGCGGGATAGGTGAGCGCCGATATTCTCCTGATGCGACACGTCCCAGGAATGATGCGACTGTTCCTGCAGCTCATTATGAGCGGGCGGCGTGCTTACCTTGTGTAAACGACTTGGCCCCCAGCAGACGGTGTCGTCCCTCAAGCATGTGACGGTATCAAAGCCCAGACGCCGCTCGCATTAATTTACTGGTGGAAAGTTTTCTAATTCATTTTCTATGATGCAAGATTGTAACCAGGGAGACCCGAACTTTAAGGGATACCGAAGTGCAATATTTTTTCAGTAAATGGAACCATGGCGGGGGGGGGAGGGGTGCGATTAGTTGATTTATCTTTGAGCGGAAGAGAGATGGGTTTCTGGAGGAAAACAAGGGGACGTGGGCTGGCTCCTGAGGGAAAAGACTGGAAATGTGCGTGCAATATACACTTCACTTGTGACCGGGACGTAATCGCTTCGGAATACTCCTGATCCAGGAAAAGTTCTTGGTGGACAAGTGGCTAGGAAATGGAGCGGGACTAGGAAATCGGGAGGGAGGACATTTGCGGAAAGCAGAGGAAAAGATCCCACCTGGCACCGCAGGTGAGGATGCCAGAGTCAGGACATCTGCAACTGTCACTGCCCCATGCTTTCTACCACCCCACCAGGTCTCGTTCCTTGCAGCACCGAAAATGGCCCTTTCTCTGCTCGTGGGTCACTTCCCTGCATCCTCGGATCTGACGTCCCAGCCCATTAACAACCCACCCACAGACACCGGCTGTAAAAAGCTAGGAGTGCCCCTGCGCCCAGGGCACGAGTTGATGTGAAGTTTGAGAAACTTATCTGAGCGCGCGCCAGACTAGCTCTGGTCTTTTCCCTAAATCCTAGTGCTCCTTTCGTGCTCCTCCACAGTTAGGCGCAGCCCAAGCTTTCCTGCAGGTGACAGTGCCCAAGGGGCACTGACAAGACACGTTTCATGAGAGCAGTGAGCAGGTCGGACACTGGGTGCGAGGTTGGGGCTGGGGGGCGCTGCGGCGCGGCCCGGCTGACGGAGTGGGAAAGGGAGCCGCTGCCCGCCGGGGCTCGGGCTTAGGCGCCAGGCGCGCCGCTTGCAGTCCCGGCTGCTGGCAGGGGCGGGCGGGCGTGGGCGCGCTGCGTGCGTCCAGCCGGCGATAGGAAGTGGAACTGCGAGCGCATGGCGCGGACTGAGCCGGAGTTTTGGAGGGAGTTCGCATGTGGTCAGCACTGGGCTCCTAAGCCAGCCCCCAGCTCACGTTACACTCTATTTATAACCTCTCAGAGCCGTTTCCCCTTGAAAGCAGTTCTCTGGGACCACCTTCTTTTGGCTTCAACCTCTCCTACTCTTAAAATCTGAGTAGCTCGGAGGGAAGCTCCTCCAGGTCCGAGTGTTTATATGTAAAGGAGACTGGCCGCTAGGGCTCAGGACCGGGATTATCCGAGCTCTGCTGAAACGCGGGCGGCTATTGCTTTGGGAGGGGGAAAAGTCACACGGTTTCCAGGGAAAAGTAACAGAGGGTGGCGGCGTTTGGAACCGTCGTGAAGTCTTCTGCCTGGAACCCGAGACTTGCATGCTATGGAACACCCGCTCTTTGGCTGCCTGCGCAGCCCTCACGCCACCGCGCAAGGCTTGCACCCGTTCTCCCAGTCCTCTCTCGCCCTCCATGGAAGATCTGACCATATGTCCTATCCCGAGCTCTCCACTTCTTCCTCGTCTTGCATAATCGCGGGATACCCCAACGAGGAGGGCATGTTTGCCAGCCAGCATCACAGGGGGCACCACCACCACCACCACCATCACCACCACCACCACCAGCAGCAGCAGCACCAGGCTCTGCAAACCAACTGGCACCTCCCGCAGATGTCCTCCCCGCCAAGCGCGGCTCGGCACAGCCTCTGCCTCCAGCCGGACTCGGGAGGGCCCCCGGAGCTGGGAAGCAGCCCGCCGGTCCTGTGTTCCAACTCTTCCAGCTTGGGCTCCAGCACCCCGACCGGGGCCGCGTGCCCGCCAGGGGACTACGGCCGCCAGGCGCTGTCACCCGCGGAGGCGGAGAAGAGAAGTGGCGGCAAGAGGAAAAGCGATAGCTCAGGTAAGGGCGCGCCGGGCACCCTGGGCGAAAGGGGGCGGAGAGATGACTGGGAAGATTCTCGCACTAGAGTGAGGCGGCGGGCGTTATGGTACAGGTCTTTCCTCCCTGGCTCCTCGCCGCCAAATTCGGCGAGGCTGCTTTGGTCCTTTTATTTTGGGGGCACGTGTTTCTCCGAGCGCAACACTCAGCCAACTGCGTTAAGCTCTCCAAGATTCAAACTAGTTTACCAGAGCGTTGAGAAAAAAGGACAAGTGACAAGTATGTGAAATCGATTGCGAAGCGTGACCTTCCATCTGAGCGATGGGGAGAGGATTGCACCCTGGGCTGCAGCATCCGCTGGCCGTGCGTGCGGGTGCCGTTCCTTGACTTTTCCATTGCAAGTTCCCGACTGAGTGGCTAGATTTTTCCCATCGTTAACTGGATTTCCAAATTATTGCACAATAGTTGGAACTTGCAATGGAACTTGGCAGAGCATATGAGAAAAAAGTTTTCGTTGTTTTTTTTTTTTAATTCTGATTTCAGAGTTCTTTAAATAGCACCCTATTCCAAATGGTAAAAATTTCCCTTTCTTGGGGAAGAAGACAGTCTAGGAATTCAGAGGATTTTAAGGAATGTCAGAGAATTTTAACTAAATACATGCTCAGACCCTTGAAGAAAGACGATTCTTAATAGTAGTTGTATTTATGTGATGCTAACCAAAAAGAAAATCTAAGTTTTTAAAGTGGAAAGTAAAATTCTCCTCCAGGTGAGTATTATCGGAAACAAGTACTGGGAAACAAACAGCAACCCGGGTAGCGCTGGTACTGGAGGGTGTGCGCAGGAGGCACAGACCTACGTGGGGATAACTTGAGCCGCCACGCATAAAGGGGAACCTTACTGAATGCGGATGCCTGAAGGCAGAGGCTGCCAACTAAATTTTAGCAGTCCAGAGAAACTGAAGTTTTGCAGGCAACTCATCAAAGCCCTGACCTATCCGTATCCTTATGAAATTGTTAAAAGATGCTTTATAATTAAGGAGGTTGTGAGTTTTCTTCTGTAGCTATAGTGCAGCCTGCGTTCCGTCTTTTCGTAAGCTGTCATTTGTTTAATATAATATTTACATATTTTCTTTCTTTGCGAAATTGGTTTAACAGTCCTGGAAGATAATTCCAGATATTGGTTTGAAAGACTGAAAAATGTCTATCCTTTGTAATGCTTTAGGTAAGATCCCACATGAATGACAATGAATGAGCCGCATATTTCATGTTCTTTTGCAGCAACGGTATCAGTTATTCTTAAGCGTTAGTATGGGATGGATTCTTCTATCACAGACTTAAAATCTGACTTTTACATTCCAAAGTCGGGTGAACTTCTAATGCCCCATCACAAATTAGTTAATATCCAAGAAAGTTGCCAGCAGTATCACTCATTTTAATGGTTTTTACTAACCATAAGTGAAACACCCTTCAGACAGATAGTTAAAAGGTTAATCATAGCAAGGTTTCCATCTTCATTAGAAAAAAAAAAGTCAATTTTAGAATGAGATCATTTTATAGAGTTAGCATTTGATATCAATATAACTTTTCTGGGATAAGAGGATCCGAGGTCAGTTTGGTCAGCGGCACTTTAGCATTTACCAGAAGCTCTTACTGTTCATTTTACTTTCTGCAGTGACAAACCTATGTGATGGATTGTTTCATATGCTGCCTCAACTGAACCAATGCACCTAAGTTTCATAGGGCAAATTGAATTTTCATATAGGCATATGTTATTTTGGTTGAGGAGAAATAAGGAAAGTGGGATCTAAGAACTGGTTCCCTTCAATTATTTTAATAACAACTTTCTTAAGAATATTGGTTATATTAACAGTGCTACCCTCCTTTGGTGGGAAATAACCATATAGCAAAATACGTTTATTTTTTCATGTTGAAGCGGGCAATTAAAGGCCTGGAAAAACAAACAAAAGTTTTCATCAGCTACATAAAGTATTAATAGATTACATCTTGAGCGGGAAATACAATTAGCCATCACCAAGGGTAGAATCACTGGGGAGTTAGAATGAACATTTTCTTTGACGGGATATTTTGAAAGAACTCTTGGCTATCTAAAAAGAAATATAACAATAGTTTCTGGTTAAATATCTGTATACTCTTTGAAAATAAAATTTAATTAGCCAAATTCAATATTTTAGTTAATATTTGTTAGGTCTTTAGCTAGATTTAAATTCAAGGTAGCTTTTTCCTGGAATGATATTGTATTTGGTCTTCTATAATTTATGTTCACAGTTATTTCATTTCATATTATTATAAGGGCATCTTGAGCTAGCAGAAACTAAAGCAAAGTGCAAAGTCAGTGTAATTTTGGTATATTGTTAACACATATATCTCTCATTACTTATAGCATAGTTTTAATGTTTCAGTATTTCCAAAAAATTATATTAAAGTAACTTCTGCACTCTTGAAATTTTTAAATTGTATTAGACAAAACTCACATCATGCATTATAGAGACCATTTATATTTTGTTAGGCAATTTATAATTTCTGTGTATTTCTAGTTGAGAGTAAATGTAATACATAAACCCAGGGCAAAGTCGGAACCAAAATTCTGTATCGTTGCATCTCATACCCAGATTGTATGAATATGTGTATGTGTGTATGACTGTGTGAAATTCTAATGGAATTTTAAGCCCTGGAAAACAACCCCAATATTTATCCATGGTACTGATGCTAAAACTATAATATGTAACATTTTCCAGTGTGCATTTACATGTGTTCCCCTTCCCAAACACACATGAACACACGCATATACAAACTCAAGAAGTTTAAGGGTCTAGAAGCAAATATTTATGGACTTTAGGCTTCCACTATAGTTTACTGACAATTGAAAACAACGAAGTTTAATAGAAAATCACACTATTTTTTTATATGTGTTAAGCATATTTGCAACTTTGAACCTGCTGTGCTTTCCAGCACTATTAGAAAAACCAACATCTGCCATGCCTTCAAAGCAACTCTTAAAAGTCAAAACTTTACAACTGTACTTAAAACAATCTATAGAAAACAGGTGATTCTGAAAAAATGTCTATAAATAGTGTGAATTACTTAGCTTCAGTTACTTTTGATTGTTCACCAAGCAGTGTAGTAATAAGTATAATACTGCCTACTTTCAGTTAATATCACCAAAATAGATTAATCAATCTAACTTTAGTTTTTATGCAGGTAATATACAGTATAAATATGTAAGTATTTTATATTCAAATTAATTGTATAAAAAATCAAAATTATATCAAAAAGGAAGGGAGTGATTCGGGGGTAGTGATTTTACAAGGTTTTGAATCAGATTCTTGTAAAATTGTAAACATTTTATTATAGCTACAAGATCATAAAATACCTGTTGTCAAATTACGTCTGTCTGTATGCCTGGATCTGCAGAATGATACACAAGTATTATGTTAATATGCTAGAAATTAAAATACCGAGTAGTGTAATACCTACCCTAACTCTAGAATTATATTACACTTTTTTCTTGATATTTCTATCGTCATGTTTTCTGAAAGAAAAAAAGTTACTTTATTATTCATCTCTGTATTGCTGGATGATGACTTTTTAGCATTTGCTTTAGAATTTAAAATACAGTCTTTTGGATATAGATGATTATAGGACAGTACTGAAGAAATTAAGGGCCTCGAATCTATGGAATTTAAAAAGTACCATTTTCAGTCTTTTTCTTGGAGTGGTAGATTAATTTTAGGTGTGAACATTTTTAAACGATGACCTTAGATAAAAAAACTGCTAAGTACCATTGACCTACATGAGTGTTCTCAAATGATTACGCTCAGAAAAGTCAAGAGCAGCAACTCGTTTAGAATCAAGGCGCTTTATTGTGGAAAGTCAGCAATGGATGGAAGGAAGAATGCAAATAAATACTGAAATAGTTTCCATTTCTCTGTAAATATCTTTATTTATAGTTGATTTGCAAAGGAAAAGCATCAAATGTAATACATGACACTGCTAAAACTTCCATTTGGGTTAAAAAGCCTTTACCAAGTATTTAAAATTTTAATCTTTTTTACAGTAATTATCAATGGAAACCATTATGTTGGCACACAGTAAGCTGATCGCCACTAATAAACTGAAAAACATATTTTAAACATTACTTTGTCTGTGTTTGAAAACATAGACCCTTCATCACAGCGTTGGAATTTATAATAACATAATTTTTATTATAAGACCTAAACAGCCTTAAGAAATTAATTTTAAACAAAAATAAAATAACAGTAGGGACAACCCATCCCCTTAGAATCAGAGAAACTTGAGAGACTAATTCTATATTTAGTAGAAGAATTAACTTTTTTTTTTTTTAAGAAATAACCTATGTGTGAATTAATAGCTGATTTATGTTAAAAAAATCCCCACATATAAACCTATTACATGTATTTAGCCTAGTACTGGTGCCAGTTTTATTCATTTACTATATTAAAATATATATGTGCTGGGAAATTTCATTATTTACTGTATTAAAAATGGCAGCCAGAAACACACAAAAAATGTGATGGCTTTTTAGATTTTCATTTCAAATGAAAATAAACAATATAATACAATAATATATTTTAGTTTTAGGCTGTGTTATAATATATTTTAGTTTTAGACTGTGTTCACTTCAGTAATTTATTTTTAAAATTTAAGAGTGAGGTTTTTTTCCCAAGAATTGCTATAATTATTACAAACATTTACGAGTGATAAATGATAAGGGTGAAAAGATATTAGCAGATAAAATACACACAGGAATTCCTTAACTAGTATTTGTTGACTTAAGAGTTGTGGATGATTTAGCTCTCATTTCTTTTGTATTTTTGCCATGTTGTTTTTTATAATAATAAAAAATTTTGTGAGGAAAATATATTAGCACAGGAAGTAAGATTATCAGGAGTAGAATTCTTTCCCACTTGATTGTAATCATAAAATAAGAAGGATTCATTATTGAGTGGCCAGGTAAATTACATTTCCTGGATTATTGTATTGGTGACTGATTTCAATGGTTTCATTAAAAAAAAAAGATAAAACACTCACAACTTATTTCTCTCATGTGTTTTAGTCATTAATATGGTTTAGTTATCACTAATAAGCTTTTTGTAAAGTTTATAAAGAAAATCAAACACTAACATTTGGCCTATTTTTGTTATGATACCTTTATGATTATTTATTGGAATAGCTGCATCAAACTGAAACCCCCAAGTAGAGATGGAGTAACACAATAAAGAAAAATGAGTTACAACACTCTCCCATTCTCCACACTACTTCTAAATCATAGTCATCAGTGAGGTTCAAAATTCAATTGGAGGAAACCTTGTAGAATATTTTATTACTCTCGTGAAGTAAAACTTAAAATAGTAAAGGTCATTTTACATCCCAGGCTTCAATTTGCATTACCTATGTAGAGGCAGAAGTAACTTAACTTGGATCCCCTTTTCTCTAATGATTTTCTACTTACATTACAGAAAGGTAAGGAATTTATTTTCCCTTTAAGAAATTGTGTTAGATAGTATTTTATGATACAAAGTAATAAATAATATATCTATTAATCCATTTGTATAAATTTCCGATGTTTTTTCATACTTCAGAGTAATATTTCTTTTTAAAACCTTTTGAAATACTTCTTACTAAATTAACTGAGAATCACTTGGTAAAAATATACCTTCATTTGGAATTGATTGGGTCAATTATTAATATTCCTTTATATTTGGAATTTGAAATATACAATTAAAGTCCCCTTATCCATGAAACCTTTATTTATAATGTCACATTTTCCACAGCAATATAATATTTCTGAATTTAACGTGTTACTGCCTGCAGATTTGGTACTTTTTTGGTACCAAATTTGGTACTTTGGGTACTTTTTGGTACAAATTTGGAGTATTGATTTTCATAGGGCTCTGAAATTATTTTATGATATGCTTTTTGATCTCTTCCATGTGCATACGAATAAGAAAAATCAGGTGAAATCTGTATTAATAAGTACACATTTTTGGAAGGGGTTTGTATGGGGAAAACTCTTTCAAAAATAATTACTTTGCTCTCTATACTATATAGATTTAAAAATTAATAAATTTAATCTTCAGTTTATCTGATATTATACCTATGTTACTTTTCAAAATTATCATTTCCTTAAAAGTTTAATAGTTCTAAAATATTTGTGTATTTTGGTGACTTAATTCTTACATCCTTGGAGTTTTTAGTTTTATTGCAAATATAAGTTTAGTAGGCAATAACTCGTAGTAGCGAAAATGTTAGGGTTTTGTTTAAAGATTTAAATTCAGAAATCGTTGCTCTTCAAAATTTCATAGAATCAATTCGATTAGAATGTTTCAAATGTATTGGGCTGGCAAAAAGTTCGTTCGGGTTTTTCCGTAAGATGTTACAGAAAAACCCGAACGTATTTTTTGGCCAAGCCAACATTTAAATATCCTAGTGTTTGTTTTCATAAGCCTTCTTTCTAAGATGTTATAGGTATGTTTCTTGAAGCTAGATAGACTGTATTGGTTGAAATTGTGAACATAAGGTGTTTATTTTTTATAGTTTTTAGTCCCTACTGTATTTTAATAGAAAGGTTAATGGTATAAAAAAAACAGTGAAGGTGCTGAATTAACTAGGACATGGCAGCTACACTTAAAGCACACTGTATACATATAGCTGATTCACTGTTATGCAGCAGAAACTAACACAACATTGTAAAGCAATTATACTACAATAAAGGTGTTAAAAAAATAAAATACAATAAACATTAAAAAATAATTATTTATATAAATGTATATATACACTAATAGAATTTCAAATTTAATTTCTTCGTAACAGATCATCTGAACTAAAGTATCCAATTAGAGATGATAATATGATGTTAAGTGTTCTAGTTACAAAATAAAATATTAAGTTTGAAGCATATACGGCTGTGTGGAGAGTCCAACAGGCTGAAGCTGATAATCAGTGCTAGTCATAAAATCAAATCTGCCAACTCCCTGCAGTTTCTGTTTTCTTTTGTTTTTCTCTCCACACATTTCAAGAGATTTTATAATGCTGCAAGAAAAAAAAAAATCCCAGTTATCTTACATGACTGTGGGCAAGAAAATGATTAAGATGAAGTCATCTCTCTCTCAGGCTCTGTGGAAACCTAGAGGAGAGTCCAGCTTGGGTTGGTGGATGCCAGTAGAATTTTAAAGGCCTAGAGTTTTGCTCTTTGAAAATATAGCCTTAAAGCTTTGCCAGAAATAACACCCAAATAAAAACTTATTTTTGCAAATGATAGTTATTTGCAAGTGTAGTGGTGAAATATATTCGGTGTCAGTATAGGCGGCTTCTTACAACTTTCTAGACTGCACAGGAAACTTTTGGATGAGTATTCTTAGCCTCCTGAAAAACTAGCAAACTAAACTGAGGTGTATTTTTATTAGTTTAAAAAAATGTATAAAATGGCCAATGGCTCTTATCAAATAAACAATGAATACCAAGTAAATTTCACAAAAGATTGATTTTATTTTGTTAGTTAAAATACACAGCTCAGGAAAATAGAACTGTGCCGTCAAAAACTTACTGGGAACTAAATTGATAAATAGTAGCTTTGATTTTGTAGGATGCCAGTAATTTAGCCAATGGCTTTCACATTTTAAGAACCATCCAAAGAGAGCTTTACTCCCAACTGGATACATTGACTTTTAAGTGATATCTCTCTTATTTAATGTTTTCAAAAGTAAAATGAGTTTTCAGTATTTTTAACGTCTTTAACAATGAAAACCTCCCCAACTACAGGCTACATTTACTTTGGGTTTTTTTTTCCTTATTTGTAGTATAAATGGGTCTGGATGCATTAAACTAGAGAATATCTACATGTAAACTACTAAGAAAGACTGAAATGACAGGAAAACCAGAGGTTAGGCACCCAAATTTAGGGGCCTGCTGCCACACACATTTCCAGGATTACTATCTTTTGAACATTTACCTTCAAAATTCAGGGACTTGTGGAGGCCTTTTCTTCCAGAACTATTCTTTGTTCCTAGAAGTAGAGCACCCCATTTTTTCTTGGATACCCAGATGTTTGGGAAAATAAGAAGAAACAGCAATGCTATTTTTTAATTTTTTTGCATTTTTAGTCAATAGTTCATAGATCACAAAGGATTTATCTTATTTCTTTATCCTATTAGGCAAGAAAATAGGTGGCACACCCATAGCAATAACTGAAGAGAGGTTGATGGTGACTATTTAATGGTGGGCAGTGTGTCGGGAAGCAACAGGATGGGGCATCACTCAGGGCCTGCCCACAATTGGAAAACATTAGCGCCTGTAAACCTGACAAAATAGAGGGAGCTTTTACACGAATCTGGAATCCAGTAAGAGCAGCAGGACAGAAGCCTTCCAGCAAAGTTGGGACTTCAGATGGAAGATTGCAGCTAATCTCAAATATCACACAGTAGCCTCTCTTCATGCCTTCCCATCTCCTTCTGTTGCCTGCCACTGGCCAGATATAATCAGAATATAGAGAAGCAGATCGCAGAGGTCTCGGTAGATAAAATCCATAGAAGTCAACCTAAAGGAATGCAGGCCATAGCAGAGAAATGTCAAGAATTGATCTGGGAGAACACAACAGATCCTTCTGTCTCTTCTAACTATAATTTAACTTCTCTGTAGTGTAGTTTCCTAAAAATTAAAGTGAGTCGGTAAACATAAAGTACTTAAAACAATGTCTGGCTCAGTAAGTGTTGTTATTTTTATCTTCTATCAATGTAGGTGCAATTATGTTGTGGGTATACACCATCTGGAAACAATCTCTGTCCTATGTTGCCTGTTTATTTGTATTTTACTGCTAATATTACTGTAGGAAATGTTGCTTGCCTGAGATTGCTATTTAAAATAATCTGCAACTGTCCCTAGAATTATGTCTCATGCCATTTTCCTGAAATGTAGGATGAGTTTTAGACCAAGCTGTGTAAGAGACTCAAGTTTCCTTCACTTAATAACCCTTAAGATTCCCATTCTTTACCCTTTTTGTTTGGACATCTCCTAACCTTTCTCAAATGTCTCCTACCACTTCTCCATCAAACACCTGTTTTCAAGAGGAATGTACAAAGGGGTATTTAGTCAAGAGGGAACAGAACTTAAACCAAAGGGTTTTAAATATGAAAATAAAATATCAGGTCTCTCTTGCCTTTGCTAACTAGGAAGTTGGACTTGACGTTGTTCTGCTCTGTTATAAAGTTCATTGCTGAGAGAATTTACATATTATAGCCCTTTGTTATTTTTGATGGTTCCATTTGGACACCCTCATGAATGGTAAATATGCAAATGCTACAAAAAACTAAAAATGTATTATATCTCACATAAAATGCATAAAGACATGTTTATAATGGTGATGTTATTTTTTCAAAGAAAATGATTATTTATTTGTTTTTGTATTTATTTATATTTAATAAATTCCTGAGAATTATTGCTTAGGTTGAGGCAATAGAGAACAAAACCCGCCCAAGTTGTAAGTCCTGAGTGATTAGCTAGTTTCATTCTATTCAGCTTACTCACCTCTCCTATGCTCACAGTTTAATGTGGCGAATTCAGAAATGTATTTCAGAGAAATTTTATATTATTATATGTGATGGTCTGTGGCAGTTGTTTTTGAATAAATAGTAGAATCAAATACTATATTAAAATTCTAAATGTCAAGAGCTAACTTTCAAAGCTCTTAGATTGACAGCAATTTAATCCCTAAAATGAGAGAGTTTTAAAGGACTATTGATTACTTCTCTGCTCGATAATGGGAGGGCTGAGAGGTGGTAGGGACAGGGGTACAGGAAGAAAACAAAACATTGCATGTTCAGTAATACACAGAAGCGGCAAGGAAGAGCCAACTTCATCAACTATTTCGCTCCTCTTGAGTTTCAAGGGTAGGCTTGATTTGTCAGTTTTCTAAATGATTTATAATCGATAATGTTTCAACAGATGATTAGGATCAGAATTATCAAGACACTAGAAGAGACCCAAGGCATCACACAGTTCGATTAATGTATTTTCTAGATGAGAGACTGCACCCAGAGAAGTTGAGTAATGTCTGTGCACTCAGCCAAGTAGTACCAACTGAACTTCCATATCTTAACTTCAGCCTAGTGCCCTTAAAAGGAAAATCTCATATCATATTTTGAAACTTTAAGTATTTAGTCTTCCCAATGAAAGTAAATTTCAGCTCATTTAAAATGTTGGCTACTGCTTTTGAGTGAATAAAAATTTGGCAAAATGCTTTACCTGGGTGTCAACTACGTCTCTCTGAGTTTATGATGACCTCGGTCATTTTTCATTCTTGTTTTATAAATATGAACACTGTTATTCTTTCTTAGCTTCAGTTTTCTGATGACGTAGTTCTTGCTATGGGTTACCATTGTGCCTGCATATTTTTGACACCTTGTACAATAAACCATAGCATTTTAAAGTTTAATATATGGTAATGTGCAGATGGACTTTGCTATATGATATCTATAAGTAACAGGTATTTATATAAAGGGAATCATATTTTGGGTAGCCATTTGTGAACTGAAGAATCTGTCTCCTGTTTTAAAATGTTTAATGCAATACTAGCAGATTTTATTTAATTGGGCTTTACCTAAAACATATTTGCATTTTGTGTGCAATGTAATAAATAGCTATAAGTAGACACCAAGCAACTTTCCCTTGTCTCAAGTCTTAACTTTAACTCCATTTTAAAATAATTATTGATCTTATTTTTTAATTGAATACAATCTTTTTTTTGCCCAGAAGATACTAAAAAATGTTAATGATTGACCATTTTTTGCCTTTGCTAATCAGATGTGCCTTCCTTGTTTCTCTTCCTGTTCTGCTGACACCCGTCTTCGCCATCATCTGTAAACACCAGACCCATGTGCTTCTCCCCAATACAGTGAACCATATAACCTCTGGAACACTCTAACACCGACCTCTCATGGAAATTCCAGATCCTTAGTTTTTACTAGACCCTCAAAAACAGAATTAAACATAAAATATACAGTTGGTTCTTCCAAGAATTTTATTCCTCTTTTGTCTAAACACAACTCTGTTTCCAAGGTGGTAAAAAATAATTCCTCTTCTACCTAGTTCATTTTAATTTACAGCCAAAAATCCCTTCATGTTAATGGTCTCAATCGATGATTTTCCACTCCTTTTCCACTAGACTTAAATTCAAAGTCAGTCATGCCGCCTTTTCCTACACAGCTCAGGCCAAATCCATTCTATTGCATATCATTCTATATTATTTTTCATATTCCTACTTTCATGTTTCTTGCACTTAATTTTGTTCTCTCTACAGGATTTCTAATGTAGCTCTCTCTTCCAGATATCTTTACTTCTGCTCATTCTTCCCTAATTAAATCCTACATTCAACATATAGTAATATTTCGACTTTGTCATTCCTCTTCTTGGAATTCTGCATTAAACTGAAAGTATTCTACACTGACAATATGAATGTTTAATTATAGGCTTTGATGCATATGCATGGAGTGGCTAATGGTCGTCAATGATATACAAGATAAACCTATATATAGGTTTTACTTGTACTACTTCTTGTGTGCAATTACTTTTTGTTTAATATCATTTATATCTAATTATATGTTATATATTACATATAATTAAATATATAATATAATCTCATACATATTACATATATAACCTGATAGATGTATTTAGAGCAGTTTTTTTCTGGCAAAGTCATCTTTCATTTAGTCTTTGGAGTACAATGTGAAATGTTACTTTAAAACTGTGTTCTGATAATTCCTAATGTGGGTACCTAAATATTTATAGTCATAATTGCATTGAAGAATTTTTCACACAAGATTTCCTGCATCTTCCATTTGACAAGACACGCTACATATTACTTACTATCCAATTTCTTTCGCTAAAAATTTAGGGATATATATTAATGGGATTCCATCTACAATATCCCAACTCAGTCATTAAAGGCTTTGTTGACCAGCTGGGCCAGTTTTGTTGATATTGATTTTGCTTTTTTTTTTAACCAATATTTCCTCAATAAACTTGTTTGTGTCTACCCCTTTTTAAAAAGTTTATTATTTTGAGAAAATTTTATAATCACATATAGTTGTAAGAAATAATACAGAGGGATCTCGATACCCTTTACTTAGTTTTCCCCAGTGTTAATATTGTAATACAGTTGTATAACCAGGAACTGACATTGATAAAATCCACTAATCTTATTCAGATTTCACTAGCTCTATTGCACTCTTGTGTGTATGTGTGTGTGTATTTAGCTCTATGCTGCCTGCCAGATTTATTTTGTATTTTGATTCTGAAGCCTGTAATATCTTTTTCCAATATGTATTTATTATTTTCATTAATATACAGCTTGTGACACCTTCTCAGATCAATACCACCCTAAGCTAATGACTGCATTTCTCTTACCACATTAATGTCTGTATTCTGCATAACAACACAGTTAAATTTGCTGTTTTATTTCACATGTCTCTAGTCTTTGATTTGAATTACATGTATTCCCAAAGAAAAAGTCTATCTTCTTTTTCTTTTAATGTGGTATCCAGCATTAGGATAGGTGCATAGAAGTGCTTGGTAAATCCCATTTGTGGCATAGAAAATGCTTCACTAATGTTGAATGAATTGTTTGTATCGGGGGTTTTCTGAGACTCTTGGTTCCAGGATTCAAGTAGTTGGGCAAATTCAGAAGATTGTTGGTCAATCCATAAGGGAGTTTAATGAATATTGTCTTTAAGTAATTATCTGTATTTGTTTCTGAATGATTTTTATGGATGCTTTCTAAAGTGAAATACCTTTGATTACATGGCATATATTTACCATTTGTGAATTAATCGAGACAAAAATACTCATTTATTAGAAACTTTATTATAAATCAGCAAAAATCATCTACATTTTAAAAGGTAAGGTGCATATACTTTCAACAATTTAGTGATTGTTAAGCCCAGTTTCCCATTAACTAATGTATAGAAATGTCTCATTCCATTATTTTGGGGTGAGGCGAGATTCTATGAAAATTCTGTGCAGTTATGCTGTGAATTGTTGAGCTTTTGCACACTACATACAACCAAGTAATCATAGTCCTTAAAATGTCTGTCTAACAAAGCCAAAAAATTAAATTAAACTTGAAATTATCAGGCATTTGGGGAAAATATGGAGTATTGATCAATCAGTATTGTAGTGTTGGATAGTGGCACAAATGGTGATTTGAAAAAGAAGATAATTTTCAAAATTTTCAAGTATGCTGAATTCTAAAAAAGAAATGAAAAATCCCTTTTCTGAGTGCCTTGATATAGTGATGCTGATTCAATCCATGATGCCTCAGCCTGTATCATTCTGCTTTAAGTATGACTGGTTAACCAGATTCAAACAATGGTATGTGATTAGAGAATGTGGATCCAAGACACTGACAAGTGACCACACATGAGGTGGTCTGGCTAGTAAGGAGAGAGCAATGACATTGAGAAGTGGGCAGGCTAAAGAAAAATCATCTCACTTGTGGCTTTGAGCTTAGTCACACATCACACACGAACTGTCTCATGAAAAGAAAGTTTGCAGTAAGTCTACTTATGCAAGTAAGTTAGCATTTATTTTCGTAAAAGAGGTAAAATTAACCCATATTGCAAAACATTTTGACAATTTTTTAAAAACTCTGTTATCCATGACTCTGATACTGATTCTATTTTAACAATTCCTTCAGCTCATAAAGAAAAATAACTTTCAGATTTTCCATGCTTCTGGACCTTTTCATTAACATGGTATCATGAGATTACTTTATTCAGACCAGTAACTCTCAACACTGATGTTACATTGGAATGATCTGGGCACTCTTAAAAAATTCTCGTGCCTCATAGAGTATGATTAAGTTAATCTAGAGCAGAGCTTGAATTTTTAAAATTTTATAATGGAAAATTATATCATTAAAAGAATAGAGATAATAGTATAATGAACCCTCAGGTGCCCATCATGTTCAATATAGATCAACACGTGGCAAATCTTAACTCATTTATCATTCCATTCCTCCCTTACCTTGTCCCAATTACTTTGAAACAAATCTCAGATTTCTTGTTATTTCATCTGAACACTGATACTTTTAAAAAGCTCTCAAGTGATTCAAATGTATAGCCAAGACAGAGAACTACTCTTGTTTCTAGGTTAAAAAGCTCTGAGCGGCAGGGATGCTGTATTCTAAATCTTACCCTTTTCTGCCCATGGAGAGCAATGTTAGACACAGTCGCTCAATAAAACATTACACATTTCCTAGAAATGGCCATTTGTATATCTCTGTTTATCACCAATAATCATAATACTCTCCTATGCTGTGTAGTATGGTAGCCGCTAGCCATATATGACTATTTAAATTTTAATTAATTAAAGTTAATTAAATTTAAAAACCAGTTCCTTTGTATCAGTAAACACATTCCAAATACTCACTAGCCACGTGTGGCTAATTGGCTAATGTATTGAACAGTGCAGATATAGAACATTTCAATCTGTTAGAAAGTCCACTTGAACAGTGCTTCTAGACAAAAAGACAAACTTTCTGACTCTTCGGCTATTGAAAGAGTCATCAAGGATGGGAACCTTCTCAAGTAGAGAAAGAGATAATGAGAATTCAAATACCACACAAAGCTAAATTCAGTTAAAAGTATAGCTGTAAAAGTCGAAAAATATCTGAAATTAAAATGTAAGGA
The DNA here is from genome assembly GCF_059928025.1 of Delphinapterus leucas. NCBI lineage: Eukaryota > Metazoa > Chordata > Mammalia > Artiodactyla > Monodontidae > Delphinapterus > Delphinapterus leucas. The sequence goes on along the minus strand of NC_143137.1, from coordinate 68,216,927 downwards.
GCATTACCTTGCTAAAAGGTTTCTTGGATAAATGCTTGCTTTACTCAACCACATGTTTACTAAAATAAAATACATTCATGGTTTTGAAAAGGCCAAAGTGTACCTTAAAATAATGGTTAATTAAACATAATGTGTAATGTGGGATTTGGGCACTTACCAAAATAAAAGCAAAATGAAAGATGCTAAATTGTTGAATTATAAATGCAGAATTAAAACGAAGTAAATCACAACATAATGATGAGTGTGAATGTAAAAAATAATAGAATTTTGGAAGTGGGAAGGCAAACAATGAAAGCATATTCAAAAATGTAAGGTCAACCAGGGAGATTCTTCCAGGCCTCTTGAGGAATAGGGAGGAGAACATTTTTCTGGGAACGGGTGGGGAACATGCCAGGAATTAGGCTAGATTTTCCAGGGGGAAAGTATGAAAACTTAATAGAATCAGACAGTGGCAATTAATGACAAAGAATTATTAACTTTTAAAGCCTCTCAAAAGATTTGGTCTTTTATAGTCCCTGGTATGAATTCCAGAATTGCAAGTCAGGTAGCTGACAAACAGAAGAGTGTATTAGAGAAGATTTTTAACTTTGGGGGAAGAAAATGAGGATAAAATATTCATCTTGGCATTAGCGAAGAGCAAATGCAAGGAAAAGTGAAGTATAGGGAGTCTCACATCTGTCCTGTGAACCATCTGGGCCTGTTTGGCTGCAGCCATACATTACACAATTAAGCTGCCAACCGCAGAGTTTTGAATATGTGGGAAGCAGGACTATTCATCAGTGGATTCATCTTTAATAGAGATTAATTGGTAACTAATTGATGATTGAACTGCTGGCGATTTATGGGAGAAAAGGCAATATTAATACTACATATTAAGCAACAATCTCACTGGATACTTTCATGTTAGAATTTATGAGTTGAGAGTGTATATTCATGTAGGAAAAATGTCAATGATTGTGTTCAGACTATCTTAGGAACACAAAAAAAACCAAACATATATATTATAGCACTGGGCCAAGCATACGTAAGTGTCCAGGCAACTCTCACTGTTTTTTTGAGAGGTTTTGGAATAGAATCAGGCCAGACCAAATGTAATTTGTAATAAAGTGTTATTGGCAGTGTAGAAGAAGAGTAAAGAAAACATTTTAGTAGTTTTCAGTGAGAGAAATTTTGTATTGAAAATTTGCTCATAAGATGTTGGTGGCCATTGGTGTGTAAATGTGTGGATGTGGTCATCTCTGTTACTAATGGCAATTGGATTTTTACTTTAGATGAATAAATCTTAGTTTTTCCCAGTTAAAAAAAAAAGATGTTTTTTCCATGGACCCAGTAATAGAGATAAGGGGTTATATTTTTATGAAAACCAGATAGAAGAGTCTGCATTGGCAAAGCATCTCTATTTAAAAAAGAGCAACGCTAATTAAAGAATGTTAGCTAACTGCAATAGAGTTGAATGGATGTTAGTACACAGTAGACATAGGTGACTTCCAGATTGAATGGTTTTACCTTGACAACTCAGGTTGTGAAAAAGCCAAGCTAAACCAATAGGAAATTTAAATATGTTATTCAAAGTGGGTGGAATAAAGAGGTTCCACAATTTAACTGTGTCCTGAAGAGGTGCTGAATGAGCGAGGGGCTGCTTCACACAAGAGTCAGAAGCAGAACTATTATTAAGGGATGTTCTTCATGAGGTAGTTGTGCTATTTTCAGTTCAGCTATAAATACCCTCACATTTTCTCTACCCTTCTCCTAATATTAGAAACAAAAACTGAAACACAGAAAGTTCTCATTTTACATTTTCTGATAGAATTATACTTCTTTTTGAACCACGTATTAACCTTAGGAAGCAGCATTAGTATTTTAGATAAAGCTGAAATCTTACAAACAAGTAACTCAGAGAAAGACTATCTAGATAAATGGTAATTAGTATCAAATTGTAGCCTATCCTCCCCCTGCCCCCAGAAACACACAGGACACACACACCAATGCCACAGGTATTTCAGTAGCCTCATAATTCACAAACTCAGACATAGCTCATTAAATGAGTACTCTGTGCGAGGGACTTGGTTCCGTGATGTGGGTACACTGATACGAATATAACACCTTGAGGTTTCTGGAGGAGTCCATAGCATAGTAGGGAAGGCAAAGATGGAAACAACTAAATGCAGCAATATAATAGAAGAAATAATAATGTAGCAAAGGTGATGAAAACATCCTGAGAAATCCAGGAAGGTTTCAGAAAGTGCATGACACCTCCCTCAATTCCTCTCATTTCTTACTTCTCCCTTCTGAAGCCATGAGTACCTAAAAATCTATTAAACTGTGGCCTGGATCAGATCACCCTTGGAGAAAAATATGAGTATCCTAGTTGAATATTGTAGATATGAAATGCAGAGTAGGTTTTGGGCTCCTGGGATCCTGCACAAAATCATGCACAAGAGTCCCTAGGACACTCATATCCATACTTTTAATCATTATGATTTAAGCATTCATTTGTCTTATGCACCAAGGTTTGTGGGGCAGTAATTGATTGTACATAGCTAAACTTTGTAATTCAAAAATTTTATCCCCAGGTTATTATTTGCTAAAATCACAGTGAAAGGTAAAAGATGCTAGCTGGTTAAATATATATGCTGTATTATACTTGGCATGATATCGATGTTATCTTGATAAGACAGGAAAGGATTAGGCCCATGGAGGACGTTGTGGAGTACATTTATAGGCATGACTGTGATGTTATTAGCTCTCCCATATTTCAAGGGCTGACTTTACTAGAATATTGTGAAACAAGTGAAATGACTTTTAGTCCTTCCTAGGTTTCCCTTCTTTAGTCTTCTTGGCATTTCTCTCCATCTTTATCTTGAGAGCTGTTAAGACTTTCCTGCAGACTATATTTAAGCACCTTCACAGAATGTTAGAACTGGAAGGGATTCTAGAATTTATCAAAACCACCCTGTCAATCTTAAAGATGAGAAAATTGAGGCTCAGAGAGTGACATCCCTAAAATAATGTAGGCAGAGATGGGGCTAATAACTTCCAATTCAGTAACTTTCTCTTATTTCTATAATCTGCTGTTTGAAAATTTCACCCCATTTATTTAATATTAAGATGTCAAATAGCTACATTCTTTCTTGCTCAATTGTTCACTTTCTACAGTAAGGGTATTGAAAGCATAGAAATCTACTTTCCTAGACTAGCAATATTATCATTTCATTACCACTGTCCACTTGGTTTGAATGAATACTGAGTGTTAGTTAGCTGATTTCTTTTACTTGAATCTGGAAGGGATAGAATTTCCTTTGATGGGATCTCAGTGTCTGCCTTGCTTAACATTTACTTCCTGGTAAAACTGGTCATTCGTTGAGGAGGAATAATTTGGGCCATTCTGGAGTTGATGTCTATTCTTCATATTTACTCTGAAAATTTAAACATTAACATATATTTTATCAGTGGTTAATATAAAAATTAAATCTATAGTGTTGTTATACTTGAAATTACTTCATGATCTGGCATTTGAGGGTTCCCCGGTATTGCAAGTGCTTTTTCTCAATTCCAGACATCTTACTTGGATTTTTTTGTTTCATCACTTTTTGCTTTTAATATTCCTTCGGTTATCTTCCAAAACATATTCAGTGTTACCAGTTCATCAGGGTGCTTTTTTTTTTTCTCTTAGTTTAGGGTAATAGTAGCTTTCTTTGTTCATTTTCTTTTCTTTAAGTTATTCTGTAAATGTATGTGGAAGAAGTTGTATCAGTTCACACATTTGACTATATTGAATCACATGGGTTTGATTTGCCAAAATGTATAACATCGTCTTGAACATTTAGTGTGTGCTTAGAAGAAAGCCTGAACTGTAAGAAAAGGTTTTTTTGCGGGTGATGTCCACTTAACTAATAAATCTGTCATCACTGACTGGTCTCCATTTCCTCAGAAATAAACAAATCACTATTAAGTTCTTTGAAGCTGGAGACTGCCAGGAAACACGAAAGTCACTTTTGCTTCATCCTCCAAGATAAAGTATTTAATAAGTGGAAATGAGATGCAACAGAAGGAGCCATGGGGTCTTCACACCTGCTAGAAAGTCCAGCAGATCTCCACAGAGCAGGAATTCAAACAAACCTCAGACCCTGACGTTCAGCAAAAGTGCAGAGACGAAGCCAAGAAAAAACTTTGGAAGGCCCTTGGAAACTTCTTAAGTTGAAAGCCTGAATTATGGAAACCTAGGAAATTTGAAGAGGAAAGGCCAGGAATCTGGAGGCCTGTGGCCCCCAGCTGAATTAGGCATAGAGTTGTTTTATCTTCAGGGTATTTCATTTTCTACTTTAAATCAAATGGCAGTTGATCCTGACATAAGAACATGTATTAGAAAGGCAGGGTCTTGGTTAAGGAGTAAACATCAAGCATCCATCACTGAGGGCTTTTTGTTTGCTTGTTTGCTTGCTTATTTAATTTCAGAGAACTCCAGACCTATGTTTTATTTTTGTTTATCTCAGTCAAAATAAATGGGTTTCTTTAAAGTAAATGCACATGTATTCTAGCCAGGAATTCACTAGGGAAATACAAAGTCAAGTAAGAGGCAGAACAAAAAAAGAAGCCAAATGTTAAAGCTCCTAGAAAGACCAAAAAGCAAATAAGATACAAAGGAAATAAAAAAAAGAAAACTCAAGTATATCTCCAAATTAAATTTAAAAGGGTGATACATTGCTATTTTCTTTAAATTTTGTGTTCATCCTTTATTTTTAATTAAGGAATTTATTTGTCTCAGTAACAGAGCAAATTTCTCTTAACCCATTTCCTTTACATGTAGTTCTTAGGTCTGTGAGCACAAGTTACTGTGATTGATATTTGTTTTAACATCATAATGCTAAAAAAAAAAAAAAAAAGCAAAACACACGATCCAAATTACAATTTTTCTTTGAACTAAAAACTTTTTTCATCTCAAGGTTGATAAACCCCTTAACTCAGGTGATAGACTGATACGTACATACATACATACATAGATTTCAAATAGATGATGTAGAAAAGACCAAGAGCATAACTGGGGAGATCAAGACAGTAAGTTGTTTTGTGTCTGCCAATAGCCCAGTGACTGGAATAATGCCATTACTGTACTCAGGCTTCTCACTGCCTGCTTTATACTAAACTGTCACTACTTTAAGGATGCCTGCACTGTGCAATTATTTATAATGGTTCTGCCTTCAAGAAACTTGCACATTCACTTTTTCTTTTAAAAATAAATTTTTAAAATAAATCTGATGCTATGCCATCAGATATTTAAAAAATTATCATAGAAATTTCTCTTGCTTGACATGAACAGATTTGGTGCCAAGATGAGAGTTCTTATTTCATTCCATCGTTTTAAAATGGAATTTCTTTATCACCTTATCATCAATAAATTTATAATTATATTGGTTTTCAGAGATTCCTGGTACTTTTAAACAAAATACAGTTTGTAGCTATGAAAAAGTGTCATACCAGTATGCTCTGTGCAGCCTCAGTCATTGGGAACTGCAATAGGAAAGTTGATTTTCTATCCACAGGTTTGGCTTTGGTTATTTACAGATGTGGAAATGGCCACTGTGTTAGTATATTTGAGTCTTGAGTAATTTACATCTTTCAATTATTTGATATAAAGGTATAGAGGCCTTTTAATTCTAGGGCAGTATTGATAATACCTTAGACTTTGACCTCCAGAACATGAAGAATTTATTGTCTGTTAGGCTATTACTTTCTAATTATGGGAAAGATTGATTGGTTTAATGGAACTGTGTTTTTACATTTTCATATGTAGGACATTAAATCATAAATCTCTTAGAATAGTTTCATTCTTTATAAATCTCAGGATGAAATACAAATAAATTACCAAAAATACTCAGTCACTGCACTGTGTGGATATTAAAGAGGATGTGGAAAAATGTTGAAGGAATGGGGGCCTGCTCCATTGTTCTAAGCCAAAAATATCGAAATTTGGCTTATAAGACTGTGGAAACTAAAAGTCTGCTTATTCCTATAGGGGATTAATGCATTACTCAACCTTGAAAATTTATATTGCCTGGCAACTACAAAATATGTTTAATTTCCAATCCTATCTTTATTCCTTTATTTTGAATCCAGTATCATTCTCAAGTTCGATCTGCTGACAGTTAAAATCTCTTCGGAATATTGTACAGCTGATATTCTCCTCACGCTACAGGAGCCATTTGATGTATCCACTTTATTGATTATAGAGTTGATTCAAGATTTCTTTCTCTATCTGCTTAATTGGAGAACTGAAAAACACTAAAAGTCAAACCTTTCCCTAAAGAACAAGTATTATGTATTTCATTAATATGGCACCGTTCCTTGAAGACCTCAAAGTTGATAAATATAGAATTCTCTAAATAATAGTCTTTGGTTGATTTTATTTTTCATTTTCAAAGATAATCCAGAAAGCAAATAGCAGTAGTGGTGTTGATTTTCCACTCCAGATTTCCTTAGTCAACACCAGGAAAGAGAATAAAGTTTAGTGTGTGTGTGGGGGGAACAGGGAGTGCTCTTGTCCTTTTTAATTCCAGGGTGTAAGGATGGTCTTGCCTAAAATAAATATGAAATGGTTAACTGTGCAAAGTTCTAACTACAAAATTATGTTCTTTTATCCTGTTGAACTTGACTCTTCCCCCTGCGTAATGCTATCTCGTATTATGTGATTAAATATAATTATGGTGGTAGTAGCACCTATATCTGCTACCCCAGCCAGTCATTATCTGTTACTGGAAAATTTGTCAATTAGCTCAAGTGGATAGAGTGCTAATAATGCCAAAACCACAAACTCAGGTTTTGTGACATTAGCTTCCTTTAGAGAATGACTTTCTTTCGTGGCTATAGAGCACTGCCCTAATCACCAGTCATATAATAAATGCATTCTCTGTTACACAGAGAACTGTGTGTGTTTGCTCAGCCTTAAATGGAAAACCCATTCAAGAAGGCCACTTTGAAAAGGTTGATCATATTTTTAGGATGATTGATTTATCACCCCAACTTGTTCAGTCATTCAGTCATTTATAATGTACATATTGAGTGCCTCCTATTGGCAAAGTGCTGTACTTCTAAAAAAAAATGTGTGGTTGATTTAAAAAGCAAAAAGTGTCTAAAACTCAGGCCCCATATATTATGTAGGGGCCTATTTGACCGTCAATTTAATGAACGTGTTAATGTAGTCATCAATTAAGAGCAGAATTGAAATAATTTGGATATTCTCTCAAATCATGCTAATTTACTTAGTTCTAAGATCTCAGCTGTAAGTTTGATAAGGAAAGAAAATAAACCACTTACCAATAGGAAAGTTATTTATGTATTTAGTTATCAAAGGCTATCAATTTTACATTCTGAACAACTGTTTAATATTTCCCTTAATCTAATTTCTTAGTTTAGAAATGCTGTTTTTCACCTGTATCATTACAAGAATACCTCTCCAGTTTATCCCAATGCTTCCTTCCTCATTTTTTAAATGCAAGTATGAACATTGATTTAAACACCCTTCAATGGCCACTGACTATGTGTCAGCACAGTGCTAGAACTTTAAAATGGGATTGGTTGTTTTCGAACCAGGGTGATTTCATCTCCAAGGTGACAGCTGGCAATATATAGAGACAGATACTTGTCACAACTTGAATGTAGGTGAAATGCTATTGGAGTCTACTGGTTGGCGGCCAAGGATCCTACTAAACATCTTCCAATGCACAGGACAGTGCCCACAACAAAGAATTATCTGGTCCAAAGAATTATCTGGTCCAAATTAACTGTCCACAACAAAGAATTATCTGGTCCAAAAAAAAAGATATGCTGAAGAACTACTAAGCCATCATAATTTTTTATTAAATTAACTTTTACATTTTGAGATGATTGTTGATTCACATGCAGCCATAAATAACACGAGGAAATTCCAAGTACTCTTTGATGAGTTTTACCCAATGGTAATCTTGCAAAAGTAGAGCACAATATCACAGTCAGGATGTTGGCATTGAAACAGTCAAGATTCAGAACATTTCCATCACCATAAAGATCCCTCATACTACTGTTTTATAGGCCAGTGCTCCCTGGGTTCCATCCCTTTATTTCTAGCAACTGCTATTCTGTTCTATTTCTGTAAATTTTCCTTTCAAGTATGTTATATAAATGGAATAATACAACATATTTACAACTTTTGGGTTTGACTTTTTTCTCACCATCATTCTCTGGAGATTATCCAACTTGCTGAGATTCATCAATAGTTAACTCCTCTTTAACTCCTGACCCTCTGAATAGGGGCTTTCACAGAGCAAAAGTTGTTTTGCTTGAGTAGAGCAGTTGTCTTGAATGAAGTATTTTGCTCTGTGAGGCTACCCCTTTTCTGGACCTTTGCCCAAAGACAGCAGACTTTTGTCAGAGCTTTTTTGTTAGTGTTTGTTGGCGTTTTGAGGTTGCTGTCTTCTTCAGCTCCAAGTCTGGGACACAGAAGGCAAAAGCCAACTCAGGGACCTGACCACCATGTCATTTCTCGTGTCAAATTCCCTAGCCATTCTGCCTTCCTTTCTCTACCTTTCAGAATCATCTTAGGTTTGTTTTACTACAGTGTCCAGTATTTTCAGTGGTACTTAATGGAAGGAATCCACAAAAGTACATTTATTCTATCTTTCTGGAAAAGGAAGCCCCCAAATTTACATTTAATGTATAAACTTATAAACTATGCAATGCTATTTTAAAATATGAGTGGTGTAGAAACCGTAAAGTTACATCTTTTTTCTTTTTTCTTTTTTTTTTTGCGGTACGCGGGCTTCTCACTGTTGTGGCCTCTCCCGTTGCGGAGCACAGGCTCCGGACACGCAGGCTCAGCGGCCATGGCTCACAGGCCCAGCCGCTCCGCGGCATGTGGCAGCCGCTCCGCGGCATGTGGGATCCTCCCGGACCGAGGAGCAAACCCATGTCCCCTGCATCGGCAGGCGGACTCTCAACCACTGCGCCACCAGGGAAGCCGTAGCATATCTTTATATAAAATAATATATATTTATTTAACTTTTTATATGGGCCATTATATAGTTTATACTCATAGTGTATATTTTCTCTTCCAAAGAGAAGATGTTAGTGCTGCCTTTCAAATAGGAACTACTTCTGGCTGAGAAAAGAAGATCTGCTTACATGACTGGTGTTTACAAAAGATGTCACAACATATGTTCCATGCTTTTATGCCACATACATTTTGTTGAAAATATTGTAAATTACTTAGAGTATTCAGGGAACATGAGTAATTACAAAGGAGTTTTACACTTAGTGAAAAGCTTCAATAGGGGTATCCTAAGAATACCCTGTTACAGCTAGTTCACCTACCATAGTTTCTTTTGAGCAGTGAAAAAAAAAAAAGCATAACTGCATTTGAAAATGAATTTTCAGAAAAAGTCAAAAGAAAATGAATTAAATGCTAGATGCCTCTATGTTCAAAGTAGTCGAAGAATAACACCCTATCATTATACCCAATAGTAAGTATCATACTATTAAACATGGTATTTTGCAAGCTGTTTAGATCCCTTTTTGGAAGAATATAAGGCTGAGAAGCCAATGAGTTTATCATTGGATGGGTTCTAGATCATTCCTTCTTCCCAGGATGTGCTTGTTAAGGTCCAGTGGCCTTACGTTGGTGCAGCAAAATTAACTAGTAATCATGTCAGCTTATTAATAATGTGGTCCCCTACATAATTAAAGACCTTGAGAATTTTGAAACAATATGGCTTTCAAGTTTTTATATTGGGACGGTTCAAGCAATTAAATGTTGCTCATGTGTTTTTTTCTCCTTATTTTGCATTTCTTTCATTCTTTGCATTTCTTTTGATATGGGTTCAAAATGAAGTACTTGGACAAGATTGTTGTGTTCAATGGCTAAATGCACAGACTCTGGAGGAAGAATCCTCAGGATTAAACCCTAGCTTTGGCCTTGCTGGCCACATGACCTTGCATGTGTTATTGGACCTCTCTGTGCCTCAGTTTCCTTATTCCTGAAATGAGGGATTGAGTCAATAAATGTAGGTGTTTAGAATACAGCCTGGTACATAATAAGCACAACTTAGGGGGTAGCCATTACTATTATATCAACATCAAGAATGCTGTAAAATTCCACTATATTCTTAAAGAATTTCTCTTTTTTAGTGATTAGAAATGGTATTGCATTGGAATTTTACCAGAGGCAATAGCTTACCATCTTTGACCATCAAGCTTATGCTAGAATTAATTGATTGGTTTTCGTTCAGTGCCTACCATGCACTATTAGTGATGATACATTAAATCATCCCTGCTTTTATTTACTCTGGACAGGAGAATGAAGATTTCCATAGCAGTATAGAGGAAGTATATATCATATTTCATTTATAAATACCAAAATTAGACATTCAAAATGAATCTTTTATTTCCCCTGTTTTAAAACCATCAATGGCTTTTTTATTTTAAATAAATAAATTTATTTATTTATTTATTTATCTTTTATTTTGGGCTGCGTTGGGTCTTTGTTGCTGTGTGCAGGCTTCCTCTAGTTGCGGCGAGCGGGGGCTACTGTTGGTTGCTGTGCGCGGGCTTCTCATTGTCGTGGCTTCTCTTGTTGCAGAGCACGGACTCTAGGTGCGCGGGCTTCAGTAGTTGTGGCACTCGGGTTCAGTAGTCGTGGCTCACGGGCTTTAGAGCGCAGGCTCAGTAGTTGTGGCGCACGGGCTTAGTTGCTCTGTGGCATGTGGGATCTTCCCGGACCAGAGATCGAACCTGTGTCCCCTGCATTGGCAGGCAGATTCTTAACCACTGTGCCACCAAGGAAGTCCCCATCAATGGCTTTTATTAAGAGAAAACACTCAGCATGGAAATTAGAGGCTCTCACAGGCTGGCCCTGGCCTTAAACCGCCTCTTTCCCCACATCCTCATTTCTAGCACTTTGAGGTAGTTAGTGTTCCTGGCATATTCAAGGTGCTCCATCTCAGTCCTCTGTTCACTCTGATTCTAATGCAATTCTGGGTTTCTCTTTTAGGCAAACTCTTCTCCATTTCCAAATTCTGGCTCACAGTTGCCTTCTATGGGTTCCATCCTAACTAAAATCAAGCAAACTGAGTGCTTCTCTCTTCAAACCACTATGGAAATACCTCTACCCTACCCCCTTCATTGTATTGACTTATTTCTTTTCGGTGTAATTGATTTTATATTTCAAAATTTATAACTACAGGAAAGTACAGTGAAGAGTATAATTGGCATCCATGGGTTTTTTTTTTTTCTTCTCTCTCTTTCCTTCTCTCCCTGCCTCTCTCTCACTCTCTTCTTTTTCTCCCTCTCTCTTTCTGCCCCCCACTCTCTCCTCTCTGATACTGTGAGCTCCTCAGGGGCAGGAGGAATTTTTTGCTCACCTTCGTGTCCTCTGCTGTGCCCAGCACAGTTATTGGCACATAGGAAGCATTCAGTAAACATTTTATGAATAATTGCATCCACAGGAGATGGAATTAGTTTAAAATGTTCTTGGGATAGAGTACTGAGAGCAGCATCATTTGAACCTATGATACCTACCTTGATAAAATACGAACATAGTTTCTTAGGCAGAGTAAAAGCAAATTCAAATATCTAGTGTGAATCGGGCTGATTGGTTATTGTGGTAATCTTAGCACGAAATGCTGAACCTGACTCAGGTGTTGTTTACCTTCTCAAAGGAAAATTACACAAAACATTGCGACTGATAGGTTGTGGGGGGATGGGAAAAAGTGGAAGGAATCAAAATGCTTTAAGGATTTTGAGCCTGGAATTGAGAAAACTGTTATGCCACTGATAGGGAGTTTGGAAAAGGTAGCTAGTTTAGTTTTGAGGAAGAAAACACGACATCTGTTGACTTGTAGGGAGTGGCAAGACAACCAAGAGGGAATGCCAGGAGGCAGTCAGAAGTGGACTGAGAGAGCTCTCCTGACATCCACCCTACTTAGCTGTTGATCCCCAAAACCTTTGATCTGTACTCCTGTCTGGTCACCAACTTTGAGAGTTTAGAATAAATTGTTTTGCAACACACACAAGTCCATCTTAGCCTTAATCTCTATAGTGTTGTCTAAATTTGAAAGTCTTCTGTTTTACTTTTCTGTGAGGTATCAGGCTCTCTGCTGAACTAGAGCCCTGCCCTGAATTTCAGATGGTTTGTCAGCAGCATAGTGTGCTGATCTACCCTTCCTTGTTCCGCGAGCCTGTACGCTGGGCACCTGTACTTTTGCCATATCCCCTTCCTTACTACTGTAATAGAACATTTTTTTTTTTTTTTTTTGGTCAGAAACATATTACTTCCTTAGCCTGTCATTCAAGGCACCAGATGGCCTCAGCCTATTTTCTGGGGTGATTCTGTCATCTATTCCATGTGTACTGTATAATCTAGGTACTTGCTATTTTCTGCACTCACTAGTTGGTTTCTAACCTTACTTTTTTTTTTTTTTTTTTTTTGCGGTACGCGGGCCTCTCACTGTTGTGGCCTCTCCCGTCGCGGAGCACAGGCTCCGGACGTGCAGGATCAGCGGCCATGGCTCACGGGCCTAGCCGCTCCGCGGCATGTGGGATCTTCCCGGACCGGGGCACGAACCCGTGTCCCCTGCATAAGCAGGCAGACTCTCAACAACTGCACCACCAGGGAAGCCCCTCTAACCTTACTTTTTACTCTTATTTTCCCTGTTACCTGGAAAGGTATCTCTGCCATCTCCCATTGTAGAAGTACTGCCTTTTTTAAAGTACCATCATAAATGTAATTTGTTCATGAAACTTTTCATGATTCCTCAATTTCATGTGATTTTTTTTTCTTCTTTGATTATCCATGGGCGTTTTTATCTCTATTCCGTCACCAAGCCTGTTCTTTGAAGTTCTGAATTATTTTTGAACTTAAAAAATATCCCTTTTCCTGATATCTCCACACAACACACACACACACACACACACACACACACACACACCACCCCTCCCCACACACACACTTTTTTTTAACTTAATGAAGTTACATGATATATGACTTACCAGTTTGTACGTATTCAATAAATATTAGTTGAGTGGAATTTATATGGTAATTGACACCTTGAAAATGGAGAACTGTTAAGATATGAAAATTCATAATTGGAAGATAGCAGATTAAGCATAGCCCTTTGCAGAATTCCCCATTTTGAGAGAAAAGAATAAGGGGAACAGAGATGAGGAAGCCCAGACAGGGTGACTTGCTTTGGTTATTCAGGGAGTTGTGGGAGGCCCTCCCTAGAACCCAGGTCAACTGCGGCTTAGCTAGAGATCAACTCAACTTCATGGAAATCAGATATTATTAATCCTTTACAGAGTGAGACATTTCTGCTCCTATTTTATAGTTGTACTGGCAAGTGGGTGTCAGAGGAAAAGGGTATTCCCTGGCTAACTGGACTGCAACCTCATACCTCTTTACGTATGAATGATCAATTATGTTGCAAGCTTCTTAACAAAGGACCCTTGATTCAGATCCTGAAGCGCTAGGGTATTAATACTGCCGCACTTTCTTTGCACACTAGTGCAGTTAAATTTTTCTCAAAGCTGGTTCCTATTTCTGGCAGTAACTCTTCAGTTCTGGAACTTTAGTTCCAGCCAAAATAAACTATTGTCTCAGGTCTGTATTTTTCCTGAAGCACCATGGCATTTTTATGGAATGCGGAGACAGTTTTATGTATGACTTTAATGGTAACAATAAAGGACCCAGATCCGCTTCTCTGGCCCGCTATCCTTACCTCTCTAGTCCAGCAGTGATTATACAGACTCCAAAAAGAGGGCCATCTTAAACCTTCCAAACGAAATCTGTCATTTATTTACTGTGTGATGAGATATTCACTTTCCTGGTTTTATTTTTTTCCTCATCCACAGCAGCATCAAATTTTTTTTTATGTGTAGTTGGTTACATTTTTAAAGAGAAAAAAGAAGTCCCCTACTACATGATTGTATGGTTCAAAATTGTCTTGTTATTCAATTAACTAATGCTATTTAAGTCAACTTTTAAAGTAGCTGTGCTTTATCTGTAAACATTTATTATTCATGCTGCTAATGACAATTCGGAGAAGAAAATATTACATTAAATCTTGAACACTTTTTAAATATGAAAGAGACAAAGCTTGCCTATTCTTGATATTTCTTCCAATATGTATTAATTTAATTAAAAAGCACATGTCATAAGGATGAATTTGAATACTTTGGGAATATCTCTAGCATGATAGGATATTCAGCATTTTGAAGACCAGATTTTCCCACTTTAATGAGTGGATAAAGGAAATCCTTCTGAGATTATTATGTTTCCATTATTTGAGTTTGTCTTGTGAACCCTCCATAACATGGTTTGTAAATTGAGGCATTTAAAAATAAAAAGAGTTCTGAAGTCAAGTCTTTGTAAGAAGATGAGCTAATGCATACATGCTAATCCTAGAAAAAGTGATCATTCTTTTCAAAGTTAATTAAATTTTAAAAGTCCTATTGCTTTGTTAATGGTCATCTTTTAAAATGAGAAATTATGTTCTACCAATTTCAGGAAAATTGCAATAATAAACATTCCAGGATTCGTAGTTGTTATTGGCTATTAAAAGCAATTATAAAGTTTAAATCTTGTAGCGTTGCCACTAGAATGTAATAACTGTTCACAGCAGCTTTAGTTTCATGTTCCATAAAATTGAGCTTTTCCTGTCTTTACATTTTAGAACCTAGATCATGATCCTTGAGATTTTGCTATGTTAATGCATACAATTGCTAAGGAAAGGAAATAGTGTAATATGAGAAGACAAAGAAATTGAACCATCAAAGTAGACTTTTGCATAATAAGCAGAATCTTGGTGCTTGTTGAACTTAGCTATAGAATTTACTAAAACATATCTTTGAGCCATATGTCTGAAAATGTCTTACCATTTTAATGTGGAAAGCACAGATATCTCGCCGAGATACTGTTATGATGAGTTCATGAGGCAAACCTGTATTATTGGTAAAAATGAGCAATGAAAATATTCTTCCAACTTCATTTTATGTATATTCAAGTATCACAGGTTTGTGGGAATTGCATGATGGTTTATTTTTCTCAACAGAAACCTTCATTCATATTTTTAGAGCATGATCATTATCAGAAAAGACCTTACTTAAGCTAATAAAAACTTTCTTCCTATAGAACTATTGAAATACCTAAAATAAGAACTTTTTCTACTACTAGTCTTATTTATGAACATGAGATAAATTTTAGCTTTAGCTATGGGTTGTTTAACATAATAAATATTTTTGTTATATTTTTTTCTTGGTGTGTATACCATTCTCTATAGCACGGAGAATGTGTGGATAATACTGTATATAAATTGCATTTAGTGTGGCAAATGTATTTTGAAATATACACATCACATTCAATACAGTCCCTTGAGGATAATGAGCTATCATTAAAGAGAAAATACTTGTTAAAATCAATTATTATCTTAGAGAGGAAGAGTTAATACAGGTTCACTAAAGCATTACCAAACCACTAATTTGGATATTAATTTTATGTCAGTGTGATTTATTTAAGTGAAAAATGCTGGAGCTTTTCTCAAATTCATGATTAAATATAATTATGAATTATGGAGCTTTTTCTTTTCATTATAAAAAACTTCTTAGGTTCCATGGAGTACTTTCTTTTAATAAGTCATTGCTTTATAGCTAACTAAATGCATGAAGAGCTCTGTTTGTAATATAATGAGCAATTAAATTATAATCCCTTGAGTACGGTATTTCCAATAGCCTAGATCTTTAATACCATGGATTTTACTGAGTTTGACATACTTCAAACTCAAGTTCAAAACTTTTCTATGTTGCAGAGATATTCTCTTCTTCAGTTGAGAAATAGTATATTCCAGAGTTGAAGGAAGGAAATGTGTAGGTATTTGAAGGAGACAATAATAGAAAACCAGTATCACTTTATTTGATGTCTGGGAAGAAAAAAAGTACAATTACATTGTAAAAATATATTTTCAAAGTGCTATATAAACTTTGTCCCAGGTAAAATGTTCTATTTATTTATGGGGATGTTTATAAAGTACTTTCATGTATATTATCTCATTTGTTCATTTAAGAAACCTGAGGCTGGCAGTAAACTGAGAACAAAAGGATTACAACTATTAAATAAATGAACAGGGTTTCACACCACTGAGGTTTTTACAAGTGTGTTGCCATTTTCATTTTTGTAGCTATTGCCAGAGAACTTGGTGTTTTAGTGTAGATTAATTGACATTTCTTGTGTGGCTACTAACATGGAGCTTAATTATAAACGCCTTCTTTTAAATTTCCAATATTTCATAGTAAGTGCTCATTATGGAAGATTCCCTTTGATGTTGTAATTAAATATAAGCTTAAAAATAGGAAAATTTTCCCTTAGTACTGCCACAAGTACATACCCGTAAGCACACACTTAAATGTGTGTGAAACAAAATGCACATGACACAAAAATACTCATACACATTTCTCAGAATGCTACAAGGCTTATATACGTAGTAGTTTTCCTTTTGTTTACTATTTGAAAACCAACTCTTTCTAGAGACTAGGTACTTTGTATAGTTTACTTACATTGTCTGGTACTTAAAATAGCGTGATAACCAAGAGAGCATCTAAGAAATACTTTTATCTTTGTTGACAGTCCTGATAATTCAGGTACTCTGTTGTCTTCCAAACAATTATTCATCTTTTCTTTGTTTCAGTTTGCTAGTTCCTTAAGTAATTTCAACGTGGAAACATCTTCAAGAGAAAACAACACCAGTATCCATCTTAAGAGAAAAATATTATTGCAATGATGGGAAATTTGGAGCTTTTTTTCACTCTTATGCGACCGTGTCTGTGCTTTTAGTTTCCAATACTTGGATATTGAAGGGTGGTCTTTTTCTTCTTGACATATTTTATTCTATGCTTTAGGTTTGCACAGCTATTATTTCATTTAAAAAACAAAACACTCAGATGCAGTGATCATTGCTGGATACCCCAATAATCTATGATTAGCAACAGCTCCCTGTGTGTTGAACAGAATTAAAAAGAAATATTTTTCACTTACTTATAGCAACTTCTAACCTTTTCTTTGTTCACAGTGACATGAGCATAGCCTCTGTGATTTACCCGTTTTGATGAATTGTCAGATAGGCACAGCAGGAAGGGTTTTTAATGAATCATAGATAAATGTCATCAGTTCTATAGATAAACTTTAGAATACTGCTCTGAATACTATTGTCTAATCATTGAGATCATTCCCAGGTTAGCTAATCATACCCTCTTAGCCTAATCTATCTTTCTTTTCTAGAAAGTTCTAACTATAGATTGTTATCCATGATGTTATGATAGTTTCTGAATCCCAGTATTCAGTTTTGTGAAATAGTAAGGTGTTACAGCAGTGTGCTAGGGCCAGTTAGTAGTGGCTCTAGAGAGACAATTGTTAACTTTTCAGGAAGTTTGAGAGCTAGTTGCCATCACATTAACTTACTGGCTTGAAATTCACTATGGTGAGAGTATTTACAACATGAAAATACAAACCAGAGCATTTCCCCCACCTTCCAGTACAGAACTGGATAAAATTCATTTGTAGTCATTCAAAAAGAGGATTCAAATACTGCATGTGATTGAAAATGTAAAAATCTAGAAGTGCTTTATATATGTACCAAAATTTGCCTGAATTCGACTAAATGCCTATGTGACAAATGATGACTAAATAAAACAAAATATTTTAAATATTCAGAGTATAAATATATATGTACTCACACACATACAAACATATATACACTTTATTTTGGCTTACTTTGAAAATGAAAGACAATGACGTTTAATTACACTCAGGAAAAATGTGTGCTTTAATTTTGGCTACACTTTTTAGTAGCAAAGCTGTAAAAAGAAAGTATGAAAGAAATAAAGTCATACAGACTTGCAGCACCCATTTATTTTTTAAAAGGAAACATAATTAAACCTTGCTGATTGGCCAAAGAAATTATGAGCACAGCTGGGTCTTTTAACACGTGTGTTGGTAGAAAGAGCTAGAAAATATAATCACCTCCTTTTGAAATCAATATCATTTTTTAAAAAACAAATCAACATGTATTTAACTAAATACTAGGTGAGAAATGACAACTAAGCAATTCAAATAAAATTAAAAGACTAATAAATGTGATTTAGTAAAAATTTCAGTTAGTTAAATCTTACTTATGATACATTTTAAGTTTAATAATATTATTAATAATAGGTGTATATTATTAGATTCATAATACATCTCAGATATACACACTGTAAATTTGCTCATTTTCCTCTGTATAGCCATCATGTGTGGATTCTGTACATGTGGAATCTGAATTTCAAAAGACCTAGGACCACACAGGTTGTAAGTAGCTACAGTGGACTTCTAACTGAGGTTGGCTGGCTTCAAATCTCCTGATACTTTCTCTAAGTCATTCTTCCCTTCTAAATACATAAAAGTTGTAAATAATATGTAAAGCTGTAAAATGTATATAGCTTTAATTATAACCACAATTCTGTGTACTCAAGGCAAAACTTTAAAAAATGTGTACTGTTCATATTTTTTTCCACCTATTGAAAATTTTGTACTCCTTTTGTACAACACAGGTGTTGACCCACAGGTGTTAAGTAAAACATAATGTTGATACTTCAAGCCCCTTTCCCTCCACAGTGTAGTGGAACACTGAATGCTATTCAATACCTAACCTTCATTTCAAAAGCTACAGGCTGTGATCTGTGACATGTGAAAAAATTATTAAACTGAGTTTTGACAGAATGCCTTAATTTGATGTAAAATTACTAGCCATGAATTGTCCGGAGGACCTAGATGAAAGCTTTACTTTGTGATAGACTTAACTCTGTACCATTTATATGTTATCCTGGTAGAGATTCAAAATAAGTGTAGAAGATTTTTCAAATCTAATATAAAAGTAATTATGATCATTTTTATTTTTCACACTTCAGTGAATATCCTAGTGAAATTCTTACAGTGCTACATTCAAGTTAGTCTCAAAAATATTGTGAAGGCATAGATAATAATTGCATTTAAGTTCTTAAGTTTCTATGTAAGGGTAATTGCATTTAAGACTTCCAAAAAGTATTTTAGAAGCTCCCTATATAGTTAGCAGTTCTTACGGCTTTGCAGAATATTTTATGCCGTATGTGGAATTAAAGGAAGGCTTCATGGTTAGCGTATGTTATATATGCAAATATACACATGTATCTTTCTAAAATTGCTCCCCCCACATGAAATGGACTAATAATGATATTATCCAAGTATTTCCCATAAAGTGCTCTTAACAAAAACACAGGTTATGCATCCCAAAACATCAAATTTTGACAATCAAACATCAGACTGTCAAGATAGTATACCCAAAATGATTATTTATAATTATTTGTGGATTTATCTTAAGCGGCTTCTATCCCCAACTTGATTGTAAGCTACCTTAAGATAGGTACTATGTCATATTGATCCATTTCCTAGCACTTTACACAATAAACTATTCATGTGTTTGTCTAACACACAACACTCTCAACATAGAGTATTAGGCTATGGATGCCTGATTCAAAGATGGATTATAGCATAAACTGGTATGCAAATGCCACTTTATTATTGAGCCTCAGAGTTCAACAAGATTGTCAGATCCCAACACTCCTTTCTCCACAGACAGGCAGATCCCAGACTCGACCATCGTTCCTACCTTCTTTTGTCCAAGAAGTGTAACTCTAGAATCAGTCCTTCTGACCTCAACCTCTTCCTTCATCTCAGGATAATATATATATATACTAAATGGAGGCTTATCTTTTCCTCTTATTCATTGCAACCATTCTGGCTTCATTGGTCTCTGTCATCAACCACCTTTGCTTCCATATTCTTTATCGCGTAGCCCGGTAGTTCTTAACATTTTACCGTCAAAAATTCTTTTAAATTATCATTTCATCTCTTCAGTCAGATCTTATGTTTCAGATTTTTTTCAAAGTAAATTTCACTGCAGTTTTTCCCAACTCAAAATATATATGAGTAGTAAGTAGTAGTAATAATTATGAGGAGAAAGAGGATGGTATGACTTGTACACTTTGAGAACCATCATCAACACTTTTGTCATCTTAATATTATTATGCGCAAACATTTACATTAGACTTTGTTATTTTGTAAAATTATTAAATCACAAGTTGATTTAATCATAGAGCACTGATTTTATTTTTATTGGTTTTTATTTTTTATAAAGCATGTACTGCTTAGTGAATGTAAACAGAATTCTATTTGTGGAGAGTACCTAAGTAATGTTCCATGAATGTAAGTCATAAATTCTTAGACTTCTCCCAATTGCAAAAAAATGTCATGAAGAACCTAGGGGTAAGACGGGAATAAAGACACAGACCTACTAGAGAATAGACTTGAGGATATGGGGAGGGGGAAGGGTAAGCTGTGACAAAGTGAGAGAGTGGCATGGACATATATACACTACCAAACGTAAAATAGATAGCTAGTGGGAAGAAGCCGCATAGCATAGGGAGATCAGCTCGGTGCTTTGTGACCACCTAGAGGGGTGGGATAGGGAGGGTGGGAGGGAGGGAGACGCAAGAGGTAAGAGATATGGGAACATATGTATATGTATAACTGATTCACTTTGTTATAAAGCAGAAACTAACACACCATTGTAAAGCAATTATACTCCAATAAAGGTGTTAAAAAAAAAGAAAGCAGCTAAGAATTAAAAAAAAAAAATCCCTTTACGAAAACAATCACAAATTGACTTAATGCAGATTGGTCACCCTGAGGCTGTTTTCCTTCTTGCCAGTACAGCTGCAGCAGAGAAATGGATCACAAAGCATTGAATTTTACCAGCGGCTGTCAAAAGGAAACCCAACTGCTGCTTGGTTGCATGGGCCAGAATCCCGAGTTGGCTGGGATTTTCCAATTATTTTTATTGTATTACTTTTATCTATTAATTGTGTTTACAACTTATCTTTTATTACTGTGAAATTAAAGAAAAATCAATCTATAAGTCATTTGCTATTAATCTTCCCATATAGTTACTTCTGAGGTTAAAAAATACCTATGTGATTAACTTCTCAAACCCTCTATGTGAAGAAAGTTGTAAGTAGACTATATATGGGTTCATAATACTGTTTAGTAAATACTTCTGATTTTACTTTTTTAATCAATTTAAGAATGTTAGTTAAACATTTTGTATACTCTAATATCAAGGCAGAATATGACTCTTCTCTACCTAAAACCATATACCTGGCTGCTAGGATTCTTTGCAGGAGAATAAACACATGCAGTTAGGCGCGCGCGCGCGCACGCGCACACACACACACACACACACACACACACAAGCACACTATCTGACTCCAGGTTTGGTTAAATTTCATCAAATATCCCAATAAAACTTTCAGAGGAAACAAGAATTCATACATTGATCCCACTGGGCCTTGTAAAATGTCACCTCAACAGTTTCATTGGAAAAATCATAATTAAACCTTAAGCTTCATTTGTAGACTAGCCAAAAATAACACACAGATTCTTTTAGAGATTTGTGCATTTTTCAATGTAAAATAAAGCTCTGCTAGTTACTGTGTAAATTCTAAACTTCCTAGGTTTTAGGTTGACTTCTGTTTTCAGAACAAAATTTTCATATGCTTAAAAAAAACCTTTCTAACTCCTGATTCTATCAAATCTATCATTTTCAATTACTGAGGTCCTTAGAGCCTAGTCCCCCGCTAATAATGGCTAGAGTTTGCAGTTGATTACTGAGTGCCCACAGTATGCAAGTCCTATGCTAAATGACTTACTTAATTTTATCTCCTTCACTTTAATTCTATGTTAAATATGCAGAAAAGGAAGTTTAATGGTTGAATATGCAGATAAGTGGCAGAGACTGTGGTCTTCACATCCGCTCATTTGGCATTTTGGATAATAAAGATTCTGTTTGTGTAGCTTTCATAGCCATATTTAGTATCACAATTAAATAGTGAAGTTTCTGAAATCCTTGTTCTTGAGAAGACACCATGCAATACGTAAGGATATTTAAGGAGCTGGAAAAATGCTTTTATGTCTCTTTCTATAACTGAGTGACACTTGAGGCCTATAAACATGACCTGATAGTATGTGAGCTCTGATGAGCACTTTAGTCACTCCGAGTGTCTTTATTTCTTATCTGTAAATATAGCAGGTGGAACTAGATGATTTGTAAGAATCTGTTCAAGTTCTAAAATTCACGCATATTAAATCAAGATTTATTAATTAAACCAAGATTTACTAATTAAATGATATATATTTAATAAAATAATGGATTTATTATAGCTCTTACGTGATTTGACGTATTGTAGAAACATAGCATTGACAAAAATACTTCATGAGCAATTTTAATCTGCAGACAATCTAGTCATTGACTTGGAGGAGGTAAGACTTGGCTGTGGAATAAAAGGGTGGTATTTGCACATAAGACATTTACTTCTGAATCAAGTTGGTCATTCCTAGAGAGAGTTGTATAACTTGGAGTTATTGATTTATTTTTTTTTAAACGCAGTGCGCGGGCCTCCCCACTATCGCGGCCTCTCTTGTTGCGGAGCACAGGCTCCAGACGCGCAGGCTCAGTAGTTGTGGCTCACGGGCCTTGTTGCTCCGCAGCATGTGGGATCCTCCCAGACCAGGGCTCGAACCCGTGTCCGCTGCATTACCAGGCAGATTCTGAACCACTGTGCCACCAGGGAAGCCCTGATGTTTTGTCTCAAATATTATCTGTACTCAGTGGTTCTCAAGTGGGAGTAATTTTGCCCCTTGGGGGCACTGAAAACAATTGGAGACATTTTGAGTGTCACGACTGGGGTAAGGTTGCCAGATTTCACCAATATAAATACACAATTCCAAGTTAAATTAGAATTTTTGTTCAAGGATCAATTTCTTTCTTTCTTTCTTTTTTTTTTTTTTTTTTTGCGGTACGCGGGCTCCGGATGCACAGGCTCAGCGGCCATGGCTTTCGGGCCCAGCCGCTCCGCGGCATGTGGGATCTTCTCAGACTGGGGCACGAACCCGTGTCCCCTGCATCGGCAGGTGGACCCTCAACCACTGCACCACCAGGGAAGCCCCAAAGATCAATATTTTTAATATAAGTATGTCCCAAGCAATATTTGGGGTATACGTAACTAAAATGCTGTTCATTGTTTATCTGGATTTTAAATTGAACTGGAAGTTCTGTGTAGTATCTGACAACACTGAAGTGGAGATGGGAGTTGCTGCAGGCATCTAGTGAGTAGAAGCCAGGGATGCTGCTAAATATCTTACAATGCCCAGGACAGCCATCATCCATTTATCCTGAATATGCTCATATTTCACTGCATATAAATGTAATAAGAATTATCCAGTCCAAAATGTCAATAGTGCTGAGGGTGGGAATTATGAACTATGTGAAATCAGTTCCTTCACTTGGTATAACATTTAATTTCTTGAGTTTTAAATTTTATAATCGTGACACTGCTTTGGCACTTCTCTATCTGAATATGTCTCCATATTCAGTTAGAATATGGACCTGTCTCCAGCTGCCATCAATTATATGAAAGATGTGTGCTTTGAAAAGTTAATAGAAAGCAATATTGAGTGATGCTTTCTTTTTTTTTAAGTTGAAGGTCATTCAGATTTTTATAACAGAAGAAAGCCCCTTAGGATTGTCACTGAAATCATAACTCATGACCACAGCATGGAAATCAAAGATCCAGAACAGATTCAGAATTAGGTGCTTAGCATTGGGAATATGAACATGAATAAGGCAAATTTCTTAATATTAAATTACCTAAAGTCTAGAATCCAGAGAAGGAAAGCAGACATGAAGATAAATGAAAAGCTCAGTAATTTATGAGTTACTGCTATAAAAATATATTAAAGTCACTTGCCAAAAAATATATATGGTGAATTGCCAAAAAAAGGCTGAGAACAATGGCATAAATGCAAGCCCTCACACTCTTAGAAGACGTAGACTTGTCTTCCAGTATATAAAAGAAAACTATGGAAGCTCTGCTCTTCCATGTCCAAGGGATTTATCAAGCTGTTAGCAGAATTGGCTCTGAATTTTCTAAGGCCTCACTGCAAAAGCTATATGGTGCTGTCTGACATTGAAAGGGATCTCAGTCCCTTTTGACCTGTTGACAAATGTAAATTAGAAATGTCACAATTCTTCTGGCCACGGCCAACTGACGTAGATCCCTGACTTCTGAAAGAGTTTCTTTCCCTCCTTATTCTCTCAGGGACACTGTAAACACCATGTAACCCCATGCCCTTTGCTGACATAGAGCTGAATAGAAGGTGAATGAGAAATGGATTGGAGGTTTGCATCCTCTTCATATCCTTGACTATTGCTTATGTGTGTATTAAAATGTAAATATGAATGCCCGTATTCATCCCCAATTACTGAATAAATGAGAACAATAGGTGACATCAAACATTTATGTTCTAGTAGGGGAAGTAAAGGTTCCATACAGTGGCAGAATGTGATAAGCATTGTAAAAAGGAAACACAACCATTTCATGGGATCCCGGAGGAGAGGTGCACTTTTAAACTAATATGATCAGGGAAAATATAATGGAATGCTGTATGTCAAAAGCTCTTCACTAGGAGTTCCTGGTTCCATTGGAGGTGGAAATGGTGATCCTTGTTAAAGCCTTGCTATCAGGCACAATCCAAGCAAGTACGTGTGCCTTGTTCTGTTGCATCCCCTTGTCCTGGGATATAACTAGAGGCAGAAAGTCAATTCTAGGCTTCTGTAATGAGTTTCTAAGCCTAGAAGTGTGTAGCAAGATCGGAGACGTTGGGCCTCCCTGGTGGTGCAGTGGTTGAGAGTCTGCCTGCCGATGGAGGGGACACGGGTTCGTGCCCCGGTCCGTGAAGACCTCACATGCCGCGGAGCGGCTGGGCCCGTGAGCCATGGCCGCTGAGCCTGCGCGTCCGGAGCCTGTGCTCTGCAACAGGAGAGGCCACAACAGTGAGGGCCCGCGTACCACAAAAAAAAAAAAAATTGGAGACGTTTACGTTTACCCTGAAGACGTGTTGATTTTGTTTTTGTGTTAAATACTTTGAATTTGGTAGTGAGAACTAAATCTATGCTAAATTTGACTCAAGTTAAGTTGCACTGTATTTCCATTTTGTGTGTCTTTGGCTTCTTTTTCAATTTTTAGCAAAAATACTGTTTTTATTAAATATATTTGAATTGTACATCAATCATAATATTAATTTCATCAAAATTTCTTAGTTCTTTGACATTTCACTTTGTATTTATGTCACAAAGGAAGAACAATTAAGTAGGCCTCTTACTATCAAAAAGAACTACATAGTAAATGAATAATAAAAAAGTCAAGGTAATGAATTTAAAAAAAAATCAACTGTTCACATCTCATTATTTAAAAACAAAGGGACTCCATCAAGAAGAAGCTGTAAGGTAAAACTATATTCATATATTGATGGACACAAAAAGTACAGAATTGAAATGAGTTATTGCTTAGGTACATCATTTTTATTACATATATTTTTATTGAGGAAAACTGACATACAATATTATAGCAGTTTCAGGTGTAAAACATAGTGCTTCAGCATTTGTATATATTGTGGAATGATCACCGCAATAAGTCTAGTTACCATCTGTAACCATACAACATTAATACGATATTATTGAGTCTATTCCCCATGCTATACTTTACATTCCCGTGATTTATTTATTTTATAACCAGAAATTTATACTTCTTGATCTCCTTCACCCATTTCATGGCCCCCCAGGCCCTCAACTTCCCTCTGCAAACACCAATCTGTATCTGTGAGCCTGGGTGTTATTTTGTTTTGCTTGTTTGTTTTGTTTTGCTTTTTAGGTTCCACATATAAGTGAAATCATGTAGTACTTGTCTTTCTCTGACTTATTTCACTTAGCATAATACCCTCAAGATCCATCCATTTTGTCACAAATGGTAAGACATCATTCTTTTTTACAGCTGAGTAGTATTCCATTGTATATGTATACCACAATTTCTTTATCCATTCATCCATCCGTGAACATTTAGGTTATTTCCATATCTTGACTATTGCAAATAATGCTGCAGTGAAGATGTGTATATCTTTTTGAATTAGTTTTTTAATTTTCTTTGGAGAGATACTCAGTGGTGGAATTGTTGGATCATATGGTAGATCTATTTTTAAGTTTTGGAAGAACCTCCATACTGTTTTTCCATAGTGGCTGTACCAACTTACATTCCCATCAAACAGTGCATGAAGGTTCCCATTTCTTCACATCCTCACCAACACTGTTATTTGTTACACTGTTATTTGTTGTCTTTTTGTTAATAGCCATTCTGACAGATGTGAGATTATATCTCATTGTGGTTTTGATTTGCATTTCCCTAATGATTGGTGATGTTGAGCATCTTTTCAAGTGCTTTTTTTTTGTTATTGAGTTGTATAAGTTCTTTATATATTTTAGACATTAACCCCTAATTGGAAATATGATTTTCAAATATCTTCTCCCATTTACTAGGTTGCCTTTTCATTTTTTTGATGGCTTACATCACTGTATAGAAGCTTTTTAGTTGGCTGTAGTCCCACTTGTTTAGTTTTGCTTTTTTTCCTTTGACTTTGGAGTCATATAAAAAAGAAATTACTAAGACCAATCTCAGGGGGCTTAATGCTTATGTTTTCTCCTAGGAATTTTATGGTTTCAGGTTTTACATTCAAGTGTTTAATCCGTTTTGCATTAATTTTTGTATATGGTGTAAGATAGTGGTTCAGTTTCTTACTTTTGCATATAGCTGTCCAGATTTCCCAACACCATTTATTGAAGAAGCTGTCCTTTCTCCATTGTATATTCTTACCTCCTTTGTTGTAAATTAGTTAACCATATATGGTGGATTTATTTCTGGGCTCTCTCTTCTGTTCCAATGATCTCTATGTCTGTTTTTTATGCTAATACCATATTATTTTGGTTACTATAACTTTGTAATATAGTTTAAAATCAAGGAGCATGATATTTTCAGCTTTGTTCTTCTTTCTCAAGATTGTTTTTGGCTATTTGGGGTCTTTTGTTGTTCCATACAAATTTTAGAATTATTTGTTCTAGTTCTATTAAAAATGCATTGGAATTTTTATAGGGATTACATTGAATCTGTGAATTGCTTAGGATAGTATGGACATTTTAACAGTATTAAATATGAACATACTGATTACTAGTAAGAAGGTTGAATCATTAATCAAAAACCTCCCAACAAACAAAATCCAGGACCAGATGTTTCACTGGCGAATTCTACCAAACATTCAAAGAAGAGTTAATACCTATCCTTCTCAAAGTCTTTCAAAAAATTGAGAAAGAGGGAACACTTCCAAACTTATTTTATGAGGTCAGCATTACCCTGATACCAAAACCAAACAAGAACAACATACACACCTAAAATTACAGGCCAATATTGCTGATGAACATAAATACAAAAATTCCCAACAAAATATTAGCAAACCAAATCTAACAATACATTTATTAGCAAACCAAATCTAACGATACATTAATGTATTAACAATACATTAGTATGATCAAGTGAAATTTTTCAGGGATGGTTTAACATTTGCACATCAATCAACGTGATAGGCCACATTGTCAAAATGAAAGATAAAAATCATATGATCATCTCAATAGATGCAAAAAAAGCACTTGACAAAATTCACCTTCTGTTCATGGTTAAAAAATAACCTCTCAGCAAAGTGGTATAAAGGAAATGCATCTCAACATAATAAAGGCCATGTATGACAAAGCTACAGCTAATATTATACTTAATGGTAAAAGGCTGAAAGCTTTTCCTCTAAGATCAGGAATAAGACAGGGATGTCCATTATTGCCACTTTTATTCAATATAGTATTGGAAGTCTAAGCCACAGCAATTAGGAAAGAAAAAGCAGTAAAAGACATAAATTGGAAAGAAAGAAGTAAAAACCATCACTATTTGCAGATGACATAATACTATATATAGAAAACCCTAAATACGCCACCAAAAAAACTGTTAGAACTAATAAATGAATTCAGTAAAGTTGCAGGACACAAAATTAATATACAAAAATCTGTTGCATTTCTATACACTAGAAATGAACAATCAGAAAGATAACTCAAGAAAACAATCTCATTTACAATCACATCAAAAAGAAGAAAATATCAATACCTAGGAGTAAATTTAACCAAAGAGGTGAAAGACCTATACATTAAAAACTATAAGACATTGATGAAAGAAAGTGAAGAAGACATAATAAATGGAAAGATATCCTGTACTCCTGGATTGGAAGAATTAATATTGTTAAAATGCCCGTATCTACTTTAAATTGGCTAAAATTCCTATAACTGCTATCATCTTAAAATTATAGAGGAGGGAGGAAGCAAAGAGAAGGACTTTGTTATAATATTTGCCAGTTTATCCTCGGAATACAATGCAATGCCAAGGTAAGATTATTACCTACTGTGGGGAAACATCTATGTATAAGGTGTGGATGACTTTAAGAGACCCAAATATTTTATTTTTATGTATATTCTGAGGTATTTGTTTTCAAATTATTTATATCCAGATTCATACTAAGTTATTAAATTGGTACTAATTTAAGAACAATCTTGTGCTATTATGTCTCTCTTTCACTCTCATTCTAAAATGTGACCTAAAAATACATAGATTTTATAAAGTATCTCAAGTCTTCATACTCTTTTCCTCTATGTAATTACATTGTGTGGTATGATTCTGTAATGTTACCAATTATAATATTTGCTTATGTAGGTAGCTAATGCTAAATACTGACACAGTCATGTACACTGAATTTTGATTTTTCTCACTTTAAGAATTAGTTGTATAAAATTATGCCCAAGTGTGTTGGGAAAAAGTCAAATCTGTAAACTAAAATTTACTGACATAATAGTAACTATTCTATTACATAAGTTTTAGCTATATACAGTTAATCTTTCAATATCTCCCACCAAGTAAGAACCTAAATGCCTTTAACAGAAGTAAATAGGGTATCCTTTATAAATTATTTGTTCAAAACATACAATTGGCAACACAAATGTAATAAAAATAAATATATCTTCAGTTTCACTAATGTGAGATTTATCTGACTTATTTCATTCCTGAAAGCATACTAGACAATCCCATGAGTAATCAAGGAGGCAGTGAAGAGGGAGGCTGGATGGTAAAAGAGTACATTCACCAATTGATAATCACTGGTCCAGCCCATAGAATGACTTTTGCATGTTGAATACAACTGTTACTATTACTAAACTGTTACTAAAAATGGAAATTTCTTTTTTTTTTGGTCTTTGAAATTTGGGTTTGCTTTATAAGAGAAACTGTTATAGTAGCTCTACATTTTTCACATCAATGGTATAAGAAACAGTGGATATTTTCAATGCTAATTCCTATTCTAGATTTAGCATAGTAGTTTTCAATCCTTTTTTTCCCTTACATACCTCAGTGTATAATAGCCACATTCATTAGTAATAGTAGCTCACTATGATTGTGGTTCTCATATCTGGAGAGTGGATCACCTAGAGGATTTAAGAACCCCTGGGGAAGATTATTTACTCTGAAAAAAAAAAAATCTGGAAAGGCTGAAATGCCCACTCATTAAGAAGCTGGAGCAGCAAGTTGGATAAGTTTCCCATAAGGAAGGCAATTTCCCGTTTAAATGTGAAAATTACTAGCATCAATAGGATTATTCTATAAATTACCCTACATCTATCCACAATCTCTATGCCTATATAAATATAATTATTAGCTTCCTATATCTACTATTTGCGGAGCTTTGTTAATAATAACAGTATATCTCTCATTTTGAATAGCTTACAAAACATTAACACAAGAAGTTGCAAAGCACTAGAATAGACAGTGGCTTAGTATTCATTTTTTCTTCAGAATATGAAATAAGTATTCATTTCAGTCTAAGCTATGGAGACCTTCCTTTATATTTTGATATTTTACAGACATTGGTAAATTATGTTCTTCATTTAAACAAGGTAATAAGTTTACTCAGGGTAGCCAAAAATATACTCAATCATACTTTATTATTTCTCTTTTGCTAAAAGGCATTCTGTGCCACTAGCGAACAGACCAAGCCCTCACATTACTTGTCATCAGTAAAACATTATTATCTTTTGGCATCCTCTTGCACTAGGGGAAATAAAAAGTCACATGTGGAGAAGTTCTAAATGCTAGACAGAAACGATCCTTGGAGGGCAATTTTTATCCTCCACGGAAGTATTGCAGACTTCTTCCATTAGCATAGTCCCAGGGAGCAAAAGGTTAGGGAACTGGGACTGCCAACTATACCTGAACACATAAGTCAACATTTCCTCCAAGCGGTGAGGGAGTGTGAGAGTGCACCCACATGTGCATTAAAGTATCTGAGACGAGAAACAACAATTGTACTATTTTACATTGCAATGTACTGTACAGATGGTGACATTTTGTTTGCGGTTGTAGGCAAGAAAGGAGGGCAGTTTCCAGACTCCCCCCTCAACACCTACCATTTGGCATAGGATATGGGAGGTTGAAGAAAACGGAGGGAGTTTTGCCTCAGTTGAAACAGCTGGGAAACAGATGGAAGCTAATGTGCAGTTTGCCAAAAGCCTCGTCCAAGGCTGTCACCCGTTTTCCACCAAAGAAAAGCTAGTCAGGTGATAGTAGTAGAAGCTTCAGGGTCAGCAAACGATGGACTTTGCAAAATACAGGGGAAAAATTCAAAAAATGTATTAAATCCAAGATTTAAAATATAAGTTTAAAAGTTATATTTTTAAGTTATATTTTCTTATAAGAAAATATAAGTCCAGAAATGCAATCCCAAGGAGCATGTTTTTCACAGGAAAGGAAAAGTGGGATCATCGTGGGTGGAAACCACAACAGAATCACAGATCCAAGGATAAAAGTGCCCACATAATTAATTGACATTGGTGCTACCTCAGCTACACTGACATTCTCTTTTAGGTAATGAAATCAAGAAGCACATACCCGCTCTTTGTCATGTTAATTACAATATAACTATTCCATTTGTGCTTATTGTAAGTGTGCACAATTCACATCATTTTAGTCACTGGATTTCACTTTGTGAGCTACTTTGGTTTGGAATTCAGGCACTTGGTAAGTTGCTTTTGGATATACGTGTTGAATTATAGCCAGACTTTTGTTCAAATTCAGTCACTGGATGTATAAACCTTCTCTTGTATATTTCTAGTTTCAGTGGGCATGCGTGTAGATCCACTGCATTGTAACCCTTCTTCCAAGAACTGGCCCAAGTTTTGTATGTTTGTGTGTGTCTGTGGCATTTTTGAAGTACTGCTGAATACTGCAAAAGTTAAAAGAAATCGGTTTCAAAAATAAATACAACTTAATAGGCTTTCCTCAATGTGAATTTGTTCATTCATGCTTATATAAGGGAATGTGTTAACCATGAATCATTCCAACTGAATTGCTTATGAGAAAAAATGCCCTGGCTTTGCTTTCGGTTTCCAGAGTTGCATTACTGAAGGGAAAAGAGCATTGTCCCCACATAAAGAATAATCAGCCACAGATTTCAGACTAAACATGGCTCCAAACTGGCAAAAATATACTTTTGATTCACGTGAGAACATGAGTCCTTGTGAGAGGGACTTATCTGAATATTCTGGGCTGTGACTGAGTTTGCCTCTGCCAGTACAGCTGATGGAAAAATTAAAAAAAAAAAAAAATAAATCAATCATCGGAAAGTTTTGTTCACATAATATCAGAATAGCAAAATGAACCAAAGATGTGGAGGTTGGCAAATCTGTGGCTTAAAAAAGTGGATAATGTAGGTTCCACTTAGAGCCTGGTAAGTTCATATGGTGTAAACACAGCCTAGCTGAGAACTCACACATCTTCTAATCCATAACTCATCTGGTCCCAGTGGCTTACAATCAGATACAGTCAGCCTGTGTCTAACATATCACAAACCACTTTTTGCACTGGATAAAGCCCTGACTGCCCTGTCAAGGTGGGGAGGCAGTCAACACAGGGCTATGTGTCAAGCCCAGAAATGTGGTCTGTGAATTCTAAAGAATTTGTGACAGTGCCAGTGCGCCAGTCAGTGAAACATGCCCTGTGATCCCTCACAGGAAATTAATGGCCAAGTATGCCAAAATTTTGATGCAAACCTATTGCCACTGCTGCTACTAGACCTAGAAAACTTTACATTTGGCCAGCGTAGATTCTGGTAAGAGTCAAATCAAAACTGTTTACATTAGAGCACCTTGTCTAGAGGATTTCCATTATGCAGACCCCTCTTGACTTTAGTTAGACTTCCTGCAGCCAGACAGAAAGGAAAAGAACACTAAAAAAAACAACAATATTTTGTACATAACATATTTAAGCATCATTGGATGAAGAAACAAATACCGCTTTAAAAGGTCCTTCATAAAGCTGTACCATACTATATTTGTCAGTTAAAAAAATGTCACACTTCATAATGTGATTGACCGTCATTTTTCCTATATCATTTCTCTCATTTGGCTTCATAGAAGAGTTCATTGTATCACTACCTGGTAAAGGCATCACTATTTGTGTGTACAGGCTCAAAAATAATTAGAAAACTGAAATAAGTTTTGAGAGAGTACAGACATGCCACTTTATCTTGATTATGTTGATATTTCACTGAGGTAAATTTGACATGAATTGTTAGAGCTGGTATGATTATCTATTACTTTCTTTATGTAGAATTTTTTTCCATTATAGACACACGTTCTGTTCTTCAGTATGTTAAGAATATCTTCTAACCTACACCTCAGGGATATTATGAAGATAAGTAAAATAACTCTATGTTAATTATGTCTTGAACTCTTAGAAGAAAAGATGGCATGATATGCTTGCTGTAAATTATGATTTTTTCTACAGGGCATTATAAGATTTGGTGTTTGGGTACCTAATTTTAGGTGTTGTGCATCTTATGTTTATCTCATATGTAGGGAAAAAACATTTAAAACTCTGTTCATATTTTGAGTTAAATGAAAAAAATTGTATTTATAGATTCCACATTGCGCTAAGTATTACTCAAAATAAAAGGAGAGCATTGCTATTGCCTTCAAGGAGACTGCACTTAAATTGAAATTAAAAAAACAATAAATACACACACACACACACACACACACACACACACACACGTATGCTTACTCTGAGCTTGAACTGACTTCTATGGTCCAGTTGCTAGATATTTGAATTGCTCAGATAGTCACATACTGAGTCACCACTGTTTCTTAGGATCACTCTGTTTAGTCATCCTTAGACCTCAAGAATTTATGTTGAAAAACTTATTAGAAGAAATTTTATATCTGAATAGTTTCAGATATAAAATTGTTTTCTAGAGGGGCTTTGTTTTATCTTGTTATTATAACAGCATGTTAAGAGCAGTTAAGTTTTTTGTTCCTATTTCAAAAGAAGAAAACTAGACACTTCCCCAATTAGGTTGTGAGTCACTTGGGGGCACACTGGGAAAAAAAAGAAATTTATCTCACCGTGTTGAGATAAGTCTTACTGCCTTTGGTCTCTCTCTATTTTTATCATGTCTAACGCTACCTGGAAAAGTAGTTACTCAGTAAATGTTTCTGGCATGAATGATATGATT
Source organism: Delphinapterus leucas (assembly GCF_059928025.1). Classification (NCBI taxonomy): domain Eukaryota; kingdom Metazoa; phylum Chordata; class Mammalia; order Artiodactyla; family Monodontidae; genus Delphinapterus; species Delphinapterus leucas. The sequence continues at coordinate 68,183,308 of NC_143137.1, read as the reverse complement.
GAACATGCTTAAATGAATGAACTAAATCTAATTCTCTCTTTTATTTTCAGACTCCCAGGAAGGAAATTACAAGTCAGAAGTCAATAGCAAACCCAGGAAGGAAAGGACAGCTTTTACCAAAGAGCAAATCAGAGAACTTGAAGCAGAATTTGCCCATCATAATTATCTGACCAGACTGAGGCGATATGAGATAGCAGTGAATCTGGATCTTACTGAAAGACAGGTAATGTCGGATATTGAGATTATATGATATTTTTAATTGCTTTGGGTCAACAGTCTTCTCCCGCCATTTTTGAAATATCTAGCTCTGTGGTTCTTAAATAGCACTGGGAAGACAGATTTTCTCTTTCATGATAAAGTTTTTGCCCAGCAAAATGACAAAATTAAGAAAGAATAAGATAGCCGTGTTTTGTAGAAAACTGCATTTATTCAGTTTAAGGAATCATCCTTTGTTCTGTGATTGTACCTTTCTTATATTTTTTTTTAAATATTATTTCTTTTATATAATGACGGCATATGGAGAGGAATTTTATTTGCTTATATTTTAAAATCTCCTTATTTTGCACAATAGAAAGTTGGCAGTCCCATGTTGGTTTCCTCTATTGCTCAGAATAGGGTTTATGTTGCACATTAACCCCCAAACCTCAGTGATATAAGAATAAAGTTCATTGTTTGTTCACTCTCCATACTAACTTTACAAGTCCAGCACTCCAAATAATCACTCAGGGACCCAATCTGACCCTCTGGCATCCTGACATGTGGTGTCCTTGGTAACCACAGGAGGTAAGAACGAGTTGGAGGTTCATGCATTGACCTTTAAATGTTTTCACCTGGAAATGACCCATGTCACTTCCATTTACACTCTAATGTCCGGAAATAGTCAATGGTACCACTTAAATTCAAGGGAGCTGGGAAATTATGGGAGCAAGGCTACATAGATCATTGGTAAACATTTCTACCCCATTATTTCAAATATTTTTGAAATTGTATTGGTCTCAGAAATTCAAATTTCTGGTACCCACTCATTTAGAGAACACTTTGAAATTATTAGTGACCTGTGGACACCAGTTAATAAGACCTAAATAATATTTTTAATTAATTACTTTTTAGGTCCTTTCTTGTATTTTAATTGAATGGCATATGATTTACTCCAGTAGTGTTCCCAGAGCACTCCTTATATGGATTCTGATTTTCCCTAGGAGAATCTACCCTACTGATGGTTAATAGTTGCTAATCTTTAGGAAAACATTCCTGAAAGGCAAAGGCAAACATCTTTACGGACAGTGCAGTTTTGATTGGCACTCTTAGGAGTAGAGTCTCATTTCCTCTTCCACTGTACGCACCTCCTCCAGGGATCCCACTGGAAGCAAAGAAATATCAACATGGTGTGGACAGGTGAATACTATCTTAGGAGAGCAAGTTATTTTATCCAACTTCTTCAATCATCTGCTTTCCTTCCGTTAATTTCTGTGTTTCAGGTTTTAGTAGGATAATTCTGGGTAGTGAAAATATACAGAGGAACCCTTTTATGTGGTTTTATTTATTGGCAGTTTATATTTTATTAAATATTACGACCACTACCGAAGTTATGGAGCACAACATTTTCATTCCCTTGAAATTCACATACAAAGTTCTCTCCATAAGTATACACTTGGCATGCTGGAAAGCAGGATCCAAAATCTACATTGTCAGACCTCTGTTTTTTTGCTTTTTTTTTTTTTTTAACTGGAAACAGAAAAAAAGAAGGAGGGTGGAATTATACATTAATGTTTTTGTATAGAGACAGTGAATTCTAGGAAATGAAACTATATTTTAAATGATACATAAAGGAAATAAGAAACTAGAGTTTGCTTGTAATCTACAGAAATATGGGATGCATTACTGTGTTTAGTCTAGAGAAAAGTCAAGATCTGTGCTTTCTTTTCTGGGAATGTCCTATGGTTACCTGTCATTATCTGATCATAGAACAGAGGTCTCACTTTTGGCTAAGAATAATGTCTTTTTAGGAGAAATTCTGTAAATTTGGTTTGGGAATTTTGAAGGTATTTTGGGTATTTCTTCTTTTTTCTAACTGACTTGCCATTCTTGGAAAAGAATCAGAAGCCATTATGTGAAAAACTTATGTACATATATATACATACCCACCCACACACACTATATACACGCACATGCACAATTTTAATCTTTGTTTTTTCAGAAGGGTCCCTTTAAAATTTGTATCACTTAGCCTTTGCTGTGTAACAAGCCACTCAGAAGTCTTAATGGCTTTAAATAATAACCAACATTTAATTTGCTCAAAATTTTGAGGATCAAAGATTTTGACTGGGCTCAATTGGCCTACTTCTGGCCTTACCTAGATCCCTCATGGAACTGTAGTCAGCTGGTGGGTAACTAAGAATTGGTTGGTGTAGGCAGCCTCACCTGGGACATCTTGTCCCTGTTGCATATGTGGTTTCATCTTCTAATAGGCTCCCTGGGATTCACAAATGGTGGTAGAAGCATTCCCAGGAGTAGTTAGAGGAAAAACGCCAACGTGCAAGGGCTTTCAAAGCCTCTGCTTGCATCATATTTACTAATGTCCCATTGTCTAAAGTGAATCATATGACCAAGTTCCGTGTCATTGTAAGAGAGGACCGCCCATGGGAGTAGACACATGGAAGGAAGGCAAAATTTTTTGGAGGTCATTAGGGAAACAATCTAACTATAGCCTCCTAAAGGGAAAAAATAACAACAACAAACACTAAGTTAATTAGGTTTTCAAAGAATTCAAAATTTGGTATGGTGTAGAAGAGTTTTTTTATCCTATAAATCTCTATTAACGGTTTTGCAAGTTAATAAGAAAATATGATGGATGCATGTGGAATCTAAATTCCCAATCAAAATTATGTCTTTAGTTTTTGTTAGTCAGAAAAAAATTTAATTGTTATGAGAAAAATCTGAACAAAAATCCTAGATTTGCCAATTGGAATTGGGTATTCTTAGGCAAGTAACAGTCTCCCCAAGGCATAAAATGGAAATTAAAACTACCTTCTCTTTCTTCTACTCAGGTTTATATGTCACAATGAATGTGAAAGAAATCTTAGCATAAACTATAAAACAAATCTATCACCCAGAGGGGGGAAAACTTCTTTGCTATGCAAGGCATAGTGAGTTAATCCTTTTGTAACACAAATATTTGTTGAGCTAAATGATAGAAATAAAATCTTGTTAAAATAAGCTGGACAAGTCTGGTAGAGCTCATGGAAGAAGCAAAAATTGAACAAGTGTTCACTATTGTGATGAGTGTTGAATATCAAAAGAGAGGAATGACAGGGTCATCTGAGAGAATGTTTCTGGTTATGCCAAATGTTCATGTCTTTTTCCTCTACTTCTGTGCACATTCAATATCTTAAATTAAGAATCTGAAGGCTTTTATTCTGGGCTGAATTTTACTATGCTAAATTCATCAGAAAAATATTGTATGCTGTCAATCAATTTTGCTATTCTTAAAGGTCTGAAAGCATATTCTTCCAAGATGCCAGAGTGCTCATCCCAGTGAGATATTTTCAGTTTATTTTCTCATGGTTGGGCTTTTAAAATTATAAACATAGAGTTATAAACTGAACCCTTTGCATTCATCTTCTTTTAATTGAGATACAGCTATTCCATTACTTTGATTTTGCATTAATGTCATACATACTTACCTATGTAATCTATATCTTGACATATTAAATCTTAAATAACTCCCCTTTTATAGGATTTCCACATGTAAAATATTCTAATTATAGATGTACAATTTTTCAGTTCCATTCTGCTGCAAGATTTTTTCCATACTTTAAAATAACATGAGATTTATTAAAGTAACTTAAATGTATACACCAAAGAATATTATATCTAACTCCATTTTGCTCAGTGTTTTCCTTAACTTTAATAGAATGTTTAATCTCCTAAAAATTTTTTTATTGATTTTTTAAAAGCCTGTCAAAATTCAAATATAGAAAAAGAACTTGTATGTTCTAATAATGTAAAGGGAAAAAACAACAAATATTGAATCATTTCCATTAATAGCAGAATTGTTTCACAAGAAATAACTTTCTCCTAAATGAAAACTTACTTTATAACCAGAAACAGTTTTTAGATGTAATTTTATTTAGAAAATTTACATAATTGCCTATAAAATATGTATATGTATAATTGACATGTTATTTGTAGATACTGCTCCCTTGTTTGTATCACCCAATCAATATACTTGCCACAATGCTCTGATGGGCCACATACATGTGATTATAAATATTTGCAATAATGATTAGGTTTCCTTTTAGAGAAAAGTAAGGTACACTAAATCCTTAAATATCACTCGGGACTCAAATTTTCAAACCTGAAGAATAGTTCTGAAATCTCCAAAGAAATAGGACTTTTATGTTTGTGTCTTCCATAATGCAATGCCTATACAGGTAGGGGAAGTCTGTAATCCCCTTTGAACTCCATCGGGCCAAAGAGGAAGAAGAAAGAAGGAGAAAAAGAGGCTTATCCTGCAAAGGGAATTCCATGTTAGCACTTAGGTGTTAAAGAAAATTGTTTTATGTTAAATAAAAATGGATACACTGGAACAAAGTTGAGCTTTAAATATTTTAATTATATAGTGTTTTTTTGTGGAACAGTTACCGCTCTAGTAACCTTCCAGTTTCTAATTTACAGCCTCAAGTGTACAACATATTCTCATATACCCTTCTCAGTCAACATCTAATAATCCTCAGTTGGCAGACCCACTTGGAATACTTTGAAGAGCCAGTCAGTCTGAAGACCCTCCTGTCCCAAGATTTTTTTTAAGTTTGACAAGCTTATTCTGCTTTTTCATCCATCCAGCTACACTTGGAAAAAGCTCATGCCAAATTTTTAATGTCTCACAATGGGAAGAAGAGGGAAGGCAGCTGCATAAAACTATAGGAGTGACAAAATGGACATATTTATAGAGTTAAGGCTGCCAAATATAGAAAGAATGGGAGATCCTTCCTTTTCACAAAATCATTTCACAGAGCTAATCAAAGGTGCAATGTGGCAGATTTGTAAGCTAAGATTACCAGGATAAACAGCCTGAATTCATGATACCTCTGCCAAGATAAATGGAAAATCCCACCTAGTTGGATCATATTACATTAGTGGGAATGAGAGGGATTATGTTTTGTTTGTTACTCATAAATCATTAAATGGCTCAATGCCAAGTATTTTCCAAACAGACGTCCATTTTTTTGGATGACTGTGAAGGAGAATTTTTCCTGTGCCAAATAAACAGTGGTTTTGTGTTTTACTCAGAATTTTGCGCAATCCCTCCCCTTTGCAGGTTTATTTCTATACATTTCTGTGAATACTTTCAGTTACTTAGGTAATAAATTATGTCTCCAAGATCAGACATATTGTCTATTCAAGGTAATCCAAGAATACCTGTGTAGCCAGTGATTTTAGATATTTCCTCATTTCTTTAGAGTAGTATTTAACAGTCACATAGAGTAACGGTTAGATATTTCTTTTGCGTAAATCATGGTGTGCCTGCTAATTTGAGAGATTAAATATGATTTGACTCGGATGGGAAAAATGGGGTAGAATAGGGTGGACAATTTGATGGTGGAATATACAATGGAATCTTAGTTCAAAATAAAAAGAGATATTTCCTGAATGATGCTGTTTGTTTGTTTTTTTAAAGAAATGCATATCGACAATGTGTGGTGAGCTCTAAAAGCCACATTCAGAACTGCCTTAGGTTCCACAAAACAAAGGCTATGATGTAAAATTTAAGAATATCAACAATAAAGCAAAATGTATAAAGAGAAGATTAACAATTCCACCCTCTCCTAACTTAATTTTCAGAGATATTAGCTGTATAAAGTAGAAGGCTGAGAAATAAACAATTGAACCCTAACCATTTACCAATGTAAATATCCAAGTTTGAAATAATATAGAAAAAAATCAGAAAAATAAGACTCCACCCTTATTGAACCAGCCTTGAGAGTATGTAAAGAATCTATTTTTTAAAACGTTCTTAGGTAGATGAATAGAGAGATAGACATAGAGATGTACAGATACATCGCTATCTACCTATATGTATATACACACACATATAAAATGAGTCTTAATTTTAGGTATTTCCTCAATAAGGAAACAAATAATTAACTTATATTTAATCAATAAATCGACAGTAACATTCTGAAACATATGCGTTGCAACACAGATCATCATTTAAAATGTAATGTTAAAGAAAAAATCTTCTGTAATGAAAGATTACTCCTTTTCCACAGTATCCTTGCGATCATATACGTTTTTTTCATGTAATTTAAAATGAATTCTAAAACTCAGAAGCTTCTGGAAGTTTTGAGAAGCTGGTTGAAGTTTTATGTTAACATCTTCAACTTTAAAGAGATGTTCTGTTATCTAAAAATGTATATAGAGCATTGCATATGTTCTATGACGTCTATAAAATAGTAAATACAGATCTAATAATGGACAATTTCTAGAGAATTTGGCTATAAAAGACATTCTACCAATTAACTCCCTATTTCCATGACTCCTCATGAAAACCGGAGATGTATTTAACTTAGGATGGATTTTAACTTCATTTCTCTTTATCACTTCTAATTCTTATGCTGAACAGTTCTTTTTCAATTTTTTGAAATTTTCCCAGTTATTGAAATTACTGAATACTTTTGTGGTCAGTGTATATTCATATGATAGTAATAATTGCCTTTATAAGTTCTTAGAATAATTTTGGAGACAGCCCCAAAATCTAATAAAAGTGTAGTGAAGGTTCACATGAATTCTGATCTTGAAATTAGTTGTCAAGAAATAATCAGAATATTTAATTAGATTGAATCATAAGAATTGCCAATATTCTACTGCTCTTATAAGAATGGTGAGTTTCTGTGTTTCAGTCAAATATTTACATTTGATAGATTTCACTTAATTAGACAGTGGCTAGGATAAAGTTCATTTCTTAAAATTGTATATACTGATTGTGATATATTGCTAACTATTGTTAAACATTATCCCAGAGATTAGGCAAGGCGTTGCGAGCAAAGGTCATCATTCTGGTTGATCTTAGTAGTTTAAACAAGGTTAAGTAGCAGCTGTGGGTCAGAATACACAATTTCCATGTATTCAAGAATTGCTATTCAGGAATTTGTTAACACAGTAATGGAGAAAAATGCCTAATTTAGTTTTGATATTTCCACTTAGATTTGCTGAAGTCATTTACTCATGATATACTGAGCTAAACAGTATTTCACTTAGAATAACTAAAAGATGTATCTGTTTTTTTTAATCTTGTATGGAAATAGTGTAGTGAATTTTCACTGTAAATTCATATTAATAAAGTAGGTCATTTGAATTGAATTTCATCAGGTATGACAAAAGAGGTATAATTGTTAGCATTTACTACTACTATGACATTTCTAAAGGGTCAAATTTAAAAGTGGTCAGTCCTCTAAGAATTTTGCTCGTCATGTGAATGATTACTCTGGCTGCATTTTTGTTAAGGAGAATATAATACATATGATTGGCTTGTAATAGTACCCATTGCTTTACCATTTATTATGGAGAATTTCATTTGTTGCCTAGAAAATAGTTTATTTCTTGTTCAACATGTTATTTGCCCACGGCTGCCGATGGCTGATGCGTATTCAGTTTGTTCTAAGTCGTGTGAAATAGTAAATGTTTTATGACTACATTTTGTTTTAGTGAGCCTGGTTCTCAAGCATTCTAAGTACAAAAAGAAAAAAAGAGACTTTGAAACCGAAAATTTTAGAGGCCGGAAAATGATTTCCTGGTCTTAAACATTGTGTTAAAATAGAGGAGAAAGGTGAGTGGCAGTCCTCTACGCAGGGATTCAGGCTTTAGTCATGGAATATGTCCTAACCCCCTTCACCCCCCAACACACACACAGACACACACACACACACACACCCCCCACGTCCCAACCCCTTGTTGCACTGCTATAGAAACAGCAGTCAACCGGTAGCTCCCACGTGCTTCTTGGAAATAGCCGAGGAATTCCTTCTCTTAATCAGATATAAATCTATTCAGACAGGAAGAGTAAAGAAGCTTTCTTTTCCCCCATTTTTCATCCTTACCTTATAGAGCATTCTTGGTTCTAATTCTTCAGTTTAACCACTGACTTTGCCACTGAATTACTTGGATAAGTCTTACTGGGCTCCATTTGCTGATACAGTAGGTTTACTAGATCAGCCGCCATGATCAAATTTAATCACACCTGTGATAAAATTATATTCATACAATTACTCCTTTGCATGTTTTCACATGTTAAAGATGTGAGTAAATGTTTGTTAGTGTTTACAGTATTTCAAGTGTTCATATACAAATAGAAACAGTTGAAATATTAAATCTACAAACTCCAGATGTTTAGAGACATCTAGATATGTCACTGAAATATTTCGTTTTTATCCAGATGTTACGTGTTATGATTGTTTCTTCAAAAGACAGACATTTATGGTAGCCTATAAATATGGGTTATAGCATTATATAGATTCTACTTTCTATCAACCAGTTTGCCTCTGGCCATTTTAGAAATTTGTATGACAATACAGCTACATATTTCATTTGTGTTCTCCTGATATATTGTGAACCCTCAAGGACAGGTGTTATGAACTTATACATAGAAGGCCATATGTGAATGACTAAATAAATTAAAGAGATAAAACGAATGTTTAGCAAATAGTACAATGATTCTCAGTTACAGTATTTTTATTAAAGAGAAAAATTAGATTTCTAGATTCTGAAATATCATTTAAACAAATTAGCTACAGTAAGATTCTCTTAGCTGCTTTCTTCAGTAACGAGAGTCAAGATGTGAAAAAATGTTTTCCTATTTATTTAAATAGTAGTTTGATTATCCAGGCAATGTGAATACTAAATACTTGTAAACTAGGGGATTAAAAAGTGAGGCTTCATAATAATCAGATGTTCTGAAAAGTAAGGTTTATAACTGAGCACTTTAAATATTTACTACTAATCCTGCAGGCTATTATTTCCTTTGTTATTTTTTTATTTTGAAGATTTTGTTGAAAAATATTAACCTTCATGCAGAAATATTAAGAGGCTGTAAGTTCGGTTCATATTGCTTTGGTTTCATGAACAATGGTATTTTTTCCTTACTCAGATTCTTGTGGGAGAAAGAACTTATTTTTATCTGAGTTATTAATCGTACTGTGTAACAAAACATACTTCATATGGAATCTTGCCCTAGATCCAATCTTAAAAAAAGGAAATACTAAAAACAAACGAACAAACAAACTCGTTAACCAGCATTTCCAGAGAAATTGCCGATAGGAGATAAATTGAGTTTAAGCCCAAATAAAATAATAAAAGTTTACAAAATTTATATATCATACTCCAAGATGGACAGATTTGTTTTAGTTGTATGCAAAATATTTGATGATCCAATTTCCTAGCACCTAAGGTACTACCCTAGGTTAGTAGAACAAAAAATTCAGAGACACACAGGATGCCAGTAACAACAAGAGCATGAGATTCCCAGAGGAAAGAAATCATTTGCTATAATAATTGTGTGGCAGCAAAACAGTGTGGGACATTGAATGTAGGGGTAGAGTTCATGCCATCTCATGGACCATTGGGGGATCCTCTTATTAGGGATTAGCAATGACACCAGCTACAACAACAAGCAGTTTAAGGATATTCTGTAAAAGATGAAGCTAATCTTTACTCACCTCAGTATATGCCAAAGGCCTCATATACAGTCAGTAAACTGCCCTTGAGGGCAGGAACTATTTCTTATTTATTTGTACACATTCCTCAATCTAACCCCTCTTACCTGTTACTAAACATTCAGTAATATTGAGTGTAGGAATGAATGACTAGAGATTCCAAGTCACCAAGGAAACACAAGATTAGTTTTACTCTACTTAGTTTATAAGTGCAGATTATTATATGAAACACACTTGCAAATTTTAATCAAAATAATTTGCATATTTTAAAAATTGTCAAGCATTTGAATGATTATTCTTTAGCTATCTTACAAAAGTATTTTTTCAATCCAGCCAATGAAGCTGGATTATTAAGTGATAATAAATTAAACTATAAAGTTTCTTTATTTATAAAACCATGGAGTTATTATTCTAATGGCAATATTGACATAATCCAGAATACTTTTATAGATTTGTTTTTAATACTGTGATGGTTGTAGAAAAGCATATGCTTTTCCCCAAAATCTTCCTCTCCTTATTTCAGTTCATCCCAATATTTTATAGTATATTTGAAAATACAACTGGACACACTGACTTTTGAAGTTCTGTACTCTTCCTTCCCATTTTTATATGGCGTACTCATCATGCATCTGTTTCTGTGTTTTGTTCCATTACTAAATTCATGGAGCTCCTGTATCAAATATGTAGCTTGAACTAAGAAAATACCTCAAGGCATTTCAAGAAATACCTCAATAAAATGCCTAAAGGTATTAGAATTATTAGATGTATTAGATAATCATCAGATGCTTTCACATATACATGCATATATCTATATATCCATATATATATAGATAGATACATAGCTACTATTGAAAACTCTGAAGTCTTTCATTTGTCTGTTTAAGAAAATGAAATGGCAAAATTTCACATGGTGGACATAGGAAACAACACAAAATAACCTATACTGTTTCTAAAATCAATACCATATTCTTACATTTTTCTCATTTAGAATTGCACATAACAGGTTTTATATGAGTATTATAGAATTAATGCACCCCTCCTCCCAGAAAAGGAAATAAGTATAGATTTAAAGAAATCTATTCCTCCCATTTTCTGCCAAGATTATTTTGGCTGGATATTTCACTCTTTGGTGACAATGATGATGATGTGTTTCTTCCATCTGGAATTGTCCATGGAGAAAATGTCCCTATGGAGAATCTTGAAAGGCTCATTATTCCAATATTACAAATATGAAAATTGAGGCAGAGAGAAGTATAATTTTCTCAAATTCACACAGAAACTCAGAAGTGAAGCCAGGAGTAGAGCCCAACTCATGTGGAAAAGATCTAATGAAACATGCAATGTCAAACTTGCAAAGGTAATTAAATTGAGTAGTATAATTACCTAAATTACAGTACAGGAAAATACTGTCATATTTACAAACCTAATTATATTGAGTAGGAGAATTACCTGAATGATAGTAATCATATGGATGGAGTTCACATACTTTTTATTCTTTACTTTTCTAACCTGAAGGCTTAAAAAGCAGGAGTTTGAAATATAACAGGAACAAAACCAAAAAAAAAAAGAAATCAATTTGGAGCCAAACAAACCACCAGGTTTAAATTCTGGCACCACATTTTCCCATCTGTGTACTCTTAGGCAAGTCACTTAACCTTTGAGTCTCAACTGCCTCATCTATAAAATAGGAATCATATAGAAAAAATTTTGAGTATTTGAAAAATGCATATATAGCACCTATCAGTATAGGGGCTTAGCCCTAAGTAGATATGTGATTAAAAATCACAGCTTGTCATTTGGCTATTAAGTAATAATAATACAAGAACACCAATCAGCTTGTTTTTAATCAGTCTATTTTACTACATATTCTGCGTTTCTAAGCAATCTTTTCCTACATTTTCTTATTTTTGATTGTTAAATGGATTAATATATGTATGGATAATGTAAGATACAAGATTTTAATTATGGCCTGATAGAACAGTGAAAATCCAGAGTTGAGAAATGACTTGGTTTAAATGTTTTTTGGTGCCAGCAGCTGAGAAAACTGTACAAATTTTGATGGAGTATTGTGATTTGAAGACCACTAAAATAAGTACATCTTTAGAAATGTAATATGTTTCTCTTTACTTTCTCTTTAGCACTCTGCATTTACAGAAATTGAGATTGTTTCTAAAATGAAAATGGAGAATATTCAAAATATTCCTGGAGTAGAATAAAACAGAACTATCTCTGCCAGATATAAAGACTTACTATGAAATTATAATAATTAAGACTGCAGTTTTGTCAAAAGGATATAACAAATGAGTGCTTCAATAAAGCTATGTGTAAATGGAAACTTGATGTATGACAAAGTTGAAAACAATAATTTCTGGAAAAAGGGTGGACTATTCGTTAAATGGTCTTGGAGTAACTTATTATACAAGTGGAATAAAGTAAATTTAGAAATCTTCTTTGCAGTATATACTAAAATCAGTACGTCATGGATTGAGCACTCCAATTTGAAATGCAAACCTTAAAACTTTTAGAAGACAAAGAAGAATATCTTAATGGTCTCAGAAGAAAGAAGATTTTTAGAGATGACATGAAAAAGATAGCCATAAGAGAAACAATTGATAAATTTGAATATAATAAATTTTAGAGTTTCTGATCATCAAAAGATACTCTAAGGAAAGGAAATGGACACACTATAAATTGAGAGACTATAGTAACAGCCATATAACCACAAAGCATTAAATTAGCATTCAGAACATATTTTAAGAGTCCGTAAGGAATGAAATTAAATCCAAAAACAACTCAGTGTAACCCAAAGATGTGGAGGCATTTCACAAAAGAAGAGATACAAATAGGCCATAAACACTTAAAGATGCTGTACTTCATAGTAGTCAGGAAATGCAAACTAAGATGGCGCGATAACATTTATAGTCATTATGTTGGAAAAAAACTGACTGATAACTCCAAATATTGACAAAGATGTGGACTGGTAAGAACTCTTACACCCCGGACTGTGGGGGGGTTAAATTGATGAAGCTTTAGAAAATAATTTTTCTGTATTATCCTGTTAAATTCAACATTCATACACCCTGTGTATGATGGCAACTCCTGAGTGTATACTCAGAGAAGTTCTATCACATGTTTATCACAACACAAATGCAAGAATATTTATAACAGCATCATTTATAATGGAAAAAAACAAGTTGTTCAAGTGTCCATGAACAGGAGAATGGGTACACTGTGATATATTCACACAATGAAATCGTATACAGTCATGAAAAATGAATGAATGCAGTCCCTTGAATCAACATGGATAAGGCAAGAAGGCTATAGTTAAAAACATTCCATTTCGATAAATCTAAAAGACAGGCGAAATTAAACAGTACTCTTTAGGGTCACATGTAGTGAAAAAAGCTGTTGTCTCTGTTTATTTCTTTGTTTCAAATAAGGGCTTGGAGATGATAAACACAAAATTCAGGCTTGTGGTAACTTTGAGTGGGGTAGACAGAGAAATGCAATGTAAAAGGAAGAGCTAGCCTAATAAGAATATACAGTGATGAGAAGTGCAGCAGGAAAGGAAGTCAGTTCCTCCTAAACAAGAAAGTGAAATGATGCCATTAATTATTATGGTTGTGGTCATGGATGGTCATTTAATGCATGTCTCTACAAAGCTGATGAGACTAACATAATATACAATCTCAGTATTAGCAATTAACAAGTATCAGTGAAAATTTTGGATCTCGATCGTGTTTTGAGGAAATCATTGGAATCACATATATATAAAGTAAAATAAAAGTACTAAGGGCAGAAAAAAAAGCATAGTTCAAAAGAAGATGGATTCACTCTGAGGTGGAATGGTCAAGTAAAGCTTTGGGAATGCAGCCGTGGACTGCAGCGGCACAGAATGACCTTCCAGATGTAGCTTCATCAGTAGCTCCCTGAGCATTTTTTTTTTTTTTTGCGGTACGCGGGCCTCTCACTGTTGTGGCCTCTCCCGTTGCGGAACACAGGTTGCGGACGCGCAGGCTCAGCGGCCATGGCTCACGGGCCCAGCCGCTCCGCGGCATGTGGGATCTTCCCGGACCGGGGCACGAACCCGTGTCCCCTGCATCGGCAGGCGGACTCTCAACTACTGAGCCACCAGGGAAGCCCTCCCTGAGCATTTTTAAAATGGGTTCAGGAATTGACAGCCCGGGGCGGGAGGAGGGCTGTTGTTTGACCCAGACAATTATTAAATGTTAGTTCTAATTCACAGAAACTCTTTATAAAGCTAAATACCTTTGAACCACCTAAAATGATAGAGTACTTTCCCATCTATTTTTTATACTGTATGTCATAAAATGTGAAATATAGTCCTTGGTACCTTCTGAAAGTTTTTAAATTATTCTCATGAACATGGGACATGATTAAATTCAATGTTGATTTATTTTCATATTCACTCTTTCATAGTGTGTTTGTATAAGCCTTTGAAAAGCTACTTTTTTCACTGATGACCAAAAAGGAAGAATAAAATGGTCCATTTAACTTTCTTTCGTGCTTTCTTTTGTTTGCTCCCTTTCTTCGTTAAAGGTGAAAGTCTGGTTCCAGAACAGGCGAATGAAGTGGAAGAGAGTAAAAGGAGGACAGCAAGGAGCTGCTGCTCGAGAAAAGGAACTGGTGAATGTGAAAAAAGGAACACTTCTCCCTTCAGAGCTTTCGGGAATCGGTGCAGCCACTCTCCAACAAACAGGGGACTCTCTAGCGAATGAAGACAGCCACGACAGTGACCACAGCTCAGAGCATGCACACTTATGATATACACGGAGGGGATCAGCTCCATTCTCAGGAAAGAAATGTTGTGATGGCAAGCCTTCTTCGAACATCGTTTACACAGAGAGATGACTAGGACCGTGATTTTTAATATTATTAAATTCAGGCATCTCGAGTCTGTTTCTCATGATATATAGAGGGTTTACACTAAGTGCCACTTATTAAAGATTCTACTACAGTGAAGATGGAGGTGAACTTGCTTTGAATATTGCAGATGTGTTGGTCGTGTGTATGACAGTGAGCAGCTTTGTGTTTGCTTTTGCTTGCACTGAAAATTAAATTGCTATCAAGAGCAAACTATGAGACATGTGCATTGAAGGTGCCTCCAGAGTGAAGATGCAGAAGGTGAATTTGCTCTGAACATTCCAGATGTCCGAGGTCATGTGTGTGACAGTGGGCAGGTATTTGCTCTTGCTTGCACTGACAATTACACTACTATCAAGAATAAACCATGAGACATTTTATCCTGAACAGCCACAGTGCCTGAAATCACTCTTAAGTGGATTAAAAAATGTATTTTAACTCTGTATATATTACCCTTAAGTCATTTTACTGTCTTCACTAAGTTTAGCAATGCATTCGTATTAGCTGATGAAAATAGGCACTCACAATGACAGCCAGAGCCAGCTTCTTGTCTTTTTATACATTTTGTCATCCCAGAAACAATCAGCACATGCTTACTTGTGTTTGAGTAGAGAAAAATACATTAGAGTCTGATAGGACATATTCTTGTACCACAGACAAAACAAATCTTATGTTGCATTTTCTATCAACTGCTGCTAATACATTATTATAAAACTTACCTAGCTCCTCAATTCTTCCTATCTTATAGCTTGGAAAAAAAATTTAGGATCATAGGCAAATCAGTTACTTGCAGAAAGAGCTTTGTATGACAGACATTGTCTGATTTTATTTCTATAAAATGTTAGCTGTTGTGAATATGATTTAATTAACAAGAAAAAGGGTTCCCCCCGATTGGCCATGGTAGACAAGTTGCAAAACAAAATTGATTCCTCAAGTTGGTAGAAGGTAAAATTCTGAATGTTTTCAAATTAAATTCAGTAAAAACACATTATTTTTTCATATATGATGTATTCATGCAGAACAACAATCTTTGTATTTTGTAAAAAAAAAGTGTTTAATAAATGATCCTTTGTAAATAATTTTGGTCTCCCTACAGTGATTTCCTAAATGTTTACAGGTTTTCATGATAATGCTGAAGTGCCAATTCGTCTGCACTTGTGTAAATCCAGATGATCATAATTAGTGAATCATCTACATTTTTTAAATTTCTGAACTTTTTTATTACTGAAAAAAATCCTTGTGTAATAAAAAAGCATCTGAGAATAGGCATGTGGTAAGCCATTTCCCTGATTTGAAGAATATGCCAAATAGATTTCTTTGTATGTTTTATGAAATCAAAGACAAAAGTAGGAGAAAAAGTAGTATTATTCACCACAATGTGAGAAACAACACAGTCATACATTTTTAAGCTTATGTATAAATAGAGATGAATTATCCAATGATTGTTTCTAAGTAAAAATATCCAGAGTTGTTGATGTGAAAATAAGCTAATCAGAATTCTTAGTCCTAGTGGACATTACCAATATAAGAAGTCAAGCATTATGTTAACTTAATGTACTTTGTATCATGCATGATCGCACATACATTGGATATCTACATCCTACTTAATAACTTTATAACACTGTTTTTCTTGTGTCCCATATTTTAACCAAAAATATTTTGAAATATCCAGCAGTTCCCCCATCCCCTAATTAATTAGAAATAAAAATAAAGAACACTAATCCGTAAAAATTTCCAAAAACCTCATTATTGGATTTCATTTGCTTTAGAATGGTGAGACTGACAAAAAAATAGATTTGGTTAATTTTAATTTGCTTAGTCTAGCATGATATATACAGAGTATTCAAGAAATAGAATAATTAGATTGTTCATATCACATTTTTCCCTTTGTGTAATAAATTTTATCACGGCAGTTAGCAATATTTCTAAATTAATTTTTGGAGGGAGGCAATTCAGATTAACATCTTCCAGGCATAAAACAGATACTCTTCTATCAATTACTTGAATGAATACAAAGTATATTTGTACTGATGACATCTACTTGGGTGGACTGACTTTTCTTACTTTGGATTTAAATTCAAAATATCTTGACAGAGAAGTGGGAAGATAAAAAAATCCAATTGAGTTCTATAGGGACAAAGTGGAGAATATTTCATTTCAGCAGGAAAATAATCTCCAGTAATAAGAGGAAAGGACAGCTGAAAAGCAGCTAAAATGAGAGCTAAGGGCTGTGGCCAAATAGAAAGATATGAGAATTACCACTTAGCGTGATAAATGAAGTAGGAAAAAGTGATTCTGAATAGATATGACATTTAGGAAATGTGAAGCATTTGTATTGTGGACCATTCCTTTATTAGAGAATCATAAGCTATTCTAAAATGATGAAGTGAAATTTGACTCTGGAGAACGTTAAGAATCACTAGGCAGAAGAGGCCACTGGCTGACCAAAAGGGGGCAGCATTTTATTCACAGTGGATTAAAGTGATCCACCATATAAGATGCTGGAACACATTAGCGAAATGATGACACACTGACAGGTAAACAAGCAGGCTAGGTTAATTTTAATTGGAAGAACTTACTGTCTTTTTGGAGTATTTTTGTATTCTCTTATCTTAAAAGTGGTGCTTAAGTTTGCTAGACGGTGACTCAACATCCTTCTAGAATTAAAATCCCATAAGGAAACTTCAGATATTCTCACGTACTATTGGGTTTAATTTACTCCAGAAATGACAAAATCTAAAAGAACTTTATTTGTTTTGATTCTACACTGGGATCCTGGCTTGCCATGGTATCTTTTCACATAATGCCCTTTTCATATAATTCTGTGTCAGAGCTTGAAGCTCCATGGAACTTTATAATAGCATGAAAGCACCTTTCTCTGAAAATAGTATGGAATCATGGTTAGAGTGATTTTTCCCACAGGATTTAGAGGGATGAACACTACAAAGTTTTTCCAAAAGCTGATCCACATACTTTTACCTCATTAGTAATATAATCCCAATTATCTCTTACTTCCCATATTTACCTAGGGTTGTCAACCTATATTTTCCCCTTCATAGACCTGAGAACTGAGTTTGCCATTTTGTTGTTTTTTTAAGCAAACTAAATGCACTTAAAATTATCCCACCCACAGTTTTAGTACACTCCTGAATGACATTACATAAAATAAACGTGAGAATGACTTGTGACATTCAATAAGGGCTTTCCTTAGGATAATAGAATGAGATTAGAGGGTGGATAGAAAAGTGAAGTAAATTATAAAAATATATATTTTATGTTTCTAATGCTACTGGTTTTCAAGAACATTTTTTAAATTACTGGCATATTTATAATGGCAAACGGTAATTTTCTTCTGAGAGAAGTTTAGAGAAAACTATAGAGCTAAAATAAAATCAGCAACAAGATAGTCGCTATCCTAAGTTAGTGACTAGAAAGCTTTACTGTAAAACGTGTTCACCTTAATTTCTAAATATATTTAGGCAGGTGAATTTTAAGAATAAGTCACTTATACCACGGCCTATTTTCTAGTAAAACGGTATTAACATAATTCAGTTAATATTCGAGGTGAGTGGTATTTAGATTACAATGCAATGTTTAAACTATCAAATACAAATACATAATTGGTATAGTTATTTGAACCATTGGGGAATAATTGTATTTTCTTCTTAGCTCCTTTTGTTGCATTCCTTCAGTAAAAAGCAATCTGTAAGTAAAAACAAATTCAGAGCTATTATGAATTCAGCATTTAGTTTGATATTCTAAACATTTCAAATCTTATGAGCATTAGAAATCTGCAGGATCGATCTGCAAATACTGTTATAAAAGTGGGCTTTTTTATTATGTTTTCATTTTCCCTAAATATGCCTGAAGCTAACCGGAATATTGAAGAACAGTCCTTTTCATGGGTACCTCAACATTTCTGCTTTTAGCTCTTATAAAATAGCACTAGAGGTAGTGGACAAAGGAACAAAAACGGCCCCAGAAAAAGATGGCTACACCAAACTCTGAAAAACCTATAAAATATGTACTTCAGGACATAAATATGGCTTTTCTTTATCTAAATCCCTATTGTATCTAAATTCCCTATTTTATCTAAATTCCCTATTTTAAATACTCTCATCTTGACATTTAAAATGGTTAAATATATTGAGAGTACATTTAACAGAGTAAACTTTTTTTTTTTTACTTTTATATCTTTTTTTCTCCATAATAGCTACTAACTTTTATTCAAACCCAGCTTCAAACCGTGGTCAAGAAAAAACTCAAGAAAAATGTTTACTGGGTTACAATATATTCAGCTAGCTCAGTGAACCCCCTTTAAGATATTGGTCACTTTTGTGTCAAGATGATTCTCAGAAACACTTTCCAATGGAGAATGAATTTGTAAATATAAATTGTTGTCACATCCACTTCATGTAAGGGATGATATAGTGATTTAGTATATAGTAATATCAAGTTTAGGCTATAATTTATATTTCTGCCTTTTATGAACTAAATGCACTGACACAAACATGTATTTGCTTTAAATGAAAGAGAAATCACAATGTTAAGGAACAATTACACTATCCTAAAAGTATTAAACATACATTGCACTCTTGCATACATGTTAATAATATTGGTAGTTGAAAACATTAAATATTATTTTTATATTTAGTACACATGTTAACTTTAAAAATATATCATTACTTGCTCAGTTTGATGAAACGTTAGACCCACACTATACGTTTAAAGCCAAACTACTAATCCTAGGTAAATTATTTGCTTGGCTTTCACTTTCTTTAGGGCAGAGTTCAATTTTCTTTGGATTTGCCAACACTGGGTTATAGTAATTTTTCATGACAGCAGGCCTGTAAAGTGTAAGAGAATGTTTAAGTGTTTAAAAACATTGAAAAAGTGGACAGAGAACATTTTATCTAAAGTGATAAAATTGAAAAAGACTTCTTCAATTGTTCAATAGAAAAAGATAAAGTAACTCATGACATTAGAAATTTTATAAAAGTAGCATCAACTCAACTTCTTTTAGAATTCATTAGATATTCTTTTCAAATTTGCCTCTCGGACCACCACAAGTTTTGGCAAATTTTGGCTCTGTGGAAAGATGCAATTTTAGCTGATGTCAAAGAATGATAATGGACAAGATCTATCAATTGTATCTAAATGAAATACTTACTGAATGTCATACCACTCATGAGGTTAGAGTCAGAACATTTGTAAGGAGACTTTGTCTTATTAGAATGTTCAGTCTGACAACAGACCACAAGTCAGATTGATTAAATGAAAAGATGCTTAATTGTGACCATACTCTTATCTGGTAGCCTCGTGAAGATTCTATCAGCATCTTTACTGTTACCCTGATTACTAAAATGTACTATTGACATAGAAATTGTGCACGCCTCTTTAACTAGATTTAGGCTTACTTGTTGGCAATATTCAAATTATGTGTAGATGTTTTCTTAGGAGAGATGCTGTCTGCATGTTCTTGGAATATATATGGGTAACAGGGACTTTTTATTTACATTACACAAAATTTTAGAAAATATTTTTCAGTAAAAATGTATATTTTGAGTAATAGTTGAAAGAGCATACATGCTGCTCTGTAAGCTGTTTGTTTTGTTTTGTTTTGGTTTTAATAATATAAGCATACTTAATACGTAAATAGTATTCCCTTATGTGGATGTAGTATGCAGTATTGAATAAATCCTTTATTAGTGATTATTTACTCCCCCTCCCCCAAATTTTCCCTAAACAATATTGAAATGAACTTCTTTTTACATTCCTCTTTGCAAAATCTAATTTTTCCCATGAAGGGATTTTTATAGGAAGTAGATTTTTTGGGACAAGGAGGTGTGCTCATTGCTAGGAATTTTTGTACACATTGCCGATTTCCCGCCTAAAAACACCAATTTACACACCTACCTATGCTTATGAAAGTTACTCTTTTCCAAACAGCATTTGAATTCTAGGTGGTTCTCTGGGCAGAAGGACAGAAGAATGCAGTGGTCCTATGCTAAAGCCACTTACAAACTATTTAGGGAAATTTAACACATGAAAATAGTTGTCCTCATTTCCATTCCTCTTCTGCTATAATCAGTTCTCCACACTGTGGCCAGAGTGGTCCTTTTAAAATGCAAATCAGATTAATAAATGGTTCATGGTGACTCTTGCAAATGTAAAATTTCAAGCGAAAGCTGTAGTCCATAATGTAACATTTGTAGATGTTTTTAAAAGGCAAATCAGATCATGTCCCTCCTTTGCGTACAAGACTCCAGTGGCTCAGAATAAAAACCAAAACCTTCACCTGGGCCTCAAGACAGGCAAATCTGGCCACAAACTGCTGACTTGTCTGCCAATACTTTCTCTGCACGGCCTGAGCTCCAACCACTCTTGGCTTCCTGCCTACCCTTGACCACGCTGAGTTCATGCCTCTCTCATTCAGGCCTCGCATTCCCCAACCCCTCTGCCTGGAATGCTCTTCCACCACATAGGTCTCGGACTTACTCCCTCATTTCCTTTAGGCTTCCACTTCCTTATATAGGCAATCCCTGATCTTAAATGAAAGGGCACCACCGGTCACATTCTACCCCTTTAAGTAGTACTGTTTTTTCCTTTTTAGCTGTTAGGTAGGTATCTACTGATTTTTTTCCCCTTATTGATTGCAGACTTTCTGAGAGCAAGGACGTTGTGTATTGGGCTCATTACTCTGTCTCTAGTACGTTGAACTGTCCTTGGAAGCCCGACCACCAGCCCATATCCTGAATCTGTGGGAATTAGAAAAGGGCACTCCAGCCTCAAAATATCAGAATGCCATGCTCAGTGAGCAGAGTGTGCGTTGTAAAACTGCAATGGTAATTGTGAAGTAAATGACATGCCCTGGCGGTGAGCAACGCATGATTTGCGCAATTATAAACATCGATCCTGTGCTTGAAAGGTTATATTACTGAACCAAGTTCCTTTGCCCTGTAAGCGGCAAGCCAAATGCTGAGAAGCCAACCAAGAAAGAGTTTATTCACAAGGCAGCCAAGCAAGGAAACAAAGAACAAGTCTTAGATCCGCCTCCGTGGAGGAAAGGGGGTTGGGATATTTATGGGCTGCGCCTGGTGGTCCTAAGCTGGCGAAAGGTGATTGGAAGCGGGAAGAGGTGAGGTAATCTGCGGAGGCGTATTCCGTAACTGCGGAATTGCAGCTGCGTATTCAAAATGGAGGCGCTTAGAAGAGGAGTCCCCAAACCCCAGGCCGCGGACCGCTACCGGCACCGTTCCACGGCCTTTGAGGAACCGGCTGCACAGCAGGAGGTGGGCAGCAGGTGAGCCAGGGAAGCTTCATCTGCAGCTCCCCAGCGCTCCCATTACCGCCTGACCACCCCTCCCCCACCCCTGTCTGTGGAAAAATTTTCTTCCACGAAAACGGTCCCTGGTGCCAAAAAGGTTGGGGACCGCTGGCTTAGAAGGATCTGAGGGTGGAGTTTTCCAGTCCTCAGACTTCAAAAGGCCATTCATCTACACAGGTCCAGTTTTAGGGTCGGTGGGCCCAACCGGCCTTAGCGGGCTCGCACTGGACGAGAGCTGACTCCAAGTTCCTGTAAAACAACTGGGCTACTTGAAGCTGGGAAGGTAGGCAATGAAAGAGAGGGAAAGAAAAAGGAAAAATATCGCCAGCTTCATCAGTGAAGGCCCTTTACAAGCAGAGGGGTTTTGACAAGCTGTTCCCATATCTGTTGCTCTTCAGGACAAGCTCTAGAGTTCCCCTTAGCCGTCAGCTTCTGTTAAGTCCGTGGGGCATGGTTTCAGTTGTAGCAAGCAATAAATATTTGTTGAATTAATTCATGAGTGAAATGACGTGACATCCATTCAAAGATATACCTGTAGATCCAAATTCGTTGTAAAATGGAGTTCTGGAACATTTTCTTAATGGGCAGTACATGGGTGTCACAAGCCAAAGCAAAAATTTGGTTATAGTCTTCGAAATTGTACTAATAATATACCAAGTCGGATGAGAATAAATAGAAAGAAAAGTTAAGGAGAATAGGCTTTAACAGATGTTCATTTATAGTTGGAGAGAAAAGGGAAAAATTTCCTTCTGCTCAGGTGCCTGTCTTGAAATTCTCACAATTTTTTTTGCAGACAGTTTGGCTGGTTTCCAAACATACATCATTGCTTGTCTGGTATGAGGAATGCCATCTGTGCAGTATGGAAATCCTTCTTTAAAAATGGACTGCTAATTGTCCTCCGGGCAGGTGCTGTTAAAGTGAAATCAGGGGTCAAGCTTACAGTGGTCTAAAATGACTATGCTATGTTGAAAAAGAATGGCATTACCATATTGTAAGATGGAATTTAAGCATGGCATGTAAGCATTCCATTTTTGGGGTGTTGTAAAGGTCAGATTGCATAGCAAAGCTGTAAAACTTTCAAACTACTTCCACCATCAACAATGGAATAAAGCTTTACTTTAAATCAAGGATATAGGCTACATCAAAATTATATATTTCCTCACTAAAATATCTTTGCAATTATAGTTTTTTCTGAAAATTACATGAAGGAGGAACTGAAAAGTATGACTACCGATTCCAAAATAAATTAATTAATTTTGTAAAATTAGTCAAAATTAGTTTTTCGTAGTTATTAAATGGAACCCATTTTATTATTGGAATAAATAGACTCAATGGAGTCTTTTTTAGCCCTCTGCAGGGCAAAATAACCAATTTATTTTCCTTAAAAGTATTAATTAAATAGAATTATTGTAGGCTATCACAGTTATTTTACTACAGATTCATGATGGCACACTCACCTGATACTATGCTAATTCGTATAATGCAAGATAGAAAAACCTCTCAGCCAAATTTTAAAGTATGAATATAGATTTGTCTTCTCCAATAAAAAGTCATCATCATTATAAACTCTAACTTCGTTAATGCTTATGGTGTGTGACCTTTCCTATGCGCGATATGGTTAACGCGTTATACCGTTTAATCCCTACAGGAGCTCTATAAGAGTCCAGTATTGTTTTAGGCTACAGATGAGATAATTGAAGCTTAGCAAGTTAAAGCATCTTGCCTAAACCCATACACCACTAAATGGGGCTTATAGTCAAATCTGTTGAACCCCAAAGCCTGTGTTTTGACCACTCCAAAAATAGTCTCTTCATAAAACAAGCATATTAGGTAGAAGGATTTCCCTTATTAGCCCATCTAATCGCAAAGGAAATGTCCCCAGCATAGCAAAATATTGTAACTTACATACCACTTGATATCAGCTAAAATTTCAGCCACTGTAGCCAAGGCAAACAGAGCTACAAACAGGGAGTTTAAAAGGCCCCTCCTTTACCATGAATCTAGTGGGTCTGTTAAAGCCAAGAGACTTAAAGCAGGAAGCTTATTCTTCTATCCAATTCCAATTAGCTCTGTTATCTTGTTTTGTTACCGAGTCCAAGCTCGTACTGCTCGCCACAGGACAGGCCACTAAATAGACTAGTTGGTGGGGCAAGGAACAGCAACTTTATTCAGAAAGCCAGCAGACCAAGAAGATGGTGGATTAATGTCCCAAAGAACCATCTACCCGAGTAAGAATTCAGGCTTCTTTTATACAAAAAGGCAGACTTTCTGAGAGCAAGGAGCACCGTGGCTGGTTGTTAACAAATTTCTTGGTGCAGGAATCCTTTGTTCTGGCAGCTGTCCATGTAGGTCTGCTCACAATGTTCCTGTAAACCTCCAACAAGACAATTGTTATTTTCTGCTCTGCAACTTTTTATAAAGGTCAGAGCCTTGAGAATGGGCTATCTTGCATATTTCTGGCTATAGGCAATACTCTCTTAGATGCAGAGCCAGCGTGACCAAGCACAGGCAGCAGAGCACAAGGGTTAGAGCTAAAGGAATAGATCCAATACGGAGTCAGATTTATTCTTCTCTGTCACAGTTTCTCATCTTGCAATGGATTCGAATTATCAAATAAGACTTGGAAAGTTGTTACTGCCAGACACTGGGTCTTGAACAGAACTGGAAGCTTAAGTATCAGAGGAGAATCCAGAAAAATGATAAAAAGTCATTTGGAGCTGTTAAAACATAAACTGAGGTATATTAAAACTTTTAAGAGTTTGAGCAAAAAGTGATTCAGATTGGGCAGCAGCAAACCAGAAGTGGTTAGGATCCCACTGCTGACAGGAGCTTGAGGAGAGACTTATGTAAAGAAAGTTTGGAAGCAAAGTAAGAAGATTATTGATTGCCTGTAGCTTAAATCCTAGTTGGCTGTTTGTAATCGGTTGTCCTTAGCATTTTAATTTCATGTCCTTGAGGCACTTATAGGCTTAGATTTTGGTTTGCTTACATTGGCTGCCATGGCATCAGAGCCCCCTCAGTCTAATTAATGAAACTAATTACCTTTACATGATAAATCTCTGCATTACAGCAGGATTTAGTTCATTAAGGTGTGTTAAAAACAAGACAACAGGCCCAAAATTGAGTTGCTTATGCTAAATCCCATGTCATCAAACCAAGACTTAATTAATGTTTTGGCTCTCCCAGAAAATGAATCTTCAGTCCTTCAAGGATCACCTGATCAGCACTCGTTAGGTAATCTGTCGATTAGGTAACAGATCTTTGCCATCCCCTAAAGGAAAGTAACTTTGTAATAACCAACCCACTTCTTTGTCAGTATAACTTTCTTGTTCCTGCTCCCTTCTGCCTATGAAGGTTTTTCATTTCCTACATGTCCTCAGAGCTCAGGTTGGAATTGATTTTTGCTCAAATAAATGCTTAAATTTAATATGCCTCAGTTTATCTTTTAACAGTCCTGGAGTTGGAAGAGGGAACTGAAGAGACCCCCAACGGCCCCAGGAGCAGTGAGCCAGCAGGTGAAGGTACCTGTCGAGCCCCTTCGGTTCACTGTTTTCTTGCTGCCTTTGGAGGTGGGGAGTAAGTCCCTCTCCCATCGTAACACTGCAGCTTTTGCATCACGAGCTTTCAGACTTGGAGCATTTCTGGGTCTGGGGTAGGGCTGGGTCTGCCTGGGTCCAGTGTGAGGTTTCAGGTGGGTAAAATTTTGCTTTAAAACTGCACGAGCGGGTTAACTTTACCAAAGATCATCTTGAATTACAGTGGCCACAGTGGAGAACTTTTAACCTAGATTAGCTTATCCACTTACGAGGTGCTCTAAAGAAAAAGGGGTCTCAGCCAAACGTTCACCATAAAGGATAGAGGGAAATTACTTTTCCTTCTCCACAGTTTCTGGTGACCAGGGAGAGATTTGCTGGGACAACCCACTTGCTCTAGAGCCTGTAGAAAGGATGCTGGGAAAACTGACAGAAGCCAGCAAAGGGTAAGAATTTTTATCAAAGCTCTCCCAGATGTCTGTTTTTGTTCCCTGGGTAAAAGAGGAAGGTGAAATTTCATATTGCCCCTTTCTTTCACATTGGCAAGAAAAAACGTGTAAGAGTTAGATCTCTGAATTGTGACTTGTAAATTTGCTTTCAGGTACTCTTTGGTTGTTGATCCATCCTCTCCAGGGACAGCTACTGCCTTCTTGTTTGGCTTCTTGTTCTGTGTCCTAAGAACTTGGCTTTCTGCCTGACTGGGGCACACAGGTTCTTGTGTGTCCAGGCAGCTTAACCGTCAGGTTGGGGACCCCGAAAATATGGCTTAACAGAAATGTGGGTTTCACTCCATTTATGGCTAGGGTCCCACCAATTGTTGCCGGCTCTCAGGGAAATTGTCTTTCTTTCTTTTGGTTTTCCTTGGGCGTAGCTCTGGATCTTAGGAGGATGGTATCTTCTTTACTTTCTTTGGGGATGCTTCTTACATCCATGGGATTGTTCAGTACTTCCAGGAATACTGACTATTTGTCCCAGCTGAAACCTGATAAGATTTTCTAAGAAATCTCTATGGTGAGATGTTGGTGAAATTGAAAGCTGATATTCAAAGCCTGATAGGAGCATTTTTTTTTTTTTAAGGCTTTCTTCCCTAAGCTAAGATTCTGAGGCCTTTGTGGAAGGATTTGCCTCAACATTCCAAAGATATGTTCCAAGTGTAGAACATAGGAATTTTTTATTTCCACCTTAGTTGAAAATCTTCTCCTTGATATAAAGAAGCAAATTAAAGATAATGTAGTTGGATGGCTGGGTCAGCCTCTTGATATCATTCTGGTTGCAACCCAATTCTTTGAGGAGTGAAAAAACAACTGTACTCGTTTTACAAATCCAGTCTTTACAAGAACAGAAATGCAGCTCTAAAAATAATTCAAAGGCCACCTATCCTTTTGACCAGTCCCCAAACCTCCTGTATTCATCTTAAAAGGCTTGCCGATATTGCAAAAGATCTGGACTTAGGAAAAAAAAAAAACTCTTCGTAGAGAAACTGATATCTTTTCTTTGTGCTTTTGAGAAGTAAATGTTCTACCCAGTCTCCTCTATGAACCCAGAGCTGTAAGATCTCTGTTTACATCTCTCTATATGTTTATGTATATCTATGTATGTACGTTATATAGATGAGTGATTTTCTTTCTACCTCCAATGGAATTTCCAAAATTAATTTGTAAAGACCTCAGTTTAACTGGCTTAAAGAAAACTAAGCATTTATATAAATCAAGCATACTCTCAGAAATACAGAAACTAAACGAAACATTTTTCAAATTCAAGTGATCTAGGATAGTCTTCAGCAAATAAAAGCTAGTTTAAGCTTGTTGGTTTAATTAAAACAGGCATATCTTTAGAGCTATTAATAGTAAATATAACGCAGGCATGTAACTTTTATTCTGCCTAGGTTTACTAAAAGTCAAATAAGCTCATGTTATCTCTGTTACAGAATTTGTCAGTAAGAGAACTTAAGGTGATGATTAGCTGTTCAATGTCTCATGAAATTTTCACAAGTAATCTAAATATATTGTTAAGAACAAATAAGTTAAATAGAAATAAGTAAGATAAAAGTTTATAAATGAGCTTTTCAACAATAACTATGCTTTATGGTATGTCTACTTAAAAATAGTTTCCAAAATCTTTTTGGTAACTTGAATCCTTACAGTTATGCTGAGAAAATTAAATGATGAATATTCATTGAATATCTAGACTGTTTTGGAATAAGATAAAATACTGAAAAATTAATTACTGAACACAGGTTTATTCATTTTTGGCTTTCTTTTACCAAGGAGCTAGAGATATTTGGGTCTACTAGTAAACATGTCTGTGCCACACTGGAAAATTTACTATGAGGAGGAATACATCAATACTTCTAGGAATTCAGAAATGTATTTATAAATTTGCCAATATACAGAATGCTAGCATAACAGACAGTCCACAATTGCTTACTTCTTAGTTTTCACTAGGAATTAAGGATTCTAAGGGTTAAGAATTCTAATAAATATATGTAATTAAAACTACTTAGAGGGTGAAAAGAAAGAACTGTGTACAAAAAGTAGGTAAGGAAAGTAAAGTGACTAGTTGTTCCAGAATGAGTAAAAGGAAAAAAAATAGGACAAAAACTGAATGGATGTAAGAAAGTTTAGAAGGTTTGTGGAAAAGGAATCCTGGGAAGGAAATTTTATATGTGCTCAAGCTTGCTAAGATTCAATGGGATTTATTTAAATTTTTAAAAAATGAGGTTTAATATTAAAAGTATGCTGGTGCAAAACTAGAATTTGATTTTCTTTCTGTTGAAAGGACAAAGTTTGTTTAGATGTTGGTCTTCTCTTATAAGAAATTGTAAACAAAGATTTTGCTTTACATTTAAGTAATCTGCCTGAACGGCAAAGATTTTCCATCTTAAAATAATTTACTGTGCTTCACATTGTCTTTATCAGGTCTTTGATTACTTAAGAAAACCCAGTCTTTTCAATGTTAACAACTATACAACCTTCTGTTTTTGCCTTTAACATCTTTTACTGTCACTTTGGTTAAATAGAAAATTAAATGGTATTTCATAATGATTCTGAATTCCTCTCATGTAATCTAAATTTTAATTGAGAAATTAATCTACCACGTATATTTGTAGTGAGTGACTCACTAGCCAAAACGTATAATCCATTTTTAGCTAATGTAACCATAAAATATGCAATGTAACCAAACTATGTAGGATAAGCAATGTTAGATTTTACCAACATTGATTAATGAGTGATTACTTTTATGATGGCATAGGACTATTCTATTACTTAGACCTTATTATGTGATTGTCTCTGAAGAGTTCAGTGGCTTGTTGTGTGTGTTGCTTGGCTTATAATTGAATTTTGCTATTAATTTATATTATCTGTCTTTGCTCAATGATAAATAAAAGTTTTTTTTTTTAAATTTTTTTTTAGAGGTCTATCTATGTCAGACACAATACCTCAGGGTCCTGCTTTTATAGGTTCAGTCCTTTACAAATGCCAGTGGATTTATCCAGTCTTCCATCTGAGGGGATGATTCAGGAGTATCTCTGCCTATGACATTATAGCAAGTAGTTGGCAGGGACTACTTTCAATAATCAGGGACTTTTAATGTCTTGGATTAGCTTTAAATGAGCTCTGCAATAGGGAACTCTCTGTGAGGAGGACATGAGTATGAGCTGAAACCTAAGTAGATGAACTGAGATTCTGTATCAGTTGTTATAGATTGGCTCTTAGACACTTTCACCACTTTTCTGAAAATGGATATAGTTGTTTTTTAAAATTGCCCAAATCAACCATTTGATCTTTCTACCAAAACAAAGGTGTATACTTTTCCTTTCATGAAATGCTTTGTAAACCCCCTTCTTAGTCATTCTTCATGTGTATCCAATATAGACATTCTTTTTAGATCTCTGCCACTCTCTCTTTACTATAATAAAGAAAAAAATATATTTATAAGGTATATGTTTATATCGAATACAATAAGTGCATATTTTACTTTATATAATCTGTTTCTAAATGAGTTCATCAATTGTTTGTTTCCTTATAAAGCTCAGAGCTGATTTAATAACCACTATTCTCAATGGAAAGAAGTAAAATTCCTTGGAAAGGGATTTTTAGGTAAATATGCTGAGAGAGAAAGAAATTAACATAGAATATCATGTGTTAAGATATGTAATATAAATTAGTTAAAGGCTTGCAAACAATTGAAAATGTAAATCATTTTTTAGTTATATACAGTTTTCAAATATTATTAAAGCTTTCTGTATAACCTGGGATTGAGACAGGAATGTCTTCTGTAAAGTTGCAAACTGAGGAGAATGTGTTTCCAGCATATACTGATATTTCAGTAGTATCAAATTCACAGTTGAATGGAAAAACTATGCTGAGATAAAATTTTTTTTAATTGACTGTGAGCTTAGGAATTCTACTTCATATATGTAAAGTAATACTTCCATTTCACTTTTATAAATTTATTTTCTTTTATGCACTTAAGAGAGTTCATTACCAACGTGACAATCTGTACTTTTTCGACTTTAACCGCATAGCTATTTCAGATGAGCTTTAACAGGTGGCATTCACATCATGTATATTCAGGCTGCCCAGTGATGGCAAATGCAAAGAGTCAGGTCCAAATGTGTAAAAAATATTGTTTTTCTAGACAGTTTTCCTGTAACAGGACACATCTCCACCTGGAACAAATCCACAGATACTTCAAAGTGTAGTAAATCCCCATCCAAGCTTATTTACTCTTTCATTTCTTAAACCCAGTCCTCCTGTATGTCCTACTCAAGTGATACCACTACCATCCTCCTAGATGCTCAAATTTTAATTCTGAGTCTCTTCCTTCTGACTCCTTCCCTGCCCTCAAACTCAAATTGATGGTCGATAGTTAAGTTAACTTCATTTTACGTCCACCCCTTACACTCCATCTTTGCTCTCATTAACTTGACCAAGACACTCATTATTATTAGAGACCTGGATGATTTTACATTCCTGCAGAAGGATTCAAGTTTGCTTCTGGCATTCTTTTGGATAGGAACACATAATTCAATTAGGAATGAGGTGTTTTTTAGCTGAGTTTGTCTACTTGAGGCTGGTCTATTTCTAATTCATCCTTATTCTAGTTTGTTTGAGCCTCTCTTCATTATTGGAAACAGAACTGTAATTTTTGTCCCACACTTTACACCCAATCTTAGTCCCATCAAATTATTGAAAGTTTTGCTGAGCTTCTGATTTTATCATTTACTTCTTTCAGCTCAGTTATTTAGCCCCTGAGCTGATGCTTAGAGTCAGCAAATGGTTTAATGCAGAAAAAGTACTAAATGTCAGAATCGCTAAAATTCGCTTCCTTTCTCCTCAGGACCAGTCCTGCCTGGATCACTCTCTAATGCCTTCAAATAGAGATGCTTAAAAAAAAATTTTTTTTTGAGGTGAAGTTCACATAACATAAAATTAACCCTTTCACAGGAGATCAATCCAGTGGCATTATGTACATTCAGAATGTTGTGCAACCACTGTTTCTGTCTACTTCCAAAGCATTTTATCAACGTAAAAGAAAAACTCGCTAACCATTAAGCAATTACTTCCCATTAACCCCCTCACCCTCCATCAGTTTTCTGCCTCTAAGGATTTACCTACTCTGGATATTTAATATGAATGAAATCATTCAATATGTGACCTTTTGTGTCTGGCTTCTTTCATTTAATATAATGTTTTCAAGAATCATCTATGTTGTACTATGTATTAGCACATCATTCATTTAAAAATTTTTTTTAATTGAAGTATAGTTGATTTACAGGTTTACAAGTTTCAGGTGTACAGTACATATTCTTTTTCAGATTGTTTTCCCTTATAGGTTATTACATAATGTTGAGTATAGTTCCCTGTTCTATACAATAGGTCCTTGTTGGTTATCTATTTTGTACATAGTACTGTACTGTCTATATGTTATACCAGCTTCCTAATTTATACCTCACACACCCCCTTTCCCCTTTGGTAACCATAAAGTTGTTTTCTATGTCTGTGAGTCCCCCTCTCTTTTGGAAATAAGTTCATTTGTGTCTTTTTTAAATTTTAGATTCCACATATTAGTGATATCATATGATATTTGTCTTTCTGTGTCTGGCTGGCTTCTCTTAGTGTGATAATCTCTAGGTCCATCCATGTTGCTGCCAGTGGCATTATTTCATTCTTTTTATGGCTGAGTAATATTCCATTGTATATATAGACCACATCTTCTTTATCCGTTCATCTGTCAATGGGCGTTTTAGTTGCTTCCACATCTTAGCTATTGTAAATAGTGCTGCAATGAACATTGGGGTGCATATGTCTTTTCCAATTACAGTTTTCTCCAGACATATGCCCATGAGTGGGATTGCTGGATCATATGGTAGCTCTATTGTTAGTTTTTTAAGAAACCTCCATACTGTTCTCCATAGTGGCTGCACGAATTTACATTCCCACCAACAGTGTAGGAGAGTTTCCTTCTTTCCATACCCTCTATAGCATTTATTATGTGTAGACTTTATGATAATGGTCATTCTGACCGGTGTGAGGTGATACCTCATTGCAGTTTTGATTTGCATTTCTCTAATAGCGATTTTGAACATCTTTTCAGGTGCTTCTTGGCCATCCCTGTGTCTTCTTTGGAGAAATGTCTATTTAGGTCAGCATATCATTGATTTTTATGGCTGAATAATATTCTATTGTATGTTTACATCACATTTTGCTTATCTGTTTATCTGTTAATGGACACTTGAACTGTTCCCACCTTTTGGCTATTTCAAATAGTGCTGCTGTAAGCACACATATCCAAGTATTTGTTAAGTACCTGTTTTCAGTTATTTGGTATATATACCTAGAAGTGAAATTGTTGGATCATATGGTAATTCTTTGTGTGTGCTTTTTTTAATAATAGTAGCCATTCTAATGGGAGTGAAGTGGTATCTCACTGTGGCTTTAATTTGCGTTTCACTACTGACTATTCTTGAGCATCTTTCCATGTGCTTGTTGGACATATGTATATCAGGTTTGGGGAAATGGTTATTCAGTAATGCTAAGATGTCAGTTCTTGCCAATGCAATCTATTTAACACAATCTCAATCAAAATCCCAGCAAGTTATATTGATTCTGAAGTTTAAATGAAAAATCAAAAGACCTAGAATAACCAACATAGTACAGGAGAAGAAAAACAACGTCAGAGAATTGACACTAACCAACTTCAAGACAATATAAAGCTACCGTAATCAAGATGTGTGGTATTGATTAAAGAATAGAAAACTAGATCAATTGATCACAACAGACAGCCCAGAAATAGACCCACACAAATACAGTCAATTGATCTTTGACACAGGGCAAAGGCAATTCAATGGGGAAAGAATAGTCTTTTCAACAAATGATGCTGGAACAACTGGACATCCATATACAATTTTAAAAAATGAATCTAGACATAGACCTATGCCTTTCACAAATATTAACTCAAAATAAATCATTGGCCTAAATATGAAATGCAAAACTGTAAAATTTTTAGAAGATAAGCTAAGAGAATGTCTGATGTTGGGTTTGGCAATGACTTATTAAATGGAACACCAAAAATGTACTCCATGAAAGAAAAATGTGATAGGTTGGTCTTTTTGAAATTAAAAACTTTTGCTCTGTGAAAGACACTAAGACAAAGGAAATACAAGCCAAAGCCTGGGAGAAAATATTTGCAAAACACATACTGATAAAGACTTTTATCCAAAACATACAAAGAAATCGTAAAATTTAACAGTAAGAAAGCAAACAACTGAATAAAAAATGGATAAAATATATGAAAAGACCCTTAACCAACAAGATATACAGATGACAAATAAGCATACGAAAAGATGTGCAACATCATAAATCATTAGGAAATTCAAATTTAAACAATGAGATACTACTGCATACCTATTTAGACCAAGATTAGAAAAATAGCAACACCAAATTTTGGCAAGGGTGCAGAGCAACAGGAACTGTCATTTATTGCTGGTCAGAATGCAAAAGTATAACCATTTTGAAAGACATTTTGGTAATTTCTTATGAATCTAAATATAATGTTACCATATGATCCAAACACTCAAACTCCTCAATATGTACCCAACTGAGTTGAAAACTTATATCTACATAAAAACCTTCACATAAATGTTTACAGCAACTTTATTCATAGTGGCCAAAACTTAGAGGTAAAAAAGGTATACTTCAATAGGTAAATGGATAAACCGACTGTGGTACATCCATATGATGAAATATTATTCAGTGATAAGAATAAATGAGCTGTCAAGCCACAAAAAGAAATGAAAGGACTTTAAATTCATATTGGCAAGTTAAAGAAGTTGATCTGAAGAGGTTATATAATGTATGATTCCAACTGATTGACATTCTGAAAAAGACAAAACAATAGAGACAGTAAAGTGAACAGTGGTTGTCAAAAGGAGGGCAGAAGGGGAGAGGTGAATAGGTGAAGAACAAGAAATGGATTTAAAAAAATTTTTTAAAAAAATGGATTTTTAGGTGTACAAAATACTAATCTGTATGATTCTGTAATAGTAATAGATCTATGACATTACACATTTTAAAAACGCATAGAACTCTACAACACAAAATGAATTTTAATATAAATTATAGATATCAGTGGATTAAAAAATAGAAAATTAATAAAGTAAAGCCATGTATAATATTTGCATTAGCAATAATCCATATTCAAAGAATTTTATTTTCAGTTGTTTTGAATTATTTATGCATTTAATTAGGCCCTAGTTTGCAAACTAACATTTTGTAACTTTCTCTGGTATTTATTTATTGATGTCCTACTAATCACTAATTTAATGGCTTACATCAAGTTTGATTTTCCTTTGGCATTCTGTAACTGTAAATACAATGGAAAAATTTGGGTATCATTATTTGCTTTACATTATACTGAAGTGTCTAATTTTTCAATCGTCTAACTGACTTATTCCTCATGGTCTCTTCTACACCCCCCCACCCACTTAAATGTGGTTCTGCACTTATCTCACATCTCTTTTTCCTCTCTATCTATCCTACTTTTGTGAATTTATTTCCCAGGTCTATGCAGTTGAATGTTTATCATTGCCATATTTAAATTTCTAACTTGGATATTCAAAATTTTGCTATAAATGTCTTATTTGACCTTTCACCTCAAAACTCAACATATCTAACACTGAATTTATCATCATTTTCCAAAATGCACATCTTCTCATTCCCATGAAATGTGCCCTCATGCTTATAAGAACTCAGCCTTGAATAGTTGGAAAAATTATTTCAAATACCCTCTTTCCCCAGAGCCAGGCTTCCATTTTAATGGCTCTTTTATCCATATCTTTTATCTGATTCCCATCATCACTACCAGGTTCTGACCACATCATATCTGAAGCCATTTCTGAAGCCTGCTAATGGTCCCTCTACTCTACCTTCTAGGTCTTCCAATTCTTTTTATCAAATTCTGCGGGTTTGATTTTCTGTTAACACCATTTTCACACACTAACTTTGCTTAAGAAATGCACAGTTCAGTTGTCATAGATTGGCATTCATTGTCTTCCATAATTTGACTCTTGGATACCTCTTCATATTTCACGCTCACTACAGGAATATACCAGCCCTAGCAAAAAAAAAAAAACAACACAAAAAAACAAAAAGCAAAACAAAACCAAAACAAACAAACAAAAAACTATTGATTTGTTCACAGAATTTGCTTCCAGGCATACATTCCCAATTAGTATATTTTATTCCCTTCTCACTCTCACCCAAATATCAACATCCTACTCATCTCCCACCTTCTCTGTTCTCACTCTTTTCAGTTTCTGTAGCTCTATTGATTTTACTATTACATTTTATTGTAACTCATCTTTTTATGTCCTGTTTCCACAACATCATTGCAAGTTCTTGTTGGGGCGAGGGGAGTTTCCTATCCCCAGCCCAGATAATGGCCATGATTTATACCCTGAAGTGCAGTGTTTCCTACAATGAATAGTAACCTTGCAGTCAGAAAAAGTCCATAAGAGAAAATACCACAGAAGACTTCTCTTCTGAATGAGAGGTGGCATGTTTTGACATTTATTGATTCAAAAATGCTTACAGAGATCTTACTTTTTGTAAGAACCTGGACTGGGCTGTAGGATACCAGCAATGAAGAAAACACTAGCATTTTTATTAATTATTTTACTAAATAAGCATATTGCATTTTGCCTTCTTAACTTTCTAGGGCCTGTACCTTTTTAAAAAAAAGAGTTATCAGACATGTGTTGTATAAATATTTGCAAAGTTAAGGAGAAAAATTCTAGTACTCAAAGCAGCAAGGAAATTCTTTGAGGAAAAAACTATTTAAACTAGAGCCATATGCATCCTTTTCTATGTGGCCATACTATGCCAAGGAGACAGGCCCTAACTCTGCTTTATACATTAGCACAATGGAGTTTTTCCAGGCGGGCCAGGGTCTATGCCAAAATTGCCTTGGTGAAATCTACAGAACAGGCTTTCCTATTTTAAGAACTCATAAGCTATGAAGACAGAAGTCATCCAAGTATCTCCATTTTCAGAGCTCATAATGGCAGTATTTCTTTCAGCTTCCTCAAACTTGCTTTGAAATAGGTTTGCATTTTGTGGTGATTCTTAAAAATTAGTAAGTTCTGTAAAAGTCATGCTCTGTTGGATCTTGGTTCATCCAACATTTCTCGGGATATTTATATTTTTATATCAACAAGAAACCTGTTACGTAATACTTGTTTGCAGCAGGAGTTATTAAAATCATGCCCTTTAGATTTTTGTTGGAAATCAGAAATGAGTTCATTTCAAATTTTTTCATATCAATATCTGTACTCTGCTAATTTAATAAGGATTGCAAAAAATTTAGAATGAATTAACTGGCACCCTTCATAATGACATGGGGTGATTAAATGTCTTCACAAGGATGGTAATAGCAACCTCTGCTAATAATCTCTAGAACCATAATTATGTTAAAAAATTTTATTTCCTTTTGAGACTGTGTTTACAGTAAGAATTCTTCAGCAATACAGAACTGGGAGAAAAAGAAGAAAGATAACTGAAAGAATAAATAGAACATAAATAAACATATGGCAAGATGACAGACTAATAACCATATTAATAATTACATTAAACGTAAACATTCTATGTACCGCATTTGTCAGAATGAATATAAAAGCAAGACCAAACTATATAATGTCTACAGAAAATACTCTTAAATATAAAGATCCAAATAGATTACAAGTAAAAAAAAAAGGAGATATCCAATGCTAGCACTAACCAAAAGAAAGCTGAAAGGGCCATATTATTATTAGACAAACTAGATTTCAGAGAAAAAATATAAATACTGCTAAAGAAGTGTATTTCAAAAAAAAGTATATTTCATAATGATAAGAAGCCTACTGATTAAGATGATATAGTAATCCTAAATATTTACCACCTAATAACAGAGCTCTAAAATACATGAGGAAAAAGCTTATAAATCTAGACGGAAAATAAAGAAATCTAAAATTATAGTCAATTTTAATACCACCCTCTCAAAAATAAATTGAACCAGTAGAAATCTGTAAGGACATAAAAACTTAAACACTAACAACTTGGTGTATTTGATATTTATATAACACTTCAGACAACAGCAAACTATATATTTTTTCCCCAGTGTATAAGAAACATTAAGATAAACCATCTTCTGGGCTATAAAACAAGGCTCAATAAATGTGAAAAGTTTCAAGTCTTAAAAAATACATCCTTTAAATACAAAATGAAACTAAATTAGAAATCAAAGTATGAGATTAGATCACTCCCTAACACCATACACAAAAATAAGCTCAAAATGGATTAAAGACCTAAATGTAAGGCCAGACACCATCAAACTCTTAGAGGAAAACACAGGCAGAACACTCTATGACATAAATCACAGCAAGATCCTTTTTGATCCACCCCCTAGAGTAATGGAAATAAAAACAAAAATAAACAAATGGGACCTAATGAAACTGCAAAGCTTTTGCACAGCAAAGGAAACCATAAACAAGACCAAAAGACAACCCTCAGAATGGGAGAAAATATTTGCAAATGAAGCAACTGACAGTGGATTAATCTCCAAAATTTACAAGCAGCTCATGCAGCTCAATAACAAAAAAACAAACAACCCAATCCAAAAATGGGCAGAAGACCTAAATAGACATTTCTCCAAAGAAGATATACAGACTACCAACAAACACATGAAAGAATGCTCAACATCATTAATCATTAGAGAAATGCAAATCAAAACTACAATGAGATATCATCTCACACCAGTCAGAATGGCCATCATCAAAAAATCTAGAAACAATAAATGCTGGAGAGGGTGTGGAGAAAAGGGAACACTCTTGCACTGCTGGTGGGAATGTGAATTGGTTCAGCCACTATGGAGAACAGTATGGAGGTTCCTTAAAAAACTACAAATAGAATTACCATATTACCCAGCAATCCCACTACTGGGCATATACCCTGAGAAAACCAAAATTCAAAAAGAGTCATGTACCAAAATGTTCATTGCAGCTCTATTTACAATAGCCCGGAGATGGAAACAACCTAAGTGCCCATCATCGGATGAATGGATAAAGAAGATGTGGCACATATATACAATGGAATATTACTCAGCCTTAAAAAGAAATGAAATTGAGCTAATTGTAATGAGATGGATAGACCTAGAGTCTGTCATACGGAGTGAAGTAAGTCAGAAAGAAAAAGACAAATACCGTATGCTAACACATGTATATGGAATTTAAGAAAAAAAAATGTCATGAAGAACCTAGGGGTAAGACAGGAATAAAGACACAGACCTACTGGAGAACGGACTTGAGGATATGGGGAGGGGGAAGGATGAGCTTTGACAGGGCGAGAGAGAGTCATGGACATATACACGTTAACAAACGTAGTAAGGTAGATAGCTAGTGGGAAGCAGCCACATGGCACAGGGATATTAGCTGGGTGCTTTGTGACAGCCTGGAGGGGTGGGATAG
Source organism: Delphinapterus leucas (assembly GCF_059928025.1). NCBI lineage: Eukaryota > Metazoa > Chordata > Mammalia > Artiodactyla > Monodontidae > Delphinapterus > Delphinapterus leucas. Next base: position 68,144,851 of record NC_143137.1, on the reverse strand, counting down.
GGAGAGTGGGAGGGAGGGAGACACAAGAGGGAAGACATATGGGAACATATGTATATGTATAACTGATTCACTTTGTTATAAAGCAGAAACTAACACACCATTGTAAAGCAATTATACCCCAATAAAGATGTTAAAAAAAAAAATACATCCTTTAAATACAAAATGAAACTAAATTAGAAATCAATATCAGAAAGGTCTCTAGAAACATTGAAATATTTGCAACATATATAACACACAGCAATAACTATATATAAAAGAGTAAATCATAAAGGAAAAATATGGAAAACTAAATAAAAACAAAAAATAACATATCAAAGCTTCTCTTATTCTCAGATGACATTTTAATTTGTATATAGAATATCTGTATCTACAAGATACCTACTAGAACTAATTAGTGAGTTTAGCAATTTGTAGTATGTAAAATATAAGTTTAATTGTACTTCCATATACTAGTAAGGAACAATTAGAAATTGAAAGGATGAATACCATTTACAATAGCATCAAAAATTATGAGATAGGGATAAATATGACAAAATTTGGTCAACAACTATGTACAGAAAGCTATAATACACAGTGAGATAAAAAGAAGTCCTAAGTAAGTGGAAAGAAGTATCAAATTCATTGATCGGAAGACTCAAGATGGTTAAGATGTTAATTCTATCCAAATTGATCTATAGAATCCATGTAAGGCCGATTAAAATCCTATCAGTTTTTTGGTAGAAATTGACTACAAATTCTAAAATTCATATTGAAATTCAAATGACCTAGAATAGTCAAAATAGGTTTGAATAAGAAGAACAAAGTTTGAGAACTAATACTACTAATAAGTGATTTCAATACTTATTACAAAGCTCCAATAATCAAGAAAATGTATTGATGGAAAGATAGACAAGTACATTAATGGAACAGAGTACAGGGTCCAGAAATAGGTCTGCACATATATGGACAACTGGTTTTCAACAAAGAAACAGAACAGTTCAGTGGAGAGAATATAATCTTTTCAATACATGTTGCGGGGACAATTGGCTATCCAAATGCAAAAAAAAAAAAAAAGAGTTATGAATTTTGGTCCATACCTTGCACCATATACAAAAATTAACTGAAAACATTTCATATACCTAATATAAAGCCTAAAACTATAAATCTTGTAGAATACAGGAGAAAACATTTGTTTTCATGGGTTAGACAAAGATTTTTTAGGTGTAAAGCAAAAGCACAATACATAAAACAAAAACTTAGTTGGACTTCATCAAAATAAAAAAAACTTCTGTGTTTCCAGAGACAGTGTTAAGAGAATGGAGACAAGCCTAAGGCTGATAGAAAATAAATTCAAATCATAATTAATAAAGGACTTATATCAAAATATATAAAGAATGCTCAAAACTCAATAAAAAGCAAAACAAAAGCGACAATGAAAAACACAACTCAATGAAAAGATGGGCAAAAGATTTGGACAGAGAGTTCACCAAAGGAGTTATAGAGCTGGCAAATAAGCACATGAAAAGGTACTCAACATTAATATTCATCACCTATTTGAAAAGCTACAGTTAAAAGGATTGACTATGCTGAGTATTGCAAAGGATAGGAACTGGAACTCTCATACTCTCACTCTTGGTAGAATTGTAAAATTTTATGACAACTTTGGACAGCAGTTTGGCAGTTCTTAAAACGTTAAACATACACTTACCCTATGATCCAGCCATTCCACTTCCAGGTATTTCCCCAAGAGAAATTAAAGCATTTGGTCATACAAAGATGTGTATGTGAATGTTCACAGCAGTCTTATTAGTTACAGTAGAAAACTGGAAAGAACTTAATGTTCATTAACAGATGAATGAATGAACAAATTATGGACGTACAATATTATTCCATTCAAGGAACATTTTAAAAATGTAAACTAATTTGTAGTGACAGAAAGTACTTCTGTGGTTGGCTGGGGCTGGGGATAGAATTAGGGGGTGGTTTATGGGGACAGAAGTAGAAGGATATACTCATCTTCCTTCATTTACGAAGGGGTTACATCCTGATAAACCCATCATAAGTTGAAAATGTTATAAGTTGAAATGCATTTAATACACCTAAACTACAGAACATCATAGCTTAGCCTAGGCTGCCTTCATCATGCTCAGAACATTTACATTAACCTACAGTGAGACAAAATCATTTAACACAAAGCCTATTTTATAATAAAGTATAGAATATCTCATGTAATTTATTGAATACTGTATCAAAAGAGAAAGACACATTGTTGCCTGGATACAGAATGGTTGGAAGTGTATAGGTTGTTTACCCTTGTGATCAAGTGGTTCACTGGGAGTATCATACCACATATTGCTACTGAACCAAACTTGGGTCTGCTCGTCCACACACAGTAAATGCAATCTACTGACACCAGGTTGTGGTAAAGGAAAGTACAGCGTTTATTGCAGGGTGCCAAGCAAGGAGAACAGGCAGCTCATGCTCAAAAGATCCAAACTCCCTGATGGGTTTCAGGGAAGGGGTTTTAAAGGCAGTGTGAGGGAGGGGGCCACATGGGGCATGATCAGCTCATGCTCAATTCTCAGATTGGTTGGCATCAAGGTGAAGTTTCAAGCATCATCAGCTTTCTGGTTTCAACCAGTCTAGGGTCTGTGTTCTTGCAGTCAGCAGTTTTCAGTCTGCTTCCTGTAAAAACGACTTAGGAATGTGTGTCAGGCCTTTATCTGTAGCTTTCAGGGAACTGTGAATTCAGTGATTCTGCTGTATGGTGGATTTATAGTTGAAATTGTTAATAGTTTCACAGTGCAACAGCTATTCTTTGTTTCTACATCTTCACATTTCTTAAACATTAACTCTTGAGTCAGCCTTTTGAGACTCAAGAGAGGCCCGGGAGACTAAAGTAAAAGCCTTTTACTCCCAAGGATAGGGACACAGGGGCTTGTATATGGTTTCAATGCCCCCTTTTCTTTTTTTTTTTTTTTTGCGGTACGCAGGCCTCTCACTGTTGTGGCCTCTCCCATTGCGGAGCACAGGCTCTGGACACGCAGGCTCAGCGGCCATGGCTCACGGGCCCAGCCGCTCCGCGGCACATGGGATCTTCCCAGACCGGGGCATTTACCCGTGTCCCCTGCATTGGCAGGCGGACTCTCAACCACTGTGCCACCAGGGAAGCCTGCCCCCTTTTCTTTGATACTACTCAATCTTGAGGGGAACGGGTTCAGGAAAAAAAAAAAGGGAGTAAAGTTTTGGGTTGAGAGTTAATCATAAACTCAGCAGAGGAACTCAGTTTTAGGGGGACTCAGTTTCAATATCGCAAGCATGGGAAAAGACCAAAATCCAAAATTTGAAGTATAGTTTCTACTGAATGCATATCTTTTTCACATCATCGTAAAGCTGAAAAATCGTGAGTTAAATCCTCATTAACTTGGGGACCATCTGTATATGCTATAAAGGCTGTGAGGAAATTTTGGATGTGACAAATATTTTCATTATCTTAATTGTGATAGTTTCATGGATGTGTACATACATATATGAACAATGGACTTTAAATGTGTATAGCTTGTTGTATGTCAATTATACCTCAGTAAAGCTGTTTAAAAATACTTTTATCCAGGTTGCACTTTGAATGAATCTTTTATCTTGCATGATTTTGGAAGAACATGCCTTGGTAATTTGGAAAATATCTGTCACCAAATTATGCTGTTAAGCTAATGATGGCCTCTCCAAATTTTCCAAGATGATAGTTTTTCATTCAGAAGCTAGAATTCTTGTCAAACTGGCAGACTGACTTACTTCAGTTTCTTGAAAATGTCTCTAAGTACTAAAGTCAGAATAACCATGGTTTGTCATTATGTCAAAATGGTTTCTATGAAAAAAGTGGAGAGTTAAGCTCACAACTCAATCATAAAAGTGCTTTTTCTTGAGATTTACATTATACTTCAATGTGCAGTAGCAGGGCTTGATGAGCACTCCCATCATGTCACACAGAATATTACAAAGGTGTGCACTCAAGGGTTGAGGCTTTAATGTAATTAACAATTTTAACTGCTTCAGCAAGGACACGTTTAAATGTAACTGTTTTTTCCTTTTTGTTTTGCACTGCCACTGTGCAGCGATGAAGAGTACACTGATTCCTAGTACAGTTTGTTGTCAGCAGTTTTACCCACCATTGCTTTTGTACACAGTGAAAAAGGCATATAATGTCTTAGTGGACAATGTATAATATTAAATAACATGTATTGTTTATATATTATTAACTGTAAAAATTATTTATATTTTTGTTTTTTTAATTTGTTTGTTTGCTTCTTTATTTAAAAGAAATATTCCAATCACCAAAAAGTTGGATTACAATAAATACAAAGAACTTTTTTCCTGAATCAATTTTGAGTAGATTGCTGATCTGCTTCTGTTATATTATAATTTAAATATATTTATATATTATATACTGCAAAATATATTAAATAATTATAAAATTATATAATTAATAACATAAGTAAACAACTATTTTATATGTTTTATATAAATAAACAACTATTTTATATGAGTTGTGGTTTAACTCATATGCATTGCTCTCATGATAATGATACTTTGAGTCTGTAAAGCTTGATCCCCTTGAGTTTATAGGCTTTGTTTATTCTTTTTTTTTTTTTTTTTTTTCTTTTTGCGGTACGCGGGCCTCTCACTGCTGTGGCCTCTCCTGTTGCGGAGCACAGGTTCCAGATGCACAGGCTCAGCGGCCATGGCTCACGGGCCCAGCTGCTCCGCGGCATGTGGAATCTTTTCGGACCGGTGCACGAACCCGTATCCCCTGCATCGGCAGGCAGACTCTCAACCACTGCGCCACCAGGGAAGTCCGGCTTTGTTTATTCTTTATATTCTAATGTTTAGTCCAAGGTCTAGCATATGGTAGGTGCTCAATAACTATTAAGTAAATGTATAGCTGCCATGATATTCTTGTGGGTCCAGGGAATACTGTGATATCCTTTAAATAATTTCATCTGATACAACTTCATTTTTCTCCACCTATTCTATTGTAAAACAGAATTACAGTCTGGTAGTAAGTGCCCTTTTCAAGAAAGGGAAGGAAGGAAATTAATGTTTTTCTAGTGCCTACTTTTTGCCTCACACATCATTTGATTTAATCTTTATAATAATCCTAGGTATGAATTATGATAACAAGACCATTGCAGTCATCCTGCATGCCCTGCTTGTAGAGGGCCAGGCAAATGGAAGAGCCTCAATAAAGAGTCGTTGAAGAAATAAATATCATTTAAATAAAATTATTTTAGTTGAGAAACAGAGGAAGCAAAGCATCAGAAACTTTAAGCAACTTTTTCAGGGTTGTGTTAGAATCACTAAATGGTTTGAAATGTACATCTGGCCGAGCCCAAAGCCTGGAAATTCACATCATGCCCTAGTGTGACACTAGGAAACAGGCTGTCAACTCTCTGTGACAGCTCAGCGTTACGAGTTTTGTTTTCTAAATTAGTCTGGTTTTATTTGACTTCAAGGAAAGGACTTTATGTCTGACCCTTGAACAATCTTCCAGAATAATAATGGCAATGTCCATTTCATCCCCGATTAACGGGCTGATTCTTTACAGCTCCTTTCCTAGAGGACGCTACAGCTCTGTGAGTAACATGCTATTGATTTTCAGGGCCCAATTTTCCTCTAAAAAAACTTGCAGGAAATTGATACCAGTGGTGGTAGCTATTATGTTTCACATTCTTACAGCCTCCAGGAATCTGGCTGCCTGAGTTTTATCATGTAGCATGTTAGGGAGTGAGATTCAACCAGGCCTTGATTTACCATCGCCTTTGAAGCTTCACCAAGCAACCTGGCTCAGTCATGATGGCCTAATCCAAGCATATTACATTTCCTGTTAGATATGTCAGTGCCATATATATAAATTTTTAAGTATAATACACACACCCCTAACCTATAGGTGCTGGCCAAAATGCAGCTTTTGGTTTGGCATTCTCTGTACTGTGTCTGTGCTACACTTGGTAGCCAGACTAATAATAAATGTCATATAAATCTCTAAAAATAGACCACTGCCAATTTTGATATAGTCTGCAAACAGTTGGAAAAACAGTATAAGAGTCACTTTTTCAAGGATGGTCTCTTTTTTGTTAGCTTATTTAATATTACAAAATAATGTTAAATGACAGAAATAAATTGCATTGGCTCAGCTCTGAATAGGATTTCAAATGTAATAAGTGGCTGCTTATTTCACGTTGTTCTGTCTATAGCTTCTCTCCAATTTGCACTTCATGAGTTGCATTTAGTTGAGGTCCAGGATTCAGAAACTCAAGCAGGAAGCATGTGGGGATTCTCTGCTTTGAAGTGTGGATGGGTTAGAAATAACCTAGAGAAGTGAGAACATTGCCTGCTTTCCAAGTGGGCTAAATTTCTGATCCCACTCAAGTTGGGTGGATATCATTATGTCTTCTAGATATTTACATATCTAAATGGATTTAATGTGAAGCATTCTGAAGTTAGCAGGTGGGAAAATTCTAGTTTTTTTTTAATTTTTACTTTTTAATTTATATTGTTTTTTAAAATATGGCTGTTTGAATCAGACTTCACTGTTTCAGTTTTCACCTCCCAGGAGGGTCAATATGACTATATTCTACCTCCTTCTTGTTGCTCCCTTTACAGTCCTTTCTGCTAAGGCACTGAGCATATTATATCCCAAGGGGTGGGCTCACATGGTTGTCAGTAACAAAACTGCAAGCTCCTCAAAGTTAGGTTCTTTATCTTTGCCACCTTTAATTCATAGTGATGGTCAAAAAAATGTTGTATTTACCTTCATCATAGTTCTCTTCGACTTTGGTTGCGTTTTAAGTTATAAATATGACCTTGAATAATTTAAGTATGCCTTCTGACCCCCAGCTTCCTCATTTGTAAAATGGGATAAAAATATACACCTTGGGAGACAAGGATTAAATAAGATAATACACTATTAGTTAAATTTTAGTCATGTGAGTATCAAATTTGAAAATTCTGCCAGGCCAATCATTTATTAAGTGTCTTTAAGTTAATTGCATTTAAAAAATAATACAACTGGGACTTCCCTAACAGTCCAGGGGTTAAGACTTCACCTTCTAATGCAGGGCGTGCGGGTTCAATCCCTAGTCGGGGAACTAATATCCCACATGCCTCCTAGCCAAAAAAAAAAAAAAACAAAAAACCCCAAAAACATAAAACAGAAGCGGTATTGTCACAAATGCAATAAAGACTTTAAAAATGGTCCACGCCGGGCTTCCCTGGTGGCACAGTGGTTGGGAGTCCGCCTGCCGACGCAGGGGACACGGGTTCGTGCCCCGGTCCGGGAGGATCCCACGTGCCGCGGAGCGGCTGGGCCCGTGAGCCGTGGCTGCTGAGCCTCGCGTCCGGAGCCTGTGCTCCGTGACGGGAGAGGCCACAGCGGTGAGAGGCCAGTGTACCGCAAAAAAAAAAAAAAAAAAAAAGGTCCACATCAAAAAAAAAATCTTAAAAAAAGTAATACAACCATTTAAAGAAGAAACTTTGTATTACAAACATGAATGCATACTAAAGAATACTTTCTATAGATGGCAATTTAAAATAATAAAAAAATTAAATGTCATTAAATATTTAACATATAATAATAACTTAAATACAAATAATAAAAATTTAATTTACAAAGTGCTTATAACTGAAGAAAGTTCCTGAATGAATAAAGGAAACTATCAAAAATTAGTTGGCAACGAACTCAGGATTGGACTCTGTATTGCTTTCTTTAAGATGAAGATGAGGTTCTTCATCTGTAAGACATCTCAATGTTTTTCCTTTGATATCAATTAGCATAGGAATGCCAAATGATATGTGTGCAGCAGGAATTAATACTGTATCATTAATTGGATTGTCATTTAAAATTTTAATAGAGGTGGGCAGCCTTACTCTCTGTACAGGAGGGGTACAAATGATTATTAATTTACCTCAAGATATGTTGAGTTATCAAAGAGACACTACATGTTTGAAGACTCAGGAATATTCAGTGTTTCATAGGTAAAGTATTAAGTACATGAACAGGCAAATTTGCTTTCTTAGAGAACTTCTAAGAAAAATTTGTAATTTTTCCAAGGAATATTACAAATAAATTTAAGAAAAAAATATTTAAATTGGCTGATAGTTTAAACAGAGCTGCCAAACATTTACCTTAAAAGAATATTGAAAAAGTTAAAGATAAAAGCAAGATAAAGACTAATACAAATCATGTATTAATGGTTTTAAAAGAGGAAAAGCCCATCATTGCCGCCTAGTTGTAGGAGACTCCAATGCAGGTTGGAGCTAGTATGGAGCTGGAACTTGCCAGATTGCTCCTTTTGCTGTTGGGCTTAGAGGCCTCTGCCCTAAAGCAGGCATGACCTAGTCTCTAAACCCGCTACCCAAGCCATGGATCACACAGTAGGGCATTGTATAGTCCTAGAGATAGCATGGATATTTGCATATTAGGTCATAGTATAATAATAATAATACCAATGAAGTTGGAAAATCCTGAGAAATTGTGTGCTTCAAACATTCTCTGTCTCTCTCTCTGTCTCCCTGTCTCTCTGCCTCTGTTTTTGTCATGCATGAAAAGCTAACATACTAAGCTCTTTTGTTGACAACATCTACCTGGCTAGTGTCAGGAGAAGTAGAATTGACAAGACTTGCAGATAGAATGGATGTGAGAGTGGGAATACTCAGGGTGTATCTACACTGGAGAAATATCTATACTTAAAAAGTGGCAATATTCATAGGGGTAGGACATAGGAAAGATACACAGCCTTGATAATAGTGATGTGAGGAGAGGATCAGGGATAAACAATGATGAGCTCAATATTGACATGTTAAGTTCTAAATATGTCTGTAGTATCCGAGTAGGGATATACAGGAGTCAGTGTGTATTCAAAGAAGACCAGTTGAAGATTGGCCTATTTACATTGTTCATGAAGAATGAGAAGGATCTGGCTTCCCTGGTGGCGCAGTGGTTGAGAGTCCGCCTGCCAATGCAGGGGACACGGGCTCGAGCCCTGGTCCAGGAGGATCCCACATGCCACGGAGCAGCTGGGCCCGTGTGCCACAACTGCCGAGCCTGTACTCTGGAGCCCGCGAGCCACAACTTCTGAAGCCCGCGTGCCTACAGCCCGTGCTCTGCAACAAGAGAAGCCACCGCGATGAGAAGACCACGCACCACAACGAAGATCCAATGCAGCCAAGAATAAATAAATAAATTAAAAAAAAAAGAGGAATGAGAAGGATCCAAGGATTTTAAGAGGCGGAGAAAAGTATTCAAGGCAGAGGCAAAAATAAGCCTCAAGGGGGCTGAGTTGTATTTGAGATACTGACAGAAAATCACAAGGAGTGAAGTGAAGGGGGTGGGGCACTCAGGGAGGTTGTTGCTGGGACAGGCTTGGGTCAGTTCATGTTCCACACTCAAATCCAGGTAACGTGGGCATGGGAATGTGTTCTCATTTTGTTCCAAAAGCAATGAAAGGGAATGTAAAAGAAAATTTTTTAACATCTTTATTGGACTATAATTTGTTTATAATGGTGTGTTAGTTTCTGCTGTGTAACATACATATACATATATCCCCATATCTCCTCGCTCTTGCGTCTCCCTCCCACCCTCCCTATCCCACCCCTCTAGGTGGTCACAAAGCACCTAGCTGATCTCCGTGTGCTATGCGGCTGCTTCCCACTAGCTATCTATTTTACATTTGGTAGTGTATATATGTCCATGCCACTCTCTCACTTCGTCCCAGCTTACCCTGCCTCCTTGACGTGTCCTCAAGTCCATGCTATTACGTCTACGTCTTTATTCTTGTCCTGCCCCTAGGTTCTTCTGAACCTTTTTTTTTTTTTTTTAGATTCCATATATATGTGTTAGCATATGGTATTTGTTTCTCTCTATCTGACTTACTTCACTCTGTATGACTGACTCTAGGTCCATCCCCCTCAGTACAAATAACTCAATTTTGTTTCTTTTTATGGCTGAGTAATATTCCATTGTATATATGTGCCACATCTTCTTTATCCATTCATCTGTTGATGGACACTTAGGTTGCTTCCATGTCCTGGCTATTGTAAATAGCGCTGCAATGAACATTTTGGTACATGCCTCTTCTTGAATTATGGTTTTCTCAGGGTCTGTGCCCAGTAGTGAGATTGCTGAGTCATATGGTAGTTCTATTTTTAGTATTTTAGGGAACCTCCATACTGTTCTCTATAGTGGCTGATTCAGTTTACATTCCCACTAACAGTGCAAGAGGGCTCCCTTTTCTCCACACCCTCTCCAGCATTTATTGTTTGTAGACTTTTTGATGATGGCCATTCTGACAGGTGTGAGGTGATACCTCATTATAGTTTTAATTTGCATTTCTCTGATGATCAGTGATATTGAGCATCTTTTCAAATGTTTGTTGGAAATCTGTATATCTTCTTTGGAGAAATGTCTCTTTAGATCTTCTGCCCATTTTTGCATTGGGTTGTTTGTTTTTTTTGATATTGAGCTGCATGAGATGCTTGTATATTTTGGAGATTAATCCTTTGTCAGTTGCTTCATTTGCAAATATTTTCTCCCATTCTGAGAGTTGCCTTTTTGTCTTTTTTATGATTCCTTTGCTGTGCAAAAGCTTTTAAGTTTCATTAGGTCCCATGTGTTTATTTTTGTTTTTATTTCCATTTCTCTAGGAGGTGGGTCAAAAAGGATCTTGCTGTGATTTATATCATAGAGTGATCTGCCTATATTTTCCTCTAAGAGGTTTAGAGTGTCTGGCCTTACATTTAGGTCTTTAATCCATTTTGGGTTTATTTTTGTGTATGGTGTTAGGGAGTGTTCTAATTTCATTCTTTTACATGTAACTGTCCAGTTTTCCCAGCACCACTTATTGAAGAGGTTGTCTTTTCTCCATTGTATATTCTTGCCTCCTTTATCAAAAATAAGGTGACCATATGTGCGTAGGTTTATCTCTGGGCTTTCTATCCTTTTGCATTGATCTGTATTTCTGTTTCTGTGCCAGTACCATACTGTCTTGATTACTATAACTTTGTAGTAAAGTCTGAAGTCAGGGAGCCTGATTCCTCCAGCTCCATTTTTCTTTCTCAAGATTGTTTTCGCTATGTGGGGTCCTTTGTGTTTTCTATACAAATTTTGAAACTTTTTGTTTTAGTTCTGTGAAAAAATTCCATTGGTAGTTTGAGAGGGATTGCATTGGATCTGTAGATTGCTTTGGGTAGTGTAGTCATTTTCGCAATGTTGATTCTTCCAATCCAGGAACATGGTATATCTCTCCATCTGTTAGTATCATCTTTAATTACTTTCATCAGTGTCTTATAGTTTTCTGCATTCAGGTCTTTTGTCTCCTTAGGTAGGTTTATTCCTAGGTATTTTTTGTTGCAGTGGTAAATGGGAGTGTTTCCTTAATTTCTTTCTCAGATTGTTCATCATTAGTGTATAGGAATGCAAGAGATTTCTGTGCATTAATTTTGTACCCTGCTACTTTACCAAATTCATTGATTAGCTGTAGTAGTTTTCTGGTAGCCTCTTTAGAATTCTCTATGTACAGTATCATGTCATCGGCAAACAGTGACAGCTTTACTTCTTCTTTTCTGATTTGGATTCCTTTTATTTCTTTTTCTTCTCTGATTGCTGTGGCTAAAACTTCCACAACTATGTGGAATAATAGTGGTGATAGTGGGCAACCTTGTCTTCTTCCTGATTTTAGTTGAAATGGTTTCAGTTTTTCACCATTGAGAACAATGTTGGCTGTGGGTTTCTCATATACGGCCTTTATAATGTTGAGGCAAGTTCCCTCTATGCCCACTTTCTGGGGAGTTTTTATCATAAATAGGTGTTGAAATTTCTCAAAAGCTTTTTCTGCATCTATTAAGATGATCATATGGTTTTGCTTCAATTTGTTAACATGGTTTATCACATTGATTGATTTGCGTATATTGAAAAGTCCTTGCATACACCATGATCAAGTGGGATAAACCCCACTTGATCATGGTGTATGATCCTTTTAATGTGCTGTTAGATTCTGTTTGCTAGTATTTTGTTGACGATATTTGCATCTATGTTCATCAGTGATATTGGCCTGTAGTTTTCTTTTTTGTGACATCTTTTTCTGGTTTTGGTATCAGGGTGTTGGTGGCCTCGTAGAATGAGTTTGGGAGTATTCCTCCCTCTGCTACATTTTGGAAGAGTTTGAGAAGGATAGATGTTAGCTCTTCTCTAAATGTTTGATAGAATTTGTCTGTGAAGCCATCTGGTCCTGGGCTTTTGTTTCTTGGAAGATGTTTAATCACAGTTTCAATTTCAGTGCTTGTGATTGGTCTGTTTATATTTTCTATTTCTTCCTGGTTCAGGCTCAGAAGCTTTTCTAAGAATTTGTCCATTTCTGCCACATTGTCCATTTTATTGGCATATAGCTGCTTGTAGTAATCTCTCATGATCCATTTTATTTCTGCACTGTCAGTTGTCACTTTTCCTTTTTCATTTCAAATTCTATTGATTTGAGTCTTCTCCCTTTTTTTCTTGATGAGTCTGGCTAATGGTTTATCAATTTTGTTTATCTTCTCAAAGAACCAGCTTTTAGTTTTATTAATCTTTGCTACTTGTTTCCTTCATTTCTATTTCATTTATTTCTGATCTGATCTTTATGATTTCTTTCCTTCTGCTAAATTTGGAGTTTTTTGTTCTTCTTTCTCTAATTGCTTTAGGTGTAAGGTTAGGTTGTTTATTTGAGATGTTTCTTGTTTCTTGAGGTAGGATTGTATTGCTATAAACTTCCCTCTTAGTACTGATTTTGCTGCATCCCATACGTTTTGGGTCCTCATGTTTTCATTGTCATTTGTTTCTAGGTATTTTTTGATTTCCTCTTTGATTTCTTCAGTGATCTCTTGGTTATTTAGTAGTGTATTGTTTAGCCTCCATGTGTTTGTATTTTTTACAGTTTTTTTTCTGTAATTGATATCTAGTCTGATAGCATTGTGGTTGGAAAAGATACTTGATACGATTTCAATTTTCTTAAATTTACCAAGGCTTGATTTGTGTCCCCAGATATGATCTGTCCTGGAGAATGTTCCATGAGCACTTGAGAAGAAAGTGTATTCTGTTGTTTTTGGTTGGAATGCCCTATAAATATCAATTAAGTCCATCTTGTTTAATGTATCATTTAAATCTTGTGTTTCCTTATTTATTTTCATTTTGGATGATCTGTCCGTTGGTGAAATTAGGGTGTTAAAGTCCTCTAGTCTTATTGTGTTACTGTTGATTTCCCCTTTTGTGGCTGTTAGCATTTGCCTTATGTATTGAGGTGCTCCTATGTTGGGTGCATAAATATTTACAATTGTTATATCTTCTTCTTGGATTGATCCCTTTATCATTATGTAGTATCCTTCTTTGTTTCTTATAGTAGCCTTTATTTTAAAGTCTATTCTGTCTGATATGAGAATTGCTACTCCAGCTTTCTTTTGGTTTCCATTTGCCTGGAATATTTTTCCATCCCCTCACTTTCAGTCTGTACATGTCCCTAGGTCTGAAGTGGGTCTCTTGTAGGCAGCATATATATGGGTCTTGTTTGTGTATCCATTCAGCCAGTCTGTGTCCTTTGGTTGGAGCATTTAATCCATTTACATTTAAGGAAATTATTGATATGTATGTTCCTATGACCGTTTTCTTAACTGTGTTGCATTTGTTTTTGTAGGTCCTTTTCTTCTCTTGTGTTTCCCACTTTAGCATTTGTTGTAAAGCTGGTTTGGTGGTGCTGAATTCTCTTAGCTTTTGCTTGTCTGTAAAGGTTTTAATTTCTCCATCGAATGAGAATGAGATCCTTGCTGGGTAGAGTAATCTTGGTTGTAGGTTTTTCCCTTTCATCACTTTAAATATGTCCTGCCACACCCTTCTGGCTTGCAGAGTTTCTGCTGAAAGATCAGCTGTTAACCTTATGGGGATCCTCTAATATGTTATTTTTTCTTCTCCGTTGCTGCTTTTAATATTTTCCTTTGTATTTAATTTTTGATAGTTTGATTAATATGTGTCTTGGTATGTTTCTCCTTGGGTTTATCCTGTATGGGACTCTCTGTGCTTCCTGGACTTGATTGACTCTTTCATTTCCCATATTATGGAAGTTTTCAACTATAATCTCTTCAAATATTTTCTCAGTCCCTTTCTTTTTCTCTTCTTCTCGGACCCCATAATTCGAATGTTGGTGTGTTTAATGTTGTCCCAGAGGTCTCTGAGACTGTCCTCAATTCTTTTCATTCTTTTTTCTTTATTCTGCTCTACGGTTGTTATTTACATTATTTTATCTTCCAGGTCACTTATACGTTCTTCTGCCTCAGTTATTCTGCTATTGATCCCTTCTAGTGTATTTTGAATTTCATTTATTGTGTTGTTCATCATTGTTTGTTTGCTCTTTATTTCTTCTAGGTCCTTGTTAAATGTTTCTTGTATTTTCTCCATTCTATTTCCAAGATTTTGGATCATCTTTACTATCGCTACTCTGAATTCTTTTTCAGGTAGACTGCCTATTTCTGCTTTATTTGTTTGGTCTGGTGGGTTTTTACCTTGTTCCTTCATCTGCTGTGTGTTTCTCTGTCTTCTCATTTTGCTTAACTTCCTGTGTTTGTGGTCTCCTTTTCACAGGCTGAGGGTTCGTAGTTCCCGTTGTTTTTGGTGTCTGCTCCCGTTGGGTAAGCTTGTTTCAGTGGGTTGTGTAGGCTTCCTGGTGAAGAGGACTGGTGCCTGTGTTCTGATGGTTGAGGCTGGATCTTGTCTTTCTGGTGGGCAGGAACGCGTCCAGTGGTGTGTTTTGGGGTGTCTGTGAACTTTTTATGATTTTAGGCAGCCTCTCTGCTAATGGGTGGGCTTGTTTTCCTGTCTTGCTAGTTGTTTGGCATGGAGTGTTCAGCAGTGGAGCTTGCTGGTAATTGAGTGGAGCTGGGTCTTAGCGTTGAGATTCAGATCTCTGGGAGAGCTCTTGCCGATTGATATTACAAGGGGCCAGGCGGACTCTGGTGAATCCGTGCCCTGAAGTCGGCTCTCCCACCTCAGAGGCTCAGGCCTGACACGTGGCTGGAGCACCAAGACCCTGCTAGTGTTGGAAGGTCTCCTGCCAAGGCGGGGAGTGGCTGTGTCTCACTGCAGGGACAAGGACACTGGCAGCAGAAGTTCTGGGAAGTACTCCTTGGCATGAGCCCTCCCAGAGTCTGCCATTAGCCCTACCCAAAAGAGGGAATGTAAAATTTTAAGGGGGAGAAAGGATTGATATGATTGACATACTAAAAGATTTTTCTAGTTGCTGTGTGAGCAGTGGATTCAAGCTTGTTGGAGAGAAATGGAAAGAAGGAGTCAGAATTGGATCAATGGTTTTCAATTTTTTTTTTACTGCAATTTACACTTAGATGTAAATTTTCAACCTGTGAGATGTGAATGTCTGTGAGCGGTGTGTATGTGACTGAAAAAAAAATTCATGAAATGGTGCTTGATTTTATCCCTGGTCAGGAATGATGACATTTTGAAGTAATTTTATTACCTTTTTTTGGTTCTGTTTTATTTTTTAAATTCTACTCATGTTCTACCATATTGATTTCACAGCCCACTAGTAGGTTGTGATCCTACTCTGGTTTGCTGGTAGAACTTACAGGAGTTGATGTTAAACTAGACATGGGAAGTAAGAAAAATGGAAGCATCAAGGTAGATCCCCAGATGTATGCTCTACAGTGAAATTTGACAGAGTAGCTGAATATTCCCCATAAAGCCACTGTGAAAATGGGAACATCCTGCATATTGTAAGATGAATCTATGGATCAGTGTGTTTTATCTGTTATAAATACCAACAAATGTGCTATTAACATGTGTGCAACTATTTGCATGGATATATGGTTTCCTTTTTTCTGTACATTTCTAGGAGTTAAATGGATACGTCATAAGGTAAGTCTATGTTTAATTTTTTAAGAATCTGTGAAACAGCCTTCCATAGTGATTTGTACCATTTTCCATGCCCACCAGTAGTATACGATGGCCACAGTTACTCCACCTCCTCACAAATGCTCATTATCACCAGTCTTGTAAAATCCATTTTAATTGGTATTTAATGATTTTAATTTGCATTTCTCTAATGACTAATGACATTGAGCATTATTTAAGTACTGATTTGCCATTTGAATAATCTTTGGTGAAGTGTCTCTTTAAATCTCTTGCCCACTTTTTAAAAAATTAGGTTGCATTTGAGTTTTGTTTTTAGAGTTATTTGTTTATTCTGGGTCCAGTTCTCATAATAAATACAGGATTTGTAAACACTTTTCCGCAGTCTGGGGTCATCTTTTGATTCTCTTAACTGTGACTATTGAAGAGTGGAAATTTAAAATTTTGATATAGTTCTTGAGGGAGTGGGAAAGGTGCAGAAGGTATGTGGCTTTGGATATATTTGTGTGAGGGATCTTCTTTTACTTTAAAGAACCCCTATGACTCCAGAGTTTTCTTCATAAATGAAGAAAGCAGCAAGCAGATCATAGGCATCAAATTCATTGCTTTGCACAGGGCAGGTGACAGTGATGTGCAGTAGTGTTCCAGAGGCATCAGCAAAAATGAACCGAAGATATCTTTGAGAAATTTCTGATTTCAGTTGGCACAGAAGAATTCTTGACCAGGTGATGGCAACAACATCACAGTGATTAATTATAAGGCAAACAAGTTCTGGCAGTGTTGTGGAGTCACCCAGACTCAAGGGCAGAGTTTTACGTTTACGTTACATAAGCAAGGTGGGACTGTCCTTTTCCAGCAAGGAACCCTGACCCCCAAGTAAGATTCCTGAACTTCCTGGAGAAGGAGGACATGGGGAAGTGTTGCAGAAGCATATGTGTTACTGAGAATTGTTTGTTCTGATGCTACTGTATAGCCTTATTTGCTCTACCCCCAAATGAAGATCCAGACATCCCAGTTACATGTTTGAAGTATAGAGCAGTATAGTTCCTTATACAAGATATTGAATAAATTTAACCCCTTTCTCCCAAGAAAAAAGTCTGAAGTAAAAGTCAACTATGATTCAAAAAGTAGTGATCTCTTTATTTTGGGAGATGATTCTTGAAATAAAAATTAAAAATAAATGAAAAATATATCAGTTTGCTGGGATCACGTATTGGTGCCCTAAAACTCTTCAGTTTTTTCCATTGGCATCACCAGCATCCCATTCAATGCTGGCTCTTCTTAATTGCAATCTGTGCTTTTGTGAGGATAATAAAAATTTACAGGTGTCTCCTGAGAATGCCTATCAAAATGGGGCACTACTAGAGAATTGCTTTTTTCACTCATTAAATAATCTATTAACGTTAAAAATTCTTTACCTTGTGACAAGAAGAAATAAAAACATCTTACACCAGTACACTCAATAAAGCTTAATAAAGCAGAATGAAATAGGTGATAAAAATTAAGCAAGAAAAATGTGGGTAGAATCAACGTGGATCCAGGGGTGAGTTTTGTATGCCACCAGTTGGATCCTACACACTTGCTAGATTTATATAATAGATTTGGCAGTAAGCTACATATTAAACCATCTGAAGTGGGAAACATGATTAGGTAGGTGATTCATAGCATCCATAAAGTTAAATAATGTGAATGCTGTTCAGGAGAAACACATTATTCTTGGTACTGAAACTAGAGAGAAATTCTTAACCATATGTCCTAGAGAATGATAAGAACAGAATTTATGTCTACGATGAATTGCTTCAACTCTGTTTTATAAAAGAAGGTTCACAGGTCCTTTCATCAGCAGACAGCAGTTCCTGTGATGGATATTTAGGTAAAGGACTTCGTCTTATCTGCTGGTGTTATTAGAAACACACTTTTGTATGTGGTGTAGAACACTAATCTAACCTTTTTACTTATTTTCAGAAATATGCAAGTCTTTTATCATGATTTTTCTCTCAAATCAGTGGGCGTTAATTACTATTACCAAAGATAGGTTTCCATTCTTCCTCCCCCTCATCTCCCAGAGAACAGCCCTAAAGAGGCCCTAAGTAAGATAGCAATCCCCAAATCATACACCGTGTCATACACATTCTCAGAGCTGTTTGCAGCTGTTAGATTAACAGGAATTCTCTAGTAAATTACAACTGGGAAACTGCAAGTTGAACAAATTAAAATAAATTTCTTTGTTGCTGGACTTGTCAGAACCTTTAAAATATTTATTACACACAAAATTTATCTTTAAGTGTTATGTGTATTATTTTATTTTCCAAACTTATTTTCCAAAAAAAGCCTCTCTTTGCAGAGACTCTCATGAGCTCTTTCAAGAAGTACTCTTGAGATCTTCTACATTCTTTTATTCTGTACTGTGCATTTGGCTTAATTCCAACATTGACTCAAAATCAATCCTATAAAGAGTGAGTTACATACATTCTGACACTGATATGAGTGCAGAACTTTGAGTTGCACTTTTGGCACTGACTACTGTTAAAATAACAATGAGATGTATTAGCTTGATGGGATTTTAAAGAAATAACTTCTGAAATACTATTTGTTTTTTATGCTCTGAACTGACGTGCATGCCATAAATTTCTTTAAAGATCATGTTGTACCTGATCTTTGCCTTCTAAGTCGTGGAAAGGACTTTGGCCAAAAGTAATAAAATCTGATCTAAGAAAATAGAGAGATTAAGTTTCATACATTGCCATTTTCTAATGAAATGTATTAATACAAAGGATTCAAAGACTCTTAGAGACAATATTAAAAATTTGGCAACACATAGCTATGTTCTAAAAACAATTGCCCTCCAAATACATAGGAATAAAATAGGAATGAAGATAATAAACTTGCATTGTGACAACTTACCTATTCTACACAAATTATGTAGCTGTATAGATCTGAAAAAGAGAATAAAAAATAAAAATAATCCTGGATATACCAAGTGCTATAAAGCATGCAAAACAATTGGAACTTCCATACTGGTGAGGCTGCTAAATGATGCATACATTTGGGAAAACAGTTTGGCAGTTTCTTACTGTTAAAAGATACGCTTGACATTGGAGGGGCGAAGTCAAGATGGCGGCATGGGAAGATGCAGAGTTCGCATCTCCCCACAACTAGGGCACCTGCTGGAAGCTGGTGGGAGACCTCAATGCCAAAGGAGTTGGGAGGAACCCCCAAGCAACCATATAAAACCTGGGGGGACTGAGAGGGGTGGAGAAATGGAGGCTGCACAGGACTGGCACCCTTTAGGGGTGGCTGGGAGGGGAGAGGGGTTCTTACACCTGGAGGGACCCTCAGGGGCTAGGATCGGGGGGAGCACGCCTAGCGTTTCCCTTGCCCAATCAACCCAGGAAGCCTGCCTGGCTCTCAGGCCGGGTCCTCTGCCCTCAGAGGCCCCCTCTAAGCCACATGGGTCTTGGGGACCATAGGAGGGAGTCCAGGGGAGAACAGGAGAGGCATGCGGGAGGGACCCTCTAGGACCAGAGGAGCAGGAGAGGCACAGAGGGCACTAGACCTGACCACTCACGCAGGGAAGCCTGCTGGGCTCCCAGGCTGGGTCCTCCCCTATCTGAGATCAGAGACAAGCCTGGGCCTGTTCTGTTACCTTGAGCCCAAGCCCTCCCCCCTCCACCCCAGGGCCTTTTCCAGCCCTGTGGGTCCTAAGCATAGGCCACACACACTGCCTAAACCCCGCCCACCCTAAGCCCCGCTCCCCACAACCAAGGGATTTTCCACCATTTTTTTTTCCTCCTCCTTTTTACTACTGTGGTTCTGTTTTACCTTCTGATTGTTGTTTCATCTATATTTTTATTTTTATATTCTTTCTAACATATCTGTTAGTTTTCTAGTCTATTTTTTTAAGCTCTTTGTTATTGTTCTGCTCCTTTTTTTCTTTTCTTTTTTTTTTTTTGCCACCCCATGCGGCTTGTAGGATCTTGGTTCACAAGTCAGGGGTTGGGCCAAAGTTCCTACAGTGGGAGCTCCAAGTCTGAACCACTTGACTAACAGAGAACCTCAGAACCCAGGGAATATTTGTAGGAGTGAGTTCAACTGTAGTCCTAATCTCGAAACCAAAACCCAGCTCCACCCAACAACCTACAAACTCCAGTGCTGTAAGCTACAGGGCAAACAACCAGTAAGTCAGGAACACAATTGCACCCATCAAAAAAATTAAAAAATGAGATGGCAAAAAAATATGTCACAGATGAAGAAGTAAGGTAAAAACCTACAAGACCAAATAAATTAAGAGAAAATATGCAATCTACCTGAAAAATAATTCAGAGTAATGATAGTAAAGATGATCCAGAATCTCAGAAATAGAATGGAGGTACAAATTCAGAAAATAAAAGAAATGTTAAAGATCTAGAAGAACAAACAGAGGTGAACAACACAATAACTGAAATGAAAAATAGACTAGAGGGAATCAATAACATAATAACTGAGGCAGAAGAATGAATAAGTGAGCTGAAAGACAGAATGGTGGAAATAACTTCTGAGGAGCAGAAAAAAGATAAAAGAATGAAAAGAATTGAAGACAATCTCAGAGACCTCTGGGACACGATTTGCACCAACATTCAAATTATAGGGATTCCAGAAGATGAAGAGAAAAAGAAAGGGTCTGAGAGAATATTTGAAGAGATTATAGTGGAAAACTTTCCTAACGTGGGAAAGGAAATAGCTGCCCAAGGCCAGGAACCACAGCGAGTCCCATACAGGATAAACCCAAGCAGAAACATGCCGAGACACATAGTAATCAAATTGGCAAAAATTAAAGACAAAGAAAAATTACTGAAAGCAACAAGGGAAAAATGACAAATAACATACAAGGGAACTCCCATGAGGTTAACAGCTGATTTCTCAGCAGAAACTCTACAGTCCAGAAGGGAGTGGCATGATATGCTTAAATTGATGAAAGGGAAGAGCCTACAACTAAGATTACTCCACCTGGCAAGGATCTCATTCAGATTCAATGGAGAAATCAAAAGCTTTACAGACAAGCAAAAGCTAAGAGAATTCAGCACCACCAAACCAGCTCTACAGCAAATGCTAAATGAACTTCTCTAAGTGGGAAACACAAGAGAAGAAAAGGACCTACAAAAAGAAGCCCAAAACAATTAAGAAAATTGTTACAGGAACATACATGTAGATAATTACCTTAAACGTGAATGGATTAAATGCTCCAACCAAAAGACACAGGCTTGCTGAATAGATACAAAAACAAGAGCAATCTATATGCTGTCTACAAGAGACCCACTTCAGACCTAGGGACACATACAGACTGAAAGTGAGAGGATGGAAGAAGATATTCCATGCACATGGGATTCAAAAGAAAGCTGGAGTAGCAATACTCCTATCAGATAAAATAGACTTTAAAATAAAGAATGTTACAAGAGACAAGGAAGGACATTACATCATGATCAAAGGATCAATCCAACAATTATAAATATATATGCACCCAACATAGGGGCACCTCAATACATAAGGCAACTGCTAACAGCTATAAAACAGGAAATCAGCAGTAACACAATAGTGGGGGACTTTAACACCTCACTTACACCAATGGACAGATCATCCAAAATGAAAATAAATAAGGAAACAGAAGCTTTAAATGACATAATAGACCAGATAGATTTAATTGATATTTATAGGACATTCCATCCAAAAACAGCAGATTACACTTTCTTCTCAAGTACGCACAGAACATTCTCCAGGATAGATCACATCTTGGATCACAAATCAAGCCTCAGTAAATTTAAGAAAATTGAAATCATATCAAGCATCTTTTCTTACCACAATGCTATGAGATTAGAAATGAATTACAGGGAAGAAAATGTAAAAAGCACAAACACTTGGAGGCCAAACAATATGTTACTAAATAACCAAGAGGTCACTGAAGAAATAAAAGAGGAAATCAAAAAATACCTAGAGTCAAATGACAATGAAAACATGATGATCCAAAACCTATGGGATGCAGCAAAAGCAGTCCTAAGAGGGAAGTTTATAGCTATACAAGCCTACCTCAAGAAACAAGAAAAATCTCAAATAAACAATCTAAACTTACACCTAAAGAAGCTAGAGAAAGAAGAACAAACAAAATCCAAAGTTAGCAGAGGAAAGAAATCATGATGATCAGAGCAGAAATAAATGAAATAGAAACAAAGAAAACAATAGCAAAAATCAATAAAACTAAAAGCTTGTTCTTTGGGAATATAAACAAAATTGATAAACTATTAGCCAGACTCATCAAGGAAAGGAGGAAGAGGACTCAACTCAATAAAAGTAGAAATGAAAAAGGAGAAGTTACAACAGACACTGCAGAAATACAAAGCATGCTAAGAGACTAACACAAGCAACTCTATGCCAATAAAATGGACAACCTGGAAGAAATGGACAAATTCTTAGAAAGGTATAACCTTCCAAGATTGAACCAGGAAGAAATAGAAAATATGAACAGACCAATCACAAGTAATGAAATTGAAACTGTGATTAAAAATCTTCCAACAAACAAAAGTCTAGGACCAGATGGGTTCACTGGTGAAATCTATCAAACATTTAGAGAAGAACTAACACCCATCTATCTCAAACTCTTGCAAAAAATTGAGGAGGAATGAACACTCCCAAACTCATTCTATGAGGCCACCATCACCCTGATACCAAAACTAGACAAAGATACTACAAAATGAAAATTATAGACCAATATCACTGATGAATATTGATGCAAAAATCCTCAACAAAATACTAGCAAACAGAATCCAACAACACATTAAAAGGATCATAGACCATGATCAAGTGGGATTTATCCCAGGGTTGCAAGGATTCTTCAGTATACACAAATCAATCAGTGTGATAAACCATATTAACAAATTGAAGAATAAAAACCATATGATCATCTCAATAGAAGCAGAAAAAGCTTTTGACAAAATTCAACACTGTTTTATGATAAAAACCCTCCAGGTCTTCCCTGGTGGCGCAGTGGTTGAGTCTGCCTGCCGATGCAGGGGACACGGGTTTGTGCCCCAGTCCAGGAGGATCCAACATGCTGTGGAGCGGCTGGGCCCGTGAGCCATGGCCGCTGAGCCTGTGCATCCGGAGCCTGTGCTCCGCAATGGGAGAGGCCACAACAGTGAGAGGCCTGCGTATCGCAAAAGAAAAAAAACACTCTCCAGAAAATGGGCATAGAGGGAACCTACCTCAACATAATAAAAGCCATATATGACAAACCCACAGCAAACATCATTCTCAAACTGAAAGCATTTCCTCTAAGATCAGGAACAAGACAAGGGTGTCCAGTCTCACCACTATTATTCGACATAGTTTTGGAAGTACTAGCCATGGCCATCAGAGAAGAAAAAGAAATCAAAGGAATACAAATTGGAAAAGAAGAAGTAAAAGTGTCACTGTTTGTATATGACATGATACTATACATAGAGAATCCTAAAGATGCCACCAGAAAACTACTAGAACTAATCAATGAATTTGGTAAAGTTGCAGGATACAAAATTAATACACAGAAATCTCTTGCATTCCTATGCACTAATGATGAAAAATCTGAAAAAGAAATTAAGGAAACACTCCCATTTACCATTGGAATAAAATACCTAGGAATAAACCTACCTAAGGAGACAAACACCTGTATGCAGAAAACTATAAGACATTGATGAAATAAATTAAAGATGATACCAACAGATGGAGAGATATACCATGTTCTTATCTTGGAAGAATCAATATTGTGAAAATGACTATACTACCCAAAGCAATCTACAGATTCAATTCAACCTCTATCAAATTACCAATGGCATTTTTTATGGAACTAGAACAAAAAATCTTAAAATTTGTATGGAAACACAAAAGACCCCGAATACCCAAAGCAGTCTTGAGGGAAAAAAACAGAGCTGGAGGAAACAGACTCCCTGACTCAGACTATACTACAAAGCTACAGTAATCAAGATAATATGATACTGGCACAAAAACAGAAACATAGATCAATGGAACAAGATTGAAAGCCCAGAGATAAACTCACGCACCTATGGTCAACTAATCTATGACAGAGGAGGCAAGGGTATACAATGGAGAAAAGACAGTCTCTTTAATAAGTTGTGCTGGGAAAATTGGACAGCTACATGTAAAAGAATGAAATTAGAACACTCCCTAACACCATACACAAAAATAAACTCAAAATGGATTCGAGACCTAAATGTAAGACCAGGCACTGTAAAACTCTTAGAGGAAAACATAGGAAGAACACTCTTTGACATATATCACAGAAAGATCTTTTTTGATCCACTTCCTAGAGTAATGGAAATAAAAACAAAAATAAACAAATAGGACCTAATGAAACTTCAAAGCTTTTGCACAACAAAGGAAACCATAAACAAGACGAAAAGAAAACCCTCAGAATGGGAGAAAATTTTCGCAAACGAATCAACAGACAAAGGAGTAATCTCCAAAATATATAAACAGCTCATGCAGCTCAATATTAAAAAAACAACAACCCAGGCTTCCCTGATGGTGCAGTGGTTGAGAGTCCGCCTGCCGTTGCAGGGGACACGGGTTCGGCCCTGGTCCGGGAAGATCCCACATGCCGCGGAGTGGCTGGGCCCGTGAGCCATGGCCTCTGAGCCTGTGCGTCTGAAGCCTGTGCTCTGCAATGGGAGAGGCCACAACAGTGAGAGGCCCGCGTACCGCAAAAAAAACCAACAACAAACAAAAGCAATGACCCAATCCAAAAATGGGCAGAATAGCTAAATAGACATTTGTCCAAAGAAGACATACAGATGGCCAAGAAGCACATGAAAAGCTGCCCAACATCACTAATTATTAGAGAAATGCAAATCAAAACTACAATGAGGTATCACCTCACACCAGTTAGAATTGCCCTCATCAGAAAATCTACAAACAACAAATGCTGGAGAGGGTGTGGAGTAAAGGGAACCCTCTTGCACTGTTGGTGGGAATGTAAACTGAATCAGCCACTATGGAGAACAGTATGGAGGTTCCTTAGAAAACTAAAAATAGAATCACCATATGATCCAGCAATCCCACTACTGGGCATATACCCAGAGAAAACCATAACTTAAAAAGACACATGCACCCAATGTTCCTTGCAGCACTATTTACAATAGCCAGGTCATGGAAGAACCTAAATGCTCATTGACAGACGAATGGATAAAGAAGTTGTGGTACACATATACAATGGAATATTACTCAGCCATAAAAAGGGACAAATTTGGGTCATTTGTTGAGACGTGGTTGGATCTAGAGATTGTCATACAGAGTGAAGTCAGAAAGAGGAAAACAAATATCGTATATTAACGCATATATATGGAACCTAGAAAAACGGTGCAGATGAACCAGTTTGCGGGGCAGAAATTGAGACACAGTTGTAGAGAACAAACGTATGGAAACCAAGGGGGGAATGCGGCGGGGTGGTGGGGGTGGGGGTGTGATGAATTGGGTGATTGAGATTGACATGTATACACTGATGTGTATAAAATTGATGACTAATAAGACCTGCTGTATAAAAAAATAAATAAAATTCAAAAATTAAAAAAGAAAACTACACTGGACATTCTAGCAGTTGAAAATGAGACTGTTAATACTTGAAAAAAAAAAGATATGCCTACTAATATTTAACATAGGAACATGATATAGCCTTTCAGTTACTTCCATAATGAGATTATTCATAATAATGTGCAAATTATAATATTTTATGTTTTCTCTATTTGAACTATAAAAATTTTGTCATGCAAATAAAATAAATATACTAACCATGATTTTCAAATTAAAAATGAGTATTTTTTATGCATATGAACATGGTTGAAAAATCTATATATGGAAATCATTCTTACGTTTGGCTTGTAGCTATTCTATTCTTGTCAGTACTTTTTCCTTTCTATTCATAACTAATTCTCCTATTTTGAGCTTTGAACTTCAGTTTTATATATCCATTTGCTACAACCATCTCCACTTAGACGTCTTTAGCCATCTCATACCATGTTTAAAGCCAAATCCCCCAGTTTGTCCATTGTAGTTAATAACCACTACATTCTTTCATCTACTTAAACCAAATTTTTGAAACTATGCCTGTTCCCTTATCCAGTCTGTTAGTAAACCTTGTCAGCTTTTTTTTAATTAATTAATTTTTATTTTTGGCTGCATTGGGTCTTTGTTGGAGCATACGGGCTTTCTCTAGTTGTGGAGAGTGGGGGCTATTCTTTGTTGCAGTGCATGGGCTTCTCATTGTGGTGGCTTCTCTTGTTGTGGAGCATGGGCTCTAGGCACATGGGCTTCAGTAGTTGTGGCATGTGGGCTCAGTAGTTGTCGCTTGCGGGCTCTAGAGAGCAGAATCAGTAGTTGTGGCACACGGGCTTAGTTGCTCCACGGCATGTGGGATCTTCCCGGACCAGGGCTTGAACCTGTGTTCCCTGTGCTGGCAGGCGGATTCTTAACCCCTGTGCCACCAGGGAAGTCCTTGTCAGCTTTATA
Organism: Delphinapterus leucas; assembly: GCF_059928025.1. NCBI lineage: Eukaryota > Metazoa > Chordata > Mammalia > Artiodactyla > Monodontidae > Delphinapterus > Delphinapterus leucas. The sequence continues at coordinate 68,118,408 of NC_143137.1, read as the reverse complement.
ATCAAAATGTATCCAGAATCTTTCCACTTCTCACTACTTCCACTGAAACCTTCCTACTGTAAGTCACCCACGTGTAGTTCCTGGACTGTATCAATCACTTCTGAACACTCCCTTGCTTTCATTCTCCTCCTCTAAAGCCTGTTCCTCACATAGAAACCAGACTGATGTCAGATTATGTGATTCTTCTGATCAAAACCCTCCAATGCCTTTTTGTCTGTATTGGTTAGGCCACCATTTGCCTCAAATGATAACAAATGAAACACAAAACATTATAATTATAAATTTTGCTTACAGAATATTCTGATGGATGGATAACTCTCCTCCGAGTAGTGACTCAAAGACCAAGACATCTTCCATTTTGAGACTTTGTCATTCATCATGTGACTTCCAGATTTTAAAAAGGTGGACCTAAAATTATGCATAGTGTGAACTCATTTATGTGAAATAATGTCCCTGAAAAAACCTTAAACATAAGACATATTGATATGTTAAAATGTTAGTGAGTCTCTAATTTGATTAGTGAGATTATGATGGTTTACTTTTTTTCTTAAGCATGTTCTACATTTTTCTATATTTCTACAGTGAACTTATATTGCTTTTATGACCTTAGAAAAATAAACTTTTAAAGAGGGTAATATAAGATCACGTTTCCAGTCCAATTCCCAGAAATTCACTCAAAGGACTAAAAGAAAGGATATATGAAGAGGTGTTTTCGACTGAATTGTGACTCCTCAGAATTCATATGTTGAAGTCTTTCCTCCCAATATGACTGTATTTGGATATAGGGCCTTTACCGCAGTAACTAAGGTTAAATGATGTCTTATGGGTGGAGCCCTAATCCGATAAGACTGGTGGTCTTATAAGAGTAAGAGAAACAACACGTATGTATGTACACAAAGGAAAGGCCATATGAGGACATGGTGAAAAGACATCCATCTACAAGGCAAGGAGAGAGGCATCAGAAGAAACCAAACCTGCCAACACATTGATCTTGGACTTCCAGCCTCTAGAACTGTGAGAAAATAAATATATGTTGATTAAGCCACTAAGTCTATGACATTTTGTTAAGGCAGCTTTAGCAAATTAATACAGGAGAGAAAGGACTTCATCAGTTCTAGAGTAAATGGCAAACTAAATATCCCCTTATTCAGAGGGATAAAATTGTGGTAGCACCAAGAAAAAAATGAGAGTGTCCTTTCTTGCATCCACATTGAAGTTCAACTTAATGTGTGATTTTTAACACTTAATAGAAAGATGACTACACAATAAGCTACTTCTCCAGCCCAGTTTTGCAAAAGCAGAGTTTGATTCCTCCATTGTGGTGGATGAACCCTGTAATCTGCGTGCGGTCAGGACTGGTGGTGAGAACTATGGCTAAGATTGACTCAGTCTAATTGGAGTCATTTTGGCCTTTGGTGCCAAAGACAGCAGAGGAGGATGGGATCATCTAGGGTGGAGGGGAGTATAGAATTTCTCACAAAAGAGAGAATCCAAATGCTGAGAAACTTTTCCATAAACAAATTCTTATTTTTCCCAGTTGTCAAATTGCCCAAAATGAAAAGACAAGATTTCTGACTGGAAGCCCTTCATGATGGGCCATGGAAACTCCAGCCTCAATAAAGAGAAATTACGGGAAAAATACCTTAAATGGTCTTTTTGTATGACAAGTAATATAGGTCAAGAAGAGAGTCAAGATGAGGAAAGCTGGCCACCACTACCGCAGTTGCAACTGGCTGAAAAAACAGGCAGAGACTGGTGGAGACTTGTCATATTCAGAGCTCCTCTTCCCCCCCTCAGGTTGAATTAATAAGATAAACCTAATCTCCAAAATGCCACATAGGCCTGAGGATATAGTACCAAGGAATAATCATCCACATGTGTTTTTTGGGGGGAAAAAAAGCACAAAAAGACCTGTACCCATTCAAAGATAAACAAATTGGGGATGAGGCCACAGAAAGAGATTGCCAAAAGTAGATGAAGGGCATCCTTTTGAGTATCCTGAGTATTACCATCCCCAGGTAATTAAGAAGAATTTTAGGCAGCACTGTTTTATGCACATGAAGAAGTTAAATAGGAAATAAATCTGAAGAAAAAAGAGATTATATGATAAGAAATAGACATAATAGAAATACTAAGAGAGTTAAGGAAAGGATTTAAGAAAACAAATAATGTTACTGTAGAATTTAAAGTAGAACCAGAAGGAAAAAAGAAACAGTGAAGAAAAATACACCTAAAGCATAACCTTGAGCAAATCAGAGCACATTAGAAAATGAAAGATGAAAGTGGTCAGGGACAATATATGTATGTGAAAGACAAATGTGATCTGCTAAACAGATAAATCATATTTGTGAATAAGTATTAAAAAAATGGAATAGAAATAATAGCCAAAAAATACAATTAGAGAAAATTTCCTTAAAGGAAAGGAAGATTAGAATCTGAGGTTTAAGAAGGTTTACCTCTTTAAAATATTCCTATCAAAGAAACAACACACCAAAATGATTTAATTTCAAGGGCATAAAAGTATTCTATGAACATCCAAGAGGCAGAAATGGCTAACCTAGGGAAAAAAAACAGTCAAGTTGAACTCAGACTTCATATTAATCTGAAATGTTAAATACTGAAAGAAAATGCAGAGCTCTACATAGAAACTCTCCCTCTCCCCTTCTCTTACAATGAACACATCTTAGAAAATTGTTTTTACGTGATTTATAATTTCATGAACATTGAAACTGTGTCACATGCATAAGAGGCTATGATGAGAAAGATTTTTTATAATTACTGAAGAGTGTTTAGTGTTAGTTATAAGGTATTGCTTCTCATATCCAAGTTCATACTTCATTGCCTGATCTGCAAAAATGGATCTGAGCCCTTAAATATTGGTCGTGTGCTAGCTGACATAACGTTAGGCTTTGCCAGGAGTGGGTCCTGCACAGTCATTGTTGAAGGAAAAGGTTTTCCTCTCTGGTTTTTTGTGCTCACTTGGCAGTACCACACAGCACAGTGCAGCATCGGGATTCTCCAGTGCCCCGTTCCTGCAATGCTTGGAAGCCAGCGCCTTTACCCCCTCAGGTGGTTTCCTAGGGAAGTGCCTTGGTGAGATACCCCTGGTAAAGAGCTTTCTTAGTCATCCTAGAGGGCAGATTTGTTGGTTTGAATCCTTGGAAACTTCCCAGGGGAAATCTGAAACTGTCCCCCATACACGGAGGGCAAGGGGAGACCAAAGAAAGAGGCCACTCCAGATTGGAAGGTGGCAGGTTTAACAGGCAAGAAAACTTACATACAAGGCTTGTCTGCATCAGAACAAGTAGATCTCTGCACCCATCTGCCAGAATCTTAAAAGTTGATATGAGCTCTTGATTGGTTCAGTCACTAGTCAGTCCAGACGTTTCAACAACACATTGCTCTCTCAAGACTGTGTCCTTGAAAATGGCTCCAGCTGTGGGAAGGGTGGGCAGAAGGTATATGTATTCCAAGGACAGGGGAGGAGGTGAGGAGCCTCTGAGTGCCTCCAGTTGGGTCAAAGCTAGTGGGTCAACCAGCATTCTTGTCCTCCAATACAATTTCTGGCAAGTTCCTTAGTCCAGCCCTAGAGGTACTGCCTGCCCCTTTCATCTGCTATTTCTATGCTCTTCCTAGTTTCCTTAACTTTTATTGGTCACTTTGTCATTATTCCAATTCCCAATTATAGCTGACAATTCTTTATAATTTCCCTGTTTAAATTACTGTGATTTCTCTTTGTTATCAACATCACTAGAGGTTCCTAATATCAATAGGAATGGATAGTTATCAATATCACTAGAGGTTCCCAATCAGTTTTTTAAGTGATTTTTCTTTACAAAAAGTTTCTGATGGCTTTTTGTGCTGAGTTATTTGCAAATGTGGCACTAAGAGTAGCAGGTTTTCATGTCTTGCATTCTCATGAGATGCTTGTTACTCATATCAGGCTCTTCCCAAGCATTTCCACTTTAACTGGATTAAAGAAGGGACTGCCAGCAAGGCCCCATTGACTAGGAAGTTCTGACTGAGATATTTGGGCAGAAAGGCACCTGGAACTATCTTGGGCTTCCTCTTTCTAGTTCAGGTAAAGGCTTAACATCCTCTGTTCTACATACCTTGGCTTCACCTGACAGATTTCCAGTGAAAGTGTTTGTCTCTGTTGAATTTTTTTTGTGGGGGGACAAATTTTTGACCTAGAGATTTATATTTAGCTAAGTTACTCCTCACACATATAGGTAAGAAAATATTATAGTATAACATGCAATCATATATGTAAACTTCTGGAAAAAAGAAAGAAAACTTTGTAATCTAAGCCAGTACAAAAAAAAAAGAATGGAGAAAATAAGGAATACAAGGATTGGTAGTGAGCATTAGCATCATTTAAATACAGAGTTAAGTTTAAATGATTGTAGTATATAGATTCATTTGTTCCAGACAAGTTTACTGAATGCCTGTGATGTCAGTGCTTCCAAATCAATCATGAATTTAGTGAAGTTCCAGTAAAATACCAATAGAATTCCTTCAAGTTTAGTCTTAATGGTTCATGAGAGCAAATGTGAAAAAAAAGTTTACAATTTCTGAAAAACAATATTCATAAATGAGCAATTGTTCTACAAGTTACCAGAACTTATTACGATAATACAGTAATTAAGACAGCATGGTACCAGCACAAGAATAGACACATACATCAGTGGACCTGAGTGGAGAGCCTGGAAACAGTCCAGTTAAGTAGAAGAATAGTGTGAAAAGTATTGACTCTAACTAATGGTACGGGAAGAACTGTGATCCATCAAAGGGAGCTAGGGAGGATATAACGTGAAATAATGACTTCATAACATTTACAAAACTAAATTCCAGTTGATGAAAGGAATGATGCCTAAAAATCCTAGAAGAAAGCATTCTAGAAGAAAATATAAAACATCTTTTTTACAGAATTCTGGTGAAAAAAACATTCATAAGCAAGACCCAATTCAGAAGTAATAAAATAAAAGATAATACACACAGTTACAGTTGCTGTATGACAACATATTTATAGCAAAGTTAAAATAAAATAAAAAATGAGAGAACATTTATCACATAGATGAGAGAAATATATACATATATAGAATAGAAGTAGCCCATAAATCAATACAAAAAGACAATATAATAAAATCATGTGCAACATGTATTAAAAAGTAAATCACACACAAAGAAAAACAAATGGCTAATAAACGTATTGAGAAGATTTTCATAGTCACTGGGGAAATGCAAATTAAAACAAGATGTCGTTTTTCACCAATCAGTTGGCTAAAAACTGTAAAAGATTGATAGTAGCCAACGTTAGCAAGAGGGAAATGCAATTTTGGAGGTGAAGTTGGTATGACTATCAAAATATAAATTTTATAAAGCCTTCAACAATGTAATTCCACTGCTAGAAATCTAATTTGAAAATGTGCACAAGTGTACAAGATATTTATACCATGATGTTCGTTGCTGCATTAAACTTATTAGCCCAACTGCAAGACTACACTTAATTGCATAACAATGGAGAATAAGTAAGTTATGATGGTGTGCTGGCCCTTGGTTGACTTTTTCTTTAGATCCAGTCCTCCCCTTCTCCTTCCCTGCTGTGTTCTCCAGGGGCTGCCCCCTGCAGACTTCCTTTCCTAGGATCCTCCCTCACCTGGCTTTGGACTCCTTTAGGCCAAGGGGAAGTACTGCTGGGAGATTGGTTGTCAGGAAGTACTTTTTTCATCCCCTCTCTGCTCTTCCTTGACAGGCCCATCATGGTTCTAACTTTCCCTGGGTGACCACAGCCCCCAAGCTCTACTCACATAACCTCTTTTTCCATCTATAGTTTAAGTATGCTAGTGGCTTCCTATTGATATTAACCTTTAGATTGCCTCTTTATTCCCATTTGGCTTTTTACTTCTTTCATCATCTCTGTAATTAATTCTTTGCATTAAATTTCTCTACTTTAAATACTTTAAATAATTTTGTTTGCCTGCTTGGAATACACACACAGCAGTGCAGCCAGTAAAAAAAAAAAAAAATGCTGTATCACCATATACGGAGTGGAAGAATTTTCCTGATAAGTTGTTGACTTCAAGAAGGAAAGTTGCTATATCTTTATTTAATATGGTCAGTTTAAAAAAAATCAATATGTGTGTGTTTAAATGTTAAATGATGATAATAATAATGATGATAACAATTAACATTTGTAGGGAAAAACAGTTATGACAAAATACCCTCCAGGATAAGTTGTTAGTGAGAAGTTGAAGGGAGGTGTGTATGTATTTTTTGAGGGGAAGGTGTGCTCCTAGTTTTTACTTTATATACCTCTATGTTTGGATTTTTTTCTCTCATGATGCATACTATTCATAGTTTCAAAGAATTTTTAAAGCAGGTAATAAAATATTGTGTCTAATACGATCACTTTCATTAAATATGTATGTCCATATGTATTCATTTGTAATGGGAATCCCCTGAAAGTACAGTCAGTTGTGCAATATTTTGAAAGTACAAATTTGTTTCAACAGGATTAATATATTACGGAATAATTTGAGTGTGCCATCTATGTTTGTATGTGATTTTGTCAGGGATAAATTCCAGGTGAACGCTAAAGGTAGCACCCAACTAAACAGAAAGGCTTAGGAAGACACAAAATGCACGCATCTGCACGCACCTTAAACATCTACCAGTGTCCCCAGTCTACCTATGTGTTATGAACTATGGTATCCTGACCTCTGGTTTTACAACTTTCTGTATGATTTCAGATAAGCCTCCTCCCATACTCCACAGTAACTCACAATCTGCAACTCTTCCAAGGCCAGCTTCCACGAACAAAGGTCAGGTCAGGTCTTTTTCAAGATGAAATACCATACTTATTGTAGTATTTATGCATTTCTTCACCGTATAACATGTGTCAACTACAAATTGGCACTTGCCATCTTCCTCTACAAGGATTAAATCACGAGCCGCTGTAGCTGCTGACCTTCAACACCCCCCGAAAGGAGCTCAGGGTGGAGCGCAGAAAGGAGGCGCTCTGTGCTCTGGGAAGGACTGGCAGAACAGGTCTTCAGATAGTTAGGTATTTTCAGGAGTTGATTTTATGAGCCCAATTCTTGTATCTCCTCATATCTAGAAAAGCACTAAAATCCTGTATGGCGACTTCTGTTCCTCGTGACTAGCAGTAACCATCACGAGACTAGCAGAAACCTTCTACAAAAAATATGTGCTTGATTGCATGTACACCCCTTCACTGAAATCACGTATATACTGACCTTCCCCGTTACCTCTTTGGAGCAGTTTTTCAGAGCTATCTGAAGTGCTGTCTCCCGGGCTCCAGTCCTCATTTTGCCCCAGATAAAACTTAACTTGCAACTCTCACGTTGTGCATTTTTTTCTAAGTCGACACATGCATGTGTAAAAGTGTGCTGCCATTTTTATTAGGTTCCTATTTTTTTCTCCTTGTGGACCATTAAGACATTTTTGAGCATTGCACTCTAATCCCATTTTTCTCATTAGCCCCATGGTTTTTATTGCACAAACTTGCATAGTGCAGTGATTTTTAGCAACAAGTATGTCATATGACAGTGGAACTGATGATACATATATCAAAATGTTAGTAGTGTCTCTGGGTAGTAACTTATTTGTTGCTTATCTATAGTATCTACTTATTTCTCCTAAAACAATCATGTATTAATAATCTAATTAAATCTACATAAACATTTTTAAAAGATGAGGTGGTAGCCAAAGCATGACCACAGCTTTCTAGGTGGAGGGCTAATCAGGAAAGCTCCGCTTACTCACTGGTGATGCAATCAATTAAGGGCCTTCTAGTCTACCTAAGAGGCACAGTCAATGTATACTCCTCCTGGAAAACAGAAAAGGTCTCTCAGCAGCATCTTAACAGCTTCTTCAGAGTCCCCATTAGTGCTAAGAAGAATACAGATGTGAATAGTTGAGATCCATTAAACAATGCAAATCATGCAAGAAGCTACATGCCCCTAAATTGGTTTTCAAACATTCAGACATTAACATGATACACATCCAGAAATATATAGGCAATCACCAGTAAGATATATTCAGTGCTTATTGACTTTTGAGCTTAGTCTTATTGAGATTAGAACACCTTGGCTTTTCAGGAAATGTGACTCTTTGCGGAGACTACAAACCTGAACACAATGTGAATTTCAAAAGGGAGAGAAAAAAATGTATTTTCCTCATGTGATTCGAGCTTTGAATTTCCACCCACTTTTTCAGAGCGAACTTTCACCTGCTATCACTTTTTTTCCTTCTCCTTTCCAAGGAGGTATCATGTGGTTTTGTTTGTTTGTTTTTTTCTTTTTTAATGATAAATTATTCCACCTGCTGCCAGACTCCACTGTTTATCCTTGATTTGGGCAGCAGCCCTTCCTCGCCTCCCCCTCTCCAAGTGCACTGTTTCTGGGACAGCGCCCCTGAACTCTGAACTTGTTCCTGATTGATCCTTGTATTTTCCTGTCTCTCCACACAGAATCTGCTGTTGGCTGTGCTCTGTGGCGCTTTGTTTTTAGCTGTTCTCTGACAAAGGGCTTGATCTGTGCAGCACATCTCGTCCTCTTTGTTCAGCCTCTGGCTTCAACCACAGAATCACAAATACTCTCCAGCTGGGAGTCAGACGAGGGCAGAGATGAAGAACCCAGAAGCCCAACAGGATGTTTCGGTTTCCCAGGGAATTCGCATGATGTTTTACGCGATGAAACCCAATGAAACGTCATTTGAAACCCTGGAAGAGGTGCCTGATTATGTACAAAAGGTGAGACTCTTAGGTTGCTTCTGTGTCCTGGCTATCGTAAACAGAGCTTCACTGAACATTGTGGTACATGACTCTGTTTGAATTATGGTTTTCTCAGGGAGGTGGATGGACCTGTAGTCTGTCATACAGAGTGAAGTAAGTCAGAGAGAAAAACAAATACTGTATGCTAACACATATATATGGAATCTGAAAAAAAAGAAAGGTTCTGAAGAACCTAGGGGCAGGACAAGAATAAAGATGCAGATGTAGAGAATGGACTTGAGGACACGGGGAGGGGGAAGGGTAAGCTGGGACGAAGTGAGAGAGTGGCATGGACATATATACACTAGCAAATGTAAAACAGATAGCTAGTGGGAAGCAGCCGCATAGCACAAGGAGATCAGCTCGGTGCTTTGTGACCACCTAGAGGGGTGGGATAGGGAGGGTGGAAGGGAGATGCAGAGGGAGGGCATGTGGGGATATATGTATATGTACAGCTGATTCACTTTGTTATACAGCAGAAACTAACACAGCATTGTAAAGCAATTACACTCCAATAAAGATGTTAAAAAAACAAAAACTAAAACGGGTGAGACTCTCCGGGAAGAGGCTACTCTTGCTTTTCTCTTAATAAGAAGTAAGTTAAACACATTGTAGGGTTTCGTTCATGTTCATTCTTCAAATAATTCTAATAAAAAATAATAGTTTCAAAGAAGCATGGGGCAAAAGTAGAATTTCCACTCGAATTGAATCTCCATGCAGTATGCATGACCATCTTCTCCTATTAAACTTGTCTTCCCTGATATGTTACTCCAGACTATGATAAAACTTTAAAAATGTTTTCCGGGACACAGTGGCCTTACAAATTTAGCTGTTAGAAGCTCAGTAGCTAGTGGTTATGTGACATCACTAAACTTTGTAACAATTGTGTTTCTAAAGGGAAAATTTGTCTACCACCTCCCAGGAACGATTTGCTCTTTATTTTAGCAGCATAGTTCTGCAAAATGAATACACAGCAGACTGAGTTCAACCCTGACTTCCCAAGTCTCAGCTTAAACCAAGTTTTCTTTGAAACTCAGGTGTTCAGAGGCATGTTGCACTTCCAGTTCCTGCCTATGATTGGAAGTGGAAATATCCAGAATTAGAACTTGAATGTTTAAGTTCCCCACCCTGTCAAAGTTGTTCTTACAACACTTACTAGTTGAGATCAGAAATAGAAAAGAAAATGACATCAGAGAATATGTTCTTGGGAGTTCAGTTTAGAAAACTTCAGTACTCACGATCAGCTTCCAAATGAGTGAAACCTATAACTTTTTCAGGATTTGATATCACTCCTTCTTTCTGATTTTTTAAAGAAAAAAATGTGGTACTTGCATCTTCATAAATCATTTTTTTAATATTATGATACCAAACCTAGTCCAATATTTGTCATCAGTTGTGGATTACAAGAATTTTTTTCTGTGATATAAAAAAAATACTGTATGAATAAAACTTGATGCCTAAAACAAGCATTTAAAATGACCTCATTCTCTGAAATACTCAGAAGCAAATATTTTGTTCTTAGAGTTTCAATTTTGTGATTCCTGTAATTCTAATATGAAAAACTAGAATCATGTGCACCCTTAAGGAAAGCCTTTTAAAGTGGGCCTTAGGCATGTAGATAATAGACTTCTGATTATTGCACTTCTTTTCAAATGTATGTTTTTAGATCTAACTTGAAACACATCCTGCCTAATCTTTTTATTTTCTTGGCAGAATTATCGTTGTTACATCTATAGTTATATTTCATGTCCAAACTGGATGATAGAATTTGAGCATCTGTTTAGTGCGTGTCTGAAATAATCAGATTTCTTTGCCTGTTGGGAGGAAGTGATCCTCTAGATAGGTATATACCTTTTCTGCTATGAACTGTCACTCTGGGCCTCCCACTTTGGGAATGACTAATCAGGAAACTTGGAAGAATTTCATACCGAGCACAATAGCATCTCTTTTCTGCAATTTCCTTTCCAGGCAACTCCGTTTTTCATTTCCATGATGCTGCTTGAACTGGTTGTCAGCTGGATTCACAAAGGGAAGCCATCAGGTCCTTTGGATGATGCCTTAACATCCATATCAGCCGGTGTTTTGTCTCGGCTTCCGAGGTGAGTTAGCTGGTTAGCAACACTGAGTGAATAAACTGAAATTCTCCAAGTAAGATTGAAAAGAAACCCATTGTATGGGGAATTGGTCTATTTTCACATACATCCCCAAAGAACTCAGTTACTGTCCTTATTTAACTTTTTGATGTTTTGTTCATCATGGATTTTTTACATTTGTCATTAAAAATATTGCTCTAAGTATTATTTATCTTAATTACTGAATTTATTGGTGCCTTCTTAAATTTTGTGCCCAAGACAAGTGCTTTACTTGTATTACGCTAGTCCCAGGCCTGAGTGATGTTCTAGTTATCTACTGGAAAATTAATTCGGCCTCAGGTAAATTCACATGCTGTAGCAATCTGGGGTGCAGACACTCCCTACTCAAAGTCATACAAAGCTCTGGATTACTACAGTGGTCTCTTAAGTGGTATCATTGTCCCTAGTCCTACTTCATCTACAGCCAAACATTTCCATAATGTGAATCTGGTGGAAACTCTTCATAGGTTCCTTATAGCCTGAGGAATATTTCTTGCCTGATCTATGGAGGCCTTTGTTTATCCAGCTTTGCTTCTGGTCCCTTCTTTCTTCTTCCCCCTTTGCAGTAGTTGTTCCCTCCATACTCTGCTACTTGCCATTACCCAGATGTCTCACGTGGTCATCTGAGGCCAACTCCCATTCATTTCTTAAGTCTAAGCATAGACTTCTCTTAAAGAGTCATACTCTTCAGCAAATCTTGCCTCTTTTCCAGCCCTATTTTAGGCACCACTTTACTATGGGCTCTGTTTGCTGTGGAGTATTGTGCTTACCCCATAATAGAATTGTCACATGATATTAAACTCACCTGTTTGCCTCCCAGCCCTTCCTGCAGGCTTGCATGCAACTTGAGAAACAGAGGTGCTCTTTTACTTTTAACTCCTATGCCTGGAATGATGTCTGATACATGGTCGATTTTTTTAAATAAAAACACCTAACATTCCTATAGTGTTATGTTGATGGTGAAGTCTGAGGATGAAGGGACCAAAAAACAGTAAACAATGAATGACCTACTACTGTTTAGAAAGTAAATTGTAATGTGTTTAGAGGAGATACCAATGAATGGAAGGCTCTTCAGTATATGAGAGTTTTCCAAAGAGCAGAGGGTGAGGGAAGATTCCCTTAGAAATCTGTGCTTTGCGTTGCTGAAGAATGTTCTCATTCCTGCTTCCCACCCATTGCTTCTTTTACTGTTTTAAGAGCTTTACTTCTAACCAGTGCTCATTGCTTTGGAATGTTTGTACGAACCGCCCAGTGAGAAACCAAGGTGGATTTTTTAAAAATAAAATGAAAACTTAATGATATCTGAGGAAAGGTAAAATATCATATGGTTGCACATTCCTGTCAGAATCAGAGAATAATATCTCAAATTATTCTCAGTTAATTTCCAGAATACTCTAATTAAAGAGTTTACAACTACCCATAATTTCCTCTATTTCATGTCTCCCTTGAACAGAACTGAACAAGAAATACATTCAGCATACTCAAGGGACATGTATATTTGGTTATTGAAAAATACCCAGTTGGTTACAATAATTCGCTCTGAGAAAGTTAAGTGTATAGGTTTATGGAAATTGGACGGTTGATGAACTGTCAAAATAACTTGATAACTGAGAAGTGCCCTGCAGGTACAATTATGGATCACATATTTTGTTGAGCTGGAATGAATTTATTAAGAACTCAGGGAGACATCAAGTTGAATGAATGCTTCAGCATTTCTTTTACTTTTTTAAGTTTGACTTTGGTCACAAGTGAGATTAGATTCTTCTCTTATAATATTGTAACAACTAGAAATATAAACTGTATCCTCAGTACTCTATTTCTGTTCAACACTGTGATTAAAAGAAAAAAAAGGTACAGAGTTCTAACAGGAGACCCAATGAGTAAATAGATATTTCTGCTAAAAAAGAAACCCCCAAATATAAGGAAAATGGCGGGGGGGGGGGCAGGGCGAGAGAGAGAGAGAGAGAGAGAGAGAGAGAGAGAAACCAAAACAAACCAGTCCTTCAGGGATAAGCCTGCAGTTCTTTTTCTTCACATCCCACTACTCATAACACTCCTTAAGCTAACACAAGCTGTGAACTCTGGTGCCCTTTGAAAGAAAGGGAAAAGGTTGTGAACTTGAATTTGGAGCATATTTTTCTATAGTTGTATTTTGAATGAGAACAGCATCTTGCTTCTTTTTTGTTCACAATCCTAAATTATGAAATGTGGATAACTTTGTACGTTTTATAAAGAATTTTATCTTTCATAGTCTTATGTGAAAGATCTCAGCAAAGCTAATTATTTGAAAATAAAAATTTAAAATATTTTCGTTTACTTTGTTGCTATTAAAAAAAAATCATAGAAATAAGCAGAGAAGGAAAGCTGATCCTCAGGATGCACTCCCCTCAATCCCCTTTCAGCACAAGACGAGAAGGGGGATTTGACAGAAACTCTTAGAACAATATTTCAGTTGAAGCCACAGCATCAAGGGGAATCCTCCTGCAAATCGTTAACAGCTGAAGGTTAGATTAACACGGCATTGATCATACCCTCTCCGAGGGACTAATTTCACTTTCTATACCAACAACAGGGGCTTGCCACGTCCTTAAAATACATGATTGCAAGAAAAATGGTAGTATACCATTTGTTAATCCCTTTGTGAGGAATTATACTTTGGATAATAATTTGAAATAGGCATGTGGCCTCTGAAAAAAGAAGTTGGGGAAATGAAAGTGCAACCATGAACATGTTTTTCCACTTTGCCATTCATGTAATGGAAATGCTGTGTGCAGACTTTGAGGAAAAACAATGTTTATTTGAGGATCTCAATTTCGTTATTACATAAAAGTCAAAGTACCTTGAAGATTGGTAGCATACTTACCATATTGATGGAAAAGATATATATGTATCTTTTCAAATCTTTATGTAAGGGAAAATATTCATCATAGACAAGATTGTACCTTGTTTACAAGCCTGTCGGACAGACCATGATATGTAATAAAAGTCCATCTGTCCTAAGAACCAGATTCTGGGCAGGCCTGCATCTGTTTTGCTCTTCTGGAATCCAGTAGGCAGACTTCCTAGTCAGAATCTAGTCCTGAAATTATAGACAGATACGTGTATTTATTGTAGTTAAATGCATTGTATCATATGCAGATAATCTGCCTTTCTGTCAGTTACTTGCATTTGTCACTATAAAAAATTAAACTAAACAAAATATTGACTAAATCAATTTTTAAAAATCTATCTGAAACTTCTGAAATATTCTGCTACTGACTGAAATGCTAATGAGTGAAAAATAATTACGTGGTTTTTTTTCTTGCTTGTTGAAGCAGAGCTCAGTTTCCAATCCTTCATTAGAAAATCGGGACTTCAATTTGTTACTTCCTTCCAATATTTCTGCTTTCATAAATTGCATCCTCCCCAGAGAAATTTTATTCCTGATGTAAATATCTACAGTATGTTTGTTTTTAATGGGTTCATTTATTCTGTTGAAACAGCAGATTATAAATCAAATTGCAATAGGTTGGAGGGATAATTTAAGTAGGTAAATTTTCAAATGAGTTGGGGACACTCTACTTTTAATACACATGGGTCCCTGCCAATTTTTACTGTGGAGCTAGGTCTGCAATGTTGGACCAAAGGTATCTACAGTTTTACTGGCCATGGCTGCCATGGAATTTTCCACTCCTGACAAGAAAGTTTCAATTCATAAAAAAAAATAAAAAATTTAAAGAGGAGGAAATTAAACTTCTTTGAGATACTTTTGACTCCTTGGGGTGGGACTAGAGAATAAAGGAAAATTGTGTACTGCATTTTTACACTAGACTTTAGTAGCAGAGGCAATACTGTTTTTGGCAACGTGGACTTCTGACAAACAAGTACCTGTCATTTGGGATGATGACTTTAGTCAACAGTTATTCATTATCCTAAGTAAGAGATAAATTTATTTATGTAATGTTAATAATGGTATTTTATTATGAATATTAACATATTTTTATTAACTTAGAAAATTATGAAATGAACACCCCATGCGAACAAAATATATCTAAAAAATCTGCTGGTTTGTTATTTTTGCTAGAGAGAATGCCCCCTTAACTTTTACATGTCCCCTTAACTTTTACCTTAGAAACCTTATAAATAGACTTTGTTATTAATGGTGTGACTTCAGAGGTAGCTCTTAGACTATCCTTCCCAAATGATGAATGCAAGCTTCCTTGCACTTATTAGTCTGGCTTTGCGTGCTTATTCAGTAGAGTAATTGAATTACTTGAAGTAATTTACTTCTTGCAAAGTAAAAAATGTAGCACATTTACTTCTTCCAAATCTACCACATTGTGTTTACAGAAGTCTATGGTTTTGCGGTTGTTTTAAAAAGAAATTAAATTAAGTGATTGTTTCATAAATGTCATTTCACAGTAGGAAATGGCAGTACAAATGTCTGCCTGCAGAAGGTAGAGCTTGTGTTATGTATTTTGTTATTACTGAGCAAAAATCAATATTCCACTAGATGGAGCAAAAGTGGCAGTAGCTTTACAGATAGAGAGTGCAAGTTCCTGGGCCAGGTATAAGAGATTTAGAAATAAACAACGCAATTTCTCAGAAAAATCAATATATATATAGTTATATATATAACATATAGTTATATATATATTAATTTATTTATAACTTCGTGAAACTTGTAAGGGTATTTCAAATGATCTCATTTAAATATTGGTTTATTTTCTAATTTATGACAAGATTTTTAGAAATAAAAAGTCTAATTTTTTTTTTCAATTTTGCATAATCTGGCCAAATTTCTCTAATGACATTTATAAAATAGTACAAGTTGTCAGATATCTGTGAACACTGAGTACGTAATTCAACTTACTCTGAAAGTTGCTTTGAAATTTTAACAGTTTGCAGTGAGAGCCTTACATCAAATTTCATTTGCTTGATTAATGATTAGAGCATGAGAGTATTTTGAGAGCTAGATAATTTTAAGGTCCATTCAGCCTAATGCTCTCATGTCAAATTAGCTGGGAGATAGTGAGATGGTGAACGACCTGTCCAGTGTTACCTTTCTCTACTTTCGATGATGGGAACATTCACACTCAGATGACTTTAATAACAAGTTAGCTTTGTAATTCTCAATCCTCAAATAATACTTATTCTCATTTATTGATTATTGAAAAATTTCAACATTATAAAGTAACTTTATATTTTTAAAAATCCACCATCAGTACTGGAATACTATTTTGGTATCTTACCAGATTTTACAGTCAGTAAACATTGACAGGAGAGATTTTATTTTATATTTTTTATTTTTTACGGTATGCGGGCCTCTCACTGTTGTGCCCTCTCCCGTTGCGGAGCACAGGCTCTGGATGCGCAGGCTCAGCGGCCATGGCTCATGGGCCCAGGCGCTGCGCGGCATGTGGGATCTTCCCAGACTGGGGCATGAACCCGTGTCCCCTGCATTGGCAGGCGGACTCTCAACCACTGCTCCACCAGGGAAGCCCGACAGATTTTATTTTTATTGAAGTGTAGTTGATTTACAGTGTTGTGTTAATTACTGCTATACAGCAAAATGATTCAGTTATACATACACACACACACACACATATATATACATTCTTTTTAAAAATATTCTTTTCCTTTATCATAGGATATTGAATATAGTTCTCTGTGCTATGCAGTAGGACATTGTTGTTTGTCCATTCTATATATAAAAGCTCACATCTGCTAACCCTAATCTCCCACTCCATCCCTCCCCCAACTTCCTCCCCCTTGGCAACCACCAGTCTGACAGGACAAATTTCTAGTGTGGACAGAAAAGCTTACATAAAACACATGAAAAATTAACTGTCTTTCATTTGCCAGAAGATATACTTCAGACCCAAGAGAAATAGCTATTTGGGGGGAATTTATAAAGAATATAGGACAAAATGGGAGGGGAGTCTCTACACATACAGGTTGTTAATTAGAGGAGTCTAATGCCTCCTTATATTTAGATTATTTTCTCAGTCTTGCATTCAAACTTAATGAATAAAACGGATCTAGCATTTGGTTATTCAAAGCCCCTGTGCTACCTAATTTCCATCTCCACATGATAAAGTAAGCTCACTATATATGCATATTACATATGTCTCTTTCTACAGGATAGGGGTTAGAGTTGTCATTTGAATTCCAGAGTGCAGAGTCATATGCTGGAATTGGGGGCTGGGAGAGAATGAAGGAATTGGGAAGAGAAAGAGGAAGAGGGTTAGTTTTATGATTCAAGGTCTGGTGGGAACATTTTTGAAAATATAGGTGCTATTTCCTGCAATCAGGGGCTTTCCAGAGCTTGATAATCATTTCCCAGGTGTATCTCTTGCCAAATTGTTTTTAGTTGTGGGCACTCCATGGCTGTTTTTTCCCATTTATGATGGAAGAGGATCATATTCATCTTGCTGATAGAGAACCGGGAATTTAATTCCCACAGCTTCTCCACTCTTTCCCTTCACCTTGAGGAAAGTTTGGCTTTGTGCTAAGGTGTGAAAAAAAAAAAAAAAGAAACAGCCTTGCCTGTAGTATATAAGGCATATTTCAGCTCGATTTGTGTCAACCCTAATAAGTAAGTTGACAGAATAATAAATTGGGTGTCTGCTCAAGACCTGGCACCTGTACAGGAAATAAAGTATTTCAATTACAGGCAGGTTCTTTTTGTTTTACACATGGAAGTTTTCCAGGGACCCTCTTTCTATTATTGAAGTTTTGTTATCTGAAAGCCTATTTCAATTGTCACTAGAAAACTGACAAAGACAGCAACTTTAAAAAGAGATACTGAATTGGTGGGACATTGATGAGGCAGGTGGCTGTATTTGCCCTCTTCACCAATGTGTCCTCCCTTTCTTGTGCTGTGCCTGGAACCTAGCAGGCACTTAATATGAATTTTTTGAATGAATGAATCCATGAATTGACCTGCTTTGACACCATGTAGTAAAGCGGGTATAAAAAAAAACTAGATTATTTCAACTTTCTATTGCATTTTCCTAAGTTTTAATTTTTTTTTTCTAGATCAGTCTTTTTTAGGGTTATCAACTGGGGCAGTTTTGCCCCTGGGAGACATTTGGACATTTTGTTGTCACACCTGGGTGGAGGGCTGTGCTACTGGCATCTAGTGGGCAGAGGCCAGGGATGCTGCTAAATGTCCTACAATGCACAGGAAAGGCCCCCACAGCAAAGAATCATCTGGCCCAAATAGCAGCAGTGTCAAACTTTAGAATTTCTGTTTTAGAAAAATTAAGTAATAATAAGTTATAATCATATAAGATTGATATTATTCACCATTTTTTTTCCTAAAACTTGAATTTTATGTGGTTAATCCTCTACTAATGAGTACTAAGGAGCAATTATAAGGTTTCATAATTTGCGTAATAGTTTTTACAGGACAGACCCCTACTACAAAGAATTATCTTGTCCAAATGTCAGTAATGACACTGTTCAGAAGCCTTAGTCTAGATGTATAAGAATTACCAACCAAGCTAACATGCTTTAAAATAAAATTTGTTCTATTCCCCCTACCCTGATAAATAACCTGGATGACAAATTGGAAGACACATTTCAAATTTCAAGTTCTTGGATTCCTCAGAGTTCCAGAACAGGGTGAAAGCCCCTGGCCCATGGCCTGTGCTGTCTCATGTGTGTGCACACCCCAGACTGCTCGTCCCAGCTCTGTCTGCATGTCCAAAGAAGCCACTTTTGTCTACCTTGTCATGTTGAGGACTTTACACGCATGCATAGGTGGACCCTCTGGAGGCCTGGACCAGGAAAGAGGCCCATGCAGTCCTGAAAGCAGGCTCAGGGCCACTTGACAGGGGATTCTGGAAGTATCCAGGGCATTGCCTGAGTTGTGACAGGGGTGCTGGGTAGGTAGTCTCCTTGGATCAGGGACTCACAATTAAGGACAAAATTGCTCTTTCCAGCCATATAATTGTTGAAGGAGGTCATGGAGAGGATGCGACCCTGGTTGACCTATAAGCTGAACTTTACTTCCCCTTCCCCTTTCCCTTACTCTCTCCCCTGTCCATGGAATGTAAGTTCCACCTACAGTCCCATGCTAACAGCTGTTTCAAGGATGCAGTCTTGAGAGAGTAAGGTGTTGTTGAGACCATCTGGACTGAATAAGTGACTTGAACCCAGTTAAGACCTTTCTAGAAAATTTTAACATTCTGGAGTGAGAGTATGGACATTTACATGTCTTGCAGCCACCGAAGACAAACCTCCTCTCTAAGTTCCTTGTTTGTTAAAACTGCCACTTCCCAGTCTGGAGTGTTCTGTCTCTTTCTTTAGTTTCTTCTTACCCTCTGTGTACGGGGACCAATTTACAAACCTAGAGTAATCTTAAATTGAAAACTGAGTTTTAAGATCTGATGATGTGTAATCCTTTTTCAAAGTGTAGGTATTTGGCATTTCTATTAGTTACTTATATTAATGCTGTTGTGAAGAAGCCTAGTGTTTTATGTTACTGATTAAATAATAACTTGAAGGATTCAAAATGTGAGACAATTTTAAAGTTATTAAATCACAGTTAAAGTCATATCATAACTAACGTCAACATTGGATTAAAAGTAAACATCCGGGTCTCCAACAAAACCAGTAACATGCTAATTCATAGACGCTGACTATGTAAAGGGAAATACTAGTAAAATAATGAATTTTAACAATAAACTAATGAGCTGCTTCTTTGACTTTTATTTAAAGTTAGAATATTTCAGAACTTTCTCACTTGTTCATGGTTTATAAATAAATATTAAGTAGAATAATTCATTTTACATATGAGTGAAAAATATTAATGAAAAAGTCAGTTCAATCATATCTATAAAAGTGATAAAAGGAATGATTATCTTGAGTCTGATCCTAAATTTGATCTCAGGAGATTTAAAAGGAAAAATACTACTCTTTATAAAATTGAAGTATATTATGTATATTTTTGAAATTTCTTGACAGAAGAATTTATAGAAGCTTGGTAGAATATGTGGTAAGAGATATGCTGTCTGGGTTTTAAAAACAATTGTTTATTTCTAGGGAAAAGTTATTCCCTTATATTTTGAGATCCATAGTTTATATTACTGTAAGAAATACTGATATGCTATGAGAATCCAATTTGTAGTCTTAAGAATAATATCTAGAAAACATAGAGTGTGTTTGTGTGTGTGTGAAAGAGAGGAGGGACTAGACAGGAAGAGAGAGAATAGAGTCAGTCAGAAGCAACTTTAAATCTAAAGGCAAACTTTATGGGATTAATATATTTTAAGGCAGTAGTCATTTTGCAGTCCCTTTAAAAAATATGCTATTTATAATTTTCTACTTTTTACATTTCCTTTAAAAAGCACCCTTCTTGTGTTCTTTACTAAGATTTAGAAATGACAGTCACAGAAAATAAGTCATAGTTTTGTCATTTTTATGTTATATGGTTTCCATGAAAAGTATTTTTAAGAGACATATAAAGGGAACTTCCTAAATTCCATGAAATAGGGGAATAGTTGACATCCATGATGCCTATGAAACAAAAGGAAACATCATGTGAATCATTTTGATACCAAGGAAATTGAGCCTCTTCAAAGGTATGATAGAGCAGTAAGAAGCCAAGAGAAAGGGGGAAAGGATTTTATTTTTATGTATGAACATATTAATTTTTAAATATTATCTAAAATGGTTTAGCATAATTTTACATCTAAAATATAGTATAATCATTGCTTATACATTGTATCTTTCCAGTTGGTTTTCCAGGAGCATTGAACTGACCAGTTACATTTATATCTGGGAGAACTACAGGCTCATCAGTTTGCCTTGGGATTCTCCATGGACTTGGTATTTAACTTTCTTGGGAGTTGACTTTGGTTACTACTGGTTTCATCGTATGGCTCATGGTAAGTTGCAAACCAAGACTTTTTGATACTCAACTTATGTTGAACTGTGTTTGCCACATAGCTGGTATTCAGTAAATATTTATTGAACAAGTGACTAGATGAATAACTTAGTTTATTTTACAGCATCTAAAGATTAATAATGAAAGTTCATTTGTAATTTAAATGGAAACAATCTGAAGTCATTGTTGAAAAAAAGTGAAATTATAGAGGTACATTTTTCACACCCCTTGTATATAATTTATTTTTAAAACCATTTAGAAAGTGTTGACTATAGCATCACTTCACAACCCAATTATCAAGGGTCTTTCAGAAGAGCTTTGTAAAAGCATGGAATCCTAGGTAATCTGCTGTCGTATGTAAGCCTGATTCATGTTCTTGGCAGTATTGCCATATTTACAAATGAAAATGCAATCAGCTAGGCATTAGCCATAATGCACTTTAATGTGACCACAGCTTTGCAAAATTTCTCATCTGCTACAAAGCCTTCTTACGGTACTGGTTCACTGAACTTGCTTTTGGGGATTCTTGGCCACACCTTCCAAAGAAAGTTTTGTTATGGAATGGAAAATGGAAGAGCATGGAGCTGTCTAAATCTCTCGTGAGATAAGCAGAAATTGGAGAATGATTGTAGAGCTAAGATGAACAAGTGGTCTCTAAGGAGGAATTAGGCATGCAAAATATTGCTGAAGGGAAACGGAGGAAAGTGCTAATTTGGAAAAACTACTGAAGAGCAGAGCTCAGGATTTCAGTGGGTAGTTGGGTTGAGTGGGTGGGGAGGAAGGAAGGAAGAGGAAGAAACCTGGAATAATAATAAAAAATAGATGGGAGGTGGAAAGAAGAGCTCTGAGATCAGGGTGAATAACTGAGCTATGTGTGTAGGAGTATGTGTGACCAAATATCCTTCCCAAGCAAGGATGAAGGAAATAGGAGTAGCATGGACAGAGTTATGCTTAAGGCAGTTAAACTTTAAACATGGCATTATTTTGTTAAGCACTTTAAACATGTACATTTAATGAGACTATAAAAAGTGTTAATTCATTAAAAAATTTGTAGTGAACAGATAAACTAGAAAAAGTTATTTATTTTGTGTATGATGACCTTTGTCTTTGAAAATAATAGGTCAGCTCCTTACATCATTTCCTTATATATAAATGTAAGAGGATACTCCCAAATTGAACATGATTAAGAATAAAATAGGGTTGATGTGGTAAACTTGGTATTTTATTTCAAAATAGTAGTTTTCTCCCTAAAATAAACCCATTGGCAATTTTCCTCACTTTCTATGCAGCAAATGGGTAATGCAGAAAGCATTTACATTGTATTACTTAATTTCAGGAACCTTCTAATATCACACTGTCCTGTATAGATGTGTGTGTTTGGAAAATCTGCTAATTTGCTTAATATTTGAAAGCCCATTATAACAGGAAACAAAGAACCAACAGAATATTACCAAATATAAAACTTTTAAAAATATGTTGATTGTAAGTGCTCTCAGGGAATAGCAATAAAGTAAAATAATATATTAAAAACATGGAATCAAGGCTGTTTAAAGTATGCTTCCCATTAGAAAATTTTGAACCAAGTCCAGTAAAGGCAGGCATTAAAAAAATCTGAAAACCTTCTGGAAAAACACTCACCACTTTCAGGCTATGAAGCTTACTCATAAGTTCAAAGACTTTTGACTTGTGATGGAAAGCTAGTTGGAAAAAAATGATATTTCACTGCACAAATATATAACATAGTTACAGACTATATTCCCCACACTGTACATTTCATACCCATGTCTCATTTGTTTGAATCTGGAAGTTTGTACCTCTTAATCTCCTTCACCTACTTCTTTCCTCCCCACCACCCCCATCCCCTCACAACTACCTGTTTGTTCTCTGTATCTATAACTCTGTTTCTGTTTTGTTATATTTGTTTTGTTTTTTTAGATTTCACATATAAATGAAATAATACAGTATTTGCCTTTCTCTGTCTGACTTATTTCACTTAGCATAATACCCTCTAGGTCCATCCATATTGTCACAAATTGTAAGATTTCATTCTTTTTTATGGCTGAGTAATATTCCATTATGTGTATATATATATATATATATATATATATATATATATATATATATACCACCTCTTCTTTATCTATTCATCTATGATGGGTGTTTAAGTTTCTTCCATTTCTTGGCTATTGTAAATTATGTTGCAATGAACATAGGGATGCATATATCTTTTCTAAGTACTGTTTTTGTTTTCTTCGGCTAAGTACCCAGGTGTGGAATTGCTGGATTGTATGGTAGTTTTATTTTTAATTTTTTGAGGAATCTCCATGTTGTTTTCCATATTGGCTGTACCAATTTATGTTCCCGCCAACCGTGCACAAGTGTTCCTCTTTTTTCACATCTTAGACAACACTCCTTGTTTGCTGTATTTTTGATAATAGGCATTCTGACTGGTATGAGATGATGTCTCATTGTGGCTTTGATTTGCATTTTCGTACTGATTACTGATGTTGAACATCTTTTCATGTCCCTTTTGAACATCTCTATGTGTTCTCTGGAAAATGTTTATTACAATATTCTGCCAATTTTAAAATCAGGTAGCTTGTTTTTTTGATGTTGAGTTCTTTGTATATTTTGGATATTAACACCTTATCAAATATATCATTTGTAAATATCTTCTTCCATTCATTGGTGACCTTTTCATTTTGTTGATAGTTTCTTCTGCTGTGCAAAAGCTTTTTAGTTTGGTGTAGTCCCATTTATTTATTTTTGTTTTTGTTTCCCTTGACTGAGGAGACACATTCAAAAAAATTTTTTGCTAAGACTGATGTCAAAGACAGTATTGCCTATGTTTTCTAGATTTTTTTATGGTTTCAGGTCTTACATTTAAGTCTTTAATGCATTTGGAATTTATTTTTGTGCATGGTGTGTGAGAGTAGTTCAGTTTGATTTTTCTGCTTATAGCTGTCCATTTTTCCTAGCACCATCTATTGAAAAGGCTATCTTTTCCCCATTGTATAATCTTGCCTCCTTTGTTGTAGACTAATTGCCCATATAACTGTGGGTTCATTTCTGGGATCTCTATTCTCTTCCGTTGATCTGTGTATCTCTTTTTGTGCCAGTACCATACTGTTTAGATGACTGTACCTTTGTAGTGTAGTTTGAAATCATGGTGTGTGATACCTCCAGCTTTGTTCTTCTTTCTTAATATTGTTTTGGCTGTTCAGAGTTTTTTGTGTTTCCATACAAGTTTGTCTCATTTGTGCCAAATATTTTTGCTCAAAAGGAGAATTTTAAAAAGTTTCTGTTACTAAAGGCATATGATGCATTAGCAAATAAGAGCTATGAGCAAAGGCATTTTAGACCACAAAAGGCCAAATCAAGTGGAATCTATCCTCTTTCACTTATTAAACAAGTGTAATTGTGACTGAATTTAGTGTCATAATATTAAAATCTACAATAAAAGAGACTAAGCATGGTGAAGTACTAGGAAAATACTCTAAGTGAAAATTCCAGCAAGAATCATTAACTAACTTAGAGACTTCTTTCTATGATTATTATCTTTTCATTCATGCATCTCCTCATTCATGCATTAACTTTTTCAACAAATGTTTAATGACCATCTATCTTATACGAACCCTATATTAGGCATCAGAGGTAGCTTGGATAATAACATATCTGAACACCAGTTGTTCATTTTATTATGGGTAAAAGACATTAACAATTAACTACAATAATGATAGGGGAAGTGCAAAGATGATTTTGGAGTGATTCTTAAAATTCACAAAAGAAACTTTGTCCTTCTCATTGGCATTAGTTCTTAAATTTCCAAACTTCTGAATATGCTGATTAACCTTTTTCAAAGTGGTTATATAAAAACCAAACGGAATTATGTTAAAAACTCATATTCCTTCAGACCCCAGGGAATATTCATTGGAGTGAGGTCTCACGGTGTTCCTCACCTCAGTACCAAGACCCAGCTCTACCCAATAGCCTACAAACCCCAGTGTTGGAAGCCTCAGGCCAAACAACCAGTAAGACAGGAACACAATCGCATTCATTAAAAAAAATAATAATAATAAGATGGCGAAAAAATATGTCACAGATGAAGGAGCAAGGTGAAAACCTACAAGACCAAATAAATGAAGAGGAAATAGGCAATCTACCTGAAAAAGAATTCAGAGTAATGATAGTGAAGATGATCCAGAATATCAGAAATAGAATGGAGGCATGGGTTAAGAAAATACAAGAAATGTTTAACAAAGATCTAGAACAACTAAAGAACAAACAAACAGAGATGAACAACCTAATAACTGAAATGAAAAATACACTAGAAGGAATCAATAACAGAATAACGGAGGCAGAAGAACAAATAAGTGAGCTGGAAGGCAAATGGGTGGAAATAACTGCCAAGGAACAGAATAAAGAAAAATAGACTGAAAAGAATTGAATACAGTCTCAAGAGACCTCTGGGACAACACTAAACACACCAACATTCGAATTATAGGGGTCCCAGAAGAAGAAGAGAAAAAGAAAGGGTCTGAGAAAATATTTGAAGAGATTATAGTTGAAAACTTCCCTAACATGGGAAAAGAAATGGTCACCCAAGTCTAGGAAGCTCAGAGAGTCCCATACAGGATAAACCCTAGGAAAAACACACCAAGACACATATTAATCAAACAAACAAAAATTAAATTCAAAGAAAAAATATTAAAAGCAGCAAGGGAAAAACAAAAAATAACATATAAAGGAATCCCCATAGGGTATAAGGCTGATTTTTCAGTGGAAACTCTGCAGGCCAGAAGGGAGTGGCAGGATATACTTAAAGTGATGAGAGAAAAACCTACAATCAAGATTACTCTACCCAGCAAGGATCTCATTCAAATTCGATGGAAAAGTCAAAAGCTTTTCAGAAAAGTAAAAGCTAAGAGAATTCAGCACCACCAAACCAGCTTTACAACAAATGCTAAAGAAACTTCCCTAAGCGGGAAACACAAGAGAAGAAAAAGACCCACAAAACCAAACCCCAAACGATTAAGAAAATGGTAATAGGAACATACATATTGATAATAATGTTGAATGTAAATGGATAAAATGCCCCAACCAGAAGACACAGACTGGCTGAATGGATACAAAAACAAGACCCATATATATGCTGTCTACAAGAGACCCACTTCAGACCTAAGGATACATGCAGATTGAAAGTGAAGGGATGGAAAAAGATATTCCATGCCAATGGAAATCAAAAGGTAGCTGGAGTAGCAATTCTCATATCAGATAAAATAGACTTTAAAATAAAAACTGTTACAAGAGATAAGGAAGGACACTACATAATGATCAAAGGATCAATCCAAGAAGAAGATATAAGAATTATAAATGTTTATGCACCCAACATAGGAGCACCTCAATACATAAGGGAAATGCTAACAGTCATGAAAGGAGAAATTGACAGTAACACAATAATAGTAGGGAACTTTAACACCCCAGTTACACCAATGGACAGATCATCCAAGCAGAAGATAAATAAGGAAACACAAGCTTTAAATGGCACAATAGACCAGATAGATCTAATTGATATTTATAGAACATTCCACCCAAAAGTGACAGAATACACTTTCTTCTCAAGTGCACATGGAACATTCTCCAGGATAGATCACATCTTAGGTAACAAATCAAGGCTTGGAAAATTTAAGAAAATTGAAATCGTATCAAGCATATTTTCTGACCAGAATGCTATGAGATTGGAAATCAATTACAGGAAAAAAACTGTAAAAAACACAAATACATGGAGGCTGAACAGTGCACTATTAAATAACCAAGAGAACACTGAAGAAATCAAAGAAGAAATAAAAAAATACATAGGAACAAATAACAATGAAAACAGGGCGACCCAAAACCTATGGGACGCAGCCAAAACAGTTCTAAGAGGGAAGTTTTTAGCAATTCAATCTCACCTCAAAAACCAAGAAAAATCTCAAATAAACTATCTAACCCTACACCTAAAACAACTAGAGAAATAAGAACAAAGAAAACCCAAAGTCAGAAGAAGGAAAGAAGTAATAAAGATCAGAGCAGAAATAAATGAAATGGAAATGAAGAAAACAATAGCAAAGATCAATAAAACTAAAAGTTTGTTCTTTGAGAAGATAAACAAAATTGATAAACCCTTAGCCGGATTCATCAAGAAAAAAAGGGAGAGGACGCAAATCAATAAAATTAGAAATGAAAAAGGAGCAATCACAACTGACACTGCAGAAATACAAAAGATTATAAGACTACTACAAACAACTATATGCCAATAAAATGGACAACCACGAAGAAATGGACAGATTCTTGGAAAGTTACAATTTTCCAAAACTGAACCAGGAAGAATTAGAAAATATAAACAGACCTATCACAAGTAATGAAATTGAAACCATAATTAACAACCTTCCAACAGACAAAAGTCCAGGATGATGGCATCAGAGGCGAATTCTATCATTTAGAGAAGAGCTAACACCCATCCTTCTCTAACTCTTCCAAAAATTGCAGAGGGAGAAACACTCCCAAATTCATTCTGCGAAGCCACCTTCACCCTGATACCAAAACCAGGAAAATATATCACAAAAAAAGAAAATTATAGACCAATATCACTGATGAACATAGATGCAAAAATCCTGAACAAAACACTAGCAAACGGAATCCAACAGCACATTAAAAGGATCGTACACCATGATCAAGTGGGATTTATCCCAGGGATGCAAGATTTCTTCAGTTTACACAAATCAATCAGTGTGATACACCACATTACCAAATTAAGGAATAAAAACCATATGATCATCTCAATAGGTGCAGAAAAAGCTTTTGACAAAATTCAACACCCACTTATGATAAAAACTCTCTAGTAAATGGGCATAGAGGGAACCTACCTCAACATAATAAAGGCTGTATATGACAAACCCACAGCAAGCATCATACTCAATGGTGAAAAACTAAAAGCACTTCCACTAACATCAGGAACAAGACAAGGATGTCCACTCTCACCACTCATATTCAACATAGTTTTGGAAGTCCTAGCCACAGCAGTCAGAGAAGAAAAAGAAATAAAAGGAGTACAAATTGGAAAAGAAGAAGTAAAACTGTCACTGTTTGCCGATGACATGATACTATACATAGAAAATCCTAAAGATGCCACCAGAAAACTATTGGAACTAATCAATGAATTTGGTAAGGTTGCAGGTTACAAAATTAATACACAAAAATCTCTGGCATTCCTATACACCAACAAGGAAAAATCAGAAAGAGAAATTAAAGAAACACTCCCATTTACCATTGCAACAAAAAGAATACAATACCTAGGAATAAACCTGCCTAAGGAGGCAAAAGACTTGTACTTACAAAACTATAAAACACTGATGAAAGAATCAATGATGACATATACAGATGGAGAACTATACCATGTTCTTGGATTGGAAGAATCAACATTGTGAAAATGACTATACTACCCAAAGCAATCTACAGATTCAGTGCAATCCCTATCAAACTACCAATGGCATTTATCACTGAACTAGAACAAAACATGTTACAATTTGTATGGAAACACAAAAGACCCCAAATAGCCAAAGCAATCTTGAGAAAGAAAAACGGAGTTGGAGGAATCAGGCTCCCTGACTTCAAACTATACCACAAAGCTACAGTAATCAAGAGAGTATGGTACTGGCACAAAAACAGAAATATAGATCAATGGTACGAGATAGAATGCCCAGAGATAAACCCACGCACACATGGGCACCTAATTTATGGCAAAGGAGGCAAGAACATACAATGGAGAAAAGATAGCCTCTTCAATAAGTGGTGCTGAGAAAACTGGACAGCTACATGTAAAAGAAAGAAATTATAACACTACCTAACACCATACACAAAAATAGACTCCAGATGGATTAAAGACTTAAATATAAGACCAGACACTATAAAACTCTTAAAGGAAAACACAGGAAAAACACTCTTTGACATAAACCATAGCAAGATCTTTTTTGACCCACCTCCTAGAGTAACGGAAATAAAAACAAAAATAAACAAATGGTTCTTAATTAAAGATAAAGGCTTTTCACAGTAAAGGAAACCATAAACAAGACAAAAAGGCAGCCCTCAGAATGGGATAAAATAGTTGCAAATGAAAATACAGACAAAGGATAATCTCCAAAATATACAAACAGCTCATGGAGCTCAATATCAAAAAAACCAAACAATCCAGTTAAAAAATGGGCAGAAGACCTAAATAGACATTTCACCAAGGAAGACATACAGATGGCCAAGAGGCACATGGAAAGCTGCTCAACATCACTAATCATTAGAGCAATGCAAATCAAAACTACAATGAGGTATCACCTCACCCCAATCAGAATGGCCATTATCAAAAAATATAGGGGCTTCCCTGGTGGCGCAGTGGTTGAGAGTCTGCCTGCCGATGCAGGGGACACGGATTTGTGCCCTGGTCTGGGAAGATCCCACATGCTGTGGAGCGGCTGGGCCCGTGGGCCATGGCCACTGAGCCTGCGCGTCCGGAGCCTGTGCTCCGCAACAGGAGAGGCCACAACAGTGAGAGGCCCGCATACTGCAAAAAAAAAAAAAAAAAAAATATATTATATATATATATATATATATATATATATATATATATAAACAATAAATGCTAGGAAGGGTGTGGTGAAAAGTGAACCCTCCTGCACTGTTGGTAGGAATGTAAATTGATACAGCCACTATGCAAAACAGTCTGGAGGTTCCTTATAAAACTATAAATAGAACTACCATATGACCCAGCCCTGAGAAAACCATAATTCCAAGAGACATGTACCACAGTGTTGATTGCAGCAGTATTTATAATAGCTAGGACATGGAAGCAACCTAAATGTCCATCAACAGATGAATGGATAAAGAAGATGTGGCACATATATACAATGGAATATTACTCAGCCATAAAAAGAAACAAAACTGAGTTATTTGTAGTGAGGTGGATGGACCTAGAGTCTGTCGTACAGAGTGAAGTAAATCAGAAATAGAAAAACAAATACTGTGTGCTAACACATGTATATGGAATCTTAAGAAAAAAAAAACATGGTACTGATGAACCTAGTTGCAGGGCAGGAATAAACTGATAGACATTGAAATTGGTCTTGAGGACATGGGATGGGAGGGTGAAGCTGGGGCGAAGTGAGAGTAGCATCGGCATGTACACACTACCGAATGTAAAATAGTTTGCTGGTGGGAAGCAGCAGCATAGCACAGGGAGATTGTCTCGGTGCTTTGCGATGACCTAGAAGGGTAGGAGAGGGAGAATGGGAGGGAGGCTGAAGAGGGAGGGGATATGGGGACATGCGTATGCACGTGGCTGATTCGCTTTGTCGTGCAATAGAAACTAACACAGTATTGTGAAGTAATTATACTCCAATAAAGATCTATTTAAAAAAACACGTCATATTCCTGAAATGATGATGCTAGTAATAGTATTAATATTAATACTAATAAGTAGAAATCAACTATTATTGAAAGCCATTGGAGAAGCAACAAGTATAGTGGTAGAAAAATGTAGATTTTGAAGCCAGAATATTGGAAGACTCAATATTCTCAAGATGTCAGTTCTTTCCAACTTGCTCCCTATATTCAACTCATTCCCAATCAAAATCTTAGCAGTTACTTTGTGGATATTGACAAATTGATTCTAAAGTTTATATGGAGAGGCAAAAGACTAGCCAATACAGAATATTGAAGGAGAAGAAAAGAATAGCCAACAAAATATTGACAGAGAAGAACAAAGTTGGAAGACTGACACTACCCTACTTCAAGACTTATTCTGAAGCTATAGTGGTCAAGAGAGTGTGGTACTGACAAAAGAAAGACAAATAGATCAATGGAATAGATTAGAGACCCCCAAATAGATCCACATAACTATGGTCAACTGACCTTCAACAAAAGAGCAAAGGCAGTGCAATGAAGCAGAGTCTTTTCAAAAAATAGTGCTGGAACAACTGGACATCTACATGTAAAAAAATGATTCTGAATACAGACCTAACAGCCCTTCGCAAAAGTTAACTCAAAATGGACCACAGACCTAAATAGCAAACAAAACTATAAAACTCTTTGAAGGTAACATAGGAGTAAACCTGTAAGATTTGGGGTGTTGAGATGACTTTTCATGTACAACAACAAAGGCATGATCCATGAAAAAATTGATAAGCTGGACTTCATTAAAATTAAAAACTTCTGCTCTGTGAAAGACAGTGTCAAGAGGATGAGAAGATAAGCCAGATAGGAGAAAGTTTTTGCAAAATACGCATCTGATAATGGACTGTTCCCTAAAATATACAAAGAACTATTATAGACAACCTCTGTAAGTAGATTGTAAGGAATGATCCCTGGAGCTAAACTGCCTAGGGTCAGACCTTGGCTCTACTACTTACTATGTACTATTGAGCAAGTTATACCTCCTCTTATTTTTCCTTATTTGTAAGACGCAACTAACAATAGTGTAACCCACATAAGATCATTGTGAGGTTTAAATGAATTGCAATTGAGCAAACACTTAGGGAAGGACTGATACATAATTAAGTAAAAAAATAAATATTAACTATTATGTTGTCAGGTCTCTCTGTTAATATGTTATATATAATAATATTATGAAAATTATCATCTTTTCCTTAAATGATACTTAAATATATTAGTTGTTAAAATAATTATCTTTCTCAAAATGCGTAATTAAGTTTAGTTATCCTCATACAAACTCAATTTTTTCTTATTTTTACCTGGAGATAATAATAATACTTCATGAAGGATCTTGTTAAGATGTCCTATATATTTGTATCATTGGGTATATGCAGAAATATATAATATATACTAAAGCTAGAGAATTCTGATTATATCAAACAGGTCATGTGGATTTTGATTTATCAATTTTAACAAAATCATCTCTGTGTTTAATAAGGTGCATGTATTGGAAAATGAACATTTCAGGCCTCACCACCAGGTCAGATATATAGACAATAGGGAACACTGAAAGACTGTGTTTTAGGCTTCCACTCATACAGACATGATATTAACAGTCTTTTCCTAAATGAATAGTTGTCAACTATAAGAATAAAATTACAGTATCCTTTGCTTTTAAAATTGTTGCTTTCCTCAAGTGAATGTCATATAAATTGAAATTTTTTTTGGTAGGTCAAACTTATTCATACTCTTTTTTCCTTCAGACATCATTGTTTTTACCTTGTTCTTTTGGAAGAAACAAAATCTATTAGAATTTATAAATTTTATTTATATGTTAAAATTTCTTTTGTTGCCTTCTCAGCCTAATTAAATATTAATTTGTCAAAAGTTTTTTCCTTAGAGATTGAAATCTCTTTTCCAGGACCTAGAAAATGACTTGAAAAAAATCACTAAAACAGATTTGTTCCTTCTTCTCTTACACTAATAGGTAATTTGACTTTGTCCTTTTTCTTACAGTTTGAAGCCTCATATTTCTTAGAATTCTTTCTTAGAATTCTTTCCAAAATGTAATTTTGTGTTATGGGCATTTCTAAAGCATGTGTTTGATTTTTTTCCCCTCTCCAAATTCACACAAATCTTGATAATGCAAAAAAATACCCTCCACAACTGTAGGGTTTTGCAGTATGTAGCTTGTGCTGCATCTATTTGACGTTTGGTAGTGTATATATGTCCATGCCTCTCTCTAGCATTTTTCTCTTCACTTTTCATATTTGCATTTCTATTCTCTTACACTGAAAATCTTGACATGAAATAATATTAATGTATTTAATTATTTGCTATGTCATATAGTACATGTTTTTTTCCTTGATGAATTGAAAAATTTAAATTATGAAGTGTGAGATCCTTATCTTTTGAAAGTACAAATCTTCTTCATTGGTGCTCAAGCTCCCTCCTTCTTATATTCAAATTGTATTTCCTTTGCCCCCCAAAAAGTGCTTGTTTTATAACTGTGTGGACGGTCCATGTCTGTTCTTTCAGATGAAGGCTTTGTTCTTTATAGAAGCAAATGTTAATGGAGCATATGCCCCTCGTCCTCCTGTGCTCCTTTCTCCAGAGCCAGAAGGAATTCAGACTGCTTATTTTTATACTTACTGATATCCTGGGGAAAAAGGTAAAGGAGAGTTTATAAAACCTGGACAAAAGAAGGATGTAACTTTTTCAGTTCTCCCAAGGGCTGAATCTCGGCTGAAATAACTGACAGTTTTGAGACATACAGAAGGAAATGATGAGTTAGGCTAAACGTCCAGATGTGTGCACAACAGATGTTTAAGGTTACATTTTAAGACAAGGAATGCAATACCTGTATTTTTAGAGAGGAAGTTGTAAATAGTAAATACATAACAACTATTAACTATAGTCTGACTCTTCAAGATTTTGAAGTAGCAAATACTTTTTTCATCTCTACGCTATTTAGCAGTGCTTAAAAAAATTTATATAAGTAAAACCGTATCAGAAAGATCATAGATTGAATTAAATCAAATGGGGACTTAGAATATGATAATTCTTGCTTTATTATCTTTAATATGTGGTTGAACATTTTTGATGAACTTGTTTTTACCATGAAATAAAAGTAGACTGTTTTTTTAAACCTTTACTCATCTATACCTACAAATTTCTTGCTCTTCTTTCTTAGACAGTACTAAACATCCTCAAAAATACCTTGCAAATATTCTGAGTTACCACAGGCTAGGGCAAACTGTTAAAGAAAAGTAGCAAAATTACTTTGTTGCTTCTAAATCCTACAGAACGATGTCATCCTTTAGCAGTATATTTCTTAATTCTGTCTTACAAACTAGTATGAATAATATCTTAAAATATATAGTATGAAAAATGGAGTATTTTCTACCTGAGAAATCTATTGTTCCTGCGTAGGATAGATACTGCCCTCATTCAAATATTCATTTATATGTAGCAAAATATTCTTTTTGTTCTACATGGTTACCATGCCTTGCATGCTTCTTAGAAGCCAAAACATACATCCATGGGAATGATGACAAAGCACATCCTAATTCGGGAATTTTAAAGGGCTCTGGGATTTGAAGTTGACACTTCTTTGGCTGCGTTCCAACATACAACTAGGGAGAAGAAAGAAGCCATTTGGGTTCCGTGTGTCCCTAAATCTCATGTAGTTTTGGAGAGAACAGTGATGTCCAAAGTAAAAGTGCGATAACTTGCTCAGATAATAGGAAGTTGCTTCGAAGTGAAATAGGTGACCTTTAATAATGAGAAATTTGTCAGTGGAAATTCACTAGAGAGTTGGACCAGGGCGAAATCTTGTAGTCGTCTCAGGAGCATAAGCAGACAGAAAGTGACTGCTCACATTGGAAGAGAAATTTTAAAAGTCACAGCATGTCCTTTTCATCCTTTGTAAATGCACCCAAGGGAGGAGCTACCTCTCTGGGGTTTAACTTCCTCCTGTTGTAGACAGCTGGTGGGAGGAAGAGGGGGGAAACCACAGAAAGAGGAGTTCAACCCTGGTTAAGGTGTTCAAGCATCACAGAGCTCATCAGTGTCTTCCCTCTCCCAGAACAGCCTCCCAGTGCTAACAGAGATGTTGCTTCCCTCCTTCCCTTATTTGTGTTTGAGTGCAGAGGTGGAGGGGTGGGAAGCAAGCTGCCAAAATGTTGACCTATCCCTGGAAAAGTGTCCACATTTTAATCAATACCTCTAAAGGCCATAAGAGAGAGGTGTTGGATAGAAGGGTTAATTTAGTTATTCTCATGAAATGTACCACTAAAACTGTTTCTTTTCTTCCCTCACTGACATTAAGAAGTAATGCATATGACAATTCTTTTATCAAGATGTAAAAGCATTTCATATACTCTTCTAAGACATTCATTTACTTCCTTTCTTAGTTTTCAGATGCCCTTCATTGTCAGACAATTTCATACAGAGGATAAGAGGAGAGGTTATTTACGTATTTATTTTTTAATTGAAGTATAGTTGATTTACAATGCTGTGTTAGTTTCTGGTGTACAGCAAAGTGATTCAGTTATACATATGTGTGCTCATATATATATTCTTTTCCATTATAGTTTATTATAAAATATTGAATATAGGTCCCTGTGCTATACAGTAGGACCTTGTTTATCTATTTTATATATAGTAGTTTCTATCTGCTAATACCAAACTCCTAATTTATCCCTCCCCACTCTCTTTCTCCTTTGGTAACCATAAATTTGTTTTCTATGCCTGTGAGTCTGTTTCTGTTTTGTAAATAAGTTCATTTGTATCATTTTTTTTAGATTCCACATATAAGTGATTTCATATGATATTTGTCTTTCTTGTGTGACTTACTTTACTTATTATGATAATCTCTAGGTCCGTCCATGTTGCTACAAATGGCATTATTTCATTTTTTTAATGGCTGAGTAATATTCGATTATATCAAGATAACACATCTTTTTTATCTATTCATCTGTCAGTGGACATTTAGGTTGCTTCCATGTCTTGGCTATTGTAAATAGTGCTGCTGTGAGCATTGGGGTGCAGGTATCTCTTCGAATTAGGGTTCTCTCCAGATATATGCCCAGGAGTGGGATTGCTGGATCATATGATAGCTCTGTTTTAGTTAAGGAACCTCCATACTGTTCTCCATGGTGGCTGCACCAATTTACATTCCCACCAACAGCGTAGGAGGGTTCCCTTTTCTCCACATCCCCTCCAGCATTTATCATTTGTAGACTTTTTCATGATGGCCAGTCTGACTGGTGTGAGATGATACCTCATCGTAGTCTTGATTTGCGTTTCTCTAATAATTAGCAACGCTGATCATCTTTTCATGTGAAGAGGAGAGGTTTTAAAGTCAGACTGACCTGATTTCACATTCTGACTCCATCATCTATTAATTACTATGACCTGGTACAAATTACTCAATTTTTCTGAGTCTCAATTTACTTTTTTGTAAAATGGGCATTAATATTATACACCTCTCAAATTGCTTTGAGGCTAAATGAAATAATTATGTGTTTGATGGCTGGCACACAGTACATACCTTATCCATGATACTCCTTGTAATTACTATATGGTAAGTATGTGATGACTATTTCAGGAATTCCAGAATTCCAGACTGTAAAAGATAGTGCTAATTGACTGTAGTGCTTTGTCTCACTGATGCCATACAGTCTCAGAATCTTTTTTAGCAGAGTGCTCTAAACAACTACTTCTAAGTATGAAACTTACATTCCATCACTTTCTGGGAATGGAATGTGAGAGGATCAGAGCAGGAATCTTGTCTTACTCATCTTGGAAAATTCAACATCAATTACTAATTGGTATATTCTACATGTTTATAAATGCCTTCTGAATTAATCTTCTAGATGAGTACTAGTCATTGTACTACTTTGCATTTACACTTTATCTTTTTTAAAAATTAAAATAATACCTTCCCTTACATCTTTTAGTCTTGAATTGCTTCAAGAGAAGCGGGGTAAGTAGGTTTAGTGAGCCAGGAATTTATGAGTTCCATTTTGGACATGTTGAAATTGGGGTATCTGTTAGACTCTCAAGTGGAAATGTCAAGGAGGAAGTTTTATATAAGACTGGTGTTCAGGGAGGAGGTCCAGGCTGGAAATGTAAATGAGCACATTGTTAACATACTGATGGTGTTTAAAACTATGGGAGAGATTGAGGTCCAAAGGAGTAAATCTAGAAAGGGAAGATGCTCCAAAAGCTGAGCCCTGTGATGTTCCATTATTTGAGTTTGGCGCGCAAGGGGGAACCAGCAAATTAGACTGGGAAGGCAGCAGAAAAGTCACAGAAGAAATCGAAGAAAGTATGTATATCAAGGAGAAGGTCATGATGAACTGTACCAAGTAGTGCTGAGAGATTCCTGATTTAGGAATAGTAGGCCAGGTTGCTGGACTAACTTCCTCTCTGAGGGCAACTAAAACTGCTGGATGAAATATAAAAACGGTCTTAACAGCTTCAGAGACATGTCCAAATAGTGAGGAATCACCAGGTCACATACTGAAGACAGCAAGGACACCAAAATTAAGGTAGCACTCCAATCCACTTTTATTGTGTGGGCTTCTGTTAGTTTTCTTTTCCTGAAGAAACAGCTGTTAAAATGAATGGTGATTTTTGTTGTCTTTGGGCACAAGGGGGTAGAGACCCCAAAGATGGGGACTCTATCAATTAAGCTGAGACCTCAAGACATAAGGGTCGAACAGACATAAACCCACCCATTCACTTACACTCCCACTAGGGTGCGGGAGAAATTGTCTGGTTGCTGGGAAAATAGAGGAAATAAAGAAAGATAAAAAAAAAAAAAACTGATCCCTAAGAGTTTGTAAATCAAACACTAGCCCAAGCATAATTATAGTAAATGTGCACTGCCAGGTTTATACAAGACGTTTCAGGCCATGAATGTAGTTTAAAGTGGTGCTCCAGCTACCTGCCAACTAAAGCAAATGCCTCTGGAGAAATAGTGATGCTTATCTATGCCTCAATTAGTTTTTCAACTTTTCAACAGCAATGACCAGCACATATCACAGAAAATCAGGCACACAAGGAAACAAGCAATTATATTTGACAACCAGGAAAAACAACGGACAAATGGAACTCACTTGCACAGATTTCAGACACCAGCAGTATCAGATGCAGATTTTAGCAAGTACACTTATTATGTTTAAAGACATTTTTTAAACCTTGCAAATAAATAGACAGGAAAACAATTTTAAGTGGCATTGCAAATTTGCAAAAATAAATAGAATTTCTAGAAATGAAAACTACAAATTTGAAATTAAAAACTGTGTACTCAGATTTGATAACAGAATGTATGAAGCAGAAGAGGATATTTTTCAGTAGTAGAGCAAAAGAAACTATAAAGAATGGAGCCTAGAGAAAAAAAAAGGGGTAAAAACCGTGGAAGAAAATATATAAAAACGAATAGAGTGAAGTCTTATGTACATTGAAGAGGACCATTTTTCTAAAACTTCATAGTTCCTGGAGCTAATCCTAGCATTACTTCAAAAATTTTCTAAATAAATGAAAATGTTATTGAAATGGAAAAAGCCTTAGAAAATATTGTCTGAAGACACTGACCTATAAATTACTGACCCCAGATGATCAATTTTATTAAATGTGTAGGCAAAACTCTCATTTACATATTTCTCAGTTGAAAAAGAAATATCAAATTTCATCATAAGTGAATTATAATGAGAGAAATCAATATTATTTGCTGAAGTTATTTTTAAAGACAATACAAGAGATTAGTAAATTCAAAAAACATTAAATATGTGATTCTGAGTGTGCAACGTTTAGATGAATGATGCATGCTGCATCAAAACAAGTTCTGTTTAATTTATTTAAATTATTTCGTCTGTTTTCTTTTCTGAATCAGTAGTATCTAACTATTTGCCCTTAAGTAAGCTACTTACTGTTTCAAAACCTCCCTTCCCTTAACAAAAAATTAGAAATAATAAAACGCTCCCCTTTTGATTAGATTGTTACAGGACTCATTTGAGGTGATTTGTGTCAGAATGTTAAGGGCTACCCAATTCTAAGAAGTGGTTACAAGCAGAGCTTCTGAAGCTCCCACAGAAACAAGGTTATTCTGTTAATTTTTAGCATGATTGATGGTTTCTTTTTGTTATTGATCCATGTTCTCAAAAGAAGCTAAATTATCTAGAAGGTATTTTCTAGATCTAATTACATTTACCTGAATGGAATGTATTAAGATATATCTCTACGTTAAATTTTCACACATTATTATTTACATAAAATAATTTTTTTATAAAAAAATAGAAATATGCCAAAAATATGGCGAAATTTTATTTGCTCTCATTATAAAAACACACTTTTCTACACTCAGTCAAGGTTAGTATGGGTGAGGGGTGAAAAGGGAAAAGAACCTGTTGTTGGGCTTGATGTGCACAGGCCGTGTCTTGTGTTGGCATTCTTGTTGGTGGGCTCTCCTTGGCATTTGTATCTCTTCCCTTGTGGAGCAGGTTGAGTTCAGTCTTGTTACCATATTCGTTTTTTTCTTTTTAACATCTTTATTGGAGTGTAATTGCTTTACAATGGTGAGTTAGTTTCTGCTTTATAACAAAGCGAATCAGCTATACATATACATATATCCCCACATCTCTTCCCTCTTGCATCTCCCTCCCTCCCACCCTCCCTATCCCACACCTCTAGGTGGACACAGAGCACCGAGCTGATCTCCCTGTGCTATGTGGCTGCTTCCCACTAGCTATCTATTTAACATTTGGTAGTGTATATATGTCCATGCCACTCTCTCACTTCGTCCCAGCTTACCCTTCCCCCTCCCCGTGTCCTCAAGTCCATTCTCTATGTCTATGTCTTTATTCCTGTCCTGCCCCTAGGTTTTTCAGAACCACTTTTTTTCTTTTTTTAGATTCCATATATATGTGTTAGCATACGGTATTTGTTTTTCTCTTTCTGACTTACTTCACAGTTAGTATGACAGTCTCTAAATCCATCCACCTCACCACAAATAACTCAATTTCGTTTCTTTTTATGGCTGAGTAATATTCCATTGTATATATGTGCCACATCTTCTTTATCTATTCATCTGTCGATGGACTCTTAGGTTGCTTCCATGTCCTGGCTGTTGTAAATAGAGCTGCAATGAACATTGTGGTACATGACTCTTTTTGAATTATGGTTTTCTCAGGGTACATGCCCAGTAGTGAGATTGCTGGGTGGTATGGTAGTTCTATTTTTAGTTTAACACAGACCTGTAGGTAATGAATTCTCCTAACTTTTGTTTGTTTGAAAAAGCCTCTATTTCATTCCCATTTAAATTTTTATTAGGGTGAATTTTTAACACAAAAATAGGTACCTAGCACTCATCATCCACCCAACAGACATCACCCCATGACTGTCCCACTGCTTTCACACCCATATCCATCCAAATTAGTGTTGGAGCAAGACTTAGACATTGTATCAGTGCATTCATTTGATCTGTTAATGATTTAATTTAATATCTAAAGAATAAGCCATTTTCCCTTTTATATATTTACCTGACCAATGTCACACGTAAAAATGGTTAAAAAGAATTGCTTCATATCATGTGCTCTCCATTCAGTGTTCCAGTTTCTCATTGTCTCATGAATATCATAACATTTTTGAGCTTAGTTTTTTCATAAGGATAGCAATAAAGTCCTTACATTGCAATGGTTGCTTTATTGGTTAAATCTCTTTTAATTATAAATTCCACTTCTCTCTCCTTTTTTTCCCCCCTTGTAATTTATTTGTTAAAGGAATGTGTCTCTTTTTCTGGGTTTTGCTGATTGCATCCCTGTGCTATATAGCTTAACATATTCCTCTGTCCTCTGTAATTCCTCTGAATTATTGGTAGGATCTAGAGGCTGGGTAAGATTAAAGTTTGATTTGGGGGCACAAGGTCACTTTATAAGTGGTATTATTTTCTTTTGTCAGGAGGAGCATACTGTTGTGTTTTCTCTCTTTTTGTGAGGTTAGCACTCATAATCTTAAGACTAGTCCTTTTATCAATGTCTGTGCATTCATTATGGTTTTCTGAAGTTTGTTCTTCAGTAGATTCCTCTGGGAACAATATTTCTTGACTTTTGGTATGTTGATAACAGTTTTTCCTTGGCGTTAATACTTGGAAGTTAGTTTAGCTGCTTATAAAATCCTTGGCTCACATTTTCTTTCCTTGAGTATCTTAAATGTGTTATTCCTTTTCTTTTTTTAGAAATAAAAAAATGTTTTTAATAAACTTGACAGAAATTTGATTTCCTTTCCTTCTTCAGTGACCCAGTCTAATCTCTGGAATATGAGACCATGATCCTTTTACTCATTTTATGGAAACTTAGTTTTCCTTAACTTCAGGAGAAAGGGTGTGCTATTATAGCTCTCTCAACCTGACAGCACTAGAGCTCTCTCTTTCATTGTTTTTTTTATGAAATGTCAATATATATGTGTTTCATATATATTATGTATTTTATATAATATGTTTTTATTATATATATATGTGTGTGTATATACTCACACACAATATCACCTTATACTTTCTGAGATCTGGCTCTATTTTCTTCTCCTACTTTTACCTGAGTTTCCCATTTCCTATGCTCTGTAGCAGTTAAAATTAATGTGCAGACAAAGGAGACAGTTTCAGGTACAATATTAGTGCCAAATATTATTTGAGAAACTTGTCTTTATTTTTATATTTTTTCCACAAAGTTACAGGAAGTTCAAAACAAAAGCAGGCAGAAACACTATTGAGCTTACTTGTTTTCATAAGGATGGCAATAAACTCCTTACATTGCAATGGTTGCTTTATTGGTTAAATCTTTTAATTATAAATTCCACTTCTATCTCCTTTTCTTTCTCCCTTGTAATTTATTTGTTAAAGGAATTGTGTCTCTTTTTCCCACACAAATACTCTTGATAGATAACTACTACATTGTAGTTATCTGTCAATGCTCAGGGAGTAATGCAGGTGCCTGGAATAAAGACAAATGGCCACAGAGGACAGCAGGGTCATAAAATGGTGTCATAGAAGGCAAGTATAGCACAGGTTCCAAGCACAGACTCTGGAATCTGATGCCTGGTGTTTGAATCTCAGCTCTGTCACTTAGAATTTTTGAAACTTGGGCAAGTTTCTTAATCTCTTTATGTCTCAGTTTCCTCATTTATAAAAAGAAATTGACAGTACCTACCTTTATATCGTTTATGTGCAATTCCTGGCATGTAGTAAATGCTCAATTACTGAAACTTCACTTGGTTCATCTTTAGAGGCTTGGAGAAAAATTCAAGTTACAGAGCTCAAAGTGTCTTCCCAAGTAAATTTAGTAATTTGACTTTACTTTTGAATTTAATTAAAATCAGACAAATCATAGTTCAAATGAAAATGAATATTCCTTCTAGGTAGCTTTGATATTTATAAGATTAAAATTGTATTTTCCTGACCCTCTGTAAATTTGCCATTGTGGCAGTTTAGACTTTGGCAACTTGCCAAGTATGTAGGTGGACACTTCATTTTAAAATACTGAATTTTGTATCATGCTGAAGCTATTAAGCTTTAAAGTCGTCAGACTACTCATCTGATAGTCATTTTTGTTTTACTTTTCTTCTTTAAAAACAGAAATAAAGAGTATATTTGAACTTCTTAGACTCTCTCTGTTATTAATAATGTAAACAAGAAAAATATTTCCAAAAATCATAAAGAGATGGGAATTATCCAGAATATTTTAAAGTTTCAACTGCATGGAGATTTAATATCAGTTGATTTTTATAGAAGTAGTTGTATTTATTATGCTCATATCAACTCCTCTTTGTCTCCAGGAATAAAAATTCAAGACCTCTTGCAACTCTGTAAAACAAGTAGATGCTCAATGCCTGTTTTTGTTTATTTTAGTAACATAAGAAACTAATTGGAAGGAAGGGTGACATAGTCCTTGGTTTCATTTGGATTATATGGAAATAACATCTGCCTACTTGGTTGAAGTGGCAGAAAGTAGTTTTAGCTGTAGACTTGAGTTAGCACACATATCTATAAATTCTGCTAAATTATTGACTGTCTTTCAACCAGACAGATGCATGTTAGCTTTATATTATCTTCTATGAATACCAGGTCTGTGCTTCACTCTAGCTTGTTTGTATGGTCCATCATCTATACTGCTCATAAATCCTGATGACCTTGAGAAGAACAAAAAGAAAAGCAAACAGCATTTTCTCCTGTTATTTTTAATAGACACTATCTCTCTTATTTTAAATAGAATGAAAAGATTCCATTCATTTGTATTTTCATTATTACAAAAAAATAGGTAGCAGCTTAGCAGTAGGGGATTTGATGTGAAGCATGGATAAACCTAGAGCTATAGGTCTGTGCCCACTGGAGAGCATACTTGGGGAACTGGATTAATGCCTCTTATAATAATCATGAAATTAGCATTGACATTATAAACTTGAGGCCTTGGAGCACATAATAATCCTAGAAAAACACATTAGGGAAGAAGGAGAAATGCTTACTAATAATACTAAAAACAATAATCTTTTTTTCTTTAAAAAAGAGATGAATATTGAACTGAGTGTGTTACATTTTTTTGAGGCAATATTAGAAAATAATTCCTGGTTGGGGACTTTTTTCTGGGACCTATGACTGGATGTTTTCTCTTAACCTTTTTTTTTTTTTTTAAATTTTAGCTAGAAAAGGAGAAATCTTTCTTACCAGATTTTTTAAAATCCTGTCTAAGTAATAAACTTGTATCCAAGAATGTAGTTGTTAGAAAGTACTGTTATCTATTTAAAACTTACGGAAACACTTAATTTTTAAGGCAGCATTAACTAGGGTTGAATTATGGAGCAATTCCTCTGGAAGTTCATGTCAGAGGAATGTTATTGCCAAATAAATCCACTGTGATCAGTTGAGCGACAGTGAATAGGAAAAGCACTTAAACTAATTGGACACTCAGGGGTACCTTTCCAGAGTCTGTTGTGACATGTTAGCTGTGTAACTCCCATTAAAACCAGTGGGGGTTTTGAGGTTGAAATTCATCTTTACAGATTAAAGCCTTCCTTCTTAACACGTGGCGCTGTAGAAACCATCAGAGAAGCCCAGGGTTGGAACATATCAAATGTTCTTTGGAAAGTAGTGATACTAATTTTTTCCCCTCACATTTATCATTATAAACTTTCTAGATATAAATTTTGATGCACTCAACTGAAGATGGAAAGAGAAGATAAGATGTTTATGTTAGAATTTATGCATTAAAATCATGATTTTTGCAATTGATGTGCTGGGTAAGAAAATCATT
Organism: Delphinapterus leucas; assembly: GCF_059928025.1. Taxonomy (NCBI): domain Eukaryota; kingdom Metazoa; phylum Chordata; class Mammalia; order Artiodactyla; family Monodontidae; genus Delphinapterus; species Delphinapterus leucas. The sequence goes on along the minus strand of NC_143137.1, from coordinate 68,074,842 downwards.
ATTTCCTTTTAAAATGTTTCCTTATATTCCATCGAAAAATGTCTTCTTAGATCTCCACTCCCTCTGCTGGTATTAAGGTACACGCCTACATTTCTTGTGGAAAAATTAGAGGGCTTTTACATAAATTGGTTGGGGTGCCTCTATGATTGCTTTGGGGAGAATTGAAGAAAGAAAGAATGATTTTTAAAACTACACAGAAACATCTCCGTATGTAATCTGAAAAATAAAAGCTTATTTTACTTATTACAAAAATGTAATATAGTTTTTATTAATTTTTTGAAATGGGGAGGCAAGAAATATGATTTACTTCCTATCATTGACTTTAGAGAAATGTTTGTGATATTGACAGTTAGAGAATACTAATCAATGTTTACATTTATTGCATGCCTTGATTCATGTTGTACAAAAGGTTTCTTTTGTAATTTTAAGTCTATTTCAATGGTATTTAAATGCAATGTTTGAGTGATATTCTCGAAAAATATATTAATTGTTAAATCGATAAATACTAGATAGAATAAGCAAAATTGGCCCCAACTCCCTGCTCTGTCATTTAACAATTGGATGGTCAAGGATAATTTAACTTCTTTTATCCTACTTGTTTCGTCTGTAAAATTGTGATAATAAAACCTCCTTATCCAGGTGGTTGTGAGCAGTAAGTGACTCAGTAGGTGTTTAGCACTGACAATTTGTTTGATGATGATCTCTATCCTAGATTAAGAGACAGGCCTTCCAAACTGCCTCAGAGAAAGGAATGAATAAAACAATTGAGAGAATAAATGAATAATTTAGAAGTTGTGGACACTTTGGCTCTGATTTGTCCTTTTCTGAATCAGTGCCTCAAATCCAAAAATAACACCATGATGATTGTGGCTTAGGGCAGTGGTGTGGACAGATAAAGGAAGGTGTGTGAGGGAAGTTATTATTGTCATCATTTTGTGTGCCTAAATTTAAACCTCTGTTCCTAGCAGAGAGTCAGAAATAGAATACATGATGGAGTTCCCATATGAACACAGATCTTCAGGCATCAAATTCAGTGTTCTTTTTTCTATCACACTTAACACTGTCCTGCCCATTCAAGACTAAATGAAATAAGAAAGGAATTTTCTGTTTCTCTAAATATATTTGCCTCATTTACTTTCCATATTTTTGTTTCTACCTACCTAACACATACTTACCTAAAACATTATTTTTAATCTTAGTTGCCAAACTGAAGTCTTCCTTTCTGCAGTTCATCGATTATTCCTTAGAATAATTTGCCCAGGCATTTCCTAGGGTGGCCCTTACAGAAGCCAGGAGAAGAGATGAGAGGGAACTTTATGAGGAGGCAGCACAGGATGCAAATATTAGCCAGACCCTTGCAACCATCAGTGACCCTCTGGAGAACTGACCCTGTGAGCTGAGGACCACTGCTTTGATAATTTTAAGAGGTCCATTGTTTATTATAAGTTGTCTCCCTCTCCGAGGTGACAGCAGCAGTATATATGATTATAAATTACTTCCCAGCATCCTGTCTCTGGCACTCACCCATGCTACCAGAATGTGTGTGGATAGGGGGATGGGCAGGGCTGGGTAGTGAAAGAATGTTTAGAAATGAGGGAAGAGGGGTAGGGCTGCATGCAGTTGATCTCTAATCTGAAAAGGTGTGAAAGATCAGGGAATTTTGGAGAGATAAGAAAAAAAAAAAAATTGAGTCATCAAATTACAGAATGTCAATTCTAGAACAAATGATATTCTAAGATATTTGACTTAAAACACTCATTTGGAAGGTGAGAAAAATGCATGCCCAGAGAGGATAAGTGGATTAATCTGTTGTCTAAAATATAAGATTTGTGCTGAGGTTTGTGAACTTCGATACTGGAGAAACCTTACTGCCTCCGAGTCGTTCTTTTTATTTATACTTGCTGAGTAGTTTTGGTAAAATTTATTTTAAAGGCACAATGAAATTGCAATATTAGCTAAATATAGAATTAATTTAGCCACCTTAATGGGAAAGATCCTTGAAATCAGTTAGGTTCTTCTGCAGTTCATTTTGATATATTCCCTTGGGATTATTTACTCTTGGATTATAACATTTTAATGGACTCTACTTTTCACAGAGATTTCCTGTCGTTCTTCTTTTATGCTTTCTACTTTTTTTTGTTCAATTACACTCGCCTTCCTATTAAACTTATAATTACTGTCCTGAGTCTACTCTTGATTTTAAAAACTCATATGCTGCTGATACCTTTTCCCCACTGTCACCACAGATCTATCACTTACGAAACTTTCGTTGGGTTCTCCCTCATTTCATCTCACTCCTTTCTCTGTAGGATGCAATAATGCAGTTCTTGTGTACTAATTTGATTTGACCTAAACCCAATCATTAAAGTGATTGAGTCATTTAGTTACATACTTTATTATTACTCTTTTAATTTTTATGGAAATTTCAAATATATGCAAGAGTGGAAAGAATACAACAATAAACATCAAGGTACTCATTATCCAGTTTCAGAATTATCAACATTCAGCCATTCTTATTTCATCCATCACAAGCACACATGTTTTTGCCTGAAATGTTATAAAACAACCAAAACATTGTATTTCACCTATGAATATTTCAGTTCACAACTGTAACAACACTTTTGTTTTAAATAATAGCAATGCCATTACCACATGACACAATTTATAATAATTCCTTAATAGCATCTAATGAACAGTTTGTGTTTGTTTTTAACAATTGATTGTAAAAATTAGAATCGAAGTAAGGTCAAATGGTGCATTTACATCAAATGTTTTATAGCCTTTTAAGATCTCTATAACAATCTACCCTTTTTCTGTTGAAAAAGTATGTGTCATCTTCTTTTCCAAGACCTTCGCATATTTAATTCTCTCAATACCATTTAACCTTTAATTTCTTTCACCCTAATATTTCATGAAAGCCATAATTAAATCTAGAGAATTGATTAGGTTTAAGTTGAATTTTGCGGGAAGGTGGGAAGGACAAAGATACTTCCAAGGTGATGCTATATACACCTATGTTAACATATCATGTCCAGTGCCAGGTTAATCCATCCATTTTGAAGGTCCACATCAGCTCTCAATCTAGGAACTATAACACCCAGTGTCAGGCCTTTCTTAATTAATGACCTCATCAGGACTTGCCAAATGGCAATTTTCTAAGTGTATTATTTCTCCTGCATTGAACAACTTTTCATTGAAAAGTTTCCCCTTACTATATATTTATATATGGTTAACTAGTTAACCAACTATTTTGTTCAGGAAAGGCAGGGTAAATGCTTGTTTTGTTCCTGTTAATTTTCAGATTCATGAATTCATGTCCTAGCAAAGGTGATCCATGAGTGTACCTTTCTTTTGGAATATTGTAATAAAATCCTGGCTTTATGAGCTTTCTAAAATGTTTTTTTTTTTTCTTTTAAAGAAGGTGTTGGGGGTAGGAGTTTATTAATTAATTTATTTATTTTTGCTGTGTTGGGTCTTCGTTTCTGTGCGAGGGCTTTCTCTAGTTGTGGCAAGGGGGGCCACTCTTCATCGCGGTGTGCGGGCCTCTCACTATACACGGCCTCTCTTGTTGTGGAGCACAGGCTCCAGACGCGCAGGCTCAGTAGTTGTGGCTCACGGGCCTAGCCGCTCCGCAGCATGTGGGATCCTCCCAGACCAGGGCTCGAACCTGTGTCCCCTGCATTAGCAGGCAGATTCTCAACCACTGTGCCACCAGGGAAGCCCCTCTATGACCTTTTGATATGACCTTAATGGTCTTTGATAAACTTTTTGCTTTCAGGCAAGATAAGCTGACCTAGCTTCATAGTGTACATTTTCTGACCCAAATCTGGAGTTAGTTTTTTTTCCAAAAAATTCTGATTTCATTTAAGGTAGGTAGTATACAGGGGTTACAGTCCAGGTGCTATGATGTTCATTTCTAGAAGATTGTCACTGCTTATAGGCCATTTTAGTGGACAGAACTATGAAATACTTTTCTTTCTTTAAAAAAAGAAATATAGGAAATTAGAAAGAGTTTGTGGGGTTTCTTTGGACTACACTTGAAACTTTTCTGTAAGTTTGGTGTAATATCAGAATAAAAAGTAACACAAGAACATATGAATTTATACTGATACTTGCAAATAAAAATTGTAGGGTTTTGCTTCTTGGATTTTTAAAATCTTTTTCACTTAAAATGAAAATTTTGCTTCCTAATAAAATTAATGTAATTACTTATCTACTGTGTCCTACTCTCTTTAAAAACAAGGTCCCTTAATGCAGTTTTAGACTACTTTGTGGCTCTTTTTGTCATTTGGATATATCTCACTAAGGATAAACACTCAAAATATTCTGTTTAAAATCACTAGAAATAAAGTTACTTTGATATTCCATTATCTGGGTATTCAGTTAATCCCACTTGTTAATTTTTTCAATTTCTAAACTTTGCTTTTTAAAATTTTAATCTTGTTTCTTAATTAGATAAAATATTTGCATCCAACGTCAAAAGTATGTCAACACACATTCAGAAAGAATTCGCTTTAATATAACTCACATGTACACACATCGAGTTCTGTCCTTTCCCATCTGCCTGAACATTTTTGTTATGAATTCTTATTTCAAAATTCAAATGCTTCTTTTTAGAAAAAAAAAATATTTGTGTGTGTGTGTATATATATGTGTGTATATATAATTGTATTCTCTCCTTTTCTTCACAAAAATTGCTTGATTATGGTTAAGTATCACTTTGTACATTGCTTTTTTCACTTAATATATTTGGGGATCATTTTAAAAAAGCTTAAAGAGATCTGCCTTGTTTAATTACAGTTGCATAGTACATTGTGGGGATGTATCATAGTTTATTCCAGGCCGTTCAGTGTTGTTGGTTATTTGGATTATCTCAGTCTTTGGCAGCCATAAATAGCCTTGTCTATATATTCTTTATTATTTCTTGGCAGTGTATATCTAACATAGGTTTTTTTTAAAGGAGACCACAAAGGGAAAATGAATATGCAATAACTATCAAGTTATTGTAAAATTCCCTTCCAGTGGCATTGATCCATTTTGTATACACATCACCCTTGTATAGAGCACCAGTTTCTTCACATCCTCTCCAAAATGAGTATATTGTCCAACTTCTAAATATGGGCCAATCTGATAGGTGAAAATAGTATCTCAGAGCAATTTTAATGGCATAGAAATGCATTTGGAGCACCTGTGGTTGGTAGAATAAATGCTCACGTATATTATGAGTTTTCATGCACATGTATCTCCCAATAAACCCTTTCCGAGGCAAGCGTTTTCTTCAAAGCTGTGTTCAGTTCTGTGTAAGGCAGAAGGCACACATGAAGGGAGAGCCTGGGGTAAACGTTTTATTAGATAGATGGCTGCAATGGAATGAAATCATCATCAGCATTGTTCTCAAACTTACCACCAGAGAGGATGAAGGGTCCATATGTGCTGCACTGAAGTATTTATTTATCACTTCCTGTTGGTCACTTAATAATGGTCTTCTCTGAAAAGATCTGAGAATCCTGATTTAAAACTTTAAGTGTTACTCATTTTAAGAACAAGGATAGGAGAATACTTGTGAGTCTATGAATCTTCATATTTTCTTCTCTAACCACTCATGACTCATGCAAGTGCAAATGTTCTTTGAGGATGACATGACTTATATATCAGACAGATTTTTTTCATATTTAGGTATCAGATAAAATGTTCTTACATTTTAGAAACTGCTGCAAAAGAGTTTGCAATTTATAAACACTGCTGGGAAAACATACAATAGATGTCTTCAGAAAGTGCATTTCTCACTGTTTCTCATTTATATTCTAAAATCACAATGAAACAAGAACCAGACACCCTTTACATGTTTGTACCTCTGATTAAATTAGACACTTGTGGTAAATCAAAACGTATTTTGTAAGTGAAGGAATAGGAAGCCAAATTGCTATTTGGGCTGGAGATTTTCTAGAGAAAAAAATAAGCACATTGTTTTGATTTGGTCACTGCATCAGTAAGTTTAATTTTACAATTGACTAGAGAGATGCTGTAATACCTTATACAAACATGATTTGTAACCTTCTAACCTCTTTTATTCTGAGCACACAAAATTAAACTATTTTTCATCTGTAACAAACTGCAGAGACATAGGAATGGAAAAGTCATTCTTTGCTTCCTCTACGTATACAAGTGACTTAAACAATATAAATAAGAATAATGTCTCCCAAAAAAGGCAATCTTCAGTTTCCTGATGCAAAAATTGGAGTCACTCTCAAAACCATTAAATCGTCCCTTTATGCTACCCCTTTTGGTTAATATACAAAGTAAATTATCACTGTCACATTTTTCCACAGGAAAAAACTTTTGCAAGGAGTTATATCCACTTATTTTTTGAGTGCCAAGAAATCTCAACTACTTTTTTCTTAATTCTATCTTTTTGGACAGCTTGTATTGTTTTGTTCTTCTGTAATAGTAGATATATTTAACATTCAGACAGCCACATTAATAGTCTCTGTAAGTCTGGGGACAAATTATGTTTAATCAATGTCATCTAATTCACTGAGGGGAAACGACCTAACTTTCCATACAGACTAAGTGTGTGGAAGGGGCAGCCTACACAGTATAATTTGAAGAGCCTTCTTGCTGCCAAACATTTCTGCCATCAAGCATGGAATGGTGCCCCGCAAATGTATAGTTCCAAACATTTCTTTTAGTTAAGGCATTGGTCTCTAAATAAGCTGTTTATCAAAATCTCTCAGTAAGGTTTCTAAACACTCAATTTCTCAAGTCCCACTAACCTACTCTAAGAATCTCCTAGAGACAAACACAAAGCTTAATAAGATTTTTTTTTTTTTTTTTGCCGTACGTGGGCCTCTCACTGTTGTGGCCTCTCCCGTTGCGGAGCACAGGCTCCAGACGCGCAGGCTCAGCGGCCATGGCTCAGGGGCCCAGCCGCTCCGCGGCATGTGGGATCTTCCCGGACGGGGCACGAACCCGTGTCCCCTGCATCAGCAGGCGGACTCTCAACCACTGCGCCACCAGGGAAGCCCCCTTAATAATATTTTTAATGTTGATATTTATAGGCTTTCAGTTTGGGAACCACTGAGTTAAGGAGCTATAATCTTTATGTCCCTCTGTTAATTTGCAATTGCCCTATGAGTGGAAATAGACTGTATTGGGATTTGCAAGTCAGGTGAGTGCCAGGCAGTGTTAATATCAGTGCAGCAAAAGATGCTTTTATTGCAGTTCACCTGGCTTCTCTGTGTTTCTGTAAGCGTCCTGTCCCTTCATACTTTCTTTGCTTCATCAAGACATGGTTTTAAAAAGAATCTAATAATCGTGTTCAGAGTTGAGCTTTAGAGTTAATTCCGCTGAATGTGTATGCACTCTCACTATTTGTAAATATCAAAGGCATGGATGCCTAATGGTTAAATAAGGAGATATTCTTGTACAGCTTTCCTTTATGAGATGTGACACCTCATTTCACTTGTCAAAGCCATCTAAGAGATTCTTTACTCCTTGCTAATATTTATACCTGTATTTATAGAGTTCTTTACAATTTAAAACACTTGCTCGACTATGTTTTTTATTTGATGCTAAAGAACAAATCCATGTGAAATAAGATGGTTTTATTGTAGAAACAAAAATTCAAAGAGGTAATGTTGCTTGGGAGACCATATGAACAAGTGGTTACAGTCTGAGGCTTTGGAGCATGACAGGTCAGTTCCAAATCTTGGCTACATCATGGATCCCTGAGAAAATATTTTACTTCTCTGGCTCACCCTTTCTCATCTGAAAAATAGGAAGGAACAGTAGGGTTGTTGTGAAGATTAAATGTGTTTAAATGATTTTAATAAACACCTCAGTGCTCAACAAAGGCTATTTGCACAAATAAATGGGACAACTAGGGTGAGGATTCCAGTTCTCTGATTTAGAGTTCATTGCTCTTTCCTCTCAAGCACACCTTAGTTGCTTGCTGTCAGATCTATTTCAGATATTACAGCTAGCAGAGAGCTGGGCAAGAATGGAATACAGTGTAGATAAGTTTTGAGAGTAGAGAAATAGGTTCAAGGCTAGGGGCATTGTGAGGGACAGCAGGCCTGTGAAGTACCACTGAGGTTTGGGGTAACTGGGAGCATGATCAATAATTAATAAAATAGTGAATGATTGTGAATAAATGAATACTGCACAAGGGCTGAAGTAACTCAAATGGGCCTTGCTAATTTCATTAAATTCCTAAACTACTACTAATTTTGAAGTAGGACTTTGAAAACATATATTTAAGCAGTATTTTATTATGCATATTTCAATCACCTAGAAAAGTTGAAAAAATTGCTGGTGAACACCCATATAACTGTCCACTACCTAGATCCTACAATTGCCTTTTTGTTATATTTGCTTTATCACATATCTACCCGTTTGTCCAATCATCTCACAGCAATTGCAGTAGGTAAGGTATTAGCATATCCACTGGTTCCTCCAGCCCAGATTCCTACAAGCCAGGAAGAAAGTGTTAGGTGACATCAGAACACAGAGTGAGTTACACTGCAGGAGAGAGACTTTGATTTTAGGGAACCCAAGTCTTTTATAATAGTCAGTAAGCATCCTTTCCCTTTGTGTCAAAGAGAATCTCTATCTGAAAGGTAGTAATTTGTTATTCACTGCCTGTGTGGTTACCCTCTGAAGATGGTAGTCGGCTCCCATGGGAGTTGAAGTCTTTCCATTCACCTTAAGGATGGGTGTGATGATATTTGCATGTCGCCCAGGCTGTGTGAGACAATATTCAATGATATTGCTCCTTTAATATGCTTTTAGTGTTTTGTAGGTATTATGAACTGAATGTTAGTATTCTCTCAAAATTCATATGTTGAAGCTCTAAGCCCTTTGTGCTCATATTTGGAGGTGGAGCCTTTGGAAGATAATCAGGTTTATTTTAGGTCATGAGGGTAGGAACTTTATTATGGGATTGCAGCCTATATAAAGAGGAAGAGATCCATGTGCTTGCACCTAGGAAAGGCCATGTGAGCACACCCTGAGAAGGCAGCTGTCTACCCACCAGGAAGAGTGCTCTCACCAAGAACCAAATCTGCCAGCACCTTGACCTTGGACTTCCCAGCCTCTAGATCTGTGAGAAATAAAAGTCTATTTTTCGAGACGCCCAGTCTATGGTATTTTGTTATAGCAGCCCGAGCAGTCTAAGACAGTAGACATGCTTAAAAATAGAGCTATGGGAAGCTCTGGACTATAGGAATTTAAAATCAAAACCACTTTTTCCCCTTTAGTTACTGTGTAAGGCTTACAAAATCTCTCCTTCTATTTTAAAGAGAAATGATGTATGAACTAATTTCGTAAGACTACTTGGGCATCAAGTAATTCTAAGCAAACAATATTTTGATGACATAAGGGTAAATGAATCAGAAACATATGGACCAAATTATCTCTGAAATACTTTGGAGCATAAACATGAAGGGGAAGGGGCAGTGTTTGGAAGGATGCCAGATCCTACGGGGCACTCAAGTTCGCTTGAGAAGAAGAAGGGGAGTTTTACTATTTAGAGGAGCAACCAGAGGCTTCTGAGTCCTGGAATTTAAGGTGCCAGAATCTTAAATATTTGAAGCACGAGGCAAAATGCTGTAAATCAAGTGTGTACTAGCAAAGGTATCAATGCATCAGTGGTTATTTTTGCTTATGAGAGTTGTATTTGCCAAAGTTTTGTTTACTAAAGTAAACAAATAAAAAGCTCATACTTTAGGTTATACTGCCATGCTAAAACTTCTTAGGTCCTAGAGGCATCAGAAGTGAGGCAAAATTATTTAGAATTTATTTATAATTAGTGACAGCTGCCTGTTTATCCAATTTATAAAGATTGGTCAATAGAGTCACAAGAGGGAGGTGACTGCGCATCAGTATTACAGTTTCTGTAGGACACTGTATTTAGTCTGGTAGCTTGTGACTGTATTTCTAAGCTCCTATATAATGGAGCTCTTGATTCAAGAACTTTTCCATAATACTTGAGGATATTTATGCATTTAGCACTTTCTGTAAACTAGCTACTTACTTGCATAATTATCAAGACTACTGAGGAAAAAAGCAACATTTTCTCTGCTCAAACCTCCAACCAGGGTGAACGTGCTTCTCCCATGTGGAGCTTGGTCTAGAAGTACCTTTGCTAGAGGGACTGTGAACAACTTCACTGGACCCTTACCTAAGTGTTCACTACAGCTGTTTCAGCTGACGCATGGTAATTAGTATAAACACACTACAACATCCTTTCATGTATTTATACTATAATTGCACATTTTAATTTCAGTCATTAAACATATTTAGAGTACATTAATTTTTAAATGAAGTAATTATTTTAATTGTAGCATGAATATACTCAACCATAATGCGCTCGATCTGGTAGTAAATTCAGTTTTCGCATATGCTTCAGCCTGTGAATAACTATGCTCAAATATCCTGAACCCCTTATGTTTTAATTTTGATGAGCCTCTGTTTTCAAATCAAAACCTGGTAGAGCAGTGCCTTGTGAAAGGCCCTTTCTCTTTGTCTTAAGGAAGTAATAAGGGCGGGTTTACTCAGTCCCCGCTATGAGTAAATATGCTCTGCCGGATTCTGAAGGAATACAGTGCTGTGGGATTCACTCATTGAACTTGAGAGCCTTAATTTAGTGTTAAGGAACAAATAGGAAACATGCATTACAAACAAATACCTGTAAAACCATGTCCCAGTTTTGATCTTTGTACAGGGATTAGGTAAGTAAATATACTGGTCCTTAGGAAATACACATGAAAAGATTTAGGGGTAAAGAAACATGAGGCCGCCAAGTTACTAACAAATGGTCAGAAAACAATGTGCTGTGTGTGTATGTGTGTGCGTGTGCGCGCAAAAGAGAGAGAGAAAGGCAGAGAATAATAAATGGGGCAAGTGCAAAACAATTGGTCAGTGTGGGTAACGATTATATGCATCTTTCTTGTACCTTGTTTGAAATTTTTAACTAAGCTTGAAGTTTTTTTAAAAACAAGCATAAATAAAGCTCTGATATAAAATTTTATTAGAACAATTTGGCAATGTCTAATTATAGATCCTTAAGATGTTTATAAATGAAGCTTAAAACAAAATTTTTACTCTTAGGCGTCTCTCCTAAGGAAATAATTGGAAAATTGTTTATTGCAGCATTGGTTATAGTACCAAACACTTGAAAAACATCCTAAATATCTCATAACAAGAGAAGAAAGTGATGAGGTCAGAAATGACTAATTTCATTTGTAGGAGGCAAAAGGTCTGGCAAAAAACCAAACCAAAACCAAACCAAACCAAAGTAGGACCAGAGGAAAAAGATATAAAAGGACCAGGATTAAGGCAGAGTTTTGGAAGCAGTCTTCCTCCCTCCCTCTCGCCCTCCCTCCCTTCCTTCCTTCCTTCATTTCTCTATGAATTCAGTGTGTATTTATTGCATGCCTACTAAGTCCCAAGGACTTTACTAGTATTGGGAAAATAATGATGAACTAGGTAAGGGACGTCCCTTTATTGAGCTAATGGTCTAGTAAAATAATAACAACAAAAGAAGGTGGTTAAGAGTGTTTAATGATATAAAAACTTTGAGTAAGAAAGAACATAAAGAAGGTCAGAAATATTTGCGGTCAGACCCATTCAGGGGGTGTGCAGGAGCAAAAGGGAAGGGTATTCTTTAATGTAAGTGCATGTGGATTATATGAATTTTTACTAAGTGAACATATTCCACTTTTGTGAAAAGAAAAATAATTTAGTTTTTCATAAGTCCAATATCCACCACTTTGTGAAGGAGTCAAAAATAATTGAATAAAGTTAAGATTTCCTATGTTCTCCATTTTGCAAAGTTATTCCTTTTCCTTAATAGAGGAACCTGAAGAAGCCATTTACTGAGAAATTTAGAGAGTCATTCTGAACTTCTAAACAGAAGTTCCCAAAGTTCTTGGCTTATGACGCTCTTACTGTCTCAGTTACTTTTCCGTAGCATCCCTAGGCTAAGAGAAATAGCCAACCGTCCTGTTTATTAGGCAGGTAGGTCAAATCAACTTGAAAGTATTTATGTCCTAACACCTTAGTAGCTGTTTGAAAAGATAAGACGTATAAACAGAAAACATTTATTTCATTCTTAAAAAACCGTAATTACTTTCTAATGGGATATGTGTGTCTATTGGGCACTGCACAGTTTCTCAAATCTGGGAATCAGATTGTACACCAATGCTCTCATTTCCTTTCCTGTATTGCGTAATGCATGGTACTTGTGTTTTATGAAAACCCCACTTCACCAAGACAGGATGTCTTAGAAAGTAATGTGGTGCAGTGTAACGTTGGACCCATGAATGCTTTGAGTCAGTAATTTGTATGGTATCAGACAGACGTCAAGTATAGCTGTGAGGGGACTGGGGTACCTAAGGAACAATTTGGAAACTGCAATTCTAGACAATTCCATTCCATTTCCACTTGTGTACCCTTGTGGAAAAGCAGAACATTTCCATTGCTAGTGAGTGAATTATTATTATTTATTATTATTATTTGTATTGGGTCTCAGAAGGACCTGCTACAAACTGCAGTAAGTTGCATTTATCCACCTTGGTAGCTTAGCAGAAGAACACTGCCTTATCTCCAGAAAGGAGTTGTACTAACCCTGAGGTGGAGTAGAATGTAAAAAAGGACTAGACTTTGACAATCGGGTTCTAGCTGTGTATTAAGCCAGTCAATTCACTTCACAGAGATTCAGTTTCCCCAAATGAAAAATACATCTTGCTCTATTTACAACCCTAGAATGAGTATCTTATCAAATAAAATGTTATGTCTGAAAGCACTTTAGAATGCAGGAAACGCTCCATAAATATGATGTTTTAATACTGCCATCATTGTTGGTGTTGCCACTGTGCAAGGTCTTAGTGGCTAGATCATTTATTCTAGAAGTAGTGCAAATATTCCTAGCTTTGGCTAACTAGAGGAATTGGTGTGAAGCCAGGACCATATCTCTCCTTCTCTCAACCAGCTGAAAGATGATAGAGTTCAGTCTGTCTGATTTTAAGATTCAGAAAATGGCTACTTAGTTCCTCTGCGAAGATATACGTATTGTTTATTCACTCCAAATATAAAAAAAACTGCCCAGAGAGAAGTCTTCTTTTGTCTCCATCTTCTAGATTCCCTTTGGTGTGCTCTTTGGTCCTCACAAATAACAGAAGTGTGACTTTCGCCTGAACTAATGAATGCTTTGTCTTTAAGATGGATCATAAGAGAATCCATTTGCCTCTGGGATGTTATCCTGGGTTGTGCTGTTAAAGTGTAGCCTCGAGACATGGTACTTTATTTTTTGTTACTAGTATGATGAAGTGAAATAAATGAGTTAATATTGTTCAAGTCCTTAGAATGTTATATGTAATGCTTATTTTTTGGTATGACACATAATAAGTATTATATTTAAGTGTTTAATAGCAGAAACTTGGGTGAATTTATTTATTTTCAGTCTCATAACTAATGGAGAGCAAACAGAATAAATATCAGTGAGACCATTTCAGCAAGTGATGCTAAGATCGCTGTGGGATTGAGACTGTTCCTAGCACTACTTATCTCATAATACCCTCCGTAGTTTATTTTTCTATTTCACACACATGACATTGAAAAATTATTACTTGCTCACATGTTTGTCTCCCCAGCTATACTAAGAGATTCTGGTGGTAGGGACTTTTTCTCCATCATCTCTGTGTATTCCAGGGCCTGGACATACAGTAGTTGTTTGATACATCTTTGTTAATTAATGGACTGAGAAATGAAAGAAACAGTAAGTAAATGTAATCCTACCCAACTATAAGATTGAGCAGATTAGAGTTCTCAGTTTTATGGACACTGAACCATCAGGATCCTCCTTTATGCCTCCACTTGGCATGAAATCATGATGGTAGGTGACATTCTTACCAAAATATTGATTCTTTTTTTTTTGCGGTACACGGGCCTCTCACTGTTGTGGCCTCTCCCGTTGCGGAACACAGGCTCCGGACACGCAGGCTCAGCGGCCATAGCCCACGGGCCCAGGCGCTCCACAGCATGTGGGATCTTCCCGGACCGGGGCACAAACCCGTGTCCCCTGCATCGGCAGGCGGACTCTCAACCACTGCGCCACCAGGGAAGCCCCCGAAAATATTGATTCTTGAGCTAAGCTAGTATTGATAACTAGTTTCATCAGTATAGGTGATTACTGACTGTCTTCAAGCATCTTATAAATTTTGATTTTAAAATTATAAGACTTTTTTTTGGAAAACGTGTTTCTGATGACCTCGAAGTCTGGGGCAGACACCAGTATTCTGTCTTTTCCCCCACATTTATTTTGTATAAGAAATGGCGGGATTCCTTTTTATTTTCTTGTATTGATTTCCCTCTTTACTTGATTTAAATTCCGTATGCTCCCTGCGTTTAGAATTGTCTGTTACTAAAATGTTCCTTGCAGATTGTTCAGTTTATGGTGCACAATATTACTTTTTCATTGGTAATTGCACTGCAGATTATTATATGAAAAAAGATCCATTCTTTTCTTGAGGCATAAAACCAAGTTCCTGTCTGTGTTGCGGATGTTAAAAATCCCAAGACACGTAAGGAAGAAGAGTGGGAGTATTAACTCTAGAAAAAAACCTTTGGCCAAATACCCATGAAAAGCCTCTCTCATCACAGCACAGGGGATTAAGATTGTTAAGAACGATCTGTCTGAGAGAACTACTTTATGCAATTATAATAAAATATTGAGCATTTCTTTGGATTTTATGCACATTCCTTTCCAAGAGGAAATCCCAAAACATTTTGTAAAATCTCACAAATTTATACTACCAGCAAGTAAAATGAATGATTTAAATAAATTATCAGCATTTCAGAAACAATAATTTAGTTGATCCATAAAATATCTCAAATACTAAATTGCTAAAAGTGAGTCTTTCCCATCTAAAAGTATATAATGTTTACAACTCAGGAGTCTATTTTTATATAAATCTAATATTTTACAATAGCTTAGGTAAGCCTTCTAAAAGTAGAACAAGGATAACATTGAAATAACTTATTGATAGTACCCTGAAATTAGACATCTTTCAAATTCAGAGTGCCATGTGCATGGAGTAGCATAAGTTCTAAAAATAATTTCTTTTAAAAAATATTTTAACTTTCTTCCACTTATTTATTTGTAATATTTTAAATTGTCCCCATTGTGCTTGGGGCCGTTTACTCATGATTATACTGAAGTAGGTTTGCTTTCTTTGTTGAAAATTCTTCTCCCTAAAACTCACGATCTTCGTCTTAAAATGCAAACCCTATCAACCTTTCAAAGTGGACACACGCTCTGACCTATTTATTACCTTGAATGACATCGGGTTGACAAACCACAGGAGTCTGGGCTACTGTGCCCAATAGAATTGATGACGGCGTTCATTGCAACCAGGGCTTTAAGTGTACACTGGTTGTTAAGATAAACACAAAATGTTGATGCCAAGAGAATCAGCCCAACAGAGCTGTAGATGGATGTTATTTTTACGAAGAAGGCCTCTGGTGATAAAACAGGGTTGACCCCGTTAGTGGGGGCTCCATAAATCTTTCCTGGCTGAAGGTTCCTGGCCGTGTAGGTTGGAGGGTGGACAAAAGAATCAAAAGATCCAGGATGTACTGTACGTGTGAGGATTGCCTATGGGACTCTGCAATAATATAACAATAGCCAAGACTGCAAGGCACAGCTTCAGTTCCTGCCTGCTTTCAACTGCTTCTAATAACAGTTTTAATTTTAGGTTCTTCTTTTTCTTCTGCATTAAAGAAAATTTTTACAGTTGTACAGTTTTTATTGTCATTTGGGGCTTTCTTTCCCCAATGAAAGGCTTCTCATGATTCTACACGGTCTTATAATACATGATTCTACGGTCTTATAATAAATATTAGTTATTTTATTGTTATTTTTATGGCCATTATGAAAGTAATGTTTCTCAGTTATTTATGTTGAACATGTTCAAGAGCCTTTCCTAAATTCAAAAACAATCATTAACAACTACAGACTTCACCTTTTTTAATAGTAGTGGCCATAGTTTGAAGACACAGTATATAATTTGTTGAATTCTTTATATTTTATCAATTACTACAAATGAAAGTAAGGATAAAGTGATTATGTTACATTGTAACTATTTCCCAAACCATTCTATTTGATTAGAAATCTTTAGCTTTAATAAACCAACTTATCACACAATCAGTTTATCAAATATTGTCATTTATTTCCATCCATTTAAAAATATATTATTACTGGCACAAATTATATTTCTAATATTGTTTACATATAGTGTAAGGATCACAACAGACTGTGTTTTTATATACCTATTGTTGGGCATGAGCAGGTCAAACATATAGTCTTTCTTGCTGGCAGTTCTAAACTATCCTGGAAATACTTTGTGAGAATCCAAATTCAATAATCTAAATATTTATTAAATACCTACTAACTATTCAGCACTGTTAGGTGCTTTGTAGCTTAAACGAATATGTGATGTGATCCTTAATGATTTTCTAAGGTTAGATCCAAGCCCGATAATTTCCCACACTTTGCCAAATAGACGATAAAACAAGGTTTATGTTATATGGCCCACGACAATGTCAAGAATGGGCTTGTTTAAAATTTGTTGAGTCTGGTTGCTTAAAGTCACTTTCAAATATTACCAAAAAAATATTACCATGAAGATAAAGAGTATGACAGAGGTCAACTACCTTTTTAGTACGTTTCCCTGAAAAACAAAACAAAAGTCCTCTTCTTTTGTAATAAGGTATCTGGCTGTAAGTACCCGTTGTGAATGATCAATGAGTCAAAACTATTAAAAAAAAAAAATCATTTGCCTGAGAAACTACAATTCCAAAGAGCATCTTTAATAATCTAGGCTAAATGGCTTCACTAGGAGTATAATATTTAAAAACTTTCTACCTTCTGTTTAGCTGAAGTTCAAGTTGAATAGCTTTTGAAAGTTGGGAAAAATGTGTTCCACATTTCAATAAACTTAGTGGCTTTATGCCTTGTTCTCTGCTTATGGGCCAGCAATAAAACGTGCCGCTTCCTTCTCTTCTTAGAAACAGAGCTTCATTCTAAGTAGATCTTGGGGGAAATTATATGTATATTGTTAAGGAGATAAAACACTGATGACTTAAAGTTTTAATTCTTGCTGTTTATTTTTTTTTAAGATTTTTAATTCGTTAGGTCATTATCCCCAGAAGCTGATGTTCTATTCTGTGTCTGTTCTAATCACATTGCAGGTGAAAATACATTTTAGTTGTAATTGACATTCCAAGAATTAATAAAATATTTTCAAATATTTTTAAGGGCTCTGAATATAGTTTTCATTACTTTTGAAAGCTCTGCCCATTTTATATACTTTTCTCCTCAAAATGTCTGACATCATTTGGCAAAAATGGTTTAAATATAAAATGGAAGGTGTGATTAGGAAACATGTTTAAATAAAATAGTAAATTTTCTCACTGTTTTTCATAGTGTTTCAGGAGAGACTGGATTCTTGTGTGTTTAGGAAATTTGCAATTTTAAAATGTAATTTAAAAAATAATTTTATATCTAAGTGAATTTCCCAAACAAAACTTCCTGTATAAACAGAATCACTGTCCAATTGATCAGATACCAAACTTATTATGAAAGTGAAAATATACTCTTTAGCTCCTCATCTCTACAAATGTGTGTTATTCAATTTGCTTTAATTTTTTAATATTTTATTAAATTTATTTAATTTTATTAAATTATTAAATTAAATTTGCCAGCACAGGAGGTCATAAGATGCTCTAGTCACAAAGCTTATGTGACCATATATGGCTTTTGACTTATTTGAGTTCCATTCCATGGCTAGTCTCTAATTCCTATTATAATTTAATTGTCAATGATTTTGTTTTGTTTCACATTTGTATTATTTTTTACAATTCATTTTAAGTCTTTTTTTTTCACCAAGTTGGAGCATAAAATACAACTTTTTATTTAGAATCTTTATTAAAAACTTTAATCCACCGTTATTTTAAATATAATAGATTAGAGTCAATTTTGGAGCAGTTAATAATAAGTAATTCCCTGTTGTTTTCATTCATTCTTAACTTTTTTTAATGTACTTAGGCCGAATGAGATTTGACAGATCTTCCATACAGGATGGGAGGGATGGAGGAGGTGTCTGGTGGTTGTCAAGAAAACAAGGCAGCAAAGAAAGATACTCTTGTTAGTGGTTCTTTGTTTTTGTCTCACTTGTGTATATTTTTGTGCAGCATAACGTAGAGCAAACAAGTTACTTAAAGCAAGATAATGTTGCCCATTTTTTTCCCAGTGAGTAAGAGATTTCCCATAAAGGACATATTTTAGTCAAAATAATCATGATTTTTTTTTGAGATAAGATATAAAGAAGTATTACTGTATTTTTTCAGAAATCTAAAGTGCGTATTGTTAATTTTATTTGCCATGACAATAAAATCACTATTATCATGCAGGGTGTATTATAATTGGGCTCTTATAATTTAGCTTAAGTTTTCTTAAATTAATTACAGCACAATTTCTTTTTAACTACCACATTTTGTCAGTCTCTCTGTATTTACTTTTTCCTTTTTACAAACTTAACTTGATATTTTTTTCCCTATGTGTTTATTTAGAATGGTTTACAAAAATTCAGGAGTCATTTGAATGTTTTCCTCTGTCAAACAAAATCTCCATGTGTTCATGTTTAGTAGGTGTTGTCACATTCTCAAACTTATTTCAGTTACTGAGACAGTGTTTTTCATAAATCCAGGATCACAAGATTGAACTGCACGTAGGCCACATCACTCTCTAGAAACAATATTCTGCTTCCTAAATCCAAATTACACCCCTGACTGTCTGGAGACTTTGTGTTGAGGTGTTCCTGGAGACCACTGAGGTTGGGCAATAGAATCTAGTTACTGAACAGCCCTTTTACAGCCCAGGTCAGCTTTCAAACATTGAATAGCAACACTTCTGCACATATGAAAGGTGGCTTGTGTTATCTCCAAAGGATACAGCAAGAATACAATGCATGGTACAGTGGAGAAAGTGGTTGTGTTGCAATCATACTATTCTGTTTGTGAAATTTACAACTGCTCTCGATAAGCGTTTCTTAACCCTGCAAAACACAGAAATTGCAAAAATGCAGTTAAGTAGAATTGAGCTTCACTTAAGAAGACCAACAAAAAATGTCTCTGTAGTATACCAGTAGCCTTAGAATATTTCATGCCTTAGAGCCACAAATAAGTCCTATTTATAAAAGAGACATTGATACAAGGAAGTAAAGCATGCTTCACTGAGAAGGTAGCCTTGTTTGTAAACAAAAGAATTAGTCCTCCTTGGTTATAAGAATAGTTAAGAATGGCTTACACTGCTGGTGAGAATGTAAATTGGTGCAGCTGCTGTGGAAAACAGTATGGAGTTTCCTTAAAAAACTAAGAGAATAGAGTTGCCATATGATCCAGCAACCCCACTCCTGGGCATATATCCAGACAAAACTCTAATTGGAAAAGATACATGCATCCCTATGTTCATAGCAGTACTATTTACAGTAGCCAAGACAGGGAAGCAACCTAAATGTCCGTCGACAAATGAATAGATAAAGAAGATGGAATACTGCTCAGCCATAAAAAAGAATGAAGTAACGCAACATGGGTGGACATGGAGATTATCATACTAAGTGAAGCAAGTCAGACAGAGAAAGACAAATATCATATGATATCAATACAAATGAACTTATTTATGAAACAGAAACAGACTCACAGACATAGAAAACAACCTTATGGTGACCAAAGAGGAAAGGGGATGGGGGAGGGATAAATTAGGAGTTTGGGATGAGCAGATACAAACGACTATATATAAAATAGATAAAAAACAAGGTTCTACTGTTTAGCACAGGGAACTATATTCAACATCCTGTAATAAACCATAATGGAAAAGAATATGAAAAAGAATATGCATATATATGTATAACTGAATCACTTTAGGGTACACCAGAAACTAACACAATGTTGTAATCAACTATACTTCAATTAAAAAAAGAATAGTGAGGGGCTTCCCTGGTGGCGCAGTGGTTGAGAGTCTGCCTGCCGATGCAGGGGACACGGGTTTGTGTCCCGGTCTGGGAAGATCCCACATGCCGTGAAGCGGCTGGGCCCGTGAGCCATGGCCGCTGAGCCTGTGTGTCCGGAGCCCGTGCTCCACAATGGGAGAGGCCACAACAGTGAGAGGCCCGTGTACCGCAAAAAAAAAAAAAAAAAAAAAAAAAAAGAATAGTGAGAAGGAGTAACACAATCCTGGTAGTGATCAAGAGGGCACCTTGTGAGGAGTATGAAACCTGTAATTTGTCATCTAAGTTTTCTTCCAAGGCTGCCATCAATCTCCATCAGGCCCCAACTTCTCCCATACCCCCTACCAAAGTGGGAGAAATATCTCTGTTATGCTTTAAGAAATGAGTTACAATGTGCATTTGTTAACACTGAGCAGGTCTCCCTCACCGCCAAAGCACAAACCACCACAGAGACCCCAGGTGAACATGAGAAAATTGATGAAGGCTGCTCAAAGCTCATGCCTGCAGATACAGGTCGTGTATACAGACCTGTCTCCTACCAACCTCGCCCCTCGGTAGCTTAAGAACTCACTGCTGTGGGGAGACCTGATCTGGCTGTGCCTCGTGGTCCCTGAGGGGCAAGAGGAGAACTTGGAATTAGAAGAGGAACACTGAACAGATGTGCTGGAGACCTGATCGTTAGCATCCCTAGCCCTCTGCCCACTCCTTTTCTGTGCCAGCCTCTGTGGTCTGATCAGTGTTTACTTAAGTACAATAAAAAGTCTGAGTAAAATTAAATATGTGTTTCTTGGGTTTGTTTTTATCTTCTGAGCTGACATTTTTGGCCGTCAGTCTCTCTTTCTCTCTCTCTCTCTTTCTCTCTCTCTCTCTCGCTCTCTTTAAGCCTTTCATTTTCCCATGCTTAAAAACAAAGCATCTTTTTCTTATCACCATCTGTCTTGTATCTCTCTGTACTCATATCATTTTGTCTTATGTAATCTCTCATTTACTTCTTATAGTGGCCAGCCTTTAGTAGTTCCCATCCACCTCCTACATATTTAATTCATGTGTAAACCTAGCTGCATAGAAATCATAAGACCTTTTAAACAGGTTGGTCCTCAATAATGTTTTTAATTATGTGATATTACTTTTTTTCTCCAGCTCTGAGACATCTCATATATTAGTGTTTTTCATCTATTTTCATAGATTTTGCCCTTTTATTTTCCTTTTTTATTATTTCATTTTCAGAATTTGGTACAGAAGAAATGCTACCACAAAATAAAAGTGGGAAGTATCCCTGTTTTTTCCCTAGCATATAGAAGTGTTTAAATCAGGCACTGTTTCTTCCTTACTGATTGATAGAATTCATTCATGAAAACATCTGGGCCTGGATATTTAGTTTGGGGCTATTTCTAATTACAGATTTAATTTCTTTAGGACACATACCAAGATACAGATGTTCTAATATTGTTTCTTTTTCTCTAAGTTTTCGCTTATAGGTATTTGTTCAACTTATCTAAATTTTCAAAATATGTTGCCATGAAATTGTTCATAATATCACCCTATTCACATTTTTTTAAACTGTAGAATTTAGAGTATCCTATTTTTTTGTTCCTTATATAGGTAATGTGTGCCTTCCTTATATTTTTCTTGATCAGTCTTGCTACTGGTACATCATTTTTTCAATTTTTTCATAAGAACATCTGTTACTTTGGTTGAGTCTCTCTATTGTACATTTATTTTATGTTTCTTTTATTTCTGATCTTACTTTTATTATTTCCTTCTTTCTCCTCTCTTTGAGTTTAATTTTATTTTTTAACTTTTTAATATGGACATTTATATCATTGATTTTCAACCTTCTTTATTAATTTGTGGAAAACTGTAAGTTACACTCAAAGCACAGCTTTATATATATCTCACAGTGTGATCTATGTTTTTATTATCATTTAGTTTGTTGTGACTTCTTCTTGGACCATTGTGTTACTTATAAGTGTATTGCTTAACTTCCAAAGTTGGTAGTATTCTAGTTAGATTTTTCATATTGATTTCTAGCTTAATCTCACTGTGTTCCGAGAACATGCTCTGAACTATTTCAGTCTTTTGAAAATTATTAAACTTGGTTATGGTCCACCATTTAGCCCCAAAATTGCTACAGGAGCTCTCAAAAGGAATTGAATTCTGTTTTGCTAGATCCTAAACAACAAAATTAACAAATTTGATCTAATTTCTATATCCTTATTAAGCTTTTTTTGTCTGCTTGTCTTAGTTATTGAAAGGTATGTTAAATCTCCTAGTCTGAATATAGATTGATTTATTTATCTTTTAGTTCTGTCATTTTCTTTTGCTTAAAAATTTGGAAGCTATACTATTAGGTATATACAGTTAAGACAGAGTTTCCTTACAGATTGATCTTCTTATCATTATGAAATATTCCTCTTTATTGTTAGAGATGTTTTATGACCTTCTAGAATCAAGGAAACTGTCTAGTTCTTCACATTCAGCTTTGATATCTTTGGCAGAGATTCAAGGACTCTGTGGTAACTCCCAACACTTATGTCACTCTCAAAGTGTTCTCAAAGTCCTTTCCTACTGAAAAAGATTCCATTGCACTTTTCCAGACCTTCCCATTATTAGGAACTGTGGATAGGATCCCTGTAATAAAATACTTTGTATTCAGAACCATCATATTTTCTCCCCTATTTCCTTTTCCTTTTATATGCCACTATTTTCCTTTAAAGTAGTAAAGAGGAACTATTAAAATATAGAAACTATTAAAATGTAGAGAGTAAATTAAATATAATTTAATAAATTAAATCTATTTAATCTATTAAAATCTCACAGTCCACTTTGACACTGTGGACTCAAAGTAATTTTCCTTTGAGTCCACAGTCTTGTGATGTGGCAATATATATTAATTCTATATCTGCTCCCATTTCTCTCTGACGCCTAAGACCCTGTAGCTGCGAGGGTTTCTTATTCGTTAATCAGTCATCATGACCAACACACACTTAGTTCTCACTCACTTTAACCTTAGGTGGGGCTTGATTGAGGCTTCAAATAATTGTCATCACCTTCCTGTGGCAGTAACAGGTGACTTTTCCAACATATATATTTATATGTAATGGCAAGACTCAGAAAAAATATGGACTATATGATTCAAACTATAGGGACTTCCCTGGTGGTCCAGTGGTAGAGAATCCACCTTACAATGCAGGGGACGCAGGTTTGATCCCTGGTCGGGGAACTAAGATCCCACATGCTGTGGAGCAAACCACGTGCCACAACTACTGAGCTAGCGTGCCTCAACTAGAGAGTCTGCGTGCCACAAACCACAAAGCCCACACGCTCTAGAACCCATGCCCCACAGCTAGAGAGAGAAAATCCACATGCCACAACTAGAGAGAAGCCCGCGCACTGCAATGAAAGATTCCGCATGCCTCAACAAAGATCCCGCGTGCTGCAACTAAGACTCGATGCAGCCAAAGATAAATAAATAAATAATAAATGAGGGGGAAATCAAAAAAAAGATTCAAACTATAAACTTTTCTTATGAAATGGGAAATAAAGAAATTTCCATCTAAAAGTGCCTTACACTTTGATGCTAAAGGATTCAGCTAATTTGGGGGAAGTGTTTGAATTAGTATGGAGCCAGAGGGAGAATTCCAGCCAAGATCAGGGCAGTTAAAATTTTTAATCTAATCTTATGCTGCTTGTGATATCCCGTTATTGATTTGCTGCTTAGTGATAGGAAATGCTATGACTTTTATTCTACGAAACTGTATGATTTTCTCTGTATTTTTATTGCTCTCCTCTGCCCCCCATGGCATCAACGACATGCTTAAGGCTACTCAATTCCCCACTTCTACTCCATTCCCCCATTCCAAACTTTAGGAAGTTATGTTCAACTGACTCAAGACATCATTACCTTTCTCCTAGAACTTGAAACTGAAGATGCTTTGAACAGAACTTCTCTATGCTCATAAACATATACTTTCCT
The DNA here is from genome assembly GCF_059928025.1 of Delphinapterus leucas. Lineage (NCBI taxonomy): Eukaryota > Metazoa > Chordata > Mammalia > Artiodactyla > Monodontidae > Delphinapterus > Delphinapterus leucas. Next base: position 68,050,800 of record NC_143137.1, on the reverse strand, counting down.
CCACATGACTGAAACACCCATACTCTGATCTGAAGAAATGAATTTTCCTTTATTACATGCACCAGCAGTTTATGATCACTTTCTAATTATTACCATACGAGACTAATAGTTCCATCTCAGAAGTAACTACTGACAGAAACATTTCTATATCTGTTTTGTTTCAAGCTCACCATCTTCTCAGGCTATGGTACCTGCTTCTGATCTGGTCACCCTGCTAAACTCCCTTTTCTTGTCCATTTACCTTATCAACAAGCCAGAGTAATTTTCCTAAATAAACCTGTTCATGTCACTTTTTTGCTTAAAGTCATCCACTGACTCTTGGCTGCAAAAATATAGTTTAAAATCCTTACCAAGAACAACTTCTTCATAATCTGGGTCCTTCTTACAATCCTGGCCCTGTTACTAACTGCTCATCACCACTCCTACCATATACCTTTTTGCAGCCATCTGTTTATATTCCTTGTCTCCCTTATAGAGAGGAGATGCCCAGGCATAGGGTAAGCCCTCAGTATAGATGGAGTGCATGAGAAGAAAGATGCATGACAAGACGGGTCAATTTTTATTTGAATGACTCTCACTAAATTATGTCTGTCGGTGTTAACCAAACCACAATGGCTTCTTTGTTTACATCCCATGGTAGTCCATGCAAAAAGATAGTAATCTCGGGCTTCCCTGGTGGCGCAGTGGTTGAGAGTCCGCCTGCCGATTTAAGGGACACGGGTTCGTGCCCCGGTCCGGGAAGATCCCACATGCCGCGGAGCTGCTGGGCCGGTGAGCCATGGCCGCTGAGCCTGCGCGTCCGGAGCCTGTGCTCCGCAACGGGAGAGGCCACAACAGTGAGAGGCCCGCGTACCGCAAAAAAAAAAAAAAAAAAAAGATGGTAATCTCTTTCTGCTTTCAGCCACCTATATTCAGTGGAGCAACTTAATAACTTAAAACTGTAGCTATGGACTAGAGTGGAAGGAACATTGGCTCAGGAGTCTGGAGATGCTAGTTATAGTCCTGTGAATTTAAGCAAATCACCTAATGTCTCAGTGGCTCATTTTCTTCTAGGTCTTTCTCAGGTCTTTTCAGCTTTACAATTCTATGGATTTAGACTGAGCTTCAGATCACCTGTGTTTGTATTAGGTCCATTCTGTTTTTCTGCGCTCTGATTGGATTCTTCCCTTTCCTGGTCCTGCCTCGTTTCACTTTTGTCATTTTAAACTCTGGTATCACAAACATAAAAGAGACTCTTATTTTGGGATGTCCTTTATTTTCCATACCAATTAAATGTCTTGTAATCGCTATCATTTCTGCAGAGCAAATGATTATGTAAAATCATGCATCTTTGATTTGTCTCTACAGATAAGTATATTGATTCTAATGAAATCAGTTAGAATGCATGAGCAATTGTGTGTCTAACTTCTTTAGCCTCAGACCTGTATCACTCGCAGGCACAATATTATTGGCTCATTTGTCTGACATCACATGATATAAAGTTACTATACAAACTTACATTTCCAGTGCTACCTATCCCGGATGATGAACCGCTTGATAGATTAAAGTTCTAGGGCACCAAATTTAGGATAAAACTGTTTATCCGGGGTATATATTTTTCAAAAACCAAATCATTAACTCAAAAATAAAAGAGGAGGTCTTAAGTTAAAATAATTGCTTAAGATTTTATCTGATCTGAAGAGTCTTGTCTTTAATGTAAATAACAGACTCTGGCTGGCCCTGGAGTGAGAACAGGAACACGATCAGCATTGACAACACATGCCATGGTCAGTGTCTGAGGTTCCCATCCTCTGTGTGGTGTTCAGTTCAGCAAATTCCAGAGGATTTTGCACCCCATTGACTGTACTAGTGACGAGATCTGATGTCTGTCAGCAGACAGGAAAGTCAACAGCCTGTTGTGTGCATGTGTTGGACTCACTGTTCTGGTTTTTGTAGAGCGTATTGGCTGGTTTGCTTCAGTGATCACTTTACAGTCTGCTCCACACTGAGTTTGGAAAGAAAAAACGCGTGAAACATTTTCCTTGTACTTCAGTATGTCTTCAACGATACTTGAGAGAAGTGGTCCTTCCTCTTATAGAAGGACCCATTTTATAGACAAGGAATTAAAGGCTAGAGGGATTAAGTGACATGCTCAAGGTCACATATCAAATTAGGGAATTTGTTAGGTGTATGAATTTAGTTTCTCCTAACTCAGAGTCCAGGCTTTCCCCTTGTCTCTGCTCATTTTCCAGTTAAGGCTAGAGCTGTATTTAATTCATGTGTATGATTAAACTGTCACTACAAAGAGGCTTTACTTTTCCATACCCATGAGTGGATGTTAGCTGGTCAAAGACGGAGCATTTCTCTGGAGGTTATATGTCTCTTTAGTATGCACAGGGGAAAGGTTCAAGGGCTCGTCCTCTTATATTTTAGGAGTCCCTCCAAAACAAGAAACGTGGTTGCACAGTGGCCCAAATTTAACTGACATCCTGCACAGAAGTCTTTCTCAAATTTGGCTGGGTTTTGGAATCACCAAGGGTTATATGATTATGTATTTATTCATCTATTATGTTTTTATTTATTTACATGTTCATATAGATTCTCAAGTGTAATGACAGAGCAGCAGAATCGAAATCTCTGTTGGCAAGATCAGGGAATCTGTATTGGTTTAATGTTCTGAGGTAATTCGGACTTGCAGTCAGTTTTTGGACTCACAGCTTTTGTGGAAGGAGGACTCAGCTGTTTGTGGTTTTCTGCTGTAGCATAAGCCTTTGTAACACTACGCGCTACAACTGGAAATGTTTAGGTCGTGTAACATCTTTCAATAAAGTTTGGAAAGTTTGCTCCACATTGACAAGACCATGCTTTCCTGCTCTTTTCATAAGGTATTATTTTCTCCATAATATGCAGCTAAACAGCCATCAGGAATGGACAAGTGTATTTTAGGACTGCATTATGCCTGGGAAGTGTAGAACATCTCTTTTTCTCTACTGGTCTTCTTGCCCTAACCTAAGGGGCAGTGACATCACTTGGAACACTTGTAACATTTTAAACGTGTGTGTAGAAAGTAATTTCAAACTTTGAAATACCACACTGAAATTCTGGGGGAACAAAGCTTTAGATTATCGTCTATAAAAATTGTCTTTATGGATTATTCATGATAATTCCTACATTTCATCAAAGTGTCAAGCATGAGCTCCAAGTTAAAATTATGGTTTTCAAAGCAGAGGGAGGGAAGGAGTGATTAAGCTGATGTGTTCATTATTTATAAAAGGAGTGACTGTGGGGAAATGTTGACATTTAGGTAAATAGCTTAAAATTGCTCACTGTAAATTAGTAACCTCTAAGTATACTTGCCTTTTTATTGTTAGACTTTTTGACTTAAAAATCCGAAATTGACTTAATCATTCAACTGCTTTCCTGTATGAGAAAACCCATCTCATAGCAGTGATTCTGAAGAAGAAACATAAAATCAAAAAAGAAAGGAAACATCGCTTTTGAGGGTGTAGAGTATCAAGGCGCTACTATTTCTTGTGATAATTAATGGTAAGAAATTTGGAATCCAATAAGGAAAAAAAAAGTTATCTTACACGTTCACTGAGCATCAGAGAGCTAGTCATACTTCACTGGCATTTTAGATACCAGCTACCTAGAAATATTAGGCGGTCCCCAAGAATTGCCTAATTTTTCCTCTCAAAGTTTGTGAACTATGAAACTTTTTATTCTACTGGCAAATAGACAGTTTTTTCTCATTTCCTTGCCCCAGTTTCTTATTCATTTACATTCATCGTATACTGCTGTGCTGAATATAGTTATACCTTGAAACATGATAGTATTATGCAAGGAGAAAGAGTGAACGTGTAGGTAACAGTTATTTGATGAAAACCTACGCTGTTGTCTCTGGGGAAGATTCTGTAGTCCAATTTAGTTACTTTTTTCAGTGGCATCCAGCTACTGCAGCCAAGCGATCCTTTCTTGTTTTTACAGTGCTCTAGGTCGTTTTCATCTTCAGTGCTTTATTTCAAAGTTTCATTCATTCCTTAATCTGAGATTCTCAACTTTGCCTAACACATAAAGCCGTACGGAGAATTTATCTTTTTAAAAAAGCACTTTCCAGAATGGATAGTTAATGACACATAATTTTGTTGTATATACATAATTTGTTTAGCACAAACTGATGTAACTCAATGAAAAAAAACCACCCTCAGATGACTGGGGGCTTTGTGTAGGTACACCCTCTGGTCAGAAGTAGATCATGATGGTTAAGAGGTGGTCTTGAGACTCAGACTGCTGGGGTTCAAATCCCAGCCCAATTGGTGAGTTACTTTGTTTCCATTTCCTCATCTATAACATTGGGAGGATGATAATAATAAAATTAATCTTGGAGGGCTGTTGTAAGAATTAAATTATGTGACATGTGAAGTCCTTCAAATACAGCAAGCTTTCACTTATTTTGCTTTACATATGTTTTGCAGTATTTGGAAATGGGCATCCAATATTTTAAAGTCCAGGAGACATAACCTTATCAACAACTTTTGAAGTTTGATAAAAGGAAAACAGCTCTTTGGTTCTTTATCATTTTATTCTCCTCACAGAGAACACAAACCAACAACTAGTCAGAAAGAACTCTTTACAAAAAAAGAAAAGAAAAAAAAAGATTAAAATCACCACCACCACAAAGACAGATTTGTTATCTTTCTCCCAATTTTTTGAAAAGAATCCACTTTGAAAGAGAAAGTTGTAGATAAAATAACATACTTTATGCCCATAGAAAGACAAAGACAAAACAGCAATATCCTTTATCCATGTCCTGCCCTCCATGGAGCTTCCTGTCAAATAAACACACATTGGGGCATGAAGAAGCCTTCCATGGAAAGGATATCTTCAGAGCCTGAATTTTTCACGAATGTTATAGTTCACTACTTTCAATAAAATGTCAAGAGTGATACAATCCATCTGTGGATTAATGTACCCTCACAGAAGTCTTTGTAATGTGAGATCCTGTTTTGGAAAACTGTTACCTTGGTTTCCACAATTCCTTCTTAATATCCTCTGCTTATTCAAACAGCAATGATTCTTGGTAATTGAGGTCATCTTCTAGTCCTTAAGGATAAAGGCAAAACAGAAGTGAACTGAGATTTCTACTTTGAAATGTATTCCTACTTTGTACATATTTATATCAATAAGCTTCCCCTTAAAGTGACACTTCTATCACTTGCCTAGAAGTTTTGCCTCAGTTCAATTTGAACCAGACTCAGCATTTCACTTGCTTTGATTATTAAACTCCAATGCATCGCTGATGCTCTGTTAAGTGATGATTTGGAAGTATCTCTACCTCAGGATTTGAAAACGAGGGCTCACAGAAATGAATTTTTTATCTGTCTTTTTTAGATCTGATGTGGAAAATACAACCATTTACATTTACAGCTCAGTTAAATCCTCTTTAAGTCCTGCATCTCAGATCATTTTCCTTCTTTATTTTTTCACCTACAGTCATGTCTAGCTGAGTTACAACATTAGAAATTCTAAATAAGGAGGAAAAGCATCATTTGATTTACATTCAATACACTTAAATTCTTTCTTAGTAAGTATAATTGTAGATTTACAGATTCTTGATATTTTTCTCTGAGGAAAATTAGGTTTGGCTATGCTAAAGAAATAAATGACAAACGTATGAGAGTTCAGTTTACAGTGTGGAAGCGTGTTGCAAGCTGCTAAAATTCAGTACGTCTTTCAAAAACTTTTCATCAAAAATTATGGGCGCAGGCATTTTGAATGACTAAATCATTCAGAATCAGGCTCATCTTTATTGTTAGAATTCTTTTTTGGGGTACTTTATTTTTTATTGAAGTGTAATTGATGTACAATGTTGTGTTAGTTTCAGGTGTACAGCAAAGTGATTCAGTCACTTCTTTTTCAGATTCTTTTCCCTTATAGGTTATTACAAAATATTGAGTATACATTCCCTGTTGGTTATCTATTTTATATACAGTAGTGTGTATATGTTAATCCCAAACTCCTAATCTATCCCTATGCCCCTTTCCCCTTTGGTAACCATAAATTTGTTTTCTGTGTCTGTGAGTCTATTTCTGTTTTGTATGTAAGTTCATTTGTATCATTTTTTTTAATACGAAATTCTTTGTTTGAATGCTCCAATCTCTGGGCAGCCGAGTCAATCTGCTAATCAGTCTATACTTACATGACTTCCAAAAGTGCAAACCGACCTGCTGCTTTTCCTCCTCAGAGATTTGCTGTCCCATTTGTTTTTAAGCTTTTTGAAAGAAAAAAAATTTTTTTGGCTTTACATAAGAGCTGTGCCGTGTGGAAGTTTTGGAAATTTTAAATTGCAGTCAAGATCCCCACTTGCAGGTGAAACATTATCTGGTCATCTTGTCATTAGTGCTGACAGCTTTGGCTGGGGTCGAAGTTAAGAAAAATGCTGGAATGAACCTGGAAACAGTCATATGTTCCTCATCCATCACCTCATTAATCACCAAGTTAACATTGTCTCTGAAACAATGCTGCTTTAGTGTGGGGTAATCCTCATTTATAGTTAAGCTACTAAACAATATTCAAGCGTAAAGATTCCCTTCCATGCCCTGCCAAGTATGGCTGAGACATGACAGTCATGACATTATTCATTGATAATTAAAGCAGAAAGAAGGATCCTGGGCCATGCTCTCATTCTTATACAGAATAGACTATGCTCATAAGAGGTTTCATGTAGACCTATAATTATTATCTCATTTTTGGGGGTACTGTTAGTATCATAGTTTATGGCTAGAAATACAGTGAAGTCAGAAAATATTAAATTTAAAGTCCTGTACTTCACTGGGTTACCTCTGTTCACAAATGTCTGTGGTATTTAATGTCTCATCTCCAGCTTGCAAAGTTGTGAGATCATACCAGTGTGCAACATCAATACAAAGAATTATAGAGGAAATGGGGAAATGATAATGATGGCAATTGGGTATGATTCTGATTTATGTGCACACTAGTCTAGAGGTATAAATAAACCACTTAGGGAAATGTGTTCGTCTGAATGTGTTGGAGTTGCAATAGATCACTAAATCCAGCGGGCAAATATATCGCCACAAGTGCTTAATTTTTACTTAGAGACAGCTGTTTGTCCTGGAAGGATCTGGTTATTCTTTTAAAAAATATACAATTTAGGTCTAAGATTATGAATATGTTTAGTTATTCATAAAAATATATACATGCCATATATAATAAAAAGAAATGTGTTACCTATTCACACTCCCAAAAGAAAAGGGTACATTTGAAGTAAGTATTTGTATATATGGGTATTCTAAAAAGCTCTGTAAGTATATATATTATTAAATGTTTATGTTCCTGTAGTTTGCTGTCCTTGAGAATTAAAATAACAAAAATAATAACAATTAAAAAATAGTGCAGGGAGCTTAGCTCGGTGCTCTGTGGTGACCTACATGGCTGGGATGAGGGGGGTGGGAGGGAGGTCCAAGAGGGAGGGGATATATGTACACATATAGCTAATTCACTTCACTGTACAGCAGAAACTAACACAACATTGTAAAGCAACTATACCCCACTAAAAAAAAAAAGGAAAGAAAAAATAGCAAAGTTTTTAAGTGATCTAAGGTTACTTAAAGTTTAGTTTTTGTATTACATAGGTTAGAGAGGAGCAGTTTCACTTAGGTCACATAAGAGTATTCTAAAGTTTTCCCATATTTTAATATAATAAGACTTCAAATTGAGATTTAATTTGTGAAAGTCAATCTATTAAGAGGCTAATTATGGATACCTGAAGTTGTAATATTATAGAAACAGATTGAGTCTATTATTTCCTACTGTTGGAAGATGTATAAGCCCCTGTAATAGTTACAGTTTTTTAAATGTGAAAAAACTGAAGTCATGGTAATACAATATGACTATTTTGACTATTAATGTTATATTCACTTTTAAATTTCTTGCTATATACTTCTTAGAGCTGTGCCATATAGTTTCCAACACTCTACCAAACTCTTCCTACAAAAGTTGAAAGTAATCTCCTAATGATTCAATTACATGGCATATATCCAGACCTTATTTTATTGGATCTCTTTCCATACGACTCCATCTTTCTATTTCAGACCTCTTCCGAGTCTCCTACAACTTTATTACCGTTTCTAGTCATTCACCGTTCTTTTTTTTTTTTTTTTTTTTAATGGAGACCTTAAAAATTGTTTCCATTAGGCTTTTGTTGTTTGGTCCATTTACCATTAAGACAGCTATTCCTGAATGAGATCATCCATTCTTTTGGTTTTCTCTAGATGCCTTTCCAAGTGTGTTGAGCATTATAACACCTGACCCCTCTCTACTGAGATCTAGATTTCTCTTATCAACTGTATCTCCTAGACATTTCTTCCTGGATATCCTCTAGCCCCTTCAAAATTAATGTGTGTTAAGATGAAACCTTATTCCATACAGGCTCTCCTCATGTATTTTATATCCCTGTTGGCTATGTTGCCATCTCAAAGGCATCTCACAGGTTAAGGTGTTGCCTCTTTTCTCTAATTCTCTTTCACATTCAGCCAGTCGCAAAATTCTGTCAATGGACTACAAGAGCTTCTTGAGTCTGCCCATCCCTTTTCATTCTTATGGTCCTAGCTCAGACTCTATTTCTTGCCGTAAGGCACAAGGAGCTCAGCTGACCAACCGAGGTTACACAGCCGGTAACTGCCTCAGCAGGTGGCCGAACTGCAGTGAGTCTCTCTGACGGCTTGTTCTTTAGTCAGATATCGAATGGTACAATCCATCCATTCATTTTGTTAAAATTGGTTTTGTAGATGTTGTAGTTGTTGTTGCTCTTACATGGGCTTTTACTTGATTAAAAATCTGTGTTAGACATTATGGATAAAATATTAACTGACTTTCCTCAGTTATCATACATGAATATACTGTGATATTACTGTATTATTTCATCAGAAGTTCCATCTCCATAGCTTTTGACAAGAGGAATAAGCTATATATTTATATATGAGATTTTCAAAATAGTCTTCAAATAGACAAAGTAAAAGTCATAAGATATTAAAATAGCTTATAAAAGGGGAGTTCTAAAAGTTCTCATTTCCAAAATGAGATATATATTTTTTCAAAGATTAATTGAGTTTTTACCTCTGAGGCACCATCTTACCAAGTGTAGAAAAAAAAAATCACACACATACACATATGCACATATGCTTGTATACAAATTACATATATATGTAATTTGTGTACATAAATACATATACACTTGTATGTATACATAAACATTTAATGCATATGTGTAATTATTACATGTATTTAGTACCCATACATATATGTATTATGCATATACATATAATTATACAATTGAGAGGACTACACATTTCTACTACAGTGAAGTTGTTAAGCAGTATAGGAAATTTCAAACATGAATGATCTTGCCTTTGAATGTTCAGAAAAAATAATTCTTGTATTATATGAAAATATATCCTTGGCATAATCATCTTGGTACCAAGGTCTGGTACTGTTACAATTCAGGACAAAGATAAAAACAAAAATAAAGCAATCTTTGCATTGTGTGTGTTGCCACTTGTAAGAATATTACAATGGATATATCAGTTGTAATAGTATTGTTGCCATCACCATTTTGGATTAGTGATTTAGAGCCAACATTTAAACTCACTACCCTCTTGATGGGTTATCCCAGAAACAGATGAGAATTTAATGAATCGCCCACCTATTCGGTCAGGAGGCGGGAGGAGAGCTGTTAGATCTGTTAGAACATCTTGTTAAGTGAGGCCAAGGAAGAGTTACAAATGAAAAACAGACTATTAGGTTTGCTGGGGTCAAAGGAGAAGTTGAGTTTGTGTGGGAGGTGACGGGGGCCTCACAGGGGTCAGGGGTGGGACAAATCCCTCACCCGCATCTCAGGATCATACTATAGTGAACAGTGAGCATCTTCCTAAAACATGAACTATAAAATCTCCCTTCTAAAAGGATTAAAGGTCTTAATCTTTAATTATATTTCCTTAAAATTATAGAATTATGAATACGGCTTAGTGAATTCAAATATAGATTTATTTAACAAATCCCATAACTGCCTCAGAAATAATATCCAAAAACTACAGACACCTGTTATTTAATATAGTGCAAATACCCTGTGTAAAATTCTGGATTTTCTATTTGCCTGGAAGAGCCATTATAGACGCAGTGTTGGGGTGTAAATATTTTCAGGAATCCTATTATTAAATTTCCATGCACTGTTGTGAAGTTTTATTCCTTTTGTATACATTTAAATGCTTTTAATTCTGGTTTTGGGGTTTTGTTTTTTTTTTTTTTTTTGGTAAAGAACACTATAATGCCTTCAATTAAAACAAGCTTCATTAAGAAACACCTATGTCCAAATAAGTAAAAATACTGTAACCATTTACACTGTCAGGACAAATATTGTAGCTGCCATTCCTTTCCCATAAATTAAGCCAGATGTGTCTGGCCAAGTTTCCCTCCAACAACAGAATCCCCTTGCTCTTCTTAGGCCTTTAACGTTCCCTAAATGTCCCCTTTTCCTGCTCAATATATTTCACATGTCCATGTGAAATCAGGGGAGCCATAGTAAATTCAACACGTCTATTAGGCAAGTAAGAATACAACATTTCATTGTTGTCTGGATCATGCTTTCCAGGTAAAATCCCTGGAGACTATTAGATTGAATAGCATTTACATTCTTCCAATCTTTGTTCTATGTTTTTACATTTAGCAGTACTGTAAAACTGTATGATCCATATTTGACAATGTTCTTGCAACAGTATTTGAGAATCAATAGGTCCATGCTAGTAAATACTGTTTTATACCCCTAATTTGTAGTTACCTTGCTAAGTCATCACTAATCCCTGTCCTCTCTATTTCCTGGTGACCCTTATCTACTACTGTTAACACAGTAAAAGACAGTAGAGTGCCTATGAAGTATGGGATCTAGACCCAGCATTTTAGTTGAAACTGACTTTGTTGTTTATCAAACACTTACACAGTGTTTAAAATGGGAGTACTTAAAACTGCTTGAAATATTAACTTATTAACTTATTAACTTATTTAATTCTATAGCAATACTATGAGAAAGGTATGATTATTAGTCCCTTAAATAGATGATTAAATTGCATCACAGAGAATTCAAAGTCACACAACTCTCAAACAGCAGAGCAGTTATTCAGACCCACGTAGTTTAGTTCTAAAATCTGCATTCTTAAATTTTCCTGTGCTACTTCTTCATTTTACAACCTTGGGCAATTTCCTTAACCTTTCTCAGCCTTTCTTCATATATAAAATAGGACTGCTAACTATACGTAGTTCAGAGATTTGTGAAAATTAGATGTGATAATAGTCATAAATGCTTAGAGCAGTACTTGGCATATAGTGTTAACTACTGTTATTTTCAACATCACTTTCCCTACTGACCTTCTTTTATTTCTTTAGAAGCACTGTGCTCCTACCCTAATCAGGGCTTTGCACATGCAAGCTGAAATTCTCCCTCTCTCTACCTCTGACCCTCTTGACCTTCATTTCCAATTAGCCTATATGCTAAGACCTGTACAAATGTACCTTCTTCAGGGAAGCCTTTCCTGACCTTCATACTGGGTGAGCACTCCTCACCCCTTTGGCTCCCTAGAAAAAAGAGCCTGAGGCAAAGGCATATGTTTTTTCCATTTGGCTGGACATTTTCTAAGGAAGTGCAATCCCAGGGAAGAGGGAGTGAGGAAAATGAAAGGCAGGCATTAAAGGAGAGAGATAGTAAATGCAAGGGAGTACATTACTCAGATGGCCTAGCTTCTTGTCAAGCTGATTGCTCCTTCACCCACTGCATCTTCCAAGAGTCCCGATAAGCTCCCTAAGTGGTCCATCAGGGTTAGGAAGGGAAAAGAATTTATTCTTCTGGCTCTTGTTTCTATTAGTCAAAGGTGGTCCATAAGGTTTTAAGGCCTTTACATTTTTGTGTGCATACCTGGGTGCCAAGCAGATCTACCATGGCTCTTGCTTTGAAGGTAACATCAGACATACAAGGTGAAAGGTTAGAGGTGCTTTGCAAAACCTGGATGTAAGACACAGTCCATGTGCATCCTTGAGTCACATGAGGGATGAAACAGCCACCACTACAGGCCACCTGGGTGTGTACTAGGGACTGTAGGTGGCTGCAGTATCAGAATTTGGTCTCATGATTTCAGGAAGAGCACAGATAGGATATCTCAGGTTATAAAGCAGGTCAAGTACACAAACTGAGTAGAAGAGATGCAGAATTCAGACCAGTATGCCCTGTTGTCCACATTTATAAACCCAGGTCTCTTTTCCTTTATACTATTTATCATAGTTTACAGTTACATATTTATTTGTAAGATATTATTTACATTAATTCTTGTCTACTGCACTAGACCGAAAGAATCCTTAAGGATAGAGAGGGAGCATAAGGTTCAGATTACCTGGATTTGAATCCTGGCTCCACTAATTACTAACTCTGTGTCTTTGGGAAAATTATCTCACTTCTCTGTGCCCCATTTCTACACTTATACATCAGGATAAAGATAGAACCTCTATGAATATTAAAGGAGAGGCACTCAATAAGTATTAGCTACTGTCACTGTCATCACCATCATCATTCTCTTTGTACCTGCAGCAATTAGCACATTGCTGCCTACAGAACAGGCTCTGGAGTAATAGAGCATGAGATCCGTGAGGACTGAGGTTTTGGTCTTCTCCATTCCTTTTTGGACCTCGGACTTATAAAGGAGAATTTAAAATGTACTAGGTGTTTTAAGAAGAATGTTTAGAATGATTAGATAAAAGAGACAATGAACGCCAATGTGTTTGTTCCATTTGTGTTCTGGAAAGTGAATCTTACACTGACTTAGAAGAGGCTTTACAATAGTCCAGAGTAGTTTTTACAATAATAAACTGTTTATTGTATTTGTCTTGGTTGACCTGTAGGACAGTGGTCCCCAACCTTTTTGGCACCAGGGACCAGTTTCATGGAAGAGAATTTTTCCACAGACTGGAGTGGGGAGGTGGTTTTGGGATGATTCAGGTGCATTACATTTATTGTGCACTTTATTTCTATTATTATTACATTGTAATATATAATGAAATAATTATACAACTCACCAGACAATCAGAATGCAAAATCAGTGGGAGCCCTGAGGTTGTTTTCACTTGCCACTCACTGATAGGGTTTTGATATGAGTCTGCAATCAATTGGTTTATTATGGTCTCTGTGCAGTCAAACCTCTCTGCTAATGAGAGGTTTGCAGTATTTGCGGTATTTGCAGCCGCTCCCCAGCACTAGCATCAGCACCGCAACTCCAGATCATCAGGTATTAGATTCTCATAAGGAGAGTGCAACCGAGATCCCTTGCATGCACAGTGCACAGTAAGGTTCGTGCTCAAATGCCGCTGCTGATCTGACAGGAGGTGGAGCTCAGGTGGTAATGCAAGCGATGGGGAGCGGCTATAGAGATGATGCTCCCTATTTTGCATAAATTCATTTATAAATCAATATTACTCTACCGTTATGGATCAGACATATGAAATGTTTATATAGGACATTTTGGCCAATCACATGATAGATTTTAGTATGCTCTTGTCCCTGTGATAGAGTTCTATAAAGAGAAATGTATAACTTTTGCAGTAAGTGAATCAGAAATGTAGACAGGTTTGGATAGAGTTGATACAGACCTACAGTTCCTACATGTCTTTAGTGTGCATGACTGTGATTTAGCCATGCCTATTAAACTTTTATTTTTAGTGCTCAGTAGTCAAGGCTTATCATTTTGCTACAGGAAATATGGTTTCTTTTAAGTTATTCTTAGTATATTTTCACTCTTAATTGGATATTTGAATTTGTAGGACTCTGCCAGTGATTGCACACTGTAGAAAGAAAAAACTTCTATGACATTAGTAGAATTGATTTTCCAGCAGACTAATAAATAATCTCAATGACTTATATTTGACGGAACAATTACATAAAAACATTTTATTTTTACAGCCTTGAAACCTTCCATCTTTTGCAGAACATAAAATAAATTTGAATAGAATAATTTCACTTTACAAAAATTTTACAATACATCAATGTCAACTGATATTTATCGAGATCACGTGGTGTGTTGGGCATTATTTAGGGTACTGGGAATACGTACAAAGAAATTAGCTTTCTGATATGCTGTAAAACTTATCTTACTTAGAAATTCTAGGTTGATATAGGTGATAAAATGGGCCTAAATTATCCTACATATTTTGTGTCTTCTTTTTGTTTTAGAAAATTTTTTACCTTTTCCAAGTAAGATTCTTCTGGGTCCAGCTTAATATCATTCAACCTTAAGCTTGTGGACTTGTGGTCATTTGCAGAACTAATATGAATTATTTCAAACATTTGTGCTGCATAAATAAAGAAGGGGTCTTATTTCATTTATTTTAGTGTTTGTAATATTTGTCTATCATGACATTGAATCTCTGGTCCTTTTGCCAAATATAACCACAAAATAGTATTCTTATTTTCCTAGGAGTCCTGGGAATTTGCACCACACTTCTTCGAGTAAATACATGTGTAAATATGTGAGCTTCTCAGCCCCCCAAAGACCCTGGTTTTCCTTTCTTGGCAAGGGAAATGAATTCTAGAATCCTGAATCATTTACTGAGTATGCTTTCCTTCTGATCTCCCAGAGGTCTGATCAACAAAGTGCCAAAAGACGTGCTCCTTCTAGGGAGACTAGCAGCCCAGGTCTCTCTGCAGGAGGATTTGATGAATGTTAATGAAAACCCCTACTGCTCAGAAATAGACAAGTTCGAGCTCTGGTAAAACAGGTCCTTGATGGTTATGCTAATATCTAAGTAGATCACCATTGCCTATAGTTTTTTTTACCGAAGCTCTTTATGCTTGACTTTAAGTATAACCCATTATGGTTGTTTTTATTATCTAGAGGTGGTAAAGATGAAGTTGCAACATTGAGAGGAAATATGAATGATGCTGTTTCTCTTCAGCCTTTATTTAACATGTATTTTTTGAAAACAGAAAGGGTGATCAAGTTATTTTTATATACACGGGGTTAAATATAGGATATTTATAATTAGCTGGTTTATATATATATATTTATGATTATGTGGGATATATATGATTATATGGGATATTTATGATTACTATATTTATGATTATTTTAAAGAAATGCTATGCCAATCTCAAAAGCATGCAGCATTGTAATGAGACAGTTAACGGAGTCAGAAATTTCCAGCTACTTTGAAGCAATGACTTCTGGTTTGATGACCCGTGCTTTAGCTGGGGATGTCCCCTCATCTCTGGACACTTACACAACTTTCATTTCCTTTGTTCAATAGCAGGCCTCACTGAAGCAGGGACTACCTCTTTCTTCTTCAACACTGGCTGTATTACATACTAGGCACACAATAAATGTCTGTTGCATGAATTACTAGAACATTATGATTATAATTCAGTGAAGAAATCACACACTAATATATCAAAATCTTTATTTTGTTGATAATCATAGAAATTACTTTTAGCTTTCTCAAAACCTCAGTTTAATTCCCAGTTCAGAAGTTATCAACTGTTTCTTTTTATTTCGTATTTTACCTAAACTGCTGCTTCATAGACGTTATTTTTGCTCCAACTTTCTCTGATCAGCTGCCTATAAAAGTTCCAGATTACAAATGTTTCTTACTTTCTTACTATTGTCTTATTTATTTTTTTTTGCGGTACGCGGGTCTCTCACTGTTGTGGCCTCTCCCGTTGCGGAGCACAGGCTCAGTGCCCATGGCTCACACGCCTAGCCACTCCGCGGCATGTGGGATCTTCCCGGACCGGGGCACGGACCTGTGTCCCCTGAATTGGCAGGCGGATGCTCAACCACTGCGCCACCAGGGAAGCCCACTATTGTCTTATTTTTAAATCATGTCAATGTGAGTCGAAAATCTTATTTCTAAATGGCATATAGCCAAGGTCAATATTTAATTTCTCAGTTCTCACTGAAGAGTTTATTAAATTAATATTCTTTCTTTTCAGCCATTATTTGTCATATGCATTTTAATATAGTAAGTATAATTGAACACAATCTTATTTAAATAAGATAAAATATTTTCCATAATTATGATGAATGTCCTTTTTTGAGGCTCATCATAAAGAAAACATTACTGGCACATGTGTGGTTATAGATATTGTGTTTATGAACAATTGAAAAATGGGGACTTGCATCTAAGGTTTGAGAAACAGATTTTGTTAGAAAAAAATGTGAAATTGGATAAATAGCCACTTTGAAACCTTATGTGTCTCTTTTGTTCACTGTTGTACCCCCAGGACTGCAAAGTACCTGAGTAATCTTGCTACGCCCACAATAAGCACTCATTAGGTATTTACTATGAACAAATAAAATTTAATCGATGAATGAATGAAACAATGAATGAAAATTCTAATAAATATTAATCACAGTATTGCTTAAAATTCAATATCGAGCATGCCCTGTAAAACATGCTATCCTTCTTATAGAATCCGGTAACGTGAAGGAGACTACCTGTATCTGAAAGAGTAACTATTACAGTTTGCCTTGTCAAATAGCTTGACATATAGACATCTTGCTCTTCTTACTCTTATTTTTCTGCCTTAGTTTAAACTGAGTAAAAATCTATGCCTTTTTAAAAATACACTTTGTTTAGAACCATCATAAAATCTATGAACACAAGTTATTCATGGCTTGGGCAACGTTTCTTTTTTTAATGACTGAAAATCATGTCTTTTTCAAAGCAAGATCAAACCTAAATTTTATCCATCCCTGAAAAGTTGAAAATGAATTATTTTAAGATTCAGAAGGGTTCATTCCAGGATCTTTTATGATATCTATGCTTCCCCGGGGAGAGGGCAGGAAATGAGAGCATTCTGAACACGACCACTCCTCCCTCCCTCTCAGCATCCTGAGGCCCCTGCACAAGGGCCTCTGTCATCTGAGAACTCCCTCGAACCCCTGCCCACAAGCACCTTTCTCACTGTACCACTTACACTGTTAAATGAACCCTGTTAAACTACGTTTATTGATTCATTCCTTATGAAACAAAAACAAACAAAGAGTTTTAAGTCAGAACAACTCATTGGATGATTTTATTTACCTTGGCTTAACGAAGTCAATCAAATTGATGAAACCAGTGTGTGCATAGACACGGCTTAAAGTGCTAGAGCTGATGTTTTTAAAAACCATTAAATTTTATGATATAGTTTTAAAACAGGACATGTGTGCGTGAGCAGTATTGCAAATTATCAAATATCTTTACAGGGCTTCTGTATGTATTAGATCGTACTATGTGCAATTGCTGATATTCACCTGCTTCTGACCTAAAAAAAAAAATGGTAATTTTGTGGGCTTCAGTCTGTCATATAATGGAAAATAACTCCCTAATGTAGGCTGACATTTTGTAAAGTCCTGAGTCATGTTTAGCTAATTAAAAGAAGAAAGAACATGTCACAGGGGCGGGAGAGGGGAGTGTCCTCTTTGGACTTGGAAGCAGAAGTTCAAGGTTCCACACTTGGCTCTATTATTTAGTGGTTGTGTAGTCTTAGGCAACTCACTAATCCCCTTTGATCTTCAGTTTTCTCTTTGATAAAGCAGATGTATTAATAACACCCTCAACAGTTGTTGCAAGGATTAAAGGAGGTGATGTATG
Organism: Delphinapterus leucas; assembly: GCF_059928025.1. Classification (NCBI taxonomy): domain Eukaryota; kingdom Metazoa; phylum Chordata; class Mammalia; order Artiodactyla; family Monodontidae; genus Delphinapterus; species Delphinapterus leucas. Next base: position 68,033,139 of record NC_143137.1, on the reverse strand, counting down.
TGAAAGTACTTTGCAAACCATAGAGAGCGATAAAATCCAAGATAATATGCAGACTTCTGTTTAAGACTGTCTAGCAAAAGTACGATGAATAATGAGAAAAACAAGAAAACTTTTCTCTTGTATAACTGATTCCTATCATAAATTGAAAAAAGCTGTAAAATATTATACTTGTTGCTTTATAAGACAGACATCCCATGTGCATTTTTAAGCTATGATATCTGCCAATAAAATTCCCAGGCTAGGCCATTCCTTTCCTATGAAAGCAAGTCACACCACTCCCAAGCTTCATGCAAACTGTCAGTACCATCTAAAAATATTCCTGCATATTATGAATTAATGCTTCCCACTTTGACATTACAATATCGTTTTTATACACTCTCTCAGCACTTTCCTCCAAGCATGATTTTATTAATGCTCATTTTCAGTACAAGACAAAAATCTTTGCAAATATTTGTTCTTGTTTTTCTTTGGAACTGTGAGGGAAGACTGCTGGCTTTTGAAGGAGGGACAGGATGTATTTTTGGGCTGTAGTTGTACTTGGCTTGATCCGCTGAAGGAGAGATGGTGTTCTTAGGTGCCAATATTTGGTTTAGAGCTAACAGCAGAAAAATAGCTACTTTGGTAATCCAAGTGATGCTTTCTTGTAGGCAAGTGAGAGAATAAATAGAAGTAGTCCTATGAGCTAAATTACCTTTTTTTTTTTTTTTTTTTGCTTCCTAGTTCTAAATATTTTTATGTAAATTTATCCCAATTTACGTCATTATGTAGTATATAATTGGAATTACAATTTTGAATATCACAGGTGGGTTAGATTTTAAAAGTGTATGTATCTGTACTAAAGAATATAACAAGGCAAGGATGTGATTTCATTATTAACTGTAAAACTAAGTTAAAGCAGGTATAATTTATTCTTCATATTTGTGTCTTCTGCATAAAATATGACTGTCACAATTGACAGTTGGAGTCCAAATAATGATACTACTGTAGTCATATATCTTATAAAAGGTATTTACATTTTAAGGAACTAGGTGTATAGTCTTATCTTTGATAAACTTATCAACTAAATTTGAGGCAAGTAGTATTATCATGGCAAGCTAATCCACTGTAGCTCTTTTCTAAGACATTTAAAAGTATTGGTAATAATTTCAATAAACCTTAATTACACACTATGTCTGTGTAAACTCTAACAGGGTAAATATTAAACCCATAGCAGAGTTTCTCAGAATGTATTGCACAGAACAAATATTCTATTGGATACTGATAGGAACTTTGTGGGAAAATTATCGAATTGTTGAATAAGTTAAGAAAACCCAAGTTTCGGGCTTCCCTGGTGGTGCAATGGTTGGGAGTTCGCCTGCCGATGCAGGGGACACGGGTTTGTGCCCCGGTCTGGGAAGATCCCACATGCCGTGGAGCGGCTAGGCCTGTGAGCCATGGCCGCTGAGCCTGCGCGTCCGGAGCCTGTGCTCCGCAATGGGAGAGGCCACAACAGTGAGAGGCCCGCATACAGCAGAGAAAAAAAAAAAAAGAAAACCCAAGTTTAAATAAAGTTAAATATGTTTCTTTACTCCGAACCTTTGTTATCTTACTAAGTATCAGATATCTCTAGGAGGAGGATACACATTTATTAAATTTATCTGACTACTGAATGACTAGTAGATTTTAGAAAACTCTGATTTTGAAACATAATACACAAAAGGAATCGATATTTCAAATTGTTTGTTGGAAAAGTTGATAGTTTTAAAATAAAAATCCCAAACTTTCTTTGGCACACTAAAGTTCATTTTAAAAAAAAGAGAATATTGTATGTTACATTGATAAGAATTACTAAATGATAACTTTACAGATTATTTTACCAGTTTACAGTACAATATCATGGGTACTGCTTACACTTAAACATGGCTGATTGACCACTTGCATTCATCTCTGGTTCTTTGAGAAGTCTCATGAAAATGACAGTAAGAGACTGACAAAGAAAGCCATAAACCCCAAGAACGTTGAGCAACAAGTGGAGAGTACTGCAACAAAATCTTGAAAGCTGAAAGTTGATGAACAAGAATTAAACTAATTTGCTGAATCAAGAAGGCTGAAACCCAAACTTACTGAGTATGAAGCCAAGAATAAAGATGATCTGCCTGAGAAAACCCTAGAAAGTCTCAAAAAGTGGAGACCGTAGGTGCATCTGAAGAGGGTGTACAGTTGGAGTTGAAAACTGAGGACGAGTTGAAATTCCTTATAAGCATTAGTGTTCCCCAGGTCCCCAGAAGAGCTGGGCAAACTTTATTTCCTTATTCAGGAGAAGACAGGAAGCTTAGTTTCTGATCTCAGTGAAACAGAAGGCCCTTGCACTTGGGAATAGCAAATAGAACTGAAGGCAAGATAACTAAACTGAACACAGGAAAACTGAGGAAATCTTTCCCCACTGGCTTCAAAAATATCTGGAGAGTTCTTATAACCTCCTGGTCCACAATAAGACGATTTCTCCCTGACCTACAGATATTCAAAATGTCAGAGAAATATGAAGATCAAAATAAAAAACAAAACAACAGCAATAGCAATAAAAGTAACTTGGGTGAAACAAAGACAGTGCAAGGAGCAAAAGAAATAGTTTTAAAATCCTATTTTAATTAAATTACAATTATGTCTTTAGAGAAGGAAGAGTAGATACTGTATTTATGAAACAAGAATAGAATGCTAAATAAAAGAAATACGCAAGAACAGAAGTGAATTCTTACAAATTAACTATATGAGAACAGAAAGAAAATACTCCAAACAAGGGTTGAAAGATGAAGTTGAGAAAATCTTCTGGATAGAATAAAAACAAAAAAGAAAAAATAAAAACTAGAAATAAGTTTTTTAAAAAAATTAGAGGATTAGTACAGGAGGTCTAATTTAGTGTAATCAACATACTTTTTAAATTTAAGAAGAAATTGAGAGGAAGGCACATACAGAAATTTTCCATGTATCCCTTCCCCCAACACATGCATAGCTGCCCCATTATGAATATGACCCACCACATGGTGCATTTGTTACAATTGACGAACCTACATTGACACGTCATAATTACCCAAAGTCCATAGTGAACATTCCAGTTTACTTTTGGTGTTGTATGTTCTATGGGTTTGGATGAATGTATAATGACATGTATCCATTATTATGGTATAATGCAAAGTATTTTCATTGCCTTAATAATCCTCTGAACTCTACCTATTCACCCCTCCCTCCATTCCAACCATGGCACCACTGATCTTTTTACACTCTCCATAGTTTTCCCTTTTCCAGAAGGTCCTATAAATGTAATCGTATATTATGTAACCTTTTTAGATTGGCGTCTTTCACTTATTAATGTGCATATTTAAGGTTCCTGCATATGTTTTCAGGGCTTGATAGCTCATTTCTTTTTGGTGTTGCATAATATTCTATTTGGATATACCGCAGTTTATCCATTCACCTACTGAAAAACATTTTGGTTGTTCCAAATTTTCACAATTATGCATAAAGCTGCCATGAACATTCATGTGTAGGTTTTTGTGTGTATGTTATGTAAGTCTTCAACTCCTCTGAGTAAATGCAAAGGTGTGCAATGCAAGGAGCAAAAGAAATAGTTTTTAAATCCTATTATAATTAAATTACAATTATGTCTTTAGAGAAGGAAGAGTAGGTACTGTATTTATGAAACAAGAATAGAATGCTAAATAAAAGAAATATGCAAGAACAAAAGTGATCCAGTGATCATATGGTAAGAGTATGTTTAGTTTTGTAAGAAACCACCAAATTATTGGAATCATACAGTATGTAGACTTTTCAGACGGGCTTCTTTTACTTTTCATACTTAAATGTCTTTTCATGGCTTAATAGCTCATTTCTTTTTAGCACTGAATAATATTCCATTATCTGGGTATAACACAGCTTATTTATCCATTCACCTACTTAAAGACACTTTGGTTACTTCCAAGTTTTGGCAATTATGAATAAAACTGCTCTGAACGTCTGTGTTTAGGCTTTTGTGCGGATATAAGTTTTCAAATCTTTGGAGTAAATACCAAAGAGCATGATTGCTGGATCTTGTGCTGAGTATGTTTAATTTTGTAAGAAACTGCCAAAATGTCTTACAAAGTAGCTGCACCATTTTGCATTCCCACCAGAAATAATGAGAATTCCTGTTGTTCCACATCCTCACTAGCATTTGATGTTGGCAGCATTCCAGATTTGGACTATTCTAATAGGTGTGTAGTGATATCTCATTGTTGTTTGAATTTGCATTTCCCTGAGGATATATAATGTGGAGGATCTTTTCATATGCAAGTTGCCACCTGTGTATCTTCTTTGGTGAGGATTTAGTCTTTGGCCTATTTTTTAATTGGGTTGTTTGTTTTCTTATTTTGGAGTTTTAAAGGGTCTTTGTGCATTTTGGATAACAAGCCCTTATCAGTTGTGTCTTTTGTAAATATTTTCTCTCAGTCTGGCTTGTCTTCTCATCCCCCCAACATTATCTTTCACAAAGCAATTTTTAATTTTAATGAAGTCCATCTCATCAATTCTTTCATGTTCTATCTGGTGTTGTATCTAAGAAGTCATTGCAGTACCGAAGGTCATCTAAGTTTTCTACTATGTTATCTTCTAGGAGTTTCAGAGTTTTGTATTTTACATTTAGGCCTGTGACGCATTTTGAGTTAATATTTGTGAAGGATTGTAAGACCTAGATTCTTTTTTTGTTTTTTCCTTGTAGATGTCCAATATTCTAGCACCATTTGTTGAAAACACTATCTTTGCTTCACTGTATTGCCTTTGCTCCTTTGTCACAGATTAGCTGACTATATTTATGTGAGTTGTTTCTGGGTTCTCTATTCTGTTCAATTGATTGACCTGTCTGTTCTTTCACCAGTACCACACTGTCTTTAATACTGTAGTTTACAGTAAATCTTGAAGTCAGGTAGTGTCAATTCTTCAGTATTTTTCTTTAATAATGTGTTAACTATTCTGGGTCCTTTGCTTCTCTACAAAACTTGAGAATCGATGTGTCAATATCCATAAAATAACTTGCTGCAATTTTGATTGGAATTGCATTGAATCTATAAATCAAGTTGAGAAGGACTGACATCTTGACCTAACCATATTGAGTCTTCCTATACATGAACATGGAATATCTCTCCATTTATTTAGTTCTTCTTGAATTTTATTCAGTAGAGTTCTTTAGTGTTCCTCATATAGGTCTTACACATAATTTATTAGATTTATACCTAAGTATTTTATTTTTGGTGGTGCTAATGGAAATGTGTTTTTAATTTCTTTTTTATTTGTTTTAAGTCACCAAGTTTATTTTTTTAAATTCTTATTGGAGTATAGTTGATTTAAAATGTTGTGGTAGTTTCTGCTATACAGCAAAGTGAATCAGTTATACATACACGTATATACACACTTTTAAAAATTCTTTTCCCATATAGGTCATTACAGAATACTGAGGAGAGTCCCCTGTGCTATACAGTATGCCATCATTAGTTATATATTTTATATATAGTAGTGTGTATATGTCAATACCAGCCTCCCAATTTATCCCTACCCCGTCACTTTCCTCCCTGATAACCGTGCTTGTTTTCTACATCTGTGTGTGTGTCGTTAATTTCAAGTTCCAGTTGTTCATTGTTGGTATATTTGAAAGCAATTGACTTTTGTATGTTAACCTTGTTTCTTGTAACTTCCTATAATCTCTTATTATTTCCAGGAGCTTTTAAATCAATTCTATGGGATTCTTTACACATACAATCATGTCATCTGTGAACAAACACAAGTTTTATTATATCTTCCTTCCCAATCTGTATACCTTTTATTTCCTTTTCTTGTCTGATTGTATTAGCTAGAACTTCCAGTACAATGTTGAAAAGGAGTTGTAAGAGGAGACGTCCTTGCCTTATTCCTGATCTTCAAGTTTTTCACCATTAAGTATCTTGTTAGCTATAGGCTTTTTGTAGATATTAATTATCTAATTAAGGAAGTTCCCCTGTATTCTTAGTTTACTGAGACTTTTTACCATGAATGGGTTCTGGATTCTGACAGATGCTTTTTCTGCATCTATTGATATGCTTATGTGATTTTTCTTTTTTAGCCTGTTGATGTGATGGATTACATTATTTTTTGAATGTTGAACCAGGCTTTGCATACCTGGGATAAATCCCACTTGATTGTGATGTATAATTCTTTTTTATATGCTGTTGGAGTCACTTTGCTAATAGTTCGTTAAGGATTTTGCATCTATCTTTAATGACAGATAGCAGTCTGTAGTTTTCTTTTCTTGTAATGTCTGTGTATGGTTTTGGTTAACTAACTTTTTTTTTCCTCCAGAAAGAAAGAATAGAGAAAATGGAAAGAAACTTATTATCAAAGAGATAAATAAATAAATTTTTTGAGACCTAAGGGATGGCAGTTCCCAAATTTAGCATGTTCCAGTTAAGTAAATGAAAATAACAATCATACTTAAACACTTCATTATGAAATTTCAGAACATTAGGGATAAAAATATACACTAACTTCCTGCAGAAAAGTGAACAAATCAGGTCAGTCATCCAATGGTGATGGGATAAAAATGGCATGAAATTTCTCACCAGCACCTAGATGCTAGGGGCTAGTATATCAATGGGTTCAAAATTCTGAAGAAAAAAATCATTCCCAACCTGAAATCATATACCTAAGCAAACTATCAATCAAGTATGTAAATAGAATAAAAATATATTCAGATGTGCCTGATATCAAAACTTACCTCCTGTGGACTAGAAGTGGTATTTATCAAGAGAAGAGAATAATTAAAGAAAGAGGAAGAAGTGGCATCTAGGAAATGGGAAATGCAATGGGAGAGACATTAAAGGAAACTCCAGATTTGTTGTCCTCAGACAAAAATTATGAAGCCAACCTGAGAACAATCAGTCTGGATTGAGAAGCTGATGACCCAAAGTCTTCATGAACTATATCCAAAAAGAAAAATAAAAGAGAACTTTCATAGACTACCTGATATATTTGAATGTATTAAAAGAGAATCTTTCTGCAGCAAAATCTGGGGATAAATTACTGATAAATAGAAAAGCAAATTTCAGGTAAACAAAATGTGGAAGAAGAAGAAAATTTCATAATATGCTGCATAGCTTAGTGGTGCATAATATTTTCAAAGTCACAAAATATACACATTTAATATTTATCAAAAATAATGATGACAACCTTTTTGGGAGAAAGTGAAAAGAGGAAGTTTGTGGTATGTGTGTATGTTTGTGTGTAAGTGTAAGTTTTTGTGTAAGTACATATTCTCTACATGTGTGTTCTCTTGAGTACACATCTAGCAGTATAATTACAGGGTCATGTGGTAACTCTATATGTAACTTTTTGAGAAACCTTTAAACTGTTCTCTAAAGCAGCTGCACATCCCCATCAGCAATGACTTTACATCCCCATCAGCTATGTATGAGTGTTCTAATTTCTACACATCTTCACTAATACTTGTTATTGTCCATTTTTTAAATTATAGCCATCTTTGTAGGTATTAATGGTATCTTACTGTGGTTTTGATTTGCATTTCACTTATGACTAATGATGTTGAACATCTTTTCATGTGCTTATTGGTCTTCTGTATATCTTTTTGAGAGAAGTGTCTATTCAAATATTTTGCTCATACTTAAATCAGATAATCTGTCTTATTGTGGAGTTACAAGAGTTCTTTATATGTTCTGGATACTAGGTCTTTATCAGATATGTGACTTGAAAATATTTTCTTTCATTCTGTGGGTTGTCTTTCACTTTTATGATAGAGTCCTTTGATGCATAAATGTTTTACTTTTTAATTAAGGCCAGTATATCTGTTTTTTTTCTCTTCTTGCTTGGGCTTTGGTATCATATCTGAGAAAATATTGCCTAAGCCAAGGTCACAGAGATATACACCTATGTTTTCTTCCAAGAGTTTTATAGCTGTAGTTCTTATATTTTGATCCATTTTAAGTTATTTTGTGTGTAGGATGAACACAGTGATTTGCAAATAGAGGTTGCACAGAAAAAATTTATTGAATTAAACTGAGTTGAGGGTGAGATGACTAGAGAATTGGCTTCTGATAGAATTTTATTCCACTAAGAAAGTATAGAGCTAGAATTGTCCAGGCAGAGAGATAAAAGGTGAATACTTTAAAATGCATTCCACACCCAGTGTGTTATATGGGAAAAGCACAGAAATAAAAATTGTAGAGACTGAGATTATAGTTGATTGGTTTAGAGTATGATCATAATACATAAACTATAGTAAAGTATGTGGATCACTATAAATTGTTACACATAGGTAAGAAGTGATTATTTGTACCGTTAGTCTAGTTTTGTTGCCAAATTGTTTTGTGTAAGTTACTCACTCTCGGCGTCTCACTTTCCTTCTCTATGTGAAAACTTGATAATGTCCAGGGATTGCATATATTGCAGTGAGAAGAATAAAAAAACAAGCGCAGGCAGAGGCCAGGTGACATGGAGGTTTGTCATAGTGATATTCTAAGGAAAGCAAATAAGAAAAATGTACATCAAGAAGTAAGAGTACCCAAGAACTGTCATTCAGGTGAGATAAGAGCATGGAGGACCAGAATAATTAATAACTGGGAGAAGAAAATCCTACAAGCAAGTTTTATGCAAATTGTATAATATACATCAAATACAAAGGGGAATAACTTAATTTTTATTTTTTATACGGCAAAAGTAAGCTATGAGATTCACGTACAAAATTAAGCAGTATATTAACCCTTAACTGATAGTGAAAATTGGGAGTCAAGATTCTAGTTCCTAGATAATAACATTGTAATAACTCTATAACATTTAACACTTCGCTATTATCAAGTTACAATTTTTGTTTGTTTTCCTTCTCTCCTCCCTCCCTTCCTTCTTCCTTTCTTCCCTTTTCTTTTTTCCTTCTTTTTCTTTCTTTCTTCCTCTCTCTGTCTCTCTGTCTCTCTATCTTTCCTTTGTTGAAATTTCCAGTTTCTTAAAGAAATATCAATTTTACTGGCTAATGCTATTACTAGCCACTGTTTGACTGTACCATACCAAATCAGAACCAGCCTGTTCCTAGCATGAGTGTTTGTGCAAATGAGTGTAAAGTCCTGTTGATACAATGCTCTCCTGCAAACATTTGCCAAAATGCCATTGTCCTTCTAATGAAGAAACTGAAGCCAAACATGATTCAGGAATATAATATAATAATAATGTAATGATTTGCGTTAGTTTATACTAGAATTTGAGGCATTTAAAGTCTTGTGCCTTTTGCATTACTAGAAAAACCCTTATTATAGAGTGTTACTGTGTTCAAGTACCCCTTTTGAAAGTGAAATGGTCCCTTATAATCATGTCTGAGAGCATAGTACCAAGAGGTCAAAGGTTATACAGAAGGAGCGGTCCCCAGGAGGTCCTTGGGGAAGAAAGAAAGAAAAAAGTGAGGGAGGAAGGAAGGAAGAATGAACAAACGAAAGAACGAATGAAGGAAACTGAAAGTAAGGAAAGAAAGACAGACTCATGTCTTTATACTATTTCAAAGTGTTTAACAATATTGTGTTTTGAAGCAGCTGTGAATCAGTAGCACAGGTCAATGTTCCCTTTTCTTTCAATGGTGGACAAAAATCCCCATAGCCATTCAACACAGTATAATAACAGATAAATGTTATCAAATTAAAGGCAATGTGTGAAGCTCTCTGTAACCCTGGGCCTCTCACTAAACACGTTGTCTGCACATGTGCCATCCAACATTGCTGAAATAATGACATGGTCTTGAGACACTTCAGTGTTACACATTTTTTGAAACAACAGAGAAAGATGTAATTATCTCATTGTAGTTTCATGTGGCCAATTTTTATTAGCCTAATTCTTTGAAAATGGATAATTCATATGAGTGTGTTTCTCTGTTAACCAGAATATTTAATTACCCAGAACTCCTCATGTCCTATTATAGAAAGATTATTAGAATCACTCTTACCTTGTTAAAATATAGGCAATAAATTATAAGCATTGTCTTCTTTGAGCCTTATAGCTTCCATTACAGTGAAAATAATTTTATATCATATCCGGTTTCTTTTCCATTAAAAATAATGTATGTAGCCCTCTAGAGAATTGCTTGCTTTCCCTGATGAAGAGGCTATAAGAGCCCAGCTACGATTCAGGTTAAAAAGAGCTGAGAGGATTGAAACATCCTTTGCTGAAATTTTTATCTTATTGTAAAATCTGATCTTAAACAATCTTCCTAACATATTTAGCTTCATCTTTCACTGCAAGAAAACACTGTAATTAAACAAGTAACAATAGTTAACATTATCTATTGAAGATTTTTTTCTTTATTTTTGTTCAAATTTTATTTTTGCCCCTTCCAAAGGATTGCATAAAAGAATTTGTTTAATTTTCTTGTTAGTATTTCACGTTTTGATTCCTAAATGTATTTTTCAAATAAAAGTAAAAAATTGTCAAATGGGTCCATTCTATTAAAGGAGAGTGAATTGGCCAGCAACAGGCCTTTGAGTAAAACCAAAGAAAGCAGCATATACTCATGAGCATTTGATTGCTGGGAGCACATTTTATGGGTAAAAAGGTACAGAATCCAACAGCTTTATGCATTGACAATAATATCAGGCACTTTGTATTTTTGTGTGTGTGTGTGTGTGTGTGTGTGTGTGTGTGTGTGTTTATGTGTGTGTGGTTGTGAATAGATTAACCAAGATGAATAATCTCATTTACATAAATAATTCACTCTAAAATCCATAGAGGGACTTGTTCTTTTCTTCCTTTCTTTTTTTTTAAGTAAATACACTTAAATAAGTATTTTTGGTGAAATTTCAAAATATTAGTGCAAATATTTTGAGGAAAAAATAGTATTTTCAGTAAATTTAACTGAAATAAAAGTTTAAAATATTTAGTTGAGGGCTTCCCTGGTGGCTCAGTCGTTGGGAGTCCGCCTGCCGATGCAGGGGACGCGGGTTCGTGCCCCGGTCCGGGAGGATCCCACGTGCCACAGAGCGGCTAGCCCGTGAACCATGGCCGCTGAGCCTGCGTGTCCGGAGCCTGTGACCCGCAGCGGGAGAGGCCACAACAGTGAGAGGCCCGCGTACCAACAACAGCAAAAATATTTAGTTGATATAAATAATAGAAATCATCTGTGATATTTTACTAAAACTTCAGAGGCTTTTAAAGAAAAACTAAGCTTCATGATTACATAAATTAAATTGGAAAAAGAGTTGAGCAGAAATTCATTTAAGTGTCTGTGTCTTAGAACTAATAATTGTAAAATTTGAGAAAAGGGGCTTTTAAGATGTGATGAAGTGTTAAGTGGTCCTTCTTTATTTAAAACAAGTGATGTTTGAATTCCATTTTTCCTTTCCCTAAATGAAACATTATTAAATTGTTCATATTTTGTATTCTTCGCTTTGAACATTAGTAATAGTTCCTAAATATACACCAAAAAATGATTTTTTTAACCAAGTAGTACTTTACCTTTTTTAAACTGAGTAATACTTTGTAAAACTAAAAAATATACCTCAATTGGGTTAATCTCAATGTCAGTGTTTTGAATTTGTTTTAAAGGAAGGCATACTCTAACAATTATTTTGCATTTTATATATATATATTTTTTTTTAAAGTGAAAGTTGCTCTCTTAATATACTAAACTCCAGCCTTCTAGAAATTATTATTTTAACATTCAGGCAGAGCTTCAACCCTAACCTTTTCTGAGGATGTAACCTCACTAATCAGGTCTCAGCTATATTATCTTTCCCTGATCTCCATTATATGCAATGTTTATGCAACTAGTGGTTTACTATTTTCTAATATTTACTTTTTCGTATGAATGTCTTTATCTTCTCTTTCTGTCTAAAGAACAAACTTTTAAAAGTAGGCACTAGGTATCACTCGCTGTACATTTTATGTCATGCAGAGCTGTGGGCAGTTACCTATATTAGAGCTCAGAAAAAAGTGTGGGCTCTGGGGCCAGATGGGCCTGGATTCAGATTCTACCTCTGCATCTTTGTAGCTGTGATTTTAAAAAGTTGTTTCCTCAATTTCCTATTCTTTAAAACAGCAAGAAAATAAGAGTTAACTCATTGTTAAGCTTAGCAAGGATAATCTCAAGTATCTGCCTAGAACTCTACACATTTTCACTCTTCAATGTATGTTATCTTTCATTTCTCCTTCAAACTACCTTCACCTCTCCTCACAATTGCTTGCAAGAATCATTTCTTTTTAGTCTTTACTACCCACGACTCTTTATTATGGTTGCTTTTTGGTGTCCCTAATTCAAAAAAAGTAATATAAAAAACCTGGTCGAATTTTACTTACATGTGGTAAAGTCTTGGCAGTGACCTAGGTAAAAACTAAAACAAACAAACAAAAACCAATCTAAACTACTAGAGAAATCACTCATGGCTGTTAAGATCAACTTGAGTTTTTATGCTTAATGGTTTTGCTTGCAAACAACTGGATATCTATTTCACTGGACAGTTCAAAGAATTAGGTAATTTGTTTAAAGCACGGAGATAATAAAACCAATGTGGTAGGTCAGATCACCATGTGGTTAGTTGTTTTCACTGGATTTGGTGGTTTTGACTACATTTGTGACCTGAGGCAATCAAATGAGTAACTCATTTCTATCAATCAGAATCCAACTCATCTATGAGAAAGAAAAATCCACATTCTATTTCTGCTTGATATTGTAAAGGTAGCCATATTGCTCTTCATGAAAAACAATGCCCTCACTCACTCATTGAGATGAGAACATTGCAGACTTTCAATTTAAATGACTTTGCCACCATCACACAGCTTCTGAACATACTGCTTCCACAATAGCACTTTTTTTTTTTGCACTAAGGAGCTCAACATGTCTCAAACACCTGTTTCATGTCATCTTATATAAATTCCTTTCATTTTACTTACATTGCAAGGGTTCCCTCCTATTGCTCGACTCTCCATAGGGGTGGAGGTATAGCTGGAACATGTTATACTGTGGAAATTACGTCTAAAAAGCACACTGACAATTGCTATTATTAACACAATTGATCACTAAACTCTTATGTCTGGGAAAAGAGGGTCAAGACATCCTTAAATAGATCCAGATTCTCCCAGGCTACCATTAGGATGATATTTTGGTGAAAAGTTTAATGAGAGAGGAAATTTCAAATCTCTTTTACCATTGGTTAGATAAACAGCATTGGTCCCTTTCCGCTAACATGGTCATTTATTCCCCTCAGTCCCGCCATTTAGTTCCTCAGCCTCCAACCACTAAGTTTTGAGCATTGGGGGAAAGGTTTCATTGGCATCACTTATTACCATTAAAGCACTTCCCTTCTGAATGTTGGCTGCCAAAGTATGTGGTATCCTGTGGAGCAAGAGGATGAGGACATAGATTGCAGTGAGGCTGAACAGTTTGCACTTCCTAGCAGTGACACCAGACATCAATCTTTCCAGAAGACAGCCGAGAACACATGAACATAAGAACTCTTTAAAAAGAACAAACGAGGCATTATCCAACCAAAAAAAAAAAAAAAAAAAAGCCACCAAAGCATTTTCCTAGTAAGTTTCCCAAAGTTGAAAAGGCACTGAAATGACTTAGGTTGTCATGATGCTTGTTTAAAGAAACAAATAAAAAGCAATCTCTACTTTATAAGGTAGATATTTATGAGGTTTAAATTATTTACAGCATAGTGTTTGAGAATCATTTAATTGCCTCTCAAAGTATGAGGGTGTTTCATGTTTTACATGTGCATATCAGCTGGCCTTACAAAAGAATGCTAATTTGGTCACAGTTAATCTGTTTCACATGGTCTACTGCATCAACCGTGACATCATTATAGGAAATCACGTTATGCAACTCTGCAACACCAGAACTGGGTTGTTTTTTTTTTTGCCATTTGACAAGGTTTCAGACAAGATGATCACAAGAAAAGAGGGAATTACTAGGCGAAATGTGTTCAAATCATTGTTTTGACCTACATGAATTTGTCATGTTATCTGCTAATAGATTTATGGCTGCTTAAATTCACACTGCACTGGAAAGCTCAGAGATCAAGGCCAGTTATTGTGGACTCCTGAGTGTTAGATTGTGCTGAGAAATGTTCCACGTGTGCCTTAAACTTTGGTAATATTTTGCTTCATGACCTTTTACCTGGAACCTATTTAATTGATCTTCATTGCTTGCAAAATAACTTTAAAAATAACAGTTCCACATACTAATGACATTATAAAACATTTCCAACAACTTGTTTTCAAAATTATATTGAAATACAATGGTCCTCTTAGGGAAGAGTATTTTTTCAATAAAATATCTGGTCCTTTGTATTTGACGGGGTCGAATTAAATTCAGTTCACAGAACAACCACATGTATTTGGAATGGCAGAAGAAAGGGCAAGAGGAGTGCGTGGAACCCTTAACTTCCTTTGGATATCACGAGCAAGTGTGGGTTACCTAGCAGCAAAACCACGGGGATAGCCCTTTGTGTTTTGACAGTATCTTTGTTTTCCATTTGGGGATTTGAACATTTTTAGGGAGTTTTGTGTAGCCATATTCTTTGATTTTTGTTTTTTTTTTTAATGTTTGAGGCTTCTGAAAAAAAATGCTAAAGTGCTGTATCACCTTCCTATTCTCCCAACCTCATAAGTGTATCAAAAATGTCTATGTTCAGGTAAAGATTAACTTCATGATAAGGTAAGGTTAACTGTAAGCAGGTGAGATAGCTCTAGTCATGACTTCTTGCAGATGGTTAAGAAATCTGTAAACAGCATCCAGGTGGACAGGCTCCCAGTTTGATGTTCTAACTTCAGGACTAGAGGGGCAGTAATACACCATTTAATAATATTTAAAATACCTTGAGGAATTAGAGGAAAATTTTCTGTAGTATAAAAGCTGTCTCATTATTTTAGAGTTTGTGTCAAATAGTTTTTGAGTTTCTTCATATACTGTTCCTTATGGATTTTTCCTAAAATGTCAAATCTTTGAGGAAAGAATCTTACATTTTATTGTTGACTTTCACAAATAATAATGTTTTTCTGTGTTACCTTTGCCATTCCACTTTTCTCTTTATATTTTTTATATATATGGTTGTTCCTATTAGTAATAAAACCAACTTTTAGGCCTGTTTGCTACCATGTATTAGAAGACAATATCACAAACTAATGTGGAGTCATTTAAAAAATTTATTCATTTAGTGATACTGGGTTTTGTCCTGATCATGTGCTAAGCATTGCATAAATATCAAAAGAGAGGTCAGAAGGATACAAAAAAGCACTGAGATCTAGTTCTGCTTTGAGACCTTCCCTGGCTGTCATCTCCCTTGCCTGGGTGACCAAGGTGGTAGTAATGCCGTTAAGAAAGAAGGACGACAGGGGACAGAAAGTAAGATCATGAGATAGACTCAGGGCACAATATGTATAGAATTCTTAAAAGGAATTCAGACCCAGAGTCCATGGAAACCTGTAGACTGAAGTATTTGGGAGCCACCAATTTTTGGATCAGTGATTCTTGAAGTCATTGGTGGTAGCACACCATGAAAAACAGTAAGAGTGAGGGGTAAAGGAAAACAAGAGTTGGTCCCTTTAAGGTGGGTGAGAATCAGGAAGGAAGTCAGGGAATTGCACCTGGATGAATAAAGAGGAAAACTGGGAGCAAGGGGTGTTACTAAAGCCAGAAGAAAAGAGTTTCAAACAGAAGCAATTGTCATATGTTTCAGAAAGTTCAAATAGGACGACGTCTAAAATGAGGTCTTTAGTTTTGGCAAGAAAAGAGGCCAAGAATGATTTTGGAGAGAACTAAGTGATATTAACAATGAGCTTAAGAATGAATGTGTGGTAAGTAAGTAAATAATCTGCTCTTTTAAGATGTTTGAGATAAAAACAAATTAAGGAAAGGGGAAGCCAAGTGTTCATGTTTTACACAATGGAATGTTTAGATATGACTGAAATTAGGGAGATGGAATCAGTGGGAAGGAAAAAGAAAAATTTAAAAAGCATTGATTTTGCTAATGAAAATACATGTATTTAGCAAATAAAATCAATAGTTATTTATTTGGTTATTGATTATTCAAATGAAACAGTTTTATTTGGTAAGCATAGAAAAGAAAATACATTAGTGATCTACTATACAAAGATCATAGTAGGTGCTGTGGAAAGTACAACGATGGACAAATTAATCCCTCGAATTAAGAAGCTCATAAAATAGGGGAGGGTGCAAAATAGCAGAGTTATTTGTGACGTTAGAGGCCACGGAGTAATAAGGATTATACAATAATTGTACCTGGGAGGGCTGAATATGATTTCCTGAAGAAAATGACACATGCAGTTATTCTTGAAAGATGAAGGATATTTTGACAGGTCACACAAAGATGGGACCAGGAAAGTGTTGAGGGTGTTCAAGATGCCCAGAGAATGGAGGGTACATGAGAAAAAAAAAGAGGAAGATACATATTTTTTCATGTACTATTCATGTGTCACAAACTGTTACTCTTCCGATTTTGTCATTTGAAAATGTAAAAACCATTCTTAGCTTGTTGGCTGTACAAAGCAGTTTGTGGGCTGGAGTTTGGCCTGTGATGTCAGTTTTCTGACCTGCACTAGATTGTGAGTGATATAAGGGCAGAGTATCTTACACATAGATATCACACAGTGAATATGTTCTGGTTGTACCAAGGCAATGAGGCCTTAATCCAGGACAGCAGGTATGAGATAGGAAAGGAAAAAATCAGGTGATTTGGTGGATTGATGGCAGTCAGTCGGGAAGTCTTGGTGGGGGCCTGAGGGAGGGAAAAGGACTGATCAAAGGTACAATAGTCATATTACAAGATCAGAAACAGAAAGAAGGAGCATGGGCAGAAAACAATGAATTCATTTAACAAATAACATTTGGATTTGAAGGTCATGTAGCAATGGAGTTATGGTTGGGGACTTTGGAGATAGAATATGAAGTTTTGTCTATTAGAATAATGGGGGATATGGTCCTGCACAACCTCTTCCATCTCCCAGTGGCCAAAGAATATTCCAAGACCTCTTCCTCAAATAGTAGTGAGACTCGGTAGTCATTGATGGCCTCCCTTTTAAACCAGACATATATTCAGATTTCAGACATACATTTACTTTGCAGGGAACAGAGGAAAGGGCAAAGTAACTCATCACAGTAACAAATAACGTTCAGTTCTATGATGTGTCAGCAAATGATAATAAGAGAGTGAGGAACAAATGTGTAGAACGAAATCTATCAGACGCAGATTGGTTCCTCAAAGGTCAGGGACAATGCCAATCTATGTCAGAATGAAACCATTCACAAAGGATAGACTGACCTGTTCCAGTTGGGACATCCAGTGCTGATTCACTCTGGCACCTTCATTGGACACCATCGCATTTCTTGCAAATTCAATAATCTTCCAAGCTTCTAACTCATTTGCTATGAAGCAGTAAAAATTAGTTTCAGAACACAAAGGCAAATGGTAAGACCAATAGAAAGCCCTTATTATTGGCAAAGAGATCCTGGTAGGCTTTGTTGCTGTTGACAGGGGTAATCTGTATCCACTCAGGAGGCTTAATAGAGGAAGAATAAAGACAGATTGCAGCCACCTTCTAGCTAGTGGTTTTAGTGCCATTTTTTCCTGCTTTCCTGTCTTTTCCTGACAATTCCTGGTTGTTTTGCTTTCCTGTTCACTTCCTTACGTTGCTCTCCTTTCAAACTTTGGAGGTTAATTTGTTCTTGGATTCTGTGACTTGTGGAGACAAATTATAGAAATCATTATTCCAAACATAATACAGCAGAAGTTCACTGGGTCTCACCACAGGCGAGCATGCTGCACAGAAGGAGTGCTTGCCAATCCTAGCTAACTCTATTGACATAAAGACAGTCCTTCTCCCACGATTTCTGCCCCCAGATTGTGCTAGTTAGGTCATTAGGAATGCCAAATATATGTCATTAAGTCCTCTGGAAGGTTTCTTGCTTTTATTCTGTGTAAAGCATGTGGATTCCTTAGAATCTGAATATATTGGAAATCTCGTGATAAAATCACTAACAGCCCCCAAAACCTAAACCATGATATTACTGTGCTGTTGCTAACCAGGACCCACATGCACTAGAATTTGGTTTTATTAAATGGGTAAGTGACCTTCATGAGACATAAAAATTGTCAAATTCATAATTGTTTTAAAATGTAATACTGATAACTTTTATTTCAAAGAATTTGTATTTAATTCTGCCAACTTTTGCAGAGAGGGATAGTTTTCCTATAAACACAGCTTATTTTCCACATGGTTGAAAGGTATGGGAATCTCCCTTAATCAAAAATCTCTCTTCACTAGTCTGTTGTATTTCTGGAAATGTCAGTATTCAAGCCACTTAATACTTTAGTTCAGTAACACTTTTTCTACTGAGTGAGGAAGAGCTCCTTCCAACGCATTACCAAGGATATAATCAGGATTCTCTAGCAAATTACTTGGCCCATGGCCTAGGGCCGAGGTAATATTAATCTGAAGAGAAAGAAGAGAAATCTAGGTGAATATTTAGTCTTGGCAAGTATCAACACCCAAAATGGCTAGGAGCAGAGGGATATAAATGGAGAATGATGGAGCTTAGAGAAGGAAGAGTGTGCATGACATCAAACTGTTATTCACAACATTCTTTTCAGGCAGCCTATAACCTTCTAATAGAGTGGACAGTAAAGTCAACAATTACCATTTTATTCTTAAGCTAGTAGACAACCAGTTTATCTCATGGGTTGGAAGTGTTGCAGAGATTATATGGACTGACAACCTACAATAAAGCTTAGTCTACTCTGAGAGATGGAGTAGACTGCAAAGTAGAACTCTCTCTACTTTCATATGTAAATGCACTACTATTTCTTTCTACTCTGTCTTTCGGTGGAGCCTTAAGCACCATACTTCGTATCTGTGTACCTAAATGTGGAATGTAATATGAAACTATGTGTATTTTATATCTGTCTACCTTGAATATAAATACATAAACATGCATACACACAAATGTACGGTAAATATATGCGTGCGCCTGTGTGTAAGTTACATTGGAAATGTACCTCATTTTCTTTTCTCTTCATAGATTCGCTTTCATCCTTCCCCTGTTTCAATTCTCAAAATAGGTATATGAGCAATTTCCTCATATGGGTGAGCAATATTTAGAAATCTTGGTTGTAAACTGGCTCTTAGGAACGAGGTGCACATTTTCAAAAAGAAATGCACCCTTTTGAACTTAGGTTCTCAGATCTGCCTATATAAAGACATATAGTTCATCATAAAACTGAAAGAAAACTGTTCTATAGGACGTAATTACCATGTTCAGTAATATTTCAGGTGGGAACTGCTTTTAGCCTTTCAACTTGGGAAGCCAAGAGCATCTCTTTCTTTGCAGTGGGATGAGGAACCCCCTCTCACTTTCTGTTCCACCTGCCTGGCCTAGGCTGAAGGAAGTACACCTTTAATTTCAAGATATGGTTGGTTTTGTGTTTTCTGGTCTGGGACAAGGGCTCTAACCTGGAAGGTTTGTTGAAGATGGTGAAGTGTAGCGAGAGATTGGAAGTGAGAGACTTTGCAGGACTCATCCTAGTGCCCAGTATGAGTTCCTTTCTTTCACTCACTCCTCAAGGCCTGTCTGCTTCCCTTCCTATACCTAATACCTCTTGCCTATCATAGGAGCCTTTATTCCTGGCATTGTAATCTAACTCCCTGTGGAAGAGAGTGTGGTCCTATAGCTTCTCTCCTTCTCTGCCAAGGAAAGCTCAGTTCTGCTAAAGTTTTCTAAAAGTTCTTACTCCTTGATCTGGCAAGGCAACAAGGAAAGTTTTCCTATTCTATATATATTTAGGTAGTAAAGGTAGAAATAAGTTCATACATAACTAATAAAATGGTGGGTCTTTGATGAGCAAAATTTAGATTCATCTGCATTGTGAGGAAAGTGAATAGTCAGGCTTGGGCTTTCCAGAGCAGGGTGGTGATGAAAGGAGAGGAGTATAAGGGCAGGAATAGTGTTGAGAAGACAATGGGGACTCTTGGAGGAGCATGGAAATGAGACTGGGGTATCAGATGCTACTAACAAGATATGCCACGTTTCTCTTTCCTTGACATTCCCAGCCCTGTTACACACGCCTGCCCCAAGGCAAGGCAAGCCTTTCATTAGAATGAAGTGAGGGGAGACTCAAGGTAGTAGAAGAAAGAGAGAGAGGAAACATCTGCAGGATATGTTCTGGATTCCCTATTGCCATCTCTTTGAAGCACTCATTTTGGAAGGCTAATGATAAGAAAATACGTTACTTTGAGCTATGCTAGTTGGAGGTTGCTTTTAGAAACACAGGTACCCAGTATGCTGTGAAGTGATTTCCTCATAGAAGTCAGTCCATAGGAAACACTGAGTGATAGAGTACATAGATCTGTAATAAGGTCACTGATATTGGGGGGTTTTGCATCATATTCATATGTATTAAGGGCAAAAATTACTAGTGGGGAATAAGTTCATTGAGCGATAACAAATCCCAGTGACAGCACAATAGATTTATTTCTCATTCACATCCTGGTTAAATAACGGTCAGTGGGAGCTTTCTATTCTACCCTGGTAGCCAGATAGCCAAGATCCTTCTGTCTGGTTTCTTTGCATACCCTAAGGCCTCAGCGTCCTCCACTGAATATCCTGTCTGGTAGTTGGAGGGGAACAGAGAGAGTGCAAAGGATCACACCAGTTCTCTACCCCTTCCCGGGGTGACACCCATTATTTATACTCACACTGCATCATTGAGAATCAGACACATAAACCCACTGAGGGGCAGTGGGGCTAGAAAATATGGTTTCTGCCAATGATAAAATTATTAATATGTAATAAGAAAAATAATCATTACTTATGCAAGTTATTAAATCTCATATATCCCTTTCCTCATTTATAAAATGGAAACTATACAAACATCTACCTCTAGTATAGTTCTAGATAATACATGAATTAATACATATAATGTGTTTTAAATATCCCCTAGAACATGATAAGCACTTTTGTGTGTTTACAATCATTGCTATTATTATTATTATTATTATTATTATCATTAATCAGTCTCATCTTTGAGTAAAGTCAAGGAGGAACTCATAGCATTTCTAACCATTAGGTAAGTAGGCAATGATCCAAATTTAAATTGTATGAGATATTGTAAAATCTCATTTCTAGAAAATGTGGAGAATAGACATATAGAAAGACAGGTAGGGAAGGGGTCACTTAATCTGTCAGACAGAGTGAAGCTAATGTCTTCTTATATTTCATGGAAGCCTTGGTTATAATAATCTTTCATAAGTTGTTATGAAACAATGACTACAAAGTGATGCAGGACATGTATAATTTACACAGAATTATTTTTATTTTAAGGGATGTAAAAGTTTCCTGTATCAGCGAGTTCTTTCTATATCTTTCTTTTGCTTCTATTTAGTTGTAGGTTCTTTGAGGGATGTTTTTTGTTTGTTTGTTTGATTGATTGCATGCTTTTATCTATCAGAATATCCACAAAGATATACATAGTAGGGATTCAATAAATGTGCTAAATAAATCCTTATTTTTAAAAAAATACACAATTTAAATGAAATCTTTTCAAATATAATCTTAATTTTTAGACTTTCCTAAATGGATTTAAAATAGAATACAATTGAACTAACTATGGACGTGTCAAAATTCTGAAATTTTAAAATCACGTTTTTCATTTTTAATAATAGTGGATATGGTAGGTGGAAATAACATTCTTTTATATCTTCAATTAATTTTAACATTTCATCCAAATAACAATAAGAAGCATCATATTTTTTCTTGCTTTTGCATTGTATAGAAATGGAAGTTTTGATTGAAAAGATGATATACATTCTTAAGGATTTATTTTGCTTCATACTAAAAAGCTGTGTCTTCTTTTATTTTTTGTTTAAATTTTGAAAGAATTTAAACATATGAATGGAGAACTAGTCTTTTAAAATTCTGCATGCTAGTTTTTAAAGACTTCCATGTGAACATAAATTAAAAAAAAATATTAAAGTTGTGATTGCTAGAAAGATTAGAGAGACAGTTTAGTGTTTGTGACAATTTTAGAGCCATCATTTGTTACCTCCTCTAGAGAGATGATTTAATATCTACATGTTGCCAAATGTATAGATAAAAAGTGAAAATTTGGTCAGTCCTTCAGATGACTGGTTTCTATCATGCTGAACATCTGGATATATGCAAAATGTGTTGAACAAAAATATGGAGGTCCAGCCAGTTTATCAATTTTATTCTCATTGATTTGATATTTTTAGATATATTTAGTCATTTATGTTTTGGTATTAAGTGGACAAAGGATAGATTAGAAAAAAATACTCAATAAAGACTATCAATCTCTATTCACTGAATGAATTAGCAATATCATCAATTTTATCATCACTTTGATTTGTTGCTATAGGAAGTGAATGAAATAGTGATGACACAATTGATGATGTCATCATCAATGCATTCAATGAGGGTATATTCTTTGTTATTTCACCAGCTATTAAATTTTCCATTTAGACTTGACTTTGACAGTTCGAGTCTGTTACTAATATTTTTATTGCTTAGTTCAGTTACTTTTTTGAAATCATTTATCAGTCATGCTTATCTGTTGGAAAGAGATGGAACAGATTTTTAAAGGATACACTTATACCTGGTACTGATATTTTCAAATTCAGAGTGACAATTGTTTTCATTCAAAAATAGACTAGTTCAGTGTTTTGTAGTGTTAGATTTCCTGCAAAAGGCAGTAAGCAGTAGCTCCAATTCAAGAGATTTAGCACCATCATTTAATAATGTGTGTTGAGCTCCTTAATGTCCTTTACGTATTGGAAATTACCAAATACATGTCATCTGGGGCTCACAGAATAGTTGGTCCCAGTCACCTCCATTTCTGAAGGAGAAATAAAACTCCAAGAGGGGAATGAATGCATCAAATAAATCACTGTTGAGAGAGAGAGAGAGACAAAATTTTAAAAAGCTTTCTCTCCTTTAATGAAACTTTTTTCCCTCTCCCTTTTAATTTCATTTTTATTACTTATAAAATAAAGAATTTGAACTAAGTAACCTCATAAACTCCTTGAAGTTCTCATGTTCCATAGTTACCACACAATATGTTAAATGTTCCATCAAGTGTTACTAACATGCCTTTCTTGGTGCAAACACCAACATTTTGCAACTATGCCTGAACATTTTTTCCTTCATAACTCGAAGGTTTTCCAAATTATGAGTGAAGGCAACATCATCACCCCCAGGATGCCCCAAGACTTCCTGTCCACTACTGAAGATTAAATAGCTATCATATAGCTGTAAAAATTCCTTGTAGACCTTGTTTGTGTGTCTCAGATTAACCTAAAGAATTATTTCTCTCCATTTCATAGGTGACAAGAAATGACAAAAGAGACATTTAGATATACTTTAGATGTATAGTACATATAGAATCTGTTAGCTTCTAAACTACAAGTTTACTCTGCTTACAAATTTTCCTAATTCTGAAAAGTTTCTTGGAAGTAACCTCTGTTCTTATACACACTAAAAATATCTTTTAATATAACTCTCGAGTATAGAAATTGGATTTCATCAAAATTAAAACCCAGTGGTTTTAATTAGGTACTGTAAAAAAACAGAAAAGTCAAACCGCAGACTGGGAGGAAATATTTGTGTGCAGAATATATAAAGGTATCTCAAAACTCAGTAATAAGAAAACAACCCAATTAAATCGTGGGCACTAATTTTGAATAGACAAAGAAGATATATAAATGACAAGTAAGCACATGAAGAGGTAATCATTGTCATTCGCTATTGCAGAGAAGCAAATTAAAATTTCAATGTGATAATAATACACACCTATTAGAATGTTATCATATAAATAAATAAAAATAAAATTAATAATGTCAAGTGCTGTCAGAGATGTGTAGCAGATTTAACTCTCATATACTGCTGGTGGTAATACAAAACGGCACGGTCAGTTTGGAAAACGTTTTGACAGTTTTTGACAGCCTAATGTAAACATCCCATACAGTTCAGTAATCTCACTCCTGAGTATGTGCCAAAGTGAAATGAAACTTATGTTCACATGAAAACTATACTAGAAAATTTATAGTTGCTTTATTTGTAATTGCCAAATACTGGAAACACTTGAAATGTTCAACTACTAAGTGGATCAAAACAAAACAAAACAAAACAAAAACTGTGGTACATCCATACAAATGCAATACTGCTCAGCAAAAAAGGGAACAAACTACTGAAAAACACAGCAAAATGGAGGAATCTGTGATGCATTATGCAAGTGAAAGAAACCAAATCAGTGGATACTAGGGACTGAGAATGAGGTCAAGGAGAATTGACCACAGAATTAATTTTCTACTGCTTCGTAACACATCCGTGGCTTCTCTCACGGCTTCTGTAGGTCAGAAATCAGTGCACAGCTTGGATCAGTGCTTCTGGCTCAAGGTCTTTCATGAGGCTGTAGTTAAGCAGTTAAGCTGTCTGCTGGCTGTAGTGTTATCTGAAGACTCAAGTGGGGGTGGATTGGCTTCCAAACTCACTTACATGGTTGTTGTTGGGATTCAGTTTCTTGCGGAGTTTGGGTTGAGGAGCTTAGTTCCTTGCTAACTGGTTAACCTGAGGCCTCTCCTAGCCCCCTGTCATATGTGCTTCTCCAAAGGGCAGTTCACAACACAGCAGGTGACTTTTCTCAGACAGAGTATATGAGAGTACAAGAGAAAGCACCTAAGACATAAGCCACAGTCTTTTTATAACCTAATATCAGAAGTGACATCCCATAACCTTTGCCAAAATTACATTTACTAGAAGAGAGTCATAAAATCCAGCCCACACCCAAGGGGTGGGTTTATACAGGGGGTTGAACACCAGTAGGCAAGAATCACTGGGTGCCATCTTAGAGGCTGCGTCCTATAGGAATCCTCTGGATCCCATGGATTCTTATTTCTCTCACATTCAAAACACACTCACCTCTCCCAAGGTCCTAAACATTTCATCCCATTACATTATCAGTTCAAAGTCCAGAATCTCATCATCTGAATCTGGGAGCCATGGTAGAGTCAGCCTGCCATACACAAAGTGGAACAGGGAACTTTTAGGGGTGATCAACACTGTTCCATATCTTATCTTGATTGTGACAGTGATTACACAGTGGTGTTTGTTTGGTAAAAACTCATAGAACTAAATATCAAAAGGGATGGATTTCACTGTATGTAAGTTGTACCTTAATTTACAAAAAATAGAAAGAAGGTAACAAACTCAAGAATATAACATACATACAAACACACATATTACATTAAATTTTGGCCAAACAAATTGAATGATTGGTCAATGTATTAATAAAATATATTTAAAGAAATCTATATTTTGGCACTGGAAAGTAGCATTATTATTTCTAATATAATTAAAAAGCCATAATAACATATCATATGCTTAGAAAATCAATAACTTTTTCTTATAGAAAAAGAAAATTATTATTGTTGACAACTTATAATTTTATTAATTTTTTTCACAGAAAGAAGCTTATTGTGATAATATCAATTTTTTCTCTTTAACATTTGGTTTTCTTCCTTAGAACAGACAACTCATCAATTCAAGTATTAGGGAAGATGAACATATATATAAATGTACTATTAACTTTTTCTCACTTTATTTACTAAAAAACTGTGGGGACAATTTTCTATAAAATGTATTTTTATAACCACCTTTGAAAATAATTTACTTCAAGTAAACTGAATATAGTCTGTGAAAAAAACCTCTGTATTTCTTCTTGTTTTTCCCAATTCTGAAAAGTGACAGAGGTAAGGCAGTGGGATCCAGTTACTGCACCCTGTTTATACAGCTGTACTTCATTGAATGAAGGCTTGTGTTACACACAGTTTGTGATAGGAAGTAAATGCTTTTAAAACAACTATAGAGACAGGTCTTTAACCTCCACCCTCATGGATTCTTTGTTCCACCATTTAGCTTCTGTGGAGATTATAAGGAGGTAGTTCCAATGCATATTGTTACCCTCTAATTAAACCCCATCTGATTAGCTCATCCACTTGTGAACTCATAACATGGACACATTATGATGAATTTTTTTAAATAAAAATCCTGAAAGGCCCAACAAAGTAGTGTTTTTATTTGTAATGAAGTTTTTATGTGACAGATTCTGAAATGTTCAATAATGTGTATGTTCTAAAGAGAAAATGGTTACTTCAGATGTTCAATCTGTAAAAAGTTTTAAAAGATTTAGGAGATTCATCAAATTTATTACCTCTTAATAATATTCCACACAACATCTGAAGATTTAAAGTGCCATGGGATTCTTTGTATCTCTCTTATTTTTATAGCTATATAGGCTAGTCAGTAAACCAGAGATTTAGGTTCTAGGTTATTTCAGAGATTATGCTTGGGAAGTTAGAGATCATTACGGTGAAGTAGTTCTCATTTGTGTAAGAACAATTTCCTTCATTACTCGGGTAGAAATACAGGGTCATTACTAGGAACGATTAGAATGATTAAAATGTGAAACCAGTCAGGATCTAAGTTAGATATAAACTGATGGTTTGTGAAAATACTTGCCCCACTTGAAAATATATGACTTTAATAGAAATGACTTCTGATAGAGCTATGTATTCATAATCCTGTTGCATAATCTCATTCTCACAGAACTAAGTCTTTCTTATATCTCATTTGTTTACCAAAACTCTTTTGCACACTTTATTTGGTAACTCCCTACATAGATTGTCCATAGACCTTTCATTTCCTAAATGAATGGACAAGAAGAAGTCCACCCAGAATGACTGTATCTATGTCTATATCTCCATTTATCCATGCTTTTCATTTTAAAAATTTCTAACAAATTGTTCTGCCATGTGCCATGTATTTTAACTATGAATATATGGCAGCTGCAGAGACCAATAACTCAGTATTTCCACTTTTAGGTTCACTGTTCAGTTCCCATGCATCCAAGCCTAAAAAATTTTAAATTTCTAATCTATACTGGCAGGGATACAATTATCACATCATATGGTTAATTCTATCTCGTGTATTTGTAGCAAAGGACAAAATATAAGTTAGTTTCGCTAAGAGCATACTTTCTTTTACTAAAACAGAATATATGGCATTTTGATCTGTAATTCTGGTAGGAATTGAAAAATGAGGGCAGAATGAAAAATGTGGGCTTGTTTTCTTAAATTCCATATACTTAGGTGGTTATTATAGTGGCACATTTGCTGTAGAAAAGGCAAGAAACTCTCCTTTAGGTATATATGAATCTCAAGACAGTGCGAGGGCAATTTACATAATGTTCGGTGAAAATTAACAATTTGCATTTTCTTTTTTATTTTGAGGACAAACAGCAATTATGTGGGACAATTTTAGAAATGGTATACTGTTTTGGTGAGGTATGGGAAGAACTATATGTAACTATTAGTTATTAATATATATCTGTAAATAAAACTGAAACCTTAAATCTTAGGGCCAGATGTTATTCTGCTTTGCCTCTTATTCCAATAGACAGATTTTGAAATTTCTTAAAACGCCATTAGGGAAGAATATTATGAAATATTTCATTCCAAAATTTATACACCAATTTCTCCCATCAGAGTACTCTTCTTTAATTAGAAATATGTTATCACATGCTGAAAAATTATCACAAGGCATTGACTGTATTTGTTACAACATTACCAGTTGGCTTTTATGATTTGTCACATTGTAATATGTTAGGAAAGTGTAAAGTTTGGAAGTCATTTCAGTTTTCTGAAGGCATTTAATTATATCATATACACTATACATATTTATTGGCTATGTTTCAATTTTTTATTTCTTTGTAATTTATACCATCTCTGCTTCCAAAAATGATTTGAGGCAGCTCATTTTAATTATAATTATATTGGCTAGGTTTTTCAGAGATGTTCGAGATTTTTCTTCCTCACTCAACAGAGCAGCATACATAACTGAAAATGAAAATTGCTTTGTTCTTATTGTCATGGCTCATTTCAAATTGTGTGTTTTGCAGAGGTTAATATTATGTGGGCTGCACACCAAACACACCACAGTTCAGAAGACTATAACTTATCCACAGCGCTGAGACAATCTGTCTTCCAACTGTACACTTCCTGGGTAAGTTTATGAAATTGAATAAAGGTGATAATATAATTTCATTTAGTCGCAACTGTTTCTGTTTCCTCCAAGTAAATGAATAGAAGCTGTTTTACAAAAAATGCTTCTTTCTCCTCTGTAAGGCCAGACACTAAAGTGTTTCCTTCTCCTCTGTGAAGCCAGACACACATGAAGGAAGTGGTTTTTTCCAATGGTAGTCTTTTACTTGAGGCCCCAAAACTCACGGTGAGAAAGTGGCTGGCTGTTCTTTATTTACTGTCAACTAAGGAGTGTGACATATAGACAATGTATCTCAATTCAAATATATGCAAAGATTTCATTACAAACTTTTAAAAACAGTTTTTAAAAAATCAGTTCCCATTTCTGCATGCTTGAGTAAAATCTAATTAAATTCTTTGCTTTTTATCTATGTATTAGCATAGTTAGTACAATGCTCAACAGAAGGTTTGGCTCTAAAGTATTTTAACATAAGGAAATGACAAGGCTAATGAATACCAGAAATTGCCTCTAGTTCTAAGATTCTTCTCATTCTCTGGGCAAACCTGATCCACTTGGTATCAGACCTCATCTGTGATTGTCCCTCTTTAGCTCTTCCGAGCTGTCTAAAGTACTGCTGCTAAAATGCACCTTGAGCTAGAAAGTCAGAGTTATCAATGTATAAGTGCATTCATCAATAGCTGTTTACTAATGATAAATTACAATGATAATAATACAAATGTTCATCTGTATGGTTCTTAATAGTTTGCATGTATAATACTTCTATTAGATATGATTATTGAATATTTTCTATGTGCCGGACAATCATCTAAGACCTCTTTATGTATTAATTCATTTGTTTTTCATGACAACTTCAAGGCATAGGTACTAGTATAACTCTCATTTCAAAATGATAACTGAGTCCATAGTTTAGTCACAAAACTAGTAAAGGGAGGAGTAGAGTTTGAACTCATTCAACCTGGCTGCAAAGATCTTAACCTCTACACTAAATTCTCTTCTATGTACCTCTGTATTGTTTTTCACTTATGTCATATCTTTTGATCCCTGCCCCCCGTGCTATGCTAGATCAAGTGTTACCATTATCAGGTACCTGTAGGTCACTGAGGTTAATTACACAACCAGTAAGTGACAAAGTCCCATATTTGAAATCAGATTCTTCATAATCAATAGAAAGATATACTGGCATGTGTTCTGACCCAAACAGGAGCATAGGCCATACAAATGGATAAGCCAGTGGTGGCACTAATACATTTGCTGCAAAGGATATTGAAGGAAATCCACCCCCTGCTCCCCACACCATACACCTATGTTACAGCTTATATTAATTTCCTAGGCCTGTTGTAACAAAGTACCACAACCTGGGTGGTTTAGAACAACAGAATTGTATTGTCTCACAGTTCTGGAGGCCAGAAGTTTGAAACCAGTGCTGGCAGGGTCATGGTCCCTCTGAAGACTCTAGGGGAGCAGCTGTTCAAGTCCTTTCTCCTAGCTTCTCCAATCTTCACTCCCCATGGGAGTCTGATCTTCACATGGGGGTATCCCTGTGTCTGTGTTCAAATTTCTCTTTTTTTATAAGGACACTAGTCATGTTGGATTAGGAGCCCACCCTACTCCCTTATGACCACATCTTAACTAATCACATCTGCAATGATCCTATTTCCAAACAAGGTCACATTCTGAGGTATTAGGGAATAGGATTTCAACACATGAACTTTAGAGTGACATGATTCAATGTATAACACAGCTCTAAGCAATATACATGGAAAAGAAAGAAAGATAGATAGATAATTTCCCCCTCACATCTTCTATAGCCAGCTTGTGCTGGAACTTTAGAAGGTTGAAAGTAGAGGAACATACTACCTATTACACAGCTGTATATACCTCAAGACTGGTCCAGTGAATGGAGGGAAGGACAGACTCCTGACTGGGGAGGAGAATACTGTCCACCCTCCCTTCTTAAGGAATAGCTGCATTAATACAAATTGCTATTATCCTATACAAAATAGGCTGCCTATATGACTGATTAAAATAATAATCTCAAAAATATTTATTCTCTCATGATTTATATATTACTCTTTCCATAAGGTTAACTCAAACCACCAGTAGTTACATTTTGGGGGGGAAAGTCTCCAAGGGATGTAGCTATGTTGGAAGTTGCTCCAGGGAAATCAGTGTCATTAATGAGTTAATTATCTGAGGAATGATCAAAGGAAAATTTTCTATCTGAGCATCAGAGATTTCAGAAATAGAAGAAACCTGGGAGATACGATATTTAAATCATCTATTTTTAAAGCTACAAAATGAATCTCAGGGGAGCCCACCCATCATCCAGTATTGAACATTGTTGGTTGGAACAGTCCAGACATCTTACTCCCATCTTTATCCTGGTCTAGCTTGTGTCCTTTCCCCTATTATATCAATGCATCCAAAGATACAGATTAGTGAAAATTGAAGTGAAATGCAGGTTCACGCCTATTTATTGCCAGACTAAATTCCCTTTATAACCTCTTATCACTTTGCCAAAGACACAGAAAATATGCTGAATAAGTAAATGAGCATTGGGAATGCATTACAGCTGTTAATTTGGGGTGGAGATGGGGAGGGAGAGAGGATTTCCAGTATGGGACATGAAAGGTAGAGATTGTCAATCAGCCTGGATTCTTGGTTAATATTTGTAAGTGTGCCAGAAGATAACTTGGATGGTTTCAGGATCCGTGATGGTTGCCAGTCTGTGATAGGTCTTTCTAGACATTAAAATCAGAGTTGTCAGGTCTCTTCATTTTCTTTGCATCTTTTGTAAGGTTCTTTTCATCGATACAGCTATATAAGGCATATAATTTGGTAGCTACTAAGGTAACAATGTATTTTAGAACAAATAATAAATGGGTCATGTCTTTGGAGAGAAAATTGATTTGTGAAATGAAAAGAAAAATTAAGCTCAGAGTGCTTTTCTTTGACATTACTATGAAAATTAGGGTGGCAGGCCTGTCATTTAAAGTAGTTAAAGATGAGAATTTATAACCATACTTTTTGCATTTTTTAAATCCAGTTTTAGGTGATTTAACATTACTTATCCCCAAAGAGCTACAATTAGTGGAGTAACTGTTTTTCCCCAAATTATTGATTTTTTTTTTTATTGAAGTGTAGTCAATGTACAATATTATATGTTACAGGTATACAAAATAGTGATTCACAATTTTTAAAGGTTATACTTCATTTATAGTTATTATAAAATATTGGCTATATTCCCTGTATTTGTTGGGGAAGCTAGTAGAGTAGTCGTGTTCAGGCTTCAGAGGCCACACTAGGCCTCTCTCTGACCTGACAATGACACTAAAGCTGGCCGCATGCCAAACTGCTGAGCTACACCCAGGCCAAAGGGGTGGCGCCAGCACACACTGTAAACCACTAGATAAGATAGAGAGTAAGTCCTGGGACTTCTTGCACCTTGAGGGTCTGGCCAGCCCCTGGGGATCAAGAACATTCCAAGACTTATGAGTTAAGACCAAGGCATTTATGACAGTAACCAGAGCTGCAAACTTGCATGTAGGTTGATTGTTATCAGCATGCGGCCTGGTGCTAAAAACTGGGCTCCTTCGAGTGGCAAACTGAAGTCTCACCTGTGGGGTGGATGCACCACCCGGGACCCTTCCCAACTGGGACTTCAGCTTTCTGTTACTTGGGACTTCCCAGCTGCTATTTGAATCTGGATGTAGGTGTCGGACCAATCTGGTGATATATACTCTGTTATGTCTCTCTAATACTTTTATTCATCCCCTTCTAATGCCTGTATATTGAAATTAAGTTAAATAATCTTCTATTAAAAAATTAATTAAGTCTGCTCAGTTGTGTGAGATGAGTGGTTATTTTGCCAGTGAATCCAACGAACCTTGAAACAGAAAGCAGGATTTCAGCAAAACAGCATTGTACAGTATATCCTTGCTTATTTTGTACAATTATAGTTTATACCTCTTAATCCCCTATCCCTATATTGCCCCTTTTGGTAGCACCTTTTTAAGTGAGGCTTATTCATTATAATTAATTATAATAATTAATTATAATAATTGCAATAATTAAATATATGGTTTTGCTTGCTACTTCAGTCTTTTATCATAAATCTTAATATAATGCCTATATTAATTATATATATTAAGTAATTAATATAATGCCCTATATTGCCCCTTTTGGTAGCACCTTTTAAGTGAGGCTTATTCATTATAATTAATTATAATAATTACAATAATTAAATATATTAATATTAATTATAATAATTAAATATATGGTTTTGCTTGCTACTTCAGTCTTTTATTATACATCTTAATTAATATAATGCCTTAAACATGATAG
Organism: Delphinapterus leucas; assembly: GCF_059928025.1. Lineage (NCBI taxonomy): Eukaryota > Metazoa > Chordata > Mammalia > Artiodactyla > Monodontidae > Delphinapterus > Delphinapterus leucas. The sequence goes on along the minus strand of NC_143137.1, from coordinate 68,000,681 downwards.
TCTCTCCACTTTGCAAATAATAAAATGTGTCTAGACTCATGAATATTATGTAACATATAATAGGGTAAAGGTTAACATCTCATTTTCTTCCAACTTTATAAATAAAATATCTGAATGCTACAGCTTTATATTCAAAACATAGTTATAGAAGTGCTCAAAAAATAAAAGAATGGGATAAGTCAAAGGGTTACAGGAGCCAATTTGAAAGAGCTCCCAATGGCCAAAATGTGGAACAATTTGAACAACAAAATATATAACATAGTGTGAAGTTATAATCCAAAATATAAAATAAATATCTTCGAAATCAGTCCACATTGACATAGATAAATGATTAAATACATAAATAAATAGGAACAAATAAATGGGAAACGAAATCCCCTAAAGAATTTCAAGAGAATTTCAAATTATATATGTAGATACTGCCCCCATCCAGGAAATGGAGGTTAATACCTCCTTTATCATTGCCCTTTGAATGTGGACTCTAGTAACTCCTTCACAAAGAATAGAGTATGGAAAGGGACAAAGGGTGGGGTGGAAGTGGAAGTTTAACTTTAGAGTGGAGAAACTTAGCAAACACAATAAATCGCGGGTCAAAGTTTACATCATCAGGTTGTATTGGTAGCAGGTACCCTTTGATAAGATGTGATAAAAATATGCTGTTGGTATGTACCCTATGACAAGATGCATGGGAATGGACCTTCACCCCTGTGGTCTTTGTCACCAAAACCCATAACCCCAGTTTAACCATAAGAAAAGACATGTGTCAAACCCAAATTGAGTGACATTCTACAAAATACCTAACCAGTACTCGAAAGTGTAAAGGTTATGAAACACAGAGAATGTCTGAGAAACTGTCACAGATCAGAGGAGACTATAAGATACAAAACTAAATGTAATGTTTTATCCTAGATGGATCCTAAAGCAGGAAAAGAATATTAGGGGGGGAAGAAAAACAGAACTAATGAAATCTAAATAAGGTGTAGAGTTTAGTGGAGTTTAGTTAAAAATAATGTACTGGGCTTCCCTGGTGGCGCAGTGGTTGAGAGTCCACCTGCCGATGCAGGGGACACGAGTTCGTGCCCTGGTCCGGGAAGATCCCACATGCCGCGGAGCGGCTGGGCCCGTGAGCCATGGCCACTGAGCGTGCGCATCCGGAGCCTGTGCTCCGCAACGGGAGAGGCCACAACAGTGAGAGGCCCGCGTACCGCAAAAAAAAAAAAAAAAAAGAAAAGTAATGTACCACTGTCACTTCCTTAGTTGTTTCAATGCAGCTTAGTAATATGTTAACAATAGAGAGTCTGGGGGGAGCAGGGGAGGTAATGTGGCAACTTCCTATATTATCTTTGCAACCCTTTTGCAATTATAAATCTATTATAAAATAAATAGTTCATTAAAAGATAGAACTACATGTCCATACCTGCATTTTCAAACTCAGAGCCACTGTAGATCATATACCAACTCTAGAAAAAAACAACTTAGATCTAGCCATTAGCAATAGACATTGATTCCTGGAACCCCCTAGAGTATCATAAAGAACAATGATTCAGCCATGCAATTGTTAAACTGGCTGTTGTTCTAAAGTAGCTATGTTTCCATTCTTAATCTCTCAATCCAACACTCATTTTCCAAAATGTCAGCTCTGAACAAGCTAAACTCCTTTATTGCTGTTAGAAAGGAACCTCATAGAGTCCTTATCACAGGCAGAGCTGGTCTAAACCTGACACAGCCTGTTTCCAATCTCATCTTCCACCCTCCCCCATTGTCACCCCATCCAGTTTAACAATTAATTTTCAATTCTCTAAATCTACCATGACACAATGCCTTGACATTTTATTGAACATACAGTTATCTCTGCCTAGAAAGTTATTTATGCTTTACCTCTGATTGTTATATCCTTCAAGATTCAATTCATTTCTCTTTTACAGCCACCTTCCTAACTTCCCCCAGGTCACTTTTTTTTTTCTTTCTGTCCTCCCATAAAGCCTTGCATATTCTATTATAATACTTACTTGCATTGTTGTCTTTCACACCAGCATGTAAACTTTGAAGGAAATGAACCTACTTCTATTTTTTCACTGTTACATACTTAGCATGTATAAAGTGCCTCATGCAGTCAGTGCTTAATAAATGCACATAACATGAATGAATGAAGCAAAAAGTTTAATAGTTGTCAAAGAAATTATTTTTCTAAGTTACCTAGGGTAAGACCAGTGTGTGACATAATTTAAATCTGTCATTCATTTAAATGTTTATGATCTAACAGATCCTCAAAAAATTAGAGCACAGCGTAACTTAATTATTTTTTGGAATAAAATATATTTTAACATATTTGCATGACATATGAAGCTGTTGAATGGGAAATAGTACGCTATCTACATTTCAGTAGGTGAGTATTTCTTTTAAAAGCAGTAAAAAATGATAAACAGTTTAAATGACTGGGTTATGTAATTTTTTTTTTAGCTCTGTAGTATCTGTCAGAGGTACTTGTTTTTTAGGTTGTTATTATCAATATTACAAGAATTAGTAAAATATGTTTAGAGCATATTAGCAATCTAAAAATAAGTAAATTTTAACCAGTAGCAGAGGAAAGACATACAGTTAAAATACCAATTTGTGAAAACCTTTATATCTATAAGTTAGGGAATATGTAAATGTATGATGATATTATTTTTGAGCATAATAATTTCAAAATACATATTAATTTCATTGAGGAAACAGTAGAGAACAACTCACTTGGAAGAAAGAAGTCTGGGTTCCAGCCTTAGATCAGTTATTAGCTAGATTTGCCACACTGAACCAATTAAGTAATGTTTGAATCTCAGTGATTTTGAACATGAAATTAGGTATTAATATTTGCTCTGCCTTCTCATATTGTTATTGGAAGATCACCTTAAATAATGTGTGTAAATTCTTTAAATTCTTTGAACTATATGAAGTATGATTTACATGTATAATATTGTTTTTATATTACACATAAAACCGCAGAAGAACTTATAGTGAAATCTCAGAACTTTTTATTATGACATACTCTCTGCCAAACTACATAAGCAAAGACTATTTTTCAATATATGGGAGTTGGAGTTATATAAAGATAAATGCGAACAAATAAAGACACAAAAAACTAACAACTTTGATGTAATGCAGTCAAATGCAGTGGGGATAAAATTCTCACAACTCTTATGTCACAGAAGGAAAACATGCCTTGAGCCTCCCATGAAGTAAAAAAACACAAAACTTCTCTCAGGACCTTGCCTCAGAACTCCAAGGCATCCCTTCACCACCCTCAACCTCCATTCAAAGACATTAGTAAGACAAAGTTTATGTCCATACATTAAATAAAAGAAGCACTTTGCCAGTTTGTGTGTTGACCAGTTTTAGATCCTTGATTCTAGCACAGATCAGCAAAATGGAACTATTCTGGTGCTTACCAAGCCATTTTTAAATTTGGTAAAAATAAAATTTTCCCCTGATTTTTGATATTTTTCTTTACAGAAATCTGATAGTCACTTGTAGTCCTTATAATGAAGGATAAATAAGGGGTATCATAGTGAAGACCTCTACATAAAACAGCATTATCTTATTGGCATTTAAAAAAAATGTTCAAGTGGCTAAAACACTCCCTTTACATGTTATTTTTCTTGTTTTGAGAAACGCATCCACTCCTGTTTTTTTCTGTATACACTTTTGACTGACAGAGGTCTTCATGGTGGCAGAGGTTGGGGATATGAAGAGAAGTAAGACATGAGCTTTTGTTCTTAAGGTGATTGCTTTCCTTGGAGGGATTCAATCAAGTCTACAGCCATTGTAATACAAATTGTTAAGGATTTAGAGAGAGATGTCTGCTCTGAGAACCAAGGAGGGTCAAGTGAAGCATCACAGAAGAAACGAGGCTTGAGCCCAATCTGTAAGAAGAAAAAAATTTTGCCATGAATATGGTTGTAAGTGGAACATTATGTAGAAGGAGAATGTCTGTGAAAACACAAAATTATAAACAAATATTATAAACGTAGGGAATGGCAAGTAACATGTATGGTATGTGTATTATTTTCTTAGAACTGCCCTAACAAAGTACCAAACACTGTGACTTAGAACACCTGAAGTGCATTGTCTCACAGTTCTGGAGGCTAGAAATCTAAGATCAAGGTATCGGCAGGATTGGTTCCTTCTGAGGGCTGTGAGGAAGCATCAGATCTACAGCTTCTTGTGGTTTGCTGGTATTTTTTGGTGTTCCTAGTGTTGTAGATGTATCACTCCGATTGCTGCCTCCCTCTTCACTGAAGTTCCTCCTGGGTTCATGTCTGTCTCTGTGTCCAAATCTTACCTTTTCAGGGGACATAATTCAACCCATCACAGTATGAGTATGGCTAGAATACAGGATGTATAAGAAGGCGGAATGGGGAAAAGGGGAAATGGCTAAAAGCACAGAAGTGGGAACAGAAGGGTGGGCCCAGATTTCTTAAAGAAGACTTTCTAAGTGGAAACACAAGCACTTTCTCCAAACATAACAATTTAAGTAGATGCATTTTAAGGACGGAGATGAGTACTCTATCTGCAATCAGAGGTATTGGCTCTCTGTCATTGCTAATCACAGACTTAAGGAATTATTCAATCTTTAGTTTCTCAATTCTCAAGGAAAATATCTGTAAAGTATTACAGAAATAAACAAGAATCATAGAAGTGCAGCTATTAGTCAGGTTAAACTACTTTATTAAAATAAAGTAGACATGAATCTGGAGCTCAAAAGATTTTTTAAAAAATATTTCTTTCAAAGTAATTATACCCTTGAGCTTCAGCCATTTTGCTTACAGCTTATTCATGAACAGCTCTCCTCTGTCAACCCCTGCTTTTTCTCCCAACTTGTCATTCCTCGTGGCTTTCCTTCCTACTTCATCTAACCTAAGATGCTTAATGCCCATGATGCTAGCAAACACAGGCTACCTCCTTCTGCTACGTCTGCCCTTAAGTCCCCAAGCCTTGCTTGAATCTGGTCACTCACCTGCTTCACTCCCACACCCAGCTTGCTGAGCACCATGGGTGTCCTCCATCACCAGCTGGGAGTTTCGTGCCCCTCCACGAATGGCTTCCGAACCCAAATGAGCTGTCAGTGCTGCTAACCAAGCCATAAACATGAGCCTCTCCCCTACCTGGGAGAAGCCTTTCTAAAATTCCTCAGTCTCCTCAAGATCTTTCCACTGCTGCACCTGTTTGTCAGCCAATAAATGAATTTAAAACTTCACAGAGAAATTCGTTTTTCTGGTTTTCCCTCTCTCTATTTCTGTTCAGATATTTTCATTAAGATTTGTGAATTCACAAGTACATATACTTAAAAAAATTTTTTAATTTAATTTAATAAAAAAAATTTTATATTGGAGTATAGTTGATTAACAGTGTTGTGTTTGTTTCAGGCATACAGCAAAGTGATTCAGTTATACATATACATGTATCTATTCTTTTTCAAGTTCTTTTCCCATTTAGGTTCATAGATAACCAACAAGGACCTACTGCATATACTTTACCTCTAGTTTTGCAGAAAATGTTCACCTCTCTTCAGTAGGTCTAATCCTTAGATTGGTGACATTGGTCCTACTGTGTTCCTCTGTTGGACTTTGTCCTGTCAATGACTCCTGGCATTTGTCCCTCTTCCTCTCAACTGGCTCCTTCTGAATATACCATAAATATGTTCATGTCTCTCACATTAAAACACACACACACACACAATATCTCCTCCCTCATCCATATGTTCTATTCAAGAAGTACCTCCAGCTCTCTCCTTCCTTGTTCTTGGAGAAAGAGAGAAGTAAATCAAACCTACCTCTGTTTCGTCACCTCCTTTGAATGATTCTTCAACTTACTGAGGTTTGCATTCCAGGCCTACTGCTCCACTGATCCATAGCTGCAAATCCAGTGTCGTTTTTTAGTTCAGTTGATATTTTCGGGACATATTTGCTTCCTTAACAGCTTTCTTGGAATATTCCTCAAGGGCTTCAACACAGTATACCTACCCTAAGATGAACTTTATAAATCTACTCTTCCTCCTGTTCATCATCTTGGTGAACAACATCACCCTTCACACAAGCCAGGTATCTGGGTGTCTTCTAATTCTCCTCTGTTTCTCTCATTTCCTATGTTTAAATAGTTACCAAATCCATTGGTCTCTTGTATATATTCTGCCTCTCCATTCCCATGGCTGCTGCTGTGGTGAATGTGCATGATTTTTCACTGGGCTATACAAATAGGATTTCATACCACTTTTATATTTCTTAAAAGCTTAAAAATCACACATTAACTACTCCCTCCTGGCCTAGGATAAATCCAATCTCCTTAGAATGGCATTAAAATGCTCCCTCTCTGGTTTGACCAATGTCTAAATTATCTTTTGTTTTTGTTTGGCTGTGGTGAGCCACAGATTCCCCAGAGCCTTCCTGATGAAAGCTATAGATTGTTTCTTTAGAAAATCACACATTTCCCCCATACATACAAGTTCACACTTTATTATAGTCCTATCCAGGGGGTTCACAGACTCCTTAAGATCTATCCATGAATTCCATGGTTCCCCCCAATCTCTTGCCCATTCTCTAATGGCTTCTGCAGTGCCAGAATACTCACGGTTCCCCCTCAAGGCCATGTTGCTTTTTCCTTCGTGATGCTTCCTCATACAACCCCTGCCTGCCCCATTTGCTTGATGAACAGAATAAAACCCACTCATCTCCTCCCCATTAGCCTAAGGTCATCTCTAGACCTATCTTTATTCTCTCTTCACACATACAGGTTTGTGTTGTTTTTCTCCTTCATGACCCTATTATATATGATCTCTATTAAAAGATAATAAAATAACCTGAGGTAGATAGTGTAATTTAAGGCAAAAGAGCCTTGGAGTCAGAATAACATGGGTTTGAATGCACGGCAGAAATGGATATATTCGGGAAACAGTATAATATCCTCTGGCCCAGGTACTAAGAGTTTAAGTTTGAGGAAGGAAAAATTTCTTCTGACAAATTAGTACCATCTGAAGCTTTATGATGGAAGTGGCATTTAAACCAGTTTTTAAAACTGTATAGGATTTGGAAGTAGAGAAGAAGATAAGAATTCTCAGAACTAGATGACATTTACTAAGCTGATTTCAATTTTAGAAATTGGAACCTTAATTGTATCATTAGACTCTTTTTATAGTATTATATTAATCACAAGAAATTAATTTTAATATGATTCATGTGACTTACTCCCTGACATATATCTTTATTTCTTATTAGAAATGTTATTTTTTGTAATTGATGTTGAGTTCATTTTTCTAATTGTAAGTTCATCATTATATTTACTGATTTGTAAGATTTGAGACATTGTTTTATCAATTTTTAAAAATTGAAGTATAGTTGATTTATAATGTTTCAGGTGTATAGCAAAGTGATTCAGTTAAATATACATATGTGTATATATACATATGAGTATATATATATAAATATATCCACATATATAGATACTTTTCCACATTCTTCCCCATTATAGCTTATTATAAGATATCGAATATAGTTCCCTGTGCTAAAGTAGATCCTTGTTGTTTATCTAATTTATATATAGTAGTGTGTATCTGTTAATCCCAATATCCCAATTTATCCAAACCCCCTCCCCCTTTCCCTTTGGTAATTATGTTTGTTTTCCATGCCTATGAGTCGATTTCTGTTTTGTAAATAAATTCATTTGTATCACATTTTTTGTTCCACATATAAGTGATATTTATCTTTCTCTGTTTGACTTACTTTACTTAGTATGATAATCTCTAGGTCCATCCATGTTGCTGCCAATGGCATTATTTCATTCTTTTTTAATGGCTGAGTAATATTGCATTGTATCAAGATACCACTCTTCTTTATCCATTCATCTGTCGATGGACATTTAGGTTGCTTCCATGTCTTGGCTATTGTAAATAGTGCTGCTGTGAACATTGAGGTGTATGGATCTTTCAAATTAGAGTTCTCTTCAGCTATATGCCCAGGAGTGGGATTGCCGGATCATATGGTAACTCTATTTTTACTTTTTAAGGAACCTCCATACTGTTCTCCACAGTGGCTGCACCACTTTACATTCCCACCAACAGAGTAGGAGGGTTCCCTTTTCTCCACACCCTCTCTAGCACTGATTATTTTTAGAGTTTTTTATGATGGTCATTCTAAGCGGTGTGAGGCCGTACCTCATTGTAGTTTTGATTTGCATTTCTCTAATAATTAGCAATGTTGAGCATCTTTTCAGGTGCCTGTTGGCCATCTGGATGTCTTCTTTGGAGAAATGTCTGTTTCTGCCCATTTTTTGATTTGATTTTTTTTCGATATTGAACTGTTTGTATATTTTTGAAATTAAGCCCTTGGCAGTAGCATCATTTGCAAATATTTTCTTCCATTCCATATGTTATCTTTTTGTTTATGGTTTCCTTTGCTCTGCAAAAGCTTTTAAGTTTAATTAGGTCCCATTGTTTATTTTTGCTTTTGTTTCCATTACTCTAGGAGGTGGATTCAAAAAAATATTGCTGCAATTTATGTCAAAGAGTGTTCTGCCTATGTTTTCCTCTAGGAATTTTATAGTATCAAGTCTTACATTTGGGTCATTAATCCATTTGAAGATTATTTTTGTATATGGTGTTAGACTATGTTCTAATTTTATTCTTTTACATGTAGCTGTCCAGTTTTCCCAGTACCAGTTATTGAAGAGACTGTCTTTTCTCCATTATATATTCTTGCCTTCTTTGTCATAGATTAATTGACTGTAAGTGTGTGCGTTTATTTCTGGATTTTCTAACCTGTTCCATTAATCTATGTGTTTGGTTTTGTGCCAGTACCATACCGTTTTGATTACTGTTGTTTTGTAGTATAGTCTGAAGTCAGGCAGCATGGTTCCTCCAGCTCCGTTCTTCTTTCTCAAGCTTGTTTTGGCTATTTGGGGTCTTTTGTGCTTCCATGCAAATTAAAAAAATTTGTTCCAGTTTTGTGAAAAATACCATTTGTAATTTGATAAAGATTGCATTGAATCTGTATATTGCCTTGGGTAATATGGTCATATTAGAATACTGATTCTTCCAGTTCAACAACATGGTTCATCAAATACGTTTTTAGGAAATCTTATGGGAAATTCCTTAAGAAAGTGTTCTATGGACTAACAGGCTTGTGGTTTGTACTAGCATGATAAAGTCTCTGAGAATTTCTATGGTAAAGAAAGTTCACTTGCCTTACTCAACTCTTCACAGTTTATCTGATGATAGAACACCCTTTTCCATAATAGCTGTTGTTATCTCAAAGGACTATTTCTTCACACTTTAAGGAATTATAATGAACTATAAATAGTCATCTTGTATGAACTCTTTTTCCAGAGATAACTATTTATTAAGCATCAAGATAAGTTTGTTCTATATTTTTAATTACATCTCAAAGTTTCCAAAATATTCCTTAACTTAAAATACTTAAATCATTGGTCATATATGTGTTTCAAATATTTTTTTCACCTGTTGTAAGAGAACTATATTAATATATTCTCAAATCAAATCACAATATTAGAGATTTTTTGGAACTAAAAAGATGGCTAGATTTCAGATGGTCTTCTCCTTCACCAGTCATTTGAGGAAACTGGAGCCTAGATAAGTTTAAGAAATTTGTAAATATTGCAGAGCCATTCTGTAGTAGAATGAAGGCTTAAAAGGGAATGTCTTGAGTAAGAGCCCAGTGTTCTTTTGTTGTTCACTAATCTAATCCATTGCTTAATAATGAATTTATAAATAATGAAACTGATCCTGTTGTGATGACAGCTAAGATTTTTCATGACTTAAAGTTCGAAACAAAAACTATAAGAATTTATGGAAATGTCTGATTTCAAATATATCCTCATTACTAAACGTTGTTGAAATGATGTTTGGCCTAATTGGGAACAAAAGCTTTAAAATAATTCAGAAATAAAATTGTAGTATTCTGAAAGCATGTTTTTAAAATATCTCATCTTTTGGAAATAATAACTTTATAAACCCCAAAATGTAAAGTCGAAGTCTGATTCTTTTTCTTCCTATTTTGTTGTTTAGTTTTTCATTTAATAAAAAGTTTTCTTACAACATGAAACCACTCTTGGGGATCAAAGTCATTGGGAGAACACAGCAGATTCTGCTTACTCGTTGATTCTAACCAGTGGTCTACGAATAAGTTGTTTTCCCAAGGCAGAGGCATTTCCGTCTGTTAGGAAATAGGGACCTTCAAAACTTGTTTCCACAATGGCACAGTATCATAGCTCCTTCTTTACTAACTTTGAAAAAAAAATCAGGAGATATTGTCAACCACAAAATAATAAAGTAAAATTTAAAAGGGAAAATGTATTCTTTCCCCTTCTCATATGAAGTTACTGTCTTTTACTATAATTGCATTTCGTTACTCAGAATGCCATAATAATACAGTGTCTAGGAGCTGTCAAGGTATAAAGGCACATGCTCCTACATTTCTTTTACTTAAAGAAAGTGTGTATTTTTGTATATATTAAAAAACCTCTTTACTTCCAGGAAATACACCCAACCTTTTCAAGATTAAGGAAATAACGTACATTGTATGCTTTGTTAACAAGACAATATTAAATGTGAAATAGAAGTCCAGTGGACTTAGCCCCAACATGTCTATAACTTTATCACCATGTGGAAAAATTAATGTTGCAAGGTCAAACATGGCAATAAAATGTACAGAATAAGATATATTTGCTAAAAATAAGGCATATTTGCTGAAGGATAGACTCAAAATATTGAATCATTAGTGATAGTGTATGTTATGTTGAGAAGTCCTATGTGCAAATTTATAATGTTTTAATCTTTCAGATATTCTACTCTCCACTGGCCCTCTTCATACCACCTTCAGTCTATGCTGTTCATCTTCAGTTCAATCTCCTCTACCAGTTTTGGATCCACACAAAGGTAATTTTTTTTCTTAAGTTTTATACCTAAATAGCCTAAAGCAATGTCCTAGAAATCCACTAGCAGCTGATTTATTGTGTAAGAAAAACCTTTGTTTGCCTTCTTTAAGGAGAAACATGTGTTCATTTTTATCCCTTTTTACTGAATATATATTGCAACGTTTATAAGAAGCAATGAGGCCAGTTGGTCTCAATTAAATAAAATAATTTTTGAAGTGTTAAGTACCAAAATGTTTTAATACTGTACTCAATACAATATCTTCCTGTATTACAGTTTATTAAACATAAAGATGTTGAAATTCATTTCAATTTAGAGATATAAATTTATATATATGTATATATTTGTGAATATTTTGTTTATATATTTAATATATACTAGTTATAATAATTTATATGTATAATATAATTTCTTGTTATATAATGAACAATATTTAATTATATAAGATATATAATGTTTATACATTTTAATTTATATATACATATATATATCAATCGATGGAAACTGCTTGAAAACTCCTTGAAAAACATTTAATGCTTAAAGAAATTATCTAAATATCTTTTGATTGGAAACCTTTCTCTAGTTTTAGAGTTTAGGTTTTATTTAAAGAGTGTTCAATAAGTTTTTTCTTCCAGAAAAGTGAACAAATATAATTTCTTGGGTCTTCTGTGGTATTTCAAATTGTCAGACTTGAATGTTTGCAGATAGATCATTAAGCAACTGATTGTTTTATGAACTATCATATTGATCTGGTTGTTAAATACCAAAAATCACAGACCCTGAAAAGTTCTTACTTATGCACATTAGAACCCTTTCAAGCATTTGGTATTTATCGGAAGCCTTTTGAAGTTCTAGAGGAAGCATGCTGACAGGTGTTGCAACTGGTTGAACACTACCACAAATCACAGCTGCATTAGATGCCAAAGCTTGATACAACAAAGTGCATTATTTCATTAATCTGCAGTATTTCATGCTACTGATTTACTTGGAATAAAGAGACTGTTACCATGACTTTGGACGTATGTGGCATTATTTGAAGATCTGTCATGAAATAGTATTGCATTTTATGGTAGCTGACATACATCAAACAGTCAATACTACAACCATCTGAAAGAGTTGTTGAGGCCAATTCTGACTCTAGAGGTCAAAGACAAATTTGTTTAAATCAGTGGAAGGAAGCTTTCTGATGATTTACATGGAGGGGTTAAAGGAGAAATACATTTTTATAGCAGCTCTGCTCTAGGTCATGCCATGTGTTGGGTCTGGTATTAGTCTGGATACAGAATAATGGTGCCTAAGTAACTTTCGCCTTTTCCTGTGGCCCTCCGAGAAGTCCATGAGCCAGGGCTTGAGTTCTACCCTAAGAAGTAAATGGGGAGTAGAGGAAAGCCAGTGGTCAGACATTTTTTTTAAGCTCAGAAGCTCCATGTGGCTTCATTCTAACTTGAAAGCAATGCATTAGAGCCTCTCACTTGTGTTGTACTTTAGACTTTTGCAAGTACTGTATGCGTATAGTTACTACAGTTCAGAAGTAAGAGCATACCTTCTGAAATTAAGGTTTGATTCTTGGAATTTTAAATTATACATTAGCTGTGAGTACATTTCTAAAATTTTTACAGCTGTATACTTAATTGCATTAATTGTTATAGACAGCATACTACCATTTGTTTACTAATAACAGAACCACTCAGGAAGTAGAGCCAAGACATTTGTAGCAGTGGCTGCTTCTGGAGAGAGGAGCAAGTGATATAAAGAACTGGAGTGAGAAGAAGGCTTAACCTTTTTAAAAGAAAAAATATATATTATCATGCTTTTGCCCTACTTTTTAGAGATTAATACATATTAGATTAAGAAATAACAAATAAAAACTGAAAACAGTGGCCTTCAGCCTAGAAAAATACCCACTTTGTGACTCTAAAATATGTTAGCCCCTTTAGGCCACTTTGGCACTGTTTAATTTCAGGCATCATACTTGGGTCTCCATTCACAGAAACAATATATGAGCCATAGATGTGGCAGTGTTGACCAAAGAGCCCTGTACATACCTGGATGGAGGTTTGATTTCTTACAGTTATTTCACTTCTGCTGACATCCATAAAATCACTTTTCATTGAGGGGAATCTGGCCTAAAGGAAGTACGATTTTCTAAAAGTGAAGAAAAGTTTATTCACTTCAATCAGATGAGGATAAGAGGAAGAAAAAAAACTAACAACATGGTTTTGAAAGATTGTAAATGAGAGATAAAGTAAGTCATATAACAAACTAAAGAGTTTATAATGAAATTTTCTGCTTAGTTTTGAGTTACTTCAATGAAGAAACAATAGCATCTATCTCTTCCCTTTTTTGAAAGTTACAAAACATTCTGCTTAAAACTGTACACTGTTGCTTAATTTTTATGACAGTGTTTTTGTTTATTGTTCATTCATCTAAAGTGTCTGCAGTTCATAGTCAATTATACACTTTCCTTGTGAGTTTGCTAAATGTAATTAGAAAAATATTTAATACATGTTTTAAACTTAGTAACTATGGAATATTGGAATTATTTTTTAAGATATTAGATGATATTTGGGTGTCAGCTGATTTAGATAATACAGTAACGGTAGTAACTTTATCTGTTACCTTTGGTTTAACTTAAATTTCCTATCATATTGTTCATATACATATCAGATGATGCCTGAGCAGAGAAATATAAAAATAATTACTTGGTATTGAAGATTTGAACCATATGATTCGATGACTTTTATAGTGTTAAACTGAAGCTTCTACATGGAACATTATTTTCAGTTACAAACATGAGTGATCTGTTTATGTACTAATATGGACAGATCTCCAAATAAATCAAGTTACGTAACAGGGTATAGTGTATACTAATATTTATATGTTAAAAAAGAAAACAACTCTATGTTTTATATGTTCACATATGCCTAAAATGACAAAACTGTTTTCCCAGGGGAGAGATATTTGGGATGGCTGGCAGATAGGATTACAATGAAATGTTAACATTAATTTTACCCAGTCTAATGTGGGTTAAGAGCTATCTTTTGGTGGTAATACTTCCCTAATAACTAATGATGTTGAACAGTATTACATGTATTTATTGGACACTCATACATTTGCTTTAACTAATTGTCTGTTCAAACTCTTATTTTTTATTAAGTTGTTTGCCTAATTGACTTGTTGAAATTCTTTGGAGTTTCTAGATATAAATCAATGTCAAATATATGTATTTTAAATATGTTCCCTCAGCTTGTAGCATGCCTGTTTATTTTCTTCCTGATGACTTTTCATGAAAAGAAATATTAAATTTTGAAGATTAATTTATCATTTAAAAATTTTATGGTTACTTTTGTTGTATTTTCTCTAAGAAATATTTGACTATCACAGACTTTCAAATAAATTATCTTAGGATTTCTTTTGGAAGTTTTTCTCTTTGGGTCTGTAATATTGGAACAAATTTTTGTGAATGGCATTTGGTAGGGGTCAAAATTCATTATCTCTATGCACACATCCTCTTACTCCAGGACTATTTGTTGTGGAGACTTTCTTTTATCCATTGAGTTATTTGGGTTCTTTGTTGAAAAGAAATTGACCATATATGTGGTTGAATCTAATTTTAGTCTTCTCTTTCATTGATTTATTTGTCTCCTCTTATACAAATCCCTCACTTTTATAGATTACTATATCTTTATAGGAAGAATTGTTTGTACAAGTTGTAAACTAAAATTCTCTAGGATGTCTCCCATGTATGATTTTATGGCCTTTTTTTTCTTTCCTGTATTTATGTTATTTATTTACTTTTCTTGCTTTATTGGTTAGAGTTCACAGACTGTACACTGTTTTGTTAAAAAAAAAAAAAAAAAAAAAAAAAAACGTGTCCCCTACACTGGCAGGTGGATTCTTAACCACTGTGCCACAAGGGAAGCCCTTTTTTTAAAAATTATCACCCTTCATTTTTCTTTTTTTTTTTTTAACATCTTTATTGGAGTATAATTGCTTTACCTGTTATGTTAGTTTCTGCTGTATAACAAAGTGAGTCAGCTATATGTATACATATATCCCCATATCCCCTCCCTCTTGCATCTCCCTCCCACCCTCCCTATCCCACGCCTCTAGGTGGTCACAAAGCACGGAGCTGATCTCCCTGTGCTATGCAGCTGCTTCCCACTAGCTATCTATTTTACATTTGGTAGTGTATATATATCAGTGCTACTCTCCAACTTCGTCCCAGCTTACCCTTCCCCCTCCCCGTGTCCTCAAGTCCATTCTCTACGTCTGCATCTTTATTCCTGTCCTGCTGCTAGGTTCATCAGAACCATTATTTTTTTTTTAGATTCCATATATATGTGTTGGCATATAGTATTTGTTTTTCCCTTTCTGACTTACTTTACTCTGTATGACAGACTCTAGGTCCATCTACCTCACTACAGATAGTTCAATTTCATTTCTTTTTATGGCTGAGTAATATTCCATTGTATATATGTGCCACATCTTTATCCATTCATCTGTTGATGGACACTTAGGTTGCTTCCATGTCCTGGCTATTGTAAATAGTGCTTCAGTGAACATTGTGGAACATGTCTCTTTTTGAATTATGGTTTTCTCAGGGTATATGCCCAGTAGTGGGATTGCTGGGTCATATGGTAGTTCTATTTTTAGTTTTTTAAGGAACCTCCATATTGTTCTCCATAGTGGCTGTATCAATTTACATTCCCTCCAACAGTGCAAGAGGATTCCCTCTTCTCGACACCCTCTCCAGCATTTACTGTTTGTAGATCTTTTGATGATGGCCACCTGACCAGTGTGAGGTGATACCTCACTGTAGTTTTGATTTGCGTTCTGTAATGATTAGTGATGTTGAGCATCCTTTCACGTGTTTGTTGGCAATCTTTATATCTTCTTTTGAGAAATGTCTATTTATATCTTCTGCCCATTTATGGATTGGGTTGTTTGTTTTTTTGATATTCAGCTGCATGAGCTGCTTGTATATTTTGGATATTAACCCTTTGTCTGTTGTTTTGTTTACAAATATTTTCTCCCATTCTGAGGGTTGTCTTTTCGTCTTGTTGATGGTTTCCTTGACTGTGCAAAAGCTTTTAAGTTTCATTAGGTCCCATTTGTTTATTTTTCTTTTTATTTCCATTTCTCTAGGAGGCGGGTCTAAAAGATTCTTACTGTGATTTATGTCCTAGAGTGTTCTGCCTACTTTTTCCTCTAAGAGTTTTATAGTGCCTGGCCTTACATTTAGGTCTTTAATCCAGTTTGAGTTTATTTTTGTATAAGGTGTTAGGGAGTGTTCTAATTTCATTCTTTTACATGTAGCTGGCCAGTTTTCCCAGCACCACTTATTGAAGAGGCTGTCTTTTCTCCATTGTATATTTTTGCCTCCTTTTAAAAGATAAGGTGACCATATGTGTGTTGGTTTATCTCTGGGCTTTCTATCCTTTTCCATAGATGTATATTTCTGTTTTTGTGCCAGTACCATACTGTCTTGATTACTGTAGCTTTGTAGTATAGTCTGAAGTCCAGGAGCCTGATTCTTCCAGCTCTGTTTTTCTTTCTCACAATTGCTTTGGTTATTTGGGGTCTTTTGTGTTTCCATAAAAATTGTGAAACTTTTTGTTCTAGTTCTGTGAAAAATGCCATTGGTAGTTTGATTGGGATTGCACTGAATCTGTAGATTGCTTTAGGTAGTATAGTCATTTTCACAATGTTGATTCTTCCAGTCCAAGATCATGGTATATCTCTCCATCTGTTTGTATCATCTGTAATTTCTTTTATCAGTGTCTTATAGTTTTCTGCATACAGGTCTTTTGTCTCCTTAGGTAGGTTTATTCCTAGGTATTTTATTCTTTTTTTTGCATTGGTAAATGGGAGTGTTTCCTTAATGTCTCTTTCAGATTGTTCATCATTAGTGTATAGGATGCAAGAGATTTCTGTGCATTACTTTTGTATCCTGCTACTTTACCAAATTCATTGATTAGCTCTAGTAGTTCTCTGGTAGCATCTTTAGGATTCTCTATGCATAGTATCATCTCATCTGCAAACAGTGACAGTTTTACTTCTTCTTTTTCGATTTGGATTCCTTTTCTGTTTTTTCTCTGATTGCTGTGGCTAAAACTTCCACAACTATGTTGAATAATAGTGGTGAGAGTGGGCAACCTTGTCTTGTTCCTGATCTTAGAGGAGATAGTTTCAGTTTTTCACCATTGAGAACGATGTTGGCTCTGGGTTTGTCACATATGGCCTTTATTATGTTGAGGTAGGTTCCTTCTGTGTCTGCTTTTTGGAGAGTTTTTATCATAAATTGGTGTTGAATTTTGTCAAAAGCTTTTTCTGCATCTACTGAGATTATCATATGGTTTTTATCCTTCAGTTTGTTAATATGGTGTATCACATTGATTGATTTGTGTATATTGAAGAATCCTTGAATTCGTGTGATAAACCCCAGAAGATCATGGTATATGATCCTTTAAATGTTCTGTTGGATTCTGTTTTCTAGTATTTTGTTGAGGATTTCTGCATCGATGTTCATCAGTGATATTGGCCTGTAGTTTTCTTATTTTGTAACATGTTTGTCTGGTTTTGGTATCAGGGTGATGGTGGCCTCGTAGAATCAGTTTGGGCATTTTACTCCCTCTGCTATATTTTGGAAGAGTTTGAGAAGGATAGGTGCTAGCTCTTCTCTAAATGTTTGATAGAATTTGCCTGTGAATCCACCTGGTCCTGGGCTTTTGTTTGTTGGAAGATTTTTAATCACAGTCTCAATTTCAGTGCTTGTGATTGGTCTGTTTATATTTTCTCTTTCTTCCTGGTTCAGTCTCGGAAGGTTGTGCTTTTCTAACAATTTGTCCATTTCTTCCAGGTTGTCCATTTTACTGACATATAGTTGCTTGTAATAATCTCTCATGATCCTTTGTATTTCTGCAGTGTCAGTTGTTACTTCTTTTTCATTTCTAATTCTGTTGATTTGAGTCTTCTCCCTTTTTTTCTTGATGAGTCTAGCTGATGGTTTATCAATTTTTTTATCTTCTCAAAGAGCTAGATTTTAGTTTTATTGATCGTTGCATTGTTTCCTTCATTTATTTCTGATCTGATCTTTATGATTTCTTTCCTTCTGCTAACTTTGTGGGTTTTTTGTCCATCTTTCTCTAACTGCTTTAGGTGTAAGGTTAGCTTGTTCATCTGAGATTTTTCTTGTTTCTTGAGACAGGATTGTAATAAACTTCCCTCTTAGAACTGGTTTTGCTGCATCCTATAGGTTTTGGGTTGTCATGTTTTCACTGTCATTTGTTTCTAGGTAATTTTTGATTTCCTTTTTGATTTCTTCAGTGATCTCTTGGTTATTTACTACTTGGTTATTTAGTAGCATATTGTTTAGCCTCCATGTGTTTATATTTTTTTAGTTTTTTTCCTGTCAATCATCAATGATATCTTGTCTCAAAGGTTGTGGTTGGAAAAGATACTTTATAAGATTTCAATTTTCTTAAATTTACCAGGGCCTGATTTGTGACCCAAGGTATGATTTAGCCTGGAGAATGTTCCATGTGCATTTGAGAAGAAAGTGTATTCTGTTGCTTTTGGATGGAATGTCCTATAAATATCAATTAAGTGCATCTTGTTTAATGTGTCATTTAAAGCTTGTGTTTCCTCATTTATTTTCAATTTGAATGATCTGTCCATTGGTGAATGTGGGTGTTAAAGTCCCCTACTATTTTTGTGTTGCTGTTGATTTCCCCTTTTATGGCTCTTAGCATTTGCCTTGTGTATTGAGGTGCTCCTATGTTGGGTGCATAAATATTTACAATTGTTATATCTTCTTCTTGGATTGATCCCTTGATCATTATGTAGTGTCCTTCTTTGTCTCTTATAATAGCCTTTATTTTAAAGTCTATTTTGTCTGATATGAGAATTGCTATTCCAGCTTTCTTTTGATTTCTATTTGCATGGAATATCTTTTTCCATCCCCTCACTTTCAGTCTGTACATGTCCCTAGATCTGAATTGGGTCTCTTGTAGACGGCATATATACCGGTCTTGTATTTGTATCCATTCAGCCAGTCTGTGTCTTTTGGTTGGAGCATTTAATCCATTCACATTTAAGGTAATTATCAATATGTATGTTCCTATTACCATTTTCTTAATTGCTTTCAGTTTGGTTTTGTAGGTCTTTTCCTTCCCTTGTGTTTCCTGCCTAGAGAAGTTCCTTTAGTATTTGTTGTAAAGCTGGTTTGGTGGTGCTGAATTCTCTTAACTTTTGCTTGTCTGTAAAAGTTTTAATTTCTCCATCGAATCTGAATGAGATCCTTGCTGGATAGAGTAATCTTGGTTGTAGGTTTTACCCTTTCATCAGTTTAAATATGTCCTGCCACTCCCTTCTGGCTTGCAGAATTGCTGCTGAAAGTCCAGCTGTTAACTTTGTGGTGATTGCCTTGTATGTTTTTTGTTGCCTTTCCCTTGATGCTTTTAGTATTTTTTCTTTGTATTTAATTTTTGAAAGTTTGATTAATATGTGTCTTGGCATGTTTCTCCTTGGGTTTATCCTGTATGGGACTCTCTGTGCTTCCTGGACTTGATTGACTATTTCCTTTCCCATGTTAGGGAAGTTTTCAACTATAATCTCTTCAAATATTTTCTCAGACCCTTTCTTTTTCTCTTCTTCTTCTGGGACCTGTATAATTTGAATGTTGGTGTATTTAATGTTGTTCCAGATGTGTCTGAGACTGTCCTCAATTCTTTTCATTCTTTTTTCTTTATTCTGCTCTGCGGTAGTTATTTCCACTATTTTATCTTCCAGGTCACTTATCTGTTCTTCTGCCTCATTTATTCTGCTATTGATTCCTTCTAGAGAATTTTTAATTTCATTTATTGTGTTGTTCATCATTGTCTGTTTGCTCTTTAGCTCTTCTATTTCCTTGTTAAACGTTTCTTGTATTTTCTCCATTCTTTTTCCAGGATTTTGGATCATCTTTACTATCGTTATTCTGAATTCTTTTTCAGGTAGACTGCCTATTTCCTCTACATTTGTTTGATCAGGTGGGTTTTTACCTTTCTCCTTCATCTGCTGCATATTTCTCTGTCTTTTAATTTTGCTTAACTTACTGTGTTTGGGGTCTCCTTTTCACAGGCTGCAGGTTCCTTGTTCCGTTGTTTTGGTGTCTGTCCCCAGTGGGTGAGGTTGGTTCAGTGGCTTGTGTAGGCTTCCTGGTAGAGGGGACTGGTGCTTGTGTTCTGGTGGGTGGGGCTGGATCTTGTCTTTCTGGTGGGCAGGGCCACATCCAGTGGTGTGTTTTGGGGTGTTTGTGAACTTAGTATGATTTTAGGCAGCTAATAGGTGGGGTTGTGTTCCTGTCTTGCTAGGTGATTGGCATGGGGTGTCCAGCACTAGAGCTTGCTGGCCGTTGGGTGGACCTGGGTCTTAGTGTTGAGACAGAGATCTCTGGGAGAGCTCTCGCCTATTGATATTATGTGGAGCTGGGAGGTCTCTGGTGGTCCAGTGTCCTGAACTTGGCTCTCCCACCTCAGAGGCTCAGGCCTGACACAAGGCCAGAGCACCAGGGCCCTGTCAGCCACATGGCTGCTAGTGTTGGAGGATCTCCTGCACTGGCGGGGGGTGGCTGTGGCTCACCACGGGGACAAGGACACTGGCAGCAGAAGTTCTGGGAAATAGTCCTTGGCAAGAGCCCTCCTGGAGTCCACCATTAGCCCCACCAAAGAGCATGTAGCCTCCTTTTGTTTGTTTGTTAATGAATTGTATAAGGTGTTTACAGAGCCCCTTTAACTTGGTAGAATATGAATTCTCAGTTTTCTCTTGCCAGTACCAGGTAGCAGTTGAAATTCCTGCTCATTACCCTCGTAACTTTTCAGGAAGTTCCTTAATGTCTTGTCCCATGCATGAATAATATAAGAGTCAGCCAAGACTCTTAATTCAAGATTCAAGTTTGAGGGCAGTATGTGAGCTGATGATGTGGCTCCTCCCCTTGTGGTGCCACAGGATTTCTCCTTTCAATTTGCAGTCACTCTTGCACTCTCAAAATTTGATCTCTGACTTCTAACCTAGTGGGACCAGCACTTTCTCTTCAAGCTCTACCACCTCCAGCTCCCCTTTTCCTTGCAATCAGGACATGACTTAGTGTGGCCATTCTAGTAGAATCCTACTGTGCAGACTATATCCACCAAGAACAAACATCACTGTTTTGCCATCACTTGCCATCAGTGATCTAGTTGACAAGCTATGAAGAAAACAAATTCTTCTCATCAGCAACACCATAAAATCATGCAACTGCCCCAATCAGATCTTTTCTCTGTGGATATATTCATGATAGACCTGTACAGTAAGGGTCAGTGGAAATTAGCATACAGGAGAACTGCAGAGTGTAATGTGCACGGTTAGAAAGCATGAGAAACATACAGTGGTATTTTGAAGCAATATAGCTAGTGAGACTATAGAAGCGAGAAATTTGCAGAAGTCAGGACATATAGAGAAGAATAGGAAAAAGTAACGCGATAGCAGCAGAAACAAAGAGTGGTAGCAGCATGAGCAGAGAATTAGGACACCTGAATTCTTGATGATATAACTAATAAAGTATTTTGCTTATTGCCCTTTTGCATCCAACATTATTCTTCTCATGGAAGTTTGGCAGTATTTATCTATTCTTCAAAATCTTATCAGGTCTACTCAAGACCCAGTCATGTGTAAAAATTTAGCTTTCTTTTACCTAGCTATATCTATTTTATTCTATCTTTTTAATAAACCATTGAGAAAGAGTGAAATATGTAATATTTGTGACATAAATTTTAAGTCATAATTGCAGAGAAACGTGTTTATCTCAAGTCTCTGTAGCTGTTGTTTTGCCCTTTGTGTAGGTGGGAAATGTATTGGAATTATTAAGCTAGTCAACAAGTCTTTTTCATTAACAGATTTATATTCATTTTGCATAAAGAAAAGTGACACCTGGGAAGACATTCTTGAATATTTCACATACTATAATTATTTAAAATTAAATATGAGTATTGTAAACACACAATTATTCATCTCAAGTGCTTTTTTTGAAAACAGTAAAAGTAAGAAATACCATTTGCATACTGTAAACTGTGTTTTTCCTTTTGGGGTCTTAGAGATTAAATTACCTGAATTTAAATCCTGACTTCATTTATTACAATCACTGTAACTTTGTGTGTGTTTATTTTTAATTAAAGTATAGTTGATTTACAATGTTGTGTTAATTTCTGCTGTACAGCAAAGTGATTCAGTTATACATATATATATTCTTTTTCATATTCTTTTCCATTTTGGTTGATCACAGGATATTGAATATAGTTCCCTGTGCTACACCATAGGACCTTGTTGTTTATCCATCCTATGTATCCAAATGTATCCATTTCTCCATCCTTGCATCTGCTAATCCCAAACTCCCAGTCCATCCCTCCCCCACCCTGCCTCCATCTTGGCAACCACAGATCTGTTCTCTATGCCTGTGAGTCTGTTTCTATTTCATAGGTAAGTTCATTTATGTCATATTTTAGATTCCACATGTAAATGATATCATAATGGTATTTGTCTTTCTCTTTCTGACTTACTTCACTTAGTATGATCATCTCTAGGTCCATCCATGTTGCTGCAAATGACATTATTTCCTTCTTTTTTATGGCTGAGTAGTATTCCATTGTATATATGTACCACATCTTTATCCATTCATCTGTTGATGGACATTTAGGTTGTTTCCATGTTTTGGCTGTTGTGAATCATCACTGCAACTTTGGACTGTTTACCTTCCTATGCCTCGGTTTCCTCACATGTAAAATAAAAACAGTAACACTACGTAGCATTGTTGTGAGGATTATAAAAGAGTTCATGTTACAATCTGTTGATTAGAACAGTTGGCACATAAAAAGTACTAAAAAATGTTTTCAGTGCTATTATTGTTGTTGTTACTATTTCTGCACTCTAGATACCTGTTTTATTGTATGTCACTTACTATTCATTCCTAGCCATCATTATAATTATTTGTGTATATTTTATGACATAATTTTAATATAATACATACTTTAGTATGAATTACTAATAAGAATAAATGCAGTTGGATTTTTTTGTTTTTTAAAATTTATTATTTATTTATTTATTTTTAATTTTTGGCTGTGTTGGGTCTTTGTTGCTGTGCACGGGTTTCTCTACTTGTGGCAAGCAGGGGCTACTATTCTTTGCAGTGCATAGGCTTCTCATTGTGGTGGCTTCTCTTGTTGTGGAGCATGGGCTCTAGGTGCATGGGCTTCAGTAGTTACAGCATGTGGGCTCAGTAGTTGTGGCATGCGGGCTCTAGGGCCCACAGGCTTAGTAGTTGTGGCACATGGGCTCTAGCGCGCAGGCTCAGTAGATGTGGTGCACAGGCTTAGGTGCTCTGCAGCATGTGGAACCTTCCTGGACCAGGCGTTGAACCTGTTCCCTGCATTGGCAGGCGGATTCTTAACCACTGCACCACCAGGGAAGTCCCATGCAGCTGGATTTTAAACTTGAATAATTAATTAATGCACAAATTTACTTTGGGAAAAAAAATTCATTCTTAACCATAAGAGTTTCAGATTGTTATCATGAAGTGCATTGATCAGGTTTTTTAATATCTTTTCTTGTGTGATTTAGAAACTAATCAATATAAAAAATTATTAAATTTGCCAAGTTCTGTATATCTTGTTAAATATTTTAATTATTATATCCCACAGACATGCACTGAATGCCTAGCCTATTACATTCCTACTCTTGCATGTAATAACAAAAACCAAAATTGGGTTAAAGACTGGAATAATGAGATGCAATATTCTGGAAGAAGGAAAAGTATCTGAGCTTGAAAGATATTAAAAAAAAGAGAAGTTTAGGAGAATAAACAGTTACAGTCATCCCAGGCCAGTAATTCTCAGTTACTGATAGTTGTTATTGGCTGAGATATCCCAAGGAAAATATGATTAAATGACGTTTCTGTTTGTCTATTTACTTATTTCATTTTGTGTATCATATACTTAGCCAGCACTCAGTTTTTCAGCATTTTATTAAGTTATTAGATTTATTATTTATTTTAAAATTAAATTTACCTTATTTTATTGCATTATAAAAATGTTTGAAAATATTAAATTTTAAGCATCTTAACAAATATTATCTCATTAAATCTTCAAAGCAACTCTATGAAATACGAATACTATTTCCTCCAATTAAATATACTAAGTAACTTATTCTGGGTCATGTGATTGGTAAATGTGAAAGCTGGGCTTTGTACCCAGTAGTCAGGATCCAGATTCCTTGTTCTCATCCACTACAGTATACAGCTTCCCTGTAGATGGGTCGTTTCTGATCCTAATGTTATAATAAAATAGCTACCATGTATTAAGCACTGAGTATGTGCCAAGCAAAAAATTTTCATTTAATTCCCATAAAATAATTTGAGTCACTAAAGACCAATTAAACTTTTACAGGTTGTAAAGAATGAATGTAAGTTCAAATAACTTCAGTTAATGGAGCTTTATTTTAAGGGGACAACATATAGAAGTACATGCAGCAGGAAACCATACCAGAAATTTAACAGACAATTTTAGAAAACTGAAATTTTTATATTCACTAACTCTGTGAGCAAACACCATCCCTTTTAAAGCTAAGAATATTGAGATTCTACAGTTTATATAAGGTAACATAGCTGGCTCAGAGCTAATTTTTTGCCATTACTCACACATCGTACTTCTTCAAACAAAATTATTTGATTACATCTCAGTATAGCATGGCAGAATGCCACAGGGTTCATAAAGAATCAATATGGTACAGTGAAAAGATCATGGCTATTGGTTACTTGAGACAGAGCTCAGTTGTAATATTACCTATACCAAACTGCTGTGTGAACTTCACACACATCTACTTGTCCCTCTTAAAATTTAATCTATTCTCAGGCTGCTCCTGCTGAAAATTGTTTGGTGATGTTCCATGGCTTGCTGAGTTAAGTCTAAATTTCTTGCATTTTATGTTTCTCACGCACTGCCTTTCAAATAGATCTCCTGGTATATATCCCATTACTTTCCATTCTGTACAATTCAGTCAAACTAGACCATTTCCATTTCCCAAATACATCTGATACATGATCATTGCAGTGCCTCTCCTTTTTATATTTTCTACATGTTGCTATTCTATACATTTTGCAAGGCCCAACTCAGTTCCCTCTTCTCCATAAAGTGTTTCCTTTATTAAGAGCAAACACATATGTAGCTCAGACCATGTGTCAGTCACTATGCTAAGTATTTCACAAGATGTACTTATTTGATTATACAATGTATTTACTAATGCAACCCTGTTGTCCCCATTCAAAATGAAGAAATTGAACTACATAGAGATGAACTTGTTTAATGTTGTTGCAGCTAGTTTGTAGTAGATCTGTGGCTCAAAACCTGGTAAACAGTTCTCTCTCCTTTCCTCCTTTGAAATCCTGTATCATTGATTTCACATCTCTTGGTAATGTCCCAGTTTGCCTGGTGCAGCCCCAATGTATACCTTTTTTTTTTTCTGGCATAATTGTTACTAGCACACCCTTTCACTCTCTTAAGGTATTCATTGTACACTTGTTGTGTTTTCCTCCTAAACAGCTCTTTCATCTCTCTTCCCCTTTTTGTTTCTACTGCCTCGCCTTAATTTATGCTCTTATCATCTGTTACGTAGATGGTTACTACAAAATTCCTTTTTTTTTCTATTCCTGCAGACTCTTTCCTCTCCTATATATTTGCATACAACTGTGGTGATCATTTTAGAACCCAAGCAGTATCAGGGCACACCCAACATGAAACAAACATCAGCAACAGAAGTTTTTAAATGGCTCTCTATTGCCTCCAAGATAGAATCAAACACCTTAAATACATACATAGATTTTAGCAGCCTTAGAATATGACCCTGCTTACTCTCCATTCTCATTCCATTAGTTAGCCGGTCCAGCTAAACCACACTGCTTTTTGCTCCCTAAGCATGCCCAACACATTTTTTCCCTCTGTATTTGCATAGGCTCTCTCTGTGATACCTTTTTTCCAGACATTCCCCATGATGCAACTCAATTACCACTTCCTCTGGAATGTCACTTTTTCATCTCTTAGTTAAAGTTGAGTGCACTTTTCTTGACACTACCCCGTGTCCTATTTCCATATTGGCAGCTAATGATAAAAAGCGTGGGCTCTGTTGGGAGGGCATAAATGAGATAACATATCAGTTGTTGCACATAGGAAGCATCCAGTTAATAATGGTGAAGTTTAATTCTTACACCACTGTATTGTATTTATTGCTTAACTCTGCTTCTTCCATTATTCTCTGAGTTCCTTGACAGCAGAAAGTGTCCCTCATCTATTATGTGAGCATCTATTTACGTGTATGTGTACATATATTATATAAATATATACAAACTTTAACAAAAACAAACAACAGTATTTATATAGACAATTAACTGTAACTTGCTGATAATAATTATTAGTGTTAGATATTAGTAAACATATGTGTATACATACTTGTATTTATATCTAGAATATACTTATGCCGGATCTCCCCTAATAGAGTGTAAATTTTTGAGGGTGATGATTACATATCTTTCGGAACTTGGGGGAATGAGTAAGTTCTATTTCAAAATATATGCTTTTGAAAGATACTTATTTTAACAAAAATCAACTTTCATGCTTTTTTTCTATCCAGTGCTTATTCCAATAGTACCTAATATCATAAACCTTTTGTTCTTGAAATAAGTTGAGACATTTCTCAGCACTTGTGCTCTCCTTACTCCCTTACTCTGTTTGACTTCTTCCTGAATTTCCGGTTCCAATTCTCTTTTCTTCTCTCAGTATTGTTCCTTCTTAGAATTTAATTTACTTCACCATTTTTAGGTTGTCTTCAAGTAATTGCATATTTAGTCTATAGCTCTAATACGAATTTTCTTATGGATTTAAGATCTATCTTTTGAATGTTTGACTTAACATATTCATAGGAATATTTGACACCACTCTGAGCCGACATTTCTAAAACATATTCCATTTCAGCTCTTCTCACCTCAAATCAGCTGTTCTTCTTTGTTTCCATTGCTACTTGAAGACAGTGTCAAGATCAAATCCTGGTGTCACCTTCAACTCCTTGATCTCTTTAGTAGCCTATACATGTTCTCTCTAGAAGAAATCTTCTGTTCTACAGTTACCTTTTAAAATAATTCACCCCCACCCTGCTTATTCTTGTATAAATTAGTAGTGCTTTTCCACATGTATTAGATATATAAATCTCTTTGAAGTTCATATGTTCAAAAAATATTTCTCAAGCAGCTACTCTGGGCCAAAGAGCGATTCCAGTTTTCTGACCTGGGTTGGCACCCTTTATTACTAACATTTTGAGGATCACAACTTCCTTCCAGAAACTGTTGGATTCTGGTGACTCTTTGCCAAAGGAAGAAACTTGACAAAATATCAAGAATTTTACTGAGTTTCCTGAAGATTATCAATAAACTGTTTAAAAATTCATAGATCACCATATTCAAATATCTGTTGTGAAAAGATTGGAATTGGAGGCCTTCAGACACAAGAAATAAGATCGGAATCTATAACCAGAATTGAAGAGAAAGACATTTCAGGAACAAGGGAGTCTTGTTCAAGTTCAAAGAGAAGTCTATCCTCTGTTAGAGGTTTGTACATCTTCTTCACTAGTGTGTTCCCAGAATATAAAAGGTACCTACTTAATAGGAGCTCAAGACATGTTTGTTGAATGAATGCGTGTGGACATTTAGTAAAGTTATTTAAACTCTCTGACATTGCTTCCAAATCTGTTAACTGAAAGTAGTCATACCTACCCCGTAAGAGTGTTATTAGGATTAATGAAATAGCATGTATTAAGTATATAGTCTGGAAAATAATACGCTTTCAACCGATAGCAATTATGAAAAAGCAAAAAAAGCAACCAAAACAAAACAAACCCTGCGTATTGGAACTGGTACACAGAGACAGAGCTAATAGAAGCAGGTATAACTGTTGCACGTCATCCGCATGCATCAGAATTATTTGTGCTTACTCAAGATATAGAATCATGGTCCCGTTCTGAGAACCACAGAATCTAAATCTCTGGAGAGCAAGAGTAGGAAACTTGAGCAAGCTTCCCAAGAGATTAGACTGAACATTGTTGTGATGAAGTTTGAGCATAATGAATGCAGGAGCTGAAAGTAAACTTCTTGAAGACAAAGACTATGTTTTATACCTCTTTGCTTTCCCATTGTCTTGAACTTGGATGATTATCAGTAAACATCTTTTTCATGAATGAATGAATTCATCATGTTAACCAGATTCTTTATAATATGTGTACATATTGAAGAGAAGCAGAAGGAGAAACAAGAAGAG
The DNA here is from genome assembly GCF_059928025.1 of Delphinapterus leucas. Lineage (NCBI taxonomy): Eukaryota > Metazoa > Chordata > Mammalia > Artiodactyla > Monodontidae > Delphinapterus > Delphinapterus leucas. The sequence goes on along the minus strand of NC_143137.1, from coordinate 67,972,391 downwards.
AGTACCCATGGCAAAGATTTGGATCAGAGAGCATGTGCTGTGGAATGAATTGTGTTCCTCCAAAATTAATATGGTGAAGCCTTAATCCCCAAAGTGATGATATTTGGAGATGGAGCCTTTAGGAGGTAATCAAGTCTTGAAGGTGGAGCCCTCGTGATGGGATTAGTGCTCATAGAAGAAGAGACAAAGAGGAGAGGATACAGAAAGAAGGTGGCTTTCACAAGATGCTAAATTTGCTGGCACGTTAATCTTGGACTTCTTCCCTTCTATCACTGTGAGAAATAAATGTTTGTTGTTTAAGCCACACAGTCTGTTGTATTTAGTTACAGCATCCCAAACTGACTAAGACATGATGTACAGTTAAAAAGTAAGTAAATAAATCTTTAATAAATTCTGAGGGACAAGGGGAGAAGTTGTCCTTTAGCTTGTCCTTAGAAGGAAAATATGCAAATAGGAACAGGACAAATTAATTTATGACAAACAGATACTTGCAGCTTCCAAACAACTAATTGAGAAATCATGCTATGATATTTGACTTTAAGCAATTGGTATTTACAAATATTTAACAGACTAAAATTTATAATGAGTGACAGGAGATCTGACCTATGAGATTGTAAACATTAAAATGCAGATTTGTATCTAATGCTTAGAAACTGCCAGGTACATGGTCAGTAATCACTGACATTTGTTGATTAATGAATGTAAAAGCGACACTGAAATTGGGAATATGATCATCATGGCAGACACAATGTACTGAGCCTTAGAATGAGTCAAACATTTGGAGTTTGTGTAAGAACTACCTAAGCTCTCAGTTTGTCAGTTACCTTCTTTTAACATGATGTTACTACCACTAATAACAATGTGGTTCCTCTTCTCACTGAGTGACCAAATTGGTAAATATAAAATGATGTTACACAAGAATGAAGTTTTACATAGTTATGCTTATGAATATTTCCCATTTTTCGTAGGTCAGTTTAATTGGTGTTGCTTTATAGAAGTCACTTGGAATCCACCTCCCTTTGAAGGAACACATTCAGCAGCTACTTACATTCATTTTTCTAAGGAAAAGTTAAAAGTGTTACTCAAAATGTAAGCTGAGATGAATTCAAATAGAATGCTAACTTGTCCACCTCTTGTCCTCTTGTTTGAGGAATAATACAATCATAAGTGACAAGAGTCAGCCTTCAAGGTAATTTATTACAAACACAGTTCTTTAAAACCCTTGTTTATTGTATAAACATAGCCAAGTCTCATTCTTCTTAAAACCAAGCTTTTAACTCTTTAACCCTGTGGTATGGATTCATCAAAAATTTACTCTCTATGAAGCTCTTTATGATCCCAACAGTCCTGATTCCTCCAGATTGTTTTATTTCCAAACTATAAATATTGTTTTTTCACTCCTTAGTGTGGAAATTCAGCTACCTCCATATTACATGCTTACTGAAGTAGAAAACTGCCTAATCAGATAGGAAAACATTTGGCTGTGAATAAATCAGCATTTGTCGAGGATTTCAAAGTGTGAAAGTAGGCAGACAAGCCCAGATCCTAAGAGCTCTGCTTTCTCTTGCTTCCCTGTAGAGAAATCAGAGGCTAATATAGCCTCCACTACCATCTGTCTAAATACTTGAATGTGTTGTCTTGAATTAACACAGCAGATCTAGTGGGGGGTATAATTAAGATTTTATTTTTACATTTCATCACCACATGCTCTACAGTATAAATTTATCCATAAATGTTCAGATTGATTAAGTTTTTAATAAGGAAAACAATGGGTGTTTAAAGATCAACTAATTCAGAACAAGAAGTAAAATTATTTTAATATGTTGACTTGTAGTATTTATGGATTTTATCCTTTTTCTAAAACTTTAAGTGAGGAATTGCTATAGATTTTTTTTGAGAGAAAAACCTATTCATACATAAATATATATATGCAGACAATAAAAATCTAACATTGTCATTCATTCTACCTTTAAATTAATAAACTACCTGCTAATAAATTGTAATTTCCATTGGCTTATTCCGTGACCTTTCAAAAGATCTTAACACAGTACTTTCCATAAAATATGCACTCAGTAAATACCTATTGAATAAATGAAACCCACATAGGTTATTTTAATTTCCATACAGTCAGATGAAGTTTATGAACAAGGGAGAATTCTCTACAGCATTCTCTGGCAACAAGCAATGGGACTGTTTGCAAAGCAGCACTATAGAAAACTAAGCAAAAGCATATATCTCTATGAAGGGTAGTTTTCAGCTTGAGACCTGGAAAAGGAACTCAATTTGCTTCTTGTTAAATAACTCTTGTGCCAGTTACATATTCAAATTTATTGTAAGCTCAAATGTCTCTGCTGTGCATTGTAATTGAAAACAAAACAAAACAAAAAAAGAATGATTTTCTCATCCTTCCCGCAAAATCACAAAATTTTACGAGAAAGATAAGTTTTTAGAAAAGCTTTGTTTCTGAAATAGCTTTACCTTTCCATTGAAGAGACCGTTGGACTGTAAATAAGCTTCCTATGTGAAGTACCTGCATATCGCTTTATTTCTTTTTACTTCTAAAACCTAGTAAAGTTCATAGAAATTCAATAAATGTTTGCAGAATGAATGGAATCCCTGACAAGAGACTTCTTGCTCTGATTATTCTGCAAGTAGCTTTTAATAAAAGACTTTGATAAGGACTTATAAATACACGTTTTAATCCTCTGAAACAGATTATTTCCAACCCTAATAGAAAACCCTTACTGGCAGTTTGGTACCTAAAACTGTCATTGATTGGTATTTGAGTTTGTATTTAATATTTAGTATATATAATAAATATATTTAATAGAAATAAATATATGTATATACATTAACCTTTTTGTCCTTCAGGTTTTTTAATCTGTAAATGGGACTAAAATACTGGAAGGCATTATTGAAAGGTCATAGAAATATTTATAATCACTTACTTTTCAAAAAGATATGCATGAGCCTATAGTTAATTGTAAAGATCTTTCCAAATAAAAGATTCTCCAGATTTTTAATATAAAAACACCCATGCATACACATATACATAGATAGGTAGAAAGGCAGATAGATAGATAGATAGTTGAAAGTAAGAAGGAAAAAGTTAAAAAGAGAGGAAGGAAGGAAAAAAGGAAAGAAGGAAGAAAGAAAGAAAATTAGATAAGAAAAAGGCAAGTAATCATAATATAACTGTTAGTCCATTTAATTTTAGTTTGGGTTTGCACTGAATCTTGCCACTAATTTACCTGAAAAGTTTTGCTGTTTTTAGTCTGCACTTCAAGCATATGTTTCTTAGTTAAATATAACATGACAATGATTTTTATATCAGATGATAAATGTATTGGGAGCTGGCTTAGCATTTCCCTTAAATACTGATGCAGTGAAACCCAGAGGCCTGCAGTGGTATGGGTCCCTCTGGAACATCAATCACGCATGATGCTGTAAGGAGAAGTCTTGATTACTTAGAGTCAATGTCGTCACTGTAACCTACGCTCATCTGAATGCAGGCATTTTTCTGCTACGGAGATTCCATTTCACTTCACCCTCAACCCAGTCGCCCCTCAGCATTTATCATATTGTTAGCACATTCATTTTTATAATGAGAATTCTGTAAAACACATGCTTTTTAAGACATATTTTCCCTATTATAATTTTTTCCTCTCAGACAGGATGCGTGAATATTTGTAAGCATCTCTTATTTGGAAAGAACTTTACAGATAACTATAAGCTCATGCCTTCTTTCTTAAAAGTAAGTTGTTATAAGGATTTCTGTGGCCTTTCAATAATATATTTTAGCATTTTGGTGCCAGTCTGCAGATAGAAAAACTGCAGGGTAGAAATGTAATATGGTATTCACATATTATTCCAAAATTGGGGAAAAAATAGAATTAGAGTTTTTAAAATTAGATTTAGAAAGTCTCTTCCCTATCCTCAATAGTCAAAATGAGGTGAGAGGAGGCAATTTTCTAAGCAATACAGACAAACGAAATACTTTTCTCTTGAATTAATCACTTTTGTTGAAAGGAAATCTTGTCATCCAACTTGACCACCCGGTAATTATTTCTGTATTCTTAACTGAACTATAAAAATCTAACCCATGTTTCCCAATCAGAAGAATCCGTGAAACTAATTAAGAAATGTATAGAATGGGCTAAGTTACTTTTATAAGAAATAATTTCAGACAAGACACTAATTTAAAACACTTACTTTGATGCTTGTAGAGTTCAACTGTAAGTGATTTTTCAATTTCAATTGGAAAGACCTATTGAGGTATGTTTTTCATGTAATGTAAGGTAGTGAGAAAACTTCTGAGAACTATATCATGGAAAGAATTAATTGCAATCGGTTCATAATAGACATTTAAATATTTGATTTACCACGTGTACTTTTAGTTTATCAATTTCCAAAGCCAAATGATTTCAGGCTGGTAACCTACGTACTATGAAGGTGTCATCACTCTTTTAGACTTGTAAGTTATCCAGCTCACTCAAAGTGTAACTGGAGGGTGGGTGGGGTGCGGGTGTCATGAGAACTCTCAAAGGAACTTTCAGAAGCACTTGATGACATGGAAACTACATTTTCTATTTCTGATTCATTTCATTGAAACTGAAGCCCACACAAACTGGTGCTGAGAGAGCATAAAGGTAATTCAAGAAATTCAGCTGCCTATGATTATCATAATTCAATATTCAATTATCTCATCATCTAGCCTCTGTGATTTTCTGTGTGTGTTTTGTTGTTGTTGTTTTTGTTGTTGTTAGCCCCTTTATTTTAGTTATTTGTCTTAATTTTTCACCTCACTAAAACAAAAATTATGTTTGGACTCACTTTCCTGGCTTTAAACTCTAAGGACACTCCAGACTCATGTTTTGCCTCTAGCCTTGGCAGTAACTACCAGGCTCATTCCCTAATGCACCCCTTCCTCCAACTTCCCAATTAGAAGACAGAAATTATACAGAGCCTCCCTCCTGAACTACACAAGACTAGAGCACATGACACAGATAACTCTTTTTTTTTTAACATCTTTATTGGAGTATAATTGCTTTACAATGGTGTGTTGGTTTCTGCTTTACAACAAAATGAATCAGTTATATATGTTCCCATATCTCTTCCCTCTTGCGTCTCCCTCCCTCCCACCCTCCCTATCCCACCCCTCCAGGCAGTCACAAAGCACCGAGCTGATCTCCCTGTGCTGTGCGGCTGCTTCCCAGATAACTCTTATTTTCGGGGAATGTCTTGTGCCCTGTGGGGTGGTTAGCGGCACTAAAACCTACTACTCAGTAGATACAATAGCACTTTCCCCAGCTGAGACAACCAAAAATATCTCCAGACATTGCCACCAGTCCCCTGGGAGCATAATCACCCCTGTTTAAGAACCACTACTATAAAGGCAGAAGTGTGGAGGGCAGTAAAGTTGACTTATCTACCCAATATAATCTTGCTGAGAAATCACTATGTGCAAACCGATGTTGTATGTGCTGTGAGAAACTTCGAGAAGGGTGAGACCCAGTTTCTGTCTTCACAGAAATGAACACAAATAATTAGGACATAGGACAGACCAACATAAAAAGTAGTGGTATCTTGATATGTACTCAGAGAAAGGAAAACAAAATTCCCTTTAGAAAAATCCAGAAGAGTGCTTGGAAAATTTAACTAGGTCTTGGAGGTAGAGCATGATTCCAACAGGTCAGGATGGGACATGAAGGTCTTAGAGGCAAAAGTAAGAGCATTGGGATCGGTCTTGAGGAAAAATGTGAACGGCTTTGAATCCCAGATGTTTTGGACTTCATTTAGTTCATTATGAAGATCCTTTTATTTGAGTTCATTTTAGTTCTGATGAGAGGAAATGACATGATGAAATGACATGATGAAACTCATGGTTCCTGTTCTCTTACTTTTAACTCTTCTTCCCTACATCCACCATAAATTGTGGAGAGAGAAATAAGGAGTTTGTGACCACTCCAGCAAATCCAGTCCAGAGCACTTCTGCTGGATAAAGGTTAATCAATAGAATGGATGGAGCTTATAATTATAAAATTGTTACTTTTATTATTTATTTATTTTTAATAAATTATTATTAAACAAGTAAAAGCAGCTTAAGAAACAATCTTTTTGGAAAACAATGGTTTCACGAAATAGGCAGAAAAAAATGTTAAAGTTACTGTCTTTGAAGATTGGGTGGGAAATTAGCACCCAAGTTTTAATAATACATAAACTAAAAACACAATATAAATAAGCAGGGCAAAGGCAACAACCTAAAGCACTCTGTTTAGGACATTGATTCTTAACCTCTGGGGACTTATGTATCCCTTTGAGTATATTGTGAAAATAGTAGTTTTCCCCAAGAAAATACCCATAGTCACATATTCATAAAATTTGGTATGACACTTCAGGGTGTTCTTGGCCTTCTGAAGGCCATAAATGGCCCTTCTAGACATCCATGGCCCTCAGATTATAAAACCCTGATAGAAAACTACAGGCTACAAGACACAGACCGTTGCTTTAGAGACCTAAGAAGCCCCAGAAGTGCCTAAAATACCATGAGCGCAATGTAGAAGCTGAAATTCCTGGGCTCTTTCTAAATAACTGGATTTCATTTTGAAATGTAGTCAAAAAGCACTTAGTTATCATTTCCCGTTAAAGTTCTAAAAATTTAGATTTCTTTTATTTGATGGGAAAAGTGCTATATCTCATAAAGCAACATGATAGAAAAATAGAAGGATTACTGAGTTGAAACTGAGAAGACTTTAGGGCTTCTTCTAAGATGTTTAAACTTGGATTAGTAATTTAACTTCTCCGAGCTTCAGTTTTATGCTTTTTTGTAATAGAGTATTGCACTATATTATTTTTAAGTCCTCTATATGTTCTAAAATTTTATAATTTAAATTAACTCATCTAAATCTAAAAAAAAGCAAGACAAATAACTTCTAAAAATGAGAATAGCTCCAATTATGTTCACAGTAAAATATTTTCGGGAAATGATTCAAAGCTAGATGCAGTTGAATTTCTAAATGACTGAATTTGCAAAAATGGGTGATAAGTCATCACACTCAGCTCTTATTAGTTATTAATTACTTCTCCATGACTTTGAATCAGAAGGGTTTACTACAAGAGAGATTCTGACTGGGCTGTCTGAATGATGAATCATTTCCCACACCAAGGTGGTCTTCCCCAGCTCCAAGGTACTCATAGGCACTACAAGGAAATTTAACTCTGGTTGCCTGTGTTATACTTGGCATTTTACTAAAAAAAGAAAAAGAAAAGGAATTTTCAATATTGATATCACCATGCTTTAGCCTGCAGAAGCAAAAGATTTTCTTTGAGGAAAAGTACTTGACATTAAAAAAATAATGCCCTCAGCCAAGGCTCCAATCATCTGAATTCACTTACCATTTGTGGGGCTTTAAATCTGGCTGCACAGGCTGCACATGCCGGGACCAAGGATTAGAAATGCATCTGGGTAGCAGAAACCAGTTAGTGTAGTCTCCTCTACCCCCTTTTGTTGTCTGTTTTTGTAACATATGTTCGCCACCAGAGACACAAACAAGGATAAAATGGTTTTCTCCTTTCCCATCTGGTTCTCTGCCAAAGATACAAAGCCTGAGCAGAGCATCAGATTTCAATGTCCTGACTGCTGAGAAACCCCCTTCTTGTTCTCTATCCGTCACCATTCTTCTTCTCAACAAATATTTTTCCACCAGTACAAAGCAATGTAGTCCAATAAAATTAAGGGTTATTTCTACTTACTCCCCTCCCAATTTCTGGTCATTAATAGTGCATTTGTGGGATAATATTTTTGCCTCTTATTTCACAGGACTGTGGTCTGATATAAGGGCTATATATTCACCGTATTTTGAACTCCTGAAATTAAAAACTACAGAGATTTTTTTCATGTATAAATGAGTTCTGTTGTATGAATCAACGAAAAAGTCTTATGGATCAACAAAAAAAGTCTGTTGTTTGGATCCCATAATACATTTCTTATGGATAACTTTAAAAATGGCTATAGAACTCTAGATTAGAAAAGAGAGACAAGAAGAGAGAGAGAGAGAGAGAGAGAGAGAGGGAGAGAGAGAGAGAGAGATAGCATATTACATATCCTCTGCATTGCAAACATTTGCATCCTTTGCATGCCTGTACCGTAATGCAAACCGAGAACCCCTTAGAAGCTGGGCAGCAAGGAAGGAGGCAAGGACTGTTTCTTTCAGGTGTGCAGTGAGTCTAATAAGGAGATGCTGGTGACACCTGCCCTATGAAGAGATGCAACATTGTTATGTGGCAGCGCTGCTGCTGCTTCTCCTTCAGGAACGTGCAGGACCCCACAAGCTGAGGACCGTGTGGCTCCTGCGGCTGTGCATGTCTGCAGAGCAATTGCAAATTGGGTGTTTCAGTGTCAGAGGTTGCCAAAAAAGTATTAAACACTGCTATATAAAGAGTTACAACATAGATGTATGTTTGGGACTATAGGGCTCTATCAATATTTTCAACTGACTAACTGAGCATTACTGTATATTACTAGAGTAGTAATTTCTTTTATTTAAATTTGTCTTAAAAATTTTAAAACATTCAGAAAAGTAGAGAGAATAATAGAATGAATGTTTCTAGCTCCATAACTTCAATTTAAAAATCATTATGATATCTTGTAATAACCTATAATGGAAAAGAATCTGAAAAATAATAGATAATAGATGTGTATGACTGAATCACTTTGCTGTATACCTGAAATGAATACAACATTGTAAATCAACTATATTTCAATAAAAACGCTATGATTTTGATTCATTTTCATCAGTTATTCTTTTTTTCTTTTTCCTTTTCATTGCCAAATATGATGAAGCAAAACCTAGATCTCATGTCACGTATACTTTAGTTATACAACTCTTAAAAAACTATTATATTTTCTCATGCAATGACAATGCCATCATAACTCCTAATAAAACAGTATTTTTATCATGTCATACTATGTTTATAATCAGTTTTCTCTCATTGCCTATAAAATGTCTTTTATATTTGGTTTGTTCAAATCAGTATCTAAACAAGATCCCCACAATACGTTTGGTTGTATGTATCTTAAATATCTTTTCATCTGAAGCAGTCCCAGCTCCCTGTTTTTTTCTCGTACCACTGACTTGTTGCCAAATTCATGTCAGTGTTACGATTTCAGTGACTATTTTTCCCTTAAGTAGCATTTAACATATTACTTTATTCCTTATATATCCTTTAAATGGAAGTTAACTTTAAAGGTGAGTAATTTCTTAAAATATCGATGTATTGATTTTGTCATAAATAGGCTCTAAAAGATGTACTTATATTGTGATTAAAGAAAAGTAAAAGACTGTTATCTGCCATGGTTGATGGAAGAAAGAATAATGTAATTGAGATGAAAAGCCTTCCCACATTGTCCAATATTAACTGTATGACATAATGGATATCTTAAATATGGCCTGCTGTTCTAATTTATGGTAACTACCTGGTTTCTACACTCTTTAGAGTGTGCAGACTCGGGCATAGGGGGTTCTTACTGAGAAATGTTGAGAGAGAACATTAAAGAATAATTTTAAAGCGATTTTAAAGCTTCTTTAATTCCAAAAAAAGCCCCTTTACATATTTGACTTTGAATCGTGCCTCAGAAATGGACTGGAAGATGGGGCATCTACAGTAAGAGGACATTTAGGAGTCTGTTTGAATAAGCAAGGATCACCGTAATGCAACTGCAATACTAAGTTACTGCATGACTGATTATTGGGTGAAACCAACTCCAGAAAACAAATATAATACTGGGTTTCCCTTCGCCTAGTTATGCTCTGTTAACATAAGTCATCAAAGACATAGCTGATGGATGAAGAACATAAAATGACATGAAACTTAAAGAAGTATGCCGTGGCAATGGTAGCGTCTAAATACAGTAACATTTGTAATCCTCAGAACATTATTATGTAGATACTATTATTTCCATTTTAAAGATAAGGAATCTGACTTATAAAAAGCTTAAGTGATTTCCCCAATACCACATAATAATAAATAGAGGATTCAGGGACTGAACTGAGGCAGTCAGTTCACTACTCTTAACCTCACTACTATACTATATTGTCTCTTAGAATATCGTGATGAGCTAATTGTTATCTTTATATGAATACCAGAAGATAGAGAACCTTCTTCGGACTCTGATGCCAACCATGGAACTAGCAATATTTCTTAACCCATATGGGATTTTAATGTGAGTACTTAAATATTATATATAATTTAATAACTATGTTCCTTTTCTTTTAAACAGGTCATCGATAACCTTGGTCCTTTGGAACTGATTCTTAATACTCCTAGCCATCATAGGGTTCATCATGGTGAGGAAATTCGATCTCTTCTTTCATTCCTTCCTCATTTCTTGAAAAATGACATTATTATTTTGTATCACTTCAGCACAATTACCCAACCTAGTCACCACACACTGCAAATAGGCATTTGCTGCTTCTTTCGTACCTGGACAAACCTCATCTATAAAGAAAGGACTGGAGGAAAACAAAACAAAACAAAATCCTCTCCATAGCTGACTTTTGAATTTCCTTTTTGCTTAGCTCTCCTCAGATGTAATGGAAAAAGGAGTTAACCAGCTGAGGGGGTACACACTTCATATTGTGAGGAGCTTGTTGAAAGTTACTCCTTGACCCCACGCTGAGGGTCATTCCTGTGTACAGTCAGAGTGTCTTGGTCTTAAAAACTGTTGGTATTTAAGGAAAGCCTAATAAACACTTCACTTCCCTGCCTAAATTCTATGAAAAAACTCAACATACACTGCTTTTTCCTGACAAAGAAAAAAATTCCATGTGACTAGTGCCTAAGGTTTAAAGACACTAGCTTAAGAAATAACAGAAGTATTTACATTTGCGCACCAAAAGACCTGTAAAGAGTGTGTATGTTGGCATTATTTGTATTAGGTAATAGGAAAAAAAGATATAATTTGCATGTTTGTCAGCAATAGAACAGATACATTGTAGACTATTCATGTAATGGAGAACTATATTGCAATGAAAGTGTCCAAACTATTATAACATGTAATGGCATGAATAAATCTCACAAAGGCCATTTTGAGAGAAGAAAGCTAGTAAGAAAATATTAAATATTATTGTTCTGTTTTTATAAGTGTCCAGGCATCACAGGCAGTAGTACTGGCACACGTCAGGCCTGCCTTCCCAAGGTGGGCAGGTCCCTTTCTCTGGGGCAGGGAGCAGAGCAGAAGCACAAGCTCCTCCAGGTGGGGAGAGGGTGGGGTCCTGCTGCACATGTGCAGTTTCCCCTTCCAAACTCCACAGTCATACCTCCACCACAGGGAATTATTACTGAGTTGGTGCAGAGGTCAAGAGCATTATGCTCTTGCTGTTCCCTCCATATTAAAGGAAACACAAGGACTGGAGAAAAACATGTCCACGTTGAAAAAGAAATAGTTGCTAGTTTCCTGTTTGGCCTTAGAGCACCTTCGCATGCATGTTGCTTTATATCAGGCATTCTCAGCCTCTGCACTATTAACATTTTGGAACAGATAGTTCTTCACTTGGGAATGCGGGGTGAGCGTGCGGGCTGCCCTGTGTATGATAAGATGTTGGTCTCTACGTATTAGATGCTAATAGTATCCCTTCCCAGTTATTGACTCTTAACAGTGTCTCCAGACATTGCCATATATTCCCTGAGGTTCAAAGTGCTCCCTCACCCAACTGGGAGCCACTGTTTAGCCTACGCTACGTGTGGCAATGAATGGTGGATCTGTGTAGCCAGCCCCACTCTTCTTTTGTACCAGGGGAGAATTTTCCTTGTACCTTTACGTTCATGTGTACATTTGCATGTATAGAAGATGTGTAAAGAAATGAGGACACGTGGAGACAGTTGAATTTATTGGAGTAGTGGCTTGGTGGATTAATATTCTTTTTCGTTTGATTTACAGTCGTGGATATGATTGTGTTTATTTAATTTTTTTAAGTTAGGAAACTATGTCCAACTATTTAAATTTAAACTACTATTTAAGTATTTGGGGCATCAAAATATCATGTATGTTTTGAGTCAGTGAATATAATCAAAGGTAACTTAATTTTTACTTATGTCTTTTGTGATGAAAAAAATAGGAAAGTCTTACTGTAAGTGGAAAATTTTCTTCCTGGAAAAGAGGCGGTGAAAAGGTGTAAAGATCACATCAAAAAAATGCATATACTATTGATATTTATCTTATTTCATATTGCCTTTTGTTCTGGACCATTTAATTTTTAATTATTGCTCTTTAATAGTCCTAAAAAAAAGAATTACTTAGAATTATCCCAGATTTTTAAAGACCAGAAAAATTGTGAACGATGCTTTTTTTAAAAATCTGGGATAATTCTAAATATCTATGACTTTAAGGAAGTCTTTGCTCTTTTTAGTAAGATCAATTGGAAAATAAATACTCAGTTAACTAGCAAATAAAGTCTAGTGTTATCAGTGAAAAGATATTTTTAGGAATATCATTGTTTCAAAAAGTATAACTTCCGTTTTCAAAAAACTTTTTAAAAATATTTTGTCTCATAGGCAGAAATCGTTATTGCGTAGACAAAAATTTTGCTGGAACTCTTATTATATGGGATAGAATTTTTGGTAAGTAAAAACTATGAGCATTTAAAAAATTAAATTAGCTTCTTTAAACTATGAGCATTTAAAAAATTAAATTAGCTCCTCCATTCACAGAAAGTCAAAAATCATATCGTTGTTGTTTATCTTCCAGGAACATTTGAGGCAGAAAAGGAAAAAGTTGTATATGGTCTAACACATCCTATTAATTCATTTGAACCTTTCAAGGTGCAGGTAATGTACTTGGTTTTATTTCTTCTGAATTGATTCCATCCTTTTATAAATTTTATATTTGAAAAAAAATCAGCTGTTGAAAGGTGGAAGTACATTACACTAGCCTTAAAAATTATATATTTTAACTGTAAAAGAATTTAGAAATAACTCTGGCACTCAAAGCCTTGAATCAAATTGGGCAGAATACATTTGAAAACAATTCATTGTAAGAATTTTAAAATATGTCTGTTACCTAGAATTAAAAGAAATAGCTCTTTAGCAAACATACCCTTTCTCAGAATAGACCTGAAATATATTCATGTATTCAGAAGGAGCGGTAGTAAAATGTATAATTAAGGCTGATCCCAGAGTAAGAAAAATATTTGCTTCAAGCCTGCATGACTCTGGTTAGAAATTCAGGGTGAGGCCTTTGCCCTCCTCTTCTTGGACGGAGGTGTCAGGAGCTATTACGGGTTGGTTAGGTTTGCACGTTGCCTCACCTGCTAAGACTTGTTGCCCTGGACCAGTTTTCTGTCAGACATGTGGTATTGGTTGTTCGCTGGTCTCAATGGTTGGCACTAGAGAAATGAGGAATGTCTGTGAAGCTCTGATCCGTCAGTAGCAGAGCACCGCAGACACTCCCAGGGGTCGGGACTAGTAAATGAGAAAAAGATAAAAATGCTTGAAAAAATGAAGAGGTCAGTCAGTGACAGCTCTGTCCAGGGGACTGGATATACAGCATTCAGAAAGGGAAGAAAGTACAGGTTCATGTTGGGTCTGCTTTCAAAGCTACTTCTTCAAGGTTTTTAAAGAAAGTTAAAGTAACAAAATAAATGGACATTTATTGACCTTTTACTATGTGCAGGACATTGCTAACAGCACACGTTTAATTTAACCATTACTAAAACCTTATAAGGTAGTGGTTCTTTTTAGCCTCAGTTTTTTGGTGGATGAAACTGAGGTTCTCAGGATTTAAATAATTCACCCGCCTAAACACAGTTTTGTCAGATGCTAACCTAAGTGGGGTGGGTTGAAAGCCAAGCCCCAAACTTGATTAACTCAATTTTCAAGTGAAAGGCATTTTTATGTCGCTGTTCAGAAGAGAAAAGTTGATTCTTTCTCTTCTTTCTTCTCAACTAGTGGCATTTCTCTCTCTGTCTTTGGTTCTCTTTCTTTTGATTAGGCATTACCAAGAATATGATAGATTTTTTTCAGGAGAATACTAACAAATATTTTCAGGTACTTCCTTAATAATAAACATTGCTAGGTACGTTCTTTATAGAACTGAAATCAGTTTCAAGATAATACATTAAGAGCCACTTCTTCACTGGGCGTGGTCTTGTCTTCATAATGTAGAGATTAAGAAGTAAATACAGCTTGGTCTCTGCCCTCTAGGAGAGAGCCTTTCAAACTTAATGTGCATATGAATCATGGGAGGATCTTATTAAAGTAGGGTTCAGTAGGTCTGAAATCTGGCCAAGATACTGTGTTTCTAACAAGCTCCCAGGAGATGCCGACACTGCTGGTTCTTGGCAATCCTTTAGCTAGCAAGGCTTTGGGAGTGTACACACATGGAGGAAAAGGGGTTCATATTCGAGATACAATAAGAAGTTGAAAACTGCATCACATGAGCTGCACAAGGAGTTGGATGATTAGGATTTGGAGACAAAATATTAAATCACAGGTCTTTATGAGTTGCTGCTAATTCTGCCCTCATGTAAACATTGCCTTCAGCATAATAGTTGTCACAACTGTGTCTAAGTTTTAGTCTCCTACATACTCACTTATATTGTAAGAAATATCAAATCAGCAAGTTGTAATAATTAGGAGTTCCTAAACCTACAAAATCACGTATTTACTTTCACTTGTATTCCTTTATATTAGCTAAATTTCTCACCCTCCCATCAGAGGCATCAAAAGCACCTTAGGATGGCCCCTGTTAGATGGAGAGGCTTTTTTCCCCTTTAATACTAGGTATAGACCATTCATTTTGCTTTCCTTTGGAGTCCAAGAGTTTCAGGGCATTGGAAAACAAGTAAGTGAGAAAGTACTCCTTATTTAAAAGCCCTGTATTCTCATGGTTTGTGTCTAGAATGATAGCAGTAAGATTTCAGTCAGGTTTTTTTTTGTTGTTTTTTTTTTCTTGGTTTTGTGTCTTTGTTGCTGCGCGCAGGCTTTCTCTAGTTGTATCGAGTGGGGTCTACTCTTCACTGTGGTGCGCAGGCTTCTCATTGTGGTGGCTTCTCTTGTTGCAGAGCACGGGCTCTAAGCGCACAGGCTTCAGTAGTTGCAGCACGTGGGCTCAGTAGTTGTGACATGCAGGCCCTAGAGCACATGGGCTTCAGTAGTTGCGGCACATGGGCTTGGTAGTTGTGGCGTGTGGGTTCTAGGGTGTGCAGGCTTCAGTAGTTGTGGCGCATGGGCTTAGTTGCTCTGCGGCATGTGAGATCTTCCCAGACCAGGGATCAAACCTGTGTTCCCTGCATTGGCAGGTGGATTCTTAACCACTCTGCCACCAGGGAAGTCTTGTACTCAGTTTTTAAAATAACAAAACAGGTAAGTATATTAATGCGTGTTGTAACATTAATTTTCTGTGTTATTATTATTGCAAAGCCTCAGGATAAGTTTCCATCTAATATTTCCTTTTTCTTTAAAATCAGCTCAGCTAAATCCTACATTGTTGCTTAATTGCTGCAGATTCCTTATTATAATATTTCAAGTAATTTTAAAAACAATTTTTATAATGCTAGCAGTTTAAATTCTGTAAGAGATAGTGAAAATACCAATGAGACCACAAATTCTGATAGAGCCATAACTTCTTTCTACATTAATTTATCACTACATGTATAATAGAACTCATTTCGAGAGTCAACAGCTGATACCCAATATCTAGGATTATTTTTAATCCTATGATACATTTTTATAACATATATGATATGTATAGCTATTTATCCTAATAGCCAGTATTTGTTGAGTCCTTGTCATGTGTGGGCATACTTTTAACTTTATACATATCAAATGTGTGTTATTTAAAGAATGTGAATTCCTGCTATAAGCCTCAAGGTAAACTTCTGACTCAGCAAACTTTTCCTATTACAGAATGTGGTCTATCTATTTAATCCTCAGAGGTCTACCATCAGAAATGGTTTTGAACATTTTTTCTTAAAATGAGGTGTTTGTCTGTAATTCAATACATTAAATTAAAGATTATTTAAAAAATATATAACAGATATGCAATATTTGTATGATTCCATGTTCAACTTTAAAAACCATTTAGCGAGATGTGGCTGTCGAGTGCCCAGGCTGCTAGTTAAATCCATTGGAAGCAAATTCTCTGAACTCACTTTTTATTCTTTGCTGATTTTCTAAACAATTGCCCTATTATTAAATTTCCTGTTTATAATTTTGTGGAGCTTCAGAAATATTGACAAGAACACATTTAAATGTAAAGGTATGCAGAATGCATAGAATGAATTTCAATTTATAATGCAATTGCATATTAATCAATATTAGCAAATTATACATAACCTATATATTAAAGAATAATTTGTAAGTTACATTAAACAATAAAATAAAATCCATGATTTAATGTATTTAATCTTTTTTGTTATGGTCTTTTCTTATCTTAAATAGACTATATTTTTATTCTTCTAGTTCCACCATTTACTTACCATATGGACTACATTCTGGGCCACACCTGGATTCTTCAATAAGTTTTCTGTCATATTTAAAGGACCAGGATGGGGTCCAGGTAAACCAAGACTTGGACTGAATGAAGAAATTCCAGAGGTAATTAAAGTTCATGAATTCTATGATGGCAAAGATTAATTTCATATTGTCAGGTCTACAGCCAGCCTGTAATACATGCTGACTTCATGCAAATCTGAAAAAAGATGTTCCCTTAGGCAGATACAGCCCTGTAATGTGTAAATTAATAAGTGGACACCACCTAGGGGCCATTAAGAGGGGTGCCTTCTCCCAGACGGACACTGCCTCTTACTAGGGAGCATAGTTTGGGGCAGAGCAGCAGAGGCTGGTTTTCTTGGCTCAGACCCACAGCCGAGAGCCTTTGTGTAGTGCAGAAACCACACAGACACTTATGGATCCATCACAGAGAGCCTTAGAGAAGATTCAGTCGAGCCTTCATTTTGTCCATGAAAAACTGAG
This sequence comes from Delphinapterus leucas, assembly GCF_059928025.1. Classification (NCBI taxonomy): domain Eukaryota; kingdom Metazoa; phylum Chordata; class Mammalia; order Artiodactyla; family Monodontidae; genus Delphinapterus; species Delphinapterus leucas. Next base: position 67,955,420 of record NC_143137.1, on the reverse strand, counting down.
GTCTCCAGAATAAAAGGTCTAAAGTCATACGGAAATGATGTGGTTATTAGATTAGATTACAACTCTATTCATTTCTTAGTGGCGTAGTAGCATTAAGTACAGAAATCCCATGAAAAACTAAAAATAAACAAGGTAGAGGTTTAAAACACTGAAAATCAAATGAAAAATTCAGTTTCAATGTGGAATTTCTCTTATGAAATGGAGGAAAAGGAATTTCTTTCCAATCATTTAGGATATGTATTGAGATTGCTTATCAAAATAACTGTCATTGTTAGTAATATAGAAACAATAAGCTACTGTTGATTTCAAAGATAATTATGAGTGTAAAAATTAGCCAGTATTCAAGAAAATGAAATATGTTTTATTTGAATATCGTTATTTTTCAAAAATCCTGATCTGAATAAGGATATTTTCTCCTCCACTTATGAAAGCTGCTGTGTTGGAATTTCCAGACACTTGGTTATGTTCACAGTTAGTTATATAACAATGATCTGACTTGATATAAGTGAAAATAATTTGCTTATTTCAGCTCCAGAAAGTCTAGTCAGCTACGGTTCACTTATTATTTTCTTTTTTTGCAATGGATAATTCAAAGTGAATGTTTTAAAATTATATTGATGCCTAAATCTGCATTATAAGGATAGGATTATATTATTTCTGGGAAACTGTAGTTTGGGAAAGCTGTTTTCAATAAGACAGTATTTGCCTTTGAAGCATGAATATCTACACTATCCCAAATCACCTTCCATTTTCTCTTGTGCTATACTTTGATGTATAATCACGGACATATTTTCATATTTCGTATTACATGTTCATTTTGCTTATGTTAATCATCAGTATAAATTCTTACAGTGCTCTATATAAAGCAGAGTAGATCAGAATCATAATGCTTCTGAAATGAAAAACAAGTCTCCTAATTTTTACATTTTTTCTATCCAAAGTAATAAACGTTAGAGTCATTTCGAGGATTAAAAAAGATAGCAAAACCTTTCATTTCTTTTTGCATATCTCCTCTTCACTTAGTGTGAATTTCAGTGTGAGAGATAAGGGAACAATATAACGGAAAGGCTTCTTTCTTATCTTCCTAGGTCAAGGGGGAAGAAGTTCCCTTCTCATCAGCAGCATCTCGGCTATTAAAGACATATGCAGTTGTACAGTTTGCTCTGATACTAACATTTTATGAAGAGACCTATACAGATAAAGCTGTAAGTGGTGCTCATTTTAAATAGAGTGTGAAAAAGTTATCTGTCACTTTGAAGATGAAAATAAGCTCTCTCTATTATAGCTGTGCTCTATTCTTTTCTGTAATAATCTTTGAATTTTGGCAATGTCTCACATTTAAACAGGTAAACTGATTCTTCTAGAATTAATTTAATTAATGTAAGTTAATTAATTGTATCCAAAGTGTTCCGTATAAGATATCCATGAAATGGTATATAATTGATCTAAAATATAAGTAGGAAATGATTTGTCGCAAATAAATTCTTCAACAATAAAAAGAAGTATTTCAGAAGCTAGAATTAAATGTGTTGGGGAAAGCAGACTTTATAGCAATTTCAACATGCTTATCTGCAGTTAAAGAATACCCTGATAACTTGAGTTTAGGGGGTTTGCAATGTACAGTTACCTTCATTTATTTTGTCCTTTCTACATATTCGAAATATTCCTGAGGCACAAGAGCACTGGACCAGGGTTTAGAATCTGGATTCTGATTCAGGCATTACCACCTGGGGAATCATTTTTTGGCTACGTGAGAATACCCTCACTGCCTATATTTTGGAGAAAACAAAAATAGCATAATGTATGTAAAAATGCACTGTAAACCATAAAAAGATTAAAAACAGAGGTATTTTAAAATATTTGCTTTGTTTCACAGATTTATTCATATTATATTCTTCCAAAAAGGATTTATAATAGTTCAAAGAGGTACATAAATTTTAGTAAAGTAACTAAGTTGGAAGTAGGTGAAATTGAAAATAGGATGACAGAAGAATGAAAAATCAGTATCTGACTTGGTTACCAAGGAAGTATGTACCTCATGAAAGAACCTCACTGAGTCAGGGATGTTGAGGCCTCACATAGCAGCACTGTATGAGTATGTTTACGCTCTAAAGAAACAGGGAAAGGGGACTTCCATTTCTAGCAAAATGGTGGGTTAGATACACCTACTTCTTTTTAAGGCATATCAAACACCTAAAATTGCTGGACAAAATGTAATTTTTAAGAAAACCCTTTAAATACACTGCATAGATGAGTAGGCAAAAAATTGAGGTACTCCTTAGAGGCTAAAAATGTTGAGAAAATGCAAATCCAATGAGGTGCTCTTCCTGACAGCTATCCCAGGCACTGACAAATCTCTGTTGATCAAGACCTTAAGGGACCCGAAACAAAGCTGAGAGCCTACGTGGGTGGAAAGTCAGTTAAAGAACTTCAAGTAAAACAACTGAAAGCAAAAGAAATACTCTCAGCAAGGGGAGGGGGAGGAGGATGAGAAAAAGAAACGTAAAAAGGAAACTTACCCATACTGGACTTGGCTTTGAGGAGGTAGAAAAATGTCTTCCCTGAGAATATTTGACTACAAACCACCTCTCACTCAGATATGGATCCAGGATTTACACTAACCATTGATTTATAATCCTAAACTAAGTGTGTAGTCTCAGATTAGGACTCATGTTTAAAAGACCCATGTTCAAATCATGCTTAGAGCAATCCCCTCAAACTCAGGTCTCAGCATAGTCCCCCAGGTAATGTCTCAATGATGATGAACTGAGAGATAAAAAGCACAGAAACACACTAGGAGAAAGCCACTATGACAAAGCATTAACAGAAACAACAAGCAACAGAATTATACCCTCAAAAACAACAGATTTTGAAAATAAAATCAATTAAAAGATAAATTAAGTAAATTTAATATATTTGAAGAAGCAAAAGTTGAAATTAAGAAGAAATTAGAAATTATGGAAAATCAAGAAACAATGATGAAACACATTTAGAAATAATCAAATTAGACTTCTAGAACACAAAAATATAATGGACATAAGGAAGTCAATGACTTCATTGGCAGTTTAAAGACAACTAAAGAGAGAATTAGTGCATTAAAAGAGCAAAAAAAGTATCCATTATACAGTGCGAACAGACAGTGATATTAAAAAACATAACAGAAGTTATCTTTAGACATAAAAAATAGTGTGAAAAAGTCTAAGATAATACAAGAATCCAGAAAAAATGCAGATGAATACAAATAGGATAGTGGGCAGTGAATTCAAAAAAGACAAATTACCTTTTTCAAAGATTAAGTAAGTGCTATTGAAAGATGTCAGTCTGTCCATGAAAGCTCCATAATAGAAGTTAATAAATGATATACACAGAAAAATTAGTCTATTATAAGTTTTTAAAAATAATTTTAATATATAAAGCCTATGGAATTATATTTAATAATTAGATACCATTGTAAAAATCACAGTATATTCTCTTGGAACAATTCTAAGTATTCCATATGACTCACACAGTGAGTTCTATAAATAAGTCTACTCAAAATAGGTCACTGAGTGTATTAAGAAGGACTCTTTGGTTGTATATGACAGAAATTCAACTTAGAGTGAATTTATTAACTCATATAACTGAAGAGTCTGGGGTTTTTCTTCTTTCGGCAGTGCTGGATCCAGTGAGTCAAGTAACTTCATCAGGAATCTTCTCATTCTTTTCTGCAGTTATGCATTTCTCAAAGCAGATTCTCCTACAGGCTCTCAACCTTCATGGTAGCAAGATGGTTACCAGCAGCTCTAGCTTTAAATACTTGCACACAAGGAACTCCAGAAGTGAAAGTTCCAAGTTGGAGTCTGATGTTATGGGTGGGTTCATCTGGGTATCACCGAACCCATCAAAGTGATCAGGCCTGGATCACAGACCATTTAATCTATCAATGGGAGGACAGGGCCAGTGATAGGAAGGCTTGAAAGACATATTGAGATGATAGTTTATAGAAAAAAGGAAATAGACTCAAGTAGGCAAAAATAACAAATGTTAGATCTATATGAATCCTTCTCACTCCTAAATACTATGTGATTTGAACTTCTTTTCAAAGAATATTCTTTGAACACTTATAAATGTTTAGTAACATAATAAACCTTCCTGTAGGGTATCATTTTAAAGTATCTATGATATGAGTGTCCATTAGATATCTTCTGTTCTAAGAAACAGATTATCCAATTAAATGTGGCTTAAGTATAAATGAAAATTCAGAGGTGAGTATTTCCAGGATCGATTAGTTCAGCAATTAAAACATGTAGAGTTTCCAAAAAGGCTTCTCTACAGTTCTCTGGGCTTTCATCATCATAATTACAGCAACTCAAGGCATCATGTCCTCACGCTGTGACCAAAGGCAGCAAGTTCAGTTCTCCTAGAGCATCTTGTAAATTTCACTTAAGAAGGAGGGGAAAAAAGTCCCAGAGTATTTCCCAGCAAATGTCCTTTCATGTCTCATTGCTCAGGACTGATTCACATGCCCACACTGAAACAATAACTAACAGTAGTTCATGAATTAACCATGAATGAATTATACCAAGCACAATTCATGCCCTGGGGATAAAGGGTTCACTTTGCCTCTGAATACATCCCTTTCTTATACCTGGACAAAATCAGCATAGTATTAGTATAGAAGATATAGGGGATGTTTTCTGGTTGGGCAAATAGCAGTGTATGTCACAGTATGTCCTACTAAATAAAATAGGTTTACAAGATGTTTACAGAGACTATTGGATAATATATTGAAGAAAGCCATTTCAATTTTAAACATTATTTAAAGACTTTAATGATTGGTATTGTCCATATGTATTTGTGTTTTTAGCATTTAAAATTAACAACCCCAAATTGCTACACATAGTGACTCCAGTTTTGGACACCAGACAAGTCCACATGTTTTCTCTGCCCACGTACAATGTTTTTTTTTAAACTACAGAAAAACTCGTTCCTGATCATAGGAGAAAACAATGATTTAAATTCTGGTTTCCATTTTGTGGACTGAAAAAAGAAATAGGATATGATATGACCAGAAATGCTTTGAAAACATCATGGAAGAATATATAATGGCTTATTATTTGCTGGTTCATACATGTACTACAACTAATGTAACCAATTCCAAATTGTAGCAGGTTCATTTGCCTGTAGCTTCAAAAGAGACAAAATTTGAACCCAAGAATTTCTTTCAGGAGCAAAGCTTTCTTAAAAGCAGCATGGATTACATCACTCTTAGCAGTGCACAAGTAGATGTCAAACTACCATAATGGTTAGACTTATTAATTGCTTAACCTAAGGTCTCATAATCATGTCTTCAAGTATTACATAATTAACCCATCACTGATTACTTTGTTAAACTACTTTTTTTAATTTGTTCACCTAAGTTATGATTAAAACATGCCTGCGTTAATAGAGTTTAGATAATTGAATAGCACCAGAAGAAAAGCTACATCATCTACATCTAAATATCTAACTCTTGATATACTGATCAATACTGAGTACAGTTTGCATTATTGAATTTTTTTTAGTTGTACTAAATGCAGTCTCAAAATAAATTAACCTAGTTCATAGAAATAAAAATGAAAATTTACCCATTTTGATTTTGAAGTAGAGGCCTTAATATTAAGCTCACCAAGAGAATTTGAAGGTCTAGGCATGTGTGAGTGCTTCTTGGGTTAAAATGTAGCCAGACAGGGTGTATGTTAAAATATGTAACTCATAGCATGGTTTTCACAAGATTTTTTCACTGTCGTAAAAAAACTATATGAGAAACTCATGTAGATATGTCGACAAAGAGAAATATCAAGTGATGAAATCCTTTTCAAATTAAAATTAGAGTTGGAGACAGCTTCATCCCTGACACAAATTAATTTTGAAAAGTGCATTCGCTTGTTTCCCACACATGTTTTTCTTTGCTAAAAACATGCTGTACAAATAGGAAAAAAGGTTGCTTATTTGCAAAATTCTATAGTGCCTTTCTAGTCTCAGGGATGTTTAAAAGCATCTGAAGACATTAAAATCCAACAGCAATATTTTTTTTCCAGATTCACTGTAGCCAATAATCACATAGAAAAGTTGTGGCTGACGTGTAATTGCGGACCCTGCTGTAGTCCCACAGCCTTTTCTGTTTATGTGTTTACCAGAGTAGATAAATACTTACTTGTTTAATGTGTGCAAGTTCTGTATAAATAACTTTGGGAGTCAAAATAGCAATTTGATGGCCACCAAAAAGGTGGAAAAGGCACACTTCTTTCTTACTGAAACTTGCAATGTATACATTTAAATATATAGTGTTTAGTTTAGTTATATGACCCACAGTCTTTTATGTTGATTTTAGTTTAGTAATGCTTGGGAAATCAATTCCTCAGCTGCCAGGGTCCACCTCATGGGGTGATATCATGAATACGGGTTTGAAATGGAAATATGGACGCACTAGCATGTTTCCAAAGTAAAACTGTAAAGGCAATGCTATCCTTTTCAATAATAGACACACTCAAAACAGTTTGAATATTTAACAGGGTCTTATGATAGAATATATAATAAAGTTACTGTAGATATGTCTAACCCAGATTATTTGGTGATATATTTCAATATGAGGCATCTGAGAATATCCAATATAAATTTGGAAACAGGTTTTTATAGTCTTAAATTCCCCTGGTTGCTGTACCCTGTAAAACATTATGGGCACTAAAATTTTGTAACCAATGCTTTCATATTGACATGTTTTAATAGACCCTTAGAAAAAATCAATATATTTAGTGGTACTCTCATAACAGAGAGTGTTGCTTGCACAATTTAGATCTAACTTAGGTCCTACGTGAAACCTCTCAAGTCAGTATTCAGCACATACTGTTTTCTTCCAGTGCAGCCCACTGGGATTTAATTTAATTTCCTAAAGTTCTTAGGTGGTAACTGAAGTAATATGAAAAAAGAAATGTGAGCTAAATTGAGCATCAATTATAATTTAAATCCATGAAATGAATGTAATAAATGTGTATTAGTAAAGGAAGGATATTAACCAAAGCTACCTGTCTAATAAGCATAGACTTTGGGAACTTAGAAAAGTGATCACTGTGAATTCCTGTGAAAAATCTATTTTTGTCCACTATATTGAAATATAATAAAGTGGGAAATTGAACATTTAAAAATGCCTTTTGCATCAAATAATGAAATATTAACTGTGAGGTTAAATATATCTTCATACTATTAGTACTGTCTCAAAATTTGTTTAGCATCAGGCAGCTCTTTTAAAAGCTATCATATAATAAATACAATCAACCATGAACTGCTTATAATTTGAATTAAGATCTCGTTTTGACTTATTAAAAATATGTAAAAATTAGATACTTTAATTCAGCTTTGGAAACTCAATGCACAGTTTTTTTTTTATATCCTTATTGGAGTATAATTGCTTGGCAATGTTGTGTTTCTGTTGTACAGCAGAGTGAATCAGCTGTAAGTATACGTATATCCCCACATCCCCTCCCTCTGGAGCCTCCCTCCCACCCTCCCTATCGCACCCCTCTAGGTCATCACAAAGCAGTGAGCTGATCTCCCTGTGCCATGCAGCAGCTTCCCACTAGCTATCCATTTGGCATTTGGTAGTGTATATATGTCCATGCTACTCTCTCACTTCGTCCCAGCTTCCCCTTACCCCAGTGTCCTCAAGTCCATTCTCTACATCTGCATCTTTATTCTTCCCCTGCCACTAGGTTCATCAGTACCAAATTTTTAGATTCCGTATATGTGCATTAGCGTACAGTATTTGTTTTTCTCTTTCTGACTTACTTCACTCTGTATGACAGACTCTAGGTCCATCCACCTCACTACAAATAACTCAATTTCATTCCTTTTTATGGCTGAGTAATATTCCATTGTATATATGTCAGTGCACAGATTCATCTACCAAATGCCCAGTGAATCATGAGGCTGTCCAGTCTGGCTGATGGGAACTTGTACTCTAGCTGGCCCTGTTGTGAGCTCTGGGCATTGCAAGCTCTAGTCCTTTTCGAACCTTTGATAGTCTCCTCACATGTATGAGCTGACATACGAGACTTGATGGCACCCGCTGCAGATGAATAGAGTTCTGTCTACGCAGCTCTCTCCTCTTTGGTACTCTCTTCCAAATAATAGCCTCCCTGGCTTCTCCCAAATTCCAGCTTCATCTCCTCAAATCAGGGAGTCCACCAGGCCCCTCTGAGTTCCCTCTGTGTGGCAGCATAGAAACTCTCTCAAGGTAGTAACCTGGAGCAATAGTGAGGGGTCATGTCATCTGTATCCCGTTTCCCTGGGATCACTGACCTTTGTTGCCTGGTGTCCAGGGTCTTGAAAACAATTGTTTCAGATATGTTGTTTTGCTTTGTTTTGTTTTGTTTTCAAGTGGGAGGGAAAATCAATCCTTGTTTCTCTATTTAGTTGGGTGCACATTCATTATTAACAGAGTGGAATCATAGATTGAAATATGACTACAACATAACTATTCTTCAAGTTATGTTACTTAAAGTTTTTAAAATAAAATTTTTTGCTTTTATTTCTTACACATTTTTGTAGAAACTCACTATTCCATACCAATTCAGTGCTTCTGAACTATATATTTGTTATACATTTTAGGCAATATATTTTCACCTTTGATATATTTATTTAGTTTGCTTCTTGTTTGAAATTATAGAAAATGTTCATTCTAATTATATTTCCTTATGTATGCTTCAACAGTAACCAAACATTCTGAAAATATTGGAAAAAAATATAGTCAATACTGTTATATATTTTTTAAAAAACAGGATCTTATTTCAATATAGATTCTTGAGATCCATATAGAATTACAAATTGCTTTATGATACCACCTTGAGTTCTGTTCCTGTGTCTATGTTGTAATACTGGGAAGCATCTTCAAGCCTTAGGTTTCAGCACAAGGTATCTAAAAGGAGCCATCAGAGTCACAGGGACGATGAGGTAGCAGAGCAAGTGTGCCCCAAACCAGGTTTTCTGCCTTCACATCAGAGGTTACAGACACTTAAGTATTAGGAAAATTTTGACCTTATTTTACAGATGTTTGGGAAGATGAACATTTTGAGTCAAAATAACGACTTTAGTAGATCTTTTCAGAAAATCCTAAAAATGCACAACCCTGATACAATAAAATCAAGACATTTTCATTTCTAAATCCTTGTAATAAAACTATGGAAAATATTATCAAATTACCTCTGACAATACACAAAGTTCTTTAAAAAAGAATGCATACAGACACTTGCTATTATTTTAGGACATAGTGTATGGGTCTGATATTTCCCTTTGTGAGATTTGTCGGGTGGGAAAACATGAAAGGTAATTATGTTGATCACCAGAATTTTTCTGTGGAATAGTAAGAGGGTGATATCCCCATTCGAGAAGAAAAAGGCTTTCTTCTTTATATACCTGTGGGCAAAGGGAGGACTTCTCACACCTTCATTAATTGTTTAAGCAACATTGCATCAAACATGTAATTGTAATTTTTGAGTTCCTATGTAGTTAACGTTGCCTCATGAGTATTTTTTTCTCATATACTTAAAGTTGCAGGGATGTTTGCTTTTTTCAAGCATAAAAATCTGCACAGCAATTCCCGCACTGAGAAACCTATGGAAATAAGAGCTACCAAACTGCTTGGGATTTGAAAGATAATTTTAAAGGAGGAAAATTAATTCATTGCTTCATAAGCTTTTTATAGTTATGGACCTTCTCATTTTTTGTGATAAAGACTTATAATATATTCAAAGCCTAATTTAGAATAATTCCATTTTAGCACTTTAGGACAGCAATATCTTACATGAAAGATATACTAGCAGTGAATGGTGTAAAATGGTAGTAAACCCAATGAAAAATGAAATTGTACTGTTATAAAAAATTAACAAGCTTCATGTCATTTCACATCTTGTTTAAAAGACAGGAGGCTAAGTATTTACAGTGGTCAAAGTCTATTCTGTTTTTCCCTCCTTTTTTTTTTTTTTTTTTTTTTTTTTTTGCGGTACGCGGGCCTCTCACGGCCTCTCACGGCCTCTCCAGCTGCGGAGCACAGGCTCAGCGGCCATGGCTCACGGGCCCAGCCGCTCCGCGGCATGTGGGATCTTCGCGGACCGGGGCACGAACCAGTGTCCCCTGCATCGGCAGGCGTGCTCTCAACCACTGCGCCACCCGGGAAGCCCTATTTTTCCCTCCTTTTTGCTCTAGTGTAGCTGGACTGTGGTCCTACCAGCAGGGATTAAAGTAGTGTGATTTCTAGGCAGGGATTTTGTCTTTCTTGCTCACTCTCTTAAACTCCTATTTACCACAGTTCCTAGCAAATGCTCAATACATATTCATGGAATGAATGTGCAGAAGTCAGAGAAGATCAACTGATTAGCCTATCAAAGGATGTAATATGGAAAAACTTAAGAGTTTCATAGGAAAATGGACTCTCTAAAGGAAGCATGTGTTCAATATTGGATTTCTTCTTCTGGTAATCTTAGTTGCCTTTAAACTCAAAACAGTTTTAGGACAGTTTTGTTCTTTAAGAAATTAAACATAGAAATATTAAAGTATTTAATGTTTTAAATATTTAACACAAGCATTTAGTATATTAAATTATTAAATAATTTTAATTTTAAGGACTAAAATACTGCTATTAAATTAAATATTAATGTGATATTAAATTATTTATTAAGCCAATTAGAATTATATTAAAGGTATGAATAATAAACACAAATGTAAAATAATTCAATAATTCAGTCAGTCATTCAAAAACCATATTAGCTACTGACTATGTGCTGGGCAGTGTCCTAGGTACTTGGGATATAATAGTGAATAAAAAGATAAAACCTCTCTTAGGGAGTGAGAGAAGACACACAACAAACAGCTAGAGAATGAACAAACAAGTAAATGTATAAGTGTATGGGCGTGATAAGTTGTATGGAGGAAAATACAACAGAATAAGGTTATAGAGCATTGTGGAGAAGTACTATTTTATACAGGATGAACAAGGGCATGCAGTAGTTACCTGAATGGAATGAAGGAATAAACCATAAGGGTCACTGTGGGAAGTCATTTCAAGCCTAAGAGACAGATGAAACAGATTTGAATGGGAAGGATGTTTGTCATATTCAAGGAAGAGCAAAATATCTGATGTAGCATAAGAATGAAAGACAGAAATGATTCAGGAATTATATGATAATAGTGGGTATGTTGTGTAGAGGCCGGAGTAAGGACTCTGAGCTTTATTCTTACTGAGATTTCAAGCTCCTGGGGGATTTAGAACATAAGAATGATATAATATGACTTAGTTTAAAACTAATGACTTAGTTTTAAAGAGATAGCTCTGGCTACATACCAGGGGAGGGAAGCCAGGATAGGTGGACACACAATTTAGAATCAGAGAGACCAGTTAGGAGGGTATTTTAATACAGTAGAGATAATGTTGGGGGTGAAACATGGTATTTTTTGTGTGTGCTGTTTGTAGCAAATATCTTTATTCTGGATGTATTTCAAATTTAGTGCTGATGTATTAGAAGTAGATAGTGAGAGAAAGAGTCAAGGATGAGTTATGGGTTTTTGGCTTGAGCAAATGAAAAACTGTGGGTACCATCCCTAAAACGAAGAGAAGTGGGGAGCGTGTGGTGTGGAGAAGGAAATCAAATACAGGGTTTTAGGCAGGCTAAGTTTCAGATGTGTAATAGCCAAGTAGAAGCTTCACTAGGCAGCCAGATACCTGTATTAAGTTGGTTTTCACTCAGACACCATTAGCCAGGAAGCAATTTGTGGAGAGCGGAGTTCTTTATTCTTTTCTGTCCAGGTATCATAAATTCCCTAACCAAAACAAAAAATATATTTTTTCCTGTCTCTGAATTTCCTATGATATTTGAAAGAGCTAATAAACCTTTTATTTGTGCTTCCTTAACTTATTGTAATTAATTAAAATTAGGCTAAGAGCCATTTAGAAAATTAGTATAGCCTGAATATAATAAAAATGATAATCATCATATCACGGATTGACTTCTTACTTTATGCCAAGCACTCTTCTAAGTACTTTATTATAGTATTTGCCAAACTCATATTTTATTTCAGATGTACTGAACACATAAGAGAGGCTTAGAAATGCTGAACAATTTGACTGGTTACATGGCTAATAGGTTCAAATAATTTCAAGCGCTGCATTCTTATAGAGCATTTAAAATCATGCTATAGGTTTGGGGCACAAATCATTTCTCCCTTCCATATTAATTTTTCCCTAAAAGATCAAAAAGAATAATGGTGTAAGAAGCATTTTTCTTTAGAGACAAAATAGTTCCCCTAAGCAAACATTAATCTACTCAAGCACACCTAGTTACCTCTACCACCAAGAAAATATTTTTCTGGTGTGTTTTTTGTTTTGTTTTGGTTTTGTTTTTGTTTTTCTGCTTTACTGTCCCAAAGCAGCCACCATGGAATTCCACATACCCAAATAGTACTCTCCTGCTCTCCATTCAAACGTTCTGGAGTTCACTGAACTCCTTATCCTATATCTGATATCCAGCACTGTCTCCATATTCCTAAACATTCTGACACTTTCTATTCAGTTTTTTGACCACTCAACAATACTCTTCTACTAAACTATTGTCCCAGAGTGTTAAAGCCCCTTGGCAATTCTGGGTGCCATTGTAGGCATTTAGAAAGTAACTAGGGAGGTGTAAAAAGTTGGCCATGAGAGACAGCGCTGATTTAGAAGATGACATGGAACTGAGATATTGGATGTGAGCAGCAATTGCAATTGGTAACATTTGTTTATAACTTTGGACAGATGCTACTTAGTTGTAGGTGTGTATATTAGTTAGTAATGACTTGAAATTACCTCTAGTTATTTCAGGAAAAAGAAAAAAGAGAGAACGTTCAATCACTATTTTAGCCAACATAAAACAACCTTCGGTGTTCTCATAAAGGTGAAACATAAATACCATCAGTGAGTAGGGAAATCATCCATTGGCTGTGCATCTAACTCCTTGCTTTTACTGATCCACTCTCAATCTGAAGTGGTAACCATCTGGCCCTAACATGAGCTATGTAACTTCAGTATAGATCTCTGCTTCTGCCCCCTTTAAGTTTGTTGCTCATATGTGTTCTACCATTGTCACACTTAACGGTCAGGTAGGTCTGTTTTGAATTTCAGAGGCATCATTTATTTCTGTGTGATGTTGGAAAAGTTACTTCATCTTTTGATTCCAGCTTTGTTTTTTCACATATGAAGCATATATGATGATACCTACTCTGCAGGTTTGTTGGGAATATGAAAAGAATTAGCATGTGTGAAACACATAGCATGGAAGCTATAAAATAGTAGATGCTCAATAAATATTCTTATTAAATTTTTACATGTAAACAAAATGCATAATTAATTTATAATTATAACAAGGAAATATGTGGTTTTTGTTACTAATTCAAAAAAGGACCCTTGACATGTACAGAGGAACATACAGATTTCATCAAATAAAAATGTGAGTGGATGTGCATAATTTTTCATGTATGTGTTTGCACTCATAACACATTCTCCTTTAAATATTTTCTTTATTAAAGACACTTTTGGTTTGAAACCACGAAGAATTGGTGATATTAAAAATAACCATTGAAATGTGATATTTATTCATAAAAATGTAAGTGATTTCTCCAGATGTGGAGGCGTAAGTGTTTCAAAGAATTATGAAAGCCAAAACTTCAAAGGAGAATTATTAGAAAGAACACTTTAAGCAAAACATCATTAGAATTGTCTAATTCATTCTCCAAGCGTCCAACAAGGTAACTAAATGACATTAGGAAAACCAAAATGTTCTCTGCATATTCACCCTTCTTGAAAAATGTCAGTAACAAATGGTATAACATAAAATAAAATTGAGTCTGTTATTGTCAGCTTTAAATTCTGATGCTCCTTTGGATGACTCATCTAAAGATCCATTGGTCTCTGTGTTTGTTTGACAGGTACTATCACAGGTCACTCTCCTTCTGAGGGCTTGCTTCATTATCCTGACTTTGACCTCCATTGGATTTCTTCTGGATCAAAGGTAAGAAGTGAAATTCTTTCATTTTATGTAACTTTATAATGTGGTTTTAAAAATATATGTGAAATTCAGCAAATGTTTGTTATTAAAAAAATAAAGTTGAAACTACAAATTCACACCTTCATTTTAAATGAGACAGAGTAGTGGTTTGTCTGCTTTTAAATCAAAGGTCCATTTTAAATCTAAGCCCTTTAAGTGAAATTTAGGTTTTTCAAGTATATTAAGAAAACTTATAAAATATAGTGATTAAGTCAGCAAAACATAGAGTATATCTCTGAGTATGTAATAAAACCTAAAAATTATTTATTTTTCCTTTGCTATTGAACAGTTCAGAATATACACCTAAGTGTATATATAGTTGTCTCTCGGTATTGGCAAGAGATTGGTTCCAGGACGTAGCTCCGCCCACCCCCATACCAAAATCTGCAGATGCTCAAGTCCCTTATGTAAAATGGCATAGTAGGGTTTCCCTGGTGGTGCAGTGGTTGAGAGTCCGCCTGCCGATGCAGGGGACACGGGTTCGTGCCCCGGTCCGGGAAGATCCCACATGCCGCGGAACGGCTGGGCCCGTGAGCCATGGCCGCTGAGCCTGCTCGTCCGGAGCCTGTGCTCCGCAACGGGAGAGGCCACAACAGTGAGAGGCCCGCGTACCGCAAACAAAACAAAACACAAAGCAACAAAAAAGAAAAAAAAATGGCATAGTATTTGCACAGAAGCTACGCACATGCTCCCATAAATTTAAATCATCTATCTAGATTACTTATAATACTTAATACAATGTATGTGCTATGTAAATAGTTGTAAATACAATATAAATGCTATGTAAATAGTTGCTGGCAGTGGGAAATTCAAGTTTTACTTTTTGGAACTTTCTGGAATTTTTAAAAAATATTTTTTCATCTGCAGTTGGTTGAATCTGAGGTGCAGAACCCATGAATATGGAGGGCCAACTGCATATTTAAAGTTTATGTCCTTTTCTCACAACATAGTATTTAATGAATCCAGTTTCAAATACTACTCTGGCCAGAAAATACATTCACTTGAACAATTTTAAATTGCTTTTATGGCTGAAGGTATATAGCAAAACACCCACTTGTTATTGCTTAGTATTTATCAATCATTAAAATTAATACCAATACTTATGTACTTAATATGTGCCACAGAATGCTTAATTATTTCTTGTAACACTTTAAGATAAGAATTACTATAAACTCCATTTTACAGGTTATGAAAGTCAGACAGAAGAACACTAAGAGATAGAACACAAACCCAAGCAATATGACCTCAGAATTCACGTATTATAGAATTTACATGTAACTGTGAAAAATGGCAAAAAAGCTCAGTCATTCTTGAAATCTTATCATCGTTGTAGTGTAATTGTTTTTCAAGTAGGTAACCAATAACCACATTACTTTCAGGAAATTTTAAATGTAAAAGTCCAGTAAACATACATTTAATCTATATTGAATATCATGTCACTTTCCTAAGAAATGCTTAATAGCTGCTCTGGAATATCAGTAGATTCTGAAGTTTCATCAAGATGCAGGTCCAAATGGTTAATGGAGCTGTGTACAGTATGCCTTCGCTATAAACATTTGGTAGAGGGATGCGGCTGGCACACTTCACATAGTCATATGTAAACGGTGTGTAGAATTTTAAACGTATTTCCTTCTGTAGTTTAAAAATTGTGTTTATTTTATCATTTAACTTATTTGGCTTTCTATCCATCCCTACTTTTCTATATTAGAAATAAAAGGCATACTAAGCCATAAGAAAAGAAAATGAAAAACTGAGTCACAAGATAATCTGAAATAATTACCCAGATCCAAAGAATCAGGATCACGTTTTAAAGATCACAGTTCTGTTGGTTCCATATACGTAGTAAAATTATCAATCAGCCAATAACAATAACATAGTTTTATGTTTTTAATGAAGATTTTTTTGTTTCCGTGGATACAAATAAATGGGCCAAATAAGCAAGCTATTGATTTTATCACAATATATCCTATGATACATTAAGCTATTCATATTGTATATATTTATATAAAGTCTCCCCTGCCTCTGGCCTTATTTAGGAACTCATACTGAGATATAGGTATGTCATTGTACAAAGGAAGCCAGAAGAGAATGAAATGATATGTTTAAAGTGCTGAAAGAAAATTACTGCTAACCTGTAATTCTATATCCAGCAAAAATGTAGGTGAAGTAAAAACTGTTTATACAAATTTCTATAGCAAGCTTCACATTTGATAGTGAAATGTTGAAAATTTTCCTTTGAAACTGAGAAGCAGTTAGATATGCTCATTATTTAACACTGGGCTGGAAACTGTCAGTGGAGAAAGGAAAGAGAAAAGCTATAAGGATTTGAAAGGAATTAATAAATTAATTAGAAAATTAATTTATGTTAATCTAAAAGCTAATTAGTGAATTAATTAGAAAATCTAAGGAATCTATAGGGAATTTATTCAAATTAATGGATGAATTTCAGAAAAGTTTTAAAGAAATTATCATCAACGATATTTTTATGTACTAGGAAATATAAAACTTTATGCAATAGCATCAAATATATCAAATACCAAGAAAAAACAATCCTAAAAAAATGAGTACAAAATCTCTAGACTACACTGTAGAACTATTGAAATACTGTGAAAAATAAAGAATTTTTAAAATTGGAGAGATAACTATTCATAAATTAGAATCCTCAATATTGTAAAGATTATAATTTCAGCAATTGATTTACATATTCAGTGCAATTTGAATTAAAATTATAAAAGGTCTCTTCTTTGTGGAATTTGACAGGACCTTTCTAAAATACATGTATATGGAAATGCAAAGGCCCAATAATAGCCAGCACAATCTTGAGATTTTTTTACAATGGCAGGAGTTGAGTTACTGGCTATCAATATTTATTATAAAGCTACAGTAATTAGACATGTTTTATTGGCACAAAGATTAGAACAGAGAACCTAGAAACAGATCTATGCATATATATGGACTTGATTTGTGACAAAGGTGTCCCTGCAGAGCTACGGGAAAATGCTATCTTTTCCATAAATGGTCTTAGTAAAACTGAATTTCCACATAGGAATAAGAAAAATAAACTTGACAAATATTTCACACCATAAAAAATTAATTCTGGGGTCAGGGGATTGCAGATTTAAAAGTGAGAGGAAAGCCAGTACAGATTCCAGCAGATAGTATAGTAACATATCTCTATAACCTTGGAGTAGGTAAAAATATTAAATGGTTCACAGAAATCCCTAATCACATAGATAAAACTGATGAATTAGATTAGAATAATATTACGAAAGTCAGTTCTTCAAAAATTAACTCTTATTAAGACAGTACAAAAGTAAAATTCTCAGGAGATGGTATTTGCCAATTTTTATAAGCAACAAAGACGTTGTATCACAAATGGCTAAAATTAAAAGAATTGACAATACCACCTATTGGAATGCTCACACCCTAAAGGAGGCAGTTTATATTGTGATACCTAATTTGAAAAACGGTTTGAGAATTTTACTGAATTTGAATATGTGTGTGTGTGTGTGTGTGTGTATATATATATATACACACACACACACACACACACACACACACATATACCCTATAACACGGCCATTCAATTCCAGATATATACTAACAATGCACCCCAAAATCACGTTAAAGAATGTTCAGAAAGCATTGTTCCTAATAAACAAATGATGCCAACAATCCAAATGTCCTTCACAAGGTGAATGGATGCATGAATATTCATAGGTTCACACAGTGGAATACTATGCACGAGTGAAGAATGACCTACTGCTGCATGCAGAATCGTAGATGTATCTCACTAACAACACTGATTGAAAGATGCTAAATACAAAAAGGTGCAGACGATATAATTTCATTTACAAAAAGTAAAAAAAAGATGAGTAAAGAACAGTTTTTTAAAAAAAAAGAAGTTTTTAGAAATTTATGCTAAAGCAATAAAAATATAAGTAAAAGAGAGCAAGAAATGGTATGATTAGCATAAATGATAAACTAACAGGTTGTGATTCTTTTTGCAACAGAGGGAGGGTGGAAGTATTGAGGAGGTGAGATGTCTTTGGGGGGGGCTACTATTGAGTAGTGGTTAAATGGTTGTTTATTTGTTGAAAATCTTTGAGCTGCATATTTCTGTTTTGTGTACTTCTCCCTATGTATGTTTCACTTCACAATATAAAGTTAAACAGTAAATGATAGAACAGAATTAATACAAATAAATGTGTTTTAAATTAGACATTTTATTTTCTGTTTTATCACTGAATATTACCCAAATATCAATTTAAAAAATAATAGTTTACAGTAATGAAGTAAGATTATTTTACAAGGGAAAAAATTTCTTAACATTTTTTTCACATACACAAAAATCACATTACTTGGATGCAAATGAATCATAAACTGTCACCCTGTTTTAACTGAGTTTAAATTATTTGGTAGAAATGTGTTGTCTATTTTTGCACAAAAATGTTATATTCAATTTTATAGAAACAACATGTCATTATTCTTTTTAATTTTATTATTTATTTATTTTGGACTGTATTGGGTCTCCATTACTGCACGCAGGCTTTTCTCTAGTTGTGGCGAGCAGGGGCCACTCTTCGGTGTGGTGAGCAGGCTTCTCATTGTGGTGGCTACTCTTTTGTGGCAGAGCACGGGCTCTGGGCGCGCAGGCTTCAGTAGTTGTGGCATGTGGGCTCAGTAGTTGTGGCTCGTGGGCTCTAGAGCGCAGGCTCAGTAGTTGTGGCGCACCGGCTTAGTTGCTCCATGGCATGTGGGATCTTCCTGGACCTGCGCTCGAACCCGTGTCCCCTGCATTGGCAGGTGGATTCTTAACAGCTGCACCACCAGGGAAGTCCACAACATGTCATAATTGATGGCAGAAGAATTTTTTAAGCTTAATGTATACACTATTTTAGATTTTTTTATACTTTTTTCTTTACCTCTATATTCTAAATTAACTAAATAAAATATAACTTTATTATAATGACATTAATTCAATAATATTTTATTAAAAAATTCACCTTACATAAAAATACCATTTGTCTTTTATGAAAATATTTAATTATACAATAAATGTTGGTTGACTATTATATGAAGTGTATTTTAATCCGATAAAGTAGCTGTTCATTCCTATTATTATAAGGCAATTTATAAATGCCTATCTGTGTGACCCTCAACTCCATTTTAAATACATATACCTATTTTATATGTTAGAGTTTGAATTTCAAGAATACTATATATAACGAAAATATTCATCACAAAATAATTAATAAAGATCTATGCTGCCTATCATGTTAGACTTAACTACACATTGTCATGTTCCCAATATTTCATAATTCGAGCATTCATTATTTTAGAGTACTGTCGTTAACTGTGTCAGTCATCCTAAGAAGTCATTTATTAAATGAATGAAGTTTGAAGGTATTGGGTCAGTGAGGGGAGTCTAGTCTTGAAACCCTAGAAATTTAGTTGTCTAATATTTTATTTATTAGTTGAAAATGTTTCGCCCTAATTCAGCAATTCTCAAACTAAGCAATAAATTGATAAAGAATAGATTTTCTTTAAAAGATGCATTTTGTGTCTTAGTTTAATGCCTTTTTTCAAGCAGCTTCAGAGGCACATGTTCCTCAAATATATTAAAATACTATGTGTTTCTTGAAAATTAAAATAAGTATATATCACTCTATTAATTATACCAGGTAATAAAGACCATATTTAAAGCTAACACATGTAGGGCTTCCCTGGTGGCACAGTGGTTGAGAGTCTGCCTGCCAATGCAGGGGACACGGGTTCGTGCCCCGGTCCGGGAAGATCCCACATGCGTCCGGAGATCCCACAGGAAGATCCCACATGCTCTGCAACGGGAGAGGCCACAACAGTGAGAGACCCGCGTACTGCAAACAAAACAAAACAAAACAAAACAAAATAAAGCTAATGCATGTAAATGACATTTTATTTCAGACCTAAGGCAGCTGTTCTGGAAGCTTTCCGTTGCTTGGTGTTCCTAATGCTGTGTAGATTGGGTCATCTGAAGTCTTTCCTCCCTTCTTTGTCATTTGCTTTTGAGGTAAGATATTTGCTTTAGGTAGCTATAGCAGGATTAAACATCTGTTGCATATTTAATTCATTCATTCAACAATGTTTTTGTCTATTTATTTTGTGACTAGTATTTGTGGGAAATTTTTACCCATTCACTTACTTGCCAGTACTTATCTGTTGTGTCACCTTGAGCTAGTTAATATTGTTGAGTCTCAGTTGTTTGGTCTCTAAATTTGGATTGATACTATTAACCTTCATAAAGTGGTTGGACAAATTGCATTGCATGATGTTTATAAAGAAAGTAGGCCATGTAGTTGTTTCTCAACAAGTGGTAGAAGTGACTTTACAAAAAGTTCTTGGCAGAGTCTCTGCCATTTGAGATTTTTCTTTTTAGGCTGTTAAAGTGAAAATTGTGACTAGGATGTTTTGTTAATTACTTACGAGAGTTAATAATTCTATAGAAATAAAATCATTAATTGAGATTTTTCTACAACTGAAAAATATGTTTAATTTGACCTGTTAGGATTAAAACTTATCTTCCAAGAACACTGAACTTTTGCATTCATATTTATGATTTTGAATCTTAGATAACTGTTAAAAAAACATAATTCTCATCACTATTGTTTTAATGGACATGGTTTTATTCTTTTAAATCAAGGGTTATATTGTTTAACTTTGGTGCTGAGCAACCCACCAACATCCTCGGAATGTGCATTGTATAACCTTATTTAAGCATGAAACATAGATGCTAGTATTCTCTCCAGTGTTAATGGAAAACTGAAAGAGACAGTTTCATAATTGAGTAATAATTATAAGTTGGGACAGACGCTGTGGAAGACAATTCAGTGATACTTATCAAATTACAGATACTCATACCCTTTGACCCAGCGTTCCACTCCAAGGAATTTGTGCTACACAAATGATACGCTCACACGTGTGCAAACTGATGTATATGCAAAGTTAGTCATTTGTAATAGAATGACTGAAAACAACCTAATAGCCATTAATAGGGAACTGCTTAAATTTTGTGGTTCACTCACAAAGTAGAATATGCATTTACCAATGGAAAGAGCAAAGTTTTTAATACCAGTATGGAGCATTTATAAAAAATACATATATATTTGATCTTGCTGCATCATGTGTGTATATATTAAACAGAGAGAGAGAGGGGAAAAGAGAGAAAGAGAAAGAAAGAGAATAAAACTTGAAACAGGAGAATCTGTGAAGTATGCTACCATACAAGGCATATAAGTATAAAAATGAAGAAGGGGAGTTATATGCATATAAATGTATAAATATTTTTACATGTATGTAAATGTATCCAGAAATATAAACAAGATCCTTACACGTGGTTGCCTGTGGGAAAGTGAATTGTGTGACTAGAAGAAAAAATAGGGGGAAGATTCTTCATTAAGTTAATATTTTTTGGTACCTTAAAATTTCTGAACCATGTAAATGTATTCCCAATTTTTAAAAAATCTAAATTAAAAAAATGAAGTATTAAATCTTAGTACCAGGATCTTGGATATCATCTAATCTAACATATATATTTAAATAGGCATTAAATAAAGTTAATATGTCTACATGTATTTTGTTTCTTGAGGTTACAACCTAAAATCAAAATAAAGAAGCATAAATTGTACATGTTTAATGAAGTTTAGAAATATAAATGCAAAAAAAAACCCTTAAAAATAAAAAAACATAGCATTTTCACATTTTATATGAGGGAAGGCCTTCTAATTGGAGGCATGAAGGAGAGTAATTCCATTTAATGAACCTACTCTTGGGTATATTGTGGTAGTTTATCTTAAATGCTCCAGAACAAAGAGAGAATGTAGGTTCTTTAAGTTGTCCATGTTGCAAACGTGAAAAGGAATAGTTACAAAAAACACTGGGGTTTGTGATGGTGGGATAGTGAAGGGCAGTGTAGTGTGTCCAGCTTTTGAGGGTGATGAACTCTAGAGGTGAAACGCTATCTGTTTACTTAAATTAGTCAGTAGGTGAAAGCGAATGTTAGGACTTGAGCTTTGAAGCCATATTGTCTGAATTTGATTCCTGGCTCAGGAACTTACTTTCGGTGTGTCCTTGGGCAATTATTTGATCACTTAAATATTCTTGGCCTTAACTTCCTCATCTGTAAAGGAATAAACTAATAATGTCTATCAAATAGGGTTTTGAGAATTAAATGAGATAATCTATGTAAGAGATTTAGTACAGTGCTTAACACATAGTACATGCTTAATAAATGTTAGGTGCTATTATTATTATTTTATATGAGCTTAAGGATCCCTTGAAATAATTTTTTGGCTTGCCACGAGATCCAAAAGTCAAGTTTGGGAACTACTGACATAGGGGTTGGAAAGGAGAAACAATGTTGAACTTAATGTTATGGTAATGGATTCTTAGCCTGACACTCACTTTTTTGGACATTGGACTTTGCCTCAGGTCGTTCACCTGTAAAATAGGTTTAACGAGAGCTAATATGCATAGAGCTCATACCGTGTTCTAAAAGACTTACCTGCATTATTTCGTTTAGTCTTCATATCAAACTTATGATGTGATTACTATTATTAGTTTCATAATGGAAAACTTGAGTAACAGGTTGAATCACTTGTTTGAATTCACATAGGTAATATGCAAACAAGTCAGGATACAGCAAAGGCAGTCTGACACCATAGCTCTTGATCACTAAGCAATGTTTTCTTCCATGTATTGATAGCAGTACTCACCTACCTCAAGGGGTTTAGATGAAATTTCAGATGCAGTGTAACAAAAGTACCTTGAAAAATGTGGAGAGCTAAAAGGTCTTATCCATTTAGCTGCAAAGTGCTCTGAAAAGACTAATAGCTTGAATAAGTTACCTCTGAATTATCTTTGGTTTATGATTCAAGGAAGGGAGGACCATGGCCAAATCTTTCAAGCTGCTTACCTGTTCTTTCCAGAAGGGCACACACATGGCCAATTCTTCAAGAACAGATATTGCCTGTGATTTGCCACTAAAACATTTCCTTAAAGTGGTATAATAATGATGTCTACTCCATGTGGCTTGGTGGAAAAATTAAATGACACAAAGGAAGAACATAGGAAGCACTTGATATATTTTAATTATCATTATTCATATTACTATTATTACTGCTATTATTGTTGTTATAAAAAGTATTTGTACTACTATTATCATTATTAAAATATTATTATTATTAGCCACTGAACTTCCGAGGTTAAACCTGAATAAGTCTTCTCTGACCAGAGGTCAATAACTATGTGGTAAAGACTGGGCAAGTATTTTATTATCAACATTTTTACCTGTGAAATAGGCTTTTTTCCACTTCTTTTTAAAGTTCAAAAATTTAAAAATTAAAACCAGTTACCAAATCTTGTTTCCTAATTGTGAATTTCAAATTTGTGTTTTCCTAACATTTTTATTTCTTAGAACTTTATGTAAATCTTTGCCATTTATCAGAGCTTTACTAAAACTGTTCTTTGCACCCCACAAGTTGTACAGAAACATAATGAATGGCCTCAGTGACTCCATTCAATATGAATTAGGACTGACTGACTAGGAGTGATTATTCTACAAGGATACAGTGTTCTCATCATTTTTCTTTGAATCGATCATTAGAATCAGAGACACTGAAGCAATTAATCCTCTTTCCTTTGTAAATCAATGTTGTATGTATTGCCAACATCAGCTTGTAGCCCGATGGCTCTTCTGTGTTTATCTCGAAGGCTGGTTGGAGATTGTCTGTTATATTGCTTTATTATGTAAGCCAAATTCCATAGGTGTGCATGACGACAGTCCTACGTTAAACAAGCGTACTGCTGACCACACCTGTTCAGCTAAAAACACATACACGCAAGCACACACAGACTGGAAAAGTGATCTTAAATTATTTTTCACTTAGATTATAAAAGAGCTCTTAGGTAGTTACAATTCTGAGTCAGAAATACAAGGTATGAATCTGATCCTGTGACTTCCATGTGGAAGTTTTATTCCCTTTAGCTTGGATCCACGAGAACATTAAGTAAGGGTGTGGTGCTCTTGCTCTTTATAAATAAAATTTACTGGTATACAAGAGCATAGTTGTCTATCTAGTGCATGAAATGATTAGTCCATGCCTTTGTACATTTCTTTTTGGATAGATCAATCAATATCTTGACTGACTCACATACTTTTTTAAAAACTTGCTGTTTTATGTATAAGAAATTTGACAGAAAACCAATCACCTCACTGTTTCATTCACTCATTTCTCACTCACATAAGCAACACATATTTTTTTTTCTGCTGGCTCAGGTACAATTTGTTTTTTCTAAAATCACCTATGAATTTGTGATTGATTTAACTTGCATCAGTAGCTTTAAACGTGTCTAACCTGAAAGACACTTAAAGAAAAGATAGCAAGGTCAAAGATCAATAAATATTTTGATAAGTATATAGGTATATAAGATAATGGGAAATACTTGTTTGCATATATTTTGATACTATATATATTTTGTTTCACATAACTTTTTCTTTAATTGAGGAGATAGTTTAGGGTACTGGAAAAAGCATTGGCTTTGAAGTCACACAAATCTAAGTGCCATTTCCAGCTCTGCCGATTGGTTGTATGGCCTTGAGGGATTATCTAAAATAACCACACCTTCGTTCCCTCAACAAAAAGGAGAATAAAAAACTTATGGAAGTTGTTTTTATATTCAAAGGAGTAAAGAGGATAGTCTGTAGAACCTACCATAATATCTGGCATGTAAGTAATAATTATATCCACTTATCTATGCCATATTCACACACACACTACATACACAAACTACATACACACATTTAAAACAATGTTTTGAGAACTAGGGCATTAAAAGCAATGAAAACAAAAACCTGAGAATAACTGCTTATTAGTTGATTCCTAAAGAACATGCAATGTCTATAAATTTAGACCTCAGAAAAACCCTAAATTCTTACAGTTTTTGCTTGAATCATTAAAATGGAAACACATCACTGTTAAATGGTGAACCAACTTATGTCTGCTGAAGATGTGCACAAGAGGGGAGTAGAATTTGAACAAGCAGAGGGGAAGGTGGAGAGCACTTGACTGAAGGGAGATTACAGTGAAAGGTCTGGAAGCAGGGGTGGCCATGGACTGTTTGAGTGATGAGATGAAGCTAGTGACAACAGCCCAAAGAGTGGATCCTGATAGGAGGTAAACACGTCCTCACAGAAGACAGAACCAGCCTGCCTAATGCTCTAAGTGGCAAAAAGAAACGTTTATTCAACACTTACTGAACGCCTGATCCAGCAAAAACATAGCAAAAGCCTTCCGTTTGTGAGCTCGATTTTAATCAGTGTATTAATTTTTGATTGCTGTAAAAAACTTACGATAAATTTAGTGGCTTAAAACAACACACATTTACTAACAGTTTCCATGGGTCAGGAAGTCAGACACAGTTTCATTCTATGCTCTCTGCTCGGGATCTCAAAAGGCTGCATTTCAGGTGTCCACTAGATTGTGTTCTCATCTGGAGGCTTATCTATGGAAAAATCCACTTCCAAGCTCACTCAGGTTGTTGACAGAATTCATTTCCTTGCAGCTGTATGACTTAGGGCCCTACTTTCTGTGGCTTTTGACTGGAGGCTGCCCTGAGGTCCCAGAGGCCGCCTGCAGGCCCCTGCCATGTGGGCTTCCTCTGCACGGCCGTCTACTTCATCAAACCCCAAAGAGAAACTCTTGCTTCAGGAAGGGCTCAGGGCCTCTCTGAAGGATTTTTACGCGATTCAGCCAGGCTCATCCAGGATACTCTACTTTTATCAAATGAAAAAGTAGATGTCCTCTTAGTGCCCTGACCACATTTTCTACTCCTTTCCTTCTTGCTTGCTTAGTTCCAGGCATGTGCAGTGTTCTAGAAACATGCTCAGTATACCCTGCCTCAGTACCTTTGCTCTTGATTTTACCTTTGCCTGCTCTTTCCCAGGAATCCACAGGACTTTTGCCCTCATATCAGGTCTTACCTGAAATGCCACCAGCCTTCCTTGGGTACCATTTTTGTTGTTATTTTCTAATTTTGCCTCGTCCACCCCTGATTTAATTTTCCCCTTAGTATTTATATGTATATAAGTATTTGTCTGAATTATTGTCCGTACTCTCTCCAACTGTGGCAGACAGAACCTTGAGTGACACCATAATCCCTGCCTCTGCTGTTTATGACCTGTCAGCCTATATAATCCCCTCCCCCAGAATGCGGGTGAGACTTCTGAATGCTTCTAGCCAATAGAATATGGTAAAGACTTCAGCATTTATTTGTTGATTCAGTAAATGTTGAGTGAACACTGACAGCACCTACTCCACAGCTATAATCACCCAAATGGGAGAGAGCAAGTTGTTGGAATTTTCACCTTACATAGAATGCTGAATTAAATATTGAATACTTCAAATAACAAGGCATGCATATTCAGATGTCCCTTGTTATCCAAATGGTTGATCAAAATGCGTGTGTCAGGAAGTGAAGGGAGGTTTAGCAGTTCTTAGCAGCATCATGTTTCATGGAGTCTTCCTTTCTTCTTTTTAGTAAAATTCAACCTTCTTTGCTGTTTATCTGTTCCTACAAAACAAACCAACCCCAAATTTAATGTCTTAAAATAATGAAGATTTATTATTTCTCACAATTCTGTGGTGTTTCTACCGCTGTTTTAATGTAGGCTCACGCATCAGGCTGTATTCAGCTTAAGGGTCAGCTGGGCTGAATGTACACAAGGGTCACATGAGGGGACGTGCACTTTGGCTCTTGATGGGAACACCTTTATTTTCACTCCACAAGACCTCTCTCCAGTGGACCAGACCAGGTTTTTAACCTGGCAATTTCAGGATCATGACAACTGAATCTGCCACACTTCTTGAAGCCTAGGCTCTGGAACTCAAAAAGTGTCATTTCTTCCATATTCCATTGGTCAAAGAACATCACCAGGCCAGCCATTGTTCAAGGAGTAGAAAGATAGACTCCATCTCTTGATTAGAAGAGCAGGCAATTATAAAAGGGTATGATGAATTTATGGCCATTATCTAATCTACCACACTTGGGTTTTATATTATTTAGGTTCATCTCACAATGATGATTAGTATATCACAGGATGTAGACATATTTGCCTGAAGCCATCTTAGTTGGTTCATTTCAGCTGTACATCTGTCCTCATTATGAATGTGGAGAATAGACTGCACCCAACTTTTTTCATGAAATATACGCTAGTCTGCCATAAACATACTTATGGATTTATGTGGAAAAATAACACGCGCAGGCACGCACACACGTGTGCGCACGCACACACACACACACACACACTGACTTATGATATTCAATATAGAGCAGTTTTGACTAATCTATTTCAATATTATTCAAACCTCAAATATTTTTATCAGCCGTACAAAGTTTGCATTTATGAAAAGTACCTATATGTTTTAAATAATACTTTCTTCATATCAACTCATAATTTTTCCATTATAGTATTTATTATAGATTAAATTATATAAAATAGTTTTTAAAAGACAGAATGAAAACCACCCACCTTAAAAATAAATATTACAATACCAGTGAAGTATTGTTAACACTGTGATGTGCTACCTGGGTGATCCTACTCTATATCACACTCCCACAGATACTACCATTGTTTTGTACTTTGTGTTTATCATTGTCATGCTTTTTCTAAACAAATTCTAATTTTTTCATATATTCTTAAATCTATCACTAAGCAATATTTGATTTATTTAAAAACTTTGAGTAAAACAAAATATCATATATGTATAGTTTCCTGCAATTTCCTTTAATTTACTGAACGTTTTGTTTCTAAAATATAGCCTTTTTATTGCATGTATTTGTACTTTATGTACATTGTATGACTATATCCAATATCCATTCTCTAATGTTTGTTTCTAGCTTTTACTTTCACAATGCTGCAATGAAAATTCGTGCACAGGTCTTGTAGTGCACATGGCATATATGTAGTTTCTCTGGGGTTATACAAGTAGATGTGGAATTGTTGGATTGTAGGATGTGGCCCGTTTATATTCCTAAGAGAACGCTAATTTGTTTTCCGAAGTTATTGTAAAATTTACCACTAAAAGAGTATAAATTCCCTCCCCAAAGTCAGAATTGTCAGCTTTCTTAACTTTTGTTCATCTGGGGGATTAAATGATATCTCATTGTATTCCTAATTACCATCTTCTTGTTCATTACTGAAGATGATCATTATTTCATCTTCATTGGTTATTTATGTTTCTTTTCCAGTGATATGCACTTGCATATCATTTACCCAGTTTTTCTATTTGGTTGTTATTTAGTTCTTCTGCTTTTTAGAAATTCTGTGTACGATACCATTCCTTCGTCATTTATATTTGTTAAAAGTATCTTTCCTCAGCTTGTAGTTTGTCTCATTGCCCCTGGATTGAACTCAGATAGGTTTTATTTCCACAGAGTAATGCCATATAATAGTATACTACCTCCACACATAAACATGATACTACCATTCATTATTATGAATTCTGATAAACATATACTTTTTCTTATATACATAGTGCTAAATATATCCAGCTACAGTTTTTCCTGTAACTACCAGTATAAGCCTATATGAATCTTGGACAGGGTTATGAATCTAGTCTATAATTATGCAAAAATAAAAAGCTAACATATAATATGAAGTTTAATTCCACAAGCCTGACTTCTTTAGCAAGGTTTATGGGCTGTTTGAATTTTAAATACATAGATCAGAATTTCCCCTATCCTTTTTTAGGAGAAAGTACTCAAAGTTACTTCAGAATCTTTACATTATATCAAAACTGCTAAAATACTGAAATGCTCCTATGTCCATAATGCTACGTTACAGAGAATATATGAGTCTTCTATTAAACAACCCAAATATTAGCCATTATTTCCTGTTCATTAGCTATTTATCCAATAGGTGAATATAAGCCACTTCACCAGCCAGATCACAGTTCCAGAATGTAACCCCTTTTGTACTCTTTAAATTAAGAAATTTGAAAATAACCTGCATGTGACATATTAGAGTATATGTTTTATAAGACATAAGAGATTTTTATTTTTAGGAAAATATGCAACATTCACGGAATAGTATAAAATACACAAGCATTGAGATTATTAGCAAATTTCCTTTAGATTTTTTTGCGTGTTCATATAAGAAAGTTTTTCACTCTTCTGCCTTCACCTCTAATTCAATTTAAGTATCATTGCCACTTTCTTGTAAAATGTTTTTATTCTTTCACCCTCCCTTATATTCCTTGCATTTTTATTATCTAAAGATATAAAATTTTCAATGTATAGCACATAAAAAAAGCAAATACTCTGTTCCAGGTCCTGTGCAGAGAGCTTTATGTGTGTAAACTCATTGACAGTGCACATGTATCTCTCATGTCCATTCATATACTGTTCTATAAGAGTGGATAGAACATAAGTAATGCATTGAATGTGGAGCAGGATTAGTAGCAAGTGAAAATAAACTGATTGGGGTGATTTATATGAGGCTCCTTTTTAAAAACTCCTCTCCACTGCCTGTGTTTTTTCTAGAAATAATTACTTTTTCTTTCTATGAGCAACAAAATACTTGGTAACCAAAATAAAACAATATTAGAATATAGTACTGCTTTTTTTGTTTTACGATAGCACAAAGAGACTACATTTGACACAGTGGATTGTAGATGATCACGTTAAAATTCCTGAAATTTACTGGCCCTAGTATGAGATTTTTAAAATAAATTTTGAATCTACATACAAGAAAATATTAATCCCTGATCATTTTCTATGTATCATATTTTCCTATTAAGATGGTTAAAAATTAAGAGATATAAATATATCTTATATTTTTACCCACCTGTCCCTTCTCCCTTAGGCTTTTATTTGAAAAGTACTAGCCTGGGCATCTACAAAATATGGTTGCTTTTGCAAATACTTTATCTTCAAGGAAATTTTCACCATCAAGTACTTTTCCCCACATTTTAATACTATATGAATTATGAGGAACACTAATTTTACATATTTCTGTTAACTTATACTCAAATCATCAAAGCATAGGTATTTTATGAAAATTTTACATCAAAATATATTGTTTTTAAAAAATATTTTAAATGCCTTTCTTTTTGTTTAGTTTTTGTTTCCTTGCTTTTGCTTTTTGCTTGTTTCACTTCTCTTGTTTGAAAACAGGAAGTGATTACTTGCCCAGAGATTAACTAGAAGAGAAAACATGTTGAATTTATTTCGATATCACAAACTTTGGAATTTTGAGTGATTTCTAAAATGGATACCATCTCTCTTAATTATATTGCTTAGATAAAAACAAAAATTTAGGAATGTGAGAAGTCTAGCGTTCTGCATCGCCCCTTCCTGACCACTGAACCAGTTTCCATCCTGTTGACTCACATCACTCTACATTTTTCATGGCTGTCCTTTTACCTGACTTATTTGTGGGTATAATCTACCAATGTCAGCATAGTGAATTACGAGCAGCAGCTTAAGGTAAACATCATTTACTCATAAGAAATTATTTCCACATCACCTTGGTTTTCGACTTGGCATTTAAAAAAAAAAGAAATCCTGTCCCTTTTTATAATCACCTGTTTTACATTTGAAATAACAAAGAGCCTCGAATTTTGCCTTCTCTAGTCTGAGTGTGCCACGAGCTGTGCTATGATTTATGACCTGAGCATCCAACAGTCTCCATATACACTAACAAGATGGCCCACTGCGTTTGAAATATATCCCCCAAATGAAAGCAAACACAGCCTTGTGATATAAAGCCTTGTCTTCATGCAAGGAATTAAACATACACAAGTTCTAATTTTTAGTCTTTCTTTTTGCATTGCCTTTAAGAATGGCTAAAATAAGTTAAGATCCATGGGTGGACAGGATTTCGCACAGTAGATGAGGGTTCTAAGGGGAATCCTGACCCTGAGAAAAAGGTGCAGGGATACTTGGCAGAATGTCAGCATGGTTTCCACTAGTACATGACAGGGACTCATTATGGGCTTGCTGTTGCCTGTAAGCTGGTTTCACTACCATCAACTACGAGGCCAGAATGCCTGGTTCCAGATGCTCTCACCAATTGACCGTAAAATTGCTATGCATTTCTGGCCAAACCCAAGATTTTAAAAGCTCCCCTTCCCCTCCCCTCAACACCCTAACCCCCAATTCCCTCTAAAAAGCTGCTCATTATTCTTCCTTTGCCCCCTGATCTCAGCAAAAGAAATACTTCTGGAATCAATTAGAAATGTCTGCCCTTGATGAGGTTTGCACGTGAGTTTGGAGTTGTGAGGCTTTGATAGTGGCAGCCAACAGCTGCAGTTTCAGGTGGTAAAATCTAAGAAGGAATTTTCCAGGGTTTATTTACCATCATAAAAATTTTAAAAATAGGCAAGACACGTTAGGAGACTGTCTCATATGCCTTTGAAAATGAAGTTAAATTTGGATTTTATATTTATTTTATCTACAGTGAGCAAACTGGAGATCTCTGATTGGGAGAATCTTTCCATTGCTTTAATAGATTGTGTCAAATGGTTATAAATTCTGGAAATGGGGATCTCCTTTCTGAAGGTTAATGGTAAAAGAACATCTGTTATTTCTTCTGTCATATTAATTGCTTGACAACTAAAGATAGTCAAGGTTAAGGGAAATCAAAACCCATCTTCTGAAAATAATGTGAATTAATACTGTGTAATACGTTTGCCTGCTCTTTTTCTCTCTAGCTATATGTGTATATGTTATTTAATAAAAACTATAATGAGATTTTTTTTCCTTTTTAACCATAGTTATTTGGTAAGCTTTTATTAATGCTCATTTGATAAGATGCTATAAGCTTCTTTTTATATTTTGTGTCCAATTAAAGCACATCAGCTATTGTAGCATGAAAATGACATGATTTTCCTAAAGCCAAATTAAAAGGCAAAGTTAACACGGGTATTCAAATTATCACTGGGCACACGTCTGTTCGTTTCTTTCCTTAAGTACATGACATGCTTCCTGGAAGTCTGCTTCTGTTTCTCCTGCTGGCTAAAAAGCAGAGAAAATTTCAACGGTACATTTTTAGCACTGAAATTTTCACTCATGCCTTCAAGAAATATTACCAAATTTTTTTCTCAGAGGATCACCATTAAAAACAGAATTTTAGTTCCCAGAACTACCTATTACTTCTGTAGTCAAATGGAACTTTAAGCACCTGTTATTTCCTCTTAAAGTATTGCAATTTCTACTTATATAATGGTGGAGAGGTATATAAAAGGAATTTTGTGTCTGTTTCTCTGGTAGTATCTTCATATTTAATGGCAACAGAGATAAGTTTAAATTTGCATTTTTATGAGAACTCTTACCACATGTGCAGACATCTGCCTACCGGTTAGTCTGGTTTCTAGATTGAAGTATATTAGTTAGTAAAACTAAATGAATAAATTACTGTATTATCAAGTGTACCTAATATATCATACAATTTTATTATATTCATGGAATAACTTTAAGTAGGCTGAAAAACTCAGTTGCTTAAAATACCTAATGTCACATGTATGCCACAATGTAATAAAGGTCAAAAAGACATATATTACCTAATAGTTTGCTGGGTAAAGTAGCATACCAACAACAACAAAAACAAAAAGAAGCAAGACTGAACAACTTAATTACCATCTTTCAAAAATAATGCCTCATTTATCCTTCTCAAGGTCCTCCATATGCTCTGCATGTTATTGGTGAGCCAAACTTCCTTTTACTGAGTAAAACAAAAAAAGCTATATGCAGCCTTTAAGAACATTCTAAAAGTTACTTCCTTGTGATCAACTTGTTACAGAAAGGAAAAGCTGACTAATTTGTTCATTCCTTTTCTCTGAGATGAAACATCCCGTGTGTTTTCTAAATATGTTCAGAACTAAGAGCAAAATCTGTCTGGTATTAAGCCCATTGATAGTTGCAAACCCGCTAATAACCATTTGGACATGCAATCTCAGAGAAAAGGATCTAGCTGATGGAGAATTACCACCTGACACCCTTACTTGTGACTCCTAAGTTTGCTGTTTAACTGGTATTATCTTCTCTTCACGCTTACATAATGGATCAGGGAATCAGCTGATACAGATTAAAAGCTAATATGGATTTTCAACACAGCTTATGCTGTGTTTTATATTATTCCTACCAAAATTCAATACTTGTAAGGAATTTGATCTAGTGTACGGCCCAAGAGGATACTACCTCTTTTAAATTGTGTTTGTTTATGACAGTGTCTGATACTGGCTCAGCCTAGCTTTATACAAGTGTTTAAAATACTGTGATGAGATGGAGAAAAAACTGGCATCAGGTTCCAGACACATGGATGTTATGAATTAACAACATGAGGAAAGTCACTTAGTTCTCAGTTTCACCATCTGTAAAGTCAAGGGAATGAAGTTGATTTCTAAAGTTACTTCAATGTTTAAGGTTTCATACTGGCTATGTAAGTTTTGAAAAACAGATTAAATAGATACTATTGGTTTACATTCATATGATTAATTCACTAAGAAGAGTGCGATTCTGAGGAATCTTTGGGAAATGAAGTATTGAGTCTATGAGATTTTTCAGTACATGATGTGTGAGAACATAAAAGATAGGCCTGGGACAATAATAATCCTAATCGTGCTTTGCGAGAATTTAATTGCACCTGCATATAATCACCACTTCACCCGTTTCAACCTAGAGTCACTCCAAACAAATGAATAATCAAAACAGATTTTAAAAGTTTGCTTGCTATAAGTCCATTTTCCAGATAAGCTTTCTTACTGGTGATGATGGAGCTTGGAAGGGTTCCAGGCCAGTGGAAATGGAGTCAGGTCATTGGAGTGGGCTCTGAAACAAATCTGTGACTGGGAGAACACTGGATATTGAAATACTAATCCCAGTATCTATGATATAAATTGAAAGCAAGTCTTTAACGAGGCTCTCTGAGAATCCTTGTGCCAAAAACTGATAATAGCTATGCATACAGAGTGTTATCAATATTCAGCAACATTGTTATTGTCAATGTGCCTAGAGTTAAGGCAACCAGAGGAATATATTCCTTCCACTTTGTTCTCCTAAAGTGTCAATTATAAATCACTGAGGTGTCACTCACAGAAAGAAGTCTCAATGTGAGACACATGAGTGGTTTACAATCAGCATGTGAAAGTGTTTAATCAAAATACATTAGTCAGATAACTTAGAAAAAACTTTGCTCTTCCATTTTTTGTTAGTGATACTATGTGGAAATTGCAGTGCAAAAAAATATTTTCCTCAGCTTGCTAAATATTCTTCAGATGATTGCTGAAGGCTATGGATAATTTTGTATTAGATTTTCATTTATTTTAAAACCAACAAGTAAAATGGTAGACTAATTTCAATGTGCAATGGTACTTTTAGCTCAGGCTTATTTCATTATTCCAGAGGAAAATCTTCATATGAAAATCAGGGAGATTCTTTATTTATATTTATCCTCAGTAATAATGGCCCTGAAAAAGTAGGTTATCTGACTGTATGAATACACAAATGTTACAAAGCAGCAAATGGAAGGGACTGTAGCCAAAGCTATAGTAGATTAATACATACTTGAGAATACCTGTTCCCAATTAACCATAGAATGTATTCCAGGTAATTACAGGTGTAAATATGACACCACCAAAAGAAACTAACAAAGCTTCAGTAACTGACCCTAAAGAAATGGAGATCTATGAACTGTCAGACAAAGAATTCAGAATAATCTTCTTAAGGAAGTTTAGTGAACTACAAGAAGGCACAAACAGACAACTAAACAAAACTAGGAAAACAATGTATGAACAGAATGAGAAGTTTGACAAGGAAATAGCAACCATAAAAAAAAAAAGCAACAGAAAAACTAGAGTTGAAAAATACAAAACCTGAACTGAAGAATTCAATAGAAGTTTTCAAAAATAGATGTGACCACACAAAAGAAAGATTCATCTACCTAGAGGACAGGACATTTGAATTACCCAAAGGATCAAAAAAAATAAATAAAAGAGAAAAAGAAAAAGTGAAGAAAGCCTACTATGGGAATGGTAATTATGGGATGCAATGAAAATATATAATATTTGCATTATGGGAATTCCAGAAGGAGAAGAGAAAGATAAAGGGATAGAATATTTAAAGCAACAGTGGCTGAAAACTACCCAAACATGGGGAGAGAAATGGACATACAGATCCATGAGGCCCAAATGCTCCAAATAGGTTGAAACCATATAGGGCTAAATTGTCAAAAATCAAAGACAAAAAAATAATTTTAAGAGCAGCAAGAGAAGAGAAAAGTTATGTAGGAGGTAACCCCCATAAAAGTATCCGTGAATTTCTCAATAGAAACTATTCTGGCCAGGAGGGAATGGTATGACATATTCAAAATATTGAAAGAAAATAACTGTCAACTGAGAATTCTATATCCAGTGAAGCTATTCTTCAGAAACAAAGTAGAGATAAAGACTCCTGAACAAACAAAAGCTAAGGGAATTCATTACCACAAGACCTGCCTTACAAAAAATGCTAAAGGGGGTTCTTTAGTGGAATTAAAATAATGCTAATTAACAACATAAAAACATAAAAGGGTAGCACAAATCTCACTGCTAATGGTAAATATATAGTCATAGTTAGATTTTGTAATATGATAATACTGGTGCATAACTCACAACTTTAGTTTAAAAGTTAAAAAAAGAACATGTAAAAATAACCATGACTACAAGTCTAATCTGTTTTAGTTATACAATATAAAAATCTGTAAGTTGTAAAAAACAACATCCTAAAATATGAGGGGAAGAGAAGTGAAAAGTTTAGAAATTTTATTGAAGTTAAGCTGTTATCAATTTAAAATAGGCTGTTAAAATTCTAAGATATTTTATGTAAGCTTCACAGTAACCAGAAATGAAAATCCTATAGCAATTACACAAAAGAACTATAGACTATAAAGAAGTTAAAGCATACTGATAGCAAAAGACATCATGACACAAAACAGACAGCAGGGTAAAAAACAAGGAACAACGGATCTATAAAACAAACAGAAAACAATTAACAAAACGGCAATTGTAAGTCCGTATCTATCAATAATTTCATATAAATGTAAATTGATTAAAATTTCTGATCAAAATTCATAGAATAGCTCAAATGGATAATAAAAACAAAATCCAACAATATGCCTACAAGAGATGCACTTTAGCCTTAGAGACACACATAGACAGAGAGTAAAGGGATGGACAAGATATTTCAAGCAAATGGTATCAAAATAAAAGCAGAAATAGCTATACTCAGACAAAATAGACTTTAAACTAAAAATGGTAAAAAGAGACAAAATCATTATATAATTATAAAGAGCTCAATCCATCAAGAAGATATAGCATTTATAAATATTTATGCATCCAACAGTAGAGCACCTAAATATATAAAGCAAAATCTAACAGAGCTAAAGGGAGAAGTAATCAGTAATACAATAATAGTTGGGGACTTTAATCCCCACTCTCAATAATGGATAGAATATCTATACAGAGAATCAATGAGGAAACAGTGATCTGAACAACACTATAGATTAAATGGATGTAACAGACATATACAAAACAGACACATACAAAACATTTTATCTGACAACAGTGGAATACATTCTTCTCAAGTGCACATGGAACATTTTCTAGGAAAGACCATATGTTAGGCCACAAAACAAGCCTTAGCAAATTCAAGAAGACTGGAATCATACCAAATATCTCCTCTGATCACAATGGCATGAAACTAGAAAGCAATAACAAGAAGAACACTGGAAAAGTCATGAACACATGGAAATTAAACAACACTCTCCTGAATGACCGATGGGTTCAAGAAGAAATTACAGTGGAAATAAAAAAGTTTCTTGAGACAAATTAAAATGAAAACACAATATACCAGACTTATAGGATGCAGCAAAATCAGTTCTAAGAGGGAAGTTCGTAACAATAAGTGCATACATTAAGGAGCAAGAAAGACCCCAAATAAATAACCTAACTCTATACCTTAAGGAACTAGAAAACAGAGAACAAACTGAGCCCAAAATTAGCAGGAAAAAAAAAAGAAAGAAAAGAAATAATGAAGATTAGAGCAGAAATAAATGAAATAGAGAGCCAAAAAAATAGAAAAGATTAATTAAAATAGATGATTCTTTAAAAAGCTAAACAAAACGGACAAACCTTTATCAAGACTAACCAAGAAAAAGGACCCAAATCAACAAAATTATAAATGTAAAAGGAGACATTACAACTGATACGACAGAAATTCAAGAGATCATAACAGGCTACTATGAACAACTATGTGCCAATAAACTATCAACCTAGAAGAAATGGAAAAAAATTTTAGAAACATACAACTTATTAAGACTGAATCAGGGAGAAATAGAGAATATGAATAGAACAATTGTTAGTAAGGAGATTTAATCAGTAATCAAAAATCTCCCAACAAATAAAAGCCCAGGACCAGATGGCTTCATTGGTGAATTTTACCAAACATTTAAAGAAAAATTAGCATCAATCCTTATCAAAATCTTCTCAAAATTGAAGTGGAGCGAACACTTCAAAACTCATTTTACAAGGCCAGAATTATTCTGATACCAAAACCAGAACAAGACATTACTAGGAAAGAAAACTACAGGCCAATATCCCTGATGAGTATAGATGCAAAAATTCTCCATCAAATACTAGCAAACCAAATTCAGCAGCATATTAAAAAGGTCATTTACCATGATCAAATGGGATTTATCCCTAGGATTCAAGATGGCGCAACATACACAATCAATCAATATGATACATCACCTTAATAGAATGAGAAAATAATCATATGATCATTTCAGTAGACACAGAAAAAGCATTTGGCAAAATTTAACATCCATTTATTATAAAAACTCTTAACAAATTAAGCATAGAAAGAACATACATCAACATATTAAATGCTAACTATGACAAGTCCACAGCTAACATACTCAGTGGTGGAAAGTTGGAAGTTTTTCTCTAAAATCAGGATAAGGGTGCCCACTCTCACCACCCCTATTCAACATAGTACTAGAAGTCTCAACTAGAGCAAATAGGCAATAAAAAGAAATAAAAGGTATCAGAATTGGAAGGGAAGAAGTAAAATTATCTCTGTTTGCATGTGATATGATTTTATATAGAGAAAATCCTAAAGCCTCAAATAAAATTTGTTAGATCTAGTCAATGAATTCAGTAGTTTCTGGATACAAAATTAACATACAAAAATCAGTAGCATTTCTATACAATAAGAACAAAATAAGAAATCGATCTCATTTATAAAATGAGCAAAAACAATAAAATACTTAGGAATAAATTTAACTAAAGAGATGAAATTTCTCTGCTGAAAACTAAAGGACATCGAAAGAAATTGAAGAAGACACAAATAAATGGAAAGGTATCCATGTTCATGGATTGGAAGAATTAATATTGTTAACATGTCAATACTACCAAAAGCCTTCTATACATTCAATGTAATCCCTATCGAGATTCCAATGGCATTTTTTGCAGAAGTAGAAAAAATAGCCCTAAAATTTATATCTAACCACAAGAGGCCCCGAAGAGCCAAAGAAATTGCAAGAAAGAACAAAGCAGGAGGTATCACACTTCCTGATATACTGTAAAGCTATAGTCATCAAAACTGTATGGTACTGGCAAATAGACCAGTTGAACAGTATCAAGAGCCCAGAAATAAACTCGAGTATATATGGTCAATTAATATTTGATAAGGGAGATAAGAATACTCAATGGAGAAAGGACAGTCTCTTCAATGAATGGTGCTGAAATAATTGGATATTCACATATAAAAGAATGAAACTGGACCCATATCTTATACTGCTTACAAAAGTTAACTCAAAATAGATTAAAGACTTCAATATAAGACCTGAAACCATAGAACTCCTAGAAGAAAACAGGCATAAACCTCCTTAACATGGGTCTTAGTAATGATTTTTTTTGGATATGACACAAACAACAAAATGAAAATTACATAAGTGGGACTGCATCAGACTAAAAAGCTTCTGCACAGCAAAGGAAACCATCAACAAAGTGAAAAGACAACCCTTGAAATGGGAAAAAAATATTTGCAAAATATATATCTGATAAGGGACTAATATCCAAAATATATAAAGAACTCATACAACTCAATAGCAAACCCCTCCAAATATCCCTATTAACAATAGACAAAAGAGCTGAATAGATATTTCTCCAAAGAAGATCTAGGAAGGGCCAACACATACATGAAAAAATACTCAATATCACTAGTCATTGGGGAAACACAAATTAAAACTACTAGATATCATCTTATACCTATTAGAATGACTATCATAAAAAAACATAGATAAATGCTGGCGTGAATGTGTAACAAAGGAACCCTTGTATACAGTTGGTGGATTGTAAATTAGTACAACCACTGTGGCAAACAGTATGGAGGATCCTCAAGAATTAAAAATGGAACTAACATATGATCCAGCAGTTACACTTCTGAGAATACATTCAAAGGAAATGAAAATACTAACTTGAAAAAATATCTGCATCCTCATGTTTATAGCAGCATTAATTACAATAGCCAAGACATGGCTTGTAAGTTAAATAACTACTAGGATGTAATGTACAACATGATGACTATAGCTAACACTGCTGTGTGACATATAGAAAAGTTGCTAAGAAAGTAAATTCTAAGAGCTCTCATCACAAGAAGTTATTTTTCTTTCTTTTCTTTTTATTGTATCTATAGGAAAAGATGGATGTTAGCTGAACCTAGTGTGGTAATTACTTCACAATATATGTAAATCAAACTATCATGCTGTATGACTTAAACTTATACAGTGATGTATGTCAATTTTTTTCAATAAAACTGGAAAAAGTTTTGATAGTTTACCAACATTTTTAAATCAGGAAACTTTAAGAACCTGGATTAATGATTTCTCTTGAAAAATTTAAAGATCTGGCAACACTGAACTGGCATTCCCATAGGACATTAATGAGTTAAAGCCAAAGAATGGTTTTGAGTCCATGAATGGTCCTCTAGGCAGGGTTTTGACTCTTTCGGGTCATAGACATCAAGAAGGACAGGCAAATAAAAGTTACAGACAGCATGTAAGTCCCTGTAACTTTGTGCCATGGAAGAAAATGACTAGATTACCTATTATAGATTAAAGGAGGATGTTTCAATATTGAGATGAAAATAAATGGAGGGATAAACCGCTGTTGTCAGCTTTCATCATTTGAGATATTTTAGAATTGGAAGAAACCTAATTATCCTTTTTGGCACTTTACAGATGTGCCCTACATGTGACATGGATCTAAGTCTTTTGCTCTTTGTATATTTATGGTTTGTAGGTGCATGAAATTTGTCAGGAGGTGCACAGAAACACACACACACACACACACACACACAGAGACAATAACATTGGAATACTCTGGGGAGAGAAATTGCATGGCAGGAGAACAGATGTGGAAGGGACCTTTTCACAGAATCTTTAAAGGTTGATTCATGTGAATGTACTACCTATTTTTATGACCTATGTTGATAGGTCAAAGACTAAGTTTTTCCATAAAGGTATAAGAAATAAACATAATACTCTAAAGCATGTACATTTAGATATATAAAATGGTTACTTGTAAATACAGTTTTAATTCAAACAAATGGATCTAATTAAAAAAAGAACAAGGTGCACTTCAATTTAGACAACTTTGCTTTTTGCTGATAATCAACACTAAAATAACTGGTTTTTTCAAAGCCATATGTTGCATATACTCAACTCATTTGTCTGATTTTAACCCTTGAATAATAAAAAAAATTAACCTCTTGACTAAAGTCAAACTGTTGAATTTTTCTGAGTATAACTTTTAAAAACTGCTTTATGTTTTACTTCTCGATCTGTGATTTAGAAAAATGAGGGGGCTTGAAATATAAGGAAGGTATAACAATACCATATTCCTCTTATTATTTAGGTGTTATGCAAGAAAGAGTAAAGTAAATTATCCCCTTAACTGTCAAATAAAAATTGCATGATGAGGTAAGATTAGCAAATATCATGCTTTACCATTGAATCCTAAGCTCAGAACTCCTGAAACACTTCGTAATATTTAAATGTTAGAAATATGTGTTATGAAGAAATGAATATACAAAGCCCAAGTTATTTACTAAATAAAGTATTTGAGACCTAGACCAAACAACGCTGTTACTTCTTTCCCAATGGGATTTGAGTGATTACATCTGTCTTGGCAGAAGTGGATTGGTTTATCTTAATGTAAAGTCCATGTAATGCTTATATTATATTGTTTACATTGCTGATTGAATGCTAATATACAGTGTATGCAGTTTGAGATGCCTGTTTACAGTTTGAAGGGTATAGTTTTTATATGACAAAGAATACTATCAATGGGTTTTGATATTTACCTGAATATAATGCATCTTTTTTGTATTACATCTACCAAGAAAGAATCAGTATTTTTCTTCCGATTCATAACAAAAATCTATTTAAATGATCCTTTCTTTTATTTATAAGGAAAATGTTTAGTTATATTGAACAATAATTATATTAGCACTTATTAAGAATTAATATTTTATTACTAAAACATTGAGGTTTCATTCAACTTACTGGATTGAATACATCCATCAATCAGTCACATACTCAAGAAATATTAAGTACCAACTTTGCGATGGAATTGTTATCATAGAGGTTAGGAACAGGGAGTGGGAACTCACAAATTTTGGTTTGGGTTCTGGCTTTGATATTTACAAGTTGTGTGAAAATTAGTAAGCTTTCAAGCTTTCAGGGGATAACAATAGAATTGTTGCAAGAATTAAATGATATATTGGATGTAAAACACTTAATTTTGCTGCATGGTACATATTTAACAAGTGTTAGCTGGTGTTGTTACTGATGATGAAAACAACAATAACAACAGCACCAGTACCAAGTATTGAGACCGATACTAAGGGAAAATGGCAAATGAGACATTATCCCAGTCTTTAAGAAGGTGGAGGAGATGATCAAATAGACTAGTAATTCCAGTAGAGTTTGATAAATGCTGTGTTAAAGTTATGCACAGCATGCTCTGAGAGAACAAAGAAGAAAAGCATGAACAATCCAGTTGTGGTGTGTGATAAGATTTCCCGAGGTGATGATGTGTATCTTGAGCATCAGTGGAAGTTTACAAACTGAAGGGTTTTGAGGGAGGGCATGTCAAGCAGACCAAGCAGCTTGGGCCAAGGCGGTAGGTGAGAAAATGGCCATCATGTTGGGGAATTGACAGTAGTTCTTTATGGCTCTAGTGTTAGGTGACAGTGGAAGAATGCAAGGGATAATATTAGAAAAATGAAAAGTGCGATAGCAGAAAAAGAAGTGTAGAGAGTACACAAGAGGAGTTTGGGGTTTTGTCCTCATGGCATCACCACCAATGCCATTGAAGAGGTGTTTTTTTTGTTTTTTTTGTTTTTTTTTTTGCGGTACGCGGGCCTCTCGCTGTCGTGGCCTCTCCCGTTGTGGAGCACAGGCTCCGGACGCACAGGCTCCAGACGCACAGGCTCAGCGGCCATGGCTCACGGGCCCAGCCGCTCCGCGGCATGTGGGATCCTCCCGGACTGGGGCACGAACCCGCGTCCCC
Organism: Delphinapterus leucas; assembly: GCF_059928025.1. Taxonomy (NCBI): domain Eukaryota; kingdom Metazoa; phylum Chordata; class Mammalia; order Artiodactyla; family Monodontidae; genus Delphinapterus; species Delphinapterus leucas. The sequence continues at coordinate 67,912,684 of NC_143137.1, read as the reverse complement.
TGCATCGGCAGGCGGACTCTCAACCACTGCGCCACCAGGGAAGCCCCCATTGAAGAGTTTTAAGCACAGAGGCCGCTTGCTTAGACTCATATTTTAATATAATCACTGAAATGGTTTTGTAAAGAAAGAATTGGTAGGGAACAGGTAAGAGACAAGAAATGTATTAGGGATTAATTGTAGTAATCCTGGTAAGATATGACAGTGACTTGAACTAGGATAGTCACTCTACAGAGAGAGGGATACAGAAAAGTGAGAAATTTAGGATAATTTATGTCAGCATCTCAGGAAAATTACAATCTCACGAGAGAGATAAAACTAATAGAAGAGAGTAAGGTGACTAATTCAGGTAAAATGTTGAGAGAGGTTATATTTAAGTTTAGAGATATATTCAACCAATGAAAAAGCATCATACCATTTAGGTGGTCCTACATCCATATTCCTAGTTACAAATTGTAATATATTTTTGCTCCACAGATTAATTCTAGGTCTGAAACCATTAGTCTGTTGCAAAATTAGCAATGCCCAAAACTCTGTGTTGCTTTAGCTTTGTTGAGAGAAACCCAAACTCCTTAAGGGAATTAGGACACCAGTATTTGTAATTATATATATGTATGCATTTATTTATTCAGTAAATATTATTGAGTGCCTATTATGTATCATACATGCCTGTAGGTGTTTCAGATATATCAGTGACCAAAAATATGTATTATTTTCTAAATGGGTAATCAAGAAATTCTTGATTTAAGCTTGGAATTGTATCATTTTATTTGTAACAGCCCGACTGATAGCCAAGTTGTTTCTTTTTTTAAAATCCCAAATCTGTAAGAGGAAAATGATAGCCAGCATCATCCACTGAAATTTATGGATAGTTAAAGTAAAAATTATTATTTTCTAAATCTTGTTTCCCATATGTACATGAGTGAGTACAAATTTCAACTTTTTTTTTTGCGGTATGCGGGCCTCTCATTGTTGTGGCCTCTCCTGTTACGGAGCACAGGCTCTGGACGCGCAGGCTCAGTGGCCATGGCTCACAGGCCTAGCCGCTCCACGGCATGTGGGATCTTCCTGGACCGGGGCACAAACCCATGTCCCCTGCATCGGCAGGCGGACTCTCAACCACTGTGCCAACAGGGAAGCGCCCCAAATTTCAACTTTTAAACCATGTTTAAAATGGAATATTACTCAGCCATAAAAAGAAACGAAATTGAGCTATTTGTAATGAGGTGGATAGACCTAGAGTCTGTCATACAGAGTGAAGTAAGTCAGATAGAGAAAGACAAATACTGTATACTAACACATATATATGGAATTTAAGAAAAAAAAATGTCATGAAGAACCTAGGGGGTAAGACAGGAATAAAGACACAGACCTACTGGAGAACGGACTTGAGGATATGGGGAGGGGGAAGGGTGAGCTGTGACAAAGCGAGAGAGTGGCATGGACATATATACACTAGCAAACGTAAGGTAGATAGCTAGTGGGAAGCAGCCGCATAGCACAGGGAGATCAGCTCAGTGCTTTGTGACCACCTAGAGGGGTGGGATAGGGAGGGTGGGAGGGAGGGAGACGCAAGAGGAAAGAGATATGGGAACATATGTATATGTATAACTGATTCACTTTGTTATAAAGCAGAAACTAACACACCATTGTAAAGCAATTATACTCCAATAAAGATGTAAAAAAAATAAGAATAATGATGGTGGCTTTATATAGGGTGATAACAGTAGGCTAGAGAGATGTGAATAGATTCGAGGTACTTACATGGTAGAATATTTATAATCATAAAACATTTGCTTTATTTTATGTTTAATTATATATATATATATATATAACTGTTCAGAGCTTCAAATGTATTTTAATAAAAATTTCTGTGACTTCCCAAAAGTTAAAAAAAAACAGAAAAAAAAAAAAAAAACATGTTTAAGACATGCTACCAGAAGGAAAAATTTTGTCTGCTATTTCAGTACTAAGTAATAAATGGATCTCACTCCTCTGCTTTTCATGACTTTAAATCATTTTTGAAAGGCAATCACTACTATCATATACAACTTTTGCAGAGGTTTTTGTGGTAAACATTACAGCAAATTTAAGTGGAAGCTATGAAGTTTGCGTCATTTTCAAACATATACAGATAAAAATAAAACAGCAGTGAGGTGAAGCAAGGGGGTTGGTAAGAAATTGTGTATATGATACATTTTTTGTTTGTTAGTTTTGTGATTTGATCCTTTGAATTATATTTCTTTCTTTGATAGTAATAATCCCTGAAAGAATATGATATCATAAATGCCAAAAGTGAACCCAGACCTACAAAAGATCCTGTTAATACTTTCCCTAACCCCTTTCATTCAAAAATCTTCTAAACTAAATATTCGGGCTTGTTTGCCTTTTCATGTCACTTAGAGGTATGCTGGTGTTAGGATAGGAAATGAGTTAAATATTTGATGGAATATCACCTATACTTATTATAATTTGATATTCAAAGCTTAATTAAGGATGAAATAAGGGTGAATGAACAAGAAGAGTGTTCAAGCACTCATTGACAGAAAGGCAATTTTGTGTTGAATATATTAAGAGAAAAAGGCATTGATATATTCTACCATAAAAGTTACATAGTTAGAAATTAATAGAATTGATCATTTTACAGTGGAGAGTTATGAAATATACTATATACTAATATGCTAATATACTATTGCAAAGGGTTCCTTAGAATGTAACTGAATATCAAATATAATTTAGGTTTTAATAATTGCTGTAGGAAAATATAAAATTTCTTAAAGATTTCCACTTGTGTAATTATTATTAGGTGCAAGAAAGGCAAAACATCCATTAAAGCAAAGGCCACTGATGTTTACCAAGTGTCTACTCCATTCTAAGTATGCATTTTCATGTACTCACAGCATCTTTTAGTATATATTATTATATGCACTTTTCAGATGAGGGAATTGAGACCCAGAAAGTTAGTTAACTTGTCCAAGGTCATATGATTGCAAGTTATAAGGGTAGAATTCAAACCTCTTTTCTAACTGTACATTTGCTATTATACTATACTCCCACATAATAGTATTATTTTGTCTCCTGAAGACTAACAATGACTGCGTTGATGAGAATATTAACACACATTACAGTTCCCTTATAAATACATACATTAATGAAATAAGCTATTTTTTTAAAGTCTGATCAGGACATCAAGCCCAAATCTCTTGACCTCCTAAAAATATTCCCATTCTGAGAACTTTTACTGATGAGACTGCCTAAAAACTTGGAAGACGTGATATGAAGCCTGGTCTAACTAATGGCAGGTGTGGGGAATGATGGAAGGTGGGAGGAGTTTACCAGTGAAGTGATTAACACTGGATTTTAAAAACAAGTTAACTCTCCTTAGGTGGGAAAGGATTTGGAAGACATACATGAATTTACTTCAATTTAATTTTGTAGCAACAACCTTGACCTTTCCCTCCTTCTTCATTGGTTCTGGTTTCCACAGCAATGTTCTCTTGTGGGTTTTATTCTTGCCTTACTAGCCCCTCCTTTTTAGCTGCTAGAAGCAACTTTTTTTCTCACCATCATTTCTCGTAGTGCCTCAGGCTCAGTTCTCTTACTTTCACTCTGTGTCATCTACTCCCAACCCAAGACAATTTACCTTAGTCTCGTGGATTTCAACGCCTTCTAAATGCTATTGACCTAAAATTTTATCTACCCTTTCCTGGTTTCTCCATTGAATTTCAGACTTATTAAATCTAATTACCTACTGTGTATATAAGTGGGGCAATGCAAGTTTGGAAATAATAGGAGCTGTCTAAGCTGAAGATGTAAATTTGGGAGACAACCATTTAAAGATCCATGGGAATTGATGAGTTTGGAGAGGCAAGTTAGGTTTCTTATATTATTCTAACTACAAAAATGCAGACATAAAACAATCTCACTGCTCACTCATATTACTTTATTTGAATACATGTAAATCTAATTAAGCTCTATAATGGTTATTTCTGTTTGAAACAATTTTTTGTTTGTTTTAGAACCACTAGTTAGCATTCTAGCCAATTTATGTATGAGAGAACAGATAAAATTACAACTTGGTATTATTACCAGTCCTTCAATTCTGTATGAAGCAGCAGGGATTCAACCTCCTATACCAAACATTGATCTGTTAAAGATCTAACAGATGTAAATACTTGCAGGCAATGTGATTGGGTGAAGATGATTCATTCTGTGCGCTACATTTTAAATGAAATTCAGTGTCATGAAATCTACTCTTCTTTGAAATATATTTTCATTCATCCCTTCATTTGTCCACTCATTTCACTCATCCCTCATTTGTCCCCTCATTTATAATCCCCAAAATACATTTATTTTAAAGTTAGTTTACTTTTTAGGATGCATAGAAGTACTTGGTCTTCTGGTTCCTGAGTAGAGACTGCAGTAAGGGAGGGAGGAGGGCTGTGGAGGTACCCACACGTGGAAGAGTTTTAAAGTGCATCTCCATCAGATGCTGACCTTCAGATTGCATAATCAGAGGTGAGAGCTTCACAGTTTTACAACTAACAAATCTGAAAGCAGAGATACAGCAGCAAAATATTTTGTGTAACAACTTGAATGATTAAGATTAAATTATATATATTATTTTTATCTATGGTTAGCAATAAATTCTTATAACTTAAATATTTGCCTATCAAATGAATGTGTGGAATTTTACCTTTTCCTTTGGGGGTGATGAAAATGTTTTGGAACTTGACAGAGGTGGTGGTTGCCCAATACTGCGCTAAAGGCCTCTGAACTGTACACGTTTAAGTGATTCATTTTATGTTATGTGAATTTGCCCTCAGTAAAAAAAAAAAAGAAAAAGTGTCACGCAGAGGAAAAAGATGAAATCAGTGTTTCAAATTTCTCTAGATTGTAAAAAACAAAAGTAAAAAACCCCCTGTTTACATACAGGAAAGTATTTCTAAAGTACTTAAAACAGACCTCTCCACCAGAGATAAAATTTTCATAGCATATTTCCTCTAGCCAACCTAAGTCACTGCTTAATTAAAGCCCCAGATCCTCTATTATGTCTGCCTGGGAGCCTTTAAGCGCTTTCTTCAGTTAATTGCTGGAGCTAAGAATCCACTGGAGAGTGCCTTCCTTTTGCTACTCAAAGTTAGGAAGGTGGAGCCCAGGTGCCTTAATTTATCTGCCCATGGTCAAAAGGGCTAGCAATCTGGTAAATGTCAGAAACAGCCGGCAGGACGCGGCCAGACGCTGCACTCAGAGACAGGTGGACGGAGGCTGCTAAAGAGATTTCACCCCTGAGCGCTGCCTCGGCAGCGGCTGCATTTTGTGAACATGTTGCTAGCAAGCTTTAAGATGTGCTGGGTGAGCAGGTGGGTTGCACTTGACCCTCCCATGTCCCCTGGCAGAATTACAAAGCGCTCTTCTCTGGGGAGATGCTGCCTATCTTGCAGGTAAGGGTGGATTTAATCAGTCTTCCCATCTGCCCCTTTTTCCAAAATCCTTTGCTCAGTTTGGAAGATCTCTGACCCGGTAGAGATGAGCAGTGGGGGTGGATGTCATTGTATCCCCTTTAGCTTTGCTGAGTGAGGGGATACACCCCTATTTTATGGGTAATCACTCCTCTCATTGCCTGTCTCCCCTTTTTATTTTGTCTTTCCCCACCCCCCAGAATAATTGAGAATGTAAATTATATAATTATAAAATATGTTCTGTTATTGAAATGTGATTTTTGGCTTAAGGTGTTTCCTCTTCTGGCATTAATGTTTGGTACTGTTATAGGTTTTGAATGAAAGAAAGTGTAGAGAGAGTGGGTATATTTGATTCCAACTTTAGAAAGCCTCTGGTTGCCCTTGGGCTGCTTCCTCCCGGAGAGCCCTTGCTCCGTATCTCACAGACTTAGAGCTGGGACAGTTTGCTGCCGCGATAAAGAGACCCAGTTACTTTCTTTCAAGGAAATTTGATGGCATATAACATAGTGATATACATGGTTACATATGTTTGGGTGCCCCCAGGGAGGGAAGTGGAAAGTTTGACAATCCTGTGTATGTTTTCAGATGTTGAAGTTCATGAACTCTAAAGGACCAGGTGTCAAAATGGTTTTGTTTATGTGGTTTGGGAAAATTACAGTCTAAATGTAAATACAATCTAGGCTATCTTGATTTGCTGAAATATGTGTAGGGCCTGGTAAGACAAATACTTAATAAATGCCTTTCAAATAATGTAAATGCTACAACCTAGAATTTAGTAGATATGTCTAAACTGGAAGTAACTCATAGTTTAGTTTCTCTGTGGCTTTCTCAATGTGTATCAAAACACACAAAGTAGTCAAATTCCAAGTACTTGAAGATGAGTATAACAGCCCAGATCCTAGAATCTAAAGAATGTGCTTAATATATTCAATGGCACACATTTAAATGACAAATTTCCCCAAAATCATTAACTCAGAACACATCACTTCATAAAATATATTTTATTCAACAGCAATCCTTAAACATGAATCCGTAGGATGAATTTTGGGATTGAAGATGAAGAATAACAAGTGGGTATGCTGAAAGTTAATGGTGGATATTTTTTTCCCTATTGAGTCAACCAATTTTATAGGAAAGAACGGTGTCCGCCAAATTTAAAAAAAACAAATAAACCCTAAAATAGTATGGTTGCTTTGATTCAGTTGGCACTGAGATTTTCTAAGTAAAGGAAAGAACTGGGTGGACATATATTTGTGGTGAGAGGATAGTTTTAGGGTTTTTTGTTCTTTTGGTGGGTGTGATGGATTTCTTTTGCTGTCATAATTTGTGATGTGAATTGAATGTGGTAGAAGTGATGGCCCTTAAATTTTTTTGATGTGTATGTGTTTGTGTTTATGTGTGCATAGAGGTTATTTACTTTTCACATGAATGAAAGAATTTAAATAATATAGTGGATTTCTCCCAGTCAAGCACTTAGCTTTGAGATTAGTGTATATTTTCATAGGGCCCCGTTTCTCTCATGTATTTTAGATTAGATCTGCTTATGATGAAGTATTTTCTCATGATAGTGATTCGTTTAAGACACTAAACTAATTTCTTTATGGATTGGTTATATATGTGTATATGAAATTCCTACACTTGGCTTAATGTGATCTATTTAAAGTAACATGAAGACTACTGTTAAGTTTTGGTGAGAAATCTGAATATTGTGAGTGGCTACAGAAACCATAACTGAAAACAAGTAATATGTAGAGTGTAGACTGCTACTGTATTATCTAAGTTATGGATATGAAAGCTAAAGTATATTTATCTACACATACTACAATAAATCTTAACAGTAACTGGTATGCAGAGAACATTTGAAAGGTAGTCCTGGCCAGACACAAGTCATTTGGCAGTGGCCTTGCCTAGTATATATTTTCAGGCCTGTCTGCACAAAGATGCTGGCATGTTAACCATGATTTCTATTCCAGGTGATGGATTTCTATCCAAGTAAGTGAGTGACTAAATATTTTCCGGTGGAATCTAGGCACCATAAAATCACTGAAGCCAAATAAAAAAGTTGTCGACCTTTCTAAAATGTAATTATAATAGCTTTGCGTACCACTATGACAGAAGAAATGTTTCCACTTAGGTCACCAAATAATGGAATGGGTTGAACCTAATTGGGAAAAAAAAAGGTAATACGAGTATGCTGCTAATATTTCTTTTTATCAGCAGTAATGAATGTCTTACTGTATTTTTATGAATTTCCAGAAAACATCCTGGTCATTAACAATAACTGGATACACTGATTCCACATCCAACTCTATCAAAGAAAACAAATCCAATCTGAACCCACTGAAAACCCATGCCATCATCACTTCATCTCATTTATTCTACACAGAGCCAGTTGAGAAACCGAACACTTTACATTAGTTTATTTGTGTTACCCTAAGCAATTAGAGATGAATATGCCTTCCCAAGCGATATAAATGTGAGGCTCCCTTTGTGGCAGGTTGTTTAAATTTACAACATAAAGCTAGCATTTCCATCTCCAATAAAATCCAAACAGACATTTAATTTTGGTGCATGACATTTCTGACTAAAATAGAGCCAGAAAAGGCTCTAGGACAGCTCTTATTGTTCATGAATTCGAACAAATTGGGGATCTGTGAATTTATAGCCAGGTTTTTCTGTACTATTGTTTAAAATAGCACACATGGAAAACACGCCATGGGTGTGTTGTAATTCAGCTTTAATGATGTAACACTTGGTTTCAGTCAGTTGTTGGAGGGCTGCAAGTGACATTGGTTTTGTGCTTCAGACGTTGCATGTAACTTAGCAATTACAGTACGGCTTTCAATAATGGCTGTTGGCGGGATATCCGCAAGTGAAGTCATAGCAATTTTGAAAGAGAAAGCTAATAAAAATACACCTGCTTGTAGTGGAAAGTGAGCCTTTAATATCTCTGCTTTGAAGTTGGGCGAAGCCTTTGGTATTAACTAACAGATATTATGATGTAAGAATAATCCACTGCCCCAGAGGAGAGCAAGGTTGAAGTTACAAAAGACTGTTATTTTCTAATCACCTACTTTTCAGTCACTCTAATATCATGAAAGGAGAATAGAATGAGGTGATGTTTTTTTCTGAAATACCTCGAAGACATTACTATTTGAAAGCAAATCGTAATTGTAAATATACAAGCTAGCACATACATATTCCTTAAACTAGTCAACAGGGGCATAAATAACACTTTTTAGTAAGTGTGTTTTTGTTGTCAGAGACTTCAGAATGATGTGAAATTTTACATTCTAATATATCACTTCAAGATGATGTTTAAAGTTTCAAATTTTGCTTTATGAGTTTTCCTTTCTCCTTCCTACTTTTCCCTGGCCACTTCTAAAGTCATTTATTTATAGTTCTTTACATGTAAAAAAAATGAGAAAGGTGTTCGTGAAACTTCCTTTTACATCATTTGGAGTATTACTGCTCTCAGGAATCCTCTTTGTGATATGGGAAATTAATTCCCTCTGTTGTTCACTTGCTTCCTTCACACTTACTTGGGCTTACTTGTAGTCTATAGTAACTTTAATGGGAAATTTAAAACATTGAGTCCATAGTAAATGCTGATATATTGACATCACTGGAAGAAGAGATATTTAAGGAATAAATACAGTTGGAATTTGGAAATTCTGCAGAGAAAAATGACAAGTACCATACTACAATTACTTTTACCACTTTTCCTGATACTTATTGCAATAATATTTTTAACTCTTAAGTGTGATGTCTAGATTAGTGTGAAATAATTTGTACAATCAGTATTTTTCCAAGTGCTTTAAATATGGATGGTTTTCTGTAGTCATTTTCTCTACAAGTGAATTTTTGAACCCATGGCAGTAACTTTCTTTTTTTTTCTTCTTCTCTTTTTTTTTTCCTTTTCAATTCAGTAGTGCATCTCAATAGAGAGTATCAAGTAACCCAAAGGGTATACATTAGCACTTGTCAGGGCCACATCAACATGCTAAGCACATTGAAACTTATTACCAAGTTCAAAGAGAGTATATGGACTCTAAATCCCTTGTTAATGTGGTAAAGAATCATGATCAACGTGTTTGTTTTATTGAAAGGAAGTTACATTTTATTTCTCATTTATGAAATGGACTTTGATGTTTCTTTAAGCCAGAGAGATTTTTTTCCGCAGTTCATTTACTATATCAGCTAAGTGCACTCTTGTTAGAGAATGAGAAGCCTTTTTTGGGGGAAAGGAATAGAGTTGTTTTCTCTATAGAATTTCAGTGTGTAATTTGCATTTAACTTTGAAAGTGGATTGTTGTTGCATCTTGACACCTGCTGAGATGAGTATCCATTTCAGGCTACAAAGTGGTGCTCTGAAATAAATATCAGCAAGCTTGTTCAATTTTGTCAGCTGTGTCATCACAGTACGAGATATTATGGTAAAATAGAATTGAACTCAATTTTCTGGTTGTATGTTTGGGCTATAAGCTTTTCCTTCTAGTATGCATCAAGAATTTCTATTGCCGGAGAGATTCCAAGGATTAAAAGAGGGAAACTGATCAATTTAACACTCATATGCCCAGAAAGCATCATGTAATTTATACCACAATATGAGACATTGGTATTATTCTGTAATATCTGCCAGAGGATCGAGAGGTGAAATATAGTTTTAAATATCATTATGTTACAAAAATGTAAAATGTATTTTTATTTTGGTAATGAATATAAATATAAATTATTTGGGTAAATCATTTTATTTTGAATAATAGTAGTTATTTATTAAGCCCCAACTAAGTACCAGGCACTCTCTTGGGCCCCTGACTTCATTTAGTTTATCTCATTTCATATTAACTATTCTTGGAATTATACAGAATGGCCTTGTTTCGTATTTTGACTTGCCCAAGGTCATATGACTAATAAGCGGAAAAATCAGGATATCAGGTTAGGATGGGCCAGAAGCTGGAGGCGAGGTAGGCAAGGGAAAATGAGGTAAAATATCGGAAAGAGGATACAATGAGAGAATATATTAAAGAAAAATGTAAGTGAAGTACACGGAATCCAGTGCCTGAAGATGTGGTCTTTTAAAATTTTTGTGAGAGTTCCTGATAAGAGAGATTTTGGTCTCAGGGGTGCTTTTGACAGTTGAAATCCATTCAGCTCCTCATGTTTGCTGCGTTCCTATGATAAACCAGAAGCAGGCACAGAGTAAACTGTCAGTAACAGAGAGGGGAGTCCTGACAGGGAGGAAGATGCCAGTGTCCAGTGAAGGTGTATATTAATCAACATTTTTTGCTCACAAAAAGACTGACATCATTTTTTTGTTTAGTGCAGTCTTCTGTGTCTTTTAGGACCCCAGGCTCCTTCCATCTTATGGTTTCTCCTCCCTCTCTTCTGAAGGAAGAGTAGAAGGGGAGGAGAATATTGTCCACTAGAGGGCTTTAGGCTGTGGTGGAAGCAGCACATATAACCTCTCCTCCCATTTCATTGTCAGGACTTAGTCAGATGGCCATTCTTAATTAAACATGAGGCTGAAAAATACAATCGAGCCTAACAAGAGACGGTTATGTTTTAGCAAACACTTAGTCTTGGCTATAAGTTGCAAAAATCTATATGGTAGCATAGCCTGTCCTGAGAGAGGTCTCTCTGTGTTTTTTTTCTGTGTTTAAGCACCAGCCCCACCTCTCCCCCCTGCCCCAACATACAATTTTAATAGCACCTTTCGCAATCTTTTAAAGCACATACTGTGTGCTAGTCACTATACTAACCACTTGGTTTACATTTCTTCATTTCATCCCCATAACAATTCCATAAGATACATTACTCATGTTATAGTTATTTTGGCTACATAACAAGATATCCTAAATCTTAGTGGCTTAACAGTAGCAATCATTTATATTCTCATAGCTCCTTTGGGTCAGGAATTCAGGAAAGGCTTAGCTGGGCAGTCATTACTTAGCTGGGAGTCTATCTCTGCTGCAGTGGCAGTCATATGTTGGCTGGGGTTGAAATCATCTAAAGGCTTGACTAGGACTGGAGGTCTTACTTCCAAGGCTTGAAAGATGAAACCGGTCATGGACTTGGTAACTTCAGTTCCTCTGTATCGACCTGTCTTCTTGCTTGCTTAAATGTCTTTAAAACATGGCTTCTGGGTTGCCCAGAGTGAACAATCTAAGAGGTGAGGGGAGAAGCTGTAATGCCTTTTATGACTAATTTAGAAGTCACACAATATCACTTCACCGTATTCTGTGGGTCACACAGGGCCAATCCTGTTTCATTGTGGGAGGATCTTTTATATAACAGGGTGACTACCAGAGGGATAGATCACTGGGATCATTTTGCAGGTTGATTCATACACTTCCATTTAGGAGGTAAGGATGGTGAGGCTTAAAGGAAGGTTAAGTGTATTGCTCAAGGTCACGTAATTAGCGAGCCCATGCCTGCACACGGAATGTTTGGCTTTAAAATTCATACTATTAACAATGAAAATACATTGTCACTATGAGCAGATAAAGTACGTACGCATGTGTTTCTCCCAGAAAAAAATATGTGCAGCCGGTAAGCACAAACAGAAGCTAAAGCTACTATAGAAATTCAAATAGTTCAAATTTGAAAAAAAGGGAGTGCTTAGTATCAGAAAAGCTCAGAACTTTCTTGCAACTCAGGTCTAGAAATTACAACATAAATGATTATCAAAATATTCTTTTTCCATACATACATATTGTATTAGTAAGTCATCAGTTCCTTTTTGGGTATTGAAATTAGCAGAAGAGGAGGAACTAGGTGAGGATTATAGTTAGGGTTGAAATTCAACCTTACCAAAAGCCCCTTTCTGGAGCCGGGACAATTGCTCCTAATTTTTTCTCCTCCCCCAAAGATAAAGTTAACTATTATCAACGGTTTTAAAGTGAAGCACAGTTAGGCTGTGAGCCTAGGATTCTATTTTCTTAGACTATTTGTAAGTAGGTTGGCAGATGGCTATTTTAGTTTTATAATACTGTGAAATAATCCAGCTTATCATTGATGATTACAATAAAAAGAATATGATGTTTAAACATTAATAGTCTCAAAAAGTTAAGAAATTGTTGTATAATGTCTTGTCGTTAAATTTATCAAAAATAAATGTATCAAAAATAAATGATGCCATGCAATTCCATACGTTAGTGACATTTCCCCCTCCACCAGTCCATAAGCTACTCGGGCACAAGATACATGTCTCGTTTTTATTTGCAGTCTCTGACATTACGTACAGAGTTAATACTCCACTAACTTCCGCGAGCTGCATCTTCACTCTCTACCAAACTCAACAAGAAAAGACATTCATGGGAATGAATCTCCCTTATGCTCCTCCAGCAAATAGCATCCAAACTCCCACAGGAGAGTTTGAATCTGAAGCTACCGCTTCCTATCCCATGATCACTCTGTTTCCCTTTCTGTAAAATGGAGAGTCAGGGACATTGGTTTTGAGAGGATTAAATAGGATAATGAAGTTAATGAAGAGAACATTTCTAATACAGATAACAGTAAGTGACAACTATAGTGACTATATAAAAATGGTACCTGCTAGTTGCTAGGTTATTCCACTCTGAAAGTAAAGATATATTTGAATCGTTCTTCTGTCATTTTCATTTCAGAAACAAATGTTTTTCCTTCAGGCAAGTACTCATGGTTTACCTGGCCCCAGGCTTCTTGATTATAGTCAATGTCTTGTCATGCTTTTTAGGAACTTCCAATTAGTTGTGGAGGTTTTCTCCCTCTGCCCTATCAAACTTTAACTGGAGATCCTCATGACCTCTCTTCTTATATTTCTGAAATTTTTAATAACTTGTTTTTATTAGCCGTGATTTAAGTCATTGAAAAAAATGTTTAGTGGGCATAACTATGTGCCAGGAATTTTCTTAGTTTCTAGAGGTATGTCAGAAACAATACAAACAAAAACCAAAGCCCTCAGGGGGCTAACATTTTAGTAAAGAAAGAAAGACTGTAGAAATAGTTTAACAAAATACACCGTGTGTTACATAGTGATAAGTCAGATGTGAGGAATAACAAAACAAGGGAAGTGAAGAGGGAACTGGGGAGGGAAGGACTGCAAGAGATGTGTGTGTTCCAGTAAACTCTCAGCAAACACCTGAAAAAGGTACAGGTGCAAACCATACAGTTATTTTAGGAAACAGGAGTCCAGGCAGAGAGAAAGGATAATTCTAAACCCTGCTATGAGAGGATGATTGGTGTGTTCAAGGAAGAGCTATAAGAGCAATGGGACTGGAAAGGATGGATGGAAGGAGAGAGGAGTAGAAGATGTGTCAAAGAAGTAACATGGGAACAGAGTTCATCAAGACTTACTGGCTAGTATTAGGGATACATGGGAAAATATTGGAAATTTTTGAGCAGAAGAGTAATGTAATATGACTTAACCTTTCAAAAATCACTCGAGGTGGTGCAGTGGTTAAGAATCCACCTGCCAGTGCAGGGGACACGGGTTCAAGCCCTGGTCTGGGAAGATCCTACATGCCGCAGAGCAACTAAACCTGTGCACCACAACTACTGAGCCTGCGCTCTAGAGCCCGGGAGCTACAACTACTGAGTCGGTGAGCCACAACTACTGAAGCCCACACACCTAGAGCCCATGCTCTCCAACAAGAGAAGCCACCACAATGAGGAGCTGGTGCACCGCGACGAAGACCCAACACAGCCAATAAATAATTAATTAAAATTTTAAAAAATCACTTGAAAACTTAGCTTTAAAAGGAATATTGATTGACTATTTTGAAGTAAAAGCATATGAGTTTCCTTCGCCTTTGTAAAGCCCTCAGTGACTGCTTCTGGGCATCAGGCTTAGTATAAGATCCTTTTTGATTAGCTTCTCCAATGCCAGATTTTTCTTTCAGTTATCCTGGTATCTTCCTCTTTGAAGGAATGCATTTTTCAGAGTTACTCTAGCCTGAGTACAGGCTACTCATGTGGGAAATATCTCCTTTCCTTGTTCTTCAGTGACAATCCTCTTTTTAAAATTTGCCTGAATTTTTAATAACTTAAGAAATCAGCTTACCATTGTCTCATGGAGGCCTCTAGTCTCTCGCTCCTACTTCCAAACTATATACACCCCAAAGGTAGATAACCTTCCTGTTGTAGCGCGTTGTAATTTATATTTCCTATATCATTGTGCTATAGTTGTCTCTTTTCTACCCTTTTCTTTTGCATTAAACTCCTAAGTTTCACAACTGAGTTGCAATAAAGGATATGCAGCCTCCTTAACTCAGTGGCTGACACACTGTTGGTGCTGAACAAATGATCTTTGCATGTGAGCAAGTGAGGCTCCAGGAAGATGCATTAGGCTAAGTCTGGTCATCCGTACACTTGCTCCTTTTCTTTCTGGAATTCAGGTTCAAGTAGTCTTTTTGGTAGCTGATACAGTCTCCCTATCCCAAGGTGTTTTGTCTCCTCAAACACTGGTTCCTCCTTCTTCTCTGATCTCTAGCCTCAAGGATTTTTCATTTTTAGTGTTCTTTCTCCTAATTGCAACTATAAAACAGAAAATATCATTTAGGTGGTCTTCAACAGAGAAGTCACAAAACATTTCTTCCATACATAGTAAGTTGAGAACAGAGCTGAGTTGCTATGTGTATTCTAGGCAGTTAACAAGACCTACTCTTAAGCTAAGAGGTTCATTCCTGTACAAGGGCTTCATAACACAACATGGGGTTCAAACCTTTGCCTCAGCATAATTACAAATACTAAACATTGTGAACTTTCAGGATTGATCAAAAAGAATTGAAATAATTTACATTAAATCTACAAAAGCCAAAATTCTATTCTCTGGAAAGTTGTAAACTTTCCAGCATTTCACAAAATCTTTCCTATGTTAGTGCTGGGACTACAGTTTTTAAATCTTTTCCAAGATAATACCTGGCAGTCTGACAAGTTGAATTACTGAAGGCAGGATGCAGCAAATCTCTGTTTTTTTCTTTTTCACCATACCTGTTGCACACAGAAACCCTTCTCCTATGATTACCCTACTTCCCAGAGGCCTAAAGATGCAACCCACAACAAATGGATGGTATCTGTTTGTCTCAAGTAGGCCATTTGCATTTTTGAAGTTGATGTCCATTCCAAAGTGGTGATCCTAGAGTTTTGTCATCTCCTCACAAGAGAGAAGGCCACTTCTTTAAGTGAAATCATTATAACCACATGTAAGAGATACTATATGATCAAGATCAAGAATGAATGTTTCATATGATCAGTCGGTTCAGAAAAAAATAAGAAAAATGGAGGTAGAATAATCTTTAAAGCATTATTGAAAGCTCTGGAGAAGTCTTTGCACAACAGATAGAACATTGAGAGGCAGGTACACAAGTAAAGAGGTCTGTGGGTTTTGTGTTGGAGAATCTATATTCAGGAAAGGGGACTCTAAAGAGACAAAGTAATGTCAACTTTGAATTAATTTACATTTTGCCAGGATACTACAGTCTAAAAATCACCTATTTCCCCTTCCCTCCATTCATATTAAACTGCTCTATGTCAGTTTCTAAGTAATGAAATATAGCCAAATGTAAACTTGGTGAGAATTTTGCCGTATAGATGCCCAGGCTCCATCTAGTGGCAGAAGGTAACTGTAAGTTTTTACCATTTTCCCAGAGCCTTAAAAAAATATATTTAATAGAGTTTGCATCTTGAGGACACTATGAATTAAGTTTTATATTCTTTCTAAGAAACAGTAATATCCAAGGTTAAAAACTTGTTTCCACCATATTAGTTTTGTACCACTTCTAAGGAGACTATTTTATTTCTTCTGCTTTATAAAATTTAACCTACACAGTAATTACAGTGAATATCCATTTTTGTAAGTTTTTGTTCTTTTGGTTTCTTCATTTTTTTTTGTCATTCAAGAGGACAAACACAAATTTCACAATCAAGCTAAGATGCCAAAAATTGTCTCATGGTTCAAAAAATTATAAAGCTTATGAACAAAAAACAATAATAAATTAATGAAACAGTGATATAATTAAAGAAAGTTAGAACTGGGTGAAAAATCTAAGTTGACTAGCTAAAAGTGAGATACGAAGTGGTAAAGTACAATACTATATTTTCAATTTAAGCATTTTACTTCTTACATGGTATTTCTTTCAGTGTCTTGAGTTGTTATTTTCTCCTGTTTCAACAGTTTTTTCCTTAAATATATTTTAAAGTCCTGATGAATTAAGGTATTGTCATTTGCCTGTGTGTACATACATATGATTGTGTGTGTGTGTGTGTGTGTGTGTGTGTAGGGTGTTTTACTCTTTATCAGATCAGTTTGGATGTGAATTTTGTGAGGGAAGTTAGTTTAAAAAAACAGTTATCTTACCAGCTTTTTATAGTAAATTTTAACCTGAGATTAAATTAAATTATGTATTAAATTTTACATATAAATATTAAACATATACTTGTTAATATTTATAATTATGTATATCTGAAAATATTAAATAAAATAGATACAATTTATTCACTTCTAAAACCTTCCCAATAAAAGTGTCATTGCAAATTTAACATGCATTTTGGTTTGCATATAAAATCTGAGCATCTCTGCGTAAGACCAACTCTATATATCTATTATAAAAGATTGGGAGTATTTCAGTATCCTACCTGAATATTTCAGTAGGTTGCTGTAGCATGGAATCAGAGATATATCAATTGTTTAAATAAAGAGACCATGAAGAACAACAAATGTTTTTAAGTAAAACCGGAAAAATCAGTATAATTTGACAGCATCCCTCCTACCATCTCCATATTAAATATTCATATTGTACACACTGTATTTTTCCTCTCAGTTTTTCTCTTAATCCCATAAAAGGAAGGTAATGGGATTTCTCCCATGATGGTTATTATTTTCCCAGTATGCCTTCCTCTAATTCTTTCATATCAAAGAATTAAAAACAAAACAATATAAATATATATACAAAAACTTGAACAGTCAGTTAATTTGTTTCTGACTATTGGAACACATTCTTAAGGTAAACTGCCTGTATCGGTGCAGATTATTTAATAAATTTGTTCTGCTCTTAACTATACTATGAAAAACAAGATTATTTTTTATCAGTATATTTGCTTATCGTCTTTTTATATTGGAAGTTTAAAAGAATTCTTATTACTCCAAAGATTGTACTATTCTTGAAGTATGAGGTTTTTATTTAAGCACTAGGTATGCCTAATTTCTATCCTTTAATTGTTTTTTAGGTTATACAGGTTGATCTTCATAGTTACGTGTATATAGCTTACTATTTTCTTTACACAGAAAAAAGTTAATATAGTATATTTAAATCAGAATTTACCAGTCCTGATAACTTGTGCTTTTACTCTCTTCACCTCTTATTGGCCCATTCCTATCCCATTTGGTATGACATACTTCTGACAATTTTTCATTAAGATTCATAAAGTGTATTTGATTTTTCAATTGACATTTGCTAATGATGTGTTATTTGGTATTGCATTTTTCTTATTAATCATATATTTCTATTCAATGAGGAAATAAAGTTTCCTGTAGTAATTAAAATTTTTTAACATCTTTATTGGAGTATAGTTTCTTTTCAATGTTGTGTTAGTTTCTGCTGTATAACAAAGTGATTCAGCTATATGTATACATATATCCCCATATCCCCTCCTTCTTGCATCGCCCTGCCACCCTCCCTATCCCACCCCTCTAGGTGGTCGCAAAGCACCGAGCTGATCTCCCTGTGCTATGCAGGTGCTTCCCACTAGCTATCTGTTTTACATTTGGTAGTGTATATATGTCCATACCATTCTCTCACTTCGTCCCGGCTTACCCTTCCCCCTCCCTGTGTCCTCAACTCCATTCTCTACATCTGCATCTTTATTCCTGTCCTGCCCATAGGTTCATCAGAACCTCTTTTTTTTTTTTTAGATTCCATATATGTGTGTTAGCATACGGTATTTGTTTTTCTCTTTCTGACTTCACTCTGTATGACAGACTCTATGTCCATCCACCTCAGTACAAATAGCTCAATTTCATTTCTTTTTATGGCGGAGTAATATTCCATAGTATATATGTGCTACATCTTCTTTATCCAACCTAAGTTGATGGACACTTAGGTTGCTTCCATATCCTGACTATTGTAAATGGTGCTACAATGAACATTGTGGAACATGACTCTTTGAATTATGGTTTTCTCAGGGTCTGTGCCCAGTGGTGGGATTGCTGGGTCATATGATAGTTCTATTTTTAGTTTTTTAACGACCTCCATACTGTTCTCCATTGTGGCTGTATCAATTTACATTCTCACCAACAGTGCAAGAGAGTTCCTTTTTCTCAACACCGTCTCCAACATATATTGTTTGTAGATTTCTTGATGATGGCCATTCTGACCGAGGTGGGGTGATACCTTGTAGTTTTGATTTGCATTTCTCTAATGATTAGTGACGTTGAGCATCCTTTCATGTGTTTGTTGGCAACTGTATATCTGCTTTGGACAAACGTCTATTTAGATCTTTTGCCCATTTTTGGATTGGGTTGTTTGTTTTTATGATATTGAGCTGCATGAGCTGCTTATATATTTTGGAGATTAATCCTTTGTCAGTTGCTTCGTTTGCAAAAATATTTTCTCCCATTCTGAGGGTTGTCTTTTCGTCTTGTTTATGGTGTCCTTAGCCGTGCAAAAGCTTTTAAGTTTCATTAGGTCCCATTTGTTTATTTTTGTTTTTATTTCCATTTCTCTAGGAGGTGGGTCCAAAAGGATCTTGCTGTGATTGATGTCATAGAGTGTTCTGCCTATGTTTTCCTCTAAGAGTTTGATGGTGTCTGGCCTAACATTTAGGTCTTCTTTTTTTTTTTGCGGTATGTGGGCCTCTCACTGCTGTGGTCTCTCGCGTACGGGGCACAAGCTCCGGACACGCAGGCTCAGCGGTCATGGCTCACGGACCCAGCCACCCCGCGGCATGTGGGATCCTCCCGGACCATGACACGAACCCGTGTACCCTGCATCGGCAGGCAGACTCTCTACCACCGCGCCACGAGGGAAGCCTTTCTCTTTTTTTAACATCTTTATTGGAGTATAATTGCTTTACAATGGTGTGTTACTTTCTGTTTTATAACAAAGTGAATCTGTTATACATATACATATGTTCCCATATCTCTTCCCTCTTGTGTCTCTCTCTCTCCCACCCTGCATATCCCACCCCTCGAGGTGGTCACAAGCCACCAAGCTGATCTCCCTGTGCTGTGTGGCTGCTTCCCACTAGCTATCTATTTTACGTTTTGTTGTGTATATATGTCCATGCCACTCTCTCACTTTGTCACAGCTTACCCTTCCCCCCCCCATATCCTCAAGTCCATTCTCTAATAGGTCTGTGTCTTTATTCCCATCTTAACCCTAGGTTCTTCATGACCTTTTTTTTTTCTTAGGTTCCATATATATGTGTTAGCATACGGTATTTGTTTTTCTCTTTCTGACTTACCTCACTCTGTATGACAGACTCTAGGTCCATCCACCTCACTACAAATTTCTCAATTTCGTTTCTTTTTATGGCTGAGTGATAATCCATTGTATATATGTGCCACATCTTCTTTATCCATTCATCTGATGATCGGCACTTAGGTTGCTTCCATGTCCTGGCTATTGTAAATAGAGCTGCAATGAACATTTTGGTATGTGAATCTTTTTGAATTATGGTTTTCTCAGGGTATATGCCCAGTAGTGGGATTGCTGGGTCGTATGGTAGTTCTATTTTTAGTTTTTTAAGGAACCTCCCTACTGTTCTCCATAGTGGCTGTATTAATTTACATTCCCAGCAACAGTGCAAGAGGGTTCCGTTTTCTCCACATCCTCTCCAGCACTTATTGTTTCTAGATTTTTTTGATGATGGCCATTCTGACCGGTGTCAGATGATATCTCATTGTAGTTTTGATTTGCATTTCTCTAATGATTAATGATGTTGAACATTCTTTCATGTGTTTGTTGGCAATCTGTATATCTTCTCTGGAGAAACTTTCATTTCGGTCTTCTGCCCATTTTTGGATTGGGATGTTTGCTTTTTGTTATCGAGCTGTATGTGCTGCTTGTGAATTTTGGAAATTAATCCTTTGTCAGTTGCTTGATTTGCAAATATTATCTCCCATTCTGAGGGTTGTCTTTTGATCTTGTTTATGGTTTCCTTTGCTGTGCAAAAGCTTTGGATTGGAAGAATCAACATTGTGAAAATGAATCTACTACCAAAAGCAATCTACAGATTCAATGAAATCCCTGTCAAACTACCACTGACAGTTTTTATAGAACTAGAATAAAAAATTTCACAATTTGTATGGAAACACAAAAGACCCCGAATAGCCAAAGCAATCTTGAGAATGAAAAATGGAGCTGGAGAAATCAGGCTCCCTGACTTCAGACTATACCACAAAGCTACTGTTATCAAGACAGTATGGTACTGGCACAAAAACAGGAATATAGATCAATGGAACAGAATAGAAAGCCCAGAGATAAACCCACGCACATATGGTCACCTTATCTTTGATAAAGGAGGCAAGAATATAGAGTGGAGAAAAGACAGCCTCTTCAATAAGTGGTGCTGGGACAACTGGACAGCTACATGTAAAAGTATGAAATTAGATCACTCCCTAACACCAAACACAAAAATAAACTCAAAATGGATTAGAGACCTAAATGTAAAGCCAGACACTATAAAACTCTTAGAGGAAAACGTAGGCAGAACACTCTATGACATAAATCACAGCAAGATCCTTTTTGACCCACCTCCTAGAGAAATGGAAATAAAAACAAAAATAAACAAATGGGACCTAATGAAACTTAAAAGCTTTTGCACAGCATTTAGGTTTTCTCCATTCTATTTCCAAGATTTTGGTCATCATTACTATCATACTCTGAATTCTTTTTCAGGTAGACTGTCTATTCCCTCTCCATCTGTTTTTATCATTTTTAATTTCTTTCTTCAGTGTCTTATAGTTTTCTGCATACAGTTCTTTTCTCTCCTTAGGTAGGTTTATTCTTAGGTATTTTATTCTTTTTGTTGCAGTGGTAAATGGGAGTGTTTCCTTAATTTCTCTTTCAGATTTTTCATTGTTAGTGTATAGGAATGCAAGAGATTTCTGTGCATTAATTTTGTATCCTGCTACTTTACCAAATTCATTGATTAGCTCTAGTAGTTTTCTGGTAGCATCCTTAGGATTCTCTATTTATAATATAATGTCATCTGCAAACAGTGACAGCTTTACTTCTTCTTTTCCAATTTGGATTCCTTTTATTTCTTTTTCTTCTCTGATTGCTGTGGCTAAAACTTCCAAAATTATGTTGAATAATAGTGGTGACAGTGGACAACCTTGTCTTCTTCCTGATCTTAGTGGAAATGGTTTCAGTTTTTCACCATTGAGAATGATGTTGGCTGTGGGTTTGTCACATATGGCCTTTATTTCTTTGAGGTAGGTTACCTCTATGTCTACCTTCTGGAGAGTTTTTATCATAAATGCATGTTGAATTTTGTCAAAAGCTTTTTCTGCATCTATTGAGATTATCATATGATTTTTATCCTTCAGTTTGTTAATATGGTGTACCACATTGATTGATTTGCGTAAATTGAAGGATCCTTGCATTCCTGGGATAAACCCTACTTGATCATGGTGTATGATCCTTTTAATGTGCTGTTGGATTTTGTTTGCTAATATTCTCTTGAGGATTTTTGCATCTATGTTCATCAGTGATACTGGTCTGTAGTTTTCTTTTTTTGTGATATCTTTGTATGGTTTTGGTATCAGGGTGACGGTGGCCTTGTAGAATGAGTTTGGAAGTGTTCCTCCCTCTGCTATATTTTGGAAGAGTTTGAGAAGGATAGGTGTTAGCTCTTCCCCAAATGTTTGATAGAATTCGCCTGTGAAGCTAACTTGTCTTGGGCAGGAAGTCACCTTGTCATGGGTTTGTTGGAAGATTTTTAATCACAGTCTCAATTTCAGTGCTTGTGATTGGTCTGTTTATATTTTCTCTTTCTTCCTGGTTCAGTCTCAGAAGGTTGTGCTTTTCTAAGAATTTTTCCATTTCTTCCAGGTTGTCCATTTTATTGGCATATAGTTGCTTGTAGTAATCTCTCATGACCCTTTGTATTTCTGCAGTGTCAGTTGTTACTTCTCCTTTTTCATTTCTAATTCTATTGATTTGAGTCTTCTCCCTTTTTTTCTTGATGAGTCTGGCTAATGGTTTATCAATTTTGTTTTTCTTCTCAAAGAACCAGCTTGTAGTTTTATTGATCTTTGCTAATGTTTCCTTCATTTCTTTTTCATTTATTTCTGATCTGATCTTTATGATTTCTCTATTTCTGCTAACTTTGGGAGTTTTTGTTCTTCTCTCTGTAATTGCTTTAGGTGTAAGGTTAGGTTGTTTATTTTAGATGTTTCTTGTTTCTTGAGGTAGGATTGTATTGCTATAAGCTACCCTCTTAGAACTGCTTTTGTTGTATCCCATAGGTTTTGGGTCATCGTGTTTTCATTGTCATTTGTTTCTAGGTATTTTTTGGTTTCCTCTGATTTTTTCAGTGATCTCTTGGTTATTTAGTAGTTTATTGTTTAGCCTCCATGAGTTTGTATTTTTTACAGAATTTTTCCTGTAACTGATGTGTACTCTCATAGCATTGTGGTCAGAAAAGATACTTGATATGATTCTAATTATCTTAAATTTACCAAGGCTTGATTAGTGACCCAAGTTATGATCTAGCCTAGAGAATGTTCCATGAGCACTTGAGAAGAAAGTGTACTCTGTTGTTTTTGGATGGAATGTCCTATAAATATCAGTTAAGTCCATCTTGTTTAATGTATCATTTAAAGCTTGTGTTTCTTTACTTATTTTCATTTTGGATGATCTGTCCATTGGTGAAAGTCGGTGTTAAATTCCCCTACTATTATTGTGTTACTGTTGATTTCCCCTTTTATGGCTGTTAGTATTTGCCTTATGTATTGAGATGCTCCTATGTTGGGTGCATAAATATTTACAATTGTTATATCTTCTTCTTGGATTGATCCCTTGATCATTATGTAGTGTCCTTCTTTGTCTCTTATAGTAGCCTTTATTTTAAAGTCTGATATGAGAATTGCTACTCCAGCTTTCTTTTGATTTCCATTTGCATGGAATATCTTTTCCATCCCCTCACTTTCAGTCTTTATGTGTCCCTAGGTCTGAAGTGGGTCTCTTGTAGACAGCATATATATGGGTCTTGTTTTTTATCCATTCAGCCAGTCTATGACTTTTGGTTGGAGCATTTAATCCATTTACATTTAAGTTAATTATCAATATGTATGTTCCTATTACCATTTTCTTAATTGTTTTGGGTCTGTTTTTGTAGGTCTTTTCCTTCCCTTGTGTTTCCTGCCTAGAGAAGTACTTTAACACTTGTTGTAAAGCTGGTTTGGTGGTGTTGAATTCTCTTACCTTTTGCTTGTCTATAAAGGTTTTTATTTCTCCATCGAATCTGAATGAGATCCTTGCTGGGTAGAATAATCTTGGTTGTAGGTTTTTCCCTTTTGTCACTTTAAATATGTTCTGCCACTCCCTTCTGGCTTGCAGAATTCCTGCTGAAATTTCAGCTCTTAACCTTATGGAGATTCCCTTGTATGCTATTTGTTGCTTTTCTCTTGCTACTTTTAATATTTTTTCTTTGTATTTAATTTTTGAAAGTTTGATTAATATGTGTTTTGGCGTGTTCTCCTTGGATTTATCCTGTATGGGACTCTCTGTGCTTCCTGGACTTGACTATTTCCTTTCCCATGTTATGGAAGTTTTCAACTATAATCTCTTCAAATATTTTCTGTCCCTTTTGTTTTTCTCTTCTTTTTCTGGGACCCCTATAATTCGAATGTTGGTGTGTTTAATGTTGTCCTGAGGTCTCTGAGACTGTCCTCAATTCTTTTCATTCTTTTTCCTTTATTCTGCTCTGTGGTAGTTATTTCCACTATTTTATCTTCCAGGTCACTTATCTGTTCTTCTGCCTCATTGTTCTGCTATTGATTCCTTCTAGAGAATTTTTAGTTTCATTTATTGTGTTGTTCATCATTGTTTGTTTGCCCTTTAGTTCTTCTAGGTGCTTGTTAAGCATTTCTTGTATTTTCTCCATTCTATTTCCAAGATTTTGGTCATCATTACTATCATTACTCTGAATTCTTTTTCAGGTAGATTGTCTTTCCTCTTCATATGTTTGGTTTGGTGGGTTTTTACCTTGCTCGTTCATCTGCTGCATGTTTCTCTGTCTTCTCATTTTGTTTAACTTATTGTGTTTGGGGTCTCCTTTTCGCAGACTGCAGGTTTGTAGTTCCCGTTGTTTTTGGTGTCTGCCCCCAGTGGGTGAGGTTGGTTCAGTGGCTTGTGTAAGCTTCCTGGTGGAGGGGACTGGTGCCTGTGTTCTGGTGGGTGGGGCTGGATCTTTTCTCTCCATTGGGCAGGACCACATCCAGCGGTGTGTATTGGGGTGTCTATGACCCTATTATGTTTTTAGGCAGTCTCTCTGCTAATGGGTGGGATTGTGTTCCTGTCTTACTATTTGTTTGGCATGGGGCGTCCAGCACTGGAGCTTGCTGGCCATTGGGTGGAGCTGGGCCTTGGCATTGAGACAGAGATCTCTGGGAGAGCTGTCACTGATTGGTCCAATGTCCTGAACTCGGCTCTCCCACCTCAGAGTCTCAGTCCTGATGTCAGGCCAGAGCACCAAGACCCTGTCCGCCACATGGCTCAGAACAAAGAGATAAATTAATTAATTAATTAATAAAAATTAAAAAATAATAAATAAAAAAATTAAGAAAAATTATTAACATAAAAAATAATAATTAAAAAAAAGAGAGAGCAACCAAACCAGTAAACAAATCCACCAGTGATAACAAGTACTAAAAACTAAACTAAGATAAACATAAATATCAGAAACAAATCAGTCATAGGCAGGAAACCGCAAGTGTACATTTGCTCCTAAAGCCCACCGCCTCAATTTTGGGACAATTCGTTGTCTCTTCAGGTATGCCACACATGAAGGGTACATCAAGTTGCTTGTGGGGATTTAATCTGCTGCTCCTGAGGCTGCGTGGAGAAATTTCCCTTTCTGTTCTTTGTTCCCACAGCTCCTGGGGTTCAGCTTTGGCTTTGGCTCCGCCTCTGTTTGTAGGTCGCCCTCAGGCATCTGTTCCCTGCGCGCACAGGAGAGGTTTAAAGCGGCGGCTGATTAGGGGCCTCTGGCTCATTCGGGTCAGGGGGAGGGAGGGGTACGGAATGCAGGGTGAGCCCGCGGCAGCAGAGGCCAGCATGACTTTACAAGAGGCGCACCATGTGTTCTCCCGGGGAAGTTGTCCCTGGATCACGGGACCCTGGCAGTGGCGTGCTGCACAGGTTCCCGGGGGGGTATGGATAGTGGCCTGTGCTTGCACACAGGATTCTTGGTGGCTGCAGCAGCAGCTTAGCGTTTCATGCCCGTCTCTGGGGTCCAAGCTGATAGCCGTGGCTCGCACCCATCTCTGGATGTCGTTTAGGCGGTGCTCTGCCTTCTTTGGGCAGACAGGGAAGGAATCTCCTCTCCTCGTGCACCCTGAAACAATGGTCCCTTGCCTCTTAGGCAGGTCCAGACTTTTTCCCGGACTCCCTCCCAGCTAGCCATGGCACACTAGCCCCCTTCAGGCCGTGTTCATGCACCCAACCCCAGTCCTCTCCCTGGGATCCGACCTCTGAAGCCCGAGCCTCAGCTCCCAGCCCCCACCTGCCCTGGCAGGTGAGCAGACAAGCCTCTCAGGCTGGTGAGTGCTGGTCGACACCAGTCCTCTGTGCGGGAATCTCTCCACTTTGCCCTCCGCACCCCAGTGGCTGCGCTCTCCTCCGTGGCTCCGAAGCTTCCCCCCTCCACCACCCGCAGTCTCCGCCCGTGAAGGGGCTTCCTAGTGTTTGGAAACCTTTCCTCCTTCACAGCTCCTTCCCAGAGGTGCTGGTCCCGTCCCTATTCTTTTGTCTCTGTTTTTTCTTTTGCCCTACCCAGGTACGTGGGGAGTTTCTTGCCTTTTGGGAAGTCTGAGCTCTTCTGCCTGGAATTTTTTTTTTTAAGCCTAACCTATTTTGTTTAGTTTATTTCCATTTTCAATGACTTTATTACTCTAGAAAAACCAGTAGGAAAAAGAATGAACACCTAATTTTCCATTGTCATAGCCCAAGATTTTCGGCTCTGAAGAGAGGGTCTGGTATGCAGGTTAAAGCAGAAAAAAATAGCCAGCTTACTAGCCTATGGAGAGTAATAACCAATCTACCCATATTTTCAGAATCTCCTTAAATTCAAGTCACAGAAAGAAAAGTATTGAAGCAAAATCTCAGGTCTCATTTGTCTTTCTTTTTACTATTAAAGTTTAAAGTTTATTTTTGTTGAATAGATGACTTCTAAATGTAGCAGTGATATATGTCTTTTAAAATTTTTGTATGTTGCACTGTTAAATGCAAAATTTTCAGCAAATCGTCTTATCTACAAATGCAAACTGTAGAGATGCGTCCTTTCTTTATATCATGCAGTCGTCTTTTGCCTCTGCCCCCTGACCCAAGAAAACCCTCAAGAGCTCCATTCTTAGTTAATGTTGGACATACCTTTTCTTATTTGGAGGTGATGATGTATATATAAGCATTTGCCACCAACAGATCCTCGCCATTGCTTTGTGTAAGAATATATCCCACTTGGAAACCTTTAGTGCCAGTTGTGTTTAGAATCCGGTATATTTTAGAGCTTTTAAAAGGTACATGTACCATGTATTATGCAACACCCCTAGGGAGTCTGTTGCAGCACCCTTAGTCCAGCAATCAATACTTTTTGTAGCAAATTTGCCAGCCAAAAAAAAAAAAAAAAAATTAGGGGGCAAATTTTTGTCTAAATGAAGAATATTAATAGCCTTCTGTCAATTCCAGTTAAGTTCTATGGCAAAATAAAATAAGAAACATGCACGTACACACAGACATAACAGGTGGATTTCAGAGCTTTTGAATTTCATAAAAGAATTGTAAATTGTACAAAGAATCATCTCTGGAGGTGTCTCCATCTCTCTCTGCCAGAATAGGGGCTTGAATGAAATGGGGTGAGTGGATTTAGAGTTAGTTTCTTAGCAGAGTTATTTAAGACAATTTCCATAACATTTAGCTTCATGTTAAAAAAGTCATACCACATTTAAACTTTGTGTTTTTAAAGACTAAAAAAACTTGCTATATAACCCAAATGTAACATATATTTGACAATTATGTTAAACACAGTCATTTTCTTAATTTGATTTCTCTGATCAGAAAGGGAAAGCTTGTGCTTTTTCTGTTTTTCTAATTTGGAGATTGTTTTTTCAAACTCATTTATATCCATGCATTTAATAGGACTTATGTAGCACTGTGTGACATCTATCATCTCATTTAATAATGGCTGTCAGTTCATTTCCCAGTAAAGACAGGGAAAACAAGAATGTTGAGCTACTTTGGAAATCTATCCATTAAGGAAATAAATCCTCTCTAAGTTTATATTTAATGTTCCTTTTTATTATTTTCATATTATGAAAATGCAATGTGAACATTTTAATGTGTAAATGGAGAGTTGAGTGATTTAATGTCCTTTTTTTTTCTTTATACAAACTTAACTATAACTCAGAATATTTAAAGGCAAAATTTCTATTCAATTGTAGAACTAGTATGAGAAGGCTTGGGAAAAGAATCAAGGTATTAGAATTTTCACCTACAGAGGTGACTATGTTACAGCTTCTCTGGCTACTTTGAAGATTTTGTCTTTGGTGTTCTGCAGTTTCACTAAAATACATCTGGTTTTAGATTCTTTTTATTTATTTGCTTAGGATTCTCTGGGTTTCTTAAAGTTATGAATTGATGTCTTTCATCAGTTTGGGAAATTCTTGCCTTTAATCCCTTTAAATACTGCTTCTGATGCAGTCTCTCTGCCATCTCATCCTAAAATTCTAATTAAACATATTTTAAAACTTCATTATTGTGTCCTTTTACACTCCCTTCTGTTTCATCGTCCCACCTTCACTCCTGTCCTCTACCTCCTGAATTTTACTGTGGATTGACTTTTTAGGCTTATACTCGACTTCATCTGTTTTTACTTCGTGTATGTGTAATTTGCTCCAAAGCAAAAACCACTGAATTGTTGTATTTTTTGTTTCTATATCTAGCCAGTTCTTTTTCATATCTTTTATGTAACTTCACCATTTTCCATCGACAAAACTGAAGCTTGGCATATACCTCCTTACAAATATTAAAGATGTGTATCTATAATCTATGTCAAATAATACCAATATCTTTTAGTACTTAAGATTCTATTCTGTTGTCTTTCATTTCTCTTGCTTCTCATTCGTGGAGTCTTCTCTCCTATGTTTCTGGTGATTTTTAATTGTGTGATAGATATTAAATTTAAAGTTTAATTTATAGAGATTAATGAGTCCTAGGAAAATCCACCAAAGAGGATCTTAAATTACCATTGGCATAGTCTCTAACAATCCAGATAACCTTAACTCAACCTTGAGGCATGATATTTTCTACATACATGTTTCAAAGCCAAGCTTCAGAGCATGCAAAGCATGGTTTACTTGGTTTATCCCATCAGTTCTAGGATGCATCCCTTTGGTCTTCAGTTCAAATTCACAGTTGATTCACCAGGGTCACTCCTTTGGGAGACCCTAGACTTTGATTTTCTTCCTCCACCCTCTCCCAGTTGGTAAATTCAGTGAGAGCAAGAGAATCCTGAATGCTGGACTCATCCCATCCTCTCCCATTGTTTGCTCTGATAATGCCACACAGCATTCTTTAATTTCCCCCAAAATATTTTTAAATGATTTTGTCGCACTTTTTTAGTTTCTTCAGTGGAGGAGTGATTACCAAGATTGCCATTCGTCAAAGAGGTAATTCCATAGGAAGGCATCAACCATCAACTTTGTGTAGAATAGAAATGAGTAGGAGGAATTTAGGTCAGGACAAGGCTGGTAGAGGAAAAAGAGGGTGAAGGAAAAGCCCCACTGAGAGATTTTGGCAATAATCAGCGGTGGAAGTAGGAATAAAGTAGGATCATGGAAGTCAAAGGGAGAAAGAGTTTCAAGAAGAGATAATGAGTAGCACTGTAAGAATGACCAACTAGGATGAGTACTGAGCAAAGGGTAACTGAATTAGGAAAGCATTAGAGAATTTAATGTGAACAACTTCAAGACGAATTTTAGGGTTTTCTGAATTACTAGTTAGGTAAAAAAGCATATTTACCAGCTTCTTTAAGAAGCTGGGTAATGGCAAGAAAAGAAAAAGGGGTTTGAGACAATGTAGGACATAATTCTAGTCCATATATTTTAAAACATTTTAAATTAAATCATACCATGATTAAATTGGAATTAAATTTCTTCGTGAATGGACTCCACAGATGATGCTTACCAAACCAATCCTAAAATCTGACAAGACATATAAGAGAAATTTCTTTTAAGGTTGGAAGAAAAATAGTATTAGATCTTCCATATTTTTCTTAATTTGATAATATTTAATTTCTGCGAACTCATCTGCAAGCATATCCACCTGTCTGAAAATATGGTTTAGGAATTCAAGACCAGCAAGGTATTTTTATCTTTAAATGGATACATTTTTAAAATAATATCATTTTGAGAGATACAGTATATATCCAAGGCTCTATCTTTATCAGCAGAAACCTGAACTTGATTGCCTTGTGTTAGAATAAAACTCACATGATGGACAATTCTGAGACTTTTTAATCTTTTTTATTTGTATATAACAAAGAATACAGAGCGAAGTAAGTCAGAAGGAGAGAAACAAATATCGTATATTAACGCATATATGTGGAACCTAGAAAAATGGTACAGATGAACCGGTTTGCAGGGCAGAAATAGAGACACAGATGTAGAGAACAAACGTATGGACACCAAGGGAGGAAAGCAGCGGGTGGGGTGGGGTGGGGGGGGGTGGGGGCGGGGGGGGTTGGTGGTGGTGGTGGTGTGAAGAATTGGGAGATTGGGATTGACATGTATACACCAATATGTATAAAATAGATAACTAATAAGAACCTGCTGTATAAAAAAATAAAATAAAATTCAAAAAATCAAAAAAAAAATAAAAGGAAACCTTTCTGAATCCCTTCCTGTGGAAATTAATAAATGGTGCTATTCATTGAATACTACCATTGCTTTACTGAGTGGCAAATTCTCTTCTCCTGCTTGCTATACCACGGGGTACCCAACCCCCGGGCCGCAGACCAGTACCGGGCCGCGGCCTGTTAGGAACCGGGCCGCACAGCAGGAATGAGCGGTGGGCGAGCGAGCAAAACTTCACTTGCCGCTCCCCATCGCTCCCCACCGCCCGCATTACTGCCTGAACCATCAACCCCCCCACCTCCCACTGTGGAAAAATTGTTTTCCACAAAATTGACCCCTGGTGCCGAAAAGGTTGGGCACCGCTGCTATACCAGACACTTGTATCAAATACCTTCCGACTGTGTTTGGAAATTAACAAATGAATGAAAGTCTTCTGGGATATTTTACTTTACTATTAGTGGTTTTAATAATAATGTGTTCACGTTCACTCCAAGTTCATCTTTAAGAGGATTTAACAGGTTTTTTAAATGGTAAGGAAGCTTAGACCAACCAATAGGTTAGGAAATTTCTCTTATTACAAGATGATTTTGAACCCAATAACTTGAGTGGAATTTGAACCTTTTGCCCTTTCCCATTGCTGATTTAATAAAGAAAACTGGATTACTCATACTGATTTATTCTAGCCTGCATTTATTTTATGTCCCAACACTAAATATAAGCTTCTGGTTTCATGTACACGTCTGCCAGTGGTCATGTTGCAGTTGGTTAAATAAGCTTTCACAGTGTCCTGGGATTATGGAATTGACTACTTTTCAGGGTCATACATTTATACCTTATATATGTTAGATATACAGTTCCAGTCAAAAATAATCTTAAAAATAACAAAGATTAAGTTAATATTGATCTGCAATATAGTGGAATATTTCTGTGATTTGTGCTAAATAATGACAGAATTTACTAAAATGAAAGTCAAAGTTACTATTTTGAAAGTCAGTCACAAGGAAGATTCACTTGACTGATTGGGAGAAAAGCAGAGTTGTAAATTGAAAGTCTTTTCTAAAGTACTTATGGTTTAATAACAATGCCACATATGGATATACTTGATGTATTTCTTTTTTCCTATGTCCATCTTGCCAGTTATAGAAAGCAAAAAGCTAAACATTCTCTTTATGTGAAGACAATTTGGTTTTACTACTGTGAAACTGGAATGCCACTGGCAGACAGTGAATTATGCTATCTACATACTGCCTAAAATTTTAAAAATAATAATTTAAGTGACATACAGTCAATAAACCTGTAAAATGGACTGATTTATTAAGTTACACAGGAATCTACTTTGAAACTTTTTTTCTTGGATTTCTTGCTAAAAACTATATTGCTTACAAAGTTAAAGAGTAAATATATAAACTATTAAGGACTTCAATATCGTACAGCAAAACATGTGTTGACTTTATTGAGATCCCTTTTGCCTAGTGATCTAATGAAAAAATTTTTTGGCATATTTGTTAGGAAAGATAGCAGTGTCATGGGCAGTCTTTAAACACCCGTGCAGCCACAAAAGAATAGATCTTTGGCCTGGAACACTTCTTTACCTAGAGGCAAAGTGCCTACACAGACTATGCGGGGTTTATCACCTTGAATGGGAACATCTTTCTCTATTTCAGACTCAGTGAGCACTCCTTTGTTCTGCTGTAGTTTGTGTGTCACTGTCCCACAGGCTTCTGTATTTCAGACTACATGGAGGAGGAGAAGGGGTCCTTCTACTGCGTAAAGAGAGGGGTGCTAAGCTAATTGCCCTGTTTCCACTACCAAGAGGACCCACTAGCCATGTAGGAACTGATGCTCACTATTGGTGCTGACCTTGCTCTGACTCTTCTCTTCCTTGTTTAACGCATTTTTCCACCCAGTGCTTGACTGTGCTGTGTTTTCCTTGGCGAGTCCTATTCAAAGATGCAGTGGGCAGAAGTGTTTGGACCTCTCTTCCTGGTGGCTGGCACTGTGATGATCTTTGCTATCCTCCATGGAATTGGAGTACTCCCTTGGCATTGATAACTGGTGCGTGGTGTTCCAATCAATATTGTTTCTAATAATCTCTCTCAAAATTAATGCTTCTTGGAGCATCATTTAGAAATTGTTTCTCTAGATAACTGAAATTTCAGGTATTAGAAACGTCTTGTTTTTTGACATTTATTAAACTGCTAAATTATTGTGAAGTTGACCTATAATTAAGAAAATTATGAAAAATGGTGTGATGGTCCTTTAAAATCTATTTACTCTATGGATATAGTTGGCATTCTTCATTATGGTCCTCTTTAGGAAGTTAACAGGTATAGTTATGTAATCTTGATA
Source organism: Delphinapterus leucas (assembly GCF_059928025.1). Taxonomy (NCBI): domain Eukaryota; kingdom Metazoa; phylum Chordata; class Mammalia; order Artiodactyla; family Monodontidae; genus Delphinapterus; species Delphinapterus leucas. Next base: position 67,879,819 of record NC_143137.1, on the reverse strand, counting down.
AACTCATTTATATCTGTCTTACGTATTGATGTCTGTTAATTTTGTAACTGGTTTTGTTTTTCTATTTGTGTTGGTTGCTAAATAGCCGAGAGTCAAATATGCAGCAAATATCCGCATATGTTTTGCTTTTCTCTTCACTTGCACTTCAATTTTACTTTAAATGTTTTGCTGCATGTATGTTATCTATTGTTGCAGTAACAAATGACCACAGATTTAATGGCTTAAAACAACAAAGATTTATGATTTCACAGCTCTGCATGTCAGAAGTCTGGGTTGGCTCAGCTCTTTCCTCTGCTCTAAGTTTCAAAGGGCAAAATCAAGGTGTCAGTCTGCTGGGTTCTTATCAGGAGGCTTTAGGAAAAATTTACTCCAAGTTCATTTAGGTTGTTGATAAAACCCAGAGCCTAGTGGTTGTAGGACTGACATTCCCATTTTTTTTGCTGTCTATCAGCTAGGGGCTGCTCTTAATTGCCAAAAGCCCTCCCTCAGTCCCCACATTAAGACCTCTGCATCTCAGAGCTAGTAGTGTAGTGACATACTAAATCCTTCTCAGGTTTGAAATCTCTGATTTCCTCTTCTGCTACGTATTTTTTCTCCTCTTTTGCCTCTAGCCAGAGAAATTTCACTGCTTTCAAGGACTCAGGTGATTAGATTGGGTCCATCTGCATAATTCAGGATGATCTTCCTATCTTAAGGTTTATAAACTTAATTATATCTGCACAGTCCCTTTTGCCTTGTAAGGCAATGTACTCACAATCCCAGAGATTAGGGCATGGACATCTTTGGGGGGTCATTACCCAACCTACTGCAGTACACTTTATAAATATTTGTATACTGTTTTTTGATAGGTCATAAATAACATTTTAGGAATAAATCAAGAAAAATGATTATGTTCCAATGAACTGGGGGAAAAAAGCCCTCAGATTAATATAGATACAAGAAAATTTTCATTAAATTTTTGAAGGATAAAATTTGATTTATAGTACAATGTAGGTGCTTTCATTTTTTAACTTTAGATTTAGGTATATAAAATAAACATTTACAAACTTTAAACATACATATTTCACTGGGTTTTTTGGCCTATTTTCCTAAGTTACTGAACAAAATAAATGTCTGTCTGTGAATTATATCACTATATTACTGTGACATTATTGCTTTTCCTTATCTCTCTTCTTTGTGTTTGAGTTCATGAAGCAGTTGCTTTATTGGACTAAATTTTGTGTTTATCAGAACCTTAAATCCTTTCACTCTCTAAAATACAGGCATATCTGTTAGTAAAAATTCCCCAATCTTTTCAGGAAGCCTAGCTGTTAGGATGTGGGTGTTTTGAAAATTATGCTGACAAAAGTAAGATAAATCTGGGCCCAACTGCTTACTAGTTTTAGAATATTTAAATGTTATGTAAACTCCCTGTTTTGTTTCCTCATTTGTAAATGTGTTTAATAGTAGTTACCTCATAGGACTGAGGGTAGTAACTGTAAATTGTTTAGCAGTACGTTTGGAATGTAGTTAATAGAAAGTCAATGAGGGAGGATTTATTTTTATTAAAACTACTATTACAGGGGATCAGTGAGAAACATGCCTTTATTGCCATGAAAAAGGACAAATCATAAAAGGGCTTTCTCTGTTCACCTAAAACTTGTTTTCATTTTTAGCCCCTTAAGACATTGATCATAGCTTTTCGTTACATACTGAGTGTTCATATAGACATTCCCACATGTTAACCATCTCTTTTTCTGTATTTTTTCTGCATCTCTGACATTCTGTCTCAGTCACTTTTCTTCTGAAGTTCAGAAGAATTTCCTTCAGGGGCTGTTGGCTGGCAGTGGACTTTCCAAGTTTTTGTTTGTCTGAAAATATTTTTATTTCACAACTCCATTCCTTTTTTTTTTTAAGATATTTTTTTTGATGTGGACCATTTTTTTTTTAAGTCTTTATTGAATTTGTTACAATATTGCTTCTGTTTTATGTTTTGATGTTTTGGCCCTGAGGCATGTGGAATCATAACTCACCGACCAGAGATCGAACCCACACCCCCTGCACTGGAAGGTGAAGTCTTAACCACTAGACCACCAGGAAATCCCAACTACTCCATTCTTGAAAGATCTCCCCGTGCCTTTCCCCCAGGTGTAGAATTCTAGGTCGGCAGCTATTGTCTTTCAGCATACTAAAGATGTATTTGATTGTCTTAGGACTTCCGTGACTATTCTTGAGAGGTCAGCTCTCATCCCAACTGTCAATTATTTGGAAGCAACCTGCCTTTTATTCTTCCCCTGCCCTAGAAACTTTAAGCATTTCCTTTCTGTATTGTGTTTTATAGTTTTAATATGATATATCTAGGCTTGACTTTCTTTTTATTTATTGTGCTTGGCATTCATCTGACTTTGTGAAGCTACGAAATTGTGTTTTATATCAGTCCTGGAAAATCTCCAACCTTTCATTTCTTAAATACTGCCGCTCCCCAACTCTCTCTTCCTTTCCTTTTGGAACTCTGATTAAATGTATGTTAGATCTTCTCACCCTATCTTCCATGTCTTTAAAAAAAAAAAAAATATCCATTTTTTTCTCCCACTACTGCATTTAGCTAAAATGTACTTAACAGTTTACAAACCATTTCTTCATGTGTATTAACCTGATATTATAATCTGATGTTAAACCCAACTATTGAGCTTAAAGATTCTGGTTATTCTGTTTTTTATTACCAGGAGTACTGTTTTCTTAAAATGTATTACTTTATAGTTTATTTCCTACAAATATTTTCAAACGTATCTTTTATTTTTTTCAATATGGCAAAAGGCAAAAGGAGGTTTTTTTGAATATATGTCTGGTAATTTCAAAAGACCTGTTTTAACTTTCTATTATTTGTGTTTATTTTCACTCAGGATGCTTTGTTTTCTTGTGAACTTGATTGCTTTTCATTATATATTGGCCACTGCCTTTAAAAAAAATTATATATAGTGATTCATTAAGGCCTAAAATTAGTGGTTTCCTCCAGAGAGAATTTGTGTCTGCTTTGGCTAGACAGTTGAAGATTCAATCAGACAAGTTATTTGGTCCCCCTAAGATATATGGACTTTGCTGCACATCTGAGCAAGTGTTGGCTTGTGATTGCAACTTCTTGGGGACCCTTTTCTCCCACCTACTCTCAGGGCCTAAGCAAATTTCTTTCTGGTATCCTGATGTTAGAAAGGTAGGTGGGATCACTTGAGATTCCAGATTAATGTGGAGGGGGTTTCTGTTAGATTTCTCATCTTGCATGGTTCTTAGATTTTCATTTATTTCCCCTTCATCGAGATGAGGACGTCAAAAAATAAGTAATGTTTGATAGAGCACAGATATCCTCAGCCCCAAATTAGTTCTCACACTCCTGAGTTCCCATTTTCCCTTGAATTTTTGGTTCTGTAATTCTCTCATTAGCTCTTCAGTACTTTAAATATATATATATCTCCAGCATTTTTTGTTTTTAGTAGCAGGGATGTTTAACTCTGTGTGGTAGGCAGAATAATGGCTCCCTAAATATGTCCGTATCCTAATTTCCAGAACCTATGAATATGCTATGTTATATGGTATGGCAAGGAGAATTGGAGATTGCAGTTGGAATTAATGTTGTTAATCACCTGACATTGAGATGGGGAGATTGTCCTGAATTGTCTGGGTGGGCCCAGTGTAATCACAAGGGTTTTAAAAAGTGAAAGGGGGCAGGAGAGCCTGAGTGAGGTGATGTGAGAAGCACTCAACTGGTTATTACTGGCTTTGAAGATGGAAGAGGGCCTTGAGCCAAAGAATGTGGGCAGCCTCTAGAAGCTGGAAAAAGCAAGGAAACGGATTCTCCCTTAGAGCCTCCGGAGAGGAAGGCAGCCCTGCCAACATACTTGATTTTAGAACAGTAAGACCCAGTTCAGACCTCTGACCTCCAGAACTGTAAAATAATTAATCTGTGTTATTTTAAACCACTAGATTTGTGGTAATTTATAGCAGCAGCAATAGGAAAATAATATACTTTATCTTAACAGGAATAGAAGCTCCCAATTTTTTTTTTATAAAGAGTATAAATATTAAAAATAACGGTAGTACTGTCTCTATAGTCCTGGTCATTTTACATTAATTACTTAAAACATTATAATAGTGAAATAACGTGATGCTGAGGAAAATAAGGGCATTTTTGTCTGATCCAATTTGTTATATTAGTGATTGATGCTCTCTACCTTAAATCCCTATTGATTTGAAGCTAAAAGACAAACGATTTCAAATGGTTACCAAATATGCTTATTTCTGGCAAAGTGATAGAAACTGAAATTTTAACTGGGTCCCTTCCTCCCAAGTTATAGCTAAGGATAGAATGGAAATTTTTGCTAAAAATATTATCTTGACTTTTTTAGCAAATAAAAACCTAAATAACCACAGCTTTGATCATTTACTCCATGTGCGTTTTTGTGAGAGGTTTTACATTTGTTTAAATAACATTACTGATTCAAATTATTCTTTAAATTAAAACCAAACTCGATCTATTTAAAGTGTGCCAAGTTACTCAGCCTTCCTGCTATGTCTGCTCACAGCAGCTGCTAATCCTAAAAGGACTGGCACGGACCGTGTGAGGACCTTGGGGATAGGATCCTATGACAAATCACGATGAGCAAAAATTTCCTTCCAGACAGCATATGATATATATGTTTTGTCATAAAATTTATATGAAGTTGAAGGAATATAAATAAATTTAGCATTAATTTGGAAACCTGCAAAAATGGGATTGGGAGAATTAGACCTCACTTCTACTGATCCTGGAGTCAAGTATACTTTGCAGTGGGTGACAGTGTTTATTAAATATGGGGAATGCTGTTTATTAAGTAGAATGATGATCATTTATTGAGGGACCTTAGGCAAGTCCTTCTTGGCCTTCTTCATGTTATCTCTCAAATGATAAAGAATAAATATAATAACTAAAGTTTTTCTCTCTCTAACATTCTATTTTAGAGAGGCTACACACTCCCAAACCTACACAAACATATATATGCTCACATAATATTATTATAATATATATAAATATAGTAATAAATAAGGACCCTCCTCTAACATTCTAAATATGTTTTTTAAAATAAAATTCAATAAAAACAGCACCTGAGTTACATTGGCTAGATGAGAGATCTTATGTTCCAGGGAGGAGTTGGAAAAAGGTACAAATCATTGTGGCTAGGGCAATGGTCTTCAAAATTGCCTTAGTTACCTCTAACCCATAAAGTTTATTTTATAACTCTTTTGATATAGTTGAAGATCGTCACTATTACTGGGAGATGTTAAGAAAGTATAAAGTATTTCCCCTCTGCTGATCATCTTTTACTGGTACCTACTCAAAAATTTGGAGATGTCCTCCTATGGAAAAAATGTTGGCCCTACTCATCTTGCTGGTCTGTAAAACAGCTCAGAGAGGAAAATGATGATTCTTCATAATGCGTGCCTGCAGTTGCAATTAGCGTGTTCACCCAAAGGACTTTTAGCAGGGCTTGTCTTTCTAGAATAGACCATGACTCTTCTATACTGAGTAGTTGATAAATAACTGCTTGAAGGGAATGCTGCTGATGGACTATTTCTTGATGTCGCTGTTTCAGCCTGTGACTCCAGCCCAGTATTTGGGACAATGGAATGCATAGTAAAGCTGCTTAATATTAAGAAAAGTTAAGCTTTTAAGTTGTGAATTTAAGCCAAATCTCTCTGTGTGACCAGCTACGAGTCAGTGATTTTGAAATCAAACTAAAATTGGATTAAATATTAATTTTACCACACACTGACTGAAGGACTTTGGATAAATTACTTAAATATTGTGAAACTTTGTTTCCTTATCCACAAAATGTAGAAAACATTGCCTGCTTCGAAGAGTTATTTGAAATCCTCTGTAAACTGTAAAGCGTGTAATAATGTTAGTTGTTATATTCTCATTATATGCAATGTAATAATATGATTATCAACAGATACAGGAATATCAAAGGGCTTTGCTTAGTAGAGAAGTATTTTTGTGATTTTATCTGAGTTATAAGTTTGAAAGCTCTGATGAAAATGAATTTAAGGATATCAACTTTGTCCTTAAGAAGCTTACAGTAAATTGATACATGCAAATGAGGAAACAGTTACTGTGCAAAGTGAAAACCTCTAGGATATAGGTAGAGGATGCTGCAGGAGTATAGTAGAAGGGATATCCAATCTTGACTAGTAGCTCAGAAAGGGCTTCTCAAATAATGTAAACTTGGTTAAAGACTTACAGAAGAAGAATGAGAGTAAATTGAGCAGGATAAGGAAAAGAGGACCCATTTTTAAGTAGGAAGAAAATCATGTGCAAAGTTATGACAACTTTTCTATATTCAGAGAGTAACACATGTTTTGGAGTGGCGGGTACCTGTGTAGGGAGTGAATGGGATATGATGAGTTAGAGACGTACATACAGGATAAGCAGAATTTATCCCACTCTGTCGTTATGAGAAGAACCGAAATTTAATAAGAGAAGTGACATGAATGGATTTGCTCTTTGGAAGATTCTTCTGGCAGCTTGTGGATGATGTATGGAGAGCTGGAGGAAAGCAGTGAGGCCTGAGGCCTTGCGGGGAAATTCTGGGTATTTAGAAAGCAGGGCTGAAAATAGACTAAAGCATTAGGCATTGGGAACAAATGGGATTGACTAGAGAGATTTAAGAGAGACTCTATCTGACGTGTTTACTAACTGGTCAGAGGTGGAGGATACCTGTGGAGTCTTGCATAGTCTCTTGAATTTCAGAATTGGTGAGTTCATACTGTTATTGAGATAGAAACATGGGAAAGGCAAAGATTTGAAAGGAAAGATACTGAGTTTATTTGTTGGCCTGTTTATACTGAGGTACATGTAAGATACCTGAATCTCAGTTGCAAATCTGAAACTCAGGAAAATAGGTCAGGCCTGGAGGTATAGATTTGGGTGCAGTTTGAAGGTGGTAATTGCAGCCAACAGCACAGAAGCAATCACCTGGGGAAATTTTTTATTGTTGCTCACTTTGACGCAATTACATGATTAGGTAATTATAATGTCTACTTCCTGTAGGTGTCATAAGAGAAAAAAAAAGTCTTGTATAAGTTAGTGATTTATTTTAAAACATCCACATTAGCTTTTAAAAAAACAAGTAAATTAAAGAGTCATATTATGTTAGATTTTAAATTGATTTGCCCATCTAAGAAAAAGGTCCTATATCAGGTACTGTCACTATCACTTTTAGATTATTTTCAATTATACCTGTAAGTAAGTGTATGCCTGTTTTAGTTTTTTCCCATGTGAAAAAATGGGTGATTCCATTTTTTCCAAATAAATGGGTTTGGCTTGAAGACAAGTCATGTCAAACAAGAATTCCCACATTTTAGGATCCCAAAACAATCCATCGTGATGGAATATAAATAATGTCTTTATCCTTCACAAGACTGTTAGAGTTAGGGGACTAGACTAGACAGTTTAGATAGTGTAATACATGTATCTCATCGTCATTACTCTTAGATTTGTCTTATTAGCAATGAATGAAATAATTGTGTAATTACAAATTTAAAATTATTATATTTTTCCTTCTGGAGTCACTTTATCATTGTTTCATGTTTAATAAGTTTAAATGTAGATACTTATATTGCTTTTTAAAAATAAATTTATTTTATTTATTTATTTTTGGCTGCGTTGGGTCTTCGTTGCTGCGCACGGGCTTTCTCTAGTTGCAATGAGCAGGAGCTACTCTTCCTTGCGGTGTGTGGGCTTCTCATTGCAGTGGCTTCTCTTGTTGCAGAGCACGGGCTCTAGGCGCGTGGGCTTCAATAGCTGTGGCTCGTGGGCTCCGTAGTTGTGGCTCTCGGGCTCTAGGGTACAGACTCAGTAGCTCCGTGGCATTTGGAACCTTCCCGGACCAGGGCTCAAACCCGTGTCCCCTGCATTGGCAGGTGGCTTCTTAACCCCTGCACCACCAGGGAAGCCCACTTACATTGCTTTTTAACATCAAAACTCCCCCAAATCTTATGTGCTCTAATGACGTTTATTTCTCATAATTGTAACTTATGCATTTAGAAATGGTGAACTACTTTATATAAAGAAAGAGTTCATTATCTTTGTTATGGTGATTATAACTTATCTTAATAATATTTTACACCTCAGATGTATGACTTATGTATTTCCAGTAGCCTTCTTCCAGTGCGGTGTACTTAGCGTAATAAAGTAGAAATCTTAGTTTGGGGACATACTGTTCAGCCTACAAGAATTAATACAATCTAAAATAGTAGGTGAAAATTTAAACTGTGCTGATTCTAAACATTAAAATCTAACCATTCGAAGCATTAACAATCCTTAACAGTGTCATAAATCATTTTAAGTTTTTAGCAAGGTAACAAAAATTGCTATATTTTGTAGTGCTTTTTTTTTTTTACGTAGTCATATTTTTTATAAGTAAATTTGGGCTCCAGGCCAAGGAGAACTTTGGAGAACTTTTAAGTTTGAGAGACTGTCTCACAGCTGGAAAGCACCCCAAAGTGGATTGATTGGAGAAGAATATGTTTTCCATTATCCAGCTCTCTACCAAACTATTTCTTGTAGCTTGAAAATAATAAAGGTTTTGTAAGCCCCAAGAGGTCTTTTTTGATCCATGAATGAAGTTACCCTGGATTCATATAACTAAAATCTGACTTCCTTTCAGCCATTGAAATTCGAAACCCTTCCATTTATTAGTATAGAATAAGAAAATTCTTCCCTGTCAAAACTTTCTATTTTAATGAAGTCAATGTCAATGCATATCACAAGTTTTTGTTCCAGTTAAGGTGAGTATAATATGATGTAAAAGGAAATGTAAAGTGAGTAATGGAAGTAGGTTAATTAAAACAATATTAGGGGATGCATTCAAGTAGCCTTCTAATTACGTTTAAGAACTTTCTAAAAAAAAAAAAGAACTTTCTTTTATCAAAAGTTATACTTTTTTCTTCTACTTATCACAAAATTATTTTATTATGAATTTCCAGAAAAATAAGATATTTGAAGACTTTTGATTGTTGTTGCTTAAAATTTTTCGTTACCCAGAATTTTAAGGTGAAAAAAAAATCTTTAAAAAATCACTTGTTCTTCTAGCCCATCCACGTATCCATAACGCCGTTTTACCCATAATTGGATATTATACATTTTTAGTACCTTTTTGTAGAGGAATCCAAGTATCATTCATAGAATCTTCTATATGATTTCTCTTGAGCTACAGTTTCCGTTTTACAATAGCACAGGGGAAAAATTAATTTGTTATGTATAACTGTGGTACACTAGTAAATTAGCATATCTAAGGTAAAATCCAGATCACAATTCCAAATTCTAAATCACATGTATATCCAGATTATATATATGTGGGAATGTAGTTTTGAAGCAGTTTTCCTCAGAATAAAATTGGGAATTATTATTAAGAATTATTTACTATAAGTATTTGAGTCAAAGGAAATAACTATAAAATCACAAGGTTGAAAAAGTGGCACAATCACCCATCCTGCCAGTTGAAAAGAAATTGATGCAACATGTTGAACTTTGATCATTCAGGTTTCACCAGTGAACCCAGACACACAGAAAATCCTTCACTTCGGTTTACTTCCATAAGTGCCAATCCCTATTGCTCCATATCCAGGAGAGGTGGGGAAATGGAGGAATAAAAAAAATCTGCAGATAATCCTCAAATCTGGATTTAGACAATATTGTTTACTTCCTGTCCTATCAAACTTTTTCTTTTTTTAACCAGATTTCTCGACAGAATTGCCTTCTCCTTGCCCCTGCCTGCCCTCTCGTGGAGAGCAGGAGTATGAGTAGAAAAAGCAAGGGCAAAGACACGTGGCAGAGCATCCACGGTGAGATGATGAATAATTACTTAAGATAGGTGTAACCACATGTCACTGGACACTAGCGTCTAGTAAAAATGTGTATATTTCAAAACAGTGCCCTACTTTTAATATTAAATTCCTTATACACTACTGAATGTCAGCTGGCTCACTCTGCCTTCAGATTTCAGGAGGGAATCCCAGAGGAAAGGGAAAGCAAGAGGAAATTGTTATCCAGTGTGCTTCCCAGGGTTTAACTAAATCATTGGCCAGAGTCGACTTTCTTATTAAGTGTTGGTGCTTTGTGTAAGTGAAAGAGTAACAGTGTCTCATATTTCCATGAGAATATTTTGGGGGATGGGAGGACAGATGGCAGAAGACATCTCACTTCTCAGTTCTGTTTAAATAACTTGATTAATAGTTTCATCTCAGTTCCTGCAGGCAGCATCCTAAAAAATGAGAGTTTCTGTTTCTTTGGGTTCATTGGACTATTAAAAAAGTCATGGCCCAGTAAAGGTTCAGTCATGGGCTTTTGAAATAAACAGAATCTTTGACTCATAACTAATAACTGAATAAGTAAGATTTTTATTATGAAATAATCGGGAAAATCCCCCAATCCTTCAGCTGTAAAATCTCCCCTATATTTCCATAATGAAACACTGAATGACAAACACTGAATCACCACCGTTTAACATAATTGAGAACTCATAATTGTTTGGTTGTCCTTATACCAATAGATTTGACATTGTACCCAATATTTCTGTCCTGGTTTGGCCATGTGCCTCGGTCCAGTTCTTCCCTTCCACAGCTGTTTGCTGGGTGCATTCTTACTTAAATAATGAGGCTCTGTGGAGAAGACCTCAAGGGGATTGAGGGACTAGAGAGGGCTGGAGGAGAGAAAAGGATGAAAAAACTTTAAAAGATGAAACAAATGTTAGGAGTTTATGTAGGTCAAGTCATTTAAGTTTTCATTAATTTATATTGTAATATGGGGATTTTTCAGCTACTTTGAGCAAAGAACCCACATATTTTATAGAATAAAAAAATTCTGAGGATACTGTGAAGCCTTGGATAAGGGTGTTGGCTTGGTATTGTTTTTTGTAAAAGGACCGAAAGTTGAACTAACCTAAATTTATGTTTTAGACTTGGGATTCTAGGTGTCCACAGAAAATAGTATTAGATATTTTGAGCTATTAGAGACATGCCCATGGCCTTGTTCCCTTCCAAGTAAAGATCATTATTTTAATGATAAGCAGAAGACATTAATAGAAAAAGAACTGATCCCCACAATTAAACAAAGAACAAAAAAAAAGCTGTGTGTGTGTCTGTGTGTATATGCATATCTATTTGTGTATAGGGAAGTACATATATACATATTTCTTTTTATCTTTTCTACCTAACATTTTTAAAAGGCAGGGCTGACTTAATATTCCATTTTTTCCATAGCTTGCATCAAGTTCCCCACGCTCCACTTCTTTCTTTTGCTTTTCAGCACCTTCCTACCCCTCACATTCTTTTACGGCAGAGCACAACTCTCACACTTTTTTCTAACAAGAAACACACATTGCAGTGAAACAGCCGAGGTCATCCTCATGCTCGCGTCATAGGTCAAGCAAGATCACTTACATTTTCGAGGGGGTCACTTCTTCTCACTGGGTGGGATATGACCTTTTTCCTTTTCATAGAAGAGAAACCACCCCAGATGTTCACCACCACTTCTCTCTTTTTCTCTAGTCTCTTCCTTGCTTGCTGCCAAACACACACTTAGGCATCGTTCATCTTGCTAGTTATCTTCTGCTATGTTGAGAAATGATTGATCTTTATTTCTATCTGATGTATCTTAAATACAACAAAACAAAACAAACAAAAACCCCAACTAATACTTAGAATAAACTTTAGGTCGCACATACTTATTCTTTAACTTGAATGTCTAATTCTGAAAACTCCTGTATTATTCAGCCATTTCTCTGCATCGCTGTTGCTGTCTTAATATCATCTGTGGACTGCACTTTTCTCATCACCATTTGCATTGTGAGCTGTCTTTTGAGAAGTAGCTCTAAGAATGCACTTCTGTTCTTCCTGTGTGGACTGTTCTTCCTGCTTCTTCACTGACTATCCCCAATTTCTGTCTTTTGAGGTCCTTCAAATTTTCTCACATAATACAACCAAGTTCGCACATGTTTTGTACTGATTAAAAACATATAGATAATTCCCCTGTTTTAATCTTTTAGTGTAGTCAAGAAGGAATATGGGCAGAAACAGTTATTACTATCAACAATTTCATGGCTTGAACCCTGCCTTCTTTATGAAGCTCAACCCTAGGTGATTTGTTCGTTTGACATATATTAATTGAAAACATACTACATGCCAGGTACTGCTCCAGTTACTGGAGGCACATCAGTGAGCAAAACAAAACAAAAAAGGCTTCTCTTCGTGGAGCTTACAGTCTAAGGAAGATAGACTTTCTAATTCAAACAAGCCAATATATTGGAAAATAAATATCTTCTCTGTAACCAGTACTGAACTGAAAGCCTTATGCCAGTCAGGTTGATTTATGTATTTTTTATTCTTATTTCCAGTGATTTTAATTTTTAAATAACTTTTACATTTTCCATCTCTTTTTCATTCCTAAGTTTGTTTTTATTAAGTTCTGGAGTTGGAACAAAATAATACATTTTAAAATAAGGAAATCTTGCGAAAATATCCCATACCTTCTGTCACCATACCAATTTTATTAGGGAACATTAATACCCTATAAAAAATCCGTAACCAACATGATTTTCAAAAAAAGTTCACTGTGTCATTTTTTGGTTAGAAGAACAATTCTGTAAATTAAAATCACATGTCTCTTGAGATGAAACATTTCTTTCCGAAGAAAGTTTGTTCATTTGAGAGATGAAAAATATTTATGGAGACCAAACTAACAGCTTATCTTAAAGGGACATTTTGCCCTTAAAAAATCTAACGATAATTCATTCAATCAAAAGGATCAATTATTAACCTTTTAATTGTGAATTATTTTTAAAACCGGAGAAAACATAGCAAACGTGTATGTACCCAAAGAGTTTTATCAAATCTCATTATGCCCCATCTGCTTAATAATTTTAAGTAAATATTACAAAAAAAGTTGAGGCGCTCTCTCTGTATCCTCTTCTTTAATATCATTTTCCTCCTTTCAGTACTAGAAATAGCTTCTATTATAAATTCACAGAGGACTACATTCTGACTTTCATGGGTTCTTTTGTCTTTTTGGGCCACTTTCTCCATAATAAAGTTCTTAAAAACTTGTATTTTCCAACTGTGTTGGTAGTAAGATGAATATAACCCAGGGTGAATTCTTTGTTATACGTTAAATGTTATTATATTCATTTTTTTCTGGTTTAAAAACATTAAAACAGTTTTTTGAGCCCCTGGGGCCTTGGCACTGTGGCTGTTATACCTAGTGGATAAATCAGTCCTGATTTCAGGCTTTATCATTCCTATGTTTTTGCTTATATATTTATCCATAAAGATTAATTCTTAAATTGCCACTTGTTGGGTTCTTTTTAGATCATGTTATGAGAATTAGTAGTATAATTTTGGTTGTCCTACTCTGGCATTTAAAAAATAAGAGTACATATCTGCCTTTATTTTGTGGTTACATTCACTATTTGCATTCAGATTACCATCAATGACATTTTTAACTTCACCCACAAACACATACAATGACTAAAACAATGTAAATATGGAAAAGACTTTTTAAATATACAGTTGCTTCTTGGAACATAAGAATTTGTTTTCTTGTTGTCCAGTGGAAATTTTCTATGTGTGTGTGTTTATGTGTGTTTAAGTCATAGAGGAGAGATTCAACTGACTCCTTAGTGTAACTTGTAATATACTGCAAACTTACACTTAAACATTGGCATGTTTAGAAATTAATCTCTGGAAAAATGCATTTTGCCATGGAGAGAGTGTCTGCGGCTGTTTGGCTTTACAGTTCAGTGCCATAATTTGTGTCATTTTTTTTTTTTTTTTGGACAGGCACTACTATAGAATGTCATCCACACCTTTAAGATTTGCTAATTTCCTCCAGAAGTTTTGCTCTTTCTCATGCCAGTTAGTGGTAGAAAAATTGCTTCTTCCATTCATCAGATGAGGTCATGCTCTGTTACTCTTCACATGAGAAGGCACTATGAGTGTTATATTTAAATGATATCAGCAAGGAAAAAATAGCTTGTTTCTTTTGAAGATGATTTCTGTGCTTTTACTCTCTAAGGATTTTAGGATAACTGTACTGAGCTATTTTCTTGAAAATTTTTAAATTTTATTCACCTCAATTAATAATGAACAATGGCTGTAACAGCCACTGTTTTATGTCTTTGGAGATGTCAGTACCACTATGATAAATTAATCCTGTCATATAGCTGCTATGGCTGAGAATATGCTGTGCACTCAACATATCGAAATCTGGTTGAGCTATTGAACTATCAATCTAGGATCCATGTTTGCTGGTGAAAGATACTCACCACTTTTGCTATCATGAACTCTCATTTAATGGACCTATTTGCTAGCAAGTAAAAATGCCCAGCATTTCCTCATTGTGCTTTTATTTTCCCCCCCCTCTATCTGACATTGCTTTTATTTTTCCCCCCTCTATCTATCTTTACTTCTTGTATCTCTCTATGTTCAAATCCTAAGTACCTTTCCAAGTGTCGACTCAAATGCTGCAAATTTCTTAGAATCTTCCTCATTTCCTACTTGGTTACCTCTACCTCTATTTTCCCCCATTTCTCTCAGGATGGGAGTATTTGTTGCCTTCTGAAATCCCATGCCTTTGCCCATGTTTATTTAATGGTATTCACAGCTTTCTTCCTCATGTCATGGTTTACCCATATCTTCTTTACATGTTCTTATCTGCTGAGTAAGGACAGAGGATATGTTGAATATATGTTTCTAATCCATAAAATGCTGAGCATAATATTAGCCCTTAGTAAATACTTACATTAGAAATAGGTATCAGCTGTTACTAGTCCTAGATTAGGTACTGAGATACATATTTGAGAAATATACTCTATTTTTTCTCTCAAGAAGTTCAGTCTTCTTGAAGACACCAAGAAAAAATAAATTACGGCAAAGCACTCTTATCAGTAATACCATAGAGGTATGAACAGGGAGCACAGAACAAAAAGAAATGATATTCTCCAGAAAATACACTTTTCTTTCATCAAAACAGTGCTGTTGATATCACGTGATATGATTTTATACAGATATGATAAATAAAGCTTAATGAGGTTAATTTGCTCAACATAAATAACTCATAAGTAAAAGGAACAGGTTTTGAATTTCAGGTCTGGCTAATCTTAACTTAAACGTGAGGAGAAGAACCTAACAGTTTGGGGAGATGATGAGAAAGTGACTAGAGATCAATTAGAAGAGGAGGAGGTAACACTCGAACTGAGCCTTGAAAGATGAATGGACATAGCAATGTAGGGAGGCCTGGAGGACAGTGATAAAAGCAGACATGAGGTGTGAAATATCATGGGGAGTTGGGGGAAATGAAAATAGTTCAGTGTGAATGAGACAAAAGTGATGAAGTAAGAAGTAGACAAGAGTAAAATCATAGAGGACGTTGGCACTAAGACATCTGTGTTTCATCCCAATAATGATGAAGAGTTTTAAGCAGAAGAATAAAATGGTTACCGTTGCTCTAGTAGATCACAGGCAAGTATAATATTTAAGAGGCTATAGAGAACAAACTGGTGGTTACCAGTGGGGAGAGGGAAGGGGAAGGGGCAAGACAAGGGTAGGGAATTGAGGGATACAAACTACGATGTATAAAGTAAATAAACAAAAAGGATATATTTTACAGTATAGGGAAATATAACCATTATTTTGTAATAACTTTAAATGAACTATAACCTATAAAAATATCTAATCGCTATGTTGTATACCTGAAATTAATATAATATTGTAAATCAACTATACTTCAGTAAAAAAGATTGTAATAACATACTTTAAATCTCATTTAAAAAAAGAGGTTATAGCTTGAAATGAGTAAGTGGCAATGATAACAGAAAAATGTAAAAGAGACAGGAGGTAACTAGAAGATACAATTGATCAGATGTTAAATGATTAGAGTGGTGTGAAGGAAAATAATTAAGGGGGGAGAAATCAGAGTTAATGGGCTAGATTGTAAAATAGAAAAGTGTGTGTTGAACTAATTTAATATTCTTAATTATTTTATATCACATTAATCATATTACATGGAAATTGATTAGCTTATAGTTTGCCAAGATAATTCTTATTATACATAGCTAGTCTCTGTTTCGTAGCTTTAAACAGATAGTCTTCAAAAGCTCAGAGGATATGAATCTTTATCCCCTTTTTATGGATTTGCCCAAATATTCCGTATCGAATGTGCTTGGATATTTTATTGACTTATCTTGAGTTAAGGTATAGTGCCTTTAGAAGGGAGTCATGTTAAAAAATGAACTAGAATATTCACTTTCACCATTGAATTTAGCATCTCCCCTAAGAATAAATATTTAAGCAATTAGAAGAGTCTTCGTGGCTATTTGAATTTCATGTTAATTCAATATCTATCATTTATCCTTCACACAAAACTGATTCACTCATGTTTTCCTGCTTTCTGTCAACTCGTTAAATGCGTTTAATTCTCTCTTCATACTTGAAATGATTTCATGGAAATATTCCTGGAGTAAATACTTTCATAATTGTTTGAAAATCTTTTACATTCTCACATGATAAGCTCAGTGTTGCCCAGGGAGGGGAATATACTGGTTAGATATTTTTCTTTTGTACATTTGTATGCCTTAGTCTCAAGCCCTTAGCCAAAAACAACACTAGCTTGTCTGTGATTTACTCTGTAGTAAATCAAGAAAAGAAGTAAACCTTTTCTTTCACAGTCTGCCTCTTTTGGCAAGCTTTCATGAGTCATTAGATGCTGAAAATTTACCACACTGTACAATTATAGCTCCATTTCTATTAAGATATTTGACTTGAAAAAACTCCATTTAAAACTGTATTCCATAATGCCAATAACTACAATAGTAAAACGTAGCACTGCCTAGGGTTGATATACTCTCTTCCTTTAGAAGTATTAAAAGTATTTTCTGTTTTCACTGCTCCACATTCTTCACAGCCCTGCGTCATTGCGGTTGGTTTGGATGGTATTATTCCGGGGATTTCATGCCCATGTTACCTTGAACACTGGAATGAGAAATGTTAACAGTGGCTCACTAGTGATAGATTAAATTGGGATTCTCTTTATGTCAGTTAAGTGGGTATTTATTGAGCAAGTACTTTCCTCTGTGGATAGATGTGTGTGTGTGTGTGTGTGTGTGTGTCGTGTGACATGGCTTGGCAGTATGCGAACGAAAGGCATAGATATCTATGGTATAAGGTAGTCTGTAAACTCAATGCTCTACACAAGTTCAAAACATAGTTGAGGAACAGCGAAGGGAGAGGTTTGTTCCATCTGAGGGATCTTAAGAAGACTATGGTAATATGGAAAACTGGGGAAAAAAAATCCCACAAAACCCTAGTTTTGGCTTCTTTCAGGCACAAGGACAAATCCCAGCTCAGCTAATTTTATAGTTTGTTGATGTGGCAAGTTATTTGGTGTTCCTGAACTCCTAGTTTCCTAATTTGGAAAAGAAAAATAAAAGTACTCTGTGGTTTGGGGTGGTAAGGGACTATTACAGAATTAATATTGTTAAAATACTTTTACTAGTAATCCCTCAATTACATTCCTTTTATGATACATTTTCACTGATGTTATTACTATGCTTATTATTACTAATTGTTAATTTTACTATTGAATAAGGGGGAATTTAAGCCATGACCTAAAATATGAGGAAGACTTTAACAAGGAGATGGAAAAGGGATGGCTGTTTTACTCAGATGCAATGGGCACTGTGAGCAAGGGGTTGAGGCTGGGACAGTATAAGGCCCATGGTACACCTGGAAAGAGTTGCTAGTATCAAAAATCTTCTAAGTGGAAAACTCCTATTTTGTAAGACCAAATGAGATTAGATGAGATTAGACCTTGTCTAATCTGGAACTCATAATTTAGCCAAATAAACTGTGATCCTTGGAGAAGGTAAAAGCTATACAAAAGTGTATCTTAGTGGGGAGCGATCCTCTGTCATTAACTAAATTATCTAGGCATAATGTAGAATGCTTTCTCTATTGGTTGAGAGATTAAAGTTGGTCATTGTATGGTCTCATTCACTATAAAATTTTGTAATTCTGGGTAAAAATACTATCAGCTTAAATCAGATTATTTCTATATTTTTTTCATGAAATATTTTTGTTTCATCCATAAATGTTTGTATTTAAGAAAGACAATTTAAGAACCTTTTATATACAGTATAATACTCTGATATTCTTCAATTAACATTGTATTGTTTATATTTTCAATATGTTTATAGAACTCGACACCATAATTTCATGATCACAAAAATATGTATGTAATGATGGTATAAAGTTGTGTGTAAATAGCCTGTATTTATGGAATGCAGATTTCCACATCTTCTTTATCCATTCATCTGTCAAAGGAAACAGGCTGCTTCTATACCTTAGTTATTGTAAGTAATGCTGCAATGAACATAGGGGTGCACACATATTTTGTAAGTAGTGTTTTTGTTTTCTTTGGATAAATCCCAGTAGAATTGCTGGATCATACAGAGTCCTATTTTTAATTTTTGAGGAACCTCCATACTGTTTGCCATAGTGGCTGCACCAATTTACATTCCCACCAACAGTGCAAGAAGTTTCCCTTTTCTCCACATTCTCATCAACACTTTTTATTTCTTGTCTTTTCAATAATAGCCATTCTGACAAATATGAGGTGGTATCTCATTGTGATTTTGATTTGCATTTCCCTGATGGTTAGTGTTGTTAAGCATCTTTTCATGTGCCTGTTGGCCGTTTGTATGTCTTCTTCGGAAAAACGTCTATTCAGGTCCTCTGCCCATTTTTTAATTGGATTGCTTGCTTTTTTGATATAGAGTTGTATGAGTACTTTATATATTTTAGATATCAACCCCTTATCAGATAAAGCATTTACAGATATCTTCTCCCGTTCATTAGGTTGCCTTTTTGTTTTGCTGATGGTTTCCTTTCCTGTGCAAAACCTTTTTAGTTTGATTTAGTCTCATTTGTTTATTTTTGCTTGTGTTGCATTTGTCTGAGGAGATAGGTCCAAAAAAATATTGCTAGAACTGACGTTAAAGAGCAGAGCATACTGCCTGTGTTTTCTTCGAGGAACTTTATGGTTTCAGGTCTTACATTTTAGTCTTTAATCCATTTTGAGTTTTTTTGTTTTGTTTTGTTTTGTTTTCTTTATGCAAGAAAGTGGTCCAGTTTCATTCTTTTGCATGTAGTCATCCTATTTTCCCAGTACCTTTTTTTTTTCTCTCTCTCTCTTTTGCGGTACACGGGCCTCTCACTGTTGGGGCCTCTCCCGTTGCGGAGCACAGGCCCCGGACGCGCAGGCTCAGCGGCCATGGCTCACGGGCCTAGCCGCTCCGCGGCATGTGGGATCTTCCCGGACCTGGGCACGAACCCGCGTCCCCTGCATCGGCAGGCGGACTCTCAACCACTGCACCAGCAGGGAAGCCCATCCCAGCACCTTTTACTGAAGAGATTCTTTTCCTCATTGTATATTCTTGCCTCCTTTACCATAGATTAATTGATGATAGAAATGCTGATGTATTTCTATATTATTTTAATTCAAATTTATTGTGTTAAAAGTGAGGATTAAATTTTAGATCACCTTGTCATTCTCTAACCATGTATTTGTTAACTGGAAGGTATAAACTATAGTCTCCTTCCCACTTCCACATTTCCTATCATCCCTCCCTGAATTATTTTTCTCCATAGCAATTACTACCAATATATCAGGTCACACTTATGTCTATCCCTCCTGCATAAGGGCAGCAGGTTTTGTCTGCTTGCATGCTGCTATTTCTTCAGATTTAGAACAGTGCTTGTTATGTAGCATGTGCTTAGTAAAAATTTGTTAAGTGAATAATTATACTACTTTTATTTTGGTCAGTTTTTTAGCCATTTATCTTTTAAGTAATATATGTTTTCTAAATATAAATGAGGACTGTATACAACAGTCCTTCATCTATATTATGCTCTGAAAATATTTTCCGTTTGTAGTTTGACATAAATACTAAATAAATATATGTATAATCAATAAATACATACATTTATTTATGTCAATATAAACATAAATATTGTTGATATTTCAATATTGTCAATATTTATGTCAGCGTAGATGTTTTAGGAATATAAAGAAATAAAGACTAGAATGGTGGTTACCAGGAGTTGGAGAGTGGAGGAAATGGGGAGATGTTGGTCAAAGAGTTCAAAGTTACAGTTTTAAGATGAATAAGTTCTAGGGATCTAATGTATAGCACGGGGATTATAGTTAATAACAGTGTACTGCATAGTTGAAAGTTGCTAATAGAGTACATCTTAAATGTTCTCACTACAAAAAGAGAGATAGTAGATATGTGATGTGATGGAAGTGTTAGCTATCACTATAGTGGTAATCCTTTTGCAATATATAAGTGTATCACATCAACAAGTTGTATACTTTAAACTGACACTATGTTGTATGTCAATTATATCTCAATAAAGTGGGAAAAAATAGTTGTTTTAAACTTGTGAACATCTGTTCATCTTTTCTTTTACAATTATGATTATATCCATAGCTTTCAAGATTAGAATTTTCTCTATTTTTGAGGTTGTAAAAAGTAATTCAGTTCTATTAGATTTTACTTTATGGTGGTTTCTTTTATTATTTTTTATTATTATTTTATTTAGGTCTTATTTAGGTTGATGATGTGGGTTTAAAATTATGTTTTCATATTGTTTTACTAGTTTTTGAATAAATATCATGACTTTTTATTTTTATGTTTCTTTTATCATGTATTGAATTACTGTATGCAAGCTATAAATTATTTTCTATTTGTCACATTGTTTTATTGATCAGAATGAAACTTTAGATACACTTTAGCATAATTTGGTAAGGCTCAAACAGCTACCAGTGATGTTTAGTGGGGTTTTCAGCATCTAAATAAATATGAAATACTCAACACCTTTAAAATAAGCAGCTTTTCCATCTCCCCAAATTATATTTGTCTTAAATTATTCACATTTTTAAATATTTTTAGTATTTTTTAAGATTATCTTCGTGTATATCACATATGTAGTTATCCCCATGTAGTTTAGAGTTATCACATGT
The DNA here is from genome assembly GCF_059928025.1 of Delphinapterus leucas. Lineage (NCBI taxonomy): Eukaryota > Metazoa > Chordata > Mammalia > Artiodactyla > Monodontidae > Delphinapterus > Delphinapterus leucas. The sequence continues at coordinate 67,858,734 of NC_143137.1, read as the reverse complement.
AGTTTATATTTCATTAGAGCTATCCGCATGTAGTTTATATTTTTGTTATTGAAAATGACGTTTTGTTATATTTTATAATTTAATTTTATAGATTTTCATATTTCAGGAATATATAATCTGATAAAAGGATTCTAAGTGTTCTTTTTGCATGTAATAAATAAAAATTGTCAAAGGAAGCCTTTATTTAGTCTACATTCTTCTATAATTATGTATATGTAAGCTTATTTACACACATGCATCTATACGTGTATGTAAGCTTATGTAGACATATGCATCTATATTACATTTAACCACAGGTATTTTAATTTTAAAAAGATAAATTAAAAATGCAAATACCATAAGAAATATAATAAGAAACATAATATGCACCATCTGAGGACCTTAAACAAATTTGTAACTGTCATCTGACTTGCACATCTTGTGGTATTCTAAGTACTAGAGGAATTGCTGGGATCCAGAAAATTCATAAACCTTGGGTCTTTTTGTGGATGAGAATTAATGAAACTCACTGTCGGTAAAAAGAGCTAAATTAGGTTAAGCAGACGCCATTGTCTGTCCTAAAAGATGATTTTCTAGCTCTTTTTTCTTAATAAGAAACCCTGGGAAAAAGTAAGTTAAAATGACCAGTCATCCAGAGGTTATGAATCAGGAAATCTGGTGTGGTGCCTCCAAATCTCTGTTTTAACTATCATTCAAATAATTTTTTAAGTCATCACAGAAGTTTGGGAAATATTGACATAAATAAAGTTTAAATGTTCTTTTGATTTCTTTAAATGATCTGGTGACAGAATGTGAGTACTCTAACCTTCCTTGGTTCTAGGTACTTTGACAGTCACCATCTTTGCTGTAGACATCTTTGCCTCAAGCATTTTTGTCCCAAACATTTGCTCATAACTAAGTGGCCATCAGGCTATTTTGCCACAAAGATACGACAGTGAAAAATAAAAAAGGGACATTAAAGAGTACATAAGGAAACATGAGAAATGAATAACAAAATAAGACTTTATTGTGAAATGCAAAATATTTGAATACATTTAAAATGTATATAGATTCATGGCAATGCTATACAAATAACAGATTTTATTCAGTGGCTTGTACCTAAGCACTTGTCTTCCAAGTCTTTTGTTCATAGTATTTTGTACATTTCTTTGGTGTTTTGGGTTTTTTTGGCTTGTTGATTCATCTTTTCCTTCAGCACCACACTTTTCCTTTTCCAGTAAAATTTCTTCCTTCATTACAAGAGGTATCAGTTTCCAAATATTAGGAGGCATATTTGTAACTGAGCTTTGTGTTGCATTGTAAAGGCCTCTGAACTGTCATTTGTTCTTGGCATATTGTCACGTATCCCCTGATAGATGTTTCAAAGTTCTATGGAAAATGTGGGTTCAACTCTGAGCCTTCAACACCTTCAGCCTCTTTCTCCTCAAATGTAGCATTTCAAAATAAGAAACTAACTCTTTGGTCAAATAATTGTTATATGCCAGCTCGATAAAGCCATCAATAATGTCGCTAACTGGAAGCAATGCTAACACAGTTCAAACAGTTGAAACCAAACTGTCAAGCAGTTATTTTATCTTTCAGGGGCAAAATTGCCTTATGGCCAATTATTTATTTTCACCCTTGGCCTCTTTCTTCTCCAATGTAGTGTGTTTCAGAATAAGGAACCAACTCTTGGGGCAAATCATTGTCATCTGTCAGCTCGATAAAGCCATTAATAATGTCACTAACTGGAAGAAGTGCTAATACATTTCAGCCAGTTGAAACCAAACTGTCAAACCCAAAACTGTCATCCAGTTATTTTATCTTTCATGGGCAAAATTGCCTTATGGCCAATTAGTTATGGGTTGAAAATGTTTGCAGCAAAAATGCTTGCAGCAAAGACACTTACTCTGAAAATACTGGACATAATGACCTAACTTAATATAGGGAGTTCACCCTATTGATCGTGATATGAACCAATTTTCTAGTGGCTTCATTCCTCCATAGAACCACACGTAAGCCCAACCTCTTCTCCTTATATTCAGGATAGGCATCACTAAGAACAATGAAGAGCACATGAGAGACATTGAACTGAGTCTTGTCAGAAGATAATAATGAATGCGTTTGATTATTCTCTCTTAGGCTTTGAGCATTCCTACAGAAAGAATACTTCATGGATTTTATTTAACCCAACAGTTCCCTAACTTAATACATTTCAGAAACTTTTCTGAGCTCCCTCACCCTCAACAACTATTAATATTCTATGAGAACAATGCTTTAAGAAACAAATTTTGGAAAATGCTTGAATAAGTAATACTCTTGCATGTGATGGCATAACAGACACTTAAAAGTAAAAATTTCAGGGCTTCCTTTCAGGGCGCAGTGGTTGAGAGTCCGCCTGCCGATGCAGGGGACACGTGTTCATGCCCCGGTCCGGGAAGATCCCACATGCCGCGGAGCGGCTAGGCCCGTGAGCCATGGCCGCTGAGCCTGCACGTCCAAAGCCTGTGCTCCGCAACGGGAGGGGCCACAACAGTGAGAGGCCCGCGTACCGCAAAAAAAAAAAAAAAGAAAAAGAAAAAGAAATATTGTAGATTCAATGGAGTCTATATATCAAATGCTTTTGTAAATTTCTTTTTCAGAGAGTATGTACTCTTAGTGTACCACAAAGCATATATTACCAAAGTAATGACTAAGCCAAAGTTATTATAGTAAAACTATACTTATTAGATATATTTTGGATTTTTTGTCTGTAAATACATCTGATTAAATATTGTTCTTAAAGTGTGCCTACTATTAAAGAAATGAATCTTAACCATAGAGACAACTATACATTTTAAAATTTGATAACAAATAATAATTCATCGTTTAGTCCTATAAGTGAATACAATTAATGTTCTAAAAAATTTGCTTTATGTAACTGGTTGAAAGTTTTAAAAAACCTGTAATTTCTTTTTTTATATAATGCAAAACAAAGAACCGGAAGGTTTTTAATGGCTTGAATTATTAATTCAAATAAATTACTTTGTGTATGGACATAGAGGTTTAAAAGACTTAGCTTTTGGTAAATAAGAAGGAAGAAGCAGCTCTTCCATTACTCTTAAGATTCAACAATAGGAAAAGAAAATTTAAAGAGTGAATAAAAAAATGTTTCAAATTGAGCCAGAAGAGTCAGGTAATAGAACAACAGCACACTTAGCAGATCTCTGACTACCAGAGTTTTGGATCAACTCCCAGCTTTAGAAGTTGGATGAAATTGGTATGATATTTGCCAAAATTGATGGAGGCTCCAAAAATGTTAAAAAAAAAAAACAACAAAGAAACCCCCAAAACAACTGTTCTTTATAAAGATGGAAATGTTCTTTCTTCTCCATACATAGTTTTTCTTTTTTTCCAGGATGACTTAATTCCTAAAATCTATTACTATCATGCATTTAATAACTTATTTTGCAGGCTTGTAAAAATGGTGATAAAGTTAAACTAAAAAAACAAAATTGTGCATCACCATCTTTATGAAAGCATAAGAAAATAAGGATGAAAATAGAATTTCTACTCCCCATTGTATGTCTAAATTTTTTAGTAAGTAAATATTGATATGTATACAGATTTGGGTGCAAAGAACTCTGCCTTTATTAATTCATAATTGTTCATTCATCTCTTCTTAAGGGAAACTTAGAAAAGAAAATAATATGTAATTTATAGTTTTCATTCAGATTTATTATATTAAAAGCTACTATTGGGAAGAAGTGCTCCACGATAAGAAATGAGTCCACAAACACAATTCCAGTTTTCCATATACACTTGAATGAGCAGAATTCTAGCTTAAATTTGTATATTTTACATTTTTAAATTAGGGAAAAATAATCCATAATCTGAAGTTTAGAAAGGACTATGTTTAAAGACTGGTATAATATTTCTGTATCTTAAATCATAATAATTTAATCAAAATTGTTTTTTTTTCAAAATTATTATTGGAAATGGCAATAAGCATTCTAGTTGAATTAAATGTGACTCACGATTCTCACAGCACCTAGAAAATTTATATTATGGGTATATAACTCTTGATTGAAAATGCCAGTAATTAAAAGGACAGGAATTATGGGAAATACCTTTTTTAAATTGAAAACACATTTGGTAATGTATTTCAAAGAACCAGATTTAACATAGATAACATTATTTTAACTGTGTTCAAATGCACCTAAAATATTCATTGATGCCAATATATTTTGTGAAATATTCTGAAAAATTCTCATGCCTGCATGTAAGTATTTTTAGGTGTGTGCGTATTGATAAGTTCTCAGAGTATTTTGGATCAAATTGATATAATTCACTTTTAAAATAGAGTCTATATAACCTCAACATTGTATTTATAAATGTTTTCACCTATTCAAAAATTGACTAAAATCTGACATGACACAGGATAGGGAAAATAATCTATTTTGTGTCAGGTGTAGGACCAAATTACAATTTGTCTTGAGAGCCAAGTAGAGAGCTTCAGAGTTAATATTTTATATTCCTGAATATGGCAAACGACTTGGTGAAAGTTTTGCTCTGTCTGGTGAGGAGGAAATTTTGATGGCAAAGAAACTAGGAGTAGGAATATCAGATATGTGACATTTGTAGTAATAGAAGTCATGAGATAGAGTTGGCTGAGTTACCTTGTTCCCAGTGTTTTGATACTTATTATTAATTTTTGCCAATGTTCCATGTTTTGAAAAGCTTACTTTAAAAAACTGTATTTATCAAATAATCCATTTACTTTTTTATCATTTGATAACTACACACTGAGTTATCATAATTCCAGGCTCCTTTAAAACCAAACAAATGAATAAACAAAAATGAAACCTGATTAATTGTATAGTTATATAGAATACACACATAAAATTTCCATTAAGCTTTTTGAAATATTGATAATTGCCAGTAGATACTCATTTCAATCTTCTAAGACTCTAAAAGGACTTTTGACTCCATTTTGGTAACCACATGTATAGAGGTGAGGGCAGAAATGACAGTGAGAGATTACAGAAAGTTTGATTTTGAAACAACTGATCTTGAGAAATAATGAGAAAAAAAGGATAAAAAATAGAATATTAGTTTCTTAAAGAAATTTAAAAGACAATCTGGATGCAAATCTTCCCTTTACGTATAAGACAACTGAGACTTCATGTGATTAGACCGATTTTGTTTTCTCATCATTATATTAACAAAAATAGACAACTAAAAATGGAAACTAATGGGACTTCTGTTGTCAATCAGAGATCCAGAAATAAGTATTTCTCTAGGTATGATCATATCAATGTTTCTGTTAAGAAGAAACAAAATCTTTCTTGATTTTCATGCACCTATGTATAGCACTCATAATGTGTGCAGTAAATGTTTGATTATGGTTTTGTGATGAATAATATAAACATTTAATTTAGGTACATTTTAACATATTATTTTTAGTACATATTATTGGAATTATCTCAGAGTTGTTACAAAACTAATTCATTATATTTCTAGAATTGGGAATATTTATAATATCTTGGAATACATTGTTACCATTTTTATGTCAGGCGTGATGAAATTATGACCTTCCATTCTGATACAAGTTTTTACCTTCAGTTTGTGTAATCACTGCTCTTGGATATTGTCAATTTATGTTTCTCAGCATGTGTGCACCCATTTTTATCCTCCAACTTCTATTACCAGTTGAAGTAGATAAATAGGAAGCTGTGTGCCCTCCTTGGTGAGCATATAGTACCATAATGAGTCACTAACAAAAGGTGGATGTGGAAAAAAATGTGAATTGTTGTACTGAACTGTATAACCCAATTTGTCCCTGAATAATTGTCTTACCATAAGTAAAATATTGAATGAACACAAATATGGATTGGTTTAAATGAAATTGTTGTTGGGACATCCCAGAATAAAAATCCGGATGTGTTTTTAGCTTTGAAAATTATTATGACTTAAGAAGTTCACTTTCTTTCATGAAATGTTTAAAACTACATCGAGGGCTTCCCTGGTGACGCAGTGGTTGAGAGTCCGCCTGCAGATGCAGGGGACACGGGTTCGTGCCCCGGTCCGGGAAGATCCCACATGCCACGGAGTGGCTAGGCCCATGAGCCATGGCCGCTGAGCCTGTGCGTCTAGAGCCTGTGCTCCGCAACGAGAGAGGCCACAACAGTGAGAGGCCCGCGTACCGCAAAAAAAAAAAAACAAAACACATTGAGTTTATTTTCTAAATCTTTTTCACTGAGCGAGTCCAGCTATCTTTAGGTTAATGCATAAAGCACATTTTGGTGTAGTCAATGTATCTCACTATAATTATCTGTAGTGTATTTTTCCATGAAGCAAAAGAGAAATGAGTTTGAAAATAACAGTTTTTTTCTAAGTAAAATAATGAGGATTAGCTACACAAGAAACATTAGCCAATTTTTTGCAACTGTTTTTAACTAAATTTTAAGGGATTTCTCTTTAATAAGAAGCAACCTCCCACCTACTAAAATTCTCTGAAACAAAGTAAGCGCCTCTAATGGGATGATTTTATCCAAAAGGTCAAAGAAAGAACTTTTCCATTTTCTCTAAATTCTCTTTTCCATTAAATGATAGTTTTAGCAAAAGTAAAGTTTACTGTCCAGTTATGTCAATGTTTTAGACATCCGATTGCCCCTTCCTTGGACTTCTCAAAATTGGCTACAATTTTGAGCCATCTTAAATCTCATCTAGTTTGAGATTACTGATTGTAATAGGCCCTTTATTTTGTTTCCCTAGATATTTTGGTACCATTTGTATATATTCTGTTATACTATTCAGATACATTGTGAGAAAACATGTGAAAGAAGAATAAAGTGTTTTATTTGTAATATTTATGTTAGGAGAATGAGTTCATAAAAACTTATGAAGGAAAATTCCCCATACTGAAAAAGTTTGTATCTCTCTCTTAGACTTCTCTAGGATATTTTTATGAAGCTGTGAGCTATTGGGAAAGAATCTGAAAATGACAAACAGTGAGCAGAGGACAAATAGAAATAGAAGTAGCAATAAGCCATATGGGTAGAGAAATGAATCACGGTCCAAAGGAAAAAGCCTTTATATAGTAAAAATTTAATATGAGAGAGTTACAAGCAAAGAACCTTCCACAATAATCGTCCCTTTGAAGTTAATTAAAATTACTTTTTTTTTTCGGTACGCGGGCCTCTCACTGTTGTGGCCTCTCCCGTTGCGGAGCACAGGCTCCGGACGCGCAGGTTCAGCGGCCATGGCTCACGGGCCCAGCCGCTCCGCGGCATGTGGGATCTTCCTGGACCGGAGCACGAACCCGTGTGCCCTGCATCGGCAGGCGGACTCTCAACCACTGCGCCACCAGGGAAGCCCTAAAATTACTTTTTAAATGGGGATCTAAAAAATAATCAATGTTAAAGTATCTATTTGAAAATCTGCCTTACTGCATTAGACACTAATTAATACTGCAGAAAAGCATCGATGATGATTTAATCCAAGGTACATTTTTTTTCCCAAACAAAATTTAAGTATTTTTTGCCTGGGGCTATCCATTTCTTTGCTTTTATTACAGACTATTTAAGATAGAGTGTATGCCAGTTACTTTACTATGAAGAAATTCTTTTTATGCCATTTCTGACTGAGTTACGATATGTGATTAAAGTAGTTAAAAAATATCTTTTGAGCTTTTTCTAAAAGTATCATTTGAAAATGGATAATTATCAATCTTTCAAAAAGGTTGTTTTTAGGTATCATTATTTTAGATGCATACATATAATTAACCAATATAACCCTAAAATATGTGTTGCTTTCTTCTCTTTTCTGATATTTCAAACCTCCATTTAATTTATTTTTTAACGTTTGAAGTTCTCTTGAAAGTCTCATTCTTTTCTGAATAGAAATAACCTGCGTGGCAATGTATCATTTCATTATTTCATTCACAAACAAGCTCTGCGTTTTCTTGGTGTTGTGCTTATCAGTGAAGACTATAGGAATTTCCAAATAATATTCATGTTAAATCTATTATAATCTTATTTTTGTTAAAAAAAAAAGTAAAGATTGCAGATGAATCAGGCGGACATAGGAATTTTGTAACATACTAAAAAACAAAACATCAGTAGAATCAGTATTTTTAACATCTTTATTGGAGTATAATTGCTTTACAATGGTGTGTTAGTTTCTGCTTTATAACAAAGTGAATCAGTTATACATATGTTCCCATATCTCTTCCCTCTTGTGTCTCCCTCCCTTCCACCCCTCTAGGTGGTCACAAAGCACCGAGCTGATCTCCCTGTGCTATGCGGCTGCTTCCCACTAGCTATCTATTTTACATTTGGTAGTGTATATATGTCCATGCCATTCTCTCACTTTGTCACAGCTTACCCTTCCCCCCCCCATATCCTCAAGTCCATTCTCTAGTAGGTCTGTGTCTTTATTCCTGTCTTACCCCTAGGTTCTTCATGACCGTTTTTTTTGTTTGTTTGTTTGTTTTGCTTAGATTCCATATATATGTGTTAGCATACGGTATTTGTTTTTCTCTTTCTGACCTACTTCACTCTGTATGACAGACTCTAGGTCCATCCACCTCACTACAAATAACTCAATTTCATTTCTTTTTATGGCTGAGTAATATTCCATTGTATATATGTGCCACATCTTCTTTATTCATTTATCTGATGATGGACACTTAGGTTGCTTCCATGTCCTGGCTATTGTAAATAGAGCTGCAATGAACATTTTGGTACATGACTCTTTTTGAATTATCGTCTTCTCAGGGTATTTCTCGGTACTATTTGTAGTTTTTTAAGGAACCTCCATACTGTTCTCCATAGTGGCTGTATCAATTTACATTCTTACCAGCAGTGCAAGAAAGTTCCCTTTTCTCCACACCCTCTCCAGCATTTATTGTTTCTAGATTTTTTGATGATGGCCATTCTGACCGGTGTGAGATGATATCTCATTGTAGTTTTGACTTGCATTTCTCTAATGATTAATGATGTTGAGCATTCTTTGATGTGTTTGTTGGCAATCTGTATATCTTCTTTGGAGAAATGTCTATTTAGGTCTTCTGCCCACTTTTGGATTGGGTTGTTTGTTTTTTTGATAGTGAGCTGCATGAGCTGCTTGTAAATTTTTGAGATTAATCCTTTGACAGTTGCTTCATTTGCAAATATTTTCTCCCATTCTGAGGGTTGTCTTTTGGTCTTGTTTTATGGTTTCCTTTGCTGTGCAAAAGCTTTTAAGTTTCATTAGGTCCCATTTGTTTATTTTTGTTTTTATTTCCATTTCTCTAGGATGTGGGTTAAAAAGGATCTTGCTGTGATTGATGTCATAGAGTGTTCTGCCTATGTTTTCCTCTAAGAGTTTGATAGTTTCTGGCCTTACATTTAGGTCTTTAATCCATTTTGAGTTTATTTTTGTGTATGGTGTAAGGGAGTGTTCTAATCTCATACTTTTACATGTAGCTGTCCAGTTTTCCCAGCACCACTTATTGAAGAGGCTGTCTTTTCTCCACTGTATATTCTTGCCTCCTTTATCAAAGATAAGGTAACCATATGTGCGTGGGTTTATCTCTGGGCTTTCTATCCTGTTCCATTGATCTATATTTCTGTTTCTGTGCCAGTACCATACTGCCTTGATTACTGTAGCTTTATAGTATTGTCTGAAGTCAGGGAGTGTGAATCCTCCAGCTCCATTTTTCGTTCTCAAGATTGCTTTGGCTAGAATCAGTATTTTTAAGTGCAGGTAATGAAACAGAAGATAGTGCCAGGTAGATCATTTGATCCTTTAAAAATTAAAAAAAAATAATAAAGGGAGAGAGAGGAGTTTAAATAAAAACAGTATCCAGACCCTCTAACTGGAAAAGTTATCTTTGGTCTCACATAATCTATACCCACTTCAAAAATTCATTTCAGATTGTCTGCCTCAAAATTTGAAGCCATGAGAAAGTAGAAACATACTGATTCATAACTAAAGATGATACCTTAACTTTTGTAAAATTATAACCTAAAATGACACCTTGATTCTACATTTACATGGGTACTGTAAATCATACTGTTTTAAGATGGCAGTGTGGTTAGGAATGTTATACATTTAATGAGAAATGGAGACTCATGTGCTTTTAGTTTATTATTCTGAGTTTTCATATTATGCTAAACAGATCACTTAAAATACAGTTTTGGTTAACTACAAAGAAAAACTCCATAAAATAAATCTATTTAGGGTATGAGATTGGGTGTGGTGCTGAACAGCAGCTTTATGTTTTACCATAAATTGTTAAATGGGTGGTCATCTCCACTGCCCACACAGGTTGTACGCAGAAGTTTTAAAAAGGAGGGTGAAAGCATATGATTTCCCTTTAGATGGAGCAGCCATTGAAACCTTTCTTTACTGTCCTTCCCTCCGCCTATCCCGCCAGAGCCAGGCAGGCTTTTAATTGCCATTCATATTACTATAAGGTGCCAAACACAGAATGTTTCAGGTAAATTATGTTTCTAAGTAAAATGTAACATCCTTTGGATCAATTCTTCTTATTACATTGGATTTTCTTAAAGTTCTGTGCCCTAAAGAGTATTTATAATTAATCGGAGGGAAAATTTTTAAAAAGCATTCTGTGACTTAAGTAGAAAGAGATGTTCTTTGTATTTTACAATCAAGAGAATTGAAATTCAGTTAAATTTCTTTTCTATGGCCTAAGTGTAAACACAGTATCTGTAATAAATATTGCATTGTTATAAGATGAGCATAGAGGAATTGGTATTTCAATAAAGTGATCTCAAATTTTGTTTTATAATAGCATTAGACAATTATATTTCCATAACAGGTACCCAATTAATATTTGAATTATATAAAGATCTGCCTGAGATAGGAGTCCTGTGTTGTGTATGGTTATCATTCTTAGACACTCATTCCATATTTGTCCATATGGTTTATGTAAATAATGTATTAGAAACATTTTCACTTCTTTTGAGTTCATGGATTATCATTCATGTTGTACTTTGAAGAATTTTTTTTAAAGTACATTGCATACTAAAGCCAAACAAAAAACTATGTTAAAAAGTTAAGGCAATTGCTTTTATCATTCTTACCTAAAAAGTATTGAATCTTAGAAATACAGATGTAAGATTCTCATAGAGAATTGTTCCTCTTTATTTAGAGACTTACTAGGAGAACATTATGGAGCATCTCTTTATTATTTATTTTCTCTGGTGTCTTCATGGTAATTTCTTGGGTAGTTAAGCAGTTTTTACTTTTCCAATACAATCTAACAATGTATCCATTTACTTGACTGGCCTTTTCTGTGAATACAGTGATTCATTAGTAACCAATTGAGACCTCTAATCCTCTATATTTTCTCCATAGCATTTATTTATTTGTAAATAAGTTGGAAGTTTGAAGGATTGCTTTTCTTTTACTGATACTTCTCTTTTAAATTCATACTTATGGGCTTCCCTGGTGGCACAGTGGTTGAGAGTCCGCCTGCCGATGCAGGGGACACGGGTTTGTGCCCCGGTCCGGGAAGATCCCACATGCCATGGAATGGCTAGGCCCGTGAGCCACGGGCGCTGAGCCTGCGCATCTAGAGCCTGTGCTCCGCAACGGGAGAGGCCACAATGAGAGGCCCGCGTACGGCCAAAAAAAAAAAAAAAGATTCATACTCATACGTACTTTATCACCCATTCACACACTTAACCATTGCTTATTGAACATATGTTACTTATTAGGCATGGTATTCAATATTGGATTTAGAAGAATAATCTTGATAGACATGGTCCCTGTCCATAAAATGTAGAGTTTGCTATGAGCAGTAATGTGAATGAAGATGTATACATTGTTCTAGAAAGGCATAGGAGGGACACTAGCCTGGACTGGAATGGTCATGAGAAAACTGGCTAGAGGAAATTGTATTAAAAGCTAAGAACTGAAGGGGGTCTTAGCTAATGAGGTAGATGATAAGGATTATGAAACCAGGGAGTTTCAGAGAGTACTTTAGGGAAAAGAAAGAATCTGTGTATCTATGAAGACTAGAAGGCAAAAGAAACATGACTAGAATTTTCAGAGAGCTTGAAGTAGTTCAGTGTGCTCAGTATATAGTATAGAAGTGGCAACGTGCAGGAGTTGAGGTTGGAGTTGTTAGCAAGTGCCAGATTATGCTGGATTGTTTAAACTGTGGAGTTTGGACTTTATCCTGAGAAGAATTTAAAGTCGTTAAAATAACTTAAGGGAAGGATTCCCACAATCATAATTGCTTTATAAAATGTTGCTCTTTTGTGCCATGGAGAATGAGCTGGTGGGTTCAAGGCACATTGTGAAAGGTAATATCTGAACAAGCCAACCTGAAAATTGCTTTTACTTTCTTATTCTAAGTAAAACCGGGGGACACTCTATCACCTAGAGCCCTGTCAGGTTGTAGCTCTTTTCTCTTCCACATCAATTGAATCAGTGGGTCTAGGAGTGAGGTAGGTAGTTTCTTTGCTCTTCACTGATGTCTTGACTCCATTATCTCTCTCTGCTTCATAAAAACACTCAGCTTTGTATCTCATCCAGTCAGACTGTATCAAATACTACCCCTCACCATTGTCCTATTGGCCACCAGGATATGCCCTCTTATTTCTTAATGGTTTTTAACTCCTGGCTATGTTCATTCTACCCAATAGCACTATCAACTAAACTTTGGGCAATGACCTTTGTCATTACCAATATGTTCTGGCATCTCCAAATTCCCAATTCCATATATCCCACTCACTGGCCACCACTTCCTGTTTTACGGGTTTCCCACTTCTGGTATGTCTACTATTACAACATTTCCACTGCCCCATCACATAGAATCAGTGGAATGTTTTACCTGTTTACATCCCCAATGCCCCCTCATCCCTCCTTCTTTAACTTAAATCTCATGGCCAATCACGATAATAACAACTTCACATATATATTCACAACCCTCTTTCCTCCTTTACTTTGTCACGGTGCTTTGCAAAACCACAGCCCTGGTTAATTCCAAACCTTCACCTATTCCTTGCCTGCACCTGACTGGTTGAATGTGGTTAGAATAAAAAGAGAAAAAGTGTAATACCATCCTGATTTATTTTGCTTCAAATTCATGTTCAGAAAATGCACATTGGTCCTTCATCCTGCCCATAAATCGTTCTTTCTTTTCCATCCATTCTCTCTCCCATTCTCCCAGGTGATTATTGTATATCATCTAGCTTCTACTTGAACTGTCAATAGCTACTCTCCATTGCCACTCCTAGCTGATAGTCTTACTTCTTGTTTAATTGACAAACTTGAAGCAATAAGGAAAGAATGTTGGTAAACTCCTGCCTACTGTCATTGGTGTCTCCATCCTATGCCACCTCTCCTGTTCTAACACATGTACATTCTTTGTTTCTCCCCAAGCTTTTGCTTTTGAGAAGACCTCTTCCTTTCTCATCTACACAAAAATATTACTCCAGCAATTCTTTCTATTCCACATTGCCAATTTCCCTGTGCTATTTCTCTCATCTCAAAACAACTATAGTAACAAATTCACTTTGCTCTTTATCCCATGAGTTACTACATATTTATCAGATTTAATCTCACTACTCTTCTGAATCTGTTTTTATGAAGTTTATAAATAACTTCTACTGAATCCAGGGGTTCTCAATTTGTTTTTCTCTCTCAGCATCATTTGACATAGTGGATCATATCCTCTTCCTGGAAACATTCTCTCCACTTGGCTTTCTGTATGCCACAACCCCTTGGTTTGCCTTCTGACTTATTGGTCCCCTTTTCTCAGTCTCTGTTGCTGGTTCCACCTTTTTATAAAGATGGAACACTTAAAGTGCTCCAGCACTCAGTCTGTGGCTCTCTCCTCTCTCTACCTTCACCCCCTTAGTAAGCTTATTCAGCCTAACAGATTTAAATATCTAAATGTATCCACCAGACTGTGGCTCCTCTCTGAATTAATCATACCACAATACTGATACAACACTTCCAGCTGGATGCCTAATAGAACTGACAGTGTCACATATCCTTAACTGAGCTTCTGGTATTCACCACCCTCTTACTGAAAAACAAAACAAAGGAAAAACAAAAACACAAAATACCTGCTCACTCACAGTTTTCTCTGTCTTGGTTATTCCCGCCCAAACCCTTTTAGTCATCCTTGAGTTTTCTTTTTCTTACACCCTGCATCTAGTTCATCTGGAATTCCTGTTGGCTGTAGCTTCAGAATATAACCAGAATCCAACCACTTCTCACCACTTACAGTATCACTCACTCTGATCCAAGTCACCATCATCTCTCACCTATATTATTGTAATAGCCTCCAAACTGGTCTCTTTTATTACTATTTTGATCTCCTACAGCCTTTTCTCAACACGCCAGCCAGTATGAAGCTATTAAAATGCTAACTCATAGCACGTTACTTTGTTCAATTAATGTGTCTCTATTTCACTCAAAATCTCAAGTCTTTACTATGGCTTATAAATTCTGACATAAATTTCTCTTTCTCCTTTTACTCTCTCACTTGCCCATTCAGTTCCAAATGAGCTTACTTCTAAAACATTCTGGGTACATTCCCACTTGAGGATTTTTCACTCTCTGTTTCCTCTGCTGCAAATGCTCTTCACCTTGAGAAATACATGCCATTTGAGCACCTCGTTAACATGAAGTCCATTGATGTATTAGTTATCTATTGATGCCTAAAAATAGTACCACAGGGCTTCCCTGGTGGCGCAGTGGTTGAGAGTCCGCCTGCCGATGCAGGGGACACGGGTTCGTGCCCCGCTCCGGGAAGATCCCACATGCCGCGGAGCGGCTGGGGCCGTGAGCCATGGCCGCTGAGCCTGCGCGTCCGGAGCCAGTGCTCCGCAACGGGAGAGGCTACAGCAGTGAGAGGCCCGCGTACCGCAAAAAAAAAAAAAACAGTACCACTAATTTAGCAACTTAAAATAACACACATTTATTTCCTCACAGTTTCTGTGAGTCAAGAGTCCAGTCATGGCTTAGCTGTGTCCTCTGCACAGCTGCAATCAAGCTGCCAAGGCTGCAGTCACATCTGGGGCTTGATTATGTATCTTGATGATCTATCTGTATCCTTGCTCGTATGGTTGTTGGCAGCATTCAATTATTCATGGGCTGTTGGAGTGAGAGATTGAGATTCTTGGCTGGAGTCTGCCCTCAGCTCCTTTCCAGATAGGTCTTCCCAACATGGCCACTTACTTCCTCAAAGCCAGAAATGGAAAGATATTACAATCATCTGTAATGTGATCACAGAAGTGATATTCTGCCACGTTTAGCACATTCCATTTCTTATAAAGAAGTCACAGGCTCCACTCATACTCAAGGAGACAGGATATCATAATTGTAAGAGTACCAGAAGGTGGCGCTCATGTGGTCCCTTCTTAGAGTATGTCCATCATACTTTACCACCATATTTAAGATCATAACCACCTTGAACTTTTAACTTCTAAAGAACTTCTTATCCTCTTCAAGTTTTTTTTTCCTCCATAATACTTCACAACTCCTAACACACTGTATAATTTATTTTTTCACTGTGATTATTGTGAGCGAAAGTTAACAGAACTATTTTCCCTACTTATCTTCCATTAAACTCCTGGCTCTGTTTCCCTGAAAAGACCTAAATATGGTGTCCATTATATTATGAAGCATTGTTGCTAATTATTACCCCTGATGGGTAAATTCCATCAGACTGGGAGGAAATAAGAATGACCTATAAATACCTAATAAGAACATCATATTTTAAGCTTCTCTGAATGTCTTGAGTCTTGGAACTAGGGTGTCCCTTGCAAGGGACACTGAAATTTACACCCATGGAATTATTAAAGATACATTAAGACGTGTGAGGCATGGAGATGTGAGGCAGAGTGGTGCTGGTGAGGAGTTCCTGCACCTGCCCTGTGGGGACCTCACATCCTTATACCTCAGTTGTCTGCTGTGTGGCTACTGCAAGGACCCCACTGGGAGGAATGCCTGACACTGGCCTTCCAGAAAGCTGTGGTTCCTGTCCTACACGGTTCTGCATAGACTGAGCAGTCCTTTGACTCTGAATGTTTAGTAGAGACTAAAAAGCCCCCCTGATAGGCTTATAATTATTATCTATCTCCCTTTCTGGAATATTAACTCCATAAGGGCAAGGCCTCTTGACTGTTTTATTTTCCAGGAGATCTGGCGATACCACTCCCTCCCTTTGTCCCCTTGCCCTATGGATGTTGTGGCTTCCTTTCTACATTGACTCACTCTCCCCCGTTTGGTTTCGTAGCTCTTTCATCACAGATATAACAGATTTGTTGCATTAACTTCCCTCTGCTTTAATTACCTAGGATAGTTTTCATTTTCCTGGCTGGTACCTGATTGACACTGATTAAGCACAAAATTCCAACATTCTTTGAGAGAGAATCTAATTGCTTATATGTGGTCTGGTGCCCACTCCTGAATTTGTCATCTGTGCACAAAGAAACAGGGCCATGTACTATGGGAATGACTGATGGGAACATCAGAGTACTATCTCAGAGAAAGAGACAGGCATATTGAGCTGGACTGGGATATATAATGTTTTCCTTGAGCTGTCAAATATTAATATATTCAAGCAAAACTTGCTTGGATCAAAAGCACATAGATATATGTATGAACAAACTTTGTTGGTTCAGAAACAACTTTTGCTGGCTTAGACATTCACACATAAATTCTTCATTTCCTCATTGGACTATGCTTTGTCTGTTTGACCCTACAGTAAAATTCCAAGGTGAAACTTTTCAAATGTTTTCAAGTGGTCACTTCAGGAGTTTTTTCAACCTCAGATTTATATACTCAAATCAGTTCAACCACATAAGTCTATGGGTGTGTGATTCAATTTCCTATTAGACTCATTTCTGTCTGAGCCTTCCGCTTACTGGAATATATTATCAAAGCATCAGACAGTTGGAATAATGCTTGAATGCTCCCAGATTATGGTTCTACCTATTACAGAATAAACAGATCATTAATATTTATATCTAGCACATGCTTCACACATGCAGAACAATTTTTCTTTAATATTGTGTGCCTTAATTTTTCAAGTGATTCCTTAAGAGGAAAATCTAGCCACTCCCTAAGTGTCTGAGGATTCTTTCTATAATACTGGGAATATACTACTAAATACTTTTTGACAACCAACTTGATCATTAATAAAAATTAGTAGACTGTGATGGTTTACAATAGATCTTCACAGACATTGTTTCCCAGAGATCATCTAGAAAAGTCTAGGTCAGCCAAAGAATATGAATATTGGATTTTAGTTAATAATCATTTTCAAAAATGTGGTAACTCAGTACAATTACATCACTTTGTTGAACACTTCAACCACAGTTCCTAAAAGACTGAACACAAATCCATGAGTGGAGTGCAATCATCTTTCTCTTAGCCTGGAATAAATACTGACAGATGCAACTTGTGAAAAGGTTGTTTATCAAAAGATACATTATAATTCAGAATTTAAAACACTTTTTGGACATTTCCCTAAGAGGAAATGTTATGTAAGTCTAAGGTTTTCAAGCTAAATTTTATAAACCATTAAACCTGTGATACTAGGTCATGATCCTTTGCTAATTTTACATCTGGGGAAAAAGTTTTGAGAGAGGGCATTTCTTACCCATTACCCATGGGTAAGAAATGAGTATGGCTCTAGGAAATTTTGTGAAGTAGATGTACCTTATTTTGTGCATCCTATCTCCTCCTTTCTCTTCTCCTCTTCACATCTCTGTAACTCTTCTAAATATCCATGGCCTTCCTATTAACCTAAGCCTTGCTTCCACACATTCTACTGGGGTCTGCCTTCAGCTGGGGATGGCTTTTTATGGAAAAGTGTGTCATGGGTCGAAATTGCTTTCTTTAAATGAACTTTTATCCTGATTAAAACTGTCATTTCTTCAGCACAACAGACATAGGCTGGTAGGAGAACAGTGACAAATTAGAATATTGTAAGTTTGAAGTAACTAAATATTTTTGCATCTTTGTCTACGTATTCTAATCTTAAGATGTTCATTCACATAATTCCCATAATCTTACCCTCAACTTTATATGTGTCCTTAGTTACCATTATTCTTCTTCCCATACCCTCACCCAAGAATGGAACACACACTCTGTATCCTTCTTCCTTTCTCCTAAACCTACTGCCCTTTGAATTCCACTCATACTTTTGTACTGATATCTCTGTATTAAGATCAGCAATAACTTTCTAACTGATGAATTCTGTGGCCATTGTTTAGATCTCTACATGACTGTTCTTTTTTCGCAATTAAATACTAACTCTTCCTTGAAAAAAGAAAGTCTCCTTTCTCTTGGTTTCTGTGACATGTAATGCTCGTCTTATCTCTCTGGACAATTCTCGATGTCTTGAATGTTTCTTAAGGGCTGGAAAAAAAAAAAAAGAAATAAAAAAACCACCTCATCAGTACTCATTCGCTAAGTTGAGTTTTTCACTGCATGTACATAAAGATTTATTCCCCTTGTTATCAAAGGGCTTCGAGTCTAATGAGGAAATCAGACAATAAAACGAGACATTTTCATGTACTGTGGTAATCGTCATTATAGAAATGGGATTATCAAGCTGTGTCCTTGGTTAAAATACTTTTCTGCCTCTGTACCGTACCCAAGACTCCTGAGGATAGTAGAACAACCTTTCTACAACAGTTACCTACCCAGCTTAGCATCATTTCTCACTACTCCCCCAAAAGCAGTCTATGTTGTAGACTGGAAATAGCCACAAGATAATACGTGTCTTATGTGTCACTACTCTCAATTTCAGTGTCCACGACGACGTCATTACTTGCTTACAGCACTCATTCCCACTTGAACCTGGTTCAAGAGAAGCTGCAAAATCTCTGCATTTGGAGGGAGGAACTAAAGGCTCACAAGCCACCCCTTGGCAGTACCAAAAGTCTAGTGGGAATGGAAATTTTTCTTAGCACAGTTATTTCCAACTAATAGAAGTTTGCATTCAGGTTGAAGCTCATTGCCATCCCCGTTCTACCTAGCCTATTCTAAACTACTTCTTTGTTGTATTTTTCCACCTCTCCTTGGGACCCTCATTCCTTAACTGCCTCCTCTGTGTTCTCGGTGGTTCTTATTCTATCCCAAATTTTGAAGGCAAGAGAAATTTCATCCGTATAATCCTCAAAGAAAAGATTTGCTTCTTGACTAGAATCTGAACTGAAAAGGGGGAGGAGGGGGGGAACTACATGTTGTGCTAGATCGTGGACTTTAAGACACTAATTTTGACATTAAGCTGCTACTCACGACAGCTAATGACTTTCCTGTCCACTCTTGCATGGGCTACATTTATACATAGGATTTCTTCTGTTTGGAACATTCTTTTACTGCTCTGCTTAGCTAATTCCTTCCTTCTTTTTAAGAGTTCACTCTTCTATTTTCTCTAGGAAGCTTTCTTGAACTCCCTCTCCCCTCAACCCATTTTCTGATGAAGGTAGGAATTCATCCTCTAACCACTTTATGTACCCTTCTATCAAAGCACCTTCTGAGTTGTCATTTATACCTTTGCCTCTACCACTGACCTCAATTTTGTATCTCTTATTGCTAGTGTCTAGCATGGTTTGGCATGCATGGAAATTTTTATTGAATGAAATAATGAATAATTGAATCTTTAACTGATAGTGTATAAAGTAGTAAAAACATTTGGTCATGTTGGGAAAAATATTTTATTATTACTTTTCGGAACACACACCTTTCCTTTTCTTGTGTATAGAGTATATTCCATTAGCATTAGAACTCTGTAAATGTTTGTTTGTCTGTGTATGTTGGGGTTGATTCGAATATGGCCTTGTTGGTAAATGGTAATGGGACAGGGGCTATTCATATGTGTGAAATTTTTATATAAATATATATATGTGCTCACAAGTGTATGTGCATATATGTGTGTGTATGTCTCCAAGTTATTGTAACAAAGTGTAACTAGAATTATTATAATTTGGGGGCTATCATTGTTTCATCATATTTCATTTTTTTAACATTTGAAATTTTAACGAATTTTAAGGAAAAATATTTTCCATTTTAATTAAAGGGTATAGATAGGATAATATTCTATCTAAACAAAATAAATGCCATTTATACTCTTCCGCTTTCTAAAACTGGGTCATATATGTATGAGAAATTTTGGTAATGGTAATTTCTTTTTAGATATGATAGATATGAGGACAGATCACAAAGTAATTGGACACTCAGACTCTGGAATTAGATTAGGTTCAAACCTAGTCACTTACCTGCATGACCATTAATAAGTTCATTGATCTCTTTTTGTCTCCCTTTCATCATCTTTAAAATAGGAATAGTAATGGCGCCTGCCTCACAATTTTGCTGTAGGGAACAAGGAGATGATTCATATTAAGTCTTCAGCATAATACTTGGACATATTGCTCAGTACTGCTCATATGAGCAATATTGCTGGTGTTGGTGAAATAAAAATGTAATTCATAGTGTATAATACTTATTACCATCTCTGATAGCTCAGAAATCATACTGTGTTGATTTCTTTCCCCTACCATCTTTAAAAAACTACTGTTTTACAATGTAAAATTTTCCAAGCTTTTCATGCCAAACCTTTTATTTTTCAGTTCTATTCCATATGCAGAGTCAGAACAAGGGAACATTTTGAAACAACCTTCACTTATTTCATTAACTTCTGAATATCTGCCTGAAGAGAAACTATAACAAATTCATCCAAGTTATAAGCTCAAAGTTCCAAATTGAAAATTCAATACTGTGTTTAGTTTATTCAAATACAAACAGTTTTGAAAATATTTTCATTTTTATTCCATTCTGGCAAAAATAATACTTGTTTATTGTAGGAAATTTTTTAAAAATTGAAAAGTTAAAAAAAATCACCTGTATTTCCACCAGTCACATGAAACAGCAGCAGACACTTGGATCCAAAACCTTCCAGTATTTTATGTACTTGTACTTACGTGTTTGTATACATACTCTTTTTATAAATAAGATCATACTTAACATACAGTTTTCTAATCTGCCTTTTCAACTTGAAAATGTGTTGAGAATACAGGTACATGTAATTATTTGCATCATTTAAAAAAGCGGCCTAGCATTTATTCGTATTGATAACTATAATTTATTTCTCCACTATTGAGCATTTTCAGTTGTTTATCAATTTCCTTAGTATAACCAGTGCTGTGAGATCAATGTCCTGACAAATAAACTCCTTTAAATATTCATGATTCTTTCCTTAGGCCATATTCCTAACGATAGAATGATATTAGGTCAAGGAATACATGCCTTTTTTAGGCTTTTAAAACACTTTGCTAAATTGCTTTCTGGAATGGTGTTTCAATTTTTATATGCACTAGCAATGTATGAATTATTTTCCCTATAAGTTTCATAAGAAACACATTATAAATCATATTTTAATTTGCGTCTCTTTAATTACCAGTGAATTTGACATTTTAAAAAATTGTATATTTGCTCCTAAAGAAGGCTGAGGTTGAGTCAGATCCAAAGAATCTGGAAAAACCCTGAGAATTATATCACAGAAACCAAAGGGATAGAGTTTCAAGAAAGTTGTTGTTAGAAATCACTTAAGATAAGGACTGCAGGATGCCCAGAGCGCACTGGTGGTGCATCCAGGAGAGGCTCAGAGGAGTGGTGGGAAAAAGATTCCAATTTTGGGTGGAGGCGTGGAATAAGAAGCCAGAAAGGAGGACAGTGTCTATGGAATACACTTTTTAGAAGCTTAACTTTAGAAGGAGGGCAAAAGGGGGAAAAGGACCAAAGGGGAAAGAGGACAAAAAGGAAAGTTTAGAGAGTCTTAAGCTTGTTTAAAGGTGGGCTAGAAAGTGAGAAGCTCTAGATGAAAAAGAAAAAAAATGAGGCATTTGATATGCAGGTAGGTGTGCAATGAAGGAGTTGGATATGGGGCTCAGAGCACTGAGGAGGACCCATCAACTGGAGATCCCTTATCATAGAGAGTTGGAAGAGATAAGATAATAAAAATATTAAATATGTAATATATAAAACATATATAACATATATGTTATTGGTGGGGGGGAGACTACAAGAGTTTGCGAAAGCTCTGCTTGATAGCTTCTATTGGAAAAGGATGCATCGTAATTTGTGGAGAGTGAATAAACTTCAAGTCATCATCTATTAACTGACACTTTTTTTATCTGCCGAGGAATATAAGAAACAAGGTTCTATTAGTAGTTGTTCCTCCAGAAAGTCACTATGTAAAACATATTTTAGGGGGTTTTAATTAACAGCAGGTAGCATTTACTACCACAGAAGCAAATTTATTCATTAGTTAAACAAATTCCTACTCAGTACCAAATGCAGCATAGTCAGTTTAGAAATGCTTATCTATTTTAACCACTGGAAGCTGTTTTGTAAACCCAGTATCCTTAGAGAGCTGTTGCTGGAATATGTAATCATTTTGGCATAAAACTTAATCCCTAAAAATGCAGTTTGAATTACTGCATGATTTCTTTATCTTTAGTAAGTGAGGGTTTGTGATGAAACAGATGAGACTTTTATTCAGCTTTTTCAAAAAATGTTTTCAATGATATATTCTAGCAAAGTGCCTCTATTTTCTATCGTAAGACATCTCTTAATCATACTGGACAGTTTCATTGTATCTGCAATAAAGGAAATGAACAATGGAAACATTTATGTAGTGTCTGATTGTCTGGGGATGATGATCTATAAGATGCAGACCTATTATTTAATGCTTTGGGGATTCCCTTCTCTTCCTCCATCATTCCTTTGAGCTCTGGTTTCTGTACTAATCCCAGGGAGAAAACACAAGCATTTATGTTATTTCTGGATTGGAAAATTAGACTTGTACTTAACAGTTAAAGAATATTCTTAATTAACTAAAAATAGAGGTGATTAAATTGTCATGAGTAATGACTGTGGCATTTTTCTCCTTTTTAATAGAGGTAATGGTCCATAACTCTGGGCACTCTGGACATATATGTGAAACCCTTCCAATTTTTAAGTTTGTGATTCTAGGATTTGAATATTTATGGTGCACTATACCTCTATGATGGTGATTTATTTTTACTGAGCCTCATGGGCTGCAAATTGTCTTGCCAAGTTGGTGGAGGATCAGAAGATGAAAGAAAGGCTGAATGCTATTTTGTTCCTTGTTGAGCTAATTAGGAATCTAGGGCTTATTTAGAAACCTGCAAATCTCAGACTCAGTCTATTCGTCTAGCTCAGGCTCTATTTTAGACTGTATTTAGTTTTCCCTCAGGTCAAAGGGGAAAGAGAGGTATATTCTTAAGTCCCAGATCTCAGAGGAAAAAGGGAAACGAAAGTTAAGCAGTGACGACATTGGGAATCTGGTAGAGTGGGAGATTAGTTGGGAGGGAGGACATCTTTCATTGTAGTAAAGTGAAAGGAAATTAAGTATTTGTAGTGGAATGTGTCATATTATATACAATAACCTGATCTGTTAGAGAGTTAGGACTTCCATGTGATCTGGAATACTCAGATCATCTGCTACTGACATTGTTATCCTTATAATCCACAGACTAACCTTTATTTTAAATTTTCTAGACTCTAAAATGTCTTTATTATAGTCTAACAGTAGTATGTATTATTATTTTCAAGGTAGTAAATCAAGTAAAATTCACTATATTTTCATCTCTTTAAGAATTAGTGAATACTTTACTGTCTTTGATTAAGATGGGAAAGAAGCTCTGGCCTCATCATCAATACATTAATGGTGTAAACTATTACTTCTACAAAATGGGAAGATTTGTTCTCTTTGTGTTGATTTTTATTTAGCTTTTGTTTCAGAATATACCCTAATGGGGCAAGTCGGGGGGCAGGTGTTTATGCAATGTCCTTAATGCATACACTACCCAAAATCAGGTAAGGGGTATAAAAGATGAACAACGTATAGCCCCTGTTCTAGGAGAATTTACCAAAAAATAAGGGAGAGAATGTTCATAAACAACAGTGATGCAAGATGGTTCTTTCTTGTATTTGAACACATCTTTGAAGAAATAATCACTGGTTCAAAAAATCAAGTCATTAGACAAAGGTACACATTGAGAACATTTATTCCCTCTTACTTTTTGTGTATCTTGTATATCCTTTCCACTATTTCTTTATGCAAATGTAACTATCTGTATGTTTCCTCCTTTCTTATACACATAATTTACTATATACACACCATTTTACCCCTTGTCCAAGGTTTTCTAGGGGTTGTGAGCAAAACACTTGAAGAAGGGACAAAAGACGGAATAACTTCTAGCTAAGAGTTCAGGGATGTTTCAAGGATGAGTTTTTGTTTAAGTCCTAAAAATATGGTAATGCAGGGAAAAAACATTCTATATGAAAGAATATCAAAAGCTCAGAGGCAGGAAGTAGAATTTCAAGAAATAATTAGAAAATATCAAGTTGAACTATAAATGGATAGAGTAGTGGGGGAAACTGAATGAGTGGTTTGGGGGAATTCTGGGCATTTTTGTCTATTGTAACCTCAAAATTTTCCATCCTTTGGAAAAAGTATACCAATCTTGTGTTGCTGGAGTTGGTGGATTTCTGGGTTTTGACTGCTAAAATTGCCTTTGACTAAACAACTCAATGGTTTTCATATTACTACTTAAAATATTTAAAAATTCAAATTTAAGCTTAACTGGCATATGTTTTGATCACTTTGTAGCTTCTCTTTGAAACTCTCCAGCCATGATCACTGCAAACTCTTCTCAGCTTAGCGTCAAATGATGTTGACACTACCCATATCTAAGGGTCATGGGCCAACACTAAAAAAACCAAACAAACAAAAAAATAGAGATTCTTCCAAGTCTCAGAGAATAAAATGGATCTGGATTGATTTAACATTTTGCTCTGTCTTCTGGGGAAAACTCTAGCTCATATGATTTCTGTGTAGCAAGGGTCCATCAATTTTAACCAGATGCACTCTTGGGTCTCCAGATGATATCATAATAGTAGGGTAGTTGAGAGAATAATAATGCTGTAGCTGCTTGAGAGAACAAAGAAACATTGATGAATGTTTACCACCCAACTCTAAAAAGATACTTTGCTTAAATTTAATTTGAAGATTTCTTTCCTGATGATTTAGATTTAGTGAGTAGGATTGTAAAAGTGGTCCCTTGAGATCTGACCATTCTGTGCATGTTAGACTAAGTAGATTTTTTTTCATCTAAATCTCTATTTTTTTTAAGTATTATAAAATTATAAATATCATATGATAGAGTGGGCTTTTAAAGTGATATAAGAAATTCCTTCGAGCTGTTCCCACATTCTTTCCAAACTCTTTTTCCAAACAACAGTGCTTTTTTTCTGACTTAAAAGTTTTCCTCCATCTTAGGTTAGTGAATCTGGTAAAATACTGTAGTAGCATCTATCGTCGACACTTAATGTTATTTACCTTATTTCTATAATTTAATAAATTAAATCATTTTATATTTTAAATATAAGTAAGGTAATTATCAGGTGATATGTTTTCTGTTCATTATTTCACATATTTATTTTATGTTGTACATAATTTGGCTTATCATGTATTTTCCCCTGAAGTTTTTTACCCTATAATGGGGAAGGTGGTAATTATGTAAATAGTTAGGTCCTTCTCTAATATAATCTCAGTTTTATTGATTAGACATAGAAATTCTTTACTCCTTTTCTATGATGCAGTTTTTAAATCAGTTGTTCATTGATCAATTTGATTCTCTGTCCTGGTATCTGGAACTAATATGTGTTCAAATTAAGGATTGGATCTTCATAATCACCAGTTAGCAGCCCAGCCTCATTGGTCTTTTGTCTTCTTCCCTCCAGCATTTAGTCTTACGACTGTTGATATTATTTATCACTAAGTGATAATTTTTTCCAAACATTGTGATTAAAATATATATTTGATTTGATATCTGATTTCATTCCTGTAAAGTAATAATATAAAATACTGGTCTATCAAGAGAATTAGAATTTGAATCTAGTTGTCCCTAGCTAAAAAAAAATCATCCAAAATCTCATCTGGTGATGAGACTCTATATCAACCAAGATAACTTATTTATCAACTTGTTCACAAAGTCTCACTTCCAATCCAAAGCTGAGTTCAACAATCCAAAACTGTTGTTTCACCTGAACTTTGCCCAATTCCAAATAGTTCTCTGCCTTTACAGACTTACTTTAAAATCACCTAGCCCAGGCAAAACCAAAACAAAACAAACAAAAATTAATATCGTCCTCCGATTTCCCTTGTATATAACAGTCCTAAGATTTGTTTGTTTCTCTTAGGTTGTGTTACCCCTCCCTGAAGTACATCTAATAAATTTAGTTTGACTTGATCAACAGATTTTTACTGATCTTTCTGAGGGAACTGACAGTCAACAGATGGAGAAAAGAAAATTCTGAGAGTCCAATAAATGCCTCCATCTTTGACCCATATCAGTTGTCTTTTTTGTTTTGTTTTGTTTTTTATGATGGAAGGAAGGGCACAGCAGTAAACAGATGGGAGAGTTGCTTTTCCCATCGAATCATCATTTCCTAAACATTGTCCACCTGGTGACTTCCCTAATCTTAACCTGGCTGCTGCATGTTAACCTGGTGGCTTGATGCCAAGACCAGTCCTACCACAGTGAGTGCTTACATTTGGGTGTTCACCTTTCCTGAATGGGAACTGGCTGACACTCCCTGATATAGATTATTCCTTCTTTTGGCACCATTTGTGACAGTCAATTAAAGCTGACTGGAATCTAAACCCAGCTGGTATGATGGACAAAACATTGTTAATAGATAGAGATATAGCTAGAATTCTGCTTTCACTGGTTATTAGACCGATAGCCTGAGGAAATCAATTATCTCCAGTGAACTTCATTTCTCATTTTGGGAAAATAAAAGTAACAAGGGATATTGTTTAACATCCCACTTAAAATTTTTTTTTAAGTTTTAAAGCTTCTAGTGTAGACCTGAGCATATTGCAAACGTTCAGGAATGAGTGATGTTTCTTTGTTTCTTCTTTCCCTTTAATAATGTCTTACATCTCTGAAAATTGCCCTATAGAATAGACTTTTAACCCCACAGCATCTGTATTTGTTATAAATATGGAATATCAGAGATAGTTATTTTTAAAGTTATTAGAAGTTAGTTTTTATATTGCATATAACTTTCCTTTCAGATTAATTTTGCTTTTTAACCTTAATAAAGACTAGATTGAACCTATCTATAGGATAAAGAAACACCCTGGGTCTGCCTTCATCTCTGCACCTAAGTCCAAGTGACAGCTTAAATGGAAGAAAGCAAATCATAGAAGGGACATTGTTAGAAAAGAACTGAATAAGATAGAAGAATGTATCCTAAGTAGATTTTACTGCTCTCAGCTCTTATCAGATGAAAACTTGCCACTAAGGAGAGTTGTCAGATAAAATACAAAAGTTCAATTAAGGGCTTCCCTGGTGGCACAGTGGTTGAGAGTCCGCCTGCCGATGCAGGGGACACGGGTTCGTGCCCCGGTCTGGGAAGATCCCACATGCCGCGGAGCGGCTGGGCCCTTGAGCCATGGCCACTGAGCCTGCATGTCCGGAGTCTGTGCTCCGCAATGGGAGAGGCCACAGCAGTGAGAGGCCCGCGTACCGCAAAAAAAAAAAAAAAAAAAAAAATTCAATTAAGTTTAAATTTCAGATAAACTAATAATTTTAGTATAAGTATATCCTAATATTACTTGGGATGAATTATATGCCAATAAAATGGACAACCACGAAGAAATGGACAAATGCTTGGAAAGGTACAATTTTCCAAGACTGAACCAAGAAGAGTTAGAAAATACAAACAGACCTATCACAAGTAATGAAATTGAAACTGTAATTAAAAATCTTCCAACAAACAAAAGTCCAGGACCAAATGGCTTCACAGGTGAATTCTATCAAACATTTAGAGAAGAGCTAACACCCATCCTTCTCAAGCTCTTCCAAAAAATTGCAGAGGGAGGAACACTCCCAAATTCGTTCTATGAAGCCACCATCACCCTGATCCCAAAACCAGACAAAAATATCACACACAAAAAAAATTACCGACCAATATCACTGATGAACATAGATGCAAAAATCCTCAACAAAATACTAGCAAACAGAATCCAACAACACATTAAAAGGATCATTCACCATGATCAAGAGGGATTTATCCCAGGAATGCAAGAATTCTTAAATATATGCAAATCAATCACTGTGATACACTGTATTAACAAATTAAGGAATAAAAACCATATCATCATCTCAATAGATGCAGAAAAAGCTTTTGACAAAAATTCAACACCCATTTATGATAAAAAAAAATCTCTCCAGAAAATGGGCATAGAAGGAACCTACCTGAACATAATAAAGGCCATATATGACAAACCCACAGCAAGCATCATTCTCAATGGTGAAACACTGAAAGCATTTGCACTAAGATCAGGAACAAGACAAGGATGTCCACTCTCGCCACTATTATTCAACATAGTTTTAGAAGTCCTAACCATGGCAATCAGAGAAGAAAAAGAAATAAAAGGAATACAAATTGGAAAAAAAGAAGTAAAACTGTCACTGTTTGCAGATGACACGATACTATACATAGAAAATCCTAAAGATGCTACCAGAAAACTACTAGAACTAATCAATGAATTTGATAAGGTTGCAGGATACAAAATTAATGCACAGAAATCTGTGGTGTTCCTCTACACTAACAATGAAAAATCAGAAAGAGAAATTAAGGAAACAATCCCATTTACCATCACAACAAAAAGAATAAAATACCTAGGAATAAACCTACCTAAAGAGGCAAAAGACTTGTACTCAGAAAACTATAAAACACTGATGAAATAAATCAAAGATGACATAAACAGATGGAGACATATACCATGTTCTTGGATTGGAAGAATCAATATTGTGAAAATGACTGTACTACTCAAAGCAATCTACAGATTCAGTGCAATCCCTATCAAACTGCCAATGGCATTCTTCACAGAATTAGAACAAAAAATGCTACAATTCGTATGGAAACACAAAAGACCCCGAATAGCCAAAGCAATCTTAAGAAAGAAAAACAGAGCTGGAGGAGTCAGGCTCCCAACTTCAAACTATACTACAAAGCTACAGTCATCACGACAGTATGGTACTGGCACAAAAACAGAAATACAGATCAATGGTACAGGATAGAAAGCCCAGAGATAAACCCACACACATATGGTTACCTAATTTACGACAAAGGAGGTAAAAACATACAACGGAGAAAAGACAGCCTCTTCAATAAGTGGTGCTGAGAAAACTGGACAGCTCCATGTAAAAGAATGAAATTAGAGCACTACCTAACACCATACCCCAAAATAAACCCAAAATGGATCAAAGACCTAAGTGTAAGACTGGACACTATAAAACTCTTAGAGGAAAACACTGGAAAAATATTCTTTGACATAAACCACAGCAAGATATTTTTTGACTCACTTCCTAGAGGAATGAAAATAAAAACAAAAATAAACAAATGGGACCTAATGAAATTTAAAAGCTTTTGCACAGCCAAGGAAACCATAAATGAGACAAAAAAACAAACCTCAGAATGGGAGAAAATACTTGCAAATGAAGCAACAGACAAAGGATTAATCTCTAAAATATACAAACAGCTCATGGAGCTCAATATCAAAAAAACAAACAACCCAATTTAAAAATGGGTGAAAGACCTAAATAGACATTTCACCAAAGAAGACATACATATGGCCAAGAGGCACATGAAAAGCTGCTCAACATCACTAATTATTAGAGAAATGCAAATCAAAACTACAGTTAGGTATCACGTCACACCAGTTAGAATGGGCATCATCAGAAAATCTACAAACAGCAAATGCTGGAGAAGGTGTGGAGAAAAGGGAACCCTTTTGCACTGTTGGTGGGAATGTAAATTGATACAACCACTATGGGAAGAAAAAACAGTATGGAGGTTCCTTTAAAAACTAAAAATAGAATTACCATATGACCCAGCAATCCCACTACTGGGCATATACCCTGAGAAAACCGTAATTCAAAAGGACATATGTATCCCAGTGTTCATTGCAGCACTATTTACAATAGCTAGGACATGGAAACAACCTAAATGTCCAACAACAGAGGAATGGATAAAGAAGATATGGTACATATATACAATGGATTATTAACCATAAAAAGGAACGAAATTGGGTCATTTGTAGAGATGTGGATGGACCTAGAGTCTGTCATACAGAGTGAAGCAAGCCAGAAAAAGAAAAGCAAATATCGTATATTAACGCATATATGTGGAATCTAGAAAAATGGTACAGATGAACCTATTTGCAGGGCACGAATAGAGACGTAGATGTAGAGAGTGGACATGTGGACAGAGGCGGGAAGGGGTGGGTGGGACAAATTGGGAGATGAGGTTTGACATAAATACACTAACATGTGTAAAATAGATAGCTAGTGGGGACCTGCTGTAAAGCACAGGGAGCGCAGCTCCGTGCTCTGTGACAGCCTAGGTGGGTGAGATGGGGGGTGGGGGGGTGGGAAGGAGGTCCAGGAGGGAGCGGATATAGTTATACATACAGCTAATTCACTTCATTGTATAGCAGAAACTAACACAGCATTGTAAAGCAATTATACTCCAATAAAAATAAATAAATAAATTTCAGATAAACTACTAATAATTTTTAGTATGTCCCAATATTACTTGGGGTGAATTATGCTAAAAACATATTTTTTATCTGAAATTCAAATTTAACTTAGTGTCCTATATTTTTATTTGCTAGATATGGAAACTTTAATATGAAGAGAACTGGCATAGCTGATATTAATTGTACTTTTAATAAAAAGATGTTTATTATATATAATTATATTATCTCTTTAATGTAGTTTGATCATTTGTCAGGAGAAGTCAATTTTTTCTCTTTTAAAGGTTTCTATTGGCAACAGCAGTTATTGCTTCATAATGAGTTAAAGCAACAACACAAAAGAAAAAAAAGATAGTTGCAAGGGAAAATATTAGTTGCAAAATGCACTGATGAGAAAATACACATGTGAAAAATAGCCTATTCTTACATGTCCTAGACAAAACTCTAAGGTTTGCTTTTAAGTCTAAAAACCACTGAGGTCTGTTAAACAGTTGTATTCAATTCAACTGTTAATTGAATACAATTAATTATGTTGTTTGTATATGAATATACCAATGTTCATATATTCAATTGTATATGAATATACAAAATATACAAATATGTTAATTTTCAGACACATTTACATAGAGTTAAATCAGAGCAAGTTAAATTATTTATAAAACACACTAAGTTATAAATTATCCTGATTGGTTTATTAACATAAATGGTGCTTTAAAAAGCATATTAAAATGTCAACTTAAAACAGTTAATTTATTCGACAGGCATACTGCTTTCAAACAAAAACAAAAATTGATATAGTAGTCTTTTAAGAGATGTAAAGAACCCAAAGTATATATTCCCACATCCAGCTTGGACAGTGAAGACCAAATTACAGGCCCCCATACAGCCTAGTATGTACATTCACATGACTTTACTATTCTATTGTCTTCTTTAGCATGACTTTAGCTCAGGAAAATTGCTTGATATTTCATACTGGTCCAGATTGATCCATCTTCAACAGAAAGCATTAGCATACAATTTGTGTCCTCAATTCTACAAATCTTTTGCCTCATATATCTTCAGCTTGTTTTTGCAACGAATCCTAGACTCTTTTATCTGGATCTTTAGCTAATACTAATCAAGCCATTCCTTTGTTAAGACCTGCCTTATACCAAGTTTTCAATTTTCAGTAAGTTCTGACCTCTGATTCTGTCCTCAGAGACACTGCTGCAGCCCTGGAGGTGTTGATCCCCTTTAGGGAAGTAAGCAGCCACTCAGATTTGTCTTATCAACAAGTGGTGTTGGTGATATTTGGGGAGCTGGTCTTCCACAAGGCTAAGGGCACAGTCCTAGAACCAGACTTCCCAAGTTCGAATCTCACTTCTCCTACTCACTACCTGTGTGACCTTGGGCAAGTTACTTAACCTCTCTGTGCCTCAATTTCCTCAGCTGTAAAGCGGAGCATAATAAAACCTACTTCACAAAATCATTGTGTTGATTAATATGTATGCAAACAACTTTAAATAGTACCTGGCATGTAGTAATAGGGATGTGTTATTAAATTATTCATGTTAATATTATTGATTGTTTTATTTAAATTAGTATAATTATAAAATTATAATTATTCATATTATTAAATGCCCTAGGGCATTTAAAATATTTTTATTTTCAAAAATAATTACACTTATAACTTTCCATGACCATTTTATTGTATAATATGGTGTATTTTATTTATAATAATAGAATGTAAAATTGGAAATTTTTTTCTTAAACAAATTGTATAATTTTCATTTTCTCAGATTCTCTGAAATGCATACCTTTGAATTTCCTTCATTTTCCACAGACGTTAATTTTAACGTATAATCTTTTTTGCCATTATGTTTTAAACTCTAACTTTAGATTAATTTGTTAATAACATTTAAAATTATGAATAATTTAAAATAGCATTAGCTTTAAAAATGTATATGTACATTTTGTGTGCATGTATGTGTGTGCAGGCATGTGTGTATATGCGTGTGTTTATTGTAGAAGAGGAATAACTCTAAATACTTGTTAAAAACAACAAATAAGTCTTTATTTAAGAATATTGCAATAGAGCTCTCCTGTATTGCAATACAGGAGAGAAACTGAACTCAATTCCCCTAAAACCAAATATGGGAGGATTTGTAAATGCTGGGGTGAGCTAATGGAAAAGTACCTGAGGATGTTCATGGGAGATTGGTCTGTGTAATTAGACCATCTGTATTTGATATTGTCACTTGCTGAAGTTAGACTGCTACCTTCCCACAGAGACCGGAGATAGGAGGGTCCTGATGATCACATTGCAAAACAATGGCTTCCAGGTCCCTGAGAAAGACATTTCTGGGTTGTAAAACTGGTAAGAGTCTGGGAGACTAACATCTCAAAGGGGCAGAGAAATAATTTACAACTGAAAGTTTTCTAAAGTAACTACTCTAAGGGATGGCTGGTGCCTGGAGTCAGGTCGAAGACTGTCTAAAGTTTGGTCAATCTGAAGGAAACTTAAGCCCTTCTTGGTCAATATATATGTATATAACTATTATTTAAAGGACAACTTTGGATATTTTACACCTGCAAAAGGTGTAAAAGGAATGTTTATCTTAACTTTTATCTTTAGTGAACTCTTACAGAAGCATATCTTTTAGTTTCCCTGATATTTTATATCCCATCTCCTGAAACAGACCTTAAATTCCATAGTTTTGTGTGGTCAGATTTTGAATGTAAATTGTTCTATAGGCAAGGGAAAAAATCTCTAGATCTAACTCAAATATGCTATATACACATTGTCACAGAACTGTAGGCAGGATTTTAAATACCAAGTAGACCTATTTCTTCTTCTCACAAATGAAGAGAACACTGGGGACACAAAAGGATAAGGATGTCTGTATGAGCTTCTTTTTTCCCTAAATGTTTTTTTCATCTATTCTGGTGAAAATCTGTGAAAACTCTGACATAAGCATGACCCTCCAAAGAAGAAAGAACATACAACAATGGTACACACAGTTTCTCCACGCACATGTTCTGGATCTCAGCTGCTGCTTCTGGAAGCTACTTCCCCTGGTTTTCTCTCCATTGTCTGGTGTGAATATGTGCAGACACAGAGCTTCATAGCAAAATAATCTTTCAGAAAGTTTCTAGAGTTATAAGGCAAATTAGAGGTTGATTACACAGTGGTTATAGAAGAAAAGCATTCAAAATCTCCTTCTTTGCCTTAATCATAAAGATCTCTTCCCTTTTTATACTGAGGTTTGAATATTTTCTATTTCTTAGATAGCTGTTTCTTAGCTATTTAGGTTTTAGGTGATGGTTGCACTTGTCATGACCTTCAGTCTGGTTTTCGTGTAATTACAGTGTTAGGAAAATTTTAAAGAGAATTTTGATGATAGAATAGAAAGTAGTATGAAAATCTGATGTATATAAAAAAGGCCCAGGCCAACTTTTTACCACTAACCAATAATTAGACTCTAACTTTTAAATTAGGACAACTTCCAACATATAACAGGAGGGCAGCACACCCAAATATCTTGGTATTTAAATTATGTATTTCTAATTCACGTCTTAGTTGATTGTCTTTCACTTCATTGCATCTGCCAATTACATCATCTGTGGCTGCTCCTTTAAGCTTTTGAGTTACCCACTTTATTCCTGGGACCAGTTATTGTCTCTATACAGGCCTCTTATGTCTAAGTCGAAGCAGGGATCTTGGGACAGTATTTTCACATCTAACATCTGATACAGGTCAAGACAGGGATCTTTATCTTCTTTTGCCATACTTACCTATCAAAAGCTGTTTGCTTTTGTTCTCTGTTTTGTTAATAAATATATGATTGCCCTCCAAATTTATGAAAATACAATAACATCTTATACAATAACAGATAGATTTTTTTCCTGAAAATCTTCAGAATAACTGTCTTCAATTAAGGAATCCTTTCCATATCTTTAATTGTTATATACTGGTAATGTTTTAAAAATGTGTAACTTACATTCCTTATACTTGTTCCTCTAAGGACATAGAAAGCAGTTTCTCGTTTCCTTTATTTAATATTTCTTTAGGGTGTTTGAAACACTGTTTTAAAATTGTTCCTCAGGTTCCCCACCCACTAATGTTTCTAGGAACCCCCTCCTGAAAGATACCAAAGGGCAGAGAAGAAAAAATTACTTTTGGTGTGGAATTTCTTTCCAATCTCCCCATTTTTCCTTAAAAATCACATAAATTCTGCAGTCTGAAGCCCAATATTTCCTTATTTACTAGTTCGTTTTTAAAAAGTAATGTTTTAAATTACTTCCTTCTTCTATCCAAAGAGAGTAAAATTGACAAAAAATCAGCAGTATGGTTTCTGGGCATTTCATCTGCATGTTCACAGGGTTCTGTGGCTTTTGGAGGCGATAGTGATCTCAGTCTCTATTTTTCTTCTTTAGGATCTGTTTTCCAAAACAATAATTAATTAGTGTCTGGAAAAACACCAAAATAAAACCCAAAACAACCGAGCAACTTATTTCTACACTAACAGGAAACAGCACTCTGGAGTCATTGTAGTAGTTGTCTGTGAACAGAGTCAGGTTTGAAGGAACCCTTTACATATCATAAGTAAGTGACCAAACTTACTCACCAGTGCTTAGATGAGGAAACACTGCTAAGCTTAACATTTATGGTAGTTACTTAACATGTTATGATGAAGAGTGAAATTTTATTTTAGTTAACTGGCACTCCATTCTGTGAACAATTATTCATTGGAATATTTGCCATATTCTAGGCATTTTGCAAAATTCTAGGGATGAAAACACAAATGAAACAAGGAAGGTCTTTGTCCGCATGAAGCTAAAGGTCAATGGGAATGAAAATGCACAGATAATTTCAGTACAGTAAGAACCATGTTTGGGCACATACACTATTATAGGTAGTGAGAGGTTATAAGATAAATATTGGATAAAACAGCTCAAATTCCTGAGTAAGAGTCTCAGAGGAGTGTCCCTTTGAGCAGGGATTTGCAGAATGCATAGGAGAAAGAGGAGTCATTCTAGGCAGAGGAAACTTGTAACAAATAGCATGATATGCTCAAAGAACAATAAGTAGCTCAGCATTACTAAACCAAGAGTGGGGGATGGGAAAACATAAGCCTGAAAAGAGGGCAGGCAACAGATCTTAGAAAATGTTATGTTGTAACAAACCAGGGGTCTGCAGGCTGCCTTTTGTTCTGGTACTGCCCACAAGCTAAGAATGGTTTCTATATGTTTAAATTGTAGAATAAAAATCGAAAGAAGAAGAATATTTTGTGACACATGAAATCATATGAAGTTCAAGTTTCAGTGTACACAAATAAAGTTTTATTGACCATAGCCTCTCCCTTCTGTTTACAGATTGTCTGAGGCTGCTTTCACACTAGGGTGGCAGAAATGAGTGGTTATGACAGAGACCATATGGCCTGCAAAACCCAAAATATTTACTATGTGTTCCCTTCCAGAAAAATTTTGCTGACCCTTACTTTGCTGACCAAACACTTTAAAAGTGTACACCATAAGAGAAAAAAGCTATGGATGGATTTTAAGGAAGAGAGTGTCTCACTAAGAGCTGTTTTGTAAACTATTTCTTGGGTGGCATATTTTGAAAACTTTTTGAGTGCAGGCAAGACCAGTGTACAAGTGAACTAAGGCATCAGCAGATAAGCAAGTCAGGACGTTTTTGGTCCCTGGCTGTGCTAGGGAAATGAAAAAGATATTAGTATATGACACTAACTTTGGGAGAGATACGACATTCACACAGAATAAAGTACGTGGAGATGGCAAGGAAACAACGAAGTCCTCTTTGAGATAGGAAATTATGAACCTCACATTGGAAGATTCACATTATAATCTATTTGCTCAACACAAACTCACCTGTGGTCCGAAAAGATAAATGGATGGAAGGACTATTTTTAATCCCTTTCTAGAGGTTGTTGCTAGTGGTTGAGTTTCAGGAAAAGATTTATTTTGATCTTTCTCTAATGTGTATAAAACACATTATACACATTATATAAGGATTTGGTCAAATCCTTATAATATTTTTTATCAAATTTTTTTAAGACATGCCCAACTACCCCATCAGCGATGTATGTTGTATGGGGGTTACTTGCTGGTTTCTCCCTGATCCGTTCCCTGTCTTTTTCTTGCTCTTTTCTGGATTGAGGGGACTGAACCCTGCCAAGTACATTGCTGGGCTCCTTAACCTCTGTCTTCCACCTCGTTCTGGCCACTGTAGGGCAGCAGTGCGATATTGATGGTTGGGAGGAAGCCAGAAGCCAGAGTCCTTGGCCTCTGACTACTCTGGGCAGCATCTTCAGCAGTGGTTATGTCTCCTTGGTGTTTGCAGCTTCTACTGTTGTTCCAGTCCTTGAACCTTGTCTCCCAGACCCTGGTAACTCCATTGTCGCTCCCTTGGTCCCTCTAGCCTAGGTAGCCAAGTCTTCTTGCTGTGGTTAATCTATTGCTGTGGTTAATCTCTAAATTGCTACACTGTTTCCTGTTGGTTTTTGTGTTCTGCCATCCCTTTTTTTTATTGGCTGCTTTTTTAATTCTTTTATTGCGATTGTGGTAAAATTTTCACAACAGAAAGTTGATTAATTTGACCATTTCTAATTCTGCAAATCAGTGTATTTTAAGTCAACATTTCAGGTGTACAATTCAGTGGCCTAGAGTATATTCACAATGTTATGTATCCATCACCACTATTTCCAAATCTTTTCCATCATCCAAAACAAAAGTGCTGTAACTATTGAGCAGTAACTGCGTAATCCCCTCTCCCCCAGCCCCTGGTCACCTCTCTTCTCTGCCATCAGTTTTGTCACTGGTTCTCCGTGTTCAATCCCTCCCTCAAGCTCCCTGGCGTGAGCTGTGTTTTTTAGCCTAGGCTTTGCCTGATAGACATTGTGAGTCCACTCTGAGAGAGGTTTTCCTTACTCCCAGCCAGGCAAGTGTGCACAATACCAGGCTGTGGCTGGCACTTTAGATGGATTTGTTTTAACCCACACAATTTAATACACTTGTCATAAAACTTCTTCATAGTAGTTCAAAACAAAAAGACTAATATGCTCATGTAAAAAAAATCCATAGATTTGGAGGCTATTAATCCCCTTTCTCTTTTTCTGATGTCTTTAATTTTTCCCTTTGTATTCTTGGGGTTTTTTTTTGACAGTTGATAATGAATCAAAAACAATAAGTGACTATTTCTTTAGAACAACAGTCTGACTTTCAGATAGAAATCATGGTATAAAATTCCACCTATGCCACAATTTGATATTTTATAATCTCTATTTCCTCTTTGAAATGTTTTATTCATTTCTCTTTGAGCTCTTCTTTTTCCTTCTCCTTAAAGACCAAATTTCAGGGCTTCCCTGGTGGCGCAGTGGTTGAGAGTCCGCCTGCCGATGCAGGGGACACGGGTTCATGCCCCGGTCCGGGAAGATCCCATATGCCACGGAGCAGCTGGGCCCGTGAGCCATGGCTGCTGAGCCTGCACGTCCAGAGCCTGTGCTCCGCAACGGGAGAGGCCACAACAGTGAGAGGCCCGCGTACCGCAAAAAAAAAACAAATTTCAACTGAGTAAATTTGAAGATCTTATAGGCTTTATTTAATGGTTCATGAATTTAATGGTTCATGAATCAGGCAGCATCCCATCTAGCAAATATAAATGAGCTCCCTTTGAGGAACTGTACAAAATGGAAACCTTCTGTAGGCAGAGGAGACAGGGACAAGGAAAGAGTGGCCTTCCTCAGCATTCTTGGGGGATGGAAGGGATCTGTCAGGCAGATTACCTCACTGGTGCTGACCAGGAAATTCCAGACTGACCATTAAGATTACTTCGCTGGGAGAGGTTGAAACTGTAATTAGGTTGGGTATTAAATCTCACTTTGTTTGGTGATGTGGACTTAGCCTATTGTTGTAGGCATTTTGAAGCCGTTTTGAGCCTATTGTCTCTTTTTGAATACATCCTAAGTTCTTTTCCTCCCAGTCACACTGTGACTAGCACCTACCTACTGAAGATGATAGGTTGAACCAGATGGGATTTTTCTGAATTTCCATTTTTTGTGGTTTGCACATTTAAAGTTAAATCTTGCTGTCATTATTGTGTTTTTATAGAGTACTGAAGTGTTGAATTTTAATTAAGGCAATTTTCTTAATAAAACTTCCTCTGATTCAGGTTCTACTCATTGGCAGATGTTTTCTTCCCTGCTGTGTAGTACACGTTCTTCAAATCGTGTAGCATAGATTTTAAGTTCTAAAGGCAGAATTCCTTTCTCCATAAAATATTTTAGTGTTAATGAACTGATTACTTTGAGCTCTTCCCTAATCCTCTTATCCATCAAGTTAGCAGTGGTACGAGACTCACATTTTTATGCCTCATATTCTGACAGGCTGATGCATGACTAAGGCTGCTTGGTTTATGAAAAGGAGTGGTACTAGGACAGCAAAGGGGAGACAGAGGGAGGGAAGGAGGAGAAAAAAAGCACATGTTAAATCTTTCACTTACTAAATTTGTGACCTTGTGCAAGTCGCTTAGCTTCACAAATCCTATTTCCCCAAGTGCACGTGGATACTCAACATCTCCATATCCCATGCCTGGTAAGGAGCAGATGTTACCAGTCAGATTGTTGGACTAGCATTGTACAGAGTCAGCAAATGAGTAATGGAGAGAGGCGAATGCTTTGCATTGAAGGGGTCAGTTTGATAGCTGAGGAAAAGAGAGGAAAACATTCAGCAGATGGCAGGACAAAAAATATTTAAAAATCACTTTGGAAATTTTTGTGAGAAAGATAGAGAACAGATACTTATATGACAAATATGACTTTTGGGGAAAGGATGGTGAAAATGATTTTAAGAGCTTTTTATTTTCTGTGCATAACCCCCCTTTGACATTTTTTGAAGAGTTTGCCATGAATATATAAATTACCTCTCCATTACTTTTGATTGTCAGATTGGTGTTACTTTGGCTGTGACACCATGCTATGTCTGGGCCACAAAGTTGAGCAGCTTTTTAACCAGTTACGTATGAAAAGAGGTGCAGAAGAAAGAGAAGAAATAGGTGTTGAAGATCGCATTATTTCATTTTACCCTCACACAACCCTGCAAGATGGTAACATTATCCCCACAGATAATTCAGTAATGCCTAGAAGACCTAGGATCCTAACCCAGGTCTGACTGGCTCCACTAGATTTTGCTTTGCAAAATGAAATATACATATGAGTTAATTAGGGCCATTCATTATGCAGAGCTGTTGAACAAACACGGATATATACTTTCTTAAATGGCATGATGGTTAACACATGATTTTTCTCTTAAAACATAATCACATCATAAAATAAAATGCAAATTTTGCATTATTTCAAATACAAAATGGAACTTCAAAGAAAGCTCATATGTGAGAGCTGACAATTTGATCTATGCCTTCAGATAAGGTGGGGAATGTGGAGGACAAAATGGGTGTACATTGGCTCACATTGCTGGGGAAGTGAGAGACGATTGTGGAAGCAGCATCCATCAAACTGTCTTATTGATAGGTTTTGACTGTAAAACAAGAAAGATAAAAATGTATTAGAGGGGCTTCCCTGGTGGTGCAGTGGTTGAGAGTCCGCCTGCCGATGCAGGGGACACGGGTTCGTGTCCCGGTCCGGGAGGATCCCACATGCCGCAGAGCGGCTGGGCCCGTGAGCCATGGCCGCTGAGCCTGCGCGTCCGGAGCCTGTGCTCCGCAACGGGAGAGGCCACAACAGTGAGAGGCCCGCGTACCGCAAAAAAAAAAAAAAAAAAAATGTATTAGAAGTTGAGCAAGTTTCCCAGTATAACAGAAGGTAGCAGTGATCATATTCCCATCCTCCGGTAACTTCTGTTTGGCCTACTGCAACCATCCAACTAATATATTCAGGAATTAATGAGAAATTAAAGGGGAAACACTTTATATTTTGTGATGCTCTGAAAAGCCTCTTCTGATGATGCTTTAACTTGTAAATGAGTGAATTTTGTGCATTATTATTGTCCGGGGCTCAGTTGAACTGGGAAAGAGAGAGCTGAGCTGCCAGGTATCAGAGTAGTTGATTAAAGCGACAAGCCAAAATGAAGTTAGGCCTTTAAAACTGTGATGGTATAAGCAGGAGTCCACAACAGAGAAAGCACCAACTCCCCCTGTTCCTTTCTCCTCCCACAGGTGGAGGGTCAGGTGCATCAGCACAGACATGGGGGCTGTGACGGTCGTGTCTCACTGCTGAGGGAGCCCCAAATAAAATGCTCTGGCAGTTTTATGGACCCTGGGTTGGGGAGAACGCAAGGGGGAAAGGCTAGGAGTGGAAAAATACCGGGTCCAGAGTCCGAGTGGAGTCTTCTCTAAGTTTGCCTTACCTTCTCCCTCAAGGAGATCTCGGCAGAGGCATCTGCAGAAGATCTCTGCCCAAGGCCTCAGATCAAGAATCCGGGAATGAAGTTGCCTGGGCTCAGAATGTCAATATGTGAAAGAGCTTGTCCCACCTGGGGTGGGGGGGGGAGGGGGGGAGGGGGAGGGCTGAGTCTCCAGCTCAACTCCTTCCAGACTGTGCACCAAGGCTAGTTCGGGGAGGGCAGCTTTCCCCCTCGAGGCCTGCCAGGTAAAACCTTTGTAAAGGCCTATAGTCAGGCCTAGAAAATTTCATACTGGTTTTTAAGCAGAAGCTGGACTCCCCAATTATCTTTATTGGTGAACTTTTTTGACTTAAATTTTCAGAGCACCAAAGAAGCTTATAACTGTAAGGAGGAAATGTAAGAACCTTTGTATGCTTTTGCAAGGGGGAAAAACAAAAAGAAAAACAAAAAGTCTACTACTTTTAGCTATTACTGCTTTTTTCTTCTTTCCTGAAACAAAATTCTCACAAATTTTTGCAGTCAGCCCCAGTAAGCCACTGGTTTCGCGGCTGCTCTATTTCATCCTCTCTCTTCTTCCTCCTCCTCTCCCTCCACCTTTCTCCTTTTTGTTGACTTTTTTTTTTTTTTTTTTTTTTCCTGCGGTACGCGGGCCTCTCACTGTTGTGGCCTCTCCCGTTGCGGAGCACAGGCTCCGGACGCGCAGGCTCAGTGGCCATGGCTCACGGGCCCAGCCGCTCCGCGGCATGTGGGATCCTCCCGGACCAGGGCAGGAACCCGTGTCCCCTGCATCGGCAGGCGGACTCTCAACCACTGCGCCACCAGGGAAGCCCATTTTTGTTGACTTTTAATGGGGAAAGTAATCATTTTAGAAAGTCTGGCTTAAAATTTTGTGTGTGCCTATATGTAGACACCTGCTGTATTAAAATGAGAAATTAATGTAAATTGTATACGTTATAATATTAATTTGGGCTTCATGAATTAAAAATGGGAAATATGGTTTGTTTTTAACGATGGTTACAACTTGCAAATTGATTATTGGAGGCACAGTCTTAAAGTATCAAGTGACTATTTCAGATTCCCTTTCTGGATAGCATCTACCGTGTTGGGTTCTACAGTAATGAATATCTTCATAGAAAGTGTGAGCTTCGTGGTTTGCTTTGCAAGACACAAAATGTCCTGGTTCAAATCATGAGTATTTTATATATATGATTTTTCATTTTTCCATAATCATTGTCATTTCTGGCATTTTTATTCTTATAGTAGGATAAATTCTTTTTGATTTGACCTTGACCTGAGTGAAAGTTTTGTGAAATTGGCAAAGTCCTCATCTTTCTTTTCCCTGTGCTGAGCCCACTTTTCAGAGGGATGTTTGTCTTTTCTTCTTCCCTTCCCTTTGTTTTTTGGAAGGATCGGGGGAATGTGTAGATGAAGAGAAGTTTCTAATACAGAGGAGTAGGGCAGTAGCAAGACAAAAACTCCATTCTGTTGGGGATAGCCTTTCTTTGTTTTTCTAATTTCAACCACTAAAATTCACCTCTCATTTTATACATACAATCTATACTAGTATGAGCACCGTGTGAAGGAATTTTGTGGATCAAATGTGTGCCATGTTCGTGTACAGTATCTCTGGTTGTAAACATGATAAAATTATCAGTGAAACTCCCAAATTTGATCCTGAAGTGAAGGGTGTTGTCCAATGAATCATTTATGTTTGTAGGAGACAGCATTGTAGCTAACAGAGCAGGAATGGGACCCAGATGTTTTTCTGAAAAGTTGGTTGCACTGGAGGCAAGGAGCATTACCTAAAGTGGAGGGGGTCATATGGAAGTGAAGGTTGGAAACATCCCATTACAAGTCATATATCACTGAGCTGACAGCATGGGTTTCAGCTTGTTTTTATTTAAATCATGAAAGCAGCTGCTCAGCTGTCTAGCTGTATTAAATTTAACCCCTTTTCCTGGCAGTTGAATTCAGTAATTTATGCAATTTTGATTGGCCCACTGCATAAATATCATTTGGAGAGCTTTCACTTATTTTTGTCCCTTACATTCACGTCCAGATTGATGATTGGCTAATTTTTCTCCTGAATGAGAATGCTTGCAGATAATGCACCTGGCTGAGTCTATTAAGGCGAATCACAGGGGAATACTGTAATTTCAGCTTGGCAGATAATTGCTGTGGCAAAACATGAATGAATGCCAGATAGCTTTTTAATGACCATTTGTATCTCTTGGTATCTTGTACTTATTTTCCTTTAGTTATTGTCTTTCCTTCTTCTTTTTCTCTTAGTGACTTTTTCACTTCTGTACATGCATTTCCAATACGTCCTTCTGCCTAAGTCTTAATATTTTGAATTGTGCCTCTTTTACTTGACCCTTTCACAACTCTCCTCCAGCCCTTTTTCCTCAATCTTTCTTTGCCTCTCCTACACTGTGCCTCTCTTTCCTGGTACTCAGCCTCCCTTTAAACCCCTTTCCAGTTTTATAACCTGCAGAGTTGGTTTTAATTACCTTTCCTTGAGCTCTGTGGATCTTTTGGGATTTTCCATGCCCTCCATGAAGTATGTTTTGTCAA
Source organism: Delphinapterus leucas (assembly GCF_059928025.1). Taxonomy (NCBI): domain Eukaryota; kingdom Metazoa; phylum Chordata; class Mammalia; order Artiodactyla; family Monodontidae; genus Delphinapterus; species Delphinapterus leucas. The sequence goes on along the minus strand of NC_143137.1, from coordinate 67,815,221 downwards.
CATTGGAGCACCTTCAACTCATGTTTTGGCCACATGTGCCTCAAGCTACCTGCTAATTTAAGATATATTTTATCACTTGCCCACCAAAGTTGAGACTTATTGTGTTGCCTGTTGGAAAAGTATAGACTTTAATTTCCTGTGGAAAGAAACAATATGGGAGGAAACACAAGTTTTATTTAAAACAATAGGAGAAATGGATAAAAATAGGGGTAAGCTGGTTCTAGGGGAAAAGATGAAAATAAGGCACGTTTTTCACATTTCTCTGGATTTTTCAGGTAATTACTCAAGTAATAATTCAGCATTCTTCCCTAATTATAATTAAAGGTCCTTGCCTTTCTTCTGTGAGATGATAATTTATTGGAGATACAGTCTGAAAAAGGCATTTCTTGGTTTTTCCTTTTATTGATTTTATAATGATGTCTTCTGTTGGATTATTTTTCATGGATGTGAAACTCTTTGGAAGGTGACTCTGATAATAAGGTATATCTGTAAGATTAGCATCCAACGTTTTTGCCCTAAAAATAGTTGGAAATTAAGGTTTGAGAGTAATTTAGTGTGCCGTTATGTGCCAAAATGATTCGCTATGGGTCAGTGAGCAAGCTGACATTATCCAGGGCTATTTTCTCCAGGGCTAATAATAAAGTAAAGGTCCTATGCAGAGAGAATTTTGTTTTTTCTCAAAAGCCAGCTCTACCAAAACAGAAATTCTGACCCTATATTTCTATTCTCTAAAAATGTAGCATGTACATACTGCTATATTTAAAATAGAGGACCAACAAGGACCTACTGCTGTAGCACAGGGAACTCTGCTCAATACTCTGTAACAACCTAAATAGGAAAAGAATTTGAAAAAGAATAGATACATGTGTATGTATAACTGAATCACTTTGCTGTACACCTGAAACTAATAAAACATTGTTAATCAACTATACTCCAGTGTAAAATAAAAAAAAATATATATATATATATATATATATGTAAGTAAAAGGAAAAAAAATTAAAATGTAGCATGGCTCAGTGAGCTAAGTAATGGACTGGACCATCAAGGACTATTTGTTAATGTAGGACCTATAGAAGATTGTTGTGATTAATTTTATATCTACTGTTTTCTCATTAGAAATCAATTCAGAATATCCTTCTCAGAATTCGAGTCGGAAGATAATTGCCATCTCACAGCATCACTGACTTTTCTAAGGTCATGTCTGACAATGGCTAAACAGTATAGAATCCCTGTATACAAAGAGCAAACTGGTTTCTTTTAGTTCAGATCATCTCCTTGGCTGCCAGTCTGACTTTAGATACAGATCTAGGCCAGTGATATTTGAAATAAAGAGTGCATTATCAGATGTTATAAAGAGGTAACATCGAGCTCAAGGTTCTGCTTTTTGGATACCCTCCAGACCCAGGTTTGATAAGATTTTAGTGAATAAAACCTGATGTGAGAAGGGCTGGTTTTTATCAGGGCCGAGGATGAATGGGATGGAGGCAAATAAAGCCAGGACAAACTTGAGTCACATTTATACCTATGAAATATGCAATGAGAAAATGTCTATCACAGTAGGGGCTGACTTGTCCTGTTCATTCACTCAGTAAATATTTATTGGAAAAGTACTATCAGTTCAGATAGTGGGCTCGGTGCCTAGATGCCCAGGTAAGAAGAGAACTGTAGAAAAAAACTGTCAAGAAAAAGCCAAGTTTCACAGAATGAATATCATAATTTGGACAAATCAGTTTAATCAGTACTCAAATAATTAAGAAGATGCATTAAAATATTTACTATGTCTGTGCTTGTCTTTCCTGAATATTTCATAAACCAAGACATATTCATTTACTCATATGAACAATAAATGACCTTAGGGATGAATATGTTGATATTTTTATTGAGAGCTAGATGAGTAACAATTCCAGTAGAAGCTGAATAACCTTAGCAATTATCAAAAAAACTCAACAAAAACCATTAGGTTGCTTTCTTCATCCCTCAGATTAATGTATATTTTTTAAAACAGATCATACTAAGATTGGTGTGAGTATAATGAGATGTGCATACTTTTATACTTCTAGTTGTATTATAAATTTTCACACAATTTTACTGGGAGCTTTGGTAATAGGTATGGAGAAATTTAAGATATTTGTGGTCTTTTGTAGTAATTCCAACCACAGAAACATGTCATAAGAAAATACAAAGATTGGCTGAAAGGTTGTCGTATAGAGATTACCATCACCTTACTATTTATAGAGGTAAATTATTAGGAGCATATGGAATATGCAGTTTTAGGGAATGAATAAAATCGTGAGCATTTATGCAGTGAAACACTACATAATTCTTGAGAATCTTATTTTTGAAGAATATGTAATCACAAAGAAAAATGTTCACATGTGTTAAATTGAAAATATATCAAAATATTTAGTATGATTTAACATGCACTGAATAAAAAGAGAGAAATATAAAGAAAAAAATTGAAGGAATTATACCAAGTGTTGATAATGTCTTCCCAAACTACCCCCACCACTGAATTAGGATCTTTATTTTTGTTTTTTATAATATTCCTATTTCCAATATTTCGGCAATATGTGTATATTTTTAGTAAACAAAAATTAAAACGTTTAAAACCCTTCCAGTATTACTAGATGTGTAATATGAAGCAAAATAATTTTTAAGACTTTTGAAGATATAATTGGACCCTGTTACTAATATCGCCAAATTTGCTAACTGCTTTGATCCTCTTCGTGAGCCAACCATTGTGTCATATTTCCTATGGACAGTCCTATCTAACCTCTTAGAGTTAGAATAGGAAAGCAATGCTCAGACAAACAGCAGAAGAGAAATTTCAAGCATGGAGTTCCAGGGGCATTGGGTGATGAGGAAGGGATATAAGACAGTTAGAGGTCAAAGATTTGACCGCAGTGTATAGTTCCAAAGAACAGTGTGGCTCTGTGAAATCCTTTTCCCTTTTATTATACTCCTATTCTAGAACTCTTTGGAAGCCTGGAGTATAGGGAGGAATATCATACCTCCTTAAAAATAGTGGCTCTCAGTGCTTCCCTGGTGGCACAGTGGTTGAGAGTCCGCCTGCCGATGCAGGGGACGTGGGTTCGTGCCCGGGTCCGGGAAGATCCCACATGCCGCAGAGCGGCTGGGACCGTGTGCCGTGGCCGCGGAGCCTGCGCGTCCGGAGTCTGTGCTCCGCAACCGGAGAGGCCACAACAGTGAGAGGCCCGCGTACCGCAAAAAAAAAAAAAAAAAAAAAGTGGCTCTCTGACTTCTAGATCTGTTTCATTCTTACTACCCATATGTAATAATCCTGACACACATCACTGTAAATAAATGTTATATATCAAAGGTTCATTAAAAGAATACTTCAAATAACAGTTACTTGACAATGAAGGTATGATTCTCCAGCCAAGTTTGCTTAGAGCACATATTTTTAGCACATTTCCCAATAAAGCTGCTGATAAAAAAATGTTTGCACGTTTACATATTCATAATTTTTTGTCAGGATTCAATTAATTATACAGATCTCAAGAATTCAAATGCCATAACATTGCTGTTCATCTGTAGTTAAATGTAGTCATCATTATAACAAATTTTAAATAGCTGAGGGCAGGAATTAGAAAAGATACAGGGAAAAATGTGTGTTTAAGTAAAAACTACACATTATCTAGACTCCTGGAAAAGGCCTTTTCAAGTATCAGATTCTTATTCTAGGGAAGCTATTTTACAACTCTATAAATTATAGATAACTCATAGCAAGGTAAAAATAGCTCTTATCTGTAGACATGTAAATTCTGTCCTGTCTAGCTCCCTCTTTCACATGACAAAAATCAATTTTACATCCTATTGCATTCATTTTAATATTTTGTAAAAGTACCTGTTCTTAATATTCTCTTTTGACCCAGTTATAAGATCTGCCTGAGTTCAACCCCTAACAAACGTTCATTCATATACCTAGATGAGATTCACTTTTTTTTCTGAAAATTATCTTTTTAAAAGAAAAGCAAGTAGTCATTTCTACTTGAAAATGTGATGGAGAATCTCAATATAATGATATCACTGCAACTATAGTTTCGTCAAAATTTTTATCTGCTAATTTCATCTTGGATATCAGATAATACCATTTCTAGTAACCCTTAGTATCAATACTAAATTGAACAGGAATAATGATCAAATTAGAAATACCAGTTACTGTGCCATTTTGAATTTTCTTCACATCTTTTAGGTTTTGGCAGAAACTGGATTTCAATAATTTCTTTAAATTTTGGTCATTCATTTAAAGTTTGCAAAGCTATTGGATTCCAGCTATTATGCTTCACCTATGCCCATAAGATCTTAAAGTGGTGTTGGTGTTTGAATTAAATATAAAATTTAACCAAATTCAATGCTTGATTTTTTGAGTGTATCCGGGATTCACATGAGCCCATGTACATGCATAGGTACACACCATATTTTGAGACATTTGCAGAAATATGAATCTATACTGTAATCATTTTATCAATATTAAATTCTTTACATGTGGCGATAGTTTTGTAATTATGTAGGGCAAAGTCCTTGTTCTTAGGAAACAAATATTAAAGCATATAGGCGTAAAATTTCTTGTTATTTGCAATTTCAAATGGTAAAAAAATGTTTAGAAAGAGGCAGAAGGATTGATAGGGGAGAAAACACCTATGGCCAACTATAATATATATGTGAAAGATGTAAAGATTATAGAGGTATTTGTAGTACTATTCTTTTTCCATTTTTTGTAGGTTTAAAATTTTCATAATAAGGTGGGGAAAATTGATCATTTATTTAACAAATTAGAGGATAAGTTAGTAGATGCAACAATTTTCTCTATAACCAAGTAAGGTTGCTAGGTTACTGAACATTTCTAATCATTAGTCAAGTAAGTTGCAAAAGGGGGCTAACACAGAAAAAAGTTTTGCCTTTAAGGGACTATTTAGGTGAATGTTAAAAATCACCAAATCTCCATTCGTTTATATTCTCTCTCCCTCTCTCTCTCTTTCTCTCTCTCTGTCTCTCTCACACGCATTTTCTTTCTTTTTCTCTGTTTTACTTTAAAAATATTTTGAGCCTTTTGTCTAAGTTTGCTGTTAATCAGGCTGTCTCACTTCATTATGATTTCCAAAATCAAAATTTAAGGCTACATTTCAAATATTGGTAAACTAGTTAATTTAACTGATCATCAAATCTTGAGTAACCTCAGTACTCTATTTACCTAGACCAAAAATATTGTTATCAGATACCTCCCAGAATATAGTGGATTCATAACAGTAACACTATTCTTTCCAAAATGCCTTAGTGGAGTGATTAAACCGTGGCAAAGTGGACCAATTTGAAGCTTACATCCTACCTTCTCCTCCAAAGGTAGCATTTCAGACGAGATCAGGCGCATTCAGGGTGGTATGGCTATAGACAAAGGTAGCATTTCAGACCAAAATATCTCAAAGAGCAACTACAGGGAAGATTAGAGGTTTTATTCTCCAAATGCAATATCTAATCATAAAATAAGTGTTTAAGCTATTTCTTCTTTGTAAATTTTGAGATAATTTGAAGGTAAAGAGGGTCATGCTATATAAATATTAAGAATCTTTGACTTTTAAATTGACAGAAATTGTTATGAAATTGGTGAAACTGTACAACATGTGTCTAGTAATCACCTGATAATTGATAGATACTGGAAAAGAGGTAAAACTATGTTCCTTCTGTTGAGTTTTTCTCCAGGAGGAGAGCAAGTGGCTACTCCCTGAAGGAAGCAAATGCTTAAATTTAACTTTATGGATGGCATGTTTAACATCGAACTGCACAATATTTTCTTTAAAGGACTCCCGTATGTTTATTCTCTCTTTAAAAGGAATTCCATAATTTACTTCCAGTATGTCTGCAAAAAAGGCAAAGTAGTATATTCAACTCTTCAGTAAGGTGAAAAAATATCAAAGTTGACTGCTAAGAAATCAAGACTGTATTTGATTTTTTAGGGGAAAAGAGAATTACGCATATGTTTGCTACTATTGCCCTTTGTCTCAGAGAGGGAAATAAAGAATTCAGAGAGAAAGACAAGGAGGATCTTTTTTTTAATCATGTCATTTTTTTCCCCTCTCTTTATTATGATGTAGGTAAAGTTGTTAGTTCATGACAGGCACCTCTGCAGCATTCAGCCTTATCAGCCAGATTCCAAAGTTTTGATAGATGACTTAACAAAAGCTGAGCTTGGGCTCAAGAAACTGTCAGATGGACTTTACTTCCAGAAGGGTTGGAATACATTCATGGAAATCACCCTGTAACTCTGATCCGACACACGTGTCCTCAATATCCAGAAGCCAAATAGGGGCCAAATTATTCTTCTACGTTTTCTGTTGGCGCAGTACCAAGGAGGCACACTGATTCAGAAAAATTTTACATAAGTTGATCCGGTTTGCTTCTCTCTCTCCTTCTAATCTTTGGGGGATGTAAAAGGAAACCAAATTGTTAAAAATTCTAATATCTTGATTTTATTTTTCCTATTCTCTCAAATTTATTGAACGCTTCTATGGTTTTCATGGTTTTATAAGATTTATGAATATTATTACAGAAAATAACATCATTATAAGCCTACATATCACTTTGGAAACATACTTTATTTAAAATTAGATTAATGTTACTTATTTTAAGGGACAGATGTTAAGAATCATATATGATGATGTTACTACTAATAATAAGCATGTATTGACATCAATTAATAGCCAGTTCTAGACTTGGTTTTACAATCAGTTCTAAAACGTAAATAGTTGTAAAATGAGGTTAATTTTCTATTGAAATAACTTGGAAATCCATACTTAAAGAAACGTTTCTGGATTGATACAATATTATTTTTACATACACTGTAATGTATTACATGTAAAACCTGACTTTGGTATGTATAAGACAATACGTCAAATGCTTTAGAGGGAAACACATTGAATTGGATATTTTTCCTGGCCTTAAAGCACAGTTGGGTAGGTGTATAAGATATTCAGTAGCCGTCACTGCAGGCGATATGTAGTAAATGCAATAAAAGAAATAAAGGCGGGAAATCTGGAGGTTTAGAGGAGGTAGAGATTCTATATTCTTGAGAACTGAGATCATGGAATATTCCATGAAGGAGGTAACATTGAAGCCCACCTTGAAGGATGGGTGGGATTTAAAGAAATGGGATTGGAGGAAAAGAGAAGTAGAGGGAGTGAGAATGAGGAGAGCCGTACAACAGGAAAGATCTGGGGTGCATTTAGGAAACAAGTAATAAGCTGGCGGGTATTTCTGAAAATATGCTACGGGATTATTAGGAGAATATAAAAATATTTTCTTATGTATATATTTCTTGGGGGAACTCATTCACTCTCATGGTTAAATCCCCTATAATCCTTTAAATCCATCTTTTTCTCTCTATCCCCACGGCCAAAACTATTCTAGTTCTGGCCCCTGTCATCACCCGCTTACGGAGACAGCATCCTAACAGGTCTCTGCCCCAGTGTGCCAGTCACCACCCTTCACACCACAGCCAGGTGCTGCAGAACAAAGTTAATCATATCACTTTGTGATGAACATCCCTCAGTTGCCTGCCCTGTCTTAAGCAAATCTTATCTCTCTCTACTTGTTTCCTGTGCTTTTGGGGTTAGACCGTTCCGAACGTCTATTAATTCTTCCAGCGTGTGCTCTTTTTTTCTCCCTGGTTATTTGTCTCTAGCCCCCAAATTTTCCATTCTTTTTTCCACTAGCAAACTCCCCTTTATCTCTAATGTTTAAGTATCATTTGTTTAACCATGCAATCACTCTTTCATAAAGATTTAGTTGAGGAAATAATGTATTCCAGGCCCTTCATTCTTCCAAGAGACTTGCCTTGATCTCCCAGACTGTGTTGTGTGGCCCTGCTACACACAGCACCCTGCATGTCACTGTATTGTCACTGTCGGTTCAGTGATTTGTATTATCTATTCCAATACAAATCTCAGACGAGTAGAAATAGCCTGATGAATGTTGTTGGGTATTGTGCAGATAATTCATGCACGGAGGTAAAACAAATTTGAGCAATAAATTAATAAACCTATGAATCTTTCTCTTACTACACATGAATATGCCAGATTTTCCTGATTTGAATGATCTCTTGCTCAATTTATCTCACATATTTTATACTTCTGTAATGGTATTCTCCTACAGAATCATCCAGTGAGATACCCATTCTTCAGTGTGGTTTTGAATAGCCCCCATAGAAAGACTTCTTTTTCAAATTTTCTTTTACTCTCAAATATGTTCAAAGAGAGTCAGGCCAACAAGGGTGACTGTGGACTCCTCGCTTCATTTGTGTTACTTCTCCTTCTCTCCACCCCAAGTCCAGTCCACTGCTCAGGCCCAGGGGAATACCATTTCTACCTTGATGGTGTCCTGAACCTTCACTGGTCTCATTAATTCCCTCTTTTTAATTAAAAATATGGTTTGTTTTTTTTTGGCTGCGTTGGGTCTTGTTGCTGCGAGCGGGCTTTCTTCTAGTTGCGGCGAGCGGGGACTGCTGTTCGTTGCGGTGCGTGGGCTTCTCATTGAAGTGGCTTCTCTTGTCACGGAGCACGGGCTCTAGGCGCGCAGGCTTCAGTAATTGCAGCGTATGGGCTCAATAGTTGTGGCTCGCAGTCTCTAGAGCACAGGCTCAGTAGTTGTGGTGCACGGGCTTAGTTGCTCCGCGTCATGTGGGATCTTCCCAGACCAGGGCACAAACCCGTGTCCCCTGCATTGGTAGGCGGATTCTTAACCACTGTGCCACCAGGGAAGCCCTAAAAATACTTTTAAACTATAATTTTTTTCAAACTATGGAAAAATTAAGCAAATCAATTAAAAATACCCATGATTTAACACTGTTTAATCAGAGTTAAAATTTAAATTTTTTTTTCCAGCTGTATTGAGGTATATTGACAAATAACACTGTAAGATATGTGAAGTGTACATGTACATGTAAAGATTTGCTGTATATATACATTGTGATAGAATTCCCCATCAAATTCATTACCACATCCATCACCATGGAGAGTTAAGTTCTACCCTATTAGCAAATGTCATTTATACAATACAGTGTTATATGGTATATATCTATAGTTATATAGTTATCAACTATAGTCACCATGTTAAGCATTAGATCCTCAAACCTTATTCATCTTATAACTGATAGTTTGTACCCTTTTACCAACATCTCTTTATTTCTTCATTCTCTACCCCACCAGCCACTGGCAACCACTTTTTTACTCTATTTTTCTTTAGGTTCCACATATAAGTGATTCTAACATGTGTTAGATTCTAATTAGACACATGTTAGACACATGTAACTTCCATGTCTCCAACTCATATTTTTGTTTCTATAACTCTCTCTTTAGCATTTCCATCTTCTAGTTTCCTAATTTTATTTTCTTCTGTGTATATTGAGCTTTTCCACCAGCACATTGGATTTTTAATTTTAATAACTATATTTGTTTTGAGATTTTTTAATTTGGTTTATGTTTAAATTTATCTCCTGTTTTTTTCTTAGTCCCTTGTTTGTTCCTCATTATTTCTACTATTTTTATCCCTTTAAAATATAAAGAAAATTCTTACTTTATTCTATCTTTCCAAATGCTTCTTTAGTTCTTACATTCATGGTATAAATTATCCATTTCTTCTATCTGTTAGAATCTCCCTCAGGATGTTTTTGGTTTGCTTTTATAAATGTGTGTGAGTGTATGGATGTGTATATACTTAAATTTTTACTATAAGCTCATGCTCATTTGGGATTTTTATATCCCTGGGCTTCTCACGTGCCTTGGCATGTGATAGCATCTTTATGATTTGATATTTATTTCTTTTGGGCCACCAGCAATTTCATGTTACGGACCCATTTTTATGTTAGTTTAGCATCTTTGGATATCTGAACCACCCTCACTTCTAGAACAAATGTTGGCTGTTCAATATCTCATGCAACACTTTGATTTTTTTTCCCATTTGTAGCATAGGGTGAACTAAAAGCTTCCTTGCCACCTCTCTGGGCCAGTGTTTGTTTCCTAGTATCTTTTCATGGATTGGGCATAATGTAGAATGACCACCTCTGGCATCACAACACTTAAAGATTCAAGACCACATTTCATGGCTCTATCGAGCATTAAAACTCCAGTTCCAGCTTTGTCTTCCTTCCCGTTCCTGCCCTTTTCCCCAGCATCTAGCATTCCCTTTCTTTCTTTTGAGATGAGGTATATATTAGGTTTTCAAAGGTTGCATTTATGTAACATTTCAATGTATTTGTGGTAGAAGAGGGTCTGTATCTGTGTAATATGTCACTTTACTTAAAGGCCCAGCCCCTTTGACGGTGTGTATTATAAATATAGTATTGTTTTATACTATTTCTCTATTACTTTAGTTTTAGTACATATCTAGGAATATAATGCATGCTCAATAGATTTGTGTTAGTCTGTTGATCCTGGAGCTTCCAACTCTGCCATGCAATAAGTAACTCTTAGTTTTATGCTTTATGTTTTATATAAAAAGAACCTAAACAATAACATACTTAATTTTATCAGGCATATTCTGAATCTAATATGCAATTTGACCAAATAGGATTTTTTATATTGTTAGACTTTGTACAATTAGAAAATTTTATATTTAATCTTATTACTATTTATAAGTAATTCATATAGAATTTCACTCTATTCCTTTACCATAAAAATATAAGTTAATTGTTATGGTGTGAAAATCAAGGCTCCTGGAATTTAGTATTACTCACAAGTGTATTGGTACATTTGTGGCTACAGTTGAAAAAAAAAGAGAAAAGGAATGAGAAGGAAAGGAAAAAGAAAAGGAAAAGAAAAAGAAAAAGAAATCCTGTAAAATCATAACCATGGAGAAAGTGCAGTTTTCTAACTCCCATTTAAAATTTCCCCATGAGAACAGGCAACCCCTTCACGGACTTGAACAGAGATGGGGTTTGAGCACAAAGCCATGAATTCTCTGATTGCTATTTGGCCTGAAGGTTTGCTGGAAGCATCACTGTCCTAGTTAGACTATTTTCCAGCTTTTAAATGTACTAGAGTATGATTGTATTATGTGTTGACCCTGATTTATGTTGAAAACCCAGAAACATTTTTTCCAGAAGAAGTACTTTGTGTATGTGTGAGCCTTTGAGGCCTGACCCCATCTGAGAGTTGACTGGCTCACCTCAGTGTACTGTTCATTTATTCAGATGGCTGGACTCGAAAGGAGGAATCTTTAAATATCCAGTGGTATTTCAGTGAAATAAATATTGTGAAGCAGATACGGGTTGTTTAAAATGTATCACTATGATGTAATATGTCAATGCTCAATTATACGTTTGCATGCACCTTAAAAAATTCTGTCTCCAGAGAAAAACTGATTGTCATAATACCACGTTTCAATTAAACCCACATCCCAGGCATTCTGAGTTCCAAATTCCTGAAAGCCTCAAGTTAATGTGTTCCATGTTGTGGGGTTAATTTACATAAAGTTCTGGAGCTCCTGCTGCACTGTTTCAAATCTTGGTAGCTTTGATATTCTCCATAGTGCTATACACAAATATTATAAACCAGTTTTCACAGAGACAAGTTATGACTATCAGCAGGAATTAGTTTCATACAGTGATCTCTAACCATATTGTACCAGAACATTATCCAGGCCCCCTTATTTCTGAACTTCATTTTGCAGTCCCTATAAAACACATCTGTTCCACTGTGTGTGTTTTGAAAATTAAATGTACTAATATCATTCCGACTGACCCGGCCACCAAACTCATGTGGGAGAAATCCAGTCCACAGCCCAAGCTGTGTTGAGGCTTCAGGTCTTGTGGGAGCTTGTAACTCACTTCACCACAGCAAAGGAAAAAATTAAAGAGGGGGAAAGAAAGAAAAAGAAAAGTAACATTTCTGAATATGTGTGCTTTCTTCTGATAAGAGCATAGAAAGTCAGTTATAAGGCACTTCAGTCAATATTCATCCTGGTGAAATTTTCAAGGGTCATGATAGTCATCTCATTCCAGGTTTCTGTAATTTTCTCTGTTTAACTCCTGTTTTTTAATAAGGGGAATCCCTGTACTAAATACTCTGTGATAGACTGGTTTAGTGCAGAAGGTCATAATCAGGTTAAAAAAAAAAGATAGTATTCAAATCTAAAATTAGTTTACTTATAACAGAGAGTCCTGATACATCATATTTGTGGTGACAGAATTTGAATTGGATTTATTCACTTGAATGTTTGAAATAAAACTTCTGCCTACATAGGTCTTAAAGGACCACTGCTGTCAAAGATGCAGTTAGAAATAGCAATGGAAACCAAAAGCTGAGGGCAGTTAAAACATTTCAAAGCAAAAATTTTTATGGCAAAGAAGTCAAGCTAAATATTCTCCTGCATATTAAGGTAAAGTGGAGTAACATCATATGTGCATTTAAGCTACTCTCAGAATTTGGAACTTACTGCTAACTCCAAGATGCACTCTAATATCTTGTTAGACCTTCACAAAAGCAAACACATTCATCTAACATGTAGTACTAGCGTAATAGAGTCTCAATATTAAAAATAAAAAGGAGTAGGGCTTCCCTGGTGGCGCAGTGGTTGAGAGTCCGCCTGCCGATGTAGGGGAGGCGGGTTCGTGCCCCGGTCTGGGAAGATCCCACATGCCGTGGAGCGGCTGGTCCCGTGAACCATGGCCGCTGAGCCTGCGCGCCCGGAGCCTGTGTTCCGCAACGGGAGAGGCCACAACAGTGAGAGGCCCGCGTACTGCAAAAAAAAAAAGATAACCAGAAACAATTTAGAGCTCATTATCCCTTTCCTTCCTCTCTCCCTTCCTTCCTCCCTCCCTTCCTTCCTCCCTCCCTTCCTTCCTTCCTCCCTCCCTCCCTCCCTTCCTTCCTTTTTTTTTCTTTTTTTTTTTTCCTGCTAAGTTTTGTCATTTAACCGAAAGGCAAGATTGGTTTAAATTATCAGACATCTACATACTTTACTTTGATTGTTCTCTTCAGTATAGCACAAGGGTTCTCAAACTTGAGTGTGTGAAGGAATTACCATAAAGGGTTTGTGTACACAAACCATTATACTATAGGGGTTATTTAAGGGATTTTCTAGGGTAATTTTAACTCTGGACAGCTTTTGTTGTATGTGCTAACTTCAGAAGCTAACCAAGGTGGTTCCACTTGCCTTTACTTATTTGTGAAAATTATTAACACATTTCCCCAGAATCCATAAAATATACTTTTGGCATAATTATAAACACATTTACAGCTACAAAAATGCTTTCTGAAAACTCATACTCTACTAAAATATAATTATCCCTTTATTCAATATCTTATGTTGGTTACTAGTTTCCCCCAGATTTTTTATAATATTATTTTTAAGGATCCAAGTAATAATCCCTCTCCCCCACCCCTTCTCTCCTTTCTCTCACACTGAACAGAGAAACAATTGGCAATGAATTATGGACTAGATAAAAACTAAAGGTTTTGAAAATTTCATTTTATAACTTGACCTAGACAATACATTAATGGCCAAACTTTATTTCTTCCCCTACCCCAGCTTTATTGAAGTATAACTGTATTTCTTAAACTTTAAACTTAAGCAGGTAAGTTATTTAACTCTGAAATTTCTGTTGTCCTTAAAACTCATCATTATTTACCAATAACTATCAAAATTGTCCATTACTTGTTTTTATTTCTGTATATGCCTCTGCAAATTTTTCTAAGAATCACGCTGCGGCTACTTCTCTGTACCTTTCTGATGATGTCCACTAAGCTATTATTTCAAAGATGAACCTTAAGTTTCTAAATTTCAGCAACAGAGTGCCAGAAAGTCAGCTTATGTCCAGGGAGACGATTAGGGATCTTGATATTTAAAAATGGACAATTTGGAAATCATTTTTCCCATCCTTTGCTGGTCTCTTCATATATTCCACATGTGTAGAGAATGCTTCTTTTAAAGTCTTTTTCCCTGTCATTTCCTCTGTTATTTCAATTACCTTATTGTGGTAGTATTGTGGGCAAGATGAAGCATTTCTGATGTATTCTTTTTATTACAAATTTAATTATTTGGGGGAACTATCCTGGGAATTTTCTACCATTGTGATATTGTCTTGGCCAATTCGATTACTTTTCAGATAATAGAACTGAGAATAGGCTTTAGAGATTTTTCTATTTCTATTCTGTCATTGAACAGAAAAATAAACTAAAGAAACTGACATCCTGAGAAAGTAAAATGACTCAATCATTTTATGAAAGAAAGCACAAGAAACCAGGTTTTAGGGTTCTCAGCCAGTGTTTTTCCCAGGGCACCAAATTTAGGATTTTGAAGGCTTCTTTATCCTTGTGATTGTGGTTTTTGAAAGTGATGGATGAGAGGATCCACTGGAATGAAGGAAGTGAATATTAGAATTTCTATTTATAGTCATTTTATCCCATCTTTCTTTTAAAAGAAATCTCTTTTTATATGTCTTAGAATATACAAATAATAATTTAAAGTGAAAAAATTGTAAAGGTAAATATAATGGGGAGAATAACTGCTACGATGTATTTTCAAACAAAGTTTAGAAAATACTGCCGTAGAAGTGGACCTAATATCAATAGTGACAATAACAAATCAGTAGCATCAACTAAACTACTGACATTTGTTGAGCACTTGCATGTATGAAACCCTGTAATAGTAACATTATTTTAATTTAATTATTCCAACAACCCTTGTAATATCATCTACGTTTTTCAGGTGAAGGTACTGAGGCAGAGTGGCATTAAATAACTTGTTCAATGAATGGAATTTAACGTAGTTCTGTGATTGACCTCCTTTTAGTAAAACATTTTTATTTTCTATTTAAACTCAATATTGTGAAGATAATTTGACCTGAAGATTTAGAAATATATATATATAAAACCAACCTTTAATATGTTCATGAAAAACTGTATAGGTCTAAGTTCTATGAATGAATTCAGGGACTATATTGCTCACCAGTGAGTTCTGTCAGCAGTAGAATGCCTGGCATAAACAAGAGTGATAAATATTCATGTCGTGGATAGAACCCAATGGGGACTGAGTCAATGTAATTTTTTATACATACATTCACCTTTGAACTAGGAGCCATGCTATTTTTTCTTATGGACACCACACCTAGCACTAAATAAATAATCTTTTTACATTTTTCTAAAAATATATATTTCAAGAAACACGACCACTAGGAATTATTTATTTACTGTAGAATTTTTGAGAAAAATATTTTCCATTATATTACCCAGGATCCCCTGCAGTAGCATCTGTGTAAAAAACAATTGTTTTAACAATTTTAGATATGCAAAGGAAATTTAATTTAACATGAGAGATCAAAACAGAGGACCGTTAGAAATTATTACTTTTTCCATACTTTTGTCATAAATAAGGAGTTAAAAAGGACACTTTAGGGCACTAAAAGATATAGTTCAGAAGGCTGGCATGATGAAAACACATCAGGAACATCAAACTCTCCCATGTTCTTACAAGATGAGATACATAATGGAACTATCAATACTCCAAACAATGATCAATCTATAATTGTACTTACCCACTAAAATCCTACTCTACTTTGTAGGAGAATTATGTTTTCCCAGCAATAATTATATATTCACAGTTTTAAAAGCATCATTTTAACTATGACCATCCACGACACAGAGCTGGCATTTATAAAATCTCACATGTTCCAAATTCTACTTATATTTTTTGTCTCCTTATCTGTCACTCTGTTTTCACTTTTAATTTATTGAATCTTTTTAGCACGAAAAGTAACACACTTTAGTAATCTATCTTATATCTTTATAAAGCTTTACAATTTTAAAAATTGAATCAATATTCACCATAATCTTGTGAAAATTAGAGACAGTATTATTCCAATTTTATAGAGGCAGGAACTGAAATTCTAAGTAATCTCTGAGGTAAAATAACTTGTGTTGAGTTGGGACAACCTAATCTTCTTATTCCTTTTCCAGAGTTCTTCTGGTTTGACTAAGGTCACTTAATCTCCCAAGTCAATTGTAATGTGTATGTGGTTTATCATTCTTAGCCTTCACTAATTTACCAGTGATATTCAGATTTCCTGTCAGTAGCTTAATTTTTGGATTAGCAATTGATCACTTTGTCCAAAACTATTTTTCTAGAACAATTTAAAAAACATTCCCTCTGCTGCTTTTATTCAGTAGCATTTGTTCTTTGAAAGAGTCTAATTTAAAATCCATATCAAAGAATATATACTGGATCTTGGAGGAAAGAAAATTACAGCAAAAATAATAGATATATTGAAGAGAATTGGCCTGGCCAAAGCTCATTTTTGTGAATTATTGAGAAACAAATAAATGAGAATCTTCAGGTAAAAAATTGAATTCAATTCTGTTCTTTGGGAGAGGGACATCACTTTGTTGTACAGAAAATTGAATAGTCACCTAGAAATATAGATTACTGAAGCTCCAACTCACTTCTTACAATGTTCAAATATATTTTTGATCTAATATGTAAAATATAAAAACCATTAAAAAATAATAAACCTGTATATGTACCTATAGGCATGAGTGAGTTACTTAAATCTTTCCGTTTTCAACTCTCAGATCTGAAGAGTGGAGATATATATATATATATATATATTTATTTATTTATTTATTTATTTATTTCTTAATTTAAAGCCAGGAAAATTCATCTTAATTAAAATGTAAATCAACATCTTCTCTAGGTTTCTAGACCTGATATTAATATAAAGAGGACCTTATGTAATATTTCATTAATATACTTTATAGGATATTTTACATATATTAAAAGTTTAAAATAGTATCTTTGAATATATGTGAATGAAAAGGGAAATGTGCTGTAAAGCAAATGGATAATGCAACATCTGATTGTTTTTTGCCTGGGTTGTGGGAAAAATAAGAAATTAAGTGAATTAAGTACACATTTTGACCTTGCTGTTTCATAAAGAAACAGTGACCCCGTAATGTGGAAATTTCACATCTCTACAATTTTCTCTGTATAGATTGAGCTCTTTCCTAGAAGCTCATGTTATCATGTTTCCTTTAATAATCTTTGCTTTGTTATTTTTATCCTCATCACCAGTGTCATCATTATCGCTATTTGGAGCAAAGGAGATGTAGGGCTTTTGAACAGGCTCACACCTTTTTTATAGCTTTAAAAGCTAGAAAATATGCTCTTTGAATGTTTGTAGTATTTATGTAATCAGTACCTACATTGCCAAGGCTTATTGAAAACAGCTGGGTGCCTGCTGCCTGCCTCACCCTTTGTTGGAACTGTTGCCAGAACAGGTAGTCAGAAATGGAAAGTAGGGGAAAATTCAGACATCTGGGGTGTCTCTCAGGAAAGCAGCTGTGGCTTCCTTAGGAAGCAGTCATTGTTTCCCATCAGCCAAGACTCTGTATACCCTTGGGTCCAGTTCTGGCATGGCTGGCCTAGGAGGATGCAGTTTATGACTTAGGACTTACACGAGAAACCATTTGGGCAGTCCCATCTCTGGCAGAACATTGAGAGAAATCCCCCAAGCTGCAAGCCATATGTGAGCTGTTGGCCTTCTATTTAGCCTACTCTGGGAGCTTCCCATTTACTGGGGCTCTAATCATTCCTTTGACACAAGCAAAAACAATACAAAAGGATCTTTTCAAAACATATCTTTCCAAGATATACTGGCCTGTTTTAAAAACCAGACATGACTATTATTTCTGTAAACATGGTATTTTTTCCCCAAAAATGAACTCATTTTTAAGAGACTTGTTTTGTTTCCTAGATAGAAGGCAAGGCAAGTACAAGGAATCTTTTTTAACAGCAGGGTAAAAGTCCTGGATTAGCAGTCTTGAATGGTATTCTGCATGCGTAAATATATTCTCTTCCAGATATAAATTTTTGTACATCAAGTATTAAAAGTTGTTATTCATGTGACAAGACCTGGGCTGTTGATTTATGTCAGAGAGATGCCAGGAGCAGTGCTATGTAGGACACCCTGAGAATCAACATGCTATTGTGGTAGGATTATCTGGCAGGAACTGCCACTCATTTACCAGGAGAATGGCATTTTCATGGATTAGAACAGAACAATTTTCTTGATAATCTTTATTGAAACAAAGCTCTGGTTTTAGAATGTAGATGCTTTACATTTTAGTAGTCAGAAAAAGGGCATTAGAAAGGTGTGGTACTTTGAATTTTAGATTAAATATCATGTTTTTTTATCATTACTGAGGGTTCTGTTAGGACACTTAAGGACCATGATTAATCCAGCAACATTTTATTAAAAAATCTTCAGTTTCAAAACATACTGGATATGAGGCAAACAATTTTATGCCAATGTTAGGCATACTCAGGAAAACTAAAAAGAAATTTTATTTCTAGTAGCCAGAACTTGTTGGCAGAAATATAAAAGCAAAAATTATAATAGCAATTAATTTTTAAATTCACTGAACTATCTTACACTTAAAAAGAAAGTGAAGTCATAGCACACAGGGCAAGGAGTCGGGTTATATTTAATGTTTTACCTATTGCTAACTTTAATACAGAGTCAAACTAGGTAATGTTCATTGGGTCCCTTGTGATTTTTCCTACTCTTGTTTTATTCTTAATTT
The DNA here is from genome assembly GCF_059928025.1 of Delphinapterus leucas. Lineage (NCBI taxonomy): Eukaryota > Metazoa > Chordata > Mammalia > Artiodactyla > Monodontidae > Delphinapterus > Delphinapterus leucas. The sequence continues at coordinate 67,796,630 of NC_143137.1, read as the reverse complement.
TATAAAAACTAAAACAGACTATCCTTAAAATTTTTCAATGCCCTGATTTTTTTTTTCCTTCTCACATTCATAAAAAGTAAAGAGGGCTTCCCTGGTGGCGCAGTGGTTGGGAGTCTGCCTGCCGATGCAGGGGAAACGGGTTTGTGCCCCGGTCCGGGAGGATCCCACATGCCGTGGAGCGGCTAGGCCCGTGAGCCATGACCGCTGAGCCTGCGCATCCGGAGCCTGTGCTCCGAAGCGGGAGAGGCCACAACAGTGAGAGGCCCGCGTACCGCAAAAAAAAAAAAGGAAGAATGTGAGGCTCCATGATAAGTATAAGAGGAAGATTATGAGTGTAAAAAGACTCTTCCTGTAAAATATATATTTCCTAAGATATTTTTCCCAAAGGAATGGTCAACATTGACCCAAGCATTCATTCTCACAAGTGATATTTGGACCTTTATTAATTTGACCTTATTATAACTCTCTCTCCATGTCTTCATAATGTTTTCTCTCCTGTAGTTCAAGAAAAATTTCTAAAATCTTATCACTAAGAACTTGGACAATTAGAAAAATATAAAGTTAGGCTTCAGTTTTGACAAGGCACATATTCTGGTCATACTTTGGATATAAATCGTGCCTTATCAACTTTGATTGTCTCTCTAATTTTTCTCTATGTGGTAAGTTGGGCATTTCTTTTTACCTGTCCTTTTGATAAACTTCAACTAACAACAACAACAAAACTAACCTGGAAAAAACTGAGAAAAAGGAAGGCTAGATATTGAGAGTATATGTATTAAAATATTTAGAAAATTTCCAGGAAATCAGTATAAATCGAAGATGTATCATTGCATATAAGGAAAGGCAAGAATGTAGTAAGTAATTAAAGGCAATTTAAAAATCCATGTTACTGGATGGTCGTACCCATAGAATAAGGGTTGGTAATACTGGAAATATTTAAAGTAATATATCTATAAAGACACTTTATTCATAACTTTGAATTTAGAGAGGAAAAATCCACAGATGTTTTTGAGAAATGTAGCATCTATTTTCACTTTATGCTAATTATAGTTTATTCGGTTTCCACTAGATGGGTTTGTATGCACTGTAGCTAATTCATGTCAACTGTCTTCAAGTATATTCTCTGAATTATAGGTAGGTTTTAGAGACCTCTAAGTGATCTCTAATCTTCTTACTAATATTATGGCTTTCAAATGTCATTGTGATATCTCAAAGGTGATCTGAGTGAACAATGGGATATTCTATAGGACTACTGCTGAAAAGGATAAACACTTTCTTGAGCAATTTAGACTTGAAGAAATGAATAACTTATTGTACATAATAGGAGGCAATCATCTCTGGGGAACTGAAGAAATGGTTGCAATAAAGATTCTGCATTTGTTATCTAGATTAACTTAGTGCTTTAGTGCTTCTTTGTCACTGAAATTATATGGGTTCTTTGCCCCCACTGAGTAGTAAAATAATGAAATACCTGATTTTTCTGGTTTCGGAGTTCAGCTGAATTATTTTAAAACTCTGTTCTAATGTTTCTTTTGTGTTTATTTTCTTTTTAAAAAACATTATTGTGGTATGCTTAGTGTATTCTCTCGTTTAAACATTAATTTCAGAAGGTGTTTAATGGTTGAGGAAAACACATTCTTTTCAAATAAGCCACTGTTAGTACATGGGCATTCATGTGAACTTTCTTTTCATGTTTTTCCTTAGTTAAGAACATAAATATATTTTTTTTAACTAATGTAAAATTATAATGTTTGATTTAAAGTCTAAATAGAAATGAATATTACTGAATCTTTATAAGACCACATATTAAACATAGCTGTGATTATATCTGCTCTTGAATAGGGTATAGAAATAAGCACAGAGAACACAGGACTTCCAAGTAATAGTAGTAGTTTCTGGAAATATTTCTCTTAAGCCCTTTGTTCATTTGTCTGCATATTACTCAGTGTTTTGGTCATATATAGAACATACTGGAAGTAAAATCAATAATTCTCAATTTGTTATGAGTTGGAATTTGTCAAATTGTGTTCTTGCAAAACTCTAGGGGAAAAAATTTATTGTTAACTAATATATTCTAATGTTTTCATTTCAGAAGGACCTTTAATACATGTGGCTTCAATTTCTTCTCTAGTTCTGTTTGTGTTTATTTCTTCTCTTGCATTAATAGGAAATAGAGATATTTTGTAGCAATTCAGGTCTCATCTCTGCTTAAATTCTTATCTGTACAGCAGACAGTAGTCATGTTTAAAAAAACAAAATATAATGTTCAAGAGTATAGAGGACACCTACAAGATGGCAGAGGAGTAAGACGTGGAGATCACCTTTCTCCCCACAAATACATCAGAAATACATCTACACGTGGAAAAACTCCTACAGAACACCTACTGAATGCTGGCAGGAGACCACAGACTTCCCAAAAGAGCCACGTGGCTGACAGGACCTTGGTGCTCTGGCCAGGTGTCAGGCCGGTGCCTCTGGGGTACGAGAGCTGAGTTCAGGATATTGGTCCACCAGAGACCTCCCAGCTCCACGTAACATGAAACGGCAAAACTCTCCCAGAGATCTCCATTTCAACGCTAAGACCCAGCTCCACTCAACGACCGGCAAGCTCCAGTGCTGGACACCCTATGCCAAACAACTAGCAATACAGGAAAACAATTGCATCCATTAGCAGAGAGGCTGCCTAAAATCATACTAAGGTCACAGACACCCCAAAACACACTACAGAACATGGTCCTGCCCACCAGAAAGACAAGATCCAGCTTCATCCAGCAGAACACAGGCACTAGTCCCCTGCACCAGGAAGCCTACACAATCCACTGAACTAACCTTAGCCACTGGGGGCAGACACCAAAAACAAAGGGAACTACAAACATGCAGCCTGCGAAAAGGAGACTCCAAACACAGTAAGTTAAGCAGAATGAGAAGACAGAGAAACGCACAGCAGATGAAGGACCAAGGTAAAAACCCACTAGACCAAACAAATGAAGAGGAAATAGGCAGTCTACCTGAAAAAGAATTCAGAGTAAAGATAATAAAGATGATCCAAAATCTTGGAAATAAAATGGAGAAAATACAAGAAACGTTTAACAAGGACCTAGAAGAATTAAAGAGCAAGCAAACAATGATGGACAACACAATAAATGAAATTAAAAATTCTCTAGAAGGAATCAATAGCAGAATAACTGAGGCAGAAGAAAGGAGAAGTGACCTGGATGATAAAATAGTGGAAATAACTTCTGCAAAGAAGAATAAAGAAAAAAGAATGAAAAGAATTGAGGACAGTCTCAGAGACTTCTGGGACAACATTAAATGCAACATATTTGGATTATAGGGATCCCAGAAGAAGAGAAAAAGAAAGGAACTGAGAAAATATTTGAAGAGATTATAGTTGAAAACTTCCCTAATATGGGAAAGGAAAGAGTCAATCAAGTCCAGGAAGTACAGAGAGTCCCATACAGGATAAATTCAAGGAGAAACATGCCAAGGCACATCTTAATTAAACTATCAAAAATTAAAGACAAAACATTAAAAGCAGCAAGGGAAAAACAACAAATAACATACAAGGGAATCCCCATAAGGTTGACAGCTGACGGTTCAGCAGCAACTCTGCAAGCCAGAAGGGAGTGGCAGGACATACTTAAAGTGATGAAAGGGAAAAACCTACAACCAAGATTACCCAGCAAGGATCTCATTCAGATTTGATGGAGAAATTAAAACCTTTATAGACAAGCAAAAGCTAAGAGAATTCAGCATCACTAGACCAGCTTTACAACAAATGCTAAACGAACTTCTCTAGGAAGGAAACACAAGAGAAGGAAAAGACCTACAAAAACATACCCAAAACAAATAAGAAAATGGTAATAGGACCATACATATCGAGAATTACCTTAAATGTAAATGGATTAAACGCTCCAACCAAAAGACATAGACTGGCTGAATGGATACAAAAACAAGACCTATATACATGCTGTCTACAAGACACCCACTTCAGACTTAGGGACACATACAGACTGAAAGTGAGGGGATGGAAAAAGATATTCTATGCAAATGGAAATCAAAAGAAAGCTGGAGTAGCAATTCTCATATCAGAAAATATAGATTTTAAAATAAAGACTCTTAAAAGAGACAAAGAAGGACACTGCATAATGATCAAGGGATCAATCCAAGAAGAAGATACAACAATTGTAAATATTTATGCACCCAACATAGGAGCACCTCAATACATAAGGTAAATGCTAACAGCCATAAAAGGGGAAATCAACAGTAACAAAATCATAGTAGGGGACTCTCCCCACTTTCACCAATGGACAGATCATCCAAAATGAAAATAAGTAAGGAAACACAAGCTTTAAATGATACATTAAACAAGATGGACTTAATTGATATTTATAGGACATTCCATCCAAAAACAACAGAATACACCTTCTTCTCAAGTACTCATGAAACATTCTCCAGGATAGACCATATCTTGGATCACAAATCTAGCCTTGGTAAATTTAAGAAAATTGAAATCGTATCAAGTACCTTTTCCGACCACAATGCTATGAGAGTAGATATGAATTACAGGAAAAAATCTGTAAAAAATACAAACACATGGAAGCTAAACAGTACACTACTAAATAACCAAGGGAACACTGAAGAAATCAAAGAGGAAATCAAAAAATACCTGGAAAAAAATGACAATGAACACACACGACCCAAAACCTATGGGATACAGCAAAAGCAGTTCTAAGAGGGAAACAATTACAATCCTACCTCAAGAAACAAGAAACATCTCAAATAAACAACCTAACCTTACACCAGTTGGAGAAAGAAGAACAAAGAAAACCCCAAAGTTAGTAAAAGGAAAGAAATCATAAAGATCAGATCAGAAATAAATGAAAAAGAAATGAAGGAAATGATAGCGAAGATCAATAAAACTAAAAGCTGGTTCTTTGAGAAGGTAAACAAAACTGATAAACCATTAGCCAGACTCATCAAGAAAAAAAGGGAGAAGACTCAAATCAATAGAATTAGAAATGAAAATAGAAGTAACAACTGACACTGCAGAAAATCAAAGGATCGTGAGAGATTACCAGAAGCAACTATATGCCAATAAAATGGACAACCTGGAAGAAATGGACAAATTCTTAGAAAAGCACAACCTTCCAAGACTGAACAAGCAAGAAGGAGAAAATATAAACAGACCAATCACAAGCACTGAAATTGAGACTGTGATTAAAAATCTTCCAACAAACAAAAAGCCCAGGACAAGATGGCTTCACAGGAGAATTCTATCAAACATTTAGAGAAGAGCTAACACCTATCCTTCTCAAACACTTCCAAAATATAGCAGAGGGAGGAACACTCCCAAACTCATTCTACGAGGCCACCATCACCCTGATACCAAAACGAGACGAAGATGTCACAAAGAAAGAAAACTACAGGCCAATATCACTGATGAACATAGATGCAAAAATGCTCAACAAAATACTAGCAAACAGAATCCAACAGCACATTAAGGGATCATACACCATGATCAAGTGGGATTTATCCCAGGAATGCAAGGATTCTTCAATATATGCAAATCAATCAATGTGATAAACCATATTAAGAAATTGAAAGAGAAAAACCATATGATCATCTCAATAGATGCTGACAAAGCTTTCGACAAAATTCAACACCCATTTATGATAAAAACCCTCCAGAAAGTAGGCATAGAGGGAACTTACCTCAACATAATTCAGGCCATATGTGACAGACCCACAGCCAACATCGTTCTCAATGGTGAAAAACTGAAACCATTTCCTCTAAGATCAGGAACAAGACAAGGTTGTCCACTGTCACCATGTTATTCAACATAGTTTTAGAAGTTTTAGCCACAGCAATCAGAGAAGAAAAAGAAATAAAAGGAATCCAACAGAAAAGAAGTAAATCTGTCACTGTTTGCAGATGACATGATACTATATGTAGAGAACCCTAAAGATGCTAACAGAAAACTACTAGAGCTAATCAATGAATTTGGTAAAGTAGCAGGATACAAAATTAATGCACAGAAATCTCTAACATTCCTATACACTAATGATGAAAAATGTGAAACAGAAATTAACAAAACACACCCATTTGCAGTTGCAAAAAAGAGTAAAATACGTAGGTATAAGCCTACCTAAGGAGACAAAAGACCTGTATGCAGAAAACCATAAGACACTGATGAAAGAAATTAAAGATGATAAAAACAGATGGAGCGATATACTACATTCTTGGATTGGAAGAATCAACATTGTGAAAATGACTATACTACCCAAAGCAATCTACAGGTTCAATGCAATTCCTATCAAACTACCAATGGCATTTTTCACAGAACTAGCACAAAAAATTTCTCAATTTGAATGGAAACCCAACAGACGCCGAATAGCAAAAACAATCTTGAGCAAGAAAAACAGAGCTGGAGGAATCAGGCTCCTGGACTTCAGACTATACTACAAAGCTACAGTAATCAAGACAGTATGGTACTGGCACAAAAACAGAAATATAGATAAATGGAACAGGATAGAAAGCCCAGAGATAAACCCACGCACCTATGGTCAACTAATCTATGACAAAGGAGGCAAGGATATAGACTAGAGAAAAGATGGCTTCTTCAATTAGTGGTGCTGGGAAAACTGGACAGCTACATGTAAAAGAATGCAATCAGAACACTCCCTTACACCATACACAAAAATAAACTAAAAATGGATTAAAGACCTAAATGTAAGGTGAGACACTATAAAACTCTTAGAGGAAAACATAGGTAGAACACTCTATGACATCAATCACAGCAAGATCGTTTTTGACCCACCTCCTAGAAAAATGGAAGTAAAACCAAAAGTAAACAAATGGGACCTAATGAAACTTAAAAGCTTTTGCACAGCCAAGGAAACCATAAACGGGATGAAAAGATAACCCTCAGAATGGGAGAAAATATTTGCAAATGAAGCAACTGACAGAGGATTAATCTCAAAAATTTACAAGCAGCTCATGCAACTCACTATCAAAAAACAAACAACCCAATCCAAAAATGGGCAGAAGACCTAAATAGACATTTCTCCAAAGAAGGTATACAGATTGCCAACAAACACATGAAAGGATGCTCAACATCATTAATCATTAGAGAAATGCAAGTCAAAACTACAATGAGGTATCACCTCAAACCAGTCAGAATGGCCATCATCAAAAAATCTACAAACAATAAATGCTGGAAAGGGTGCAGTGAAAAGGGAACCCTCTTGCACTGTTGCTGGGAATGTAAATTGTTACAGCCACTATGGAGAATAGTATGGAGGTTCCTTAAAAAATTAACAACAGAACTACCATACGACCCAGCAATCCCACTACTGGGCATATACCCTGAAAAAACCATAATTCAAAAAGAGTCATGTACCACAATATTCATTGCAACACTATTTACAACAGCCAGGACATGGAAGCAACCTAAGTGTCCATTGACAGAGGAATGGATAAAGAAGCTGTGGCACATATATAGAATGGAATATTACTCAGCCATAAAAAGAAATGAAATTGAGTTTTGTGTAGTGAGGTGGATGGACCTGAAGTCAGCGTGAAGTGAGTCAGAGGGAGAAAAGCAAATACTGTATGCTAACACATATATATGGACCTAAAAGAAAAAATGGTTCTGAAGAACCTATGGGCCAGACAGGAATAGAGACACAAACATAGAGAATGTACTTGAGGACACGGGGAGGGGTAAGGGTAAGCTGGAACGAAGTGAGAGAGTGGCATGGACTTATATACACTACCAAATGTAAAATAGATAGCTAGTGGGAAGCAGCCGCAGAGCACAGGGAGATCAGCTCGGTGCTTTGTGACCACCTAGAGGGGTGGTATAGGGAGTGTGGGAGGGAGATACAAGAAGGAGGAGATATGAGGATGTGTGTATATGTGTGGTTGATTCACTTTTTTATAAAGCAGAAGGTAGCACACCATTTTGAAGCAATTGTACTCCAATAGAGATGTTAAAAAATAAATAAAAAAGACATCTCCCCCTCAAAAAACAAAAGTGGATTATATTACACTAAGGCTGTCAGTAGTCAAGGAAATCATTTTTTCACCCTTAATATTCAAATGACATAACAGGAGCTATATGTACCTTATAACTATAACTATTTTATACTGACACCATTAATCCACATGAAACATTTTGACATTATAAAACTCTTTATCATATAAAATATTACTGTCACTTGATTGAATAGATTTTAATTTTTGTCCTCCTTCATCTTTTTTTTCACAAAAAATTTATTAGTCAAATACTTGTCTGATTAAAAAAAAAAAGTTGTGAGAAGAAAAGAAAATAAAATGTTTGAAACAGGGTCCAGTTAGGAAAACAGAAACCACTCTAGGTATTTCAAACAGTGGGATGTTAATACAAGGAACTGGTTTCAAAGGCATTGGAAGGGGCAGAAGAGCAAATGGAAGGAGGTGGGACTGGAGGACCAAAAGGGACGAATCAGTGAGACCCAGAGATCACAAGATGCGGGTGCCCTGCCGCTCAGCTCACAAGCCGGTGCTGGCTGTGGTGAGACACTACTGCAGTTGGTTCCAGATCCATTGAAGAGGCACTACCTTGAGCAGAGCTGGAACTGCTGAGAGCAGTGCTGCCTGTGCCCAGGCTGCTGCCATCCAGATCACCTCCCTTCCATTGCCACTACAGCTTCATCAGTAACTGCCCCCAAGGGCCAGAGCCAGAAGCAGAAAGCTGCCCTCTTCCACCTGCCTTCTGCTCTCCACCACCATTCTACTACCTTCTGTTTTCTGGTTGCTCTTTCTTGTCCTTCGGGCTCCATTTCATCCTTGTCATCAGGACCACTGTGTCCCTGCCTGTCCTCTTCTCACTAAACACACTGCTTCCAGGGTGACCTCATCACAGCACCATTTCATTTTTTTTTTTTTTTTAATTTTTGTTGGGGTGTGGTTGATTTACAATATTGTGTTAGTTTTAGGTGTACAGCAGGGTGAATCAGTTATACATATACCCACTCTTTTTCTTTTTTTGGATTTTTTTCCGTATAGGCCATTACGGAGTATTGAGTAGAGTTCCCTGTGTTACGGCAGGTTCTTATTAGTTGTCTGTTTTATATATGGCATTGTGTATATGTCAATCCCAGTCTCCCAGTTTATCCCTCCCCCCCTTTATACCCTGGTAACCATAAGTTTGTTTTCTACATCCTTGACTCTACTTCTGTTTTGTAAATAAGTTCATTTGTACCGTTTTTTTTAGATTCCACATATAAGCAATATCATGTGATATTTGTCTTTCTGTGTCTGGCTTGCTTCACTCAGTATGACAGTCTCTAGGTCCTTCCATGTTGTTGTAAATGCACAGCGCCATTTCCAATAGCAAAATCATGATTCTGAAATGACTCAAGCATTCAACAGTACAGCATTGGATAAATATAGGTTATTCTTTAGATGGAATACTATGCACCATTTGGTGAAAACTGCACTGTACATCTGTTGACATTGAGAGACATTTATGGAATTGCTTAGTTAATAAACCATGTTATAATATTACATGTAAAAAATGTATATTTAACAAACAATTGGTTTTAATTTTCTCCAAATAATTCAGTAAAAACTTCAGTACATTTAACGTGTTTCCCTTAAAACAAATTGCTGCTGTTGTGGTTGTTACACTTATGTTAAATAGCCAGTTAACTGATATTTTATGAACCTTATCAATGTCAGAGAAAGAATTTTTAAATAAAAATATACTTTTCAGTTTATAGGTGGGGTATGCTTTATTAGTGATACAAAATAGGTACATTCATTCCAGGAGAATTTTAGGAAATCAACATGGAGGTCTAAATTTGGTTCAAAATGTACACAATGGAGTACAAGCCTACCTTGGAGATACTGCGGATTTGGTTCCAGACCACCATAGTAAAGAAATATTACAAAAAAGTGAGTCACACAAATATTTTGGTTCCCCACTGCATATAAGTTATGTTTACACTATATCATAGTCTATTAAGTGTACAATAGCATGTCTAAAAAATTTTTACATACCTTAATTAAAAATACTTTATTGCTAAAAATGCTATCATTTAAGCCTTTAGCAAGTTATGGTAGTACTATCAAAGATCACAGATCACTATAACAAATATAATAATAATAAAGTTTGAAATTTGTGAGAATTACCAAAATGTGACAGAGAGATAGGAAGTGAGCAAGTGTAGTTGGAGAAATGGCACCTATAAACTTGCTTCATGGAGGTTTGGTACAGACAATACTGTACTGACTTCAGACTATATAACAAAGCTACAGTCATCAAAACAGTATGGTACTAGGCAGAACGAGACATACAGATCAGTGGAACAGAATAGAAAGCCCAGAAATCAACCCATGCACTTATGGTCAATTAATCTACAACAAAGGAAGCAAGACTATGCAGTGGAGAAAAGACAGTTTCTTCAACAAGTGGTGCTGCGAAGATCAGACAGCTACATGTAAAAGAATGAAATTAGAACAGTCTGTAACACCATATACAAAAATAAAATCAAAATGGATTAAAGACATAAATGTAAGACCAGATACTATAAAACTCCTAGAGGAAAACATAGGCAGAACAGTCTGTGACATAAATCACAAAAATATTTTTTTGGATCCATTTCCTAGAGTAGTGGAAACAATCAAAAAAAATAAACAAATGGGACCTAATTAAACTTAAAAGTTTTTGCACAGCAAATTGAGTCCATAAACAAAACGAAAAGACAACCTATGGAGTGGGAGAAAATATTTGCAAACGATGTGACTAACAAGGGATTCATTTCCAAAATATACAAACAGCTCATATAGCTTAATATCAAAAAACAAACAACCCAATCAAAAAATGGGCAGAAGGCCTAAATAGACATTTCTCCAAAGAAGACATACAGATGGCCAACAGGCACATGAAAAGATGCTTAACGTTGCTAATTATTAGAGAAATGCAATCAAAACTAGAATGAGGTATCACCTCACACCAGTGAGAATGGCCATCGTTAAAAAGTCTACAAATAAGAAATGCTGGAGAGGATGTGGAGAAAAGGGAACCCTCCTGCACTGTTGGTGGGAATGTAAATTCGTGCAGCCACTATAGAGAACAGTATGGAGGTTCTTTAAAAAACTGAAAATAGAGTTACCATATGATCCAGCAATCACACTCTCAGGGAAATATCTGGAGTAAACTCTAATTTGAAAAGATACATGCACCCCAGTGTTCACAGAAGCACTATTTACAATAGCCAAGACGTGGAAGCAACCTAAATGTCCATTGACAGGTTAATAAAGGAGATGTGATACATATATATACAATGCAATGTTACCCTGCCATGAAAAAGAGTGAAATAATACCATTTGCAGCAACATGGATGGACCTAAAGATTATCATATTAAGTGAAGTAAGCCAGACAAAGACAAATATCATATGATATCACTTATATGTGGAATCTAAAAAGATGACACAAATGAACTTATTTATGAAACAGAAGTAGAGTCACAGACATAGAAAACAAACTTATGGTTCCCAAAGGGGATAGCAGGGGAGGGGCGAGAGATAAATTAGGAGTTTGGGATTAACATATACACACTACTCTATGTAAAATAGATAACCAACAAGGACCTACTGTATAGCACAGGGAACTCTACTCAATATCTTGTAATAACCTATAATGGAAAAGAATCTGAAAAAGCATAGATATGTATGTATATATGTATGTATAACTGAATCACTTTGCTGTACACTTGAAACTAACACAACATTGTAAATTAACTATTTCAATTTTAAAACGTTAAAAAAAAGGATTAGATGCCTGATTTGCTCCATTTTTAATAGGGCCTCTAAAAACACAGACTTAATGGGGAGGAGCAGCAGAATGACACGTCAGTTCCCGCTGACATTTTATTATGGATTAATGGCTCAGATTAGCCACCTGCCAATTGGTGAACTTTTGGGAAAGGGGCGGAGAAAATGTGGAGAGCATCTGTACAGGCCAAAGTTCAGGCATCAGAGTGGAGGGCCCTGGGAAGTCAAGGAAATAGCCTGAAGACAAGGGCCACTAATGATGTGTTACACAGGGAGGGCTTGACACCAAGAGTGAACTTCCTCTGTTTCATATTTTGAATCCAGCTGTTAAAATCATGGAACTTGCCCAGACCTAGAATAAAATAAGTGTTCATTGAGTTTGTACGTATCTGGAAGCATCATATCTACAGATTAGGGAAGAATATTGCAAAGAAAAAGTGCTGTGGTTGCCATGTAGTCTTACACTGGCCTAAGTAGTAATTCCCCTGCCTTCATTGTACAAATAGTTGATTGAGAAATATGTTAATGAGCAATTATCTCAAATGACACTTTTAATCTGATCAGCTATGGAGAACTAAAATGAACAGCCTAATACAAAAATCAAGAGAAAGATTGGACAAGGGAAAATTTTAAATGAAATGACTATAATAATCAAGTGATCATATTGAGTTCATGTTAAGTAGTTTTCCAGCTTAAAATTATATATGAAATGTATGTTTAGATCTATTATAAGTATATACACACATTCAAAAATATAAAAGCAAATCTGTGTTTTCCTATTTAACTATTTTCTAATAAAACTGGGTGTCTATTTCAGGGTCATGCATATTTTGAGAAGGACATATTCATTGCATTTAATTTCTATGATCTTGTGCCAACCTGGATTTCATTATATATAAAAAAATCCACTTTATGCTTAAAATATTGATTGTGAAAAGGTCTTAGAAACCTAGTAGTTAGTGGCAAAAAAGTACAGTGATTACTAAAAAAGAGAAAATGAATTCACTATTGATGTTCATATTCACTGAGCTAACTTCCCAGGATGTGTAGTTTGATTTTCTGGGGGACATTAAGTAAACAAAAACATCATACAAGCTCTGATATTTAGTAGTTTTGTGACTGCTTGGTAAACCACATAAATTATGAGTTCCCATTGCCTCACCAGTAAACTGGATACCAATTCTCCGAGTTTGCTGTGAGAATAAAACATTATAATCTAGTAAAGGCATCTAAGACAATGCCCAGCCTAAGCAAGGGTTTCACTGTGCATTAATCTTACATGTGAATCTGACCCCTTCACTTCATTAGCTTTTCTCCTCCATTTGGAGGGATAATACATAGGGGCCTGAAAAAATAGAAAACCAAAAACAGAGAAACAAAATAAAACTACAAACTGTGCAACATTGCACTTTTTGGTAAGAAAGTAAAAGCATTTTAGGTAATACGATAAGATCTTTGTGTTTTAATTAGGGATGGGTCCTTAAGGAAATAGAACTGGATTTATAGTTTCAAAAGTGGAAAGATTTAGTTGGGAAGTGGTGAATTAACAACAAAGGCAAGTACTGAATTATAATCTTTCTCACACTCTTGTTAGATCAGAGGTTCTTAATATTTCAGAGATCCTAGATGAAAGTATGGATAGTCTAGTGGGTGGAGAGTAGGGAAGAGGAGAATTATGACATACAAAATTTTACACACAGTTGTAGAGGTTTCATTCTCCCTAGACTTCAACCAATGAAATAACCCATGTGACCCTAGACACTAGATTGAAAACCAATAAAAATTTCTGCTGCCAAATATTTTTCAGATACCAGTGCCTTGCACAGCACAAAGTATCAATTAGTTGCTCAATTAATATTATGGATCCAAATTAAACTATTCACCCCGATATCATAGATTATCATCTCTGTCCCACTTGAAAGCTGTCTTCTCAGCTATCCCTCTGCCAACATTAACCCATATGCATATACAAATGTAATTCACTGCACAATCTACTAACTTTCACAAATATCCCTTATCTTGATATTACTTTGCTTGGCGCCGTGTGAGAAATCCCATGAGGTCATTTTAGTTGAAGTACAGTCAAAAGAAACAAAATCAAAACCAGTCTTTAAGTATATTGCATTTGATTTCTGAGGCAACTCCAGAATGTTAATATTATTCTTGACTCCTGCTTCAAAATGACTTTTGATTTTATTTTTGGTATTTCTTTTTTATATTGTGGATGTTACAGGCTGAAAGTAACACATGGATTTGAATAAAACTATCAGATTAGCTAATGTAAAGGATAATGGTTCTCTAGAAAGAACAAGAAGGTTCCTATGAAACTGAACAACCTACCCATCTAATCTAAATATCCGGGTTTAAGAGGGTTTTGTTGTGGTTGTTATTTTCATATCCAGGCTTTAATAGCAAATTCATGGCAGTTGAGGGTATTTTCTGTGAATGAATGACTGGCCTCAGTTAATGGCCTTGGCTTCACTTTAGTCCATCACCCCAGAAAGTTCCCCACGCCTTCATCTTATTGCTTGACTATGTCTCTTTGTACATTTTAATGGATCTTTCAGTAATTGTGATCATTCTGGGGAGAGGCAAGTGGTCATATTTTAATCATTTGAAGAAGTTTGCACAGTAAAAAAAAGTATGGAGAAACGCTTTCACAGCTTTCCCCATATCCCCAGCTGTTTGGACATTTTTCATCATCATTCTAATAACACATAAAATGGAGATCATAAAAGAAATCCTATAGCTTAATTTTAGTGTATAGGCAAAGGGTAAGTGTTGACTTTGGAAAGCTCTGAGGTGTAAGGACTATGACCAGTGCCTAGATTTTACCTCAAGAAGAGCAGAAGGTGTGTGTGTTTAGGTCATTATGGCATTTAGATGACACACAATGAAAATTTCTGCAACCGGTTAATTCTTCCTGAGGATGGCTGTATTATCATTCTTGCTAGGATCGTAAGAAGTCAACACTTTTACTTGGTTAAATTTTGGTGATTTATTGGGAATGTGTGGTGTTACTCTAAAGCAAAGGGGTAAACTCAATGAATTCTTATGACTGTTTATATGATTTAGTATGTCTTCAATTTTAAAGAGAATTTTGCAGTTACAGTTTTACACCTGGGAAGATCAAAAGACTAAGTAGTTAAGTCAGCAGTGTTTAGAATTTAATTCATGTTGGGTGAAGTTCATAATATGGTAGATCACATTGCCTCAGAGATAAATGATTCCTTAATACTGTTTTTATTTCTCCTTTTCCGAAGGCTTCTTAAACTATATAAATAATGAGATTGTTTAGTACAATACAAACAACATGCAATGTATCCAAAAGCCGGAAGACAGTTCTGTTTCATTCACTGCCTAATTTATATAGCCCCATCCCTAGAAATGACCCAGATTTGTGAGGATATTTTATTTTAAAAGCCACAGAAACAAAACTTTTTACTCCTACTCTTCACATAACATGTTTTAAGCTGGGTTGGCTAAATTCTATCAGTGAACAACTGCTAGATTCAATTTGAATAATTTAATTGCTTAAAATATGTATATTCATTTTCCCCTAGAAAGGTATTTCTAACTCAGTTGAACAGAAGTATTGAATCAATTTTAATTGTTCTTCCTCTCTGTATTTTATTTCTTCAGGTTTTTTTTTCCATCTGCATTGCTTTCTGGGGAGTAAGAAGCATGAAACAACTTGTCTCAGACCCTGGGAAATGACTAAGCGTTTGTACACAACTCTCTTGTTTTAATCATTTGTCCACAACCATAATATATTACTACTGCCTATGGAAGTATAATTATATTATATAATGATTATATGAACTATTTCTCTAATGTGAGGTAAATACATTTATCTGCTCTTGCTTCCTTTCCGCATTTATTATTCTCTATTAAAATTAAAGTCAGCTGCAGTTACTTTATTGCTAGGGTTGAAAGAAGATGATTTCAAATAGAATGATATTACATCCACTGGTAACATCTAAGCCAATGAGTATGAGAATAAGGGATAACTTCAAAACAGTAAAAGGAATTAAGATTTTATTAGCATTGTTTAGACAACTTTTCATTTGCTGTCTGCTAAAATTGTGCTTGGATACATATTTGTTGTCATAAAAATGTATTACATGAGTTGTCTGCCTAAGGCTAGGTTTACCTTTGAAAGCCATATAACCTAAGGAGTAACATTACAGAAAATGACATCACTGAAATGAAAATCACCAGAATTCGTCAGAATTCATTTATTCCATAGATTAATTTGTGATACATATGTCTAATATGTTTGGTCAGTTTGTTTTGGCAAATTGAGGAGTGTGCAGTATTTCTGTGCTATTTTAAATTGTCACAATCATGTTAAAAGACTCTCTAAATGACATTGCTCAAGCATTGTGTGTATATTATTCATTGGGATTGTAAAAATCTGCCAAGTATTTCATTAGGAGGGAACTAACAGAGATAAGCAGGAAATGGTTCAAAGCGGGAAGGTCTGAAAGCAGTTGGAATATTTTTCTTTCCTTCTTCCAGTATTTCTTAGATTTAAAGTTACTATTTAAGTAACCAAAGTTATAAGCACTAAAACAGTTAATACTGCCCTTCACTGAGCTTTGCGTATATTCATTGCTGGTTTAAAGAGGCTGATCAGTTGGTTGACTTTTTTTTTTTTTTTTTGCGGTACTCGGGCCTCCCACAGCCGTGGCCTCTCCCGTTGCCGAGCACAGGCTCCGGACGCGCAGGCTCAGCGGCCATGGCTCCCGGGCCCAGCCGCCCCGCGGCACGCGGGATCCTCCCGGACCGGGGCACGAGCCCGCGCCCCCTGCATCGGCAGGTGGACCCCCAACCACTGTGCCACCAGGGAAGCCTGGTTGACTTATTTTTAATATGTGTTTTCTAACCTTTGAACAGAGAAAAGTTGTGGAACTAGTAAGAAGAATTAAACTGCAGGTGTCTGTCTGGACTCATATTGCAAAACTGAAGCACATTTATTTTGAAAACTGGAAAAGCAGAGGAAGATTAAATTTTGCATGATGGAAAAAATTAACAAATTATATTTCAAGCGTCAGAAGTAGGGAATTGGCTTTGCTTCATTGATCTTTTTTTACTTCTTAATTTAACACAGAGCTAGAGCAAATACTTGAACCCATAACAGATATTAGTCCCATTCTTCTCCCTTACCAACAGTTCTTGCTGGGCTTTGCATACTTAGAATCGTATTAAAGCAGGGAAACCTCTGTTGGCTTGAAATTGCTAATTTTATAGCATAAAAACTCTGAATACCCATATTCTACATCCTAAAACCCTTCAGTCTATAGGTTACAGCATTCAAGAACAGCAAAGAAAAGAGAGCTTCCACAAATCTGTAAGCAGATTTTTAATGTGTTTTGACAGTTTATTGGTTTCGCCATGAGTCATGTATAAACATGTATATATGCTTGAATATATATGAATTTATAGGAGTGGTCTAGGAATGAGCTTAATAATGGAAATAAAGAATTCAAAATTGATAAAAGATACTTTTATGCTGAAGTTTAGTTTTCTTTTAGTCAACTCAAATTAATCCATTTTCTTTTCTCTTAGTTACTCTCACTATGATTATAAATTATTATTTTTTTTTTTTTTTAGAAATGCAGACATTTTCAAGCTAGGAATTTTCAGGCCTTTGAAAGTAGAAGTGATTCCCAGATAGGTAGTATTCCCAAGGCCTGTGTGTGTTAATTAGGGTACTTTTTTCTTCACCTTCAACCTTGTTAGTTTTCCAGTCAAGTTTTCTCTTGTTGAGCACTAATACATGACGACAGATCATATAACTATTATTAATGTTGTAAATTAATCTTGAGTCATGCCATGTAATTTATGCTTACTCTTGACTGGAAACACTTTACCTCTCTCTCTCTCTCATTCTCTCAAGAGAAAAGCACTAAAAATAGGATTCATCAATTACTCAGCACTTGTACTGGAGAGGTGTCAACTGACTTTGAAATGATTATGAATATTCTCAGGTTTGATAATCTACCATAAGGAAGCCTAGAGAGAGGGAAGACATATTTGTTTATTGAGTAATACTCGATTAGCATTCTTTCCTTTACTCTCTAAAATCCTGGGAATTAAGTGCTGTTGATACCATTCTACAGAAGAGAATTCTGAGGCTGAGAGAGTTTAAAAAACGTGCTCAGACCTATCATGCTTAATCGATTGTCAGAAGAAAATTTAAAACCTCTGAGTTCTGACATTGAAGGCCATGTTTCTCCTTTACATGATATCAGATACCCAAGGCAAAACTTTAGAATACAGGCTCAGGAGTTTAAGTTCAGAGAACTTCCTATTCAATTTGATGCTCCAAGGTACAAAACAAAGTTCAGAGAAAAAATAGTTTGGTTACAGGATGGGTTAGTTGACTAGGTGCACGAGTACAGAACGTATGATCTTTCTGAAAGTGATAAGGCCCCAGGTTATTTTATAGGATTGCCATATGTCTAAAAGAAGTCCATTCCTGTACTTGATTTGATTTGATAAAATGGCCCATTACTCTAGCTCTATTTGTTGTGTCATTTACTTCCCCTTCATCTTGTTCTTTCTAATTATTTTGGTTAAACTTAATCTAATCATCTCATGGCCATGATATTCAGCAATATGTGGATCTGTCCTTGAGTATCTGAAGTTCAATGGATCACCAAAGTACATGAACCTTTGTTATAGTTAACATTACCTGCTTGCATTAATGTTTATCAGAGGTTCTCACGTTTCACTTTACTGGTCATATATGATTCAATTATTCAGTGTACGTTCTGCAATAGAACCATAGAGTGGAATTCTTTAAGGTATGGTGTACATTATGATGAACATACTGTGATTTATTAGGGAGAGCAACGCTAGTTAGAAAGTGAGTTCCCTTTTTTATGCCCTCTCCTCTATATTTTTACATTTGTAGCTTCCAGAATCCCAAGGAAAGATAGAGAACACGGAGGTAGTTTGGCTTTCAGAATCTTAAAACATTTTTCATGTCACTATTTTCAGCAGCACTAGGGAATGTGTCAGGCCGCATCTTAAGCCTACCTCAAGGAAAGTAGATTTAACAATGTTCTATCTGTTACTGGGGTATTTTTTCAGAACTTGCTCCAGTCTGCTGCCTTTTCTTCTCAATAGCATAACAGATAACTTCTCCCTCACCAAAAACTCAATTGGAAAAAGTCATTAGCAAAAAAAGCAAATAAGCAAGCACTGATGGTTTTCTCTTGTGGGTTGTGCCTGCTTTTGGGAATTCTTCAAGTGTCATACCTCTTCAGTCAGATTTTCAACCATTCCAGTATCTATCAATCATAAGTTCATTCCCTAGGTGTGTTCTCCTTTAGCTTTAACATCAATAAATCCAAAATCCTAACTTGCATAGATTTACATTGCAAAACACAGGAAGAAGTAGCCTTTGTCTTTATGTACCAGGATTATCCGTGGATCTTTTTAAAAATGAAAACTTGCTGGTAGGAACATTGGAATTCTGATTTAGTAAGATTCAAGTGGTACCAGAGAGTCCATATTGTTCAAGGTTCTACTAATGATACGTTACAGAGGCTATAAGCAATCTAGAGTGAAAGAAAACTTCTCTAGACCCTCTCCTTGAGATTCAGAAATACGCAGGAGAGATGTACCATGTAAGGGAATATTGTTTCTATAGCTAATTAAAAGAATGGGGTGATAATGATTAAATAAGCATGGATATTTAGATATGCCATCCAAGGAAAAGTATACTTTACTATGAGATTATTTTGCATATCCTCACAAACCTGAAAAAAAACCTGAAAGTTTAAAGCCTAGGTAAGCGTCAGTGAGATGGGGAGAGGACAGAGGTCTAGCAGGCAAAGGAAACATGATCCCTCCTGGGCACATACCCTGAGAAAACCATGATTCTAAAAGAGTCTTGTACCACAATGTTCATTGCAGCACTGTTTACAATAGCCAGGACATGGAAGCAACCTAAGTGACCATCAACAGATGAATGGATAAAGATGATGTGGCACATATATACAATGGAATATTACTCAGCCATAAAAAGGAATGAAATTGAGTTATTTGTAGTGAGATGGATGGACCTAGATTCTGTCATACAGAGTGAAGTAAGTCAGAAAAACAAATACCATATGCTAACACATATATATAGAATCTAAAAAACAAAAAATAGTTCTGATGAGCCTAGGGGCAGGACAGGAATAAAGACGCAGACATAGAGAATGGACTTGAGGACACGGGGAGGGGGAAGGGTAAGCTGGGATGAAGTGAGAGAGTGGCATGGACATATATACATTACCAAATGTAAAATAGATAGGCAGTGAGAAGCAGCGGCATAGCATAGGGAGATCAGCTCGGTGCTTTGTGACCACCTAGAGGGGTGGGATAGGGAGGGAGGGAGGGAGACACAAGAGGGAGGGGATATGGAGATATATGTATACATATAGCTGATTCACTTTGTTATACAGCAGAAACTAACACTGTAAAGGAATTATACTCCAAAGATGTTAAATAAATAAATAAATAACTTAAAAAAAAAAAAGTGTGATCAAAAAATATTGGTGTCATAGCCGTGTTTATATTTGCCCCTGATGTTTCATTTTTTTGTGGGTTTTATTTGGTTTTGTTTTTGTTTTTTCGCGGTACGCGGGCTTCTCACTGTTGTGGCCTCTCCCGCTGCGGAGCACAGGCTCCGGACGCGCAGGCTCAGTGGCCATGGCTCACGGGCCCAGCCGCTCCGCGGCATGTTGGATCTTCCCAGACCGGGGCACGAACCCGTGTCCCCTGCATCGGCAGGCGGACTCTCAACCACTATGCCACCAGGGACGCCCTCATTTTTAATAAAATATTATTAATAGCAGAATTAAAATGTACTGGATTAAGTTTGATAGACATCGATTTTGTGCTTTTGGCTTTTGCCAGGGCTTCTTGTGATAAAGTGAAAGGTGGATGTGCAGTGAAGAGAGTTCTCACTTTAATACAAAGTTAAGTATGAAAGATGTCCATATGTAATA
This sequence comes from Delphinapterus leucas, assembly GCF_059928025.1. Classification (NCBI taxonomy): domain Eukaryota; kingdom Metazoa; phylum Chordata; class Mammalia; order Artiodactyla; family Monodontidae; genus Delphinapterus; species Delphinapterus leucas. The sequence continues at coordinate 67,775,798 of NC_143137.1, read as the reverse complement.
GTTTCTGTTCCTCCTGCTCTGCCCTATTCAGACAAAAGGCAACTAACATCTCCTTTCAGGAATAGTACACAGCATGCATTTTACTTTGCTGGTAATACGCTGTATGCTCAGACAATCAGTGTCTAAGGATGGCTAATTCCTTCTAGGCAGGAGATGTGGGGAGACTGTCTAACAATGGCATCTGGCAGCCACGTGGCACACTAAGAAGCCTTAACTTGTCCTATACAATACTCTGCAGGAACAAAACCATCAGGCTGCTAATTTGCATCAGTAAGTCAAAAAATTGATAAATAAATGCATGTTTAATGATAAATTAAGTACGGAATTTTTTCCAGAAAATTCATGCTAAATATGTAACTTGCATAAAATGTTTATCAATCTGTACTCTTTCATCTACCTGCAGTGTCTTCCTCCAGATGTTGACATTATGGGTTGAATTGTGTCCACCCAAAATTCAAATGTTCAAGTCTTAACCCCCCACCCTGCCGAAAACCTAAGATGTGACCTTATTTGGAAATAGTGTAGTTAATAGATGTAATTAGGTTGAGATGAGGTTATACTGGAGTAGCACGGACCCTTACCCAATACGACTGGTGTTCTTACAAAATATGGAAATTTGGGCAAACATACACTCAGGGAGAATGCCGTGGAAACGTGAAGGCAAAAATCAGGGTGATGTGTCTCCCGGTCAAGAACGACCAAGGTTGCCTGCAGGCTATCAGAAGCTAGGAGAGAGTCATGGAACATATATTCCCTCACAACTCTAGGAAGGAACCAAACCCAGTGACACATTAGTTTTGGACTTCTAGCCTCCAGAGCTGTGAGACCACAATTTTCTGTTTTTTCAGCCACCCAGTTTGCGGTACATTGCTGTGGAAGCCCTAGCAAACTGATATTGTTTGTATGATTTGATCTCTAACCTCAACAGGTCTTTAATCAAATGCCTTCTTAATGAAGTTTTCTCTCACTAAAATACACACACACACACACACACGCACACACACATCCCCAGAGAATTCTTCTATTTATTTTTTCTCCTTATTACTTGCATGCTTTAGTTTTACTTATCTTTCTTGTTTATTTTATTTAAATCAACAGAGAATACTTAGTACTCTCCGCTAAGTGTCTGTGAGAGCAGGGATTTCTTATAGTTTTATAGTCCTGTTTCCCCAGCTACTCAAATAATGACTGACACACAGGAGGTGCTCAATAAGTATGTGTCATGAGTGAATTAATGAACTCCCTAGTTATTTAAGACCATATATTAACCCAAGCTAAAACCAATATCTTTCAATCTCAGTTTTGGCTGAATCCCAAGATAATAGTTACCAGCTAATCCTAAATTCCAAAGTGAGATTATAGAAAACCATGAAAGACCTCCACTGTCTTAAATTCATGCTAAGACTCTTAATTCCTCACACAAAAGAAGATTTGTGAGTTTAGGAAATGGGGATAGGAGAGAGAATTTCTGGAGAGAGCTTGATGGAATGAAGATTCCACCTGTCCCTCGCTTTACATGGGAAAAGTTGGCAGTGCTTCCTTCCCCTTCCCTCAAACTTTGTAAGCGAAGCTTCAGAGAAGCCAATTAAGAGCTAGCTATTCATCCTCTGAAGTTTGTGGCATGCTTCGGTGGACTTCTGTCTGACCCATTTCTGTCTGGCCAAGTGGCCAGTGGCTGCATTTGGGAAGTAACCAAACTCATGGCACTGGGTCTCGTTTGCAAGTTTTCCCATGAACTAGAAGGCCACAGTGAGTGTGAGAGCTGGCATAGGACAGCTGGGAGGACAGGATGCCGGTTGAGAGATGCTGGAGGTGTACAGCCCGATGGTGACATGAGGTTGGAGCCAGGAGTAGCAGTTGGGAAGGCATCACCCTTGTCAGGAATTGACCTGAGAGATCCTAGCGGACAGTTAGTCTTATTTTCCCCCCAGGGTGTGGGGAAATAGCAGGAAATCAATGGTGGCCAGGAAAACTCTTTCCTGACCCTTAGGTTTCAACCATGACTAAGCTCTGAGCTTCAGCAGAGAAGACATGATAAAGTAAAGAGAAACCAAGATCAAAACCCCAATACCCTTCCTACAGGACACATACATACACACACACATACAGCACACACTCACAGGTTCACTACATACTTCTCACCTGCAGCAGGCCAAATCGGGAGGGAGGGGTCATAGGAGAGGAAGAACCTCTAATAAAGTTCAGAGTTGGTTTTCAAACAGAGACATTGGCATATTAATTTTTGAACTGAGAATATTTTTATGACTAAAGTGACTAAAGGAAATAGATTCAAAGAGAACTCGGTTCATTTATGGATGCTGCTCAAGATGTCATTCAAGGGCAGAGAAATGGCTTGGGCTTTACAGAGAGAATGGAGGGGGAGTGGAGAAAATTAAAGCAACTATTTTCTTTTGTGTTCTGTGAGTCCTGCGTTTTCAGCATACTGGTCCCGTACTCCGCTGTGCAAATAGGGAAGAGCATCTCTTTATAAAAATTATTTGAAAATTCCAGGATGCAATCTACGTATATGCTTATAGTCTCATTTTCCAAGTCTGCAGCATTTATCACTCTTATTTTAAAAACAATACAGGGCTTCCCTGGTGGCGCAGTGCTTGAGAGTCCGCCTGCTGATGCAGGGGACACGGGTTTGTGCCCCAGTCTGGGAGGATCCCACATGCCGCGGAGCGACTGGGCCCGTGAGCCATGGCCACTGAGCCTGTGCGTCCGGAGCCTGTGCTCCGCAATGGGAGAGGCCACAACAGTGAGAGGCCCATGTACCGAAAAAAAAAAAAAAAAAAATACAATTTAAACAAATTATAAAAGTTTTCTAACACAGACTAGCTGTCTTGAGACTTCTGAAAGATGGTATGATAAGATTATTTATTTACTTTTTAAAAGTAAAAACAATGACTTTATAAACCAATTTCTGTAGCAAGCAGTGTGGGAAAGGTGAATAGGTCTAAAGTAATTTTTTTCTCTGTTTCAGCACTTTTGAAAGGCACAAAAGGGAATAAGACCAATCCAGAAATTCATTATGTCTCTCCAGTTTTTCCTTTTCCCATATGAGCAGAGCCGGGAAGTGTACAGACACTTTAGAGAATGTTTCCACTGTGTGGGAGAAACATCTGCAGAGTAGGCCTTTGACCACCAGAAGTGGAGAGAAAGAAGCATATGGGGGCGGAAGCAGCAGACCCGAAAAGAAAAACTGGGAGCTGGCTACGCCCAAACATCCAACTGACTTGCCTAACCTTCGGTTTAGCTTTTCCATTACATTAGAAGACTAAGAGCGGTAACATTCTTAAGAAAAACAGTTCTTAAGTATGGTGTTGAAATAGAGTTCATAGCACACCCTTCATTTTTTCTTTTTCTGTGAGTATGGGAAATGATAGCATTCTGCTTTGCCCATCACCTGCTCTAGAGCCTATGCTGGGTGGTTTTCATGGGTTTCTTCCTACTGGTCCTTTGCAGCCATTTATTACCATGGCTATGCCAAAGCCCAGAAGCTGCAGGCCTCCACTCAAACCAGAGGGAAGCACAGTGAAGACAGAGATGAACTCTGAGTAAATTCCTCGTAAAACGTCAGGGGCAAAAATGGGCTTTGAGAATGCAAATGATTATCATTAGAGAGTAATATGCGACTACTGGAGAAACATTTGAAAGAATAATGTGGTCTAGCAAAACAGTCCTGCAATCTGCATTCAATCAGCACTAACCAAAAATGCTTGCAATGGTCCTTTGTGTTGTTGGGAGCCAAGTGTTTTCTGGAACTCTTGAAGCCAGTTTTACCAAGTGGCAAATTACCAACAAAATATTAGCGAAAGATAACCAGCCTTAGACTTGACTTCTCCAGTAAAGGGGAGACTTTCCAACTGTAATGACCAAGGTATTGAGAGCAACAAGAATATTGATATATATACCTGTAAATGCTCACAGATGAGTTTTGGGGGTTGGTTTGTTTTCGTCTACAGCATGTGGGTCTGGACATCTTGCCCACTAAATAGCTTATGTATGAGGACAGTTAAAATTCAGTATACAGAATTTTGAAAATTATATGGGACAGAGCTATATTTAGAAGATTGGACAGGAAGAATACATCCCACGGACTTTTGGAACCTACTTAATTAATTTTGATTCTAGGCCAATATAACAAGTCTCTTAAGTGCAGTGGTATTGAAATTTTATTAACCTTATTCTTATAGAAAACAAGACACATATTCTTTAGAGATCATGGTTTTCACTATTCACTGTTGGTTCAGAGCCTTACTGAACAAGGCTCTTGGGCTCTAATCTTCAAAAAAAAGTTCTAGCCCTGGATATGATTAAGTTTCAGACAGATCATCTGCCTTCACCCCTCATAGTTCACACCTGGCATCCATGAGAAGGGTAGCCTCCTTGGGATGCAGACTGGCAGTCACAAGGCAGAAGCCCTGCTGTCTTTCATGAAAGAACTACTTATCCTGGAGCCATATATCATACATGGCCAAAGTATGTGGTTTAGGAGATGTCAAGCATACTCAGAAATGCTAGGCCTCATTCATTCAGCTACCAGAAACAGAAATATATTCATAAGAAGCCTTTTCAACAAAATACCATAAAGTTAGAATGAAGTTGAGACCCAGTGTGTTTACTGCCAAAAAACAGGCAAGCAAACTGAAAGACATTAGATTTTCTAACTTAAATGTATCATACCTTTCAATTTATTTTTCTGAAAGGGACTGATAAAATTAGTTAAAATCAATATTCAACCAAAATATGCACTGAAGATTAACAGTGAATAAGATGATGACCACTTTGGAGGCATTTTTAAAGATGATAAAGTATATTATAATATGGATATAAAAGAAATGCTTTCATGAATTTTAATCTTACAGAATTTTTTTAAACTTTATATTCTGGGGAAAGTTTAAAAGAATAGATTTTTAAAATTTTACTGTTAATACCAGTATCACACAATAAAACAATTTATTTGTAGCTCTTATGATTCTTTTTATAAAATAACCTTTTTTCTTTCTCTTTCCTTCCTTCCTTCCTTCTTTTCTTCTTGCCTTCATTCCTTCTCTCCTTCCTCCCTCTTTCCCTTCCTTCCTTCCTTCCCTCCTTCCTTTGCCTTTCTCCAAAGAGAAGTACCACTTTATTTCTTTTAAAGCTTCAGAAATTCAAATTCAAATGAGCATTCTGATATTTGAGATGGAGACTAAATATAGGATAATTGTTAAAATATTCAGATTGGTGGAGATGGGGGAGATTAAATTAAAGGCTGTTTCCCCAGGAGGTATTACTTTTAACAGATTTTAAGCAAATTATTAGAACATGCTGTTTTCTGTCTAATCAAAATGGGCTTAACAAAGACAATCACATTTTAGAAAACTGTACTTGCAATTGTACTGTAATTTTTTGTATTTAATAAACTGAAAAAAAATCCCTATGTTGTCTTTTCTGTGCCCCTCATGGCATTAAAGACAATTGATTTTATATGGGTTTTTACTTGAATATAATTCCATGATGCTAAAAGGCCTAATTCACTCTAATCTAACTGCAGTTTGGCCCCCAAATATGTCATAGGTGCTAACAGGTTATCAATTTCTTGCCTTGTGCACTAACTCCTTGGATCGTCACATCCACACTAGTAAGTATTCATTATGCCCATTTTATAGCTGAGAACACTGAGCCTTTGAGAGAGTAAGCACCTTGCTAAAAGTCATATGGTGGTTAAATGGAAGGATCTGAAAGAGAACCAGGAGTATTTGAATCTAGAATCTGATATATTACATCATATATACATATATACATGTACATACATATATTACGTCTCTCACTGAGCTGAAAGTCAAGAACAAAATCTAGACAAATAAAGGTGTTTAAGTCTGGTTTTTCCCCAAGGAAAGTGATTCATCTAAAGCATGAAATTAACATTTTATATGTTGGAAATTGAAACAGCAGAATATCATGAGAGGTAGTAAAAAAATGAACACTTGCAAACTTCAAACACCTGGTCCGTTGTTCTCTTTCACCCTGCAGAATGGATGGGGACCATGAGATCCATTTACTTGGATCTTCTTCCAACTGTGTGGGTTTCGGATATGAGCAATTTTATTTTCTCTGAAGTCGGGGGGAGAAAGGAAAATATATAAAAAGGGTAAAGTAGACATATAAAGATAGAACACTTCTCAATTGCTAATATATGCCATCATGATCAATAATGAAAAGCATATGTGAACCAAAAAATACATTCTCCAATATGTTTTACTAATATTTTTATTGTGGTAAAATACACATAACACTGACAATTTAACCATTTTTGAGTGTACAGTTCAATGGCATTAAGTATATTCCCATTGATGTGTAATTATCCCCACCATCCTTCTCCAGAACTTTTCATCTTCCAAAACTGAAACTCTGTAACCATTAAACACTAACTCTCCCTTCCTCCTTCCTCTTTCCTCTAGTCCCTGGAAACCGCCACCCTATGTTCTGTTTCTATGATTTTGAGTATTCTAGGCACCTCATAAAAGTGGACTCATACCATATTTGTCCTTACGCGACAGGCTTATTTCACTTAGCATAAAGTTTTCAAGATTCATCCATGTTGTATCGTGTCAGAATTTCCTACCTTTTTAAGGCTGAATATTCCATTATATGCATATGCCACGTTTTGTTTATCCTTTCGTCCATTGATGGACACTTGGGTTGCTTCCACCTTTGGGCTATTGTGACAATGCTGCTGTGAACATAGTTGTACAATGTATGTTTTTAGTTATAAGTTCTATCGACAACACCCTCAGAAGTTTTGGAAATCCCTGAGTTCTACTCATTCACTGTTAACAAAGTAACAAAGTTTCCTGTTTTCTTTCTTAGGAGCTGCCTATATTAAAACTAAATACAACAAACAATCATCAGAATCAAAACACAGATATCCAAAACTCCTGTAATTTTATGTTATAATGAATATTAAAATTAAAGAAAAAAAACAAGGGAGCCTTCCAATATCAAATGATGTATTGAACCTACAAGTCTATCTCCTTTCCCTCCTAAAAATCTATTCCTTTAGGAGTAATGGAATAAAAAAAAGTATGTATCTAGAAATAAAGAAGAGAATAGGAGGGGAGGAATTAGAAAGCTAGGAGCTTTGGGGAGGTGAGAGCCAGTTCCTGGGTAAGTAGTGCCTGGTAAAGTAGTCTGGCATAGGGCCCAGTGAAGAATATGGAGTGCCTCTAGGTAAGAAAAAAGGAGATTTGTCCCTGAGGAATCTCAACAGATAGAAATGGATAGGAATGAAATGTGGGAATTAAAATAAGAATTCATTAAAATTTTATGTGGAAGACTTCTCTGCATTTAGCACGAAATGCCAAGAGCCAGGTGATTCTGCCCCAGAAAAATAAAATGAGAATTTTTCTCTAATGAACTTTGAAAAATTTAAGAGTTGGTACCCTAGAACAAAGCCTACTTCATTTTGGCCTTTAATTGTTCCAAAACTTAACACAAGGCTCCTTGACTGTTTACATGCAGCCTAAGTAAGGGAGGCAAGAATCTCTACTTGCGGACAAAGTTACATAGTTATTTTTACTACAGCCTCTTTCTCATCAAGAAACACGAGATAGAGGAGGAAAGCCGCCAAAAAACACACAAAACAAACAAAAAACCCACCAACTTATACACACAGGAACAACAAAAACAACAAAAAAAGATCTATAATCAGATACATCACCATGAAATTTCTGTGCAGTAAGGCTCCTAAGTGTTTCCAGAGAGAAAGACCAGGTTATGGACCAAATGTTTTTCAGATTTCTCAATAGCAATAGTCTGGTGGAAGACAACACAACAATGCCTTCAGAGGACTGAGGGGAAATGAGGTTTAACCTAGAATTCCAAATCAGTCAATCTATCAATGAAGTAGGTAGATAGAATAAAGACCTTTAAGTCATTCAGAAAAGCTTTCCCTGGAAAATTCCTTTCTTAGTGAGTTTTTCAACAAAGTGCTCTGGCAAAACAAGGAATAAACCAAGAAAGAGGAAAATATGGTCCAGGAAACAATAGATTCAACATTTCCAAGAAGGCAGTAAGAGGATTTTTTAGGATGAAGCCAAGTACCAGGAACAGAGATTGGAACAGAAAGGAGGTCTGCAGAGTCAGAAGGCGTGAAGGGAGTGGAATACTTAGGTAATATGATCTTGGGAATAATTGAGGATTTCTTGGGGTATAAATATAAAATTAATTTTAATTTTGCCCCAAATTTTTGCTATTGAGAGACACAGGAGTGGATAAGGACCCCCAAAAGAAAGAAAGATAGTAAATCATCTTTATTTATTCCTAGAATGCTTCTTAGAAATAGTGTACAACGTAACTATGGCTATTGAAGAGAATGTATATATCTTTAACTTTAGCATTGTAAAACAAGAGAATCAGAAAGCAAATAGGGAGTGGGGAGGGGATAGAGAGAAGTGGAGATATTGGTGGAAGCTCTAATGTCTTCCATTTTACACAGAGAGGGGTTAAAAGATGCTGTTTATGGAAAATGGATGCAAAATGGAGGTTTAAGAAAGTTTTCTGATGTAGAGGGGGAAAGGAGATGTTGCAGGTGACAAATGTGAGACAATTACTTTCTTATTATAAGAAGAAATCAATAGACAATGTATATGTTTTGTGAACCCAAAAAAAGTGTTATAAAAGAGAATTTAAAGATTGAAATAAATAGCAGTGAAATTGAAACCAGAAAATAGTAAGAGGATTTGCTTCTGAAGGAATAGAACTTTTGGTGGGCTGGGAGGACACTGTTCATTTTCATTTTCTTGTATTATTATTTTCATTACTATATAATCCTTCTTATGCTCTCTTTTTTGTTTTTTACAATGTTGTGTTAGTTTCAGGTGTACAGCAAAATGAATCAGTTATACATATACATATATCCACTGTTTTTTACATTCTTTTCCCATATAGGCTATTACAGAGTACTGAGTAGAGTTCCCTGTGCTATACAGTAGGTCCTTATTAGTTATCTGTTTTATATATAGTAGTGTGTATATGTCAATCCAAATGTCCCATTTTGTCCCTCTGCCCCGCTTACCCCCTGGTAACCCTTCTTATGCTCTTTGAGTTTTTACAAAAACAATGTGAATTTTCTTATAAAAATAAAAGCAGTTAATTTAAGAGAAAGACCAGAGTTTGTAAAGAATAGAGTTTGTGCGAACTATGAGAAACACCTTTTTCTTTCTTTTTATTAACTCAGGTATTAACTTGTTTTGTTTGTGGTGTGTTTCAAATGCATGAACCTAATCTTATTAAAAGCAATGCTTTCATGTCCTTTAGTCTCTAAGATTTTGAAGAGTGCAGATGGCATGAGATCCTTTTTCATTTCTCTCTTGATAAATTAAGTAGATACAAATTCTGAAGTCTAAAAGTAGAAAAAGGTAAAGTTAGATGAGTGTAATGGAATGAAACAAAATGACATGCATGACCTGAATTTGTTAACCATTCCTCCCAATGCCATTGCACTTCTGCTCTTTGTATATGGTGACACAATTGCTTCCTCATGACCTTAGTTCAGAAGTTCCATGAGTCTGTAATGGATCTGCTCTGCGATTTACATACCATGTTAAAATCTATTAGGACTCAGTTTATACTGGTAACATATGATTAAATACAAATTTCAGAGTAAAATTCCTTCCCATTTTTGACAAAATTCTAAATCCTCAATTCTCTCCAGCCTTGAATTCTGTATATTGTTGCTGAATTAATTTTAAAACTCTAGTAATTAATACTTATTCTTAATATGATGTTTCATTTAAGGTAAATTAAAGTTCTGTGATAGTGAAAACGGAATGGAGATAAAGACGAGTGATGTTATTATTTTTAAAAAGACATTGTGCATTTCAAAGATTAAAATGCCATGTGAAGATATGTAAACAACTTTTTTGAACAGAAAATCATTTGTGCATTAACATTTGGAAATGGGAACTAACAAGGAGGAATTAGATCTTTATACAGAGAAGAGACACAAAGAAAGAAATAGGGATTATCTAGAAAACACTCAGATGTTTCCTTACTATTTTCTTCCACTTCATGTACCATAATTCCTACCTACACTAACTACATGAATTCCTACCCCCCCCAAAAATAATAACCATTATGTATTTTAAAACTACTGTCCCTTGTTGGATTGCTTAGACCAGCTCTAGAAATTCTGAGTACATGAAACCAGAAAGAAGGGAAAAGAATATTCTCCTTTGTACTGCAAGACAATTATATTAAATGACTAGACTTGCTCTTTACTTTTTTGATACTGACATCTATTGGAAAACAGGAGAATATGTGTATGTTTGTTTTTTGAAGACAAATAAAAATGGATTCATTAAATTTAAAACCCCATTTTAAATTAAAAATTAAGAATGTAAAATAGATTAACCATTTTAATGACACCATTCTCTAATTGCCTGAAAACACATTTACATGAGTTTTCAGTATTATAGGCCTTTTTTAAAGCCAGTAGTTGTTATTGCAAATATAATTACATATTCTTTAAAACTCATGTAATCTAGGCAATGTGTTCATGATTCAAACTAACAATTGAACATTATGTAGTGAAAGGAAAGAGTAAAGTTTGACTTAAGTTAGAATGTACTCTATCAGGCTCTAAAGAAAAGATTTTTCTTTCTATCATGAATCAGTAACATAAAGAAAAGGAAGTTTTTTGATTCAACATGTGAATATCCTTTCTAAAAAATATTTGGGGAATATTTTAGCTAGGATTTTTCCCAATCTGTCACTTGAGCAAAAATATGTTTGCCCAACAAAGCATATATGTTACTCTATAACTACTACTCAAACTTCTCTTCAATTAAGTAGACTTGGATGTACTAGACCTACGTAGGGCATTTTGTGTTTAAAGGAACTCTCAGACAATCCGTGGAAATACAGAACACACACTCCAAGACCCAAGCCCTGTTTGATAAAACAACCTATAAAGTACATATTTTCCCTACATTCAGCTGGGTTGCAGACCTTACCAAATATCCCAACATTTTCTTTCAGCTTTAACCAAGAAAATCAAGCATGTGATGGAGAAAAGTACCCTTCTTAAAATTTAACTTCTCTCTTTTCTTGATTAAAAATTAGACATTTAAAATCACAAAAGTAATACATGATTAAATGCAAATAGTATATAGAGAGTAAAAAGTGATCATTCCTTTTTGCCCTTCCCTAATACCACTCCCCTCCTCCCAGGAAAAAAATCTTAACTTAATTTTTCTAGACTATATGTATTTACATATCTATGGATGTGTATATACAAAAGGTGTGGCACACATATCTGTCTATTTATACACATATGCATCTATGTATTTAGGGGCAAATATTCTAGCAATTCAAGAAATACATACAAGTATTGGAAGAAGTCTAAAAAAGAAGTAACAATTCCCCCAAATGCTACTGTCGAGGAATATTGGTCCTCAGTTTTTTTACAAACACCATTTCAGACCTCTTGCATTTATAAACACAGATGTAAATAAGAAAGATAAAATGTGATCGTACTCTTCATGTTATTTTAAAATTTTAAATGTATTAAAGTTAACACGACATAGAACTAGAAGAAATTGAAATAAAGCGGAAGGAATCACAGAGCTTTAAATCAATGTTTCTTTACACTAAAAGATATTAATTCCTAAAGATAAACATAAGAGAAAAATATGAAGATAATATTAAAGAAATATGAATTAAAACGTATTTTTTTCCTTAAGCTGCATTTTCAGATTTATACATTATCTGTTGACTCTTTGCAAAATAAGGAACTTTGCAAACTTAAACTCCCAACTTCTTTTTTCATTTCTTATTCCATTTTCTTGTAGCCCTATTTATTTCACATGGTCATGGTTCTGTAATCGTAAGTACTACAATTTAGTAGTTTTATATTTATCTATTTTATATTTCATTTATCAATTTTAATTATACTCATTCTTTTGCCGACTCCAGTCATAGTTTCATTTGAATCTTGGGGTAATAGTCAATGGAGCAGATACATAGCTTAATTTCAACCTGGTTTCCAGGGGATTGATCTTACTCATGTTGCTGTAAGAAATCAAGGTGGATTTTAAAATGTTTAGAGTCAGTACTATGTAAAAGTCCAAGAGACGGAAAATTTGTTTCATAAAAATACATGATATTTTCTCCCTTTCTATAAAATAAGATATGCCATAATGTTTCTTTGTTTTTAATTTTTGTTGAGTTCCTTTGCATGCATTTGGCCTTTCTGCTGTGATATAAGGAATTTTATTTAACAGAACTAGGTGAAAAATCAAATTCAGTTAAAAAAATACATATAATAAGAGAAGCTATAAAGAAATATTTTACCTCAAGCAGATATAGTGTGATATAATTATTTCAGAAGTCATTTTCTTTGAGATTTTCTTCTCACCTGAGTTTTTGTGTCTGTCAGTTGTGCTGGTCAGAGATTTCAGATGTAAAGCCTTCACTGGGTAGAGTTTATATTTGGATGCAAAGGAGGGAAAGGCAAAAGAGCACCACTCTCTCCCCCAGCACCTGTCTGTTTGTTCCTTTCCACCCATTTTGGATTCTGGGTAAGCATCATTCTTTCTCTCCAGCCTATGGAGGCACTCACAAGCTTGGCTTGCTGAGCCCTCAAAGTCCATTTCTGCAAACTAGGACTGGGGTTTGAGGACCTCTCTTGGGTGTGTTCAACCACCAATGAAAGCCTTAGGGTTGCAGCCTGTCAACAAATGCTGTTCTTCACTCCAACTATGTCAAAGGTCAGGTTTTGTTTAAGTCTTGATGTTTTCGTCAGTCCAGGCATGATCAATGAATCCCCCTTACCTTGCTGAGGCTTACAAAATGACTACTACAATCCCACGGTGACCCTCTCTGTGGGACTAGAAGTAACTGAGTAAGTACTGTCTTCAACCTGAGCCCTGAGATGGCTCTGGGAGAAAGATGAACTGGAAAGATTTAACCCGTTCATCCCTACCCATTGTTACTCACTTATCAGAGTCACTTATTGGTGTTTGAGGAATATTCACTATGGACAGCTCCCTACCTCTGTCTGAGTTGCTGGCTATCCTGTGCCCAAAGGGTAGCCATGGACACCTCTTTCCTCCTCATTCCTGAGTCTGAGATACACTCAGGGTTACAATGAAGACTGTGATTTAATTTAGGATTTCTTGGCTACAAACAATTAACTCTCAAATTTAATAGGATGCTTCTGTGCCTCCAGATCTTGCCGTGGTGATGCATAGAACTCTCTGGATCGTCTTCATGGGGGAATGCAAAAGAAAAACACTTTTCTCACTTTTGAGATGTAGTTGAGATGTAGTTACGAATTTGAGATTATCCCAGGTTCTCAATACTTGTTCCGTAAGTGGCCTCTAGTGCTGGGTCAGAGACATGGTTACTTAGATGTCTAGGTGTGCCTCCAGCTCTGAGAGAGTCCATCTGTTCACAATTTCTGACATTCTTTAAACTCAGCTCACATCTGTGGCATGATCCTTCCCATGAATTTCTCAAGTTTCTTAATATATATTGTAGTGTTTATGATAGTTAAAAGGAAGATAATTTGAATGTTAATAAGAAAGTGATAAAAATAAATTATGGTACATACATGTAGTAGAATACTAGGCAGCTAATTAAATGATGATGTGGATCTTTTCATTATTGACATGAAAAGACTTAACAAATTGCTTCATGGAGAAAACGTGCTAAATACATTACATATCAATGAAGGGGAGAATAGACAAATCTCCCCCTTGGTGAAGAATTTCGAATAATTTATGTAGAGACCCCTCAAGGATGTGGAACTTAACTCCACACAACTTAAGTATAGGCTATGCATAGTGACTTCCTTCCAAAGAGTACAATATGGAAAGGGGAGAAAAGTATACACTTTACACTGGTAAACACTACTTCAGCAGGTGATCAAGGTTAACATCAAGGGTGATAAGTCATGTTGATTCTGTATATCCTTGACATAATGTGATAAAAATGGCAGTTTACCTTTGTGGAAGACCAAAAGACCATAACCGCAGTCTAGCTATGAGAAAACAAATCAGTGAAACCAAACACTTTGACATTCTACAAAATACCTGACTTGTACTCTTCAAAACCATCCAGCTCTTCAAAAACAAGGGAAGTCTCAGAAACTATCACAGCCAAGAGAAGCCAAAGGAGCCATGACAGCTATGTAGAGTGTGGTACCTTGGAAGGAATGCTGGAACAGAGAAAGGACATTAGGTAAAAACTAACAAAATATGAATTTAGTATGGACTTTAGTTAACAATAATATATCAATATTGGTTTATTAATTGTGATAAATATACCATCCTAAGGTAATAAACTGGGTATGGGGTATATGGGAAGACTCTGTACTCTTTTGTAGATCTAAAACTATTTAAAACTTTTAACTTGCTAAAAATAAAAGAAACATTATGCATAGTATATATTTGTTAGTGTAAAATACATGCATGTGTGTTTATACCTAGGATAACATCTGGAATGACATGATAATATGCTAACCTTGGTTGTTTCTTGAGGATGGGCTTTTTATCTTTTTTTCTTCACTAATAATGTGTTATTTATACAGTGAAAAAAAAACAAATCTAAAATCATCCTCTGTCCCCTTTTAAGTAGCTTATTATAGCTATATGCCACAGAAATCTTACACAACACAGAAATGTATTTTCTCACAAAACAAGATATCTAGAGGTAAGTTGGGCTCTCCTCATGTATGAGTCAGAGCTATGGAAGCTTTCACCGTCTCTCTCAGCTCTGTGTCCTCAGCATACCAGCTTTGTCCTCGGGTTTGCTTCCTTTATGGTCACAAGATAAATGCCAGCATGAATTATGTGGCAACATGCTTTCTTGCTCATATCCAGTGACAGAAAAGAAAAACACGTCCTCTGACTGAAAAAAGATTTGAGTCAACTCAGGACACTGTGCCCATCCCTAAACTAGTAACACTTACCATCACATATTACAAACGTTCCCTGGCCTTAAGCCAAGTTTCCTGAACCGGTTACTATTGGAGGATTTGGAAATGATGGCTCAGGTCTAATCAGGATACAGTCAGTTTCCCCTGATTACGCGGGCTGGCCGGAGAGGACTAAAAGTCTGTTCGAGAACTCCCGACGGAAAGTTTAAGTCTGCAAATGGGACACACCTGCCCCGGTTATTGACTCCCACTGCCTCAGACAAATAGTAAGAATAGATGCCAGTGACTATCTATTTACCTGCAATTTAGGACCTTCAATACCTTAGTTCTGTCCAACTGAGAAACATCAACTAATGGTATGATCCACCAATCTGGTAAGTCTACCTCCATAAGAAGGAGTAAGGGGTAAAACAAGAGGCCAGAGGTTTAACTTTGACAGATGGCTCTCAGCAAAAAAAGGAAACATCACAGGTGGATAAAAATAGCTCCACCTTAACACACTGGACTTACCTTTTAACTTAGTACAGGGATCAGCAGAAGATGGCAGCCTATGGGCCATTCTAGCCTGCTGCCTGTTTTTGTACAGCCCAGGAGATAAGAAGGGGCTTCAGTGTTTTAAATGGTGAAAAAAAAAAAGAATAATTTTTGTAACAGATGAAAATTAAGTGGAATTCAAATGTCAGTGTCCATAAATAAGGTTTCATTGGTCACAGCCGTACTCGTTTGTTTACATATTGCCTACGGCTGCTTTTGCACTACATGTTGGAAGAATCAAGTACTTGTGACAAAGACCATCTGGCCTGCAAAGCCGAAAATATATATTGTCTGGCCTTGGCAGGAAAGGTTTGCTGGCCCCTGACCTGAAGTCAGTCAGGGGCTTTGCTTCCTCCCTCAATGGAGGATATCAGCAGTCTCTCCAGCCAGAATGTACCCACCTTCATGAGGCCTCCTCTGGTTATCCTCCTGAGGATAACAGGCAGATGGATTTTGCCTCTAGAACAGCACTCCCAGAAGGCTCTGAACTAGGTCAGAGCAGTATATTAATCAATCCAAATCCAAGGCTGAAAATTATCTTTTTCCATTGTCCAGTCCAAATCATTTCCAAGTATGTTATTGCATATAGCCTACCAGGAATTTCTAAAGTGAGAGTAGAATTAAAGGCATAGCTACCCTCTTGCAAAATTTAGAAATTTGTATAACAGCATCCCCAATCACCAGGTTTATTTTAAGTGCCTTTCTTTCGTATCCAACACATTTAAAGCATTTTCATTCTCATGTTGACTTTGAGTCATGTTTCTGACACCCCAAAACTGAATTGAGTGTGAGCTCCATCTAGTGACTGAGCATGGATACTCTCTTGTGAATATTTTCAATCCCGTGTTTTAGGCACTGTTTCTACTGCCTCTTGCTATGAAAATGCTTAGGCTTAAAAATAGCCTGCCTCCCTGCAAAGGAGTCTTCCTCTTATGTAATTAAACAATGAAAAGCCAAATGGAGACCATGTGGTGGGGGTGATATTCAACACTGTGGGACAAGCACTTGAATCCAAATCTCATCCTCCACAATCCCTACTTGGCTCTGTGTGAATATTAACATCTTGGGCGGCACTTACTGGCTGACCAGGTAATGTCCTGACCATTTTACGCCTAGGATCTCGTTAATGCTTTGCAGTTTAAAAACAGGAAACATTGCTCTAACCATCAATATATAAAAGGACTATAAAGACTCCCTTTGTTTTTTCTTTGCTTTTCTTGAATCCTTACTTCTGTTGCACTTGCTTAGTAAGGCCCTCGAGACTTGCCAGCATATGCTATCTGCTCCCCCTGCGGTAGGCATACGAGGCAAAGTTTAAAGCTATAGTCAAAAGGAGCATAGGTGCCCTGAGGCTGCCAGGGATCGCTTTTGACCTGTGCCTTTACTGAGGCCAGTGCTGCTGGCATTGCTTGCTAGGCGCTGTGCAGCCAGAATCTGCAGTAGACATCTGCGTAGCTTACAGGTCTATGTTTGCTGAGATGTGTTTGGTCCCTGTACCATTGCTGGGACCTGCTTTGGCCCAATATGCTCGCTGAATTTCTATAGAGACAGCCAGTTGCCTGTAGACAAGATTACTTTATGCTGCAATAGATGATGATGTCTACATGTTATATTTATTAAGGTTTAGAACTGTTGCCCCAGGACACAGCATTTTATACTCAATTACACTTCCATTTCTGAAACATCTTGCAAAATTCTAGGATTTGGAATTTTAAATGCCTGTTGCCGCAGAGTTACAAGGTACACAGGTTCATGATGCCACGGCACAGATATTTATGGCAGATTTAAATTCTTGTTGAGTTGGACTTGAAGAAGCTTCGGAAGTGGTTGTAAAGTTCTCAGAACAGTGATCTTAGCCAAGCAACTTCAGGTAGATGTGAACTTTCAGTTTTCAGTCTGATCTGAGAACCCAGTGAATGGCTGAAATGTGTTATAACTGCTTTAAAAATGCTCTTTTTTTTTCTTTCCTTTTTAGTGTTATTGACAAACGATGTGTTCTCATGTGAATTGCATTATTTTCTCTTTGCATTCTCCATAGCTCCAATATTTTTAAAAAACATTTTGTACTCAATGTTTGATTATTAATTTATTGTTTGATTGTTTTGGAAATGTGAGCAGGCAGCAGAATAAAAAAACATCATCATACCTGTGAACATATGATATGGCCTGTTATTCATACCTGTGAACGCAGGTCTTGGTGTCTTGGATAAATTGCATAGAAAAAAATAAAACATTTGCTATTGAATGGGCATTAAAATGTTGAAAGATATTAAAATACTTTTGTGGCCAGTATTTGCAAGTGATAATTATGGGATGATGTCTTAGACATTTGGGCTTTCTATTACAGAAACAGGCTTAGAACAAACTTGTGCAAAATAGAGGAATTTATTTTGCAAGTACAGATCTTATGAGAGCTAGGAGTAAAAAGTACACTGGGGATTCATGATGGAAGTGAGGTAACTAGAGTACCCAGGGAGTCATTCTTTGATCTCTTTTCTTTTTTGTCTTTGAGCCAATAGATCTCATCCCAGCTGCTCTTTTATATCTCCTACATTGTTCTTTCTCTAGTTCAAGTTTTTTGTTTCTCTACAGACAGGTTCCTTACCTCAGTACCAACCACCTTCAGAGACCTGGTGCAAAATATCTGCTGACCTCACTTTCCATTTTATTGGAGGGAATTTGGCTAAAATTGAATCAAATGTTCACCCGTGGCATAACCAATGCGGCACAGATGGTGCAATCTCATGTATAAATACTGCTCCTAGGGACTGTTCCTCATGAGATTTTTGGTACTGGAGATGTAAATCTCAGGAAACTAGGTGTTGTGAAGTTGGGAACTATGTCACAAATTGTCTTCTACAGATTTTAATAAAAGTACCCTCTTTAAGAAAAGTTAACAGGCATTCCATTTTGTTTTATCACTTTGGGATTTAAAACACTTTGAAGGCAAAATAAATTGTAATTCATAATGCTTACAAAATAAACGTTTAAATTGCACTTAAAGTTGTCAACTTGTGCTCTACTTTGTATATTACTTCAATGACTTCATTTATATTCTGATCTTTCATTTCAGGAACATCTTGGTAAGTAGACATGAGGAAGAGGTAAAGTATGCCTAATTCAAATATCTGGAAAACTTTGTTGTCATTTCCCTGAGGAATCAGAAAAATATCCAGTGACTTCTGTCTCTATCATTTCAGGTTTCTATGAAAAATGTCCTCTGAACATATATGATAGTATTTTTTAATATTTCTACCACCCTTATGAGGAGGAAAGCACATTCTAGGGAAAAGCTGGGCTCAAGAACTGATACATCAGGAGTGTTTTTTTGGGGTTTTTTTTTGTTTTTTGCGGTACGCGGGCCTCTCACTGTTGGGGCCTCTCCCGTTGCGGAGCACAGGCTCCAGACGCGCAGGCTCACGGCCATGGCTCACGGGCCCAGCCGCTCCGTGGCACGTGGGATCTTCCCAGACCGGGGCACGAACCCGTGTCCCCTGCATTGGCAGGCGGACTCTCAACCACTGCGCCACCAGGGAAGCCCTAGACCAGATTCTTTATATTTAGATCTCTCTGACGCTACTACTTTTCCTAGACCAGGCCCTTTATCTAAATACTTCTAGGAGGTTAAGTGGGAGGTAAAAAGAGAAACTTCCCGAGTCTACTATTTCTTTAAAATAATCAGCCTAAAGTAATCCTTACGCCAAAGAGACACATTTGGGGGCAACAAATTTTGTCCCCCTTCATCTGCAACCTTTGACTCATCCTAATTTATCCCATTTCCCAGACCCCACAAAAAATAACCAGAAATATATTTTTATAATTTATCTCAAATTGTTTCTTCTTTCATTAAGTACAAAATGGTATTTATTTTTGAGGGACCTCGACTTTTATGGTAATATGTAGGTGCTATTGGGAATAATACAAGGAAAATATAACCAAGAAGCCACCTAATAATACAGATAAGACAAACACATATAAGTGGCTTAAGAGAATACAGTTTCATTAAAACAACAACAACGACATGCAATACTGAATACTGTATTTGGTTCTGCTCAGCACTTCCTTATTTACTTTCAGGGCTAAATAAAACATTACATTTACTTGTATTTTTCGTTTTTATCTTTAGCGTTTCTTAAGGAGTCCCCATCGATTAAAGAACTGTCCTAAGCCCTGGGATATATTATACAATTTATTTCCCTCCAGGAAGGAGATTAAAATTTAATTCAGAGACAGGAAACAAATCAAAAGTAATCAATTTTATGCTGGAGCTTTATAAGTACAGCAGTCTGGGAAATTCTGCTTTATGAATGGACCTAGTTTATCATAACTTTCTTTTGCTTTTGGACTTTAATTCTCAGAGGGGGCTTGTAAGATAGATTCATTGGTCTAGAACTATTTCCTGCAGCAATAATGCTATTGTAATTCTATTTTAAGATCAATCCATGGGAAAGAAACAAAACTTGAAAAATTAGATGTGTTGTAAGCCTAAGATAGGATGGGGCATCTGCTATTTTTCAGAGCTATATTTTGTTGTCTGTATACTTTTTCAAGAGTTTTCCCCATAAACGTGTTGCCTTCCATATGAAGGTTGGTTTTGTTGTTTATCCTTTAACGTGATCACAGAGTTTCCTTGAGGTTCTGAGGAACCCATATCCTCTAGTAGCACTTCTGGAACTTGCCTAGTGAGAAGCATCACCAAGGGAGAGTTACTAAAATGCATATTCCTGGTTCCTGGCCAAACCTAGTAACAGGGCCAAGTTCTCCATTAACCACATAGACACAGTTCCTAGGGTCCATGGTACTTTTAGAATCTAAAAAAGTGTTCTAATTTCTTTCAAAATTGGAAAAAAAAAAATAAAATCCATCTTGGAGTATATTTTTCTTTATGCCAACAGTTGTAAAATATAATGTTTATTTTTTTTTTTTAATAGATAAAACGGTACTTTGAAGGCAAAAGAGTCTAGGGCCCATGAAAGTCAGAATCTGGCCCTGCCTAGAATACCAGAATAACCAGAATACCTGCATTTAAGGAGCGCACATAACAAGGTTTCCGAAACACTGCTTGAGCAGTATAGGGATATGCGATCACTGCGAGCATTATGAAATAAGAGGTACATTAGAGGGGTTAGACCACACACTACTGTGGGACGCCCGGAGAATGAAGGTCTGGAAAGGGGATTTGGAGGCCAGCTTTCCCGAGTACGGGCGTGGATGGAAGGGTGAACGCTGGCAGGGGAATCCGGGAAGCAGGCTTGTGCAGCTGAGGGAGCAGGACATGGCGAGCCGATTGAAGTCTCCGTAGGGCTGTTGCCGCTGCATCTGTTGGGGGTGGGGTCGCGCTTTGTCCCCACGGCTGGCTGCCTGGCAGAGAAGTGGGACATGGCGCAAAGGAATGCGAGGCAAGCTTGAACGCACCGGCAGGCACTCGGCCTCGGACTCTGACCACAGCCAACTGGACGACCTTTGGAGGGTAATGACCGCTTCATTCCCGCCTTCCAAAACTCCAGCAAATCGCTCCTGCGGCCACACATCTGAAGCCTCCGGCAGGAGGATTCTGGGAAATGTAGTTCCGGCTTAGCCCAGCGGGGTGCAGGTCGCTGCACCTTTTGACCTTCAGAGGATGAATCATTTTCACGTGTTGAATCAATTTCACCTGAGCGGGGTTGTGTTTTTCCACGTGAGTGCAGTCTTTTCTCTCCTTCCGCCTCACTCACTAGCTGTGGAGTCTGGCGGAGGTTTTCCGAGCTTCGTGATTCTCATATTTCGCACACGAAACAGAGATGGGAAGGGCGCGCGCTGCGAAAGATTGTGAGGACTGAATGAGACAGATAAGGTGGGGTGTTTCTACTGCAGTGTCAGGCACGTGGTAAGTGTTAAATAAACGTTACTATTACTAGTTTTCATAAAGTAGGCCACAATTCAAGTGAGTGACTGTAATATGACTGAAAATAGTTCTAAATCTGCGTCGTCACAGTGTTATTTGCGGTCTTGAGAACTTAAACCCAGGGAGAAGCTTCAGACTATCTAAAAGGAACAATCATTAGATGGCTGACTTTGTAACAGCAAGTTTGAAAACCAGTAGAAATCGAGGGAATAACATCTTCAATTTGCTGAGAGCAAATAAGTGTCAACCTAAAACTATCAAGAATTAAAGCAAAATTTCACACGTAAGAGATTTGCTGCTAGAGAAACTTCTTTTTTTTTTTGAGTTTTAAAACTTTTTTAATGAGGCAATAGAGAAACTTTTCGTAATAGAAATTCTAAAATATGTATTTTAAATGGAAGGAAAATAATTCTGGAAAGAAAAAGTGAAATCTGTAAGAGGAATTGTAAGTACAGATGTAAAATGTAACTAAATCTAAGTTATTAACACTGCTAAAAATAGTGTTAATACTAATACTTTTAGTAACTGATTCCTTCTGGTAGCCTTTACCACTGAACAAGAATCACCTGGGTTTCTGTGACCTGTTTTGAATCTTTGCTGTAGCAAAAAGCCCAAAATGTAGCTGTTTTGCTTTAGGTGGGGCATCCCTCTTGCAAGGTTGGAAAAGATTCCAAAATTGACACCTGAATTTAATGTTATGACAGGCATATTCTATATTGAATAAAGGTCAAAGTAATAATGATCAATGTAGTACAAGTGTAGTATCTAAATCAAGAAAAGAGTCTATGTTTCAGTATTCTTTTAACCATTACAATTTTTCAGGGACTAGACTCACATACGCTAGACCCTCACACCCTGCCTCTCCAATCCGTTCTCTGAATCTATAAGCCTGTTGTTTTCCTTTTTGTTTTGTTTTGCTTGTTTGTTTAGATTACACATGTAAGAGAGATCATTTGATAGCTCACTTAGCATAATGCCATCATGGTTTATCCATGTTGTTGCAGATGGCAAGATTTCATTCTTTTTTATGATTGATTGGGTAATATTCCATTTTATATATATATATATATATATATCTCACAAATTCTTTATTCATCCATCAGTGGACACTTAGGTTGTTTTCATGTCTTGGCTATTGTAAATAATAATGCAGTGAACATTGGGGTGCACATATGCTTTGGGGCTAGTGTTTTTGTTTTCTTCAGCTAAATACCCAAAAGTGGAATTGCTGGGTCATATGATAGTTCTATTTTTAATTTGTTTATAAACCTCCTTATTGTTTTACATAGTCGTTGCACCAATTTTTATTTCCACCAACAGTGCACAGGTGTTCCCTTTTTTCCACATCCTCGCCAAAACTTATTTCTTATCTTTTTGATAATAGCCATTCTAACAGGTGTGAGATGATATCTCATTGTGGTTTTGAGGGACTAGACTTTTAGAGCTTATGCAAATCTGACTACAACAGCGGCTACTACTTTTCTCCTGGTATATATTCTTCCTTTCTTTGATAGAGACAGAGTTCCTTACTTTTAATTCATCACAAAGCCACCCAGAATAGAGACTACAGTTTCCAGTCTCCCTGGTAACTAGCTGTAGATCTGAGATTAAATTGTGGCCAATGAGCTACATTGAAAGGTAATGGATGCAAGTTCCAGGATATACCCTTAAGAGGAAGGACTATGCTGTCAACTGTCTGCCACACCCAGTTTTTTAGGGCCAGACTGTGAATGTGGTGGTGAGCAATTTTGGACCCTGAGGAGGAGGGTCCAAAACCGTAGAGATAGCAGAGGAACAAGAGGGAAGAAGCCTGAGTCTTTGACTCTGTGGAGTGCCTCATCAGTCTGGACTTTCAGGCTTATTTAAGTCATTGTTATTTTATATCTGTGATACTTAATTGAACTATATAATATGAACTGAATAATAGAGTGACTATTAAAAAACACATGTATATAAATATATAGGCACACTGAAATTTTTACTGCAAACATGGCTTTGATCTTTATATTTTATGAAAACAACATTAACTTTTTATATGCTGTGAATACTTCAGTAATTTTGAAATCCACTTGATATTTTAGAAGACAGCACTGTGATCATGAGAGTACTAGAGAAATCTGTAGGGGATGTTCCATGATAATACTTTTATCTGCAAAGCAGGTACCCTCCAGAAAGAAACTGTGTGCCCTTAAGACTAAATTTTTGTGCCCTGTCCAAATATATAGGTCATTTTAAGTAAAAACAGGAATAATATGATATGATCTTTTTTGGTTTAATTTTAATAAAACTGTAATGGAATCACAGAACCAAGACAACTCACATATCTAATCACTTCATTTTAATGAAGAGAGCTTTGACAAAAATAGCTGATTGTTTCCTTTGTCTAGACAAAATCACTTTGTAGAAGGTATCAAACTAACCTTCCTTTTTAAAAATATTAGGAAATGGTTAGATTACACAGTATGTAAGCCTACCTTTCATGCGGCACTAAATAATTCTATCACATCTTTCTTTTAATAATTCATTTGGGATTACAATATTTGAGCCACATGTTAAGCTTTGTGTTTCATGTATAAATTATTTACATTCTTCCTTCTCTCAAGAAACTAGTGACTAAGTGAGATTTACAATAAGAAAATACTGACCTTACGGATTTAAAGACTCAGTTACCAAAAATCTGAATATACGTATTTCTATAGGATTAACTTGACAAGACTTAATGCTTATATTTCAAAAATTATAAAGTGTATCAGAATTAACTGTATAATTGCATTAACAGTTTTATATCAGAATTTTATTTGCTACTTATGTTTTGAGTGCAGGATTAAACCTGTGCTTTTAGTTTTTAATCTTTTATGTTTAATAAATCAACTCTATACTAAGAATAGAAAATTTTCAATAACTTAATTTTTATAAGGAAAATATAATTATATAGATATTTTAATAAGAAAAATAACTTCTCCTTTTCTAACATAAATTTTTCTTTAAAATTATTATTTATGAGCAACACTTTAGAGCATAGTATCCCTAAAATTTGAAGGTGAAATCAAAGTTTTCCAATGTTCTCTGGTTTGGAAGAAAATGGATATAGGCAATAGCATTTGCTCTACAGTGTAATAATGTAATAATCATTAAATTTCTCTGTTACAGAATATCCTAAAGAGACATGGGATAATAATCCTAGCATCTTCTATTGTGAGAATAATGGTGATTGATATTGTGAAGATATGGAAAAACATGTAAGGTGAGAATAGTTTCATCTAAGATATGGTAAAAATAACATTTCGTTTTCCTTTTAAACACTGTGGTTTATTGTTTTGAAAATATGGGAAATACAGAAAAGACAATTACCCATAATATCATTATCTTGAGATAACCATTGTTAACATTGTGATATATTTCTATTGTGTTGTTTATTCTGAACATGTAAGCTTATATAACTACAACAAATCTATAATTCTATTATAGCAAATTTACATTGTACTCATACTTTGATAGACTTGACACTTTCATATATTTTAAATAGGCGTTTTAATTTTATTTCATAAGATTTTTTGTAATCATTTGCATTCAGAAAGCAATTATCTTTTCAAATACTATTAATAGGAAGCAAGTTGAAGATGGCATTTGAAACATCATTTATTTATTCAATATCTTACCTCATCTTCTTTCAAAATTATAGGGCAGTAGTCTGTGATATTTTGACCCTATTGATGAAAATAAAATTATTATGCCACTTGTCCTGCTCTCTTGCAAATAAAACTTAAAAATGTCTCCAAACACTTGTGACTCTTCAGAACATCTTGGCACTTAAACCGTGATGATACCCAAAACTTTGTAGCCTGCCTTAAATGGGCAGGTATAGATATAGATGTGTAAACACATCATTACAATTGAGGAAGTGCTACTACAGGTAATTGTAATATACTTTGGAAGCACCTATTATTCCTTACTAAAAATATGTATAGACCACTCTCCCCACGCATACACACCACTTGAGAATGTTAGGGGATTTGTAAGAATCATGTACTTCTTTTGTTCGTTTTTCTTATTTGCACTTTTTAATGCTTTCCTGGGTGCAGATAAATAACCTTTTGAGGTATTTAATTAATTCTTTTAATCTTTAGTTTCTATTGTGTGAAACAGATTTGAAGAAAGTACTGTACTCTAGTGTTATTTAAGTAATTAAAAAATAATTATTCCTTATAAATCAAAGATACAGTATAGAATATTATTGAGAAAGTCAATCAGATGCTAGTTTCTTTGGATTATATTACAGAATGTTTGGCTGCATATCTGTGGCATACTCACCTGCCTAATAACACCAATGTTAGCCCAAGTTTCTAGACCTTAAAAAAGCAGTATAATTTCTGGGTGTGACAACAGTTTATGCATGTGAAAGAGAAATATTTATAAATATGCTGTTCAGGTTTGACACAGATACTTATCTTTTTATACAGGGCAAGTAATAGAAATGTAAGACTGTTCAATAGGTCAGTGATACAGCAAATACATATTTTATCATAATTTGATTATACTATAACATTTCCTATTATATAGTTTACAATGTATGCTATTCATCAGTTTTTCAATGTTCTTGCTTTCTAATTTGTGCATAATCTACCCTATTTGAGCATTTGCAAAATGAACAGTACTGAGATAGTGTTCTCCAGGATGATTAAAGTCATTCTAAAAATCTTCCCATCACTCCTTCCATTCTAAGAAAACATGACATTTTAATGAGCAAGCTGCTCTATAGTGGTGGAAACTTTTACTGTATATGTTTTACATATTTTTAAGTAGAAGATTTACATGCCAGTTCCTTCTGTAAGCCTTGCTTGACAGAGTAGAAGCATATTTTTAAGTTCCTTCTGATTATGAATATGGCACAAAAGACCAAATGTTTATAGAGTGTAAATATTTTACTCAGGGACCAAAATGACTTCTACTGTTAAAGTACCTCTCAGTCGACTATAGTCTACGTGCTGCAGCCGTTGTACCTTGGCATCCTGCCAGGTGTCTGGTAAAGGGAAGGAATGGGAGACGAGACAGGCACAAAATTTAGCCCTACTGATGGGCACATCCTACCACCTCAGCTTGTCACATGCGGGTTTAGGGCAGTAGTAGCAACAAGTTGTTTCAGCAGATTTATAGAGCATGACTTTAGGGGGTTCTGCAGAATGGCTGGCCATGAAGAGAAGTTGGCCTTAGAGAGAAGTCTGTCAGGAGACAGTGAGATTTCCATTCATCAGTCTGAGATTCAATAATAGAAAGACTCCAAATTCTTGGAGAAAACTGTCAGAAGAAAGACATCTAAGGCTAATTGAAATTCCTAGACTGGTAACTTAGGTAGTTACTAAAGAACTAAGGAGCAAGCAAGATTTCTGGAGCCTAATCAATGACCAAAGGCAGTATAATTTACAGTCAGATTGTTGAGGTCTAAATCCTGGCTCTTCAGTTCAGTAACTCAGATCAGGGGCTGTGATTTAAACTCTTTTTAGCCTTTTGTAAAATGGAGATAATAATAGTACCTATTTTATAAGGTTGTTTAGAGGATTAGATGAGATGACTGTAAAGTAAGTTTCTTGGCTTCATTTCTGACACATCAGGCTTTCAAGAAATACTAAATAAATATTAGCAGTAATTACCGTGGCAAGATAATCACTTTGGTCTTTTCTGTCTGCCTTCCCTCTCTCCGTCTCCTTCCTTGAGGTAGCCATGATCTTTGGTGTTCCATAGCCTCAGGGGAAGTTGCCTTGCTGGGCCAAAAGTAATCGTGATTTAAACTCATATCTTTCCTTGCCATTTGATGCCTAAAAGCCTTGGGATGAAGGAATTGGGGAAATGCTTATGAGTGTAAGTAGAGGAGAAAAGGAAAATTTGAAAGATCAAGAGGAAAGACAGAGGTATTACCTCTTGTCTAACAGTAGGTGAGAAGACACCAAAGATAAAGGCTGTAAGGAGAGACTATGGATGCTGAACAATAAACATCAGAATCCCCAGTCTCAGGATGGCAGTCTTGCTCTAAGTAAAACATGAAAACAGAGTTTCCAGATTAGAACCTCTTCACAGGTACACGGTAACAGTTTTAGTTGTGACTCCTAAGGTTCAAATGTCAGTGTGTCTGGCTTCCTTTCCCAGGCCATATTTCACTAAGACCTTGAAAAAGAATGGGGCCCCAATAATGACTTAATTAGAATTTCCCACCTGCCATGTATGGAGACTGAGAATCTATTCTAATTTGATTATTTAATACCTATTTAAAACAGCTGTTTCCTATGTACTTGGGTTTGTGGATTGTGATTCAGATGTTCGACATTATGATCATTAGCACAATTTACGTGAGTAAGGACTAAAGGATTAGGAATATTATGAGAGTTCAGAACCTTTATATTGAACCTTGTGTTATATAGAGCTGGGGCTAAATGAGTACCTTGTGGATCAGGTAATTTTTGACTTTGGAAATTAGTATAAGGCTAAGCTCACAGGCAAAGGCACACTGATCAACCTTTTGGGAGGAAGAGAAATGCTGGCTGAAGCGATCTTTCTTAAGCTCTTTTAACATGTGCTTTAAGGGAGCTCTGTTAATTTATGGAATATATGTCCTAGCTTAGTTCTAAAAATTTACCAAAAAATTAAGTCTTATTTGACACTAACGTCAGTTTAATTTTCAAAGATGATTTTGTGCTATAGTTATCAATATTGAAATTAACCCAAATAATGTAACCACCATTTTTACTTGGAAGTATGTACCAAGTGTACTAACCTCTACAAAGTCAAATTTGTAAAATTTCATTCCCAGCAATTGCTTTGAATGGCCTTTAGGAACGCAAAACGAAACTACATCTTGCCTAGCACATAGTTTTATTATATAATTGGATTAGTCGGAAGTTGGGGATATCTCCAAGGAGACAATACAAAAACAACAAAGGTAGAGGAAAGAAGATTGAAATTGGAATTGGAGCCTATTTAACACCCAAAGGGTGAGGTGTCTCTCAACATAAATGCCATCCTTGCTGGAGTCAGGTGACTAGACAGTGAACTGTTTGAAAGATAGAAGTCCTTAGGCTCTTTTATGAAGGCCAGGACCCTAAAAGGTGAATAAATCATTCCCAGTTGGTAGCTCCCCTGATTGCTAAGAGCAGAAGATGAATATCTACCCTGGAGGAGCACTAATTAAGTTCAACTAAATATAAGCCTATAATCGAAGAGCACCAAACATATAAGTAAACGAAGGGTCATGAATAAGAGTCAGTAGGAAAAAGCTGTTAGTTTAGGAGCCCCAATAACCTCAGCTATTGGAATTGTACGGGAAGCAAAACTTGACCTTTACCTTCTTCAGGTTTTCAGATGGGCGGGAGAATTTAATTGACATAAAACATATTACCAAGAGAAAAGCATGCAAGTATAAGTTTTATGTGACAGAAAGAAAAGAAGATCCAAAGAAGTAACAAAACCTAAGTACTTTTATACTAGTTTGAACAAAGAGAGGCAATTATGAAAAAGTAACTAAAATATATAGGGAGGCTAATCAAAGATAAGAATTATTTTAACAGGGTCCATTTGTACAGAATTCTTTAGGCTTTGACTCCCATCACAGAATGTTTCTTTTCTCCTGGTACGGGGGGGCATCTTTTATATGAGAGCTTTATCTCGTGTTCCAGGAAGAAAAGAGGAGATCAGAATGCACTTCTTACGTCTGCTGTTTTTCAAGTAACTTTAACTGAAAATAATCCTTATGCCAAAGTGGCATATTTTTGGGGTGGCATATTCTGCCACCCTTCAGAATCATTATATATAAAATATAAAATAATTATGTATGAAATATTTAAATAAAAAACATAAACCATAAAATTATAAAAAGGAGAAACAAACTATTCAAAATGATTAGGATATCTGGAAGAGCCAAAATAAACTTTAAGAAAGAAAAATATAATTATTGAAATAACTTTAAAAAATCAGTATATGGTTTGAATGGTAGATTAGACAAAACTAATGAGGTACTGGTGAACTGAAAAATAGATCTGAAGAAGTTACAATGTGGCACAGAGAAGCGAGGGGATTGAAAAAATAAAAGTGAGATCTAGCTATTTAGAGAACAGAAGTCCTGGTATCAATATATATCTAATTTAAATCCCAGAAGGACAGAATAAATGAAATGAAAGAAAGGTAATATCTCAGAAAATGACCATTGGATCGTTTCTATTACTGCTGAAAGATAGAGTAAAAGTAACCAATGCTTAAAACTATTGTAGGGAAAGCACAAAATCGAAAAAAAATAAAAGCAGATCTTAAACGATATTAGAGAGAAAAGACAGATCTCCTCAAAGGAGTGCCAATTTGACAGACAGTTGTTTGCCAACAGCTATAATGGATGTGATAGATCTGAGAATAATATCTTCAAAGTGTAGAGAAAAATAAGTGTAAACCTAGTTTTTTGTAGTTAACCAAATTAATTTTTATTCATTACTGCTTTAATTCTTCTAGCTCAGTTTCAAGCACTGAGTGAATTATTCTCTACATTTCATGGCATATTTTTATTATTCCTATGTTACATTTTTATATTTTATATATACATAACTTAAACATAATATATAATTTATATTATTGTCAAGTGCAACCTCTCTTTTTATTAGTTTATTTTTACTTCTTTTAGCCGGACTCTCTAATTTTACTCTATTCCCTTCCACTCCCTATAATGGCCAGGATCTAATATATTTAATGCATAGTCCGTATTTGAATATTTTTTCGTAAAATGTTAACTAATGGCAAGGATGTGAATCAATGGCAACTTTTACATATTGTTGAAATACACTGGAAATCAATTTGGCAAAGTCTTGTAAGATTAAATATTCACATACCAAATGATCCAGCAATGCTATTTCTAATCTGCACCCATTCCCTGCCCTCAAAAGATTCTTATACCTGACCACCAGTCAACAAGAATATTCATAACAATGCTCTCAAGAATAAAAAGTGTGAAGCAATTAAAATGCCCATTTTTAGGAGAATGAATATTATAAGCAGTGAAAATGAATGAACAACAGCAGCAGTTACCAATTTGTGTGAAATTTAGAAACGCTTGTGAGTATAAAAAGCAAGTCAAAGGGCTTCGCTGGTGGCGCAGTGGTTGAGAGTCCGCCTGCCGATGCAGCGGACACGGGTTCGTGCCCCAGTCCGGGAGGATCCCACACGCCGCGGAGAGGCTGGGCCCGTGAGCCATGGCCGCTGAGCCTGCGTGTCCAGAGCCTGTGCTCCGCAACAGGAGAGGCCACAACAGTGAGAGGCCCGTGTGCCGCAAAAAAAAAAAAAGCAAGTCAAAGATGGCAACATACGCTATAATAATATTTCAGAGAACTCAGAAACAAAATAAAAAGTATATGTCCCATAGAGTTGCATATTATATGTGATAAAGATAGAGTTGCATATTATATGTGATAAAGGTAATAAAAATATGACAAGGAAATGATAAATACAAAATTCCATATAGTTGCTCATCAGTTGGTACTGTGCAGAGAAGGGGGTAGGAGGATATAGATCACAGCAAGGGATGTTGGAAATGCTCTAGACCTTAGTTTGGGTGGTGAGTTCTGGGAGGGATGTTTATTTTGTTATTAAGCTTCATAATTTACATATGTGTTTATATATATGATATTTGTATGTTTCAAATATGACCTAATAACATTTTAAATAACTTGATTAAAAAGCTGTTTTACCATTTTTAAGAATTTTATTTATAGAATCAGTCTTTGTATTACATTTAATTTATTAATTATGCCTTCATGGACATTTTATTAGGAAGGGTTTTGTTTTCTGCTGATCAGCTTCATTAAGGTTAATTGATATTTTACCATCTCGAGCTGTACATTATTTGTGATTAGATAAGTATTGAAAAATTGGTGTTTGGGTAGCAGTTTGCTCTGCTCCTACCTGCTTAACTAGCTCTTGGTTGTATGTGCTGTATTATATCACCCAGACAGCCATGTTGTTTTAAATGCTTTCAGGTTAATTTATGTCTCTGCAGTTTTGTATAGAATATACTTCTCACATAGGTAACTGGAGTTTTGTTTTGTACGACTAAACTTGATGAATACTGATTCAACAGTTCATTGCGTCAGAGTGTATACAATGTTTAGGATGTCATGATTATGATTTATCTTGTCCAGGTAGTACAGTGGAATCTAATTACATGCTTTGTCTCTTACTCTTTGCTTAAATCATCCAGGAGTAAGTAAAGTCATCAGACATACAGCCTGTACCTTGCCATTACTACTTAACTCATATTTCACAAATAGTCTTTCTGAGCATGTGAGTGACGAAAGCAGTTTCCTGTCTTAAGGACTGTCTAGAGGAACAGGTTCAGAAACAAGTAACAATTATTCGAGATAAAGGTACCAATAATAGATGTATTCACAAAGAGAAATGTGATCAAAGGGGAGGGTGGTCATGAGGAGCAAGTGGAGGAACTTGAGAGTTGAGCTAGATTTGAAATGGCTGTCAGATATCACTTGGTGAGTCAAGAGGATAAGAGACTCACAGAGCCAAGCTGCAGCTTGAACAAAGGGCAGGAGAGTGTTGGGGACTCAGAAGAGATGAGGAGACTGTACTTGTCAGAAAACAGCGAAGCAAGGCAGCAATTTTGCACGTGAACGCCTTCTGTATTGTTTTACTGCCTCTTACCTCATCTCTCTACTATCTTTCCCCCTCAACACAATCATATTGCTCTTTTAAAAGTACTTTCAATCATGTTACTCCCCAGTAAAAATAATCACTGTCTTCCCCTTGCATGTGGTAAAATATTTTCTGGAGCTTGAGCTTAAGGACCTCTTCAGTATGATCGTAATAGTTCTTTTGAACCATCCTTCCTATTAATCTGCTGTAAAACTAGTTCATCAAAAGTAAATCTGTCCGCTGTCTTCAGTCTTCTTTCATTTGCGTGCTGATCTGCATTTGCTTTCACCTATCTGCCCCCACTATGTGTCTACATGATTCTACCACCAATCATCAAGCCTTTTATCACCTGTTTCAAGACACGTAGCAAGTTCTGTGTCCGACAAAACATTCTTCAAATCCCTGGGGAATTATTTCCTCTTCAAAATTATCTAGAGTACAGAAAGAACAACACTAATCTCTTAGCTATTTAAATAATAGAAAACAGAGAATATGGACAGGGAAAAAAAATCACAAAATAAAAATCTTCAGGGCTGAAAAACATAAGTTGTCAGATCAAAAGTATCCACTGCTTTCCAAGTAAAATGAATAAAAAATAATTGCTCCAGTACATATCATTTTGGAATTTCTGAACAGCATGGATGAAAAGTATATTCTAAAATTTCCCGAGATACAAGTCATTGACAAATGGACAAAAAGTGATCAGAAATTTGGCATATTTGAAGGCTGTGGAAGAAGGCCTTTAAATTCAAAGGGAGAATAATTTTCAACCTAGGAAACATATCTACCAATCAGGGAATGTAAAAAATTCTCAGTGATGAGTTAATATAGCTTAACCTAGTTCTAGAGCCCAGGGATTGACTAACATCATATCCTTTTATCCAATAAATTGCCGAGCTCTAACTTCATTTTGCAAGCAGTTAAGCAATATTCTGCCCTTCCTAGAGCACTGTTTTATTCAACAATGATAGAAACTATTCTACAGATGTAAACAAGTCTCCATTTGTTGATGGACCCAGTGCTTAAGCCAAGACTCTCAGGAGGCTGTGGAAAGAATCTTCTCCTTCTGATGTCTTTCTGAAGTTGCCTCCTCTTAAACAAAGTGCTTTCATCTATCCACAAAAAATTATAAGCAGAAAGATTTGAAACAGAGTGATATAACTATTGTCGTTGACAATTTTGAGTTTTTGAAGCTCATTAAATTATTTTGATATTTTAGAATTATTTTGCATAAACCAACATTCTGTATTCAAGGAAGTTAATTATTTTAAACAACACAACAGATGTGATACTCAAGATGAGAAGGGAAAGCACTGCTCACTCATTACTCCTGATAAATATATGCATATATTCATAATACACACGTATGCCAGATGTTATATCATTGAGGTTAAAGTGATACATAATTTTTAACACTATTTTTTTCTTTTCTCTATTATTTTAAGTAATACTTCAAACAAACACAAAATTTATTTCACTGTAAAACCAATGGCCAAGTGTATTAATTCCAACAATTACATGGATTACATGACTGAAATATTAATATCCTAATCTGTTCCCTTGTTTTCAAGTATTCCTTTCCTTGTTCACTCCTTGTGTTATAGTTTCCTTGATCACACTTCACAGCAACTAGAGAACCTTTTTTTTTGGTATTGGAGCGTTTTTTAAAATGACTTCCAGGCCCAATCATTTTTTGAATGATGGGGAGGAAGGAGTGGAGAAGGGTTGTTGAAAATATGATATCAACATTCATGAAAATGTTCCATTGTTCTAGAATATTATTTTTAGTTGCAGGAGAGAAAAACAAAAGGGTAACAACAATATAAAAAGGTTGAACCATATGCAGATAAAAATAAAACTGAGGTATTTATGAGTATAAAAGCAATCTCATTTTAAACATGAGAAAATAAAAAAATAAAAATTAAGAGCTTCTGAAGTATAATTATAATAAATTTGGGAACCATTGCCCTAAACAAACCCAAGTAGCCAGAGATCAAATTAAATATATTTTATGCTACTTAAAATAAAAGTTTATTTCTAGTTTAATTCATACACCAAATAAAGTAACATATCAAAATCGCAAAAAAGGAGAGGAATTGTATGTAGCATTTTACAATTTCCTATTTCCAGAACATATGTCCTAGATCCCCAACTTTTATACAATGCAGGTTTTCCATTCCTCTCTTCAAATTAAACCTTTGGGATTACTCAAGCGTGACTGATACACTTAGATACTCTCAGGCATTCAATACACCCTATGTGCCTTGGATTTACTTGACAAGTGACAACAAGGCTATATTGAGTTAAGCACAGACACTATCACTAAATGAATATTTGCAGGACCCGCCTGTGGTTATTGTCATACCAGAACAGGACTCTTGTTCAATATCCTGTCTGGGAAGCGGCCTCTAACAGATGCTTCCAAAGAAGGGCAAAACCACCCATAATGCAATTGTATGGACATGCAATTCTGTACCCCTGAGGGAAGACACTTCATGGTGGTTCCAGGAGGTGAGGCACTCATACTCTATTCATATTCCTATGAAGACTTGTCTTTTCAAAGAATACATTTTTAAAGGACTTTTTTGATTCCAAAATTATTTTAAATAATAAGAAATAAGCTTTGTTTCCATTAGAGGACTAAATTTTATTTCATTTAAAGAAGTAAGACAAATCACGTGTTCAAAAGAATTATAAAATTCCTAGTAGGCATATAGATAAATAGTTTTACACACACTACTAATAACATAATAAAATAAAAATTGTGAAAGAAAGGAGGGTTACCTAGAATATTCTCTGCTACACTGGTGACTTTGAAAACTGAGTAATTTCTTCAACTTCAATAAACCTAAACTTTTTTTTCTTTCCTTTTTCCTTAGAAATCCTCCCCCGCACCCCTCCGCCCCAGCTACATGGAGATATGTCCACAGTGGCTTCTTGGCTTCTCTTCTGTCTGCTCAGGGCACCAGGCATATCTATTATCACACATGCTTAGATGAATTATAATCAACCACTTTCACTACATTTCCAAGAATGAAAAAGTAAGCTAATTATTAGATTTACAACCACAGAGTATCAGATTTAAAAGATTCTGTAGGAAGAAAAGAAGTGCGATTTCATTAAAATATTGACTTTAAAATAGGAATATTTAAATAGAAATACCAAAGCAAATTATGAATATTAAAACACACTATTCTTAGGAATAATTCTAGTTTAAAGCCTTCAATTTTACCTTAGTGATTTTATCGTGGAGTGACTTGGATTGTTGTCTCTAGACCAGCAAAAGTGCATTATCATCACTCAGTCTTCAAAAGGAGAAGATTTTGTTTCCAGTCATTAATTTACAATATAGTTGTCTCAGTATCTTCCATTAGAGCTGATTTAGTAAACTTTTTCTCAGTGGGAAAAGATCCTGGAGACCCTGATGTGTAAACTAGAGAATAGATTTGTTGGGAATTTATTAACATATTACTCACAATAAGTTTCAAGGATGAGAAAATGTTTGTCATTTCAGTACAAAGGATCATGACAGTGCTACATTATGAAAAGGGTATCTGGGGACAGAATGAGTCTTAGAATCATATATTTACGTGTTGTTCTTTCATTTTTAGATTTGGTCACTTGAATTTTATTTTTACATGGTACCTATCAAGAGTATGCATTCTTTTATTCCCCATGATGACAAGCAGCAATAGATTACAATAAGAGGTTATTTTAAGAATTTCATTGATTTTCATACTTCTGCTTAGCCAAAAGACATGCTCTATGATTGGTTAAATTTAGATATTATTATACTTTTTACATCTTTCTTACACTACACAGTATACACTCTGTTTTACAAGCATCTCTTTTATACTTACAGTGTTACTAAGGTATATTACTACTGGCTTCATACGGGCAACACTTAGATTCAAGGAGTTTAAGTATTTTTATGGAAATAAATAATTAGTAGGTGGTAATTTCTGAGTCAGAACCCAAGTCCTGTAATTTCAAACTGAGTGTAATTTCCATTAGGCTATTAGTGTCTCACCAGAAGGGGGCTTAATGTGTGCCTGGTTCCCAGCTCTTTCTTTGTATAGAATATGCAACTTCACTGAATGCCTGAGCCTAGTGACAATGTTAGCTTTTGCAATGCACATTAATATATAGAGAATATGTATGAAATACCAGGCGCTGTATTTTTTTTTTATTCTATTATTATTTTATTTTATTTTATTTGCGGTACTTGGGCCTCTCACTGTCGTGGCCTCTCCCGTTGCGGAGCACAGGCTCCGGACACGCAGGCTCAGCGACCATGGCTCACGGGCCCAGCCGCTCCGCGGCATGTGGGATCTTCCCGGACCGGGGCACGAACCCGTGTCCCCTGCATCAGCAGGCGGACTCTCAACCACTGTGCCACCAGGGAAGACCCAGGCGCTGTATTTGATGGTTTATAAATATCGTCTTTAATGCTTACAATAATTTTTAAAGATAGTTGACATTATCTGTATTTTTAGATAAGAAAATTGAGATTCACGGAGCTTAACTAACATGTCTGAGGTCACAGGTTGACAGAATTCATACCCATGTCTATTTAGTTTTATGCTTCTTCCAGGATCTCCTGCTTATTTAGAGACAGAACACCGCTTTGTTTTTATGTGACTCTATTGTAAAGTCTTTTTATTTGCACTCCCAAACCCAAGGACCTACCAGTTGGTTAACTTATTTAACCTGCCTATTTCTCTAATCTATTGGTTATATGTGTATATATACCCATTGTCTGGAAGACAAACATAAGACATCTAGTAAACATAAACATTATTGCAGGAGTGTTTTTTAAAAAGCAGCATTGCCCAAAAAACAGATTAATAATAGCTAAGGCATTCTAGAGTTGAGGCTGAGGAAAAAGTAAAACATGGCTGGCAGAGATCTATAAACAGTTTACCTAGGGGCCCACCTTTATGTATAGTTCTTTTTATCAAAATCAGTTGCTTCTTTGCAATAAATTTTGGGTCTCTTGACAGTAGTCTGATAATAGAAAGCTACCTCTAGCGTGTTTCTGACTCCATCCTGCAGACCAGAAAACCCTCAATGCCCCCCTGCCTCACTGGTCATTTTGTGAATAGGACGTAGAAGCAGGGTAGAGGGAAGGCAAACTAGCCCAGGACAACTCATGCATTCTTGTTGCATCCCCAACTTCCCAACTAGGGACAAAGCTATTAAATAGCTATTTGAGCTTGTATTTACATGGAAGTATTGTGTTCTTGCACATAATAAAAATATTTCCAGTAGGTGGTTCATAGTTCAGTTGTCATTTGTTTCCTGAAGCCATCCCATTCCAGAAATAGTTTTCCTTCTACTTTCTAAATTTCCACAGTATTTCATAACTTTATTATAAAATTTATCAAGCCCTACTGTCATGATTGATTTCTCTGCCCTCCTCAGTTCATTCTCAGACATTACATTAATGTTCTCCTTGGCAGGGGCTCCCCCGTATCTTACTCATTTACATGGTTTAAGTAGGGCCATGGCTTCAGGCTCTGTAGGAGGCACTACTCTTAGGAACATTCATTTAATATCTGGATCCAGTTACAAACAATTATATCATTTTCATAACGTCTTGGGAAGTAGCTAATTGCTATTAGCCCTGAGTCTACTATACTCCAATGTTGTTGAAAAATGTCTATCTTTGGTTATATGTAAGAAATTATATGGAAAAGAGATGGAGAGGAGGACAATACCATCTTTGGCTTCCTTCCAAAGATCACATGAATATATCAGTGAATTAAACATTTTAGAAACAGGAAATGGCTTTATGTTATTCAAGTTAAGTGACTGGACTCAAAACTGTAAATTCCTCCAGTTTTTGTCTAGGATCTTCCTATATCCTGGATTATTTTAGGCCAAAAACAACACAATATGGACTGCTGGAAAATTGTATGGTAACGATAGCTGACAATCCAAACGGCTTTGGGAAAAGATCTGGGCTGTGCCTATTGGGTCACACAAAAAGAGCGTTACCAGGGAGACTCCATGGCTACCACAGAGATAAGTGGCTCAGGTAAAAGGGTAGGGAAAAAGCTGATCAGCCACCAGCAAACAGAGGACAGTACTGTTAGCTGGTTCTTGGTTTGTTGGTTTTGATCTTGTTTTGCCTGCCTTCTACTGCCATTAACTATACATGTGAAACAATGGTTGTGCAGTCAGTTACTGCCTTTTAATCAGTTACACCATCTCTGCCGAAGGTCTTCACAAATATGGTGAAACCCTGAGCTTTTTAAAACGTTCAGGCTGTGCTATAAGTTACTGATTTGAGGCATTTCACAAGAATATTTGAGACTGAATCAGATGCAGATTTAATAGAAAAGCTACAGATAGTTATCTAAGAAAAGTGTCTTAGCAAAGGGTACATCCACTTTATTATGGTAAATTACTTAATTTTACTGCTGCTCACATCACAGTTGTTATGTAACTAAATGAACTCATTGAAGATATTTAAAATCTGGGTCAATTAACTTATTTCTCCAATTCAGTAGGACTAAGATAATATCTGTTTTTTAAAAGCAGAATGGCCACATTCCACCTTGTCCCATTATTGTTCACCTATGGAAGCAGACAATAAGGCAGAGAACATAGGAGCAGATGCTGGGATGTGGTGATGGGAATGTGTGGGAGTTCTTTTTTGATTGTTTCAGTTCTCTCTGTAGGATACAAAATAATTATCTTAGATTGAGGCTGGTGGGGGGGGAAGAATTGGGGATTAAGAAATTATGGAATATTTGTTTTTGGAAATACAGTATAATTGCATGGAAGCATGAAGGGCCAGTGTGTTTGAGGTTAATGGTCTTATATTAAAAGTGGAATCAGTCAAGAGGTCATGTGTCTCCCTCCAGCCACATTCAGCTGCAAGTGTTCAGGGGTTAATAAATTGGATGTGATAAGCCAGGCAAATTTGACAAAGTCAGAGAGGTGCAAGGAAGTGTTTATAATGACTGACCTTAGAATTTAAGCTGGGTGAGGAAGGGAGAGAGAGACCAAGAAAGTGAATGGTAGTAAAATGATGGTAAATTTTAACATTGTAGAAATTAGAAATATCAAATTAGAGGAAATTATTTTGTCTATGAGTCAGAATACCCATTCTTAATGTAATCATTAAAATTACCTCACTTGACAAAATTATATTCTATAAGGCAAGGTGAGCACATCTCAATGCCAGGCATTATTTATTATAAATCAATTTAAAATATATATGTATTATTTACGTATTGGCAGGTAGCACTATTCCTAATTTATCTTAAGTTTAGTAACCATCACAAACCCATTTACCGATTATGTTCTTATATTTTAATCATTTGCATTATGTTTTCCATTTTTTATTTCATTTGTCAACGTTTCTAAGGTTTCAAATATGGCAACATTTATACTATTATACATGTATATAGCATATTAATTAAAACTTTCCAGTTCCAAAATTATGTACATATATTACCCATTATTTGTGTGTAATCAAAACATCTATATAGTTAGAGGTATCAATACAAGTCAGGAGTACAAAGCCTCATTCAAGGGGGTATATTCCATTTGTAAGATGTAGTATACCTAAATGTAAATCTATGTTTGTATGTATGTATGTATGTATCTATCTCCATATCTATATTTCACCCTTGTATCTTGGATGCCTAAGGTTCTTTCACTGCTTATTCATTTATCTTAGAGCAGGTGGAAGGAATCACTCTAGTGACATTCACATCAGTCAACTTTCTACTCATATGCAGTTCCTATAAAGGTTAAAGGAAGAAAATCAATAGCTTAACTCAGTGTTTTCCAATGTTGGATATGTGACAGAATCACTTGGTAAGCTTTTAAAAATTACACCTGGGCTCTGTCTCAGACCAAATCAAAATATTTGGAAGAGGTATAGGCTAGAGTTTCCCACTTAGATAGAAATCAAATAAGATTTTAATACGCTGCCCATCAGTTTCAGTTGTAGGGATACCATGATCCCATAGCCAATACAAAGATCTCTGTGGATGAGACTATTCTGATTAATGTTTTGACTCCGTGTCTAACCAAATAAATCTGTTCACCTTGTGCTTCACAATTATGTGCTACCACCTGGCTTCTGAAACCCCCTCAGGATCTTAATGGTATTTAGAGATTCCTGTTTGATTGTAGCAACTTTCCTCTATAAAAAATGGCTTACAAAGAAGGGGCACAGTAGAGCACTTTAAAGATGGAGGTGAGGGGCTCCCTTATTATTTTTCTCACAGCCTTGGTTAAGAGAATGTCTTTTAGACTCTAGGGAGTGTAGTTAAGGGATTAGGTTGGTAAGAAGGTCTTGTATGGTAAATTCACTTTACCATTCCAGTCACACTAAGCCTTTGGTTAACTGCCTTTACATTATAGTAAGAACGATATGGCAGTTCAGTTTTATTTGATAGAGATTGGCTTTGGTCCATATTTTAGTCAACCAGCCAAACACATACCATTCTCAACTCTTCAAACTACTACATTGGATCTAGAATATCAGCATGTCAATGAGTTTAACCTAACCAAACATTACATTTCTTCTACCCTAGTCCCACACATATTCCTAGGTTTCCATTGATATAAATGGTAAAATCATGCAATCTTTTTTGTGTGTGTGGCACTATCTCATCAATCAAACTTTGTATCTCATATTCTATAGCCTACTGAGACTGGAGTTTGATTATAAAGTCTGGAAGCAAGAAGAGAGCATTAGTGGTAGCTCTAAAGAAGATCAGAACCCTTGGCAAGGCAGCTACTTCCGGGATAGCCATTACAAGTTCTTTAGGTCAGGGAAAACTGATCTCTTCTGCAGGGTTCGAAGGGCTGCTTCTACTGGCCAAGCGGCCATGGTAGAATTTGTGGCTTCAAGTTCCTTAGCTTCAGTGGAATTTGTCCATAAGTCTCTGTCCCAGTTTTCAAGGTCTTATTACTTCCCAAACCATGATGGTAACTTTAACAAAGGAAACTTTGAGAGGCTGAGAATTGAATTTGTGTTGTAATTCAGTGATCTGTAAAATGAGACGTAGAGTTTGGTTTTCAGAAATCTTGATGACTGAAGGAAATAAAAGGAGTCACAAAATTTAAGGTCTCTTATATGGTCCTTGTGCTGAAAACTTAAATCCCTGAGCTCATTATTTTCCTTACCCACATTTTCCAGCACAAGTAGAAGGAGGCAAACAACCCTGTTGTTCTCCTCATTTTTACTAACATGTTCTACAGCAGCAAATACTTGGTCACCAAGAGTTGTGTCTTTAGACATTTAATTAAAAGTTCTGTAGGTGAAATTTGTATAACTGTTTTGTAACTGCAGCCATGGATTTCTACTGTCCCCTTTTTCAGCAGGGTTATTACTGACTTTAAATTTAATCACATCAGAGAACCAAAGACATAACCCAGGACCAATTCAGAGAAACTATCTTTAAGATTCTGTGCCTTTGGAATCATACTTGGTACATTCATTCAGAAAGGTAGAATGAATGTAAATATAGTCATAGATATATAAGCTTTTGGAGATATATATTATAATTTTTTAAAATAAGGAATTTGTTATAGATATTTGGCCTTATACTAGGGCACGCTGTTAGGAATTAACATATAAATATGTATGGATGTAAATATAAATGATGAATTTATAAAATTTCTATCAGAAAGCACTGGAGATGCTTGGGTAATAGCAATAAAAGGAGAACAAAATTTCATCCCCGAACTTTCATCCTCTAGTCAATCAACAAAACACTAATCTAGTGAAGGGCAGCAGAATTTGCCAGAATACCCCAAAATATGCTTCTTTGGCATAAGAATTATCTTGAGCTGATTATTTTTAAAAAGCAGGAGACATGAGAGAAGTTCTGAAAACCAGTAACAGTTACTTTTTCATAAGAGACATTTATAAGGGAAATCTCCATTTGTAAAGGTGTCTCCTTCTATGTACCAGGAAGAGAAGGATGACAAACTCTTCAGAAACTTATCGTTGGAGAAGACATGGACTTAAATCTGCATGGCAGCATACCCCTGTTTACTGTGCTCTGCTTGACAATCTCCCATAACTGCCCTCCCACAACATCTTCTCTTGTCTTTAGTTGAAGATGGTATTTAAGGTGGTGGCTTGAGCCATTTCAGAGAGTTACTCAGTTCTCCTAGGTCTCTCCCATGTGTCCAGGAGCTATACATGTTACTAAACTTCTGCTTATTTTTCTCCTGTTCATGTGTCTTTAGTTATAGGGGGTGTCTCAGGTAAGAATTTAGAAGGGTAGAAGGAAAATGAGTTTTCCTCCCCTACACTAGCTGCTGCTGTGGGGAAATCTCACAGATGTAACTGAAATTCTATAAACTTTGCAAGGTTGTGGAGGACCAGTTAAGTAGTGAGTAAATGAAGCTCTTTATAGTCTGTAGAAGTCTGTTGAAATATTATTAGGTGTCCTGGGTTACTGATGGCAGAGTGGGGCTGGGGAATAGAATAAGAATTTTAAGATATGCATCAAGATATTTTACTTTATCACAATTTCTAAACATAATAATACGATTATCAGGATTCCAGAATATTTAATTAGCAAGTAGTCAAAACCTGAAGTAAATTTTTGTACATCAGGTAGGGTGAGCAATAGAGAAATTCTAAGCAACTTTAACATTATAAAATGATCTAAAATATTATGTTTCCCAGGTATATTTTCAAAACATTGTAAAATTTGGTTGAATCGACTTTGAAGTTATAGCTAAATGTATCTTGAATTTTATAGATAGAATTTTTAAAAACTCAAATATTATGTTTTAAAATATCAAATTTTCCTTTAATAAAACTGAATTACTAAATCCATAAGTTTTACATTACTCTAATGTAGCAAAATTTACAAGATCCAGTACTCCCCAAACCAACTGCCATCTTTACACTGAAAAATAAACTATGAAAATTGGATCCATAAACAATTTTTGGATGGAACAGCTAAGTGATGGAAAGCCTACTGAAGACATTGAAAGTAGAAAATATAGGAACAAAAATAGGGTATAAAGAAATTATATAGAGAACATAAAAACACATGGGAAAAATATGACTTTGTATAAAAGGAATAAAAAGTGAGGAAATCTAATTAAAAGTTGATTCCTAAATTCCTGCACATTTATCACCATAGCAATTTTCGTGGATATGAAACAGACTGTTTCACTTCTGGCTTAAATAGAAGTTCAAGAATGTGGATGACAGTTCCTATTTAATCACTTGGTATTTTTGTTAATTGTATTTGCCTTTGATTTGATGAATGTGTTTGAACGTCAATACACATTTGTACATCATCCTTAGCCTTAAGGAGACAAAGCTCTTTTACAGTGGCCTTCTCAGGAAAGTTAATT
Organism: Delphinapterus leucas; assembly: GCF_059928025.1. Classification (NCBI taxonomy): domain Eukaryota; kingdom Metazoa; phylum Chordata; class Mammalia; order Artiodactyla; family Monodontidae; genus Delphinapterus; species Delphinapterus leucas. The sequence goes on along the minus strand of NC_143137.1, from coordinate 67,732,431 downwards.
GGTTTAATTTAGAGAATGCAGCTGTAAGGAGATTTCTGAGATGTCTGTATAAATAAGTTATTAAGCCAAGAACAGGTCTAGATCAAATTGTGAAGCGTAAGAAATGTTCTCGGTTCCTCACTTCCCTACTCTGGTGATAATTCCTCACTGGGGCAGAGACCACGTGTTCACCAAACAGCTTCTATCAAAATTTGCCCTGAGGGAATTTCTGGGACATGTTTGTCTTAGATGGAGATAGAATCATGTATAAAATGTGACTAATAATATACATATAAATAAAGAGTAGCAGAAACCAGCATGACTTCATAATTTAGAGTATCTCTTATGAAATATGTTTTCACACAAGACCTTAACCTTCATCAAGCAAAATGAAAGATTCTTCATTATTGAGATTTCAAACATTATCCAACAGAATTGGGTGGTTCTGTTTGTTTGGTTTGTGGTTTTGGATTTTAGAAAAGCTGTACCACTATTCCCTGAAATTTTGTCATACAAATAAAGAATTATTCCACATATGGGTTTTTTTTTTAAATAGATCTTTATTGGCATATAATTGCTTCACAATACTGTGTTAGTTTCTGTTGTACAACAAAGTGAATCAGCCGTATGCAAACATACATCCCCATATCCTCTCCCTCTTGAGCCTCCTTCCCACCCTGCCTATCCCACCCCTCTAGGTCATGGCAAAGCACAGAGCTGATCTCCTTGTGCCATGCTGCTGCTTCCCACTATTTTACATTTGGTAGTGTATATATGTCGATGCTACTCTCACTTCGCCTCAGCTTCCCCCTCCCCACCCCATGTCCTCAAGTCTGTTCTCTATGTCTGCGTCTTTATTCCTGCCCTGCTACTAGTGCATCAGTACCTTTTTTTTTTTTTAGATTCCACATATGTGCGTTAGCATACAGTATTTGTTTTTCTCTTTCTAACTTACTTCACTCTGTATGACATACTCTAGGTCCATCCACCTCACTACAAATAACTCAATTTCATTTCTTTTTATGGCTGAGTAATATTCCATTGTATATATGTGCCACAGCTTCTTTATCCATTCATCTGTCAATGGACATTTAGGTTGCTTCCAAGTCCTGGCTATTGTAAATAGTGCTGCAGTGAACATTGTGGTATGTGTCCCTTTTTGAATTACGGTTTTCTCAGGGTATGTGCCCAGTAGTGGGATTGCTGGGTCATATGGTAGTTCTATTTTTAGTTTTTTTTAAGGAACCTCCATACTGTTCCTCATAGTGGCTATATCAATTTACATTCCCACCAACAGTGCAAGAGGGTTCCCTTTTCACCACACCCTCTCCAGAATTTATGGTTTGTAGATTTTTTGATGATGGCCATTCTGACCGGTGTGAGGTGATACCTCATTGTAGTTTTGATTTGCATTTCTCTAATAATTAGTGATGTTGAACATTTTTTCATGTGCCTCTTGGCTATCTGTATGTTTTCTTTGGTGAAATGTGTATTTAATCTAGTGCACATTTTTTAATTGGATTGTTTGTTTTCTTGACATTGAGCTCCAGGAGCTGTTTGTATATTTTGGAGATTAATCCTTTGTTGTTTCATTTGCAAATATTTTCTCTCATTCTAAGTGTTGTCTTCTCATCTTGTTTATGGTTTCCTCTGCTGTGCAAAAGCTTTTTTTTTTTTTAATTTATTTATTATTTTTGGCTGTGTTGGGTCTTCGTTTCTGTGCAAGGGCTTTTGCTAGTTGTGGCAAGCGGGGGCCACTCTTCATCGCGGTGCGCGGGCGTCTCACTATCACGGCCTCTCTTGTTGCGGAGCACAGGCTTCAGATGCGCAGGCTCAGTACTTGTGGCTCACGGGCCTAGTTGCTCCGCGGCATGTGGGATCTTCCCAGACCAGGAGTCGAACCCGTGTCCCCTGCATTGGCAGGCAGACTCTCAACCACTGCGCCACCAGGGAAGCCCCTGTGACATATTTTTTTGCCATCTCATTTTTTTTTTTTTCTTTTTGATGAGTGGGATTGTGTTCCTATCTTACTGGTGGTTTGGCCTGAGGATTCCAACACTGGAGTTTGTAGGCTGTTAGGTAGAGCTGGGTGTTGTTGCTGAGATGAGGACCTCCAGGAGACCTCACTCTGATGAATATTTCCTGAGGTTGAGGTTCTCTGTTAGTCCAGTGGTTCAGACTCAGAGCTCCCACCGTAGGAGCTTCGGCCCAACCCCCAGCTCATAAACCAATATCCTACAAGCCACGTGGGGTGGCAAAAAAAAAAAAAAAAGAACAATAACAAAGTAAAAATTAAAATTAGACTAGGAAACTTAACAGATTGTTAGAAAGAATATAAAAATAAAAATATAGATGAAGCAACAACTGGAAGGTAAAACAGAACTGCAATAGTAAAAGAGAGGAGGAAGGAAAAAAACAAAGTTGGAAAAGGCCTTGGCTGTGGAAGGCAGGGCCTAAGCAGGGGTGGGGTTTGGGCAGTGGGTGGGGCGTCTGATTAGGACCCACAGGGATGGGAAAGGCCCTGGGTGGTGTGGGGGGTAGGGGGTGGGGCTTAGGTTCAAGAACAGTTGGGGCCCAGGGGTGCCTCCTGCCTCTGGTCTCAGAGGATGGGGGACTCCACCTGGGAGGCCAGCAGACTACCTGGGCTTAGCTCCTTTCCTGCTTCTCTGATCCTGTTGGGCCCCTCCCACCTGCCTCTCCTGTTCTCCCCTGGGCCTTCTTCCTATGCTCCCAGGACCCACGTAGTCTGGAGGGGGCTTTGGATGGCAGGGGACCTGGCCTGGGTGCTCAGCAGGCTTCCCTGGGCTCGAGTGGGTGGGGCAAAAGACCTCGGCTCCTCCTCCTCCCATCCTGGAGGGCCCCTCCCACGTACCTCTCCTGTTTTTCCCAGGCCTCCCTCCTACGCCTCCCAGGACCAACACGGCCTGGAGGGGGCCTCTGAGAGTGGAGGACCCAGCCTGGGCCAAGAGTTGGGCAGACTTCCCCGGCTGATTGGGCAGGGGAAACACTGGGCACGCTCCCCCCATCTGAGCCCCCAGGGTCCCTCCAGGCGTGGGAACCCATCCACTCTCTCAGCCACCCCTCAGGGGCACTGGTCCTGTCCGGCCTCCACTTCTCCTCCCCCCTCAGCCCCCGCACATCCTACCAGTTCGCTTGGGGGTTCCTCTCGTTCCCTTAGGCCTCAAGGTCTCCCACCAGCGTCTGGCAGCCACCCTAGTTGTGGGGAGACATGAACTCCATGTCTTCCCACACTGCCCACTGCCATCTTTTTTTTTTTTTTTAAAGAAGATGTTGGGGGTAGGAGTTTATTTAGTTAAGTTATTTTTGCTGTGTTGGGTCTTTGTTTCTGTGCGAGGGCTTTCTCTAGTTGTGGTAGGCGGGGGCCACTCTTCATCGCAGTGCACGGGCCCCTCACTCTCGCGGCCTCTTGTTGCGGAGCACAGGCCCCAGATGCGCAAGCTCAGTAGTTGTGGCTCACAGGCCTAGGTGCTCCACGGCATGTGGGATCCTCCCAGACCAGGGCTCGAACCCGTGTCCCCTGCATTAGCAGGCAGATTCTCAAACACTGCACCACCAGGGAAGCCCCCACACTGCCATCTTGACTCTGCGTTCCCTCATATGGTTTTGAATGAGATTAGAGGTTGGTGTTGCCTAAGTTTCTGTTGGAAAATTCACTTTAGGAAAGAACCACATGAAAGAGTCCCTTTAGATAAAAGGTGCGATAGAAGAGTGTACCCTTTAACCAGTGTCTTACTTTATAGCCTCAGCCATTTATTGAGATAGAATTTAATATATGCCTGGCATGTGGAAGGCATATAGTACACATTAATTGAAAAAATGAATGCATCTATCCTACAGTGGGTGTGAAAAAATTACATTTACCACAAAGGAGAGATTAAAATGAGTTTTATTAAAAACATACGTATAAACCATTAGCAACACTTATCAAGAAAAAAAGGGAAAAGACTCAAATCAATAGAATTAGAAATGAAAAAGGGGAAGTAACAATTGACACTGCAGAAATACAAAGGATCATGAGAGATTACTACAAGCAACTATATGGCAATAAAATGGACAACCTGGAAGAAATGGACAATTTCTTAGAAATGCACAATCTTCCGAGACTGAACCAGGAAGAAATAGAAAATATGAACAGACCAATCACAAGCACTGAAATTGAAACTGTGATTAAAAATCTTCCAACAAACAAAAGCCCAGGACCACATGGCTTCACAGGCGGATTCTATCAAACATTTAGAGAAGAGCTAACATCTATCCTTCTCAAACTCTTCCAAAATATACCAGAGGGAGGAACACTCCCAAACTCATTCTATGAGGCCACCATCACACGGATAGCAAAACCAGACAAACATGTCACAAAGAAAAAAACTACAGACCGATATCACTGATGAACATAGATGCAAAAATCCTCAACAAAATACTAGCAAACAGGATCCAACAGCACATTAAAAGGATCATACACTATGATCAAGTGGGGTTTATTCCAGGAATGCAAGGATTCTTCAATATACGCAAATCAATCAATGTGATACACCATATTAACAAATTGAAGGATAAAAGCCATATGACAATCTCAGTAGATGCAGAGAAAGCTTTCGACAAAATTCAACACCATTTATTATAAAAACTCTCCAGAAAGTAGGCATAGAGGGAACTTTCCTCAATATAATAAAGGCCATATATGACAAACCCACAGCCAACATCGTCCTCAATGGTGAAAAACTGAAACCTTTTCCACTAAGATCAGGAACAAGACAAGGTTGCCCACTCTCACCACTACTATTCAACATAGTTTTGGAAGTTTTAGCCACAACAATCAGAGAAGAAAAAGAAATAAAAGGAATCCAAATCGGAAAAGAAGAAGTAAAGCTGTCACTGTTTGCAGATGACATGATACTATACATAGAGAATCCTAAAGATGCTAACAGAAAACTACTAGAGCTAATCAATGAATTTGGTAAAGTAGCAGAATACAAAATTAATGCACAGAAATCTCTAGCATTCCTATACACTAATGATGAAAAATCTGAAAGTGAAATTAAGAAAACACTCCCATTTACCATTGCAACAAAAAGAATAAAATATCTAGAAGTAAACCTACCTAAGGAGACAAAAGACCTGTATGCAGAAAATTTTAAGACACTGATGAAAGAAATTAAAGGTGATACAAACAGATGGAGAGATATACCATTGTCTTGGATTGGAAGAATCAACATTGTGAAAATGACTCTACTACCCAAAGCAATCTACAGATTCAGTGCAATCCCTATGAAACTACCACTTGCATTTTTCACAGAATTAGAACAAAAAATTTCACAATTTGTATGGAAACACAAAACACCCCGAATAGCCAAAGCAATCTTGAGAAAGAAAAACGGAGCTGGAGGAATCAGGCTCCCTGACTTCAGACTATACTACAAAGCTACAGTAATCAAGACAGTCTGGTACTGGCACAAAAACAGAAATATAGATCAGTGGAACAGGATAGAAAGCCCAGAGATAAACCCACACACATATGGTCACCTTATCTTTGATAAAGCAGGGAAGAATATACAGTGGAGAAAAGACAGCCTCTTCAGTAATTGGTGCTGGGAAAACTGGACAGCTACATGTAAAAGAATGAAATCAGAACACTCCCTAACACCATACACAAAAATAACTGCAAAATGGATTAAAGACCTAAATGCAAGGCCAGACACCATCAAACTCTTAGAGGAAAACATAGGCAGAACACTCTATGACATCAATCACAACAAGATCCTTTTTGACCCACCTCCTAGAGAAATGGAAATAAAAACAAAAATAAACAAATGGAACCTAATGAAACTTCAAAGCTTTTGCACAGCAAAGGAAACCATAAACGAGATGAAAAGCAACCCTCAGAATGGGAGAAAATATTTGCAAATGAAGCAACTGACAGAGGATTAACCTCCAAAATTTACAAGCAGCTCATGCAGCTCAATATCAAAAAAACAAACAACCCAGTCCAAAGATGGGCAGAAGGCCTAAATAGACATTTCTCCAAAGAAGATATACAGATTGCCAACAAACACATGAAAGAATGCTCAGTATCGCTAATCATTAGAGAAAGGCAAATCAAAACTACAATGAGATATCATCTCACACCGCTCAGAATGGCCATCATCAAAAAATCTACAAACAGTAAATGCTGGAGAGGGTGTGGAGAAAAGGGAACACTCTTGCACTGCTGGTGGGAATGTGAATTGGTTCAGCCACTATGGAGAACAGTATGGAGGTTCCTTAAAAAAACTACAAATAGAACTACCATGTGACCCAGCAATCCCACTACTGGGCATATACCCTGAGAAAACCATAATTCAAAAAGAGCCATGTACCAAAATGTTCATTGCAGCTCTATTTACAATAGCCCGGAGATGGAAACAACCTAAGTGCCCATCATCGGATGAATGGATAAAGAAGATGTGGCACATATATACAATAGAATATTATTTAGCCATAAAAAGAAACGAAATTGAGCTATTTGTAATGAGGTGGATAGACCTAGAGTCTGTCAGACAGAGTGAAGTAAGTCAGAAAGAGAAAGACAAATACCGTATGCTAACACATATATATGGAATTTAAGGGGAAAAAAATGTCATGAAGAACCTAGGGGTAAGACAGGAATAAAGACACAGACCTACTAGAGAACGGACTTGAGGATATGGGGAGGGGGAAGGGTGAGCTGTGGCAAAGCGAGAGAGAGGCATGGACATATATACACTAGCAAACGTAAGGTAGATAGCTAGTGGGAAGCAGCCGCATAGCACAGGGATATCAGCTCGGTGCTTTGTGACCACCTGGACGGGTGGAATAGGGAGGGTGGGAGGGAAGGAGACGCAAGAGGGAAGAGTTATGGGAACATAGGTATATGTATAACTGACTCACTTTGTTATAAAGCAGAAACTAACACACCATTGTAAAGCAATTATACCCCAATAAAGATGTTAAAAAAAAATACTAAAAATAGGGCTTCCCTGGTGGCGCAGTGCTTGGGAGTCTGCCTGCCAATGGAGGGGACACGGGTTCAAGCCCTGGTCTGGGAGGATCTCACATGCCGCGGAGCACCTAGGCCCGTGAGCCACAACTACTGAGCCTGCGAGTCTGGAGCCTGTGCTCCGCAACAAGAGAGGCTGCGGCAGTGAGAGGCCCGCGCACCGCGATGAAGAGTGGCCCCCGCTTGCCACAACTAGAGAAAGCCCTCTCACAGAAACGAAGACCCAACAGAGCAAAAATAAATTAATTAATAAACTCCTACCCCCAACATCTTAAAAAAAAAAACAAAACTAAAAATAGGGGCTTCCCTGGTGGCGCAGTGGTTGAGAGTCCGCCTGCCGATTCAGGGGACATGGGTTCGTGCCCCGATCCAGGAAGATCCCACATGCCGCGGAGCGGCTGGGCCCGTGAGCCGTGGCCGCTGAGCCTGCGCATCCGGAGCCTGTGCTCCGCAACGGGAGAGGCCACAACAGTGAGAAGCCCGCGTAATGCAAAAAAAAAAAACAACAAAGTAAAAATAGAACTACCATACGACCCAGCAATCCCACTACTTGGCATATACCCTGAGTAAACCATAATTCATAAAGAGTCATGCACCAAAATGTTCATTGCAGCTCTATTTACAATAGCTAGGATGTGGAAGCAACGTAAGTGTCCATCGACAGATGAATGGATAAAGAAGATGTGGCACATATATACAATGTAATATTACTCAGCCATAAAAAGGAACGAAACTGAGTTATTTGTAGTGAGGTGGATGGACCTAGAGACTGTCATACAGAGTGAAGTTAAGTCAGAAAGAGAAAAACAAATACTGTATGCTAACACATATATATGGAATGTAAAAAAAAAAAGTGGTCAGAAGAACCTAGGGCCAAGAGAGGAGTAAAGATGCAGACCTACTAGAGAATGGACTTGAGGATATGAGGAGGGTGAAGGGTCAGCTGGGACAAAGTGAGACAGTGGCATGGACATATATACACTACCAAACGTAAAATAGATAGCTAGTGGGAAACAGCCGCATAGCCCAGGGAGATCAGCTTGGTGCTTTGTGACCACCTAGAGGGGTAGGATAGGGAAGGTGGGCGGGAGGGAGATGCAAGAGGGAAGAGATATGGGGACATATGTATATGTATAAGTGATTCACTTTGTTATAAAGCAGAAACTAACACACCATTGTAAAGCAATTATACTCCAATGAAGATGTTAAAAAAATAATAATAATAAAATTAAAAAAAAAATAACATACCTAAAGCAGAGGTATGTTTGCAGGTATGGCTTCAATGTGATCAAGTAACCTCAAAATCCTTTTTGGAAAGAAATAGTTTATTTATAATTTTTAAGAAACAGAATAATCATGTTTAGCAAGATTACATCTCCAAAAATGTAGTTTTTAGGCCTAGAAAATATTGATGCCCAGCCTTCGTTTTAAGATAAAATTTTATTCTCTCCCCTGCTCCAAATTCTTAAAGCCAATTATTTAAATTCACGTGAATATTCAAGAGATATCTGTGGCATATAGGACTTAAAAGAATGGAGGTACTTTTTTTTTTTTTTTTTTTTTGGCTGCATTGGGTCTTTGTTACTGTGCATAGGCTTTCTCTAGTTGTGACGAGCGGGGGCTGCTCTTCGTTGTGGTGCACGGGCTTCTCATTGTAGTGGCTTCTCTTGTTGTGGAGCACGGGCTCTCGGTGCGTGGGCTTCAGTAGTTGCAGTACGTGGGCTTCATTGTTGTGGCTCGCGGGCTCTAGAGCGCAGGCTCAGTAGTTGTGGCAAGTGGGCTTAGTTGCTCCGCGGCATGTGGGATCTTCCCCGACCAGGGATTGAACCCGTGTCGCCTGCATTGGCAGGGGGATTCTTAACCACTGCAGCGCCAGGGAAGCCCTGGATGTACTTTTTTTAAAGTAAAAAGTAATTTCAGAGCTATCAAAAGATTAGAAATCCTAGATAAAGTGAAGTTAATACCAAAAGTAAGAAGCTTTTCTGCTTGTATGTCCAATGTGTTTAAATTGATTCAGGTAGTATGTAAGACTCGTCTTTACAGCAATCTAAATCAAGAAACTTTCCACCTTGATGAGCCCATCTTTACAAATGGCCTCAGGTTTTCAACCTCCCACTCCAGACCTTTCTAATAATGCATGCTAATAATGTGCAATACTATTATATCATATCCTAGATGCATAACTTCATGTTGTGTTCATTCACATGAAACATGAACCCTTGTTTTGATTAGATATTCATCAACTACTTTAATGTGTACTTTTAAATGAAATCAGTAATCTACTTGAAAGAGAGAGATAAATTTATGTCATGATTTACGAGTAGTAAAATGATACCTTGACTACAGAACAATTGCATCCTGATACTTACATGATGAAAATTGCCACTAACAGCAGAAAAAGATTATAGTATTATTAGGAAAAAAAAAGTCGCTGTTACCCAGAATGCCAAGAGAAAAGGCAAGAAAGTATTCCACTACTCTGAGTCAAACACTGATAATACCTGAAGTATTTCCATCAGCTTTCCAGTAATAAGCAAAGTTGCTTATCCATGGCTTTCAATAAAATACACAATTAAAAACCATGCAAGGTTTAATTTATTTGGCCTAAAGTACAATAACATTTTTGGCCTTCTTTTGATGGTGGAGCTAGTTTAAGTAGATAGCTCATTTAGGCTGAAAAGTTAATGTCAAAAGTAGAACATACTAGGTGTCTTAAGAGAATAACAAATTTCTCTGAGGATCCTAAGGAAAATTACATAATTGCAATTACATAATTGCAATAGGAATTGAAAAGTTCTTGTTCTTGTTTTCAGCATGAGCTTAAGAGTTGTGTGTCTTACTGGTAATGTTTCGACCAGTAAAGTTGGTGGAATGAGAGCATTGCAACCTGAAGAAACAGTGAAGAATGCCATAGATTTAAGAGGGGGGTCAGATCAGAAAAGAGGAGGAAGTTAGACTCAAAGATTGTGTGTGTGTGTGTGTGTGTGTTCACGTGTGCATGCAATGGAAATTCAAATAGTAATGTATATTGAAGCAAATAGGAGGAAAGCAGGAGAAAAACACTGATAGGTAAGTCTTAGTCTGAGAGAGTAAATGAATTTCCCCCTCTGTCTTTGGAAGATCAACTCCAAAATAATGTAGAGGTGCACTAGACAAAGGAGAAAATAGAGAACAAATAAATTGGGAGCTGATGCATATTAGTGGCCTCAGAAGGAATTGGGATTGGATGTGTAAGTCACTGAGAATGTTACATCTGTAGGTTTTTGTGATAATTTGATGTAGTTTGTTGGAGACAATAAGATCAAGGATAACAAGAAGTCTTTACAAAAAGAATGCTGAAAAAAATAACTTTCATTTCCCATCCATGTATGTTTCAGCTATGCCTAAGGCACTGTGCAAGGACTAGAGATATGAGATATACATAATGTATAGTCTCTCCACTATGAAGCATAATGTTTACTTAGGAAGATGGACAGTTTACTACAAGACAGTAATGTGAATTAGAGAGGTATGAACAGGGTGCTTTGGCAACACAGAAGCACACATGTATACTGGGGGAACATGGAGAGCCCCCCAGAGGGAAAGATAGCAGGTTTTCTTCAGGTGAAGATGAGATTGTGGCTGGATGGAATTTTATGTTAAACAGTGCTTGCACTTCTGAAACACCTGGAATATAGTTTCTTGAATAGATGGATTATGTGAGATGAGTCAGGTGAGACACATAATGATCAAACCGTCAAAACGTGTATATTCAAGAGGTGGGTTTTGCTATTGATATATTTTAAGTAGGGGAGAGACATGATCAGTTTTCATTAAAAAAATTACTTTCAAGGAGTGATAAGTTTGAAAACAGGAAGGCTAATAGGAATGTGTCCTATCAACCAGAGGTCAGCAGCTAGAGATTGGATTAAGACAGAGGAAGTGTGAATAGAGAGGGGAATAGATTCAAACTGATGATTACGGTAGTGACGATGGTGCTGACGACAGCGATGCCGACGAGGATGGTGATGCTGTTTCTGCTGCTCTTGCTGATGATGATTACAGGTAACACTAAGTACTTATTATTTGATCTGTTCAGTGGCAAATTTATTACATAAATCATATCACATAATCCTATGACAGCCATATAAGGTTAGACCTATTTTTATCTTCACTTGAAAAAAAAAGAGGAAATTAATCTTTACAACGTTTGAGTCACTTGTTCAAGATTTTAGAAACACTAAAAATTAGAGCTGGGTTTTTAACCAGGCAACCTAAAGCCGCTGCTTTAGGGTCACTTTATTATTTCATGCCTCAGCAAATACTTAGGAGTTAAAATGGTCAACTGGATGGTAGGGGGTTAAGTTGAATTAGGGAAGAATCTAGGATTTCTCCCAATATTGTAACTTAGGAAAATAGGACAATGATAGTCCCATTTATTGAGGCAGAATGTTGGTAAAAATACCAGATTTGCTCAACTATTATTAGTTTTGGGAAGAGCTGGCTGGTAAGATCTAAGCTGAAAATAAATTTGGATTTTTCTGTCTAGAGAGATAACCAAATCACACATTTTCTAAAGAGAGACTGTAGGGTGAAGAAAAATATTTTGCAGATGTGCATAATAGGACCAGGAACTGACCATTACTGTATTGACAATATATTTTTGGGGTTTTTCTAGTCTTCCTTTTTTTCAGTGACACGTGATTTTTTCTTATTCTATTGGTAATTTAATTTATTTTAAAAATAATCTGAAGGAATTTAACTCAACATTGCTTTATGAGTAGCTTTACTAGTAGCTGCAGCGTTAAGAACGAAATTGTTATCCAAATCCCTGAGACCTATATGTTTTCAAAGAACACATATTTGAAGAATAACTTCCCCAGTATGATGACGATAATGCCTTCTCATCCTGCAGTTCCACCTGAAATAAAAGATCCCTGCCCCTTCTCATCTAATTTTGATGCTCATCCCTGCTTTTGTACTGAAATGCTGTAATAAGGGTGCCATCTCTAATTTTTACATCTTTACTAGCTTTCATGTGTGAGGAGGTGGACTGATAATTATAACTATCGCTTCTTTCATGAGCATCAATTTTCATGTGAAAAAAGAAAAACAACTGAGAACATCCCTTGAAAAATACCTCAAGTACATGTAATTTTTTCCTTGTAACAAATTTATACATTATAATGATTTTTATTATTAAAATTTTTGGTGATCAATCTATAAAAGAAGAAAGCCAGTGCTTTATCAGGTAATCTTTCCATCATGCTAAAAACCTAAAGAGACTGATAATTAAGATTCAAAACTTGCACAGGAAAACCAATAATTCTGAAGTTTTACTTGAATGGCTTCTGGCATTATCAGGAACACCTTTTTGGCAGTGTAGCTAAAGGATTGTGCATCCCTGCAAGCTTGATAATGACATTCTGTCACCATGGAGCACATAGGGTGAACCACCTGGGGGGAAAGATAATGTCTTATCCTAAATGGACAGCTAATGAGATACTTAAAAGTACAGCCAGTGAAATGTGTTACTGGAACAAGGTCTATACAAATTTGCTTGAGTCCTCCGGTTCATTGATTTGTTTATGGAGATGTCTTAGATTAATATATCCTTTACTGCTGTTGCCGAGTATAGATTGAAGACATATTGAACACATCTTATTTGGTGAGAGTTCCCAGGGGAGCATCAGAATTAGCAGCCTCCATCAATAATATCTGAGGGTATCCTGCTTGAGTTTCAAAAAAAAGTTAATTGTATAGTAATTGCTTCACTGATGTTTTTATGTTGCAGCCAGTTCTGAATGTCAGTAATTTACCCTGAAGAAACAAACAAAACCACATGTCCTTAACATGGTCATGACTGTCTGTCTCATTTATGTGTAATTTAGCTGTGTCTAAACAAAGTAAATGAAGAATTAAGCAATTAAGGAGGGAATTTGTTTTCCACAAGCCAGACTGGATTACCACATTGATTCTCCACCTCCATTTCCTATGAGTATAAGTGAAAACACAAATTAAAAGTGAAGCACATATTATACAATTTGTAATCTTGCATTTGAGAAGAAAGCTGATTAAGATAGAGTAGGCAATGATATTAACACTCCTAGAGGAGAATAAGTACAGCTCAACATACGTACGTGTCCTTTAAATGAGGAACTGTGAGAAAACGGGTATTTTCAATAAAATTTTTCACATAAGTATTCAGATGTAGATTTACCAGAATCTAACAAAAACATTGAAAAATCGAGTTAACTACAGAGCCTGTGAAACGAGTCTAAAATGAAAAAATATAAAAATCAGTAGGAACGCAACAAACACATTTAAATATACTACAGTGCTCATATCCCTAACTAGTTAGTAAAAGAGAACATTTACTGTATTCACCACATCATATATATTTCAACGTAGTAGGAAATTATTAATGACACAACAGATGAAAATTTCAGTGACTCAGGTTTTCTTCAACACATCACCTTATAATTTAACTATCACAGTGATACACCTATGGCCAGGTGGCTAAAAATTGTAATGATTTGCAGTTTATAGCTGGAAATTACAGAATATAATAATATAAACATTTAGAATTATTAAAGATTATAATCTCTACTACAGATTTAATGTACATTGATGATGATAATTGGACACTTAGTTACACTTACTAAAAGTACGACTGTGTACACACCTATCAAACCGTATCTCATTTCACCTTTGGGATCTCTGTGTTCTTCTTACTGTTCAGTTTAGTTTACAAAATGTTTGCACCAATTCACACTCTCCTTTTTATCATGCAGGACACAGTGGATTATGCTGCCTTTAAAAAAAAGCCAAAATCTCAGATTAAAACTAGATTTATTTCTCATTCATGACACATTTCTTTGTTGGGTTACTGAGGCTTTTCCTCTAGCTCTCCTCATTAGCGGCCCAGGCTAGTAGGGAAGTGGCCAGCAACTAACCCATGCTTTGACAAATCACAGCCCACAGGCCACATACAACATGCTGTCTGTTTCTGTAAATACATTTTTATTGAGATTCAGCCATACCCATCTATTTACGTATTCTTTCTGGCTAATTTTAACTAAAACAGCACAGTAAAATACTTGCATCAGAGACCCTAAAGCCTGCCAAGCCTAAAATATTTGCTATGTGACCCTTTTCGGAAAGTTTATTGACCCCAATCTAGTACATTTCTTTGGCTGACTGTGGTAAATGGAAAGAAATTGGGTCTGGTGAGCCGTTCTCTGGCTCCTAAAGTTTAATTCCTAAATTGATTGAATTTCATCACATTTTATCTTTTAAGCACGGGATCATATGTTCTATTTACCTTGACTTATTCTCAGTTTAGCAGTATCTGCCTATTAATTTTATACTGTAAGGACAGCTAAACTGAGGATAAAAAAGTTGGATCATGTTATTTTTCCCCTGGAATATTTCAGTCTTTAGTTTTTTGTCTCATGATATTGGATACTGATGAGAAGTCTTAGACTGGTCTGATTTTCTCTCTCCCACTCCCCACAGCCTCTCTCCCTTTTACTTTTGTGTGCAGTGACCTGAAAAATTATTTTCTTATCTTGAAAATAATAGCATTTTAACCAGGGTGTGTCTCAGTGTATAATGTTTCCTCAATAATCCAATCAGTTTTTTTTTAGTAACACCACATGCCTTTTCAATATACTTATTTAATTCTTCCTTCATTGGAAGAAAATGTTATTCTGTCATAGCCTTTAATAATTTTTTTCTCTTCCATGTGTTGGGTGGTCTACCAAAGAGAGAAAGATTATCCTGATAGTGGATAATCTGTGTCCTCCTTACCCACTATATTCTTTCTAGTTATCTTAATTAGTTCTTTTTCCACTGTTTGGCATTCACTGTAATTTTTAAGTCCTTTCTCTGTGCCATTTTATTTCAGCCATTTTTATTCACTTTCTTGTCTCAGGCTCATTGCTTTTGTAGTATTGTTGGCTTGGTTCATGATTTTGTTCCTGTAAGTCTAAAATCCTCCTATTCGTTTAATTTGGCACTTTAATCATCTCATGTTTAATATCTCATTTCATTAAAAATATGCTGTCTTTAAATCCTTCTGTGGAAACAACCATAACATTAGTAGGGCTATTTTTGTGTGTCTGGGTTTTGTTCAGTCTCACACTTGACTATTTCATCACTCTGTGGTCTTTAGTTTACCTTCTTAGAGTGTTGTGAGTAGATGTCATTCTGCCTCTTTTCTCCTTTCACTCATTTCTAACTCGAACAATTTTATTAATGTTTTGTTTTCCTGATATGGTACGGTTAAATTCTCCTTAACTCTCTTTACTACATTATCTAAGACTTGTTTGTATCTAACATTTTGTTTGAGAGATATAAATTGTATGTCCTCTTTGGTGTTCCAGGAGCCTGAGCATGGGCCAGTGTTTGTGTAGGGGAAGGTGGGAGTGGGTTAGGGTCAACAGTGCTACGTTAGAACTATGTATTCAGTCTGGGAACCGGCAGTTTGTCAGGAGTTCTGTTACAGGGCTTACACCACCTGGTTGGAATATGTTCCATCCTTTCTTGAGATATTTTTGAGCTTTGAATTTTTCCCCAGTGCATTTGGATCCTTTTGCTTCTGGAAAACACACAAACCAGATATCCTCGTCAATTAATTTTGTTAGTTTTTGAGTTAGGAAATTCCAGGATCAGCCAGTCTTTACTCTGCCATATTAGTTAGGAAATGCCAGGATCAGCCAGTCTTTACTCTGTCACATTAGTTAGGATGTTAAAAACTATTACAAATGTCTTAATTTTGTCAATTTTAGAAATGCCTCAAATTACTTTTGGAGGAAAGCAATATATAAATAATAAATGATAGAAATGTTAGCCCTGTATAGCTGGTTCTCTCGTATAAAACCTCTATCAGTAGTTGGAGTGTGGCTTCACGTTATGCCAACAAAATATTTTGAATGAAATTTAAACAAAGCCTCTTAAACAGATTTCTAACATAACTTTTTTTTCTTTTATAATCCATTACATTGCTTGATATGAAAGTGGCAGGAGTATTAGCTGGCAAGGTGATACATAATTATTATTGAGAGTACAGAATGGAATCAAATAGTCTTGGGTTCAAACTTGGTTGTTTCTGACCAATGGAATGACTTTGGGTGAATCACTTTACCTCTCTGATCTCTAGTCTCCTCTTACATTATCCATATCATTGGTTTGTTGTGACTTCAACTGTAGGTGAAGTACCTGGTATAGTGTGTCATAGAATATCCTCAATGAATAGTAATTATTACCGTTAGTTAATAATTTACAGTTTTATTCAATTTAATAAAAGCATAAAGTGACAACTATACTGTGGCTTTGCCATAAATGTAAAAACACATAGATTTATATAAATGTTGTAGCTACATCTTGCCACGGTAAGATATGAAGAATAATTTTTGAGAAATTTGGAGACCTGGAAAAAAGTGTGTAAAAATTTTTCCATATGTTTTCTTAGTATAGTAGAACTGAAATAGTTCAAATAAATCTCATCTATATTAGAAGGTAAACGATTCTTCAATTATTTAATTTTCAGTTATTTTAAAATAACTTGATTCTCATTTATTGTGATTCTTTCCCATTTGGAATAGTAATTTCAGTTTAAAATCTCATAACAATTTTATACATATTTTAATTATTTAGAAAACTGAAATGTTAACAAAATGTCTTTTGGAGTCACATGCTTTCCAGCTTTTCTTCTTTGGTAGTCAGTTCTCTCATATCTTCTTTGGTGAGAGAAACCTCCACTTGCGACTTATGAATGAACAAGTGAAGTACATGAATTGATAAATGTAAATTAAATTAACTGAGTTTATTGACTGTTGATCTTTTCAAAACCCTCAACATCTACCAAAGAAAATAATTTATAAAAAGCCCCACATGTTTGGATAGAGCAGTCTTCTGCCAAAACAAAACAGTAATGGTTAATAATGTTACATTTTTCTTAGTGCATTTTTTAGTTTCCTACAAGATAATCAGAGAAAAGACAGTTTTTCATATACTGGTTATGGGTGATTCATGTTTTCTTTCTTAGATTTATTTGTTACTTCTACATTTTAAAAAATCAATAGAAAATATTTTAAAAATCAAAAGCAAAGTTAATTTAAAACTTTTTATGGGAAAAGTACACTTAAAAATCAGAACATTTGATTTACAGAAACCTTTGATTTTACAGAGAAAAAGCGTTTTATAAACAAACGCCACCTGATTACGTTATTTCAATGTTCATAAGAATTATGTTTGTCTATTTATTCACTTATTATTTTATTTTGAATTTTTACCTTGTTTTTAGATATTGACTTTCCACTTGTATATACATCAGCAGATCCACTTGAATTCTTACGATATACACCCAGTGATCTGCTAAATCAAATTCAGAAGGACAACTGCTATGAAATTTTGGTAGATTTTGTTGAACTTCAATTGCCTTTTTAGTATGGCTATGGATCTCTAGGCCTGTGACCTTTAATCTGTTGTGTAAAACAGGAATACTACTTTACCTTCATATTTACAATTTCCTGTAAATTTTTTCCTGAAAATAACTTATTTCTGCCTAATAATGCAACCATAAGGGTTTGTTCATTATAAAGTGTTATTCATAATTTTATTGAGGAACTTATTTTCAGGATTCTAATAAATCATTGTTTCCATACAGAAAAGTTTTATAGGCAGTTCTTAATCCATAAGTGCAGATTTTTCAAGGTGCATAACTTAACTCCATAAGTGCAGATTTCACAAAGCGAGACAACCTGTCTTTAACCCTCTGAGAAATGCTTCCAAGTGATAATAGTCCACCCTTTGGTATTATTCTGCCAATACGTATCACTTGTCTTGAAGCACTAGGTTCTACTAAGGGTGTGCTACCCGTGGCAGGTTGATCTTTCACAGGGCAGTTGAGCTTCTTTAAAAATGCAATCACTATATATTAAGCAGAGATAAATAGATATAATGATAATATATAGATAAATAGAGATAATGCATACCTGCTGATCTAGAGGGTCTTCAGATTTTTTCATTACCTCTGTCTTTGTCTTTTCCCCCGCTTTCAGAAACTGTAACATATTAAATGCATTCCATGATGGAGAAGTTAGAAGCAGCGTTCTCATAGCAATTACCCATTGACTTTAGACTTTGACACTAAGGATAGAACTGAGCCCAACTTATGGGACTAAATACAACCTTTCATATTGCATATCTTCAACAAAACATAACCCAAAATACAAAATAAACAAAATAAACCCAAAATACATCATCAAAAAATTAACATATAGTAATCCATTTTATAGATCCAAGAGCCATTGCCCTTTGAAGGATCAAGTAATCACTGTTTTTCCCATTCTTTGTCTCCCTCATAGGACAATTATGGCGTCGTACTTGGAAAAACCAGAACCCTGTCTAAAATGGCTTATGGCATTTAATAATATAAATCTCCATTTTCAGTGCTTGCATAAATCTAATGATTTTTTTCTCTTGAGCAAAGAGACTTTAATGCCTTCCTGGTGTGTTTTGCAGAGCACTGGATCAACATCACACATGGAATATATTTGTAAAGAGACAGACAGAATTATGTCATACCCAGAAGGGATAATAATCAGGTAACAAGCCTGCATTTGCTGCATTAATCATATTTTTGTGACTAAGAGAATTAAGAATAGAGTTGGTTATTATACTCAGGCTGACCTTGTTCTCAGTCTCCAGTTTTAGTGTGGCAAATCTGTTGCCCTGTGTCACTGATAAAGTAAGGCTAATAATGCTTAATACCTCCTCACTGGCTTAGGACTTTGCTTTGGAAAGTAAAATTTCACATTTCGCATGTTACTTGAAAATTTTTATGTTATTCAGGTGCTAATGGCTCTGCTGGCAAAGAAAACTAAGGCGTACTCTCTTATGATGATTTGAAAACGATTTTAAGTGAATAATTGCATTAATATTTTAAGTCAATTGCACTTCATATTTAAATCATAGGATTTAGGGTTATTAGCATTAAGAAAACTTAAAATGTAGATCTTAGGGGTATTAGGATTGAGGGAAATGATAAAATGGAATTATAAGGAGAAATCTCATTTTGGGTAAGATAATGTTACACCTGGTAAAAGATAATTTAGTAAATATTTTTGGGTACAATTTAGCATTCAATAGCAAATGAGAGTGACTGGAAATGTCATGGTTTATTAATAAGCTTTTGGGATAAATTTGGTGGAATAAACGTATAAAACAGTGTGGTTGCAATACTCGTCAACAAACTATCAGTTGAACTAGAGTTATAAGCACTGCACTAATAAGATATTAATCATATTTGTTAATCTAAAGTCATATAATAGTGATGCTCATAACTGATAAAACTCAAAAGCGTTTGAAAAGCCATGGATGAAGAGTCTTCCTAGTAAGAGATGGTCAGTTTCCTAAATGATGCCTCATTGCAAAGCAGTTGCACATGTCTGTCAATGTCAGCTTGCATAGAGAGAAGAATACAGAATGGGGTAGAACCTGTGTGGACTTTATAGCCATTTCTCATTTTTCTTGTTAACAGAACTCCAATTCTGCGCAGGCACTGAATAGCCATATACTAAAGAGAAGGTCATATATTTCAGAATGTACATACCAGGAGCTAATTTTGTTCAGCTAAGCCTATGATTATAATTCAGTTTTCATGCTGATGGTTCAAACATGTGGTTCACTTCTGGCTCAATAGAGATGAGGAAAAATCTGCAAGGAGGGTTCTGGAAAAGACTGTTATTCTCACTGATATCAAGGAAAATTAGAGGCAAAATAAAAGTCTTCTCTCTGATGGATTCTTTTGTGACACCTGAAATTTTGGCACTCATTTTGGGAACATAAGTTGAGCCAGCATAAAAGAATTGGTCAACATACCTGTAGGCAGAGAAAAAGCATAGAAAGACTGACTCATTATGATGTTATGTATCCATTAAATAAGGCAGTCATTCTGCCTCTGATCTTCTTATATGCAATATGAAATTTCTATACTGCCAAGTTAGCTTGGTTTGGTTCTTCTCTAACTTCCATATAGTTGATGCTCAGTTTTCAATATATTGAAGCAGTTATTTGTGTTAGACATTCTTTCTGAGTGGATTTGAAAGCATTGAAAGTTTATATCAGTGGCATGGGTATGTAAATTAGGGTTGCATTCATCCAAGTGTATAGGACAACTTTTAGGTAATATTATTCAAGTTTAGAGCAGAGAGGACCTAAGATAACATTTCCTGAATTTTCTTCCATCTCACCATTTTACAGTGAATACAGTGAACTCCAGAAATGTTAATAGGCTTACCAAAGATAGCCTAGCTTTCTGTACTTAGAACTTTATTTAGATCTATGTTTAAATACTTGTCTTTATTCCTGGATCAATTTTCTTTACATTATACTATGCTTTATCTTGAAGCTTAGGAACTAAATCAAATGTCTGATTTTAATTATTGCCTCAGAACCTTATAATGTAGTTGAGTCTTCTTTAAAAACCTTGGTGGTATTTATGAATTTTCCATATTAACCAACAGCCTGGGCTTAACTATTGGTGTTGGCTAGTCACTGTCCATGGTGCTATCGTAGTGGAAAGAAGAAAAGAACTTCCTAATGATGACTTGATTCTTACTTTTTGATATTAGACAGTCATATTCCTATGGTACCATTTATTTTAAATTTATATGCTAATTATTGCCCATTTAAAAAATAACTTATTCACTGTATTTGTCTTGAAATTAAGATTTTTAAATTGTCTTTATTATATTGGTAAGAGTTTAGATGAATTTCTTCTCAGATTCTATATGGTCTGTAGTAGAATAGTTTAAAATTATAACAGGATAATATAGAAATTACGTGATTGAGTTTTACTTAGAAGTTTTCGGCAATGGTTTAGAAGTGGTGACTTAATATATTTTCTTTAATTTTTTTCACATGTATATTGACATCTCATGCTGCCATAAATGAATTATTCATATTAAGTTTAAGGAAAGTTACATACTTTCCTCAAAGTATTGTAGTTTCCTTACCGAGGCCAATGAGACATATATGATCTAGCCACCCTAGCCTCTTTCATGTCCTCCTAAGCTCCTCCTTTATTACTTGTTCCAGCAACAATTGCCTTCTTGCTGTTCCTGAAATACACCAGCATGCTCTAGTTTACAGTCTTAACTCTAAATTGTTCCCCCTCATAGACGGCTCTTTTCTTCAAGTATGCGAGGACTCACTGACCTCCTTCCTTCTGGTATTAGTTAAAATGTCACTTTCTCTGAATAGATGGCAAAAAACAGAATTAAAATTGATTAAAAATATTGACAACATTGTTATAAGTCATATGATAAAAGGCCCAATAAACTGTTTTCATAAACCCCCTAAATTGTTTTCATGTTGCTGATAATAGATGTACCATAAGTGCTTCTTTGACCCTAATAGCACAGAACAGCTCTCTTTGTAGTTATTTATTCAGCTCAAGTATGAAGAATTTCATGTATAGTTTTTCATTTATACAATTCGATATGAGAACCCACTTTAGAGATAAAGTAGAGGACAAGGTAACTTTTCCAAAGCTGCTTGGCTTGTAAGTAATATAACTGGGAGTATACATGCTTTTAAATAACAGATATTTTAATTTCTAAAAAGCATAATATTTATTTTAAAAATTTATAAAAGTTATGATTGAACTTTCCTTCTCTTCAGCAAACTTTATGCTTTTTATCTTTTTTTGGTAAGAGCATTTCAGTGCTTTTCAAAAATAGGTTACATTATTTTGCTTCAAAATGTTTTCTCTTTTTTTCTTAAACTATTTTCAAGATAGAAGAATCTTTATCCAGTCATATGCAAAATTCAATAAAGCATAACTTTACATAAAAATGTAGAATTTTGGGATTTCCCTGGTGGTCCAGTGGTACAGAATCCGGCTTACAGTGCAGGGGTTGTGGGTTCGATCACTGGTCAGGGAAATAAGCCCACGTGCCACAACTCCTGAGCTCGCGCGCCTCAACTGGAGAGCCCACGTGCTGCAAACCACAGAGCCAATGTGCTCTAGAATCTGCACACCACAACTAGAGAAGAGAAAACTCGCACACCACAAGTAGAGAGAAGCCGGTGCACCGCAACGAAGAGCCCATGCCGCAACAAAAGAGATCCCTCATGCCTCAACAAAGATCCCCCGTGCCGTAACTAAGACCCTACACAACCAAAAAATAAATAATAAATATTTTTTTTAAATGTAGAATTTTATGTCATCCAGATCTTTAAAAATCTGTAGAATTTAAGCCGGCATTGTTGAGCCCCATAAACATTAAAGTTCTCACCTTGACCCTGGACTCCAGCTCAGTTTCAGATATGGCTCTATTTTTTGTAAAGGATATGAGCAAGACAATGATTTAAAAGAGAATACACTGCAAGAATCTCTAATAATCCTAAAAGAGGCATTAAGTAAACCATGAAGATCATGTCTGAGTATGACCCCAGTGGATCCAAGAAAAGATTCATGGTAACATGGGAAATTTTGAGTATCTCTGTTTCACATGAGCAAAGTGGTAACAGCCCAGATAATTTAGAAACATCAAATGAATTGGATCAACTGACTTCATTAAAGCATGACAAGTTTATACCGTGATAATTCAAGTTTTTCGTTAAAATGACTTACATTAGTCCATGACCGTGTATTCTGTTTGCCCACAAATGTAAATACAGTTATTTGAAACTCTGTTATTTATGAAGCCGGAAGTAAACTTTTTTTTTTTTTTTTTTTTTTTTGCGGTACGCGGGCCTCTCACTGTTGTGGCCTCTCCTGTTACGGAGCACAGGCTCCGGACGGGCAGGCTCAGCGACCATGGCTCACGGGCCCAGCCGCTCCAGGGCATGTGGGATCTTCCCGGACCGGGGCACGAACACGTGTCCCCTGCATCGGCAGGCAGACTCTCAACCACTGCGCCACCAGGGAAGCCCTGAAGTGAACATTTTTAAAAATCAAAATGAAGAAGAGTGCTTGAAAGGGAATTTTTAAAAAAACTTAGAGAATTATGATACTGGGGCAAGTAGGGAAATAAAAGGAGGAGTGGTGGAGATTTTTTTATAGGAAAGAATTACTGAGGAGCACATGCATAGGTGAAAACAAGTGTTGTTTTCCTAAATTCCATCATTATTTGCTCTGAGAGACAGTTAACAGTAGTTCTTCCACATATCTACCTGTTTTGACACATTGCCTATTGAATAAGCCAGATATGTGCCAGATAAATGGTTTTCTGACCATGATTCTGCTGGCTTGGGTGTAATTGCCCTGCCACAATTTGTTTATATACTTCATTCTACACTTCCTTTTTCTGCTGCCTCTTAACCTTCCTGCTTCAGTTTGCAATAGTGGTTGATGCTAAAATGTGTAGCCCTGAGGAGACAATCCCAAAATGAATAAGACAGTCGGAGCCTGATACCATCAAGTAAAACAGACTCCTAATGCTTGAGTTGTCTCAGTCTAAACGTAATGAAGCTTGCAGCTTGTCCTAAAATAAAAATTTTAAAAACTGTTTGAAAAACCTGTATTAAACTGACTAAAAAGGAAAATGGCTTGATTATTCTGATAGGATATTGGACAGAAAATGTTGCCCAGGACATGGTCTCTGTCTATTAGCACTGATGGCAAAATGACCTTCTCTTTGACTTAAGAGATCATGTGTCTCAACTTGATGCTTCAATAATTTCTCATCTACCAGTACTTAATGGTGTTCCCAGAGTCTCCCAACATTATTAGAACAGTGTAGGTGAGACCAGATAGATATTGAATGGGAACTGACATTTTAGTAAAATCTTTAATACCACTCAGACCTAGCTAGCTATGAAAATACCTTTTCCTTTCTTTTCATCTCTTTTGCCTTTTCTTTTTCTTTTGCATTGTCATGAGAAAAGCTGAGATCGCTTAAGTCCATAAATAGAAAAGCTTTCTGACTTCTCTAATTTACAGAACATCATACTTTTCTGATTTTCTTCTTACTTCTGTGACTTTTTCTTCTCAGCTTTTTTTTTTCTGATTCCTGTTCCTTATTTTACTCTCTAGATGGAATATATTTGGCTATGTTTTGAATCTTTTTTCTATATACATAATAATGTATACATGATATATTTTCTCTCCATATGCAATGTGTCATCTCTGTATAATGCATCTCTATACTCACAGTATATCTTCTCTACATACACACAAATGTATCACTCGTTAATATGCTATTGGAAAATAAAGGAATATTTAATTATAGCCAAACAGATTCATGACATATTAGTTTCTAAAAACTTGGAAAACAATTGTGATCAATCAAATAGCATGTTATATAATAGAGAATATGCTTTCTGATATTAAGATTGTTTATATTTTAAGAGGTTAGACAGTAATTTTTATCATTATTATTATCTTATGCTATTTCATTTTCTATATATGTATACATATATAGTATATGTATATCATAATTCACATATATTTGTATACAGTAGAATAGCAAAAATATTCTTAAAACATAATAGATCAATGAATAAAATGATTCTTAAAATTTTTACACATTACCCCATTGTTCATTTAGCTGATTTTTAGATACAGATTTTAGCCGTTTTTTAGATACAGATTTTATTAGACTCAATGGATATTCTGTGGCATTTATGATGGAATGATAAGGGATTAAAATTTTTACCAATGTATCATGTGTTAATCATACTTGGTGATTCAAATGATCAAAATCACTAAGTTAAATATTTCTCACTAAATATACTCATCACCTGACTATATTTTCTGTAACTCTCCTACACTACTTTGGCCTTTTCCAAAGAGTTGTAATTGGAGCTATAAGTTGGAATCAAGCTAAAATAATTTATTGCTTAAAATGGTATATCAACTTTCTTTGGACAGTCTAATGCTGAATTATCAAATACATGAAAACTCAATGGCTTAAAACAATAAGCATTTATTAGACCATGAGTCTGCAGTTCAGTGATTTAGCTGGGGTTAGCTGGGGAGTTCTGTTCATTTTGGCTGGACTTATTCTCAGGTCTGGGAATCAACCAGCTATAAACTGATGTAGGCTGGCTATGGGAAAATTGGTGCAACTGACTCTGCTCCATGTGCCCTTAAATGTCTGGGTTGAGCATATTCTCTTAGGACATACATGCAAGGGCACAATTGAAAGCTTGGAAGTACTTCTCAAGTCTCTGTTTTTAAAACACTTGCTAATATTCCATTGGCCAAAGCAAGTTTTATGCCCAAATCCATAGTAAGGGTGGGAGAGTACTGTTTGGTTTTAGGTCAAAAAACATGGACACTGGGTGGGGAGTAGAATAAGGTCAATAATGAAAACAGTCTACCACCTATGGTATGAACACATTGGATACTACTGTAAGGGATTATAATCATCTGTGGAACATATTAACCTAAACATACATAATATCTCTCCCTCAAAAATTCTCATTCAAAGTGTATATGTGTTCAAAAATCCATACAGATGATTGAAATGTATAATCTGATTGGGAATCTCTAGCCTAATAAAATTAATACCAAGAGATGTGGTGTGGCAATTTGATTGGCCTTAAACAGAATATACTTAGATTTTTGGAATTGTCAAGCAGTTTACCAGATTCAGGGCATCCACAAAAATTTTAGGAGAAGTAAGCCATGGATACAAGGGAAACTTTCTTCCTTATGGCTTGTGATTTATCCCTTGTGCTTTTCAAAATATAAAAATCAAGAACAGTAATATATCTAACGTCAATAAAATGTTCCTCCTAGATGCCTTGTTTCATGTTTTCACTTGGTTTTACTACCTACTTCATTTTATTATCCAGTTTTTTCCTTTATCCAGACTTTCCAAAGGATCTGTCTTCATTCTATGACTTGCTCTGATTCAATAGACTATTCTAATAATAACTTTGTAATAAACTCTAACTCAAGCCTGTGCCACAAAATATATTTACCTTTAGTATTTTAGTGTCATTCGAATTAATAATATGAGAATGTTATTTTCCAATTCCATCATAAAATGTTATTTTAGTACAAATATCTTGGTATGCCAGAAGTCAGGTTGAAAATACAGAAATAAGAAAAATATATGTGAAAATTGATTTATGAATACACATAAATATATGCCAGGATTCTACTAAGTTTTAACGTAGGGAAAAAAAACATAGACTGTTTTCTCTTTTAATTTTTCCATTTTTTAAATGTACTTCATTTACTGGCTTTAAAATAATCTATCATCAAGAAACTTCAATTCTTATGAAAAAATAAGGTTATTTTTCGTGGTCAAGAGTATTATTGGTGTAGTTCCAGTTTTTGCCTATTTTTGCTTTTGTTGCCTGTGCCTTGGTGTTTTATGTGTGAAATCATTGCCGAGATGTCATGAAGCTTTTCTGCCTGTGTTTTCATCTAGAAGCTTTATAGTTTGGGTTGTTATGTTTAAGTCATTAATCAATTTTAAGTTGATTTTTGTTTATGGTGGAAGATCAGGGTCCAATTCCACTTTTATGCATGGGGATATACATTTTTCTAAACACCATTTATTGAAGAGACCAGCCTTTCCTCACTGTGCACTCTTGGCACCCTCATCGAAGATCAGTTGACCCTATGATGTGTGGATTTATTTCTGGGTTTTCTGTATTCTGTTCCTTTGGTCTAAATGTCTTTCCTTACGCTAATACCATACTGGTTTAATTACTGTAGCTTTGTAATATATTTTGAAACAAGGACGTGTGATGCCTTCAGCTTTGTCCTCCCTTCTCCAGGTTTTTGGGTTATTTGGGTCTTTTGTGCTTCCAAATACAGATTAGATTGTCTTTTTCTGTGTCTATAAAAAATGCCATTGGGGTTTTGATAAGGATTGCATTGAATCTATAGATTGCTTTCGGTAGTATGGACAGTTTAACAATATTAAGTATTCCAATCAAACTAAAAATCTTCACCACAGAAAAAGAAACAATCAATAGATTGAAACAACTAACAGTACCATTAAAAAATGAACTAAGAATTTGAATAGACATGTTTCCAAAGAAGAAATACAAATGGCCAACAGGTTTATGAAAAGATGGTCAACATCATTAATTATTAGGTAAATACAAATCAAAACTACAGTGAGGTATCACTTCCTACCTGTTAGGATGGATATTAAAGGAAAAAGACAATAAGTGTTGAGGATGTGAAGAAATTGGAACCCTTGTACCAGTTTGCATTTTTTGGAATGCAAAATGGTGAAGCCACTATGGAAAACAGTATGGAGGTCCCTCAAAAGATTAAAAATAAAACTACCTCATGATCCAGCAATCTCACTTCTGGGTATTTATCTAAAATAATTGAAATTAGGGTCTCAAAGAGATAGTAGCACTCCCATATTGTAGCACTATTCACAATAGCCAGATATGGAAACCAATCTATCCATCAGTGGATGATTGGATTAAGAAAATGTGGTATAAACACACAATGGAATATTATTCAGCCTTAAAAAAGAAGGAAATTGTGCAATATGTGAAAACATGGGTGAATTTTAATGATGTGCTAAGTGAAATAAGCCATCCACAGGAGGATAAATACAGCATGATTACACTTTTATGAGATATCTAAAGCAGTCAAACTCACAGAAGTAGGGAGCAGAATGGTGGTTGCCAGGGACAGGAGGGAAGAGAAAATGGGAAGCTTCTAACCAATGGGTATGGAGTTTCGGTAATGCAAGCTGAATACATTCTCGAGATCTGCTGTACGCTCTCATGCCTAGAGTTAATAATATTGTATTATACACTTAAAAATCTATTAGGAGGATAAATCTCATGTTAATTTTTACAGTAATTACCACAGTATAATACAAATAAAAAATAATATTATTGGGTAAATTAGAATTAAATGCCGTATTTGAAGAAGCTATTTAAATGCATGATCTGCAAGTCCTGGTTTCAGAAAGATGGACCAGAGAAACTCTAAAGTGCTTGAGGCATGTTTCCTGGCACCATCTTCCGTCACCTTTTTGGAGGCTGAAGCCAAGACTCATAGCTTAAAGGGTGGGATGTTGATTGTCAATGTGTTACTAATCAAAAGCTGAGCCCCCAGATTTCCAAACCAGACATATTTGCAAAACCATTGCAATTTCTTGTTTTTCTTCCTGTACCAGCTATTCATCTCACACTCCTGAAAAGCAATGCATGACTTCATTCATTATGATCTATGCTTCAGTTTGAACAGTTCAGGAATATTCATCAAGATTTGCCATTAATCAGTTAAAGATGTTCATAAACAAAGCCAATGAATAATTCATATAAAATCAAGTACATGTGCCCTCATGATGAATAATCATGAACTGATCTGGAATTTGTTAATGACTTATGAATATTTATCTCTCGATGGTACTCCTGTGCAATTAACAATTCCGTGAAAACTGCCTCCTTTTAGATTTCACCTTGTACTTTTGCTGAAGATGCCTTTGGGACCATTAAGTATCTTTTCTAAAGGATTATAATACAATAAAAATTGTGAATGTGCTGTCATCTGCAGGATGTACTAACACACAAAAAATCTAATTTATTTCCATAGTCTCAATCTGGCAGATTTTTCTTAGATAATATTGTGTTTCACCATATGATCTTCTTATATGACAGGAAGATTGCTATGTGAGGCTCACTTAACCAGTCAGATGTGAAAAAATAAACTGAAAGCCAAATGCCGGAAATAACATTTTCCTTAAGCAGCTGCTAATCTTATGCCAGGTGCAGAATGTGCTACTCTTCAGTGAATGTCTTCTTCGTGTGCCCTCTGGCCACTTGCAAATTGGAAATTTCACAACAACTTTGGATTAGGTATTTATGTGCCATGAGATACTTCAGCCTAGAATTGTCATCAGCTGGCCCTTCTCAGGACGAGGAGAATTAACAAGCAACATTTTTGGAACACTTCAAGTGTTCCAAGTGCTTGGCAATCATTTACCAGTTAATCCTCCTTTGAGGGAGGTCAGCCCTCTGCCCGAATTTTTGCATGAAGTATTTCACGCAGATGTGAAATAATCTGTAAAAAGGCCCCAGTGCAGCAAATCTGGGGAAAAAGAAATAATCGGAGACAGACCTGGGCGAAATTGAGGAGCAAGAAAATTACACCTTTGGTTGCCCATGTGGATGTTCTTCCAGGAGTCAATTTATTCTTCACTGCAATCCTAAGAAGTTGGTACTAGCATTGTCTCTATTACACAGATGAGTAAACTCAGGCACACGATGGGTAAATCAACTGTTCAGTACACTGCTAGTAAGTGACAGAGGTGGAATTCAAATCCATGCAGCAGGACTCCAGACTGGGCTTGTAACCATTCTGATATGCTATCTCTACTTCCCTGTGATGCCTCTGCTCTCCCATTTTGTGTCCTACCAATCAGGATCATCCCACCATATCTAGTCCACCCTAGCAATCAACTGTATACACATTTCTGCAAAGTTTTCCCAAAAAAGCTTGTTTTATGTCCAGTTACTCTCTTTTCTCTGTTAGGGAACTACTAAATTATCCCTACTATGCCCCTCTATTTGCTCCCTGAAGTGTTTTGAAAAAGAAACCTTTGGAAATGCTTTTAAAATACCATATAAGTAGGTATGTACTGTGTCTGTTTTAAAAGACTAGCTATTCAGAAAAACTGTGGAATTTTATATCATTGTTTACTCCAGAAAATCCTAAAATGTATCTGGCTCCTTAGAATGGTGGGGTGCTTTTGCAGTTAAGCCAGGGAGGGGATCATAACTAACTGGGTGTGCACACAGTAGTGATGAGGGCAGGATTGAACCAGTAAAGAAGATCACGTGTTCTTCCAGACCTTATATCCAAGACGCCAGGACATTTTTATAAGTGTAAGTGTGGTATTGTTGGGTGTATTCAGGCAAACGACTTTGAGACTATAAATCCCATTGATGTCACACATTGGGTGGTTAAATTCCTCAATTTACAATGAAAGTTAATGGTTGCTATGAGCTCAGTCTCTATTCATAATTATTATTCTATTTGGAGGGAGAAGGGGGAGGTCTATGAACTATTTTGCTTTCCTTAGAGTTCAGAACAATTTCACACACTTTTAAGTGTTTATCTCTGGACCAAGCTTTTAGATATGTATGCAGATTTTTAAAACACTTCTCCCCCATTTCATCAAAAGGTTAGTATTGTTTTTTATAACCAATAATTTTTAATAAATATTAATGGTACAATGGGAAGGATATCTTATTGTTTCAAAAGGGCCGTTAATATACAATGGTCAATATAAAGATATAACAAAGAAAGTATGAAGTCTAATTAAGAGGCTGAATTGAAAAAACTAGGTTCTTAGGAACATTTCTAAAATTACCCAAAATGCTGATCTTCATAGAGTATCTTTTTTTTTTTAACAGCCTTATTGGAGTATATTTGCGTTATAGTGTTGTGTTAGTTTCTGCTTTATAACAAAGTGAATCAGTTACATGCATATGAATATCCCTATATCCCCTCCCTCTTGCGTCTCCCTCCCACCCTGCTTATCCCACCCCTCTAGGTGGTAGCAAAGCACTGAGCTGATCCCCCTGTACCATGCACCTGCTTCCCACTAGCTATCTATTTTACATTTGGTAGTGTATATATGTCAATGCTACTCTCTCACTTCGTCCCAGCTTACCCTTCCCCCTCCCTGTGTCCTTAAGTCCATTCTCTATGTCTGTGTCTTTATTCCTGTCCTGCCGCTAGGTTCTTCAGAATTATTTTTATTTTTTTGAATTCCATATATATGTGTTAGCATATGGCATTTGTTTTTCTCTTTCTGACTTACTTCACTCTGTATGACAGTCTCTAAGTCCATCTACCTCACTGCGAATAACTCAATTTCATTTCTTTTTATGGCTGAGTAATATTCCATTGTATATATGTGCCACATCTTATTTATCCATTCATCTGTCGATGGACACTTAGGTTGCTTCCATGTCCTGGCTATTGTAAATAGAGCTGAAATGAACATTGTGGTACGTGACCCTTTGAATTATGGTTTTCTCAGGGTATATGCCCAGTAGTGGGATTGCTGTGTTGTATGGTAGTTCTATTTCTGGTTTTTTAAGGAACCTCCATAGTGGCTGTATCAATTTACATTCCCACCAACAGTGCAAGAGGGTTCCCTTTTCTCCACACCCTCCCCAGC
The DNA here is from genome assembly GCF_059928025.1 of Delphinapterus leucas. NCBI lineage: Eukaryota > Metazoa > Chordata > Mammalia > Artiodactyla > Monodontidae > Delphinapterus > Delphinapterus leucas. The sequence goes on along the minus strand of NC_143137.1, from coordinate 67,701,297 downwards.
ATTTATTGTTTGTAGATTTTTTGATGATGGCCATTCTGAGCGGTGTGAGGGGATGCCTTATTGTAGTTTTGATTTGTATTTCTCTAATGATTAGTGATGTTGAGCATCCTGTCATGTGTTTCCTGACAATCTGTAGATCTTCTTTGGAGAAATGTCTATTTAGGTCTTCTGCCCATTTTTGCATTGGGTGGTTTGGTTTTTGTTTTGTTTTGTTTTGTTTTGTTTTTTGATATTGAGCTGCTTGTATATTTTGGAGATTAATCCTTTGTCAGTTGCTTCATTTGCAAATATTGTCTCCCATTCTGAGGGTTGTCTTTTTGTCTTTTTTATGGTTTCCTTTGCTGTACAAAAGCTTTTACGTTTCATTAGGTCACGTTTGTTTATTTTTGTTTTTATCTCCATTTCTCTAGGAGGTGGGTCCAAAAGGATCTTGCTGTGATTTATTTCATAGAGTGTTCTGCCTATGCTTTCCTCTAAGAGGTTTATAGTGTCTGACCTTACATTTAGGTCTTTAATCCATTTGGAGTTGATTTTTGTGTATGGTGTTAAGGAGTGTTCTAATTTTATTCTTTTACATGTAGCTGTCCAGTTTTCCCAGCACCACTTATTGAAGAGGCTGTTTTTTCTCCATTGTATATTCTTTACTCCTTTGTCATAGATTAGGTGACCATTTGTGTGTGGGTTTATCTCTGGGCTTACCGTCTTGTTCCATTGATCTATATTTCTGTTTTTGTGCCAGTACCATACTGTCTTGATTACTGTAGCTTTGTAGTATAGTCTGAAGTCCGGGATTCCTCCAGCTCTGTTTCTCTTTGTCAGGATCGTTTTGTCTATTCAGGGTGTTTTGTGTTTCTATACAAATTGTGAATTTTTTGTTCTAGTTCTGTGAAAAATGCCTGTGTTCTATTTCTGTGAAAAATAGGGATTGCATTGAATCTGTAGATTGCGTTGGGTAGTATAGTCATTTTCACAATGTTGATTCTTCCAATCCAAGACAATGGTATATCTCTCCATCTGTTTATATCATCTTTAATTTCTTTCATCAGTGTCTTATAGTTTTCTGCATACAGGTCTTTGACTCCTTAGGTAGGTTTATTCCTAGATATTTTATTCTTTTTGTTGCAGTGGTAAATGGGAGTGTTTCGTTAATTCCTGTTTCAGATTTTTCATCATTACTGTATAGGAATTCAAGAGATTTCTGTGCATTAATTTTGTATCCTGCTACTTTACCCAATTCATTGATTAGCTCTAGTAGTTTTCTGGTAGCATCTTTAGGACTCTCTACATATAGTATCATGTCATCTGCAAACAGTGACAGTTTTATTTATTCTTTTCCAATTTGGATTCCTTTTATTTCTTTTTCGTCTCTCATTGCTGTGGCTAAAACTTCCAAAACTATGTTGAATAATAGTGGTGAGAGTGGGTAACCTTCTCTTCTTCCTGATCTTAGAGGAAATGGTTTCAGTTTTTCACTATTGAGAATGATGTTGACTTTGGGTTTGTCCTTATATGGCCTTTATTATATTGAGGTAAGTTCCCTCTATGCCTACTTTCTGGAGGTTTTTTTTTTTTTTTATCACAAATGGGTGTTGTATTTTGTCAAAAGCTTTTTCTGCATCTGTTGAGATTGTCATATGATTTTTATCCTTCAGTTTGTTAATATGGTGTATCACATTGATTGATTTGTGTATATTGAAGAATCCTTGCATTCCTGGGATAAACCCCGCTTCATCATGGTGTATGATCCTTTTAATGTGCTGTTGGATTCTGTTTGCCAGGATGTTGTTGAGGATTTTTGCATCTATGTTCATCAGTGATATTGGCCTGTAGTTTTCTTTTTTGTGACATCTTTGTCTGGTTTTGGTGTCAGGTTGATGGTGGCCTCATAGAATGAGTTGGGAGTGTTCCTCCCTCTGCTATATTTTGGAAGAGTTTGAGAAGGATAGGTGTTAGCTCTTGTCTAAATGTTCGATAGAATTTGCCTGTGAAGCCATGTGGTCCTGGGCTTTTGTGTGTTGGAAGATTTTTAATCACAGTTTCAATTTCAGTGCTTGTGATTGGTCTCTTTATATTTTCTCTTTCTTCCTGGTTCAGTCTCGGAAGGTTGTGCTCTTCTAAGAATTTGTCCATTTCTTCCAGGTTGTCCATATTATTGGCATATAGTTGCTTGTTGTAATCTCTTATGATCCTTTGTATTTCTGCAGTGTCAGTTGTTACTTTTCGTTTGTCATTTCTAATTCTGTTGATAGGAGTCTTCTCTTTTTCTTCATGAGTCTGGCTAATGGTTTATCAATGTTGTTTATCTTCTTGAAGAACCAGCTTTTACTTTTATTGATCTTTGCTATCATTTCCTTCATTTCCTTTTCATTTATTTCTGATCTGATCATTATGACTTCTTTCCATTTACTAACTTTGGTTTTTTTTTGTTTTTCTTTCTCTAACTGGTGTAAGGTTATGTTGTTCATTTGAGATGTTTCTTGTTTCTTGAGGTAGGATTGTATTGCTATAAAGTTCCCTCTTAGAACTGCTTTTGCTGCATCCCATAGGTTTTGGTTCGTCGTGTGGTCATTGTGATTTGTTTGTAGGGATTTTTTGATTTCCTCTTTGATTTTTTCAGTGATCTCTTGGTTGTTTAGTAGTGTATTGTTTAGGCTCCATGTGTTTGTATTTTTTACAGATTTTTTCTCGTAACTGTTTCTAGTCTCATAGCATTGTGATCGGAAAAGGTACTTGATACGATTTCAATTTTCTTAAATTTACTAAGGCTTGATTTGTGACCCAAGAGATCATCTATCCTGGAGAATGTTCCTTGAGCACTTGAGATGAAAGTGTATTCTGTTGGTTTTGGATGTTGTTTATGTTATTGTTTATAATTATCAATTAAGTCCACCTTGTTTAATGTGTCATTTAAAGCTTGTGTTTCCTTATTTATTTCATTTTGGATGATCTGTCCATTGGTGAAAGTGGGGTGTTAAACTTCCCTACTGTAATTTTGTTACTGTCGTTTTCCCCTTTTATGGCTGCTAGTATTTGCCTTATGTGTTGAGGTGCCCCTGTGTTGGGTGCATAAATATTTACAATTTTTATATCTTCTTCTTGGACTGATCATTATGTAGTGTTCTTCTTTGTCTCTTGTAATAGTCCTTATTTTAAAGTCTATTTTGTCTGGTATGAGAATTGCTACTCCAGCTTTCTTTTGATTTCCATTTGCATGGAATATCTTTTTCCATCCCTTCACTTTCGGTCTGTATGTGTCCCTAAGTCTGAAGTGGGTCTCTTGTACACATCATATGTACAGGTCTGGTTTTTGTATCCATTCAGCCAGTCTTTGTCTTTTGGTTGGAGCATTTAATCCATTTACATTTAAGGTAATTATTGATATGTATGTTCCTATTACCATTTTCTTAATTGTTTTGTGTTTGTTTTTGTAGGTCTTTTCCTCCTCTTGTGTTTCCTGCCTAGAGAAGTTCCTTTAGCGTTTGTTGTAAACCTGGTTTGGTGGTGCTGAATTCTCTTGACTTTTGTTTGTCTGTAAAGGTTTTAATTTCTCCGTCAAATCTGAATGAGATCCTTGCTGGGAAGAGTAATCTTGGTTGTAGGTTTTTCCCTTTCATCACTTTACATATGTCCTGCCACTCCCTTCTGGCTTGCAGAGTTTCTGCTGAAAGATCACCTGTTAACCTTATGGGGATTCCTTTGTATGTTATTTGTTGCTTTTCCCTTTCTGCTTTTAATATTTTTCTTTGTATTTAATTTTTGAAAGTTTGATTAATATGTATCTTAGACGCAAGAGGGAAGAGATATGGGAACATATGTATATGTATAACTGATTCACTTTGTTATAAAGCAGAAACTAACACACCATTGTAAAGCAATTATACTCCAATAAAGATGTTAAAAAAATTAAAAAAAAATGGAAAGTAAAAAAAAAAAAATATATGTATCTTGGCGTGTTTCTCCTGGTTTCATCCTGTATGGGACTCTCTGCGCTTCCTGGACTTGATTGACTGTTTTCTTTCCCATGTTATGGAAGTTTTCGACTGTAACCTCTTCAAATATTTTCTCAGACCCTTTCTTTTTCTCTTCTTCTTCTGGACCCTATAATCCAAATGTTTAATGTTGTCCCAGAGGTCTCTGAGACTGTCCTCAATTCTTTTCATTATTTTTTCTTTATTCTGATCCCTGGCAGTTATTTCCACCATTTTATCTTCCAGCTCATGTATTCATTCTTCTGACTCAGTTATTGTGTTATTGATTCCTTCTGGAGGATTTTTAATTTCAGTAATTGTGTTGTTCATCACTGTTTGTTTGTTCTTTAGTTCTTGTAGATCCTTGTTAAATGTTTCCTGTAGTTTCTCCATTTTGTTTCCAAGATTTTGAATCATCTTTACTATCATTACTCTGAATTCTTTTTCAGGTAGTTTGCCTATTTTGTCTTCATTTATTTGATCTTATAGGTTTTTACCTTGCTCCTTCAGCTGTAACATTTTTTTTGTCATTTCTTTTTTTTTTTTGATGGGTAGTGCTGTATTCCTGTCTTACTGGTGGTTTGGCCTGAGACATCCAGCACTGGAGTTTGCAGGCAGTGGATAGAGCTGGGTCTTGGTGCTGCGTTGAGTGCAGGCAGTGGATAGAGCTGGGTCTTGGTGCTGAGTTGAGGACCTCCGGGACTCCTCACTCCGATTGATATACCTTGGGGTCTAAGGTTCTCTTTTAGTCCAGCAGTTTGGACTCAGAGCTCCCACCACAGGAGGTCCAGCCTTTACTTTTGCTCCCCCTTCTCTCCCTCCCACTCCCTCAGGACCTGCGCAGCTGGAGGGGTACTCAGTGGGCAGAGGATCAGGCCCAGTATCTCAGCAGGTTCGTGGGGGGCCCAAGTGGGCAGGGGAAACCTGACCACGCTCCCTTTTGATCCTGTGCCCTCCCAATGGTTCCCCAGTTTCCCCCTTCAGGTGTTGGATCCCTTCTCCTCCCCCAGCCGCCCCTCAGGGGCGCCAGTCCCGTTCCACCTCCACTTCTCCTCCTTCTTCACTCCCCCCCATGCCTGACGTCCTACCCAGTTGCTGGTGGTTCCTCCCGTCCCCTTAGGTGTCTGTGGTCCCCCACTGGTGCCTGGTAGGTGCCCTAGTTCTCTTTCATTTATATATTAGTTTAACATTGTCTCCCTAAGAAAGAATATGTAAGGACCAGCGGTCTTCTAAATATCTATAAAATTTTATGAAAATTGTTCTATTCACCTTCTTCATAAAGACGTTGTATGCCGTTGTCTCCAAATAAAATAGCTTGATTCAGCAGTGTGAAAACATAGCTTTTATTATTAGAATTAATAATAATTTTAAATAGACTGATTTCATATTCAGGATTTTTCAAAATTTTTCTCTTTCAGTTTGGTGACACTTTGTATAGGTCTTAGCCATTACTAATACAGATTATTCATTTGTAAATCTATTGTAAAGATATTGCTTTCTCATATTTATTACTTAAAAACTGTAATTGCTATTTTAGCAAAGTAAAATATGTTTTTAAAATAAATGTCTTGTATTAGTTCATTTACCCTCTCTTATGTCTCACATGTAGTTACTGTTATTACTATACCTATATTAAGAAGGAAAAAAATCGACACAGATTTATTTAGTTACCCAGAGTTGCAGTTAGTAAGTGGCCAAGTTCAGGTTATACATAGGCCTTTTAAATATAGAACTTGCATTCTTAAGCAATAATAGGTTTTGGTTTTATTTTATTTTACATTACTTTTTCTCCACCTTTATTGAATCATAATTGACAAATCCTCTCTTTTTTTATCTTTATTAGAGTATAATTGCTTTACAATGGTGTGTTAGTTTCTGCTTTATTACAAAGGGAAACTGCTTCCCACTAGCTATCTACCTTACGTTTGGTAGTGTATATATGTCCATGCCTCTCTCTCGCTTTGTCACAGCTTACCCTTCCCCCTCCCCATATCCTCAAGTCCGTTCTCTAGTAGGTCTGTGTCTTTATTCCTGTCTTACCCCTAGGTTCTTCATGACATTTTTTTCCTTAGATTCCATATATATGTGTTAGAATACGGCGTTGGTCTTTCTCTTTCTGACTTACTTCACTCTGTATGACAGACTCTAGGTCCATCCACCTCACTACAAATAAGTCAATTTTGTTTCTTTTTATGGCTGAGTAATATTCCATTGTGTATATGTGCCACATCTTCTTTATCCATTCATCCGATGATGGACACTTAGGTTGTTTGCATCTTCTGGCTATTGTAAATAGAGCTGCAATGAACATTTTGGTACATGACTCTTTTTGAATTATGGCTTTCTCAGGGTATATGCCCAGTAGTGGGATTGCTGGGTCATATGGTAGTTCTATTTGTAGTTTTTTAAGGAACCTCCATACTGTTCTCCATAGTGGCTGTACCAATTCACATTCCCACCAGCAGTGCAAGAAGGTTCCCTTTTCTCCACACCCTCTCCAGCATTTATTGTTTCTAGATTTTTTGATGATGGCCATTCTGACTGGTGTGAGATGACCTCTCATTGTAGTTTTGATTTGCATTTCTCTAATGATTAATGATGTTGAGCATTCTTTCATGTGTTTGTTGGTAGTCTGTATATCTTCTTTGGAGAAATGTCTATTTAGGTCTTCTGCCCATTTTTGGATTGGGTTGTTTGTTTTTTTGTTATTGAGCTGCATGAGCTGCTTATAAATTTTGGAGATTAACCCTTTGTCAGTTGCTTCATTTGCAAATATTTTCTCCCATTCTGAGGGTTGTCTTTTGGTCTTGTTTATGGTTTCCTTTGCTGTGCAAAAGCTTTGAAGTTTCATTAGGTTCCATTTGTTTATTTTTGTTTTTATTTCAATTTCTCTAGGAGGTGGGTCAAAAAGGATCTTTTGTTTTTAAATCTCTAATAGTAATACACAGCTGGTAATAAAAATGCCCCTTTTTTTTCCGTTCCCAGTTACTACTTCCTTTATGCCTCCATCTTCCTCTTTTAAAAACTGCCTCCACGTTTCTAACTAATGTAGTTTATAGAGCTCTGTCTTTATTTTTCACTGTTAGACATTACTTATTGACTTACATTATAGAAGAGGATTTAGCTTGTAGAGTTCATCTTGCCTTTGGGACTCTACTTCTGTAGCCTTATTCCTAAAATACTAATATCCAACTTCCTGGTTAAGTCAGATTTCAGTGTTTACATTTTTATGGTTTTGCAGATGTTGCAGTTGAGTCATTGTCAGAACTCTCACACTTAATTGACATACTAAAGATACTAACACTTCATTTTTCTTAATTGATACATTTTATTACAACAAAATTAATTTCTGTTCAATAAAGGATACCATCAACAAATTTGCAGTACATAACAAAACACATTATCCTCAGAGTCCCTGTAGAGTGTGAAAAGTAAGAGCAGTCTGACAATATTTGTTACATCTAAATGTAAGCATCACAATTGTCAGTTTAACACTTCATTTCTTTTATGAGTTTTTCTTTATCTTGGAATTACTTCATTCACTTCAGTTGCTTTATTCTATATACTTATCACTAAGTCAGCACCCAGATGCTTACAAAGAACTGTAAAATTATTTTCAGTATGGCCCAATACTTCATATACATCTATAAGTTTTATTGTTTTTCCCTTGCTGTGTCCCTCTGGGACCACTCTGTCCCCCTGCTCCCATCTGACCTGGTTTTCCACAAAGCCTACCGCACATATGGCTTTGAAACATTACTTTTTTTTTTGTCATCCTGAGAATTTTCTTCCTCTGACTTCCCTGTTGGATCTCATGCCTTCCTTTTTGGTGCTTACTTCCTAATTTTGGTGGAGTATATTCTCTAAGAGATCAGAAGTAAAGCATTTAAAGACCTTATATGTCTAATCATGACTTAACTTTACATTAAGTATATAGAGTCATAGGCTGGAATTATTTCATCGGCTTTTAGTTTTCTACGTTTATCTTTAGAAATGTCCTGCAAATCCTGTGTGTAATCTTTTTCCTTCTCTGGAAGGGAGATCTGAATGTAGGTCTAAAGTGTCACTATGATCTTGCCTGACTTGCTGTGGTGTTTTTCTTCCTGTGTTATGTGGAGTAATCAGAGAGCCCTTACAGTCTGAATACCCATAGGTTTCAAGTCTGAGAAATTTCCCTCCCTGTATCTTTCTTTGTTATTTCTTTCTGGAACTATTAATTGCTGGTTAAAATTTTTGATGATCAAATATTTTCTCTTGGTCCGGGGTCAGCAAATGTTTCTGTAAAGGGCTAGATATTAATATCTTAGGCTTTGGCAGGCTGTAGAGTCTCTGGTACAACTACTCTAACTCTGCAAAAGCAGCCATAGAAAACACCTGAAGGAATAGGCGTGGCTATGTTCCAGTAAAGTTAACAAATACCGTCAGTAGGCTGATTTGGTTTGTAGGTAATCATTTCCCAGCCCTGATCTTGACCCACATCCACTTTATGAAATCATTAATTTTAATTTTTATAATTTTCCAAATTATTGCTTTGGATATACTAGGCAAAATAACTCAAACAACATTTGCGTAAACAAAACAGAACGAAAATATAGATTTGTTCTTTTCATTGGTACAACACTCTTTTAAAAAAACATTTTTTTTGGCCAGATGTACCAAATGAAGGACTTTAAAATAACATTGACAGCAACATTCTAATTTTAATGTGAATAATTCTAGTATCATATTAGCTTGTAGTTTAAGGGGATTTCTTTTTTATTTTCTAAATAATTTTAAGTACAGGGTTTTTTTTGTTTGTTTGTTTGTTTGCGGTACGTGGGCCTCTCACTGCTGTGGCCTCTCCCATTGCGGAGCACAGGCTCCGGACGCGCAGGCTCAGCGGCCATGGCTCATGGGCCCAGCCGCTCTGCGGCCTGTGGGATCTTCCTGGACTGGGGCACGAACCCGTCCCCCCTGCATCGGCAGGCAGACTCTCAACCACTGTGCCACCAGGGAAGCCCTTAAGTACAGTTTAATTGAATTCCCTAGAGACAGACATCTATTAAGGTAATCATGATCATTTTTTCCTAGTCACCTGGGATATAATGTAGTGATTATATAACATTATTATTTAATTGATAGGCTAAATCTAGGTTAATCATGGTGTTTGATTTCAGTTGCTTAGAATTTAAATAAGATTTTAACATATATATTTATCTTACTGTTCCTATACAATCTTTTTTAAACATATATGTAATTGATTGCTTGAATCCATGCTTTGTGTATATGGAGCCTATATTAAAAAAATGTACTCAACCTGGGTGATCAGTAACGGATGTTGACTTACCCCAAATCGTTTTACGTTTTTTTATCTCTTCTCACCGTGAGACATTTGAATTCAGAGCTTACAAAGAGAAAAGAAGTCATTAAGACAAAAGTAGATTAAAAATCAAAAAGTGGTCGGTGTAAATAAGAAATGCTAGATTACATAGTAATAATAATATCTGCCAGGATAAGGTAAGATGTAATAATATCTGCCAGGATAAGGTAAGATGTAATAATATCTGCCAGGATAAGGTAAGATGTATTGGCCAATTTTATGCTGAGTAGTCTACCAGTTCATATTTTGTGAGGTTTGATTGTTCAGCTATTTCAGTTTTTAATTTCTTTATACATACGTGTAATAAATCCCCATCACCCAAATTAGGTTTTAGATACACTGTGAACCTAAAAAACTTTAAAATGCGTGTGTGAATTATATAATATGCAATTAGGTGTTCTTTTAAAGCTTGGAAGAACTCACTGGTGAGTTATATAATCCCAGAGCTTTATTTGGATGTAATTTTTTAATTCTTTCAACATTTTCTGCAGTTATTGATTTATTCATATTTTCTCTTTATTGAGTCAATTTTTTCTTTACATATGTTTAGAAAAACGTTCACTTAATGAGATTTCAAATTAATTAACCTATGTGTGGGCATGGTATTGATATTTTCTTAAAATATTCTACATCTCTTTTAAATATGTTAGAAATGTAGGGATCTAGAATGCCAGTGGTTTTTATTGTCTCTGAAAGTTAAAATGTTCAGTCACCTGGAAACATTGTAAAACTCTTTTGAGGGTTACCTGCTCAGATTACCTCACACTTGAAGGTGGTTTCTCAATTGTTTCTTTGCAGAAATAAATAGCACTTTTCAAACCCAGATAGGTATTACTGGCATAAGTCCAAAGGCAATTATAGCATAAATTCACTTTGAAGAATATTTGAGAATTCTGATATTCCTCAGTTTAGACCTCTTTGTCAAAGAAATCCTTGATATTTTTTGTTCCCGTATATATTTGTGAGGCTGAATTTTCAGGACGTATGGCCATTAAAATAAAAATAAAACTGGTTAAATAGAGACAATTACATGTGCATTGTCATTTTTCAAATTCTTCCACATTTTCAAATACTTATTTAAACTTCATTTTAGCATATTTATTTTGAAAATCACTTTTGACTATAATCAAATTTTACTTTTGCTTTATTGTATAACTTGTATGAATTTCCTTTTTTCTGATGTGGTAATCAACTTTTTGATAAAAAATTGTAGGAGAAATATGTCTTTGTAATACTGTTTCTGTATTATATATAAATAATAACTGAATTTCAAAGGGATAAAATATGTTTCATACAAAATTTTGTATCTTTGAAGATTATATGGCATTTTTTCCCCAGGAAAGAATAATAATTATCAGATTCCCAAAGGAGACTGATGCACAAAAAAGTTTTAGAATCACTGATTTACTTTGTGAGACTTTAATAATGCTCCCATTGATTAAATATTTTAGCTCTTATTTTTTCCTCTAACCTATATTAGCTAACACTTTTCAGTTAAATAAAAGTATTCCTAGCAGTAGTTATTACAGTACTTTTTCAGTTAATAGAAATGTCTCTCTTTTACCATTTAGCATGATTTTTATCATCTGATTATAAATTGTGTTAAGTAATATTCTTCTACTGATATTTTAATAAGAGTTTTATTTGTTTTATAATCAGGACTGGACAGTGATTTATATTATAGAATTTGGCATTTCTTTAATTCATGATTTTTTTCCTCCTTTGAACCATGTTAGCAATGAAGCATATTCATAGATTTCCTGGTAGAAAATGAATTTCTAGATTAAAGAAGCGCACAATGATCATAAGGCAAATACAATAAATTTTTCATTCATGATGGATATATGGTATAAAACAAACCCACCATTAGCTAAATTGATGAAGAGAAAACAGAAGAAGGCATAAATACTCAAACTAAGAAATACCAAGGATAGCCATTGAAACATAAGAAATTTGAAGAGACTACTTTGCAGACCTCTATGCAAACAAATTTGCAAACCTCAATGAAATGGATAATTTCTTAGGGAAATACAGCTTAACAGAATTAACCCCAGTAGCTTCAATAGGGCAATTTCCTAATCAAGAAAATGATTAAGGAACTATCACAGAAGTGCCAGGCCCAAATGGTTTCACAAAGGAATTCTACCAAACCTTCAAAAACCAGATTGTCTCATTGCTCTATAAATCATTCCAAAGCAATAGCAATGAGGAAAAATTTTAAATTCCTTTTTAAAAGCAAGTATAACACCAATAGCTTAGGCTCCTTCTTCTCTTTGCTGTGGTTTTTCACCCTTTGCTTTCGTTCCCATAAGCCTCTTGACAGGGAGGAAGTGACATGATAGTGTGAGAGATCATATGCTGCTATGTGGTGAATTATTATTTTTCTTTACTCAAGTTATTTTAAAGCCTCTGCATTCTCTGTCATCAAACTATAGTGAGGGTGTTATTTGTGTAGAATGTGATTTTTCATTTTGGTTTGTTGATACTTGATTATTACTGGTTAGAGGTACATAGAGTGAATTTGGGCTCATTTTCATTAGATGTATAATGTTATTGCTCCACTGTTGGCACGTTTTTAATCCTTATGCCTTTGTAATGTACACACTTGCTTATATTAGAGTGTGACTTCTTTCCACATTTATTGCTTTTTGCTGTGAATGCTACTTTGCTTGAAAATTATAATTCACCATCTTTATTTTTCATGATTTTCTCATGTAGCCTTTTCTCTCCTTTTATTTTAAAACTTTCTAAGTCATAGTATCTATGGCATAAGGTTTGATGTGGAGTAAATGATTTAATGTATGTAATTTTCTTGTGCTTTTTAGAACTTCTTGAGTTCTGTCCTGATTAATTGATTTCCATTGCATGATGATTTTCTGAAATAACCCATGATCACATGACTTAGTAACTCAGTAACATATAGCTTACGGATGGCAGTTTAGAACTTGCTTCAGATCCCTCTTTTCCTTTGGGATCTACTCTCAGCTAGCAACCATTCACAACTTGTGATAAATGAGCTAGGATGTTATTCTCAAGTGTATTATATGCTACTTCGGAAATCTCAAAAGGCCTAAAACTGTTGTCTTAGTTTTTTGTAGCAGGAAGTACAATGTAAAGGACTTGCTTTTTATCTTAGATATCCCAAAACATCATAGAACATTGTCATCCAGACCTCTGAAATTTCACCAGTGCAGTAAACCCCTTAATATCTGTAGAGTTTCTCCAGTAGTGTACTGGTAAATGTTTAACAATCAGCTCTGTAGGGAAAAAAAAAAGTAGCGGTTTTTAGATATGTAAATTCTTTCCTGGAAATACTCCCACCATGGCTGATTTCAAATTATCAAAGGGGCATTCCAAAATGTGTACTTGTGAAGAACTATGCACATTTGGATCTCACAAGCTGTTGCAAGCCAGCTCCAAGAAATATCTTTTATATTCTGACAATGAATTACTAGGTTATCTAGAATACTTGTAGCATTCTGCTCACCAGGATCAATATGGTGTTATTGATAGTAGATTGTGATATTCTGTAGACCACATATAAGAACATCATATGTGATTTTGTGTGGCATATCAAAGAAAATCAAAGTCTGTGTGGATATATTATGATAGAAGGAGAGAATGAATCTGAGTTCTACATTGAAGTTGTACTGCTGGCCTTAACATATAAAAGCAAACTGCTTTTGGCCTCCCCATCTTGGAGCTCAAGAAGGAAATTTTTGCCAAATCAATTGCTGCATGCTAAGTGCCAAAGACTGTGCTAATCTGAGTTATTCCATGTGGGGCATGGCAGTTTTAATTTAGATTACCATTTTGATAACACTGTCATTCTTTACATCGTCATCCACCATGATTCATATGGTTTTAACCAGAGGCCATATAAGTGAACTGAAGGGGATATAATGGGGCCAACCACAATGAATCCTTCAATTTTTTTTTTTAAATGTAGGTACACTGCTAATTGCTATATTATATATTGATATATTTTATAACTAAAACCAAATACAGGTACAGTAAAACTCTGATTTTTATTTTAATTATGAATGATAATTATTTGAAAAGAAACCTTTGGTTCAAAGAAGTTTATCATAGAGCTATCTTTGAAATAGTAAGAGTTACAGTTTTATATATTATTTTTTCATAAATATAATTCTCTCCACAATATTTTGTCTTTCTTCATTCTCATAGAAGTGTTCAGAAGACATGCTTTCATTTTTTTAACTTTCATCAAGCAAAGAACATATCTCAAGGGTCAAACTCAATGAGCATTCACCAAATTGAACACAGTACTGGAACTAGCACCCAGGTCGAGAGACAGGGCATTATTAGGCTACCAGAAATCTTTCTTGGGCACTGCATTACACTTAGTACCCCCAGCAATAAAGATAACTGCTATCCTGACTTCTAAGAGCTTAGATTAGTTCTGCCTTTTTTGTTATTAATAGAACCATACATTATGTACACTTTTGTTTCTGACTTCTTTGTCTCAACATTTTACTTGTGAAATTTATCCATGCTGTTGCATGTATTAATAGTTGCAAATCATTCCTGTTACTGTGTTGTATTTTTCTGTAAGTATGTTACATTTTAGTCAATCTAGAGATTTATAAGTAACAATAAGGAATACCTTTTCAGATATTTGTTGGCTTTTTACATAGTACCTTTTGCGAATATCTGCTTGAGTCTTTTGTACATTCTTCTGTTGGGTTCTCTTTCTCCTATAGTAAATTTGTTTTGGATGTCATTTTTTTGTTAGATATATATACTGCAAATGTTTTTTCCGCTCTGCGGGTTGTGGTATCTTTTGCCAAGTATTAAGATGGTAATACAAGGTTGATTAAAAGAGGAGCTCTTAAAAAATTGTATTTGCATGTATTCCATCCTTCCCTATTTATTTTCTTAAAGAGATGATTTTATCCCTTGATATATTCAAGAACGAGCATATTCTTTTTACCAGTATCTAAAAGAAAAGCTTTTTCCCCATTGCCTCTCCGTTATCTGAATTATCAGACTATTTTGCCCAAGAGAGGCCATTAGTATACTAAGTAGTTTTTTACCAGATAGGTAAAATTCAGATATATTAATTTTTAGTAAACAAGCATATTGTTGATATTGTTATCAGTAATGGTACCAACTAATTCCTAAATGTCAACACTTCAGGCAAATTATTTCATATGTTAGATTCTGTTTCCCCAAGCAAATTATTATAATTGTCTCCTCTCACCTTATTTTTTAGTAGATGAATTGAGAATTCTGTCATTTTATGGTTGAATGCATATACATATGTGTCTGTATCATGCAGTGACACACACATACATATCATTTAAAATAGCGATTTACTAGAACTACCATACAACCCAGCAATCCCACTACTGGGCATATACCCTGAGAAAACCATAATTCAAAAAGAGTCATGTACCAAAATGTTCATTTCAGCTCTATTTACAATAGCCAGGTCATGGAAGCAACCTAAGTGTCCATCAACAGATGAATGGATAAAGAAGATGTGGCACCTATATACAATGGAATATTACTCAGCCATAAAAAGAAGCAAAATTATTTGTAGTAAGGTGGATGGACCTAGAGTCTGTCATACAGAGTGAAGTAAGTCATAAAGGGAAAAACAAATACTGTATGCTAACCTATATATATGGAATCTAAAAAAAAAAAAAAAAATGGTCATGAAGAACCTAGGGGCAAGACGGGAATAAAGACACAGACCTACTAGAGAATGGACTTGAGCATATGGGGAGGGGGAAGGGTAAGCTGGGGCGAAGTGAGAGAGTGGCATGGACATATATACAATACCAAATGTAAAATAGATAGCTAGTGGGAAGCAGCCACATAGCACAGGGAGATCAGCTCGGTGCTTTGTGACCACCTAGAGGGGTGGGATAAGGAGGATGGGAGGGAGGCACAAGAGGGAGGAGTTATGGAGATATATGTATATGTATAGCTGATTCACTTTGTTATCAAGCAGAAGCTAACACACCATTGTAAAGCAATTATACTCCAATAAAGATGTTTAAAGAAATAAAAAATAATAAAATAGCGATTTACTTGAGGATAAGTGCAAATAATATTTCAGGCCTGTAAAATATTTAATTACAGGTATGAGTTTGACAGCATTTATTACTGTGATTTGCAACAAGTATGTAGGATTGAAATATAAAGATGTTAAATTTCCTCTAAGCAAAGGCATTGGTCTTAAGACTTTTAACTTCTTATATCCATACATGCATAACTCTTTTCCGCTTGACAAAATAAATTGGAAAAGTGTGGGAAAGGCCATATGGAGCTATTTGCCATTAAATACTTTAAGGCACTGCGTTTTCTTCAAAGTATGCCTTAATAATAATCATTATTAAAAGAAATCATTAAATAGAAGTATAAGTAGGAATGAGAATAAAACACAATAGGGAATTAGTAATACCAGGATCATTTAGATTTTGCAAATTTAAAATGTCTAGTCTTTGAAAGTAGCCTAATATTTCCTGCAAATTGCATTAAAATAATTGTACAAATTCTTTTCTTCTGCATTGACTTCTTTTTTTGTGTGACTAAGTGATTTAAGAACCAAAACAAATGTTCCTTTGAATTATTTTTCAGTTTCAACCCATTCCTTAGGGGCCATTTTTTTCTATCTTTCTCTATTGCTTGAATTGGAAATTTTAAATCTAAGGCCAAAATGTTCTCTGGTGCATTAGAAACATATTTTTCCCCTATGCTTTTGAGTTTGCCTAGATGGATAAGATAAAGTCATAAAAGAATGGAGGCATAAGATGTTTTTAGAATTGTCTAACATACAGCTACTTCTCTAAATTGAAGAAGCACTCTTTCCAAGTAAAATTCTCTTCATATACACACATACACATATTCATGCATAAAAATCAGCTAAATAAGTCACATGAGACATTTTCCTTCTAAGAGTTTTATTTCAGAAAACATAAAAACCAGCTGAAAGGAAATAGATTGCAGAAAATAGACAGCTAATTCATTGTCAAATTCATTTAAGTTAAAGGGCTCAGTGGAGCCAGCAGTCATCAAGAGGAAGGAGGGAAATAACGTAACAGAAATATCTACAGCGTATTATTTAACCAACAGAGAAATGTAATGGAAGAAAAGTGTGGGAGTTCTGAGTGGGGGGCTCCCTCTGGAGTGTGTTAGGGCACTTGTTGTCCCTCTGTTTTATAGGAGAATGCAACTGGGCCTCCAGTCACTTCATTTTGTACTTGATCTTTTTGGGGGTGGAATGCTTCCTAATCTCTGTGATATAAAAATACCTGTGATAGTGTCCTGCTGAGAGCAAATGTATACAGTGTCCAAATGACTATACTAATCTTCATGTTGGCACATCTCACATATTTTTTGGACATTTCATTCTAGTCATTTTGTTAGAATGAATACAACTGGTTTTTATTAATTTTGCTAATGAATCAGCACATTTAAATTAATCTTCTTGTAGTTTAATAGCTTCCTTCTCTAAAGTTCCAAACAAGAATTTCTTCATCTGAGAATTTATTTCAGAAACTTTTAGCCCTTTAGAAACAGGCTAACCAATATCTTTGAAACCTCAGAACAATTTACAATTTCAAAAACAGCATCAACATATTATGATCTTACTCTTCAACACAGCCTACTTTTCTTTCCTAAGTTTATCCTTTGAAGGTAGGATAGACAATTATCTTGTGTTTTTCTTCAAACTTTTAAATGCTGTATAAAGATCCTTCCATAAAAGACTGCTAGGCCTAACACTACTTTTTTGGAAATCCTTAAAATTTCTCTAATGGTTGGTACAATTTGTGCAAACTGAAAATGTCAGCAGGGAAAAAAAGAATTACTAGAAAGAATTAGAAACTCTTCAAAACCAAAAGCAACCTAAGATACATTTTCTTTGTCTGAAAATTGAATTCTCTTTAAGTGACAAATTTCATTGCCACAGAAAATTCATATTAAAAATTTTTTTCTTCAGTCTTGTACTCACAAATGCAACAGGAATGTAGCAAAAGATGAGGTTTCTTTTTCCATTTAGGAAATCCTTACTTGAAGTAAAATTCTGATAAATCCATTTTTATTCAGTTTTCTTTTCTGCTTCACCCAAAGTAACATAAAAATAAAGTATAAAATTTTTTCTAAGAAAATTTTTATTGCCTTTATACAACTGGGCTTCCATTGTAATAGGATATTTTGTAGGACAATGGAATGTAGCCCTTTCCTTCAAGGGAATGTTCAGAGTGTGGGTAGGAAAAGGTGGAAAAGTGGTGCTGAGTTTCTATTTTCAGAGTATTTAGGATATAGCATTGATGTGTCTGTTCTCCTCCATCATTCACTTACAGACTGCCACTACCTGACAGACCTAGTCCACATAACTTAGTAAGAAGACATGACCAATAGTGTCAGGGAGGGTAAAAATACTTCTGATCAATGCAAGAGAACAGTAGTGCCCTTGAGCATATCTGAGAGATCGCCTAATACCACTGTATCTTGAATCTATATTCTGTATTTCAGATATATTGCGTGTGGACGGGGTGCTCAATACCAAATAACTGTGACTATTTTTAGATATGAAAGAACAAAAAAATGGAATTTCCTCGTCTTAAAATATTACAACAAGAGATAATGTATCCCCCCACCCTGCAAAAACTAGCTTTGCTATATCAGATACAATATAGTTTAGTTCTTTGGGACTTTTTTTCTGGTAACAAAGTAATATAAAATCAATGTAAACATTAAAAAATACAGAAATGAGTATGTCAAATTCACCTTCTCAAAGCATATTTTTCGAAAACTTGACTCTTGTATAGAATGAACATGTCAAAGAATTTTTAACTCATTAATGAAGGAACCAGTAGGAGTTAAACTGTAGTTACCAGTGTAACTGAATATTTTTATACATTTTTAAAAAGAGAATATTAGAAGATTTCTAGTTTAGATATAAAACATGTTAATGTTTTACAGGGCAATAAAATCCCACTGGGCATATCTTTTCTCCCAGACAGAAATCTCCAAGTGACCATGTCACTTCTTAGTTTTTTGAGCTGAAATTAGATGGTACATCACAACATCAAACACAGGTACTTTCTTCTAGAGAATTTAATAACCCTCAACTGAACCTTTGAAAACAGTACTCTGGTACGACATTGAAAGAACATCATGTACTTTCTTTTGCCTTTTTTCCAAATTTTGGATAGTTTTTCTTAATAGTCCCCCCGTTTTGCTAAATAGTCTCTAAAGAATGTTCTTGGTCACAAAGGTTGACCACATTATGGTTGGATGACTTATTTGTGTAGTTACAGTAAGAGGTGTTTATTGACAATTTAAGTCTCCATAAGCACCCAGTTTTGCACCGTTTTGAGTAACTACTGAACATCTACTGGAGAATTAAATCTGTCTAGAAATTTTCATAAAGAAGTTCCGTTTGGATTTTTACAAGATTATGTTGTTTGTTCTTTTATACCAAGGCTAGGAAACCAAGACCAATAAAGTCTCTCCTGTAAACTTTGGGGAATTTTACTTTCTTTGAGGTATATAAAATCTGTTAAGGTCTCTGGTCTGTCAGGAAGGAGCTTCCTTACTGGTGAGGCTAGAAATGTGTAAGAGGTAAGCGGGCTAGTTTACGTGAGAGGCCTCTGTGAGCATTGACTCCACGTGGGAGCTTCTTCCTTAAATGTGGGCTTGACGTATTCTGATTAAATGAGCAGCATTCCCAATATGACACTCTAGGTATGACCTTGGATTCACCATTGATATCTCCAATTAGACCTTAGTAAAAGGATAAGCGATTTTTATTTAACTTCTGCAAATATATTTTCATGAAAAGTGCAGACACTCAGAAGAATATGTTTCTGAAATATGAGGGATAAAAGAGACTAGTAAATTGAGGATACACATAGATTAAGAGGAAGAGAATGAGCTTACTTATATACCCATCAGAAAAATAGAACAATGAAATTAAATCAGTAATATTGCAAAGAACCACAAATTCCCCTTCTTAGTTCATTCAGCCCGATGGGATTAATTCTTTTACCTAGTCTTAAGTCAGCTGTCTATAAAGTTTTCTGCTTCTAGATTTGGGAAAAAAAAAAAAAGCCTAGCTATCCAGATTGAATCTCCTGCTACAGTCTGACAGTTTTCTAAATGACGGCAGGTTTAAGCTCTAGAGCCTGTAACTGTGAGTCTATTCCTTGAAGTATCAGTAGTTTTAAAACACCTTGTTTATTGCTTTCCAGGAGACCTAGCATACCTTTCTTTGCTGAAGACGAACATTTCTCTATATTCTATATAGAACCTTCAGGCAAGCATGAGATAAAAGCAGAAAACATCTGTAGATGAGTCTGAATGACTGTACCTAATTTATTACAGAATCAATGATATCAGTGTGGAGAGGAGTGCAATGAATAATTCATTGGGGCGCAATGAATAATTCTTTCATAAGAATTTTATCAGTGTTGCCTCTGAGAACATATTAAGGACAGCGAGGGCACTGACAAAACTTTAGGGCTTTCAAATCCATTTTGAAAATTGTAAAATCTCTGAAATATTTATATAATTCACAATTTACTTGTATAAAATCATCCTTTGGTTTGAAATGTCTTTCCATGCATCTTTTATAATAGTGTTAAGCTAGCCAAGAAACATGGAGCTTATCAAATGAATCTAATTTTTTCTATTTCCCTTTTGATTAAGATGAAAAAACAAGACTGTTTTGTTCCCAGAAGCTCTCTGAGAACTCTAAACTTAGTTTTAGATATAAAAGACATGCAATTTTTCCGACTACGTTTAGCATCTGATTTAAAGGAAAACAAAAAAGATTAGCAAGCAAGATTTCGTCATTTGATTAAAATAGACTCCTCGGTGCCTAAGAACAATTAACCAATGTGGCAATATAATGTTTTAAGTAAACATGAGAGAAGGAACCTCAGTTCCTTCAGATATGAGCAATACATCTTCATTGTTTAAATATCAAGGACATGACAGAGTCAAAACAGAAAAACAGAAAATTATGTAGTTATTCTGATGAGGCATGAAAATGCAGACATTTGGACATACTGTTTTAATACCCCTTGTTAAGAAATGACAACATACTTGTCATATTAATTGATATCCAAATTCAGTTTTGCATTATTATGTGGCAATTAAAAATGCATAAGCTCCTTTTAAAATGTATTATTGATAAGGTCATCAATACTAACATTATGCCAAATTTTTCACATATTTCTTTGCTTCTTTTTTTTTTTTTTTTGCGGTACGCGGGCCTCTCACTGTTGTGGCCTCTCCCGTTGCGGAGCACAGGCTCCGGATGCGCAGGCTCAGCTGCCGTGGCTCACGGGCCCAGCCGCTCCGCGGCATGTGGGATCTTCCCAGACCGGGGCACGAACCCATATCCCCTGCATCGACAGGCGGACTCTCAACCACTGCGCCACCAGGGAAGCCCTCTTTGCTTCTTTTTAGATTTATTATTTGCAGGCAGATTATTTCCAAGGTAAATAAAATCAGCTTCTCTCAAACCTTCTACAACTTGCTATACACGTTCAAGTGTTTCTCTTTACTTGATTTTATATATTCTGAAATGACCTGACAAATTTACTTGCGGAGAAAACTACTCTCTTTTTTCTCTTAAAATCAAGAACTTACCGCATACATACAGAGTCATTTTTTCCATGCCATTATAATTCCTGGTCTAATCTCAAAAATTAATATTAATTATAACTTTCAGTCAGTGTAAGTTCTGTTGCAAGGAGGAAACTGGAAGGTAGTGATTGGTAACTGACTGTTAATGCCAAGCATGTTGACAGACAGCAAAGGATCCTGAGCAAAATAATGTGCTACCTACTGATAACCACACCCCTTTTATTAATTCTTAATTGACTAAATGGGCATGTTCATTAACTTGGCCCCCAAGAATGGCCACTCTCTAACATACTAAAGTAACAAAAAAGGTGTGTATATACATATGTGTGTAAATATTTATATATAATTCAGTCTTAATTTTATACAGAAATAAAATTCAGTCTTAATATTTTATGAAGTATCTAAATATTATTTATTAATTATTTGATTTAACATTTGTCCAGGTCCTTAAGTTAAGTAAGAATATTGGATGTTATATTAAGCTTACATACCAAAATGGTACTGAATATTTATTAATTCTTAATTAATAATACTTATCGATTCCTAAAATACTAACGTAAAGTTTTAGAAGTTCAGTTGTTTTTGTTCCCAAAGTTTCCCTAATTCTTGGGTTCCCTAATACTTGGTTTATGTGACCTTCATTAGTCTCTATAAGCTAATTAAACAAAGCCCCTTCAAGTTAAGAGATTTTATAATTCGGTATATTGCTATAACATGAAAGAAGGAAGAATTTCAAACTCACATCAAAAGGTACAGGTGTTTCCTAATTATAAACACACAGATATGTAGAGCTTGCAGATTCGTTTTTACAACCTCAGTCACAAGTTAAAAATGGACACAAAACAATTACAAAAAATCACTGCTGTCTCAAAGGGCTGTTCTCCTTTCAGTGGGCAAGAAATGTTTTCTTCATTGAGTTAAGTTCACAAATAGAAAATAACACAAAATAAAAAACTAAATAAGCAGTTTATCTATCATCTCTCACATGACTGAAAAAGAAAAAATCCCCATCACCTCAGTAAATATTATCAGATGTTCGGATTGTAAAACTAGAATCCTAATCACTGCTGCTACCCAGTTAGAAATAAGTTATTGGCCATACGCAGACCAGAATCAGAACCAAACTTGATCAAGTACCTGAAACAAAATGAAAACAGAATTGGGGAGAACACGAACAGGAGCAAGGGTGAAAGGGGGGAATGGGGGATAGCTTAAAGTACTGTTGGAGTTTTGGCACTTGGAAATAACTGTAAGGATCCGCCCTACACCCCAATAAAATGTCAAAGGTCTAACACCCATTAATGAGGAAATCACTAAAATGAAAATAGTAAAGCTTATTCCAAGAGCATTTGAGAAGCTGAGAATTTATAGGTGTATAAGAAGGTAAAGCCCAGGGGTAAGACAGGAATAAAGACACAGGCTTACTAGAGAATGGACTTGAGGATATAGGGAAGGGGAAGGGTAAGCTGTGACAAGGTGAGAGAGTGGCATGGACATATATACACTACCAAACGTAAGGTAGATAGCTAGTGGGAAGCAGCCGCATAGCACAGGGAGATCAGCTCGGTGCTTTGTGACCACCTAGAGGGGTGGGATAGGGAGGGTGGGAGGGAGGGAGACGCGAGGGGGAAGGGATATGGGAACATATGTTTGTGTGTGACACTTTGTTATGAAGCAGAAACTAACACACCATTGTAAAGCAATTATACTCCAATAAAGATGTAAAAAAAAAAAAGGTAAAGGAGGAGTAGGAGGAAGAGTAGAAGAATGTTGTAAGGGTTAGATTGTTAATTAGGTACAATCCTGGTTACCGCATTAGATGGCAGTAAATCCATAACCTTTGGGCTAGTCTTGTCTACCAGATGGAAATTCACAAGTTAATATGTAACGTCACAGTTTGTAGACTACAATTAAATAATAAATAGAAAAGTAAAAAAACAGATACATTCTCTTGGGTCCTAGAAAATGAAAAGATCCTTATTAGAAAAGGTACACGATGACATTAAAAGGGCATACTATATTCCATTTTGTTTTGTTTTTTCTTTTCCTATTTGCACATTTGTATATTATTCCTTAATATCTTGTACTTTCAAGTGCCAGAGATTACTGTTTGGTGTATAGATTTTTTTCTTATATATATACTTATACTTGGGAACTTTGTATGGGATCTTATAATATGCAGTTTAAGAGCCTCACACTTTTCATGGTGGGGTATTAACTGCCTATTTCATGTTAGATCTCCTAATTCATTAATATGGCCAAATGATTTTACAGATTTTCCATTTTATCCTAATGTGTCTCCATTCATTATATTATTACATCATATATACACAGTAAAAATTTAAATTCATAACGCTTTTAATCTTAGATTAAAGAGAAATAATTTTAGAACATAAGTATTTCTAAATTTTCAATCATTAGTATAGTGGGAGGTATTTTTCTCTATTTTGTGTTATTTTTAGTTGAGGCATCTGTCTCAATGGTCAGTGAGTAAATGATTTGTTAATACGTGAATCCTTGAACCGCATTCATTGTGTTTACCATTTTGTATGAAAATGACAAATATACTTGTGTTCAACTGGTTTCTCAGTAATTGTGTATATTCACTTACTTTTTCTTTAGTTTGCTTCCTCAACCAAGCAAGAGAAGCTATGTCTAGTGAGACTGTTGTTCTCTACAAAGTTGCTATGCATATCTGAAGGCTAGCAGTAATGTTATGATTTAACTAGAAATTCTTGAGATGAATAAGGAAGTTTTGAATGTTGGAAAAGGATGTGCAATAGAGGAGTGGAAGGAGAATAGAAAGGGAAAAGAGGGAAAAGGAAAAAAATACTTCATATTATAAAACCTCAGGAACAAGTAAAACTAAATATATACTATCATCCCTACCTCAGTAAATTCATTATAGGTTTATTGCAGAGTCCTTTTGTAATCTCTACATATAATTTTAATCTGTAGGAAAAAATTATATTGAAAATGATAAATTTTTATTCTGCCCTTTTAATCCATAAAAGGAAAATATTTCTTAAATAGTTTTAAATTGCCACCATTACTTTATATTTATAGAGTTTATCTCCTAATATTCTTGAAATCTGTGGGCTACTAAATGAGATTTTATAATCTCTCCTTCTAAAATATGCACACATTTTTTTCATGTTATAGAATTTATTAGGATAGTTCTTTCTATTCAAATGAATAATTTTTCCCAGACATATTTATACTCACTAAATTGCTGGGTTGGTCTGATTCTGGTTCTCAATACTACCAATCCCAATCTAAAACGTTTATCCTCAATCCTGATGCTAAACTGGTCTTTCTATGCCAGACAGTTTCCATTATGGAGAAATCTGTTACACATCTCATTGGTTTCCTACAGTTTGGTTTCTGTTTGTTCCTCCAAGTCTATCAAATATATCTGTGTATATCCTAATGTCAATTATGGACTTTAAAAATAATTTCCCTCAAAGGGCTCCCCAAAGATTTCCATATAAATTAGTGTGCACTATTCAGTACTTGTAAGTTCACCTGTTAGGTGTATTCCCTCTGTGCTCTCACCCAAAACAGGCACATTGCTATGTGTAAAAATAATGCATAATATAATTTGAGCTTCTTTGATTTTTAGTATTACTAACTTTACGTGATATATTCTGGGATATTATGGCTTAATATTTTGTTAGTAAAAATAGAAATATATAAATGTTTCCATATTTTTCCTTGAAATTAAGAACCAGCTCCCTCACAATGCATTGCATAGAGTGTAACAAATTTACAAGTTGACATATTTCACAAAAAAGGACCCAAATCATTGATATCTGGGAGCCTAGAACTTATTACTAAATATTTGATGAACATCAGCATGGTCGTTTACTCCAGAAGCAAATTAACTGAACAATTTCTCACTGACAGATACGTTAAAATAAAATAATTTAGTTTTTACTTGAGCAGTGTATTTGGAACTCAAGCTTCATGTTACTTTTCTACACTTTATTAATATTACTTTCCATGTTCTCTGTTATAATCTAAATATCTTTATTACTTTATTATATTTTTATGTGTTTAGGTTTCGCAGATACCCTATTTGTAAAAGGCAAAACACAACTGTTGAAATATAGACACTTTGGGTTTTAGATGCTATTATGGTGTGTACAGGTTAATACAAATATACTTCAATATTTATCGTGCCTATAGTTATTTCCTTTGGGGGTCTAAAATGAGCTCTCTGATATTTTCATTTCTTTCCTCATGCTTCATAGCTTGTTTCATTTTTCTATTCAAGAGTGATTGTATAAAATAAATCTAAAACAGTGTTCAACTCTACTTGTATATGAATATATAATTAATATATGTTACACAATATAAATGAAGTATTTCTGTGAGCCTGCTATGTGCAGGTCCCTGTGAGAGGCTTTAAGGAGATTAAGAGAGAAATAAAACCCTCTTTAGAATATATACAATATATTAAATGAAATCATTAATATAATTTTTAATTTATACATATTTTACACATTGGAAATTGAGGTAAATTGCTAGGCCTGCTTCTTGGGTCCACACTTGCCAAATCAGTCACACCCAACTTTAGGAATGCTTCATACAATTCCTTAATGCCTCACACTTTTCAGCGCTCTACATGTTTTAAGGAGCTTTCAAATTCAGTGTCTTATTTAACTTTTACATCCTTATGAAGGAAAGCAGGCAGAAAAAGAAACAGATCCAGGGTTGTAAAGTGACTTGTTTGGGGCCAAAAACAGAGTAACAAGTGCCTATGAACTTACTTTTGACTTTGAATCCAGGTTCAGGTCTTTCTTCACATAACTTTAGTTCCTTTTTCAAAAATACATTGTTTATGCTGAAAATGAAACTGTTGGTGGTTGCCTGGGGCCACTTCTCTTCTTCAGTCTCAATGGCATCTTTGTTCCCCAGTAGAGAGGACATTGACATGCTTAAAGGACTGTGTGTGAGGTACAATATACAGACACACAGGAACCCAAATTTCAGATTTGATATTTTCTCACACTAATATTGAGAATTTGGACAAGTGTAGATTTCTCTGGTCCCATTTCCCACTCTATGATGAAATGAAGAACTGTTCAACTAAATGTTTGTTCAAGTCAATTCCAGCCAGATTATTGTTTTACAAACTGGTTATTACTCTGTTACAAAATTGAACTTGGCAGCAAATTGATGGGTCTTATTTGTCAACAAGTCATGGCTAACTCTTCATTTCTTATGTTTCATTATGCAGGTAAATATCTAAAGTGTACTTAATAAAATGATAAACCTTCAGTGTAGAGAGAAGGTCTCAATGGGAGAAAAACTGTGTGTATAGTCAAAGCACTTATATATGCTGGAGAATATCTTGAAACACATGTAATTATTCTAAAAATCAGTGTTGACCTTCTCTACAAATACTACTTCCCAACAGTAAATAGGATAAATCATTTATTTATGAAAAGCTAGTATAGCACAATAACTGACTTTTGTTACAAATTTGAGATTAAAAATGTCCCAAATCTTGCACAGTGTGTATTTTAAATATCTTGAATTGCTAGTCTTTTGAACAAGAATGTTTCTTTTCAAAATACCCTCAGCCTGATATATTGTTACTATGACATGTCAAATTGAGTTACATCATGTAATAAAACATACTTAGAAGGGTACATTATTTTAGAGTACAGTAGTCTCTCCTTATCCGAGGTTTCATTTTCCATGGTCCGAGTTCCAAAAATATTAAATGGAAAATTCCAGAAATAAATAACTCATACGTTTTAAATTGCACATCATTCTGAGTAACATGATGAAATCTCATGTTGTCCCACCCAGGACATGAATCAACTTTTTGTCCAACATATCCTGCCCATTAGTCACTTAGTAGCATCTTCATTGTCAGATCTACTGCCTGATATCACAGTGCTTGTGTTCAAGTCATCCTTATTTTACTTAGTGGCCCCAATGCACAAGAGCAGTGATGCTGGTAATTTAGCTATGCCAAAGGGAAGCCATAAAGTGAAAAAGTGAAAATTCTTGACTTAATGAGATAAGGAAAAAAATCATGTGCTGAGATTGCTAAGATGTACAGTAAGAACAAGTCTTCTGTGAAATTGTGGCAAAAGAAAAAGAAATTCGTGGTAGTTTTGCTGTTGCACCTCAAAGTGAAAAAGTAGAGCCACAGTGCATAAATGCTCAGTTAAGATGGAAAAGGCTTTACATTTGTGCAATAAGATATTTTGAGAGAAGTAGAGACCACATTCACATAACTTTTATTGTGGTGTATTATTATAATTGTTCTATCTTATTGGTAATCATTGTTTTTAATCTCATAGTGTGCATAACTTATAAACTAAACTTTACCAGGGGTATGTACCTATAGGAGAAAACATAGTATACGTAGGGTTTGGTACTAGGCTCATTTTCAGGCATCCACTGTGAGTCTTGGAATGTATCACCCCCAGGTAAAGGGGGACTACGGTAGTATTCTTCCAAAACTTAGGAAAAAAGCATCTTTTATAAAAGATACAGATGTGCATACCTTAAATTTCCCCACCTGCATCTTTTTCACTAGAAAAAAATCAATATGCCATAAGTATATAAGCAAGTCATATGTAAATTGAGGTATCACATTAGCATATCTTTATCAGACTCTTTAAAACATTCCTTACTGAGAAATGGCCTGTATGAAACATTTTTCTTAGGAAACACAAGATTTTGGTAAGGAACATTTGGAAAATTGAGTGTTTAGAAGAAAGTGTCGTCGCTTCCTTCACAACAGGTACACGTTGTCAACAAGGATTACTTTTCATTCCTTGTTTGACAGCAAGTTAATCCTGTCTGCCTCTTCAGTGCAGAGCAGTTCCATATGAAACCCATGAGGAAACGTACAAGCTTGCACTCACAGAAGATTTAGACGTGATGACAGTTTATTTGCCCTAATTTCTAATTTGTCTCACTAAGAAACTTTATCTCTGATTAGATTTCCTGTCTTAAGTGAGGCCAATATGTAGAAAAGATTATATACCCCCATATCAATTTAAAATTCCCATTGTTTCGATGTACATTTGCAGTGGATTTGCTATGGCCAGATTTTACATTTCTAGAGACTCTTATCAATACTTACATTTAAGGACACAAGGGTAGAAATTTGGAAAACTATTTCTAGAAATATAAAGAGGATAATATTGAAATAGCTTTAAACTCTTGAAGATATTGAATAAAGCAAATATGTAGTCTTCTTAACATTGTTTAAAAATTCAAAAAATTACAACATGTGAGGGGGAAGTGGAAAGGTTCTTCTTACCACTTAACTATTTCCTCAAGTCCTTACTAGTCTTGGTAACTCTCTGATGCCTTTAAAAATAAGGTTTTATTTGTCTTTTATTAGCTTTGCTAATTATTCTTGACAAGAAAATTGGTCCGATATTAGCAAACCCCCCTTGCAGGATGCACATGTCTCTTTCTGAAATTTAAAGATAAAACATTAATTACAAGAGGACTTGAAGATTTCAACTATATCAATAAACATGTACAATCAAGGCTTCTGGTATACTAATAGGCAAAATTGAGTAATTCATTTCAAATGACTCAACTGTATTTCAAACTGCACATATGGGGGAAAAAAAAATCTCATTACTTAAAGCCACACCGTATCTTCCATTCAAGCCATTTGTGGATAATAAGAGAAACACTTTATAATGATAAAATGGAATTCATAACAATTTTAGGTGTGTATTCACATAGAAAAATAGTCTCAAAGTATGTAAATATTTTCAAATGTTGAGTAAAAGTTGAGTACTTAGAATCAATTCCACTTGGTCATGGTGTATAATTCTTTTTATACATTGTTGAGTTTGACTTGCTTATGTTTTGTTAAGGATTTTAGTATCTATGCTTGTGAGAAATATTGGTCTGCAGTTTTCCTTTCTTATAATGTCTTTGCCTGGTTTGGGTATTAGGGTAATATTGACCTCATAGAATGAGTTAAGAAATGTTCCCTCTGTTATTTTCTGGAACAGACTGTAGAGAATTGGTATCATTTCTTTACATATTTGGTAGATTCACCAGTGAACCCATCTGGGCAAGGTACTTTATCTTTGAAAAGTTATTAATTAGTGATACAATTTTTCTAATCCATTTAGGCCTATTGAGATTGTCTGTTTTCTCCTTGTGTGACTTTTGGTGGATTGCATCTTTCAGAAAAGGTCAATTTCTTCTAAGTTACCAAATTTGTGAGCATAGTGTTGTTTATAATATTCCTTTATTATCCTTTTAATGTACATGGGATTGGTAGTGATGGCTAGTCTTTCACTTTTGTATTTGTATCATCTTAACTTTTTTTTTAATTCTTAGCGTTTGAAACACTTATATTACCTATCTGGTCTTGCATATTGTCCACTTTTTCCATTATATCCCTTAGCATATTAATCATAGGTGTTTTAATTCCCAGCCTTATAATTCCAGCATCTCTGCCGTAACTGAGTCTGGTTCTGATACTTGTTCTGTCTCTTTGGACTGGGTTTTTTGGCATTCAGCACATCTTTTTACTTTTTGTTACAAGTCAGACATGCTGTATCAAGTTAAAGGAACTGAGGTAGGCTGTTAGCTTTATGTTTAACTTGCTAGGAGTTAGGCTGGGTTTACTCTTTGCTGTATCTGTGGTATCAGAGGCTAAATTTCCTTTAATGTCCTTGTTTTTATCTCCCATGTTTTCTTTGGGTCTAGAGTCCTTAAATAAGGTCTAAGACTTGTATGTATATGTTGTAATCCCTAACTACTATACAAGAGCCCTAGTAAGGTGTGGAAGAAGGGGAAGCATTCTGTATGCCTGTGATTAGGTCTCAGTCTTGTAGTGAGCCTGAGCTGGGTATTTCTCCTCCCCCATATCAAAGGCTAGAGAAGGCTATATTTGCATGTTTCCCTTCCTCCAGGTATGTTCAGCTTAGGTAAAACCCCAGACAGTTAGGCTCAGGTAAAATAGATTCTCTCGAGGGCAGTTCTCTTGTTAAAAAACATAGGGAGCTCTAGGCATATTTAAAAACATACTTTTTCAGTTTTTCCAGCTTTTTTTGGTGTGAGGACTGGAGTGATGACTTAGGAGCTCCTTACATATTAGATGGAAAATCAAAAGTCCTTGCCAGGTTTTTACTATAGTTGCTCTATGATAGTGTGCTCAAATGATATCCTGTCACTCTAGTCATCAGGCCCAGTGCTTCAAATATAAAGCTATTTGTGGTTTTGAAAATCACAGGTCAATTCTTTGACTATCTTTGATGTAGTGTTCTCTTTACCTTGAACACTCTATCCTCTGGTCTTAGCACTGGAATTAACTAACTTCTACTTTTCTTTCAAAACTCACTTCATTGTCATTCTCCATGGTACTGAGCCTTTGGTCCATCTCCCTAGGCTTGTACTAGCTTCTCTGATAACACTTTTCACAGTATGTTCTGGTTGTCTTTTAACTTGCTTGTCTCCTTGACCAGACTATTTTGTAACGCTAGTACTTGTCACATAGGAGTTGTTCCGTTACGGATCATCAAATGGATGCATGAATGATACATGTGATAGACACTTTACTGTTGTATTAAAAAGATGAAAAGAATGGGATTAGAGGATTTTTGAGTTTCATGGCCTATAGACATTGTTTACCAAGCTCTTTATTTTCATAGTGGAGGATGGGTGAGTAGGTTGTCTATATGTAGAAGTATTTCTTAAAAACTCTAAACTTGGAGTCAGTTGATTTTTATTAAAAATCAAACCCTGCAACTTAATAGTTGGTGTCTTTGACCAAGCCAGTTAACCTGTCCAAGTGTAAGTTTATCCATTAATAGAGATTTAACTGCCTCATGGGATGATGGACTTGATAGGATTTTCAACCTCATGGGATTGCCAACCTCATAGGACAGTGGGGCTTAAATAGAATACTCCAAAGGAAGGTAATTTATAATCTGCATTGTGTTCCTCATATTGGTTGTGGTTTTCAAGTCTGAAGTCATAAAGTTGTTGAGCAAACAGAAGCAGAACTAGAAACCCAGTTTAATTCATTTTTAGTTCTATAGGTTTGATTATGGCATGGTTCCGCATACATCCCCATGGTTAACCTGTGGGTCACAGCCTGTGGCTGGTCTTCTCTGGCTATAATCAGACTTTTTCATTTCCCCCTGTATACTACAAATAATAACCCTTTCTACTTGTGCAGCGACCAGAACAAAATTAAAGAGTACTAGGTTATAAACTTGCCCTCCTTCCTTGCCCCATAGCCCCACTGATGGTCTGTCTTAGTTGTTAGACACTTGTTTTAAGGTACAGTACTCACAGGGTTCTAGGCAGGAGGTTGTAGTCCACAGGGTGCTGGCCAGAGGCAGTGACTTTTGGAGCCTTGGAAGGCCTGACCTGCCGATGGCCACAAACATGTCTTTGCAGCCAGTCTTGTGGCAGCTGTGGAGTGCTCAGATGGTATTGTCTCAATTATAGACACAAGCCTCAAGTGTGCTTGATTTTTCCCTTGGAAATTTTGATTGCTTTTGTTATAAAAAGACAATGTACTTTGAGGGAAAAAAAGAGCTAACCATGAGACTTGCTGCTTGAGTTGAAGAGTCACAAAAAGTCATTTAGATGGTTAGACCCATTACATACACCTTTGAAGCCCTGGAGTCACCTGTGATAGAAGCCAGTCACCTGGAGTTACAAACTCTGTGTTTGGCAGCACTTAGTAGAGATGCAAACAGGTCTACCTTTTCCCTGTGGGATACAGTAGACCTTCTCGATCAAGGACAGAAAAGAGAGTCCACCAAAAATTTCACTTCATGAGATAATGATGGCTAGTCTTAAAAGACAGACACAGTCACACAAAAGAGGTGTCAAACTCCCCAGTCTCAAGTGACTGAGGCCTAAAATATCTTAAAGTCATTTCAGAAGACTAGAGAACAAAATCAGAAAGAAATAATGTCTTTAATGAAAATGTTCAGCTGCTTGCCCAAAAAGATGCTGAAAGGAAAAGAGTACAGAAGTTGAAGGAACAGAAAAAAAATAACAGAAAATGTCAACACACAAAGGGAACAAGAAGTCAGCTCTAAAGAGAGCCAGTTAAAAATCTCTGGTTGGGGGGCTTCCCTGGTGGCGCAGTGGTTGAGAGTCCGCCTGCCGATGCAGGGGACACGGGTTCGTGCCCCGGTCCGGGAAGATCCCACATGCCGCGGAGCGGCTGGGCCCGTGAGCCATGGCCGCTGAGCCTGCGCGTGCTCCGCAACGGGAGAGGCCACAACAGTGAGAGGCCCGCGTACCGCAAAAAAAAAAAAAAAAAAAAAAAAATCTCTGGTTGAATCTGTGCTTAAGATGATAACTTACCTGCTCTCTTTAGAGATTACACAGATGATGACAAGCTGGCATTGGACAAAAAGGATGTCAGAAATGGAAACCAAGATTATTAGAAGTCAATTTGAAGAATCTCATTGATGCTGTTAACTTAAATGTATCCTTAAATAAAATTAAATGAAAGAAAGAACGAGTATTTAAAAAGTTCCCAAACAAAACAGCCATCTTTCTGTGCAGTGAGAAAATGCACAGTTTGAAAGAGAGATCCAAAAGCTTCCCTTGATTCTCCAGACACTGCTAGAGCTAAATCAGCAATATGAAATGCAGTTTTTCAGAAAATCAATTGAGGAAGTAATTTACTTCTTAGAAATGGAGGAGAAATTTTACATAGTTTACGAAAACATTAACCTTTTGTATCAAAACCTTAACTTCTACAGAAAGATGGTCAAAGACCTGGAGAAACAACAGGGTATTCCGTTTCCTTCAACCCAAGGTGGATCAATTCCCATGAGAAAATAGCTCAAGAAAGTTTGTTGGCTATAATATCGACCCAGAGAAAACTCAATGATCTAAGGAAAGAAAATGGTCACAACAGGCAAACGTTGGCTGAATTAGAGTTTTAAATCCAACTTTTTCCAAGTGGCCCCTTTGTTTCTGCTGTTCTACATGAGGCCTAGGGCAGTGGCCCTAGGGAGTTTGGTTATTCTCTCTCTCATCAGGACCTCAAGAGAGTAGGAGGGGTGAGATGTGAATTCTCAGGGATCCAGGGTGGTGTGTAGGTTTGACTGAGGCTTAAAGCAGGCAAATCTCAAATATTTACACACTCCGAAGGAATCTGATTTGTTTTCTGTCTTTAAATTAATTCTGATGGATCCCTTTTTGGCTTAACTTGTTACTTAATTGAAGTTGCATTTACTCTTTTGAAACTTTATACAATTATAAACTCTAAGATACTGTTTCCAGAATATAGATGGCTATACTATAATTTTTACAATATATAATTTTATTTCCTTAAACCCTCTAGAATTAGATCATATAATTATTATTTTTGATTTACTTAATTCATATATTATTACTTAAATTATAACTGAAGTTGGACCTGATCAGGTGGACTTTTAAAAAAATAAAGACCATTTCTATATGCTATGGAATATAACCCATCTATAAAAGTAACCTAATGTTTACCTCAATAAATATTGACTGGCCTTAAAATACTATAGGTAAAGAAAAAAACAAAATAAAAACCCCAAACCAACACAACCACATCCCCAGCTAAACTTATGATTATTCTTGTTAGTTCAGGCCTAATTCCACAGATTAATTTTGGGAAGTTAACATTGGCAACCGTTTGTTTCTTAGTTATTCTTTGTGACTTTTGCTTTGTTGTTTATAATATCATTTACTGTTTAAACATTTCTAAATTTTATTCAGTCAAAATTAAGTGTGCTTGTATGACTCTTGAGTTTCGTTTTTCTCCTGGAAACTATCTCCTCAGTCTAATTTTAATTTTCTTTTCGTCTCTGTTATTTTTATGGTTACAAATTTTTATATTAAAGTTTGATCCCACTCTGCTTTGCCTAAGGAAGGAGTTAACGAAACTGCACATTATTTCCCCTCACCCCAAATTCCTATTCAGTTTTCCCATAGGGTTTATGAGGGAATTTACGCTTTCTAATTATTTAAAATATCACCTTTTTCAGGTAATAAATTCCCATTTATTTTTAAGTCTGTTACCACTGGGTTTGTTTTTTTTTTGGATTTTAATTTTTTTTTTTTATTGAAGTGTAGTTGGTTTACAAGATTGTTTTAGTTTTTGGTGTACAGCAAAGTGATTCAGTTATACACATGTATTATTTTTCATATTCTTTTACATTATAGTTTATTACAAGATATTGAATATAGTTCCCTGTGCTATACAGTAGGGCCTTGTTGTTCATGTACTTTATATATAGCAGTGTTATATCTATTAATCCTAAATTCTTAAGTTATCCCTCCCTCTACTCCTTACCCCTTTGGTATCCATAAGTTTATTTTCTATGTCTGTGAGTCTATTTCTGCTTTGTAAATAGTTCTTTTGTATCATATTTTAGATTTCACATATAAGTGATATATTTGTTTTTCTCTGTCTGACTTCACTTAGTATGATAATCTCTAGGTCCATCCATGTTGCTGCAAATGGCATTATTTCATTCTTTTTTATGGCTGAATAGTATTCCGTGGTATATATGTACCACATCTTTTTTATCCATCTGTTGATGGATTCATCTGTTGATGGACATTTGGGTTGCTTCCATGTCTTAGCTATTGGAAATAGTGCTACTGTGAACATTGGGGTGCAGGTATCTTTTTGAATTAGAGTTTTTTTATGTTTTCCAGATATATACCCAGGAGTGGGATTGCTGGATCATATGGTAACTCTGTTTTTCGTTTTTTAAGGAACCTCTGTACTGTTCTCCATGGTGGCTGCGCCAACTTACATTCCCACCAACAGTGTAGGAGGGTCTCCTTTTCTCCACACCCTTTCCAGCATGTTGTACTATTTGTAGACTTCTTGATGATGAGCATTCTGACTGGTGTGAGATCATACCTCATTGTAGTTCTGATTTGCATTTCTCTAGTAATTAGCGATGTTGAACATCTTTTCATGTGCCTGTTATCACCACTGTGTCAGTGCTCGTGACAACAGCAAGAGGAGTAGCAGTGTGGAAGATGGGTAAGGATACTACTCTTGCCTAAACAACGTGCTCCTTGATAAACAACCTGGTTCCATGCATAATTCTCCCTGGGCTGGTGGGCTCCATTTCTGCATACTTCGCAGAGAGCCATACTTGGTCCATCTCCCTATCTCAGAGGTGCACAATGACAAAAAATTATCCGAATGGCTGCACCGGGCATCCAGTGACAGTCACCAGGCTAGATGCAGTGACTGGAGAGCTCTAGCCTGACCCTTGGTAAGCTTAGATTGATTAAGGCACTGTGTCATTGCTGCCTTAACAGTGGGAGCCTCGGAGATGACCTGCGAAATACAGTCTGAACCTGAGCGTCATACGGGGTAGAGTCACTTAACGGCAGTTCTCACCTTAGAGATGAGAATATCTTAGGATTGGTAGAGTTGGCAACACCCAAAGAAGACAACAAAGTGTACACGAGCATTTGTATAATTGTAGCACTTATATATGCTAGAGAAACCTGACAGCAGTTGTCCCAGGCAGGCTTCAGTGTATCACAGAGCAAGTTAGTGGGCCAAGACCAGTTCGTTAAAGCTAACCAAGTATCCTAGGTTGTGGCTGGGTTGTGCTGTTCATTATGCCAGCTGTTTTAAATGCCTCCTATTCATCCTACTGGTGAGGAAGGGGTTCCATCCTAGGTTAAGGGGATGGCCATACACATGACACGTGACACTAAGATGAGATTAAAGCAGTTTATTAGTCACATAAAGTCACAGCATGCAGTAGGAAGACACTGCACACCATGCCAGACCAGCCAGGTTTACACTTGGGAAGGGTGAACAAGCAAGGGCTGTGTAGTATCAAGAAGGTAGGATGACCCCTTGTTCCAGTGGTTGATGTGTTTGGCTTGTTTGAATAGTTCTGTGGCCTACCTAACTGAAGGCAGGTGTTTGGAGATAAGCAAGAACTGTGCCTGGTTCCCTTGGACTGTAGACTTATACATGGTATCAGAGTCCAGGGGGAGAATTGGCAGTTAGAGCATTCAAAAACCTTTTGATTTCACCAGATGTCTTTAGCACATAATTTTGGGTTCTGTTTTTAGGCCTTACACCATATATGGATTCTCTCAGTTTTTGCTGAAAGTATTTTGAAATTCTGTTGTTAGGTATATTAACATTTAGTCCTATTGCCTCTTCTTGGAGCATAATCCCTTTATCATAACATTTACAAATCATATAGTTGATAGGGGACTCATATGCAGAATACATAAAGAACTCTTACAACTCAACAAGAAAGACAAATAACCAAATGGAAAAATGAACACAGGGTTTGAATAAACATTACTCCAAAAAGTGGCCATTGAGCACATGAAAAGATGCTCAACATCATTATTCATTAGGCAAACACAAATCAAAACCACAATTAGATATCAATTAACACTATAGGATGACTATAATAAAAAAACATATAATAACAAGTTGTAGAGAATGGGCAGAAGTTGGAAACTTCACACACTGTTGGTGAGGATTTAAAATAGTGCAGCTGCTTTGGAAAAGAGTTTGGCAGTTACTCAAAAGGTTAAGCGTAGATTTATCATATGACCCATCAAGTCCACTCCTAGGTATATACTCAAGAGAATTGGAAACATGTCTATAGCAAAACTTGTACATGATTGTTAATAGCAGCCTTGTCCATATTATCCAAAAAATGGAGGCAACTCAAAATTTGTCTATCAGGACTTCCCTGGTGGCGCAGTGGTTGGGACCCCGCCTGCCAATGCAGGGGGCACGGGTTTGAGCCCCGGTCCCGGAGGATCCCACATGCCGCGGAGCAACTAAGCCCGTGTGCCACAACTACTGAGACTGCGCTCTGAGAAGCCTAAGCACCGCAACGAAGAGTGGTACCCACTGCCCACAACTAGAGAAAGCCCGCATGCAGCAGTGAAGACCCAACACAGCCAATAAATAAGTCAATAAATAATTTTTAAAAAATTTGTCTATCAACTGGCGAACAGTTAAATAAAATGTGGTATATACATCCATACAGGAAAACATTATTTGCCAATAAGAACTAATGAAATACTGATGCATGCTACAACGTTCATGCACCTTGAAAATATTACACTAAGTGTAACACGTGAGGCACAAAAGACCACATTTTTTATGATTTTGTTTATATGAAAAGTCTATATTAGGCAAATCTGTATAGTTGGAAAGTAGATTAGTGGTTGCTTAGGTTTGTAGGGGTTGAGAATAAATGGGAAGGATAAAGGATATGGGGTTTCTTTTCAGAGTGATCAGTATGTTCCAAAATTGACTGTAGTGATTATTGTACCATTCTGTGAATATAAGAAAAAAGTTGAATTGCAAACTTTATATGGGTAGTGGAATATGAGTTATGGTTCTATAGAGCTGTTTTATTGTTTTTTAAAAGGCATGATACAAAGAAAACAGACTAGAGGACTTCATTGGTGAATTTAAGAAATAATTTCTATACAATTTATACAAGATAGAAAAGAAGGGAGTACTTCCCAATTCTTTTTTTTTTTTTTTTTTTTGTGGTACGCGAGCCTCTCACTGTTGTGGCCTCTCCGTTGCGGAGCACAGGCTCCGGACGTGTAGGCTCAGAGGCCATGGCTCATGGGCCCAGCCACTCTGCAGCATGTGGGATCCTCCCGGACTGGGGCACGAACCCGTGTCCCCTGCATCAGCAGGCGGACTCTCAACCACTGCGCCACCAGGAAAGCCCCTTCCCAATTCATTTTATGTGGCCAGCATAATGTTGAGATCAAAACCTGGCAAAGACCTTAAAGGAAATTTGCAGGCTGATCTTTCTAGTGAACATAGATGCTAAAATACAAATAAATCAACAACAACAATAAAAAACAAATGCAACAATATATAAAAGACATATCAAAACTAAGTTGGATTTATTTTAGATATACAAGGCAGGTTTAACCATCAAAAATTACTGTACTTTACATATTTGTAGGATAAAAAAAGAGATTCATATGCTTTTACTAATGCAGAATAAGCGCTTGATAAAATTGAACAGTGAAACATGATTTTTAAAAAAAAATCCTCTTAAGCACCCCTGGGGAAAAACTAACTTTCTCAATCAGATACAACATACCCACAAATTTCTACAGCCTATATTATATGCATATAGAAATTTCAGAAACTTTCCCCTCCAGAGCTGGAAGGGTACAAAGATGCTCACTCTTACTCTTCTTGACACCCATTTTTCTAGAAGTCCTAATTTTTACAACAAAGCCAGAAAATGAAATAAATATATAGGAATAGAAAATAAAATGGAAAAAAAGCTTTCATTGTAGTATGTGGACAACGTGTATATGTAGAAAACCGAAAACAATCTACATGAGATAAAATTAGTCTGTTAATTAACCAAGATTGCAAGACAAAGGGTCAATATATAAAATCCTATTGCATTTCCAAAATAAGATCAATTAATAGAAAATATTTTTAAATGACAGTGTTTAAATTAGCATCAGAAATAGGCAGTACTTGGGAGTGAACATGAAAATATGTGCAAGAACTTTACAGTGGAAATCTATAAAACATTATAGCGATGAACCAAAGCCTAAATAGATGGCAGGATATACCATACTCATAGCTGGAAGGCTTGTAAGGTAAAGATGTGATTTGTCTCCTAATTTCTCTATATAATTAATACAATCCATATCAAAATTCTAGCAGGTTATTTTTGTGGAAATTAACGAAACTTTTCTAAAGTGGTTGTGGAAGTGTAAAGCAAGACTTTTAGGACCATGACTAGGTGAATTTTCTTTTCATAGTTTCTTTTCTTATTTTGGGATCCCCTTTTTCTTATGGCAGTACTCTACTTCCACAACCCCAATGCTCTTAGAGTTTTCCACATCAAAACGTCTACATTTCATTTGGTGAATTTTATTCCCCTGGTGAAGCCATGGCAAACACTGGAGCCAGCAGCATTTAGAGAAGGAAAATAAGAGTTGTTGTTTTGACACCTTTTGGCAGACTACATAAAGCAAACAGTCCTCAGTCCCCTTCTGATGGTGATTCCAAGATTCTGTTATGAAAACTCACCTTTGAAGCTGATTTCTGTCGTTGGGCGGCATGGACTTACCAACTCGTCAGTTATCCTAATTTTCACAATCATACTGACCCCTTTTAGTTCTCAGTCAATTCCTTTAATCCTTCAGTTATCTTGTTTACTAAGTCCTTGCAGTCTTCTGAGGTCACTAGCACAGGTATTACTTTATTAGTATTTATTTTGGGCATTTCAATATGTTTTTCAAAAGGAGTAGAGAAAAACCTGAGTATTCAGTCACCCATCTTGACCTAAATATTTCATTATGCAGATATTTTCTACCAGTCTTTAATTACTATTCAAATTAATTTAAAAATAATAAGCAAATTCCTGACACCCAACTGTTGACTGAAAGTCAATAGAAGAACAAAAGAAAGAGCAAAACAACTTCCGTCCTTCAAAAACTTTAGTAACGTTTTCTGATTATTGAGAATTTTTATAAGCTTCACACTGAATTTTTTGTTTAATGGAATTAAGCATTTCATACTTTACAAAAAGATTATAAAATAAAGCCCTCAGCAAAATACCTCTAATTCGTATACCTATTGACTTAAGCTCTGGAATTTATTATTAAAACAGCCAAATATAAGCAAGCATACCCTGAACATTATGAAGTGCGTTTATACATTTTTATGAATTGGTTACTTTATTAGCTGGTTGCAGGGTCTCCGTAAAATTGAATGCCTGAAGGATTTTAATAGCAAATCATTGACTTTCCATTCATTTATTACTGCTACCCCTC
Source organism: Delphinapterus leucas (assembly GCF_059928025.1). Taxonomy (NCBI): domain Eukaryota; kingdom Metazoa; phylum Chordata; class Mammalia; order Artiodactyla; family Monodontidae; genus Delphinapterus; species Delphinapterus leucas. The sequence goes on along the minus strand of NC_143137.1, from coordinate 67,661,538 downwards.
ATTTATATTTTCTTGGCACGAAATTATCTTAACCATAACAGCATGTATTGAGTAATTTTGACATAAGTGGAAATTGACATTATTTACAAAGGGGAGCATTAGCCTGTTATAATCGAAATATTGGACTGCCTTACTATAGGTTAAATACAAACTATTGTATGTGCTCATTCAAGCACCTTTTAATATTCTTGGTTTCCCACCTCCATGTCACTACCTCAGTTCAGTTTCAGTTATTTCCTTTCTAGATTCTTAGAAGACCTCCCCTCTGTTCGACCTATATCCATCTTGCTCTTGTCCAATTATTTCCCACTTAAGAGCCAGAAAGACTCTAATAATATGCAAAACAAAGCATGCCATTTTCTTGCTTAAAATGTTTCAACATGTGCTCATTTCTCTTAGGAAAAAAGACAAAATTCCCTCACAGAAAAATTAAGAAACTGCAGAATCAGATCCCTTCCAAGCCTTCCACCCTCCTCACCCTCCATGTTTCACTCAATGTAGTTTTCTTTTTTTAAATTTTTGACTGCGTTGGGCCTTCATTGCTGTGTGTGGGCCCCCTCTAGTTGCAGCGAGTGGGGGCCTCTCCCCACTGCAGTGTGCAGGCTTCTCATTGTGGTGGCTTCTCTTGTTGCAGAGCACAGGCTGTAGGTGCACAGGCTTCAGTAGTTGCAGCACACGGGCTCAGTAGTTGTGGCTTGCAGGCTCAATAGTTGTGGCACAAGGGCCTAGTTGCTCCACAGCATGTGAGATCTTCCCGGACCAGGGCTTGAACCTGTGTCTCTTGCATTGGCAGGCAGATTCTTAACCACTGCACCACCAGGGAAGCCCCTTTTTTTCTTTTTTTAATTTTATTTTGGAGTATAGTTAATTAACAATGTGTGTTAGTTTAGTTTCCTTTTTCATAGCTCCTTCATTCAGATAAGATTCTAACTATTTCAGAGTCTTTGCATATGCTGTTACCTCTGCTTGGAAAATACTTGGGCTTTTATTTTATAACCAGATTAGTCTCATATTTATCTTTTTACTCAAGAAACTGCTATTTACTACTTACAGAATACCAGGAGCTATGATAATATTGCTGATACAGTTGTGAGCACATAAGACACAGTCATTGGCCCCAAGAATATTAGAATAAAATAGGAAAACAGACCTGGAGCAAGTTCTTGCACAAATAACCTGACAGTTATGAAAGTGCTCCAAAAGAAAAGCATGGGACAGTATGAGAACATAAAATAAGAGTGTAATAAGGATATTTCACCTAATCATAGACGTCAGAGAAAGTTCCCATGAAGAAATGATGATGAACTGAGCTGTGGATGAATAACAGTTAAAGAGGCAAAGTGGAGGGAACAGCCGCAGAAAGGCACTCATGTGGCAAAGATCAAACAAAAGTGAAGAAATGCATTTCACTTTGTGATTGCTAGTGTGTGGCATTTGCATTTGCCACAAAATGCAAATGTTGAATCTGTACCTCACCAATGTGATGATATTTGGAGATGGGACTTTTAGGAGGTAATTAAGCTTAAATGAGATCATAAGGGTGAGGAGGTTCTAATCAGATTGATTGGGGGACTTATAAGAAGAAGAGGAAGGCCAAGAGAGGACATAGCAAGAAGGTGGCCATCTACAAGCCAGGAAGAGAGCACTCCTCAGAAACCAAATCTGCCAACACTTGCTGTTGGGCTTCCAAACTTCCAGAACTGTGAGAAATAAATACCTATAAAGAATACTAATGGAATTTCGTTATGGCAGCCCAAGTAGACTAAGTGACTGATCAAAGGCCTCCTTGACACCCCAGATCTCAAAAATCTGCCCCTGTAAATCAGTTTCATTGCAACCTGCCCTTCTCTTGATCTCCTTTTTTATTTCTGTTTAGTTTGTGTGTTGTGTTTCTTCCTTCCATTGACAAACTTCTGCCCTGTGGCTTGAGAAAATGCTGCTCCAAGTTCCAAGTTTACTTTATGTAGATTACCTTCTAGAGCAGAAGTTAATCTCCCCTTTGAACCCCCAATATTCATATAAAAATTCCAGAGAAGGGCACTGATTGGTCCTGCTGGGTCATGTGCCTGGCATTATTGTGGAGTATGTCTAGGCACTGGGCTCACTCTGTAGCCAGAGTTAAGAGTCTTTTCTAGAAGAAGGAGCAGGTGAGAAGACCATACTGGGCAATCAGAAGCAATCACCATGACAGCCCAGCACTATGCTCAGGTTTTAACCCCCTCCACCACTTTTTGACTCTGTACTTTACTCATTTCTTTGAGAGTACTTCACTTTGAACAGTGGCTTAGTCTTTAAATATTTAGAAAATCATGACACTTAAAGAAACTCTCAGAATCCATTTACAATGTGACTAGTGTAAATATTTTTTTACTTGATTTCAAGTATGTTACAGTGGAATATCTGAAATCATATTGTACATTAGAATTCAGAAGCATTTTATAACTGCAAGAAAAACAGAAAATTAGAAGCTAACTTTTCCAGCTTTTATAAGCACCAAACCTTTTTCTGCACTCACTCGTATGACAAGAATTGGTTATACTCACTTTTCCATTTGTATTGAAAATGATAATTTTACCCATGAAATCTCTCAACACCTAGTAAATTCCTCTCTAGAGAAAATAGTCTATCAAATATGGAAATATTTCACCATCCTTAACAAATTATAATATGGATAAAAATACAAATGAAAATAAACAGTTTATAGTAAAATAGATAAATTTAGATAGGTTGTAATGTTAACTGTTAATTTAACAGCTGCCAATATATGTTGCTTATCATAAATTCTAGAATAGAGAGTGGTGTTTTGCTTTATGCTTCAGGATCCCTAGGAATCGTTCAAGTGTACAAAGAAAATAAATCCATAATTCCAAATTACTTATAGAAATCTAAATTTATCTAAAACTTATACTAAAACTATACATAGGAACAATTTTATTTAATGAGAGTGAGTTGTTAACAATATGTAAAATTGAGTGCTTCCTTTATGCTTGGCATTGTTATAGGTACTTGGGATACATCAGTGAATAAAAAAAAGTTGCTTGCACTCATAGAGCTGAAGTTCTAAAAGATTCTAATAATGATTTATAGTATAGGTGAAAATTTGGAAGATATCTCACAATAAATGAGGGATCTAGGATTGTGTGCCTATCAGACAGGCCTCTATAAATTGGCTCTTACCTTTGTGAAATCAACTCATTTCACAGTCTAGCCTTCAACCACATAGGTACAGAAACCTGATGTTGCACATACCAAATGGTGCCATATCTGTCTCTCACAGGTGAAATCAAATTAAACTCAACAACACCAGTGTCTGTAACAAGAACACTGATTCACTGGCTTACGTTAAAAACTTTAAAGGCTGCTTTTTAGGGACTAAGCTCCTGTATGCATTCTTTCTCTGGACAAAATCTAGAAAAGCCAAGCTATAATCAGAAGATTGCATGTAGAGCATAAAATTACCACATGGGAATTGAAGAGATGTTTCAGACATTTGCAATATCAGATTTTTAAAAATCTGCTAATATTAGCCTTCTATGAAGTGCCTAGCTCCAATTTTTGTGCAAATTATTTTGAATTCTCTAATACACGTAGGGTGGGATAGGGAGGGTGGGAGGGAGGCGCAAGAGGAGGGGATATGGGGATATATGTATACGTATAGCTGATTCACTTTGTTATACAGCAGAAACTAACATACCATTGTGAAGCAATTATATTCCAATAAAGATGTTAAAAAAAGAATAAAATGTACACATAGATAAACACAAACATGCTTACTTCTAGTGACCAATTCTGTGAAGAGCTCTCCCTTTGTCTAGTTAGGAACATGATTCCTCAGTCTCTCCACTGTCCTTCCCTCAGATCTGCTCCCTGGGAAAAGAAAAGGAAAAGGGTGCAGAAAATGTGCTTGTCTCTGCTTTAAATAGTTGTACGATCTTCATTACCTTGCAGTAGACCTGCCTTAGCAAATGTAACACAGGATTTCAATCTGGAACTCCCTCTTGTTTCTCTGAATCTTCAGTTAATATCTAATATCCTCTAATTTCTAACTGATTTGTTTTTTTAATGTTATTTTCCCAATCTGTAACACTTTCTGTATTTCTGGGCTTAGTCTCTGAAAGTGGATTTTGTACACTCTTAATAATAGTCCTCACTTTTTCTCCACCTACCACAGGTTTATTATTTTACCAAACTTTCACCAGTCTTTTCACTGTCAACTGTACTTTAAAATTGTCCTTCTTACATGTTTCTGCTGCATCCTCTCTGGATGAATTTATTGTCTTTACTAATCTCCCCAGTTATTGTGTCCTATGACTTTGTGAGGAGTTGAAGTAAGTCTGGTTTATATACAGAGCACAATAAATGCTCCCCACAGAAGACAATGGCATTTGTGCAAAGGGTGGTACTTTCAATAAAGTACAGCTGGAAAAAGCATTTGTGATACCGAATTCCATATGGGTTATTCATATTCAGCAAAATCAATGGTGCGCTTGTCCTTAATGGATCACTCTGAAACTGGCTTCTAATTCACAGTACAACCCAGGCTTCTCAAATTAACATTTGGAGATCTGCTATACATCATTGCCCAAAGTCTTCATATCGTGACCTGGAAGATAAACCTGAACTGACCTTTGCTTATCGGTATGTCATGGACTTACCCAGGACATGCTGCTTTACTAGTGAAATCATTGTTGCTGCTAGAATATTTATTTTATTTTATTCATTCAGTTAGTTGGTTACTTAGCTACTTACGGTAGACATAGAAGTGCATCAAGATCCCTCTTCAAGCAAGGACTCGTTGTCTAGCCACAAGGACTTTGGAGAGCCTTCTAGCTTTAACTCTGTCAGGTCCACCTCAGCTTTTGAACTGAAGACACACTTTCTACAGGAAGGCCCCAGCCAATGACTGAGCAAGGCTGTGACGTCAGGACATAGTCATTTCTGCTCAGAGTGGTACTTTTCCAGTTCATTTCACGTTTTGCAGACTCTTTGAGCTACACCATGGTTTGATGACTACCCCGTCCCAATCCTGCTCCTTCCACTTTCCTTTCTCAGATATGTCTTCCCAATATAACTGTTGTACATCTAACAACATTTTGGTATCTGACTCTTAGAGGACTCGATGCCAGAACTGGAGTTTTAGAACTGGATCACTTCCTGCCCAGCTGGAAATGATAACCATATGTCAGGAGGACTGTGGGGCATGGATAGTCCCCAGCTCAAGCTGGTAGCTGGTTACTAAAATTTCAGCACGTCACTGGTGCAAATACAGAGACAATAATGCATACAAGGCCAGTTGAATCTGTTGATTGAAATTAAATTTCATTGATACCCTAACTGAAAGATGTTGAAAGTTTAAAAGCTTTTAACAAATAATTGAAAACTAAGTGTGAGAGCCAGAGGGCTTTATCTCCTGCAGGGGGAGAGAAGAGAAAATACACTAAGGATTTAATAGAGTTTTTAAGTTTCAGTGACATTTTAATATTCAGCTGAGCAGGTCTGTTGTGCCAAGGTCATGACCCTGGTTGGGAGAACCTGGGACCCTGATGCATGGAATCTTGGTGAACCTCAGAGTCTGCATACGTGGCCAGTTCTCCCTTTTAAGAGCTTGCGATCTCCCTGTGAGGGAAGACACTGCAGAAATCTCTCCCAACCAAAGCAACAGGGGTTAACTTGAGGACCTAGCCTTACCTCCTCTCCTGTCTTCAAGCCACTAACAAGGGATAAGTAACAGCATATCTTAGGAATAGGCCACATATCTTAAGGGAGAAAAAGGGCTATATGTCAAAAGAGCTATAATGATTAGCTGCCAGGTATTGTTAGAAACTGGGAGAGTACAAGTAGGACTCAATTTTGAGGGTGCTTGATCAAGACGGTCATATAAGACTGGATAAGAGTGCCTTTATTGCCTTGGGACCTATTTTGAGATACAGGATTTAACACCACAGGAAGAACTCTAAAATTTACTGCTGAGATGGTACTAGAAACCTCCAGAAAGTGATGGCTTTGCTGCACCAAGTTGAAATGCCAGAAGTGCTTTGGCAGACAGTTGATAAGTGAATTAAAAAGCTCAGAGCAGTGGGCATGAATGAATATTCTGGGAAAAGCATGCTGATCTACCAAAAGATTACATTTCTGGGAAGACCTGAAAGACACCACTGTGAAAGCGATCATATTTTATCCACATTCATATCATCCTTCTAAGTGTCCCCTCACAAAGGCGAGGGCACTCAAATTCTGGATAAGGGCTCCCCAGATGTGTATGGATAAGTGGACTCATGTGGCACATGGGGAGGACAGTGGCAGATTTGGAGATGTGCTACTCAGCTCTTCTTCAAGAAAGGACTCATTGACCAGTCGCAAGGACTGTGGTTGTGCCATCAGCCTCAGGTACTACTAACTCCTTCAGGCCAGCCTCCATTTTTGAGCTCAGATCACGCTCTTCTGGTGGTGGCCCCAGTCACTGACTGCAAAACACTGTGGTACAGAGGCCCAGTCATTTCCATCCAAAGCAGGATTTCTCTGAGGGCTATTCCCTCCTCCGTACTGAGCTGTCAGAATTCATAATTTCTGCATTAGGGCCTGATGGCTCCCCATTCCCAATCCTGCTTCTACCTATTTCCTTTCACTAGTATAACTCGCCAACAAATCTGGTGTACTCCTAACTCAGCGTCTCCTTCTCAGAGGCCCCGATGCACATAGTTTTTTGGGGTTTTTTACAAAGGAACCAAAATGTCAGAGAAGGAAAATCAAAATTTGGTGTCCTTCTGAGTTTAGGTTGGTTCCACAGCCAAAACCTAGAAAAAGTTTCTACTGAGATATCAAAAATAATTACATTTGGAATTTTTACTTAAAACTTTTTGTATTCAGAGAAATTTCCACTTCTGGACTATGATGTAGTAACTAGTAGCAGACTAGCCCTTATGCACTAAACAACTAAAACCTTGAACCAAATATACTAAAAGAAAAAGCTTTTCAATATTGTACAATAGGCAGAACAGGGATATTTAATAGAGGGGAAACAGATTTATTATGCCCATAATCACCTTGGTTTCTGCTTGGGAGCACTTCTGGACCATGGAGCATTAAGTGTGTACTGGTTTGAATAGAATCTCCCCAAAACGTATGTTCACCTAGAACCTCACGATGTCACCGTTTTTGGAAATAGGTTCTTTGCAGATGTAGTTGGTTAAGGTGAGATCATATTGGGTAAGAATGGGCACTGGAACCAACACATACATACAGTATGATTCAATTTGTGTGAAGTTTTAGAACTGACAAAAATACAACAACAGTTTTCTTTGGATGATATGGTTGTAGGGAGTACAAAGAGAAGGGGTGGAGATTTCTGGGAAGATAAATTAGGGGTACTTCTGGGGTGATACAGTTTATTTTATATCTTGAGAGGCATACGGGCTACACTTTTGTGCGTGCATTTGTTTAACTTCACCAAACTTTACTCCACTGCAACTTTCACTCTGTGTACATTGTATCTCACTTTTTAAAGTTTATTGAAAAACTGTGTGTGTGTGTGTGTGTATATGTGTGTGTATATATATATATATATATATATACACACGCATATACATAGTGTATTATTCTGTGAATACCTGAAAAATGCCCTATGTAGTCATCATGTCTTTTTTTGTTTGTTTATATTTTATTTTATTTATTTATTTATTTATTTTTGGCTGTGTTGGGTCTTCGTTGCTGTGTGCGGGCTTTCTCTAGTTGCGGTGAGCGGGGGCCACTCTTCGTTGCAGTGTGTGGGCCTCTCATTGTCATGGCTTCTCTTCTTGTGGAGCACAGGCTCCAGGCGTGTGGGCCTCAGTAGCTGTGGCACGCGGGCTCAGTAGTTGTGGCTTGCGGGCTCTAGAGCTCAGGCTCAGTAGCCGTGAAGCACGAGCCCAGTTGCTCCGCGGCATGTGGGATCCTCCCTGGCCAGGGCTCGAACCCATGTCCCCTGCATCGGCAGGCAGACTCCCAACCACTGCGCCACCAGGGAAGCCCGTGCCTTTTCTTAATCTATGAATTCTTCATGATGCCATAGCCAAATTTATTTCAATGCAAATAGGTTTCTATATGTTCTATATATATATTATTCCTTTTAAATTCTACTTTTATTAATGCTTTAATAATATTTATGTTAAACATTAAAATAGAGAGTTTGATATAAACATTATACCAAATACACTGCCTTCTATAAGCACCTAATTGATCAGCAAGTATTAGTTGAGGACCTTTGTAAACAGTCCTCTGCTAGGCACTGTGAACAGAGGAAGAAGTAAACAGAAAACACACTTTAAAAGAAATCAATTACTTGATCCATATGAGACAGATAATATTGCTGGTGGAAAATACCTACCATACACTGAGAAAATAAATGACGGCACAGTTTTAAATAGTGCAATACAGTTTTAAAGACAGCTGAAATTGTGACAAGCAACTTTTCAGGAAAGTGGGACTTGAATAGGTTCTGAAAGATCGGTAGCACTTCCTTTTATCCAACCAAATCTGTCTCTCAACAGCCTGATATGCCTAACTTTTGTGTCTGCATGTATGCCAAAAAAATAAATAAATAAATCAGTCACCAGGAACTATTTACAGTACAATTTCTTCAAAGCTAACAAGTTTCTGTAAAATTTATGATATTTTCAGTAACTTAAAGGCCTTCATACAAACACACAAAGTTCTTTCCACATACAAAGTTCATTTAGATAGCCAAAAAATGGTGTTTTGAGGTTTGATGATTTGCTGAAACTTTCCTGCACTTACACTTGGAGATATCTTAAAAATCTCTAGAATAGGGGATCTTCAAGATGGAGGAGGAGTAAGCCATGGAGATCACCTTCCTCCCCACAAATACATCAGAAATACATCTACATGGGGAACAGCTCCTACAGAACACCTGTTGAATGCTGGCAGAAGACCTCAGACTTCCCCAAAGGCAAGAAACTCCCCACGTACCTGGGTAGGGCAAAAGAAAAAGCAGAGACAAAAGAATAGGGACAGGATCTGCACCTCTGGGAGGGAGCTGTGAAGGAGGAAAGGTTTCCACACACTTGGAAGCCCCTTCACTGGGGAAGACGGGGAATGGCGGGGGTGGGGGGGGACCTTCAGAGCCACGGAGGAGAGCACAGCAGCAGGGGTGCAGAAGGCAAAGTGGAGAGATTCCTGCACAGAGGATCGGTGCCAACCAGCACTGATCCAGCCTGAGAGGCTTGTCTCCTCACCCAACGGGGGGTGGTTGGGTGCTGGGAGCTGAGGCTTGGGCTTCAGAGGTCGGATCCCAGGCAGAGGAGACTGGGGTTGGTTATGCGAACACAGCCTGAAGGGGACTGGTGCACCACAGCTAGCCAGGAGAGAGTCCAGAAAAAATCCTGGAACTGCCTAAGACGCAAGAGACCATTGTTTTGGGGTGCACGAGGAGAGGGGATTAAGAGCACAGCCTAAATGAGCTCCAGAGACGGGCGCGAGCCGCGGCTAACAGCGCGGACCCCAGAGACAGGCATGAGATGCTAAGGCTGCTGCTGCCGCCCCCAAGAAGCCTGTGTGCAAGCACAGGTCACTATCCACACCTCCCCTCCCGGGCGCCTGTGCAGCCCACTACTGCCAGGGTCCCATGATCCAGGGACAACTTCCCGGGAGAACACACGGTGCACCTCAGGCTGTTACAACGTCATCCTGGCCTCTGCTGCCGCAGGCTCGCCCCGCATTCTGTACCCCTCCGTCCTCCCCAGCCCAAGTGAGCCAGAGCCCCCTAAACAGCCACTCCTGTCTGGGTAGGGGACAGATGCCCTCAGGCAACTTACATGCAGAGGCAGGGCCAAATCCAAAGCTGAACCCCAGGAGCTGTGCGAACAAAGAAGAGAAAGGGAAATCTCTCCCAGCAGCGGATTAAATCTCCACAATCAACTAGATGTACCCTGCATCTGTGGAATATCTGAATAGACAACGAATCATCCCAAAATTGAGGCTGTGGACTTTGGGAGCACCTGTAGACTTGGGGTTTGCTTTCTGCATCTAATTTGTTTCTGGTTTTATGTTTATCTCAGTTTGGTATTTAGAGTTTATTATCATTGGTAGATTTGTTTATTGATTTGCTTGCTCTCTTTCTTTTTTTTTTAATTTTAATATATTTAAATATATTTTCCTTTTTCTCTTTTTTGAGTGTGTATGTATATGCTTCTTTGTGTGATTTTGTCTGCATAGCTTTGCTTTTACCATTTGTCCTAGGGTTCTTTTGTTTTTTAAGCATAGTTGTTAGAGCTTGTTATCATTGGTGAATTTGTTTTCTGGTTTAGTTGCTCTTTCTTTCTTTATTACTTTTTTTTATTCTTAATAAGATTTTTTTTATTTTAATGACTTTATTTTATTTTTTTCTTTCTTTCTTTCTTTCTTTTCCCACTTTTCTTCTGAGCCGTGTGGCTGACAGGGTCTTGGTGCTCCGGCTGGGTGTCAGGCCTGAGCCTCTGAGATGGGAGAGCCAAGTTCATGACATTGGTCCACCAGAGACCTCCCGGCCCCATGCAATATCATAAGGCAGAAGCTCTCCCAGAGATCTCATCTCAATGCTAAGACCCAGCTCTACTCAACTGCCAGCAAGCTACAGTGCTGAACACCCCATGCCAAACAACTAGCAAGACAGGAACACAACCCCACCCATTAGCAGAGAGGCTGCCTAAAATCATAATAAGTTCACAAAAACCCCAAAACACACCACCGGACATGGTCCTGCCCACCAAAAAGACAAGATCCAGCCTCATCCACCAGAACACAGGAACCAGTCCCCTCACCAGGAAGTCTACACACCCAATGAACCAACCTTACCCACTGGGGGCAGACACCAAAAACGGGAACTACAAACCTGCAGCCTACGAAAAGGAGACACAAAACACAGTAAGTTAAGCAAAATGAGAAGACAGAGAAATACACAGCAGATGAAGGAGCAAGGTAAAAACCCCCAAGACCAAATAAATGAAAAGGAAATAGTCTACCTGAAAAAGAATTCAGAGTAATGATAGTAAAGATGATCCAAAGTCTTGGAAATAGAGAAAATACAAGAAACGTTTAACAAGGACCTAGAAGAACTAAAGAGCAAACAAACGATGGACAACACAATAAATGAAATTAAAAATTCTCTAGAAGGAATCAGTAGCAGAATAACTGATGCAGAAGAACAGGTAAGTGACCTGGAAGATAAAATAGTGGAAACAACTACCGCAGAGCAGAATAAAGAAAAGCAATGGAAAGAATTGACGACAGTCTCAGACACCTCTGGGACAACATTAAAAACACCAAAATTTGAATTACAGGGGTCCCAGAAGAAGAAGAGAAAAAAGGGACTGAGAAAATATTTGAAGAGATTATAGTTGAAAACTTCCCTAATATGGGAAAGGAAATAATCAAGTCCAGGAAGTGCAGAGAGTCCCATATAGGATAAACCCTAGGAGAAACACACTAAGACACATATTAATCAAACTATCAAAAATTAAATGCAAAGAAAAAATGTTAAAAGCAGCAAGGGAAAAGCAACAAATAACATACAAGGGAATCCTCATAAGGTTAACAGCTGCTCTTTCATCAGAAACTCTGCAAGCCAGAAGGGAGTGGCAGGACATATGTAAAGTGATGAAAGGGAAAAACCTACAACCAAGAATACTCTACCCAGCAATGATCTCATTCAAATTTGATGGAGAAATTAAAAACTTTGCAGACAAGCAAAAGCTAAGTGAATTTGGCACCACCAAAGCAGGTTTACAACAAATGCTAAAGGAACTTCTCTAGGCAGGAAACAAAAGAGGAGGAAAGACCTACAAAAACAAACAAAAAACAGTTAAGAAAACTGGTAATGGGAACATACATATCAATAATTACCTTAAATGTAAATGCATTAAATGCTCCAACCAAAAGACAAAGACTGGCTGAATGGATACAAAAACAAGACCTGTATGTATGACGTCTACAAGAGACCTACTTTGGACTTAGGGACACATACAGACTGAATGTGTGGGGATGGAAAAAGATATTCCATGCAAATGGAAATCAAAAGAAAGCTGGAGTAGCAATTCTCATATCAGACAAAATAGACTTTAAACTCTCCGAAACCTATTTTACAAGGCCACCATCAACCTGATACCAAAACCAGACAAAGATGTCACAAAAAAAGAAAACTACAGGCCAATATCACTAAAGAACATGGATGAAAAAATCCTCAACAAAATACTGGCAAACAGAATCTAACAGCACATTAAAAGGATCATACACCATGATCAAGTGGGGTTTATCCCAGGAATGCAAGAATTCTTCAATACAGGCAAATTAATCAATGTGATACACCATGTTAACGAATTGAAGGAGAAAAATCATATGACAATCTCAATAGATGCAGAAAAAGCTTTTGACAAAATTCAACACCCATTTATGATAAAAACTCTCCAGAAAGTAGGCAAAGAGGGAGCGTACCTCAACATATTAAAGGCCATATATGACAGACCCATAGACAACATCATTCTCAATAGTGAAAAACTGAAACAATTTCCTCTATGATCAGGAACAAGACAAGGTTACCCACTATCACCACTGTTATTCAACATAATTTTGGAAGTTTTAGCCACAGCAGTGAGAGATGAAAAAGAAATAAAAGGATTCCAAATCAGAAAAGAAGAAATAAAACTCTCACTGTTTGCAGATGACATGATACTATACATAGAGAACCCTAAAGATGCTACCAGAAAACTACTAGAGCTAATCAATGAATTTGGTAGAGTAGCAGGATACAAAATTAATGCACAGAAATCTGTTGCATTCCTATACACTACTGATGAAAAACCTGAGAGAAATTAAGGAAACATTCCCATTTACCATTGCAACAAACAGATTAAAATACCTAGGAATAAAGCTACCTAAGGAGACAAAGACCTGTATGCAGAAAACTTTAAGACACTGATGAAAGAATATAAAGACGATACAAGAAGATGGAGAGATATACTACGTTCTTGGATTGGAAGAATCAACATTGTGAAAATGACTCTACTACCCAAAGCAATCTACAGATTCAATGCAATACCTATCAGACTACCAATGGCATTTTTCACAGAACTAGAACAAAAAATTCCACAATTTGTATGGAAACACAAAAGACCCTGAATAGCCAAAACGATCTTGAGAAAGAAAAACAGAGCTGGAGGAATCCGGCTCCCAGACTTCAGAGCATACTACAAAGCTACAGTAACTAAGATAGTCTGGTACTGGCACAAAAACAGAAATATAGACCAATGGAACAAGATAATAAGCCCAGAGATAAACCCATGCACATATGGTCATCTAAGCTATGACAAAGGAGGCAAGAACATACAATGTAGAAAAGACAGCCTCTTCAGTAAGTGATGCTGGGAAAACTGGGCAGCTACATGTAAAAGAATGAAATTAGAACACTGCCTAACACCATACACAAAAATAAACTCAAAATGGATTAAAAACCTAAATGTAAGGCCAGACACTATAAAACTCTTAGAGGAAAACATAGGCAGAATACTCTATGACATAAATCACAGCAAGATCCTTTTGGACCCACCTCCTAGAGAAATGGAAATAAAAACAAAAATAAACAAATGGGAGCTAATGAAACTTAAAAGCTTTTGCACAGCAAAGGAAACCATAAAAAATACAAAAAGACAACCTTCAGAATAGGAGACAATATTTGCAAATGAAGCAACTGACAAAGGGTTAATCTCCAAAATATACAAGCAGCTCATGCAGCTCCATATCAAAAAAAACAGACAACCCAATCCAAAAATGGGCAGAAGACCTCAATAGACATTTCTTCGAAGAAGATATACAGATTGCCAACAAACACATGAAAAGATTCTCAACATCACTAAACTTTAGAGAAATACAAATCAAAAGTACAATGAGGTATCACCTCACTCTGGTCAGAACGGCCACCATCAAAAAAATCTACAAATGATAAATGCTGGAGAGTGTGGAGAAAAGGGAGCCCTCTTGCACTGTTGGTGGGAATGTAAATTGATACAGCCACTATGGAGAACAGTATGGAGGTTCCTTAAAAATCTAAAAATAGAACTACCATACGACCCATCAATCCCACTACTGGGCATATACCCTGAGAAAACCATAATTCAAAAAGAGTCATGTACCACAGTGTTCATTGCAGCTCTATTTACAATAGCCAGGACATGGAAGCAACCTAAGTGTCCATCAACAGATGAATGGATACAGAAGACGTGGCACATATATACAATGGAATATTAGCCATAAAAAGAAACAAAATTGAGTTATCTGTGGTGAGGTGGATGGACCTAGAGTCTGTCATACAGAGTGAAGTAAGTCAGAAAGAGGAAAACAAATACCGTATGCTAACACATATATATGGAATTAAAAAAAAAAAAAGATTCTAAAGAACCTAGGGGCAGGACACGAATAAAGACGCAGACATAGAGAATGGACTTGAGGACACGGGGTGGGGGGGGAAGGGTAATCACGGGCGAACTGCGAGAGTGGCATGGGCGTATATACACTACCAAATGTAAAGTATATAGCCAGTGGGAAGCACCCACATAGGACAGGGAGATCAGATCAGTGCTTTGTGATGACCTAGTTGGGTGGGATAGGGAGGGGGGAGGGAGACACAAGAGGAAGGAAATACGGGGATATTTGTATATGTATAGCTGATTCACTTTATTATACAGCAGAAAGTAACACACCATTGTAAAGCAATTATGCTCCAATAAAGATATTAAAGAAAAAGTCTCCAAAATATTACCCAGGAGAATAGGAATATGAGTACAGATTTTCCAAGAACACACATATTGGGAGTGAAGTTAAGTTAGAGCTAAAAGTAATGCCATTTCCTTGCAGTTAGTTGACCTGATTTACCATCCATTGGATAGAAGGCACACGCTGTTTCCTTCCTGCTGGCTGTCCCTCTGCTTCTGTGCTTCTCACAATCGGATTACCTCGTGATTTCCTCAGATATATCCTTTGCTCTCTACTCCATCCTGTGGACTGTTGTTTAGTTGGTTTGCCTTTCCAATCAATTTTAGATGACATCTAGTGCTGTATTTCTAAAACTGCTTGCAGTAACACTTGACCTCAGTTCTATCCTTTGAACAATGAGTGGTCAGTAAAGACTGATGTAGTTAAAAAAAAAAAAAAGAAACTTTTTTTTTTTTTTAAGAAACTTTTAAAGTAATTTAAAAACAATCAGTGATTTTTTTTAAAAGGCAGTGAGAATAATTTTACTGAGTCATTAACTATAGATAGATTGAGAATGAGTTTTTTAAATTTCCTCATTTTTCAAACGTCCTATAATATTCTTATAATTTTGCACTTATTTTTTATCAGTTTTTCCTTAGCAAGTTGAATTGTCTCTAATGTGCTAATATACAGTTTAGAATTTAATACTTAAATTTAACATTCCACATACAAAGGAAGAAAAATGATAGAGCATCTTCTTTATGGGATATTTCTTTATTTTTTATACAATTTTTAAAGGTTATTTTCCATTTACAGTTATTATAAAATATTGGCTATATTCCCTGTGTTGTACAACACATCCTTGAGCCTGTCTTACACCAAGTAGTTTGTACCTCCCAGTCCCCAATTCCTCTGTTGCCCCACCACCACCACTGGTAACCACTAGTTTGTTCTCTGTATCTGTAACTCTGCTTCATTTTTGCTATATTCACTAGTTTGCTGTATTTTTTTTTAGATTCCACATGTAAGTGATATCACAGAGTATTTTTCTTTCTCTGTCTGACTTATTTCACTTATTGTAATGCCCTCCAAGTCCATCTATGTTGCTGCACGTAGCAATGTTTCATCTTTTTATGGCTGAGTAGTATTCCATTGTATGTATGTGTATACACACACACACCATCTTCTTTATCCATTCATCTGTTGTTGGACACTTAAGTTGTTTCCGTATCTTGGCAATTGTAAATAATTCTGCTATGAACATTGGGGGGCATATATCTTTTCAAATTAGTGTTTTTGTTTTTTTCAGATATATACCCAGGAGTGGAATTGATGGGTCATATGGTAGTTCTGTTTTTAGTTTTTTGAAAAACCTCCATACGTTTTCCACAGTGGCTGCACCAATTTACATTTCCATCAACAGTGCACAAGGGTTCCCTTTTCTCCACATCCTTGCCAACATTTGTTATTTGTGTGTTTTTTTGTTGTTGTTGATAGCCATTCTGACAGGTGTGAGGTAATACCTCATTATGGTTTTGATTTACATGTCTCTGATGACTGACTATGTTGAGCATCTTTTCATGTGTCTGCATATGAAATTTTTTCTTTGGAAAATGTCTGCTCAGTTCTTCTGCCCATTTTTAAATCAGGTTGTTTGTTTGTTTGTTTTGATGTTGAGTTGTGTGAGTTGTTTGTATATGTTGGATATTAATCCCTTATTAGTCATATCATTTGAAAATATTTTCTCCCATTTGGTAGGTTGTCTTTTCATTTTGTTGGTGGTTTCCTTTGTTGTGCAAAACCTTTTTAAGTTTAAGTAAGTCCCATTTGTTTATTTTTGCTTTATTTTCTTTACCTTAGGCGGTGGATCCAAAAAATATTGCTGCAATTAATGTCAAAGAGTGTTCTGCTTATGTTTTCCTCAAGGTGTTTTATAGTATCTAGTCTTTCATTTAGGACTTTAACCCATTTTGAGTTTATTTTTGTATATGGTGTCAGAGAATGTTCTAATTTCATTATTTTACATGTAGCTGTCCAGTTTCCTCAGCACCACATATTGAAGTGATTGTCTTTTCTCCATGGAATATTCTTGCTTCCTTTGTCGTAGGTTAATTGATCACAGTGCATGGTTTTATTTCTGGGCTCTATTCTGCTCTGTTGATCTATGTGTCTGTTTTTGTGCCAGCACCATACTGTTTTGATTACTGTAGCTTTGTAGTATAATCTGAAGTCAGTGAATATGATTCCCCCAGCTCTATTCTTCTTTCTCAAGATTGTTTTGGCTATTTGGGGTCTTTTGTGTTTCCATAAAAAGTTTAAGATTTTTTTGTTGTAGTTCTGTGGAAAATGCCATTGGTATTTTGGTAGGGATTGCATTGAATCTGTAGATTGCCTTGGGTAGTGTGGTCATTTTAACAATATTGATTCTTCCAATCCAAGAACATGGTATTTCTTTCCATGTGTATGTGTCATCTTCAATTTCTTTCATCAGTTTCATATAGTTTTCAGAGTACAGGTCTTTTTCTTCCCTATGTAGGTTTATTCCTATGTTTTTTATTCTTTTTGATACAGTGGTAAATGGGATTATTTCCTTAATTTCTCTTTCTGATAGTTCTTTTTTAGTGTATAGTTTAGAATTTAATAGTTAAAATTAACATTCAATCATACATAGGAAGAAAAATGATAGAGCAATCTTTTGAGTGCTAGCTGGATAAATGGCAGTTTTATCATTTATTGGCTACATTGTTTTAAAGAAAGAGAAACCTCAGTGACTTAGAAGGTAGAATTTCAGAAATGATGAGAAAGTTTTGAAGACATCAGAAATGTATGAGATGAAGATTGAAAAAAGTTGATATAAAGGAAAGAAGGATGGGAGTAAAAAATTACATGATTTAGTCTTGATTCTCTTAAAAATTGGGGAGGAAAAAGGTTTATCGTAATTTTTGCATATATTTATCAATTTTACCTATCAGTTCTAGAATACTCCAATGTAATCTCATTTTATATCTTCAAACTATCCTTGTGTCAGACTCAATCCTCCTCTTAATTTTCTTTTGTTCTCTATTCTTCCTAATAGTGCTCTCACATTTTGTCTTTTAACCACATATTTTACATTCTCATCTCCATTTATTCTAGTCATTATGGATTTTCCTCTAAGGCTTAATTTAGTTTCCCTCATCAGCACACGCAAAAGCAGTCCACTACATTACAAAGAATTACTGAAATATGTGTGTATGTAAATCTTTCTTAACTTTCAACTGTGGATATTCTGTTTTTCTCTTAGCTTGTATTGTTGAACGTCATATAATACTCTGTAAGATCTAAATTCTTTTGTCATTATACATTTGTTTATTGATATGATTCCTTGGCTATATTATTCATAAGTGCAAATAATCAAGGGATAGACTCTTTCCCTGTTATGTAGACAGTAACTCTCTGGTACTCACTAGGATTTTTAATTATGAGGATGGCACATACATACTTTAATTTAACTCTCTCAGTGATACTTACATTCCAACATCATTTAGGACCGTGTAATGACTGAAATGGGAATGGACAGTAAACAGGACATTTCCAAACTCACTCCTGAATAATTCATTTCAAAATTCATTGCTTTGGTAATACGCCATTTATTTAAAAGATGCGATAGAAACTAAAAAAAGTGGAATACATTTTTTTAAACAGGGTTTAGGGAGACCTTTGAAAGTATCTTGAAATTCCATCTCTTCTTTGTTTTCCTAGAGCTGTTTGGCAGTGGGAGATTTAATATAGATTTAAAAACTGTTTATAAAAATTCTGAGGCCTACTCATGAAAAAATGCATAAAGATAAAAGTAATTATCTCCTAGTGAGCATTGAAAATGAAAGTGAGGAACTATTTTGTAATTTAACAGTTGAACTTTCAGGAAATTGAGATTATTCACATATCATTTATGATTAATTTCTTATTTTAAGTGGATGGTTGTATGACTACATTTAAAACTTTAAAACACACAAAAACCTTGAGTTTAGCTGTCCAAAGAGACTTATCAATTTCCTGAGCATATAGTTTTTAGAATTATCACATTTAAATTTTTGCAAGCTTTTATGTATTTTAATGCACAGTATGAACATTGACTTAGTTATTATGTCAGTATTTAATTCTTCCAAATATGTTGATACTGAAAGCAAATTTAATAATAATATGAGTATGATATTTTTCCTCTTCCATGTTTTTCTGTTTCATTTCACCAAATCAGCCACTTTTGCTAACAGTTACCAAGTTATCTCTCTCCTCCATGTTCTCCCCCTCAGTCCCTCTTTTCCTTCTCCCTTTGTTTTTACTATTTTTTCCCAGCCTGTACTGGCACTTAGATTCCCTGCTCATTTAAAAATGATACAGAATTTTTAGATCGGCAGTCACATTCTGCTGGTTAATTATCACAGTGTTTCCATTTGTTTGCTTGTCTTCACGTCTTCTATTATCAGTGAAAGGTGAAAGTTCTCCTGGAAGTTAAACCCTTGAACTCTTAACATGGGACCTCAAGCACATTGAGAGTTAGGGGGGAAAAAAACAAAAGCCTCTTGCAATCCTAGGTATTTAATACAGTAGTTCCACATCAAAAATACCTACAGGGCCAGTTGTTAACCTTTGCCATCACGTCACTGAGTGGGCTCACATTACCCTCCAACTGTAGCTGTATATCTTCCAAATGTTGCCTCACGTGTGCCCTAAATCCATTGATCCATCGTTGAGATCCATCATTCATCTACTCTCTCTACCCCACAAACTGTTCAAAATGGGGCAGGGGAGGAATAGGGACAAAGTGGGTTTCTCCTCAATGCCAGCAGAAATTGAACTTCAGTTAAACTAGATATAGCTTCTAGTTTAGTCTGTTTCTCATTGGACTACAAACTCCTGTGAGAGAGCAAACTAGGAAACCTGATATATCACAATGAATAGCAGAGCTCTGTGCCCCTGTTATTCTTTTAAAATGGTTTTGGATATTACTGACAAAAAATTAAATGAACAAGTACATATAAAGAAGTCTTTAGAAAAGTAAATCCAAGTTTTCCATCTGGAGATGAAAGTTTTTGTTGTTATACACACTTCCAAAGAATAATTCAAACATATAGTTAATTTTTAGGAAATGCTTTCACCCATATATAAGTTATATCAATCAGTAGATTGTTTTCATCCAACAAAGGAGAAAGAGCAGAATTATTTACATAAAAGATGAGAGAAGAAAACAAATACAGATGATTTAGTAAAAGTAATTTTTTTTTTTAGATTGGCTAGTAGCAGCTAGCAGCAAAGAGGACGTTCAGAGTGTTCCGCCCTTGGACGGCTTGATGGGTCTTGAAAGAAAACCATTTTAATTGTTTAAAGGTTCTCCTGACAATCTTTGGGACGTATCTAACAGGCTGTCTCTGTAAAATATCTGAGTCCTTTCTTTTTTTTTTTTTTTTTTTTTTTTTTGCGGTACATGGGCCTCTCACTGTTGCGTCTTCTCCCGTTGCGGAGTACAGGCTCCGGACACACGGGCTCAGCGGCCATGGCTCACGGGCCCAGCCACTCCACGCGGCATGTGGGATCTTCCCGGACCGGGGCACGAACCCATGTCCCCTGCATCGGCAGGCGGACTCCCAACCACTGCGCCACCAGGGAAGCCCCTGAGTCCTTTCTTAACACCTCCTTCTCAGGACTACAAGTGCTTCTCTTATCAGAATTTCCCAAACTGGAGCTGAGAACCACATGACACGGCTATACTTGTTAATGAACACTGTACCATCTTTAGAAATGACATAACTGTCGTTTACTTATTCTTGGACTGTATTTTATAAAATCAGGATGAGAGTTCCATGTCCATCAGTATACAGATATGGTGTCACTCTGAAGGAATAGGTATTCCAAACTCCTGATTTCAAAACCAAACTTCTAAATGAAACACTCCCTGCTAACAATAATCTTCTCCTTTCTCAGTCTTTTCCATGCAGTTTTTTTTTTTTAATTGTCTGAGTAAAGAAAATTAAGAATTGTTAAATTTCTGAGCCTAATGGCATGTTTACTGAACAGCCAGGAGGTCAGTGTGGCTGGGCCTTACCTTAGCAGAAGAGCAGCAGACAAAGCATCAGATGAAGTCCCATGGCCTGTAGAGGCCCTGCTCTTGGAGGGTTTGTAGACGATTGTAAAAACTCTTGCTTTTACTTGGGTGGATTTGATGTGGTTTACATTTTAACAGGATCCCTCTAATGGGTATTGAGAATAGAATGCAGGCTTGAAAGGATAGAGTAGATGGAATCTATTAATGTGATTCATTGTAATAACCCAGGCAGGAGTTGATTATAGTACTAAAGCGTAGCTACAGAGGTGATGAGAAGAGTTTGGATGCTGGATAAAGGATCTATTGATGGAAAGGATGTGGGGTGTGAGAGAAAGAGGGAAATTAAGATGGACTCTAGTCTCGTCATTTTATGTGCCTTGAACACGCTATTGAAGCAGCTTTAATAGGATTGTGTGTTTGAACCTGTTATAAAAATAGCCTAAATATTAGATCAGCTGCATTCATTCAGATTATTTCAGCCGTCTAGATATGGGATATCTAGTCATCTAGATGTGTTCTAAACAATGGAAAGGATGCTCAATCCCACTCACATTTAAATAAATGCAGTTAAAACAACAAAGAGATGTTTTTATCCTATTACTTTGGCAAAAGCACATTTTGATAGTACACAGATAAGGGTGTGGGAAGGCAGGAATTTTCATACACCGTACGAATGTGGGAGAGCAGTTTGGTAGGACCGTAGAGGGGTGATATGGCAATAGCCATAAAAATTAGAAATTCATATCTAACTTTTAACTAGAAAATTTAGAGTTCATAATTTAGGCCACAGATAGATTTTCAGATATGTTTCATACAAATATATTGGGGCTTTTTTTTTTTTAATAACAAAACACTGAAAGTGACTTAACTTCCCATAGGTCATTGGTTGAATAAAGCATTCATCCATTTAATAAATTACTATGCAATAACTTTTAAAAGGTATACAATTTATCTCTAAGATATATTCTTAAGTAAAAAGTAAAAGGTAGAGAAATGTTTATACTGTACTTTTTAGTGTAAAAAGGTCTATATATGTATTAATATACAATTACTATGTATGTATGCTTTTATACGCATTGAAAATTTTTTAAAGAATACACAGATGTTTAACAGGCATAGCCATTGTGAGGAGAATTTATTACCTCAGGAGAGATCCTTATGTTTGACCTTTTTTGCAGTGCTGGATTTTTTTTCAGGTGCATGTATTATACATTTAGTTAATTTAGTTAAAAATACAACCATTTGACCATCACATAGAGGTGGTATGACCTAATATAGAGCACAATAATCTATAAATGTCCTTTTGTTAACTTTTGAATTGTTTTAATTTTAATTTATTCTGAAATATCTGCAATGTCTAAGGTATGTGGTCAAAATTACCTGAGTAATTATTTTTATTAAATATATCAAGTTCTATTTTGTGCTCAAAATTAGCATTGAGTTCCTCTTGTGTAGCTAATAGAGACTGGAGCATTGGAACACCAATCACTTCTTATTTATTAAACTTGTTTGCTTTTCAAACTTGATTTGATCTCCTTCAAGCATTGCATTGCATTGGCCACCACCTACTGGTAGTTACTGTGTTCTATCTTGACTTCAAGATGACCACTCTCTCTTGATTTTTTTTTTCCCCTCCCAACTCCTTTTCTTAAGTTCTTTAACTGGTAGCTGCTTCTCCTATGTGTCCCCCTTAAGGATCAGTTCTCCCCAGGGTTCTGTCAGTCCAAGTTAGGTATTCTTAACTTGAAGTTCACAGACCTAAAAGCCATTCTTATAATTCACGGAGACCTATGGATTTGGATAAGAAAAAGCATCGCAAGGCTTCCCTGGTGGTGCAGTGTTTAAGAATCCACTTGCCAGTGCAGGGGACACAGGTTCGAGCCCTAGTCCAGGAAGATCCCACATGCTGCAGGGCAACTAAGCCCGTGCACCACAACTACTGAGCCTGCGCTCTAGAGCCCGCAAGCCACAACTACTGAAGCCCATGAGCCTAGAGCCCATGCTCAGCAACAAGAGAAGCCACCGCAATGAGAAGCCCAGGCACGGTAACAAAGACCCAATGCAGCCAAAAATAATAAATAAATAAATTTATAAAAAAAGAAAAAGCATTACAACTGTATTCATTAACCTTTAGTTTAAAATTTGAAGGTAGGCAAAAACCACAGTAGTGGTAACAGTACCTGTATCTTTGTGACTAATAGAAATTGAATATTTTTATATCACATGACAGTTATTGTAGATACCCAGTATATCATTTATACCCACCACTAGTTTGAAATTACAGTAGCTATTAGGTTTTCCACAGGAGTTTGTTATTGATTTATTAGTAAAGAGGCAGATCTGTGATCATAACTCAAATGTGTTTTGTAAATATTTTGATAATTGTATTTTAATAAGTGGTTTTCTTTGTGACCCTATTTATTTAATTCTACACATTTCAATGATTTACTTAAGGCTTTCATAGAGTTTACCAATCTGTCAAAGGAGTGAATAACACTGAAAAGGTAAAGAAAGTTAAGTCTTTCTATGGGTGAGCACATCACTTCCAAGACTTCAGTAGTCATCAAGATTCTAGTGATCCTTGAATCTGTATCTTTAATAAAGACTTCTTTCCTGAATTAGACCATCTAGAAGTCTCACGGGAATGTTAAATTCAACTTGTCCCAGTTTGAACTCACTGTCTGTCTACCACTCCTCCCCCTCCTTATCTCAGCCTTCAGATCTGAATAGTCCTGTATCCCCTTGATTTAGTCATATTGCCCACATTCATCTAGTTTCACAAACCAGATCATGTAGTCATTCTTTATTTGAATGACTTAACAAAAATTTAAAAAATATATGATTCCATCTGGCAGTTTTTGTGCCAGGAGCTATTTGGGATTTGCATCTCAATTTCATTGTATCGTCACACAATTCTACACAAAAAGAAGGTTATTTGCCCCTTGGTAGACTGAGAAACACTAGCTTAGAGAAACTAGGTATCATTCAATGAGAAAATCAAGATTCAAGTCCAGGTTTGTCTGATTCAAAACCCATGTTGTCTCGATCACATAGGAAGTCAGTAGAGTACATTACGGCTCTTTTCATCCTAGTAGGAATGCAAGAAAGCGAGAGCCATGCTTCTCCCATTCATTCTTCAAACATTTATTGAGCCCCTGCCGTGCTTTAGAGGGTCTCACCTCTCTGTTAGGAGAAAAGATAAAGTTGAATGAGGCATGATACCCACTCTTAAGTACCTTATAGTTTAATCTTTTTGCAATTTAAACCTCTTCAAGCAGAGTGAATTACAAAAATTGGAAAAACATTGTTTTAGCAATTGGATAGGATAATAATAATAATACCAATTTTTTAATGCCAACTGAGATAAGGAAAAAAAAGTATAGCTTCAAAGCAGCAGTTACAGGATTTCTTTTGCTGTCTTAAATTTGTTACTCAATCATGTTCTTATTTGTGAACGTATTTCAAAGTTTCCAGCACTGTCTCACGTAATAAATTTGCATACAAATATATAGACTACCATGACAGAGACCGTATATTATTGTCAGTGATAAAATCTGAGTTTCTACATTATTCTTACTGTGATTAAAACAAACAAAACTACCACACATTAGTAGGTCCTTGAGAATTCCCACTATAACAGTTATGCCTATATTTAAATATTTGAATAATGTTTTCAAAATGAATTTATTATTTTCTAAAAATAATGCATGTTTGCTATTTTTAAAAATGCATCAAATCCAAATGAAAAAAGTAAAAGATTATCTGATATTTATATGCAAGTAAATACTGTTAAAAATTAGATTAACACAATTCCATGCATTTCTCTCATATGTGCCAAGAGAAGAACACATGGATAGATAGCTAGAAATACATAGATGGAAAATTTTTAATAAAAATTGGGTTATACATGCCATTTTAATACAAAGTATAAATAGTTAAGTAAAAAATTTATTTTTCCTCTCAAAGAAGTTTAATTTCTTAGTGTTTTTCAAACAAAAGGAGAAAACCTAGTTCAGTCTAAGAATGTGTTTAGTTTCCCAGTTGAGTGAAGAAAATCTGTTATAATTGCTTCTTTGACAGCATCAAATATTGTTTACAAGCCATCCAGTAACACTAATTAAAGAAGAAATCATTAGCTCAGTAATTGGGAGGAAGGAAAATCTTGTCCTTGGAAAAAACCCTAAGAGCTGATCCATTTCAATAGCTATCCTCATGCTCTCCACAGAATCACTTTTGCCATGAGCCTGACCTTGTTGGTGGGTCATTCTGATTCTGTCTACTACTGTGTTTAACCTTGGGCAACAGGGGCATCATCATCATTCCTGCATCTATTTTCTCTTTGTGAAGCCAGACGCTACCATTTGACAAGCATTTATCACCTCCCTTAACTTCCTCCTCCATTTACAGCCATAATTACCTTTTGGTTAAGAGTGTCTATCTTTCCAGAGACTGATAATTCACACATGAAGGAATTAATGCATCTTTGTACCCATGTAAGTTGCTTTTACAAACTGTATGTCTACACTGTACCAAAAAGAAGTCGTTGCTGAGCATACTTAGTTTTACAAATATTTAAGGTGCTTTGTAAAGCCCTTTGTCTCATCAGAGTGTACTAGTCTCACAAAAGTCTTCAGAAAGAAATAAGGTATATTGCTCCCTTTTAAAAGATGGAGAAATTTAAAGGGTAGTAATTTCATAATTTACTGGAATTCATAGACTATATTATAACACAAGCAGAATCAGGAACCAAATGTCCTTGTTTCTAAAGCAGGACGTTCTCCAGTACATCCAAGACTAATCCTTGGATTGCTATTACTAGTGAGGGTGCAAGTAGTAAGAAATTCTTAGGAAAATACAGGGAGAATACTGCTTATTGCATTTCAGTATATATGAACTATTCATGCTATCACAAATTTATTAAGACTCCAACAGATTAGCGTTAATTTGATTCAGGAAAGGCATTTTACTTGATTTCTTTTGTTTTTGTTTTTGTTTTGCGGTACGCGGGCCTCTCGCTGTTGTGGCCTCTCCCACTGCAGAGCACAGGTTCCGGACGCGCAGGCTCAGCGGCCATGGCTCACGGGCCCAGCCGCTGCGCTGCATGTGGGATCTTCCCGGACCGGGGCACCAACCCGTGTCCCCTGCATCGGCAGGCGGACTCTCAACCACTGCACCATCAGGGAAGCCCTACTTGATTTCTTTTAATGCACTGCAGTCATTTCCTTTGAGAAAGCTCATTAACTGAACCAAAAATAGAAGAATCAGTTATTCCATGCCATTTAGAACATTTGTAACTAGGTGCAAAAATTTTTTTCACAGTTGATTCTTAATGGAACCAAATATTATTATGCCTGCTAGGAAAAGAATTTTGGGGTAGGTAAAATTAAGTATATTAAGTTTGATTGATGACTTTTTAATATAAGGTTATATTTTTCTTCCTGAGTTAAGACACTTAATTTCAGAACCTTATAATTTGGTCAAACGCTGAACATTTTAAGTGTCCATAACCTGGCAAATCAGAGATCCTTAGTCCTAACGCAGAATGATGAATGACTTGTCTTTCCGGAATATAAAAGTAGGCTTAGAAAAATTGTTAATGTAGGGAAATCATTTTAATGGAACCCCGGTCTTTCTTTTCCTGGTTCCTTTTGCCCAGCTCTCTACACAGTCCAGGACTTGTATATTTGTAGTCTGGCTGTCCTTCAAAATCCATTCAGGCCCAGTTATTATCCTCAACTATGATGATGACTTATCTGAAAGTAGGGTCTATTGATTGAAGGACTTCATTTTCTTCTTGAGCTGTGTTCATTGTGATTGCTCTGTTGAACCTATATATGAGGTGAGAGCTGTTCCTCAGGGCTGCCTAACCTTTGACACTTCCATACCTGCTTGAAACAGACTGCCAGCTGAAATCTAGACTTGGGTTTCATGGCTTAATAGGCTCCAAAGGATTATCTTTGCACCATGGTTTTGTTTTAAGTTTATAATCCTTACAAGACTATAGACCATTCACTATAGCATCTGTGGGACAAATCACCAAGTTTTATATATTGAATCCTAGAATGTCAAAGTGTGTGACCTTGGCAATAGTTCCCCCCCCCTTTTTTTTTTTAAAATAATGGAATGAGGATGCTTCAGTAGATCTAGCCCTGAATTATCTGGGAAGTTTTTTTCACTATACAGAAGGCCAGATCTCACCTCCAGAGTTTCTGACTTAACTTGTCTGGGTTGGGCCTCAGCCACTGGTAAATGTTAAAGGATCCTTAGGTGACTGTCATTTCCAGCCAAGGTTAACGGCCACTGATATAGTCTCAGTGATGATAGATATTCATCAGCTGAGTAGGAGACAAGACGTCAAGTAATGGTCTAAGCTAGGACCTACTTGCTTTCTCTTTCAAACAAGATCCCAGAAAAGTACACACAAGATATCAATCTCATAACCATACAAATATTAGAAAAATAACTGGCACTAGCTATTTGACTTGGAATTACTTCTCTTTTGTTATGTTTAAACTCCAAATACAATAGGTGTTCACTTTATTTATATAACTGGGATTTGGCTGGTTTTTCTGTAGATAAGTAGTAGGTTGGGTTTAGTGGCTTTGGTCTCTTAGTATTCCACTATGCCAAGAACAGGAATAGGAATATAAATATAATGATTTCAACTACCCTTGTCCTCATTTGCTTTAAGGATAGTGTTGCTACCAAGTATTGTGAGCGTGAGTACTTTGGGCACGAGAAACTTAGTTTGGTTTTATATGTATGTATGTGTGTGTGTGTGTGTGTGTGTATATATATATATATATATATATATTACATAAGAACAAAAAGGATGACTTCCACATAGGTTATTTTTTTAAAAGGACCTATACTTATGTTGGAATTCTAGAGAATGAGCTCACAACTGAGCAAACAAATCTGAGGTTTTGAGATTTAAAGAATATTAGCAACTGGAAGAATGGAAAAAGACACCAAAGAAAGGCTAGGAAAGCAATTGCAAAGCCAGTGTGTGGTAAAATATCTCAGTTCCCATTTGGGATGTGCATGTGTGTGGGCTGGAAAGGGGGAGGAGGCCATGGATAAAAAAAGCTTTCCCAGAAAAGGAAAATATTTTGTTAAAAAGGTAATATATTTTTTGAAAGGATTGGGTGAAATGTAATAATTTAGAGGGCAACATATGAGTTGTATTAGCCCTATTTAATACAGTGAGGTTGTAAAATGCATGATTTTGTTTGGTTAAATACAATGATCAAGTAACTATCATTCATGTATCCTTAGAACAAAGTGTTGCAATCTTTTCAAACTGAGATTATTTTTAGAGAATCCACTAATGCTAAATCTCTCCTCCCTCCATCTCCGTTCCCTAATTGCATGATACTTCATGCCAAGGAGACACGAAGTTTCCTTTCGGTACTCAAAAGGAGTAATACCTACATAAAGATGCGTTTTTAAAAAAAAAACGCTCATGATCATTTACGATATCTGTCCTATCTTGAAATATGATTTGGGGGAAATTTGACCAGTAGTTTTTATGCATGAACTAGAAAGCTTCATATATATTACATAAATATGTATATATATTTCTGCGTGATTCTTTCTTGGTGCCCTGCCCCACCCACCAGGAACAAGAGTATGTTCACTGATGAAGGGTATGGTTTATACCAGATTTGGTGCTGCTGTCAGCTAGCATCTGGGGGGAATGGTGTGAAAACTAGAGGAAAGCTGTGAAGTGGCTGCTATTATTCAGTAATGATGACATCACACAAGTCATGACTTGTAAATCAATAGGAGATGAAAGTCAAGTAAATCCTAGGAGATGTAAGTCAAGTAAATGCTAGGAGATGCCACTGCTGAGTATGCACTTGAGTGTCTCGGGGTGAAGAGCCTTGTAGGGGACTGTCTTTGCCCACCTCCATGTTATTTAAATCTCCAATGATGGCTAAGCAAGCTTTTCAAGAGGTTTTAGAATCAGACTGAAATTAAATAAATACATAATGTGAAAAAGCGTAGTTTGTTATTGAAAACCTTAAGTGAATATAGATATGTATGTGAATGTATACATGTTTACACATCCATTTTCTGTTACTATAATTTAGGCATGATTGGTCCTAATTAGAAACTTGACTTGGTTTAAATCATATTTCTTATAACACAAAGTACTTTACTGAAAAGAAGAAATTGTCCTTGATTCACCTTCTGTTTATCATGGAAATAAATGCTAGCTCGGGGCTTCATGGATTAATCATAGGGATGATACTCAGAAATCCTTTCCCTACAGTGTAAAATCAGATACTGTGCAAAAGGGAAGAGAGATGATTAGCTGTTTTTCTCCTAGTGTAGACAGTCCCATAGTCTAGTCAATGCCTAAAAGAGAAAATTATTTTTTTCTAGAGGACAGCTGTGGATGGGCATCTGGCTTAGAATTAGAAGACCAGGTGTTGTTTCTGTCACAGCTATGTGATATCTTAGGCCCATGATTTATCTTCTCTGACTCTCTAAACTCTCACTGATAAAGTGAAAGTGGTAATTTTACCTCATAGAGAAATTTTAAGGATTAAATTTATATCCTTTTTCAACTGTAATGAACTATGCAAATGATTGTTTTCTACTATGGTTATTAGAATTTATTAAGGGCGTATGAGGTATCAAATATGTAGCACTTCACATAATTTTGTGCATCAGGAATTTGGAAAGTCTCGGCTGGGAAGTGTGTCTCTGACCCTCTTGGTATCAGATGGAGCAGCTGGAACCAGAGGATCCGTTTCCAGTGGCTTCTTCACTCACAGGTGTGGTGTTTAGGTGCCCCTTGGCTTCCCTCTCTCTACCTGGCATTACATCTGTTAGGGCCTCTCCATGTGGCTCTGACATCTCACAACATGGTGATCTCAGGGTAGTCACTCTTTTTATGTAGTGGCTGGCTTCCAAGAGAGAGCAGCTGGGCTTCCCTGGTGGCGCAGTGGTTGAGAGTCCGCCTGCTGATGCAGGGGACTGGGTTCGTGCCCCAGTCCGGGAAGATCCCACATGCCGCGGAGCGGCTGGGCCCGTGAGCCATGGCCGCTGAGCCTGCGCGTCCGGAGCCAGTGCTCCGCAATGGGAGAGGCCACAACAGTGAGAGGCCCGCATACTGCAAAAAAAAAAAAAAAAAAAAAAAAAAGAGAGCAGCTGTCAACACCAGTTCAAGGCTGCACCCAGAACTGGCACAGCATCCTCTCCACTGTATGCTCCTGGTCAAAGCCATCTTCAGGACTGCACAGGTGCAGTGGGGAGAAGGAACAGATGCTGTCTCTTGATAGGGTGGTGGCCAGGCCAGCTGGGCTTTGAATCAGATCTGACCCATTATCTTCTACTGCTTACATTTGTTTTTTCTGATATGCATTTAATAAATGAACACTTATAGCTTCTTACATAATACACAAAACGTGCGTGCACACAAAACAGTGTACGCAGAGGCAGCTGTTGCCTGCTATTTTATCTTCTGGCAACATCCAGTCCCTTCACATTTGCACGTGCCTTTGTTACCATGACAATTGATAGTTGTATGATGTTGAAAGTGTGTGGAATGTCAAGGTCGAATATCTGCACTTTATTTTGGCTAGGCTAGTCTAAGTCTAAGGAATAATAGAAGTTTGATGCTTAAGACAGCTTGGTGATGAAAATATTTTAAGATGTGGGTACTATGGAGGCAGCTACGTCCTCTGCATAAGACTAGTCATCCTTTTCATAAATTTGTGGAAATACATTTGTGGTGTATATGGTATATCAACCTGGGTGATAGGACCACTTTATTCCTTAGGATAGATGACTATCCAGAACACCAAATTCCTTCGTTATGTCAGAAAGGAGAGGATTTATTTTTCTAAAACTGTCTTTTTAGTGCTCAAAGCCATAATAGCATGAGCTCTACAATGAGCTTAGTAACCATGACAAAATCTTATTGTGGCCCTCCTTCAGTAATCTCAAGTAGGCATTGAGGGACCATTTGCTGTGTGTGTGTGTGTTTGTGTGTGTTACTTCATCCTTTTCCATTCATTCTGGGGAAATTTCAATACCAGTCTTCCTCTGCTGTTCTTTGCCTTGCCTTCTTGATGTCCGTTTTCTTTTGCTTTCTCTTCTCATCTTCTGCTACCTCCCTTCCTGATAGGATCTGAAGGAAGATTCACATCATTGGAAAGTGGCAAGACCTTGAACCCTGTGACGGGGCCCTCTTTTGCCCTGTGTCTACATTCCCATTCTCTTCTGTCCTGTGAAATCTGATTTCACTACCTGTAAGTGCCTCACAGGAAACAGATGAATAAGAAGAATCATGCAGGCTGGATACAAATAAAACAGGGTCTTCAGGATTACCTATTTTCTCCCTGTTTGGTTCAGACATGAGTAAATGGAAATATTTTTCTACTAGAAAAAAATTATCAGTGATAATTGACACTTAGACTAATTGTAGAAGAGACAATGGGGAGTGGTGGAGAGTGTGGCAGATGGAAGGGCAAAAGCCCTTCAGGAGAGGCACAGGCATTACTTAGCTCCAGGTCACTAGAATCTTGTGAGAATGCAGAGCTATTATTACCAGATCCCATTTTTTGTGAATTCTCCCGATTTTTAAATGTTGGTGACTATTTTAAAACAAAATAAAATTCTGTATAAATCAATAAAATATATCTTTAGACCAAATTTTGCCCATGGACCCCGGTCTATAAAGTTGACTTGACTCTTGACTCTTTTCTTCCTCTTGAGCTTTAGATTAATGTCCAGCCTCTCCTACGACATCTTCATCAAATATCTAAAATTCATCATGCTTAACATGTCCAAGTCAGAGCTCTTACTGTTTCCCCCTAAGTTTTCTTATCTCCAGAAATGGCACCATTATCAGTTTAGGAATCTACCTTCATCATCTTTCTATTCCTCCCCATAACCCAGTTTGTCAACAAGTTATACCATTTCTAATCTCCAAAATTTAGCTAGAACACGTCTACTTCTCCCCATCTTCACCACCACTCTTAATATTTGCTCCATTTCACTTTCCTGGACCAATGCAATAGCCTTTAGGTTGGTCTCTCTGCTTCCATTCTTTTCCCTTTTCATCCATACTATATCAGCGCTGGAGAAATATTAGACGACCGCAACAAAAACAAGAACATTATTCTTCCACTGGAATCTTTCAATGACTTCCCATTCCCATCGGAATAAAAGCCGTAATCTTTTCCACGGCCTGCTTTTTATAATACCACTCTCTCGCTCACTATTTCTGAGCCACATTAGTCTTCCCTGTGTCGTCGAAGAGGACAAGCTCTTGTCCATCTCGGGATCATAGTGGTTGCTTTTCTCCTGGAGCTTTGAATAGTTGGCTTCCTCTCATATCATGTCTCAGCCCAAGTGTCTCCTCAAAGAGGAGTTTCCTGACCATCTTATCTAAAGTAGCCCCTTCTACTCAGTTTTTCTCTATCACATCATGATTTATTTTCTCCATTAATAAACTACTGTTAATTTGATTTTTATGAATTTTTTACTAGTTATAACTTCCCCCCCTTGAATGTAAACTCTGTTAAAGGAGAAATCTCATCTGTCTTGTTTGCTCAGAATTCCTGGAAATTCTCAAATCATAAACTATTCTATGTCTTCTTTCAAAAAATTGAAATATAAATTGATATATAACGTTGTATTAGTTTTAGGTGTACCATATATTAAAAAGAATTTTTTTAATTTAAGTTTATTTCAAAGTATAGTTGATTTACAGTGTTGTGTTAGTTCATATGTTTTTTTTACAACACTTTATTCTCACATTTTAAAAATAATGTGAGTACATAGTAAACAGTGATTCATTTTTCCGTGATAGGGTCTAGTCTGGATCTAGCCATAGGATCTAGCCTGGCATGTGGTATTTGAGAATAAATATTTGAGGGAATAAATGGTTTGAGTACTTATACATATTTAGCATGAAGACATCACTACTTTACAAAAAGCCTCTCATTCTTAACATGCCCTGTGTTAACCTGGACGTGCCGACATTAATCACTGCAGTCAGCACCAACTTCCCTCACTCTCTGTGGACCAGCCACATAATTCCCTCGCTTGGCATCATCACAGCTATTGTTTCTTCCGCTCAGAATGATCCTTCAACTCAGACTCCTTTCAGCTAGCCGACTTTTATTCTGTTCTTCCTTCAGATCTCAACTGAATGTTGCTTACAGTAAAGATTCCCTTGCCTGCCTCACATCCCATCACCTGAGGCTTGCATTGGTTTTCCCCAAATATATACTTTCACGTGCTTTTTATTTGTATCCCTTATCCCAATTATAATTAACCTACTTTCTTGTTATAATTTGTTTACCATCTGTAAGGACCAAGTCCGTCTTGTTTACTGGAACATTACAGACTTCCTAGAGCAGAGTCAAAACTGAATACATATTCATTCACAAACATTTGTCAATTTATAGTTGAAAATACAGAACTCACTTTTCTGCCATTTCTGTTCTCCCAGAGTACAGATTAATTACCATTAATAGAAATTAATTAACATGTCATCCTCAATTACTAATACAGGACCTTCATTTCCTAAAAAAGTCCTCCTCCATTACTTTTGGGAGATCTTGAGGGATTTGCATGTGGGCTCATGAACCATTCCTGTCAGCCCGCATAAAGTCTGCTGTTTCCTTTCCTCCTCTCTGACCCTCTCCTCTATTAATATTTGCCACTAGAGGACCCGTGTGAAGGGACTCTTCCACTGTCCCCCAAGCTCTCAGCAAGTTGAATTCCATTTGTTCCTTTAGGGCACCATTGGAATACCATTGAGGATCCTCATACCACCACCACCCCCTCCACATTTTGTGTCAGTAAGAAAACAACCATGGCAGCCAGGCAGATTCAGACCTGTGTTGAAATCTAATGGAAGATGCTTTGCAATTGAAGGGCAGGAAAAATAATTTTCCATCTACCCTTCTAAGTTCTTGGCTGGAACCACCACCCACCCCTCCCTGCACCCCCTCCCGCCCCACAGTAATAAAAGACAGATTTAACAGGAGAAAAACAAACAGAAGTTTAATAACATATATACCTCCTGTATACATGGGAGATAACCAGGAAAACTGAGTAACTCTTCAGAATGACGGAAGTCAGCACCTTAAATACTTCCTCCAGCTAAAGACAAAGGAAAGATGTTGGGGACAGGGAGGCAGGTTATGGGAAGTGACCAGGAAACACCCAGCCAGCAAGGCTATGAAGGGAATGGTGGTTAAGCAGATTTTAAGTTCTTGCCTTCTCCACTGATAAGAGTTGCTAGAGATTTAGAAATTTTCCCTTATAAATGTAAATTTCTCTTACAAAAGAGTCATTTCTACTCGTTTTTCAGAGGTTTTCTTCTGTCTGCTGTTTCTTAAAAATCATCAGCCTAAAATAGCCCTTAAGCCAAGGGAGGCATATTTTGAGGTGGCAAATTCTGCTCACCTTCACAATTCCAGCATGATGAACCACCCCGTACTGATAAGTACTGTGACAGTATACAAAGACAAAGGAATGAATGCAGTTTCAGGATCACAGAGCCTCTAATGGGCCTAGGTTTCAGATATATTTATAGCAAATCCATCAAAATGATCAGGGATCCCAGCCAAAGCCGCCTCCTTTCTCCCTTTCCCCATACCATCACTGATGACTGCAAGGAATTTCATAGGCTTATAAAAGTGAAAAACACTGATGTGAGACCAAAGACTAGGAATGGTGAGGAATCTGCTCTTTGGCAGGCAATGTTTTTCCAATATGTACAGTGACTAAACTTTTCCATAGAAAAAATTTTCCACTCAGATAAATCTGCCATGCTTTATGACCAAATGCAAAACAGAATGATAGACACTGAGCAGCCTAGAGACGGCCTGACCTGCCTTTTACAGCCTTGCGGGAGCCAATTTGATTTCTGAGCAGTGAAATGCGTCAGTGCCTGAGAAATACAGAAACACCAGGTGAGAATTCAGAAGAGGTCTGTTGTTAAAATGCAGGAGTTGGAACAAAATAGAAATCTTACTCTTAGAAAATTAGTAGAGATGGAACAACCTGGGAGAGCAAATGTTTAAATCAAAGGAGATAAAAATAATTAAGGGAAACAAAAATAGACTGAAGAGGTGGCCAGTTCTTAGGCTCTGCTTGTAAATAAAGATCAGAGGGAAAAGTGAATATGTCTAGAAATGAAAAGCATTACTGTGAGCAACTTACTTCAGCGTGGATCTCACACGTATTACTTTTGAGATATTTAAATATATTGCGTGACTTTTGAATGTGTCCACACAGCAGTTGCAGCTGCATGCTTTGTAATGTCTTTGTTGACTCTTACCACCTGCGAAGTGATGGAAGCTAATACTTCAGTTCAGTGATGAGGGAGTATAAGAAAGCATTATTCACAGTAGGTACTGTTGTATTCAGATGTGCTTAGCCTCTCAGATTCTTGCTGTCATTAAATGAAAGCCCCACCAGGGGGAGTGAGGGAACAAATCTCCAAGCCCTGTCCAGGCACCTTTCCAACTGAAGGTACACTGGATTCCAGAGTGAACTGCTCAATATTCCCTCCACCCTCCACCACTTCCCCACCACCACCACCACCCCGGCGAATTATTTGCAGCCTGCATTTCCCTGTGGGCAGTTTCTTTCAGATTTACTTTCTCTAGTTTTTCAGCTGCTTTTTTTAGTTGTAAATCCATGCTATGGTTGAGCACCAAGCAATATTCCAGCAAACTCCAGCAGGGAAATATTTTCCTACAGGATCTCTAAAACCTTGCATAGTCACCAGAGCCTTCCCCAGTGCCTTGGCAAAGGTAGCATTCTGGTAACTGAGCCTGGGGACTGGGAGAGGCGACAAAATTAGATGGGAAGGCGATAACACTGCTTAGGGAAGCTCTGGGAACGGCTTAATGACTCAGAATGAAGAACTGGGGACGCAGGCCGGTCAGCACAATAGATGCAATTAGCAAATGCAATTATCATCACCATATAAATCCCTCCGTCTTGACTTTCTTCTTTGTATTGCCAAGGCAACCCAGGCAGCCTCCTCCTTTCCCACCCCCTCCATTCCAACAACCCCAGTCCCCTGCCCCTCTCACTTGCTGCCTCTGCCCTTGGAGTTGATTTTAAACAGGTTGCACCTGGATTAGCACGTGTCTGGGGTGGAGGAAGGGCAAAATGGGCGGGGAGAGCGAGGACCTAGGCTTTGCAGCTGAGATTTTTTGCTGTTGGTTCACACTCTTTCAGGAGTGCCAGTTTAGGAATATTTTATTCCTTTTTGGGATCCTCGCCGGGCATGAAAAACACCTTTCTTTTCATCCTAACATGGGAGTTTGCAGATGGAGAGAAGTGCACCCAGGTGCTTCAGTATATGCTCCAGGTGCACCTTTTGCACATTTAAATCTGTCGTTAGAGCTAGTTTGTTGTAAGATGGGCAGTGTTTCGAGTTCATTTTCATGGTCACTGATAGCCAGAAATTGTGAAGAGCAAAGTCACAACTCAGGAAAAGAAATGGAAATGACTAAGAAAAATTGTGTATATATTTATATATGCATATAAACAATAGTAACATCTGAGTGAGAAGTGGTATTGAGGAAAAACGTAAGCACTTTAATTTTCTAACTTAAACAGTTTTGCCTTTTATTAAACAAATATGTAATACTTTTAAAAATACAAAACTAACCCCAAAGTTAAAGTAAAATTCCCTTAAAAATAAAGACAGTCTCCTAGCAATCCCACTACTGGGCATATACCCTGAGAAAACCATAATTCAAAAAGAGTCATGTACCAAAATGTTCACTGCAGCTCTATTTACAATAGCCAGGACACGGAAGCAACCTAAGTGTCTATCAACAGATGAATGGATAAAGAAGATGTGGCACATATATACAATGGAATATTACTCAGCCATAAAAGAGAAACGAAATTGAGTTATTTGTAGTGAGGTGGATGGACCTAGAGTCTGTCATACAGAGTGAAGTAAGCCAGAAAGAGAAAAAGAAATACCGTATGCTAACACATATATATGGAATCTAAGGGAAAAAAAAAGGTCATGAAGAACCTAGGGGTAAGACGGGAATAAAGACACAGACCTACTAGAGAATGGACTTGAGGGTATGGGGAGGGGGAAGGGTAAGCTGTGACAAAGTGAGAGAGTGGCATGGACATATATACACTACCAAACGTAAAATACCTAGTGGGAAGCAGACGCATAGCACAGGGAGATCAGCTCGGTGCTCTGTGACCACCTTGAGGGGTGGGATAGGGAGGGTGGGAGGGAGGGAGACGCAAGAGGGAAGAGATATGGGAACATATGTATATGTATAACTGATTCAGTTTGTTATAAAGCAGAAACTAACACACCGTTGTAAAGCAATTATACTCCAATAAAGATGTTAAAAATAAATAAATAAGTAAAAATAAAAATAATAAAGACATTCTGATCAGTTTGGGAAAAAGTAAGATGTAGAATCGAAGTGAAGCCAATAACTCCAATAATAGCAAAGCCTTCCCTGAATGCTTTCTGTGTGCCAGGCAGTATTCTAAGCCCTCATTTGATTCTCACAACCACCCTGGGATGTAAGTATTTTTATCTCATTTTTGTCAGATGAGAAATGAGGAACAGAGACAACTAGCCCAAGATTACTTAATGCTCTGAACTACCAAGTGATACTGCCTTTCATCTTCAAAATTATCTGCTGTGATTTGTTTATAACATTGTATTTGTCCATTATTCCTTTAGGAGAGAAAGAGCAAAGGAAAGGTAGGCAGCTTGATAACATTAAACATAATTAACCCTCAGGTCAACTTGACTCTGGTCTAGCAAATAATTGTATGGATTTTTGGAGTCAGCTGTAGGTAGGTGCATACCTAGGCTTCACCACTTAGTAGCCTGGCAGGCTAGCTTCTCAGCCTTAGTATCCAGATGTGTGCAATGGATTGAATAATAGTTACCCACCTTCTAGACTACCCACTTTCCTTTAGGTTCTCATCCCACCCACCCTGTACCTGCCTACACCTGCCCCCATATTTTGGTTACTTTCTTCCCTCTTGATGGAGAAGAAAGGGCTGGATAAACTCATTCAGATAACATTTTAGTTGCACAGTGCCTTTCTGAGGGGTATTGACACTCTAAAATAGAACCCAACTAGAAACAAAAATGCTTACACCAAAGGCACCGTTGATTATGAAA
This sequence comes from Delphinapterus leucas, assembly GCF_059928025.1. Taxonomy (NCBI): domain Eukaryota; kingdom Metazoa; phylum Chordata; class Mammalia; order Artiodactyla; family Monodontidae; genus Delphinapterus; species Delphinapterus leucas. The sequence goes on along the minus strand of NC_143137.1, from coordinate 67,623,571 downwards.
TATTGTGGGAACGAGATCCTGACAGCAACTACACCCTGATTTGCACCTCTCTTTGTCATTTGCATTTTCTACCTAAGGCTTCACTGTAGTTTTTCCACATTGGTCACAGATATAACACATTACAGAGACGTAGAAATGAGGGGAGAAAAGTGAGAGACTTTGTAGAACATTCCTCATACCTGCATGGCCTCCCCATAAGCGTGCTGAGTCTGGGCTCAAAAGGGTGATACGGCCCAAATAAGGTCTCTTTTTTCAACTGGTTTTTCCCTTCAGAGGCTGTTTTATGGGAAAAAATCAAAGGCTGCCCATTTATGTTTTCCCAGCTTTATTGAGATATACTTGACATAGTACTATTACACTGATACATCGCAAAATGATCGCCACCATAGTGTTAGCTAACACCTGCATCACATCACCTAATTACTATTTCTTTTTTATGGTGAGAATATTTAAGGTCTACTCTCTTAGCAACTTTCAAGTATATAGTACAGTATTATTAACTATAACCACCGAGTTGTACCTTTTAGATCCCTAGAACCGATTCATCTTGTAACTGGATGTTTGCGCTCTTTAACCAACATCTCCCCTTTCCCTCCACCCCCAGCCTCTGGTAACTACCATTCTAGTCTCTATGAGTTCATCTGTTTCAGATTCCATATATAAGTGATATCATACAGTATTTGTCTTTCTGTGTGTGACTTATTTCACTTAATGCCCTCAAGTTCCACCCATGTTGTCACAAATGTCAGGATGTCTCTTCTCATGGCTGAATAATATTCCACTATATATATAAAATCTCACATCTTCTTTATTCATTCATCCATTGACAGACACTTAGCACTTAGGTTGTTTTCATATCTTGGCTATTGTAAATAATGCTGCAATGAACATAGGAGTACAGGTATCTCTTCAAGATTCTGCTTTCATTTCCTTAGGATATATACCCAGAAGTAGGAGTGCTGGATCATATGATAGTCCTATTTTTAATTTTTGAGGTACCTCCGTAGTGTTTTCCATAGTGACTGCACTAACTTACATTTCCACCTGCAGTGCACAAGGGTTCCTTTTTTCCACATCCTTGCCAGCAGTTGTTATTTCTTGTCTGTTAGATGACAGTGATCCTAACAGGTGTAAAGCAGTATCTCACTGTGGTTTTAATTTGTATTTCTCTGGTGATTAGTGGTATTGAGTACCTTTTCATATACCTGTTGGCCATTTGTATCTCTTCTTTGGAAAATGTCTATTCAGTTCCTCTGCCCAGTTTTTAATCATTTTTTGTTTCTTTTTTTTTGCTATTGAGTTGTGTGAGTTCTTTTTATATTTTGACTATTAACGCCTTCTCTGGTATTTGATTTGCAAATACTTTCTCCCATTTCATAGGTTGCTTTTGCCCTTAATTTTAGAGACCATCCTTGAATGGGATGTTAAATGGTTTAATCGCATAGAAAAACCTGCTGCCCTCGCGGCAGACTTTGGATTGAGAGGTAAACAACTATTAGTTCAGAACAGACCCACATCAGTTCACTGGCTCAAATACCTGCTTCTAGCCACCAAGGATCTGAAACTTTCCTTGAGCTATATTCAGGCTACAACTTGATAAACACTAGGAAAAAAATACTACATAGTGTTTCTTGTGTAGATAGTGAATTTTGTTGTATGTCCCAGCTGTTCTATTGAGGCCATAGGGTTTGGCAACTCCCTGAGAACGGTGGGATTTTGGAAGTGGAAAATATGAATTTGGAGGAGAGCCGTCCGCTCCCAATACACACACACACACACACACACACACACACACACGGGTCTCTATCTCTTTGACTTGAATTTTCAGGGAATATTAACATGGAACCTGGAGGTTACAGTAGGGACTTTGGTTTAGATTCAGAGACAGATGAGGAATCATAGAAAGATTTTCAGCCTTATACAAACCTCTTGACTTACCTTGTTTTGGAGAACAGACACAGGAAGGTGGGATAAGAAGCAGGGAGACCAGACAGAGGAGGACTGCTGCAATAAACAGGTGAATGATGGCTGCAGTTTGGATCAAGGTCGGTGAATCTTGAAAGAGAATGGATTCTGGATAGACATATATAAGTAGCCTCAGAGGAGGCAGTGACAGGATGAATATAGTACTTGAAAGAAAGAGGAGCCAGAGATAACTGCAGAGTATGGGGTACTCTTTTCTTTGAGAAAACAGGGTTTCATTGCTTTCTTGATTATCATTAGATGGCACTTAGTGGCACAGTGCTACCTGTAAATTGTCAAAATGGGTTAAATCTAGAGAAAAACTATTCCATAGTTTTTTAAGGACCATGCTTCTGTACCGATTGAGTCCCCTGCTGCTAAATGGGCTGGGGTTCTGCATTTCAATCCTGGCGCTGATAGTATCTCACTCTGTTACCTTGGGCAAGTCGCGTCAGCTTTCTGGATCTCATTCCGTTTCATTTGCAAAAGTAAAATGGCTTTACCAGGTTATCTGAGGTCCATTTCAGTTCAACAACATTCTATTAATCTTTGTGCCTATTACCTGATGAGGCAAACAGCTCACTCTTCATATGTGATTGAGACTAATTGTAAAAATGTCACACAGAAGATTGTCAAATGACTTTCTGTCAAAATGAGTTTGGGAAGTATTTTATTTCAGAAATGAAAACAGAATTATTTTAAAGCATTACCAGTCCGTAAATTGTAGACATTTCTAAAGGTCAGAATATTGAGCCTCAGAAATAAGTGTTTACCAATAAGATAATTGTTTGAATAAATTGCAATTTTTGCTTCCCCCCAAGAAAGACTTTCCTGTTGGTCTTTTTAGCTTAATTGTAAACCATCAAGAAGAAATGTTAATTAAAACCAGAGGCATTAGTTTTTTCCTCAGTGTTTAAGAGTTTAAAAAAAATCACTCCAAATTCATTGATAGATTCCACAGTTTGCATTCTTCATTAACTTAGCTCTGTGATATTTATTTATTAGACGTCAATCAAGGATTTACACTTTCTGAGCACAAAGGTTGTGTTTTATGATCAAAGTCCGCCTTCAATGAGTAATTTCAAAATAGTAGAATTTTTATTTTTTCCTCCTGCCCAAGGATCTAATCTCATATTTGCCAAGGAACCATTTTTTTAAATAAATTATTCCATAGGTTGGCTGTTTAAAAGCTATTAGTTCTTTCATTCACTCAATATATTATACTATGTGCCAGGTACTATTTTATGTAGTAGGGATAGAACTGCAAACAAAGTCCCTAGGCCTCTGGAACTTTGCTATAGTCTATTTCATGTTCACCTTCTACGTGTCAAATGAACAAACTTAGGAGAACCTAGGGTATGATATTGTCTCTAGGTGTTTAGAATTATAATTCTTAAACAGATGTTGCTGCCTCATATGTTTAAATCCATGTATTGACTACTATTTGTCATTCTTCCTTCTTTAACTTTCAGTACGCTTAACTCTGAGTACTCTTACCTACCACTGCTAGGTAAGCTGAAATTTTTAGTTAGTTTTTCATAGACAATGGATCTTTCAACCAGGCCAATGGACCTTGTGCATTTCAATAAATAAAGGTACCATGGTTAAGAGTAAAGAAATTGGATTGAGAATCAAAAGTTTAAGCTCTGGACCTGTCATGTACTGTGGACTCAAGCAGTTTACTTATTAACTTGTCTGAGCTGAGGCCTCATTTATAAAATGGGCACCTCTTGAAGTTCTCTTAAGGTTCTAGTGAAATGATATATCCTATTATTCTAAACTCTAAAAGGACATTCTGTCATGCTAATGTCTAAAACACTGATTCTTAGTTTTAAAAGTAGCAACCAAATTTGTTGTAGACCTATAACGTAATACATACACATTAAAGAGAATAAAAATGAATAGCTTTTAATAAACTTGAAAATTTTAATCATCACATTATTTTGTTCATCAAGTATATCGGGTCAGAGAACTTTCCAAGACATATCAATTTATTTCCATTTTCTTTAACTTGGAATGGGCAAATCAGAACAGCACACTCAAAACAGAGCGTGACAGAAAAGAAAATTTGTTTACCTCTGTTTATCTAAAAGAGGATGAACAAGGCTAATTTGTTTAAAAATGAGAGTTTTATGCATTTCAAATAGCACAAATGGCTTGTGGACACATTTTTCTCATTTCTAGGGTGATATTACCCTTCAGAGGTTTACTGAAAGTGACATAGGTGTTCCACAGGTACTATTGATTACTCATCAGGATGTATTAGGCTCAATGAGATCATAAAATAAGGTACTCATTGAGAGATTTTAGAGTCTCAATAGAGAATGGAAAATGAACGGCACTATCCCTGCAGATAAGTTAAAATGGTCTTTGAGCTTTCCACAGTAAATTTGAAGACTCCAATGGGCAGAACAAAAGAATGGCAATGGGTGGAATGAAGCACAGGTTACATGCTAAGACCATATCAGTCATCTCAAGCAGGACAAGCCATCATTTTTAGCTGAACGTTAGCCTTATATTTTACTCTCTTTGTCTCCAAGAATGTCGTAGTTCTACTGTCTTACTAGGGAAAGTGTTTTATTTCAGAATATATACTTTAAATATTTGCAGGGAAGCATTTTATCTTTACCTATGTAACATTCCTCATAAATGGTACAAGACTTCAAGGAGATATCACAGACACTGGTGCCTGAAAGAAGAAAAAGAATCTAAATGGATGGAGCACATTATTAAATAGTGTTTCTTATTATAAAAGAAGTTGGTACCTAGTCATGTGATTCACACCTGAAAATAATTTATTAATTGTTCATGTTTGCTTGATGAAGTACTAGACATAGCCTTTATGGATCAGGAAATAGGAATATGCAGCAGGAAACAGACTAGCATAAATCACCACTGAGGTGACGTTCAGAAACTGAATGAAGGAAAAACAAAACCAATACAAATATCCTACATGGTTGTTTTACATTATATCACCAGGTAAATAAATTAATCAAATGGTAACAGTCTCATGTAGAAACCAAATAAATGTATTTGGGGAAAGTTTCAGCTCATAAATTGATATGTGATGTATGTCTCACACAAACACCTCTGAAGCTGTTCCTTTCTTCCATGCACTAGCAATTGAATGCTCAGTGGCTGCACTTGGCAAGTTGCTTGTCTCATGCAGCCTTCTACCAATTTTGAATAAGAAGAAGAGCAAAATTAGAACTCAACTGTTATGCCATTGACAAAATAATAAATAGGAACCCACCAAAAATGTGATTAAAGAACAAAGGCATGAGCAACCCAGTTCTGAAGATGTTCATCCTCACCACGCATAAATCTAGTTTAATATTTCAAAGAATAAATACAGACAGGAGAGCGAGGTGAAAATAGTTGTCAAACCGCAGCACAACAATCTACATGCAGAAAGGAGAAGGGGTAGTTATTTTAAGAATGTCTTATTTTTGCATTTGATAATATAGACTCATTCAAACTTCTTTCCTCAATAAGTCTTAAATTAATATTTACCTTATTTCCTCAAAGGGCAAATAGAAGACATTTGAAGACAGATAATATGTCCTAAAACACAGGAGTAGATAAATTTGTAAATTTACTGTAGTGGATGTTAAGGTCCACTCAATAGACCCCCCTTTAGAAACAGTGCACTAGTTCCCTCCACAGCTGAGGGTGTTCCTGGCTCACAACCCTCCCCAAGAATTGCCTTCTGCCAAAGGGTGCTTTGTCTCCACAACAGGTGGAGGAGTAAAAGGGAACAAAAGTTGAGCACCCTTGCCTCAATTTGGGAAATCTCTTAAGGGGAACGCCAACTCCGGAGCTCCCCAGGGAACCAGATCAGTCCTCTGTGGTCACCCTTTCACAGTCTGTCTATTTCCTCTGACCAGTCCTGCTTGCTTACCTCTCTTTTGGTGGTTGTTCTGAAGAGCGCTGCCCAATACACATGCAAGCAATTGTCAGTCTCAGAGTCTGCCTCCTAGGGCATTGACCTTGGCACTGGCCTCCTCCCTAATTAATTATAATTTGAAACTGGGTACACTCTAACAGGAAATTGGAAAATCTCTGCATTTTCTCATTACCTTACCATCATTTTATTAAATTACTTTGCTCATTTGTCTCAAAACATACTGCTTCCCTTTTATTCATCTTTCATAATCTTGATCAAATTCTGATCACATCAAGAATGCAGGATGCTGACTTTTTCTTTTCTGGATGCATGATTTAATAAGGACAGAAAATGTTGAAAGGTCATTGAGTCCAGTTTTAGTTCTAGTTTTCAAAAGCCAATAGACTATGAACATTCTATTCAGTCCTCCAAATTAGCATTAGTTGTCCCTATTCAAGATGTCCCTGTCTGACAGTTCATTCAGATTTATATTCCCAGACATGGGCTACTACGAAAATTGAATTTAAAAGAAATAAACCAGGAGTTATATCAGGAGCACTGCCAATTCTATTAGGTACAATTTGTATTTTTAAAAACAACTTAAATATACCAATAAAATGATTACCCACTATCTACTAATGTTTACTATCTAGTATATATCACACTAGGCACTTTTCCCCTATTGTCCCTAAACCTCACTACATACTACGGGATAAATATTATCAGTATTATACAAGGGAAGAGAAATAAGGTTCATGACTATTAAGTAAATAGGCCAAGATTGCATGTTTCATTAGTGGTAGTTTTGAAGCCCATTGGCCAAAGGCTACCAAGGATACATCTGTAGTAATACAATGCCAAGTTTATTTAGCTTGGTGTAGCAAGGGAGGACACTCCGCAGGCAAACCTTGGGAGTTTCTCAATCTGAGGAAATAATGACAAGCTTTTACAGGGTATTGGGGCTTGGTTTGAGTGGTTTTAAAATGAGCTTTATACACAATGTTCATTGCTTGCAGCACTATTTACAATAGACAGGACATGGAAGCAGCCTAAGTGTCCATCAACAGATAAATGGATAATGAAGATGTGGCACTTATATACAATGGAATATTACTCAGCCATAAAAAGAAACGAAATTGAGTTATTTGCAGCAAGGTGGATGGACCTAGAGTCTGTCATACAGAGTGAAGTAAGTCAGAAAAACAAATACCGTATGCTAACACACCTATGGAATCTAAAAAAAAAAAAAGGTTCTGAAGAACCTAGGGGCAGGACAGTGGGAAGCAGCTGCATAGCACAGGGAGATCAGCTCGGTGCTTTGTGTCCACCTAGAGGGGTGGGATAGGGAGGGTGGGAGGGAGACGCAAGAGGGAGGAGATTTGGGGATATATGTATATGTATAGCTGATTCACTTTGTTATACAGCAGAAACTAACACACCATTGTAAAGCAATTATACTCCAATAAAGATGTTAAAAAAAAAAAGTAGCCTGAAGCCAACCTAAGAAAACATCTGTTCCTGGGTTCCATGCCAGACTTACTTAATCAGAATCTTTGGGAATGGGCTCTAGAACCAGCATTTTAAATATGTATATCAGATCATCCCAATGCACTCCAAAGTTTAAAAACCACTACTCTACAATATGACATCAAGGAAACAGCCAAGAGGAAAACATTTTAAAGCTATAGACATATAATTGATATAAAAATATTGAAAATAAGATTTTGATTTTTTCCTACATATTTTTTATTTCCTAGGAGTGTACAAAGGATTTTAGACTGTTTGTTTCCCCTTTCATTTGAGTCTTAAACATTTTGAAATTAAAAATTAAATGTTAAAGATGTTAAGCATATGAATGTCTATCAATTGAAAAGTTTCCCAAAGTTGCCAAATAATAAATGATCTCTATAATAGTAAAGCGAAAAAAAAAAAAAAGTTGAGCTGTACAAAACAGTATCAGTTGAGACTGGTAGGTTGAGAGAAGCAGGAGGTATTTACTGATTGGTTGAAGGCTCTTAGTAGAGATATTTTAACCACGGGGAAATGTTTCCTGTAGTTTTCCTTGGTCCATAAGTCTGTCATTGTGATATATGAGCTAATACCCATTAGAGGGCCCATCAAGCAGTTTCTCAATTGACTTAAAACCCATGGCAGTGATCTGAAAGCAGCCAATGGACATGAGCCCGTTTTACCTCTTCAACTCTTATCATGCTACCTTCAACCTGGGCAGATATAAGAATGTAACTTTTACCTCTTCAGGATTGGATCTTATTTACCACAGTATGCTGACCAGCAGTTTATTTATTTATTTTTATTATTTATTTGTGTATTTGGCTGCTTTGGGTCTTAGTTGTGGCCCGCGGGATCTTTGTTACAGCTTGCAGGATCTTTTGTTGCGGCATGCAGGCTCTTCGTTGCAGTGCGTGGGCTCCAGAGTCCACGGGCTCAGGAGTTGCAGCACATGGGCTCTCTAGTCGTGGCGCATGGGCTCCAGAGCACGCAGGCTCAGTAGATGCAGTGTGCAGGCTTAAGTTGCCCTGCGGCATGTGGGATCTTAGTTCCCTGACCAGGGATTGAACCCACGTCCCCTATATTGGAAGGCAGATGCTTAACCACTGGACCACCAGGGAAGTCTCTGACCAGCAGTTTAAAAAAAAGTAAATTTTGGAGTAGACAGGAGAAAATACTGTAGAACTATGGAAGGACATGAAAACAAGGATAAGAAGTTGATTTTTAATATCATTTATAATTAGGAATTATTGAAAGGTTTTCAGGTAGAAAACGATATCATGAAAGTATTAGTGGAATGAATTTGGGAAACTATGAAAAAGGTAGTGAAGATATCAAACCCATAAATGGGGATTAGGCAAAGATTTTACAATAGATTTTTTAAATGGTAGATATTACAGAGTTCTGATATTAATTTTACTTGAGCAATACAGTAGTTGAAAATGGTTCTAAGGTCTTGAATCTAACTGACTGAACAGTCAGGGTTAGCTCTTTTCTAAAGAGGAAAGTCCAGTTGATCTGCTTTAGAGCCCCTGATTTTGAAGGGCATATACACTGACACATCTGTCCTTCTCAGTTTCTCCTAGACCTTGTAAAGCAGAACATGAGTGATTTTGCATGCTCGTTATAACATTACATAGTTTTGATTTACTGTGCAAGTGGTGAGACATTCATTTCCACAGTTCATCACTGTGGCCACTGCAAACAGACAGTGCGTCCCGTTCTGGAGTTAAATCTGGTGACATGGCTTGACAAAGATGATTTTCAAACATATAAGGTAATTATGCTAAAGTCAGGATGACTTACTTAGGAGATGTTATGGTTACCTATTGTCCTAATAAACTGCCCTACAGGTTAGTGGGTGAGAAAAACAACTACTTTACTATATCTTCTGCTTTGGGGGTCAGGAATTCAGGTAGAGCTCATCTGGACAGTTCTTCTGCTCTCTGTGGAAATGATTTGGATCACTGGGTGGTATTCAGCTGTTGGCTGAGCTGAACTGGGGAGTCTGAGACTGTTTCACTTATATGTCTTACGTCTTGGTGGGGATTGCTGGGGGGGCTGGGCTCAGCTGGGCTTCTCTTCCTTTCTTTTGTCATGCAATGTTAGGGCCTCACCATATGATATCTCTAGCAAGGTAGTTGGACTACTTATGTGGACGTTTGGGGCTCCCAGAGACCACGGTGGAAGCTGCCCACATTCTTAAAAGCTAAGCCCAGAACTGGAATAGTTTCACTGTGCCAAACTCTATTGGTCAGTTGTCGTCGGCCAGCCCATATTAAGGGGCAGGGTTGCGAGACCCCAATTCTTAATGGGAAGAGGGCCAAAGCATTTGTGGTCATATTTAGTTGGCCATGGCAGAGTGAGAAGTTGGGTGAGGCCTCCACCCACTGCTGCTTCCAACCTGGCAGGTCCTCTCCCTGCACAAGCAGAGTCCACCTGCTCATCACCTTCTGACACATCAACCCTAAGGGAACCAGTGATGCTAGAAAGGCCATCCTTAATGAGCGGTACCCATCCTGAAGCCTTTAGTATTTTCGGTGAAAATATATTGTTTGACCTTATCATGGAAAAATGTAGCTTGTAAACAATGTAGAGTGCTCATATTTACCAACTCTCAAAACAACTAAATTGACTTATAATGTAGACAGTTGGAACTAGTGGAAATGTCTGGGATAGCAATATGTATTTAAATAGTATGTGAACTCTGCTTTTAATTTTTGTGGATCAGATAACCAACATATATTTCAATTTTATTTAGATAACTTTTACCAACCTCAATTTTAAAAAGAAATTGGATTCTTGAATGAGATTTTTTAAAAACAGGCAACAATTTTGAATGTTTTTACTTAAAGATATCTCTAAATCTAGAATCCTATATTGGGCAGTGTGCTCATTTAAACAAAATTGTATGTGTATATATATATATTATGTATATATATAATATATACATATATATAATATATATATATGGTAACTAATTGAAATAACAGGTAAATACCACGTGTTCTTATTTTCAATCAACAATTCGTTAACAAGGACATTAGTTTAAATGACAAACATCTTAAAAACAATAAATTTAGAGTTGCTGGTTTGTAAACATGTCACCAAGTTAAATTGTTCATTCTAACCTGTATAATTGAAAGTGCATCATAGTTAGAATACTGTTGTTATTTAAAGACTGTCATTGCTTTCATTTTAAGAAACATGTGTTTTTATGAATTTATCTATATTCATTGAACATAAAAATACCACAGATTAAAATATGAAGTCCAACTGGAATTGAAATATTTTCCTATTTTCATAATTATTAGAGATCTACATGCATGTTTGTAGTACTGTATACTTCTTCCCTGTGTATGAGAAAATAATCTCTCTCCTGCGTACATCCTATAGTTACTCAATTTTCAGAAAATGATTATGAGAGAAACATTTTCAACAACTTTTTTCAAGTTAAGTGGTAAAAAGATAAGTTATATATTCATGGTCTTTAAAATAAATGTTGTATACAGATTATCATTTATCCTCTGTCATAGATGTTGTAAAGAAAAAAATAGAAGTTTCTGATAAACAGCCACAGAACTTCACCATTTTTACTACAATCTTTGGGTAGATGATACACATATTCAAAAATGTATTTGTTTATCTTACCAGTTAGATATGAAACAACTGTGTATCTACCACTGTTTCTCAAACTAATTAAGTAGAATTAGTGTTAGTATTTAATGAGATTTATACATCCCCTTAATTCACTTGATAAACATTAATTGAGCTCCTACTCTTATCAGTCTCTTCTAGGAGTATAATGATGAACAAGACAGAATTAGCCCCCCTTGTCCCGAAGCTCATATTGTTCTAGAGGGAGCAGACAATAAAATAATAAATAAAATAAATACATATAATTTGAGAGAGTAATTAGTGCCATAAAATTTAATTCAGGCAAAAAGAGAGAGAAAGCTAGGTAGGGGGGCAGTGACCCTGTTTTAGATCATGTGGTCAATCAAGTCCTTTATGGAGGTGACATTTGACAGTGCTGTATACATGGAGATCGTGGACTGTCCATGATCCTGCCCTCCCCCAGTATTTTATCTCTCCTTCCCTGCCTGAGTTCTTTAATGGCACTAATTAATATCATATATCTATAAATATATATCATAATATTGTATATAAAATGATTTTATTGTCTGCTCCCTTGAAGAGAATGTGAACTTCTAAACTTAAGGATGGCAGATGCCAAGTCAGTCGTATCCGTCATTATATTTCTAGAGGGAGTGTTATAGATATATCTAGTTCTACAGATGAGGCAGCAAGGACTCTTTAGTGATCGGGTGTCTTAACCAAAATCATACAACCTACTAAATAGGATGAGGAGGTAGAAGGAAGAAAGTGAACACATGAGATTTATACATCCCCTTAATTCACTTGATAAACATTAATTGAGCTCCTACATTGAGCTGAGTGTTAATATGTGCCAGACATCACGGTGGGTACTTTATGTATATTATCTAATTTAATCCTTAAAGCAACTGTCGTAGGCTGAATGTTGGCCTCCTAAATATCCACATCCTAGTCCTCAGAACTTGTAAATGATACCTGGTAACAAAAAGAGACCTTATACATGTGATTTAGCTAAGGATCTTGAGATGAGGAGACTAAGTCGGATCATCCAGGTGGGCTGTAGTCCGTCTTTTAAGGGGTCTTAAAAGAGGGAAGCAGGAGATCAGAGAGGAGGCAGATACTACTTCGGAAACAAGAGGTTGCAGTGATGTGAGGCCAATGAATGCAGCTGACCTCTAGAAGCTAGAAAAGGCAAACAAATGAATACTCCCCTAGAGCCTCTAGAAGGAACGAGCCCTGTCAACACCATGACTTTAGCCCAGGGAAACTGATTTGAGACTTCTGGCATCCAAAGCAGTAAGAGAATAACTTTGCATTGTTTTAAGCCACCAAATTTGCGGTAGTTTCTTATAGCGCTCCTAGGACATTAATACAGCAGCCCAGCTGGGGAACTCAGGTAAAGGTTAGGTAACTTGTCCAATATCACAACACCTCGGTAACAGAAAGTTAAGTGTTCTATTTCTGTGCTCTCAGATCGTGCTCCAGAGTTTATCATTGTAGGCAGGAATTGCTCCCCTGTTTTAGAGTGTCAAGTAGTTAGAAGTAATTCTTACAGTACTTAAAAAAAGATGGCACAGTAAGTGTGTGGTTTTGTTTTGCTGGGGTTTTTTGATGGGGAAATATTTATTCGTTGTAGGTTTTCACAAACTCAGCATCAACTACCCTTCTTCCGCAGCAGGGACCGCCTGCTCCAGCGGACCAGCAGCCCCTCATGAATTAGACCTCCGATAGCACTCGTCAACCCAGAAGTGCTCTGCTTCCTTCTCTGCAAAACGGACCTAACACTGTCAACAAGGTAATTCTAGCAAGATTGTGCAGCAATGACAGTGCTTACTGGGGTATGAGATCATTCCGAAGTCTAGTGCTGTAGGCTTAGAATGATTGAGCATCAGTATTAGTGGGGTAAAATAGCTGAAAATTCTGTGACAATAATTCTTTTTTTTTTAACATCTTTATTGGAGTATAATTTCTTTACAATGGTGTGTTAGCTTCTGCTTTATAGCAAAGTGATTCAGCTATACATATACATATATCCCCATATCTCCTCCCTCTTGCGTCTCCCTCCCACCCTCCCTATCCCAACCCTCTAGGTGGTCACAAAGCACTGAGCTGATCTCCCTCGCTATGTGACTGCTTCCCACTAGCTATCGGTTTTACATTTGGTAGTATATATAACGTGACGATAATTCTTTAGAGGAGGCCATCAAGCAGATGCACAGCACCCAGTCCTCTTTTCTGGAGGTAAGTGAGGGCAGTGATCATAGTCCATGTGGCTTATTTTTGGTGTGTCATCCTCAAATCAGATCCCTTGTCTTAAATGGACTTGCCTCCCCTCTGACCCTTCCTTGTTGCTTTGATAAAATAGAAGGTGCTGTGCCATATGCTTCTTCATATTCACTTAACACGGTTCTGTTAACCTTCACGCTCATGTGCCATTCAGCCTAAATAAGGTCTAGAAGAGATTATGGAGACAGGGGATTCATGTGGGTTGTTGAGCTGGGAGCTCAGAAGAGAATACTGGGACATGGAGACTCTTTCCCTCCCAAGGTAAGGTGACCTAAGAAAACCGTACAGAGACTGGCAGTGTCTCTAAGAAAAGCAGACTACAGCACACCATGGTTGAATGCTTTAAGAGGCATAAAACCTCAGCCTCATCTTGCAACTTCCCTTGTAGTTGAACGTGAGACATTGCTTAATTGAATCCGGGCAGAGGGGAAGCATTCATGTACATGAAGACTTAGGCCTGTTTATTGCCTGGAGTCTTCTGTGGGTAGGAGAAAGGGTAGAACAGTCCACCATTGCAGAGAGACCTGAGGGGGTGAAGTGGCTTGCATTCCTGCTGTTGGAAATGACAAGGGTTCATAGGCCAATGGATGCAGAATAGAGTAGCCCAGCTCAAGTCTTCTTAAATGTGCCCCGTGAAAGAGGGAAGCTGCCAACAAGAGTCCCCAGAGCCTAGCTTCCACACTACAGTCCTATGCATTGTGGAGATCCCCCCCGGCCCTCTGCAAAGTCCACACATATGCCCTAAGAGAGCAAACATATAGGAATGCTGTCATGAAAGACAACAAAGGCCTGACTACAAAAATATAAGGAAAGACTGTTGCCCCTCTTCCTCCAATTCCCCCTTTCTCACCTCAGTACAAGAGGCAGCAGAAAAGGAAGGAGGAGAAGGATAAAGGAAAGTGAAAGAGAAGTAAAAATGCCTTTTCTCACAGGAAGACTTTGAGCCACGGGCCAGTCTTGAGTTGTGGAGGAGAAACAAGCTTTGAATGGAATTAGAGACTGAAGCTCTGATTTAGACTGGATTGACCTTTTCAATAAAGTTGACTGAGACTGAGTCATAATGATTGAAGAGGAAATAGAAGTGACTTGGAAGTCATGAGATTTGTATAATGTTCCATCAGGGAGCAGGGAAGGATCAAAAAGGAATGACGAGTGGAATAGTTGCTTAAAAATAAAGAGACTTCCAGAACACATTTCCATCAAATTTAGTTCACTCCGTAAACCAGTCAATCTTGTAAGATGTGGGATAGAACAGTTAGGGCTTGAGATCAGACCTCCCATATTACTTTCAGGTTTTCTGGGCTCTGATATCCTTAGAAATCACCCTAACATGAGAATTTAGTCTCTCGTGTCTTTTATTTCCATTGAATGTGCTTCTATAATACATTGTACAGTGCAGTGACTTTAGTGGTCATCTGTCAGTTCTCTTCCTGCTTTACAAAATCAGATTAACTTTAGATTTCCTTGGCAGGTGTTTTCTCATTTTATTGTTTCAATTTCTGGTTTGCTTAACTTGCCACACTTTGTTCTTGCTTGGAAATTTTTCCATTTTCTTATATAATAGTCAAACGGGAGAGAGACATGGGATGATGAGAAGTTATAAGATATACTTTTAGGAGCAAAATTTAGAGTATCTTTGATAACACAAAGACAATATTTGGGACTTCCCTAGTTGCACGGTGGTTAAGAATCTGCCTGCCAGTGCAGGGGACATGGGTTTGTTCCCTGGTCCGGGAAGATCCCACATGCCACAGAGCAACTAAACCCATGAGCCACAACTACTGAGCCTGCGCTCTAGAGCCTGCAAGCCACAACTACTGAGCCCACTTGCCCCAACTACTGCAACTCACTGTAGTTGCAGTGAGCCCACGCACTGCGACTACGGAAGTCCGCATGCTCTAGGGCCCGCGTGCCGCAACTACTCAACCCAAGTGCAGCAACTCCCGAAGCCCACGCACCTAGAGCCCGTGCTCCGCAACAAGAGAAGCCACCGCAATGAGAAGCCCGCGCACCGCAAGGAAGAGTAGCCCCCACTAACCGCAACTAGAGAAAGCCCGCACACAGCAACAAAGACTCAGTGCAGCCCAAAAAATAAATACTAAATAAAATTTTAAAAAAAGAAATAGTAAAAGAAAAACCCAATATTTTTGTTTCTTTAGGGTTTATGCTTTTAACCTAAGGAGAGAAGGAGTAAAGGAGTCATTACTTTGTCTGAATGGTTTCTTGAAAAATTTAAGGTGTCTTGAATGTCATCCAATAAAGAGACTGTCGATTTAAATAACTCAATCATGGTTATATGAAATAGATGGAGAATCACAATGGGAAAGGGAAAACCTATGTTCAGTCATGAAGTGGCCTTAGGACATTTAGAAGATAATTAAATAAAAGCATCTCCTAAACCTGAGGCAAATTTAAACACTAAATATTAGTAAAGCTGTCATACAAACTGTCTTTAAAGAAGGAAAGCTCTCTTCCCTTTCCTGTACTACTTGGAAATTATAAGAATCAGCATGTCTCAACTTTCCGTTTCAAGCTTCAAATTTTATTCCCCCACCAAAAAAGAAAAAAAAATCCAAGGCGTTTAAACTGAAATATGTCAGGTTTAAGGATGGAATTCTCTCGCTATTCTAGTTAAATGTCATGAAAAGCATATCTGTCCATCAAAAATGCTTTCAGCCTACTATATATGTGTCATTGCAGGATGGTAAAGATCTATTCTTTTCCCTGTTATAAAATAAGCAGTTCAGCAACAGAGTCAGATTGTCAAATCTGGTTGGGATCTTAGGGCTTGTCTAGATCACTCCCCGTGTGGTTGAACTCAGTAGTCCAAGGTTTCTCATCTGCTCAGTTACAGGATTTGAATCACTGACCATTTCTGCTGACTCCTCTCCAGTATACCCATTCTCTCTGGAGAGCATTTGTAATTTGTATCCTGGTTCCAAATAGCATACACATTCTTCCCCCCACCCCAGATACTCCCACCCAAAAATACCAAATAAATTTTGGAATGAATTTTATTTTTCTAAATATTTTTTAGTTTCAAAATTCACAATCATGTTGCTTTGTGAAGTACCTTTTCCCCTCCATTTTTTGTCTCCCTATTTCTTCTGCTCTAAGCCGTAATTCCTTAATTATTTACACATTTGAGCATCTTTGGACGGTATTGTGGCCTAGAAGCTGGAGGTCAGTTTTAGGGGAAATAGGACAATCTGTAGGAAGATGACAAAACAGAGAACTTAGACAATTTGACCCATTTCCCAGTCACTCAATGTGCTTCCAAGGTTGTTGTATTTTGTGTCAAATTGGCTACT
Organism: Delphinapterus leucas; assembly: GCF_059928025.1. NCBI lineage: Eukaryota > Metazoa > Chordata > Mammalia > Artiodactyla > Monodontidae > Delphinapterus > Delphinapterus leucas. The sequence goes on along the minus strand of NC_143137.1, from coordinate 67,606,999 downwards.
CGTACCAGCATGAAAATAAGATAATTTTGATAATGTTTCCATAATCATTTCTGAATTAGATAGGGGAAGCTTAAGTCCTTTAGCAATAGACTCCGAATTTAATGGCTGAAAAAAGAGACATAAAAGACTTTTGTTTCTTTTTGCGTAGTAGTCTAGGACAGCACTTCTCAAAGTATAAGAAAGAAAATTGTCAGGAAAGTAGATTCTTGAGCCCCACTCTAGATCTGCTGAATCAGAAACTCTGGTGTGGAGGGCCAGCAATGTGTGTTAAACTTTCCAGGTGTTTCTGATGTACATTAAAGTCTGTGGGAAAATTTTCCAGCCCAAGGATATGTATGTTTATGACAGTGAAAGGGGGTTATCTCTGCTTCACTTAGTCATTCAGAGATCTGAGCTGACTATATCTTTGCCATGTTCGACTTGCCCCCACGAAACAGGTAAGAGCACAGAGCAGGATATGTGGGAAGTTTCATAGGACCATTTTCGTGCTTCTTACCTAACTTTGGAGGGAATTTCAGCAAATGGCCACAGCGAACTGCAAGAGAAGCTGAAAAATGTAATGTAACTGGGCATATTATGTCCAGTTACTACTAAAGAAAGGAGAAGGGACTTTGGTGGATAGTCTATGCAACAATCACATGATTATCTTTGGACAATCAGGTTTGCTGGTGATGTGTTTCATCTCTTTTCTTCTTAAATTCCTACTGATGTTGCTTTCGCTCAGGTACTTTAATTCTGGCATTGTACAAGAGTATTGCATCATGGGAGTTCAAGTAAGAGGGTAATACAAGAAAGAGTAAACAGCAGTGCCAGATGCTGCCGAGAAATCAATGCAATGAGCACTAGATTTGGCCTGGGGCCAAAAAATGGAGGCCATTGATGACCTTAGGAAGGATTGTTCCATAAATAAATGGTACAAAAGCTGTGTTGGCATAAATTATGTTAGTGAATGCATAGGAGATGAAAAAACAAAGACAGCAAAACATAATTTTTTTAAAAGAGATTAACAGTGGAATGGCAGAGAGATAGGGCTGTAAGTAAGGATGATATGGGATAGAGGCGTAGGAATGATTCCATATAGATGGAAAAGATCTAGTTGAGAAGGTTTGGTTGAATATTCAGGAAAGGGAAGTTGGATAATACTCCTGAAAAATTATAATGGGGTCCAAACACACAGATGGGAGGAGTTACCCTAGATAGGAAAAGAAAAACTGCCTCTAATGTAACAGGAAAGAAAGAGGAAGGAGGGAAAGAGAAAAAAAAAATTGAAGTAATAATTGGGGAAATTGAGAGATGAAGTTTCTAGATTAACACAGATGGATTGCTGAGCAGTCTGAAATATGTAATTGAAGTTACTTTGCACAACTCTACATAAAATCATTGTAGTAGCCTGTTAATGTTATATTGGGTTGCTATATTAATTTGGCTGCTATAAGCCCTAAAAATTACGTTTATTGGAGTGTGTCTGTTAATTTTTTTAAAACATTTAAAAACTGACCAAGAGTAGGGAAACTATGATATTTTATTTTTGCCTAACCCTGTTGAATTAATCTGTGGTAAGATTTCCTTAGTCAGCAGGTTTATTACAAATATAGCACTTTGTGAAATTCAGTAACTCACTTAAGGCTTCAAAATGAACACTCATATGGGAGGTTTTTAAGAGCTGACATCATTTCTCCGTATTTTATTGGAATTTTAGAAATTTCTGGAAGGAATCTCATCAAATGAACCAGTATTTCATGTTTATAAAAAAGTAATTAAGAAAATTGTGCCTAATTTAAACATGCAGTTTATGTGCCAAGAAATGGAAAAAAAAATAGGCCTTTGTCAATCATTAAACAAATTTTTTAAATTAAATCTCTAGGTGCCTATAAATTGTGAAGGGACCTGGATATTTATCCAGTGCCAGGCTTTCAGCCTTTCAGTGCGGCTGCTGTCGGCCTCTGAGTGTAGGATGCGCTTTGCTAGAGCCCACCATGTGCTCTGAAAAGTTAACTTCACTTACCAGGCGCTCATACTCTGGGCCACGTGGCATCACCCTAATCACTGCAAGTACCAGACTGGGGATAAGCCCTACACTAAATGATTCAAATCAGCCAGTCCTCAGGGAGCCTGCAAAACCTAACTAACCCCACACTGCTTGCCAAAGCTGCCTACCTAGCTGCACCCCACAACTCTAGTTTGCTGTGACCCCCTCCCTGGGTGTCATTCCCTGTGTGGCCCTGCCCAGCGGCCATCTCTCTCAGTAGCGTTAAGTAACAAAACATTCAGCCTTTCATCTGCGTGAATCAGTGTGTTGTATCCCGCCATCAAAAGAATTCTTAAAGTCTTATAATACAGTTGGCATTATGGCCACAACCACTGACTCTTGGATAACTTCTTTCGAGACTGCTCTTGGCTCACTAATTGGCTCCAGACCACAGGGAGAGCAGTTTGGGATGGAATTTGAGCTTGGGCTTTAGTCTTGCAGCCTGAGGCTACTTGAGCTGTGCTTTCCAGGCTGGAAGATTTGGTGGTTCTGCTTTTAGTCACAGTCTATGTTTGGCAGAGACCTATTCCAGGGGACTCTCCTTGATGGTGGTGGTGTTTCTTCATCATTATTTGGGGCAGAACTCTGGTTGGTCTGTGTGTTTCAGGGGACTCCTGTGCAGGAAGATGTTGGCTGGGCTCCCACCATGGGAGAGAAATGGCAGCTGGGTGTCATTTTGATGTTGCTCAGGTGTGGGTAGCAGCTACCTCTCTTTGTTGCTGCGTATCTCCTTGCTGTCCACAGAGAGCTTTATGCTCCCTAGACTGTCAGGAATATCACAGGCTGCACCTTCTAAGACCAGCCACCCAACATGTAATCCAGAGGGGCCCTCTGGCTCAAGGAAACAAAGATTTCATCCCAGCAACCCCCTTCAGAACACCTGCCAGGTATCCAATTACTTAAATAATACAAGACCACTAACCATTGTGCTTGGGCCTTAGTAAGCGCCCCAACATAACATGCGAAGGGACTGATACTTCTGACAGTGGGTCTTACTGCACTGTCCCAAGGAGAGGCTGCAAACCCTAGTCCTCTAGTGGTGGACTGGGAAGGCCTGGAGTAAGAGCCGGCTGCCTAAAGGCAGGCCATGAGCCCCTACCCCTCGTTTCCTGTAACCACCTACATGCTTTACACTGAGTTATCAGACAGAGACAAACTGAAAACACAGGCATAGGTGCCTAGAAGCCCAAAACAGAGGGAAAATAATGGAATGAAAGGAAAAAAACCTAGATACAGAGGGAGAAAATAAAAAATGAGTTATATATGTGTGTGTGTATAATATTTTTTAAACAAAGGTCCATAACTTAAAACAATTGAAAATCCAAAATTTACTAAAATAATTTCTATGACAAAAAGATAAAAAGGGTGCTGATTGCCTTTTCTGCCTCTACAGCATAGGTGCTAAATTAACTTTAACAACTGCTAAAATGCACCAGTTGACAAAGCTTCATGGATTTAATCATACTGGATCCCATATTACAGTTTTATCAGAAGATCCTACTAAATTTAAACATGGAACTCCCTATAACCCTAGGAGAGTAACTAAACATAAAATACAGGAAAAAAGGGTATTCCTTATTTTATGTTAGAGTCCTGCCTAAGTTTCCCATAGTCGTAATATCTGTTGCCCTAAAATATTCTATATTGGAAATAGACACTCTGAAATAATGAGTAATAAATTGAAGCTAAGTAAAGTCTTTGGCACTTAGAAACTGGCTTGACAGAAAAAGACCCAGTTAAAATATTAAAGTGGTCCAATTTAAGTTAAAACAGGGCCTTCAAGAACTCAGACTTCATATAAGACCTAATTAATAAAGGGGTGATTATGTCCACCGCCTCTCCATTTAATAGGCAAATTCGCCTGTTCTTAAACCTTCAAAAATTGAAGGAAAAAAAGAAAAGAATAATGCCTCACAGTGGATTACTGCAACTTTAATACTATGGTCCCATCCATTAAGGTCCCCATTCCCAATACCCGATATTATTAAAATTACTGATGTCATCCAATTAACAACCAGTAAATATTTTGATAGTAAAAGGTTTGGCTAATATGTTCTCTTCAGTGCCTATTTTAACAGCTTCTCAGCGTCAGTTTGCCTTCACCCCCAAGGGAAGCAATGCACCTTTTCCAGCCACCTTCTAGAGTAAGGACCTCTTTGCAATTGCACACAATCTCTGCAGACAACATCTAACTGCATCCACTGTTCTCCATCAGCACGGATATGATATTCCAGCGATGACATACTCCTTTAAGGACGTTTGTTAACACACTCATTAAGGACATAAAACTCCAGCATCGTTTAGTCAGTGTTGCATTCTGGAGGCAATATAGTCCTCGTGTAGAGATTCTACTTACTCTCTCTGATACTGTTACTTACTAATCAGCCTGCCTTGAATGGGGCCCCCTCCAACAAAAGGCTATAAAACTGGTCCAAATTAACATCGATAGGCCCCACGGGGAAACATCCCAGAATGTACACCTGGGTAGTATGTGGGGTTGGTCCAGAGTGGTTCACTCTGGCCAGAGTCTTGGCTGCCTGAACATGGTGACCACAAGGGGCCACACGTGTGACTGTCTTCTTGGCCCTGCACGGTGCTCCCTGGGGTGCCTGGCTTTGATTTCGGGGGCAGTGTCCTTCCTGCCCGTCACTGACGTGTTCTATGCAGATGCTGTTCACTGGGATAGGCAGTAGCCCAGCCCCACCCCACCCCTGCCCTTGCTCCCTCCCCCACTCCCCATGGTCCCCAAGAGGTTCTTTTGCTCCTTACCAGACTCCAGAGCCAATCGCAGTAGGCCTGAAAGCTAGATATGCACCTGTGCAAGCACATGGGGAGAGGGCATGGGTTTGTGATAATGAAGAGTGTAGCCAAACCATCACCAGGGACTACCCTGGGAGATGCCACATCCTGATCCACATGGGAGAACAGCTATTTATTCTTCAGAGAGTGGTTGTGATTAAAAATTCAACACAAGGGAATTCCCTGGTGCTCCAGTGGTTAGGTCTCTGTGCGCTCACTGCCGAGGGCCTAGGTTCAGTCCATGGTTAGGGAACTAGGATCCCACAAGCTGCGCCGTGAGGCCAAAAACATTTTTAAAAATAAAAATTCAGGGCTTCCCTGGTGGCACAGTGGTTGAGCGTCCGCCTGCCGATGCAGGGGACGCGGGTTCGTGCTCCGGTCCGGGAAGATCCCACATGCCGTGGAGAGGCTGGGCCCGTGGGCCGTGGCCGCTGAGCCTGCGCGTCCGGAGCCTGTGCTCCACAACGGGAGAGGCCACAACAGTGAGAGGCCCGCGTACCACAAAAAATAATAATAATAATAAAAATTCAACAAAATCAAGCTTGAAGAAACATTTTGAGTGCAAACATGAAAATCAGCAAAAACAATACGTATGCCAGTTTGAAGGTTGTAAGAAGACCTTTAAGAACATCAGCAGCTAGAAATCCATCAGTGCCAGCAGAAAAATGAATCACTGTTCAAGTGAAACCCTGAAAGAAATGGCAAGCACTTTGTTTCACCCGGCAGTCTGAAACGATGAGAAGAAAAGTCTATGAGAGCCACGTTATGTCAAAAGGGATGTTCATTGTGGCAAAAACATTTGAGAGAAACCCGCTATAAAGAAAATAACATGTGAAGTATGCCAGAAAACATTCAAGCAGAGAGGTGAGGGTAAGCAACACGTGAAAACTCGTGTCCCAGAAAGGAATGTGTGTCAGTGTCCAAGAGAAGACCATCGTGGCTGTGCAGCATGCTTGGTCTCAAGAGCCATATTTTCTCTCTGCCTGAGGAAAAGCACCCATTTATGTGTGAATATGCTGGCTGGTGCAAAAGGTTTGCAATAAAACACAGTCTCACAAGGCATGCCGACATGAAGAAAATGAAAATCAAAGTAAAAGCATCTCATGAAAAATCGAGTTGGGCCTTTCATCTCAGTGCATGTATCTCTTCTAAAAGGAAACACCGGTGAGGCTTCTCTTTGCCTAAATACAGAGAGTCACTGAATGGTATTGATCTCAGTAATTACTCTCAGCTAAATAATCAGGTTGTATTGTTGAAAGGACTACAAACCAACAAGCTCAGTTACTTTCTCTCAGAAGCACATTTCCCTTTATTAAAAACACTGATTTAGAAAAAAAAATTGACAGGCACTCGTGTTACTCTCCTCAGAGGCTCCTTCACTACAGAAGTTTTAGCAACCTCTTCTCACACCTCCAGGAGTCTCAGGACTCTTATGAAGGCCATAGGTTGCCTTTGGGCTTCTGGTTAGAAACTGACCTTGGCTCTGTGCTGTACACCATTAGAGCAAAAATCACTGGCCACGTACTGGTCTTTCCTAGAAATTGTGGTTCTGATGGATCCTTGAGCCTGTGACTTTCTATACCCAGTTGCCCATTATGCCTTGGGTCATAAATGCAGCACCCCTCAATCTGAGCACCTCTACTTAGACCTCCTTGATAAAGAATAGAACCAGACCTGGGCCTTCTGGAATATTCCACCTGGAGGAGGGGTTTTTCTCTCCTCAGTTTCTTGCCAGATGCCAGGCTGCAGGATGAGGTTGCCCTTCTCCCAGTTACCTTAGCTACCTAGGGAGTCCCTTGGGATCAACTGATGGAACAGCAGTGAAACTTCATAGACTATATGGGTGGCATTGCCACCATCATAACTGATGCTCAGCGGTATGGCGCTGCTTTCCATCTCCTAACTGGTATGTCCATGATAAAGGACAGGGCCCAAGAGTCAGAAAATTTGCCATTCCACCCCCATAGCGCTGGAGGCCAGATGTAGGGTACATAATCTTCTGGGACCCATTAACCATAGACTGTCCCATGGGCCAGGAACCTGCCCATCTGACATGTGACTCATTTGAGCCTAAACTTCTACCACTCAAAAAATCTTCATCAGTATTCAGGTTATAAGGGATAGATAATTAATCCTGGCTCTCCATCTGATTCCCTCCAGAAAATTAAAATTATTTTTCCCAGACTATTCCCTCAGACAGTGTGGGCTGCTAGGGAGCTAGGAAACTGGACTTGGTAAATAAAAATGGAGATAACATTAGGAGATAATAATAAAATCAACACCATATCCCATAATGATGAAGCCAGACAAGCCTTCCTGGGTAATAATACAAGCCAGAGAAGAACTGACATCAAACAGCAAAGGTCTATCAAGTGCAGCCACACACTATTTTGTTGGTCTCATTGCTATTGGTCTGGATGCGTTCATTGGTTTGAAGTCCAGAGGCTCCAACACTCCAAGTAAACCATCGTTTTAACCAAACTTAGCAGATCCTGGAGCCCACACCCCTACAACCTGAAGTCTTCACTGGCTTGTCCATTACCAACCAAGCCAACAACTGAGGCAGAGGGCCCATGGTAATTGCCTAAATTGGAGGGCCTGCCTATAGGCTATGCTGGAGGTCAAAGCTCAGCCACAGATATTTTAATTGACAAACGTGCCATCCTATTAACAAGATGCACCCCAAATAGGCCATGTGATTTAAAAACCTATCTGCAGTAGAATCCCTCTCATCACCCATCTGGACAGAATCTTGGACAGTTGGGAGCTTTTAGATTTGGCCACCCTTAATCAGGGATTTAATTAGGTCAGTTGGGTTCTGGTGCTTCGGTTCAATGATAGCAACTTCGTTGAGGCAAGCGTCATCTTTGCTAGTTGTGCACCCACAAAGCCTTTGTTTGAAAGATATTTATAAGTCGAGCTCCCAGGACCAAAATCACCTTGATATTTTACAAGAAGCTCAGTCTTGTTATAATACCACAGAGCCACAAAAACAAAACCCATGTTAACTTGAGTGGGTATCCACTTATAAAGGATACCCCCAGTGCCATATCCCAAACCACATTGCCCTGGACCAGGAGCTTGTTCTTGAGAAGGTATCACCCTTGATGACACTACTTGGGCCAAAGACTGCACCACTAGAAATGACTTTGCATCCTGTGACAGAGACAACTACTCCCTGGACACTGAGACCACCATACCAGCCACACCCACCAGTTGCCTCTCCTAAGATGCTGACATGAAACAGTTATTGTTGTTTTTTTTCGTTGGACGTTAGGGATTCTGTATTTCCTGCGTTTGCTGTTTACTTAGCTTGTGGTATGCTCCTTGTTCTATAGCTATACTTGCATACCTAAAGGGAAATCTTATAAAGGTTACTGCTCTCTGTGCTATTAAAAAATTAATGGAAATTAGTTCTTCCCCAGGTAGGTAACTTCCTCACATTGGTCCACCCTTCAGTTGGACCTCCCACTCCCCAGGGCCTACTCCTACTTCCCTTCTCGCTCTACCTTGCCCCCCACAAGTGCCCACCCTGTGTCTACGGCCACCAAAACCACCCCTTCCCCATGGCTACAAACAAGTACGACTCACCTATACCTTGCTGAACTAGCAGTTCACACTCTCCATCAACAAAACTGCTGTACCTACCACCTTGACTCAAGGGATACACCAAGATATTATTATCAAAAACTACATAATTCATACTGTCACACACCTTACAAGTCCACCATGATCTTGTTAGAGACCCCCAAACTTCAGATCTGTTTTTGCCATATAAACAGTAAACTTGGATACGGTTGACCTATTTATACTTCTACTTGTCTCCCTTCTTCTGACTGCCATAATAAAATGTTTTCCTAGGCAGTTTAGGGGCATTTATATGCCACTCTGTAAAAGTCTCCTCTACTACTTGGGCTACTGGAATTCTTCAGATAATTGAACTCAAAACGGATGCCAAGACAACAAGAGGTCAACTGTAAGAGAGGTTTGTTTTTGTGCTGTCTTGACCCAGTTTTCAGGACCTGACTAAAAGCTGGTCAGTTCTGCTTCTTGAGTGGCTGATTAAGTCCACAATCCAACCACCTCCCTTATCGGGCTCTCACATTCAGGATCACGGTGCATCCATGCTAACTGCTTCAGGGTCAGGAACCAGACAAAACTGAGGACCGCCCCTATGCCCTGAGCCTGAAAAATCATCCAAATTAGCCAACCCACAGGGATCCCTCCGAGCCTCCCTGACTCTCTCCCCTTTATCCCCTACAGCTATAGCTTGCTGATACCTGCTGGGGTGGTAGAGAGGGCAGTTCTTCTGTGTCCCTGTCTGGCAGCCATCTCTCCTCTGGAGTGCTAAATAGCAGACTTCTCCCTTTCATCTATCCAAATGTCCATGTGTTCTGTTCCTCTATCAAAAAAGATCTTTAAATCTCATAAAACATGTAGTTCGTTTTCTTTTACTATAAATCAATGACAGGAATGTTTCACCCGAATCTGAAGTTTCTAAATTCTTAGAATTGCCCCAAAGCAAAAATAAGTCACATCAAGTTGCTGAAAAATTAGATAAGACATTTCTACCTCCAATAAAGCTGTGTAACGTAAATGTCAAAGAAACCTAAATGTCAAAAGAAGATTAAACTCTTATAGGCATTGATTCGTCATAATCATTTTCCTTTTTTGTCTTAGTATTTCTTCTGTCCTTCTGTTCAAACCGGTTTTATCTGTTCCCTGTAACCTCAATTTCTTTGAGTCATCGGTATTCTAGAATTGCACTCTTCGATACACTAGCTCCTAGTCAAAGTTAAATAAAATAAAATTGAAAAATTTTTTCCTTAGGTACACTGACCACATTTCTAAGTCTCAGTAGGCACGTGCTACTAGTTGTGACTGTGTTGGTGGGTGCAGAAGAGAATTTCCTGCAGAGCAGAGAGTCCTATTGGACAGTTCTCTTCTTCAATACCAGTGCCTAGTAATTCCCTCAACTACTTCCAGTATTATTTGTAGGAATAATTTTATGGAGTATATCAGGTATTTTAGGTGAATGCTTGCTAATTGAAAGATAAGATAGGACAATCTGGGAGAAAAAGTGATGAGAAGTAAGAAAACATGCAGTTAGGGAAAAAAATCATTTTTAAGCTAAAGAAGACAGATATACCAATTATGATAAAAGATTCTGTGCAATCTTGATATCTCAAATCTTTTTGAATTAATCTTTCTTTTTCTTTTCCTTTTTCTTTTTTTTTTTTTCCTACCAGAGAGAGTGTGTTATCTTGGATTTGATCTCTTCTGGGTGGTAAATGTTTTCCTGGGCACATGTTTAGTAATACAAAACAAAAACAAAGTGAGCCTATGCTCTTATGCAGCATCCAGAAGACTTTACTGAATGGGTCTGAAAATATGCTCCAGACAATATGGTTAGCCATCCAGACAGAGCATGTGCACAATGTAAACAGGCTATCATGCATCGTTTAGGGTTGTACTGTCTAGCAAGTCTTGCTGAGTGGAAGTATGGTGACTTTCCCAAATAGATATGTATTGCAGCAAGATACATTCATCTCAGTTCAGCAAACCACATGTTTAGTTACAACATATAAGAAACAGTGTCCAGCACTGGTACTGGTTTTGAGGTCGCCTGAGCATGTGTCTGAAAATTGGGATGCTTCACCACATACCATGCTTAAGATTAAACCTTGATACATTAACATTTTATAAGATGCAACTTATTTGATCTGCTTTTCTGAGCAGCAGTATGTGGCCATGATGAGCAGCTTGTTTTATGTATCCTGTGTGTGTGCGTGTGTGTGTGTGTGTGTGTGTGTGTGAATAGCAGTGTTTCTACCCCATGACACTATTGACATTTGAGGCATTTGAGACCACGTCAGTCTCTGTTGTGAGGGCCTGTTCTATGCATTGCAGAATGTTTAGCACCATCCATGTCCTCTACCTCATAGATGCCAGTAGCACCCTCTCTTACCCAGTTGTGACAAACAAAAATATCTCCAGATATTGGCACATGCCTCCTGGGTGGCAAAATAGCCTCCATTTGGGAAGCTCTGATCTATGATAATTTCTCAAGAGTATGAATATATTCATATGTATGTTTCTATAGATGTAAGTATAGTGAGCAAACAGGCTACTGACAGCAAACATTCAGTATTGCTTTTGGCCTCCAGTCCCTCCACACTAAACCAGTCTGAGATGGTATGGCATAAAGTAAATGCTCAAAACTGCAAATATCAATTCTGTGACTTGTGAAATTGCCTACATGGAAATAAAACCCTTGATTAATAATACTGAATCAAAATTAGCTCTATGAAATCTATCTTTATTAACAGAGCCCTGAGTAAACACATCCTTTTTTTTTTTTTTTTTTTGCCGTATATGGGCCTCTCACTGTTGTGGCCGCTCCAGTTGTGGAGCACAGGCTCTGGACGCGCAGGCTCAACGGCCATGGCTCATGGGCCCAGCCGCTCCGCGGCATGTGGGATCTTCCCAGACCGGGGCAGGAACCTGCGTCCCCTGCATCGGCAGGCAGACCCTCAACCACTGCGCCACCAGGGAAGCCCAACACATCCTTTTTTTGAATCAACTAAAAGATATTCCTGTCAGTGCAGAGAGATTATCGTGTTTGGCCATGTGTAAGTCACCGTTTTTGAAGTGAAATTACAAGGCTGGCAAAGAAGCAATGCTACTTTTCAGAGTCCAACCAATGAGAATAATTAATGAAGCAAATAGCTAATTTAAAGTAATCCAGTTACGGTTTTCATAGTTTATCCTCCAAAAATTGATAGATTTTTTTAACATCTTTATTGGAGTATAATTGCTTTACAATGGTGTGTTAGTTTCTGCTTTATAACAAAGTGAATCAACTATTCATATACATATATCTCCTCCCTTTTGCATCTCCCTCCCACCCTCCCTATCCCACCCCTCTAGGTGGTCACAAAGCACCGAGCTGATCTCCCTGTGCTATGCGGCTGCTTCCCACTAGCTATCTACCTTACGTTTGGTAGTGTATATATGTCCATGCCACTCACTCACTTTGTCCCAGCTTACCCTTCCCCCTCCCCGTGTTTAGATTTTGCACAAACCAGAAAGTATAAATTTAAAAAACAACAAATAAAACTTCTGAGTCTGGAATTTGGGTATGGTAAGGTCTACTTTGCCCTGAGTGCCTCTGATATCCCTTTATTTAAATTAGGATTAATTACTCATAGATAAAGCATTATGACTGGCCATATTCACACATGCATGAAGGCATTAAGGTCTGAGAATGAGGTTGCACAATCAATTACAGAGACTCGCTGCCTGGATTGGAAAAGAGAGTAATGTTCTTCCAGATTTCAGCATGGGATCCCTTACTGGTTAATATCCACGGTTCATTATTATTTTTAAAATAAATCCTATAATTCTGTGTGAAAAGCTTAATTATTGTATCACAGTTTGATGTTAAAATAGTTTATAAAAAGAAACCATTTTAAATACACAAAATTATAACCCTTTTTGTTTATATATGTTGTTTTCATTTTTAATGTGCTGGTGACCTAAAAACGGGGGAATTCCTCTCCATCTCAGAGAGGTTCTGCCAATGTTCTTCTCATTGCTTATTGTGACATTAGTCTGCAGGGCATTGGAGTAAGAGGTAATTGAACTACCAAGTATAACATCTGAAGTTTCAGTAACAACCCTTTGGCATGAAAGGTGAGGACTGAAAGTGTTTTGCCAAGATTGTGAGGGATGGAATCCAGAATTCAGGACTGTCACCACCATATCACTTTTGGAGTCCAAAGAAATTAAAAAGGATTTAACAAAATAATTAAACCGAGCCCATGACTTGAGGAGCTTTTGTGTTTGGCAAAGGCACTTGAGAGCAGGATCTTCCTTAGCAACCGGTTAATCATGATCTCCTGGCTTGTTCATCAATATCCCCTTTATCCATTCAGATGCTTTTTTTAATGTACATTTTGCAGATACATGGATCAATCAATCTGTCTAGAGTTTTGGTCTGCTTTACTTAAGTAAAGCCCATTTACCTGTAATATATTAAATAGTATATTTTTCAGCATTTTCAAATGTAAAACACATCAGGAATCAGCACTAATATTTTCTCAGATAAATCGCTGCACTGATTACCATGAAGTACATTGATGTCACTATCACTATGACAACATTATGGCAAGAACTAGTCACTCTAAGCTACCTAGTAAGAGGAATTGTCATCTATATTTCCGAATAAAATGTAACACATATTAGGACCCCTACTTTCTTGCATAAATTAGTACCTTAATGATTAGGGAATGTTGAATCACAATTGGATGAGGAAACCATTCACATTTATGTTTCTCTAAAGGTAAGATTTGAATATTTGAGGACTGTATCCTGTAACTTTTCAGTCGGTTAGAAAGGAAGCAATTGTTTTACCATTATAAGGAGCTATTTGAGGCAATAAATACCCTTCTCTTTACCTGCTTTTTTGTTTTGTTTGTTTTGCATTTAAGAAAGGACAGTGTTGTGATATCAACAAGTAGTCTAAATAAATAAGTGAGCTTTGAGATCTATATGAAGGTTTTTATGTGAAGTAGTATTTGAATCAGTCTTTTAGGATATTGCACATATACTTTTAGGATATTGCTTAATTTTTAATTTTCAGCTCCTTATGATAGAAGTGAGTCACCCTCTTGTACTGTTCCATTTTTAATTAAGCAAGGATTCAAAATCTTTTTTTCATTGTTAACTTTAAAAATAACTTGACTCTCAAGTGTTCTCTGTTCCCCTCCCACTAAGGATGTCCTATAGAAAATATATAAAGGTGTACCAGAGCCTTCGGAAGAAAATATTAGTCATCACTAACTCCATTCATCTAGAAATGTACTGCTGCCAATATTTTTAGATTATTTATGCTCAATTTTGTACTTTAGTTTGTACAGTAGAGTGTCAGCATTCTGACATTTGTTGTGTAGAGAACTGTATCACCACACGATACGACATGCAACAGTTGACAAATGGCAATTTTCCCAGTAATGTTTGCTTTTTTTATTTGATCTGAGCCAAATAGAAACTCTGTAGAGGAATTCCTTCCTTGTAAGATATGGTTGATTATACAAAGAAAAACAAAGGTATAACCTATCTTGATTTTAAAAGTCTACTTTTCATATTGAGCCGTTAGAGAATATGACAGGCAGGTAAGTGATAGGAGCTGTAATCATGGAGATGGACACTGTGTTACCTTAATTACAAAATTCTTAATGAACATTATCGAAACACTGTTTCTTTTATTGTAAATTTATGTTGTATCGTTAGGTGCTAGAAATGCTGAAAGAAAAACAAACATTCTCGGCAAAGGGTGTGCTATTCTCAGTATATTATTTGATGCAAAAACTCAAGTATGTTTTTTGTATTACTCAAGTATCTATCTGGAACAATTGGGAAAAATAATTGCAAAAATTTGAACATGGATAATATTTATCTATAAACAGCCTGAAGTTTCTCTGAGAAGTGATACGATTAATTCAACATTCAATATATATGTATATTTTTTTGTGTGTAAATCTCTGTATTAGATCACAAATGTACATAATCTGATTATAACATTTCCCCCAGTTATACTATTTTTAGTAGAAAACTAAACAACTTTTGTTTTCTAAATTCTACTTATATAGCTGTATTATACACCATCTAGACAAAGAAGAAAATAAATATCATTTCAATAGAAGACATTTTAAATATGCTTCAATTAGCATTTAAAAAAAATTAAACATAGATAAGCATAGATACAGAGAAGAAAAAGAATCAAAGTCTATTGGATATGCAAAAGCTTCAAGAGGAGAGAATTTCAGAGTTGTATTTTTAGTGAAAAAAAAAGTCAAATTGATTGCTTTAAGAGATTTGTTTCCATGAGTCATAATTTCCTTGCAAATTATAGTTTCTATTTTAAAGTAAGCCTTTAGCAGAGCATATTGTATATCACTAAAAAATCTGTTCAATACATTCATCTAACCTATTTTTATCATATAATAACACAAGCATTAGATTTCCTGTATCCTATATAAAGTTAACCTAATTTCTACAGTCTTCCCCACACACACATACAGAAACATACACTTACATGCTTTTGTGTTTATTCTTCTCTGTAATCCAAGTGATATATTTTACAATAATATTATTTTTATGTCTCTCCTTAGAAATTCTTATAGACGTAAACAAATTTAAAACTCAGTACCCTGAGAACAGTTTTTTTATTTGAAGATTTAAGCAACAGTAGATTTTTTTGTAATCTCTGAGAAAGCTAGGGCATCAAAATCATAAAGCAGTTCAAATCTTAAGAAATATATCGTTCAGATCTCATAGGATATTAGTCCTATATTTTATTAATCATTTTAATGTGATGATTACTCCCTCACCTAGTGTTTTAAATTTATTTAAGTTCTGTGATTTTGTAGCAAGTCAGAAATAGAAGGCAGCAAAGTACTGTCTTCTTTTTCTTTCTTTAGGCTTTAAAAAGCAAGTGTTTTAGTTAATTGCTCTGGAAATAAATAAAATCTGCTGCTTATACATTTAGGGCAAAAGGACAGCAAAATCTTTGTGTTATACACGGACTCTGATTTATTACATTTTGCCTGCTTAAGCTACATCAAATAGCTTTTATAGTACACAAGGAATCCTAACGTTTAAAAAAATATTAAATTTAAAATGGAAACTTTTTTCTAGTATGTATGTTAGAGTATATATCAAGCCTTAGTTTATGTGCAGTGCATGGTAAAAGTGGCATTTGTGACTAGAATGACAAGCATTCCAGACACTGATTTTTGTCACATCCAGTTCCTAAGGCAAAGTAGTCTGTCATTATTTTACTAAGACAATATCATCTTGAGTTACCTTAAAGTTACATTCAGTGTTCTTTTACAAGCAGGTTTAGGCATGACTGTGACTTAAAAAATAAAAGGCCTTCAGGAATCCAGGAATTTTTCCACATACAGTATTGCATTTCATAAGCTTAATGTTAATACGCTTAATTATTTTTCCTTTCTTTTTTCTTGAATAAACCTAATTGGTTTCACAAATGTTTGTTTTAAATTCAGTTCTTTTTTATAGATTTTTTTTTTTTTTTTAATAAATTTATTTATTTATTTATTTTTGGCCGCGTTGGGTCTTCGTTGCTGTGCGCGGGCTTTCTCCACTTGCGGCGAGCCGGGGCTACTCTTCATTGCAGTGTGCGGGCTTCTCATTGCTGTGGCTTCTTTTGTTGCGGAGCACAGGCTCTAGGCACATGGGCTTCAGTAGTTGTAGCATGTGGGCTCAGTAGTTGTGGCTCACGGGCTCTAGAGCGCAGGCTCAGTAGCTGTGGCACACAGGCTTAGTTGCCCCGCAGCATGTGGGATCTTTCCGGGCCAGGGCTTGAAACCGTGACCCCTGCATCGGCAGGCGGATTCTTAACCACTGCGCCACCAGGGAAGCCCTAAATTCAGTTGATTCTGTCTTGTAGTTAGGAAATGGAAAATCGACTAGATATTTTTGCTCACCTACAAATTTTAAACCAAATAACCATTTAAAAAGTACTATATTTAGTGTCCACAAAGCAGATATCTTGTGGCCAGAATTTTCTGCCAGGAATACACCATAAGTCTTTTGTTAGTATTGTGAGGAAGTAAGAAAGGACGTAGGAAATTTTATTTTATGCAATATAAATGAGATTTTTTTCCTCTACAATCTCAGAGCTCAGTAAACATAGGGACACCTTAAAATATATTTATTTATGATATTTATTTCATGAGCCCAGGCACTTTCCAGCCTCTGAAGTACACAGGCCTTATTTATTGCTATATCACCATCTGTCAGAAAATATTTTGAGTTGAACAGAAACAGCAAAAGAACAATCCAACTTGCAGATGTTGTTCAACTGAGAAATTACTTCCAACGACTGAAATTGTCATTTAGGGAGCATGGGTTTATTTGTTTTTTTCATTTTGATACAATAGTTTACATGATCTGACTCCTTGGGATAAGGAAAGAAAATGCTAATTAGTTTTCATTTAGATTTGCATTTGAAATTGCACTTTAGGGCTTTACACAAAAATGTTTCAAGAGCCCTGTGACACCTCCTGTTGCCCTGTGTTCTCTGTTAGCCTACTATAAACAGCTGATCTGCACTCCAGAGAGAGATCTATAAATACTCTCCATGGCAGGAAGAGTTCAGGGCCATCTTTTGGAAGAGAGTCTAGGAATAATACACAGTGTGTTCTCAACAAGATTTGTTTCCCTGTTGAAACAAGAGTAGCCCTTCCAGGGGAAAAGTCACAAAAAGGCAACTTTGGGGAATGGACAGGAAATTCTGAGGGGCAGTTTTATCTGCATTCTCTTTCAGATTGATGGGTGGGCATTTTGAGAATGATTTCTGTCCTATTTGTCTTTTTCTCCTCCAAATCATTCATTCATTCATTTCCTTTTTCCCTTGTGGCGTTCATTTTTTAATTTATTCATTCAACTAACATTTATTAAGCAATTTAGCATTATAAGCCACTTTTTAATTTTATTTAACAAATTTGTTCCAACTACAAGACTTTACATTTTCCTATTACTATATTTTATTTCTTCAAAGCATTCGTCACGGCTTGATACCATCCAAACAAATGTTGCTACATTGTCTGTTTCCCTCTCACAAATTGTACTTCGTCAGAAAAAGAAATTCTCTGTGTTGTTCAGTGCTGAAGTTCCCAGATCTGGGGGGCATCTAGTAATAGTAGTGTTGATAGTAAATAATAGTAATAATAATTATTATTATTAATAGCAACTACCTTTTGCTAAAATTTTTAAATGTTCAGAAATGAATGAATGAAGTCATACTAGAGGAATCACTGGCATTAATTAGGTCCAAATCATGTTAATGCACTTAATGACCAATTGATCCAATAAATTTTCACTTTCAAATAACCCAGAGTTTCCTATAGTCAGAGGGTTTCTGCAATCACTCCTTTTTACCATTCCTCCAGCATATTTGTATTCAACAGGAATTAGAATTACTTTTTTTGTGTGAGATCTTAACAGTGTATTAAATGAATGATCACTTGAGGCTGGGGCCCTAATTGTCTTTACATTGTATATGATTCAAGAATCCTTAAAGAAGACTGATGGTAACACCAAGAGTCTACCCTTGCTTTGATTCCGGCATCATCTGTTCCTTGCACAGTTGTTGTTATCAGAGTTTTTGTTAATTCTTTTACAAATGGCAGAATGCAGGACAGGACAGTGAAAGTTCAGGTGAGGAATGAACAATCAAAATAATTTTGACACATGGAAAACAAGTCAAAATAAAGAGCTAGTGTTTTACAAAAATTAATGGAAATTCTTGTGTTTACGTTAAAAAAATAGTTGACAATACATAATAAGAAAATGCCCAGAATAATAGTATTATTGTGACAACAAAATACATCACATTCTTTGAATGATGAAAATGTGTGGTGAATATGCTAAAAGCATGAAATTTTATGTTCTTCGATAAAAATGTATGCTCAAATAAAGGATACCATACATTGCATTTATAAGATGGTTACTAAAAATTTACTTCCATTTCAGCCGAGTCAATTTAATTTAGTCCATGCTTTCCCAAAGAAAGGGGCCTGACTCTCACCACAAAGAAATCTTTGGGTAAAGAATAAATAACTGTCTCTCAGTCAGGTTATAGGTAGAATTCAGGCAATGGATAGTAGAAAGGAGTGGATGATACTCAAGTCACTTCCACGTCTGAGATTTGATTATTGGCTAAATAATTCAAGACTAAAAACCAAAAAAACCCCAAATAGTAACAACAACAAAAACCCCTGAAGGTAAATGGGAAAAGACAGAATCTTTTATTTCCGGCCATCAAAGGTAGAGGATATATTAATTTTTTTAATCAAAAGAGCTCTCTTGAGAACCTATGATTTTAGTTTCATCTTCTATATTAAAAAGAGCTACGAATGGGTAATTATCACAGATATTTTACTTCTCACTGTGAAAAGAGCACTATTACATGTAGCTTGAATCAGTTAGCCACACATACAAACACAATAAGTCAAAGATCTTTCAAATAAAATTTTCTAAAGCCTCAAGTTAGGAGCTCATTTTTTTTTTTACTTGTTCACATTCTAATTGTTGCTTATCATCTAAGAGCAGGCTTGTTATATTGTTTCTTGACTATGATAAGAGTAAGTCAATGGAAGCTTGTTTTTATTATCTTTTTGTTTGTTTGTTGTTTTTTGTTTTTATTACCTTAATATGTATTTCAGTATCTGGTGGGGGAAAATGGAAGGGAGAAAAGAGATCAAACTTGTCTGAGATAAAAAGATATGAGAATAATAGAAACATTTGTGAATTCTCTGCTGTCAGTACCATTAAGCAGAAGGTGGGCACAGATATTTCAGTTCTGAATTTCTCTAATATGTGGAATATGGCTGAGTGGGCTGCCACACTTTCCTCTCCATGCCTTTGTCAGAAAGAAGAATATTCCATTCACAGATCCCCAGCAACTATTAGAGTAGGTTCCTACCTTGGACTAACCTTACACCTGTCTGTCTGTCTGTCTGTCTTTCTCCCTCTCAGTTTCTCAAATACCTTTTGCTCTAATTATTTTTCTGGCTAATATTCTCCAGTGGAATTCATTAGTTTTATATACTTTACTGATTTTTACATTTTAAACAAGATTGTTCACCAGCAAAGATAATTCAAGTCTTTTTAAGCTCTACAGTTACATTTTGCCCCCAAATCCTCTGAAATTGTCAAATAATTTTTATAGTTGTTTTTAAAAATTATGAAAAACATCCACCTTAAATGAGTCGATCACATTTTCTAAAGTTAGAAAGCACTTCTTGTTTAGGGTGTGATGTGGGTAAAAATAGTTTGTTTACATTCTGTGGGAGTTTTTCAATCCTCTTAGATTTTTCCCTAGCACATTTATTTTAAATTTTTCATTTAAAATTGTCTCCATCTTTCATGTAAAAAAAAAAAAATTCTGTAGATAACCAGCTGAAGTTTCCGTCTAAAACTTAAAGTTAGTATTCATTCAGTAGTTCAACGGAACCGATAACTACTATGAGGCATATCACTAAAATTCATTCATTTCAGATAACTGGCTCCTGCAAAAATTTGCATTATGTGTAGAATGAATGAAATGTGTCAGAATCTGTTGTAAAAAGTAGAATTTATGCATATTATGTCCTTAAGATGAAATTCTAAAGGGCTTTAGCTATTAAGAATCTTTTATCATTTTATTTTTATATAATGTTCTGTAACATAGATTTTATATGGTATATTTTAACAAAATTGTGTTAGCAATCAAACGGAAGTATTTCCTTCTCTAATTCTCAGTTATTTGTCTTTACAACATCCCTGTACTTGAGGTGACCAAGAAAGAAAATTAAAAATTAATTAGACTGCCTGAGGTTGTCGTGGAATGGGGCCAAGGAAAAAAATCCAGCTCGATCTCTCATCTGGTCATTCTCTTCTAATAGAAGTAGCACAAACTCAGGGAGTATGCGACATTGATTGAACATCCTCTTAAAAACTTCTACCATTGCTGTTTAATTAGGATTTTTCCTTGAACAAGCAAAATGATGCCAATCCATTCTGATATCACCAGCATGAATCACTGAAAAGTTATTTAGCAAAATTTTGCTATGCCTTTAGTACTGTGCTATGTGAAATATAAAAAAGCCTTTTAAGACAGTCCTTCCATCAAGGCACTGTGTCTAACAAGGGAGATAAATTTAAAAGCTAAATTGTATCTTGCTCCTTCACTCCTAGGAAATAAGAGAAGGAAATGATTAGCATGGGCTGTTACAGTAAATCACCGTGGAAGAAAAAAGCTCGAGCCAGGCCTTGAGAATTTGGGAGGATATCGTTGTGTTGATAGAAGAATGAAAGGCAGGTCATGATGGGATAAAATACAATTAAATGTATGGAGTCAGGAAGAAAATAGAGCATTTAAGCGGGAGAAGGGAGCGGCCGTTTTCGAGTGTGGCTGCGGAGCGTGAGTTGGAAACGGTTTTTAATATATGGGAGTGCTGCCAAATAGTGGAGAGCATTGAGAAGTCAAATACATGACTTTAGAACTGATCAGAAGG
Source organism: Delphinapterus leucas (assembly GCF_059928025.1). Taxonomy (NCBI): domain Eukaryota; kingdom Metazoa; phylum Chordata; class Mammalia; order Artiodactyla; family Monodontidae; genus Delphinapterus; species Delphinapterus leucas. The sequence continues at coordinate 67,586,083 of NC_143137.1, read as the reverse complement.
TTTTCTCCTAATGTTTTCTATTCTTTTGATGCTAGGCCTATAATAATTTAATAGACATGGATAGTGGTGTTAACATATGTTACTGTCACTCAGTTCTATTTTCTTTTTCTGTGTTTCGAATCAAATTATATATTTCCTTATGACAACTAGGTGGTATGTGTATGTGATGAATACAAACCATCACTAAACCACAATTAAGAGACAAGTGTTTCGGTTTTGTTTTGTTTGTTTTAGTTAAGGTCTGTTCTAAAGCGTTTTTCTTAGAAATCATGCTGTAAACGATGCTCAGGTTTCTATCATTAGTCTTCAATCTTGGGTGTCACTGATTTGGTTAAGGAAATTATACTTCTTGCCCCCGATCTCATTTAATGGCCAACAGTTAGTTACTCATGAATCTTTTTTACATACTCTTGCCAGCAAGATCTCTTTAAAATTAAAATTAAAAAAAATTTTTTCACTGCCCCTAGCTCACCCAACTCCTGTTTAAAATTTTTTAATTATGTTGGAATAAATTCCAATATTCTTTTCATAACCTATAAGATCTTTCTTTTTCTGGCTTTGGCTATCCATATAACTCTATCTATTAAGCTTACTCATGTGCTTTTTTCTCCATTTATCTGAAATAGTTACAATTATTCAAAGTGCTGTGTTATTCTGTGACTCTATGCCTTAGCACTTTATGTTCTTATTTCTTATTTATAAAATTCAAACACATCAATTCTTCCAAATGTTCATCAGGCATCATCTCAATGTAGAATCTCTCCTTACTCCCAAATTTCTACCCTTTTTTCCTAAAGATAATCAAGTTTACTAATGTAAAGTTTTACACAGAAATTTCTTATAGCAAATATCATATATATTTGCATTTTCATTATTTTATTTTTACATTATTTCTTCCTTATTGTATTATATACTACCTCAGGGAAATGTCTATACTATATTTATCCACATATTTCCAGTGCTTAATGCAGTGTCTGCAGTATGGTAGATTGTTATTAATATTGGTGGAATTAGAATAAATCTTCCACCTACTGAAAGGAAGAATAAAAAATTTTTGATACATGTTAGCTGTGGAATGGGTATAGAGCACATGTTAACACCAGGAGCTCTAGAGCATGCTTATTTGCCAATCAAATCTTGCTCCATCACTCCCTAGCATATCAAACAGTTGTCAAACAATTGCCTTTGGATTTTAGTAAGGTAACTGATTCTCAAGGGCAAATATACCACCCACCTCCAATCCAATGTGAATTTATGAAAAAAGCAAGTAGGCCAAGAGAGGCAAAGATGAGCAATGGAGAGAGAGAGAGACAGAAAGAGGGGCAGAAAGCACAACTGGTTCACAAGTTCTTGGTTCTGGTGGCCGTAGTCCACATCTGGCCTAAGATCATTTTACCTGCATTTCTATCACTTGAAACCAATAGAATCCCAAATAATAAAATAGAGTATACATCAGCATCTGTGAGATTTTGTATATTTGTTGAAAATAAGATGGACAATGAAAACCACCACTTGAAATAATTGTAGGAGCATTTATTAGCCTTGCTACTAGTACTGTCTTATTTTCTATGTACACACACACACACACACACACACACACACCCCTACCCCTACATGCACATCTACACCTACATCTACTTACAAGGAATTCCATAAACATTAATGTGTTCTAAAGAGACACAGGGAGATGTTTCATTATATTTTGAATGAGTTCCATCAAAAACTGGATTTGCTAGGATCATGATGAAAAGCTTGTGCTTTTTAATGTAAACATGTACTCTCTACCCCAGAATAAATCATTTTATTCAAAACATAAAATGTTAAAGTAATTTTGATCTTTGAAAAAAGCAATGCTGTGCTTTTGCTGTTGTTGCTGCTGTTGTTTTAAGGTAAAATAGGATGTCCTCTACACTTCTGCAGCTGAAGTGAAGAATGACATTGAAAACAGCTCTTTTCGAACTGGAAAGTACCATATTCATTTCTGAAACTGTAGAAATAGAGGAACTTATAGTATGGATGTATAATTTATTTCTCATGTTTGAGGGTCTGAAGTACCTTATAAAAATATGTAAACCATTACACACTTAATATAATAAACCAAACTGATGATTATCGATGATTATAGACTTTGTCACACACTATTCATATTGACAAGTATATTTTTACAATTCTAGACAAATTGTTGTACGGTTGGTGAGACTGTGATTATAAAGGACTCATAAATATATCATCCCACATGATATCAAGGCTAAGAGCAGAAGTGTTTTTACCCAGTGGATAAATGTCATAATTCAGTAGCCTGCACTAATGTGTTTTCATGTCATGCAATTTGGATCCTCTGAGAAGTAGGTGCTGAGGATCTACTCAGAAGGGCTACAGAGGTTTATTGTGGAGTAACACCTGTAAAATAAAGAGGGGGAGAAGAAGCAGGATTCTGCAGGAGAAACTTTCAGGCCAGATTTTGGATTTATTAAATTTTGCTAATCCAACAGAGAGGTCTGAATGAAAGGTTGCCTGTTAGAAGAGTCCTTTGTTAAGCAGAAATGACACAACCTTTGTACCACAGTTTACTCAACTATCCGCTGCATCCAAAGAGTGGCCTTGGCTCAAAATTTGTGGTGAATGAGAAAGACTTAACAAGTGGAAGCTGTCACCTGAACCACACTCTCCAGAGCTGGACAGGGAGTCTATCCTTGCATCACCATGGCACATCTCCGTGACTGCCACATTGGAGATATATAGGTTAATAAGAAAGGTATATTTTCATCAAGTTAGTGAGTCCAACTCTTTGAGAGACAGGACCATTGCCTAGAATTCCAAATTGTGTGTTTTTAAATTAGAAAGGTTTTGCTTACTGAACTACAGCAGGAAGTGCTTGAGTGGAAAATGGAAGGAGAGATATGGAAATAAAGTCAATATTCTGTTCAATAAAACTTTATTATGTAAAAAACAAGCAGTTGGGACTTCCCTGGTGGTCCACTGGTTAAGAATCTGCCTTCCAATGCAGGGGACGTGGGTTCGATCCCTGGTTGGGGAACTAAGATCCCACATGCCGCAACTACTGAGCCCGTGCGCTCTAGATCCCGCGTGCCACAACTAGAGAGCCTGTGTGCTGCAACTACTGAGCCCACGCACTCTGGAGCCTGTGCACCACAACTAGAGAGAAGCCCGTGAGCCGCAACGAAGATCCCACGTGCCGCAACTAAGACCCGACACAGCGAAACAAATAAATATTTAAAACAGAAAACAAAAACAAACAAGCAGTTAACGTGCATGCACAGTAATCTACAAAACAAGTGAAACACAAGGCCATTTTCAAAATAGGATACAAATTCAAGAATAAAAGGAAAGACAAAACGAATATAAGTAGAGTTATGCCAAAAATGCAATAAAGAAAGAACCTAAAAAAATAATTTCTAAACTGGAACACACATTAAATAAACCATACAACCCCTAAAATAACTATCACTTCCAAGAATGGGATTGTCAGGTGTGAAAGTGAGTGTGTGGAATTAAAACATATAGTAAATCTTTAAGTTGGGATGTCATGTTGTCTGGTGTTTGTCCTGAGCCCTTCTGCCTGAGATCCTGGGTAATGAAAAATTTATCAATGCCTTATATTTGATTTGATTTGACAGCAAAAGAAGTATTTGTTATTATAACTTTCAAAATCTGGGTAGAGAAGATAAGTGGATTCACAGTACTAAGCATACAGTATTCACATCAACTTTAGAATGAATAAGAAGACAATGCTATGTGACAGTGACAATAGTATCACACTAGTCAGTATCAATTGAAGTTTTGGAGGAAAATCACAATTGTCATTGTCATTTTCACTCCTTGGCTAGATTTGCTCTATTAAATAAAGTAATGTTTATAGATTAAATTTTCTCAAATTACAATATAAACAAGTTTATATTTGCATTCTTTTCTACTTTCAGTGATAAAATCTAACTTTGGAGCTTTTCATTTCTTTTGACAGCAAGGATTGTGGAAGAATAGACCTAAAATGTTTAAATTACTGAGATTTCCAGTGACCTCTTTCAGGTGGGCATATTGGAGCAGTTACTTAGTCAGCTAGCACCACAATGTGTAATTTAGTAACAAAAATGGTTACTAGGTTACAAATGAGTTATGTTGTCCTTAATGGACTGTAGGGCTGTGAATACCCAAATTAGTTTCCTCCCCCAAATTTAAAAATATTATTCAGGAAACTGGATCATGATGGCAGATTGAGTGAATAAAGGCATATAACTCTCATTTTCTTAAAATATCCCAAAAGGATGAAAAACGTATTTTTTTAAAAATCTCTCTACTACACTGGCAAACAAGAGAGTCATGACCCAGATATAAAATCATTCTGTCAGAATCAACAGTTTTCATATAAACCAGCTATAGGCAATTAGATAATGTAACTGAAAAAAAACAAACTATAAAATACCTAGAAATAGACCTATCAGTAAAGATGCACTGATTTTATGAAGAAATTTACAGTATTTGACTAAATTATATAAAAGATCTGAGCAAGTGGAAACGTATTCACTATTCCTAAATGTGAAGACACATTTGTAAAGATGTCAGGTTTCATCCAGCTTCCCTTCCTGTTGATCTATAACTCAGTGGAATCCCAAACAAAATAACCAAAAAAATACTGAATCAACATCAGTGATTTTTCCACAAAAAGAAATTAATCCCAGAAACAATGTCCACATTGAAACTTTGGCATTATGTAGTTAGGTTCTTTCTTGGCTTTTGATGTAAGAATAAAGATTATTTATTGAGATATGAACTGGGACATTTCCTTATGCCTAGAATTTTAGCCCACCTAAATGTTCCTTCTCCAGAGAAGCTCCTTGTTAAGGACGAGGAGACCACGGTACAATATGCGGCAACAACATCCAGCTGTGTGCCCAGCAGGTGGCAGGAATCATCATGAAAAGAGCTCTATTCACATATGAGGAGATGAGATGATAAAAATTGGTTAAGGATGTGCACGGTACTCATGTGGAGATGATCTACAAAGAGGCTGGAGTTGAAAACCCTGAACTAATGAAAATGCAGTTTACTTTAAGAAAATGGAAATGGCATCTTTGGGACATTTGGTCATAAAACCAGTCATTAAAGAAGAAGATCAGGTAGTTTTGGCTTAAAATAGTAAAACAAATTTCCTGAGGGTTTGACTTTCCCTCCCTCTCTCTGTCTCTCTCTCTCCACCCCCCGCCCCTTCCCTCTCTCTCTCTTTGCTATTTTAGTAACATCTTCTGGAAGGGGTGTGCATGTGTGTAGAGGTATTGGTGGAGAGGGGTGTTAATGTAATTAAACAGGAAGGCCATTAGACTGAGGTGGCTCTAATGCCTCGGTAGCCTATGTAAGCAAACCAAAATCTAAGTCAGAGTCAATGCAGTCAGCTCTGAGGAGATGAAATCCAAGAACAACCCATCACAAATAGCCAACTAGGCTTTCCCATTTAAGGCAGCTGTCTAAGATTTAGCCATTCAACGTCCTTGCTTCCCTTCCTCATCTTCTCTCTAAAAAGGTCTCCCCTGATTCCTCTCGGTAGAGCACTCTACGTTGGGTTTCATGCTGCTCAGTTCAAACTGATGTATGCTCAAATAAACTCTTGAAAATTTAAATGTGCTCAGCTTATCTTTTAACAGGGGGTGCTTAACAATTTAGGAAACCACTCAGTTCCTTTTTGCATGTTCACCATCTGCCATCAACTTTGTCTAAAACTAAACTACCATGTCTCATGTAAGGGTCCCTCACGAAGAGCCCATCCTCGTGAGATCACAGGTACCTCCTGGAGACCTTCTTAGTTACATCGTGGAGAACTTTGCGGATGGAAGGGAAACTAATGCCTGTCACAGCAGCTGGGGATGCTGATGGGTACAGTGATATGGGTGCCAGGGTTGACTGGATGTTGACTTAATTCTTACCAAAATTGTTTGAATAATATAAGAACGATTTAGAAGTTGTATAAGGGTTTCAAAACAGTGCATTTAAATTGTACGTGTACAAAATAACAGATTCTACAGTTTAACAGATTCTGTGCAACTATAAAGTGTGAACTTAATTTTGAAATTTCACTGTTATATTCACCTATTCATTTATAACTCTATAAATGAGACTATTTGCCTTATTGTCAAATTATATATTTTAGGCATCTTATATATATAATATTTTGGGACAGGTATAAAATCTGTAATATATAGAAATAGGCATGGTAATAAATCATAACAGTCTCATGTACAAAAGAGGAGCTTACAAAGCACAATATATGTCAATATGTAATGTGAGGAAAGAGTATCAGGACCATTGTTAGGTGAATAATAGCTAGTTTCAGAAAATACATTCATAATCCCACCCCATCCTTGTAGACACTTTCCTGTAGTCTTTCTCAGTCTTCCTTGGTTGGAATTAATCTCTCCATTTCTTTCTCCTCATGTTCTTTTGCTCCCCAATTCTTACTTTTAAGGTATTCTACTTTATATTACAGTTGGTTGTATAAGAAAATGTCTCCAATACTAGGCAACATTATTTATTTTACCATCCCAAAGGTGTCACAAGATAAATAACTCTTTAAGTGGGTCAAAGCAGCATTCCACACATTTCTTCTTGGAACATTTCCAAAAAGCTTCAGAAATAATATAGTTAGAAAGAAAAAAAGGAGTGTCAGCAATTTTCAAAGTTTGGGAACTAACTTTTGGAGGCATTGAAACAGACTGAGAATTTTTTAACGTTTCTTATGCCATCTTTGTTTAAAAAAATGAAGCAAAATATTTAATAAGACAATACATTTAGCAACAGGAAATTTCAACCATGAAACTAGAAAACTAAGAGACTCACAAATTCAGATTTGGGCCTTTGATAGCCCATGTTAGCATATGATCTGCATGCTTCAGGTTAGAGATTTCATTCCTTTTGCAATGGAATTGTGAAGGTTGAATTAGAGGAAGCCAGAAAGAGAGAGACAAGAAGGAAGGCTGCAAGTATCTTTAACTTTGTTCTCTGCTCATTTGCCTTTTGTATTTTTTTTTTTCATGAAAAGCCTTTTCTCCCTTTTTTTACCTAAGTGAAGTCTCCATGCTTCATATACAACCAAAACTTCATCTTAACATCTGCTGTGCTGCACGCATGGGTATATTTATCTTTCTCTTCTCTAAGAGCCTATGTATTTTTATGCAATTACTTTGGTCTGTGATGTTACAATAATATTTCTTGTACAGGCACTGGAACGTTGTTAGAGGATAAGAACTTCTAATTAAAAGCTGAGAAGCTGTCTTATTCATGTAGCCTCTCTGGCACAGAGAAAATGCATATTAATTTTTGGATAAATGGAATTAATTGGCAGCTCACTTTCACATCCCCTAAAAATTTGGGCCCCTATAATATATTACTACTTGGCAGCAGATTTTGAATTTTAACAAAGGCTTCATAAAATCTTTACCAGATATTGAGTGATACTAATTAAATCACAGCATATAGGTGTGATGGTAATCAACTTTACTGTAACAGTACTCAGTCTTTTAACAAATTTAGTCTTTTACTATGTGGACATCAGAGTCGTGAGGAGGCAAAACTAATTTTGGTTTTGGAAAGATTTTGCTACATAAATCACTGTATTTGAAATTCTTTGAAAAGTGTCAAGTATCCTACACATGAATGGCAATGGCAATTATTTTAGTTAATCTCTCAGTCTCTATCCAATTTTGCACTTCTGTCAAAGCAATCATGCTTCTTAAAGTTACTGGACATGGGTCTTAACATACTTTGAATTATATTTTTTGATACATCTTGTTATCACTTGAGCTTTGCCAACCTTAGTTTTAATATCTCTCTTAGAATAATCTCTTTTTCCACATTACAGGTATTACTCTCCTCCAGACGACACACATCTCATACCTGCTTCTTCAATGTAACTTCTAGTAGTTCTTTCTAAATAGTTAAACTCTAATGACCTAAAATCAAATTAAGAGATGTCCACCTTCAGATATGCCTTCTACTTATAGTATTTGTAACAGCAGATACTTATATGGTTATTACCTGTATATTCATTCATGATCATATGCATCTTCTGTGAATGTCGTCTGAGCACAGTTTCAGTCAGATATTGTAACTGGCTGTCTTTATCACTGCCCTTCTTTTCTCATTGGGTGTTGAAGTTTTAAAGCATCCCTTTTTGTTCCTTCAGCTCCTGCACTCTTTCTTTCCAGCTAACATATTCTTGGACAAGCAGCTTTAGATTTTCCTGAAGCTGAATGTTCACATGAGTAATATTGAATGTTTCCCTCTGATGTTCTACGGTCTTCTGAGATGTTTTTAAGATGTTTTTGGACTCAATCACTTTGGAATGGAGTAGTTTTGATGGCTCTGAGTGACCTTGACTGTCCTTCAAGATAAGCCATCATCACTCCATGAAGTAAAATTTTATAGGACTGGCTTTTCTGTTCTCAGTCAAGAAGGTTGACTCTATCCCCCAGTGAAAAGTTAGACCTGTTCCCATCAATATTAAATTCTGCCAGGCACAGAGTTTACAGCATCAGAGGACTGGCCTCCACTGCAGATGGTTCAAGGGCATCAAAGGTGTATGTAATGAGTTTTTTCCTCCTACTGACTTTAAGATACTCTATCCTTTAGGCAGCAGATCCTTTGGCTAGGTCATTTTCCCTCAAAGTGCATCAACTTTTTACTGTACAATCAATCAAAGCAGCATAAACCAAAAATTTCAAGGGATGCTCAAAGAGACTTAAGCCTTGTATCCATAATTCAGATAATACCATCAAAGCACCATGCAGCTGCTGCAGGAGTAGTTGGAAAGACATTTTCATGACCATAAACAGGCCCTCCTTGGTTCCAAAGGGCACTGAAGCTCTGCCTCTGGCCAGTAGCTTCAGGGTTACAGCTGCCTGCCCAGAACCCTGTTAGTGTTCTACTTTAAAAGCAGTCAGTGCCTGGCAACCAGGACAGACCATTGGTGGGCAGTGGGGCTGGGGGAGGTGGACTGGTTTTGTAAGCTAGTGATATCTAACTTTGATGCAGTCAGTGCACAACTAGAAGGTGTTAAAATTTGTATAGTACATTGGGAAAATGGAAAAGGCCAGTTACAGCCAGAGCAGATGAATTGTGACCACTCTAGGCCCACATGGCCCCACTGGAAACCTAGGAGATCCAAGCAGTGCTATGCCCAAACCAAACCTGTAGAACCTAGATTCCTGGTCCTGGTTCTGCCTCTTCAATAGCTTCGTGACCTGGGTCTTCAAAATTATAACCAATATTTGATAAAAGCAATGGAGAGCATAAATCATTTTCTCATGCAGTATCTTATCTGAAAGCCTGACTATCCTGTGAGCTTGACCATTGTGTTAATTCATTCAGGCTGCTATATCAGAATCTCAGAACCTGGGTAGCATAAACAATAAATATTTCTCACTGTTCTGGAGGTTGGGAAGTTACATGATCTGGGTGCAAACATTCAGTTCTTGGTGAGGGCTCCCTTCCTGCCTTGAAGACAGCCACCTTCTTTTATCCTCTAATGGTGGAGAGAGAGAGAAAGCGCTCTGGTCTCTTCCTCTTCTTATAAGTGCACTGATCCCATCATGGGGCCCCACCCTCATGACCTTGTCTATACCTAATTGCCTCCCAAAGGCCCACCTCTGAATATCGTCACGCTAGAGGTGGGGTTAGGTCTTCAAGATATGAATTTGAGGAGGACAGATTCAGTCTATAACACCATCCTATGAGGTTATTAAATCTCTTAACTGACAAACTTAGGTTAAATGGTTTCCCAAGGTCATTAACTGTTACATTGCAGTTGGAGTTTTGAATCAAGATCATCTGTCTCCAACTATCATTTTTTGTTTTAAACCATTCTATATGACTTAATAACTTCACCCCACTTTTACAACAAAGTATATGTTAAACAATTTTTAAGGTCTATGTAACTTTATAATTCTCTAATCCCAACAACGTTCTTTTTGACTCTTAATACAATAGCAAAGCAACCATTTTTTGTCACATGTAGTATTCACCCATTTCCTTAACAAGCATTAATAGAATTACTCCTATATGACAAGTACTAGTGCTTCAAAGAAAAGGAGTTCACAGTTTGGTCAAGGGGACAAACAAGTTAACACACAATTACAATTTTCAAAGAGTGCTATAATAGAAACAGTACAAGCCTGGGGAGGATGACTAGCCAGCAGGGGTTGGAGAAGGGAGATGGGCCAAAAGCTCAGTTAATATGGTAAATTATACCTGTACTGAGTTTTGAAAGATGAGTAGGAGTTAGTTAATTTCAGATGGTGTGGCTGAAAGAGTTTTGAGCATAAAGGAAAGAATTCATGTAAAAACAGAAAGAAATAATACAGTACTTTGGGAAACTGGTTGCTTTATGGTTTAAGAATTTTGTATGGCAGTGGAAGTGGTAGGATATAGTTTGAGTAGATTGTCAAGGGGGAGTGATGTTTTAAAAATTGTTCATTTTGCTAAGGAATTGTGGATTTCCTCCTGGTTGCACTGAGAAACCAACATATTTCAAGAAAGGGAAGTAAGATGATCAAATTTGACTCAAGTAATGCATTTAATTTGGAGAGTAAATTGTGAGAGGAAGAGGACTGTAGACTGAAAAAACAAAATTGAGGTAGATTGAAAAAAGAAAGGTTGAAAAGAAAGATTGAAAAAAAAATCATATAGGTTGAAAACAAAAAAAAAGATTGGCATAGGAATAGAATCCTTGGTAGAGTGGTAAGAGAGACAAAAATCAACGGGACATCTGAATGTCTGTATTTAGTCATGGAAAAGACTAGAAAGTCAAAGAGAACTCCCAAGTTTCTGACTTGAGCAACTTCACTGAAGCTGTTGCCAGTCACAAAAAAAGGATGATGATCAAGAATGTGTGTGTTTATTTGGGGTGAGGACTCGGAGTTGAAGTACCACTGAGAATTTCACAATAGAAATCCATTTCCAGAAAGAAGTCAGGTGAATGTAACGAAATAGCTCTGAGGTCAAAGTTTTGCTTAAAGGAAAAGATATAATTCAGATAACTTATGAAAGTGTGTAGAATGAAATTCAAAGAGAGGAATCCCAACATTTAAGAAATTAAAAGAGAATTGAGCTTGCAAAAGAGATTGAGAAGCACTAACTTTGACAAGAATTGTTCGCAAGGGTTCTCTCTACTTCTCTTCTTACTGCAGTTGAAAAAAATCTGATTTCTACCCTGAAGTTTGCATTGGACTTGCTCCTGCAAATTATCTTCATTGTTAAATCAAATGTGTGCTTCCAAGTCCTAAATTTATTTGACATCTCAGCTTATCACAGTGTTGGTCTCACATCATTCTAGACAGTTTCTTTTCTTGCCTTTATAACCTGATAGTCTTCTGGGAGTTCTTCCTAACTCTTTGGCTTCTTTTCTTAAGCCTCCTTTGTTGGCCACTCTTCCTCTAGAAAATCTTTTAATTTTAGACTTCATTCAGGCTCAATTGTATGCCAGCTTCTCTTTGTATACTCTCCCCACAGCTTCAATGTATTTTTTTTTTTTTTTTTTGCGGTACGCGGGCCTCTCACTGTTGTGGCCTCTCCCGTTGCGGAGCAACAGGCTCCGGACGCACAGGCTCAGCGGCCATGGCTCACGGGCCCAGCCGCTCCGCGGCATGTGGGATCTTCCCGGACCGGGTCACGAACCTGTGTCCCCTGCATCGGCAGGCGGACTCTCAACCATTGTACCACCAGGGAAGCCCTTCAATGTATTTTTTTAAATATCTACATACAGGTGACACCCACGTTTGATCTTGAACTCAAACTTCTCTTCAGAGCTCCAGACATGTATAGACAACTATTAACTCATTATCCCCACTTGGCTATCTAGTAGGTACCTACTTTACATATTTTGTATATTTTATACTTTCACATTTAATATATTTCATTATATATGCACTATTCATATCTACTTTTGTCTTTACCTAATATCTAACATATCAATAATTATTGATTTTGGTTCTTCCTCCAGAATATGTCTCAAACATGTCCACATTTGCTTATCTCGTCACCATATGTATAATTCAATAAAATCACCACACTTACCTGAATGACTCTAATACCCTTCTATTAATCTTCTAACTTTCACTTTTTCTTTCCTTGCAGTTTATTCTCAATTCAGTGGCTGGAGTGATTATTTTAAATGCAAATCTAATCACATCCCTACACTGCTTAAATCTATTGATGACTTACCATAACTTACGATAAAATTCACCACCTTGGTGTTCCTTACAAGGCTTTGCGTAATTTTACTTTTTATTTTTTAGCCTCATCTCATAACTCTCTACCTGACATTTAATGTATTTCTCCAAACTCTCTCATCCTCGATGCTCATCTCCCTGAAATGCTGTCCACCCACTATTAAAAGACTGTTCTCATAGTCAGTGTCATGGACATCAGTTGTCATCTTATTAGAAATGCAGCATCTCAGCACATCGTGAACAATTTAACTTGGGGGTCGAGGAGTCAGAAATGCAGACCTACGTCATTTTCCCTCTTCACTCCTACTTAAAACCTGAAGTCCCAAAATAGATAAAACTTCTTTTGGAAAAACCTTCTTTGATCCCCTGATAAAGTGATTCTCAAATTAGAGCAGCGTCAAAATCATCTGGAGGGCTTAGTAAATCACAAATTGCTGTACCCCACCCCCAGAGTTTCTTATTCAGCAGGGCTGGTGTGAAAGGCTGAAATCGGTGTTTCTCGCAAGCTCCCAGGTGATGTTGGTGCTGCAGGTCCAGGGACCACACTTGAAGGATCCTTTTGCTCTACTAAGTAGTTCTCAGCCTTAGCTGCACAGTAGAGAAATACCTGGTGGAGTTTTAAAAAACCTTGATGCCTGTACCATATCAAAAGTCAATTGGATAAACATTTCTGGGACCTTGCTATGGGTCTTGAAGTTCATGCGGCAAGCTTCAGCTTCTTCAGATACCTGGGGGACCTGTAAATAGCATACTGATGTCTGATTGTTGATATTTTAAGGTAAAACACGTTATGTTTTATATTTTCCTTGTCTCTTACCTCTGCTAGAAGTTAAACTTCATATTTGTCGTTGTTGTTTTACAGTTTGGAAATTTCCTTCACGTTTTAATGAATCCAATAGCGCATTAAGCTTTTTGTATGTTGTAAATACGGAGACTTAATATATTTTAGCAGGGTGAGGGGGTGCGAGAGGATCGGTTTGCCAAATCACTATTTTAAATGCCATACTGCTAAGTTTGAAATTAAAAATAAAATTTCAGTAGAAACATAAGAGGGAAAAATTAAGAATCTTCATAACGAGTGGATTTAAAGTAAATGATCTTTTAGTCCAGATTAGGAAAAAAAATAGTGAAGATGGAAAGGGGATAAGATTAGCGTGTTTGTAATCTCAGTTTTGTTATTCTGTTTCCGATGCTCTGATACATTCTTCCTACTGAATCTCATTTTCTAGGCCCCATAAATATTATTTGCCTTCTGTTGACAAGTTTCCTTTCAGATGAAGAAAATACAATTCTCAATATATTATACTTAGATTTGTAAGCTACCTAGGTAAAGAGAATTGCTTCAGATGCGTTGGTTGAACAAATGACTTTTTATCCTTTATTCTTTTGACCCTTGGGAGGAGTATTTTTCCCTTTCGTTCTTCATAATATGCTTATTTTATGTGGAAGCCAGAGAATGGGAAAGAATAAGAATTAGTATGAAAGGTTCTGCAGTGAAAGCAGTAGATTAATGATAATGGGCTGAGCGGGATTATTGAACTCATTGATATAAGGAAAAAAAGTAAGAGATGCTTGGACAAAAAAAGAATAGGAGGAACTGAGAACATTCTCTTATGTCTAGTATATCTCTTTCAACGTTTGCTTTTCCCCAACTTCTCTTTGAATGTACATGATAAACTATATGTTATATAAATTAAGATACACACATACATATATTTTCAGGTTTGTTTGATTTTAAAGCTATTCACATATGTAAACATAGAAGAGTGTTTTTCTTATATAGGTATTATTCAGTACCTACTATTGTATGCCATATAACTACATTAATTTGACTCCAGTGTGCTCAGAATAATCGTATTAATGCAAGGATAACACTTAAATATATATATACATATTTTCTGTACGTTTCGAAAAGTTAAGCATGCAAAAATAAATCTTATTAGGTAAAAATTTACATTTAAACAATAATTGATCCAGAAACAAGTGGAATGCCAGAGACATAAAAGGTTCATAACAGAACAGTTTTGTTTTTCCGTTTCTATATAAAGGAGTTTGTTTTACAAGCAAAGTAACAAATGGCTTATAACAATCTTCTTGTTGCTAGGCTCTTAGATACCTAAGCAGACCTTATACTTTTTAGGTTTAAGCATAACAAACTGAAACATTATGAAGATGCTTAGTAAAATAAGAAGGTGACACACTACAACAATTAGAATTTCTCTTTTCTACTAGAAGTTCTTGACATTGTATACAACAAATATTAATTTCTTTTTCAGATTTTCTCCCTTGTTTGTTAATCCTCGTGACAACAACAACATAGCTATGTGAATTAATTTCTTTTAAAAAATATAATGCCCTTTAAATAATTTCTTAGATTATAGCTGTAAACTATCTCCATGGATAGCTGTATATATTTATAAATTATGCATAAAATTTCCACAGTGAACACTCTCCACGAAATCCATTTAAGTACCCTTTAATTCTGTGAACCTCGTGATAGGAATTCTGATTTAAATTAATATTTTAGAAAATTATCTATTTTTTTTAAAAAATCATGTAAAACCACATATTGTATTCTTTTATGGATAAGGCAGTCTCTTCATAAAACCTCCCCCATACAATCTCAAGCTAAGATTCTTTTTTTCATTATATAAAGCACTACTGATTCAATAATTTAATTTTTTTACATGTGCTTGAACAGATGCAATTTTTATGACAGTATCAATTCTATTTGTAATCATTCCCACTGTCCATGCCCTGTTGAAGTTAGCTGACCTTTGCTTTGAGCAAGAATAAGTAATTCATCTCATAAATTTTCATGAAAAAATATAACTCTGTCTTCCTCACATCTAGTATTTAAATCATGGTCCTTTGTGTTCTGTTTTCTCTCTTAGATGTCATTTCTAAGAGTACATTTAAAAGTCCTTTCACGGCCTTTTGGAAATGGGCAACATAAGCATATTTTTAAGCAATTTGAAATTGTATGTGTGTTGAAGAGTTATGGACAATATGCAGTATGTCCATAGATTTCTGTATCACTCACTGCATCTGTGTGAGTATAAACACATGTGCCTCCTCGGGTCCTAGTGTGTTGTATGTACGTTCACATATACTATAGCTGGGCAGAGAGAGAGGCTGTGAAAACAGTAGAGGAAAGAAAAGATAAGGAAAAAATGTCTTATTTATTGCTTGTTTGTGTCAGGTTCTGTCCAGGCATATTATATAAATATTTCATTTAATCTTTGCAACAGTGCTATGAAGCTGGTATTAATCATTTTCCTATTTTACAAATGAGATAAATTAGATAATGTATGTTATATGTATCATATAAGTTTTGGAGAACATATATATTATATATATTTTTTGGAATGTCATGAAAGAAACAACAATGAACTTGGAGTTAGAAAATCTACATCCATATGTACATGTGAGCATGATTGTCCAGTGGCTGGAGCTGACTTGCCCAATTATGTTAACCATACAGTCTAGCTAGATATTTATAAATATAGATGCATGCTTTCTCTTCCTTTCAAAGGGGATCGTCTTTCCTTAGGAAACCATCCCTCCATATAAACTTTATATTCAAAAAGGATTTGAATCCGTGTAAAAATTAAGCTGCATTTATTGATATAAACAGAAAGATGGCATTTATTTTTATCTTAACTCTATTAGTAATAAATCAGTAGATTAATGCATTGGTAGTATTGTGTTGTAAAAGCCCTGGATATATTATGTATTATGTGAAATAATAAAAAGATGAAAATGTAGGATAATTGTAAATCTAATCATATAATAATGTCATTACCATGATGCTCAGTAATCTAAGGAAGAAGTCAAGTCCAGTTGATTTGGGATGAAAAATAATGATCAGATCAAAAGTGAGTTTCATAACACTTCAGCAGAAAGTCATTATAAGGGGATATTTAACCAGCTCCAAAGTGAGTTTTAAATAGATTTCCATAAAGGTAAAATCGTATTTTATCACATAATTTTCTAAAACTACTGAAAGGCAAAATTGAGCATGGAGTCATTAATTTTTGCACACTAACATGGGAGGCTCATCATTCTACTTGGTCACATTAATCAACATTGTCCCCCAATTTTGATTTATTTTAGAAAAATTGAACCATGTATTTGCCTTTGTTTTTTTTTGTTGTTGTTGTTTTTGTTTTTGTTTTACGGTACGCGGGCCTCTCACTGTTGTGGCCTCTCCCGTTGCGGAGCACAGGCTCCGTCCTGATGCACAGGCTCAGCGGCCATGGCTCACGGGCCCAGCTGCTCCGCGGCATGTGGGATCTTCCCGGACCAGGGCAGGAACCCGTGTCCCCTGCATCGGCAGGCGGACTCTCAACCGCTGCGCCACCAGGGAAGCCCTTGCCTTTCTTTAATAACCATATGCTTTTTACCAGCTAAAGATTTCTGAGATACAGGAATATTGATTGTGCTAAAATTTTCTTGAAAATTCTGAATTTGTCAGCATTGCCACTCCTTCAGGGCTGTCTGTTCTGTTAAATTTTCTCAGAATTTGAGCATTGCATAAAGAAGATTTTAAATAGAGAAAAACATTTTAACCACCAAGGTTAAGAATAAAACACTTAAGGGAGTTTTGGACATTTCACAAACCACTAACTATATGTTATCAAATATAAGTGCAAGTGATGATTTTAGTATTGAGACTAACTCTTTATAACATACAGAAAAAAGATCTGATCTATTACTGACTCTTTCATACTGGGGAAAGATGTATATTTATTGATCACCTACTTGATTGCCACAGAATTAAATGCATGGAACAGAAATATAATGAAGAGGTAGTCTAGCTTTGAAGAGTTAAAATTTGGTGGGGAAGGTGACTTTATATCATTTAATATGATATAAGGTATGCACACAGAATGCTAGAAAAGCATGCAAGAAGAACATTTAACTGCCTGGAGGTTTGAAGTCATCTTTCTAGTAAGAATGAGTAAGTCTATTTATCTATATTAAATATTTCTTATTGTTGCTTGTAAGAAACTACCAAGTAAGTCAAATTGTCACCTCCAGTACTTAGTACTGCATTAGGTAAGGTTCTGTGGTTTCAAAACCAATTTTGAGCAAGTATGTTTAAAAAGAATACAAAAAGAAAAAGAAGAAAATTAGACTCAGAGTTAAACCTTCACATCATGGGAGCAACAAAGACGAGGGCAGGGAGCCCAGTGATAGGAATTAAAGGCCAGTCTCCCATAAATCCCACAAATGGAATGATTTTACTTTAATCATCCTCTATCCTGGTGTCATACTCCTAGAATATTTCTGGAAAGGCAAGTTTTTTGCTTTGTTTTTGTTTTCTGCGGTACGCGGGCCTCTCACTGCTGTGGCCTCTCCCGCTGCGGAGCACAGGCTCCGGACGCCCAGGCTCAGCGGCCATGGCTCACGGGCCCAGCCGCTCGGCGGCATGTGGGTTCGTCCCGGCCAGGGGCACGAACCCGTGTCCCCTGCATCGGCAGGCGGACTCTCAACCACTGCGCCACCAGGGAAGCCCCAAGGCAAGTTTTATTGACCTGGAAACTTGGACTCCTGAGTAACAGTTTGAGGAGGATCACACAAAATGGGCAAAGGATAGTCTCCCAAAGGGAAGTCTACACCTGCTCCCAAAAGAAGGTGGAAAGGATGCTGAGCCGGGAGATGGGCTTGCCCTATGTTTACATGCAACCCTAAACTGTGATCTCTTCCCTCTCAATTCCTCTTTTCCTTCCTTTCATGTTTTTTTTAGGGAGTAGAAGAATGATCTGTATAGACAAATCAAAATTATGCAGGACATTTAAGGACTGACAAAGGAACAGAAAGTGCACTCTAGAAATACCTGTCTGACACTCCCCTGGTCCCCCCTGTTGTAACATGTAGAAGCTTCCAAACACTTTCTTTACCTTCATCCTCCTCTCCATCCTGCTCCTGAAATAAGAGTTCCTCTTCATTCAGGTGGAGTATGTTCACTTGTGATTTTGATCCAGTTTAGTCAGTTTTTTACAGGAACTGTTGTCCATCAGTTTCCTTCATTCTCATTTGTACAGTCCCCAGCTGGTGCGCGGAAGCCTGCCCTTTGCAGAGAAAGCAAAACAAAAGAAATCTTTCCTTCAACCTTGTTACCCTCTCAGTCTCTCTTTCTCTCCTCATTGCTTTTTTTTTTTTTAAATTACTCTATACCTGCTAGGTTCATTGACTCATCTCTGTTTTTTACCTACACTTTGGTATCTGATACTGAATACTCCACAAGTTGTTTTTAAAAAGACTTCTTGGACTTCCCTGGTGGCGCAGTGGTTGAGAGTCCGCCTGCCGATGCAGGGGACGCGGGCTCGTGACCCGGTCCGGGAAGATCCCACATGCCGCGGAGCGGCTGGGCCCGTGAGCCATGGCCACTGAGCTTGTGCGTCCGGAGCCTGTGCTCCGCAACGGGAGAGGCCACAGCAGTGAGAGGCCTGCGTACCGCAAAAAAACAAAAAAAAGACTTCTTAACTAGCAAATAAAATCATTTCATGTATTTCTTATCCTTTGTACTCTCAAGTTCTCTGTATTTTCTGAAAGCACCAGATTGAAACTTTCTTCTTTTCAGGCACTTCATATGTGGTTATCCTCCTACCTCTGATAGCTCCTTCTCTGTCTCTTCTGTGACATTTCTTACATTACCCACCTCCAAAGTGTGTGTTTTCTAAGCTCTGTTTTTCAACCATTTTTGTTTCATTCCTCTATCATGTTTAGACACTAACTCAATTGAGAGGTACAAGTCTGACTTCTCCACTAAAAACTTTATTTCTAACTATTGATTAAGGGTCTTCACCTAGGATCATGCTGATGCCTCAGCCATGCCAAAATGGAACTCGCCTTACAGGTCAAATCCACTGAGAATACTGACACCTCTATTTCTGCTAATAATATCATCTTTCTTCTTGTCAACCATATTAATACCTGGAGATACTGCTTATCACTGAAGCTCATAGCTCTGAAAAACCACTCTCCTGTTTTATAGTCACACCATTCCCTGATTGGCTGCCCATTATCTTTTGCCTAGATTAACATTTCTCAGAATGAATCCTATATTCTTGCTACTCAAAGTGTGGTTGACAGACCAGCAATATAGGCCTCAGCAGGTAATGTTGTAGGAATGAAGAGTCCCCACACCCTACTGACTTAGAATCTACATTTTAAGTAAGATCCTTTTTTTTGAAGTGACTTGTTTAGAGAAGCACTTTTCTGTCAAATATGAGTTCCGTGAAATTTTTTGGAGAGAGACGGACAGAAATGGAGAAGGAGGGAGGGAAGGAGGAAGGTAAAGAGGGAGGGAGGGAGGGAGAGAGGAGGAGGGGTGGTCAGGGGAAGGGAAAGAAGGGAAGGGAACAGAAGAAGGCAGAAGAGGACAGAAGAGGGGGAAGAGAAGAGAGAGGACATGTTGTTTTTCCTCTTAAATATTCACAATGTCATTAGCCTGCTTAAAGCCTTACAGCAAAGAAAGAATATTCTGCATGTAATATACTTTAGAGGTCTTATAAAGAGCATGTAGAACACTGTTCTACATTCACTGACTCCCTCATTTTCTGTTTTTATATGGAATTATTGCTCTTATTCATGATGACCAAACCCCACTATAAACAGCCAATGGAAAGGTTTACGTGAATACTTTAGGTCAAGAATGCATGTAACAGTTTCATTATATTATTTTTATGTAAACATTTTTTGTCAGGAATTACATGGTAGGATATTTTTAGAAAAAACTCTTGACAGATATTCTCATATTTGAGGCGTGTTATTGAGCCTTGGTGAGACTCATTTGCAGTCCATTCAAAACCTACAGAGTTCACCCTGCTGTTGCTGTAAAAGGAATTTAATTTTTCTCCTTGGTTTAAAAAAAAAAAACACTCAGTGTGACACACCCACCTGTCTTACACATTTCACAATAAATGCTGTCTTCCTTCTTTGGAGATTTCCTATAAAAACATCATGAATTCACAGATCGATAAGGCTGCCAAAGCCACTTTAAATTGAGATCCCATTTGCAAGCTCATTAAAGCCCACAGTGATACAGGACCCTGGTCACCACTGATTTGTCAGCTGATGTGTCGGGAATAAAGAAGGCACTGGAATGCTTTCTTGTCCAATAAAACTCAAATTGGCTTTAAGCCTTGTCTTAGCATTCGTAATATGGTTTTAGAACCACAAGACTCCAGATGTAACATTGCACTGTAGATAAAATGATAACTGCAAACAAATACTGTTATGTGGGGTTTTTTTGTTTGCTTCAGTCACTGATGAAAATCACTGAATTAAAAACTTGGGTAGATGTCAAGTACAGATCAATATACCACTTGGAGTTTTAAATCAAGTTAAGGGGACTGCTTGAAACAGACATTTCTTATTGTAATTGTTTGGCTTTGTCTGTTTTTCATTTGCTTGAGTATTCATTCAGAAATATGCCCATTTTTTGCATATTATTTTTACATGACATTTATTATATTATGCAGATTATATTTTAGAGATATAAACAGGAACAAATTATGGTAGGATGTATATAAAAAGATTCACTCTTGATTATTCTTAAAATTAGCATTTAATGATTTCCTATTGCTTATAAATTGTCTATTTGGGGTCCTCAATCAACACATTCAAAAAGCAGTAGCTTAATCTCACAACAATGACTGAAAAATAAATACATGAAAATGAATTTTTAATTCAATGAGATCATATTGATGACTTACAGCATGCCAAGCACTTCTGTATGCAAAGAATTGATAGGCAGGTTATCAGACAATTGCATTTATAAATAGCATACTTTTTATTCTTATTTTAAATGCTTATTTAGCATATTACAATGTATTTTAGCATATTTTCATATAAATAAATAAGGTTTGTCATTAAAATTTTTAAAGTAGTATTCATCCCCTGTGAGCTATTTATTAAATTAGTAATTTTGAGTGTTAGAGATGTTAAAAAGGAAAAATAATTGAAACTTTTTCTATTGATCAAATGGAAGTTGAAATTATTCATGAGGTTGAAATACTGAAATGTTGTTTATTGAATCCAGAGCTGACAGGTACTTTAAATGCTCACTTTTTCCCGAGCACATTGATCATGTGCAGTTATAAAGCAATGAAGGGGATTCAGAAAGGTTGTCATTTTTTGTGATGCCGTGAAGAAAAATTACTGCTAACAGAACATCCTTTTTCTACAAAGTCAGGGGTAGATTCCGGAGAGGATGTACTGAGGTGTTGTATTGTTAGGGAGACAGCCTTTCCCAGTTCTTCACTTATATGCCATAATTGATAAAAGAAAAAGTAACAAAGCCAATGCCTAGCAATTTTCAAACATCAACTGAATAGAGAAACTTCTGGGGCCACTGAAAGTGAAGTATGTTTGCTCTCTTAAATATTAATTATAATTAATGAGCAGAAAAGCGGAAAGTAGAAAAACTGAAAAAAAAATTGAGTTCTGAAGCTAGTTGAAATTTTGCCTTCCTAAAATTAACGTTTGTGAGTATATGAACTTTTTCTTTTCTTCTCTTTGTATACATCAGTTTTGGAAATTCCATCAATTGATGAGCACTTAACATCTGGGACTGCAGATATGAGTAAGACATCATTTCTTCCCTTAAGGAACTTGTAAACTGATAAAACTAGCACAAAAATTATTTAAAGAAAAAGGAGGAATGTAGTAACCTTGAGAGAGGTACAAATGTAGCTGGAAAATGCACTTTATTCATGCAACACACAGTTCCCATAGACTATATGCGAAGCACTATGCTAAGAATAAAAATTTAACTCTGGGGATAAAGAAAATCTTTATAGACAAATCAAATTTAAGAGAGAACCTAAAGGATTGATAGATACAATTTCCAGTGATAAAGAGAGAACAGGAAGAGTACTCCAGGGATACAAAGTTGTCATGATATGATGTACATAATGGCAAGTTTAAGTGTGTTCAGGTGATAGAGAATAATCTAATCAAGAATAATAAGTGGTGATGGCTTTAGTAGATGATTAATCTGGAAGCAAAGGTTTATCATAAGTGAAGTATACTCTGGTGGTTATTGTTTCTCATTGCCATGTTCACCAATTTTATAATGTTCTCTGTGATATTAGAATGGGAATCTGCAAACTCCATTTCTGAAATTCCCTTACTGTCTGGGAAGCAATGGTGTGTGATTGGAAAGGTAGAGAAGAGAAGGGACTGTCTTTCTGCCTGTAGCTTCTGTCAGCATCCTTTCAGCATCAGCCGACTGGAGCAGCTCTAGTGCTGATTGGTACTTCTAGAGCCAGCCACATAGCACTTTCCAAAGTGGCCCAAGAACTACCCATAAAGTTTCCACTTCACTCACCTCTTGTTCTTTTACGCCAATCCCCAGCCAGGTTCCAACATGCCACCTGGAAGCCCCTTGGTCATCATCGCAGTAGCTTTGTTGAACTCCTAGTTTCTGGTGATACTTTTGGGACTTTGTTTCTCAAGTCGTAGGGGCCTCAACTACTTCTTTTATATCCCATTTTTGCTTTAGCCTTTTGATATCTGAGTAACCAATTTATAGTAAGTAATCTATGTTTGAAAAGCCTAGCTTGGTTTCAAATTCTTGAATGTCCCTTAACTGATATGAAAAGCATTGGGAAATACAACAAATTAGTGAATGTAGCAGAGAAGAAACAGACTCCGAGATATGGAGAACAAACTAGTGGTTACAAGTGGGGAGAGGGAAGGGGGGAGGGGCAATATAGGGGTACGGTATTAAGAGGTACAAATTATTATGCATAAAATAATCTGTAAGGGCATATTGTATAACAAAGGGAATATAGCCAATCTTTTATAATAACTGTAAATCGAGTATAACCTTTAAAAATTGTAAGTCAGTATATTGTACACCTGTAACTTACATAATATTGTACAGCAACTATACTTCAGTTAAAACAGCATTGGGAGGGGCTTCCCTGGTGGTGCAGTGGTTAAGAATCCGCCTGCCAGTGCAGGGGACATGGGTTCGAGCCCTGGTCCGGGAAAATCCTATGTTCTGCGGAGCAACTAAGCCCATGCACCACAACTACTGAGCCTGCACTCTAGAGCCCACGAGCCACAACTACTGAGCCTGCATGCCACAACTACTGAAGCCCATGCACCTAGAGCCCATGCTCTGCAACAAGAGAAGCCACCACAATGAGAAGCCCGTGCACTGGAGCAAAGAGTAGCCCCCGCTCACCACAACTAGAGAAAGCCTGCACGCAGCAATGAAGACCCAACGCAGCCAAAAATGAATAAATAAATAAACTAAATTTATTTAAAAAAAAAAAGTCAGGGAGAAAACTTAATTAAAATAAAAAGCATTGGGAGAATGTGCCCGTGGAAGTGGCATAACCAGTAATGTGTGTTACAAAGTGTAACAGTTTGCAGGATTAATAGAATGTATGAAAATCTGTAAGTGTGGTATGCATTTGGGAAACTATTAGTAATTCAGGTAAAGAGAAAAAAATGTGAGTTGATTTGACAAAAGAGAGGTCCTTGCTGACATTGTTAAGAGTGGTTTAAATGACACATAGAACACAGAATACAGAGAAGAGTGTGTTGAAGCACTGAGGATATTAATCCAGCCTGTATATATCTCTATTAAAAAAGGTTTGCTTTGAAAGAACAGAGAAATTCAATAACATACAAAGAAATTTGTGTGATCAAGGAAATTTTAATAATCTAACAGAGAAAAGAACATATTTATTTATTATTTTGAGAGGCTAATGGTTTCATTAAAATACTGGGAAAATTTTGATATAGTTAGAGTATTGCTAGGATAACTAGGTATTTATATGGTTAATATTTCTTGTGTATATGATGAGTCCTTACATTACCATAACTGCTACTAAATAAATTTCTATAAACTCACCTACTGGGATGCACGTTCCATGAGGCCATGGCCTTATGTTCATTTCTGAATTACTAGTGCCTGGCAAATAATAGTTGCTCACTAAATATTTGTTGAAAGACTTACTCTATATTTTAGTATATCTATTTTCATTAACTTTTATATATAAATGTAATTTTAAATAGGTTTTTGTTGCCAAGTTGAAAGGACTTCCGCAATAAAATTTTATTTAATTAGATTTCTCAGAATCCCAAGTGACTCCATTAGTTACTCTTATCATAGAATCTAGACATAGTACTTTGAGAGATACGTTCGTAATAGGAATACAGGGGACAGAGGGCAAAAGCCTAGGGCCCACTCATTGTGGAGGAGACCACCATCCTCCCCATCTTGCGTAAAATCAGGATGCACAAAATCTAAATCATAATTGAAACGGGTAAGTAGAAATATCCATCTCCCAGCAGCTCCAGCAACAGGAAACTCTAAAATTGCCTGTATTGACACTTGATGCTTGATGTAGAAGGAGAAAAGAATCACACAGACACACACACACAGACACACACACACACAGACACACACACACACATTTAATGATAATATATTCAGAAGTCTTAGAGAGAGTCACCACATGCCACAGTGGGCCAGATGAGAGGAACCCTAAGGGAATGGGTTCAACCAAGCAGTGGCAAGCTGAGAGAAAGCAAGGACCTGTGGACAAACGCCTTTTTTGGGGGGGTCAGGTGGTGTACACAAACAGAAACTGTGAGGAGAGTTCTTTGGTGCATTTGAATGTCGCTAAGTCTCGCTCATAGGAAAGTGAAAAGGGGAATTTGTGGCAGGAGCAAGCCTTATCACACTGGTTCTTATCATCTGGGTGGGGTGCTCATAGCCTGTTTGTGGGGATGTTGAAGCAGCCAGAAAATATAAAGTTCTAAAAATTTACAATGCAAGTTAACGTTCCCATCATCTAATCTCAGAAGCAGAGAAGACAGAAGTGGGACTAGAGAAATATGCAAAGAAATGACAGTTGAAAACTTAACAAATTTGGTTAGAGTCATAAACCTAAAAACTAAGGCTAAGTTACATTTTAAAAAGGATAAACTCAAAGGAATCAAAGACACATTATAATTAAGCTTATGAAAACTAAAGACAAAGAAAAAATTCTCAAAAGTGACCGCAGAGAAGCAACCCATTAATTATAGTGGAACCACTAATTTGAATGACAGTAGACCTCTTATCTGAAATTTATGGGGACCAGAAGGAAGTACGTGGCATCTTTCAAGTTTTGGAAGACAAATGTCAACCACAAATTCTTTATGAAAATAAATATCAGGGATGAAGAGGAAATAAAGACATTCTCAGACAAAACAAAACTAAAACAAAATTATCGTCAGTCAACATACACTTAAGATTCCACTTTAAAAGTGAGAAAGGTAAAAAAAAAAAAAAAAAAAAAAGTGAGAAAGGTAAAGCATTCTAAAGAAAGGTAAGATCTTTAAACTTTCTTGAAGCAGGATATATTGCAATACCTGCAACAGTCACTAAGAAGCATATACAAAACAATATACTCAAAAACACCATGAATAAATCAAGATGAAGTCCTAAAAAAATTTTTAAGTCACCTATAGGAATGTAAGAAAAGGGAAAAAGAGGAAACCAACAACAACAAAAATAAAATGTCATACTTAAGATCTAACATGTGAATAATTACTAATAGGTAAATAGTCAAAATACAACAATTAAAAGACAGATTAAAATAAACATAATCCAACAGTATTCATCTACAGCAATTTTATTTTAAATATACAGAGGTTGAAAGTAAAAGAAATAATACTTTGTAGATATTAGTAGAAAAATGCAGGAATGATTATATTAATATCAAATAAAGTAGACTACAGAACAAAGGAAATTACTAGAGACTGAGAGCCATTACATAATGAAAAAAGTTTCCATCTACCAAGAATGCATAGTGATCCTAACTATACATGAGGCTGTATTCTCAACAAAGCCTCAAAATATATGGCTTCTGCTGCTGGTAAGCTGATCACAGCTGTGATTCTTTGTATTTGCTTGTGTCTCCAGGTTTGGATGGTATTTTTGCCTTGTGACCTCAAATCTCTGATAGTTACAAGAAAAGCCATTGATTTCCATTTGTTCAGATTTGTCTTGATGTGAGGAGAGGAGTGACAACTTCCAAGCTCTTTATATATCAAGGGTAACATTCTAAGTCAAGAGACTATCTTTTTATTTCATTTAGCAATTCATCCTTGAAAATTCTCCTCAAATGTCAAGTACCTAATGAAAAGTTCCATGTCATTTTCTTCCCATTTTTATTTGATTTGATTTACATCATACCCTTCTTTACTCTCCTGGCCCTACTTTTGCTATTGCTATCACCTTCATCTGTAGTCTTTGAATTGCTTGGTGAGCTCTTGATGTTAGGAAAATATGTATCTTTCATCTCTGTATTTATAATGCCTAGCACCATATCTAGCAGGCAGGGCATAATTTCCATGTGTAAGAATAATGAATATTATGATCGGTATGATGCCTAACCTCAAGAAGTTACATATTTTAGTTGGAGTAACAGGGAAACTAATAGGCATTTTATATACAAGGTGAAAGGTACAAGAATTGCTGAGTGCACAGGTGCTACGAGAGTTAACAGGAGGATAAATTGTATGTTTTCTAGAGGAGAGGAGACCTGAACTCGATATGAAAGCAAGAGTTGCTTGACCCAAACAAAGCAAAAAAGGGTCACGGGGGACCAATTTTGAAAGGACGGAGGAAACATCTTGAGTTAAGAGTGTGAATGTGAGTGACAACATGGTGGGGTGAAGACTCACTGACCTATATCTTGTAACATTATGTGTAAGTCTGGCTGAAGCTGAGCAGAATGCTTGATAGCATCACCTTTCTTGATGAAGT
The DNA here is from genome assembly GCF_059928025.1 of Delphinapterus leucas. Classification (NCBI taxonomy): domain Eukaryota; kingdom Metazoa; phylum Chordata; class Mammalia; order Artiodactyla; family Monodontidae; genus Delphinapterus; species Delphinapterus leucas. The sequence goes on along the minus strand of NC_143137.1, from coordinate 67,559,062 downwards.
GGAAGACATGGTCATTTGCTATGAGTAAGAAGGTCGTGCAAAGTGGGAGTCTCGAAGAAAACCATAGTCTGAAATAGTCTATTAAGGAAATGAGAGTAGTGACCTTTTGACAAGTTAAATAAGGGACAGTGATTTGAAACAAGAAGGGGCAAGTTAAAGAGAACAGAGAATTTCTTGTACAAGGCGATGTAAGAGATGGTTTGTAGGTAGGGAAGAGGTAGGTAAGTGAGGGGCCATCATATATGCGGGACACTTAGCACTCTACAAAAGAAATAGAGCCTGGAGCCACCATTGAAATCATGAGAATGATAATGGTGAGGAAGCAGACAACTCAACTGGTTTCCACTAAAATACTTAGCTTTGACATTGGCATCTACTTAGTCCTACTCAGTTGTAGCTAGGGAAAAAACAAAAATGATGAATTTTGTGGCTGACTCTATATAACACTAAATACCTTGCATTTTAACTTCATTAAGACAGTTCTGGCTTCTCATGTAAACTTTTCAATAGCATCCAGTATTATTCTCCTCGTGCTTGTCTCTTTTTATGCTAATACATTCTACTCATGATCACCAGGTGAATCACCCTAACCATTCTCCCAATGAGGTCATTCCTCTGATGCACATTCTGAGTGCTTCATCATTGCTTGATCTAGCTGCTAATGTTCTTGTTGCAGAAAAGTTAAACAGATTGTGGCTGCTTGATGCAAGATAGTATCATTCAGCAAATATAAAGTGGTTCATAAACTAAAATAAACCACAGTAGGACCAGGCTTAGAAAGGTTAGGAAACAGGCTGACTTGAAGATCTAGATAGAAAGATTTGAAGATGTTTCTAATGGAATTATCAACTGCAGTACCTTCACGTAGTTTGGGAAACTCAAATTTCTAGGGAGAGAATGCGAGTGGCTTAACTTAGGTCCCTTTACCTTAGGAACAGGGTATCTTTACATTGCAACAAAATTGTTTCCAAAGGAAAACCAGAGTTTTTTACCAAAAGACAGGGAAGTAGAGCTAAGTGGGAGTAAGCAGAAACTAAAACCAGTCCAAAAATCAAAACTCAGATGTGTTTTGATCACAGGCCAAAGAACTTAGCCTGATAGCCAACCCCTTCTTTTTTTTTTTTTTTTTTTTTTGGTACGCGGGCCTCTCACTGTTGTGGCCTTTCCTGTTGCGGAGCACAGGCTCTGGATGCGCAGGCTCACCGGCCATGGCTCACGGGCCTAGCCGCTCCGCGTCATGTGGGATCTTCCCGGACCGGGGCACGAACCCGTGTCCCCTGCATCGGCAGACGGACTCTCAACCACTGCGCCACCAGGGAAGCCCAACTCCTTCTTTTTTATGGCTTCTATACACTGTTTTAGTGTCATACAACATTCCAATGTATTGTATAAATAAAGTCAGAAAATGAGTAATAGACAATGGTCCATTAATTCAGTTACTTACTCTCACTTTTATTTTGAATCTTTGGTCTCCTATCTTAGGTTAAATGAAATATAGTGTTGCTACAACTTGGCTTCTCTGGGTCATGGTACCCAGATATTTATCCTGTAGCTTAAGGCACTCATAAAAGCCTCAGGTGATCATACACATCTTTCTAAGATGATTTAGACTTGGAAAAGACAGTGTGTTTTTTGAAGGGAAACAAAGAAAAAAGACTTACCAACTCTTCCTGAATTTATTAATTTTATTTAGATGTGGGTAATTAATAGATAAAATTAATAGATCATTAAACTTGAGTGACCATCTGCCAGGCGTTGAGCTAAGTGTTGGAGCTATAGCGGTTAAAAAAAAAATTATAATCCTCCCTCTCGTAGAGTTTACGAGTTAGTGAAATTGACAAATATTAAGCAAACAAACAACAAATACACTGTATAATTATCCTAAGCCCTCAAAAGGAAAATATACTTACTTTTCAACACCAGATTATAACATTTACATAATGTAAAATCAACTGCTTAAAGTATTTTCAGCATTTGGACAGATCCTTACACAAATACATTTATTGATGCTGTGATAATTTTGGCAATGTTTCTAATCCCAACTTTTTTTCAAAGAACTAAAGCTACGAAGGCAAATGAGATATAGTCCTTCCCTCACTGGGTTTACAGTGTAATGAGGGAGAGCCACAGAGAAACTACCTGTACTACTGTACCGTGTTCCATTACAATGTATGCATTGTAAATTTAACATAGTTATTAAAATGCATAAATTAATGGCTCTATTAATTATTCTTTACCTTGGTATGACATTTATCTGCTACAGACTATCAGTTACAATAAATATGCATATGCTTGAAATAAATTTTAACATGAGAAATGTAAGGAATCTTGAATTTGTAGTTTAATTCAAATAGTAAATTGTCAAGAAATCTACTTCCAAGTAATTTAAAGTTAATATAAATTACTGACATTTCAAGTGTTAATAACATCCTGAACTGATTAAACATAGATTAATCAATTATGTGTTATATTGCTGTAAGCATTCTGATTTAATATCTTAAATGATATTTACCTGTTAGAAGTAGAGAAGCGATATTGCAGAGCTTAAGAATATGACATCTGCAGCCAACTTATAAAGTTCCAGTGCCTTTGCCATCACTCATCACTGAATCTGGTCCTTGGATAAACTACTTAAGTTCTCAGTACTTTGTTTCTTCATCTGAAAATGGGAAGTAACAATAGTATCTGCCTCATAAGATAGTTCTGATTGTTAAATGAGGTGCCATGGTGTAATACATAGCTCTTTGATTAGTGCCTAGAATACTGGAAAAGGATTTGTTCTTATTGAAAATGAATGTATTTTGGTGGACAAAAGGTTAACATAAAGGTTTATGCTCTATCAAACCTTTTAAAAAGTATTTTTGAATAAATCTTTCCAAGAAAAAATTTGCTTACTATAGGTGTTAGTTTCCCTGCTTTTAAAACAATATCATGTATTTTGTTTGTATAAAGTATCATGACATCACAGCTTCCCAGGATTATCATAATATGTGAAAAATTTTCCATAAGAGTTTGACGTCAATTCCCATTGATGTAAAGATGCTTATGTACCAGTGTTTCACGGAACTATTCAACCTCAAAAGCCATTTTTAGATAAATCATCCAGGGCAAATATGGTGCCTGAATTCAGGTCATGCCAACTGAGGAAAAGTGACTGATTTTTAAAAATATATTTAGTCATTGTCTTTTAATTATGCAGTTTATTTTTAGTTTGCAAGCTGGCATGTAATGAAGCCCATTTGCAAATTTAATTTTTCATGCTGGCCAAGAAATCTTAGTTCTAAACATTGAGCTGGGTGTAACTAGTAAATCTACGATGAAAAATATTGTTCTGTTTCTCCCCATAATACTCTAAGAAGATCGACAAAGCTGAATCCCAATAATGTAATATATACCTGATATTGATATATATAAGAAGAATGCCAAGGCTATAAAAAGCATATAAGAATGATTAGAAAAAGACAACAGTGCACCAAAACACCCCCTCTTTCAGGAGATCTTTTCTTTATGCTGAGTTTTTTGAGAATCTGGCTTTTAAAAATATGGTTACAATCTGAAGATAAATTATTCACTGTAGGGTGAAATGAATTGAGTTTAATAGACATAGCTGTTTGGGGTGTGCAGGTCACATACGTGATCATCCTTTCCCTCCTTCAAACTCTTCAAGCTTGATGCAGGGAAATCATAGACTAGAAATCCATCACAAAGAAATAAGAATTCAGTTTAAAACAAACAAACAAAAAAACATGTTTAATTGAGGCTTAGAATGAGGGACTCTATTTTGTGTACATACTTAATATTTTAATATTTATGTTTATCTCTCAGTCAGTATGGACTGAGAAGGTTAATTGAAAAAATACATCCTCAGTTTCTCAAACTAACTTCAAGGACAAATACAACCACAGATGGCTGATTTCACAGTAGTGAATATAATGAATCTTGTTAAAAGTTTCATGATCGTAAAGCATTTGTCTTATCAATGAAGTGCTTTGTTAAATTCACCCAAAGCAATTTATATGTGTATGCATTTTTAATGCATAATGCAGGTGGATATAATTACTGTTGCAAATTTTAATACAGGCTCTTCTTTTCAGGTTACCTGCCATTCTAGAAGTTACAGAAATCTAAGTTTCAGTTTAGTAAAAGTTTAAGGTTTAATGACATAAAGGATACAATAGAAAGCTATTCAAGCTCTGCCCCCAACTTAAGGCGGTCTTTCCTAAACTGTAAATGATATAAACCATATTTAACCAGTTAAATAGCTAAAGCTAAAGTATCTATTATCTTGAAATTTATGGCATTCAGTTATAAATATTTAGCTGTTAAATGAAGGCTTATATTCTCTTTCAAAAATGGCATTTAAAAGGATTATTTGTTACAACTCTGTATCAATGCAATTGAAAAATCTTTGAGTGCTTTCTGTTTGTAGGCTGTGTGCAAATATAAATATAATTTGGCCTATAAGTCCAGCGAAAGACAAACAAATAAATGGCCTCTAGAGTATTAGGGAGAATGATGGGATGCTGTTCTAGGGTTAGAGAAGACAAAGGAGAATTAGTTAAATTTACCTATTTGGTTTCTTAGGAACAAAAACACAGTCATGAAAGAATATGTATGCTTTGTCTTCTTTTAAACCATTGGTCTAAATAATAATGTGAGATCATACAATATAAAATATGGCCATTTTCAGGAATTTCTCCTGAAATTGACTATGTGAATGACCATTGTTAAATGAATTATGGTGTAATCTACATCTCTCATGGAGACAACCAAATGAATGGCTAGGCTGTATTAGAGTCTGCTGATTTCCCACATAAAACTTCAGTTTCAATACTACAGTTTCTCTGTCATAGGCAGGCTTTCTATTTTGTGCTTTAAATCGTGTTTTGCTGCATTTTCTATGGTTCCTTAAGTATGTATGTAGCTTAGGACTTCACATACTGTGGATGCTTTATAAAGTTTGATTGAATGGCTTCTTCAGTAATTCATGTTATCACTGTTCCATCAGACCTCTTTAACACCGTCTACCTTCTTTGAAGTAGACGAGGAATTCTCCTTGATTTTAAAAAGGAGCTTCCTTAGGTCAGCAATGTGCTTGCTGCCCCTAAGTGAATCATGCAGAGTCCACCATCGTTATTCGTTTAAAAAAATTAATAACTGGAAAGTCCTTTACTTAAACATTAACCTCATAAATTATGACTCCAGTGAAGAGAAGTTATAATCACAAAACTGATAGTCCGCGTGTGTGTGTGCGTGTGAATGTGTGTGTGTGTATGCATGCACAGGAATGCATGTGCATGGGCACATTAGAACTCTACCAGGCAGTGTGCTGTGTACTTTACATGTGCCAAATTCTTTGATTCTCTAAACCACTTTATGGGGTAGGTGCTATTATTCTCTCATTCTGGGAGGGATCAAGATGGCAACATAGGAGGCTCCTGAACTTCTTTCCTCTCATGGCTGCACCAGTTGTACAGCAGCTACATATACAGAGCTGAGAGAAATCCAGAAACTAGCTGAGTGACTCCTCCACATCAGGTGAATGAGAAAGTATCCACATCAAAATGGGTAGAAAAGGTTGAGACATACTTTCCCCATAAACCCCACTCATAGCACAGGGCTGTGAAATTGGGAAGGAACCCCTAACTCTCGGCTTCTCCCTGAGGAGTGAATGGTTTGAAACACACATCTTGTGCCCCAACTTTTAAGGCTTCCACTTAAGGGATCTGAAAGCCAAAGGGGTTTGCATCCACAAGACCAGCAGGGCTATAGGAAACAAAGAAGCAGTTCTTAACAGGCACTCAGGCACTAGCCACACTCTCACCCCAGGGCTCAGCACAGAGGGAGCAGGCAAAAATACCCATTTATCAGTCTTTTCTTGGAAGGTATTTTATTACATACTTTACTTGATACTGCCTGAGCATCCTGCTTCTAATTTGCATGCTTCTCGGGGCTGGCTGTGATCCTTCACGTTGCCAGAGGGAGCCAGTGGGCACTTCTGCTGCTTTTTCCCTCTAGTGCACTCCAACTATATAAAACCACATGACTCACATCTTTCTTGAAGTAGCTTGTACACATACCCTGGGTGCCAACTTTTATGACAGGCACCTGAGGGACATGGCCATCAGATCCCCTGGCCCTGAGAGCCAATGGGGCTTGCATTCACAACTCCAACAGGACTATAGCAAACAGAGTAGTTTTTGTTGTTGTTGTTCTGTTTTTTGCTTTTTTTTAAAATTGAAGTATAGTTGATTTACAATGCTGTGTTAGTTTCAGGTGTACAGCAAAGTGATTTTATATATATATATATATATATACACACACACTTTTTAATATGCTTTTCCCTTATAAGTTATTACAAAATATTGAGTATAGTGTAGTTGTCTGTGCTGTACAATAGGCCCTTGATGGTTATTTGTTTTATATATAATTGTGTGTGTATGTTAACCTCAAACTCGCAATTTATCCCTTCCCCTCTCTTTCCCCTTTGGTAACCATAAGGTTGTTGTTTATGTCTGTGGGTCTATTTCTGTTTTGTATATAAGTTCGTAGTTTTTATTTAAATTTTGTTTTAAATTTCAGCCTTATTGATATATAATTGACAGTAAAATTATAACATATTTAAAGTGTATATTGTGGTGATTTGATATGTGTATCTAAATGAAAGGATTCCCATCTAGTTAATGAACACATTCATCACCTCAATTTTTATTCATTCATTCAGTCAGTCACTCATTCATTCAGCTTACTGAAAACATTTTAGTTCTGTTTTCTTAGCAAATTTCAATTCCATAATACAGTGTTATCAACTGTAGTCACCATGTTTTACATTAGCTCGTCAGACCTTGTTCATCTTACAGCTGAAAGTTTGTACTCTTTTACCAACTTTTCTCTATTTCCCTCACCCTACTCTGCTGCCCCTGACAACCACTTTTCTATTCTCTGTTTCTATAAGTTTGACTTTTTAGAAAAGATTCCACATATAAGTTATATCATGCGGTATTTGTCTTCTTTTGTCTTACTTATTTCACTCAGTGTAATGCCATCAAGGTGCATCCATGTTGTTGGAAATGGCAGTATTGTCTTCTTTCTCACGACTGAATGAGATTCCACTGTGTGTGTGTGTATGTATGCGTGATAGATACATACACATTGCATCCTTATCCATTCATTCTTTGATGGACTCTTAGGTTGTTTCCATATCTTGGCTATTGTGAATGATGATGCCATGAACGGGGGGTGCAGATGTCTCTTTGAGATTGTCTTCTCATTTTTTGGATCTGTATATAGTAGTGGGAATTCTGGGTCATATGGTAGTTCTCTATTTAATTTTTTGAGGAACTTCCATACTGTTCTCCATATTGGCTTCACCAATTTATATTCCCATCCACAGTACTCAAGGGTACCCTTTTGTCCGTATCCTCATGAACACTTGTTTTCTCTTGTCTTTTTGATGATAGACATCCTAACGGGTGTGAGATAATACATCACTGTAGTCTTAATTTGCACATCCCTAATGACTGGTGATGTTGAGCACTTTTTCACATATCTATTACCATTTGTATGTCTTCTTCAGAAAAATATCTATTCACATTCTTTTCCCATTTTGTAATTGAGTTATTAGTTTTTGGTTACTGAGTTATGTAAGTATCTTTTATATTTTGGATATTAACCCCTTTTGGATATGTGGTCTGCACATGTACTCTCCCATTCCATAGGTTGCCTTTGCATTTTGTTGATGGTTTTCTTTGCTGTGCAGAAGCTTTTAGTTTGATGTAGTCCACTTTTTTTATTTTTGCTTTTGTTGCCCATGCTTTTGGTATTATATAAAAAAAATCTTTGCCAGAAACCATGTCAAGGAGCGTACCCCCTATGTTTTCTTCTAGAAGTTTTATGGTTTCAGTTCTTACGTTCAAGTCTCCATTTTGAGTTGATCTTTCTGTATGGTATAAGAAAGGAGTCCAGTTTCATTCTTTTGCATGTAGTTGTTCAGTTTTCCAAACCCCATTTATTGAAGAGATTATCCTTTCTACATTGTATATTCTTGGCTCTTTTGTTGCAAATTAACTGACTATATATCTATGCATGAGCTTATTTCTAGGCTCTCTAGTCTGTTCCATTTATCTATGTGTTTGTTTTCATGACAATACCTTACTATTTTGATTAATATAGTTTCATAATAAAGTTTGAAATTAGGAAGTCCAGTGCCAGCTTTGTTCTTCTTTCTCAGGATGCTGAGCCTATTTGAGGTGTTTTGCGATTTCATATTAATTTTAGGATTGTTTGTTCTATTTCTGTGAAAAATGCCATTGGGATTTTGATAGGGATTATATTTAATCAGTAGATTGCTTTGGGTAGTATCGTCATTTTAACAACCTTAATTCTTTGAATCCATGAGCACAGGATATCTTTCCATTTATTTGTGTCTTCTAAAGAGGCAGTTTTTTTTTTTTTTTTTTTTTTTTTTTTTTTTTGCGGTACGCGGGCCTCTCACTGTTGTGGCCTCTCCCGCCGCGGAGCACAGGCTCCAGACGCACAGGCTCAGCGGCCATGGCTTACGGGCCCAGCCGCTCCGCGGCATGTGGGATCTTCCCGGACCGGGGCACAAACCCGTGTCCCCTGCATCGGCAGGCAGACTCTCAACCACTGCGCCACCAGGGAAGCCCCTAAAGAAGCAGTTTTAAATGGGAGCAGGAGCACCCCACCTGCACACCATTGTTTACACCCATACTTGGCACAGAAGAAGCACGCAAAAATGCCCATCTGCCAGTTTTCCCCTGGGAGAGGCTTAAATGCATACTTTCCCAGCTGCTAGCTGAGGATCTGGCTTCTAATTACCCAGCATCTAGGTGCTGACTGCAATCATCCCTCTTGGGGCACTGACAGGTCTTGGAACACTCTCAAATACTGGGAACCACTAAGAACAAAGAGTGCAGCTTGGACAATCACAAAGGATTGAGAGACAACCCGGAGCTTGGATCGGACTGATTGATAAGCTTTATCTCCTACAAGAGAGCAGTCTGTCAAGACTATGAGAGGTGGCTGTCTTATCTAACGTTCAGAAACCAACTTGGAGAGACAAGGAAAATGAAGAAATATGGGAATATGTTCCAAACAAAAGAACAAGATAAATCTTTAGAAACCGATCTTAGTGAAACAGAGATAAGTGATTTACCCAATAGAGAGTTCATGCAGATAAGCCAAAGAAAGCAGAGGTAGTTATATTTATATCAAACAAAATAGACTTTAAGCCAAGATGGCAACAAGAGACAAAGAAGGCCATTATATAATGATAAAGAGGCCAATTCGTCAAGATTATATGACAATTATAAATATTTATGCACCCAAATGTCAGAGTTCCTAAATGTATAAAGCAAATATTAACAGATCTGGAGAGAGATGTAGACAGCAATACAATAATAATGGGGGACTTCAGTACCCCACTTTCAATAATGGCTTGCTTATCCAGAGAGAAAATCAGTAAGGAAACGGTAGACTTAAACTACACTATAGATCTAACAAGCATACATGGAACATTCATTCCAACACTAGCATTCCTTCATAATGCCCATGGAACATTTTCCGAGATAGATCATATGTTAGGCCACAAAACAAGTCTTAATAAATTTAAGAGGATCGAAATTGTTATCAGGCATTTTTTTCAACCACCATGGTATAAAACTAGAAATCAATTACAAGAAGAAAAAGTGAAAGTTCACAGATATGTAGAGATTAAACAACATACTCCTTAACAACCAATGGATCAAAAAAGAATCAGAGGAAAAATCAAAAACAACTTGAGACAAATGAAAATGGAAACATAACATACCAAACTTATGAGATGCAGCAGAATCAGATGTAAGAGGGAATTTGGTAGTGATAAATGCCTACATTAAGAAAAAAGAAAGATCTGAAATAAACAACCTAACTTTACACCTCAAGAAACTAGAAAAAGAAGAACAAACTAACCCCATTAGTAGAAGGAAGGAAATAACAAAGATCAGAGCAGAAATAAATGAAATAGGGACTAAAAGATAATAGAGAAAAGATAAACAGAATTGACAAACCTGAAAAGATGCTCAACAATCAGTAATCATTAGGGAAATGCAAATCAAAACCACAATGATATGTCACCTTACACCTGTTAGGATGGCTGTTATCAAAAAGAAAAACGGTAAATGCTGGAAAGGATGTGAAAAAAAGAGGACTCTTGTGAATTGTGGGTGGGAATGTAAATTGGTGTAGCCGCTATAGAAAACAGTATAGAAGTTCCTCAAAAAATTAAAAATAGAGCTACTATATCATCTGACATTCTCACTTCTCTGTATATATATCCAAAGGAAAGGAATCATGATCTTGAAGACGTATCTCTACTCCCCTGTTCATGACAGCATTATTCACAATAGCCAAGGTATGGAAATAACCTAAGTGCCTGTGGACCAATGAACACCTAAAGAAAATTATATATATATGCCCACACATAACAGGATGTGCCTCCACCTCAGCATGTGGACCTTTTCTGGCTGCTGCAGAGCATCTGCTTCTCCTTGGCCTTCATTCTGAGTTGCACTTCTCATCCTAGACTTCCTATCCTGTGTCCTTTGATGGGTACCCTGCAGGAACCAGGGGGTGGCTCTCACTCCAGTAAGCAGCACTAACTGGGACCACTGCAAGAGTCAGCAGTGAGGTCACTGTGAGTCCCACCCATGACCTGCCAGCAGTGTTAATCCAACAGGAGCTTTCTCCTTTTTGTGGCCTCCACCACTCAGCACTTACCCAGGGGATGGATGTATGATATATATATATATATAAATATATATATATCATATGACGTATATATGATTGATATATATATGTATATATCATATATATATATATAATTCAGCCTTAAAAGGAAGGAAATTCTATGATTTGCAACAACATGAGTGATCCTGGAGGGCATTGTGCTAAGTGAAATAAGCCAGACAGAGAAAAATAAATGCTACATGATTTTACTTATATATGGAATTAAAAAAAAAATAGTTGCAGGCTTCCCTGGTGGCACAGTGGTTGAGAGTCCGCCTGCCGATGCAGGGGACACGGGTTCGTGCCCCGGTCCAGGAAGATCCCACATGCTGTGGAGCGGCTGGGCCCGTGAGCCATGGCCGCTGAGCCTGTGCGTCCGGAGCCTGTGCTCTGCAATGGGAGAGGCCACAGCAGTGAGAGGCCTGCGTACCACAGGGGAAAAAAAAAAAAGTTGCACTATTAACAGCAGAATGATTGTTACCATGGGCTGGGGGTGGGGGAAATAGGGAGAGGCTGGTAAAAGGTTACAAACTTTCAGTTTTAAAATGAATACATTGTGAGGATCTAATATATGAGATGGTGACATAGTCAATAGGACTGTATTGTATGATTGAAATTTGCTAAGAGTATAGAAGTGTTAAGTGTTTTCACACACACACACAAAATCAAATATGTGAAGTGATGGATGTGTTACTTAAGTTGATAGTCGGAATCCTTCCATAATGTATGTGTACCTCAAATCATCACACTGTACACTTTAAATATATTCCAGTTTTGTTAATTATACCTCAATGAAGCTGAAAAACATTATCCTCATTTTACCTATGAGAAAACTGAAGTGTAGAAAAGTAATTTTCCCAAGACCATGCAACTAGTCATTGACATACCTGAGAATCAAAGCATGATTTTTTTGTGCCAGAGCTTTGAATGTCTAATACTGTGCTATTCCTCGCCAGTGGAGAAACTGGTAAATGGCCGTCCCAGCAATAAGCCATGATGAACTAAGATGTTAGTTTCCTGTCCTATAAAATATGAGAATTGGACTAGATGAGGTCAAAGGACCTATCCATATCCAACGTGTTACGACTATTATTTTTTAAAGGTAGTTCCATAAGATTTTATCTTTTCTGGATCTTCCCCAGCCTCCCAGCCTACATCTACTGAGTCATGGATTGGAAACCAGTGGAAAATTTCCCATGTGACAGTCTGCTCAATTTAGGAAGTAGCTCTCCTTTCATCATTTAAGTCAACTTCGGCTAGGGTTTAAATCATGTTTGATATAAATTTGAGCTATTTTCTCTTTCTGAAACATAATATACTTAAATCAAAAAATTTTAATTACAAAGTAGGAATACATTTCTTTATAGGGCCATATGTCCTTTAAAAGCAGTTGCTGTGACTGGACTGTGTTTCTCTTTCCAATGCTTTGCACTAAATTGATGCTCAGTAAATGTTTGTTGAATAAAATTAACATAAGGTGTTTTTAAACACCAGTTTACATGAAAGTCTGTGATTGAATATGGATTTATATTTACTGTAAGTAATCTATGAAATTTTGTTATTTAAGCTCTGTTTCTCATAATTTTTTGTTTGTTAGCTTATTTCCATTTGTAAAAGGTCAACAAAGGCCTTGCTTGTAATCGCTGATTCAGGACTATTATTTTAGAAACACACACACACACACACACACACACACTTAAATGTGTAACGTTCTATTTTCTTTAAGTGTGTGGTCCGGTACTCAATAGACTAGTTGCAGATTTGAGAGTCAAAAGTGAGGGAAAACCATGTGTTTCTTAGAGACTATATGGGTCCTAATGTTAGCATTTGTAAAATGCTCAGGAAATGAGATTCTAGAGAATTTTATTGATTGAACTTGTGTAGTAGAAGAAACATTTTGGAGGAATACTGGGGGCAGACATTTATTACACAGTGTTGTGGAGTCTGTTAGTGATACGCCTGAAAGGATGCTTTGAGACCACAAGAAGTGAGTCACTTGCCTAAAGTGCCACAGTTACTTACCAGCAGAGTAGAGGCTGGGAGAATTTAAACATCTTTATTCCCAGTTCACTTATCTTCCCAATGCCCTGCATTCAGAGGTTAATTCATTTACTCATTCTCTCATTTATTAAAAATCTATTTGCTATGCACACATCATATTCTAAGCACTTTGATGGATTCCAGAGGTACATGAGTGAACTAAACAAACAGGGCTTCTGCCGTTGTAGGTTTACCGACCTTTGGCTTTTCTTCAGTGATTGAATATTATTAAATTATGGAATTTAGTTTGGGAATACATGTTTCTATGATAAAAGAGATTTAGTTGAAAATTAAGAAATTATTTCTTTCTATATTCCCATAAATTGTGGATTTTGTTGACTAATGGGAATTTATAGAGCAAGTTCATTTTTCTATCACTATTTTTTTTAGATTGATTAATTATACAATGATCCTTATGAAGTTTCTGAAAATTTAGGCACCTTAGAGCAATGAGGATGGGGTTATAAAACAGTGATTTATAAGTTTTCCTACAAAATGGAAAATCCTGAATGGCAGGAGTCAGAGATTAAGGGTCAGCCATTAATCCCCAGCTGAAGATTTTCTTCTTCCGTTACCAAACCTCAGGGACTGTGTGATAGTTTTGTTAAGAAAGCTGTTTCTTCTTTAAATCTCAATAATGTTGTAAACAGTGTTTTAAAAACTAGCCAAATTGGTGTGAAATGCTCTTGACCAATTATTTCAGTACTTCCTGGTTTTTCCTTCTCTACCTAGCCTGGATGTTTAGTTTCCTGCTTGTCTGTAATAAAGATAACTAATAAATTCTCTCTCTCAAGAATGTTTAAATTGTAACTGTTCTTCCTAAATATATTTGAATTTTAAAATAAGAGTAAAAGTAAAGCCAAAAAAAGTAAAGCCAAAATACTAAACTATGGAATTTGAAGGGCAGGATAACCTTCACATCACATCATCTATGGATAAAGTTAGCCTCTGTGTCAAATTATCTCTAGTGTACACTACTTTTGCCTACTTTCTTACATTCCGTTATATATAAGTATGAAAATGTGAAGTTATTCTTCATATTTTTAATATTGATTGTATGTTGTATAATACTTATTTAGTAGACAAAAATTGAGGCAAAAATATGTGGCTATTTGACATCATTTTTCATTAGGATTTTGACATTTAAAAAGTTCTGGATACTCTCAATTTACTGTATTGCATGATTTTTAAAAGAAAACATTTTTCTGTTACAATTGTAAATAGGTTGGTTTTGGTCAATTGATATTTATTGGATAATTGAGAAATGCTTTGCACGTTAACTGGCCTTTGTTTAGCTAAAGGCAGTGATTTTCTAAGGTAAACAGATCAAGAAAAGATGTATTATCTAATCCTTTTGGGTTCCTTTCCTTCTTCTGGGTTCTCTGTTTCCAGGGTCTTTCTTTTTTCTGCATTAACACCTGTTCAGTTTATTTCCTGACTATACAATTCCTAACACCTGGAAGAATGTATGGCAAATATGAAAATTGCTCAGAGCAAGGCAGAAATACTTAAAGGTGTTCATTACTAATAAAATCAAAAGGAATTAAGTTTATTTTTAGCTCAGAAAATTGAATGCTGAAAGTGGATTAATAGTACTATTCAATTAAGTGGTGTGTGTGTGTGTGTGTGTGTGTGTGTGTGTGTTTATTTAGGAGGGATTGTTTGTAGTCTCCTGATCTATTACAGAAACAAGAACATGAAGACAAACTGTTGTTAAAGCAAATCACGTTAGTCATTAAGAAGTATTCTTGTCTCTGGGGGTTTGGAGAACGTCTTTAATTTGTAAGTTCTGAATATCACCTTATGTGAGAATAATCTGGAGATATAACAGGGCAGAGAATGAGCAACCAATAAGAAGAAAGGGAGTGTTCATAGGCAGTGGTAACCAGTAGATTTCACCAGAATTTGTAGCTGACGGTGATATTAACACACGGAAATCACACTAGATGTAACACAGGGGAGCTGAGAGCTACCAAGGCACGTTTGTATCAAGATACTCTGCAGTTAAGCTGTTAAACACGCTTCTGAATAACGAGCTGGCTTTGCACACATTTTGTAAAACAGGCATCGTTATTTACCGGCTTGCCTTTTTGTTACCCCAATGCATTATTTTACACACAGAGCTCAAAATTTGCATTTTTATCTGTGCCCTAATTGGTTAGACATACATACAACTCTTTTAATATTCACTTACTCTCCCCCATACTTTTCCTTCTTCATCCTCATCCATCCCCCAATCACCTGTTCCCAGGTTACCAAGTTCTAATATAGAAATAGAGTGTGCAGCTTCTACAGTTGCTAAAAGTGGGTTAGGCAGGTGTTTGATGCAAAATGACCCATCAAGGACTATAGTTAGTAGAAGGGAGAGGGGAGACAGGTATCAGGTTTCCTGTTGGAGGGGAATTGTATCCTGAATGGTAGTAATTGCCGCGAATCAAGCTCAATGTTTCAACAACAGCTGGTCACACCTGCACAGTCTCCTCCCATGTCTTATAACTGGTCCAGCAGTTAAATAGCTGTAAAGCACTGTCTCCCTGTCTCATTTCCCCTGAGTTCCAACAGCAATAGTAGCAATAGCAGCTGTAGAAGCGGCAGCCAGAGATAGGCAGGGCTGTTGCTTGCAGCCGCTGCATGGCGGATTGCCTCGTCGACACGCGCACACACACACACACACACACCCCCAAACACACACACACACACCCGCACAGATTTCCAATATCAGCGCATCTTGATATCAATCAAGGACTCAAAGACAGGAGAGAAGAGCATTAGTCATGGACAACAGGTATTTCATCTCTGACAAATTCCTCCTGATGCTTGTTGGTTTGGATAACAAAATAATCATTCTTGATACCTAGCTTGAGTGGGAGACTGGAGGTGGCCGCGATAGAGGAGGGGGGAAGTGGGAGGAGTGAGGGGTGGGGAAGGGGACTGCCAAAGCTGACTTTCAGGCTCCGGAAACCTACATCTTTCAGCCTCCGCTGTTTTTGAGTTGCAAATTGTCAGGAACCGGGGGATTGCAGGCAGCCCTTGTGGTTGACTGGAAATCGATTTCCATCTCTCAGACACTAGTTAGAATGGGCTGTGTGTTCTGGAAGGGGGTGGAAGTAAGGAGGAGGAGGTGCTGTGATCAGAGTTCTTGAAGCTCCACTCCTCTGGGGAAGCCGAGCCGTGAGGGGGACTCCTGACTGAGCGGAGCGTGTGAATTGGAAAGGATCCTGCTAGCTGGCTAGTCCCAGTTCCTCTCCAGAAAAGCAGTTGCTCTGGCTTCAGAGATGTGCCCAGCCTTCGCCTGCATCACACTGCAGTAAGTTCAACTCGACACGGTTGGCAGTTTGAGTGGCTTCTGGGTATGTAGTGCGGGGGAAGGGAAGCTGACAAGAAATGGTGAGGAAAGTTAGAAAAGCAGAGCTTTGAATTCTGCATGAGATATTAAATCGGTTTGTCTCCTTGACTCCTGTCCTAGTTACGGTATAGTCGAGTTACTCTCAGTTATTGGCAGACAGAGACCGCTTGTTGGTTAGGTCTGCAAGAGGCACCCTGTTGTGGTGATTTTCGGCAACAAAACTGGTACATGCATTCTAGATTTAATTACAAGAGTGGGCTTCTGAAAGTTACTAACGGATAGCAGCTTGCATTTTCAACAGAAAATTTGTAAACAGGTTGGCTTAGATCTTCAAATGCCCAGTTAATTAAGTTTCATTCCAGACTTGTTCCTAACCTGTAAAGAAGCAATCAAACAAAACAAAAGTCTTTGATTTACTTCATTAAATTAAAATAAAATGTGAAGTAGGTCTTTAGATAATTGCTAGGCAACAGTCGAGGCGAGACTGATGTTATGATAAACACTCAAGTACTCTTTAGTGGGTGCAGGATTCCCCCAGTTTCTTACTACTGCAATCATCTCCTCCACTTGCTAAATGGTGCCTTCCTTGTGATTTCTAAGTGGTGGTTTTTTACATAGATGGCTTTATACTTAGAAACAAGCTGCATGGTGTTCACTGGCAAAAAGTGAGGCTTAAAAAACTTTTTTAAAAATGACTTCTACCGGTGGCTCAAATTGCAGATAACCAACTTTTAAAAGGAGGTAAAAACAGGTCAGCAAAGGCCAGCCCATTGTAAAGCAAATGACCAAATGAATGTGAATGCAGGCAGAATACTAAAGGTCTTTTTCAGAAAGGAAACTAGAAATAATTAATCTGAAAACGTTGGGGTAATTCTAACCAGGTCCTCTTTTACACTGACTAGATTTTTATAATGGAGAAAAAAACGGGAATCTCTTAAGCAGAAAGAATATGTCACAAAAATACTAGACTTAGCCACAGGATCACTGAAGAAAGTACTATATTACTATAGTTTTCTCCAAGAAATATTAATGGAAAAACAGAGGTTATCTACAACAGAATCCAGGATTTTAAGCTGAACACTTTCATGTGTACTTCCATAAATTCTATAGGTTAAAAGGGTGTCAAAACTTAGGAAACAACTATTGTGAAATGCAAAGTAATCTGAAATTCTCCATAATTAGAAAAGAGGAAACTAAAGGTCAGTCTCCTCCAATTATTTCAGTTTTCAGTTGTGTTAAACTTTTCCTAACCCACCTAATCTTGATTATTTTATTAAAAACATATTCTGAATATAATACGAATTACTTTGCCTACTCATCTTGGGGATCTCCAGATATATTTGTGTTATTATTGAAATATCCAACTTTTTAGAGGTAACGCATTCCACACATGCATAATTTCTTGGTGCAAAAAACTGTCCGTATGACTTAGTAAATCACCAAGTCAGATGTAATCCAGGGGATATATTTGTTATGATAGTGCATGCATGATGGTGGTTAAAATTTTTAGCAAAAAACAAAAAAAAAAAAAAGAAAAGGAAACATCTATACAAAGACTAAAAGAACATGTTTGGAGTGAGTTTGCAAGCAGTTCCCTGCTACTCTAGAATAAATCATTACCTGAACCTTAAGAATTTAGCTAAAGAGAAGAAAAATCAGGCTGAGAGCCTGATTGGAATTGGTAAGAATTTAGGTTGGATAGGAGTTTGTCAGAATTTCTTTAAAGATAGAAACTTAGGTAGGTGGCATTGAGTTTCGGGAATACCTTTGCTTCATATTTTGGTTGTCCTGCTGGTAAACAAACCTCATGTTATATCTGAGGAGAAGATTTCCAAAACCATTTTTGAAATAAGTAATTATTTTAAAGTTTAAAACATTGGTAAGTTTTGCTGGAACAGTGTCTGAACTAGACGAGTATCCTGTGACTCATGCTTTTCCTTGCACACTTGAAAGAAGGAAGACTTGTGGCCAGACAAGCCAGACAAAGATCAGCTGGTCCCTCCATCTAATTCTGCCTACCAATCATGACTGTGATGTTGATACATAAGCTTGAAATGACATTTTAAGAATATCATTTCCTGGCTGCTTATTTTCCTGGCTACAGGAACAGAACTGGAACAGAACTGTGCTTATGTATGCTTGATACTCTTGCATTCTTCTCTTAAGCGTAATACCTTTAGCTTAGAAGCATCTGTCTGCAGGAAGCTCTAGATAAGCTATTGAAGAAACGTCTTCCTATTGCCCCTCTCCTATCTATGGCATTTTCTTTCTCTTGTAAAACACCAACCTAAAATATGACCTCAAGTAAGAATCCCATACGCCTGTTCACCCTTAGGTATTTTATTTATCTATATATCTTTATTTATTTATTTATTTTTGGCTGCATTGGGTCTTTATTGCTGTGCATGGACTTTCTCTAGTTGCAGCGAGTGGTGGCTACTCTTTGTTGCAGAGCACGGGCTCTAGGTGTGCGGGCTTCAGTAGTTGGGCTACGTGGGCTCAGTAGTTGTGGCTCGCGGGCTCTAGAGCACAGGCTCAGTAGTTGTGGCACACAGGCTTAGTTGCTTTGTGGCCTGTGGGTTCTTCCCGGACCAGGGCTCGAACCTGTGTCCCCTCTGTTGGCAGGCAGATTCTTAACCACTGCGCCACCAGGGAAGTCCCCACCCTTAGGTATTGACTGGTTACCACTGCAACTCCTTGATAACTCCTTGGATTATTTGCATGTATGATTTTCTCACCACGCAATGCATGACTAGTTCCTAGTTACTGTGAGTGCACAAATGCCAGGCCCTAGGTTAAGCACTTTGTTTTTTAATTGAAATGTAGTTCATTTACAATATTAGTTTCAGGTGTACAACATAGTGGTTCAATATTCCTATGATTACATTCCATTTAAAGTTATAAAATACTGGCTATACTCCCTGGACTGTATATTACATCCTTGTATTTTATTTATTTTAAACATAGTAGTTTGTATCTTCCCCTGTCTTGCCCCTCCCAAGGTTAAGCACTTTAAATATATCTTCTCATTTATGGGATAAAAGCTACAGGAGGGAGATGGCATGCTCTCCCATTTATAAGAAATTCAACCCCAGAGGGAACAAGCAAATTACCTAAAACAGCATATTTAGTAAATGGTGGGCTAGGATTAGCCCCCAAGTGTGACTAGCTCTAACTCTTAGTGACTTTGCCACATTGTTTTATTAAGATGGTACTCTACCATGGATCAAGTGGAATGAGCCTATTGTTTTGCGGATGGCGTGGGTTGAGAGTGCTTGAAAAATTGTATCAGTCAGGAGAGAACTCCCAACTGTACTGACACCCAAGATTGGATCTACCTACATAGGAGCCTAAATTGACTCTAGATCCAAACGTGGCATACTTTGCAATTCCAATTTCAGTGTTCTGCTGTGGCTTCGTGAACCTTGGCAGTGAAGCTGGGGCGTCTTTGCTGGGACGAAAGATGATGGAGTTATTGTGGGAGTAAAATAAAGAGATCGCATGGCGGGAGGCTGGGACGAGAACTTGTCCACATTCTGTGTTCCAAGGGACTCTAGGAAACAACCTCTTCGGGCTATGTGTGGGGTGGAGATTTTTAAAAACACACATGAAGCAGAGACTCAGAGCACCTCCTTATATATGTCTGATTATAAAAATTAGAGTAGCTTGTTTTCAGATAATCTCCTTTGTGTGTGTGTGTGTGTGTGTGTGTGTGTGTGTGTTTAGGAGGAAAAATGATGATTCAAAGGAAAGTAGGGAGAAAGGCCAGATGATGACTGAAGAGGTAAAACAGTGCTTGGAAATATTACTGGTTCTTGCATAATCACTTTCTGAAAATTTGCCAGGAAATGAAAGGCCATCTTTAAGTGGTGAGGATAAAAACAAAATAGTTCATTTAGGTAAAATTCGAGTGTTAAGGAGAATAGCGTGAATACTGTCATTTGTCATCTTATCACAGAAGACAAATACTAACAAGGAATAAAATGAAAATGTTATGGGCATAAGCCAAACAATATTTTAAGATTGGTCTTTCTCAGCATGCTAAATTTAAACAGATGAAATTCTTTTTCAAGTATTATCTGAGTCAACAGTTGGAAATGAAGAATTTGCCTTTTAGCAGGGAGTCTGTATTGCATTGTAAATTTGAAACAGTGTCCTTGACTCAGTTATTTCATATTGGCAATATGCTAATCACTACAGATCAAGGAGCACAAAAGCTCTCATCTTCAAAATCAAAGTATACTTATACTTTTGTACATGCTCCATAAGGAAAGTTGATGCTACTGAGCTATTATTGTCATAGATCTAGATGGTGATGGGGCTTTGCACATACATTCACATTGTCAGCCCTGATTCTTTCTCTTTACCCTTGTCATTTGTGACACTGCAGGTCGAGGTTAGAAGTAGTTAGTTTCAAGCGTTGGTTTTTGAATGTGGTGCTTTGGCTCTCTTGCCCTCATAGTTTAAAAATAATGATAGTAACTTTCATTGTGTGCTTACTACATGCCAGTTGCTTGTATAAGCATCTTGGGCATATAATCTTGAAAACACTCTTATGTGATAATCCTATTATCATCATTATTTCCATTTTATAAGAGAGAAAACTGAGGCGTAAGAGGGTTAAAGGACTTACCACCCACAGTTAGAAATTAGAATTGAGCTGGGACGTGAACCAGGCAGTCTGGCCCTAGAGCCCATGCTTTTAACCAAAAGGCTCCAAGTCTACTCTTAACTATCACTGGCTTGTTATGTAATTTGGAAATATGCTATGGTGCAAGCTATTTGTTCACCTCTTTTGTCTCTGCTTACACCTATCTCTGTCTATAACTTCTTTCTGGACACCCAGATCCCTCTGCCCTCAGTCTGTTAGGTTTTACCTGATTATACATCTATACCCCTTAAGTTTCTGCTCTAGCATCATGACCTTCTTGAATTCTATTTGTATTCTACCACTGGCCCAACTGTCCTTCTCTGTGGTTCCACT
Organism: Delphinapterus leucas; assembly: GCF_059928025.1. Taxonomy (NCBI): domain Eukaryota; kingdom Metazoa; phylum Chordata; class Mammalia; order Artiodactyla; family Monodontidae; genus Delphinapterus; species Delphinapterus leucas. Next base: position 67,537,907 of record NC_143137.1, on the reverse strand, counting down.
GAACTGTGTGCTTGACTTTAAAATTGAATATGCCGCAGAAGGTTGAAATAATCTTATCTACACTGAGGAAGGAAACAAAATCTTTTTTTTTTATCTCTGGGACTTCAGTGCTGAGCCTAGTGTCTAATACATTATTAGAGTTCAGTAAACACTTCTTTTATAAACAATTCAAAGCTCTAATTCAATTCTCTGAAGAAATAAGGAGTTCCACTTTCACAGGCTTTATTACCCCCCAAAAAGACTAGAGAATGGTCTTTCAAATGCAAGTTACAAGGTCTGAGCCACATACTATATTTTAATACATTGAACTCATAATTAGTATAAAATTACTCAAAAGACATTTATCACCCTCTCTGGTATTGCATATCTAGAGTTTAGGAGATAACGTTTTAGAATATGACAGATGGCATACTTACTTCCAAATCATAATATTGAAACTTTTAGTGATATCTAATTTCTGGTACCAATGTATCTTTAAGGGGGAAAAACATATTAGCATAAATTGTTCATTAAAGATGTTTTGCTCTGTGGGACAATAAAGTTGTGAAACGGTGCTTTTTATAAATTGTTTCCTGAACTCTTATTTCTTTTGAGGAAAAGTCCTGAGAGTTTGATTCAGTCATAGCTGAAAAATACTGAGTCATATCAGTGAGCAGACATTAGAAACTTGACTACCACTAGAGAAAAATGAAGAAATGGTGGGAAAAGTCAATCCCCATTTCCCCTCCCCCAAAAGAACCTTTTTCCGTTTATGGGATAATTTGGGTTTTACTTATTAATGACTTTGTAAATTTCTTTCAGTAAGTATTCAAGTATTATAACAATGCGACTGGATAGACGTCATGTAAGGTTTTCCAAAATACAATATTTTTATTAAAGGTGTCATCTTAGGTCAAATAATTCTATTTTAGTCTCTTTCCAATCCACGTGAATTAGTTATGAAATATGAAATTATAACCAGGAAAAGGACAGATGGAAGGAAAAGTGTGGTAGCTATTTAAAATCTCTTTGAAATTCCATCAACAGACTAATCTCAGGATTAGGTTACCCCAGTGAGGTAGCTAGGCCTTCTTTTGTAATGTAAGTACAATTACATTTAAAGAATCTCAGCTTGTATCATGTTTTTTAAAAATGTACTTTATTTATTTATTTATTTTTGGCTGTGTTGGGTCTTCGTTTCTGTGCGAGGGCTTTCTCTAGTTGCGGTGAGCGGGGGCCACTCTTAATCGCGGTGCGCGGGCCTCTCACTGTCGCGGCCTCTCTTGTTGTGGAGCCCAGGCTCTAGACACGCAGGCTCAGCAGTTGTGGCTCACGAGCCTAGTTGCTCCGCGGCATGTGGGATCTTCCCAGACCAGGGCTCGAACCCGTGTCCCCTGCATTGGCAGGCAGATCCTCAACCACTGCGCCACCAGGGAAGCCCTTGTACCATGTTTTGATGATTCATGATGAAGGTGTGGAGAAATTGACTCCGTGTATAATTTCTCAGTGCGCAAAGATGCTCATTTGAATTTCATCATTCCGTTCTTACACACTGTGATATAGGGTTTAAACTTATTTTTTGTGTTCAGATTGCCTGGCCTCAAATCTTTACTACTTGTATGACCTTGAGCAAGTTTTACTTAAATTCTATGCTTTAGAGTTCTCTTTGAAAAGCAGGGAGAAATGAAAATGATACCCATTTCGTAGAATTACATGATTTAATCATGTAAGGGGCTGAGAACAGAAGGGACGTAATAAATAAGCAAAAGTATTAGCTATTTATTTATTTTAAAAATTTATTTATTTATTTATTTATTTATGGCTGCATTGGGTCTTTGTTGCTGCGCGTGGGCCTTCTCTAGTTACGGCGAGCGGGGGCTACTCTTCCTTGCCGTGCGTGGGCTCCTCATTAAGGTGGCTTTTCTTTGTTGCGGAGCACCAGCTCTAGGCACACGGGCTTCAGTACTTGCGGCGTGTGGGCTCAGTAGTTGTGGCTCGCGGGCTCTAGAGCGCAGGGTCAGTAGTTGGGACACACGGGCTTAGTTGCTCCACAGCATGTGGAATCTTCCTGGACCAGGGATTGAACCTGTGTCCCCTGCATTGGCAGGTGGATTCTTAACCAGTGTGCCACCAGGGAAGTCCCATTAGCTATTTATGGTTTCCTGTTAATTTGGGATATTGCCTCAGGTAAAGAAGGAAGTATCAATAGCAGAGAAAATGTACTAAATGAAATCTAAATCTATAAGTAGTTTTAGTTTTATATTAATAAAAATGTGACTCATAAAATCTATTAAATGTTACAATAAACACCCTCTATATAGTGTCTTCTTTACTTACTCTTTTGCCCAAAAGGGTTTTATTGAATTACAAAAGAATGATAACAGTTAACAGAGAATAATTAGATAACACATGAAAACACCCCTCAGGAGAGTGGCTGGCACACAATCAACCTTGAGAAATTTAAATTCCCCTCCTCTTAAATGAAAAGCCTCTTATTATGGGTTTAGTTTTCTTCCTCTTCTTAAAATTTGGTCACAGCTATCATTCATTTAAGGTACAAAATGATCTTCTGTTTTCATCTATATTGACTACTCTGCTGTTTGTACCCAATCAGACTGGGAAAATGTGACCTCTTCTGTGAGGACATTTATTACTACCTAGGTCAGCTCCTTTTGAATTATATGAACTGGAAAGGAGGAAGAAACAGAGGTGCTGTGGAGAAGCATTGCAGGATCCTTGCCCTGAAAACAGACTTCAAGCACAAAAGATGAGTTTGTAGTTTATTCAGCAACTTGTTTTGCTGAGACAGAGGATGTAAGGAAATGTTCTTCCTGAGCTTTTGACCAAGGAATCCCTTTGCTGATTCCTTAATGAAAAGAAATAAGAGCTGGAGAATTCTCACTTGCCTGCCTCTCCTAGTGTGTGTTTTAGAGATTGCAAGCAACCCTCAGCTACTTCTGGGAAATTTAAGGTTCAGTAGGCATAGTTATTAAAAGCATCACCTTAAGAAACAGAACTACTAACACCATGACACTGTATTCTGTTTCATCCCTCAGTCATGGATGGGCTAGTGTTATTGTCAGGCATGGTGCCAGGCTCAGGGAAGGAAGAGTGAAATAACAGGCAAGTTCCTACAGTACTGAACTCACATCAGTGAAAGAGAAAAACACAGAAGCAAACATACTAAACAAGGAAGCAAGAACATGATTTGTTGTTGTTGTTGTAGTAGTAAGTGCTATGAAAGAAACAAAAAGCTGAAATAGAGAACAAAGGTCCTGTTTACTGGAGGACAGACTGGTTTCAAGACTCATAGGAACTACTCCCCCCAGCCATGCTTTTATTCATTATAGAGCAGGTTTCTGGTGTTGACAGTGAGTAGAAGGGGATTATACCCATGAAGTAATCCTTAAAACCAAGACAGATGAACTCATGGTGAATCAGAATTTCAGAATTACTGAGCAAAACATTTTCATTCAGTCAAAAACATGACTCCCACATTGCTTTTCCCTTTACCTTTATGTTACAGGACTATTCAGCTTGTGGCAGCTTTAAAAGATTAGAAAAATGCAAGTACTTAATGTTGCTTAGTAACTTCTCTTGCCTGTCATTTTGGGCTGCACATAAACAACTGTAACTTCCCCACACTTGTCCCAAATTACTAGAATCGGGAAAGAGCACACAAGCTGATGAGTCACTTTGCTATCCTGTTGTTCTTAATAAGAGTTCTGATTACCAGGATGGGTTCTTTACTGTTATATAATGTTATCTGCCACACCATATGTCAGAACTTTCTGTTTGGCAAGTAGAGGTTCCTTCCCTGTCACACATTGAAGAAAGCATAGCAGAAAAGTCATTCAGAGGAGGACTGTTGTTTTGTTTTGGGTCCTTGGTTTTAAATGTACTCTATCCAAACTGTATTAGACAATATTTTGTGGGAGTAAAGTGGTAAGTTGTTTGAGCTTCAAGCGGGGATTGTGTCTTGGAGCTATTAGTGCTTCTATCATTCAAGCTACCTGGATAAGTGCCTGGTGGCACATTTGGTTTTTAGGTTAACAATATTATTTTTATAAGAGCAGTTTCAAAAAATATATAAAATAATGGTTTCAGTGTGGCTCTAATAATTTTTCTATTTTATATGGTTAAATTCTTGAAATTAATAACTTTGTAAAAAAAGAAAACAATAAGAAGGAAGATCCCACATGCCGCGGAGCAGCTAAGCCCGTGCGCCACAACTACTGAGCCTGCGCTCTAGAGCCTGTGAGCCACAACTACTGAGCCCGCATGCTACAACTACTGAAGCCCTTGTGCCTAGAGCCTGTGCTCTGCAACAAGGGAAGCCACTGCAATGAGAAGCCTGTGCACTGCAATGAAGGGTAGCCCCCCGCTCACCACAACTAGAGAAAGCCCGCGAGCAGCAACGAAGACCCAACTCAGCCAAACAAATAATAAAATAAAATTTAAAAATAAATAAATAAAAGGTGAGTCAGAGCTATATTGAAGGAATTAGCACCTGTGTCTTACCATTGAGGAGCATCCTGGGTAAAGAGGATGTGCCATACCCTCTGGTTCTTTAACATCTGTTTTGCCAATCCTAATAAGTTAAAATCCAAACTATCGCAAGACATGAGGAAAAAATGTTTGAGGAATACTAATATGTGTTTTAAAAGAAGAAAAGGGGAAGAAATCTTTCCTTATGTAAACATTAAAGTTAAATAGTTTTCTATATTAAGGACTTCTTATAGTTCTTCAGATGCAAGTGTGTGTTAGACTCCCTAGGCGTGGGATTTAGTACAAGCTTCCCTGACCTTATTTAATTATAGAATCTCTCCTTCTGGGAGCATCTATTATCTTTGAAAACCCCAGAACACAATTTGTTGTTCGTTGTTGGCGTTCAGTTATTCATTTAAAAAATTTCAAGCATCTAGCATACCTCAGATTAGTAAGTTCTGGGAAGAAAATTATAAATAGAATGTGGCCCTAACATTAAGTAACTCCTGAAGTAACTCCTGAAGTGGGCATTGGAGGAAGACACATAGATATAGAAGTTATAACACAGTGGGCTACGTGCAGCAATAAAAGTAGGTGCAGAGGATTACATGTAAGATTGCTATAGGAGATGAGGAAATAAGAGACAAAAATTAATCACAGATAATTTAGAATTTGAGTTGGATCTTGAGGGAAATTTGGAATTTATCAAAAATAAGGACAATAAAAGCATTTACAAAGATATATTTAGAGAGCATTATTCTTTTACCCTCTTGTGGAAACCAGTACTCCTTTCATTCATCCAGCATAACTCTTGAGTGAACAGTTGGCTACATTAATAGAGATGAGGGCAGCAAACAGGGAAAGAGATGTATAAATTTTGTGATACAGATGATAATCCATTCCTTTGGAATAGATAAGAATCTGAAAAATAATGTAGAATGAGAAAGAAGATAATTTTAGGGATGAATCTTGATGAATTCTAGTATTTCAGAGTGTATTAAAGTAGATGGGATTGTGAAGGAGGAAAATGAATTGTCACAGAGGAGGAAAACAATAACAGATTTGTGGTATATCAAAGACCAGAGAAAAACCTCCCATAAGAAAGACAAATTAATCATCACTGCCAGGTATAGCTGAGAGGTTAATTAAGATGAGGAATGAAAAAAAAAAATCCTTGGATTTGAACACAGAGAGATCATTGCTGATCTTAGCTAATGATGTGATTGGGGTGAAACCCCAATGAAAATGTTTTAAGGATTGAGTAGGAGTTCAGGAAATGGCGAGAGTGACCCATTCAAAAAATCTGTCTATGAAACTGTTGAAAAAAGATAGAGCTGGTTCTGGAGAATAATAGAATTTTGAGGGAACTTTTTCTCTCATAAAGTGGGAGCTTTTTGAGCATGTTTAAATATGTATGAGAAGTTGAGATCATTAAAAATACAGAAGCTAAAAGGGAATGTTTGATGGATACTACAGAATGTGGAATTAAATTGGTTTAAAGACATAAGGGATATGAGCTGACTTGGACCAGGAGTAACACTCTCTGTAAAGAAAGAGGAAAGGAAGGAGAAAAAGAGCAATCTGAATACGTGTGCGTATTTTGTAGTGCTAAATTGAGGATATTTCTGGAATTTAAATTTGCTTTATAAAATTTGTACAAAGTGGAGAAAGTTTGAAGTTTTTGGATAGTGTTGGAGGATTTACTGAACAGAGACATCTACTAGAATCTGGATAATATTGGGGGGCTATTTGAGTTATGAATTTACAATGATAAAAATTTACCTCAATGTGTGACTCCCTTCAGCAGTTCAGGATATGTCATAAGAAAACAGTTTATCCAAGATACATTGTTTTATTTGCTTTGCCTTTTATCAGTATATCATCATCACCTACCCTCTTTAGTATCATCTGTCATCTTCTTTATTACTCTTTCAAATTTAGAAATCTGGATGACACTTTTTCTTTATATCCCCTGTCTTGATTATGATTGATTAAAGTATATAGGTTGACAAGTCAATTAATACCCTACAGAAATTCCTTAACCACCTTACCTTCTTAGACATTTCACTCTATTCCGTGTTAACCACTGGACAGTGACTCCATTCCTGATATGGAATGATATTACCTGAAACTTATCATCTTTGAAATGATGAATCATGAAACAATCATCACCTCATTCTCTCTACCTCCCACCAGTCTCCAGTACCTTGACCTACCTTGTTCTCTTCCAGTGATTCTTTTCTCATTCACCCTTGCTGTACTATCCAGGCAAGACCTAGTATACAACTTAAATAACTCTTTTGCCCAAGTCTTTATTCCTTTGTATTCTTTTCTTTCCTTACCTTTTCTCGATTGAGCATTCTGGCTTTGCTTTTTCACTTGGGGTATTGAATGCTATTGAAAATCACAAAACCATGAAAGCTAGTGTCATAATAAATTTGTGATCTCCCATCTTAGTCTGACCTTGGTAATTCTGAGTTCCCATGTTTAATTTCCCTTGCCATTCTCCACAGCAGCCTTCGCATAAAGCCCTGCCACACATGTACTTTATATTTCCTTAAGAAAAGAAGTGCTTGAGTATCTGTAACCTTTTCCTCTTTGTGTCATTTACTTTTTTTTTTTGTATTGACATTTAAATATTTTAATTAAATTTGGTTTTAATGTAAAAAATATTAATATCCACAATTACTTCAACCCTCTCTCCCATTGCCACCCACCTTCTCTGTACCCTTGCTTTTAGACAAAGCTCCATGACATGGCCCCTCTTTATCTCTTCAGTAATGTCTATCGCCACTCTATCCTCTTCCAATCCAGTGTTCCTTTGACATTAAGCTGCTTAAAATACCCTTTCTGTCAGTGCTCCTTTCTCACCTTGCTTGTGTTCCATTGTGTCTTGGGTTCTTTATTTTCTCAGGGCTTAGAACAGTAGCTGGTACAAAACAGGTACCTAAAAAAAACCACTGAATAAATAAGTGAACTTTGAAAATGCCTCTTTTTTGAGTACGGCCAATGAGTTAACTTGTAAAGCATCTCTCTGGGTCAGTGTTTTTATTCTTGATTCTCTGAAAGCTACTCTTTCTTACCTCCTCTCTGCCTTTTTTCAGTATGGTTCTTACTAATTCTGAACAACTGTCTGTGCTTCAGCATATGTTTTCCCCTTGATACATAATAATAATAAATATGTTTGTTCATTCTGGAGATGATAATCACGTGATTCTGTTTTGAGAGAATGAGATTATTTTTAATTTGACCAAGTGTAGTAATTAGAGCTTTATTTCTCCAAGTTTAGCAGCTTATGTTAGATTTAGGCATTTGTTTTATTTGTGACACATTCTGTGGATTGATTATTGGCATTCAGTTGTGAAACTGCATATAAAGAAGTAAAAGGATCAGGGTTGTTTTTAGTATTTGACAAGAACAAGCACGGAGACTTTGAGGGCTTATAGGAAGTAAACAGAAAGCTAAGAGGTCACATATGTGGAGAAAATAGAAAATACCCTAGTCTGTTTTCCCCGGTGCTTAGTCACTTTCTCAGAGCCTGATTTAAATGATGATGTGCCAATGACAGAAAGAAAATATTTTTCTTAGCCACATGAAATACTTATTATAAGAAATGTGGGACAATTCTTATAGAAATCTTTCCTTGTGATTTCTAGGCACAATTTATGAGTGAGTGGTCACTTGTTCAGATTCTTGCTTTCCCATAACCCTGTCCACCCTCCGTTCTTTCCGTAGAAGCAGATATCAACTAAGAAGATACATGAAGGCATTTTTGGGGGGAAACAGCATTCATGTCAACTTTAACTTTAAGTGGATTTATCCATAGCGGTACACTAGTCTACTTTGCAAGTGTGGATTTCTCACTTATGTGTAGCTTCAGAAATCATAGACTGAGGTTGTCCCTGAAAAGACTTTTGAATTTCTAGTATTTCTCTTCTGTGTACTTTTACCTAAGCAATATAAATAAATAAGGTTAGCTGTGACCTAAAAAAAGTACAGTGAGTCATTTTGCTTAGAACACAATATAGTATGTGCCCTCATTAATTTTATTTGTGGGATTTGAAAAAGTGTAACTTTCCAAGGAAGTGAAAACTGTGTGGAAAGAGAAGCCTTTCAACCTGGGAAACTATTAGATTTTAGGATTAGGTAAATTCTCATAAGCTGATACATCGTTAATGCATATGCTAGATTTTTTTCTCTTTTTTATTGGATTTATACATCACTGAAAGAGGTTAATGTATTTCTGTATAATATTTATTCTAGGCCAAACAGGAAAAAAAATGAAAAACTAATTTTCAGTTTTGAAAAATGAATTCCTTCTTAGGCCTGAGCTGAAGGTGGTAGAGGTCGTAGAGGTCAAGGTTCCCTCTGTCTTACTTGTCCAGATTCTGCTCATTCCACTGTTTTTGTTTTTGTCGGTTGGGGGTGGGATTTTATTTTCTTATTTTAAGAGTCTTTTTCTTTCACTTTCCACTTTATATTGCCAAGGGATTAATTACAAACTATCCATTGATGCCTCTGAAGACTTGTTCTTTCTTCTACACTGAGCAAAATGGTGGTGGTCTGTTACTACCCAAGGAATGTTCATTGCCTGTTAGCTAATATGCAATTCTGTTTCTTAAACTGAGTACCGATTTGTGAGATGAGCTTCCTTTCCTCTCCCATCTGTTTTGCGGCTGGAGGTGATTTTCCAAGTGGAGTTTGTGGTAGGCTAGAGCCAGACCTGGTGAACTTTACGTTTGGTTGGCCTGATGAAGCACCAGAAAGAGAAGATAGAAGTATCTATCTGTGGTGCAGCAAGAATGCCACTAAAACGAAGAGGGCTGGCATTTTAGTGCTGACATGGGCCCCCTACCCAGATGGTGATAAAAGACCAAAATCCCAGGTCCTGCACTGTGTTAACTGGGAGGATTCCGCCCTCTGCATGGCATTCTGGTAGTATTGAACTTTGACTGCCCTTGTGTGGAATAACACAAAGCCTCAGGGAGCATTTACTTACCTGCATTCTTAATCCTGTGTTTATTCTCTGCAAGGATTATTTGCTAGTGTAATTGTAAATAGAAGTGAAAGCCAAATGTAGCTGAGTCGTGGTGCTAATTCTTGCCAATGCTAGAATCTGAACCAGATTTTTTTCTTTTGACCAGATAAGAGTCAGTGATACAAAAGATCTTTACTGAGCTAGACATAGATTCCTTGACACTTCCTGTATAACATCAGCACTTCCTGGCGCTTGCTGTTCCATGGTGTTCCTCTTTATCCATATCATACCCCCTAGAGTGCAAGCTATATAGTCTTGTTAAATGTTACAGAAATCATTAAGTTTAAAAAAATTCTGACAAGCCAGTAGACAGTTACCAGCCCTTATTTACTTATACTTCCTAATTTCAGTATTTAAATAAGAGGGCTCAAACACTACCTACATGCAGCCAACTTTGAAACTTAACTTTACAGCAGCGTTCTGCATTCTAAGCAATGACCTAATTCCTAACTTTCAGATGCATGGCTCTTTATTCACACAAAGATGAAGATGGTCAGTTCTTTCAGATTTAAAATGCCATTGGGAAAGAGGACTGGTTAAGTGTGGGGAAAAGAGGCATTAGAGTCCCAGTTGATTGAATGGTGCAGGAAATATCAACACTGGCAGGGACAGTGAAGGAGACCCAGGTGTTAAGAATAATATCTACTATAGAATTCTTACCCTGGGGTCTTCTGTCTCTGTACATCCCACTAATACCTTAGACAATTATAATTGCTGTCAATATGCACTTATACTACAGTTGGCCTTAAAATTTATTAGTAATTTCTGAATTATCAGGTGCATTTACCTTGTATAATTGCTTGTCATCTTCAACCTCTTCAGCATTTGCCATTTTTGATAGCTGCACTCACTGTTGTGACTCTATCCTTCTTTGTCATGGGTAAGACTGCACTACTATGATAGTATTTCTATTTATTCAAACAGTCAAAAAGCATTTATTGACCATTATTTGCCAGGCGCTCAGAAAACAATGCTATTCAAACACATAAATAATTTCTGTTGCCAGTGACTTTATAGTTTAGTGAGATGGATTGATATTAATGATCTATTATTTAGTTTAATAAATATACTTGAGCACCTACTTGGTGCTAGTTTCTATTCTAGGCATCAGAAATGCAGTGTAAAAATAGTCCATTCAAAAACTTCCATTTTCTTGGAGGAGAGAGAAAGTAAAAATTAAATATGTAATATAATTTTATATATGAGTGTCATGAAGAAAGGAAGTCAGGGCAAGTGGAAAGAGATAGAGAATGGGTGCTAATTTAAATAACGTACTATTTTATATTTATTTTTAAAATGTCTCATTCTTCTGTGTACATATTACATTTGAAATTTTTTTTTTTAATTGAAGTATAGTTGATTCACAATGTTGTGTTAGTTTCAGGTGTACAGCAAAGTGATTCAGTTATATATATATATGTGTGTGTGTGTGTGTGTGTGTGTGTATATGTGTGTGTGTGTATATATATATATTCTTTTTCATGACCTTTTCCGTTATGATGTATCACAGGATATTGAATATAGTTCCCTGTGCCATACAGTAGGACCTTGTTGTTTATCTGTTTTGTATGTAATAGTTTGTTGAAATGTTTTTAATATACCCAGTAGGTGCTATTAAGGAGGCAGTTGGATAAACAAGGCTGAAATTAAGGGAAGTTGTTGGAGACAAAAATGTCAGTGTCAACAAAATAAATGAACAAACCAAACCGAACAAAAACAGAAACAGAGAGAACAGAGTGTACTGGCTACCAAAGGGGGAGGATTAGAAGGGAGGGAGAAATGGGTAAAGGGGATCAACCGTGATGGGTGGAAACTAAATTGTTGGTCACGATCATGGTAGAGGTACACAGAAATAGAAATCTAGTGTTGTACACATGAAACTTATATAATGTTATAAATCAGTGTTACCTCAATTAAAAAAAAAATGTGAACTTCGTTTATAGACCTGGAACCAAGAGAGGTCACCTAGAGATTGAATGTAGGTAGAGAAAGTGCAATGCTGAGGCTTGGGGTAAACCAGCATTTCATGGGGTAGAGAAGAGGTGGAGGAATCTGCAAAGGTAAGTGAGAAGGGGCAGCAGGAGAAAGCCAGGAGAACGTACTTTCCAGGATGCCACATAAGAAAGTTTCAATAAGAAGAGGCTATTGAAATGTGTCAGTTGCTACTGAGAAGACCAGTGAGGTGGCTGCAGATTGACTACAGGACTGGAAAAGAGAGGTCTTGGTTGACTTTGCAAAGGGCTGTTTCAGGGAAATGATGGAGCAAAAGTCAGACTGAAGCAGATCAAAATGTGAGTGGTTGGTGTTAAAAGTACAGAGAAAACAAATTAAACCCCAGTACAAATAAGTCGGAAATTGCACATGAAATGAGTGGTCCAAATATAACAGTATTGTTTGAGCTAGTCAAGAGGGTTTGAAAGGTTTTATGAAGCAATAATAAAGTGAGGTCTGAAGGTATTAACAAAATAATAAGACAAGAGTAGAAAAGCATATAAGAAGGCTGTATTGTATGGCAAACTTGAGGGCTGAAAGAAGTCCATGCAGTTTGGAGTGGGTGTGTATGGGTTTAAAGAGGAGACAGATGGTACAAGGCTGTTTTGTCTTTAACCTTAGAGTACTGGACATAACTGATGATTTAAGGGAGATGTAGATACGTGGACCATATTATCTGTTTTGATGAGGTTACTCTAGCTATAGTGTGTATAGGATGAATTGCAGGTTGACCAGATGGACATTGAGTAGCCCATTAGCAAGCCATTGTGGTAATAAAGGTTAGTGATTATTTTAGCCTAGATTACAGCAGTAACAGTGTAAGTGGAGAGAAAGATAAATATGACATTTATGAAGTGAATAGTGCTCATGACAATCTGGATATGAGTACATGAGGAAATGAGGTGGAGAAGTCCAAAATGACCTCTAAGCTTCTGGCATTTGTCATAGAGAGGCAGTGTCTTGGCACCATTTGAGAGAAAATTGGAGCAGGGTTCCATGGGTTTGCTGTTATTTTTGTGGGCCATTTTCATCTGCCTACTAGGATATTCTGTCTATTACCCCACTGACTCCTCAAGAATATTATTAAAACTGAGTTTATTTTCATTCTCCCAGCTTTCTCCTTCCCGTGATCCCAGACTCAGTCATACTGAAGTGTTCCCTCTTCTAGTACCCTCTCAGCTTCCATATCAGCTGACTCAGTTCCATCTCTTGATCTTTCCCGTCTTCTATCTCACATTTCTTCCTTCTTTTCCATTTTTCCCCCACCAGGCAATTTCAGACTCTTAAATTTCACTTACCTGTACTCTTAACCTGCTATGTGGTCTCATGTTCAATCCCTTCCTTGCTTTATACTTCTTTTTTAATCCTCAGTATCAATTTTTCTGTATAAGATTCTGATTTTCTCGTGTCCTTGCTCAAAATAATTCAGTGTCTCCCCTTTTCCTTCTAAATAAGCTGTAGGTTCACCTTGGGATGGCATTCAGGCTAAAAAAAATAAAATCTGTTGGTACGCCTTAACCTGCCACACTGTATAAGACAGTCCTTAGGAACTGCCTGGTTTAAATCCTGACTTTAGCACTTACCAGTTGTGTGATTTGGGTTGAGTTGTTTAGTTACAATTTTCTATTTACAAATGGGGTTAATAAAAGCAACTCATTTACATGGTGGTTTTAAAGTCAAAATTCATGAAATTCTGTTAGCTCAGCCCCTGGCACAAAGCTGGCAATCAGTTAATACAGCTTCTGTGATGATTCTGTGAGCCTCCCACTATGCCCCCTGTATGTACAGAGGCACGTTTAACCACTTCAGAGCACACCTTTTGTTTCTGTTAGGTGCCACATTAGCCTCCTTGCATGCTTCCCCTTAGAATGCGTTCTCCTTCTTCTTTCTGAAGACTCCCCCCCCACCACAGGATTTCCTCCTGTCTCAGTTCTTTCATCTCTTCAAGGACCAGTTCTAATCTCTCTCTGTAGTAAACATTCCTTTCTTACTCAGCCCTTCCCCCTCCCCAATCCCAGGTTCTGTTCTGCCACATTTTTGTGTACTTCGACATATTATCTTATCAGCTCCTTGTCTATAGTCCTGCATGTTGCTTTCTTATATTAACCACACAGTGGTCTTTGAACATAGGAAATTTATTTGTAGAGTATCCATAGTGCTTCCAATATTTGTGAACAAATGACTACAACGTAAGTGGGCAATTCCTTCAGCCACCTGTACATATTCTCTCTTTTCCTTCTCACACAGACTGGTTTTGGCTCTACTCCCCATCAAGAAACATAAAGTTACCTGTCCCAGATCTTTTTCCTTAAGGATAGGAGCTTTCAAGTCACCAGTCTTCTAAACCAATCATTGCTAATGTGTTTTCCTGTGCTCTCAGGAACTGAGTACATTTAACTAAGCCCTTCTGGCAACAGTGGCCCTGCTTTTGTGTTCCAGGTCATCAGTCTGGAGATTTGGGGGTGTTTTTCCCCTCAGTTATACGTAATTTGAAGGAAGCAGCCTTAGGAGAAGTAGCCAAGCATCAAGCTTAATACTGTTCCACTCAGAGATCTCCAATAATTGGCTTCTTGAAAAAAAGAAAAAAGTGTCATAAGAAAAGAATATTTAACATCTTTTCTGTTTCCTGCCTAATTTCCTGTGGTCTAAGTTCTGCTGAGCACTGGCCTTTGGAGCCTGAGCTGCCGTTTTTTAGGATGTTCCAAAAACATGAATCAGGATTGATTCCTATTTTATTCATGGCTATACTTGGTGGTAATTTGCACAGCCTGAGATGAGGGTTTATTTTTCCCCTCTGAAGGTTTCAGGGATGTTTCTGTCAGGTTTTGGAAAATGTGCTCTAGGAGAGTGATACATTGAGTGCTGCCTTAGAAAAAGTCAGGCTGTCAGGGAACGTATTTATCTCCATGTTTGGGAAGCAGACCAGGATAAGTACAGACCTTTTAAAAACCTGTGTGAGAACTTTCTAAGGTAAAGGAGAAGGTCAGCCTGACATGGCTTTATGTCCATTTTATTTATAATTTATGGGCTGCCTGGGCATAAAGAATAATCTGGAATCTATGATTATTCAAAGATGAACATTTTTTTTCCCCTGCAGTACTGCTGTGCTGAGGAAGACTTGCTAGTTAAATGGTTCTGCTTCTTTCTGTTTCAAGAATAGATACCATGATATAAGAGAAATAAATAATTATATTAAAAAATAATCTCGGGCTTCCCTGGTGGCGCAGTGGTTGAGAGTCCGCCTGCCGATGGCAGGGGACACAGGTTCGTGCCCCGGTCCGGGAAGATCCCACATGCTGTGGAGAGGCTGGGCCCGTGAGCCATGGCCGCTGAGCCTGCACGTCTGGAGCCTGTGCTCCGCGGCGGGAGAGGCCACAACAGTGAGAGGCCCGCGTACCGCAAAAAAAAAACAACAACAAACTCCCAGGTTTTCCTAAAGGAGAGGTCTGCCTGTTTTTGTAAATAGAATGTATTGGAACATGGCTGAAGTCATTTGTTGACGTACTGTTTGTGGCGGCTTTTGCACTCCAACAGCAGTTATGTAGCTGCAACAGAGACCTTTCGGCCTTCAAAGCCTAAGCCTTAAAGCCTTTCTGATCCTTTAAGAAAAAGATTGTTTACCCCTGGCCTAGAAGGAAACTTTGTCCTAAAAGGACATTTCTGTTCTCTTTTCTGTAATGACATGAATAGGAAGCTTGCTCTAATTGTGACAAAAGACAGAATTGTGATGAGAGCATCTATTTATTATTGGTATCTTATTCTACTGATTCATTGGTTTGTTGGGTATAATTTTGTTTAGAATAGGGCTAAAAGTGAAAAGACAGTACATTTACATCTGCCTCATCCAGCTAAAGCATTGATTAGGGGCTTAATCACAGAGTTAGGTATTATTTGCAGAATTACTCAGTCTACTGGTGTGAGCAAAATGCCAATTAAACCTCTAGGTTCAGGTCACCTCTTCTAATAAGAGGTTTCCAAAAAGTGATTCTCCAATTTGTTCAAAAGTACAAATGGTCACAGTGGTTAATATGAAACCCCAAATCTTTGAGTACAGACTCCTAGAAAAGCCCAGCAGATTATCTCTATCTCTGCCTGTACCTCTGTCTCTCTTTCCATCTCTGTCACTCTTATCTCTGTCTCTAACATCTCTATCTGTGTGTGTGTATTCTTCCATCTTAAATATTTATTCAGAGAAACTAGAAAATTTGAATTTATTAATGTCTCTTACATCTATATATTGTATATTCTAGTTATATATTGTTTACAAGCAGTCATTAGTAATCATCTAATCAAATATTAGCACTGTGATAGGTACTAAAGGGAAGCAAAAAGGCATAGCTCCCAACTTCATCAAGCCTTCGTAATTGGAGAGGATAAATTTAATACATTGCAAACAAATTGTATACATATATATATATATATATATATATACATACACACACACACACACACACATACATACATATGTATAGCTTTCCTCTTTTTACCTTTTTATCTGAGAGGAGAGGCACAAATCTTAAGTGTATGGCTCCATGAAACACTCACAAGCTGCACACACCCATGTAACCAACCCAGATCAAGAAACAGAAAGTTCCCAGCAGTCCCCCAGGTGTCCCCTCCTGGTCATCCCCACTCTTCAAGGAAAAGCACTTGCCTGACTTCTAACCTCAGAGATTCAAACCTGAAGTTCCTAAAACACTGAGTTTCTGATATGTATAAACCAGGAAATCTGCGTGTCTGTCATCCTTTGGGAAAGCAGATTTGGATATCCTGGGTGTGTGTACTCCCTTCTTGAAGCAGTGACCTACTGGAGAGGAGCAGTTATCCCTTAGGGAGGGCGTGGCTTCTCCATGGCCACCTGGCTCACCTCATTTTGTCACCTTTTGGCCTGCTGGTCGCAACACTTGTCTTTCTTCACCTCTAGATAATAATTTCAATGTCTTTGTAATTTTGACCACCCTGAGCCTTTTGTCTTTTGTACGACAATGTAGTATTAGTTGAATAAATAAGGACATCAAAAAAAATATATATATATATATACACTAAGTACTTCACTCTAATAATACTATTAATTTTTTTCTGGAAAGCTTGTTTTTATATGCTTAAAAATGACAACCTTTCCATTCTTCTTAAAATTTCAACCGTTACTTTTCATCCAACTCTCAGATCGTCATGACTCATATTTCATGTAGAAACACACAACAGAAATTCAAACATTAAAACAGGAAATTCAGCACTGCCTACAAAATTATAACATGATTCCATCCCCACCCCTCCTTCTTTCTGCTAGTATGAGAGAGGAAGATTTGGTCCTCCTGTGGAATCTCAGGTCTTAGTCTATGCTCTGTCAAACACTCTCCCCTTCTTGTGGACTGCCTTCCATCACTTATTCACTCTCATTCTTTCTCTCTCTCTCTCTCTCACCCTTCATTCCTCTTTCTCCCTTATACTCAAATATATTCATATTTATTTTTTTTTAACCTGCAAAATCCACTACTCTTTATTTTCATCACTCTATTTGAGACCACCAAAATTTCTTGCTTAGGAAACTTCTGTTAAAAATATGACTTTCATAAAAATACAAAATGACCACATTCCAAAGATTTTATTCGTCATCAATTAATGAACAAATTTGTAAAATGCCCGGACTGATTCAAAAGAGAATTAGATGATGTGAGGTTTACAGAGTTCGTCACTTAAAGGAATGAAGAAATGAATTTAAGAAATGATACAAATGTGGTTAAAGTCATACAAGAAAATAAGTAGTAACAGTTGAGTTTTGATATAGAAGTCATTTGCATTTCTCTTGGACAGAAACCATTTAAAATTTTCTTAAAGAAGGGTCATCAGCGTTTCAGTCAGTTCTGCAAGTTAACTCTTATGTAGTTGCAGCATATCCTGATCAATAGTAAATAGGAAGTTGAACAAAGGTACACAACCCTAGAAAGTCAGAAAATCTCCAGTTAGGGTGTGTCTGCTATACAACACCTAGCCACTATACTGAAATGATACCTAGTAATCCTTTTACCTGTTTCCAAATGTAGACACAAGTGTATGATTTAATAGTTCTGTGTACACTCTTAACTCCTAATATTTTCTCAAGGAACCTGCAAAATGTTATTTTGACAGTTTTATTATATAGAAATTTAAAACACCTTTATGAAAAAAAGTATCAATTAAAATTTTAAAAATGAACGATTTGTTGGGAGAAAATACATTTTATTCATAAAATGAGGAAAGTGTTAAATTTGCTAATATACAATGTTGTACAAAAACCAATTTTAAAAAAGTTACACAGCCATAAAAATGATTCAACAGGATAAGAACAATCAATTTATAAAAGTGATTCTGATATCTAAGCCTGTGAAAAGATACCCAATCTCAATAGTCACAGAAACAAAATGATGACCATACAACTACCAGCAACAGTAGTATAGTCCAGAATTCACCCATTAGATTGGAGAAATTTAACAACATTTAAATACATCCAGTATTAAGGGTGTAATGAAATTGCTCTCTTATGAGCAAGTTATCAGCAATTCTGTAAATACTGTGGAGAATTTGGAAATCATTTTGCCATAACTTATTAAAATTCAAATTTCTCATCATTTTTGGCCCAACAGCTCCATTATTTTTTATTCAGTAAAGATACTTGGATATAAAATATTGCAGGGATTTTTTATTGCAGCATTATCTATTATAGTATAAAACTGGAAATAAGGGCTTCCCTGGTGGCGCAGTGGTTGAGAGTCTGCCTGCCGATTCAGGGGACGCGGGTTCGTGCCCCGGTCCGGGAAGATCCCACGTGCCGCGGAGCGGCTGGGCCCGTGAGCCGTGGCCGCTGGGCCTGTGTGTCTGGAGCCTGCGCGTCCAGAGCCTGTGCTCCGCAACGGGAGAGGCCACAGCAGTGAGAGGCCTACGTACCGCAAACAAAAAAAACAAAGCAAACAAAAAAAACTGGAAATAAGAGCAAATAAGCATCAGTAGAGATATTACTGAGTAAATTATACGTCCATACTATGTAATATTCTGTGGATGTCATAAAGAATGAGTTAGAATCACCTGTATGTCTATTCTACTTTTAAAGTAAAAATGGTAAGTTGTAGAATGTGTAGCCTATGATCAAATCTTTTTTTCTTTCAGTTTTATTGACATATAATTGACATATTGCATTGTATAAGTTTGAGGTGTACAGCATAATGATTTGACTTACATAAAGATCATATGTTTAAAAAATAAAAACAACTACTAGAAAAGCAATATTCCCTATTTATGATGAGGTTGTATCAGCAAAGAAAAGGTATACACAAAGCTTTACCAGTGGTTAGATTAAGGTTATGAGATTGCTATGAGGCTCCTAAAGGCCTTTTTAATTTTGATACTTTAGCATTTTATTTAAATGAACATTAATTTTATTATTATACATGTAATTTTATCTTTCAAGGCGCTTCTTATGGCATTAGAATGCAATCCAAACTTCTTACCCCAGTCTGTAAGTCCTTTGTGATTCAGTTCTGCTCCAGCTTGATCTAGAGCAACTCTAGCGCTCTTTAACTGCATTTAGGAACAATAGCTAGTTTTTAGTTTATTTTGAAAAAGTGTAATTCTTTCTTACCTTAAAGGCTTCCTATTTACTACCATACACTCTGGCTGGAACCACATTTTCCAAAATTTGTTTGGCTGATTTAGTTTAAATGTCACTTGCCTACAATTGTCACTTTGATCCTTCAATAGAGATTATGTCCCCCAGTCATGAACTCTCATAAGGATTCTGAAGAAGGTAGTTTTTTGTTTTGTTTTGTTTTGTTTTTGCAGCACGCGGGCCTCCCACTGCTGTGGCCTCTCCCGTTGCGGAGCACAGGCTCCGGACGCGCAGGCTCAGCGGCCATGGCTCACGGGCCCATTAAATGTAATTTTTAAAAAGTAGAATCCTATTATGAGAGAAAACAAGGATCGGGCGTATAATTGTCATTTATTACTTACATTGACAGTTTCTGGATTGTTTCACTTAGAAAGAATTTTGACTTGTCATACAAAAGTCATGTGACAGGATTATTTCAACATAGGGTTAATTTACCTTGGAGAATAATGAATGCCCTTGCTTGATTTTTAGTCCCAGCTATAAGGTAGTTATTGTAAACATTTTTGTTGGATAAAAGAAAGGAGTTTTACAAGTTCGTTTACTAACATAAATATTCAAGATCATAGGCATATTCGTTGGACTTTATAGCCCTAGGTCATTTCAGATTAAAAAAAAAAAGTTTTGGCCATTTGTATTAGAACCTTCTAAAGACATAAATACTTAGAATGAAAGTATTATTTTAGATGTTCTGACAAGATGAAGTATAAACTATCCAAATAATTTGGAAAAGAGAAGTGTTTTATACTTAGGGGGTGAACTCCCATCTGAAGTGATAGAAACAGTCTCTCTTTCAAGTGATATATCTGACCACAGTCATTTACTGTATGCGAAGAGTGGAAGCTTATCATGTTAAATTGTCTCATTAGATAGGCCTGGCTAACTAACCATAGACAAATCAGGTATCTAAACAGGATAATATCCTTTACCTCAGGTCATGAATATTTTGAAACACTTTAATATAGATCATTTTTATTTGTCATTATTTGGAAAGAGTTACATTACCTTGAGCTGTGAGCCTGGATACACAATACTTCCTTAATAAAAACAAATGTATCAGGAATCTGTATGATACATTATTCTGTCTGGTAACGTGAGACCGTGAGTATATCATTTATTCTTTATCAAAGAAAGCATGGATTTTTTAGCCCTAAAATAGAATGATTTATACAGCTATAGGTTTTATTTTGGTGACGGTGATGTTTAAATAGTTGTTGGTATTTGATATGAAGTTGAATGGCTTGGGGGGAATCTTATGACCTACAGCTCCTAAGCTAAAATATATGCAAGGTACAAAATGAATTCAATAAGAGGAAAGCAAAATTACTTTGTAAGATATTTTAATAGATCACATAATATAAATAATATCTATCTCTGAGTTTTTTACACCCAATAAAAGTGTAGTTTATAAGGCCTTTCCACCAACTTATAAACTTTGCAGTAAAATGTGTACTCATATAACTAACCTAGTTGCTGACATCATTTAAAGCTTCAATGCAGGAACATTAGAGCAATTGGAAAAGAGAAAGAACAATTGGTACAAGTTTTACTCTGCACTATTTATAAATGCAGATAAAATAAAAAGGTGGAAGTGTTAACTTCTGGATTATTATTGACATGAATTTTTTCTGGTTAGCTTGATTTATATATTCATATGTTTAACAGACATAAAGAATGTTTGTTGACAGACTGTATTTGTATATGTGCATATTTCACTGATAAAATGTTATTG
Source organism: Delphinapterus leucas (assembly GCF_059928025.1). Classification (NCBI taxonomy): domain Eukaryota; kingdom Metazoa; phylum Chordata; class Mammalia; order Artiodactyla; family Monodontidae; genus Delphinapterus; species Delphinapterus leucas. Next base: position 67,517,039 of record NC_143137.1, on the reverse strand, counting down.
GCGCTTTTCCTCTCTTACTGGACAATTCCAAAGTCACTGTAAGTTAAACAAAATGAAAAGTCTGTTTTTGCCCTTCTGTAAAAATTGGCACAAGTATGAATTCTTTTTTGAACACATACTTATATAAACTAGGCACTAGAGATAACAAAAAGTCATAAAATGATAATCAGTCCCTCAAAGCTGGGCTTTGATTTAATTCTCCTATATGTGATTTTTCCTCATAACAAACCAGCATATTTTCAAAAGCTTCAAGGTGCTGTTATTTGTAGAACTCTGCACTGTGGAGCGTTATTTAATTATCCCCTGGGAAAAATTTTAAATTTGAAGTTACCTTAGTCAATAAACATTAAGCATCTATCATACGCTTGATTTTTTTCTGTAAAACATTCCAAAGCAAAAGAAGTTATATATAAGTTATAAGCCACTGACACATGCAGACCAGCACAACCTGTGCACAAGGGTGACGGAAGTGCAATGCCAGAGTGATTGCCCCAAACAGAATTTTTCAAAAGAATATTTAAGTAGGGATGAGACCAAAAAATTTGGCCAAATTTCAGCAATAATATTGTAGAGGGCAAATCACATATGTGAATTCTCGGAGACTGCAGTGACAATATTCGGTAGTTATGAAACTTCCCCTAGCATCCCCAGCATTGTTTCATAAGAAGAATAACCCTCTTAATTAACTGTGGTCATGTAAATCCTTTGACTATATTTTTTTCACATGCAAGTCTAAAAATATTAATGTCTTCTTATTATCTTTCCAGCACTAAACACAGTTCTAAGCACAGAATAAGCATGGAGATCTTGAAATGGCAGACATTGACTAGTTTTTATTTTCAAAAACAGAATTTGGTGGATGTTACTAATCTTCGTTAAATAATACATAGTGTATGAGAAACGTAGTTTGAGATATAGATTAAAATTTTATTTATGATTTGATTCAATTGATTACAGATATTTACATCGAATGTACTATAGTAGTGCTAGGCATAGTGGACTTGAAGTACAGAATATGTATGTAGCCTGGCTGTTAAGGAGACATGCCCATGTCATCGAATGACCCTTATAGAGCATCATATAGTTCAATTTGAATATCAGTTGTACACAAAAGACAAGTCCAGAAATGCAAGTAAGTTATATTGAGTTGAATTTGTTACAACTTATAATTTAAAAAAACAACAATATAAAACTGATTCGGTAGCACTGATGTAAATAAGCATGAAAACCTAAGAAATAGGAAAGTTGGTTGAGTTCTAGCTTGTTTAGGAAAGTTTAGGAAAGTTGGTTGAGTTCTAGCTTGACGCTTAGTACTCAACGCAAAAATGTAGCCATGATAGTTATAAAGGTCTTATTATTGACTTGAATGACGCTTAATAGTGTATTAGGAAAAATCACTTCTTTCTATCCTAACACAGGTCATTTTGAGATAAGGATGTAGTATGTGTATGCAAAATCTAACATGTATGCGCATATTAATTCACATAAATTTCATAATGACCTTTATTGACAATTATTGAGCAACAAGATTGATGGTGGTCTTGATGGTTTTGCATTATTTGTTTTTACAAATAAGTAAATGTGAAAACATAAGACATACCGATCAGTAGTTACCAAAAGCTTTTTTATTTTACAGAGGGGTGCAAATTGGTATAGTTCAAATATATACTGTTGAGTTATCTTAGGTTTAATAAAAAAAAAAGCATGATGACTTCTAAAAAGTGAATAAAGTATTCCTAGATTTTAAGGTACAAGCAGATACAGGAAGCAGAATTTCCCTTCCAAAATAAAAAAAATAGCATTTGGCATTCAGTGAGGATGTCTGAAAAAGAATAGAAGGTCCTAGATGGTAAATAGTTTTAGAGGAACAGACTTATTTTGTCCGTGGCTTGTAGAGACAGCTTCATTTCTTTATAATCACTTCTTGTAATACGACGTTGATTGAACTGTTGTTAAATTATCTTATTCTTTGTATGCTGTCCTAGATTTCAGGGAAATTCATTTTGACCCCATCACACTGAAATTCTTAATGACACATCAAACTCCTTTGTAGATAATGAGTATTATATTCTCAAACAGAAGAAAAATCCCTTACCATGCAAAAATGCTTATGGAATTATGCAAAATATCTAATTGTTTAATTATTTTTCCTTAACCTAGCAAGATGAAAAAAGAGTTTGGGAAGGGAAGATATTGCAGAGCTATTTTTTCCTCATACTTATTTTAGAGGAACAACTTGAAAATTTACATGCAGGGGACTGTGTGATCTAAGTTTTTTAATGTATCTAATAATAAATCTATGTGGGGGGGTTGATTATGAATAATGCCTGCAAGCTCAGGGTACAGTAAATTTTGTTGCAATTGTTACTTTTTTTCAGTTTTTACTGAAAAAAGCCATATTTCAGATGACTGCTATCTTTCGTAGCAATACTCTCCTACTTTTTAAAAATCATATATGTGTACATAGTATCATATGTTAATATTTAGTTTTATATATTAATAATATATTATTTACTGCACTTTAAAGTAGTGTAGTATTTTTCCTCATTATAATCTCATGGTGAGAGTTTGTAGATAAGAAAATTGGAATTCTCATGCATTAATCGCACCTGACATAGTAAGATGAATGAAAACAGTATGTTTATATTGTTTACCTTAATGGATTGAATTTGAAACATGGAAAATATATCCTGTTTCCAATGCTAAGCTGTATCAACAAACTTTTCTCCACAAAAATTGTGTCATAGTGAATGCACGTCCACCGAAATGATCCATGAGATCAGTTGTGATAAAATAAATCCTGATTAAAGAGAAGTGGATGAGGCAACTAAAGAGATAGAGCAGAGGAACTCAGGTCCTTATTTTTTGAGCGTTTTCAAAACAGATTTCTCAAGGACAAACGTGTGTGTGTGCGTGCGCATATGGCAGGGTAACTGGATACATCTCTTTATCTTTAACTAGAGAAATTCAACCTCTGATGCATTGACTGTACTAGTAGAATTTTATTCAAAGAAAAAAATACTATTACTAAAAATATTTTTAAATCACCACTGTATATTTTTGATTCATTCTTAGTAACTCAGCATTGTTTTTTTCACATTTTGACTACTTAATAAAAATCATTATTCTATATCTGTGTTCTAACCACCTATGTAATAATTTATAATTAACTTACTAATAGAATACATAAATACTGCCATTACTGAATTCTACCAATTATATTTCTTTAAAGAAACCTAATGACTTTTAAATAATTTTCACTCAATTCAGAGATCTTCAGTAATAATGAATCTATAATTTTGGACTGTAAGGGTAACTTTGCCTAGAAATAGTGGAGCTCAAAATTAACTATATCGTTGTACACGTACATGTCATGGAAAAGCATGTGCATATGCATATGTATGTATATATAAATGTGTGTATGCATGTGTGTGTATATATAAAGAATATATATAAAAAGTGGATTGGGACAGTTGATACTAGATTGGTGATATTTGTATTTGTTCTTTCCATTTGAAACATTTCCCACCAAAATCTTAGGTATATTGTTAAAAAAAAAGTAATGTATTTGAACTTTTACTATTTGCTGTACTTGAGTAACGCTCTAAATTTATAGCAGCTTTATTATCTTCCTGCCTTATCTATTTACTTTGTCATTGTGATCAGAGTATAGGGTGTTAATACATTAAATATTTTAAGATGTTAATTATGGTACTACTAAGCAGGATACTTTCATGATTAAGAACAAAATGTGAAAATGTTTATTTGTCCTTTGTACCAGAACAAGTAAAGATGGCTAAATTGAGGGATTGCGTATTTGAATGGAAGACTGCAGAGGGGTAATAGGAAGAGGTGCTGTCTGTGTTGACCTTATGTGCCAAAAAGTAATTTCCAAAACAAGAACTTCCTGAAGATAATATTTGATTCCTAAGAAGTTTAACAGAGATTTTAGAAAGTTCTATTGCTGAGCCAGGGTACTTTTCTTTGAGGGTGATTTGAATTTTCCATTACATGAGTCAATTCTTGTAGTTGATTCTACTCTTCGATTACTTTTTTGAACTTACATTTTGGCATTAGAGGCAAGGGATTGCATTTTAGTGTGTTATGATTGTCACTAAATAGTTGTATTCCTACTCTGTTGATTATCAAATAAGATGTTGAATTCTTAATGCCTTTCATATTGGCTATTTCAAAGTTGAAGAAGCTTCTCAGAGAAATATGTATTATTTATAACGTGAATATTTTAATAAGCAGGTTTCTTTGCTGGGAGCTAGGAGTGAGGCTAGAATAGTCTTAGAGAAAAGGCACCTATAGAGGGCACAATTCTGAAAATAACTAATGGCAGCAAAACAGGCGAAGTTCATTTTCAGAATTTTTGGAGCCACTTGGGTTCTTTAAACAGTGATGATGATGTCACTACTATAGAAATATTCACCGGTAATTATATTATTCATTCAACAAACATTTATCTAGTACCTACCCTAAATCAGTAACTGTACTGGGCATTTGGAGTATAATACAGTATATGACAGACACTTTGTCTAGCTACTTCCTGTAAATTCTGTGATTTTAGAGCAGGTAAGGAATAGGTTTCATTACGTATGCCAACATTAATCAACTGGTAGTATTTGCCTCCAGTGCTTTGTACGGAGGAAATGTCTGAGCCTGCCTCTTGGCTCAACAGTAAAATATTTTAATTATTTATTTATTATCTTGGCTGTTTGAGTGTCTAGTGGTAGCAGGTATATCATGTATTTGTTACCCCGGTTCTACCATTTTCTTATGTAGAATCAGCATTTCATTGGAAAAAATAGGTATACTTTATAGGTAGCATATTTGTGTAATGAACAATATGAGGAGATTAATAAATGATAGTTCTTTTATTAAACTGCAGAAATGACTTATGATGCTCAACTCTTCATCCTTTGCAAACTCATATTTATTTTTGGATCTAATGAATCACCATTTGCCCTTTGCTTCGCAAAGAACTTAGGGAGGTGAATGTTCTTGAGAATCTTAGTCCTGTCTTGATGATAGCTTATTTTTGGCAAAGTGCCATATCCATGATAGAAATTTTAGCAAAAAGCGTTAGAGAATGTTAACATTTCAAACTTCTAAAGGCCATTTAAGATAAAAGTACAGAAACGAAATGGGTAAACATTAAGATTCATTTTGATAATGATCAGCTGTTGTCTGCACCATGCCATCCGTCTTTATATCTCCTCATACGTAGCAATTAAAGTAAATATGTTAATATTTTCACAAAATCTAAACAGTGCTGGGCGCTTAGTAAAGGCTCACTGAATGCTTGTTATTTGATAGATGGGTGGTCTGTGTGTTCCAAGAATTTTTTTCAGCACTATACTAAGCATGTTTTATAAAAAACAAGAAGCCTAATCCTTCTGAGTCCAAATTCTAGACAGTATTAGCATACCAAGCGTTTAGGCATATGAACGTTACCAAAAGCAGAGAAGAGCAAGCATTTTATAAATAAATAATAAGCTGTATGGGACTGACCTTAAGGATAGTAAATCAGAATAAGGTTAATCTTGGAACCTAGAGACAAATTTTCTCAAGGCCAGACTTAAGTTAGTCTATGTCAGGATTTCCATAATTAGAGAAAACGGGAAAAGAGTTTTTTCAAAGATGGTAGGGAAAATATTCTCAATAGAAGGCCAAAGTATTTTCTAAAGAATTAACTCATTATTTCATGTGTTTATTTCACTTCACTCATTTATTCAATGTCCACAAAATTGCTTGTGTACCTACAGTACAGTGCAGGTTATAGGAAGCTACAAGATGGGATTAAACAGGGGAGTGGAGAGAGCACTTCATATAAGTTATCTGTGGGATACCTAGATGAAAATCTCAGTTTAATATACGGCTCTGTGGGCTTGGATGTCGGGTGAGAATTAGGGGTTCAGATAAGTTTAGAAGGCTTTTTTATATAGGTGCCAGTGGATCCATAGACGTGAGTGAGGTCGCTCAGGGAAAATGTATGTAAAGCCAAGACCCCCAAGATACAACTCTGGGTCAAGGTGTTACATGAAGGGAGAAAAGTTGATAAAGGAAATTAGAAAATAGAGAGGTGGAAGAACAGTCAAAGAGTGTGTAATATAAGTGCCAGATTATAAAACATTATTTAACATTGTCTCCCACATCATAAACTAGATCTGACATAGCATGAGCGTTAGTGGGTTCTCTCTTGTTTGTTTATTGCTGTGTCATGATCCATTGATAGTGACTAGATACAAGTAAATTATTATAAATGCAAAGCATAATTAATTTAAAAATATGAATATATTTTGTGTATATAATTGTTTCAAAGATAAATTAGGCATGGAACAGAGAAATGCCCATATACAGTAAATGCATGTATATATTCTTTGCTACTAATGAACTACTTCTATATAATTCAATGAGAATAAACTTTCAGAAAAGCTTTTATTGAGATGATTGATCATATTTTTTCAGAGTGAAGTACTTAATTGATATGAATTGATTGATTCATTTAAGAATGGGCATTGATAACAACACTATGAAATAGCATTGCAGCTTAAACATTTTCCTACAAGAGGAAAGAATGTTTTCTTTTGGGAGGAATGTATGCTCAATTACAAAATTGTGATAAAATGAGTTAGTAAAAAAAAAAAACCTTTAAATTTTAAAATGCACAGGAAATTATGGACCCAGTTAAGCCTTAAGTATTTAATTGTCAAAACATGATAAAGTCTCTAAGGTGGGCCCTGATGTGAAATAAAAACCAAGACTGAATTATTAATTGCATTTTCCAAGAATTACATGGGCTGTTTTTAGTTTTTCATTATTTGTTTTGATGAGGAACATGATTTTTTTTACTTTGTGTATAATATTCCCTTTGACAAGCTGCCATTGCTCATCTCTGTGGGTTTGGTTATTTTAGTGATTGTCATCGCAAGGATTTATAACATCAAGTTATGAAGAATTCTGACAATGTTTAGATTATTATATCTAGAAGGACTGCCCTTGCAGTTTGATAAAAATGTTCTATCTTTACCTCTAAGACACAGAGGATTTCCTTTTTCAGTGTCTTCATGGAATTGTTTTATGTCTTCATCTTCCTTAAGGTATCTGGAATTTGCATTTGTGCAAGGAAGCAAGGAGCTAACAATTGACTAACATTGACTGAGTGCTGAAATATGCAACAGAGACTATGGTAGATTCTTAGGGTTTCACTTTAATTTCAGAAGAATCTCTTGCCGTAGGTACTGTTTTCTCATATCACATATAAGGGAGGATTTACCCTCTTTCCCACTTCTAAAGAGGGAGACTGGAAAATGGAAAAATAGAGAAGTTGAAGGGAAGAGAAATGGTTCATAAAGGTAAAGTGGAGAGTTAAAGGAAGATGGGAGGAAGGCATGAGATTGGGAGCAGAGCCAGAGCTGCTGTGCCTAGAAGGTCTCTAAAGTGAGAATCCATCTCAGAGGGGACCGGTAAACATGGGGGAGCTACAGAAGGAGCAGTGGCCAAGGGGAGGTTAAAGGAAAATGTGTGCAGTAGTTTCTTCTGTACTTTATCACAAAACCTTCCATATAGTCCACATATTGTCAGTGAAAGACTGACCTCAGGAGGGTTCTTGGTCAGATGAGAGCCAGAACAAAGTCCACTGACATGGAGATTACATGTTGATGATGAAACGGAGATGCAGAGATGTTAAGGACAGAATTCAATCCAGGCCTGTCTGATTGCAAATCTCATAATTTGTTACTACATCACGTTGCGTACAATTTGAAATCAGCTATAAATCCAAGGGGTAACACCTCAGAAACGCTGCAGTATCCTTTGTTGATGATACCTTACTTATTATTCTGTTAACGATATCTGGATAGCTGATTTGATTGTTTTGGCAGATATCTCAGAATTAGACATCAGTCAAGGACTCAGTGCTAGTGCTTCTTGCATGTATATCCTAAGAAACTATTTCCTCATCTCTGCTGGTATTATTAATAAGGATGATTCTCAAAGGAGTAAACAGAAGCCTAAGTTAGTTTCATATTCTATTAAAAGTAAAGGAGAAAATATGTTTCATTTCAGATATTTATCTAGGTTAATTACATTTGCTTTTAATTTATAAATATTCAGAGCTTTATTACTGTTTTTCACAAACACTGTTAAGCAAATGACTTTGAAAAATTAGTGTTCCAATTTCAGAAAGCACAAAGTCACTTTTTAAATTTAAAGAGTAATTTAGCAAGTACCATCTTATAAAATAAAACACATTTCAAGAATGTATTATTTTTTTTTAAATGTAAGCCAAAAAATATTGGCCTTAATATATTCTTTATGCTGCTGGAAATTAGTTCTCAAAGTGCTTGAAACCCAAGATACATGACATTTCAGAAAGACAGTTTAAGTAGAAAATGGGTATTTTCTGAAAGTATTTCATAAATTTATGTGACTGCATTAAGAAACAGGACCACTCTCTTCAAATAATTAAGTGGCCTATAAAATAGTCACCAGCATCATACAAATAGTAATTCACCTGGGATTATGCATATCAATAGGTAAAAAGCACCAGTTTACATTGCAGTGCTTTGTAACAGGATTTCTCAACCTTGCTACTAGTAACATCCAGGGCCAGGACTTCCCTGGTGGCACAGTGGTTGAGAATCGGCCTGCCAATGCAGGAAACATGGGTTCAAGCCCTGGTCCCAGAAGATCCCGCATGCCACAGAGCAACTAAGCCCATGTGCCACAACTACAACTACTGATCCTGTGCTCTAGAGCCTGCAAGCCACAACTACTGAGGGCACGTGCCACAACTACTGAAGACAATGTGCCTACAGCCCGTTCTTCTCAACAAAGACAAGCCACCGCAGTGAGAAGCCCACACACTGCAATGGAGTAGCCCCCGCTCGCCGCAACTAGAGGAAACCCGTGTGTAGCAACGAAGACCCAAGATGGCCAAATATAAATAAATAAATATTTTTTTTAAAAAAAAAGAAGGATAGGAAAAGTTCCTAACCTATACAAAAAAAAAAAAAAATGGGGGGCCAGATAATTCTTTGGGACTTGTCATGTGCAACGCTGGGTGTGTAGTAACATCCCTGGCCTTTACCCACTAGATGTCAAAGTGTCCCCACACCCACCCCACAGTCTTAATCAGAACTCTCTCCAGACATTGCCAATTATCTCCTAGGGGCAAAATTGTCACAGGTTGAGAACTATTGCCCTATCAAAATAATCATTTAACTCCATTTGAGCTACTTTCATACATGATTTTAAGGCTTAATACTTATATTATTCGTAATTATTGCAAAATAATTTAGACTTCCTATTTGTGCTTACTTTCCACAAGCTTTGTATAATGTTGTAGCTCAAAAGTTAGTACTAGCACATGACAGTCTCCATCTCTGTCAATCAAGAAGATTATTTACTACTAATGAATGAATGAATGAAAGTCGTTTTATTTGAGGATACTCTTCAGAAGACTTAAAATAATATTTGTGGAACATTCTGCATGTGACTGGATTTATTTTGATGACTGTCAATTTCTTTGACAACTACTCATTTTAGTTTTTAGAAATGGACTTATTATATCTAAGGGACAGCCCAATAAATTCAAATATAACTAAAAAGTTAGGTGCCATCTGTATTCTAAACTTAATTGAAACTAATTTTTCTGACTTTCTTGTGTGAGCTGGTTTCTGAATGGGAATTATGTCATGGTTTGCTAAACTCAGGTAGCAAGGGAGCCAGGAACTGTAGTAGGAGAAACAGGGACTGGAAATAAACAAAGACGGGAACTCACAGGTCTCAAAAATATAAGGTAATTTCATTAAAGTCATTTTATTAACCATAACACAAATCCATTGCTTTTCCAGAGTCCCATTAATGGAATTACTATTCACCTGGGCTGTTTGTGATCATCTTTTAGTTCATCAATAGGTCATCAGTTCTTTACAGATTTAGCTCTAGAATATCTCTAGAATTTGCCATTTCCTTTTCATCCCCACCACAATGACTTGTGTCTCTCCCTAACGTAGCTCTACTTGTACCCCTGCAAAGCTGCCTCACAGCAGCTCTGCCTCTAGCTCACCTTTCTATTTTCATTGCCAGCACAGTTCTGTCTGGAATACGAATAAAACCATGAAATTCTCCTACTTATACTTCTACAAGAGTTACCGATTGCCCAAAGAATAACATCTTAAGGCCTCTACCTGGTTTCTGACTACATGTTTTCCCCCCGTTATCATCTGTCACCGCTTTGTGCATAGCCTCTCTTTAGTCCTGTTAACTGGCTTATAACACCCTTAGATAATACACGTGTTTTTCTGTCTTTATATATATCGTTCCTTCAGCCTGGCTAGTTCCTAGTGCTTCTCTAAGGATTCTGCTCAAATACCTCATTTTTTGTGAAACCTTTTCTCTAATGACCAGACATACATACTCTATTTGTATTTATCTCCTAGCATTTTAAGAATTTATATATATATATATATATATATATATATATATATATATGCTCTGTCATTTAAGTGATTTAAGAACAAGTAGGAATACCTACAGAAACATATCTATTATATAAAATAAAGATGATTATAAAATAACTTCTGTAGCCAAATTAAACTAAGATAAAAATTCTTAAATAACTTTAATTTTGCAAAGTCAATGTCCCACTTTTAATTTAGTATCTTTTTAATTTTAACATATGCTACCTCAAACTTTAAAATTATATTTTGATTCATATTATAATATTCTTAAAGCTTTTATACAAACATAAGTATGTAGTAAATATCAATCCTCTTGGGTTTGAAGTGATTTTCCCATTTTCTCATATTAAATAGTATGTTGTGAAATTTTAGTTTTATAATTAATTCTAAAATATGTAACTTTAATGGAGATAATATTAGTTTTGTTTTATTTATTTTTTGAGGCTTGGGCTCTGGCTTTGAAGCAGCAGGTTTAGCAGATAACCTTACACGTCTTCTCTGTGGTTCATCCTTCACCTTGACTTTATATCCTTTAGCATCCCCTTCAGCCTGGAAGGTGGTCCACTCAGGGTGAGGGCTCGAGGGGGAGACTCCCTGCAGAGGTGCTGTACTACTGCAGTGGGGCAGGTAGGAGCTGTCCTTTCAGCACCCATTGCTCAGCTGTCTCCCCAAATGCCAACAAAGCCCCCCCAAAGTCTGTCAGGTGGCTCCCTTAGCTCCTTATATTCCCAGACCATAGAACCCTGCCACGGAATGATCTAGTGCTTTTCCTTTTACTGTAATTGCAAACTATACCCAGTATTTTTGAAATTTAAATGAGAGAAATACAACACATGAGACACAAATGATTAATACCTAGTATAAAATATTAAGAAAACAGCATCCCGGTGGGAAAATGGACAAAGTGAAAAAGAAGAGCCTATTCATATATGTACAAAAAATTACAAATGTCTAATAAATATTAAAAGTTTCACAACTTCACTAAAACTAAAAGGAGTGTAATTTAAAGTGGTTTACCATTTCTGGACCATCAAATAAAAATAAAGAGTAATTTTATTAAAATAATTTAAGCATTTCCTTAGGGCTCAGTGCCATGAGCAGATTTGCATTTCCTGACTCTGTGCTAGTGCTCTTATCATCACCTCTTGTAGTGTCTAATAGAAAATGAGTTCTACTGAAAATTATTTTTTTTTTTTTTTTTTTTTTTTTTTTTTTTTTGCGGTACGCGGGCCTCTCACTGCTGTGGCCTCTCTCGTTGCGGAGCACAGGCTCTGGACGCGCAGGCTCAGCGGCCATGGCTCATGGGCCCAGCCGCTCCGCGGCATGTGGGATCTTCCCGGACCGGGGCACGAACCCGTGTCCCCTGCATTGGCAGGCGGACGCTCAACCACTGCGCCACCAGGGAAGCCCATACTGAAAATTATTTTAAATAATCTTCCCTGAGGGAAAGCACAGAAAAAAACAAAAGTAAATTTAATGATTTGTGTGACCTTTGTAATCCATTTAAGGCAATAGAACTAAAGTGGTTGAAATAAAACACAAATATACAAAAACTGTAAAGGTGAGTGAGGAGATACAACTGCACTATATGTTAAAAAAAAAGAATTTGTAAAGAGAAGTGATGCGGGCCCATTAGTTGTTTATTGTTTATTTATTGATCATTTACTGTTTTCATTTTTTAAACCATATCACAAATCTCTTAAATATGGATTATGCTGAAAGTTAAACATTTAAGCATATATTCTTATATTATAAAATCTATTTAATACACTTATTTGAAAGTATAACTGAGCAGAAATATTTTTGTACATTTTATTGGCTGCCTCAGAGTCTGAGAAATATAATATATAAAAAATACAAACAGGGCTTCCCTGGTGGCGCAGTGGTTGAGAGTCCGCCTGCCTATGTAGGGGACACGGGTTCGTGCCCCGGTCCGGGAAGATCCCACATGCTGCGGAGCGGCTGGGCCTGTGAGCCATGGCCGCTGAGCCTGCGCATCCAGAGCCTGTGCTCTGCAATGGCAGAGGCCACAACAATGAGAGGCCCGCGTACCACCAAAAAAAAAAAAAAAAAAAATACAAACAGTGAAAAACCCAATACATTTATATGAGTCATATACTAGATTTTGTGGCCAAAGAATTTCAGTGGCCTGTAATTTATATACATATGCCAGCTACCTTGAAATATAATGAAATTGTGGGAAAATCATCCTGAATTTGAATTCTGAGTTTGAATTTCCCCTGCAATGATGTCCTTCATCACTGCTAAGAGTCATTTTCTTACCAGGATATAGTTAATATAGGGATGTAATGTATCATTCACTGTTTATGAAGGAAGTATATGGCATCATTTAAAATTCCCAAGTGATGTCAATATTTAGAATCTTAGAACCTTTAAAGAATGTCACAAAATCTATGAATTTTCCCTTCTAAGTTTGTACACATAGTCACACAGTTTTGCACATATTAACAGGGTGTTCAAAGATACCCTGACACTGTCCATGAACAATTTAATATCCTGAGGGGAAAAAGTCAAGGAAGGAGATAATTGTATGTGATCCTCTAAATGTAAATAACATTTAACTATGCCATTTGAAACTATAAAACTGATAAATAAGTAACAGTAAAAGCATCCAATTAAACATTTCTCTAGATTAATGTTGTTTCACTGAAATACTCATCCCTTGGGATTTACCTATCGTCCAATTTTACAGTGTAATAAAAAGAATAGAATATTTGTCTTTAGAAAATGATGCCAAAATACCATTTAAAAATCATTTTCTTCCTGACTTATCTCAGTTTTTGTCTGCCCTTCACAAGGTAATTTACTGAGCACCAAATTATTAGGCATTATACACACATATAAAAGAAATAAGTAATGGGAGATAAGTATAGATGTATATGATTGTTATCAGAGTTCAGATTTTGTCCAAAAAAGCAGTTATGTTGCAAAAGAGGCAATGAATTATCAAGAATGAGTGACATTTGTGTTTGGTGAGAAAATATTTACTCCCTTAGAGATCTAAAATGTAAAACATTTTTAACTGAGTGCTTTAAGTTAGAAAATTTCACAATTTCTAAAATGACAGAAATGATAGATGATATTTAAAGTATTTATTATGCTGTCCTTTATGGTCAAAGAAGGAAATACCTGGCACATTTTTGTTAGAATGTATCATTTAAGCATGAAAATATAAAGCTGCTTTTTCCATATATCTATAGTTAATGAAATTGTTTCTTGTTGTCATTTTGTTTGTGACAGTGAAAATGAGTAAGATGTCATCAAAACAATAAGATGTCATCAAATTATTTCTTATTTCTTGGTACAATTTTCTGGTCATATGGCTGTTTATTGAAATCACCTAAATTTCTGCTACTAGGCCTTTGTTACAACTTTGGCTATATGTTGCATCTCTTTGGGTGCCCTTAGAGTGTATTGTAAGTGACATCATAACATAAATGGGATCCTTGGATCTAACACAGCTATTGCAAGATGTACATTTAATCTATTTCAGGTGTTTGCATTTAGTCAGGAAAGGAGGTGAGAAAGGAAGATTCCACAGAGATTGCACAATTAAAGGAGCAGTAATCTTTAGTGGTTTGGTAGGAGGAGATTGGAGAAGGAAATCTGTGAACTCTTAAATGATGAACTCTTAAAATGATGAAAAAAACAAACAAAACCCAAAATGTCTTTCCCAGCATCGTACCCCACTCGTTACCTCCTCCACTCTTGTATAGGCTGAAGATAAAAAGCAGTGATCCCTGTACTTCAGCTCTCTTGGTTCATCTTTTGAAGTCAAACTTTCCTATCTTTTTTCTGGCTCACTTACAAGTCTGTTTCTGACTCTGAACAAATAAATATTTAATAAAGTAATGACAGTATACACTTGTCCCTGGGTATCCACTGGGGATTGGTTCCAGGACACGCCCCCCTCCCCATCCGAGGATGTATTTTCACATATGACTGAGGAATCAAATCTTACTACCAAGACTAACAAGGAGACCCAGCTCTGACACTGCCCCCCTTTACCTTCTTCTTTTCTTGGTATTCAGATGTCTTGTCCAGGCACCAATCTCTTTTTTGCCCAGATTCTGGTTTCTCTTCCTGACATACCCCACAGCCGTCCTCTCTGCCTGTATCATCTCTTGATTGCTGATCACAATGTTTCTGCTGCCTGGAAAGCCCTCTGTCATGTTCTCTCTCTCCTGGTGAACATGTAATTCAAGGTCAAACTTGGACTGTGCACTTCCTCTTTGTAGCTCTCCTTAATCTTCTCAGTCAGAATCACTCCCACCTTTGTGCTTCCAAAGCACGGTTATTCACCAGGGTGCCTCATATAAAGGTGAACGTGTTTAGGTTTGTCTTTCCAAATAGACTGTGAGGTCACTGAGATCCAAGAACACTGCCTAATCATGTTTATTTCCCCCAGAACCCATGACAGTGACGTGCACTTGTCACTTGATGACTGTGTGATTTGAAAATCTGCACCTTATCTACTCTGGCTAGTTTTTATCAACTCCCTTGATGATCTACCTTGTCGCTGTATCTTGGTCATTAACTGAGGTTCCTATTCATATCTCTTGGCTTACTGCTATACTAGTGGTTCTTTCTCTTTTCTCTCACTCCTTGATCTTTTGCCATCTGACACCATGACAACTTAATATCCCTCATGGTGCTCTGCCACCTAATTATAACACACATTTTGCAGGCCAAGTAATTATACTCCCTTCAAAGCTGCCACCTCATTTAACAAA
Source organism: Delphinapterus leucas (assembly GCF_059928025.1). Classification (NCBI taxonomy): domain Eukaryota; kingdom Metazoa; phylum Chordata; class Mammalia; order Artiodactyla; family Monodontidae; genus Delphinapterus; species Delphinapterus leucas. The sequence continues at coordinate 67,501,813 of NC_143137.1, read as the reverse complement.
TTTTGTTTGTGTTCCACAGGGCAGGATCTTAATCTAATGTAGTTGACTGTCCACTTTTACGTATGTCTTCCATTGCTTTTACCTGTATTCCTATCTCTGTATACACATACTTTCTATTTTTACTTTCCTCAGGAGATATACATTCATATCCTAAAACGAACATGAGAAGAGTATAATCATGCTAGTTCTTTGACTATATTACTGTTGGTCTTCAAAGTCCTTTTAACTGTAGTTATTTTTGAACATTGGGATCTGTGGACGATCTCTGGAGCAGCATCTTATGGAGCAATTGGAAACAAAAGATATATTAGAAACAAAAGAACGTAAAGCATTGTTCTTGGGTATTTTTTTTTATAGTGTTGTAGGCCAATATTAGAAAACGGTTTTACTTCATAGTCCCAATTCTTACCACAATCTTGAATATTCATTTGCATTATGTTGAAAAAATGCTATCATAGATCCCTAGAGTATGAACCTTAATTATAACTGAGCGCTAGTATCATTTAAGTATTAATTTTAAGAGGTCACAGGTCAAGTAAGAAATTACCCATACAACAGAAGATTCATTCGCTTTGGACATTTATATTTTCTAGACTTCTGCCTCTTGAGATATTTAGAATTGCATGTGGTACTAAAAATGTATAATAAATTATAAAATAAAAATATGTACACTTAAAATTTAAAATCCTGATGATAAAGTTACCATCAAAAACTGAGATATACTTAAAGCAATAAACTCATATGAACACCCCTATACATGAAAAAGAAAAATGAAAGTAACCCAGTAGAAACATGGAAAAATGATGTAAATAAGTAGCTTATTGGAAAGGATATATAACTGGCCAAGGAGCACATGAGAAGGTGCTAAGTGTTCTAGAATCTGAAATATGTAAACTAAAACAAGAATAATGGGCCATCTTGTAACCATTGTATTACTTTTACATACCTCCTTAACAGATTACTACAAATTTTTCAGCTTCAAATAACATCCATTTAGTATCTCTTAGTTGTGCCCAGATTCCTGATCCTGATTCATAACTTAGCTAAATTCTCTGCTCAGGGTCTCACAAGGCTGAAATCAAGGTGTTGTCAGGGCTACGTTCTCACCTGGAGGTTTGACTAGTGAAGGATCTACTTTTGTGTTGCCTCAGGTTGTTGGCAGAATTTCTTTTTGTGAGGCTGTAGAATTCATGGAAGCTTGCTTCTTCAAAGCCAGGAACAGAGAGAGAAAGAGACTCTGCTGCTTTAAGTCTCTGACTTCTAGACCCTCTTTCAAAGGGCTTGCTCACCTGACTAGTTTGAGTCCACTCAGGATGATCTTCCTTTTGATGAACTTGAAGTCAGCTGATTAGGGACTTCTACAATCTACAAAACCTCTTGGCATGTAATGAAACCTAATCAAGGGAGTGACCATCGCCATATTCCATTGGTTAAAAGTAAGTCACAGCTCCCACCAAGATTTAAGGGGAGGGGATTATCTAAGGGCATGACCCACTGGGGTTCACCCTCCAGTGTATCTCTCATACTCATGGGCAAAAACTTAATAAGCTCACTAAAGTAAGTTCATTGTGAAGAGGAATTTGGCACCATATAGTGAAGGGTACTCTACAATCCAGCAGTTGCATGTATAGTTATATATATATATATATATATATATATATAGTTATATATAGTTATATATATATAGTTATATATAGTTATATATAGTTATATATATATAGTTTTATATATATATATAGTTATATAACATGTATAGTTATGTGCCCGGAAAATACATGCAAAAATGTCCAATTGCATTATTTTTTTAATGAAAAATTAGTCATAAAATTAAATTCTATAAATAGACTAGATGAATAAATTTGGTACATTCATACAATGAATACTTTTTAAAAAATTTATTGAAATATAATTGATTTATAATGTGTTAGTTTCAGATATACAGAAAAGTGATTTTATATATATATATATATATATATATATATATATATATATATATATATACTTTTTTAGATTCTTTTCCAGTGTGCTATACAGTAGGTCCTTGTTGGTTATCTATTTTATATGTAGTAGTGTGTATATTTTAATCCCTCCTAATTTATCCCTCCCTATCCCGTTTCCCCTCTGGTAACCATAAGTTTGTTTTATATGTCTGTGAGTCTATTTCTATTTTGTAAATAAGTTCATTTGTATCATTTTTTTAGATTCCACATATAAGTGATCTCATATGGTATATGTCTTTGTCTGACTTCACTTAGTATGATGATCTGTAGGTCCATCTATGTTGCTGCAAATGGCATATTTCATTCATTTTTATGGCTGAATAATATTCCATTGTGTATATATACCACATCCTCTTTATCTATTCGTCTGTCAGTGGACACTCAGGTTGCTCCCATGTATTGGTATTGTAAATAGTGCTGCTATAAACATTGAGGTGCATATATCTTTTGAATTATAGTTTTCTCTGGATATATGCTCAGAATTGGGATTGCAGGATCATATGGTAACTCTATTTTTAGTTTTGTAAGGAACCTCCATACTGTTCTCCCTAGTGGCTGCACCATTTTACATTCCTACCAACAGTGTAGGAGGGTTCCTTTTTCTCCACACCCTCTCCAGCATTTATTATTTGTAGACATTTTGATGATGGCCATTTTCACCAGAGTGAGATGATACCTCATTGTAGTTTTGATTTGCATTTCTGTAATAATTAGCAATGTTGAGCATATTTTCATGTGCCTGTTGGACATCTGTATGTCTTCTTAGGAGAAAAGTCTATTTAGGTCTTTGGCCCATTTTTTGATTGGGTTGTTTGTTTTTTTGATATTGAGCTATGTGAGCTGTTTGTGTATCTTGGAAATTAAGCCCTTGGTGTTCACCTAGTTTGCAATCTGTAGGTTTTCTTTTTGTTTATTTTATGGTTTCCTTTGCTATGCAAAAGCTTGTAAGTTTGATTAGGTCCCATTTGATTATTTTTGTTTTTATTTCCATTGCTCTAGGATCCAGATCCAAAAAAATATTGCTGTGATTTATATCAAAGAGTGTTCTGCCTGTATTTTCCTCTACGAGTTTTATAGGATCTGGTTTTACATTTAGGTCTTCATTTTGAGTTTATTTTTGTATGTGGTGTTAGAGGATGTTCTAATTTCATTCTTTTACATGTAGCTGTCCAATTTTCCCAGTACCACTTGTTGAAGAGACTGTCTTTTCTCCTCGTGTGTATTCTTGCTTCTTTTGTCATAGATTAATTCATCATAAGCGCATGGGTTTATTTCTGAGTTTTCTATACTGTTCTGTTGATCTGTATGTCTGTTTTTGTGCTAGTACCATACTGTTTTGCTGACTGTAGCTTTGTAGCATAGGCTGAAGTCAACGAGCCTGATTCCTCCAGCTCTCTTCTTCTTTCTAAAGATTGCTTTGGCTATTTGGGGTCTTTTGTGTTTCCATACGAATTAAAAAGGTTTTGTTCTAGTTCTATGAAAAATGCCACTGGTAATTTGATAGAACTTGCATTGAATGTATAGATTGCCTTGGATAGTATGGTCATTTTTAACAGTATTGATTTTTTAATCCAAGAACATGGTATATCTTTCCATCTGTTTGTGTCTCCCTCAATTTCATCAGCGTCTTATAGTTTTCAGAGTACAGGTCTTTTGCCTCATTAGGTAGATTTATTCCTAGGTGTTTTATTCTTTTTGATGCAACGTACAATGAATACTTTTGCTCCACAGCAGTAAAAATGAATGAATCAGAGCTACATATTCACATATATATTTATTTATGGAAGAATTCAGTGAAAAAATGCAAGTTACAGAAAAAGATAATGTGATAAAAATTATATAAAGTAACAAAACATGTAAAATGGTACTTATACAGTGTTCATTATATATACATATACACACACAGATATGTATATGTAATGTGTATATATATATATATATATACACACACACACACACACACACACACTGATGTTGCAAACACAGTAAAAGAATAAAGGAAGCTAGAAATAATACACAGCAGCGTTAATATCTGGACTTTAAAAGATGTGAGTGAGTTTGTGTGATTGAAAATAATATATGCTTACCAATTAGAAAAAAGATCAGTTGTAACTGTGAACTTTTATATTTGTATTTCAATGAGAAAATTTTTTCAAAGGACATCTTGGGATCTATGTGTTATATTCCAACGAGACAGTTTTTAAAATTTAATCTGGGATTTTTCAGTTCTTAGAAATTAAGCCTCAGGAGGCTAATAAGGCAGAGTTTATTAATTGAAATTTGTTCGTTTATGAGTTCCCTTGTATAAAGTATCTTGAATGCTATCAGATTTCATATTTGATTACAGCATTATTTCTATCATTAAAACTGATAGACATACGTGCTTCAGAGATTCAGTTGTACTATAGGTTCAGGAAAAATTTAATTACTAGTATTCATTACATCATCTAAATTAGCACATTGACACTAAATACCATCATATTTCTATAAAATGATATTTTTATATATTGTCTTCTGCATGTTTTACATTAAAATTAATGTTTTTATTACTTATTCCCTGTTCTCAGGATAAATATCTTTTAAAGTACACATGAGATGCTCTTCAAAAGAAAAGAAAGAAAATTTTGTCAAGTCATATCCAATCAAAATTAAATAGGGTGTTAATATTTAGAAATGAAAATGACAACAGTGAGTTAAGTATGGAAAGAATCTGATCTTTCCAAAAGCATTATATTCAAAAAAACTTTGGGTAAATATCTGAGCTATATAATGACTTATATAGCTCAGGAAAGCAAAATGCTCAGTCTCTGACAGAATGTGTACGTGTGTGTTTGTGTATGTGAGTGTATGTGTGTGTGTGTGTTAATTCTGTTGAGAGTCAGCTATGTCTGTTGGTCAATGGAAATACAGATTTACAGAATCAACTTTCCAGGTCTTCCTCCTTTTCGAGTATGTCACAGAAACATAATTGTAACAAATATCTCAAGATCAAAACTGTGTGCTTAAGTGGAAGGAATATATTCTTTCTGAAAGAACTTTGAAGATGGAATCTGTTAGTTGGAAGTAGATCTCACGGCTGATTTAAGCTCTCCCTGGATTTACAAGTGCTGCTATATTTAGGCCATTCTAACCAGGAGAGGCTGAGGTGTGCTATTTCTTTGCTGGTCTCCAAACAGCTGCTACTGTTTCTCAATCTTTTTTGAGTTAGACCTGATTTAAAATATTACAACCTCATTTCACACCTTGAATTCTTCTCAGAAGGAGTAATTTAATTTCAGCCTCTTTTTTTAGAAACCCACATTAAAACCTTTGTAATATGGTTCAGTTTGTCACTGTTTCTGGTTTTTGAAGGATGTCCTACAGGCTCTCTTGAATGCATTATACTACATCATGCTTCTACCAAGGAATTATTCTAGTTTAGAATCATTTTTTTACGTTTCTTTGGTTATAAAAACTTTCACATTTTTTTTCTTTAGGACAAGTAGCATAGACCATAACCTAATTTCATTAGTCGATTTGTTCTTTTGAAAGAAATCCTTCTTCTTTCAGTCATCCACTATAATAAGCATGGTGCCCTTCCACAACATATTTAACCCTCCTGAGATTATTTGTATTATCATTTTGCCCAATATGTGAATAGGATATAAGGAAGTTAAATATTGTTCAAATTGACAGTTTTAGGGCAAATATAGCTTCAAAGTTACCTTATTAAAATAGTGTTCTCTTAGCCAGTTTAGAATTTATGGTTGAATTATATATGTTTAACAATGAAAATTGGACATTTATCCTATAGGTAATAAAGAACCATTAAAGGATGTCATATGTAGGAGTCACAAATGCTGATGGATTTTTAGAAAGGGTACCTTGATTGCAGTGCTGATAATGGAATAGAGAAGACCTAGGACAAATGAATGAAGGAAGATGGCATATAGGTATTTCATAATGCAATGACCAGAGGGATGGAGACAGTGTATATTTTGCTTATAGAATGTCATGTGAAATTTAAACTAATCACCATTTTTTACATAAATTTTAGAGAAAAGTGGTTATATTCCAAAAGTTTCTCAAGCTCACTTCTAGAAGTTTCTGTAGTTTATGGTAAAAAAAAAAAATCCCTAATTTTAAAAGATGTTTAATATTCTTCTATGGCTGTCATCTATCTCTGTGTCTGTAAATTGAATCCAGCTCTGTGTTTTTATACTGTGGATTTACTGCAAGCATTACTTGTTTCTCAGAGCAGACATCAAATTTCATTTAGTAAAAAGGCCCCTAGCGTACTTCAATAATGATTTTCCTTAGGCAGTTGTGTACTGTAACTTGAAGTTGAATAACATCTTTAGAGTTGATTATTTTCTAGGGAGTAAAGGTGTGAAAGATATTAGTTCCTTACCAGCAATCATCAATTTCCAGGAAATGCCTGAGACTGAATTTATTATTTTTTTAATTAATAGAAGAAGATTGTAAACACATGCATATTTAATTCAACACAAAATCTGAATGTATTATATCAGAGGCTCTTCAGGGAAACAGTTAATATTTGGAGAATTATTTTTACTGATTTTCTGCTTTCTTAAGTTAGGCATGGAAAACAGTAAAGATAAATTTATCAACTTACAATAATCAACATTCTAGGAAGTATCTGTTCCTGTTGAAAAAGTCCCAGGTCAAATAGATTGAAAAAAGCCATTTAATGGCCTTCGTCCTTAATCAGTATCCCGTCCTGGGGGTGGAAGGAAAGGGTTATTCTTTTTCATTTTCTCCTCTTTATTTGGGGTTAAATTTGTATTTGGAAAATGTTTATAGAAGACACAAACAGGCCTTCTTCCCTGTCAAAATATAACAACAAAAAAAAATGGCATAGGAAATGAATCTTTTCTCTTTCTGGGTTCAGGATCTTTGCCTTTTTCCAATATATTCTGCTAGGTTTTTATTTTTTGCTCCAACATTCTCAGTCTTTCAGCAATCCATTGCTGTAAAGTCCAGAGTTAGAAGAAAATCTGTTTTATTTATACTCAGCCCCCAAAGGCTCTATTCCTCTCTTCAGAGGGAGCTGGAAAATACATAGCAATATGAACTTGACCATATAATGTAAGAATGGTAAATTAAAAGTTAAACACACATACACTCATATACATTTTTCATATTTGAGCATACATGAAAATGTCATCATCGTCGTAGTAGAATAACAGTTTTTTGTACTTTTGTGTGTTTCAAATATTGCTCTAAGTTACTTGTTCTTTTCATTATCCCATAACAAACCACAAAATACTCTGTGCTTTAAAACAACCATTTATTGTGCTCATGGATTTAGTGGGTCAGGCTTTTAGAATGGGCTTAATGGGTTGGCTTGTTTCTGTTCCACTCTATTTGGTGCCTCATCTGGGGAGACTGCCAGCTTGGAGAAGGGGGCTACTTGATAGCTTGGGGTGGGATCGTCTGAAGGCATCTTCACTCACATACTTGAGGGATGATACTGGTTATTGACTGAAACTTCACTAGACTGTTGGCTTGTGCACCTATGCATGTTGTCTCCAAGTGGTCTCTTCACATGACTAGTTAGCGCTTTCTTCTAGAAAGTCATAGAGTATCACTTCCACTGCAATCTGTTGATTAAAAGGTAGTCATAAAGGTACTCACAAGTACACGGGGAAGAAACAGAGATCACCTGTTGGAAGAGTATAGCAAGTTTCTAGAAGGGCACTTTACATTCAGGGCACCTTACACTCAATATTTCACACTGAGAGAAGTTCTACCTAGTACATGATCACCATTTTCCCCTCACCTTATGTTCTTTATTCTAAGAGGTGTCCTCCTTAAAACAGTGTGTGGAAAGAAAGAGAAAATTCACTTAAAGTAATTTTCTTAAGAAGAATAAAATAAAATAATAATCCAAATTAAAAACCAGGACTACAAAATGTAGACAATACAAAGCTTGATAGATATATTTCCCTGTTTTGCACTATGAAAGCTTTCCCTTAGAAGTGTCAGCAGAGTTCAGAAATAACACAATTATGAATCTTATATTAAGCCACCCCATAATCTTTTGAAAGGTTTGTAGACTTCTAATCTATTTCCCCCATATGCATACTATATATATGTTCAAATTAAATACTATAGATATATCTTATATCCTTAGTTACAAAAGCAAGGAGAAAATACCCTCTATTGAGAATCTTTTGTTTATTATGCATCGTGCACATGTTATTTCATTAAATGTTAATACCTCTGGGAGGTGGGCGGCATTATCCACTTTTCATGAAAAAGGAATTAGATAGGTTAAGTGAATTGCTTTACCTAGGAAAGACAGCTCAGAACTTGAATGAGTATACAGATCTATCGGATTCAGAAGTGGTAGGTTAAGAATGTGATTAATTGTCCTTTAGTTGCCTTAGTCTATAAACTAATCATTTAAAATCAGGCTGTTATAGTTTTAAATTAATGGATAGCAATATCACATTAGCTTTTAACTCTGCCTGCTCTGTTTACTATATGCCTTTAATGAACTCACTTCACGACGTTTGTATGTAATTTTTTCATATCTTCCCACTGTTACTTTCCTCTTCCCCCATCATTGCCTAACTAACTGTCAGCTAATAACATACATAGAGATATAAAAATTGTGAAAACCTAAGTCATCAACCAGAAATCTTCCATTTTCTAATTACCAAATCTATAAAACCACTTGCATCTGTACACATTGGTAAGATTAATTTTGGTCTTCAGATATTTTATGGAACTTCTCTTTCTATTAAGGACTTTTGAAGTCCTTTTTATTTTTTAAGGTCTTTGAAACAGCAGTCAGTTTCTCTCTCCTGAAGCTTGAACCATTCCTACTATAAATTCTTCTCTTCAATTTACAAATTTTTCCAGTGATTCCTACAAAGAAACAAACAAATGAAACCTATTGGTTCCATATTCTTCTCTCCATCGCTACTTTTAGCTCTCCACTCCCCCTCACGATCACACTTACCAAGGAGTTGATGATATTCAGTCTTCCCAGACTCAATTCTACCATGCAACCCATTCCAATCTGGCTTGCTCGGCCTCAGAGAAATTGTTTTGCTAAGGTCACCAGTGACCAGCATGTTGCTTTTGGATATTTCAATTCTCTTCTTATTTAAGTACTCAGCAACTGTTGAAAAGTGCCTTCTATCTTCTCTTTAAAGGATTCTTTTCTTCCTCTTCTGTAGTCTATCTGACACCCTATTCTTTTCTTTTTCTTTTTTTTTCCAGTGTTTTTCCACTTCTAATTGCTAATATGGGAATTCCTTGGAGCTTTGTCCTGGGCACACTTTCTCATACCACACACTTTCTGCAGATGTGCTTCATATTTCATATTTGTCCCTTCAGATTCCCTATGTATCCTCTTCCCATTTTGCTCTGTGACTTATGGGGCAATTTTATATAAACTGCACCAATGGCTGTCTTTGTCTTCTGGCTTATGATTGGGTTTGGTCAGTGAGAGGCACTGAAGGATATTGGAGAGTTGGAAGATGACAGGATGAGGGAAGTTATTTTCCCATCTCCTGCCCAGCTAAGTCATTCGAAGAGGGATACATCCTGCTATCTAAGTCCATGGCTCCTATCAAATGATCTTGTATACTCTGGGGTTTCTTAGCTGCAGCATCCCTAGTCCCTTCAGGCTTAGGGTCATTAAGTTCCCAGCTTTTGCTAGATCAGGATACTGCACCAGCTTCTATTAGCTCTTTTAACCTCTGTCCACACTTCCTAAATAATCCTTTTATTAAACTCCTACTTATTCATTTTAAGGGTACCGTCTGTTTCCTATTGGGATCCTGACACATGGGATCCTTCACCAGGAAACAAAGACTTAGGTGGAGTTACAATTATAAAGGCTTATCCGGAAATTATTCCTGTGAAAGATAAAAAGGAAGAAAAGCAGGATCAGGCAAAAAGAGCCTTCAAACAACGAGGCAGAACTAATATCTGGGAAAAGAAAGAAGGTGGGAGATGCAGTGTTGGTTATGAAAAGCTTCAGGTTATAATGCAGACATGACAGAGTCTCAGCTGGTCCACTGGGGTGTTCTGGAGCAAATAGAGATCATTAAAGGATTCCCCCATTGGACAAAACTGGCATGACCCTCATGCATCCATCATCTTTAATCATTGACCTCTACCTGTGAAGAGTATGACCTTGGTTCAAAAGCTGAATGTATTCTAAAGGCAAAAGAGCTCGAGGCTGTCAGTTAACTGTACTCTTTGCAGCTGAATGCAGGTTCTTTCCTGAAGGCAGAGCTTAGCAGTGCAGCTTCATGGCTGCCATATCAGGCAAACTTATGTATTTCTTCCACATCTTTGAACATCGTCTGTATCGGACAACTCACAATATCATACCTCTGTCTCTCTTTTATTAGCCCTAGGCCTATGTCACTGTCTACTAATCCTTTAAACTTAGATGTCTCTTCATGAATTTAGCACATCCCAAAACAAATATACTGATTTTTCTATTCTTCTCACACCTAATACTGTTCTAGTATTTAGGAACTTTAAGCTCCACCTTTTTTGTACCCTGTGCTCAAGCCAAAACTATAGGAGCCATTCTTGATCCCCTCATCCTGCATACAACGTACCCTATTCATTATCAGATCTGGCTACAGAAATGTATCTTGAGTTTGGCTTTTTACCTTCATCTTTACTATGACTTTCCTAGTTAAAGCCACTACCAGCTGTCATCCAGTTACTGGAATAGCCTCCTATTTGGCCTTCCCACTTCCATTCCTGTCGCCTTCCAATCCACTGATTAGAAAAAAACTTCTTAAAATATATGTGGACCATGTTTATCTCCTCCTCAGAATATGTCAATGGCTTCATAATTTACTTAAGATAAATCCTCAGTATGGCCTCTAAGAATGTCCATAATGTGGATATGTCCATATATGGTCTAATCATGTACCTCTTTCCCTCTTACTCACCAGGCTCCAGTCACACTTGCCTTCTCTGGACTCTTCTAATATTTCTATTTTTTGATCTGTTTGTTTGTTTCCTCACTTCCGGATTCTGCTCAGAATGTTCCTCTCACTCAAGTTTATAACTATTACTCAACTTTTATGATTTAATTTAAATAAAACTTTCCTGTGGATTGCACTCTGAATCTCTTGATCTAAATCAGGGCTGTCTTTTGTACTCTCATAGAATTCCATTACCTGTATTTCATATAACTTATCACAGTTTATAATTATTTATTTGTGCAGTTGGTTTGTTTAATGTGGATCTTTCCCCCAAACAAGATTCAGGAACTGTCTTACTTATAACTACATCACCAGCACTTGGCTCAGTCCCTAGCATGTCACTGGGTCTCAATTTAGACTTCTTTTCATGGATAAATGAACAAATAATTATAAATCAAGTGATAACAGTAATATTCCATTTAATTTCGTCCTATTTTTCTTTCAGAGGTTCTACGATTGATATTTTGGGTCTCATCCTTTTTCACTTCTGTGATTTTTCCATGGGTTACCTTATATTTTGGGATTTATGACCCTTGAGACCCAGTAAATATTTTCAGTCATCCTAATACCTTAAATTCATATACACAGAGTCTCCAGTGTGCCTTAGTGTGTATTAACTTTATTCAATGATCGGAGTCATCACATGCTGACTTTGAATAAATATTTAGAAATCTACACTTAATGTGACTAACATACAGTGCATCCAGCCAGCCAGATCCATTTATCTAGACATTGCTTGTACCTTATTCATGAGGAAGTTGATTTCCTTTACTAACTATGGAGACTGTGTTTTAGTCCAGGTACAATAGGCCAAAGAGACTTCTCCAACTCCTCCAATATAATTATTTCCTGCCACCAACTCACTGAAGTGGCACACCCGTTCACTAGATGAGAATGCATTCCAACAGCCAGCAAAGTGGATTCTTCTTGGCTTTCATTTTATATGCCTAAAGAAAACCCCTTGCAGAGGAACAGGAAGTCTGTGAAAGCATCATAGGGAATCTCAACTGAATACTCTCGTTTTCTTTCTATACATTTATAAAGAGTCAGAGACTATAAGGAAATGTTGCCATCATTCCTATCTCCTTCTGAGGCATAGAAAATAGCTGTGGCTCTTGATTTAATATTACACATGCAACATTTCTCTTTACAGACTTATGATATGTTAGTTCAACTAGTTTAAAAGATTTGATTAGGAGAAGCTTCTCCATTTGTACCCCACCCTTAATTTTTTCCTTATCTGGCTGCATGTCATATGATGAGAACTACCAGAATTGTGAGAAACCAAAGGCTTCCAGGCACCCATTAGGAGAAGGATGAGAAGTTTTATTCAAAGCATATGGGTGTTGGGATTAACCAAATCTAAGAACCAGAGAATTTACTGTGCATGGTTCAGGGATGCCATTACTCTCTAAATACCTCTTGCTAGAATGCAAATGAATTAGATCAATCCAGAAATGCTGTTCTTGATACAAAAAGTAAAGACCTACGTCGACAAGATCATGCTAAATAAAGGAAAGCTAAGTAGTGTTTTTGTTAAATATCTACAAATAAGTTAAATATTGTCCTGATGCTCATGTGTAAGTGTTATTATAAATTGCTTAACTGACATCTCAATTATGGCATTCCTTGGAAATGATTCTCATTTGTACAAAGTCAGTTATATTTCACAACCCAACATAAAACCTCTATGAAATAAAGCTTTTTTTCTTTTTCAACTGTAAACGCTTTGTATCTCTAAGCACAACTTCTTTTGTTTATGTCCATTCAGTTGAAGGGAAGGGGTGAGGCCTCTCAGGAAAGTGAAACCCATAGTGACTTCTGTTCCTGACTCCTTCCTTATGAGCCATTTTCTCTTTATCAACCTCAGGGGCTCCTTCTAACTTTCCTACCCATGTTTTTCATTATGAAAAAAGCCTTTAAGTGAATTCATTCTATAAATATTTATATATACCAAGCACTCTTCCAAGCACTGGGAAATAACACTGAACAAACAGATAAAAATCCCTCCTCTCATGGGGTGTGTATCTTAGAGCCCATGAGAGGGTGGTGGCACAAAATCTAACACATACGTTCAGATGAATATCAAGGGCAAACTCAATACGTATTTTTAGTTGTTTTGTTCTTTTTGTGGAATCCCATCAGGGCTTAAAACCACTTAACGTTACCCCTAATTCTAGTGTGAGGAGACAAATGTTAAATAATATAAATAACTTAAATATTTGATAATAAGATGTTATATTCAAAACAAAAGTGTGATGGAGGGATGGTGTGTAGGAATGTTAAATTTTAAATTGAATGACCAGGTGAGACTTTACTGAGAAGATAGCATTCATCTAAAGACCTGAAGGATGCCAGTTAAGCAGTCATTTTGTTTTTTTTTTTTTTTGCGGTACACGGGCCTCTCACTGTTGTGGCCTCTCCCGCTGCGGAGCACAGGCTCCGGACACGCAGGCCCAGCGGCCATGGCTCACGGGCCCAGCTGCTCCGTGGCATGTGGGATCCTCCCGGACCGGGGCACGAACCCGTGTCCCCTGCAGCGGTGGCAGGCGGACTCTCAACCACTGCGCCACCAGGGAAGCCCAACCAGTCATTTTAAATTTGAGTTTCTTACACTAAATTAACTGGGGAATTTTAATAAATTTCAGCACAGGTAGCCAGGTGGAAAACTATAATTAATTAAGTAATGAATTACTATTCTAATTTATTAATTAACTTGTTGGTAATTTATCAGACAGACCTCTGGAATCATCTCAGTTCATGACTACCCATGGGTGGTAAGGGGTAGGCCATGTTAAGGAAAGGAGAGAGCTCAGGGGGCCAGTTAAGAAGCTATCACAATCCAAATGAAAGAGAAAGAATCTGAATGAAGACACTGATATTTTTCCAAAATGACATTTTCCCAAAGTAATCCGGTTTCTGGCCTTTTTTGTGTTCTTTCATTGCTCCTTACTACCTTTAGAATAGTGCCCAAACCTCTTTGTTTGACATTGAAATCCTTTCAAAAATTGGCTGCTTACTGGTTTCTCTAATAGGTGTGTCTGTATTCCAATAAAACTTTATTTACAAAAATAGATTGTGGGCCAATGTTTACTGCAGTCAGCTGTTTGCCTACCCCTGGTCTACTTTATGGGACTTTCTCAGTCTTAGCACATGGCTTCCATTCTAAAAGTTATCTCACTAGTATCAGAAACTGCTGAATTCACAGCCAGTATGTCAACATTCCAGGTAAGAAGTTGGAGGAAGAGAAAAAAGATTAAAAGAGCACTTGCTAGCTCTTTCCTCAAATAGAACCTTCCTATATATCTCACCCAACATCCACTTACATCTCACTGGCCACTTCTTCGTGCAAAGAACCTGAGGAATATAGCTGTTTAGATGGATATATTTTCATTTAATAAAATTAGGGTTCTGTTACCAAGGAAAAAAGAAAGAATGGATATTGGGTGGGTTTCTAGCAGTCTCTGTCATATCTATCAGATTTTAATCACCCGGTGTCAGTTTCTTCATTTGTCAAAATGGAACACTATTAGCACCTCACAGAGTTGTTTGGTGAAGGTTGAATGATCCAACACAGGAATGCTGTTAGGAGAATGCCATGCATACTGTAAGCTCTCAGTAGAACTGACACATTTTTGGAATTAGCCCTATTTTCGTCTTTTGTGTGTTTTGATCTTTGTTGTATTTCCAGTGCCTAGAATGCTTTCTAGCACATAGGAGATCAATAAACACTTTTTTTTTGAATGAATAAATGAACCACCATTATCATCAGTTTAGATTTTTAGATAGCAGGCAACAGAAACTGATTCTGGCCCACTTAATCCCTTATTAAAATAATGGTACTTCTAGAAGTGACAAGATACCTGGAGAGTCAGACTCAGACAGGGACAGGTATCCTGTTATTGCTGTAATCATTTAGACCAGAGCTATTTTCACACTATGCTTGAATAACTCCACTCAACATTTAAAGCCCCTTGAAATGGAGTCTAATGATCAAAATGTGACGGAATCATCTGTCTCCCTTTGGATAGGAGAGAACGGAACACCATTTTTTATAGTCCCACCAAAATGGCATGTAACTGGGGAGAAGCAAAGAATTAGGATGAGATCCATGTGAAGGATGAAATCAGCAGGAAGAAACTGGGTGGAAAGCACAAAGAAATATCCATCACATGTTCTTATTCCTTTTAGTTTGTGTTGCTTCCACAAAGTCATGGTTGTGATGTAAGTGCATCCCCTGGGAAGAAAAAAGACCTAGCAATTTGGCCTCTGTTAATGCATCAGTATCTGCATTTTTTTCCATTTAAAAAGCCAACTACCACCTTGTAAAACTGATTGCAGGAACCCTGAAGAGATGAGACCAACAAGAGTTTTTTTGTTTTTTTTCCTTAAGGATAAGATGACAGAATATGACAGTGAGGTTGTGGGATTGATAGAGAACAGTAAATAGATATCGAAAAAAGGTTAGGCACTAATGCCAAATACAGGTACCATGCCTTTAGGTAATGACATCTATATGCATAATCCTTCCAGTCATTTAATTTCATAAATTATCTAAAAAATTGTTTCTAAATATTTTAGTTTCTATAATGATTACAGTGCCAGTCTGCTTTGTTACTGAGCAATTGATTACTGTCTCTGATAAAAAGTTGAAACCAGATGGTTTTTCATTTTGTTTGCCTTTTCAGATGTAGCAGTGAATGTAGGTCCATGACAACCTAGGGGTTTATTTTTAAGCATGATTCACAGTAGTTCCATCTACTATCATTATGAAAGTCTGTCAGACATTTGGAATTGCTTTAATTTGGTAAATTTTATTGAGATTTTTATAGATGGTAAAATTAAAATTATCGTTTTTTTTAATTGTTAGGGGAAAAAAACCCAATTTATATAACCTGCCCAAATTGATTTGCATAATTGCAAATATATGTGCTACCACTGATGACCATTCCAAACCATTGTTGGAAAGCTGGTAGACTAGCAGACTGTATATTTAGGGAACTTTAGAGCTTATTTAGCTTCATTTAATAATCTGGGTCTAAACATAACATTTGTTTAGATATTAAAAAATTGATAAGTTTAGATTGATAAAAATGACACCCTTCTTTGCTCTTGGAATGAGCAAAGTTTAAAAAACTGAACCGAAAAAAAGTCTCCTTGTATGAAACTAGACCTTATAAAATTTTCTTCACACTGTATTTTTAATCATATTTCTTCTATGATTTGGTGTTAGAAAATGTGTATAAAATGCCATTAGAGTGAGCAATTAAAGATTATTATGCAAAATGGAAGAACTGAAATATATTACTTAGGGATTAAAAATCTTTAACGTTCTATAGCTTGTCAATTTTTTCTTTGTTTAATGATACTAATCTTTCAATATTTCTTTTTCTTTCTGCAGTGCTTTAATACGTTATTGAAACTACAAACCCATATCCACAGTGGTCTCATTGTTGACAGACTTCATATTTTGAAAGCTTGAGGTATTTTATAATGAAACATGCCATGTGGAAACTTTGAAGCATAAATTCTGCCAAACATCTGAATAAAGGATTTCTCACCTGGTATGTAAGAGGTCTCCTCACCACCACCATGACAAACCAGGAAAAATGGGTCCATCTCAGCCCCTCAGAATTTTCCCAGCTTCAGAAATATGCTGAATGTAAGTATTCATATTGATAATATGATTTGACTTGGTATTTGCGCTAAACAACGTAATTATTTACTTACCAAAACAGATTATAAATCCCGTTCAGCATTGGGATAAATGCAGGTGTGTCTTTTGTGTTTCCAAGTAAGTGAACTTGAGACTACCAGTTTGGCATGAGAAAAAGGAAAAGGTAAACTTAAATCGAACATTAGATCTCAAAGAAAAAGAACTAGAACTTTAGATGCAAAAGTGAACTTGGAAACATTCCCGCTGTAATGGATGTGAAGCAAAGGATAAGATAGTTTGGGAGAATGGAGACTGGTGAGTCTGTAACCAAGAAGAAGGATAAGCAGAAGTAAGGGGAAAAGTGAGATTTTTTTTTTCCTGCATAACATTTCAAAAAGATTGGGAGTAGGGAGTCATAGATACATCATGGCATTGAAATTAGAGGTTGTAAAAGAAAGAGAAGGTGTAGGATCTTACACCACGTTGTTTAGTGTGTGTATTGATACAAAAGATAGGCCATGGTGATTCACTTTATAGTATGCAATTTTTAAATATGGTAAGCTTCTTTACACATAAACAGTAAAATTGTATTTATTTATTGTTTTTACCATGGATTTTCAAAAATACATCTGTTTCACAAATTGAGTTTCAACAATAAATATGGGTAGCAACTGTGTCAAGGTATTGAAGAGAGAAAATGAAGCAACTAATAAATAGGAGGGAGCAAAAGGCTGGGAGCACGATGAGTAGAGAAAAAATAATATGCAGGGAATGTAATAAGAATGGTGAGTGTTAGAGAATAAAATGCAAGAAATGGAAAGCAAAAAAAGAACCAATAGCACGCAATAGTGAAAGAGGCAAAAACTGGAACAGCTGGAGGTGCTTATGCAGAGAATTGGGTCATGTAGGAGAGAAGTGTCAGGAGTGAATTGAATCATATTATGAAGAGGCAGAGGAAAGGATTAAACTCAAATGGAGGATTGGAATAATAAGAAATAGATATGTGAGTGAATAATAACACATTTACGGGGTACATAGTATAAGTCAGGAACATTAATAAACAATGTATATCATCCGAAGAGGCCAATTTCATAGGTTTTCCAGACTTTTCCTAACTGGAGAGCTGAAGTGTTCTGGGTGAGGTTATCAGAGTGCTGGTGGGTATTTGTAAGGAAGATGCAAACCCATGTAACCTGTAAGTTTTCTCCATCAATAATGATAAAAATACAGCAACTATCAAATGGAGGGGAGAATCAGAAATTGTTGACATCAAAATGTGGTCCTTATACTGAAAAACTGTTTTGAGCCACTGAAAGCACAATTCATCTACTTATCACATGAAGACAATTTATCCCAGAATGGCTGAATTCTTGTCTGCATGTTTATACTCAGTGATTTCTAAACTGGCTAAAAAATGATTTACCTATGTTTTGTAATTACTATATGCTCTTTACTGTTGTGATATATCCAATAATTAAGTAAATATTTCTGAACATCTTCTTTAGGGAGAATATTCTGCTTGGCACTGTAGGAGATGCAAATATGAACAGATATGGACCCTCCCTTTTTGGAATTTACAGTTTAATGAAGGCTAGAAACTAATGGATAAACAATTCTAGGATAAACGATATCTAGGTGAAATATCTAAGTGCTACAAGCAAAGTTTAGGGATCTGTAGTGCAATAGTATGCAGCTAGAGATGGAAAAAGGGAAGGCTTCATGGAAGAAGTAGAATTTGAAATGAATCTTAAAAAATAGATTCATGGTAAATGCAGAAAAAATGATATAAATTAAAAGAAAAATTTAGCGTATATTTGAGGAAGTGGGATGAGCTACATTTAGCCACACTACAAATTAAGGGAGTAAGTGGAGGTAAGGCTATAAAAATGAGATCGAATTTAAATATACAACCCTCAACTTGAGTAAGGCAGTGAAGAGTAATTGTAGAATGTTAAGCGTAGGGCTACATGAACAATGCTATGCTCCAAGAAGCTTAATTTACAAATACAAAAATAGTATATGTGACAAAGAGACTGAAATTAGGCCAGTGGGCTACTGGAATAGACTAAAAAAAGGCGGATGGAGAATGATGACCAGAAAAGCATAGATTCAAATATTACATCATTAAAACTAGTGGAAGAGAACTTGGGCAATAATAAAATACGAGAATTGAGAGAGAGAGAGAGAGAGAGAGAGAGACAGGCAGAAAGAGACAGTTCTAAAATTTAGCTCTAAAAATTTGACTTGGAGGACAGGGGAATTTGGTGACATAATCTCCCAAGTAAAATAAACATAATGGTTTGGTTTAGATTATGCTAAATTTAGCTGGATTATTAAAATATGTTTTCCAGTGTTCGGGTACTTACAGGAAACATGCCTGTGGAGGCACTAGTATAAAATAGATAAATTATTGCCATAATAGCTAAATTATTATTTACAATAGCTAAATTATTATTTACAATAACTTTTGCTTAGATAGTCAAATTGCATTTGAACTGATAAACAGAATTTAGTACTAAAGTATTAAATATATTGCAGGCTGCCACTCTTATTTTATTGGCTAAGGAATATGGAGGTACATTTAATTATATCATTAAAATGCTTGATTTAGTAATAGGTTTGCAGAAATACCTAAGACAAGTGGTAGAAAGAATTGTCATAAATGTAAAAGTTCTAACCTCTTGAGACAAAGATTAATGGGCATTCAATACGTTGGTAGTGAGTAGTGACACAGTGAGTATAAGAACATGGTTAAAATGGATCTTATGAGAAGACATTTTAACTGTGAAGGAAATAAATAGTGCTGATTCCATGATCATTAGACTTGCTACTCTTTTTTAAATAACCAAGACAACAATGAAGAGTGTTAGACCGAATCCTCTAAGAAGTTTCCTGTATAATTAAATAGCAAAGAATATTATGATTAGGTGGATCTTTGTGTATTAAATTGCCATTGTCAAAACATAACAGAAAACAAACTTATTATCCTGAAGATTATAAAAGTGGTATATTTTCCATGCTATTCAGTACATGTGATCAGTTTATCAGCAGCATTTAAGGACCAGATTTTTCATGTTGCAATGCAGTGTTGGCAAAGTGACATCCCTCTGTAGTCTATTAGAAAAGTGATATATTAGATTTTAATTGTTTTGTAACTTTCCATAAGAAATTGTTTATATGTATTACATGACTAAATTTTTAAAAAGTTATTAATTTAAGTTTAAATTTGCAGCATGCTAAGATTATATCTGATATATTTCAAGTAAGTGTTCTATACGCTTTTGGGGAATGGGGTGGGGTCGTCAAATTCTTGGTTGAGATGAATGAGCTCATGAAACCCCTACCCACAAAACCAAATCATTCAGTGTTGGACTTAAATAATACCATAAAGATCTTTTTCTCAAGTTATCTGATCTTGAGTTCTCTCCACAAGTGCCACAATATATCGTGTCGTATTCTGTTTAGGCTGCTATAACGAAGTACCATAGACTGGGTGACTTATAAACAACAGAAAATTATTTCTCATAGTTCTGGAGGCTGGAAGTTTGAGATTAGGGTGCGAGCATGGATTCTGGTAAAGGTCCTCTTTGGGGCTGCAAACTGCCAACTTCTTGTATTCTCATGGTGCAAGGAGCAAGAGAAGAGCAGCAAGCTCTCCTGGGATTCTTATAAGGGCACTAATCCAGTTCATCAGGGTTCTACCCTAAGAACCTCATCTAATTCTATTTACCTCTCAAAGATCCCTCATACTGCGAGGTACGGTTTCAACATATGCATTAGGGGAGACACAAATTTTAGTCCATTACACCCTGTAACTATACATATTGTTTCAGTTTCTAGGCTTTCCTCATAATTAATTGGGGGAAAAAAAAGAGGGACGTTGGCACAGCATTCCTGGCTAGGCAGGTAGCACATCAGACAGCTGTGTTCAAATCCTGGTCGTACCATATTTTAGATGTCTGACTTTCAAGTTATATAACATCTCTGTGTCCCAATTTTCATACTTGTAAAATGGGAAAAATAATAAATAATGTCGAATGTTGTAAGGATTAAATTGAATGAGTTAATATATGTCAAGTAATGAGAACAGTGCCTGGTGAGTTGCAAGTTATATAACTGTTTACGATTATTATTCTAATAGAGAGGGAGTGAGCGTGTTATGTTGGCTGTTTGAACATATTGTTGACGATCAAGTTAAAAAGTGCTGCATTTTAGAGCATTAAGAGCCAATGTCTATTTTTTCTGCTAAAAGACCACATTCTTCCCACAAGGTAGAAGCTTCTGGTGCTGTTGGCAGCCTTGGATCTGTGTTGTCCCCACAAAGGCTGAAGGCAGCTAATGTGAAGCCTGCTGTGGCTGCCTACAACATGCTGAGCCCATGCTCCTGTTTAGGGTTTCAGGCTGAGTCCCTCTATGGGGAGCATTTCCATTGATATGTGGGAGAGGAGTATCCTTTTCTTTTCCACTCTTCGTCAAAAGTCATCCAGACTGTTGTGATAAGACGGACAGCTCTCACTCCTGCCGTGTAGAGAATTGAGCTTATCACATTATTAGTTTGTCATCGCTTCCTGGAATCTCTTCATGGGTAACAATATTTCCTATGTAAAATCTACACAGTATTTCCAAGTGATTCATTATCTGCCCACGTATCGTCACTTAGGATTAGCTTTTGATTTGCTGTATACAAAGCGTGTTATATAGCGTGTACTTTATTTTTGAAAAATACTATGTTATTGCAGTGGGAACACTTCCAAACTCTCATAAATTTCATACTTTTTACAGCAGCTGGCATTGTAGAGAGTTGCAGAATTATTTGATGACTTGTTCTTTTCAATAAGGACCAGCACGCCTAATATTTGGACCTAGTGTGCAGTTTCTTCCATTGAAGTGAGGTGTGTGGTGTGGCTTAGTGGAAAGAGCACAGGCTTTGGAGGCAAACTAATATTCGACAGTGTTGAACCACAGCCGCAACTTCAACTTACTAGCCTTGGGACCTTGGGAAGCTTACATGTACTACCTGTGCCTCAGCTTCCTCACCTGGAAAAGCAGAATTCTACCTCACAGTGCTGTAGGATTTAATGAGACAGTAATCATCATTATCATAAATAATCGATTTTTAGTACCCTATTCTAAATAATATACAAATATTAATTCATTTAATTCTCACAATAAGCCTTAGAGGTGGCACATGATCTCCGTCAGGCACATTGCCTGGCCTATTGCTATGGCACAATAAGCGATAACAAAGATCAAAACAGTAGTAATTCATTTATATTTCTTACAGAGATCACTTTGTTAATAAAGATTGCTAATCATGTTTCTAAAATAGGGGAATCTAGAACCCAGGATTCAGGTCCTCTTATCTCCATCAGCCACAGCCATCTCTCGAAGGGCTTTTGTACACAGGACAAAGCAAAGAAGCAAAGCTTCTAACTATGGCTTTGGCCCCAGAACACCTTTCTGCTCCCTTATCCTGCTACATGGCGGGGATCCTGTGGCAACCTCTGTGAGCAGTTTTCATCATTCTACCCACGCTGCTTTTCTCCCGTCTCTGGAACCTCCTTCACTCTTCCTTATGAAAAACATAGGAGGGAAAAGAGAGGAGAATAAACTCAGGAAGCAATTATAATAAAAAGTTTGGTAAAGTGCTTGGCCATTTTAAGTAGCTTTCCTCTCCCAAGAAACCCCACCCTCTAGCATGATGATCTGTGTCTTTGAGACGTGTTTTGTGCTTAATCCATACATGATGGGTTAAGGAGACTGGAGGGAGAGACTAGACCTCCTGACCTGTGCGTATTCAATTTATTGTTAAGAAATTTAGATCACATATTAGCCCTCTTTCTAATTTGTTCCACTGGGATTAGCTCTTACGTTTGTCCTAGGCCCTTTGTTATTGTACACTGACTCTATTTTGGGAGGCCAAGCCACTTAATTACTCTCTTTGTACAAGACAGAAGAATAAATGGCACAGAGTCAATTAACATAGTGGCTGAGAACACATAATTTGGTGTTAGATTAGACTGGGTTTGAGTTCCAGTGCTGTGATGTGCACCTCATTTTCTTCACCTTTGTCCTAGGATTGCAATGATGATTAAGGGTGAAGAGGCCTGTAAAGTGCTCAGGACTCAATCAGTTATTGTTTTGATGAGGCTCATGATGGTGGTGACTGTGGTGGTTTAATATCAAATGAGGACTTTTTGTTCTTTCATTTATGACTCCTCAGTTATACTACTTATGTGGAACGTCTTGATTTTGCCCTGACACTTGTCTGAAATCAGGATCTCTGACTCTATTTTAGATAATACATGCCTCTCATTTCCGACCCTGTTTCTTCGGATTCACATTGATTAGCTCGGCAGTTCCTGGCTCTGACCCAGATTTTATTTCTGGAATGTATGTTGGCTGCATAATCTCTTTCGCCTCATCTCTGTCTCCAGTTCCTATTCGTTGTACTGCTTCAGACTGAA
Source organism: Delphinapterus leucas (assembly GCF_059928025.1). NCBI lineage: Eukaryota > Metazoa > Chordata > Mammalia > Artiodactyla > Monodontidae > Delphinapterus > Delphinapterus leucas. The sequence continues at coordinate 67,478,721 of NC_143137.1, read as the reverse complement.
TTTCCTGTTGGTGGCTTCTCTGGGTCCATACACCTTAAGTTTTTCAATACCTAAATCTGCAGTAGTAAAAGAAAGTAATAACTATGAATGTCTAAGTCGCCATTATTTCAGTATCCTAAAAATATATCATTTTCAATGATTTTTAAACATCTTTTTCAGCTTTTCAAACTTGCCCCCAAACCTTAAATGAAGTTTTATGGTCAAACAAACTTTAATAGTGAAGTTAGGACTTCTGTGAAGTATTTTGGTCAAAGTGGACCAAATTAGACTGTGATTGAAAAATTCACAAAATCTCAGTGGCTTAACAAAACAGAAGTTTATTTCTTGCTCCTATTACATTTCCAAATCTGAATCAGCAAATGGTTTAATTTCACATTATCCTTGATCAAAAGTCCCAGTCAGATGGAGCAGTCATCAACTTTAAAATTGGCAGATGCTGTGACAGAGAAATAGACTTTGTGCATTGGGTGCTAGCTCTTAAGGCTTCTCCCTGATAATGTTTTGCTTACGTTTCTTTGGCCAAAGCAATCCACATGACCACATCTAACTTCAAGGGAGTAGAGAAATGCATTCCTTCTGTCTGTCCAGCATTTGGGGAGACTGAACTACTTGGTGAAAACTACTAATGTGGACAGTATCACACAAATAAAATATAACCTACTATTTACCTTGGAACCTTAAGCAAGTCATCACGGTCACTTTAAGCTTGTTTCTTCATCTTATAAAAGGAGGACAGTGCTCCCCACCTATAAATAATTACTCTTGTTTTTATTACTAATATTAGTATGACAAATTGTAACAAAAGTTATCGCAAAGATTCATACAGATTAAATTATGTACTTCATCCTTAATTCAGCTGTAGATTAAAGGTTGTGATTTACTAGAAGTTTCCTTAGATGCCACCACCCACATTACAGCAGGAAGTGCCACACACACCCACAAATATGAGTATACAGACTTACACGGACTTAATTTTACTCGCTGATCGTTATTCAGCCAACAGTACTGAGTACCCTTCACTCTTAGGCATTATGCTTGGTTCTAGGTAATACAGAAATGGATATCGTAGTTCTTTCAGTCAAAGAGGTTAGTCTATTCAGAGAGACAAATATCATGGCAAACGATGATAAAGCAGTGAAATACTTACTCCGGATATTATATATGCAAGATTCTTTTTAATTGAGGTACAATTTACATAAAACGTTGTTTTAGGTGTACAACATAATGATTTGATATGTATTGCAAATGATTACCACAATAAATTTAATTAACATCCATCACCACACAGGTAAAATTCTTTTTCTTGAGATGAGAACTTTTAAGATGCTCTCTCTTAGCAACTTTCCAATATACAATACAGCATTGTTAACTATAGTCACGGTGCTCTGCTATACTTATAACTGGAAGTTTGTACCTTTTAAACACCTTTACCCATTTCACCCCCCGGCCCCTTGCCTTGGGGAACCACCATTTTGTTCGTTGTAAGTTAAATTCTGTAAGATTCCACATGTAAGTGAGATTTTACAGTATTTGTCTTTCTCTTTTCTGACTTATTTCACTTAACATAATGCCCTCAAGGTCTACCCATGTTGTTGTCACAAATGGCAGGATGTCCTTCTTTCTAATGGGTAGATTATATATGTATACAAATAAGTTGTAAAGAAAATTATATATAAAATATTAAGTGCCATTTATATACCATTTATCTGTCTTTACCATTATCTTTACCATTTATTTGTCTACGGACACTTAGGTTGTTTCCATGTCTTGGCTATTGCAAATAATGCCGCAGTGAAAATGAAGATGCAGGTATCTCTTCAGGATATTGATTTTATTTCTTTCAGGTATATACCCAGAAGTGGAATTGCTGGAAAATATGGTAGTTCTATTTTTAAATTTTGGAAAACCCTCCATACTGTTTTCCATAGTGGCTGCACCAATTTACATTTCCATTGGCAGTGTACAAGGTTCTTGTGCATATCCTTGCCAATACTTGTTATCTTTTATCTTTCTGATGATAGCCATTCTGACAGGTGTGAAGTGTTACTGTGATTTTTAAAATTATTTATTTATTTATTTAATTTTTGGCTGCACTGGATCTTTGTTGCTGTGCACGGGCTTTCTCTAGTTTCAGCTAGCGGGGGCTACTCTTTGTTGTGGTGTGTGGCATCTCATTGCGGAGGCTTCTCGTTGCAGAACACGGACTCTAGGCTCGTGGGCTTCATTCAGTAGCTGTGGCTCGCGGGCTCTAGAGTGCAGACTCAGCAGTTATGGCACACGGGCTTAGTTGCTCGGCGGCATGTGGGAACTTCCCGGACCAGGGCTCGAACCCGTGTCCCCTGCATTGGCAGGCGGATTCTTTTTTTTTTTTTTGCGGCACATGGGCCTCTCACTGTTGTGGCCTCTCCCGTTGCGGAGCACAGGCTCCAGACGCGCAGGCTCAGCGGCCATGGCTCACGGGCCCAGCCGCTCTGAGGCATGTGGGATCCTCCCGGACTGGGGCACGAACCCATGTCCCCTGCATCAGCAGGAGGACTCTCAACCACTGTGCCACCAGGGAAGCCCCAGCAGGTGGATTCTTAACCACTGCGCCACCAGGGAAGTCCCCTCATTGTGATTTTGATTGGCATTTTCTTGATGATGAGTGATGTAGAGCACCCTTAGGTACCTGTTGGTACATGATCTGCAAATAGGCATCTTTCTCTGAGACACTGTGTGTTTCACTCTGTAGCCTCTATGCTGTGCCCTGGGGATTAGGCAGTTAAGAATGGATTCTCTGTTACAGGCTTGTGGGACCCCAGAACATAAACCTCACTGGCCACCAGAGCCAGTTAATCAAGGGATGCATCCCCTGGGCCCAGCTGCAAAAGCTGGGGCGCTAGACCTGTGTGCAAGCTCCTTTCTGGTATATTAAGCAACCTGGAGTGAGGCAGGGGGAGACAGAGCAAAGGTGGTGCCTGCCTCTGCAGAGTATTGCAGTCAGCCCCTAGATGTGTATTAAATTAGATACTTGCTCCTCAGGCCACAGCTTTTAAGATAAGCAAGTAGTCCTTTTTAATGGAAAGACTGGACATCTTTCCTACACAAAATGTTGCATACTTTCTCCTGGAAGAAACCATTTTACTCATTTAAAATTCTGTATCACTCCATGATCTCCTCCCTGTGGTATTGATCACATTAATGTGTACCTGTATCTATATCTCTCTATCTATGTACAGACATCTGATAAGCAATACATAATATATTCTCATTTTGAAATTTGAGCATTACAGATTTTAACCTGCTGCCTCTGCACTGGACCTGGGGGCTTAGCCACAGGGAGTCCACCTGAGCCTGTGAAGAGCAGTTTCTCAGTTCCCTATAGCCTGTGGGTCTCTTAGACACAAGCCCCACTGGCTTTCAAAGCTAGATGTTTTGGGGGCCTGTCTGTCAGGTGGAAGTATTCAAAGTTGGGGCACCATATGTGGGGTTCAAACCCCTGGCTCATCAGGGAGAAGCTGGGAGTTGTGAGCTCCCTCCCAGTTGTGTGTCACCACAGTAGGGGTGGGGTTCATGGCAAGCTTGTGCCTCAGCCTCTCCTACCTATTTTTATTTTTTTAATTAATTAATTAATTAACTATTTTTGGCTGTGTTGAGTCTTCGTTTCTGTGCGTGGGCTTTTCTCTAGTTGCGGCAAGTGGGGGCCACTCTTCATTGCGGTGCGCGGGCCTCTCCCTGTCGCGGCCTCTCTTGTTGCGGAGCACAAGCTCCAGACGCGCAGGCTCAGTAGTTGTGGCGCACAGGCCTAGTTGCTCCGCGGCATGTGGGATCTTCCCAGAGCAGGGCTCGAACCCGTGTCCCTTGCATTGGCAGGCAGATTCTCAACCACTGCACCACCAGGGAAGCCCTCTCCTACCTATTCTGATGTTGTTTTTTTCTTGTTTACCCTATGCGTAGGGGTCGTTCACGTTCACCTAGTTTACAGAGTTCTTTCAGAGCAAATTATTCCATATGTAGCTGTAGATTTGGTGTGTCCACTGGAGGAGGTGAGTTCAGCAGCCTCCTGTGTCACTATGTTGAACCAAAATCTATGCAAGACTCTCCAAGAGCTTTTAACTCTTCGTGTGGATAGGTATTGAAAGGGGAGTGGAATTGTAATTTTAACTGAAAGTATTGAATGGGGGTTAAAAAAGCAGAGAAACTCCAATTAGATATCAGAGCATGTGCTGAGGCATGAAAGAAAGTGACACATTAGGGTAGAATTGGAAGTATGTGTTGGTATATGTACCTATTTGTGTCTGAGCATGTATGTGTGCACATGGACACGTGTATAAACACTGAGGGCAAGATTGAAGAATTCAGCAACAGTCATAAAATATGGATCTGTGAATGGTATTAGTAAAACATTGTCTATCGACATACAGTTATTGGGAGAAAGTAAAGATATTAACTGAGTGGAAAAGAAGAGAGGCAAAGAGAATACCTAAACTACAATTATAGAATCTTAGCCGTGAAAAAAAAAAAAAAGAGGAAGGATCATATCTAAAGTTAATAGAATAAAAAGAGGGCTTTTGTTCTTTCACATAAGGGAAAAAGACATGTTTATAGGGAAAAAGGAGGGCAGCATATAAAGGAAAAAACTTGGTGCTGAAAGATTCTGAGCTTATGGCCAAATCTAGATTTTTGTTTTGGTTTTATTCAGTTTTCTTAAGTACTTCTCTACCGTTTATTTACTTAATGTATTCGTTTTGGCCGCTAGCAAGTTACATAACCTTTCTAAAGTTTAATTTTCTCTGCTGTGTAATTAAGAAAATAATAAAACCTACTCACAAGAATGTTGTAAGACTCAAATAAAATAATATGTGCGGAAATGCTTTGTAAAATGCGAACTACCATATGTAAGTTAATTATTGCTTTCATTGTTATTATCATTGGAATGTTCTGAGTTATCTTTCTACTACTTCTTTTCTTTTTCTGTAGTTCAGTATCTCTGCTTCTCCCAAATACACGTTTCTAATTTTATTATTTATTGAATTTTACGTTTGCGTCTATGAGATTATGTGAGAAATACATTCCTACTTCTTGTGGCCCAGTTTTCCAGTTTCTCGTCAAATCCTGCGGCCTCTTTCAGAGCCTTGCCTAGGCATCTTCAGGTGCAAGGATTATTTTCTCATACCCAAAAATGTATTTTATAAGGAAGAACATTGCCAAGACTGTAGCGGTCTGAGATCTTACCCTACTTACAGTGTAAGAAGTTAGCTTGCTGAGGCGTCATGATGCTAGAAGAAGATGCAAGACTCCTGGGACAGAGAAAGAGGACTTTGTTTATCATGTCACAGAAAACATCATGTACCTCGTGCTTTTATTGGCTCCCTACTTTATTTTATTTTTAATTAATTAATTTATTTTTGGCTGTGTTGGGTCTTTGTTGCTGCACGCGGGCTCTCCCTAGCTGCAGCAAGCAGGGTCCACTCCTTGTTGCGGCGCACGGGCCTCTCACCACGGTGGCCTCTCCTGTTGTGGAGCGTGGGCTCTAGGTGCGCAGGCTTCAGTGGCTGTGGCACGCGGGCTCAGTAGTTGTGGCTCGCAGGCCCTAGAGCACAGGCTCAGTAGTTGTGGTGCACGGGCTCAGCTGCTCCGCGGCATGTGGGATCCTCCCAGACCAGGGCTCGAACCTGTGTCCCCTCCATTGGCAGGTGGATTCCTAACCACTGCGCCACCAGGGAAGTCCCCTACTTTAGTTTTCACAGGGAAAGATGAAAAGGGCCAGGTAACCTTTGCACAAGCAGTGGGTTGAGTCATAGGAGAACTCCAAGTTTAGGGAAGCTGAATGTTTTTTAATAGACAGTAAACAAACCTTCCGTTTGCTCAACAGAGGGTCACAATCAGTGTCTCTCAAGGTTTTTCACTCCAAAAACATCCTTGAAATGATAGTTTAGAGAAAAAAAAGTAGTCTGTGCCCCTGCTTGTAAAACCTGCAGAAACATGAAAGAAACGTTGAGAATTGTCTCCCAAAGAATATAAGCTTATAATAGTCTTTACCACCATAATCAGTAGCCCAGAAGTTGATGAAAACACATATTTTCCCACCAGGTTGCCTTTCATTCTGTATAAAGGCAGCCTCAGACTTGTACCCAGAAGTCTCCTCATCTTGGTCTCTGATCCCTCTTTTTGCCCTGTGCCCTACCACTGGGTTTTCAGATCCATCCTATTTGTGCCCTACTTTTCAAGCTAGGAGACTCACCTACTTTTCTGTATTCATCCAGGGAGGATGAAGGGGAACCCATTTACTTACAGGTATTTTAGAGTCTACTCTGAAAAATAGGCTTAATTTGTAAATTTTATTTAAAAAAATTAGTTTCTTAAAACACATTTATGCACACACACACACCTTTTTCTTACAAGTAGCAATCACCATTAATTTATTTTTCAGTGCTTTATATTATAGAATGAACACAGAAAGGAAGGATCTGGGAGAAAGCGACAAATAGCTCCACTCCAGGCAAAGTCTCCCATTTTGCTGAATGCTTTGAGAACTCCTTGCAACTGAATGAACGTTGAGGGTCCTGCCCCATGTCATAAGTGCCTTTGGAGCAGAATGTGTCACTGTCTGAGCTTCTACAGCTGCCAAATGATAAATGACTTCTAGACCTTTTTAAGGCTTAGTTTCTTACTAGATTAGGATACTTCACTGTCCCTTGAAACCTGCCCCCAAACTGAATACAGTGGGAAATCAAAACTCTCAAATGAAAAAAAAAAAATCAGGAAAAGAGTAAAATGCTGGTAGCCACGGCTTTGACTTGGAGAGGAGAGTCCTCCAGATGTTTACACAATTCTGCCAAATCTTTCTCGTTTATAGTTTCCCTATGGATATCCGAGATTAGTAGTGGTATTTTTAAATTTTTGCCAAATGAAAGTCTTTCTCTAGAAATTTACTCATAAAAGCTCTGCTTTAGTTAGAAGATATTCAAGGAGGTAGCCTGTAATGAAAGGAATCCCAAAGAAAGCATAGAACAAAGGATATATTCTGATTATTGGTGGAATATGATTTGATGTGATTACTGAAATACCCTATTACCAATATCAAATTAACTGGTTGTGATGGGAAAAAATACTGCATACATTTTTTTTTAAACTTATGAGCCTGAATTATTTTAAATAAACCTTTCTGGGAGGGCACATTTTCCCTTCCACTCCCCTCGTATTCACTTCACGGGTGGCAGAATTTTAAAAAAATTAAACGTCTTAAACATTTTGGGCTCTTCGGGGTCAGAAAACTTGTACTCTAATGATCTCCAGTCTTTTTTCTCTTCTTGGGTGTCAAAGACATCAGGTGTTGCTCTCAGCGTCTCTGGGTAGTATTTCGGAAGCAGCAGTGACTGCTTCCATAGGTCATTTATGAGGCACTATTATATGGTACAGCTCCACTGAATGATAATTTCTGCTATTTCCAAAGTTGCTTTCTGGTGAAGGGAACCTTTCAGAATTCTTCCTTCTTTTTCCACTATCGGCTGCCATCACCATTATATTGAGTTTTCTGCTAATTTTCTTTGTATTACCTTATCTCCCAGTGTGATCTAAAAAGCATAGAGTTGAGAAGTAAAAAACAATACCATTAACTTAAGAGTTCCTTAATGTAGTCCCTCAAAGAATCCGTCTTGGAGAAACAGACATTCGTAAATTGATCACTGGTAAAATTCCATGTGTCCTGTAATTGTATGTTGCTTCAGTGTTTCTGAGTCCAAATTCCACATTAAGCGAAAGAACTCTTTCTCCTACTTTGTAGTTTCCCTTTCATCTACTCTTTTCAGTTCCTTGGGTATCTGAAAACTTTCAGTATCAAAAAAAGTTTGTACTTTGTGTTTGGCTTCTTTTCACTGTAGTCTGTAGGCTGAAATATTTGGAACTGCTCTCATGATATTTTTGACCTCTAACTGACCATACAAGTTGGCACAAAGGCATGTAAGGAGAGCACGAGAAGATGCCAGTCAGTCTCTCCTGTAAGAGGTAAAGAATAGGGCAATACCTAAAAGAAGTTGGAATTGACCTTAGTTAGCAACATTAGTCTGCTTAACAGGTGCTGGGTCCACGTGCACCATTTTTCTGACCCCTTCTTTATCCTCTGGCAACAACAGGGGCTTCTCAGTGCAGTCAGCCCAGGTGCACAGAACCTTGTACATTCAGACCACTGAGAGTTATGTCCATAGTCTTTCTAGGGAAATGTGGACAGTAATGCCCAGAGATGAACTAAATAATAATAGTCCCCTGAGACTCTGTCCAGAATTCTTCCTCTGTTAGTGCAGACACCTTGGACTCTTTACACTTTTCTCAGGGTCTTGCAAGTCAGGGGCACCAGTAGGACTCTATTACAGGAAGCCCAGTCAGATCCAATAGGATGGTATTTTGTCCAGCTCTAGGAAAGAATCCGTTCGAAACATAATTTATACATATATCCTGTGCTATGCATTCCTCCCGATTGCACTGGTAGCAGTAGGTGTGGTGTCCTTTTGAAGTGGATCCCATAGCTTGCCCACGGTGTCACCTCTACTCATGAGGTGAGGTTTGGAAGTTCTCATTTCAGCCACCTAATGTGTCCACTAACATCTCAGCTCTCAATTAGCCATATCTTATGGGTTGATATATGATCCCTCCTCCTTCAACTCTTTCTGTTTTTTTCCTGTTTCTCCATAACCTCTGACTTTTCTTGATCCCCTTGAATTAATAAAAACCACAGAGATATCCAGACATCTTGGAGAGATTGATCGCTGGCAGAGCTTAGCTCTGGGCCATGTGATTGCTCCTACCAGGTCTTGTTTGAGTCTTAACTGGCTTTCTTTTCCTAAACTATCCTCTCTAGCATATTTTGTAAAAACTTTCTAGTGTATCACAGAATTGCATATATTTATTTTATCTTCTCTTGCCCAGGTGATTAAGAACTTAGCATATGTATCTCAACATTTCCTAATTTAATGAAAATTTGCTTTCTAAACTACTGATAGCACAGAGCTCAATATACAGAGATGCTGCCACTTTCCCAAGATTTCTCCAGATTCTCCTCCATATATACATATCCATACACACACACACACACACACACACACACACACACACATCCTCCACATAATATAGCTTGCTCCTAACTTTGGAGTGGACACAGCATTTTCAAAGCCTATGTTTCTTCTTCAGGTTCACTGCAGAGTCCAAGATGACTCCATGTTGTCAGTACTTTTCTCTTAAAATGCTCTATGTCTCTCTAGTGTCAGTTTAAATGCCACAGTGGGAAGCTTCTGGAACTTTCTATAGGATGCTTGATGTAGGTGTAGCCATTCCACAAAATGTCAAAAATCCTGGGCAATGCCTTCTCCAACTGTTCCCATGCTATTACTCCATACAATGTTTAAAGGGTGTTTGGGAACAGTCCATGTTTCACAAAGAATGTAACACCACTAGTATCTGATCAAAAATGTACCTAGAGTACAAAGAAGGAGACAAAACATTTATTCATCTATTCTGCCCTTTCTTTTCCTGTTTTGCTTCCTCTTTTTATAGCCCTTTGTAGTGTCTTGGCTCCATCTTGCCTTAGTTCCACAGGATCAACGCTGGCAAGACCATTATTTTGGTGTCCTATGTAGTCACGATCAGCTATTATTCATGGCTTCATCCCATGAGGACAAAAGGTAGCTCATTGCAGACCTTGGGTCTATTTTAGAGTATTCAGAATGGTGCACTTTTAAAGCAAGCCAGATGTTTGCATGCTGATATTTATTATTGCTCAGAACACATCTTGGATGGCAAATATAATATACTATCTAATACTTATCAAGAGATTATCATGAGTTCACTTTGGTCACATTTTTCTAAGTACCTATGCTTTAACATATTTAATCCCCATGGCAGCTCTATGAGGCCAGCAATTATTATGATTATCTCCATTTTACAGATGAGGAAATTGAAGCTCTGAGAAATTAAATAACTTGCCTAAGGTCATAGAGGTATTAAATTATAGAGCCATGGCTCAAATCAGGTGGACTGTGTCTTGGATCCATGCATTTAATCACTCTGCTGTACTGATTCTTTATATGTTATCCTTTGGGTGATCATTAGCTTAAGAACAAAGTGTAAACAAACAAAATTGCTCTCCAACAGGAATGAGAATAGGAAGGGGAAAAATGAATAAAGGGACTAGGAAGTTCAAATTATTCATAAAGGATGCACATGTTTGCTCTGGCTAAGAAGACAAAATATAAAGTTGATATTTCTTGGAGGCTGCTGGGCTGAGAAATGGATCATTTTCCATGTGTTTTCAGCACACCTTTTAAGGCAGCCTTGAGATAGTTCCGATGGGCAGGGAGTTGGAGTCACTTTGAAAGCAGTAAGAGACTCATGAAAAAATCAGAGATTGTGGGCAGAAGCTTCGATGGAGAAGGTACATTTCTTCTTGGCAGAATCCATTTCCAGGCTTTAGTAGGGAGAAATATGAAGAGGTCCGCCAAAGTTGTTTGAGTATGCATTTAAAGGCTTGACTCCTTTTTACTGCAAGTTTAACACTACAGCTCTGTGCAAGCCCCTGAACAGGGTAGGTAAAATCAGATAGGCTGCCTCAGGCAACGGCAGTAACAAGAAATGTTGAAGGTATAATCCAGTAAGTGGGCAAAGGGAAGTTTGCATTTGGAGAGTTAATGCAATTGACAAAAATGAAATGAATTAGTCAGGAAGCCCAGGATAGCTCTGTATCTGTGTCCCTTCAGTCCTCCACCTCACAGTCTAGCCTTTGTTGCTGTAATGTACAGGTAAGAATTCAGTTATGTTTTTGTTTTCAAAAGGTAGGAATTCGATTTTACTTTTGTTTCGAATAGAGCGTTAATTTTAAGGAAAGAAGAAATTGCCTGCCTCACTTGTTTAACTTGTGAACCTTTGAAAAAGTATTTTTGGAGGGTGGTGGCAATGCCTCATTAGGAAGCAGCCAATGAACAGCCTGGTATATCTGAAACACCATCCTGCTCTAGAGAGGAGCTCTTCAGTTCAAGCCTGTTGGGTGCCATGTATTTCCCACCACCCAGGAAAACATGCAGAACAACAGCTGAATGACTGTTCTGTAGTATCTCTGCTCACCTGTACATAGTTTTCTTAGTTTGTCTCCAATTTATACGTCCATCAAACAAGCTGTTTCTCTTGGGACTGATCCGTGTGGAACAGGTCATTTATCATGAGAATTGAAAAGTCTAAAATTATGATTTTTATAATCAATAAAAATAGAGTCCTAAGTGATGTTGTATATAAGTTTAATGTGATCTTAAATGACAAAGACTAAATCAATTTAGTAATTTAAAAAATAGTAGGTGTAAATAAACTTAATATGTCTTCTAATCTCTGATGTAACTTGCCTTGGTAATTACACATCAAACCATATATACAAATTTCTCCAAGTCTAGGCTAATGAAGAAACTTTTGAGGATCTTAATAATTTTTTTAGCTATATAATGTAATATCTGAATTCTGATCAGTAATGAAGATATTTTGCTGCTAATTTTCTTCTCCAAAATAACTAAATTTGATCCATCTCTCACCCTCCCTTTTTCTCAGTCTGCATTCCCTCTTCATTCTACTTCATTCCTATTTTCTTCCCTCAATCACTGTTTTTCTTTATCATAATCCTGAGAGAGAAAATTAGTATCCTAGAGAAAAATTAGTATCTTAATTGGCAAAACTAAAATTATTATATTCTCAGACGTGGGATCTTACTTCATTTATCACTTGTGTTTATTTAGGGAGAAAAAAATGAGGAGAAAAAGATTATGCAACTAAAAGAAAAGTCAATGTGGTTACAGCTATGCTAATATAGACTGGGGAGTAAGAGCAATTAAAGGAATTAAAATTTATTTTTAAAGGCCATATATATTCTTTGCAGGTAATCTGCAAAATATGGAGAAACAGGGAAAATTTTAATACCTTTAGTTTCACTTCCTTCTCGATTGTTAATCTAGTTATTTTTGTGAGAGTTGTTTAGGGGTAATTGATTTTAAACATCGCCATTTTTTCTCAGTTAAGAAAATAATAATAAATTTAAAAATTTATCTCTGACATTGTATTGTCAACTTTTTACATTTTCTCAGTTGAAATTAACTAAAATATAAAATCTTGTGTCCTTGTGTTTTTTTTTTTTTACCTTTAGTAAGATGCTATAATAACTGTTTTTCCCCCCAAAGGTTAATTTCTGTTGCAACAAAAGTATCCTCTCTCTCTCTCTCTGTGTGTGTGTATATATATATATATATATATATAAAATGTGTTACATGTAATATATATTATAATGTATTATATATATATATATATATATATAATGACATATATATTCAGTAGACCACAGAGATAAATTTTTTTTGAGAAAACACTTTAAAAATCTGGTTTAGGAATAAAAATTTATAATTGAAGATACAAGAAATGAAAGTCAATTAAAAATTAAATCTTGCAGCTTATCTACATATTTCAATATTCTATCCCTTAATTTAGTTATTTCTTTGTCCTACCTAATTTAAGTTTAGTTTGTACTAAGATTGCATTGCTTTCTCAGTTATAGTTTCTGAACAGTTTTTTTTTCCACTTAGTTTTAATGTACAAAGATATTTTAGGCAAGATTATACTTGTATGAAATGACATAAGTAGATATAAATTTAATTCTTAAATTATGAGATGAATTGTTCACAGTTGTCCACAAAAAAATGAATCAGTTGATCTAAGGAAGAAATGGAAAATTTTATCTGAGCCAAATTGAGGATTATAACCCAGCAGCAGCATCTTAGAAAGCTCTGAGAACTGTTCCCGTCCATTAGAAGTCAAAGCACAGTTATATAAGTTTTTTGAAAAAGAGGGCTATACATTAAATGATGTATTATTGACAGTTTACACAATCCAGATCTGCAAGTATAAAGTGGTGGATCATCATGACCCACCAAGATCAAGAAGGAATGTTATCTTCTTTTCTTTAATTTTTAAAATTTTTGGCTGCCTTGGGTCTTCTTTGCTGCACATGGACTTTCTCTAGTTATGGCGAGCAAGGGCTACTCTTTGTTGCAGTGCATGGGCTTCTCATTGCAGTGGCTTCTCTTTTTGAGGAGCACGGGCTTCAGTAGTTGCGGCACATGGTCTCTAGAGCGCAGGCTCAGTAGTTGTGGCACACGGGCTCTAGAACAAGCTCAGTAGTTGTGGTGCATGGGCTTAGTTGCTCTGAAGCATGTGGGATCTTCCCGGACCAGGGGTCGAACCCATGTCCCCTGCATTGTCAGATGGATTCTTAATCACTGCACCACAAGGGAAGTCCCAGAATGTTATCTTTTAAGGAGTTGTCTTGTTGATGCTAGGAGAATATTGTTCTTTATGGTTGAGCAGGTATTTCTGCTGATGGGGAGGTTTGGTCAATGCATAATGCAGATGCACAATACACAGTCGTGGGGAGAGAGGAGGTTAAAGGGCAGAGAAAATTTTTTTATATTTCAATTTTTTGTGTTTTGCCATAAAATATGAATTTTATTTCACACAATAAAAATATATAAATTGGTTTAAATCCTTGGTGAATTCAGCTGAGAATAGATTACATCATCCAACTATACTTAAAATATAGTTAAGTATAGTTGAAGACATCCCTGATTTCTGAGATGAAAGAAAAATCTTCCTAGAAATAAACCTTCATAATCAGAACTTCAAGTCTTTAATTTGTGGTTTTGAGCTTGTAAGAACAATGGTAGAATGCTCTAATACTAGTATTTGTCATTTGGTAGTTTATACTTATCCTTTCATAAGCTCCCTTACCCCATTCTGTAGTCCCTCACCTATTTAATTATTCTTTAACTATGAGGGGGAACAGAAATGCCATACCCAAATATACCGCTTCAACATAAGTATGATTTTGAGACGGTTATTTTTAAGAAACTGCAGATAAAGGAGAAGCTCTGAAAACCAAGTTAAAGTTATCCTTTTGTAAGAGAGATTCACATTTATAAGAGAAATCTTCATTTGTAAAGGCATCTCTTTGTACCAGGAAGAGAAGGATGACCAAATCTCTAGAAACTCTTGTCACTGGAAAAAGCACCAACTTAAATCTGAATAAGAAATATACCCTGCTTTACTGTGCTTTTCCTGGTAATCTCCCATAACTGGCCTCCCCTACTTCAACATCTTTCTTTTGTCTTTAACTTGAAATGGTATTTAAGGTGGTGGCTTGGGTCATTTTGGAGAGTTACTCAGTTTTCCTGTGTATCTTTTTGGAAATGTTTTTTAGATGTTAGTAAAGTTCCATCATTTAAGTTAGCAAAACTCTAAAGTTTCAAGTTACCAAAAATATTTGGAAGCTGTTTTTAAGTACACCTACCCTAAAACATAATTATTGCAAAGGCTTACCTAAAAACTCTTATCCTACTTACATCTATCTAAATCACTTGCTTCCAACAGTCGTGTTTAGATTACTCGTTAAAACTTCATGAGACATTAGATAAAGTCAGCCATCATCTCAAGCTACTTTTCTCGTTGACAAATTTTGTAAAAGATAAAAGATGAATTTATTTGACTAGTAAACTCAGGCAAAATAAAAGTTGTATGCATTGTATTTAATGCTTATAACTCTGAGGCATGCCTATTTTAATTAAGCCAACAAACTTCAACTAGCTTTTATTTATCGAAGATTATCCCACATCATATGAACTTGAAAAACATTTCAGTTAGTTTCTATATTACTGAGAATTTTAGAATACCCCAATCCTTATAAATGCTTGCCTTCAACCCAATTAAATAGAGCTCTTTTACAAATTAATGTTGGCAATACCATCCAGTTGTAGAAAAATAACATATCTACAGTATACATATATAGACACAAATAATCTTATAGACAGACACAGAGACCTTGTATAGTTACTATTATTTGTGGAAAAGATTTTTCACTTGCCCAGTTTCCAAATGTCCTCCTCCTTTTATTTATTTATTTATTTTGATGAGAAACAGCTTCCTAAAATTTGCGCTTCAAGGAATGGTCCTAGAGAATAGGAGCGGGTGGAAAAATCTACATCAGAAAAGCACAGAGAAAGTATCCAGGTTCCCCACCCCCCACCCCCCCCCCCACCCCCGCCATGGAGTTTTGGGGCATATTTCCCTATTATCAGAGGTCTAGAGTACTTACCATTTATTATTATTATTATTTTCTCAAGTGCAGAACAATTCTGTTTCTAATCTCCCAATACCTGCAGGCATTTTGGGATGAGTAGGGGAGGTCTGGGTCTTGGTAGTGCTTTGAATTGCCTGTGGAGCCACACCTCTGGCCTTGTGGAGATTTGACAGACAGGATGGTTACTTGCAAATTCTCAAAGAATTGGACTGCAGACTGAATATCAAGGGCTGACCCACCCAACTAAATTATCTTCAATTTTCTTTATTATATCGTGTTGAAGATTTCCAGCTAAGGTGGAAACCAAAAGATTTATGCCTTTGTAAAGTCTGGATAAAACATTCTAACAAAGGCCTTTGGGTGTTCTTTTTCTGAGTGCATAACTCAATCTTAGACCAATTCACTTTAGGGGGGAAAGCCTCTAATATGGCTTCTATCAAGCCTTGAATATCAATCAGCCTGCAGCATCTACACCACACTATGTGGTCTCAGGCAGTTTTGTTGATTCCCTTTAACATGTCCAATTAATATTGCTTAGATTTACATGCCTTCTGTTTTACAATATCAGGTAGAGGATACATTCTCCAGTGAGCTACAGTGTTCATCCCCATAATGCAGTCAGGTAGAAGAGACACAACCACTTCACATAAAGCTTGTTCAAATAGACCATTTTTCCTACTGTCCCCGAAAAGTTAATCAGTCGGTCTAAGAAAGAAGTGGAAAATTGTGTTTGAGCCAAATTGAGGATTATAACCCTGCAGCAGGATCTCAGAATGCTCCCAGAACTGTTCTACCAGCTAGAAGTCAAAGCAGCTATATAAGTGTTTTGAAACAGAAGGCTACACATTAGATGACATATTATTGACAGTTTACACGATGCAGATCTGCCAGTGCAAAGTGGTGGGTCACCATGACCCCTTACAAGATCAAGAAGGAATGTTATCTTTTAAGGAGTTGTCTGGTTGGCGCCAGGAGAATGTTGCTCTTTATGGTTGAGCAGGTATTTCTCCTGATGCGGAGGTTTGGTCGATGCGTAATGCAGATACACAATGCACAATAGACAGGAGAGAGGAGGCCAAAGGGCAGAGAATAATTTTTTGTGTTGAATTTTTTCATGTTTTGCCATAAAATATGAATTTTATTTCACACTACAAACTTTGAACTTCATTCCATCAACTCTTACATCCTATCTATAGGAATATAGTTAGGACTACATCAACATGTTTTGGTTTCACAATACCGAGTAGGAGAAGTGCTCCTGACCAGACATAATATCCATTCCCATAAAGCATTCAGGTAAAGTTCACACAAATTCTTTACATAAAGCCTGTTTAAACATTACAGTTTTTTAGGATCCTGTCAACCCTTGCATTTCTATAGTCTTTCAATCCATTTGTTACCCACATTCACCAATGGCTTTTGTGCCACAGCGCATGGGTCTCCTGTAGAGTCCTGGAAACATATTTTTCTTTACCTCATGACCATTTTACTCACTCCTGTGTAAAAAGCTTTGGGTACCCAGAAAGGAATTGAGCCAAGGGACCTTGGCCCTTTTGTCAGTGTTAACTTGACTCACCTGCCTAACTACTGACCCAAATGGTTGCTTTCTGCCTTCTAGTTTTTAAATTTCTTCAAGCTGGGGTAAATAGAGTAGACTAGTTTGGGGCCCTTTAATGTTGGGGGAACAGCGGGAGGTCCCTATTGGCCCACTCAACCTTTGATTGTGTTGTATCAAAACCTTTGTTTTAACCCCATCAATGTCCATTTTATTTATCCAATTCTTAATAACCATCTAAAGATGTCTACACTGCTGGGATGAGTCCTTGTATTCTCCCCTTTCTGTTTCCTCTTTGTTTTGCCCCAATCAATATTCAATTTATTCACTCTGTTCTTTAATTATCATTTAAAAATTTCCAGTGTTGGGAAGAGTCCCTTTCCTCTCCCCTTGGCCTCTTCTCATTCTCTTGTTAATTAACTTAATGTTTTTATTAGCATCTGTAAGACCCATGAGGGGAAGCTGAGACAGCAAGTTTAATAAGGTTTCCCAAAAATGTTTTTCGGTTTCGCAACAATAAGATTATATCAGATGCTCCTGTGAAAGGGACCCCTTAATTACAGCATTTACTATGTGACCGGAGTAGTGAGATCTCGGCTCTGTATCATCCTAAATGTGCTCTTCTGTTCTGCAGTGCTCAAAGCTAAAGAAAGGGCTCCCAAACAAGTGATAGTGTAACAGGGAAGAGCTAAATCGGACTCCACAATGGATCTGTTTCTTTGACTTTTCGTTGCTTTTGTTATTATAATCTTACATAAAGGCCTGCCTCAGGAAACCCTGCCCACCAGCAAATGGCTGCAAGACAAAAGAAACTAACACATTCCCTCACCAAGGCTGGTCATTCCAGATGTTTTGCAAGCCTGATGGCCCTTTTACTTTATTTCCTCACCTCCTCTCCCTCTTCAATTCTATAAAGAAACTGGCATCCAGACCCAGATAAGATGGTTTATCGGAGATAACTAGTCTGCAGTCTTCGAGGTCTGCCTGCTTTCCGAATAAAGTCGTGTTCCTTGCCTCAGCACCTCGTCTCCAATTCATCGGCCTGCCACGTGGCAAGCAGAGCGAGCTTGGACTCGGTAACAGCAGTTGACCCTTGAACAACACAGGTTTGAACTGCATGGGTCCACTTATTACAGATTTTTTAAAATAAATATGTACAGTAGTACTACAGAATCTGTAGTAGATTGAATCCATGAAAGCAGAACCACAAATACTGAGGGATGAGAGTAAAGTCATACATGGATTTTCCACCGTGTGAGGTGTTGGTGCCCCTAAACCCTGCATTGTTCAAGGATCAACTGCACCCTCATAATCCATTTCAATAAAGGTTCCTCGGGAAGCCGATGATACTGATCTACAAAATGAAACGATTCCTTCACACTACACCCTCTGGTTTCAGTAGTTTTTTGAAGATCTGCAGCTGTCCAGGGAACCTGAATTATTTGCAGTGGGAATTCAGGATACATCTGCAGAGGACATTGTGTAGAAATGTCTGAAGCTGGCAGAGCCTGATTACAGAGGCTTGGGAAGTAGGAGTGTTACTGAACTCAGGTTTGGCTCCTTGCAGCTCAAAAGCCAATACTCAAGAGGCAAGTGTCGGCTGGAAAGGAGGGATTGCTTTATCCAAGAGGCCGGCAACCTGGGGAGAAGGTGGACTCATGTCCAAAAACCAACTCTGAGGCTTCTGCTCGACCATGAAGCTTTTTAAAGGGAGAGTCATTTGGGGAGGGGGTCAGAGTCTTCATTATCTTCCACTGTGTGCAGACTTTCTTCTGATTGTTGGTGGTGAGGTAACAGGATGGTGCTCCAGGAATCTTGTGTTCAACCTGAAGTTACCATCCTCCACCTGGGTGGGGGCGTTAGGTCCTTAGTTCCTTAGTTTTAAGAAGAACTTAAAGATATTGGTATGTATATTCCTTGAGGAGAAACCAGAACCCTGCCCCAAGACTGCACTGTTTGTTTCTTGACTGCTCCTCTGTTTCTGCATTCCCTCCCTTTCCTGATTAGCAACTGTTTGAATCTGCCCTTTGGAAGCCTGGGAAGTTTAGGGAGGCTAAATGAGGCTTATTTCCTACACACAAGAGACAGGGGACATGGAAAGAATTTGTACTTGGGAGGGTCCCACAGGGTCCTGCTCCTTTCAGGAGGAGTGGTAAGAAACAGTAAAGTGAACCCTACCGCCTGTCCCAGGTGCTTCTGCTAAATTTATCTCCTGGCTTTCAGTATTTACATGACTAACCTGTGTACCAACGTCCTGGAGATCAGGCTGGAGTGCTTTCTATAAATCTTGTAAGAAAAGGGAAGTTAAAACAGGCAGATGGGGTGAGATTTTGAGAAAGGAATTTACATTGGATGTTGGCCTTACTTCTTGTTCTAAGTCCAATTTTTGTTGTTTCATTCCATTAAGGAACTCCTAAGGCCAGCTGTTAATAATTCTTTGTCCTCTTTCCAATTTGATCTTTCTGTAGGTACCAGTAAAAGAATTTTGCAGGATGAGAGCACTCTAAAAACCTTTTAAAAATAGTCCTATCCAAAAGATCCATTGTCTGCCCATTGATGAGTAAGATCTATTAGTATCAATAGTGATTCAAACTAATATGCCTTTTTGTGGCTTGACTAAGGGTGTAAGAGGCAAACCACAAGAAGAGTGCAGCCCTCACAAGATTCAGAAAGTTCACTCACAAAGTTAGCCTCAGAAAGCGAGGACTTTCCTTGTCACGGGCGGTTAAGAATGGTGTAGTGCAAACAGTATCTCCAGGTTCCCAGGAGAATGTGAGATACCTCCAGCAACAGACCCACTAATCTGTGACATTGTACAGGTGCTACCTGAATGGTACTTTTCCAGGACTAACAAAACAACAAGGGTTGAAATGACAAAGGCCCATTATGGACTGGAACCCCCTTATGACAAACTCCTCTGAGCGCTGTCATGGCTGGACAAAGAGAATGCTGCTTACTGGATCCATGGCCTATTCAGCTATCCACCAAATGCATGCCAGTATGTGCATCCTCCAGTTGTTGGAGACCAGAGAGAATATTCTCACTGGGAACAAAGCCAATCTATCAGGACACAGAACAAGATGAAAGGGAAACCTCATCAGACCTGTGGTTTTCCTCCTTACACCAATGACACACCAAACAATGACCATCTCTGGGCCATCAATAGAAAACAAGAGTACTCATAAGAAATTATTACCAAAGTTGATATACACAATTAGTTTCACAAGTGTTTTCTCCTGCTAATCTAAATTTAGAAAAAGGAAAGGACTCCCACTTTCATCAGACCCTGTAGGCAGAGATTTGTGAACTGACATCATAAGAATTCTTACCTTTTCTGGCTTTTGTTAGAGGTCCCAGGATCGCTCAGCTGCAGTAGTCTTTTAGCAAGCAGTGTCTGGGCAGTAAAGGTCCCTTTGTGGGTTGCCAGCTTAAGGATGAAAACTTTTCCCATCTTCCCTTTTAGATTCTTTGGCTCGTGTAATAATTAACTTGATGTAAGACAGATTAATGGGAGAAAAGCAAACAAAATTTTAATAACATGGCCACCTTCTATATATGTGGGAGACACCCAGGAAAGCTGAGTAAATCTCTGAAATGGCTGAAGCCATCACCTTAAATAGCATCTTCAGCTAAAGAGAAAAGATGTTGGGAGTGGGGAGTCAGTTATGGGAGGTGTACTGGGAAAAACACAGTAAACATGGGTAAGGTTGGTTTGCAGACTTAAGTTGATGCCTTCTCCGTTGGTAACAGTTTCTAGAGATTTGGTCATCCTCCTATTCCTGGTACAGTGAGGGAAAAACCCTTACAAATGGAGGTTTCTCTTATAAATGTAATTTCTTTTTGTTACCAAAAAGTAACTTGTACTCAGTTTTCAGAGCTTCACTTGTGTCTACTGTTTCTTAAAACAGCCAGTTTAAAATAATCACTAGGACAAAGAGGCCTATATTTTGTTCCTATTCACTTACCTTCTAAAACTCAACTTTCATTTCCTCTAAATGAAATGTGTGTGACAATAACTTCCAGATATATATTTCTAACCCAATCCTCTCCTCTCAACTTCAGCTCTAACTATGCAGCTGTCTAGTTGACAACCTCAATGGGATGTCTCCTTGACATTTCACATTTAACAGATCTAAAATTGAATTCTTGATTCCCTTCTGTTCCATCAAAATAAAACAAAAATTAAAACACAATTCTGTTACTCCATTAGGTTGTTGCATTTTGAATTTGTGCTATTATCATTCCATAATTTTAGAATTCACAGATATATATCCAACTTGTGAACATATCATTTAACACACAGTGGGCACTCAATAAATATGAATCTAATTAACTAATTAAGCTTAAGATAGAGAAAATTGTTTTAGTCTGTATATATAGGAAGGGACATGATAGGGTACTCGAAAATAAACAAAAGTAAACTTTTGATATAAAAATAAACTTTTCTGATTTTAAGATTCCCCTCTTCCTAGTCATGGGTATGTTATTGACTTAGATTTGAAGAATGTGAATAGACCTTTTTTATTTTTCTTTTTAAAAAAATCTCCAAGTAATTAAGTGTAGGTAGACCTTTCTGGAATCTGGTTGAATATGTTCACAGAGAGTACAGAGAGCTTAGCATACTTATTGCAAATACATGAGATGTTTCTAAAATGCCTAGTCTGAGGTTATCACCATGAAATTTTGGTCAAAAAGTATTCAGTGGATTCACTGCAGTTTTCCAGGTCTAGCTTGACTTAACAACAGAGCCATACTTTGTTCTAGACTTTTCAAAGTGCTAGTTCTGAGATAAATCTCTTTAATAATTTTAGATTAACTTTGTTAGAGTTTCTTGCCTTAAACCCAATAGAAAAGTCATATCAAGGAAAGAGCACTATCCCCCATAACATTTCATGCACAATCCATTCACATTAAAAGTTCTCCATCTGTCCACCCAGTGATCAACTATAAGTTCATTAAGAATGTGCTTAAGAATTTCTTGTGCTTGTCTTTGGAATGAAATAATTTGAATTTTTCAACAAGCTTATTTAATATAAGAGTTTAGCTAACTGGAAACCATAAATGATAAACACTATTTCCTGATTATATGTGCAGTTAAAAAATTTTTTTGAAATGCTTTAAAACGCCCAACCCAAGGGAATTTTTCCAAGTGTTATAATATCAGGCATTGCAAAATACCACTGCCAAATTGTTTTGGTTTTGTTTTGTTTTAGGATTTTAGCACTTACTGGACTAGATTATAGAGACAGTCAACTCTAAGTCGAAATAAAGTGTGGTATAAGCAATTTGGAAAACAATGAAACACGACTGTATCCTGATGTTATATAATACAAGATTGCCATATATACATTAATATATATAAAATGGATAACTAATAAGAACCTGCTGTATATAAAATAAATAAAATTCTAAAATTAAAAAAAAATACAAGATTTCCTGCATATTATTATACTAAAGGGGTAGGATTTTCTGGATGCTGTATAAAAAAAAGGGCAAATTTAAACTGGGTTTAAAAGGGTTTTTGTTGATCCAGAATCTCTGTTGTTTATATAGAAGGTGACCAAGCATGCCCTAAAGCATAGAGAATGATTAGAGGATGGATGATTGAAGGCTACTAGGTAATTTCTATAATGAACCGGCATAGGGCAGTGTGATGAAAGGGTGGAAAAAAATTTGGTAACTTCTTTCTCTCTTCTTCCTACCTTCTATTTCTTCCTTTTCTACCTTTCTCTCCTCCTCACAAGATCTCCAAACATTACATCAGGTGAGGGAGGAGGGTTTTCTCACTGAATATTTCAACCTGTCCTAATCTCTGTCTTTTCAGAATTCATTACATATATTGATTATACCATTCATTTCACTCTTCATGTAATGACTTAACCTAATGTTTATGTACTTTTTTTTTTTTTAACACTCTTAAGGCATATGATATAGTGGTTAAGAATGTGGTCTTAGAATTATACTGCTTAGGTTTGAATTTTGATTTACAAACTAAGCAGCTTTGGGCAAATTGCTTCATTTCTGTTCCTCAGTTTCCCCATCTGTAAAATGTAGATAATTATAGTATATATGTCATAGGGACATAGGGCTAGTAAGTATAATTTTTACCACTTATTGTTATTGGTCAATAAACCAATTAGTTTATCAACATAGAATACGTATAATTGGAAGTCAATGCCTCTATGTCCATTTATCCCCCTTTTGTATCATATACACTAGATACTCTGTATGTATTACAAAAATGGAAGATATTGGTCAAAAGAAATCAAATATGGAAAGTGAATGAATCATTTGCATCTGGAAATGGTAGGGAATGGAATAAGGGAAACCAAAAGGAAGAGAAAAGCGGGCAGAGGAGTAGAATAAAGGAAATAGCAAGTATCCTAATGATTAGATGTAATCAGTTCTTTTAATGAATAATTAAATATTTGCTACATTATATTCATTTTTAAACTGCAGTAGAACTATGCCTGTTTTTGTAATAGGCACATATGTCTGACTTTTTGTTTCTGCACATCATTACAGTACCATCATCTATAGTTATTTTCTCTGTGCCTCAAATAGTACCATCCCTAATACATAGATTTTGAGCATACAGTAGTCCAAATATTGTTTCAACAACATTTACATGCTCTTGTCTTTATCATCATTCCCTTCTCCTCGCTTGCAAAGTGGAAACTTCCACTTGACAACTAAAAGTTGGATTTAGAATCCTGACTGATATAATAATTGGACTGGAGACAATTGTATTCTTTAGTTCTTTTTCTTCACCAGACAGCCATTGCCTCTGCTTCTGTTTCCCTCATGCTGCAGCTATTTTATAATTCCTTTCTTCACATTCTCTACCCACAGCCTTACCCAGAAGTTTTCCAACACTGTGGCAGGAGGGCAGGAGGCAGAATGGAAGGGGGCACCTGCAGGGTTCTATTAGGCTAAGTTTCTCCACGCTGCTGGGGAGCATAGGAGGCCACCCCGCCTGTCTCTTTATTGCTCTCCTTTGATGTACGTTGGTTGGCATTCTCATCATAGCCTGCTGGTTCAAGATTCTAGAACTGCATGAGTTAGAGGGGGCAGAATTAATAAAGAATAGAAATTGGACCACCCCTGATTTAGCCATTTTATTTTTATTTCTGGAAAATAACTTTCAACAGTCCCTTGTAGGAGGATTGTGACAATGGCCCAATTTCCCTTGATATTTTTGAAACAAGTGTGTTTAGTTGTTAAGGGCCACCCTTCAGTGAGCCTATAGAGGTTTCAGGCTCTTAAGAATTCATGTTCTGATCTTCTGGAACATTGGTATTATCACAGTTTCCTAGCAGAAGTCATGATTTGTATACCCAAGAGAAAATCTGGAGTTTTTCCCAGTTGGTATCTGGGTTGCTTTCTTTTATATTAGCACATAGTAGAGCAATTCAGAATTAGACTTGGCAGATACATGTGACGCCTACTGATTTTTTTGATTGTTACCAGAATTGATTCTTGCTATCAGCATCATGCCATAATCTGTGTGCTTCTGCATGCACATGTACATTTGTATTATTATATTTTACTGGGAATTGATTAAAAATAGACTTTACTTTGTACTGTATCATTATTGTCAATATCTGTGGCAGGGATATGGGAATAGACACTAAGTAGACAATTGGTTTTGACAGTATAATCTAAACATTGTGTCATTTGTGCTTATTATAGATGAAAACATGTATTTCCCTAGTAAAAAGGAGAAAAAGTATGTTAATTAACATATCTACTTCTGATTCAAATTCTAAAATCAGTATATTATTGTAGAAGCATAGATATTAGACACCTCAAAAAAGAAAATTCTTTTAAAACTTTGCAAACCAAAATCTAATATTTGCTCAGTTTTTTTCTATTACTAATTTCTCCTTGATCATTTTTGTTGTAGTTAATCCCTTAGAATCTTTTATGTTTTTACTTATATTTGGTTATTTGATTTTTTAAAAATATAGTAATAATATCTGACTAGATTTCATCTTCTTTTAACTAAAGTCAAATATTGTACCTGTGCTTTTTGTAATTAAATTGTTATTCTAATGTAGCTAGACATATATTATGACTGACAAATTGAAACTTGCAACATTTACTAGACTATGAGATGTATTCTTAGCGGGACAAATGACTTAAAGTATCTCAGTGGCATTTGGTCTTCCATATGTGTGTGTGGTAGATACAGCTGTAAACCAATATCCTCAGAAGTGAAGGTCTCCATCCCTGAGAGAGATTATAATCAAATTAAAGTAACTTGGAGATGAACTTCATAATACTCTTAGCCCTTAGGTATTTCTTGAAATCTGAAAAAATTGGAATTAGGTCTGAACTTTAGCAAGGATTTGAAATGAGAATAAAAAGGCAAATACTGATGCATAATATGAAATGGAGCACATTACAGACAGAAAGCTGTGTCAGTAGTCCATGAGCTTTTCTGTATTAAGTGTGTCCCATCAGCAGCATAGAACGTAAAGTCATACTTCTCATCAGGAGTTCATCCCTGAATGATATTCGCATAAATATGTCGGGTTACCTAGAGGGCATTTTTGGTTCAGAGGTTTCTTGTTTGTTTGTTTTTTGCAAACATTATTGTTATAAGCAATGTTTGTTCAGAGGTTTCTTTTTTGTTTGTGTGTTTGTCTTTGCTGTTACAATAAAAGCATTCACAGAGAATGTAGGTATCATCCTATAATACCATACATCCATATGTAAAACAGTGTGCTATGTCCTTGGCTTGCACTATTTTATTTAATCTTTACATTAAACCTAGGAGATATTATTTATACTGTTTTCCAGACTAATAAGATTAAGGCTTAGAGAGGTGGCATGCTTTACCACGTAGTCAGAAATGGAACTTGGGTCTGTCTGATTACATAGCCCATCCTCTTTTTTCACTTGCTATTCTGACTAGTACTCACCATTCCTTCTGCCTGACAACAAATGGACACCAAAAAACAATCATCAATGATAGGTTCAGTAACTTCCAACCATCAACATGGTTAAGAAATCAGAAAAACTTGGGGCAAAATGTCAAGCTGGGGGGGAATGAAAAGGAACATAAAGATAATGCCTAATCAGCATGCAGAGGGACTCTGTTGCTATTCTCTACAGATAGACAGTAAAAGTATATTATAACAGCCTGCAGTATAAGCCTTTTATATTTAAAATCTGCACCTTTCTTCTGCAGTTTAACCCAAGGTTATATTTTATCCATTTTCTGGTGTCCAGTAAATCTGGTCCAGGGATTTGTCTCTCACAATATTTTCCCAACTGCTTCCTTTATTTTCATGATTGTACACAGTCTGTGATCTCATGACTCCTTTTTTTGCTGTTGATAGAAGGAGATGAGGAAGGGGAGGAGGAAAGAGTGTTGAGCCTAGCTGGTGGGTAGTTCTGTGGTTTCAAGTCCTTTGACCCCCAAGATTAAAGCCAGGGGATTGGGTGTCCAAGAGAACCACTCCTAGAGGTCAGAATGGTGGAAGAAGAGATTAAGACATGCTTCTCTCTGTTAGGATCCTGTCTTAGGCAGTAGGTTTGTTCATGTGCCAGGCACCTGCCTAACGCAAGAGGAAAAAAAATCATATGAAACGAGTGGCTGGAAGAAGTGAGGCAGACGAGGGGCAACCTATACCTCATCTTTTGGCATGGCAGGGACATGTAAGTTTCCCTTTGGTTAAATGGATTTAGTGAAAGCTGGCCAGGCTTGAATTATCTTGGAAGTGCTGTACCCCCACAGGGAGGCCTCCTGGTAAGGGGACCTTGGAAGAGGAACTTGACTAGCTTAGGGTGGGAGGAGAGGATGAGCTGGAGGCAGGTTTCCAGTGTCAGAAGAATGTGCAGTGGGAGGCCCTGAATGATGATTTCATACCTGCACAGGAAACTGTGGGCCCTGCATGCCTGCCCTGTAGTGAATGACAACCAGCAGCCCTAGTCAGATAGGCAGCAGCAATCAAGATGTAAACAAGATAGCAACAGAGAAGCAAACAAAAAAAATGGATCCCCTCCTTCCTAATTCCTCCATTTTCTGATTATAACCCTTTGTTTTTATTTGTAGTTCATAATATTTCATGTGTAATTCATAATGTTTTATTTTAAATAATGTAGAACACCAGGAAAATAGTAAATATGAAGACTAGAGAAATTATAAAATACTGTATGTAATTGAAATGCCAGAATGAAAGAGCAGAAGAAATTGATCATAAACATTAATTAATTATGTATTAGAATATGCCTTTCTGCGCTGATGAAGGACGTAAGTCTGCTGACCAAAGGGGTTGATAGGATTAATGAAAAGAAACATTTACCTAGAATGCTCTCATAATATTTTTAAATTTGAAGGATAAAGAAAACATTTATAAGCACTTAAGCAGGTGATTTCTAAGTAAGGACATTTGATCTAGTTTCAGATTTCTCTCTTAACCAATTTTCAGAAGAAAATAAAGTTACATTAGTTAAATGTTGAGTGGAAAATGACTCCAAAATTCTAAACCCAACCACAGTTCCATTCATACATGAATACAGGAGACCAATACCCAAACATTTATATAAGATTTTGTGATCTTGAAATCAGTTAGTCCTTTATTAATCAAAATAGTATTACTTGAAGAAATTTTTACTGTCGAGACCATCTTCAGCCACAATAATAAAAATCCTGGCTCAAAGTGGCTACAATACATGTATGCCTACATTTTTTTCCATGTCATCTCTCTCTCTCTCACTGCTTTTCATTTATGTGGTAGCATGATGTTCCCAAGAGCAATCCTGGCTGGGAAAGTTGAGGAAATATGTCTGATAGGTGTACTAAATACGAGAGTAGTTTTCTTTTGAAGTTGAGGCAAAAATTAAATGTTGCATTATTTACATCTGCTCATCTGTATTTCCCTTCCTCTCCTACTAAGGCTCGCTAAAAGAAATAGCTGGAAGTAAGGAATATTGAATGTGTTAGAAATTCAGGAAGTCAAGGTCCTTGGAATAGTTCTGGTTATTAATAAGATTACCATATGCTTTTCACAAGTCTTTGAACACTTTAAATATGGCATCGCAAAAGTAAGAGAACAGTCTGCTTTTGCTTTGAGGATCAGTTCTCAAGATTTCATGAGCTTTGTTTTCTTATTTTTAGATCATACTTGGTACATGACTGTGTTAATTTTTCTCCAAGGTTTGGAACATACGTCCTCAAAGCTGTATTTACTAGAGGGGAAGAGATTACAATCGAATCTGAGTTGTGGATTGGGGATAAAACGGAACGGGTGATAGGAGAAGCACTTACTGATGCTGCAAAATTGCTAAGGTGCAGTTTCACAAGGCTAAATTTAACCTAACCAAGCACACATGGTATTTTAGTTGTTGAAATTGTATTGCTTTAAAAATGAGTTTTTAATACCGAGAATAGTTCACATGTGGGAGCTGAGAGAACTAATAGAGTAAAGAGAGTTGAAAGATTGAAGCCTAGAGTATGTGACAAGATAAATTCCAACCAAAATGTGAAACTGGGATAATTTATCTGGGAACCAGGGAGCTGTAGGTTAGAGTATTCTGCAGATATTTTTAATTTTCAGAATTCATTATGCTAATATTTCTACATGTGCAGTGACTTAATATTAAAGCATGATGACCTTAAAAGAATATAGTAGAATAAGAACTAGGGAAAAAGGGGCAGATAAAATTTAAGTTTTCAGGGGAATAAATTTATCTGTTCTGTTAGGAAAAATACTGTGTATATTACCAGCACTAAGAGGAGAGATTTAATTTTATTTTATTTTTTACTACCTTTTTTTTTTTTTGGCCCCTCCATGTGGCTTGCAGGATCTTAGTTCCCCGACCAGGGATGGAACCCGTGGCCCTGCAGTGGAAGCACGGAGTCCTAACCACTGGAGTGCCAGGGAAGTCCCTTATCTTATTTTAAAGTGAAAGAAATATCTGCCACCATCTTAATGAAAGAAAAATAGGAAAGATAAGTGGTCCACAAACTTAGGACAGGTAATAAAAGTAAAAGCCCAGGACTCAGATATTTGTACACTCAAGTTCATAGCAGCATTTTTCACAAAACTAAAAGGTAGAAGCAACCCAGGTGTCCATCAAATGATGCATATATAAACAAAATGTGTTTTGTATATAGAAAGAAATATTAGCCTTAAAAAGAAGGAAGTTCTGACACCTGCTTGTACTTGGATGTACCTTGAAGACCTTATGCTGAGTGAAACACGTCAGTCTCAGAGGCACCTCTTGAATGATTCCACTTATATGAGGTACCTAGAGTAGTCGAAGTCCTAGGAACAGAGAGTAGAATGATAATTTCCAGGGACTGGGAGGAGAAGGGAATGGAGAGTTAATGTTTAATGGGTAGAACATGTCATGTCCTTGGGGGAGGAATGAAAAAGTTCTGGAGATGGATGCTGGTGATGCTCGCAGAACAATGTGAGTGTACTTAATTCACAGAACTATACACTTAAAAATGGTTACAGCAGTAAATTTTATGTTATGTGTATCTTACCACAATAAAAAACAGTGGGGCTTCCCTGGTGGCGCAGTGGTTGAGAGTCCGCCTGCCGATGAAGGGGACACGGGTTCGTGCCCCAGTCCGGGAAGACCCCACATGCCACGGAGCGGCTGGGGCCGTGAGCCATGGCCGCTGAGCCTGCGCGTCCGGAGCCTGTGCTTCGCAACGGGAGATGCCACAACAGTGAAGCCCCAGTTTTAGAAACTTTAAGTGATGGGATGAAAATGATCAACTTAGGAAATTGTGATTTTAGGCTGTTTTAACAAATTACATAGCTAATTTGAATATTCTTTCATTCAGAGTGGATAGAATTTATTCATTCTCCATTTCCACTTTTATAAATATAGAATAAATAAGACAAACTATTAAAAGGCCTTCGTATCTGAATAATAAAAACATTGTGAGAAGCATGGATTTTGTTTTAGAAGAGCCAATATTTAAAAGTATGTACTGTTCTTACTGTATAACTCTTAGTTATAATTCTTTACCATTAAACACTGAGAACAATTTAAATATTATTAAAATTGCCCTTACTATTTTTTTTTTAATAGAAGTATAGTTGATTTAAAATGTAGTGTTAGTTTCAGGTGTACAGCAAAGTGATTCGGTTATACGTACATATATATCAATACCTATCTTTTTTTCAGATTCTTTTCCCTTATAAGTTGTTATAAAATATTGAGTAGAATTTCCTGTGCTATACAGTAGGTCCTTGTTGGTTATCTATTTTATATAGAGTAGTGTGTGTATGTTAATACCAAACACCTAATTTATCTCTCACTATTTGGTTTTAAAGCAACACAACTTTACAAGGATTGTATTAATAGAGAGTGAGAAATGCAGCGTATTTCAAATAGGTCTCTTCTGGGCCTCCAGAGCTCCAGCTTTTAGTTATACCATGATAATCAAAGAGCATTTAAAAAATCTTCAAGCTCATGGCACTCTGCTTGGCACTGTTTTTAAAGCGTTTGAAACCTTAACATTCCAGAACTATATTGTCTGATACAGTAGCTGCAGGCCACGTGTGGCTATTGACCATGTGAAATATCATTACTCTAATTGCTCGTAAATGAAATGAACACTACATTTCAAAGACTTAGTAAGATAAAGGTATCCATTCATATTTTGAATATCAATTACATGTTGAAATGTTAATATTTTGGAAATATTGAATTACATAAGTTATTAAAATTAATTTTACCCATTTATTTTTACTTTTTCTAAGTGTGGCTACTACAAAGTTTTAACTAACTTTTGTGACACACCTTTGTGTCTTGTGTTATATTTAGATGACAGCAAGTGCTGTCCTAGAATGTTATAACCTAAACATAGCCGAGCACCACAATGAGAAAACCAGTTCAGGATGAGACATACTCAGGATAGAGATTAATTGTCAGGAGTGACTAGGCTTCACTAGAGTATCAGAAACCAGACCATAGCTTACCTGTCTTGTTACATAGTCATTGCCATTTTTTGAGAGTGGCAACATGGGAGCTTCTGCCACTGATCTCTGAATACAGCCTTGGAGAATCATTTTTCCTAGTTTCAGGCAAGTTTCTAAGTATAGTAAGTCATTCATGTTTTCAATATGGATACGTTCTTTCACTTCTCTAGGAAAAACTTAAATAAAGGACTAAAAAAAGTAGAATTCAGTCATCTAAAGGAGTTAACAGAAGATCCTAAGTTACTTAACAGTGATTTGCTTGTACACCAGAGTTAGTGGAAAACAGGAAAGTAAGCACAATCCTAGAAGTTTCATATTGGAAATCTACGTAGACATGTTCCTGTTAATGCAGCACCCTGACATTGCTAAAATATGACAGGGGATGCTGAGTAAAGGATCTGTTACTCACTTTCATACATGTAATCTAAAGGAACAATATCAGAATTTTCTTGAGGAAAGAACTACATTTACTGTTTTTGTTTTTTTTTTAATTTATTTATTTGTTTTTGGCTGCGTTGGGTCTTCGTTGCTGCACACGGGTTTTCTCTAGTTGTGGCACGTGGGGGCTACTCTTTGTTGCAGTGTGCAGGCTTCTCATTGCGGTGGCTTCTCTTGTTGTGGAGCATGGGCTGTAGGCGCACGGGCTCAGTAGTTGTGGCTCGTGGGCTCTAGAGCGCATGCTCAGTAGTTGTGGCACACGGGCTTAGTGGCTCCGCGGCATGTGGAATCCTCCCGGACCAGGGCTCGAACCCGTGTCCCCTGCATTGGCAGGCGGATTCTCAACCACTGCACCACCAGGGAAGTCCACATTTACTGTTTTTAATGTTCCTCATTCCCTATCCTTTTACAGCCTAAAACTCTGCTGCATTATTGGCTCTAAATTACTATATATTTTTATTTGATATCTATTTGTCAGGCATATATTCAAGCTGATTTTGTGAAACATATTTTCTAAAACCTAAGAATGAAATACTTTTTGGCAAAAAAAAAATTGCCTACTGTTATGCATTCTTTATTAATGAACACTTATGAGAGGATCCCAGATGTGTTAGAATATTTGCTGTCAAAAACCCTACATTTCTTACTTGGGTGGAAGGTAAAATAAGACCCCCATGTTCCTGGGGATGATGACACATCCCATATAATTCACAGACTCCTTTGCCCTAGTTTCAGTTGAACTTGAAATCTTAAACTTGATGTTTCACTCACTCCTTTTGATATGGCCTTGAAAATATGGCCTCTGTTAGTATTTGGCCTGAAATATCAGATATTAACCCCTCGCCTATAGCAAGAAACCTAGCGCTTATGGGGGAATAGTTAATACTGTTGTAAATTAAATCACAATTGAATTGCACATACAAAGAAATATTTACATATAAACAGTTATTTATAAATAATTTAGTAAAAATACTTAAATTTCTGTATAGACTTTCTTATGAGATATTCTGATCTATATTTGTCTCTTAGTTTTATTACACTTTTCCACAATAGCTATAAAGAGGATGCTAGGAGAAAACTTGGCCTACATTAAAGTTAACACTTTCTCAAGTTTTGTTTCTAAAGTTCTCTTTAAGTCCCATTAAAAAATAAGTGCTTTTATATCCACATCATTTGAAAACTTTAAGAAACTTTGAGAGTGTATGAAGGATGTTTGATATGGCAGAGCCACTCATTCCTGAAGTAAGAGGAACTTGGAGCTGTTACCTTAGTTGTCATCTATTTTGCCCCCTTAGATTTCAGGTGAGAACTTTGAGGTCTAGGTACTTTTCCTGAGTTATACAAGGCCACACAGCTAATTAGTGACATGTCTTGTGTAAGGACCTGGAATACCTGTATCTTAGTATAGTTATTTCCACCGTTTCTGAAGAGCCTCTTGGCCTTTCTTGGCAAAATGAAGCCTATGAATTAAAATTAAACATTCTACCCTTGTCAGTTTTTACCTGGGTTGCTGTAACAGCCTATGTCCATGCTTTACTTCATTTTTGTAATCTCTTGAGCTATGTTCATTTTTTTCCCCAATTATTATCTTCATCAAGTTTTCATCCTGTACAAAACTCCTTCACTGGCTACTGATTCCAGCTCAGTGTCCTTATACTGTCCTTGAAATCATTTAGGTTTGCAATCTCTTTCCCTTTTCTTAAAATTCAGTCTTACTACATTTCTTTTGAACTCTTCAGCGTTTTAATGGAGGTTGATGAACATTTAGTAGTATTTATGCATGACTTGAATAGCTCAGAATCTTTTTTTACAGCTATCCACAGCTTGTTAACCCGTGTGCCCTCTTCGTATTGCTAATTATTTATTACTTTTGTATAGAACTCTTCTTCTTTAAGAACTTATTTGTTTCATAGTAATATTTTCTGTGCTGTAAACATTAACATTTTTTGGAAATAGTATTTTGGGGAACGTTCAGGAAAGGATAATCCAGTCTATTCATTCATAGAAATGTTACTCAACAGAAATCCCATTAGTCTACAATAAAGAGACTGAATAACCATTTGCAACGCATGGATCTAGTTTAAAAAAGGAAGCTCTAAAGGGCATTTTTGTGACAAATGGGGATATTTGAATATGGTTTAGATACTAGATATGAATTGTCAGTTATTTTAGGTGTCATAGTGGCATTGTGACATTGTCATTATCCTTACTCCTAGGAGTTGCATGATGAAGAATGTATAGGTGAGGTGTCGTTATGTCTATAACTTACTATAAAGTGACACCAAAATACGTAAATACACAGATAAATGACAGATAAACAAATATGACAAAATACTACAATTACTGAAGCTAGTTTGAAGGCATGTTTTTCATACTGTGAAATATTTCATAAGCAAAACCAAAACCAAAAAAAGGACTATTGTTCTAAGAAGATTCTCTAAAGCAGTAATACCCAAATGTTTCTTACCATATTTGTTGGATAATATAATTCTGGAATGCAGGAGTTCTGTGGCAGAGATGAGAGGATGTGTGTTATGAGGCATTTCCAGGACTTTCAACACCATCCCTTTCTATGTCACTTATCTCATTTCTGATACACATCAATACTGATCTTACCTCATCAGTGTGATTTGACACCATAGTTGATAACTATTTTTCTAATCTGATAATCCAGTTGTTCATAATAATCCCCCACGGGGCAGTGTAGAAGGAAAATAATATTTATTTGGTGCCAATTCAAGATGTTTAACTCAGGATTATAGACAAAATTATCAATTATTTTAAATTAATAATAACTAGTATTATAACTATAAAAATGAATGCATTTTTGTAACTATAAAAATGAATAAAAAACCATTTGTTCTTTTTTAATTATTAGAGTTGGACACTATGATAGAAACTGAACATAAAATGGTTAACAAGGCATCATCTCTGTTCTCAAGAGACATAATATAGTGGGTGATACAGAGGAGAGAACAGGCAATTATATGATCTGTGAGGTAAAACTCCTGCAGTTACAGAGAAACTAAACTCTATTTGTCTACTACAAAAGAGAGAATGAGAGAAAGAGAGAGAATTTACCTAATTAACTGAAAAATTACAGGACCGTTAGAGCTTTGGGCATAGCTTCCTGCCCTCAGGAATGTGCCTCCATCTGTCAGCTCTGATTTTTCTCTCCAAAAGCATCCTTGTCTCTTCTTCTGGTAGCAGGATGACTCGAGCAGTGATTGATGAATACTTTACTGGGTTACAAATCTGGCAGAAAGAGCTGTCATTGTTTCTAATTGTTCAGGGAAATCCTAGAGCTGATGATGCTAGATGGTGTCTCAGCTCACTTTCTCATTGCCAGGAGTGCTGTGGCTTTCATTGTCTGGGCCTCGATTATAGTGTTATTCCTGTAGCTGTGGAATAGGGAGGGCTTCTGGAACAACACAGTCTGAGAGTAGGAGCAATGCGGATTCTTAAAGGAAATTGGTGTGTCACCGGTAAAGAGAGGGCAGCCTATGAATACCAAGTAGGCAAATATGACAGCCATTCATTACAGAAAATAAGATGTGACAATTACAAGGTACCCTGGGAAAGCATAGGAGGAACACTATACATCAACCAAGGAAATGCCATGTGAATTAAGAACATGAGAACAATGTCATATTTAAAATTTTTCCTCTTACGAACTATAGCACTGTAGGTGCCATTCATATGGCTTTTATAAAGCAGAGAATAATTATAAGTTGTCTGTTTGTGTTTACTTTTCCTTTTATTTAGAATCACATATTTACAGAACTAGTTATGAAGAACAAGGTACTGTGTCATGACCTTCACTGCATTTTAATTTATACATGTATAAGATCCAGATTCTTTTCAGGAACTTTAATATAGGATCGATAGCCATATAATCATTAGATATAGTACAATGCTAGGCAATAATCCCTTATACATATGTGAAAGAATATTAGTTAGAATTATTCAGATATGAATTGGTTAAAGAACATTTTTTGATCTTTCTGAACCTCACTTTGAATTAAAAAGTTAGCTCTTCTAAAACATAATTACAAATATAGGATATATTTTAATTAAAAAGATATAAATATACTTGAGATTCAAGTTCTATGAATTCTTAGTAAAATTACTTTGGAAGGAAGTTATAGGCTTAAAAATTGTGAGAACCAAAATGAAGCATAGGGGTCATTTCCTTGGAATACTTATCAAGATGGAATTATAAGTTCACACCCTTTTGTTACAAAGGCTTACTAGTGTTGATAAATTAGGTATTTCAAAAATTGAAAACAAAATGACAGTTTACCTAAAAAAAGGTATGCCTGACTTTATTTTTAAAATGACTGGGGGCTGACATCCTCTTCAATGAGAGATATCACAACACAATGAAAAAATAATTGAAAATGCTCAAGAAAATTAACTGTTAAAGTATAATTTTATAACTTGATATTTATTGCTTCAAGAGTATAGGCAAATAAAATACTCAGTCTCAGAGTTTTGCACAAAAAGTCCCTGAATGAAAGAACTACTAACAAAAACACCAAAAATAAAGAGTGAACTCAGTGTGAGTTCAAGAGGTAAATCTATAAACAATACAAGAGGTAAATCTAATGCACTATTGAGTGGAATAATTAATAACAAGTAATTTTTTTTAAGTTTCAAAAGAAAGCATTAAAATTCTAGACAGTAGTTACAAGGAAAATAAGGGACATCTTCATTTGTGACTGAAATATGCTAACGTTCTTTTGGAAAAGTAATAGAAAAATTGAACTATTTTAGACATTGTTAGAAAATTTATATTGATTATTTGTATTAAACATATAAGACTAATCAAGTTAAAAAGTGGTATCTAGTTTTCTAAAGATATAAAGCAAAGAAAAAATCGCGATAGATAAGACATACACACACGTACTACACACACTCCCATACACCAGGTGATAGAAGTAAATTTAATTAAAAAGCAGTCATAATAAATTCAAACAGATTAATTCAGTAATGAAGAAGAGACGGTGTCTAACAAATTTGTAGAAAAAGAAAGCCATTTGATGTTTTAAAATCAACCAAAAACAAGGAAGTGAGAAACAAACAAGACAGGGTGAAGTTAAAATAATGGCAGGAGTTATTTAGGTAAGTTATAATCACTTCTTGCACATAGACGTACTGACACAATTAGCTAGTATAGCAATTTTAGATAAAAGAAAAAAGCAAAAGCATTAATAAAAATAAAGAAAGCTGTATCCTGGTGTTGAGAGATCCAAACCAATGTAATAATAGAGGAGGAAAATAAACCACTCTTGCTTCTTAAAATGTTTGCTCAAGTGACACCTTCTCCAGGAGACTTACATTCATTCCTCTATTTAAATTGCAAACTACCCCTAGCTCACACACTCCAAACCCTCCTTTTCTGCTTTATTTTTTCAGCACTGTCACTTCTAAGATTTTTCATTATGTTTATGCTAAAAAATTTTACAAAAATAAAAACTTTTATGTAAATATTAAATAGTTACTGTCTCTCTGTATATGGATACATAAATAAATATAATAAATAAACATGCAGCAAATGTAAAAAGAATCAGGATGGTGAAGATCCACTTCAGTTTTAGGACTGGTTATTTCCAGGTAGGTTTGAGAGGAATGTGTATACAGGCTTTGGTGAATCTGTAATTTTTTGTGTTGAGTTTTGTAAATGAACTGCAGAAAAATATAACATTTTAACATTTGTTAAGTCTGTGTGGTGGGTACACAGATGTTCATGGTTTTATGCTTTAAACTTCTCCACATATTTGAAATATTACTATGGAATGATAATTTCATCTATCAGAATTTGGTAAAATTTCAACCTTGCTTTTTAAACTAATTATATTAAGAATGATAATAAGTAAAGATTTTTTAAAAAATATTCCAAGAGGTTCACAGAAATTAAAAATAGTATTTTGCAAATTTTTCACAAAATAGGCTGAGATAAGCCAAATACCTACACTACTGACCTTGCTAATGTTAGGCTGGCTAGATTTTAATGGGTCTATCAACCTAAATGCTGTAGCCCCACATTCCTACTGATTGCAGTGGACATTTGCACAAAAATAATTGCATTTGTAAAATTAATAACAAAAGAAACATAAGAGAGGCAAAAAAGAATTGTAGAAATGATTGCTCCTTTAAAATTAGGTTGCAGTTATAGTAGTGGCAATAATTTTAGAAGCTGGAAATTAAATCAAGTATAGAAATTTTAAAAACCATCTTAATAGTCTTTAATTTGTAATAAAATAGCAAACACTTGATTTAAAAGGAACATAAATTAGGGGCAAGATCCCAGACTTTGACAGTAATTGTAACATTAGACGTAATACAAGAATTTCTCATGGAGGTTGTTAATCTTATCATAATTCTGCTTTTAAAACTTGTACATACACTTTTTGTAAAACCTGAGATGTGTGTACATCTCTCTGATTCTGGCAAGCAATATTAATCATCTTCATAAGAAACTCTTAAGTACTAAGAATACAAAATATTTGAGTGACACTTTAAAAATCATACAATCTTCCGTGATTTCTAAAAGCTGAATATCCTAGTAAGGTTCAGAAACCCAGACACAGAAGGCAAAAGCAGAGTCAGTACATTCAGGAAGCTGGAGAGAAAATGTAGTATTTGAATACCACAAGTGAGTCATGGAGGGAGAAGAGGCAGGAGGGTTTGTTTGGGACAGTAGTGGTGGATTGACACTCCCTGATAAGGCAAGATGAAGTGAGGAATCCCATTCCAATGGTTTTGTCTTTTCTGAATCTGAGAAGCTCCACGTACCATTCTTTTTTTTTTTTTGAATTTTTGAATTTTATTTTATTTTACTTTTTATACAGCAGGTTCTTCTTAGTCATCCATTTTATACACATCAGTGTATACATGTCAATCCCAATCTCCCAATTCATCACACCGCCCGTACCCCCCACCGCTTTCCTCCCTCGGTGTCCATACATTTGTTCTCTACATCTGTGTCTCTATTTCTGCCCTGCAAACCGGTTCATCTGTACCATTTTTCTACGTTCCACATATATGCGTTAATATGCGATATTTGTTTTTCTCTTTCTGACTTCACTCTGTATGACAGTCTCTAGACTCATCCACGTCTCTACAAATGACCCAATTTCGTTCCTTTTTATGGCTGAGTAATACTCCATTGTATATATGTACCACATCTTCTTTATCCATTCGTCTGTCGATGGGCATTTAGGTTGCTTCTGTGACCTGGCTATTGTAAACAGTGCTGCAATGAACATTGGGGTGCATGTGTCTTTTTGAATTATGGTTTTCTCTGGGTATATGCCCAGTAGTGGGATTGCTGGATCATATGGTAATTCTATTTCTAGTTGTTTTTTTTTTTCTTAACATTTTTATTGGAGTATAATTGCTTTACAATGGTGTGTTAGTTTCTGCTTTATAACAGAGTGAATCAGTTATACATACACATATATCCCCATATCTTTTCCCTCTTGCATCTCCCTCCCTCCCACCCTCCCTATCCCACTCTTCTAGCTGGTCACAAAACACCGAGCTGGTCTCCCTGTGCTGCGACTGCTTTCCACTAGCTATCTATTTTACATTTGGCAGTGTATGTAGTGTATATATATCTATATATACACTACCACTCTCTCACTTTGTCCCAGCTTACTCTTCCCCCTCCGCGTGTCCTCAAGTCCATCCTCTAGTAGGTCTGCGTCTTTATTCCCGTCTTGCCTCTAGTTTCTTTTTTTGTGTGTGGTACGCGGGCCTCTCACTGTTGTGGCCTCTCCCGTTGTGGAGCACAGGCTCCGGACGCACAGGCTCAGTGGCCATGGCTCACGGGCCTAGCTGCTCTGTGGCATGTGGTATCTTCCCAGACCAGGGCATGCACCTGTGTCCCCTGCATTGGCAGGTGGACTCTCAACCACTGTGCCACCAGGGAAGCCCACCCCCTAGGTTCTTCATGACCATTTTTTTTTTAGGTTCCATATATATGTGTTAGCATAAAGTATTTGTTTTTCTCTTTCAGACTTCACTCTGTATGACAGACTCTGGGTCCATCCACCTCACTACAAATAACTCAATTTTGTTTCTTTTTATGGCTGAGTAATATTCCATTGTATATATGTGCCACAGCTTCTTTATACATTCATCTGTCGGTGGACACTTATGTTGCTTCCATGTCCTGGCTATTGTAAATAGAGCTGCAGTAAACATTGTGGTACATGACTCTTTGAATTCTGGTTTTCTCAGGGTATATGCGCAGTAGTTGGATTGCTCGGTTGTATGGTAGTTCTATTTTTAGTTTTTTAAGGAACCTCCATACTGTTCTCCATAGTGGCTGTATCAATTTACATTCCCACCAACAGTGCAAGAGGGTTCCCTTTTCTCCACACCCTCTCCAGCATTTGTTGTTTGTAGATTTTCTGACGATGCCCATTCTAACTGGTGTGAGGTGATACCTCATTGTAGTTTTGATTTGCATTTCTCTAATAATTAGTGATGTTGAGCAGTTTTTCATGTGCCTCTTGGCCATCTATATGTCCTCTTCGGAGAAATGTCTATTTAGGTCTTCTGCCCATTTTTGGATTGGGTTGTTTGTTTTTTTAATATTGAGGTGCATGAGCTGTTTATATATTTTGGAGATTAATCCTTTGTTGATTCGTTTGCAAATATTTTCTCCCATTCTGAGGGATGTCTTCTTCTTTGTAGTTTCCTTTGCTTTGCAAAAGCTTTTAAGTTTCATTAGGTCCCATTGTTTATTTTTGTTTTTATTTCCATTACTCTAGGAGGGGATCAAAAAAGATCTTGCTGTGATTTATGTCAAAGAGTGTTCTTCCTATGTTTTCCTCTAAGAGTTTTATAATGTCTGGTCTTACATTTAGGTCTCTAATCCATTTTGAGTTTATTTTTGTGTA
Source organism: Delphinapterus leucas (assembly GCF_059928025.1). Lineage (NCBI taxonomy): Eukaryota > Metazoa > Chordata > Mammalia > Artiodactyla > Monodontidae > Delphinapterus > Delphinapterus leucas. Next base: position 67,438,734 of record NC_143137.1, on the reverse strand, counting down.
TGGTGTTTGGGAGTGTTCTAATTTCATTTTTTTACACATAGCTGTCCAGTTTTCCCAACACCACTTATTGAAGAGACTGTCTTTTCTCCATTGTATATCCTTGCCTCCTTTGTCATAGATTAGTTGACCATAGGTGTGTGAGTTTATCTCTGGGCTTTTTGTCCTGTTCCATTGATCTATATTCCTGTTTTTGTGCCAGTACCATATTGTCTTGATTACTGTCACTTTGTAGCAGAGTCTGAAGTCAGGGAGTCTCATTCTTCCAGCTCCATTTTTTTCCCTCAAGACTGCTTTGGCTATTTGGCTATAGATACCAATGTGTCTCCATACAAATTTTAAGATTTTTTTGTTCTAGGTCTGTAAAAAATGTCATTGGTAATTTCATAGGGATTGCATTGAATCTGTAGATTGCTTTGGGTAGTATAGTCATTTTCACAATGTTGATTCTTCCAATCAAGAACATGGTATATCTCTCCATCTGTTGGTATCATCTTTAATTTCTTTCATCAGTGTCTTATACTTTTCTGCATACAGGTCTTTTGTCTTCTTAGGTGGGTTTATTCCTAGGTATTTTATTCTTTTTGTTGCAGTGGTAAATGGGAGTGTTTCCTTAATTTCTCTTTCTGATCTTTCATTGTTAGTGTATAGGAATGAAAGAGATTTCTGTGCATTAATTTTGTATCCTACAACCTTACCAAATTCATTAATTAGTTCTAGTAATTTTCTGGTGGCATCGTTAGGATTTCCTATGTGTAGTATCATGTCATCTGCAAAGAGTGACAGTTTTACTCCTTCTTTTCCAATTTGTATTCCTTTTGCTTCTTTTTCTTCTCTGATTGCCATGGCTAGGACTTCCAAAACTATGTTGAATAATAGTGGCGAGAGTGGACATCCTTGTCTTATTCCTGATCTTACAGGAAATGCTTTCAGTTTTTCACCATTGAGAATGATGTTTGCTGTGGGTTTGTCGTATATGGCCTTTATTATGTTGAGCTGAGTTCCCTCTATGCCCACTTTCTGGAGAGTTTTTATTATAGTGCGTGTTGAATTTTGTCAAAAGCTTTTTCTGCATCTATTGAGATGATCATATAGTTTTTATTTTTCAGTTTTTAATATGATGTATCACATTGATTGATTTGCATATATTGAAGAATCCTTGCATCTCTGCGATAAATCCCACTTGATCATGGTGTATGATTCTTTTAATGTGTTGTTGGATTCTGTTTGGTAGTATTTTGTTGAGGAATTTTGCATCTATATTCATCAGTGATATTGGTCTATAATTTTCTTTTCTTGTAGTATCATTGTCTGATTTTGGTATCAGGGTGATGGTGGCCTTGTAGAATGTGTTTGGGAGTGTTCCTTCCTCTGCAGTTTTTTGGAAGAGTTTGAGAAGGATGGGTGTTAGCTCTTCTCAAAATGTTTGATAGAATTCACCTGTGAAGCCATCTGGTCCTGGACTTTTGCTTGTTGGAAGATATTTAATCAAAGTTTCCATTTCATTACTTGTGATTGGTCTGTTCATATTTTCTGTTTCTTCCTGGTTCAGTCTTGGAAGGTTATACCTTTCTCAGAATTTGTCCATTTCTTCCAGGTTGTCCATTTTATTGGCATAGAGTTGCTTGTAGTAGTCTCTTAGGATGCTTTGTATTTCTGCGGTGTCTGTTGTAACTTCTCCTTTTTCATTTCTAATTTTATTGATTTGAGTCCTCTCCCTCTTTTTCTTGATGAGTCTGGCTAATGGTTTATCAATTTTGTTTATCTTCTCAAAGAACCAGCTTTTAGTTTTATTGATTTTTGCTATTCTTTTCTTTGTTTCTATTTCATTTATTTCTGCTCTGATATTTGTGATTTCTTTCCTTCTGCTAACTTTGGGTTTTGTTTGTTTTTCTTTTTCTAGTTCCTTTAGGTGTAAGTTCAGATTGTTTATTTGAGATTTTTCTTGTTTCTTGAGGTAGGCTTGCATAGCTATAAACTTCCCTTTAGAACTGCTTTTGCTGCATCCCATAGGTTTTGGATTGTCGTGTTTTTTTATTATCATTTGTCTCTAGGTATTTTTTGATTTCCTCTTTGATTTCTTCAGTGGTCTATTGGTTATTTAGTAATGTATTGTTTAACCTCCATATGTTTGTGTTTTTTACTTTTTTTCCCTATAATTGATTTCTAATCTCATAGCGTTGTGGTCAGAAAAGATGCTTGATATGATTTCAATTTTCTTAAATTTACTGAGGCCTGATTTGTGACCCCAAGATGTGATCTATCCTGGAGAATGTTTCCTGCGCACTTGAGAAGAAAGTGTAATCTGCTGTTTTCGGATGGATTGTCCTATAAATATCAATTAAATCTATCTGGTCTATTGTGTCATTTAAAGCTGTGTTTCCTTATTAATTTTCTGTTTGGATGATCTGTCCATTTGTGTAAGTGAGGTGTTAAAGTCCCCCACTATTATTGTGTTACTATTGATTTCCTCTTTTATAGCTGTTAGCAGTTGCTTTATGTATTGAGATGCTCCTATGTTGGGTGCATATATATTTATAATTGTTGTATCTTCTTCTTGGATTTATCCCTTGCTCATTATGTAGTGTCCTTCCTTGTCTCTTGTAACATTCTTTATTTTAAAGTCTTATTTTATCTGATATGAGTATTGCTCCTCCAGCTTTCTTTTGACTTCCATGTGCATGGAATATCTTTTTCCATCCCCTCACTTTCAGTCTGAATGCATCCCTAGGTCTGAAGTGGGTCTCTTGTAGACAGCATATATATGGGTTTTGTTTTTGTATCCATTCAGCAAGCCTGTTTCTTTTGGTTGGAGCATTTAATCCATTCACGTTTAAGGTAATTATCGATATGTATGTTCCTATTACCATTTTCTTAATTGTTTTGGGTTTGTTTTTGTAGGTCCTTTTCTTCCCTTGTGTTTCCAACGTAGAGGAGTTCCTTTAGCATTTGTTGTAGAGCTGGTTTGGTGATGTTGAATTCTCTTAGCTTTTGCCTGTCTGTAAAGCTTTTGATTTCTCCATTGAATCTGAATGAGATCCTTGCCTGGTAGAGTAATCTTGGTTGTAGGTTCTTCCCTTTCATCACTTTAAATATATCATGCCACTCCTTTCTGGCTTGTAGAGTTTCTGCTGAAAAATCAGCTGTTAACCTTATGGAAGTTTGCTTGTATGTTATTTGTCATTTTTCCCTTGCTGCTTTCAGTAATATTTCTTTGTCTTTAATTTTTGCCAATTTGATTACTATGTGTCACGGTGTGTTTCTCCTTGGGTTTATCCTGTATGGGACTTTCTGCACTTCCTGGACATCGCTGACTATTTCCTTTCCCACGTTAGGGAAGTTTTTGACTATAATCTCTTCAAATATTTTCTCAGGTCCTTTCTCTCTCTCTCTTCTCCTTCTGGCATCCCTATAATGTGAATGTTGTTGTGTTTAATGTTGTCCCAGAGGTCTCTTAGGCTGTCTTTGTTTCTTTTCATTCTTTATTCTGTTCCACAGCAGTGAATTCCACCATTTTGTCTTCCAGGTCACTTATCCATTCTTCTGCCTCAGTTATTCTGCTATTGATTCCTTCTAGTGTAGTTTTTATTTCAGTTATTGTGTTGCTCATCTCTGCTTGTTTGTTCTTTAATTCTTCTAGATCTTTTTTAAGCATTTCTTGTGTCATCTCGATCTTTGCCTCCATTCTTTTTCCGAGGTCGTGGATCATCTTCGCTCTCATTATTCTGAATTCTTTTTCTGGAATGTTGCCTATCTCCATTTCATTTAGTTGTTTTTCTGGGGTTTTATCTTGTTCCTTCATCTGGTACATAGCCCTCTGCCTTTTCATCTTGTCTCTCTTTCTGTGAATGTGTTTTTTGTTCCACAGGTTGCAGGATTGTAGTTCTTCTTTCTTCTGCTGTCTGCCCTCTGGTGGATGAGGCTATCTAAGATGCTTGTGCAAGTTTCCTGCTGGGAGGGACTGGTGGTGGGTAGAATTGGCTGTTCCTCTGGTGGGCAGAGCTCAGTAAAACTTTAATCCGCTGGTCTTTTGGTGGGTGGGGCTGGATTTCCTCCTTGTTGGTTGTTTGGCCTGAGGCAACCCAGTACTGGAGCCTACCTGGCTCTTTTGTGGGACTAATGGCAGACTCTGGGAGGGCTCATTCCAAGGAGTACTTCCCAGAACTTCTGCTGCCAGTGTCCTTGTCCTCATGGTGAGCCACAGCCACCCCCCGCCTCTGCAGGAGGCCCTCCAACACTAGCAGGTTGGTCTGGTTCCATCTCCTATGGGGTCACTGCTCCTTCCCCTGGGTCCCGATGAGCACAGTACTTTGTGTGTGCCTCCAAGAGTGGAGTCTGTTTCCCCCAGTCCTGTCGAAGTCCTGCAGTCAAATCCCGCTAGCCTTCAAAGTCTGATTCTCTATGAATTCCTCCTCCCATTGCCAGACCCCCAGGTTTGGAAGCCTGACGTGGGGCTCAGAACCTTCACTGCAGTGGATGGACTTCTGTGCTATAAGTCTTCTCCAGTTTGTGAGTCACCCACCCAGCAGTTATGGGATTTGATTTTATTGTGATTGCACCCCTCCTACTATCTCATTGTGGCTTCTCCTTTGTCTTTGGATGTGGGGAATCTTTTTTGGTGAGTTCCAGTTTCTTCATGTCAATGATGGTTCATCAGTTAGTTGTGATTCTGGTGTTCTTGCAAGAGGGAGTGAGAGCACAACCTTCTATTCCGCCATCTTGAACCAATCCCAAGACACATTTTCACCATTTCTTATAGAGCATTTTCAATAGTTTTGCCAGAATGACTGCCATTATTTTTCTTAAAATTCAGTACAGTATTTATGCAGAGTAGCAAATGCACTTTTTTCCTGTTGGAATTCTAAGAAGCTTCTCAAGCTCTTGTCTCTGATGTTTTCAGTTTCTCTTCCTCTAAGATGTATATTATACACAAGTATGGTTAGTATGTGCAGTCCTTTTTCAAGCATCTCAATTGGTAATTTTGTCTCACCTGAGTTTTTGTATCGTTTATATATTTTCTCATACCTGTGCTTTCCTTTTCTCCTTAATTAGAATGTCAGTGCTCTGCTGAAAGAACATTTTCTTTAAATTCATTTAATTGCTGAATTCAAGAAATTCAGTTTAACATGGAAATAATTTCCTATAGTATTTCTTTTTTAAAGAAATATATTTATTTCATTTATTTATTTCTGGCTGCATTGGGTTTTTGTTGGTGTGCACGGGCCCTCTCTAATTGCAGTGAGTGGGGGCCAGTCTTTCCTGCGGTGCACGGGCCTCTCTCTGCGGTAGCCTCTCTTGTTGCGGAGCACAGACTCCAGGTGGGCGCATCTCAGTAGTTGTGGTGCACAGGCCTAGCTGCTCTGTGGCACGTGGGATCCTCTCAGACCAAGGCTCAAACTCATGTCCCCTTCCTTGGCAGGCAGACTCCTGACCACTGCGCCACCAGGGAAGCCCTAGTATTTCTTCTTATGAGATCAGTATTACGTTTCTATGGGGGAAGCTTTTCTAGTGGATTGAATTAAAAGTATTTGCAAAGAAGTAGTATGAAGGGCCTAATGATAATTCTGTAGATACGATGCCTTTTCCTTAAAGCCATTTTGCAAAAAGATGAGGTGTCTCAGTATATTAAGCAAACCCAAAATATTCTGATATTACATTTATGAAGTAAGTTTTAAAGTTTGCTCAACAGATTTTTGTTTGTTTGTTTGCCTTAGTGTTCATCTTTTGACTTGAGTCTAACAGCCTATTTTAACTGGTACTGTTTCCCTAGCAGTCTTGAAAGACTTTTCTCACTGTTTCTTTATAGCTACATTGTATTCTTTATTACCTAATGAAGTTTTCTCTCTAACAGTCCTTTTTCAATGATTCCCAAAGCTATATACATTTGTTTTAGTAATTGGGCAGGATCCTTCTTTCACTCCTGGCAGTTAACAAATTCATCTTGTACTTTTACATAATTGTAGAGAGAAAGTCATTTAAAATAGATATCTCAAAGTTACAGTAATATGATTAAAAGAGAATGTAGTTTTTGAGAAGTTAATTGATAAATTAAAAAGTGGAATTATATAATGATAGGTTTGGGAGACCCAAAAAACCCCTAAAATATAGCTTAGTCATTAGGATCAGAGAGACCTGGATTTGAAATCATCTCTGATACTTATTGAATCCATGGACACAGATAAGTTGTTTAGCATCTCTGATCTTTATTTACCTCCTTTGTAAAATGGAGAATATAATAGGTACCTCAGAAGATCATGATGAGGATAAATGAAATAATTAATATGAATCTGAAGAGTATATGGCATATAGTAGCCATATAGTAGGCATATAGAAGAAAATTATGTTTTCTTTCTTCCCTGTATTGTATTATTCAAGTTCATATTGCAAAAATATGAGTATTGTCTGCTTTTCCATCTTCCTCATCTTATCTTGTCATTGAATGGTTTAAGATGAGAATGTCTTTCTTGGTATATATCAATGTGGATTTCTTTGGGACTGTTATGTAGTCGCCATCTTTCTATTTGGTCTCATTCTCTTTCTCTGCTGAGCTCTTAATGATTTTATAAGAAGCATCTTAAGTGATCAAGGCCACCCACTGTTTTTAATCAGAGCCACAGAACTGCATGTAGCTGAAAAAGCATTAGAAGGGTAGCTACATGACAAGGTTGAATGCTAATTGGATTTGAGGATTAGAGTAGCATGAATAAGCTCGGCACTTGTTCATTCTCATATATGGTGACTGTTAGAACATTTTGCTCTGGGAAGGCAAAGCAAATGATAGGTTTGAAACAAGGTGAATGACTGTACAACTGTCAATCAGAATTCTGTCAAGGTTTCCTGCTACTTGTAAGCAAATCTATTCCTGGAACAGTAATAACCACCACACCCACCTACTTGGCTATTTTAAGTAATACAGTACTGAAAATGTCAGAAAATTCTTCAGACAGTTTAAAGTGGCAAGTTGCCCTCTGATCTGTGATTCATCTGATTGTCCATTTTTTATTGCTTTGGAACATTTGACAGAAGAATAACCAATAAGGAGACAGATGTGCTCATATTCAATTTCTGATGGAAACTGTTGGATGTGTTATGTTAGAGCTGAAAACAACCTCTATGAACCTTTCAGAAAAGCAGATTAAAGACAATTTTTAAGATGCACCAAATAGTTTTTCTTTTTACTTACAACATTTTTATACATGTCAGCAAAATAAAGCTGATTATTCTGCTTTTCCTGTGCTTTTATTGTCTCTCTTCAAGGACTGGTTCACATTTTCTTAGGTCCCTCAGTTTTACTCTTTAACCTTCTTGCTCTCATGACCATGCCCATGAATGTCAGCCTTTAAAACGTATTGTTGGATTTTTTTTACTTACATGCAACACTTATTCTGCTTGAGGTGTAAAGTTTTAAAAATCATATACTAGCATAGCATAGTATATTCATGTAAGGAATATAGGATATGATTAGTCAGTCCAATTGCTGCTTTACTGCCTCTACTAACTTTCCCAAGATTAGTGACCTTAGGGAAATTGTAGGTTCTCTCTGAGCTGCAGTCTCATTAGGTTTAAATAACAAAAGGATAGCACGAGCTATGTAGGAAAGTTCATATGATGATTACGTGAGATAATGTATGAAATCATTTTGCAAAGTACTTTAGACATGTAGTAATATGATTTTAACTGCTTTGAATTTTTAATTTGCAATTTCCATCATCTCATAGAGTTCCTTCCCTGCAGCCCACTTTATGTCAGTTCACACCTACCACATGCAGCCTGTGGTACCACTAATTTGATTCTTGTCTTTATAGTTTTTTCTTTAAGTATGTCATAAAAATAGAGTCATATATTGTTTTCATTTTGTTGTTGTTTTCTTTTCTCCTTTCACTCAGCATAATGCTTTTGAATACATCCTCATTGCTTGCATCAGTAGTTGACTCTTATTTCTGCTGCTATATTTCACTGTATTGATGTACCACAATTTGTTTATGAGTTTACTTGTGAATTTAATGTTATCAGTTTTCAGCAATTAAGGATAATCCTGCTTTGAACATTTGAGTACAAGTCTTTTTATTTCTAAATATTTTCGTTTTTCTTGGCAAACTAAATGTATGTAGAAGAAATATTTAAAACAATTATATTATTAACAGGGGAGGTAAAGGCATGTAGAAGAGGGTCAGTTTCCTACATTTCACTTAACTGGCAAAATGGTGACACCAGTTGTTTATGATAACCTATATGTGTGTAGTATAATTCCTAGAGAAACTACTAAAACCTCTTGAAGGGATACACTCACAAACATAAACACTAAAGAGAAATCATAATGGAATTCTAAAAGATGTTCAAGTAACCCACGAGAAGACAAGAGAAAGAAAAGGGAGAAACAAAAACAGAGAACAAAACAAAACAAAAATTCAGACTTAAGCCACTAAATACAAATAGTCTAAGTGAGTCAATTAAAACATACATAGTTCCAGAGTAGATTAAAAATCATGACCAACTGTATGCTGTCCACAAGGAACCCAATTCGAATATAAGAATATAGGCAGATTGAGAGTAAAAAGATGAAAAATATATTTATAATGCAAATATTAATCAAAATAAAATAAGAATGGAAAAATTAATATCAGAAAATGTAGACTCAGAGCAAAGAATAGTTCCATAAGTAGAGAGGCACATCATATAAAAGCAAAAGGAGTAATCTACTGAGAAGACAGAGCAGTCCTTATGTATTTACAGCAAACAATTAGCTTCACAATGTGTAAAGCAAAACTGAAAGAACTGTAAGTAGAAATATTCAAATCTGTGGTTAGAGTTGGAACGTCAAAACTTCTTTTTCAAAAATTGATAGAACAACTAGACATAAAAAAGCAAGGATATAAAAAACTTAACCACACCATCAACCAATAGGATACAATCATTTTTTTATTGAACTTTCCATGCAACAGTAGCAGAATACTTACATGGCACTTTTCAAGTGCCCATAGAACATGCAACAAGATAGACCATATCCTGGGCCATAAAACAAAATTTAACACATCTAAAAGAATTGAAATTGTATTCCCTGGGCACAATGGAATCAAACTAGAGATCCATAACAGGAAGCTAATAGGAAATCTCAAAACACTTGGAAACCAAACAACATGTTTTTAAATAAACAGTGGGTCACAGAGGAACTTCCACAGGAAATAAAAATTTACATTGAACTTAATGAAAATGCAAATAACAGTATTTGTGGGACACAGCTAATGAAGACTGAGAGGGAAATTTACAGCACTTAAATGCATATATTAGAAAAGAGGAAAAATTCAAATAGATATTTTCATCTCTCAGTTCAAGAACCTAGAAAAACAAGACCAAACGAAATCCAAAGGAAGGATGGAGGATGAAATAATAAAGATAGCAGAAGTCAATGGAGTTGAAAACAAAACAAAACAAAATAAAGAAAGAAAAATGAAACAAGAGCTGGTTCTTTGAAAAGATCAATAAAAATTCACAAATCTCTGGAAAGAGTGACAAAATAAAGAGAGAGAAGACACAGATTGACAATATCAGGAATGAAGCAGGATACCACTGTAGATCCTGCACACATCAAAGGGATAAGTAGGGAATACCATGAACAACTCTACACACGTAAGTTTGACAACTTAGGTGAATTCTTCAAAAACCAGAAACTATCATAAATTCCATAATATGAAGTGGATAGTTTGAATAGCCCTATAACTATCAAGGAAATTGAATTCATGATTTAATAACTCCCCTAAAAGAAATCCTTGGACCCAGATGATTTCATTGGAGAATTCTATGAAATATTTAAAGAAGAAGTAACACCAATTCTATACATGCTCTTCCATTAAATAGGAAGGAAGGAAATAGCAGTTCATTTAAGAAGCTAGTATTACCCTTATCCCAGAACCAGATGAAGACAGTACAAAATCAGAAAACTATAGACCAACATCCCTCATAAATATGATGCAAAATATCTCAACAAAATATCAGCAAACAAAATATGTAAAATGGTGCACTATAGTCAAGTTTGGCTGTATTCCAGGGATATCAGATTGGTTCAATATTAAGAAAATCAAACAGTATACCGTTTTGACAGGCTAAAGAATGAAAATCTCATAATTCTATCAATCAGTGCACAAAAGTCATTTTTTAAAATTAAATGTGCATCATAAAGAAATGCTTTCAGGAAAACAGGAATAAAAAGGAATATTCTAATCTTGATAAAGAACATCTACAAAAAAGATACAGCTAACATTCTACTTAATGTTGAAAGACAAATGTTTTTTCCCCAAGATTGGGAACAAGGGAAGTATGTTTACTTTCACCATTCTAATTCAAATAGTGTTTGAATTTCTAGCCAGCGCAATAAGGGAAGGAAGGAAATAAAAAAGCATATAGATTAGAAAAGAAGAAATGAAACTATAGCTATTTGCAGATGACATAGTTGTCTTTGTTGAAAATCCTCAGAAATCAATTTTTAAAACTCTTAAAATTATTAAGGGAGTTTATAATGTTTTCAGGATAAAAGAAACATTTAAATGTCAATTATAATTCAGTGAATTAGAAAAGAACATATGGATACTGAACTTCAAAACAATATCCTTTATAATTACTCAAAAATATACTTATATATAATTCTAACAAAATATGCACAGGACTTATGTGCTCAGAAGTAAAAATTCAGATGAAGGAAATCTAAGAAAATCTAAGTAAATGGACAGATATGTTCATGGTTTGGTAGTCTTAACATAGCAAAGATAGAAATTATCCCTATAATAATATACAGATTGAATGCAATTACTATCAAAACCCCAGCAAGATTTCTTTAGTAGATATAGACAATATTATTCTAAAATTTATATGAAAAGGTAAAGGAACTAGAATAGCCAGAACAATTTAGAAAAAGAATAAAGTGGGAGGAATTAAACTACTCACTTTCAAGATTTTATTGTATCGCCACAGTCATCAAGACTGTGTAGTATTTTCAGGTTAGAGACATGATTATTGGAAACAGAAAACACTGAAATATACCCACAAAAACTATGTCCAGCTAATTTTTGACAAAAGGTTCAAAACTCAATGGAGAAAAGAGCTTTTCAAAAAGTGCTTAAGCGATTGGGCATCTTTTATATAAAGAAACCAACAAACAAATGAGCCTAAATTTTAAATCTTATTAAAAAATTAACTCAAATCACAGCCTTATATTTTAGATATAAAACCTTTAGGAGAAAAGCAAATAGAAGAAAATCTTAGGGATCTAGTGCTAGGCAAAAATTTGTTAGACTTGACACTAAAAACACAGTGCATAAAAGGAAAAATAGATAAAATGGATTTCATCAAAATAAAAAACTTGTGCAATACTTTGTTATAAGGAAGAAACGACAAGCTACACATTGGGAAAAATACTTGCAAAACACCTGAGAAAAAGGACCACTATGTAAAGTATATAATGAACTCTCAAAACTCAACAGTAGGGGAGGAATCATGATGGCGGCGTAGGAAGATGTGGCGTTAGCGTCTCCCCACAGCTAGGGTGCCTGCCAGCCGCTAGTGGGGGATGCTAACCCCCAAGGAGACAGAAGGAACCCCACAGTGAACCAGTAGGTTGTAGAGGGACCAAGTTGGGGGGGGAAAAGTGGAGGCCAGACAAGATTGGTGCCCCTGAAGCCAGGAAGATCAGGAGAGGCAGGTGGGAGGGTTCCTCAAGGAGGAGCGGGAGAGAAGTGGAGGGCAATTGTCCCACCCACTCAGACACGGGGAGCCTGCTGGGCTCCCAGGTGAAGTCCCCTGCCCTCTGAGATCAGGGATTCGGGCCACACCTGGGCCCCTTTTGTTCCTTGAGCCTAAGCTCCACCCCTCACAGGCCCCAGGGCCTTTTCCAGCCCTGTGGGTCCTGAGCATTGGCCCTGCCCACTGCCCAAACCTCTCTCTTGCTCAGGCCCCGCTCTCCACAGCCAAGGCCTTCTCCCCAGTCCTTTTTTTTTCCTTTTTCCTCCTCTTTATTAGTATTGTGGTAGTAATGTACCTTCCAGTTATTGATTCATCTATATTTTTAGCTTTACATTCTTTCTAACATATCTGTTAGATTCCTAGTCTAATTTTATTTTTTAATTTGTTATTGTTTTTGTTTTTTTTTGCCACCCCACGGGGCTTGCGGGATCTTGATTTGTGAGCATGGGTTTGGGTGGAAGCTCTTATGGTGGTAGCTCCGAGTCCAAACCACTGGACTGACAGAGAACCTCAGACCCAAGGGAATATTCATCGGAGTGAAGTCTTACAGAGTTCCTCATCTCAGCACCAAGACCCAGCGCTACCCAATAGCCTACAAACTCCAGTGCTGAAAGCGTCAGGCCAAATTAACAGGAAAACAGGAAAACAACTCCACACATAAAAAAAAAATAAAAATTAGACAGCAAAGAAACATGTCACAGATGAAGAGGCAAGGTAAAAACTTAGAAGACCAAATAAATGAAGGGGGAATACACAATATACCTGAAAAAGAATTCAGACTAATGATAGTAAAGATGATCCAGAATCAAGGAAATAGAATGGAAGCACGGATTGAGAAAATACAAGAAATGTTTAACAATTAACAAAGATATAGAAGAACTAAAGAACAAACAGAGATGAACAACACAATAACTGAAATGAAAAATACACTAGAAGGAATCAATAACAGAATAACAGAGGCAAAAGAACGAATAAGTGAGCTGGAAGACAAAACAGTGGAAATAACTGCTGAGGAGCAGAATAAAGAAAGAAGAATGAAAAGAACTGAAGACAATCTCAGAGACCTCTGGGACAGCACTAAGTGCACCAACATTCGAATTATAGGGGTCCCAGAATAAGAAGAGAAAAGAAGAGAAAATATTTGAAGAGATTACACTTGAAAACTTCCCTAACATGGTAAAGGAAATAGTCACCCAAGGCCAGGAAGCACAGAGAGTCCCATAGAGGACAAACGCTAGGAAAAACACACGAAGGCACATATTAATCAAACTAACAAAAATTAAATTAAAAAAAAAATTAAAAGCAACAAGTAAAAAACAAAAAATAACATACAAATGAATCACCATAAGGTTATCAGCTGACTTTTCAGTGGAAACTCTGCAGGCCAGAAGGAAGTGGCAGGATATACTTAAAGTGATGAAAGACAGAAACCTGCAACTAAGATTACTCTACCCAGCAAGGATCTCATTCAGATTTGATGGAGAAATTAAAACCTTTACAGACAAGCAAAAGCTGAGAGAGTTCAGCACCACCAAACCAGCTTTACAACAAATGCGAAAGATACTTCTCTAAGCGGGGAAACACGAGAAGAAAAAGACCAACGAAAACAAACCCAAAACAATTAAGAAAATGGTAATAGGAACATACATATTGATAATAACCTTGAATGTAAATGGATTAAATGCCTCAAACAAAAGGTACAGACTGGCAGAATGGATACAAAAACATGACCCATATATATGCTGTCTACAAGAGACCCACTTCAGACCTAGGGACACTTCCAGACTGAAAGTGAAGGGATGGAAAATGATATTCCATGCAAATAGAAATCAAAAGAAACCTGGAGTAACAATACTCATATCAGATAAAATAGACTTTAAAATAAAGACTCTTACAAGAGATAAGGAAGGACATTACATAACGATCAAGGTATCAATCCAAGAAGAAGACGTAACATTTATTAATGTTTATGCACCCAACATAGGAGCAACTCAATATATAAGGCAAATGCTAACAACCATGAGAGGAGAAATCGACAGTAACACAATAATAGTAGGGGACTTTAACACCCTACTTACACCAATGGACAAACCGTCCAAACAGAAAATAAATAAGGAAACACAAGCTTCAAATAATACAATAGACCAGATAGATTTAATTGATATTTATAGAACATTCCACCCGAAATTGGCAGAATACACTTTCTTCTCAAGTGCACATGGAACATTTTCCAGGATAGATCACATCTTGGGTCACAAATCCAACCTCGGAATATTTAAGAGAGTTGAAATCATATCAAGCATCTTTTCTGACCACAACACTATGAAATTGGAAATCAATTACAGGAAAACAAAAAACTGTAAAAAACACAGATACATGGAGGCTAAACAGTGCACTACTAAATAACCAAGAGATCACTGAAGAAATCAAAGAAGAAATAAAAAAATACATAGAAACAAATGACAATGAAAACATGACAACCCACAACCTATGGGATGCAGCAAAAACAGTTCTAAGCGGGAAGTTTATACCAATTCAATCTCACCTCAAGAAAGAAGAAAAATCTCAAATAAACAATCTATCCCTACACTTTAAACAACTAGAGAAAGAGGAACAAAGAAAACCCAAAGTCAGTAGAAGGAAAGAAATCATAAAGATCAGAGCAGAAACAAGTGAAATAGAAACGAAGAGAACAATAACAAAGATCAATAAAATTAAAAGCTGGTTCTTTGAGAAGATAAACAAAATTGATAAACCCTTAGCCTGACTCATCAAGAAAAAAAGGGAGAGGATGCAAATCAATAAAATTAGAAATGAAAAAGGAGAAATCACAACTGGCACTGCAGAAATACAAAGATTATAAAAGACTACTGCCAATAAAATGAACAACCAGGAAGAAATGGACAAATTCTTGGAAAGGTACAATTTTCCAAGACTGAACCAGGAAGAATTAGAAAATGTAAACAGACCTATCACAAGTAGTTAAATTGAAACCATGATTAAAAATCTTCCAACAAACAAAAGTCCAGGAGCAGATGGCTTCACAGGCCAATTCTATGAAACATTTAGAGAAGAGCTAACTCCAGTCCTTCTCAAACTCTTCCAAAAAATTGCAGAGGGAGAAACACTCCCAAATTCATTCTACGAAGCCACAATCACCCTGATACCAAAACCAGAAAAAGGTATCACACACAAAAAAATCTATAGACCAATATCACTGATGAACATAGATGCAGAAATCCTAAACAAAATACTAGCAAACAGAATCTGACAGAACTTTAATACATACACCATACACCATGATCGAGTGGGATTTATCCCAGGGATGCAAGGATTCTTCAATGTATGCAAATCAATCAATGTGATACACCACATTAACAAATCAAGGAATAAAAACCATATGATCATCTCAATAGATGCAGAAAAATCTTTTGACAAAATTCAACACCCATTTATGATAAAAACTCTCCAGCAAGTGGACATAGAGGGAACCTACCTCAAAATAATAATGGCCATATATGACAAACCCACAGCAAGCATCATACTCAATGGTGAAAAACTGAAAGCATTTCCACTAAGATCAGGAACAAGATAAGGATGGCCACTCTCACCACTCTTATTTAACATAGTTTTGGAAAGTCCTAGCCATGGCAATCAGAGATGAAAAAGAAATAAAAGGAATACAAATTGGAAAAGAAGAAGTAAAACTGTCACTGTTTGCCCATGACGTGATACCATACACAGAAAATCCAGAGATGCCACCAGAGAACTAGTAGAACTAAGCAATGAATTTGGTAAGGTTGCAGGTTACAAAATTAATCCACAGAATTTTCTGGCATTCCTATACACCAACAAGGACAAATCAGAAAGAGAAATTAAGGAAACACTCCCATTTACCACTGCAACAAAAAGAATAAAATACCTAGGAATAAAACTGCCTAAGGAGGCTAGAGATTTGTATTCAGAAAACTATAAAACACTGATGAAATAAATCAAAGATGACATAAACAGATGAAGAAATATAACATGCTCTTGGATTGGAAGAATCAATGTTGTGAAAATGACTATACTACACAAAGCAATCTACAGATTCAGTGCAATCCCTATCAAAGTACCAATGGCATTCTTCACAGAATTAGAACAAAAACCTTACAATTCATATGGAAACACAAAAGACTCCAAATAGCCAAAGCAATCTTGAGAAAGTAAAATGGAGCTGGAGGAATCGGGCTCCCTGACTTCAGACTATACTATAAGGCTACAGTAACAAGACAGTGTGGTACTGGCAGAAAAACAGAAATATAGATCAATGGTCAGGATAGAATGCCCAGAAACAGTAGGAAAAGAACACATGAGATCTCTCTGCCTTATTTGTTAGAACTACATAGACATCTACCATTATCTCAAATTTAAATGTTGAATTAAAAAAATTTCACCAGTAGTAAACTGCAGCTTTATTTTGCTGAAGGTCAGGTCTGGAATGCTGAGGTTGTTTTCTCAGTGTCCTTGCTCCACTGCCATCTTTCAGCAGATGCTCAGTACCTGTGACACAGATGAAACTTTCTGCTGCCTCCCACTCGTCAGATGTAGACTGCTGTCATGTGTCATTTGGTGTAAGGTGTTTCTAAAAATATATTATATTAGACAACTGATGGGAACATACTGTATAGCACAGGGAACTCTACCTAATGCACTGTGGTCTTCTAAATGGGAGGGAAGTCCAAAAAGGGAGGGAATATCTGTATGTGTATGGCTGATTCATTTTGTGGTGCAATAGGAGCTAACACAACCTTATAAAGCAACAAAATTAATGTAAAATTAATGTAAAAAATAGATTATATTATTATTAGGTGTGGCAAGGCCAACAGATCAGGGAATGATTGCAATTGAGCAGATGGTTTGTTGCACTTACAGATCCTAAGAGAACGGGGCACACCCTGTGACAAGGGGCCACTTGGGGAAGCACCAGGGTCAATCAGGAGGCAGAGGGAGTGAGGATAAAACTTGAGTGAGAGCCTTTATTGTGATTTCTGTGGGAAAGAATGGGTGAGGCAGGGTAAGCCAGTTTAGGATTGGTTAATTTGAATAATTTCAGCAGGCTGTCATTGGGCCTGTCCCTAGTTGTCTGGTACTTGGCTCTGGGGTAAGGAGAGCAGATGGATTGTGGTCCAGAGTGAGAGCCTGACTAAGGACGTAGTTGGGATATAAGCTCTGGATTGAGATGAAAGCTGCACTCACAGGCAAGACTTTTGCTCTCTCTAGGAATTAGCTAACCCTGAAAGGAACCATCCCTCCAGGTTCAGCAAGGCCCTGAGATACCAAAGCACCAGAATACAGAAAACTAAGACATGATTAATATACATGGCTTCAGGTGGGATGGGGATGACAGCAGAGGGTTTCCTATTATCTGCTGTGTCCTCGGACTGAGAAAGATTCTGTACACCTGATCATCAGGGCTTGTAAGGTTCCAAATTTTCCTGGCCTTACCCCAAAGGCAACATACCTCTGCTTAGTATCCGGGCAAAGTTCTAAAGGGCGTTAGAGCTTTTCCTGCTCCTTCTCCAACAGGAGCAAGCTTTTGCTTGGGATCAGGGTACAGGAAGGCTATCTTTCTCTTTCCCAGCAGTGTCCTACTGTGGCTTGTTACTCCGTGCAGTGTCCCTGGGGTCTGGGGTGTGTCTTTGTACTGCTCCAGCCTCAGTCTTAGCCATGAATTTTTTCACAATCTGTAATACTGTAAGGGTATATGTTTGGGGGTGTGTGTGTATTGCTGAAAATTTTTCTGACCTTTGCGTCCTATGAAGTTTGTAACACAGGAGATCTCTGTACCATTGCTTAGAAATGTCATGAAGAGCAAAAAAAGACAGATGACTCTCCCAAATGATTTCCTGCCAAAGAGTTCAAAAACTATTTCGTGAATAATTCTTGGAGCTTATGGGACAAAAAGTTGTAATATAGCCTTCTTTTATCCATAGGTCTTTCAGCTGTAGCGAAAAAGAAAAATTCTTCTTCCTTTCATATCTGAATATTGCACTTTCCAATACTATTCAGATAAATTTGAGTTACCCCAAATTTTGGAAAGTAAGATAAATATTTACCTTAATCTGGTATTTCAGAAATAATCTTATGATTTTTTGAATGTACAGTGTCTGTATATTTTGAGATTATGATTCAATATTTGATTTTCTATTTCAGAATTTTAGCTTGGAACAGTGGGCTTAACTTTCTTTGTGTCACACTCTTCCTGTTATGTGCTCTTTCTCACAAGTTTTTGATGCAGGTGGACTTGGATTTCTAGTTCAGTTCTCTATTACATATTTATGTCATATATATATATGTATATATATATATATATATATACACACACACATATACATATATGATTTTAATGAACTACCTAGATGGAATGAGTCAGTATTAGAACCAAAATATTTTACTTAAAAATAAATCAAATGACAAGGCAAGGTTAGAAAAGGCAAGACCAAAACCATTTCCTAGAGTTAGTAAATTTTGCCATTTTCTATACTTTTCTTGAGATACTAAGAATAAGATACCTGAAAATGATTTTAAAAAGCCAATTAGCTGTTTCTAAATCTTTGAAGTATCGTATTTTTATATGCTATTACTTTTTACTGTATATTTTTCTGAGACTTTGATATGATAATCATATGATAAAATAAGTGTAAACTGCCAAGGGAAAATGGAAAATAGAGATGAAAGTCACTCAGAATATTTAGATGACTCTTTCTTGCTCTTTTTCATAGAAATTACATTGGTACCTTCATCTCACACTACCTAGGGATGTAGGACATGTTACTGTGACACAGCCAGAACCTTAGTTGATGACAACTGTGCTCTAGTAAAAGAATGAGAGACTCTTTCATCAGTGTGGCAGTCTAGCCATATTGAGAAGTCTTTAAAAAGTAAGCATGCATTAAAATATATTGTTGTTGAACTCACAAAAAGCGTGGAAAATTCCCAAAGTCCAAAAAAGAAAAAAATAAAAATCTAGCATAGGATGGGTAATAGAATAAAGAAGCCAAGTTGCCCTGGGAAAAAGATTAATACCAGAAAGTTAAACCAATGTTACGTCTATAAATAATCATGATAATTTCTTATGATGACTAATAAATATATGACTAAAACTAATTGATATAGCATATAATTTGGAAGGGAGGTGGTTATGTTTAAAGTGTTCAGTGGCTCTCTCATTGTTCAGATTTTATATTAAAATTAGGCTTTTCCAATATAAGTATGTATAGTCTTATCTCAAGTGTAACCATTGAAAGAATATATTACAGGATACAACATACAAAGCAGAAGGGTACAAAAAAGAACATATGGGGGCTTCCCTGGTGGTGCAGTGGTTAGGAATCCGCCTGCCAATGCAGGGGACATGGGTTCGAGCCCTGGTCCGGGAAGATCCCACATGCCGTGGAGCACCTAAGCCCGCAAGCCACAACTACTGAGCCCACATGCCACAACTACTGAAGCCCATGCGCCTAGAGCCCGTGCTCCACACAAGAGAAGCCTCCATAATGAGAAGCCCGCGTACCGTAACGAAGAGTAGCCCCGGCTCGGCACAACTAGAGAAAGCCCACGCACAGCAACGAAGACCCAATACAGCCAAAAAATAAATAAATAAATAAAATAAATTAAACAAAAGAATGTGGGCTGAGGAGGACAAGTCAATAGATTGTGATAATTGAAAAAAATACAGTATATCCTAATCTCACTACATTTACTCTAGGAATGAAAGACTTTTTGACACTTAAAATGCAGTTAATTTCAATTTACAATAAGAGATTCATGTTGAAAAAGAAACATTAAAAGCATTTAATAAAACTCAATAGATATTCATGATTAAAAATTTTTTATAAGCCAGAAAAACAAAAAATGTCTTCAACTTGATTAAAAGTATTTAACAGAACAATGTAAGTATCATCTTGAATGGCAAAACCGTATAGGTATTCCCTCTAAAATCTGGACCTCAGCAAGGATGTCCATTGTCACTACTTATGTTGAACATTATAATGGAGGTCCTTGTCAGTAAAGTAAGAAAAGAAACAAAAGATATAAGGGTTGGAATAGGAGGAGCAAATTATCATAGTATATGGATGATATGGTTATCTGTATTTAAAATTCATGGTAACTGGACTTACAGTGATGATCATTTTGAAATGTATGGAAATACTAATCACCTAATTGTGTGAAAGGAATTACAGTAGTGTTGCAGGGTAATTATACTTCAAAAACAAACAGACAAATAAACAAACAAACTCATAGAAAAAGAGATCAGATCTGTGGTTACCAGAAGCAGGGGTAAGGGGGAGGGGAAATTGAAGGAAGGCAGCCAAAAGGTACAGACTTCCAGTTATAGGATAAATAAGTACTAGGGCTGTAATGTACAGCATGATAAATATAACTAACCCTGCTGTATGTTATATGTGAATGTTGTTAAGAGAGTGAATTCTAAGAGTTCTCATCACAAGCAAAACAATTCTTCTCTTTATTTAATGTTGTATTTGTATGAGATGATGGATGTTCACTAAACTTATTGTGGTCATCATGATGTATATAAATCAAATCATTATGTTGTACACCTTACACTTATATAGTGCTGTAAGTCAATTATATCTCTGTAAAACTGGAAGAAAGGTAAAAATATATACATTAACCCAAGGGAGGGTGGAGAAAATTTCTGCTTGCACTTTCTTATTGCTTTTGTATATTTATTTACAACTAATTTGTACAGCTTTTGTAATTTAAAAAATAGTAATATTAATGATAAAGGAAAAAATTCAAACATTTTATAAACACATTTTGAGAATTAGTAATTGAAGTAACCAGGTGCTGGATGTAAGATAAATATAGAAAAAAGCTCTATGTTCCAAAAACAGCAACCAGAAAATGTAATTTTAAAAAAAGATGTCATTCAAAATAACAACAAAAATATACTGTACCTAAAAATAAATCTAACAAAATATGTATAACACCTAATGGAGAAAGTTAGAAAGTTTTATGAAAACTTATTAAAGCTGACATAAAGAAAAGGAATAATATTTCATATTCATCATAGGAAGACCCAATATTGAAAAAATATTAATTTTCCGCTAAAGTATAGGTTTAATTAATATTATAAAAAAGCATTTGTAAGTATTATTGTTAGTGAGATTTAAGAGAATGCTGCATCACAAAACAGGAAAATTTATGATGAAATAGAAACAAAGATTAGGAAAACATCTCTGAAATTAAAATTATGATGCCAATGTTAAAAAAATGTTGAGTAATACAATATATATTTGAAGACCTTAATGCTCTGACTGTAAATAGTGGATCCAGTTTACACAAAGGGCAAAATAACAGAGAGATATAAGGTCTAGTATTCATTTAGTAAAAGCTCAGAATAAAGAAAGGCATTAAGGAATTTTGAAAAAATATTGATAAATAAAAATATCATGTTCAAAATACCATGCAAACTAAAAGGTGTGGCATGGTTTGAGCTGTTGATTGAATATAAGAAAATGGAATCTACTTGATGCTTGAAACATTCTTTTTCAAGTGACATAAGATTAATTTAGCTTTCAGCTCCTTCCCTCAGGGACAAATCATCCTGTTTGGTTAAGAAGTAAATTGTACTATTATATGCTTATTTTTATAAATGCTAAGTGGTTTTGAAATTTTAGAATCAAAAACCAGGCAAAATATTGAAGTGTGTTACGGTGGGCTAAGATGTGAAAACAGAGAGACCAAACTTTCTGAGATTTAAAGAACAAGGAAGTTTATATCCTTCCTACACAAAATACGTGGGGCATGTTCCAGATCTGTGGGTGGTTCTACATCACAGAGTACTTTTATCTTGTGGCCTTGCCATTTAGGCTGGGAGTAGGTCCTGTTCATTTTCCAGGCGGCGAAAACAGGGAAGACAAAGCATGAAGAAGGTGTATCACTATTTAAGTGTCCCAATTTGGAATTAGCACAGATGACTTTCTTGCATTCCATGCCCCAGTTTTACATCTAAGTTGGCCATATGCCCAACTACAAATTTAATTATAGAGGAGGAATCTCCATCACAGAATAAAAATGCAAACGTAAAGTTGTGGTTAAGAAAAGTTGGAAAAAGGAATAGAGAAATAGATTGTAGGCCAAACAATTTTCCCAGACTTCATAGAGAGCAGACAACAGATACTTTGAAATTGAAGGATCAAGAAATAGAGTTTTAGTGAATTATTTGCGGTTATCAGTTATAAAATGTCAATCAGGAGGACTAAAGCTAGTCATATAACCAGTAAAATTTTGAATAGATCTGTGTGTTTTGGGGGAGGTGTATATAAAACATAGCTCTTTTATATCAGGTAATAAATAGATATTGTGACAAGAAACAGAAATCACTAAGCAGAATAGAAATGGTGAAAATAGTTAATTCTGGGGTTTGGGTGAGCCTTTACTTTTATTTTATACCCTGTGGTACTGATCGAATATTTTAATCAAGTTACTTTAACCATATTACTCTTAAATGATGATTATAAGCATACTACTTCCATAATTAAAAATAGAGTAATAGAATAATGTTAAAACAGGGCAGCTATGTCTCTTAATTAAACCTTTCAATTTCCCTTTGTTAATTTAAGCAATTGACATAAAAATAAAAACAAATATTTTCTTCTTTCTACTAATTCATAATATATTTAAAAGTCACAGAAATGAAGCAATACATACCTTGAAAATGCAGAGCTATCTATGCAAGAGTAGAAGTTAAAGGCCAGTTCCCTCTTCAATTCTCTCTTTAAGCTGAAGGCGAGAAATATAAAAACAAATGCTTTCTTAGTTGACTGAATATTTTGTATCAGTAAATGTTACATGGGACCTCAACCTTTTTCTCTTTACTTTCTAGAAAAAAATCAAGCAACTTGTAAGAATGGTTCCATCTGCAAAGGGTTATAGAGTAATTAATACTGTAAAATCAATTCTTAGTTTATTTTGATACAATCCTATGAAATGAGATTTGCTTAATAAGCAGCTAGCATACTCATTTACAAAGAGATTTTAATGTAATCTGTGTAGCATATAAAAATGACTTTTATGGAAGTACTTTATGTGCCAGGTGCTATGGGAAAAATTAAGAAAGTAAGTCATGGTCATTAGCTTAATGCAGCTTGCAATGTAGCATATACAGAGTGTTTTACAACTGGGAAGGGCTTAGAAATTGCACAATCTATCATCTTTATGTACAGATAAGAAAAATTAGGTCCAAGGAATATATTTGCCCTAGTAGTACGGGTCTCCAAACTCTGAATGTTATGCTCATTCCACTTGAGAGCACCTTTATTCTTCAATGCCTTTATCTTGATAATCTTTAAGAGCATGATGCTGAGTAATCACTCTGCTACAATGCAAGAAAAAATAGAGAATTTATATACTAGTAATACCTACGTCTACTTAATTATTCATAGCAATATGGAATGTGAAATTAATGTGTCATTTTTACTTCAGCACGTGATTAATGTAGTTAGAATGCGAGTAGATTTGCACCACATTTGAATCATGTACAGATTCTATACACATTAACAAACATCTTCTACTTACACACTGTTATGACAAATTAAATTGGTACAAACTTGCTGAAGAGCAAATCAGCGTGATGTAAAAAAAGCCTTAGGGCTTCCCTGGTGGCGCAGTGGTTGAGAGTCCGCCTGCCGATGCAGGGGACACGGGTTCGTGCCCCGGTCCAGGAGGATCCCACGTGCCGCAGAGCGGCTGGGCCCATGAGCCATGGCCGCTGAGCCTGCGCGTGCTCCGCAATGGGAGAGGCCACAACAGTGAGAGGCCCGCGTACGGCAAAAAAAAAAAAAAAAAAAGCCTTAAAATATATAAAACCTTTGAACCATGTATGTGTCCTTCAGGAATTTATCCTAAGGATGGAACCAAATATGGTGTAATGATACGTGTATATATCATGTTTATTATACTTTTAACATTAATGTAAATTTTAAATAATTTCAGTGCTTAACTATAAGAGATTAGTAAATGAAACACAGACAAACAAGGACACTCTGTTCAGCCAATACTAGTGATACTAATGGTTTGGATATATGTTTATTAGCATGAAAGAATATTTAAAATACATTAAACATAAAAGCACCTTGAAAAATGCCATGTAACCTGTAATCCCATTTTTCATAACTTCTGATGCCAGTTTTATAACTATGTATTTATACATGCATATTGAAAATATTCCAGGAGGATATCACAATGATAATAATAGCCATTTGCAGATAGAGACATTATAGATGGTTATCTTTTTGTATTTAAGTGCATTCCGTTTTTTTTAATGGGCATTATTATCTATATATTCATAAAAAATACAGTAATCTTGCCTTCATACTTGAAAATCTTAATGGCAAAGGGACACATGCCACTTAATATGATATCATCCGGGGCAGTGAGAGCCGGGGCATGTAAAGTAATCTGTGACAGAAAGGGAGGAAAGGAATCGCAGAATTCTAAAGACAATAACAAATTATTGTTTTTTATATTATGAATTTGGATAAATTTGCTGCCAATTTCGTGTAATTGGCCATCTGTCTTGGTTAATTCAGACTTTCTTAGAAAATCTAATAATTTGGAAAAGATTCTTGCATATGACTACATAGATTCTTAAATTTAAAAAAGGGTAATTGATATTCAACTATAATCTGCTCAAGATTTAAATAACAGTTGCAAAGCGACAGTTGTTGAAAAGGTAATCCGATAACCTCATTCAGAGTAACATTCAAGCAAAACCAGTAAGTATGCCATAGCAAAATGACAATAATAGTAATATATGAATAAGAGAAAACCTAAAATCTTTCACACTTTCCACTTCACACTGCCTCTTCTCAGGTTGTCCATAATTTCAGATTTTACCTGAAACAAATATCCAAACAATTTAGAATTTTCTTTATAGTTGTATATGTGCTAGAATAATGTGCCTTAGGTAAAGCTCTTACTAGGTAATAATGGAAGTTTATTTTAATTTCTTGGAATTCTCTTAATTTAACTTTAACTTTGGAGGAGATACTTTCTCAGTCTTTCTCAGGTTCTTCCTATCATAAAAACAACATCAAGATGATTTCTCCACAGCTTGTAAATCTCTTATGCACATTCAGACTTGTAACTTGTCGTTATACCCCTACCAATTCTGTAGGTGAGAGCAGATAACACTAAAGCAAGTCAGAGCCAAAAAACTAACAAGGCAGCTGGCTGTCACGCATTCTAGTAACTCAAGCCAGTTTACAAAAGTCACACTGTCAGGAAAATGAGCTTACTGTCCTTTATTTTTTCTCCTTTGCAGCAGACATTACAAAAATTTTGTGAGGCAGTATGGGTTTATGAGAACGTCGCTGTCTAGTATAAACATGATTTTATCATGATGTTTGACAGGTTGCAACACAAAAGAATTTCCCACAGTTATTGGACAGTATAGTCATTTTTACTTAAGGTTCATTTATGCCTCCTGGTGATCTCACCTTTTGTCCACTGCAGAAGCCCTCCCATACTCATCTCCTGAAATTTTCTATGGTATACATGGTTTGTTTATGCATTTCTCTGTTCCTCATTATTGATTACTTAGAACAGGTTTATTTGACTCCTCCAATTGGCTGGGTTATATTCCAACGCTGTTCTTGGCTTTTCACACACTTGTGGTCTCTTCCTCATTACCTTCTTGGTTATTCTTTAGTTACTTTGAATTCACTGACTTTCTACATTCTGTTTCTACTTAGTAGGTGTAATGTATTCATCCCTCATTATCTGAATCAAATCCATTATTGAAAATGTGTTGACTATTGATTTTTTTAAATAGTAGAAGCTTCTATGCCATTATTTTTAATAGGAAAGTTAACATGCATTCCCAGCCTATAAAAACACCCAACCAAATCTTCCAAAGTAGTAATAAATACTGAAGCACCTATACAAAACTCAACAGACTTTTGCATAATATAAAGCACTAATGCACCAATTACTTAATCATTTAACACCTAATTATTGAGCACTTTTTGAGCTTATTAGTGTATATGTGTGTAGTATATAATGATACTGCTGTGTAAAGTATTAGCTACGAATTACCTATTCCCCCTAAGCAGAAACTTGAAGAACGATTAAGTTACAGATGCAGTAAATAAAAATAACCCTTAAAACAAAAACAACAAAGAAAAGAGGTAGATTTTTTTTTTTTTTTTTTTTTTTTTGCGGTATGTGGGCCTCTCACTGCTGCGGCCTCTCCCATTGCGGAGCACAGGCTCTGGACACGCAGGCTCAGCGGCCATGGCTCACGGGCCCAGCCGCTCCGCGGCATGTGGGATCTTACCAGACCGGGGCACGAACCCGTGTCCCCTGCATTGGCAGGCGGACTCTCAACCACTGCGCCACCAGGGAAGCCCCTATGAGGTAGATTTTAAAATTAAACTCTTGCAGACTTCTTGATTGAAGTGAAAAGTGGGGTGGAAGATGTAGTCAAAGCTGCTGCTTGCTGAAGGGGGAGGATGAGCAGAAGGGGGCTAGTGAAGCGGGGAGAGAGGCAGGAATAAATGCCTGAGGTTTGACCATGTCCAAGTACATGGAACTAGTGGACAGTTTTGTCTTGTTGGCTCTTTTAACTCTAGAAATGGGTGGTTGTAAACTACCAGCTGATGCCAGAGACCACAACAATAAGAGGCTTAAAACTCGAATTCCGCATCTGTTTCCATTCCCTTTGTTTGTGTCAATAAAACTGGTGATAATATGATAATATGAGATGCTCATATTTCTGTCATGATCACATGCACTTGTCAAATTATTTTAAAAATTTATTTATTTAAGAATGTCCTTGAAGAAATATTACAAATAATCAGTTTAATTAAATCATTGCTGTTGAGTGCATCTTCTTAATGTTCTATGTAATAAAATAGGAAGTATGCATAAGTAATTCTGATTGACACAGAAATATGTTGTCCCAAGGAAAAGCGCTTGCTTTGATTATTGGAGGTGCAAGTTGAATTGTTCACTTTTCTCGTAGTATACCATTTTTAGTTGAAAGAATAATTGGCAGACTATGTTTATTCAGGTATTTTGCCAAATTATTTTTATCTGCATGATCTAAAATTTATTTAGAGATTTGTACCAAGTATTTATATTTTCTTTGAATTCACAGTAATAATTACACTGAATGAATTTCTTGCTGTAATTTCTTGCTATTGCATACAAACCAATTCTGCAACATTTTCACTGTTCACAGTAGTAAATCTGACCTCTTATACTAGACCCAAGATGTGTGTTTCATTAGTTCTCTTCATAAAACTTTTGGAAGTTTACCAAAAAAGCATAGAACAGTGTGTTTTTCCATATTTTATTGTTAGGCATGAGGTCTGTTTTAAAGCCCAGTTGATTAATATGAGTACCTTCTTGCTCTCAGGACCATTTCACTAATCCTTTGTTAGAGCAGAGTCATCTCCATTAGCACCTCACTGCACGTAATGCATCACTCATATCATATAATATGCCTTCAAGGTTGTCAGTACCCCTGGCTGTAACAGTAACAGTGGTAATGGGAGATGTAAAGATCACTTGTACGTTATCTCAAAATCAACAATCCTGGAAAGATGTTCTTGAGCAGGACATACCCTAGATATATCAAAAGAGCTGTTTGCAGATTTGTCCTTCTTGAATTCTTCTTGAAACTTTTTGATGAATGGTGACAGAAAGCTTTTCACTGAGCTTTGACTACCTCTTCATCATTTAGCATTACACTTTGGACTTACTACAGTATTGATGCTGAGGCCATGCTCTCCCTGGATTGCTCCCAGGCAGTGACCAAGCACAGTGGTGTTGGCCTGGGGTCCAACCAGGAGCTCACTACTTTCTTAGAGCTTCACCACTTCTGAGGCCTGCCTACCCAGTTTTCATCTTCTTGTCTCCTTTCCCAAGTGCTAGACCTGCTTTAGAATCTAAAGGCTCTCCCTGTCTATGCCCAGTCCCTTTTATTTTTCACAGATATCTCTCCAGTGTCTTTCATGAATGCCTCAGAGAATCTGAACTAACATATCTTTTAATAAAAAATAACTTTACAAAATTCCATTAAGATCCCTGGGGTTTACAAAGTAATGCTTTGGCTGAACATCACCTTTAAAGTTTCTACCCAAATCTAGTGTGTAGTGAGTTGAATAGTGCCTGCCCCCCCCCAGCCCCCCTACAAAAGATATGCCCAAATTCTAACCCCTGGAACCAGTGAAGGTAACCTTATTTGGGAAAAGGGTCTTTGCAAATATCATTAAAAAATCTCATGATGAGCTCATCCTGGGTTTAGCGCAGGCTCTAAGTCCAATGGCCAGTGTCCTTATAAAAGGCAGAAGAGGAGGGAGGCGGAGTCAAGATGGCGGTGTGGGAAGACGCAAAGTTAGTGTCCCTCCACAACTAGGGTGCCTGCCAGCAGCTGTTGGGGGACTCTGATGCCCAAGGAGACGGGAGGAACCCCAAAGTAAACTGGCAGCTTGTGGGATCTTCGTTCATGAGCCGAAGCTCCTGCGGTGGGAGCTTCGAGTCCAAACCACTGGACTTACAGAGAACCTCAGACCCCAGGGAATATTCATCGAAGTGAGGTCTCACGGAGTTCCTCATCTCAGCACCAAGACTCAGCTCTACCCAACAGGCTACCAATTCCAATGTTGGAAGCCTCAGGTCAAACACCCAGTAAGACAGGAACACAATTTCACTCATTAAAAAAAAAAACAAAATGAGACGGCAAAACGATATGTCACAGATGAAGGAGCAAGGTAAAAACCTACAAGACCAAATAAATGAAGAGGAAATACACAATCTACCTGAAAAAGAATTTGGAGTAATTATAGTAAAGATGATCCAGAATCTTGGAAGTTGAATGGAGGCACGGATTGAGAAAATATAAGAAATGTTTAACAAAGATCTAGAAGAACTAAAGAACAAACAGAGATGAACAACACAATAACTGAAATGAAAAATACACTAGAAGGAATCAATAACAGAAAAATGGAGGCAGAAGAACGAATAAGTGAGCTGGAAGACAAAGTGGTGGAAATAACTGCTGAGGAGCAGAATAAAGAAAAAAGAATGAAAAGAATTGAAGACAATTTCAGAGACCTCTGGGACAACACGAAATGCACCAACATTCGAATTATAGGGGTCCCAGAGGAAGAGAAAAAGAAAGGGTCTGAGAAAATATTTGAAGAGATTATAGTTGAAAACATCCCTAACATGGGAAAGGAAGTAGTCACCCAAGTCAAGAAAGCACAGAGAGCCCCATACAGGAGAAACCGTAGGAAAAACATACCAAGACACATGTTAATCAAACTAACAAAAATTAAATTCAAAGAAAAACTATTAAAAGCAGCAAGGGAAAAACAAAAAATAACATAACGGAATCCCCATAAGGTTATCAGCTGATTTTTCAGCAGAAACTCTGCAGGCCAGAAGGGACTGGCAGGATATACTTAAAGTGATGAAAGAGAAAAACCTACAACCAAGATTACTCTCCCCAGCAAGGATCTCATTCAGATTTGATGGAGAAGTCAAAAGCTTTTCAGACAAACAAAAGCTAAGAGAATTCAGCCCCATCAAACCTGCTTTACAACAAACGCTGAAGAAATTTCTTTAGGCGGAAAACACAAGAGAAGAAAAGACCCACAAAAACAAACCCAAAACAATTAAGAAAATGGTAATAGGAACATACATATCTATTATAACCTTGAAAGTAAATGGATTAAATACCCCAACAAAAAAGCACAGACTGGCTGAGTGGATACTAATACATGACCCATATATATGCTGTCTACAAGAGACCCACTTCAGACCTAGGGACACTTCCAGACTGAAAGTGAAGGAATGGAAAAAGATATCCCATGCAAAAGAAAGCTGGAGTAGCAATACTCGTAGCAGATAAAATAAACTTTAAAGACTGTTACAAAAGATAAAAAGGGACACTAGATAATGATCAAAGGATCAATCCAAGAAGAGGATATAACAATTATAAATGTTTATGCACCCAACATAGGAGCAACTCAATACATAAGTCAAATGCTAACAACCATGAAAGGAGAAATCGACAGTAACACAATAATAGTAGGGGACATTAACACCCCACTTATACCATGGACAGATTATCCAAACAGAATATAAATAGGGAAACACAAGCTTTAAATGACACAGTAGACCAAATAGATCAAATTGATATTGATAGAACATTCCTCCCCAAAAGTGGCAGAATACACTTTCTTCTCAAGTGCACATGGAACATTTTCCAGGATAGATCACATTTGGGTCGCAAATCAATCCTCAGAATATTTAAGAAAATAGAAATCGTACCAAGCATCTTTTCTGATGACAACACTGTAAGATTGGAAATAAATTACAGGAAAAAAACTGTAAAAAACACAAATGCACGGAAGCTAAACAGTGAGCTACTAAATAACCAAGAGATCATTGAAGAAAACAAAAAAGAAATTAAAAAAAATTCATAGAAACAAATGACAACAAGAACACGATGACCCAAAACCTATTGGACGCAGCAAAAGCAGTTCTAAGAGGGAAGTTTATAGCAATACAATCTCACCTCAAGAAACAAGAAAAATCTCAAACAATGTAACCCTACACTTAAAACAACTAGAGAAGGAACAAAGAAAACCCAAAGTCAGTAGAAGGAAAGAAATCATAAAGACCAGAGCAGAAGTAAATGAAATAGAAATGAAGAAGACCCAGGCAAAGATCAATAAAACTAAAACCTGGTTCTTTAAGAAGATAAACAAAATTGATAAACACTTAGCCAGATTCATCAAGAAAAAAAGGGAGATGATGCAAATCAAGCAATTTAGAAATGAAAAAGGAGCAGTCACAACTGACAATGCAGAAGTACAAAGGACTATAAGAGAGTACTACAAACAACTATATGCCAATAAAATGGACAACCAGGAAGAAATGGACAAATTCTTGGAAAGGTACAATTTTCGAAGACTGAACCAGGAAGAATTAGAAAATATACACAGACCTCTCACAGGTAATGAAATTGAAACCATAATTAACAATCTTCCAACAAACAAAAGTCCAGGACCAGATGGCTTCACAGGTGAATTCTATCAAACATTTAGAGAAGAGCTAACACTGATCCTTCTCAAACTCTTCCAAAAAATTGCAGAGGGAGAAACACTCCCAAATTTGTTCTATGAAGCCACCATTACCCTAATAGCAAAACTAGAAAAAGGTATCACACACACACAAAATTATAGACCAATATCACTGATGAACATAGATGCAAAAATCTGAAACAAAATACTAGCAAACAGAATCTGACAGAACATTAAAAGGATCATACACCATGATCAAGTGGGATTTATCCCAGGGATGCAAGGATTCTTCACTATAAATCAATCAATGTGATACATCACATTAACAAATTAAGGAATAAAAACCATATGATCATCTCAATAGATGCAGAAAAATCTTTTGACAAAATTCAACACCCATTTATGATAAAAACTCTCCAGCAAGTGGACATAGAGGGAACCTACCTCAACATAATAATGGCCATATATGACAAACCCACAGCAAGCATCATACTCAATGGTGAAAAAGTGAAAGCATTTCCACTAAGATCAGGAACAAGACAAGGATGTCCACTCTTGCCACTCTTATTTAACATAGTTTTGTAAGTCCTAGCCATGGCAATCAGAGATGAAAAAGAAATAAAAGGAATACAAATTGGAAAAGAAGAAGTAAAACTGTCACTGTTTGCCCATGACGTGATACCATACACAGAAAATCCAGAGATGCCACCAGAGAACTAGTAGAACTAAGCAATGAATTTGGTAAGGTTGCAGGTTACAAAATTAATCCACAGAATTTTCTGGCATTCCTATACACCAACAAGGACAAATCAGAAAGAGAAATTAAGGAAACACTCCCATTTACCACTGCAACAAAAAGAATAAAATACCTAGGAATAAAACTGCCTAAGGAGGCTAGAGATTTGTATTCAGAAAACTATAAAACACTGATGAAATAAATCAAAGATGACATAAACAGATGGAGAAGTATACCATGTTGTTGGATTGGAAGAATCAATATTGTGATAATGGCTATACTACCCAAAGCAATCTACACATTCAGTGCAATCCGTATCAAAATACCAATGGCATTCTTCACAGAATTAGGACAAAAAATTTTACAATTTGTATGGAAACACAAAAGACCCCGAATAGCCAAAGCAATCTTGAGAAAGAAAAATGGAGTTTGAGGATTCAGGCTCCCTGAGTTCAAACTATACCACAAAGCTACAGTAATCTAGACAGTATGGTACTGACATGAAAACAGAAATATAGATCAGTGGTACAGGATAGAATGCCCAGAGATAAGCCCTCATTCCTATGGGCACCTAATTTATGACAAAGGAGGCAACAATATACAGTGGAGAAAAGACAGCCTCTTCAATATGTGGTGTTGGGAAAACTGGACAGCTACATATAAAAGAATGAAATTAGAGCACTACCTAACATTTAACACAAAATGGAACTCCACATGGATTAAAGACTTAAGTGTAAGACCAGACACTATAAAACTCTTACAGGAAAACATAGGGAAAACACTTTGACATAAACCACAGCAAAATCTTTTGGATCCCCCTCCTAGAGTAATGGAAATTTAAAAAAATAAACAAGTGGGACCTAATGAAACTTAAAAGCTTTTGCAAACAAAGGAAACCATAAACAAGACGAAAAGACAACCCTCAGAATGGGAGAAAATATTTGCAAATGAACCAACAGACAAAGGATTAATCTCCAGAATATGCAAACAGCTCATGGAGCTCAATATCAAAAAAACAAACAACCCAATCCAAAAATGTGTGGAAGACCTAAACAGACATTTCTCCAAAAAAGATATACAGATTGTACACAAACACATAAAAGGATGGTCAACATCACTAATTATTAGAGAAATGCAAATCAAAACTACAATGAGGTATCACCTTATGCCGGTCAGAATGGCCATCATCAAAAAAGCTAGAAACAATAAATGCTGGAGAGGGAGTGGTGAAAAGGGAACCCTCTTGTACTGTTGGTTGGAATGTAAATTGATACAGCCACTATGGAGAACAGTATAGAGGTTCCTTAAAAAACTAAAAAGTAGAACTACCATATGAACCAGCAATCCCACTACTGGGCATATACCCTAAGAAAACCATAATTCAAAAAGTGTCATATACCACAATGTTCATTGCAGCACTATTTACAATAGCCATGACATGGAAGCATCCTAAGTGTCCATTGACAGATGAATGGATAAAGAAGATG
Source organism: Delphinapterus leucas (assembly GCF_059928025.1). Classification (NCBI taxonomy): domain Eukaryota; kingdom Metazoa; phylum Chordata; class Mammalia; order Artiodactyla; family Monodontidae; genus Delphinapterus; species Delphinapterus leucas. The sequence goes on along the minus strand of NC_143137.1, from coordinate 67,405,675 downwards.
TGGCACATATGTGCATTGGAATATTACCCAGCCATAAAAAGAAACAAAATTGAGTTATTTGTAGTGAGGTGGATGGACCTAGAGTCTGTCATACAGAGTGAAGTAAGTCAGAAAGAGAAAAACAAATACCATATGCTAACACATATATATGGAATCTTAAAAAAAAAAAAGAAAAAAAGTTTTTGATGAACCTAGTTGCAGGGCAGGAATAAAGAGGTAGACATGGAAAATGGACTTGAGGACATGAGGTGGGAGGGAAAATTTGGGGAGAAGTGAGAGTAGCATCAACCTATATATACTACCGAATGTAAAACAGTTGGCTGGTTGAAAGCAGCAGCATAGCATAGGGAGATGGGCTCGGTGCTTTGCGATGACGTAAATGGCTCGGATAGGGAGGATGGGAGGGAGGCTCAAGAGGGAGGGGATATGGGGACATGTGTATGCATATGGCTGATTTGCTTTGTTGTGAAACAGAAACTAACACAGTATTGTGAAGCAATTATAGTCCAATAAAGATCTATTTAAAAAATAAATAAATAAATAAATAAATAAATAAAAGGCAGAAGAGAAGAAGACACAGAGAAATGGAGAAGACTATGTTCCGACAAGGACAGACATCAATGTGATGGGTCAACAAGGCCAAGATTGCCAAGGATTTTCAGCAGCCACTGGAAGCTAAGGGAGAGGCATGAGACAGATTCTTCCTCAAAGCCTCCAGAAGGAACCATCCTTGCAGTTACCCAATATCAGATCTCTGGCCTCCCGAACTATGAGAAAATAAATTTCTGTTGTTTTAAGGCACGAAGTTTGTGGTAATTTTTTACAGCAGCCTAAGAAACTTACAAACAGTGTTAGCTTACTTTCAGCAGCTTTTGTGTTCCTGGCAGGTATTTTTTTTTCTCCCCCAAAATGACCGAGAATTTTCTCTGTAGTAGATAGAAGCACATTGATCAGTGGATTCCTGCAGTTCCCTGGGAGGCTGCTATAGCCTCATTCATCTTCTCATTTCTGATTCGTAACTTGTGCAATGGTACACAGTCCTTAAACCATCTCTGAGTGCTCTGTAACTAAATTCCTTTACAAAATTATCACCATTAATCATTTCCTTCTTTTTTTAGATCTCCAGAAATATTTAAACAATGTGGGAGAAGCCTTTATCCTAATAGGTAAATGGCTGGAATATAGCTAAATTGCATCAGAAATCCTCTCACTTAGAATAGCCAGCTCATTTATTAGCGTATTAGCATTTTTTAAAAATTTGATCACAAATTATGGCAAAGTTTCTTGGAAGCGTTATAGCAAATATACCAATGTAAGATGTAGACTGTGAGAGATACCATTAAAAAACCCACCACCACCATAAATTTCCTTTCTGAACACTGCCTGATAGGGATATTCAGAAAACCAAGTGACAGTATCCAAACACAGTGTTTCCTCTTCAGTCTGCTCTCTGATCGATAACGTGTAAACATATAAAGATTGATTGTCTCATGGTAGGTAAATTCCTCGGCTTAAAGTTGTCAACTGAAGGGAACTTAATCAAAGCCAATCACTTTTCAGAGTAGTAAGTATAATTATAAATACATTTCTCGATTATAATACCAGTACTAATATTATTAGAGGTTCTAACGTCCTGGAGAATTTGCCATGCCAGAAAAACATATTCCTTTCTGAACTGGAATTCTTGCTGCTTTCTCCTTTTTTCAGTTTATCTGGTAGTGGGATTAGACATCTCCAGATTCCTCAATCTGAACTTTCTGTTCGAAAGTTGGATAAGACTTAAGAGAAGTAAGAATTAGAGATGGGAATATTTAGGAGGGGGATATTTAGGGGGTGTGGAGCTGAGTATCCTTCTAGGGTATGTGGAGATGTTTTAAATTATGAATCATAGACTGTTGTGGCTGGAAGAGTCCTAAAATATTGTGTCTTCTAATCTCTCAGTGTTAGAGGGACAAAATCGAGGTCTGTTTTATGAGAGGACTCTCCTACAGATCATCTGAGAACCAGGGTCTAGAATAATTCCATGTATAGTTACGTCCCGCCTTTTCACATTAAAGCTTTCACAGCCTCCAGAGGCATGGTATGGATGAGTGTGGGTACAGAAAGCCACAAGATAAATGTGCTCCTTTTCCTTGAGTTCTATTTTGAATTTAAAACTTGGGGACAGTCTTTTGGAGTTTTACGTTCTTTAAAATATCTATGTGAACAAATTATATTCTTTGAAATATGTATGCCAGCAAAGTAAATAATTTTCTATTTTTCCAGGTTGCATAATATTGTGTTTGTTGGTAAATGTACAGAGAGCTGCCAATTTTTATGGTCAGAAACTACTTAGAAATTTTGGTAATTTTGTATTGTCTTAAAACAGGATATTATTATCATTACGACTACAGAATATACTATTGTTTCCAGAATGTCTGATTCCTCAGTAAATGTTTTGCAACTCACAAAAGAACTTAAAAAGTAAAACAAAACTTTCATCTTCTGAACTAGCGTGGGTTTCAAGATTTTTAATGGCGTACAGATTTAAAATTGTAACTCATAGTTGCATTTCATTAAATATTTTGATTGAAACACATATAATGACTGCACTTAATGCTATTGCCTATGAAAGTGAATTTTCCATAACAAGGTCAAAATTGATAATTTAAATATAACTTTAATTGAAATCATTTTACGTTGTATCTTGGTTGTTGCAGATAGGAAGTTTAAAGCATCTAGTGAAAATGCAAAAGTAAATGAAAATTGATAATAATCTGAAATTAAGTTTATGGTTAAAAAAAATTTCCCAGAGCTCAGTATAAATCTGACAGCAGAGGTGAGGATAAGGGCTCACAGTTAATATAATAATACTTAATGTGCACCAGGTACTAAACTCAGCAGAAGCACAAGGAAGATATTATTATTATCATTCCCATTTACTAATAGCAACATTGTCATCACAAATAGTGAATGGTGGTTAATTAGCACTAGCGAATCTAAAAATCTTGATATTTAGTTGAAAATGAGCTCATTAGTTTGAAGATGCCACATCATATTTGTGAAGGAACGACTTGAACAATACTGCATGATCATTTCTCGCAACTATATATATATATATATATATATATATATACATACATACATATATATAAATCTAGTCTATCTCGCTGGAAAAATACAGTGAATTCAATTTGTAAAACCTACCCTCACTGAATCTAATAAATGACTCAAAATAACTTTTAAAAAGAAAGAAAAAAATATAAGGAATAAAAGAGCAGACTTTAACTTCAAGGAGGGGGGAAAAAATATGTAACTTCAACCATACAAGTTATAAAGTGTTGTCAAGGAACAGAAAGTGTCAATTATCTCCCTGTTATTTTTCAGCCTCTCCAAAATGAACTGAGTGAATGTGTGCTGGCATGGGTAGAGTCGTCGGAAAGGAAGGGAAGAGCAGGGGTGGTGGAAAAAGGGACAAGAGGCTTATGCCTCTCTAGAGAAATAACCCTTTTCATTACTAACAGTGATGGGTCTACGTAGACCTTAACTACTTGAGCTTTCTATTTTATCCTCTGGACAAGGGGGAAGGCTGAAAAGACAGTTATTAAACAGAATGTTATGTGTCCAAGCATAATTGGCCACTTAAGAGAATGGAGAAAAGTTGAAGGGAAGGGGACAAAAAGAAAGACAAGAACCACCGAGGTACTGTTAGCTCTGGGGAAACACACATAGAAAACAACCTGAAGTACCAATTTCTCTCTTTCATATCCCATTATGGCTGGTACAAAGCAGGTTGGCATCTGAGTAGAGGGCATAAAGCTCTGAAAAGCACAGTAACTGCCCAAAATTGTTCTCTCAGACTGAAGAGAATGACCAGCGGAGTCACAGGGGACTCTTCCTGAGTTGAAGTAATGATCTAACACCCGAGGGCAGTGCCCCATGAGAAGTCATTGAAATAGTCTCCTTGTTTCCCCCCGTAACTCTCTTGCCCCTCTCACTCCATAGCACTTGGATGGACAAACCACAACCCTAGTTAATTTTAACTCTCCCCCTATTTTATAGCTGACTAGCCTTCCGTGTGGCCTGACAGTCATGCCCCATTTCCCTTGTCCATTCACTTCCGCTGTCTTTTCAACACCTCACACCTCTCCTCAGATCACCATCTTTTCCTTTGTCCTCTTTGCTCAGCTCATGGCCTTTCTTTCTCCTCCATTGACTAAAGTAATCAGAGGAAAACTTTACACACACCAACTGGACATCTGTCTCCCGCATCACACGAATCCATATATTGTCCCATCTCACTTAGGTAAACTGTCCATGCCCCGCACCCTAAGCCAGACCTTCTGACTTCCTGCTGTGAATGAGATTGTGTTCTTTCTTATCCACTTAAGGACACCATTTTAGTGGCTTTCCCTTCTTTTCCCTTCATTTTCAATTGTTCCCAGTCTACTGGATCATTTCTATCAGCATGCTGTTTTCTTTTTTCTCCTCTTAAAGAATTATCTTGAGTCCACTTCCTGCAGTCCAGCTACTGCTCCAAATTCTCCGCTTCCATTTGTAGCAAATCTTTTTGAATGAGTTGCCTCTGTTTGCTGCCTCCCACCCCTCCCATCTTATTTTCTCTTAACTCACTGTGATAGAGCTTTTGTCTCAGCACTAAACTGAAACAGTTCTTGACAGGACACGAATGACTTTCTTCTTGCTAAATCCAGTGATCAGTTTCTGCCCCTCATCTTACTTGACATTATGTGACACTGAATTCATGCCACTTGCTTCTCCTGGTTTTCTTGCTATTTCACTCAATACTCATTCTTAGTCTCCTTGCATGTTCCCCTTCTTTTCCTGATGTCTGAAATTCAGAGTGTTCCATGTCTCAGTCCTTGGTATCTTTTCTACATTTATTCTCTGTGTGATATCATCCAGCTCTGGATTTAAACATCATTTATACAAATAACACTCAAAGTTAGTTTTTTAGCTCAGACCCTCTTCTGAATTCCACACTTATGTATAATTGCTTCCTTGATTGCTACACTTGGATGTCTAATAGATTTCTCAATTGTAAAATCCCTAAAACTAGAGTTGAGAACTCTCCATCCCAAGCCTGCTCCCTCTGTAGTGTTCCCCATTCCTCTTTATCCAGTTCTTCAAACATAAAACCTTGGGATCCTCTTGACTCTTCACTTTCACAACCCATATCCAATCCGTCAGGAAACCCTTTTGGCTCTGCTTTCAAAATAATCTGTCAAAATTAAAAAAAAAATTAAAAAAAAAAGAAAAAGGGGACTTCCCTGGTGGCACAGTGGTTAAGAATCTTCCTGCCAATGCAGGGGACATGGGTTTGATCCTTGGTCTGGTAAGATCCCACATGCTGTGGAGCAACTAAGCCCGTGAGCCGCAACTACTGAGCCTGAGCTCAGAGCCCACGAGCCACAACTACTGAGCCCGCAGGCTGCAACTACTGAAACCTGTGAGCCTAGAGCCCATGCTCCTCAACAAGAGAAGCCTCCTCAATGAGAAGCCCGCGCACCGCAACGAAGAGTAGCCCCTGCTCACTGCAACTAGAGGAAGCCAGCGTGCAGCAACAAAGACCCAATGCAGCCAAAAATAAATAAATAAATAAAATTATTAATAATAATAATAAAAAATACCCTGCTCCATCACTAATACCTTCAAGCAAAGTCATATCTCTAGACTGGATTAATATAGTAATTGCATAATTATTTTCCTGCTTTTATCCTTGTCTTCTGCAGTCTGTATTCAATACAGTAGAGTGCTCCTTTAAAAAAATATTTTGAAGTAATGATAGATTCACAGAAACTTACCAAAAAATATGTACAGGAGGCCCCATGTACCAGCTGCAGATGGTTATATCTTACATAAATATGGTTTATAAAATTCTATCAAAACACTGGTATAATGCACAAAGCTTATTCAGATTTCATTAGCTTTATGTGAACAGAGTGCTTCTTTTAAAACATAAATTAGATTCAGTGTTTTGCCCAAGTCTCGCCTTTTCACAAAAGTCTACTCTAACCTTGTTGTTTAAAATCACAAACTGTCCTGCAAGCTGATAATCCCTTTTACCTTGTACTATTTTTCCATAATAGCTGAAATCTTTTAATGTTTATGTATTATGTTTATTTTCTATCTTCTTGCACTAGAATATAAACCATGTGAGCCAGAATATTTTTGGTTTTGTGCAATAATATATTCCAGGTACTTAGAATACTACTTGTTTTAAACTCAATTCATGCCTTTCAAATATTTGAGAGAATAATTGCACACTTGCAGCTGGGGCTTTTGTTTATGCCCTTTATCTTTATTTGTTTTGAAAGACTTGTTCTTTCTCCCTAGAGTATATAAAATTTTATGTTTATTAGTTCATTAACTACTGCTCATACGAGTCAAATGTTATCGTCTCTTCCCAACTCCACATTCACGATGTCATACTGAAGGCTTGAAATGGCCATGATGGGAATATTTATAAGAGCTAAATCAGCAAACATTTCAAGTCAGCACTCTGTACCCTCAGCAGTTGTTAAACATTTGCCAGCACTCCACTGAATCTAACCGGTCACTTCAGCACCAATTAAAATTCTTTTTTTTAATTAATTAATTTATTCATTTATTTATTTTTGGCTGCATTGGGTCTTTGGTGCTGCGTGCGGACTTTCTCTAGTTGCAGTGAGAGGGGGCTACTCTTCATTGCAGTGCACGGGCTTCTCATTGTGGAGGCTTCTCTTGTTGTGGAGCACGGGCTCTAGGTGCATGGGCTTCAGTAGTTGTTGCACACAGGCTCAGTAGTTGTGGCTTGCGGGCTCTAGAGCGCGGCCTCAGTAGTTGTGGCTCTCGGGCTTAGTTGCTCGGTGGCATGTGGAATCTTCCCGGACCAGGGCTTGAACCCGTGTCCCCTGCATTGGCAGGCGGATTCTTAACCCCTGCACCATCGGGCAAGTCCTAAAATTCTTAATTAAAATTGTTTTCCATATCAACTTTTTGTTATTGTATAGATGAGTGGCTCAAATGAAAGCATATATTTTCCTGGTGAATTTCCTATACATTACAATATGCATATGCAGTATAAGTTATTTCACGGGTTCTTAGGACAGTGTCCAGCTGGCTTAGGTTTATTAACAAAATTCTCAGATATTTTGTTTATCTAAGCTTCACTCCTACAGATATTTTGTCCAAGGCATTGCAGTAGATGCACACATCAAAAAGTTAAGCATAGGTAGATGAAGAAGGGAAAAATTAATAGCAAACGCATAAAAGTGTTTTAAGGACTAGTCGTTTAAGAGTATTATCATCAAATAATGATATTAAAAGGAGAAAGGAGATTTTCTTCATGGTCTCAGATCAAGTTATTCTGGAGTTAAATAGTTGTCTTTCCAGGTAAATAGACGTAGCTAGCTACTGCAATGTGTATAGCCCTTTTCTGGAAGATATTGTGGCCATTGTCTTTTCAAGTTAACAATGATCCCAAGAACTTGCAAGAACACGTGGAGAGGAAACTTATACTAAGGACACCCTAAGAGCTTATTTTACATCTTTTCCTAGTGTAGTTGTATCATTAGAATATTCTTCTTAGGGTGTATTTTAAAATCCAAGTGTATAGATTTCAACTAGCATATAAGGTGCTACAGTGTGACTATTTTTTAACAATAATTACCCTTTTTTTTCAGTCTCTTGGTAGTTTTATTAAAATTTTCACGCAAGTAGATGTGAACTTCTGTCTCTTGATGACTAGTTCTCCAAATGTTTTATTCTATACTGCTGTAGGTGTTTCTTTTCTGCTGCTGACTACAATTTAAGTAGAGCATCTTTTGTATCACCTGAGGAATTGCATTAATAGCAATGTCAACTTCTGGAATTTCAAAATACTATTTTTTGCCATTGTGACCGGAGGTGAGAGTAGACAAATTTTTATGTAAAATGTTCTAATATGTTTTTGTTTCCCTGATAGAAGCCCACTGAGCAACAACCAGACAAAATATATATACATATATAGGAAAATATAGCAGGAAAAATTTGCTGATTAACTCTGTTTCTTTGTGTATCTTTTTTAAGAATCAGAGCAGTGGTTAATTCAACCTTACCTGAATATGAAAATCATGTGAGGAGCTTTTTAAAAATCCTTATTTAAAAATCCTTATATCTGAGATCCACCCCAGACCAATGCAACCTGTATCACTGTGTTTTGGGCCCAGGCATCAGTGTATCTTAAAAATTACTCAGGTGATCATAAGATGGATCCAGGTTTGAGTACCGCTGGTTTAAAAACAAAACTGTTTTGGTTAGACAAAGATAAAGCTCTTTTGCTAATTTTAAGTACTATATGTAGCTAAGGGAAATGTTAATTATCAAATTTAATTTTGTATCATTTACAGATGGTTCTCAACTTACGATGGGTTAATTTAATGATTTTTTGACTTTATGGTGGTGCAAAAGAAATATATATTCAATAGAAACTGTACTTTGAATTTTAGATTTTGATCTCTTTCCAGGCCAGCCATATGTAGTACATTACTCTCTCATGATGCCAGGTAGCAGCAGTAAGCTGTAGCTCTCACTCAGCCATGGGATTGCAAGGGTTAACAACCCATGTAATTAGAACCATTCTGTTTTTCACTTTCGGTAAATATTCAATAAATTACATGAGGTATTCAATACTTTACTATAAAATTGTTTTTGCGTTTGATGATTTTGCCCAGTCGTACGTTAATGTAAATGTTATGAGCACATCTTCATTAGGCTATGCTATGCTATGATGTTTGCTAGGTTGGGTGTATTCAGTGCGTTTGTTTGTTTGTTTTTTGCGGTACGCGGGCCTCTCACTGTTGTGGCCTCTCCCGTTGCGGAGCACAGGCTCAGCGGCCATGGCTCACGGGCCCAGACACTCCGCGGCATGTGGGATCTTCCCAGACCGGGGCACAAACCCGTATCCCCTGCATCGGCAGGCGGACTCTCAACCACTGCGCCACCAGGGAAGCCCAATTTTGAGTTTTAAATGACATAAGAAGATCAAACACTTTGCAGTCTCCAAAACACTCTACACATGCAAACTTTAATTCATAGTGTTAATAGTACTCAATGCATACATCGAGTATAGATTCTAAGAGAATTATTATGAGGAGTTCCACACAGGGCAAATTGCTGTCTGCTGTAGTTGAAGGTGGCCCTGAGAAGTTTTGCAGACAAGGTGGCAGGTAAACTATGGCATATATTATGCTTGAACTTCATTTGACATTGAAGGGAATGCTGGGCAAAAAGAACATAATGAGAAAAGGAAGGACTCTGGAATCATGAGATACCATGGGAATTGGATGTCTATATATTGAATTGTAAATATGGAAGGCACAGAAAATAAATATCTCTAGGTACGTTTGGATCATATTTTGAGACATCTATGATGCCAATTGTGCTTCAATTCAAAGACAAAAGGAAATATTGAATGATGATGATGTGTTTGAAGTCTCTTTAGGATGGAACAAAGGAACAGGAATCTACTGGGCACTAGACACTTTGCTAGACACGCTATTTCAAGGTCTGTATCATTATTACAATTTCAAGTATTAGAAAACTGAGCCACAGAGAGGTTAAATATATGCCCAGGGACATTCAGCCAAGAGTTCTGGAGCCAAGACTCAAATCCAAATTTATCTGGCTTTAAATCTTTCCATTACTCCATGGGGCCTTTGCAATTAATCCGACAAACACATGTTGAGTTTTTTGGAATAAAGAAGCAAAGAGGCAGTAAAATCACAAGGGAAGCTTATTCAAGATGCAACAGACACCTAAAGAGATAGGAAGTAAACTAAAAGTGTTCTGTTTTTTTATGTAGCATTTTTTAGGACCCATTAGCTTGCTTCTTCTATTTTCTAATCATTGCCAAATACACTTTTCAATTTATTTTTATGTCAGAATTATATGAAAGGATTTAAATTTTCCTTGAAAATCATGTACACATTCAGAATATTCCTAACTGAACATTTCTGAAATGTAGCTACTTTAACTCTCATGGCATTGGATATTATGTGACTCAGCCAAACATGAGAGGATTCACAGGGAGCGAGTACTTTAGAGGACCTCTGGGACGACTCATGCACTAGAGCAGGTGCTAGAAAGACAAGCCAGAATCTCCTCTCTCAATCCCCAGGTAGATTTCCTCCATTTCAGCATATATCAAAAGTGTTTGCTCAACAGAATTACTCCTGCTTTTGGGCTTAGTACCACCTTACTTTTTAGATGATGCTGACAGTGATGGAAAAGACAACCTAAAATGACCTTGTTCTCTTTGTTGTGGTTAATAACATTAAATTACTTCCTCGTAAGATGGATATGCTAGTCAGAAGGCAGCCATTGGTATCCAGTGTTCTTCTCTAAGTTTCCTGCCCTAGTAGCCAAGGCAAGCATTGTTGACTCTGGAATTAGCCGTCTATTTCAGAATTGCCTCGTCATGATCCTCCTTTGCTTTCTAGGAGACCCAATAGTTTGTGCTGAGCATCTGTCCTAATCCCTTATCCCAAGGGTTAAAGCAGCTGTTTTAACCTGGCTGCCTGGCATTTCAGTTGCCAATCTTTTTTGGAAGCCGGACCTTTGTCCCATTACAAATACGTATTAACAGTGAATTGATCTCCCGGTTCACAGCTGCCTGCCTGTCTGGCTTCCTGCTTGGATTTCTCAGCCCAGAATCTGTCACTGTGCTCTCATACTTGAAGTTCCAATATTAGCTCAAATATGACTGAAACGATGTCTTTCACTCAACTACTATTTTTTCATCTAGGTGTCACTTCCTTGGTATGTCTTGTACTAGTGGGTAGGTTGGACATAGTTATGCATCCTTTCTTCTCTTTGCTGCCCCAGTGTATTTTTGTTTTTGTTTTTTGGCCAAGCCATGTGGTTTGCAGGACCTTAGTTCCCGTACCAAAGATCAAATCTATGCCCCTTGCAGTGGAAGCACAATGTTCCACCCACTGGGCTGCTGGGAATTCCCGCCCAATGTTGTTTTGGACAGACAGTTGATTATAATCAAAAGTTAGGAATGTTTATGATGATAGGTAATAGGAACAAATCCAGAAAAGCAACTGAGTTACAAAATAAGTAAGTGTGTGTTCCTATAAAGATACTAGAACACAGCAGTAGGTATTTCACAATCCAGTGCAATTTGGGAATCCAAGCAGATATGTAGACAGTTTACATAAGGGAATTCTGTTTAAATAATACAGGGCTAAGGCAAGATATCTGGAACCCTCTGATGTTCCATGTACAATCTCCATCTATAGAAGACTGGCTGGAAAAGTCAAGACTTTAGTCTCAGGGAGGTTGGACCCAAAAAGTTTACTGGGACATGAATAGAAGAGCAAGATAAGGCTCCAGGTTCTAAACTAGATTGTGAAGTGGGAATTGGATTGTGGGTAAACTTCAGATGTCAAGATGTTAAAAATGGAACTTGAGAATTGGAAAAGGAGCAAGTTGAGTTGATGGTGATTCATCTGAATATGAATCAGAGCTTCTTAAATTGTCCCAGACCAAGATCATCACTGAGCCTCAGCTCATGGAAAATGCAGTCACAGAAATAGAGATTTTGGCTCTTAATTCATTAATTTATTCCTAGCGGTCTCCCACTAAGAATATTCCAGTGTAAACTATGACCAGTAAACTGTTAAAAAGTGACGTGAATAATTTTGAAGGCTGTTGCTTTCTCCAGGGCATTTATAAATGATTACTGATTGTGTATTCCTATGCATATGTGAAATGAAAAGCCCATCTTCAGGTGGTATCTGTGAAGTTCTGTGGAAGTCCTGTGTATAAGAAACCAAATTTTTCTTCTTCCCCTTAAGTTTTATCATGGAGCCAAGCTATGGTTAAAATAGTCTATTGGGATATATTATTCCAGGATTTACACATCTATATATGTATGTCTCTGTAGGTATGTACAGAAGGGTCTGAATCTACATCTATAAACAAGAGGAAGTAAAAGGTGTTCTGCTAAGTTAGAATAGTGCTTTATCATCCCCAGAGAAGGATTTGGGAGTAAGGAGTCAGCTTCATGTCTCTTTTTAATATAGCACCTGGTCTCTGAAGTAGTATAAGTTTCTGCCAAGGTGCACATCAAAGCAATTACTGTAATTTGTTGTATTTTAGGAATAGCTGTGATTATTTCAATCCCAATATTTATTGCAATTCTATTGTTTCAGCTTTGTAATAAATTGAATGCTGTGCAAAAATGAAAATGTGCATTTTCTTCCATAGGGAAACCTTCAATTTAGCAAGGGACACAGAATAACAAATTAACCTTGATCACAGTATTGAAAGTGCTGGCAAGATATATAATGAAAAATATTTATATATAGGAATCTGTACGGGCTTCAAGCACGTTATAGTGCGTGCACACACACACACACACACACACGCACACACACGCAGAGAATCTCAACAAAAAGACAAACAACCCAGTTAAAAAATGGTCCAATGGCCAATAAGCACGTGAAGAGGTGTTCAAGATCATTAGTCATTAGTAAATGACTACTCAAGTGCAAATCAAAACCATTTTATATCCATAGGATGGCTTTAATTAAAAAACTAAAAAATAACAAGTATTGGCAAAGATACAGAAAAACTGGAACCCTCATACGTTGCTGATAGTAACGTAAAATAGTACAGCCCTGTGAAAATCTGTTTGGCGGTTCCTCAAAACGTTAAACATAGAAATACCATATGACCCAGCAATTCTCCTCTTAGGCGTATACCCAAGAGAAGTGAAGCATGTATTTGAACAAAAACATGTATACGCTAATGTTCATAGCATCATTATTCATGGAAACAACTCAAATGCACATCAGCTGATGAATGAATAAGCAAAATGTGGTATATTCGTAAAATGGAATATTTTTTAACCTGTAAAGAGGAATGAACTACTGACACATGCTACAACATACATTAACTTTATGCTAAGTGAAAGAAGTCAAACACAAAGACAATACATTATATAATTCCATTTGTATGAAAAGTCCAGGGTTTTGGGGTTTCTTTTGGGGATGAAGAAAATGTTCTGGAAATAGATAGTGGTGATGGTTGCACAGCATTTTGAATATACTAATGAACCACTGAATTGTATACTTTAAAATGGTTATTAAAGTGGTAAATTTGTGTTGTGTGAATTTTATCACAATAAAAAAATACAGTCACATACATATAAAACTAAACAGAATTTACGGTATAAAGAAACAAATGTATAAATACAAATGAAAGTATACTTTATAAAATACAGACATGATGCATTTGATGGGCGTCTAAGAGTGAATTTTTTAAGAGTGTTTCAAAAGCTCATTTGTAAATTAGTTTTTTGGGAACTGGAACATGTTTTATGATGATTCAAAAATCACTGAGTCTTAGGAGGTAGGCAGGAAAGATTATATTCAAATGCTAGGAAATAATATCCATGCCCTGTTTCCTAATAGGAAACTAAGAATCTTTTATTTCCCACATTTTCATTTCAAGCTGTTTTTATCACTGTTATTTAAACTGATTGAGTATTTAAATGACAGCAGTATTTGTTAGGTGTTGTTTTCCTCTCATTTAAATATATAATTCTGAGATTTCTTAGTGAAAATTATATTTTGATAACTATGAGAACATTATGTTAGTAGATTGAATACATATACTTTATTATATTTATATATAATTTTTAAGTCTCATAATATTTGTGTTCTTCCATGACATTATTTCATGCATTAATTTAAGATTCTTTTGTTACCATCTTAATATGATGAAACTCCTGAAAATTATAAAAATTTTGACAAAACATAATTTAAAATACTTTTCATAACATCTAAACTTTTTTCTTAATTGATATAAAATAAGTTGAGCTTTATGTGTTTAGAAAATTCTCTCTAAAAATGCCTGCAAAATACTAAGATCTATAGTTTGCCTCTGAATGGATTCTATTTTTCTTATTTATTCAGCAGGGCTATTAGTTAACAGACTGATTCTTGAAAAATGCACTGTGTATTGTTAAGTTTAACAAAGAATACCTATTTTTTTTAAAAAAACTAAGACTATTTCATTAATTTAGAAGTTATGTTATCAAAAGAAACAGGGAAGAAGCATACTACCTATTCATTTATTTGCACATTAATTCGTGTAATACATAGACAGTGTCCCCATTCTTGGTCAAAACATACTTTTTCCTGTTTGTTTGGGTTTTTTTTGGTCCTGCAGTGCAGCTTGTGGGATTTTAGTTCCCTGATCAGGGATTGAACCTGGCCCTGGGCCGTGAAAGCACCGAGTGCTAACCACTGGACTGCCAGGGAGTTCCCCTGTTTCTTTTTTTGTGATTGCCTTTTCCAATTAGATAGCCCTTCAAAAATGGTGAAGAACATTTTGCATGTTTGTCTTAAAATTTAATATCTGGTGATATTTATTTATATTTTAAGAAGTCTTTGTTTCTGGACTGTGTTATATAACCACAGTAGCATATATAAATAATTTGTGTGTTTTCTATTTCTATAGATTCTACAAAGAAAGTAAAAGACGTTCTTGAAGAATTCCATGGTAATGGTGTGCTTGCAAAGTATAATCCTGAAGGGGTAAAACCTTTTTTCTTTATTTAAGTTTCACATAGATGTTTGGGGGAGGGATTTCTTAATAAAGAATCCTTGGAAATAGACATTCGTATACAAAATGAAATTCATAATGAAATGCTATTCTGGAAGATACATTAAATGGTGTACTACTTTTTTCACCCAAAAGCATTTTGCTAATGAAAAGAACATTTCTATATTGTGTGCTTGGAAGTGTATAGATTATTTATAATACATGCTAGGTTCTTTTCCTAAAAGTCAGAAAACAGTTCTAGATAGAACGGGAGAGAAAGTGTGTCTGATTCTCACTCTCTGACATACAGATGTTAACCCCAAATGAGCATTGGCATGGGGCAGGCAGTATTCCCTTGACTGAAGAAAGATTCTGTGATGGCTTTAAGTGGTCTCTTACTTTAAAGAGCAGGCTTGGCTACAAAGAGAGGAATTTTTTTCTCCTTATCTTGTTTTAGCCTGTTACCAATAAGCTTATGAATCTCTCCCTGTAAAAACTTGATGCCCTGTCAATTGCTTTGAAGCACCTTGCTTGAATGAATGTCTTTCCCTCCCTAATTATTTGTTAATAACCTTGTCTTTAAGACAAGGTTAGCTGAGAAATGTTACATATTAAATGTTTGATCATCATTGCTGTAAGTTCTTTTGCAGCTTCACCAAGTGACAGTTGGGTTGTATGGGAGCTAAAAGAAACTGCCCTTTGTAGAAGACTCTTTTGCCTGGATATATTATCTAGCCATTCATTAGATAGATTTGTTTGCTGATTAAAATGTGATCTGTTTTTTGTTTTCGTTACCATTGTGGTTTTGAATGTTTACAAAAGCACAGTTCTTGGCTATCCTTAATATTTAACTTCTCTGGGATTCATAGAACTAATATTTTAGTCAAAACCGAATCTCTAAATTCTGACCTCAAAATATTCATATTGTTTTATAATTTCCTTTTAGTATTTCCAGTACTTACTATTCTTACTCCAATATTTACTATTTTTCCTTCCATATTTTTATTCTGTCTACATTCTGATACATAATTATACTTTTTAAAGCTCTTTAACCTAAGATTTATTTTCTTTTTTAAAAATAAAGTTAATGTTTAGTGCCTACAAATGATGCAGAAAATGGACAGTTTAAAGCTACTCCCATTTGCCTATATCATGAGGGAAAAAAGCAGGCATCTGGCCTACATTTTCCTCACATTTCATTTTCCTAGATGCTTTAGAGTGAGAGAAAGAATGTTGGCAGATAAATTGGTAGAACTGAAAATCTCAAAGACCAAGAAAGCAGGGTTGGAAAGGTAAAGATGACAGCTTTACTGAATTGCTGTAAGACCCCAAAAATTCATTAATATATACATTTCCCAATCATAGTTGAAAACATGCATGTTATCTAATCTACATACAGAGAGAAAAACAGTTTTTTCCCCCTAAAGATAGCTGTCGGCTATAAATTCAGTTGGAATGTGATCTTGTTTGCTTCAATTATTTCTTATTTAAAGGACTCTCAAGACTTAGTCTTACTGATATTATATGTTTCATGGGGATTATCAGTCACCATGTACTGGATTTATTGAGGTAATTACTAGATTCATTGTTAGACACGCATATGATGTCAGCCTTTTCAATAATGTAATACCTCTCCATAAGTGCACAGGTCTGCTCTTGAAGTGCATTATTAAAATAATGACAGTTGAAAAACAAAAAAGTTAGATCTCATTAGGACCCAAAAGTATTTCTAATTTAAGAGTGAAATCACTCTCAAATTTTAAAGCTGATAGGTATTTTCCCGTCAGGAGAAAAATTTAAAGTTTTTATGAGTCTTTTAAACACTAGTATGTATTTTACAAAAGCTAATAGGAAATATTTAGGAATATTCAGTTTTAGAAATAAATCTTTAAGGCCTAGAGATTCTGTTCAGTACATGCCTTCATCAAGTTTATGAAAGGTTACTTTAATAGTAGGAAATAATTCATACTGTCAACTCACATGTGCAGTTACCACTCTGTATTGACTGGTCAAGTTGAGCCCAAAGTAGGCATAGATGAGTGACTACCTAATTGATGTTCAGTTGTACAAGAAAAGTGATTAATATAGTCTTGCTTTGGAGTAAATGACTAATACTTTGTTTTCTAAAATGGAGGTGGCTTGTATCATCCATATAAAATGTATTTACAAAGAGAAAACAACCTAAATATCTTTTAAAATTGCTTCTCCCCTTTACAAAGTAAAGCTGCTTAAATAGTAGATGCATTATTTTTCTTATGATTCACTTGAACTACTGAATTATAAAAGCTCTGTGTATAAAAGCTTAATCCAATGAAAATGTGACCTGTTTAAGTCTATTTGAATAGAGGAGAAATATTGTGTAATATATGGATGACTCATTTATTTTTAATTCCTATGAGGAAATAAATGACAGACTCATAAAATATAAATTTAAACAATGGCTTTAAAGATTCTTTAAGAATAAAAACTTGAGAAAGGTGTTGAGATAACCAAACAAATATGATTATAAAGTTTTTAAGTAAAGAAACTCATCTTAAGAAAAGTAAAATGGGGCTTCCCTGGTGGCGCAGTGGTTGAGAGTCCGCCTGCCGATTCAGAGGACACGGGTTCGTGCCACGGTCCGGGAAGATCCCACATGCCGTGGAGCGGCTGGGCCCGTGAGCCATGGCCGCTGAGCCTGCATGTCCGGATCCTGTGCTCCACGACGGCAGGGGCCACAGCAGTGAGAGGCTCGCGTACAGCAAAAAAAAAAAAAAAAAAGTAAAATGACTTTCCCAAGATTAACCATCTAGGTTTGTGACAATAACTGTAGTTAAAATCTGGTTGTCTGGGATCCCAGTCTAAGACATTTCCTCTTCACTTAATTGGCTAGGCCATTAGAATGAGAGGGAAGACCTGAGGAGATAAGAAGGATAAGGGGAAGGGAAAGGTATTTCACATGCACTGAATGACATTGCATGTCATTGCAAGCATTACATTGCTTCTGTAATGAGCGTAGCATTGTTCCATTGCACATAATTATTACCGACTCATGCCCAACAAGGTAAGAGATGCCTATTAGTTTCCACCTAATCTTATGTGGACAATATAAAGAGTATGATTACAGGTAGATTGTAGTGGCCATCCAGTCCTTGTGAGAAGGTTCATAGTAAAACACACTCAGAACATCTCAGATGTAACTGATTCATGAGAGTCATCGAATTTTATACTATGAGAAAGAATCAGTTTGGCATTGCATATATAAATATTTTTTCAATGGATTCCAAATTCCACACCAAATTATTTCATTGACATCTAAATAGATGGGAAGAAATTAAGCAGTGGCTTATGTATAGAAAGATATTTGTCTTTAAAGGGGTGGAGAGAGGCTGGGTATGTTATTCTAATAGAAGGAAATAGGAGTGGGGAATAAGTATAATCAAATTTATCTATATATATACTGTTATATTTTCACATTCTTCTCTGGAAGGTTTTAATTATACTGTATGTGTTATTCATTATATTTATCTCATGTCAATTAGAACTGTTTGCTTATTACATTCTAAGATTGATTGATTCAGTGATTCTCAAATTTTAGCTGGCATCAGAATCACCTGGGGGGTCTTCTTAAAACAGAGGTTATTGCCTCCTCACCTTAGTTTCTGGAATGGGGCTCAGAATTTTCTGTTTTTATCAGTTTCCCAGCTGATGCTGAAGCTGCTATTTTCGAACCACATTTTTAGACCCATGGATCTAGGGTATGCTTTAAAATCAATCTGTAAACTTGACTTTTTAGTTAAATTATCAGCAATATGAGATGATAAGTATAAATTATCTTACCTTAACACATGTATTCTTTCTTTCCTTGCATGCGCAGAAACAAGACATTCTTAAACAAGTAAGACATTTTCTTTTCTATTAAAATCTGTCCTTTCTTTATTCTGATGTGAGCTATGAATTTCTTATCCGTATCACTGAGCTATACTTCCGTACCAATAAGATTCGTATAATATACAGTATTAACTGTAATACTTATAAAGTTATAAGTGACTGGTTTTTGTTTAAATTAAAGACTCAAATGGAGGAGCTGATACCTCAGTAGAATCAAAAAGGGTCCAGAGTGCCAGCTTCAGTTTTGTAGACTCTTGAACTTAATTTTCTAATTTCACCAAAATAGAATCAGGCTCTGGTAAAATGACCTATTTAATGCAAGTCTTAACTTATTATTTTACAGTGGGAGATTTAATAATTGCTTTTAAATGAGATGGATAAGGACTTTTTAATTGGTCTACAGTGCTGTTAGAATCTGTGAAGAAAATATGAGTGAAAAGCTCTTGATTTTAGCCCTCCTGGGAAAAAGAGCAATCCATCTGTTGTTTCAACCAGTCTCTCCTAGTAAAGTCCATTTTGTCAAGGAAGTTTTAGGTCCATAGTTCTGTTGGATTCCTAGAATTACAACACTTTTGAGTTCTCTAAATGGAGATGTTTATATCCTGCTGGGAATATATCTTACTAAAATGCATGAGCTGTCTAAAACCATAACATTGTCTCCCTTGGACAATACTGGCTATGTACTAGTTGCTTCTTATTCACAAGTTTCCCTGTTGTTTCAATGACAACAAGCACTGCAGTTTCATCCCCAACATGTCCCAGTACAATTGATTACATCAGAATGATCTTGACTGACTTAGACACTGGTCCTACATACTACAGTCTCCTAGGATGAAGCACAACTGAAATGGCAACTCATTGACGGTGATGATTTTTACCAGCCCCTTTCACAGGATGGCCTTTCCCTGATCTCATCCCTGACCTCTGTGGAAATGTACTAGCTCCCCCAAAGACTGTCTACATGAGCTTTATGTTGTTAGGAGGCAACTCCTCAGAGTAAACAGTTGCTTTTATTAAGCAGGCCCTAGTTTTTAAAGGGCATTTGTTGAACACCTTACTCAGCAAACACTATTCTGCGCAGCCTTCGTCCCTGCTCCAGGCTGCTTGAAAACTGGTGACAAATGAGCGTCTTTTCTTGGGGTCAGTAGAATGAGCTTCTTCCTTCCTTTTCCTGGCTCAGCCTTTGTTCCATATGCAGTTGTTTAGTAGGGAAGCAATTTCAGTTGCAGAGTAGAAAGAATGTGGAAAGCTGAGGGTAGCCAAAAGGAAAAAGAATGAGGGCATGCATACTTATTACTCTATGTGTGTTCTTTGTTTATCAGTGTTCTGTGAGTGTAGGGTTTTCTTTTTACATTTCCTGTCATTAGATGATTCTTGGCCTAAGGCTGAGTTAAATTTTCATAGCTCCCTGGGCCTACTCTATCTTTGTACTCAGTACTCTGTACTGGGTTTGTGTTATTCAGACAAGTGAGTTGCTTCAACCCCTTAATAAGAAACCTGGGATTTCAGAACCTACATTTTGTAGTGCTGCTGCCTAATGTATATTTTAAATGTCTTTAACAAGGATATTGACACTATTATAATTATTAGCAATGATATAAACACCCTTGTATTGTAAGGTATAATTGTACTTCCAGAACCAAATTCAACCTTTACCATTAAAGAAAGCACCTGGAAAGTATAACAGAGCAAACATGGTCTTAGGGGTCTTAGGTTTCCAACTGAACTGAACTCAAATCCATATCTGCCACATATGAGCAGGTCTTGGACAAGTTACTTCATCTCTCCTAGCCTGAGTTTTTTCACCTATAAAATGAAGACAGTATTGTCTCTACTGAGTTGTTAAAAGGGTTAAATTCTAAAGTATATGCAAAATACTTAAGTCTCTGTCTGCCAGGTGTTCCATTGATGTTTTGAGGCAGTGGCTGTGAATCACGCTGTAAGGAGCAACACGATTTCATATGAAAGTTCTGGAAAATTTATGAAAGATGAAAGGGAGAATATCTGAGACACACCCCAACCAATCCTGTAACCTTGATTTTCTCAGAGCCTCACTTTCCTCATCTATAAAGTAGTAAATATAACGCTGTCACTCTGATGTCTTTCCCAATGCTAAATTAATTTCCTTCTACCGTGAGGTATGAGTGGAGGACATGACATGGGATTTGCTTCCCCTGTCAGGCCTGATTGCAATCCAGAGTGCTGTCCTGGCAATAGTTATGGTGTCTGTTGTATTTGCTCCACCTCTCACAACTGCATAAATGCCAGGACAATTAGTTAGCAAGGAATGGATGTAACATGTTAACCAGTATTTCTGCTTCTCTTCCCTATTACTATCAGCACAATTTCAGTCATCTTCCTCCTCTTATCAAAGCTACAACCAGAACACAGTTTTGAAAACGTACCGGCAAACTGAAGAATAAAATGCCTACTACAATTGTTATTAACCCAATTTTGACTGTGTATTACTTATTGTTAAATACATAGTAACTTTTATTTCGCCATGTTGCTTCAGTTTTTATGCCTTGATACTCAGAGAATTGCTCTTGCATAGAATGGAACCACATCCAACAATTTGAGAAAATATTTGCATGGATACTTGTGAGATTAATTAGTTATGTCATAATTAAACAAATCAAGTTGAATAACTTCTTGCAGGTTTCTTTTAATTGCACTGAGGATCAAATCTCAACATTTACAAAAAAAAACAAACTATTTTATATCTCTGAAAACATCTAGAATTTGAGAACGGACCATCTGCTACATCTATCCTAAATTGAAAGCTTGGATTAATGATTTGACTGCTTCATGTGGCTAGGTGATATCTGTTACAGTTGATATGTCACAGTTGATCCATGTCTCCCTTAGTGTTCTGTAATAAATATACAGAAATTTAACAATAGGTTAATATTTAGGGTATATAAAATACAATTATACTAATTGCTTCCAATTGCTTTCTCTACAGATGAGTTTTAAAAACAAGGTTAAATAATTTGAAAAATAAACTAGTAACTCTCCTGAGTTTAATCATAACAGCTAACTTTGATATGCAGTATTTAAACATTCTGTGTAGGTTGCTCTTTCATTTTTTTCATAACATTTATTAAATAATTTATATGACTTAAAAATCAGGTTAGAGAAGAAGTGACGCTGGGATCTTCAGGTGATCTTTTTCACTTGTTCAGGGACAAGTAGAGCAAACTCTTTAGGTGCTTGCTACAACTAAAACTTATCTTAAGGTTTGTGTGTTGTTTCTGTTTGTGTGTTTTCATCAACAGGAATTTTTTTTTGAGCAGAAGTACATTTAAGGATATTAGGGGAAAATAAATCTAGAGATTTGTGTAGAAAAGCCTAGAGTGTCTAAGGATTTTAAGGGTTTTTTTAATAGGTAAAGGAAATCATGAATGATATTCCTAAGATCAACGAGTTAAATTTTCCATGTAGGAAAATACTTCTAAAGCTAATGTGAACAACAGGCTTAAGTTAAAGAGAAGACCAGGTATGAGTTATTGAAGCAGTCCAATCAAATGATGAAAGCTGGGCGGGCAATTGGGATTGTAATAGAGGCTGGGGGCAGAGTTAGAACACATTGCAGATATATGGTCAAAAGTAATAGGTTAAAAAAAAAAGTAATAGGTTACACTTAGTATGTCAAAAAGAGTTACAGTCAACTCAGTTTTCAAGATTGTGGAACTGAGTAGAGGTAGTTATGCCATTACTTTTTATTTTTATACTTTATTTTATTTCCCTTTTTTCTCTAATGGCTAGTTTATTGATACACTAGTCGATACATTTGACGGTGATAAACCAGTTGTACTAGGTATGAATATTGAAAAATCAAAATCTGTCTATAGAATTATACTTTGATTAACTATAACATAGTAGCCTTTGAAGTCAGAAATATTTAGGTCCTTGGCACTAACTAGGAGCTTTTGGCTTTGGACAATTTGCTTGACTTTTCTGAGCCTCAGATTTCTGTCTATAAAATAGGAGTGGTAGTAGCATTTACTTAAGGGGTTATCATGAGGATTGAAGTATAGCATACACATAACATATTAATACTTAGTGCAGTTCCTGGAACACAATAACATTTAGAGAGTTTCCATTATATGCAACAAACATATTAAGCAAACAGCTAATTTTATTTTTCCACTTATGGATAATAGAGTGTATCACTAACTATGAAGATTAAAAGGAGATATTGGAGGCTTTAAGAAAGAGTTTGGCATAAAAGCATGCACTGGTGAGAGATAAATATACAGAAAGTGAGAAAAGCACTTGGAACAAAAATAATTGGGTTGCGTCCCAAATGCATTTATTGCATGTATGTTATATACTGGATATTGTATCTGGACCTGTGGGAGAAATACAAATGGTTAAGATGATCTTTGCTATCAAAAAGTGTCAAACTATTAAATATATTTTCAAATTGCTGACAAAATGCTTCAACTCAGGGAATTCTTAAGCCCTGAATTCTTAAGTCTTTACCCAGTTGTAAAATGTCAATCCCTCACTCTCACATGCTGGCTGAGTATTTCCTAGTCTGCCTTCTACACCTTCCCATCTTGATTTTTCTCCCAATAATAACCCTGGTATATTTGGGCCTTGATGGATTAGAAAGAATAGAATTTATAGGATAGTATATATTTGAAACCATTCCAAATTTTTGGTTATTTTGTTATCACTAGTTTTATTGATTTTATTTTAATCTACAATATTAAATATATAACCATATGCTATTATACTTTAAAGTAATCTCATTTGAGATTTATTAAGTGAAACAGTATATTCCTGTTCAGAAGCTTTTTCTATTTCACAAATTCTTACCATCCTACCTGAATCAGTTTTCTTTGTTGCTAGATTTCCTACAAAGAGGTAATTGAGTGAAATTGTGCTATTTTTTTTCTTCTTTTTTTGCTATTCCAGTGTCCATACTTCAAATATATAAGGAGGACTTACAATGTAAAAGACACTATTTTAGGCACCATGTGATGCAGTGTTGTGTTGGATCTTATAGTCTAGCAGGGAAGAAGAGATACTTGCAATTCTGCCTGCACACATACCTTCATTAAGAGAACTCCCTTTGGAAATTTTCTTTCAAAATAAAGATGCAAGTAAGCAGTCATTAAAAACTGACATTGTTAATGAAAATTATATATGCATAGTTGTTCCCAAAATCTTTATTGAGTTTTCGAGGAGAAATAACTTTTAGAGCATATGGTGTGTGCCTCAGTAACAGCTCACAGCAGTTCTAGTGACAGCACTGAAACATAGGCAAGACAACGTCCTACTCTGTGAAAGTAGGACGGATTCCTGCTAAGTACAAAATGTAGTTGGGTACAGACTCTTGATCACAAGATATACTGAAAATCACGATAAAAATAATCTGCTTAAAATTCTTCTAATCCATTATTTGTATTTCATAATTACTAAAATAACTTGGAGTAGCATTGTTTGTTATTCTTGCCATTTATCGTCTTACTGAAAAACATGTTTCTAATTTTCTCTTTACTGAGACTTAATAAATGTTAGTTTTAGGTAAAGACAAGTGCAACTAATAAATTATGCACCTCTGAGGTAGTAAAAATAATTTCATTTGCCAAAACTAAGCTTTAAAAATCCAATGTGAAATTCACACTTTCACTTTCACTCTTTATCTTTTAACAGAAGTTTCTCCATGGCAGTTTTAGGAGACTATCAAGGAGCTCTCTGAAATTTGAAGTAATGAACAATAAATTGCAATACAAAATAAGCATAAACAATGAGACATTTAAAGTGCACAGTTTTCTTCTGAAAGTATTTTAATATAAAAAAATATGTATTTGAAATCTCAGGAAGTTAGCCATGCTACATATTAATTTATATACTTTGGTTCAGTGACCTTTACATCAATGTTCAATTTAATATAATTAGTTAATGATATAAATTAGATAGCAGAATTGAAATGGAAATGGTGAAAGAAAGCCTCTAATTTAAGTTACTGCCTACCTCATTTGATCAGAGTTCTTTTGCCCAGTAGCCAACAGTATTGTACACATAGCAGGTACTCAGTCCATACTTGCTGGTAAATGAATTAAAGTCATTTCTTTGTGAATGGTTTTAGCTAGTACCTTAATCTATAATAGTTCAATGATTCCTTTTTTCTTTTAAAGATCACTTATTAATCAGCTGTGTATACAAGTTTGTTAGAAAGTGTGAAAATTGGACAATCTTTTGTGTGATATAAAAGTTGTAAGATCCTATTATATAAAATGATCCTATTATATAAAAGAGTCTTATGATCCTATCATGGTCATATGATCCTGTTAAAATGTGTTAGACCATGTGATCTCCTGCTGCAATCCCTCCAGTAACTGTTCCTCTCTACCTTAAAACCATAATGCTTTATTGACTGTCTAGTACATGTTACAGGATCAGCCCCCATCCACACACCACCAAAGATCCTATCTCTCTAGTCCTCCCTCAGTCCTGCTCGGGACCCCTGCTTTTCCTCACTAGCTCCTACAGCAAATCCTCTACAACAGGACCATCTTAATACCTCAGGATATTCGCACCACCTGTTTGATCTGGAATGTTCTTTCTCCAAATATGTACGAAGCTCTCTCCCTCATCTCATTTAAATCTTTATTCAAAGAACCAATTCTCATTTCCTAGTCCTCAGATTTAAAACTGTAAGCACCCCTCCCCCATATATAAACCTTTCCTTCTTTATTTTTTTAGGCAACATTTAATACCTTCAGACACTGTACTTTTATCCTGTTTATTTTGGATTTTTTCTTATTCCCTTCATTAGAAGATAAGCCTCCTGGTGGAAGGAGTTTTGCATATATCAGTAACATTTTTACCACACCACTGAGAACAGAGCCCAGTACAAAGTGGATGTATGCATGATGAACATTTGCTGAATATGAGAAAATCTTCATCCCAAGACTGCCAAAATAAAGTAATGATAGAATGACGACATTTATTTTCATTCAGTTTGAATCTACTTGGATGAATACTAGAGTTATTTCTTTAGTATTAGCAGGGATTTAAACACCAAGAAACCAGATGGTCAGATATAGTAATGAAAGGCATATAGAAATGTGTTTTTGGTTTTGTGCCAACTTGGCAACAACATCTGAGCAGCTTCCCAAGTTTGTATTCTTTACAGATTCTCTGTGTTATCTCCCTAAATAGTCTGTGCCTGTTCCTTCAGGAAAAAAAAATGAAAAAGCAGTTTTCAAAATTTTAAACATCATTTGATGTATCTGTCTTTGAGCTTACAGCCAGTTCGATTTTTGAACACTCATTCAATTGCCTGACCCTACTTTTTTCATTAGTGTTTCGATTGCTGTGCATATAAATGATCTCATTCTATTTAAAGGTCACAGTCTTCAAAAACCAATGCTAATGCTGCTAGATGATAGCAGTAGAAAATAAGATACTTAAATTTCAAGATATTCTGCTAAATCATGAGATAAGGAAAATGTATAGATTGAGGACATTATCCACTTACAGAAATGTTTGTACTTTGGACAGCATAGAATTTTAGAAAAGATTGGAAAATCTTTTGCTAATAAGAAAAAAATGGGTTAACCAGGAAAGGCATTGAAGATTAATTCCTCAGTGAATCTGAAACACTGAAGCAGCTGCCTTTTGGCTCTGAAGACGTTTGGGGTTTGCAGCATTTTAAGCTGTGTGTAATGACAGGAAATGTAAGAGAAAGGAAGTTTGCTGCCACCAATAATGTAAAGAAGTTGGAGGAAAAAGTTGATATCATCAGTAAAACTTCAGTCATGAATAGGATGACATCATCTCATGGAAATCATTTAAGAACTAGGGAAATCTTTATTCTATTCTTATGTCTATGATAAGTTTTTATTTTTTTTTTAAGTAAGATAATCTGTTTTTAAAGGCTTGCTTTCTGAAGGCAGTAATTTGCCAATGTTGCCTGACGCAGAAAAATTACAGCAAAATATCTAAGACCCCAAAAACAGAGGGTTAGATTTGGAAAAATGCAATGAAATTCTAGTTTCTTGGACCAATAAAGAGGTGGGCAAATTAAGATAATGAAAAAACCCCTCTAACCTCAAACAAGTGCTTCTTTTTACTTATTCCTTTTTTTCTTTTACTATTTTATTTCTTTTACATCCTATGTGTCCAAGGGTGCGTTAAGTGCTTTACGTCAATTTATTATTACGTTTAGGCAGCAATGCTGAACAGTTGATCTTATATGGAGGAAATTAAGGTGTAGTGATGTCAGATAATAAAACTAAGCTATTTTTTGATTGCTGAGCAAGGGAGAGCTACAACACTGGAGAAAATTCTGAAAGTTTTCCTGAGATCTGAAAAAAGAAGGACCAAGGAGAAATGTATTCCTTATTAAGAGGGATGTCATGCATTAAGTTCACTTCTTCCTTTTGGTTGTCTATTTTTCTGGTTTTCATCATGAAATCACAAGCACCAATTTCAAGGAGGTCCTATGTGGGTTATCACACTTGGGATGTGGCAGATTTTTCCTTAAAAAGAGAAAATATGTTTCTTGCCCCAAATCACTCAGGTGGTGAGTGGAGGTATTGGAATATGAAACAAAATCTTTTTATTCTGGAGTCCTTGTTTTTGTTTTTGTTGGTTGTTTGGTTAGTTGTTGTTGTTTTCCTGCTCCCACATCAAACCCTTGGCTTGAAATAATTGTTTTAAAATATAATCTTATTGTAAAGGAAGATTCAGAGAAAAAAATTTCAGCAATTATAGTCTTTGTTCACATTTCATTACCTGGTTTCTCAAAAAACGAAACAAAAAAAAGTGAAAAACAAGTAAACAACGACAATTTTAAAAAACACCCACCAAAAAAACAATGAACCATGTAATGATTTGTTAAATGCAAATGGAAACATTTAAGTTAATATGGTTTTAAGGCCCATTCGTCAAATACCATTTGGAATTCTTCCTAACAAATCAAGAGGTTGGTATTATAGATGAAGAATTTGAGGCACAGAGAACTTAATAAATTGCCCACTGTCACACAGTTGGAAAGTGTTGGATCTGAGAGTTGATCTAGGTAGCCTGACTTCAAAGCCATGCTCTGTCATCTGTTATGTTTCCAAACACAGTGCTGACTACAAAAGGGTACAGGAAGAAAAGCAACTATAAGTAACTTTGATTTTAATCACAATGCTTGTGAATGTTTACCATATAAATTTCCTATAACTTTGCATATAGCATTAACTCCTGCGTTCCCCATAGACTTTCTCACATGTTGAAGATTATTGACAAGTGTTGGTCACTCATCCAGCTGAGTGTGGATTACTTCTCTTTTGATACGCCATCCTGAGGAATCCTATTAGTAAGAATAGGTGCCCAGCTCAAGGCAACTTATTTGGATATACTAGTCTGGCTTCTGGCCTCATTTGTGTATTTTGAAACCTTGGCTTCATTCATTGTGGCAATTTGCTTTTTGAAAGTACTTCTGCTAATTGATGCTATTCTTTATATATTCATATTATTCACAGTTTTTAGTTTTGTGGTTCAATCCACTAGTAGAATTTACAATATTCTGTGGTGGAGGTGATTCATTAAATATGGAAGGAAATGAAGTCTTTTTACCGCCACCAATATAAACATCTGAAGTGCCCTTCTGAGAATTAATAAGCAAAACAAGACTAAGTTAAGTTTAACCAAAAATGTCAGATTAAGTTGTAGACAGAGTCTTGGAACCATTAATAAATAAAGTGACGTTTTTGGTTTTGTTTTGTATTAGCTTGAGGTTATGTTAGGTACAAAAGCATACACAGTACATATACTTAAAGGGCATGCGATCTAATCTGCAAAAATTTCCTTTCTCCTAATGATACCCCTGTATGTCTGATTCCCTTTTAGGTTTATTCAAAACAGTACAATAATAAAATTGGTTGTTCTCTACCACCTTATCCCAATATTTTTACATAGGAAAAATAGACTTTTTGTATCCAAAATATCAGTTTATGGAATTAATTTTATTCTCCTCTGCCAGGATTCTGTAAAAATTTAGGAGCATTAATCTGCCAAGTTTTATTTTTTCCTTATTTTTAGTTTCATGTCAGTTACGTTAAACTGGGTAATAAAAAAAGTGCCCCTCAAGGGCTTCCTATGAGGCCTATAGCCCTTGCAGTCTCTTGATCTGGACAGATGTGGCTTTATCTCAGTTTCTTCTCTGTAGGTTTCCTAGTCCCTTCAAATGGCCTACTGGATAGTATCCAGCACAGCTCCAGGGGCCTTCTCTTCCATGCGGTCTACAGCTATTTCCTAGGCAACATTTATGCATTATTGTCCCTGCAGTCACAAGGAGGGTTGGCCAAGCCCAGTACAATACCATTTTCTTGTCTTTGTCCCGAGTACCTGTAGCCTTGTCCTCAGTTTCCCAGGCAGGAGTCAGATCCTGGCCCACTGTCCTCATTTACTTGGAGAAAGCAAGCTCTCCTAGTAGCTCCTGTGAAATCCTCTCATTAACTTGAGGATAGAAGTGGCTCCCATCACCATTTCCCCAAGTGGACATGGAGATTCCCAAAGTAGCAATGGTTCTTTGCATGTAAATGTCGACGCTTTTATAGTCCTGCAATGAGTAAGAGTGAGCATGGATCGTGAAGTAGATTTCTTTGAAAATCTGCATAGGAAGATTTAGAATTTCACTTTAGAATTTTATATCCACTCGTCTTGGTGTTAGGGTGAAACTTTCATGTCAACCACTTTCTCCAATTGTCGAAAACAATGTTCAGACAAAGAAGGGAGATGAGAGAAATACCTTTCTTTCTGAGTATTCATGCTGTGTTCATGACTCTGCATTGGCATCTTCACATAATTGTCTGATTTAATCATCATAACAACTTTACGGGATCGGGAATATTATACTCAATTCACAGAGGAGGAAATTAAGTTTCAAAGAGTAAAAATGTTAAGGCCACATAGATACTGTGGAAATAGAGATGTCTGAGTGAAAAGCTCCTGGTTTTCCTGCTCCATTATTGCAGGTAAGACATACAAATCTACTCACCAGTGTCAACCTAGGACTGACTGCCCGATTTACTTCTCAAATAGTTACCTTCCTTTTGTAGACTTGGATTTAAGAATGTTTGAGGTCGTGTCTCCTACTAATGATTTTGAGCATAGCACAGAATCTTAACATTGGCTGAGTCTTAAAATATATGTTTAAATTTTTTTTCCAGACAATAGATTTTGAAGGTTTCAAGCTATTTATGAAGACATTCCTGGAAGCCGAGCTTCCTGATGATTTCACAACACACCTTTTCATGTCATTTAGCAACAAGTTTCCTCATTCTAGTCCAATGGTAAAAAGTAAGCCTGCTCTCCTCTCAGGTGGTAAGTTTAATTATTTACTTTAAAAATGTGTGTAATGCAAAAACCTCAAAGGGAAAAATCATTATAAGTTCTCTGTAAGCTGAGATGATTTGTTTAAAAATTACCTTTATTGCAGGGTTTATCCTTTCATACTAAGACTGTGCAACTAAACATTAGAGAAAATATATTTTATCATTATTCATCACTTGTCATTTCAATGTCTTAGAAGTCTATGTTTAGGTAATAATTTTAAGAGATACTTCCATCAGATATAGGAAAGTGCTCTTTTAAATGACTGGAATATATATATGTGTGTGTGTGTGTGTATATATATATATATATATAAATATATGTAGTCACAAGGCAGTTATGTAAAAACATAGTATTTAATATCATTTGTTCAAATTACCAGTATACTTTCACATTTTTAGATTTGTAAACTCAGAACAGAGTTTAGATTTTTCTCTTAGATACTTAATTCAGTTTGTCACCATAGAGATGGTTGGTTCTCTCATTAGGTGTAGCTTTTTAGAGATGCCTAATGCATTACTACCTGTCACTAATTGTATCACTCTCCACACAGTCAGGAAAATAGAAATCTCACTATATTACTTTAGAAAATGTGCAATAGGAAACTGGTTAAACAGTGTCGGAGAGTTGAAAAAGTGAAGATGAGCACTGAGACACACTGAGGTAGAACCAGAGGCCTCCCCTGGGTTGGAGTCTTCAAAACCCAGAAGCTTGGAAGGAGGACCTCTAGGACCTGGGAGGCAGAGTTGGGGGGTGGGTGTTGCCTGGCAGGTCTCACTGTCAGACTCCTGTGGAGGGGATCCTTCCTGATTGGCTCTGATAGCTCAGGAGCTCAGGGAGGAGTGTGCAGCCCTGGAAGTCAGACCTCTTACAGCATCACCATGGTCTGTGCAGGACTGAATTGCGGGAGCTCACTGCGCCTTCTTGGTGTGGCAGTAAGCTGCCACAAGACTAGAGCGCCTTGCTACTGGCACCAGATGCTGGGACGGTGAGATGCTGGAGAGATCTAACAGATAAGTGCAGGTAGACCAGCAGGAACTTGTCCCTTCTCCCTCCTCCCTTCTGTTGTCTCTCTAGTGCCCCCTGTGAACCCAACAGGTTTCCATCTGGCAATGGAGAAATATAGTCTACAGCAGTGTTTCCAAAACTCTTTGATCTCAGGACTCTTTTAGGCTCTTGAAAATTATTGAGGACCCCAAAATGCTCTTGTTTATATGGGTGATATTTATTTCTATTTACCATATTAAAGATGACACATTCTAGAAATTACAGTGATCGTCCCCTCAGATGTTGACAAAAATAACATCTTTAGGAAAAATGACTATTTTCAAAAACAAAAAAAAAATGAGTGAGAAGATTGACATTATTTCACACTGTTGCAAATGACTAACATCCAACTCCATAGAAGACAGCTGAATAACCACATCCGCTGCTGCGTTGCCATATCATGTCAGGTAGCCCCTTGAAAAGTCCACTGTACACCCATGAGAGAATGAGAGTGAAAAAAGCAAATGATATCTCAGAATCATCACTGATAGCATTTTGACCTTACAGATCCCCTGAGAGGGGATTAAGTATCCCGTGGGAGCCTCTGGTCGAGACTTCCCGTCCTAGCGTCACAACGTAGAATATCGAAGTGTGGGTAAAGAGGTGAGGAGAATTTTACTAATTAGCACTCTAATAAATAAAAAGCTTAAAACATATAATTAAGAAATAGGTGACTGAGCCAGAAACAAAACTTGGGCAATCTGATGAGGAGTCCACACTATTAAGCCTTACATTGTGCTGCTTCCCTTTCTGTTAATGGAGTAAAATATTCTTCCTCGAGCAATCACATGTTGGTCCAAGCTTTTTAAAACAGATGATCCCTTCAAAATATAGAGCAATTCATATGCTTATAACCTTTAACTACCCATCAAATATTTTTCGTTCCTGAAATGATTCCCCTTATACCATGAACTGAGAGGACTCCCCACACTTGCTGTTTTCTGTGAATGAGTTCCGTTTAGTTTGTTCTAAAGTGTGGTTTCAGAGCTTACAAGTGTTCTGGGCCGAAAATTTTTATATGAGACAGGTTTTTACTTGGATCTAGAAATGAAAACTTCTGTGTTCTCCATTTCATGCTATAAATGGATTGCATATTCCTTAGAAATAACAAAGTTGTCCCTTATTTAAATTTACATGAAGCAATACTGTCCTTGGGAAACACTGTCTTCTTTAAGAAGACAAATACTGTCTTGAGGAAGAAGGGGGAACATTTTTTGATATGTTGTCTCTCTGAGTCAACAGACTCAGACTAATTGTGTCACACTTGGAGGAAAGAGACAATCTAATTACTTTGGTAGTTTTATAAGAAATTCAGGGCTTCCCTGGTGGCGCAGTGGTTGAGAGTCCGCCTGCCAATGCAGGGGATACGGGTTCATGCCCCGGTCTGGGAGGATCCCACATGCCGCGGAGCGGCTGGGCCCATGAGCCATGGCCGCTGAGCCTGCGCATCCGGAGCCTGTGCTCTGCAACGGGAGAGGCCACAACAGTGAGAGGCCCGCGTACCGCAAAGAAAAAAAAAAAGAAATTCAAACCTCAAACCCTCTTTTCTTCAGATAGCACATAGTAAGTACTACGTAGAAGATACCAAATTTACAAGGAGTAGAGATCAAACCATGTTTCAAAATGGGAAAAAAAAATAAGGAATAACAAATAGTACTTCTTTTGGGACAATCACACATCCTGCATAGACCTACTTGAAAGGAATTGTAAGATAGGCTGCGTAACCCTCATGCAGCAATAATAAATTAAACTGTGATGGCTTTTCAAAGCGTGGCCTCCACATTTTAAGACATAGGTGCATAGTGTCCTTTGTAGGACTGTTTCTCATCCTGTGTATTTTCAGAATTACCTTTGATAGTGGTTTTTATTCTGGGAAATAAGGAACCCTGGACAGTAATAAAATTTTCAAGGCCTGGGGTAGCCTTGACTCAGAAACTGAAAGATACATAGATTTTTATTCCTAGAAACTTGCTTTGCAATAATCTAAGTTATCTACGCAAGATGTATTTGTGGTTGAAAAAAATTACAAATGAATTTTGAATAAAGAGGTGCTATATAATCTGCTTTGTTTATCTGCTCTGAGAGTTCACATGTTTCATTACCACATTACCATCAGGAATATGGTAGCCATTCTTGATTCTGTATATCAATTGAACAATAAAGGTTTCTCAATAAGAAGACAAACTTTTTAAAAGGAAAAAAATGTTATTCTTGTTAATGAACAATGATCACATATTTGGTAAAAGTAAAACATTTAGTTTTTATAGAATAAAACATTTAAAAATAATTATAAATAGGTATAAAAGTTATGAGTGTGTATGTAGTTGTGTTTCATTGAACCTAATGATCCATCTGGCATTTCATGTAGTGGATTATGTATTGTTTTGGAACATTTTGTTTCCGTGAAGTGCCTCTTATCCCCTATTTAAATATAAGATGATTAATTCTGCTGTTCCCATGTTGGTCTTTTAGTTTTTAAATATATCCCCAATATACCATCTTTCCAGCTTTCTTATAACCTTTTCTGCTTCATTGTAAATCCCAAATCCCTAATCCTAAACCTGTCTGCTAGTCCAACAACCAATTTCTGATCTTACCTTCATCCCTAGAATCTATCACTTGAACTATTATCTTTACAGAAATGTTTAATTATTTGGAATCCTTTTTTTTTTCCGCAAGTGGCTCACAAACCCTCAACCATGGATCACTATTATGATCCCATATTTCAGTCCCTGCTATTTGCACACTGAGCATATCCAGGGAGAAATCTCATAAATCTGCATGCAGGTTGTTGTCACTACACATTCCTAACACCCAGTATTAACATGGCCTTAACACCTCTTCAGCTTTTAAAAAAATCTATTCTGAAAAGTATTTATTCTTGATACTGTCTCCTAGATCAATCAGGTTAAACTTTTTAAACCTCCTTTAGTTTATTCATATCTTTCCCCTCACTCTCAACAGATGCCATTTTTTTTCACATCATACAAAAAAACAGGTGCTGTCTAAAATAAAATGCTCAATTGTTTCCCACACAACCCAAAACGGTTTCTTCAGCTCACAGAGAATACATATTACTATATTCCAGATGGAGCCCTTCATCTGAGTGAGTGTTCCATAAGGAGTCAAACTAAGTGGATTGGAAAGTCAAATAATTATATTCTACCCAAATCTGCTTCTATTCCTGTCTTCTTTCTGGTTGAAAGGAACCTGAGTATTTATCAATTTCCCTACCCTAAAATCTTGGACCCTTCCTACCCTTCACTGCCTCACTACTTAGGTTTAGTTAATCACAAAATGCTATTACTCGTTGTAACTTCTTCTCAAACATTCTGCCTGTGTCAGTTTGATACATCATTGTTTGTGTCCTAGACTATCAATTAGCATGACTCCCAGCCAGGCCCTGCCCTCCCATCTGGAAAATGTTCTTTCTAACACAGAAGCCTGATGATAATTATTCATGGGTTCCCAAGTGCAGACTTTCACAATCACCTTGTGGAATGTTTTTTAAACCTTTATTTCCCACGTAAACATAAATCCTTGATATTTAAAGCCGATTAAAGCAGAGTTACTTTGCTTTGAGGGTGGTGCGGGAGAGGTCTGAGTACAGGGAGTCCTAGTCACTCTGCCTTCCCCCTGCCTCTGGAGACACCCCCTCCTGAAGTGACCTTACAGAGACTCCAGGGCCTGGGCAGTGCAGTTAAGAAGATGATAAAATCTGAGTTCCATAGCATTAAGCCAATGCCATGCAGCTTATAGAGCCTGCCTACCGTCCTCATTCTCTGTCTCCTTGCCCCATGCACCCAGATTCTTTTCATATCCAACTGTTTGCTGTGACTTAAAACCTGCTGTGCTTACTCAGGACTCTGGGCTTTTCTGCATGATGTTCCCTCTGCCCTTATTTCACAGCAAAACCCAGCTCCTTCAGGTCTCAGCTAATGCTTCATTTTAATTCAAGAGCACATGCTGTGTACCATGCTATGGATGCAGTGATCAGTAAGATGGGATACCTAGAGAGTGTAGCTGGGAAGCAACCCTGTCACCCTTGTTAAAGTCCCACCATCTGCCTCTTGTAGATTAGCTGGGACATCCCTGCCTCTCTCCAAATCCCACCTTTGACAGTTGTCACACAGAAACTCCTGGAATTAACCCTCTTCAGCTAAATTGTTTTTCTTTTTGTGTAGGACAGCAATTAACAGCAGTTATTAATAACAATTACTTTCTCTAAGAATATGGCAATTAGAAGAGAATGTGATGTGATTTATTAACTGGTTCAGACACTCATACTATATATTCCTGTTGGGCTCCCCAGTGTCCAAAACATTGACTTTATAATAGGAACATCCTTTATTAACCATAGGTCAGTGTAAGAGTTTTTGTTATTTCTTACTAGTTGTTTTATAGCACACAAAGAGAAGATTTTCCTAGCGCCGTTTAAATCAGATCATGTAGTGAACTGACCAGTCGTACCATTTAATTATTCATTTTATTATTTCCTTAATTTATGCATCCAACCATTCATTTTTAAAAACACATTATGTGCCAGGAATTCCACAAGAAAGCTGAGGATGCTTTAGAGTCACGGAAAAAAACAGATAGGTGGTCAGTTTTACTACAATAAAACAAGTGCTGTGCTGTATGTGTCAGGAACATGTGACTGAGATTTTAACCATAAATTGAAATTATCCAGGTAGAGGTAGTGGGAGGGATGGGAGGGAGTGGATTAGAAGGGAGTTCCAAGAAGAGAAAGCAACATATACAATTTCTGTTTAAATCTTAAAATCATGTCCCATCAAAGGACAGTGCACAAACTTTAAGACATTCAATATTTATGCATTCAAAAATATTTATTGATCATTTAACAATGTGCCAGGTACTATTCATTCTAGTGGTGAGAGAAAGACTCCTAAAAATAAAAATTTGTGGCACGTCAAATGGAATGAATGCTGTTGGCGAAAATGAATCAGATAGAAAGTGCAGGTCAAGGCTGAGGATGACTGAAAGTCCTAGGTTTCTCATGACTGACTGAAACTGGGATGAGGGTCATAAGGTCATTTTTGATGGGCCCAGAGTAGATAGTAGTCATGACCTTGGAAGTATTGGGCACAGCCTGGAGGTAGAGTTGGGGGAGCAATCCTGGCAGGATTAGAGTCCTGACTGCCTTCAGAGAGTTGAGGAAGGTAGACTTCTGGGGAGTCCTGAGAGATCTGGGGCTGTGCCTTGACTCAGTTGGGCTGGGACAGATGACATGACTGGAGGAGAGATGAGGTGGGTAGCCAGGACCCCATAGTAGAGAGTGTTGTCCATCATGCTATGTTTTGAATTTTATCCAGAAGAAATTGGAGAGCCATGAAAAGGATGTAAGCCAGAAAATAATTACACTGTCAGTGGTGTGGAAGCTATCATGAAGACAGATGAGGCTAAAGATATATAAAAAAGTTCCAGGGCTTCCCTGGTGGCACAGTGGTTGGGAGTCCGCCTGCCGATGCAGGGGACGCGGGTTCGTGCCCTGGTCCGGGAAGATCCCAAATGCCACGGAGCGGCTGGGCCCGTGAGCCATGGCCGCTGAGCCTGCACGTGCGGAGCTTGTGCTCCGCAACGGGAGAGGCCACAACAGTGAGAGGCCTGCGTACCGCAAAAAAAAAAAAAAAGTCCCAAAGATATTTAAGATTGAGAATAATAAAAACTATCTCTGAAAAACTTCAGGTACTTTATCTTGGGTCCCCTCTCATTGCTCATTTGATGTGGCAATGGTTAGTGAATTCTGTGAAGCTACAATATCAGTAATGGTATTTAGCTCTTTTCATGTTGTCTGTACAACCAGAGAGTCATACCACAATGGCATTTTTTAGACAGAAAAGGAGAAACAATGCCCTTTTGTCCATAAGGAAGTTAATCAAGTTAAGAACAGAAAATTGTGCAATGAAAATGAAGTACTTAAACCTTTGGGAAAATGTTCTTTTGCCAAATGACCTTACTGAGTGTTCTTGCCAGAAGACACACTTCATTAACTGTGCTGAGAAGAAAGTATTACTCTTATCAGTACTGTTTTAAGGATAGTAAAAATGTTTGTGTGTGTGTGTGTGTGTGTGTGTGTAGTGTAAAGTAGCTTTATAGGCCTTTTGTGTCTAATAAGCTACTTCAGTTTCCACCATGCAAACAAGGGCAGGCCAGGTTCCATAAAACACCAATTGAACAGAGTACAAGACTTACGTAACTATGAGATGCGGAGATTCTTGGCACACAGTAGGGCATTTCAGATATATTTGCGCTTTTATCACTGTTGATATGCTTTATTGATAATAACAATTATAGTCTGTGCAGCTTATATACCTACATACAAATGCCCTAGAAATAAAGATACAAGAGTTTCTATCCATTGGCCAATAAGCATTTATGTATGTCAGCCATTACATTTTTTATGCCTCTATAGTACCAAATTCAGACTTCTAATCATTATTATTAGTAGTAGTAGTAATCTAAAAATTATTTTACTCCAATAAATTTTTTATCCTGAAACCCTGAAAGACCTAAAAATCCTTCCCTGAAACCAGAGAAAACTCCGTAACTTCAAGGCCCCATTGATGATAAAATTACTGTCGGTAAAAGAAAAGTTTCTCCCAGATCTCCTCTTTAATTATTAAATGGGTTTGAATATACTGAACTTGATTATATAGGTTTCTTTATTGTTCTGTCTGAATATGCTAAGTAAAATTTTGGTTTTCAAAGTGTTCATTTTTGCTATTAAATTTATTGACCCAAAATAAAGGGGTTTTGTATTTTGAATTGCATCTTAATAATTACATATTAAATGATAGTGTTATCTTAAGATTTTTGCATAATATGTTAACAAATACTTATTTTCAGTTTTTGAGATCCTAATGAGGGCAATAAGATATTTAGTACTTTACAGAGTCTCAAATCAATCATAATATTATTTAATTTGTGTTATGCTCTAAAAATACTTAGTAGCAAGCTAGAAAATGAGCTATGGTATTGAGCATTTGCTTTGATCTGCTAGAAGAAAAACCCTATGAAAATGGGAGTTTTCATCTCCTTTGTTCAGTACTTTATCTCCAATGCCTGGAACCTGGTTTTACATGCCTGGAACCTGGTTTTACATGACTAATATTAAAGGACCTTAATATTTATTTAGGTTTATGTTTATAAAGGATATGTTAGTTGTATACCTATTAAAAAACACAGTTAAGAAAAATCATTCATAATCCATTTCCCATAAGAAAATGCAGGTAAAGATTTGGTAAATATGTATTTTCGTGGATGTATCAAGTGGATGGCCCAAGGACTGATCTGAATGGAAGATGAATTTAGAGCTCTCAGCCATGGCTAGGATTTCTAATTTCCTTCCAAAGGTTTATGAAATAATGTATGCACTCTCAAGAGTCTTGAAAACCAGACCCTTAAATCAAAAGGTCATTTATTGAGAGGCAGGAGACAGATTTTTCTGCTTTATCTTTCTCTCTCTAGCCCCACAAAATTATACTTAAAGCATGAAATCCCACATCAGGCTGCCTTTTGAATTGTGGATGCATAACTGGTCTTTGTTTTCTCAAATGCGAAATGGAGATAAGAAGTATATGTATCTTACTGGGTATTGTGGGACTCAAAAACGTAATGCATTAGGTACCTTAGGAATGCCAACTTTTACCATTATTAATTAAACAGATCATTTTCCTGTGTTTTAGTTTGCAAACACAGGATAAAGGTCAAATTCAATATAGTTTTTTTTTTCCACTAAGATGTCATACATCCTGAAAGAATACAGTCAAATTTAAGGAATATTATTGGGATTTCTTTTTAATGTGACAAATATACAAATTTTGGTAGCATGACTTCTTTTCATATATGGTGGCTTAATTCCCATGGTTAGGTATAGTCACGAAACAGAGTAATTCAACCAACTCTCAATTCTCTGCCTGTAGACAGTGTGTCACCTGCATTATGGTTGCCACCAGCCCAATGTAACTTTGAAATCTAAGTTAGTTAACAATCAATTAAAACAATTCAATTCTTCAGTCAAATGCCAGCCACATTTCATGTGTTCAACAACCATATGTGGTTAATACTACTATATTGAACAAGGTGTACATAGAACGTTTCTATCATTGAAGAATATTTTACTGGACAGGACTGATAGAGCAAGTCTTCCTTTTACTGCTTTTGAAAAGAGCTCAAAGTTTGGAGTTAGGTGGCCTGTCTTCAACTCTGAACTCCTGGGATTGCTATGTGACTATCAGTAGTTTACTCTCTGATTTTCCACCCTTTTTTTTTTAATTTTATTTTTTAACATCTTTATTGGAGTGTAATTGCTTTACAATGGTTTTCTCTCACAAATGGAATTGCAGGGTCAGTGTTGTTGGCACACAGCCAGGAGCCTTGCTCCTTTGCAGAGTTTGTTCTGCTCCTAGAACATCACCCCCAAAGACCTGCTTCAAGCCCTGTTCCTTATAATTGCTTGCTTCAGGTTTTTGCCAGTGGCCAAAAAGATGAAACCCATATGATGTTCTTAGAGGGATTTTGCTGGCCCTAGTCTCTTGTCAAGGACTGTATCCATTGCCTGTCCTCACTTTATGAGGAATCACAATCTAGTTTACCCAGGCTATCTCATCTTGCTGCAGGTTTGTGTAAGCATAAAAAAATTTTTTTAAAATTATATTATTTTAAGACAAGCATAGTTAGAAAGTTGTCTAAAAATCATGAAATGTGTGATAATATGAAGTAACTGTTGTTATTCTTGGTTATCTGTGCTACTCATCATGACTATTAATATGAATATTGGAAGTATGATATGTGACTACACTATGTGACAAATTGCTTCATAAGCCTGTTAAATTTCTGCAAACTGAACCAGTATAAAAAAATGGAAAAACCAAATTGCCAGAGTGTTTTATTGCCTTAAAGGTTAGAATTTTAATTCGTATCATTATTTCATAGTAATAATAACAGTTTTGAATATTTCATTTTAATAGATGAAGGGAAACAGTGGAGATAACGCTACCGTTTTCATTATCTGGAATGCAAGTGTTTGAAAATAAAATAAACTGGAGCAGAGGCAGTAATTGAACATGTACCCAAAACTGATTTGCTAACAATTGAACCTTGAGACTAGAATTAAAAGTATCTATTAGAATAAAACTTTTTAGGTCATTGTTTTAAGAAATGGAGTGTCTGTATTGGAATACAATGAAAATCGTGTGCTTGAAGAATGTGATAATCGTAGGCAATATTCAGTTTGATTAACGCTAACTCTTTTTGTAGTTAAAACTTTGAAAAGAATAATGGTTATATATATATGTGTATATACATATATATAATCATCATAAAAAACAGAAAAATGCCATCGAAGTACAAGATAATTATTCCTAATAAAACTAATAGACTCTAATTACTTTGCCTGTTTTTCACTTTATTTTGTACTTTGTCGTACCTTGTAATATGTATTATATGTGTATAGGTATATATGGGTCACTTTTGTGGGGAAATATTTAAAGAAGCATAGCCTTGGGCAAGTCAGAGAACCTGCAAATTTGGATGTCAGTCACATGATCTTCAGAGCTAAATATTGACCACTTGAGGCAAAAAAAAAAACCAAAACACATTGTGTTTTACCTAGCTTCATGTGCAGTTCCAATTCTAAAGAGAGAGTTTCACCGATGCTTGGATGGGTTAAACTGGCCTTTGTTAAAGGGAAGTAGAGCTTTTCTTTAAATTATTTATTTATTTATTTATTTATTTATGACTGTGTTGGGTCTTCGTTGCTGTGCGGGGGCTTCCTCTAGTTGTGGCAAGCGGCGGCTACGCTTCATTCTAGTGCGCGGGCTTCTCATTGTGGTGGCTTGTTGCGGAGCATGGGATCTAGATGTGTGGACTTAAGTATTTGCAGCACGTGGGCTCAGTAGCTGTGGCTCACAGGCTCTAGAGCACAGGCTCAGTAGTTGTGGCACATGGGTTTAGTTGCTCTGGGGCATGTAGGATCTTCCCGGACCAGGGCTCGAACCCGTGTCCCCTGCATTGGCAGATGGATTCTTAACCACTGCACCACCAGGGAAGTCCCAAGGGAAGTAGACTTTTGAACCTCTTCTTCAGAGGCTATTACTGCTAAAGAGAAGTGTAAGATTCCATTTACCATCTCGTTTCATTGAGGAGCTGCAGCCAAGAAACC
Organism: Delphinapterus leucas; assembly: GCF_059928025.1. NCBI lineage: Eukaryota > Metazoa > Chordata > Mammalia > Artiodactyla > Monodontidae > Delphinapterus > Delphinapterus leucas. The sequence continues at coordinate 67,364,655 of NC_143137.1, read as the reverse complement.
AGGCTTGCTATGTCCTGTTTGCCAGTTACATGGTCTCGTGTGTGTCCTGTATAAGCCTTAGCACAAACTGCTTAAAAGGAAAAGGACTTTTCTTCTGGGAAGTGAACTTTCCTAGAGGGAGGTAAATACTGGGAAAGAGCTACAGCCAAGTTTAGGGACAGGAAAAAAAAATTTTGAAAGGGTAGAATAGGGTGTAAAAACAACCTCTCTGAAGACAGATTGAGGCCCTAGGGCCTGCTCTCAAAATATTAAGTGAAAATATAAGGAAACATTTTCACCACTTAAGAGAAAGTGGGCTGATCTAGGGTAGGGGGTTAGGAGCTGAAACAAACCTATGAGCTTTTTCAACGCAACACGTCAAGATTTAGTGGTCCAGCTCTATAATTGTTTTGTTGTAAAGTAATTGTGGAAAAGCTCATTGACATTTTATTTTTCTTTCTCTGATGCACCCTATAAATCATTGCAAAAAGTATATGTTTTACCTCTCAAATTTAGCTGAAATTGCACTTAAGGAAAAACTGATTAGTTTTTCATTGTGTGTTGTCATATATGCCCATAATTTCTTTTTGAAATAACCTTTAAATTCTTTTAAATGTTAAACTATGACACAGTTCAGTGCATGACACAACTTTTTGTTTACAACCTCTCATGAACAGAAAATGGCAAATAGTCAACTCATTTTGTCAGACAAAATAATTTTAGTATAGTAACATGTTTCTTGTTCAAAAGTAGTGTTAAGTTGAAATTATACATTAATGTTCATATTCAGTATGTACATTACATACAGGAAAGGCAAACAGAAAATTATGATACTCATATTTTCCAAATGTTTGTGTTTAGTATTATGAAAATTGATAATGAAATACCATAACCTTCATTTTATATATACAAATGATCATAAGTGAATATATATAAGTGAAAATGTATACCTTTTGGCATTCTTTCAAATGAATGTGATGATACATGCTTTTTATTCTTGTTTTACGCTGAGTTTTTGTATAAAAGAGTTAAATCAAGCTGATTAAATCATTTCAGTACCATAAGCGGGGAGCATAGAAGAGAGGATTAGCTCATCAGTCAGGATGGGTTAGGTCATAGTTTATCCAACCATAATTCAAGGGCTGTGTTCTCCGAGTCTGGAAGTTATGGTCGTGTGAAGGATCAGTGCCAAAATGTCTTTTATCATAAGTTGAAACTGCTTATTTCTGCAGCTGGCTAGGCTTTAGATGATTAGTTAGAATTAGTCAGGTATTTTCTTTTCAAAGCTCAGGATTGTCTTCTGTTCTCTGCCTTTGGTTTATAAAAGTGACTATGTTAGTTTGTATCAGATATACAGTGACACTTTTGTTAAGGGAGGAAATCCATTTATAATATGTGTATATATATATATGTATCTTTTTCAATAACTATAAACAGAAGTGGAATCAATGTGAAGCACAGAGATGTATTTGAAATAAAGAAGACTTTGGTAAAAAAACGAAAGATGTAAAGCATTGTTTTTCAAACTGTCAATTGTGGCCCATGGTGGGTAATGAATTCAGTTTAAGGCGTCTTTGACAGAATTTTAAGAATGGAATAAAAAAGAGAATAGGTTAACACAGAAAACATTGGCACAGTTATGAAACCTACTAGTGTGTGTGTGTGTGTGTGTGTGTGTGTGTGTGTGTGTGTTATTTGTGCTGGATTAAGATGTAAACTGTTTTTCTTACTTTTCCTTACTATTGGCCTTGAACAAAAATAATCTATAAGCTATTAGTGTAGAATAAAAAGGATAAAGTTGCTAGTTATGAAACGCTGGGCAGTTCATCTCCCTAAGCCAGTTTCTCATCTGTAAAATGGGATTCATGCAATCTCCCCTCACAGGGTTAATGGGAGAATTAAGTGAAATGATACATGTTCACGTGCCCAGCATGGTTCCTGCCACATAGCGTACATTCAATAAATGGTACATTTTATTAGTAGTAACATTGTGACTACTAAACTAATTAACTGCTGGCTTTTCAGCATGCATTAAATTATACTCCGGGATATCTTGAAATGGCTGAAGGAAATCACAGGTGTTCAATCAAAGTTATACATGGAAAGAGATAGACCAGAGCAAGAGATGTGGTCAGGTGGAGGTGTGCTGATGAATGCCAGATGAATGACAGGCTTGAAGAACTGTATTTGGTTAAGATTATTCCCTGCATTCCAGTAACTCCTGGTTAATTAGGAATCGAGTAGCCATTCAGCCCATCAGCCATCTAACCCACATACCTTTTATATGGCCAAATAGACCTCAAGGGATAATTGGGGTTTACCGTGAGGTCTTGTCAGATACATATGATCTGGTTTCAGAGACTTCTCTGTAAGATGGAACTATTTATTGTGAAAGAGTTTCGATTTGATTATCAGATACTCTGCAGTCGTCAGCTGTTGTGAACAGATATTCAGGTTCTCTACCCTTGTCTTGGAACAGGCACAATGAATGGATGTAATAAATAAAGTATGGACCATATTAAAACCAAACTACAGTTGTATGTTCTTACCTCTCTAATTAAATCTGTCATGTTTATCCAGAATTTTGTTTACGTTCTCTTTCTCTCTTATTCATGGGCAGATTCCTTGATGGCAAAAAGGATGTCTTATTCACGGTGCTGGCAACCGTTTGACATAAATACATGTTTTTATGTATGAATGATTCCTGACCATCAATATATAAATCATATTGGGACAGACTCACATTTCTTCAGTTTTTTTGTGAAAGACCATTTTTCAGTCTTCCCAGCTGATTTACAGCTGTCACTGCCTAAGGCAGGGAAAAGTGGATGGAAAGTAGTTCTTCATGCTTTGAAATCTGTCTACCAACTAACTCTGGGCGATAGGATTCTGGCCCAAACACCATCCAGTGTATAGGCAGAGCAGTCCCTATGTCTCCAAATCCCAAAGAACTCTCCATTACTTAAAAGAATCATGGAATGTCTGTCTCTGTTATACTAGAGACCGGAGAATTTGGTTATTTTAGACCTCAGAAGTATACAGTTTCTCTACATGGTCTAGGCATTATCTCTCTATTTCCTTTGTTGGTTTTTGTTTGAGAGCACTGTGAATATTTTTAAGTATATGAAGACAAATCTTTTTTTCCAGGTCTGAGAATGAATAAAGGTGCCATCACCTCTCCCCGTACTTCTCCAGCAAATACGTGTTCCCCAGAAGTAATCCACCTGAAGGATATTGTCTGTTACCTGTCTCTCCTTGAAAGAGGAAGACCTGAGGATAAACTGGAGTGTATGTGTTTCTTCATTTAGTTTACTTATCACGGTTGGGGTGGGGGATAGGACTGGATATTGACAAACTTAAAATTGTATATACTGTGGTTGTTTACATTCTTATTAAGTAAAGTGACCTTGGTTAATAATTATAAAAAAATTCTCCAATTGAAAATCAGACAATTAAAAGATATTAAGAATCTATCAATTTTAGGTTATTATTGATCAAGGTCCATTTATTACTGATATTTCTTGAGCATGTTTATCAATTGATGGTTTTTGTTTTTGAGTTTGCCCAGTTTGGTAACGAGACGATATTGAAAAGTATCCTTTGTGTTGTTTTGAAAATACACTTATTTCTAGTATGTAGGAGGTTTTCCCATTAGGCAGAAAAAGGGTTCACTATCCGTAGGCAAACTGAGCCTTTCTCTCTGGAAATCTTCCTTGAAACCTTCTGCACTAACTTTCATTGCCGTGGACAAATAATTTCTTAAATGCCAAGCATGAGAGTTCCATTTCTAGAAGTTGACTCTGAATATTATAAATAGTTAGACAATAGCTTTTTTTTTTTTACCACGTAGCAGGCGTTTCAGATAGAGAATTTCAATCTAGTTGAAAGGAAAGAAGTGCTCTCTTTAATAAAATACAATAACTGAGCTCTCTCTGGTGGCAAACTCTACTCATTGCAAGGCAAGAAAATATTTTTCAAACCTTTACTGCAAGCCCCATCATTTAATAATCTATTCTATCTCCAAAGCCCTTGCTAAATACAGAGCTGGTGGTTTGTTCAATAAGCTGATTAACCTGATTGTATTAGATATCATTCAAATGAATTAAATTTTTTTGCTACTGAAATGATAGTAAAGATAATGAATCCTAAATTTGACATTTCTAAAGTAAATGTAGAATATTGTGACACCTCAGAATTATGATTGGGTAGCATGTTTAGTTTAACAGTAACTTTCGATAATATTTCTCTTACTAATAAAGAATTTAATGTAATATGATTATTTAATAGTGACACCTGCTTAAGTTATGAATAAACCATATTAACATCATTCTTTAAATACATATTTATTAGTTCTAAATGTTGAATATTTGCATTTCAAGATTTATTTGTTTTCCTAAGAACCTACAGAAATCTCTCACATTCCAAAATAAATATTAATGTTTAGTGAATTTTTATTGAAGTAATGGCCAGAGAGAAAGTTTTCTCAGGTGTTACGAGGACTGTGTTTGGGATGATTTTACAAATACAAAGATTCGGGCTTCCCTGGTGGCGCAGTGGTTGAGAGTCTGCCTGCTGATGCAGGGGACACGGGTTTGTGCCCCGGTCCGGGAGGATCCCACATGCCGCGGAGCGACTAGGCCCGTGAGCCATGGCCCCTGAGCCTGTGTGCCTGGAGCCTGTGCTTCGCAACGGGAGAGGCCACAACAGTGAGAGGCCCGCGTACCGCAAAAAAAACAAAGATTCTATTCCAGGTCTGAGAATAAATAAAGACACCATTACTTCTCCCCAACATGGTCTTTGTGATGCAGTTTAATTATTTTTAGGTCAACTGCAAGTATTTTGTTTTTAAGGTAGAATTCCTAAGAGGTATGTTGTAAGTTCTCAATGTGAATCTGTGTCTCAGCAGTCCTCGTCCACAGTTGCCAAGGCATAATGTTAACCCACGAGTGATTCAGAAACACTTAATGAATCAAGTTGAACCTGACCTGCCATTTACCTCTCTTCAGTGTTATCAATCCCCTTCCCTCGGTTCTTTAAGTTTTCCAGCTCTTTTTTGAGCTTATACCATTCATTTCTTTAGACTTCCCGCATAGACAGACTTGTTACCACCTGGCATTACTTCTGTGATTTTCACCAGACTCTTGAAAGAAAATGCATTTCAATTTCAGAAACTCATTAAGGTTCTAGCTCTGTTCTAGTTTTCTTCTCTACTCTCCTCGAGTGTGGAGGACCTTAACCTGGTCCTTACTCATCTGGAGCTTGTGTTTGTTGGTTTGTTTTCTGAATGCCAGTGCCAGGCTTTTTCCTACATCAGTTAAATCAGAATCCATTTCTTTCGCCCAGTTTCTTAGCTATGTACTTATACATTTTTCCCTTCTACAGTTGCGCATTTACAAATTTCTAACATTCATATAGTATATTATAGTTATAGATTCTGAAATTTTTTTCAATGTCTTTAAAGAAATCTAATGGTTGTTCATTTAATATATATTTCCAAAATGGTTATGACTTATTAAACATAATGTATACTAGAGGAAAGAAAAGAAGAAAATAATTAAAATTAACACAGAAGTACATATGATCAAGCATCTAATATAGTTAACTTTTGCAGGTGAGTGATGTTTTTGAATCTCAATTTCTAAGCAGCTAAGCAGAAAGGAGTATAGACGTGTTGTCTTAGGCCAGAGGTTCTTGAACTTTATCGCACATAAGAATCACCTGTAGGGCTTATGAACACACAGCTTGCTCTGCCCCAACTTGAGTGTATGTGATTCAGCAAGCCTGGAATAGGACTTCAGAGTTTTCATTTCAGGTCATGCTGATGTTGCAGGGACCACATTTTGAGAAGCATTGGTTTATGCAGTTCCTTCAGTCCAATGAAAACACACACACACACACATAATTCATCTGAAACTACAATTGTTCTTGGAATTGATGGTGGCATTATTTGATACGTTCTTTTACCTGGGTTATTAGATAAATTAATGACATGTTTTAAATATTTTTCCCCAAAAAACAATGTTTTATAAATCTATTCAGTGCTTACTGCCACTTCTAATCTCCCCCACCTCTCTCTTCTGCCAGGCATTTACAAAATGTTTACAATAAAGCATTTTTTTTTCATTGAAAGGAAACAAACAAACGCTTTGAACTTTCCACTGATTATATGCCATTTCTTCAACTTGCTTTCCTTCGCTCAATCTTTGACTCAATCCTAATGCCTCCCTGTGGTCTTTGCCAGTTCTGAGGCCCCGTCAAGTAGAAGGTATTTATTTACCTGTTCCCATGAACCCTTGGAAAGTATGTGTGCGTGCATGTGTGCGTGTCCTGAAGTTGTGGAGGAATTCTATTTTTGTCTTGGTGGAAGTTACCAACCATCAAGGTGCATAGATAAGAACATTGTACCAGGTCTGGTTTGCCCTGTTCACCTTAAGCCCACTACAGTACTTTATGGAGAGCCATTCAATACATCCCTCTTTGAGTCTCCTTAGATTCCTCAAATACTGTGACCTCAACTCCATTTTATTTCAGTCACCCACTTTTGTTGCAATACCCCAAGTCTTTTAATTCCCAAAGACTGCTCTTATTCTATAAATTTAAATTCTAGTATTTTACTTTGACCACAGCCTAAGCTCACGTAACTTTTTACTTTTCTGCTTTGAGCTTAAATATAGCATAGCACAGTACTCAAGAGCTTGGACCCTTCACTTCACTAACTGAATGAATCTTAGCTTTGACCCTTACTATCTGAGTGACCCAGGCACATTGTTAAAACCTCTCAGGCCTCAGCTTCCCCAGCTGTAAAATTGGGATCATAATAATGTCTATCTTGTATGTTTGCTATGAGGATTAAATGAACCAATATTTGCTCACACAAATTCCTTCACATTTATGTGAATGTTAAATGAAATAAAAATAAGTTAATGGGCTTCCCTGGTGGCGCAGTGGTTGAGAGTCCGCCTGCCGATGCAGGGGACACGGGTTCGTGCCCTGGTCCGGGAAGATCCCACATGCCGCGGAGCGGCTGGGCCCGTGAGCCATGGCCGCTGAGCCTGCGCATCCGGAGCCTGTGCTCTGCAACGGGAGAGGCCACAACAGTGAGAGGCCCGCGTACCGCAAAAAAAAAAAAAAAAAAAGTAAGTTAAGAATTCTTGCCCCTTGACCGCTTCACTTCCTCCTGAACTTGCTTGCTGCTTTTGGGCCTCCCACCCCTTCAAATGTAGACTGACCCCGTAATTCGTGAGGTCAATCATTCCTTCTCACTTAGTTTTGAACATCCAATTTATTTGCTCATATACTGAGCTGCCGGAGATTTTGTGAAATGATAATATAATTCTGTGGATTAGAACTCTTCTCAAAACCTCAGCTGGCCTTCAGTGCCTTCAGTGTTTCTCTGGTCATTGACTTCTCCTAGTTAAAAGTTCATTCAGATGCTTTTTTACTTCAAACACCTACCTAATTAATTGTCATCTCACTCATTAGCTGTAAATTCTTATAACTTTCTCTCATGTTGCCTAAAACTTGTCAACTTCTATACCTGTTCTTTCCTCTTCTTCTGACTCAGGAAGAATGGGTCCCTTTTGTAGTTCCCTATTGAATAATACATCAAAGTAAGTCCTTAACTTAGCATCCATAAACTAATCTGGCTCCATAATTTGACCCCAACCTACTTGCATTTGGCTATGACCTGCACAAAAAAGTCCCAGTCATATGAATCTACTTTTTAATTATCAGACAAACTCTGAACTTTTCCACCTTCATGCCTTTGCTTATAATGTGCATTTGCTAGGGGTGTATATCTTTCCCAGTGTATATCAGATCCAGTCCAGTCTACACTTGAAGCCTAGCTCACATCATGAGTCCTCTTGCCATCTCTAATCAGATTATTTTACTCTCCTTCCTTGTACCATTGCACTGTGTGTAACTTCCCACTCTAGCACCTACCACTTATATATGTGTGTTTTTCAAAAGATAGATGCTCAGTAAATGCTAGTTAAATGGAACTGTATTGAAGTCTACAGGTGCTTGACAAGAGGAAGATAATGTGAATTATTGAAGGCATCAAATAGTACTAAATTTATACTTTTATTTAAAAGTATAAATGTGGCATTCACATTGGGATTAGTGTTTATCAAATTATTAATGACTTAGCTAGAATAACTTTAAGTTAGCTTTCAGTTACTGAAAATATATCACTAAAAAGAAATCAATAGGAAAATGTCCAGAAAAATACACAGTTGACATGCAGATAATGAGGACTACTCTGTATGTTAAAGTTACGGCTCTGTCTAGTATTAATCTTAGAACCACTGAAATTTAATATTGAAAAGTCCTCAGATATCATCTAGTTAACCTTCCTATATTGTCAATGAAAAATTTAAAGCCCAGAGAGACTGGTTATTAATTATACCACCAGTTTAGCTATCTGTGACTAAAATGTATGATTTCTGACCTGCTGTATAGGTGCCCTTTTTATTTTGAAAAGCTGCCTTTCCTTGTTTAGATTATTGTTTTTTTTTTTTTTTTTTTTTTTTTTTTTTTTTCGGCACGCGGGCCTCTCACTGTTGCCTCTCCCGTTGCGGAGCACAGACTCCGGACGCGCAGGCTCAGCGGCCATGGCTCACGGACCGAGCCGCTCCGCGGCATGTGGGATCCTCCCGGACCGGCGCACGAACCCATGTCCCCTGCATCGGCAGGCGGACTCTCAACCGCTGCGCCACCAGGGAAGCCCTATTGTTTCTTTTGTGGAGAAAAGAAGAAAGTATAACACCATTATATTAGATGTAAAAAACTCCAAACGAATGATTTTCACCTCTGCCCTTGTGGGTTATTAGATAGGTCTTGAAATACATAAAACAGTAAAAAATTGTGGGTTAAACAAATTCTGGCTTAAATGCTTTTTAAAATATATACTTTATAATCTTTAAAAACAATTTCCATAATAATATTTTCATATCAATAACATATTATACAAAGTACAAAAACATATTCTATGGGAAAATAGATTAAAAACTTGCACATCTTTTGGAAAAGAAACAAATTCTAGATATAAAGAATTACCCTCATATTGTGTAATGTGCCTTTCCTTTGAGCTTTTAACCAAATTCATGTGTGGGCACATAATTGTTTCTATATAAAGTGTAATTGCATGAGCATAAAAATAGAAAAAATGTGGGTTAAACTGGTTTGTAACTTTTTAAGAGGTACCCACCTTTGGAAGCTATCATGTTGACAGAGTAATTTTAATATTGGGCTTAAATTATTTTTGCACCTAAAAATCTATATCCTTATATGTTGGTTTTAAAAATAAAACCTCTTTGTTCAATGATTCACTTGACCTTGGAGACTAACTTTACTTTTAAATTCTAAGGAAAAAATAGTCTTATTATAATGTTTGAGGATCACTATAAGTTTTATCAGTATTATTCAGATATGCTTTTAAAAGGGAAAGGTTCTATAGGCTTACCAAGCCAAACAATTTTTATTTTCTGTGGTGTTAATAACTGCCTTTTTTTTCTCTTTATTTGATTAGTTTCTTTATTCCTATATAACTAACTAATTCCTAAATCCTCCACCATAAATTCTGGTTTGGAAACTTGTGCTCTCCATCTATTCCTTCATCTTTTCATTGTTAGTTACCTTCTCCTTTATTTTACTTGTTCAGTCTTTCTGAAATCACTATTTTTAGATGTTCAAACTCCATGACAGAACTTTGACTTATTATAGTTTTTAATTTTCCTGTTTTCCAACTTCTTTTCTTTTATGTCTTTCATTTGACATCTGGTACATCTTCTACATCTAGGATGACTTTTTTTTTTTTTTTTTACTCTTTCTAGCATAATTTTCACTTAACAGAGAATCCTTTTTGTTGTCGGCACCATCCTTATTTGCTATTATTCTTATTTTATCGATTGAGTCTTTCCTCTTATTTATAAGGTTCCCCTCTCCCTGCTTTGCTGGTTTCTTCCAAATTACTTCATTTTGAAACAACTACTTGGTGGTTGTGGGTAGGTGGGTGGGTAGATGAGGTTTAAGTCTGACTCATTAGAGATGAGCAAGGGGACTTAACATTTCTCAATGTTCAGTATATCCATTTTCACATGATTACACTCTTTGGTATTGGACCCCTACCATCAGAATGCCTGAGTACCCTGAACTCAGAGTCCCTGTGGCTTGACTGCTAAAAAGCTCAAAGATCCAGTCTGCTTTAAGGTAGAGGGCTGGCATACCCTCAGGTGCAAGCTGTGAGGGGTAGTGTTTAAAGGTCTAATTTCTTTTCATGAAGATTATGTTTCCTTTTCTGTGTGAATCTGTGCCTCCTCTTTACCACCAGCTTACGTCTATATTTCTCAGGTTTCTACATCAGACACCATGTGTTTTCCAGCTTCTAAAATTTTATTTTTCTTGTCTCCTCTCACGTTTTCTTTGTACTTGTGGGTTTATGCCTGTTTCATCCCTTACTGTTACTGTAGTGGACCTTCAGTAGAAAGGCAATGTAAATATGTGTGTTCAATATTTCTTGTTTTGCATGACCCCACTACAATTTTAAATTAGGAAAGTAGACTTACCTCTGAAAATTAAAGTTCTAGAATTCCTCTCTCGCATCGGAATCAAAGAAAAGTTTTATCATTGATTTATAATTGGTGATATTTAGACTACAAGATACTTAGTGCTCAATATATGTATACTGTTTTTATTATTGCTATAATTATTAACTAGAACATAAAGTTCTCCAACTTTGTTCCTTGGTGAATTAGACAGGATTTATAGACAGCCATTAACTCCTGTTAATGTGTGTAGAAATTAATATAAAAATATACTAGGGCTTCTACTTCATACAACAGTAAAGTGTTCTCAGACCAACTTTTCTGCTAGAAACAACTAGAACATTTAAACTCAATATTTTTTTTAAAAAAATCTGTTTGTAAATTTTAGGAAATTATCGAGGCAAGTTGGATTTGTGGGTTAAATTTTTGGGAGCGGGGAGCCAGGCTTTTGCCAGTATTTTTAAACTGTAAATTCTTAGGCACCTTAGAGGCTGAGAAGGTAAGCAGCTTTGGTAGACTGGTCTTGGGGAAAAAACTTGAATTCTGGAGTCTTTTTAGAAGGCATATGATGGTCTCTAATTGTGGTTTTAATTTCCATTTTCTTTACGATTGATGATGTTGAGTACTTTGTTATGACTGACTACTCACCTCTCTTCCATTTTTGAAGCATCTGTTCGATTTTTTGCCTCTTTACTAATGGGGTTGTTTGCTATTTTATTACTGAGCTAGGGTTTGCTCATATATTGTAGAAACAAGTCCTTTGTTAGATATATGTGTTCTGAAAATTTTTTTTCAAATCTGCAGCTGGCTTATTTATTTTCTTAATAGTCTTCTATTTTTCTTTTTGATGAGCAGAAGTTCCAATTTTTATGAAGTTTAATTTACCTATTTTTTAAAAATCTTTGATGGTTCATATTGGCTTATGTTGAGGTTATGAAGATATTGTCCTGTATTTTCTTTTAGAAGGTTTATAGCGCTGCTTTAATGTTAAAGTTTAGTTTCAAAAAATTTTAGTTTTAAAGTTAAAATTCAGTTAGACCTAATGTTCATGTTTGGTGTGAAGTAAGGGTCAAGGTACTTTTTTTAATATGAATATCCATCCAGCTGTTCCATCATCATTTTTTGAAAAGACTTTTCTTATCTCATTGAATTGCTTTTGTCCCTGTTGACCATAAGTGTGTGGAATTGCTTTTGTCCCTGTTGACCATAAGTGTGTGGATCTCTATCTATATTCCTATTTCCCATTGTTCTGTTGTGTAGCCCTTAGTCAGCATGTCACTATCTTGATTCACTTGATCTTTAGCAACTCTTGAAGTCAGGTCATGTAAATCCTTCTGATTTGTTCTCCCTTTTCAGGGTTGTTTGGGGTATCGTAAGTCTTTTTCATTTTTATGTAAGTTTTAGAATCAGCCATGTTAATATTTAAAACAAAGCTACTGGTATTTTTATTGAGATTGTATCTGTTATATAGAACAATCTGTGGAGAATTTACATTTTAATGATATTGAATCTTCCAATTCATGAACATAATACATCTTTTCATTTATATAGGTTTTCTATAATTTTTCTTGGTGAAGTTTTATATTTTTTGCACAGAGGTCTTGTCCAACTCTTGATAAATTTATCTTATATATTTAGGTTTTTGGATGTTATTATAAATGATATGTTTTATGTTTCGTTTTCTAATTGTTCTTCACTAGTATGTAAAACTGCAACTGACCTTTTAATCTGACCATATCACTAAATACATATACTTATGTATATTTATATATAAACATATATGTCTTAATATTTATGTTATATAATTTCTAATATAAAACATATAACCTATATGTTATATAAGATCTAATTATATAGTTATATAAGTTCTAATATAAATATAATACATATGATATATGTTCTAATAAGAAGATATAGATAACATATCAGTTACATAAGTTCTAATACGTATATACATAATGTAAATTCTTATATATATATGAAATATGTATATATATACGTTCCAATTCTTTTTGATGATTCAGTAGAATTTTCTAATTGTACAAACATATCACTTGTAAGTAAAGATAGTTACATATGACAACCCATCACTGCTTCTTTGTGGACAGACAGAGCACCTTTCAGTGCTACCATCCCTGTCACACACCCCTTTCTTCAATTACTGCTGTTGCTGCTGCCTCTCATCAGCATGGATTCTGTGAAGCCCCTTTTTTCTTGGGTCACTAGCATCTGATTAATCATCTGGGCTTGTGTTTCTGATTGGTAGAGGCTGGGTCATGTGCAAACCCTATTTTCAAGTCAGGCTAGTAAAGGAAGGTATCTGGCCTTTCATCTGTTATTGTGCTTTATAAAGTCTGGCTTTCAGAATTTAGGAAGATGTTTCAGATGCTGCCCAAAATGAATGACAGGTACCACACACCCACCCCACTTGTGTGTACGTCTTTGAGCTCATGTTTCCAACAAGAATCACCAGTAGACATAAGTAAATGTCCATATACCTGAGCTGTATGAAATGGTTTAGCAGTCATTTACTCCAATAAGGATTAACAGAGTCACAAGCATCCCTCATTCTAAAATATAGTTAGGTTTTGGAAGTCCTTGCCTTGTTCCTGGTACTTAACCCCTTCTCTGAATGGTGTATGAATTTTTGCCACTTAAAAAGGTATTTTTACCATTTTATGCTACACTAGAAAATCTTGAAATGCTTAGTATCCATGTTGTGGTAAATTTTTTTGTTTGTTTCTTTCTTTCTTTCTGAATTTTATTCTCATTTAATATATAACAGAGAACAGTTATCATGGTTTGCAAATCAAGATATTTACATTCTTTAGCAAACCTAACATTCTATCCTTTAATTCAATAGGTATACATTTCCCCTTACATTTCAACATCTTTAAAGTCTGTTTCCATTTTACAGCAAATAGAACACATTAGCTAGATTGGCAGCATTTTTTTCCTTTTAGTGATGTGCAGACTAGTTTTGCATCTTATAAATATCTTAGAATTTTTGAAATATAATACTTATTTTTAAATATAAAAATAACAATGAGTTACAGATTAAGGTCATTGCATAATTATGTCTCCTAGTTGTCAGTGTCTTTGGTTAATATTATAGACCTCAGACATCAAGACTCTCCAGGAAATTATACAAACCCAACACAAACCCTCATTTCCACTCCTCTATTTTTACAGCTGTGCCATTCTTCTCTGTTTATCTCAAAACGGCACCTGCAGCCTCTTCTGTAGTCTCCTGGTGGTGTGTGAATTATACAAGGGAATCCTCAGGCCGGGCATGGACCTCTGCCATCCTGCTTTCCTGAGCTCCCTAGCACAGAGCCAATAGTGTCTTTTTCCTCATTTGATTAGTTCAAAGAGTGGTTACCCTATGAAACTACATCTCCGATTTAAACAAATACACCATTATACCCATGATAATAATGCCATTTATGTCTTTGCATCCCCTATCAGGAAAATTCCCTTATTTTGCACTAATTTTTCCTTTCCCATACTGCTTAAGGATTAATCAAAACAATGGCTTATATTTGTGTAGTGACCTACAGCTTTTGATACACCTTTGTGTGTATCATCTCACTTTCACAACAAATGTCTTTTTTTTTTTAATTTTCATTGGAGTATAGTTGATTTACAATGTTGTGTTAGTTTCAGGTGTACAGCAAAGTGAATCAGTTATACATATACGTATATATATCCAGCTGACTTACAACATTATGTAAGTTTCAGATGTGCAACATAGTGATTCACAGTTTTTAAAGTTTATACGCCATTTATAATTATTATAAAATATTGGCTATATTTCTTGCCTTGTACAGTATATCCTTATAGTTTATTTTATGCATAGTCGTTTATACCTCTTAACCCCTATCCCTAACAAATGTGTGTCTTATGACAGGGTGATTATCCTTATTTTATAGATAAGAAAACAGCATTTGACTAAGCTCACATAACAGTGGATGGTAGATTCCAAATTATAATTGATTTCCAGACCTCTGAATTAGTTATTTCTTCTTATCCACTCTGTCCTTTAATATTCAGACTCTGAATGTCTGAATTCCTTCTCTTCTGTTATTTTGAATTTCCATTTAATGATCTTGTAATACAAATTTGAACAGACAATAGCACTTTTTAGTGTTTTCTAGCTATATAACAAAAATTGGTAGAATTTATATCTGATATCCAGTATTTTTATTAATGATTACTTCATCTTTAAGCTTGAGAAATGTTCCCAAAATTAATCGCTTTGAGGAGGGGAGGGATTTAGTAGTATTTGTTTTTGACAGAAAATAAATTTTAAAGAATATGCCTTATTCTAGCATTGATCTTACTCACCTATAATCTTTTTTTCAACACCTCTTTTATTTCTAGTTATGTTTCGCCTCTATGACACGGATGGAAATGGCTTCCTGGACAGCTCGGTAATTTTTTTCTTCAAATTTTCTGTGAAAATTTCAAAGTAGTTTGTTCTGAAAAATGCAATGAATAAATTTATAGCTATTACCACAGAAGATACAATATAATTTCCATGCACTCACACAGCATTTTCATCATCTGACTTTTTGAAAGCAAGTGATCTGAGGAAACTGGTAGGATTACAGCTGTTCTATTGAATAATTTTACTACAAAAAAGTGACTTTTTATGTACAGAAAGATAAAAAAGACTTCAACCCTGTCTGAATAAAATATAAGAGAAAGATGAGACCATTGATGTAAAAAGAAAAAAAATGTGTGTGTGTGTGTGTATATATATATATACACACACATATATAGGAAAGTATCAAGAATACAGGTAGAATTTAAAGGAATTATGAAGTTGATTCAATCATTTTATTATTTTCCCACTTTTTAAGTACTGTTACTCACATATGTTGATGAAATGGGTAATTATATTTAAAACTGCTTTGGCAAACTTCCCTTCTCATCCGATTTTAAATCCAACTTGCACTCTATCTATAATTTTACTCATAAAAATCAATAGAAGAAAAATACCATCTCACAGAAAGTAATAATTAAATGTTTATTTTATTTGTAGTATATGCAAATCATTGACAGTTTTCAGAGGAGAAGTTAGACTCTTAGTTCTCAAATCAGGGCCTCCTGAGTATATCCATCTCAGTTTCCACCAATGATGTATTTTCTATTTAACATTTTGTATATTATATCATGTCCTGTTCTATGAAGGTAATATAAGAATATTAACAAAAGAGTAAGTGTCACATTATGGAAATTTTGAAGTACATAGGTACATGTAAAAACAAATGTTTTGATATATTTAATATTGATTAAAATAAACATTATTTCTGATAATGAGTTTCTCTCATCATCTGATATGTCCCTCTATGGCAGAACTCAAACAGACTGTTACAAGCAAAGCAGTGAAGTTAGAGACATATTTATGTAACACTGAGTAGGATAATGGTGCATTCGCTTCTCCAGAAAGAGATAAAAATATATAATTCCTACTCTAGGAAATGACCACCAATCTGAATTGATGCTGTGATTGTGGGATTTCTTATGTTAGGGTCTTTCTAATTTTTCAAATGCTGTTATTTTTAAGTGCCTAGTAGTGTTCAGTTTTCCACTTAGGAATATTAAACAACATGATACATTTGCTCATTTTCTGGTAGCATTTCACGGCTAGAAGTTTAGATTTCTTCTGCATATGTCAATATGCTTATTGTAACATTTCTGACTACACTAATGCAAATTATATTTTTAATGCAGATTTGTTTTCTTTTTCTTTTTAATTAAATTAAAACAATGTTTCTTTACTAGGCTCTTAGCCATGGGTTGGCAGCTGATTAGAAAATTTAGTCAAATGCTTTTCTTGGTCTCTGGCCATTTTTTGGTTAACATATAGTAGATTACTAGCAATATTTATAACTTATTCCCAATATTAAACAATGAGCTGAGGATAAATAAGTTTGTTTATGATTAAATTAGTCTTTTTTAAAATAAAGGTCTGGATTTAATTTCTGTGATTTTCTCCATATAACTTACTGCCCCAGGATATTTCCTTCACTGTCAGGTAGGAAGCACACCTTCTGATATCATTTGTCTTTGAAATTTAAAGGCTATGTTCATATACTGGAGACACAACAGAAGAAAATTAATACTTTGAGAAATGACCAGTATGTCTAATAATGCTAGTTAATGTTTATTGATCACTTGTGCCAGATAAGATAAATGTATTTCATATAACAGCATATTTAATCTTGGTAGCAACTCTATGAACTAGGTACTATTAGAATACCCATTTTACTGTTGAGGAAACTTAGACAGGTTAAATGACTTATCTAGTACCACATGTGTATACAATAGTCCACCAAAAATAGCTTCTGTTCCTCCAAACATATCCAGAGACTTTAACAGTTCCAAACCATTGAGGCATATATAAGCAAAGATAAAGTAACTGGAAGATTAGTTACACACACACACACACACACACACACACTTCTAGCCTCTAATTGCAAGGGATTAGTGTTTAAAATTTTTCTCATCTGTAATAAACACATTTATATTTGCATTGTTTCTGTGATGACCTGTGTTATATAACATTTTCGTGATTTCATATATATATATATATATATATTTTTTTTTTTTTTTTTTTTTTTTTTTTTTTGCGGTACGTGGGCCTCTCACTGTTGTGGCCTCTCCCGTTGCGGAGCACAGGCTCCGGACGTGCAGGCTCAGCGGCCATGGCTCACGGGCCCAGCCGCCCCGCGGCATGTGGGATCTTCCCGGACCGGGGCATGAACCCGTGTCCCCTGCATCGGCAGGCGGACTCTCAACCACTGCGCCACCAGGGAAGCCCCCATATATATTTTTTTGGAGAGAGAGAGTGTAGCTTTCATCAGCTTCTCAGAGGGATCCATGAATCCCCCCCAAAAAAACCCCTCTTTTACTATATTTTCTTCTTCATTTTATGCATATTATGCACGTACATTAGATCAGAGGTTTTAGTAGAATAAATTTTATTAATATACTTTCAAGCCTTATTCTTTATACTTCTTATATTTTAAATTATCATACTATGAAATACCGCTTTTAATTGTCATGGACAGACTACCCTTAAAATTATTAGCATTCACAAAGTATGTTTAATCTTTTCTGAAGATACAGAAAAATTAAAACATTAAATAAATCAGTATGAAAAAATGTTATAATTTATTTAGCCAAGGCATATATATTAACCAGCAGTTCTTCAAAGAGTTGACGTTGAGCAGAAGAATGTGAAAATTCAGACTAAAATTCTATCCCCTCATGAAATAAACTCTGCATGCACTTAGCCTCCAAACACCTCTAGCAGAGCAAATTTTACCAGTAAATGGCTAGAACCATCAGTATACGTTCTCAGTGTATCAGAATAAAAATAAAACTCTCAGCTGCCCTCAAACCCTTCCTCCCGCCCTTCCACACCTGTTTTCAAGCTGTGGGGTCAGTATACTCAGTACTTAAAAATCACAGCTTTTTGTGAAAATAAGCAGGCTCCTACTTCCATCAGATGCTGCTTTCCAAACAAAAAATTTCTTAAAAATCTCCTCCTGGAAGAAAACCTTTCTTTGTATAGTTGTGCCCTCTCCTGGTGAAGGTTTCTAGACAAAGTACAAAGGAATGTATATTTAGGCTCTTCTTTTATGTATAGTTAAGTAGGCCTTTAAAATGCAGAGGTATATGTTTACTTTTTATATAAAATTAATCATCTCACTCCTTTAGTTTTTGAGCTACATGTTGAACAAATCAATTCCTGTAAGTCAAAGTTGAAGAACTCACTAAGACCTTGTATTGATTTTCCCTCTCCTTCCTTCCCTCCCTCCCTCCCCTCCCCTTCCCTCTCCTCCAGGAACTAGAAAATATCATCAGTCAGATGATGCATGTGGCAGAGTACCTGGAATGGGACGTCACTGAACTTAATCCAGTAGGTATAGGAATGATTTAACTGTTGGCTACATTCTAGAAGACCCCTTTCTCTTTCATCTTTTTTGCAATCCTAATATATTACTGGCATTTGATTTTTTAAAAATTTTTTATTGGAGTATAGTTGATTTACAATGTTGTGTTAGTTTCAGGTGTACAGCAAAGTGCATCAGTTGTACGTATACATGTATCCACTCTTTGTTAGATTCTTTTCCCATATAGGTCATTACAGAGTATTGAGTAGAGTTCCCTGTGCTATACAGTAGGTCCTTATTAGTTTTCTATTTTATATATAATAGTGTGTATATGTCTTTTGATAACTCTAAGTTACTATTTCTAATCAATAGCTGAAGTGGATTCTGAACAAGAAAAAGTATATGTGGTTTTCTGAAGCCCTTAGTGATAATAACTTTTGCTTTTCTTCCTCATGGAAATTAATTTGCATGGTAGTCTAATAGAGGTGTAGGTGAACAGAAGCTGCCGATGACACTGCTAAGGTCATACCATGCCACAAGAAAGTCAGAACTGACATGTTTTTTATGATCGCCATGATTTTCCTTATATGGAAATAGCTAAAATATTCAGTCTAAAAGAGGATGAAGGCGATTAAGAAGACACTAATGATGGTTTACTATGCACAGTGCACTGTTATCTTTGCATATGTGTTATTTAAGGCTCATAACTCTACAAGGTAGATACTACTATTTTATTCATTTTACAGATGAGGAAATTGAGACCCCCAATTTTTTTTCATTTATTTTATTAAAGTATAGTTGCTTTACAATGTTGTGTTAATTTCTACTGTACAGCAAAGTGATTCAGTTATATATATATATATATATATAAAACTATATTCCCATTTGGGGAATATAGAATGTGTGTATATATATATATATATATATATATATATATATATATACACACACACATTCTTTTTCATATTCTTTTCCATTCTGGTTTATCACAGGATATTGAATATAGTTCCCTGTGCTATACAGTGGGACCTTGTTGTTTATCCATTCTATATATAATAGTTTGTATCTGCTAACCCCAAACTCCCAATCCATCCCTCCCCACCCACCTCCCCCTTGACAGCCACAAGTCTGTTCTCTATGTCTGTGAGTCTGTTTCTGTTTTGTAGTTAAGTTCATTTGTGTCATATTTTAGATTCCACATATAAGTGATATCATATGGTATTTGTCTCTTTGTCAGGCTTACTTCGCTTAGTATTATAATCTCTAGCTCTATCCATGTTGCTCCAGTGGCATTATTTCATTCTTTTTTTGTCTGAGTAATATTCCATTGTATATATGTACCACATCTTCTTTATCCATTCATCTGTTGGTGGACACTTAGGTCACTTCCATGTCCTGGCTATTGTAAATAGTGCTGCTCTGAACATAGGGGTGCATATATCTTTTCGAGTTATAGTTTTGTCTGGATATATGCCCAGGAGCGGGCTTGCTGGGAGGCCCCAAAATGTTAGTTACTTGCCCAAAACTCTGCAGCTAGTTAAAGATTGAGCTAGGAAACTTTAATCAAATTGTTTCAAGAAATAGTATCTAACAATGCCTATAAGAGCATTAAAAACCTCTTATTTTCAATAGATTTATACCAAAGCTACAACATCATTCAAATGTGTATTAAAACAAACATGATTCGCAACTTTTACTTTGGCCACAGGAATATTTGGGGGAGAATATTATTATTGATTTTAGTTTCTCTTTGAAACCGACTAAGTTTAGCATATTGTACGTTAATTAAGTAAATACAAATCAATTTTATGTAAATGGTTTACATTTTGTATGAATTCAAAGAGCCTATTTAACCACATAAATTCACATTTATGCAGTCAACAGCATGGTAATGGCATGATTATGTGATAGGAGCGGTCTGATAGCTTTTCCCTTGCTTTGCAAACTAATGCGGTTAAAGTACAACAAAGTCAATGCAATGTCATGGAAAGGGAGAGCACCTTTCTTACTCGGATTAGGGTTTTCCAAGTTTTAACTCAGCTGATTTTTCTTTTTCCTTTTTTTATTTTTGAACATGGAAACACACATGCTGTGCACATGATGAGTGGCGGGTATCATTAACAGAATTGCAGTATGCATATGGAATAATAAAGTAGATGGTGACGTATTTAATTCTAAGAATACCGTTTGATTCATCTTAATACTATTTTCACTGAAATCAAAGGACTCATAAGTTCTGCTGCCTTTTCTGGTTATGTTAACGTAAAACACAACATTGTAAATGTAAAAGATACATGCACTTTTATGTTCATGTGAATATAATTCACCTATCAGTCAAGGCTCTTGTCCTCACTGGAGTAATAGAGGGAAGGGGGTCTTTTTCAATCAGCTTTGAAAGCAGAAGGAGGCACCACCACATCACCATATTTGGCGGTGGGGGGTTTGAGAAAAGAGGGATCTGGATGCTCTAAAGAAGGAACAGTTAGTGGTTGGGCAGTCTAATTAGGAAAAATACCTACTGGAAAATACAAATAAAAAGCTATATAGCATTATTAGTCATTTGTGACACATACTGACATGTCTGCCCTTTCTGTGGACAGTATAAAGAGTAAAGATAAAAGACGGCTGTTTGCTGTCATAGTAACTGCCTCATCCTGCCTGATGATTCAGCAGCTCTCCCCATTTTAAACACATGCGTACATTTGTACACGTTGTCTGACTCCTGGTAAGTTTGCATAGTAACTAAAGAGAATTGTACATTTCAGGTTAATGGCTCAGGGTAGACTGAGATGCCCTCGAAGGGAGTTTTTAAAAACTAACCCAGGTTCTACCATTAGATTTATTAAGTACAGTATGAAAGTATCAGCCCTCTGAAACAAACACTCTGTGTTTTACTTCTCTCCTCATTTGTTCATTTCTGCTGGTTCATCAGAGTGTCTTCAAGGGGGAGGGCCTTTTAATGAGACCTTATGCCATTTTGCCCAATTCTAAATGATTTCCCTTGTCTTTCATTTTGAGTGTGATGAAATAATTATTTGAACATCACTTTGTTCCAAAGAGTCTCTTTCTGCTACCTATAGATAAGTTTGTTTCAATGAAGGAAAATAATCTGATTTTTAAAAACTTGCTGAGGAAAGACACCAATCCACTAAGTTCAGGGATGTTGAGGCAAATAATACTTCTGTCCGCATATCAAGTTATTCCATTTATTGCACCTTTTCAAATTTTTCTTCTAATGCTCTCTGTACTTCTTTCTTTTTTCAAGTTGATTAAAAGCTCCATATTAGATAAATGTGGTGAGTTACTTCCTTCACTGCATTCTACCATGTTTGCCACTTTGGTGCCATTAGATGGGAGGTACTTTGCCTTCCCAGCAGCCAGGGGTAATATGTTTGGGTAATATATATTAGCAAATATAATTTCTGCTAATATAACACTAACAACACCTATTTTACACTTACTATATATGCTAGATACTCTTCAAAGATACTTATAATGTATTAGCACCTTTGACCTCACAACAACCCTTCGAATTAACAGCTAATATTAGTGCTATGCAGCCGAGTGATAAATATATTACAAACAGACACTACGGAGAACACTTTAGGACACTCTGTGCAAGTCTTCCTTAGAAAAGAAATCTACTCAAAAAATTATTTGATTGTTTAACTTCTTGGCTCCATTAAGGTCTGATAGGCAGTTAAAAGCAACTTAATTCCTCCGCCCCACACCACTTAGCGAAGAATTATTTCAGCTCTTTGCCGTGAAGTTAATTTGGTCTGTCATTGTCTGGCATATATTTGAATTTTTTAAAGTAATCTAGAGAAAGCAATTAAAGATCACTTTCATGCTTAGAGATACCTTCTTGTTGAAGCTGTACCATCCAGTGACAAAATATTAATAAGTTAAGCGTTTATTTATAAAAGCTGATCAGTGTAAGTAGTCAGGTTTTTGAAATCATAGCAAAGCTACTATATGCTCAATAATAGGATTAACATGGTACCGAGTTATTTAGATATTTACCTCAACTCTCTACCTAGCTGCTAGTCACAGTTTATTATAACCAATTCAGTGCAATACTTTGTTGTGTCATATGAAATTTATTTTATTGATTTATTTCAAGTTTTTCCTCATCTCCTCTTCTCCAGATCCTTCATGAAATGATGGAAGAAATTGACTATGATCATGATGGAACAGTCTCTCTGGAGGAATGGATTCAAGGAGGCATGACCACAATTCCACTTCTTGTGCTCCTGGGCTTAGAAAATGTAAGCATTTACAGAGAGGGGGTGGCCTGGTGGTAAGTCAGTGGGGTTCTCTTTTATACATTTTGATTATAAATTCATCTGGCTATTTTCTACCATTAAGTATATAGTGAGTGCCTGCTTCTAATACGTATGTCACAGTACAAGTTAACAATAACTCCTTGTATAGTAATACTTGCCACGAATATATTAATTCTTTTTAGGTATTACCGTATTATTTAATACATAATCTCTCTCTTTTTTCCCACTATTTAAAGTGCAATCTTCTTAAAAGAAAACATTGACCTTATTTTATCTAATGGAAGAAACATCCCAGTATTATTGCATTCTGTGCTCCCCCTCCCCATGAAGATCTATTTTATTAATAACCAAACCCATACTTGGGGGAGCCAATTATATATAGAGGTGGTTGAGTATATATGCGTGTGTGTGCGTGTGCGTGTGCGTGTGCGTGTGTGTGTGTGTAAATGTTTTCCTTACATATCAACAGTCTGTCAAAGTTCTTCCTTCTAAGCCTGTCGAAGTTTTCTTATATCATTGCCTCCAGTGGTAATTAAAACTGGTGGTTTGGGGGATAAAGTAGATCAATATAAGATCAGAATGTGATATGATTGTGACTTTGAGTCCAAATCTTGCTGCCCCGGCTTCGTGTGAATTTTAGTAATAGTTAATTTAAAAATCCAATGAGTCAACGCTAGATTTTTATACTTGGCTTAATAAATAAGAATTAACTATAACATGAGTATAGTAAAATTTATACTTAGATTCAAAGAGTATTACTGATGGAGAGCACCCTGACACATAGAATATTTAGAGTTTTGAGATGCAAGAATGTAATGTCCACCACTTTGCTGCTGACCTCCACATTTTTCATGCTTCCTGTTACCAGCAATAATGATTTTTCAGATTCAAGACTATATACCACAGTTACTCAAGACACCAATTTTTTTTAAAGAGTTCTCAAGAGATCTTGCAGTCTGTGTTTGTAAAACATGTGAGAGTATATAAAATTAGGTTTGTACATATTTACATGTGGGTTTGGGAATATATAAATGGGTTTCAGATGGTAGAATTTGTCTCCAGTTCACCTGGATCTTCAAATTCGTTTACATTCAGGTTAATCTTAGCCTTCATGAGGCCCATGGGATTTTAGACATGGTCAGAGGCAGGAAAAGAAAAATTACTAATAGATGATAAATAGGAAATTACCCTTAAAGTAAATAATTTATTAAAACAAAACTAATATAGACCTTATTGTTAATAGATACATATTTCTACTTTTTACAAATTAATGAAGCAATACTTCCTGTATCTGATGTTCTTATACTATACATAACCTAGTATCTTTTGTAATAACTTACTATATATCTTTGTATCATAAATATGTGTTTATTGTTTAATATACCTTCTGTCAAAAGCATATGTAAATCAGACTGTTGGGAGAAAACAGAAAGAAAACTGACTAAATGTTAACTTTGTAAGGTTTGGTGTATATTCTATACTGAAAAATAGTTGACAAATGACTATTCAAGAAATTCTATTGATAATGGTTCCCAAAGGGAGTTTTATATTTTTAAAGATAAAATGTTTTTATTCTAAATATTTATGGAAATTCTTGTATGAGAGAATGAAAGAAGTAAGTAAATCATTTGGTAGTTGAGAGTTGGACAGGAAAGTACAGAAATGGAGATAGTGTCATCTATATTTTTAATATCACAGATTTTGAAATAATGTTTTCTTTTGGAAAATATTACTTAGAAATTATTTAGTTTTATTCATAAATACATATATTTGTGAAATTAAGAAAATAGCATTGGTAAATATAGTCCACAAATCTATGTGGATTTAACTAAAAATATTTTAAACAAATACAATGTACCTCATCAGTTTCTAGTGTAGCAGTAACTTTATTTCAACGGAATGACAATTCTTTGCCATTAATGTCCATCAGGTTAATGATACATAATTTACTTTATATTCATATTCTTAGATTTATATTTTATGTTTTTCGTTAAAAGATTTTTTTTTGGAGCTAATAGGAGAAATCGATTCAGGGTTTCAAAGAAACCCAAGCTGTGTTCCAAAGTTGTGTTCCCAGTGATGGCCACTAGATGGCAGGGCTACATTATTTAACATTTGTAGATCAACTTGAATATGAGATTGGATGGTTCCCCTGTGAAGAACAATTCTGAGAGTATTTTTTCACTTCTTAAAAAAAGAATAAGCCAATAATGTTTTTAAAATTGGCTTTTAATAAAATGGAAAATCTATGTAATTATGATCACAAATCAGAGCATCTATTTGTTAAAAACAGCTTTTTAATTCCCAGGCATGGTAAGTGTTTTACAAACCAGTAACGACACAATGACAACTGAGTGATGAGGGCCTTTTTTAGTAACTGAGATTTATTTCCTTTTCTGTAGGCAGTAAATGTGTTTTGTTATTACCTGTAGAGAATTTGATTCATGGTGTCATTCCCTCCTACTTCGCCCCCCACTTTTGCTTATGAGATTGGAAATCTAGAAGCTTTAGGTTGAATTCAGCCATTTATTGTGAGGCCTGTCTTGTTATGTTGTCCTATATATTCTTGTCTATTGTCAATTATGAGCTCAGGGAGTAGATGCTAATTGATAGTGCATGTTAAATACCACAGTGTATTTGAAAGTGACCGTGGTGTATTAGCCCAATTACCCAGATAAGAATATTGCCCTGGGAGAGCAGTCCTCACGTGAAATGTAAGGTAGAGCAGTTGTGATTTTATTGTAGTTCATTTTTCTCCATCAACAGAATTTTTTAAAGTACTCTATTTTACCTAATACCCATTGTGGTGCTAGGATCAGAATTGTAGTTTATCAGAACCTAATTCTTTATCAAATGCTAGGGAGTAGAAGTCATTTCCATTCTCTTACAAGAAGTCCTTCACACTTCATGAGACCCAGTATGAAATGGTATAGTCTCTTACATCTGAAGTAAAATCGAGTGTTTGGGTGGCATATGTGATTTTGATTACAATGAAAAATTTATGCCTGAGACTTACTCATTCTTCCTTCAGCAGTCATCTCAGTGAAGAATTGCTTTTTAAAAATATCTTATTTTGAAGGAAAATGATTTTCTTTTTTAAATAACTGTATCTAGCAATAAACTCTGCTCTAGTGATTGGCAAACTTTGCCTGTAAAAGGACAGATAGTTAATAGTTTAGGCTTTGTGGGTCATAAGGTCTCTGTTGCAACTGCTAGACTCTGCCACTACAGTGCAAAAGCCACCACAGACACCACCTAAATGACAGCAGGGCTGTGTTCCAATAAAACTTTATTTACAAAATAGCTTGCTGGCCATATTTGACCCAAGGGCCATAGTTTTGCTGACTCCCAAGTTATTCTATCATTAATCTGTCATACAAACAGAATGAGTGTTAACTCTTTTAAAATTATCTTGGAAAGAGAAATCTGATTTTTTTTTTTTTTTTCAGTTTAGCTCAATTAGACCACCCCAGCAAGACATAAGGACTAATGAAGAGATAGTAGAGCGGCAGTGAACGTTATCAAATTGGCCTTCACCCTGGCTTGATTATTAACTAACTAGGTCACTTTTTTGCCAGTCATCTTATCTGGACATGTAAAAAGAAATTAGTCAGGAATATCACTTTCCTTTTCTGATATTCTCTCAGTTCAAACATTTGTTTTCCTCCATGAACAGGATAATTAGTAATGCTCCAATTCCTGAAATCTGTAATCTTGGATCATTATTAGGTTTTCCAA
The DNA here is from genome assembly GCF_059928025.1 of Delphinapterus leucas. NCBI lineage: Eukaryota > Metazoa > Chordata > Mammalia > Artiodactyla > Monodontidae > Delphinapterus > Delphinapterus leucas. The sequence continues at coordinate 67,338,198 of NC_143137.1, read as the reverse complement.
GGAAAATTCCTGAATTCATATTATCATAAAAACGGGAATACACATTTAAATAGGAGCCTGGCTTAAAATAAGGATACCTTCACTTCTTAGTGTTGGATTGTTGGGCCCAAGTCTGGCCTGTATGATTTTTGCAAGGTTATGTATGTTGATTTCACTATATGTTCTCAGAGTCCTCGTCTTTAATCCCTATATATAGTTTAAACTTTGCCATTGATTGAAATGTTTTAGGATACAGTTTTTTGCCTGATTCGATAAAGTGGAAGTAATTCTTTGGTTTGCTTCCTGATTTCTGATGAAATGTGCCCCTTGATGAGTATGAGGGAAAGCAGAAGATGATGTATTCTTAATAGACTAAAAGCTGTATTTGGAAAACTAATGTTTCACACTCTATTTTTTAAAATTTAATTTGATTAAGATGTTCTGCTGTTTGCACAATCTAGAAAGGAGTTATGAAGCTGGATAAATGCAACAGTTCTTGAGATTCCACACTGGGTCATTCAAGGAAAATAACCATGTGATGCTACTGACAGTTGAAATGGCATTTGAACCTTAAGACTATTAGGGTCTGAGCCTGACTTCAGAAAGTGGGATCTGGAGATGGGCAGTTGATTGCAGCTCCACTCAGAATTTTAAAACTTCTTTCTGCCTTCTCTTTTCTCAGGCTTGATATAGTTCATCTTTTTGTCTAAAAGAACAGTTTCTTTCATATCATTATAATTTTGGGGAGGCCTTGAACAGAAAAGTAAGGTAATTTAATGGCACTCATTATTTCTTGAGTTGGAATCCATGTGCGACCTTAGCTCTTCTATGTGTCATAAGTGAGGTCAGTTGGAACAGGGACCTGGCTAGGCAGGGGGATGGGAGCATTTTGGCTGTGACATCAGTGAAATTTCTCCTTGAGGTCCTTCGAAAAAAATGATATTATTTATAACAGCCCTAGTTCACTTGAACACTGTCTGCAATCTTTGAGGTATTTACAGAAAAAACTAATACTTCAGAAATCACTAAGATAATGAAATAGTTTTCAATATTTTCCAGAGAGCATTCGTCCCTTCAAAGCCTCCTTCTGACTTACAAGGGATTAGAAGGCGAGGAAGACCCTGGCACTCCCTCTCTGTGTTAATTTGCCTGTGTTTCATTAAACGTTTCTCTGACACATGCACAGAACTGAACTGCTTCATTATAAAATACAGTGTTTACTAAATATCAGGAATAAATTTTTATTAAGAGTAATGTCTGGTAATGAAAAAACCAGTAGAACACAACTTTTATGAAATAAAGTATCATAAACCTACCAACATCCTTCTCAAATCTTTTGGCTGAAACACTGGGATGTTATACAACTCAACCCAATGATGGTAATAATATTTGCTGTTTATATAACACCAGTCTTCTGAGGAGCTAAATTGACTTCACAGGTATTGTATAATGAAACCTCACACCATGGCCTGGGTGAGGAAAGTGGTTACTTTCATTTTATTAGAGAGGAAAATAAGAAAGGTGAAATGGCTTATCCACATTTTCATCAGAGGCCAGGAATCAAGCCTTCCGGATTCCCTCTTCATTGCTTTTTTATAAAAATGAATTCCTCTCTACGACAATAAATATTTATTTGCAGTGGAAGTACTAAGAGGCGTATGCTCTACTGGCTGATAGAATATAGTAAGGGACAGAGTCTCCCCCTTCCCCAGTAAGTTTACCATCTAAATAAGACAAACAAGACAAGACATGAAAATACATAGCGTTGGCGTTTAATTTGCGCTGCTTAGAAGTGGTTGGCTCCTGGTTTCAATTTCTTCTCTTGAAGTCACATACATATTTCATCCTCTGAATATTCTGGCAGTGTATCCGGCTAAGAGCTATAAAGTGATTTAATTTGTTTTTTGGTGGAGCATTTTATGTCGGGGTAATGGATTTGTGCATCAGTGGCAGCCTGTAACATGGCTAAGTGTTCTGATTGACAGAACACCCACGTTCAGACTTGTTTATTTTTTGATAAGGAAAATGCCAGCTAACTTAGTCCATATGTGCTCTTCAACAAGAGAAGGCTTATTCACATGTAATGGACACTCATTTAAAAATAAAATGACAAGGCTTATAAGAACAGTAATACATACGAAAATTAAATTTTCTTTTCTCCTTTTCACTTAAAAATGTCTTTTTAAGCATTAATCTAATTATTTAAGCTAATACTTAATGCTAACTATCAATATGTTTGAAAAAAATTAACCTCTTTAACTTTTAACATCAGGATATCTTACTCTTATTTGAAGGAATAGAAATTTTAAAACATAGATAGTTTGGAAGCTATAGCAAAATTAAACAAATATATAAAGCATTCCATTCACATAATAAAGATACTAGAAATCATATGACTTGAGCAGACCAGAACTGGATTCAGAAATCACTATAAAACCTATTTCTTAAGCTTTGGAAAAAAACCTGAAACACCATTGTCTTCTGATGTCTCCTCCATGGCACCTTCTGCAGAAGTGCTTTTGCTGAGAACTTGTTAGTTCTTTGTCAGGAAAATGAGGCTGAGCATTGTCAAGAACCATGAAGGCTCTGAGAGTTACCCTACTTGCAAGTGAACAAGTGAGCTTGCCACAGTTCCATGGGTGCTGGCAGAGGACATGAGTGCCTGGGTCAGAAACAAAAACTTGTTTACTCACAGCAAAGAAGCAATAGGAGCTTCACATCTGAGCTAGTTCTCCTGGCCCATAAAGTCTCTTAGGGGTGATGGAGAGAGGTCCAAGTAATTGCCTTGCACCGCATCAGAGCTCAGAACCCCTGGCTTGGGAAAACTAAATCTTTTATAATACACAGTAAACAAACTTGCTAAACCTTTGCTTAGAAGGGAGAAATTATCTTTATTACACCGGACAGTAAGGAAACCTGCCCTCTGCACATCTCTGTTGTGCAAGGCTGTATGTTATTCAAACAACTTTGAAAAGATAACTTGGAGAAAAGGACAGTTCTTCTGCTTACAAAATGTGCAGAAATCCAAGAGACCCATGGAGAATTATCTCCCAGAAAGCATTTTCATTAATGTTTCATATTATGATGCAAATTTGACATTTCTGGTTCTAATGTAGGAATTAGTTACTGTGGATTCAATTGAGTACTTCAAATCTGGTGGTTTATCTCTTGATAGGGAATAGGAAAAAGTAGTTAGGAAGCATTATTATTAATATTTTATTATCCAGAGAAACAAAATGATCTGGACATGTTTATACTGTCTCACTACCACAGAATTTGTATTAGTGCCCCAGCACATAATAGGTGCTCAAAAAAGTATTAGCTCAACGTGTTCTAAGAAGTATGGCAACTTGACTAACCTAAAAAACCATGACCTGCAGTGGTTTCTATAGAATACCAATAAATGATGTCTAAAATTAATCTGAGTTTGATATAGTTTGGTACATGATGTACAAGGACTACATGTTAATACAGAAAATGATGGTAATAAAAGTAATGATGTATAAAACTTCATTTAATATCTTCACCTCCTTGTAAGGAATCTTAAGCATCATATTATTTCATTTTACTTCAATGTATCTAATGTATCTAACAGAGAATAGCTATTATAATATTATATAGAGTTTTACTTAGAAGAATAAATAATAATTACAGTCGTTTTGCTAAAATGTGAATTAATTGAACTCAAGGTTTTATTGTGGCAAATAATGGTAGAGACTGTTATAAGTAAATACAGTAATATAGTTGTAATATTTTTGCCATCTTTCCATGAGATTAAAATCATTCATATTTTGTAAAAGAGAAGTAAAATAATAATGTAATTAGAGCCTCATAAAAGTTTATGTTTTTAAATTTTCTGTTTGAGACATACAAAAATATATTAGTGTCAATTATAACATATAAGGAATCCCCCAACTGAAGCCTTAGAATATCATGAATAACTTACTTTTAAGTGTCATTCTTTCCCATCCCATCCCACCCTTCTACCTCCTTATAAGAGCTAACCACCATCATAAAATTTGCATATTCCTACCATTAAGCAAGGGTTAACATATTCTGTCAAGGTTTTCATCTCTCAGAATCTTCCACTCGAGTATTTTCTCTTCCTTTATTCACTGATTTGTTTATGGAATTGTGCTAGGAGTAAAGTATACAGAGGTGAGGCAAACACGCCTCTGTTCTGAGGAGTGCTCAGTTTGGCGGACGGTTATGATGGTTGGGACCTGCTGTTGAACTGTTGATGTTAGGCAAGAATTTGTGGGTTGCTATAGCATCCGATATTTGTTAGCAGGATCTCATTCCACTAGAGCACATGTGGTTTTCTAGGCTCCGTGGCAATCTTGGAGAAAGTCAGAGATGAAATAACAGATTGTCTTCAAATGCTTCAGTCCAGCTCTGAATTTTATTGGCACTTACATATTCCACTGTTTACTTCATTAAGTGAAATCTTTTTCTCTTGCGTCCCGTGCAGAATGTGAAGGATGACGGACAGCACGTGTGGCGACTCAAGCACTTTAACAAACCTGCCTACTGCAATCTTTGCTTGAACATGCTGATCGGCGTGGGGAAGCAGGGCCTCTGCTGCTCCTGTGAGTATGTTTGCTTTGCCCGGATGTCATCACCTCTGGTGAGAAGCGATTGATTTCGTGGAATAGTCCTATTTGTAGACGGAGTTAAGAAATCACCTGACCCTTCCCGTACCTATGATTTATCTTTCCCTGAAGTATGTTTCTGAAGGTTTAGATCACTCTAGTTTTAACTTTCTTCAATTTTGGAAAACCTTCTTCTTGGAAAAGAAATAAGGACATTTCCCAATTCACTAGCCATTTTCTTTCCACTGTAGTTTAATTTATTCATGGTTCCCATTTCTTCTGGGAGTATTATGAAAATATCCATTGGTCTCTCATATTTATATCTTATGCATATTTGTCTTTTTTCCCTCCCTAAGTTATCGCTTTATTCACATTGTCTTCCTATAATGAGCTAATTCCTTTCAGTTTTTTAAAGATAATTGATTGATTATCGGTTTCCATTCAAACTAAGAAATCACAAGGAGTACGCACTAATCTTATACCTCAGGCACATGATTCTTAATTCTATAACGAAGAAAATCTAATATATGGTTAATGGATATTAGACCCCAAAGTGTTGCCAGTTCATGAATTGTGGCCATTATTTTTATTTCGGTACACTTATCTTTACAATATTTATTTTATTCTATGGTGTACTTTTTGGTAGTATATGTAACAATTTATAAAAGGCACTTAAGAAGTTTTAAAATAAACAACATGTATACCTGAGGAACTTTTGCATTCCCTGATGCCTCTGCTAAAACAGAGGGAGGGCTTCCCTGGTGGCGCAGTGGTTGAGAGTCCGCCTGCTGATGCAGGGGACACGGGTTCGTGCCCCGGTCCGGGAAGATCCCACATGCCGCGGAGCGGCTGGGCCCGTGAGCCATGGCCGCTGAGCCTGTGCGTCTGGAGCCTGTGCTCCGCAACGGGAGAGGCCACAACAGTGCTCTCACTGTTGAGAGAGAGTCTCCCGCGTACCGCCAAAAAAAAAAACCAGGGAATATTGAGTCCTCCTCACTAAAGTGTGACTTTGTCTTGGTCCAGCACGTAGTCCATCCACGCCCTTTTCTGCAGTGTATGGAGTTACTGAAATTGTCAAGTTTATTAGACATATCCCATTTTCGTGCATTTATATTAAATCTAATTTTTTACCTGGCTTCCATATAATACATAATTTTCAGATATTATTTTTAGCTAACAGCTTCTTTGGTAGCATATTTGGGAGTTGACTTTCTCTCAGATGTTTTATTTTACATTAAAAACCATATAGTAGGTACACTTTTAAATGATTTCTTACGTGTTTAAGGATTCTAATAAAGTTACGTAAAATTACCTCGTGCCGCTTTAGAGGGCAGTTTCTAGCGGCCACATTTAAAAGGCTATGTATACCAGGACATTCTCCATGTACAAAGGAAGTAATTTGTTTTCAAAGTTTTATTATTTTTAAGGAAAATAATTTTTCATGGTACTGTCTATTGATGGGAGCTTATGAAACAAAATGGTAATTCTCAAATAGCATGGGCAATATCATATAAGAGTGAGAACCTTGCTCACAAATCTTAACTGATTACTGTGCAAACGTAATACTCAACATTATTGCCAATATGGAAGAGAAGAGAAACTGCATTTTCTTCCTCAGTGTTGCCAAAGGAAATCACAGAAGTGGATATCTGGGAATAGTTTTACTATAGAAATATTATATTTTCATTCTAACTTCAGGCAGTGGTTAATTTTTGTTTGTTATATTGAGAGAGCTGCTGGGTTGTTTTTTACTTAATTTTTATTCTATGTGTTTATGCATTTAGAATTCTTAATTTGAAACCAGTGTTTTATTAAAGAATATCTGTATATGACCCTGAGTTATATTGAGAATCAAGCCATGAAGTAATTTAAAGATGCCAATAAAGTGTACGTGTTGGTTTTTTTATATACATTATATGTTTTATATACACACAGATACATATGTTTGTACATGTGTTTCTATACATATTTGCAGATACATGTAAAATTTTGCATATATATATATACAGTATGCTGCCCAGCAAAGGTTGTTCCTTTTGGACAAACAGTGCCACGATGGCAATGAGGGATGAAGTTTAGCTGAAGGCCTGGCATATGATGAAATCTATTCTCTGGAAATAGACTAATCAGCCATTTAAGGTTTAGATAAATCAATAGACAAAATAGCATAAACTCATGGGCTTTTATTCCCATGCCCGCCAGCTGCTCTCATGCCTATACTTTGTAAAATATAGATCTCTTCCTTCTAGCAAATGACACCAAGCCATTTGGCAGTCATCAATTTGTCTTTAGTATGTTTGTCATCTGGGAATTATTGTGAAAAATTTGAGTGAGGCCTGATTTAATTAAGCATTTCCTGCTATTGCCATGATAGAGGAGTCTTGGTTCTTCACATGCATAATATTTCCTGTACTAATTGGCCTTTTGTATTCCATGGTAAAAAACAGTCGAGTTGGACTTTTCCTTCATGTGGCTGATTGGATTGATTAGGGAGCAGTGGCTATGAAACGAGCTTCTGTTAATGTCATTCTTTCTGTATAAAATTGCAATCAGGACCAGGATTAGCTTTGAATTTGCGTACATGTTTCCTTTCAGTTTGCAAGTACACAGTCCATGAGCGCTGCGTGGCTAGAGCACCTCCTTCTTGCATCAAGACTTACGTAAAGTCCAAGAAGAACACTGATGTAAGTGTGTGGCCATGCTTGCTTTTTGAGGGTGGTGTTTATGGATGCCTCCTCTTACCACAGTGCTTCTGTTGTGTTCTAGGTGATGCATCATTACTGGGTTGAAGGCAACTGCCCAACCAAGTGTGATAAGTGCCACAAAACAGTTAAATGTTACCAGGGCTTGACAGGACTGCATTGTGTTTGGTGTCAGATCACAGTGAGTAACATCGAAGGATAAATCTCTAGCATTCACTCACGATGAAGATGGTATATCCCATGTTCTCTGATGAGTCCTATCCTGGAAGGCCATCCTGAATTTTAGACTAAGTCCAAGTTAGCATAAATTCATGGGGGCCTCTTATACCATGTGTGGCTCCCAAAGGGATAAATGTCAAGGTCAGATTTGTCCTCATAGAATCGAGAATTTTAGAGCTAGTGACAACCTTAGAGGTAATACTGTCATAAGGTGTTCAATCTGTGCTCCATGGAGTTCTAGGAGCTGCCAGGAAGGTAATCAGACACCATGGCTGTGGGTGGGCAGTGAGCCTGGGATACTGACTGGGTAGAGCTCAGCTATCCCTCTGCCCGAAAACACTATTCTGGTAAAATTTTCTATTCTATATGTTCTAAATTTATTCCAATCATAGAATCTATGGGCTTAAAAAGGGTAGCACAATGAATAATGTGGTATATTAATTTTATAGTGAGGACACTAAGACCAAGAAAAATCTATGCAAATCATCAATGACCACATGACTAGGTAGAGATGCAGGTGGTCCATATTTTAGTTCTTGATGCTTCTAAGAACTCACCTAACCCTTCTTTACAACATGGTGTTGCCTTGCTCCTTTATTTAAATCATAAATTGAGGGATAACAGATACGGATGTAAACGCTAGTCATTAATGGTATTGACGATCGAGAAAGGAGAGGTCACTTGGTCTTTCCCAGGAAATCTTAGCACTCTACCTAGTTTGCTTAATTGTCAAAGCTGCTTCAAGTGACTTCTGGAATAAATGCAGTTGTTAGATGGTACCTCTAGTGTTTCATGTTGTACTTCTGGAAATTAATTAGAATGCACATTTTTAAGAATAGCCATGTTTTACAGTTTGGTTCAAAAACGTTTATGGGGCTGGGTTTTTCCCCCCATCGGTTGTGTTTTCTTTTTACAGCTAGTGTATGAGTCATCTTGTTATAGGACAAGTTATTCTTGCTTTTGTGGGAATAAAACGGTAGGGAGCGTTGTTTCAGTTAAGCAGATACGTTTCTCTGTAGTGCCCCTCAACACCCCTCCCCAACACACACGCCATTTAAAAATTTTTCTTAAACACACACACACACATACACACAGGATAATGAGAAAAACAAACTGTGACTTGCATTTCAAAAGTACAATTAAGTACTTTTTTTAAAATGAACACATTTTCTTCAATCATTTTCAGCTATTACTCGGTTAAATTATATTTACATTTGAAATTTCCTCAATTATGAAAGACAGTTTTATTTTTTTGAAGTGTTTGGTTATTGTAATAAAACGTCTAACAATGATTTAAATTACACATAGAAATTACTTAAACATGTTGAGTTCTCAGTTTTAAGAAGACCAAAACTATTTCATTTTTTAAAAAATTTGGGCCATTAAAAATATTAGTTTTCTTTTTTTTCTTGCTAAGCATCTATAAAAATATTTCGGTTTTATTTCTGATCTTGTAGGAGCCCGTTCCTCTTACTTTCCCCATAAAGTGCATCTTTCATTAATTATATCTTTACTATAAACTGAAGTTAGAGAATATCAGAATTTATTTCTTCGTTGTATTTCAAGTTATTTTGCCATCCTTCATACATTTCTTTTTTTTTTTTTTTTTTTGCGGTACGTGGGCCTCTCACCGTTGTGGCCTCTCCCGTTGCGGAGCACAGGCTCCGGACGCGCAGGCTCAGCGGCCATGGCTCACGGGCCCAGGCGCTCCGCGGCACATGGGATCTTCCCGGACCGGGGCACGAACCCGTGTCCCCTGCATCGGCAGGCGGACTCTCATCCACTGCCAGGGAAGCCCTCCTTCATACATTTCAAGTGTAATGTTTTAGATCTGTTATTTTCTTTCCTGTTTTTTTTTTTTTTTTTTTGCGGTACGCGGGCCCCTCAATGTTGTGGCCTCTCCCGTTGCGGAGCACAGGCTCTGGACGCGCAGGCTCAGCGGCCATGGCTCACGGGCCCAGCCGCTCCGCGGCATGTGGGATCTTTCCGGACCGGGGCACGAACCTGTGCCCCCTGCATCGGCAGGCGGACTCTCAACCACTGCGCCACCGGGGAAGCCCCTCCTATTTTTATTTCTTGAAAAAAAACACAATGTGTTTAAAGTTTGAACGCTCTAAAAATATGCATTGCTGGGCTTCCCCGGTGGCGCAGTGGTTAAGAATCTGCCTGCCAATGCAGAACACATGGGTTTGATCCCTGGCCCGGGAAGATCCCACATGCCACGGAGCAACAAAGCCTGTGTGCTACAACTACTGAGCCTGTGCTCTAGAGCCCGCGAGCCACAACTACTGAAACCCGCACACCACAACTACTGAAACCCGCACACCACAACTACTGAAGCCATGCACCTAGAGCCCATGCTCCGCCACAAGAGTAGCCATGACAATGAGAGGCCCACACACCGCAACGAAGAGTAGCCCCTTCTCGCCACAACTAGAGAAAGGCCACGTGCAGCAACAAAGACCCAGCACAGCCAAAAATAAAAATAAATAAATTTAAAGAAAATTAAATAAAACTATGCATTGCTACCTTTCCTAATAGAAAAGCTTTTGGAGATTTTAAGTTTCTTTACTTGACTCCTCTTCTCCTTCCCCCATTTAATCTCTATGAGGTATATCTTCTGCCCTTTTCATTCTATGGGAATCATTCTCCTCAAAGTTACCATTGCTAACGGTCTTATTGATAATCAGGGCATCTTGAAATTTTTTTCTTGTTTTATATTCCATTTTGTTTTTCTTGTTTTCTTTCTTTTGTTTTAGTGGTTCCTCTCATCTGTGACTCCAAAATCTATATTTCTAGCCCAGGCACTCTCCAGTTACATATTTATATTTGGTCTTGATCCTGTTCCTAGTGTTGTAAGAAATTAGGCCTTTCCTTTTATAGGAAAGAAGGTGCTACCTCTGGATAAACTCTGCTTTTTAAAATCTAAGGATTTCATATCTAATTCAGTTCAGACAGCATGTCCCTAACGTCTTATTCTTAACAAAAGATCAGAGTGTACATGAAGATGACTCTTTGGTCACTACAGCAAAGCACAATATAAGCTGTAAATGTATTTAAATCCTGAGTTCTACTCAGGACACAGGCTAACCAGGGACCACTGAAGGGTGTAAGGCAGAGTCAGGGAAAAGTGGCTGCCCTCTTACTAAGCTCTCCCAAGACCCGAGGCTTCCGGCTAACTTTAGCCTGATTTGCTGTAAACCATGATCTCCGGGGTTCCTGTGGGTGTTTGGTTCATGAAACAAGACTTGATATTTTTATATAAGTCCTCATGTATCCAGAAGAATATATATAGCCTTCTTAAAAATAACTTCAGCCTCTGTGCTGTTTTGGTTTTTAATGTTAAGCAATTATAAGACTCTATCTATTAATTTATAGATTTTTTTGCCTAGGTTAAACAGAGGATATTTACCTCTAAACATTTATGTATTTAGTATCATCTATACTTTCTTCCTGAACTATTGTATGAAAATTTTAGTATAAAGTTGATCTGCTTTTGACTGACACTTACACTACTGGTTGCCTTTAAACCAACTGAATCTACTTTCTTATGTCTTAATGCTTCCCAGAAAGTGCTATTAATATAGCAAAGAACTAGCAGAAGTTGTGATGGGATATGGCACCGTCAAAGCTGAGCTTTAGTGAGACCTATCTGAATGGAGTCCATGAGGAATAGATTGCAGAGAGAAACAAAGATAACGAAACCTGGCTTCATTTCAGTGGTTTTCCAAATGCCATCACTTCCTTTGTACATATGACTTTTGGAAATGGCTTGAGTTTTAACTTAGTCATAAGTTAGACTGACCAGATTCTTGAGAATGTCTCTGTCCAACCAGTAAGATAGTAGCTGTACAATCTTGGGCCAAGTATGTAAAAAGCTTCGGCCAGCTTCCTAATTTGTAAAATGGACTTAATGATACCTATTTTGTAAGATTTTTGTAAGAATTAAATGGATTTTTTAAAAAAATCTATGTCATTGTGTTCAGGGAAGGCCCTATACCTACTAGTGCTTATGGAAGGACAATTATCATCATAGTGAAAACTAGCTAAAATGTCATGTGAGGGCACAAAACCCATCCCGTGGCTCACAGAGGGCACTCCATGAATGTTACTCATGCCATCTCTTACTCACTTCTGGAAGGGTCTGTAGTTGCCCAGTCTAAGAATAGCACCTGCATATTCTAAAAGCACCCAGAACCATGTGGTCCCGAATATCACTAAATCCTAGACTAAGCTGATTTATTTATATTCACTAAGAACAGCTATTCCAACTGTATTCGATCAGACATGGTAACATCAGGCTTGCAATCATTGGAAACAGAAGTCAATCTCTTTTATCCTTGTCTTTCACCTCTATTTCATATATCCAACCTATCTCTGAGACTTTAAGTTTTCCCCTTAAAATATCTCTCTCAGATTTTAGTTTTTTGTCTTCACCATTCACAGCCCACGTGCAGGCTCTTAGCACCTCTTAACTAGATTAGAGTCAGAAATCTTGGCTTATCTCCCTAACAGAAGGTACTTTTCCTATAACACAGGCTGCAAACCACCTCCAGAGTCATCTTCTGAAAATACTAGTTTGTTATCATATGCCACCTTCAGCAACCTATAATAGTCCTGTGATAATAAATGCAGCTCTCACCTCTTCCTGCCTCAACCTGGTTTTTACTTCTCCAAATATCCGACCCAAACCTAAGCACGTGACGTATATAGTAGTCCCCTGTATGCCCAGTCCCTGCTGTAGCCGAGCATGTCTGTTGACAGGCCTCTGGGAAAGCCATGCTTCCCCCCTGTTTAGCTTACTCTAGTATTGCCCTGAATGCACCCACCTCAAGTTTTGACTATACCTCAGGAATCAAATTAAGTTCCACATTTTCCTTGAAATTTTCCTTGATAATAATGTTTGCCATTTTCTAAACACTTTCTAGGCTTTTATTCCACACCAAAGGAAAGACTGAAATGCTGTCCGGCAGTGTCACGTCTGCATGCTAGTGTCATCTACACTGTTAGACTACAATTTCATCCAGCTCCGGGTCCAGTATACACATTTTTCTTCTAATAACCCTAAATCTTGATGGAGTGCTGAGTTTAGAGATCCTTGATAATTCACTTTCATGACTGATAACACTGTTCTTCTTACTGCTAAATAGTGAATTTTAAATGCATGATTTAAATTTTGTTTTGAATCATCCTGTAATACTCAAATCTGCATCAAATATACAAGTAAGTGTAGACAAATGCTTAAAGATAAAGAAACCATTTTAGCACCCCTTTTTTATTCAGAACCTGTGGCTTCTTGATGTAATACTATTTACCATTATGTAGATAGAATGTTAGGCTCTTAGAACTGGGTTTTATCTCCTTTTGTAAATCTAACCCCTTAAAAAATAAAAACAGAAAAATCCTAAGTGAGAGCAGTATAAACTACCTTCTACCATTAGGCAACCATTTCCCCTGGGCTTTATAATTCAATCAGCCGGGCTGAATGTCATCATTGCTTCTCTCCTCCTCCCCTTGCTTACGTTCTCTGATTCTTAAGATCACACTGTTTATACCTGTTCATTTCTGCCATGAACATATTTTCTTGACATGTAAAACCTCTATTTAAAACATGTTATCATTTGCTCCGGTTGCGGTAAAATACCCGTGGTCAGGCAGGACTCACAGGATAGGAGGATGATACATGTCATTTGAGCTTAGCAAACGAAAGCTTATACGATGACTATGGATTATTGACTTTTGGTATCATGTAGGGCTTCTACTTCTTTTAAAATAGTAACTCCTTATTTCTATTCCTGCCTTGCCCCTAGGTTCTTCATGACCATTTTTTGTTTTTTTAGATTCCATATATATGTGTTAGCATACGGTATTTGTTTTTCTCTTTCTGACTTCATTCTGTATGACAGAATAAAGACGCAGACCTACTAGAGAATGGACCTGAGGACACGGGGAGGGGAAAGGGTAAGCTGGGACAAAGTGAGAGAGTGGCATGGACATATATACACTACCAAATGTAAAATACATAGCTAGTGGGAAGCAGCCGCATAGCACAGGGAGATCAGCTCAGTGCTTTGTGACCAGCTGGGGGGGTGGGATAGGGAGGGTGGGAGGGAGGGAGACACAAGAGACAGTAGATATGGGGATATATGTGTACATATAGCTGATTCACTTTGTTATACAGCAGAAACTAACCATTGTAAAGCAATTATACTCCAATAAAGATGTTAAAAAATAAAAAAGTGAGGCAAATACCCCCCCAAAAAATAAAAAAATAATAGCTCCTAACAATAATGTTTAAAGGTTTCCGATGCCTTTAAAATAGAAAGGTTCATGCTTTAGCCAATGCCAGCATTAAGGCAGCACCCTGAAATGGCAAAATGTTAGAAAAAATGTATATAAACCAGCAAATGTGCCTCTAAATCTGGTCACTTCATTTTTCTGTAGGAAAATGATTTATTTCTTTTTTGACTCCAAATTCTTATGAAAATTTTTTTTCTATTTTTCTCCCTTTTGACTTCTTAGATTACATTGCTTTCTTCTCAATACAATGCCTTCACTCTTTTCTCAACTCCATCCAGTAAACACACACACACACACACACACACACACATCATTCACACATTTTCTTTTTCTTCCTAAATTGAGACGGCTGTTTTCAATAAACATAGACCTGGCTCTAAATTAGGTGCTATTGGAAATTGTCGTAAACTCTGAAATTATTTCCAAGTATTTAATTCACTTCCAGGAATAGCTGGTTTATATTTTATGAATTTCCTAGATAAGGGACTGATTCCCTTAACATGAATGGACGTTTCTGTACATATAATAGAATAACGACCTGAGATTTTTATGCCTTACTCTTTAAAAATGCAGAGGTAAATGTGAACAAAAATAAAAACACTTTTAAAAAGGTAACGATTTCCTTTCTCTGGGGCTTCATTGGCCATTCCATTTAAGAGGCAGGATTCATCGGTGTTCTAGTTTATTTCTCTTCTTGATGAGGCTTTTTCTGTTTTGCTGATTTGGGATCTGGGTTATCTTTAAGACAATTGTCAGACTTCAGTATCTTATTGACACTGAGAAGGACTCAGCTGTGCTGTGTCTTTTTCTGTAAAATGTCGTGGTGACCAGTGTAAGCAACTTGTTTTTATTGCTGGTTATATTCACTTTTTTTTCCTTTTTACAGTTTTATTGAAAAATAACATACATGCAGAAAAGTATAAATATCTTAAGGGTAGAGCTCAATGAGTTTTCCACAAATGAGCACCCTGTGTAGCCACCACCTAATCAAGAAACAGAACATAACCCGTTTTGGGGTAGTTTTGGGGGAAAGTACCTTTTAAATTCTATTATATGGTTTCTATTTTGTTGATATTTGCTCTTTTTTAAAAAAGAGACTTTATGCAGAAGTTTTAGTTTCACAGCAAAAATGAGGTTCACTTTTAATCTTGATAAATAGTCCTGGGAACTATAAGCATTTTCTCACTGGGTTTCACATTTTATATTTTGTCCTCAAGTATGTCTCTGAGCAGTATGATAAATGCACTAGACCTGCTATACACATTGTGGAATGATCCGTATTTTCCAACATGGTGTCCTCTGGTTTGACACTCCTGGTTATAAATAATCTCATGATGTTGATGGACATCCAACTATATTTAGCAGCTTCCAGACTCCAGTCTTCATAAAAGTATAAGGCACCTTGCACATTATTAGTTAATACAGACTTCTTGGGGAGGAGAATTTTCTTGCACTGCGTCTCCCTGTTTCACTGATGATGATATGGTTACTGACCTCCTTGTAGACCCTGCTATATGCCTATGTTCTTGCAAGACTCTGCCTTGCAGCTGCCTAGACAAAACTTGGGAATATGGACCACGTGACAATCAAGCTGGACAATGCCATGCTGGTTTTATTTAGCTCTGCAGAGAGCAGTATTTCATAGGACCATTTGCTGGTACCTATGCTCTGAAACCCTCCAACTTCAATACGAAGAGTTACCCTTTACACACACATTCTGTTTGGCTTATCAACTGTGTGATTCTACCTGAGTCCTCAGTTCCTTTTTCTTCCCCCCTGCTGGGAAACTAGCCTAAATGCCAAAAAGCTGTCATTAAATTCATGCTATGTTTGTTATCTTTCCTTACATCTGGTAACCCTCAAATAACTGTATAGAGAGGTTAGTCATCCCTTATCATATCAGTTGTAGATTGTTAGAAACACATGGTATGGAGGCATGGAGGAGGCTGAGGCCCTCAGCTTATGCACCTGTGGTCAGTGCCCTGCATCTCTGTCCTTCAGAGTTGCATGTAAAGCTTCACTAACTGCAGTCAAGAGTGAAAATCAGTACTTTCTCAATGTGTACAGACAGAATTTTTTTCTCTCTATTTGTAGAGGCTTCGTAGAGCCTTGCATTGTCAGTTTTAAATAGGTGGTACAGGATCAAAAAGCAGAAGCTTTTTCTCTGTGACACCACATTACAAAAGAGTCTTCAGACACACAGCCTGTCTTTGGTTTGGGTTCAATTTTCATAATGATTGGTATATTCGTTTCCTAGGGTTGCCATAACAAAATACCACAAAATAAGAAAAGAAATTTATTCTCTCATAGTTCTGGAGGCTAGAAACCCAAGGTAAAGATGTCAGCAGGGTCAGGCTCCCTCCGAAGGCTGTAAGGAAGAATACTCCCTCGCCTCTTCCTGATTCTGTTAGTGGCCCGCGATCCTTGGTGTCCCTTGGCCTGTGGCTCCATCACCAAATCTCTGCCTCCGTTGTCACATGGCTTTCTTCCCTTCATATCTGTCTCCTTATGTCCAGATTTCTCTCTTCTTATAAGGACACCAGTCATTGGATTAGGACCCAACCTAATTCAGTATAACTTCAACTGAACTTGAATACATCTACAAAGATATTTCCAAATGAGTTCATATTCACAAGTACTAAGATTTAGGAAATCAATTGGGGAAAGACCAATTTAACCTGCAACACTTGGTAATCTATTGGTTTAAATCCAAAATTTCAGGGCCATGATTTATTCTAAGAAAATTAAGTCCAATAAATTAATATATTTAAACCAGTCACTGATTTTATTTGGAGGAAACTATGCATTTGCATTTGCCAAGTGAGTGTCTGTTAATTTATTCCTATTTTGCATGTGACTTCAACTGCTTCTTTATCTTCAATACCTCCTGCCTCTTGACAAAGATCGGCAATGCCTGATAAGATTAAACCACTTTTTCAAAAGGAGTTTACATCCACGGAGAAGCAGAACTGCTAATTATTGATGAATGTGTAAAGATACTTTTATTTCATGTAATGTCGCCTAGTGTGAGTTAATTACTGTGCAAGTAGCCTTAACTCCAAGGCAGGAGGTGACAGATGTTTTAGATTCAAGGACAACAGAAATACCCCTTCAATAGTGGTGAGCTATACTATTGCTAACAGTAGATCAACCCCATTAGACTCCTATGGTTGGTTGTTAATTAACTGTTACAAGGGTAGGTTTGTTGCGGAAATTAATTAATGTAATCATTGACGTAAACGGGGTGGCTTTGGGTTCAAAAGTGAAAAATGAAGCAGCTCCTTTTTGGTTTTGAACGAGACGTTATTTTATTAATATGTATCATTTTTCTAAAGTATGGATATTTATATTAAACTGATAGGGAGTAGGGGGCAGATATACCCCTAGATGCCTTTAAACAACTACTACTTTAGCAATTCTGTATGGTTCCAATAAGAATTATCATCTCAATTTTTAAAAAATCACTATTTAATATACTATGTTATAACACCTTAATTTAAACTTGTGACAAGGTTGATAAAAATATCAGCTTAGATTTTTACATGTAGAAAAGGAAATAACATGTTACATGATTATACACATACTTAATGTAGAGCTGATAAATATAAATTTTTATAATCATAATCGTCTTCTTATATTTATATCCTGCTCCTACTGAGATGAATGTCTGGTTACATTTACATATTGAATTAGAAAGTTAAAACTAATGATGGGATCAATTATGCCCCATACTGAGCTGTGCACTTTGGAATGACTTTGAGAAAACAGGAGGGTCAAAAAAAAAAAAAAGCATCCACAGTGCCTAGTAGTTTCAAGATTATGCTAACAGATAAGCCAAGGAAGGACTGTAATGGACAATAATGTGTGTTTGTCAAAGGAATCAGGCTTTTTGGTAGAAAACCTAAAGCACATTTCTAATATAAACATTTCTGAGAATTGGAAAATGTATAGGCTGGGTCACGGAAGTTGCTAAACAGTTTATTTAAGGTAGAATATATATAAGGGCAAATGTAGCATGAATCCCTTTATGATCTTGTTGGTTTGTTCTTGTAATTCTTTAAATATATTTGCTGTATCTTGGGCAAAATATAATCTGCTTCATGCTTGCTGTTGCCATGCAAAATTTGATAGTGTCCTCTTTCTCCTTTCCTAGCTGCATAATAAATGTGCTTCTCATCTGAAACCTGAATGTGACTGCGGACCTTTGAAGGACCATATTTTACCACCTACAACAATTTGTCCAGTGGTACTGGTGAGTTTTTCCTTCTCATCATTCTGCTATAACTTGGGGTGTCTGTGACTCACTGGTACACTCTACCACTCAATGCTTCCAGAGATCATTTTTCCATTGATCGGGGCAGAACTCAATAGACCTAAAACACCTCATGGCTTCAGAAAATACCCCTTTGCCCACTATATTTCCTCTTTCCTTCATGGTACAATAAACGTCTTAGTAAGGTATGCTGTAACTGAAGCTGACTCAGGTTTTATCACGTAGTCATGCTGTAGTTACCAGAAATTGTATGAGAAGAACACTTCCACATTTTACATGTTTTATAGATCTGGCTTCCCAGATAATGAAGTTATTCTTATGGACAGTTTTGCTGGCGATGCACATTATATATCTGCAGTCGGGAGGTCTTTCACCTAAGTCAGAGGCTACTTAGAATGAGGGCACACACCTTGAAGAGAGTTACGCACTGCCATTAGGTGTATTTTATCTTTCATTAGTGAACAGTAAATTTACGGGCAGAATAATTCCTTGATTTAATAAATATACGAGGGAAAAATGTGTAAGTGAGGTAATCCTGAAGAGAACAAATCTTGATAGAAAGAGAAGCAGCTATTCAAAGATAATATTCATACCACATTTCAAAACCCAGATTTTTTCTAAAGTGAAACAGTTATTTTACAAAACAAACTATCATATCTATAACGCAGTTCTCATTTTCTTAAAACAACATGGAAGTTAACTAGCTGGAACTTCAGTTTGATATAATAAAAATACAACAAGTAAGAAATGTTAGACAAATACTTTTCTAAAGGTCAACTAAGAAATTAATCAAATTACTCAATTTGCACCCACTTATGATTCATTTTGTAATTATCTGTAAAATGCTGGTTGTATCTAAATTCCTTTATTTTAAAAAAATAAAACTCTCTTCTCAAACTGCAAATATAAAGCAGAAGTAAACACCTCCATGGGGCTGAGGAATGCAGTAACTAATTCTAAATTTCCTTTCTTCATGTAAGATTTATTATACATCTTGTAGTAAATAAGATTAATTAAAAATAATGAGAGCCATATTAAAATACATTTTAGATGAATTTTGGTTTTATGTTCTTTTGTAGTGTTTTCTTAAAGAGAAAGAACTTATAAAATTTTTATATATTTGCATTCTCTTTAAGAAGTGTAGTAATTTTACTGTTTTAGATGCATCCTTGTGCTCAGATTTTAACTATAAGAAGAAATCTATTATGTCATTCTATTATCCAGCTATCTAGGTATAAAGCCCTGTTCAATTCAGTGAATTGGCCTACTTATATCAACCTCTGGTCTTATATCAACCTCTGGTCTTATAAGTTCAAACACGACATACATTCTTTTATTATTCCATCCTTGCTTTCTTTGAGAGAATCAAAGGTAAAGAACATGGGTTAAATGAATAGTCCTGTCTCTAACAATCTTGCAAACTCTTTCATTGCTTTTGTAGATACTTTTGATTCTGAAGATTTATTTTCACTCATTAAATCTTCCTGTGGTATTTATCATGATTTGTAGCTCGACATTTGCTACGTTATCATTTCCTTGGTACTATATACTCTGAAGTATTAGGCACTGCTAACCACCTCTTCTTTCATGAGTGTCTACCTTAACTTGACACCCATTATACTGTCGTCTCCTTATTCTTCTTCTGCTTCTCTGGATACTTCCTTTTAATATCTTTCCTAGCTTTCAAGATTTCAACCTGCCCCATGTGGCTCATCCGTACGCCCTGCCCTCACATGCCACAGCTTTCTGCTCTTAACATTTTTCCCAGCAGGATCTTGTTTATTTATTTATTTCATTACCGTATTAATTTATATTAAGTTCCTCCTCCTATTCTGAATCTCAAGTGCTGAAACCTGGAGGTTCCATGTTGTTTACGTGCCTGATATGTTATCATTATTATAAATAATCACAGCAACTTATTTACTGAGCACATATACTATACCAGCTACTATGCTAAATATATTAATCAAAAAGTATTTATTGAATGTCTAGTATGTACCCAGTAGTATTAACAGTAGAAGGAAAAACAGTAAAAACCCAAATCAAATCTTTGCCTTCATAGAGTCTTCATTCCGGTGGAGTGAAATAGGCAATAAACAAAGCAATAAGTACAGTATTTAGTACCTGGTTATATTAAATTACTGGTGGTATGTAAAGCTTAAAGGACGAAATTAAAGTAGGAAAAGAAGAGAAGAAATGCTGGAACTACAATTATAAAAGAAGTAGTTAAGAGTTCACCAAGGAAATAATTGAGTAAAGAGTTGAGGAATGTGAGGGAGTCATCGATGTGGCTCTCTGGGGCCAGCACTTTGTAGACAGAGTCGTCACCAAAGAAGGACAAGCAAAGACTCAGAGGCAGGAGAAGCCTGACATAGCTGAAGTGCATCAAAGAAATTAGTGACTGGGTCTCCTTCTGCAGGGGGAATACTAGTAGAGAAGGTGAAATATGTCTTAAGATGTTCATATGTGTAGGACAATTTAGGCTATTCTAAGGTCTTTAGCTTTTCTTGTGAAAGAAGTTGGAAGCCATTAGAGGCTTTTGACCAAAAGAGAGAGTGATCTGACTTACATGTTTAAAAGAACAATCAATCTAACTGGTGTGTTCAGGGGGTAACAATGGAATAAAGATATGACACTTAGATTTTCTTAGAAAAGTAGGAAGGTGGGTCATTGCTAGGAGCAAAGACGGTATGAGAGTTTTGAGGATCAGGAATGAGTTACACACGAGTCACCTGGGAGAGTGGGAGCTATGTGGATCAAGAAATACAATATGATTGCCAGGGAATAATGAAAAGTCTCTTCCTTTTAATAACTGTGGATTTAGAACAAGATCAGTCAGCTTGGATGGGTATATTTCTCTGGTCATATTCAGTCATATTTCTCCAGTTACGTTCTAGGCCCAGGAGTAGAATAGGCATGGGGCAGCCTTAATGAGACTGTGTTTTGCCCAATATGATGAAATGAGAGAGAAGCAAAGGAGTTGAGAGTATGAGCAAGGGAGTAATTATAGGGATTGGCCATGGAGATTAAGCTGGGAAACTAGGAAGTAAGGACATGAAGAGTGAAGTACAGTAAGGGTGTTAGGAAAATACATTGTGGATTACAATGGAATCAGAGATTGTTGGGGGGCTTCCCTGGTGGCGCAGTGGTTGAGAGTCTGCCTGCCGATGCAGGGGACATGGGTTCGTGCCCCGGTCCGGGAAGATCCCACATGCCGCAGAGCGGCTGGGCCTGTGAGCCATGGCCACTGAGCCTGCGCGTCCGGAGCCTGTGCTCCACAATGGGAGAGGCCACAACAGTGAGAGGCCCGCGTACCGCAAAAAAAAAAAAAAAAAAAAAAAATGTTGGAATCAAGGTTTTTGGTGTCAAGTTACAAGAATGAGTGAGGTAACAAACAGTTGAGATTATGAAGGGTTTGCAGTTATTGATAATGATTTGTATGAATTAATTTAATCATCACAGCGGCACCATAAGGTAAATGTTGTAACTATCTCTATTTTACCTATGAGGAAACTGAGAAACAGATTAAGTAATTTCCTATGTCACATGGCTATGAAGTGACAATTCAGGACCGGAACCCAAGAACGATCGGAACCCAAGACCCAGAGCTCATACCCTGAGCTCATCATTTCTGCCCTTTCTCCAAATCCCAATATAGGCCTTCTCCTATTTGCCTTATCTAGAACCTTCATTCCCCAACTTTCCCAAGCCAGAAACCTAAGAATTATAATTGGTGCCTCATCTTGAATATCAAATTAATCATTAGACAGCCTATTCTGATGTTTTTTCTCTTTTCTTCAGCCCAACTGTAACTGTCTCATATGTCACCCAAAAGTTGTTCTCCAGAATTCTCCTAGTACTAATAGCATAATCTCTGAATTTCCTCTTTTCTTTGCATTCTCGATACTACTCCCTGGATCCACTTTCAAAAATACAATAAAATATTTTCCTTCTTAAATATTTAAAGTATTTTAAATCAATGCCAAACTCTCTAGCATGGTAAACAAGGCTCTAACTGGATCAACCCATCTAATCCCTCACACACCACCTTACACACTAGAATCAAGGATTTGAACTACTTGTAATTCTCTAAGTACACCTGCTCTTTGAAGTCCTTGTAGTTTTGTACATGTCAATAAATTAGCCTAAATCACTTTACCTTGCTGCCTTGCTAAGTAGAAATTAAAGTTTACTTTCCAATCATGGAATAAGTACATTGACTCTTAAACTCATTAACTGTTTAGATACTAAAACTTTAAACAAATTAATAAAGTTGTTTTGCACACAAAATTGCTTAATATGCTACAACTGATGGGCTCGGGAAGCTTTTCAATTTGTGAACTCTCATTAACTTCCCAGGAATGATTTCACACTGTATCACCTGCTGTAAATTTTTAAAATTTCATTGAAGGAAAATAGTTAGTCCTCACAAATAATATGAGTTTTTCATGATCATGTTCTCTAAGAAGAGCAGGTGAGTTTCAAACACAATTATTGCGAAGTGGTCATCAATATCATTTCTAGCTTATTCTAGAAAATGTGAAATGAAGAACTTAAGACATAAGATTTTATTGAAGTTTTTTATCCCTTGCTTTTGACCCTGTGGTCAGGAATTGGTTATTCAATGGCCAATATAAACTCATTACAGATCCCTTTTTGCTGGTTGAAGCATTTTAATGACACACTTTAATGTCGAGGTCCATAGCAGCAGTCTTCTTATATTTTAGAACATCTCTTCAGGTATTATTTTTATTTATTTATTGTTTAAAATTTCTGTACCTCTCTTTTCATCCCTCAATCCCTCCTCAACACTTATTAACTTTAATGATTCAATACGTACGTGCTCACCTGTTATGAAGATTAGCAAGGTCAGCATCTTCTTTGCACTGATGACCTGCTTTTATAAGCATGCACTAAAAATAGGATTCCACAAATAATTAAATAGGATTCCACAAATAATTTGTCTTGATGATGCTTATGGCCACAAAAATGGATTAAAACCAACTACTCTGAAATTAAAATAGAAATGTAATCAGTGATTCCATACATCAAATATAATCACGGATTTCTGGAGTTGCAGTTGGCTTCTAGCATATTTTGAGAATACTGTCACAAAAAGCTTCATTGCTTAAAATTTATCAAGATTCTTTGTGACCATGTTTAGGTACTTATAATGCTTTCTTTGAGAATTTTCCAGCAAAAAATGATTGGAACCACAGTCTATTTACTGCCATATTGAAGATAATTCTGAACTGTTTACAGAGGTATTGCATAGCTCATCCCACCTCCAAACAAGTAGAAAGTGAATCTAATGCAATCAGTCAGGACTCTTGATCAACAACTTGATTTCTGGAAAAGGCCATTAACCTTTACCAATTGATTGTCAAAACAGATGTTCTGCCTTTGATGGACTCCATCAAAAATGCATTCCTGATTCTTTTTTTGGATCACACTCAGAAATCTCTGCTGTCCAATCCCAATCAAATGTCAATGCAAAAAACTGTAGCAGTTTCACATAAAACATGACCTGATGAGCATGCAGTTTGCCCACTTCTTTATGTTCCAAGTTTTACCCCTAACTCAAGACAGACTTGGTCCATGTTGTGTTAGTCCCTCACAGATTTGCTTTAATTAAATTTGGACTCACCATTATGTCATCAACCTTCACTGAAAGGCTTTAAAAAAAATTATATGAAATTCCCTCGTTGTAACAAAAAAGGTATGTTTTTGGAGATGACTTCATTACCTAACAGAAGTCCCTCTCTGCTCTGTTTATCATGGTTTGTTATCTTTCGAACCCTATGAGCCTTATTACTATCATGTTTTATCTTCTATCCTTGAGAAGAGTAGAGTTCAATTTATACTGACATTTGAACATGATGATGGGATGTGTGTTTATTTCTGTGTGCTAATCTATAAGTCTATTGTTGTCCTTTTCATAAATTTTTCTTCACTGTAAGAAAAAATTAGTAAAATTTAGAAAAATTTAGCCTCATTTAGTACTTTAAAACTATTTTTGTTAGTATATAACTTTTTTAGTTTCCAGAAATCAATAGAATAAGCTAGAGTCCCTGTGATTCTTAGAATAATTTTATAGTGGAAGCTGTATATTTGATCAACTTCTCTAGAGCTATGGTGTAGTCTTACATTCATTATAAATTTTATGTATTTTTTTAATTATCAGGCTAACTGGGTCTCTGTGATTACACGTGTTTTTATACTGATTCTTCAATTTGGGTTAGGCTTTTATTCAATTAATTCTGCTACTGTCAACAAATGAATACTTGAGATGTCTCATGAAGAAGTAGCTTTTTAAATTTTGTATTTGAACAGCAAAAGCAGATCATCATTAAAATCATTTCTATTATATTTAGCTCTGTGATTTAGTTTTCTTTTTATAAAATATTTTACATTATAATTTAAAAGCAAGTTTCTAGTCTGTAAATAAGGGGTTAATTATTAATAATTTTCAACATCAACATATATTAGTAAAGTTGATAAAATACATCATGTAATGTTGATTACTTTAAACTTGGGTTTTTTACATTTAAGTATCCACTCTTCATGTAACTGTTATGACTATGCCTTTAAAGAATTTTTAAGATCATTACTGATAATCAATGTACATTATTTTTATTTACAATATCTGCAGTGCCAGTTTCCTTTTGTTTTTTTCTTCTCTTTCCTTCTTTCTTTCTTTCTTCCTTCCTTCCATTGGCTTTTATTAAAGTAACTGGAGCTAAAAATTCAGATAAGAACAGTTCTTTTATTTACTGTAATTTCGAGTCTGTTGGGCAAGACAGGCAGAGAGGTTAAATATTATTGTGAGGTAAATATTAACTTACTGAGGCTTTAGTGAAGAGAATCTTCATCTATCCTGAGTGTAATTCAAAGAGTAAATGAAAACTTTCTTGAAGATATGATGCCTGAGCTGAATCTTGAATAAAACAAGAATTTGGCCAGCAAATACAAAGTGAACTTTATATGAATAGTCTCAGAAATAAGAGAGTACAGAGTGAGGTCTTGAAACAGCAAAATGTTTATTAAGTCTTATGAGTAAAGGTGAGGTGTAGAGAGACAGGCAAGACAAGGTCTGAGATGGTGATAAGCCTGACCTTTCTTGTCAAGGATTTGGGCTTTATCCAGTATAAATAAGAGACTACATGATCAGATTTTGTTTTAGAAAGATAATTCGGCTAACAGTGTGAATTACAATAAATTTAAAGCAGGGAGCAGAGGAGATATGAGAATATAATTACTGGGTTGTGAGGCAAATCATCAGAAAACACCAACAGAGGAAGAAAATGAGGGAAACAGGAGAGAAGATTGTAGCAGAGAGCAGAATATTAGGGTTTGATGTGATTTCAGAATAGATTAGTTGCAGAGGATGGTAAAGTCCATTATGCAGCCGTGGATCTGGGTGGCTCAGCTGGTGTGCAGAGAGGAGGTTCGCTAGGTGTTAGGAGGTCAAGGAACTCTGGGCACGGTCTGTTTCATCTTGTCCATAAAACCACCTGGGATAATTACAGGGTCTTGGTGGAAGGGTTGCTGTATCACAGTAATGAATAAGAGTAGAGGGGAGAACTATTGGATTCCATGAGTCTCAAATGATAAGAGTTTCTACTTTGGGGCTGGAAGAATGATGATTTTAATGCAAAGCCAAGCTAGTCCACAAAAACCAAAACCAAACCAAACAAACACAAAACGATCAAAAAAATAGAACAAGTAATGTTTGAGAGAATGAGCAACCTCGGAAGTGTTATAGAGGTAGTGGCAGGGACTTAGAAAGAAAGAGAATAATTAGTTTGTTTTGAGCAAAGTTCCCAGAGACCCCAATGAAAAGTTTTAGAAATGAAGTATGGAAGATCAATTGAAGAGAAAGAAAGCAGAAGTAAGCATGGGATGGTGATAGCCAGAAAGGATAGAAGACCAGAAACTTAAGTTTCTAACATGAACTCTGGATTTGTAGGCAAGTTATTTCAAGTGGTTACAGCCTGGTGACAAATGATTTGTGTCCAGAATATAAAGATAATTTACATAAACCAATGATAAGCAACAAACAATCTAATCCAAAAGGGCAAAAGATCTAAAGAAACATTTGAATAAAATATATATACATATATCACCTATAAACATATGAATATATGCTCACCATCTTTACTTGTCAGGAGAGCGCATGTTTAAATCTCAAGAGATAACACTACACACCCATCAGGATGATTAAGATAATTAAAAATCCTAAGTTTGGAAAGGACACGAAGCAATCAGGTTGTTCATACTTTGCAAGTGTGAGAGTGAATTGGTTCAACCCAATTAAAGCTAGCAGTATACTGTCTGTTTTTGAGCCCTGGCTTTTTCACTAGTTTTAAGACATGAAGCAAGTTATTAACATTTTGTTCCTATGCATTCCATTTGGAAAATGGACCTAAGTGAATTAATTCATGAAAATTTCTTAGAACTATGCCTAAATATAGTAAGTTCTCAGTCGTTATCATCTAATATTTTACTACTATTGTAAGCATTATGTTGAACCAGAAAGTGAATTTTAACCCTTTATTAAAAGAGAACTATGCATTTATTAAATAAAATTTATAAAAACAATATAAGTTGAAAAGGAAAACATTTAAAAATCTCTAAAACAGTTGTATAGGAACCATTATTAATGTATAAATAGAACACTATTAAAGTTTGCCTCTTGATTTTTAAATATATATTTTGGCATTTTTGTAATTAATCTTGACATATCATGTGACACCCTATTTTTACATTTAAACTGATATCATTAAGTGCTTATGTATTTCTGTATACTATGTAACATCGCTATTAATGGCTGCATAATATCTCATTAGTTGAAGATACTGTAATTCAGTTGAAACAGTGTTTATATTTAGCATGTTTGCAATTCCTTATTTTAATCTCATAAATAACACCTTAGTGAACATCTTTATGAAGAGTGGTTTCTCCAAGTTACTCTCTAATCTATACTGGAAAGTATCATTTTTTCCCAAAATGTACTTATTTGGTTGTTCAAATGAGTCAGATTTCACACTTGTTTAGTTCTTTCTGTACTGTAAACACATCTCCGAATCAGGAACACAGTGCTTGAAATGAATCCTAAAGCCAAAAGTTAGTTTTACAATAAACTATTAATTATTTAAACATTTAAAAAACTAATTTGGTGGGATTATTTTATCTTACTTTTAAACAGACATAATATTATCAGAATATACAGTAAATATAGTGTTCATTGGCAGGAAGTGATATAAAACAAAGAATATGTTCATCATTGTGCTTCTTTTGGACCAATTGTGGTGTGTTCTTCCTGGAATACTTTCTCTTATTATAATACCCTATATTACCTTAAATTAACCTTTAAGAATGCCAGCAAGATAAATGATAAAACTTGTTAGATCAGAGAAAGGAAAACAAAACTATTGAGAAAATATAAATTTTAAACATAGTCTTTAGATCTGATTCAGATGGTTCCAGTTCTACCTCTCTCTCTTCTTTACTGTAACTCTGTAAACTTGGCCAAGTGATGGTGTTGCTGAAGCAGCAATCTATGTATCTCTAGGTATAACACCCTCAGAGAACCATATGTCTACATTAACTTTTCCTCTTCTTCCGATCTTGCTTGCTCTTCCACTATTATAAGAATTCTACTAAATTATTCATTGTAGATATGGTAAGTCTTAAATAGCATAGAGTATGTTAAATCTTTCCTTCGAGCATGTGTTTACTCCTCAGTGATGTCAGGGGCCTGTTAGGGAGTGGAAGTATAGCATGCATTTCTTTCTCATGGTCCAAGGATTATGGCCTCTTCCTGTCTTATCTTTCACTTAACCCTAACCAGCAACAGTTAATGATGACAACTTCAATACCAAACATCAGCTAATTAAAAGAGGGAGGGAGATATTCGAATTCTCTGTAATTCTGAAAGTTGGATATTGAATTCTCAGTAACCTTATTTCCTGAACTAGTTAGAGAGCTCCCAGAAGTGAGGAGAGCCTGGTGGAGAGGTGTGAACAGTTGGCTAAGGTTGTGACTTGCTGCACTGAGCTTCAGGTTTTATTTAACATCCATTTCAGCTGCTTCACTCTTCTTTTCCATTTACCTCTTTAACCTTAACCATAGTAACTGAAGTCATCTATTTTCTTGAAAATTCTTTATGTAAGGTACCATGGGTTTGTGCCTATGCAATTTTCTTTTTTGTCTAAAGAGTGGGATAAAGCACATTGTCAGTGCTCAATAATGTTTCATCAATGTCATTACTTAATATTCATTTAATTAATATTCATTATAGATCAATTCATAATTGTCATCAGAGTAATGATAGGCAAGAAGGAATCTCATTTTTTCCCCATATTTTGAAACTCTAACTCAGACTCAATTTCATGGTATTATACATAAAGGATACCTGCTTTTTATTTATTTTTTTAAGTATGTAGAATTAAATTCTTAATGTTCTTCTATTTTTTTGCCTATCATTTTCTGCTTCAAAATCCAATGAAGGATATATTCAGCACTAAAGAGCGATAATGTTTATAAAATATGTGTAGATCCATTTTGGTTGGGCATAGTCTTCCATGTACATACACTTTAAAGGCACATAGTAAAAGAAATCTGAAAACGCCCCAGCACCACTAAGTGATGATTCCATCATCTGCATTGTGAGATGAACCATTTATCTGTTACATTGTCTTAATTAGATTGGTTTTATTGGTTTATAGCCCATCTTTATGCTAACCTAGGCTATATTATATAGAATATGTATACCCATAAGCAGGATCTAATATAAAAGAATAAGTTCATGTATCATGGCTAATGATACTTTTTACCTGATGAATGTAATAGAATTCTATTTTTAGGACTCTAAATAGAAGTTTTAGTTTATTTTTTAATAGGCTAAAAAACTATTCCTACAAGTTTCTATGATAATTTATGCTTAAAATGTTGCTGTATCCAGAGCAAGTTATAATAATTTTTTAAGGAAAGAAACATGTACTTTCTTGGTTTTGTCATTATTTACAGAAGGTCAAAAACAAAAGGCTATGACATAAACTGGAAGTTCAGCTAAGTGAAAATGTGATAGAGATCTAAAACATGTAGACAAAAATAAGCATTATCTAAAGAAGGATTAAAAATATTCAAAATTTAAAATCTATAAAATAGACTCAAACAAAATAAAGGATATCATATATGTGTCTGATTCAAAAGTAAGGATGCAAGATTATCTATTAGTGAATTGTTATTCTACAACTTATTACCAACAATTTTCAAGGCAGCTTATGTGAATATACAATAAGCAGCAATATAAAACATAATAAGTTTGTGGCAAAATTAAGTTAGACTTAGAAATTCATATCACAGTATCCTAAAAAGTTGACAGAGGTGGTTTGCAAATTTGTCCCTGAGTTTCTTAGTAGCCTTTGGAAAAGGGGGGAAATAGTGGCTTGACAATTGTTTTAAGTTGTGAAGACTCACAACTTAAAAAAAACCATTCACTTAGAGGAACACTTTTTTCTTGTTACTGTTATTACTAAGACCCGAGATTCATTTCTTCAATGTGAAATTGTATTGGTACAGGAATACACTTCAATAATATTGCTATAATTGGTATAGTACTTGTTTCCTTTGGTTTTGCTTTTTTATAACAACTGTCATGCAGACTGATGGCTTATGGCCAAAGTGCATTTTAGTGTAAATAAGTACCTATTGCCAAAATAAAATAGTAATAATTCTGCAACAAGAAAACAAAGAAACATGCATAGCAGTTAAAAGTTAGAAGGATGTCATACATGAAGACTCATTGCAGCAAGCAGATGAAAATGTTAATAATTTTACATGACCAAGAATACTAAAGAAAACATCTCTTTCACAGTATACTGATTTGAAAGGGATATCTAGAAGGTTAAGAATGTAGAGAAAAATGTAAAGCCTTATCAGAAACTAAAATGTATCAGTATCTGCATAGGGAAAGATCAGCATTGAGAACAACTGAATCAGTATTTGGAGAAGAAGGTTAAGAAAATCTCCTATAGTACAAAGGAGAATGAAAACAAGGTGGAAAGAGACCTTGCTACCCCTAAACAAAAAATTAAAAGTATTCTCTTAAGTCTAAGTATACTGAAGAAAATCAAGTTGAACTAAAAAGGACCTACATTTCTTCACATTCATTCATCTACTTAATTCAATTTCCATGTAATATTTTTTGCTTGACAAAATTATTCCAGAGTTTGCCTGGAAGAATATGCACAAACGTAAATTCTGAGAAAGAAGAGTAGTAAGAAAAGACCTGTTTTAACAAATGTTAAGAATATGTTTACTAAAGCTACAGTGATCAAAATGATGTAATAGTGGCTCTAGGAGATATAAAGAACTGGTAGAAAGTCTAAAACATATTGAACTCTATGTAATGGTATGGTATATGATGAAGGTCGCATATCAAATCTGGTAGGGGCTAGTGGAGATTAGGGGAGTTGAGATTACTGTATAACCATATGGGAAACTAAATTAAGATAAATTCTGCTTCATACCTATTCTAAAATAAATCAAACATGGATTGAAGATTTAATTTTTGCCTTTAGAAGACCTTTTTATCTTTTTTACTAAAAAGAGAAATAAAAGTTTGACAGCCTTGGCCAATCAAAAGTTTCTTTAGAAAATGGTAAAGACCAAAATTTACACATCAAGATAAACATAAGCATTATAACAAAAATGCCCTGTTTTGTAATATTAATGCAAATAACTAAAAAATGTTTTAAAACCTAAAGCTTATAAATATTCAAGACTATCAAACTGAAAAATGAAATAAACTTTTTCCTTCCATTTTGGCAAATATTTTTAAAATGATAATACTCAGTGTTGGCAAGGATGTACAAAATTGGCTATTCTCATTAAACGTTGGTAAGACCAAATGGCCCCAAACTGTCATAAAAACTCCCAAGTATACCTTTGTGTTGGTATTTCTGCTTATACCCCCCAAAGAAAGATTGGGGCTAGTGCAGGGCAGTTATCCAGATCTGGTTTCATTACAGTAGAAATAAATGCTTTATATCATTCACATCTTCTAAGTTTTAAATTTTGAGTTCAGTAAAAATGAGTCCCTTCACCACTAGACACTTAAGAATAAATTCTGCCTTGCAAAGGTAACCTTTGTGGTTTTAATGATTCCAGATGAAATGGTGGTGCTCATGAAGTATTTAGATACATGCTTTCCTCTGTTTTACTATTAAATATAACTTGTCTGTTCTCAAATTTCACTTGAAACCTGAGCCAGAATTAATTTATATATAACTTTTTGTCCATACAGCAGTTTCATGCATAGTGAAGTGATTTTTGGCTCAACCCTGTGTTCATTCCTTAGTTCAACCTCTTTTCCCTTTATATGGAATAAGGATAGTTTAGTTCTATAGGAGACCTCCATGCCCACTCCTTGCTATTCAGTCTAGATGATAAAATCTATCATTTTAAATTCTGTTCCTAATACTCATAGGAGCTTTCACCAATTCCTTCTCATTTGCCCAAGGAAACCCAAATTCTGGAGGAATACAGCTGATCACCTAGTGTTCTATTCCCTATGACATTACTCCTATTTCATCC
Organism: Delphinapterus leucas; assembly: GCF_059928025.1. Taxonomy (NCBI): domain Eukaryota; kingdom Metazoa; phylum Chordata; class Mammalia; order Artiodactyla; family Monodontidae; genus Delphinapterus; species Delphinapterus leucas. The sequence goes on along the minus strand of NC_143137.1, from coordinate 67,306,531 downwards.
CAACCACCAATATTCTCAAGTTATTTCATTTGGTTACCAGTTCTCCAACATCCTTGAGTCATCCAAGGCCTACATTCCTCCAGTTTCTTTCATTTGAGCATTTTCTGCCCCTCTCTCTCCTAGAACTCCCCACTTTTCTCCCTTTATGGCATTAGTCACAATCTGATAATATACTGATCTGTGAGCTTCCAATTGAAAAAAACTCAAACAAGGTGTAGTCCAACATGCTCATATTAGGTAGCATTTGACAGCACTATAATTTGAGTCCAGTGCTTGAACTTCTCTGTTTATACCCTTAGTTACTTGTCTGTCAAAGAACCCATACCAGAGGAAGAATTGTTCTTTCTCCTGTACAGTGTTATTTTCCATATTTGTGTATGATGTGGTCTTTGCCTGCCTCTTAATGTAGCCATAAGTATATGCAGGTGTAAAGATACCTTCGCTGTGTCAAATTTCCTCCTTCCTCTTCAGCCCACATTATTCTAATTTCTGACTGTAAAATGAGTCTAAAACTATTCTGGCCGTCCATCCTAAATCCAATGGCACTCTTTTTAGTTGGATTCCCAAGGAGTAGAACATGAACCGGGGATTTAGTTATGTGTGATATATAAGGAGAGGAATGTTTCTTTATTTTAAAAAGAAAATCTTTAAGGGAGGAGGAAGCAGAAGAGGAAAGAGGCAGGCTTTGAGCAAAGAAGTGGTCACAGAGAGAGTTTAAGCCTTGGCCTAAACCTTGGGGGCTCTGTAACAAAATCATACCATAGGATTTTTCTCAACTTAAAACAAGGGGCTGGCATTTTGTAACCCGTGTCAGTCATTATTAGCCGTGGCCTCCTGCAGGATAGGTGGTGCTCCCTGGAGAGCCTGCTGCAGTGAGCAAAGGCTAATTCTGCAGAAAATGGTACAGATGGGAGTTCTCAGCACTCGACACTCAGAGCAGCTGAGGGTAGATGCCCTGGCCAGGTAACTAAGGATCTGCCTTGGAATACCAGAAGCATCTACTAGACATCCTTTCCAAGAATGATCTTTTTTGAATCCCCTGCAACATTTGACAGTATTTGAAATGTCTGGTCTCATATGTCTGTCATCTAAGACATTTCTACTAGCTTTTCTTCTACCTCTTTGGCCACACTATCCGTATTGCTAAACTCCTAGACCTCTTTCTGTTCTTAAATATGTTTAGGTTTCCATTTTTTAACTATATTCTAATATCATTATGCTCTGTATAAATTACCTTGTACAATTTCATGGCTACAATTACCACCTTTGAATATATCTAAGCTTGTTCTCCCTTAAACCCTCTAGATCCTAATACTCAGCATCATGTTGTAAATTTCCTCTTGGGTATTCCACAGTGATCTGAAAGCCAACATACTACACCTAATTCAATTTGACATGAAGTAGGTGCTCAACAAATATTTCCTGAGTTAATGAATAACATTTAGTCAGCTCTTTTACTCCAACAGTCATCGCTCTTTTTCCTGAGTCAAGAAGAAAATACATCAGACAGTGATATAAATATTAAATACAAATCAAAATGAATATGCAACAGGGAAGCTTATGTTTTTAAAATCATTGATAACCCATGATAATTGAATTTTATTGTTATAGGCTAATAAAATTGAGTTTAAAGTGTATAATGATGAGATAATATTAATGAATGTCAAATTAGCATTGTGTTTAGTTTCTGGAGTAGCATTTGAAGTATTTTATACTTATTACTAAATTTTGAAAAGCTTGTGATTGTTATGTTGTTGCAGTAGTATAAAGTATCCAATAGATGGTACTGTAAAATGCCTAATATTTAAAATAAAGTAGTATTGCAGCTAGAGGGTTTAAATGAACAGTTCAAAATTCTGGGGAGAATTAAGACATTTTCCTCTGGATATTAAATTATATTTAAAACCAGATTTTTAAAACTATAGCTTAAGTAATACAGTAGTCCATGTGAAATATTATAAATACTCTCTTAATTCTCAGAAAATGAAAATTGATGTTTACTACAAGATGCAATTTTAAAACTGTTCGTATTATATTAGAAATTTTTTTGTTCTTTTTGTGGTGTTTACCATTAGTAAATGTGGTGTTTTAGTTAATGTTAGTCAAATCACAGCATTTTCAGCAAGGAACTATAGTTGCATGTCTTTGTTACTGAAGTTCTAAAAAAACTTTTCATGTTCAAAATAAATCAAACTTGTCTGCTGTAATCTCCCTTCTTGCTTAGCAAGAGTGAGTTCATTATTTCTTTCAGTTTTTGGTCTTGCCTAAGACCAATCTAATATCTGAAAGAAACATTATACCATTTTGTAAATATAACATACATTCAGAATGTTTAGAATATACAACTTTATGGAGTTAAAATTTCTTTAAAAACAAGCAATAATTAGCAATAATTGACAGATTGGTTGGAGTTTGCTTCTAAGGCATATATTAAAAAGAGTAATTTGTAGACGGCTTAATTTTCTTAGAGCCCATTCAGAATTTCCACTGCATATTTATTTATAAGTATGAATACCAAATTTTGATTACCAGAATAAAGTTTTATAAAACCTACTTCTAAAGCTAAAGATGTCTGAAGAATTATGCAACAACATAGAAAGTTTGAAATTCTCTGTATATCTTACTATACAGAGATGCTACATAGCTTTAAAATTTTTTCTACTGTTTATGATATCGCTCTTGAATAATGCTGAGTATTCCTTTGTATTATGGTTATTTATTAATTTATTCAATAAAATGTTATTGCATGTGACAATATGACAGGTTTAAAGAAGCCATGATAAATAGCTTTTAAGAAGAATGATTTTATGTGAATCAGCAGCTTCCCATGGGACGTGGATCATATGTCCTATGGCTTCCTTATGCATTTACTATTTTTTCCATGTTTTGTGTAATTGGAATGTGTGGTATGATACCATGCATACTGTTAAAAGGAATATATTCTTAGGTGCATAGGAACCTTCTGCTTAAAGAAAATATGCGATTGAAATCACTTGATCTAGCCTGAGTAATTGAGGCTATTTTCTCAATTAACAAAAAAAAAAAGTAGTTAGTGCTTTGGTAAGTCTAGACTTTCCCAGCCATCATGTCCTAAGCCAGATCAGAATAAATAGGTCAGACTTGTAATAAAAAGGTATGAGATGAACAACTAATTACCTGAATACTTCAAGTAAAAATGACTTTTGTCCACCAAATATGTTCCATTTGATGGTAACAAATTTGTAGATCCATCAGGGAGTGGTGGGGCCTTTGGAATTTTACCCAGATTCTTTAAGATGTTTGTATTCATTGTGTATTATGTTCTCTTCAAAAACAATGGCACACACTGACTCATTTACTCAGATTTCCTAGCATACTGGATATATGTAACATTACGTGGCAAAGCTCCTACTTGAGCTAAATGGGTTTAAATATAAACTGTGCATGCAGATCTCAAGTGATAGTCTCTTAATAGATATCAGATACTCTTTATCGCTGCCCTCTTTTATTTCAGTAACATTTTAATTAATTCACACTGATTGAATAAATGTACATTGAGACTTGTTTCCTAATGAGGGTGCATTTAGAGGAAAGGTTTTGCATCATTCTGATATCCTGTGGGTAATTATATTCTAATTATATGGTCGGGGGAAAAGAGTCTATAACTCAGTACTGATATTGTTCGTTGGACCCAATTAATTACATGCACATAATGAAAGTTCATGATAAGGTTGACTGGCAGTCAGTGTAAAATTTTAAGTCAATTGAATCTAAGCCTAATGTGAGTACAGAATTGGACTTTAACCTGGTTAGAAAATGCTTTGGTGTGAGATCAGTGCATATTTAGAGGGGCAAAGGGTGAGAACAAATCTCATTATAACTCATTAGTTTTTAAATTCAAAGTCTTTTCCAAGATTGATGAAAATGAAAACTTAGCAGCATAATACTTTAATTCTAAATAGTATTTTTAATATTCTTTCATTACCTTCAGTGATTTTTCTGTATTTTAGAAAGCAGTGGTACACTAATGATACAATGGTACATTTCTAGAACAGGTTCGTATATTTGTTGAGAGAAAAAATAGGCATAGCAGGGAGTATTATTGATTCATTTTATGAATGTAAATTCAGTAGGTACTAATCTGTTCTATTTGGGTGCTTTTTTATTTCAAACCACTGACTGCATTTGGACTCCTGTGCCCAAAATTCACAAACAATTATATATACACACACATACCCATAAATAGGTAACTCTTAATTATCTATTTGTAAAATAAGAGTTCCAAAGAATAATATGAAAAAATAATGACATGTATGTTTCATTTTGAAATGCATTTTGGAATTATCTGAATCTGATATTTAAGAATTTTGCAGTACTTCAAACACAAAACTAAAGCCATGGTCTAAATATTGACTCCCATCTTTCCTTTACTCATTGTTTCCTTTGCTCAGATTTTGGAAGAGACAGTCTGTAAGCTTAAGGAGACTGTCTTCTTCCCACCCTCTTCTAAGCCTCTCCGCTCCCCCTCTCCTTTTGGTTCATTGCTTTCTGGCTTTGATCTCTTCTCCCCACTCCCTCCCTTTCCTTCCTTCTGTCTCTTCTAATAGCCCTCACATAGATGCTTTCATTAAAAGATAAATCTGTGGGGTCCCTCCTTATTAGCAACAAAAATATTTTCAGATGAAGAAAGTGCAGTCAGTCCTTTCTTGCTGAGCCCTAAGCAGGCAGTGGAAATATTTGGGTTCTACAGTTAATAAAACAATTACCATTTATTGAGAACTTATTAGCTAGACATCCTTTTAATTCTAATGGTAGGTATAATTATGATATTCCCTCTACATTTGAAGAGAGTAAGAAACTTAGAGAGATTAAGAAATTTACCTAAAGTCACAGAACCTGCAAGTGTCAGAAGCAATACCTGCCTTACCCTGAATCCCATGTTTTAAACTTATCTTTTATGTTTGTGCTGCCGCCCCCTCCCCCAAAAGAAATTGGTGAGGTATGAAATAAATTTAGGGTCTCTATACCTTCAAAAAAGGAATGGGAAGAAAAATAATGAAGTAAAGTAGAGGAGAATAGAAATGAAAAAAGAGAATAATAGATCAGAGAGTGGCACACACTGCGTAAGTGGTCTTTGTGAAATTATTTTACAAGTGTGTAAATATACAAATATTTATTGTGGATCACAGCCAGAAAGAAATTGAAGAACACTTCTGTAACCATATTGGCTTCTGAAAATTTTACGAGACCTAACCAAGTAGGATAACATTTCTAATGGCTTTATTTCACGAGATAATCAAGTAGGCAAGACAATAACATTATTCTTGCTGATTGCTTTTGTATGTAGAAATCTGTGTTTGAAATGATTTTAATACCGCTTTTAAACATATTTTTATTGAAAACATTTGGCACCACCTAAGTCTCCAAATGTCCGTTGTACTTTGCCTGACGGTTCAAGGTGCTTTCTTTCTGGACAGAGACGTGAATGTTGAGGGAGCTGTTAAGGAGGGAGCTTCACACGCCCTTCTCTTAGTATCTCCTGAACGAAACTCTGCAAATATGTATAAACAATCTCAGTAACAAGAGTAAGAATAGAACATTTTTGTGAGCAGTTATAAGAGTAGTGAAATCATCTCAGTTAAAAATGTTTTTTATCTTTCAATTTATGTTGGTGCAAACTTCAAAATTTGGCTCCAGTGAGAAGTGGTTAGGCAAAGGATGCTGGATAAGATTACAATATGTGTATTTTCTAGAACAATTTTTTATTGAAGTATAGTTGATTTACAATGCTGTTTTAGTTTCTGGTGTACAGCAAGGTGATTCAGTTATATATATATGTATATATATTCATTATATATAATGAATATATATATATTCAATATATATATTCTTTTTCATATGCTTTTCCCTTATGGTTTATTACAGGATTTTGTTTTTAAGTCCTAAAATGGCATGTTTATTTTTTAATTTTATTCCATTTTATTATTTTTTTAACATCTTTATTGTAGTATAATTGCTTTACAATGTTGTGTTAGTTTCTGCTGTATAACGAAGTGAATCAGCTATACATACACATATATCCCCATATCTCCTCCCTCTTTCATCTCCCTCCCACTCTCCCTATCCCACCCCTCTAGGTGGTCACAAAGCACCGAGCTGATCTCCCTGTGCCATGCAGCTGCTTCCCACTAGCTATCTCTTTTACATTTGGTAGTGTATATATGTCAGTATATATACCACTCTCTCACTCCGTCCCAGCTTACCCTTCCCCCTCCCCGTGTCCTCAAGTCCATTCTCTAGGTCTGCGTCTTTATTCCTGTCCTGCCCCTAGGTTCATCAGAACCATGTTTTTTTTTTAGATTCCATACATATGTGTTAGCATACGGTATTTGTTTTTCTCTTTCTGACTTACTTTACTCTGTATGACAGACTCTAGGTCCATCCACCTCACTACAAATAACTCAATTTCGTGTCTTTTTATGGCTGAGTATTATTCCATTGTATATATGTGCCACGTCTTCTTTATCCATTCATCTGTTGATGGACACTTAGGTTGCTTCCATGTCCTGACTACTGTAAATAGAGCTGCAGTGAACATTGTGGTACATGTGTCTTTTTGAATTATGGTTTTCTCAGGGTATATGCCCAGTAGTGGGATTGCTGGGTCATATGGTAGTTCTATTTTTAGTTTTTTAAGGAACCTTCATACTGTTCTCCATAGTGGCTGTATCAATTTACATTCCCACCAACAGTGCAAGAGGGTTCCCTTTTCTCCACACCCTCTCCAGCATTTATTGTTTGTAGATTTTTTGATGGTGGCCATTCTGACTGGTGTGAGGTGATAACCTCATTGTAGTTTCGATTTGCATTTTTCTAATGATTAGAGATGTTCAGCATCCTTCCATGTGTTTGTTGGCAATCTATTACAGGATATTGAATATAGTTCCCTGTGCTATACAGTAGGATCTTGCTTTTTATCTGTTCTCTATATAATAGTTTGCATCTGCTAGTCCCAAACTCCCAATCCAACCCTCCCCCGCACATATTTATTAGATATGTCAAGGACCAGTTGAAAAGAAAAATAATTTATGTTTCTTCTAATTGATACACTTGTCATACACTGAAATAACCTTTGATTAAAGATGTTAATAAATGCAATAGTAGTATAAAAATCACTTCTGATCCATTTCTTTTTAAAATTTGTATTGTGTTCAGATGTGTGGGTGTACACACTTAAGGATGTGTGAAATCATAAAAGGTTAAAGAAATTATGAAGCTTCAATGTAAAAATAAAATTCATGGAAACCAAATATGTATTTAGTTTCTATACCTAGAGATGCCCTGGATACATTTTATTATCATGTGTGAGGAAGGAACAGCTTCCCCTCTTAGACTGAGGCAGTGCACCATTTTAGGAAGACAGTTGTTCTTTTCCCAAACCTGCTTTTCTGTCTCTCACTTTTTTTAATGCCAGGGATATCCAGTTATATAAGGAAAAGAAGCTATTTTAAATAGTTTTATTTGGCCAGTTTACGTTTATCATGGCACTGGAGTTATTGTATTCAGCTACTCCATACTGATATCCAAGCCTGTCAGAACCTGTAATACTTTGTGGTTTCTAAATATTTGGAGTGTTCATCAACATTTAAACTAATTTTATTTCCAGATCGCTTAAAAAATGAGACATGGCTAAAAAGAAACCTTTTAAAAAAAGTTCTTGTTGAACCCTGCTGTTCTTTTAATAAATGAAGCCTGCAAAGGGAAGCAATAGATCTGGATTCTGCCACTAACTTAATTTTCTTGGCTAGTCATCTAAACTTTCTGATTCTCAGTTTTCCAACCTGGAAAATGGGATTTCTTGTTTTATTGGGAGGATTAAATGAGACCATAAACATGAAAGCAATTTTTAAAAAATATGAACATCCTTATATAGGTAGAAGGTATAATTCTGTTCATTTTTCTTGAAATAACTGATGACCCTTTTAATGTGAGTACTATACTCTTATTATAGTTAAACTAAGTCAAACCTCTAATAATCTCTCCATCAAAGATTTTTTTCTTTGTCCTATGACAATTTGAATTAAATTGTCAATTTCAAATGATTACATGTTAGGAAATATGAAGACAAGAGATATCTCAATACTTAAGAATAATAGGACTTTTAAAAATTCTTGATATTAGGTTAAACTTAATAAGTGCCCTGAAGGCAAATGCATCTTTTAAACTAATTATCTGTACTGTGTATTCTATTTAATATTAAAATGATACTGATTAAATAAAATCAATCACATTCCTCTGTAGTCACACCTCACATTTGATTAAATAAAAAATACACACTTCCTGTATTAATTCTGATTAAAAATACATTACATTTAGAATTACACACGTGATAATTTTCAAAAAACTGAAACATTTACTCTGTTCATCCTAGATATTTAAAAATCATACATGGTAGAAGAAAAAAGAAGTATGTAATCTCTGAATTTGTTTCCTGTCAACTTGCTTCTTTTTCTTTTGCCCAGATGCCGTGGTTTTCTTATTGTAACTCAGGGTTAGGCTATTGATGAGCGTGTTAATTTAATGTATACTCTTTGCCTACATATCTTGATTGAAAGTGAGCTCATATATATGTTCTTTTCATCCCCCTTATTCTTGGAATGAATTTCTAGTGTTGCTCTCAGACGGCTGAGGATTGCTGGAGAGATTCTCAGAGCTGGTGGCTTTCTCTCTTACATATTTATTACTTCTAGTTCCAGCTGAGCCCTTAATTTCGCTTGATCCTGTTACTCATCAGCCGCTTTCCCATTCTCAGAGAAGTAGTGACAAAATCTCTACTATTTTCTTACTTTCTCCATCTTGCTACCTCTCTGCCAATTTCGCTCACTCCCTCTGTAGATAATTCACGTCACCACCACTCTGAGAAAAACGAAGGCTGCAAACATGAATATCTGTAAATTACAGATTCTCTATGAAAGTGGTAGCAACATGGCAGCCAGGCTTCAATTTCATCCCATCGTGTTTCTGTAAGGGATGTCTTAAAGTGGGATTTTTATTATCCAACTTGGCACAGTCTTTGCCTTTTCGTGGCATTGGGCCCATTTGTATTACCTTCTTGGCCCCTGTACATTTTTGCACTTGAAACCCCTGTGAATAAAAACTCAGAACTCTTTTTCCATCATTAGACACTCCCTCAAAATGAACAGATTTGGAAAAGGCTAATACCTGACTCTATGAACTTCTGCCTCATCTGAAACATTATTTTTTTAAGGAACCCCTTTTATCGTTTATTTTCAAATGGTCCCTCTCTGTCTCTCTCTGCTGCTTTTTCCCAGCAAGCTAGATGCTTACCTATATTTCTTTATAAGATGTTACGGAAAAACCCGAACAAAGTTTTTGGCCAACCCAATACACACATACACACGCACACACACACGCACGCACACACATATATTTTATTTCGTTGTAGAAACATTTTTGCACTCTTTTAGGAATAAAAGGATGTATAAAAAAGTTAGAAAGGGAGATCAGTTTTTCTCCCAAATTTCGTTACAAAAATTCTCAAACAAAATACAGTGAATGCAGTATATCCTCAACCTATATGAACTAATTATTATTTTTCAATCATTCTTTATATATATATGTATATATATGACTATGTATGCATATATATACATTTTTACAATATACACATAGTATATAATAAGTTGGACCTTTGGAAAGTAAATTGCAGGTAGTATGACACAACATCAGAAGGCACATTCTAAGATAAGAACAATTTTCTATACATTTACAAGAGTGTTATCACACCTGAAAATATTAACTATTCCATAATATCAGTAGTTATTCTGTCTATATCATATGCCCATAATTAGCTCAAAAATATCCTTTATTGATTGATTTTTTTTTTTTTTTTTTTGGTGGTAGTGGTGGGGTGGATAGGAGCTATGCTATTTGAAGTCCTTGCACTGCAATTGGTTGTTAGTCTGAATCATTTGGTAACTATAGTCTTTTCACTTGGCTTTCTGTTGACTTGCTCTGTACAGACATATGCACAGTGAGCATTGACACTTCCCAAGATAGAAGGCATCTGAGACTCATGCCCTAGAAACTGCCTGATGGGCATCTTAGTTTGATTGCTTGAGAGTCCCTGGTCAATGGAATGGGATAGCATAAGGCAATTAATCTGGATTTGAGGAGATCAAATATTTGTATATTATGATAAAGATGGAAGGGCTACATTCATGTCTTTAAATGTTTATTTAGGTCTAAGCTTCAACCAAGAAATAAGGAGGAAAGAAGGCTGACAAAATGCTTTGAGCTGGTCCCGACTGAAGCAAACGCAAACATTTTCCCCACCACCCATTGCCCCAGGTGTTATATAGGCTGACTTGGACTCAGAAATCCAGAATATTACTGACATCAGAAGCTTTCAGTGAAAGTTCTACCAAACCTGTTGTCAATCCATCTGAGAAACAACAGCAATGGCCCTCATAGGCTTCTCCTGTTAATGGGTTAGTTGACTCGAGTTCATCCTCCCAGACTTCATGATTTTTTTTTTACTAAAAATCTGTTGCTGCAGAATTTTTTACTTATATTATGGAAATATATTCTTTTTTTTTTTTTTTTTTTTGCGGTACGCGGGCCTCTCGTTGCTTTGGCCTCTCCCGTTGCGGAGCACAGGCTCCAGACGCGCAGGCTCAGCGGCCATGGCTCACGGGTGCAGCGACTCCGCAGCATGTGGGATCTTCCCGGACCGGGGCACGAACCTGTGTCCCCTGCATCGGCAGGTGGACTCTTAACTACTGCGCCACCAGGGAAGCCCCTGGAAATATATTCCAAAGAGAGTTGTATTCCTGGACACTTTAATTTTCTCTAGGGTTGCCCTAGACTTCTTCTCCTTCTGTTCCACTTTTGGGTACATTGGATCCTTCTACTCCATATCTGTACAAGCAGCCATGAAGCCTCACATGGAGCTATTTATTCTTTTGTGTTTTGTTGCCTTCCTGGAGTTCTACTGGGTAAGGCAGTAAGCTAATAACTGTGCTCTCAGATCTTTCATTCTCATTTTGGGAGTCTCACACACATAGCTTGGTCCAGGAGAGGAAACTCAAATATACTGACTGCTCTCTTCTTTCTAGAGACACAAAATGTCTAAGGACTAGCTTCCCATCCAGCTTTCCTACTCCTCGCAACCAAGGAAAATCTTTATCTAGTATTGAGTGTGATTTATCACCTATTCTTCCAAATTTGTGTTTTATGTTATAAAGTCCCACAGGACACAGGCTTTTGGAATTTGGTAACCTTTTCTGTTTCTTGCCAGAAAAAAACTTTCCCAATGTGACTTAGAAAAGGAAGGGTGGTGGGTAATTGAAGACATGCTGTCATGAAGACTGGTTTTAGTGTATTTAACCTAATCTTTTAATAATTACTCTCAAGTAAAATTTTGCTACTTATTTATCTTTTTATTTTTTACTGCTATTAATGGAATATATATTTTTTATTTCCAGAGTATCACAAAATAAAATCAGCACCATAAGCTGTGTCTACATCAAAAGACACTGAGTATTTGTAGAAAGGGTTGAAAGTTGGCCTAGAAAGTGAAATGGTGGGCTGTGTAAACGGGCAACTTAAAAAATTAGTAAGAATGGTTTATGAAGGATAATGGAACTTGGAGATGAGTTCTCATTCCAAAATATGAATGTAATACATCAGTATTATTGTAGAGAGGTCTGTGAAGCTGGCCAAAGATTAGTCTACTTTAAGTATATGAAATTGTATTTTGGATAAGTAATTCTACAGTCTAATCCCCTCTGCATTAGAATGTTCCTTATTTCATGAAAAGATTTTGGTTTATTAATGGAAGTAAGCAGAAAAATTATGACAAGGAAATGTATTTGTAATGTATTCATTTATTTCACACGTGTGTAGTGATATAAGAACCTTCACTGGTACTTGTTTTCAGTATGACTTTTTTTGTTCAGCTTTAATATGAGCTTCTCTTTTTTCAGCAGACTCTGCCCACTTCAGGAGTTTCAGTCCCTGAGGTGCGTAAGCAAAGGTTTTCACACTTGCAATTATAGGTCATTTATACATCTCGTATTGTTATAAAGAACATTTTGAGCTGTATCAGTGACATACTAAAGTTAATTTGTAGGCTTTATTTTTTCTCATATTTTGATATTTGAAATTGGGATCTTTGTATTTTCATGTGGGATAGACTTGCAGCCTTTATAATCAACATTTGTGACAAGCATTAGGGAAACAAGAAGATAAATGGCACAAAATATGCAGGAAAAAATAAAGGTTACTTTGCAGAGTTTTGACCAGTGTATAAGAATAGCATTATTCCTATCTGTCACATTTAAACCTTGCAGAAAACCCAAACAGTTCACTCCTCTAAGCCATAAAAATGTAGCTTTTTTCAATGATAGAAAATTGAGAAACTCTTTCTCACTTTGAAGTCCTCATCACTTTTAAAAGAGTAGGTCTACATTAATCACTTAGCATATGACATTGCATAGAAAGTCAATGGAATAAAATATAGTCACAGGGCTTCCCTGGTGGCGCAGTGGTTGAGAGTCCGCCTGCCGATGCAGGAGACATGGGTTCGTGCCCCAGTCCGGGAGGATCCCACATGCCGCGGAGCGGCTGGGCCCGTGAGCCATGGCCGCTGAGCCTGCGCGTCCGAAGCCTGTGCTCCGCAACGGGAGAGGCCACGACAGTGAGAGGCCCGCACACCACACACACACACACACAAAATATATATATATATTCACAAAGTAAATGACTTTGATTTTGAAAATAAATGTAGGCATTGCCACAACATCTATTTTCAGTAAAGTATTAACTTTACCTTTTAATTAATTAAGCAAAGCCTCCACATTGTTCTGTGACAATATCCCATTCAATTGCTGTTATCTCTAAAGGATATCCTCAGGTGGTATTCTTTCGCCTAAATTTATAATTTGAATCTACTTGCTTAGAAAATATTACTCGTAATATCTGAATACTATATGAGTATGATTTATTTAGAGGATAACATAATTGCACAAAAATGTAATAACCTCTCCCTTCCCCATGAAACGTTTTCTAATCAGTGTAGACTGCCTCATTAAAATTTTTTAAAATTTCATTTTGTAACAAATATACTAGGAGCTATGCTTGAAATATAATGTTTCTACTCTAAGAGAGATGTTAAACTGTTTTTATATTCTTTAAGTCAGTTGATACCATCATTATCATAATTATTATAAAGTAGATGTTAAATTACACACTCAGGTGACAAAGGTATTAGGAAAGTTTATTATTTAGGCTAATTATTTAAGTGTCAGAGAATTAACTTTATATGTTAAGATCCTTGAGTTTATTTTTGCCCCTATCATAGCTCATCAAATGATGAACTGAGAGGTTTAAAGTTTTCTCTTTAGACTTGTTAATCTCAAAATATCTCCCACATTTAGTTAAATAATTTGTATTATTATAGATTGAATAAATAGACCAAAACTGCTGTTTTCAAAACATGCTTTTTTTATTTGTCAAGAAAAACTCTTTGTCTGCTATAAAGTTTTTAAAAGTCTTCCTATACTGTTTTTTGTTTGTTTGTTTTGTTTTGTTTTGGCAAGCTGTATTGGTTTGCATTAACTTAAACTTTCTACCGTGTCCGAAATCATTATATAAGCTTTTTTCAACTATGTTGTTCCAAAAATTTCTTTAAGCACATGTATAGATATATACATGGGTGACTGTGTGAATACACACACACACACACACACACACACACACACACACACAAGAAGCCTTATACACCACCATCAAGAACAATTGCTTTTTGGTTAATTGAAAATGTGGTTAAAGTGTATGTAGGGGAACTTATAGAAAAATGTGTATATACCTTAAACATTTTACTTAAAATATGTAAACGTATATTCATTGGCTAAACTTTTCACATGGGATCAAGGGCTTTTCTATGTGGATACATCTGTTATTTGGAAATGGCATATACCCTTTCTTGCATATAGCACAGCCTTAACACCCTTGATAAGTTTCAATTATCAATTGTTTTAAAGTATAACGAAAGCATTCCTTATTTTGTGAAAAGATATTTGTTTATTAATGAAAGTAATTGCTTTCAATTACTTTCAATTGTTTTAAAGTATAAGAAAAACTCACAGGCATCTGCAAAGCAATTTGAGTGTAAAAAAAAAAACTGTTTCTATTATTAATTCTCAAATCTTTTAGTCATTGTGTCCAGCCCAACTTAACTGCTCTTCCTACACACACAAACACACACACACAATCTTGTTTTATTGTGCCTTTCCAAAGGATGCAAGTAATTTTTCATGGAAAGAACTTATTTTACATTCAAAACTCAATAGTTTGAGTGCTAATTAAATTCCGCAGTACCAATAATAAAATAAATTCTACTTAGAACTTGAATAAACAGATTGGGGACTACATAGAAATCACTAGGTTAAGCATTTAACTCAACTGGCAGAAAGAGATGATGAGTACGAATATACAAGAGAGCTGCCTCTTGGCTTTTAAGCTTCGGCTTATGGTGGCCATCAATTATTATAGTTTACAAAGGGAATGGAGAGTGAGTAAGGTTGAGGTCCATACACTCACACATAATTTTATAGTGGCCCAACCATATGCTAGTAAACACAGCCCAAATAAATGATTTAGACATGGACCTTCCCATTCCTAAATTTCATTTCTTCCAATCAGGATTTCTTGAACAGAAATCTTGTAAATGGTTCACACTCAGTATGAAATTATCCTAGGAGAGAATATGCACATCATGTGCGATGTATGAAAACCAGGGCTGTGGATCAAGATATAAATTATACCTTCAGGCTGAGTTGGTGAGTAGTACCTGCAAGTACGTTAAGACTAGGATTGACTCTGTATAGTTTGTTGTCTTCTATCCTCCTACAAAAGACTCAGATTGGGCTTCCCTGGTGCTGCAGTGGTTAAGAGTACGCCTGCTGATGCAGGGGACACGGGTTCGTGCCCCGGTCTGGGAAGATCCCACATGTCGTGGAGCGGCTGGGCCCATGAGCCATGGCTGCTGAGCCTGCGGGTCCGGAGCCTGTGCTCCACAACGGGAGAGGCCACAACAGTGAGAGGCCCGCGTACCGTAAAAAAAAACAAACAAAAACAAACAAACAAACAAAAAGAGACTCAGATTATCACAACAATTATCCCAAGTTATGGTGACATAGTGGACAAACAAATAAAATACTATAAAGTAAATAAAGTACTTTTTCATAACACCTATCTTTACTATAATCCAAGCAGTGTACCTGTGTTAAACTTAATGATAAAACATACCAAGTTCTTTTATATTTTAAAAATTACTGCCATTTACTGAGTGCCTAATTTATGCTGGTACCTTCATTGACATTTTCTCAATTTGTCGTCACATGAACCCTCCCATTTTATAGATTAATTAAATGATGGCTTAGAGATAGTAAATAACTTGCCCAAGTCTTTACAGAGACAAAGCTAGAATTCGGCCTCTAAGCCCATATTTTTACCTCTGCCCAAAGTAATTTCTGTTTTTGTTTTCGAATAAGTACTTATTTAACTGATTAAAAAGAAATGGAAATCTTTGTATCATTTATTATAGTTATGTTTAAAAAAACTTTATAAAAGTATTTCTAAAAACCAAGACTACTTAGCTACTCAGCCATGTCTCGCTGCAACTTCTGAGGATTTCTAGTAGATTTAAAGCCTTTGCCATTTTTGAAATGAATTAATGTTTTTCAGGAAAATGTTCAAATCCCATAATAAGGTTACGATAATTAAAGGCGCAGCTGTCATTAAGTTGGTTTCTTGGAGCTCATAACTTGTATAAGCCCAGATGAACATGGTAACACTCCTGCTTCAGGAAGATCGTTTATATTGTGAATATCCATATGTTCCTCAGGTTAAAATTCTAGGGTTCCTGGGAAATTCTTGGGGCCTAGATCCAGTGGCTGAGTGGGCTAAGTCTCCATTTGGGCAAGCGGTGCAGTAGCAGAGAAAGCAAGTCCCAGGGTTCCAGTAAAGGATGCTCTTGGCAGCCAAGCACCGCCTACCCCCACCCTTTGTGGCTTTGTACCAATAGTGGTGCTTTGCTGCTGCCTGTCTCTCATGCTGAGGTTGGACAAAAAGAAGAAAACCCTGTGCCTGAGGTAATCATCACTTGCTGCTTGTCGTTTGTGAGTGATCGATAACAGCAGGCTTAAGTATTGTGGTAAGCATCGCTTTTGTGAAAGCAGTTTTCAGCAACTTACAAATACCCTGCTTCTGAGAATCAGCATGATATAGAAAAAGACTTCTTTTAGAGCACATATGTAAAGTGACATCTTTTTATTTCATTTATTTCATCTTTCTGTTTTCTGTGAATGGCCTTTCAGCTTTTCTTCTCTGTTCATTATGATGATTATTCTTTTGGAATTCTAATACAATATATTCCCCAGTTAAGATCTGTTGCTCTACTTGTAGTCTAAGGATCACAAAACATTGAATTCTATGTTTTAAATGTCTGCATAGCAAACACAAATGGTTGATATTTGAAAATGCTGAAATATCAATAACTGTATTTTATATTCTGTTGTTATATGTTCTATATTCTTTCATGATTTTTTTGTTAGAGTACCCCTTTTCAGTGTTTGAATAATTTCTATTGATTAAAGCAATCATTTTCCAACTCTTTATTTTTTTTTTGCGGTACGTGGGCCTCTCCCGTTGGGGAGCACAGGCTCCGGACGCGCAGGCTCAGCGGCCATGGCTCACGGGCCCAGCCGCTCCGCGGCATGTGGGATCTTCCCGGACCGGGACACGAACCTGTGTCCCCTGCATTGGCAGGCAGACTCTCAACCACTGCACCACCAGGGAAGCCCACTCTTTATATTTGGGATAATTTATCTAGCAGAATAAAATTTGCCTTAATTATAACAAAATAATTTATTTTGTGATTTAGAGCCCAAAAACTTTAAAAAAAAAAAAAAAACTGACGGTGAAGTGATAAGCACTGCCCCCTATTATTAGAGAGCAATTTTATCCTGAATAAAGGTGCAGAATAACGCTGGTGAGCTCTTCCTGAAACTTTTCAGTAACTTCAACATAGGAAGTAACTTTCTTAAATATCATCATAGAACTCAGTCAGTCAGGGTGAATTTACCCCCCGAAGAGGCCAGTGAAATTTTTGTGAACATCAGATTTTTCAAAGATGCAATTACTTCACCCTTCCTGTCCCTCATATAAAAGAGGAAAGAAGTAAAGATTTTCTTAGTGGAAATAGGAAAAAGTATCCAACTACCCTCCTGTTAGCTTATGCTGCTTAAGTAGAATACAGTGAATAGTTCAGAGAGACTTCCATACAATTTGGAAATAAACCTAAAATAAATGAGTATAATAAAAAGAGAACCATGGGAAAAATCAAATGATTATGAGTCTCTCCTGTTTTTAAATTGTCAGCCTTGATTAATTCCACAAATTCTACCCACTAAGCATATTTCCCTCAAAGAAACCACTTGCTTTTCTTGATTGTGTGTGTGTGTATGTGTGTGTGTGTGTTTAAACTAATGTAAGTTTTAGTATTATCCAGATTATGTAATAAAATTCACCTGCCAATGGGTAGACTGAAGATTTTTTTATTAACTTGTTATATACCTCTTATGAGTCTAGATTTCAAAAAGAAAATCTTATCAATTGAAAACACAATTTAGAGTTTTAAAATTTCTTTTTATATTTCAGTTGCTACAGTTGCTACTAGAAAGCATTAGTTTAGTTTAGTCCACAGTTTATTCAGAGGGATGACTCCCTGGAGAGACATGAAACCACTTAATCAACTGCTAACTGTTAGCTGGAGATTCTCACCACACAGGATTCTCCCTAGCTATATGCATAGCTAAGAATAAAATAATATTAATAGATAATTTGGTAACTCTTTACAGACATATACTTACATGTCTTAAATTTCCAGAATTACATTTATAAATAGTCTGGTCACAAATACCAAGTTCCAATGTGACTAAAATTTTATTTTAGTTCTTATAACCTAAGCATTTAGGAATTAAATACTAAATAACAATTGTTGGATTACATGGCAGAATATAAGACATATAAGATAAGTTATAACTTTCACAATATAGATTTTTATAGAACATTTTTCCCATGTTTTATTTACCTGCATGCTAGAACCCGGAAAAAAATTATTCCCATACCCACCAACAGTGTTACATGCTTGCACTCAGCACAAGCTGCTATGGATTTTCTAATATAAACATTGAGCTTTACTTATTTAAATATATGCCTGTTGTAACTAGTGGATTTTTTCATATATATGTATTTGGAAATATAACAAGCATTTTGCATAATGGTGACATTGATGAGCACCCTAATGGAAGAACCATACCTATTTTACATAATTCACAGTAACTTTCATTTATTGAGCACATACACTTACATAGGCACAATATTAGAACTTTATACATTTTCTGTCAAGCCATACACAACTTTGAGAAATAGGTATTACTGACTCCATTTTGAATAAGAGTACGTTCTCTAAGTCTACATAGTATTTAGGTAGCAGAGATGGGATTCCACTTGGGATGTCTGATTCCAAACCTCACCCTATAATTCACTCATTTATGCATTATACCCTTAACTATCTATGGACAAAATGTTATTTGCAAGCTTAGAAAAAATGATCTATTTTTTAAAATATCAATATTTTTGCCAGAAATTATGCTTATATGAAAGTACATCATTTTCCAAAGAATTTGAATTTCAGGAATCCTATTACACCATCCATTTTCAGCCACACAAAAAATATATTCAGTATTTTTGCACCATGAATTTGCAAGGACTATAAAAGGACTACACTGATGAGCATTTATTTTGGTCTGAGACGTTTTCTGTTCCATCTGGCCCTAATATATTTTAAAAGAGCTTTACTTTTAAAATATTTCCACTTAAAATATTTTCCTAAATTACAGTAATTGAAAAGTAATCGACAAGATATATGTAAATATAGGAACAGAAATGTATATATATCTGAATAAGTGATAGGAAATACGTGGCACTCAAACTTTTAAGCACACATGGCAGACATTGCTAATTGATCAGGACAGTTTTTCACAACAAACCTAGACATGCCCCAGGAGTCCTTCTCAACACAATATTTCAGGCACTTTAAATTTTTTGATTTTTTAGTGTTAAGATTAATTTATTTCCGCATTCATTTATGGGGATTTTATCAGGCACTGATCTAGGATCTGATGTGAAACAGTGCGTGCGCACACACACACACACACACACACACACACAGAGAGGAATAGAGTAGCCTGTCTTACATTTGACCAGGAGCAAGAACAGTCCAGCAGAGTTCACAGTGGTTGCAAGATCCCTGTTTTAAGAGCACAAATGTTGTGATCAAGAAACAAAGGTGAGGTAGTTGTAGCTGGAGTGGAGTAAAAAGGGATAAGTGTGGCTGTTATATAGAAAATTGACTGTAGGGAGACAAAAGATGGACGCTGATTGGTCCATTAAGGTGATGGCTACGATAATTAAGGCCTGATAATTAAGGCAGATAACGGGTGCTTAAACCATGTGATGATGCATGTGGTGAATAACCGTCCAGTTTGGGATTTATTTTTAAGGTGGGTAGGCAAGTCTTCATTATCAAAGTGAAATTGAAAGCCTTGGTTTTAAATGAAGTTACCTAGGGAGTGAGTATAGATTGTGGAGATGAGCGGTCCAAGGGAGAGGTCAAGTGTTAAACGTTACAGATTATAAAGCTGGAGGAGAAATCAACAAAAAAGACTATGAGGGAGCAGTTAGTCAAGTAAGAGGAGAGCTAAGAGAAAGAAGTGTCCCGGAACCCAGTTGAGGCATGTTTTCTAGAGGGTAGATGTCAGTTCTGTCAAACTCTGTTTAAAAATTGAGAAGGTGAAGACTGACCAACAGGTGAGGCGCAAATGAATAGGTCATTGGTGATTTTAATAAAAGCTGATTTAGTGGATTAATGGTGATAAAAGTTTATTGGGTTGTGTTGAAAAGAGTGAAAAGAGAGGAAATAGAAACAGGAAGAATACCACTATAAAAATTTTTTCTATTATGGTGAACATAGCAATTAGCTGGGATGGAATGTGTGTTTTAAGTTGTGTGCCATTCTTGATAACCAATAGTAGCTTAAGGGTCCATCATGTATTCATTTTCAATATTGCATGTATTTATAAGCATTATTTTCAGTGCTCAGTACCAAATCCTTTACATTACAATCCTGTATTATTATCTGCACCATTGTTTTTGAAAATGATTAGCTTTAGTGTTCTTTAATAATTTTTAACAGAGTCATAATTGGGTACCTAGGGATAATACAGTTTGGTTTTCTTTCACATCCTTTCTTTAACTGATATTTTGATCATACATCTATCATATATTTTGAGCCAGTAGAAAACATTAGCTTTCATATTATTCACTAGAAACTCCAAATTTGGAACCTGGGCCCAAGTTTGTAGCCGTGAAATTCTTCTCTATGTTGCCCATTGTAGTGAAACAATTCAGTATTTTTATAAAAGATTTTTTCCTTACAGGAAAGACAAGCAACAGTGAAAAAGGAAAAGGGTGGCTCCCAGCTGTCAAACAAAGTGATTGACAAGAACAAAATGCAAAGAGCCAACTCTGTTACTGTGGATGGACAAGGCCTACAGGTATGATTTTTTTTTAATCCAAATGTTTGTAGCTTTCATATTTGTTACTTCCATGCTCTTAGAAGGGCATATGTCCAGCTATCAACACGTTTATTTAATGTGCAAATTTGTTCAGTTGACAATTTCAGAAACATTTTTATTAATTTATCAAGATGTCAGTTTTATAGTTGATTGACAGAGTGACATTCTGATTGGATTAATCATTTATGATGTTATCTCCACTTAAACTCAACTTGGTAAGAGATCTTGTGTCAATCTGAAGTTTTGGCAAATTATTACTACATATATACCTTTATTATATACATACGCATTATTTATTTCTATGTATACTTTCTCCGCACATATTATTATATCTATTTGGAAGTGATTTTGATTCACAAAATGTCTTCAGAAAATAATAAAATGAACTCTACTTGTGTGGAATTTTTTTCTAAATCAATAATAAAAATAAAGAATCTGGGCTTCCCTGGTGGCACAGTGGTTAAGAATCCACCTGCCAATGCAGGGGACACGGGTTCGAGCCCTGGTCTGGGAATATCCCACATGCCTTGGAGCAACTAAGCCCATGTGCCACAATTACTGAGCCTGCGCTCTAGAGCCTGTGAGCCACAACTGCTGAGCCCGAGTGCCACAACTACAGAGCCCGAGTGCCACAACTACTGAAGTCCACACACCTAGAGCCCATGCTCCACAACGAAGAGTAGCCCCCGCTCACCACAGCTAGAGAAAGCCCGCGCGCAGCAACGAAGACCCAACACAGCCATAAATAAATTAATTTTACAAAAAAGAAAGTTTATTTAATAAAATCTGTTATAATTTATCCATATCTTCCAATATTTTAAGTTGAAATTGAAACTCCATGTATATTTCTAGTTTAAATTAACACAGGTAGCTCAAAATCATGTTTTGAGTACTTTAAAAACCTCTAAATTACCCCTAGGGTCTCTGACATCAAAAGTAACATTTCTGGGCTTCCCTGGTGGTGCAGTGGTTGGGAGTCCGCCTGCCGATGCAGGGGACACGGGTTCGTGCCCCGGTCGGGGAAGATCCCACATGCTGCAGAGTGGCTGGGCCCGTGAGCCTGCGCGTCCGGAGCCTGTGCTCCGCAACGGGAGAGGCCACGGCAGGGAGAGGCCCGCATAACGCAAAAAAAAAAAGAAAAAAAAAGTAACATTTCTTTCCATCTGTATTTTAAGACATCCTACAGATTGAATCTATTGTAATTATTTGCCTCTGTTTCTCAGTCAAACATGAGCACAATCAAAGAATTTGGCTTAATCTATGGATTAAGTTCTTTTGTTTTGTTTTCCTACCTATACGTTTCTCTCTTCCAATTTTTAATTCCTTTCCTTAAGAATAGGCTTCAAGTTTCATGTTCTCCAAGAAAATTTACCAGCCTCTTACCGCACAAAGATATATTATGTCACATAGTTGTGTTCAGTATACATGATTTTCTATCTTTTTTTCATTTATTATTTTATCTGTGATTCTGTGGGTTATTATGTCTTTTATATTTCTTAATTTACAAGCACAGTTGAGAGCACACAGTAGTTGCCTAAATGCTTGCTTCTTCATTGTTTTGAATATCTCATTGAAAATTTAATAATTATTGCTTAAATATTGATAACCAGTTTACTGCTTTGTTTTGACATAATAAAACACATTGAGAATAGAATATTGTTCATGAATTATTAAACTCAAATGTAAAAAGAGGAAATTGGGAACAATAAATTTATTTACATTGGTTAGAGAGTATAGAAGTTAATTATCGAAAGAGAAAATCAGTGTCCACACCTTTTGAAAGGCATACTTGGGTGTTAAGTGATCTCATTGAAAGCCCCAAATATGAAATCTATTCATAATTTTGATAGCAAAAGCTTTTAGTTTGTTAAGTGATCCTGTGAAATTTTTAGTGGAAAATAATCAACATTTGTAGTTTTAATAAGTCAATTGACAATATCAATTAGTTTAAATCTTTAGTCGCTCTGGGTTCCTGCAATGAAAATAACAAAAGGGAAACCTAATTTTAAAATTCAAGTATATTTTACATATGGCTAGGCACATACTTCTCAACATGGAAGGGAAACACGCATCATTTGTTAAACAGTATATGCTAGGCACTGTGATGATATTTTATGTGTATTAAGTCACACCTCTCAATGAACATATGAGATAATTATGAATTCTTAACTCTCTAACATATGATAAATATTATTATTAGCACTTTAAAAATGAGCATATTGATGTTCTGAAGTCAAATTATTCCTAGGGCCTCACAGTTAGTGAGCTGTGAATGAGGACCATGTGACTCAGAGTTTGTTTTACTCCTAAAATCCCTGTCTCCTTGGTTAACAAATTTTAACAGGTCCAGAAATGCTATATTTCTGACCACCTTGCTCTTCCGTGTACTATTACATTCTTGCAAAGTTTGAAATAAAAAGCATGAATGCACTAGAATTATAACTGCTTTAGTCTCAGTTTCCCAAGATTTGTATAGTTACATCTGACTTTACTCAGACATCAGAACCAAAATTAAATGGTGCATGCAGAGTGTTCCAAAGACTTTAAACTGACATAGCAATATAAGTTGTGTTTGATTCAAAAAGGATCCAAAATTTTCAATCTTATTACAACTAAATTAGTCACATCAAAAACAATAGGTGATTAACTTTCTCTGCGGATGTGTTTCATTTCTCTAACCAGATAGTAACTTTCCATAGCTTTCTTTGACATATAAAAGTGTCAGGTTAAGTTGTCGGTTAGCAAAGGGAAGACATCAGCCCTTATAAAACAGCAGTAAGTAAATACTGTAATCATTATCATTAAAATTTTTTTACTTAAAAAATATTGGTATATAATCACATGCAGTGGCCTGTTTCACCTCAGCAGAATGGACTAAAATATGATGCACGTAGGTATTCACGTAATTTGGGAGAAAATACTTAAAAGGCAAGAGAATAAAATTATTGGATAGCCATTTCATACAAAATGGAAAAATAAGTCATTTTTGTTGTGGTAATCAATTTTAAAATAATAAAATGCTTATTCTTTATCATAAAAGGTAAAAAGTTCTTACAGAAAATTAATTCTTTCTGCAAGTTGTAAAAATTATATATATCATGAAAAAGCATTGAGTTGCAGCCCAGTTTGCATATAACTCAGTGACAGAAGAGATTTACACTACTTAAAGACTATTAATCATAGCTAAGCACATTCATCTTACTTCTTTCCAGCTAACCAGCATAATGATCAGGATTATTATTTCTAATTAGAGGAAGTAATAGATCATGTATAACCTTAGGATGAGTCTCATTAATTAACCCCAGTCCTAGGGGACTTCAAATAGAGGTGGTTAGGTACTCCGTCTTTGTCATCACTCATACCATAGGTTTACACTTAATACATATGATCAAATGTCATTGAAACTACAATTCCTTAACGTGCAATAGATGTGAAAATACAGATGATTATCCACATGTGAACAGATAAGTAAAAAAACAGAACTGTTGTTTAAACTGTATTAAGCCAACGTTACTGTGTCCCTAATTATTCTTTGAAAAAAGTTTCCAAGCATAAGCATCACTTGCAAACCAAAAAGTCTAGTTTGTAATACTCTTAGCAAAAGATAAAAAGGGGAACTTTTATACTGAAATATCTAAAACTGAACTAGTGTTTTCCCCACCACAACTGCTTTTCTCTATCCCTACTGTCTTTATTATTTGTAATATCTCATCCTTATAGTTCCCAATACTGTAAACATACATATATGCACTATACAGAAATGTATAGAGTGTGTATAAAATTAACTCCTTTTCTTTGATGATATGTGTGTGTATGCCCACTTGGAGTCCTCAGGCCTGTTGATTCTTATAATCAGCTCTTCACCGTCATTTTAACTCCCTCTCTAAGTCCAGAATTACTATTCTACACTTTGAGTATACAACAACCTTTAAAATGAGTCCATGCCTCCATCCATATAATGTGCTGGGTTATAAATGGAATGAAAAAAATGGAACTGAATAAGATAAGATGTGTCAGGGCTGAGAGTTGGAGTTGTCGATAATTTTAAGTCAGATAGTGGGATTAGGCCTCATTAAGAAGTGAAGAGTAGGGACATCTCCAAGAACTTTGGCCCATGGAACTGAAATGATAAAGTTGCCATTGACTGAGATGGAAAAGGATCTGGATGAATAAAGTTTGGAATGAAATTTCTGATGCTGTTAGATATCCAAATGGAAATGTCGAGCAGGCAGACAGATATGTGAATCTAGAATTCAGGGGTGAGGAGAGATATGAATTTGGGAGTGAAAGGCGTATTGATGGCACTAAGGGAGAGCATATCTGTAGAAAGGAATGGTTGAACTGGGATCCCAAACCAGTCTGACCCTAAAGTCCTATTCTTCAGTGTTTACTCTATATGATTGAAACTGCCCCTTTATGTGAGTAAATACAATCTCACGTGATTAGCTCTATTCTTTATAGAGGAGAATCCATTCTGTTTGCTCTTGCAGTGTCCTTCACACCTAATTTATAACCATTCTGCAAGATTTCAAGTACCACACACGCTGTAAAATATTCCTGAACACTTTCTCCCGCCGTCAGTATTTTCTTTGTTATACTGTATTACCCTATCCTGATGTGTTTTTTTTTGTTTTTTTTGCGGTACGCGGGCCTCTCACTGTTGTGGCCTCTCCCGTTGCAGAGCACAGGCTCCGGACACGCAGGCTCAGTGGCCATGGCTCACGGGCCCAGCCGCTCCGCGGCATGTGGGATCTTCCCGGACCGGGGCACGAACCCGTGTCCCCTGCATCGGCAGGCAGACTCTCAACCACTGCGCCACCAGGGAAGCCCCCCGATGTTTTTTTAAAAAACTGTTTTGAGAAGCCCAGGGCTCTGTAGAGATGCCTCAAGCACAAGAGTGAGGTGATGGGAAGCTGAGAACAGGTTCAGGGTTCTTTCACACTTAAGACATAGTAATTTGCTTTTCATCTGTTTTATATACTGTTCCACTTGAAATTACTTCAAGTGCTATAAAAATATTTACTTCCAAGATCAAATAGTTTTAGGCTAACAGAATTTTTAAAATACTTGTATTTTTGTCTAACTGCTTCCCATCCCACTAAAGTCTATAACAAAATGCATATGACATTTTAGGATTGCAGTATATCACCTTCCAAAATAAATGAGTTTTATATCTTATTTCAGAATTATTGTATGAAAGTAAAAAACCAAAATTTGTCCTGTTAAAGACTATATTAGATACAGTTCAAAAGAGAATTAGTGAACTTGAATATAAAATTGATACATTAGTGCTATCTAATCCTTAGATCCCATGCAAGTTTCACCAATTGTCTCAATAATGGCTTTTATAACAAAAGCAGCTAGTCCAGAATCGTGTTAAGTTCTCTATTTTGGTGGTCATGCTATGTTTACATAAGAGAATGTCCTCATATGTAGGCAATCCTAAAACTCAGGGTTCTTTTACTAAGGATGAAGAGGAATACAAGAATTAAGTGACAAATTGCAGTCTCTGTCACTAAGATGCTGCTTCTTATTTCAGGACTATTAGTGAACACAGAAGTTGTTTATTTTTAACTTGTAGATTTGAAAATGGCCATGCAGTACTGTAGGTCTTTGGCTCTCAAATCTAAAAAACGCTGCCTTTGGTCTCCTGGCACCTAAATTTACTCTGCTAGATTGACCTTCTTTTTACAGTAACAAAGTTTAGCAGAATTTAAAAGCTTTTTGAATGAGCATTGAAAAAGATGCCGATTTGCCTGAAACCTTGACATTTCTTGTATAAATACCACCATTAAATGATCCCCTAAAACCAGAGCTTTAGTGGGTTTGATATTGAATCACATACTACTCCTTAAATGGAGGTTACATTAGGTCAGGTGTTTTAATCTGTTAGAATCATTGTCAAAGGGGTATTCCATTGTCCCTGATAACTTACAAATAAATATCTAAAGTTTCCAATTTTTAATTTTTATACAGTCTTATTTTACAAGCATAATTTATGTTAAGGGGATATGTGAGGAAAAGTTGGCTAATTTGATTTTATTATTTCCTGTACTTCCGTTTTGGGTTCTTGACTTTTATCACTTGTAGAGTATCATCGTTATCCTAAATTCTTTATCTACATTCTATCCTATTTAGACATCTAATCCATTTGATCTAATTATCCATCTACTCACCCCTATAGGTTTTTATATTTTCAGATCCTCTACAGACTATAATATAGTTTAGTGGGATCTTTATTTGTTTGTAATAGTGTTTCTTCAGAACACAATTTTCTGTAGCGTGGTACTGTCCTTTATTTGATAAGTCATAATTATGCCTTTAAACACTTCAATTAATAAATATTTCTGAAAGTTATTCCAAAATATATTTTCAAATGAATATGGAAATTTACCCAAATGAACTTAATGTAATCTCATGTAATGATAAGCTGAATATTGAATTTTGGGACGATCATCCTAATTAGTATTTGGATTCAGATGTTATGTTTTGCTAAAATATTTTATTTACCTTGAGAATCTCCCCTCTCTTTAAAAATAAGGAATAACAATTCAAATTAAATGCAAAAATCAACTAAAATCCACATTTGTTAGTCTGACTTTTTGCATGTGAAAACTTTAGGAGTCTATCTGATTTTGTAATAGAATGAGAAGTAAAGGAAACTGAATACTAGTAGTCAGAGGTGTGTTTTGGTGTTTCTTTTAATGGGGGGAGGGGGAAGTCACATTGCAAGTTTATAGCACAGTGTCTTAAGCTAGTAGGTACTTTCTGTCCAGTAGCTGATTGAGCACATGGAGTTCATGGATGAAGAGCTGAGGAGTTACTACAGATCCAGCTTGTCCATCTCATCTCCCAACTGAATGAGAGACAAATCAGGAACAAAACCCATGTGTCCTCTTTACAAGAGGAAGTAAAACAGAGTCAGAAAGAATAGATTGTAATGGGAACAAGTTGGGTAAGAGTATAAGAACTGAGAATATTTTACTCAACCTTCTCATATAGTGTGAAGATTTCAACAATTTCCCAGTGCCTATACTCATTAGAAAAATGGCATTTCACAAGAATTGGAGGAAAATATGTTGGTAGGGTATTTTAACTTACATTGTTTAAACAAAAGGAAGAACCTGATATGGTAAAATGGTTGTTTTTAGTCTTCTCATTAAATATTTCAGGTACTTTCTAAGGGAAAAATACTAGAGCAATGGAGGACACTTTGACTCTACTTTCAAAAAGTAAATTGATCTAAAACTTTTCAACTTAATATTTAGAGGACTGCATTGGTTGCATATTTTTGTTATTAAAATATTGTTTTATCAAACTATGTTTAGATGGGAGTTACATAGGTATACACTGAATAGGAATACTCTTATTTAAAACAGCTTACCTCTTAACATTGAATTCAAGTAAAATACAAGCGTTCTCCTTTGCCACTCTATCAAAAACAGTTTCTGCCCCCAACCGATGAAGTGCTAGCACCTCACCTGCTTTATTTCTGGTGATACTTTTCACTACAAAATGTGTATTTATTTGTTTGTTTCTCTTTTTTAAAACTATTTATTTATTTATTTATTTTGGCTGCGTCGGGTTTTAGTTGCGGCATGTGGGATCTTTGCTGTGGCACGCGGGGTCTTTCCCTGCAGCACGGGCTTCTCTCTAGTTGTGGCGCGTGGGCTTCCCCGCAGCATGTGGGATCATAGTTCCCTGACCAGGGATTGAACCCGTGTGCCCTGCATTGGAAGGTGGATTCTTAACCACTGGACTACTAGGGAAGTCCCTATTTGTTTGTTTCTTGTCTGTTTCTCCACCAGAATATAAGCTCCACTAAGACAGGCACTTTTTTTGGTTAAAAGGAGAATGTATAGTGATGAAAGCAGTGCATGGCATATAGGGACACAGTCAATTTAATGGATTCCTGTTTAGCAAATAGACTGAATTAACTGGCATCTCTTCTCAAGCAGGAAAAGAAAGCATGGAGGAAACATCGTATAGATGGGGACTCTGACTGAAAGTGGCCTCAAACCATCTTATTTAGATTCTAGTTCACAAGTGGTTGGGAAGATGGATTCCAAATGTGCTATAAAGCTCTAAAGTAGGGATTGTCTATAAGAGTAGGGCTCACTTATACTTTGATCCCTTTCTTTTCTAATCTTTTTTACCACCATAATCCGCTCTATTCTGGATGGTTTACTCACGATCCCACGAATTGTACCTATTGTTTTCATCTCCTAGCTATTGAGAGGTTATTCCCTTTTCATAGCTGCCTTCCCCTCTGCCCTATTCCTAGCTAGAAAAATCACCTCTTAGTGGAGTGGGTATTTATTTTGATATATATGGAGTCAAAGCACAGGATTTAATTATGTTGCTAATTAGATCTATCTGTTATCTATCTATCCTCTATCCACATTACAGAACAAAAGAACCATATTCTTGAATTTGCTAATTGGCATTTCACGACTTAGAAATAACGGGGGGGGTTCTCTTTATATATAATATAAATAATTTGTCCACATATTCAACTTTTCTTCTAGATCACTCCTGTTCCTGGTACTCATCCACTTTTAGTTTTTGTGAACCCCAAAAGTGGTGGGAAGCAAGGAGAACGGTATGTTTTTAAAAATCACATTTATTTACTATGTTATATATCTGTAAAAAGATAAACTAAATTTATAGTATAAAAACATTTAAAAATATTATACCTCATGGTTCACTAATTTTAATGTGAAATAAGTGTTGCTATCACCTCTATATAACAATGTATATTGGTATGATCTCTCCTTGTTTTTACAGTTGAAATTTTAATATAATAATGGCCTTTTGTAGATATTTTTATTATCATATCTCAGGTGTCTGAATTCTCTCTACCCTGCCTATCACCCCTAGCCATTAACAAGGAGCATTGCATACAACATGACTCCATAAATACTGTTGAATGAAAATTGGTTCTCTAAATGATCAACAAGGTGACTTCAGGTAAATGATTGCCCAGTAGTTAGAAACAGAATTTATATCCAGCTTCTAGACAAAATATATTATAATGATTTTCTGCATGTCCATTTGGAGAACATGATGCCATATATCTTGGAGAAGCACAGTATATTTAATCAGAATAACAATGAGCTGCATTACCAGGTATCTCAGTATTCATGTGGACAACAAAAAATTTTCCTTTTTGTAAAATTAATGATTAAATCATAATATTTAATAAAAATCTGAAAATCACCACATTGAAGAGTAAATCTTATGTCCTTCTAAGAAGGAGTGCCAGAAACAGAAATGCAGTTGTACCTTTCTTAATAATTTCTAGAACTCTTTACTAATTCCAGCCAAAAAATGAGCAATCAGATAAAAGCACTCACACAGACGCTATGATAATAAAATAGAAATTTACATTGTGGTTTCACCAAATAATGAAATTGAAATGTTTCCATGAATAAAGGAATTTTGAAAAGTAATTTCCTTTCCTCCTACCATTTAACTTTCCAGCTTCATTTCAATTAAATGAAGAATGGTCATTTTCCATTCAACAAAATATTATTTCTGCTTAAAAAGTTTTCCCTTTTATCACTGTATAGTTATACTTTTAACTCTGCTAAACAAGGCAAGTTATTTTAAATAACTAGTGATTTAATAATATAAAATATTTACAATGCTTTATTAAAGAGAATAGTTGCTTCACTTTTAGGTATATAAATGAATAATGATGCTAAAATTATTTTCTCCTTTCCTACTCACAGTTTGTTAGTTGTATATATTATGGATATCTTGAAAAAGAAGTAAACTCTTCACAAAGCATTAGATGAGACTTAAATTCATGTTGGAAATTAGAAACAAATGAAGTATCAAGTGAAAAAATATATATTTCGAATGGAAACATTCCCCTCAAATTAAGATAACATTAATAATGTAGAATGACCCTTAATTGAATATCTGCCTCCCTCTTCTCCCAGTACATAAAAATAATTTTCTTTAAATTAAAAACTATATATCTACAGATAGATACACTGAAGTCATCAGTAAATTAAATTTAATGGGGGAGAGGGAGGATATTTGAGTGCTCCTATATGCACACCCACTTATGCTTTGTCCTTTGTACACTAACAGGGACCATTCAAAGTCAAAAGAATTATAAATATGTTTAAAGGAAATCTATTATTAATGCAGTCATAAATTCTCCTGAATGCATAAGAAGCATCTTTCACAAATAATGGAATTCTCTTCAGGGTTTTCCTTTCAAAATATGTAGGTTTTCTTCTTCGATGTATTAGATGAGCAGAAAAAGGTAACAATTATATATTCACACATAGTTTCCCATACCAGCCAACAGGTGTGAAAATGTTGACACATCAGTCAGACAGCAGCACTTGAGGGAATCCAGTCTCTACTAGGAACTGGGGATGAGACAGAAGACACGGTCATACAGGGAGGCAGACACGTAAACAGATTTACTACAGTAACCCCAAGGCAAAAGCTAAGCTAGGAATGTTTAAAATAAAAGTGCTATGGAAGTTCAGAGGAAGAAATGATTGTCTCTGAAGACTCAGAAGTCTAGCTTTTGAGTTGGTTCTGATATAAGTAGATGTTTGCCAGGTGAAGGAAGAAAAAAGACAGATGTGTGGAAAGAGGTGTGGTGTTTTGGTAGGGAACCAAGAGATATTCAGCGAGGTTGAAGTTTAAGAGGAAGGATGAGAAAGACGAGACATAAACTATTTTAAATATAATAAAATATTTAATAAGTAACTTGCGGGCTTCCCTGGTGGCGCAGTGGTTGAGAGTCCGCCTGCCAATGCAGGGGACACGGGTTCGTGCCCCTGTCCAGGAAGATCTCACATGCTGCAGAGCGGCTGTGCCCGTGAGCCACGGCCGCTGAGCCTGCGCGTCCGGAGCCTGTGCTCCACAACGGGAGAGGCCACAACAGTGAGAGGCCCGCATACTGCAAAAAAAAAAAAAAAGTAACTTGCCACTGACAGGAACTTTTCATCATGGAAACAACATGACTGTACTTAAATAGAAGTACAGAAGAAGGCTGAATAGGCAAGACTTTTACAAAGCTGGTGAGAGAACTTGTAAGGCAGTGAGAGTAACCAGGTATGATAGACATTACTCAGTTAGAAGGTGCAGGATTGTCCTTGATTTTGGGTGCTGGGGAAAAGGAGGTACTGAGAATGACTCTAAGATCATTCTTGAGATGCTAGGTGATATCATTATTCAAGATCTAGAATGTGAGGGTATTGCACAAGGACGTGGGAGGATATAAGTAGATATTTGGAGAGTTTCAGTACACATAATATGAATATGTTAAGATATATAGTAATATTTTCACATGTATATATAAAAACTAATTTTAAAAACCAAGTATATTCCTTCACTTTTAATATTTTGTCTCAGAATTATGATATGGGATGTGTGTGTACTTAGAAACATTTCTGTTGCATTTGTTATGCAAAGATTGAGTTCTTTCAGAAAAAAATGAATTATTTAATATGTGCCTGTAGAAATCGTTTAGCAATTTTGTGATCTAGCTCATCAAGATGATTGTTCATGTGAAATAATTAAGCAGCTAAAGTCACAGTCTTTACTTTCATGCATACAGTGTCCAATCCCATTTTACATATGGGATAAGTAACTTTCATCTCTGTTAGATTGGCCCAATAATCTGTATATTTCCCAAGGATCTATTAAGAGAAGATATTTAACTAATTGTATACTGATATTTTAAAATATTAATTTGAACTCTTATTAGCTAAATAACATTCAGAAGCAGGATAGAGAGTGTTCTAAATGCATGTGCATATTTAGAATAAAAATATAGCTGAATTTTATTTTTTCCTTCCATATTTTCATCTTTATAGAATTTACAGAAAATTCCAATATCTGCTAAATCCTCGTCAGGTTTACAGTCTTGCTGGAAATGGACCAATGCCAGGGTAAGCCTATATATATTATTACCATTAATTCATTTAACACTAATTAATTAAATAAGCAGCCAGACAAACCTAGAAGTAATTTTATTCAAATACAGCAGCCAGATTAGTATACAAAACAGCGTTGAATATCAACTACATAAGAGAAACTAACGCAGGTGCTGTTTTTCAAAACGGCCTGTTTCAATAAGATTTTCCTCCTTTCTAAATATTGTGAAGTAATTCTCATACTGCTAGTAGTAATGTTAATAAGAATAATCACACCACAGACATACACATATATTAGCTGGGTCCTTAAATTACTAAACCATCTATGTGTTAGAAGAACTGCTCTCCTTCCCTTTATTAAATATAGGACATAGATCTACTACAGAATAAAAAAACTTTTTTTTAATTCTTCTCGTTAACAAAGAATGGAAATCATAATATGATTTTTTCACTTACTACTTACAAACTCTAATACATATCACTCTTTTATAAGATACTTTATTAATAGGCAAGGTGTAGTGAAATACAATTATTTTTCAACAGATACCATATACTTTTGATATCACAAGTATGCACTGAAATAATTCATCATTAACTTGGCCTAGTTAACTAATTAATGTCATTTTCTTCCACTGATCTGATTTCTCTCTATCAACATGATAGTAAACATTAGACCAGATGAAGTAGACAAAAGCTCTATAAATAAACTTCTTTAAAAAAAACAAAATCGGTATGATTAAAATAAGTCTTCCATTGCCTGCTACCTGTTGTCCAGGGCTAGTTTCCAAATGCTGAGCCATGATGGGTGGAACTCCTTGCTATAGAAGGCAGGCTCACCTGAATTTAGTTCAGAACACTGCCTTTGTCAAACTCCAGACTCCACCAGGTAGAGGATCATGGTCAGATTATTGGCTAGGTGAGACACATGCTGGACGTTCCAGTCTAGTTAAAGACAAGGAAAAGTAAAGTCTTGATATTAACACAGAAGCTCAGTCAGGATGCCTCTTTTTCTTGTTCTTTAGTATTCTCTGAACTTCAAAGAAGTAGCTCTTAATCTGCAGGATTAAGGAATTTTGCATTAAGAAGTTTAGCTACTCCAAGACCTCTGTAGGTCCACCAGACCAAGTAAATCCAGGATTTGCTTGTATTTTATAGTTAAACTAAATACGTAACGACTCTGCTAATTATAAACCTTATCATTTAACCACCCTGTGTCGTCATGGTCTTTTCCGTGAAATGAAGGAATAGTACCTGCCTCATAGGCTAGTTATAAAATTAAGTTGGGTGTTACCCATGAAGCATATAAAAATGTGCTTACCACATAATATGTCCTCGATGACTGTTATTTGTTATCAGTATCATTTATTAATTAATAATCAATAATATAATCACTTTGTAGCTCTATGTAAATTTATTGCAATAACCTTGATTTTAGCCTTGTTTTCTCATTTCATTTCATTTTTTTCTACTCCACTTTAAATATCTATTACATGTTTCCTTTTACTCTTTAACTGTTAGCCATCCTATTATCTTCTCTAGTTTAATATACTGAAAAATAAAAGTAATAAGTGTACTTGTACAATTCCACGCTACAATGAATATTATTTAGAAATTAAGTTAAGGGCCCCACTTTAAGCACTACCACCTCTCAAGGATATTATTGTGAATTGTTTGTGCATATCCTCCAAGAACTTCTATAAATATAAAAACTACTCTATGTATAGAACGTATTCATATATATACAATGTATTCATATATCGACAGACATATATGTGTTGCATAGATAAATGGATTTTTTAATATAACTTAGACTGTAGTTTTTTTTATTGCTCTGCAACTTGCTTCCTTTTACTCAAAGGCATATGGTGGATATTGTTTGAGTTCAGTAGATATTGATCAGTTTAAATGTTTTTAAGAGCTGCACAGTATTCCATAGTTTTGTTAACTATTCTGTTATTGGGAAATATTTATATTGCCTGCACTTTTAAATAATTGGCATAATTTAAGTTAATGTCTATCAACTTATCTGTTTTTAGAAGCATATTCAAATATTTTCAGTTTTACTTCTCAGGTTCTGCCAAATTACTATACAAAAAGTTTGTATCAAATTATAATCCCAGCAGCAATATATAATGTTTTATTTCCCACACCCTACTTTAAATTGGCTATCTTCAGTAATTTTTATTATTGTTAAATATACTAGGTGAAAATATATCCTTATCATTTTTATTTGCATGGCTAATCAATTATAAAGTTGAATATGGCATTAGTTAGATTGACTTTTCTATAAACAACAGATATATAATCTGGCTTATGATCCAACATAGAGTTTACTGGAAAATTATGAAGTAGCTCATATAATTAATGGAAAAATGAAGAACTATGTTTCAGAAAGGATAGGAATCAGGACAATTTGAGGAAATTATGACTAAAAAGACAGAGTCTGTAGGAGTTACTGCTAAGAGAAATTGATTCCAATTGTTTCTGGTATTCTTGCTTTTATATTCAAAATTTATATCCCCAGGAGAAGCATATTTATTAGCCTCTCTTGTTTCCCATGCCACAGCCTGGGCTACTTTGGGATGGAGCATCTTGACTAACAGTCCTGTCAAGACTATTATCTAAATTGTTTGTCTCCTCAAAGCCAAATGAGGATGCTATATAACCTGAGGATGGAAGATGAATTCTCGGTGGGAATAAACAATAGGTGTTCACCACGGTCCAACCATTGAGTTATCCAATATCTCTTCTTTGCTGAACATAAAAGTTGAAAAAAATATACCATTCAACATATTGCTACTGCTAAATATGTAGTCAAAAATACACATCCTCCTAAAATGTAGACAACCCCAAGTCTCATATTGTTACTATATCCAGCTTCGAGTCCTGGTTCTCTAAAACATCTCTGGAGATGACTACTTTCTCCTTTCCCTTCATCCATTTAGTCTCAATATACAGAAATGTAATGAGAAAATTACATATTTAACTCTAAATATGAATTTCATTAAATGATATTCTTAATAATACAAAGAATAAAACACATGTAAAGTCTATAGTCCTGGTTTTACTACTGATTGAAAACTGTGGCTGAAACATAAAACATTTCTCAGCTTCTTGGAAATGTTTCCCCAGCGTAGTGACTCAAATATTTTTACCTGATAGGTCTGAGATTTTGGTAGTACTGCTTGTATAGGGCTGAATTTGTTTCTCGTGTGCCTTGAATGACAGGCATGGTAGTACCTGACGGTATTAGTACTGTTTATCAAATATTTCCAGGTCTTCTGCCAGGCACTTGATCTTGATTTCAGTCCTTTCACCTTAGGCATTAAGAGTGGCTATATGGCTTTCTCTTACAATAAACTGTGAGCAGAAAGTAAATTTTCCACTCTTTCTTTTCCTCTACCCCAGTGACCAGCAGTATTGAATATTGGCCTGTTGGTTAGCTTGGATGCCAGAGTGAAAACCACGCGAGAGAGCCCCTACCCCCAGCCCCGCTTACCCCACATCCCTGTAGAATGGATGATAAAGAAGCCTCTGTGAGATTATGCCATGAAGATTTTGGGTTGTTTGTGACTGTATGTAACCTAGCCCTTACAGCTAAACCAATGATCGGAGTAGAGGTCCTATTAGTACTCCCTTTTCCCATTATATAGCAGCAAACCTAATTTCTTCTTGGGAATCAGAGTCAGTTATACCAGTTAACACCCTATCTGTCTTTTTGCCTGTTAGTCTAGTGGTACGAGGAGCCTCAAAATGCCCAAGTGTTAGCTTCAATTCAATGAAAATTTTACTGTCTCATATGCTACCATTCCTCTTTGGTGTTAAAACATCTCAACCAGAAGAGTTCAAAACCAAGGGAATGTGAAGCAAAATATTTGAAAGTGAATGTATTAGTCAGTGTTCTTTAGTAAAACAGACCAATAGTACATATGTATAGAGAGAAATTTATTATAAGGAATTGGCTCACATGCTAATTGAGGTTGACAAATCCAAATCTGTAATTTGATCTTCCAGTTTGAGTCCAAAGGCTGGCAAGCTGCTGTAGAACTAGGAAGAATCAACATCCCAGTTCAAAGGTGATCAGGCTGGAGAATTTTCTCTTT
The DNA here is from genome assembly GCF_059928025.1 of Delphinapterus leucas. Classification (NCBI taxonomy): domain Eukaryota; kingdom Metazoa; phylum Chordata; class Mammalia; order Artiodactyla; family Monodontidae; genus Delphinapterus; species Delphinapterus leucas. The sequence continues at coordinate 67,269,814 of NC_143137.1, read as the reverse complement.
CTTGGGTTAGTGTCTGCCTTTTGTTCTATCAGGCCTTCAGCTGATTAGATGGGGGTCACCCATTAGCGAGGGCAGTCTGCTTTATGAAGTCTACCGATTTAAATGTTAAATCTCATCTAAAAATACCCTCGCAGAAGCACTCAAAATAATGCTTGATCAACTTTCTGGGCATCCGTGGCCCAGCCAATTTGACACATAAATTTAAGATTCACAGTGAGTATTAAGCGTAATTGTAAGTTTCCTCACCAAGCTTTACATTTAGGCTCCAGAACCATGTTTTCTGAATTGGGTAAAGCAGCATCGTGTAGTTCAGAGCACATGATATAGCTGTTTGATCATACACCATTTAAGTGCCCCCGCTGATTCAGAGTCTTTAGTAGGTTATTTCAGTGTTCTATGGACAACTGTCTCTCCCTGATAAAACATATAAGAAGGCCTTTATGTCACAGGGGCACCAGCCCACTGTCTTTCTTCCTTCTCTGTGAATGGTATTCCTTGAAAGGAGACAGCAATATGTGAGACACTGTGATAGTGGTTAAGGCATTCAGTAAGTCATTTGCTATGACCATTGACACAGGCATAATGGGAAAGAAAAGTAAATCCAATTGCTAGAACAAATGTCTAGTTAGTGAGGACAAATGGCTGCAGTTGCATTATGGAAAGGGTCCAGGGATTTTAGGCTACCCTTAAGTAGCTGGCTTAGGTTCCCTTGAGGTATAGCAACATATTGGAATTCACTAATTGGTTCATTTGATGACAGTTGAGTACTCCAGAGTCAGTACCTACTCTTCTTGTTGAAGATAAATTCATGTTGTGTATCCCTTCCAAAGCTTCCAACCCTACCAACATGAACATGAGTGTTTTGTACACTCACTGGGAGTGACTAAGAAAACTTGCTAACTGGCATTCCTTTGGAGCAATTATACTCCCAATTATGGGTCCATTCTGAGAAATTCACTCATATAAATTTTGCTTCCATCACTAATTCTCCATTCTTATCCTTTCCGAGTCCTTAATAGTGTAAGAAATATTTGTTAGTCAGTACTATTGAATTGGTATGTTTCCTAAACTCTAAACATCTCTCTGTCCAGAAAAGGCAAACAGGACATTTTATTGTTTGAGATACTGCCCAGAGGTCAATTGGCATTCTTTTCTGTCCTCAGATTATTCCCAGTTTATTTGTACTGCCATAGCTGCCTACCACCAGCTACTTCTGATATATCATGGAGAGGCACTGGTAAATCTGTTTTTTTATCCTTAAACTGTGAGAATGGAGAACTCCCTATGAGGGCATAGGTATGGGTTGAAGGAGGTGTTGGGAGTATAGCCAGATTCAGAATATCTGAGTGGTGGGCCTAGGCACTTCAATTTCTTAGAAGCTCCCCAGCTGATTATGTGGAGACAGCATGGAAAACCACCGATTTAGTAGATTAATTACTATATAATAGGTATTATAGGCCATACTGATGTGCTACAATTAGAGTAACTTCCCCATTAAATTTATAATAATTACTTTAAATTCTTAGACAAGCATTAGTTTTTTGCACCAGCAACCTATCGTGATCTTTGTGTTTCACATTTTTCAAATTTAGAGAAGAAGTGTCTCATAGGCCTAGGTTTAGCCATGTGCCTACCGCACTGTTTGGGTCAATGCAGTTGGTTTCCTTGTTTGATAGACGTACCAAAACTGTATTCAGCAACATGTTTCCCCACAGTCAAATAAGGCAAAACCAACAGATGCTCCAAACAAGCATTTTGTCTTATATATACTGAACTTTTGATTTCTTATGTAAAGCGTATGCTCTTTTTTCTTTTTTGTAACATCTTTATTGGAGTATAATTGCTTTACAATGGTGTGTTAGTTTCTGCTTTATAACAAAGTGAATCAGCTATATATATACATATATCCCCATATCTCTTCCCTCTTGCATCTCCCTCCCTTCCACCCTCCCTATCCCACCCCTCTAGGGGGTCACAAAGCACCGAGCTGATCTCCCTGTGCTATGCGGTTGTTTCCCACTAGCTATCAGTTTTACACGTGTGCTCTTTTATTTGCCTATTTTCCTTTTGATTTGTCTTTTTTGTGTTCATTTTAAAATCTTATTGTATAAATATTATCATCATTTTATATATGTTGCAAGTGTTTTCTTCTCATTTGTTCTGTGTGCTTTCAGTTTATATATTTTGTTCTTTTTCTTGTCCATATAAATATATAAAATTTTCATTGCTAATTCCACACTGAATGATTTCTCAACTTTATATTTTAGAAAAACCTTTTCTCAAGCCAAAATTACTGAAATATTTTTGTATCTTTTATTAATTTTTCATTTTGTTTTCAATTTCTAACCTTTAATCTTTAAAGATTACATTTTTCTTAGAGGTGCGTTAACAGACTAGGATGAGGTAGGCATGGAACATTTTTTTCCTTCAGATTGAAATCTAGCTGTCCCAACGAAAGCTGTTCATTTGTCCACTGTTTCACCACTGATTTGACATACTTTATATATGGTGAAATAATATATATGTTAGACTGTTGCTGCCCTTTCCTTTGCTTCATGGATCTATTTGTTGATTCTCACTGGAGACTGTTTTATATAATGTAACTCCCTAATTATTCTCTCAAAATTTAATGATGTTTACTCTCTTCAATGTGTTGTTATTGTCTCGAGTTTTTAAAGTATGAGTTTGAATGCAATTGTATTCAACTTCTGCTTTCATCTCGATAACTATGAGAATGCCCTGTTTTATATCTGATGCCAGTGCCCAGGCTGCATGCCCAGTGGTAGACATGCACTTCTGTTAGAGAGCTGTTCCTCAGTTGTTATCCAGGAGGCAAACCCCCCAGGTAGCTCCTCTGAAATGGGACCCTGGCCAGGCTATGCTGTAACCCTTCACTTAATCCCATAGCTGACCTCATGTGTCGTAACTCTTCCCACCCCTGTTTCTAGCTGTGCCATCCCTGATCCTGGGTCAGCCATGGGGGCAGAGGGTGCCTTTTGCAGCAGTTCCCTTTCAATGTATTGCTTTCTAAGTTGTTCTATTCTGTAAGGTCTCTTTACTACTCTAATTTGTGATTTAATTTCATTTCTATTCCTGGTTTATTACTTTTCCAATGGTACTGTAGATACACTTTTTAAAAAAAATTTATCTGCCACCCTGAGCCTGCAGTTATTCATTCTTTTAATTTCCTTTTTTTCCCCATTGTTCCTTTTCACCATACCAAATTTTTAGATCTTTTTGTATGCCTCTCTTCTCTCGTCCTATCTTTATTCTTCTTTCCTAACATTTTGTTTAGATGCTTTTCTTGATGTATCGAAACTCTGCTAATCCCTAGTGTAAATTATCTAGTAAATACCAAAACTCTCTGGTCACTTCCCTTTTTATCTTTGTTTTCAAGATAGAAATACACGTTTATTTGTTTGTCTTTACTGTATCTCTTTACATAAATTCTCTCACTCTGATAATGACTACTTAAAGATATCTGAAACTAGAGTCTGTATCATGTAAGTTGTTTCTTCCTGATGAAGCATATTACGATATAATTGAATGAATGGTTTTGAGGTATAAATTAGTTGCAAAAATGAAATATAAAACATATCACTCATTGGTCTTCACAGAATGAGACTTTTTTTCCTTCACAACATTAAAATAAATATGCACATCTCTAGCTGTTATACCAACTGCATATGCTAATGTGACTTATGAAAAGTTAATATCAAGTTTTTTGTATACTCGTGATGTTGGTTGTTTCCTTCTGACTATCAGCTTCATGAAAGTACAGATGGCTTTTTCTCATATCATCCCTAAAATGTTTAAGTAAAAAATAACAAGTATTTATTGAATTGAAAAAATATATAAGATAAATATTTTTTAATTATTTTCCAGATTGTTCAGCATAGTGAACAGTCACAACAATGAATTGTTTGTGAAATAGGTGCTTTAAAAAAATCTTTGGTTTCACCTACCTGAACTAAATGTAAAACATATATAATTTAAAAAATAAAATTTAACAGTCAACATACAGATTCACATATTCCAAGTATCACACATATTTCCATAGTAAAGCCTTGGAATACGTTCTCCTGTTAAAATAAATTTGTAATTTAGAAAACACATAACACATTCCACAGATTTCATTACTTTCTTAATTTAAAATATCATTTTATATAACAAAGTTTCTACCATATTTTACTTAAATAAAAACCCTCTTGAATCAGAACTATGACATATTACATATGTCTCTTGTTATGAAATCTTGTTGTGTCAGAGAGCTGAACAAAATCCTCAAAATGCTAAGAAAATGTTCATCAAAATTCAATCCAGCTCTACTGCAAATTTCCAGGAAAAAAAATCGTTGCTTTGCTAATGTAAAAACAGAGCACTCAATTGACCCTTTCAGTCCTAATGATTAATCATAAAATATGATGTATATGATTTTGCAATCCCCCTCAATTAGATGTGTGAGCATAATTTTGTCTCTGCCTTGATCAGTGGAGTGACTGAGTTCGAGAAGTGATATATGTGTCTGTATTAAAGGTCAACATGTTAAATACAAGTAACAAAATGTAACATGCTTCTACAGTTAATAGTCCTATAACTTCTAGCCTCGTGAAAGAATTTTGGGCATTACAAGTCTATAGTCACTTTCCACAAACATCAACAAATCGATTATTACTTTAAAGATGTTGAAAACTCTGAATTTTTGTTACTCATTTCACAGAGAAAAGAACAACTCAATAACAGACTACAGATCCATGTGTTATTGTTTAGAGGTGATTTTTTATCCAAATTCCTTGAACACGCTAGAAAAATAACATTTTCTCCTAAGTTGGCTGTTGGAAATAACCAATGCATTTGTGTATATCCTTCTACCTGTTTCTTATTTTATTCTACAAAAGTCAAGTTTCTAGTAAGTATCATAAGCTCTTTTATTTGACTATCCTCAGTTTGCTATTATTATCTAAGCCTGTCCAGCAAGCTCCCTGGCACAACTTTATCGTCAGCTCCAGGGAGTCAAATAACAGCATCTTACTAATGAGTGAAAATAAGAAAACTCATAGCAGATGATTATCTGAGAATCCTTTATTAATGATAATGTAGTAACGTACTCCTGTAATTTAATTAGAAATAATAACAGTGGACTATTGAATGTAGTCCACGCTCAAACAGAATAATGATTCAACAACTAAGTAAAATGGTAGTTTAACAATAACAACAGCTATCTATCTATCTATCTATCTATATAATATTATTAGTAATATAAATTGATTCAGCATGTATTAATTCAATGGCTACCAGGTGTCAGGAAAAAGTCTTAGCACTGCCAATTCACTATGAACAAAAGAAACATCACTTCCTGCCCTCATGGTCTTAGTGGAGGAAGGCACACATTAAACTAATAAAATATACACATGTCAGCAGGGAAGGTAAACAGAGTGTACATTGGTAGTGAGTGTTCTGTGATGGTTATTTTAAATAGGCTGAGCAGAGGAAGACTCACTGAGTATAGAGACATGAAGGAGATGAGGAAGCAAGCCATTTGGTCATCACATAGAATCACATTTAAAGCAGAGGGAGGAGCAAGACGAAAAGCACCAGGATGGGAGAATATTTGACACGATTGGGGAACATTAGCAGGAAGGCCAGCATGGCTGGAGCGGAATGGATAGAGATAGCATATTAGAATAGCACTGACGGGCCAAATCACATAGGGTCTTACAACTACTGTGACCATAATAATTAAGTTTACCCAGGACTCTTCTGGTATATTCCTGGTGTCCCAGCATCCAACTCAATTTAGTATTAGCATAAGAATTTTGTATTTTTAGTTTAAGTATTATTATTAATGGATACATTATAATAAACTTGAGGGGTTTGAGAGCTAATTTGCACATTCCTGCTTCTGCTGTTATCCTCTAGTCAGATGTAAGACACATACATGTCCAGTGAACACAGTTCTCACTTTAACCTATAATCATTTCATCTAAAAAAGCAAAAAAACTTTCTCTTCCCAATCCTTCCCGCATACAAGCAACAACTTCTTCTGAAATACAGTGTACAGAGTATTCAAAGACAAAAATAAATGTTCACTGAAAGCCCTTGTTGGCCAACTGGTATACTTGTTATGCCAGTCCATTATGCTGTGGCCTGTGCCTCTCCTCTCCTTGTGAGATGCAAATGGGAACAAATATAGCAATCAGCATTGTCAGTGGAGATGTAGGAAATCACAGGTTAGATGTACATGAAATATATGTGAGGAAGAGAAGATGAGCAGTCGTGCCAAGAACGTTTAATGAAGTTTGAATACTCTTCCTTGGTGTCTTACAAATTAAACATGTAGTTTATAAATATTGTGTTATATTATGCATTTTTATTTTGCAATAAAACTTTTCAGCAAATATATCTCAAAAATGAAAATGCAGGGCTTCCCTGGTGGCGCAGTGGTTGAGAGTCCGCCTGCCGATGCAGGGGACACGGGTTCGTGCCCCGGTCCGGGAAGATCCCACATGCCGCGGAGCGGGCTCGCTGAGCCTGTGCGTCCGGAGCCTGTGCTCTGCAATGGCCACACAGCCCGCGACCTATTAAATGAAAAATTAAGTTCTGCATTTCTATGAATTTTTGTTTTAAAAAGTGTTGATGATGAATACATAACTTCTATGAAATATTTATCAATCTTTACTATCAGCGATGGGGACTCTAGTGATAACACTGACCATGTGGAAACCATAAACACAAAAATGCTAAAGAAGCATCAGTATCTGCCTCAAATTAATAGCGAATTCTCTGCTTGAAGTCAGTCGTTTAAACTGTAGAAAATCCCTTTGTATAACACTCTTTTAAGCATGATTTTTCATTTAGATCAAATGTGACTTTTAAATTAATGTGCATTTTCAATTTCAAGTTTTCTTATGTGTGTTGTAAGTGAAGTAATAGCTGTTAAGAATTTGGTCGACTAGCAAAAGAAGAACTTTAAAAAGAACAAGTAATGCCATTTTTACATTAGAGTGATCAGATGTTTTAAATAGAAAATTCATTTATTGCAATTATGATTTGAGTGCATGCAACTTGTGGACCCCCAGTCAAGTTTTTGGAAGTTCATTTGGATGATGGTAAAACATTGGACATTACTGATCATGTTATCACAGACTCAGTTAAAAAGTTCAGCGCTTAAGATTCAGTTATTTGTTCCTATGGTGATAATTGGAATACAGAGTTTGGTGGAGCACATCATCATGACAAAAATATGTGTTTTACTAATGTAAGAAACATACAGATAAAAATATATGCTTTGCATTGGTTTTGGTATGCACATAAATCATAATTGCTTTCAAAGACACTTTAATAGTCTGTGAATTACAATGAAGGCCTTGATTGTCAAGTTGTATGCATGTGCACATGCACACACACACATTCACAAATTATTCAGTCATTCTCTTATTGAGCCTACAGGTGCTAAGGGACCTTTGGGGGAAAAAAAAGTAAGACTCAAGTCTTAGTTCACTGAAGTAATGAAGTCTTTAACATTTCTATGGATAATACTATACCAACTAGACTTTTTCAAATTATACCCTGCTCTTCCGTTAAAAACTCTAAAACTCAAGAAGCATGAAAGTTTAAGGCAACTTGATATAGAGGCAATCAGCTTATAGAAATCTACAATTTGATCTCATCTTTTTATCTCTTCATAAATATGTTATTCAAAATTGTTCATAGGAAAAGCCAATAAATGGAAAATTTTTAAGTATATCAAGCTAATTAATTATTATGTTTTTATTCTAGATCATATGATGTCATATCTGTGAGCTATCTTAAATTTTCAGTTTGTTGTGATTTCTTATTTTAAATAACTATGTATATATTCATATATTACATTTATATATTTATATATAATTTAAACCTAAATTTATATACATTTTTTGCATATTTTTTCTTAAAGAGGGTTTCAGATTTTTCTAAACGTCACATTCCACACAACCAGTATTCATCCCTGATCCTAATTCATCAATCAGAGGCCATGGCAAGTAAATTATTCTAACTTATTTTCCTTACTCCTACCCTTATGAATACATTGATATTCATACCCATCCTGACTTCCTTCCCTCTCACTGGGTGAGGCATCTCTCCTCCTAAATAAGGTTCATTCAACTTCTGTTCTGGATCCCTGTTCCTCTTGGTTCTTTGATACTTAATTTATTATTCCCAACCTCTTATTATTACATCTTGAGCTGTTCCTATTCTAATGGCTTTTTAGCTCAAGTATGTAATCCCTTTTTAACCTATGACTACTGTGTATTAAAATGACTTGGGTTAGTTTATGAAAACCTGTGCGATGATGTAAGTGTTATAATAATCACAAATTACAACAGGAATGGTTAAAGGATAGAGGTTCAAGACCAAAAGGAAAACAGAAAAACAATTCCCAGGTCATTGTGGAGTTGCAAAAACGTAAGCAACATGTGAAATTGAGGATACTCTCATTTTTAATTTGAAAAATCTCTATGGAAATGTATAGCTACTTACCTTCTCAACTCTTTTGTCTTTTCACAACTACATTCTTAATAAAATGGGCTATTCTTTCACTTTTCCATCACCTCTTCAGTGCAGTTGGGGTTTTGACTTTACTCTCCACTGACATTGCTATTGTCACTGATAAATTGCTAAGTGTTAAGTCACGTAGTTTTAGCTGTTTTCACCTATCTTAAAAGTCTCATCTCCCTTGGATATTAGAAAATCAATGTCTCCTATCTCTGAGGTGCTGCTTATTATATATCTGGATACATTCTCCTTAGTCACTTCTTTTAATATCATTTTTTCTTAGAATTTCACACTCAGAACTTCGTTCATTTCATGTATATATGCTTTCTTAATTTTATAATAATAATAGTGATTTGTTGGTTGTATGCTAGGGAATATGCAAAATACTATCACTTTAAGAGTTAAGCATTTTCTCCTTTTGCCAATAAGGAAACTCATGATCAGGGAGCTTAAGGTTTGCTCAAGGTTTTAGTCTCATAAAAGAGCAAATCCATGTCTGTTGTACTGCAACATGATCTTTTATTTTTTTTAATTTAAGTTATTGAAGAATAGTTGATTTACAATGTTGTGTTAGTTTCTGATATACAGCAAAGTGATTCAGGTATATATATATATATATATATATATATGTTTTCATTTGCTAATCCCAAACTCCCAATCAATGCCTCTCCCTCCCCCTTGGCAACCACAAGTCTGTTCTCTATGTCTGTGAGTCTGTTTCTGTTTCATAGGTAAGTTCATTTGCATTATAATTTAGATTCCACACATAAGTGATATCATATGGTATTCATCTTTCTCTTTCTGACTTACCTCATTTAGTATGAGAATCTGTAGGTGCATCCATGTTGCTGCAAATTGTATTATCTCATTCTTTTTTATGGTGGAGTAGTATTCCATTGTATATACGTACCACATCTTCTTTATCCATTCCTCCATCGATGCACCTTTAGGTTGTTTCCATGTCTTGGCTATTGTAAATAGTGCTGCTATAAACATAGGGGTGCATGTATCTTTTCAAATTATAGTTTTGTCCAGATATATGCCCAGGAGTGGGATTGCTAGATAATATGGCAATTCTATTTTTAATTTTTTGAGGTACTTGCATACTGTTTTCCACAGTGGCTGTACCACTTTACATTCCCACCAACAGTGTGGGAGGGTTCCATTTTCTCCACTCTCTCTCCAGCATTTTTTTTTTATATATTGGAGTGTAGTTTTTTTACAATGTTGTGTTAGTTTCAAATGTACAATAAAGTGCTTCAGTTATACATATTTTCAAATATACAACAAAGCGCTTCAGTTATACATATACATATATCTATTCTTTTTCAGATTCGTTTACCATATAGGTTATTACAGAGTATTGAGTAGAGTTCCCTGTGCTATACAGTAGGTCCTTGTTGATTATCCATTTTATATATAGTAGTGTGTATATATTAATCTCAACCTCCTAATTTATCCATCCCCCCACACCTTTCCCCTTTAGTAACCATAAGTTTGTTTTCTAAGTCTGTGAGTCTGTTTCTATTTTGTAAATAAGTTTAGTCAAATCATTTATTTTAGATTCCGCATATAAGTAATACCATATGATATTTGTCTGTCTCTGTCTGACTTACTTCACTTAGTATGATAATCTCTAGGTCCATCCATGTAGTTGCAAATGTCATTATTTCATTCTTTTTTATGGCTGAGTAATATTCTACTGTATATATGTACCATATCTTCTTTATCTATTCCTCTGTCAATGGACATTTAGGTTGCTTTCATGTCTTGGCTATTGTAAATAGTGCTGTAGTGAACATTGGGGTGCAGGTATCTTTCCAAATTATGGTTTTCTCTGGATATATGTCCAGGAGTGGGATTGCTGGGTCATATAGTAGCCCTATTTTCAGTTGTTTAAGGAACCTTATGGTTTCCTTTGCTGCAATACAACTCTATGTTCCTTCTTCTTATTCTCTTTTCATGATTTTGATCATCAAGTGTACACGGATTGCTTCCGACTATCTTCTTCCATCTCAGATTTCTCTGTCCATGTAGGTTTATTTGACTTAGTCTACATTTCCATGTTAATGTCCCATAGGTATCTCAGATTTCACATTCTAATACTGAACTCATTTTCTCACCCTTTTCTAAACCTGTTCACTAGCTTTATTCACTAACTTGATGCATGGAAAGACCATTCACTTTTCCATCCCCTCTGACAATGCATTTATTCTCTTCTAGTTATTCTGCATTAACTGCATTAACTGTTTTCAAAACATCCCATAGCAATGTGAATCAGATGTTTTCTTGTCTGCCTTCTCAATTAAGATACTTGATGGCAAGGACTCTTATCTTGCTTTTGAGTATCTGGACTCTAACCCAGTTCCTGATACACAGTTGTAGTTAATAAATGCATATTAAATAAGCCAATTGATGCAGGTGCTATATCATTCATAAATTACTTTTCTGGGTATATGGATTTTCCATGAAATGTATCTCTCTTTCTTAGGCATAGTTATTCTTTTGTATTTGATTCTAGTCAAAGTAATTTTCTAAAATAGATGTCTAGATGTATTTATTAATTCAAAATAACTTCTTCACATTCTAAAGTTAACTTGGTGGAATGATCTGATGCATATAAAATAAAACTCACTAAGTATTCCTTTGTTTTTATTCACTCACAACTGACTTGAAAGGGCTTCCCTGGTGGCGCAGTGGTTGAGAGTCCGCCTGCCGATGCAGGGGACACGGGTTTGTGCCCCGGTCCGGGAGGATCCCACATGCCGCGGAGCAGCTAGGTCGGTGAGCCATGGCCGCTGAGCCTGCGCATCCGGAGCCTGTGCTCCGCAACGGGAGAGGCCACAGCAGTGAGAGACCCGCGTACCGCAAAAAGAAAAAAAAAAAATGACTTGAAAGCATTTGATATTCATTTTAACACATTAATTTTCCAAAAAGTATGTGCACCATTCAAAGAGGGAACAAATATTTGGCTTACTTTACAGAGCTTATTTATTGACTTCTTTCTATTTTGTATTACACTAGGGAGAATACTGAAGTTATTTAATGGCATAATATCATAGGTTTCCCAAGAGTAAATATTCATTCATTTTCTGTCTCTTATCTCTTTTTGTCATTTTTCTCTGCCTCTCTCCCTTTTTCTTCTAAAATACACATACACATACGAGGTGTTTTTGAGATTTCCAGAGACAATGAAATTAATGTTTCAATTATTAATGGCTCATTGGGATATATATCTTCTCAAATACTCTGAAAGTTTTTCTGAATATGATGAGAACGTTAGATTTTACTGGGTTCATAATGATGAGTCCAAATAACATTTTGTTTATAACCATTCCACTGTTTACATTAAATGCCCCCCCAAAACAGTATAAATTCATCTTCATACAATATCCTCAAAAGACTAGCCAAATTCGTTGAAACAGGTGAACTTCCTTATTTACCTAAACTTTGTAATTTATTGGTAAAATAGATTCAAGATGGGAAGACATAGCTATAATTAGTTTTACTTTAAGCTGAAATGATGGGGAAGGTACATTAAAGTTGATGAGTCATCACTTTGAAGCTGACATTATCAAAATCCACAGAAAAAGATGGCATATCCCCCATCCCTTTTTAAATATATAGCATAGAGAAACTTTGAGGGACATAATTGCTTCATGCATAGATTTTGTCAGAGTGGCTGCAGCAGCAGTAATAATATCAGTGATACCAAGGTATGTATAGATACAGTTTGGGTATTAGAAAATGAGTTGGAAGGCATTAAGAACTGGTTTTCTAGACCAAAAAAAAAAAAGTTTAATAAACAATAGCAACATCACAGACCAGAAAATTCTGCCTGATTTTAGTGAGACAGTTGTGAAGCCATCTAATCCTATAACTGTAAGAATAATATATAACTGTGTACATACAGGTATGAATATGAATTGAGCTGAATAATAAGAGATAAGTATGCTGTATCTGGCTGAAAATGTTTAAATCAAAATGCAGACCTTTCTTAAGGCAAGCTCTTTAAGTAAACTATTTTTTTCTAAACAAAGAGGAGGAAGAAGAGGAAGAGAGTTGATGACATATGATAAAATCATTTTTGATCCTTCAGCCTTGTGTTTCTTAATACAAAGGAATGAATATGTACAATTGAATGAGCATTCACTCTGGAGTATTATGCTAACAGTATTTATCAATCGCACGTTGGTTTCCTTTAAGTATTAAAGAATATAACTTTATAACATATAATGTACAATATGTACACTCTTTAGTAGCCATACATTTATTATATTTATATGCTCAATCTGATATATCAAAATTAGATATAAATGGCAGGTATCACTTATTTTCCTTGAATAACAAAATGTGCTATTGGAATAAAAAGAAATTCCTACACATTGTCATTTAAGAAATCTCATTATTAGACACGTTCCAAGATAATGGAATCAGTACTGCAGTTTTTCTTTCTTAACGAGTTGTTGTAGTGTGCTTTTTAGATACTATTGTCAGACACTAATTTTTCTATATCAGTTTTATCCTAAAACTTATTTAAAATGGAAAGTAGACTTCTGAACCTTAGATGAAATATTTTGACTTGCTTTTAGTGGTATTAAGCATTATAATCTTACCACCCACTTTTTTTTAGGGTGTGCTGTAGTGGTGCCTGTTGAGCATATGTGATAAGAAGGCATTGGACACAGAGCTACTAAACATACATTAACATAGGTTCTTTTTTCAAATTTAGCTATCATGGATAAATTAAAAAACTCTCTAGGAGAACCAGTGCTGTAATTGCGAACACTGAAGACTCAAGAATCATTATCTGCTTTAAAAATCGTTTTAATTCTTTAAAATTTCCATAAAATGGCAAAAATAAATTCAGGAGCCATGAATGATTATTTCATTACAAAATGTTCATACCTACTAGTTTTTCAAGTGAAATGTTGAAATTGATAGGTGGAACGTACAGTATATGGTAGTAAAGTTTCCGGAAAGGGGAGTCTTTTCAGACACTCCACATGGCTTCACCTTCCCCATCGTTAGGATGACCTATGAAGTGGGAGCCTCACATCTGCTGGTCTTTGCAGCTTAATGAATGAAGAGTCAATGGTCACATAAAGCCCTGCATTTTGACTCTTTCCACGTCTCTTGCATTTGTTTGTTCTCAGTCAGAGCTGTTATCATCTGAACTTACTGTCCCCAGTGCCATAAATAGGTCTCCTAATAGTATCAGCTTGGAGGTAGGAGAAGTCTCATCAATGTCCATCCAGCTTCGCTTGTTATAAAATTCTCTTGCTGACTATTTTGCCAGAATGCTGTGGGTGGGAGAGGTGGTAAAATAGAGGAGTGGCAATCTGACCTATGAAATATGTTTACTCCTTTTAATAAAGATAAAATTATTAAATTAATAACCTCTGGATAGTACAATGTAATTTACATACACACTTTGTTTATTCCTTAAAACAGCCCAACAGAGCAGGTGGTATTAATTTAATTTTAAAGATAAGAAAACTGAAGCTCAGAATGATTAAATAATTATCCAAGGCTACTATTCAAGGAATGAATGAAATAAGAAATGAGTGACTCTCCAGGGAAAACTGCATGGATGAAGTGGATTAAGAAGTTAAGATAGAGAAGTCCATTTTCAACCCATTTAGCAATCAACTTACAGAGAGTAAGCTGGTCTGACAGTCACATGGGGTTTATGTTTGGGGTTAGGATGCTGCTGAAGAACCAAAGATGACAATTTTAAAAGAAAACAGATGAAACATCATCATGGATGGAAGAGCGATGGTGAGTCATGTGGATGGTTAGGCTTTCACCAGAAACAACTGTGGTAAACTTTCCAGCTCTATGATAAACTTTTCAGCTACTGGCTTAATTTGTAAAGCTTTTGTAGGTTTCAGTGACAAGGTCTTTGAAAGCTTAGGAGATAGACAAATTCAAGCAAAAATGTACTTGGTAAAAACAGATTTAGAAAGAATTAGAAAATAGGATCTTTTTCAGTAATGATTAAATGAATTGAAACATTTAATACCTCTTAATTAAAAAAAAGAAATCAAAGACTCACTAGAAATTGGATAGTTGATATGCAAGTGCTACCAGTTTTAAGGAACTTCCAAAATTATATAGATGCCTCCAAAAAATGGAAAATAAGGGCATATTCTACAATTCATTTTATGAGACCGAAAAATTTTGATAAAAAGTTAGACAGGTGGTATGAAGAAGAAAAATAGTCTGTTGTGTTCATGAATGTAGATAAAAACTTCTGAACAAAATGTTAGCAAAGCAAAACCAATTTTCTATAACAATATTAATAAACTGTCCAATTTGGGTATATGAAAGTATTATAAGAATGTTTTAATAATGCAGAAATATGTAAGTGTATATGCCCACATTACCAATGAAATGAAATCATCTCAATATCTCACAAGGTGCAGAGAATATTAACATTGATTCATAATAAAAATTCTATATAACAGAAATAGAAGAAAACTTTATTACCTGCATGAAAGGTGTCGCTCAAAAAAGAAAAAGAAAAGAAAATCCGTACAACAAACATCATCCTAAGTTGGGAAATTATGAAAGTATTCCATTTAAATTCCGGGACAAGATATGGATATTCTGTATAAATACTCTAATTCAATAAAGTATTGAAGCTCTGGCCAGCACAATAAGACAGGGAGAGAAATAACAATTATAAGGATTGAAGATCACTAATAGTACCATTGTTATTAGCATATGATACAGTTGTTTACGTAGAAATCCAAATGAATCTACAAACATAATATAGGCAATAGAAAAGAGGAGTAATGTGGCTGTTTGTGAGATCAATATATAAAAGTCAAATATATTTATATATACCAGCAACAAAAACATTAATTTTAATTAACAATTTAAAAATTTAAGATACCAACATAAACTTTAAGACAACCAAGAATAAATCTAACAATGACCTGGAAGCAAAAAAATGTTGTAATTTATTTAAGGATATTAAAGAATAAGTTGATTGAAAAATCCTATATTCATGGATGAGGAATTAACACCATATAGATGTTATTTCTCCTAAAACTGATCAATAGACTTCATGTAATGCAATTTTTTAAAACATTTATGATTTTTGTGTGTGTGTTTTTATTTTCACCCTTATGGTATATGACAAGTTAAATTTAATATGTGTACAGTAAAGCAAAGAAAAAAATAATAGCTAAGATTTCATGTTCAATGAGACATAGATTAACTATAAAGCTATAGTGTTGTAAGAGTGTGGTACTGGTTCAGAGATGGACAAATTCATGAATAAAATAGAACAGATTCTAAAAAGAAAAATACCCACATATGGAAATTTGATTTATGATGGATTTGCATGATAGAAAACTGAATTATCCAAAACATGAAAAGATGGATTTAAAAATGAAAAGAAAAATAGTTGCACAACACCCAAAAGGACAGAAGAAAGGAGGCAAGAACGGGAGGAATGGAGAAAGAGAAAGGGAGGGCAGAGGGATGAAAGAAGGCAGTGAAGAAGGGAAAAGAAAAAAGGGATCACTACTAGACAGAGCCACTCTAGAGTATTGTGTATATTTTATATATATTATCTATTCTATTCCAATAACTCACACCATCCTATCTTACATCACCACGTAAAATTTCTTTGTCAAAATTAAAACTAAGGGGCTTCCCTGGTGACTCAGTGGTTAAGAATCCGCCTGCCAACGCAGGGGACACGGGTTCAAGCCGTGTGGGAAGATCCCACATGCCGCGGAGCAGCTAAGTCCGTGCGCCACAACTACTGAGCCTGCGCTCTAGAACCCGCGAGCCACAACTACTCAGCCCACGTGCCACAACTACTGAAGCCTGCATGCCTAGAGCCCGTGCTCCACAACAAGAGAAGCCGCCGCAATGAGAAGCCCACGCACCGCAACGAAGAGTAGCCCCTGCTCACCACAACTAGAGAAGCCCACGTGCAACAATGAAGACCCAACGCAACCAAAAATAAAATAAATTAAATAATTTTTTTAACAAATTAAAACTGAAATTTTAGGAGAGTAAATGTGAACTCTCTTCTGTCCACTGAGGAAACATTGTTTGTTACACAAAGCAGGCCAAAGTGCTAGCCATTTATCAAAAGATCGATAAACTTGAATACCTTAAAACTAAAATGATACTTGTTAAAATATACATTAAGGAAAGTAAAAAACTTTAAACCTATAGGAAATATTTGCCCCCAAAAAGAGAAAAAAACCCAAAAGGATTAAAATCAAGAAGTAAAGAATTTTTACAAATCAACAAGTAAAAAAGGAGTAGAGAAAAGATATGAAAAGGCATTTCACAAACGAGGAAACACATAAAATTACCAAGTGTGACATTACAAGTGTTAGGATGGGCTCGGCACAGTTTTTTTCCACCTTCTTTTACGTGCCTACATTGGTACAACTTCTATAGGAAACAGTTTGGCATGATATTGTAAAGTTGCAAAAGTGGTCACTGTCCATGAGCACCAGAAAATATGTCCAAAATGCATTTTTTATGAGAACATAAAGCTAATCAATCCAAATATCCATTGTATGGATTTTAAAAAGCATACCCACATAAATGGTATTAAACACAGCAGTAGAAATAAAATAACTCTTCAACTACACGTGGATGGAAATTCAGCTACTACATGGAGGAGTGTTAGTAACAATGCTGAGATGAAAAAGCAACATACAAACAATGTGTTGTTTATGGCATACACATGCTAACCTGAAATTCAGGATAGTGGTCACCTTTGTTAACGAGGAAGGGGGTGCTATAGGGAAAGAACGCAGGTATATGTAAGTTATTAGGAATATTCTACTCTCTGGGTTGGGCAACTGGTATATAGGTGTTTATTATATTGCTTATATAACAGCAAACTAACCAGTGATAGTCTGGAAGAAAATATTTCAGTATGTTCTAACGAAAGGTAAATGCCCACAATACAATACATGAGGAAATACAGGAAATTTTCATGTTCTAAATATTTGTGGCTCTTAGTATCAGGGGATGGGGTTTTAGTTGATTTTTTTACATTTCTATTATGTTTACGCACTGTTTGTATTACATTAACCAAATGTTTTTTTCCAATGATGCTAATTTAAATTAAAATATCACTCATAATACGTAGAGTTTATAAGATAATAAAATGCAATTTATGGAAAAGAAGGACAAAGCTTTAAAGATGCAGTTCACAAAGGAGGTCACACATCTGTAAACCTACAAAAATATGTTCAACCCACTAGTAAACAGGCATGTGATTATGCAATAACAGCACCATGGTATTTTTCACTTATTGAAGAAACATCATAAAGTTGTTTATATGTAGTGTTTTGGAGTTTCAAGGAAGTGGACCCTTACATTTTCTACAGTGGGCGCCATTCAGAGGGTATCATAATGTTGTAGTGGAGTATTTCCCTTATAGAAGATTAGCTTTCAGAACATATGCACTTGTTCACATAAATGTATTCAAATAATGTTAATTACAATACCTGGTTTTTTGTGACAGTGAAACACTAAAGAGTTTAAAAGTACATGAAATGGCTTATTTAATCATAGAATATATACCCTATTTAATACATTCACTTATAATAAATCTTTATATATACACTGACACAGAAAGATCTCTGACGTTTTTAAGTCAAAAAATGCACACGGATAAATTAAAAGGATGTATAGCATAATCCCATTTATGTTAAAAATATGTGTGATAAAATTTACATGTGTACATTTATATATGTAATCCTATAGAAAATGTTCTTGTGGTATCCGCAGGGCATGGGTTCCAGGACTCTCCAGATACCAAAATCCACAGATGCTCTTAGTCCCTTATATAAAAAGGCATAGTGTTTGCGCATACTTTAAATCGTCTTTAGGTTACTACAGTACGTAATAAAATGTGAATGATATGTAAATAGGTGTAAATACAATATAAATGCTTTGTAAATATATAGTTGCAGCTCACCAAATTCGAGTTTTGCTTTTTGAAACTTTCTGGATTTTTTTTTAAGATTTTTGATTCCTGGTTGGTTGAATCTGCATATGTGGAACTTGTAGATATGGAGGGCCAACTGTATTATATTGTTACCATTGGGGCAGGAAAGGTGAAGAGGCACATTCTAAATATTCTGTCCTATTTCAATTCTTTTTTTTTTTTTTTTGCAAGAAAATAGGCATGTATGATTGTATAACTGGATGCACTACCTGCCTTTGTAATTTTCCCCAAGGTAGGTTGCATTAATAAGCACACTGCATGCAGTAGCAGCAGAAGCAGTGGACATTTATCACAGCTGACCCCGCAATTAGTCTTGAGTATTCCTGGGTGGCAAACACTGCCAGGCAGGTCAAAAGACAGTGGGAAGCCTGGCTTCTAGTTGCAGATTCAGTCAGAAGGAAACACTGAATACAGTTGGCTAAAACCTCATATGCAGCCTGATCATTTTCTCCCAGTAATGGAGAAGGCAGAAAACTCTCAAAGACATATTTACTGACCTATTGGTCACATTTATATAATTATTCAAAAGAATTGTTTATCAATAAAAATTAGTAAATGAAACAATTTTGTATATGTCACTCTGCATTATGTGAACTGCATACCACATATGGGCATATATCTTAATGAAAATTATTATAATTTATTAACTTTATTTTTTTAACTTTAGAGTTGATAAAAGAAAAAATATATTTATTATAGAATATAGAGTATATAATGACAATGTTTAACTTAGGACATGTTAATACTTTTATTTTAGAATTTCATTCTACATAAGAATTTAATGTTTTTCAATAAAATCAAAATCTTTCATTAGATGAAATGCTAAATATACAAAACTAAAAATGTCCTAATTTTGAAATATCAATCATGTGCCATAACATGCTTATTTTTCAGGTTAAACTTTTTCCGTGATGTTCCTGATTTCAGAGTGTTAGCCTGCGGTGGAGATGGAACTGTGGGGTGGATTTTGGACTGCATAGGTAATGAAGACACACATTTAACGTAGCTGGGGTGAGAGTGGTAACCTTAAATTCTGTGTATTTTGTTTGTTTATTTAGTGCATCCATATCTTTGGATGTGGATGCATTAAATAAACAAAATACATAGTGATACACTTAGACATCTGGAATGTTACACACTGTTTACTGGCTTAATTTATTCTTCTATATTTCAAATTTTTAACTGACAAAATAATTTACAAGTAACTAGAAATCCTTCTTTTCTCATTCATTTCTCTTGGAATTTAATAAGCTCTCAAATATTTCTGGATCTGCATTGACCAATCCTTTTTAAAAATAGGCCTCTTCATAAAAAAGAAAGATTGATTCAAAAGAAGTTTTACTATCTATATATATTGAAGCAAACTTTTATTTAGTCAGTGCAGTTGAGAATATTTTACCTTTTCATACTCTCAAAAATATTCAAATTAGGGCTCCCCTGGTGGCACAGTGTTTGAGAGTCCGTCTGCCGATGCAGGGGACACAGGTTCATGCCCCAGTCTGGGAAGATCCCACATGCCACGGAGCGGCTGGACCCGTGAGCCATGGCCGCTGAGCCTGCGCGTCCGGAGCCTGTGCTCCGCAACGGGAGAGGCCACAACAGTGAGAGGGCCGCGTACCGGAAAAAAAATAAAATAAATATTCAAATTTAAAATGAATACATATTGTCAGCACACTTTGGGTACGCATCTAACGACTTTAATCTACTAACATTTTTAAAACAGGTAAAATTGTATTCTTTGGCCTTCCAACAATCAATGTCAGTAGTGTTAATATATTTACGGAGAAAAACCAGAGTTCAAGAACTGCAAAAATTAAGGAGTTGCTTGAACAATATCTGAGAACTTGTAAGAATTTTAATGAAAACAGGAGGATATTGTTGGTTTGCATTAGCCCTCAAAATCTAAGCCTTGGCTAGTACACTGTGGCACATCCCTACATAATCTATTCCCTCCCCGTTCCTACACACCCACATATGCTTACTTTGAAGGGCTGAGAAGAGAGAAAAATAAAGAAAAATAATATATGTTTGTGAAATTTGCTCAGTGATTCAAACAAAAGCATGTGGAATTTCAGTGGCAAATATCTTTACTGGACTCAAACACTATGTTGTATAATGTTGAACCTCAAACAAAACCTGGTAATCTTTTACGTCGTTGACTCTGACACAGAGCAGCACAAAACCATTGTTAGCGTTTTACTAACTTTTAGAATTCCACTACTTTCAAAATATTTTATTCCTTAAAGTGTACCTCGAGTTGATGTTGCAAAGGACTTTTTACAGGAAGCTACTTCTCCACTCTGCTTTTGTCCTTGTATGAATATTCCTGTGTTGCATATACCTGCATCCTTGAGAATTTGAACGGAGTTAATTCAAACACACTACAATTTTTAACTGAATTAACATATTTAAAAGGCTTTCCTCATGCATAAGTCTTGAAAATTCCTGTCACTCTGTGAATTTTGGTATTTATTTGTTTTATAAATTGCTAGAAATACATACAAATTAATCAATTTATAATTGTATATAACTATAAAATAGAACGTTTTATGTTTATAAGTACCTGGTGGAATGCCTTCCATGCCAAGCTGTGTTTATTTCATTGTTGTTCTGTCTGTGATCAAAAATTTATTTTATTTCAATTTTTCAATTCTACAGAAAAGGCAAATGTAGTCAAGCATCCTCCAGTGGCTATTCTGCCTCTCGGGACCGGCAATGATCTAGCAAGATGCCTGCGATGGGGAGGAGGTAAAATAGCTAAAAAAAAAAAAAAAAAAAAAAAAAATCTTAAAAAACAGAGATATGGTACAGAGCACCCTTCCCCCCAAAACTAAATCCAGCATTTCTTCATTGCATGACAGCTGCCATGTGATTTCAGCAAACCTAATTGCTGTCAGATATGTAGTATAATTTTGAACAATCGTCTAGGGTAGAGAAACAAATAGTGGACCAAGAGTAAGACTGTGAGTGCTAATTATATACTTGATGGGGCAGGCAAGCTTCCAACCCTTTTTGGTTTTGGGGTTTCCAATTTAAGAAATGAGATAAGCATGGGATAACTCTAAAATAATGTTCACATTTGTAATCTCTGAGTGTGTGAGAAAATCACAAACAAAGGAAAAAAACTGAAAGGCTAACAAATGACTTGTCCAGGAATAAGTACAAGAGGTAACACATTTTCTGAGACCCACTTTGCACCAGGTGGTGTGTTCTGCACTTGGGGTACAGGGTTAAGAATAGAAAGAAAACAATATCTGCTTTCAACAGAGCCTTAAATTCTAGTGGAACATGAAGTCATGTATAAATTGTGAGACTTCCTACTGACAAGTAAGATGATAATCGACATAATGAACGACCTCACCTAGGAATTGATGAGGTGACATAAGAAGAATCCCAATAGGTGGATAATGACGGAGCCATATAGAACTGGGGGTGGACGTTATAGGCAGAGGGAACATCAAGTCCAAAGGCCCAGAGATACAAAGGCACTTGACATTACTGAAGGAACTGAAAATGGAATAGTGTAGATGGAACAGGTGAGTAAGGGGAGAATATTTCAAGATGAGATCTTAAAATAATATGAAGTGTCATTAACAGGCTAAACTTACCAGAAGATATCAAAGAAAAGAAAACCATATTTTGCTAAATAAACAAGAACCTAATCCTAAATATTTTTAGCATCTAGACTCAGAGAAGTTTGAAAAGTATCTCGTAAGACTGTAAATCAGAAGCCCTTGGGAAGCTTGTTAAAAATATAGTGGACCGACCTTACTTCAAATATGCTAAATGGAAATCTCTAGAGATGGGACCCGGGCAGTTGATTTTTTTTTTTAAGCAAACTCCCTAAGTAACCTGATTTACAACAAAGTTTGAGAAGAATTGTTCCATGAATACCTGGGCAACTTGTGAACTCTAAGATGTATATACAGGTATTTGTGTATTTGACAGAATTTGAAACCAAGTTAAAAAACATGGTATATGATATATTTGTAACTTTCATTAAGGATTTAACTTAGTAGAAGAATATTATAAAATACTGAGTTAAATTGTATAGAATCTAAAGATAGATATATATAGATAGATAGAATGAACCATTGCTTACGAGATGCTTATATTTGCCAATGTTAATATACGTGTATTGATTAAAAGGAAGAAATCATGCATGTGGCTTCTTACGTATTCCTCTGGAAATATTTTTGATATTTGAAAATTAATAATTTTATTTTGGTTTCAAGCTGGCACATGACTTAAATCTCAAAATTGATATAGAAGTTCCATTCAGGGCATCTTCTAATTATTTCCTTGTAAACAGTTTTAAAGATATTCTTATCAGTGGCCAAAGACACATGGATTATAGTATATGTCAAAGTGTATATTGATGATGAACTCTTTGTGCATGTCTAGCATGTGCTGGCACTATTCTAGGTGGTGGATATTAAATGAGAAAATAAAGGGTTCTTACCCTTTTGGAGGTTACATTTTCATTGAGTACACAGACAATAAATCACTGAATAATGAAATATATAATTACAAAATAAGGTCAAGGTTATGAAAGAATCAGAGTGTATTTTCAGAGAATAACCGAGGGGAACTATTCAGCTATATGGTCAAGAAGACCTCTCTGAGGAAGTAACATTTAAGCTGGATTTAAAATATGAGGAAGAAAGAGCGAGCTCTTTGTACTGAAAGGACTGAAGGAAGGCTGATGTAACTCTAAGAGGTCATGGGGCAGTGGGTAGGTATGGCCTCAGCGGGGTGAATAGGATGACGTTGGAGAGAGAATCAGGAGCTAGATTATGCAGGTCTTAATGGTCATGGTAAAAATTTTATGTGATTGACTTTGAAGCACACAGTGAAACTTTGGAAGAGTTTCAAAAGCAGAGTGGCACAGTGACATTTGTGTTTTCAAAATAGGTTAATTTGGGGGCATAAAAGACTGTTAAGAAAATGTGGCAATGTGGGGAAGCATAGTTTTTGAAAGGAGAATTTGGATTACCATTGTATTTAGAGGATAAATGGGCTGGGCTAGGGTGGTGGTAGTACAAATGAGACAAGTGCACACACTGACATTTTCAGGGATAGACTGATACAACGTGCCAATAGATTGGGTAGGGACTTTGGGGAAAGTGAGGTATCAAGGGGAACTGCAAGATGCCCAAGGTGAGCAATTAGGAAAATGGAGGTGCGATCTGCTAGAGTTTACTAATAAAGAAACATGCTCTGGGGTGGCATTATTTCTTGTCAGGCGCCTAACTTTGAGCAAGTTGCTTAACAACTGTGTGCCTCAGACTCCTCATCAGAACTTGAAGAAAATAATGGTATCTGCCTTGGAGGTTCTTACACCCAACTATCAAATTGTTTCCCCAGTGTCTGGGCTGAGTCCTTCCTGTAATTATGGTAATTATCATTATGCTTAACATTTGGGAAAGAAATTACTTTATTCAACCAATAATCATTTTGTTCATGTAATATCACTGGAATCTACTGACTGGAAGCTTAATTTTTATGAGTATATTTACATATTTTGGAAAACATAACACTGTACAAATATAAGATGTTGTAGGACATTTGAAAAAAATACTTAATTTACATTCTCTTTGCAATTCTTCTGGCAATGATTAATCTCTCAAGCAAAATTCTGAAGTTTACTGCAAGAAAAGTGTTGTTTTGTGAAGAGTAAGGGGGTAGGAGGCAGAATTTTACATGGAGCACACTCTTACAAATATATGTTGTTGCTTTTCTTTATGTGATTTTAAATTTGTAAAAATTTCTATGACATTTTAGATAGAATCAGTCATTATGATAGCATCATATCATTGAAGCGAAGATAAATACTAATTACGTTTTCATTTGGTTGCTTAGCCTAGAGTGATTATAGGCTTTAAATCAAAATAATGGAAGCAAAATAGCATCATTCTTTTCTGGAACAAGCTTTGTTTGCATATTTAGTAAGTTTAATTTATCTTTTTTTAAAAAATATAATCTTTTTGAGTTCAGGAATCCTATTTATAGTTATGGATCATTATTAAACAAGCTTGAGCACAGATAAATCTAAACAAGTAGGGCATAGATATTTGTTAAATGGGGAACTACAATTTGGAATTCTTCACCTTTGAGAATTAGTGCTGAACTGCAGGTATGATTCTCCAAATAGATTTATTGCCTCTCTCTTTCCATTTTTACTTGGCTAGAAGACTGATTGATACCAGCCTTTTTCATACATAGCCATAAAAACTTTGAGAACATATCCAGTGCTAAAGAATTTAAGTTAATTGACCCTACTTAATCTAGCTGTATTAATTCTTTCATTAAATTCAATTCTATTATGTTGTCTCCTGGTCGGTTGCCATTCCTACATTTTTCCAGTGTTGTGCTGAACAATGCTTCTATTAACCTGAGATGTAGCTGAGGACGAGCTCAATGTTTGTTTTAGAGCATTATCATTTACTCATATTTCTGCTGAGTGGGTTTGTGTATAATACTGTATATTAAATATACTGTATTTTCATACTATATTATACATTAGTTTAATGTATATAAATTCATTTATATCTAAAATGATCATACTTATTTTCAAACAAGAGTAGAATTTGGAAAATAGGTGAATATATTTAACTGTTTTTAATTCAATGCAATAGGTAAACATATATATATATATAATTTATTTGGGGGCATTAAAAGAAATTAAAAATTAAAAAGAAAATAAACATTGGGAATGAGGGTGGAACTATTAAGAAACACCTGAAAAATAAGTACGCTTAATTACTATACTCCTGTAGTTTAAACAATTCAGTGTTTTATCACTGAGTACAATTATATGTATATTATGTAAGTTCATAATTTTTGAATTATGCTATAAAATATGGTATGACATTTATTGAAATGGCTTTTAATACTTTTAATGTTTATATCTGTGTAGTCGTTGTTTGTTGTACTCTTTGCTGTGTGTATTGAATGGTGCATAATTAGTTTCTAGACCTGTGTAAGGTAAGAAGAGATGGTAGGCTCCAAGATACGTATTCCTGGTTTCTGGCTGCCTTGCCCCTCTAATAGTTAATTCAACAAATACAGCATAAATGTAATTTAATCTTGCCATATTACAGTGCCTATTCCCTTTTCTTTTAATGCAATCGGTTTTTCCAGAGTTATGTGTGCTAACACATCTAACGAGGACTCATAGCCTCTGGCATTTTCTTGTTCAACAAATAAATTATTAAAATATAGAATGAAGTTGGACACGGAAAGAGATCTATGAAAATATTGTTGCTACTCAAAATACCATTGTAAGAATGTGTATAGAGTTAGAAAGATTATTTAACTTAGTACAACTTTTCAAATTCTAATGTCATTGTCAATATTATTGTTGACAACTTTCTGTTCTTTTGCCTTATATACTAAGACCTTTTAGGCATTTTCTCATTTTTTTTCTCATTTAATTCTCACACCAAACCTAAGTTTTTACAGAGGGAGAAACTGTTTAGAATGTTAAAAGCAGACACTGAAGTAAATAACACAGCCAGGATTAGGCTACAGCCCTAATTAACTATAATGTTAGATACCTAAAGGTACATTTAAGAGAAAGTATAATATTAAGCAACAAATTTCTTTTCTGGCCATGGTGACTATCTATAGTAGATTTATTTAAAAATGGATTTGTTGGACATTTACTGCAGGGCACACCTGGTAAAAGGAACTTGTGGGGAGAAAAATGAAAATAACTATAGTGCACCATGCTAGTTCTATGGTAGGGCTAGTTTTGAGAACTGTGTACTGTGGTACTGTACAGAATCCATTATTTTGGGAGGGTGGCTTCTGGAAAAAAGTGTTATCAAATATAAAGCCTGCAGAGGGAGTAGAAGCAAGGGACAAGTCTAACATGGCATCCAGGCTTTTTACTATAGCAACTGGGTGGAGGGGAAAGTCAGCTGTTTTTCGGAGGGAGAGTTCACAGGAGGATGATACCAAAGCACATCATTAATTCCACTTTGAATAAATACATTGATAAAAAGTTTTGTGAGGGGTATGCATTGGAGATGTTCATTTGGCAGTTGGCTGTACTGTGAATTTGTCCCACAGGAGCGAAATATGAGTTACAAATTAAGCTAAAGATAAAATATTGGTATGAGTATAATAAGATTATAGTTAATTCTTCAACCTGTGTTAGAATTTGCTTTAAAATGCATTATTTAGCTTTAGAATGATACACGCATATTCACACGCTTAAACATATATAATTATAGCTTTTGTTATTTGGTTATATTTTTTCTCAAGATAATTTTTTTTTCATTAGGTTATGAGGGTGAGAATCTGATGAAAATCTTAAAAGACATTGAAAACAGCACAGAAATCATGTTGGACAGGTGGAAGTTTGAAGTCATACCTAATGACAAAGATGAGAAGGGAGACCCAGTGCCTTACAGTATCATCAATAATTACTTTTCCATTGGCGTGGTAAGATTTTCCACTAACCATTCTTTTTTTTACCAGTTCTGGATAATCACTGATGTAAACTCTTATACTATGAAGATTTACTGATTATAAATAATTTACCTTTGTGTCAGCAAAGCACCTCTTCTAATGGGTAATAGTAAAGCTTATGAATTTATTTAAAGTCAGAGAATCAGTGATGATTTTTTCATGTGCTAAACAAAGGAAAGAAACTATATTTTATGTAATTGGCTTGACCATTTGTGTTAGTAAAATGAAGCTTAGAATGGTTTATAAGGTAGTTATAAGTTTTAGAGTACAAGCTACAGTTTCACATTACTAAAAATGTGAAAACAATGCATCAAATTTTTTCTTATTTTGAAATCTACATTATAATATCATAACCTATTAGGTTTTTATTTATAGACATTATTTTAAAATTTATGGTTTAGTGTAAAGTCTAAGAAAAATGCTGCTAGCATTCTCAAGTGGTTAATAAGTCAAAAGGTTAATTTTTCACTTTCTTGAAAAATTTGAGACCGAAATTAAAATATCTTTGGGCAATTTAAAGAGTTATTAAAATTTCAATCCCTAAGAAATTAATAATTTTAACAGTAATTTTACTTGTATTTATATATATATTACCCAGTAATTATGAAGTCTTAAAATATATTATCTACAGCATTATATTCCATTGAACATATTTTCTCAATATTAATCTTATATCATGTCTCATTTCTCTCTTATGCATGTGCATGTGCACACATACACACACAGACACAACTAGCAAACTATAAAAAGCATTGGTTGAGTCCATGAACTTAGGAGTCAAGCTACCTTTAGCAATTTCTTTTTCCTCTTAGTGTGCATTCATTTAGCCGTATCATGGTAGTTATTATTTTCTCTCTCATAGTTGTAAATAATGTGATTATACATTTAAAGAGCCTCGTATAATGATGCATAATGAAGGCTAAATATACAATCTTTACTAATACTATGATAATGATTATTATTATTTGCAAGAAAAATGTAATGCATTTGATCCATTAAAATTCTATTTATATTTGATATGAATAACAATATTTTAACAGCTTTATTGGCAAATAACTTACACACAACCTAATTCACTCATTTTAAGTAAACCTTTTAATGATTTAATAAATCTATCCCATATTAGAGTGTTTTCATCGCCAAGACAAGAACCCTCATGCCCACTTCTAGTCAATTCTGGGTCCTTTCCCCAGTTCCAAGCAAAGCTCTAATCTTTCTACCTCTAAGATTTGTCTTTTATGGATAGTTCATATAAAAGAAATAATACAATATATCATTTTTTGCACCTGGCTTCTTTCACTTCACATAATGTTTTGAGGTTCACTTATATGAACTAATGAATACTGTATTCCTTTTATTGCTGAGTAGTAAGTATCCCGTTGTGTGGATATATCATATATTGTTTATCTCTTCACGGGTTGATGTACATTTAGATTGCTTCTGGTCTTTGGATATTATGAATAATGCCACTGTCTTGAGTCCCTATAGTTAATTTTTTATTTTGCTTACTGTACTTTTTGACTCAAGAATTTCTATTTGGTTCTTTTTTATATTTCTAGGTCTTTAATTGATATTTTCTATTTGAATAGTCATTGTTCTTATACTTTCCTTTATTATTTAAGCATAGTTTACATTAGTTTTTTTGATCAATTTATAATAGCTGTTTTGAAGTCTTTGTCTGCTAAGTCCAACATCTAAAGTCCATCAGAGACATTGTTTGCTTTTTCCAAAGTATGTGAAACACTTTCCCATTCCTCTGCATATTTGCTAATTTTTTGTTGGAAACAAGAGATTTTATATAATATATCATAACAACTGTGGATTTGCATTCTCCCATAGGTGTTATGCTTGTTCCTGTGTTTGCTTAGGGATTTCCCTCCACTAATTATAAGGAGCCTTTCTCCCCTGTAGTGTATGGATATACTGATGCCTCAGTATTTTTGTTTTTGTTTTTTCTTCTTGCTTTTATATTAATCCTGGTTTCTAGGGATCATTCCTGTGTCAGCATGATTGACCAACGTTTGTGCTTAAACACCTTGAGACAGTTCATCCCTTTGCCACTGAACCTGTATGTTCATTGGGGAACACATACAAACTGCAGGCAATTATTAATCTGATTCAGCTTTTAATATCTGCTGGCCTTTTTGTCTCTTCTGCTCATGTAGAAGGCCTCTCACTTAGCCAAAGATGTATAAATAACTATGGCCCTCTTTGGACTTTCCTGAACATATGTGCGACCTTGTACATTCATATAGCCTTTCAGACAGCCAGGAATATGTGACAGAATATCAAGGCCCATTATGGCTGTCTCATTCTCAAGATCTCCTTGAATATCTGGCTAGTTGGCTGGTTAGTTGCTTGCCTTAATCATTTTCGCAAACTGAGGCAAGCTGCTACATTTGCCACTGAGATTACTATTATTTTGGATAACTCTGGGTCATGGAGTTTTTCCAGCTTCCACTCCAAGTCATGTTAGCTCCCCTGACAGTAAAGTTGCTTGCTTTCATAACTTGCCCCACCCTGGTAGATCTTTAGTACTGATGGAGGTGGAGGGTAAGGTAGCAGCTCAAGGTTGAAACATCACAGATTGCCAGTGTTCTTCTCTTAGGTTCAGTAGTTTTTCTTGAATAAATAGTTCTCAGGTTGTTATATGCCTTTGATCAATTTTCAGTGGTCCTCAACAGAAGTTATTTCCTTTTCATCACAGGAGACATTTGGCAGTGTTTGGAAACACATTTGATAGCCATGGCTAAGAGAGGATTCCTACTGGAAGCTAGTGGGTAGAGGATAGGGATGCTGATAAACACTCCCAGTTCATAGAATAGCCCCCCCAAACACATAAGAAAGAATTACACAGCTCAAAATGTCAATAGGGCTGAGGTTGAGAAACCTGGTATCAACAAACCAATATTAAATACAAAACTCAAGAGGTTGGAAAAGGGGAAATAGCTAACACATGAAGAAAAGGGAAGCTGTAATAGAAATAAGACAGGACATACAGCAAAGAATAACAAGAACAAAAAAAATTGAGTATGTTAGTGAAACCAAAAACTGGATTTTTGAAAGTAATTAATCAAATCTACTGCAAAATTGACTTTATAAAAATATTGTAAAGAGAATTGCAAATAAATAATATAGAGTGAAAAAAGACCAAAAATCCCCCCCGTAAAGACAAAACATAATATCCCAACTGAAAATATTTTAGGAGTAAATAAGGAAGTGTAGCAAAGTTACTAAATATAAAATCAACTTAAATATTCAATATTATTCTATTATATAAGCAATAATCTATACATTTACAAAAACAGCAACCAAAAAATTAGAACTATCCAGAAATTAATAAAGAATATACAAGACCTAAAAACAGAAACATTAAAACTCTCTACAAAGACATAAAAGATCAGAATAAACAGAGACATTTTCTATTCTTAGATGGGATAGCTTAATAATTTGTAATATGCAAATTAATGTATACCTTTAACCTGTAAGTAATCAAAATTAGAGCTGGATTTTATGACAAATTTGAAAAACTTTTTCCAAAATATATATAACAAAGTAGCTCAGTCAATTTTAATAAAAAGAAATGGAGAACTGTTTTACCACATAAGACATGTTACAAATGAATTGGATAATTATAATAAAATAGTGCAATGAATGAATAGAGGAAGGACTCAGTGGAGAAGCAGAGAGACACATATCGAAACTCAGTGTAGATGTGGCCCAAAATCTCATTGGAGAAATAATGGTGCTTAGTTGATAAGTGTTCAAAAACTACCTTTCTAGGGGGAGAAAATTTTATTAGAACTCTACATTAGATAGGCAATTGCTGGATATATTGAAGTACTAAATTTGAAATGCAAGGTTTAGGACCTAATTCAAGAATATGTAATAGCATTCATTTATGATTTTAAGGTAGAACAGAGCTAAACAAGGTAGATTTTGATTGCGTTTCTTTAGAAGGGTCCTGTTCCATTTAAATTGGAGCCTCTTTCACTGAGTTTGACATGGGAAGGAGAGGTGTGAAGAGAGGGAGAGCTTCCTTCCCTGAAATATTTGCCTCTGTCCCAGCAAGACGGAGGATAAACATTCAGGGTCACAATCAGACCAGTAGACCTTATAGAGAGTTCAAGCTTTGGCTGTCACTCAGCCAGGCCACCTTCTATTTAGCAACTTACATTCCTCTGCCCCAGTGAGTGAATCCAGCAAACAACAAAAAGAAATGAATTGTGTACCTCAAGCTTATATATTCCTGAATATATAAGAAACAGTGGAACTGGAGCATTGAAAGAATAAGGGGGACATTTCAACTTTTTTTTTTTTTTTTTGTGGCACGCGGGCCTCTCACCGTTGTGGCCCCTCCCATTGCGGAGCACAGGCTCCAGACGCGCAGGCCCAGCGGCCATGGCTCACGGGCCAAGCTTAAGATGGCACATAATTTGTACTTGAAATTATCTCTAGGAACCCTCCTACCTCCTAGTTACAAGGTGGTCTCAAAACTTGACTCTACTGTTAGTGTTGTTTTCATTATTTCAATGATTGCCTTTTATATACTGACTGTAAGTGATTTACAGTGTAAATAAAACCTTACTTCAAATTTTTAAGGAACCTGTGAGGCAAACCTCAAAATATTAGTGGTCTGACAACAACTAAAAATTAGTTCTTCCCTCACGTTAGGACAGCAGGGGTTGACTTTTGAGGAGAGGCTCTGCTCCACTTGGTCAGTCATTGACCCAGGGTCCTTCTATCTTGTGGCTCCACCCTCTTCTTGATACACAGAGCCCTCTCTATTTCAACAGTTGGGCAACAAAAGAGGGTGAAGTGTTGGCGTTTGTGTTTGTTTGTTTGTTTGTTTGTTTGTTTTTAATAGACCAGGCCTGTAAGATGTTCAGCTTGTAACCCATTGGCCATATCCAAATCAATTAGATGCACCTAATTGTAAGGAAGCTGGGAAAGGAATTCTGTCTGCCCAAGAAGAGAAGGGAAATTGGTGAATAACTAGCCAGTTTCTGCTAATTTCTTTTTGTAATGCCTTTCACTTTTAGCCAGAACAATTGGAAATAATTCTGAAATCATAATTAAATCTGAGAATAGGTATTCATCTACAGTGGTGATCCTTAAATAAAAAGCACATTTATTTATTACCTTCTATGTGCCAGATACCGTTTGAGGGTTGGCAGTGAACAAGAGAGAAAAAGTCTATATAATCACTAAACATATTATTGTGAGGTGAGAGAGAATTCTCATGAGAAACTTAACAGCTGGATGTTAGAAATATAGATTATAGAAGTTAATAAGAAAAGCTGCTATGTTCTACCTTTCATTCTGATTTTGCACTTTAATAACTATAGATAATCTCAAAGATCACAGTTAGAAAATTGTTCACCCATTGCATCACCATCAAATTCATACATGCCATTAGTTTTATCCTCACTGTTGATTCTTCATTCATTTGCTTAATAAACAAAAAAACTAAGTACCTTTTTTTTTTGGTCAGGCCCTGGAGTTACAGAAGTGAAAAAAAGAGATCACCTCATTATTAGAACTTGGAGTTTAATGGTATAAAAAGCATTGAAAAACAAATGCACTAATACAAGTTTTTTGGAAAATTATGATGTATACTGTGAAAGAAAACAAAAGTTGCCATGAGCTAGAATAAGGGACAACAACGTTAGGTCTCATGGTCAAGGAAGGCCTATATAAGGAAGATACATTTAAGAGAGGATCTATAGAATACACATAAGTCAGGTGGACACCAAAGAGATGGAAAGAGCATACCAAGCAGGTATAACTGTATGTGAAAAGCTCAAGGAGAGAAAAGGCCCGTTGTGTTCAAAGACCTGTAAGGTCAGTGTGCCTGGAACATAAA
This sequence comes from Delphinapterus leucas, assembly GCF_059928025.1. Lineage (NCBI taxonomy): Eukaryota > Metazoa > Chordata > Mammalia > Artiodactyla > Monodontidae > Delphinapterus > Delphinapterus leucas. The sequence goes on along the minus strand of NC_143137.1, from coordinate 67,236,935 downwards.
GATAGAAGGTGGGAATGAATGACAAAAAAGGCAGTAGCAGAAGTGGCTGCTGCCATGTCTTGAAGACTTGGAAGCCAAGGTGTGGTGTCTGTCTTTTAAGAGAGGCCACTGAATGATTCAATGAATATAATCGGGAAATGAAATCCAATTTATGTACAGCAGGAGTTTGTCTATGAGAGGTAATAGTTAGACATTAATTAAAAGGTAAAACAAGTGTCATAAAAAAGGTACACATAGCTTTGGATATTTCATTTAACCTAAAACCTATAAATATAACTGAATTGACGAATTTTTTCTTATAGGTCCAGCTCATGTCCTTTCTTTAAATGTGCATCATCGACTGGGGTTCTACAAAGTTTGCTTGTATAAATCACATTCCATAATAAACCATCTGTGATTTCCATTTTTAGTTTCTTTTAAGTGGAACAAAAATTCAAAAGATACTTGTGAAGCAATCAGTATAAAATACTTCGAGATTTTTACAATAGTTTAAAAAATCTTTTATAATGATTTTTCTTACATATGATTTTATAACAAAGAATATATAATTCTATAGCAGTTTTAGAATGGCATTTATATCAGATCTTCCCAAATCATCTTCGTTTTCATATAAAATACTTTCTTTTTGTAATCATATTTTCCATTTATATAATAGGTAATTGAATGATATAATAAAGACTAAAACTGGCATAAACAGTGTTGGGAACAACACAAATGACTGTTGGTAAGTGTAAACCTCAAAATGTGGAAACACTGCCAGATGTAGTAGCTGAGAGGGGCTGGAACTGAGTTACAGGCTGCTTCAATATCCACAGTGGGCAATAGGAAGGACGTAGATGGGCGTGTCTCCCTCTGGGTCCCTGAGGAGACAGAACCACTGGGACCACTGATAAGAAGGACTGAGGCCAGGTTACAGGGCTGCTTCAAGATCCATAGTATGCATTTTACAAAGCAGTCACCTTTTCCAGTCTTTACTGACCGGCCTGGGCATAGAAACACCTTGTCATAGCAGCTAAGGATTCTGAGGCTCTGTCGGATTTTTTCTATAGATGCACCTACTCCCCGCCTCTTGTTCCCTCTTTGGGAAGGTGGGGGGAGGCATTCTTAACATTGTTTGCTTTCTCTCCATCCCCCAAAGCCAGGGTGGGTGCTGAGAGCCTTCTGTGTGTTTTCCTTAGGGCAGAGCCCTGAAATGCGCAGATCTGGGGAACTTCGGACAATCCTGCGGAGCTGAGCCATCCGTCCGCGCATGCTCACCAGCAGTCCGCAGGGGCTCGGCCTCCCACGCGGCACACACGCATAGGGCACGCATGGCGCGTCAGCCAGGAGGCGGGGCGGGCTGAGGCACGCAGAGCGTTGCAGGCGCCAGGTGGGCTGAAATCCTCAGTTGAGGCTTCCAGAGCAGCTTGCTCGCCACCCTCCTGAATGAGTCCGTGCATTGGTCTGTAGGCTCTGTAGGCTCCAGCGCCCCTTGTTGAGGTCCAGGCCCTTGTGGCTCTGAGTCCTCCTCTCGCCTACCTGCTCCCAGCCTCTTCCGACACCGCAGCTTGTGCTGAGACCCTCGCTATTCCCGGTGAGGCAAGAAAGAAGTGGCCTTTGGGGCAGCGTCCAGGAGGCGTGGGAAGCTGAACACTCACTCCCAACGCTCCCACTTTCCCCACCCCCGGGGGAAGTCTCGGGCTTAGTGGAACCTCTCTTGGCACTAAGCTGTGCCACTCTGGGGGAGAGGCCGTGCAGGTAAAGGGAAAAGTGTTCTTACCCCCTTCAATGGGTCTGATCTCGGATTTTTTGCTCAAGTGGTGTGCTGGAATTTCTCCGCTGGACTCCCCGACTCCCAACAAAGGTATTATTATCTATTCCTTAGTGGTTGTCAAAATCTATGTTCGTTTAGGCGGGGGTGGGGGGGGTGATGGCTGAAAACGCCGCTTCCGCCATCTTGCTGACTCGTCTCTCCAAGAACTTTGTTTTTAAAACAAAAAGAAACACAGAGCATAATAAATTTGAAAATATAACCACAATTATGAGTATATCCTGTGCATCTGTGCTAGTAAACTTTATCATGTGGAAGAAATTTGAGTATTGTCTGTCCAAATGAAGAAAGCTGAAATATGCTGAAGAGGAAGGGGTAGGAAATCTAAGGCAGTAGTTCTCAAACTTAAGCATGTATCAGAATCACCTGAAGGGCTTGTTAAAATGCAGACTGACGATCCTCAAACCCAGGCTTTCAGTAGGTCTGAGTTGGGGTCCAAGAATTTGTAGTTCTAACAAGCTCCCAGGTGATCCCAATATTTCCTATCCGTGGTCATACTTTGAGAACCATTTCTCTAAGCACATAAGCCAAAGAGGAAGAGGTAAAAATGTAGTAAAAGAACTATTAAAACTGCTGTCATTTCAACTGATTTTTCATAGAACAAATAATTCTTACATTTTAAAAATTGTTCCAGAATATAGATTAAGATGGAATGTTTTCCCATTCTTTTTACATAGCTGGCAAACCTCAGTATCAATACCTCAAACACAACCCCCCAAAAGAGCACACATATGTGTATATAAATACAACAGTTGCAAACATCAAAATTAGCAAATAAATTCAGGTATTCTATTTAACTAAAACCTATTGACTGTGTAGGGTTTATTTCAATAAAATCAAAATGGGTCAATGTTAGTATAATTATTTAAATAAAAAATAGGTTTGCTATTTTGTGTGTGTGTGTGTGGTACCCGGGCGTCTCACTGTTGTGGCCTCTCCCGTTGCGGAGCGCAGGCTCAGCGGCCATGGCTCACGGGCCCAGCCACTCCGCGGCATGTGGGATCCTCCCGGACCGGAGCACGAACCCGTGTCCCCTGCATCGGCAGGCGGACCCTCAACCGCTGTGCCACCAGGGAAGCCCAGGTTTGCTATTTTTTATAATTAAAAACTACTGAAAATGTGTAAAACATTTTCTGCAAATTAATAGTTAATATTATAGTAGTAGTGGCATACTAGAGGCATCCCAAATAAAATCAGGAAGAATACAGGGATTTTTCTATCACCACTCTAGTTAATCACTTTTAGAAAAGTGAGCTAATAATAATAAAAATTTAAGTGTCATAAATACTGACAAGAGACAAGCTTATTGTTATTTGAAGATAATACGATGACGTATATAGTAAATATGCATCAACTAAAAATGAAACTAGTAAATCAACTTAAGCTGCCAAATACTAGATAAATATACAGATAAATGACCCTGAAGCCTTCCTTTATAAAATTACCTGTGAGGGCTTCCCTTGGGCGCAGTGGTTGAGAGTCCGCCTGCCGATGCAGGGGACGCGGGTTCGGGCCCTGGTCCGGGAGGATCCCACGTGCCGCGGAGCGGCTGGGCCCGTGAGCCATGGCCGCTGAGCCTGCGCGTCCGGGGCCTGTGCTCCGCAGCGGGAGAGGCCACAGCAGTGAGAGGCCCGCGTACCACCAAAAAAAAAAAAAAAAAAATTACCTGTTAATATAAATTTAGTTAATGATATAAGAAAACTATGAAGTATCAAGGTTTACATCTAGTAAGAAAGACACCAAGCTTATAGGGAGAAAACTAATTTAATACAGAGTTATAAAATAAAACCTGAATAAGTCATCTCATGTTCCTATATGGGAAGAAATCAAGACTCCTCGAATTAATTTATAAATTTAGTCCATTGCTACTGAGAACTCTAGTAGGATTACTGGTAGTTGTTTTGATAAATGATAATTTACAATTATACAAAAATGCCTTTATATTTTTGAGATAATTAATATCCTTTAATGGTCAGTTTCCTTGCCATGTGCAGAATACTATCAAGTTAATGTAACTAAAATATGATAGTACAAAAAATAGATAAATAGAAAATAATGTAAAATTAGACCAAAACGATGACAAAGATATGCAGAGAATTTAGTACTTGTAAAATGTTGAAATTTCAGATCATTGGATAAAAATGAAGTGCACAGTAAATTAGGTGACAGAATTGGTTACTCTTTTGAATGTAAATAAATTTATATTTGCATTCATATCTATGTGAAATATACATCCACTAGATAAAAAATGCAAATTATATCTTATAAATTAATATATAGTATAAGATAATGTTAATATAATAATATAAGTAATACATTTATAAGATATTAGAAGAAAATATCAAAGTATATTGCTTAGGGTAGGAGAAACCTGTGTGAGGCAAACCAGAAACTTAGAACCCATAAAAGAAAAGGAAATTAAAATTACTTTTCATAATCTTTCATTTAAAAAAGTATATTAAAACTCATTAACAAAAGTCAAAGAATATTTCCAACACAAGTAATATACATGGTGTTAATAAATTAAAATATGGAATTCTTAATAAAAAACATCTAATAGAAAAGTAGACTAAGACTATGAAAATTACAATGAATAGCCAGATAAAAAGATTCCTGTTATTAATTTATAAGGAAATGAAAAATTATACAATGGGTTATCTTGTTTCAGATTATTGAAAATTACAAAGAGTGGTAGTATCTAATGTCAATGAGTGTATACAAAAATAGGCACATTCATAATTGTGTGGTGGGTCTATCAATTTAATCTTTTGGAGAGTAATTTGATTGTATCTGTTAAAATGTGAATACCCTTTGAGCCATCAGTCCCATTTCTAAGAATCCATTCTGCAGAAGTAAATAATACAAAAGCCTAAACTGTACCAATTATATTTAGTGACATACAATTGGGAACAACCTAAAAGTTTATCATTTTGAACAGGAAAAGAGGTCTCAAAATTATAATGGTAAATCACAAAAGCAAATTGTCCGTAATTAAGCACTCTTTTTCCTATTCTTTAGAGAATGAGGATAATAGCTGTCTTAAGGAAGTATTGGGGGTTGAGTGAGGGACTCTTAAAACTCTTACAACAGTATCTGGTGCTGATGCTCAATAAATGTTAAGAATGATGATGGTGATAAAATATGAACGGTTTTTTATGTAGCTTTGCCTCTAAGAACATATAAAGGAGTCAGCAAACATATATGCCAAAATGTTAACGATATTAACATTCTTACATAGGGATTTGGAAAGGGAAATGATACTTTCTCTTCTTAATATGATTCAAAATATTGTAAGACCATGGGCAATCTTTAAAATTTCACAGGATTTTTCAAATGTATCGAAGTCTCTAAACCTGCTACCATGATGCTTAAATTCTCCTTCAGATATTCACTCTGACCTGTTCTATATCCCTGCCTCTTATAAAAATTGTTTTAATAATGATTTGAGATTTGATGTGGTTTTATTTGCTTATTTTAAGTGGATAGACTTTACTAAATTATACTTGCCATTCTGTTGATTCTTGTTTCATACATTCTCATCTTTTCCTTAAATTTCTTTATGTTCACTATGTGCTGGACATTCTTTAAACGTTGGGTACTATAGTGAAAAATCAGTATTGGAGAATAGAGCAGACATCAGTTCTTATTCAATCTGCATTTTCATGGGGGGTGAGACAAACAAATGAATTTGAAGTAGTGGTAAGTGTTATGCAGGAAAAGATGCAAGGTACTGTGATAGAAAGTGACTAAGCGTGTGCATGGTCTTTCACTGCTGAATGGAAAATATTTTCTGTTTTGTATGATATTATTTGGTGCACTTTGCACAGTGAATTCATCTGTACTGGGCTGCCTGTACCAGACCATAACAAAGACTTCTGTTTCAGGTGTTGTTGCCTTTGCCTCCTCTTGTTTTCTTTCTTTTTAATTGAGGTATAATTGACATATAGCATTATGTTTGTTTCAGGTATACAACGTGATTCAATATTTGTATACACTGCAAAATGAACATGACAGTAACTCTAGTTAACATCCATTACCATACACAATTACACAGTTTTTTTCTTTTTTTTGTCTTGTGATGAGAACTTTTAAGACCTACTTTCTTACTTAGTACCTTTGAAATATGCAGTGTGGTGTTACTGACTGTAGCCACCATGCTGTACATTACACTCCCATGACAATTATTTTATAGCTGGCGGCTTATACCTTTTGACCCCCTTCACCCATTTTGCATCCCCTCTCCTGGCATCCACCAGTCTGTTTTCTGTATCTATGAGCTTGGTTTTGTTTGTATTATTTTTTTAGATTCTACATACAAGTGAGATCATACAGTATTTGTCTTTCTCTGACTTAATCTCACTTAGCATAATGTTCTCAAGGTCCATCCATGTTGTCGCAAATGACAAGATTTCATTCTTTTTATGGCTAATATTCCATTGTGCACGTATACCACATCTCCTTTATCCATTCGTCCATCAGTTCAACTTAGGTTGTTTCGATATCTTGGTTATTGTAAACAATGCACGAATGAAATTGGAGGTGCATGTATCTTTTCAAATTAGTGTTTTCTCCATTTGCAACAGCTCCACTTTGTCTTTGGCCATCTCCCCTTTGCCGATTTGGCCTTATGCATCCCAAAGTTATTCAAGGCCCTCATTGTTAGCCTTAAGACCACTGGCTCATTAATTTTACTTTTCACCTTTCTGGTTTTGTTGATAACTGTGACTTTCCCAGTCCATAACTACAGTGACCCTGACTTCTTATGTTTTTGTCCTTGTGGCTTTGAGCTGGAGAGTCAATTTCTGGAAAAGATACTGGTGGGAAACTTGAACATCTGGGAACTGTAGAACCCAGGCTCCATGGGCGTTCCCTGTTGAAAAACATTCCCTTTTGTCACCAGTACAGAAAGCAAGAGAGATTATATATTTAAAATGCAAAGGATATAGTTCAAATTAATAATAGCTGCCTCACATACACAAAGGATCATTTTAAGTCCCTTTAACCATTAACTTTTTCCTATCGTGTGAGTAATCATCCACCCAAGCAACACATGCCATATTGCAACAAGGAGAGTATAAATGTGTAATGTCAGGGAAGGAAGGGTGTTAGAACACAAAGGTACTCCTAGTGGAGGATCCACTTTAACAGAACAGCAGAATATTCCTCTTATGGGCCATTTACCAGGATTTATAAATGGCGTTGTTGAATAAATATTTCTTAACTTCTGATGGTGTATACTGTACTTACATTAGTATAAAAAATTCTAAAATATTGAGTCATCGTGGTCATTTAGTACTCTAGTTCTGATTAGTATTTTAGTCAGAAAAGAGTTCATTTATTAGATTATTCCACAAATACTTTTTCAGTGCCTGCTGTAATTCCTGGATAAGTGTTACAGTGGATACAAAGATGAACATCATGCCAGAAAGAAGTGTGAATTCCAGCATATTGGACGTAAAACATTACACACATGCATCTTCCCTTAAATGTGGCTACAAGAGATACAAATAAGTAACGTTTCAGGGAATTAATTTTTGTGCCTTTAAACTGTCAGCATATTTATCTTGTTATTTTAAATTTATGATATTAAGTTATTATAAAGAGCATAATTATTATAAAGAACATTTAGCCCTAGAAAAATAGATATAAAGGATTTTTAGGATGTATGTCAGCCATTACCTTACTGTTAATTGGGGCATCAGTGTATAATAAACCAAATACACAAACATCTGTATTACCTTTCAGTTTAATTTGTGGAGAAAAAATTTTAAGACTCATTTTGAGTTAGACTGCAGTAGCAATAGTGTGACATAGTATTTCAACCATAATAAATGTGAAAATAATAAAAGATTTAAGTAAACCTGTTTCTCACTAAGTATATCAGTGATCATCTTTGCAACTGAGAATATGCATAATTATGCATAATTAAAACCTATGACTCCCCACCCCCTAGGTCTCTGAGGCTGACTCTGAAAAGCCCATGGATTATATCCATGGAAATGCTTCTACTAACATAAATTATATCTGGCTTGCTGACATCGATAGATATTCAGCCACAGAATAGTGCTCATGTAAGATTGTCTTAGCCCAATTCTGTTTTCCCTACATAGAGTATTGATTTTGTAGCAGCTGTTAATCATCCCAGTAAGTTCCAATTTGGATACTCTTCAACACAGACGTCAGCACTGTGAGCAGAAACAAGCAAGGCAGTAAGAATTTCAAAGGCTTCTGGAAAGGTCCTCCATTTTTTGTAGAACATATCCAGAAACAAGTTAGTATCGCACGCTGTGTAAAAAGTGAAAGCCAACATGAAATTTAAAACCTTTTCCATATTAGTACTTCTGAAATTGGAAATGGGTCTGTGCTCTCTGTGGAATTACTCTCTGAGTCTGGAAGAAATCTGACAGACTAGTGGACTTCTAGTGCACCATTTATATTACCACCCAAATGTCCTATCAAATAGATACTTGCATAGTTATGATTTAATATCCTTCAACCTTAGTCACTAAAAGCCTCTTACTCCTCCAGTGTAGCAAAAATGTGACTACTGAATTCTCATAACTATAAATTTCAAGTTAGTGGAATAGTTAGCAATCAGAATTCCTTTAGTTATTAGCTCTTTCTTACATTACTTATTTCCTTGTGCCTTTATTGAAGATACAAAGGAAGTATCTTAACCGTATAAATTTAGTTATGATCACAGACTGGTTAAGAACATAGAGTTTGGGGGCTTCCCTGGTGGCGCAGTGGTTGAACGTCCGCCTGCCGATGCAGGGGATGCGGGTTCGTGCCCCAGTCCGGGAAGATCCCACATGCCGCGGAGCGGCTAGGCCCGTGAGCCATGGCCGCTGAGCCTGCGCGTCCGGAGCCTGTGCTCCGCAGCGGGAGAGGCCACAGCAGTGAGAGGCCACAATTTGAATAAATTGTCAGTCACCAAAAGATTACTAATCTCAAATGCTTGATAATTTTACCTCACAGCAGTTTATTTTACCTACAAAATTTTAATGTAAATTCAGTTCTAATCATTTTCTTAAGATTACATAGTGTTTCTCTTTTTTTGGCTAGGCCACATTAAACCCTTCAGTAAATTATTTAAAAAATAATTAACTTACTCTTTACTGAATGATAAATAAGTTAGTCATTAAGGAACAAGCAAAATATTGAGAATTTTTTCAAAACAGATCCATCATATAAAAACCGATAATGAATACTATAATTTGATTTTACCCCCAAAACCAAAAACCCCAAACTAGAAATTTGAATCTAAAGCTGAAACAAAATTGTTCGTGTTTTATTAATAAATTTTCAACTATTGCTCTTTCATTAAGCAACTGATTGCTATATTTTCCAATTGTCTTTTTTTTTCCCCACCAGGTATTCTGTTTTTTTTTTTCTTTTCTTTTTTTAATGTGCAGACTTAAATACTTTTGAGTTACTTTTCCTGTACTTTCTTTATCACTCAAGAAAGTTTATAGTGGGTTTTGATTATTGACAAATTTTTGATCTCTGAAGATGATACAATGCAGTGTTTAATTTAAAATATTTAATTAAAATATAAAATATTTGGGGAAAGAAGTGCAAAACCCACATGACATTTAAAAAAGGAAATATTTATTCCCAGATAATTTCTGAGTCCAAAACAATTAATTTTAGTTGTCCCCACTTCATCTCGCATTTGCTGAACCAATGCAAGCTGGCTTTGTATCTTGCTACTTAGTGTCTCACATACTAACGTTCCTGAAACTTCTCCGTCTGTTGTTACCCTTGACCTTCAAATGTACCAGTTCAGTAACACTATCTTTCTCAATATTCTGCTTCATTTAACCTTGAATCACTTTCTGTTTCTTGAATTTCTTTACTTCCTTTGGCTTCCTCAACCCCATACCCTCTTGAAACATAATTCTTTTCTGACCACCTTGCTGAGTATGTGTCACCTTCATGTGCTTTTCTGACTTCATCTGCCCTTTAATTGTGAAAGATTACCAGGACTGCTTTTCAGTTCTGCTCTTTCCTCTCCATATCTGCCTGGGTTATTTCATTCCCCATGATTTCAAACATCATCGGAAAATAGGCCAGCATTCTCTGTACCACTCACATAGATCTCATCTTGGAGTTTCACAGATCTCCAAACCTAATGGAGGACTTCTGATGATTCTGTATCTGAATATTCTCTAAGTATTTTCTTTTCCTTTTTTTTTTTTTTTAGCCCTGAAGGAGCTCAAACCCTTATCACCTCTAATTTTCACTATTGCAGTGCTTCCTTGTGGTTCTTCTCTGCCTCCAGTCCTAATTCTTCAGGTCCATGCCCTGCTTAGACAGCCATGCCTCTAGTGGCCCACTATTTCATACAGATGAATTCCAAGCTCCTTATCGTGTTCTGGCCCTGACACATCTTCAGCCTCATCTCCATTTTGGAAACTGCCAGTAGTTTCTAAAATGCTTCTTCGTGATCTGTAGTTCTACTCATGTCATCAAGTCTGTCTGGGTGAAAGCGATTCCCCTTCATCCCTCCCCCAGCCCCGACCACTAACTTCTCACAAATATATCCACCCTTTTCTAGTTAGCAAATTATAAGGTCAGCAGCTGTCCATTTGTGAATAATCAACTCAGGCTATTTTTCCCTTAAAAAGTCTTTCTTGAGCTATCAAAGTGGGTTTGCCACTCTTTTTTGGTACCTCATGTTACTCTTCACAGATCTTTATTTAACATTAATCACATTTTCATGTTTTTATAGTCATCTGTTTGTCTTTCCCTAGAATCTGAGCACCTTGCGATCAGGAATGTAAGTTATTCAAATGTGCCTACTCTTTGCACATACATTAGCATACAGCATTTCCCAATAGATAATTAAATGATCATTTACTGTTAATGAATAAATGTTCCACTCTCTTCCAGGCTACAGACAGATCTCTTTGGTTCCTCTTCTCGCTTGTATTTAATTAAGAACATTCTCATTGTTAGAGAAAAGCAAGCATTATAAAATTTCCATCATAATTTAAACAAAACTTTCTATATGTGTATAAAGGTTAGCATGTTATTCTTTTGACTATTTCTAACAATTTTAGAAAATAGGCATATTGAAAAGCTGCTTAATGTGCATAAAGGAATTCATAATGTGCTGTACATTTTCTGTACATATATTTCAAAGCATGGGATCTTCCCAAAAAAGCTATAAATGTAGGAGAGGCCTTTGTCTGACTTGAATGATTTTTAACAGAATTTTTATTTTATTTTTTTTTACAGTCATTTAATTTCTGGGACATGGACTTTCCTAATGTTCCATAACTAATTTAATCTCACCTGGTTTTAGCTGTCATGTGCTTTTAATGACTAAACTTGCAAAATGTATCATAGCTAAGGAATTTTTTTTAATATTAAAAAAAAAGCCCTACACACTTGCTAAGAGCTACAATGCTGCAAGTGACAATGATAAATGAGAGTGTATTCTTGAAGATGTAATTAATCTGCAGCAGGGTCAGAACAGCTCCTTAGGTACATGAAACTAAATCAGCTGTGTAGTCTATAATTAACTTACAACCATATTAGTCCAAGTGTAATGTTATTCATTATATATGTAAGGTATTATTTTCTCCATACGAACGTGGTAATTTGCTAAGTAATGATTAACAATCCATCTTAATACGTTAGTCATATTATCATAATATAATTGTCATACATTTGCATTTTATTCCATTTACCGTTTCTGTTTGAAAAGCAGGAGTAGATGTCTATTCTTTATATTGTATGTACAGAAATGAATAAATTGAAGATAAAGCCTGATTTCTTGTGATTAGGTTAGTTCTCCCTTGCACTCCATGCATCAGGTCTATTTCGGATTATTTGAGAATGTGGAGATTTTTACAATAAGCATTAAAGCAGAGGTATGGCATTCCATCTGCACTGAGTATGTGTAAGAAAAATTCAAAGAAATAAAGTAAGGAATTAGTGACTTTTCAAACCCATAACCAGATTTTTATTCCATACGTATCATTCCATATTGAGCCCTGAATCTATAACAAGTTCAGGCATTCAGTGATTGTTATGGATATCAATTAACCAGGAAGGAGCTTACTTTATGCAAAGTATAATGCTTTTCCAAGAACATTTTAGCAAATTAGGGAAACAAATGAGACTCAACACAGAAATAAAACATGTTTTCTAAGGACTGCTTGGGATTCACATGACCAAAACCCCAGTCATGCTAGTTTAAGCTAAAATGGGAACATGTTGACTTACGTAACTGATCCAGGAGTGTTTCAGGCTTCAAGCTGGGTTTGGAGGCTCAACACAGTCATCAATACCATATTACTTATTCTGTCCCATGGCTCAGTTGATCTCTGATTTATTTTCTAGCTTGGGTCCAGACAGTATTGTCTGGATTCAGTTTCTCTGTTTTCAGATCTGCTTACTACAGACTCGTCCCATCTAGTGGAAGAAATCACTTCCTGAAATTCTACATCCATAGTAGAAAGATGCAGTCTTACCTCACAGTTCCAGCAGCAAACCCTAGGGAAGTATTTGATTGAAAAAGTTTTGGACATACACTGAAGATGGGCTACATAATTTGTAAAGCCCAGTGTAAAATGAAAAGAAAAAGCTTAACTTGTTCAAAAGTTAAGAGTTCAAGAATGAAGCAGTAGAACCTATTGAAAGGCCGTCCTGGTGGTGAGGCTCCTTTTGATTACACAAGTCTTATGCCCCTGAAGCCCAGCCCTGCATAGACTCATTCCTAAAGGAATCACTGTGTCCTGAGGTACTATTGCATCAAAGAAGGGTAGTCCTGATGGTGATGAGTTTATTTCTACTTGAGTCACAAGGAATAAGTTGTCCATTATAAAGAGAGATTTTATTCTGAAAAAGAGGGAAGGGATATTTGATAGGCAAAGCCAGATATATGCTCACCAGAAGTCATTAAGAACTTGGGAAGTCACTTAAGAAGGAAACTGAAAGATTAATTCAAGTAAAAATCAATTCAAATCCTTGGTTTCTATATACATGCAAGTAATTGTCCTAGTTGGTAAGAATATTACTTAAGTACCATAATAAGTGATATTTCCTCTAAAGAACATTGCAATATAGCTGAGAAGATTTGAAAAACTATGAAAAAATTGAGTTGTTATTTTTGACTTTAGTTTTTTACAGATGCAGTTACTAGGTAAAAGCAGAATAACAAGTTAAATAAAAGTAGTATATGTATTTGCCAAGATAGACTAGGTTATGCTGAGCAAACAAACCCTCAAAATCTAGGAGCTTAAAAAAAAAAAATCAAAGGTTTGTTTCTTGCTAATGTGTTATATATCCCTCATGGTCCAAAAGGCACTGTATTATAGGTCTGCTGTTTCAGGGGACTCAGGCTGATAGAGTCTTCCCCTTCTGGAACATCTCCTTTCACTATGACAGGTGAAATGGTAAATTCATATTGGATTTTAAAGGCTTTTACCCAAAGCTGGCACGAAAGAGTTTTACATTATTACTAAAGGCAGTATGCAGCCACAGGTAACTACAAGGGGGCAGGGGAGTTTATTTTTACCGTAACCCGTTAGAAGAACAAGAATATTGAGGGATATGTCCAGTGATGATCAGAATCAGGTCTTTTGGTTAGAAAATACTCAGTTTAATCTCTGCCCCACACCCAGTACTGTCGTGCCCTGATCAAGGATGCTAACCCTATACTCCTAGTCAGTCATGTCCAAACTGGTCGGAGTCCACAATCTCAGCCTAATCGGACTTTTCTTCAGGAGGTGAGGAAGTAGTCTACCTCAGTTCTTTGGGTGACCTCTCTTGAGTTAGAAACGTAGAATTAAAAATAACAATTGTCTGCCCTCGTTCTCACCTGATATATGGTGAATCAGGAACAGGATAACCGCAGTGCATGCTCCCAGAAAGGAAAAGAATGGAAGTCACCCAGCTGAGCCTGCTTTTTAGCGTTTCTTAAAGGTTGCTGAGCATATAACTGTGAGGATTCCAACACTGGGAATGTGAAATGGAAGCTAATTAAACCTTTTTTCTGCTTTGAAGGGACCCCGTTGTCCATTGTTCACAGTCCCTTTGCTTTAGTCTTTTTCATTGTCCTCTTTGGCTACATCTGGGATAGGCATTTAGAAACTGGTCTCTCTTGAGAGATGATATGTTTGCTCAGCACAGATTCTACTCATAGATTGTTGGGGCCTCATCGGTCATCTCAATCTTCTACACTTATCTCCTTTAGTTCATGCTTTTTAAAATATTTTGACTACTTAGTTGACTAGCTGTTCGACTCCAGTCAGCAACATGGTCTACTACCTACACCGAGTTCCTTTTAATTGAGGGTACTTTATTTATATAAACTTCAGCTATAGACACTCAACCTTAATCTTTTTTTTCCTTGAGCCATCTTTTGCAATTAAAAGAATTTACTATGTGCCACACACATTAGCCTGACTTTGCTCTAATGAATGTTAGTCTTTCAGAGGTTCTAAAAATGTGCATGAAGACTATAACTTGAATCACAGCCTTATCCTGAGTCAGTTTAATAAATTGAAAGTTTTTAATAATACCTCTAAATCCATATTTTTTTTCTTTACAAAAGCTGAGTTTTAATCTGCTTTTGTGTCTCTAAAGCTGTCTCAGTTTTATCTTGTACGGTTTGAGAAGTTTCCTCATCCTGCCCTAATGAATTCTCTCTTTATATTCTTTTATTCTTCATTGCAAAATCTCCAGTTCTTTTTTGTGTTCATTTCTTCCTTGAAATACCTTGCCAGATACCAGCTGTGACAACCGACACAGAGTACCTACATTTTTTTTAAAACTTTTTCTCTTATAGCTCAAGATATTTAGTACATGATCCGCTTCACTTTCACCAAAGTATAACGTGAATGATCACCTTGTTTCCTACTACCTCTGATAATAGTTTCCTCACTACATAGCATCCTACACCTAACAGCTAAGCCAATGTCATATGTGGTTTTTTTTCTTTACTTAAAATATCATGATAACATCCTCCATAAGATAACAATTTCTGTTACAGTGTGGTAACAAAAAGCCCTCCAAGTCTCAGTGGATTAAAAACAGTTTATTTTTCATTCAAGCTGTGTGTCCAGCATATGTTGCCAGGATTCTCTGATCCATATCATCCTCATTCATGGACCCATAATTGAATGTTGTCTCCACAACTTGGAAAGTTGATGGTTGCCTTGGCAGCAAAAAAGAGATAGAGTGAATTACACACAGGCTCTTCAAGGGATCTGACTGACAGTGATATGTATCACTTTGGTTCACTTACTATTTTTTTTCCTTTAGCAAGTCACGTGTCCACTCCTAATTTCTGATAGTGCCCAGAGAAAGACTGAAATATGGATAAACAGTCCTAATGACTATCCTAGCATGAATTCATAAAGAGGAGTAGAAGTAAATGCAGTTTAAGGAGAATCTGTGAAAGAGATAAAACATTTAGCAATAGAGGGAGTTAGAAGGGATGGTGATAGAAAGGGTGGAATAGCAGGTATAAAGGAAATGGGAAACGTTCAAAAGCTGAATTGAAAAAAAATACATATCTTGGCACGAGCAGGAAGAAGCATCTGACAGTAGAAATACAAGTGGGAGTGAATGAAAGGGAAAATTGACATTTGGGAGCAAGCCTAGAAAGCAAAGAAAGAACTGACTTTTAGGTGGAAAAAATAGTGTGATAGGCCTAAAAAGCAAAAATGGAGTTCTATAAAAGAGAAAACGCCACTACTGAGGAATTTATTAACACCCTTGTCCTAGAAGAATTTTCCCATCAAAAACAGTGTGTGAAGTTTTATCATTACTATTTTCATGCCCCAGGATTTTTGACTATCCGTATAATCCAAATAATAAATGTGCCAGATAATCTGGATATTCTTTGAAAACTAACCTGAATTGTTTTCCATTAGACACAAAAATTTGGCTTGCGTATCAGCTATGTTAGGGGTCCATGAGAATAAAAGATGTTATTGACATTTTTTATACACAAAAATGAGTGACTCCAAACATGTGTTAATGATTTTTAAATTCCTATCATGAAGATTTTTGTATTGTTTAAATGATTCTGTATGTTAGCTTTATTCACTTTGTTTTATAAGCACATATCACTTGATAAATATCTTCAAGGCTTATGAAAACCACTGCTGTTCTACTACACATTTACAAATACAAAATTCCAACTTTACTGAGATATAAATGATATCACATTGTCAGAGTTAAAGATGTACAGCATGTTTATTTGATACACTTACATAGTACAAAATGATTACCACCATAGAGTTAACTAACACCTGCACCACGTCACATAATTACTATTTCTTTTTGTGATTATGTGTATTTCTTTTTGTGATTATGTATGTGTATGTGTATGTAGAGAGATCTACTCTCTTAGCAACTTTCAGTATATAAAACAGGGTTATTAACTATAATCACCATGTTCTACATTAGATCCCCAGGACTTAATTCATCTTATAGCTGGATTTGTGCTATTTGAAAAATGTCTCTCCATTTCCCCCAACCTTCAGCTGCTGGTAACTGCCATTCTAGTTTCTGTTTCTATGAGTTTGGCTTTTTTTAGATTCTATATATAAGTGATATCATACAGTATTTGTCTTTCCCTGATTTATTTCACTTAGTGTAATGCCTTCCATGTCCAACCATGTCACAAACAGCAGAATGGCCTTTCTCATAGCTGAATAATATTCCATTTTATATTCCATTTGTGTGTGTGTGTGTATATATATACACACACACACACACACATACATACACACACCATATCTTCTTTAGATGGACATTTAGACTGTTTCTGTATCTTGACTATTGTGAATAATGCTGCGGTAAGTATGGCAGTGCAGGTCTCTCTTCAAGATACTGTTTTTATTTACCTGACATATATCCCCAGAAATGGGTTTGCTGGATCATATGGCAGTTCTACTTTTAATTTCTTAAGGAATTTCCATATTGTTTTCCATAGTGACTGTACCAATTTACATTTCCACCAGCTAAATATTTATAAACACAAAATTATAAGAATTTATATTGTGTAATTTTTATTAGATGAGGTTAGTCAGTTAATATTCTCAGTGACTGCACCGAAATAGAAGGAATTTTCTTCTTTCATTGTTATAACCTGTACCAACACAAAGACTTTCTTCTGATGTTCTGCTGAAATTTCCTAAATATATGTGATTACATATCTGATGGTTATCTTATAACTGTAACTTGAATATTTTTTAATTATCTCAAGGTCATTTGAAATTTCGGAATTAATGGCTAGATTATAGAGAAGTAAAAATTCTATCCTGAAAGCAATGTAATGTGTTTAATAATATATTAAAAAGAAATTTTAGTTAATATCTTTATTTTTTATCAAGATGAAATTTTTAAAAAATGCTTATGGTGTCCTACACTTAAAATCTTCTTTGTGTCCTTTTGAGATCCCTGAGGTATATGCAGTTGTGTCCAGAAAGAATTTGTGGAGCTTTCTCTCTAGCATGTACAACCGGTCGTTACCTTCTGAGCTAGCGATATCTTGAGTTTTAAATTTATTGCCATAATAATGAGCTGTTGTTTATTGAGCTGCTACTATACGTGAGCGTATTTGGTACTAGATGCTTTACAAATTTTACTTCATTTAATTATCTCCACATCACTGTGAGCTAGTCACTGCTACTCCTGTCTCATTCCTGCTGATGAGAAAACTGAGGTTCAGGGGGGTCAATTTTCTCATCTTCATGCAGCTGGTAAGGGGGAGGGCAATATCAAAATTCAGTCTTTTTTTCCATTCTTTCAGGTAGGTTTTCTGACTCCATGAACTCTGAAGTTTTTAAGCACCGTAGCCTTGATAAAATGGAAATTTGTTCATCATTGTGTATTTAGAAATTATTTTAATTTCTGACCTTTTTAAGACGGAATAAAACATGACGTGGACCTGTAATGTGTTGTGGCCCATAGCATGAAACTGTGCAAGTAAATCTTTATCTCAGATTCCTTAAATAGTTCCAGTGGACCTATCCACTCTTTTTTCGAAGCCATCACAGCAAAGTCAGATAAACACAGATTTGGGAGCAGTTTAGCTGTAGAGACAGGACATTTTATTTGCGCACCACAATCTCCTGAAGTACCTTGACCTCAATGGTAACTTAGCTGGCAATCTGCTGGGGGAGGGGAGGGGAGGGGAGGGGAGGCATGATTGACGTCTCAGGAAGATAGTCCCAAGCAGAATCTTCCCCAACAGAAAATCCTCCAGTTGTGTGCCTGGACCACTGGCAGGCAGAAGTGTTATATTCATATTTGAATATCTGAATCTTTTGCCTCTGCAAGAGAGAGGCAGCTACAGCTTGGTTCAGGTGACCAAGCAACGTAGTGAAATGCAAAACTGGTAAAATTATATGGAAAATCTTCTTCTCCTGGATTATTCAAGGGCATGTAGGAATTAAATAGGAAAATAAAGTACGCAAGAGTTTCCTGGGCAAGAAGAATGATGTGAGCAAAGTTATCAAGTGGGGAATTTAGGTAACATGAACAACGTTTAGGGGAGAGTGACCACTGTGACTTGACAGGTTTTTGCAGGTAGATGATCATGTGAGAGTTCAAAAACAGCAGTCTGGTTCACCATGAAAAAATTGATAAGGAGTTTGGAAGTTAAGATGTAGTCTATAAGGAGTTTGGATAAGGAGTTTGGAAGTTAAGATGTAGTCTAAGAACCATTGGAAGATTTTGGGAAAACATTGGAAAGGAGTGGTATTTTAGGAAGAAGAATCTGACTTCAGCCAATAAAATGTATTTAAAAGTGCTGGCAGGGAGGCCAATAATGAGTTCAGAGGCCAGCAGTTTCCATGGTATGCAGTGATGATGTGATGAAACAGAACAGGATTTTTAGAATGGGAATATTAGAAACCAGTGTGCTAAGGACCACAGGAACAATTGAGAAATTTTGGTGATGGATCTGAATTGAGGTTGACATGGCTATTGAAGATGTTTTGACTTCAGAAACACTCTGGTACTGATTGAGTTCAGAAACACTCTGGTACTGATTGAGTTGGAAATTCAGGTCTGTAACACAAAAGAGGATGTGGTGGTAAAAATTTGAGAGTAGGTTAATGTGGATATGATTGGGAAAATCCTATAGAATGTAAAACAAAGTGGCTGAGAGAATAAGTCATTTACATACTTCGGGAAATTTTTAAATCTTTAGGTTGCTTCTGTATAGCTCTCTTTAAATATCAGTCTATTGTTTCTTAATATAAGAACTCTAAAAGACAAATAATTACTTTAAAGTGTTATTCCATACATGTATTCATGGGGAAATATCAGTGATATTTTATCTTTTATTACTTGTTTACCCTCAGTGGGCTCAGTTCATTCTTGCTTCATTTGTTATGTTTAACAAGTAGCAAGGTATATTTCCTACAGTCCCACGTTTCCATTTGGGCTCCAAGCCACTGCCAAATCTTCTAATCCAGTTTGGAAGCATTTCACTGTGCCTCACAAGTGAAATGGTACTCTAACTGACCTGTGTTTGTGAATCATTTTTATTTCAGTGTTCATTAACATGAACGAATCATCGTTTTCATAATTCTCAAGTAAATTGCTCTTTACTTAAGTTATTGTATGTTCCCATGAATGAAGGAATATCACAAATCTTTGGACAGGTTATCACTTATAATATGAGTCTATCTGGAAGAAAAGAGACACAACATTTTTAATGCAGTATTTTTCAAAGTGTAAACCATGGACCACTAGTGGATCTTTATAACCTATCAAATGTCAACCAGGTGTCTGGTGGCTTCGATGAAACCACAGTGAAATTTTTTTCACATGTATTGCACAAATTTGAAAATAACATTAATTACTATTTTCATAGATACCCTATTATACTACTAAAAATAGTTGCATTTGAAAGGGTATATGCATGCTAAAAGGACAGTGTTGATCAGTTTATCCTAGAACATGTTCAGATAACAGGGTAAATTTCCTTTCACCTAGTATTTTCATATTATTTGCATTTATTGCTTGTGTGTTTTAAATATGCATTTGTCATTTTTACAGTTACATTGAGTTTTATCCACAGTTCATTGGAAATTAATCAAAGCTTCAAAATAAACCATTCGAATATAAATATGATGAAATCAGTCATGAAGTTGTAACTCAAACTGTGAACCAGACTCTTACAGGTGTAGAAGGTAAAACTGAATATTCTCAGGGAAGCAAATTAACAAGTGTGATGACTTTGCACCAGTAGCCAAAACAGAAAATGATATGATAGGAATTATGGAGATAAAAATCTTTTAAAATTAGATTTTATTGTATTAATGATTTTTTTTTAGCTCACCCTAGAGGTTTTTAGGTCAGATGTCTCTGACAATTGGGGGTATGAACTTTTGCTTAATTTTCAAACAAAACACAATAACCTCTCTGGTAAACCAATTGAGTTATTTCAGGACAATCATAATACAATGTTTACAAAATTGATTACTATTACTTTTGCCAAAGGCAAGGAAAAGACCATTTCAAAGGCATCATTAAAGTCACATTTTCATAGTAAATATGTCACATGGTTGCTGAGAGTATTATAACAACATCTGCAAGGTTAGTAAATTTTATACCCCAAAAATGATGTATGGGAAAATTCCTTTATCAAATGATACTGTTGACTGTGGCATAATGTCATTGGCCTACACCTTGCAAGAGCAAACCCAGGGTTTTTGCATACTATCAAATATTTCACTTAAGTGAAACCAATGATGTGATAACGGAAACGGGCTTGATGTTTTTTTCTACTTATCACATGAAAATTCATGTTATAGGAGATTATTCAAAATTATTTTACAAATTATTACATAGAATTAAAAGTATATTGTGATCAGTAATTTAAAAGTCTAAGTATTACATCCTGAAGGGGTTAACCCTAAAAGACAATCAGTCCACATACTGTGACTATTTAATGGTCAAATATACACCTCTGGATCTTGAGTAAGTGTAGAAGCAAATCAGTAATTTGAAGGTGACCGAAAGACATGTCCTAAGTATAAACCATTTTAGTGTGCTGTTTGAGGAATTGGATAGCAACTCCAGGATTGAGCTTTTTATTACTGAATTACTATGGCTGTCAAGAAGAATGAGCATTACATGGGTCTTTTTGAAATTAAAAATGAAAAATTTTTAAATTGTGGATAATGTAAGTAATTTACTCAACTTTCATATCTCAGCAATATTTTAAAAACATTTAGGATATATAATTTACACACCATAGAATTAACCCATTTAAGGGTAACGTTCAGTGATTTTTATTAAATTTATATAATTGTGCAACCATATGCATAAAACAGTTGTAAAACATTTCTGTCATCCCCAAAAGTTCCTCATGTTCTTGCAGTCAGTCTCTGCTCCCACCTCCAACCTTAGGCAGCCATGAGTCTCCTTTCTCTCTCTTTTGTTTCCTACTTTATTGCACCTGCTAGAATCCAGTGAGTAGGTATACTTTCCTTTTTTACAATATTAAGGAAGAGACACCCAGTCTTTGGCAATTAAATGTGAGTTTGGCAATTAAATTCCAGTGTCTTTTGCAAAGCTGAGGAAGTTCCTTGTTAATGCTAGATTGTTGATAGATTTTTTTTATCCTGATGAGTTTTATTGCATTTTATCAAATGATTTTTCTGTATCTATAGAAACGATAGTTTTAGATACCAGTTTCCCTCTGTGCACTGCTTTACCTGCAACCCATACTTTTTTTTTCTATGTTTTGATATGTGTTCAGAAATTTTCTAGTTTCCTTCATGATTTCCTTTTAGATCAATGGGTATTTAGAAGTGTGGTGTTTAAGAAATGTTTGGGGATTTCTCTTTTTTTTGTTTCTCATGTGGTTGATTTCCAGTTTCATGTCATTGTAGTGGAAGTGCATCCTTTGGCCCATTACAGTAAATTTAAAATTGTTGATACTTTTTACTGGTTTAATGTAGTTTATCTTGGATAATACTCCTTGTGCACTTGAAAAGAATCTGTAGCTTCTGTTGGCTATAGTGTTCAAGAAATGTCAGCTTAGTCGATATGGTTGGTAGCGTTGTTTTAGCCATCTATTTTTGAATTGTTTTACCTAATATTAAGAGTGGGGTATTTGACTCTCCAAATATAATTGTTAAATTGTCTGTTTTTCTTTCAATTTTGTTGCTTTTTATTTTATGTATCTTGGGATCTATTGTCATGTGTGCATACTTTATGATTATTGTATCTTCCTTATGTTTGACAGTTTATTAATGTGATACCTCATTTTCTTGGCCTCTAACAATATTTCATGTTTTAAAGTTTATTTTCTTACGTATTACTATGTTGACTGTAGCTCTCTTACATGGTATAACTGTTTGTCACCCCTTTGCTTCCAACCTATTTGTGTCTTCAAATCTAAAGCCTGTTTCTTGTAGAGAGAATATAGTTGGATCTTGTTTTGTATCCAGACTGACCATCTCTACTTTTTGATGCAAGTGATGGTCCTTTCGTATTTCTATAATTACTGATACGGTTGTTTTCACATCTGCCATTTTGTCTTTATTTTCTATAGGTCTCATGAAATTTTGTTCCTTTGTTCCACGTTTACTGCTCTTTTTTGGGGGGATTTTAACAAATTTCTGTTCTGTATCATTTTTATTCCTCTAATGTTTTTTTAATAGCAATTGAGGTATAATTTACATGGTCTAAGATTCAATTATTTTAAGTGCACAGTTCAGTGGTTTCTTAGTGTTAATTTGAAGTTACTATCAACTCCCATCTTCAGTCACAGACTATCACTGATATACTTTCTGTCTCTATAAATTTGTCTTGCCTAGACATTTTATTGAGATATAACTGACATCCAGCACTGTGTAAATTTAAGGCATACAGCATAATGATTTGAATAATATACATTATGAAATGGTTACCACAATAAGTTTAGTGAACATCCATCATCTCATATAGATATAAAGTTAAAGAAGGAGAGAAAACAGTTTTCCCTGTGCTGAGCTCTTCAGATTTACTCTCAACAACTTTCATATATAACATACAGCAGTGTTAATTATCATGTTATACATTCCTGGTACTTATTTATGTTTTAACTGGAAGTTTGTACCTTTTGACTGCCTTCATCTAATTCCCACTCTCCCCACACCCACCTCTGGTAACCACAAGCCCGATCTCTTTTTCTGTGACTTTTTGTTGGTTTGTTTGTTTTTGAAGTATAATTGATCTACAACAATATGGTAGTTCCTGGTAAACAACATAGTGATTTGATATTTCTATACATTTCAAAATTATCACCACAATAAGTCTAGTTACCATCTGTCACCATACAAAGATATTACATAATTATTGACTATTTTTCCCGCACTGTACATTTTATAGCATGACTCATTTATTTTGTCAACTGGAAGTTTGTACCTCTTAATCTCCCTCACCCATTTCTCTCCTCTCTCCACCCCTCCCCTCAGGCAACCACCTGCTTATTCTCTGTATCGACTGTGTTTCTATTTTGTTATATTTGTTCATTTTTTGTGTTGTTTAGATTCCATATATAAGTGAAATCCTACAGTATTTGTCTGAGAATTCTCTGTCTGACTTATTTTTCTTAGCATAATACCCCCTAGGTACATTCATGTTGTTGCACAGGGCAAGATTTTGTCTTTTGTATGGCTGAGTAATATTCTATTATGTATATGCATATATTTTTATGTGTCTTATATGTATATAAATTATATACACACACCACATCTTTATCCATTCGTCTATGGATGAACACTTAGCTTGATTGTGTATTTTGGCTGTTGTAAATAATGCTGCAGGGAACATAAGGGTGCACATCTTTTCTAATTGGTGTTTTCGTTTTCTTTGGATAAATACTCAGGTGTGGAAGTGCTGGATTTTATGGTGGTTCTATATTTAATTTTTGGAGGAACCTCCATACTATTTTCCATAGTGACTGTACCAATTTACATTCCACCAATAGAGCAAGAAGTTTCCCTTTTCTCCACATCCTTGCCAACACTTGTTATTGTTGTCTTTTTGATAATAGCCATTCCGACAGGTGTGCGGTGATATCTCATTGTGGTTTTGATTGGCATTTCCTTGCTGATTAGTGAAGTTGAACATTTTTTCATGTGCTTGTTGGCCACCTATATGTCTACTTTGGAAAAGTGTCTATAAACATTTATAGAATTAGAATCATAAATATGCAGTCTTTTGCATCTGGTTTCTTTCATTTAGCATAATGTTTTAAGTTCATTAATATTATAGCATACATCAGTAGTTCATTTTTTAAAAAATATTGAGTGGCGTTCTATATAGTTATATCAAGTAGTGTACATCCTTTCATTAATTAATGTGTATTTGGATTATTCCCAGTTTGGGCTGTTAGTATCATAAATAATGATGCATTCACATGCACTCCTTTATGTGGACATATATCTTCATTGCTATTGGATAGACTCCTAAGAGTAGAATTGCTTAGTTGTTTGGCAAGTACCTGTTGAACAGTTTAAGAAACTGTGAAACTGTTTTTCAAAGGGGCTCTGTGTGCCATTTTACATTCCCACCTGCATTACATGAACAATTCAGTTTCTCCATATCATCACTAACTCTTGATATAGTCGTTTTTTGAGCCATTGTGGTAGGTGTGTAGTGGTATCTCATTATGATTTTAATTTGTATTTTCCTAGTGACAAATGATGATCATTTATTCACATGCATGTTAGCCATTGATATATCTTTTTTGATTAAATACTCAAATCTTTGTTCCATTTTTAAAACTTGGGTCTTTAGTGTTGATTATAAGAGATCTTTATGTATTCTGGATATAATCCCATTATCAGATATATGTTTGAATATTTTCTTCCATTCTGTGACTTGTCTTCCATTTCTGAATGGTATCTTTTGATGTACAACAGTTTTAATTTTAATGAAGTCCAATTTAAAAATTTTTTGGTGGATCATTGTTTTTTTGGTGTCATGTCTAAGAACTCTTTGTCCAACCCAAAGGTCATGAAGATTTTCTCCTATATTTTCTTCCAGAAGTTCAGTAGTTTTAACTCATCTATTCAGATGTGGGATCCATTTTCAGTTAATTTTTGTATACGCTTTGAATGAAAAGCCTAAGTTCTTCTTTTTTTTTTTTTTTTTTTGCATATTGTTATCCAATTATCCCACTGCCATTTGCTAAAAATTCTGTCCTCTACCCCATTTGAACCAATTTGATGTCTTTGTCAAAATTCTATTGACTATAAATGTAAGGGTTTATTTTGGGACTCGTAAATGTGTTCTATTGGTCTATATGCCTATCCTTATACCAATACCATACTCCCCGTTGCTATAGCTTTTTAGTAAGCTCTGAAATCAGATAGTTTTAAGTCTTTCAATTTTCTTCTTTTAAAAAATCGTTTTGACTATCCTGGGTTCTTTTTATTTCCACATAGGTTATAGGATCATCTTGTCAATTTCTCCAAAATAAACTACTGGCATTTTGATAAGGATTTCATTAAATTTATAGGACATTTCTGTAAAATTGCTATCTTGACACTACTGTTTTCCAATCCATGAACGTAAACTATCTCTCACTTTATTTAGACTTTCTTCAGTTCTCTTAGCAATATTTTGTACAGGTTTTCCCCTTTTTATTAAATGTATTTTTGAGAATTTAGTCTTAGGAACTATTATAAATAAAATTATTTTCTTGATTTTACTTTAAGATTGTTCATTACTAGTATATAGAAATAGAGTTGATTTTTCTAGATTGATTTTTGTATCATGTTTTAGTAATTGTTGGGCTTGTTGGATTGGAATTTTCTACGATTACGTTATCTGCAAATAAAATATAGTTTTCCTTTCTTCTTTCCAATTTGGATGTTTGTAATTCCTTTCTTTTCTTTATTGCTCTAGCTATAAACTCCAGTGGAATGTTTGAATATAAGTGGTGAAAGTGGATATTCCGTTTAGTGTAGCAGTTTTTCAAGGGATAGATTCAAGTGTATTTGAGGACTTAAACTTTCCTTTATATGCATTTGCCAGTATAAAAATGTAAAAATAATTGCAAAAATTTTTTGACAGACTATTAAACGGACTAAAATTACTTTCTTTTTATTCCACATTATATAGCAGGTTTTTATATGGTTTGCTTTAGATTTAGATTCTTTAGCTCTACTATATATTTTCTTAAGATACTTTATAGGGGAAACAGCCTAGATAAAATGAGCTGGAAAACTTTGTATCCATTTATGACATTTTCTGCTAGCTTCTTTGTTTTCTGAGAAACGCCATCCTGTACGAGAGCAATGAATTAGTAGGGGAAAATGAAAACAAAGAAGAGGTTTAGTCTAATGGTAAATTACATAAGTGATTCATTGTGCAATTGTTAAGAAGTGAGTTTGAGCCACCTTTGCTTTCTTTTGTATGATGGCACATTTCTTCTCAGGAACTTAATGTAGTGGGTAGCTTGATCTCATGGATGTGTTCATGAGACGCCCAGTATTGTATGGTAAACTCACTTAAAGCATCTTTTCATATTTTATATATGCCATTCACTTTTCAGCTTCCCTTTCTCATAAAGGAGACAGGAATTTTAAATTGTAGGCTGTATCAGTTGACAGGTGATCAAGGAAGAAGGCGACTTGAGATGAGTTATTGTGTACACAGAATGGCTAGCCATGTTAATTGCTTACTACCTCCCTTCCTCAGCCTGACCAAAGGCATTACCCAATGCATGATCTTTATTTATTACCTCCCAATTTTTTATGCTTCATGAAACAGTGTATAGTAATTTATTTTAAAAATTAACAGTGGAACGATTCACTTTGGAAAAGCAATTATAAATAAGTTTTGGTTACAACATGAGAAAATATAGTCTCAGTAAAATGGCATTCCTGTCTTTGAAGGATTATTGATGTTTTTATATAAGACAGAAACCTTTAATGAGATCTCAATCAAAGAAAATACTTCATTAATGATACAAGAATTAATCGATGCTGATCAAATAAATCTACCCCAGTCCATTTTGGATTTCACTTTATGAATAGCTGCTCAGGTTAAAAGATTAACAAGTTCGTAAGTGACTACTAATAGCATTTCATTTGACTATGCATTTGTATCTGGTTAACTATACAAGACAGTATTTGAAAGTACTTCAGATTGCAGTTTATTGTAGTGTAGAATTCCTTGGAGTAGGAACATAGCAGGCAAAACAATATAAATCAAGGCTTAATCTAAAATAAACCATGCAAAAACACTTGAAGGTATATATTGTATTTCATGGGGCTGTGGCAGAAAATAGAAAAATACTAAAAAATAGTAGCATTAAGACTATGTTGAAAAATTTAGCAAAGAATTTGAAAGTAACCAAGCTCCATTTTGATAGCGTTATCATTTCTTTGGATGCTGTCAACTCAGCCTTATCCTTTAGAGAAGGAATTTTTATCGATTGCTGAAAGACATTTTTTCATGGCAAATGATGGTATTAACACATTCTAGAGCTCCATGCCAACATTACATACAAAATGTCATCATAATTACTTTGTAATGGAATCAACATGATCTTTATTTCAGGGCTCATATTATTGGTTTTTTAATCATATTACTAGAGAAGAAATAGTTACTTAAAAGGTTTTACAGATTATTAATTTTTAGCACCATCCCTCAGCGAAATAGTTGATATTCACCCTCAACAAACACATATGTAAACCATATTCCATGAAATCCTTCTCCTGGTATCCTTGCCACTCCACAGTTTTTGTATTTGTTTAGGTTTCTGAATTCAGCCTATATCAGACAACTTTTCAGGAGAGGATCCTTTATTATTCCCTTTCCAAACTTAAGGTTGAAGCTTTGAAAATAATTTTAAGTAAATATCTTTAGTGTGTTTCAGTACCATTTTAAATAGTTATCCAGACAGTTCTCATGTCACTTAGTAATTTCAGGAAGAGAAGACAGTGAGGGTGTATATAAATGATTCCAACTTGGGTCCTACCAGTTAGTAATGAATTTAAGCTACACTCTTCATTTGGATTAAGCCACTAAACCCCAGTGCAAATGATCAATTTCTTAACTTTGTCTCCTTTGACCTTATAGTATTCATTCCACTTCTCTATCCCTGTCTCAGTTATTTGCCCTATCACGTTTTTTTGAAGTAGTGTGCAAAGAAGCAGTCGCATAGCACAGGGAATCAGCTCGGTGCTTTGTGACCACCTAGAGGGGTGGGATGGGGGGGGGAGGGAGACGCAAGAGGGAGGAGATATGGGAATATAAGTATATGTATAGCTGATTCACTTTGTTATACAACAGAAACTAACACAACAATGTAAAGCAATTATACTCCAATAAAGATGTTTAAAAAATGAGTATTAAAAGATACAATAGTATTCTGTATTTTATAGGTAAACCATAACAATTCCTATTTCAGAGACTGATTACCTATCTTGTAAAATATATATCCCCATTCCCATGTTTTTCTAATGAGTTGTGTAATATTTTTGGTTACCCATGTTTATGCTCTATTAGTATAAAGTATTGATTTTTTTCTGTCATCACTTTATAGAATATATATTACAATATAGGTATTCTGCAATTACTGTTGAGAACCACAATACAAATACCATTTCTACAGATTACTTCATAATTATACTTCAAGCTAGCATTTTTATATCTTGTAAGCCTACAGTTTAAAAGACAGGAATAATCAGATAATTAGTCTTTGATTACATAGTACTCACCCTGTTCTTAAATGTACTTAAATGGCCAGTAATTACCATGTAATTACAGAGCAATTATTGTAGTGCATTCACACCAGCATATGTAAGGCAGCATGTCAGTGATTTCATCCCCTGTGTTTAGGGATTTATGACTCAGGCATGGAAAGGTCACTGCAGGCTGCCTTGGGGAAGAACTGCCTGAGCGAGTGGGCCATGTTGTGAAGGTGAGAGCAGGTGGCATTGCAGTAGAAAAGCCTATTAAAGTAGTGGTGATTGAGATTTTTGACATGGATAATAAATACAAATATGTACAGAAAGAGAAAATCCAGAGTTTATATTAACTGTTGAAAATTTTGTAGTCCATCAGTTTGTTCATTTTTGCTAAAGTATCTCTTTTCATTTTACCCAAAGATGCTTTTTGGGAGGCTACTAATAGACCATTTTAAATTACACAGTACAAGGTTCACACACTAAAAATTTCCATCTCACTTTCTTATGGCAAGAAGTTTTAAGTGCCAGCACCTGGCACTCAGCAAAAGATCATAGTTAGCACATTTTCTTTTTATTGAGTTGTTGCATGGCAAGAATTGATAATTTTCCACTTTGAGAGTTAAATAAAAGTTGATGCTTTAAAAATAGCTTTACATGGTTGAATTTCCTACTGAACTATGTATGTAATTCTTTTAATTCTGTAATGCTTTATTTTCTACATGTTTATTTTAATTACAGCCATGTTTGATTAAAAGAAATTGGCATTATTGGTGTTAACAGGGAAAAGTATATCCTAAACCGAACCAAACTTATAACATTTACGGTAATATTGTCCTGCACTTTCTTGGAAACTCCCCAAAGTAATTCAGACAGAGTCAGGCATGTATAAAAACTCCAGGAAAACTTTGAGTTGAAATCCGTTCTAACCTTAATTTGCTGGTGCCAAAAGTTGCTATTTCACCAGCAGTTGTGGATATTTACTTTTATTATTATTTATTTATTTATTTATATTATATATATATATATATTTTTTTTGCGGTATGCGGGCCCCTCACTGCTGTGGCCTCTCCCGTTGCGGAGCACAGGCTCCGGACGCGCAGGCTCAGCAGCCATGGGTCACGGGCCCAGCCGCTCCGCGGCACGTGGGATCCTCCCGGACCGGGGCACGAACCCGTGTCCCCTGCATTGGCAGGCGGACTCTCAACTACTGCACCACCAGGGAAGCCCTACTTTTATTATTTTTTAATTTTGGCTTTTCTTTCATGGAGACGCTAAAAGCTAAGGTGACTACAAAACAGGAAAAATGTTCCTCAGTTTAAGTCTTAAGTATTTACTCAGGCTTTATTCTGTTCCCAGTGCTTTTCTTTATACACTGGACAATGCTAACCAAACGAGCTTCCTATGTAGTTGTAGAGATGAAATAAATCAACTAGAGATCAATGCTAAGATATGCAAGCATATTCAAGGTAGTTCAAGGCTGTCTTTGAACATAAATGCTGAGTATATTTAGAATAAGATAAAGATCCTCAAAAGCCAGATAAATGAATTGAATATGTTATTACTTGTAGGCTTTGTAAATACATAAGAGTAAGTTCAGTTAGCTCTTCA
This sequence comes from Delphinapterus leucas, assembly GCF_059928025.1. Lineage (NCBI taxonomy): Eukaryota > Metazoa > Chordata > Mammalia > Artiodactyla > Monodontidae > Delphinapterus > Delphinapterus leucas. The sequence continues at coordinate 67,206,839 of NC_143137.1, read as the reverse complement.
AGTAACCATATTTAACATTATCACTTGATATTTTAGAAAGGATGGTGGGAGAAACAGGTGAAATGCTAGGTAAGTAAAAAGTCAGTTTATTCATATCAAAGTGTGTGTGTGTATTTACCAGTGACCAGTTTTGGCTTTTATGTATGAAGGTTTAAAATTCATTCCTTTTCTGTGATGAACTGTTCTAGATGAAGGTATAGCAAAGCAAATTGATGAAAAATGCATTGCTTGCCATCCTACTATTTCCTGGGCTTTGTAAGCAACTTAGACTTTCAAGCAACAGCTCATTGTGGCGCTCTCTTATAGATCCTCACATTCAGTACACATTACTTGAAATTATTTTTTTTAGAAATGTTTTTAGTCGAAAACCTATTTCTTACCGCAACGCCTTTCTCAAAATTCTTCATTTCTTTTTTTAAATTTTATTTATTTTTTTGGCTGCACTGGGTCTTCGTTGCTGTGCGCGGGCTCTCTCTAGTTGCGGCGAGCAGGGGCTACTCTTCGTTGCTGCGCGCGGGCTTCTCATTGCAGTGGCTTCTCTTGCGTGCAGAGCACAGGCTCTGGGCGCTGGCTTCAGTAGCTGTGGCACGCAGACCCAGCAGTTGCGGCTCGCAGGCTGTAGAGCACAGGCTCACCAGCTGTGGCACATGGGCTCAGTTGCTCTGTCGCATGTGGGATCTTCCCGGACCAGGGCTCGAACCCGTGTCCCTTGCATTGGCAGGCAGATTCTTAACCACTGTACCACCAGGGAAGCCCCTTCATTTCTGATTCTTGTTTAACTCTTGCTATTTTTTGAGTTATAATCCTTTGGTAGTAATTAGAATTTAGGTAGATGCAAAGCAATATGCACCTTAAAGCATTGGTTCCCAACAGCGGGTAATTTTGTCTCCCCAGGGACATCTGGCAATGTCTGGAGACATTTTTGGTTATCATAGACTTGGTAGGAGGGATGTTACTGACATCTATTAAGTAGAAACCATGGATTTTCCTAAATATCCAACAATACAATATCTACAGTATCTTCACTGTAGAGGGCTGTAGACAGCCCTCTATAATCTCTTAGAAATGGTTGTGCTGTTTGTGTTCATGGTAGGACCACCAAACCAGAGATAATGTTAAAACTATGTTATCACACACCATTCTAAAGCAATTATACTCCAATAAAGATGTTAAAAAAAAAAAAGGAAAAAGAAAAACAAAGTAGCCATAGTAAAAAAAAAAATTAACTTTTTACTCTGGAAACATTCAACTACACCACAAAATGGAGAGAAGAGTAAAATAAAGGTTATGTACATTTAAGCAGCTTCAGTAATTATCAGAGTCTTGCCAATCTTTATTTTACCTGTAAATATTTTAGTATGTGTCTCTAACTGCTAAAGGCATTATTATACAGTTACCATACATTTATCATATCTAACAAAACTAACAATAATTCCTTAATATTTTAACAATCCTAATAGGAAACAGATGGCACCATTCAAATTGGGATAATTGAAAGTAGAGTTTAATGAATGAACTATTTTGAAATATGTAGGTGGGATCTGGGGATTTCACAAGTAACAAATAGCCTGGCTCATGTTTGGGAAAAGAGTGTTGTTTTTACAATTCCCTTGTCTGGAATTCAGAAAGGAGTGAGAACAGTTACCTACACTCAGAGAAAGGAACTATAACCAATTCACTGGGAATGCTATTTCCCAAGAACATTGGATTTTCTTTTTTTCAAACTTAAATTTAAACTGCTAGTGTGTTTCCTAAGAAACTATTTTGGAATATGAAATGCATCTTATATTTTGAATATAACACAATAAATATACAGTACAAAAATTTAATAGACAATCATTTGTCAGCTCTTATTAAATCACTGTGAGATATTTCCAAAATGGCTATTTGAGGAGGTACACAACAATCGGTTTATTCAGTATCCCTGCATGCCTCCATTCAGAGCTAGGGGATGTAGAGAGAAGGGCAGTTATTACCTCGGGTCTATAATGTCAGATACTTTAATAAATATCTCTATATAGTGTAGTATCAATTTGTTATTAGAGAAATACAGTATAGGTAATATTGCAATCCTTGTTAATAAGATGAGGAATCTAAAGCAGAGAAGGGCTAAATCACCCAGCTAATAGGTAGTAGAATTGGGATTCAAGCGCTGATAAGCCTGACTCTGAAACTCAAGGTCTTTCTACTACAGTATTCAGTGTTTCATATGAAACATATTCAGCAGCAGTTTGATATCTTATGACTCATAATTATTTGCAGAGAACATTTGTATGTAATAATTATATCCAAACAAGATGGCATATGACTGTTTTATTGATATTATTCATATTACACTGTGTTCTAATATATAAACATATTTTGTATGTAGCCTTGTTTTGGAGTGTAGTTTTAACGCAGATATTCTCAGGGATCCTGAGCTTACTGTAAGTAAATCTACCTTCTGGACTGTTAACTGTGTAAAGGAAGCAACTCTTCAGAATAGAGGAATAGCCTATTTTTTGTCAATCACAAAGGCTGTACCTGTGACAAACGTGCATGTGGAATGTCTTGTACCAGCTATTAGAAAGACTAATCTCTTCAGTTTAAACAACTTTCATGAACAAGGGAAATGGAAGTCTCTCTTCTCAGATGGTTTCCATGATACCTTCTGTCAAAGGAGATGTTATCAAAATTAAGTGATTTTTAGAGAACTTGTGACTGATAACTTAGTTTTTACCTTCAAATATGTTTTTAAAGAGAATTTATTATTTAGCAAAGAGAGGAAAGGATGTTATCCATTTGATCTGGATTCACAGCTTCCTATTATTGAAGGTTATCTTTTATTTTAGCATCAACAGCTATCGACTATAATAGTTCTGACTCCTTTGGCTCAGGAAGCATAATGAGATAGATGGTATGGGGCTGTTAAAGTTGGGTTAGATTCAACTTGGTCAAAAACTTTTAGTTCAGATCTGGTCAGTTTTATACTTTTTCTTGTCTCAATTTTTTCTTCTATGCAAAAAGAGGTCGGTTTCTTGATCTTAAAAACTTATTTTATTTTTTAGTAATCCTGTATAAATCAATCAAAAGTCAATGGATGGCATGACCAAGTGAGGGGTCAATAAATCCTTTCACCCCCAAAACAAGTATAAGGCTGGATAAACTTAATAGCAAACAGTTCTTTGCTCTAGGATTAAACCAAAAATATAAAGCGAAGGGTGCTGATTCATGAAAAATTTGAACTTAAGGCAAGAAAAATTCAGGTCTATCGTATTATTGCCTGGATATGCTATCACTCCCTTCCCCGGCTGTATCAATCTGGTAGTTAAATCAGGAGGGGCCTGCCTTGCTGCCACTGCCAAATGGGGCTCATTTAATTTGAAGTGTTGTCAGTTAAAGTGGTCAGCTCAGTAGCAAATGAGCAGGGATGATTTAGTACTTTTCTAAGACTTAGTGTGCAAGCCCATATGGCATATGCCGGGCCAGTAGACTGTCCAAAAACTTGACAGAGAAGTATGTGAGGGACAGACATAAAGGGCTTGGTAAACTTGCTATATATCACAAGTTGACAAAAACTTAAGTGCATGCTCTTAACAGAATAGTCCTAAGCAACCCACAGTCTCTGGCCTGTAGAGCCTCTGTCTGTGTGGCAGAGATGTCTTAGAGCCTTATAAGAAGTAAAACTCTGGACAAACTTGTAAACACAGTCTAAAGTTTAAATGTACTATCTGGGTCACAACTAGATCCATCAGCAAAAAATAAAAAACTTAATGGCCGAGGTAGGTGAGGACAAACTTTGACCAAGCTTCATTGGAACACTGAGGTATATGATCACAAAGGTGACTATTACAATGCCAGGTTTTAAAAAAAAAAACAAACAAGCTGAACGATACATTATAGGACATCATGCATTGCTGGAGAGCGAGATTTCACAGATTTAGTCCAGGCAAGTTAGTTAAACAAACTAGCAAAACAACAATAACAATAGCCTTAAGGACAGAAACGCATAATCCATGATTGTTTTATTATCTAAAAAGTTCAGTATTCAACAAAATTATGAGATGTGCAAAGAAATAAAATGTGGGGCTTCCCTGGTGGCGCAGTGGTTGAGAGTCCGCCTGCCGATGCAGCGGACACGGGTTCGTGCCCCGGTCCGGGAAGATCCCACATGCCGCGGAGCGGCTGGGCCCGTGAGCCATGGCCGCTGAGCCTGCACGTCCAGAGCCTGTGCTCCGAAACGGGAGAGGCCACAACAGTGAAAGGCCCGCGTACGGCAAAAAAAAAAGAGAAAGAAAATGTGACCCATTCTTAGGGGAAAAAAAGTCAGTAGAGAGTGCCTGAATTTTCCCAGATGTTGAAAATAGTAGACCAAGTTTTTGAAGTAGCTATTATAAATATGTTAAAAAGTAAAATAAACTTTATTTAAAGAATTAAAATATATATGAAAATAATGACTCAGTGAATAGATTATATCAAAGGAGAAAAAATTATTTAAAAAGCAGTGGGAATTGTGGAATAGTACAGTAACAAAGATGAAACATTGAGTAGAAGGGCTCAATAGCAGATCTATGTAAAAAGAGAAGGAAAAAAGAACCAGTGAACATGAAAACAGATGAATGATAATTTTCTAATCTGAATGCACAAAAAGACTGAAGATAAATGAACAGAGTATGAAACTTTTGGGACAATATTACGTATACCAATATACAGGTAATGAGAGTCCTAGAAGAAGAGGAAAGAGGGGCGGGGGGTAATTTGAGATACAGTGGTTGAAAACTCCCGAAACTTGATGAAAAAGAGTAATCTACAGATCCTGGAAATCAACAAATAAGCAAATAAGATAAATACTAAGTGAATCAAACTGAGACGTGCCATAATATGTCACACTATTAGAAGACAGTGAAAATCTTTAAAGTAGCAAGAGAGAAACAACTCATACAGAGGAATGACTACAGAAAATGGCTGACATCTGACCAGAAACAATGAAGATGAAAAGAGTGGAATAATGTATTCAGACTACTGCAAGAAAAAAAACCCATCAACAAGAGTAATATATTGAGCAATATTATCCTTTAGTAATAAATGTGAATAAAGATCTTTCCAGATAAAGACTGAAAGATTTCATATAGGATTTCTTGCCATACAAAAAGTACTACAGGAAGTCTTTCATGATGAGAGAAAGTGACACCAGTGAATAACTCATTTACAGGAAGAAGTTAAGACTGCTGGAAATGATAAATGTATGAGTAAATATAAAAGTTTCTATAAATTTGTTTTTTCTTGTTCTATTACTTTAAAATACATAATATGGTATAAAGCAATTATAATTTGGCATTATTATGTAGAGAGATTATTGTAATATATTGATTATAACAGTACATATGGCAATAAGAACATAAAATGGAGAGGGGGAAAAGGAGATATATTGGAGCAAAATTTCTCTATTTTAGCAGAATTAAGTTGAATTAGATTTAGATAAGCTTAGATACATATTGTTATCGCTAAAAAAACCACTGAGAAAAGTATCATTTTTTAAATCAGCAGAGAGGTTAAACTGATACACTGAAAATATTTGTCACAAAATAAGGCAGTAAATGAGAAACAAAAGAGTAAAATGTCGTTAGACAAGAAGAAACTAACAAGATAGCAGACATAAATTCAGCCTTATTAATACTTACATTAAATGGGAATGGACTAAATACCCAAATCAAAAAGTAGAGATTGTTAGACTGGATTTTAAAAATCCAATTATATAGGGCTTCCCTGGTGGTGCAGTGGTTAAGAATCCGCCTGCCAATGCAGGGGACATGGGTTCGAGCCCTGGTCTGGGAAGATCGCACATGCGGTGGAGCGGCTAAGCCCGTGAGCCACAACTCTTGAGCCTGAGCTCTAGAGCTTGCGAGCCACAACTACTGAAGCCTGCACGCCTAGAGCCCGTGCTCCGCAACAAGAGAAGCCACTGCAACGAGAACCCTGCGCACTGCAACTAGAGAAATCCTGTGTGCAGCAACGAAGAGCCAACGCAGCCAAAAATAAATTAAATAAATAAAATTTTTAAAAATCCAATTGTCGGGCTTCCCTGGTGGCACAGTGGTTGAGAGTCCTCCTGCCGATGCAGGGGACACCGGCTCGTGCCCCGGTCCGGGAGGATCCCGCATGCCGCGGAGCAGCTGGGCCCGTGAGCCATGGCCGCTGAGCCTGTGCGTCCGGAGCCTGTGCTCTGCAACGGGAGAGGCCACAACAGTGAGAGGCCTGCGTACCGCAAAAAAAAAAAAATCCGATTGTCTATATGTTATATATGAGACTCACGTTAAATTCAAATGCACAAATAGGCTACAAGTTAAAGAATAGTAAAAGATATACCATGCAAACAGTAACCATAAGAGAACTGGAGTGTTAAAGATGACAAATGGCAGCACGTCAGGACTATATAAGACTTAAAAATGTACATGCGCCCTTGGAATACAGGATGTAAATGTACATGCACTTCTAAATGTATAGAACCCCTATATATATGAAGCAAGAACTGAAAGATTAAAAGAAGAAATGAAAACTTTAACAACATTGCCTGGATTTTTCGATACTTCACTCTTTATAATTTATAGGAAAACTAGACAGAAAATAGCAACGATATAGGAGTCTTCAACAGCACTGTCAACCAACTATGTTAAATTGGCATGTAGAGAACACTCCACCAAATGACTGCAGAATACACATTCTGTTCACTCACTCACACTCACGGAACATTTTACAGTAGAAACAGTTTGCTGTTCTGCAAAACAAGTCTCAATGAATGTAAAAATATTGATATACAAGGCGTTGCTTTGACCACAGCAAAATTATATTAAAAATCTACAACAGAAGGAAATCTGGGAAAACCCCAAATAGTGGAAATTAAACAAGATACTTCTAATCATACATGATCAAAGGAAAAAAATCACAAAGAAAACTTAAAATATTTTTAACTGAATGAAAATAAACCCCCAGCATATGAAAACTTATAGGATGTAGCTAAAGCAGTGTTTAGAAGGGAATTTATAGATTTAAATGCCTATATTAGAAGAGATGTCTCAAATCAATAACATAAGTTTCCACCATAAGAAACCAAACTAAATCCAAAGCAAACAGAAGGAATGAAATAATAAATATTGGAGCAGAAATCAATGAAATAGAAGATAGAAAAGTAATAGAAAAAAATCAGTGAAACCAATCAAAGATTTAGTCTCTGATAAAATGAACAAAACTGATGAAATCTAGCTAGACCAAGAAAATATGAGAAAAGATACAAGTTACCAAAATCCAGAATAATAACTAAAAATATAGAGGAAAACTGGTGAACATCTTTGTGACTTTGGGTTAGGCAAAGTGTACTTAGACACAGTAGTGAAAGCATGACCCATGAACTAAAAATTGATAAATTGGAGTCCAGTAAAAGTAAAAATGCTTGTGCTTTAAAAGACACCATTAAGAAAATAAAAAGACAAGCTATAGTGGGGAAAATATTTGCAAATCATATGTCTGATAAATGACTTTTATCCATATAATATAAATAACATCCAAGAATAATAAGACAACTCCATTTATAAAATGGACAAATGGCTTGAATAGACATTTCACCAAAAAAGCTATTTTTAAAAGCTAATAAGCAGATGAAGAACACAACATGATTAATCTTTAGGAAAATGCAAAGTAAAGTTCCAGTAATATACTGCTGCATACCTACTAGGAAGTCTGTAATCAAAAGCCAGATAATACTAAGTGATGGAGGGAATATGCAAAATCCGAAACCCTCATTAATTTCTGATGGGTTATGTGAATCAGCCACTTTCCAAAAGTTAGGCAGTTTCTTAAAACTTTAATTCATTCAAGAGAAATGAAAAGTTACGTCCATGTAAATACTTGTATTGATGTTTACTTCAGTAACGTTTAAAAATTTTAATGGAATCTTACGATTTGTTACTTTTCATTAAAAAAGAAGATAGGACAATGTACATCAGGGTAGCAGCAGCAGCACCATCACCTGGGAACTTGTTGGAAATGCAAATTATCAGACCTTTACCCCAGACCTACTGAATCAGAAACTTCGGGCAACGGATGCAGCAGTCTGCATTTTTAACAAGGCTTCTAGGTGATTCTGCTACATGCTAAAATTTGGGAGCCACATACCTTCATATTCCAATAGTAGTGTGGTTGTCTCTCTCTTTGGGAAAAAATTCTTACCTCCTGAGTCCCCTCAACCCCAAATGCTATTTTTAGTTGTTTTTTTTTTTTAAAGTTTTAAAGTGCAAACACTTTTTAAACAGAAGTATTACATATAAAATTCAAATTTCGTGTTTCTCTTGGAAAATCACAAGATGAGGCAGTACTCCTCTGGACTTCCCTACATGGCAGTATTGAGCTGGAGGAGATTCTGTGTATCCCTTGAGACAAAATGGGCTCTTCAGTGTGCATCTGTCCCACACAGCTTTCTTCATGCATCTTCATTATCTGCATGGCCCATTTGGGTCTAATTTGTTTACTCTTCAGTTGAAACCCAAACTACTTGAGTGCAAATTACAGATTTTGGAAAGTACATTGGATTCTCCAAGTATGCAAGAAAGTATTTTTAAGATAGTAGTGTTATAATGGTTCTGGAAGAATATGTAGAGTTTGATTTTTATAGCTGTATTTTCAGTTAGTTCAGTGACTTTGTTCAAATTATGTGCTCTTTGGAGGGAGGATTACTTTTTGTTTTATGTCCCAGGAATCTCAATAATAGTTTACTTACTCCTAGAGTGGATAGATTGTTTTTTACTTGTGTTGTAAAACAATTGGTTTTGCCTTTAAAAAAAATAGGACTTCTGTGACAGCAATTTGAAATGAGAAATCTTCTTACATTTCTGCAATAACCATGTCATTTATTTATAATCTAAGTAGCTTTAAGAAAAATAGCCAAGGTAATTATTCAAAGAATTTAGTGATAAAGTTCTTATTTCTAGATGAAAAGGCAGAAGGTTGAGATGTTGCACAGATTGTAGCAATGCTGTGTGAATACTTTGGTATTAGACACTTGAAATGTGAAATTTATTGATTTTTTCCCTCTCCCCCATTCATACATTTTTTGATAAAGTGCCTAAGTCCTTTTTGAAAACAGTGATATTCTAGTTAATAGACTAATGAAAAGATAGTTTAATAACTTTAAATTATTAAACATGTTAGCTTGTTTGAATCAATTTCTGGTTTGTTCATAATAATGGGGGGTGGGGTGGGGGGGAGTGTCTGATCTGCCCGTCAGGAGCACCTAAGAGACAATCCATCTCAAAGCAAACAGCTCCCTTCCGTATTTTGAGATCTTGAACACTGCCACTGCTGATTTCATTATTCTCCTGGCAAATAGTCACAGAATCTGCTATAATCAATTTCCTCAAAGATGTTGAATAATTTTCCTGAAATTGCTAATGAAACAGGAAAAAATGAAACAATATATTCATGTCATAATGAGTGTTCCCATTTATAATTTTTGTTACCTGATTTTAATATTTTAACTGACTTTATAATGTTCTAAACATGAGAACCATTAGTTAAGAAATCTTTATTGTTGAGGGAATGTCCCACCTCTGAGTGGGAAGTTAGTAGCACCTTTCTTGTAAAGTTGTAGTAAAAATTAATTCAGAGCATTCTTTTTATTACTATACTTAATACAGGGTAAAATTAAAAATAGGTTCATTTGATTAAAAAAATAGCTCAATATGTTAATATCTTTGAGATTCTGATAAGCATGTTTTGCTCATAAATATTTAATTACTTGTTTTATAATTAGATTACCAATCCATAATACATTTTATATTCAGATATTTAAATAAAAGATTACTTGCAGTTACAATCAAATTCTGTGGAGTGCAAGTAATAGTTGGAAATATCCATACATTGTTCAAATAATGCAGTTGATAGTTCTACTTGTGTATAGCTTTTAAGAAAGTCAAGTTAATGTCCTATTTTTTAAGTTATTTTCAGGTGGGAATGTGATCCTTATATATTTTCATTTGTCAATTCTGAACTAAAATTTTTGAATTTTGGAAAACAGCTTTTTTTTTACGGTGGGTGGGTACCTGCGTAATTTTAAAAGAAGATCAAAGTTTGGTTTATTATTTACATCACAATTTAGAAAGATGTTTTAGGAGTATTTCATTGGCTAGAACTAAAAAGCGTGATTTAAATAGCATCTGAAATATAATCAGTTCTCATGTTAATTAGTAGGGTTTTCATTGGCGCTTTTATACATTTAACATTTATAATTTATCTCATGAGTTTAAAAGATTTTAATTTGTCTTGTAAAGAAATGAAACTTTAAAACAAGAATCAGATTACTTTTTGGTAATTAACTGCCTAGAAATGTCTGTAGCTCAAAAGCAGAACCAACAAATTTAGGCACAAAATAGCAGGTAGAACATTTTAACCACTAGTAATCAGTGGAACATAGTAACTGCATAGAGGACTTTTATATTTAGAAAATCATCCATATGTTCACCATTTTAATTTCATTCTAACACTCTTTTATTAAATGAAACATTATGCCACGTCCCAAGGAGTATACAAAGGTGAACATGTCGTTCTACCTGTAAAAACAGTTACAACCTAGTAAAAAAATGTATTTCAATATAAAATTTTGACAACACTCATGATAAAAAATTGGCGTTCAACTATAGTGTTTAAAATCCAGTAGGTATGTTGAAAAAATCTTGTTTTAGTAAAACAATTGTGTTGGTATAACAGGAAAATACAGGTAATAATTATTTGTCCTAACTGCTTCCAGAATTAGACTGTGTGACTGTTGTCTTTAAAGTGAATAAATTCTCAAAAAACGTCCCCTCATGCTCACAGAGCTAATTCATTTTATTTTTTTAGTGAGAAAGTGAAAATCATACAACAAATTTGCATTCAATAAAAGCAGAATAAGCTGTTGACATAAATATGATTGCTCTAAATGGACACAGGCATCTACTATGTCCTATAGAGATTTAAAAAAATGTTTTTTAGTTTTATTCTTAATTACATGTAATACCCCCAAATGTGGTCAAACCTACTTAATACATGTAGAAGATAGAATAATAAAGTATGGATTCTGTCTTAATCACTTTGCTCTATTAAATATTAAAGGTCTGTTATTAATAGCACTTTTGTAATGGATGACATTTTCTACCTTGAATGAAAATCTCATCTCCTTTCATGTATTCATTGCAGAAGTTATATAATCTTTTCAATTCTGAATCTTGTACCAAAGGAATTTTCTTTTGGCTACGTACTGTATTTTCTTTGTATTCAATAACTGCCCCAGTTCTTGACATGTAATAAATGCTCAACAGTTACTTGGTGAATGCATAAATGGCCATATGATTGAATGATGGAAGGAATAAAAAAGAATAAATGAATTGTCACAGAGCAAAATCTCTTTGTTTAGTTCAAATAAGCTGTTTTCAGGTTTTGGTGTGTAAACTTCTGCTGTCAGGGAGATTTTATGATTTGTGGTCTTTCAGAACCTCTGTAATGGTTAGCTGTGTTATAATTGAGTTCTGCAATATATTAATGGACAGGGAGTCTCTTAATTACATTTAGTAGGGAAAATTGACAAAACAGTAAGTTTTTACCAGTTGTATACCTTAATTATAATTTGAGAAATCTGTAAAGTACTCTACTAGATTCTTTGTTTGAGGAATGGCTGTAAGCCACTTTCTAAAATCTGAGCTATCTATAGGAATGTTTTAAGACAAATTAAAAATAAAAGAAACTGAGTTTTCAGGGTGAAATTTTAGAAGATTCAAGCAACCTTAGGGCATTCTAATCCTATCTCATATCCAAGTAAACTTCAAGAGTAAACCTATTTCTTAACATTTTAGTATCTTTCAAGAAAAACAAATTTATGATTGCAAAAACTTTACTCTCTGGGTAGGCTCTGAATATATGTCACTTATACAAATCCTCTTTGGTAATCAAATGTAGCCAAATAATTCCATCTTGTAGGAAAATAAGGATTAAAGTAGACTTCTCAAACACCAGTTTCTGTGACTATGTTTGATGTTCTGCAAACGTGAATGTGTTACACTGGAAGTATGTATTCATTATTTGGTAAACAAAATACATCTATAGACAATGGACATAAATTGACCTGGAATCAAGATTCAAACAGTAGTGAAGTGTCTAATCATAGAAGAGACTAAATGTGTGTACTATATGCTATGGAATTTAAGAAAATTATGGAAATGTAACATGATTTAACCAACCACTTAGAAAGGACAATTTATTTTCTCCATTCTCGTTTGAAATCTTGCACTTACATGCTAGTAGTCATTTAATAAATGGTCTCTTGAAAATTGAATATAATATTCCTATTCACATCTTTAACTCTAAAAGTTAAATAAATGAACTAGTTCAACTCTGTAAAAAGGCAGGATGATAGGATAATAACAATAGCACTGGATTTGGGCTCAAGAGACCTGAGTTAAATATATTACTCACTCACCCTGAACATATTAAATAGGTTATCTAGGTTCTGAATTAATTGTCTATTTTCAACCTCAAGAAGTTCAGTATCAACTTATTTAATAGATGTTCTCTCTAAAACCAATTTAATAGGAATTGTCCTTAGTACAGCTTATGAGTAAGGTGAAGGGATTCTGGGGGTCTTTCCCACTAGGTCCTGAGGGCCTTTGCTGCAATAATTACACCTCATCTATCCCCCAAATCCAAAGTCTTCTGTTCTATTTTCCCTAATAAAACATTTTCCTTCTAACAGGCACCTTCAGGAGATAAAATAGCTTAACCTAACTAAGTGGCAATAATTTAAGAAATTTCAGGCAAACTGCCAAGGCAGCAGGGAAGGCATTCTGTAAGTGGGTGATCCATTTAAAGATCCTCAAATCATGGACTGTCCATTTCTTGTGCTCACAGGTCCAATCCTGATAATAAAGTTGACTGGTTTTAACACAATACAGTTTTGATCACACAGACATAAGGGTCAAAGATGAGTATTTAACAGCCACAATTTGAAGCCTGCTGTGCAGTCTTTGGTCCTAGCATATAGTTTATTGACATTTGTCTTCTGTTTTTATTGCACAGTATATATGAATAAAGCCAAGATACACTTTTTCCATTTATTTAAAACTGATTTAATTAGAAACAGTTTTTTTTTAAAACGTCTTGCCTATTTGTCTTTTGAAGAGTCACCTGGGTAATGACAAAAGATTGAACACCAAGCTTTGTGGAGTTATTGCCTTGTAGCTATCCTCAGCAGCCAAAGGTGGCTTTAAAAAATATTTTATAAAATTAATCTGTCAGTGCTAGATTATTGTTGACAAATCTGCGTGTCTGTAAGTATGTGCTGTAAGCTTAGGATGGACAAGTGTTTGGACTTTCATGTCTGGGAATTATGCCATCAGTACCCACAGTTGATTCACATGTTTTTTTTGGCTCTTTCCCCCATACCATCTGTGTGTTTGGCATTCTGCCTGCTTGCAAGTTGGTGAGACCTGTGCCAACATAATGGAATGTAGATTGATGGTACGTAGAATGCTGCAAAATGTAGCATTTTAAAGAGGAAAACTTACTTCAGGGGGTACCACGTTGGTTCAACATATGGCCTTCTGTGGATACCTGAGGAGAAAGGGTGAACAAAGACATGGAATCCACAGATACTCCCAAATGGCATCAAAAATAAGAACACTGTGAAAATCTCTATGCAAGTACAAAATGAAAACATCCTCGCACACCTTATGGCTTGACATATTGAACATTAAGTCATATGTGGATTCTCCATGAAAATGCTCATTAGTAATAGACCATTTTACATGGCACATTGAATATTTCAGGAGCATCTCTTAACAGTGTGCTCAGGAGAGTTACGTATGCCATTAAAATTGCAACGTTCCTTGGAGAAAATATCAGAGCTTAAATGCTTACGTTTTGAGGGCCAGAGAATAAGATGCTAGGTTTTGGAATTGTCATGAAAAGCACTGACTGATCTTAATTTTTTATGTCAGTGAGTGAGAATTTTAATATTATATAGTTTGAATTAAGCATGTTATGCTAGGTTATGCTGCAAGAAAAAAAACAAGCCTTTAAATCTCTATGGCTTAACCCAGTAGAAGTTATATCTTGTCCATGGGTTAGATAGTTGTCCTCTAAATAGCCCAGGTACTTGCAGCCAGTACCTGTGCTATATTGTAAGTACAGTGTCACCTTGGCAGCATCCAGCCTACAGATGGAGTGGGAAACAGGGCAAAAAGAAGGAATCCTGGACAGGTAACTACTCCTGGTTACAGATGATACTTATTACCCCTGTTTCCTCCAGTTACAATCTACTGGCCAGAACTAGTCAATGGTTAAGCTGCTAGGAAATACAGAAGAGAACAGAATATCAAGGAATATCAACAGCCACTTCTATAGCAGAGGATGTCAGCACTAAATCTTTTTTGTGCGGAAAATCCAAGGGAGTAATGATGTTCCTACCCATTCACCTACTAACAGAATCTTGAATTTTCAGGTACCCTAGGCATCCCAGGTGTGATCTCCTCAGAGGTCTGTGTATTGGACTTCTAATTCTGTGTTTCCAGTGCCTTGCACAGCCTATGGCATAGCTTTGTTTTGTGAATGAATGAAATCTGAACTCCTGTTTTACTAATCAGAAGCAATTAAGTGATTCTCATAAATTCCCAGACTTAAGCAGATCTTCTGACTCCCGGTGTCACGCTTTGCCAATATAGGGACACTTTATTTGCATATTTTCTACCTTTTTTTTTTTTTTTGAGTAAATGTTTTGAGACTAGAGGACATAGTTGTTCCCTTTAAAAAGTTTAAAAAACGATTAAGTAGTAGTTTTTGACTGTAGGAGTTTGCCGTTTTGCCTCCCCAAAATGTACTTTGCGTGGAGGTCTGGACTTGCTCTGAGCATGCTCTGTGGAGTCAGGACAACATCCGTCCTGCGGTGAGTTTACATTTATTGGTTTGGGGAAGGTCTGGAATTTTGTTCTTCCCTAATAAGAGGATTCTGCCAAAATCTTTATTCCAAGTTACCAGGAAGTGTGGTTAGTCATAGCGTTAGTGCACACTGTAAGCTAGAGAATATGCGTTTAATAATGCCATAGGTCCTGCCTTGTAGTACTTACACTTGAAAATGTGGTGCAGACCTACAGAAGTATCTGGCTGTAGCTCAAAGCGAAAGCATTTTAAATCACATTACTGGCAGGGGAAGAATGTTGCTCTGTCTTTAGAATCAGCAGTAAAGAGATCTAGAAATCAAACAAGTACACTGCAGATCAGAGAGAGGATAGAGAATTTATATGAGGACATTGTAAAGAAGCAAATAAACTGGGGTTTTGAGCTTCATTCACATTTGTACTTCACCAGCACTTTTCTATTTCCATATCTTCTTGAGGAAGATCTGCTAAAGATTTGTTTTCTGTTTCAAGAAGAGGAAGAGGCTAAAGGACATTTAATCAAACTCCAAGGCAAATAATTATATACATATACATTTAGGAAGCAATTTTAATCTGATTTTTGGAGGTGGAAGTTGGAAAACATGGACTAAGCTTTTTTTTTTTTTTTTCAGATGTTGGGGGTAGGAGTTTATTAATTAATTTATTTTTGCTGTGTTGGGTCTTCGTTTCTGTGCGAGGGCTTTCTCTAGTTGTGGCAAGCGGGGGCCACTCTTCATCGAGGTGCGCGGGCCTCTCACTATTGCGGCCTCTCTCGTTGTGGAGCACAGGCTCCAGACGCACAGGCTCAGTAGTTGTGGCTCACGGGCCTAGTCACTCCGCGGCATGCGGCATCCTCCCAGACCAGGGCTCGAACCCGTGTCCCCTGGATTAGCAGGCAGACTCTCAACCACTGCGCCACCAGGGAAGCCCCGAGGACTAAGCATTTTTAACATCTTCACAAAGGCAGTGAACTTGTGACAAGTAGAAGGTAGTCTGCAGGATAAGGGAGGATGAGGATGAGAGTGGGAAATAAGGTTAGGCAATCCTGAAACAAAATGAAACCAAAAAAATTGAGTACCTGAAATAAATAGTTGACCAGTTCAAAACATGGGATATTATTTCTGAGCTCTATGCTTTGACTGCAGCAGGGGGTAAAGGAAGAACATTGGAGAGCTTTACTGTAATGTGAAGGCTTGTTTTCTGCTTCTGACCTTTAGAGAGTAACAGGTATTGAATTCAAGTTCTTGTTACCTTGAGGATTTGAAAAAGTTTTAGCATGTTCAAGGGATGATTACATACAGAATTAACTAACTTACACTGATACACTTTATCTAGTTTGTTAGGTTGAAAGAAATTTAGTTTGCTGTGACATGTAAACTAGTGTAGCTACAGTCAAATCTTGGAAATTATTCACTACAATACTTGCAAGGAAGAGTCTTTAAATAAAAATCAATTTCAGTTCAACTATAAAGTTTTTCTGAGAATCATGTCTTTCTCTGTTTGGTTTAAAGAAAAACAGTACTTTTTGGTGATGCTTTTGTTTTCATATAGTGACAACTTATTGATGCATGTGACTACTTGCTTTTGGAATATTTGTTCACTTTAAAAACAGTAATGGAAGAGTACTTAAAATTTTATAGTACATTAGTAATCACACATCTCAAATAGATGAATGATACCCTGTGAATCACAAGGAGAAAGCTATAGGGGAAAAAAGTCAACAAGTTCATTTCTAGATACCTCTTAGCTATAAACCTCTAAGCACTCTTCATTTGTCAATACCGAACTTTAATGAGTCCGGATAAGAAGCTAGTCAATGGATATCCATTTAGCTGGAGATAATCTGAACTCCAGCTGATTGTCCTAGCAGCTGTGTGACTTCATTACCATTAGAAAGGCATACAGCCAAGCCAGCTGGTGCCCAAACCGGCTACTCAATACACAGAGCATATCTATTTGTTGGTTTACATATCAGAATTACACAGGCTCCATGAAAAGTTTGGAGAATGAAATAGAATCTGCATAAAGATTTAATTTAAAGGGCTTATCATTACTATGCCAAGTACAGCTAGTTTATTTTGTTTCTGCTACGATACAGTGTATTGTGGTTGTTTTTGGTTCTTCCATAAATGCAGCCTACATGCAGAATTTGTATTTAGATACCAAACATAACTGCACATCATAATTTCCCAGTTAAGAAAACATCTTTTTGGTTGTTTGCTTTAGTGCTTACAACAGTGCATTTTCATTTTTTTAAGGCAGCTTTAATAGAAAACAGTTGCAGGAACGTGTTAATAGCTAGTTTAGCTTCCATCTGTCCCCTCCTTTCCATCCCCAATTCCACTGTCTAGATCAGGCTTCTGGTGGCTCTCCTTTGCACTTTTGCAAAGGTTTTCTAACTGGATCTGCTCTCTAGTCTCTCACCGCTTTATGTTACTATTAAAAAATTGTCTTGACTCTCATCCTCATTGCACAGAACAGTGTTTATAGTATAGTCTCTGGACCAGAAACATCTGGAGTGCAGATTTTAACCCCATTCCAGATCTCCTGAATAAATCTAAAAGATGATCTTATTTATATTAATCTTTGAAAATCACTCTATAATAAGAATACCGCAGGTAATTCTTCCTTAAAATGTACTCCCAATTTAATAAGATGATTAACACTTTTGCTTAAGTAAAAATGAGTCAAAATATAGATCATAAGTTCAAAGTATGTGACAAATCAGTATATGTAAGTAATCCATGCAGTGTTATAGTAGAGAGCAAGGGGTTTGTTAATCTCCTCTTAAGGGTAACACAATATACAAGGATGGATCAGTTCCTGGAGGAGATAGTCACACAAATATGGAGTTTGTGCAAGCATGCAGATGTTTCTAAAGCAAGGACTAACAACAACATACAGTCACTTACATAAATTAAATCCTGGAGAGGCACAAAATCACAAGGGGAAAAAAAGACAGGAACTTAATTGCTGGAGTGAAAGTAAAAAATCAAAAGAACAGCACAAACCCTTTGAAATCTTAAGCTGTCTAGTGGTGCTTTCATCGATTCTAGTTTTCTGTAAGTAAACTGATCCTTGAAGGGAAGATTGGAGTTCAAGCTGAGGGTAGTAGAAAGTTCTTAAGTGAAGGAGAAAGGAAGTCTGAGAGTCAGAATACTAGGTAAGGTTTTTCAAAGATGGTAGGAATTGTGCTGGGCTTTGAATGATAAGTACAGGTACCAAGAGGGTTTTTGCAGTTGGGATGCACTTTGATGGGAGCAGTGGTATAGGTCGTATCATATTTTCAAGGACTGTGTATTGGCATTTTAACTGCAATTATAAAACCCAAGACAATGGAAACCAAACTTTGAATTAAGTTGTCAATCTAATGTCAAATTTTATGATCTTTTTATTTCTGTCAACTGCATTTAAGGCTCCAACTTTTATAAATTGCATTGTAGTGCCCGAAAAAACAACTATTACCAAAAGTATTTCAGAATCGTAAGTGAATACTATAGGTGTGTTTGGCTTGAGTTATTTATTGTTGTGTAACACACTACTTCAAACTGTAAGGACTTAAAATGACAATTTTATCTTACAGTTTTGTAGGGCAGGGATTTGGAAAGTGATCAGTGGGTGATTTATCTCCGATTCATGAACATTAGCTCTGGCAGCTGGGGCTGGAGGATCCAATTACAAAACAGTTTCTTCACCCACATCTCTGGTACCTTGGTACTTGACTTTTCTCTCTCCCTCCAGGATGCTTGACTTATCTCTCTCCCTTCAGGGTGGGAAGGCCTCTTCTCTCACTTCTCACATCATGGAGGTCTCAAGTTAGTTGAGCTTCTTACTTGGAGGTTGGGTGGGTCCCCTGGAAAGCACACATTTCAGAAACAGCTTTCCAAGAGACAAAGGTGGAAGCTTCAAGGCCTAGATTGTCACTTCCACTGCATTCTGTCAGTTAGGCCCAGGTTCAGAAAGATGGAAATAGACTGTACCTTTCATTGGGGTATGACATGTGATCAGATAGGCATAGAATCTATTGACAACTGCTATTGAGAGAAGCTGCAGCATTCACCCTCTCCCCCCCACAAATTTATGGCCATACCACACACAAAATATACTATCTCCCAAGACCCTCAAAAACCTCATCGATTATGACATCAGCTCAAATTCCAGAAGCTTGTTATTTAAATCAGGTGCAGGCATAGATGAGGTTCCTGAGTGTACTTCCTCTAGTACAGCTCCTTGAGTATGATTTATCTTGAAATAAAGATCTATTAACTAAAGAGACAAATTATCTCTACGCTCTGTACACGCCCAACATACAATGGTGTGGGATAATAGGCCATAGACACTTCCATTCAAAAAGTAAGGAAATGCAAAGTACATAGCAGTTACTGGTTCTTAATAATTCTGAAATTCAGCAGAGCACATATTGTCAGTTTCTTGTTTACTACCTAGCTCAGCTTCCTGGAGATGATTCTCTTAACTCTTAGTTCTGCTGTCTGAGACACTGTCTTTTCCAGAAAAAAATAGCGCATGTTTTCTGTTAAACAGTTTTCTCAGCCTGCTACCTTCCCATATAGTAGGTTGGATCTTCAACAACTTCTTTTCATTTTGTACTGTCTCTGTCCCCATCAGTCCAATTGGAAGAGTTCCTTTAAAAACTTTTCATGCTTCCTGTGTGTCAAATTATAAATCCACTCCACTAGACAACAGACCATACCCCTATATATCTTCCTGATAGACTTTTCTCTAACTTGGGTTGCCTAAGAGCATGCTGTGGGAGGATTCCCTTAAGATTCTTAAAAACCCTATTACCTGAAAGTCTATAAAGCAGACTCTTTAGAAGATCCACTAAGCAAGACCTTAAAATTTTTTAGGCCTTAACAAACAATTTTAGTAACAACTTGGTGATCTTTAGCCTGAGTTCATGTGTTATTTTTAGTGCCTGGATTTTATCTTCTCTCTGAAGCCAGTTCTTGAGAATCTTTTGATGGGAGGGGCTGAAAAATGAGAAACAGTTTTTTCAAACCGATCAAGTCCTGGCTCATTAATTATTTTCTTTAAATTTTGCTTTAAAACTTAAGTTCCTTTGTTATTTGTTCCATCTTTCTCTCTCGCTCTCTCTCTCTCCCTCCCTCCCTCCCTCCCTCCCTCCCTCCCTCTCTCTCTCTCTCTCTCCCTCTCTCTCTCTCTCTCTCTCTCTCTCTCTCTCTCTTTCTCTCTCTGTCTTGCATTTTACTGTAGGCAGCTGGAAGATGTGAAATTCTTTTCTACATTTTGCCTAGAAATTTTCGCAGCTGTATTCATGAGTTTATTAGATACCATTCCTATCTTACATGTAACAAGAAGGAGAAATGTTGCTAGACAGTTTACCACTCTACAACACAGGTCCTCTTTTCTCCAGTTCCCAGTAAAATTTTCCGCACTGTATTCAGATCCCCACCAGTAGACTCCCTGATGTCCTTTGAGCGTCTGCCCACCAGCCAGTCCCCAGACCAACACTTCCAGGCAAAATGCTTACAATACCTCTAGATTGCTTATGCTTAGGAGTGGTATATATCATTTAGTTTTAATTTATATTATTAATAATAGTAAAATCAAAAGGGTGGAGTTGAGATTTCACAAAGTATACGGAAATGCTACTAGTTACTTCTTGTACTTCTGATTATTCCACTTTAGGAAAGTTACGATAGCAACAGGAAAGCAAGGAGCTCTTCAATCATGTCTGTTTTCTTATCTCAAGCCCTTACTCTGGTACCAAACATACATTAAAAATTAAATGAATAAGTGAATTAATAGTAAACTATGAGCAATTTTTAAATGCAGAGAAAGGTAAAGTAATTTTATTTGAAAGGTTGATCAATAAAAATATGAAAGTCTTATGAACTTTTTATCCAAAAAGTTGAAGTTTAAGATAACTTGTAGTCTAGGTCGGTAAAGTTATAAGGGCAAAGATGTTAATCAAACTAAAAATTCAAGAAAATAAGCCATTGTTTGATTCTTAAAAGTTAACATTGACTTACAGCAAATAAACAGTCAAGAATATTCATAGGAGCATATAAAATTGGGAAACAAAAATATATAAAAATATTCAAAAAAGCTAGAACAAATTCATGAATAATAACTCCACAGGGGCAAACAGGCTGTTGAGTTATAGTCTCAATTCAGCTTATTTTCCAATTTTGAGATTGACCTGTGGGAGAAGAAATGTGTCCTCTTCTTATTGCCATGGCCAGAAAGAAAATACTGGGATGAGCTGGGTGTCTGATCCACTTTGGCAGTTCTTAGGTTTTCTGTTTTCAGTATGTGGAAAAGTATTTAATTGTTCTATCCTTTATCTTAACTTCACTCAGCCATGCTTTGAGCAACTTCTGCCACTCACTTTTCAGAAGGTATTTGATTTAGTTATTTACTACTAGGCCTTAAAGTTAGATTATGTAGTCTAAGGGTGTACACTAGGAATCAAGAGACAGTTATCTCTGCCACAGCTCATTAACTATTTGCAAATCATTCCATTCAGGGTATTTCCCCCAGTTTTCTTGCTTGTAAAAGAAATTTTCAAACGATGATCTGTGAGATTACATCTTTATGATTCAGTTAATCTATCCCTGATCTGGGATATCTTAATTTCATTTTTGGTGTTGAAGAAGACTTGGACCAGAAGACAGAGGAGTCAAACCAAAAGTGAATCTTTCAG
Organism: Delphinapterus leucas; assembly: GCF_059928025.1. Lineage (NCBI taxonomy): Eukaryota > Metazoa > Chordata > Mammalia > Artiodactyla > Monodontidae > Delphinapterus > Delphinapterus leucas. The sequence goes on along the minus strand of NC_143137.1, from coordinate 67,185,221 downwards.
AAGTGATATTGATAGCCAATAAAAATCATGTCTTTGTAGATTGTGGGAGCAAAAAAAACCTCACCCATCTCTCTCTTGAAGAGTTCCAAATGAGCAAAACCTACTGAAAAAATGGAACCATATATTATTTTAATCAAATGAAGCCTTGCGTCCCACCAAAGCTGGTAATGCTCTGCCTCAGACAACTACTTCATGCCGTCTCAGATCAAACTGAGTTATATTGCTGGGCAAAAACCAGTAAAAAGGACAGAAAAGGAAATTTGAGCATAAATACATTTGGAGCATTATTTGCTACATGTTACCGCTTCAGAAACATGTAAAAACCTTTTATTCATGTAGTAATAAGGTAAGCTTTCCAAAACAGAGTCACAGCTGTCTTTTTAGATTGAGGCCCATCTCTAAGATATACGTTTCCCCTCCCTCTGTTCAAGAAATTACGATGAGGACTCAATCATCAATCAAATCAAATTAAAACTCTACCTTCACATTGTCAAAGCCTTTCATGTTTACACAAATGTCTTTTCTTTCTCTTCAAAATCCAGTTTTTTTCTAGCTTCATCTCCAAGTGATTCCTCTCCTTCCCTATCAATTATAATTTGTTCCCCACATGGGAGCAATTAATACATTTACGTATTAATTAAGGCAAGTATATAGATATACCAGTATTTAAAGTAATTAGTAGTTTTGACGTTTTCAGTCTGTTGAGGTGACTGTCTTCTCATTGTACAATCCAAATTAGTTTGGTCCTGTGTGTCCTTGCTAGCAAAAAGCTGACAAGTGCTTATGGATAAATCCTAGTACTCGTTGATAGAATTTTACACTTTTTGAGGCAGAAAAACTCCAAACACAACAAATTGATAATTCCCTGAAGTTACATTAAATGACTTTAATTCAGATGATTTAATGTAAAATAGAAAGAATGCCTGCATTTTAATTTAGAAGGCTTTTGTTGTACTCCTGGTTCAGCATTAACATTTAGACAGGTTATTTTACTCTCTGAATCTCTGAGTTTGAATCTCTAAAAACTCTTCAAGTTTTTAGAATTCAATAGCTTAACCTGTGCTGTTTTTCTTTTTGATTTGTATCTCTATAATTTTATAAAACTGTGTGTTAATTAAGTTAGCTATATTAATGCATCATTAGTAGAGCAGTTTTTAAAAATGGAACACATATTTGTGAATATATTTTAATGAGCTTTAAAGACATTTAAGCAAGGTAAGCATCTTCAACAAATGCTATGAAGGAGAACGTGTAAGGCAGCAAACTTGCTTTACCAAGACAATGTTTATTTGCTTTAAAAGGTACTTTTCACAAATTGAGGAATAGATATAAATTACATGCCTTTTGACAGAAAATATTCCTGTACTGACCTAAACCCTTCAAATAGAATAAAACGTGATTATTTTCCATGTATCTTAAAAGTACAACAATTTAATTCAGTACAAATGGGATGTAAAAATCTAAAATAAGTAAAAATATGTTTTTATTAATAAAGTTAAGTGTACAACCAAACTTTTGCTTTGAGGTTTAGTAGTGATAGAACATCAATTGTCCTTCCTTCAGTGGCATTTGGTGATAGACAGCAGTTCTTTCAGCACTCAGTGATATTGTGTAAATAAGATAACCAGCCGTCTCCTAGAAGAGAGCTGAGTTTGAATACCATTTGAAGCCAGATACTGATTTTGCAACATTGCATGATTTACCCAGCATTGTTGAACATCAGTTTGCTCAACTATATGTATAGTAATATCCAACTTTCGATACCTTCAGTAGATTATTTTTTTATTTTTATTTTTTAATTAATTTTTATTGGAGTACAGTTGATTTTCAATGTTGTGTTAGTTTCAGGTGTCCAGCAAAGTGAATCAGTTATACGTATACATATATCCACTCTTTTTTAGATTATTTTCCCGTATAGGTCATTACAGAGTATTGAGTAGAGTTTCCTGTGCTATATAGTAGGTTCTTATTATTTATTTTACATATAGTAGGGTGTATATGTCAATCCCAGTCTCCCAATTTATCCCTTCCCTCCCCTTACCCCCTTGGTAACCATAAGTTTGTTTTCTACATCTGTGACTCTACTTCTGTTTTGTAAATACGTTCATTTGTCCCATTTTTTTTTTAGCTTCCACATATAAGCAATATCATATGATATTTGTCTCTGACTTACTTCACTCAGTATGGCAGTGTGTGTCCATCCATGTTACTGCAGATGGTATTATTTCATTCCTTTTTATGGCTGAGTAATATTCCATTGTATATAGGTACCACATCTTCTTTATCCATTCCTCTGTTGATTGACATTTAGGTTGCTTCCATGTCCTGGCTATTGTAAATAATGCTGCAGTGAACATTGGGGTGCATGTATCTTTTTGAATTATGGTTTTCTCTGGTTATTATTCTCGGTGATCCTGCCATGTTCCAATTCTTGCCTGTAAGCTCTGGGTCATTTGGTGTTCTCTTATGTAGCAGAGGCTCTTTAAGCCCACTTGTGCCTGTCTAGATGTGTACTAGGGAATATAGTGACACATTTTGTTAAGTTGCCCTGTTTGAAGAACCCAGGAGCATAGCGTTGACCAAAGAAGACATTCTCTGTATTGTGGGGAATGGAATTCAGAGTTTGGTGTAGTTTTCCCAAAAGAATAATGTAATGTCAACATGGAGGGCTAGTTTTGAAAACTAAAGATTTTCACTTTTCATACCACTCTCCTGCCTTGTACAGTCTATATCTTGAAGCACCCTCACACATTTTTAGAAATACATTCCTATTAGGTATATTGATTTTTGATACCTTACCTGAAAATAGAATTGCATAATCACTGACATAATTTTAGTAGTAATTGAACTTCTGTAAATATCTGAAGCAACTCTGCTCATCTTCTATTTTCAGTTTTATTGCAAAAAATACTGCTTCTACTGTTCCCAAGAACTTCAGAGTATTGTTCCTGCCTCTTTGTCACTGTTGCATCCCCAGTGAGGCTCAAAGAAAAATAAGACAGAGAAGTAGATATTTACAACTTTTGTGATTTTCCTAAGCACAGGTCTAAGTGTATTTAATGTTGTCAACTTGGAACCAAGCACAATGTTTGGCCAATAGTAGGTGCTCAATAAATATTTATTCAAGAAATGACTTTGAAAGTTAGTTTTATGAAAATGGTCATTTTGAACAAAGTATCTATAATAATATACCACTGCACCATCCTTTTTTTGCCTGAAACACTCTGATTTTAATAAAAGAACCCTAAAGGTGCTCTGTTTGTAAAGAAATAAAAGCCATTTGTTACTGAGAGACAAATACTCATCCATCGTACTATCTTATCACCTTTTATATTTTTAATATACCACTGAGGTTTATCTTTAAAAATCCAAGAACAAATTGCTTCAGGCAGTTATTATAAGTTTGACCATATGGGCATTACGTCTGCAATCTACATTTGCAATAGGAAAACAAATCTTTTGCACATGTTTTATAAAACATGAACTATTTATTAAAGGTAAGGCAAGAAAATGCTACTTCAATAAATTTTAAAAAATTGCGAGTCAGTAGGTTAAATATTAATTTCAATGTCTACAGTAATGGGTACCTCTCCTATTTAAGGAAGTCATTATTCTACTGTGTAGTCAACAAGCATATTGATTAGAATTAATTCCCTGCAAAAAGTCTCCAATCATTTTTAAGATAAGTTTTTCCTCTTTAACAGTAGCCTGAAGCTTGTCTCTTTTTTTGAGTGTGGTCAATTTAGCAACAAATTTGCAATTAATCATTTGCTGATCGCAGTGAATGGTCTGTCAATAAGATGCAACTCACATTGCTAAAAGGATTATACTGAGCTTTGTTGTTTTCTTTTTGTCTCTGGAATGCTTTGTCTAACTATATTTCCTAGAATGGATTTAAATAGTTGTTTTGAGGTAATGCATGCCAGTTTTAAAGAGACACCACAGGCTGCTCTGAGGGTATTAATCAAGATATGCCCTAACTCTCTTTTGGCATTACAATATTTGGACATCTGTTCTGACTCCTTATATGTGAAATAAAACTCATACCAGATAGCAGAATAAATGAAGGGTTTCATTATCTTAAATGTCATAACATTTGTTTGAATTATCATTTGTAAATTTTAAATGCTGAAATTGTCATTTTGGTTTTGTTTCATCTATTTTTCTGTCCTTTCAAAAGACTAAGCCTGAAAAATTCTTTTTTCTATTGAATTAATAATTTAAAAGAAATAATTTACTATTTTACGCAATAACAGTGAAATTGTTGTGGATGAGCTATATAGTCTGGTAATTTATAAAAGCATAAATATTTTACTGAGAGAAACATACCCTTTTAAAGCACAAAAGGTTTTTTGTTATAATGGCAGTGTATTTAGTGACAAATAGTACATTTTTAAAAAGCCATTTGTTGACTATTATTATAGTTCTCTTTGTGTAATGGTATTATAGATTCTTAGGTATTCACTTATTAAAGTCTTTCCCATTGTGTGTATCAGGAAAGACTTGTTTCTGGATTCTGTAGTGCCACTAATTAGTGGCAACTGCATCTAGATGTTCACAGGTCAACTTGAAATATAATAGGAATGTATTTGGACTTTTCATTTAAACAACAAAAATAAATAATTTGATTGTGGTAGATATCAAGAATAATATCAAATTTGACTTAAACTACCTCTTAATACCTTCGCCTTTCTCAAGAGCTGTTTTTTGTTTGTTTGTTGAACCAATATTGCTAATTATGGGAAGATAACTGTTTATCATGAAGCCATATCACATACATCCACTAGGATTGCAAACACTAGTAGTACTAGATACCAGTTTGGTGTCTGTATTTTTTTTTCATTTCACATTAGAGCGAAAGAATAGCATATAATTTGACATACAGAAAATGATTTAACTAAATCATGGAAGCGAAGTATGTTTTACAAATGTATAATTTTGAATATCTTTAGAAAGTCATACGCACTTTCATTCTTCTGTTCACTTTGCATATTTGATGTCAGAGAGTCAGTGATGTTTTGCCTAGCAAAACATTTCAGTCCAAGGTGCCCAATAATACTTTGTTTATGAGACTAATTTTAAGTGGTTATAATTCTTAATTGAAAACCATTTTTATAAATGTTTATTTGAAAAGAGGTGAGCAAAATTTAGATTAAATTTATGTTCTTATATTGGCAAAAACTTAGAAATTTTGTACCTCTTTTAGATAGTGGGGTCCTGAATTAAGATCAGCACAAAGCAGGAAAAAAATTATCCCATTTGAAGTATTAAATATGGTTTGTCTTAAGCTGTGCATACATTTTGAGTGAGACATCAAAAATCTTGTCATTTTATAAAGCACTAAATAAACTAAAATGCCACATTACCATATAAGATTAAATGGTAAATACTAAATGAGATAAAATACTGAGTGTAGTAGAAAATTCATTCTTTAAAGGAAAACTTTTATAAGACAGTACATTTTAGTCATACATCTTCTCTAAGCAGGGAGAATATATAACTTTAGTTGAAAAACATTTTTACATGTTTGAACCTTCAAAGCCCTTAAAAGATTGACACTAATATGTTGGTGCCAAAATACTATGGAACTTTTTGCCCATTCATGTATTTATAGATCTTGTATTGGATTATGGCATTTGATTAAGATCACATTTCTGTTTATTTGCCCTGATGAGTAAATAGCTACAATACGTAATTCTGTGATGAATTTTTTTGTACCTAGAGTTAAAAGTGATAGTTTTATATGTGGAACTTTTCATGGTGAATTAAGTCCAGAGACATAGAAAGTTCTTTTTAGTTTTCAAACAGCAATGTGGAACATGAAACTCATTTTTAATGTGTAATTTATTCAAATAAACGTAATTGAACATTTATTTGTCTGCTTAATCATAGAACCATTTTGCTAAACACATTGATATAAAATGATTTTATCAGAAGTAGCAACACTAGGCAAATATGTCTCTCAAAGTGTTTGCATAGGTTAAGCATTCAAAGTAGATGTATTGAAAATGGTTATGTCTGTATATGTGATAGTTTTACTTCTACAAAATTCGACTGTGGTTGTAACTATTCATTAAACATACAAAGAATATAATTAATATTTTTTTACTTTTTCAACTCAAGTTTATTTCCATGTACTATAAATATATAATTTTTATGATTTTTATTGCTAATGAATATGAAATATCCAGGTGATTTAAATTTCTTGTCACCTATTTCTTTTTTTTTTTTTTTTTTTTTGCGGTACGCGGGCCTCTCACTGTCGTGGCCTCTCCCGTTGCGGAGCACAGGCTCCAGATGTGCAGTCTCAGGGGCCATGGTTCACGGGCCCAGCCGCTCCACGGCATGTGGGATCTTCCCGGACCGGGGCACAAACCCATGTCCCCTGCATCGGCAGGCGGACTCTGAACCACTGCGCCACCAGGGAAGCCCGTATCACATAAGTTTTGATTTGAGATTCTAATATTCTTCTTAATATTTAGTTAACACAGACTCTCTAAATATTCTCATTAACCATCGATCTAGTCCACTGTTTAATTATTTAAAAGTTATTAACACACACCATCACATAATTATAGTTGCACATAAGTTCATGAATGCCAGAAATAACTTTAAATAGGCTTTTAGCCATTCAGCCTTTCAAAGACATAGGCAGTGACTCTAGTCAAATCTCACATTTTACCATAATATTTAGGTGACGCTGTCATTCTTTGTGTTTGTGTGTGTGTGTGTGTGTAATTTTTATGTATGACCTACACTTGAGTCAAGTGAACACTCACTAGAAAATGTTATAGGACTAAAAATCAACTTCTTATGATGGGACTGGACTTCTGGAGACCACACAAATGTGCTATTTTTTTTTCAATCTGGATGTTGGTTACACAGTTGTGTCCATTTATTCATTGTATATACTTTTTTAAACTAGATGTTAAATTTCACTGAAAAGTTAAGCAAAAAGCTTCATTGTGACCAAAGAAGACTTTGTCATCTCTGATGAACTTCCAATTCTTATTCTACCTCACTTGGAGGCCCCATATCAATCAAATTACTCAAACCCAAAACCAGCGAGTCATTTCTAATACTTTCCTCCTACTTAGCACTCAATCAATCAATCATCAAAGCCAGTATTTATCTCTTAAATATGTCATAAATATTCCTTTCCATCCACACTACTACTATTACTACTGTTCTAATTCAGCAGTTATTTTATATCTTCCTAACATTGAGCCCACCAAAAAAATCATTCATAGTTTCCAAGTAATTGTTCTAAAATGCAAATAAGATGTGCTGTTTAAAACATTTCTGTAGTGTCTTGTTTTTGGAATCAAGTCTCATCTCCCTAACATGAGTAGCCTTTTCAGACCCACTTGTGTAGAGTTAGAAAAAAGAGTATGAGGACAGAATTCCAAGGAAAGCCATTATTGAAGAGATAGGCAGGAGAGTAACCAAGTAAACTGAGATGAAATGGCCTGGAAAATAGGAGGAAAACTAGGAGTTGGTCTGATCCTAGTCAAGGAAAGAGTGTTAAAGAAAGGAGGGAAACAAATTAGAGTCAAATTTGCCTCAGGATCGAGGATATCAGTTATAATGGAGTGATAAATTACACTCTAGATGGCAGTAGGATAGGGAGTAAAAGTTAGTAGAGAAAGCAAAGAGAGAAATCATAGTTGGAAATTTTAAGTTGTGATGTAGAAAGCCAGACTTCAGTAGGGTCAGAGGAAGTGAAGTCAGAAATTCTAGTCAGTATTTTTAAGAAGTTTGGGTGAAAGGTAAAAACAAAAGTGCCAATATTTTGCAAGCACAGGAGGTTAAGGGATTTTTGTTTACATTATAGATACCTGAAGAATCTTAATGTTATGGAAAAAGAGCCTATAAAGAAGCAGAGGATGAAGTACTGGAGAGAAAGGATATAAACTCCTAATGTATTGTGATTCCTAAGAGATGGATAAGGGATAGGATCCAAGCACAGGTCAGGGGACTGGTCTTGGAATGGAGGAAGGGGACCTGTGATGTAACAGAGGGAAGGAGAACCAGGTATGTTTGGAAAGTTCCTTTGGTTAGCTGTGTGTGTGTGTTTGTGTGTTTGTGTTTGTGATGGAGATGAGGCCACCTTCACAGGTGTAAAAAGAGTGGGAAAGTCTAATATGTCCAAAAAGTCAAAGTCTGTGTGTGAAACACTATTGACCAACTAGCTTATTTTGGAGCAAAGTTGAATTTAAAGGATGACCCAAACAGAATCTTTCATCTATATTCACATTTCCCTTGAACACAACTCATATGAACATTGTTGGGTCCACTCCCATTCTCCAGCACCTCTCAACTCTCCAATTCCAACAGCACTCACTGGTTTCCCTTCCATTATGTTGCCTTCTCTTGATCTTTTCACTCTTTTTGATGACACACCCCCACAGGGTGTGCATCAGATGTATTATATTCCCTTTCAGATATGTTATATTCCCATTCAGATGTATTGTATTCCCCCTCTGGGCATAGTAATTATTTTTATGTTTTTATTTTATTGTGGAAAGAACACTGAGATCCAGCCTCTTAACAAAATTTTAAGTGTCCAGTATATTATTGACTCAGGTACAGTGTTGTACAGCAGATCTCTAAAGTTTATTCACCTTGTTTGACTGAAGCTTTATACCCTTTAATTAATAACTCTGTTTCTTCCTCTCCCCAGCCCCTGCCAACAACCATTCCACTGTTTGATTCTATGAAGTTGACTCTTTTAGATATCTCATAAGAAATGTAATTTTTTTTTTTTTTAGTGCTTTTCTCCAGAAAGTCAGTTTAAGAGGCATCTGAACTTTCTTTTTGCAGTAGATAGGGGTAGAGGGAAAAAAATCAGTGGGTAAACAGCAGAGGAGGAAGTTGTGAGTCCTTGTGTGTTAACAGTTTGTGTTCTATCACATATAGTGTTGTATACATTATAAGATTTAAGGGTTATATGTCTTTATTTGCCACTATGATAAATCTTGTAGGACACACAGTACTGAATCGTGTGTAATAACTGCTCAGGAATGGCATGTGGAAGATATTTAGGAGTTTGAGATTTTACTACCTCTCTTCTTGTGGACATCCCAGGAATACTTCACAGGGGTTCATGATTTGTGCAAGGCAGAGATTAAAGTAATGTCTCTAATATTCATTAATTCTATACGTCTGTGTAATCTGTAATACACTAATAAATGTGACAACTGTGTTTACTTATCTTCAAACAAGCCAAAATGCAAGATACTTTCCCTTGCATAAGGATTAGGCCTTTACTTTTAGGTTGGAAAAACATGACCAAATATTTAAAATGTTACTGAAGCAATTTTGATATGTTCTTTTATTTTTATTTATGGATTTTCCTTTAGTGCTTTCAACTAGAGCTATCATCTCCGCCCCAGACTCTAGCTCCCCCCTCCTTCCCAGTAGGATTGCTCCTTCCTTCAGTAAATAAAACCTGTTGAAAAGATTGCTACTTTCTCTGCTGCCCATCACAAGGCCCTTAATAGACTACTCACAGCCCTCTTTTGGAGTTGTAAAAAGCAGACAAACAGGAATTACTTTCCCTTATAATTTTAATTTTTTTCAAGATACTGAGTAGACTTGAATTTTTATATTACATTAGAAGAAAAGTAATTTTATCTCTGAAATCTTTTGCAAATTCACTTACCAATATTATTCGTTCATAAGGGTGATGTATATAGCCCTTTATCGTCTTTAAAGTACTAGTTTACTGATGTGGGAGTTCTGTAGTCACTTTGTATGATGTCCTTTATAGCATCAAGGCTTGAGGTAGTTTTGCTGAGTGATTTTGGAGTCAAGTTCTTCTAACTTAAGTTAGATAAATTAGGAGCCTCTGATTATGGTCTCAAGCTACTGACTTACTGATTTTATTCTCTTGAAGGAGAAAATATGATTTTTTATTCTCTTCGAGAAAATATGATTACAGGAAAGGACAGTTAACATTATATTTGTTCTTGAGGACAAATAATAAGGACAGATGTATTTATTTAACAATTACCAATCAACATCATTTTGTTTCCCAACATCACCTAGGAAATACATCATTAATTAAATGAAACCTACTATTAGATTACAAATAGAATTATGGATGCAAGCAGCTTCTCCTGATTTTCTGAATAATATTAGTTGTTTTAGGAAATATGATATGCTAATGGCATTAACAGCAGTTAATGTTGAAACACCTCTTGACAAGAACGTGATCAAAAGGAACATTAAGTGAATATCCATATTGCTGGGTTAAATAAGGGAGTCACACCCTGAGCCACGGATTGCCCTTCTAGAGAGCTGCATAACCTCAGGAAAGTCTGTTAAACCCAGATAGATCTTTTCATTCTGAAATAAAGATATAAATATCTGTCTGTTTCTGTCAAAAAAGCCAAATATCTAATTTAGCAAAAGTAATCAGGTGAAAACAGATAATTTTCCAGAAATCCTTTAGAAATCATGTCTCTGTATAAATATAACATTGTAATTTTAAGCATAAGGAAAAATTATTGAGTGAAATATTTCCCAGCAATCGCCGTTACAGAATCTGCAGACTCCCTGACTTTGTGTTTTCAGAGGAATGAGTTGCTAGGGAGTGTATCACCTTATTTTTTCGTTATTTTGTGTTTGGCTTCATGGAGCAATAACAAAATTACAAGTTAGGGGATTCTTTTCTCGGGAAGACATCTGGAGGAAGTCACTTCAGAGCTACTGTGGCCATCAAGATGTTTTAAAGGACCAGGCTCCTTATTTTTTCCCTTGCAGTTTTCAGCAGTGGCCTTTATCCTTAACTTATCTGCTTATATACCTCTTAGGAATTACATCCACTTTCCTGCAAGTAAATTGGTGGTGGTGGTGGTGATGGTGGGTAGATAGGAACTATATCTATATGACCATTCTTTGCTATAAAGAGGAACCCTGAGGATTTAGGGTTTGTTTGCTTGTTTGCTTGCTTGTTTATTAGCTGGGTATATGGCTGGCCAGATGAAATAAGAGTTCTGTTGGTTAAAAAGAGGAGGGAAGGGCTTCCCTGGTGGCGCAGTGGTTGAGAGTCCGCCTGCCGATGCAGGGGACACAGGTTCGCGCCCCAGTCCGGGAGGATCCCACATGCCGCGGAGCGGCTGAGCCCGTGAGCCATGGCCACTGAGCCTGCGCGTCCGCAGCCTGTGCTCCGCAACGGGAGAGGCCACAACGGTGAGAGGCCCGCGTACCGCAAAAAAAAAAAAAGAGGAGGGAAATAGATATTGGGAAGGCAACAAGCAGCATCTGCCACAGCCCAGTTTTACCCAGTTAGAACCATATCCCTTGGGTAGGTAGACAGTTCTAGGAAAGGAATATTTTATAGAAAAAAAGATGAAATCTACCTAAGGAACTTTCCTATGTGATGACAGATAGATAGGAAGGAGAAGGTGGAGGGACAGGAGTGGGAAAGAGGAAAGAGAATGAAACGTAGTGCAATACTCTTCAATGAGTTTCTCCCCTAAGATAGACCAAATAAAAACATATGCTGTCACTTTCAAATACCTTACTGAGATCATCCAACCAAATTAGTATCATCATTTTTCAGATATAAAGAATATAATCTTATTTGGAAATCATTCCTGTAATAAAACTAGAATCATTTTGGAAGCAATTGGCCTTTAGAGAGAGTGGACTACATGACTATAAACTATATGTATGTGTGTGTGTGTGTGTGTGTGTGTGTGTATATGTATGTATGGCTACTCCAACTTGATGACTTAGGTTATACAAACTGATGAACCCTTCAGTATTTTCTTTTATCATCGTATTTACCTTATAGATTTAAATAGGATAAAGACTATATAATTGCACCTTGTACTTAATGCTTGGTGCATCATTGGGACTACTGGCATTCATTGACTTTATGAATGTTTTATAGAGAGCCTTACTTTTATACTTTTTCCATGAAAATCTTACTAGTTCTCTTTTTGGTTTTGTTAAACTACTTATCTCCCAGCATCACTGTTGTCCTCCAGGGGACTCCCCCCACCTCCTGTTTTACATGCAGGCTTACTTCCACCCTCATCTCTGACAACTACTCTCTTCCCTACTTATAGACAGTAAATAAAAATCCTGTTGTTTTCAAACTTTCAGTTCCCCTCTTCCTTCGTGTCCACCTCAGCTCCTACTGCTGCCCATTTCACTACCTCTTCCTTCACCCCATCTCACTCCAGTTTTCTTGTTGCACTCATATCAACTTGGTCATTCTCACCTTCAGTTTAATGACTGGTAATCATACACCAGGTGTCAAATTAGATTTATTTTGCAAAAGCAAGAATTATTCCTTATTTGAGATATTATGGAAATGGTCCCTGTCTTGTGTCCTTATGCTGTAACATCATGTGCAGCATTCCAGGTTCTCATGCCCTGGGGTCCTGGCCTGGTATCACTGACTCTGGTCCTATCCTACATCTTAACTGTGAAACAAGGGTTGACTTCTTTCTTGTCGGTCATGGGGAGGGTATCTTCCTATTATACTAACTCATATTCCCCCCTGTAGTCTCTTCTGACTACATCTGAACCCTCTGAAAGGGAATATCTAGGGTTTCCCTTTCCAGGACTGCTCTGTTACACTACAGTACCTCTTGAGAAGTTCAGGTTTACATCAGGTTTTAGGCACGTTGATTTTCTCTACTAGAGTAATTTAATCAGGGCATCACCAAAACTACGAAAGTTGATTTAAATATTCCTGTGCTACTTAGGTATCAACTTCTGTGTCTTTATTATATAAACTGCACACCTTTTCTTTAGTTCTCATTCATCTTAGGCTCTATAGAAAGAGAGCTCCTGATCTAATGATTTACTAAAAGTGTTATTAATTGGGCTTTCAAGGATTTTTATTGAAGTACAGTTGATTTACAATGTTGTGTTAGTTTCGGGTGTACAGCAAAGTGATTCAGTTATGTATAATATATATATATAATATATATATATATTCTTTTACAGATTCCTTTCCCTTATAGGTTATTACAAACTATTGTGCTATACAGTAGGTCCTTGTTGGTTATCTATTTTATATATAGTAGTGTGTATATGTTAATCCCAAACTCCTAATTTATCCCTGCCTCCTTTCCCCTTTGGTAACTATTTTTTTGTTTTCTCTGTCTGTGGGTCTATGTCTGTTTTGTATATAAGGTCATTTGCATCATTTTTTTTTGCATTGTTGAGTGTTTTATTTCTAAAAAACTGGATAAAATGTGTGTATTTCTCAGACAGAAAAGACATGTTGAGGTAGAAATGTACCTTTCAACTATTCATGGGTACACAGGTACACTGGGGAGATTGTAAAAGTGCAGATTGTGATTCAGTAGGTCTGGTGGGCCTGAGTTCTATTTTATTCACAAGCTCATTTTTAACTAGTGATGCCACAGTCTCTGATTCATTAACCACAATTGTGAATAGCAGAGACATAATTATAAAGGTAAAAATTCATATTTAACTTTGAACTTAAAGTGTTTTATGGATTTTACACGTTTAATAGAATAGTAAGCACAGCAGCAACAGTCATTTGTGATATTTACTGTAGACTGTGTATCTTTTTTTAACATCTTTATTGGAGTATAATTGCTTTACAATGGTGTGTTAGTTTCTGCTTTATAACAAAGTGAATCAGCTATACATATACATGTGTTCCCATATCTCTTCCCTCTTGCGTCTCCCTCCCTCCCACTGTTCCTATCCCACCCCTCTAGGTGGTCACAAAGCACCTAGCTGATCTCCCTGTGCTATGCGGCTGCTTCCCACTAGCTATCTATTTTACGTTTGGTAGTGTATATATGTCCATGCCACTCTCTCACTTTGTCACAGCTTACCCTTCCCCCTCCCCATATCCTCAAGTCCATTCTCTAGTAGGTCTGTGTCTTTATTACCATCTTACCCCTAGGTTCTTCATGACCCTTTTTTTTTTCCTTAGATTCCATATGTATGTGTTAGCATACGGTATTTGTCTTTCTCTTTCTGACCTACTTCACTCTGTATGACAGACTCTAGGTTCATCCACCTCACTACAAATAATTCAATTTCGTTTCTTTTTATGGCTGAGTAATATTCCATTGTATATATGTGCCACATCTTCTTTATCCACTCATCTGTTGATGGATACTTAGGTTGCTTCCGTGTCCTGGCTATTGTAAATAGAGCATCATATTTTTAGATTCCATATGTAAGCAATACCATATGATATTTGTCTTTCTCTGTCTGACTTACTTCACTTAGTAAGATAATCTCTGGGTCCATCCATGTTGCTACAGATGGCACTATTTAATTCTTTTTGATGGCTGAGTAATATTCCATTGTATAAATATACCACATCTTCTTTATTCATTCATCTGTCGATGGACATTTAGATGCTTTCATGTCTTGGGTGTTGTAAATAGTGCTGCAGTGAACATTGGGGGGGTGCATGTATCTTTTTGAATTATGGTTTTCATGGATTTTTCAAGATCTCCTTACATCATTTCCTGTTAGGAATCAAACTGAAATTACAGAAGCAATCATTTGGATTACACTTCAGTCACCAATTATGTTATCTATACTGTTTACTAAATTTGAGATTTCTTGGCCTTCAAATTTAGGCATTTTTAACCGAAAGAAGCACTTTGAGAGAAATTTAGTTTTTTTTTCTTTCAGTTAAAAACCAGTCAGGAATTGGAGTTAAAAACCAGTCAGGAATTGGCGAAGTAAAACAAAATTATATATAAGGGAGCATTTTGACCATAGAAATCATACAGTTGTGATACTGGTAAGTGTATAGTAAGTTTATTATTCTTTCTACAAATTTGTTCACAGAATTTAAGCTTAATATGAGCTGTTCTAGAAGTTTTCTGGCACTGCTAATCCCATGTATTGTGTGTGACAAAGAGCAGGATCATGACTTGTGATTTAAGTGCTCTTCTTGGCTTGTGTCTCTCTATTCCCTGTAGTCAAATCTTCTTTCCAGTGACCTGAACTAGTCTGTCTGGTTTCATGAGCTCTTCTGTATTAAATACATGTAAACAAGAGGAATTTTCAGTAAGATTGTTAAAATTTAGGTGAAATCTTCTCATTTTACTACATAATTTTAGGTATGGGTGTTCTCTTTTGGAATTTAAACTCGGACTGATCATTTGTACTTTTTCTTTCACTCTTGTCAAAATCTCTTACAATTTTAACAGATTTTTATTTATAGGAGATGAAAAATATAATACTTACATTCCGGTAATGTTTATCAAAGATAATTTTAAATAGCTTTGGCTTTTTGGAATAAAATGGCAATCTAGGAAGTTGAGTACAATAAAATGGTTAGGAATAGTTATAATAATGAACTGTAATTTCATGCACAGAATTCCTGAAATTCACTTATAGGGGAACACTATAGACTCTTCTACCACCTTTTATCCTTATTGACCATATTCCAGACCTGTATTGGCTTTGTTTAATCTACTTTGCTCATCTAGGTTATGAGCAGTGTTTGAGGTTAATTCTATATTTAAAATTCTAAGGTTCTATTTCTTCTCAAAATATGAAAAGTGAGATTATGAAACGGAAGGAAACTGCTAGGGACAGGCCTGTTTTTTGGAGCAAAAATGAAAGATAATAGTTTAACATGATAGAAGAGGAAAGGAATGAAAAATCCTAAGAAAACTAGGAAACACCACAACATAGCAGTCTGGAGTCATTCAGTGTAGAGTGAACAGGCCTTCACCCAAAGTCTGTGATATTTAATAGGGTGACCCTAGCCATTAGGAGTAGCTTAAAGGTGATGCTATATATCAATTTCAATGAGATAAAATATTAAATTAATCTATAAGTTAAATTTATATATTTTATAAAATACTTTTTAATCCCAAATTAATAAAGTTTAAAAGTCTAGTGTATAACATATGGTGGTAATATATTTATGTGGAATACATCATTCTTTGATAAAGCCAGAAAATTTGATAAAGCCAGGCATGTGACTTTTTAAAATAAGAAAGTTCAGTATTTATTTTCAGGTACCATGTAATACTGTTTTATTTAATCCAAAATTTTATATATCATTTTGTAATCATATGTATATTATATACATACATATATAGACACAATTTATACTTTATAGTCCAATGGACATCTTAGTTGTCAGTTATTTTTTATATATTTGGTGCTTATGTTTCTTAGACTTTTCTGTTCTTATACATAGTTTTCCATTCTGCTGTAAGCACTGAATCTTTAGGACTAAGTCCTCCATTCTGCATTGCTTGTGTGCCTCTCTAGATTCTCTCTCTGCCTTTCTCCATCTTTCTTTCTGCTTGAGCCGTATCCTGTACAGACATCAGATTCCTCTTGCCCTCTTCCTTCTGATTTGCTTGGCCAGTTGCGAGCCCCAGGGGGAGATGGAAGGGAGGAAAATACGGTTAGTGTATTTATATTCCTGCTTACCTCAATCAAAACTCACCTGCAACTGGATGTCTTTTTCTTTCAAGGCCATCTTCTCCAGGTAACTCTCTTCTTCTGGGTCTGGTAACTGCCTCCTTACATTGTCTGAAGGACTTAAGTGTGGTAACAGCTTCCATTTACTTATCCCAGTATTCTGCATGAGGCTGTTAGTTTTCCAAAGACTTTTTGATAATCATTTAATGAGAATAAACTTTCCTTCATTTAGGATAAATGTACCTTGTCAGATTAGTGTATATCATCTCTTTTTTGATGGAATACTGATGATGTACTTTCTTTCAATGTAAAGCTGCCATTTCCCCAAGGGTCTCTTCATAAACGGGAGACAGAGTGGAAAGACGCTGAAGTGGGAATGGGCCTCATCTCAGTTATAATTCCAAGTCTCACCTCCCTCTGCAACACGGTCACCTAGAGTGGCATGACTCTCTCCAACTTCATTAAATAATTGGGGAAAAAAAAAGAAAACTAAAGAGTATTATAAAATTTGAATGCAATAATTTAAGCTAAATGCTAAATTTACCATTTGTCATCATCCAAGAGAAAGTAATTTAAAGAAATTTCTTAATTTAAAAAATTAAGTAATTCACGAGAAGCCAGCTCAAAGTGAAGACTTTTTGCAAAAGTCTCCCAGTGAAAACTCTGCTTTTGAATCTGTGTCTACCATTTAGCAAATCCTGTATCCTACCCCAAGGACTGACTTTATTCTAAGACCTTTCTTCTTGCTCTCAGTCATGTATATCTCTGAGTTTTTAATTCTAGAAAAATGCCCTGGTTGTCCCAGGAATGTAATCCAAAGCTAACTAACAGAGGTCCACAATGGGTTCCATCTAAAGTACTCACAGCAGGATAAGTTGCAGATACACAACTTGATGTCTCTGAGTTCCTTTGGAATCACATACACATATGCACATGCACACACCTACATACTAAAAACCAGTTCCGAGACAGTAAATGCAATCTAATAGAGAAAAGTCCACCTGTTTCCACTGATACTCAAGTTCAGAAGAAACTTACCACCCCTCACGTCTTTGAACCCCAACTCCTTAAGTCATTGCAGCTCAGGATGGTATGCATTTCCATTGATTGTTCTTCTGTTTCCTTCAGTACTTCTCATTTTTTTCTGTGGGACTTGCAATGGTAGGTTTTTTTTCCCCTTGATATTTGTAATTGTTGTTGTCGTGAATGGGATAATTTTCCCTTACTTTGTTTTAATATAGTTAGTTCTACTAATTTTATATGCTATTCGTATATGTGTATAACTCTTTAAACTCTTAACTTACGTGGATTTCAAAGGAGTCCTTTGGATTTTCTATATAGGGCATTTTGTCATCTATAAATAATTACAGTTTTTCTCTTTCTTCGTAATACTTACACCTTTTCTTATTTTTTCCTTGACCTATTGCATTTCTAAAGACCTCCAATGCAATGTTAATAAATACTAATCAGGGTTTTCTAAGGTTAAATTCTTTCTTGTCCAAGCAAGAGATTCTGCTTGTTTAAGATTTTTCTGTTTGACTGTTTCATCCCGCTGTATGTATTTGACATACAGAATTTGTTATGCCTATTTTAATCTTCTCATATGCCTTGTTGCTAAATTACAGGTTCCAAACATCATGTTAAATATAAAAAATAATGCAATTAGAATTGAGAATAAAAATAACTGGATTCAGACAAAATTAAAATATTGTTAGATAATGTTTTTCTCAAAACAACTGTAGGAATAGACGATGTATTAGTTTCCTATGCCTGCTGTAAGAAATTACCCCAGACTTGTGGCTTAAAACAACTGATATTTATTCTCTCACAAATCGAGAGAATAGAAGTCCAAATTTAGTATCCTTGGGCAGAAATCAAGGTGTCAACAGGTTTGTGCTCCTTCTGGAGGCTGTAGAGGAGAATACATTCCTTGCCACTTGCAGCTTCTGGTAGCTGCCAGCATTCCTTGACTTGTGCTTGTATCACTCCAGTCTCTGCCTCATCCTCTTCAGTCTGTAAAATCTCTCTCTGCCTCTGTCTCACGAGAACACTTGTAAGGGCATTTAGGTCCCACCTGGATAATTCAGAATAATCTCCTCTTTTCGTGATCCTTAGTTGAATCACATTTGCAAAAAGTTTACCATATAAGGTAACATTTCTAGGTTCCAAGGATTAGTGACAGATATATTTAGGGGTTACCATTCATCCCACTACTGTCTGCGTTCTGACCCCAAAAGATTCAATTCTGTCCCACTTGCAAAATGTTTTCACATCATCTGAGTATCTCCAATGTCTCAATCTGTTATATTATCAACTCAAGTCAAAAGTCTTATCTGAATATCATCACCTCAGAGTCCCAAATCCTGTCTTTTAAATCATCAAAATCAGTTATAGGTGAGACTCAGTATTATGCATTCCGAGGAAAAATTGTGAACTTGTAAAACTAGAAAACAAGTTATGTGCTTTAAACAGTGATGAAACAAGCATAGTATAACCGTTAGTCATTCCTACTCTAAAAGAAAGAAAGAATAAGATAGAAAGGAGTTACCGGCCCCAAGCAATATTAATACTTGACTTGATCACATCTGCAAAAACTTTACAAGGTTCCAAGGATTAGGTTTTGATACCTTTGGGGGGCCACCATTCAGCCCACTGCAGATGACATCGTGAAAAATATTAACTTACATATAAAGAGAAAACCTAACTAGATCATAGAAATTTTTAAAAATTGTCATAATGTTGCTTCCAAAAACCACCAGGCCAGCGATTCACAAATGATTCTTTAAAACCTTCAAAGAAAAAAAAAAAAAAAAAAAAAAAAAACCTTCAAAGAACAAATCCTATGCACTATTAACTATTCTGAACCATAAAAATGGAAACCTTCTGATTCCCTTTATTAAGCCAACACAATAAATATCCATATCTGACAAAATCTGCCTATGAAACAATCCCATTTGTAGCTATTGGTGTAATTTTCTTAAATAATATATTAACAGAGAGGACATTATGTAATTCGGACATTCAGGTAAAGATTGTCAGGAGAGCAAAGATTGTTTATTGCAGATGGTAAATATATTATGGGACTCTAATCTCATATTTAAAATTTCAAAATCTAACCTTGGAAAACATGTTCTTTGTAGTGTTAATTTATCTTTCTTTAAGTCAGTATTCATATGTACTAGTACAGAAATATGTGAGTTTTACAGTGTGTTGTTCCCTCTGGGTTTGTTATTTAATGTGTCACATATGCACAGGATAGCCTTTTTAAAGTCCACAGAGTTTTAAATAGCAAAGCACAGCTGTCTCTAGGTACTTCATCCAATGCACATAGGAATTTATTTAATTTACTATATCAGTAAACCAAAAGAGAAAATCATGTGAATCTTAAAATGATAACTATATTTCTATAGTAATAAGAGCTAACATTTATTTCCTTGCTTTATACATGCCAGATGCTGTTTTAGCTATCTTCCCGGTATTAGAACATCACATCTTCATAATAAAGCAGGTACTATTAGTATCACTCCTATTTTAAAGGTAGGAAATTAGAAACGCTGATATCCTGAGAAACTTTTCAAGGTCAAAGATCCGTTAATTTTAGAGCCAGGTCTTGAACCCAGACATTTTAACTCCAGAGTCCAAGTTCTTAACCTCTCTGCTATGCACATTGTCAGTCAGTATCTGGTGGTCATTTTAATCATTTGTCCATTCATTCAGTCAATCACAATTTGAGTGCTTGGTCTTTCCTAGGCTAGTAATATGATATGATATCTAGTTCTGTGATATGGCAATGAATAAAACATGTCATGTCCTCATAGAGCTTACATAACCTTACACAAAGCTTAAGAGGAGAAGATGATTAAAAAGCTGCAAAAGAAAAATACATAGCATGTCAGATTGTGTTAACATGCTGTATGTTAAGATGGTAATGGGTATGGAAAAATATATCAAGAAAGGGAGATAAACTCTTAATAAAATATAACTAGATGAATCATTTCCAAGCCTGATAAAAACTTAATTTCTCAAAAGTAAAGCATTTTTTTTTACATCTTTATTGGAGTATAATTGCTTTACAATGGTGTGTTGGTTTCTGCTTTATAACAAAGTGAAGTTATACGTATACTTATGTTCCCATATATCTTCCCTCTTGCGTCTCCCTCCCTCCCACCCTCCCTATCGCACCCCTCCAGCGGTCACAAAGCACCGAGCTGATCTCCCTGTGCTATGCGAAAGCCAGCATTTTGATTAATAATAATATACTGCATATAGTCTCATTAAATTAAATCTGCAAAAGCGTACCAGCATTTCCATTTGGTATTGTTCTGCATGTACTATATAAAGCAATTAGATAAGAAAAAAAGACTTAGAGATGGAAATGTTTGAACAGAGCCAGAGCATGTATCATTATTTATAGATGATAGGACTGTATTCCCAGAAAAATATGAATCAATTGAAAGGAACCATAAAATAACAGAATTATAAGGTTTATAAGATTAATAATAATCAAAATGTTTTCTGGGCTTCCCTGGTGGCGCAGTGGTTGAGGGTCCGCCTGCCGATGCAGGGGACGCGGGTTCGTGCCCCGGTCCGGGAAGATCCCACGTGCCGCGGAGTGCCTAGGCCCGTGAGCCATGGCCGCTGAGCCTGCTCGTCCGGAGCCTGTGCTCCACAACAGGAGAGGCCGCGGCGGTGAGGGGCCCGTGTACCGCGCAAAAAAAAAAAATGTTTTCTATATAAAACATAGCCAGTTAAAAAGATAAAATAAGAAAGGGGTATATTACAGTAGATACAAAAGTAAGATAAATATGTATGAAATTAACATAAATAAGTACATTGGACTTAATATGAAGGAAACTTTGGCGCCTACTAAGAATCATATGAGAAAACATAGTAAGCAGGAAAATATATATTTTAAAAGATAGGACCTGATACTATAAAATATCCCAGTTCTCCCAAAATTTATCTGTCAAATCAGATCTAATTGCAATACCAAAGGATTTTGGCTGGGTATTCATAGCAAGGTAATTTGAATAAAAATGATGTCAAATTTTACCAGAAAGTACAAATCTTCTATATAACCATAAAATTTTTTAAAAGAGTAAAATAAATGGGGAATGTGACACTTCCCCATCCAGATATGAAAATTGATTACAAAACTACATTTAAAATAGTTTAGTATACTGGCTCAGAGTAACAGAGATGCAGAGATGGAAATTTATTATGTAATAAATTGTGTCTTTCAAACAGAGGGAAAAGTAAATTATTCAAAAACCCTATTAATATACATAATATGTGTTTTGGAAAAAATTCGGCAAGATTTCTACTTAACTCTTATGCCAAACTAATACAAAATGATTCAAATATTACACTGTAAAATATGAAGTCATAAAGGCCAAAACATACAAAAAGTAGTAGTATTCCTAATTCTGGAGAAAAGAAAGATGTTTCTAAGCATGACTCAAAGCTCAGAAAGAAAATGTTGATATATCTGAAATAAAAACTCTACAAGGTACAACAAAGTAAAAAAACAAACTTGTAAAATATTTGCAATGCATGACTTTGTCTACACTAGTAAAAAGCATAAAATGCCTGGGTTCTAGAGGCAGTTTCCTGTATTCAACTGTTAATTCCACAACCTCTTCCTGTATGGTCTAGAATGATTCTAAGATCCATAATCCTCAGTTTTCTCATTCATAACACATAGGTAACAATAGATAGCTCATAAAAATTTTTATGAGGTTCAATGAAATACTACATGTAAAGCTTTTAAAACAGTGCTTTAACAGTAGTAAATATTTAATTATTATTCATTGTTATCATTATGGTTATTAATATAAATAAATGTTTCCTTAATGTACACAGACAAAATGGATAATGTACTTGAATAGGTAGCCCACATAAGAATAAATATGAACAAAGCATATGAAAAGATAGTCAATTTCAATCAACAATAATGAAAATTTATTTAAACAATTGTGACATACCTTTTAGCCCGTCAGATTCAGAAATTGATAAACTTAATGATAACCAGTCATCTTAGACACTACTAGTGGGAATATGTTAGCTTTTTGGAGAATAATTTTTCACTCTATAATAAAATGTAATATTTACATACACTTTTAGCCAGGAATTCCACTTGAGTATTTGTTGTAAAGAAGTATTGACAGAGCTGCATAAAGGTTGTATAGAATTTGGTATCAAAATATTAAACAACATCAAATTTGGTAGCAAAATATTAAACCCAAACCACTACCGGTAGGAAAATAGCTACATAAATAATGGCACATCCATTAAAGGGAAGAGGTTCCTGACACTAAAAACTTCAGGAAAATACCAGTTTACTGATATAACAAGATGTCTGAGCTTTATTTATAAGTGAAAAAAACCCCAGTTTCAGCACAGTTTGTATAATATAAACCTATTTTTGTAAATATACATATGTGCATATATATTTTCATACATGTATACTTTATATATAGACAGTTTTCAAAATGATGCATGAGAAAGGGTCTTGGTTATTATCTCTAGGAATTAAAATTGGGGAAATGTGAGACTCACTTTTCATTTCATATACTTTTATATATATTGAATTTTTTTAACATTACTTTTATTTAAAGTATAGTTTAACCAAAGAAAAAGATCATAATCAATTTGAGAGCTCAGAGTTCTTCAAGGGAGACCCTAAGCACATATTCTCTGAATATCTTTTGGAGGAATTTAATAGAAAAAAAATTCTTTGAAACCCTTGAGGTTGTGCGTGGGGTAAGTGTGGGGTTGAATGCACAAATGGACTTCCAGAGACTGCTCATTGCTATTTTGGAATTGTTGAACAGCATAAATGAGAAAATACACTAAAAGCTGTGAAGATGAATCAATTGGGATGGAACTGGGAACATTTATTAAGTCTGTACCAGAACTTTCATATCGTATAGTTTCATCAGAATTGGCAGACCTCTCTGCCGAAGCAGATGGTGCTGACTCATAAGGGTTAAGGTTCCAAGAAAGGATACCACTGCATATTTATTAGGATGGTAAAATTAAAAAGACTGTCAAGAGTTGGTGTAGATGTGGAGTGTTGGTAAAGATGTGGAGTAACTGGAACTCTCATACTTTACTAGTAGGAATGCAAAATGGTACAAGTACTTTGAAAAATAATGTGGCAGTTTCTTATAAGGTTAAATATACACATACCATATAACTCAGCGGTCTCATTCCTAAGTGTTTACCCAAAAGACATAATCACACATGTCTACAAAAAGAATTGTGCTGAAAAGTTCATAGCAGCTTTATACATAAAAGCCAAATGTCAGCAACTAATGAATAAACAGATTATGGTATACTTATTTAATAGAATACTACTTAGCAATAAAAAGGGACAAACCACTGACACTGGAACAAATGGCTGAATCTCAAAAGCATTCTAGTAAGTGAAGGAAGCCAGACATAAGACAGTACTTTTAAATTCCATTTATAGGAAATATTAGAAAAGGCAAACGATAATGACAGCAGATCAATGATTTTTAAGGGTGGAGGAGTGTTTGTGTGTGTGTGTATATATATATACATACACGCATACATATACATATACGTGTGTGTGTGTATGTTTGTGTGTATATAAATGCAAAGGGCCTTAGGGAACTTTTGGGGGTGATGGAAATTTTCTATATCATGATGGTGAAAGTGGTTATTGATACCTCTGTCTAACATTTAATTGTACACTTAAAATTGCTTTATTGTATGTAAATAATACCTCAAAAATTCAGTTGGAAATCTTTAAAAATATTCAACAAGTAAAACACCACAAACTTCAGCTTTTGAAGCTCCTTAGCAAATTGCAATTATTAAAGGAAAAAAAGCTCACACACAGGAAGACGTTGTGATTTATCCATCCAAAAGTAAGGAGGAACTGAACTATTTTAAGAAATCAATGAAAATTCATTCACCTAGCATACAAGGTTCAGTTTTAAATTCTATGATTGCATTTTGGAATACCTCTTGATAATACTTATTTGTAATTGGCTAGATTTATATTCTATCCTAAAATGGAATGAATTGAGAAGATATTTAATTTGGTATAGTAATAATACAGTTTCCAGAAATACAAATTATTTGGCAAGTTTTGTAAAAATATTTGTCAGATAAAGTTTCTTTAAATGGATTAAAAAATATAGTACCTATGATGTATTTGGGCAAATATATTTTACACTTCAAGAAAAAAAATCAGTATTGATAATGTCCTCCTCTTAGTAGAATTCGCTGTATATAGGTATCTAGCACTTTTATTTTCTCAATTTAAAATGTTATGATCCACAGAAAATAATGAAGTTTTTCAAATTAATAACTTAAAATGCAATTTTGGGGATTTAGGGTAAGTTTATTTTAAAAAAACAATGATAAGCCCTTACAGGAAAAGAAAAAAAATCAATCTTTAGAAAAATACCAGTGCAGAGTATTAAAGGCAGATATGACTGAGAAGCTGATTCTCTGATATATGTATACCTGTGTGTGTGTGTGTGTGTGTGTATACACACACACGCGCACATATTTGCATATATATAAAGTAACATACAAATTACTACACAGACTACTTTGAAAATGAACATAATGGGATTTATTTTTTTTTACTTTAATAAAGATGGATATGTTTTAGTTCTTAGATCTGATTTTATTTTTTAAATTAAAACGAAAGTATAAATTCAGGAAATAATAAAACCAAATTGAGAGTCAGTAAATACATCTTTCGTATTTATGCAATTCAACTCTTTTTTAGCACCCTCTTTTTACTTTAAGTAACATTCTAGTATGGATATAGAATATATAAACACCCCAGCTATAACAGAACAGTACTGCAATTGCTATACAGAATAATCTCAGAAAATCTCACTACAATACTATAAAGGGGTATCAGTATCCTCTTTTAAAGATAGGAAGCTGTGACTCATGGTAAATAAGCAATTTGCTCACAGTCACAAGCCTTGGAAGTGAAAGCCTGTCCAAATTCAAAGTTTATCCGTTCTAGGATATGAAAGTGATGCCAATTTAATTTCTGTTTCCTACAAACCGCAGTGCATAGAGACCGAAAGTGCAAAGTTTATGTAAAAAACCAACATTACTTTAGCTTTTTCTTGTTTGGTCTCTTTTTAGAGACCCGTTAGTGCCCCTGAAATATGGCTGCTGGATAAGTTTGCAGGGTTTGGCAGTTCTCTTTCAAGACTCTTGGGGTTATGCCAAAAGGACAGGGTCCCATGGGAATTTGGTCTGAATTTTCATCCAAATGAACACCTGCTGTCATTGTTCCTTATCCATCCTGTAGTCAGCAAGGCCAGCTCTCTCTTTGTGGGTGGGACCCATTCAACACACGGAAAAGGCATACCAGTGTTCCTCACGAGTTTTTATTTTTCCCCTCTCTTTCCTACATGATTCTTTGCTGGAGTGTCTTGGAGATAGAGGAGCGAAGGTTAAGTTTATCTTTGGCCATTTGGTGTTCTGTATTTCTAGGAATTTAGGCAGTTATAGTCTAGTCTACATAAATGGTCTTCTTTTGATACTCTCTCTTTCCTCCTTCCTCCTCTCTTTTCCTTTCTCCCTCTCTCTGTACTATTTGTGTTGCTTTGGAAAGGAGGAGATCTGTTATTGCAAAAGCGTATGCTTATAAAGCAAATTATCTGACACAATCTGCTTTTAGAAGTTTCAGTGCTATAACTTACAGAAACAAATAATTCAAGCAGAGGTAAATTCAATGATAGTCTCCCTGTGGATAACTAATATTGATCATTCATTCTTAGTACTTGATTCATATTTCTTTACTTTTGTTTAACTGGTCTGTTGGATGTATGCATTTAATTATAAGGTATTCCAGATTGATTTTGAACCAGATTAGGGATAAAGTCAAAATAAGTGATTTTTAAAATTAATGATAATGCCACATAATATATCATACTCAGATTTTTTCTATAATTTCATACCACAGTAAGACAAGTGCACATTCTCAAAAAAGCATATTTATGACTTATTAGTGAGAATTTTTTAAAGAGGAAGAAACTCTGTGACTGGGTTTTAGAGCTGTTGAACCAATAGAGGTGAACACCTTGATATTCTTACTTAGCAAACCAGGAAATTGACCACACATATATAACAGAGTTATATCTTAGGATATCAAACCATAGAATTTTTAAATAACTTTTTTTATTTTACAAGTGTTGTTTCAGTATGCACCTATCTATACCTTTGTGTCCTATACACGTGGATTAATTCAATTACTCAACAATTTTTAGAGGATAAAATTGTACAGAAAAAACTAGAGTTCTATCACAGCTGTATCTTGCAGGGAAAAGCAGCTCTCGGTCTGCCATCTGCAGCGGGCATTGGTCCCTCTCTTGTTGTGCCTCATGCTTTGTTATGCATGAGTAAGCACATTAGCCTTTTCATTTCATTCATTAGACTTTTAATCCTTGATTAGTGTTTTCAGGATTCTCTCAAATACACAACTTCTTTATTTCCTTTGTGTTTGGTTTTTCTTTTTCTTTTATCTCTACTATGAAACGAAATTAACCGTTAATCTCTAAAATAGCCCCATTTCCTTTGAGATTACTGGTAAATATATTAGTTTCTCATTGGAGTGATTAATCTTGTGTAGATGAAGCATGGGAAATTATCTCCCTGCTTGGAATAACAGGGCCAACTATTAAAAGTCAGCAAGAACAGTCTGTACTTGAAAAGCCTGAATCAAAGTATTCTACCAATTTCACACGTTGTGTGATTCTGTATCATAGAAACTCTGAATGAATTTCCTAAAAGGGAGAAACATCCATTAGGGTGCAGAACTGGTGCATTTGAGGTCTCAGAGTTCAGTTACACTTGTCCCCAGTTCTCCAAAAATAAATTTTTCCCTTTGTTGTTTTTCTCCATTAAGCAAGATATGTCAGAAAGTAGCTTGTGGAATGAACAGTTAATAATTACACATCCAGTACACTCTTAGCCAACTTTGAAGCCACATATTATACTTACCTTTACTAGATATGCACCCTCAAATGATACTTTTACCCGTAATTAATCTCAAAGGACTAGTAGCTTCTCCACCTGATCATTTCTCCACTTAAGCCATTCTTCTAGTTTTTGTGTAACAATATTTTCAACTACTTTTTGACATTTATGTTCATATGAACTATCTTAAACATACTTTAAGCATGAGGCCAAAACCAATTATTAAAGGAGATATATAAATTAAATAGAAATCAGGGCATTCCCTGGTGGCGCAGTGGGTGAGAGTCCGCCTGCCGATGCAGGGGACACGGGTTCGTGCCCTGGTCCAGGAAGATCTCACATGCCGGGGAGCGGCTAGGCCCGTGAGCCATGGCCGCGGGGCCTGCGCGTCTGGAGCCTGTGCTCCGCAACAGGAGAGGTCACAGCAGTGAGAGGCCCGCGTAGTGCAAAAAAAAAAAAAATTAAATAGAAATCAATTCCTAGAAGTAAATATGAAAAGTAACCAATGGTGACTAAATCACACTTGCACGGAATTTACGTGGATTACACATTTCTGCCTACTAGCAGAATATCTTCTTTGCAATGACATTGTTTAGGAAAAGTTAATTTAAAATATTAGTCTTCAATTTTTTCTCTTTTAATCGTTATTTCCACAAGATAATAGGATCATAAACTGTCTTATTTTTTGTTTCTGTTTCTCTTCTTAGGATGCTTCCATTGCTCACAGATTCCACATCATGAGAGAAAAACACCCAGAAAAATTCAATAGTAGGTAAGATAACATATTTTAATTATGGTTGCTGTTGATGAACTATGTCATAAAAAAGATCACTGTATGGTATAAAGCACTTTACATACAATGACTGAATAAGGCTTGGTGTATGTGTAAATATTAAGACAAAAGTGTTCATTTTTCTTGTTAGGTTTTAGTGAGGTTATAATGAGGAATACAGTGTGGTCATATCTAAGCCCATTCTTATGTGCTGAGAAGAAAGATTTCAAGTGTAAGGTAAAAATAGTACCTTATTAAGATATACTGGAAGTCTTTACATGGCTAAGTATATGAGGAGTGATCATCCTAAATCCCAAGGAAAAACATGAGGCTCTGATTTGATCATGATGAGTAACTGTACATTACGTAGGTATCATATAAGACCTTTAATCTTTGTACTACAGTCCTATATGGGCCTCAGCTAAATGGAAAATAAACCAGAGAAATATCAATGCTGACAAAAACTACTTTTAAAGACTTTGTCTTCCCAGTGAAAAAGCCTTGAAAACCAAAATAGGCAGAAATTATTTCCTCTAAAATGTAGATGTTGACTTTTTTCTGATACTCAGGGAAGTAGAGAAAGCTTTGGCTTTGTTATCTTCCCCATTTCTAGAAGGAAATATGGCTATCTCCACCCCACTGGCCAGGAAAAATTGGGCAGAAGCAGTGAATCATCTTTTGCTTCAGTTATACCCATTTCTACTCTGTTCATTTCACAGAGGTACAAAATCATAATCAGCATTTATATAGAGTTATTTAAGTGCTTTATATATTACTGTTCAAAGTCAATATGGTCTCTGTATTTGGCTACATTGACATTGTACCATAAATGTTACAGAACACATAAGACAACTGCTCCTGGAAATTCTTATGTTTATTTCAGTTTTGTCATACACTAGTAGATTGACATAATTTTCTTCCAGGTAGTTTCATAATAAATAAATGCAGTTAAAATGTATTTTTAAATCTGTTTTAGATTTTTCTTAACTGTAGAGTTTAGTGTACTACTTTATACAAGAATCATCATATTAAATAGTTTCATGGTTAGTGAGACCCTATCTGATTTTTCATTATATTGATCTATTTAAATGTTTTAGCAAGACATATGAAAACATATTTGTAAAATGTGCCTTAGGTATTGCCTTAATGATAAATCATGATGCTGTGGTTTGCTCTTTCTTTCATAGTTCAGACATCTATGATTTTTGTTTTAAGGAAAATGGAAAAAGTGTATAATGAATATGTGTATGTGCACATAATATCTTTAGAAGGATTCACAAAAATCTTTTAACTTTGGTTTCTTCTGGAAAAGAGAACCAAGTGGTTGGGATGGATACTGAATTTTTATTGTACTGTTTGAATTTTATGCCATGTATATTACAAAATTAAAAGTCAAAAGTAATTTCATTAAAATTTTACACCTGTTTTTTTATATCTAGAATAGACACTTTCATTTTACAAGATTTAATTTTATTTCATGAAATCTATGAAAAAATTGATGTAACAATGAAATTATATTCACTTTGTAGTATATTTCAGCACTTGATGACCCATCTTGAATGTTCTGGAAATGAACATATTTTTTAATGCACATAAAGCCATACTATAGAATCAGCTATCCTATGCTTACTCCAGTGCCATTCTGTGAAGCATTCATGTGTTGATATTCGTATATTAAAATAGGTTTCTAGCAAAAAAAAAAAAATGCTATTTGAAAAATGCTGCATACAGTATGCCCCACCAGGAGTTTTACAGTTTAAAAGCCCATTAAAGGAATTAAGAAATGCTTAAGGGGGAAAATTTTTGTCCCAAACTTCTTCAGCAGAGGGAGGAGAGAAGAGAGAAGGAGGGAGGGGAGAAAACCAGAGAAACAGAGAGAAAGACAGACATGGGGGAGGGGGGATGTATCAGTATGTTTAGGTGATGCTCAAATTTGACAGCCTATATTTAAGAATGCCAATATTTATGATCCTCCCTCAAGTATAAAAGGTAATCAGTTCTGTTCTCCAGAATAATTTTAATTCTTTTTAATAAGACTTCTGTTATTTACATATAACTATTTAAGTTTTTATTTTCAATTGCAGTACTGATTTATGACATTGCTCACTGCCCAACATGTGCTTAGATGCCATTTACTACTAATGTGTTTCCTAATGTGTTTATATACCCCGATGAATTTATAAGATGTAACATTACATCTTATTGAAACTTACTTGTAAATTTAAGTCACAAGTAAATCTTGCTTATATAGTTTAAAGGGGATATTTCATTTGGAACAGTAATAACGTAGAAAACACCTTCTAGATTGTTATAGGTCACATGTTTCTGTTGTGAGTTCAAAGAATGCCAGGTATATCAGTGGATGCTCAGTAAATTATCGCCAACTGTTTTTTAAGCCCTAAATTTATATACATCACCAAGTTAATTATCCATATACATTTCAATCTGTACGTTTGTAGGTTGTCTTCACTCAGAGTTACAAGCATTTAGGTAATTCTCTAAACTGCAATACAACATATTCAGATTATGAAAATGTTCTAATAAATTTCTATGAGGAAGACATGCCAAGCTTGTGCACAAGCAGTTTCATACTTACAAGGACAGATATCCAGATTTCAACATTGAGACAGGTTCAGCTATAGCACTTTCATATTTTCAGGAATTTGCAAATGGATTTTTTTAAGTACTCCGAATAATGGTGTTTCAGATCAGATCTTTTGTCACAATAAATCACACGCCATTAATATTATCCTCTAGCATGCTCACCTTGAAATTCATTTATATTTTAAAGAACATGATGTTTCTAACATTATCTTAAGGAAATTAATTACCAAAATATATAGTTCTCTCTATGCTTCTTATGACAGAAATTGAAAGAACTGGGAAAGATAATGATTTTTCCGGTGGTGCTTAAGAGAGTGCTAGTTGAGAGGTTTATATCATATTCTTTTCCAAATTTCTATGTAAATCTAAGTTAACTGTTAAAAGGAAATATGCTGTTCAACTCTCTAAACTTTAAGATAGTCTTCAAACTGAATTTAAATAAATATTTCTGTTGTTTTAAGCTGGAAAAAAATAATTCTTAAAGTATCTATGCTACTATTTAAAACCCTTTATTACATAATATTGGTATATAAAATATTTATATAACTTGACTATTACTATTTACCATCACACTGATGCTCATAATTCAAATATATTACACATTTCCGGGTTTTATTTAGTAAAAGCATTTTAAGTTCTTGCTTTTTTTAAAAAAGATATTAACAATTGTACATAAACACACTATAATATCTATCTATTAACATTATAATTATGAAGGGTTATAATAATTTTGGAGAAAATGTAAAATGGTTGAATTCCATGTGTAAATCTGTGTATCATTGACAAGGACTTACAGGTAATATGCAAAATGGAACTAACTATAGAAAAAGTATCGATGGTTTACAAAGATTTCTTAATATTGTAGTCATAGCTTGTTTTTAAAGAACCAATTCAAAATCTTAATACACAACACTTAATACACCTGCTAGCAAACACTGAGGGTTAGCAATATTGCACAAAGATACTATTTCATTGTCACATTGATCACTTAAAACTATCTGGTCGGGCTTCCCTCGTGGCGCAGTCGTTGAGGGTCCGCCTGCTGATGCAGGGGACACGGGTTCGTGCCCCGGTCTGGGAGGATCCCACATGCCGCGGAGTGGCTGGGCCCGTGAGCCATGGCCACTGAGCCTGCGCGTCCGGAGCCTGTGCTTCACAGCGGGGAAACTCTCTGGTCTCTAACTCCCTGAATGAAACAAAGATCGTTTTCTTAGCCCCCTGTTCAAGAGGTATGTGCCTTGTTTCTGTACTACTTTCAGCTTTTTTGTGAAGACATCTACAACTAGAAAACTGAAACGGATATGTAAATTTAAATAAGGCAGTTTAACTCAGAATCTAGGTAGTGATATAAGATATGACAGAGGGGCTTGCCTTCTAAATGTGTGAGAAGAAAGAAAACTGAAAAATTGGTGTTCCAGACTGTTAATTTGGTGTTACTATATTAATAAAAACTAATTTTGAAAAGATTCTGTGCTCTGCACATTACTCAAGAAATTAAATTAGTCTACATGAATTTAGAAAATGTGCCTATACCTTTAAGATGACACTCATTCTGTGGAATGATTCTTGATTTTTTTTTCTGACAATAGGCTTTAAGATCATGGAATGAGACTCTCTTTGGGACGTTAGTATCTACACAGTGCATGGAATATAATGAGCACTCAATAGATACTTGCTAAATGTATTCCTTACATTATTTAGTAGTAAGTGGTGTATTTGTTTCAAAATATCTTACTACTTTTATAGTTTGTGCTTTTTATAGTGCCAAAAAAGATAATAGAAAGAGAGTTGAAATATGCCTAGAATGAGTTTTGATCCTCAATGACTATGCTTTTAGGTACTAAAAGGTTTTTTGGTATTCTTTTTTTTGGCTATACGCGGGCCTCTCACCGTTGTGGCCTCTCCCGCTGTGGAGCACAGGCTCCGGACGCACAGGACGCGCAGGTCCAGCGGCCATGGCTCACGGGCCCAGCCGCTCCGCGGCACGTGGGATCCCCCCGGACCGGGGCACGAACCCGCGTCCTCTGCATCGGCAGGCGGACTCCCAAGCACTGCGCCACCAGGGAAGCCCTGGTATTCTTGTATTTAATATCCAAGGACCCCAGCCAGCAGTGTTAACAAACAAAAATTTTACAATATAAATTCCTGAGCTCTGTGAATGCCTTGCTAATGAATGCTTACTTATAGATTTGTTTTAGCACTTGTATTATCAACTTTATCGGTTAGCAATAATTCTTAATGATTATTAATTATTTATTAGTCAAAACAGGTCACAGTATATTCTTACAATTCAACAAAATAAATGTTCAAATCTTCACAAGCAGTGTTTAAATTCTGTGTGGCATTTTATTTTAGGCATTTGACCTCACTTTTGCATCCATCAGTCAAGACAACTTCATTATTGTATAGTGAAGCATTTTTTTCTATTTAAAAATGTAAATTATGTTTCATTGTAAACTTCCACATTTGTAAATGGTACCATCTTTTATAAACCAACTAGGGAAATGGCACTCTTGATATTAAAAGTTTAAACATCTGTCTTGTTCAGTTTTTGGAATAAAATCTATATTCATTAGAATTGTTCACATTGTACAGGGACCTTTTGGACAAAATTATATAGTCATGAGACTCCCATGAGCTAAGGCATTTTTTATTTCTTTATTTTCTGTGTACGTACCCAACTTTGGATAATTTTTAAAAATGAAACTTACTCATTTTTCATTATCACTTAGCATGACTACTCAATTATATCCTTTAAATAACGTTTCTTGAATTTTTTTGTGTAAGCGTTATTAAGTCAGCTTTTCCAGATGATGAAACTATTATCCTCATATAAGCCATATAGTGTGCAGATAAATAGATGGGTAGATAATATATAGATTTATACATGTGCGTACATATATATATATTTGTGATGCATAGATTTATTTATTTGTGTATGTATATGCTACATACATTTTCTGTGAGTTTTTCATATTATCATATTTATGTAAGCTTTTCATAATTATATGTATTCTTGCTACAATATAGTTCTAATATAAGACCTTTAAAATAATTTACTAACTATGCTATTCTCTCCATATAGTTTCATTTGTATGTTGAGACTCATTTAAATATGTCTGATCTGAGCAGATGAAAATATGGTTAAGTGAGTTAGAGCTGTGTGCACATTGATGCAAGGGATTCAATTCACCTGAATCTTTCTGCATTATTTCCTGGTATCATTAAACCATAATGCTCAGTTTTATGTCCGAGCTGTTCAAAATCATGTTTGTAAGATAACTCTTTGGAATAGAGTGTGTGAGAACTGGAGGATAAATTAGGAAGAGATTCAGTAACTTTTCATCCTTCTTTACCTCTCACTCCATCTTTTCTTCATTCTCTCCAGATTTCTTATTCCTGCTCTCTTGTTTTCTTTCCTTTATTTTTGACACTGCAGGGGAGTAACAAAAGGATCAGTGAAGGTCCTGAAGTTTGGATAAAGCATTGCTGTCTCCTATTGATTTGGTTGATTATTCTGCAGACATTTAATAAGGAGTTCTTTTTATATGATGGGCATCCAGCTAGACCCTGTATTTTTTGACTCTAAGGCAAATGAGGAAAATGAATTTGGGGTTACATAGAAACCTTAGATGTTTATAGGTTCTGCAGAAGAATGTCAACTGGAAGAAAAGTCTACATTGTAACAGTACAGATGGGTATTTTCTGGGACTCCTAAGTTAAGGTGAGCATTGAGCTGTAAAGGGTATATGTTGAAGTAAGGGTTGCTTATATATTCTCTGATTTAGCTGAAGAAGAAACATTTATTTCAGTTTTTGTTTGCAAGATACTTACATATTATTAGTATCATCTCCATGCAAATATTCTAAATTTTTTCTTCCTTGATTTTGCCTTTCTATTCCCAGGATTTGTGTTTTTGCTTTACATGAATTTGCAAGTGTTTTATGCAAAAATTTTATACGCATACACAAACACATACACACCCACTTCCTAGGATACCAAATTAAAAAACAAGATTTGTGAAGTAACAGTAGTTAATTCAGAAATGTCCGAAAAATCACAACTGAATAATCCAAGATATACAGTGTTTTCTTATAGGGAAGGGTACTAAACAGAAGGCAGTTTAAGAAAAAAATTTCTGCTCATTATTATAGGTCCTATGCCTACATGGAAACTTACAGGAAATAATTATCAAATTAAAAGTAAATTATTTCTTGTTTATTATAAGCTGACAGCAAATATATATATAATATATAAATTTATAAATATTATAGATATATAGATATATAATTTCAAGTAGTCCTTAATGAATTATCACTTTTAAGGGAAAAACCAACTTAGCCAGCAGTTAAAGCTGCTGTTTCTAAGAACCCTGTCCTCAATTTACCAAGTGTTTTTGTGTTGAAAACACTGAAGCTTCTGTTTCCTTTGTGTTCAGGCCTACTCCCTGGCTTAGCATTAGTCTCTCTAACTGTAACAAGAACCAGGTGTGCTCTGGGGGCTGAGGGGATCCACTAAAGTAATTAGACAGTGGACAGCTGACTTTGGGGAATGAGCCTGTAACACTGACCAGTGTGAACAACAGAAATGTTTTTTCCTTTGATTTTGTAGATAATCTAGAGGCTAGCATTTGTAATTCGTTAGAGTTAATTGTTACATTCTTTGGTATAAAGTTAGTTCCATATAAGTTAGTTAATTTGATATGAAGTTTAAATGCCTAATTTATAGTATCTAGATGCTTTACGATTTATTCCATCAATAATGTAAGCATTTTGGGTTCTTCTAGAATAAAATCTGTTGATTCTTGTTAGAAATTATCCCTGGCGTGGAACCTTGAGGACCTTTGTTATACCACTTCTATATAGGATATATTAAGTATAAAGTAAGTCTATCTTGAACTCTTTCCAAAGAGGTTAATCACCTCATTATAAGGTAATTTTACCTGGAAAGTAATCCTCTGGCATGGCTAATTGGAACTGATTAGGTGCTCTCCATTGTTTCTTGCTCCACCTAAGCATTAGTTACTAATGCTTTTCCTTTTAGAATACACGTTCTTATAAGGATGTGTTCAGCATTATTTTCTAACTGAATATAATAATTCTAAAATATTAACCTTGAATGGTAGGTTTACTTTTTAAAAACAGGCTTCCTCACATACATTTTTCTTTGAAGAGAAAGATAATATTCTTGAATATGCAGCATTTTGAAGTTTGTATTTTCTGCTTTGTATTTCTACATGAGCAGCGTTTTCACAAAGTAGGGAATCTTATTTAAGCCACCCTCATAATTCTACGTAGTAGCCCTAAAATATGAAGAAAATTTCCTTAATGGGTAAATTTCTGAGGAGACTTAGAAAGTAGAAATACAAAATCTTGATTTATTATGAATTTTTAAGTTTAATATCTTAAAAATCTCTTCCTCCCCACCTCAGCTTGTAGCAAGAAAAATAGCAGACATGCTATAACTTTTGTATTTTTAAAGATTTTATTTGACAAACACTTATAAGGGGCCAAAAATATGCTAATTGCCAAGGTATTCCCTTTACTATTGCTCCATAGCAAGCTTTCTGCCACCATATAATGAGTTCAGTTTCTTCCCCTCTCCCATAGCATTGTTCCTATATTGTTCAAGCCCTCACTAGCAGTATCCTAAGGCTTGGCCGTGTCCTCCTGTCTCTTCCAGGTTCTTCTCACCCTTCAGTTCCAAAGCAAATGTCACATGTTTTCTGTTTTCATTGTGGCGGCCATTCACTTTCACATATCAGAAACTCTTTTGCTTACTATTGCTAAATAATGAACTACTTGAGGGCTTGGCAATGTAAAACGATCATTTTATTACATGCATAGCTTCTGTGGGTCAGCAGTTCAAACAGGGTGAAGCAAGGATGGCTTGTCTTTGCTTCATCATGTCTGGGCCTTCAGCTGGGAAGACTCGCTGGTTGGAAGTTATTTGATAGCTAGTGGATGGAATCTTGGTTACTCTTATGTCTGGTGGCTGATGCTGGACTAAAAAGTCCAAGAATCTACCTTCTGCAATCTGGAGACCCAGGAAAGCAGTGGTGTAATTCAGTCTGAGTCCAAAGGCCTAAGAACCAGGGGAGCAGATGGTGTTAATCTCAGTTGGAAGGTCAGATGTCCCAGTTCAGTCGGTGAGGCAGGGGAAAGGGGGCAGATTCCTCCTTCATCTGCCTTTTATTCTATTCAGACCCTTCACAGTATGGGTGATGCCTACCCACACTGGGGAGGGTAATTTACTTTACTGAGTCCAACAATTCAAATGCTAATCTCATCCAGAAACACTCTCACAAACGCACCTAGAAATAATGTTTAATTTGAGCACCCTGTAGCCAAATTGTCACATAAAATCAACTATCACAAGTACCTACAAAATGGCTTCTCCATGTGGCCTAGGCATTTTCAAAGTGTGGTGGCCTAGGATAGCCAGACTTCTGACATGGCAGCTCAGGCCTCTAAAAGTTAGTATCCTGAGAGAACAGGGAAAAGCTCTATGGCATTTTCTTCACTTCGCTTTGGAAGTCACAGAGTTTCATATTCACTGTACTTTTTATTGATTGAAGTGGTCAAAAGCTCGCTCAGATTCAAAGGGAGGGGATATAGATATCACTTTTCAATCGGAGGACTGTTAAAACATGTTCTATAACGTTCACAGAGGGGATTCAATGATGAATAATACTAGGTTCTTGTTTCAAAGGAGCTTAGAGTTTAATGGCAATAATATTGCAACATACAATTATAATAAAGGCCACTATTTAAGAATAACACTTCCACATCCTTAAATCATTTTTATCATATGATGTCTTCTTTAATCCTCAAAGTAAGTCTACTCTGTAACAGTTGCTATTTTCATTTTATGGAGGTGAATACTGTCCACATAATACTTCATAGTAGGAAAACCAGAAGCTCATGCTCTTAATACATATGCACAGTCAGGAGTAAACTGTGCCTCTACAATGTCTCCTTGTTTCTCCATGTCCTGCCCTTGTTCCTATGGCACTTACTTTCTTTTGGTTCTTGACTTAAAGCTTCTGTTGGAATTCCCAATTGTCTTCTTCATTTTTGGGGTCCCTCTGCATCTGGTAGCGTTTAAGTAATCTTAATGCTGGTTGCATTTCACTAGCAGCAGCTACTGCTAAACACCGATGCTGACCTTGAGGCCTGTCCTGTACACCCACATCTTCACCGCGCTAGGCCTGATCATAGGGTGCCTGTAATTTGCTAAGGATTGGTGAGGGTGGCAAATGGAATGCTAGATTTTATGTATAATCATCTTCAGATAGATTATATAAACGACATAGAAACTGATTCATCTCTATAGACAGAACTGAAATGATCTGGTTTGGAAAACAGGCTACTGTAACTCAAAGGACAACTTAAATTTTAAAAACAACTTCTTATTTTGGGGCAACTACTGGCACTTTATCCCCAACTCTGTTGCGTTAATGACTTTCATCTCAGACCTTCTGAAGAAGGAACAACTGCTTCAGTGATCCTAGGCATAGAGTCTTTCCAGAAACTGAGCAACTCTCCTCCACATCAGTGCTAATCCTGCTGTGTCAGATGTTCCACCAGCATGGCTCTGTCATGTGAATTGTGGCCATTGGTGCCATTTTGTCTTATCTAGGGTAAAAGTATACATTATATTTTATATAAATACAAATGTGTACATTTGTTTACATATTACTTATATTTTATCTAAATAAACATTGTTATAATAAATCATATATAAATAATAAACATAAATAAAATATTAAAATAAATATATATTTGTCAAAAACAAGCATATAATAAATTTTTAAGTTTATGTAGATCTGTATATAATAATTATAAGATATAAATAGGTAAATATATAGTATACTTATATACAAGTTTTTGTCCTTTTATATTTTTATTTAACAGGTTTAAGGTACTGTCTAGAAGTCTTCATTTTTGTTAAATAAATCTAGAAATTGTGAAAAACATGGTCTAAGAGCTACTCTTTAAGGAGCACAACTTTAGATTACTCCTTAGAAACTTCTGTAGCTTGACTGTTCAAAATAAATTCCCTTGATCACAGCAATAAGGTACCAAGCAGAATTTATCCAGCTTCTGTGTATAAACACCATCGTATGTAGTATTTGCTGTTTGAAAGTTTGGACCTCAGCTGTATGGATACCTGCTATATCCAGAGTAGGCACTGCATCAGAACTTGGCAATATGTTTTGACTGACTTACTGACACATGAAACCAGTTTGATTTTCTCATTCCTATGCTTTGTCCACCTAACCACTGACAACTCCTGCCTGGTTTAAATTCCCTTGGGTTTATGGTCCCTGGAAGTAGCTTTGGAGCTGAAATAATTAAAATTTAAATAATAATACCTTGTTTATTCAGAATATTTCTTTGGAAATGGTACTTAAGCTCTCCGAACCCCGTAAGATCTAAAGGAGAGCTACATGGAAAAGATAGACCTCAGGTTTCCTGAGGCCACCTTGTGCATTTATTCATGATCTTCTCACAGTTGATGGCTCAGTTCTGTCCTCAGGCCAGTTTGTGTGAACATCCAAATGTCTATTTGCAACTCATGAAAATCCCGTGGATTCTGTCTCCTATAAAGTCTTAATATTTGTGGTGTATGTGAACAGCTAGGAGTGGCACTCGTTATATACCATATGAAGCAGTGAGCTGTATTTCACCATGCAGTTAGAACTAATAAGCAGGGAATCTTGAAAAGCCATACGTGTATCTCCTTGACTGAATTCTTTTCTCCCCCAGACAGACACATATGTGTGCTAGTTAGAGCTCTGGAGCCTGTCTTCCTGGCTTCAGATCTTGGCTCTTCCCGTTCAAAAATCAGTTGTGTGACTTCTGAAAGACTGCTCATCTTTCTGTGCCCCAAATCTCTAATCACGTAACGAGGATTGTTACTAATAGCACTGGTCGTGGGAGGTTGTTTCTACGTAAGAAACAGTGGATGAAGAGCACTCTAGGGATAAGATGGGAATAAAGACACAGACCTACTAGAGAATGGACTTGAGGATATGGGGAGGGGGAAGGGTAAGCTGAGACAAAGCGAGAGAGAGGCATGGACATATATACACTACCAAACGTAAGGTAGATACCTAGTGGGAAGCAGCCACATAGCACAGGGAGGTCAGCTCGGTGCTCTGTGACCACCTAGAGGGGTGGGATAGGGAGGGTGGGAGGGAGGGAGACGCAAGAGGGAAGAGATATGGGAACATATGTATATGTATAACTGATTCACTTTGTTATACAGCAGAAACTAACACACCATTGTAAAGCAATTATACTCCAATAAAGATGTAAAAATAAAAATAAAAAAAAAGTGACTAGCGAATACCAAGTTCCTGATGAGTATGAGCAGTTACGAGTTATGACCTCTTCACTCACTGCATACAACCCCCACAGGACACATCAGTGCTCTCTCTCACACTGTCTTCACCTTGCCTCTCTGATTGTTCTTAGAGAGTCTGAGTTTACCTTCAAGGCCTTTCTTGCAGACTCCTATTCCTGGTGAATGGCAAGGAATATGGCCTCTAATAAAGCCAGACCTGGACCCCTGCAACATGTATGCTCGGCAACTCTTAGTGTCTGTGTTCGGTTACCTGAACTTCAGGCCAAGTTTGATCCAAAGATAAATAAAATTATTAGGTCCTAATTTCATTTTTCTTTTATTTTCTGGTCTTTGTCCTGCTTCATATGTTAACTTAGTCCTCAGACAGACTTAGGTTATAGTAGTCAAATATTTCCAAGATTTACATCTACAAACCCACACTGTCTAGAGAGAAAGAGAGAAAGGAAGTTCTGATTGTCACTCTTATTGGCTCTGCATCTGTTACATGACTGCCGCTGGACCGGTCACTTTCACCAGAGGATGGAAATGACTTCCCTTAGAACCATGTAGATCTCTAGATGGCAACAGAGTGATTGGGGATTGGGAAATAGATGCTGCTGTGTTCACTGTACATACTGATAAGCACTTATAATCATCAGTTACTAAACTTGGATCCTTATGTTACAACATTTTTACTTTCTTTTTGACTTTTTCTAAACCTGTTCTTTTGTACATAAATCTTAATACTACCTTACAGAGTCTGGTCTGAAAGTGTCATTCACTAGAAAATACCTGATGCTGTTCTTACATGTTTATTATTTCAACCACTGTTGCCAGTAAGCTAAACTTATTTCCTCTTCTACTGATTTCCATTGGCGAAAGCTTAGCTCTGTATTTACCCAGTTGACTCCCTTCCCCATAACTCATTGGGATGTTGAACTTTACTGCAGAAAATCACAAAACAAGACCAAACTTATCTGAGTGTTCAGTAACGAATGGTAATCCTACATCTATTTGCTTATCCAGTTCCTTCTCTCCGCCTCCACAACACCACCCACTTCCGACATTACTCACTCTATACAAACCTTTCCTCCTGGTAATGATTCTGATTTATACTGCAATGAAAAACATATTGATAGAAATAGAAACCACAAGTTAAACAGTGATTAACCCAACTCCCAAATCACAAACCAATAGTCTATCTACATCAACGTCCATCTTTCCCTCGTCCTTTCTAACATAACAGATAAGTTAGCCATCCATTAACCTAGGGCCAATCCCTACCTCTTGTGAGCCATATCTCTTCCATACCACCACCGTCTTCTCTTTCTCTATACCTGAAGCATACTTTATTCCT
Source organism: Delphinapterus leucas (assembly GCF_059928025.1). Lineage (NCBI taxonomy): Eukaryota > Metazoa > Chordata > Mammalia > Artiodactyla > Monodontidae > Delphinapterus > Delphinapterus leucas. The sequence continues at coordinate 67,143,744 of NC_143137.1, read as the reverse complement.
CTCTCCCAGATCTTTTATATCCTCCTATTTCAAGCTCTTTCCTAACATCTTCCCGTCAAGTTCTACCTAGGTTTTCTCTTTTATACTTAAAAAAAAGAGAGAAAAAAAATCAGTCTCCTGATCTTCCTTTTTTTCCAGCTATACCTGATTCAGCTTAATCTCTTTATAACCAAACTCTTTTAGTAAGTTCTATACACTTTCCCATTGTCCGTTCATTCCCTTATGAAAACCAATTTGATGTGGATTCTCTTTCCATTTGAAGGGAAAATGTTCTCATTAAGGTCACAGAAGATCTCTCAGTTACTCTATCCAATATATAGATTTTTTTTTTTTTACCTCTACAGAAATTGACTTTGAATTTGTCAGTTACTCTCTTTCTAAACCTTGTGTTGTCTTAATCCATAAAACATACCATCTTACCTATTCCTACTATGTTTTTAGTTTTATTTATGGCTGCTTCTGCTGTCTAACCAAGCCATAATTGTTAGCGATCCTCAGAATTCTGGGAGTTTATGCTCTCTTCTCTAGTCTCTTGCAACTTCTTTGAGAGTGATCTTTTTAAAAAGCTAACTTACCTTGCTTTATCAAACTCATTAATTTCTCAAACTTTACTAGTTTACAAGGCGATCTAAGATCTGGTTCCTGGCCTGACTTTTGACCTTTTCTCTGTCCTTTGCTGTTTCTGCCCTTCCCTGAGTTTTAGATTGGCTGTTTCTATTCATTAGAATGAATCCACTCAATTGCTGCTTCCTAAGGATCGTTCACTATCCTTAGAAAAAAATTTTCATTATAAATTTATTTATTTTTAGCTGTGTTGGGTCTTCGTTGCGGTGCGCAGGCTTCTCATTGCGGTGGCTTCTCTTGTTGCGGAGCATGGGCTCTAGGCATGCAGACTTCAGTAGTTGTGGCACACAGGCTCAATAGTTGTGGTGCACAGGCTCAGTAGTTGTGGCACACAGGCTCAGTAGTTGTGGCGCACGGGCTTAGTTGCTCCACGGCATGTGGGATCTTCCCAGACCAGGGCTCGAACCCATGTCCTCAGCACTGGCAGGTGGATTCTTAACCACTGCGCCAGCAGGCAAGTCCTCCTTGAAGAATTTTGATTTAACTTCCTGGCCCTTCCTTTTTCCAAACTGTATTTTAATGCAACTACTACTTCATGATAGGGTTAAAAAGGAAGGGATCACAATTCTCAGTTATTAAATTTCAAAAGACTTGAAATTCATGTCAGAGACAAAAGTTTGAGAGTAGATTTGAAAATTTCATAACTCTGGCTTGTGAATATCAAAAGTGGAGGCCTGAAGGACTCAGGGCATGAAATTTATGTTATAATCGTAATTCTGATATTACAGAGTCTCTGAAGTGATCTCAAACAATAGAAAAGCTTTATTTAAAAAATGCATGTATTTTTTATGACCCTTCAAAGGAATTTGGCAATAAAGAGCAAAGTACTTAAACAGGAAACTAATGTTGGAGTTGGTGGTGCACAGGGAAGAATGCCAACTGCGTTAGGCCATAAAAACATTAAAAATAAAGGAAGATCTTACTGATTGCTATTTCCAATGTTCTTTCTAGTTGTTAGAATTTTCTATTTTTACTTTTTAAATCTGATTATGGTTGTTTCAGAATTCCAAATTTTCAAAGTTTTCAAACTTCAGTTTTTTAATGTAAGCTTCATCGTACACAAAACCTAACAACTTTGTAGAATTCTTTATGCGGAATAAAAACTTTTTATTTATGTAGACACATTTATATGGCTTTTGTTAAAGCCACAGGAATGAAGCCAGATGTTTAGTTTGTTTTAGGGAATTTTTTTCAAAATTTGATATTTTGTATTTTAACTATTTGTTTTTAATTGTGGTAAAATATATACAACAAAAAATGTACCACTTTAACTACTTTTATGTGTACAGTTTAGTGGCATTTGGTACATTCACATTGCTGTGCAGCCATTACCACCACCCATCTCCAGAACTTTTCTTTCTTTCCAAACTAAAGCTCTGTACCCTTTAAACAAATAACTCGCCTTTCTCCCCCGCCTCCAGTTGTCCCTGGCAACCACCATTCTACTTTCTGTCTCTGTGATCTGACTACCTCATGTAAGTGGAACCATACAGTATTTGTCGTTCACATTTGTCCCTTCTTTCACTTAGCATAATGTCTTCAAGGTTAATCCATATTGTAGCATTTTGTAGCGTATTGTAGTCAGAATTTCTTTCCATTTTAAGGCTGAATAATATTCTGTTGTATGTATATACTACATTTTGTTTATTCGTTCATCTGTTGATGGACATGTGGGTTCTTTTCACCTTTGAGCTAGTGTGAATAATGCTACTATGAATATTGGTATATAAGTATCTGTCCAAGTCCTAAGCTCATTTATAAAAGTACTTTTAAACTTTCTGAAAATTTAAAAGCAGTTACGATCTACATTAAAATAATTTTATTCTATAAAAGACATTGGATAGGGTCTAGCATACCTGAATCCGCAAATAATTAGGTAATGTGGATCTTCAAATAATTAGATAAATGTGTATTCTTTGGGTTTGATTTTTTTTCCTGATCTCTCTTTCTGTTTCTCTCTCTGTCTCTCCTCTCTGTCTTTGATGTGGAACAGAAAAAGAAGGATTTATTCAACACTGATTTTTGTTTATAGCTTATATTTTATTTTAATATTTATTTGACTTGCTGTGTAACACATCTTTTAAAAGTAGGTTTCTGCTCTGCTCTTCTCAGAAAATCTTTCTAAGTGCTGAGGGAAACTTGAGTATAAGTATTCAAGAAACTGTTCAATCATCAAATAGATTTACCATATAACGAAAATAGAAATGTTTCAGGCATACACATCAAATATATATCATTTTCTTAGGCAAATATTGACCTCAGAAAATTAAGCAATTCTTAGTTTATGGCCCAATGTTTTAATATTCTAAGAATACTAATATATTATTTATTCAGTAAAGAGTTAAAGTTTTACACAGTTATATCCTTTTACTTATCGAAACAAAATGATTACTACCAAATTTTGTAAAACAAAAAACCCCCACAACTTTAACACAAAAACCCTTAACACAATTTCATATTTTTTCCGTTATTTTTAATGTGTAACATGAGAGAAATATTTACTACAGGCAGGTCTGTAATGTAAAAGTGTTTGGAAGATAAATAAGGTTAATAATTAAATATCCTTCCTGCCCTTGAAAAGCCTGCAGGCCAGTGGGGAAGACAAACCAAACATGTAATCACAATAAAATGTGGTAAAAACTATCACTGAAGTTAAGTGCAAAATTAAGTACATTGTGCTACCAGAAGGATGTGTCTGTTTCTGTCTGAGGTGAGAAAGAAAGAGGTTATCCCCCCAAAAAGATAGTCTTCTCATACCCATGTCCACTGCTTACAGCATCGTCACCAAGTTCCTCCACTGAAAGTCACACATGTCACTTCTGCTCATGTTATGACTTAGTGAAGCAGCCATCCTGAAAGACAAGAGCTCAGGAAAATGTGGTCTCCCACTGTGGGGTCATGGGCCCACCTAAAGCCTGGGAGGCTTAGTACACACAGAAAGAAAGGAAAATGGAAGTTGATTAGCAGTCTCTGCCAAAATCGTCACGTATTGTGAAAGTGAGTTGGGCTGTTCATAGACTTTAGGATTCTTAGTTCACTCTCTTGGGTTTAGGAAGCCACTTACATCTAAATTTCTGCGGTCCTCATCTTCTATTGCATCTATTTAATGTAGTAAAAATACAGATACTATGAGAAAACATTATATGATAAAACCTGTTTGTAGTGCAAGCAGTCAGTCCCACATTTATCGCCTTTGTAACTTTAAATCTTTATATGTCCATTTATTTCTAGGCAGGGCACATGCCACTTATGCCACCCTTCTAATTTGCTGATAAGTTTATTGTTCACTGTGATGGCATAATTTGTTTAGTTTTTATACACAGACCTAATCAATTCTTTACATGTGTTTTTTGCATATTTATTTTCATTAACTTTTTTCTTATTCATTCTGCTTTAATTTTTAAGACGTATTCAAATTACAAAGGTCATTTGTAGTTTCTGTCACTTCTAAGGTACAGAAACATTCATGTCCTGTAATTCATGTAATCTGTGAATTTATTAATATGAAATATATTTATATTCATGCTCAATTACTTTACATTATCAGCTTTTTTACCTTTCAAACTAGATGTTTTAGCCTGTTTTGTATTTGCTTAATGATCTAAAATATATTCAAATATACATAAACTAACTGAAACTATTATATGAGGGAAAGAATGCAAAGTCTAATGAAAACTCTATTGATTTCTCTTTATCTGTTAATCTTATCAATCTTTATGAGAAAAATTATTGCATTAAGGAAAAAACCTTGGGTTACCATGACCCCTTAAAATAATGTCACGATAGTTAGTACCCACCTTATTTTCATTATGAATTCTTGTAGCCTAGTAGTTATAACTCTAATAGTTGTCTTTTGTTCTAACAATGTACTATAATAAAACTCATCACTAGTATGTTTTAAAGGCTGCACTGTGTTCCAGATACTCTACCAAATTGTTTTCCTGGATTATTTTATTTAAGTCATACACAAACCTAGGCGATGGTTACTATTATTATTCCCACTCTGTATATTAGAAAACAGAGTTAGAATTTCAAGGAACTTCTCTAGGATACATATGCAGCAAGTTACTAACCATTCTGTCCAGATGAACAGTCATTTAATACATATCTACTAACCAGAAAATATTTTTATTGTTCAGGGTAACAGATGAGTTCGATACCATTCCAGCCTCTTAGAGTTTGTGGCTTAGTAGGGGAAAGATACATGCAAACAATACGTGTAGTACGTGAGATGAATGCAGTAACCAAAATATCATACCTAAGGATACAAAGGAGAAAATAATTTTCATGTGGTGGTGGTGTGGTGCTGCGAGGGAAAACTTTGTAGAAAGCATAATTCCTGAACATGGTTCTAAAAGATGATTAGGTGCTTTACAAGTGACTGTGGAGTTAATAGAAGCAATGTCATGCATTACGGTAAAGCGGCATAAAACATACCAGTATGTGGTGGGAACCATAAATAGTTGTAGGTAGGTAGGTAGGTAGGTAGATGGATGGACGGATGGATGGATGGATGGATGGATGGTTGGATGGATAGATGATAGATAGATAGATAGATAGATAGTGTTTTAAATGTAAGAAACGGAAAATTGAAGGGGATTTGTTGATCAAACTCAGATCCCAGAGAACTTGAATAGTCCCATTGGAAACTGGGACTTATATCCCTTGAGGTTATATGAAACAACTGTAGGGTTTAAAACAAGGACATAAGACTACGGAAATGGATTTTTAGAAGAGAAAAGTGACTACTGTTATCAAATTTAGTAATTGATACGGCTGTGAATGTGGATGTTGAAGGGAATGGTGAATGAAAGCAGAATGGTAGCAACACCACCCAAGAGGTGAGTGTAGGAAGAAGAGGTGGTATGTGGGCAGAAGATTATGAATTTGATGCTGTGCTTGTCGAATGTGAGGTATCTCTCTGTGGAATATCCAGGTCAGTTCCATAGACAGTAGATCCTTTTACTGGCGCGTGGCATTATGTGGGATGTCTGGGATTGAGATGAGCAGCTAGTAAAATAAGAGTCATTTTTGCTCCATCATCTGTAAACTGGAGCATTGGTAAAATCCAGATTAGTGAAAACTGGGTTATGTGACTGGGTTTGGTTATTTTGAACTATACTTGTTACAATCAACTAAGCTTTTTGAAGACACTGACTTAAGTCATTGGTGAATTATATTTTCATATATTATGAGATAAAACTATATTACATATAATTATAGTAATATATGTAATTGCATACATTATTATTAATAGTTTTATCAGAGGCATTTATTTAGCATTTATTTAGATTGTTTTATTTATTTGCTTATTTAGACTATTTTATCAGAAGCATTTATTATTTAAGCATATTATTAAATTGTTTCTTTAACTTTTAGGATAAGGAATGTAAGAATCTACCTTTATTGTGACCCTCACAGAAAGCTTCCTTTTATTAGAATTCTTGGAATTAAGTTTAAAGTTCAAATTCTTATATAGTTTCCATAGATCCTTAATTACAGAAAGAAAGAAGCTTTAGGACATCATTATAAGCAAGTCTTGAAAAGATTCTCTAAGTACTTTAAAGAAGTTGAAGAATCCAACCAGCAGAGGGCGATGGCCTACATGCACTCAGTCATTGCAGCAATCCTTGAGCTCAAGACAAGGCGGGAAGAGTCCTTTCTTAATAAGCACACTGGCAAAGTAGTTGTTTTGCTGAGTGTTGCGTTAATGGCAGAGGTAGATATTTATACCAGTAGCCCTTCTCTTGTGTAAATATGCATCTCTTTTAGCAAAGTGTAATTTGAGTTTTATTTGAATGCCGGCCAACGGACTTGAGAGTTTGTTACAAAAAGCCAAAATCTGAGCAATCTGTGTTGAGAGGTCAAAGGCCATTTGTGTACCATAGTCCTGCTAACTAATTGAGGTTTTGATCACATTTGATAGACAAGACCAGTTTTAATTTGATGTGGGAAGGACATTACTTAAGCCAAACTAAAAGTCAGAGTTTTGATACTTTCTTAATTGTAGCATTACTAATTAAATAAAAGCCAAAATGTCTGTAACAGTTTTCTTATTGGAACTGAGGGCATTCTAAGAAAAAATTCTTAGAATAATTAAAATATTAATAATTAAATAATAATAATTATAATAAGAATAATTAAAAATAATTTAAAAATTCTTAGATAATTAAAGCTAGGAATAATAGCATTACTATGATATAATACATTAATTATTTATAAGACTTTTTCAACATACCTCTTTGGTTTAGAATATTTAATGATCTTGCAAAAATTTCATTTTATAAATATTTTAAAAAGTAATACTGTATTTCTTCAGAATGCATTTTAGCAAATCTCTTATTTTACATATATTTATTATTATTATTTTCTTAAATTTTCCATTTAGATAAGAAAATAAGGAAAACAGTTATTTGTTAAGCACATAGAAGCTTTTTAATGTACAGAAATTATTGGCAACTGTGTGTTCTAGGTAATTGCTTAATAATATCAATTAGTTTTTAATGATACAGGCCCTTTTACATGCCATCTTTACTAGTACATGATGATTTCTTATTATTGTAACATGCAGCATACTTTTAAACTGTGTACAATTAAATATATGATATATCTGTGTAGTGTCTGAAATCTGTTTACTTTTAAAAGATGTGAAATATGTTTACTTTGTATGTTATAAAGAGAACTTAATGCTGTCATTTCTACTTTATGATCCAACACAGTGAAAGTGTAGTAAACTGTTTAGAAACCTGTGGGAAGTTAATTTTAATGTTTAATAGTGTGAGGGGGTCCCGTCTCTTTTCTTCATTTGATGAAGCTTATAACAATTTTATTTGCCAAGATGATGATTATTTAATAAAGTGACAAACTGTCCCACTGATAGGATACATTAATTTGCCCCTAAAGCTGTTCCTTGTCCTCCATAATAAGGTGATAATTAGGTTTTCAGATTAGAATAAAATAATCATGTCAGTTATGTAGATGCTTGTTAAAATATATTTAATCCTTTATATAAACTTGAAACCGTTAAAAGCTATAAAATATGTTTCTATGTGAACTTTCAGGTGAATACAGCTAATATAACAAGTTAATTTTAAGCTAGCATGACTCATTGGAAGGTTAACAATTGAAAAAATAACGTGAGAGGTGATTAACTTTTCAAGTAAAGCAATATTGTTAGGCTTTGCTGGAACATCTACGTAGTAAAACTGCACTCATTCATATCCTAATTTAATTTCTTGCTCTGTCCACAAAGGGTGTGCAGTTTAATCTTTCAGAAGTCGCATAGAATCAGTTTGTGCATGTATATTAGCAGCCTCAATTTCTAATATTGTTGAGGGCTTAAACTGCTGTCAGATACCACAAATGATTACATTTCAAGTTTAGCTTTATATTACACAAAATTAACTCATTCCCACAGGTAAGAGTCTAAAAAATACTATATGGTGTTTGAATTTCCAACAGTGAAAACACAATTTACAAAAGCAAAACGTGACTTTTTGAAAAGAAAGACTCTTTTCATTGCCTTGGGCTTGATGATAGCACATTGTCTTAAAGTTCTAAAGCCCAATTTTCTCTAGCTTTAAATAACGAAAGGTAATTTCCTCTTAAAGTTTGCAGGGTATTAAAAACTTTCCTAAATCTATTTCCTGAACCAAGTTGGAGACTGTTCGGTGCACATTCATTTAAAATACCTTTAAACGTTCTGATTCGACTACTTTTAATAGAGTGGAGAAAGTTTGGTGTAGCTTTGAGTGCACAGCATGAAAGGTGGGGTTTTAGTTAGGAAACATACAGAATTAGTTCCTGTGCAAAGGTAATCTCTAGAGAACTGTAAGTAACCAGAAAACCTTGTTGGAGACCATTACATGTACTGCTAATGTCATGTACTTTCTTTGTACATGTTATGTACAGAATTACAACATAAATGCAGTTATGGTAAGACACTGGCAAGATAAAATAAAAAGATATTTTTGTTGATAATATGCAAAAATGCCACATCTGTTTTGTTTCATTCTGCAATTATTTCTCTGAGGGAGATTTTATATAGCTGTGAAAACCTGGAGAGTTTTGTACAAAACAACTTGACAAGTGTTCATGATTCCACACCAATGAAATGTGTTTTAATTTCATTCAGAATGTTTCAAGCTCTTTAGCTCATAAACAGTAATAAAACTCATATTGAAGTTATTTCTGTGATTTTTAACTTTATTGTTTAAATGATGCAAGCAAGTTTTCCTGGTCCTCATTAAGAAATATAGAGAATTCTAAGCAGAGTTTACAGAAGAAAAAGTATATTGATGATTTGGAAGTTGGGAACTGGTATGTCTTGATATCATACAAAGTGCACACAATGTGTGAATTCTGATTCTGCTTCTTACCAGCTCTGAAACTTTGTGCAAATTATTTAGAATTACCTCCATTTTATCACCTGTAACAACAGAAACATTTCCAGAATAACAACAGAATTCCTAGTTCTCAGGGTTGTTATAAGATTACATTAAATTGAATAATGCATAAGGTATAGCTAAAGTAATACCACTTTCTTTCCTTTTTATCCTCATCAGAATGTACTGTCAAAACTATCATTTGAATGAAGTGCATGAGGAACAGTGATGTCCTCATTACAGGGGCCAATAATTCTTTAGGAATTAAGGAAGGCAGGTCAGAAATACTAAGTGATTTGTAGGAAGTGGAAAATGGAGTAGGAAGTTTTTGAACACCACTTTAGTATTTAAGAGGTAGCAAGTATCTGATAATAATCACATACGATTTTTCTATGTAATTCAAAAAGTATGTTATATAGTAACACGAGCAGAGACTTTAGATTAAGAAGCTATATTAGGGCTTCCCTGGTGGCGCAGTGGTTGAGAGTCCGCCTGCCGATGCATGGGACACGGGTTCGTGCCCCGGTCTGGGAAGTTCCCACATGCCGCGGAGCGACTGGGCCCGTGAGCCATGGCCGCTGAGCCTGCGTGTCCGGAGCCTGTGCTTCGCAGAGGGAGGGGCCACAACAGTGAGAGGCCCGTGTACTGCAAAAAAAAAAAAAGAAGCTATATTTTTATTCCTGGTTGTGGGAGTAACCTCCTCTGTAAATTGGAATGATTTTGGTCAGGCACCTCACAGGGTTATTGTAGCTATCTAGTGTGATAATGTTTGTGAAAATACCGACTATCCAAGAACTGGCCCAAGATGATTTTCCAGTAAAAATCATGGTCAAAAGAGAAGATAAAATTAATAGAGACATACAGGGAATGCTGTAGAATTAAGTGGCTTCTCTAGATGGGAGAGCATTTTCAAATTATACTTCCCTCCCAAAAGGCAGCACCAGATATAAACACTTCCCAATGTAGCATAGCAAGATATATTAGGGACCGGAAAGCTATGGCACACGCACCAATTCCAGTCCTCTGCTTGCTTTGTGAAAAAAGTTTTGTTGGAACACACCCAAGCTCATGGGTTTTCCTGCTCTCTATGTCTGTGTTCAAACCACAAGGGCAGAGTTGAATTGTGACAGAGACCACATGATCCTCATAGCCTAAATATTTACTATCTGGTCCTTTACAGAGGAAATTTACCCCCTGGAATATATGGAAAACTGTAACTATGGAGAAAATGTTCAAAAGAGTGTGGACAGATATCAGAGCATATGAAAGGAGGGGAAATCTCAAGTTCTAGAACATAGGGACATAAACAATAGATATAATTGAGAAATACAGGTTTCCCTCGCTATCCAAAAGTAGACCGTTTGTATGAAATCTTTTGTAAGCCAAAATAGCGTAAAGCGAAGAGGCTTGCTAGTGGATGCACAAAATAATTCAAGATAAAGCACAGATGCTCACACACACAGTTTAAAGCTACGGTGACTTGATACTGAGATGCTGAGTTCAGTTCCCAGGGAAGGAGCTTGGAGGTGTTACTCTGCTGCTAGGGTGCCCGCTTCTTGCTGCAAAACAAATCTGAACGCTATTTTTGCTTTTGTCTTTTTTTTTGTAAAAGTGAAAATCCTCTTAGGCTTTCTTTAGGTTAGGGAGAACAGGTACTCATGTAGGTCTTTTGCAAAAGTGAAGTGACGTAAAGCAAACGTTCAAAAAGTGGGTGCTACTTGTACAGTGGATGAGGAGTTTAAGTAGACTTCTCATCTTAAGTAGTGTGTGAAATTTGAGCAATTGTGGAGAAACTGAGGTTCTATGCAAAAAGTAACACATTCTAGTTCAGATCTATGTGTGTTACACAAAATTGTGAACTAGGACAATATGTGAAATAGATACTCTTGAGTGTTCAGTCCATATCTGTGTCAGCTTTGTTTATTTGTTTGTTAGGAAAAGCAGTATGTACCAGAACCATTTAATTTGATCTTTGAAATGGCTATAGTGGTGACAAGGACACACTCTGGAACCTGACAGCCTAAATTTAAATCCAGGCTTCTTTGCTTACCAGTTGGGTGACCCTGGGCAAAGAGCTTAGCCCTCTCTGTGCCTCAGTTTCCTTCTCTGTAAAAAAAAGGCATGACAGTAGTTCCTACCCTGGAGAGTAGAAAGGAGTATGTAAGTTAATGTAAAACTCAGAGAACAGTGACTGGCATGTAGTAACCGTGATATGCATGAGCCATTACTACTTCCATTTCTATGCACATGCATATATTAGTTTATATTAGCTGTTTCATTTTTATTTACTATTTATGATTTTCATTGTGTAGTGTGAATTCAGTCAGTCTCATTTGGTCCGTTTTTTGTCTTCATAGGGCTCTGATTTAAATTTACCTTCAGATAGATATATCTGTTTGGACAAACGGAATCTTATCTAAAAATTTCAGTCAAGGAAGTGTATTATAAAACGATTTGCAAACAATAGTTATCCAGATGTTAGTTGCTATATAAATACTTCTTTGGGGCCTTAATAAATGAAGTGAAGCATAAATACTTTTGTACTAAATGACACAATTTGCAAATCAAGGGTCACAGGTTTTTCCTTAATTTCAAAATAAATATTATCTTGTAATGCATAGTTGAATAATTTGGAATTCATATGAGAATAAAGTTGTTAACCTATCCTAAGTAATTATCTGCTTGTTTTTATGTTCTAAGAAAATTTTTTGACCCTTATCATTATTGTTTAAATAATAAAACACATGTGCCTACTGATTTACAGTTTTAAATTTGCTTTTTATGCATTATTTTATGTGATCTTGAGATGTTTAAGCATAGAGATGTATGCCATGCATGCTCTTTTCTATTTGGCAGGAAGTATTGCAAGCATATTGATGGTGATAATTAATATTTTCTAAACAGTCAGAAAACAGGTGTACCTTTCCAAATAAATCCAAATAAATTTCAAAACAAACTTGTTGAAAGACTTCAAAAAGAACTTTAAAAAAGTAGAAATTGTCTTTAAAGTCTTCAAATTAGGAATATTGTTAGAAAAAATTACTATGTTAAATTTTTAAAGATAAGAATCATGCTTTATTCATCTTTACATCTTCTCTGCTTATCAGGTGCCTAACACACAGTAGGTATTCAACGGGTTTTAAATGATACACATTATAGGGCTTCCCTGGTGGCGCAGTGGTTGAGAGTCCACCTGCCAATGCAGGGGAAACGGGTTCGTGCCCTGGTCTGGGAAGATCCCACATGCCATGTAGCGACTAGGCCCGTGAGCCATGGCCGCTGAGCCTGCGCGTCCAGAGCCTGTGCTCCACAACGGGAGAGGCCACAACAGTGAGAGGCCCGCGTACTGCAAAAAAAAAGATACACATTTTAAACTTCTCTTGTTATCTTTCAGTGGAAGTTTTAATGATCTCTAAGTATTTGTGGGCTAGAGGTAATGGTAAGAGTAGTTAAGTTAATTTCACATTATTATATAAAAATTACAAGCCTTGACAATAGCCATATTAATACAAGCAGTAAAATATAAAGCAATCATAAATTACATGTGCAAAAGAGTGCCTTTCTTTAATTTCTATTTTTCTTTTTGCGGTACGCGGACCTCTCACTGTTGCGGCCTCTCCCGTTGCGGAGCACAGGCTCCGGACGCGCAGGCTCAGCGGCCATGGCTCACGGGCCCAGCCTCTCCGAAGCATGTGGGATCTTCCCGGACCGGGGCACGAACCTGTGTTGCCTGCATCGGCAGGTGGACTCCCAAGCACTGTGCCACCAGGGAAGCCCTAATTTCTATTATTGATCTCATCTTGTTTTTGAGTCCCCATTCTCACTGATGGAATAAACAGTTGGTTCTGTCAATTAAAATGCTTGTCTTTTCTGATTTAACATTTTTTTCTCTTTCATTTAACAACCCAGTTTTTCTAGGTATCAGTCTCTATTCACTGGCTTTGTCCTGCCTGTTTTCCTTTCCAGAACAATATTTGGATGCGAAGGGCATAATCCATTTCCTGTTAACCTAGGAAAAATCTGTCTCTCTGCTCTCTATTAGGCGGTCTCTCTCTCTGATGAAGTGTAGCAGAAGTCAGGCAGTCCTCGGACATCTTCCCCTGGTATCCTTTGTGGAGACCCACTTGGTAGTTTAGGCATCTGGCTGATACCTCCTCCCCATGATTGTGGACTGTGTAACTGCCTTCTTTCTCAGTGGTTCACACACTCAACCACCAACTTGTCCTAAATCTGTGGCTCCTCCTCCTTCATCCTCTTAACACTTTTGGAGTCCACGTTGTGGAAGGGTCTTATAATTCCAAGATGCTTATTCACCACAGTAAGGTCTCTGCGACCCTCAGGGGCTTTCTCCAGATCCATGTGACTGGACACCTCCTTCACCATTGCTACTTCACTGAGCCTATGCCATGTAGGGCACAGAATTATGAAAACATTGTTCTTTCCACCCACAGGTAGGATATCCCAAGGCTATTCTTAGGTTCTTTGATTGTCTCATCCTACTTAGGTATTTTCCTTTCCTACTCTGAGGGGTTGACCTGAAGAATGAGGAGGCCAACACTTATATCTAATCTCTTGTCTTTCCATTATCAGCATTTTGGCTCCCATCTTGTCACCCATCACTTCCACCAGCAATACCAGGGCTTTGCCCTTCTAGTTTAGCAGAAATCCCCACTGTGTATCCTTATTCTATAGCTTCCATGCATTAATTCTTCTCAGTTTTCTGACACCTGTCTCTTGATCTGTAAATCCCAGCTCTGGAAATACAAAGAAGGCCATTTATCTTTCAGCTAGGCCTGATTTTTGCAGAGGTTAAAAATGCATGTCTTTAGATTAGTTTATAAGCTGGATAATGCCATCCCCACAAAGTTATGCATATTTACACAAGTAGTAGGGATTCACAGGCATGCAGGATTTTGTTATTAGCCAGCATGACAATACATGCATTTCATATTTCAAAAATTAGAAGAAATTCTCTGTTGGATCTCTTTTGCATAATCATAAAATGTGTTCTTGTCATATTTTTATTTTTTATTCTATGGAACTGTTTATCAAAAATATCATAAGATCACAATTAGTTGTTGTTGCCTAGAAAGTAAACCATACTGAACTTTGAAAATCGAAGTCCACTGATTTAATTAAACAGTTTACTACATTGTTTACTTTCTATGCTATGTAGTATGTCCATGAAGCATCCAATTAGATAGTTGCACTGAGTGTTCTCCATGAGAGTTTGGCACAACACCGAGATCAGAATAACTAACTGGGTTGGCTAAACATTTTGATCCAAGAGCCCACACACAAATTCAAAGTTAATTCTCTTACTCTTTTGAAGCTGATATTTCCTTAATCTGTCGTAAAAGAAAAGCTTGCAAGAATATGCAGTAAGGGAATGTAGATGTTTGAGGGGAGGTTAAATACCACTATAAGATATTTAGAAAATATCTTGTCTTATGGATTTTGTAATGGTAAAATATGTCAGCTGTGCTCAAGAAAGTGGATGTAGAGATTACAGGCAACTGAAAGTAGTAGGTGGTTATTTTAGCTGGAATGCCTCCCAGAACAGATGGTTTTTTAGGAGTTTTTGAAGGAGAAGAGCAAGGTGGCCTGCCTGCCTGGCGTATATTAATTGAGTGCCTGTTCCAAGTGTAGGGGGTGGTTGGAAGAATGTGTGATATCTTGAGTGGGCGAATGATACAAACAGGCATAACTTCAAAATAACCTGGAATTTATATCCCACAAAGCTTACAGACAATTCACAAAGACACAGTTTCGGCTGTAAGGAATCAGTAAAATGTGAAGTTACACAAACAGAAAGTTAACGCCACGTAGAATAGAACCTAGCAAACCGTGGTCAATATTTTCACATTTAACACTTGGCTATTGCTTTTCAACAAAAATTAATTTCCTAATTAGGAAAACCATACTAAAACTACTTCTGAGTTTGAGTTTTAAAAGAACAGATTTTATCAAGCATTTAAAAGATATTATTAACTTCTAATGTTTTTATGTATATTTGTACACATAGATTCTTTGAGAAGTGACATGGTTTAACTTATCGTATCGTCATTATATTCCGTTTTTTGAGTTCATAATGACTCTTGAATTTTTCCCATTCAGCCATTACTTATAGCCCCAATTCTGGTTTAAATCACATTACCCCATGCAAGTACTGCTGAAAATTCTTCTAACTGAAGTCCATTCCCAGCCTTTCCAGTTCTTTTAAGACACCTTTATGTTGCACTCAGATTGATTTTCTTAAAGATTTGTTTTGCTCATTCATTCACTTGATAGAGTCATGGATAAGAACATAGAACCTGGTTGAGTCCCAGTCCTGCCTCTCCTAGTTGGGACCTTGGGCAACTTACTTAACTTCTCAGTTTCTTAGCTCTCTAACTATGTATCATATACATGGATGATAAAATTAGTTACCTTACAGAGTTGTTATTGATGCGGAAAACTCAGCTTCTGTGCCCCAGTGCCAAATCAAATCTGAGACAGAGTTTCGAGTGAGGTATAGAAGAATACCTTTATTGCTTTGCCACGCAAAGGGGGACCACAGCGGGCTTGTGCCGTAAAAAACTGTGTGTCCCAACCTGGGGGCAATTTAGTGAGGAGTTTTATAGCAGTGGTTGGAGGGCAGGGTTGCTGTTAAGGATCAGGGTGTGTTCAGGGCCTGCATTCCTCTAATCTGGCCTCGGGTTGTCTCCTGATGAGCTTCTGTGATTTTCAAGGTTATCAAACTGTGACCTTCTCTCTGGAATGAAGAAGGCTTCATCAAGTAGTTAATGTCTTCCATTTGTTGGGGGTTTTAGTTCTGTGGAAGAGCTCAAAGATATTGTTATATGTATCCCTTGAAGTGGAACCGGGACCCTGCCCCAAGGCCGCACTGTTGTTTCTTGACTGCTCTTCCATTGTCTCTCCATCCCCTCCCTTCCCTGATTAGCAACTGTTTGAACCTGCCCTTTGGAACTCAGGGAAGGTCATGGAGGCTGAAGCCTGTTTTCTGCAAACAAGAAACGGCGGACACACAGAGAAAGGCTTCTGTGCCCAGGGTCCTACTCGGTTTCATTGTGAAGAATAAATGCGTTATTATTCGCAAACGATTTTAAACAATGCTGGACACCTCACAAGTGTAAGTGTTTAGCTAAAGGTCATGATCATGCTTAGGAAACTTTAGGACTCCCTGTTGCATAACAGAAAGTTCAGAATTCTTAGTAAGGCATTCAAGGTCTTTTCAACTGTCTGTGTTTGATTTTCCTGCCTTAACCAACCTTGTTTGCAGGGGCAAGCATTCTAGTGTCAGTATTCCATTCCTTTTGTATTTTCTTGCTTGCATCTTTTAACCTGTAGCTTCCTCAAACTAGGTTGCTGATCAGCCTTCCAATACTACACCCGTATCCACCCACAAGCTATATATTACATCACGCACAACATTCAGATGTCTACTTTAACCCATCTCCTGTATAATGGTTTTCTTTTTCACACTCTTCCTATGTGATCTTCCCCTTCCAAATTCCTCCAACACTAATAGCTTAAACTACACATATAAAAACATTAAGTTGTCCTAAGTTCTTTCTGTAATTCATAGTATCTCTCCAGCTAAGTTGCTAAATTCTTAATGAGCATAGCATCAACACTTAGTGTATGTCCTTGCACCCAAAAGGTGCTCCTAAGTATATGGTGAATAAGGAAATGAATAAGCAGATAAGTAAATACATGCATAAATTGGAGTATCCAACAAAGGGATTTCTTGTGTTTTAAAGAGATTAGATGGTCTAAGTTTCTTGGAATTTCAGTGTCACTCTGTCAGGCTTTAGATAATATCTCTTTAGTCAAGAGCTTACTAAAAATCAGATACATGGTTTAAAATTTCCAGTGAAGGTACAGAATTAGTGTTGCTTGAGATGACCAAAGTCAGGGAAATATTCTAATACACATAGAAGCTTAGAAACAGCTAATGGGTTTTATCTTCTAGAGTGCCAGTGGGTGTGCTATGACAGAAGCAGCTGTGGTAGCCATTGCATGATTATCAGCATAGGTCTGTTCATATCTGGAAGGGTTTTCAATATTTCAAGTCTGAGAACCGGATGTGCTGGTAGTTGTACTTTTAGTACCCAGTGACTGAGAAAATATAAAGTTATACAAAGTAACATAAATATACCAATGCTTTAAAATGAGTGCATCTTATACTCTAATTAAAATAAATATCTCTGAAAATTATCAGTGTATATAGGTGCAACATAGTATTTCTACAGTTGTTTTTCTGCATATGTGAATTTTCAGACCCATTGTAATATATTGATGTACCCGACCCATGATCCACATTTTGGAAGCTTTTAGAATTGAGCCTGGCATTAATGAGGCCAAATTTATGAGCTTTTTTTTTTTTTTAATTTAAGTATAGTTGATTTGCAATGTTGTGTTAGTGTTACTGAACCCAAGTTTGTGTGCCCCACACACAGTGAGGCCAAACGAACCAAAACGTTGGAGCTTGGAGCAGAGAAGGGTTTATTACAGGGCCAAGCAAGGAGAATAGGTGTCTTGTGCTCAAAAACCCTGAACTTATGGTTTTCAGGGAGAAGTTTCTAGAGGCAAAATTTGTTGTGAGGGCTGCAGGGTGTGTGACTTTCTTATGATTGGCTGGTGGTGAGGTAACAGGGTGGTGTTCCAGGAATCTTGTGTTCACTGTGTTCAGCTTGAAGTTACCATCTTCCACCTGGGTTGGGGCCTTAGTTCCTACAGAAGAGCTCAAAGATAACGTTATGTATATTCCTTCAGGAGGAACCAGGACCCTGCCCCAAGGCTGTAATTGACTGTTCCTCCTTTCTTTCTGCATTTCCTCCCTTCCCTGATTAGCAACTGTTTGAATCTGCCCTTTAGAATGCAGGAAAGGTCAAGGGGGCTGAATGAAGCTTATTTTCTACAGACAAGAAACAGGGGACATGGACAGAATTTGTACCAGGGAGGGCCCTTACAGGGTCCTGCTCCATCTCATTGGTTTCTAGTGTACAGCAAAGTGATTCAGTTTTATATACATTAATACACGTATATACTTCAGATCCTTTTCCATTATAGTTTATTACAAGGTATTAAATAAGTTCCCTTGCTGTACAGTAGATCCTTGTTGCTTATCTATTTTATACATAGTAGTGTGTATCTGCTAATCCCAAACTCTTAATTTATCCTTCCCCCAACTTTTCCCCTTTGGTAACCATAAGTTTGTTTTCTATGTCCATGAGTCTGTTTCTGTTTTGTAAATAAGCTCATTTGTACCATTTTTTTTAGATTCCACATATAAGTGATATATATTTGTCTTTCTGTGTCTGACTTCATTTAGTATGAAAATCTCTAGGTCCGTCCATGTTGCTGCAACATTCTTTTTTTATGACTGAATAATATTCCCTTATATAAATATACCACATCTTTATCCACTCATCTGTAGATGAACACTTAGGTTGCTTCCATGTCTTGGCTATTGTAATAGTGCTGCTATGAACATTGGGGGTGCATGTATCTTTTTTAATTAGAATTTTCTCTGGATATATGCCCAGGAGTGGGATTGCTGGATCATATGGTGGCTCTGTTTCTAGTTTTTGAAGGAACCTCCATACTGTTTTCCATAGTGGCTGCACCAATTTGCATTTCCAGCAACAGTGTAGGAAGGTTCCCGTTTCTCTGCAACCTCTCCAACATTTATTGTTTGTAGACTTTTTGGTGATGGCCATTCTGACCTGTGGGAGATGATATCTATGAGCTTGTTTTTATTTGACCCTCTACATGCCCTTGGACAAATTCTTACCCAGAACCCTGGAGGAGGGACTTCACATGTGTCCTTAGATACAAATTGAGCAAATGGTAAGCTGGGTAAGAGAGAAATACAGAAAGCTCTTAGAACACATGGAATAGAGGTTGGTGTTTTATCATAATTTATTGTATATATCATTAGTCAAAGATTTGATCATTTGTCAATGTTTAGTTGAATTGTTTTTTAAATTGGCATTCATGATAACACTCAGTTTCTGGCTGCATGCCATGTGTTAAAGTAATATGTGGAGTGTGTCAAAGCTAACAAAGCAAGTTTCTATTAAAGAAAACTATACCTCTTTTCCCTATTGTATCACTCTTAAGGAGTTAATAGAGCAGCTGATAAAAAACTAAGTAAACCAATTTACCTAAGTTCTCAGGAAGGTTTGATGAGGATCTTAGAAGTGGTTTTAAGGATGTACAAATAACTGTCCTAGAAAAGAATACATTTTGTTTGAGTGGAACATTAGTTAAGCTTTTCAAAATACAAAAAGTGCGTATGGCACTTGGGTCCACTGTTGACAGGATTTTCTCCATGCCTTTTAGAGCACAAACTGACTTCAAAGGGAATCCTTTTATGAAGTATGGAGAGACCCTATGCCTTTACTAAACAGGAGATTGCTAGAAGTGTTTGGAGACAATTTTGGTTGTCATGTGTATAAAAGATAGGCTAAACAGCCAAGGAAGTCAGTGAAACATGGCTTTTCCTCATATTACAAATTATGGTGATTGAAGTTTAACTTAAAAGTAAAACGAAAAAAAGCCTAACAATTCAGCGTAGACATCCTCTTCTGATAGGACTTTGAACTCTAGGGAATTTCTGCAGCAAAAAGTAGTTGAGTTTCACAGAAGGCATTACTTTTAGGACTTGCTTTTTTGGAAAATCACAATTCTAACCAAAAAAAAATAGCTTTTTGATAGATGCCTTGGTTTATAAGGAACATGAAACTTGTGGCTGTGTTTAATGTATATATGTCATTAGGGATACTTTACCTTTTAAGATGCAGGGTTCTCTTTATGATCCTTGGAAACAGGTTCCACCTTTTAAGATAAAAAATGATTTATCTAGTCTTGTAATCACAGTTAATTAAAGCCAAACTTCATGCATTTTAGCCTCATTTTGGGCTCCATTATTATGGCCTTCTCTCCATTATTTCCTTTGTGCTTGTTCTTCTTATTTAAGTATATTTCTGAATTTTGTGTGTCCTAGTAAAACATCATTAAATAATTTGGAAAAATAAAAAGAAATATGGTTGACAAACTAATAAAAAAGACTATAGCAAAATCGGGATATTTCTACTTGGATTTTTTTTTTCGGTATAGATCAACTTTTGCTTTAATAATGATTACTAATTTCACCTTGCACATAATAATGCAATGGAATGTGGGCAGTCTTTGCGACAGTGTATCCAAAATATATTGTGAAGATACAGGAAATTAAGAGATCAGAGGATTTACTTCTTTATTTTCTTCACAGTTTGTCATCCTAGAAGACATGCAGGTTTTAAAAGACACATCATGACAAGGTACCACAAAGAAAAACAGCAAGAATTAAGAAACAAGCTAGGGGAAAGATTAGTTCAAATTTTTAAGAACATTTTCTCTGAAATGATTTTACAGTAGGTAATGAGTTGATGTTAAACAGAGTTTTTGTACAACTGGGGCATTAGTACTTGGGAACTTTTTCCCAATTTTCTTTCCTATTAAATGTCTGTACAGAATAGTCACCTGCTAAAAGATGTTGCTAAAATTTGCCCTCACAAATTTTTCCTGGGAATGTTTAGTGAATTTTTTATTAAATTGGCCATAATAACTTCTAATGAGCATTCTAAATGCTCATTTATCTTTGGACAATTCCCTGAAAATAGTCCTCTTGATGAAGGTCCAGTGTAGTTTATATGATTGTATGAACTTAAAGTAAGGAATCATTCAAGGATTAACATTGTGAGTGACTGTTGATAGTTGCTTTGTTTTCTATGATAAGTTTTAAAATTCTTCAGATGTGTGATCCTATGTATTAGTCAATCTTTCTAATTAAAATTTCATTTTCTTTTGTCTTCCATGTTTTGTAATTTAAATGCCTTCATTTTATAACCAATAGATATGTATTTGTTTTGATATGTTTCATAGTACTTCAGACTTATTCAGTGAAGAAAAACAATAAATACAGTCCTTTTTCATTTATAACATGGAAAATATGAGATGATACTTTTTATAAAAATCATCATAATTTATAGACCCTATACTTTAGAAAAATAAGATTAGCCTTCTCTCCTTGATTTTTATTATTTTGACCTTCAAAGTATACTCTGCTATTCATTTTTTGTTAGTGTAAGAAAACCTAGGAATTGGTATCAGGTAACCGTAATGATCAGAAAGAAATTAGTCTTGGATCTTATAGGCAGAGAAAGGAACCATCATGATGGCTAGTAAAGGAAGCATTAAGAGTATACAAATGACAGAGGTGTGGTACTGATAGATAGTCTGAAATAGATTAAGGATTAATGCCATTTCTCTATCACTCATTAATTGGAAAAGAAGCATTTTTTATTTAGTAACCAAAGAGTTAATTATTGTATTTCTCAAATGAATTTGCTACAGGGAATAAACAGGTATATTCAGTGGTGGTTTAGGGCATTTCAGATATGATAATATATTATTTATTATGTTTATGCCTTTTTAAATAGCACTCCTAAGATCACAGTATTCATGAGTTTATATGGAAATTGTAGGGATTTAAACTTAGTAATACTAGCTATAATAATACGTAAGAATAACAAATACTATTTGTTGGGGCATTTATAATGTAGTAAGTATTAAGCTAAGGGCTTTACATGCATCATATATATTTGTAAAGTGGGAGTAACAATAGGACCTCCTTTGTAGTCTCCTGTGAAGATGAAAATGTCCGATCAATATCAAATACTTAGTGCAGTGTTTAGTAAATGCCCAGTGTTACCTATTTCGTTGTTGTTGTTGTTATTGTTGTTGTTGTCACTTTAGCACTTAATGCTACAATATTTAGTATCCAAATTTTCCAGATTAGGAACTGAAGGTAAGAGAGGTCGGGTAAGTTGTAAAACTTGTTGTTGGATGCAACATCTGAATTCTTATCTATCCATCTTTAAAATCTATCCATCTTCAAAGTGTATGCATTTGGCAACCATGCTATAATGTTGTTAATGAACACATACCTTATCTTTTTGTCACACATGATATTGCTATAACATTAAAGTTTTACTAAGAAAAATAGTATAAAATTATCAGTAAGAAAAAAATAGTACTAATACATTGCAACTGAATAATACTAAAAATTATAACTACCATATACAATATCAAAATCTGACACAAAAATTTAGAAATTTTGGGGATGGAAAATTTTAAAACCTCATGTGACTTTATTTCATCTTACAGATGAGTAATCATTATGAATATTGTTGAGAACCATTATTATCAAATTACTACAGTTGTAGCTATAAAAAGGATTTATAAAATTTGGTAGTATGATAACCAAAATTGTTGACATCATCATCTAACATATATGCATATAAACGAGAGTATTTGCAGTGAACGAGGTGATTTTAAATTATATGTATAAAGTATAATTATTTTATAATTATTTTAATAATACAATAATTTATAATAATTATTATTTTAATAATAATATAATAGCCAATGTTTATAAACTTCTTTTCCAAAGTCAGAAATGCAAATAATTAAATATAGTCTTTTATTTCTTGGCATTGTGGTGGATAGATGTCCTGAAAACCCTCAAACCAAACACTTAAAAATGCTGGGTAAAATATAAATGCCTAGCTATGATAAAATGCAAAATATAAATGCATGGGGCTTCCCTGGTGGCACAGTGGTTTAGAGTCTGCCTGCCGATGCAGGGGACACGGGTTCATGCCCCGGTCCAGGAAGATCCCACATGCTGCGGAGCGGCTGGGCCCGTGAGCCATGGCCGCTGAGCCTGCGCGTCCGGAGCCTGTGCTCCGCAACGGGAGAGGCCACAGCAGTGAGAGGCCCGCATACCGAAAAAAAAAAAATATATATATATATATATATATATATATATATATATATATATATATATATATAAATGCATGGCTATGTTGCAAGTAAGAGGGAATTTCTCAGTGTTCAAGAACTGAGAGAGAAAAATTGGTGATCTAAGTTTAACTGGAAGCGAAGCTGCTTTGGGCATGTCTACAAAATTTAGTTTTCTCAAATATTGCGTTTTATCTGTTCCATTGGGGTCATAAGACAAGATCCTCGGCCCCTTTAATTTGGTGTTAGAAGGTTACCTTCACACAAAGCTAAGCGTTTGAAATGCTCTAAACTGAATGAAAAGACAGAGTTGAAAGAAAAACCCATCCTCAGCAAGAAGAAATGACAAAAGATACTTGTTTCAGCCTGGACACAAAGTTGGTACAGTAAAAATTCATGTAGAAGTAAAAACCACAGACTGAACTTCCTGCAAATTTGGAACTGAAGTTTCTACACTCTCTGGAGGTATGAAAAAAACCCAAGGTGAGAATTTAAAGTAATTCTGGGTTGATATCACCACTGGCTACCTTGCAGAGCCAAAAGCAAATTCTACCTGGAGAGATTAACTCTCAACGTAGGACTTGTACAGTTCCCACCCATAAAATAAGAAGCCTCAATGAATAAGAAGTCACAATAGAAAATTTAAAAGTGGTTGAGAATATAAATTGTCATGAACAAAAGACAGGAGAAACAGAACAAAGCAGATTTATACCAAAAGAAAAAAAAAACTCCCAAAAGGTATAATACTAAAATTAGCAGAAATTAAAAGTAAGTATTTTTTAAAGGTTAACAATTTAAAAAAATTAAAACTTGAGAAAGAAACATGATTATTTAAAAAAATACCAGTCTGGAAAACAAACTAAATGCAATGTCTATAAATATAAAATATGATTATTGAAACTTGTAAAAGAATTCTCAATGGAGGATTAATAAGCATATTAGAACACAGTTGAAGATAGTATTAGTGAAATGAAAGATAGAACAACACATGGGGAAACAAATTTTAAAAATGAGAAATAATTAAATGTTAACTAGAGAAGCATGTGATTGGATTCTAGAAGTAGATAATAAAGAGATGAGAGAACTAATATTGGTAATGATAGTGCAAAAACATTTTGCGGAGTTAACAAAGAACGTAAATTCTGAATCCAGAAATCATAATAAATTCTTCACAGGATAATGACAACACAAAAACAAAGAAGGAAACAAAACTTCCAGATTCATCTTAGTTAAAACTACAGAGTACCAGAGAAAGAGAAACAGAGAATGAGAGAACCTTAAAAGTGCCAGAGAGAAAGGACAAATTATCTTCAAAAGAACACAACACAAGGGATACTTGATTATTCAACATCAACCATAAAAGCCAGAGTACTGCAGAATATCTTCACATTTCTGAGAAAGTAATTGTCAACCCATGATTTGAAAATCAGCTGACTTAACATTTTGGCACTAGAAGGCACATGAAAACATGTATCTAGAAAAGCTAAGAGAGCTTATCTGCAATAAACTTTCACTTCAGGAAGTTCCCAATTTCATTTATTCTCAGAATAAAAGATTTAGCATGTGAGAAGAAAAGAAATTTGTATAAAAGTAGACACATCTAAATAAGCACTGGATGAATAAATCAGTAATGTCTAACTGAGAGGCAGACAACAAAGTATAATTCAAACATGTGAGTTGAGAGAGAAATGATGGGATTTAAAGGTTCTAAGTTTACCGTATGCTTTAGAAGTAGAACCCTACTTCCAAACCAGTAAAGGAAAAAATAAGGAAATAAATGTCAAGTAAAGCAAAGGAAGGTAACAGGATTTATAAAAGATCCCTAGAAAAGGCAATAAAAATAGAAAACACAAAGGCATATCCAACATATCATTTTGAGTTACATTTGACAGATACAAAACAGGGATTGGCAGTTTGTGTTTATCAAATTGACCAATATGTAAATGATGCTACATTTTCAAGAATCATTATCATGTAAACTGTATTTTCATACAAAAAGTTAATCATTGAAATGAATTACCATATAGAACAGAAAGAAAATATGTAAAACCCTTATTTAGAAATTCAAAATTACACATAAATTGTAGATCAAAGAAAGTAGTCATATAGACAGTAGAAAACACTTAGAAATGAAGCATAATGAAAATATATATTAAAACTTTTGTGATAGAGTTACTGTGTAATTAAAGGAAAGTTATAGCTGTAAATGCTTATTTTAGGGGAAAGGCAAAAATTTAATGAGCCAATCATTTAACTTAAAAAGTTAGAATACACTCAAATAAATTTGAAGATATCTTAAAATATTTGTAAGAGATGTTATTAAAGATATAGAACAAAACCTAAATTCAAAACACATTAAATATTTGTTTATGGAAAAGACAAAAATTCTAGCGAGATAGGTCACACAGAAATAATAAAGAATTTCAGGAATTTTATAAGAGAATTAAAATGCAGAAGTAAAAATAATAAATATAAAATAATATTATAGTGAAGAACTTTATTATAGTGCATTTGAAAAAAACGATTTGCAAGAATAATATAATTTTTGAAACTGTTAACCAAAGAAAATTTATTAGACATAAAGTAATTAAATCAGTAGTTAAAAATTAATACACCCTTTCATTCACTGATGTTTTTTAAAACAACTTTGAACAAGTACTCAAGGAAGTGTTAATTTAAATAGCATGCATACCAACTAGAGGGTATATAAGAGGAAATTCTTACCCATTCACTTTATGTTTGAACATATTGATAAATGTAATCTAAGACAGGATGAGAAAGGAAAATTAAATCTAATTTCAAATATTAACATAGATGTAAAATTCTAAGAAAATACATGGAAATCAAATCCTAAAACAAATACGTTTTAAAGTATCAACTACATCATAATCAAGTTGGATTATCCCAAGAATACAAGAGCGGTTCAAAATTAGGATATTATAGTAGACATATATCAAAAGTGAACATGTTTTAAAATAATTTATTAAATAGCTCATTAAAATGAAAAAAGAAAGGCAGTAAATAAAATTAAGTATCCACTAATTAAAATTCTTAGCAACTGGGAGTAAAAGATGAAGAATAACTATTAGAAAATCTAACAAGCCTGATACATAATGATGAAAATTGAAGGTACATCCTTATGATTGAGGAATGATACAAAGATGCTTACAATCTAATTATTCCTGTAGAACACTGTACTAGAACTTATCAGTAAGTCAAAACATGAAGTAAAACAAAATAAAATTTATTATGACTGGGAAAGAAGAAACTAGATTGTCCTTATTTGTCATTTGTCATATACATGATTCTATGGAAAACATTAACTAGTCTACATTCAAATTATTAGAAATAATATGAGCCATCTGATATTTAACAGGTAGTTATCATATATAATTGAAAGGAAAGAGAATTAGGTCCTATTTACAAATATGCCAGAAAATACAAACTACATTGGAATAAATCTAACAAAGTTGCATAAGACCTTTAAGAACAAAAAAATGATGCATTTATGGAAAGGTGTTAAAACCCTATTCATTGGTAAGAAGACTATCATCAAAATGTCAGTTCTCCTCGTTTTTTAATTCATTTATAATCCTAAAAGAGTATTTTTTGAAAGGAACTGGACAAGCTTATCTTAAAATGTATGTGGAAGGCAAATGTTTAAAAACAATCAAGACACAGTTCGAGAGTTTTTCTTACCAAATACCAATATGTATTATGAAGCTGTGATAATTAAGGTTATATGGAATGTGGCACTGGTGCAAGCATAGAAAAATACTATTAGAAAGGAGTGCCTGGAAACACGCCCCCTCCATAGGAAAGCATGTCTATAACTGACGAAGGATTATTATTTAGAATATGAAGAGGCTTTCTGTGGTTATAAACAGAAAAGTGAGTTTTTTTTATTAAAATGGGAAGAAGATATGAAAACAGCATTTCTAAAAGAGGAAAAATGAATACCCAGTAAACACAAGAAAAACTATTCAATTGATTTCAATTAAGAAAAAGGAAATGAAAAGCTACCATTTTATAGCTATCAGAATAATTAAAATTAAAAGTCTGACAATACCAAGTGTTGGCATGCATGAGGAGCAAAGGCAAATCTTAAACACTGCCTGTCATGTTTTTGTTGATAGAAACACTTTGAAGAGCAGTTTTTCAGTTAGATATAAAGTTAAAGATGTGCATATGCTAAGACCCAGCACTTCTGTTCCTAGCTGTGTATTCTAGAGAAATTCTCACATATGTATACCATGAGACTTGGTTTAAAATGTCACTCTTTGCATTGTTTATACTTGCAAGATAAATTCGAGTCATCCTACTGTGCCATCAACAGTAGGTCAGTAAGTAAAGTGTGGTAGCAAATTCAAACAATGGAATATCATTCAACAATGATAATGACAGAATCTGAGTTACATCTGTCAACCTGAATGTATCTCACAAACCCCAATGCTGGATTTGAAAGAGCAAAGTACAGAAAAATACATATCTCTGAAAACATTTTCAGAAAAGTTTTAAAACTTGCAAAATTTTTTATATGTTTTCGAGATTCATACATATATAGAGAAAGCATAATTCATGTAAATGACAAATGTCAAACTAAAGAAAGTGGTTATGTGGAGAGACGAGGGGAACTATGTGAGGGGAATACAGGTATTTTTATATTATTTTCATTTATCATTTTATATCTGAAATATTCTATGATAATCTTTCAATAGAAATAAAAATATTTATTACCTTTATATTGAAATTCTTCTTTAACAGACATTTGCAAATGCCGTAAAAACCTCATTTTCTTCTCTACTGAAGTAGGAGTAATATTAACAGTACATCAGCTTATATCAGGAATGAGTGTTATGAAGAATAAATATAAAGAGGCAGTTTGGATATAAGTACATGTAATAAAAGCAAGCCTACCTTAGGAAAACCACACCCCCCTTTCATGTTTGTTTCCCTTAAACACACTTTAGTTGGAGAAGTCTCATCTGGGTATGTTTTCAATGAAATATAAGGCACTCTTGCCTTGGAAAGAGCCTGGATTAAAAAAAAAAAATAGTAAGGCTTTCCCTACTATTATGTAATTTCTTCATCATTATAGGATTTGAAATGTTTAAAAAATCCTAGAAATTGTTAAAGGTTAGAGCGTATATTCACGTCACTGTATTTTTTTCTCATTACTTAGGTTTTAGAATATGGAAGAGTTAACCTTTCAAAAGCTATAGAGAAGATAATTAGGTGATACTTAATTGTCTGTTTCTTTAAGGAATATATTTCTAGATTGAAACCTATTCTTGCTGCCAACACTTACTTAGATTGCTAGAAGGACATCTTGCTTCACCAATGTCAGCTCTAATTTGAGATGAAATAATGCATCTAACTCTGCTGTCATCTATAATTCATGGCCGCTTCTAAGTGTAGTTCATTGAAATCTCACGCGTGCCCCAACCTCTGTCACTCCAGGAAGCAAGATTCACTACACTTTCTGTTTTTATCTAAATTACTATGTTAACTGTATAATGGGTTTGGGTAGTAAATTGTTCTCAGTAACACATAAGTCTAGCTTGATAGTATCCCTTTAATAGTATCCCTTGATAGTAGCCCTTTAATAAGAGAGTCTGCATTTACATTTTTTTTTTGCTTTTTAAAACATGAATACAAAAATAACACAGTATTTTTGATGGTTTCTCTACTAAGTCCTCTTCCAAATATTACATGTTTGGTTAGACTGTTTAAAAAAAAAAAAAGACTGCCTTTGCTCTCTTGACTTACTAATGTGACTCCATCAGGCTCTCTAAGCAGTGACAGGGTACAACCTGATACCAAGACAGAGAGCTTGAGCCCCACTTTCTTAATCCTGGCTCTTCTAGTGCTAGACTGACAAGTTGGATCAGCAATCTGTCAAGTTTGAATTAATTTGTCCTAGTATCCCTGAGTTTCTATTTGATTTAGGTACATACTTATAGAATAAAATACTTAAAAACTTCACAGACTTCAGGGTTGATAATAAGGCTTTGCCATCTAGGTACTATCACATATTAATGGTTTTAGTCATTTTGGTATCTTGCAATAAAAGATTTAATTTTGTAATTTCATCTTTCCTATGCTGAGGGGAAAATATTAAACTCTAAGCTTCAATTTCTTTGTCTTATTTTTCAGTTACTTAAAGGCCAATAAATTTTGCCTTTAAAATGCTTTCCCTAGAATTCTCTAAGGCACAATCTTCTTATTTCCTAAGAAGGACTTAAAGGAGAATGCTAAGGGCAATTTGGGGCGTTATAGAGTAAGTTGGGAATTAACTTTTGAAAGTCTCATGATAAATTGCTGAAAATATTTTAACTCCCCAGAGATAACCTTGAAAACAATTCTCTGTGTTGAAGATTCCCTTTAAAGATGCCAATTAACATAATTATCTTAGTTGAAAACGTATTTGGGAGATACGCAATCAAAATAATAAATCAGTTAAAGAAAGCTGGCATGTGCAGTCACATTTGCTAAGTAAATAATTTCTAATGAGAAACTTTAAGGAATATGTTTAGCATACTTTTAAGAGTGGAACGTATTTTCTGTAGAGTCAGTATTGCTCCTCAGCTTAAAACTAAATTTTACTTTTTTAATCCAGAAACCAGTAAATGTGGAGAGAACTCGAAATCAGTATAAAAGCATGAATAGTTTTAGGATTATCAAAGTCATTTTATGTTAATTCTGCAGTACTTGAGTAATGTAAAAATTGATTCTCTACTCTCATGGATTTGGTTACTGAATGAATCAATCCAGCTTAATTTTTAATTACAATCACTTTTTCTGGGTCTTAATATAAGGATTTGTTTTCTGTTCTTATCGTTTCAGCTCCCTTGTATATTTAAAAATGAAATGCATCTCCATAAATCATAGTGTCTTGGTTCCCAGAAAAGTGTTTTGTGTATAAAAGTGAAATTTATGGTTTGCTGAGGTTGCAGTTCTTTACTGCAGAAACACACAAATAAGCAAAAAGAAAATCAGAAAAGAGATAGAAAAGCCTACATGCAAACTGAGTAAGTTCATCAAGGAAGGTGAAATTAGTTGTCTTAGTAAATTCTGTGAAAGCATTTTAACAATGATATAGTTGTTAATAATTCACTTAAGTAATTTCACTCTGAGATTCCATTAAATATTTTCAAGGATTATGCTCGCTTTTTTGTTTTCCAGTACTTTTAATAATATAATACTGCAAACCCTCTACTTAAAACAAAGGTCAGCCTCCTAGAGTTTGAGCTAAGGCAAGACTACCTTAAATGAATTTTATTGTAGAAATAGGTGTACAAGTTGCAGATGAATCACTAGGAAGTCACTGAGTGAAATGAAAAACTTAGTTTAAAAACAAAACACTTTTTTTCAAAAGGGTGGCCTCTCTGACAGAAGGCTAGAGAGCGGTCAGGGCTTTATGGCACCCTGTCCCCAAGTGGATGACATGCCAATGTAACTATCCAAGGAGTCAGAAATGCCTATGGAGACAGGGAGCAAGAATTCTCAGTCCTCAGCCAGACAGGAGGTGTGATATCCATTCTGTTGCTAAATAAATCCAACTATTGTAATAAACATTAGTTTGATGAATTTAATTTTTAGCTTCTATTTATTTTATAATGGTCTTTGCTTAAACATTCAGTACTATTAAAAATAAATAGGAAATAATGATTGGTGTTGGGAATTAATTTTTTAAATTCTGCAATTTCTAAATAATATGCTAATACACGTAATGGGTACAGTTAGGCATTAAATTCCGTTTGAAATACTCTCTGCCTGAAGAACACTGATAATTTCTGTTGATCTTTTCTTTGATATTTTTCTAAATCATAATCAATAACAATACTCATTTGCCCTATATTTCCGGAAAAGAAATATTAGTACAATATGTGGCAAAAATTTACAACTATACCTTATTCTTGGGAGCTTGGAATACATTTCCAGAGATTGCTCTCATAAGTAAATTCAGAAAACTTGCTTTCTGTCATGATTTATAATAGAAAATTGAATATTATTTTTAAATATAATTAAATTTTCCAATTGATAAAAGCAAGTAATTTCACTTTTTTTTCTTGCACAAGGGAAATAGCATATATTAGAAAAATATGTGGACATGAGCAGATAAACCATTGAAGATAATATGACATTCAGTATCATGTTGGGAGCATTGTCAAGGCATTATTTATTAATTTCATTGATTCTTGTAATAAAAAATAATTAAAAATCATTTATTAATAAACTGTAAGTTTATTTTTCTATTTAGTTGCCACAGTACTTTAAGTGCATTTACTATACTCAGAATCACCCTGTTGGGTCAGTGTATCCTGCTTTTCAGAAGAGATAATTGTGACTTAGACATTGAAATAAACTTCTGGACATCAGATACTGACCAAACAGGGGAGCAAAAACTGAACTTAGGTCTGTCTGACTTCACTTAGTCCTATGCATATTGCCTCCTTGTCCAGAACTTAGTCTTATGTTCAAATCACATACAAATGTAGAGATTTCTTTAATTGTGATTGATCAACAGACAGTTAGTTAAGATTATAGTTTTTCTTTGTGATATGAATAAGCAACAACGAAAAGGAAGTGAGAGCAATGCTTATTTCTGGAAAAATATGAAGAGAAAAGTTAACTTAGGTAGGGGTTGATAAGAGCTAAAAATCTAGATCAAGAGCTAATTTCAGATAACTGGGTGCTGATATTAAGCCCCCCAAAAAATAAATAAAGTAACAAACAAAAGTAGGGAAATAAACTTTTCTGATGTTCCTCCACGTGATAGTTTTATAGACTGGGAACATCACTTTCCTGGTGTATGTGTGAATTTGAAGGGAGGTGGGGAGAAGAGGGCACATTGGAAGGGCAAGAGAATGGAACTGGCTGAACAAGCTTAGAGTGGGAAAAGTATGATGCAGATTTTATTCAACCATTGGCGTAGAATAAATATATTTTAGTCCAGTCATTTATGTTTTTCTTTCACTGTTTTCCCAACCTGAGTCCCTACATACAGACCTAGACCTGGTTTAGTTCTTGAGAATCTTACTGTGAGTCATGAAGGTTGTACTAGTTTTCTCTTGCTACTGTATAAATTACCTCAAACCTAGTGGCTTAAAACAGCACAAAGCTTTATTATTTTGCAGTTCTCTAGGTCAGATATTTTTGACACACTGTGTTAAGGACAAGGTATTGGCAGGGCTGCATTCCTTTCTGTAGGCTCTAGAGAAGAATCCATTTCCATGACTTTTCCAGCATAACCTCCTTTTTCCATCTTCAAATCCATCAACGACAGGCTGAGTTCTTCTCACATCACATCTTCTAATCTCTTTTGTAGTGTCACATATCCCTTTGATGTTCTTCTGCCTCCTACTTTTAAGAACTCTTGTGTTCATAGTGAGCTCACCCAGATATCCAGAATAATCTCTCCATCTCAAAGTCCTAAATTTAATCATACCTGCAAAGCTCTTTTGACTAAGTAGACTCACAAATTCATAGGTTCAGGGGGTGAGGACATAAAAAGATTGGACAACTTTGGGGAAGGTAGGGGTTATTCTTCCTGATACAAAGAGTAAGCTTTCCTGGTCAAAATAAAGATAACTCAGCAGTGTCAAACTGCTTGTCTAGCTTTAGTTTATTGGTCCAGTTAAAATAACTGAAGATCTTTTTGATTCTGAGATGACTATCTTATATTACAAAAATTGTAATTAGTTGTTTTTAATAATCAGTATATGTGCTTGATTGCCCTCTGATTTTCTTCAACCTCTCTAAAGTTAGAAAGGGATTTTTTTTTTAATTATTGAGGATCTCTTCTGCAAAATGATGTGTTTTAAATATATTATTTAATTTTTCACTTAAGTCATTTTTTTCAGATAGTCAGGTTACACAAGTCCGTGACGTCATTCTCATAAAATACAATACCATTGCCTTCATGTTACCATTTTTTTGTTGATAGAAGCTGAGGAAACTGAAAAGCCAAAGGTCACAGAGCAAGTTAAAAGTGCTTGGTTTCAAACCCAGATTTCTCTGACCCCAAAACCTATAGTTTCAAGTCAAGTTCCCTAGAAAAAAAATTTCTGAAATGGAGATTTGTTTACAGGAAATGCATTGGTATCAACACTGCTGACGGAACAAAAGAAATTGGATTGGGAAGAGTTGAATTTTAATTAAATCTCAAAAAGCCTTCAGCTGATCCCATGGAGAGCTCTAGAGCAGAAATGGCCCATGAGAATCATTCTTAAAACAAAGGGTGAAACTTTTTTGTCTTGGATTGACCAGTTATCTTCTTCCCTGGGAGAAGCCATGATGTAGGCCTAAGAGGTTCTTCCCTGCCCAGCTGTTGTCAGCTGTCAGTATTTCCAGCAGCTCTACAGCAGAAACTAACATAACATTATAAAGCAATTGTACTCCAATAAAGATGTTTAAATAAAATTAAAATAAATACATGAAAGAAGGTAATGGTTCGGCCTCCCTGATGGCACAGTGGTTGAGAGTCCGCCTGCCGATGCAGGGGACACGGGTTTGTGCTCCGGTCCGGGAAGATCCCACATGCCGCGGAGCAGCTGGGTCCGTGAGCCATGGCTGCTGGGCCTGCGTGTCCAGAGCGTGTGCTCCACAATGGGAGAGACCGCAACAGTGAGAGGCCCGCGTACCGCAAAAAAAAAAAAAAAAAAAAAAAAGGAATGAAAACTTTAGTCTTCAAAGGTGGGAACTGGGAAGATCCCCAAAACACTCATGTGCTCTTTCTATCTGTGCTTATTGGAGTTCCTTCCATTCACTGCATTTGATTTTCTTCCCTAGGACTGGTTTTTGGGCTTCATATTTCCTTATCCCTCCTAGATGGCAAATCTGGAATGTGTCACTTGAGAAAGAAAAATGGCTCTGGAGCAGACTATAAATAAGGAAGGAGGAGGAGAGATAGAAAGGGAAGTATGAGGTGAGGGAAATGGAGGAAATGAAATCAGAGCAAGGCTAAAGAAATCAAAACTTTGGCAGTGGGTGGAAGCACATGGGAACCACTCCTGAAATTCCTTCTTTGGGTGATTATGGTTAATTGACTGGCTCTTAGAGGTCAATTTCTGTGTATACCTTTTAAAAGTAGTAGCAAACCAAGAAATATAGTGGGTAGAATTAAAGTCAAAGGCCATGAAAGGTAATTGAAAATCTTTCGGGGACATGAGAGCCACAGACCAAACCTGGGGAAGTAGTCGAATCATGAATAAGAAACAGAGAAGAGTTGGAAACAGTTTGGGGCTGAATCAGTTTACAAGTATTTCCTGAAAGAGCAAAGACGTTTGGAAAAGACTGCCACACACATTGGTAGTGTTTGCAGCCCGATTTTTCACTGAAAGGACGTGGTGGTGGTACATGAGTACATGACTCAAGGAAGGGTTATTATATGGACGTCTCATTACTTTCTCTTTGAAAATTGTAACAATTCATAGAGTGACAAAGAACATTTTACAGGAGCCATAGTGCAACAACAAGGACAGAAAGTTACAAAGGGAAATATTTCTGATTTGATGGTAGCAATTTCTTTACCTACTAGCGAGAAACCAATAATTGCAAGGGATTTTGCAAACTGGGAATTTTGCATATATGAAAGCATATTGAAGTCTATTTTTATCAACAGAAGTAAAAATATGTAACTATTAGGAGAAGAGACATCATCATTTTTATATTTCTGGGCAAGCACTTACATTTTCCACTGAAGCATATCTGGCATAGCCTTTCACAGTTAACAAATGTCAAGACATTGCAAAATGTACACTTATAAGTAATAATATAAATGTGCAAGTGAAGAGCATAATAAAGACATGATCTCTCATACCATGTATTCATGTGGCCTTCCCATGATTACATACATATAAATTATTTTTGCTTCAGTATAATTTTTATGAGCAATCTCATATAAATCAATATATACATCTTTTTCCTCAAGAATTTATCAATACTTTAGTAATATATGTATAACAATCAATTTAATTATTGGATTAAGTATAAATCTGTTTAAAATATTGTCAGAAAATTTATGGTTAATAATTATAGATAAAGCTTAATGATTAAGGCTGCTACAGCATTGCCTTAAAGAAAGTAAATAGTGTTATCTGAAGATAATGTAAAAGTCTACTATGTAAGAGCTATCAGATTGTTCCTTTTAGTTCATGAAATGGTTTCAGAGAGTTGAAGTAGAGTAGTTTGAATTTCCAAACATTTTCAGCCGCACAGTTTACATCTATCCTTAAGATTAGGTTGATCCAATTAAATTCCTGTTATTCAGCCACTTTTTAATTATAACATAATGATTCAATACTTTTATAGATTATATTCCATTTAAAATTATTGTAAAATACTGACTATATTCCCTGTACTGTACAGGGTATCCTTGTAGCTTATTTATTTTACATATGGTAGTTTGTATCTCTTAATCTCCTATCTCTACATTGCCCCTTCCCCTTCCCCTCTCCCCACTAGTAACCACTAGTTCGTTCTCTGTATCTGTGAATCTATTTCTGTTTTGTTATATTCATTCATTTATTTTACTTAATGTTTGGGCCATACCAAAGATTTCCTTTTTGTTGTTTTTTTGGTCACACTGTGCAGCCTGTTGGATCTTAGTTCCCCAACCAGGGGTCGAACCTGTGCCACCTGCACTGAGAGTAGTGTGGAGTGTTAACCGCCGGACTGCAGGGGACGTCCGCATTCATTTTTTTATATTCCACATATAAGCGATAGTATACGGTATTTGTCTTTCTCTCTCTGACTTATTTCACTAGGCACAATACCATCTAGGTCCATCCATGTTGCAAATGGCAAATTTTCATTTTTTTTTATGGCTGAGTTGTATTCCATTGTGTATATTTACCACATCATCTTTATCCATTCTTCTGTTGATGGACACTTAGGTTGCATCCATATCTTGGCTATTGTAAATAATGCTGCTATGAACATTGGGGCGCATACATCTTTTAGAATTAGTATTTTCTTTTCCTTGGATGTATACTCAGACGTGGAATTGCTGAATCACAGGGTAGTTCTGTTTTTAGTGTTTTGAGGAATGGCCATGCTATATTCCACTGTGGTTGCACCAATTTATGTTCCCACCATGAGTGTACTAAGGTTCTCTTTTTTCCATGTCCTCACCAACACTTGTTATTTGTGTTCATTTTGATGATAGCCATTCTGACAGGTTTGAGATGATATCTCGTTGTCATTCTGATTTGCATTTCTCTGATGATTAGTTGTGTTCAGCATCTTTTTATTTGCTTGTTGGCCATCTGTATGTCTTCTTTGGAAAACTGTCTATTCAGGTCTGCTGCCCATTTTTTAATTGAGTTTGTTTGATATTGAGTTCTATGATCTGTTTATGTATTTCGGGTATTAACCCCTTATTGGTCATAGGTCATATCCTATGCAAATATTTTCTCCCATTCAGTAGGTTGTGTATTCGTTTTGTCAGTGGTTTCCTTTGCTGTGCAAAAAGCATTTATATTTAATTAGGTCCCATTTGTTTATTTTTATTTTTGTTTCCTTTGATTAAGGAGACGGAGCCAAAAAAATACTCCTGCAATTTATATCAAAGAGTGTTCTTGCCTACATTTTCTTCTAGGAGTTTTATGGTTTCCAGTCTTACGTTTAGGTCTTTAATCCATTTAGAGTTCATTTTTGTATATGGTATGAGAAAATATACTAACTTCATTCTTTTACATGTAGCTGTCCAGTTTTCCCACCACCACTTACTGAAGAGAGGGTCTTTCCCCCTTGTATATGCTTGCTCCCTTTGTTGTAGATTAATTGACCATAAGTGCATGGGTTTATTTCTGAGCTCTCTGTTCTGTTCCATTGATCTGTGTGTCTGTTTTTGTGCCAGTACTATAACTTTGTAGAATAGTCTGAAGTAAGGAAGTGTAACACCTTCAACTTTCTTTTTTCTCAAAATTGCTTTGGCTATTCAGGATCTTTTGTGGTTCTGTATAAATTTTAGGATCATTCTAGTTTTGTGGAAAATGTTGTGGCTATTTTGT
The DNA here is from genome assembly GCF_059928025.1 of Delphinapterus leucas. NCBI lineage: Eukaryota > Metazoa > Chordata > Mammalia > Artiodactyla > Monodontidae > Delphinapterus > Delphinapterus leucas. Next base: position 67,106,864 of record NC_143137.1, on the reverse strand, counting down.
TAGGGATTGCATTAAATCTATATATTGCTTTGGGTAGTATGGACATTTAAAAATACTAGTTTTTCCAGTCCTTGAAAATGGGATATCTTTTCATTTCTTTGTATCTTCAGTTTCCTTCATCAGTGTTTTATAGTTTTTCATAGTTTTTCAGAGTACAGGTCTTTCTTTCACCTCCTTGGTTAAGTTTATTCCTGGGTTTTTTATCTTTTTGATGCAGTTTTAAACCGGATTGTTTCTTTGTCTTTCTCTCTCAGATAATTCATTATTAGTGAATAGAATAGCAACAGATTTCTGTTTATTAATCTTATATCCTGCAACTTTACTGAATTCATTTATCAGTTCTAATAGTTTCTTGGTGGAGAGGTTAGGGTTTTCTATATATGGTATGATGTCATCTGCAAATAGTGACGCTTTTACTTCTTCCCTTCCAGTTTTGATGCCTTTTATTTGTGTTTTGCCTGATCGCTATGGAGGACTTTTGATACTGTGTTAAATAGAAGCGGTGGGAATGTGAAATATTTTTAAAAGACTAGTGTATGTTAGGATATAAAAGCGTAGGTCTTGTTCTGAGTCTTACTTCGTTTTGCTCAGAAAGGTGCCATTGATATGTGGAAGTGCAAGCTAACCATCATCCTGCCAGGGGCCAAAATCAGCCAAAAAAAGGACTTAGCATACTTTAACAACAAAATACAGTCTAAGCTAACCCAACAATGAAAGAATGAAAGTAAGAAGTGTAGAAAAGGCAAAGAATGAGTAAATCCAATGGTTTACTAAGGGAAGCCAGAACGATATGTGTTAAAACTAGTAGGCTTGCCGTTATTTCCCCCAAATAGGTTTTCTTATGTACTCTAGAGCCCATCAGAAAGTAGAAAAATCCCAGGGTGAAGTGTAGATTATTAAATATCTTTAATATGTATGTTAAATATCTTTAAGATATTTATTACATGTGACAAAGATTAAAGACATCCATAGCATTCATAAATTACTATCATTAATAACACAAAAATTCCTCTATTTCCTATCAAAATAGATTTTTTCCTTCCCAAGACAACTGTCCTGGTTATTAGTTCTCTGAAGGTCTCTGGCTACAAGGCTCAATTTCTTTTGCTCTCAGGTCTTCCCTTAATCTGAATCAGTAACTATCAAGATTAAAGGAGGAGGGGGTTTATAATATAATACACAAATGCATACATGCACACGCTTACGCAAATATCTATTTCTGCCCTAACAAGCTTTCTCTAAATCAGGACAAAAAGGTCTCTGCTCTTCTGCAGCAGAATCCCCAACTCATCCCCATGGTCCAAATGAAGTAAATACTTCACTTAAGATGAATAATGAAGAAAATGTACCAGTACAGACTATACAATGATACAGGAATAGAAAAAGGGAGAAAAATACAGGCTGAGAAAGCCCACCAGGAAAATATTGCATGAGCAGAAAGTAATCACATCTGTCTTATTATCACGAAACATCCACTCACCCAGGCCCATCAAAAGCCTCAGTGCAACAAGTCAAGGGAAAAATTCAATATCTCAGGATGTACAAAGATAAAATCTGAACTGGAAGAGGGAAATTAAGAAAGGCATGGAAGATGTATGTATATAAAACAATTACAGAAATGGAGCCAAAATGAGAGTAGCACAAAAAAGGCACTGATGGAAGGAGTAAGGGATGCAGAGAACAGAATTGATTAAGCAAAGCAAACTGAAATGAAATAAAAGTGGAAGTGAATAAGACTGTAGTGAGAAGTTTTTCCATCATGTATATATATATGTATATATGTATATACACACACACACACACACACATACATACATACATACACAGAAAAGGTTATAAAACAGAGTCTAGAACAGTCAGTGCCTAGTGCATAACAACAGTAAGTCCTTATTATTGCTAATTGCCAGTTGAACAAATGAATAAACCAATACAAAATTGATGTTCTGAAAGAAAACAACCGCATACATAAAAAAAATACAAATATATACTTTAAAAAGTTTCCAGAAATGAATGTAAACTTGAATTTATAGTTTTAAAGGGCCAAATGTGTTTAAAGACAGTTTAAAATGAAATGACTGACACGAAAACATATCATATTACATTAGGTTTGAAATATAGAAAAAGACTCTGGAGTATCTGGGCCAAAAATTTCAAGTTTATCCTAAAGATTTTTGGTTGGTCTCAGACTTGTCACAAAAAGCATACATTTTTAGAAGATAGTAGGAAGATTTACCTACAAAATTCTTAAATATGTAAAAAGTGAGCCCCCAAATTTTTAACCAGCTAAAATGTTGCTTGGACACAAATATTTTTGAACATGCAAACAACATTCCTAACAATACTGTAATGAAAGAACTGCAAGTTGCATACAAGTTATTTAATAAGACTGATAATTACATTCTGTAAATATTATTTATAAAACAAATGAAAATATAAATAAAAACAAATAGAAGCTGGAAAGTTAATAGATTTTGTTTAAGAAAATTCAGCTGAGTGAATTTGAGGATCTAGCCAGCTTTATTCAGCAATTCATGAATCAGGCAGCATCCTATCTAGCAAGTAGAAGGGCACTGGGAAGTGCTGTACAAAATGGAAGGCTTTTATAGGCAGAAACAGAGTTGGACAAGAGGGGTATTAGCAAAAGTAAAGAACAGATTGTTTCAGACAAGATCACCTTCCCTTTGGGAACAGGAAGTACAGGGGTCTTATCAGGCAGATTATTCACTAATATGGATCAGGAAATTCCAGACTGATAGGTTTAAAATTCTACTGGGGGAGGCTAAAACAAAACTGCAGTTAGGTTAGGTATTAAGTCTTGATGGGGCTAAGCATAAGTGACTCCATTTTGGGTCACTTGTTTCTCTTTAACAATTTTATTTAAATAATGAGGAAATATAGGTGTATAAATTTATTTAATAATGTATGAAGTACATTTATTATTATTATAGCATATAAAGTAATTTATTATAAGCTTAACTATTTTAATTTATCTTAGTTAGAATTTTAGTTGAAATCATAAGCAAGTCAGAAAAGCCTTCATACAGAGACTTCGAGAAAGTTGTTCAAATAAGTGCTTTTGAGAAATGAAAGTACTTAGTTCCTTTGTCTTAACCAGCTGCATTTAATCAATCCTTATTTGAGAAGAATTGGATCTAAGATGTCAAGATTCATGTAAATATGCATAATAAAATAATTCATAGGGGCAACTTTCTGATTAGAAACAGCAAAGTGGTCACCGATTTATATTAACCATTGTTTTAGTGTTTATATGAACATTATGGTCAGATTTAATTTTCACATTGGAGATATGAGTTATTCAAACTAAACTGTCAAACAGAAATAAAATATTATAAAACAATTCAAGCCAAAACAAATGCAAGTTAATGGAAACTTGAATAGATCGAATTAAAGTAAAATAAATAAAGAATAAGGAAAAGGCTTAAATACCTTAAGTTGGGAAGACTCTTCAATGATACCTTGTAGTGATATAAGAAATATTTAATTATTTCAGGCCTTGAATCCCTACATTTTTTTTTTCTTTCTGCAGATAGATTTGTTTCAAATCATGTTTTTATAAAAAAAAGGTCAGGTAATTTTTCGGTCATTAAACAATAAAACAATGAGAAAGAAATGGATTTAGAGATATGACTGTCCTTAAGTAAAAATAAAGTTTCAATAGTAGTATTGATTAATACAGAGTTGGTAGAAGTAATTGTACTAGATTCAACAAACTTTAAACTCAACGCTCGGTGATAGCTTTCATGAGGATCTGTAATCTGCTTAATAGTTTGTCTTTACTCATAATTTGAGGAGAAATTACTGGAATACTTCATTATCAAGAAATCACTTAGGGCTTCCCTGGTGGCGCAGTGGTTCAGAGTCCGCCTGCCGATGCAGGGGACACGGGTTCGTGCCCCAGTCTGGGAAGATCCCACATGCCGCAGAGCGGCTGGGCCCGTGAGCCGTGGCCGCTAAGCCTGCGTCTCTGGAGCCTGTGCTCCGCAACGGGAGAGGCCACAACAGTGAGAGGCCTGCGTACCGCAAAAAAAACAAAACTAAACAAACAAAAAAAGAAATCACTTAAATCTGAGGCAGGGCAGAGGGGTGATGGGGTAAGGTGTAAGATCTTTTAGTCAAGTCATTTTGCAAAGGCTTGTTATTTCCCTCTGTGCCCTTAATTATTGTGATGGGTGGCCTTCTTATGCGACGAAGTTATGTCATCCATTCATACATTCATTTAACAAACATTTATTGACCTCCTGCTGTATTCCAGGGGAAGTTTATTTATACAGTAAAGCATCAGGTTTTGATTTCATATATCTCACATGCAGATTGCATGGCTTCAAATCATTTAGCTTAGTATACAGATTTCTAAGTCCAGTTTTACCCTTTAATACACAAATAGCAAATTTCTATTGCAGTGAGCTTGTATTGCCAAAAGTAGACTGAACAACCTTCTCAAATGCCTACAGGTAATTTGGGTTAGGTAATTCATGAAACTACATATGAGGACTACACATGAAACTGGTCTGTGGTATATTCCTCTTGAATCAAATACTCCTTTTTCTATTTATATAAATATATGTCCACAATGGTGGTTTAAATCTAGATTTAAAAAACAACAACAAAAGGAGTTTGAGGTTAAAAGTCCAGTTTCAGTAATCCTAAATACTTGTATTTTTTTTTTCAAACTATTGCAGAAAAATTTAGATGAAAATGTTGTTATTTGGGATGGCTTTGAGAGGAATGGAGCAAAACTGTTATTACTAATACTAACTTAAAATGATGTAAAATATTCCTTTTTGTGTGCTGATATGGGACTATACTTATTAGGCACCAAAGACACTTGTAATCATCTTTAATGCAAGGCTGATTACAGCATAATGTTAATGACACACTGCAGAATGTTGTCACAAGACAGCTTGTGTTCTTTCTCCTGCTACTGGATAAATGTTGAGAAAATAGGAGATAACTAATCTTGTAACCAAGTTCTAGTTTAATGACTTTATGTGTAATAGGGACTATGAGATTATTGTTTGTAGCTGATTGGTTCCGTGTGTTGGATGTAGATAGGCCAGGTACATCTCAGTATATCTTTGTATAAATTTATAAATGTATGCCCTTTCTGTTAGATTATGTTTGATTCTAGTGTATAAGTGGGATTTTTCACCCATGATAATTATTAAATTCAATGAAATATGTAAAGGCTGGTTTATGTATAAAACAAATGTATTGCACAGTCGATCTTTATCTTTCACTAAATATACAAGCAATAAAAGATAATTTGTGTTTTGGCCTTAATGCCAGTGGTACATTACAAAGATTCTAAAAGAATATGCTTTATATTATGGTTAAAGGTGTATTTAAAGGGTTTCCTAGTTTTTATTTTAGAGAAATTTTAATTCAGTTGCCCAGTATGGATATTGAAAAATGAGAAGTTTAGCAGTTACGTTATTAAGAGGGTAGAATGAATTAGCCAATAAAAGAAGGAAAAATCAATGGGAATCGTAAAGCGCAACTCTAAATAATTTCTAGGATAAAGTCAGTATTAGTAATGTTCTTTATAATATGAATACTTTTCTTACATTTCTACCCCAACCAAACCATAGAACTGAAATAATCATTTACTTACATGAGACTTGGGTAAGTAAGTAAAAAGCCCAGAATACATGCAGAGTGAACACATGTTTTATCTTTAGATGTTGATTGCCAGTAGTGACGATGTCTCCTCTTCCTTAAGAAGGCAGCGTGATGCAGGGGAGTAATCGCCAGATTTGTTCAACCTGGGTTTGAATCCCTTTTCTACCATCTACTTGCTGTGTGGCCTTGAACAATTATCTTGAACTCTTCACCGTCATGTCCCTCTTTGTAAAACTGGGAGAATTCTGAAGAATAAACAGGATTGGGTAGTTGATAAAGAACAAGGGCTGAAGAATCTTGAGACCCAGTTTGAATCTTAGCTGCATGTCTAGATAATTGTGTAAATTTTAGAAAGTTACTTAACTTCTCCAGTCTTCTAGTTGAAAGAGAAAGAATAAAACCTACTTCTTCTAATTGTTCTGAAGATTATGAGATAATGTAAATAAAACATTTAGCAGAGTGCCTGGAATATAAATATAATAAAGCTTCCAGATAGAGAGTTGATGGAGCTTAACTGTTTTATATAAGGGAGGTCAAAGAAGGCTTTTTGCCAAATGGCATTTGGGCAGAGACTTAGAAAAGGGAAGGGGATGTGACATACAGAAGATCTGGAGGGAAGAGTATTTTGAGCAGTGAGGAGAACTGGTATGAAGGTCCAGGAACAAATCCAGGCTTGGTATATTCAAGGCAAGGGGGCAATGAGGTAGGAGCAGAGTGAGCAAGAGGAAAAATGGGGGTGGGGAGAATGAGGACAGAAGAGCAGACATCCAGGCCACTTACGGCCTCATGGTGATGAGCATTAGGTTTTACTGATTGGTGTAAACTGTGTTGGTGTAAACTGATTGGTACAACTTTGGCAAGTTGTACCAGGTCAGCTCTGGTTTCTGCATGGAATAATGACTGAATGGGAGTAAGGATTTAAGTGGCAAGACCTGTTACGAGACTGTCACCAAGCCTAGGTAGGGAGTGATGCTGGTTGGAGTAAGCAGTGATGGTGGTGAGTGAAGGGGATGTGATGAGGCTGGATTCTGGATATGTTTTGAAGGTGATATTAATGGGATTCACTGATTGATTATATGTGGGGTATGAAAGAGAAATAGTAGTAAATTTTAAAATTTAGGCCTGAACAACTAGAAGAGTAGAGGAACCATTTATTAAGGGGAGAATATTATAGGAGAACCAGATTGATGAAGAAGAGATCAAGAGTTTTATTTTCAATTTATTTCCATGTACCAGATTCAAAGATTGGAGAAGTTATAAATGTTAAATGTATGTCAGTGGTTTCGATGTAATCATCATTGTGTGAAATGTCAACGATTTCAGTTAACTTTTTCCAGAAATTCTCCTTTCTGAATTTTAGTTCAGCTTTATATGGAATAACATTCTTGTGAGTTGAAAGATGCAAACCTATTACTAAATCTTGCAAAATATTTCCAAACCAGTTTAATGAACTACGAAGGAGTAATTACACAGTTAAATAAAAAATTTATGCATAACTAGATTCATTGGCTTTTATATACTAATTATGGACCAGATGATATTTGAGCACCTATTTGGTAAAGACTGAAAGTGTAAGAGTTATGAAGCCATTTAAAACTTCTTAAATGTCAGATAATTTTATTAGTGTTCATGTAATTAATATTCCATTGCTGATTTCAAAAGGTAAATAGCATTATTCTTTTCGACAGTTATTTTAAAGATAGGACTTTTTTTTAATCTTACCTTTCAGACTGGAATACAAAGGTGTGTAATAAACTTAAAGACTGATTTCTAGAATGACAAAAAAATATTATGAATTTGAAAATCACAAAGAGATATTGTATTATTTACTGTCTGGCCATCTGGCTATCTTGTCATCTAGTTATCCATCTATTACTTGGATCAGCTATACTGTTTCTATTGTTAGGACCTTTAATTTACCAAATCATAATGGTGTTCCTCTAGAAGAGAGATAGGTAGAGCATGATCATGAAATGCAGGCTTTATCCTCAGAATAAAGTTTGAGTCCCAGAGTTTTCCAGTGTTTAGCTATACAATACTGTATCAGTCATTTTGTACCCTAGATCCCTGTTTTCCCATCAAAATATGCATTGACCTCATAGAGTTATTTTGGTAATTTAACGAGATAATGAATATAAAGAACTTTAACACTGTACCAGAGATATAGAAAGTACTCAATAAAAGGTACTTGCTATTAGTATTCCTTGTATTGTTATTAATCATCCTCATCATTATTATTAGATTTTGAAGATTCTATTCTATCCATAGAATTTTTAATGGCCCAAACTCATGCATGAATAACACGGCCTTAAGCACTATAAATGTCTTAATGGGAGAACTTTTTAGCAGTTAAGATTAAAAATATCCTGTGGGAGAAATAGAATCTTAAAACTGTACTATCACGTAAAATACAACAAAGGCATTTTCTTTTCAAGAGGCTCCTTTGATATTTGAAATAAATAAAGCCTGGGAGTTCTCTCTGTTACCTTGGTGCTGTATGTGAGTGACTGTGGGAAAATTGGATGGTCTTTTACCTGAATAAAATGTTTATGAATTTCAAGTTTTTCTGATTCTAAAGTAATCATCTAAAGACAATATATATATTTCCTATTATGTCTCTTCATTTATTTAATAGAATAGCAGAGTTTCTGTTTGTATACAATTTTTGCAACGGCAGTGCTCAACAATAACGACACAAAAATAAACTTCAAAAAAAATATATGAGTTTATTCCCATTGAAGGGGGTTGGTCCTTCTCTTGATTTTTCTAGAGGCCAGCAAGCAAATTCTGAAGTAGTACTTTGTTGACACTAGATTAATCATATTTAGAAACAATTGAAAGGATACTGAATTTAATTGTATTTTTCCTTTTAGGTTAATGGAACTGAAGAAGGTAATATGATTCAGCAAATTGATAAAGGAGATTAGTTGTCACAAGTGCATTTTTAAAAATAAGCAAACATAATATATCAATATTTATATGTATACATTCTATAAATATTCTTATTATTTTCCCAGGAGGCTGTAATAGCTTTTTTGGATGCTAAGTAGTGCCTGAAGTGAATTTTTATGGCCCATTATAAACTCCTAAAAGAAGGGTTTATAATGGGAACATGGTGAGACATTTAATATCAGCACTGAAATAGGTACTTTTGAGTTCCATATTTGTTTGAGAATAGTAACAGCAGTCAGAGTTTCTCCCAAAGGTATATTTTCTTTAGCTGCATGTCTAAGTATGTCTGATTACAGGAGTATGCTTTTGCCTATTCAATGTTGATACTAAACATTGTTTTCCATTACAATATTCTTATTTTAGAGCTTTTAAAATATACTCTACCCAATAAAATATCAGTGGAAATTATATTTTGAGATTGAGTGAAATGTTTTTCCATTGATAAAGATTGAAAGGCAAAATGTTTCCTTCTTTCTTAAACAGAAATTCTAGAGACAGTTGACCCAAGACGTTTGAATAACTTGTTTTAGAACAAATATCTACTTTCTACTTTATCTGACTGGAAAAAAAAAAAAGGTCAATAACAAGTGATAAATTATGTAATCGTTTACTAAGTACTTTTAACATAAATTATTTTATTAAGCCTGAACAAAATCCTGTTTAATGTGTTATCTTTATCATTCTGTCTATCTATCTACCTGTCTGTATATCTATCTATCTATAAAAGTCATTTGTTTATGGCCAAAGAGCTAGTAACTAGCAGATACAAGGCTTCACTATTTAAAGCCATTTGAATATCAGAGTCCCTGTTCTTTAGAGTTATTAACTTTTCCAAAATACCATGAGACTTTTCAGTGACTGAACAAGTAAAATTCTGAGACACTAATTTAAAAATTAAAACAAGCATATACATTTGTAAAGTATGAGTGATTGGCTTCTTTCTCATCAGCTAGATAAGGATTTAGTTACTTAATATCTGAATTGAAATAAATCAACATTTTAGCCATATGTAGTTGAAGCCTAAATTTAAAGTTTAAGGTAAATGAAACTGTGTGCAGTATGCAATGTCTTTGAGAATTTCTACCTGAGGCTTCTGAATTTATATCATGGATGAGGTAGAACATTAAGGACAGTGCAGTCACTTTCACATTCAAATCTACTGTGGTGATTCAGTTCAGAAATACAGAGAAAAAACATTCTGAAAGCTGTATTGGAATAAATGAGACAGAGACCCCAAAAGTCTGCTCACTGAATTTATAGTAAGCAGACAGGTGTTTTACCTAGATTCTCTCTAAAGTGATTTTCTAGAATATATATTGGCAAATGAATTGAAACTGAAATCTGAAACCCTCCTGCATATTATCTTTGAAAGACTGAGGGTCAGTGAGAAAAGGATTCTTCACAAGATTCAAAATATATTTTTTAGTCACATCACAATGAAAATATTGCCACCTAAATTCATCTTTGATATAGAGTAGATAATATATGTTTTTTTCTCCCATGAAATCATTTTTAGGAGCTTTACTCTCACATAGCAAGCCTAGAATACAAAACTTTTTTTAAACACCAGTTTTCTGTGCCTAGGGCTGCATTTTAGTTCAAATTTTTTTAATATATAAAATAAGCAAAAATACTGACGGTTGTCCCTTGACGTTTCAGTTTGGATATATTTAAAGTGTCAAATGTATCTGTCAAGTAAAAGTGCTGCAGTACACGACATTACTTAAGAAGTCGCATGATCTCCTCCCTCCCCCCCCCACTCCATGTTCCAAGTACCGTGTAGAATGTCCATTTCATTTTTTGATCTGACCAAGTATGTATCTCTTTGGCAACACATAGGCCACAATTATGGAGCATAGGGTGGACTTTTTGGACTGTTATTTGACATTTAGCACTCTTTTTTCACATACTTTGTATCTTGATAGGGAGAGGGCCATTTTTTAGAGCTAATTAGGAGCCTCTAAATCTAATTCAATTGTTAGTGAACCACTTCCTGGTCATGGTTTCATTAAAATTTGTAGAACACCATCAGTGCTTCTCCAATATTGTTTTCAAATTAAATATCTTTACTTTGAATAATTTCAACACAGTTTCACAGAGAACATCCAGTTTAGTGATGATCACCAGGCCCAAACCAAATAACATTTTTTTCACTTTGTCTTTGGCCACATAGCAAGTATCAACAAATAGATGATTACAATCTCCTTCATTACGACTAAAAGCCAAAAAGGAATTATGATCTGAGCTTTTGCAGAACTGAAGTTTGTATCTCCCAAACTCAGTAGTTTTATAGTTGACAAGAACTGGATAAAAAATATTGTAGAATGTCTGCGTATATATTCCTAAAGTTTTCTTTTTTCATTTTTTTCATTTTTGTCGTTTTTTAATTTTTATTTTTTTTATTGAAGTACAGTTGATTTACAATGTTGTGTTACTTTCTGGTTTACAGCAAAGTGATTCAGTTATACATATTTATAACTATATATATTCTTTTTTTCATAATTTTCCATTATAGTTTATTATAAGATATTGAATGTAGTTCCCTGTGCTTTATAGTAGGACCTTGTAGTTTATCTATTTTGTATATAGTAGTTTGTATCTGATAATCCCAACCTCCTAATTTATCCTCCCCTCCCCTCCCACCCTTTCCCCAATGGTAACCATAAGTTTGTTTTCTATGTCTGTGGGTCTTTTCCTATTTTGTGAGTAAGTTCATTTGTATCATTTTTTAGATTCCTCATATAAATGATAATGTGATATTTGTCTTTGTTTGACTTACTTAGTATGATAATTTATAGGTCAACCCATGTTGCTGCAAATAGCATTATTTTATTCATTTTGATGGCTGAGTAATATTCCATTTGTGTGTGTGTGTGTGTGTGTGTGTGTGTGTGTGTGTGTGTTGTGCGTATACACACATCTTCTTTATCCATTCATCTGTCAATGGACTTTTAGTTTGCTTCCATGTCTTGGCTGTTGTAAACCGTGCTGCTGTGAACATTGGGGTGCATGTTATCTTTTTGAATTAGAATTTTCTCCAGATATGTGCCCAGGAATGGGATTGCTGAATCATATGGCAGCTCTATTTTTAGTTTTTTGGGGTTTTTTTTGCGATACGCGGGCCTCTCACTGTTGTGGCCTCTACTGTTGTGGAGCACAGGCTCCGGACGCACAGGCTCAGCAGCCATGGCTCATGGGCCCAGCCGCTCCGCGGCATGTGGGATCTTCCCAGACTGGGGCACGAACCCATGTCCCCTGCATCGGCAGGCAGACTCTCAACCACTGCGCCACCAGGGAAGCCCAATTATGGGCTTCTTAATGGAGGTGGGTCCTATCTCTGCAATGAGCTATGCAGAACACATGACCTGGAATGTTGTGAATGTTTACAGATGTTTGTAGTTCAAGAAGCAGCCTTATTTCCTGATTTCAGGTTCAGCTAGCTGTTATTGAATGCCTTCTATGTTATTAGACCATTTCTCATATTTTTATCACCTTGATTTTTTATTTCTCATATTTTATTTATTTATTTATTTTATTTCTCATATTTCTCATAAATCTGTGAGGTAAATATTATTGTTCCCACTTGATATCTAACAGAAGTTCAGAGGGATAACAAGGATAATGAATCTAACACAGCTAGTAATTAACATACCCAGCATTAAACCCAGGAGTTTTTTTACTCCAAAGCTAATCATCTTCAACATAGTTCAGAGTAGTTTGTGTGTTTATTTGTATTTACAGCAGAACAATAGATTAAAAATAAATGAGTGGATTGATATAAACTTTCCATGGTTATTTAATAGTAATAATGATAACCAACAATTATAAAGTAGTTGCTGAGTATCAGACACTGTTTTGCTTTGCACTGTATGCTTTATTATTTTAATTAGAGGGAATTGAGATTATATACCCTGCCATAAATGAAACATAGAGATCTTTCCCTCCCTGCCCTATCCCCCCTACCCATGTATATTCACACACACACACACACACGCAGGTATATGTACATTTATATGTATATATATAATTTAGACATATTTTAAGGAAACATCTGGAAGCATTATAATCTGTACTTAATGCAGAGACATAGAGACCTACACGGGGTGCTACAAACACCACTGTGCTGCAGAAAACTACATTCATTCATAAACAAAGATGACTTGGCATAATCAAGCCCAAGTTTACTTAATGTTTGTAACTCCCTGATTTTTCAGAAAACATCAAATGAGTACATAATATATTCAGTGTTTGCATTCAAGCTAGGTTAAAAGTTTTTTGTTTTCTTTCCTTTGTTGCTGAATGTTATATACCCTCAAATTTCCAGAAGACACAGCTATCCAAACCATCCTACTCATCCAAAATTCTGGAGAAGATAGCTTTACTGACGTTTACTTTGAATTTCTTCCTAGCATTCTTGGCAAGATAAATGTATAGTATGCACATTAAAAAGTAAAGTAATTACCAGAAAGATTTATTATAGGTCCCAGTTGTAACATGCCAATGCAGAATTTTAAGGAAAATTGAACTGTAGATCATTATTTATAAAGTTCCTTAAATTGAGTGAATGATTTTTTTTTTTTTTTTTCCGGTACGCGGGCCTCTTACTGTTGTGGCCTCTCCCGTTGCGGAGCACAGGCTCCGGACACGCAGGCTCAGCGGCCATGGCTCACGGGCCCAGCCGCTCCGCGGCGTGTGGGATCCTCCCAGACTGGGGCACGAACCCGCGTCCCCTGCATCGGCAGGCGGACTTAACCACTGCGCCACCAGGGAAGCCCGAGTGAATGATTTTTATTTTTTTTGCAGTACGCGGGCCTCTCACTGTTGTGGCCTCTCCTGTTGTGGAGCACAGGCTCCGGATGCACAGGCTCAGTGGCCATGGCTCACGGGCCCAGCCACTCCAAGGCATGTGGGATCTTCCCAGACCGGGGCACAAACCCGTGTACCATGCATCGGCAGGCGGACTCTCAACCACTGCGCCACCAGGGAAGCCCCCGAGTGAATGATTTTTAAAAAAATTTTATTGGAGTATAGTTGATTTACAATGTTGTGGTAGTTTCAGGTGTACAGAAAAGTGAATCAGTTATGCATATACATATATCCACTCTTTTTTAGATTCCTTTCTCACATAGGCCGTTACAGAGTACTGAGTAGAGTTCCCTGTGCTATATAGCAGATTCTCATTAGTTATCTATTTTATATACAGTAGTATATATATGTCAGTCCCAACCTCCTAGTTTATCCCTTTCCCCTTATCCCTGGTAACCGTAAGTTTGCTTTCTACATCTGTGACTCTACTTCCATTTTGTGAATAAGTTCATTTGTGTGGTGAATGATTTTTAATCATTGTAAATGTTATTTATCAAATCTCTTTGTTGAAGTTCAAAAATAATGTTTCCCAAGTGAAGTAGACAAGGAAAACATTGAGAAACTATATCAAAATTTTAATATTCTGAATTAGTAGATACTTCCTAATTCCAATGGCTCTTACTACTCAAAAATTTCATAGCTTATCTCACTGAACCAAGATAACGGTATGTTTTGTCATGTTTCCTGAAGTGTTGTATGTGAATATTGAAGTTGCTGGTTATTTCACAGTTTTTGTTTTATTCTAGTACAGTGTCTACATATAACAACATCAAGATATGTGTAAACAAGGAAATCTTTGATATTATGGAATTAATCATCATAAATATACTCAAAAATGTAGAATCCTATAACTTTAGAGGGAGTGAGATTTCAGAAAACACTTAATCTTTACTAAAAACAGTAGAGGAGCAGAGAACTTAAATGTCTTCCCCAAGGTCATAGAGCGCTTTATTGGAAAAGCTAAAATATAATATATGTTCCTATGATCCTAGTCCTTTCCATTAGGTATATGTACCTTTCATATCAATGATATGCATGGTAACTGTTACAGTGCAATAGTATCGGATACTTAGCATGAAGGAAGAAAGTCATCCCATGAGTGATGCCTGGTGAGCAGAGCATAGCCTTGACCAGTGAAGGCATGAGTTGCAGCTTAGAAAAGTTTTCAGTGGGTCACCAGAGGAAATGTTGAGTAAATTTGCTTAGAGCTATAGAAGTGAACTAATTTAAACTCTTCAAGAACGAATTTAAGGCTAAGAGCAAGATTCTGATCCTGATACATAATCTTAAGAACATTTTAAAGTATATACTTTCAAGCAGTATATAGTTTACAAAGTTAAGAGATAATTGTTAAGAATGGAAGTGGATTCCTCTTCCAGAATTAACCTAGTTCTATGAAACACAGCTGAGAAGAAGCACCACAGAATTTTATTCATTTATATATAATGAAATCAAAGTAAAGCCCTATTTAAAAATACATAAATATAATGTGACTCAAAGTTAATCATTATTTCTTGCATAAAGCCAAACCAATTTTAATACTTACTAGAAAATAAAACTTCCAAAAAAGAATAGATGTATTTACTTATAGTTACTTTATATGTCATCCATTCACTATTTTTTACATGCTTATTTTAACATGTTTACTTCAAGAAATACATGTGTTAGCTTTCTAAATTTATTCTTTACTGATACTCTATTGTAGCGTTTTGTTGGTTTAAACGTAGATGTCGTTAAAAAGTCTTAAAATGACTAGCTGTCTTATTCAGAGTATTTAAATTGTATGTAGTTGTAAAATTATGTGCACAAGAGATAGGATTTTAATGGATGAAGTTACACAGGGGATAAAGTCAAATGACTCAGCTTGTCAGAAATGTGAAGTGCCCTTCACACATCCCTAAGTCTGGAGAATGTCATTTCACACCTCTATTCAGAATTAAGTCAAGGAATGTGTGGAGCTTTTATTCCCAGTTACACAGGGACCTACAATAAAAAGTTCTGATAATATCATGCTATACAGATCCTTAAGGTTACAGCAGTGTTTTTTTGTTTTTGTTTTGTTTTGTTTTCTTGCAGCATAGCTTTACTCTTCTTTTGGTAGCAGAAGTAAAGAATTTTAATGTTGTAAGAGGCAGATAATACAGGAAAATTCTTTAATTACACATGTAAAGAAATTAAAGCTTAGATTAATTAAATGACAAACAAGTGCCCCTCATTATTGTTGGCAGAGATGAGAGCAAACCCTTGTACCTGACTTTTGGAGCGGTGGGGGGGGGGGTGGGCTTTAGCTGTACCATACTGTACCATCTCCAGAACAATTTGGATGTCACATAGTAGTGAAACTGCCTTCTTGATATCATGGGATTCTTTTCATCTGTCTTTTAATTGTTCAAATACATTTAAAAATCTTTCCAAAGTCTGCTCTGTTCTTTCAGAGGGTAAATAAACTTTGCTTAACCCCCTTCATACTCCTTATACTCAACTTATCTCTGACCTGTCCCACCCCAGTCTCTTAAGTGAGCTTTCACTTTCCAAACTCTAGACATTTGGAAAGGATGCACATTAGTCCTTAATGTTCATCTACTTCATCTTTTTATTGTTAGGTATTGAAATATCTTTTACTAGAATTTATTTAATTTTTTCTTGAATTACCTGTGAAAGATTGTAACCCTGTAAACTTAAAATATGTGCAATCTATTTCAAACAGCATGAATACTGTTGATTTAGTTCTTCTCCCCATTTTTAATAGGTTTGTTTGTTTTATTGATGTTGAGTTGTATGAGCTGTTTATATATGTTGAATATTAACCCCTTATTGGTCATATCATTTGCAAATATCTTCTCCCGTTCAGTAGGTTGTCTTTTGGTTTTGTCAGTAGTTTTCTTTGCAGTGTGAAAGGTTTTAAGCTTAACTAGGTCCCATTTGTTTATTTTTGCTTTTGTTTTCTTTGTGATGGATACAAAAATATATTGTTGTGATTTTTTTTCAATGTATTTATTTTTGGCTGCGTTGGGTCCTCGTTGCTGCGTGCGGGCTTTCTTTAGTTGCGGCGAGCAGGGGCTACTGTTTGTTGTGGTGTGAGGGCTGCTCATTGCGGTGGCTTCTCTTGTTGCGGAGCATGGGCTCTAGGCGCGCAGGCTTCAGTAGCTGTGGCTCGCAGGCTCTAGAGTGCAGGCTCAGTAATTGCTGTGCACGGGCTTAGTTGCTCCATGGTATGTGGGATCTTCCTGGATCAGGGCTTGAACCTGTGTCCCCTGCATTGGCAGGCGGATTCTTAACCCCTGCACCGCCAGGGAAGCCCTATTGTTGCAATTTTTATCAAAGAGTGTTCTGCCTATGTTTTCCCGTAGGAGTTTTATAGGACCTGGTCTTACATTTAGGTCTTTAATCCATTTTGAGTTTATTTTTGTATCTGATGTTAGAGAATGTTCTGATTTCATTGTTTTGCAAGTAGCTGCCCAGTGTTCCCAGCATCACTTATTGTAGAGACTGTCTTTTCTCCGTTGCACTTCTTGCTCCTTTGTCATAGAGTAATTGACGACAAAGGGGCTTATTTCTGGTCTCGATTACTGTAGATTTAGCCTTTAACTTCTAAGAGCAAATCTCCATTCTTAATATGCCCAAATCTCTATCATTAGAAAACAAATTCTTTTCTTTGCATAGCGTGTGCCCTTCTAGCTAATATTCTTTATTGCCTCTCTTCTTTATAGCTAAAATGCTGAAGGTGTTTTCTACATTTTCTGTTTTCACTAGTCAAGTCTCATCCAATCTTGTCTACATGGATCTCTCTTGCTCTGGGTGCCAGTGACCTTCATGTCACTTTCTTCAGTGAGATTTCTTTTAAATGCCTCTTACATGAGCTCCCTGCAGGATTCATTACAGTTAGATACTTCTAGAAACACTTATTTTTTCACTCGGCTACTGTGATACCATATCTCTAGCCACTTCTGCTCTATCACTTCTTCAGGATTGTTCTCCTTTTATCTGGAATAGCTAAAGACTTGTTATTAGGCCCTTTTAACTTTATTGACCCCTTATGTAATTCCCAAATCTATATACAATCCAGATCTCTCCTCAGAACCAGGCTAATTTATCCAACTGCCTCATTGGCATCTGCTCTTGCATATTTTGAAGGTAATTCAAGGTCAGGATATGTAACACTGAATTAATAATTTTCCTTCTGAGACTTGATGCTCTTCCAACATTTCCCAGCTCGTGAATGGCAGCACTGTTCTCATTATGCAAGTTAGGGTCCTATAAACCACCTTCATCGGCTCCTTCGCACTCAGTATCAGTCCCGTTCTGTGCCTGGCCCTGTACTGAGCACTTAAGTGACTTATTGTTTTTTATTTCTCGTGACTCCAGAAGGAAGATATTATAATTTTCTTTCCTCTGCACTCTCCATATCCAATCCATTGCTATATAATTTTAGTTTTGCCTTATAAGTAACTTCTAGATCCATCACTTCATTCTGTTTCTCCCAACCCCTTCCTGATCTAGGGTCCTGTAATCTCTTCCTTGCATCACTCAGGTAACTTCACAGTTCTCTTCACTGACTTGCTCACCTTCAATCTGTAGCCAGAGTAATGTTTTTCAAACAGATCTTTGATCATTTCACCTATATGAACACCTCCTTAAATCTTAATAACGCCCTGTAAGCCCTGTGGGATCTGTCACTCACCTGACCCTCCAGCCTCACTGGATACAATGCTTATCTATTAAAACCACGCTGAAGTCCCTTGCATTTTTCCAACTCGGGGCATTCTCTGAGCTATCTTTCATCCAGTTTTTACTGTGTATATCCTGTTCTTCCTTCAGATTTCAGTTTCATTCTGTCTTTAGTAGGGAAGCCTGATCTGACTTCCTTTTAGAAGTCAATGTCCCTGTTACATGCTTTTCTATATGTCTTTGTAGCATTATTCTAGTTACAATTTGAAATCTGTTCATGAGATTATTCTAACAATATCTGTCTTCTCAATATATTGTTTGCTGTTATACAAGTTTGTGTTTGTGTTTGTCTTTTCTGAGAATTTTATCACCAGAAATTAGTGTGGTATCTGCTTCATAGCAGGAATTCATTATATATTTTTGGATAAATGAATGTTTATAGACATCTGGTTTTTCTCTGTGCTTATACATACACACTGTGACATATGCATCCACATCATATCATGTCCAAACACGACCTACACACATAAATACCTGCTCTTACTCATATCCCATACACATGTAGACAAAATCGTGATAATAAAACATTATTTATACAATCTGATATTTTTGTTATACCAGTATGGCCTGACTATTTTTACTAAATAATTTTATTATTTTTTCTGTAATAATACTGAAGTGGCTATGTATTATCCCACCATATGAATGCAACAAGATGTATTAAATCAACATCCTCTTATTTTACTGTTAGAGTTAATAACTTGGTTAACATCTTTGTATATTAAGCTCTGTTTGTATGTGTAATTAGTTCCAGAGGAAAATAAGGAGATAGAGGAGAATAATGAGATACTAGCAGTTTTTACCTGAAGAGTGATTATTGTTTGTCAGATCTATATGTTTATTGTTTATTTGACAACCATCCTGTAAGGTGGTTATTATGATCCCCATTATACAGAAAGGTAAGTTAAAACTCATGGCACAAAGTAAGTTACTGGGATTATATAACAAGCAAATGGCAGACCAACAATTTGAGTCCTAGACTGTCTCATTACACTGAGACTTATTAATAATAGGCTATACTCATTTTAAATTTCTTGATGTTTATTGTCATGCCCTCAGAGAATTTGTATTAATCTTCTCTACTGTATCTGTGCTCTCATTACTATTGCTCTTCCTATTGTTACTAAGGAAATATATTTTTTCCATTTAAAGATATATGAATTTATTTTTAGTACATCATTGTATGTTTGAATACAAGCAAGTGAGGTTCAGTACATTTGTATCTTTCTCTGAGTTGTCTATTATCATTTTTCTTGTTATAATTTTTTAATGTGATTCATTCTTCATAGCTCTTTCTCTATTAAGGGCATTAACTGTGTACCTCATATATTGCAAGTATTTTCCTATTTTGTCAATTTTCTTTTAATTTTGTTTATGTAGTATATGTGTGCGCTCATGTGTGTACTTTCAATATTGCAGTCATTTTTACTCTTTTGTTTAGCCAAATAATTTGAAACTATGCTTCTATCATATTCAAGATTTGACTTTTGAAAACATTTTGATGATGGATAAAGGTTAAATAATTCTTGAAAGAAATGTGCTTTTATAAATATGGTTGGTTATATAAGCGAATGTAGATGAAATTTATTTTAGATGTGTCTTGCTGAGTAAAAATGTCTTAGAGATAGGAATAGCAAAAGATTTTAGAAATAGAATGAATGTACACATGAAATGAATTTGGAACAAAATGAATAGAAAGTTACCCATAACCAGACTTTATAAAAATATACAGCTATTATAAATTTTTAAATCTGTTAAAAGATTCTGCTGAAAGATTATTTTCATAAAGTATATATATGTATACGTGTATATATGTATACATATATATATATGTAAACAGCCCTGGTGTGATTAAAACGTCAGAAAAATTGATAGAAGAATAGCTAAGGGATTTGCATACGGATGGGATTTTGTTCATTGTAGTGTCATAGTGTTTGTTGAAATCTAATGACTATTGCAATAATGAACAACAAAAATGCAAAATGTTTTAAAATTTAAAAAAATGCAGTGAACTAGAAGAATAGGATTATAAAACAAGTTAGAAATGGCAATTGTTCCATAAATTTTGAAGGTTATTAGGTGTACCTCCCCAAAGTATTTTGCCCTCCCCTCAGTATAATAATCCGAACATTTCCTGTTCACCTAAATGCCTGGTAGCTTTAATAATGTCGTCAACTTCACTCTGATGTAACCTGTGAATATGAATGTTTTGTTTTATAATCCTTCCATATTCCCTATTGTAACTAAACCATACTGGTCATATAGTAGTAAATAAATAAATAATTATTTGCTTATTGATTTGAAAAATTTCTTTACATCTGTGCTTACTCTCCCCGAGATAAAATTCTGAGTACTTCCATGATAATTGACTTGTCCCCAATGCTTCTGACACCCAGAGGTTATTAATAATGCCTAGCTCTACAAAGTCCCAACCAATCATAGTTCCTCTAACACTCATACCTTCAGAGACCAAAACTTCAAATGATCACTGCACTCTGAGTGAGGGATATGTTTACTTTATCAAGAACCACTGTATTCTTTCTTCACAACTTTATGTGCTAAAATGTGTTCTACCTTCTTAGAGTATGTGTTATACAGTGTTAGCTCCTGGTTACTAATAATTATCATTATGGACTCCAAGAATTGAAAAGTGATGTCTTCCAGACTTGTTGGATTTTGTGTTCAGTACAAAACTACTTTAGAGTTGATGATTTTCTCCCCTCTAACATCCACCTGTGTCAATACCCATCCTTTCCAATAAGTATATATTATTGATCATATACTGTTTATATACCTGCGAGGAAAATACAGAGGGCAAAGTTAACACAAAGTTAGTCACACACACCCTCTCGCTGCTTCCCAGAGGATGGGGGCTTCTATTCTTAACATTGCCTTATTGTTCTATCTAGACTGTTATTCTTCTGTTTTCTTTTAGAGGAGGGCGGGAAGGAGTAATCTTTGAAATTTACTACCTACTTCTATTTATTCTATCTCTCCTTGTTGGTGGTGTCTGTTGACCTCTCATTCACTTCCCTTTAGTCTCAAGGAACCATCAAGGCATCTGATTTATAGTATTTGTCTTCGTTCTTATTGCATCATCGTTTGAATTCTTCACTCACTGTCTTTAATCACAGATTTTGCTTTATCAGTTTGTAATACGACTCATTAGAAAAGGTGGATTATTTTTCTCCACCTCATTAATTTCAGTTTGAGTCATGCAGTTTATTTTGGCCAGTGGAATGTTAGCATATATTAATTGAGTTAAGGCTTTAATTTGTTTGTTTGGTTAGGCTTGCCTCTTGTGCTCCTGTCACCCAAAATGGGAAGAGCATGCCCAGGTAGCTTCTTTTCCGTCAGCCTGGCCTCTTGAATGAACAACATGGAAGAGACCTAGATACTGCAGCAAAGCCCCACCACACAGGCACCTTGCAGTAGAGTAGCCCAGGTGAGCCCAGCCTTGATCAACTAAATACAGTCAAACTGAAGACCCGTGGGCTTAAGACAAAATGTTTATTATATACCAGTGAGACTTTTGAGATTGTTTATTAATCAGATATTATAAACACGTAATACATTTGATGAATCCACATCCATTTGGCTTCAACTTTTTAGCTCCCTGAGATTATAGTTTCTGAAACCTATGAACTAGAAAAACTATCCTTTCTATGGTGTTCATCTACTCCCTGTCATATTCATACAGTAAACTATATCATTGCCCTCACTCTGACTTCTTTTTCTTATCCTTTCAGCTCTCTCCCTCCTGCACTCCTTAACTGCTCTTTGACCTCGTAAAGACCTCATGTACTCG
This sequence comes from Delphinapterus leucas, assembly GCF_059928025.1. Taxonomy (NCBI): domain Eukaryota; kingdom Metazoa; phylum Chordata; class Mammalia; order Artiodactyla; family Monodontidae; genus Delphinapterus; species Delphinapterus leucas. The sequence continues at coordinate 67,084,870 of NC_143137.1, read as the reverse complement.
ACTCCTGCATTTTCTCCCAAAACTATCAGCATCTCCTTGAACTAAGTTTTCTGTTCAGTACCGAACCCATAGTCACTCACTTGACTGTATCCTCAAGCAATCTGTTCCTCTTTCATTTGCTATATATCTTTCCTGAAAACTGCAAACATAGATCGAGCCACAATTTATCCTCTTTACTTCTTCAGTCAGCCTAGTAAAATAACACTTGGGAAATTGTATGTTACTTAAATAATTCCACAAAATGAGATGCAAATATGGTGGTATCTCATATCATATAGATGAATTATTCAAGATGTCACTTAGCTTAATAGCAGAAAGTTTAGGATCTTCTGGAGGTTTCTCTCACTCTGTGCATTTACCAGAATGAAATGGTTTAGACAGCCCCAAAGCGGGCCAGTCCTCTGCACCCTAAGAGCTTGTTTTTCTTTTAAAGAAATAAAGGTCACCATCAAAATTTATTTCTAGTTTTTCATCTTTCTGGAAGTCAGCCAGATAGGGCCTGTTAGTGTGGTCTTGACCAGGAGTATACCAAGTCACAGACCCCAATCTTTTGTCTGAGTTTCCCAATTGCTTATATCCGGGATAGGCAGTATTTTTCTTTAAAATGTAATATTTCCAGATCCATCCTCTTTCCCTTCACAGTAAGGTCCTTTTCCCAAAGTATTAAATGAGGTGAGCCTTAAAGACCTGAAGAATCTTATGCCACTTCTGGCCCAACATGTTCTCAGATCAATTCCTTGTCCTTTGCTTTTTCTACTGGTATATCGGGAGCTGAATTGTTCAGGTATATTGTGTCACCTGGCATCTGATTTGGTTCAGCCACTGCAAGTCATTGATAATGGAGACTTTATTGATAATGGAATAATGGAGGAAGGGGTAAAGGGGAGTTTTAAAGCTCTCTCTCCTTCCCGCTTTCTCAGTCAGCATCCCTAGCAAGTGGCTTTCCTCACTGACTCCAGCTTCCTTTGGGCAGACCACCTCAGATGACATCTTACGGTGAGAGTGAACCTTTGCCTGGGCTCTGGTCATCCTGTGTCTCCTTTTTGTCCCTGCAGGTTAGAGGTGGTAGAAACTTCACTGCTCTTGCTAATCTTGCATTGCCTCGCCAGTCCCAGTTTGTAGTTGCATCTATTCCTAAAAGATAGCAATTTCTTTACTGCCATAGTTTCTTTGTCCTTCTTATTGCTCTGATGTAGAATGCCTTTTTTCACTTTTTTCATAGAGAGCTCTTTCTCCTTTATGTCTCATCTTAACCACTGCATTGGGAAGTTTGTTAATGAAATGAGGCTGCACCTCTGTTTTCATCACTGGACTCAGTTTCTGGCATATAGAGACTACCCAGTAAATGTTAATTTCACACAACAAAGATTGCCTTGAATATTGAGTTACAATTTGATTTGAGGAGTAATTTATAGCAGAGTGAGCAATTGAGTACACATGCTAATTTGCTCTTAGGGAGAATGAATAATGAAATAAAGTCCATTTGTGGATTTGCTCTTTTAAACACTTGGTTACAGCACATTGGAAAGATATGGATGACATAGCATAGCATTCAATAAAGAAAAGGGAATGGTAACATTTTTATTTCAGATATTGGCGGAGGAAGGAAGGGCATTGCATCTGAAGGAAACAGTAGGTTAAATGGAGATAATCTGAGCGTGCGTGTGGATGCCTCTCACAATATCAGCATTCAGCAGTTTCTAGCCTGTTCTACTCTTACTTTTGGTCTTATATCTGTGTTTGACTCTAAGAGGAAATTAGATATTCAACCTTTGTAAATCAGCTTTGCATATCACAATAAGCATGCCTTTGGCCAAAAAGCCACCCTCTTCTTTCTGACATGATAAAATGGATGAACTTTCTGAAAACTATCTTCCTCAAAGGAATCTCTTACTTCTTTCTTAAAAGGTCTCATTCTCCTGGCTAAAGAATTATAATAATCAGATAAGTGGGGTGCTACTATAATGTAATCTTACATAAGAGAAAAGTAAAGAATATAATCACTAAGCAAATTAACCAAGCTTAGATGAGTGTCACTGGTCCTGATTTTAGGTGTCTTTATCCTGGCAGATTCCATGATTCATGTAGGGTTCAGTGGTTTAAATAACAATCTTTATCAAAGGATATTTGAAAAGAGCAAGTCACTGTGGTGATTAGATAGATAGCAAAGCAGTCATATGTAAATAGTTTCCAAGGTCTTTACATGAGTTTACTTCCTTATTGAAAACTAATGGATACTATGGGACGCTAATTAGTGTTCTCTAAGAGTTCTCCAAGAGGAGTTGCATTGGAGTTGATGTGAATTGGCAGAAAGCATCATAAATTGATTTGATCACTAAAAGGCCTTACATTTGGGGCTTTCTTTTTAAAGTGGAAAATGGTTCCCCAATGAAAATATATCATAGGAGAATGAGAGGAAGAGAAGATAAAGAAAATTGAATGTTCGTCACTGATCAATTATTCAGGAACAATTATGGTTTGCTAGGGGAAGCATGCTGTGCCGAAGCCAAACCAAACTCAAGTAGGCATGAGAATTAATTACTTTCATGCTTGCATAAGGCTAGAGGAAGGAGGACGTGGTATCTATTGGCAGAAACGTCCTCCTCTCTTACAGCAGGAAATGATGATGACACAATGAGAGACCTTACTCCAAAATGTCAGACATTTTCTTATCAGGGAAGAGATTCTGAGCTCAGTTTATAAGAGAGGTATTAGTCCGAGTTCTCTAGAGAAATAGAACCAGTAGGATGGATGTATATTATAATATATATGTAACATGTAATAAAATACATAAAAACATTACATATATGTACATTATATATATGTATGTATGTGTATATATATGAGAGAAAGAAAGAGGTTTATTTTAAGGAATTACCTCAAGCAGTTGGACTGTGAGGGCTGACAAAATTCGCAAGGCACGCTAGCAAGCTGGGAATTTTGGCTAAAGTTGGCATTGCAGTCGTGAATCCAAAGACTGGAAACTCAGGCAGAATTTGTGTTGCAATCTGGAGAGCAGAATCCCTTCCTGCACAGGGACCTTTGTCTTTTCTCTGAATGCCTTCAACTGATTGGGTAAGGCCCACCCACATTATGGAAGGTTATCTACTTTATTCCAAGTCACCTGGTTTAAATGTTAATCTAAAAAATATCTTTACAACAGCCTGTAAACTGCTGTCTGACCAAACACCAATGTTTGACTGAGCATCATAGACTGGCCAACTTGACATATAAAATTAACTAGCACACTTAACTGTAACTACTTATGGCCCAGGTCTGTGCTATGGATAATAACCTCTCACATTTTGATAACTATTTTTACACACTATCATAGTCATACATTTCATATTCTGACAACATTATTGTAAGTTATGCAGGGAAGCAAGTTTGACTCCATTGACATAAATAAGGAAACAGAATCATTAAAAACATAAAATTCTTAAACTTTATACTGAAGTTCACATCCAGTGTCATAAAGAATATAATGAGCAGCCAATAAAAAAATTGTTAGTAAGAAAATATATTCTTGGAATTAAAATTAGGTGTTATTTGATGTGGATAGGAGTGTCATCTTTATCATTAAATTAAAATTATTCTGTGTATTTGATTTGTAAGCAACTTCAGTTTAGCTTGAAATATTTTCACTTACAGAAACTGGTAAACTGTGATAAAACAATTTTAACGATAAGAATGTTATTGTTTTTTCTTTTGAAAAGCATTAAAATCATACAAGAAACAAAATAGATCTACTTCTCTCAGATAACCTATATCTAAAGAGAAGAAGAGAGAGAGAATTAAAGAGAAAGTGGCAATTGTCAATCCCTGCAAAGGAATCTGAAGTCCCCCTCCCATTGAGGGAGATTTAAAAGGCTTTTCACCACAATTAAAAAGAAAAAGGGCAATGATTCATATTAGTTGAACAGGATGTGTGTATGTGTGTGTGTGTATAAATTATTGGGGTTTTTTCCCACTTGAGATAGGTTTTTTTCCCCTTATGGAATTGCTCTTAGTCACAGGTGTCATACGTAAAGGGAGAAAAAGTTCGATCAGTATTTAGAAAGTCTCCCCCAGTGAGGCAGTGTTTCCCTTTCACTGCCGTGGAGTTGAATTTTTTTGAGCTGAGAAAATTTGAAGAGCGTCTCCATTTTTAGAGAGTGAATTGGTTAACTATAATGCTAGAAAGAGACTATTATACCAATTATTTAAAACATTTTAAAACTGGCCTAATGCAAGCGATTATGTTTGGAGTTAATGAAGCACCGATTCCCCTAATGTAGTTGAGTAAAGGAAAGAAAGATCTTTTGCCAATAAAAATCTCATCAGGTGATGCCCTTGACAGAACATCCCACTATTCCTGTCAGCTGTCAGCCAGAGCTGTCATAAACAAACCACTGATGAGACAATGACCATAATTAACACTGTTAATGGGCTATGGAGCCTCACAGTTATTTCTTCAGCTACAGTGAACTGAATGAATGCCAGGCAGTGCACATGGCTTAACATCATAACATGTTTCTCTTTTATTTACTGTGGTTACGTTGGCTCTCTTGTGTTACAAATCAGAGATATGCTTTCTTAGACTCATGGGATGGTAGATAAGGATACTAAATGCTGGAAATCCAATAGCTATGTTCATATCACCATTAAAGGTTAAGAGTAAAGAAACTGGCTTAATCTGGACTTTGTTTTGATAAGGCTATGGTAGTTTGACCCAGCACAATGGAAGACATTTTGGGTTATGATTGTAACTCTAGGGGAGAACATTTTTTTAAAAATCAGAAATTTGAACCCACAATTAAAATAATCACAGGCAATGGGTTTTGTTAGAGATGTGGCCACTGGCAGAATCAGGTTACTAAAGTCAGGAGAGGTGCTGGCTACTGCTGCTACAAGCAGGCATTTTGGGTGGCAATTTTTGTAACAAGATATCACATTCTAGTACAGGGCAGCAAATTGAGTTAAGAAGGGGTCAAGGATGGCCTGCCACATAGGTTCCCTGAAACTCCCTCTACTGTGCATCTCTAGAGCCATCATTTCAGTCTAACCTGTTTATACTCTACTGTATTTTCAAGTGTGTATCTAAAATATCTCTCCCTCTTGGCATTGCGACTTTTCAATAAGATATTTATGGAACACATTTCAGGCTTAATAAATTTCATCTTACACAAGGAACAAACATGGTAAGTCTAGACAATTTTTTTTTTTTCGTTTTAGCTTCCCTGCTTGAACTCAGATCAAAGGAAGTAACTGTATTACATAAAATGCATTCACTTGTAGAAGTGGAAATGTTTTGATCTCTATTAAATACTGGATAATTAAGAAAAAAGTTTGAATGTACTCTGAAAAGTGGGATTATTTTTACCATCCTGAATGACAAATCTTTCTGCACAGGCTTTCCAGCAATTAGTCTTGCTCTAATGCTATTTCTACACTGGCAAGATGAAGTCTGTTACTTGCCAGATATCTGGAGAATATGGTGCTTTCTGTACAGGCACCAGTATTTGTCCAAAAGCCAGAGTAGACGCTTGTACTTGGCCAGTGTAGAAACAGCAGAAGAGGCCTGAAGTACTCAAATTTTGACTGGATTAGTTGGGTGATTTCTCTAAGGAATCACTGCTTTACTTCTCTGAGAGTCACAAATTATTAAACATAATGCAAGGAAATCTGTGGGTTATTCTGACTGTTTACTGAATATGCATTATGTTTGGCATTACTGACAGTTGGAAGGAAGTAAAATCATGATCCTGACTCTGAGGGAGACCATAAAGGGTGTTTTTATCTTAGACTCGCAACTTAGTTGAAGAGGTTTATATGGTATTTCAAAATGGATTTTTAGAAAACTATTATTATACACACTGTAGTGTACAAATGCTTTTATTTTGATAGTCTTTTAAATATTTGTGTAGACCTTCCCTTAAAATAGATTGAAAAGAAATTCTAGTATTCTTGTTAGAATTCATGGTTGTTTTCATAATAATCTAAATTTTTTGTTAATATTGTCATCGTGTATCTCTCCTATTAAAAGGGAAAAAAAAGTGGCAGTCTGAGCATTGTTAAAAAATTTTTCATTTTGTTAAATTCAAAGGCTTCAAAATAATCTGTTTCGTGTCCTGTCTCTCTTTGAGAACTTCAAGAGAAATGGATTTTTCAAAGAGCACCACGTTGAAGCAGATTTTCTTTGCCATTCTAGAAACACATACTTTGAATGTCACTCCATAGTCTGTCTCAATTAAAGTACTGTCAACCTTTAAGTTTTCTCTTTTCTTAAGCCAAAATCAAAGCTCACTTTTTCATGGGAGTAAGTGTATAGGACAGTCACTGTACAATCACTGTAGAATCATGGTAATCAATCTCCTTGTTTTCTCGAACCTTAGTACTTGGCTGTGGAATTAGTTAAAGGTTACAGTGTGGTTCAATATGGAGTCTAAATGTTCATCTTTGTTTCCATTATAGAAATATCCTTTTTTTAGAATTGAGGTACTCAGTAATCTTAAGTGTTAATGATAAAATATAATTATTCTGGATTTACTAATATCATAAATACTTGTAACATTTAGGTGGATAGCATAAAATAGAGCTATAGATAATTATGAAAGAACTGAACACTCAAGTGGAGTGCTGGATTCTTTTTTTTTCCATAGTTAGATCCATATCCAAAAACATGGTGGATATATAATTTTTCTTATGTATTTATAATAATAGATACTAATATACTGTTTTATGTACTAAAGTGCTTTCAGATATATTCTCAAAAGCTAGAGAGTACTTTTGTTTCAGGAGTAGTAATGGTGGTGATGATAATAGTGGTATTCCCATTTTACCAGTGAGAAAATGAGGCTTAGAGAAGTTAAAATATTGGTTTAGATTTATATGTTTTATAAATTGCAGGGCAAACTCATTAGATTCATATTTCTTGATTCAAAATTTCTTACTAATTTCATCATACCTTTCTTTTGTGTCCACCAGGTGTAAATGGGAGTAGGATTCCTAGATCTGCAGGATTTGCAGGCATGTTTCAGGATGACTTCCTAAAGTTGTACTTATATACTCCCTAGATCTTACCTAGACTCAGACTGGGCCCACCACTGACAGCCAGCTTAGAAACCTAAATGACTTTCAAAATCAAGGCCTTTCAGAGACCATTACCTTTTGTTCCTGCATTTTCTTAGTCATAGGCTATGGGTTAGAATCTAAGCTCACATTACTTCATAGATGACTCCAGATAATAAATGTCAACCTCTGTTCTTTCTAATTCCATTCCCGTGATGTGTTTCTAACCACTATTCTGTCTGCACCCTCATTCTAGCTCATCAGAGATAAATTACTACTAAGTCTTTTACTTCAGTAGATGATTTTCTTATTTGAGAAGAACAAACACAGAGTCCAAGGTTTTGCCTTCACACATGCCAGTTAGTTTTTCTTTTTATGAAAGTAGTCGTAGCTCTGCCTCACTGTTCATTTTCAAAATGATAGTGTGAATTTGTCAAAATCATAAATGTGAATTTGTGCTCAAAGCATTGTCAGTTGCTCATCCTTTGAATGAATTATACCTTTAGAACCATGTACCAATCATACTGATGTTCATTATAAGGTGTCTTTCTATTTTCCTAATTACACATTTTGTATTTGCAAGGACATTTTCAAAGCCTCAGCTCATAGGAAACATAGGAGACTATTTATTGGTAAATGTCGTGTAGCATAATGTTTCACAATGGATACTATAAAACTGGGCATTTCTTCTTTTTACCATCTTTAGGCTTTCAACCAGTCATTATCATTGATCAAAATCATTCAAGAGGATGAGATCAAAGTAGATATTTAGGTAGTTGCATGCAGTATGTGAGCAATTTATGGTGCTAATGTCACATTTTCTGCAATGCATAAAGCATTCTTTGAAGTGAATCCAATATTTATATCAATGCTGAGTGTTCAGAGATTGCAGTAAAATTTTGGCTATCTGTAACCAGACTTCTTGTTCCCCCATTCATCTTGAAAGAGCATAAATACATGAGGCTTCCAACTCCTTGAAAACAAAGTCTAATGGTTGGGCAACTAAGAGCAATTAAAGTTATATAAAAGAAGTAGAACACTCAGAGATTACACTTGATATGATAAAGCAGCCAAATAGTAAATACTTTGATTAGCTGATGAGAACAATCCACTTTTTTCACATGAAAGCCAAGAAGCAAAAGAGTAGCAGCATTAAACAAAACATACCCAAATAAAAGTGAAAATGTGTAGTGAAAAGGGAGGACACACGGCAAAGAAGTGTCCATTGGACCATCGTGGTAATGATGCAGGTCGATGATAGTGATGAAAGTGGTGAATGAGACTGTAATGCTGAAGAAAATGAACCATGAAGAGGCACAGTAGGAAAAGCAGCTTTGTTGGTAGAAGGCAACAGTGGTTCTGGACTCCAGAACTCAAGGAAAGCATAGCCTAGAGATGAGCTACCTTAAAAGGAGAGGGCTTCCCTGGTGGCGCAGTGGTTGAGAGTCCGCCTGCCGATGCAGGGGACGCGGGTTCATGCCCCGGTCCGGGAAGATCCCACATGCCGCGGAGTGGCTGGGCCCGTGAGCCATGGCCGCTGAGCCTGCGCGTCCGGAGCCTGTGCTCCGCAATGGGAGAGGCCACAACAGTGAGAGGCCCACGTACCGCAAAACACAAAAACCAAAAAACAAAAGGAGAGAAGGAGCAAAGAGCTAACTAACCACATTAGAACCTGAAGATACACCCATAGATTATTTCTAATGACTGGGTAATGGAAAGGGGGAAAGATGTAAATGTGCAAGAACTTCTGTGCCCCCCAAATAGTCTACATGTTAAAAGTAGGCCAACCACTATGGTTAAACAGTCTGAGGGCAGCAAACATCCACAGCTAATGCACTGGCAGTTCTTACCCCTATTCAGGGGATAATACTTATACACAAGTATTAATGCCAATAAGGTAATCTGTCATCAAGAAAGTTTGTCATGTTCTGACTACCTATGTAAAATTGAAAGAAAACATGATTCTTATGGAGATTTCTGTCCCCCAGTTTGTGTAAATAAATATAAAACTCAGAAAACTTGAAAAGTTCCTTGTACAGAATATTATACCCCTCCAATATTTTCATGTAACGTAATTTTTACAATAAAAAGCTTGGGGATTGATCAGTAGACAATTTCTCAACCCGGTTCAGAGTTGGGAATTCTCCCTGCTCTGAGTCAGTCAGATGTAGAAAACAGGGCAACATATTCTGCTTCTTTTATTCAGTGAAAAACCTGTATGGTTTTATTCTTTCCTTGGTCTTTAGTGTTATCTTACTCTATCAACTTAGTAGATACTTGCATAGCATGGCAGCTTCCGCTATGGAAGAGCTGGGTGTGAATTAAAGCATATTGTCACCCTAGTATGAAATGCACCAAGAAGCACTATAAAGCACAGTTTGTACAGCATTTTAAAAATAAAATACTGATTCTTTGTAAATGTGCTTTCTGCTTTGACCTACATGTCATCAATGTTGTTAAATATTATGCTATTTGAAAAATCCCAGTCAACAAACAAAAGCTCATAACAGCCTTTTGGCCCATAACAACATAGAGCTGAGGTTCTTCCTGCTTTGGGGTGAGCTTGAGTATTGTCTTTGTACTAGATCCCGGTATGTAAGGTTTAACTAATAATGCCTCTGAATCCGTAATTAATGAGATTCCTAATGGTAAGCCAACATACCTTACTTAGAAAAGATAATCTTTTAATAAGTGAGAAAAATGGCATAAAGTATTTGTTCTATGTAAAGTTTTGATCACTTATACATCATGCAGAGCTAGACTTCTCTGCCTCTTATATCCTATAAGATATGCTATTGTATTTTCACCTTGACACTAATTGTTTTTTTTTCAAATAAATAAATCTTCAGTAAAATTTAGAATAACATTTGGGATTTCTCAGGTAGCATTTTGCAATCGGACTAGACTCTGGGAATTTGTTTTTACTTTCATTTAGTTATTATATTTAAAAGATATTATTTCCTAACCAGTTAACTTACTCTTCATATAAAGAAGAAAATAGCATCCTTAAGGATATGTAAGGTTGACCTGCTCTACCTTTGGTGACATAGTCACTTAATTACAGTCTAGGAGAGGAAACTTTAATTCATATATTGCTGACTCACAGCGGAAAAATTTATATTGAAGGTAGTTCTTCAAATGCATATTTTATAACCAAGAAATTTCATGTTATTGAAGTGATATATAGAGTAGCTTGTATTGCTTACAGTGAAGTCATTTTTAGGGGGAAATATTTACCCTTTTTCTTGGAGAAATTCAATAGGTTAGGCCTAAATGTTCAAAGATTTTACTTATCTTAAATTCACTGAATTTATTATCAGTTAAATAATTCATATCTTGGTTTCTTTCAGAAAATGTGAATAATAAATTAATTCAACCTAAAAATGACTTTAATTGATCCAAGTATCTAAAATATTGCATATTTGGAATTTGTACATATTTATACATATGGTAAGGTACATATTTGTACATATGGTAAGGTATTATTTAGACACGATGGTTCTCTAAAATGTTTTCATCTGGATTTCAGAGTGCTGGAATTCTCGTTTAAAGCTTACATGGTAAATTCAAACATCAACATTTTATAATTAGCTACTTTAAAAACTTTACCTAGATCTTTATAAAATCAGATTTTTAAATGTTCTTACATTTACTCCAGAAACAGTATCAAACTATTAAATAATAGATTTATCTATTGTAAATAAAAAAGTGTAGTAATAAAATTATGAAGAAATAATTTTAACCAAAATTTCCTTTGAATTACAAAGATTAAAGATTTTTCTAATGTGTGAGCACGGAAAAGAGCAAATGGCGGTATGGGAGTAAGAGGTACTAGTGAAAATCATTGTGTTCATTACCATAAATCAAAGCCACTGTAAGATTTGCCTTGATGTTTGGAAGAACAAGCTTTTTATTGACTGTCTTTCATAATTAATAGCATTTACTGTTTAAATCAGATTAGTCCACTTTTCCTATTAAAGCCTTACTGTAGGATCACTTTTTAAAGCACAAAATGACCTTGACAAAAATGAAGGATCGATAATATGTTGGTTAGGAGTCTATTTGCTCTAATAGCAAATGTTTCCTTGTTATTAGTTCCTGTTGCAACACTCTCAGAGGTCATAGTTCATTACTATCTCCTGGCCGGGGTATTTTCTCAGTGGTGTTTTATAGAGAAAAAGGTGATCCTACTGAACAAAACACTGATGGATTGACTTAGTCATATATATGGATTTTCTTAATACTTCTTTAATCAGCTAATTTTTGGATTCAAGGTTGTTTTACAGGATATCCATCAATTGGGCAGGAAGAAGAGAACGATATGCTGGGGAACCTAGCATCCTCAGAATTTCTTGAGTTAGACTTAATCAATGAAGGGTAGGGGGGCTGTGCTTTACTGCAGAAAAAGAAACACAATGTGATTGAGATTTCAGAAAATCAAAACGTGAGCATTGATGGGGAAATGGATAGCAGGAGGGAAATGCACGTGTATAAGAAAGTGCAAGTTACATAGGTGTTCACGGTTTGACGTGTTGAAAAATAAAGCTAGAAAAGGTTGTATATAAGCCCCTGGAATGCTTGCTGAATTTAAGCAATTTTCCTATGAAATGTGGTAATTTTTAATACAAAGGGGTCTCCTTTTCGCAGTAGTTTGAGCAAAGGAACACAGATGTTTATGCAACAACACAATAAACAGAAACCATTACTGATACATTCTTTCTCAGTAATATATGTGGACTTAGCTGGTGTAAAATATAGTCAAAGAAAAAATAACAGTTTGCTTTGGGTAGCCAAGGGGAATAAAGGAAAAATGAGATGCAATTAAGCACAGAACAATTTAGTATAATTCTAATAGCAAAGTCTTTAATGATGCTTTGGTACAGATGAATTTGATTTAGAAATATCTCTCAAGTTAAGTTGTGGAAACCTATCTCTTCAGTCACATAAATTTGGACAGGCCAAAGTTATTATGCTGAATGAGAAAATTGGAACCTTGGAAGGGAACTAAATGACCTAATTGATCTTCTTTTCCATCACTGATTTCTAGATACTACTATGAATTAAATGGAAAAAGGTTAATTTTGCTATTTAAGATAAAAAGAAATGAACTGAACTTACAAGTGCTTACATTTTTTAAAAATTCAGCATAAAGCTGTGTCTATAATCTCCTTTTGGCCTGTGTCATTGGACTCATATTGTTCTTAGTCATGTGGCTCTGAGGTGGTATACACAAGATTCATGTTATATAAGTCACTTCAGAGAGCTTGCTTATAGTTTTTCTGTAACAGAATAGTAGTCACAGTTTCCTGTCTTGATTTAGAAACAAGTCATTAGAGACTATAAAAACATTATCCGTGGCTGCTCCATAAGCAACTGGTGGACCAATAAGACAGGTAAATAAATGGTGAAGGAAACGCAGAAAACATGAAGGCCCGAAGATGTTGTATCAGGTAAATTAGCAATGTAAATATTTTATGATCTTTAGGGAGTAGAGCAGTATCCTGAAAAAAGGGTAGGCAAACTTTTTCTGTAAAGGCCAAATGGTAAATACTTAGGGGTTTCAGGCCAAGATGCAAAATTAAGGATTTTATATACATTATTAAGTAACAAGAAGGAAAACAAATTTTCATACATTTTTATTGATAACATTAAAATATAATATTTATTGAGTGCTGTACTGGTAATACATGTTTACTAATGAAAAGCATGGATTTTCTGTTTTGAGGGAGTAACATTTTGCTTTATTGGGGTTCAAATTTTGTGTTCCTTGTCATCAAATCAATTGCAAATGTACAGGCTATACAGAAACAGATTTGTTTTGAGCTGCAAGCCAAAATTTGCCAAGTCCTTTACTAAAATACTTACAGGGTAGAGCTATATCTGTAGAAGTTTTATCTCCTGTATAGGAAAATTAGGTAAATTCTTAGCCCAAAGTTATCTAAAATATCTATATTTGTACCCCAAAGTAGATCTGTACCTAAAGTGTAGAATAGAGGTTTTTCTGGTCAATTAAATGTGATCAAATATCCTTGAATTCTTATTTTTTTTAGTTGTAATTGTGTATTGGAACCACTTTTTGCCAATGCGTTTTGGAATTTCCAATAGAGTTTGAGCCAAATCATTTATTTTCAACTACTCTTCACTCCCTGAGCGCAGATAAGAGCACCACATCTGTTTCACTTGCTGAATTCACTCAGTGTCTCTTGATGCCCAAGTGAAACCCAAGGGGTCCATGGATAAATGGCCTAAGCTTCTGTTAAAGAAACAAAATAATTGCTAATTTATATACATTAATTTACTTATTATTTATACATTCTTCAACAGTCACGTTGAATGCATAGAATGTCCCACTCACTGGTAATTATGAGGACACAGATATTTTGTGAATATTTTCCTTAGATGAGTGATTACATCATGATATTAACTAGGTAACAGAGTAAACTAGACCCTTGCTACCTTTTTAAAGCACTGTTATCTAGTATTCACAGTTCCCAGATAAAGGTTACAATCGTATAATCGTAAAAAGTTTTGCCTGACGTATTCAACCATGTTACTATAGCAATATTTTCTCTATAAATTACTTTTTCAGACATCAGAATAAAATGAAGCAAATAAAAGTGGAAAATTTACATGCTTTAAAATTTCTAAATCAGTTAATATCAAAAGTATAGATGAAACTTTCTTGACAAACAAAATGTGGTCAGGTACTCTTTGGCGCTGTCAGGCTATTCATACCATATTCTTTGAGGAAGCATATGAAATTTATATTAAAAATGTACGAGGAGGTATTGCTCTTATGTATATTTTCAAACGATTTTTTTTGTGGCCTCTCCCGTTGCGGAGCACAGGCTCAGTGGCCATGGCTCACGGGCCCAGCCGCTCCGCGGCATGTGGGATCTTCCCGGACCGGGGCACGAACCCGTGTCCCCTCCATCGGCAGGCGGACTCTCAACCGCTGCGCCACCAGGGAAGCCCCTCAAACGATTTTAATATAACTATTTTAACAGAGATGTTCAAGTACAGTTAGAGATAAAAATCAACTCAATTTTCTAAATCAATTATTTGTCTAGTTCTCATTCATATGTTTACTAGAGTTTCTCAGTATTATATCTTTCCAATCCAGTGTTACAATGAGAACATAGTTAGAATTTTTCAATCATTTTATCTTTACATATGTATATTACTAAGAATTAGAAGTATGAATTTTAAGTATCCATATGTCATGTCTGAAAGACATAAAACAGCCGTTTTTCATTATCTTTCAACTTACCTTCTTCCATCCTCCTTAGAACATCATCGCTCAAGTGGGATGGAGAATATGAAAGGTTGTGGGGAGAGAAAGTGGGGTCAACTTTCAAGTGGCAAAATTTCAGTCAGACTCTTACCATAGACTTACAAAACACAGCAAAAACAAAACAGATAAAATCATACATTTCCATACAGAATTCTGTCAATTCTTAGAAGTGAATTAATGTGGTATTGTTACTAAATTTAAAATTTTAATCACAAAAATACCTCTAGCAAGTAGAGATAATAAATATGTCAAACTGAATATATAGTGGTTTTATGTTGATTTTTCTTGAATTAATTTTTACTAAAAACAAATTTCTAAAGACTTAAATATTTTGTCTAATTTAAGATATAATTTATTTGAAGCTAAAACAAACATTCCAGAAATTGAAGAGGTGAGTTCTTAAAGAAGGAAACAGCAAAAACCTCTCCTCAGATTGAGTCATTTTACCTCCTCTAAATCAATACCGATTAATTGGTACACTTTCTCTCCTAAATGAGTATATTTTGCATGCTTATTCCATCTTCTAAATTCTTCTGCAGTATTTTACTCAAATAATTGTATTTCCCCTTCTCAATTCTGTTGTGATAATTTTACTTAAATAAAGCTGTGGAAAAGATGTCTGAATGAGGGCTTCCCTGGTGGCGCAATGGTTGAGAGTCCGCCTGCTGATGCAGGAGACATGGGTTCGTGCCCCGGTCCGGGAAGATCGCACATGCCGCAGAGCGGCGGGGCCCGTGGGCCGTGGCCGCTGAGCCTGTGCGTCTGGAGCCTGTGCTCCGCAACGGGAGAGGCCACAACAGTGAGAGGCCCGAGTACCGCAAAAAAAAAAAAAAAAAAAAAAAAGATGTCTGAATGAAATGTAGACCAAGATATAATGAAAGATACCTGTGACTCTTGGATACATGAAAAGTAACTCCGAATTTGTTCTGTTTTGTTGTTGTGGCTGTCATTTTGTTTAAGAAATGTCTTGTGCACTCTAAATATCTATGTTTGAAATTTCAAATGATTATAATTCACCTTTTTCTCTGTGGTTCTTATCAAGAAATCAATACAATGACATAAGAATTAAGTGTATAAAATAGTTCAAAGAAAAATTATTCCTTCATTATATCTTTCTCAGGTTAAGCCATGGATGGCACTTAAAGGAGAATTTTAGTTTATCAAGCTGAAAACGACAAGTAAAAATTAATTTCTTCAAGGAAATCTCTTTTCCCCAAGATTCTCCTCTTCTAGAATCCTCAAGAACTTTATTATCAAGCTATTAAAACAAATTATTAAAGTGAAATTAATAAAAGTATGAGAGATTTTCATTTGCTGACATGACGACAGGGAGCTAGTTTGGTTTGCAGCATCAGCAGAGAAGGAAGTTCTGAATAGCTCTTACCGTTTGGAATCACACCAGTATTTAAATAGAAATATTGAAGAAAGACTAGTAGGCATAGTGAAAGATTCTGTTACCATATAGCTTTATGTGTATATCATAGTTTACTCAGAAATGGGTACCTAGTATTTTCTCTCTGGAAACAGCTGTGATATATGTCTTCTCACACTCAAATTGCTACCTGCACCCCACTTAGGGTTTGGAGGTCATTTGCCAACCAGTTATAATGTCCCCCTGTATATGTTGGAAGTGTTTCACTATAAAGGGGCTTGAATGGCATGCCTCATCTTTTAACTTTAACAAGGGCCATTGATGGATGTGGTCCATTTAAATGTACAACAGAGAGCTGAACTAGATAACGAACTTATTATTCCTCTCGGAGGATTATAGGTTAGTCCCGAAGGAGAGCAGTAAGCCAGAGCAAATCCGTATCTACTGGCTAAACAATAGCCAGAAGGCTGACTGGAAATATTGATTTACTTTCTAGGCCATTTAGGCCTTAATGGCGGAGAAAAGCTGAAGTGCTGTTTACTTTTCTGCCTGAATCGACCAAACAACCAGTCCATTTTTTACAGGTTTTTGATTGATTTCGCTTAGAGGAATTAGAGGTGATTTATTTTTAAGCTGAAAGCAACTCGTAAATATCTTCAACTGCATGGGTTCCCTGAGAGGAAATGTTAAGTGGAAATGCTTATTGAGAAAGACTTTGTTGCAAATCAATGGAAACAGGTATCATGCCTCACTATGAGCAGTCAGATGTCAGACACCTTTCCAGAGCGCTGTTAGGACTATAATCTCATCCCTTCAGCTACTCTCCTTTTGAAAACCCTCAAGTTCACCAAGCTTGAATAAATTTAATCGCCTGACTGAATTTCAGCCAGATGCACCCTGCTGACTTTCAAAGGGTCCTAGATGGGACAACATAATGGCGTGCAAGGCTCGTATGGAGCATTTTCAAAGTTTGATGGGTGAAAACAGTAATTTATCACACAAGTGGCAATTTTCCATGATTCTTCAATCCCACACACAGAAAATGTGGAACTCCAACAAAGGAATGAAGCAGACACACAAAAGAGGGCTCATCCCAAATGCTACCATGTTAGTCTGACTTTTAGAAAAGATGTCAACTCTTAAATCAGTAGTAATATTGAAAGACATGCTTCAGCAATAACAACAACAAATTGTGACTTGCTGTTCACTCTGGCAAGGTGTGACAACGCCGTAATGAAAAGGCAGTTAGTGTTTTAAATGATCTTCCCAAGAGTGCTTGCCTTCATGTTTAGAATGAGTTAACAAAGGGGTAAAGGACAACAGTTGAAATTCTTTGTAAAAATTCTCTATTCTGTGTTGGCAGCAGAGGGAGAAAAGAGTTGAATAAGCTTCAGATTTCATCTCTCTGCTCTCTTCTTAGTTGTCATCACCATATCTATTGTCTTTTAAAGTTTTTGAAATGGTGCTGTTTGGGAAAGTTGTCAGTGATTCTTTTTTCCCCACCTTACTAAAAGAATTTTAAAAATCATATTATCAGTAAAAAATCAGTTGAGAACTTTGCATTCATCAATCTACTTATTCTTATAATTTTCAAAGATATACAATTATCTTTATAATGTTTTCTTTTTCTGACAATAAAACCATATTTACATGTTGTAGAAAATTTAGTTAATACATAAAATTTTAAGTATTAAAAAGATCACCCATAATTCCTTCAGCCTGGAATAAGCACTGTTGTCTTTTTAGTATTTTTCCTTTCAGTCTTTTTTTTGGGGGGGGAGAGCTAGGTTTTTATGTATATTTGCTTAATATTAAAAGCAAAAATTTGGAAAAACTGCATATTGTTTCACTTAACATTATTTCAAGAGCATTTTATATAATCTGTAAAAGAGTTTTCCTTCAAATAATAGTTCCACCGTTTTCTAGCGGTGGCTGTTTGAAAAGGACACTTCTCCATCTGACAATAATAACCTGTAAAATGGGAATAATAACAGAGCACATACCACGTGAGATTTTTGAGAGGATGAAAATATTTTAAAACATCATAGCAGTGGTGATCAGTCATTTGAGTGTGTAGCTTAAAAACTGCTTTCTCTGATTTTTTAATTTATTTTGATTTCACAGTATAAAATTTAGCTCCCTGCCTGTTTTCTGTTATATCTATTAGTTGTCACTAAAATGGCAAGCACCAGTTAGAGAAATCAAAAAATAGAAGCCTCCTATTATATAGACCTTTTAAATATAACAATTGCAAAAATCTAATTAATGTTAATAATCTTTTTGTTTCTCTCCCCCTGCCCTTTTGTCCTTTATTTCCTCCATCAAAATATTTGATCATTTAAAAGAGACCGGGCCTCCTGGGAGAGGAGCTGTACATGTCAAGCTGATAAGCTTGAAAAAACCATGCTTGTGGAGTTCACCAGAGGGACAGTCAGCTACCACTTTGCTGTAATTACTGTAGACCAGGGGCAGCAGTAATTCACGGACTGACAACTTACACTTTCTTTCTCACTTATCTTTTGTTTTTTTACTAAAATCTGTGCAACTGTTTCAGCAAATGGCACATAGTTGTGTCGCAATTCCCGTGCCAAAAAATACCTTCTCACCACAGATCTTTCTTGATGAATGAGTTCACTGAATTAGAAAGGAATCATCTTTGATACATAGGCATGTGTTGGGGCAAAAGGTCACAATCAGCCTAGAATCCCTAAATGTAGAGGTGTGAAACAACTCATTTTTCCTTTTATCCTGGGAGTTTAAATGGAGATACTTCATACGAACAACTGTGAAGCTCAAAGAAAATTCTAAAAATTTATTTTTGAAAGTGAAATAGTAAAGAAAACAACAGCTGTTATCATGGAGTTGAACTGGATTTGAAAATGCTAGTTTAAAACAATGATTGTAAATGCAGTACTGCAGTATGACATTAGAAGCTTCCAGGTTCAGAGTAGAATTTCCCACATACCATGTGGAACTGTGTTTTTGAAATAAATTAATAGTTCCCATATTGTTGTATTCATATACAAGTTCGCATAAGTCCTACAACCCTCACTCTTGGAAATTCACAATCAGCATAACATTTTAAAGGCTCTGTGATGTTTTATATGTTAGTTTTTACTTCTCACTGAAATTAAGTATTTCCTTCAATTTGCATGAAGACAAAAAACTCCAGGAGTAACAGCCATACCTGAGAGTTTGTCTCCAATTAAAAATCACAGATGTTTTCATATCAAATTATAGTTGTTGCAACTATTATGAAAAATTGTTTATACTCAAGCCTATTTCAAAATGTTCATAGTTATTAGACCTACTACTAGGTCTTATTTGATGTGTTAATAAAGAAATACTTGCATTAATATGCCACACATTTATTTTTATATTTTGATAATTGTACTTCGATACAATTCATTTCCTTTGAAGCCCTATACATTTTGTTTTATGTATTTAATAACATTATTCTGAGAAGGGATCTATGACTGTCAAAAGGATTTGTCACATAAAAATGGCTAAAACCATTGCTATAATATAAATAAACTTATTAAACTATGTCTAACCTAGTAATCTCCAAACTTATTTATTTAGGAATCCTTATTTTTCCCACTGATGACCAAGTTGGAATGAGTCATCCTGGGAACACTGTTTAGAAAATTCTGGCATGCCCTTTGCTCCACTGATCTACTACATTTATTCTAGAGCTCTGTCCATAACTGGCTGCCCCAACAGGATCCACATGCCCAAAGTTCATAGGTTTCTTCACCACCAGACTTCTCAGAGCCTTTTCCTTGTATGTGGTGAATCTCCAAGGTGGTGATATTATGATATTATTAGCATCCTTCCCCCAGTTCTTTTGGCCATGGAATCCTTTTCTCTTTCAGAGCAGAACTTAGGAGCTAGCATTTAACATGATACCCTTTGTGAGAAACATTGTGGCAGTACATTTTAAGTGATGAATGGAAAACATTGAGTTGATAAGTGCAAGTAAAAATGGTGTTTTAGTTCAGAGAGAAAAAAACATAAGGGAACATAGCAAAGCTACCGCCACTGAGATAGACTGCCACAGGACACTTTCTTTCAAGGGACGTGATTGCTCATTGGCAACCACCTGTTCACATTCTCACTTGCCACCGCGTTTCTCAACATTAGCACTATTGACAGGTAGGGCCAGATAGTTATGGTGGGCTGCTGTGTCCTGTGCATTGCAGGATGCTTAGCAGCACCCCTGGACTCCACTAGACACCAGTGGCAGCTTCTTACACCCTTCCCTGCCCCAGTTGTGACAAATAAAAACATCTCCAGATGTTGCCAGATGTCTCGTGGGCAAAATTGCCCCCATTTGAGAAACACTGGAGTAAACGTTTTTAAGAGGAAGGAATTTGTCATTCTTTAAGAACAAGTCAGAGTCAAGGTAAAAACTGATGAATCTATTATATAATTAAATGGCACAGCTATATAAGCAGTTTTTCAAGAGAGTCCTGTGGGCTCTTCTAAGTGTGAGAAAAATTCAGTATGTCCTGTTATTTATTTTGTTATGCCTTTACCAGGATTAGCACACTTCTTTCTATATCAGTCTAACAGTAAATATTTCAGGCCTTGTGGGTCAGACTGTCTGACACAGCTGCTCGGTTCTGCCATCATACAGTGAAAGTAACCACAGACAATATGTAAACACTTGAGTGTTCCAGTAAAACTTTATTTACACAAAAACATGGTAAGCCAAATTTGGCCAGCAACATGTATTTCTCACCCTTCCTTTCAATACTTTTTATTAATTTTAGGTCTAGAATAGGAAAGATGCTTTTTAAGAAGCTGTTATTTTATGTATTTGATATATATTCAACTAATAATTCAATCACACTGATTTTCAAAATTGACACTGTGTCTTATCTAAAAGTTTATTTACATAAATTAATGGATCAGTTTGGCCTATTCCTCACAGATTTGTTAACATTTAGGTATCTTGTGCTTGAAAGTAAGGTAGAAATGAGTAAGCGGGTTGTTACAGAAATGCTAGGCAGTGCATACCTCATCTTTAAAAGCCTCTCAGTCCATGATTGATGGTAACCAAAGACTGCCACACAGTATAGTCAATCTTCGTTCTTATAAACAAACTACATGCTTTATTATAACATCAGTATGAAAGCCAATTAGCATGTCCTCTATAAACAGGCTGTGTTAAACGATACCACTCCATAGCCATGTTCCCCTTTCTCCTTAGAAGTAGAACCCTGAGTTTAATTCAGGGTGATAATGCATTCAGCTAAAAGACTAGATTTCTCAGCCTCTTCTGCAATTTTATGTGACTGTGTGACTTAAGTTACGGCCTATGAGACATGTACAGATATGTTGTATGGGACATTCAGGAAGGATGCAAAAAAGGTTGACTAGCAAGGAGCCTCTTTTTGCTCTCCTTGGCATCTTCATTCTCCTGGCCTGGTATGTTGACATGAGGGCTAGAGCAATAGAGGCCGTGCTGAACAAAGGGCGTAGAAACCACACACTGATGATGGCTGAGCAAAAAGATAGAAATCTGGGTCCTTGATGACACTGAGAAGCCAACACAAAGGACTATGGACCTCCTGATGTCTGCTACATGAAAAATGAACAAAATCCTGTCTTTCTAAACTGATGTGGTTTTGGGTTTTATATTATGTGCTCTAAAATATGATCATACTTGATTGAATTAGTCATAAGTTTGAAAATGATTCTAATATTCATTTGATGATTGTGTGAAATTCTGACTTCCTGAGTACTTCAGGAACTGGTATACCTCAGATAAACTACCTGGGCATCAGTCCCAAAAGAAAAGAGGTAAGGAGACATGAAATGATATTTAGAAACCCTGTGTTCTCCAGAGATGTTCTTCCCCGAGAGTGAAATAAGCCATTATAAATAGGAACTGTTACTGAAAAACAACTTTGCTGTTGAGTTTTGTTTTTACCACAGATCTTACTCTTCAGGCTACTCTAAAAGGAAAGAAGGAAGTTCTTTTTGCTAAGAAGTACCAAAATGTTACCAAATTGGCAGTCAGAACAGGAATGAGATTATTCAGTTTCTTGCCTGACCATAGCTGAGAGTCGCCACCATTGTCCATTCAGACTCAGAAACATGTCCCAGAACCCCCAGGCACCTTCTGTTATTTCTCCTCAATCTAGAACTACAGAGGAAAGCCCGTGGCAATAAAAACTCACAAGCTTTATGATCCTTCCTACTGTAAACACTCTTCTTTTAAAAAATACCTTTGGGTCCTCTCAAATGCTTAATTTCCTGAGTTGTTTTTCTGGTTTTAATACTCCCTTAGTAAGTGTTCCTGAACTGATCATACCTATCAATAGAACGTATAGAAATTACTTTTGTGAACGGGATCAAACCTTTTTCTTGCATAAGTCCACCTATACTTTATGTTTTAGGATGTGTGTGTTTATGTGTGTGTGAGTGCATGTGTGCATATGTACACAAGTACTTAAAAGATCATTGGGGATGGTTGATGAGAAAGTAAAAGGAAAGTATATATGAATGAATAAGAGGCATATTCTTCTCTATATGTTGTATTTGCCTCACTGAATAACACTTTGGTGGACAAAAATGCTACCTTCTGTGTATATGTGCAAGAGAACTGTATTAATTGTGGATAAGAAATTCGTAGACAGTGTACTCCAACACTCGTTTTCTAAATTGCTCTTTCCTGCTGCATCCATGTGCAACTCCATTGTCCTTGTCTGTAGAGCCATTCAGGCAGCTGCTACCAGACTATCAGAGGTGAAATCTGATATGAAAGCTGTTTGCAGTCTAAGCCTAAATTGTCTTGTAAAAATTAGTTGGAGAAGAAAGATGGCTGAATTTGAACGCGTATGAAACACATACTTCAGGATTCAGAAAGATATCACACTGATAAAATGAAAAGATTGCATTATTACAAAGAGTTGGCAGAATCAGTAACTAAAGCTAAAGATTGCTTGAGTTTGGATGCTCTCCCACTTCAAGCACAGAAGAAATTGAAACTGTGGCAAACATCATCACCAATCGTCTAAGACCAATATATTTTGGGAAAAAGTTTGTGATTAGGCCATGTCTAAATACAGGAAGAAATTGGGGAGGACATCTACTTCCTGAATGCCAAAAAAAGAAGCATTCCTACAAACTGTGACTAAAAGGAAAATCTGTTCGTAAGATAGATTCCATTTTCCATTTTCTCATCTCTAAAATGTGTGTACAAATTGTTCCTATCTCAGTGGGTTGTTATCTGAATTAAAATAGTACACGTAGAACTTTTTACATAGTGTCTGACACATAGAAGCCATTCAATAAGTCTTAGTCGCTGGAATTATTATTCTCAGGGTTGTTCCTGAGGTTTTTAGGACCTGGAAGAAAAGTAAAATGGAGGTCCACATACCATACGTATATCTAAATATTTAAAAGTTTTAAATCAATCCAACCAATCTAATCAATCTAATCTATTTTATTTAACATCAACTTGTTTATGGATGTTAAGTAAACTAGGCTGTATCTGATTACCTTGGTACAACAACATAGAGGACCAGGTTCCAACTCTTTGACGTTTCTCACCTGGATATGACAGCGCAGAGAGAATGAGGCCCTGGCCGCAGCTCTCAGCAATGGCCTTTCCTCTTCTTTTCCCACGCCCAACTCCATGGTGCATTGTAAGGAGCTTAGCTTTCATCTGCAGGACACCTCAGTCTGCATATACCTCCTGTACACAGCATCTCCTTGGACAACGCTTGAGCCTAAGGGTGCACACCTGCACATTCTGTCATCAGGAGAGAGGAATGTCCAGTCTCTAGAGGTAGGCATAGGTCTAGAAGAGATTAAAAGAGGATTATTGTATTAAAATCAATTGTATTATTTAATACAAAACTATTGTATTAAAATCAATTGCTTAAAGCCAACTGAAGTCATCAACTCGCCAGACGCTTGACATCAGTCAGGACTCCCCCCACTCTCTTTCCTCCTTCCCTGAATCATCAAATTTCCAAGTATGGGCAAGAAATGAAAGTGGGGAAAAAAACAACTCCATAATTTCTTTGAGGCACCTAATGATGGAGTTCATCTTACACTTTCTAGTAACTGTGGTGTATGAATAGGAAAGTTGGTGCAACGAAAGTGATTTTGTACATGGAGGACTTCCAGATGATGAAAAGAAATAGGAGCTCTTATTTAAAGAGGGCTCAGAACACTCACTGAATTTAGCTTAATGAGACAAGAAAGTGAAGCCAATGAAATGAATTCGACTTACAAATAACAAATTTAGAAAATGAAGATATCTATTGTAATGGGAAAAAAATGTCTTAAAATGTGTATGTGGCATAATTGTCTCCAGTACTCTCAAAAAAGGATGTTGGTGAAAAATAAAAATTAAAAAAAATTCTTCCTCAGGTGACATTTTCCTCAATGTCATTATGCTTTATTTTTAACCAACATTTCCTCCTATTCTTTCAAGCCAACTTTGCTAACAACTGTTTTTCTACTTCACCAAAATGGGTAAATATTTACAATGGACAAGAACAAATACAGGGTTTTTTTTTTCCTCCCCTTCTTAATTCTGTTTGCATAATCACTTAGTAAAAAGGAGGTCTGAAGAAAATAAGTAGGTAAATGTTTTCAAGTACACAGTTTATTTAAAATAAGAGTTGGTTTTGGTCCTTTTGAGTTTTTAAGTTTTCAGTCCATATCCCACTGCATGCATTCCTCTGGATCTCTCAGTGTGTTATACAGAAATATTTCCACTGAGGATTTTGATGTTAGTCTCTAATGAAAACAGTCAGTATATCTAGGATAGGTATTAGATAATTTTCTGTCCTTTATATGGACTGATTGCATCATTCCCTAGTGTGTATTTAACTTTTTGAATTACTGGAGATCACTTCTATCACTAAATAATTTTTTAAGTAAAATATTTATTTTGGAAAAAGGTTTGATTTACAGAAAGGTTGCAAAGATGGCATAGAGAATTTCTATATACCTTCTACCCACTTTCCCCTAAAGTTAACATCTTAGGTAGTCATAATACATTTGCCAAAATAAGAAGTAAACATCCGAAACTGAGAAATTAACATTACTATATGTTTTTTTTACTGTGTTTACATATGCAAATGGATTAGAATGTCATTCTCTTCCCCTAGAAATGACTGAATCTCCAAAGAGAATCAGTGTTCATAAAGAGGTCAGCTTCAAAATTAGTAGGGAGGAAAAGGGGTGTCATGAGCGTCAAATTAAATTCATTTGTCTTTCATTATTTTCTGCTTTCAGTAGAAGCCTTTCTTCTGTGCAGCTACACAATTTACACAATTTTGGCTGGGCCATTCTGAGCAAAATCTAAACTATCTTGAGACTATCTGACTGAATAACTTTGAGCTACTTCAGCTGCACTGCAGAATCACAGGAGGCACTGAGTAGTCTGGCAGATCCAATACATTTCCATTCAGGAAAGCCCTTTGTGGATTGAAAAGACAGAAATTTTAGGACATCATGCAAGCAGCACTGTGAAGAAGGAAAAGTATTGTACTATCTACAAAGACACTTCAGAGGGAAAATCCCTGGCTGTGAACAGTTTTGCACATGGCAAGGGGAGTATAACCTACCATGGGAGCTGGGAACTGGATTTGGCAAGAATCTCCAGAAGATCCTGCAAGAATCTCTGGAATATCCCAAGGATCCGGGAGAGGGGCCCAGCCAATGTAACGTACATGATTATTGATGGGAGACAAGGTGCTTCGTTGTTACCACCGATAGCTTGGGGTCCTGGTTAGGTATGTTGTTTTGGTATGCACTGTTTTTATATGCATCTTTTGGGGCTGCATTTGTTACCAAGTTTGAAATACATATTACCAGTTTTTATTAAAGTCACTTAAGTGTTTTCATACCTGTTCTTAGAAAGATAAGACTATACACTGAGGAAGACAAAAGCATGGCCCTCAAGAAAAGCAAGTCCATACTTTAAGTCATAAAGCAAATCAAAAAAGTTTAAAAGACTACCATCATTGCAATTTTTCATCTTTCGTTTTAAATTAAATCATGGGAATAAAACAATTTTCTTTTTTCTTTCTCTCTTAAGAGCTTAGTACATTATAATAGATATGACATTGAGTGATTGCTAAATTAATGAAACCATTGTTAGAGTTCTCTACAAGTTTAGAGGTAGATTTATAAAAGGTACATTTGGCTGCTCGGCCCTATTTTTGTCCCTTTTAGCTTTAAAAGAGCCTAATTAGGAAAGAATTCTGTACAGTGGGTCAAAGGATAAAATCCCTTGAGAGAGAACTGAGAATATCATGGCACAAAATTGTCTCAAATTTAGGGGTTCTTGTGGTTCAGAACCCCCTATACTGTAACCCAAGTGCTATAACATCATTACTTGAACCTGCATAATGCAGACAATCATGCACTTAGGCTTCCTAAATATTGGCTTAAGTTACAGAGGCCATGGGCGGCCTTGTGCCATGAATCTCCTGGAAATTTTCCCCATGGCTTCGGGGGCCAGGAAGAGTCCCCAGACTGTCACACCAACTGAAGTTTTCTCTTCCAAGTTTGGTCATTTATAGAAAGACCACTTCTGCTTTAAGAAACATTACAATTGGAGTATTCGATCAACCTCTCACCAATCTGCCTGCGTGGAAATATGTGGGTATTTCTTTATCACCTTAGAAAATTATTTAGCACAAAAGTCTTCATAAGTTTAGATTTGAATAAGCAACACACATAGTGCTGAAAGGGGCAGGGGGCAGGGACAGTCTTGGTTTTTATAAGGCTTTTATAATTCTATTTCCTAAAGTTTAGAGCACTGTTAACAATGGTTTCATTAATTTGTGAATCATTCAGTGTTATCTCTGCTATAAAATATTGGACTTTTAATGGGTTTAGGGAGAAAGGAAAATTATTCCTATGATTTAATTTAAAATGAAAAATTGCATAGTTAGTAACTTCGTTAAATTGGGGGGGCTACTGGTAAAATCTTCATCCGATGTAAGGTTATTTTTGTGATGAAAGTATACATCTGTTTTCATAACCTTTGTGACAAGAAATATAGAAAATACATTTAAAATACTGCATGATGGATTAGGTTATTTATGAAATTAAAGAGAGTTTTGAGAAATATAAATGGTTATTATGGTGCATTATCATAGTACGTGACTTTGGTGCCTTATGAAGAATTCTCTCTGTCCACCTCCAGTTTCAGCCACAACTGTCTTGGATTTTCTGTGCCAGCTGAGACCCACCTTAAGCGGCAGCCCTCCACAAGGGCAAGCCGGGTACCCACCTGCTTTCTGCCTAGGAGCCTAGCTCCCTGGGCAGAAACGAGAGAGGTAGAAGAGAGCCACTTCTCTCTCCCATCCTAGATTTTCTGTATAATATTTGTACAGCCGGTATCCTGATTTGTAGAAAATTGAAAGGAAATCATTCTTGAAACAAGTCTGAGCCAATATTTTAACCCAGGTCTCTGTGCTGTCTGGTCTGGTTCAAATACTAAGACCCCCAGGGCTTCCCTGGCGGTGCAGTGGTTGAGAGTCCGCCTGCCGATGCAGGGGACATGGGTTTGTGCCCCGGTCCGGGAAGATCCCACATGCCGCAGAACGGCTGGGCCCGTGAGCCATGGCCGCTGAGCCTGCGCGTCCGGAGCCTGTGCTCTGCAACAGGAGAGGCCAAAACAGTGAGAGGCCCGCGTACCGCAAAAAACAAAACAAAACAAAAACAAAAAACAAATACTAAGACCCCCCCATGTTGAACTGGAAATGTATTTGTGTATTTATTCAACAAATATTTATGGAGAACTTAACAAATGTGAGACATGTTGTAGGCACTGAGGATATAGTCATGAAACAAAATCATTTTCCTCAAAGAACTTCTAGTCTATTTGGGGAGGCAGATAATCAACAAGTACATCAGTATTTCAGAAGGTAGGAAGTTCTACAGAAGAAAGCAAGACAGGGAGTACCAGTTTAGGGTCAAGGATTATAATTTTAAACAGAGCAGCCAGGGCTTCCCTTGTGGCGCAGTGGTTGAGAGTCCGCCTGCCGATGCAAGGGACGTGGGTTCGTGACCCGGTCCGGGAAGATCCCACATGCCGCGGAGCGGCTGGGCCCATGAGCCATGGCCGCTGAACCTGCGCGTCCGAAGCCTGTGCTCCGCAACGGGAGAGGCCACAACAGTGAGAGGCCCGCGTACTGAGAAAAAAAAAAAAACAAAACAGAGCAGCCAAAAAGTTCTCTCTAAGAAGGTGGCATTTGAATAGAGACCTGGATGGCATGTGGTTGTTTGGCGGGAAGAAAATTCAGGGAGAGGGAACAGCGAGTATAAAGAATGAAGAAAAGTCTCTTCCTGGCCTGAGCGAAGTTCAACAATGAAACCAATGCCTGACCCTGAGCTAATAATTTATTTTCTGTGTCTCAGTTTTGTCTTTTGTAAAATAAAGGTAATACCCTTAGCAGTATCACTGTGAGAATTGAATGTATCATTTTACATAAGACGCATAGTATATGTTCAATAAGTGCTAGCTCTTATTATTATTGCTTACTCAGTTTCATCTATCCCACTTCAAAAGGAAACATCAGCAAAAGCTTTGGATTCAGCAAATTGCGTATCTAAAAGAAAATTAAAACTGTTACACTTGGCCTGGAAGGCTCTCCCAGCAGAGTCTTGGCTTTCTCCTCAGACTTCAGTTGCATTAGCAATGGCCTCATTTTGTTGTTCTCACTTTGGTGTGCGTTGTATGCCACATACCAACCATTGAAAAGTGGACAGGAAGGGGAGGAGATTATTTAAATTAAAAAAACCAAAACCAATCTAGTCACAAAGGAAAAATGAAGTACGGGATGCTTTATAACAAGAAGAGCTGATTTAGTTTGGGTCAGCCAAGTCTAAGATGAGTAAGAATTTTCTAGGTGAAGAATGAGAAAAAGAAACCTTGGCAAAGGACGTATCCTATGTGAAGTTTCTAAGGCAATGGGTAGACGTGTGTCCCTTCGTCAGGCAACGTTTAGCCGTGTCTGGAGACATTTTTGACGGCCACAAGGGGGAAATGCTACCGGCATATAATAGGTAGAGGCCAGGGATACTGCTAAACATTCTGCAACACACAGGACAATCCCCACAACGAAGAATGTTCTGGCCCTTACACTGCTGTAAGGCAAGAAAGTGCTCTCATGCAAGAATAAAAGAAGACCCCTATGACTAGCTCTTACTATCACAGCGTGGTTAAGACAAGCAGTCACGCAGGACTTTATAGGCTTAACTAGATTGTATCCTAAATTCAGATGAAGTCACTGAAGGAGTTTAGTCAGTATTTGGGGGGTGGGGGTGGGATGAAGTTGCGGAGGAGCAGGTGGATTTGGCAAAACTCGACTTATATTTGGAACAGATTATTGTAATGGGAGCTGCAGCTGAGGCACGTTCAGTCCAAAGAGAGGTGTTAATACAGAGCCAACTTGTGAATTGTTAAAATAGTCTTCCACACCGAAGTATAAAAGAGCCAGTGGGTGGACTTCCCTGGTGGCGCAGTGGTTGAGAGTCAGCCTGCCGATGCAGGGGACACGGGTTCGTGCCCCGGTCCGGGAAGATCCCACATGCCGCGGAGGGCTGGGCCCGTGAGCCATGGCCGCTGAGCCTGCGCGTCGGGAGCCTGTGCTCCGCAACGGGAGAGGCCACAACAGTGAGAGGCCCACGTACCGCAAAAAGAAAAAAAGAGCCAGTGGGTATAAACTGGAAGATTATTAAAGTGGATTCCTCTGGAGGAAAATATGCTGTCAGGATCTCTTTACCCTCCTCGTGAAGTCAGCCCCTACAAAACCCACCTAACCTAGCGTCGGGAGAGGAGGTTTCAGGAGCTTCCTTGGGGATCTCTCTGTGTCTCTGCTTCCTTGTAGGCCATGGTGTGTGTGATTCGTATCTGAGAGAGGTAAAGGGCAGGAGACTGACTGAAGGGGCTATTGATAGCAGAGCAGAGGACTGCAGTGTGGGAAGCGTTGTGGTCTCCGAGTCCGCCAGGGCAAAACATGCAGCCTGAGGGCTAGATACGTGCGCTGTGTGAGGACGGGAGGAGGGGTCTCAGAGGGGAGAACAGAAGGTGCCTTGGGATTGTTTTAGATCCTTCAGAAACGACAAAGTGGCTGCAGCGTAAGGAAATGGAAGTTAGATGGACAGCCATCCAGAGGATGTGGAGGAGGGCAAGATGAGCTGGAGTGGAAATGCACCTGACCATGTCAAGGGACTGTGGTCGAAATATCTCCAGGGTTGGGGGGAAGGGGTGGAAGGCAGTGCTGGGAGAAATCTCTGAAGAATGAAAGCATAGGGCTGAAGGGAGAAGCAAATTTTTTTTTTTTTTTTTGCGGTACGCAGGCCTCTCACTGTTGTGGCCTCTCCCGTTGCGGAGCACAGGCTCCGGACGCACAGGCTCAGCGGCCATGGCTCACGGGCCCAGCCGCTCCGCGGCATGTGGGATCTTCCTGGACCGGGGCACGAACCCGCGTCACCTGCATCGGCAGGCGGATTCTCAACCACTGCGACACCAGGGAAGCCCGCGAATTTTTAAACTACGACAGAACTAGAAAGCACTAGTGGAAGTTTTCCCACTGTGGTACAAATCAACTAATAACTATCTTACTCTCCTTACCTCTTCCCCTGCTCCATGCTCTAAATCAGAAAGGTCAGAGAACAGGGTAGTAAGATAGGGCAGGAAGAGAATAGATCCTAGGTCAGAAAGGAGAGAAGCATTTACCTCCCCTTTCCTTACCATAGGCATTCTGCTTACACCAGCCACTAGCTATGGCTGGGAAGAGATTTCCACTTTAAGTTAGGAGTCTTGATGAAACCAGCATTTTAATTAATGAAGTAAAACTTTATTTTGAGTAAAGAACTAATTACAGAATAAATTTAAAGACAGATTTCAGAAATTAATTTTGCGATAACATCACTTTAATCATTTTAATTCAATATAACAGTTACTGTTTCAAAAATGAACAAAAACAAGGCTACCTTTTGGCGAATAGTTTGGGAGTAGAACAACATGTTTGAAAATATATGTCAGAGCATGTTTTGCACATGTTAGGAAGTATTATGCTAAGATAACCCCAAACTAAGGGTGACTGAAAACCACAAAAGATTCCTCTCCATCGCGTTCCAAGTTCTTTGCAGGGACAGTGGAGCTTTGTTTACTCTATTCAGTCAAGGATCCAAGTTGATAGCACAGCCATGTACTTGTACTTTGTCATTCAATGTGCAAAAAAGGGAAGAGCATTCCAGAGGAGCTTACTTTGGCAATTAAATGTTCCAGTCCTAAAATGACCTACATCGTGTTCATTAACATCTCATTAGTCAGAAGTCACCACATGGCCCCATCCCACCATAAAGGGGGCAAGAAGTATAATTACACCTTGTTCCCAAAAGAGAGAATATTTATCAAATTGTGTGATGAAATAAGGCAATTGATGATAATGACTTAAAGTAATAGAAATAAAACTTAAATGGCCAGATTTGAAGGATATACTTGAATAAATTCTTCTAGAGCCATAATTTTTAAAACATTTACCATTTATATTTTGTCTAAGGTAGTATATGAACACCTAAAACAATGTGAATATGTAAAGTAATAGATTCATAACTTATATTTGTGACCTTCTAATTGTTCTAAGAAATGCCTTAGGAAATTACCATTATCTTGAATTCTTCCTATATATACATTGCTCTAATGGTAAAGATATCACAAAACAAGCAGAAGCGAAGTAACAAGGATGCAAATATTTCTGACTGCAATGTTTTGGCATGTTTCTGAACTCTGCTGCTTGTTGCCACAAGTTATGATGTACTTGCATTATAGGCTGTATCACCAGCTATATGTTCCTTCACATTTTGCTTTAAAGAATTTCTAATATTTTTAACACAATCAGGGATATAATTATAAAAGTATATTTCTTTCTAGAGGAAATCTTTGAAGAAATCTTTAAGTTCAGAACTAATATTTAGCTTTTACTATCATCTCTCTTTAGTAAAAATTGATTATTTTTAAAATGTTCCTAATTACAACATTAGATGCCATAAAATTGCTTTGCACTTCATATTATTTGTGGAATTGAGACTAGACTAGGATTTGGCTTCAGGTATAATTTGTAAAATGAAACAAAGATTATTAGTTCTTTGCTATGTATTAAAATCAATGAGAGAAAAAGACAGATCAAAGTGGAAATAATACGATATGTTTACAAATGCTCCTCTCTAACAGCACATTAGGTTCTAATAAGTCAAATGCCAGTGTGTTTTTGGGATATAGCAATGTAAATTTGAGGGAGACACAATTACAGACTGAGGGTTAAAACCCACTCATAAAATGTAATCAACTCTAATTTTGTGACCTCTTGTTAGAATAGTAAAACACTATATAACTACATATCTAATATCATGTCCTCACATCTACGAAATAGTAAAATGTGCCTGTCTTCTCAATTTTAAATGAAAACAGCCATCAATTTATTTCATGTAGATAATGGGAAAACACAGTTTGAAAACTGCATTTGTGATCAAACATGATAAATGCTGGTACCAAGTAACTTTGGTTACTTTAATAAGAAAATTTCCTTTAATAAGAAATTTTCTTTAATAAGAAATTAAAAATAATTTACAAGGAATTCCCCGGTGGTCCAGTGGTTAGGACTTGGTGCTTTCACTGCCTTGGCCTGGGTTCAGTCCCTGGTCAGGGAACTAAGATCCCACAAGCTGTGTGGCACAGCCAAAAAAAAAAAAGAAATTTACATTAAAGGTCTGTCAGTTATAATACATACCACCTCAGATTTTTGTCAGTTCTCAAGGTTGCAAATATGACCATAGTTATAACTTGTAACTTGAATTTACATGGTTCTGGGCACTGTGAGTAGAATTCAGGAAGACTGTAAAACTTCTGAAATTTTAGTCATAATCCTTTACATACGTGTCATGTGTGTATTTCAGAAAAGAAGTTTCATGACTCATCAAATTCTTAAGGTATCCATGACCCACAGATAATTAAGAACCATTGCTCTTTGTATCCACCCCAGTAATTCATAAAACTAGTTACAGACTAATTGGCTGTTGTTTTCTAATTTATTTTTACAAAAGTGAGAGAAAAGACTTTTTAGCACTTCACTAGAATTCCTGCATATGTAGTAACAAGTGGAGAATGATGAAGCCATGTGACGCTGGGGATGGTAGGGAATTCTGGTTGACTCAAGTGTTACTAGAAATCCCACACCTCATTTTTACCTGTGATTCCAGGTCCTTGCTTTTGTTATTATTTGCAAAGGGTTAAGAATATAATCATTAATAATCACGGGGAGAGATATGATCCATGTTTTACACTAGCATGTAGAAAAAGGTCAGTGTTTTGTCAAATGCTCAAGACTTGAATCCTTTTTTTGTGACAGAATTTGATTGATTCTGTAGACGGTGGCCTGTCCTTGCCCCTCTATTTCTGTCTTGATCCATATTGTGGATATTACCCCAATAGTGGCTGAGTGAGGCCTGAAGTGGAGGATTATGATGACAGAAGCAGAAAGTCTTAGAAGACATTGTCATATTGGTTGATTCTCAAAAGACTTGAGTCTAATCGTATGTCTGGCACAAATTCTACCCGGTTTAGATCTGGCTTCCTCATTCACTGGGAAAAAAAAAATCTGTTAGTACTTTTCTGCTCTAAAAGTGGGATTCCACAATTAATCCGTTTATTTCCATCACTGATTTTCTAAGTATTGAGTACTTCTAAGTCACTTTGGAGAAGATTAAAATGAAATTAGCATGGGGAACTCCAACCCTTAACATGGTGACTCTCTAGGAGGAAACCATAAATGAACATAATAGTTTAGAGTGGTCAGGTTTCAAAAGAAAGGTATATATATATTTGATGTTTATAGCCAGTGTCATAAAGTGGTATTAGGTCTACCAAATATATTCATTTATGTGACACAGTTGCCGATGGTGACGTTCTATATGATAATCTTGGTACATTGCCTTAGAAAATTCTGTTTTTCTGAAGTCTGTTGCTCCATGACTTTCGGTTCTTGAGATTTATGCTCCCATGCAGCCTGGGCCTGAGCTTCATTAGCACCTGATTTACCACGAGTGCAGATGGTTATTGGAAATAAAAAGTCAGCCATTTCCTATGATTAAATCTCTCACGGGCTGCATCTCCCTCTTAGCTATTTCCTTACTATTGCATATGATTCATTCGCAAGCAGAACAGTGATTATTATATGATTGTTAAATCTAAAGTGGAAAGGAAAGTAGATTATTAGAAAAAGTCTAGTAGCTTATTAATATATATTATGTGCTACAACGAAATGATTTTACCGAAGTATTAGCAGGATGATAGATTTATAGATGATGAGACAAAATTACTCTATTGTGACGATTGAATGTAACAAAAAGAATTCAGATTTTTTTCTTTTCTTTCTTTTTTCTTTTTGCTTGCCTTGCTTTAAGGGGTTATTGCTTAAATCAATAATCTCCCCAAATGCCTCCTCATCCTTCTGAGCAGTATTATTGTGAGTCTAATAAGCAAAGGAGGGGAACTCCAGGAATATTAATTTGCTATGTCTGTATTTTTTGAGCTGAGAGGAAAGCAAGACTTTGTTCCCAACAGAAATATTTCAGTAGTTTGATCTGATTGGAAATAATTGGCTGTTACTTTTTCACTTGACACTTTCCTTTTATGTGAACAATAAGCGTTTGAGAATTTTTATCTCCCCTTCAGAATTTTGCATACTCTTTATATTATACTAAATTAATGAAATTGATGACCACATAGTACAGAGTCAACTTGTACAACAGAGACTTGTTGATTTGCCTGGTTATTACCGTACTTAATTGACCTATCATATTCCTTTTCTTTTACGTAAAAGTCTAAATTGTTCAATTGAAAGATGAATACAACCACAATTACCAGAGCTCTTTTCTGTCTAATTCATTTCCATCATTACATTTACTTAGGTTACTTAGTTTCAGCTCTGAGGCTTTAGATATGCAAGGAGTTTTAACAATGAAATACAAGCATTGCTCTGCTGATCTTTTAGGAACATATTGCGTTGCCGCTTCCTGAATGCTCATGCAGCAAATAGTTGCATCAGAAAGAAACAATACACATAGATAAAGACATAGCAATTCAGTACAAGCACCGCTGCTGCCAGTATTCATCATAAGACAAACATGCTCTGCAGTGAAGTGTCTGGCCCTAATCTAGCAGCACTTACTCACACTGAGCTACCATTCTCTCTCTCCTAGGTTCTTTGGCCTCCTTAACGTGGCTTTAGGTATGTTTTCTGCCACAGGGCCTTTGTGCTGACAGCCACCTGTGCCAGAAATGTGCTTCCCTCCCGGGAATTATAACCTCTCATGAAATACTTCCACTTTTCCTCCTTCCCATGGTACCATAGCAATTTCACAATATTTGTGTGCTTGAGGAATTACTGTCTTTCCCACTACACTGTAGGGCAGAGTCTGTAAGGCAGAATTTATGGAAGCTTTTGCTGACTTCTGTATATGTTGCAGTTAGCGTGTCCCAAGATATATGATAAGTTTGTGTGTCTTTCATCCATTTTTACACAGCACACCACCCCAAAACTTTGCACCTGAAAATGACAGCAGTTTGTTATTTTTCTGACTTCTTTGGGTGAACTAGGCAGCTCTTCATATGCAATAAGTTAGTGGATGAGCTGGGCCTGGGCTCAACTAGGTTATTAGATCTTCCTCTTCACGTCATTTTCCACTCTGGATGTCTTCACAACAAGGAGTTCTCAGGACAGTCCTCCAAGAGAGGGAAAGTGGCATTTACAAGGCCATTGAGGCCTAGGCTGTGGAACTTGTACAACATCACTTCTGTTACATTCTGTTGGTCAAAGTCACTAAAGCTAGTCCAGATGCAGGGGGGTGAAGAAAGAGATCTACCTCTGGAAGGGCAATGTGGCATAGTCCTGATTCATAATGGCTTGCATACAGGATTGGGAAGAATTTGTGTCCATTTAAACAATCTACTGCTGTATTCAATAATACTTTAATTAATTATGAAGGCAATTATAATTTAGTTTTGAAAACTAGTCCAGGAATTGGCTGGTATAAATGTTTTATAATTTTTTGTATTTGTCTTGGATTTTCATTTTATGTACGCTCTGCTCTAAGAATGAGAAGAAATGGAGAGAGTGGTTCATCAATTCTAAGTGATAATAGGCAATCTAATCTCACCTTTAAACAAATAAAAGCTATTAGCAATATAAGAGCAGGAACTTCATCACTAATGAATTACCAGCAACTAGAACGGTGCCTGTCACATAAGAGGTATTCAGTAAATATCTGTTGAATGAATGAATGAGCAAAAATAATAGAAATCCCTTTCTCTGGTCTCCCCTGTTATGTTCCTAAGCAAGTCGCTTTTTGTTTTCATCTGTCTCAAATGATTAGGTTCTAAATTTGGGGGGAGATAGCTGAATGAAAAGTAGTGTTCTTGGGCTTCCCTGGTGGCGCAGTGGTTGAGAGTCCGCCTGCCGATGCAGGGGACGCGGGTTCCTGCCCCGGTCCGGGAAGATCCCACATGCCGCGGAGCAGCTGGGCCCATGAGCCATGGCCCCTAAGCCTGCGCGTCCAGAGCCTGTGCTCCGCAATGGGAGAGGCCACAACAGTGAGAGGCCCGCGTACCGCAAAAAAAAAAAAAAAGTAGTGTTCTTGCTCACATACGTATTTCCATGAATCCATAATAATGAACTCTGGCAAGATTTAGCAACACTGAAACATATTATGTAGGTATGAGTACCCTTATGATTATTTTACATTTGATGACTTACTGAAAAGAGCCTCCAAGAGATTTTGTTTTCGTACTGATAGATAAAAATAACAAGGAGTTATCCTCTGCAATCTCTGTAATCTGTTCATAATAGGAAACATCTCTGAGTCACCTAAATGAGCGACTATAAATATCCAATAATATTTTGGATGAAATGACTTCAATACTGTATCTAGGTTCAGATTATATACTACTTTTTTGAACAGTGGTATCGTTTTGTTCTTCTCAAGTGAAAGATACAGATGACTTTTTATTTAAATTCTGGAAAGCGATACAACGTGTTGCTAAGTATATTAATATGACAAAAAATGTTGGTTTATTGATTTGTTGATGGTAATGCAAATTGAAAAAGGTTTTATCTTGTAAAATATCTTCAACTGTAATTCATCTCCATTTATTATCTGTTTATTTGGGCATAATTTCAAACAGGAGAAAATAGTATATGGGCTAGGCTTATTTTTAAAATAAAAAATAGATAATACTAGAGAGAAAAGGAAAGGAAATGTTTCTTAGAATTACCCAACATGTACTTGAGTGTACCAGCACAATGATTAATCTCCAAATAATAATGCCTACATCTGTCAATTAGGTTATATACAAGTCAGCCTGAATATTTTATTTAAATTATAGCATCTTGACTGGAAACAAAAACAGATCATGATATTTCCAGGAGTCATCTGGGTCCCTCAGGACATAAATCAGTGACAAAAAATGCAATCTAAATAATAATGGGTTTACTGATTCATATGTTAGACTATATAATTCTTCAGTTTGATTAAAAGTATCAACATTTTCAATATAACTCAAGTAGTCTGATTCTTACTCTTATCGTTTTCCTACAAGATAATTAATGTGTGTGTAAAACCAGTCCTCTGTAGCATTGGGAAAAGGAGGATTGCCCCATTTTTTAATTCTAGTGTGAGAGAGGTTTTAAGGTTAACAGTATTTTCAAAATGCAAAGTTGTGGTTCTTGTTACAAAATTGGAAAAGGACTGCTGATGTGTGAAGAAAAACAGAAGGTAAAACACTTAACTAATTTTCAGAGAATAGAAAGAAGTTTTATTAGAAGTTTTTTTTTAAGTTGTGAAGCTGTGTTAGTCGTCACAGAATATAGGTAAGGAAAATGATGTGTGAAGGAGCTAGAGACGTGTAATTTTTTTCTTTATTTTTGTAAGTTTTACAAAACATAGCATCTAAAAATTGGTTAGGAGAAACATTTAAAATGTAGCAAGGTATAATATGTTCTAATGATTCATAATTATTGATTTTAAATTATTCTATGACACTGAGGGTAGTAATAGAAAAGAATTAATTGGCCTTTCAGTGATGAAAAGTAGATGTGTTTTTCAAAACTATTTGTATAATCTCCTTTTTCACATGTTGAATTCCTTGTGTTTGAAACCACTTTGTGTAGTGATTTCAGATGTCATTAATATTTTAACATGCAAAGCAAATGCTGTCAGACACAGTTACTTGTTTAATAATGTTGACTCCTTCTCGTAGTCAAATGCAGAAAGTTACCAGTTAATTTATATTCTAGTTGTAAAGAGTTGTCCATGGGTCAGGTCAGAAAACTGGAGCTGTTTTTACTATA
The DNA here is from genome assembly GCF_059928025.1 of Delphinapterus leucas. Lineage (NCBI taxonomy): Eukaryota > Metazoa > Chordata > Mammalia > Artiodactyla > Monodontidae > Delphinapterus > Delphinapterus leucas. Next base: position 67,046,757 of record NC_143137.1, on the reverse strand, counting down.
AGTGTACCTGAACTATTACATTTAATTAACTTCCCTGAAACTAAGTAGGTGCTCCTTAAATATCTGTCAAACTATATATTAACACTAAAGAACCTTTATATTCTTATATCTGGTGCTTAAATAATTGATTGGCTTAGTACATTCAGTAAAAGCAAATAAAAAAGACAGAGAAAGAGGGAGACAGAGAGAGAGAGAGAGAGACAAATATAACCAAGAAAGTCAATTGGTAAATGGTAGAAAGAGAGGGGATGTTGCAAGCAATTCTTTCACAGCCTAGGTCAGCATATTCAATTTATTATCCAGCTAGTTGTCCCAGCTGCCTGTGAAGGCCTTCCAGCAGTCATCCTAGGGAGCAGTATGTTAAGTGTGTGACCATAGTCCAGTCTCGTCCTCATTTTTAGTAAATGAAAAAACATCATTTTATCATGGCACCCAGAAGTGATCAGGCTTTTAATCACTTGCTCAAGTTACCAAGGGAAAGTGGTGGTGATTCCTTTCCCGAGAGTAGAATACACACAATTCCATAGTTCAGGACAGCATATCAAAATCCATGGAAAGCAAAATTAACTCCACATTGCTTGGTAACTGTGGAATTAGAGCAAAGGAAGGAGGATGGGTTAAGGAACTCTGTTACCTAGACTCTTTGAAAAATCTGGCCAATTTCCTTCCTTAAAGAACTTTTGCTGTTCCCTTTTATTGTGTTCACTCTTAACAGCATTCTATAAACCTCCTTTTTTAGAACTTATCACAATTGATATTAAATCATTTCGTATATTTTTTCCTGACTAAAAATTAACTGTAATGTGAGCAGAGACTTCTTCTGTCGTATGTACAAATGTAATTCCATTGCCTATCACAGTACCATGTCTAGAGTAGGTGCTCAGAACGTTGGATAAATGATTTTTTTACCACCAGAGAGAACAGTCTAGTTTCCCCTGACGTTCAGAGTTAGGCATGGAGACTTGCTAATTCCTGCATTTGTGGTGCCTTCCTCTTTTTGTTTTTATACATACTGAAGAGAGTTTTTGTGTTGTGGACATTTTCTATTTATGAATACAATAATCCCTTTAAAAGAAGTAGAGCTTTATTTTATATTGATGCATACAAACCGTCATTACATTTTCACTATCAATTTTGGCTAGGCTCTACATGTGTCTATTTATATTAGTGAGAAATACTCTACCTTAAATATTTCTGTATATAATCTCAGACATCGTGGTATATTTTATTAATTCAAATATCACCCACTGACTCTATTTCTAAGTTTTTGGATATGGAAGAGGGGAAGGTGAGAAGTATGAACTTACAACTGCTTACTAGTCTGTGACTCTGATAAAAGCAGCAGTTGCAAATTTGGGACACTGCAAAAAGGGATGTTTTGTGAGTTTTTTCCCAAGATTATTTCAAGTATATAAACATGGAAATAATTCTTTAAAAATTCAGGGGGTAGCAAGTCAGATGAGGAAAGCATATTCGGTGATATTTGCATATCTAGTCACAAGATAAGCACAGGGAATTATGCTGAACAGAAATTCTCTACCTTAACTCCTTTATTTCAGTTACCACCAAATTTCACACCTAGAAAAATAGGATTGTATAACAAATATATCACCCCATTTGGATTTTCCAAATATCTCATTGATAATAATATATGTGAAAATTCTCTTAGAACTATAATGGACAGTGCTGTCAGTGTGCTTTTGGCTACAAGTAACAGAATACACAAAATAAATAATAAGAGTCCATTTATAAATCTCACATGAGTAGAGATCCAGAAATGGACTGTTTCCGAATTGACTGATTAGGAAGTTCAACTCTCTTCAGGAATCTGGATCAGCATCTCTGGGTATCCCTTGCCTTTCCTTTCATGGTGGTAAGATGGCTGCTCCATTTCCAATTAGAATCTCCTTCCTTGACAACATGCAAAAACAGGGGAAAGAATGGGCCTAGCTTTCCCATTGTACATGTCTCTGTTTCTGAATGGGAGATCTCTCAGGTCCTGTTTGTCAGCGCTAGATTACATTGTCATCCTTAGTTGACTTATTTCAGGAAAGGGGAATTAAAAATACTTCTAGGGCTTCCCTGGTGGCGCAGTGGTTGAGAGTCCGCCTGCCGATGCAGGGGACACGGGTTCGTGCCCCGGTCCGGGAGGATCCCACATGCCGCGGAGCGGCTGGGCCCGTGGGCCATGGCCGCTGGGCCTGCGCGTCTGGAGCCTGTGCTCCGCAACGGAAGAGGCCGCAGCAGTGAGAGGCCCACGTACCGCAAAAAAAAAAAATACTTCTAAAGTAGAAATATGAACAAAAGAACAATTTAATGATGATCACCCATCTCACCTATAACATTTCCCTTATGGCTTAGAGAAAAGTTTCATGTGATGCTGCATTCATTATTATATTTAATGAGAGACAGTATGGGAAAAAAGCTAGAATTCCTGAGTTACGTTTTGCACTTCCCATATGATGTTGGGTGAGTGACTTCTAAACCTCATTGGGTTTACCTGTGACAGTGCCATGCTCAGTAACAGCAGAAAATATGGCTATCACAAATGTCATTTCATCTCCTTAACAGTTTTCTTAAAGAACTTTTTATGATTATGAAATACTTATTTTAATAATAGAGATCTAATTATTATTGAAAGATATTCAGGTCTAAACATCTTGGACACCATTTAAACATTTTATAGGTTTAGTTTTACATTTCATATAATTATTAATTTATCATTGTTCTTTGGGGACTTACTATGTATGTATACTTCTTTAGACTCTGCAGTATGGCATTACTACTGCTTTTGTACTTTTCCATTAGAATATCCATCTCTTTTTACATACCAAGGTGGAATATTTTATGATTCTGTCTGAAGTTTCTGTAGCCTGTTTCATTGTCTTTTGAGTGCTTAACAAGCATACCTTAAGAATGAACATTAGATACAAGCATTTTTATATGTCATTTAAAAAATATATCTTTACTTGTGGTGTGCAAACATGAAAAATGTTTGCTGTCTTCGGTGTGAATATAAAATGTCCCCACTGTAGTAATTACAGCCATGTTCCTTCCTTATGAAATAATGTTATCAACATTATTCTTTTGCTATGAGAGTGTATAAATTGCTATTTTTAAAAAACATAGGTTTGAGGGTTTCAATAAAATGTAGTTCTTTTTATAAAATATAATCATATTAAGAGCAATACCTCACTACATTTAGGAATAAATGAGTAACCCTATAACCAATGTCTGGTGTAACGTCTCTTGGCAATGAAAAACAAAACTGAATTGAGTTCTATGACATAAATGTACCATTTTAAACACCCTATTGCTGTAAGTCAACAGTGACACGTCTCTCATCACCACTATTGTTAGCCAAATTCAAAATTCCTGCTATGTTTCTAGAGTATTCCATCAAATTGTAAGGCTAAATTTTGTATTAAAATAAAGTTATCGAATTGTTAGAAACATTGTTCTCCATGAGAAAATAATTTTAAAACCAGTTTTGAAATGACTGTTGAAATGCTTTCATAACAGGACAAAAATGAAGCAAACTAATGTAAATGATGAGATTTTTGAAACATCTTTAATGAGTAAAAAAATATTCATTTAAAATCCATTTTCACTAAACTACTTAGGACATTATGTTTTTGCTTTCATTTTAAAAGCAAAGGTCGGGGCTTCCCTGGTTGCTCAGTGGTTAGGAATCCGCCTGCCAATGCAAGGGACACGGGTTCAATCCCTGGTCTGGGAAGATCCCACATGCCGTGGAGCAACTAAGCCTGTGCGCTACAACTACTGAGCCTGCGCTCTAGAGCTTGTGAGCCACAACTACTGAAGCCTGCACACATAGAGCCAGTGCTCCGCAACAAGAGACGCCCCCGCAATGAGAAGCCCACTCATCGCAGCTAGAGAAAGCCCGCTTGCAGCAATGAAGACCCAACGCAGCCAAAAATAAAATAAATTTAAAAAATAAATAGAATTTAAAAATAAAATAAAAGCAAAGGTCGGGGCTTCCCTGGTGGCTCAGTGGTTAAGGATCCGCCTGCCAATGCAGGGGACATGGGTTTGAGCCCTGACCCGGGAAGATCCCACATGCCGCGGAACAACTAAGCCCGTGTGCCACAACTACTGAGACTGTGCTCTAGAGCCTGTGAGCCACAACTACTGAAGCCCACGCGCCTAGAGCCCATGCTCCGCAACAAGAGAATCCACAGCAACAAGAAGCCTGTGTACCGCGATGAGGAGTAGCATCCTCTCGCTGCAACTAGAGAAAGCCCACTCACAGCAATGAAGACCCAACGCAGCCAAAAGTAAATAAATAAATAAACTTATAAAAAAATAAATAATAAGCAAAGGTCAGAGGATTTTATTATCTGATGATCATGTTATTCATACAGTATAGATAGAATCAGTTAAGGATGCTTGAAAAGGGATTCAAGTGTCTATTAGAAGAGTTCAGTTTTATACATATATAAATGGTCTTCCAAAGCTGCTATATCATCACTAAATACATGAAAATAATAAAAGAAGCACACCTGTGAGAAAAAGTTGACATTTAATTTAAGAGTAATTTCATTGCATTAAAACTTTCTGTGTGTTTATGACTTTAGAGTTTTCTACAGTAAGGTAAATGAGGCAATTTCACCCTTTTTATGTTGCATCTTTGTTAGGAGTGAGCATCATATCTAATTAGGTTCTTTGGTATTATTTTTGGTAAATGCACTGGCAATTCATGTTTTGTTTGTTTTGTTTTATGTTTGCTGCATTAGCATTACTTAGCAGACAAAGTTTAAAAAAAAAAAACAACAGAAAACCTTTGTAAACCAGGAAGAAAAGTTCCAAGGAAAATATATTGCTAGAAATTAAAATGCGTATTTGAACAGAACTTGTAGAACTAAATATTAACTAAATTTCATTATGACAGGAATAATTGTTTTGCCTGAGCAATATTTCTGATAGTTCACATTTTCCTGAAGATATATAAAAGAAGCAGAATTACTGGTAGTAAGAAAATGCCTGGTAAATGGGAGCTAATTTTATTTTTACCTGACCGTCTGGTAGCCAAGCACTTTAAATATTAAACTGAAGCCTGTAGGCTTACAATTAAATTCATTAAATACGGTTTAGTATATTAATGACTTAAAATTATAACAGTATGAATAATTTTTTTTGTAGGACATTTGTCATCATACCTGTATCCACAAAACCTGTGTAAGAACACAATAAATTTGACTCTGGTGTGAACATTTCATAGTGGGTTAAATGTCCAGTTACCTATTTCTTAAAATCCACAGCTATATGTTTTCTCTGACAAATCTGAGTTTGAATTATTTGGATCATTTTCTAATGTGAGCCATAAAAATAAATAGCATACATGCTTAAATGTGCGTTTTTGCATTTCTACAACCTAAAGACCAGTTGGGTTGAAAAAAAATAAAATTTAACAGCTTTTAATTTGTCATGTGGAATCTGATTCTATGTGCTTTTTATTACCTCCATATATTTATCTAAGTGAAACATAAAATGGTTGTAATAATGGAGAATTTAAAGCAGCTTTTGCACATGAGCAGTAATGCTAACTAATATGGTGAATAAAGACTGAATGTAAATTCTCAGAATTTCTGTTTCTTGTGATGTGTTTGCTAAAATGAGTATATTTTGGTTAGCTGATACAAGCTCCTCATCATCCTGGTTAAGCTATGAAGAAATTTGATGGACAGAATGGAAAAAAAAAAAAATAGGGAGTAACCATTTACATGCATTTAGAAGCCATATATGTGTATTTGTGTATGTATGTATATATATAATTTTCAAACTGTGATACAGTGTACATTACATCATTATGTCACAGAACCTGTCAAAATGTAGACTCATAGCCCTTTCTTTGCTGGAGTAATGCTTTGATATTCCCACATATACCTCTAGAGATAACCTAGATATGGCAGAAATCAGTATAATCTAATACCACCAGTTCCTATTGATTCTCCCTCATTTATGTCTCTTAAATTCAGCCTCTCCTTTCCATTTTCCTTGCCCCTTGGTTTAGGCCTTGAATTTTATTTCATTTGTACTATTCCAACAGCCACGTTTCTGTCCACAGCACCAACATTTCGCCATTCCAGCCCAATTATTCATTTCTATGAGTTTTATTTATCCAACAAAGCTGGCTATGTCTCTTCACTGCTAACAGAATTCTTTTAGACATCCTATAAATCTATAATATCAAGTCCAAACCCCTTAACTTGGCATACCCATTCTGAAAAAGACCCTAGTTAGCCCATACTTAGGCAATCTGTTAAGTCACACTGCACTCCTAAAAACACCAGAACTTGTCTCGCCTTCCTCCTGTTTGCCTTCTACTTATCCATTATAACGCTCTCGTCTTCTAAAGCTTTCTGGACCCCTCAAGGCAAAAGCAGGTGATTCACTGAAGTGTTTTTTCACAATATTTTGCTCATATCTAATTTAGAGAATTAACTTTTCAATTATTTTATATGCCCATAATCTTAACCATTCTGAGCTCCTTAGAGACAAAGATAATCGTGTTCATATTTGTATCTTTAGAACTAAACATAGTATATGGAAGTGAATGTTCTCACTAAACATTTGTTGAATGAATGACTGGATGAATAAATGAATCCAGGAAGGTCTGGATAAAAGGCCAACAGAAAGATATTATTAGAAAACTTGTTGAATGTAGAAAGACAATTCCAAAGAGTCATAAAACATATACTACATATTATTCTGATTGTCTGGAGACCATTTCACACAGAACAATATTTTCCTCTCATATCATGCTGAATGATATATTTTTCATGATAATGATGAATCAATAGGAAAATATTTTTAATTTTCCATAAACTAAATTTTCCATTAACTTCAGCCATTGTATAAATTTGTAAAACTACATTTATTCTATAAAGTACATTATTTGCATTAATTTAATATAAACTTACATGTGAACTCAGGCCCACAGATCTTACTGTTAAATGTTTGCCCTGTTCTATCTAACTAGCTATCATCTATTTCTGTCTACTCAGATATATTAAATCAGGCCATAATCCAAGGAGATATTCTCTAGAAAAGAATAATGATTCATGGTGCTAGAGCCCTATGAAACTTATCTTGGTTTTCAGATTATTGGCCTTAATATGGTGATTAATGCAAGAAGGGCTAGTGAAAATTTTGTAAGCAAATAAAACCTTGTATGAGGCTAAATATTATTGGGTATGTCTAGATAGATAAGATTACTTTTATAGTTTGTAATATTATATCAGAGAACTCTATACAACACAGCATAATAATAAGCACTGTATTAGGTTCCGTGTCATCTTATGTAACAAGTAAGAGGGTTGCATTAAGCAGTAAGGTCCTTGCCAAGTGTCTTTTTTAATTGTTGAAATGTTTTACATTCTAATGTGAAAAGTACACATCCATGTTTATAAGGAAAAAGTAATTTGTTGTGAGAGAGATATTTGAATATCATTATAAAAATTTCTTTTTGTTTTGCCTTCATGTATCCCATTTTACCTGTATTTTCTTCTAATTGAGGGCGTGATAGCTTGTTAGACTATGTATAATTAAAGACTGCAGCTTTTCGTGAGAATGAATTTTTAAATCCACTACTGGCTAATATAAAAATCTAGTCAGCCTTTGTAAAATTACATTAAATGATCATTAATTTAATTATCTGGTACAAAGAAACAAAGATATGGTCATTGATTTGTGGGAGAAAATAAATTTTGAGCATCTTACTTCCGGATTAAATACTGAAATAGTTTAAACTATATTTTCTTTATAACTGTATGTTGATAAAATATATTATTTCTTTACTTCTTTCATGCTATATCATAATTTCCCATTATTGTTCATATAACAGAGGATAGTATCTTTAAAAAATAATAGTGATCCAAAAATTACTAAATTTTATCTTTATGGATAACTACTATTTTTTCTTTTTAATACACTTTCCAATCATGATAATTTCTAATGAATGCATAGGCATCTAGAAAAATTGAGCATATTTAAGTTTGGTCTCCTTTTCCTCATGAAAAGCCTAGACTTTTCTTTTTTTTCTCTCTCTTTATGATTACAGAGTGGCTGGTCTAAAATCAAGTTGTCTAAGAACAAGCTAAGAATCATAAGCACTAAAACCATATTTCAAAATCTGAGCAACCAATATTATAGAAAAGGCAAAGATATACTTGAATCTGTCAGATCAATACATTCCTATAATCCCCTCCGGGACAATCATATAATTTGATGCTTACAGTTAAACTCTGAAAATTATGTGACCATCTATTACATAATGGATGGGACGTGTCCTCAAACCTTTTTTATCACTTATAATACAAGACAGGCCTACCCCATTTTTAAAAATCCCTCCTGTTATTGATAATTGCCTAAGATGCTTCTTCCTTTCCTTTTTCAGAATGAAGAACAAATTTTGGTATTTTGAGTTTGGCACATCTGAAACTTTCTCAGCCACCTGCAAGAAGCTACATGAATCTGTAGAAATAGAAGTAAGAAAATGAATTATCTTTATAATACTATGAAATGGCTTGAGTTTGATTATTAATATGTTGTGCTAGCCCATGGAAGGAGTTAGAATTTTAGCGACTCATATAGCTTTACCCAAGATTCTAAAACGTCATTTCTGTCACTCATTGAGAATCTAGCACATCTGAAATACTAATATAAAGTTAAGTTTGAGTATGAGTTGTTTAATACAGCATAAAAGAATGAGAGGTGGAACACAACTTTAGAAATCAGTGGGCATAGTATGGACAGAAAAATGTAAGATAAAAGGAAGTACTTGAAGGGAAAGAAAAAAAGTTGCAAAATACATTTTTAAAAACTTATTATTTTCAGGTCTCAATATCTTATAACCTTTAAAACACAGTTCACTAAAATTGTACTTACTTTTATGAATAAAGTTTAAAACATATACTTTTCCATTCCCATTCCCATTCATTAACTAGGTCTTTTCTCAGTTCCTGAGGTTGCCATTTCCCCATTACATTTGTAGGAAGTGGAAAAGCCAAGAAAGAGAGCAAAGATAGCAAGAAAAGATACACTTTAAAAAGATTTAGAGCAAATACGTCTACCAAAAATATAGACATTGTAGGACTAAAAATTTTGGAGACAAGTTATAATAGAAAATGAGTTAGTTTTATTGAGAGATTTTTAGGGGTTAAAGAAAAAGGAAAAGTTATATTTTGTTAAGTTGTAAAGACAAATCAAAGGAACAGAATTATGAAACAGGGACACCTAATGACTAGCTGATATGAATTGAGAAATACTGGCTTTAACACTTTTCTTTTTAAAAAGAAATAAATAACTTGTCTACTGAGACCTAAATCATTAGTGGCAAATATTAGGGTAATAAGTTGGGTAGACAAAAGTAGTTATGGACCACAGAGAGTCATAATGATGGTCTGGCTAGGTTCTTCATTATCCCAGCTTTCTAACTTACTATTAATGCTAATAACAGCAAAAGTGGTACTATTTCAGAATGTAATCTTTTGGGACTTTTTCCTCATCATGATTGACAAATAAATTGAAGCATTAGGGGTAGAATTGATTGTCATAGAATGGAAAAAGCTCTTCATGACTGAATCAGATCATAACCCTGAAAAGGGATATAATCACAAAAGGTAAAGGATTTGGGCTCAATAGGCACTTCCTGTGATTGCTATTTGTGCTGACAAATATGTGTATGTTTTATATATATATATGTATATAATACTTATACAGCTTTATGTACATATATATTTAGAAAAATCATCTAAGACCTCCCTTTACCTTCAAAGCTCATTATTTAAGAAATCATTATATAGTAGATTTTGAGCATTTCTGCCCTCAGAAACCGATGCTTGAAGAAAATCTGCAGTAAAAGGCAAAAATGAAAAAAAATTAAGGTATGGCTTCTGGTTGAATATAGGGTGGATACCCTGAAGCCTCTTGCACCTCTCCTTACTTTCGCCTACCACTGAATGTAGATTGAAAAAAAATTATCTAAGAGAGATATTTCATGTTCATGGATAGGTAAACTCAACATTGTTGTGATGTTAGTTCTTCTCAACTTCACCTAAAGATTTAATATAATCCCCAAATTCCAGTAAATTATTCTGTGAATATCAACAAACTGATTCTAAAGTTTATCCTGAGAGTCTAAAGACTCAGAATAGCGAACACAATATTGAAGGAGAAGAACAAAGTTGGAGGACTGACACTACCTGACTTCAAGACTTACTATAAAGTAGTCAAAACAGTGTGATATTGGTGAAAGAACAGACAAATCAATGAAACAGAATATAGAGCCAAGAAATAGATTCCCATAAATACAGTCTGCTCTTCTTTGACAAAGGAGCAAAGAAGGTTTTTTAAGCAAATGGTGCTGTGATGACTGGACATCCACAGGCCAAAAAAAAAAAATCTATTCACATTTCTTCACCCTTAACAGAAATGAACCCAAAATGGATCACAGAGCTAAATGTAAAATGCAAAACTTTAAAACTTCTAGAAGATAACATAGGAGGAAACCTAGATGGCCTTGGATATAGTGATGCCTTTTAGATACAACACCAAAGGCACAATCCATGAAAGAAATAATCGGTAAGTTGGACTTCACTGAAATTAAAAATGTCTGCTCTTTGAAAGACAATGTCAGGAGAATGAGAAAACAGGCCACAGACTAAGAGAAAATATTTGCAAAAGACATATCTGATAAAGGACTTTGTATATTCAAAATATACAAAGAACCCCTACAACTCAACAATGAGAAAATAAACAGCCGTCTTGAAAACTGGGCCAAAGACTTTAACTGATACCTCACCCGAGGAGCTATACAGATGGCAAATAAGCAGCTGAAATGACACTCCATATCATATTTCATCAGGGAAATGCAAATTAAAACAGCAGTGAAATACCACTACACACCTATTAGGGTATTGAAAACCCTAAAAGCTGGTGGGGATGTGGAGCAATAGGAAGTCTGATTCACTGCTGGTGGGAATGCAGAATGGTACCGCCACTTTGGAAGTTCGGAAGTTTCTTACAAAGCTAAACATGCCCTTACTTTATGATCCAGCAGTCATACAGTATATATGGTATATACCTAAAGGAGTTGAAAACGTTATGTTAACACAAAAACATGCACATGCTTGTTAGTAACAGCTTATTAATAATTGCCAAAACTTGGAGGCAAACAAAAAGTCCTTTAGTAGATGAATGGGAAAATAAGTTGTGGTATATCCAGACAATGGAATATTATTCAGTGCTGAAAAGCCACCAAGCTGTGAAAAGACATGAAGCAACCTTAAATACATTTTCCTAAGTGAAAGAAGCCAATGTGAAAAGCCTACATACTGTATGATGTGAACATATGGCATTCTGGAAAAGGTAAAACTATGAAGACAGTAAAAAGATCAGTGGTTGCCAGTTAAGGGGGACGGAGGAAGGAATAGGCAGAGCACAGAGGATTTTTAGGACAATAAAAATACTCCATGTGATGCAATGGTGGTGGCTACAGGTCATTATACATTTGTTCAAAGCCATAGAATGTATACCAAGAGTGAACCCTAATGGACACTGTAAACTTTGGGTGATTATGATGTGTTAATGTAGGTTCATCAGTTGTAACAAATGTACCACTTTGGTGGGGATGTTGATAATGGGAGAGGCTGTGCATTTGTGGGGACAGGGTGTATACAGGAAACCTCTGTACCTTCCCCTCAATTTTGCCATGAGCTTTAAACTGCTCTAAAAAGTAAAGTCTCAATTTACAAAAAACAAACATCGATCTATAGTATAATATTATGTATGTCACAAAGTGAAAAATGTCCAAGGAAAAGTTTGTGTCACATAGCAAAAGACGTGTGAGAAAAATAGGCATGGAAAACATTGATTTTAACATTACAAGTGATAAAATTCGGTGATTTTGTTCCACTGAGCTTTACATCTTAAGAAGAACTCTTTCGGGTCATGTTTCTACATGCCCTCCAAGTCTGGCTTCCCAGCTCTGCATTTACTGCCTTATTCTATGCACCACTGGAGTAGCATTTATAAATCAGAGACAGCACTGTGCACTCCCCATTCTATTGTTGCATATCTTGAAATACTGTTATAATTTTATGAATTTATCTTAATTCTAAAGCTTGTTTTGTGTGTGTGTGTGTGTGTGTGTGTGTGTGTGTGTGTGGAAGGATGGTAATGTAAAATCTGCTTCTCTACTCACTTTTTAATGAATCCAGTCTATCATATTAGCAGAATACGCCTTTCTACCCTCAAGGTTACTTCATAATTAAATATAATAAAAACAGCAGTTTGGAAATTTGATTCTGTTTGCTGTTGCTTCCTGGCCTAAAATTATACCAACTATGGTTTGAAAATATATGAGAGAATAAAACCACTTCAGTACAAGAGTACGTCAAGTAATGGATATATGTTTTAATGACAGCTTCTTCCAAACAAAACATTTGCTGTGTGACCCTTTACCTCATATCTCTCTTTCATTTAGGAAGCTGTTTTCTGAAAAAGGTGAATATTTGGAATAATATTAATATCACAGGCTAATAGTTGATAAAAACAATAGCTAAGATTTATCTATTATTAAATATACCTCATGCTTGGAGCTAAGCAATGCACATCCATTACCTGTCTTAGTCTTCGTCAAAATCCTATGATTTAGAGATTCTCTTGCATCTCTATTGCAGAGACACACATATGAGCATTTTCTTTCATGATTTAAAAAAAGAAAACAAGAATTGTGTTGCTTGCTGCCAGAATGTTTAAGGAAACAAATCATTTGGAGAATCAAAGTATAAATATATACATAAAGAGATGAACAAAGGTGAATTTTTTAATTTTAAGAATTTCAGTTATCTATATACATAGAGAGGTTAACAAACGTGAAATTTTTAATTTTAAGAATTTCAGGGGCTCCCCTGGTGTGGTGGCACAGTGGTTGAGAGTCCGCCTGCCGATGCAGGGGGCATGGGTTCGTGGCCCGGTCCGGGAAGATCCCACATGCCACGGAGCGGCTGGGCCCGTGAGCCATGGCCGCTGAGCCTGCGCATCCGGAGCCTGTGCTCCGAAACGGCAGAGGGCACAACAGTAAGAAGCCCGCGTACCTCAAAAAAAAAAAAAAAGAATTTCAGTTATCTTTTAACTTTGTAACAAAAGATAAAAAAATAAAAAGATTAAATGAAAAGCTTTAAATTTACAAGATAATATATTAAAAGCAAAGTTTGTATAAAACTACCTGGGGCTTGGATATGTACCTGAGAATCTCAGGTCACCATCTGGGATTGAAGCTTACAAAGTCCATGAGTTTTTTATTTGTTCCATGTACCAGGCAAAGTTCATGAGAGAATAAAATGGCCTATTCTCCAAAGTATTTGAGTCTTTTGTTGTTTGGTAAGACTTGGGAGGGTGGTATATTTTAAGGCCAGGAATTTCCTCAGCTACTGACCTTTGTCTTAATGACTAAGTATTTCTACAAAACCTAAATGAGCTCAAGAATTAACAAATTGCAAGAAGAGTGTCAGGGACACAAAATAAATTAGCAGAATTTGAAAGATAAGATTCTGATTGCCCAGTAACCTGGAAAGCACAGAGTTATTAAAGGCAGTAGGGCAGATTTTCACAGCTTAGTCTGTGCTTCACCTATATCAAAATCATCCTGGACGGTCTCTCAGCATGCATTTAGAGAACAGTAGCCTATCCTTACCGCTACCAAAACACCATCTTGGAGTAGTAGAAATGAAACGTGTGAATGAACATTCTTTTTTAAACCCTTTATTGAGGCATAGTTGACCTACAAAAAGCTGTACATATTTAATGTAGACAACTTAATGAGTTTGGAGAAAAGAATATACCCATGAAACTATAATCATATTCAAAGCCATCAACATTTCATCACCTCCAAAAGTATCTCCCTGCCCTCTTTCTGTGTGTGTGTGTGTGTGCACACGCATGTGCGCACATGTGTGATAAGAACAGGCAAAAGACCTTCCCTCTCTTCTAAAGCTTCCCAGGTGATTTCTTTTTTTTTTTTGCAATGAAATTCTAGAAACAATGATGAAGGGAGACATTAAAGGTGTAGACCTCAACAAAGATGGTCCTAGTAATCAAAAATTGGATTCATCAAGTCCAAAACAAAAAAATACCTCCCTGTTCCAGGAAAGTACAAGAAATGTGGCGTTGAGGTACTGTTACCGTTTCATTAAGATAAATACATTATAATTTTTCTTACTGAGGAGAGTGAGGAAGAAATGAGACAGATGAAAGGTGACCAAAGGTGAAATTTCTCTTCTTTAGTTACCACAAGTTATTTTTAATGAGATAACTTTTGGTAAGAAATTTAATATTCCAGCAATAATTTCTGGCTTTCACAGAATCTCCTGAAAGAGAGAAACATGTAAAATTAAAGTGCTTTTCTGCTGATACTTATAGCTAATGCTTGATATCTTTTTTTTTTTTTTTTGCGGTACGCGGGCCTCTCACTGTTGTGGCCTCTCCCGTTGCGGAGCACAGGCTCCGGACGCGCAGGCTCAGCGGCCATGGCTCACGGGCCCAGCCGCTCTGCAGCATGTGGGATCTTCCCGGACCGGAGCACGAACCTGTGTCCCCTGCATCGGCAGGCGGACTCTCAACCACTGCGCCACCAGGGAAGCCCCAATGCTTGATATCTTGAACCAGCAGTGTTATTGTTACTATCAACATGTTCAGCAACTGTGTGTGTGCATACACGGTACCAGTTTCAAATATTCCTGTTTTCCAAGTGTGCTTCCATCTTCCTCTCCTTTACCAGTTATCTCCCATTCCACTCTAAAAATAATCTTGCAATTATCAGCAATCAGCACTTTTGTCACCGTCACTGGACTGCCAGCTAACAGTAAAATCACCTAAAAGGCATGTTCTGGGTCCCTATATCACACGGTGTTTTGTGGGTAATACTTTTCAAATGCATTTCAGAAAACACGGAGCTTAATCACTGGGAAAATATAGAATACCACAGCCTTCTAATCCCATTAAGCCATTTATATGTACGTTTTAATTTGTAGGTTTGCTGCTATAGTTTTCTGCAAAACATAAATAATTTTATCCTATGAATTATGTATGAATTTGCAGAAACTCTTCTAAAAGCAGGTATATTTAAGTCATTTTACACCATACCATTTTAAACAATGAACAAAGCAATGTTTTTATGTTTCATTAAGTAAAATTATGAATAAATTTTATCTGACCTGGGCATAGAATTAGACTCACTATGAAAAAATATTTACAGTTTATCATTAATCATATCTTATCAGATTTATTATCCACACTTTTATGGTTCTCCAAAGTTCTTCACATGTTTTAAATATTTCTGTCAAGTGACATGTTAACTGAATCTAAAACACTAAAATCACATATAAAAGTTTGTCTTTAACACTTCTGTGTAATGTGGTGCAGGGTATATTTATAAACTAGGATTAAAATATATTGGAAGAAAATTTTAAACCATATTCTTTTAGGTAAATTTGTCTCTAGAATAAGATCTTCCATTTCAAAACTGTAAAGAGTGGACAATGGCCTCACAACATTGCACTCTGAAAATAGCTCCCATAGTAGTATACGTTAACGACCTCTCTTCAACATAATAAAAATATTCAGGATTTATTGACTAACCAAGGCTGTTAGCTTTTAAGCTTTTATATTCTTTTTCTCTGTAGCTACCTTTTTAAAAATCATAAATCTTCAAAGTGGATGAAAATATTATCTGACACAGTATTATAACTTGTTTATATTTCATAGCCTTCACCTCAGCTTTTATTTCCATGCACTCAACTGGTGTGCTATACAACTCCTGGTCTTCATCAGAGCCAGCACTGGAAATTTCCAGACTAATGAACATAACGTTAAAGCAAACAGAGGAAGGTAGCCTGGGGTCAAGAACTAGTGGAAACAAATTATTAATAAGTAGGTATTTATGTAAGTACACTATCCTCTCACAGGAACCTCAGTGTTCTCCATTGGTCCTTCTTCTTTGGAATTTCTTAAGAATTTTTTTCACTTTTCACAGAGCTGCTTACTGTTTCCTTAAAACTACACGTGCCAAGACTCTGAAGAGTGAAAACATGAATAATAGTATACACTGATGTTTTTCAGTTGTCACATGTGATTCCCCTAATTCAGTTTAAAAAAAAAAAAAGCCTATTTGCAACATGCTCTCCTTTTTTGCAGATGAACAAAGGAATACTCCTTCGCTAATTCTGAAAGTAACTTGTCACAGTGGGGTTCGAAGGCCTAGTCAAATAATTGTCTTAGTGTGCTACCTGCTGTGTTCAATATTGAGTGAAAATGGAAGCCAGGCCTCAACTCCAGCTTATTTCACAATTCTTCTGTTATTTAAATGATTTTAGTCAGTTTGGGGGAAGCCAGACCTTTATAAATTAACAGCAGGGAAATACCAAAGGTGTCAGATTGCATATTTATCGTCTTTTTCGTGTAATACTTAAATATGTATTAAGAAGTGACTGACATAAATTAGGCAGATTTCAGAAGCCACAGGCCGTGGCTTGTAGAGGACCCCCTTCTGCTTGACATTTCATCCTTGTCAAAGATCAAATTATTTTAATTTAGGCTGCAAATTATAAGGAATGAAGACTTCTTTGTGGGAATTCCCTGTGGTAATCTGACTTTTGTTGTTACTGCTGCTTGTCAGTGTGCAAAAGATATAATATGCATGCAAATAAGGTTAAAAAATATGTACTATCTAATTATCCAGCCAGTACATTCCACTTGAAGACAGTAGGAGGCCTGACACACAGTATGTGTTTGATTCATTGAGGCCTGCAGGGTATTTACACAAGATTACTTTTAATTATGAAATTAATATCTGTTTATCTAGAATATATAGCAGTAAGTGAGTATACACATGAGCAGAATTCTTTAGTAAAAAGAAGTCATCTTAATTTAATACATGAAAAGAAGGGGAAAAAAATCAGTTGTTTCTAGGGGGAGAAAAGGCATCATCCAGACCTTGGTTTCACCCTCGTTGAAATAAATTGAATGAAAACTTGGCACCTTCTCTAGAATTTGTTTCTAGCCCTGCCAAGTAGGCTCAAGATGTGTTGCTTTATTTCACAGTTTTTATATTTTAGTGAACAAGATACAGTATTAGATTCAGTATGATGAGGAAAATGTAGAAAAAGAGAGGGTTTTTGTTTGTTTTTTGTTTTTGTAATTTTCGTAAAGGATTATCTCTTCCAGTTTCAAAAATCATGATTATGGTGAGAAAGAGAATGATGAAATTGTATCCACCTTTTTTTTTTTTTAACTGTAATAAAACATATAGCAAATAAAACAATCCCGCTGCAGATATACTTTAACTGATGAAATGCATATCCCTAACAAAGTTTGTTTGTAAAGCATAGTGTTACATATTGACATCTCTGCTCATATTGACGTCTAACTGAAAATGGGAGGACAATATCTGGGCTATATTATAATAAGTACCATTTTAGGAAACTCAAAGCAAATGAATAAATAAATCATAATTACAAAAATACAGTATGGCCTTGTCACTTTCCACACGTGCACACCAGTAGAAATGTATGGAAAATTCAAAAAAGTAAAAAGTGATCACTCTGAGTATTGCAAAGCATTGTCTGGTAGAGTGTTCCATATTTTGCATCGTGAAAGGGTGTATTCTCACCAGGCAAACAAAAAAATCTGGCTGGCTGACTGATTTTACTTTTCATTTTTTCGTTAAAGCAGCTATAAAGTAATGATGGGTTGGAGATTCCTTTTTTTTTTTTTGCGGCACGCGGGCCTCTCACTGTTATGATCTCTCCCGTTGCGGAGCACAGGATCCCGACGCGCAGGCTTAGCGGCCATGGCTCCCGGGCCCAGCCGCTCCGCGGCATGTGGGATCTTCCCGGACCGGAGCACGAACCCGCATCCCCTGCATCGGCAGGGGTACTCTCAACCACTGCGCCACCAGGGAAGCCCCTGGAGATTCCTTTTACTGCTGCTGCTCTTGGCATTTGCTTCACTCAGCCTGCCTGGTTCTCCATGTTCATTTAGATAACCATACCTCTCGTTGCCTTTGACACTGTGCTTGGAACTTAATCTAGTTCAAGAAACCATCCTTGGCCACTTCATTGTAATTCAGATCTCTTTGAATTGCTGTTTTTCTTTTTTCAAAAGTCTCTTAAGCCATTTCTTTCTCTGCTCCCCTAAAATGAGACCCTAATTATGAATTCTGTTTCTTTATTTTCCCCCAATAGTACCTTGCAGTGTGTTCTAAATAGGAGCAGTCCTTAAAATTTCTGCCTAAAATTTGACAAAACTTTCCAGAATCAACCTCTTTGTAACACATTGGAAATTTGCAGCTGGTTATATATGCAGACACTAAACTGGGCCCCTTTCGAAGGTTTTCTGTAAACAGAGGTACACTGATGATTTAATTTGATCATTTTTAAAGACTATTTATGATACCTGGTAAATGTTATTGGTTGCTTTATCTTTTATATTGACCTTTAGGGCAACCATTTAAGTGTTCTTGAAAGGTTTATTTAGAAAGGACAAGATTATAGATTTTTAAATTCTTATTAAAAGATAAGGAAATACAAAAGATGAAATCAAATTGTTTCTGTTCTTTTCCTTTTTCTAATCAGTGTGATGGAGTACAGATTGATTTAATAAACATCTCTCTGGAAGGAATTGCTATTTTGAATATACCAAGCATGCATGGAGGGTCCAATCTTTGGGGAGAGTCTAAGAAAAGACGAAGCCATCGCCGAACAGAGAAAAAAGGGTCTGACAAAAGGACCACGCTCACAGATGCCAAAGAGTTGAAGTTTGCAAGTCAAGGTAAGTTTTCTAACATTTAATTGTTGCTTCTTAATCGGCTCTTAAAGACTACTTTAAATGTAAGAGTTTTCCATTGCACTATGCTCTATATATTTATGCAGTTGTATTTTTTATATCAGATATGCAAGTGTGATTAATATTATAATAGATTCTAAAATCATGTATAAACTGGCTATATTTTCATGGATTTTTTTCTCCTTTATTCTCTTTTTTGTGGGTATAGCTCTTGACACAGAAAATAAAATATACGTGGGTATTTAGTGGATAATAATATAGGATGTATTGTACATTAAATTCTGGAATGTGATCATCTTGGTCAGATGTTTGAGTTGCTATAACAAGGGCCTAGTTAAGGCTTTTCTGAGGTGTGTTGCAAGTTTTATTTTTGGCTTTCTTCAGTCAGGCTATGATTAGGAAGCTATCTTACATGAAACTGTTGTCCTAAATATTATATATAATGGCATTTTAAAATATCCCACGATAAGTTTTGGTTATCTGCTTCTAGTTTTCCAGAAATTTAGTAAAAAGTAGAATACCTGGGAAACAAAGGGCAAAGGACTCACAAAATAGGGTAGAATAACTATGGATCAGTTTTCCACTCCATTGAATTATACTTCACATTGGGACATGACAACTAATTCTTGTTGATAAACTGTACAAACAAAGACACCAAATTGTTATTATAATCTTTTGGTATTATAATAATTGATCATGCCCCAATTTATGTATAGTATCCATACTATTTTTTTTTAACCTTCCAGAATCTATCTAATACCTTTGATGGCATTGAGATGGCCAAGAAAACATATTGGCTCAGCTCAGTGTAGCAAAGGCAAAATATGAAGAGATCACAGCCTTATGGGCTCAATAAAAATAAATATTTTTTTAAATAAAGAAAATAAAATGTGAGGATGGTTGATAGGCTTGGCGGTGGTAGGAAATAGCTTTATGTTTTGGTGTCTTCAGGTATCTGAAGGTATCTGATTCAAGTTTCAGTAGCAGGCGGTGACTTCTGTTAGATGGCACTTGGTGACCATGAAGGTGAAAAAAGATTGACAGAGGAAGTATTAAGTATCCCCTTGAAAGAAGTGCTTACTACAGCCTGCCAATAACAGAAGGTTTTGATGCTCATTAAATGAATGGGTGATCCTAAAGAGGCAAATCCTGAAGAGTTGTGTAATTTAATGCAAGAAAGTTATACCAAATTAATTAAGATGCTTTCTATTCAGAACGAATATAACTGTATGAAAACATGGAGGAAAATGGTTTTTTGAAGAAGTACGTAGAAAAAATGAGTAGGCTTGTGCTATATGAATTTTAAAATGAGAGAAATTAGGTATAATTACTAATTTCTAGGATTTATTGACATTAATAATGCATTTATATTTAAATGTAAATGCAGATTTCTAAAAAGATTCCTGAAAATTTTCTAAGTTTAAAAATTAGTTCAAGGACCATACTAAGACCAAACCTAAAAAACCTCTGCTTCTATCCCTAAGGAAGCAATGAGTACATATAGTAATATAGTCCATATAGTTAAAAAAATAGTTTTACATATATTATATATATAAAATGATAATTCTAGGTTTATTTTTCTGTTTGGTCACTGCCTATTAATACTTGGCATGTCCTTTGCACGTAGACATTTCAGATATGTATCTGAATTGATTCTCAGTGCTCAGCCGCCAACTATGTTAGCCCAAGGAGATGTTAAAGTTTGTAAAACTCGTGGCTGTGCTCCACCAGGACAAGTGTCTGTATACTGTGGAGCTACTGCAGACATGCTGTCTGTTGGTCTCACTCATCCCCCTTTGTATGCTAAGGAATACACGTTTGGAATGAAGCACACACAAATCAGCCAGAAGTATTGTATAGACTGTCAGTGCCCATAACCCTAGGAAAAGGTCTCTCTTCCCATTCTGTCTTCTTGCTTTGTACTATGAAACTATTGGGACCAAGTTTCCATAAACTTGGGAAAGAAGGAGGAATGAAGTGAGAACCTACAGGGTTTGTGACTTAGGGATACATTTTTCTCAGTACAGAGATTGGGAAAAGCATTAGAAATCAGAGTTTTTGAAGGTCATTGTATGAGTAATAACAAAAGCATGCTTTATAATTGATTTGGCTCAACTTTTATTTCCCTCTCTAAACCAACTATGCTTGTAAGTTTGGGTTTAGTTTTATTTCAAGATCAGTGTAATTGAATGCTTAAAATGACTTCATCAGCTGAATATTTTAAAAAGACTTCTGTGTTAATCAGTCTTTTATTAATTTTATCAAGATTTTTTTCATTTTGATATATTTTACAACAAAATAGCTAAAAGTATATCAAAATGCTTCAAAGTTTTGATTTCACATTTATTCTGTTAATTCTTAAATGTTACACTTAATAATCAGAAATGAAAGAAATTTACTACTTAAAATATCTGCATGTATCCCTTCGCGAAATGGGTAAATGTTTCTATCATTTGATCTTGTTTTCAATTTCTTGACACGAAGACAATAGTATTAAATGTAAGGGTCAATCAGTATTTTAAATCTAAATATATTTTCAGATTTACACAGAATGGTTACAGGTATGGCCTTTAGAATGAAATAACAGAAACTGTATTTCTAGTCCAACAACTTTTCTTAACCCAGATTCAAATTAGTAACTTCACTCTTGGAAAAATATAAGTAAATAAATGAACAAATTAATAATGTAAATTTCTTCTTTTTAAGTTGTACTTTCTTGAAATATTAACTAGCAACTTTTCTGATATAGCTCTGTAAAACATTTGAAGTTTAAACTGAATGTTTACTATATTAGAATGGATGCTTGTTTCCATAAACTTTAGAAAGCTTTTCGTGGTGGGGAGAATGGGGGAAGCATACCTAACTATAGATTCTTGAAGTAAAGATAATTTTTTTAATTTAGTAGAAGGATTTAAATTAAGAAAAAGTTTACAAGTTTGTTTTAATTTAAAAAATGTCATAGATCAAAGGTACAAGATCAGGTTTGGAGCATTACATACTCATTTATACTTCACCCTACATAAACTGGAGCTCCTGCACAATTTTTTTGCTTGCAATCTTTGAGGACATTCACAGCATAAGATCAGAGTATCTTCAATTAATAAATTCACTGCTTGGAAATTTTACAGTTGATTTAATTCGAGTTGATCAAAATTATAAGTAATTAATTTAATTACATTATTGTTTTAGCAAAATACTCTAAAACAGATGCAGTTCTGAAACATACACATACTCACATTCATCTAATTCAGACACTTTCTTTGTGGGTTTGTCTTTTTCTTTTGTTTTTGTTGTTGTCTGTTTTGTTTTACTTCTTTTGGAAATAAAAATGAGTGTATCATATGTAGATGTCATGGTCTTTAAGCAAAATTGTAAAGTAGGCAAATTAGATCTTCAGTGCTCTTAGCCTTAATATTCAGTCTTTCCCGTTTCTTTCAGTTGCTGAGTTAATCTTTGCCTCCTCTTCTTCTGCATTAAATCCAAGTCTCAGAAAGATATCTAATAAATTTGTTCACATTAATATATAAATGACTGATTGCAGGTGAAAGTAGAGGTATTTGCATTTTAAAAGAAATAAAAGCCTTCAGATAAACCATTATTTTTCAAACTGTGTTCCATTGAGCTATAACTGCAGTTCTTCAGAGGTTCTGTAAAAACTTGGTTTAAATTCATTTCTGTCATATTTTGGAACAATAACATAAAAACCTATAATAAAAACACTGTAAAGTGTGTTCTATAAAAACATTTTGTCATACAATTCCCAAATCATCAAATTGTGTTACCAGACAAAAATAACTTCCTGGGCTTCCCTGGTGGCGCAGTGGTTGAGAGTCCGCCTGCCGATGCAGGGGACACAGGTTCGTGCCCCGGTCAGGGAGGATCCCACATGCCGCGGAGCGGCTGGGCCCATAAGCCATGGCCGCTGAGCCTGCGCGTCTGGAGCCTGTGCTCCACAATGGGAGCGGCCACATCAGAGAGGCCCGTGTACCGCAAAAAAAAAGAAAAAAAAAGAAAAATAACTTCCTTTCCTCCTCCGGTTCCACCTCCTCTTCTTCTTCCTGATGGGTGTATTGATCCATAGATAGATGGATAAAATGATAGTTATACCTTTCCACACATATGTTTGTAAACATATACACATCTAAATACAAAACAACTCAATAACTATGACATTAATTGCAAAGTCTGTAGCTCTGCAATGGTCGTTTTAAAATACATCTTTGTATATTCCATGATGTACCAAGGGGAACATTACCACCACAGTGTATGTGAATCACGAGGAATTAAAAGGCCTGCAAGCTCAGGTACTTTTGTTTGACACAAGCAATAAAGAGTGCATAACAATCAATGGAAGTGAAAACAAGGTGACAATACTAATGTTTTTTATGAAAATGGAAATCACTCCTTAGAAAAGTTTTTGCTCATAAAAAATTGCATTAGTTAACTAGCTCCCCAAAATAACAGACTTGTACTAGTTTGTATATCAAATGCACTTTTAACAGAGATGTAGGATATAAACATGCTCACAACTCCTGGTAAAGAACCAGTGATAAAATTGAAACAAAGTTTCAGCTAAATATGCAGAATAAGGTAAATTTGACTAATTGAAACTTCTAGTTAACATCTGAGGCAAACAGCAAGTAAATTTGTATTAACTAAGTTGAAAAACTATATTAAAAGTACACCTGTGAACGTGCTTTTTGATAGCGAGGACCTCTCAAGTAATACGAGCAGTTTTTAGGCATTCTAATGGTTTTAAGCTTTGATGATACAAGTCCAAGTATACCATTTTCCAGTAATGAATGTAGAATGGTGCAGGACTGCCAAGTGAGATGTAAAAAGTTCGTATCATTTATGATTACATATCTGTCTGGATCAGGATATTCCCAGTATCATACAATAAAAACAAACTGCAGAGATCATTGAAAAATAGGATACCTATAACACTGCAACTATCCTTATCAAAATAACTCTGTTATTCTCATAGATTGACTATATCACAAGTGTTAGCAATTTAAACGTGTAAAATATATTTGCACAAATAAAATTCTAATTTTCTCTTTAATTTACTGGTCTTAAAAATATTGCTTCATTTGAAAAACAGAAAAGGCTGACTGCTTTAAAAAGTTTGAAAACCACTGAGCAAAAGTAATTACATTCAAGCCGTAGAATTTCAAACATTTGCCAGAAGCTAAGGGCGGTACTGTCGGGAGCAGCTGGACTTCCTGCTTGAAACCTCATTAACTAGGTGCACGTCTACTCCACATAAGGATACAGATAGAAAAGTTTATTTTAAAAACTAATTAACATGATATTGTCCATGCAATTTTCAGTGATTTAATTCCCATTTACCAATGAAAATTCTTTTCTTTGGGCAGAATTTCTCAAAGTGTAGTATACACTACACTGATGGAAAATTGAGCTACTTTAAGCAGTACCCAGATGAATATTTTAAAGTATGACAGTTTTTATATGTACTGTTGCAGTTGTTTTCTCTTTATGGTAAGGAATGCTTTTTTCTTTGTTTGTAATTTTAAATAATTTTATTTTTGAAATAAATTTGTTTAAGTAAAAATGGAGTAAAAGCCAAAACTAAAAAATAATAGAGGAGTGCATGGATATGGAAAAAATTGTGACGGTGGGACCGGAAAGGCTAAAGTATAGAAAACTCCACTAGGCTAATAGTACAGATTCCACCACTTTGTATAATTTGCATAGCCCCAATTTTGAATACTTAGTGAACACATTATTTTTATTCTTCATTATCTTGCATAAAATGTACTATGTATAAGTTCCCCCCAAAGAAACTTACATTGCACATACCCCTACCCCACCTTATTTGATGTCTGTGCTCTGTACTGGGGAAGATTAAAATCCTGATTCTTTTTAGGAGCTAGAGGGGAGAGACTATAGATCTGATTGACTGTCAAGGACTCTGTCTATATCAAATGACTTTATTGTTTTGAAAACTCTGAAGAAGTAGGAAGAAAAAAAAGGTCAATCCAAGCCAAACTGATCAAAGAGAACAAATGAGTTGATGTCTATGAAAGCTTGGCCAAAGATGAATGTCTTTTGCCGCTGAAGAAAAATCAGGTTATTGGCTTCAAGGTCTTCATCTTTAAAATGGAGATTGTGAGTTCTGGAAGAGCTAAGATTAACTTATGTGTGCTGTCCATTCTATTGCCTGGAAAATTACACAAAGAGCATTTAAATAGTAAGTCTAACACTTTCTACTCCTTGTAAAAGTTATACTTACCTGAAAGTTGGTGGTAATGGATATTTGTCATGCACTACTATCAATTTTTCTAGACATTTCTCTGGGTTATTTAGGGTAATTTAGAAGGCAGTGTTTTAAGTTGTCTAAATATAACTGCAACATTCATCTTAGAACTGTAGATAATGTATTTGGCATTCAGACACCAGCAAGCAGAACAATTTCCAAGCATTTAAATTCAGTGATTAAATCAATTAAATTTAGAAGCAAGAAAAGGATTTCATGTTACATTATTATACCTGGAAGTTAAAATTGTTGAGAAAAGATCATGGCATTTGAGATGTTGCATTTTACAGAAATATATGCATATACTAATACCATGATAATTGCATTAGTTGAAAATACATAGATCCAAACATTTGTTATCTAGTAACCTTTAAGGAGATGTCTCAAAATGAATTTCTAATTGTATGTTTTTAAACTACCTTCCTTGAAATTTTCCAGGACTGGATAATGCAAATAATAGCAAGTACTTGTTAAAGCTATCTAAATATCAAAATTTCTGTTTGCATTTGAAGATTGCATCATAACCTGGATATCTTAATGTGATAGCTCTCTCTCTCTCTCTCTCTTTTTTTTTTTTTACGAAAGGCATGCCTTTAAAGTTTATAAAACAGAAGTAAAAAGAAATTAGAAAATACAAGACATATTTCTTGTACGTAAAAATAAAAATACATTTTCAAAATATAAGATCATGTACTCTTATATTTGGCCTAGCTGTCCTATAAAACCATATATATTTTGATGAAGCATTTATGAAATTTCTATTTGTCATGACACTATAAAGACTTCACAGAAACTGCTAGCCTCCTAGAAATTTGAAAACAGAAACCATAAATATGAATAAATTAATATTTTAGTAACAAAACAGATGACAGTCTTCAGAATATTCTTATATTCCTTCTGGAGCTATATAGAATACCATTCTGTGGCTGGTATTATTGACAAATACCCCATGTTCAACAGTCAAATTTTCAAAATCTGACATACAGTATAATTCTAGGAACAAAATCTGACATGCAGTACAATTCTCAACTTCTTATAGTGAAATTGGTAAGGCCACGAGATCATTTTGGTTATAATATAGTAAGTAAGTAATCATTTAAACAGGAAAGTGGTGTTTTCTAATATGTGAATGAGATCATTGAAATCAAAGGTTTATTCTTGAAAGCAAATTGAAGTTAAGGAAATGGAGAAAGTTCAAAGAACAGGTAGGTAGGAATGACAGAACAAGGAGCCGCTTGCTTTCGCCTAATGAATCTGGGAAAACTTGAAAAAAAAAATGAGTTTTTAGTAGCAGTTGCATTTTGAAAAATATATGCTTTGGCAATCGATTTAATAGATGCAAGGGAAGAAGGAAAGGAATTTGTTTACTTGAGGTTTTAAATTAAGGCTCATCTGTTAACCTTCTCTGACTTCTGAGGCAGAATACCTTCTTTATTTTCAAAATGCTAATACTATTCTGAGACTCTTCTGCATTTGTAACTATTGATTTTAATTGTAACTTCAGAGAAAGATGTAAAATAGAAATGCTTTAATGGGTCATTTTCTCTATGATGCTGATGTCTAATATCAGTGATAAAACAACCATCTTACTTGTTTCTGTAATATCCAATCCAACATAATATCCAATTCTGAGTCTTTTGAAGATAATGGCAGGTCATTTACACAGGCTAAAACTGCATTATAATTTTTAGTAAATTTAACCTATGCATGGTAGAAATATAAAACATATTTCCAAGTTAAATAAATATTGGCTGATTATATAGGCCTCAACTAATTAACACTTGTAGAGCATCTTTCAAATAGTACTCACATGAAGTTTCCAAATATGAGGGCTGTCACAGAAGTGTCCTAAATATAAAACCCTGTAGTAACTTTGTCAATTGAGGGTGATGGTTTGGAGCTCAGGTAATAGGTGTGTCCCAGGGAAGTTAAAATAATTTTCCTGTAATCAGGACATATGAAAATAATTTAGGGAGGATTTTTTTTAAAGAGTAAACATGAAAGAACTATCAAAAAACATGAAATCAGCTACATAAATTGTTAAATATAAGTCATGATTGTATTTTTTTCTATTTGTATTAAAAACCATGTTTTCTTTTCCATCAAGATAGAAAATAGCCAAGAAAAACTATAATCTTATTGAGAATGAAACTTTAATTGCACCAACTTTTGGAGTGATTTCTTATTTAGAGATTTCATGTCATGCCAGGAGAGATATTGAACTTTTATTTTACCCCTGTTTATTTATGTCTTTTTTTTTTTTCTGGTTACCTTAATGGATGTAATGAAAACACCACAGTCTAGCACCTGGTACTTCTTGCACTCATTTGTCTTACTACCAAAGGCTTCCAGGTGCATCCAGCAGAGAGCAAAGAGACTTTTTTCTTGAAAAAATCAAATCCCACCATCTACTTAATTATCTTTGAGCTGTATGTGCCTTTGAGTTAACCAAAACAACTAACCACTAGAGTTCCATTGCCATGAATTTAGTATTTACACATACAGTCTTTTATTGTATAGAGCTAGTTAACAAAGAAATGATAGCTTCTTGGACCGTATCCAGCCAACTCTGTTCTTGTGGAAATTGATAGAGATTCATATAGACCACCATTCCCTCCAAACTGAATAATTATTCCCCTGGTTTAATAAAGATAGTTATATCGGTCTTCCTTTGATAAATTGTAGGTTTATAAACTGGGGGGGGGGGTTAGTGTCTGTTTTAGGCAGTATCTAAAACAATGTCTATTGGCTACTGTACAGTACAGCTATTAATTAGAGTAAGCTAAAGATTGAGGCTTGAGTGTTGTAAGGTGACAGTCATTTGAAATAAGACTAAAAATCTCTATAGATAAACATAACTAATTTAAATGAGCCCCCGGGGAGCTTTTTTGAGAAAGTTCAAATGCCTGATGAATGCTGCACTGTTATTCTAATCATCCCGTAATATGGTATAAAATAACAACCTCATTTTATCCTTTTATTTATAAAGCTGCTCCCATTATTATATTTTACCTGTTCAAGTTCTGAACGAGTGCTACTCATTGAGAGATTCATTAAGAGAATAATTATATTTCACAGATTGGCAGAAAGAAAATGTATCTTTGAACAATTCCATTTCCCTGAACAGTTGTTCATTTCAAGGTCGAAGACAAGTCTATTAAGTATCTTCTACCCTTTTTAAACATGTCAAAGCTAACCATTAATAATGAAATTAGCAGTTTGGTTCTGATTTAATGAAAGAACCAGCTGCTATTTGTAGAACTCAATTTCTGTGAATGAAACAAACATTTTTTTAATATCGAATAACAAAAAGTATTTAAGAATCCTTTTATGTACAATGATTTAAATCCGTGTCTGTTCGGATAGTTAAAGCCCTTAGCATACTGACTTCTTCCCTACTGTTGTTTGAAAATACATACTTCTCCATCCAAAATATTACATCATACATTTTCTTACTAAGTGTCATTCACATTTTCAGAATATCTTTTTAGAATAGTAAGAGGTAGAAAATCAACCAATATCAAAGAACATTCCATTTTTAAATTTACTGCAAGAAAGGTTCATGGGATTTGTGACTAAATGTCATTTCAAAATTAAAAGCAAATTCATATGCACAAAAATGTGACTTCAATAGAAAATAGGTCTAAGCCATATCACCTCATATTTGAACATGTTGGTGCTGTGAAATAAGCCTACCCATGGTCACATGCAAGTAAATACCTTAACTCATCTTAAATCTGGTAAGTAATTGAGCAGTAATAAAATAATATATTAATCATGGATGGTTTTGCCAAGCCTGCTATAGTTGATGATAAACACTTTCTTCCAAAGAGTTCTTATATTGTAGTCTTAACATCATCCAGGCATACTCACTAAGACTGAAGTACAGGATATCTAGTGAGCTTAGTGGGAAGCAAGGAGTCAATGCATCTTTTATTCAGTATAAAAGTATGAAAGATGCTGTTTGATTTTTTAAAGATAGTAATTGAATCAAATTTAAACATGTGTAGGATTTGAAGAACTCTCAGAGCTAGGAAATGAGTTAATCTGTATGTCTCACTTTAAACGTATGTAACTAAAATATGCTGACATATTAACAATGCTATTTTGAGTCAAAGGTTGAATATGAGGTTTTGTACAATTTTGTAGTTAGGTATTATTTTACAATTCTTCATTAATATATTTTCTGTCCTTTTTATTAATGAAACCTGTTTTTTCTAGAGGGATTATATAGGTCTTCATCTTTTTTGTTTTGTTAAGATAGACTATTTTAGATTTCTATTGCTTTTTTTGGTTTCATTTTTATTTTTGCTGTTTGGTTTCTGAATATTTTATATATGTAATCTTTGTAAACTCTTCATCCAAATGTTCATCCAAAAGTTAGGAATTAACAAGGAATTATAATAGGTGTTTTCATTCTTGAGGAAGGGAATGAATATTTTGTTTATGGTAGATACTGAAATTTAACTTCCATTGCAAGCCAAGAAGTTAAGTTATCCAAAATTGCAAACCAAAAAAATGAAATAAATGTGTTAGTTTAGGCATAAAAATTGAATTAAATTTTTTTAAAAATCTGACATTTTAAATACCTCTGGCAGACTTTACAGAAGAGTGTATTTACTAGTGAGTACTCAGATAAAATGCCTTGATCATGCATATGCTGTGACAGAGTTTGTGTGTGTGAGTGTGTATCTGTGCAGGTGTGTATATATACCGACTTCACTTATGGAAAAAAACATATAGACATGCAGATATCAAAATGATGCATGGAGGCAAAGCATCACTTGAACACAATTTATTTTGGAAAGTCCCAATCAGAAAGAAAACCAGGGGAACCAAAGCATTATTTTAGGAAAGGAAGGGGAATTTTATTTTTGTTTTAATAGCAGTAGAGAAAAGTGTGATAGAACGAAGTATTCTCTAAAATACAAATCATTATCCCATTTTTCAAGGGAAAAAAGAGATGAAAATAGGTAGAAGGGAATTCTTCCTTCTGTCTTCCTTTCCTTTTTTTCCGTTGCGTGTCATCCTTTGGGAATAATGCTTTCTTCAGATTCCGTTACTCTTCCTCCTTCAGATGAGAAGGCCCATCCCAGAGTGACCCTGCTAAAGCAGCTGAACAGCTCACTCTTGATCGATCCTTGTAGCACATTTACACCTACTTATGGATCAGAAGACAGTAGCTTCTGGAGGTGTGTAGGAAAATTGTGTACCAAGACAGTATTGACATTTCTTTTTCTCATTTTTAAACTTGAGATATAATTGACATAAAACTTGGGTAAATTTAAGTTGTACAATGTGTTGATTTGATGCATTTATATTTTGCAGTATGATCACCACCATAGTGTTAGCTAAACCTCTATCATGTTACACAATTATTTCTTTTTTGTGTTAAGAATAATTAAGATCTAATTTCTTAGCAACTTTGAAGTTTATATTACCGTGTTGTTGTCTATACTGTATTGACTTTTTCTTTTTTGGTTTTATGTCTTCCCATGAGGTGTATGATAAAAAGAAGTTATATTCCATGGCAAGAAAAAAACCAAGCAAAATAATATCACACCAATTGTCTTACACAGAATTCTCTCCCAATCCAGGCTGTCTGCCTCCTACTTTCTTTTCAAGTCAGCAGCCCCTGAGGGAAAAGACTTTTGACGTGGACATTGTAGGCCAGTGGATTTCTTAGAGATAGGCTTTAGTTTTTAGTTTTCTGGACTATAAGAATATGGTTATAATAAGTTCTATGGTGAAAAGAGAAAGAAGTCTGTGACCTCAGACCAAGTATTAACTTGGCAAAGTCTGTTTCCTAACCTGTATGTAAGTGAAAATAATCTTTTCGGAATTTTTTTTTACCTTATAGAGTGATTTGTGGATCTTAACACATTTCAAATAATTTACTATAGAAATGTAAGGTGTCTTATATTTATTTCATCAACTTAAGGATATTCACAAAGCTATCGCACTAGAATATGTGAAGCACTTCTAATATTTGGCCCACATTTGCGAGAGAGGAGGCAAAGGTTAAGGGGTCGTTCTCCAGCTATGGAAAAAATAGCCCTTCTAAGAATTAATCCTGACTCCACAGAATTATAAAAATAAATAGGACTCTTACTTCAGATTATGACAAATTTTTCCTTTCCTGAGAAACTATTTTATGATTAAATAGTAGAATTCTCAGTACTTGAAATCTTTAAATGAGATCTGATGAGGAGTATGGTACTGACTGCATTGTGATCCAACTTTGAATTAAAACAGTTATTTATCATCCTTTCCCAGGAAAGCGGCAATTCCTGTTAAAATATTTGTGCCAATGAAAGTTGATTAAAATACAGTTCACTCTTTCCAGGTGTTGGGATGATTGAAATATTTTGTTTATGCTGCTTAGTTTCTTGGTGTCTCATCTGCTCATTCATTCCTCTCTTCCTCATGGTGAATCATGGAACACATTGTTTGCTTTCTGCACTCCCTTTGGTTGCACACCTTCCATCTCTCACTTTCTCACATAGATCTTAAGATTGTGGTGGCCACGGTACTGATTCCCTGGGAACCAAATAAGCAAATTCCCCCACGACCACTCCCCAGTGATTTTGCAGCCAAGACCAAGTCACCTGAGCCATCAATTCAGATTGTACTCACTGCTCTTAAATTTCGGTTTCCCTCCTGGCGGCATTACTCATGATTCAGAGATGTTTATAAGAGCCCCCTGTTAAGTAGGCTGTACTGGAGAGTACAAGCTGCCTGACAAATTACCGATGTTGTGAGGTGCTGCCTGCTGGGGTGAAAATAAATTCTAAGAGAGTACAGGGGACAGGTCATGGGCCCCAGCTAGGCTGCAAACTCTTGTCAAGCCGGTACTGTGTGCCAATAGATGTGGCAAGAACTGTCAACAAGTTTTACGGCCCTTTAACATAGACTCAGTAAGAAGGGGAAAGTCGGAGGTGTGTGATTTTCTTTAAAGCCTCCTGCTTTTGAACAACTCTTTCTAGGCAGAAGGGGTATAATCTCATTGCAGGCCATTCACAATTCTCAGGGAAGCTCTTTGTATGGTCTCAAGACTTTGAATTTTTATTGTTCTTGCATGTGTTGTTTTACCGTTGTTGGTACTGTTGACACTAGTATTTTTAAGTTAAAAAGGAAAAATTCTCACAGAGTTGGAGTGTGGGATGTGTAGGTTCTCTTAAAATGCAGAAAGTATAATTGTTGTTCATATTCTTTTGCCCTCAGAATAAGTTTCAGTTGTCTCAAATGTCATTGCCTGATCTTGGACTACCCTAGTATAAATTGTCTTTAAGAATAATATGTCCCGGGCTTCCCTGGTGGCGCAGTGGTTGAGAGTCCACCTGCCGAAGCAGGGGACACGGGTTCGTGCCCCGGTCTGGGAAGATCCCACATGCCGCGGAGCGGCTGGGCCCGTGAGCCATGGCCGCTGAGCCTGCGCATCCCAAGAATACTATGTCCCTTTAAAGAATGATTTTCTGCTTTTCTGTTTCCATTATTGCTGGTGTCAGGTTTTAAATCTAACATTATCTCTATACAAACCCTTCATATGTATGTATAAAATGTGCATATAATCCTTTTTTCCATAAATGATCAGTGAATGAGCAGATTATGCTTTTATCAACACTTTTTTTCTCAATCTAGCTATTTTCTTGATTAACTGATGGTTTCTGTCTTCATTAGGAATTGTGTAGGATGGACAAAGCTTTAAAGATTGAATGAAACAGGAATAAGCTTTTAAATGGAGCACATTTATTACCCTCATTTTAAATCTGTTTTTCTAAGGTTAGTAGATAGGGTTTTTTAAATCATTTTGCAATGTGCTATGTATATTTAATGGACAGATAACAAAGAACATCATGTTAAGACCAGAAGTGTCAATATGCACATAAGTTACTCATTCAGTAGTTTAATATGTGCCCAGCCAATCTGATCTGTGACCATCTCCTTCTCACTTCCTCCACTCAAGCCAAATTGACCTTTTTGATGCTCATTGCATATACCAAGCGTGGTACCATCTCAGAGCCTTTGCACTGATACCCCCTCTGCCTGGAATATTCTTACCTTAGATCTTCACATAGTTTCACGTGGCTTCATCCTCGCTTCTTTCAGATTGCTGATAAAATATGCTCCCCTGGGAAAGGGTTTCCCTGACCACTTACCTAGAATGTCCTCTCCCACTCCCTACTCCCTGCCTTACTATGTGTTATCCTTTTTAAAAACCTGAACACTTTACTGAACTATAACATTTGTACAGAGAACTGTACACATCATAGTTGTACAGTTGGTGAATTTTGACAAGCGATCACATCTATGTAGCTACTCTTCCAGATCAAGCATTAGAATATTAGCAACCCCACAGAACTCTACCCACCAAGCCCATGTCCTCCTCAATATCCTGGCTTCTAAAACAGTAAGTTTTGCCAGTTTTTAAATTTTATATAGATAGAATCATGTAGCATATATTCATTTATGTCTAGCTCTTTAATTTCTATTTTCTTTATTCAAGTGTATTCATTATATTAGTATACAGCTTTTTTCCAGTGTGCAGCTATTATAAATGCTATGTACATTATTGCACAGGTCTTTTGATGTGGATATGTATTTCTTCTGGGTATAGACTAAGAAATGAAAATTGCTGGATCATAGGGTATGTGTATATTCAGCTTTAGTAGATACTGTTAAAAGTGGTTTTACCAATTTACACTCCAGTCAGCAGGCAAGGCTTCCAATTGGCTCTGTATCCTCACCAACACTTTGTATGATGAGTCTTTTTAATCTGGCCATTCTGGTTTATTGTGTTTTAAATATGCATATTATTGATTGACTAATGATGTGGAGCACTGTTTTATGTGACCAGGCTATTTGGATATCCTCTAGTCTCTTGCCTATTTCTTATTGGGTCGATCTAGCTAGCTCGCTATGTATTTGTATTTGAAAGAACTAGAGTCTTTTGTTGGTTCTATAGGTTGCAAATATATTCTCCCACTGTATGGCTTACCTCTTTATTAATGATGCCTTTTGAAAATCAGAACATCTTGATTTGATTTTATTGAAGTTTAGTGTATTAATTTATTCCTTTTTGATTATTGCTTTTTATCAGCAGTTAGTTTTTTAAAAATCTTTTTAACATCTCCTGTGTTATTTTGAAGAAGGTTTACTTGTTTGACTTTTAAATGAAATTGATTTTTGTGCATGGTTTAAGATTGAAGTCAAGAATAATTTCTTCTTGCATATCATTATTCAATTTACATAGCACTATTTATTGAAAAGGCTCCTACCCCATTGCTTGGTGGTAACATAATCTTGATGCCAAGTTCCATTTATGTATTGATTTATTTCTGGACTCTATATTCTACACTAAAAATAGGCAAACTTCTCTAGTGTCAGATAGCAAATATTTTAAATTTTGGGGTCAGATGCTCTCTGTCGCACCTACACAACTCTATCACAGTAGCACAGAAGCAGTCAAAGACAATACATAAATAAATGGACATGGCTGTGTTACAATAAAACTACTTACAAAAACAGGCAGCAAGCCAGATTTGACTCACAGCTACAGTTTTCTGACCGTTGTCAGTTCTACACCATTGGTCTATTTGATGTTCATGTCAATACTACACTGTCCTGATTAATGTCTTATTTTTCAAGAACAACATCCCCTTTAAATTTTTCTTACACATTTTAGAATCAGCATGTTAATTCCTCCAATCTAAAAATAAGTAGGTAAATAAATAAATAACTGTGGGGACTGTGGGAATTGCATTGGTGAATTTAGGGAAAATTAATACCTTTACAATCTGTGCCTTCCAATTCATGAACATACTATCTCTTTCCATTGATTTAGCTTTTTAAAAAATTTTCTCATAATAATGATTTATAATTTTTGATGTAGTAGTCTTATGTCTAGATATTTGATGTTTGGGTATGCTATTCTAAATAGTATCTTTTCTAATATTTACTTTCTAATTGTCACTGTATACAGATACAAAACTTTCTGAAGCCACTTATCAGTTCTGATAGTATATGCATAGATGGTTGGATTTTAAATATTTGTAATCATGTCAGATATAAGTGATGACAGTTTCATTTCTTCTTTTTCTACTCTTAGACCTTTTCATTTTCCTCTTCTTATTTCCCTGCTTAAGGTTGACAGTACAACACAGAATGCAGGTGGTGATAATGGATATTGATTTTGGAAGGTGAAAAGATGGATTTCAGTATTTCACCATTTATCTGATGTTTGCTGTATACTTTTATAAATACATCTTAGACTAAAGATTTCCCCTTTATTTCTAGTTTACTAAGTTTCTACTATAAATGGGTGTTGAATTTTATCAAATTCTGGTTCTGTATGTATTGAGAAAATCATACAAATTTATTTTTCATTCTGTGAATTACTTTTTTTAATTTTAAAGCAACCATGTATTCCATAAATAAATCTAACTTGGCATGATGTGTTATTTTCTCTACATAGCACTGTATTGAATTTACTACTACTAATAGATTTAGAATTTTTCATCTATGTTCATGAAAATCGTCACTACTTACTTTCTTATAATGTTATTATTTAGGTTGAATTAACAAGGTTAATCAGATTGAGTTAGTTAGCTAGGTTAACTAGTTTAAAGTTATTATGCCAGCCTTGTAATACAGGTTAAGGAGTATATTATCTTACTGTATTCTCTGAAGCCATCTACACCCAAAGTTTTTCTTATGATGTTTGAAAATGTAATTACCTTAAAAATATATATAACGTTATATAAATTTTCCATATTTCCTCTTTTGTCAGTTTGGGAGCTTTTTCTTTCCCTTGGAATTATCTTCTAATGACACAACTTTTCATTACTCACCTTTGTAATATCTTTTTCTTTCTCCTACTTTCTTTAGTTTTAGTTTGCCGTTCTTTTTCTGACATTCTTAGTTGACTTCTTAGCTGATTGATTTTAGTTTTTCTTCCTTTCAAATATATACATTGATGGCTCTGCATTGCCTCCTAAGCATGGCTCTAGTGAGATTCTGTAGATTTTGATATTTTATTATTATCGTGTTATCTAATTCTAATTTCATTTTTTCTTTGACCCACGGTCACTTAGGGCCTCATTACTTTACTTCTAATAGTTTTGAGAATTTTTCTTTGTTTGTTGTTGACTTCTAGCTTGATATCACTGTAGTCAGGAACATACTGTCAAAGATTTCAGTCTTTGGAAATGTGACCAGACTTGCTTTATGACCCACCGCATGATCAGCTTGGGCACATATTTCACGTACATGTGTTCATCAAAGCTTTTTAAAATTAAATTGATTTTGATCTATTCCTATCAGCTATGGATTGAGGTATTTTCTCACTATGATGATGTTTTGATGTATTTTTCCTTATAGTTTTGTCAATTGGTTTTTACTCATGTCAGTGCTATGTTTTAGGTTCATACATATTTTGGATATGCATATTTAGAACGTTTCATTGTTCTTATTGTTCATTGGTTTACTCTTTTCATCACTATGATGTATCCCTCTTTGCCTATTGTAAATATGCTTCTTACCTTAAGATGATTTTGCCTTATATTAACATAGATAAAAACAGCTTTATTTGGTTATCTTTGCATGGCAAATCCCTTTCTATCCTTTATTCTCAACATTTTTATATAACTTTAAGGTATGTCTCTTATGAGCAGCATGCAATTAAGTTCGTTATCTCAAAAAGACAAAATTTTTGACACACCTGATTTGTGTGATACTTTTGTCACATTTTAATTATACATATATTTTCAATCCCCTTAAATATTATTCTATTATCAGTCTCCCTATATATTTTGTTTAATGCGGGTGTACCGATGTCTTAGATCGGATTCTTTGGAAACTGTTACTTTGAGGCAGCGAGTTTCATGCAAAAAGTTTACTGGAGAAGAGTCTCAGGAGTGACACATGTAAGAAGTGAAGAAGTCAGGTTTGGGAAGACAGAAAAGCAGATCCACAAATGTATTGTAACTGAGACCTCAGAGTGATCCTCCAGGACCTGGGACAGCCCTTTTGAGTTGTCCTGGATTGTAGGTTGGGCTTTTGAATATTTCCATCAACCTCCTTCTGAATAGATGCCTCCTAAAAGGGAGAGTAGATATCATTGAGTCAGTTCCCTGGAATAGATGACAGATCCCAGGATGGGGGTGCAGCTATTAAGTGGCCAGCAGCCATTATACCTAGAAGATGGGAGCTGGGTGCTTCGGTCATGACATAAGGCAGATTTGCATGGAACAGCAGAATATCTAATTTACCCACTGAACCACTCAATCAAATTGCTTCTTATAGTTTGCCCCACTTACGGGCAACTTCTCCAGGATTCAAGGCAGACTTTAGTTCCTGGGGAACTTACAAGAGATGTGTTAATGAGATTAACAGAAGTCTCTGCTGTAGCAGTTGATCTCAAGGCCACAATAATCCTTACCCTCCTCCTCCACCACCACCATTCTAGCGCCCTCTTACTCAGCTAGTACCTCTGCTGAACTAGGCAGCTTATCTGACGGATTTGCCCAGATCCTCATCTTTCCTGGGCTATGGCTTCTGTACTTGTCCCCTTTTCATTAAATCGGGTCATGGAAGCATCAAGATACAATCCCGTAGTAACCTAAACATCAGACATATTGTTCCCTCCTCCCTTTGTGTAGCAGCATCCATTTTCCCCTTGGATACCAGGGTCTCTAGATCCATAGAGCCTGAAGCTGCAAGGATGAGAAGCACAGATTCCCAAGGTGGGTCATTAGGAGGGAGGGTAAATAAGACCACTTGTACTTTCTTTCTTTTGTTCCCAGATCCATGCATTCTAAGTATTGGGAACAAAGCACCATACAATAGTTATTAATTTAGGATGTATACTGTGTCTAGAGGGTGACACTTTATCCTTGCAGGGTATCATCTCCTGATCGGTACTTTGGCTGAGTCTTTAAGT
The DNA here is from genome assembly GCF_059928025.1 of Delphinapterus leucas. Taxonomy (NCBI): domain Eukaryota; kingdom Metazoa; phylum Chordata; class Mammalia; order Artiodactyla; family Monodontidae; genus Delphinapterus; species Delphinapterus leucas. The sequence goes on along the minus strand of NC_143137.1, from coordinate 67,008,670 downwards.
AGCACTCTATTTTTCTATCAGTTCAGCATTTTCTTGGTAGCTGAAGTAACTGGACCAGTGTATTCCACAATAATATGCCCTCTGCTCTACTTCTTTGCTGAAAGAGGGGTCCCTTGGCAATGTGATTAGTTTCCCCTATCAGCTAACTGAGTCATTCTGTCTATCTGGTTATATTGTAGAGGAACCTCTATGGTGGGTGTTCATCTATGATACAGAGATCTTCAGACTTTGTTCCCATTCCTTTAAATCTATACACAAGCATCTTTGGAACTCCTTGTCCATATATACATGAATCCATCTAAATTCTAGCCTTCCACAACTCCTCTTTCCACACAAAGGATGACTAGGTACACTTCCCAAAACTCTGCTCATTGGGAGAATTTCCCTTTACCTCCATCCTTAAGAAGCATTTTAGTAGAACAGCAGCCCATTTTGATGCATACTAGCATAACAAGACAAACCATCTATGAAACCTGCTTAAACTTTTTCCTTCTTTGACATCTAATCCTAAGAGTTATAGAAAGGAGCTGAAGGAGAGGTGCTGGTCCAGTAGTGGTAGAGACAGGGCCACCTTTTCATGCAACTTTCCATACTTTCTGACCCTACTCATGTCTGATCCAGGTGTACTACTTCTATCTTGCAACGGGTTTCTGAGCTTATGACTCAATGGGTCCTTCCATATGCATTATGACAGTGGTCAAGAGAGTTAACAGGGCCCCAGACTAAGACTCTGTAGTTTACTGTTGTCTATTCCACATGGATCTAAACTTATTTTGATTCTTCTTTCTGAAAGAGATAGAAATGAATACATTTTCCATACCTCACACTGAAGGCTGTGTTACTCTGCTCCAGAAAAATACTGTATCTTGTAAAGCAAATGCAGTTGAGATTACTATTTGGTCAAGTTTAGTTTTCCACTGTCGCATGCCATAATCCATCCCTTATTTTTAATAAGTCTAGACTGGTGTCATAAAAGAGAATATGCCAGAGACTCCTACCTCTGCTTTCTTTAAATCTTTGTGGATGGCATTAATTGATAGTTCTTTTATACAGGACAAGAAACCAATGTGAAGGATCCGCCAGTTTGCAAGGGTGTGCAATCCAACAATACATTTGGAGGTCTTGGAAAAGACCACCTGATGGGTCTGTGGACTGCCATGTGCCAGCTGCAGGCTAGAACTCCATTTATTATCTGGCTCCCTCCCATGTGCTTCCTTTCTTTTAGGAGGACTGTTGGATCAGTTTGGGCCTCAGTTTTAATTTTGACTCTGAATTAGCAGTCCTCAAAAGTTCTGGATATTCTTCTTTACCTAGTGCATAGTCACTTGAGTAAATGGCCTTTAGTATCTTTCAGAAAGGACTGGGGGAATTACTGCCCCATGCTCTCATGGTATTGCTAGGTACTCTGTCTTAGAGATCTGCCCTGTCCTTCAGTAAATAGTCTTCACACAAAAGTCTGAGACTCAACTCAGACCTACAAACTGGGCAAGAGATAGTGTTTGGGGAACAGGAGCAGGGTAGAGGGAGGAACAGAGAAAGGATTTATTTTCATTGTATAAATTGAGTGACACCCTGCCCATCTGTCTCGATTTAGGGGCTCCATATTCTATTGATTTACTCTATCTTTTTTCTTAAGGTTATACCCCAGGTTTGTCACTCCTATGTTCCTGTTCATTGCAATGATTGCACCTACCTTTCTTCTGGCCATTAAGAGCCACTTCTTGGTATTTATTATTTAGAGATTCTGTCATTCCCATTTTTATGAAGAATCCCAATTCTGCAGTGTCATTTCCTACCCTGCCTACAGAAGACAGCTACCACTGAGCTTCTCAGTGATACTGATGTGTCCCTCTCCATAGCACATACATTACTGTTTGGTACATAGAGTGTCTGATGGGCTATCCTGTAGATTCTAGTTAGCTGGTTGGGTTTCTAGCCTTACGTATATATTTTTTCTCAGCCAACTGAGTCTTTTGATCTCTTCCTCCTTCGTATCCCATGGCAGTTCTGGAATTTCCACCCGCTTAGCATAGGTCATAAATTTTTCCAGGCTTACAAGAACCATCCTGGCAGCTGTTAACACCATCTCCTAGGATATGTGCCAGGGTTTTAAATTCTGTATCACAGGAGAGTGCTCTCATATCGATTAACTACTGTATCTAAATGTAGATTTTATCACCTGTTGACCCGCAGGACCCATGCTGTGCATACTCTCCCAGCTCCTGCAGATCTTTCAGCAGTTTCACTGATAGCCACTCTGCTCTCTTGGCGGCCCCATAGCATCTCTGTTCTGGTTGTGCTGGTATTTGACCGTTAACGTTTGTCTGGTTGTCAGGGGGACTAATGTCAGCAAATCCTGAGGGAAGGCAGGATTCTTTTATAAGAAACCTGCCTCTTGTCAGGTCTCTACATGATCTTCAAGTTGGGGTGTGGAGAATAGTATCTAGTAAAAAGAGACATAGAGCCACTTTTTACAAGCCCAGAGAGAATCTAGGAGATCTAATTTCTGAATTGCATCTGTCCAGGTAACCGTATATCACTATTGCAACTCTCAGGGTTCTGATCATGGAATAGGAAACCAAACTTCTCTGAAGTCCAATGCTTTCATGACTGAGTGCCAGGCCTGGTCCTTTGCTCTCCTTGCTCTCTGGATACAGAAGGTTAGATCTCCTTAAATCTTGCAAAAGAAGCCCTCTGGCTTTCACTTTTTGCCTGGAATTGGTGATTAATCAGTATGGTATCTGCTTTCACTTAAGCCATTAAAAGAATTGTATGCAAGATTTACTACATTGCTAGCCCCTGAGTATACATGATGAACAAGAGAGAGAGTACTCTGCCTCTAGCAGATCATTTCCTTTAGTCCTAACAACAATCCTACAAAGAAAGCAGTGTTTCGCCAATTTTTAAGATGAAGAAACTCAAATCATTTATCTATAGTAGAATAGAGATCATAGAGACTGTTAGAGACCTACCCGGGTAACTGAGAAAAATTTGTCCCATATTTTTAGCTTATTCTAGAAACAAGACCTCATTCTACCCTGGCAGAGCCTCTAAGGGTTTTCTCCCCTTAAGTTTCCCATCAGGTTTAATATTCCCTTGTTCTTCCCTCACGTAGCCCATACATTTCCCCTCTATCTACATAAAGATTTACAGTTTCATACTTGTTTCTAGGTTTACCTGATAGTTTTTAAACTACTGTTTGATGTTTGTCATCTTGTAACTAATTCCATATCCTCACCTCATACATGTTAAAAAAGATGCTTAGGCCTCAATATTACTTTCTCTTTTATTACAAGACTCAGCAAAGATGTTTGTGATTAAAAGAAAAATTGCATTTCTATGTTGGCTGTTCTCTGAACATATATTTTTATACCATTAAATAACATGTTAATATTAGGAATATACTATAAAAAAGATTTAGATCCTTTAATAAACATTATTAGAGAAATCTATTATAAGCTAATAAGCAGAGAAATGATTTATATCTAAATATATTCATTTCATAAAGAGAAATTATGTAAATGTCCAAATTTAGGGAAAATGTTATATTAATCATGGCATAGCCATTAAAAGCATATTTTATATGTATATAGGGGTAAGTACTGGTGATAGAAATATATACTAGGAGCTCCAAAGCTTGTGGAAGAGATTAGGGAAGTTAGAAAATACATGATACTAAGCTGAGACTTGAAGAATGAGAATGAATTAGGTACCCAAAGAGGGAGAGAAATGTTTATATTATTCTAGGTTTCTGGTGGGGCAAGAGGACACATTTGAAGAGCTAAAGACATTCAGCAAGAAGTCACAATAGAATTAGCTAATTACTGGCCTGATTACTTGGACTGTGTTCCTTTCTCTCCTACTAAACCGTAAAAATTATGAGGGCAGGAAATATATCTCTTTTGTTTCCTTTTGTATTCCCCAGGACTGAGCTTGGTCCCTGGTACACAGTTAGTAACCCAATGATTATTTGTGGGGGGACAAAAAAAAAAAAACCCAGCAGAACCAGGGGAGAACCGGAAACCCATGAAGCTGAGGAAAAACTTTGTGCACATCACAGGGATACTTCAATGTTAACCTTACAGGTGATGCAACTGACGCAGCTTTTAAAATAGTGCTCAAACTTCAAACTCATAAAGTGGCTATATAGTGAAGTGAGGTTAAGAACTCAATTCTATCCAAAGCCAGTGTAGTTTCCAGTATACATTATAACTCTTAGAAAACAAAAACAAAAACACAGGCCTAGTTCTGAAGTATGGAGCCAGTGGATCCAGGGAACATTTCACTTTAGTTCTCTGCTCTATCAACCCAGCCAGCCAAAAATTCTGAGAAAAAAACTCACTTCACTTGATGAAAGCTGAAATATAAACATATAATAACCAATATCAATATCTATTTTATTCTTATAAATATTGGCCAAAATAAAAAATCACTGTTCAAATCACAGCCAAATTCTTGCTACATTAATTAACAGCCCCTTCTTAGAAACCAATTGTAGAATCATTAATTTCTCCAGTAACTCTTTTGCTTTTCAACTAATATCTTTTATTCCCTTTTTGCTCACTGTATTTTAGTTTTATACATTATTAAGCTTTTTGTTGATTCTAGTCTGTTTAACTTCTTTATCTTGTTTTACTGACAATATAATACATATATAGTATATATATATATGGGGGGGGAACAGAGGGAGAGAGGGACTCTGACTGACTCAATGCCACTGGGATAAAACTGAATGATTCCAAATAAGTAAATAGTTTCTCAAAAAATTTAACTGCTTTAGAATGAATTAAATCCTACGTGGGACTGTCACCTCTAAGGGAAAAGATAAAAAATATCACTTAGATTTCAGGCCAACTAGATGAATAAATCTAATCTTCAAATTTAAGTCCTAGAATTAAACTAGGTCTTATCCATTCACTTTAACCCTCGAAAGTTCATCTGCTTTTGCTCTCTGCTTTTCTCGTACAAACTGACGTTAATCATTTAGGTAAAAGTTTAAATATGAATGTCTGAAAAAATAAAGTCAAACAGACTGGCAATCTAGTCATCTTGTCAAGCTGTGGAAATTACTGTGGAGTCTTCTTCTTTCTAATATTTGTCTTTTAAAATAAGAAACCTGAAAAGACTATAATAATCAGTACTATGGTAAGATTGTTAGCAAATCAGGATCTTAAAATTACACTGACGCAACGTGTTGGGACACTGCCAAGAAGACCTTCTAGTCCCTGAAGCTAGTGGCAACTGTGCCATTTGATGGATCACAAACTACTAGATCTATAAATGAATGCCGTCGTTAAACATTTCTGTGTTCAGAAAGCTTTGAATTTCTGCATTTGAACAGTTATTCCGAACATACCCTCTATATCCACATACATGAGAGAGGTCACTGTCTTTAAAATCAGTTCATTCTAATCATGAGTGCATTACTGTCCCCCATGTCAACCTCACACCTAACTACCAGAGATTAGACCTCTACTTAATATCATTAGAAATGAGGTAAAAAAAAAAAAAAGCAACAAGCAGACAAAACAAAAATATTGTGCAAGTAGATTAAGTTAACTAAATAATAACAGCTAATAACAACAACAACAAAAAGAAATAAGTTCAGAACCTAAAGTAATATTTTTGTGATATGTATGTACTTTGAGTGAATAGTCACAGATAATACAGTAATAACCTGTGTAAACTTCAAAACTGGAGACTGCTTCTATCTTTGAAATAATTCTATAGTATTGCCAAAGCTAATCAGTGTCAATAATCTAAATTCCTTAGTGGTTTTCACTAGGCTTAAAGTAGGCCTACCGTGTCATAAATGGACAAATTTTTATTTTATCAAGAAGTTGAAAAATTCCACAAATTTTCCATTAAAATTCACAGTATATTGAAATAGACATTTTATTTCTCATTTTAAAAATCAAAAGTCAAATTACATTTATGAACTCACTGCTGGACACTAAACTGGCAGTGATTGCTTACCAGGTGAAGTATCTGTGAACTGAGCTTTGGCTAACATTTGAAGAGAAAACAATCTGCTTGGACTCTGATGTAATAAACTAAACCAGTGGGCTTCCCTGGTGGCGCAGTGGTTGAGAGTCCGCCTGCCAATGCAAGGGACACGGGTTCGTGCCGCGGTCCGGGAAGATCTCACATGCCGCGGAGTGGCTGGGCCCGTGAGCCATGGCCGCTGAGTCTGCACGTCCGGAGCCTGTGCTCCGCAATGGGAGAGGCCACAACCGTGAGAGGCTCGCGCACCGCAAAAAAAACAAAAAAAAAACAAAACTAAACCAGCAATTTCTTTTCTTGAAGCTCATCTCATTACCTGGCCTTCCGAGGCAGAAAACTGGATGTAAGTGAATGCTGTGAGGCTTAGCACAAAGTGAGACAGTGGAATGTTATGTATTATGACAAGAAAATCTGGTAATATTTCAGAAATCAAAATGCTCTTAATGGTGCAATAAAAAAAATCTATAAAACACCACACTATAAAAATAAGCTATCTTATATTAACGGGTGTAATGATGCCAAATGTAGAACACTGACAGCCTAGGCAGATCTCAAAAAAATAAATAAAATCTAAAAAAGATAATTCATCTGAAAGTTAGTCATTTTAACTTGAAGCAAATGGATAAACCTTACCTTTAACTTGAAGAATTACAGGTTGATTTGTTATTTTTGAAAAAGAAAATTTGCAACCTCCTTCTTAAGGTTTGTGTATGTATCAGTGTGTGTGTGTGTGTGTGTGTGTGTGTGTGAGATGCTAATTCTACAAGAGGAAGCTGTATAGACTATAGACATATAACATAAAAATAAAATAAGAATGAAGAAGCCCGTTTTCTAATTTAGGATTTCATTACAACATTAAATTATTTGTGTGTATGATAGTATATCCCCTCTAATACTTGATAGATTTTTCAGTCCTCAGGTGATAAATAGCTGGGATAAATAAATATCTTTTTTGCCTTGCAGTATATCTATGATAACCAAATTATATAATGAGATGTTAGGCTTCTCGTAACTTCCATCGTCTAGTAGACTAATCTCAAGAATCTTTTTTTTTTTTTAAGATTTATTTATTTAGGCTGCACCGAGTCTTAATTGTGGCATGTGGGATCTTCATTGTGGCATATTTAGTTGCAGCATGCAGGATCTTTAGTTGCAGCTTGTGGGACTCCTAGTCGCAGCATGCATGCAGTATCTAGTTCCCTGACCAGGGGAGGAACCCAGGCCACCTGCATTGGGAGTGTGGAGTCTTACCCACTGGACCACCAGGGAAGTCCCTAATCTCAAGAATCTTAAAGATATTTTTTCTTGGCCAAAGATTCATTCGTGTTGAGAATAAAGACCAAAAGAATACCTGCCATCATAGATCTTAAATTATAGCAAAGATTTTACAGTAAGTAAAAGATAAAAAATATATGCAAAAACTTCTAAATTCAGCTTCATCATATGGAGCTTTCTAATATGAGGGAAATAAACAAGGTGATATAGAGTAATTGGTGGATGGCTTTGCATTTAGAATGCGTGGTCAAGGAATGCATCTCTAAGAAAGCTGCAATTAATTTTAAGCTGAAAAATGAGGAAACGGTTATGTGACAAGCCAATAAAAGTGTCTTGCTGGAAGAGAAGGAAGTTCAAGTGCAGAGACCGATGTGGGTAAAATTTTTTTGTCTCTTTGAGCAGGAGCAAGGAACTCTGTTTGCCTAGAGTGGAATGAGCAGGGGGAAAGCAGGCTATTTCAGATGAGAGTAGGAGACAGACAATGGCAGGTTATTGGAAGGTTTCCAGTAGGGAACAACATGATCTAATAGACACTTTAATAGTCTTAGGATAAAATATAGCACTCATGTATGTACACAAGTGTCAACAAAAAATACACTTCAGTGATTTGTCACAGAGTGATCACCTTTGTAAACATCACCAAAAAACAGAACATCAGCAGCATCCCAGAAAATTCCCTTATGTCCTCTCTTCAGTTGCAAGCCACTGCTCACCACATTAGAGACCATTATCCTGACTCTGATTATAAATGCTTTCTTGATTTTCCATGTAATTTTAACACCTAACAAGGCATCCCTAAACATTATAGTTTAATTTGCATGTTGAAATAAATTCAGTCATTCAGTATTTATTCTTCTATATCTACATTTATTTATTTGATATTATTTTTGTGAAATTTGCTTGTTTTATTGTCTTTGGCTTTAGTTTGTTCATATTTGTTGCTATAAAGTATTACAGAGACTGAGAGAATCACAACAGAACTGGAGTCCCTGGGAGAGTCTGCCTAATTCCAGTTGGCTCTTATTGCTAGAGTACTGCCATTTGGGGTCCCAAATGAAGAAGAAGAGTGTTTCCCAAGCCACCTACTTTCCTGGCCTGGAACTCAGTCCCATGAGTGTGACAGAAACACTCTTTACTCTATCAGCCACCCCTCCTGGAATGAATGAAAGCCCACAGGGCAAAAGTCGTCCACCCGCCCTGGGGATCTCCATCCATAGTCAGATGATGGCCCAGTTTCTTTACTCTCTTATTAGCTTTCTGAGCCTTCAAGTAGATGGATATATACATATAAACACACATGTACACACATACACATAAATCTGTTCGTGTATATGTACATGAATATGTTTATGTATATGCATGCATATGTATATAATAGTACTAGTTGTTCTCTTTGTAGGATTGGCCCAAATTACCTAGTTCTTATTACAATAAGTAAAGTCTCCCTAATTTGTATTTAAAAAAAATACTGACTGCCTTAAGGAGAATGGATTTATTTAAGTGGTAAGAGTTGAAGACAGGATATAAACTAGACCAGTAATGCTGTTGTTTGCACAACAGATGAAGATGTCTTTGGCTGGATATGATAGCTGTAGAGAGAGATTTTTTTTCTTTCGGTAGAAATCTCAGGACTTGCCAATTGTTAGGATACGTATGATATGGGAAATAGAGGTTTTAAAGAGGTTGACTTCCGAGGGAAAATTGTTTCTAGGATCAACTATTCCTATTCCACTGCAACTAGGTATCTTAGTCAAATGAGATTATCTTCTTTGGTGTTATTCTTTAACATTGTATTTTTAAAATATATTCTCAGATTGTAGGTTTTGGAAATATATTTATAAGATGATACATGTGTTAAAACAAATAAAATTTCAAATACCACAAACAGATAAACTAAAGGAAGAATAGTACAGTCTTTTATTTTTAAAACCTTGGCTATTAAAATCATGTCAAGTATATGCAAATATATTGCAGGCTGCATGTGTTATATGAAACTCTGATGCCTAATAGTGTAGGAAAGCTAAAATCCAATCAAATCTGCATCCAGTTAAAGGATTTCCTTAAGAAAACCCACCTGGTTCAAAACAAATGTAGTCTTTGATAAACTATTGTCTAATGAGTTTCTCTGCTGAGTGAGTCATTGAATTCAACAACCATTTGCTTTAGCTGAAATGAGGTACCTGAAAGTTCATTGTTGAGACTAGAAATAAAACTATTCAAAACCAGGAAATTAAAAAAGAGTAGAGCCATAGAGGAGACATTTCTATGAATGATATATTTGTTAAAACTGGATTCTGGATGTCTAAGAAAGTCAGGATTAAAGGCAAGAAGGACAAGTATTAAAGAACAAAAGAAATGTCTAATATAGGAATGAAATATAAAGTCAAGAGAAAATTTTAAATTTGACTGAAAGTATTGAGGGATATATAGAAGAGTTAACTTTATCGGGTAAGTTTATAATTACTAATAAAATAAATGATCATTTTCACAAAGGGCTTTTAAATGTGGAGTAAGTGATACACTGGGTAACTGTAACAGTATCATTGTACGCATCAATCTGTGAATCATATCATTGACCATTTAAGAAATATCATAATAATGATTAGAGGAGAAAGAAGTGAAACAGGACAAATAAGGTGTACTTTGCTATCATACTTAAAACAATGGTGACATCTAAAATAGGAACAAACATTCCTTGAGTTAATTTTATTAGGAAATATTTACATCACATAAGATTGGAAAATATTGGTGGACTTCAGAAATTACAGTAGAGATATTTTATAATTCTTGGTAGATTTCTTTTGGCAATCATAAAAGGGCAATTATATTCTTCTCTGTGAGTTTGGAAGTAGTTAGTATACGATTATCATGACCTTATGGTCCTGTATTGTAGGGGATCATGCCATTTTAAAATACTTTCTTCCTATGGTTGTAAATGCAGGGATTTGGGGGGATGTTTTGTTTCTGTTTTGGCTCAGTAATACTAATAACACAAATTATTAACAATAGCTCTATAGACAATACTTCTCAGGAGTGAAGAGTGGAGGGTATGCCCCATGGAGACCTGTAGTAACACAATATAAGAGAGGTAGCAAGTGTAAAAGTAAACCCCAAGTGAGTTTATAACTGTGGCCCCTTTCTGTCTTTCCCAAAACTCCTCATATACTTTCCTATCCATTTAGTCAAACCATGTGACTCAGTTTTTGATTCATAAAATATTATCACCATGGGTATAACATGGTGTGTGGGTGTGGGTGTGGAGAGAGAGACAGAGAGAGAGAGAAGGAGGGAGGGAGAGGGAGAGAGAAAGAAAATATGAGAATGAACGAAGAGCTGAAATGCGGATAACACTTTGTAGTTGTTGTTGGTCTAAATGAAGCACATTAGTAGTTTTGTTAACCTTATTTAGCTTTCTGTGTTGAAACTAATCTGGCTTTTTCCCCAAAACTTTGGTTAATATATTCTGTAATTTATTCATCACCCTTTTAATATTGAGTCCTTAAAATGAATCAAAAACTACTCCAGAAGATTATGATACATTGGTCAAATGACTTGTTATAGAAATGTAATTCTACATTTATTTAGGCTTTTCTACATGGGGCTTTTTTCCTCTACTTTTCTCCCTAGAAACTATACATTGTAGCCAGTCTTGAACTGTTATAAAATGTCCCTTTACTTTTTCTACCTGCTAGTACCTACCTTTCCTCCAATACTCTACTTCCATAGCCAGCACCTCCACTAACTTTGGATAGATATAAATTAAAATTATGAGGATTGGTTAGAAAATAACCAATTATAGAAAAGAACATAAAGCTCATGAAACAAGGTGGAGGGTTGAAGATTCAGATACTTATTTACTGGGAGGCAAGAGTAAGCTCTATGTTTTTGACAGCGTGTATTGAAAATAAACTACTGCAGAAAACCATGTCCAAGAAAAAAAATAAGTGAAGTTGCAGGTCCCATAACCCTGAACTCAGACAGAAAATGAAGATAAGTAAAAATCTAAACCACACAGGCCTTTTAACAGATTCCTATTAGCTACATGCAGTTTTGTATAACTCAAACACATTTTTGGACCCTGAAACACATTTAAGAAATAAAAGGAGAAGCGCCTTCAAGGTGGCAGAGGAGTAAGATGTGGAGATCAACTTCCTCCCCACAAATATATGAAAGATACATCTATATGTGGAACAATTCCTACAGAACACCTACTGAATGCTGGAAGAAGACCTCAGACTTCCCAAAAGGCAAGAAACTCCCCACGTTCCTGACCAGGTGGCTGACAGGGTCTTGGTGCTCCAGCCTAGTGTCAGTCCTGAGCCTCTGAGGTGGGAGAGCCAAGTTCAGGACACTTGACCACCAGAGACCTCCTGGCCCCACATAATATCAGTCAGTGAGAGCTCTCCCAGAGATCTCCGTCTCAACGCTAAGACCCAGCTCCACTCAATGACCAGCAAGCTCCAGTGCTGGATACCCCATGACAAACAACTAGCAAGACAGGAACACAACTGCAACCATTAGCAGAGAGGCTGCCTAAACTCACAGTAAGTTCACAGAAACCACCAAAACACACCATTGGACGCAGTTCTGCCCACCAGAAAGACAAGATCCAGCCCCACCGACAAGAATACAGGCACCAGTCCCCTCCACCAGGAAGCCTACACAAACCACTGAACCAACCTTACCCACTGTGGGCAGACACCAAAAACAATGGGAAGTATATACCTGCAGCCCCCAAAAGGAGAAAAGGAGACCCCAAACACAGTAAGTAAGACAAAATGAGAAGACAGAGAAATACACAGCAGATGAAGGAGCAAAGTAAAAAGTAAAAAGCCACCAGACCAAATAAATGAAGAGGAAATGGGCAATCCACCTGAAAAAGAATTCAGAGTAATAATAGTAAATATGATCCAAAATCTTGGAAATAGAATGGAGAAAATACAAGAAACGTTTAACAAGGACCTAGAAGAACTAAAGAGCAAACAAACAATGATGAACAGCACAATAAATGAAATAAAATTTCTCTAGAAGGAATCAATAGCAGAATAACTGAGGCAGAATGGATAAGTAACCTAGAACATAAAATAGTGGGAGTAACTACCACAGAGCAGAATAAAGAAAAATGAATCAAAAGAATGGAGGACAGTCTCAGAGACCTCTGGGGCAACTTTAAACGCATCAACATTTGAATAATAGAGGTCCCAGAAGAAGAAGAGAAAAAGAAAGGGATTGAAAAGATATTTGAAGAGATTATAGTTGAAAACGTCACTAATACGGGAAAGGAAATAATCAAGTCAAGGAAGTGCAGAGAGTCCCATACAAGATAAATCCAAGGAGAAACACACCAAGACACAAATTAATCAAACTATCAAAAATTAAACACAAAGAAAAAATATTAAAAGCAGTAAGGGAAAAGCAACAAATAGCATACAAGGGAATCCCCATAAGGTTAACAGCTGATCTTTCAGCAGAAACTCTGCAAGCCAGAAGGGAGTGGTGGGACATATTTAGAGTAATGAAAGGGAAAAACCTACAACCAATATTAGTCTACCCAGCAAGGATCTCATTCAGATTTGATGGAGAAATTAAGACCTTTACAGACAAGCAAAAGCTAAGAGAATTCAGCACCACCAAACCAGCTTTACAACAAATGCTAAAGGAACTTCTCTAGGCAGGAAACACAAGAGAAGTAAAAGACCTGCAAAAACTAACCCAAAACAATTAAGAAAATGGTAATAGGAACACACATACTGATAACTACCTGAAAGGTAAATGGCTGAAACGCTCCATCCAAAAGACATAGACTGGCTGAATGGATAAAAAAACAAGACCCGTATATATTGCGATCTACGAGAGACCCACTTCAGACCTAGGGATACATACAGACTGAAAAAGTGGGGATGGAAAAAGATATTCCATGCAAATGGAAATCAAAAGAAAGCTGGAGGAGCAATTCTCATATCAGACAACATAGACTTTAAAGTAAAGACTATTACAAGAGACAAAATTGGACACTACATAATGATCAAGGGATCAATCCAAGAAGAAAATATAACAGTTGTAAATATTTATGCACCCAACATAGGAGCACCTCATTACATAAATCAAATGCTAAGAGCCATAAAGGGGAAATCGACAGAAACACAATCATACTAGGGGGCTTTAACACCCCACTTTCACCAATGAACAGATCATCCAAAATGAAAATAAGGAAACACAAGCTCTAAATGACCCATTAAACAAGATGAACTTAATTGATATTTATAGGATATTCCATCCAAAAACAACAGAATACACTTTTTCTCAAGGGTTCATGGAACATTCTCCAGGATAGATCATATCTTGGGTAACAAATCAAGCCTTGGTAAATTTAAGGAAATTGAAATTGTATCAAGTATGTTTTCCAACCACAATGTTATGAGACTAGGTATCAATTACAGGAAAAAAACTGTAAAAAATACAAACACAGGGATGCTAAATTAAATAACCAAGAGATCACTGAAGAAATCAAAGAGGAAATCAGAAAATACCTAGAAACAAATGACAGTGAAAACATGATGACCCAAAACCTATGGGATGCAGCAAAAGCAGTTCGAAGAGGGAAGTTTATAGCTATACAAGCCTGCCTCAAGAAACAAACATCTCAGATAAATAACCTAACCTTACACCTAAAGCAGCTAGAGAAAGAGGAAAAAAAACCCCAAAGTTAGCAGAAGGAAAGCAATCATAAAGATCAGATCAGAAATAAATGAAAAAGAAATGAAGGAAACGATAGCAAAGATCAGTAAAACTAAAAGCTGGTTCTTTGAGAAGATAAACAAAATTGATAAACTATTAGCCAGACTCATCAAGAAAAAAAGGGAGAAGACTCAAGTCAACAGAATTAGAAATGAAAAAGGAGAAGTAACAACTGACACTGCAGAAATACAGAGGATCATGAGAGATTACTACAAGCAACTATATGCCAATAAAATGGACAACCTGGAAGAAATGGACAAATTCTTAGAAAAGTACAACCTTCCGAGACTGAACCAGGAAGAAATAGAAAATATAAACAGACCAATCACAAGCACTGAAATTGAAACCATAATTAACAATCTTCCAACAGAAGCCCAGGACCAGATGGCTTCACAGGCGAATTCTATCAAACATTTAGAGAAGAGCTAACACCTATCCTTCTCAAACTCTTCCAAAATATAGCAGAGGGAGGAATACTCCCAAACTCATTCTACAAGGCCAATGTCACCCTGATACCAAAACCAGACAAAGATGTCACAATGAAAGAAAGCTACAGGCCAGTATCACTGATGAACATAGATGCAAAAATCCTCAACAAAATACTAGCAAGCAGAATTCAGCAGCACATTAAAAGGATCATACACCATGACCAAGTGGGGTTTATCCCAGGAATGCAAGGATTCTTCAGTACATGCAAATCAGTCAATGTGAAACACCATAGTAATAAACTGAAGATAAAAACCATATGATCATCTCAATAGATGCAGAAAAAGCTTTTGACAAATTCAACACCAATTTATGATAAAAACCCTCCACAAAGTAGGCATAGAGGGAACTTACCTCAACATAAAAAAGGCCATATATGACAAACCCACAGCCAACATCGTTCTCAATGGTGACAAACTGAAACCGTTTCCACTAAGATCAAGAACAAGACAAGGTTGTCCACTGTCACCACTATTATTCAACATAGTTGTGGAAGATTTAGCCACAGCAGTCAGAGAATAAAAGAAATAAAAGGAGTCCAAATAAGGAAAGAAGAAGTAAAGCTGTCGCTGTTTGCAGATGACATGATACTATACATAGAGAATCCTAAAGATGCTACCTGAAAACTGCTAGAGCTAATCAATGAATTTGGTAAAGTAGCAGGATACAAAATTAATGCACAGAAATCTCTTCTATTCCTATACACTGATGATGAAAAATCTGAAAGTGAAATTAAGGAAACATTCCCATTCACCACTGCAACAAAAAGAATAAAATACCTACGAATAAACCTAGCTAAGGAGACAAAAGACCTGTATGCAGAAAACTATAAAACACTGATGTAAGAAATTAAAGATGATACAAACAGATGGAGAGATACACCGTGTTCTTGGATTGGAAGAATCAACATTGTGAAAATGACTATACTACAAAAAGCAGTCTACCGATTCAGTGCAATCCCTTTCAAACTATCAATGGCATTTTTCACAGAACTAGAACAAAAAATTTCACAATTTATATGGAAACACAAGAGACCCAGAATAGCCAAAGCAATCTGTAGAAAGAAAAACGGGGCTGGAGGAATCAGACTCCCTGACTTCAGACTATACTATATAGCTACAGTAATCAAGACAGTATGGTACTGGCACAAAAAAACAGAAAGATAGATCAATGGAACAGGATAGAAAGCCCAGAGGTAAACCCATGAACATATGGTCACCTTATTTTTGATAAAGGAGGCAAGAATATACAGTGGAGAAAAGACAGCCTCTTCTTCAATAAGTGGTGCTGGGAAAACTGGACAGCAACATGTAAAAGAATGAAATTAGAATACTCCCTATCACCATACACAAAAAAAACCTCAAAATGGATTAAAGACGTAAATCTAAAGCCAGACACTATTAAACTCTTAGAGGAAAACATAGGCAGAACACTCTATGACATAAATCACAGGAAAATCCTTTTTAACCCACCTCCTAGAGAAATGGAAATAAAAACAAAATAAACAAATGGGACCTAATGAAACTTAAAAGCTTTTGCACAGCAAAGGAAACCATAAACAAGATGAAAAGACAACCCCCAGAATGGGAGAGAATATTTGCAAATGAAGCAACTGACAAAGGATTAATCTGCAAAATTTGCAAGGCAGCTCATGCAGCTCAGTATCAATAAAACAAACAACCCAATCCAAAAATAGGCAGAAGACCTAAACAGACATTTCTCCAAAGAAGATATACAGATTGCCAAGAAACTCATGAAGGGATGCTCAACATCACTAATCATTAGAGAATTGCTAATCAAAACTACAGTGAGGTCTCACCTCACACTTGTCAGAATGGCCATCATCAAAAACTCTACAAACAATATGGGGCTTCCCTGGTGGCGCAGTGATTGAGAGTCCGCCTGCCGATGCAGGGGACACGGGTTCGTGCCCCGGTCCGGGAAGATCGCACATGCCGCGGGGTGGCTGGGCCGGTGAGCCATGGCTGCTGGGCCTGCACGTCCAGAGCCTGTGCTCCGCAGCAGGAGAGGCCACAACAGTGAGAGGCCCGCGTACCGCAAAAAAAAAAAAAAAAAAAAAAAAAAATCTACAAACAATAAATGCTGGTGAGGGTGTGGAGAAAAGGGAACCCTCTTGCACTCTTGGTGGGAATGTAAATTGATACAGCCACTATGGAGAACAGTGTGGAGGTTCCTTAAAAAACTAAAACTAGAACTACCATACAACCCAGCAATCCCACTACTGGGCATATACGCTAAGAAAACCATAATTCGAAAAGAGTCATGTACCACAGTGTTCATTGCAGCTCTATTTACAATAGTCAGGACATGGAAGCAACCTAAGTGTCCATTGACAGATGAATGGATAAGGAAGATGTGGCACATATATACAATGGAATATTACTCAGCCATAAAAGGAAATGAAATTGTGTTATTTGTAGTGAGGTGGATGGCCCTAGAGTCTGTCATACAGAGTGAAGTAAGTCAGAAAGAGAAAAAGAAATACCTTATGCTAACACATATATATGAATTTAAAAAACTGGTTCTGAAGAACCTAGGGGCAGGACAGGAATTAAGATACAAACATAGGGAATGGACTTGAGGCCACAGGGAGGGGGAATGGTAAGCTAGGACGGAGTGAGAGAGTTGCATGTACGTATATACACTACCAAACGTAAAATAGATAGCTAGTGGGAAGCAGCCACATAGCACAGGGAGATCAGCTCGGTGCTTTGTGACCACCTAGACAGGTGAGATAGGGAGGGTGAGAGGGAGAGGATATGGGGATATATGTATACATATAGCTGATTCACTTTGTTTTACAGCAGAAACTAATCCAACACTTTAAAGCAATTATACTCCAGAAAAGATGTTAAAAAAGAAAGCGTTAAAAAAAAGAAATAAAAGGAATTATATATTTCATTCCATAATTATAAATAAATAAATCTAATTTAAAAGGCCTGGTTAACGAAACATTTATTTGAGATTGAATCTTAGCCAAAATGCGATCAGACAGTGATAGTGACACACCTAAGCTTAAGTTCTTCTTACGCTATCTTTTTCTCTCGTTGAACTGGTGAGTCACTTGGAAGCCCAATCCTGGATCCTATTCTCTACTGTATACCCAAAGCCATCCGATAATAGGTTTTTCAGTAATCTTTGAATGGCTGAAAGCCACCAAAACACAAGTTGCAATAAAACACATCACTCATTTCCAAATAAATAATGTAAAAAGAAAAGTCTCTATTTGATAAATCACAATAAACATATCAGTACAACAAAACAAGTATTTTTATTATCTCTCATAAACTTTGGCTGAATAACCTTACCCTCATCCTGATGTTCTCATCTTTTACCACTTTGCATTTGCAGTATTCCAACATTTCCAACTTTTCAAATTATTCATTAGGCACAATATAGCACTCTTCACATCAGAGTGGCTGTCAGTGGGCAACCACAGGGTCTGCATGCTTGATGCTACTGAGGGTCGTGGGTAGCTGCTTTTGACTTTCCAAGAAATGCTTGAGAGTGTAGTAAACAGAATAATGCTTCCCACCCCCCAAGATGCCCGCATCCTCGTTTTTGGAATCTGTGAATTACGTTGTTACGTAGCAAAAGAGAGGAGGGTTGCAGAAGGAATTAAGGCTGCTGATCAACTGACTTTAAAATAAAGAGATTATACTGGATTGTCTGGTTGGGCCCAGTGTAATCCCAAGGTTCCTTATAATTGGAAGAAGGAAGTAGAAAGAGAGAGAACCAGGGAGATGGTAGCATGAGAAAGACCCAGCTGAAGGTTGCTGGCTTCGAAGGGGGCCAAGGAGCCAAGCAATGTAAATGGTGTCTAGAAGCTGCAAAAGGCAAGGGAATGGATTCTCCCCTAGAGCCCCCAAAACGAGAGAGCCATTTTGGACTTTTGCCCTCCAGAGCTGAAAGATTAAAAATTTGTCTTTCAAAGTGAGAGAGTGGCATGGACATATATACACTACCAAACGTAAAATAGATACCTAGTGGGAAGCAGCCGCATAGCACAGGGAGATCAGCTCAGTGGTTTGTGACCACCTAGAGGGGTGGGATAGGGAGGATGGGAGGGAGGGAGACGCAAGAGGAAAGAGATATGGGGACATATGTATATGTATAACTGATTCACTTTGTTATAAAGCAGAAACTAACAAACAAAAAAAATTTGTCTTTGGCACTGAGTTTGTGCTAATTTGTTTCAGCAATAGAATGCTAATAAAGAAGAGGAGAGTCAGAAAAACAGACTGTACAAAGTCAGAGAGGAAAGTTGTAAAAGATTCAGCAAGAACAGCATATAAGGACTTTGAAAGTTATTCAGAGTGAAGTAGGAAACCATGGAGGGTTTTAAACTAGAGGGTTTTAGAAAGTAAACTCAGTCTGCTCTGTGGAGGATGGATTACAGGCAAGCCAGAAGGATATCACCTAGAAAAACAGGCAAATAGAAAAGAGAAGGAAGCCCAGGAAGAGATGAGGAGTAGACAAAGAAAAAAGTACTAGAGGGCTTCCCTGGTGGCGCAGTGGTTGAGAGTCCGCCTGCCGATGCAGGGGACACAGGTTCGTGCCCCGGTCCGGGAAGATCCCACATTCCGCGGAGCGGCTGGGCCCGTGAGCCATGGCCGCTGAGCCTGCGCATCCGGAGCCTGTGCTCCGCAACGGGAGACGCCACAACAGTGAGAGGCCCGCGTACCACAAAAAAAAAAAAAAAGAAAGAAAAAGTACTAGAAAGCCAAACCATTTGTTACCATTACCTATTTTGAATGGTTACAGGTCAGGTGATTCATATGTTTTCTTTTTTATTTTTTTCTTTCTGTTTTACAAGTTTCTTTATTGAGCATATTTTACATAAGTACTCTTTAAAAAATAGCAATATATGGCATAGGACTTGGAGAATAAATCAGCCACAGGTATGAGATATTAGTTCCTATCCTGTGAAGAGAAAAGATGACATTGGGTAATGCACAATGGAATGAAATACAGAAACCATGGGAAGATTTCATGGTTTTCCCTGTTTGCCTTCATCTTGGCAGGTACAAATAGAAGTTGGGCACTGAGATATTTTTATCATGCACCTGCAGACTCAGGTAAACTGTTTTTCTTGACATGATTTCTCAGGAGTTTTTATATTTTTATGTGAGCAAATTTATAAAAGAACTTTTATTTCCAGACTATTCAGTGATTTGCTGTTTCTAAGCTTAATGTCTGTACTAAACTAATAATGTGCATTTTCAACAAATAACAATATCTCTAATTTAAATATAAAGAAAATTATTTTTTAAACACATATATTTGAAGGGACATGTCAGTAGGTGTCTACTGAACTTTTTTATTTTTTTCGTTTATCCTCTCATCCAAAGAATGATTTACATGAGGCTTCCCTGGCAGTGCCGTGGTTAAGACTCCGTGCTCCCAATGCAGGGGGCACGGGTTCGATCCCTGGTCAGGGAACTGAGATTCCACTTGGCACACAGCGCTGCCAAAAAGTAAAATTAAAATAAAATTTTTAAAAATTACCAATACATCCTAATTCAAAAAAAAAAAAAAAACAGAATGATTTACACACAATCATTTGAGCTTTCTCAGTCTTTGATTCGGCCATCCAGAAAGCCCAGAACACTAGTTCACTAATTTTTGATCTGGCGTTTTGCATCATGCAGAGATGGCCCAAAATGAAACCAGTAGTGGCCAAAGCTCTGCATACTTATCTTATACGTTCTTTAATGAAGTAGGAGCCACTGTCAAGACCAGCACTTATGAGAAAACTGATTTCAAAACCAGAAACCTCTCATCTCATCATCTGAAATCAGATAGAAGGTATGCAGAGGCTCTCTCCAAGTGCAGATAGGTTAACTAGTTTTCTTAGGATGGCAGTACAATTCATCCATAAGTAAGACCACCCAGGATCTGAATTGAATGAGCCATTTAATAAAATGTACTTTCACCTGCTGGTTTAAGTATTGATACTCCCAGAGAAAGAATGGTATAGATCTGTCCAAAAACTGGTTCCCTGATTAGGAGTTCCAAAACACTGCTGAAATATACCTTTTATTTTGGGACAATTTATTAAAAAAAAAACAAAAAACACAGGTTTGAATTGTAGTCAATCCAAGATATGAATATGAGCAAATAGAGTTCAGCTGACAGAGAATGGGAATTTTGCTGCGACACTTTTCACAGCTTGAATACACTTAAAATACTGTGAGAAAGACAGGCTTACCCTGTTTTGCATTCTTAGTCAGTGCTGACAGTGTCGTGCCATTTTGCAAGGGAAGATCCAGCAGAAGAAAGAGAAGGCAACATAAGTGAATCATGTCATATCCACTATAGATGAAAATGCAGTGAAAGAGAGAACTTCTCATAGAGAAGGACTTTTGAACTTTAACATTATAATTAATATCTTCCCAAAAGACATTCACAATTACTTTTTAAAAACCAAAAATATTAGACCAAAGTGACCTTTCACAAACAGAATGAATAAGTTGTCATAATTTCTACTGTTTCCACTGCATTGATAAACATAACATTCAAACTTCAAAAGTGAGCATTTGTCCCTCAGAGATTGTGCCTCTTTTGTGAAGAAATTGAAAAGAAGGTAAATAGTAGATGTTACTAGCAATTTCCAGAAGGTACTCTATCTGAAACTCCTGAGATTAGCTCTTAGCTCTCTATGCCAATGTTTGCTTTGTTGTCTAAAATGACATTATGGTCTGCTGCTTACAGAAGCAAAACATTTAGTGCAACAAGATATTTGTTGCCTACTTATAGGGTTTGTGATTTTTTTACTAACAATGGCAGAATTTTCTGCTTACATTGAATAATTTACCTGGATGTATTCCTGCCATTTACTATTTTACTATTTAGAAATCTATGAAAATTTCTGAGAATGAAATTTTAAAATTGGGACTTTTATCTGGGTCACATAAAAGGAATTACACTGAACATTTTTTTCATCAAAACAAAAATGGTAGGGGCTTCCCTGGTGGTCCGGTGAGTAAGACCCCACGCTCCCAATGCAGGGGGCCTGAGTTCGATCCCTGGTTGGGGAACTAGATCCTGCATGCATGCTGCAACTAAGAGTCCGTATGCCACAACTAAGAAGTCCGCATGCTGCAACTAAAGGTCTCACGTGCCACAACTAAGACCTGGCACAGCCTAAATAAGTAAATAAATAAATGTTTTTTAAAAAAAACTGGTAGAGAGAAAGTTTCAAGCTTCCATTTGGTCTAGGTCTTCAAGTACCGAAAACTATAGATTCCTATAAGACTGGTTGGAGAATTTACTCTAAGGAGGATTTAAGATTCCTGAACCCAAAAAATTTGGGATTACCAAGGAAAGAGCCAAAGTCTGAGAAGACATTTTAGGACCCATTTCACTTCAAGCTCGTGTCTACTTGAGACATAAATGAAATTTTTTCATGTACCTGGGTCAATAATAAAGAAATTCCTTGAATTAATGTTTCATCTCTGTTTTTAACAATGAACAGCATTCACCTACTTTTAGATAGTGTGATATTTTGGCACTTCCTCCCTAATATTTTAGGGTGGGGGGCACAATGGATCCGTTATTTGTGATCATTTTCCTTGACCACAGAATTACAGTCCATCCAAGTGTCTAACTAACATTCCCTGATTTAGTCCACCATGGCAGGCAATTCCTCTGTCTCACTCCTGGAAATTATGTTGCCTGATGCCATCTGTGGTAAACTTTATTATTGTTCACAGACTTTCCCCTGATAGAAGAAAGTGTTACATTTGCTCGTATAACTTCTTGACTTCCGGTGTGACATGAGACTCTCATTGCCGAATAGCATATGAGGAGAAATAGTGGGTGTCTCCTCTGGGCAGAACCTTTAAGAACCAGTGTATAGTTAGCATGTCCTTTCTTCCCCGCCGTTGCAACAGCTAGCAGTGTTCCAGGTAGACTGAAAGAAATATGCAGCCAACTTACAAATTCATCTTGCATGTGTAGCACGAATAAAAAATAAAACCTCGGGCTTCCCTGGTGGCGCAGTGGTTGGGAGTCCGCCTGCCGATGCAGGGGACACGGGTTCGTGCCCCGGTCCGGGAAGATCCCACATGCCGCGGAGCGGCTGGGCCCGTGAGCCATGGCCGCTGGCTGGGCCTGCGTGTCCGGAGCCTGTGCTCCGCAACGGGAGAGGTCATACCAGTGAGAGGCCCACGTACCGCAAAAAAAAATAGATAAATAAATAATTAAATAAAACCTTTTGGTTGTAAGTCACCAAGACCTTAGGTTCTTTGTGCAACAGGATAACCTAGCCTTTCTTGACTGGTACAGTATTCATCTCTCAGAGTTTGTAGGTTTTCCAGGGCCAAAAGTAAAGTCCAAGAAGTCATTCTTATACAAGATGTTCAAATTGTAGAAGATGAAATAATTAACTTTCAGTCTCTGGAATTCAATTTCGTATCTTTCACAAAGAGAGTTAAGAGAGGTAATGCTCACTCTTCCATTTTCCAAATCACTTTCTTGGAATGCAGTGCCTTGAAAATCTGAGGTTACTTGGAATAAGGAATTCAGCTTTTCACCCAGTGCCTGTGTTGGGGTTTTGGGTCAAGGCAGAGTCTCCCTTTCCTTCACTGTGTCTGTGAGCATCCTTCCATACATGTGGTTCCATGTTGGTTGTAATGTATGCCAGATTTATAAAAGTGCTACATACACTTTGGATTGGGCTATAGCGTTTGATTTTGTACATTCCTGAAATGTCAATTAATGAGTTTGTAGTTCAGTTTGACCACCCTAGAGTAACAAACATAAAGGACAGAAAAATACAGTTGGGTTTTCCTTGATAATAATCATACAGATTGGCAAAGTCCCACTTATATCTTATCAAGGCATTTTCTTAGAAGGGTCTAAAGATATGTGTCTCTAACCACACTACTCCTACAGAATTGCTTTAGTTAGAGAGTTATTTTTTGGAATTTTTCTTATTTATTTTTCTTTTATTTTTAAAGTATAGTGATAAATAAAGAAAGGGATATTTTTAAAAACTAGACCTAAGACAGTGTTTTTTAATGGTATTATCCTTTTTTTGTTATGGCATGTTACCATGACCTAGAACAAAATATTTACTGATTAAATGTGTGTTATTAGCCCGTATGTATAATATTCAAAATAGAATGTGTAAATGGCCGGAAGTGTTTAATTTTTAAACAGGATTTTAGTATGGTATGTAATATAAATGCATACTTATGCAAATATATTAGTTTTGTTCAGAAATTGCCTGTTGTAAAATGCATTCAAATATATTTGCCTTAGTTCTTAAGTATATTTTACATTTGTTGATAAATCTTTAGCACATTTTTTCAGTTAGAGCCAAAGATCATTGTATTTGTCTCATTAATATTCCTCTTTCCCCACTCTGAAAAAAAAAACTAAAAATTAGGTGGTTTGTTCAAGTAGGCGTCTCTGTTGCAACATTTCAAAACAATTTCTAAGACATCTACAATAAATATTGAGTTTAATATTAAATCGATCAATTGCCTCCAAATCTATAGACATTCTTAAGACTGATTCTATAATAAACTATGTGTCTTGGGAAATTAGGAGAAATATTGTTCTTCGATTCTGAAGAGCTATGCCAAAGAACAGCATGCTACAAACAGTACTCCAAAACTCTGTCGTCGTCACATCTTTCTGTATCACTGTATGTTCTAA
Organism: Delphinapterus leucas; assembly: GCF_059928025.1. Classification (NCBI taxonomy): domain Eukaryota; kingdom Metazoa; phylum Chordata; class Mammalia; order Artiodactyla; family Monodontidae; genus Delphinapterus; species Delphinapterus leucas. The sequence goes on along the minus strand of NC_143137.1, from coordinate 66,984,481 downwards.
GGGCTAAGTGTTGGCTGAGACCCAAGACCGTGTGGATGCTATCGCAAGCCTTGCACTCAGGAGCAGCAGTGCATATGGGTGTGGGCTGTTCTTTCTGGTAGCAGAACCAGCCTGACCCACCGCAACACATCAAGGAACCTCCTGTTTGGATGCGTCTGTCTGTGGGGAGGTTTCCAGCTGGTCTATTTGCTATACATTCGGATGCTTTCATGTAAACAGTGAAAACATTGAGGGACTTGCCCATGGAGACTGACTAACAAGCAAAGGCTGACTTTGGCTGCTCTACAAGGATAAAATAATGAAGGTAAAGAGAGTAGAAAGATGGTGTAAAGAAGGTGGACGGTTAAGAGGGAAACACAGAAAAGCAGGAGAAAAGTTGCAAGGAAGAAAATAGGATAGGGTAATGGTTAAAAGTGCAAGGGGCACTTTATTATTCCTGGGAAAATATATAGTTGGTCAGAAGTAAATAATAGCAATTGCCAATTAGGCCTGACTACTAAAATATATTCTTACAATCAATTCCTGAGTGAGTTCTTTTCAAATTAGGAATTTGAACTTAGTATATTCATTCAATGTATGAAATATACCAGAAACACGGCAGTAAAAGATATTGCAAAAATAAATGTATTATAATCTTTCTCTCCCAGGCCAAAGCCATCTAGGACTATAACAGTAAAAACTCAAATAGAGGCCTCACTTATAGAATGTCAAGAATTCTAACACCTTCAAATTCTTCCCAGCCAGTTCAGCAAGTTCAAGGTGTGATTTCTCATATACCTGCAAACATGATCTTCCTGGCTCGGACATAGTATTTGCCATTTTCTCCATTTCTGATCCTGATAACATTAGAATCATAAGAATCTTAAGAAAATTTGCAAAGAAACCCTCTATCATTCCTGAAGTGTCACAGCCTCAGCTGCCTCTGCCATTTCCTACCCATTATATATTCCAGTGTACCCCAAAAGAACCAAGGTGCAAATGAGGCAATGCCATGGGATCAAATTGTGTTTAAAATTCTCACCTTTCAGATATACTTCACAGTAGCTTCTGTGAGGCCAGGATGCCCTGCTATTAAATTAAAATTATTAAAATGCCTTAGATCTAAAAAAGCATGTTAATGAAATATGATATAACAATTTGGCACCAAGTTCTAGAAGGTCCTATGTCAGCACCATTTCAATTTTCAGTTAAAATGTACCCTGGGCATCTACTTTATACCATAAATATATTTTAATAGAATTTCAGTGGTGTTTAATATTCTATCATGTAGATCTACTGTAATTTAACTCATGTTTTATCATGTCTTTATAAACTAAAAAAATACTTTTTGGAAAAAAGTGGATTGTCAAGAAATCCTTACCTATTGAAAGAAGTTTGAGGGGAGGAGATAGGTTATAAAAATATATGTAGTTCTACAATTCAACAAGAATGATAAACAGGTTTGCTTACCTTTATTATAGGGAATAGGGAGCTGTGTGGTATCATTGACGAAAAAAATTTCTGTCACTAAATAGCCTATAGTTCTTAGTGGAGGCAGATGTAACTGTGTTAAGAAACAATAAAGCTTCAACTACTACATCACAGTAAAACATGAACTTAATACATTCTGAATTTTAAGTATTAAAAAAAAGAACAAAATATTTTCTGTATACTAATAGGTCTAGTACCGTAGTATAGAATTCTGGCTAGCAACTACAATTATGAATGAGATCTCAGAACTTCTTGCATTTATATTCATAAAGAATAAAGAAATTTCTCTTTATGAATGAAGAATTAGAAAAATACTCACTTTAAAAGACATGATTGGGACTTCCCAGGTGGCACAGTGGTTAAGAATCCGCGTGCCAGTGCAGGGGACGCGGGTTCGATCCCTGGTCTGGGAAGATCCCACATGCCACGGAGCAACTAAGCTCGTGTCCCGCAACTACTGAAGCCCGCGTGCCTAGAGCCCAGAGCCCGTGCTCCGCAACAGAAGAAGCCACCAAAATGAGAAGACCACACAGCACAACGAAGAGTAGCCCCCGCTTGCCACAACTAGAGAAAGCCCACGCACAGCAACAAAGACCCAATGCAGCCCAAAATAAATTAGTTTATTAAAAAAAAAAAAAAAAAGACATGATTAAATGACAGTTTAATTTGTTACTTACAATTGACATTGTCCTAAAATTTGATTAGCTTCATCATCATTATGAACTAGCTTTGAAGATGTGTTTTCAAACTTCTGGAATTCTTCTAATCTTTACTGGCAGGACATCATTGACATTGTGGATTTGGTAAGGTCTCTTAAGAATTGCTAGTTGATTTTGTTAAGAAACTCTATTTTTTCTTAGTTGTTTCTTATCTTCTGTCAGATGTCCGAGGCAGAGAAAGTATGGCTGTTCCAGAGGCAGAGACCCTGTATGCATTGAAACTATTAAAATTTACACACATGGAGTTCATTTGACTCATTCTATACATGCTGCAATTAAGTGCTTGCTAAATGTTGCTTTCCTCTCTCTGAATGAAAAGCAATTAAAGGGGGAAAATGTGGAAAGATTTAAGCGTAAGCCTGGTTTAGCTGAAGAAATAGGCTCATGCTGAATTATAACCAAGTACCTTGTGTTCTGTCGCTGGGAAAAGAAAGCTTATGATTAAATATTAGTTGACCAAGTTTTCATACGAAGACTTTGTATTGATTAACAATTCTGTGTCAGGGTGTGCGGTAGGAATTGGGACTACAAAGATATATGAGCTGTGGTGCCTGCCTCAAGATTCAAGAAGATACGCACATTTAAAAACAGAATAAAACAAAGCAAAACTATGGAAGTTAAGTATATTCAAAGCAATGGAAACGTAAAAAGTGTTAATTACTTCTGCCCAAAGGTGGTAGAGGGAAGTTTCAGAGGCAGTGATGCTTAATCTCAATTTTAAACAAAGAAGAGAAATTTATCTAAGGCAATGGAGAAGGCCATGCAAAGTAGAAGAAGCTGCATTTGTAACACACACACGGGCAGAAACAGCACAGCGTGAGAAACTGGAAGTCTGATGTTAATGAGAAAAAGTATCGAGTGATAAAAAAATATAAAGTCAGGTAGGCAGGAGTCAGTTCATAAAGGGTCTTTTTTGGTGTACCAACAAATCTGAATTGGGGTAACTAGAAATCACTGAAGATCTTTTATAGATGAGAGGAGGTATGCATCTTAGTAAAAAAAAAACTCTGGCCAGGTATAAGAAGGTAGGATGAGTTATTACAAGAGAAAAGGTAAGGTAAAATTTGGAGGCTATTGCCAAAAACAGAACAGATCATTGCATATTACCTGCAAGGAACCATCTGGATACAGTGCCAAAATCCAAAGGAAGAAAGTGAAGCATGGGACTGTCAGATTTCGGGGGGAGCTACTCTGGAGCAAGCGGGCAGTCATTGACCACACAGGCAGGTACCTCTTCAAATCCTGGACTGTTCCTGCACCCAAGCAGGCAAGTACATTGCTCAAGCCCTCGGAAGGGGACATAGATGCTCAAATCTAGGGCAGTCTTCCACAATACGATGAAATATAAATATGCTTCCAATAATTTAAATCCCTCTAAAAATCATTCTGCAAGTAAAATTTTAAAATAATTAACTCCATATATTATCATATTGCTTATCTGTGGGTGCAAAAAGAAATTACTAATATGCAGATATATCTTTATACAAATGTACACACACTCTCCCCAACATGAGCAAAGGAAGGAAGGAGGGAGGGAGGAAGGAAGGAAGGAAGAAAGGAAGGAAGGAAAGGAAGGTAGGACCACTTACTAGTAACAACTGAGTAATATCATGTCTGTACAATTTTAGAACATGCCTTTTCAGAACAAGAGAAATGAATTTTACCATGAAAATTTATACACAGCATTTGTACGTAGAGTTGTCAGTCAATTAAAATCTGTTCTCTATGCCTTAGTACATGAAGACCCACCATTATAATATGATACTATGCTAACCAGAATGGTAAGACCCTAATCAACCCCAAACCCAGCACTCTAGCCTTGCTGTCATTATAAGCACAACGTGATAAACCAGAGAGCTCACAGTGCTTGATAGAAACATATTGGCTACGAGTATCAAGCAGTCAACCTGAATCCATAAACTACGCATGCACATCAGTTTCATGGTCTTACTCTATTATTGAATCTCATCTGAAACGAGATTGCCAAAACATCATCACAACTCCTATTGAGGAAAATTGTGATCCTTGTTATGAATTTAGACTAATAGGGGGACAAACATATTGGCTTGCATTATCTTCATCTCCTGGTTCTGCTATACCAAATATCCTATTATCAGAAACATCCATTCATTCATCTATTCTATCTGCCCCCAAAAATAGGCTCCCAATCTCAATACTACCATCTACAAACTATATTCTTCTTTCCCTTTTAGATCTTTTATTATTCACAAGGCATTTGTAGTTGGAACCTTTCATTTAAGAATGCTAGGGCAGCAGCCATTTGTAGAAGATAAAAATTGTTAAACGTCAATATTGTGCACTATGAACATCTCATGGTCCTTATGTCACTTATTTTGTTACATGGAGACACTAAGGGGTCAGAGAAAAAAACGTTGTCAGCCGTGGATAACATCTTGTTTAAACAACAAAAGTAGAGTGAAAATGGGCATAGTGAAAGAGGTTCTAACAATGTGGCAGATAAAGAAACTACTGTACAATGTAGTCTTCAACCTACTATGTGCATGGCTTCTTCAAAGACATAAATCTCAAAAAAAATGATTGGAAAATATGTTTTTCTGATCTAAATCTTTAAAAGTTCTTTCATAGTTTATGGTCATGTATATAGATTTAGAAAACACATTCCTTTTTTATCATATGAGATTTTTCTTCCAACTAATAATTTTGCATATATTATTATTTTGTATATGGCAGTAATAATGCCTGGCATTTGTATAGAATTTTTTTATAATTAAAGAACTTTAGTACTGAGAATCTGTGAACAGATTGGGATATTAAAAGGTTACTTTCACATATATCTTTTATATGTGCCAACCTGATTTGGATATTAAAAGGTTACTTTCACATATATCTTTTATATTTCTTTAAATTGACAGACCATTAATTCATCTAATTCTCCAAATAAATATACTATCATCATATGTTGTTTGTGAAAGATAATATATAAAGGACATAATTAGCAAGAGTTATTTGCTTTTTAGTCTCATTGCTGCCTTTCAAATCAGATTAAATTAAACCACATCTTCACGTATAGTACTGTATGCTTGTTTAGTTGTTTCAAATCAAAGTGTCAAGGAAAGTAGAGGCCAAAAGACATGTAACGGTAATGCTAACACACTGAAGGGGTATGGTTGTATGCATGATCTTTCAATAACCAAAACAGGCAAGAGCACCAAAATGTCTCTTCTGCTTTCTTTATCTTCATTAGCAAAATGTTAAAGTTTTGTTCTAAATAAGAAACATAGTATTGTTAGATTTTTGGCAAATGATAGTTCGCCTATATCCTCACCCCCTCAGCACCAGCATACATAACAAAAGGAAACCAATTTATTGGAATTTGTTTTCTTTTTTCCTTATAAATCCCAACTAAAAGCTTTTGTGTTTGAGGCATTTAAGCAGAGAATACCTTTTTTGTAGTGCTCTCTTTCAAAGTACTCAGGCCATGTGCTCTACCATTATTTTAGAATGGTAATGCTTTCCCTTTAAACGGTGCTTCCCTTGCCTCTCAAAGGCACCATTGTCTGCCTGGGATCCTTAGTTCGGTTGCTTTTAGCCCCTGATAAATTAGCGATGGAACAGAATAGGAGGCATTGTGGCTTCAGTGCCCTGTTATTAAATTGTGGTATGGTGCTAAAATGTGCACACCACAGCCTCTGTAATGACAGGTAACTGTTTGACTAATTGCATCAGATTCAATAGAATCACAGAGGTACACGGATCTTCAAATTCTTCCGTCTAGTCATTTCATGTTTTTAAGGAAGACTGAGGCCTTGGAAATTAAAAGACTTGTACAAGAACATAAAAACAGCAAGCAGCATAGCTTGGACCACGGCATGTTCTCTTTCTCATATTATTTTCCCTTTGAATGGAAGTTCTGATATCTGTTATAGTATTAAGAAAATGAATTTAAACTTGACCATAGACTTTTTAAAAAAAAAAGTTCTGAGAGGCTTATAAAATATTTTTCAAAGTTCAAGGCAGCTTTTAAAACTTTTTTGGTCAGTCATCAATTCCTAAATTGTTGTTTACTCAAGAGAGCCTGTGTTGCCATAGGAATCTATTCTTTTCAAAACTTGTCCCTACAGTCCTTTCCCTTCAAGCTTGTACCCATTTTATGTCAGTTGAAATATTTTCTATAAAGTAGTTAAGGAAGATATTACTATCTATGATTTATCTACTTCTAATCTGAACCCTAATAGCTATATATTTAAATTCTCTCTCTTTTAAAAAATCGCTTTCTACCTCATATTTTATTTATTTGTTCACATGCTACATCCCTCCTATTAATCACTTTTGAAGGTAAACAGACTTCTTAAGCATCTTTCAAGACTCCACAAGTTTTAGTCATAGCTTCACAGAAATAAGCCTTCAATATGTCTATTTAGTTAAAAAAGTTAATTTCTCTTTGACAGATAAAACATGTATAAAAATATTTTCTTAAGGTCATATAGGAAATTAGTAGAAGAGATAGGACTAAAATATTGTATCCATTTATTCACCTATTTATTTAGCATTGTACTACTTGGGGAAGGCCTCAGAATGAATGCCTTTATTACCAAAAAACCCCTGCTGAGAGGAGCAAATTTTCCAGGTCTCTTCCTAAAGAGGCAGCATTTTGCAACCCCTGTGCCCATGTGTGCCCCAGTCAGAGCTGACTGATCGAAAGGATGGGTGGGGTCCTGACCCAAATTACACAACACAGAAGCTAGGCTGAGGAGTGCCTTAACAGCTGAAATGCATGGTTTACAGAGGGGTGAGAGCAGCCAGGATACCAAAGGCCAGCTGAAGTTGGGAGGAAATAGAAACTATGATTAAGCAGAAGAGCCTAGTTAGGTGGGAGAAAGAGATGAAAATGTAGCGTATGTGCAGTAAAAAGTGAAAATGCCATGAGAGACAGAGTGTGCAGCCTGTGAGAGAGAAATAGAGTAGCCCGATGCTGGAGCTGCATCACTTTCGACGGCTATACTTTTCTGTTTCCTCTCTTATCCACGTACATCTTGAAAATTAAACCCTTTTCCCATGAGGTAAATTGATAGATATCCTTCTCTCATAACAGCAACAATAAAAGCCTTATAATAAACTTAGTTAAAGGCGTAGGATTCCTTGACCCCTGATTAGAAAAGTCAGTATATTTCCATCTTTCCACAGTGCCTACCCATTAATTCTCTATCTTATGGAACGTTACAGAATTTTTAATACAGATAATTAAATATTTGCGACCTATCTTAAGAAGTGTCGTAAAACCTTCTCTATGTAGCTAATTCTAAGATGTATTTTAGATTCAAATCGCATCCCGGTATTTCTCAGGAGTAAAACCAAATTTCCCTAACAAGTAAAACAAAGAAGAAAAATGGATTGCATCTAAACAAAAAGTTTCTAAATCTATGAACTACAATTCAGTGCTGGTTGTTCTCCTCTGATCCAGCTAATACCTTGACCTGGATTGCTCCCACACTGCCAGAATGTGAAGTTGCACTTCGAGAGAATATGTTTGATTTTTGTGACACTCAGTGGTGGAGCTGGAGAAATGGTGAATTCAGAGAAAGCCCCTGATCGTTCTCTCTCATCCCTCCCTCTGCCGTGTCATGAGGCTGCTGAAGTAGCCCTATGGAGAGATCTACCGGGCAAGGGACTAAGGCCTCTGCCCACAACTAGTGAGGGACCGAGGCATCCAGCCAATGGCCATTTGAGTGAGCCATCACAGAAGCAGATCAGCCTGGTAAATCTTCAGATGCTTGATGACAGCTTGGCTGCAACCTCATGAGAAACTCTAAGCCAGAATCATACTGTTAAGCCACTCCCAAATTCCTGACCAACAGAAACTCTGAGTTTATACATGCTTGCAGTTTTAAGCTGCTATAATAGATAACTAGTATGTTACCCTTACAGCCTATAGAGAGACCAACAAACTCAAAGATACTTAATGTTCTGATATTCAGATTGTTTTTCAATAACCCCTTCCCTGTTAGAAGTGATGCATAAAGTAACTTATTTTCCAAATGTTCAGTGTGTGTTCTAAATATGTTATACTTTGTATACTTTGTGAATGTTATACTTTTAAATTGTTCAACCACTGGAAGATTTGCATGTTTTTCTTAAAGGAAAAGCGAAATTCACTTTCTCCAAAACTGATTAGTAATTCTAGGAATTCCCAAAGATTCTACATCCTCTAACGTATTTATTTTATTTCTTAAATTGTGCTAGCTTCATTTTTAAATTTTAAAAGAAACCAAGTAGAAGAAGAATTTCTTACATGTTTTTACATTTTTATTCTGAGAATTCTTTGGGCACCTCTTCATTTTGAATTCTAAACCAGTAACCTTGCATATGCTTGAAGCATCTCTTTGTATTTATATACATATATATGAATACTAAAATGTACATGTTGTTTTTCATTCCATTGTTTTATTTATTTATTTATTTATTGCTGTTGAAGATTAATTCCTCCCCAGAAGCAGCTGCCTGTGGGTGGTGGGTGAATTCATTGCTTAGTTCACAGAATCTTTACAAGATGACTTACAAAACACTTTATAATCTGGTGATATGAAAGAAGTATTTGGAGTGTGTGTGTGTTTGTGTGTGTTATTTTAATGTTTAAGATAGACATTTAAAATCTACAAGTCAGATAGTTCTATTCAGTGGTTAGATCAACGGGCTAGAAACTAACAGACCTGACTTATCTCCAAAACAAATAGAAAAACCGGGTAATACTTGGTTGGCAACCCTGATTTTTTTCTTTAGCCCTGGAATTATGGACTTAATTATTTCAATATTTCTATATATTCTTGTAGTGAGTTATTTTCTGATATTTAGATGTTTGGCCTATTGTAACCTAGTTAGTAGAATAGTTCTGAAATAGTTTCATGAAAGAGAATCACAAAATGAAGTGTCAGCCCAGAGAATCACACCATTTACCCTATGTTCTGATTATTTGTTGTTCTATAGCAAACACTCAAAGCTTAGTGGCTTAAAACAGCAACCATTTATTAAAACTCATGGTTTTGTGGGTCAGTAATTTGGTTGGTAATTCTTCTGCTCCCTGTGGCGTGACCAGGCTCACTTTCTGGGCTTCAGTTTGGCCCCTTAGTATAGAGGGCTGAAACCCTGAGTAGATGTGGGTCCATCTATGGTCCATGTAGTTCCAAGAGACAGGAGGTGGAAGATGCCAGTTTTTCCTAAGGACTGGCCCAGGAATTGGCACAGTATCACTTCTGCTGTTTTCTTTTAGTTTAACCAGTCACAGAACCTTCTAAGACTTGATAAGAAAGACATCAAAGAATTGTGACATCTTTAATCTGCCACACCCTGGAAGACACGCAGAGACATCCGCTTATGCACCAGTAAATCTCATATACAACAGATATCTCTAGAGGGAAACCAACTTGTTCATAATCTATATTTCAAGTCAAATTGGCTTTAAAATATAAGGTAATGTTCATATGACAAAGAAATTAAAGCACAAAAACTTCAGTTACACTGAAGCATATTAGCTTGCTTAAGTGCAGGTGTATTGTAATGCTGCTGGTGATCATTTATATCAAGGAAATTGATTAGACAATGATGATTTTAAATTATGAGGCTATATTAAAATGAACGGCATTGTCCATTTAGTTAAACCAATGTATATTTCTTTGTGTATTAAAAGGCGACTGAACCATTAAAATAATCAGAGGGTAAAAATATATAAAAATATAAATTGATACAGTGGAATGTTGTCATTTTATTTTGAACATGTTGGATAAATAATGGTGGATATATTTTGGTACATTGGTATTTAGAATCTCAATAGAAATACTTAAAAGGTCCAACACACAGAAACCTCTTTACCTGTAGCAGCAAAATGACATCATCTCTAGCCTTTATAGCTACAAACATTTTTCAAAGACAGCAATTTATGAATGCACTTCTAAGAACCAGTCGATATATTAGCTTTCTTTAAAATATACAGCTGCAGCAGTAAGCCACATATATTTTATTTGGCCTTGCTAATTTTCTCTGAGTTCTAGGAGCTATGGATTTTTGAGATATTTGGCTGAAACTCAAAGTGAAAAATCATTTTAAAAAATAGAAAAGCATTTCATTCTTTAAAAATGCTAAAAATATATGATGAAAAATGTCATAGTTTGGCTGTAATAGCAAAATTCTTAGAATCAATCAGTCAAAAATAACTGTGTTATTTAAGCACAATTTGAAGGCATACAAACTAAAAACAGTATTTTTAAACCATCTGTAAGAACTTGATGGCTTCTCTACACACTGATAGCTATTTGCTTTGTAAAAATAACAATTGAATGAGCACAGAGAATAGACCACCATAGAAAAGGTTGCCTTTTATGCAGCACTAACATGCACTCAGTAGTATTTACCTACTTAATCTTGGCCAAGGGCAAGAGGGTACTTCAACAACAACCCAAACTCCCCTATTTTAACCACCATTCTCACTATATAATCCCCTTTCAGTAAAAGCAAGAAGCACACTAAAACTCATATAAACACCACAAATTGGAAGACGTTTTATGTATGTTTACTTTGCCAGAAAGAAAATTATATTTAGGAAAAAGTACAAAAGTAGTTGGCTTGATCATTTATTCATTTTTACTTATTCATTTATTCAGAATATATTTATTTAAAGACCCTACTGTGTGCCAGATACTATTTTCAACCTTGGGGGTAGAGAGAAATAGACATAGCTCTTGTCTTCAATTTAGTGAGAATCTAAGGGGAAAGATACATATAAAACAGACAGTTTAAAAATGCAGTTACTGGGGCAAGGATGGGATATCATAGGATCCTAACTCAACTTTGGAAAAGTGGGTAGAGATTTCCCAAATGAAGTACCAGAAGGACATTTGGGAATTAGCTCAGTCAAGGAAAGGATTTGGAAGGCACAATATGAAAGGAATATGAATATCAGGGGGTTAGAAAAAGATGTGTTAGCTGGAGCAATGAACACAGTATGGGGTGGGTAGCAGAGAAGTATGGAAGTTTAAGGAGTAAGATGAATAACATCTGAACTGAAACTACTGAAGAAAGAAAAAAAATGGGAGAATGCAAGACAAAGGGAAGCATTCCAAACATAGAGAAAAATTCCTAAAGCCAAAAAGTGTGTACTTAGGAATAGGACCAGAGAAATAAGCACAATCACAAAGTACCAGGTATGAAAATGAAAAATTGTATCCAACTCCTAATGAAGTTACTTTGAAAGGTTTTAAATCTGACATCATCAGATTTGTTTTTAGAATGAGCTCTGGCTTGGGGGAAATAAACGGACCAGAGACAGGAAGATGAAGTTGCTGTCGCATAATGGGAGCTGGGGATGGAAAGCTGAAAGAAGCAGCCTTCCAGCTCTCATAACAATCTTCTCAAAGTCCTTCCAGATTCTGCCCAGTCCCCATGACAAAGACAATGCCACATTTTTATTTTCCCCCGGTACACCAGCCTCTCACTGTCGTGGCCTTTCCCGTTGCGGAACACAGGCTCCGGACGCGCAGGCTCAGCGGCCATAGCTCACGGGCCCAGCCGCTCTGCGGCACGTGGGATCTTCCCGGACCGGGACACGAACCCGTGTCCCCTGCATCGGCAGGCGGACTCTCAACCACTGCACCACCAGGGAAGCCCAATGCCACATATTTTTGATTTGTGTTTCAGCAAAACCCTACTTCTGGTAAAGTTTCAGCTTTATTACGTATTGCTGTATGGTAGACCAACCCAAATTTGAGTGGCTTAAAACAACAACCATTTTTTTTCTCGTGATTCTGTGCGTTTACTGGACCCAGCTTGGCAGTTTTTCTGCTCCCGGTGATGTTGGCTGGGGCTATGATCATTTAGGTGCACAGATGGGCTGAAACGTCCAAGATGGCTCACTCACACCTGCACCTCTGCTGGGACACCTGGACAGCTTGGCCTCTCTTCCTTTCCATGTAGTCCTGAGACTCTCATTCTCCACATGACCTCTCTAAAAGTCAGTCCATACGAATAGCCAGATTTCTTGTATGGTGAGTCAGAGTTCCCAAAAGTGCAAGAACAGTAGCTACTTGGCCTTTTTAAGGGTTGGGCCCTGTTCTTTGATGATCTCTGCCACTCACAGGTATAGTTGAGCCTGTACTCTGAGTGAGAACCTTAATTATGATCAGGACTTATAAACATCTTTTTAGGATTCCTGCCTGGAAAACAAAGCAACAGGAGCATCCCTAGATGTCCTACTGAGGTTCCGAGAAGCAGGTGTTTTCATTTGTCTTTGGGCTTTGTTAAGGTAGAAAGTCTGAAGTGAGAATATTTGTTATGGCTATTTCAGAGAGATTTCTGTTAAAATATATGAATACGAAACAGTTGGTCTTCTCATGGTTTCCTCCTTCACCTAGTTGTAGGATACGTCATTGCAAAATAAAGAACATGATAGTCATAACAATCCTGCCTGCTTTTGTATGCTTGCAGACTCACAGTTTACTCAGGTATGTAGAAGACATTTAGTTTATTTTACCAATAATTAATCAAGTCTAATTTACTGCCATCTGCTAAGTAGCAGGAAAGAAAACATATAGTCCTATCTATTTTAAACTGTGCTTGTTATGCCACTTAATGAATCTCTTTACATAATGTTCAGTTATTCTAAGATAAAATGTTTAGCCCCGCAGAGTTCTTAGCCACCTGTCCCCTTCCTCAGATTTCCAGATCTGATCTGGATGTGTGAAGGGAGGGGTGCGGCCTAACTCACCTCATGATGGTAAGGGAAAGTTTGACTTGTTGGATAAAGTGTCTTCTAGCTCCCTTGGGTCTGAGGGCAGTAACCCTTGTCTCGCTCATTGCTGCTTGCCCAGTTGGTGCTCTGAGCTATAGTTTGATTCAGTTTAATGCGGTCTGACTAGTAAGAGCTGATTTGGCCAGAATTCTGAGTCCATCATCTCATATCCAGTCCCTGTCTGGATGTTTCACCTCTATCTGCTTGAACTATACTTTGCAATAGCCCTGTAGTAGGTTTCTGACCCTGAGCCCAGAAGGCTTCCCAGCCATTCCTCCAGGGACAGTGTATAAATCTGGGTTCCATCCATGCTGCAAGGTAAGAGAGAGAGCTCTTTCCACTCAACACCATTGGATATTAAGTTTATTTTGTGAAGCCGAAAATTCCAATTCTGTGTTATCATCTGGGGATCTGTTACTCTCCAGAGGGCTCCCTCTGCCCTCACTACACCTATCTTAACCTAAGGCCAGAGAAGATAAATCCCTGCTATTAATTGTTCACCACAAAACTCAGGATTTATTCAAAGTCTTCTGTAACATATAAAGCACAATTTCACTAAGCATAATCTTATTCTCACAGTTTGTTCTTAAGTTGTTTAATTAGGAAGCTTTACAGGGAAGAATTTTTTTCTGCTTTGTGTTCTAAGGACATTTAATGCCAATTGCTTTTCAGAAAAGAATATAGTAATATAAGCTTTTCAACTACACGTCTAGTTGAAAAAAATCAGACAGTTAAAAAAGAATCCTGGTACTTAAAATGTAAAAGATACCACCAGATTATTGTATCCCTTTTTAAAACATCAAAAGTTATATTCTATGTTAGAATAAAATATAGCTTTATAAAATATGTTTTGGTTTCTTCTTACATCCATTTTAAGAAAGAGGACCTTGCTCAATCTTATTTTATATTTGATCATGTATATACTACATATTAAATTTATTATGGACTAGTAGAATCTAAATATAATGTCTATTTTAATTCCTAAATAACATATCAAGTCAATCATTGAAAAATCAAAAATTACCAACTCAACTCTAGGTGGTTTTGAGTAGATGTGTCCAAAACTTCCGTCTCTCATCCTTCACCATTGAGCATATAATATCTAAAGTTTACAAAGGGAGAGTATTACATTGCTTCAGATAATTCATGCTAGCACTTAGTTATGTCTGCATAAAAATATGAAGGCGCTAGCTATACATTTTGAAAACATTGCTTGAAAAGTAACAAACGCAGCCTAAGCACTAGTTGCTTTATTTCTATGATACCAAAACATTTATATTTGACTTTTTTTTACTGAAATGACAGGTTTTCGCCACTGTAAATAAATATTTGTCTAAATTATTTTGGCATCGAGCAACCCAACATGTTGAAGAAGAGAATGAAAACAATTCCTTGCATAATTTAAAGCAGTTAAAACATGGTTAAAATCATCTAGCAATTGCTCGGTTCATTTAGTTAATTTTCTTACATTCTGTACGTGTAAATGCAGTCATTCTGAAGAAGCTTTGTCATTTATTTAGTTAATTTAATCAAGTAAGCCATTAGCTGCACTTAGTGAATAAAGTCCCAGACCTATTTTTTTTATAATGGTTTTCTTGACTTTTGATTGCATTAAATGCATAGTTAACAATATTCCCCTTTCTATTGGGTAGACAAAATCTTAATGAGCGATAAAGCATCTCTTTTTGTGGGCTTAAAGCAAGTTTTAATCATAACCTTACCTGAGTTAAATGTTAACATTTTGGGTAGTAGTCAGGTTCACAAAAATGAAATGTTACTGTAATTCCATGGTATTATGTGGCCACACTTAGACCAAAGAGTTGCTAAAATTAACTAAAAATGCCTAGTTGCCTGACCTTTAATAAGCTGAAGTCTCACTTTTAATTATATTGGTTGAAAGTTCCTAACTTAACTGATGTGATAAGAATTGAAAGCTAGAGAAGCTGCCTTATTTTATTATTTGTAATAATGCCTATTGTTTGAATGATGAAAAATGTCTAAGAGTTCTTATGAAATCTTGAATGTCATGAAAACAACAGCCTCATCTAGCTCTGAGCCCATTGGCTTGTGTTGCTGGATGATCACCAGCAAGGTTTAATTTTAAACTTGGTAACACAAAATAGTAACTAGAAAGCAGTTTGTTTCATTTTTTTCTTAGTGAAATTATGATGGAAAACTGTTCACCTGGGAAAATCCAAATTCATATGATAAACATAATGCTGCTTATAAGGAGTACTAATGATATACTTTATGAATTTTAATTTCTGTTTGGAAGTCAGCAAGTGTGCGTTCTATAAATGTAAACCATCTGTTGGCACCTTCTAAAAGACTAGATTTCAGTCCATCCCAACATGAATTATTTATTTTGATGGATTTCTTTCCTAAGCAAATTCAAGGAAGGGTGTGTGTGTGTGTGTGTGTGTGTGTGTGTGTGTGTGTGTGTGTTTTAATCTGTTTTTAATCTGCAATAAAGTTTCAAAGTCAGGACATGCATATTTGCCAACCAAGAAGATAAAAGTGCTCAACAATTTAAAATGTATTTATTTTACATAATAATATTCTTGTGAAATTAAGGCACACCATTTAACATTAGATCAAAGGTGAAAAGAGAAATAGGAGGAAACAATTTAAAATTTCTTTAATATTAATGTTCCAGTGACAATATCAGGAATTCCTATTACTTACCAAAAGAGAGAAACCCATAGCTTTCCATTGACAGTATTAGGTGCTCCAGAGTTATAAGGCAAATGCAATGACAATGAACAGTTTAAATGTATTCACTTAACTAGATGAACATTGACTGTATTTTGAACAAATACAAAAAAATCTTATTGGGGTTAACTTAACAGACCTTGTTACATTGCCAATATTGCATTTTTAAAAAAAATAATTCTTGTTGATAAATATATAAAATAGCCCCTTATATGTCAAAGATTACTGAACATAGTTGTACTTTTCTCTTTTGAGTTTGCATTTAACTTTTTTCTTTCAATGAAAATTTTCATTAGGTAGGACAAGAGATTGTCAATGCACATTAGTGAATCTGTACCCTATTCAAGGTAGGAAGGAGATGTCCAGGGGATTTCTCAAGGTGGGAAGGGTGTCCAAGGGATTTCTGAAACCGCATTCAACAGGGAATGGTATAGAGTTCAAGGGAAAAAAACCTTGTGCTATAACATAGTTGCTTCAAACCTGTTGAACAAATGTCATAGACAAATACATAAGACATGTACGTTACAAATTAGCAGGACTGGAATCAGGCTTTAAGAATCAAAAATGTCTTGGTTTAAAATAAATGCCTCCCGATAATAATTTAAAAGCTGCAGATTCTCCTAGGGCTAATAACATTTTTTCTAGAGAGGTGGACTCTGGTTGAAGCAACACACCCTAGAGCTACGGATCCTTTTTTCATTCCTTATAGGGTCATTATTCCATTTTGTAACATGGGCAGATTAAATCAACTGTGAAAGGTCTGTTCCTCTTTGTACCAAAGACCAAGTTTCTGCTGTACATAGACTTGATTGTGCTTATGTGTATTTCCACAGCACATGCTGCTATTGGTGAGCTACAGCTGCAGTTGCCATCTCTGGGTTGTTCCCTCCCATCTCTTTCACCCTCCAGCAATTTTTGTTCTCTTCCATTCAGGCAGATTTGAACTGATTAAATGTTCTTGGACTATGCAAGGAAGCTATAGGACAAAGTGTCCTGTTGCATTTCACCCTAATTTCAGCAGTCCGTAAATTGTATCTGTTGTCTTTGAAAATATATCTTTAATTACTCCTCTGGGCAACAAGTCTAAAATGTATTTAATTCAGACTTTTTATTGATTCTTGACTCTGAAAAAAATCTTAAGGCGCCAACAAAAAGAATCTGTATTCCTCTTCTTATCCAAAGTACCTTCGCCAAGCACGGTCTTCCTATCCCTAACACAAACACGAAGTCTTCTTGTTCTAGGTGCCCATGAAAAATTAAGCTCAACCAAGTATATCAAGGAAATGATATCTAACATAAAATCTTATTGGTTTTCAAAGACGTGAATGTTGAACAGGATTTATTAATATAAAGCCTTTTCACAAAGTTCTCTTACTCTTATGCATGTCAACTTATACTCGTCATGGTCCTTTGGTTTATTTTATTTTTCCTATTCAGAGACTCTTCCAAATAAAGAATGTCATTATTTTATATTGACATCATTTAAGGTCTGTTTACTAAGATAATAAAAATATATCTGTGTTTTTGTTAAAGGTGGAAATCATTAGTGCAGGCTCAGATAACTTAACTCTTAGACCCAACATGAGTTACTCTTATTATTTAATTAATTAGAAAGGACTCATATTGAGAAAGCAGAGAGCGCAGGACTCATATAGAGAAAGTACTTGCCCCTGGCCCTTGCTTACCCTTTACACACTTTTTTCTTAATGTTTTTCATGATGCTGCTGCTTACGTTGTCTGTTGTAATTTCAATTTTATTTTGTATCTGTCCACTCCTTCTCTATCTTCACTATGTACATCCTTATAAAAATAGCATTCTCTCTCAAACTACTGCAATAACCTCCAGTTTACCTCCCAACATCTACTCTGGCCACTATCACCACAAAAGCCAGAGTAACCTTAAAACACATAAAGCAGATCATTTTATTCTCCCACTTAAAATATTTTTTAAAAAAATAAAAATGTTACACTTGAAATATCCATAATTTGGAAAATTTAAGACATCAAAATGAAATTAAAATATTAGAATGAAATTAAATGTAAAATGCTATAGATTAAATTTGAGTGTCAGCTCAAATAGTAGAGGGAAAATTATCTAGCTATAATATAAGTACTAGGAATGAAGAAAGATTGAAAATAATGAGCTAATAAATCAACTTAGAAGGTTAGGAAAATAGAATAAATGCAAAAAACACGCAAGGATGAAATAATATAAAAAGTAAGAGTAAAAATTGATTTAATAGAAAACAAAGATTTAATAGATAAGCAAATAAAACAAACTGGTTCTTTGAAAGTGTAATAATATAATGGAAAAAACTCTGCTAAGATTTAAAAGGAATGATAAATAAGGAATGAGGAGAATCATAAGAGGACATTATGATAAAGAGATTGAAACAAGAGAATTTCTGGAATATAGAGTTGTCCACAAGCCTCCAAAAGGTCAAGAGAAGAGGGACTGAAATGTATGTGCATTATGTCTCGCACTTAGTAGGACCTCCGTGACCTTTGCAGGCACAGATTCAGTGGAGTCAGAGCACATGATCAAAGCTTGAATGCAATTACAGAAGGGTGAATGGCAGGTGAGGAAGTGTAGAAAATAAAGCACAAGTAACTGTGCTAAAAGCTTAGCTATGAAGGGAAGAGAAGGGAAAAAAGCTGGGAGGATAATGCAATAAAGAAGCAGAGCTTTTTCACAAACTACAGTGAAGGGATTAGTAGAGAGAGGTAAGTTTGGGACCTAGAAGTTGGTACCCATAGTGTTATTTTGTGTGTGAAAGTCTTTGGAAAGGGCATTATTTTAGCCTTGTTTTTCACTCTTACCTTCACAACAGCAGAGAGGTCTTCCAAGTAACCTCTGGCTATGCTTCCTGTTTACAGGTCTCTGAAAATATTTCAAGACCTTTTTATGCTTTTTTTTTCTTCCCATTTAGTTAGGGACCAAGGGGGATGCTTCGAGTAGAGTGATATGTCTTTAACTGAATTCTATGTCTTGGGTTTTTGGTGTTTTTTTTTTTCCCTGCGGTACGCGGGCCTCTCACTGTTGTGGCCTCTCCGGCTGCGGAGCACAGGCTCTGGATGCACAGGCTCAGCGGCCATGGCTCACGGGCCTAGCTGCTCCGCGGCATGTGGGATCTTCCCAGACCGGGGCACGAACCCATGTCCCCTGCATCGGCAGGACTCCCAACCCTGCGCCACCCGGGAAGCCCTATGTCTTGGTTTTTGTCATCATAAGAGTATACATGTATTGACTCTGCTGATTGCATTATGTGTAGTAGCAATACACATAGTGTAGTAACAAAGAAGAGTGATTAATATTAAAATATTTTAATCATTAAAACACCTCCAATTAAATTATTTTATTTTTTCAGGGATAATATGGGAATGTTTTTATCTTTGTTGCAACGTTTATATCTTTCAACAAGACTTTTTCAAGTTTGTTGATTGAAAATAATTCTTAGCCCAGCAATGGGGAACAGCTTTAAGAGAAGGTGAATTTAATTGGTTTAACACAACACTTAGACTTCATCACATTGTCCTCATTACCGTACTCAAAACTCTAATCCGGCAGGAAGGGAAAAAGAAATTGGTTGCCAGAGAGACTTCTGACATAAGAGCATTAAGGATAGAGAAATAGGGAGCTGTAGCTATTTCAGTGGTTAATAATCAATTATTACGAGTAGATAATATGGGCCTTCAAGGAAATGTTATATAATCCAGTGCTGATAGCCAAGGCGAGACAGCTGGGAGCCAGAGGAAGGTATAGGCCCGAAACTCACGTGTCTGATCTCTGTGCCAAACTTCTTAAAGTTACTCCCAGTTCCTTAGCCCAAAACAAAACAAAAACAAAAAACAAAAACATAGAACTTGATTTTAAAAGCTACTGAATGTGTTCTTTTCAATTATAATTTGTTACATAGTTTTATAGTAAATTATATGTCATTCTTAGCACAGAAGATGAATTTAGGCATTTTCAGTAGTCTGATAGGCAGTTTGATACAGTGGTTATGAATGTGCCTACAGAAGCTTGATTAGCTGCTTCTGAATTCTGGCTCCTCCACTTACCACCTGTATGATGGTGGGCAAGATTCTTAATGTTTCTGTCCTTCAGTCCCCTCATCCATAAAATGAGATTGGTTTTAAATTCATAACACAAAGCCATTTTCAAGATTAGATGTGGGGCGTCCCTGGTGGTGCAGTGGTTGAGAGTCCGCCTGCTGGTGCAGGGGACACAGGTTCGTGCCCCGGTCCAGGAAGATCCCACATGCCGCGGAGCAGCTGGGCCCATGAGCCATGGCCGCTGAGCCTGCGTGTCCGGAGCCTGTGCTCCACAACAGGAGAGGCCACAACAGTGAGAGGCCCGTGTACCACAAAAAAAAAAAAGAAAAAAAAAAAAAGATTAGATGTGAAGTACTTAGAGCACTACCTGTCAAATAATCATCACCCAATAAACATTAGCCATTACACTTAGATTTAATTTTTCTTTTTTTTTTCACTTTCCAGAAATAATTTTATTAGTTTAATTATTAAATCTGATAATACAGAATTACATGAGATCAGAAGATTTATGTTATAAAACTTTTCACCAGCAATAACATTTTTACTAGCACATATCAATGTCACCCTCTCCTTTGAACTCCTACTATGATATAATCATAAAAATAACATGACATTTATTGAATGCTTACTATGTGCAGGCACTCTGTTAAGTGCTATATATGTATTATCTCATTTAATCTTCATAATACCCTCAATATAGGTATTATTAAACCCATTTTACTCATGAGAAAATTAAGGCTCAGAGAAGTTAAGTTGACTTGCTCATTCAGACAGCTATGAAGTGGTAGAGGCTGTATAGCCAATAGTCAGCCCAGATCTGTCTGACTCCTGATTCCTTTCCCCATCATTTCTTTTTTTTTTTTTTTAACATCTTTATTAGGGTATATTTGCTTTACAATGGTGTGTTAGTTTCTGCTTTATAACAAAGTGAATCAGTTATACATATACATATGTTCCCATATCTCTTCCCTCTTGCGTCTCCCTCCCTCCTACCCTCCCTATCTCACCCTTCCACGCGGTCTCAAAGCACCGAGCTGATATCCCTGTGCTATGTGGCTGCTTCCCATTAGCTATCTACCTTACGTTTGGTAGTGTATATATGTCCATGCCTCTCTCTCGGTTTGTCACAGCTCACCCTTCCCCCTCCCCATATCCTCAAGTCCGTTCTCCAGTAGGTCTGTGTCTTTATCCCTGTCTAGGTTCTTCATGATATTTTTTTCTTAAATTCCATATATATGTGTTAGCATACGGTATTTGTCTTTCTCTTTCTGACTTACTTCACTCTGTATGACAGACTGTAGGTCCATCCACCTCATTACAAATAGCTCAATTTCGTTTCTTGTTATGGCTGAGTAATATTCCATTGTATATATGTGCCACATCTTCTTTATCCATTCATCCTATGATGGGCACTTACGTTGTTTCCATCTCCGGGCTATTGTAAATAGAGCTGCAATGAACATTTTGGTACATGACTCTTTTTGAATGATGGTTTTCTCAGGGTATATGCCCAGTAGTGGGATTGCTGGGTCATATGGCAGTTCTATTTGTAGATTTTTAAGGAACCTCCATACGGTTCTCCATAGTGGCTGTACCAATTCACATTCCCACCAGCAGTGCAAGAGTGTTCCCTTTTCTCCACACCCTCTCCAGCATTTATTGTTTCTAGATTTTTTGATGATGGCCATTCTGACTGGTGTGAGATGATATCTCATTGTAGTTTTGATTTGCATTTCCCTAATAATTAATGATGTTGAGCATTCTTTCATGTGTTTGTTGGTAGTCTGTATATCTTCTTTGGAGAAATGTCTATTTAGGTCTTCTGCCCATTTTTTGATTGGGTTGTTTGTTTTTTTGTTATTGAGCTGCATGAGCTGCTTGTAAATTTTGGAGATTAATCCTTTGTCAGTTGCTTCCTTTGCAAATATTTTCTCCCATTCTGAGGGTTGTCTTTTGGTCTTGTTTATGGTTTCCTTTGCTGTGCAAAAGCTTTGAAGTTTCATTAGGTCCCATTTGTTTATTTTTGTTTTTATTTCCATTTCTCTAGGAGGTGGGTGAAAAAGGATCTTGCAGTGATTTATGTGATAGAGTTTTCTGCCTATGTTTTCCTCTAAGAGTTTGATAGTTTCTGGCCTTACATTTAGGTCTTTAATCCATTTTGAGCTTATTTTTGTGTATGGTGTTAGGGAGTGATCTAATCTCATACTTTTACATGTACCTGTCCAGTTTTCCCAGCACCACTTATTGAAGAGGCTGTCCTTTCTCCACTGTACGTTCCTGCCTCCTTTATCAAAGATAAGGTGACCATATGTGCGTGGGTTTATCTCTGGGCTTTCTATCCTGTTCCATTGATCTATCTTTCTGATTTTGTGCCAGTACCATACTGTCTTGATTACTGTAGCTTTGTAATATAGTCTGAAGTCAGGGAGCCTGATTCCTCCAGCTCCGTTTTTCGTTCTCAAGATTGCTTTGACTATTCGGGGTCTTTTGTGTTTCCATACAAATTGTGAAATTTTTTGTTCTAGTTCTGTGAAAAATGTCAGTGGTAGTTTGATAGGAATTGCACTGACTCTGTAGATTGCTTTGGGTAGTAGAGTCATTTTCACAATGTTGATTCCTCCAATCCAAGAACATGGTATATCTCTCCATCTATTTGTATCATCTTTAATTTCTTTAATCAGTGTCTTATAATTTTCTGCATACAGGTCTTTTGTCTCCTTAGGTAGGTTTATTCCTAGATATTTTGTTCTTTTTGTTGCAGTGGTAAATGGGAGTGTTTTCTTGATTTCACTTTCAGATTTTTCATCATTAGTGTATAGGAATGCAAGAGATTTCTGTGCATTAATTTTGTATCCTGCAACTTTACCAAATTCATTGATTAGCTCTAGTAGTTTTCTGGTAGCATCTTTAGGATTCTCTATGTATAGTATCATGTCATCTGCAAACAGTGACAGCTTTAAGTCTTCTTTTCCAATTTGGATTCCTTTTATTTCCTTTTCTTCTCTGATTGCTGTGGCTAAAACTTCCAAAACTATATTGAATAAGAGTGGTGAGAGTGGGCAACCTTCTCTTGTTCCTGATCTTAGTGGAAATGCTTTCAGTTTTTCACCATTGAGGATGATGTTGGCTGTGGGTTTGTCATATATGGCCTTTATTATGTTGAGGAAAGTTCCTTCTGTGCCTACTTTCTGCAGGGTTTTTATCATAAATGGGTGTTGAATTTTATCAAAAGCTTTTTCTGCATCTATTGAGATGATCATATGGTTTTTTCCTTCAGTTTCTTAATATGGTTTATCACATTGATTGATTTGGGTATATTGAAGAATCCTTGCATTCCTGGAATAAACCCCACTTGAATTTTTCTAACATCTAACCAGTACTGATATTTTTAAAAATTCTAGCAGTGTTACATATAGATCCCTGGGCTGATTGAATCCGTTGTGAACATTGCAGACAAACCAGCTAAGAAATGTCCCTTAAGAAGTCCTCTTTCTTTTGTTATATGGAAAGCCAATTTATGACGAGAATGTCAGTTCTTATTTAGGATGAGATATACTTGTCAAATAAATCTGTTTTCACTCTGATCTAGCCAGTACATTTTCTTCATGAAGACATATTAAATAGAGAGTAAAATTATTATAATTTTTGTTGGCAAACTTGTTCGTTAGTTAAAATAGCTTGAAGCACTCTTACTCATTAATCCACTGGTCTTGCCAAGAAAACCGTAATGTTTGAACGTTGGAGGCCAGTTGGATAGTCTCCTCACCTTTTGGCCCGCACCGGCTTCTAGGATTCCCCTTTCCCTATGCTTACCTGGCTTATTCATCTCCTTTCTTTTAGTTTGTGTGGTATTTTTTCCCAAAGGGCGTGATGTAATTAAAACATGTCATTTTGTTGTTGTTTTTACTTAATCAATTGCAGTCAAATTTCAATCTTCTTTACCAGACCTTATCCCTAAGTAATTATAATTAGAGTTTGGGGCTTCAGCAAAGTTTTCAGTAGGATATTTACTGTAGCAGATAGCCTTTTCTTTTGTTATTGCCAAAGATTATCATGGTGTGTGTGTGAGTGTGTGTGTGTGTGTGTGTGTGTGTGTGTGTATTTCCCTCGTATAAATAAATCCGATGGATAAATTAGTTTCAAAATTTGGGAAGACTCCTCTATGGCAGTTCCATGAATCTCATTCCTCCCTTCATTCAAAAATTGCTCCCTACATCTCTTTCTCTACAGGTGAGTAAAGGTAATGAAAGTTGTGGAAAAATGAGTGGTTGTTATTTAGTGACACTGTGCTCAAAGATTTTATGAAAAAATAATTTTGAGAAAACTATTAACAAGCACAATGATGGTGGGTAAATTCATTCTTACTTCCTTCTCTAGCTTTTTAACATTCTTCTCATTATTCAAGACCTGGGTCATGTTCTATTTCCTCTTTATGTCTTCCGCAGTCTTTCTCATTTTGCCAGAAGTCACCTTTTCTCTTTATGTAATAATAAGCACTTGTAAAGTAGATCTCTGCTCCCCCATCACCCACAAAATCTCTCATCATACCTTATGCATATAGAAGGAAAATATCAATAATAGAAGTTTAGATTTAGCAATCTTCAAATCCTCCATTTAATAAATAAAGAGTAAAGTTAGAAGATCTGACCAGTATCAAGTAGCAAAGGTGGAACTAGATATCAGTTATTATGACTCTCAGTTTAGGTTCAGATTATGGCAATGGCTGTAGAAATAAAAAGGACAAAGTAAGCGTCATTTTGAAGGAAGAATTGACAGTATTATGGGCTTAATTTCAGGAAGAAGCTACAGTCAAAGGTGATTGTAGTCTGTTTTATTGGAAGGACAGTAGTAATGTTAAGAGGGGAGATTTTTATTTATCAGATACAGTGTGCTAAGGAAATAATCCAACTTGAATATTTTCTGTCTAAATGAAGTATTTGAATATCAGTGTGCTTTGATGTGCTAATGCTTCGGAAGACATTCCTTAATCTGTTTGTTTTGGAAACCGAAATGCCATATCAGGAGCTAAAAGTGTGCTTCGCCTACTTTGAGTAAGTCTTAGGTGGATGAAATGCTGGTAATTTCAGCATATGAACTTGACTTCTAAAGATAAAAATCAGGATATCTGAGTTAGTTACTTGATGTTAAAAGCAAATAAAAAACATCCATCTAGCTCTGGGAATTTTTAAATGTCTCCGTATTGCTTGTTTCTCATCAGCAGTCCATCACCTCCTTTGATTTGCCTGTGCCTTGAGGGAACTAAAAGTTCTGTTCCGTCCACAGGAGCAATAGGTTTCCAGAGTTTGGAGTCACAGCACACAGCACTTTCTTAAGTGCCAATTCTGTTTCCCACACATTAGTAGGTGCTGGGCACAGCTTTGGCAACATTTGTACAGCCTCAGAGCAACATGTAAATTTCTCTCGAAGTCTCTCCTTTTCCATTTTAGTTTCTCCTTTTCCATCTCTCTTTTTGTCTACGAAAAGGTAAATTGCCTAAAAATAGGCTTAATGCTCATGGACTTCCTCATTTATTTGCATTTAATGTCTGAAACTGCATTTTTTAAAAAAGATTATTCTATCACTGCAATTCTTTCTCCATCATATCCTCTTCCGATCGCCAATCTTCATATTGTCACCTTTATTAAGGAATATGTGTCTGCTTCCTATTTGCATGAAGTGCAAATTCTGAACATTTGTAGTATTTCAGGAACACCCAGAAAGCTTCATATATATATGTGTGTGTATATATGTGTGTATATATATATATATCTCTATATATAGATAGATATAAAGCCTTCATATATTTGGATGTGGTTCTTGTATATTTACTGCTGCTGACACTTCTATTGAATTTAGAAACACTAACATCATCTTCAGTTATTATTATTGACTTGGAAGTTATGAAGGGTATAGGTGAATTTAAGAACTATGACCTTTCTCCAAGGTCACCAATTAAATTTTATAACTTACCTTATGAAAAGCCGGAGCCAAAAAAAGGAACAGAATAACTTTTTCTTCCTTCAGGTTGTAATATAATTTATGAACAACCGTCAGGATTTGCTCAAAGTATTTCCACAATGTAAGACATTGCTTTGAAGGGCTTGGGTGGCATTACTGGATGAATTCTGACCTAGATTCCTAAGAGAAGCAGGCCTCCAGCTCTCTGCTCCTTCTCAGACAAACAGTAATCTGATTCTCAAGCACAGAAAACTGTCATGATTTGTGACCTTTACTGTGAGTGATATAAGCTACACCAAAGTGGAGACAGAATTACCTCTTACCTCGTGGAAAGTCATTCTTGAGGTCATTTTCAGGACAATGTAAGGATAGGTGCCCTACTGCTTCTTTGCCCTGTTAGGCCTTTCTGTTTGGCTGATTTATCCATCCTAGGGTACACCCCACTCCAGTAATTCAAAGAGAACTCATCCTGCACTGGATGAGATCAAGTCTGGTAACCACCAGAGACTGGTTTCTTTGAAAGAAAATTATGTCAGCCTGCAGGCAGGTCAGGGACTCATGGAATCAAATGAAATCAGCTTAGGTTTTCTTGTTCGTCAGGCATCATCTGCCTAATACATATGGACCAGAGAATGTTGATTTGCTTCATGTTGGCCTTTTTGTATAGATGTATTGAAATACATAAATTACTGCAGGTCAGCAACCTAATGCAATTTGTCCTATTATCCCAGCTAGCTATTTTATATTTGTTACTTCAAAAAATAATTTATTGCAAGGAATTTTCTTTATACTTTATTATTTAATCATTAATTTGCAGTCATTTGTAATATTTGTGAAATTGTTTCTTTCTTAATATTTTCTCCTGGAGTTCATAGGTTATATCTCTAACACTCTCCTTCTTTCTGTTCTTATGTCTGCATAAATGTTCTCATGATATATTTGTAAGTTCCCTGGAGTTCAGGCAAATCACTTTTACTCATTCATTTTATTTTGCTTTTCTACTTTCAGGTAAAAGTCAACTAGCTAAAACAAAACATTTTTAATTAAATTAAATTTTTAAAGCCTTTTAATTTGCACTGTTTCTTGTTGAAGTGTGCATAAGCTGCTTAAAAGTCAGCTTATTTCTTAAGGACAATTTTAGGACGTGCATAATAAGTGTTATAGGATATTACTTATATGTCATTTTTCATAAGTAGAATGAGTTGGGTTTAGTAACGTAACATTCACATGCATAATTTTAATATATTAGGGTTTACATAGGGCTCCTTCACGTGGTCAAAGTTATTCAGGATTTTGATAGCCTTTATAGAATAATGGATCACCATGGAAGAAAACGCTAAGGTAAAAATCTTAGGTAGGAAAAATTATATGTTTGACCTACTAAGTGAAAATCAGGCTACTGATTGTTTTTATTTTGTGAGCTTTTATCTGATATACAGTGTGCATAGGAATTATTAATGTTATAATTTATAACAATAATAATAATGAGCATTTACTTTAATTAGATGCTCATGAAGTGAGCTTACGAGAAGGATCCATACATTTAATTAATGATCTAAGTCAGAATGCAGTTAAGTTACTTCGGACCATTTCCTTATGGTTGCTTGAGTTTCTAACCACTAGTAGGCATTTATTACCAAGAGTCAAAAAAAGAGGACAGGGCTTCCCTGGTGGCGCAGTGGTTGAGAGTCCGCCTGCCGATGCAGGGGACACAGGTTCGTGCCCCGGTCCGGGAAGATCCCACATGCCGCGGAGGGCTGGGCCCGTGAGCCATGGCCGCTGAGCCTGCGGGTCCGGAGCCTGTGCTCCACCACGGGAGAGGCCACAGCAGTGAGAGGCCCGCATACTGAAAAAAAAAAGAGGACAAAAGTCACATAGACATTAAGGCTATATCTGTGGTCATAGCTACTTGAAAGAGACTTGAAGAGACCCTCCCTCAAAGGTTTGTGAAATGATTAACTCACAGATTCTACAAATTCACTAAGAAGCACATATAAAAATTTCCAGAGAATTCTTTGGCTTATTAAGTTTTTTTTAAAAATAGCACCTCTATTAATCCTTCTAAATTGTAACCATTTACTGAGCATGTCACTTAGCTTATCAAGAGTTAATTACTGAGCAACTGAAAGACAACAAAGAAGAGCAAGATGACAGGGCAAAGGCAGCTTCTTCTCACCACTTGCTTTTTGTCTCTTTTTTGCTGAAAGTAAATAGGAGACCCAAATGGCAGAAGTTAAGCCCTTTCACCAAGGATCTTTCTTTTGGGAGGGAACAAAAGGTAAGGGGCACTTTCTGGCATTTCTGGTTGAGAGCACTGAAAGAGGGAAGTAGTTTATTTTTTCTTACGAGTCATCTTGTGCCACAGTGAGAGCTCTGATAACAATGAGGAAGCATGAACGTAGGTTTCTGAGAAGAATCCTGGATATCACGGGCCAAAATAAAATCATTTTGCCACTTATCACTGAATGATAGATTAACCACTCCAAAGATAATAACTTTTTAAATAAGCAACTATATAAACATTGACATTTCTTGGTTATTTTGGATGCAAGGCAAATGGCTTGTTAAAATCCTGTGATTTTTCACAAGTGCTACTAGTTACCAGAGAAAAATTCTTTTTTTGTTGTTTGTTTGTTTTTTGTGGTACGCGGGCCTCTCACTGTTGTGGCCTCTCCCGTTGTGGAGTACAGGCTCCGGACGCGCAGGCTCAGCAGCCATGGCTCACGGGCCCAGCCTCTCCACGGCATGTGGGAGCTTCCCGGACCGGGGCACGAACCCGTGTCCCCTGCATCAGCAGGCCGACTCTCAACCACAGCGCCACCAGGGAAGCCCGAAAAATTCTTTTAAACTGAACCTTGGCTTTACAGGATTGCTTTGTTATTTTCTTGCAGCTACGGGATGTAGAAGGTTGAAATAATTTAACAGAGAGAGTTAATAATGAAATCTCCTAAGCATAAAAGTGTTTTCTGAATAATGGCAGTATATTAGCAATACATAATTGATGAGGGGGCATATAGAACATTTGGGTACCTCTGCTGTGCTGTCTTCTCCCCTTCCTCACTTTTCCATTTCCATTAATGTTTTAAATACAACTTATGTATGGTGGCTGGTCAGGTAAATCACATTATTTTAAAATTATATCTCCCGTCAACATTAAATATGTTCCTCTTGTAGGGTCTATAAACTGCAATGTGGTAAAATGCATATATCTCTATAGATTTAACTTTAAATTCCAATCTCATATGAATCCCCTATACCTACTAAATTTCAATCTCATAATAATCAGGCCAACTGAAGACTTGGTCTCATCACCAATGACCCCATCTCAGCATTGTTTTAGAAATCACAACCTATCGTAATAGGCTCCAGTAGAAGTCTTTGGAATTTAATGAAAGAATTAGTACTGTTTTCAATTGGAGAAGTCCTTTAGGCTTCCCAAACCATGGAATATTTTGCATCATTCGGATAAAATTCCTGCCCTAGTTAGAACCAATTGTGTGTGTCTTTTTCAACGTTTTTAACTCAACCAAGCCTAAATAGTACACAAGGACTTTATCATGATTTTCGTTTATTGTGGTTATCAAAATTTAAGGAATTTAATATTTTCACGATTAATTGGCCTTGCATTTGAAGGAATAACATTGCAGTTGCCTTTTTGTTTGTTTGTTTGTTTTTTGCGGTACGTGGGCCTCTCACTGTTGTGGCCTCTCCCGTGGCAGAGCAGAGGCTCCGGACGCGCAGGCTCAGCGGCCACGGCTCACGGACCCAGCCGCTCCACGGCATGTGGGATCTTCCCGGACCGGGGCACGAACCCGTGTCCCCTGCATCGGCAGGCGAACTCTCAACCACTGCGCCACCAGGGAAGCCCTGCAGTTGCCTTTGAGTAGTTCTTCATGTTCTTCATAGTCATGAAGGCTTATTGAACAGATTAACAAGTATCTGAATAAGGAAAATAGCAATTACTCCTAATAATCTGCAGATTATCTCATGTAAACATATGAAGTTTTCACAAAGAAACAAGTGTTAAGCATATTCCGAATGCATGAGTTTATACAGATGTCTTGCTTTTGAGTATTTGAATAGGTTTTATATACCTTCAATTTTTTTTTCTGTAAATAACCTAACATTATGTTGGGCTCAACCTAGCATGTTGAATCAGATTCTTAAGAAACACTATAGTTTGAGGAGACCAAATTAATCATACAGAGTTGAAGTTTTTATTCTGGGGTGAATGGAAGGGCTTCAGAGAATCCATTATCCCTCTGATATAAAAGGTAAAATTTTTGTGTTCTGGGATAATGGACCTTAATTACCAATAGAGTCTTACTGAATTTGGGAACACAATAATAGTTTAAAATCACACAAAGAACTATGCTTACATAATCTAAGAGTTCCAAATTATATTTCACTCCCACTGGCACACAAGAAGCCTGCGGCAACTTTATTGTGAGGATTCTCCTGGCCCACACCAGGCTGGATGGGTGTCAGGTAAATGTAGATTCTAGTCCAGGCCCAGAGATTCATTGACCTTTTGACCTTAGCACATAATTTAACATCCTTACTCTCCTTTTTTGCCTTCATATGAAGATGCTGATTATCTCCCTAGAAGGTTCAGAGGACATAATGGATGAATAAACACATAATAAAATTATTAAATGCTATATAAATGTAAGGAATTACTGTGACTGCATTGCTTGAGATTTTGGTATGAAAATGTACAGTGTACAGAAAATTGCACAAGGCAGTCTTCCGTGTCAAGATCAAACAATAGTGAGCTGTTTTAGAAAGCACTTTTTAAATTCCTTGCTCTCAAGTTTTCAAATTTATCATACCTATGAGCTTTAAACTTTGCTGAATGCATTTTAACATTTTTTTTAAACTTTTTGAAATCAGCAATAACGTTCCTAGAGCCGTAAAAACATGATGTTCCAACTGCACTTTTTTATAAGCTTTGTACCCTTTTCTTGATTTTATTGCCAAAACAACCCATGGAAACAAAAGATGCAGAAAAGATATGAAAGGAAGTAACGACTGCTGAGCAGTTATCCTGTAGATGAATAATAGACAAGTACATAAACAGATGCAAGCCTAATATGGATGCAAAATGAATGAGAGGAAACAAACAGCAAAAGCAGTTACAAAGTTAGGCTTTGGGAGTGGGCATTCATCTGTCTCCCTTGGAAGAAGCTCTATTGCTGACAGAACAAAATCCCTCTTCACTGTAATATAATCATTGCTCTATATGCCTCTGTCTTCTTTTGACAAGTTAAAAAAAAAAAGAAAGAAAAAAATTTTGAGACCTAAGACAAAGCATGCTAACTTTCTTAGGCTGTTATTCCTGTGGTACTTCAACAAGCATCTGAAAGTTAATCACCATTTATACATAGGTATAATATGTAGTTATCAACTGATATTTTCCTCAAATAGTACCCAGCTACTGCTTTGACGTATGCCTTTACTAGGAATTACCTGTTTTGATTAACTGAGTTCACCTATTCTATGGTAGAGTTTATTAAAATGGTAGAGAGTTGAAAGGAGGAAAACTTCTGTAAACTCCTGCCATAATGTGATGAATCCAATTGCATAAAATGCAGTATTGTGTCATTGTGAAGTTAATTAAGTCACTTTGGTGGCTTCTATACAGCTACCCGTCTGGAAAACCACAGGTGTGGGTACATCATCCTTATCTTCCTGTATTTCAGTCGGGTTTGGTACCTGGAGACAGTTGTCTCCTCTGGTTTAAAATATCAGCAGGGATAGTACAGATCTTGTAACTCACTGCAACTTCCAGGCCAGTAGCAGTGATGCCAAGAATGTTCCTGCCCACCAACCTAATCCAGGGAGATTGGGCCAGAAGGTTCTGAGGACTCAAGGACCAACCCACCACCACCCAGACACCCAACAGAGAATGTTGCCTTTAACTTCTCTGCCTGGGTTCAGGTTCGATTCCACTTCGCTGCTCCCTTCGAAAGATAAAAACTCGACCCTTTTGTCCTATACTCTTTTGAGAATGGTTATTTGCTATAAGCATTGCTGAGTTTTGTTCTTATTAAATCAGAAAATATACTCCAAGAAAGGTTATTATAGTTGAGCCCGAAATTTAGCCCTGGGATTCATGGAAACCAAGGCAAAAATAACAGTTTTCACTAATTTTTATTTCTGATAAAAGGAAGTTCATGGGTTTAAAAGAAACTTCTTTCTTTCACCAGCCTCTGAGAGATATTTATTATACGATTGTATATAGAGAGGATACCAACCGATTTAATAGATATATTCAAAATATAAATTATTTTGTTAGGTTTCAATGACATACATAGTAATAACAAGTAGCCTTTAATAATTATAAACTCTTAGGGACCACAGATTTCTTGACTGTTTGTGTTTAATATTGAATGAATGATTAACATTCACTAAACACTACAATGATTATAAAAAATATATACATGAAATTTAAAAACCTTTTTATCATCTTTAAAAGGTGAACTTGATGATAATTTCTAATCTTTGTTGCCAAATTAATGATGTATTTTGATGGCTTGTACCACATCTCAGATAATCACATTGTTGATTCCTTCATATAAACTATTGCATTGCTGTCGGACATGTTTCTGATTCTTATTCAAAATATCTTGGGTAAACTGCATGAACCTTATATGAATTGAAATTCAAATGGTATTTTAAGAAGTTATCTTTTGAATAATTATAAAATATTACCAAAAAAATGAAGTATATATTATTTATACTTACTCAAGACAATATTTTCTCACATTAGTGACTATTTGGTGGCTACACAGGCACATTAGTGGACTGACCATACTACCTTAAAGAGTAAGTGCCTCATTTATTAGTGTTTTCCCAGCTGGTCACATTGGAGGAAGAAAAAACAATACACAAACCAGAAAGTAATGAAAGATAATGGGAAGGAAAGAAGGGACATAAGGAAGGAGGAAAGTATGGACAAATTGAGTATAACGTTCATGTCCATGCTCCTTGTTCCACTGGAGTCAATTTCAACTTTATTCTTTATATTTATACATGAGTAATATATACACATAGATGTTTTATATCTATACATATGTACATATTTTTAAAAGAGTAACAGGTTATTATGAGTAATTAGTATAGAAAAATGTTAGGCAAGTGTAATGCTGGACTGCAGGATGTTACATATGGCTTTAAAAATAAACCTTATTTACAAGAAGAGAATAAATGTAAGAAATCTCAGAAAGTTGTTTCTCTATACCCCAAACTGATTACTAGGGTTAGTATACCAGATTGATTTATTGGTCTTCTACCATGCTGAGAAAAATTTCAGAAAGTAGAGGGTAAATATTACATTAAGGCTTAAGAAAGGAAATAAGAAAAGTGACCAGGAGGGGAAAAAAAAGACACAATATTCTGAAAATGTTTAGTGACCCACATGCCTATTTTCGTTAAAACTTTTTTCCATTTAGTTTCAGTTTTTGAGATTTCATCAAGCTATTAGTATTGCTGGTATAAGAACTAAATTGGCTTAAGTGTGTTGAGTTGATAAGGTTGATAAATCTTTTGCTAATAACTATGTCAGAAAAGAGAAATCTGGAATTAAATTACTTCTTTCTCGTACATAGTTCATAGTTGGGAAAAGTTTAATTGCTTTGATTTTTTAGAACATTTTATGAACTTTTTTTTTTCAGATAAAGATTTCTTACTATTTCTAAAATCATTTCATTAAAATTACAGGAACTGTGTTACATTTATCAGCTACGTGAAATTTGATTTTTACTTAACAGCCAGAATTATCCTTTTATCAAAATATATATTGTTTTTTTTTTCCTTTTTTCTTCTTCAGTGACATTATGATAAATTATATGTTCTGGAACAATAATGATTGTTCAAAGGGTCTCTGGTTCCTCTTAGCTTTGCTAATATTTTCCCAATTTTTTGGCAGAAATAATAGTTTGTTATTACTTTTCTTCCTTAATTGTACTGAATAATCTCTTCACTTTTCTAAGAAAATTGCTGTGCCTTCCCTACTTATTTGGGAAGTGATAAGCTGCCTTTTTTGTTGATAGTTACAATTTAACCAAGCATCAGAACAAGTAACAATTATAATTCATTTTAAATGATGATTATGAAGTATTATTGGTTCCTCAAATGATATCTATAATTTGAAAAGTCAGTAACTGCAAAATAGTGACATCACTCTTTAAATTCTATTTTAAAATCAGAATTAAAATGCATATTTTGCAGTAACATTTGAAAAAAAAATCAAATAAGTAAATGAGCTCATTTTTATTTATTTTATTTCAGAACTCATCCTGACTTAGTAGTATCATAAATTGCATATGTTTGTGTGTTGTGTGCACTGCATGTGTTCATATATGCGTGCACATGCAAGGGATAAACACTCCAGAAATGTGGTTTGCTATTAATGCACATCACTTATATTGCCACAGATTTTTATAGATTCACATAACATCCAAATTAGCTTCAGGAAGCTAAACATTAATACATTGTTTTTAAGTATGCAAGGATAGATTAGCTTTTTAGAGGGTTTCCTGATTACACTTTCAGCAACTACCATATACTGCAATGATGTTTAATTATAAAATGTTATTAATGAAATTATGAGCCCCTAGTTTTCCAGGGAGTAGCGATCAAATACTGGCATTGTACTTCACTGATGTTGATGAAACCCCTGATAAAATTGACATTCACTCCCGCATCCTGAAATAGGGTCCCATCTCTGAAGCCTTTCTTCTCTTGTACAGAATGACAGTTTAGTTTCTTAATATCAAATTCTTTTGCCTGTTCCAAGCAAAACAGATGGTTAAGATAATTATAATGGAAATGGCATGCTGAGAAAACTGTGGGGAGACCATTCCATTCTTCTGTCCTTCAGTTTTCCTCTTTCTAAATGCAGTGGATAAAGGTATGGGACAGTAAACAAAATATGCAAGTCAAAAAAAAGTGAGTCCTAGCCTTGACTCTGCGAAGATGACCTGTGAGACTCAGATGGAGTCAGTTGATCTCTGTGGCTCTCAGTTTCCTCTTCCGTAAAATCAGGATGAGAGAGTTATTTACTTAGGTGGAACCTCAGCGTCCACCTGGCAAAGGCTTCCTGGAGGAAGAGGAGGAGTCGGCTTGCGCAGAGGGATGGCTCCTTCAAAATCAAACCCAAGTTACTTTTTTGTTGACCAAAAGAATTTTTATGCAAAAGGCATTTCAAGTGCATTTAAAACAGAGAGCAGAAATGAATCTGAAATGCCTAACGTATGCTTTTTCAGCACTTTCTAGCAATTATGACAATTTAGGTGGTTATGTAAATTACACAATTCTTGTAAAATGACATAATTATGAAATGTTGGGGCAGAAACAGAAAAGGATTACATTGCTTTAAAGTGAATACTGCAATGATATAAGACTAGGAATACACCCCCTCCATCACCTTTTCTATCTTCTTTGGGATTTTAGTGTTGCCAGTGGAAAAGTATCAATAGGAAGTAACTTTCCAAGGGTGTAAGTATTGATAAAATCTGGATAGGGTGGTGTAATATAATGAGGCTATTTTAAACTGAATTTTATTGTTTTGTTTCAGATATTAAATCTATGTATAAACAATCCATTCACATGAAGCTTTTTCAAAAACATTATCTTTTTTTCTAGTAGTTTATTTGGCATTTGGAGCATTTAAAACACTGGGGAAATGTTTGTAGTAAGTATTTCACTTGGCATTGTGTGGTTCACGTTTTCAAGAAGAGGAATATTTTATTGGGGAGATATTGCTAAGATAGTTCCAAATAGTCTAAGAACCAAAAAAATACAGATGTGTATTTGCAAATTTCAAGAATTCATACTTACTTTTGGAGAATAGTATATGAAATTTATTTTCCTCTTAAATCTGTGGTTAACACCTTATCCTTAATTCCCCAGTTACCTAACAATGGCAAGTATGTATGTGACTGTGTTTGTGAGGGGGAATAGAGGATTTTTTTTTCTTTACTGTTTATGTAATATGTTGAATTTCAAAGTCTATCACAAAGTTCCCTACTTTTCCTCCAGGATGGAAAGTTTCATCCCAAGGAAAGGTAGAAGAACGAACATGCAGACAGAGGTTTGTAGCTCACAAGGGCTGTTATTTGCCTGGCAAAGAGTACTCTGAAGATACCATGCCTTCTAGGCATCTTGGGTTCCTTTTTTGAACCCAAACTAGGTGTGCGTCTCACTCGGAGGATCACAGTTAAAATTGCCCTTGCCAAGCCTTTCATCTAGTTGAGTGCAGTTGTGATGTGGGGAGTGACAAACAGAAGCTTTATTTCCTGCTTTCTTTCCCTTTCTGGAGGTAGGAGCAGGGATGGCAGGGAAGAGAGGTAGGGGGCACTCTTCTCTCCATCTACCTAGGGATGCACTTCACTCACTCTCCCTCTACTCTGGTTCCTATTTCTTGACGTTTGGTTCTTAATTATATAGGTAATTTTCCTCTGGGACTACCTGCCCCCCTCCCAGCTCCATATAGCTTATACTTCATATTCTTAGATAGTGATCATCATATTTAAGCAATTTATAGAGGAGCATAGAATATTTATTTCAGTGGATACCATGCATATCTACATTATTTTAGCAGATGGAATGCATGTCTACGTTGTTACCTATACCTAGGGGATTTATTTTCAGTCTCTCTGACTAAGAATAGTTATTACTCCCTCTGAGGCTTATGAACCAATGATGAGGAAGGACTTTTCCCCAATCACACTCTCTCACACTTGCTAAGTAGAAAAAGACAAAAGGACAAAAGGAGCAAGTGAGAACATTTATCTTGTTAAGTTTGCAACTTAAAGTGGTGAAAAATGAGGCCTGGGACTCAAAGGAACATCAAAAAGGAAATTCTGGGACCCAGTGTATGGGAAAGAAGAGACATTGGCATGAATTCTTTACAAAACAGCAAATATGAACATCCTCCCTTGGCTAAGATGTAAAGTACAAAGAAAAAGAAAGAGAGACTTTTACACTGCTCTTCACTCAGTCGCTTCAGATAGTCCTTGTCATGGGCTAACCAGACTAGGGTGGAGAATTGTCTGAAAAAATCATTTTCCCACTACTTCCTTTCTATGTTCCTTTTCTTCTTTCTTTGCCCGCTCATAGCTTAAGGCAAGCCTGTTTTATACATAGGCTCACATTGTCTTGAGTTCCCTTCATGTGTTCCCCTCTGTCTTCCAACTCTAGCCAGGATACCTCAAGAAATCATTCTTCCATTTTTAAACCACGAAAGCAAAATATCAAGCGTGGATAATAAGCTTGAGTTGTCTCTGTGTGGCAAGGACAAAATGCTGTTTTTAAGTGGCCAGCAGATTCTTCCTGTTGCTCTGGATGTAGTCTAGATCTTAAAATTGTTGGAGCTTGGAAACTGACATCTTAGGGCTTGTGAAGAATTTTTGCTTGTAAAGTGGAGTCTGGAATTTGTCCTTAAAGCACTTGTGCTCATCATTCTGGGAGCTGCACTTTACAGAGCACTTTTTAGTCATACAAGTACCTTTTCATGGCTTTGAGATAAACCTTGAACTAGTAAAATAATCAGACAATTCACAGTAAATATTAAGTTTTCTTAATGTATTTTGGGTGCTTCCTTATCAGGACTGTGCCCTTAAAGGGTTAGTGTTTTGCTTTCCAAATTAGGAATTTGAGCTCATCCTGTCTTAGTGCATGCTACATGCCAGGTAGAGTAAGACAATCACACAGATTTTGAGAAGCAATTGGTCTTCTTTAAAGATTCACTTACCTTTGTCTCCAGAGTCTGGATCACCCTGTTTGGTGGGATGGGAATTTTCTCCTATAGTAAATGCATAGTCACACTGTTAATCTTACCAGCTTCATACACACACACACACACACACACACACACACACACACACACACACACAGAGAGAGAGAGAGAGAGAGAGGCAACATTGGGCTCCCGAAGGAAAGAACTTTCTTTTTTTCTCCCAAACTTCCCTGGACTTTGAAGGGAAGGGATTTTGAGCAGTCATTTGTCTACTGAAGACACATGGCTTCTGAAACTTCCAAGCACTGAAGGATTGAGGATAAAGAGGGCCCAGAGGTTGGACTTCCTGGGGAGGCAAGAGTTATGCATTCTGGAAGAGGAGATATTTAATATCCACTTTAACCTTTTACTTTTCTTCATTTAATTCCCTTCTCTTAAATCTTTATTTAATTGTATCATAGATGGGAGGGGAATTAAAGGAGAGGCAGAAGGATGCAGAAGGAATCCAGCAATCTGAACAAGTGGCTCAGAGCTAGCTTGAGTGGACCAGCAGAAAAATCTGGGCAGTGGTTACCAGGAGCTAAGCACCTGGCAGATTTGCGTGGCATGAAAGCATTCCTAAGAACTCTTAAGAATATTAATAGGAAAATTCAGTAAAACCTCATCAACTTCTCTCCAACTCAGAGGATGGGGCTTCAGCCAAATTGAACATTATAAGACAGACTTGATAACTTTGGGATATTTGAATAATATTTTTTAAATTATTTATTTATTTTGGCTGTGTTGGGTCTTCATTGCTGCATGCAGGCTTTCTCTAGTTGCAGCGAGTAGGGACTACTCTTCGTTGTGGTGCGTGGGCTTCCATTGCAGTGGCTTCTCGTGTTGCAGAGCACGGGCTCTAGGCACACGGGCTTCAGTAGTTGTGGCTTGTGAGCTCAGTAGTTGTGACTCACAGGCTCTAGAGCACAGGCTCAGTAGTTGTGGCGCACGGGCTTAGTTGCTCCGTGGCATGTGGGATCTTCTTGGCTCAGGGCTTGAACCCATGTCCCCTGCATTGGCAGGCGGATTCTTAACCATTGCACCACCAGGGAAGCCCACTGAATAGTGTTATTGATATACTTCCAATAGTATGTACTTTTCTCCTTATAAATGCACATCAACTAAGTTTTTCTTTTTCCTTTTGAAAACCAGTAAGCATGTTTTTCTGTCATCAGAATTATAGTGAACCTGAAGGCATTGTCAGAGAATATAACACTGTAATTAGTTTAAAGCAATATTTTTCCTGAATAGCAGAAAATTATCTTCCATATCAAGAGACTATATATATAAACATATATATGTACAACACACACATATATGTGTATATACACCATATATGTATATACACACAGATATAGCATATATGTGCAAATACATACAAATGTATATACACATAATAATTAATTTTCAATATGCCAAAGTATTCTTTTGTAGATGTTATTTCATTAATTTCTGATATAGTCAGTTCTTCAAAATGCTAATAAATTACTTTTTTATGGAATAGTTTTATTTTATAGAATAGTATTAAAAAATATGGCATCACCTGAATAGTCCTTAAAAAGTACATTCCTGTTTAATCCAATCTGTCATCCAAAAATGAACATCACAGAGACTTGATATATGTCCTCCAGGAGGAATTACAGCATAATAACAAAGATAAAAATAATTACATAGTAATTAATTGTTGTAAAGATATTTATAAAAGATCTTCACGTTAGGAACATGTCTCATTTGGTAGCAGAGGAAGGAAGACTGCCCTGAAGTATTTGGACTTAGCAGGAAATATGGAGAAGGTCATTTTCCAGACAGATATAATAGCATGTATGAGAGCTACACTGCGTAGAGGAGGTTGGTTCTTAATAGGAACTGAAATAAGGAAAGTAAACATCAAAGAGAATGAAAAGGGACAAGAGTAGTGAGGATGGTCTACTAATCTAGCAAGTTTGATCTGAAGTTTTAGTTAACATTTTTAAATACTTGTGAATTGATGTTGCTATATGAAATGTGGCAAAGTTGTTACTGTTACAATAATTTTCTGGTTATACCAGTTTTTCAAATGAAATAGTTTAGTTATTGTTCTGTCTTATCTTGGTGTCATTAATTTCTCCTTTTTCTTAATTTGTGGAAGATGTTTGACTTTACAGATTACCTCACATAATAATTCTTCAATTAATGACTTTTCACAACAGCTTTTGAAAATATATACCGTTTTTCAGACTAGATTTCTCTTTTATCACAGTGAAATGACTTTTTCCCCAAGAATATACTATGTGACTAGACCATAAGAAGTTTTATATTGACATTAGTGTTTTAGGCAAAAATGCATTCATCAATTTGTGGAAAGTCACATTTTCTAATAAAATAAATCATGCAAAATAAATTTGATTTGTGTGAATTTGCCAAGTGAGGGACTGAAGAGAAAGAATCTTTTACAACACTTTGAGTTAATCCTCCTGTTTTGAGGCAAACTTGTGTTAAACGTTTTTTTGTCCCAATAATGTTTTCTGGCTCCTGTTCTATGACTTTATTTTTTAAACATATTTTTAGTGCAATTTTAGATTTACAGCAAAATTGAGAGGAAGATACAGAGATTTCCCATATCACCCCTGCTTCCCACATATGCAGAGGGTCTCTCATTATCAGTATCCCACACCAGAGTGGTACACTTGTTACAATCGGTGAACCTCCACTGAGACATAATAATTACCCAAAGTTCATAATTTACATTAGGGTTCATGTTGGTATTGTACATTCTGTGCACTTAAATAAATGTATAATAACATGTAGTCAACATTATGGTCTCATACAGAGTATTTTCATGGCCCTAAAAATCCTGTGCGCTCCACCTATTCGTTTTTCCCTCCCCACTAATATCTGGCAACTGCTGGTCTTTTTTCAGATTGGCTTTTTTCACTTAGTAATATGCATTTAAGTTTCCTCCATGGCTTTTCATGGCTTGATAGCTCGTTTCTTTTTACTACTGAATAATATTCCACTGTCTGGATTACCATAGTTAACATACCCATTCACCTGCTTAAGGACATCTTGGTGGCTTCCAAGTTTTAGCAGTTATGAATAAAGCTGCTATAGACATTCATGTTCATATTTTTGTGCAGACCTAAGTTTTAGACTCCTTTGGATTAATACCAAAGAGCATGATTGCTGGATTCTATGGTAAGAGTATGTTTAGTTTTATAAGAAACCTCCTAACACTCTTTCAAAGTAGCTGTACCATTTTGCATTCCCACCAGCAAAGTATGACAGTTCTCATTGCTCCACATACTTGTCAGCATTTGGTGTTGTCACTGTTCTGGATTTCGGCCATTCTGACAGGTGTGTAGTGGTATCTCATCGTTTGTTTAATTTGCATTTGCCTGATGATATATAATGTGAAGCATCTTTTCATATGCTCATTTTTCACCTGTATATCATTTTGATGAGGTGTCTGTTAAGGTCTTTGGCCAATTTTTTAATTGGGTTATTTGGTTTTTCACTGTTGATTTTTAAGAGTTCTTTGTACATTTTGGATAACCGTCTTTTATCAGATGTGTCCTTTGCAAATATTTTCCTCTTGTCTGTGGTTCCTCTAATTCTTTTGATGTGGTCTTTTTCAGAGCAAGTTTCTAATTTTAATGGAGCACAGCTTATCAACTGTTTCTTTTATGGATCGTGCCTTCAGTATTGTGCCTAAAAATGGTATTCCCAAGGTCATCTAGGTCCTCTCATCTTGTGATGACAGGACTGTGATCCATTTTTAGTTAATTTTTATGAAGAGTGTAAGGTCTCTGTCTAGATTCACTTTTTCTTCATGTGGATGTCCAGTTTTTCCAATACCATTTGTTTAAAAGACCACCTTTGCCCCATTGTATTGCCTTTGCTCCTTTGCCAAAGATGAATGGACTGTATTTATGAGGGTCTCTTTCTGAGTTCTCTATTCTGTTCCACTGATTTATTTTTCTGTTATTTCACTAATATCACACTGTCTTGATCACTGTAGATTTATAGCAAGTCCTTAAGTCAGGTAACAGTTTTCTAACCTCAGTCGTTCTTCTCCTTCGATATTGTGTTGGCTATTCTGAGTCTTTTGCCTCTCCATATAAACTTCAGAATCAATTTGTCAATATCCATAAAACAGTTTGCTGGGATTTGATTGGAATTGCATTGACTATTATAGATCAATTAGGGAAGAATTGATACTTTGACAATATTGAGTTTTTCTATCCATGAACATGGAATATCTCTCCATTTATTTAGTTGGTCAGTT
This sequence comes from Delphinapterus leucas, assembly GCF_059928025.1. NCBI lineage: Eukaryota > Metazoa > Chordata > Mammalia > Artiodactyla > Monodontidae > Delphinapterus > Delphinapterus leucas. The sequence goes on along the minus strand of NC_143137.1, from coordinate 66,942,764 downwards.
TTGTTTATTGAAGTTTTATAGTATTCCTCATATAGATCTTGTATATATTTTGTTAGATTTAAATTTTGGGGGTGCAAATGTAAATGGTATTTTGTTTTTAATTTCAAATTTCACTTGTACATTGTTTTTATTTAGGAAAGCAACTGATATTGTACATTAACGTTGTGTTCTGCAACTTTGCTGTAATTGCTTATTAGCTCCAGGAGTTCATGGGGTTTTTTTGCCATTTTTTTCAAATTTTCTCTATAGATGATCATGTCATCTGATAACAAAGACAATTTTATGTCTTTTTTCCCTGTCTGTGCACCATTTCTTTTCCATTTCCTGCTTTATTGCATTAAGAAAGACTTCCAGTATGATGTTGACAGGGAGTGATAAGAGGGGACATCTTTATACCTGATCTTAGCGAGAAAGTTTTGAATTTCTCACTATTAATATATGATGTTAGCTGTAGGTTTCCTGTAGATATCGCCTTTATCAACTTGCGAAAGCTCTCCTCTGTTCTTAGTTTACTGAGAATTTTTATCAAGAATGGGTGTTGGATTTTTGTCTGTTGATGTGATGCAAGACATAATTGATTTTCCCATGTTAAACCAGTCTTGCATAACTGGGATAAATCCTACTTGGTCATGGTGTATAATACTTTTAATACCTTTTTGGACTCAATTTGCTAGTATTTTGTTGAGGATTTTTTCATCTAAGTTTATGAGAGATGGTGATAGTTTTCTTATAATGTCACTGTTCAGTTTTGGTATTACAGTAACACTAGTCTCATAGAATGAGTTAGGAAGTATTCCCTCTGCATCAAAGAAATAATACAGAATTGGTATAGTTTCTTTCTTAAATGTTTGGTAAAATTCACTGTTGAACGCGTGTGGGCCTGGTACTTTCTGTTTTGGAAGATCATCTATTTCTTCTTGTGTGAGTTTTGGCAGAATGTGTCTTTTGAGGAATTGATCCATTTCATTGATGTTTTCAAATTTGTGAGCGCAGAAATGTTCATAATATTCCTCTATTATCCTTTAAATTTCTGTGGCATCTGTAGTGATATCCATTCCTTCATTTTCTGATATTAGTAATTAGCACCCTGTCTCTTTTTTCCTAGTTAGCCTGGCTCGTTGATTTTATTGACCTTTTCAAAAAGCCAGCTTTTGGTTTCATATATTTTTCTATACTGATTTCCTGTTTTCAGTTTCATTAGTTTCTGCTCTAGTTATTTTTGTTTTCTTCTGCTTACTTCAAATTTAATTTGTTCTTCTTTTCCTAGTTCTTAGGATGAAAAGTTACATTATTGATTTTAGATCTTTCTTCTGTTGTACTGTATGCATTCAATGCTGTAAATGTCCCTCTAAGCACAGCTTTTGCTGAATCCCAGAAATAAGTTGTGTTTTCATTTTCATTTAATTCTTTGACCTATGTATTATTTAGAAGTGTATTGCTCATTCTCCATGTACTTTGGAATTTTCCAGTTATCTTTCTGTTACTGATTTCTAGTTTAATTACATTGTGATCTGAGAGCAGACGTTGTAAGAATAAGATTTTTTTTTAATTAAAGTGTGTTTTATTGCACAGAATGTAGTCTACTTTGGTGATGTTCTCTGTGATCTTGAGAAAAATGTGTATTCTTCTATTGTTCAGTGACATAGTCTGTAGGTATCAATTATATTCAGTTGATTTGATGATAGTGTTGAGTTCAGCTATGTCCTTACTGATTATCTGCCTCCAGGATCTGTCTGCTTCTGAGAAGGAGGTGTTGAAGTCTCCAACTATGATAGTGGATTCATCTATTTTTTCTTGCAGTTCTATCAGTTTTTGCCTCATGTCATTTGACACTCTGTTATTAGGCACATACACATTAAGAATTGTTTTATCTTCTCGGAGAATTGATGCCTATATGATTATGTAGTGCACTTCTTTATCTCTGAAAAATTTCCATGCTTTAAAGTCTGCTCTGTCTGATATTAATATAACTACTTCTGCTTTCTTTTGATTAGTGTTAACATGGTATATTTTGCTTCATCTATTTACTTTTAATCTGTGTGTCCTTATATTTAAAGTGGTTTTCTCATAGACAACATACAGTTGGGTTGTGGTTTTTGATCCTCTCTGGCAAGCTCTGTCTTTTTTTTCTTTTTTTTTTGCGGTACGCGGGCCTCTCACTGTTGTGGCCTCTCCCCTTGCAGAGCACAGGCTCCGGACGTGCAGGCTCAGCAGCCATGGCTCACGGGCCCAGCTGCTCCGTGGCACGAACCCGTGTCCCCTGCATCGGCAGGCGGACTCTCAACCACTGCACCACCAGGGAAGCCCAAGCTCTGTCTTTTAATTAGGGCATTTAGACCCTTGACGTTCAAAGTGATTATTGATGCAGTTGGATTAACAACTACAATATTAATTACTGTTTTCTATTTGTTGCCCTTGGTCTTTGTTCCTGTTTTTGTCTTCCACCCTTTTTCTGCTTTCTGTGATTTTAATCGAGCATTTCATATGATTCCATTTTCTCTCCTTAGTATATCAGTTATAGTTGTGTTTTTTTTCTAACTTTCTCTAGTGGTTATTAAAAGTCCACTTTCAAATGAAACCATACCACTTCATCCATAGTGTGGGTACCTTACAATAACAAAATAATTCTAATTCCTTCCCCTCATCCCTTTTATCGTTGCTGTCATTTATTTTACATATATAAGCACATAGAAGCATATATATGAATACATTTTTGCAGTTATTTTGAACAAACTGTTATCTGTTAGATTGATTATGAATTAGAAAAATAAAAGTGTTTCTTTAACCTTCACTTATTTCTTCTTGTTGGTCATCCCTTTCTCTGTATAGATCTGAGTTTCTGACCTGTATTATTTTCCTTCTCTCTAAAGAACTCCTTTTGACATTTCTTACAAGGCAAGTACAGGCAATATATTTCCTCTATTTTTGTTTGTCCAAGAAAGTCTTTATTTCCTCCTCACTTTTGAAGAGTAATTTTGCTGGTTACAGAATTCTAGGTTGGTGGGGTGGGAGGTTCCAACAATTTAGGTGTTTTATCTACTCTCTTCTTACTTGCATGGTTTCTCAGGAGAAGTTGGATGTAACTCTTATTTTTGTTGCTCTATAGGTTTAATGTGTTTTTTTTCCTCTGCCTTCTTTCAGGATTTTTTTCTTTGTCTTTAATTTTCTCTAATTTGAAAATGATATGCCTGGATATAGGGTTTTTTGGGGCGTTTATCTTGCTTGGTGTTCTCTATGCTTCCTGGATCTGTGGTTTGATGTCTAACATTAATTTGGGAAAATTCTCAGTCATTATTGTTTCAAATATTTCTTCTCTTCCTTTCTCTCTTTCTTCTCCTGGTATTCCCATTACATGTATCTTACACCTTTTGTAGTTGTCCTACAGTCCTTGGATATTCTGTTCTGTGTTTTTCAGTCTTCATTCAGATTCCTCCCTCAATTATGTTCAGTTAAGCCAATAAAAAGCATTTTCAAAACTTTTGCTACAGTGCTGTCTTTTTTAATGTCTAGAATTTCCCTGGGATTTCTTTATTAGGATTCCCATCTCTCTGCTTATGTTCTCTGTTCTTGCATACTGTCCTAATTAGAGCACTAGCATATTAATCACAGTTGTTTAAAATTCCTGGTCGGAAAATTCCAACATCCCTGCTGTGTCTGGTTTTGATGCATGTTCTTTCTCTTCAAATTTTGCTTTTTGCCTTTTTCTATGCCTTGTGAAATTTTCTTGATAGTGGGATGTGATGTACCAAGTAAAAGGAATGGCTATAAATTGTATAAATTAGTAATGTGGTAGTGAGTTGTAAGGGGAAGGGAGCATTCTATAGTCCTACATTACGTCTCGGTCTTTTAGTTCTCTTGACTGTGAACTTTAGAAGTATTTTTGCTTTTTGCTCCCTTCTTGGGTGGTTCACGATGGCTACAGTGGGCTAGAGTTGCGTATTTCCCTTTCGCTGGCTGGTTAAGCTCTAATAATACTGCAGCAGGTTAAGCTGTGACTAATTAGTCCATACCCTCTTCCCAAGACAGGTTTTGTTAAAAAGAACAAAACACTCCACAGAAATCTCTTGCATTCCTATACACTAATGATGAAAAATCTGAAAGTGAAATTAAGAAAACACTCCCATTTACCACTGCAACAAAAAGAATAAAATATCTAGGAATAAACCTACCTAAGGAAACAAAAGACATGTATGCAGAAAATTATAAGACACTGATGAAAGAAATTAAAGATGATACAAATAGATGGAGAGATATACAATGTTCTTGGATTGGAAGAATCAACATTGTGAAAATGACTCTACTACCCAAAGAAATCTGCAGATTCAGTGCAATCCCTATCAAACTACCAATGGCATTTTTCACAGAACTAGAACAAAAAATTTCACAATTTCTATGGAAACACAAAAGACCCCGATAGCCAAAGCAATCTTGAGAAAGAAAAACGGAGCTGAATGAATCAGGCTCCTCAACTTCAGACAATACTACAAAGCTATGGTAAGCAAGACAGTATGGTACTGGCACAGAAACAGAAATATAGATCAATGGAACAGGATAGAAAACCCAGAGATAAACCCACGCACATATGGTCACCTTATCTTTGATAAAGGAGGCAAGAATATACAATGGAGAAAAGACAGCCTCTTTGATAAGTGGTGCTGGGAAAACTGGACAGCTACATGTAAAAGAATGAAATTTGAACACTCCCTAACACCATACACAAAAATAATCTCAAAATGAATTAAAGACCTAAATGTAAGGCCAGACACCATCAAACTCTTAGAGGAAAACATAGGCAGAACACTCTATGACATCAATCACAGCAAGATTCTTTTTGACCCACCTCCTAGAGAAATGGAAATAAAAGCAAAAATAAGCAAATGGGACCTAGTGAAACTTGGAAGCTTTTGCACAGCAAAGGAAACCATACACAAGATGAAAAGACAACCCTCAGAATGGGAGAAAATATTTGCAAATGAAGCAACTGACAAAGGATTAATCTCCAAAACATATAAGCAACTCATGCAGCTCAATATCAAAAAAAAAACAAACAACCCAATCCAAAAATGGGCCAAATACCAAAATAGACATTTCTCCAAAGAAGATATACAGATTTCCAACAGACACATGAAAGAATGCTCAACATCATTAATCATTAGAGAAATGCAAATCAAAACTACAATGAGATATCATCTCACACCAGTCAGAATGGCCATCATCAAAAAATCTAGAAACAATAAATGCTGGCGAGGGTGTGGAGAAAAGGGAAGCCTCTTGCACTGTTGGTGGGAATGTAAATTGATACAGCCACTATGGAGAACAGTATGGAGGTTCCTTAAAAAACTAAAAATAGAACTACCATACGACCCAGCAATCCCACTACTGGGCATATGCCCTGAGAAAACCATAATTCGAAAAGAGTCATGTACCAAAATGTTCATTGCAACTCTATTTACAATAGCCAGGACATGGAAGCACCCTAAGTGTCTACTGACAGATGAATAGATAAAGAAGATGTGGCACATATATACGATGGAATGTTACTCAGCCATAAAAAGGAATGAAACTGAGTTATTTGTAGTGAGGTGGATGGACCTAGAGACTGTCATACAGAGGGAAGTAAGTCAGAAGGAGAAAAACAAATACCTTATGCTAACACATATATATGGAATCTAAAAAACAAAACAGAACAAAAAAAACAAGGTCATGAAGAACCTAGGGCCAAGACGGGAATAAAGATGCAGACCTACTAGAAAATGGACTTGAGGATACGGGGAGGGGGAAGGGGTAAGCTGGGGCAAAGTGAGAGAGTGGCATGGACATATATACACTACCAAACATAAAATAGTTAGCTAGTGGGAAGCAGCTGCATAGCACAGGGAGATCAACTCGGTGCTTTGTGACCACCTAGAGGGGTGGGATAGGGAGGGTGGGAGGGAGGGAGATGAAAGAGGGAAGAGGTATGGGGACATATGTATATGTATAACTGATTCACTTTGTTGTAAAACAGAAACTAACACACCATTGTAAAGCAATTATGCTCCAGTAAAGATGTTAAAAAAAAAACAAAGCAAAACAAAACACTCTGGTATATTTTTAAATGGTTCCTTTTACCCCCTGCATGTGCAGAGCCCAACAGGATTTTTCTCCGATATTTACTGTGGGAATCTGGTAAAGTTTTTGGAGGTAAGTCTTACAATATTCAAAGGACCCCCTATGACTGGAGGCCCCTGGAAGTTTTAACTTTCTGAGTTGTTCTCACTGAGCCTCCAGAAATTCATCATTTACCATTTAGCTTTTGCTACCCCAGCACTGTTTCCCACAGCAGTTTTTGCTTGTGAGTTAAGTTCTGCCCCAGTAAGCCTAGACTCCCTACATTTGCCTGTCTCTCCAGTCTTGGAGACCGATTTTCTCTGTGTTCTCCTGTCACTTAGGGATCCAAGAAGAGTTGACTTTTTCAGTCTGTTCAGGTTTTTACTTGTTGTTAGGACAGAGTGGTTGACATCTTAGCTCCTTATATATGGAAACAAAAATCCCCAACCTCTGTGAGTTTATTTTAAGTTAGTTTTAGTACAGGAGAAGCATGAGCCCGTATGAGTTAAAAATATATATATGGTGGAAAAAAATGGTGCAGTAAGAATGAACTTTCCAAGAACTAACTTTTTCATACCTCCTCCACCAACCATCTCTCACTATAAAGTTACTCTGCTTTTTTGGCAAAGAAAATTAAATTTCATTACATTGTAGTTTATGTACAAACTAATGTTTATTTACTTTTGAATTATCATTAATTACATATACACTTCTTTCTGTTATTCAGTTCACATATTTTTCTTATAGTGAAAATTATTTGTTTATCTTAGCTTAGGATGGAATACAGCATAATTTATCTCAGTACAATTAATTTTTTTAAATTATTTAAGAACTTTTCACTTAGCAACACCCTTCTTGGGAAAGAAAGTCATTGAACAAAAGATAAATATACTTTGTAGTTATTGATAAAGCAATAGTCCATAACAATTAACCCAGAGAATCTTCTCCTTGGATTAATTAATTTTCTTGCATTTCTACCATGGTGTAAATTCCATAGAACAAAATAAATGAATGATATATGCATAAGTATGCATATACATATCCATATATATATTCTTATATATATATATATCAGTAATGATGAGAAAATTTTATGAACAAGTGAAATAATGTACAATGATTAAAATTAGAAAACACCTTTAACAAATAAATAATCAAATCTGATTTTTATATAGAAAATAACTAAATTTATTTGGGATAAATATAAAATGTGTTATACTGCTGTTTTGTGCAATATACAGTATAAAATTATACTTTTACACATATATACCTTGATTTTCTCCTTTATAAAATGTAGGAACCAGACTACATTATGTCTAAGCTTCCTTTAAAATCTTCATTATTATACTAAAAAAATTATATATATGCATGTGTGTATATATATGTATAATTTCACATATACATATATGCATACATATATACATATATACACACACACATATATATGTGTGTGTGTGTATATATATATATATATATAATTTCAGTACCAACTGATCATTTTCTCAATTTCTTAATGAAATTTGTGTGGTCAAATTTACTTTAACTTATCCTAAATGCTTTTCTTCTTAATTCATTGCCACTATTCATAGGAAAATATTTGAAAACACACATACACACAAACAAAAAAGAAAAAAAACTGATGTCAGGTGGTTTTAAGCTTTAATGTTCTTTGTAAGTAACAGAAGTAATGAGTTTTGAAACAGAAAAATATTTTAAATGTTTAATACGTTCTATACAATGGCAGAGGTTGAATGTTCATTTGTCCCGGGAAACCTTACTGTTCATTTTTCTCTTATGATTTCTCTGATTACCACAAAAGACAAAAGCATCTGCCAATTATACTTCTGCTCAGTTCTACTCTTATGGGTAAGGCTACTTTTCATTGTGGGTAGTGCTGTTTGGACAACCATCATCATGATGCATTCAGTGTAGTATTATACATTGTGTGTGCACGTACGTGTGCATGCACTTATGTGAGCATGCTATCAACATAGCTCTAGAGGTTTTTGGACTACCCATACTAAATTTAGTGTCTATTCAAATTAGAGTCTGCAATTTTACAAAAACATAATGAGATGAAACTGCCAGTCACAAGAGACAGGCCACTTCAGAAGGTTGAAGTATTAAAATAATAATGAGTACATTTTGTACATCAACATAGAACATGTAGCAATGGGAAGTGGACTGTGTACCAGAGTATGTCCACTAGCAACTTAGTTGTTGTCCTTCAGTGTTGTCAGCCTCTATATTTATTTCCTTCAAATTGAGGAAATAATCAGTAGCATGCACTCTAGCTGTTTCTATCCCGTGGTCGCTAGGCAAACAGGCATCAGTTATAAAATAAAATAAAAATAAGTTACAGAGAACCCTGTTGTCAGAGGAATTAGTGAGCCACAGAAGCTCATGACATAATAACCTTAGTCTTCAAAGCCAGAAATTCTCTATGATGCTGACATTGAGAGTTCTGAGCCTAAAGAATATGAGTGGTTAAATCACTCTTTACAGTTGCTAATCAGCATAGACAGTGGCTTGATAAATGCTGTCTTAATTGATGATATTCTTGGCAGACACAACTAACAACAGCAAATGAAATTTGCTAAATTATTTTACTTAATATTTTTCAGTAGCACACATAGTTGTCCAGAACTCTGAAGACAGATGTGATCTTCCATGCAAGAGGTGAAAAAGAGTAGATCAAACTTTAACAGGACTTCAAGTTTTAAGTGTCCCATTCTTTTTCCTGCGGTTTTCTGTTTTAATGAAATGAATAAATATTACATATATTTATATGAGATGTATATAAATCATACACGGTTGTTCCATGCATTTGGTATTTGCATATTTTTTTCATGGAGTCCAACATAAAGGACTGGAACAACAAAGATTGCTGATTCTCTTTCTCCCTTCTTCCTCCTTCCTTTTTTCCCCTCCTTCTTGTGTAATTTTATCAGGGTAGAACCCAGTGAGCCTTAGTTATTCCATACTTGAAATGGAAACTCAATTGACTCTTATTTCCTGTTGAACTGACCTTAAAAAATCATTTTTGTTTATTTTTATTGTAGTCTATTTTTCTAAATTTAAATTGGATAGTTTTTTTGGCTATTTGCTCATAGATTTCTCTAGTAGCTTGCACATTTCGGAATTGTTTTGAAACTGAAACACTTAGCCATTATGATTGAGTAAAAATTTAAGAAAAAGAAACCTTTTTTAAAGTGTAAATCTAGTTTCAGTTTCCAGTGTGGTGTAAGTGAGAATGAAGCAACCATATATATCTCAAACCCTCCAAAGTGAGATTTTCTGGACAGGAGTTCATCAAGGTTATGAAAGAAGCATAGTAGGGTTCAAAGTAGAATGGACCAAGACTTTGGTAACCTGTAGTCTAACCCTGGATGCCTCACTAAATAGCTGTAGGTCTTTAGATAAATTATGTAAACTGTAGACCTCAGCTTTCTTATCTTTAAAGTTAAATATTTTAACCACATGACCTATTAGCTACCAGCTTTGAAAGTTTATGATTCTAAGTAAATGTTAAAAACAGCAGAAATTCCTCATCTAAAAAGTAATTATAGAAATTAATTGCAATGCCATAATGTATTTTTCACATATGATTCAGCTCATGTATTATAAGTAAGACTACTGGATATCGATAAATATTTGCTAATTATCTGGAAAATTTGGCCAACATAGATTTGGTGAACTATGGATTCAGTTTGACATGTGTATACATCATAAAATAATTATAAAAATATTTACATTATCATTTGCTTTGTGAGGGCTTGATTTTAAATCTTTCTTCAAGAAAAATAGTCATGAGGCTAAAATTTAAAAGAGAATTATGGAATGCCAATTAAAATATTTAAATGTGTAATTACTTTAAAAAATTGATACTGAAAACCATCCTATCTCTTTATCAATTTGGTTGTAATTCACATTTCAAACCTAAATAATCTACATGCCTTTAAAAAGTCTTAGAATCAGAAAGAGAGAAAATATCTATTTTGCTTACATATGATCCTCTTAACATTCACATGCCAGATGGTGTTTCATATCAGGTCAGAAATAATGAAGGAATCTGGCTTTAAATCTAAGAATCTGGGGTAAAATGAGAAACTAGGGATTACATATTTGTAATAGCATTTTTCCCTGAAATTCAGCCATTTGTAATAATTCTTGATATGCTTCTGTCTGTGTGTAGGGGGTTATTTTTACTTATTTCATTTCTATTATACTTTGTTGGGATTATGAAAGGTTATTTATGTTGTGATTAGACATTTTTTCAACCCTTGGATCATATAGCCAAGTAATAATTTGACCTTCAGATATTTCAAACCAAAACTCAGTGACTAGTCTAGAAACTAGAAAATCAGTGACTCATGGGGAGGGAAAAATAAATAAAAATTCTATTAAGTATGGAGGAGAGTAATATTTTTCTAATTCATTTCAGAGAAACTAATTATAAAATTAAATGGCCTGAATCCTTCTGCTAAAAAAATAAATTCCCTTCATGTAACAATAGCACATTTCATAGGCAAAAACCTGGCTGACTTTAGAGAATAAATTTAGGTCTTTTTTGTTGTAGAGAAAACAGAAATTTGTACTCTTAGTTAACTCATTTTTATTATTGTCTTGATTTCTATCACTTCCTCTTAATAGATCATGTGATTGTCTTTGTCTTTAGCTAACCTGATCAAAACTAATTCATCACAATATTTTACTGGTCACTCTCTTTTTAATGTCTATATATAATAATTATCTGGTTCTGTAGCTTGACTGCATCCAAGCTGTAAAAAAGGACAAACATTTCAAGTAATAAATGTGGCTGGATTATGTAAATCCAGTCCCAAATCTCAACCAAAAAAAAAAGAAAAAAATGAAAGTTTCACTTTTGACATGATAGCACAAAAAACTCTGTGGACTCACTCCCTAGTGAAACTGATAAAAATTGTTTTAAAAAAATTAAGTCTTCAGAAATGATCCTAGGGGAACATTCAGAGTCTCTGAAGCGGTTCTAAGGAAGGCAAACATAGGTCATGTAATGAACAAATTAAGCAACACTCAACAAAATCTGCTAGAACTACTGTGCCGTGTCCCATCAATTGAATATTCAGCTCATAAAGTGGAGGTGTTACTCAGAGAGAAGTATCCTATTGTCCCCACTTCTGCTTCAGAGCTGTAGCTCAGAGATTTTGCAGTGGGAAAAAAAAAAACACGTTGTAAAATAGAGATCTCCACATCTCTTCCCACAGGAACTGACTTCACTAGCAATATAATGTGGAGAAGTTTAGAGTGAAGGATGGTCTCAGAAACAGTGGTGGTTATGATAAAAGGCAGTTGGGAGGAGACTGATAGCTTCATTGGAGATATAGACTAAACTTTAAGTTGGGTACTTCACTGGGGAGAATCAGGCATAGATGCATCTGGAAAGTATCTTCCTTGGATCAGAACAGATTTCAAACAGGAATCTCAGGAAGTGTCTTTCTGGATGGTCCCAAGTTTGATTGGATCAGTCCATCAAGCAGTTCATGCCTCAGGGAAAATAAGAGCACAAATAAGCTTACCAAGTATTAGATCTTATTGTGGTAATGGAAGGAGACAAAGAGAACGCTGAAAAAATCATTGTCATCCCAGAGTGATTATAGGTGTATCCAAGTCTGTGTTCTCTGAGGAGCAACATCAGAGGCTGCATGCTAGAGGGTGGGAGTGGGGGGTTGGTAGTAGTGGGAAAATTGACTTCACTGAAATAATCACTAAACAAATAAATAAGCAAATAACAATAACAAGCCCCTAGGGTAAGAGGGAAGTACCCAGAGTTGCCAAAGTGTATTATCTAAAGTGTCAAGTTTCCAATAAAAAATATATATATACTAGAACTGCAGAGAAGCCAGAAAGTATGATCCATACACAAGGGGGGAAAAGCGGACAACAGAAACTGCCTGTGATTGCAACCAAAAGTTAGATTCAACAGACAGAATCTTCAAAGTAACCATTTAAATATATTCAAAGAAGTAAAGAAATCATGATAAAAGAAGTAAAGGTATGATGACAATGTTACATCATAAAGACATCTATGTAAAAAAATGGACAACCTAAAAGTTGAATATTACATTTTATTCAGCAGACTTACTGAGGATTTAAGCCTGGGAGACAGACCTTCAGATAGTTCTGAGGGACTGTTTCAAAGAGGTAAGGGATATATAGAAGTCTCTGCAACAAAAACCAGGTAGGCAGAACATCCAAAGATTACTGTTAACTAAAGAAATACCAGATGTCTCAAGTTGATGAATTTAGCACTTTTCTATATATGGGAATATGCAAGTTTCTGGGCTCACTGAAATCATTTCTTTGATATGCATGCACCTTAACTGTCTTATTTTTTTCCATCCTGAATCCCCCTCAGGGTGCACAGTCAGGGCGGCTGCAGTGACTGATGGCTTGATGGCCAGAACACCCTTTGTTTACCTATATGGCAGGCGACATTCTTTGTCCACACAGACAATGTCTATAAGAGGTAGAAATTAGTTTTTTAAAAAGAACCAAATTTAAATACTGGGGCTAAAAGATGCAGTAGCTGAAGTGAAAAATTCAGTAGATTTGAGCTACCTTAATGGCTTGAAAATTGATTGATAAAGATTATGCAATCTGAAGAATAAAGAAAAAATTAAGAAAAATGCAATGCAGAAAAATAATGAGACACCATCAAGTGCACCAAAATAAGCATAATAGGAGTACCAGAAGGAAAGGAGAAAGAAGCATAAAAACTATTAAAAAAAATGGTGGCTAAAATCTTCCCAAATTTATTGAAAACATTAATCTACACATCTAGGAAACTCAACAGATTCCAAGGAGTATAAACACAAAGAGATCCACAATCAGACACATCACTGTATAAATATTGAATCCAAAGGTAAGGAGAAAATCTTGGAATCAGCGAGAAGTAAAACCACTCTAATTTACAATGGAATTCCAGTAAGATTAATAGGTGACTCCCCATCAGAACAGTGGAAGCCAAAAAAAGGGGGGGATAACATGCTAAAAGTGCTCAAAGAAAAAAATGTCACTAAGAATTCTGTATTGAGCAAAGCTATGATTTATAAATGAAGGCAGAATAAGCATATTCCCAAATAAAAGCATGAGGATTTGTTGCTAACAAACCCACATGATATGAAATACTAAAGAAAATCTTTAGGTTGAAAGCAGTTGACCCCAGACAGTAACTTGAATTCACATGAACATATGAAAAACAGTAATAAAGATAATAATGTAACTATATAATATAGCATATTTATATATTTCTTCTCCTTTCTTAACTGATTTTAAAAGCTATTGTATAAAACATTATACAGGTAATGTATTGTTTGACCTATAACTTACACATATGTGTTACATTTGGCAAACTTATACAACAGAGGTGAGTAATCTAAGCTGTTTTGGCTAGGAAGTTAATTCCGAATAGTAGCTTGATCCACAGGAACAAATGAAGAGATCCAGAAATTATAAATAAGGTTAATTAGCAAAACCTATACTTATTTGCTCTCCTTTTTTCTCTCAACTTCTTTAAAAGACAGTAAATTATATAACGTAATAATTTTAAATGTAATATTAAAATATTATTAACATTTATAGATATATAATGTAAATAATATGAAAATAGTATCACAAAAGGATAGAAAAGGGAGTAGAGTTGCAGGAGTAATACTTTTACGGCTCACTGGAATTGAGTTAAACTAAATTTGAAGCTGATTCTTATAAATAAAGATGTATGTGGTAGGCCTCAGGGCAAATAAATACTGACATCACTCAAGAAAATATAGTGGAAAAAGTCATTGAAGTAACTAAATCATTAAATTAATTGAAATACTATATTAAAAAATATTCACTTGCAAAAAAGCAGTAAAGAGGTACAAAAAAGATATGAGACATACCAAAAGAAACACAAACAAAAAAGTAAAATGGCAAACATAAATCCAACTATATAAAAAAGATATTAAATGTGAATGGATTAAAAGCCTAATCAAAAGACAGAGATTGTCAGAAAGGAAAAACAAACAAATTAAAAAACCATAATCCAACTCTATACTATCTATAGAAGACATACTTAAGATTCAAAGATAAAAATAGATTGAAAGTAGAAGACTGGGAGAATATATACAAACAGCAATCACAAGACAGCTGGAGTGACTATACTAACATCACAAAGAAAAACAGTTTACAAAAAGACTGTTTATTAGAGATACAGAGGGACACTTTATAATGATAAAGGATCAACTCATCAGTAGGATATAATTATTATAAACATATGTGCACATAACATAGTGTACCAAAATACGTGAAGCAAAAACTGACAGAAATTAAGGGGGAAATAGACCATTCAAAAATAGTCAGATACATATGTACTGTACTTGCAATAATGGTTGAACAGCCAGGTAGAAGCTCAACAAGGAAATAGAACATTTGAACAATGCTATGAACTACTATATAACATCTGAACAAACACCTATATAGAAAAAAGTCTATATAATATATTTACAACATTCCATGTAACAACAAGAGATGATACATTCTTCTCAAGAGCACAAGGAACATTCTCCAGGATAGACCATATGCTAGGCCATAAAACAAACCTCAGTAAAATTTAAAAGGCAGAAATAATATGAAGTATGTTTTCTGACTACAATGGAACAAAATTAGAAATTGATAACAATAGACATTGGAAAAACCCCACTAATATATGAATTAAACAACATAGTCCAAAATAACCAATAGGTCAAAGAAAAAAATCAAAAGGGAAATTGAGATGAATGAAAATAAAGACAAAAGATTCCAGATTTATAGGTTGCAGTGCTTAGAAAAACATGGAAAAGTAATAACGTTGAATATGTATTTTTTAAAAGAGGGAAAGATCTCAAATCAATAAACTCACCTTCCATCTTAAGATAGTGGGGAAAAAAAAGAGCAAAGTAAATTTAAAGCAAACAAAAGGAAGGGGAAAAAAAAATAAAGGTTAAAGCAGAAATTAGCGAAATACATAATAGAAAATCAAGGAAACCAAGACCTGGTTCTTTAATTAATCAACAAAATTAATAAAACTTTAGACTGACCAAGAAAAAGAGAATATTCAAATTACTAGACTCAGAAATGAAGGAGGGGATATTAGTACTTTCCATAAGAAAAAAAAAGAAAAAGACTATAAAAGAGTACTATGAAAAATTATTTGCCAATAAATTAGATCAACTAGATGGAGTGGATAAATTTGTAGAAAGACACAAACTACAGAAATTGTCTCATAAAGAAATAGACAATCTGAATTGATAAGTAAGTTAAAATAATGTTAAAATCTACAAACAAAGAAAAGTGCAGGCCCAGATGGCTACATTAGTGAATTCTATCCAACAGTTAATGAAGAATTAGTATTAATTATTCACAAACTGTTCCAAAAAATAAAAGAGGAGGGAGTACTTCCTAACTCATTCTATGAGGTCAGTATTACCATGACACCAAAACCCCACACAAAGACAGAACAAGAAAATAAAACTACAGACCAGTATCTTTTATGAATATAGATATAAAAATCCTCAACAAAAAACTAGCAAAGCAAATCCAGCAACATATACAGTGAATTATACACCATGACTAAGTGTTATTTATCTTAAGAATGTAAGTTGGTTTAACAACTGAAGATCAATTAAAGTAATACATCGTATCACTGGAGTAAAACCAAAAATCACATGATTTTCTCAACAGACACAGAAAAATACATTCAGCAAATTCTGATATCTTTTCATGATTAAAAACATTCAACAAACTAGTATAAAAATTTTCAACATGATAAAGGGCATCTGTTTTAAAAAATCCACAGCTAATATCATATGTAATGGTGAAAGACTAGATACTTTTCCCCCTAAGAACAAATAAAACAAGGATGTCCACTTTCATTATTTCTATACAACATTGTACTAGGGGTTCCAGCTAGGGCAGTTAGGAAAGAAAAATAAATAAAAGGCACCCAGTTGGGGAAGAAAGTAGTAAAAATCTCTCTTCTTACATAACATGATCTTTTATTTATGAATTTTTATAAATCTACTAAAATACTATTAGAACTGATAAATGAGCAGGCTTGTCATATACTAGATCATTACATAAAAATCTGTTGTATTTCTAACATTTGCAATTAAGAATCAAAAAAATGAAATGAAGGAAACAATTTCATTTATATAATAATAGCATCATAAAATACTAGGAATTAAACAAAATTCAAACCTCAACTAATACTCTGAAAACCACAAAACATTGTTGAAAGAAATTAAATAAACTCTAAATTAAATATTTCATGTTCATAGATTGAAAATTTTTAAATTGTTAAGAAGGTAATACTCCCCACATTAATCTATAGACTCAGTGTGATCACTGTCAGAAGCACAGCTGGCTTCTTTGTAGAAATTGACAAGCTGATTCTAAAATTCATACGGAATTGCACAGGATCCAGGACGACCAAAACAATCATGAAAAAGATGAACAAATTTGGAATACTCACACTTCCCAATTTCAAAACTTAGTATAAGGCACTAAGTAATCAAGACAGTGTGGCACTTGGATAAGGATAGACATATAGATCAATGGAATAGAAATTAGAAACCCATGTGTCTCTGGTCAACTGATTTTGACAAGGGCACCAAGACCATTAAATGGGGAAATGAGTCTTTTGAACAGACAGTGCTGCAACAACTGGACAAGCCACCCACATATAAAGAATGGAATTGGAACCTTACCTTATACCATATACCAAAATTAACTTGAGTCAAAGACCTGAATGTAAGATCTAAAACTATAAAATTCTTTGGAGAATACATAGGGGTAGATCTTGATTTCTTAATTTGGCACTGAATTCTTATATAAGACAGCAGTAGGAGACCTTCAAGATGGCAGAGGAGTAAGACATGGAGATCACCTTCCTCCCTCAGAAATACATCTATATGTGGAACAACTCCTACAGAACACCTATTGAACGCTGGCAGAAGACCTCAGACTTCCCAAAAGGCAAAAAACTTCCCACGTCCCTGGGTAGGGCAAAAGAAAAAAGAAAAAACAGGGACAAAAGAATAGGGATGGGACCTGCACCTCTGGGAGGGAGCTGTGAAGGAGGAAAGGTTTCCACAGACTAGGAAGCCCCTTCACTGGTGGAGATGGGGTGGGGGGAAGCTTCGGAGCCACAGAGGAGAGAGCAGCAGCAATAGGGGTACAGAGGGCAAAGTGGAGAGAATCCCGCACGGATGATCAGTGCTGACCAGCACTCAAGAGACTGAGAGGCTTGTCTGCTCACCTGCCGGAGCATGTGGGGGCTGGGGGCTGAGGCAAAGGCTTCAGAGGTCAGATCCCAGGGAGTCCAGGCCTGGGGGTGGCTGCGTGAACAGCCTGAAGGGCGCTGGTGCACCACACCTAGCCAGGAGGGAGTCCAGGAAAGTCTGGACCTGCCTAAGAGGCAAGAGACCATTGTTTTGGGGTGCGCAAGGAGAGGGGATTCAGAGCACTGCCTAAACAAGCTCCAGAGACAGGTGTGAGCTGCCGCTATCAGCATGGACACCAGAGATGGGCATGAAGAACAGACGCCCTCAGGAGACCTACACGCAGAGGCGGGGCTAGATCCAAACGTGAACCCCAGGAGCTGTGCGAACAAAGAAGAGAAAGGGAAATTTCTCCCAGCAGCCTCAGGAGCAGCAGATTAAATCTCTACAATCAACTTGATGTACCTTGCACCTGTGCAATACCTGAATAGACAACGAATCACCCCAAAGTTGAGGTGGTGGACTTGGTGTGATTTTCTCTGTATAGCTTTGCTTTTAACATTTGTCCTAGGGTTCTGTCTGTCCGTTTTTTTGTTTGTTTGTTTTTTTGTTTCTGTTTTTTTTAGTATAGCATTTAGCACTTGTTATCATTGCTGGATTTGTTTTTTGGTTTGGTTCCTCTTTCTTTTTATTTTTAATTTTTAAAGTTTTAATAATATTTTATTTTTTAATAACTTTATTTTATTTTGTCTTTTTCTTTCTTTCTTTCTTTCTTGTTTTCTCCATTTTCTTCTGAGCCATGTGGCTGACAGGGTCTTGGTGCTCCAGCCAGGTGTCAGGCCTGTGCCTCTGAGGTGGGAGAGCTGAGTTCAGGACACTGGTCCACCAGAGACATCCTGGATCCACATAATATCAAACTATGAAAGCTCTCCCAGAGATCTGCATCTCAGTGCTAAGACCCATCTCCACTCAACAACCATCAAGCTACAGTGCTGTACACCCTATGCCAAACAACTATTAAGACAGGAACACAACCCCACCCACTAGTAGAGAGGCTGCCCCAAATCATAATAAGTACACAGACACCCTAAAACACACCACCAGATGCAATCCTGCCCACCAGAAGGACAATATCCAGCCTCATCCACCAGGACAGAGGCACCAGTCCCCTCCAAGGGGAAGCCTACACAACCCACTAAACCACCCTTAGCCACTGAGGGCAGACACCAAAAACAACGGGAACTACAAACCTGCAGCCTATGAAAGGGAGACCCCAAACACAGTAAGTTAAGCAAAATGAGAAGACAGAGAAACACACAGCAGATGAAAGAGCAAGGTAAAAGCCCACCAGACCAAACAAATAAAGAGTAAATAGGCAGTCTACCTGAAAAAGAATTCAGAATAATGATAGTAAAGATGATCCAAAATCTTGGAAATAGAATGGAGAAAATACAAGAAATGTTTAACAAGGACCTAGAAGATCTAAAGAGCAAACAATGATGAACAACACAATAAATGAAATTAAAAATTCTTTAGAAGGAATCAGTAGCAGAATAAATGAGGGAGAAGAACGGATAAGTGACCTGGAAGATAAAATACTGGAAATAACTACCGCAGAGCAGAATAAAGAAAAAAGAATGAAAAGAACTGAGGACAATCTGAGACACCTCTGGGACAATATTAAAGGCATCAACATTCGAATTATATGGGTCCCAGAAGAAGAAAAGAAAAAGAAAGGGACTGAGAAAATATTTGAAGAGATTATAGTTGAACACTTCCCTAATATGGGGAAGGAAATGGTTAATCAAGTCTAGGAAGCGCAGAGAGTCCCATACAGAATAAATCCAGGGAGAATCACGCCAAGACACATATTAATCAAACTATCAAAAATTGAATACAAAGAAAACATATTAAAAGCAACAAGGAAAGAACAACAAATAACATACAAGGGAATCCCCATTAGGTTAACAGGTGATCTTTCAGCAGAAACTCTGCAAGACAGAAGGGACTGGCAAGACATATTTAAAGTGATGAAAGGGAAAAACCTGCAACCGAGATTACTCCACCCAGCAAGGATCTCAGTCAGATTCGATGGAGAAATTAAAACCTTTACAGACAAGCAAAAACTAAGAGAAGTCAGCACCACCAAACCAAATTTACAACAAATGCTAAAGGAACTTATCTAAGCAGGAAACACAAGAGAAGGAAAAGGCCTACAATAACAAACCCAAAAGAATTAAGAAAATGGTAATAGGAACATACATATCGATAATTACCTTAAATGTAAATGGATTATATGCTCCAACCAAAAGATGTAGACTGGCTGAATGGATTCAAAAAAAGAAGACCTGTATATATGCTGTCTACAAGAGACCCACTTCAGACCTGGGGACACGTACAGACTGAAAGTGAGGGGATGGAAAAAGATATTCCATGTAAATGGAAATCAAAAGAAAGCTGGAGTAGCAATTCTCATATCAGACGAAATAGACTTTAAAATAAAGACTATTACAAGAGACAAAGAAGGACACTGTATAATGATCAAGGGATCAATCCAAGAAGAGGATATAACAATTGTAAATATTTATGCACCCAACATAGGAGCACCTCATTACCTAAGGCAAATGCTAACAGCCATAAAAGGGGAAATCGACAGTAACACAATCATAGTAGGGGACTTTAACACCCCACTTTCACCAATGGACAGATCCTCCAATTTGAAAATAAATAAGGAAACACAAGCTTTAAATGATACATTAAACAAGATGGACTTAATTGATATTTATAGGATATTCCATCCAAAAACAACAGAATACACTTTCTCCTCAAGTGCTCATGGAACATTCTCCAGGATTGATCATATCTTGGGTCACAAATCAAGCCTTGGTAAAACTAAAATCATTTCAAGTATGTTTTCCGACCACAATGCTATGAGACTTGATATCAATTATAAGGAAAAAACTGTAAAAAATACAAACGCATGCAGGCTAAACAATACACTACTAAATAACCAAGAGATTACTGAAGAAATCAAAGAGGAAATCAAAAAATACCTAGAAACAAATGACAATGAAAACACAACGACCCAAAACCTATGGAATGCAGCAAAAGCAGTTCTAAGAGGGAATTTTATAGCAATACATTCCTACCTCAAGAAACAACAAACATCTCAAATAAACAACCCAACCTTACACCTAAAGCAATTAGAGAAAGAAGAACAAACAAACAAAAAAAACCCAAAAGTTAGCAGAAGGAAAGAAATCATAAAGATCAGATCTGACATAAATGAAAAAGAAATGATAGCAAAGATCAATAAAAATAAAACCTGGTTCTTTGAGAAGATAAACAACATTGATAAACCATTAGCCAGACTCATCAAGAAAAAAAGGGAGAAGACTCAAATCAATAGAATTAGAAATGAAAAAGGAGAAGTAACAACTGACACTGCAGAAATACAGAGGATCATGAGAGATTACTACAGGCAACTATATGCCAATAAAATGGACAACCTGGAAGAAATGGACAAATTCTTAGAAAAGCACAAACTTCTGAGACTGAACCGAAAGAAATAGAAAATATAAACAGACCAGTCATAAGCACTGAAATTGAAACTGATTAAAAATCTTCCAACAAACAAAAGCCCAGGACCAGATGGCTTCACAGGCGAGTTCTATCAAATATTTAGGGAAGAGCTAACACCTATCCTTCTCAAACTCTTCCAAAATATAACGGAGGGGAAAACACTCCCAAACTCATTCTGTGAGGCCACCATCACCCTGATACCATAACCAGACAAAGATGTCACAAAGAAAGAAATCTACAGGCCAATATCACTGATGAACATAGATGCAAAAATCCTCAACAAAATGCTAGCAAATAGAATCCAACAGCACATTAAAAGGATCATACACTGTGATCAGGTGGGGTTTATCCCAGGAAAGCAAGGATTCTTCAATATACACAAATCAGTAAATGTGATACACCATATTAACAAATTGAAGGATAAAAACCATATGATCTGGGGAGGGGGAAGGGTAAGCTGTGACGAAGTGAGAAAGTGGCATGGACATATATACACTACCACATGTAAAATAGATAGCTAGTGGGAAGTAGCCGCATAGCACAGGGAGATCAGCTCGGTGCTTTGCGACCACCTAGAGGGGTGGTATAGGGAGGGTGGGAGGGCAATGCAAGAGTGAGGAGATTGGGGATATATGTATACATATAGCTGAATCACTTTGTTATACAGCAGAAACTAACACAACCATGATACTATACACAGAGATTCCTAAAGATGCTACCAGAAAACTGCTAGAGCTAATCAATGAATTTGGTAAAGTAGCAGGATACAAAATTAATGCACAGAAATTTCTTGCATTCCTATACACTAATTATGAAAAATCTGAAAGCGAAATTATGGAAACACTCCCATTTACCTGTGCAACAAAAAGAATAAAATACCTAGGAATAAATCTACCTAAGGAGGCAAAAGACCTGTATGCAGAAAACTGTAAGACACTGATGAAAGAAATTAAAGATGATACAAATAGATGGAGAGATATACCATGTTCTTGGATTGGAAGAATCAACATTGTGAAAATGACTATACTACAAAAAGCAATCTAGAGATTCAGTGCAATCTCTGTCAAACTACCAATGGCATGTTTCACAGAACTAGAATAAAAAATTTCACAATTTGTATGGAAACACAAAAGACCCCGAATAGCCAAAGCAATCTTGAGAAAGAAAAACGGAGCTGAATGAATCAGGCTCCTGGACTTCAGACTATATTACAAAGCTACAGTAATCAAGACAGTATGGTACTGGCACAAAAACAGAAAAATAGGTCAATGGAATAGGAAAGAAGGCCCAGAGATAAACACACGCACATATGGTCACCTTATTTTTGATAAAGGAGGCAAGAATATACAATGGAGAAAAGACAGCTTCTTCAATAAGTGGTGCTGGGAAAACTGGACAGCTACATGTAAAAGAATAAAATTAGAACACTCCCTAACACCATACACAAAAATAATCTCAGGGCTTCCCTGGTGGCGCAGTGGTTAGGAGTCCACCTGCCGATTCAGGGAACAAGGGTTCGTGCCCCGGTCCGGGAAGATCCCACATGCCGCGGAGCAGCTGGACCCGTGAGCCATGGCCGCTGAGCCTGCATGTCCGGAGCCTGTGGTCCGCAACGGGAGAGGCCACAACAGTGAGAGGCCCACGTACCGTGTAAAAAAAAAAAAAAAATCTCAGAATGGATTAAATCCTAAATCTAAAGCCAGACACTATAAATCTCTTAGAGGAAAACATAGACAGAACACTCTATGACATAAATCACAGGAAGATCCTTTTTGACCCACCTTCTAGAGAAATAGAAGTAAACAAATGGAACCTAAACAAAACAAAAATAAACAAATGGAACCTAATGAAACTTAAAAGCTTTTGCACAGCAAAGGAAAACATAAACAAGAGGAAAGGACATCTCTCAGAGTGGGAGAAACTATTTGCAAATGAAGCAACTGACAAAGGATTAATCTCCAGAATTTACAAGCAGCTCATGCAGCTCAATATCAGAAAAACAAACAACCCAATCCAAAAATGGGCAGAAGACCTAAATAGACATTTCTTCAAAGAAGATATACAGATTGCCAACAAACACATGAAAGGTTGCTCAACATCACTAATCATTAGAGAAATGCACATCAAAACTACAATGAGGTATCACCTCACACCAGTCAGAATGGCCATCATCAAAAAATCTACAAACAATAAATGCTGGAGAGGGTATGGAGGAAAGGGAACCCTCTTGCACTCTTGGTGGGAATGTAAATTGATACAGCCACTATGGAGAACATAATGGAGGTTCCTTAAAAAACTAAAAATAGAACTGCCATACAACCCAGCAATCCCTCTACTGGGCATATACCCTGAGAAAACCATAATTCAAAAAGAGTCATGTACCACAAAGTTCATTACAGCTCTATTTACAATAGCCGGGACACGGAAGCAACGTAAGTGTCCATCGACAGATGAGTAGCTAAAGAAGATGTGGCACATATATACAATGGAATATTACTCAGCCATAAAAAGAAATGAAATTGAGTTATTTGTAATGAGGTGGATGGACCTAGAGTCTGTCATACAGAGTGAAGTAAGTCAGAAAGAGAAAAATACCGTATGCTAACACATATATATGGAATCCTAAAAGAAAATGGTTCTCATGAACCTAGGGGCAGGATAGCAATAAAGACGCAGACGTAGAGAATCGACTTTTGGGCACAGGGAGGGGAAGGGTAAGCTGGGACGAAGTCAGAGAGTGGCATGGACA
Organism: Delphinapterus leucas; assembly: GCF_059928025.1. Lineage (NCBI taxonomy): Eukaryota > Metazoa > Chordata > Mammalia > Artiodactyla > Monodontidae > Delphinapterus > Delphinapterus leucas. The sequence continues at coordinate 66,919,064 of NC_143137.1, read as the reverse complement.
TATATACACTACCAAATGTAAAGTAGATAGCTAGTGGGAAGCAGCCACATAGTACAGGGAGATTAGCTCAGTGCTTTGTGACCACCTAGAGGGCTGGGATATGGAGGGTGGGAAGGAGACGTGAGAGGTAGGAGACATGGGGATATATGTATATGTATAGCTAATTCTCTTTGTTATGAAGCAGAAACTAACACACCATTGTAAAGCAATTATACTCCAATAAAGATGTTAAAAAAAAAAAAAAGGACACCAGTAGCATGAGCAGCAAAAGAAAAAATATATAAATTAAACTTCATCAAAATTAAAAAGTTGTGCTTCGAAGAACACTGTCTAGAAAGTGAAAGGACAGCACACAGATAAGAGAAAATAATAGTGAATCATGTATCTGATAAGGGACTTATATCTACAATATATAAAGAACTCTTACATCTCAATAACAAAAAGTTGAATACCCAATTCAAAAATGAGGAAAGATTCCGAATAGATATTTCTCCTTAGAAAATATACAAATGGCCAATAAGCACATGCGAAAGTGCTTGACATCATTGCTGATCAAGGAAATGCAAATCAAAACCACAATGAACTACCACTCCCCATCCACTAGGATAGCTAAAATCAAAAGGTGAGATTAATAATAAGTGTTGAAGAAGATGTAAAGTAATCATAACCCTTGTTCCTTGCTGGTTGGATTGTAAAATGTTTCCACTTTGGAAAATAGTCTGGCAGTTCCTCAAATGGTTAAATATAGAGTTAGCATATGACCTAGAAATTCCACTCCTAGGTAAATTTCCAAGAGAAATGAAAGCATGTGGTCAAACAAAGACTTGCACATTAATGTTTATAGCAACATTATTTATAGAAGCCAAAAGGTGGGAACAACCAAAATGTCCATCATTGGAAAAATAAACAAAATATAGTATATTCATGCAATGAATTATTATTCATCCATAAAAAGGAATAAAGTATTGATGCATGCTATAATATAGATGACCCTTAAAAGCACTATACTAAGTGAAAGAAGCAAATCACAAAAGGTGACATATCATATGATTCCATTTATATGAAATATCCAGAATAGGGAAATTTATAGATATTGAAAGTAGATTAGTAATTGCTGGGGAGAGAGTGAGACAAAGAGATTTGGAGATTAGGGACTAAGGGGACAATATCTAAAGGATACAGGGTATCTTTTAGAGGAGATGAAAATGTTCTAACATTTAATGTGGTAATTGTGCACATATCTGTGAGTATACTGAAAACATTGAATTGTGTATTTTAAATGGGTGAATTGAATGGTATGTGAATTATATTTCAATAAAGCTGTACAAAAAAAAGTCTCTGTCCCAGGAATGGTGGTTTAAATACTTTCTCAAAGGATGTAATGTAATATTTTCGTGTAGAATCTCCATAAATGGGCAAAAGTATGATCAGCTTCCCCTTATCTTCCTTCAAGCCATCTCTGATTCATTATGGACAAGAGCCACTTCCAAAGCAGATCAGGTCTTCATTCCCATTAGCATTTGGCCTTTGGTCAATTTACAGCACAAAAAGAGCTTTCTTTGGCAGACAGCTTTAGACCACCAACAAATTCACCTACCAGGTTGAGCAAATATCATTGTGGTTTTCACAATTCTTTTTATTAGGGTGATATTTTTATATAACTATTGAGTGCTTTTTCAAAATGATTTCAATGTTGAGACACATGATCTTGATCAAGATTTATAACTTTTTAAAACTCTAACCTTGTAAATATGATTTCAAGTGTCATAGCTTAGTTAGGCCAGAGCTCAGATTTATTATCCATTTGGAAAAGATTTCAAATTCTTTCTCCATTTCCTCTCAATAAACCAATACATTCCTTTTTCTGTTCTCTATTTTGAACACATAAATATTAAATAACTCATATTGAAAATGATTATTCTGTTTGCTCAAATTCTCTTTGAAAACTGCAGTCTTAGCAACAAAAGCCATGTCTGATAGGTGTATCTGTGTTTATATGAATCTACCTTACCAAATAAAACTTATCTTATTTCAAAGTCAAATGAAATCTAACATTTGTGCATTAGTAAGGGTCCTAACAGGAGACAGATTAAACACTCAAGTAAGGTTACCTTGAGGTGGGTTTATTCACAAAGGACTTATTACAAAGTACTATGGGTATGACTATGAGATCAGATGCCGTGAGGTTGTTACCACCTAGACCTCAATGGATAAAGGGAGGAAAAGGAAAGTGGGAAAAAGAATGATGGAGAATCAGCTGCCTTGAGAGGAGCATAACTTTCTGTCAAGGCTCAGTCCACCCGGCAAACTTGTGGTGACTTCACAAGGAGAGAAGGAAATTGATAGCTGCAACTATAAATGGAAATTTTCGTATGTCTATACATGGAGGAGTGATGCCATTTTTAAAGACTTGTGTATACATTTCTTTTAGCTTATTTTGAGATCTGTTTTTGCTGTTTTCCATTTATGTTCTAGCCAGATCCTTTGGAATTTCCCCTGTGACCTCATCATAGACTTTTTTTCTTCCAGTTTTATTGAGATATAATTGACATGTAGCACTTTACATGTTTAAGGTGTACAGCATAATGATTTGACTTACATCATGAGATGATTATCACAGCAAGTTCAGTGAACATATCTCATACAGATAAAAATTAAAGAAATAGGAAAAATTTTTTTCCTTGTGATGAGAACTCTTAGGGTTCAGTCCCTTAACTTTCGTATTGATATATAACATACAGCAGTGTTAATTACCTGTATCATATTGTACATTACATCCCTAGTATTTATTTATTTTATAACTGTATCATCCAATTCCCCCTCCCTGACCCACTACCTCTGGTAACAGTGAATCTGATCTCTTTGAGTTGTTTGTTTTTGAAGTATAATTTACTACAACACTGTGTTAGTTCCTGTTATGTAGTGATTTGGTATTTCTGTACATTTCGAAATGAGCACCAGGATAAGTCTAGTTACCATCCGTCAACCTACAAAGATATTACATAAGTACTGGCTATATTCCCCACACTGTACATTTCATACTCATGACATTTATTTTGCAACTAGAAGTTTGTATCTCTTTATCTTGCTCACATATTTCTCTTCTTCCCCCACTCCCAGCCCCTTTGGCAACTAGCTGTTTGTTCTTTGTATCTATGAGTCTGTTTCTGTTTTGTCATATTTGTTCATTTGTTTTGGTTTTCAGATTCCATGTGTAAGTGAAATCATACAGTACTTGTCTTTCTCTGTCTGACTTATTTCACTTAGCATAATTCCCTGTAGGTCTGTCCATTGTTGCTGCAGATGGCAAGATTTCATTCTTTTTTATGGCTGAGTAATAGTCCATTGTATATATATACCACCTCTTCTTTATCCATTCATCTACAGATGGGCACTTAGATTGTTTCCATATCTTGGCTTTTGTAAATAATGCTACAGTGAACATAATGGTGCACATATCTTTTCTAATTAGCATTCTCAATTTCTTTGAATAAATATCTGGGAGTGGAATTGCTGGCTCATATAATAGTTCTATTTTTAATTTTTTGTGGAATTTCCATACTGTTTTCTATAGTGGATGCACCAATTTACACTCCCACCGACAATATGTGAAGTTTCCCTTCTCTCCACATCCTGGCCAAGACTTGTTATTTGTTGTCTTTTTGATAGTAGCCACTCTGATAGGTTTTGGATGATAATCTCATTTTGGTTTTTGTTTTTTTTTTTTTTTTTTTTTTTGCGGTACGTGGGCCCCTCCTGTTGTGGCCTCTCCTGTTACGGAGCAACAGGCTCCGGATGCGCAGGCTCAGCGGCCATGGCTCACGGGCACAGCCGCTCCGCGGCATGTGGGATCCTCCCAGACCGGGGCACGAACCCATGTCCCTTGCATCGGCAGGCGGACCCTCAACCACTGCACCACCAGGGAAGCCCTCATTTTGGTTTTGATTTGCATTTCCCTGATAACTAGTGATGTTAAGCCTCTTTTCATTTATCTGTTGGCCATCTGTATATCTTCATTGGAAAAATGTCTATTCAGATCCACTGCCCTTTTCTAATCAGGTTGTTTATTTTCAATATTGAGTTACATAAGTTGTTTGTATATTTTGGATATTAACACCTTATCTGATATATTGTTAGCAAATATCTTCTCTCAGTTAGTAGGCAGTCTTTTCATTTTGTTGATAATGCCCCTCACTGTGCAAAAGCTTTTTAGTTTGATGTAGTCCCACTTGTTTATTTTTGCTTTTTTTTCCATTGCCAGAGGAGACATATCCAAAAACGTATTACTAAGCCCAGTGTCAAAGAGCAAACTGTCTATGATTTCTTCTAGAAGCTTTATGATTTCAGGTCTTACATATAAGTCTTTAATCCGTTTTGAATATATTTTTGTGCATGGTGTGAAAGAGAAGTCTTTTGCATATATCTGTCAAGTTTCCCCAACACCATTTACTGAATAGGCTGTCTTTTTCCCATTGTAGATTCTTCCCTCCTTTGTTGTAGAATAATGGCTCTTGTAAGTGTGGGTTCATTTCAGGGCTCTCTGTTCTATTCCATTGATCTATGTGTCTGTTTTTGTGCCAGCACCGTATTGTTTTGAATACCATAGTTTTGTAATATAGTCTAAAATTAGCTTTGTTCTTTTTTTTTTTTTTGCGGTACGCGGGCTTCTCACTGTTGTGGCCTGTCCCATTGTGGAGCACAGGCTCCGGACGTGCAGGCTCAGCGGCCATGGCTTACAGGACCAGCTGCTACGCAGCATGTGGGATCTTCCCGGACTGGGGCACAAACCCATGTCCCCTGCATCAGCAGGTGGACTCTCAACAACTGCGCCACCAGGGAAGCCCCAGCTTTGTTCTTCTTTATTGAGATTGTTTTGGCTATGTTCAGGTTCTTTTGTGTTTCTGTACAAATTTTAGAATTATTTGTTCTAGTTCTGTGGAAAAATGCCATTGGTATTTTGATAAGGATTGCACTGAATCTGTGGATTGTCTTGGGTAGTATGATTATTTTAACAATATTAATTCTTCTAGCTCATGAGCACAGTATACCTTTCCATCTGTTTGTGTTCTCTTTAATGTCTTTCATCAGTGTCTTATAGTTTTCCACGTACAGTTCTTTTGCCTCCATTGTTAGATTTATTCCTAGGTATTTTATACTTTTTGATATGATTATAAATGGAATTGTTTCCTTAATTTCTCTTTCTGATAGTGCATTGTTAATATATAGAAATGCAACATATTTCTTTGTATTAATTTTGTATCCTACAACTTTACCAAATTCGTTGATGAGTTCTAGTAGTTTTTTTTGGTGGCGTCTTTAGGATTTACTATGTATGGTATCATATCATCTGCAAACAGTGACAGTTGTAGTTCTGCCTTTCCAGTTTGGATTTTTGTTATTTGTTTTTCTTGTCTGGTTGCTGTGGCTAGAATTTCCAATACTCTGTTGAATAAAAGTAGTGAAAATAGGTATTCTTGTCTTGTTACTAATCTTAGACAAAATGCTTTCAGCTTTTCACCGCTCAGTATAATGTTAGCTGTGGGCTTGCCATATATGGCCTTTACCATGTTGAGATATGTTCCCCACCCACCCACTTTGTTGAGAGGCTTTATCATAAACGGATCTTAAATTTTGTCAAAAGTTTTTCCCACATTTATTGAGATGATTATATGGTTTTTGTTTTTCAATTTATTAATATCCTCTATCCCATTGATTGATTTGCAGATTGAAAAATCTCTTCAGCTTTAGTGATTTCCACTATTATGCTTCCCATTCACTGATCCATTCCTCTGTATCATCTAATCTACTCATGATTTCTTCTAGTGTATTTTGTATTTCAGTTGCTGTATTCTTCAGCTCTGTTGGTTCTTCTTTATATTTTCGAACTCTTTGTTAAAAACTTCTAACTTCTTACTCTGTTCAGCCATTCTTCTCCCAAGCTCTTTGAGCATCTTTATGATCATTACCTTGAACTCTTCTTTGGGTAGACTGCTTATCTCCACTTCACTTAGTTCTTCTGTACTTTTATCTTGTTCCTAAACTTGGAATATAGTCCCCTGTTACCTCATTTTGCTTGATTTACTGTTTTTATTTCTATGCATTTGGTAATTTGGTTATGTTTCCTGATCATGAAGAAGTGGACTTTTGTAGGGTATGTCTTTTGCATCCCAGCAGTGCATTCCCCTCTTGTCACCAGAGCTGCATGCTCTAGGAGTGCCCCCTATGTGGGCTGCATGGGCCTTCTGTTATAGCAGGCTGACCACTGTGGTCAGTCAGATAGGCATGGCTGGCCTCTGGTCTGGGTGGTTGCCATACCCTACCTTGTGTGGAGGCTGTCTGGCCACTGGTGGGTGAGGAAGTCTGTGGAGCCCCAGGGGTTCCTGGGGCTAGTGCTGGTGCACTAGTAGGTGCAACTGGGTCCTGAGGTGGGTGGTTGCAGAGCTGGATGTCGCAGATCTAGTGTTGGCCTGCTGGTTAGCAGGCCAGTTCCCGACATGGCTGGCTGCAGGGTCCAGGTTGTCCCAAAGCTGGTATTGGCCCACTGGTGAGTGGGGCCAGATCCTGGACCTGGAGCAGGGTCCAAGGTGTCTCACAGCTGATGTTGGCCTGCTGGTGTGTAGGGCCTGGGCTCTGGGGTCCCGGGTTCGTCCTGGCTTGATGGTAGGTTGGCCTGTGTTCTCATCCAGCTTGCTGCTTGGCCTGAGTTGTCCCAGTACTGGTGTAGAAAGGCTGGTGGGTGGGGCCCAGGCCCAGTACTAATAAGCTAGAAGAGGATTTTAAAATGGAACTTGCTAGCTCCATTGTCTTCATGGTAGAACAAGCTCCTCAAAACGTCTGCCACCATGGTCTGTGTCCCCAAGATGAGCTTCACTTGCCTCCTGCCTTTCCTAGAGGCTTTCCAAGATCAGCAGGTGGATCTGACCCAGGCTGTTTTCACATTACTGCTTTTGTCCTGGGTCTTGGAGCATGTGAGATTTTGTGTGCATCCTTTAAGAATGGAGTCTCAATTTCCTACAGACCTCTAGCTCTCCCAAAAAGTACACCCCACTGGCCTTCAAAGCCAAACTTTCTGGGGCCTTTTCTTCCCAGTGCAGAACCCCTGGGCTGGGGAGCCCAGTGTGGGCTCTCTCCTTAGGGAGAACCTGTGCAGTTATAATTATCCTCACGTTTGTGGGTTACCCACCCCCAGGTATGGGTCTTGACTTTACCATATCTCTTTCTCCTACTCATCTCGCTGTGCTTCCTTCTTTATATCTTTCGTTGTAGCAGGTCTTTTCTGCTTTTCAAGTCTTTCTCATCAATAGTTACTCTGCAAATAGTTGTAATTTTGGTGTTCCAGTGGGATGAGGTGAGCTCATGATCTTCCTACTCCACCATCTTTACCACTGTTTTCCAGCTCAGCAGAGTACTGTGTGATGATAAATTTTTCAGTGCTGCATGTAAAAATAGATGTTTTCTAGGTTCTTGAGGCACCTGAATTTCTTGACTCCTGGCACCCTTCTTCTCACTCTGCTACTCTCATCATAGACTTTTATATAAACCTGGTATGTTTAATCATTTCAGAAGTTGATAGTGGTCACAAAAGATTTGTAAATACTTTAGACTGCTAGTCCAGATTGGCAACAAAGAATATTTGTGATATTGCTTTTCTTATAGGTTAATGAAAATGGGAAAAGTGAAATTGTAGAGATTACAACTGGAGTACAAGCTTCAGAGATTTGGTGTCTAGAAAAAAATCCATATTACAAGGAAGCAAACAAAAATCCAAGCATTAAATTTAATTAAGGTAGAGAAAATCAGTGGACATTCGCTCACAATTATTAAAATTATTACTGGAAAAGATGATATTATTTATAAATAAAACTTTGAATTATTCTCACTTTTTAAAATTTAATATCCAGATATAGTACTTTAGAATCCTCACATATATCCTTTAGAAATACAATGTGCTTTGTATCTGTAAGTTGCCTTAGAGACCCTCTAGCCTTTTCTCTTGTTGTTTGATGCATACGTTGGAATGTAAAGAGAAAAATGACTTTCTCAACCCCTTCAAGTTCTCATTCAGTGGGCAAGATGAAATAAGAATCTAGGTTAGAGGTTCAGAAGAATTTTTTATATAATACATTATGTGATTTTTAAAATTAAATGTAATATTTAAAATTGATAAATTGTATAGAAAACATGTAGTTTTGAAAAGTAACAAAATATCATTCATAATTCCATCTTTCGAAGGTAACCATGACCAAAACATGGTACAAATCCTTCAAATTATTTTCTGAACATACACCTCCCTCCCCAGGCCCCTCCCCCACATGCTCATTGATGAAAGTGGTAACATACTGTCTGTAATTTCATAACCACCTTTTTCATTCTATAATTTGTGTTTATAATAATATTTTAAGCAAAATTTATCACTCATGACATAACCAATACACTAGCATAAGCTTAAAGTCCAAAAAGTATCAGGCATGGCTGAGATTTGAGTAATATTCACCATATTTTACCAATGTCATTCTATTTTTTTCCTAAACACATTACTTACCTTCAACTTCCAACCTTATTAAAAAGGTAAAGGAAAAAAATCAAAATTGTCCCCTTATTATTCTTTCCCATCATTGCATATTGTTCATTTCCTTCATAGTATTGATTATAATCTGTTATCCTCATTAGACAGTAAACCCCCGGAAGGCAGGAATGGTATCTAATTGTTTTCAACCATTTAAAGTCCTAGCACAAGGCTTGACACATAGTAAGAGCTTGGTAACTATTTGTGAGTGAATCTGCAAATCAGTCTGCTTAAAGAAGTAATATCCAGGCCATATGTACACAGTGGCACACTTATAGAGAAAACAAGTTTAGCATTGTATAAACAAATATGTTTGAAAATGTTTGACTTTTGTGAATAAAATATAGGCCTTCCGAGTATTTTTTTCATATATATATATATATATATATATATATATATATATATATATACAAATCCCAGCTCCACCATTAATTAACTAGGCCACTTAATTAACTCTATCTCAGTTTTCTCATCTGTAAAATGGAGATACTAGTACCCTCTTTACAGGACTATTTGAGGATTAAATGAGGTAAAACATATAAAACAGTTGCACTTATTAAACGTTCTAAATAGTAATGATTATATTGTTATCATTACCATCCTTATTATTGTGGGCTTATCTGCGTGCATAGACTGCTCTGACATTTGAGAGAAAGGAGATGCGCATATAAGAGATGGAAGAGAAAGAATACTAACATTTATGCTTACCATGGGCCTGCACTTTGTGAGGTGTTCTTAATGTATTATCCATATTTTACTCTTGAGAAAAATGTGTCTCAGAACCTTAATTTTCTCCCGGGTTTTTCACTAACCAACTTGGCACGCATGCATACTGATACTACAGGTTCCTCTCTTAACGAAGTTGTTTTTATTTGCCCTAACCTGCAGTATTCTTCTTGTTTTCCCTGTATGAAAAATCTCACTGCATCCCTCAGCCACCAAACAAGTATGCACATTTTCCTCAAGACTCCACTCAACTAGTACCTCTCATCATAATCATTGCCTTCATGCTTTTGTTTTATCATTTGCCATCATAGTGAGGGTAGGTGTTTATAGATCAACTCCTCCATTTCACCATGAACTCCTTCGACTGGATTAGCAGCATTCTTGCACTGGGATAGTGATTATTAAGTGTTGAGTGGGAGGAAGAGCAAAGGAGTGCGAGCGAGAGGGTGGGAGACATAAATGGAAGCCAAGACAGTACTATGTGACGCTAAAACCTATGAAGCAGTCGACAGACTTTTCTCTCAACTTCATGCTGTGTTTCCTTAGTTCTTACGAATTTAAAGTTAGTTTAGGTGAGGATAAAGAAGCAGTTCTTACACTTAATCTTCTCTTGGTATTTTCAGATTTGTGCTACGTTCTTGCAGATAGAACCATGTACCACATTTGAAATTTCACTGTTTTGTTTTAATAATGTGATAGAAGAGTGCATAATAGAAGGGAAAAACAGATTTTGAGAAAAATATTTCTAACTAATAGAGTAAAATGTGTTTGTTGCAGAAAAGGGAAGAAGAAATTAAAATAACTACTGATAAAATAAGAAATATGTAGTGATCCTACTACCCAGAAATAACTGCCATGTAGCATTTCCATATGTGTTCTTCCTGTACTTCTTTTTTTTTGTTGGTATTAAATGTACAACCGGGCTTCCCTGGTGGCGCAGTGGTTGAGAGTCCGCCTGCCGATGCGGGGGACACGGGTTCGTGCCCCGGTCCGGGAGGATCCCGCATGCCGCGGAGTGGCTGGGCCCGTGGGCCATGGCCGCTGAGCCTGCGTGTCTGGAGACTGTGCTCCGCGACGGGAGAGGCCACGGCAGTGAGAGGCCCGTGTACCGCAAAAAAAAAAAAAAAAAAAGTTAAATGCACAACCAAAACACATTTTTTATTTCTTATTTCCAAAACATGAAATCATAATAAATTTCTTTGAAAACATGAATTCGAAATAGCATATTGCATTTGATTTCATAAATGGATGAACATCCCCCAAACAACACTGACATATTTGAGAAAGCGAAAAGCTATGTTTGCTGTAGAAAATGATGACAAGAATGGCAACGGATAGAGCTAGAGAGGTGAGCAGGGAGAAGAAAATATGAGGCCATGTTGGCCCTGTCAAGTGTTTGGAGTTTTGTCCTAAGGATAATCAGAAAGACTAAGTGTGTTTAAGCAGGGAAGCGATGTGATCAGATCTGCATTCTGTGTTTGAGGGAGACCGAATGATGCGAGGCTACCAGTTAGGAAGCTATTACAGTTACTTTGGACTAGGATGGTGGTATCAGAGAACAAAAGTAAAAACAGTATCAGGAGTAACTGGGAAGGAGCAAATGGGAAGAGAGAAGGGGAGAGAAACATGTACCACCTCACTATACTAATAACCAAGGAAACACAAACTAAAACAGTGAGATACCATTTTTCTCCTGTTTGGAAATAAACTGTAAGCTATAAATCATTGGCTACAATATGGGGAAGATTGTATTCTCCATACCCTTATGATGAGAATATAAACTATATAGCCATTGCCACCGTTTTATAAAAATGCTGGTGGAAGACACAAGAATCCTGAATTACAGATGAAGTATAGTTTTATACTCATAACAATAGAGTAGCCAGAACGTCGGCAGCTTTGCATTGGTTTCCCAAGTCCTGATTCCCAGAGGACAACTCAGAGAAGGCCGGGTAACATTTGCCCATGCAATGAGTTACATTATAGGGAAGAACTCTGAGCTTAGGGAAAGCATTATTATACTGTAGGGTAAGCATGCCTTCCTTTTGCTCTGGAGGGAGACATGTTATCTTCCAAGAATGTTCACTATTTATGCTTGAAAAGATAGCGCAGAACAAAACAGAAATTGGGAAATCTGAAAAGGATTGTCTCCCAACACTACTTGGGAGTATTATCTCAATTCTTCAACCTTGAGAAACACTCATATAAGGAGTCATGTACAATGATACTCATTGCAGCATTATAATTGAAAAAGGAGAAAGCCTGAGTTTAGACGAAAGAAAGTCTAACAGTGGGACATTTATACTATGGTATTTTGTGCATTAACTAAAATGAGACAAATCTTTATATACAAAAATAATTCCACAGGATGTGTTTTTGTCTGAATAAATCAAATTACAAAGTATGTTATAATTTTTTTTTGGTAAAAAACTGACATACAAACTAATCATATATTTGAAATTGAACTGGTACATACATGAATACATAAAAGAATAGACAAAAGATTTGGATGAATATACACCAAATTCATACAATTTTACCTTTAGATAAAGAAAAAGATGGACAAATATTGGAAGTAATGGACATTTTTGCCATTTCTTATAAAGTACATATTCATGTATAACTTGTTTAATTTATGAAAGTTAGCTGACAAGTCTTGGTAATTGTTAGATTTGAGGAAGGAGAGAGACAGGTGTCAAAACCCAGCTTAAGTTATCTGGCTTAATTAATTGGGTGGATGGTAGTGAAATTTGCAAGAATTGAAGACTTTAGAAAAGAAATAAGTATTTGCGGGGGGTGGGTAATGGGAATGATGAGTTAACTTCAGAAGTGTTGGGTTTGGAGTACTTATGAGTCATTCAAATTCAGATGCTGAATGACTAGTTTGTTGTTACGGCCTGAATTTTAGAAAACTGGAAATTAAAATGAGTAGGTCAGCTACAAAATGGTGGTAACTGAAGCCATGTTGGTGAATGAGAATCTCTAAAAAGAGTATAGTGAAAAGACGACTCAAGACAAAACCTTGCAGAATTCCATCCTTTAATTGTTAGAGGAAACAGGGAGATAAAAGGCAACTAGGAATAAGTGGCCAGAGATGTAGGAAACAAAACAAAACGTGAGAGTGTGTTACAAAGCAGAGGCTAGGTGACTGCCTGAGAAATAGTAGTCATATATGTCAAATGCTGCAATGTCTCTATTAGGATGATGAAGTCCTTTGATTTTTAGCAGCATAAAGGATGACTTATGAAATCAACATGATGAATTTTAATGAAATGTTAAGGAAAACAGCCAGAGTTGAATGGTTTGAGAGGTGAGTACGAGGGGAACAAGGTAAGGAAACTTATAAAAATGTTTAGTTGAAAAAGAGGAGAGCAGTGGTGAAAGGTGACCATTATAGGGAAACAAGCATCTATAGAGGTTTCTTTTAAGGAGAGAATCCTGAGTGGGTTAAAATTCAGATGGCAAGGAATCCAGTGAAGAGAGAGAGAGAGTGCATGAAAATTCAAGTAAAGGTGAGGATATAATGCAGGTGTCAATGGGCTTGTTCTGTAAAGATAAAGAGCCCACAAATCTATTGTAACAGGAAACAAAGGGGAAAAGGTGGGTGCTGGTTTGTGTAGGCTCTAAAATGGTGGAATGTTGAAGCAGCCCCGCTAGTGACTTCTAGTTTCTCAGCAGTAGATGGCATGGTCATTTCTTGAGGGTAAGTGAGATTTGAAGACTTGAAGAGAGGGACATAATCTATGTGAAGCTCCGTGCTGTGGAGACTGTTGGATGGAGGATCTCCAGCATCCTCACCCTACCACACTGATTGATTCTGAAATGAGTTGTATGTAGAGACTCCGCATCGAGCCAAGTCACATTAAAACTCTCTTACGATTCTCACGACACATTCAAATTCTGTTCTTTTCCTGGCAATAATACTTAGAGACAGAAATTTAAACTGAAGAGTTAACCTTCTCCAGATTATGCACATGGATATGTATCTAACTAAACTGAAAGGCCAAAAGCATCCATCTTCCTGGAGTGCTGTCGGCTAAACAGTATCGTAGAATTGGCTGGCTGCCCTTGATCCTAAAAACAATTCCTGTTTGCCTTTGTGTTGAGTTAAAGAGTCAGGCGTTTGCCCCCGGTAATGGAGGTGTCTCTACTTTGTGCTTGGCCACTGCACCGCCAGATGTATCACATAAATACTCTAACGGATAGTGGTGGACTAGAAACGTAGGAGATAATCTGATGCAGGCAGATGCTAGCAGTCAAGATTACTCAAGCTGTATTGAAATTTCCTTTGCACCTGGCACTGGAGGTGTTAGCCATGCCAGTTCAGTCCCCCCAACACAGATGTTCTTGTTGTACCACTTTGTATGTATAACATTTAGGTTTCTGCTCAGCTTTGCCATAGTACACATAAATACTGTAATCCAAAGACCACCCATTTATTAGTGCACCTGCATCTTCAACCAGATTTCTTTCATTCTTTTCAATGAACGCTCAACATTTTTTAAAACATGAGACAGCTATAGGGTGAATAACCTTCTGTATCTGCCAGATAACTTAACAAAATGATGATGATGATGTTGATAATGATAAAAATAACAATACCAGATCTCTCCCCTACTAAAATAATAATAAAATAAAACCGTTACTAAGACATGGAAGTAAACTGAACTATGTACAAGCAAAGATATTTTATTAACTTTTTTAAGCTTTTATTTCTGATTAGTGAAGATAGATTATATAAATAGATTATTTTGTTCAAAGCTAAATTCTCCATTTTTTTCTTCAAATGGGAGATTGGTAGAGCTTACCTCTTAAGGAGCGGATTTTCCTGTATGTGAACCTCTGAAGCCCCCATTTTAAATTAACAGGAGTGGGGCTCTGTGCAGCTGGAGACTGGATATGACCTCCTGAATACGGGATAAAAAAAACCTTTGGAGGGAGGCAAGATCATTACTCTAGAGAACAGACTTATGTAGTTGCTGTCCTACTGAAGTAGGGAAAGGGCATCAGAATGTTTGATCTTGTTTTTATAGTTGCAAGCTGTGTCTGTATCCTTCCAAATACCTAATTTTGAAATAACTCTCCATGAAAAGGAATTTCAATGCTACTTAATTTTGGTTTAGGGGGAGATGGAACTGCCTTTCATTATTCATTTGAAACAAATAAATGTTTAAACATGATCTACATTTTAAAAATTGATGAGTGGTGATGGTTTTTAGAGTTTTTTTCATCAGTAGTAATAGTTTCCCAGGTTTATATTCATGTCCTGCTTACTTCCCACTCTGCATATGGCCACAATTATATTCTGTCTGAGATTTATACATGCACCCACAGAGAAAAAGGGAAACAATGCATTCCATTATATTACCCTGGTAATTTAGGAATTCATTGTGCAGAATATAGAGGCTATCAAGAAACCAGCTAATTAAGGGATGAAGTGGAAAGAAGAGGAGAATCCAAAAGGAAGAATGAAGAAGCAAAAGAAAGTAAATGAAAAAAATTAAAACTAGTCATATCCAGAAGGCTGTGAATGTCCTTTTGTTTATTTCTGACAACTCTTGGGGCACTAGGATAGGGCTGAACAAACACTAGCAGTGTATTCAGTGAATAGTTAGAGAATCAGGCTGGCTGCAGAGGTTACCTAGTAGTGCTGTATTCCAAAATTAAAGACATAAAGCTAGAATGCAGAAAAATGAAGAAGAAAGCAGTAAAAGCCAGTTTCCAAAATATTCTAAAATTAGTGCACTATTTCCATTTAGAACTCTTTGATTCAATACAAAAATGCTGGCATATGTGTACACACAGGCAGAAAGAAACATGAATCCATAACTTAGAAGAAAGAAAGAAGATGTATAAAGAGGAAGAAATCAGGGCTCTCTGGCAGTCACTGTCATCCAGTAAAAATGGATGGAAGATGCTTGAAGTAGAACTTGAACCTCCATTAATCCTTCCTGCCTCCTACTTCAAAAATGAGGATAAAATAGAATGTATTGTACTTCTTTATCCTAGACTAGTCTTTGTGCCTTTTGACTTTTTTAAGGCCTTCTAATCCTGCACTCCCAGTCTAGAATCTAAAGTACTAATACTCACTATTCCTGTTCAACCCTTGGAATGCTTTCCTAGCTAAATGAAATGTTTTTATTGCTAATGATACTAACAACTATTGAAGACCTGTCTTGTACCAAGCATGGTGCTTTTCTGAATATATTGTCTTATAGATATTTTTATTTCATTTTACAAACAAAGGGACAGGTGCTTGCAAAGTCACACAATTAGTAACTTAGGGAGCAGAAGTGTGGTCTCAGATTTCATAAGGTTTGAATGTTTAATCACTAAAAACCTTTACTAAGAAGATAATAGAGTGGAGTTTTACAAACAAAATTCTGTAGACATATTCAAGGATCACATGAGAAATTGTGTTGATAAGTCAAGTTGAAATTTTAAGAACACCAATTTTTTTTTTTTTTTTTTTGCGGTACACGGGCCTCTCACTGTTGTGGCCTCTCCCCATTGCAGAGCACAGGCTCCGGACGCGCAGGCCCAGCGGCCATGGCTCACGGGCCCAGCCGCTCCGCGGCATGTGGGATCTTCCCGGACTGGGGCACGAACCCGTGTCCCCTGCATCGGCAGGCGGACTCTCAACCACTGCACCACCAAGGAAGCCCAAGAACACCAATTTTTAAAAATATTTTTTACTTTACTTTGAGGATATAGTATTGGGATGCATGTTTTTCTCCTTTTGTTCCACATTTACACTCTCACCCTAGTTCCCAAGTACAATAATGCAGTAGCACTAAAAAGTTGCCATCTCAGGATAAAATCATAGTCTTACTCTGACATATATATCAGGATTTTCAGTTGCAAACAACAGGATTCAGTCTAACTTGTGCAAGAAAGAAGGGATTTATTTAATGTTATTAGTAGCGCCAGTGTCTCTCAAAAGGACAGAGAATCAGGCCTAAAAGCTGCACTGCCAGGAACCACAGGCAAAGTGCATCACCTAACTTTTCCACAGGGAACTTGACTGTCACTGCTTCTGTGTAGGAGTACAATGCCTTACCATAGAGATGAAGGACGCAGGATGCTACACTCTGACACTCCTCCCACAGGAAACACTATCTCCATGCCATCCTGGCCAGAGTCATTTCTGCCTGGCACCTCCTTCTTCAAGCCACTGCATTCCAAACCAAAGCCTCACGTTGGTGCAGCTGATTGGCGAAGCCCTTGTCACAGCCTGGTGGATCACACTCTGGTGGATCACATTGCGATGGGTCACATGCAGATCAATCATGTGCTGGTAGACTACATGCTAATGAATCATATGCTGACTCCAAAGAAGGCAGGGCAAGTGAGCTTCTGCTGTCTGGTAAAGGCAGATTTTATATTCCCAAAACATAGGGAGATTACTTTAAAAGTGGTAGGAACAAAAAAGCACAACAAATGTCTTCAGCACCCAATAAGAGAAACAATATAAAAGGTTAATTAAAAGTTCTTGCCGGGGCTTCCCTTGTGGCGCAGTGGTTGAGAGTCCGCCTGCCGATGCAGGGGCACGGGTTTGTGCCCCGGTCCAGGAAGATCCCACATGCCGCGGAGCGGCTGGGCCCGTGAGCCATGGCCGCTGAGCCTGAGCGTCCGGAGCCTGTGCTCCGCAACAGGGGAGGCCACAACAGTGAGAGGCCCACGTACCACACACACACAAAAAAGTTCTTGGCAACACCTTTAATCTCCATCTCATACATTTTTACCCTAATATTTATGTTTTCTGTAAATATCTGTCTTTCTCTTAGTTGAGTATTTGCTAGTGACTGCTATAAGTTGTACTTTACTACTGTTGTCTTATAAAATTTAGTTACCCATCAGAGATCTTGCTACAAAAATAGTTGAAAGAAGTGAATTTTATTCAGTATGAGGTTTACTTGTATCTTAGAGTTTGCTGAACTTTAACATGTATTATATTATTTGATCTTTGCAATAATCCAATAAGGCAAGCATGTTAAATGACATTATTTCCACTTTACAGATTGAAGAAACTGGATTTCAGAGGGGTCTCAGTGCCAAAAACCTGATTATGCTCTCTGCTACATAAAATATTTCAGTGGAGGGCCAACAGCCCTTCAACATAAATTCAAACTCTTTAAGATAGTTTATAAAACCATGTGCCAGCACTTGCTTACTTTCTAAACCTAATTTGCCTTTTCCCTCATAACCCTTGAACTTCCATGCTGCAGCCATATTGAACAATTTCTGAGTCATTTTAAGCATCAGGATTTATCTCACCTTTCTTTGTGCCCTTACACATGCTGTGGCTCTGCCTGAGACCACCCTTGCCTATCTGTTCACCTGACTGAGTCTCATTCTCAGGTTGTTGCTGACACGTGAGTTCCTCTGGGAAATCTTCCCTTAAGGATTTCCCTTCCGACAAGCTACCTAATTAGCCCTGTGTTAATCCCTGTCACCTTTTCTCATTTGGTGTTTTCATGAACTGTTTGCCTGTATGGATTCCCCACACCACCTCCTCTCTTTATTAGGCTGGAATCTCTATGAGGACACATACCATGCCTTTCTAATTCATCTCAGAAATGCCAACTCTTTAAGGAATTGACAGCTTTTATTTAGTACACACATTTTTCTTTTGAATATGTGCATTATTAAATTAATTATCACCTGGTTAGTATAAAATAGCAGGAATTACGTTATTCAAAGTCTATAGTTTTTCTTGCTTACATCTATCTGCCTGTTCCTCTCTCTGTCTGCATTCTGTCAAGTTTATACACAACATATTATTATTTGACTTGTCTGCCTGTATTTTGCCATTCCCAGTTTTACGGATATAGTAAGACTCTTCCACATTCCAGCCTGGGACTTTTTGCAATTAGCATTCTAAGCTCAGAAGGCAAAGACACAAATGGCAAGTGAGGCCAGAAGTGAAACACTCTGGGCAGGAACTTGTTTGAACTAGACAAGGAGATTTGCAAGATGGGCAGGTCAGCCCAGCGTTGCCGGATCTTCCAGTCTTTCAAGAATCTGAGAATTACATGTTTATGTGGACTCTACTTATTTTCTAAAAAATGTTAACCAGAATGGAAGAAAAATATTTGCAAACTATGTGCCTGATTAAGAGTAAATATCCAAAATGTAGAAGGAAGTCCCACAACTCATTAGCAAAAACAGAACAAAAATACAATAGGCATTTCTCCAATGAAAGTATATAAATGAAGAATAGGCATATGAAAAGGTGTTCAACATCACTGATCATCAGGGAAATATGAATCGAAACCACAGTGCCATATCACCTCGCACCTGTTAGGATGGCTATTCTTTTTAAAAAAGAAAGAAAAAAGTGTCGGTGAAGATGTGGAGAAAAGGCAGCCCTTGTAAACTGTTGATGGAAATATAAAAATTGGTGCAGCCACTATGGAAAACAGTATGGAAGTTCCTCAGAAATTAATAGAACTACCATATGATCCAGCAATTCCACTTTGGGGTATATTTCTACAGGAATTGAAATCGGAATCTTGAAGCGGTATCTGTATTCTCATGTTCATTGCAGCCTTATTCACAATAGGGAAGACATGGAAGGAACCTAAATGTTTATTAATGGATGAATGTATTAAGAAAATGTGGTATATACATACAGTGGAATATTGTTCGACCCTAAAAAGGAAGGAAATCCTGCTATTTGTGACAGTATGGATGGAATGGAAGACTTTATGCTAAGGGAAATAAGCCACACAAAGAAGAACAAATACTGCATGATCCCACTTATATGAGGAATCTAAAATAGTCAAATTCATAGAAATAGAGCATAGAAATGGGGTTACCAGGGACTGGAGGGGAAGGGAAACAGGTAGGTGTTGTTCAAAGGGTGCAAAGTTTCAGATGTACCAGAAGAATAACTCCTAGAGATCTAGCGTACGGCATAGAGCCTATAGTTAACTACACTGTATTGTATACGTTACAAGTTTGCTAAGAGAATAGATCTGAAGTGTTCTTATCACCAAAAAAGAGGGGAGGAAACTTTTGGAACTGATGGATGTTTCTGCCATAGATTGTGGTGATGGTTCCATGGGTGTATACTTATTTCCATACTCATCAAATTGTATACATTAAATATATACAGCTTCCATATGTCAATTACACTTCAACTGAGTGGTTTTAAAAAAAGAAAAAGAGGGCTTCACTGGTGGCGCGGTGGATGAGAGTCCGCCTGCCGATGCAGGGGACACAGGTTTGTCCCCCGGTCCAGGAAGGTCCCACATGCCGCGGAGCGGCTGGGCCCATGAGCCATGGCCGCTGGGCCTGTGCGTCCAGAGCCTGTGCCCCGCAACGGGAGAGGCCACAACAGTGAGAGGCTCGCGTACCGCAAAAAAAAAAAAAAATTGAGAGATTAATAAAAGATGTTAACAACAATTAAAAATTTTAGAACATGTTATAGTACGAGTCAAACAAGTCTGTGTAGCAGATTCAGCCCTCTGGCCAACAATTTGTGACTTTTGCTCTCTGAAGAGATAATATGAGATGTTCCAAAGAAAGAGGAACTTTTAGGGGAAAGGAAAGAGAGAGGAGAGGTTCTGCTAGGCCAGCCAGGGGAAAAGGTTGCTGTGGGTGTGTCCTAAGAACAGTATAGCACCACAGTCGGCTCCCTGGAAGAGTCCTGAGAAGGTGGTAAGATGTCCTCAGATGGAAGAGCTGGGAAAAAGCCCCAGAACAAGTCTCCACAAGTTTCCTCAGTCCCACATGTTCATGGCATCAGAATGCAAACATGTACACTGTGAATAACAGTGGCAAGATGACACTGAGAGGCTGTTTTCAAAATTTCCTGGCTATTATACAACCTTTAAAGAGGAAATTGTTCTTTAAAATACCTGAGATGAAATTTACAGAGAAGATGGAGTAATGGGAAAATGGAGACAGAATTAAGTTGATTAACAGGAAATAAAGACTATGATATTTTTGTTAAACACCTGACGTGGGCTGATACACACACATATATACACCCACAGAATGCTTTATTCAAATGATTAAAATTTTTCCAAATAAAACTACATCCCCTAATTTCAAAGAGTTACATGAAAATAACTACCAGAGATAAAGAACAGAAACAATTCACCCGATATATTTCTTTTTCTCCTTGAATCGATCCACTTGAGCATATGTTCCCCTCCCATACCCATGACCCTGCTTTTAATATCCTTTTTTGTGTGGAAAGTAATAGCTAACCTTTTGTTAAAACAAGGGAACTGGCTCTCTCATGACATTTCAAAAACACAATCTCCTTTTAGCCAGTTCTAAGAACTTGAACCTTTTAGTTCTCATGGGCAAAGAGCCAATGAAGATTTTTATGAGACAATTTAGATCATATTAACTCTTCACCAAATCATAAACCATATATTTTCTCAGCAGTTTTATATTTCCCAATTTAAAATGTGTGTGGGGAATGGGTCTCATGTAATGGACTGAAGTATGGCCACTGACTTAACCAGAAACCTCAGGCTAATCATTTCCTCGCTCATTTTTGTCTAGATAGATGCACACACATAAGACACACTTAGAATGTTCAGTTTACCGAGGGCTACTTGTAGATATGTGTAGAAGAGCTGCAATAAATCAGAACAGTTAAGCCTTATGTCATGTCAGAGTTGAACATGCTTGCATATATTAGGCCTTAGTATACAAGTTTCCATATGAAGCACTTGCACCTCATTTATTCCATCTAAATAAACCTCTTCACATTTCCTACAGCTTCATGACATTTTCCAGCGCCCAAGTGTTTATGATGGTATAGGATGTGCTCTGTAAAATCTGAGGAGATACCATTCACTTGACAAGGATGTGAATGGTGACCCTAGAGAGATGTGGTATACAACCTGGACAGCTGCACGCACTGGCCTACAGCTTTAGTGACCTCTAGGATCAGAAGCTTTTCTTTTTGTTACTGTATCCTTGGCTGGCTCACTCCAATTTAAATGCTTTAATGCTGAATATTTCTGGTTTATACATATGAAACTTCTCTAAACATGGATGAATCATTTGCTGCCCTTCGAATTTATTATCAGAATAGAAGTATAAGAATGAGATAAAATCAAAATATATATCCATCTCTAAGTGCTATTATTGATTTTATAGTTTATTATTTGCTCCTTATTCCAATTTATTATTGGCTAATCCAGTTATCAGTATTAGGGAAAATCCTGAGAATGTTCTTGTGTGTGTCCGCTAATGTGGCACAGAAAACTTTAGAGTATAGAAAGAATAAAAGTTGGAACATTTTTTTTGGGGGGGCTACTGTTCTTTCTGATACTGGCCCGCAAGAAGAGATTATTCGCACATCTGTTGGTTTTTCTTTTCACGTTGCACACATTTGCACCTTTTTTTTTTAATGTTGACTGAATCACTTAATTGTAGAGGAGCATTCATTTTAATGTAAATCTTACAGTATTACATGAGTGAATGTATGAAAATAGCTTGGAACAGTTTAAATTGGGCAGAATTCTGCTTTGATCATAATGTGCCTCTTCAGCATTAAAATAAACTTGCAACATATGCTGAAAACCATGTGTAATAAGTAAGTGCCTCTTGCATGGTGACTTATCTGGAAAAAATAAATCATCATTTAATAGAATTCAAAATTCATAAAATACTTCTAACAACTAACAATGTGAGGATATGATTAGCATCTTATAATGACAAGTACCTATTTCTAATTTAAAGAAAGAATTTTTAAATTTTAAAAACGTTATCAAATTATAATCATTTTTGGAGGAGCTTCAAGATGGCGGAAGAGTAGGACGCGGAGATCACCTTCCTCCCCACAAATACATCAGAAATACATCTACATGTAGAACAACTCCTACAGAACACCTACTGAACGCTGGCAGAAGACCTTAGACCTCCCAGAAGGCAAGAAACTCCCCCACGTACCTGGGTAGGGCAAAAGAAAAAAGAATAAACAGAGTCAAAAGAATAGGGACGGGACCTGCACCAGTGGGAAGGAGCTGTGAAGGAGGAAAGGGTTCCACACACTAGAAAGCCCCTTCACGGGCGGAGACTGCGGGTGGCCGAGGGGGGAAGCTTCAGAGCCACGGAAGAAAGCGCAGCAACAGGGGTGCGGAGGGCAAAGCGGAGAGATTCCCGCACAGACGATCGGGGCCGACCAGCACTCACCAGCCCAAGAGGCTTGTCTGCTCACCTGGCGGGACAGGCGGAGGCTGGGAGCTGAGGCTCGGGCTTCGGAGGTCGGATCCCAGGGAGAGGACTGGGGTTGGCGGCGTGAACACAGCCTGCAGGGGCTTAGTGCACCACAGCTAGCCAGGAGGGAGTCCAGGAAAATGTCTGGAGCTGCCAAAGAGGCAAGAGACTTTTTCTTGCCTCTTTGTTTCCTGGTGTGCCGCTTAAAGGAGCTCCAGAGACGAGTGCAAGCCGCTGCTGTCAGCGCGGACCCGAGAGACGGGCTTGAGGCGCTAAGGCTGCTGCTGCCGCCACCAAGAAGCCTGTGTGCAAGCACAGGTCACTATCCACACCCCCCTTCCGGGGAGCCTGTGCTGCCCACCACTGCCAGGGTCCCGTGATCCAGGGACAACTTCCCCGGGAGAACGCACGGCGCGCCTCAGGCTGGTGCAATGTCACACTGGCCTCTGCTGCCGCAGGCTCGCCCCGTATCCGTACCCTTCCCTCCCCCCGGCCTGAGTGAGCCAGAGCCCCCCAATCAGCTGCTCCTTTAACCCCATCCTGTCTGAGCGAAGAACAGACGCCCTCAGGCGACCTACACGCAGAGGCGGGTCCAAATGCAAAGCTGAACCCCAGGAGCTGTGCCAACAAAGAAGAGAAAGAGAAATCACTCCGAGCAGCCTCAGGAGCAGCGGATTAAATCTCCACAGTCAACTTGATGTACCTGCATCTGTGGAATAGCTGAATAGACAACAAATCATCCCAAATTGAGGAGGTGGACTTTGGGAGCAACGATATATTTTTTTTTTCCCTTTTTCTCTTTTTGTGAGTGTGTATGTGTATGCTTCTGTGTGAGATTTTGTCTCTATAGCTTTGCTTTTACCATTTGTCCTAGGGTTCTGTCTGTCTGGTTTTTTTGTTGTTGTTTTTCTTTATTTCTTAAAAAATATTTATTCTTAACAATTATTTTTTATTTTAATTATTTTATTTTACTTTATTTTATTTTATCTTCTTCTTTCTTTCTTTTTTTTTATTTTCTCCCTTTTATTCTGAGACGTGTGGATGAAAGGCTCTTGGTGCTCCAGCCAGGCATCAAGGTTGTGCCACTGAGGTGGGAGAGCCAAGTTCAGGACACCGGTCCACAAGAGACTTTGCAGCTCCGCGTAATATCAAACGGTGAAAATCTCCCAGAGATCTCCATCTCAACACCAATACCCAGCTCCACTCAATGACCAACAAGCTACAGTGCTGGACACCCTATGCCAAACAACTAGCAAGACAGGAACACAACCCCAACCATTAGCACAGAGGCTGCCTAAAATCATGATAAGGCCACAGACACCCCAAGACACACCACCAGATGTGGACTTGCCCACGAGAAAGACAAGATCCAGCCTCATCCACCAGAACACAGGCACTAGTCCCCTCCACCAGGAAACCTACACAACCCACTGAACCAGCCTTAGTTACTGGGGACAGACACCAAAAACAACAGGAACTATGAACCTGCAGCATGCAAAAAGGAGACCCCAAACATAGTAAGTTAAGCAAAATGAGAAAACAGAGAAACACACAGCAGATGAAGGAACAAGGTAAAAACCCACCAGACCTAACAAATAAAGAGGAAATAGGCAGTCTACCTGAAAAAGAATTCAGAATAATGATAGTAAAGATGATCCAAAATCTTGGAAATAGAATGGAGAAAATAAAAGAAACGTTTAACAAGAACCTAGAAGAACTAAAGAGCAAACAAACAATGATGAACAACACAATAAATGAAATTAAAAATTCTCTAGAAGGGATCAATAGCAGAATAACTG
The DNA here is from genome assembly GCF_059928025.1 of Delphinapterus leucas. NCBI lineage: Eukaryota > Metazoa > Chordata > Mammalia > Artiodactyla > Monodontidae > Delphinapterus > Delphinapterus leucas. The sequence continues at coordinate 66,894,785 of NC_143137.1, read as the reverse complement.
AGGCAGAAGAACGGATAAGTGACCTGGAAGATAAAATAGTGGAAATAACTACAGCAGAGCAGGATAAAGAGAAAAGAATGAAAAGAATTGAGGTCAGTCTCAGAGACCTCTGGAACAACATTAAACACACCAACATTTGAATTATAGGGGTTCCAGAAGAAGAAGAGAAAAAGGAAGGGACTGAGAACATATTTGAAGAGATTATAGTTGAAAACGTCACTAATATGGGAAAAGAAATAGTTAATCAAGTCCAGGAGCAGTGAGAGTACCATACAGGATAAATCCAAGGAGAAAAACGCCAAGACACATATTAATCAAACTATCAAAAATTAAATACAAAGAACAAATATTAAAAGCAGCAAGGGAAAAACAAGTAACACATAAGGGAATCCCCATAAGGTTAACAGGTGATCTTTCAGCAGAAACTCTGCAAGCCAGAAGGGAGTGGCAGGACATATTTAAAGTGATGAAAGGGAAAAACCTACAAACAAGATTACTCTACCCAGCAAGGATCTCATTCAGATTGGACGGAGAAATTAAAAGCTTTACAGGCAAGCAAAAGCTGAGAGAGTTCAGCACCACCAAACCAGCTTTACAACAAATGCTAAAGGAACTTCTCTAGGCAAGAAACACAAGAGAAGGAAAAGACCTACAATAACGAACCCAAAACAATTGAGAAAATGGTAATAGGAACATACATATCGATAATTACCTTAAATGTAAATGGATTATATGCTCCAACCAAAAGATGTAGACTGGCTGAATGGATACAAAAACAAGACCCGTATATATGTTGTCTACAAGAGACCCACTTCAGACTTAGGGACACATACAGACTGAAAGTGAGGGGATGGAAAAAGATATTCTATGCAAATGGAAATCAAAAGAAAGCTGGAGTAGCAATTCTCATATAAGAAAAAGTAGACTTTAAAACAAAGACTATTAGAAGAGACAAAGAAGGACACTACCTAATGATCAAGGGATCAATCCAAGAAGAAGATATTACAATTGTAAATATTTATGCACCCAACATAGGAGCACCTCAGTAAATAAGGCAAATGCTAACAGCCATAAAAGGGGAAATCGACAGTAACACAACCATAGTAGGGGACTTTAACACCCCACTTTCACCAGTGGACAGATCATCCAAAATGAAAATAAATAAGGAAACACAAGCTTTAAATGATACATTAAACAAGATGGACTTAATTGATATTTATAGGACATTCCATCCAAAAACAACAGAATACACATTCTTCTCAAGTGCTCATGGAACATTCTCCAGGTTAGATCATATCTTGGGTCACAAATCAAGCCTTCATAAATTTAAGAAAATTGAAATCGTATCAAGTATCTTTTCCGACCACAACACTATGAGACTAGATATCAATTACAGGAAAAAATCTATAAGAAATACAAACACATGGAGGCTAAACAACACACTACTTAATAATCAAGAGATCACTGAAGAAATCAAAGAGGAAATCAGAAAATACCTAGAAACAAATGACAGTGTAAACACAGTGACCCAAATCCTATGGGATGCAGCAAAAGCAGTTCTAAGAGGGAAGTTTATAGCTATACAAGCCTACCTTAAGAAACAAGAAACATCTCAAATAAACAACCTAACCTTACACCTAAAGCAATTAGAGAAAGAAGAACAAAAAACCCCCAAAGTTTGCAGAAGGAAAGCAGTCATAAAGATCAGATCAGAAATTAATGAAAAAGAAATGAAGGAATTGATACCAAAGATCAGTAAAACTAAAAGCTGGTTCTTTGAGAAGATAAACAAAATTGGTAATCCGTTATCCATACTCATCAAGAAAAAAAGGGAGAAGATTCAAATCAGTAGAATTAGAAATGAAAAAAGGAGAAGTAACAACTGACACTGCAGAAATACAAAGGATCATGAGAGACTACTACAAGCAACTCTATGCCAATAAAATGGACAACCTGGAAGAAATGGACAAATTCTTAGAAATGCACAACCTTCTGAGACTGAACCAGGAAGAAATAGAAAATATGAACAGACCAATCACAAGCACTGGAATTGAAACTGTGATTAAAAATGTTTCAACAAACAAAAGCCCAGGACCAGATGGCTTCACAGGCAAATTCTGTCAAACATTTAGAGAAGAGCTAACACCTATCCTTCTCAATCTCTTCCAAAATACAGCACAGAGAGGAACACTTCCAAACTCATTTTACGAGGCCACCATCACCCTGATACCAAAACCAGACAAAGATGTTACAAAGAAATAAAACTACAGTCCAATATCACTGATGAAAATAGATGCAAAAATCCTCAATAAAATACTAGCAAACAGAATCCAACAGCACATTAAAAGGATCATACACCATTATCAAGTGGGGTTTATGCCGGGAATGCAAGGATTCTTCAATATATGCAAATCAATCTACGTGATACACCATATTAACAAATTGAAGGAGAAAAACCATATGATCATCTCAATAGATGCAGAGAAAGCTTTTGACAAAATTCAACACCGATTTATAATAAAAACCCTCCAGAAAGTAGGCATAGAGGGAACTCTCCTCAACATAATAAAGGCCATATATGACAGACCCACAGCCAACATTGTCCTCAATGGTGAACAATTGAAATCATTTCCACTAAGATCAGGAATAAGACAAGGTTGCCCACTCTCACCACTGTTATTCAACATAGTTTTGGAAGTTTTAGACATGGCAATCAGAGAAGAAAAAGAAATAAAAGGAATCCAAATTGGAAAAGAAGAATTAAAGCTGTCACTGTTTGCAGATGACATGATACTATACATAGAGACTCCTAAAGATGCTACCAGAAAACTGCTAGAGCTAATCATTTTATCTGGCAAAGTAACAGGATACAAAATTAATTCACAGAAATCTCTTGCATTTCTATACACTAATGATGAAAAATCTGAAAGAGAAATTAAGGAAACACTCCCATTTACCATTGCATCAAAAAGAATAAAATACCTAGGAATAAACCTACCTAAGGAGGCAAAAGACCTATATGCAGAAAACTATAGGACACTGATGAAAGAAATTAAAGATGATACAAAAAGATGGAGAGATATACCATGTTCTTGGATTGGAAGAATGAACATTGTGAAAATGACTCTACTAACCAAAGCAATCTACAGATTCAATGCAATCCCTATCAAACTACCACTGGTATTTTTTGTTGTTGTTTTTTGTTTTTGCGGTATGCGGGCCCCTCACTGTTGTGGCCTCTCCCGTTGTGGAGCACAGGCTCCGGACATGCAGGCTCAGCAGCCATGGCTCACGGGCCCAGCCGCTCCATGACATGTGGGATCCTCCCGGACTGGGATACGAACGCGTGTCCTCTGCATCAGCAGGCGGACTCTCGACCACTGCCCCACCAGGGAAGCCCTACCACTGGCATTTTTCACAGAACTAGAACAAAAAATTTCACAATTTGTATGGAAACACAAAAGACCCCGAATAGCCAAAGCAATCTTGAGAAAGGAAAATGGAGCTGGAGGAATCAGGCTCCCAGACTTCAGTCTATACTACAGAGCTATGGTAATCAAGATAGTATGGTACTGGCACAAAAACAGAAATATAGGTCAATGGAACAGCATAGAAAGCCCAGAGATAAACCCATGCACATATGGTCACCTTATCTTTGATAAAGGAGGCAAGAATATACAGAGGAGAAAAGACAGCCTCTTCAATAAGTGGTGCTGGGAAAACTGGACGGCTACATATAAAAGAATGAAATTAGAACACTCCCTAACACCATACGGAAAAATAAACTCAAGATGGTTAAGGACCTAATTGTAAGGCCAGACACTATCAAACTCTTAGAGGAAAACACAGGCAGAACAGTCTATGACATAAATCACAGCAAGATTCTTTTTGACCCTCCTCCTTAGAGAAATGGAAATAAAAGCAAAAATAAACAAATGGGACCTAGTGAAACTTAGAAGCTTTTGCACAGCAAAGGAAACCATAAACAAGACGAAAAGACAACCCTCAGAATGGGAGAAAATATTTGCAAATGAAACAACTGACAAAGGATTAATCTCCAAAACATACAAGCAACTCATGCAGCTCAATATCAAAAAAACAAACAACCCAATCCAAAAATGGGCAAAAGACCGAAATAGACATTTCTCCAAAGAAGATATACAGACTGCCAACAGACACATGAAAGAATGCTCAACATCATTAATCATTAGAGAAATGCAAATCAAAACTACAATGAGATATCATCTCACACCGGTCAGAATGGCCATCATCAAAAAATCTAGAAACAATAAATGCTGGAGCGGGTGCGGAGAAAAGTGAGCCCTCTTGCACTGTTTGTGGGAATGTAAATTGATACAGCTACTATGGAGAACAGTATGGAGGTTCCTTAAAAAACTAAAAATAGAACTACCATACGACTCAGCAATCTCTCTACTGGGCACATACCCTGAGAAAACCATAATTCAAAAAGTGTCATGTCATATACCACAATGTTCATTGCAGCTCTATTTACAATAGCCAGGACATGGAAGCAACCTAAGTGTCCATCGACAGATGAGTGGTTAAAGATGTGGCACGTGTATACAATGGAATATTAGCCATGAAAAGGAATGGAACTGAGTTATTTGTAGTGAGGTAGGTGGACCTAGAGACTGTCATACAGAGTGAAGTAAGTCAGAAAGAGAAAAACAAATACCATATGCTAACACATATATATGGAATCTAAAACAAAAGAAAGAAAATGGTCAGAAGAACCTATGGGCAAGACGGGAATAAAGATGCAGACCTACTAGAGAATGGACTTGAGGATACGGGGAGGGGAAAGGGTAAGCTTGGATGAAGTGAGAGAGTGGCATGGACATATATACACTACCAAATGTAAGATAGATAGCTAGTGGGAAGCAGCCACATAGCACAGGGAGATCAGCTCGATGCTTTGTGACCACCTAGAGGGGTGGGATAGGGAGGGTGGGTGGGAGACACAAGAGGTAAGAGATATGGTGACATATGTATATCTATATCTGATTCACGTTGTTATAGAGCAGAAACTGACACACCATTATAAAGCAATTGTACTCTAATAAAGATGTTAAAAAAATTATAATCATTGTTGGAAACATTTGAAAACAAAACATTTAGTTGGTAGTTATATAATACTTTATTGTATTATAGACTTAATCCTAATTTACTTATGCTATTTAACATATACCAAAGAAAGTGGCCAACTGATTTCAATCTTTAGTCAGTAAAAATAATGAAGTTATCAATATTTTGAATCATGTCGAAGGTTGAGAAGAATTAGTATGACAAAGGAGTTTCCAAAAACAAAATGGCTAGATAAGAAGAGCTTTTGCCTTTGAAAATTACCTTGACATTATTAACTAATGACAGTTATCCAGATTCCAAAGAATCTTTCCACCAGTATGCTTGAGATGCAGGGAGTAAATGTAATATCCTGAGAAGAACCCTAGACACCCTAATTTATCTTCTGTGACTTCTTTTCTCCCTCTATAAAATTGTATCAGTAAGAAATCTTCCATTGCAAGTTAAAAAAAATTCATCTAACAATGGCTTAACCATAGTTCTTAATACTATGAGTGTATTAAATCATGAAAAAATGTGGGAAACAAAACAGAGCCAGGTAAATGTAAGAAGTTACTATATAAAAGATAATCTATGAATATTTATCTTTAATCAAAAACAATACGTTGTTTGTCACTTCAAGAATGTTTCTCTAAAATCGTGAGCCTTTTTTTTCCCAGCAAGTATTCATTATAAAACAAATTCAAAGGTGAGTCTGTCTTTTTTTGGAGGACTTGTAGAGGCCTATCAGAAAAGCTTCAAGTGTACTTAATACAGTACATTTTTACTAATTTAACATATGCTTATTGATTGTCTGCTGTGTGCCAGGTTGTACATTTGGGGATCTAAAAACAAAACAGAACAACAGCAAACTCCAAAACACCAGTGTATGTTTCTCAACCTTTTAAGATTTTAAGTTAATTTAGAGATAGTGTTCATATCTATAGATATGTTTTCTCCAAGCAGTCCTCTCTGGACTTTCACAGGGCTCTTTGTGAATGTCCCACAGAGACCATGATATCAGCATATCCTAAGCCAAACTCACCCTGTTCTCTGCTTTCCCACTGGCTTTCCGCCAGCTTTCCTCATCTTGGTTGATAGCATCGCCATCGGCTTGCATCACGAGCATGAACCTGGACATCATCGTCCCTTCCAACACTCCCCATCTCCCAGTTCACGACACTGCCAGTGCTATCTCCTACGCAACTTTCCCTTCCATGCACATGGTCGTGGCCTTATTTATCTCTTTGTCATCCCTCACCAGGGTTATTTCAGCGGTGCTCTAACTGACCACTCTGCTTCTTACCTCCTTTCTTTGCAGTCTGTCTTCCACATCACTCCCTAAATGTTACTTTTAATTTTAAACGTACTCACTTCTCTACTTAGTTTAGAAATCTTAACTGGCCCTCAGTCAAATGCAGGGAAAACCAAGGATCCAATCAAGGTTTATAAGGCCCTTCATGACTGAGTCCTCGTTACCTCATTTCTCACAACTCTTCCTCGTGCTACTTACAATCCAGGAAAATGGAGACTTTTATAATTCACTGAACATACCATGTCATTTTAAATGTCATTGTGTTTCCATACTCTTTTCTCATCCTGGAAGTGCTTCACTTAACCCAGCATCAGAAAACTAAAATTTACCATCAATATCATCAGTCCAGAAAGACTTCCCCTAAACTTCTATCCAAATTCTCCCCACCCCAGCTACCATCCGTAGAATTAAACACGCAGCATTTTTGTCAGTGTATACATAGAATATGTGTCTATTGTAGCACTAAGTATACTACGTTACAGTTTTTTGTTTTTGTTGTTGTTGTTGTTTTTTTTACTCTTTTTATCCTTTCTCTTAAGGATACTAACCTGTTTGAAGTTAGGAACTGTAACATCTTTCACATCAGTCTCAGCTGCTTTCCACAGCACCTGGGAAATATTGATCTACTGAGAATCTGTTTGGTATTCAGTGTAATTTTGTAGCATGAAATGAATGGATAAATGAGCAATGAATGTTAGTTATTCTGAAACAATATGTATGATATAACAAAATACAGAGATGAACTTTAAACCAGGAAAATAAAAATTCTTGCCAAAATTCCTAATCAGGATGGAACAAAATGAGATCATCGGAAATTCATAATAGCTATGTAAAAATTGGGACTACTTTTATGAGTAGTGGGGGGGGGAATCATAATTGGACTAAAATATTGATAATGATTATGCTCAACAGTTAGGAGCTCTCATATAGTCCATTAGGCAATGAGATGACCAAAGTGAAAAGTGACATGTGTCATTTTTTAACTGCTTGGTCTTGCACTCCAGGTCCATTTTTAACTGCTAGGTCTTGCACTCCAGGTCCACCTTATGTAAATCTTTGTTACTGTGTTTGCTGCCTCACAGTGTGGGTTGAGTGTCAAAAGGGTCATAAAGATAGAGTGTTTTTATAACATTTAGCAGCGGGTTGGTGACATAAAAGAAAGCATTACAGAAGAGGTGTTATTAAACTGAACCTTAAAGGACTAACAGAGTTTACGTTAGAGAGGAAAAAGCTTTCCTTAATATTGAGGAGTAGAGTAGTAGCAATGGGACCTATTTTAGGGAACAGAAAAATAGTAGTTTGAACAAGGTGTGAAAATTTGCATAGAGGAACATTGGAAATAAAGTTAAGATTATGGCTAGCTGAATGCGAAGGTTCTTGCACTTTAGTGAATACAAATCAATGAAATGTGTCAGGGAAGGAGAATGATACCACCAGAGTACACTGAGGAGGGTGAATCTGGCAATGCTAAGAACCGGAAGTCATGACACTCAGGTGCCATTCAGTTGTAAGTGAGGGAAACCCAATTCAACTGGCTAAATAACACTACCGAATGTAAAATAGTTAGGGGCTTCCCTGGTGGCGCAGTGGTTGAGAGTCCGCCTGCCGATGCAGGGGACGCGGGTTCGTGCCCCGGTCCGGGAGGATCCCACGTGCCGCGGAGTGGCTGGGCCCGTGAGCCATGGCCGCTGAGCCTGCGCGTCCAGAGCCTGTGCTCCGCAACGGGAGAGGCCACAGCAGTGAGAGGCCCGCGTACCGCAATAGTTAGCTAGTGGGAAACAGCAGCATAGCACAGGGAGATCATCTCGGTGCTTTGTGATGACCTAGAGGGGTGGGATAGGGAGGATGGAAGGGAGGCTCAAGACGGAGGGGATATGGGGACATGTGTATGCATATGGCTGATTCGCTTTGATGTACAACAGAAACTAACACAGTATTGTGAAGCAATTATACTCCAATAGAGATCTGTTAAAGAAAAAAAAAACTAGACTGTTATTTTAAATGTTTGAAATGATTTTGAAAGATACAAAGTGTATATATTTGGTCATATAGAAAAAAAAAAAATCACTGGCAAGGTTCAGGAATGGCTGAATCTAAGTGCTCAAACAACTTATTAACCAGAATGGCTCCTCCCAGGTAGTAGCAAGTTGCCCTCTAGGAGCTCCAGACCTATGTTCATTTTTGAACCTACACTGAAATGTGAACTTCTGCTTTCCAAAGATTGTATTCAGTCTTTATTTATGTTTTGCTCACCCACTGTATCCTTAGCACCTAGCTTAGCAACTGATATGTATGATTTTAATTTTTCTCTGATATTTTTTGTTTTGACATTTTTGTTTTTGTTATTCCTGAGATTATAATAAGCATGTGGTAAATAACAAATGTCTTATTTTCTAATATTCTACCCAGAGATCTAAAATATCGTATACTTTATTGTATACTTTGTCATCACTACCACTTTTATTTCAAAACTCATAAAGAGTAACAGTTAAGTTATTGTATTAACTTAATAGAGTAATAAAGATATTCTTTACAGTAGACTGCCCCTAGCCCAGTTATGGTACAGCTTTGTTCTACATACCAGTTCAATCCCACTGAATTTTTGGTTCTATGTGTCTTGCACCAGAAACACCGGGGCATCATCTCTTCATCCTCATTCCTTGTGGAAATAACACGAGTCTGGGTTTTACTTCTGCCCCTGGGTTGACAGTGAGCCCGATCCTATCCCAAGAAGCCTGCAGAATGCTGACCTAGTTTCTCTATCCCCCTTTGACTCTAAGCTGGAAATGCTCTTTGCTTCACCTTTTGGAAACTGAGGTTCAGGGGGCTGACAGCAGTGTTGTGGGTAATAAAGTCTTGGGTCTCTGACTCCAGAAATTCATGTTTCCTGCCAGACTTTCCCAAATTGTGGAAAGCTAACATGTTAGCTTTCAAGAAAGGTAAACTTCTTGTCAGTGATATACATTCCGTAATGAAGAGTTCTCCTCTCACGTGGGTTCTCTCTAGACACCTGCTCTTTAATTCTTCCTTATTATTCTCATTCCTTGGCTTCAGAAATTTCTTCTTTTTATTGATGATCATTGCAGAACAGAGTCTTTTTACTTGCAACTTAAATTAACATTCCATTATGAATCTGTTTAGTCCCAAATGCTAGTTTTATTGAATCCTTTGCTAAAAGAAAAAAAAATAAGGAAAGAACTGAATATCTGAGTACAGCTCTGAGATTCTACCAAATAATTCAACTCTTTGACCTGATCCCCACATACTTCAAGCCCAAGAGTATGAATTTGTCAGTCCAGAATGAGTCCCTAGGCTCATTTCCCGTGCATACATGGGTCTGTTTCACACCTACTGACCTTAGTTAGGTAGCCTACATCAGAGAGAAGTTGAAAATCCTTTTGTAACGTTTGCTCAGTAATATGTATGTACCTTTCCACTGGATGGGTGCATACCTACCAACTTGTCCAACAGAAGCCACTAGTAGGTATTCTTTGAAATGTGAATCTCAGCTATACAAATACTATTTGAGGAATAGAACTTTCTAATAATATTTTTCCAGTGAAATTGATACTCATTCTGCATTTTTACCCAAATAAGAGGAAAAAAATGAATAGGAAGGTTCTGCACAGGAGCTTTAAACTATCGGGTAAAAGTGGCGATCGGTCCAAACACATTAAAATTCTATTTTCCTTTCCAAGTGTTTGCTGCAGATGACCCCCACTGATCTTAAATATATTTCTGTATCTGTAACTGAATAGAGGTTTTCCGTACAGCATGTTCTAATGGCACTCTGGCCTTTAGCCAACAAGGCACTGAATAAGACTATTTTTAAAATACAGAAACTGGGAACAGCTGCAGCAATCAAATTTGATAAAAACAGAGAGGAACTTTGCTTTTTTTTTTATGATTTGTCCAAGTTTAGACTTCTTTCATAGAACTGCTTTTGTTCAGTTTTATGAAGGGCTACAAGACCAATACAGTGAAGCCCTTTTAAATAAATAACTTTTAAAAGTATACTACTAAATAGAATAAATTTTCTTTGTACCAAGAGTATCAACACAGTAGTACTTTAAACTATTTTTTAAAAAGGATATATCTCTTATATGAGGAGGTAGGAGAAGAATGAATTATATTCGTAAATTTTGTACTATGAAAGAGGTTTTGGCTTCCACTACCCCCAAAGGCACTCCTTGAAAGGGGAGATAAAGTCCTGAGTTTCTCAGTTTGGAAATCTGAAAGTTTACATTTGAACTTCTCTTACGTTCTCAAGTGTTGTTAGGGATGAACATACTTTGAATGTTCCATTTCTGCTTTTCATGTTACTATTAGTCATGAATGTTGTTGCTGTATTTCCTAAAAGATGAATTAGTATCAGTGTAGTTCTTGTATAAAGATAAAATGACATGCTTTTTAAAATGTAAAGAAAAACTTTTTCACAGAGACCTTTTGTACTTATTTGAATCCCTCAACATGTCTACAAACAAGGGCTTATTCTTTATTTTTTTAAAATTCAAGCTCTTTGGAAACTTGTCAGTACATGATTAATAAGCTTCATGAGGTGAATAGACACTGAAAATCTCCTACACAGTAGTAGGTTACAAGTTCTCTCTTCTAAGTGATTTCATGTGTGGAATGGATTTCTCTGCTAACTTTGTAATTGACATGACAAAGGATATTGAATTTCTTATAAGTATTTACAAATGGGATTAATTTAAAAAGGCCATCCAAATAAAACTACTTATGTCAACATTAATTCAATTTAGTAATCCAAGATGTAATATAATTCTTCTTCTGTAGCTATAAAGTCATGAAACAGAATTCTCTTACAGCATAAGAAAGAAAAGAGGGAGGATATGTACAAAACAGAAGAATTCAGGTGTGTTTAAATCTATACTAACTTGTTAACCGGTAGCCTGTTAAAGATGTTGGCCCATCTGTCTATAATCTACCATAAGCCTAAAAGAGTGAAAAGCCAAATGAAGCAGTGTCTTCTCTGACTTGAATGAGTCAAGAAGCATTCATCGGGCTTCCCTGGTGGCGCAGTGGCTGAGAGTCCGCCTGCCGATGCAGGGGACGCGGGTTCGTGACCCGGTCCGCGAAGATCCAACATAACGCGGAGCGGCTGGGCCCGTGAGCCATAGCCAGTGAGCCTGCGCGTTCGGAGCCTGTGCTCCGCAATGGGAGAGGCCACAACAGTGAGAGGCCCAAGTACCGCAAAATAAATAAATAAATAAAAAAAGAAGCGTTCGTCTTTTTTTTTTTTTCCGTTCGTTCATCTTTAAGTGGCGAGGCAATGACGATGTTAAGTGTGTTGTTAGTGCCTGAGGCCATCACAGTTCCTGTCTCAGTCCTGCCCTCGTGCCCTGTCCACAGTTGTGGGGATTGGGGTGGAGTCCTTGCTCCTGCAAAACATTAAAACTCCTTAAACCCACACCGTTCTCATCAGAAACTGGGACTCCTGTTGTGCAGAGCCTTGAACTCAGCAGGTTTTCAAGGGCTCTCTGGCAGGACACCAGATTTCAGGATATAATCCTATATTTTAACCGCTGTCAAAAAGTTCCAAAGAAGATTTGGATTTCATTCTATCTAGTTATGTAGCCTCCTTTCTGAAGACAGACTGCCGGAAGAGTAGGATTTACTTCTGACCAGCAGTGCTTTTATGCAAATGGCCTGAGAAAGCACAGTAACCCCAATGTATTAGAGTTCCTCAGTCTCTTGCTAGCGGTATAATATTTATATGTTACCAGGTATAATTGGATATCCAAACCAGCTCTTTTATACAGGACGATTTTTAGTATAAATCACTATTCTTCACAATTATATTTTGTCTTTAATTTATAGCCTTAAGTTTATAAATTAGTTCAAATGTATTACCATGATTTAAAAATTTTACCTTTTCACAAGTATGTTTCATATTTTGTTGAAATTAAAATAAGGCGACAGTAAATCTATACTATTATATTCTGTAATACATTTCAATAAAAAACTGGTATGCATAGTGCTTCTGGAAATTGAATATAACGATCACATACATAGCCATATGTAAAATAATATTGGCACTACCCTCTACTAAATTGGATTTTAAGTTGTTTTTTAATTGTTGGAACTGCTTAATTCTTTTTTTTTTAAAGATGGTAGCCAATTCTTTTTTTTTTTTAATTTTATTTATTTATTGGCTGCGTTGGGTCTTCGTTGCTGCGCGCGGGCTTTCTCTAGTTGTGGCGAGCGGGGGGCACCCTTCGTCGCAATGCATGGGCTTCTCATTGCAGTGGCTTCTCCTGCTGCAGAGCATGGGCTCCAGGCGCGCAGGCTTCAGCAGTTGCAGCGCATGGGCTCAGTAGTTGTGGTTCGCGGGCTCCCGAGCGCAGGCTCAGCAGTTGTGGCGCATGGGCCTAGTTGCTCCACGGCATGTGGGATCCTCCCGGACCAGGGCTCAAACCTGTGTCCCCTGCATTGGCAGGCAGATTCCTAACCACTGCACCACCAGGGAAGCCCTGCAACTGCTTAATTCTTAGGAGAGTAAGGATTGGTGGTGACTTTAGCCCCTTAGCAGGCATCAGTGTTATGATGCAGGATGCCCCTCCAGAAGTTAACTCAGAATTTGCTGACATCAGCCTTCATACATGGGCACTCGCTTTGTTTAGTGATGGCACTAATATGAGGAGACACATGAAGTAGCTTGGTTTATGGAAGAGGGCAAGGGAGGCATGGTGCTGTGAAAACATCCCCTCACACACTAATGGCTCATTCACACAGAAAACAAGCGACAGCCTTCACTCCCTCCACCAAGCTTAACGAGAACAAACTGACTCAAGATCCCAGAAGCAGCAGTGTTCAGATTCACTGCTAGCTTGTGCTCATAAACTCTCTGCTTACATTTACTGGTAATCCACGTTGCCAGTTGTAATAGACTGCTGTGGGAAGTCTTTAAGCTGGCTCTTTATGGCCTTGTGAATGAAATGCGTACGATTTCTTGGGTTGTGTGTCCTGAGGTGAAGGTCATCTTTCAAGTATGCCATAACAAAGTGATTGCAGGCCCTGAACTACTTTGGTCACAATAGAGAGGTGTTGACAGTATGCCACACTATGATTTATGGTCTTTACTTTTTTTTTGGATCCATTTAGGGAAGTTCAGAATTTTAGAATGAAAATATACGAAGTTATAGTCAGCTCTAGCTGGTTGTTTTTAAAAAACAGATGGCTTTAAAAGAGATGATGAAATCTATTCTTTAAAAGTCATTTTTAAAGTCAGGCATGTGATTCCACTGTATATATATATTTATGTATATACCTTAATTCCTTATTTTTTCAGATTTCAGCAAAGAATGGGATATTTCGCACTGCTAGATTTTCATAACTCTCTTTAATCCATTTGTGTACTACATTCTAAACTTTTTCGTTTTTATTTTCTGACTACTTTGGATAGAAGTCCTTTCAAAAAGTATTTTGTGTTTCTCAGCCTTCTTATAGACTCTTCAGAGTATAATTCACACACATGACCTGGAGTAGCATTGTGAATGAGAGTTTTATACTGTATTGTAATTTGGTGGCAGCATCTGAAATGATTTACTGATGGGATTATTAATGGTACCATTTTAAGGTATCACATATTTCTTTGTAGTATTTTTTCTTTCAATTACTGATAACATTTAATTGGTTAGTTCTTACTGTGGTCAATATGTACAATAACATGGATTTTGGAGTCAAGAAACCTAGCTGGAAAACCAGGTTTTCAACTATGTGTGAAGACTTGAACTGATAACATAGTTTCCTCATCAATAAAATGGGGAGAATAATACCAGCCTCAAGGAATTATTGGGAGTCTTAAATGGAAAAAATGCCTGTAAATCCCTTAGAAGAGAGCCTGCTCATAGTAGGCGTACCATATATATAATCTCCATTTTCTTGATAGACCTGTAATTGTATAGTAGGTTCCCTGAGGTGCTAAAATTTTGCTTTAAATATACTTGTACTGTGAAACACAGAGTTCATATTAATACATTTTTGCTTAGCTCTGTCCACTCGGGCCCTTTGCTAATTGCATTTTCTAATTTTTGGAGGTAGGGGAAAATAGCTATTTATGTTCATGGGGAGTACATCTAAATTAAGAATCAATGGGCAGGGCTTCCCTGGTGGCGCAGTGTTTGGGAGCCTGGCTGCCAATGCAGGGGACACGGGTTCGAGCCCTGGTCCGGGAAGATCGTGGAGCAGCTGGGCCCGTGAGCCACAGCTGCTGGTCCTGCACTCTAGAGCCAGAGAGCCGTAGCTGCTGAAGCCCGCACGCCTAGAGCCCGTGCTCTGCAGCAAGAGAAGCCACCGCAATGAGATGCCCGCACACCACAACAAAGAGTAGTCCCCTCTCGCCGCAGCTAGAGAAAGCCTGCACCCAGCAACAGAGACCCAATGCAGCCAAAAATAAATAAATAAATTTATTTAAAAAAAAAAAAAATCAACGGGCAATAGATGGACATGTTAGAAAAGAATCCTTGAAGCATTTGCTTTGATGGAGGAATTTCATACATCCCTTGGCTTTTTAAAAGTTTATTCTGGATCCTCAGGCATGTTTCAGATGTCTGCTAGATAAAACGAGCATCACTGGAAGGCATATAATCTACCCACAATCAGAAGGTACAACTCTATAGCTAGCTTCGTCTCGCCCTGGCCAAATAAGGACTTAATTGTTGGTGATACAATTAGCAATTTAGGTGATGACAAAATGTCCTTGCTGAGTCAATGAGTGTGCCCCAGGACATAGCTGCCCCCTGTGTTGCAGCATGTTGCTGGACACCATGCATGAAGGAGTATGTCCTGCCCTGCCTCCACCCCATTCCTCTCCCTTCAGTACACACTATATTCAACGAAATGCCCAAATGCTACAACCCACATTCAGTCTGTGTTCGTAATGCATCCTCTTCTGTTCCCTACATATGGCAGTCTGAAACAATTACATAATGAGACATATTATCAGGGTATAACTGTCAAAAATGAAGAGCCTAAGCTATGAATAAATATTATCCATTTATTAGCTGTTCTGCTCCTGTGTTCTCAAATCTATACCGCACCCCTGACTTTCAGATTTTACGTTTCATACCCCTGATTCCTTGTGTAACGCTAATGCAGCACTTACAATGTTCAGGAAAAGATATACAAAGTCATAAGGCAAATTAAACTCTAAAGTAGAGTTTCTTATCATTTTTGAATTATAGTCCTTTTTGCCAGTCTGGTGAAATCTACTGACTCTCAGAGTAATGTTTTTAAATTCACAAAAAAATATGCAGGATTACAAAGGAAATCAATTATATTGAAATGTTAAGATTTTGATTTAGTAATATATGTGCTTCTTTTAAAAATATTTTTATTGGAGTATAGTTGATTTACAGTGGTATACAGCAAAGTGAATCAGTTATACATATACATATATCCACTCCTTTTTAGATTCTTTTCCCATATTAATAAATTACCTTTAGAAATCTAGGAGGGGCTCAATAATTATTAAGGTGTCAGTAAAGATTAGTATCAATAGAATTTTGAAATATTGCAACAACTGTAATGTGATATGGAAATATCTATGATATCTGTCAGTGACAAAGTCAGAGATATTTCTACTACGACTATGGTTTCTTGCCTAAATTTATAATTGAAAGAAGTGCTTAATTTCAATTACATGTTAGTGAAAAAGTTACATTCTTCTGCATTCAGAGTCACTGACCCGTGTTAAGAATCTTACTGTACTATATGCCAGTTTTGCTTATTTCATTAAGTTTCTTCCCTCTGAAGTACCTCTTCTAGACTCTCTATTTTAAATATGAAAATACCAAATTTGGCAGATTCTGTTGCCTCTGTTGTACCCCTGGAGCAATTTGGAAAGATATGCTAACTCTTTCAGGAACGTACTATTTTTCCCCTTCAGAAGTATATCTCATATCATTAATTGATCAAAAGCACTATCTTCCTTGGAATAGACACACTTCCCAATATCAGGTCAGGCTTTCTCAGTGCTCAGCGGATGACTCCCCCAGGGGGAGCTTTCACCTGCATCTCCTGGCCCAGATGCAACTTCTGCCTTCCTACCTATGATTCTACTTTCACACGCAAGAAAGCCAAGCAGATGCAATGACTGAGCATAATGCTGAATGTGAAGCTGCTCTAGTTTCTTTTGTAACCGAGTTATTTAGAAACTTTGGTATTACATGATTGATAACAAACTGATTATAAGAAACCTCACAGTACATGAGTGTGGTGAGATGCCATGGTTGAGAGCAGCTTTTTTACGCACCAATACACACACTGAGGAATGAGTGCTCGGACATTATGTCTTTCAGGCCACTCACTGTGATGCCATTAGGATTTATAGTGGCAGAACTAAAGTGAAAAACTCAGTGGCCCAATATAGTTAATGTTTTCTTAAGCAGAGTTTGGCACTTTCTCTCTAAAGGTCCAAATAATAAATATTGCAGGTTTTCTGGGCCATGTGATTCTGCTGCAGCCACTCTCTTCCACCATTGTAGTGTGAAAGCAGACATAGACAAAACCTAAACGAATGAGTGGCTGTGTCCCAATAAAAACTAATTTGTGAATGGTGACATTTGAATTTAATGTATCTTCAGATGTCACAGTATGTCATTTAATTTTTTTTTTTCCACTTGTAAACATGTAAAAACCATTCTTGCAAGCCATACAAAAACAGGCAGTGGTCTGGATTCGGTTCATGGGCTGTAGTTCACTACTCCTACTTTTAAGTATGAAAACAATAGCCAGGTAGCAGACCAATTAAGGAGGTGAATCTGGTTGGTTATGACATCCCAAGGGACCTGCACTTAAAGTAAATTTTAGCTAGAATGTGACGTGAGGAAGTCTTTGATGTTTCTAGATGGTACCACATGTAGAAACAGAATTCAAAATTATATAGAAATTATCTTTGTCTGAAGTCAGTCAGGACCCTGACCTCAAAGACAGTATGTAAGAGGCAGCAGTTGTACACAGACGTTGCAGGCTTCTGTATAAAAAAATGTAGAAGTGTTTATGGGCGTGTTTATGCAGCACAAATTAGAATTTCTTTTTTTTCTGAACACTTAATTAGAAGGAATATGGTATTTATTTACTTTGACCAGAGCTAGTAAATAGACCACCATTTCTCTACAGTTCTTTGTGTTAGCAAGAACATGAAAGTTTGAAAGCCTAGGTCTTCTAAATCTGTAAGAAATGTCTTCATTACCAATTATTAATGGTAGAATTGATTTTCATGGCATTTTTGCAGGGAGAAAAACAAAGACAAATTAAAAGAAAGAAAAAAATCAGAAGGAGGGTGGTAGACAGTAGCAATATGGTGTGGGTGTAGACAATCCCTGTGATTCATGGAGGAGTTAGGGCTTATACAGATTAACTCTCGTGTGAGAAAGTATTTCATTTCTTGTAGAATAGTTTCCATCAACCAGATCCTTACAGAAATCAGCATAACATTTCACCTATTTAAGAATCAAGCAGTGGAAAATATGTAATACTAAATATGAACTTCACTTTTGTGGTGGTTGTTGTTTTATAAATATCACCAGACACACATCTGGGGTTTTAGTGCTTGCCACAGTGCAGTTTGCTGGTTGACATGTATCTAAAAAATGCGTATATTAACACCCAGGCTATAGAGCCAAGCACATTTTAGTGCCGGCTACAGCTGAAAGAATATGTTTCCATTCCTTGTCCATCTGTTCTTGGCAACATAAATTTAAACTAGAAACACAGAATAAGTTTCATGAGAAGTAAGTCTAAATAGGGTTTAGAACAGCAAGGTGAATGTTCTCGGTTATTAGGACTTGTTAACATTTGATCTGGTAGCTGAATGATCGTGTCCACGTGAAGAAATCTCATGCTGCAGCTAGAGCTTAAAGTTTAAAAAATAATAGTTTTTTTTAAGTCAGTTCTCTTCAAAAAAAATACAGTGGATTGGTTACACTTTTTGTTTTCAGGGCCTATATAAAATTTGCCAAAGATCGTGGGCCTAGCAAACTTTGAGATTTCAAAGTGCTATTCACCACACATTTGAACAACGCTGAAAATATATCATTTATTTCTCTCAACTTCGTGCTCAGATGGATTCATTAGTGGGGAATGAGGGCTTTCTGTACAAAATGGAGTACATACAACACACACATGCTGGTTTTTCTTCAAGTCCACCCTCAGCTACGACTAGCTATTATCTGTATAGTCATCATGCCCTACCCTGTGCCACTCTATGCCACCCCCTCCAGCTTTTGTTGCTACTAAAACAATATTAAACAATTTATTGACATTTGAAAATACATGGGATTACATGAAAATATCAGTATAGAAAAGGATCATATATGTGCATCTAGAATTTTACCTTCAAATCAAGGGTTCAGGTGTCCTGAGCCAGATAAGTAAGCGAAGGGGCTGTGTGCTGAGACCGCACTCTGTCGGCTTTTACTGACGTGAGTACTTCCTCTGCTTTCCCACTGAGTGAAAGTCTTCAGGTTGAAAAGGGACTTTGGAGCTCACACAGAACACTCTCACTCCCTAAATGAGAAATATTCCTATAAGTTTTAAAAGTCTCTCTCTTTGGTACGGCTCATTTATCAAATACAGCATTGTGGTTAGGCCTCAGAGTGATTGGATTCAAATTTTGGCTCTGTCACTTCCTACGTATGTTAATACGAATAAATTAACTTCTCTAATTTTTAGCTTCTCTATCTGTAAATTCTAATAATCATATTTGTCTTAAACTGGTTTTGCGGGGGGAGCCGGTAAGGTGGTATACAGAGAGTGACTAATCCAGTGACAGGTACTAAGAAACAGTCGACAAGCAATATGTAATACTATTAGCCTCTTTTTACTGGCCTCTGGTAAAAAAAAAAAAAAAATTATGATTGTATTGTGCTAATTATCAAACCTACTCCCAAGTAGAATTTGGTAGCACATTCCTTATCATAAAAAAAAAAAAATGTCTTTTTTTCAAATTCAAGAAAAACTTGACATCCTGCTCAAGTTTACCTATGACTTTGGACGATTCATTCAATGATTTAGGGCCTCAAGTCTTATCTTTAAATTGAGAAACTTTAATTCCATGATCTCTAAGGTCTTTTTTTCGAGTAATTTAACAAAATCATGTTTGACAGCATATCCTCATACTTTATTTATAGTATTGAAATGTGTATTTGCTGCCAAATGTCTGATGTGGGATGTAAAATGTTCCATATATACATGTGGAATAACGTTAAGTTTGTTGATGTTAAAAACTACTGGTATATTTTTTGGCATTATTTGGCTCAGAATCCATTCTTCCCGTTTTGTTTTAGAATAAGCTGACAGCACATCTTTTCCCACAGCACCTCAGGGTCTGGTTAAACTGAGAGTCTCAAAAGTAGGCCATCTTTTCGTTACTTTTAGTAGAGTATCCAAGACAGAGAAGCTTTCTTTGTGAAGTAGCTTTCATTTTTCATTTCCATAACATCTAATGACATGAAATTGTGCACATATGCATATGCACTGTAATTTACAAGGTTTCTGTTTTCTTTCAGATCTGAGTGATCAGCTGCTGGAGGTGGTTGGCTTGGAAGGAGCTATGGAGATGGGGCAAATATACACAGGACTGAAAAGTGCTGGGCGGCGGCTGGCTCAGTGCTCCTCTGTGGTCATCAGGTAGCTCTTTCTCTATAATTGAGAAAGGAGGTTGACATGGCATAACTACAAATTAATTAAAACCATACAAGTCTCTGATAACCATGTTTGTTTTATCTGTGCCTCAAGTTATCAGTGATTAATGCTGATATATTTCAAAATAATGAAAATGACAGTATTTCCAAAGTTTTGGTTCACTGTTACTTACCATGTCCATTGGAATTTGATTCTCTTTTGTTGAGACCGTGGATACAATTCTAACATACAAATTCTACCCCCTCTAATCTGGCTCACACTCAGTTTAATTTACTGAAGCATCAAAGCATCTACTAGGCAAATTACCCAATGGAAACACTGTTGACGCACCATTAACTTACATTCTTTCATGGACTAAAGTCTGCCATTGCTTCTATAAATTAAATAATGGATTATTATAAAGTAAGATTTTATATGTGTATTACATTTAAATCTTTACAAAAAATATTTTTTCAAAATTTTACCTGTAGAGAAAAGGTCTATTTTTACCCTAACGTAAAACCACAGATTATAGCACAGATATAATTGGTGTTATATATATGAAAGTGTTGATACTGGAAAATCTGAGATGTCAAACACTTTTCCTCCACATTTACAATGTGGGTTTGCATGAAAACAAGGGAGGCCCTTTTGGCTGTAGGAATTCTGATTGTGGCATTAAACATAAACACTGCATTTGTCTTTTGGCATCCAGAATTTTTGTTTATATCACGACAGTTACCAGGAAACTCTTAACATTCCTGTAACTAAGACACCTTTCATGGTATTCATTAATAGTGAAGAGTTGAAGTTCCAGGACTTCCCTGGTGGTCCAGTGGTTAAGACTCTGAGCTTCCAGTGCAGGGGGTGCGGGTTTGATCCCTGGTTGGGAAACTAAGATCCCACATGCCACGTGGTGTGGCAAAAAAAAAAGTTGAAGTTCCTTTCAAAGAGATAACTTGAGTGCAGAGCCCAGTTATTACCATATTTGCATTCCCTGGTCTCATAATTTTTTATGGGACATATAGTCTGTTGTATCAAGTATTTCCATGTTAAACTTAAAATGAAATATTTTTCCCCAGGACTAGCAAGTCTCTGCCAATGCAGATCGATGGGGAACCATGGATGCAGACCCCATGCACCGTGAGTACAGAGTAATTAAAATGCTGTCACTTTCAATTTTGCTTCCCAGATACTATATATTCCCATAACTAACTAATCACATACTCCTATAAGTAAATAATCACAATACCTAAGCTTTGGACCTATCACCCAGTACCGTTTTTTGTTTTTTTGTGGGTTTTTTTGGCAATGATTAGCATTTGAATGTTTGTGTTAGTGAAAGTATAATCTTTGGATACCGTAGATCAGTTATAAACTCTGGAACTAAGCAAAATTGTTAAAGTTTCTCTTAACCTTTCTTGTACTTATTTCAGAACACCTTATAAGAAAAATATTTATGGGATCGTCAAACATAATTCTCCCTGAATTTATTACCCATCTGTTCTTTTGCCTCCATTTGGGGATTTGAGGTCTTCCTTCTCTATAAAAAAATGACCATTGTAGTTGTTCTCTGCATAATGAGATATTATTTCACTCAGACATTTAGATCTCCCTAAATTTCATTTGTATAGTGAACATTTTATTACATTTCAGTAATATGCTGGGCACTTCTCTTGGCACTAAGAATAGAAACCTGATCAATAATATACGTCATGATCAATAATAAAACATAGGAATAATAGAACATGGAATAGAATGTATTCAATAATATAATTGTCCTCAAGGAACTTACATTCTGATAATAGGAGATTAAATAAATTAATAAATATAAACAAACAGACGCATAATAAATATAACTTTTGATTACTAGCGTTATGAAAAATGACAAAGAGGAACTGGGTGGAGTACGAAGAGTACTACTTTTTTTTTTTTTTTTTTTTGCGGTATGCGGGCCTCTCACTGTTGTGGCCTCTCCCGTTGCGGAGCACAGGCTCCGGACGCGCAGGCTCAGCGGCCATGGCTCACGGGCCCAGCCGCTCCGCGGCATGTGGGATCTTCCCGGACCGGGGCACAAACCTGTGTCCCCTGCATCGGCAGGCGGACTCTCAACCACTGCGCCACCAGGGAAGCCCAAAGAGTACTACTTTAGACAAGTGAGTCTGGGAGGCCTTTTTGAAAGAAGGGTCAAAAGCTCAGTATGTTAAACAGTAAGAAGGATGATGGAACGACAGTTTTTAGAGGTAGGGTGAGAGTGTAAGAGGTAAAGTAGAAAAGATGGGCAGGGGACAGATCAAGTAGAAAAAATGATGGTAAAGCATTAGCATCTGATTCTAACTGCAGTAGGAAACTATTGAAAGATTTAAGCATCATCTGATTTACATGTTTAAAATTTACCTTAGCTGCTGTGTGGAGAATGGATTGTACTGAGTAGCAGCTGGGAGACAGGGTTTATCAGAGTGGTCTGGGCTTCGGCAGCAGTAGGGGCCAGGAAGTGGATGGATTTGAGCTACACTGTGGAGGTGAAACAGGGAGAATTTGTGAATGAGTTCCCTTTGTGATGAGGGATTGGAATGAGGGAAAGGGATGAATGGAGGGTAGCTGTTATCTGTGAATGAAGGTACCACTTACTCCATGGTTAAAACTGGGGGGAGGGGGGAAGTGTTTAGGGAGTGACAAGATTTTTTTTTTTTTAATTTTTTTTTAGAGGTAGGTAGGTCTTAATCTTAGATTAATACAAGCATTGTGCTAAGTGCTGGTGTTAACATGGTTACAGGTGTAACATGGTTACAGTTGGGGGTTTTTGGAGAAATAATTGACATACAACATTATATTAGTATTCATTAAGTATTCACACAAACTCTAAATAACGGATATCACCATTTTTCAGATGGAGAAAACTGAGTCATTAGGAGGTCAGATAACTTACTCAAGGTCAGGTATGTAGCACATAATGGAACTCAAACCCAGGACTCTGATTACAGCCCGTTCTCTTAACCACTAGTTAGCTACCAATTTCAAAGAGCACAGCTTAGCATATAACATGAGAGTCTTAATTTTTACCTTTCTGTTGGTTTTACTCTGAAGCGTTTGGCTCAGTCTTTGTGTACAGCACATAAATATGACTTTTTGTTTACTCCTGGTATATTCCTTTAGCTAATTGAACCCTAAGTTTGTGAAATCCATTAATTATGTAATAATAATGTAAGACAAACTTGTCAAAAAATCTTTCGAAAATGACTACTTCCTATGCTTACTGCTATCTCTGTACTTGGTTCCAAATATCCT
This sequence comes from Delphinapterus leucas, assembly GCF_059928025.1. Lineage (NCBI taxonomy): Eukaryota > Metazoa > Chordata > Mammalia > Artiodactyla > Monodontidae > Delphinapterus > Delphinapterus leucas. The sequence goes on along the minus strand of NC_143137.1, from coordinate 66,871,453 downwards.
TTAAAAAAATTCCTGTTCCTCCTTTTACTAGCATGTATATATTTACATCTTGTTTTTCTTCACTCTCCCAGTGACACTTCTGAGTTCACGTGTACACTCACATGGATATTAAAGGTCTTGTTATTGTTGTTTCCAGTGGTGGTGATGATGTGCTGATGGTAAAGATTAGGATGATGGTGCTAGGGGTAACATCACGATGGTGATGGTGGAAAAAGTGGTGAAACTTATGGTGACGGTAGTTCTGATGATGCTGGTGGTGGTGGTGATGGTGGTGATGGTGGTAATGATGAACTGGTAGAGTTGCTATCACTGGTGATTGTGGTCATGATGCAGGATGGTAGTGGCAGTGGTAGTAGCAGTATTCTTGTCTTAATGAAAGGTCACTTTTCTTCAGCCTGGGTCACAAAAGAATAAATGAAAGCCAGTGAAACAGAACACCTTCCATGAGTACTTTGCATTCCTTTGGACTCTTCTCAGGGAGAAGGGAAATTTAGTCCCTGTGCCATGTTTTAAATCAAGAAGGATTAATGGCAATAAAAATACCTAACATTTATTAAGCTTTTAGTTTGTGCCACATAGTTTGAGACACTTGACCTGTATTGACAAATTTAATTCTCACAGAAATCCTATAATAAGCTTCATTTTGTGGATAAAGCAACTGAGGCAGACGAAGGTTAAATAGTTTGCCTGATTCCACCCAGATAGTAAGTGGCAGAGTAGAACTTGAAACGCATGTAGCCTGGCTCCACTGTCTGCACTCTTCATGGCTACTCCCCACCCTGGATCTCCACCTGAGAAGGCCCCAGGCCATCCCCTGTGACCCTCCACTCCAGAGTATGACCTTTGATAAATCACTTACTGCCTCTCCCTAGCTTTAAAAAGTCTTTATCTATTAAAATGTAATTAGTGCATTATAATACTTGTAGCTTATTTCACACGAGCTCTTCTAATGACTCTTTTGTTAACTTTTCTCTCAGCGAGTAACAGGATATTCATTTCACCTATTAATTATCATGATCTAAACAATTGTTAAGTTACTAATTTTTATATAACGACTGTTTAGTTTTCTCTCCGTGTAAACTCTCTTATTCATTTAAAACATTTATTGCAGTCAACACAGTGGACCAAGAACTGTACTAGACTATGGCTCATTATTGTTATTTCACATTCTGGCCTACTCTTCTTTTCCTAGAACCACATGGAGATCTGAACTTTAAATTTCACTTTAACTAAAGAGAGTATTTAGTATTCATAGAGTTGGTATGGTTGAACTTAAGAGTGTTCATTGCTTCAACTGAATAACACGTTTCTCTTACAGAACATAAAAATGGTAGAATGTTAAAATTCTTCGCTGAATTTAAATATCCATAAGCTGATACTCAATTTATGAAGAAATTGCTCTAGATATAATTTTAGAGCACAGCAGAAGTTCTGCTTTTCTTTAAGTGGAATATATAAAATAGAAAAGCATGTGATGAGTGGGTCTTGATTCTTACATCAGTTAATATTTTTTTAAGAATCGGAGTAGTATAAATTCTGAAGATAGGTGTGTTGATGGTTGCACGACAGTGTGAATGTACTTATGCCATTGAACTGTATACTTCAAAATGGTTAAAATGGTAAATTCTATGTTACATATATTTTATGACAATAAAAAAAGTAATTGAAAAAAAAAAGATAATATTGACTTACAAATTTCACTAATCCTAAGTTCCAATTACCAGGAAAAACAAAAACCAAAAAGCTTAAAACTGTCTCTTCACGTGCTGTAATTATTTTTAGGACCTTTTAAATTATCTCACTATAAAGTAGTCAACAGAAACTTGTTAGATACTCCCTTGTTCACAGTTTTGTAATAGTCACTGAGTTAACAGAGGATGGATTTTAGCCATTTAACAGTTAGCTATGTTAATAAGCATAACAAACTAAAGACGCAATTAATTCTAGAAGACATTGTATTGAAACAGTTCATGAAGAGCCTTTCTTTAGGGTGGACTCCAGAGCCTAACTATATTCCCCTTCCTATCCTCCTCCCCATTCCTTCCTCCTGACCACTTCAAACATACTGACTCTGTTGTCCATATGTTCCCATTGTGGGGAGAAAAAAATGAACAGCTTAGGGGGGAGACAAGGAAGAGCAGTAATAGATGGGAGGCCAGACACTCGGTCAGATTTCATTTTGTATCTGCACACCCAGCCCTCCCACCCCAATTTATTCTGAGTGATGGGTGTCTAGTAAAGTTTCATTAAGTGAGGAGTGACCATGCTAAGCCTCAAATTCAGTGTAACCAAAATGAACGCATCATGTACCTCCTTCCATCTCCTCCCATCCACCATGTAATGACTTTTTCTTACAATTCCAAAATTCCTGCTCCTCCCTTTACCATACTGAGTTAGTGGAGCCCAGTGTTTCCTAAGCTAGAAATCTGAGAGTCATCCTGTACTTCTCTCCATACCCTAAAATTCACTAACTGTGCCCGCTTGATAATATGGCATATTTCTGGACTCTCTTCTTTTCATCCCTACCACCATTGTCCTAGATTTGGCCCATTTCATTTCTCCTCGCTCTCAGCAATAGCCACATCAATCTTTCCCCATCCCCATTTTTTTTTCCTATTTAGATCCATCCTTCACTTTTCTACCAAAACGATCACTAGAAAATGCTAATCTCACCACGACACTCTTCCAATTAGAAAGTTTAATTACTTTCTATCTGATAAAATATAGTTTGAATCGGGCTTCCTGTTTCACTGCTATCGTCGCTTACTTCTTTTTCATATTTTCATATACTTTCCTCTTACCCAAATAAACCTTTCTGCTTCTTTAGTTGAGTTACACAACTCATCTTTTGAGACTCATTTCATGCTGCCACTCCTCCATAAATTCTGTTTTGAATATCACCCCTCCCTTCACTCTATCCCGTCCGTGACCCCAACTAGTCTAAAAGCGCAGCCCCAGTGCTTCATAGCTTTATCAAAGAACTAACTACGTTAAATTGAAGTTATCGGCTTTTCTGACTAGCTTCTGGGTAGACGTAAGCTTATTAAGGTCAGGCACTATGATTTTAGTCATCCCTGTACCTGCAGAGCATAGCACTGTGCCTCACACATCATTAGGCTGCCAACACCATGTGCATTTTGAATTCGTGAGTTTCTTAAATAATTCTTGGGGTAGTATAATAATTTTAAAAACTGCTTTCTACTAAATCTTTCACTGAACATAATGTAGGTTGGCTAGCAATTCATTCACATATTTTTCATATATACATACATGTAAAAGTTATTTTGAGTTATCTTTATTCATTACATTCGCAAAGCAAAGAATTTTGAATGTATCGAAGAAGAAATACTTTCTCAACCTTAAAAGATGTAATCTTTCTGTTTCCTGAAATAGGACGATTAAACTTTTACACATTGTATAGGCTACATGCTGTTAATACACTGAAATATTAATAGTCATGTACTAGTTATTACTTGTGTTACTTTTATGAAAAGTAATGCCAAACAGGTTGTAATGCAATATCACTCTGGGTGCTTTGTCTATGATTAAGTCAGAAAGGATTCCTGAAACTTTCTTCCACGTGGTAGAGAATGGGAGGGACGTCACAAACAGATCATAAGCTAAATGGTGAAATGACCACAGGTAAAATATGAAAGTGATAGCTGAAGTCAAGGCAACTTCTGGAAGGCATTTACATGTGTTTTGGTCTCTCTTTGCCTGTTTTAAATACCTTCCTTGGTATAATGCTTCTCAGGACTCTGACCCACTTGCCCAGTCTCAGCCTCTAGCATTAAATACCTTCAACACTCAACTCAGCCCTGAGCTGGTAATTAGCCAATCCCCGCCAAGCCTGGTAGTCTTACTGCTTTAAGTGTGATCCCTAGTATTCTTGGAACAGATACTTGGTCATTTAGTGCCCTAAGAGCCACTGCCTCCTTCAGTCCCCATTTCCACTGAGTGGACCATTCTATAAGATGCTGCTTTCTGACTTGCATGCCACTTTGCTTCTCTGGCTCTAGCTTCTAGTTGATTCACACATCGGCTAGTTGCCTAGCCTTTGCTCGTACCCTCTCTTAGGAAGGCTGGATCTTTTTCCCATGGCCCTAGACACTGCAGTTACTTGGAGTTTATCTTCATTTTGACACTCGTTTTTGCAAAGAGAATATATTCAGCACAGCTTTAAAATGTAAGCTCTTTAAAAAGAGGAACAGTGTTTCAGGGCCTATTAAATTTTTTCTTATGTGTTTGTTGTAATTATTTAAAATAATCATAATTTTAAAGTGTTATTGAATCTTAACTCATTTCCTGAAATACAATTTAATCTCAGGACATTAAGATAGAAAATAAACATTTTATAAATGTAATATTTTCCAGTCCCAGGAATTTAGTGATATGTAGATGAAGGCTAATTGAATTTACAAAACACTGAGATGTCGTTGAGATGTTTGGAAGAAACCATGGGAATAATGCTTAACAGTATTTAGCATCATTTATGATATACCAGTTTCTGTTCTGTATATTCATATTGATTTTTATTTAATCCTCAAAACAACCCTAAGAAGTCAGTAAAGTTATTATAACTCCCATATCATAAATTTAAAAAAAAAACAACCCTGAAGCAGATAAGCCAAGCAACTTGACCAAGGCCACACAGTTAGAGGTAGTCAGTGGGCTCTAATGCCTTTTCCCTTAATTATGATGTTTTGTTGCCTCACTCAGTGGCTTGTATTAGTAATCAGTTATAACTCTATCATTTATAAGAGAATTCAGTTCTTTTTCACCTTATTTACATTTTTTTCTCTTTACTTAATACATTATTTTTTGCTTCCCAGTATAGCCAAAGCCATCCATCACATTGCCAGAATTACTGCTGAACAACATAACTATGATCATCCAACTCCCTGATCTCAAAGTTCATTGCCTCCTCATTCCACACAGCGTAGAGTTCAATATCCTTGTCATGGCATTAAATCATTCTCCCAAGGCTTCCATCAGCCAGCCATGCTTCATAGGGACCACTTTCCAAAGGCTTTCTACTCATACTGCTTAATTATGTACCTGCAATCTCCATCCCCTATTTTGTGGTTTAGAAATAGACACATTTTTCTGGCCTTCAAGCAGGCTCCCAGGAAATCTGTGGTTTCTTCCAGCAGTTCTGTAGGACCCATGGTTTGCATTTCTTTCATTTAATCTTACCTACAGTTTATTATTTTGCCTGAATCAATTATCCTGTGCTGTTGGGATATATATATATATATTTTTATAAGTTACTTCAAAATCTTTCTGGAAAGTGATGGGATATAAATACATATATACTAAAAATAAAATAAAATCCCTTCCTTCAATGCCAAACTTAGCGACAATTTCCTCATGAAACCTTTTAACTCCCCATCTGTCTGAAATAACTGCCTGATCCTTTATACTCCTGTGACTCTGTTAATATCTTCTTAATGCCATCCCAATGCACAGCTTTGTATTTCAGCAATGCATGTATGTGTCCAGCTCTTCTGACTTAATTGTAAACATTTTATGATTTCATCCTTAATTTCTCATCATACCTCACATAGTGTCTTTTACATAATACGGTTTCAGATGAGAAGTCCACATGTGAATCCTTGCTCTGCAATAGGTAATGCATCATTTTTCTCAGGCTGCTTTCAGGAATGTTTCCCCTTGTCTTTAATTTTCAGTACTTTGATTTTGTTGAGTGGGCATGGATTTCTTTAAGCTTATTCTGTTTTAGTTTCTCTGAACTTCATGAATCTGTAGGTTTATGTCTTTTGCCCAATTGGGAAGTTTTCAGCCATTATTTCTTCAAATACTGATTTAAGCACCACAGTCTTTCTCCTTTCCTTCTAAACTCTGATGACATGTTTTAGATATTTCTGTAGTATCCCAATATCTGAGTCTCAGTTAATTTTTTCTTTCCTCTTTATTCTTTCTATTGCTCATATTGGATAATATCTATTCATCTATATTCAAGCTCACTGACTTTTTCCTCTCTTATCTCCATGCTGTTCTTGAGCCCATGCAGTTAACTTTTATTTTGGTCGTTGAGTTTTTCTGTTGTAAAATTTTCAGTTGGTTCCTTTTTTTTTTTTTTTTTTCATATCCTCTGTTTCTCAGCTGACAGTCTCTATCTTACCTTTCATTTCAAGAGTGTGTGCCATTACTTCTTGGAGCATGGTTATAGTTGCTGCTGTAAATTTCTTGTCTGGTAATTCCAACACTTTTATCATCTCAGAGGTTGCGTCACTGGCTGTCTTTCCCCTTGGGAGTTCTTGAGATTTTCCTGGATCATCATATATTGAAAAATGTTGGATTGTATCCTAACAATGATACAATCATGTTATTAGACTCTAGGTGTTGTTTAATTCTTGTGGGGAATATTGATTTGTTATTGTTGTTGCTATTTTAGCAGGTAACTGACCCAGTTAGGTTCAGGCCACAAATCCGGGTCTGCTGCCTGTGAGCTGTGGTTCTAATGTCAGTTCAATTTTCAATGTTTTCGCAGTGTTATTTAGATTTATCCTACATGTACAAGATCCACAGGCTTATCTGGAACCTGGGTGGTGGTCTATCCCCTAATTCAGTTCTCTACATTGTCAGTATGCTTCATAAGGTCAAATCTGTGCATACACTGCTCAGGGGCAAACTCAGGAGATCACATAACAACTTTAAGAGATAGTCTTTTTGAGGCCCTCTCCACTGTAGGATCTCCCTGATGTTTTTTGACTCCCGGGGCTCCTCTGACTAGAAATAGAAGGTTTTCATTTCTCTGAACTGCCATGTACTTCTTCATATAGTATCTGCTTCCAGGGCCCTGTGGTAAGGGGATGAAGAGAGAAAAAAATCAGCAGGTATTTGCCCATGCTTTTGGGACTATAGTTTCACTGACCAGAGAGAAGGGCTTTCCTTCAGTGGAATTGTAGGCACCTGCCACTGCTATGGAGTTGCCAGGGGACTGGGATGGAGAGATTGGGGTGGCAGGGGGAGGGGGAGAAGTGACACAAGATACTTCTCTCACCCTCTCTGACCTCTCCCTGTATGTCCTTCATTTCCTACCCCAGAAACACAGGGCTTTTCTTGGAGCTCTCCATCTGTACTTGACGTACAGTTCCAGGTTTTGAGCTGCCTTTAATTCCAGACTGGGGAATATGAGAAGGGAGAAAAATCAGAAAGGTCATCACTGGCTCAGTGGCACTTCATGCTCTGGTTTCCTTCCCCAATCTACGTGCTGTCATTTGCTTTTCACCAATCCTCAGTTAGCTGCTCCGTGCATTCTGTGCAGGGTTTGTAGTTGCCTTCAGTGGGAGAGACAGGGTAGCACGTGCTCACTTCTTCTTGACTAGAACTGAAAACACCACCACTCTTCTTAGATTTTGTATATGGCCATTTTGAGATCTGCATGAATAGTCCCCATCAGATTGGTATATTATTAGCCGGAAGTACTTATCTGCCAACTTACAGATTTCACAGTACAGTCCCCATTTACATATATTTTACAGAAATTCTAAATAAGTCTGAGAAGTGCTCTAAACCTTGAATTATAAATCTTATCCATTTTGAGAAAACTTCATTAATTTTTTCCCATTTTTATGTCCTGCATTTAGGCAGTTGAGACTACACTTACCTTGTTATTTGAGTGAAAATAATTGACCAAAAAGGCAGAGATTCTCTACTCACCTATAAAGATAAAGTTAAGTTTTATGTATTTCTCTAGGCAGTAACGATGTGGATGACCACATGAGATGTTTTTTTAGATTACTTTGTCTGTAGGCAAACATTTTAAGAGTATCGCAAGTGAGTTATGTGATTATATGGGAGGCTTTTAGACCGTGGAGGTGAGGTTAGGTGAATGTTCAAGGTCATGAAGCAAAGAGTTATAAAACTGGGACTGTTTCTAACTTGTTTTTCTACTCCCAAACCTGTCATCAGTTCATTAGGCTTATTTGCCTAAGGATAAAAAGTTGAGAGAGAAGAAAATACAAGGTCTCTGAAATTTTCTGTGATGCATAGTAGTGAGTGTAAAACAGGCAGAGGCAGTGAGACTTTCTCTGGCAGCTCTAACCACAGCAAACCAAACATAGGGCACTTACAGTTCAGAAGCAAATTAAGCAATTTTCAGAAAGAGATTGTTTTAACAGCCCTTTCAACTCACTTGTAAAGCTGAATATCATGAAAATTCTTTCTGCTTGGGAATACCATTTGAATGAGAATTTCACATGATATTATATTAGGAAGTACAAGGATATCAGACAGATTACTTGTTTCCATAGTTTGTGTGCTTACATCTCGCTTGATTACTAAAGTTACAATAAATACTTTTAAAGGCAAATTGTGGCTAGAACAATGTTTCCTGAAAAGAAGCTACTGAATCCTAAATATAAACAGAACGTTAAAAGATTTATCGGGAGAATGGGGCAAATTTGAGAAGTAGGAAAACAGCTAGAATTTGCTTATCTTTATGGCAGGTGGGTCTCCTTATACCTACTACCTGGATTAACTGATCACAGACCTGGGAATAGAAAACAGGTTAGAAATTACAAAGCCTTACCACTCTTTAATTATAGAATCTCAACCATTTTATTACAACTTCTGTATGTCAGCTTTTTATTTGAAACCCATTCTAGGTTTTAATATTTTAGAAGTTAGTTTGAGCAACCTGGCATCCACAACTAAAATGGTCCACTTCTTCAGCCCATTAGCAGCAATGCAAAGTAGTCTGAGGTTAAAAATATTTTTCACTCCTTGAAAACAGTGTTTTATGGGATTTGTATATGAAGGGGAGGAAAAAACTGCTTAGTCATAATACTGTGCAAAATAACTAGATCCCAATGGGTAGAAAACAGAAATAAAGGCCAGAATCCAGTGTCTCATATATGTTGTATCAGTGACCTCTGGACTTCAGAGAATTACTTAATCTTGGAACTATTTCCTCATTCCTAAAACCAGCTACCTACAAATCACAAGAGAGTGTTGAAGGGTTGTTGAAAATTACTTTGCATCACATTTATCAACACTAAGGAAGTATTAATTATTTTGTGGTGTATATTAAGTATTGTTATATTTTATAATGCACCTGAATTTTCTTCTTTTTCATTGTTTGGACTAACTTTCTTGTTATCCTGAATCATACAGGAAAAAAATAGTTAAACTCATGTTATTTTATGTTGGGATAATATATGACACCTATGTGAGATTTAGCCAAAGCACTATAGAAAATGTAGCAGTGACTTTTACTGTTTTCCTATAATCACAGATAAACTCATACTGGAAAAAGATATCATTTCCCCATAATATTTAACATCTTTAGTAATTATCTAAAAGGAAAATTATATTAAAACTCATGCAGAATAGAATAGTGCATGAAACCTGCAGGTTACCTAACTCTTGAATCTCCCAAGACCCTTGCGTTAAGTCTATTAAGTTTAAATAATATTAAATAATAGCTAATGTACCAGGTTGATTTCCTGGAAATTAGGCTTATTTTGAAAATTTTATAAGTATATTATTTTCTCATTAAAAGTTACACAGCTATTGAAACATGACACTTGCTTCCTTTGCAGACACACCATATTTTTTAACCCTCAGTAGATATTTATTAATAAATTAATAAGAAACTCCTATTGAGCTGTTGTTGCATTTTCAGAGTAAGTTATACCATTGAACTAGTAGTACTTGCGTAAGCCATTGAAATCAGAGAAAATTGGCACTCTTTTTTTTTTTTTAGGTAAGAAGTGGATTTATCTAGAGAGATACAAATTCCACAGACAGAATGCGGTCTGTCTCAAAAGGCGAGAGCAGCCCTGAAATATGGGGTGGTTAGTTTTTATGGGCTGGGTAATTTCTTAGACTAAAGAGTAGGAGGATTATTCCAACTCTTTTGGGGAAGGGGTGGGGATTTCCAGGAATTGGTCACTGCCCACTTTTTGGCCTTTTATGGTTGGCCTCCAGAACTGTCATGGCGCCTGGGGATGACAGACACATCATTTTTAAAGAATCTTAAGCGGCTCTGATGGCTTACTTTAGAGGGGGAAAAAAGCAGGCAAGGTAACATGTATATTTTTAGTGATAAAAGAAAAAGAGTAACCCATAAATTATCGGTAGGAAAATTGTTAATAGGTAGGTGTAGACAGTGAATATTTTTTTGATATGCCTGGAAATTGCATTTTGCCTAATACTTAAATACAAAATAAGAATAAATCTTAAGAAAATACTGCCATTTGTTATTCCATGAGTCTAAATCTTGATATTTTGAGGAACAGAAAATTAACTAACGGTCTTCTGTCATCTTGAGACATATTTGGATAATCAGATTGCTGTTCTGGTGGGTATACTTTTTAAGGTGTGAGTGGTAGTGAGACTCCAAAAGCAGTTAAATAAAACATAAACTAAAAGTGTCCTGTTACCTAAGACTTCACTGGTAAATACTCTTACATAATTTTGCATTTCTAAGCCTTTTTTCCCCAAAGACTGGCACGTTAGTGTTTAGTGGCATTAGTTTGCGTGTTCCGTTCCCCTGTTACTTATGCATTAATTAGTTTTGTTTACCTGTGCATAATTTTTTCCTAATTTCACAACAGTTTTTTTTTTTTTTGGTAATTGACAATGCAATTTACTGCATATGCACTTTCTGGCCCCCAAACAAGAATGTTAAGGTGTAAAGCACCAACCTCTTCATCTCATACTGTTAAGAAAAAGGATTGGTTGTGACTAATTTCCAATTAATTTGCAGTGGTTACAGGGAACACAACAATTGCACCTACTAATTAAAATTTAAAATATTCCAAAGTGTCATCTTTAGGTGTCTTTGGAATATATAATTTCCATTTTGGTTCATTGCTGGATCTGTAACACCCATGAGCTTGACAGCTCTATTAATTTAAAGACTCAGTAATACCTATTAGTACAAAACATGAAAAAAAATACCATTAATCATTTATTTTAATTTTGCAGCTCTGTCATTTTCTCAGTATGTTTTGAAATTATCATGACACCGTAATGTGCACAAATCGACTTGGATGAAGGGGAAGCGGATCACACTACTTAGGAGAGATACTGAAGTATGTTATTAGAGCTTAATTAATGCCAAACTGATTAGATTTGATTGCATTTTACACAAAAATATTTTAAAGAATTTTTTCTTACTATATTATATTTTAAAAGTTATCCCAAACAGGTTATATTTACAATTATACTTACCTTTTTATAGCTCTTTTCTTTAATACATTCTATTTAAACATTATGAAACGAACCTACATTGTTCTCTTATTTTTCATTGTGAAACCTGAATTAATCTAGTCATTTTTAATTTAGAAAAGTTCATTTCAGTTTAGCTCAAAGAAAATAGCATCTCTCATAGATACGTTCTTTGATAGGGACTCCTAACCCAAAGTGGACACAATGCCCAAAGACACGAAAGGGCAAAAATTGAAATGAGAAATGTACTAAGTATATAATACCTTATGCATTTATACTGATGTGATCCAGGACTGCTCAACACACTAAAAGTGATAAAATTATATGCACTTAACAGAATTATGTCATTAGCTTTCTAGAATACCAATAGTTATTTTATTTATATTTACATCTGGTTCAAAATTGAATATATTTCTCTAGAATGCGTAAAGTTAATAGTCTCTTAGTTGATGTGCATCATCGTACTAGTATGTAGATTTGATTTCTTTCCAGAGCAGTTAGAGGTCTCTCTTCTTGTGGCTACAAACTGTAGAATCATTAGGCCTGAGCCTGACTTTTCTCCCACAGTCTGCCTTGTGGAAGACCTTATCTAGCTCTTCATTTCTTCTGATTTTGTGTATTATAATTAGAAAATATGGCTAACATATTCTAAGCTTTTCCCTCAAAAGGCAACTTACTGTATTGTTGCAAGTTGTAAAGAGTAAGCTTTCTTATCCACTAACAGAGCACAGTGTTTCATAGTGATATTCCCAGGATGGGTTACCAATTTCAAACAAGAATTTGAATGAAAAAACTTAACAAAAATACACTGAACAGAATTTAATAATTTATTGTTTTTATTTTCTTGAATAGAACACAGTTGCACATGTCTTATTTGAGAAGACTTTAAAAAAATGAGAGGATTTTAACATGTTACAGATACACCTCGGAGATATTGCAGGTTCAGTTCCAGACCACTACAATAAAGCAAATATTGCAGTAAAGCAAGTCACATGAATGTTTTTGGTTTCCCAGTGCCTATAAGTTATGTTTATAGTATACTGCAGTCTATTAAGTATGCAATAGCACTGTTTCTAAAATAGAATGTACAAACCTAAATTTAAAAATACTTTCTTGTTAAAAAATGCTAACTATCATTTGATCCTTCAGTGAGTCATAATCTTTTTGCTGGAGGAGGGTCTTGCCTGGATGTTGATGGCTGCTGACTGATCAGGGTGGTGGTTGCTGAAGGTTGTGGTGGTTTTGGCAATTTCTTAAAATAAGACAGTGATGAAGTTTGCTGCATCGATGGACTCTTCCTTTCACAGTCAAGTTCTCTGTAGCATCAATACTGTTTGATAGCATTTTACCTACAAGAGAACTTGTTTCAAAACTGGGGTCAATCCTCTCAAACCCTGCCACTGCTTTATCAACTAAATTTATGTAATATTCTAAGCCCTTTGTTGTCATTTCAACAGTCTTCACAGAATCTTCACCAGGAGTAGATTCCATCTCAAGAAACCATTTTCTTTGCTCATCCTTAAGAAGCAGCTCCTCATCTGTGAAAGCTTTATCATGAGACTGTAGCAATTCAGTCACATCTTCAGGCTCCATTTCTAATTCTAGTTCTTCTAGTTCTCTTGCTATTTTCACCACATCTATAGTTACTTCCTCCACTGAAGTCTCGAACCCCTCAAAGTCATATATGAAGGTTGGATCAACTTCTTCCAAACTCCTATCAATGTTGATATTTTGACCTCTTCCAATCAATCAGGTATGTTCTTAGTGGCATCTAGAATGGTAAATCCTTCCCAGAAGGTTTTCAGTTTACTTTGCCCAGATCCATCAGAGGAACCACTATCTATGGCAGCTATAACCTTACAAAATGTGTTTCTTAAGTAATAAGACTTGAAGGTCAAAATTACTTCTCGATCTATGGACTGCAGAATGGATGTTGTGTTCAGAGGCATGAAAACAACAGTAGTCTCATTGTACCTCTCCATCAGAGCCCTTGGGTGACCAGGTACATTGTCGATGAGCAGTAATATTTTGAAAGGAACCTTTTTTTCTGCGCATTAGGTCTCAACACTGGGCTTAAACTATTCAGCAAACCATGTTATAAACAGATGTGCTGTCATCCAGGCTTTGTTGTTCCATTTAGAGAACACAAGCAGAGTAGATTCAGCATAATTTTTAAGGGGCCTAACATTTTCAGAATGGTCAATGAGCATTGGCTTCAACTTAAAGTCACCAGCTGTGTTAGCCCCTAACAAGAGGCAGTCAGCCTGTCCTTTGAAACTTTGAAGCCAGGCGTTCACTTCTCCTCTACAGCTATAAAAGCCCCAGATGGCATCTTCCAGTGTAAGGCTGTTTTGTCTACATTGAAGATTTGTTGTTTAGTATTGCCACCTTCATTAACTATCTTAGCTAGATCTTCTGGATAATTTGCTGCAGCTTCTACATCAGCATTTGCTGCTTCACCTTGTACTTTTTTGTAATGGAGACGGCTTCTTTCCCTAAACCTCACGAACCAACCTCTGCTAGCCTCAAACTTTTCTCCTGCAGCTTCCTCACCTCGCTCAGCCTCCATAGAAATGAGAGTTAGGGCCTTGCTCTGGATCAGGCTTTGGCTTAAGGGAATGTTGTGGCTGATTGTCTTCTGTCAGAGCGCTAAAACTTTCTCCATCTCAACAATAAGGCTGTTTTGCTTTCTTATCATTCATGTGTTAGCTGGAGTAACACTTTTGGTTTCCTTCAAGAACTTTTTCGCTGCATTCACAACTTGGCCGTTTTGTACAAGCGGCCTAGCTTTTCGCTTGTCTCAGCTTTTGGCATGCCTTCCTCATTAAGCTTAATCATTTCTAGCTTTGGATTTAAAGTGAAAGATATGTGACTCTTCCTTTCATCTGAACATTTAGAGGCCATTGTAGGGTCATTAACGGACCAAATTTCAATATTGTTGTGTCTTAGGGGATAGGGAGGCCCGGGGAGCGGGAGAGAGATGGCGGAATGGCCAGTCGTTGGAACAGTTAAAACACACAAAATTTATCTGCTAAGTTTGCCATCTTATATGGGCACAGTTCATGTTGCCCCAAAACAATTACAATAGTAACATCAGAGGTAACTGAGCACAGATCACCACAACAAATAGAATAATAATGAAAAAGCTTGAAACATTGTGACAATTGCCAAAATGTGACACAGATACATGAAGTGAATGAATGCTCTTGGAAAAATGGTGTGCACAGACTTGCTTGATAGAGGGTGGCCACAAGCTTTCAATTTGTAGAGAGAGAAAAAAAACAGGAATATCTGCAAAGCACAATAAAGTGAAGTGCAGTAGAAGGAGGTATGCCTGTACATTGCTTTATCCTTGTCACAATTTCATGGGGCAAACAAAACAGATATTTACTATTAAATGTGATTTTGAAATCAGTAAATAAAAATTAAGAAAAGAGTACAACTACTTAATCCAAGTCAGGCATATCAGTGATTGATTTCTTCATTCCTTCAGCAAATTCTTACTGAATTTCTTCTTTATAAACGTGCTGAATTTTGTCCTAGAGTGTTATAATGGAGAGAAAACAAAACAAAGACATGATCTCTGAACTCTTTTCAGGTATTCATTACTCAAAGAATCACACAAATATAAAAATTCAAGAAAGATGTAAGGTCCGTGAATGAAAGGTTCACGGTACTGTGAACTGTGACACTATGGAACTATGGTAATAAGAGAAGGTACAGCAGAGAGATTTGACCTTGTCAGAGGAGATCCAAGAAGACTTTCAAAGAAACTCAAAATAGACCTGAGAACTACAGGATGAGAAGCATATGACTAGGCATAACAGAGGGAAGAGTGTTCGATGCAGAGGGAACAACATGGGTGGGAGGGAGCATGATGTTTACAAGGAAGGATTTGGAAGATGACATGATGGCTGTGGAACAGAAGGAAGGGAGTTGTGGGGTGAGGCAGGTGATTCCATGGGAATCTGAGCTGCAGGAACTTCAATCATACAGGAAGAATTTTTAGCTTTAGTTTAAGAGTCAGGTGGAACTAAAGAGAGTTTAAGCAGGAAGGTGATGTGATCAGATTTGCATGGTGATAAGATCATTGTAGGTGGGGAATAGATTGGAAGGGAAGACAACAAATCAGGAGATTTCTGCAGTTGTTCAGGCCTTAGAATGGTGGTGATGGAAAGACGAAAAAAACAGTCAAGAGATACAGAAAATATTTGAGGGATAAAATTGATCAGACTTTGTAATAGATTGGTTATAGGAGGAAAAGGAAGATGCCAGGGATGATCCATATTTCTGGCTTGAACAACTGAATAAATGATGGAACAATTATCTGAAATAGGAGAATTTGGAAAGTAATCAGGCTATGTCCTCTCTACTCCAATTTAATTCAAATAATTATACTCCCTAATCAAT
Source organism: Delphinapterus leucas (assembly GCF_059928025.1). Classification (NCBI taxonomy): domain Eukaryota; kingdom Metazoa; phylum Chordata; class Mammalia; order Artiodactyla; family Monodontidae; genus Delphinapterus; species Delphinapterus leucas. Next base: position 66,855,841 of record NC_143137.1, on the reverse strand, counting down.
ATCTTAGTCACATTATTAGGAATATCAATTATCATTGCATTATGGGATTGCAATTTTTTATGAGTAACATGTCAACATGTTGACTAGATTACCATGAAATAGTTTAACGTTGATGAGAAAGTCTTTCGGTCAATGCTGTGATGCTCCAAATAATTAAGGATCTAGCTGAGATTAGAAATTGGGTCATTAAAGAAGTTTCTTCTCACATTTTTGTCAGTATGGGCTTTTGGTCTCCCTTGGTTTAAAACACCCATACTTTCTGGGGGTTAGTAAATGCCTGACATGGATTTTTTTCTAGTCTTTCCTTTGGTAGACGTGGAGCCTGTTATGTGACTGAAATCCTACCAGGTGCTTCTGGCCTCCTCAGAGAGAAGGCAGATGGCCATAAATGTCATCTCTCAGTGTCACCCAAGGAATCCCAAAAGCCTTGTTGTCTCAGATGGGAGAGAGGTTAGCAAAATGTGTTTTCCATTGGACTAAACATAATTATGTTTAAAATAATAGGTAACAGTTATTAAGCATATAAATGACAGGCATAGCCTCTTTTGGTACTTCTAGTGGTCTTTTTAAGTAGGTGTATCATTATCCTCATTTGGTAAATAGAGACTGAGGCTCAAAAATATTAGATCCTTTGGCCAGTGGCCAAGCTGGCACTCAAACCCTTGCCTCATGTCCTGAATCCATAATCTTAACCCCAATGCTACGTGAAAAAACCTTGTAAAAAAGGATATGTGAAATATTATGAAGAAGTAGAATCACAAGTTGTGAATATATCGCTAATATTCTCTGGTTATAGTCAAAGAGGAGAATTTTTTGTATTGTTTTGTTCTTTTTTAAAGTTTTTGTTTCTTTTTTCCCACATAACAAAATATTTGGAGAGACCCTAGGAAAAGAAAAATAGTTACTGTGTTAAAGTTGTGGGTATAATTTTTCTGTAAAGACATGAAAATTATAAAAACATTTTAAAAAATGTCATTGACCTTCCCTGGTAACCAACTTACAACCATAAAATAAAAGGAGAGCCAAATTTATATGTTAAAAGAGATTTCAAATCCAGGTATGGATATTTCCCATGCAATGTGGCCAAATAGCCCATCACTTTCAGGAGAAAGTTTCTCTTTTCTTATTACCATACCTATTTTAAATTCCTGTGAATTTAATCAGCAAGTAAACCTCTCAAACCCATTTGTTAGAGATTTTATTGTAAATCTTCACAATGATTTCTTTGAATCTGATGTTAGATCAAAGACTTTGACATTAAATTTGGAAATTACTATCATTCCAGAAAATAATGGCTGGAATCATAAAGAAGCTGGCACAGGGATTTTAGAAAATTGTTATGTTTCATTGCTTTGCTTTTTGGCAGTTATGGACCTGAAAATTTTAGCGTGCTCTTTATTCCTGCTGTCATATGGCTCAGCTACATGCATGAATTCAAAATGGTTTCCATTATTGGAAAGAGACAGTCTTACTCCAGAATCAAGCTAGGTAACTTTTAATGTTCCAGGTAATTGCTAAATTAAGCTTTCCCTACAGATATTTTATGGCATTTATTTTGCTCTGAAAACCCCATTCATTTTTAAGGTAGCTGAATAAATCCAGTGATAATAAACTCTTAAAGAGGTGAATCAAGGAAAGAAAATTTTGGCTAGTTACGGGGAGAATATTTAAAAAGGAAAATGCTACCTGCTGATGTACTTTCTAAGAAACACAGTATCATTAAGCCCACCGTGGTGCAAAGCAATAAAGAGATTAAACATTTAAGCCAAATTTGATCAGTTGATATGCTACCAAAATTGGGAAAGCTAGTATATGTTCTAATTCAGAATTTTCACAGAAGGAATTCTGAATGGTGGCACTCAGTATAGCAAAGACATGCCATTTGAAACTATTTCCACTTTTATTCATCTTTTAGCTATTGACCAATTAAGTCATAATTTTAAATTAAAATTGCTTTCTTCCACCTTATGCCTCATAATTCTAGATGCAATTTTCAGTATTTGACTGTAATTGCATCAGGGGTCAGCAGGTAATGGTCTTTGGGCCAGATCTGCACAGCTACCTGTTTTTGCATAGTCAAAGACTTAAGAATATATTTTGCATTTTTAAATGGTTGAAAAAAATCAAAAGAATAATAATAGTTCATAGTGTTAAAATTACATGAAATTCAAATTTTAGTTTCCATACATAAAGTTTTACTGGAACACAGTCACATCCATTTATTTACTTTAAGTCTGTGGATACTTTTGTGCTACAGTGGCAGAGACCTCATAGACCACAAAGCCTAAAATATTTACCATATAGACCTTTACAGAAAATGCTTGCCAACCCCTAAATTGCATAAGCATCCTATAGTATATAACTCTCAAATATGATTTCTAGATTTAGAATTAATATAAACAGTTTAGTAGCTTACATCACTTATATGCAAACGATTGTGACAAATGGAGGCGTGCCTAGCCTAGATACATGTAATTTGAAGGTCTCACCCTCAATAGAAGAAGAATAGGCCTCTCTGAAGATTGATTGGAAATGTTTGTATGATGGTACTTCCTTCCTTTTTTTTTTCCTCCTACCTCCCTGGCTACTGGTCTGCATATTCTTTCATAGTATCTCACTCCTACTTCACTATTATATGTCCATGTTCTTCCGTTATGCAGTCTAATGTCTGATATTCACATTTGATACACATTTGTCCTTTAGTAATCTCTTTTCAATGGACGATGTTATTTATAGGATTGTTACACCCAAATCTGTCTCGAGACCTGTTCTCCCTTCTGAACACCAGACTTTCATATCCCAAAGACACCAAGCAGCTCCTTTAGAATGTCACACTCAACAGAGTTCACTAACTTCCTGGTTCTCACTCCTGCCAAAAATACATCTCTTTCTATAAAAAACCACCACCACACACACATAGCAAACAAAGCTAAAAGCATGAAAGTCATACTAGAATCTTTCTCTTTTCCAATACTCCACACATCCATCATGTCCTGCAGATTGTACCTCCTTGCTATCTCTCAAATCTGCCCTGTATTCTATCCCCATTGCCACTGCTGCAAGTAAAATCCATTTTACTTCTTTCTACATTATTTTATTCACCTCCCATCTGATCTCCCTGTCTCTGTTATGGCACACAGCCCCTAAGCTACACTTCCAGAGTGATGCTGCTAAGACTCAGTTTAATTATGTCCGCTCCTTCCCCCATGATCTTAATGGCATTGTTTTGTGCTCGCATTGCATTCTGAGAATATCTCCATAGCACAATGCGTGTTACATCCTACCACTGCATGTGTTACCATCATTTGACTATGTGCACCTCAGTTATGTTTTAAAAAGTATCTGTTCAACTTGGAATCGCCAGCACTAAGCTGAAATAAGCTGGTACCTAGTAGATTAACAATAAGGCTAATTAAACGAGTTAAATTAGGTTATTTGGTTCCATTGATATTAGCTTTCAGCTATATGTTTGGGGGGTGAGTATAAGAAGGTGCTGGTCATTCGTTTACTCAGTCAGATTTTGATAGGTCTTACCCCTTAGAAAGAGAAGTAAATGACAGATAGACCAGGGCTTCCCAAATTGAAGCATGCATGTGAATCACCTAGGGATCTTGTTACAAAGCAGAATCTGATTCAGGTCTTGGGTGGGACTGGGAGTCTGCATTTCTAACAATGAAGTCAGTGTTCCTGGTTTGTGAACCACATTAGGAGAACCAAAGCACTAGAGAGGAAGACAGTTCACTGCAGAGGGATTTTTGCTTTTGCTGTTGTTAATTTTTCTTTTTTAATTGTCTGTGGCTCTATTTTTTCCTTTCATTTTTTTAATTTTTATTTTTAACATCTTTATTGGAGTATAATTGCTTTACATTACAATGTTGTGTTAGTTTCTGCTGTATAACAAAATGAATCAGCTGTATGTATGCACATATCCCCATATCCCCTCCCTCTTGTGACTCCCTCCCACCCTCTCTATCCCACCCCTGTAGTGGGTCACAAAGCACTAGGCTGATCTCCCTGTGCTATGTGGCTGCTTCCCACTGATATCTGTTTTACATTTGGTAGTGTATATGTGTCAATGCTACTCTCTCACTTTGTCCCAGCTTACCTTTCCCCCTCCCCGTGTCCTCAGGTCCATTCTGTACATCTGCGTCTTTATTCCTGTCCTGCCCCTAGGTTCTTCAGAACCGTTTTTGTTTTTTAGATTCCATATGTATGTGTTAGCAAACGGTAATTCTTTTTCTCTTTCTGACTTACTTCACTCTGTATGACACACTCTAGGTCCATCCACCTCACTACAAATAACTCAATTTCGTGTCTTTTTATGGCTGAGTAATATTCCATTGTATATATGTGCCACATCTTCTTTATCCATTCATCTGTCAGTGGACACTTAGTTTGCTTCCATGTCCTGGCTATTGTAAATAGAGCTGCAATGAACATTTTGGTACATGACTCTTTTTGAATGATGGTTTTCTCAGGGTATATGCCCGGTAATGGGGTTGCTGGGTCATATTGTAGTTCTATTTGCAGATTTTTAAGGAACGTCCATACGGTTCTCCATAGTGGCTGTATCAATTTACATTCCCACCAACAGTGCGAAAGTATTCCCTTTTCTCCACATCCTCTCCAGCACTTATTGTTTCTAGATTTTTTTGATGATGGCCATTCTGAGCGGTGTCAGATGATACCTCATTGTAGTTTTGATTTGCATTTCTCTAATGATTAATGATGTTGAGCATCCTTTCATGTGTTTGTTGGCAATCTGTATATCTTCATTGGAGAAATGTCTATTTAGGTCTTCTGCCCATTTTTGGATTGGGTTGTCTGTTTTTTCGATATTGAGCTGCATGAGCTGCTTGTATATTTTGGAGATTAATCCTTTGTCCATTGCTTCGTTTGCAAATGTTTTCTCCCATTCGGAGGGCTGTCTTTTTGTCTTGTTTATGGTTTCCTTTGCTGTTCAAAAGCTTTGAAGTTTCATTAGGTCCTATTTGTTTATTTTTGTTTTTATTTCCATTTCTCTAGGAGGTGGGTCAAAAAGGATCTTCCTGTGATTTATATCATAGAGTGTTCTACCTATGTTTTCCACGAAGAGTTTTATAGTGTCTGGCCTTAGACTTAGGTCTTTAATCCATTTTGAGTTTATGTTTATGTATGGTGTTAGGAAGTGTTCTAATTTCATTCTTTTATATGTAACTGTCTAGTTTTCCCAGCACCACTTATTGAAGAGGCTGTCTTTTCTCCATTGTATACTCTTGCCTACTTTATCAAAAATAAGGTGGCCATATGTGCTTGGGTTTATCTCTGGACTTTCTATCCTGTTCCATTGATCTATATTTCTGTTTTTGTGCCAGTGCCATACTGTCTTGATTACTGTAGCTTTGTAGTATAGTCGGAAGTCATGGAGACTGATTCCTCCAGCTCCATTTTTCTTTCTCAAGATTGCTTTGGCTATTCGGGGTCTTTTGTGTTTCCATACAAACTGTGAAATTTTTTGTCCTAGTTCTGTGAAGAATGCCATTGGTAGTTTGACAGGGATTGCATTGAATCTGTAGATTGCTTTGGGTAGCATTGTCATTTTCACAATGTTGATTCTTCCAATCCAAGAACATGGTATATCTCTCCATCTGTTTGTACCATCTTTAATATCTTTCATCAGTGTCTTCTAGTTTTCTGCATACAGGTCTTCTGTCTCCTTAGGTAGGTTTATTCCTACATATTTTATTCTTTTCGTTGCATTGGTAAATGGGAGTGTTTCCTTAATTCCTCTTTCAGATTTTTCATAATTAGTGTATAGTAATGCAAGAAATTTCTGTACATTAATTTTGTATCCTGCTACTCAACCAAATTGATTGATTAGTTCTAGTAGTTTCCTGGTAGCATCTTTAGGATTCTCTATGTATAGTATCATGTCATCTGCAAACTGACAGTTTTACCTCTTCTTTTCTGATTGGGATTCCTTTTATTTCTTTTTCTTCTCTGATTGCTGTGGCTAAAACTTCCAAAACTATGTTGAATAATAGCAGTGAGAGTTGGAAACCTTGTCTTGTTCCTGATCTTAGTGTAAATGGTTTCAGTTTTTCACCATAGAGAACGATGTTGGCTGTGGGTTTGTCATATGTGGCCTTTATTATGTTAAGGTAGGTTCCCTCTATGCCTACTCTCTGGAGCATTTTTATCATAAGTAGATGTTGAATTTTGTCAAAAGCTTTTTCTGCATCTATTGAGATTGTCATATGGTTTTTATCCTTCAGTTTGTTAATATGGTGTATCACATTGATTGATTTGCATATATTGAAGAATTCTTGCATTCCCGGGATAAACCCCACTTGATCATGGTGTATGATCCTTTTAATGTGCTGTTGGATTCTGTTGGCTAGTATTTTGTTGAGGATTTTTGCATCTATGTTCATCAGTGATATTGGCCTGTAATTTTCTTTTTTTGTGACATCTTCGTCTGGTTTTGATATCAGGGTGATGGTGACCTGAAGAATAAGTTTTTTTGTTTTTGTTTTTTGTTTTTTTTGTTTTTTGTTTTGTGGTACGCGGGCCTCTTACTGTTGTGGCCTCTCCCGTTGCGGAGCAACAGGCTCCGGATGCGCAGGCTCAGCGGCCATGGCTCACGGGCCCAGCCGCTCCTCAGCATGTGGGATCTTCCCAGACCGGGGCACGAACCCGTGTCCCCTGCATCGGCAGGTGGACTCTCAACCACCATGCCACCAGGGAAGCCCAAGAATAAGTTTAAAAGTGGTTTTCCCTCTGCTTTATTTTGGAAGAGTTTGAGAAGGATAGGTGTTAGCTCTTCTCTAAATGTTTGATAGGATTCACCTGTGCAGCCATCTTGTCCTGGGCTTTTGTTTGTTGGAAGATTTTTAATCACAGTTTCAATTTCAGTGCTTGTGATTGGTCCGTTTATATTTTCTACTTCTTCCTGGTTCAGGAAGAACCAGAAGGTTGTGCTTTTCTAAGAATTTATCCATTTCTTCCAGGTTGTCCCTTTTATTGGCATATAGTTGCTTGTAGTAATCTCTCATGATCCTTTGTATTTCTGCAGTGTCAGTTGTTACTTCTCCTTTTTCATTTCTAATTCTGTTAACTTGAGTCTTCTTCCTTTTTTTCTTGGTGAGTCTGGCTACTGGTTTTTCAGTTTTGTTTATCTTGTCAAGGAACCAGCTTTTAGTTTTATTGATCTTTGCTATCGTTTCCTTCATTTCTTTTTCATTTATTTCTGATCTGATCTTTATGATTCTTTCCTTCTGCTAACGTTGGGATTTTTTTGGTTCTTTTTTCTCTAATTGTTTTAGGTGTTAGGTTAGGTTGTTTATTTGAGAGTTTTCTTGTTTCTTGAGGTAGGATTGTATTGCTATAAACTTCCCTCTTATTAGTGCTTTTGCTGCATTCCATAGGTTATGGGTCATCGTGTTTTCATTGTCATTTGTTTCTAGGTATTTTTTGATTTCCTCTTTGATTTCTTCAGTGATCTCTTGGTTATTTAGTAGCGTATTGTTTGACCTCAATGTGTTTGTATTTTTTACAGATTTTTTTTCCTGTAATTGATATCTAGTCTCATAGCATTGTGGTCAGAAAAGATACTTAATACAATTTCAATTTTCTTAAATTTTCCAAGGCTTGATTTGTGACCCAAGATATGGTCTATCCTGGAGAATGTTCCATGAGCACTTGAGAAGAAAGTGTATTCTGTTGTTTTGGGATGGAATTTTCTATAAATATCAGTTAGATCTATCTGGTCTATTGTGTCATTTAAAGCTTGTGTTTCCTTATTTATTTTCATTTTGGATGATCTGTCCATTGGTGTAAGTGAGGTGTTAAAGTCCCCTACTATGATTGTGTTACTGTCAATTTCCCCTATTATGACTGTTAGCATTTGCCTTATATATTGAGGTGCTCCTATGTTGAGTGCATAAATACTTACAATTCTTCTATCTTCTTCTTGGATTGATCCCTTGATCACTATGTAGTGTCCTTCTTTGTCTCTTGTAATAATCTTTATTTTAAAGTCTGTTTTGTCTGATATGAGAATTGCTACTCTAGCTTTCTTTTGATTTCCATTTGCATGGACTCTGTTTTTCCATCCCCTCACGTTCAGTCTGTGTGTGTCTCTAGGTCTGAAGTGTGTCTCTTGTAGACAGCATATATACAGGTCTTGTTTTCGTATCCATTCAACCAGTCTATGTCCTTTGGTTGGAGCATTTAATCCATTTACATTTAAGGTAATTATGATATGTATGTTCCTATTACCATTTTCTTCACTGTTTTGGGATTGTTATAGTAGGTATTTTCCTTCTCTTGTGTTTCCTTCCTAGAGAAGTTCCTTTAGTGTTTGTTGTAATGCTGGTTTAGTGGTGCTGAATTCTCTTAACTTTGCTTGTCTGTAAAGGTTTTAATTTCTCCATCAACTCTGAATGAGATCCTTGCTGGATAGAGTAATGTTGGTTGTAGGTTTTTCCATTTTATTACTTTAAATATGTTCTGCCACTCCCTTCTGGCTTGCAGAGTTTCTGCTGAAAGGTCACCTGTTAACCTTATGGGGATTCCCTTGTATGTTATTTGCTGCTTCTCCTTTGCTTCTTTTAATATTTTTTCTGTGTATTTAATTTTTGATAGTTTGATTCATATGTGTCTTGGCGTGTTTCCCCTTGGATTTATCCTGTATGGGACTCTGCACTTCCTGGCCTTGATTGACTGTTTCCTTTTCCATGTTAGGGAAGTTTTCAACTAAAAGCTCTTCAAATATTTTCTCAGACCGTTTCTTTTTCTCTTCTTCTTCTGGGACCCCTATTATTCAAATGTTGGTGCGTTTAATTTTGTCCCAGAGGTCTCTGAGACTGTCCTTAGTTCTTTTCATTCTTTTTTCTTTATTCTGCTCTGAGGTAGTTATTTCCAGTATTTTATCTTCCAGGTCACTTATCTGTTCTTCTGCCTCAGTTATTCTGCTGTTGATTCCTTCTAGAGAATATTTAATTTCATTTATTGTGTTGTTCATCATTGTTTGTTTGCTCTTTAGTTCTTCTAGGCCCTTGTTAAATATTTCTTGTATTTTCTCCATTCCTTTTCCAAGATTATGGATCATCTTTACTATCATTACTCTTGAGTTCTTTTTCACGTAGACTGCCCATTTCCTCTTCATTTGTTTGGTCTGGTGGGTTTTTACCTTGCTCCTTCATCTGCTGCATATTTCTCTGTCTTCTCATTTTATTTAACTTACTGTGTTTGGGGTCTCCTTTTCACAGGCTGCTTGTTCATAATTCCCGTTGTTTTTGGTGTCTGCCTCTGTGGGTGAGGTTGGTTCAGTGGCTTGTGTAGGCTTCCTGGTGGGGGGGACTGGTGGCTGTGTTCTGGTGGGTGGGGCTGGATCTTATCTTTCTGGTGGGCAGGACCACGTCAGGTGGTGTGTTAGGGGTTTCTGTGAAGTTATTATGATTTTAGGCAGCCTCTTTGCTAATGGGTGTGGTTGTGTTCCTGTCTTGCTAGTTGTTTGGTATGGGGTGTCCAGCACTGGAGTTTGCTGGCTGTTGGGTGGAGCTGGGTATTAGCGCTGAGACAGAGATCTCTGGGAGAGCTCTCACCGATTGATATTACATGGGGATGGGAGTTCTCTGGTGGTCCAGTGTCCTGAACTTGGCTCTCCCACCTCGGAGGCTCTGGCCTGACAGCAAGCCAGAGCACCAAGACCCTCTCAGCCACACGGCTCAGAAGAAAAGGGAGAGCAAAAGAAAGAAATAGAAAAAAAGAAATTAATTTTAGAAAGGAAAAGAAATTTTTTAATAGAAAATAACAATTTTAAAAAAGAGAGCCACAAAACCAATAAAGAAATCCACCAATGATAACAAGCGCTAAACACTAAACTAAGATAAACATAAAAATCAGAAACAAGTCAGTTGCAGACAGCAAACCCCAAGTCTACAGTTGCTCCTAAAGTCCACCGCCACAATTTTGAGATGATTCGTTGTCTATTCAGGTATTCCACAGATGCAGGGTACATCAAGTTGATTGTAGGGATTTAATCCACTGCTCCTGAGGCTTCTGGGAGAGATTTCCCTTTCTCTTCTTTGTTCGCCCAGCTCCTGGGGTTCAGCTTTGGTTTCGGCCCCACCTCTGCATGTAGATCACCCTTAGGCGTCTGTTCCCCACCCAGACAGGAGGGGGTTAAAGCAGCGGCTGATTAGGGGGCTCCTGGTCATTCAGGCCAGGGGGAGGGAGGGGTACAGTAGTCATAATTGGAATGCAGGGCCAGCCTGTGGTGGTAGAGGCCGGTGTGATGTTGCAACAGCCTCAGGCATGCCCTGTGTTCTCCCGGGGATGTTGTCCCTGGATCATGGGACTCTGGCAGTGGCGGGCTGCACAGGCTCCTGGGGTGGGAGGTGGTGTGGATAGTGACCTGTGCTCGCACACAGGCTTCTTGGTGGCTGCAGCAGCAGGCGTTAGCGCTTCATGCCCATCTCCGGGATCCGAGCTGATAGCTGCAGCTTGCGCCTGTCTGTCTGCGAAGCTTGTTTAGGCAGTGCTCTGAATCCCCTCTCCTCGTGCCCCCCTGAACAATGGTCTCTTGCCTCTTAGGCAGTTCCAGACCTTTTCCCGGACTCCCTCCCAGCTAGCTCTAGCGCCCTTCAGTCTGTGTTCACACAGCCAAACCCAGTCCTCTCCCTGGGATCTGACCTCCGAAGCCTGAGCCTCAGCTCTGAGACCCCCACCCCGGCGGGTGAGCAGACAAGCCTCTCAGGCTGGTGAGTGCTGCTCGACACTGATCCTCTGTGCGGGAATCTCTCCGCTTTGCCCTCCACACCCCTGTTGCTGTGCTCTCCTCCGTGGCTCCACAGCTTCCCCCCTGCCCACCCCCAGTCTCCACCGGTGAAGTGGCTTCCTAGTGTGTGGACACCTTTCCTCCTTCACAGCTCCCTCCCACTGGTGCAGGTCCTGTCCGTATCCTTTCGTCTCTGTTTATTCTTTTTTCTTTTGCCCTACCCAGGTACGTGGGGAGTTTCTTGTCTTTTGGGAGGTCTGAGGTCTTCTGCCAGCATTTAGTAGGTGCTCTGTAGGAGTCGTTCCACATGTAGATGTATTTTTGATGTACTTGTGGGGAGGATGGTGATCTCCACGTCTTACTCCTCTGCCATCTTGAAGGTCCCCTCATTGTTAATTTTTTTAACACTGATATCAAAATAATATGTGCACATTAAAAAAACCAGAATGTATAGCGTTCCAAGAAAAACAGCTAGCCTCTGTCCCATCATCTCTGTGTCACCAGGTCCACTCTGTGATTCTTTGGCTGTCTCTTCTGATTGTTTACTGCATGTCTGTAAACAATCTGCTTTGCTGTAATTTTTTTGACTTAGTAGTTTTAGGTATAGTCTACTTAATTTATGCTATAGAAAGTGTTTTTTAATACTCTTACATTACTCCATTTAACTCTTAATAATAGTTAATATGTACTGAGTGATTTTTATGTGCCAGGTAACATTCTAAGCATTTTGTGTACATTGATTCATTTAGTCCTTACAAGAAACCAATGAAATGGACACTATATTAAAGTCTCTATAGTATTTTTTTTAATGGAACTTTATTTTATTTATTTATTTTTGGCTGCATTGGGTCTTTGCTGCTGTGCGTGGGCTTTAGTTGTGGCGAGCGGGGCTACTCTTCGTTGTGGTGCACGAACTTCTCATTTCAGTGGCTTCTCTTGTTGCAGAGCATGGGCTGTAGGCACGTGGGCTTCAGTAGTTGTGGCACACGGGCTCAGTAGTTGTGGCTCATGGGCTCTAGAGCACAGGTTCAGAAGTTGTGGCGCACGGGCTTAGTTGCTCCATGGCATGTGGGATCTTCCCAGGCCAGGGCTTGAACCCCTGTCCCCTGCATTGGCAGGCGGATTCTTAACCACTGTGCCACCAGGGAAGCCCAAAGTCTCTACAGTATTGATGAGGGAAATGAATTATAGTCATCTGCCCAAAGTCTCCAGATAGGAAGTGGTGGACCCTGGCAGTCTGATTTTTAACCAGTACGCTGTTCTGCTTCTGAAGAAAAATTTTATTTAAATCAATATAAAACATGTAATGATTGAGATTATGAAAATGTTGTCAACTGTAGAACCAAGTACTGTCACACAATTACATTTTCTTTCCTATAAAGCTTTTATAATCTCTTTTTTCTTCGTAAAGTCATCATTATAATAATTCTAATTTTTTAAAACTACACAGTATCAATTAATCTATAATCCCCACTCCCTTCTTTATATGGCAGAAGCCCTTCCCTGCAGGTTTCTTGCTAGATTTCTTGCAGATCTCTCATCCTGGGTCTCAGTTGGATACTCTTTTTGTTGTTATTCTTGTTCTTAATAAACTTAATTTTTACAGCACTTTTAGGTCCGCCGTAAAATTGAGACAAAGGTACAGAGATTCCCCATATACCTCCCACCACCTGACACACATAGCCTCCCCACTAGCAGAACTCCCCACTGAAATGGTATCTTTGATATAATCAATGAACCTACATTGACACATCATAATCATCCAAAGTCCGTAGTTTGCACTAGAGTTCACTCTTGGTGTTGTTCATTCTATGAGCTTGGACAAATGTGTAATGTCTTGTATCCATCATTATAACATCCTAAATAATATTTTCACTTCCCTAAAAATCCTCTGTGCTTCATCTATTCATCACTCTCCCCCATAAACCCTGGCAACCACTTATCTTTTTACTGTCCCCGTAGTTTTCCCTTCTCTAGAATGTCATATAATTGGAATCATACAGGATGTAGCCTTCTCACATTGACGTCTTTCACTTAATAATATGCATTTAAGTTTCCTCCATGTCTTTTCATGGCTTGATAGGTCATTTCTTTTTAGCACTGAATAATATTCCTTTGTCTGGATATACCACAGTTTATATATCCGTTCACCTACTGAAGGGCCTCTTGGTTGCTTCCAAGTTTTGGCAGTTACGAAAAAAGCTGCTGCAGACATCTGTGTACAGGTTTTTGTGCAGACATATGTTTTCACCTTTTTTGGTTAAATCCCAGGAGTGCAGACACTGGATCATATGATAAGAGTATATTTAGTTTTGTAAGAAACCTCCATACTGTCTTCCAAAGTGGCAGCGCCGTTTTGCATTCCCAGCACCTATGTATGGGAGTTCCTGTTGCTCCACATCCTCACCAGCATTTGGTGTTGTCAATGTGACCCTCTGTTTTTTTAATCTTTCTTAGCTCACGCATCTGTTCTGCTGGAGAACACACTCAAAAATGTTTCAAAGGACACATAAATGGTAAACTCTCTAGAACCTTTTATGAATGAAAGTATCTTCATTGTACCCTTGCATTTAATCAATCCACTAAGTATAGAATTCTAAGATAAAATTAACTTTTCTTCTGAGGTTTGAAGGTTTTTCTCCATTTTCTTCTACCACTCATGTTTTTGAGAAGCTTAATGCCATGCTGTTTTTTATTTTTCTGTAAGTGACCTGTTTTTCCTCTCAGAGGGCATTTAGAATCTTCTTTATCTCACTGTGCTTTGAAATTTCAAAATAATGTGTTATTTGAGCTGGGCAGGACAGGGGTCAAAGTTTGAGGGAAGGTTCTCCAAAGCACTAATTGACACAGAAGTGCAGAGGTGGGAATTAACAAGGAGTGCTTGGGAGATTTGAGTCAGCTTTCAGAACCCAGCTCTTGTACTTACCAACTTGAGTGGTGTAGTGCAAGTTACAGAACCTAAGTTTCTGTCCTGTATCGTAAAATAAGGGTGTTGACACCTACCTCCCAGCGTTGTTGAGAGGGTAAAATTAGATAATATATTTTAAAAATTATGAAAAAATATTCTTTTGATATTAGGTATGAGAATTCATTGAAGACAGAATAGATCCATCTTTATTCCGATCTTATCAGGATGCTTTGATAAGCACTTGCTTCGGTAGATGTGTCATTCAGGGACTGGGTGTTAAGTAGGGTGTTCCTATCACATGAGGAAGAAAAATAACTACTCTTCACAATGAAGAGTATTAGGAATAGTTGATGCTGAGAGACAGGGAGCTAGGAAAGAAAATTGCAATGAGCTGGGCCAAATACTGCTTGGAGAATGAGTGCAGGAAGACCTTCCAGTCTTCCTCAGTTTTAGTTGGACTAAAAGTCTTCAGAGAGAACACGAAAGTCTAGTGGGACTAGACACTGTTCACCGTGTACTGTAAGATATAAACCTCTCTTCTATCCCTTTTAGGACATTGTTTTTCAATTCTATGTTCTTTGATAATATTACTTTTATGGGAGTAGACTTTTGTCAAGAGCAACTCAAAGAGCTGGATGAAACAGGTAGCATGTGAATAACGGTGTGTAAAGCACTTAGCATAATACTCAGCACACAGTAAAAGCCAAATCTTGTTATTTTTATTCTTGTTATTATTGGTCATATTACAATAATGAGGTGGAGCTCTCTATCACACCATGCAACCCTGACAATGTCATAGAAACAAGAAAACTGTGCCTTATAATCCTTCATCTGGTTTGTATATGTGAATTTTTATTTCATATTGAATAATTATAAAACTGAAACTGAAATCAATTTTTTTCTGTTTATATTTTTAGATGTGTCCAATCTTAATTTGAAATAGGAAGACAGAAGTAGAAAGAGTCATGAGACTTTTGCTGCTGTTGTTTTCCAAAGGAATAGATGATAAGTAAAAATGAAGAGTTCTTAATAGAACATCATTCTAATTCTGACAGTATCTATCTTGCATTTTTAGCAATGCTCTTCGACCTTCGTACAGCCATTCCAGCTCCTAGGAGCCCCATCACCATTGCTTATGAGTGCCCACAATTCTCTCTCAATTATAATCTCAGGTTCTCTTCCAAACTAAACAGTCTTGCAAACTGCCTTGCCCATAGCTGGTGCTCCATAAATATTTGATGTATTGAGAAACAACTAAGAAGTAACTACCTGACTCTTAAAAAAAATGGAAACACTCAAAGAGAACCTAATGTTTGGTTCATGTTTTCAGATTGCTGAGACTTAATATAATAAAATCTTTGGGGGATAAAATCTGCTCCTTACTCCGTATTGTTTTTCTTGTAGGTAACAGGTTCTCAAAAAAAGTAGTAATAAAAATATAAGGATGTGGAGTTGAAACAGGCATGTGAGTCATCCCATGCCTGGTGAGGCGCCCTTAACCAGGTTCCCCCAACACGGGCCATCTGAACCTAAATTACACTTAGTTCTCTACAGCTTTCTGAAACCTCACCTGGACTTGCTGTGACTACAGTACCAACAGTTCACCTGGACTGGAATTTTTCTCATCCTTAATGGAGTAGTTTTTGCTCTGCTCAAATATACAAAGACCTATAATTATCTGATGACATAATGTATGCAAAGAGCCTGGATACATACTAGACATCTCATGAGTGCGAGTTTCCTCCATGTAATCTCCCCTAAGAGGAAAACAGCCAATTGTTTCTCATTTTTATGAATAACAGACAGAAAGATGTAGATTGCATTTTGTACGGAAATAATGTTAAATTAAAGAAAGAGTTGTGTACCTTGACCATAGGAGTGCTTAAACAACCAAGAAGATAGATTACAGATAATTTTAAAAATAGGACCATTATCCTGCTTTGAAACTATAACCTAGAATTCGAATTAGTCAGTAGTATGGATTAAGGGTCCCACTGTGTCAGGAGCACTGAATGAGATACTGTGCTATTTTTCAAAGGAATAGCAACATGTGATTTCTTTTAAAAGGGATTGTTAATAAAAAGATAGCTATGATCAAAGAAAATCCAAATAACTTAAAAAATACAAAGGGCAAACAAAATCTCATACACAATAAGTTGCGGTATTTTGGCTATGCTTTGCCATAAATTGATGCTAATCTTTTGTGACTAGAATGATATATTTCTTCCAACATCTTAACAACAATAATTTGGTAATAATGATCTTGTTTTCCAAAAGGCCCTAATATTATCATACCCTCTAAAGGATTTAGTCCAGCAACTGTGAATCAGAAATCTTTATTTTTTTACCTTAGCTACTTATGTTCTGTTTGAATCTAAGGTTATGACATAAGTAATATGTGTTAACTGCCTCATCAGGTACTCATTTTAAACTAACATTTTTTTATAAAAAGATTCATTTTTATTTTCAGCGTTAAAAAAAAAATAGTGCCTTTCTGCTTAGCCTTGTATTTCAGCATCTATAACACTATTGAATGTGCTTGTTAAATTTCTCTTTCTTACTTGACTATAATTTACTGAGGGTAGAGATTGTACTTTGTTTGTTAGAGGTTCATGGTACAGTGCCTGAGACATAGTAGGGGCTTGATACATTTTGTGAAATGAATAAATGAGTGAATGATGGTGTATTAGGTTTTATACTCTAGAGGAGTATAAAATCAATGGCATAAGGTAGGGCGTAATTTGAAAGTGAATTATTAGGAGAGAAAATCTGGTAGAGATCTTTTTCAATCTACATAGATAGGTGCTGTCTAGCATCTTAACTGTCTGGCTATTGATTCCCCAATTCATAAGATAAGAAAAACAAAATAAATTGAAATCAGATATCCAGAGAGTTTGAGGCTGGTTTAGCCTGGTGGCCTTTTACAGGTGCAATTTATCTTTACAGTACAAAGAACACTGAATCTTCCCAGAATAACCTGATTCCAACAGAGTTAAATAAAGAGTTGTTCGTTTATCCTGATTTTTAACATAGTTCTGTCTTTCTAGACTGTGAAGTAAATCTCCATTTCCCAACAGCCCCAGTGCTGATTTTAATGATCGTGTCCACGTGACATCCACTTTTTTTTGTTTCATTGCTATTAGTCAATGACAAGTGAAGGATATTCAGTTTAACTTGAAAATGTCAGCTATGCACTTTAAGAGATATATTTTCGCAGCTTTTAATGAGGTGGTGTTTCTTTTTGAAAGAAATACTCATCTCTGATGCGGGTGCTGTGCTGGTGACAACTGATATTTAATAAGCGATGGTTCTTATATTAGTCGCAGTTCTCTAAAGAAAATGTCTCAGATTGCTTTTGAAAAACTCTTAGCGTCACTAGCCCAAAGGCAAGATGTGACCTTTTTATTACATAATGAGAATCATTTATTATCTTACAATGTATCTTAAAGTCACAGACAAAATGCCACTTTGATAATTGCTTTCAATTAGCTTTGAGCATAGCATATATTCATAAAATGTCTTCTCTAATTTAGGCTTGAATTAGAGAAAATTGCAGACATAATCTACTTTAAGGTTGTCTCATTTAAGGTGATTCGTAGTTTTATTTCAAAGAAATCAAAAAGAGTAGCTTTAGAACAGTCTCTCAGAATGTTTTAAGCAGGCTTTTCAATATTTGATTCTATTCTATTACCAATTAATTAACAAATTAGAAAGCTAG
Organism: Delphinapterus leucas; assembly: GCF_059928025.1. Classification (NCBI taxonomy): domain Eukaryota; kingdom Metazoa; phylum Chordata; class Mammalia; order Artiodactyla; family Monodontidae; genus Delphinapterus; species Delphinapterus leucas. The sequence goes on along the minus strand of NC_143137.1, from coordinate 66,838,453 downwards.
TTCATCATTTCTGACCTTTTATGCACGCTAACTTTTGACTTTCATTCGTAATGATTGTTTTGAAATTAAGCCCTGCAGTTCATATTGAAAGAGAGAAACAATCTGATTAGCAGAGTAAATAAGGCTTGCCTTGATATCAAGTACGTCTTGATGTTGGGCTATAACTGGGATTCTGAATACTATAATGGTGCAGCCTTTCCTATCTTAAGTAAATAATACATAACTAATGGTCAATAAATTATACTAGCTAATCACGTGGCATGAACAAGGAATTTGGGGGTGTTATTACAAGAGAGGTTAGAAGTAATATGATATTTAAAATGTAATTTCAATTAAATTTAATTTCTTGGTATCACCCTGAGCATTGGAATATAGTTTAAATAACATACCTTATCTTCCTTAAAAATATTTTTGAAATAATAGAAACTCTGAAAATACATTTTGCACTTGTGTTGTTTCAGTAATTCAGGGGATATTATTAACCTTAAGAGAGATTCTCAGAAATTGGTGTTGTATCTGGAGATTACTGTACCCTCTTTGTCTTTTTTTTCCCCTAGATAAAAATTATGCACAAGAACCAAGCCCCGATGCTGATGGGCCCTCCTCCAAAAACCGGGTTGTTCTGCTCCCTCATCAAAAGAACAAGAAACCGAAGCAAGGAATAATCCTGTATCTTTTCATTCTTAGAGATTTAATTAGCATAATTGGGCCATGGAACACTTATGCTGGAAATCGTTGAACAATTTCAAGTCTCCTGCTCATGCAAAATCATGGAATTGGTTTAACAGTTTTTGTTACTGAGTTAATGTAAAATCCAGCTATTAGAAAATTTAATGTCTCAGTTTTTATAAGCATCTTTGCATGAAGAAAGCAGAAGTTTACATGAAGTGATACTGCCTATTTTTGTTGCATGCATTCCCATAAATTTTTTTGTCTCCTACCCATTCCTTCTCCAATTTCCATTTACTAACCTGTAAAAAAAACCTGTACAACAAAAAAAGGAAATATCACGGGAAATGTGATTCCAGTTATTAATAAGCACTACTTAATAATGCTACAATAATCATAATTGCAGATTGCTATACTTTTCCCTTTAGAATCAAACAGTATATCAATGATCTTTGACCTGTGAGTTGAGGAGAAGCTTTTAATTGAAAGGTTTTGTTAAATAGTTGTCTACTTGCTGTATCTAAGTAGTTTTTCTTCGACATCTTGATGCTTCTGAGTGGAATTTAAGATATCAGGTATAAAGTATTCTTATGCTAAGAAGTAGGAAGTGGTTTTTAGTTTGTTTAGTTTTGTTTTTAATTCCAGACATAAGTGGAAACATATTACTTGGCAGTAAAGTATGTTAACATGGCAAGCCTTATTCCCTTCTGCATGTGAATTTAGAAGAAAATTCTTAATCACAACAGTAACCAAATAGATGTTTGAAACTATGTGCCTAATAAACTGTGTTTCCCACCAAAGATTCAGAAAAAGATGCTTTGAGAGAAATGGGTTAATGCATAATTAATTAAGCATTGTGGAGAAAATCTATGGTTCTAATGTGCAATTTTGTGATGACTAAAACTCTGGAAGAGAGTGAATTACCCATTAATTATAATTAAAATTCTCACTTTTCACAGACAATAAGCCGTACAACACAATCAAAGCTCAACGGCTGATTTCTTGCTTTTTTGGCCATTTATAAGTATAGACGTCTGTAATTTTTAATGGGTCAGTTAAGTACACTTGAGAAAGTAAATGATTGTATCAGTTCCTTTCTAGTATAAATTGATACCTGTAATAATATTGAGCTCATTGAAGTTAATCATGCATGCATTTGCACCCTCCCCCTCACCGCCTCTACTCCCATCTCTGTGACATTTCAAATATTTATTTGGAAATAACGGCCTAGATTGTTGTTAAAGTATTTCATGGCCTGGGTGGATTCTCTGATTGTTTGAAGAAATTATGGAATAGTATTTTTTAAGTGTTTCATTAAGCCTATGATATAAAATGAAATGCTGTTCTGAGCAGATTTGGTATTGTTCATTCATATTGACCTGCATCTTATCATTGTATGTTTTATGTTTTCAAATGTGCCATAAGGAAAACAAGTGCTTGAAGTGCATGATTTATTAGTTTCTCTCTCCACTCTGCATTAAAGTACTAATGATTTATCAGTTCTATTTTTCTATTGATTCATTCATCTTTGAATTACAAATAACATTTAGTGATTCTGTTGAACATAATCCTGAGCATGGATTTATGGATTTCAAGTGAAATTGCTATAATTTTTGTTCTTTGATTTGAAGACTCAACTGAATGCTGTTATGTAAAATGGCTACCCTCAAGCATTGTGCTATAATGGAAGATTATGTATAAAGCGTATTCTTTTAGTGTTCCAGGAACATTGGATGGTAAATATCAATCAACAATAAGTTTAATTGCTTTGAAAATAAAATCTTTTGAATAAATTAAGACATAATTTAACATTCTCAGGAAAATTATCATTACAATTGCAAATGTAGCACAGCAATCACTTGCCCTTGTATAATAAAAAAAAAAAAAAGTTATTTGGCAGAGCTGTAATCAAGACCAGAAGAAATCTCAAAGCAGTAACAAATGCATTACTGGTGTCATGTTACATAACACACACATTGATTTTGTGTATCTATGGTTACAGGTAATAAATATTTTCACATAAACTGACAAAATTTTCTACAATGGGCAGGCAGGCTTTGTGTCAAAAACATATTCTGAAGCCACTAATTACTTTATGTCCAGTACAACATACCATTATTTCTTGGCTACCTTTTATAGTATATAGTTTGAAGGCGGCAACAGTTTGTGAATCATTTTTAACAGTCTGTGCAATGAAAAGCTGTTGAATAGACAGTGGGATGAGAGAAATCAAACAGCCGGCCTATCAGACTTCAATCGTTGAAATAATGGGATACAGCTTTACTTCACTGTAGGTATATCATAATTAGTGATGATCGTAGTTACATTCTCAGTCGGTAGGATTCATTGGTACCAATAATAAATGTTCAAATAGGAATCAAACTTTACTTTTCCCAACTCATTTTCTAAAGATACTGATGAGCTTGCCCTTCGAGTATACTACTCCTGGGGTTTGGAAAGTAGTTTTTAAAAACCTACTTTGATGGTTTTGAAATCAGAGAAGGTGTTCTCCCCATTTTTATGACAGCTTCAAGTGAAGGATATATATTTTAAGAAAAACTCCAAACTGAAAGCTCCATGGTATATAGGAATATTAAATAATGTTAGCTTTGGAAGATGGAAACTTTTCTTACGTGTGTGTAGGTGAGTGTTTGCGTTGTTGAGTCAACCTCTTTTAAATACAGCAGATATAGTTGTACAAAGTTTTAAGTGGATGAAGCTCTTGAGTAAAAATTAAACGGGGATCGCAGGGGTCAGAGGAAAAGGGGAAAAGAGATATGCACTTTGCTAAACATTGCCATACGCTGAGGAGATAAATAGAGATTCCAGAATAAACCTGGATATCTATGCTTCTAACAGGAAAGGAGGTGTCTGTGTAGATCCAGGAATTTTAAAGGACATAAATGTATTTCTTCACTTACATGTGTGTACCATGTGTATCTGACGCTAAGAGTGCTGGTCAATTTATTGTGGCAGGAGAAAATATCTGGAAGAAAGTGAAGAAAACAGAATTTTAAAAGTTTTTATTTTTTAAACAGTTTATGTGATTATAGCCAGAATAAAGCAAAAGACTCAGATATTTAGTGTATTCTACTGCAGGGGAAGATTTAAATCCAATGAGAATTAATGAATGACATATTTTTTTGCATTTTGTTCTTTTGTCCTTGTTTAGGAGGATGGGAAACAACTGCAGTTTTCAAGGAAGAATCTGTTTTGAATCTCAGACTGTATTCTACTTGAATAAGACGAAACTTATGACCCCATTCCTTTTTGTGTCAAAGTTAGTCTGTTTTTAATTGGTTATTAAAAGGACAATGTACCTTTCTTGGCACATATTAGCCCAAAGAGCTATTCAAATACACTACGTATGTTCTAAATTAAAATATTAAGCCCTTGTAATATATGTTGAGGATGTAAAGTTTAAATAAATAAATAAACAAACAAACTTGCAGAAGAACTTGTATTTTGTGAAATGCAGAAATCACCCCTTAAATCTCTCAACTAAAGTGCATTGTATTTAAATAAAGTTTGAATAAACTCACATTTAAAGGATTCTATACATCTGTATTGTGCTTAAAAACATGGAATTCATTTCATTATACTATCTTAATTATTTTCTCAGAAAGTGTTATATACAGTATCCTGCTTTTTTGAAATAAAAATGTTAACCATTCAGTTGTGTCATTCCTTACCGCCATTTTGCCCTGATTTTTTCCGTAAATGAACTCTCCAAGCAATTGACAGTCAGTCTACCCCAGTGAATATCCACTGGGGGTACCAGACAGACCACCTGTCTTTTGTCAGGGAGAAAGGAGGCTGGGTATTTGGGGGTGGAATTTGTTGTCATTAAGAATCAAACCATTCTACTTTGTGGTGCTTTGGCCCCAAGGTGCTGCTGTGAACATTATTCCACCAATTTCAGAGATTCCAGGAATGCCAGCAAACCGGATGATAGAATCATGGGGACTGAAAGACTAGGCTGGGGGTTCTGTAAGGGCTTACATTGAATTTTCTGGATGAAACTGATTTCTGATTTTATTTTGTGTAACTGACTTCAGCAGATATCTCATGGGCACTGACTAGGTACACGGTATTTTACAAAGGGGTTGAAGAAATTAAAGAATTTTTTTAATGATACAATCTCTTCTTTAAGTGTCTTTCCGTCTACTGGAAGAGTTAAGTAAATTATTGACCAAGGTAAGAACCAAGGTAAGCAAAATATGATACGTATTCAAATGAGGACAGGTGATTTGGTTGAAGGTATTTTAAAAAATCCTCTAGAGAAGGTAAATCTGTAAATGGCTTTCCAGGGTAAGTAGACTTTTACATGAAGAGAGAAGGAGAAAGAAGGAGCTCCTGAATCAGAGAATGTGAGTGAGGGCATAGGGATAGAAACCAGGTCCTGGGTGCTTCATTGCCTCAATTCATTAAAAGTTTAGGGAATTCATAAATCAGGCATTTGAATAGTGGGTTTATTTTAAATTATTAGGAAGGAGCAAGAGAAGAGGATGAAAAAGGGGGAAGCAGGGAAAAAATAAAGAAGGGAAGTAATGAAGGAGGGAGAAAGAATAAGGCAAAACCCCAAATTAGGATTAAGTGTCTGTCAGTTAATTTTGCATTCTGGAAGAGAGACAAAACAACAACTACCAAGTCTGACTTAGAAAGCCTCAAAGCAATATCTGGCCATTCTACATTTTCAGAGAGTTTTGTTAAAATAATGTAAGTAATTTTATAAACTCTAAAACTTACAGAAAACTAAAGTAATAGAGAATACTAGTTGTAAAATGTGTTAATGCTAAATGTATAAAAATTAAATATTTAGAAAACCCATATAAAATAATACAAGTTAAAAATTCATAATATAATAATAGACTAGAGTAATAGAAAAAAATCCTAGTAGAATAATATAGTCTAACATCTTACAAATGGAAGCAGAGTCATAGCAGGTTCAAAAGTCTCTCTCTCTTACTCCATTTTTCTATCCAGATATCCAGTTGATCTCATTGAGTCAATTGCTCTAAGAAAAAACACATTCAGGGTTGACTAATGACTACAAACGTATAAAGAAGTTGTTGGAAGAGTTTGATATTGTTGCCATGTCAGAGCACAGTTCAAGGACCAGAGTTATTCAACTAGCAACAGCTACATCAGATGAAACAAGTGAGTTGAAAATCATTGGAAAAATTTGATAGATTACTTACACCAAAATATATTCCATTAGAGGAGTAGATAGATATTAGATAGATAGGTACATAGATACATAGATAGAAATCTTTGGAGAATTAGATATTTTCTTTGAAAAATTAAAGGGAATTTTAAAATATTTTGATCCACTCATACTTTTATATAGGTTATTAAATATTTTTAATTTCAGCCCAGGCTCATTGGCTTCTCTCTCTCCATCTATCATTGCCTTCCCCAACGCTGTTTTACTCATTATATATGTTTCCTTATATTTACTGCATAAACATCACCTAATTTATGGTTTTACATATACCTATACACCTAGGACTCCCTATTCTGTATCTCTAATTCAACTGTTTTTGAATTCAGTTTATATTTTTGCTGCCTATTTACTTTTCTTGAGTACGCCACAGGCGTATCGAACTAAAAATCTTCAAAATAATACAAATCTTTTTCCACCTACTGTACAAATTTCTAGGTGAATTGCACCAGTTTGGTCTCTGGAAAGGCTCAACCATTCCTAAATACCACTCCTACCCGTCCACTCAGTCCCATCCCCTCTACCACCTAATATTTATCAAGTCCCTTCCCTACTCATCATCCCTGTGGTCTTTGTCCAGATCCTCATTTCCTACCTAAATTATAATTGTAGTCCGGGGTCGATCCACGTCCTTTTTGTCCTGAAGCTCATAAAATTTAGTGACATCTCATTAAAAAAAAATAATAATATTACAAAGCAAAATATCTTTTTAGAAAGAGAATTAATTGCCCAGTCCACTTCCCTGTTTTTCCCTACACTTTTTGGCTGCATCCTCTTTGGTCCTCTCCTTGTAGGTAACAGTTTTGTAATATTTTTCACAGAGCAAATAGAAAGATAACAATCTTTTCTCTAGGATGGTTGAATAAGCTTTTTAATTGATTGTTTCAAAATTTATTTTGGCTTCCTAACTCCCGTTGATAATGTTCCAATGTAATTTCTCCAAAGTAACCTTTTTGTGTGGTTGAATTAATTTTTTAAATTTTTATTTTACATTGGAGCATAGTTGATTAACAATGTTGTGTTAGTTTCAGGTGTACAGCAAACTGATTCAGTGTTACATATGCATGTATCTGTTCTTTTTCAAATTCTTTTCCCATTCAGGTTACAGTATATTGAGCAGAGTTCCCTGTACTATACAGTAGGTCCTCGTTGGTTATCCATTTTAAATATAGCAGTGTGTACATGTCAGTCCCAAACTCCCAGTTTATCCCTCCCCCCACCCCATTCTTCCCCCCTGGTACCCATAAGTTTGTTCTCTAAGTCTGTGAGTCTGTTTCTGTTTTGTAAATAAGTTCATTTGCATCATTTTTGTTTTAGATTCTGCATATTAGCGATATCATCCCAGGTGGTTTCTCAGAGAATTCCAGCCCTTTGACCCCAGTAGTCGTGGTCTAGCTCATTCAGGTCCTCACAGGACCCGGAGGCCAGTAGGCCAAGGTGAAAATGGCCTCTAAGCTTGGAGTAGAGCAGCATCTCTTGGGGTTCATTTTACTTGAGGTCAAGATTATTGTGGATGCTCCCCTAGGCTACACAGGGTGTTGTCTTGTGTCCTGGTGGGTGTGGTGGTCCCCAGAGTGAAACAGTGCTCTGTGACTCTGCCATGTGACTGAGCAGGTTGCTGCTTCCTCCCTCTATTCATCAAGTTTGGGGATGGGCCCATGCCAGTAAGATAACCAGAAGATTCAGCGTGAGAACGTCAAGATAAATCTGCCTTTGGGAACTTTAAGAGGATTCTGGGCACAGAGGTATAAATTTTGATCCCAGCTGCTTGTTTTACAGAATATGTTTCAGGAGAAAATTAATCTCTCTAAGCCTCAGTTTTCTCACCTTTAAAATAGGGATAAACATAAGACCTGTTTCAGGGTTACTGTGAAGATTAAGTAGAGATAATTTTCAAAATTATTTTCTATTGGCAAACATTCAACTTACTTCTTTCAGCTTCAAAGGAAATGTAATAGTATTAATTGTAGTAGTAGTAGTAGTAGCAACAGCAGGAAAATCCTATTTGTCCCTACTTCAATCCTTCATCTACGATGCCAACTGTATTTTTCTAGAAATAGATGATATTCCTTATTGGGTCACCCTTTTTTACATGATAGAAGCTCAAAACTCTCATGTACTCAAGGGCTTTCATAAGCTGGACCTTGTCAACCTTTCCTGTATCCTCTTCCCTCTTATCCCCATGTGCAAAACGTAGTTCCAGCTACACTGTTCTACTTATTCACTAGATATGCCATGTTCTTCCATGACTATGCACCTTGTAAGATTTTATAATGATTGGCACATTCCCTTCCTCAAGGTTTGTTCACCTCCATTCGGAAGGATTTCTGGAACCACCCTGGTCTCGAATGCATTGGAATGAGTTTTTCTGGTGAGTCGTTTGTGCTCCTTTAAGACTCTGGTTACTTATCTGATTCTCTCATTAAACTTGTGAGTCCTTTGAAAGCCAGTCTTGGGTCTTCATCACTACTGTTCCCCTGGGGCCATCCCATATCAGATACCCAATAATCTTTGAATGAGTAAATAACAGACAGCCACTAAAACAAGTCCCAAGTCACTATAAAATGCATTGCTTGTTTCAGAAGAAAATATATTAAAAGGAAGGAAAAAATACTCTGTATTTAGTGTAGCTGCCTTCTATTCTCCAGGGAATGGTGAGGAGCTGATAGGCAGAATAATGAGCCCCTAATCTTTGGAACCTGTGACTATGTTATGTGACACAGCAACAGGGAATTACCATTTCAGATAGAGTCAAGAATGCCAATCAGCTGACTTTAAGATGGAGTGTTCTGAACTATCCAGGTGAGCGTAATGTAATCCTAAGGGTCCTTTAAAGTAGAAGAGGTCAGAGGTCAGAGTCGAAAAGGGATTTGAAGGTGCTGTAGTGCTGCGTCGGAATCTACAGCAGGATGGAGATCACAAGCCGAGGAGTGCGGAGGCCTCTAGATGCTGCGAAAGGTAAGGAAACGGATTGTTATCTGTAGCCTCTAGAAGGAACCTAACACTTTGATTTTAGCCCAGTGAGACCCATTTTGGACTTCTGATTTGCAGCACTGTGAGATAATAAATTTGTGATGTTGTAAGCCACTAAATTAGTGGTAATTTGTTACAGCAGCAAGAGGAAACTAACATAAGGAGGTAGGCAAGTAGAATAATCATGTTCAGAGCTGTTGCTAATAGTTGATGCCTTTTAAAATAGAGTAAAAGTTCTCTCACTTTAATCCTTGATACATTTGAAGTGCTTAATCCTCACTTAAATGCATTTGGATTACCAGAATCCAGTACACAAGTCTCACCTTGGACCCTATGTATATAAATTGATGGGGGCGGGGGGAAGGGGAAGAAAGGGAGAGCAATGTTATTTCTTAGTTCATTCGTTTTTGAGTGATGCCACTCTAGCAAGGAAAAAGTGAAAAAAATAAAAGCATCTGCTGTGATGAGACCTATTTTGCTGAAGACGATGATCTCAGTAATTTATTTCTTTCTGGTGATATGCTTAGTCCTGGTTTTAGTTTTGTGGAAGCTTGCAATATAATAATTATTTTTTCTCCTTCTCTGGACACCTAAGACACTTTCTACTTTGGCCGGTAGGAATAAGAAATAATAAAAGGTGACTGTAAATGAGAGGTTTAGAGTACTTCTCCTAAGTTAAATTATTTATGTTATGTCTGCCCCACGTTTTCCTGCACGTTCACTTTGCAAGTTCAGCTTCAGCAGGAGCAATAGCTGAATAGAGTCGGCTAATGAAGCTGCCCCTACCTGCTGGGTCAGAGCCTTACCTTTGCTTTTGGTTTGCTGTCCCAGTTTGAAGCTTTTGAAGAGTGTGCTTGGCAAATGCTAATGAATTTAAGCTGGTTCATATGAAAATTATTAGGTGTTTTGAGGGGGAAATTAAGGTACTTTGCAAATATTTTACAGTGTAAAAGACGTTCCGGGCCTCTTACTCATAGATGAGAGTTTCCCAAGTCAAAGAAGGTTGCCAGCCAGATGAAAACTTAGCATATCTTTAACTTGAGTGCTTTTCCTATTCCAGAGCCTTTATTATTGTGAGTTTCACACATCGCTATTGCCACCCACACAGCTGGGAGACATTAATAAATTCGGCGGTCTTCTCAGTACATTTTAGTGACAGAAACCCCCTCCTTGAACTTCAGGCTCCCCTGAATGCTTTTCCAACTAGGCCTGAACTTTTGGACTTCTTTGTCTCTGCATTGTCCAGTTTTAGCAAGAATGTTGCTAAGTCAGTTTAGCCAGATTCCTCAAACTCCATAGCTGATCACTCCGTAGCTGATCACTCTATAGCTAATCATGTTTCTCATCCCCCACTACTGCCCAGGTGATACTTGTTTACCCTGCCTGCCTTCAACAAGAATGCCCCCTTGCCCTGGATCTCTCTCCCCTATCGTATAATTCCACTGCAGTTGTTCTGTTACCGAACCAAACTTGGGTCTGCTGGCTTGCACAGGAAAGCCAATCTATCAGTACTAACACTGGTTTGTGGTGAAGCAAAGTGCAGCTTTTACTGCAGGGCACCAAGCAAGGAGTCAAGGCAGCTAGTGGGCAAAAGGCCTGAGTTCCCTGATGGCTTTCAGGGAAGGGTTTTTAATGACAGGGTAAGGCAGAGTTACCAGGTGTGTGACCAGCTTGTGGACATTGTTCTGACTGGTTGCTGGTGAGGAAATTGGGAGTCAACATCATGGGGACTTCCCTGGTGATACAGTGGTTAAGAATCCGCCTGCCAATGCAGGGGACACGGGTTTGAGCCCTGGTCTGGGAAGATCCCACATGCCACGGAGCAGCTAAGCCCGTGCGCCACAACTACTGAGCCTGCGCTCTAGAGCCCGCGAGCCACGACTACTGAAGTCTGTGCGCCCAGGGCCGGTGCTCCGTAACAAGAGAAGCCACTGCAATGAGAAGCCCGTGCACCACAACAAAGAGTAGCCCCTGCTTGCCACAACTAGAGAAAGTCCGTGCACAGCAACGAAGACCCAACTCAGCCAAAAATAAATAAATAAATTTAATAAAAAAATCATGAACCTTCTGGTTCCAACCGGCCTGGGGTCTATGTGCTTGTGGGCAACATGCAATTAACTTCTTCCACCTGGTGGAGGTTTCAGTATCTGCAAAGCAGCTCAAAGTATACGGCTCAGGGTATTATCTAGAGCCCTTGAGGAGGCAGTAAAGGTCCTTGACTTTGTTAATGGCTAACTTATTATTATTTTGTCTTGCTTGAATGTTTTCCTTTGTTTCTGCATTTTCTCACTTCTCTGATTAAATTTATCCTTTGCAACTTGGAGGAGGCCTAGGAAGCTAAGGTGTTTCTACAAACAAGTGGCAGTTGGAGGTCATGGGTGAGGGAGGTCTGTCCCAGGAAGGCTCCATAGGGTCCTGCTCGGTTACAGTTCCTGTACCTATCCCCCAGCTCCTCCCCCAGTAAAGTCTTCCTTAGCATGCTTTAACAAGTGTCAGTGAATAATTTTTTCTTTAACATTAGTCTTTGGTGTAATGGAAAATTGGTATAATATAGGCAGCATATTACCAGAGTCTAAGGACTGTCTCCAAGTTCCAGCCCTATAAAATAATATTCCCTATGGAAATTCACCTTGTATTCCTACTGATGTAGATTAAATACAAACAAAAAATAATTTGAAAAAATCAGAATGTAGAAAGTAGTGTTATTGCCCATGCAAAGATTTAAGACATTGATCATTTGCAATTCCATAATACAGGCAGTGGTAAAAGGGCCATATCCCCCAGATCCTACCTGAGTTTACCTGCAGTCCTGGAAAGTTCGCTACACGCTGATCATTCACTGCCAGAGAACACTCTCCTGCAAGGAAGCAAACATCCTGGGGGCTCTACCCAGAAGTGTGTGCTGCCCAGTAATATCCACCAGCTCAACTTTCATCCAATCAGGGATGGAAGTCCCCTGATGAGTGTCCCAGCCTCCCTTGTCCTTTTAGGTCTGACAATTCAGAGGTGCGGTTTCTTAGAGGGTTCCCAGTGGGACTGAGTCCCATTTGCCCACACAGCAGTAGCCTCATTTATGAGCTTGTCTTGGGTCTCTTACTTTTCCCTGTTTCTCACTTGTTTTTCCTGGCATTATCTTCCAAATGAACAACTAACACCCAACCTCAGGCTCTGCTTTGGAGGGAACCTAGTTTTGAGGGAGCTTTTTTGAGCACAAAGACAGCATTAATGTCCCACCTAAGCCCACCACTCTTGTAAAGAGAACTAGATATCAAAGGTGAAGGGAAAGGTGGCACATCAAATGCCTAAGGGCGTTAAAAGATAAACTGAGGCATGTTAAAAATGTTAAGTTTATTTGAGCAAAACTCCGTTAGAATCAGGCAGCATCTAATTTAGCAGGTAGAAAGGAGTTCCAAGGATCTGCACAAAAGGAAAACCTTTCATAGGCAGAAGGGAGCAGGAACAAAAAAGTAATTCCAGGCAAAAAATCTGAGTGGTTATTGCAGGGTTCCTTTCCTTGAGTGAAGGGCAGGGATCTATTAGGCAGTTACCTAACTACTGCTGATTGGGAGATTCCTGACTGATTGGTTTAAGATTCCATTTCTGCAACAGCTGGAACTATATTTAGGTCTCGGTTTGGTGATGTAAAGCTTAGCATAAGCAACTCCATTTGAGGCCTGTTGTATTGTTTTTTAAACAAAGGTAACATAGCGTAGCCCACCAGGTAAACCTCATGAGTGGGCATCGGATAACAGAACTGTGTTGGAACTAGCCCACTCACACGTGGTTTGTAGGGAGTGGAGCCACTCGGGGCAAGCAGATTTTTACCAAATGAGAAAGGTATTGTACACTGGCATCGCCATTTCTTCCACTTTCCAAGAGAAGTGGCGAACTAAGATTTTTGTATGAAGTCTTAATTTTAAAATGCTGTGTGGCTGACAAACATAAGCAGAAACACTTGTGTAAATTTTGTTTGGCTCATGGGCTCTGAAAGGTACTCACTACCTTTTATTTAAGAATCTTTTCCTCTGTAAAACATCACTTCTGCAGTCAGAAGGAGAACTGCTTGTCTACTCGGTAATGATGAGACCCACTACTGTCCTACCACTCTCCCTTTCTCTGCTAAGAAGTCTGGATCATTGTTTACATGAATTGTTTCAACTGAGATGAAATGTGCCGAAATACTGAGACAAAGATGATGCCTGTCTCTTACTGGTTCCTTTAACAAGTCTACTTTGTAACAAGTACCTGTTTACAAGATGCCTGTGAGCTCAGGAAACATCCGTGACTAAAATAAAGGCCATTGTCCTCATGTGGGTTATATTCTAGCTGATGGGACCGTGAAACCATCTCTGTAAGCCATTTGAAATCGCAGTATCTAAGAGCTGTGATGAAAAACTTTTCATGAGGCTGTACTAGGGAAGTTTATAAGCAAGTATTTTACAGCAGAAGCAGTAACTTTCATATTATTATTAGGTTTAGAATATTTTTCATTCTTTACTCAATTTTCCCAGTCAAATTTTATTGACTCATATTTTCACTCAGGACTTTTACTGAAAGGGCTTTACATAATGAAAGCAAAAGGACAAAAAAAATCAATATGGTTGATGTTTTGTTTACATTACGTGATGTTGCTATTTTTAATTACTGGAGCTGAAGATAACCTCCTTATGGTCATATAGCTGAAAACTAGGAATTGAGTATAGGCGTAAATCACTGCAAAGTACTTGTCACGACTCAATGTATACATGCCTTTTAAGGTAGCGTAGTAACAATGTGCCAAAGAATGAGCATCTTTGGGACTCACACATTTACCTAAGATTTGGGAAAAAAAAAATTTATGTAAAATCCAACACAAATCCATATACATGTTTAAAACGGAACAAATATTAAAGTGAAACTTAAGGTTTGCAATAGGTCACTTCAGATAGTCCCCCCAAGTTCCCTGGTTTATGTAGTCAGAACTTTGGAAGATGCTTTGGGGAAAGCACTGTCCCATACTCAAATCTTGACGAACAGCCCGATCTCATTTGTAAATTGCAGTCCGGTATGCAACTGACTCCTGGTATGCTCCCCGGGTATCGCAAGTTGCCTCCTCCGCATTCTCACGTGACAGCCTTCTCCCCTGTCTGTATCTGCTTTTTCACTTAATGGAAATGACACGACCCACTCTTCCATATCTAACCAGTCACCCCGGGTTTTCTGTTTGGTTTATTTCGCATCTTTTCCTTCATCTTCTACTTTTCTATTCCCCCTACTGTTGTCTAACTTTTGGTCCTTACTCCTCATGTGAACTTTTTTCAGTAATTACCTAACTGATCTATGTGCTTTCGCTTTGTTCTGCTTTCAATGATCCTACCACACGATGCAAGGGTTTTTTCTGAAACACCAATATATTACTGATACATTACTAATAACATACTGAAAAATGACTATATACTGAATAAAATGAAGTTATTTTTCATATAAATGTGAATAGCTTTCAAAATTCTTAAATGATAATGCCTTTACTTGCTAGAATTAGAATAAGCTAGTTTGACTGAAGGAGGAAAGAACGAGAATAAAAGAAATACGCAGCAATCATCTCATCAAAATCACAATCCAGAGCCGAGTTCGGTGTGTGATAGTGATGAGGGGACTTTAACCACCACATAGATAGGAAAGCGTTGAATAATAGCTGACCTAGAAGACTTCTAGGAGTCTTCTCAACAACTTGGAGCTCTCTAAGGAATTCCAAGGCCTCGACCCTCATATTTCCTTTACCCTCTAACATCCTTGCAATCTTAGAAAATGCAGGGCTTTTAATATCTTATTGTTTATTAGAGAATTCACTGATGTATTCCAAACTTGTTTCCCTGCCTCTAGTCATTAAACGAATTGTGACTTATCATGCAATCGGTGCAAGAAATAATGGATAAAATAGGAGTTTAAAGCACTTAGCATCTGTAAAGAGCTGCAGAGGGGCAAAATAATATTTTCAAAATGTTTATATATATTTGTAACTTTTCTATGCTCTCTAGTAACTGCTTGCTGGGACCTCTGTTGGGTTTTGGCTTGTAATATTTTAGATTACCTTAACGTATGCAGCTCTAAATATCTGGCATTTCTTTTAAAGTTGTTGCAGCATAGATATTTTTTTCTTGTTCTCAGTATGTGTCTTCTACCTTTTAGAGAGTTTCTGAGAGAAAGACAAAAGTTTTGTCTACCTCTCATTTATTCACACACGTAACACATGCCACCTCACACAGTTTGGCGGAGTAAATCTAATTGAACAATGGGGGAGTCAGGTATAGCCTATATTAATTTCAAGGCATTAAACTTTATATTGCAGAAAGGAATTTTGAATGTTATTGGAAAATGCTCATTCAATTGTTAGTTTATTTATTTTCATATAAGAAAACAAATAGGCCAAATAGAGGTTCCCTTTTGTTCATGCAGCTGGAAGATCAGTGGTGATCTTCAGTTTAAAAAAAAAAATGCTGTTGCTTAACAAATGCATAAATGAAGGTTTCTAAATGATCCTTTGGTTTCAAATAACTTTGCCGCTAAACACATAGTATTGACATTTAAGAACAATAACATTTATAAATTCAAGAATAAATTCTTAACTCTTTTGATTTTATGTTGATTTTATTCTCTAGTTTATAAATACTCCTACACTGGAAACCTCTGTTGACTTTAAAGAAAATAGAAAACAATAACATCAAATCAATATTCCTTGCTAAAACTCAATCTTCCATTGGTTTCTAGTCCATATATTTTTTAAAAAGCATAATAGCATCTAATATTATAATTCTTAAATTGTTGGACATTTTCATTTTTGAGCTATTTTGAAATTTGACTTTTTCAAATTTGAAAAACAATTTTTAATAACTCATTTTAGTTTTTAAATTATGTATTCCTTTTCTAAGTCTTGGGATTTGTACTTCAGATATGTGAACAGAATTCTCATTCTCTGGTGTCTTTATCTTGTCAAAAGTATCATTTAATTTCTATCATATTGTTAATTTCTCTAAATTAGTCCCAGTAAATACTTTGCACGTTTTAGAAGCAGATATTTAGGGCGGTAAGAAGACCTCATTAAACATACCTTGAGGGCTTCCCTGGTGGCGCAGTGGTTGAGAGTCCGCCTGCCGATGCAGGGGACATGGGTTCGTGCCCCGGTCCGGGAAGATCCCACATGCCGCGGAGCGGCTGGGCCCGTGGCCCATGGCCACTGAGCTTGCGCGTCCGGAGCCTGTGCTCCGCAACGGGAGAGGCCACAGCAGTGACAGGCCCAAGTACCGCAAAAAAAAAAAAACATACCTTGAAAAATTATGCCTGCATAGCTTAAGTTCTTCGGCTGCATTCTCACAGTTAACTAGGAATAAAACACCCACCTATTCCAAAACTACTCCCATCTCCATAAATATTTCCAAATGGTTAAAAAAAAAAATACGATGAGACTTTTAAAATAGAAGGATTTTCAGTTAAATCTGAATTCTCCAATAAAAGTATATGGTAGAATAGTTATTTCCAAAATATTTGGTTTTAGAGAATATTTAATTTTAGAGGCAATTTGCATAATTATGTTTTATTAGGCAAATACTAAAATTTACTTCTCCTGAATAAACCATGTCTGATAATATGGATAATTGAGGAGTGGGGTTGACAGGAGTTGGCAAGGTTTTTCAGAGTTTTAATATGTCTTGGGTAAAATGCAAAACCCCAAATCAGATAGGTAATTGAAAGTTATAATTGAAATAACTAAGAATAGCAACAACAAGAAGAGAACCTAATCATGCATATACTTATATTAACTATTGATTATTTGTTATTTTAAAAGTTTAGACTTCCAGATTCTTTCAAGCTTTTTTTTTTTTTTCACTACAGCCAGGTATGATGCTATCCAATCATAATGGTAAGAGCAAAGTTACAACATTATTTGATTTTTAGATTAGAGAAGAGCATATTTTTATTTATTTTAACTTTAAAAACGTATTTCTTTAAAAACTGATTTGAAGCAATTTTACCAATAAAACAGAGTCCTTAGTTTAACACTTTAAAGAGTAAATACCTCATAAATATTTTGTAGTATATGCACTCACTTTTAGCTTATCTCTACCAACTTAACATGGATTTTAAATTAAGGTCAAAGTCACTCCCAAGGCTTGTTATCAACCTTTGGTTGCATGGAAATGACAGGAAAGTGTCTCCTTTTCCACCATTGCCTGTGCTTACATGGACATGCATTCTTAGTCTGTTTACCTTCTGCTGATGGTGTCTGTATCACTTGCTCGTGCCCTTTCAGTGGATTAACAGTGTTCTCGCAGATAGAGAAGAAAAGGTGTATGTATTCAATCTTTGACCTCTATCAACTCAGGATTCAGATATAGTCACATAGCATTTATTTTTATAATTGATTGCTCATGTTTTCACATATCCTGTTCACATGAAAACCAAGTTATACCTCCTTCTGGTGCAGGAATCACCAGGATCCTGTAGCATGAAGAGAAGGAGGCATGGGGTGATGGCACAGAGAGAGGCCAAGATGAGTCTTCATGCCTGCAATTGTGCCATTGTTTGTTTCAGCCACTAGGTGACACCGCTAAAGGGTGTCCACAAACTCCTGGAGGTGATGCCTATGCTGGTGCAGATTCCTGAGTGCTCTAAGAGTGACTGCACCCCAAGCACAGGTTCTAAAGTTGTGCTTCCTTTCCTTTACTCACAATGTTTGGCCATTTCCCCAAATATAAAACATAACGCCGTGCAACGTTTGCTCTGCGGGGGTATGCTTCCTCCTCCAAGCGGAAGTTGTGTTCACACAGCTTTCACTGCTTAGATCTTTGTCTTCATCTAAACACCAGCTTAGATTTTACCTTTCCTCACAGCTATTTTCTTTTAGGAGTGAAGTTTACTTTCCCTGCCAGTAGGTCTTTCTGAAAACATCCTGTTCTACTCTGGTCTCTTTACCTTTAAATTTAAGGGAGCCAGGGGTCAGGATTTCTAATCTCCCACAGCTATACCTATTGCTTCCTTCTTTTTTCCTGTCACCAGTGAGGAACCTCAGGAAATCCGTCATGATGAAGTCACAAGAGGTTCTATCCTACCATTTTGTAGGGTTCCTGCTCTCCTAGCTCCTCCCTTTCACAATTCCATAATGCAGATCTACTTATCTGCAGCTCTTTTTGGAGAAGCCATACATACATACCTACACACATGCATAGATGCAATCATAAATGCTGCCTGATCAAGCACCTTTTATTGTGTCATGTGTATACTGATCTGGCCTCGGTCAAAATTGCAAATTCAGCAGAGCTTACCTTCCTTCAATGTTTGTCATCTTCTCTAAGGGTGCCCTTGCCATTCCCAACTATAAATGGTTGCATTCTACCAAAAATGTGTAGTGTTTCCCACTGAAACAGATCTTACTTGCCTCTGGGAACAAAAAATTGGTAACACAATCCATGTCTGTAGGGACTGTTTATAGCCACATCTTTAGATAGGGGTTTAGTTTTTATAAAGTGCTTCCTTTGAGAAACAGCCTTGCATAGCAGAAAGTTTACTGGGTTTTCAGTCAGCTTGACTCAACTCCAGATTCCTAAGAAAAATAAAATAATGAGAGAAGGAAAATAAGGAACCGAGTAAGAGCCCAAAGATGAATGAGAAAAGGAAAAGCTGCACTCATGCTCTAGTTATTATTGTATTTGGACTCTACCACTTGGAAACTAAAATGAATAATGTGGTATTTATATTTAAAGGGAGTTTGCCATGAACTTGAGCAGTATAAATAATAAATACTGAATTTTTAAGAAGGTATGCATAGTGAAACTTTAAGGGAAATGCCAGGAAAAAAGTATGATGACTTCAACTTTAACAACAACAAAAAAATCCTTGTTACATAACAAATAAACCAGATGTCATCAGGAGCAGATGCCAATGAAAATGTTCACTACTGAATTTAATAAAAGGAAGCATCATCTGTGACTGTTTCCTTCCATGAAAAAGGAGGTTGATCAAGTCCTTAGGATTCAAGTTCATGGTGTCAAACAAAATCCACAAGTACAAGCTAATTTAAATGAAAATTACTGAAGTATTAAAAGAAAATGCTTTAAAACTAAGGATAATTACTTGCATACCATAGGGGATACTGAAATGCATTAAGTGAAAAAGATAATTCAAGAGATCAATTTTTCTATAACTCTAACTTGGTTTGGAATAAGTAGACTCTAATTCATGTTAGTTGACACAAAGTGTTTGGATTTCATTGTTGTTCTTTTTTTTCTTTAGTCAATAGCGTTCTCAGATTATATACATATACATATATATATATATACACACACACATATATATAAAATGTACTTACTTACATCTATGTAACAATTTATACACACACCTAAACTTCTAACTTTCTTGTGAGTATTTGTTTGCTGCCCTGGTAGTGGTTTATTGCATTTCATGGACACATGCCATGTTAATTTATACTGAAATAAGATAGACTATTTGTCAAGCATTCATCAGTTTTAAGAAAAAATATCTTCAGATTCCTGGAAGCTTTGTACAATTTGCTCTAACATCAAATCAGAAGAATGATTTTTCTTTTCCCTTGTGAAGTTTTTTTTCAGTCATTTGCTAATGTCCTACTTTTTTTTCCACCAGAAATGTAACTGTTCTTTGGGAAGTAATTCAGAGTAAATAAATTATCGCTAGGCTTGGGTTTTGGGAACCCAAGTGTTAATGTTAGCAAATACCACAAGCTGCATTTGATTTCTAAGCTTTTCCTGTTATTTACCGAGTGTCTCCTTCTGTGCCATAAATAATTTAGAGTTCAAAGTGAACTTTGCCACTAAGTGCTAGAAAGCTCCAAATCACGTTGATTTTGTTTGTTAATGTTTCCCTCATATAACCAAACTCTGAAACCATTGCACTTGCCCTCTAATCTTAAACAAAAGCCTTACAATGCCAGCTGTAAGCTTACTTCTGGCAAGGAGTAGAAGAATAAATCCAATAACCAAAGTGAATTGATTATAGAATAGTTCTTATATGTATTATTAGTAATGACAATATAATTTTCTTACTATATGCAACTCATGTAGGAAAATCTACATTTAACATGACCAAAACAAAAAAAGATATGAAAACTCAACATGGATTGATTGGGAAAAGGTTTTATTGATAAGCTATTCAACAGTGGCATATAAAATAAAAGAATTAAATTTACATGTATTTTGAGTCAACGTGTACATAACCAACCTGCAACACTTGAAAGAATAAAATTACAATTTTAATTGAGTATTTCTTAAAACATTGTCTCATGAATAATCTTAAATATTCACTTCAGCTGGTTTTGAAAAATGACACAGCAGATTCTTCACAGTAGTGGGAAACATTTTGCTACTTTACTGTAGCGATTTCCTTGTCAAAGAGCAGTCTTTTCAAATGATTTGTTTGTTTTATTTATATGACCTTGAAACGCTTTTTGAAGAAGAGGTCTAACAGAAAATCAAGATCATACTTTCGATGACTGTGTAAAGAGAGGTTCAAAAAGTTTTCACTTTGCCAAAGTCAGAAAGTTAAATTGCAGCAGGTTTGGAATGAAAACCCAAGATTGTGGTGGTCTGCTCTGGCCTCTCTACTGCCTCTTAGGAGGGTTGTGAAGTTCTAAACCTTTTACAAATATGTACCACAGACAAGTTCAAGATACTAATAGTAAGGTGTCATTATTAAAAAAAAAAAAAAAAAAAAAAAGTACTCCAAAAGAACATCTAACTTTGTCAGTAATTTAAATGTCTTACTTGAAACCAAAATATAGAAAATTCTTTTTTCTCTTCCATTTTAAGTCAGATTAGAAAATAATAGTTTTTAAAAATGAGCTAGAACTTATTACTTGTGTACAGGGGGTTGCATCTGCATTTTATCTCCTACATGTAACAAGAACAATAAGCGCCACTGCCAACTCTCTCTAAGATTGTTTGCTTGTTTATAAGATGTTTCCTATTATTTGAGGGCTTTTGTACAGACTGGCAGTCAGGATGGATGTAAGAAACTAACCTAGTACCTGTTTTGGTTTCGGTTAGTGTTACTAAGTGAATGGCTTTACTGAATCATCATCCCCTAAGATTATCTGATTCAATTGCTCTTTTACACGAAACATCTTTTCTTGTTCATGTCCATAAACTCTTTAGCTACCACAACCCACAGTTAACATCAGGAACTCCATTATGAAAGGGAAAGAGACTAACATAATCTCTCTCAAACATCTGCAATGAGGCAAGCGTGGTCCTAGGTGTTTCATAGATTATTCACTTTGATTCTCTCAAAAATCCTATAAGATAGGTATAAAGCCCCCCAATGTCTTATCATGGACACTCAGTTCAAAGCAATTGACTTAACTAAAACTCCATTGTGATATAAGAGTATCTGAATTCAAATTTAGCTGTGCCTGCTTTGAAGTCTATCAATTTTCTAGTCTATCAGGTGACTTCAAAACCCAAAAGATCATGTAACTTAAAAGCTAAAAGAGAACTATGTATTCCTCTAGTAGAAAAACAAACACTGTTTAGAAGCACATCAAATTCCATCTCAATGTGTCATCCAACATCAATGAAAAACAGACTGAGAATCAATTTTTTTTAACATCTTTATTGGAGTATAATTGCTTTACAATGGTGTGTTAGTTTCTGCTTTATAACAAAGTGAATCAGTTATACATATACATATGTTCCCATATCTCTTCCCTCTTGCGTCTCCCTCCCTCCCACCCTCCCTATCCCACCCCTCTAGGTGGTCACAAAGCACCGAGCTGATCTCCCTGTGCTATGCGGCTGCTTCCCACTAGCTATCTATTTTACGTTTCGTAGTGTATATATGTCCATGCCACTCTCTCGCTTTGTCACAGCTTACCCTTCCCCCTCTCCATATCCTCAAGTCCATTCTCTAGTAGGTCTGTGTCTTTATTCCTGTCTTGCCCCTAGGTTCTTCATGATATTTTTTTTCTTAAATTCCATATATATGTGTTAGCATACGGTATTTGTCTTTCTCTTTCTGACTTACTTCACTCTGTATGACAGACTGTAGGTCCATCCACCTCATTACAAATAGCTCAATTTCGTTTCTTTTTATGGCTGAGTAATATTCCATTGTGTATATGTGCCACATCTTCTTTATCCATTCATCCGATGATGGACAATTAGGTTGTTTCCATCTCTGGGCTATTGTAAATAGAGCTGCAATGAACATTTTGGTACATGACTCTTTTTGAATGATGGTTTTCTCAGGGTATATGCCCAGTCGTGGGATTGCTGGGTCATATGGCAGTTCTATTTGTAGATTTTTAAGGAACCTCCATACGGTTCTCCATAGTGGCTGTACCAATTCACATTCCCACCAGCAGTGCAAGAGTGTTCCCTTTTCTCCACACCCTCTCCAGCATTTATTGTTTCTAGATTTTTTGATGATGGCCATTCTGACTGGTGTGAGATGATATCTCATTGTAGTTTTGATTTGCATTTCTCTAATGATTACTGATGTTGAGCATTCTTTCATGTGTTTGTTGGCAGTCTGTATATATTCTTTGGAGAAATGTCTATTTAGGTCTTCTGCCCATTTTTGGATTGGGTTGTTTGTTTTTTTGTTATTGAGCTGCATAAGCTGCTTGTAAATTTTGGAGATTAATCCTTTGTCAGTTGCTTCATTTGCAAATATTTTCTCCCATTCGGAGGGTTGTCTTTCGGTCTTGTTTATGGTTTCCTTTGCTGTGCAAAAGCTTTGAAGTTTCATTAGGTCCCATTTGTTTATCTTTGTTTTTATTTCCATTTCTCTAGGAGGTGGGTCAAAAAGGATCTTGCTGTGATTGATGTCATAGAGTGTTCTGCCTATGTTTTCCTCTAAGAGTTTGATAGTTTCTGGCCTTACATAGGTCTTTAATCCATTTTGAGCTTATTTTTGTATATGGTGTTAGGGAGTGATCTAATCTCATACTTTTACATGTACCTGTCCAGGTTTCCCAGCACCACTTATTGAAGAGGCTGTCCTTTCTCCACTGTACATTCCTGCCTCGTTTATAAAAGATAAGGTGACCGTATGTGTGTGGGTTTATCTCTGGGCTTTCTATCCTGTTCCATTGATCTATCGTTCTGTTTTTGTGCCACAACCATACTGTCTTGATTACTGTAGCTCTGTAGTATAATCTGAAGTCAGGGAGCCTGATTCCTCCAGCTCCGTTTTTCTTTCTCAAGATTGCTTTGGCTATTCGGGGTCTTTTGTGTTTTCATACAAATTGTGAAATTTCTTGTTCTAGTTCTGTGAAAAATGCCAGTGGTAGTTTGATAGGGAATGCATTGAATCTGTAGATTGCTTTGGGTAGTAGAGTCATTTTCACAATGTTGATTCTTCCAATTCAAGAACATGGTATATCTCTCCATCTATTTGTATCATCTTTAATTTCTTTCATCAGTGTCTTATAATTTTCTGCATACAGGTCTTGTCTCCTTAAGTAGGTTTATTCCTAGATATTTTATTCTTTTTGTTGCAATGGTAAATGGGAGTGTTTTCTTGATTTCACTTTCAGATTTTTCATCATTAGTGTATAGGAATGCCAGAGATTTCTGTGCATTAATTTTGTATCCTGCTACTTTACCAAATTCATTGATTAGCTCCAGTAGTTTTCTGGTAGCATCTTTACGATTCTCTATGTATAGTATCATGTCATCTGCAAACAGTGACAGCTTTACTTCTTCTTTTCCGATTTGGATTCGTTTTATTTCCTTTTCTTCTCTGATTGCTGTGGCTAAAACTTCTAAAAACTATGTTGAATAAGAGTGGTGGGAGTGGGCAACCTTGTCTGTTCCTGATCTTAGTGGAAATGCTTTCAGTTTTTCACCATTGAGGACGATGTTGGCTGTGGGTTTGTCATATATGGCCTTTATTATATTGAGGAAAGTTCCCTCTATGCCTACTTTCTGCAGGGTTTTTATTATAAATGGGTGTTGAATTTTGTCAAAAGCTTTTTCTGCATCTATTGAGATGATCATATGGTTTTTCTCCTTCAATTTGTTAATATGGTGTATCACGTTGATTGATTTGCATATATTGAAGAATGTTTTCATTCCTGGAATAAACCCCACTTGATCATGGTGTATGATCCTTTTAATGTGCTGTTGGATTCTGTTTGCTAGTATTTTGTTGAGGATTTTTGCATCTATGTTCATCAGTGATATTGGCCTGTAGTTTTCTTTCTTTGTGACATCCTTGTCTGGTTTTGGTATCAGGGTGATGGTGGCCTCATAGAATGAGTTTGGGAGTGTTCCTCCCTCTGCTATATTTTGGAAGAGTTTGAGAAGGATAGGTGTTAGCTCTTCTCTAAATGTTTGATGGAATTCACCTGTGAAGCCATCTGCTCCTGGGCTTCTGTTTGTTGGAAGATTTTTAATCAGTTTCAATTCCAGTGCTTGTGATTGGTCTGTTCATATTTTCTATTTCTTCCTGATTCAATCTTGGCAGGTTGTGCGTTTCTAAGAATTTGTCCATTTCTTCCAGGTTGTCCATTTTATTGGCATAGAATTGCTTGTAGTAATCTCTCATGATCTTTTGTATTTCTGCAGTGTCGTTACTTCTCCTTTTTCATTTCTAATTCTGTTGATTTGAGTCTTCTCACTTTTTTTCTTGATGAGTGTGGCTAATGGTTTATCAATTTTGTTTATCTTCTCAAAGAACCAGGTTTTAGTTTTATTGATCTTTGCTATCGTTTCCTTCATTTGTTTTTCAGTTATTTCTGATCTGATTTTTATGATTTCTTTCCTTTTGCTACCTTTGGGGTTTTTTTGTTCTTCTTTCTCTAATTGCTTTAGGTGCAAGGTTAGGTTGTTTATTCAAGATGTTTCCTGTTTCTTAAGGTAGGATTGTATTGCTATAAACTTCCCTCTTAGAACTGCTTTTGCTGCATCCCACAGCTTTTGTGTCATCGTGTCTCCACTGTCATTTGTTTCTAGGTATTTTTTTATTTCCTCTTTGATTTCTTCAGTGATCACTTCGTTATTAAGGAGTGTATTGTTTAGCCTCCATCTGTTTGTATTTTTTTACAGATCTTTTCCTGTAATTAACATCTACTCTCATAGTGTTGTGGTTGGAAAAGATTCTTGATACAATTTCAATTTTCTTAAATTTACCAAGGCTTGATTTGTGACCCAAGATATGATCTATCCTGGAGAATGTTCCATGAGCACTTGAGAAGAATGTGTATTCTGTTGTTTTTGGATGGAATGTCTTATACATATCAATTAAGTCCATCTTGTTTAATGTATCATTTAAACTTGTGTTTCCTTATTTTCATTTTGGATGATCTGTCCATTGGTGAATGTGGGGTGTTAAAGTCCCCTACTATGAATGTGTTACTGTCGATTTCCCCTTTTATGGCTGTTAGTGTTTGCCTTATGTTTTGAGGTGCTCCTATGTTGGGTGCATAAATATTTACAATTGTTGTATCTTCTTCTTGGATCGATCCCTTGATCATTATGTAGTGTCCTTGTTTGTCTCTTCTAATAGTCTTTATTTTAAAGTCTATTTTGTCTGATACAAGAATTGCTACTCCAGCTTTCTTTTGGTTTCCATTTGCATGGAATATCTTTTTCCATCCCCTTACTTTCAGTCTGTATGAGTCTCTAGGTCTGAAGTGGGTCTCTTGTAAACAGCATATATATGGCTCTTGTTTTTGTATCCATTTAGTCAATCTGTGTCTTTTGGTGGGAGCATTTAGTCCATTTACATTTAAGGTAATTACTGATATGTATGTTCCTATTCCCATTTTCTTAATTGTTTTGGGTTCGTTATTGTAGGTCTTTTCCTTCTCTTGTGTTTCTTGCCTAGAGAAGTTCCTTTAGCATTTGTTGTAAAGCTGATTTGGTGGTGTTGAAGTCTCTCAGCTTTTGCTTGTCTGTAAAGCTTTTAATTTCTCTGTCGAAACTGACTGAGATCCTCTCTGGGTAGAGTAATCTTGGTTGCAGGTTTTTCCCCTCATCACTTTAAATATGTCCTGCCACTCCCTTCAGGCTTGCAGAGTTTCTGCTGAAAGATCAACTGTTAACCTTGTGGGGATTCCCTTGCGTGTTATTTGTTGTTTTTCCCTTGCTGCTTTTAATATGTTTTCTTTGTATTTAATTTTTGATAGTTTGATTAATATGTGTCTTGGCGTATTTCTCCTTGAACTTATCCTGTATGGGACTCTCTGTGCTTCCTGGACTTGATTAACTATTTCCTTTCCCACATGAGGGAAGTTTTCAACTAGAATCTCTTCAAATATTTTCTCAGTCCCTTTCTTATTCTCTTTTTCTTCTGGAACCCCTATAATTTGAATGTTGGTGCGTTTAATGTTGTCCCAGAAGTCTCTGAGACTGTCCTCAGTTCTTTTCATTCTTTTCTCTTTATTCTGCTCTGCAGTAGTTATTTCCACTATTTTATCTTCCAGGTCACTTATCCGTTCTTCTGCCTCAGTTATTCTGCTATTGATCCCATCTAGAGTATTTTTAATTTCATTTATTGTGTTGTTCATCGTTGCTTGTTTCATCTTTAGTTCTTCTATGTCCTAGTTAAATGTTTCTTGCATTTTGTCTATTCTATTTCCAAGATTTTGGATCACCTTTGCTATCATTATTCTGAATTCTTTTTCAGGTAGACTGCCTATTTCCTCTTCATTTGTTAGGTCTGGTGGGTTTTTATCTTGCTCCTTCATCTGCTGTGTGTTTTTCTGTCTTCTCATTTTGCTTATCTTACTGTGTTCGGGGTCTCCTTTTTGCAGGCTGCAGATTCGTGGTTCCCATTGTTTTTGGTGTCTGTCCCCAGTGGCTAAAGTTGGTTCAGTGGGTTGTGTAGGCTTCCTGGTGGAGGGGACTAGTGCCTGTGTTCTGGTGGATGAGGCTGGATCTTGTCTTTCTGGTGGGCAGGTCCACGTCTGGTGGTGTGTTTTGGGTTGTCTGTGGACTTATTATGATTTTAGGCAGCCTCTCTGCTAATGGGTAGGGTTGTGTTCCTGTCTTGCTAGTTGTTTGGCATAGGGTGTCCCGCACTGTAACTTGCTGGTCGTTGAGTGAAGCTGGGTGCTGGTGTTGAGATGGAGATCTCTGGGAGATTTTCGCCGTTTGATATTATGTGGAACTGGGAGGTCTGTTGTGGACCAGTGTCTTAAAGTTGGCTCTCCCACCTCAGAGGCACAGCACTGACTCCTGGCTGCAGCACCAAGAGCTGTTCATCCACACAGCTCAGAATAAAAGGGAGAAAAAGAAGAAAGAAAAAGAAAGAAAGAAAGGAGATAAAATAAAATTAAAAAGTAAGATAAAATAAAATAAAGTTATTAAAATAAAAAATAATTAAGAAAAAAAACTTTTAAAGAAAAAAAACGGACAGGTAGAACCCTAGGACAAATGGTGGAAGCAAAGCTATACAGACAAAATCTCACACAGAAGCATACACATACACAGTCAGAAAAAGAGGAAAAGGGGAAAAAATGATAAATCTTGCTCTCAAAGTCCACCTCCTCAATTTGGGATGATTCGTTGTCTATTCAGGTATTCCACAGATGCAGGGTACATCAAGTTGATTGTGGAGCTTTAATCCGCTGCTTCTGAGGCTGCTGGGAGAGATTTCCCTTTTTCTTTGTTCTCACAGCTCCCAGGGCTCAGCTTTGGATTTGGCCTCGCCTCTGCGTGTAGGTCACTGGAGGGCGTCTGTTCTTGGCTCAAACAAGACGGGGTTAAAGGAGCACCTGCTTCGCAGGCTCTGGCTCACTCAGGCCGGGGGGGGGGGGGGGGGGGAGGGAGGGGCACAGAGTGCGGGGCGGGCCTGCGGCGGCAGAGGCCAGCGTGACATTGCACCAGCTTGAGGCGCGCCATGCGTTCTCCCGGGGAGGTTGTCCCCGGAAGGGGCTGTGGATAGTGACCTGTGCTCGCACACAGGCTTCTTGGTGGCGGCAGCAGCAGCCTTAGCGTCTCATGCCTGTCTCTGGGGTCGGCGCTTTTAGCTGCGGCTTGCGCCCGTTTCTGGAGGTCATTTAAGCGGCGCTCTTAATCCCTTCTCCTCGCGCACCAGGAAACAAAGAGGGAAGAAAAAGTTTCTTGCCTCTTCGGCAGCTCCAGACTTCTCCCCGGACTCCCTCCTGGCTAGCCGTGGCGCACTAACCCCCTGCAGGCTGTGTTCACGCCGCCAACTCCAGTCCTCTCCCTGCACTTTGACGGAAGCCCGAGCCTCAGCTCCCAGCCCCGCCCATCCCGGCAGGTGAGCAGACAAGCCTCTCGGGCTGGTGAGTGCCGGTCGGCACCGATCCTCTCTGTGGGAATCTCTCCACTTTGCCCTCTGCACCCCTGTTGCCGTGCTCTCCTCCGCGGCTCCGAAGCTTAACCCCTCTGCCACCCGCAGTCGCTGCTCGCGAAGGGGCTTCTAGTGTGTGGAAACTTTTCCTCCTTCACAGCTCCCTCCCACTGGTGCAGGTCCCGTCCCTATCCTTTTGTCTCTGTTTATTCTTTTTTCTGTTGCCCTACCGAGGTATGTGGGGACTTTCTTGCCTTTTGGGAGGTCTGAGGTCTTCTGCCAGCGTTTAGTAGGTGTTCTGTAGGAGTTGTTCAACGTGTAGATGTATTTCTGGTGTATCTGTGGGGAGGAAGGTGATCTCCGCGTCTTACTCCTCCGCCTTTTCCCCCTTGTCCTCTGGAGAATCAGTTTCTGAATGTTGTTCCCAGCTCCCCTGTGCTTTAAATTTTGAGTTCAAACTTAGAATTTTGGAATTTCTGTCTGCGTTCACATGCTTTTGAATTCTCTTTCCCCCTCGAATGCCAAAAGCAAACACTACACACACACACAAACACACACACACACACACACACACACACACAGAGTCATCTGCCTCATTTCCTTCATGAAAGACAAAGCTTTCTTTGTATGATAAGAATCATGCCTCACTATACAACAAAACCTGACCTCCTGCCATTTTCAGGGTGTCCCATTAGAGCCTTCAGGACACTTTCTCAGCCCCTTCGTAAGCCCTTTGAACGTGAGTCCTAGTTTCTGAACATTGAAAATCAATTCATATGGGCTTCCCTGGTGGTGCAGTGGTTGAGAGTCCGCCTGCCGATGCGGGGGACGCGGGTTCGTGCCCCAGTCCGGGAGGATCCCACATGCCTTGGAGCGGCTGGGCCCGTGAGCCATGGCTGCTGAGCCTGCGCGTCCGGAGCCTGTGCTCCACAATGGGAGAGGCCACAACAGTGAGAGGCCCGCGTACCACAAAAAAAAAAGAAAATCAATTCATAAAGAAATTTCTCCAGCTTTCACACGAATAAGAAGATCAATTGCCTTTCTTTAGGAATATGTTCCAAGTATTATGCTAAGCACTTTGCACACGTTATGTTGTCTAACAGCTGGAATAACTGAATACCATAGACGCTGGTCCTCACCCCTGTTTTTCAAATGGGTAAACTCAGAAAGAAAAAACAGATAAAGCAACAGAATAAATAAGAGACGGTTCGGGAATACAAGCCAGAACTAGCAGGGATGCTTCCACAGTCTACCTTCCAAGGCTTACATTGGGTAAGCCAACTCCCGAGATACTCACGCGTGAGCCTAGGAACATCACCTTGGAGAATCTCCTCAAGCAACAGGGAGTATCTTCTCATTTCCATGTCCCCAACTTTTTCCAACAAGCAAATAAAAACCCAGGTGTTCGAAACTGTGTGCATGGAGAACAGGAAGCTGTGATATGTGATCATTTCATTTCCTTGACATTGTTGGGTCAAGTTACTGTTACTACCCAATGTCTCTGTAACAATATCAGGTAGTTTGCTTCATGAAGGAAACTGTGGCCATCTTAATCCCGATGTATTAAATGTGCTGTCTTTGGAAACCATAATGTTTATATGAAACGAAAGGAATAAAAATCTCCACAAACTTTACACTCTAAAATATACATACTGTCAAACTTTCCAACTGATCATAGAAAAACCATTTTCAAGTTTAGTTATGATGCATGTTGCCGGGGAAATTTTGCATTTGTTCTATTTGTGCTCAGATGGCTGTAATGCAGACAGCTGCTGGGGAAATTTGGCAGGTGTACAAATGAAGTTAGGAATGTACATGTTTGTCACTTAGATGCT
This sequence comes from Delphinapterus leucas, assembly GCF_059928025.1. NCBI lineage: Eukaryota > Metazoa > Chordata > Mammalia > Artiodactyla > Monodontidae > Delphinapterus > Delphinapterus leucas. The sequence continues at coordinate 66,808,480 of NC_143137.1, read as the reverse complement.
GCGTATACCTACTGTTCTCCTTTACTAGAAGATAACACTTCCACATTTTGTAGGCCGTTGTCTTTCCTTTCTTGTCCCAGAGGCTCACCAAAATTCAATAAGTTTATTTTAGTGAAAACCACCTTGCTGCGCTCAGCATCTTGCCTAAGCAAAATTCCTTAAAATAAAATGAGCAGGAACCATTTAGCAGAGTAAACAAAGCCAAAATGATCGTGAGCCCACTGCTTTCCAAATGAGCTCATTACTATTAATTTCTCCTGCCCTTAGAGAATATTTGGAGGAACAAGTTCATCAGGAGAGTGAAACAAATGTAAAAACAAAGTTGGTAAAAATATCTCTCCTCTTTAAAATTGCATCCTAAGTAAGGCGATCCCATAGGACACTAACTCTCAAGGGCACAGGCTCTGAATACATATTTTAGATGATGAGCTGTGCATGATGCCGGGATGTTTGGACACGGGTATCAAACAGGAGTGAAATGTTTGTAGAAGCACCTCAGTAAATGTACATAATGCAACAGATTCCCTTCTCAAAGACTTAGGACTTTCCCTCCGTGGAAATCTAGAGAGACTCTGTCATAGGAAAGACTATTAGTAATAGAGGCCAAGAGTTAAATAAATGATGACATTTAAAGACTTCCTTACTGTGAGTCAAATTCCCAGCCGTCCCTACCCTGCCCTAAGGACAGGTGGGTGGGTGGTACGCAGGATGGGGCGCGTGGCTCAAGGGCACGGCTTGAGGTGGGAAGAGGGAGGTGAATAAAGCATTGTCTTTGTTTGATACCTCCCCACGCTTATCTTTTGAACGCCCTCCCCCACTTACAAGCTGTTTGACAGTGGACTTCTACTCAAATCTTAGCACTCTCGGTTTTTAATCTATAAAATGAGAATAGTAGTTCTTGGGTTATAAAAATAAAATATTAAATGTAAATAGCCTAGGACATCACTTGGCATGTGGTAAGATCCAAAAAAATGTTGATCATTAATTTTATGGATTTGGACAGCATTCCCCGTCTCCTCTGTTTCTTTCCAAGTGGAGAGTCTAGGAAGGTAAGCATAGATCTGCTTCTCTGCCTTTGGAAAGTTGAGCAGGACGGGGTGGGGTTTGGAGCCACAAAGGAGGTGAGGTGCAGCCTGTGCACACAAGTTTTTGAGGGAGGGAGATATTCTTTTTCTCTGAGTTGAATCTTCTATGGTTTCTTACCATATGAAGGGAGTCAATCTTCAGATAAAAGGTTGGGAGGAAAATCATGGTAGACTGTATGAGTTTGACTTAATCTGAGCCTTAAAGAAGCAAAAGGATTTTTCTTAGTTCTCACAAGGTCCAGCCTACTTTATGAACATGAACCACCAGCTAGGGATTTGGAGCTCGTAGCGGCATTCTCTACTACATAAATGTGCTCCTCCTGTGGGCCTGTAGCAACACAGGGAGCCACTGAAAATGAGGAGCTGGGGATTCTCGTTACTGACTTTAAGATAACATGTTTAATCCGCCTCCCCACGCCCCACGCCCACCACCTCTGCTTCCCTATCATGTGTCTATCTAGCTCCAAATTATTATTTCTTTCCCAGCAGAGAGCATTGCATCATTATCAAAACTTCTTCTGGCTCTGTTCCCCGATGAGTTGACCTAATATCAGACCAGATGAAGTACCAACACACCCAAAGTTAGAGTGAAACTGGTTAGCTGTCTATGAGTAATGCTGTCAATGATTTCAAGAACAGAAACACACATTTCAAAGAAGTGGCTGCCCCTCTTTAATAGCATTCAAGCCATTAAAGCTAGTAGAAAATGGAAATTGGAAAAGTATTATTTCATTTAAAAGCTAGGGATGGCCAAGGATTAAGTAAGAAAATGTCACACTAATGACGCATGCTTGTCAAAATCCAAAGCAGTAAAGTCGTTTTGACTTCTGGGGCTTGAGCTGATAGTTTAAATGTTTATATACCTAGACATCACTAGTGCAAGATTTTCAGAGCAGATGCTCCAAACCAAACAAAGATGAGGCGATCATCGAAATGTATATACATTTATTTTTATTCTATAAGACTGAAAAAATTTAAGTCATAAATGAAGTTTTTTTAGCCTACTTGACGGATTGAATTACCAATAAGATCAAATATGTTAAGCATGAAATAGAAACTTCCATCCCAGGACTTCCCTGGTGGCGCAGTGGTTGAGAGTCCGCCTGCCGATGCAGGGGACACGGGTTCGTGCCCCGGTCCGGGAGGATCCCACATGCCGCGGAGCGACTGGGCCCGTGAGCCATGGCCGCTGGGCCTGCGCGTCCAGAGCCTGTGCTCCGCAACGGGAGAGGCCACAGCAGTGAGAGGCCCGCGTAGAGCAAAAAGAAAAAATAGAGGGGGTTTTGAATAATTTATCCAAAGCTGTCAATTCACATGCCTTAATACAGTCTTTCAACATAAATGCCATAATAGGTGAAAGATCCAACTCAGTGCTTTCATTTGTGCTCAAACATTGTACTTCTTGAAAATGTCCTAATAATAGCTAAAACCCTTGCATGAAGGAGGAAATCAGGGAAGATCATCTAATAATCAAATCTCTGATTTTTTTAAAAAAAGATGGTACCTTATTTGTAGGCCTCCAAATATTATTTAGTTTTTCTCTCTCCTTGGGCATCAAGCAAATGCATAAAATGAGATGCATTTTATAGAGATCAGTTTCAAACTCCAGAAGTTTAATTCTTTTTAAATTCAATGCATTGCCCACATTTTATTTGATTGATTTTCTCATAAGTAGATTCCCAGGTGCAGCCATTGTTCCTCAGCTATAAACAAAGTACAATATAAAACTTTTGCCTAACTTCCTGGGGAAACCACCATCCAGTCCAAATGCTTTCTGTACATGATTCAAGATGCTTAAACTACAAATTAATAGTTATAAATGGTAGAGGATGAACAATGTAGGAACTGCTCTGTATCGTTCTGTTTATTAGACATTATGATGGTTCAATATAAAGCGATCACAGAAGAAGTAAGAAAAAAAGTCTGGGTTCTAGAGAGGAAAGTCAGGGTATCAATACATGCAAGAGTAGAAGAGCCTGGCCCAAGTGGCTTTCGAACTTGGACCACAGGCCAAAGCCAAGAAATATATTTTTTACTTCATTATCCAGTAACACACACACAGTCACATGCACGCACATGTGAGGAAGAACTGAAATACGGCCTTAATGAAATAACACTTGCCATTATCACTTGTGACATATCTGGTATTTTCTGATCTATCCTATCCCCTGTCATCTCATCCCATCCTATTCTATTCTGTTTACTTGTGTTGGAGCGACTTAATGTTCTCCACCTATTTACTATGGTCTTTGCTGTGCAACCAGAAGCTAGTATTTGCCTTGGTTGCATCAGGTGTTTCTTGCTTTCTGCCGCAGGGCTTCTCAACCACGTCTGCTTAGAACTAGATGAGAACACCGTCAACTATTCTGCTGCATGATACTCAAAGTGTGAGGTAATTAATTCATTTTTGGAGTATCTTTGATTGTGAGGGGATAGGAGCCAGTGGAAAACCATCCCTCTTCCATGCCTCTCCTGAGGCACATGACTCATGGCTTTTCAGAGTCACTCCGGTGGGCTCTAGCCCCTGGTGCCTGTAGTAATGACCAAGACAACACACCTGGGGGTTGGCTTTTCTCTTCTTGGTTTCACAACTCTTAAGTCCCCGACTACTATTTCTTGGGATCAAACCCCAAATAAACCACTTGCACATATACTCAAGACTCAACTTCTACTTTTGGGGGAGAGAGGCATGGGAGGGACTCTGGCTAAGGTATCACTTGATTTAAGAAATGCTAATCATAAACTGGGTTCCTGATTCATTAGTATTAGTTCGTAAAACAGTGATCCAGGCCTTGGGAAGAAGGAGAAACCAAGTGGAAAGGATGATTCTTAGGGGACGGGAGAGGTGAAGAATTCTCATTTTAGTCAGAGAACTTGTCAAAATACCCATTGGTGAATGGTACTCAAGAGGCAAGTATAGCTGAGCTAGTAAGAAAGTATCTCTCTACCCTGTGGTATATATCAACTCTAATCACTGCTACCGCTTTTATGACTTCATATGAAGAACATGAACATGCATTTTAATGCAGTGTAGCAAATATTTATTGAGTTTCTATAATGCTGAAGGTTGGAATGTTTCTAGAAGAGAGCTGAAACATAACTTACATATCTTTGTAATAAGAAATTGGAAGTCTCCTGGGCACTGCTGGTGCTTTTGAACTTTTCCTTAGGAGAAATAAGGGGATTGGAAAGGAAATAAAGAAATTAGAGATGACTCTGTGTATGTATGTGTGTGTGTGTGTGTGTGTGTGTGTATGTTTATGATTAGGGAAAAGATTGAAATAAAATTTGATGGCTTGAGTTAAAATTCACAGAAAAAGAAATACATAGAAAAGAAAATAGAGTAGCCAGTACAGAAAAAAACTGAACAAGTGTCAGGAACACGAATTGTAGCATCAGATTCTTAATGTACATGAATACCCAGGGAATGGAAATAAGACACATGTGAAAAGTAACTACATGTGTCCACATATGTATTACAGGGCTTCCCAGATCATTGAGGAGGTTCACTATCTATGCACATTCCCTCTTCTGTGAGTGGTATCGTCTTATCATTGCCTGTCAGTCTGATTGTTAGTTCCTTTCTATGGCTCTGTAGAATTTTAATATATTCTGTCAGTCACGTGTGTTACAGATGAAGGAATCTTACTTCATTAGTATTCCAAAAGAGTCCCAGTAGCATCTAACAAACTCTTTACTTGCCAGGCTGAATTTAAGTCAAAAATAGATAATGAGCCTAAAAGAGGGCAGTGACTGTTTCAAGTTTTATCTCTTGTTGGTCAAAAGGGTTCAAACTTCCAGTTATAAAATGAGTAAGTTTTGAGGATCTAATGTACAGCATTGTGATTATAGTTAACAATACTGTATTGTATATTTGAAAATTGCTAAGCGAGTAGATCTCAAATGCTCTCATCACAAAAAAGAAATGGTAATCACGTGACACGATGGAGGTGGTGGCTAGCACTGTGGGGGTAATTATTTTTCAATAGAAATGTATCGAATCAACACATTGTGCCCTTTAAATTTGCATAATGTTACGTAAATTATATCTCAATAAAACTGCAAAATAAGGTTTTATGTCTGGTCCAGAAATGTAATATCCAAGGGTTCTAATAAATCTCCTAGAGCCCCTGTCATTATATTGGATGCAGTATGACGGCCAGTGGAGAGGCCAAAGGGTGAAAACTGTGCAGAAACAGTGCTGGTAGACCAAGGGTCTTATCCTCCATCTTGAGCTAAAGTTCAGAATATTTAAAAAACACTTACAAGGGAAAGGAAAAAAACAAAGAAAAAGATAAAGCACCACTTATACTTGCCCTGGTTCAGCACAGGGCTTACTAGTGCCTTGCCCAGTGCCTTGGCATGCAGTAAGTGCTAAATAAAGACTTACTGCACAGTAGACTGCTACTGTGGGCACTGCCTCTCAAGAAGGATGCCAACAAGTGGGAGCACATCCAGTGATGGACGATGAAGGTAATGAAAGGTCCAAAGGCCATGCCCTGTGATGAGTCATCGGAAAAAATGAATTTCTTTAGCCTGAGAGAAAACATGAAGGTAGTGGCATGGTGGTGTGCCATGACTACACGGTTTGGATTTGGAAGTGATAACTAGGATATTAGTCTCCCAATGGCAGGAGAGGCCCATGGAAGGAAGTTCAAAGGGGAAGATAAACTTGGACATAAATTCAACAGCAACAAAAAAACATTGAAGCATGTATTATATGCTGAACAATGCGCCTGATGCAGAGGTAAAAAAGTACATGAGACAAAATATCACGTCTCAAAGAGGTTTCAATCAGGCAGTAGAGACTAGTATCTATACTATTAAAATTAATAAAATGTGATAAATTAATGCAATATACTAAGGGGGAGCTGAGGATGTAGTGATTAATTCATTTAAATACAATCAATCGGTTACTGAGTTACCTCGAGAGATAGTGAGATCCCAAATACAGAGGGCCTTTGAGCCAATTGTGAACTGGACTCAAATGCACTTGGACGTGGCCAATAAACACAATTGTTTCAAAGTTGACTGAGTTTGAAACAACAGAGTGTAAGATGGCTGTATTTCCAAGAACATGTTTGCTTAATGGATTTCATTCTTAAAGCAAAAAACAAACACACACACATGAACTCGATAGTGATCAAAGGAAACTACTATTGTTTTCATGTAGGCCCGGGTTACCAGTGTATGATCCATAGTCTAAATCAGGGGTTGGAAAACTATGGCTCATGGGTCAAATCCAGGTATCTGCCTGTTTTTGTAAATCCAGTTGTACTGGAACACAGCCATGCTCATTAATTTATGTATAGCCCATGGCTCTTTGAGTACTTGTGGAAGAATACCTTGTCCTCAGATCTAAAATACTTAGTATCAGACCCTTTACAGAAATAGTTGGCTGAGTGCTAGCCTAGATGACTACCTGTTACTTACGTTAGACTAGGTTATTTTGAACTTTACACGATGTCTTAAAATTGTGATTATTCTGTATTTTTCTTGTTAGATCTTGAGCAAATTGTTTTACTAATGTGGATAATCATGTTCTTATCTGTTAATAAGTAAAAAACAACACTAACTCCCTGAGAGTTATGAAATTCTCAGTTTAATCAATCCAGTTCAATTGGATTGTGTATGTTTTTTCCTCCAACCTAAAAATTACGTTATAAATTTACAGATTACTTGGGTTACACCACTATTTCTGCTCAAAAATACTCTTAAATTGATTAGAAAACAGTTGAAGTGATAGTGCTATAGCAACAGGACCTATATGATGAGGTAATGCTTGCTGGACATTTAATGTGAAATTAATGAGAATTACGCACCCATGACTACTCTCAGAGTGCCAGTAATAGATGTTTTATTATGATGTGAGCAGAGAGATCCCGTCTTGTCACTGTTTTGCTCTTACTCTGATTGATGTGGCCAAGCTTCCTGAAGAATTGAATGCTGAGATATATTTTGAATGCAGGCAGGGAAGTATGAATTGAAAACTATTTTTTAAATATAAACAGCTACGTTAAATATTTTTGTAACATTAGAAAAGTCCATTTATCCAGGCCTCAGCATTTAGACCCATCCTCTCAAAAATAGAATGCTCTTGCTAGAAATAAGAGACCTGGTTCTCCCACGGGCAGCTGCGGGAGCCAGCCTCCACAATGGTCCCTGATGGTCCTCACCTCCTGATAAACACACACTTTTATTGGGCCCTCCCATATTAAGTGGGGCTGACATATGCAATCAACAGGCTACTGCAGAAACGATGAAATGTGGTGTCTAAAGCTAGGTAATAAAAGACATTGCGTCTTCCACCTTGCTCTCTTGGATCACTCGATTACAGAGAAGCCAGGTATTGTTAGAGAAGGATACTCAAGTAGGCTTGTGGGGAAGAAGTGTCACCGGGAAAGGAGGCCTCTTGCCAAGAGTCAAGAACAACTTGCCAGCTACGTGGGAGAACAACCTTAGGAGATCCTTCAGCCACAGTTATGCCTTCAGATGATGGCAGGTATCTTGACTGAAACCTCATGAGAGACTTAAAGCCAGAACCACCCAGTTATGATGCTCCCAAATCCATGAAATACAGAAACTGAAAGATGATAAATGTTTATTATTCTAAGCCATTATGTGTGGAGATAAATTGTTATGTACAGTAGATGGCTAATATAGCAGCAATACCCTGTGTTGAACAGTTATGGAGCCCTGCCTCGGTGAAAGGATCGAGCCACACTAAAGAGTCTTTGGCACCTTGGAAGGGAATGTCCCATGCCAATGGCCGTACAGCAACTTTGTGCCCTAGAGATGAAACCCTCCTCCTCTCTGGGTAGATTCAGCCCAATCAGGATGCCTGGCTTATTGCTGGGAATGATGCAAAGGGAAGTGTTTTGAACTGAGAGACTGGCTAAGATACCAATTCTACTCGTTTAAAGCCATATGACATTAGCTGTGGCACATAGCTTTCTTTTTTTTTTAACATCTTTATTGGAGTATAATTGCTTTACTTTACAATGTTATGTTAGTTTCTTCTGTATAACAAAGTGAATCAGCTGTATGTGTACCATATCCCCATATCCCCTCCCTCTTGCGTCTCCCTCCCACCCTCCCTATCCCACCTCTCTAGGTGGTCACAAAGCACCGAGCTGTCACAAAGCTCCCTGTGCCATGTGGCTGCTTCCCACTAGCTATCTGTTTTACATGTGGTAGTGTATATATGTCCATGCCACTCTCTCACTTCGTCCCAGCTTACCCTTCCCCCTCCCCGTGTCCTCAAGTCCATTCTCTACGTCTTCGTCTTTATTCCTGTCCTGCCCCTATGGCACATAACTTCTAAACTTCATTTCTGTAGTTGGAATGATTCTTTGCCTTTTTCCAAGGCAAAAAAGGGAACACGTGATAATGTGTTTGAAAATAGTAAAGAGCTATATGCCCCCATCAGTGACTGCTAGTCCTTAGCACCTTATTTAAAAGGTGAATGCTGGCTCCTGCTAGTTTATAAGTGTTGATAAAACTGTGCATTATTCTTGGTCTGAATTACTGGATACGTGGGTAGCTCATAAAATTATCTTCCGTACCTTGATATTCCCACCACGTGAGTACCTGAATTGATTGACTCTCAGCTTTAACTCTGAAGCCACAGAAAATATTCCTTTCGTGTCCTAATTGTCCTCATGTTTCCCCTTCTAACCATTTTCATCCTGGCCTGCCATATCTATCCAGTCTTAGAAGACCCTGTATCTCCATTCTTAATCATTTCTGTATTGAACCACCCATTGCTAAACACCTCTAAAGGAATAAAAGGAACACACTTTTAGTATATGTTGCTCATACCATCGTGAATGTAAAAAAAAAAAAAAAAACCAAAAAAAACCTTTTGCAACATTAATTCATTCATTTTATAACATTACTTTGTGGAATATAATTAACATAGATACCACTAATATTTATATTCTGCATCAGGCTCTATTCTAGATGCTAGAAATATAGCTGTGAACAAAGCAGAATCCATACTTTCACAGGGCTTTTAGTTTATTAGTGAGTGAATGCAGATCATAAGTAAACTATATGAAATACATAGTATATTAGATGGCGCTATTGGAAAAAATGAAAGAATTGTAGGGAATGCGTGGAAGGTACAATTTTAAATAGAGTTGCAAAAAGTCTTCCTGGAGAAGGGGACGTATGAGCCAAGATCTGGTGGAGGTAAAAAGTGACATATGGGTCCCTAAGAAGAACATTGCCATCAGAGGAAACAGCAAGAAGAAAGGCCCTCATGTGGAAGCATGTCTGACTTGTCTCAGGGAGAGAAAGCAAGTTAATATGCCTTAAATAAAGTGAGAAAGTGAGATATTGTAACAGGTGAGGCCAGAAGTGTTAACAGAAGGCCAGATCTTTTCCAATGACTTGGCTTGTACATGGAATGAGATGGGAAGCCTCTGAAGAATCATGAGCAGAAGGATGATCTGATCTGATTTATATCTTATAAGAAGCATTCTAACAGTTGGGATAAGAACAGAGTGAGAAGGCCCGTGGCAGATGCTGGGTAATCGGTAAGAAGGTTTGAGCATTAATTTGAGTGAATAATAATGGAGGCTTGGACTAGAGAGGTTTAAAAAAAAAAAGTGGTGGTGAGAGGTGGTTAAATTCTGTATACGTTTTGAAGGTAAAGCCAAAAGAAGTTACTGACAGATAGAACGAGGATGTCAGAGGATGATTCCAAAGATATTTGGCATGAGCAACTGGAAGAATGGGTTTAAGTGATGATAAAGATTGCAGGGAAATGGGATGTGGAAGGTTAGAACCTAAGGAGTTCATTTTATAATATGTGAACTTGACGACTCCCATTAGACGTTCAGGTGTAAAGGTCAAGTAGGCAGTTTGCTGTTCAAGTTGGGAGTTCAGGGATGAGGTCTGGGCTGAAGATGTTCACTTAGAATTCATCAAGATTTAAATGATCTTAAGGTTGCGATTTATAAGAAAAAAATATGTTGTTTAAAAAGCGAAGTGGTCCAAAGATTGAGCCTTGGAGCACTCTAAGTTTACAGGTAGGCAAGGAGAGGAGAGCCCAGCATAAAAAAGCTTACGAGAAGAGCAACCTGTTACACAGGAGAAAATCCATGACAACTGGAAGCCAAGTTAAGACAGTGTTTTAAGGATGAGAGACCCATTAACTCTGTCAAATGCTATTGATAGTCCAGTAAATGGGGACTAAGAATAGAAGCAATGCAGAGGTTATTGGTGACACTGACAAGTCATTTCAGTGGAATTGGAAGCATGAAAACCTGAATGAGGTGAGTTCAAGGTAGAAGAAAGGAAGAGAATTTAGAGAGTGCTATGAAGATGACTATTCTGAGACGTTTTTCTGTAAAGTAATGGAAAAAATCTGATGTAGTATCTAAAGAAAGAAGAGAGCTCCAAGGAAAATTGTTTTAAGGTGAGAGTTAATAGAGAATATTTTGTGTTTATGAGAAAAATCTCAGAGAAGAAACAATGATGGAGCAGAGGGAGAAGATTGGCCAAAGCAATGTGCTGGAGTGGTTGAGTAGAAACCAGCACGTAAGTGGAAAGGTTGATCACTGCTTGGAGTACAAACAGTTTATAGCAATAGACACAGTTCATAGGCACAGGGACAGATAGTAGGTATATGCATTTGTTGGGGCATTTTGAAATTCTCTTCTGTTGCTTCATTAGTCTCAGAAAAACAGCATGCTACATCATGGACTAAGAATGTGCATGAAAGAGTAGGTGTTGGAGATTTGAGGAGAGAGAAGACGATTTGAAATAGTTATCTAGGAAAATGGAAGAGACACTAGATTGGGGAAATACAGTGTTAATTCCAGGCATCATGAAAAACTCATTGGTAGTCATATTTAAAGACATGTGGTATGTTTTTCTCCAGTGTGTTCAGCTGTATGTGTCTGGGCAGGACTGGAAAATGAGACAAGTTGGATGTAAACAGATACATATACAGGCTTTGCCAAGAGAGCAGAGAAAATGAGTGAAAGGCAAGGTAGCTAAGGGTGGAGGTCAGGGAGTGGTTATAGTGACTGAACATGGAATTTAAGCAGAATAAGGAGAGAAGTAGAAACATGAGGATGGGTGAGGGATAATCAAAGATGGTGCAGTCAATGGGTTATAGACCCATGAGCCTATATAGACCATTGTTGTTATAGACCATTGTTGGAGTTGGAATTTTAAACTAAGTGAACTGGAAAGACAGGATGTGGTTGCTGGGGGAAAAAAGAATGCTTGTGAATGGAATGTGGAGGTACTGTAGTTCCTGGCAAGGACAAGCTTTAGGGCATGGACCTTGAAAGTGAATAGCTGGAGACACAGGCATTGGAGGGAAGGATGTCAAAGAACTCTAGGCAAAGATATTGAAAGGACCATCTAAGTGGATACCGAAATTCTTTAGAAGTGTGGCAGAAGTAGTGGTGGAGAGAGTGACCATGAACCAGGAGCTAAAATTTTCCAGGAATGAAAGAAAGTGATGAGAGAGCCAAACACCAACTGCAGCAAGGAAGGATACTTGATAGGATACTCTCATGACATGGAATCATGGACATAAAAAGTGGATTTTTTTTAAAGAAAAAGGAGCAGGAAAGTGGCTGATTGCACCTCCGGGAGAGGAACGTGCAGTCTGTGAAGAAGCAAACCTATGCCACTTGAAACGATTCCAAGGTAGGCAGATTTCAGCTTCTGCAAAAAAGTCAAGAACGTGAGGGATTTCACTGATGACTGATTGTCGGTGGAACAAGCAGTTAAAAAGTTTTCATAGTCCGTTCTTTAGTAACTTGATTATACATTCAAGAAAATAGGTGTAGAGGAGAAATAACGTGTACACGTGCAGGCACTACTGATCCAGAGCACAGTTCAATTGCATTAATTATTCTCCTGCAACTATGCACTAGTGACCCAGGTGATGGATTCGAGAGTGCAGATTCAGAACAGCCTCTGGTCTTTCTGAACCATTTCTAGTTCTGTAGCTTCATAGTGTTTTCATGATAGAGAAAAGCATGTTCCTTCGGCTAGTCAGATGGAAAGTAAGAAAATCGTGTAAGATTTTGAGAATAAAATAGCAACTATGATATCAAATGTAAATTTGGCACGCTGATAAAAGTATGTCTAAAACAAGCAGCAAGACGATAAAGAAGTGGTAAAAACCTCTACTAGATGAGTTCTAGCATCATTCCTCCCACTTTTGGCCCAATCTCATTGGGCTTTGATTTTTCGATAGGAAAAATATATACAGTATAAACAGAGGGTGAGACCAGGTAAATCCTAAGATCCTGGCTCTAAAATTTTAGTGTCTTAACCTACTGACAAGGAAAATAATTTTAAAATGTTTCACTGTAATAACTTTCCTTTATACTACTCTGCTTTAAACTATTTGAAAATTGTTTATATAATTTTTAAAATTGGAACTCTCAATAAATAATATTAAATAAACATTGTTTTTGTTATAGAAAGCAAGCGAAAAAATGACATAAATGCCAATACAGAACAAAAAGAGTAAAATTTATCTTTCCCTAACCCCAGGCAAAGGAAAGCATTTTCCTAGATATTTCTCTCTCCTAACCATTTCCATGATATTTAGTGATCAGCATTATAACTAATTTCCTATTATATATGAAACCAATATAAATCTTAGAAAAGAATGATAAAAGGAATAGTGGATGATACAGATGAAAGGGGAAAATGGTAAACATTAAATTTAAAAAAGAAACCATTTCTCTAAAAATTATAGTTGTAAAATTTTACCCTTCATCTACCACATGTGACAGGTATGAAACAAACAAGCACTATGCCCCCAGAGTATACTCTTCAATGGGATTTTTTAGGGACCTTTTATACTAAGATTTAGTCTTTCCTTATGCATGCAGTCAAATTACAGCTTTTGTGAACTGAGCTACAGGTGATAACCCTTTTTTTTTTTTTTTTTTTTTTGTGGTACGTGGGCCTCTAGCTGTTGTGGCCTCTCCCCTTGAGTACAGGCTCCAGATGCGCAGGCTCAGCGGCCATGGCTCACGGTCCCAGCCGCTCCGTGGCATGTGGGATCTTCCTGGACAGGGGCACGAACCCGTGTCCCCTGCATCGACAGGCGGACTCTCAACCACTGCGCCACCAGGGAAGCCCCGGTGATAACTCTTAATAAGGCTGGAATGTAGTCTAGAGCAGTGTAATCCAACGTGAGGTCAGAAGACTGGTTGCCCATCTGTAAACTGTTTCTTGCTAGCCTACAGCAAGATAAGGACCTTGGTAGAATGTGCGTGATGAGATAAGGAGCTTGTACCAGAATATAAGTTACCTATATCATGAGGCACACTCTTAACTTCAGTTGCTATTTTTTTCTTAGTAAGACTTTTGCAGTGAAGGCAACAGTGTGTTGATTTCCATTCAGGCACACTCATGTACCTCCTCATAGACAAGAATTTTGAGTAGCACAGGCAAAGAGATTAAATGTGGAGGGCCTTTCTGCTAGCTACAATGTGAATATGCTGAATCACTCCAATTCTTCATTTTATAGCATAAATTAATTATATACATTATAGATTAACTTCTCTGTAAAGTCCTTAGTGTCTATAGTATTCACTGCTACATTCCCACTACCAGGCACAGAGCTGGACTTCAATAAATGTCTGTTGAATGAATTAGCTGCAAAAAAGAAAAAGAGAGAAATGAGCACTACCCTTGAGACTATTTATTCCATCATATTAAAGCCATCTTTAATAGGAATTCATACTTGTTTCTATTACATTATTTTTCTTTTGCAATTTAAGCAGAGAACTATAAGAACCAAGTTCATAGTAGAATGTATATATATATACATATATATAACAGACATTTATCTCCATCATTAACTCAAAGGGTAGATGCTAAAGAATGAAAGTATATCATGGCTAAGTATTATCTATTGCTGTTACTAGGACTTCCAGTACTAAGTTGAATAAACATGGTGAGAATAGGCCTTGTCTTGTTCCTGATCTTAGAGGAAAAGTTTTCAAATTTTCACCATTGAGTATGGTGTTAGCTAAGGGCTTGTCATATATGGCCTTTATCATGTTGAGATATGTTCCCTCTTCACCAATTTTGTTGAGGATTTTTATCATGAAAGGATGTTGAATTTTGTGAAATGTTTCCTCTGCATCTATTGAGATGATCATATGCTTTTCTTTCCTTCATTTTGTTAATGTGTTGTATCACATCAATTGATTTGCAGTTGTTGAACCATCCTTGCATCCCTTGGGTAAATCTCAGTTGATTGTGGTGTGTGATACCTTAATGTACTGTTGAATTCAATTTACCAATATTTTGTTGAGGATTTTTGCATCTATGTTCATCAAAGACATTGGCCTGTAGTTTTCTTTCCTTGTAATGTCCTTGTCTGGTTCCCCAAAACTTTAGTCTCAAAAAAGCAACACACTCTTAAACTCTCATGGCTTATATGGGTCATGAATTCAGGAGCAGCTTGGATGGGCAGTTCTGGCTTGATGTTTCTCATGATACTGTAGTTAGATATTGGTCAAGTGAGAAGTTATCTGGTGTCTTTGACTCTGTCAGAAATATCCAGTTCCAAGGTGGCTCACTTATATCATTGGCAAGTTGGTGCTGGCTGTCATTGAGAGGCCTCAGCTCTCTGCATAAACCTTCCTCACGGCTGCTTGAGTATCTCATATTATAGCAACTGGTTTCCTCTAGAAGTGATACCAAAAAATTTGTCTTTTTTGAGGCCTAGCCTTGGTTTTCACCACATTTTGTTTATTAAAAATGGTTCACAAGTCCAGCCCACATTCTAGGGTAGGGAAATTAGACTCCTTTTGAAAAAAGGAATGTCAGTGAATTTGCAGAAATACTTTTAAATCACCAAAGATTATTTGGGAGATTAAAATTTCCTCATTTTTTAACTTAAAATACTGATTACTTTAGTCTAAAAGCTAGTAAGTTTACTAAAACATAATTGGCTTTTTCAATAAATTGAACTTTATCTTTCTTTTACTTTCTTTCTTTCCTCCTTTCCTTCCTTCCTTCCTTCCTTCCTTCCTTCCTTCCTTCCTTCCTTCCTCCTTTCCTTCTTTCTCCTCAGCTCCTCCTCTCTTTTCTAAAATCTGCTATTTTGCCCAATTGGCCACCTCAGTTGTCTGTTTGGAAATCTAGTAGGTATAACTTACGTGTTCTTTCCAAGGTCACCCAGCGGAATGTGGAACTCTAAGTTTTCCAAGTGACAGATTCACTCATATTATTTTTAGTTATTTTGAAATAACCTATCAATGACAGCAGTTGTACTTTTTTCCCAAGGCTCTGTGATTGTGAATACAAGATTCAAGGAAGTGAGTTTCTAATGACTGTGAGACAGACACTGGGGTGGGGGAAAAAACTTAAAGCGACAAGGTCAGAAAGAGTTTTCGTCACCCACATCATTTAAGTCTGGATGCATGATGTGGTAAAAACAAACTGATGACTAGATAATGCACTACAGACCTTTCAAATAGCAGGAGCAAAAGTCATTTTTTCTTTTATTTCTTATTTATTTCAATTAATAATGCATGATGGTGATCTCTGCAGTTTAGCACAGCAAGTTCCAGTCGTCTCATTTTCTATCTGCAGTAGAGAGATGTTACTCTGTCTTCAATACAGGTTGTGGCATTTGTTACATAATAAAAACCAGAATCATATTTAGTGTGGCTAACTTTTTGAACCTCTCTATAACAAAAGGATACATTGTTGTCTTAGGCAAAGAGATGATGTCATGTCATTTCTTGTTAGAGATAAGGGGGTAAAGTTTATACAGTGAGCAGAGGCAGGGGGTTGAGAGAGCCATTCTCTGAATATCACTTCAGAGTTTCATAGAATATCATAGGTGAGCCATATTAAAGCAGTATAAAATACTTATATAACTACTATATGTTTTAACATATTTCATATTTAATTTCTAGTAAATTAGGTTTCAAAAGCTAAAATGTTTAGCCAAGACCAGCAAAACTTTTCAAACCTATAAATATTTTTGCTTCTCTCAAGCTAGGTTTATGTTGTAGCTCCATCTGAATTTCAGTGCACATGGATCAAATACTGGCATCACGAGAACTTTCTCTGACACTAAAGGTCAGAAACATCAAAAATAGTACTAATAGAATAAGAAATAACAGAGAGGTGCTATCCAAGAATGTCTGCATTTAGTGTACATCCAGACAGCTGAGTAATTTTCCCATAGTTATGTTATAAAGTAGATACCCTCATCCCAACTTGCATTCGAAGAATTTTTCAGTGGTTTCTGATGATAAAGAACTTCAATCCCAGTTGTTGAAAAGCAACATGATTGTCAGTGTTTATTCTATGCAATTTACAAGAATAGGAATGACCTGTGAAAGTGAAAGCAGTGCTAACTTGTGTTATAGCAGAGTGCCTTCTAATACAAGATAGTTTAATATCATAGACAGTTTTGAGACTTAAGGAAAAGAAATTACCAACTGCTAATGGATTTTTAGACTCATCTTCCCTTTTAGGGCTCTAGATTTTAAGACAATTGTGGGGAAATTGAAAATTTTCATTCAAATGTTTCTAAACAGTAAAAGAATAGTAGCATTTTTGAGCATAGGGCTAGAGCAGACTATTGTAGGAACATATCACTGAGTTTAAATTTAAACATTTGCCAGAAGATGCATTTTAGATAGTGCAAAATTCTGAGAGAAAAACCTACCTAAATTACATAATTTAGTCACCCAGAAAATTATTCTAGCATAAAAACAAAAATTTCAAAATCTTAGGTAATTTGTGAATCCCAAAGAGCTAATTACCATTGTTTTTTTCTTCTCAGTCTTTTTCCTAACATGGAAGAAAGAAAAACCTAAGAATAGGTGATTCAGGAAAGACAAGAGAAGCCCTATCTGAGTTTTATCAGACTAGGTAACAGCAGAGTTTGTTGCTAATAGGAGACATTGCCACCATTTCTTTTTTCATAAAGAGAAGAAAGTCAGCTGATAAAATGGAAGCTTTCCTTGATGAGCCTAAGTTCTAATTAAAATCTTTTCATGATTTGGCTGAATACGGAAGCACACTAGAATCTCTTGACGTAGCCTACAGGGCAGTGGGCAGGAAAGAGTTAGGCTGTAAAATTTTGTGCCATTTCAGGTGGAGTGGAGAATGGAGATGCTGTTTGAAGCTTCAATTCAAGATGTATCAAAGAAGGCTGAGGGTCAAAGGCGATCTGAAAGCTTCTTTCTTTCATCTAAAAGACAGCCTGGACCATACTATTCCTCCCAGTTTTTCTGAGTAGGAGAAGAGTATAGAAGAGAGCAAAGAAAATATTCAAAGTAAAGATACAGTCAGACAAAGAGAAACGACCTTATGCTTTCCAAGGGTCAAAGTCAGGAGAATTTTTAGCAGAGTAGACAAAGCAGGCGCAGATGGCATCACTAATACCAGTAGAATCCAGAGCGGCTAGAACCATAGAAATATAGGTGACAAAGACTGAGAAATTGTAGAAATAAACGGTTGTGGGACATTGGCACTGAGAGCTACAGATGTGGGACCAGTAGTGCAAAAGAAGGGGACGCAATGCAAAAGGGATTCAGATAAGACTACCATGTTTACACAGAAATTCTTCCTTAAGATGTTGATTTCACCACAGTAAGGGATTGAAAGAATGAAAGGTGTGTGTGTGTGTGTGTGTGTGTGTGTGTGTTTTACCCTCTTTCCTTAGGGCTCAATTGTTTTAGGGGTCCAGAACAGAGATCTTCCACCTCTAAAACAATATTATTCCATCATCTGGATTTAAATATATAGTTTATACGTGTGTGTGTGTGTGCGCGTGTGTAGGAAAGGAATGGAATTGAGCAGATGCTATTGAGCATAGGTGGTGGACCCGAAAGGCAGCACTTTTCATCTTCCTTGACTAGGAAGGAAAGAGGTTTCGGTGAAGTTCGTGTGGTTTTCTCAGTGATGATGTAGGGCCCCTGTTTGTTTTTGGCAGGCAGGAGGCTGGGTGCAGGGCAGGATGCTTGGGAAGCCTGGATCCCAGACATGAGCCCTGCAGAACCGCAGCAAGTTTCTTTATGCCTAAGTCTGCTAGGAGCGAGAATCATCTTTGAGCCTCTCAGAGGCATCATTGCTTGACAGAAATAGGAAGAGCAGGTGTTCATTAGTTGTGATTGGAAGGAGAAACAGCAATAATCGGATTTACCGTGATTTAAGGAGCAAATCCTCCCGTGTTCCAAGCACTTTGTAAACCTCAAAGATTCTGCCTTAGAGTGACAGAGAGATCCAAACTTCTCATATTGGGAATCTCAATTTGCTTTTAGATAACCATAATGGTACTTCTTGCTCTTGAGTGTTGAGCAAATACCTATTAAATACATAAATTATGCTTAGTACCTGTAAAAAGTTTGCTGTCTGAGTTTTATTTGTACATGGGTTTATTTGTACAAAAAACAATGTTAAAACTTTGGTGACTTGAAATGGACAAACAGGTTTCCCTTCTAAAGGAAAGGGAAAAAAAAGAGTAAAATGGCAATATAAGCATGAGAGTATACCAGAAATTAAAAATTTCTGTGATGTGCTGTAGAATGAAAGATAAAATAAAAAGGAGTGACAATCAATGATTCTATTTCTCACATCTCCAAAAAGAATGTGGAGAAAATGAAATACGTAATAGAATACGATATTTCCAAAGAAGTTGGAGAGCCCTCAAAAATCTTTCCATAATGGACTTCCATGGTGGTACAGTGGTTAAGACTCCATGCTCCCAGTGCAGGGGGCCAGGGTTTGATCCCTGGTCAGGGAACTAGATTCCACATGCATGCCGCAACTAAGAGTTCGCATGCCGCAGCTAAAAGATCCCACAGGCCACAACAAAGATCCCGAGTGCCGCAACTAAGAGCTGGCAGAGCCAAGTAAATAAATTAAATAAATAAATATTTTAAAAAAATCTTTCCATAATACACAATGCCTGTCTCCTTCTAATGTTTTTTTTTACTTTTTTTACTTCTGTTAACTCTCAACTCTGTTTCTTCAAATTGTTAAGAATTTGTCAATTTTATCTTTTATCTTTTGGCTATCAGATGTATCTCAACTTTACCACTTAAAAAATATCTCCCTGACTTTTAAAATTTTCCTCATTTTGAGTATTATTTTATTCTAATTTACAAATTCTTAGTCTTATAGTTTTCCAAATTTTAGTCTCTGGTCTTAATTTTTGGTTATCTCTTTCTCATTTAAATCAATTGTTAGGTTTAAAATTTTGCTTTAATACTGGTTGAATGTTTTCCCTTTCTTTTTTTGTTTTTTTTGTTTGTTTGTTTTTTGTGTGTTACGCGGGCCTCTCCCGTTGCGGAGCACAGGCTCTGGACACGCAGGCTCAGCGGCCATGGCTCACGGGCCCAGCCGCTCCATGTCATGTGGGATCTTCCCGGACCGGGACACGAACCCGTGTCCCCTGCATTGGCAGGCGGACTCTCAACCACTGCGCCACCAGGGAAGGCCCTCCCTTTCCTTTAATAACCGTATTCCCTTCTGAAAGTTACCCATTCCTTATTTTTATTTTTCTGACTTATCTTGATCATAGCTGAACAGTGGACAGAATGGCCATCATGTGTGAGAGGATGACATCTTTTTTGATCTTCCTGTTCTAATGGGTGCCACCCCTGTTTCCCAAGCCTTGTTGTATTTATGTGTTTGTTTTAAATAAACAGTGATTTTTGTATGAGCAGAGTGGTACAGAAATCCAATTTAGCTTTTTCCATACGCATAATTTTCCCAGTGCCATTTATTCCATAGATTTGTCCCAATGATCTCTTAATACCATCTTTGTTATGTATCATATTTTCATATAGGTGTTAGCTTCAGAGCTCACTATTGAATTTTCATTGGTTAATTTTTCTAAAATAAGGTATACATATATACGAGTATATTTATATAAACATATACATATATGGTTATATTCAGACACCTACATACATGCAATAACCATAAGAAAAATCGAGAGCAGTCAGGATTGTGATTACATGGGGGAATTGGGTAGGAGATGGATCTGAGAGGGTCATGCAAAGGACATCAAAGTTCCTAATATTAATCTATTTATTAGGGTCAGTAGCATGTACGTATGTATTTACTTTGTTCATAGTCATTTAATAGTCATTAAATTGTACATATATTATGTACCTATATATCTTTTGTACGTCTGTTGTATTTTTCAACAGTAAATAGATGAGCAAGATTATGATTTATTTTTCCTGTTTACTAAAATGCACAATCGCGTGGAATGCAAGGTAGAGATCTGAGACAAAAGTAAAATTCTGTTCTGTTTACTTAAGTTGCAGATAGTTGTGAAATATCTCAGCACAGACAGACATTCATTTGCTGGAGCTCAAAGTAGGAGTTCATGCTGCAGATAACAGTTTGGAAATCTTAGCCCCGGGAATGGGTACGTAAGCCAGGAATGAAGGAGCGCAGAGGAAATGAGGATGGCTCAAGACTGTAGCCTGAAGGCAACTTCCCTTCAGAAGACAAGGAGAAGAATCCAGCCAAAAGACAGCAAAATCCCTGCCAGTGAATTAAGAGCAGTTTGTTTCAGGGAAGCCCAGAGGGGAAAATATTTTTTTAAAAAGCCAGTGGACAGTCTTAGTAAATTATGTTGGGAGATCAAGAAAGACAAATTCAAAGAATTGCTTATTTTTTCCACAAGGAGATTACTGTACCCCTGATGCGAGCAGAGGCGTGATGGGAGCAGTTTGGAAGGATTAGGAGTGAATCGAGAATTTTACCCTAAGAAATTCCTCACAAAATCTATCTCTTGTCTCCTAGAGTAAAACCCATGATAAGATTTATAAATAGTGGTCAAACAAGCAATAATAACCTAAATTAGTAAACTGGGTAAAGGAAAAAGTATAGGACTCTCTACCAGAGTAGAAAGAGAGAGCATGGTACGGATCCTGTCCCTCCCTGTGATGGTTAATTTTATGTTTCAACTTGACTGGGCTAAGGGGTACCCAGGGGATTGGTAAAACATTATTTCTGGGTGTGTCTGTGAGGGTGTTTCTGGAACGGGTTTGTATTTGAATCAGTAGATTGAGTAGAGAAGATGGCTTTCACCAATGTGGGTGGACCTCATCCAATCCACTGAGGGCCGAATAGAACAAAAAGTCAAAGGAGGGGCAAATTGTCTTTCTCTTCTCCAGCTGGGAAGTCCATCTTCTCCTGCCCTTAGACTTGGGAGCTCCTGGTTCTTGGGCCTCCAGACTCTGGGTATACCAGTGGCCTCCCCATTTCTCAGGCCTCTGTACTCAGACTGAATTATACCACTGGCTTTCCTTTTTCTCCAGCTTACAGACAGCAGATCTTAGGACTTCTCATTTTCCATGATGACGTGAACCAATTCCTAAAATATATCTCCTCATATGTATATTATCAATATATGTATCTTCCTCGTTCTGTTTCTCTGGAGAGCCTTGACTCAGACATGCTGACATTTGCACAGACAATCCCGAGCAATATGGCACAATCTTGAGTGAAGCCACCAAAGGTGGTACACTCTCTTTTTCTTCTTCTGATCATGAAACAAAGGAAACAGCATCTGGAAAGTGCTGTAGAGTTATATAAAGTGGAGAAAGAAAACAGAAGGTGACTCTGCTAGAGAGAAAGGCATCAGGACTATACATTGCATAAGAAAAATAATCTTGAATCACGTGGGTACGGAATTAAGGCAGCACCTAGTTAAGGCAGATTTACTATAAGGTAATAAAGCTTAAGCTTCAGGTTTCACTCACTTACGTGAGTCCCTTTTAAGGCCTTGAACCTAATTTTATTTTCATAATTTTGCCTTATGTTCCTTAACAAGGGCCCTAAAATTTGTATAAGCTCCCTAAACGTCAGTTTACCCTTGCCTATAACTAACAAGAGGAAACCTTGGTAGTGTACATAAAAAATTCATAAAGGAAAAAGCAGAGATTCTGTTAGAAGTAACACCACCACCTCTACCCTCTTGACTGTTCCCTGTCCCACAGAAATTGGATAGAGACAATTATTCAGCCTTCACACCATATCTCAGGGAGAACATAAAGCAGTGCTGGCCTCGATACTGCAGGAAAACAGCTAAGTTACTTTCACAATTAGGCAAGCATGTGTAGTGTCTAGATAGGCACAACCAGGAATAAGAAAGAAAAAATTAACTGTCATGGCATCTAACCAAATACACTATGGCAAAAAACTTAAGAAAGAAAGCATGGGAAGAAAGAAAAAGAGCTCATCCAATAGGAAATCATTACTTGAAGAACAAAATGAAATTCTTCCCAACTGCTTCACGTTGTAGAACAAATTAAGAACAAATTAAGAAATGTGGTTTCTATAAAAAAGCTCCAAGAGGAAATGATAAGATAAAAATTAATTTGAAAAGAATTGCAAATGTAAGGGGGAATGAGGATTAAAGCATCATAATAGAATTAATAAATTAATTAGAAACAAAGAACAAAAAAGACAAAACTAAAAATAAAATTGCTGACATAGAGCAAGTGTTTGAAATAATCACAGATTTTAAAAAAAGCTTAAAGAAACAGAATGAAACAATTGGACACGGATGATAGAGCAAGATAAGCTGACATTAAGTATAATTTTTCTCAGTGTTGAAAAACTCAACATTAGAACAAAAGATTATTTTTAAATTTAATACAAGAGGAGTTCCCTGAGATAAAGAAATAATTAAATCTGAAAATTGAAAGAGAACGCTCTTCAAGGATTTGATATAGAAATGTCAAGACCAACGTATATTCTAAATCAGCTATTTAAGTGGTATTTTAAAGAAGTCTTTTTAGAGCATGTAGACTTAAAAATCAACTCACCTACAACAGGAGAAAATCAGGCTCACATCAAAATTCTCCTTAGCAAACTGCAAGGCCAGAAGACAATGAAGTAGTTTCCACAACAGTCTTAGAAAAGGGTGACCCAACAATATTATGCCCAAAGTATCAGTCAAGTATAAAGGCAACAGGGATATATTCTTAGCTGTGAAAAATATCAAGGAATACACAACCTAAACACCCTTCTTGGAGGGAAACAATGTTTGACAAAGAAATTCAGAAAATTAAGAGAAGGATGAAAATGAAGACAAAAGCATAAAATAATTAGTGGTAAACATTAAACCAAAAAAAGAAAAACCCCACAGAAATCCAATTGTAAACAACATTGAAAATAATTATTTTTATAAAAGAAGTAAGTCATAGGTTTGCAGAATATAAAATATTAATAGCAAAATTCAAATGAAGCATCTTATTTAAAATAATATGTACAATATGATTCCATTTCTATAAAAAATATCAATCATTCATTTTTACATGTATTGAATGATATATGCGTTTGCTTTGTATAAATGAAGATAATTTCAGATGTATTTGGAGATGTATTTGGAGATTTTTTCCAAATCTTTCATCTTTATAATTTCTCTGCAAAACTTAAACTTTATAACTTGTATTTATCACTTTGAAAAACAAAGTTATTTTAAAAAGTAAAATCATAAATTTCATAATGTTATCAGCGTTAAGGGTGGTAGACATGAATGATTATTTTCTTCTTTGTGTGTTTTTTTTTTTTCTGCAGTGTTCTGAATCCCCTCACCCCACTTTACTGTCAAAAAATTATAAAACATGCACGTAAGGAAAGTGTTAAATGGGTAAATGTAAGAAAGTATCTGAAAAGGTTTGGTTAAGTCAGAGAAAATGGTATAATTGAAAGGAAATGTGGACTTAAGGGAGGGTTTTTGGTTTTTTGTTTTGCAGTACGCGGGCCTCTCACTGCTGTGGCCTCTCCCGTTGCGGAGCACAGGCTCCGGACGCGCAGGCTCAGCGGCCATGGCTCACGGGCCCAGCCACTCCGCGGCATGTGGGATCTTCCCGGACCGGGGCCCGCACCCGTGTCCCCTCCATCGGCAGGCGGACTCTCAACCACTGCGCCACCAGGGAAGCCCAAGGCAGGGTTTTTATTAGAGGATTAGAGCATGTTTGTATGCTAATGTGAAAGATCCTATGTAGCTAGAAATTGATGCTGTGGGTGAGATGGAGATAATTAAGTGAGGGGCCATAGTTCCTTAAAGAGGTTATAAAGGATAGAACACAGAACGTTAGCAGAGTGACTGTCCTTGGAAACAAGGAGGGCTAATCATTCCACTGTAACAAAAGAGAAGAAGGAAAAAATGGGTACTAATGTAAGCAGGTTGTTTAGGGATGGAAAAATGGAGAGAATTTGCTCCTGGTGGTTTCAATTTTCTTAATGAATTGTATATTACCTGACCATACACTAGGAGGAAATAATATTCTATTAGAATATAAATACTAGTTATTATAACAAAACAAATCCCAGCTTCTCAGCAGCTGAAAATAACAAAAAACCCCACCTATTTATTGTGTACACAAAACCAATGTGAATATTCCTGATAGACAAGTTATTTTTTTTGTAGTCACTCATGACCCAGGTTCTTTCCAACTTGTGACTTCACCATCTTCTAGGTCCTCACTGTGCTTTTCCATTCAGCCCACAGAAAGAGAAGGATTGTATGTAGAAGATATTTATGGGCCAGGTCCCAAAGTGATGGATATATCTTCTGCCTACATTCCATTGCCCAGAACTCAGGAACATGACTACTTCCAGCTGCAAAGGAGGCAAGGGGAGCTTGTGAGTCCAGGAGAAAAACAAAATGATTCGGAGAGGAGTTAACCAATTTTTGCCCCAAGATAGCGGTATAAAATAATTTCAGGTAGTGGGGCAATAAGTCTATTTGAGATGTAATATGATTATTGGGCCACACTGAGTGCAAATCAAAAAATCTTAAATTAACCATGTTAAATTTGTAAATGTGAATGTCACACGTATGCAGCAAAATCTCCTTGGCTCAGGTGGGTGATTTCCTCAGTAGGTATTCTGCAGTTCAGTTCACATACAGAAAAGAGAGCTGTTAGGGCTCATCCAGACCTACTAGTTGAGAAAAGTAGAGGGAAAGCCACAACCAATTGAGAATATTTGCAAAAGCGAGATGTTATTTATGGACCATAGAAACCAGGCTGATCTAGGAAGCAGATGGATACTGAAAAAGTGATAGAGTTAACATATCGGAGGTCAGATATTTGTAGCCATAGAAATATTTGATAGAAAAGCTATAAAAATGAAGTTGTTGATCTCACAGTGGATTACTTTAAGTCTACTTTAAAAGTTTCTAGTGATAACAAGGTTTATTCATATTATCAGAAGAGGTAATGGCAGCACTAAAATGGATGAAAAGGTCATTGGAAAAGAATACGGCAGAAAACTGAAAGACCAGGGGAGAGGATTTGTACATACTGAAGTTGGAAAGAAAAGTGACATGAGTAGGGAGAAAAATTATTAGGTAAGTTCTAGCGTTCAATGAATGAGCTGGGTGAAAGGAAGACTGTTAGATGACAGTGTGAATGAGAAGGATGAAGTAACTTATCCAGAGGAACAAATCTGAAAAAAATGAAGTTGAAGTAATGGATTGCAAGGAATATTGGGAAGAGGAGAAAGAAAACAACCTCAAGTTAAGAATAGGAAGAAGTTACCCCAGTAGATATCTGGAGTTTACATGAGGCAAGGAGAAGAGAAGAAAATTTCAAGGGGAGGTTAAAGGTACTAGGGAGCTTTGTAATCACAGTGGGTGAACTGGTAGTTGTGGGGTTTTTGTGAAGAAGACTGTGTGGGTGCTTGGGTCAGATGAATGGATACCAAGCATGGAGAGGAAAGTAGAATGGTAATACCTGGAAAGCTCCCACATCTGGTCATGACCGGGATGAGCAGAGACAGAAAGTATGATGCTGTTATAGGACTGTAAGTATTATAAGCGATAGTCTTAGTATTACTCTGGATTCTTCTTTAAGGAAGCTGCTCCTGGCATGAGGGGAGAATGCAGAGAAAAGAAATAAGACAAATGCGAGAATATTGGAAGGGTAAAATACAGAGTTACTGGTGACTGAGTAGAAGAGATAAAAGAAAGAAAAAAGGATGACTCCCTCATTTCTGGTTTAAACAATGGGATGGCTATTGGTGTAGTCATCAAATATAGGAAGCATTGCCCCAGGAGCATAGGTATCATGGTTTGTTTTTGTCTTTGAAAGAGGAAAAGGACAAATTAATTATTCAAATGGAGATGGAGATGTTTCATTGAATATCTGCAAAAAAGTTTAGGAGAGATATCTGTGCTGTAGATATAGAAGAACATCAACGTTTACAGGCTGAGTAGAAGGGGAAAGCAAAGAAGACTCAGAAGAAACAGCCAGAGAAATAAGAGAAAAACAAGTAGGGACCTGTATTATAAGAGTCATACAACAAGAGGGAGAGATAAATCAATAAGGTAAAAAAATGCCAACAGGTAAATAAGCAAGAAGGTTCAAAAGTGTTAATTGATTTGTGTGACATGGGACACATATCGTTCCTGCTTCTGTAGTTGCCCAAAATTTTCTGGAATGAGATTCTACTGGATTTTCAGGTTTTCTGAAAATCATTCTACTATATTCAAATATATCTTAATTTCATCAATGTATGCGTAATCTATTTTTAAAAGATTGTATCAGATATAGTAATTTAAATAACACTATTATCAGATAATATATTTAAGTATAGCAGTTTAAAAATACGTCACCCTCTGCAAATGCCATTTTCAGTACAGGTACTAGTTCAAGTTTTTAGAGTAAACTCCAAATACTCATCAATAGTGGAGAAATAATTTGTAAAGTAAAATAATCCATCACATATGGTCATTATGCAGCACAGTTTCTGCATGAAATACAACATCTATGGGAATTTTGTATGAAACTGTCTGGATTTGTAATTCAAATTTCCATTTCCTAATAAATTATTATACATATAGTAAATATACCTTAAGTGACTATTTTTTCAAAGGCCAAAAAAAAAAACACCCACAGAAATTAATGAAAATGTAACTTACGTGGGAAAAGAAATTTAACTTAAAACTGCTATAGATCCTGTCAGATCCTCAGATACTCTTTTGCAATAATCAGTTTACCAAAGAGAAGCTGAATTTGAAGCAGCAGGAAGTGCTTTGACAATTTAGGAAATGCCTCTCTCAAGTCTGACAGCTTTATTAACACTACTTTTTTTTCCCCTACAAATGCATATTTATTATTTGCTCAGTACTATAATGACTTATGGACCCAGCAGATTCAAAATTTGTTTTTACAATACAGGGCTTGATGCCAAGTATGTGTCTACTTTTTAACCTTTTTTCCGCCTTCTTTTCTATTTCTTAAGGCAGACTTAGATTCATAATATATTTATTCCACTGCTGAAATGCAAGGCAGCAATCTGCTTGTGTGGGTTGCAGGGAGTCCCAGATACTAGCTTTTTAAGACTGTCTAGATTATTTTCAATTTTTGGACCACAGAAGTCTACATTATCATACTTCTATTCTCATTTTGACAAGGATCATAAGGCAGCCAATATGGTTTTTGAAGGTCAGTAAGGCAATGCAAAAAGTAAAAAATCACAAGTGGCTAGCCATATGAGAATATGTAAAGCTTTCTTGAGTTTGCTCATTGGTTTAACAAACTTAGCTACATTAGAACTATGTGGGAGAGCTAAGTAATTACACTTTCTCAGATTTGCAAACCAAAGTCGATGGCAAAAGATTTTTTGCAAAATCAATCCTCTTTCTAAGTGGGGCAATCCTTTACATTTATCCTATAGAGTTATTTCTTTTTAAATAATAAAGACAACACCAAAGGGAATATTTTTAACCAGTATAGCTGATTAAGAATTCTTCTGAATGATGTATTCCAATTCTAATGAACTAAATCAGCTTTATTAATTCAAAAATTACGGTTCTGGGACTTCCCTGGTGGCTCAGTGATTAAGAATCTGCCTGCCAATGCAGGACACGGGTTCGATCCCTGACCAGGGAAGATCCCACATGCCACGGAGCAACTAAGCCCGTGCGCCACAGCTACTGGGCCTGTGAGCCACAACTACTGAAGTCTGTGTGCCTAGAGCCCGTGTTCCACAACAAGAGAAACCACTGCAATGAGAAGCCTGCGCACCGCAACGAAGGGTAGCCCCCGCTTGCTGCAACTAGAGAAAGCCCGTGTTCAGCAACGAAGACCCAAAGCAGCCAAAAATAAATAACTTATATAAAAAAAATTACGGTTCCACCTGACTGACAATGGAATATAGCTCCAGAGAACCATAGCATGAATGTTTAAGAACAGGAACATTGTAAAAGGTCTGTGTGTGTGGCTTTGATTCCCAGTTCTGCCAATGTCTGTATGACTTGGCTGAAGTTACTAGCCTCTCTGTGCCTCAGTTTCTTCATCTGTAAATGGGAATAATAATGACATCTTTCACATACGGTTGAGTAAGGACTAAATTAGTCAATATATGTAAAGAATTTAGGACATAGCTTGGCATGAATTAAACTCTACCTGAATATTAGCTACAATAGGTATTAGCTAGAATAAAATTTTTCTCTATCATTTTCAAAAAAGCAACTCACTTCCTCTTAAATTTGGGCAATTAATTTCTTGGGCAAAGTTCTGCCATCATCTGTTGCAGAACTTGTAGCAAAGAAATTCCAGAGGATGTAACTAGTATCTGGGGAACATTACTCATAGGTCAATCCAACAAGCATTTAGTAACAGCCTACTAGGTGACAGGTGGCTCTTAGTTGCTAAAGTAGAAAAAATGGACAAGTCTTTGCTCTAGGACTGCTCCATCATATTTGCAAACATCTAAGGAGATAGATTGCATCAAGAAGTGATGGGTGTTGGGCTTCCCTGGTGGCACAGTGGTTGAGAGTCCGCCTGCCGATGCAGGGGACACGGGTTCGTGCCCTGGTCTGGGAAGATCCCACATGCCGCGGAGCGGCTGGGCCCATGAGCCATGGCCGCTGAGCCTGCGCGTCTGGAGCCTGTGCTCTGCAACAGGAGAGGCCACAGCAGTGAGAGGCCCGCGTACCGCAAAAAAAAAAAAAGTGATGGGTGCTAAGGTGCATGTTCACCATGTGGACTGGGAGAGAGCGGTGGAGCCTGCTCAGGGGAGGCAAGCAAGGTTCAGAGGGGGTCCCATGTGAACAGAACCTGAAGCCTGACTACAAACCCCAGCCTATTTCAGTGATTAAACACCTTAGCTATCAAGGAACATGGTAAAAATCTCTGCCCTTTAAAATTAAATGTGTAATGGAACTTGACCTTAGCACCTCTCTTGCAATTTTAGGTGAAGGCATGGGGTTCGCACCAGCTCTAGACGCCTTGCTCCTCTTTAATTCTCTGTCACAAGAGTCACAGATGAGTACAGAGCATCAGTGATTTGTATGATGAAACCCATTATTTCCCCCTCCTTATATTTCTTCACAGATAAAATGCCACAAACATTATTCTCAAGGATAAAATGCTGAGGTGGCAGGGGGAACACTATAGAAACATTTGAATATAAAAATGGATTTAGGGCTTCCCTGGTGGCGCAGTGGTTGAAAGTCCACCTGCCGATGCAGGGGACATGGGTTCGTGCCCCGGTCCGGGAGGATCCCACGTGCTGCGGAGCTGTTGGGCCCGTGAGCCACGGCCGCTGAGCCTGCGCGTCCGGAGCCTGTGCTCTGCAACGGGAGAGGCCACAACAGTGAGAGGCCCGCGTACCGCAAGAAACAAAAACAAAACAAAACAAAACAAAAAACAACAACAACAAAAATGGATTTAAAGGACAGAATACTATCATTGAATACATAGTTAAAGTGTCGATGGAATCATAGACAGTTGTCATAGCATTTAACTTTTTCTGTGTTTTAGGCTAATGTTCAAATCCACAGTTTCATCGTGTTTGGCTTGGCAGGCACATCCCACTCACTCTGAGGGCGTGTGGCAGGGAAAAGGAGCCAGGCTGCTCACAGAGTAGATGGATCCCAATTGCTTACTCATCTCGTGACAGAAGGGCTTTTTTTAGTTGTAGTGCTGCCAGCATGTAAAGTGAGAAGCAGCTGAAACGATTTAGAATCACCTGCAGATACTTTGGGACCTTGGTATTTAGTTTTTAGACAGAGAACATCAGAGGAAGCATGACAGCCTAGAGTTAGAAGGGACCCACTTGAGTTTACTACTCCACCCTTCACCCCTACAGTTAAAAGAGAAAGGATCCACACCCAGGAAAGAATAAGTGCCCTGAACAAAATGGCACATCTATCTGGTACCAATATCAAGGCTAGAATCCAGATTTGGTGGATCATGTTTTATTTCCACTCCACCATGAATTCTTCCTGATAATTATGAGTGAAATACAGTAGAGCTTTCATATTCTGGTAAAGTGCTTTCTGAGACTTTCTCAAATTTGAGAACACAGCTCTAAGCATATATGCTTTCAAATGCAATAGCATATAACTGAAAAATGCCAATGATATCTTTGGGCTTTTCATGCATGTGTTATATGGGACTACTGTTTGTTTATACAGCTATTAAAATACGTGTCTCCAAAAGCACATTTCCTTCTGAAGTTACATATTTCTTACTAGGAGTTAATTGCTTTTTCAGATTTTACTAAAGTTTTATCTTTCACAATAAGAACAAATTTTTGACTATTCAGAACATTTGCTGAATTAGATTCACAAATCACTTATTTTTGTTCTCATGTAAAACTTATGGTGCGTTTGAAAACTTCAGATTTTCAAGCCAACATATAAGGTGACAATCCACTTTGAATTTACCGAAAATGTTAATTTATGGATAAAAACATTAATACTTTTAATGAATATCTACCACTAGCAGCTGGATTTCTTTCCAGAGTCATTTTTCACAATAAAACACAGTTTTATAGCACTTCGTTAGGATTTTATAAACTATAAATGTTAGACAAGAACTCAAATCTACAATGAATGCGGGTGCTCAGTGGTCATCTCACTCACTAGCTGAAGTTCATTTCTATCCGTCAGACTTGGGCTGTAAGTCACTCTCACAATTAGCAAAAGTAAATATTGCTATATAACACAGATGTGCACAATGACTCAGTAATCTAAAGCAGTGTGTTAAATGTATCATGTCAAGATATCTTTTACTCTTATTACGTCCATCTTCTAGCCTGTACCTCAGAGTGCAGTGTTTTCCACATTTGACAAGTGGAAACTGAATTAACATTAAGTTTGATTACATAAAGTGTGTCCTTGTGTACCTTTCTTTTTTTTTTTAACATCTTTTTTCGAGTAAAATTGCTTTACAATGGTGTATTACTTTCTGCTTTATAACACAGTGAATCAGCTATACATATACATATATGACCATAGCTCTCCCTCTTGGGTCTCCCTACCACCCCTCTAGGTGGTCACAAAGCACCGAGCTGATCTCCCTGTGCTATGTGGCTGCTTCCCACTAGCTATCTATTTTACATTTGGTAGTATATATAAGTCCATGCCACTGTCTCACTTCATCCCAGCTTACCCTTCCCCCTCACCGTGTCCTCAAGTCCATTCTCTACATCTGCATCTTTATTCCTGTCCTGCCCCTAAGTTTTACAAAACCTTTTTTTTTCTTTTAAATTCCATATACATGTGTTAGCATACGCTATTTATTTTTCTCTTTCTGACTTACTTTACTCTGTATGACAGACTGTAAGTCCATCCACCTCACTAAAACTAACTCAATTTCATTTCTTTTCATGGCTGAGTAATATTCCATTGTATATATGTGCCACATCTTCTTTATCCATTCATCTGTCAATGGACACTTAGGTTGCTTCCATATCCTGGCCATTGTAAATAGAGCTGCAATGAACATTGTGGTACATGACTCTTTTTGAATTATGGTTTTCTTAGGGTATATGCCCAGTAGTGGGATTGCTGGGTCTTATGGCAGTTCTATTTTTAGTTTTTTAAGGAACCTCCATACTGTTCTCCATAGTGGCTGTATCAATTAACATTCCAACCAACAGTGCAAGAGGGTTCCCTTTTCTCCACACCCTCTCCAGCAATTATGGTTTGTAGATTTTTTGATGATGGCCATTCTGATGGGTGTGAGGTGATACCTCATTGTAGTTTTGATTTGCATTTCTCTAATGATTAGTGATGTTGAGCATCCTTTCATGTGTTTCTTGGCAATCTGTATATCTTCTTTGGAGAAATGTCTGTTTAGGTTTTCTGCCCATTTTTGGATTGGGTTGTTTGTTTTTTTGATATTGAGCTGCATGAGCTGCTTGTAAATTTTGGAGATTAATCCTTTGTCAGTTGCTTCATTTACAAATACTTTCTCCCATTCTGAGGGTTGTCTTTTGGTCTTGTTTATGGTTTCCTTTGCTGTGCAAAAGCTTTTAAGTGGGTCAGAAAGGATCTTAATGTGATTTATGTCATAGAGTGTTCTGCCTATGTTTTCCTCTAAGAGTATTATAGTGTCTGGCCTTATATTTAGGTCTTTAATCCATTTTGAGTTTATTTTTGTGTATGGTGTTAGGGAGTGTTCTAATTTCATTCTTTTACATGTAGCTGTCCAGTTTTCCAAGCACCACTTATTGAAGAGACTGTCTATTATCCATTGTATATTTTTGCTTCCTTTATCAAAAATAAGGTGACATGTGTGTGGGTTTATCTCTGCACTTTCTATCCTGTTCCATTGATCTATATTTCTGCTTTTGTGCCAGTACCATACTGTCTTGATTACTGTAGCTTTGTAGTATAGTCTGAAGTCAGGGAGCCTGATTCCTCCAGCTCTGGTTTTCTTTCTCAAGATTGCTTTGGCTATTCGAGATCTTTTGTGTTTCCATACAAATTGTGAAATTTTTTGTTCTAGTTCTGTGAAAAATGTCATTGGTAGTTTGATAGGGATTGCATTGACTCTGTAGATTGATTTGGGTAGTAGAGTCATTTTCACAATGTTGATTCTTCCAATGCAAGAACATGGTATATCTCTCCATCTGTTTGTATCATCTTTAATTTCTTTAATCAGTGTCTTATAGTTTTCTGCATACAGGTCTTTTGTCTCCTTAGGTAAGTTTATTCCTAGGTATGTTATTCTTTTTTGTTGCAATGGTAAATGGGAGTGTTTCCTTAATTTCTCTTTCAGGTTTTTCATCATTAGTGTATAAGAATGTGCATTAATTTTGTATCCTGCTACTTTACCAAATTCAATGTTTAGCTCTTGTAGTTTTCTGGTAGCATTTTTAGGATTCTCTACGTATACTATCATGTCATCTTCAAGCAGGACAGCTTTACTTCTTCTTTTCCGATTCAGATTCCTTTTATTTCTTTTTCTTCTCTGATTGCTGTGGCTAAAACTTCCTAAACTATGTTGAATAGTGGTGAGAGTGGACAACCTTGTCTTCTTCTTGATATTAGAGGAAATGGTTTCAGTTGTTCACCATTGAGAACGATGTTGGCTGTGGGTTTGTCATATATGGCATTTATTATGTTTAGGTACGTTCCCTCTATGCCTGCTTTCTGGAGGGTTTTTATCATAAATAGGTATTGAATTTGGTCAGAAGCTTTTTCTGCATCTATTGAGATGATCATATGGTTTTTCTCCTTCAATTTGTTAATATGGTTTATCTCATTGATTGATTTGTGTATATTGAAGACTCCTTGCATTCCTGGGATAAACTACACTTGATCATGGTGTATTATCCATTTAATGTGCTGTTGGATTCTATTTGCTACTATTTTGTTGAGGATTTTTGTATCTGTGTTCATCAGTGATATTGGCCTGTAGTTTTCTTTCTTTGTGACATCTTTGTCTGGTTTTGGTATCAGGGTTATGGTGGCCTTGTAGAATGAGTTTGGGAGTGTTCCTCCCTTTGCTATATTTTGGAAGAGTTTGACAAGGATAGGTGTTAGCTCTTCTCTACAAGTTTCATAGAATTCCCCTGTGAAGCCATTTGGTCCTTGGCTTCTGTTTGTTGGAAGTTTTTTCGTTTTGTTTTGTTTTTTGTGGTACGCAGTCCTCTCACTGTTGTGGCCTCTCCCGTTGTGGGGCACAGGCTCCGGACACTCAGGTCCAGCGGCCATGGCTCATGGGCCTAGCCTCTCCGTGGCATGTGGGATCTTCCCAGACCAGGGCACGAACCCGTGTCCCCTGCATCGGCAGGTGGACTGTCAACCGCTGCACCACCAGGGAAGCCCTGTTGGAAGTCTTTTAATTACAGTTTCAATTTCAGTGCTTATGATTGGTCTGTTTATATTTTCTATTTCTTCCTGGTTCCGTCTTGGAAGGTTTTGCTTTTCTGAGAATTTGTCCATTTCTTCCAGGTTGTCCATTTTATTGGCATATAGTTACTTGTAGTAATCTCTCATGATCCTTTGTATTTCTGCAGTGTCAGTTGTGACTTCTTTTTCATTTCTAATTCTGTTGATTTGAGTCTTCTCACTTTTTTTCTTCATGAGTCTGGCTAATGGTTTATCAATTTTGTTTATCTTCTCAAAGAACCAGCTTTTAGTTTTATGGATCTTTGCTGTCATTTCCTTCATTTATTTTTCATTTATTTCTGATCTGATCTTTATGATTTCTTTCCTTCTGCTAACTTTGAGGGGTTTTTTGTTCTTTTTTCTCTAATTGCTTTTGTTGTAAGGTTAGGTTGTTTATTTGAGATGTTTTTTGTTTTATGAGGTATGATCGTATTGCTATGAACTTTACTCTTAGAACTACTTTTGCTGCATTCCATAGGTTTTGGGTCGTCGTGTTTTCATTGTCATTGGATCCTATGTATTTTTTGATTTCCTCAGTGATCTCTTGGTTATTAAGTAGTGTATTGTTTAGCCTCCATGTGTTTGTATTTTTTTACAGATTTTTTCCTATAATTGATATCTAGTCTCATAGCATTGTGGTTGGAAACAATACTTGATACTATTTCAATTCTCTTAAATTTACCAAGCCTTGATTTGTGACCCAAGATATGGTCTATCCTGGAGAATGTTCCATGAGCACTTGAGAAAGAAGTTTATTCTATTCTTTTTGGATGGAATGTCCTATAAATAACAATTAAGTCCATCTTGTTTAATGTATCATTTAAAGCTTGTGTTTCCTTATTTATTTTCATTTTGGATGATCTGTCCATTGGTGAAAGTGGGGTGTTAAAGTCCCCTACTATGGTTGTGTTACTGTTGATTTCCCCTTTTATGACTGTTAGCATTTGCCTTATGTATTGAGGTGTTCCTACGTTGGGTGCATAAATATTTACAATTGTTATATCTTCTTTTTGGATGGATCCCTTGATCATTATGTAGTGTCCTTCCTTGTCTCCTGGAACATTCTTTATTTTAAAGTCTATTTTTTCTGATACAAGAATTGCTACTCTAGCTTTCTTTCTTTCTTTTTTTTTTTTTTTTTTGCCGTACGCGGGCCTCTCACTGTTGTGGCCTCTCCTGTTGCGGAGCACAGGCTCCAGATGCACAGGCTCAGCAGCCATGGGTCACGGGCCTAGCTGCTCCGTGGCATGTGGGATCTTCCTGGACCGGGGCACAAACCCATGTCCCCCGCATCAGCGGGCGAACTCTCAACCACTGCGCCACCAGGGAAGCCACAAGGACAGGTTTAAAGTAGCAGCTTATTAGGGGGCTCTGGCTCACTCAGGCCGGGCGGAGGGAGGGGTACAGAATGCGGGGCCAGCCTGCGGCGGCAGAGGCCAGCATGACGTTACACAAGCCTGAGGCGTGCCGGGTGTTCTCCTGGGGAAGTTGTCCCTGAATCACGGGACGCTGGCAGTGGTGGGCTGCACAGGCTCCCGGGAGGGGAGGTGTGGACAGTGACCTGTGCTTGCACACAGGCTTCTTGGTTGTGCAGCAGCACCTTTAGCGTCTCATGCCCATGTCTCGGGTCCGCGCTGATAGCCACGGGTCACGCCCATATCTGGAGCTCCTTTAAGTGGCGCTCTTAATTTCCTTTCCTTGTGCACCCCAAAACAATGGTCTCTTGCCTCTTCGGTCCAGACTCTTCCCGGACTCCCTCCCGGCTAGCTGTGGCGCACTAGCCCCTTCAGGCTGTGTTCACGCAGCCAACCCCAGTCCTCTCCCTGGGATCCGCCCTCCGAAGCCCGAGCCTCAGCTCCCAATCCCCGCCCGCCCCGGCGGGTGAGCAGACAAGCCTCTCGGGCTGGTGAGTGCTGGTCGGCACAGATCCTCTGTGCGGGAATCTCTCCGCTTTGCCCTCCGCACCCCTGTTGATGTGCTCTCCTCCGCAGCCCCGAAGCTTCCCCCCTCTGCCACCCGCAGTTTCCGCCCGCGAAAGGGCTTCCTAGTGAGTGGAAACTTTTCCTCTTTCACAGCTCCCTCCCACTGGTGCAGGTCCCATCCCTATTCTTTTGTCTCTGTTTTATCTCTTTTCTTTTGCCCTACATAGGTAGGTGGGGAGTTTCTTGCCTTTTGGGAAGTCTGAGGTTTTCGGTCAGCATTCAATAGGTGTTCTGTAGGGGTTGTTCCCCATGTAGATGTATTTCTGATGTATTTGTGGGGAGGAAGGTGATCTCCACGTCTTACTCCTCTGCCATCTTGAAGGTCTTCCCCTTTCTTAACCTATATATATACACAGTGGATATTTCAAGACCTGTAAAGTTTTTCAAATCAAGCATGGCACATTACATAACAAAATCCTTTCTTCTCCCTCTTTCAACTAAAGAACTTTTAGCTGTTAGATATATTGAGCCTCTGAAGAAACCCTTCTATGATGTATTCGAAGTATTTTTGGAATGAGGCAACAAAATTTCAGCAAGTTCATTCCAATAGGAGAGAGCGTCTTTCTTTTTTTTTTTTTCCACTTTTTGTAAAACTTTAATTTCTGAGCATTTGGTGCCAAAACCCAGGAGAGAGCTTATTTCCATGATCACCTCCCCAAATTTTCCTTTTGCGGTTTTTCTCTCTGTTCTTAGGGCTTTGATCCTTTTCTGAAATAGACTTTTTTATCTCTAGATTACATGTCTTCAATGCAGTTGTCCCAGGTTCCTGCTGATCTTTACGGTTCTTTATTCTACTTCTTACTGGTTGGTAGTGATCTCTTTGTACTTAAGATATTCCTCTTTCCAACAGGCAAGTCCTCCTCTTCACGTCAATACAATTTAATCTATTACTATTGGTGTTTTGGATAATTTATAGATTTGGTAGTACATGGAAGAGATTGTGCAGAATAACCTTTCCTTGAGGACATAAGTTATATGCAATATTTTAAAATTTACAGGGCTCAATCAAAACACTGTAATAAATTTGAACTTATATGTAGTCTTTTAAAATTTGCAGGACTCAAACTAAACACTATAATAAATATGAGCTTATGACACAATCACAGTAAAAATAATTGCTTCTTAGAGTTTACATTCTACATTTGTGCTAATATTCCATATATGTTCAGAAATGAACTCCCAAATTTAGAAGATGTAAAAAAGAAAAAGTAACATTTTACATTTTCACAGGGCCTCACCCTTTCATTTGTGTTCTACCAAGACAGCTGTCCAATCTATTGGTATTTATTCTAATAGAACGAAAATCTTCCTTATGATTTCATGATATTGTGTATCAGAAGGCAGAATTTTGAAGCCTTTAGTTACATGGGAAAGAGCAATTTTAAAGTGAAGAATTTGTCTTTCAAGTGTCACTGGAAAAAGTAATTGACTTCATGTAACCTAAAGCTTTGAAAAAAAATATATATATTATAGTTTGAAATAAGAGCAAGAGGTCTATTTTTAAAAAGAATGTTATGTTTAAGATTGAAATGTGTTATAACTAATGTGTATTTCCTTGGTAATTCTTCAAAAATGGACTTAAGATATATGATCTAAATCAGGCTAAACAAATTATTTTCTGGGGCATTTGCTGAAGTTTTCAAAAGTAAAGCCTAGTGTTTTGGGAATGAAGGTGGTAATATTAACCTGGAGTTGTTGTAGCCATCTCTCTACTGGGAGACTGTTGCCTGAAAATAAAAAAGAACCTATAAGAAATGGAGATTAGAAATGGAAGAGAGAGATCTTGCTCATTCCTAGAGATTTCATTTATGAAAGTCAATATATTCCATTAATTTCTGAAGCAAAAGTAGATGATTAAGATTTATCTGTCATGGAAAATTGACAGCAGAAAAGAGAAAGACCAAAGTGAATGAATAGAACAGTTAAGCCCACAGAAAGGAATATAATACAAGAAGTAAAAGAATTTAAGAATTATAATATTTTCAGTGTTTGGAAGTTACTGTACCTAGAAAAATAAAAAAGAGAAAATGGGATTATAGGAAAGATTCAATGTATGAACAAGAAACAGTTAAAATGTCATTGCCAAAATAAAAATTTACTAGAGTAAAATCGTAAGTAGATGAAGAATAAATAGTACTATACAAGATAAAATCAAATTTCTGGACTACAGAGTGAAACCAAAGAAAGTGTAGGTTATCAAGTTGAAAGACATAATGTTCTCAGAAAATACAGCATCTCATTCCCAGAGGGTTAGAAGGAAAAGAATGCAAAGGAAGAAATTTGAAAAGAAGGAAAGAAAATGAGAGAGAGAACAGCTAAAAAACATTTTCCCAAGATAAAGAAAAGACTCAAGTCTTAAAATGGAAAGGAAATATCAAAGACAAAATTGAAATATAAGGAAGAAAACATATATAGATACATACTACACGGAAGTTCGGAATAAAAAGCATAGAATATCTTAGAGGCTATTTATTACAGTTCACCCTCCGACATCCAAAATTCACAACACTTCCGCAGGCAAAATATTCTCATCCCCTCCCAAGTTCCCCCAAATTCTCATCCCAGAAAAGTATATAAGCTCCAGAATCCAGAATCTCATCTCTATCAGTTCCAGGTAAGAATAAAGCACCTCTGATGTAGTTCCTTATTCAAATCACTTAATTACTATAACCATCCCATTTCATGCAAGGGAACAGAGATCTTAACTATTTATTGTAGCCACACAACAGGTCCTGGGAAGGCACTGGTAGCCCTCTGTAGGAGGTGATACAAAGATCTAAGGCCAGTTAAGAAACTCCCAGGTCCTAGACCAAACCAATCGTGTGTAAAAAAGAGGAGTTTAAAAATCTTTAAAAAATTAATAGTGTATGATTCCTTCAAAAAAGAAGAAAAAAGGAAAATAAGAAATCAACATCAGGCTTCTCATCACAAGCAGGAAGTCAAATGAAAATGAAAAAAGAAAAATTCACATACATGAAATCTATATAATTATCATCTTTCTTTAACATGTTTTTGGAGGTCCTGGCCAATGTAATAGAGTAAGAAAAGGAAAAAAACGGTGTTTTACCCTAGGTTAAGAAGCAGACCTTAAGGCAAAAGTTCTTGTGCTGCTGCTTTTTTAAGGAGTACAATCATAAGGAAGCAGGAGTGAGTTAGGAAAGAAAAACAACCAATACAAGGTTGCATTCCTGAGCTGGCCATCACTTGGTGTCAAGCACAATTAGTTGCTCTGTCTCATAGAACTATCTTTAAAAAGTCTCGTCTGGGAGGAAAATTAAGCTAAAGATTTAGCCAGTGACTTCTATGACCCTTTGGTCTCCCATAGTGAGCTAACACACCCAAACTTTTTGTTTTTAAATACTTGAGAATCAATAGGGTTTCATACCTTCATTATTAAGAAGGAAGCACTGAAGTCTGTGGCTGGGGTGAACAGTGGGAGCCTTGGCAAGACTAGAGATAGTTGAGTGAAAGAGGATCTAAAGCCTCACGTAAGATGTGTGTAATACAAGGGGTATAAATGTTAGAAAGTAAGAGATAAAACTGTTTGCAAAACATATGATTGCCTTCTTTGAAATCTAAGGCACATCAAACTCTGATACATGGTTAATTTTGAGGAGAAGATGGCAATTGGTGGGGACCAAGAGGATTTTTATATTTCATTCTAAACATGTTGGTTTCAGTTCTATAATGGACAATTTCACTATATAATCATTATTAAATATAAAAAAGTTAATGTATTTTAAAAAGGCACAGTCTTAGAGGGATTGCCCACATTTTTATGAGTTTTACCTTCAGGATCCTCACCAGATTCTCATGGTAAAGATCAGAGAAAAGTCCCCTTGTGCTCCAGAATGGCAAAAGGAGGAAAGTAGCCATTTCAAAATATGACTAGCGCCTTCAGGTCTCCATATCGAAGGTGGATCCTCAAGGCAAACTACCTTGGCAAAGCCTTATCTAGCCTAGAGCGAGAGCTATTAGACAATTCCAGCCATGCTAGCCTTCCTGTCTACATAAGGGAAGGAAAAAAAAGGCTAAGAAACTCTGAAAATCATATACCAGAAAGTAAGGCCTCTTTAAAAAACCTGAGATTTAAGCAAAATATTATAGAATACTTCATCTCCCCAATGCCTACCAACACATCAAGAGACCCTAAGAAAATAACAGTAGATTACAACTAAGAGAGGTGAAAGACACCAACTTTAAGATGGAGTTTCTATGGAAGCCTAAAGGTAATAACAAGAACACTAGAAGATAAACATAAAACCTCATAGTAAAGGCCTATTTATCTCAGTTCCTGTTACCTGATACATCTTGTCTGGCTTTAAACAAAAAAATTGCAAGGCATGCTTAAAGCTAGAGAAAACACAGTCTAGAGGGACAAAGCAAGCATTAGAACCAGATGCAGACATGGCAGAGATTTTGGAATTATCAGGCTGGGAATTTAAAACAGGATTAATACGTTAAATGCTCTAATGGAAAAAATAATTGACAATATGCAAAAACAGATGGGTAATATAAGCAGAGAAATAGACACACTAAGGAAGAATCAAAATGGAATGCTAGAAATCAAAATCACTGTAACAAATGAAGAATGCATTTGATGGCCTGTTTAGTAGACTGAACACAGCAGAGGAGTGAATCAGTGAGCTTGAAGATATGTCAATAAAACTTGTCTAACTGAAAAGCAAAGAGGCAAAAAGAACAACAACAAATAGAAGATCCAAAAACTGGGACAATTACAAAGGTGTAATACACACATAATGAGAATAACAGAAGGAAAAGAGAGAAAAAAATCAGAAAAATATTTGAAGTAATATGGGC
Organism: Delphinapterus leucas; assembly: GCF_059928025.1. Lineage (NCBI taxonomy): Eukaryota > Metazoa > Chordata > Mammalia > Artiodactyla > Monodontidae > Delphinapterus > Delphinapterus leucas. Next base: position 66,767,459 of record NC_143137.1, on the reverse strand, counting down.
TAAAAAATTTTCAAACTCAATCACAGACACCAAACCACAGATCTAAGAAGCTTAAAGAATATCAGACAAGATAAACACCAAAAAATTCTACACCTAGGGACATCATGTTCAAGCTGCAGAAACCAAAGACAAACAGCAAATCTTGACCTATGCAGGCAGAGGTTAAGAATTACATCATACATCTCTTCAGAAACCATGCAAGCAAGAAATGAGTGGAGTAAATTATTTAGTTTGAAAGAAAAAGAAAGGCTGGGTCTGGATGAGTTTGACCTTTAGGCAGACCTTCATCTGGGTTTTTGATTGAGAGCCTGGCAGATCTCTGCTTCCTTGGTCCTGAAACACTGGGAGGGATTAATTTCCACCATTATTAGGTTTTGAGAAAAGCTTTTTAAACTTCTACCCTGTGGAGGTTCAAAATATGACATATATCTAGAGACAGAGATGACTGTGAATTTGAAGCAGTCCCTCTAGGAGAACTTTCTCTTAAGTACCACAAAGCTACAGAATATTTCACTCTGCCTTTAAAATGTTTCTCAGTCCCCAGCTTCCCACACCACCATAGAAGTCAGCAAATATCCCAGGGTGAAAGCCAGTCATGCATTTGAGATTCCTCAAATATCAATCCATCATTTAAAAATGTACAGTTGTTTAAAGCTCTGCTGGTTTCCCTTTCCCCCCAGTAGGGACCCTCTCCCTAAACCAAGCTAACCTCAGCTCATACCAATATTTGGCAAATACTCCCAGGAAAGGAAACAGCTAGAGGTCTGGAGCTCTCCCAGAGAGCCCTTTCATTTCTGGAATTTTATTTCACTTAGTCTTTGCTAATCCAGAGTACTCTGATGTTCTCAAAATTAGTTTTCTTTATGATATCCTTTTGAAGTTTAGTTGTTATACCTACCACGATGTATTACATCCAACACAGAAGCCACTTAATCCTTTAAAATATAGATATAAATTATATATAATATATATTTTATAATGTAGCTTGAATGCTAGAATAAAAGTACAGGTTTATTCTTTATTACCAAAATTAATACACATATACAGGGTGTACATACTTTAAAATGTTTCACTAATATTGATATATGATCAGCAGTGTTTAGAGATCAGTTTATGAAAATTACCCTGTTACACTTCTCCAAAAACCACCCGTATTTGACTTCTTAGCATGTTCACAAATCTGCTCCAGAAGAAATTAAGCTTTTCAGTGGTCTTTGCTGAAAAATTTTGATACATATGTAGAATCTGATTTTATAGGACATATATATCCACAGAAATTTGCAGCTGTCCTTAAATAAAGATATAGCAATGTTCTGCATTGGAAGAATTTTTTTTCTTGAAAGAATGATGAACTATAGGAACACTTTAAAAAAAGAAGATAAGAATCATATTCCTTTTGCTGAGAATCATTTTACCTATTAAAACAAGTAACCAACATACTAGTTTTCTTCTTGTTGAATTCTTGGTGTTCACAACTGATGGCCTAATAAAAGAAGTATATTATGTTTCTTACTATCCAAGTTAAATAAATTATGATGAGCTTTATCTTTCATAAAGTGAGCCTAAACTGGTTGTTCTGTTTCCTAGTGCATCTTCTGCATATCTTCCAGATGTTCCCATCACCAAGATTTTTTGAATATCCACTCCTTTATGGTGGGTTCATATTTCTCAAACTTCAGTAGTGTTTTTTGTTTTTTTTAATCTCTTGCCTTACTTTACTTTCTTGGAGTTATTCTGTGAATCTTTTTGTGCTGTTTGAAAAGCACTCAGCTATCTGAACATCTGGAAATAGAACTTTGCAATTAACAGTCACATTTTCATCTCTGGAAGCCTGATAGTTTGTAAACATCTTGTTGTTGCCTTTTTACTAGGTATGTTGAGAAACTGCACCATCTGGGTCTAATGAAGGAAATGAAAACTGAGCATCAGAATACTCATGGCACGGTTGCCAAAAACATCCCTGTACCTTATTTCACCTTTGCATTTATTTTACCTTTCTTGGGCTAAGTGCTTTTTTCCTCTATATTGCTGAATTGCCATTGACGCAAAATAAGTAACAATGCCCTTTCAACAATTATTTAAAATTTAAATGCTTTGATAAAACTGGGGTTCTTAACCTGAGTTCTGAATTTTAATAAGACAACATATTTCTTTTGTGTATCTAGTCTTGTTTTGACTTGAACTAAATACGATTTGAGTATGAGATTTAGGAATCTCATACTTTCTCTTGGCTGTCTCACAAAAAAATGGGATCTACTTTAATTTATGAGGCTCTAGGCTACTGTATCTCAAACTCTGACCCCCTTACTACAGAAATATAAAATATCACATTGCTGTATTTTTATGTTACTTAGTCCTTAAACCTTGCAGGGACAAATTAGAAATGACATCTTATTTAATTCCTTTAAATAATTAGAAATTTGCTAATATATTAGACTGATTTTAGGTGAATCATTTACATGTAAATTAGGTTTTGTACTTGGGATTTTAAGTCAATAAATGAAATTGACAATAGTTGAATCCATAGGTTTTTCAAATTGAGGTAAATGGATTTCTGGTAATTTCAAAGAGTCCCTTTGGGTGGGGATTTAATGGAAACAAGAGTGGGGGAATGTGGATAATAGAAGTAAGCAGGGTTCCTCTAGGCCTTCCCATCATGATCAGAGAATCTTGACTTCCATCTGTTTTTGCATATTGTTTCTTTGTAAGATTTGATATGAAAGAACTTTCCGGGACCTTAAAAAAAAAAAAAATTGAAGTCATTGACATTATCAATGTCTCACTCTGGAGTCTAAAAACAAACAAACAAACAAAAAGGAAACCTAGAGATGAAGGGCTTTCCCAGAGGCTAATTCACAGCTAACCCATGAGAGAATTTTGACAGTTTCTCCTAACTTTAAGTTTTATGGTTATTCAAATGGACCAACTAGAGAACTGAAGAAAGTACACAAAAATAGAAAGAAATACAGGAAAGCACCAAATTTATAACATCATTTAAATTAATAAAGAATTTGCAGAGACATTTATAAAATGCCATTTTTGAGGAAAAGAGTTGTTAATGACTCTAGACAACTATCTATAGCTTCACTTCTCGAAATCTATACGTATGTGTGTGTTATTTCCTTAAAAATAGCCAAATAATTAGATATGTGGTAAGATAGCTGGTAGAAATATTTACATCACTTTTTACTCAACAGTTCTTTTTTTCCTCAAAACTGTTCTGAAAATCCCCAATGTGCTCAATAAGCATCTTATCAAAAAACATTTTTTAAAATATGTTATAGTTAATATTTATTATCCAATATGGTACTAACTATTCCAACTTGGGATACAGGTCTCAAAACCATTAAGATAAACTTAACAGACAAGTCCTTCAGTGTAGCTGTAGAAAAGGCAATAATAATTGAATGCTGTAACTCTACAGTTGATGTCATAAAAATTATATAATAAATGGAAGAAGTATCAGATTTTAAAATAACTATCATATCAGTTTTAATCATTTAGTATGAATAAAGGAATTGACCTTTCCCCTATATTCCTTAAAATCTAACAAATTTTTTTTTTTTTTTTTTTTTTTTTTGCTACGCGGGCCTCTCACTGTTGCGGCCTCTCCCGTTGTGGAGCACAGGCTCAGGACACGCAGGCTCAGCGGCCATGGCCCACGGGCCCAGCCGCTCCGCGGCACGTGGGATCCTCCCCGACCAGGGCACGAACCCCCGCCCCCTGCATCGGCAGGCGGACTCTCAACTATTGCGCCACCAGGGAAGCCCCAATCTAACAAATTTTTTAAAAATCTATCAGCATGTACTATTCTTTAGAGGAAGAATAGAACTAAAAAGTAGAAATATCTTTGGTATAGGAAGACAGGCCACAAATGACAATTATTCCTGTGTATATGTCATTCCACAAAACCTAGTAGTGGTAGGAAACAAAGTATACAGTTTGGGTCAAATGTGCATGTATTATGGTGAAACAATAGATTCAGAAGTGATAGTGATTCCATTAGTCATTAACTGTTCCCTTGTCTGACAACACTGCATAATTAAATACACAATTAAGATGTCCTACAGATTACATTTTGTACTTTTGTAATAGTTGGTATGGATTTAAACAGACAGCTGAATCATCCCATTACATTAGCACAAACTTTCTTGTATTTTTGTACTAACTTTACAATTCTTTTGCATCTCTGATCTTCAGCTATCTGTACTTTATGGTACACATTTACTGAGTGATTAACAACTATAATAAGTCTAAAAAAATATAGCAGTAGGGCTTCCCTGGTGGCGCGGTGGTTGAGAGTCCGCCTGCCGATGCAGGGGACGTGGGTTCGTGCCCTGGTCTGGGTGGATCCCACGTGCTGCGGAGCGGCTGGGTCCGTGAGCCATGGCCGCTGAGCCTGTGCGTCTGGAGCCTGTGCTCTGCAACGGGAGAGGCCACAATAGTGAGAGGCCTGCGTACCGCCAAAAAAAAATATATATATATACGTATATATATACATATATATATACGTATATATATATACACATATATATACATATATATGTGTATATATATATATACGTATATATATATATACATATATCAGTAGTCAAATCTGAATCTTCTTCAGGGCAATTCTCCTCCATAGATGTAAAGACCTGGGGAGGTTTTCACTTAATCTACCCATGCAATTGATATCAATATCAGTGGTTTTTAAAAATTTTTAATTGTAGCAGAAAGAAAAATACAAAATTCACCCTCTTAACCATTTTTAAGTGTACAGTTCAGTAGTGTTAACTGTATTTAATTATTATAGATCTCTAGAACTCTTTCATCTGGCAAAACTAAAACTCTATACCGATTTCCTCCTCATTGCCCAGCCCCCAGAAACCACCGTTCCATTTTCTGTTTTCATGATTTTGAGTACACTAGGTATCTCATATAGTGGAATCATATGGTAATAGTCCTTTTGTTACTGGCTCATTTAACGCAGAATAACGTCTTCAAATTTCAATGATATTGTAGCATGTGACAGTATTTCTTTCTTTTTCAAGGCTAAATAATATTGCATTGTATGTATATACCACATTTTCTTTATTCATTCATCTGTCCATGGATATTTGGGCTTCTTCCAATTCTTGGCTATCAAGAATAATGCTGCAATGAACATGAGTGTACAGATATCTCTTTGATATTCTGCTTTCAACTCTTCTGTGTATATGTGTATACCTGGAAGTGGAATTGCAGGATCATGTGGTAGTTCTATCTTTAATGCTTTGAGGCACCTCCATACTATTTTTCATGGCGGCTGCAACATTTTGCATTCCCACCAACCGTGCACCACCATTCCAATTTCTCCACATCTTCATCAACACTTGTTGTTGTTTTATAGTGATCATCCTAATGGGTGTGAAGTGATATCTCACTGTGGATTTGATTTGCATTTCTCTAATGATTAGATTTTAGTGTCTTTGCATATACTTGATGGCCATTTGTATATCCTCTTTGGAGAAGTATATGTTCTGGTCCTTTGTTAATCTTAAAATTGGGTTACATGTTTTTGTTGTTGTTTAGTTGCATTAATATCAGTTTTATCTTAAGTTTTATTAAATTTTACAATATTAGTTTCTACCCACAAAAACAGGGCAATTACCTATTTTTATATATAATATTATGACAGTTGGGACATGCAGCAGATAATCTTACATGAGCAAATCTCAGCACCTTTTTAAACTTTTACCCTCACAATTAATGGCCTCACAGTGTTTATTCAGATTATTATGAATTTGTGTTCTCCAGATTGCACTAAATATTCCCTGTAAGTTTCTTCCTTTCATGTCTCTTTGGTAATAGACACATCCCGGAAAATTAGAATCAAAATACATAACCATGTTAATATTGTTTCATATGATCATAGTCAGAGCTCCTATCATTTTATCCAGTTTGAGTACACAGACAACTCCTGAATGTGTTGAATGGCTTTCATCCACCTCACTACTTAGTTCTTTACATGAGGAGGAAATTTCAACAGAGTGCTTCCCTCCAAGTGCATATGAGTCAAATCTAAGGTAGCTATTATTTTTCTCCAAGTTTCTTTCAAGGCACCAAAATTATATTAGCATTTCCCTTTTGTTATATGCATTCACTGACTCCTTCTCCCTCAGTTTACAATCTCTTTTTTCTTTCATTTATCATTAATTTTCATCTAAACCTTTCCTGCTGAGATAGGTTCAGGCACTGACCCTTCATATTGCTGGTAGCTAGATGAAACATCTCCTTTATTCCATTTCTGCCTACGGAGGGTCAGATTGAACAAATACTCGGAATGGGACTATCACATTCACTAGGCAACAAAACATTTACAGCCATCAGCCCCAACTTGGCAAGGTATGGAGAAGAAATAATCCATCCCACTCATCCCTTTGGAATTTTTTTAGATAGGTTCAGATTAACAGATATAATTTCTCATTTTGGGCATTTCACGCTCTGGGACAGTAGCTCTAGTCTAGGAACTACTAAGACTGGCATTGAAAAAATATTGTGCTTAAATATAAGTCTTGAATATAAGCTCCTGTATCCTCCCTCATTCCCTTTCCCCCAATTTCACCACAATTGCATAACAATTTAGCTAATGAAGAACCATAATTAGACCTCTTGATATTAAATTGCAAAATATAAGGCCGGAAGTTTGTAGACTAGCCCTTTAATCTTTTGTCACCATCAATCATTTTAAACAGATATTTTAATTGACCATGTCAGTTATTATGTAAAGAATATGAAATGTTTATTGTTAGTGATGTTTCTATACCCACTGCTGCATTAGGTGGATAGAGAAGTGAATGCGTTGATCTGATGAAATGTAACTGGGAAGACCAAACTGGTACAAAATTTTTTTGTCCTAGTCTTTTTATAGTATGAGCATTGACTCCTTTTTGTCCCAGTCTTTTAATAGTATTAACAACATTGGCTTCAGTTTACTGGGTATGGAAATCCAAACCCAGAACATGAATCAAGTCCTGTCAGTGTCCATTTAAGTACACTTCCCTACCCCCAGCCATAAGTAAAAAGCAAAAGTAATCTACTAGCCCACTATGTGCTGGCAAGGGTAAACTTTAGACTTTGCCTTTTCTGGTTGTTAAACGTTTGACTTTGGTGGGGGCTACCAGTACATATCACCATTTGGCACATGGTTGCATGACTTGAGTTCCCTTACGTCTGTTCCTATCATGGACCTAAGCTGCCACTTCAGGAGATCAAACTAGAGTGTCAACTTTTTGACTGTGATCATCTTCAGATCCTGGCCATAGGGTTGTTTTGGTTAAGTGTCAGCATACCTCACTTTGATTTTATCTCAGAATTTCCATAGAGATTTTCAAAGAGTAGTATCCCTTATAAAGGTCCTTTTCATGACCCATTTTGCAGAACAAATTACAAGCCCAAGAGTCAGTATACCCAAATAGTAGGGCTTTTATTTTTTTGCCAGTTCTTTTATCATTGCAAGGAGCAGAGCCTGTAATTCAGCTCTTACATGAGGATTTTACTATTTGCTGTTTGCAGGGTAGCTGACTTTTACACTGAGTCACGGCCCAGTCATGCTTCTGGAACTGCACTCTCTAAACCAGACCAATTGCCTGGCATCTTTAGGCACCTGGTCAAAAGCAAGCCCATTAAGCAATAGCTATCAGTAAGTCCTCAGGCAGCTCTACAGTAGGTTATAGGAGAAATGAGACTACTTGCTTATGAATGCAGTGACCCTTTCTTGCAGAAAAAAAAAAGCATGTTCTTGTACATACCATTTGCCTTCCATCTTGTGAGGAAGCTTCTTTAGGTGTTGCCCTCTGTTGGAATGCCTTCCTGCTATCACCTATGGTTATAGGTATTTCAGGTCTTAATACAATCTTAAGCATTTACTTATTTTGGCTGTCTGCAAAGGTGCTCGATAATAAGTCAGTAACTGTCTTTCAAAGGGAGTATTCCAGAGAACCGCATCTGATAATTTTCTAGTCCAAAAGACTAGATAGGTTGCCATTAAGTAGTAGTAGTAGGTATAGACTTTTGTGAGAGGTTCCAGTTGGCATGAGTGTAGGTGGCCAACACTTGTTAATGTCATTTCAACATTAGGGCTATGTAGTCATAAAGAAATAGCTTGATTTACAACCTTCTGCTGTTCTAAGAACACTTGTTTTTGCTCAAGCTTCCAGTTAAATATGGACTTTCTTTCAATGGTTTTAAGGATTCTAGCCAACAGTATCCCAAAGCAAGGAGTATGAATTCTCCAAAAGTCAAGAAATTCCAATAGGCATGGTTCATACTGAGAGACAGGCAGTGAAAACGATTTGTTTTTAGTGATCTGTGATAAGCCATATGTTGCTCCCATCCAAGTAATCCTTAAGAGCCTCACAGCCTATGTGGGGTTCTGGATTTTTGTGGGGTTAATCAATAATCCCTGATTATCATGTGATTTATGACCATAGTAAGGTTGCTTTGAGTTTGAGCCTCAATTTCAGAAATAATTATAATATCATCAGTATAGTATATTATAATTTTGCCAGTTGCATTAGTCTTGGTCCCACCTCATTAGATTGTGACAATATAAGGGAGAGTTCAAATAGTCATCAGTTGAATAGGTTATATCATCTCACAGAGTGAGGATATTGAGAATACTGAGTTATTCAGTCTCTTGCAATGTATTGTTGGTGTCTTAATTCCATTGGCTTGCCTCACTGTCCACACCAGGCTATTATACAATGAGTTCTGAGCGCTAATACACCTGAATCTCATGTTTTCTGATTTGAGCTGGCTTGGGTAATTCTGATTCAATTTTGCTTGTCTACTTAGCATTTGACAAAGGGAAGGTTATCTTTTCATGTGTACCTGGTTAGGAGGAATTTTCATTCAGATATTATGTCTATACCAATTATCCACTCAAGTAATGCAGATGCCACCAGGACATACATTTTTTTTTTATCATACATTCCAAAATTTAACCAGACATTTATTTTTTCCCAACTACTGTAGCATCTCCGTATCCCCATACATTCATTCTACACCTGGAACAGGCTTACTAGCAGGTCTACGCAGTACTGTACACTGTACTCCTTTATCTAATAGGCTTAAACATTTCTATTCAGTCTTCAAACCATTGCACCCAATATTGGGGTAACTTATTGGAGACTGGGTCAAGGGACCCTGACGTTCATGTCAATTTTCTTCTTATATTACAAACTTAATGTTAAAAGAGGACGTTTTGACAACCAATACTGGAGCCGCATCAGAACTTTTCTTAGTTATTGGTCTAAGCTCAGACTGAGCGTATGTGCCTTGAGGCTTTTATATCCTAGAAAGTTCGAGGTTAGAGAGTTGTAAGTTCCTAAATTTCCTTTAAAATTCCACCAAGCTTTCAGTGAACACACTGTCAATTTTCTCCTTATACATACCATTTATAATTAACCATCTCGAAACTCCCATGTAATTATGCCCTGAATAGCTGTCTCCTTTTATTATGTTAAAGCCCCTTATGAGGAAGCTGGGAAACAAGATCTGTGATGGCTGCTTTTACATTTTCCTACAGTTCTCACAGCAAAAGTCACTTTAGTGCTTTCCTAGTAGGAGTCCCTTTATTACAGTATAATTATAGTTGGGTGGGGGACAAGCATCCATTAGGGATTTCATTTCCATAGTGGTGGAATGTCACAAGCAGGAACCTGTGGGCCTGAGATTTTCGTACTGAGCAACACAAAGGAGACGGCTTTGGTTAAATCCCTATCCCATCCATTCCCCCAGGCAATACCAGCAAGAAGCAGTGAGAGCCCCAGTAGCATAAGATAAACCAAGAAGACCAAAATAAAACCATGAAGGCAAACAAAACAAAAAAAAACACCACAAAATTAAACTGTCAATGGAACAAAACTAGGCTGAAATCTGCATGCTAAATAGAGTGAATGATTGCTAAAATAGACTATTTAAAGATCTGATTGGAACCAGAGCCTCCTAACACAATGGGAAAACTTACAGGGTACAAGCAAAACTTATACGGTATAAGCAAAAATCACTTATCATAGTAAGAACTAGGGAAATAAAAAGTAGAATGGAAAAAAGACAATCAACTTACGTCATCACTGAGATAAATCAGATGTTGGAATTGCCAGCATTCAGTTTAAAGCAGTTCATAAAAATACTTCAAGATCAATTATAAATTGTCTTGAAACAAATGAAAAGAGAAAACTCAGGAAAGAAAGGAAGTTATAAAAAAAAGAACCAGCAGAAGAAAATGGAAAATATAGAACTGAAAATTTCAGTAAGTAAATTTCATATTATAGCAAAATATGTGGGAGGCAGCAACAACCATGTGAGAAAAAAATGTATAGCACTAAATGCTTACTTTAGAAATTTGGAAAGGTCTCAGATCAATTTTCTAGGTTCCCACATGGAGAATCTAGAAAAAAGGAAAGAGCAAAAGGAACCCAAAGAAAGTAGAAGGAGAGAAATAAAGAAAAGAGCAGAAATCAGTAAATTAAAAACAAGGGAACAATAGAGAAAATCAATTAGACAAAAGTGGGCCTTCAAAAGAACTCTATAAAATTGACAAATCTCTAGCAAGACTGACAACAATAAAAACAAAAGGACACAAATCACTAATGTCCAGAATGAAACAGGGAATGTCACCTTAGATCCTATAGCCATTAAAAGAATATTAAGGAAATAGGACAAACAACTTTATGCTCATGAATTTGACAACTTAGAAGAAATGTACCAATTTCTGGAAAACTGTGAACTACCTAAACTGAACCGAGGTGAAATAGATCATCTGAATAGTCCCATAACTATTAAAGAAATTGAATCCATATTTTAAAATCTCCCAAAGAGGAAAGTGGAAATCACCAGCACCATCTGGTTTCACTGGAAAATTCTACCAACACTTCAAGAAAAATTAACACCAATTTTACAAATTTTACACTATCTGTGTCAGAAATAGAAGAGGAAGGGACACTTCCCAACCTATTTTGTGAATGAGAGAATTATTCTGATACCACAGTCAGACAGTACTAAAAAATGACAGACCACTGTCTCTCAAGACTTTCTACATAAAAATCCCCGATACCAACATTAGTGAAACTTACCCAACCAAGTATTGAAAGAACTTTTTCCATGACCAAGTGGTAACTATTCTGAATATACAAGGGTAGTTAAGTATTCGACTATCAATCAGTATAATCCATCATACTGAGGCAGGAGACAGACGGGCCCCGGGGCAAACGGTTTGAGTTCGTTCCCTGTGGACCAATACTCCGAGATGGGAATAACAGGACAATTGAGAGAGGAGGCTGGGCCCTGCCCAGATAGAAGGTAAGAGACCACATATTCCTCATTTTCAAAGTCAGGAGACCTCCCTGACTACACATGGTGCAGAAAGCCTCCTTGGAGGTCAAAAGGGGAATGATGCCAAGTGACTAAACCTACCCATAGGCCTCTTCCTTAGAATCCATCTTGGCTAAGAGATGTGTGTGCACACATCGAAAAATCCTGAGCTATACCAAAAACGGACTTTGAACGAGGCAAATCAAAATGATTGGCCAAAGGAAACCCAGAAGAAATGCCCCATATAAGTGATTTAAACTGCCATGAGGGTGCGACTCTCTCTTTGAGCCTGCCCATGTGTCTATCAACACGTAGTGTACTTCTTTTTTCCCTAATAAATACTTTACTTATATCACTACTTTCCGTCTTTGTGGGAATTCTTTTATGCAAAGCCGAAGGGCGAGGGCCTTGTCACTGACCACTGGTCTAGTGGCTAAGATTCAGTGCTCACACCGCTGCGACCCAACCTCAGTTTCTGGCTGGGAACTGAAACCATGCTTCAAGCCGCTGCAGGCCGAGGCCACCCGAGATTAATATCAATAGTCTGAAAAGGAAATCACATGGATCATATCAATTGGCCCAGAAGAAGAATTTAACAAAATCCAACACCAATTCAGGAAAAAAATTTCAGCAAACTAGGAGTAAAAGACAGTCACCTGAATTGCTAACAAGTGTCTATACAATAACCTATAGCCAACATCACGGTACTTAATGGTGAAAGACTGGATCATTTTCTCTTAAGATCAGGAAGAAGGAAAGAATATCCACTCTCATCACTCATATTCAACATATTACTGGAAGATTTAGTTACCGTAGTAGGATAAGAAAAGAAAATAGAAGGCACACAGTTAGGAAAGGAAAAAATAAAACTTCCCTACTTGCAGCCAAATGGCTGCAGCAATTCCAGACTTCTTATGTGTATACCATACCGTCCAGAACAAAAGAGAAATCTTTTCTTCCCTTCCCCTTCCAAACATTTGACTCTGAGCTGTAGTGTTGTGGCCAGGAGGTTGTCTTGCACTGAATAGCTTAGGTCTGGGTTACTGACCTTTCCTGAACCATTTACTCTGGCAAGGGTGGAGAAATTATTCTGTTGAATTTGTGGCCATCAAGACCCACACTGGAGCTGAGGAATATCAGTGCCAAGCACCGACATCACTGTTGTTAATGGATAATTGGGGGTTTGGGCTGGGGGACAGTGCAACTCTCTTCTTGACAAGTAAATCCATCTGTGGAAATGACATTTTAAGATAATGTAAATGCTGTAAAAATTATTCAACAGATAATGAGACAGATACTGTAGGTAGGACAGGTGCTGTTTTTTAGACAGAATGGTAAAAAAAAAAAAAAAAAAAAAGCCATCTTAGAGAAGGTACCATTGGAGCTAAGGCCTGAAAGTGAAGAAGGAGCAGGTCTTGTGAAGAGCTTGGGCAAGAACAATCTAGGCAGATCGATTATGGTCTGGTTGCTCATTTCATTGTGCATCTCCTCTACAGATCATCACTAAAGATCATTGGACCGTGCTGGCTAACTCCCTGCTATACCTAGCAGGGCCTTGCAAAGATTAGGTATTCAAATATTCCTGGTTAAAGAATGAGGAGGAAGGGAATTCCAAGCACAAAGACTCAGTGAAATGCTCTGGAACTGTTTCTGAAAGAATGGAAAAGAGAAAGCTGGTTTAGGCCAATGGAACAGATCAACAAATCCATGTCACTTGTAGGAAAGAATGGGTAATCTCAAGTGCAACAGATGCGATGTAATGTGGGGGAAAAAGAAAAGGAGCTCAAATAAGTAAAATGGGCTTCAATTACAGAAGTTTTAGAATCCAAATAGAACTTAGCTCTGATGGCCTATGCAGTAGGGAAGCATTATTCTTGAACAGTGAAATAGAATGAGGAAAAATTAAATAAGACTATTCTGGAAGGAATGAGTAAGCTGATTGAATCGATAATTATGATCTTTAATTATCACTGTGTCATGTGTGTATAAAAATCAATGCTGTTGAAAGGTTACTAAATAAATCAGACTGTAGGGACTTCCTTGGCAGTCCAGTGGTTAAGACTCTGTGCTTCTAACGCAGGGGACATGGGTTTGATCCCTGGTTGGGGAGCTAAGATCCCACATGCTGCGTGGAGCGGCAAAAAAACCGAAAGCCAAAAAAATCAGACTGTATCCTAATAATATCGAGTGGCTACTCTGAGTTATACACTGTTCTAACCACTTTATATGTGCTTATTTGATACATCACCTTACAAGACAGGTGTTATTTTCCCATTTTACAGGTGGCAGCTAAGGTACAGAGAGCTAAGAAAATTATCCAAGTTCAGCCAGGTAATAAGGTGTGGAGCTGAGTGGAACTGTACACTTAACCAACATGTGATGTTACCCTTCCAGATTCCTGTGGAAATAAAAAGCTTTTAGAGTTTTCAAAAGAACAGGAATGGACAACATTTGGACTCATATGTTGAATATTTCAATTTTGGCTCAGTATCTCTAAGGAATAATTGAGTTATTTTCCCAAACTCATCTATTAGCTCTTGAACTATACTCTCCAGAAATTCAATTATAAAAAAACAAGGCATAAGGGTTTCACTTTCTGTATATATTTTCATTTTGTTCTTTCCACAAGTTTATTTTTATCTAGAGCCTGAGTTAGACATTTAATATTTCCCCCTAATATCTTTTTTTTTTCTTTTTGCATTCAAGTATTTTTCAGTAACAATCTGTAGTTCTTTTCGGGGAGTTTTCTTTCAATCTTTTTAATTTAAATTTTGTTGAACACTTAAAATTTCTGAACACCTTTGATTTCTACCCAAAGTATGTAATTCTACTTGTAAATAGTATGTTTAAGTTAAGAAATATCCCCCCAAAATACTGCATGCTCTTCAGAGCAAGAATACTTGCATTAGAAATGTATTATTCCGTATGTTCTTAAAATTATAGTTAAATAATATCTGTGTGCTTAATTCAGGAGAAATAATTTCTCTGATAATCCAAATTGGTACTCCACTTCTCACCAAAAATGCTCATGCCTTTATTCTTTGTATCTTGAGATAGTAGAAGTGTTGATCTCAGTTAATTTTTATTTCAAGAATATTTCTTAAGGCATTTTAAAAACTTTTTCCTTACATTTTACTATGAAAAAGTAAATTATGCAGAAAGACATTTTTCATCGTTCTTTCAATGTCACTCTCTAATATGGCATGACCTAGCCATAATTTTCTTTGAGGTAGTTAATATTTCAGTACTAATTTTTGATGTGCTGCAAATATCATATTGATTGCACACTATAATGTTTAATCAGATTTTCTAAGCAGAAATGCTCTTCATCTTTTCATATTCTGTAAGATGTTTTACCTGTAATTAAAGAGTCAGCTATACTGAAAATCACTGTACTTTGCTCTTTCCAGTATTATTACATAATTATTGATTGTCGGACTACTTTTAATTCTCCCTTGTTAGTATAAACTACATCACTTTAAAATATTATATAAAAATCCCCGAAATATTGTGTTATATCCATTTTTCCTAAAATGATTGAATATTTTTATATCAGTGCTAATTTAAAAAAAAATTGTATAGCAAATTTTTAGCTTGTTAGTTGATGTAATTAATGACTAAGCATATTTAAAAATAGAAAGGGTTGATATGTTATAGGAGCTTTGTTCCAAATCTCCACCTTTCAAAGCTTTCTGTGCCAAAGTGGACCAACGTCTGTGAATCTAATTTTGCAGAAATTTGTTGGGCATACATCTTAATGAGATCAATCATTGATAATTATTGAAGGTATTTTGTCATTTTTTATTTCTTAAATGAAAGAATTGACCTGCAGCCCCAGAGCATATGGGTATATCAGGAAAATTACTTGCTTTCTCAAAGGATACATTAACCTGCATGACTAACAGTTCATCTGGAGAAACTTGAGCAAATCCTGTTTGAATATTTACTCTTTCTGTATGTCTTTGCTTTAGCTCATTGATTCATGAACCTGAACAGAGTTAAAATAGAAATAAGGACACACTAAGCTTCTGTCAGTCAGTTATTCCACATACCCTTAACCTTAATTATATAGGTTTGCCCTTCTCCTGTGGTTGTTTAAGTGTTATAGTATGCACAACTCTTCCTGGTACTATTGACAAATATGTCAAACCTTGTGTTCATCAAAACTGATCTAAGTGTTCTATACCTTGGCACGTACAGTCAGATCTAGGCCTTGAGGTCAGTTTCATGAAATTCCATGGGAGTCAAAGAAAAGGGCAGAAGCATCTGAATCTCAGAGTGGATTAAGTGGTGTGTCCCGGCCGCTTGAATCCAGCTCTTGTGATCACAAGATATAGAAATTGATTGAAGTTAGCCCGAGAGAAATGGAATTTACTATAAAGAAGGTGAATCCATCTGAGTCCAATAAGGAGAAAAAAGTCACAGCACTTTGAGTGTGTACAAATTTTAGTATAATGAATGATTAAATTAAGATGGGGAGAAACTACAAGGATATACAGAGAACTCTATAGGTTAATTAAGGGCAGAGGAAAAGTATGCAGTGAAGGACAAAGTTAGACAAGGGGATTCTAAGGTAGGCATTGAATCTCATTGGAGAAGTTGTGGTTGCAGCCTCCTGGAAAGTTTGTGAGGTTACTTACGTCAGAGATAGTCCACCACAGCGGCTAAGCCAGAAGGATATAAGGTCGCAGCTTGCCAAGATTCCTAAGTAAGGGTATACAGAGGGAGTAGGGGCGGAGCTGTCACTGGAGAATTAGAGCCTGTGGTGTCTGCGTAGACAGGGCCCTGGGAAGCAGCTTTTCCAGGTGTACAGACAAGCCGATGCTGGAGTAGGTGCACAGAGTGCATGAGGACTGCCGTGAGCCCTGAAGTGCTTGGTGTTCATAGGCAGGGCCGTGGGAAAAACTGTCCAAGGCGCAGGCCAGTGGGCAAGCACGCAGAGCAGGGAACATTACGTACGTGATGTGTTCCAGGACAGAAGGCCACCTAGATGGTCACCAGAGAGCCATGGGTGCGTGGTCACCGAGGGACTGCAAGTTCTGGGGGTACAACTGGGACAGTATCAGTGGATATCCCTACACTTCCACCACTGACAGAACATACAGCAGGAGCCAAAAATAAAATACAAAATAAAGGGCAGCACCCCAGAGTCAGCAGCCTTCTTCCTCCCCCTGTGCCTCTCTTGTGCCCTCTACTGAGGGTTTAATATGTGTTCCTGTAAGGGAGAAATGCTTGATGTCAAATCCATTATTGCAGAGCAGGTACTGAAGGGTGAATTTGGAGCTGAGAGGCACTCAAGTGATAAGTGGCACGATTGTGAATGGAATGAACCTATAACTGACACTAGAAAATCATAAGCAATCAAGTCTGCAGTTAGGGACCCGTTCCTTTTTTTTCTGTTTCTCCTGACTGTAAGTCTTGTCTCAAGATCTCTCTCTTAAATCTACCCTTCTCTCTTCATTCTTGGGTTCCTTCTTTATCATTGTAACTTGTATATGTTCAGCATAGTCTCTCTAACTGCTTTCTGTGGGAGACATTTCTGCTTCAACTTACATTTCTAACAGGTGTATTCTACCAGGACCTAGTGTCCAAGTCCTTAAAAGAGGGAATCTGTTTAGCAAAGTTCATTGTTTTGCTCCAGACATCATTAAGCACACAGATTCACTGTCCTCAAGACCATTCCTAGTCTAATTGGTTCTGTACCTGTAGATTGGGTCACATGGTATAAACCGTGGCTCCCAGGAAAGGCTTCAGCAGGAGTCATAGAGAAATAATTCCCCATCGATTGCAAGGGGAGGAGCCACATACTGAGAGACATAATGATTGATGATATCGCTACTAAATTTGGTGTATATATATTATACACATGGCGAAATTTTCCTAGAAAGCAGTCAACCATATCTAAGCACGTTTATATTTAATTTCCTCTAGATATGTTACAAATCCTATTCATAAAATTCATTTTCCTACCTCATAGAACTTTTTCACCACACCATCTTCAGTGCTTTTATAACTTCTCTTTGTGGTATGCAAACATCAAAATAAATCTAAGTTAATTTATAATGAAAGAATTATATCCTGATCTTTCTTTGACGTACTTTTCTGCATTGCTGAGGATCTTTAGAGTTGTGAAAGAAGGGAACCACTAAAATCAGTCTAAGTCAGAGAGGGAGATTTGTTGTCTCAAGTATCTGAAAAATACTGACTTCAGTTCCTGCTGGATTCCAGACTCAAATGGTATTACCCATTTCTCAGGTCAGCTTTCCTCTGTGTTGGCTTCATCCTCTATAGTTTTCCTCTACATGAGGGCCCTCACTACTCTCGACTTCTATCGTTTTTAAAAGAGTGTCAGAGCAGTTTCAGGCTGTGGTTGCTGCCCGCAGGAGTGACAGCAATGTCAAGGAGGACCACTGTCAGTCTGCCCAAGTAAAAGCAGCAGAAGTGTAAAATTTGGTTTTGCTTATGTACTTTTCTTTCTGTGGATTTCTTTAGCTTATATGTAAACACATGATTATCTTTTTAACTGAAAGGGCAGCTAATTTACAAACAAATACCCATTATTAATTTCCCTTTGCTAAATTGGATGCACACTTTATGTGATCTAAATTGCTTTAGAAAACATTTGGTTTACGTATTGCTACTGTGCCATCCCTTGCAAATATCCCTGAACCAGTGGTTCTCAACCAGGGGCAGTTTTGCTTCCTAGGGGATATATACCAATGTTTGGAGACATTTTTACTTGTCACAACTGGGTGGAGAGTAGAGGCCAAAGATTCTCCTAAACATCCTGCAATGCATAGAACAGCAGCCCACAGCCCACCACAAAAAATGTTCACCTCTAAATGTCAGTTGTGTGAGGTCGAGAAGCCCTGTTCTACATGATCATGCCCCCTTCTCTCTCCCTCTCAGTCAACTATATATACCTCAAATTCCCTCTCAACCCAGTATCCCAGGCAGCTAGTTCCAATAGGGACCATAGTTGGAATTCAAAATGAAACCTGTTGACTACTATCTAGAGCCTGCTGGGGAAACAGTAATTATACTGGGCCCGAGTCTTTTGGTTGCATGTGACATAAACAATATTTCGTCTCTCATAACTAACAAAAAAGATCATTAATGTAAGATACTGTGTCTCATGAACTCAAGAACAAGTGCCTGGGTGAGAGGAACCGCTAGATACAGGGATGCAAATGTCACAGGATATTCTCAGCATCTCTCAACTCTGCTCTTCTTTGAGCTTTATTCTTCACTTTTCTTCAGGTCAGCCAAAATAGAGCTCACACTTTACATGTTACAGTTGTCATTAGAAAGAGACAAACAGTATTCTGGATGACAATGCTGAAAATCCTGAGACAGGGTTCTGGATAACCAGACTTAAGTCAGATGCCCATTTTTAGATGGATAAACTGTGACAAGAGGGACAGAGGCAGACTATCTCAAACTGCTCACCCACTCCCCCCGTAACCGTACATATGAGGATAGGAGGTAATTTTCCAAAGTAGGGAGTATTGGCCATCAGCCTCATGGAGGGAAATCAGACACATGGAAAATCACACCTACCTGTCCTCATCCCCTTATGCTCACTTGATCAAAAAATTCTGATTGTCTTGGATAAAAATATTCTCAAAAAAGAAAAAAAAAAACCCTCTGGTAATTACTCTTCTAAGTATATCACTTCTTTTCTACCATACCCTCCCACACACAAAAAAGAATTGCATTAAAAAAAATTCTGAGTTCAAAGAAATTGGAGAAAGCCTATTCAACTACTATAAAACTTGAATTCTTGACTGTTTTTAAAAGATACATATAATCATTTCTGAACACACAACAAGCTTAAGAAAATAATGTAGATATTTTTCTCTAGTAGGTAGAAAATAATTTAAAATGAGGATGGCAAAGAACCAAGCTAAATTGAACAATACCTAAGACTAAAATTAGATGCTTTATAATGAAGGTATAATTCAGATGACTGAAAAATTTATCACAAGTTTAAAGCAGCTAGTTCTCTTAAGAGAGAAGTATTTTCCTCTGCAACATAACGCATAAGGCTCACTAGTTCAGTAAGTCCCTTTTTTTCCTTTGGAAAATAAAAATAAAGTTCTATCTAGCCATATTTGTCCAGCTTATCTCAAATTCTAAAACAGAACTTCGTTAGCAACTGTAGAAGAACCTTTACCATGACTTCTCAGTATAGACTATAAGGTGATATGAGGTAGGCTGCTACCTGAAAAACTAAAAAATGACATGGCAAAAATTCCCCCAGGTACGTCAATTTCACGTATAAAGAAGAAGAAACATCTCAGGCAAGTATTGTGTTCCATACACGTTAATTGGGAAGCATGTATTTAAGCAAACCAACATTCATGGCCTGATGGAACTAATGAAAATGAAATATTCCAAAATTAATTATCTTAATGATAATTATCAGTAATCATTAAGATAAAAATTAATGATCATTATCATATCATTTCATTAGAAAGGAAAAGGACTCCAACCAAAATCTTATAGCTATTTAATTGAATGGTAAAGTAAAAGGTCAGTTCAGCGGAGGGCACATGGTAAGAGGCAGATTAGGTAGGTGAATAAATTGGGACGGAGGGCAGGCAATCATCTATTTCAAGTTAAGCTTCCATTGTGTGCAACCAAAGGGTCCGACTGAACACAACAATTTCCAATTAAGATGATCGGAGTGTAGACTTCAACAGAGTCTATTCAGTGTGGCATACTCAATTATTTAATACATCAAATACAGACAAAACAGCTTAGGGGGGATAGAAATATTTTCCCTTTGTGCCTACTTCACGTTACATTCATTCCCTCAACATTTATTGGATGTCCTCTCTGTTTCTGACACCGTGTTTTTACTGGAGATAAAGCAGGGAACGTAATTTTCTACCCTAGTTTGTAAACTCATTAAAGTTTTTACATTCTTGTGTGCTACTCATATGCCCCTCAGGGTGATCCTTCCCTCAGCTACCAGGGGGTTTTGCCCCCTGAAGGCCCAGACCTCTCTCCCTCTCCGGGAACCGCCGTTGGTGTAAGGAGGCGGCCTTTTTAAAGTTATAGCCCCTCTAGCCGCTGCACTGGTGGCTGGTGGATGTGGCAGAACAAAGCCCTGGTCCTTAACGCAACTGGGACTACTCTGCATGGCCTGGCTTCCAGAGTGCCTCCTTGGAGTCACTGAGACCTCTGTTGTGATTTCCTCACCGTTCAGCCTCTTCCTTTGCCAGTCCAGCTACTCTCACCCCTCACAGATGTTCTTCCCCAAATTAACCTCTTGTCAAAAAAACTCAGAGTCTTTCCCAGGGAGTCTAGCCCATGGTACTTATTTTATAATCAGTAAAGTTTTATATGAAATACTTTAAAAGAAAGGAATATTGAGTTATTCCAGAATTATCCAAACAAAAGTTGGCTAAAATAAAAATGTAAATGTGAAAAGTAAAACTACAATTTTATAAGAAAACAGAAAATAATTTTTATAAGCTTGAGGTAAGAAAATTTTCTTAATAGCGACTCCAAAATCACTAACACTAAAATGATTCTAAAGTAATGTCTGTTCATCAAGAAATACCACAAAGAAAGTGAAAATAGAATCTACAACCTCGCAGAAAGTGTTTCAAATCATGCTAATAGTAAAGGATTATAGATAACCAGATTAAAGCTTTACATTAATAATTGTAAAAAGTCAACCCATGAAAAAGGACAAAAATAGATGATCTACTATTGATACTTCACAGAGAAGTTTCACAGTAAATAATACAAAAAGTTTTCAACCACACTAGTACTCAGGAAAACACATACTAAAATCAAGATGATGTTGGTTTTACTAACTACACAGGCAAAATTTAAGAACTCTAAAAGTTCTTGCTTTGGTAAAGATGTGCTACAATGGGAATTCTAATAAACTGCTAGTGGGAGTATTAATTGGTATAATCACTTTGATAAACAATTTGGCATTATTTTGCATAGTTGAATGAGATGATAACCTGTGATCTAGCAATGTCATTCTTTGGTTAATATTATAGACATTCTTCTACATGTGTAATAGGAGACACATAGTTAATAACAGGAAAAATACTAGACAGAAACAAAATGTTCATAAACAGGAGAGTGGATAAATAAACGATGATAGTCATTCTATGAAGGATTACACAGCAGTGAAAATGAATTAATTGCAGCTATGCAAAACAATGCAGACGAAACTTAGAAATGTTATGTTGCATGAAAAGAAAACTACAGTATGCAATATTTTCTTACAGCTTAAAAACTAGTAAAACTAAACATATTGTTTAAGAACACATATATATGTGGTAAAACTATTTTTTTAAAGAGGAGTAAAGCAAGGAAATGATAAATATAAAATCAAGCATTGTGCTACTTTTTGATACAGTGGCACAGGGTTTGAACAGGGGAGAGGAAAACAGGTAGTTTCATCAGTGTTGATAAATTCTAGTTCTTGAGTTGGGATTTGGGGTTCAGATAATTTGTTGTATTATCTGCTTTGTATCTTTCCTATATGTTATATGTATATTCTTCTGTGGGTATTAACATCACATCATGTTTTTTCCAAAGAGAATTGTCCACATAATTTGGATACTAATTCAAACAAACCAACAAAGAAATATGAGAAAATCGGGGAAATCTGAAGTCTAAACATCGGACTGACATTAAGGGATTTTTTTGTTAATATTTTAGTTGTGCGTGGTTATGATTTTTTTCGAGTTCTAGAGTTACATCATAAAATATTTATAGGTTAAATGATACCATGACTGAGATTTGCATCAGTATAATCTGGGGGCTGAAGGGGAAGTTTAATGAAACAAGATCGGGCATGTGTTGATTCTTGTTGAAGTGGATTTTAAAAACACATAGATTTATCAGATTAGTCTTTCTACTTTGCGTTAAGTTTGGAACTTCTATAATAAGAGAGCAAAAGAAAAAAGCAATTTATTTCCAAGTAAAATTTTTATTCAATGAATTTTAACTCTGATTCTGTTGAATGACAATGATTCCCTGTTAAAAAAAAATTGCCACTTTTACAGACAAGGCAGAATCAGTTCCTTCTCCTAACTTCCCTCTTTGTCAATAATATTATCCTACTCTTAATCAGTCCAACTTAAAACTGCCAACAAGCTATTTTATGTCAATGATCAACGCCATCAAGACCTACTAAATGTCTTCTATTGAAAAGCCTCTTGCTTATTTCACTTTTGTGTGTGTGTGTGTGTGTGTGTGTGTGTGTGTGTGTGGTACGCGGGCCTCTCACTGTTGTGGCCTCTCCCGTTGCAGAGCACAGGCTCCGGATGCTCAGGCTCAGCGGCCATGGCTCATGGGCCCAGCCGCTCCGCGGCATGTGGGATCTTCCCGGACCGGGGCACCAACCCGTGTCCCCTGCATCGGCAGGCGAACTCTTAACCGCTGCGCCACCAGGGAAACCCTCACCTTATTTTTTTCAACAACCTGCCCCACCTATAACTTTCACCAGTTCTACTGGCTCTCATGTTTCTTACACCCTACTCCATCCACAAAGACCCTGTATACACTAGCATTTCTGCTCCCATGCTCAAACTCTTCTAGCTGTCTTCAGTAAGTAGCTAAAAATTGTTCCTTCTAATTCAAAATAGATTTACCTTTCAAGGCCCTTCCTGTCCTATTAAACCTTCCCTGACCATTCTAGATTTCAGTAACCTCCCTCCTTGTTGAAACATCTTCTTCCCTTGGCATTTATAATGCCATGCCCATCTGAGTATCCTTTTGATTGACCTCTCCTGCTCAGTATTCTTTATTTTATTCATCAATAAAACGTCTGTTTTATTTGATGCCAGCAGATGTGAACCCACAGGATGCTCTCCTGCCCTATTTCTTTTATCTACTAAGGAAGCTTGTCCTGTCCCGTGTTCATTATCTAAACGCCAGTGACTCCAAAATCTATATCTCCAGCTCTGATCTTTTTCTCTTGAAATCCAGAAAGCAGAATTCTTGATTATTCTCCCTATATTAGTCAGAGTTCGTTTAGGAAAATGTTAACCACTCTAAGCATTTCATACAGGAAACGACTTAATTCAGGCAACTAGAGAACTGCACAACCACTAGCAAGTCTGGGGAAGCCCCAAGGAGGGACGAAATTGAAGTAAGCAGGAGACTACTGTTACCGATCTTAGCTGCCCAGGAAGCTGAAAGTCACTGGGAAAGTTCTGTACCTGCTGTTTCCAGTGGCCATGCAGATGCTTACAGCTCCCACCGAAAATTAATGATGCCTCTTCCTTGTCCAGCTTCCAAACCACACACAAGAATCCCTCACTGGCAAACCTGAAATCAGTACCTGCTGAAAAGTGAGTTGGAGTACTGTTGGTTCCATGTTTTCAGTCATTGCAAAACGGAACAGTTTAAAAGTGTAGAGTTTATTGTGAGACAATAAATAATATT
Organism: Delphinapterus leucas; assembly: GCF_059928025.1. Taxonomy (NCBI): domain Eukaryota; kingdom Metazoa; phylum Chordata; class Mammalia; order Artiodactyla; family Monodontidae; genus Delphinapterus; species Delphinapterus leucas. Next base: position 66,743,693 of record NC_143137.1, on the reverse strand, counting down.
TAGGTGCAACCAAACTTCTTACTCCCCAGTCGTTCTAATTTATTAAATACAGTTCATCAGCATGGTCCATCAACTTAATCCCTAAAGCTATCCTAAGTCTCCCCGCTTTTTGCCATCTCCACTGACACCTTCCTTGTCTAGGCCTCCGTTTCTCACCTGGATGATTGCTAATTGCGATAGTCTACTGATTTGTAGCCCGTCTTCCACTTGTGTCTGCCTACAACAAATGCAACCAAACTGATCTTAGTAAATAAGATCATGCTGCTTCTCTTCTTAAGAACTTTCTGTGGTTTCCTATCCCACCTAGAGTATAATCCAAAATCCTCAATTTAAAATGTCTGGGCTCTACATCTCAACCATTATGCTCTAGCCACACTATCATAAAAGTTCCTCAAATTTACCAGGTTTATTACACTGAGCTGCAATATTGCCCCCTCCCCAATATTCACATGACTGGTATCATTTTGTTATTTACATCTTGCTTAATACCTATCCCTGAGAGACTTTCTTTCCCAATCTAGAATAGCAGCCGGCACTTTGCTTCTCTTCATTGCAGTCATTGCCATCAGAAATTCTTTTATTTACTTGTTTATTGTCCATCTTGTCCTCCAGCATTAAGTATCATACAAGCAAGGACCTTATGGATTTTGTTTACCACTATGGCATAGTGCCTAGAACAGTGTATGGAGATAAAAATTGCTCCATAAATATGTGTTGAATGACTGACCACTCTAGCATGCATTGTGATAATTGTTCTATTTTTAACATGATAATGATGTTTCTTATGCCGTTAGATTTTACTGAATACATTAGTCTTTTTTTTTTAACATCTTTATTGGGGTATAATTGCTTTACAATGGTGTGTTAGTTTCCGCTTTATAACAAAGTGAATCAGTCATACATATACATATGTTCCCATATGTCTTCCCTCTTGCGTCTCCCTCCCTCCCACCCTCCCTATCCCACCCCTCTAGGTGGTCACAAAGCACCGAGCTGATCTCCCTGTGCCATGCGGCTGCTTCCCACTAGCTATCTACCTTACGTTTGTTAGTGTGTATATGTCCATGACCCTCTCTCGCCCTGTCACAGCTCACCCTTCCCCCTCCCCATATCCTCAAGTCCGTTCTCCAGTAGGTCTGCGTCTTTATTCCTGTCTTACCCCTAGGTTCTTCATGACATTTTTTTTTCTTAAATTCCATATATATGTGTTAGCATACGGTATTTGTCTTTTTCTTTCTGACTTACTTCACTCTGTATGACAGACTCTAGGTCTATCCACCTCTTTACAAATAGCTCAATTTCGTTTCTTTTTATGGCTGAGTAATATTCCATTGTATATATGTGCCACATCTTCTTTATCAATTCATCTGATGAATACATCAGTCTTGATGCCAACCATTCCTTGTTGATAGCCTTTGCTAAAGAGTTAGTCCTTAGGACTCAGTCTTGGTTTTCTGTATATTCCATTTTCTTGCGTAAATACTAGTAAATATTTTCAACTGCATGAATTAACCTAAAATTATTATACTGAATGCATGAGATGAGATAGTGGTATTTCTGACATTATTTTCTGAAAGATGTGAGGAAAATGTTAAATCCAAGTTACTGATAGTAGCCATTGATCCTGAAATAGAGATTTGTCGAGAGAGTCAATGGCATATTATCTCGTCTCCAATTAAAATTGACATGTTAAACATTTTTTTTTAAAAAAGGGTTCGTCCTTAGGAAACCATTTTGTAAAATAAGACACTGACTGCCATTGTACCAGATGATATTCTAAGAGTGTGTCTGAAACAAAGACAGCCAATTCTTAGACTGACCAGTTACCTAAATTGTAAAAATATCCACCAGAGGATTATATCTCTTATGATTTACATGTAAGAGAGAAAAGTAAACAGCAGTGAAGCTGAAAGTTCCTGATATATAAAGCCAGAAGTGGGGTGGGCGGGACATGGGCTATGTTCAAGCCAAAGGCATGAGAGAATAAAACTCTACAGTGCAGAAAAGAATACATTGTCTGAAAGTAGGTTAGCAGGATGGGAGAAAAAGTGGTGAGACCTGCCCAGAGTTGCTGAATCAAGTAAATGGTTCAGTGCTTAAGTGAGGATCCACAAATTCTTACAGCCCATGTCCCCTGAACTGACTTGGAATTACCTGGTAATAAACCTCAAAATTCCTGACTTCCTGGTATATATACCCACAATCACTACCTCGTAACCTGGAGAAGCTTGGCTGAACTTCCCTTCTTTATATCAATATAAGCATAACTGGATAGTTTGCGGCTCTAATTTCCATATTTTTTGTCTTGTCATTTAATCTTTTATTCAACAAACATTTATTGAGTAACATTAGGCACTGTTTTAAGTTTTAGGATAAGATGCTGAATAAAGAAAGACAAAAATAAATTCCTGATCTCCTGAAAATTATGTTACAGAAACTGATATTCCATAAAGAAGATGAATAAGTTAAACATACAAATAGTGATAATGCTAAGAAAAACAATAAATAAGACAAAGGAAGGGAAGATGAAACACTGAGGTAGGGAAGGCGGGATGTTGAGTTTTAAAGTGGCCAGAATAGGCCACAGGGAGACCATGACTTTTGAGTAAAGACTTTAAGTAAATAAAAGCATTACTATGAGCATACTTGGAAAATCCTATGCAGACAGAGGGGAAAACAAACACAGAGGCCTCGTGCCAGGTGTTTTCAAAGACTAGCAGAATAAACAAGGGGAAGAATGTTAGGAGATGAGGTGTGAGAGCCTTGGGCGTGGGGAGGTGGGACCAGGAGGGAGTGAGACGTAGAGCCACAGATCATGATGAGTCTTTTCCGTCCCAGTACAGATTTTGGCTTTTATTCCAGGTGAGGTGGGTTATTGGAAGTTCTGAGTAGAGAAGTGGCATGTCCTGACAAGTTTTAAGAGCGTCGCTTCGGTTACTGTGTTGGTGACAGAAAACAGGTGCCTAAGGGAAGAGAGAAACGTGAGTTAAGAGGCCTTTGCTATAGTCGAGATGAGAGCTGAATGGTCGCTTTAGACCAGGGTGGTGGCAACGGGGGTGTTGGGAAGCAACCAAATTCTACATATATTTTGAAAATATTACTGAAAGAATTGGCTTTTAGGTGCATTTGTGGGGATGAGGGGAAAAAAAGAATCAAGATTTGGGGCCTCAAATGGGAAGACTGTAGGAAGAGCTGATATAGCACTAGGTATCAGGCAGGTATATCAGGAACTCAGTCTTAAGCTTAAGGCATGTTAAATTTAAGATGTCAGATCTGAGTGGAAATGTCAAATAGGTCAGTGAGAGATAGAGATCTGGAGTTCTGGGGAGCTTTCTGGACTGGAGATATATAAATCTGATAGTCAGAAAGGTGGATAAATAGACAGATGGACAGATTATAAAGCCATGAGATGTGGTGAGCTTCCCTAGTCACAGCCCAACACTTGGAGGTCAGTGAGATGAGAAGGAAAGCAAGAGAGACACTGCAGTCAGAAAGGTAGGGAGGAAAACTAGCCCACAGTGATATCCTGGAATCCCAGAGAAGGATGTGTTTCAGAGAAGAGTAGTCCTCACTATCAAATGATGCAAATAACTCACCTAAGATGAGGGGCAGACGCAAGCAGATAGATCACACGTGGCTGAAGGAGCTTGAGTACGTTCTCTCCTGAGACTTTCTATGTTCTTGATGGAGTGGAGAGCAAAGTCATCATCTGAGAGTAAGGATGGAGGTGGTGTTGGGATTTCCCTGTAAATTTCCAGTTATAATGCTTTTCACTTATTGATTAGTGCTCAATATTTTTGGCTTATGGAACTGACACAAAAAAATTAAAACGAGAGTGAGAAGATAGGGGTTAGAGGCCCCGCTCCAGTCCCTATTGTGTTAAGTAAGTCACTTACTTTCTCCACTCTGCAAGATTCAGTTTTCCCATTAATAAAGTTAGGCTAATAATAGCTACTTAGTAGAGGAAAAAGATCCCTGATTGATAGAATTTGTGGTAATTAGGAAATGATGAGTCTTGAGTATTTAGTACCTTTGTTTCAAGTATAATTTATGTGATTATAAGCTATATAGCTTAATATTTAATTTTATTAAACTTAGTTCTGAAAATTTAGCAGTTGGGTCTCAGGAGCTGAGACAGGCTGGCTCCAGAACACTGCTGTATCTACTCCTGAGTTTTAGTAAGAATTGAATAAAATAATGTATGAGGGAGAGCTTACATTTGTTAAGAATCGATTCATACAAACATCAAGGATCATTATTATTTTGAGATGTTTTAGAGAAAGAAAGAAAAGCAAAAGTTACAGTTCTCGCCTTATTTGTGTTGGAATTTATGACGCATCCTCAAACAGAGAATAACTAACAAGCTAATGAACGAGTTAAATTTCCCTAGGTGAGAGAGAGAAAAGGCTTTCTGATCATAAAAACGGAGGGAGATTTTAACCTTTTGTTCACTCAAGGTCTAAAAAATTGATCAATTCAGTCGTTCTTTCTTGTAACTTTACTGTTTAAACGTCTTCTCTCTATAGATAGAAGGACCAACCATAAAACTTCTGAAAGACTTAAGTTATGAGTCAGTTTTTTCTGGAATACTGGGTGAAAAAGAGTTAACTACTGACACTTCAAAAAGTGACATCTTTTTCATGGTACATAGAAGGTACCCCATGTTGTTCAACTCTCTATATTTTATTGTCAGTTTGTGGCTCCTATGTTGTTTTCCAAAGTGGAAAAATAAATATAAACTAGATGGTAGTTGAATACCTGTGGCTCTGGTTTCGTAATTTCTGAATTAATTTACCCCATTTTTTAAAAAAGGAATATTTCTGCTTTAACCTCTCATAAAACACACCTTGAAAACAATCCCAATGGAGAGATTAAAGGTTATCATAATATCTATTTTGGTGTATTATGGTTAGATTATGGTTAGAAGAGCTGGTATGCACTGTACCATTAACTTTTCAAGCAAGATTAAAATATCTCGTTGTCATTCTTCCTCACCCCTTCACTCCACAAGTTCAAGAAAGATAGATACAGAGAAAAAGAAATTAGAGGATATTAGGGTCATGTTCACGTACAAATCATGACTAATATGCAAATGACTATGTAACAGAGTATGGCTTTCCTAAAATAAATAATATTTATTTACCCTATTTTCAAGGCCAGTATTTTTTTGAATTAGGTTTGTAATGCCTTGACCTCACAATCAATTTGTTATTGATGTTGGGGCTTATTTTTTTGTCATTATGCTTCCTTTTTATCTTCAGAACCAATCTGGTGACTTCTCACTGCCTATAGAGTTTTTTCAAATGCTACGGTAACATAAAAGACATTTTATGTCCACTTTAAAAAGCAAAACTCAAGGAAAAAAACAACACCTCAATAATTCCTCAGAAATTAAAAAAGAAAATGGAAAAATTTCAGTTATCTCTTTCTAGAAGTAGAGGTGCTCTTAAGAGTAAAGACTGATGGAAATCTTATTCTTGGGGATCCAAATCCAATGTTACATTTAAAGTTTTTTTTTTCTTTTAGGTTTACAAAAAGACACCTGTTTTTTTTTGGTATATTTCCGTCACAAGGGCGATAGTGTCTAGAAAATTTCTCAACAAAAATGTGCAAACAATACAGAAGTTGATGTTAAATATATCAAAAGCTCTGTGAGAGAATTTTCACACATGTCTCTTCAAAGGCAATGTCAAAGTAATGGAAAGTGAATGTTGTCTTTTCTCTGGCAGACACATATTCATACTACAGAAATTGTGTGAGAGAGATAAGAAAGCTTTCCTTTTCTGGCACAGGGTCAGCATTTTAGGATTGTATTAGTATGCTTTATTGGAAGATAGTTACCCTCCCACCATTTAATAATACATATACACTTATAAGTTTCATTTATATTCTTTTCAATAGTGCTTTTTAAAATTGACATTGTTATACCATTTTGAGAATCTTAAGGAAAATTTCCCCCAATTCTTTTTATTTTGTCCTTGAAATTGGTTTAGAACACAAATCTGAGCAGAATATACTAATTTAATACAGAATATCAGACATTCTTAACATTTTTTTGTGTCATGGACCTTTTTGGTATTCACTTATTGACTAAGTTCTAAGGATGATGTTTTGAAATGCATAAAACAAAGCATATAGGATTATAAAAAAAGCAAAGCCAATTATATTAAAATGCAGCTATTTAATTTTTTAAAACGGTGTGACTCCGTTAACACATTAAATAACAAGACTTAGCAATGTGTAAAATCACTGTCAAAACAGTGTGAGCATAAACAGTAGCTGGTGATATCACCAACAACTGTAATGTGATTTTAAATATCTCTGATTTCTATTGGTGATTAAATTATATGTAGTGCTACTTTGGTTGCCTGCATTTATAATTGAAGGAAATGTAAATTTCATTTGGAGGATAATGAAAATAAAGGTGTAATTTTTCCTCATACAAGTTCACACAGCCCTTGAAATTTGTTTATGGATCCAGGGGTTAGTGGATGTGAGGTTATGAACCCCTGATGTAGAATTTCATTTTAAAATGTCGTTCTTGTAATAGCTGCAATTTAGAATATCTTCCAACAAGTCATTTAGTCTTTTAGATTCCTTTTGCAGTGGATGTAGATTTGATTCCTTCCTTTTCTTTCTTCCCAACCCTTTAGCATCTGTTTGACTCAAATGCAAAACTCTCTGAATGCTAGTTGAGTGGCCAGTTTGAAAGGAAGCAAAAATGTCTCAGTTTTTCCATCTACATGGCATGACTAGGACATAATGTTTAGGTGAGGAAACCATAGCCTAGATGCCCTACTGCATACTAGTTGCGTGTCTGCTGAAATGTTCATTTTAGGACTAGTTGTGCCATAAATTTTTTATTTTAAAGAAAGGGCTGAACCTTCACACACAAGTATGAATAAGACCTTGTTAAAAGAAAAGAAAAATAAGGCTTCCCATTTATTTACTTTGATGAGATGCTTTGAAAATAATATATAAGAAAGGAAGCTGAGATGCTAAGAATTTAAGTCATTTGGTTCGAAATCACAATTACTATGCAGTTAAACCTCAATCTGGTTTTCGGAAAGTCAGTCCAGGGACTTTTAGGTTCCCATTATGTAAAAGATTTTCTAAAATATTTCCCCAAACGATAAACGTTTCAGTGAAATTATGTGTATTCTTTCTTCTCTGATAAGTGATCATTACTTGTCATCTATATGATATCAAAAAAACCTAGTATATTATGATTTTCTTTTGTTCATAAAGAACAAAGTTATAATGATTAGCCAAAAGGATTCCATAAGAGACTATTCCATTACTTAATTAGATATAACTTATCAGCTATGAATCTGAGAGAATTATGGAAATGTTTGTAATTTTTGTCAGCACTACAGTATTCCCAGATAGAAAAACCTGTTGCAGTACAGACCTGAAATGTGCTCATTCATTTGGATATTTCATACAATTAATATTATAGCACGTCGAAACTGAAAATATAACATGAAAAATGATAAGAAAGTGAAATAAAATAACGTAATAGCAGAAAAAGTAAAGACTAACTTCAGAATCAACAATTTAAGAGGTAGACACTCTTCTCATACCTAGTAGTGTAGTGATCCAAGGTTTGAAACAAGACATACTGCTCATGGAACTGAACCCTCATACGAAAATAGCTTCAACAAGTAGTTTTTGAAAACCTACTGTATTGAAGGCCATTGGTATTATTAAAAAATGTGAAATGATGCCTGCCTTTAAAAACCATTCTCCCTGCATGTCTCTGCTTCTTCATATGGTGATCTTTTTATAAAAACACCAGTCATATTGGAGTAGGGGCCTATCCTACTACAGTATGACCTAATCTTAACTCATTATATCTGCAAAATCTCTATTTGCAAATAAAGTCACATTCTGAGGTACTGGGAGTTAGAACTTCAACATACCTTATTTTTTGGACTGAGAATATACAATTTAACCCATAACATGTCAATTCTGTTGATGTAAGAATGCTTTTTTCCTCATGGAACCATATGTTCAATTTTATAAGAACAATCAAAAGAATAGTCAGTATTCTTTTAGCTAAAAGTAACTGCGACCCTACTTAGAAAGAAAAAAAGTTTGGAGGGAAGCTCACAAAGTTAAAGAGAGTGACTGAATCAAAGGGCAGCTCTGGGACTCTCTCTCTCTCTGCCTCTCACCTTTCCTTCTCTCTGGGTACCTGATGACTACGGCTGTTATAAGGTGCTAGGGTCACAGCCTAGCCTAGTCATAAGCTCAACCCTTCTGTCCAACACAGTAAGTCTGAAACAAGAGGAGAAATTTGGGGAGATATATAGGACTGCCATAACAAAACAGTACAGGCTTTAATAACAGACGTTTAATTCCTCATAGATAGACAAGCCAGATGTCCAATATCAAGGTGTCATCATGGTTGATTGCTTCTGCAGCCTCTTTCCTTGGCTTGTGAGTAGCTGACTTCTCTCTACTCTGTGTACCCACACATCTGTGTCAAAATCTCTTCTTTTGAGGGAACATCATTCATATTGGATTAGGGCCCACCCGTATGACCTCATTTTACTTTAGTCGCCTCCTTAAAGGCCCTATTTCCAAATACAGTCACATTCTGAGTTACTGAACATTAGGACTTCAATAGGACTTTTGGGGGAACATAAATCAGCTCATAACAATAGATAAAGTCTGATAAGAGCCAACAAGCATTTGCCTGAAAACCACTGTCTCCTGTGAGACAGCTGCTCTGCTAAACAGACTATATCATGGAATCTTTCCAAGAATCTCCCAAGATTGACACTATCATTGCCCAGAATTTTACATATAAATTTAAAATTTAGAAAAGCTAATATTTTGTTCAAGGGAATACAGGAAACCTGAGATTCAAACCCGAGTTAACTGTGTTCCAAATTCTACATGTTCCACAACTATATTGTCATGACAGAATTTGTTTTGGGTTTTTAGTTTTGGATTTTGGCTTTGCATTTGTGTTACTTTTTGTAATGGCGGAGAGTGATACTAAAACAAAGAACACAATTAAATCCTATAGTATTTTGCATTACAGACTTTTGGGGGCCTTAGAGAAACTCTTAAGAATTTTCAAATTGTCTCAATAAATAATCTTAGTTCACAGCTGCAAATGAGGCTGATTATTTCAGGGGAAAGTTGATAAAGTTATTTCTTAAGAAAACATGAAAAGTTTAAAGAACATATTTAATGATGCTGCGGCAAAAATTTATTTTAAATGGAAGCTTATATCAACCTATACGTTTTTACTTGGAGAGCTGCATTAACTGGCAAAATACATCTTATCTTTTGTTCAGTGAATAAAGACCATTTCAGTTCAGTGGCATCTATAAAATGGCCTTACATTCCAACGGCCAAAATTCAGTATATTGTATTTCAGGTGGAGCATTTCTTACTGTTTATACTTGAATTTCCCAAACACAGAACTATAGGAAATCTTCTTATAAAAAAAGGTAATTTTAGAGTCTCATTGCAAAAATAAACTGCACATTAATGGTATATAATAATAAAAAACACTTTTTTCATAGCGCACCTATGCTAATCTTTTGGGGGGCAGAAAGAAGTTTGTAGCTGGCTATAATATCAGGCTGATTATTATGGAGACTAAAGGGGGGAAGAGGGCCACATTAATTTGTTTGCTTGTTGATGATGTATGCTCCAGATCAATATCTGAGACCTCACATAAGGTAAGAAGACTAAGCAGTTTTATTTCATAATAGGTTGTGGAAAGCGACCACAGTTCACATTTCCTGACTTTGTGGTGATTTGGGGCTTTCAGTGGCTCCATCAACATAAAGAAAATGAGAGTCTAGTGATCTTCACCTTCATAGTTCTGCAAAAGTACATGGAAAAACTAACAATCAGGAGGAAGCAGACAGATCTATATGGTAGTTCAAGTTTCATTCCAAACTCCATCTGCATCTTCACATTATTTCAAAGTGCTTAAAACTTGTAAATATTATATAGGCCAAACTATTGGCACTTGGAACTTATCAGTTCTCTGAAAATTAATGATGCTGCATTGTCTTTGAGCAGAGGGAGTGTTCTCTTGAATTCAGTGTGTTGAACTAACTACACTGAGTTCATCATTTAATTGATGATCACTTACTATTAAACTAGCTTTATTTACTGAGAAAAATTAAGTTCAGAATTAAGAACTTTATGACCTTCTCAGAATTAAGAACTTTATGACCTTCTCAGCTCAACCTTTTGAAAGGGTGGAATTGACAAATATGTCTCATCATTCTTTTTTTTTTTTTCTGCAGCTTTATCGGGGTATAATTGACCAATGAAATGATAGTGTACTTTGTGAAGCAATTCCCACCGAGTTAATTAATACATCCACTAATTCACATATTTATGTGTTCTCTGTTGGTTTTTTGAGAACTCTTAAGTTCAACTCTTAGGAACTTTTAATTACACAGTACAATGTCGTCAACTATAGTCACCATGCTATACATTAGAACATCCGCCCCAATTCATCTTGTAACTAAAAGTTTGTACTTTTTAACAGCCTCTCCTTATTTCCCTCACCCCCAGCTCTTGGCAACCACCATTCTAATCTCTGTCTCTATTTTTATTTTTTTCTCATGCCACATATAGTGAAAACATGCAGTATTTGTCTTTTTCTGTCTGGCTTATTTCACTTAGCATAATGCCCTCCAGTTTCATCCACAAATGGCAGGCCAATAATATCCATATTCATATTCATAAATTCATTAATTTTTCATTATTAGTTCGTCCATCTACAGAAACTTAGGTTGTTTCCATACCTTTGTGAATAATATTGCAATGAATATGGGACTACAGATTTTCTCTTTGAGATTGTGATTTCACCATATATATATATTCGTCCCAGCTTACCCCTGCCCCTCCATGTGTCCTCAAGTCCATTCTCTATGTCTGCATCTTTATTCCTGTCCTGCCGCTAGGTTCTCCAAGAAGTGGACCTACTGGATCATGTGGTAGTTCTGTTTTTAATTTTTTGAGGAACCTCCATACTATTTCCCACAGTGGCTGTACCAGTTTACATTCCCACCAACAGTGTACCAGGATTGCCTTTTCTCCACATCTTCACCAGTATTTGTTATCTCTTGTCTTTTTGAAGGTGTAGCCTTTTGAAGGTGTAAAGTGATATCTCACTGTGATTTTGATTTGAATTTCCCTGATAGTTAGTGATGTTATTTTCTCATGTACTTGTTGGCCATTTGTACGTCTTCCTTGAAAAAAAAGTCTATTCAGATTCTCTGCCCATTTTTAAATTGGATTATTTGGGTTTTTTGCTATCGAGTTGTATGCGCTCCTTGTATATTTTGCATATTAACCTCTTATCAGACATGTGGTTTGCAAATATTTTCTCCCATTCCGTAAGTTGTCTTTTCGTTGATGGTTTCCCTTGCCGGGCAGAAGCTTTTTAGTTTGATGTAGTCCCATTTGTTTATTTTTGCTTTTGTTGCCTTTGATTTTGGTATCAAATCCCCAAAAATCATTGCTAAGACCAATGTCAGAGAGCTTAACCTCTATGTTTACTTCTAGGACTTCTAAGGTTTTAGATCTTACATTCAAATCTTTAATCAAACATTTTGAGTTGACTTTGCTGTATGGTGTAAGATGGGGGTCAGTTTCACTATTTTGCATGTGGATATCCAGTTTTCCCAGCACCATTTATCAAAAAGACTATCCTTTCTCCATTGTATATTCTTGGCTCCTTTGTTGAAAATTAATCACACATATTTATTTCCGGGCTGTCTATTCTGTTGCATTGATCTACATGTCTGTTTTTATGGTGAAACCATCCTATTTTGATTACTATAACTTTGTTATATAGTTTGAAATCAGAAATTGTGGTGCCTCCAGCTTTTCTTTATCATGATTGCTTTGGCTATTCAGGATCTTCTGTGGTTCCATATGCTGTCTGATCATTCTTAATATTCCAATAATCTAAGAATCTGATTAAACCAAGAGAACTGCAAGGATAGCATGATAGAATATTATACACATACATATATAATCAGGATTTGAGGTTGGAAAGTTAGTAAGATATTAGCCAAAGAATAAGACACATTGTGTTAATATTAAGATAAAAGTGTTAACATGTTGACTTTTATTACAAACCAATGTAAGATAACTAGTATTTGATTTCCTTTTTACTGATGTAATAACAGTTAGATGGCAAAAAATAATTCTAGAACACCCCCGGCAGTACAGAAATAATAGAAGTGAATGAAACGCCTGCACACTGCATAGAACTACACAAAGCACAACCATTTCAAGCCCTTGAAATAATTATACTTGATAATCCTTATGTCTGGGAGCATACTAATTACTTAGCTTTCTAGGCAGAAAATAAAAGAAAGAAACATCTCTTTTGGGGCTTTTTAAATTTGGTCTCCAGCTAAAACAGAGAGTTTCTAGCTCTAAGTTTCCAAAAAAAGGTGTAGCTACATTGTTATCCTCACCCAAGAGCAGCATATTCGCCCTGCTGCTAATAAGAAAAATGTAAGAGATTTGGATCATCATTGATCAGCCTTGACTAGTGGCAAAAACTCTGAGGCTTGCATAACCAAAGTGCTGTATAGTTCTTTTATTTCCTGGTCCTACATGTTAACACAGTGACACAACATTTAGATATGTATTACCCCAAGCAAACTTTAGAATCTACTAAAGTTTATTGTGGCCATAACTGAACTTTATATATGACCTTTGGTCTATACTTGGAATAAGCAATAAAAGGCCTTGTTTCCATCTATTTTAATTTTATTTCATGGTTCCACCTCAGAAAGGTTTAAAACATATTTAAGTGCCTGATGTACATAACCCTATATTGTTTTGATTAATATGTTGGCAGTTCTACAAAATGTTTGTTTTTAATTACCAAAAGGAACCAATCCATATTAAAAATTAAATGGTTGAATTTTTTAAAGCTCTGGCTGCTTATTAAGCTGGAGTTAGCCATAAAAACATTTTTGGCTCCCCTACAATAGAAGAGAGATTTATCTAAGCTACACTATTAAAAAATCCATTTAGGCTGTCAACAAGTATGTCAAATATCAACCGAATATGATTTAAAGATTCAAAGCCATAAAAGAGAAATATTCCTTGGATGGCTTCAGAATCTGTATGGTTTCAAAGAATCAGAGGAGAGTGACAGGCTGGTGCAAGGACAAGAAGATGATCAACAGTTACCTAGGGTAGTCGAGTTTGAGGGCTGGCCAAATCCTCTGTGTGTGCCTGTTGTCTGGCCCAGCTGGGCTATGACCTCCATTTTCCCTGATTCTGTTTCCTCTGTGTGTGCATTCCTGTCGAGCTTCTATGCCAGTTTACCTTTACAATTATGGCTTTATTAGTCTCATTTTAAGTATATTTTGTATTGTAATTCCATTTGTATTTTCCCCTAGTACCACTTTCCTTCTATCAAATACAGAGGCATTGAGTATTTGCCATAATTTCTAGGAATAATAAGTGATAAGGATTTGATTCCAGCCCTTAGAGAGCTCACAAACTAGCAATCGCCTGGTAAAGCTATTGAGGAAAAGCTAGACCACGAATAAACCTTTACAATGTCACCTTTTCAACTTCCTTTATTCCCAAGTTCCTCTAAATACATTACTTAACCCTCACAGTCTCTTTTTTCTTCAGGTCAAAATTATTAGTCCTCATTCGTAGATAAATAAAGTAACATGCCTTGGTTTTCAGTCTACTGCCATGTCCATTAAATAAATAGCTATATAATAACAAACATGAATGTATTATCTTAGAAATGAGGTAAGATAATAAGAAATCTTTGACTTCTTCGTGAAATCAATACTACTTCATTTTCTATTAGACTCTAAAATATTTTTAAGGAATCAACCTTACATTTTGGCAGTAATCCCACACCCAAACAAGAAGGAGGTAAACTGAAAAGAAAATTCAAGAATTTTTATGTATACAGAAATAAAGCAGTGCAAATTTAGTGTTTACAATTGAATTGCCCTTGTGAAATCAAAATATGTACTTAATAATGGTGTTCAGTACTCTTTCCCTAATGTATTACAAAAACTATAATATGCCTAGTATACAGAATTATACTCAGAGTACCGTTCATATTGGATGAATAAACACCTCTTGATACAGCTACCAAAGTCATAACAATGTTGTCCTCTTTTCAGAAAAGCTTCAATTCACAGTGAAATGCTCCAATTCTTGCTCCTTTTGGCCTCTTGTTCCAGAGGTGGCTGGAGGCTCAAGTCAAGTCAAGCTAGTCCAGATACTCCACCCTAAGAACATGCAATTTTGAACCCAGAGACAGGGAAAAGGGGAGTTTAGAAGGCTGAATCATATCAATGGCAATACTTTGCTAAGCAGCCCATGGCTGGCTACTGCTGAGGCCACTGATGCTGCTATGATCACAAAGCTTTTTAAATATCAACGATTAACCTCTTCCAGAAAAGGCAGTGATGTTTTACATTATCCTTCCAATACATTGCTGTGTTTGAGCTAACAGGAAGTAATTACTTTGAGACTATAATAAAATAGTAGACTTTTAGAGCTGAAAGAGATCTCAGTTATTCATACTTGCTGTAAAAGATGAGGAAATTGAAGCATGGAGAGAATAAGTACTCTGCCCAAATTTATCAAAAATATGTATATGTATACATATGTGTGTATATATGTATATATATATATAAGTTTATATTTAAGTTAGCATTTCCTGCCTCAGTACAATGTGATAACAGGAAAGCTGGTATATTTCATCTTTTAAAGAATATTATCCACAAATTGATATAATTTGTTATTTGATTGAATTGAAAAATTGACCTCATACGACATGATAAAATATTACTTTCTTTGATTTAAGTTGCTAGAAATAGCATTTGGTCATATGTTTGAGAGAACATATAGACTTGGTTGAAAATTTGCCAAATTGTTTCTGAAGTTCATCAGACATAAACCCTTATGTCTGATATTGAGAAAATGGCCAAGATAGTAAGTGAATAAAGGCAAAGTACATCACAAATGCTTTTATGAGAATAAAAGGAAAATATATTTATGTGTTTTGTTTTTTTTATTGCATAGGATGTCTCTAATAAGAGGAATTGTCTCCATTAAGAGGTTAAAGAGCTGGCAGAGAGGTGTACAAAGAGGCTTTTCTCTGTATTTCCTTTTGTAAATTTTGTAACACACGTACATATTACCAAATCCTAAAAGGAATAAAGTTCATCAAGAAACATAAGTGTGCGAAAATAGCTAAGAAAATTGTAGGAAAATGACAAAAATAATTAGAGGGGACTTTATTATTAAATGTTAAAATAATCTATAGAGCTATTATCATTAAAAGAGCATATTACCACAAGACAAAAAAATAACTAGCTAGGTAGCATGGAATGAAGAACCCAGGCAGAGAGGGGAATTTAATATATGGTTTTCAAAGGAGGATATCAAACTTTGAAAGCATTTACTAAACCTTGATGAGACAATTAACTGTCAGTTTGGGAGAAAAATAACATACCCCATAACAAAAGTAAATCCCAACTGGATTTAATACGTAAGTAGCAACAACAAAGAAATGATAAAAGTACTGGAAGAAAATATATGATACCACTTTTATTACCTTGGGTATGTTAAAGTACACCATGAATAAATTTATTAAAAAACAGATAAAAACTAAAGAACATAGAAGAAATAATAAATATACAAGCAGAACTTAATAAAATAAAAACAAATTTACAATAGCGGCTCAACCAAGAACAACAAAATTTGTTCTTTGAAGAAAACTATGTAATGTACAATCTTCTAATAAGACTAATAAAGAAAAAAAGAAAAAGACAATTTAGAAATGGGACATAATTAGGGATAAAATAAAGGATGAACAGTAGTAAACACTATGAAATACTTCATTAATATTAAAAGTATACAAAAAATGGAAAATTCCTAGAAAAAAATCTTATCAAAAGTGATTAAAACCTATGGACAAAAACCCTGAAATTTCCTATATTCATTAATTAAATTTAATTATTAATTAAAAATCTTCTCACAAAGAAGGCACCAGTCTCAACCTGCTTTTTTTTAGGAAAATTCTACCAAATATTTCTGGAACAGATAATTGAGAACATGTATAGACTCACCCAGATAAAGAAGAAAAGCTTCCCAAACGACATTAAGACTAACTAAGGGTATTATATTGCCAAATGGTATGTATAAAGTTAAACTACCACTTGTACACAGATACAACATCCCGAAGAAAATACTAGCAAACTACATCTAACACTATGTAAAGAAGATAATAGATAATCACCAAGTTAGGTTACCAAGGGAATAAATGGTATCAGCACAAGAAAATTTCTAAATTTCATTTACATATTAACAGGTAAAGGAGGAAGGAAAAAAAACCATCTCCCTAGGCGCAGAAAACCTGCTGGAATATTAAAAAACTATGATGAGAACTCTTAGCAAACTTGAAATAGAAAAGAACTGTCTAACCTATCAAAGGTATCTATTAAAAAAAAAAACACACAAGAACAAAAAAACTTACAGCAATCATCTGATTCAATGATAAAAAGAAGTTAGGGACCAGACTGAAGTGCCTACAATATGATGGGCTCGTGGACCCTGCTTGTACAGGCTCAAAGAGAGTCCTTTAGGTATGCCTTCTCCCTCTTCCCATCTCCAAGATACTATTGGTAGCTTGAAAATGGCTATGGTTATTTGCATTACTGAATCTGGCAAATATTACAAATCAAGGATTTCAGGGTAGAGGGTGGGGGAAAATGGGGCTCAGTAGGAGGGAGCTGGTTTGTCAAAACACGACCTAGTAGAGAGGGCTGGGTAAGATCAGTTAAAGAAGAAAAATGAATGAGATAGCAGTTGGGGTGGAAGAAATAAAACAGTCATTACTTAATGGTGTTATGATCGCCCACATAGAAAACACAACAAAGCACATGGATCATCTATTATAATTAAAAATAGGGTTTAGCCAGTTTTTTGAACATAAGAGTAATACATGAAAAGAAATGAACTTCAGCTACAAATATCAATGTGAATTCAACTTTGGAAATATATCATTGCGTGAAAAAAGCAAGATACAGAAGAATATAAACAGTACAATTCCATGTTTTTAGAATTCAAAAACAAGCAAAATTCAGCAGCATGTTGTCCAGGGATACATGCATATGTGCTAAAATTATATTTTATGAAAAAGAGCAAGAAATAAGAAAAGAAATTTCTAGACAATTATTATCTCTGTGGAGTGGGAACAGGTAAGAGGATGTGATTAGGAGACAGCACACAGAGTTCTTTCATAAGAAAAATGACCATACGACCCAGCAATTCCACTACTGGGCATATACCCTGAGAAAACCGTAATTCAAAAAGATTCATGTACCACAGTGTTCATTGCAGCTCTATTTACGATAGCCAGGGCATGGAAGCAACCTAAGTGTCCAACGACAGATGAATGGATAAAGAAATTTGGCACAAATATACAATGGAATATTACTCAGCCATAAAAAGAAACGAAATTGAGTTATTTGTAGTGAGGTGGATGGACCTAGAGTCTGTCATACAGAGTGAAGTAAGTCAGAAAGAGAAAAACAAATGCCATATGCTAACATATGTATATGGAATCTAAAAAAAATTGTTCTGAAGAACCTAGGGGCAGGACAGGAATAAAGACGCAGATGTAGAGAATGGACTTGAGGACATGGGGAAGTAGAAGGGTAAGCTGGGACAAAGAGAGAGTGACATGGACATGTATACACTACCAAATGTAAAATAGATAGCTAGTGGGAAGCAGCCGCATAGCACATGGAGATCAGCTCGGTGCTTTCTGTCCACCTAGAGGGGTGGGATAGGGAGGGTGGGAGGGAGATGCAAGAGGGAGGGAATATGGGGATATATGTATATGTATAGCTGGTTCACTTTGTTGTAAGGCAGAAACTAACACACCATTGTAAAGCAACTGTACTCCAATAAAGATGTGAAAAATAAAAGAAAAACAAGTGGAAAAAATAATAGGCAGGTGAAAAACATTTGCAACAACTATAACAGATCTGTTGAGACATAAATACAGAGATATAAAATTTGCCAAATCATTAGATACAAAATCAATGCAAAAAAAGATGGCCCAACTCAAAAATGGGCAAAGGTTATGTAGCAATCGTTATTCCCACTAAAAATTAAGTAAGTACCACTTTAATATTTTTTACCCATCATAGTTAAAAAATTTAAAAATATTTTGGCATGGATTATTGAAGAAAAGATACTCTCAAAACGTGTTGATGAGAGTACAAATTTGATACTTTTATATACCTGTCTTTTATAACAGGTAAATTTGTTTCTTATTACTCAATAATTCCACTTAAAAAATTATGCTCTATAGTAAAAAAAAAAAAGTGTAAGTTTGTGCCTCTGTGTTTATGTTCATTGCACCATTGATTGTAATAGGGTTAAAAAAAAAAAGCCTACATGTCTGTCAATGAAGAAATCGATAAATAAAATAGAGGAATATTCTGTAAGCTATTAAGATTAATGAGAAAGCTATGTATGTTGATCTGGAACAATGTCAGTGATATATAATTATCAAAATCAAAACATATGGCACGATGCCAGTTAATGACAGGAATAAAAGAACAGAGTGGTGGGAGCTGGGAATTCTGGTGGACATAAAAGAGTTAACAGGAATGGCCTTTGAGACTTGGGGTTAGAGGAAAAGTGTAGGGAATTTTCTCCTCTTACTTGATCTATTTCCCGCAAATGTGATGTGAATATGAATCAGTAATAATACATAAAAACATGGATCAACAAAAATAATAATTAGTGATTTCTCAAGTAAGTGAGGGGTGTTCTTGCTGATTCTGAGGAATATGCAATAAGTGTTTTAAGCAAGGATTGGTTAACTATCGGAAAAAGAAATATATTAGAAGCTGAAGTTATTGAAATGTGAGCATATTACTTTAATCCCAGTATTTTTTTTTTTCTGCTTTGGGAATATAAATAAAATGCTGGGCATTTTTGTTGTTGGTAACTGAGGACAAATGCCAAAGCTAACAGCTGCCAGGAAGGAAACTCTACTTAAAGTATCCTAAAAACCTTATTTTGATTTTTTAAAACTTCATAAGATACAGAAAGAGAAATTGGAAATAATTATGCATATATATGAAAATATATATGGGCATATATTTATGTCTCTATATCAATTTTTATATATAATACACATAAATTTTTTTCTTATATACAACACATATTTAAGTAAATTTTATATAAATATAAACGTCCAAATCTGAGATTCATTTAGAAAGCTGGGGAAAAGGGCACTATGTGGGTTACCTAGTCGTCAAAGATTGCCATAGTAAAATCCAGAAGAATTTGGAAGGAAGAATATGAATTTCCTAGACATAGTCCAGTTTAGACGATGTAGAAAAAAATTAATGATGGGTGTAGTAGGACACACATCTGCATTGCTAGAAATACCGCAAGGAAATGAGTGCCAATTGTGCCAGCCAGGGGATTTCCAGATAGGAAAACCCAGACAGGAAAGCATACATTCACATTGCTTGATCATGGTCTGCTCTCCAGCGAGGCTGGAGGAAGGCACAGGACGAATCCATGGATTCTTCCAGCCCAGCAGTTCCCTCCTCATTCCTTAAGCCGCCTCAGTAAAGGGACACACCCACATCAAATGACATCCAGTGCTAACTCTAAGTCTGGAAGGAACCCCATTCTTACTTTGAACATAACGTCTACTGCGTATATTAAGTTCCTCTCTTTTACATTGATCCAATATACCTGCAGGCTTCATGATTCTATCTGAAAACTTTCTCATAATTAATCTTTTATCGACAGCTTTGCTTTTATTCTTTCTGTGGTCTTTCAGCTACTGAATTTGTAAAGGTCTTGTTGCTATGTGAGTCGGGAGGGATTCATAAGAATGTAGGTGTCTCTGTATCACCATTATCATACTAGAGTCAGTCCCAGGTAAGAGCTAAATAGAGAAGTAGGAAACACAAGAGTCTCCAGGAAATTGTCTACCTTGCTTGTTGGGGCTAGAGTTTGTTTTTATCCTGCAACGAATGTACAACTGGATTAGGTAATGCAACCTTCTCCCGGTTGTTTAGTTGTGTTTCTCTCAGAAGAGGCCAAATATAAACTCAGTTAAAAATGCAGGAGGTTGGAAGGTAACCATAGATTTTTAAACCCACAGCTGTGGTAATTTATCCTCCCAGGAAAGATATGTCCCACATACACCTGAATCCTTCCTGTTGATAGAGCATTTCACAAGTTTTAAAGACTTCTTCCTTGTATTTGACGGAAATTGACTCTCTGAAACTTCTGTATACTTACTTCATTTGATCTGTAGCGTCCATAAAAAATAAGAGTGATGCCCCCTCCACATTACAACACTTCAATGTCAAAAATAATGACCATAGCTCCTGTACTGTACTGCTCCTATACTGTCATGCCTAACTTTTTCAAGCATTCTTCATGTGACATGGTTTGGAGTAAATATGGCAGATTGAAAAACAATGGTTTACAGCTTCTTCCCATCCCTGTATGCACGTGCCTTTGTAGCTTGTCACAAGAAGTGAGAGATAGAGTTGCTCCACCGCTTTGAATCCAGGTTGGCCTTGCAGCTTGCTTTGACCAATAAAATACGGTAGAAGTGAAGTTATGAGAGGCTTGAATATAAACCTAAAGAGATCTTGTTGCCTCTAGTCTCACTTTCTTGGAATCTGAGATATCCATGTGAAGACGCCTGGGCTGGTCTCTGGGAGGATGAGAGCGGCTCAGCTGTTAGCCACCACAAATTGTTAGACACATAAAGGAGGTCTCCAGTCCTAGTCTAGTGACCAGATGACTGTAGTTGTATGAATGACCCCCGACAAGACCAGCAGAAGATCTGCCTGGCTGAGCCCAGCTCAAATTGCTGAGTTCCAGAATCACGAACAAACGAAATGATTGTTGTTTGAAACCACAAAGATTTGGTTTCAAATCTACCTACCAATAAATAACCGATACAGTAAATTGCCCATTACTCATTCCATTACTCCATCCTTGGAGTATCTATCCCTTGAAAGTATGATACAGAATACAGTATTCTCATTTCCAATCTGACTAAAACAGAATAGATCAAAATTAGCCTCTCCTACATTATCCATAGTTCATTTCATTTGTTAATGTTTCAAAATTGCTCTAAATTTTATACTATCACATTTTCTGATCTCTATTATAACCATTCTTTATAAATAAAAGTACTATAGACTAGAAAATATTAAAATATACTCAAAACTTTATGAATTTTTTTTAAGTATTTATAATTTCTCAAAATTTTTCTTTTGTTGCTTCTTTGATAATTGAACTTCCTTCTCTTTTGTGTCTTTCCAGAAAACTCTCTTTGTTGGATGTTTGTCACTTGGGATCAATCCTTTGATTTTATTTTTTCTTTATTTTTCACATCTTGCTTCATTGTTCTAATTTATGAGATTTTCTCTTTTCATCTTTCTACCTTTGATTTATAGTCATGGTCATACTTTTCATTTTAAGAGATTTCCTTTTATTCTATCACTGCTCCTTTATAATAGCATTCTGTTCCCATTTTGGAGATGTAATAAATATTCTTATCCCGCTGATGCTATTAAATGTAAGTATCCTTCTATTTCCTGTGTTAGGTCTGTTTCCTCTAGGTTCCTATTCTGGAGTTTTCTTTTTCGTTTTTAATGTTTTATTTGGTGTCTTTTTCTTTTGTGTCAGAGACTTTCTTGCAATAACTGGTGATCTTTAGCTGAAAAACCACATATAATAATAAAATGCTGAAAAGCTGAGAGGAGCTGGGGTGGGGAGGAGAGATTGGAAAGGAGAGACAGGGAAGTGAGGTTTGAGAACTTTGTTTGTTTGTTTGTTTACAACACAAAATTTTACTTCCTTGCTTATATTTTATGTCATATGTATTCTACTCTGTTTCACATGCTTTATTTATACTGGAGCCAGGCTGAAGGAGAAAAATCCTATCTTCTGGAAAAAGGAAAAGAAAAATAGCAAATTCATGTGATTGTTCTTGAAGTTTCTAATTGAATATAGCTTACGTATATGTCTAGAGTAAGTCATATAAACAAGTATGATGCTCATGATCTGCAAAAGTATATTCCTTCCTTAGGGAGGCATAGCAAATGATACAGTAAGGAGCAGACATATATAATCCTTCTACTGGAAAGGAGTTGGGAACAATATACAACCTGTGAAAATTACTTTTATAACAATAGCAACTCGCCTGTATTTTTTTGTCTCAGTCTAGTAATTGATTAATTGAAGATAACGATAATCATTCCACAAGATTGTCATTGAGAATAAATCAGTATGTACGTGTTTCAAATGCTTATCTTACCACTTGATGCATTGTGTTTAATTAATATTGAATAATTATATTCTTCTCTTCCAATTTTAATGATCTTTATCCTGAGCTCTAGGACCCAGATTTTTCATTGTTTGATGTTTTATTCTCACCATATCATCCCAGTATGTCATAATCCACTTGCCCTTAGTCTGAGAATTTAGGGTGAATAACTGAGACCCTCATATGTTAAGACATAGTGGGGGTTTTTTAAATTAATTAATTAATTTGTGGCTGCATTGGGTTTTCGTTGCTGTACACGGGCTCTCTCTAGTTGTGGCGAGCGGGGACTACTCTTTGTTGCGGTGCGCGGGCTTCTCGTTGCGGGGCCTTCTCTTGCTGTGGAGCACAGGCTCTAGGTGTGCGGGCTTCAGTAGTTGTGGCTCGTGAGCTCTAGAGCACAGGCTCAGTAGTTGTGGCGCACAGGCTCTAGAGCTCAGGCTCAGTGGTTGTGGCGCACGGGCTTAGTTGCTCCGTGGCATGTGGGATCCTGCCAGACCAGGGCTCAAACCCAAGCCCCCTGCATTGGCAGGCAGACTCTCAACCACTGCGCCACCAGGGAAGTCCTTTCGTGGGGCTTTTTAGTTTTCTCTTTTCTTCTCCAGGGCTATTAGTTTCTCAGGAGAAGTCTCCTTGGGCTTTTGGCTGGTGTTCTGGGAACAAGGTACAAGGAAGCCTAGAGGATCTCAAATTCACTGTGCTGACTGGAGCTTGATCTCCTTGCTTTCTGGCCCATTCCTCTCCAGCTCCCCATCAGACTGGATGTCCCTGAGCCCTGAGCTTCTCTGGCTCAGTTACTTCCAAGTAAATGTCCAGTACCTACTAATTATGGAGACATTGAAGGGACGTAAGGCTGTGAGACAGTTGGACCCTGGGAGTGGGAAAAAGGCAACTACACTTTTTATATGCAAACTCTAATCCAATCTTTGCTTCCATGCCTCACATCTTAACTTCCTTGTCAACTTGCCCTGATACTTGCCTTCAAGTGCTGAGTCTCCCGGTACTTTGCACCCTGAAGCTGGGATCAGCCCTCTCCCCTGCAGGTACTTTACGCTTAGCTTCCTCCACTAATCTGACTCAACTCCACTCCCTCTGGTTCCCTTCTTCCAAAAATGGGCTTAGAATTTTGGCCCATCATTTTACTCCTCTGGTTCTCTGTAACCTTGTGAGTTTATAACTTTTTAAATTCTTTATTTAACACTGAAGTATAGCTGCTGTCCAATATTATTTAAATTTCAGGTGTACAGTAGAGTGAATCACGATTTTTACAGGTTATACTCCATTTATAATTATTATAAAACATTGACTATACCCCCTGTGCTGTATGATGTGTCTTCGTAGCTTATTTTGTACCTAATAGTTTGCACCTCTTCATTCCCTCCTCCTATATTGCCCCTCCCCCCTTCCCTCTCCTCACTGGTAATCACTAGTTTGTTCTCTATATCCGTGAGTCTGCTTCTTTTTTGTTACATTCACTAGTTTGTTTTCAATTCTTTTATTGGCGTTTCATTGGGACTCTGAAGAGACAAAAATGAGTGATGAGACAAATGGGTGTGAGGGTCAAAGGTTTGGAAAGGTTCAAATTAAGAAGGAATATAATGTGTTATTTAAAGTCTGTAGGGAATTCTCTGGTGGTCCAGTGGTTGGGACTCCACACTTTCACTGCCAAGGGCGCAGGTTCCATCCCTGGTCGGGGAACTAAGATCCCACGAGCCGTGCAAAATGGCCAAAAAAAAAGTTTAAACTCTGTATATTGTCTAATTCTCTCCTAAAAATAGGATGCCAGTGATAACGCTAAGATAACTATTAAAAAAAAGAAATCTGAGAAAGTTTAAGATATTTTATTTTTTAAAAGTTATGCCAACTCAGCAGGTCTCTAGATATCACTTAGGAAAACCAGAACTCTCAGACTTTGATGGTGCTCTTACTACAGAACTTGAAATACTCCTGAACTGAAATGCCATAGCATATCACCATCTTGGTCCTTCATTCTGCAATCACCATGCTTTAGATAGGGTCAACAAACTACAGCCCATGGGCCAATGATCTGTTTTTGTGAATAAAGTTTTATTGAAACATGGCTACTTCCGTTCAGTCGCCTATTGTCTGTGGCTGCTTTCATGCTACAAACGCTGGTGTTTACACCAGAATCGTGTAGTTACAAAAACATTTACTGCCTGGCTCTTTACAGAAGAAGCTTGCTGACACCTGCTTTAGATGGCCAAGTTGCAGGAATATAAGAGTTGGTGGCTATTTTGTTAAAAAATAAGGAAGTGGAAAATCAGCTGTGAAGAGTAGCAAATATTTTCTTGTTATTTCTGAATTAGGTAAAAATGATTATTAAGCTTATGTTACCTCTTAAATGTAAAAGGCAGGTGCAGTATAATGCCTCATGTGCAGACTATATTTGAAACATACTAAAGTCAAAACCAAAACTCTGTATACCATTAATCTAATTACATAAAGCATCAAAGTATTGATATCTGGCAACCCGAATGAATTCTTTCATTTTAATCATAGTGGACACAGCACTATACAAGGGATAAAGGACACATGAGTTTGATTCTTGTATGTGCTATTTACATACTCGATGGCCTTGAACAAGTCACAATGCCTCTAAATTTAAATTTCCTTGTCCATAAATACAGGGGATTAAATTGCATGGTTTTGCATCAGCTGTGATTCCATAAGGTTGTGAAAACACAGCAGTTAACATCTTCCTTGCTTGCACATGATGTTATTAGGCTGTTCCACTGGTTTTAATATTTAAAAGAAAAGCATCAAGCACTAAAATTAGGAATACTGTGGCTATATTATGATTCTTCTACCCCTATACTTTATTTGGGTTCCCTTCGAAAAATCATTTATGCAATTCCATGCTCCAGTTTCCTTTTTACTAAAGCAGCAATAATAGTGTTTGTATTTTTAGTGTATCAAGATATACTATTCTTTTTGGAAAAGCTGTTTGGAAAGACTTGAAAGAAAAGAAGTACATGAATATTAAATTTTGTTTTGAAGTTAATTTAGGTTATTATATTATTTCAAAAAGTACTTACCCTTGCCCTTTAAAATATTGTGTACAGAATGCAACTTAAATGCTAAATTTTACATAGTCCTTACTCATGTGTGAAAAAATTAGATATTCTGCATCGTAGACAACTCTTCTGAAATAATGTCACCATGTAATATCGCTGTTAGCTTTCCCAGCTGAGAAATGCTGTTTTCATGAATAGTGATAAGAGGGGAATTTGAATGGAATTTTACATTCTCATGCCTTGTTACATAAAATTGTCACTCAGGACTATAAATTTTATCCCTTTTATACCGAATATAAACTATCAATTTCAAACGTGTAGTATAGATTTAGATGCATTTCTTCCCATTTTTAAATGTCAGGTGAACCATGTTAGGTAAAGAGAACTCTGAATATGATTAGCTAGCATTAGAAATATTTAATCCAAACCATGACCCCTTTCCATTACCATATAATATTAAAAACCTTACTATTTATGTGCTATAGAGCAACTGGGAATGTTTGCCTTAGTAGTCTAACTTACAGTGAACTTTTTACAGAATAAGAATTTTTAAAGGTCTAGAACTTTTAATACTATGGTAAAATTACTTCTCTTTAAGTATTCTTTCTTAGTGTTTGATACTTACACTGGTAATTATACTCAAATTTTACCTGATATTTAAATAGAAAATATGAGTTCATAATAAATACGCTATAAATGTTTTGTAGGAGATAGCAACTTAGTGAAAAAGATATACTCTAAATAATCATACTATTTTTTTTATTTGTTTATCTGTAGATAATGTAATGGGAAAATGTAGTGCTATTGTTGAAGATCCTGTCATTGTTTGCTGAGTTGAAATTAATTATTTAATACTTATTAATTGTCAGTAAAGTTCCATGGAAACCCACAAAGCCTGATCTTTGTCTGAAGGAATATCTGCTAATGTAGCCAACCTTTATAAGGAGTTACTAATGAAAGAGCTGGTGGAACAAAGGCAAGATATTGTATCAAACTGGAGCTCTTATAATACTATTGTCCTTTAGACTTTCTCGCTTCCTCTCACTGTTCCATCAGAACATATTAATGATGTGTACTATTTCACAGTCACAATTTAGGTACTCATCTCTGGCCTTGCTTCTATAATAATGGTATATTTTACCCCTATCCTATCATATTCACTTTTCAGTTCATTCACAGGCTTTCTAGGTTGTCTGTAGCCTTTGCTTCAAGTCCTGTGAAGCTCAACCTGGTAAACTTTTATAATAGTTTTGCTTTCCTCTTGGTTTTTTGTTTGTTTGTTTGTTGCTGTTGATCATTCTGAACATTGCAGCCGCCATGACATTCTTATCTTAACTAATGAACAAGCTCTGGGATAATTGAGATTCACTTCCTACCTGCTGGTAAAATCATAACTGGTCAAGAGAATCCTGCAGTTCACAAGGCCAGCTCCATATGATTTCTGAGATACTTTCCATCATGCACGATGCTGTGAATTCATGGTACTATATCACATAGCCTAGTTTCAGCAGCAAGATACTAAACATGCTCCTGATTTCAGGACAACAGTGGATTCCTCTGAAGCTGAGATGAGATAACTACCATCCTTGATCCTCCAGACAACTTCTTAGGATTTGGGTGCAACGTTTAAAAATCAAAAATCTCTTCAACCTGTCTAGCCCAAATGGCCTGAGAGGGTATAGCTCACACATGGGATATCCATGGAGCCTATGTAATTAAAGCAGAGCGACTGAGATGAAAATGGCAAGAGAAAAAGCCACATGTGTAATGGAAGAGGGGCAGTCATTTGCTGTGGGCCGCTTTTAAGTTGGTTCCCAATGATGCCCACCTCCTGGCATTCATGCTCGTGTTTCACTACCAACGATTTAGTGTGAGCTGGACCTAGTGACTTGTTTCTGGTAAAGAAAATAAAGCAGAAATCCTGGGATATCACTTCCAAGGTTAAGTGTAAAAAGACTCTGGTTCTAAATTTGCTTTACTTCTCTTACTTTCTTGCTTGCTTGATCTGGTGGAAGCCAGCCGCCATGTTGTGAACTGACCTAAGGAGAGGCCTGTGACAAAACTAGGGGAGACCTCCATCCAACGGTCAGCAAGGAACTGAAGCCTGCCAACAACCACCTGAGTGAGACTAGAAGTGGGTCTTCCACAGTGGACCCTTTCTATGAGACAACAGCCCTGGCTGACACCTTGATTACAGCTTTCTAAGAGACCCTGAGCTGGAGGAACCAACTAAGTTGCCCCCAGATTCCTGACCTACAAAAATTGTGATTTATAAGCATTTCTTGTCTTAAGCCTCTAAGTTTTGGGGTAAGTTGTTATATAGCCATAGATGGCTAATATATCATTTAAGATCCTATAGGCCACTGCGGTGACATTTTATCTCTCTGGGTGAGACGAAAAGCTCTTGCAAAATTTTGGGCAGAGCTGTGGTGACTTACATTTTGAAAGGATTCTGCTTGCTGCTCTACTGGCAATAATTTCAGGGGAATATGGACATAAGCAAGAAGAAGAGTATCTTAGTACTTTCAGGCTGCTATGACAAAACATCATAAATTAGGTGGCCTATAAACAGCAGAAATATATTGCTCACAATTCTGGAGGCTTTAAGTGTAAATGAGGTACCAGCATAGTTGGGTTCTGGTGAGAACCCTCTTCTTCCAGGTTGTAGACTGCTGAGTTCTTGTTGTATCTTCACATGCTAAAAGGAGCTACAGAGTTGGGCAGGGCCTCTTTTTGTTGTGTGTGGTACGTGGGCCTCTCACTGTTGTGGCCTCTCCCTTTGCGGAGCACAGGCTCCGGACGCACAGGCTCAGCGGCCATGGCTTATGGGCCCAGCTGCTCCACGGCATGTGGGATCTTCCTGGACCGGGGCACGAACGTGTGTCCCCTGCATCGGCAGGCGGACTCTCAACCACTGCGCCACCAGGGAAGCCCAGGGCCTCTTTTATAAGAGCACTAATACCTTTCTTAAGGGCTCCACTCTTGTGTCCTAAGCGCCTCTCAAAGGTGCCACCTCCTAATATCATTATATTGGGCACTAGGTTTCAACATATGAATTGAGGGGACACAAACATGCAGTCCATTGCAAAGTTTTAAGAGGCTTTTGCTTGCTCTAGTTCAAGCGAGAAGATGGAGGCTTAATCTAGGGTGACAGTAGTGGATGTGTTAAGAAGTGATCAGAATCTGATACATTTAAGAAAAAGCCAAAAGACTTTGCTGATGGAATAGATGGAGGGTATGGAAAGGAAAGAAAAATGTCAAGAATGTCTCCAAAGTATCTGGCGAGATGGATCTGCCATCTACAGAGATGGGGAAATGCTATGAGAGAAGCAGGTTTGGAGGTGATGGAAATAGGAGCTGAGTCTGACAACTGTCCATTGACTATGCCTAATGCACATCCAAGTGAAGCTTCAAGTCATCAATTGAATGTATGAGTCAGATAACAAGGGAAAGGGCCCAGTCGCAAACATGAATTTGGGAATGTTCAGAATACCTGTAGGTGGTATTTCAAGACTTGAGTTTAGATAAGACCACCTAGAACTTACATATCAACAGAAAAAAGGTCTAAGGACCAAACTGGGAGTCACCCCAAAATTTAAAGATCAGGGAGCTGAGGAGGATCCATAAGAAGGAGCCTGAGAGGAAGAAAACTGTAAGGAAATAGGAAGACTAGGAGAGTGTGGTATCCTGGCGGTCAGGAGAAAAACATGCCTCAACTCGCTGTGTTTAAGGAGGCTGACAGGTCAAATACAGTAAGGACTGGGAAAGGACAATTAGTTTTAGTAACATGGATGTTGGATGTCATGTTGCTTGGTGACCTTGATAAAAGCATTCTGGTGGAGAGTTAGGGTGAATTGAAGAAAGACTAGATAGAGGGAAACTTTAAAAATATAGACAAATCTTTGGTGGAGTACTGCTGTAAAGAGAAAGAGGAAACAAATGGCAGCTTGAGGAATACGTGAGGTTGAGAGAGATTTTTCTAAACTGAGAAAAATAAAACAAGTATTGCAGGCTGATAATTCACTTAAAGAATATAAGTTGCTGCTAGAAAATGAAACAAAAGTTGGAGATAGAAAGTCATTCCATCAAAAAGAAAATGCACTTATTTATTTTTATAAGAAAAATCTAATTGGGATATTGAGTGGAATTGTGCTAAATTTATAGGATTCACTTGGAATGGATCAAAATCTTCGCAATATTGAGTATTCACATCTGCTATC
Source organism: Delphinapterus leucas (assembly GCF_059928025.1). Classification (NCBI taxonomy): domain Eukaryota; kingdom Metazoa; phylum Chordata; class Mammalia; order Artiodactyla; family Monodontidae; genus Delphinapterus; species Delphinapterus leucas. The sequence goes on along the minus strand of NC_143137.1, from coordinate 66,714,060 downwards.
TCTTCATTTATGCAAATGTTACATAAAGAGATAATAATTTTCTAGAGATTTTTCATATAATTTCTGTCCATTTTTTAGGTTTATTACTTTGTATTTTTTTGCTAGGAGTGGGATATTCTTTTTATTATTGATGTATTTTTTTGATAAATGTAAGAATATTGATTTAGATGTATTCATTTTGTATCTGCTTTTCATATTTATACATTGGTTTTAAACAGTTTCAGTTGATTCTCTTTGGTGTCATAATAAATAAAATCATATCCTAAGTAAATAACTATGGCACCCTGTTGTCAGTCTTCCATTTCTAGAACTACTGCCCGGCTCTCTCCACATTATCAAGTAATCAAAAAGTTTATACTGAAGTATAAACCAGAGGACATATGTAAAATGGGATCTTGAAGGATTATCTGATACATCTTCTGTCAGCCCCAAATGTCTAGCACCTCTGATGAATGATTCTTTTAAAGGAATTAGAGAAATTCAGCCACTCTCATTTGATAGGTTTTTCAAATATACATACTTTATCATATATCAAAATTTCTGTTCATGGTACTGAGTAGACTTTAATTTTTCCCTTATGCTTGAAGAGTTAATAAGCTCCTGGAGGATAAAAGAAGATACACAGCAAGCTGGATACAAATGGAAAGCAAAGCAGAGAAATCAGTACCCACCAGGGCTCTGCATATAGTTTAGCACAGTGTCTGGGACATAGTTGGTTCTAAATAAACTTTAAATAAAAGCTCCTGAGGAATCAAGATGTCGGTGTGGGAAAATGCAGGGTTAGAGTCTCCCCACAACTATGGTGCCTGCCGGCCACTGGTGGGGAACTCTGACCCCCAAGGAGATGGGAGGAACCCTGGAATGAACTGGTAGGACATAGGGGGACCGAAGGGGGGAGGAGAAGTGGAGGCCAGACAAGATTGGTGCCCCTGAACTTGGGGAGATCAGGAGAGGCAGGTGGGAGGGACTTTCCAGGAAGAGCAGGAGAGGAGTGGAGGGTGATCGCCTGGCCCACTTGGGCGGGGGAGCTTGCTGAGCTCCCAAGCTGGTTCCCCCACCTCCAAAGCCCCATCCAGGCAGTGTGGTTCCTGGAGGCATAGGAGGGAGGCCGGGGAGATCAGGAGTGGCAGGTGGGAGGGGACTTCCCAGACCCCAGACCAGAGGAGCAGGAGAGGAGAGGAAAGGAAGGCATTTACCCCACCCACTTGAGCCCAGGAAGCCTGCTGGGCTCCCGGGTGAGGTCCCCTGCCCTCTGAGACAAGGGGTGGGGGACATGCCTGGGCCCCTTCTGTTCCTTGAGCCTAAGCCCCATCTCCCACAGCTCCCAGGGCATTTTCCAGCCCTGTGGGTCCTGAGCATTGGCCCCACAAACCACACAAACCTCACTGTTGCTTAGCCCCGCTCACCACAGCCAAGGCCTTTCCTGCCCCACCCCCGCCTTTTTTTTTTTTTCTTTTCCCTCCTCCTCTGTTTTACTGTTGTGGTACTGATATACCTTCCGGTTGTTGATTCATCTGTATTTTTATTTTTACATTCTTTCTAACATATCTCTTAGTTTCCTAGCCTAATTTTATTTTTTACTTTGTTATTCTCTCTTTTTTTTTTCTTGCTGCCCCACGTGCCTGGTGGGATCTTGATTCATGAGCCTGGGGTCGGGGGGTAGCTCCTGCAGTGGGAGCTCCAATCCCGAACCACTGAGCTAACAGAGAACCTCAGACCCCAGGGAATATTCATCGGCGTGAGGTCTCACAGAGCTCCTCATCTCAGCACCAAGACCCAGCTCTACAAAATAGCCTACAAACTTCAGTGTTGGAAGCCTCAGAGCAAACAACCAGTAAAACAGGAACACAATCCCACTCATTAAAAAAAAGAGACGTTAAAAAAATATGTCACAGATGAAGGAGCAAGGTAAAAACCTACAAGACCAAATAAATGAAGAGGAAATAGGAAATCTACTTGAAAAAGAACTCAGAGTAAAGATAATAAAGATGATCCAGAATCTCTGAAATAGAATGGAAGCACGGATTGAGAAAATACAAGAAATGTTTAACAAAGATCTAGAAGAACTAAAGAACAAACAAACAGAGATGAACAACACAATAACTGAAATTAAAAATACACTAGAAGGAATCAATAACAATAACGGAGACAGAAGAACGAATAAGTGAGCTGGAAGACAAAATGGTGGAAATAACTGCTGAGGAGCAGAAGAAAGAATGAAAAGAATTGAAGACAATCTCAGAGACCTCTGGGACAACACTAAATGCACCAACATTCGAATTACAGGGGTCCCAGAAGAGGAAGAGAAAAAGAAAGGGTCTGAGAAAATATTTGAAGAGATTATAGTGGAAAACTTCCCTAACATGGGGAAAGAAATAGTCACCCAAGTCCAGGAAGCACAGAAAGTCCCATACAGGATAGACAGTAGGAGAAACACACCAAGACACATATTAATCAAACTAACAAAAATTAAATTCAAAGAAAAAATATTAAAAGCAGCAACAGAAAAACAAAAAATAACATACAAAGGAATCCCCATAAGGTTATCAGCTGATTTTTCAATGCAAACTCTGCAAGCCAGAAGGAAGTGGCAGGATATACTTAAAGTGATTAAAGAGAAAACCTACAACCAAGATTACTCTCCCCAGCAAGGATCTCATTCAGATTCAACAGAGAAATTAAAACCTTTACAGACAAGCAGAAGCTAAAAGAATTCAGCACCACCAAACCAGCTTTACAATAAATGCTAAAGAAACTTCTCTAAGCAGGAAACACTAGAGAAGAAAAAGACCCACAAAAACAAACCAAAAACGATTAAGAAAATGGTAATAGGAACATACATATCGATAATAACCTTGAATGTAAATGGATTAAATGCCCCAACCAAAAGACACAGACTGGCTGAATGCATACAAAAACCAGACCCATATATATGCTGTCTACAAGAGACCCACTTCAGACCTAGGGACACATACGGACTGAAAGTGAAGTGATGGTAAAACATATTCCACGCAAATAGAAATCAAAAGAAAGCTGGAGTAGCAATAGTCGTATCGGATAAAATAGACTTTAAAATGAAGACTGTTACGAGAGATAAGGAGGGACACTACATAATGATCAAAGGATCAATCCAAGAAGAAGATATAACAATTATAAATGTTTATGCACCCAACATAGGAGCATCTCAGTACATAGGCAAATGCTAACAAACATGAAAGGAGAAATTGACAGTAACACAATAATAGTAGGGGACTTTTAACACCCCAGTTACACCAAAGGAAAGATCATCCAAACAGAAAATAATTAAGGAAAAACAAGCTTTAAATGACACAATAGACCAGATACATGTTATTCATATTTATAGAACATTCCACCCCAAAGTGTCGGAATACATTTTCTTCTCAAGTGCACATGGAACAGTCTCCAGGATAGATCACATCTTGGGTCACAAATCAAGCCTCAGAAAATTTAAGAAAATTGAAATCATATCAAGCATCTTTTCTGATGACAACGCTATGAGATTGGAAATCAATTACAGAAAAAATACATGGAGGCTAAACAGTGCACTACTAAATAACCAAGAGATCACTGAAGAAATCAAAGAAGAAATAAAAAAATACATAGAAACAAATGACAATGAAAACACGACAACCCAAAACGAAGGGGACACGGCAAAAGCAGTTCTAAGAGGGAAGTTTATAGCAATTCAGTCTCACCTCAAGAAACGAGAAAAATCTCAAATAAACAATCTATACTACACTTAAAACAACTAAAGAAGAACAAAGAAAACCCAAAGTTAGTAGAAGGAAAGAAATCATAAAGATCAGAGCAGAAATAAATGAAATAGAAACGAAGAAAACAATAGCAAAGATCAATAAAACTAAAAGCTGGTTCTTTGAGAAGATAAACAAAATGATAAACCCTTAGACTCACCAAGAAAAAAAGGGAGAGGACGCAAATCAATAAAATTAGAAATGAGAAAGGAGAAATCACAACAGACACCACAGAAATACAAAGGATAATAAGAGACTACTACAAACAACCATATGCCGCTAAAATGGACAACCACGAAGAAATAGACAAATTCTCGGAAAGGTAAAATTTTCCAAGGCTGAACCAGGAAAAATTAGAAAACATAAACAGACCTATCACAAGTAATGAAATTGAAACTGTAATTAAAAATCTTCCAGCAAACAAAAGTCCAGGACAAGGTGGCTTCACAGGTGAATTCTATCAAACATTTAGAGAAGAGCTAACACCAATGCTTCTCAAAATCTTCCAAAAAACTGCAGATGGAGAAATACTCCCAAATTCATTCTACAAAGCCACCATCACCTAAATACCAAAAGCAGAAAACGATATCACACAAAAAAAGAAAATTATAGACCAATATCACTGATGAACATAGATGCAAAAATCCTCAACAAAATACTAGCAAACAGAATCCAACAGCACATTAAAAGGATCATCCACCATCAAGTGGGATTTATTCCAGGAATGCAAGGATTCTTCAGTATATGCAAATCAATCAATGTGATACACCACATTAACAAATTAAGGAATAAAAACCACATGATCATCTCAGTAGATGCAGAAAAAGCTTTTGACAAAATTCAACACCCATTTATGGTAAAAAAAACTCTCCAGAAAATGGCCATAGACGGAACCTACCTCAACATAATAAAGGCCATATATGACAAACCCACAGCAAGCATCACACTCAATGGTGAAAAACTGAAAGCATTTTCACTAGGATCAGGAACAAGACGAGGATGTTCACTCAAGCCACTCTTATTCAGCATAGTTTTGGAAGCCCAAGCCACGGCAATCGGGGGAGAAAAAGAAATAAAAGGAATACAAATTGGAAAAGAAGTAAAACTGTCACTGTTTGCAGATGACATGATACTATACATAGAGAATCCTAAAGATGACACCAGAAAACTGCTAGAGCTAATCAATGAATTTAGTAAGGTTGCAGGATACAAAATTAATGCACAGGGCTTCCCTGGTGGCACAGTGATTGAGAGTCCGCCTGCCAATGCAGGGGACATGGGTTCGTGCCCTGGTCCAGGGGGATCCCACATGCCATGGAGTGGCTGGGCCCATAAGCCATGGCCGCTGAGCCTGTGCATCTGGAGCCCGTGCTCCGCAACGGGAGAGGCCACGGCAGTGAGAGGCCCGCATACCGAAAAAAAAAAAAATTAATGCACAGAAATCTTTTGCATTTCTATACACTAATGATGAAAAACCTGAAAGGGAAATTAAGGAAACACTCCCATTTACCATTGTAACGAAAAGAATAAAATACCTAGGAATAAACCTGCCTAAGGAGGTGAAAGACTTGTACTCAGAAAACTATAAAACACTGATGAAAGAAATCAAACATGACATAAACAGATGGAGAAATATACCATGTTCTTGGATTGGAAGAATCAGTATTGTGAAGATGACTATACTGCCCAAAGCAATCTACAGATTCAATGCAATCCCTATCAAATTACCAATGGCATTCTTCATAGATTAAAACAAAAAAATCTTGCAATTCATGTGGAAACACAAAAGACCCCGAACAGCCAAAGCAATCTTGAGAAAGAAAAACAGAGTTGGAGGAATCAGGCTCCCCGACTTCAAACTATACCACAAAGCTACAGTAATCAAGACAGTATGGTACTGGCACAAAAACAGAAATATAGATCAATGGTACGGGATAGAATGCCCAGAGACAAACCCATGCACATATGGGCACCTAATTTATGACACAGGAGGCAAGAACATATGATGGAGAAAAGACAGCCTCTTCAATAAGTCGTGCTGGGAAAACTGGACAGCTACATGTAAACGAATGAAATTAGAACACTCCCTAACACGATATGCAAAAATAAACTCAAAATGGATTAAAGACTTAAATGTAAGGCTGATACTATAAAACTCTTAGAGGAAAACATAGGCAGAACACAGCAAGATCCTTTTTGACCCACCTCCTAGAGAAATGGAAATAAAAACAAAAATAAACAGGTGGGACCTAATGAAACTTAAAAGCTTTTGCATAGCAAGGGAAATCATAAACAAGATAAAAAGACAACCCTCAGAATGGGAGAAAATATTTGCAAATGAGGCAACTGACAAACGATTAATCTCCAAAATTTACATGCAGCTCAATATCAAAAAAACAAACAACCCAATCCAAAAATGGGCAGAAGACCTAAATAGACATTTCTCTAAAGAAGATATACAGATTGCCAAGAAACACATGAAAGGATTCTCAACATCACTAATTAGAGAAATGCAAATCAAAACTACAGTGAGGTATCACCTCACACCAGTCAGAATGGCCATCATCAAAAAATCTAGAAACAATAAATGCTGGAGAGGGTGTGGAGAAAAGGGAACCCTCCTGCACTGTTGGTGGGAATGTAAATTGATACAGCCACTATGGAGAACACTATGGAGGTTCCTTAAAAAACTAAAAATAGGACTACCACAAGACCCAGCAATCCCACTACTGGGCATATACCCTAAGAAAACCATAATTCAAAGAGTCATGTACCACAATGTTCATTGCAGCTCTATTTACAATAGACAGGACATGGAAGCAACCTAAGTGTCCATCAACAGATGAATGGATAAAGAAGATGTGACACATATATACAATGGAATATTAGTCAGCCATAAAAAGAAACAAAATTGAGTTATTTGTAGTAAGGTGGATGGACCTAGCGTCTGTCTTACAGAGTGAAGTCAGAAAGAGAAAAACAAATACTGTATGCTAACACATATACATGGAATCTAAAAAATAAAATGGTTCTGAAGAACCTAGGGGCGGGACAGGAATAAAGATGCAGATGTAGAGAATGGACTTGAGGACACAGGGAGGGGGAAGGGTAAGCTGGGATGAAGTGAGAGAGTGGCATGGACATATATACACTACCAAATGTAAAATAGATAGCTAGTGGAAAGCAGCCACGTAGCACAGGGAGATCAGCTTGGTGCTTTGTGACCACCTAGAGGGGTGGGATAGGGAGGGTGGGAGGGAGATGCAAGAGTGAGGGGATCTAGGGATATATGTATATGTATAGCTGATTCGCTTTGTTATAAAGCAGAAACTAACACACCCTTGTAAAGCACTTATACTCCAATAAAGATGTGGAAAAAAAAATGAATCTTAAAAAAAAAAAATGGTACTGATGAATGTAGTTGCAGGGCAGGAATAAAGAGGTAGACATAGAGAATGGACTTGATGATATGGGGTGGGAGGGCGAAGCTGAGGCAAAGTGAGTGTAGCATCGAGGTATATACACTACCGAATGTAAAATAGTTGGCTCGTGGGAAGCAGCAGCATGGCACAAGGAGATCCGCCCAGTGCTTTGCGGTGAACTCAAGGGGTGGGATAGGGAGGATTCTAGGGAGGCTCAAGGGGGAGGAGATATGGGGACATATGTATGCATATGGCTGGTTTGCTTTGTTGTGCAACAGAAACTAACACAATATTGTGAAGCAACTTTACTCCAATAAAGATGTATTAGAAAAAAATAAAAGAAGCTCCCTCTACATGGCCTAGAAAAAACAATGAAAACTTTGTAAATGGACCTTGATTAGTAAGTCTGAAATTAAAAGGAAATTTTTCTAACACTATCCTTTTCACTTGCGGAGCAAGGGAACTACTGGAAAGAATATCATTGATAAGAAAAGCAAATAAAAATTCTATTATCAGTTTAAAGTGACAACATACTACCATCACCTTTTTCTCAGTCATCATCTTCAAGAACAAATAACAATGAACAGTTGTTGGGTTTGAAACTGGAAAATTACAACTGATAACAGATATCAATTGCTTCTCCAACTCTGGAAAATTTTTGAGTTCATTTCTCCTTAAATTTTTGGAGGAAAGAATCTATTAATGATTCCCACTTTAGGCCTTTTTCTCAGTGTGTTTGTAAAGTCTTTTCTGGGTTGATTGGACTTCGAATAGTGGCACATAACATATTTAACTCATTTCCTTTACTTCAAACACCATAAGCTACTACTGCTTCCATTATCATAGGGAATGTAGATAAATGACTGGACCTTCAGTCTTAAAAAAAAATAGTAGCTTAGGTCAAGAGATAGTTAAGAAGAATAAATTAAATCTGACTTTTAGCATGTTTTATTGTGGACCATTCCTTTCAACAATTAATGCTTCAAATTCTAGATGATGGATTTATTTTGAGCTGTCAGTTTTAAGACAGAAAGAAAAATGAGAGAAAAATGTTCTAGGCAATGATAACGTCCTACTTTAAAGTTCTTATGTGTTTGCTTAAATAGTTACAATAACACATGCTGCAGAAATTTCCTATATTTATTTTAGAATTACTGCTATGCACATATGTATTATTCTTGGTAGGATGGGCATCTTCATATCTAGGGCATCCCACTATGATGACTGATTATGTTCCAGCTGGTCTTTCTCTACTTAGGAATGAAATTTTTTACTGGAGTAAATTTAATCAGAAAATCCTGTTAAATGTGGCACTCGTCCCAATCAGTTGAAAGTTTCGAAAAGAGAAAGTATAAGAAGAGAGGCAAAAGCTACAGTCTTTAATAACATGAACTTATCCAATGTGAGTTCTGAAGTTGGACAGTCTTTGACTCTTCTTCTGAATTCATCACTTATTAACTCTATGACTTTTAAAGTGCTGTAAAACCCCTCTAATTCTTGGTTTTTTGTAACTTTGGGAAATAATATTAATAGCTACATTTTAGGTTTCCTAAAAGGGTAAAATGAGATACTGTATACATGTATTTAGCCAAGTGGGCAATAAGTGTTTCCTTTTATTGTTACTGTTATATATTCCAACCGGTGTCAAAGAATGATTTGCAAACCACCTGCATTGTTATCTGTTGAGGTACTTATTAAACTACAAATGCTGGGTCTCTCTCAGAACCAACTGTTTCAAGATCTCTAGGGCTGAGGCCCAGAAATCTGCATTTTTCAAAGAACCCCAGGTGATTCTTATGCATATTAAAACTTTTTTTCCAATTTTAATCAGTTTTTTTGATTTTTAAAATTGAAGTATAGTTGATTTACAATGTTATATTAGTTTATATTATATATTATATTAGTTTCAGGGGTACAGCCTAGTGATTCAATTATACATATATACATGTATAATGTGTGTGTATATATATATGTATACACACACACATCTGTTCTTTTTCAGATTCTTTTCCCTTACAGGTTATTACAAAATATTGAGTATAGTTCCCTGTGCTATACAGTAGGTCCTTGTTGGTTATCTCTTTTATGTATAGCGGTGTGCATATGTTAATCTCAGCCTCCTAATTTATCCCTCCCTCCCCTCATTTCCCCTTTGCTAACCATAAGTGTGTTTTCTATGTCTGTGAATCTATATCTGTTTTGTAAATAAGTTGATTTGTATCATTTTTTTTTTGGATTGCACATACAAGCGATATCATATTATATTTGTCTTTCTCTGTCTGGCTTACTTCACTTAGTATGATAATCTCTAGGTCCACCCATGTTGCTACAAATTGCATTATTTCATTCCTTTTTATGGCTTAGTAGTATTCTATCGTGTACATGTACCACGTCTTCTTTATCCATTCCTCTGTCGATGGACATTTAGGTTGCTTCCATGTCTTGGCTATTGTAAATAGTGCTGCTATGAACATTGATGTTTATGTATATTTTCTTTTACTTAAGTTTTATTGGCGTATAGTTGATTTACAATGTTGTGTTAGTTTCAGGTGTATGGCAGAGTGATTCATTTATACATATACATATATTCATTCTTTTTCAAATTCTTTTCCCATATAGGCTATTATAGAATATTGAGTAGTGTTTCCTGTGCTATATAGTAGGTCCTTGTTGGTTATCTGTTTTATATATAGTAGTGTGTATATGTGAATCCCAAACTCATCATTTATCCCTCCCACCCATGTTTCCCCTTTGGTAACCGTAAGTTTGTTTTCAAAATCTGTGAGTCTGTCTCAGTTTTGTAAATAAGTTCATTTGTATTATTTTTTTAATTAGATTCCACATATGAGTGATAGATGATACTTGTCTTTCTCTGACTTATTTCACTTAGTATGATAATCTCTAGGTCCATCCATGTTGCTGCAAATGGCATTATTTTGTTCTTTTTGTATGGTTGAGTAATATTCCATCGTTTATATGTACCACATCTTCTTTATCCAATCCTCTGTTGATGCACATTTAGGTTGCTTCCATGTCTTAGCTGTTGTAAATAGTGCTGCAATGAACATTGGAGTGCATGCATCTTTTCGAATGATGCTTTTCTCTGAATATATGTCCAGGAGTGAGATTGCTGGATCATATGGTAGTTCTATTTTTAGTTTTTTAAGGAACCTCCCTACTGTTCTCCATAATGATTTTACCAATTTACATTCCCACCAACAGTGTAGGAGGCTTCCCTTTTCTCCACACCCTTTCCAGCATTTATTCTTTGTAGACTTCAATGATGGCTCTTCTTACTGGTGTGAGGTGATAACTCATTGTAGTTTTGATTGGCATTTCTCCAATAATTAGTGATGTGGAGCACTTTTTCATGTGCTTTTTGGCCATCTGTATGTCTTCTTTGGAGAAATGTCTATTTGGATCTTCTGCCCATTTTTTGATTGGGTTGTTTTTTTTTTTTGATATAGAGCTGCATGAGTTGTTTGCATATTTGGGGGAATAATCCCTTGTAGGTTGCTTCATTTGCAAATATTTTCTTCCAGTCAGTAGGTTGTCTTTCTGTTTTGTTTATAGTTTCCTTTGCTGTGCAAAAGAGTTTAAGTTTAATTAGGTTCCATTTGTTTATTTTTGTTGTTATTTTTATTACTCTAGGAGGTAGATCCAAAAAGATATTGGTGCAGTTTATTGCAGAGTGTTCTTCCTGTGTTTTCCTCTAAGAGTTTTATAGTTTCTGGCCTTACATTTAGGGATTTAATATATTTTGAGTTTATTTTTGTGTATGGTGTTAAAGAATGTTTTAATTTAATTCTTTTACATGTAGCTGTCTAGTTTTCCCAGCACCACTTATTGAAGAGACTGTCTTTTCTCCACTGTATATTCTTGCCTCCTTTTTCAAAGATTAATTTAATGGTTTTATTTCTGGGATTTCTCTCCTGTTCCATTGATCTATATTTCTGTTTTTGTGCCAGTACCATACTGTTTTCATTACTGTAGCTTTGTAGTATAGTCTGAAACCGGGGAGCCTGATTCCTCCAACTCCTTTTTTTTCCCCAGGATTGCTTTGGCTATTTGGGGTCTTTTGTGTTTCCATACAAATTAAAAAATTTTTTGTTCTAGTTCTGTGAAAAATGTCATTGGTAATTTGATAGGGATTGCATTAAACTGGTAGATTGCCTTGGGCATTTTAGTTATTTTAACAGTATTGATTCTTTAATCCAAAACATGGTATATCTTTCCATCTGTTTGTGTGGTCTTCAGTTTTTTTCATTAGCATCTTAGACTTTTCATGGTACAAATCTTTTTCCTCCTTAGGTAGGTTTATTCCTTGGTATTTTATTCTTTTTGAGGTGACAGTAAATGAGATTGTTTCCTTAATTTCACTGTCTGATCTTTTGTTGTTAGTGTATAGAAATGCAACAGATTTCTGTGTATTAATTTTGTATCCTGCAACTCTACCCAATTCACTGATGAGCTCTAGTAGTTTACTGATAGTGTCATATTTTCTATGTATAGTATGTCATCTGCAAACAGCGATAGTTTTACTTCTTCTATTAAAGTTTGAGAAACATTACTTTAATACTTGAATTTCCTTTCTTAAAATGCTGTTTTCTTATCATCTGGCAGTAGTTTAAAGTCACTCTTTAGTAAATCCATTTTATCTTATCAATATGCTATCTTCCTGAAAGAAAATAAATGCACATTGCTGGGGTTTGTATTTAAAATGTCCCCTTCCCTGAATAGCCAAAATGATCTTGATAAAGAACAAGGAAGCTGGAGGTATCATGTGCCCTGATTTCAAACTATACTACAAAGCTACAATAATCAAAACAGTACTGTACTAGGACAAAAACGGACATATATATCAATGAAACAGAATAAAGAGGCCAGAATGAACCCATGCTTATATGAACAATTAATCTAGGACAAAAGTGGCAAGAATATATAATGGGGAAAAGACAGCCTCTTCAATAAATGGTGCTGGGAAAACTGGACAGCTATGTGCAAAAGAATCAAGCAGGACTAATTTCTCACACCATGCACAAAAATAAATTCAAAATAGATTAAAGACTTAAATATAAGCCCTGAAACCATAAAAATTCTAGAAGAAAACATACGTAGTAACTTCTCTGACATCAGTTACAGTAATATATTTTTGGATTTATCTCCTCAGGCAAGAAAAAACAAAAATAAACAAGTGGGATTAAATAAACTAAACAAACAAATGGGACATCAAACTAAAAAGCTTTTGCACAGTGAACAAAACAAAAAGTCCGCCTACACCTTAAAAGTACACAGAGCTGTAGTCAATTATATCTCAGTAAAACTGGAGGAAAAAATTAAATTAAAATGCCTGTTACCCCCCCACTCACCTTAGCTCAGGCCCATTGAAAACTGCTTCCAACTCCCCTTGTGTCTTCCTCATCTCTTTTCTTCCTGCATATAACCCATAGGAACTTTCTAGCACTCACTATGCACACTTCAGAATTTTTAGTTGTTAATCATCCTGTACATGATAGTCTAAGCTTCTGAACATAGAAATCAAAATCCTCAAAATATATCCCCTACCTCTCTTTTAAGCCATATATCTGCCCTGTCCCTGACACAGTATACTCTACCGAAAGAAAAGAAAAAGAAAAAAAACCCTCAGCATTTCAAATAAATAGTTCTGCCCTGTTTCAATGCCCTTCCTTCAGTCAACAAATGACTTAAAATTTCTTCCCGTTGAAATCATGTCCACCAAGATCCAGTGTGAATGGCACTTCCTCCCAAGAGCTTTTCCTAATCTCTTCAGCTGCAAGAGATTACCTTCTTAAAGCCCTTAGTTTGTAATATTCTTAAAACACTTAGATTTTTCTTTTTTGTATTATGTCACCTGTTAAGTTTTTCACTTCTTACAGACCAAAAAACACATCATTATCTCTTTCTCTTCATCCCTTGTTGTGCTTGGCATAAATACTGGACTCAGGATGGTTGTTTCAAAGGAACCACTGAATGAATTAATGATCGTAACACGTAACTTGCAATAATAGTTTTCTAGATACACTCAACTTATGAAATATTTATCTTTGGCACTTTTAATTACTCTTGGAATGCAAGAGTGTTCTTGCTTTATCGACTGTATATGGACCTTAAAAACTACCCTATCCAACACTAGCACGACAGTTGAGAAATATGAGTAACACAATGACTTGCCCAAATCATACTGTTAAGGATGACACTGAGTCCAGAAGTATATTGGACTAATTCTCTGTTCAGATGATTTATACACTTATTTCATTTGTATATATGTACATTTATACATCAGTATATTTATTTTTCACATTTCTATAAGTGTCCTGTATAAGCTTATTCTATTGTTTCAACAATGCTGTATAATCATCACAGTTCTACTGGCATACAACAAGAAGCATCGATCCTCATGTTTAGGAGATTGATGTCCACTGTTCTTCAGCTGAACTACACTGAATTCTGCATTAGGCTACAATTCAGCTGGGCTTAGCTACAGACTGATGGTTGGGTTCAGGTTTTCTTCATGTGTCTTCTTTCTGATGGGAAGCGAAAGGGGCAGCAGCTACCTAAGGCATGCTGTTTTGCTTTTTTCTGATTTGTCAAACTATCATTTCTGCCCACATTCCATTGGCCAAAGGAAGTAATTTTTATTATATTTAATATCTGAAATATGTATATATGTCAAAATGCTTTAACTTCTAAAGATACAATTCTAGATATTCCTTGTAGTAAGTGCAACTTGTAAGAAAATAAATGAAAATTAACCAATATAGAAATTTAGTTTCTGTATCTCCATTATGAAACTGAAAAAAAAAAATATATATATATATATTCAGTTTTGTCTTCATACTTGACAAAATGTTTATATGACTGGCCTATACTGATTATTTTTGATTATTCATATTTCTACTAGTGTGAGAAATTACAGTGACTTCATTTAAATGCTAGCAATTTTTTTTTTTTTTTTTTTTTTTGCTGTATGCGGGCCTCTCACTGTCGCGGCCTCTCCTGCCGTGGAGCACAGGCTCTGGATGTGCAGGCTCAGCAGCCATGGCTCACAGGCCCAGCCGCTCCGTGGCATGTGGGATCTTCCCGGACCGGGGCACGAACCCGTGTTCCCTGCATCAGCAGGCGGCCTCTCAACCACTGCACCACCAGGGAAGCCCCAATGCTAGCAATTTAAATGAGTAAAACTATGTTTTAAAATATTGAGGGATTTGGATTTTGTTTTCTGTTTGCACCAAAGAGAAGAATGAAAAGGTATAATTTTTAATCTGCGGTAATAAAATTCATGAGAAAATTGCTTAAGATCTGAACTTTTAACAATTACTCAGATTAATTCTGATACACATCACCCAAAATCAGTTTCAGTCAACCCTTCCTTAAAAGGGAAACCTCATGAATCATGTTTATATAGATGCACTCCAGAATATTTTACACATTTAAATTGACTTCCATGTGAAAATGTCATCATTAAACAAAATATCCAGCATTTATTAATTTTACCAAAACTTTGCCTCCCTGAGTGATTGCTAGTGATTGCCTGTAGTCTAATCAAAATATTATATGAGAAGCAAAATACTATATATCATACAAGTTTATTTCAAAATTCCTACTACTTTGCCATGATACTTAGTAAGATCTACCACTATACATTTAGCTATATTTTTCATTAATAATACTGAGATGGTCAAACCCTTAAATTGCTTTTAAACCCCTTATATACAAGATGGAACCGTTTTAGAAAGCTCAAAATAATGAGAATTTAGGGATTAACTGTTCTTTTTCCCCTTGGAAATTAATATGCAGCTAGTAATTATTGTACAGCACTCACACTGAAGACCTGGGGTCTGAAAACTGAAAATATAAAGTTGTTTAAATGGTGTTACTGTAACTTAAAGATTCAGTACTGAAATTTCTCTCTCAGTTATTTTATACTTGTTTGGGTTGGCTATCCAACCCAGAAATCCTTTGCCCAGTTTTATTAGAAATTTCATGTCAAAATGGGCCTAACAATTCTGACTTTTTTTTTCCCCACAGTTTAATAATTGCTGTTCTCTCTCTCTCTCTCTTGTTTTTATAAGGAACTCTGAAGAGGGTAACCCATCAAGTATGTTATTTGCGCCCAGTTGCCATGGTTAGAGAAAAGGTAAGGCAGATTCCATAAGAAAGTGGGGCCCCCAAACTATCATTACATCATTAAAGAGGAAACACAACCACCGGTACTACCTATAAATGTGTTCATAATTCAGCTGCAGTAAAGGGATTTACTAGATGACAGTGTAAAAGTGGTTATTTTCTATTCCTATCTGTATTTTTTGAAAGACCTGGATTTTTGTGACCTATACTGTATGAATATTTGTTTCAATTAAAAGGTGCTTTCTCTTTCAAAAAAAAAAAAGAGGAAACAAACAAAAAATTCATTTTTTCATGCCTATTCATGTTGATTTTCTGCTTTCTCTATAAGGTGGGGTGGAGAGGCAGGAAGAATGTTCTAATTTGAAGTAATTTGTAATGAAAATTAATTGTATATTTCTATGCATTTATTCAATGTTTTATTGATTGATTTTAACTAGAGTTTAAGTCTATATCAGGGAAGAGCTATGTGCAAATTACTCTGAAACTATTGTCAAGTTTGGCAGTGTTGGTGCTTTAAGAAATTCTTTGGTTTTCATTGGAGTCGTTTATTCCTATTGATAAGGAAAAGTGTTTGAATTTCTCTAATAAAAAGTTGCTGCCCTGGGAGTTAATACTAACTTTACCAAAGTATATGATGGTAAGAATGAAGATGTCTCACTCTGGATCTTAGTTTCATTTCCTATAAAATGGGGAATTGATACTGTATCAGCTTCAGAGTCCCTTCTGATGATAGGATACTGGAGTAGTAAAGAATTGTGCTTAACCATTATTTTTATATACCAGTGTTTATAATGATCAAAATACAATGTACATTCATGGCAGAATGTGTGATAGGATTATTTATTGAAATATTAATTTGTGTTTCATTTTCACTGCTATGGAAGGATCAGAAAGAACAAGAATTATTTTTATTTTGACATTTCTATTACATTCCCGTCCTCATTCCAGTAAGTGACCAGAATTTGTGTTCCTTTTGTTACCTAAAGATAAACTCACTCCCCAGCTTTTGTTTTCAGTTTACTGAGGAGTTATACTAGAGATTGGAGAGACAGAGAGAGAGAGAGAGAGAGAGAGAGAGAGAGAGGAATGGAGAAAGATGCAAGGTAGAGGAAGCATTAAAGGAAGGAAATGGAAGACTACCGAACCCTTGATTTATAGGGATCCAGGCCTCAGGCCTTGCAGAAACCCCAAGAGTACGGAAGAAGCTGGGGGAGGTTGGTTGAGTACACGGGACTTCTAGGGAGGTTGCTCTTGAAGGACTTTACAAAGATTCCTTTCACTGGCACTACCTACCTTCAAGAAGAAGTGGGTGGGGAGGGAGACGCAAGAGGGAAGACATATGGGAACATATGTATATGTATAACTGATTCACTTTGTTGTAAAGCAGAAACTAACACACCATTGTAAAGCAATTATACCCCAATAAAGATGTAAAAAAAAAAAAAAGAAGAAGTGGGTGGGTGGGTGGGAGGGAGGGAGACGCAAGAGGGAAGAGATATGGGAACATATGTATATGTATAACTGATTCACTTTGTTATAAAGCAGAAAGTAATATACACCATTGTAAAGCAGTTATACTCAAAGATGTAAAAAAAAAAAAAAAAGTGGGCTTGGTCACTAAATCATAAATGAAGAAAGCAAGAGAAGAAGAAAGGAACAGAGAGGAACTTCAAAAACAGCCAGAAACAATTAACAAAATGGCAGTAAGCATAAATTGATCAATAATTATTTCAAATGTAAATAGATGAAATTCTCCAATCAAAAGCCACAGAGTGGCTGAATGGATTTAAAACAAAAACAAAAGCAAAACCCATCTATATGCTGCCTACAAGTGACTCACTTAGATGTAAGGAAACACACAGACTGAAAGTGAAGAGATGGAAAAAGTTATTCCATACAACTGGAAACAAAAAGAAAGCTGGAATAGCCATATTTAATCAGACAAACTACATTTTAAAACAAATACTATAATAAGAGACAAAGAAGAGCATTACATAATGATAAAGGAGTCAATCCACCAAGAAGATATAACATTTGTAAATATTTATTCACCCAACATAGTAGCAACTAAATATATAGAGCAAATATTAACAGACCTAAAGAAAGAAATAGACATCAATACAGTAATAATAGGGGACTATAATATCCCACTTACATCGATGGATAGATCATCCAGACAGAAAATCAATAAAGAAACATCAGCCTTAAATGATATAGACCTAATAGGTACTTACAGAACATTCCATACAAAACCAAGAGAATACAGTTGATCCTTACACAACATGAGTTGAACTGCTTGGATCCACTTATATATAGATTCTTTTTAATAAAGATATTGGAAAATCTTTTGGAGATTTGAAACAATTTGAAAAACTCACAGGTGAACTGCATAGCCTAGAAATATCAAAAAAATAAGAAAAAGGTATGTTATGAATGAATAAAAATGTAGATATACAAAATACAGGTCAGTCATTTGTTTATGTTATCAGTAAAGCTTCTGATCAACAGAAGGTTATTAAGTTTCTGGAAAGTCAAAAGTTGTATAGGAATTTTTGGCTGCACCAAAGGGTCAGCACCCCTAACCACTGTATTGTTCAAGGGTCAATTGTATATGTTCTTCTCAAGGGCACATGGAAAATTTTCCAAGATAGATCATATGTTACGCCATAAAACAAGTCTTAGTAAATTTAAGAGGATTGAGATAATATTAAGCATCATTTCTGACCACAGTGTTATGAAACTAGAAATTAATTACACAAGGAAAATTGGAAAATTCATAAGTATGAGGAGATTAAGCAACACGCTACTGAATAACCAATGGGTTAAAGAAGAAATCAAAGAATACCCTGAGACAAATGGAAATAGAAAATTAACATACCAACATTTATGGCATGCAGCAAAAGCAGTTCCAGGAGGGAAGTTCATAAAGATAAATGCTTACCTCAAGAAACAAGAAAGGGGCTTCCCTCGTGGCACAGTGGTTAAGAATCTGCCTGCCAATGCAGGGGACACGGGTTCGAGCCCTGGCCCGGAAAGATCCCACATGCCACGGAACAACTAGGCCCATGAGCCACAACTACTGAGCCTGTGCTCTAGGGCCCACAAGCCATAACTACTGAGCCTGCATGCCACAACTACTGGATCCCACGCACCTAGTGCCCATGCTCCACAACAAGAGAAGCCACCGAAACAACAAAGAGTAGCCCCCACTCGCCACAACTAGAGAAAGCCTGTGCACAGCAACGAAGACCCAACACAGCCAAAAATAAATAAATAAAATAAAGAAAGAAAGAAACAAACAAGAAAGGTCTCAAATAAACAACCTAACGTTACAACTCAAGGAACTAGAAAAAGAAGAAGAAAGCCCAAAGTTAGTGGAAGGAAGGAAATAAAATGTCAGAGCAGAAATAAATGAATTTACAGACTGAAAAGAAAATAGAAAAGATCAGTGAAACTAGGAGCTGGTTCTTTGAAAAGGTAAACAAAATTGACAAACCTTTAGCTAGACTCACCAATAAAAAAGAGACTCAAATTAAAAAAATCAAAAATGAAAGAGATATTATAACTGATACCACAGAAATACAAAGGATAATAAGAGACTACCATGAATAATCACTTACAAATTGGACAACCTAAAGAAATGGATAAATTCCTAGAAACTTACAACCTACCAACACTGAATCATGATACAATAGAAAATCTGAATATATGTTGATTATTAGTAAGGAGATTGAATCAGTAATCAAAAACCTCCCAACAAACAAAAATCCAGGACCAGACTGCTTCACTGGTAACTTTTATTAAACATTCAAAGAATTAATACCAATCCTTCCAAACTATTCCAAGAAAAATTGAAGTGGAAGGAGCTCTTCCAAACTCATTTTACAAGTCCAGCATGACCCTGATACCAAAACCAAACACACCACAAGAAAAAAAATTACAGGCCAATACCCCTGAGGATCACAGATGCAAAAATCCTCAACAAAATATTAGCAAACTGAATTCAAAAATACGTTAAAAGGATCATACGCCACCACAACCAAGTGAGATTTATTCCAGGGATGCAAGAATAAACCAACATCCACAAATCAGTCAATGTGATACACCACATTAACAAACTGAAGAATAAAAGTCATAGGATCATCTCAGTAGGTGCATAAAAAGCATTTGACAAGGTTCAATATCCATTTGTGATCAAAGCTCTCAACAAAGTGAGTAGAGAGAGAACATACCTCAACGTAATAAAGTCCATGTATGGCAAGCCCACAGCTAACATCATACTCAGTGGTTACAAGCTGAAAGCTATTCCTCTGAGATCAGGAATAACACAAAGATGCCCACTCTTGCCACTTTTATTCAACATAGTTTTAGATGTCCTAGCCAGAACGATTAGGCAGGAAAAAGTAACTCACCCATGGAAGGGAAGAAGGAAAAGTGTCACTACCTGCAGCTGACCTGATGTCATATATAAAAAAACTTGAGAGACTCCATAAAAAACCTGTTAGAACTAATAAAAAATTTAGTAAAGTTGTAGTTATAAATCAGTACACAAATCTGTTGTGTTTCTCTACACTAATAATGAACAATCAAGGAAATTAAGAAAATAGTGCCATTTACAAATGCCTCAAAAAGAACAAAATATCTAGGAATAAATGTAATTAAAGAGGTGAAAGACCTGTATATTAAAAATTATAAGACATCAGTGAAAAAAAAGGAAAGAAGACCAAATAAATGGAAAGATATTCCATGCTCACGGATTGGAAGAATTAATATTGTTAAAATGTCCATACTACCCAAAGCAATATACAGATTCAATGCAATCCCTGTCAAAATTCCAATGCCATTTTTCACAGAACTAGAACAAAAAAATCTTAAAATTTGTGTGGAACCATAAAAGACCCCAAACAGCCAAAGCAATCCTGATAAAAAAGAGCAAGGCTGGAGGCATCACGCTACCTGATTTCAAAGTATTACAAAGGTATAGTAATTAAAACAGTACGGTATTGGCATAAAAGCAGACACATAGATCAATGGAACAGAATAAACCCATACATATATGGTCAATTAATTTATGACGAGGAGCCAAGAATAAACAATGGGCAAAGGAGAGTATTTTCAATGTGTGGTATTGGGAAAATTGGACAGCCACAAGCAAAAGAATGAAACTGGAATACTATTTTATACTATATACAAAAACTAACTCAAAATGGATTAAAGACTTACAGACTGTAAGACCTGAAACCATAAAACTCCTAGTAGGAAACATAGGCAGTAAACTCCTTGACATAGGTCTTGTTGATGATTTTTGAACCTGACACCAAAAGCAAAAGCAGCAAAAGCAACAAAAGCAAAAATAAACAAGTGGGACTACATCAAACTAAAAAGCTCTGCACAGCAAAGGAAACTATCAACAAAATGAAAAGGTAACCTACTGAGAGAAAATATTTGCAAATCATGTATCTGATAAGGGACTAGTATGCAAAATATATAAAGAACTCATACAACTCAAGCAACAAAAACAATTTTAAAAATGGCAGAAAAAATGAATAGACTTTTTTCCATAGAACACATGCAGATCGCCAACAGGTACATGAAAAGATGCTCAACGTCATTAATCATCAAGGAAATGCAAATCAAAACCACAATGAGATACCACTTCATACTTGTTAGAATGGATATTATAAAAAAGACTAGAAGTAACAAGTGTTGGCGAGGATGTGAGAAGAAGGGAACCATTGTGTATTGTTGGTGGAAATCTAAATTGGTACAGCCACTATGGAAAACACTATCTCAAAAATTAAAAATAGGACTACTATATGTTCCAGCAGTTCTGCTGGGCATTTATTTAAAGAACACCAAAACACTACTTCAGAAAGATATGTAGCCTCATGTTCATTGAAGCATTATTTACAATAGCTCAGATATAGAAGCAACTTAAGTGTCCATCAATGGATGAATGAATATAGAAGAGGTGGTGTGTGTATACACACACTCACACACACACACAATGGAATATTACTCAGCCGTAAAATACAATGAAATCATGCTATCTGCAACAACATGGATGGAACTCAAGGACCTTATGCTAAGTGAAATAAGTCAGATAGAGAAAGACAAATACTATATATGTGTGTGTGTGTTAGTGCATAAAAAAGAATAAACCTAAAACTAAGTTTTTAGGTCCAAAAACAGAGTAGTGGTTGCCAGAGCTGGGGATGGGAATGGGATAAATGAAAGAACTGTTTGTTTGTTTTTAGTTTAAATAAGTTGACTAAAAAATAAAATTAGAACATAATTTATTTTTTAGGAAAAAAACTGGGGTTGGATATTGAGCATATCACTAAAGTCATATTTGACTAAAGAACTGAGGCCTTCTTCCATGTTCCAGTCTTCCTATTAAATACGTGGATTTCTGTGTGGTCCTAGAGAGGCAGATGGATGTTGCCAAAATGACTGAATTTGGATCTCTTACCAGCCAAACAAGGAGAGGCTTGGAGTCAGATGCAATTTGATTTAACGACAAGAAAGATAATGTGACATTTCTTGCTCATGTACTTAGAAACTGAAAATTATAATGGCTGCAAGTATTGAGCAATAAAAATTCCTTTGAAAATTAACTAAAAACATAACTGAATAATTAAATTAGAATTACTTTCCTCTGCTATAAACATCAAAAGGCAAAGTTCAAACTATATATATCAAATAAACATATATGATCCAATAGAATGAAAGTAGTGTTCTGTTTGTTAGAATGCATCATCGTAGGTAAAAACTCTCTAGGACTTTCCAATGCACAGAAAAATTTAAAGCTCTCAAATTTGTTTTTACAAGCTGAAGGGGTGAGACCTAACAAAAAAAAAATACAGCATTCTTTAGCCCTTATCTGTGTACATCATTACACATTCAAGAGATTTGCCTCTACAAAGCTTTGTTATTTTGAGAGACAGCCCAGTGAACTTGTCACCATTCATGATGCAGTGGTGCGAAAAAAACTCTACTGTGTGTCAGGTATCCTAACTCTAGTCCCAGTTTCTGATTTTACATCTGTGGACTTGGTTAAATTGCTTAACTCTTCTGATTCTCAAAAGTATCCTCTGTAAGTTAAAAAGATTGTGATAAGAGGCTCCAAAGCTTCAGCCAACTTGAATTTTCTATTATAATGGTAATTTTTTCCAAATACTTTGTTTCCCTGGCCTTTAGCCCAATATCCTAAGAACTGCCATCTTAACTGCCATTCATGTATTAATGTTGAAAGTTAAAGGAGTCACTACAATGATTCTCTCATCAGCTAACAGTTTTGGAATTCCCTTTTCTTATTGTCTTCAGAGTCCATCTGAGTTACACAACAGAGTGAGTCTCAATACTAGTACGTTAAACTCACATCAGTGTTTGAACAAAAGCAACATTACCCACTTTGTTTTGTTTTGTTTTGTTTTGTTTTGTTTTGCGGTACGCGGGCCTCTCACTGTTGTGGCCTCTCCCGTTGCGGAGCACAGGCTCCGGACGCGCAGGCTCAGCGGCCATGGCTCACGGGCCCAGCCGCTCCGCGGCACGTGGGATCTTCCCGGACCCGGGCACGAACCCGTGTCCCCTGCATCGGCAGGCGGACTCTCAACCACTGCGCCACCAGGGGAGCCCCCACTTTGTTTTATTCACAAGATGCCCTCCAAAAGATTTTAGTTGTTTCAAAGAAAATCCATACTCAAAGACTCCCTTATGTTAAAATTATTCAATAAGAATATCCTGCCAGCATTGATGCCAGCTACAAAGGATGAAATCTGAAAGTGCTTTAGGTGATGGCGGTGTCTTTGAAATAAACATCATCCTTTAGTCTATATATTGTATTCAACTCACTAAATATAAGGAATGTATATTTACCTTATTTATGATTTTCTTCAAGAAATGCCCTTTTCTAGAAGCATCTGTTAGGCATATGCCCACTGCTAACCAAAGAGCCAAAATATCAAAGCGCCAGCATTCTTATGAATTGAAAGATCTAGAATGTCTGCTGGAAATCAGCTCAATAATGACACAATCACAATATGCATACATATTTTTTGTACATTAGCCTTTATCAATGGGAACTGTTTGCAATACTTTAACGAGACTAAAACAAGGGCATTCATTTGAACTCAATACTCAGAGGAGTCCACAGGATTTGAGGGCAGGAAAGAAAGCAGAGAAGGTAGTAATTCCATTTTATAGTTGGGAAAACTGAAGCAGAGGCATAATTGAGTTCCAAAACTTATGGAGGAGGTGATGTTAAATCTAGAACATAAAGAATTATTTTTCAAGTCATAGGCAGTTTTATTGCAAAAGGACCCTGTACACATTTATCAGTTCTAGTACCTTAATAGCTACCCAATGAGTCATTTTTTTGAAAAATATATAACTAATAAAGACATTTAAATTAACATAGCTCTAATATTGACTATGGCCTTTTTTTTCTTCTCTTTCTATCTGAGTTGAAGATCAGTGTCCCAAGACACCTTAAATAAAATCTATGTAAGAACAGTAAACTTGTGAGGCAAATGCAGCTGCCATGTTCCACTGCCCTTCCTCTCAGCCAGGACAGATTATTGTCTGGTTGTTGTCTCAAATCCTCCCATTAAAACATTCTGGAGCCCCTTTCATGTATCAGGACCAAAATATGAGACTCCGAGAAATCAAGAGCAATCGATGTGGACTTCAGTTAGCATGTGACATCAACAGAACTGCTGAAATTTTCAATGGAAAATCCACAAAAATGTACAGCAACAATACTTCCATTAAAAAAAAAAAAAGAATCGTAAGCCATTTATCTTACATTGGATGAAAAGAAATAAAGTTAGATTAAGTCTCGCAGTAAAACTTTCTGGCTATACTTTGTACTTACTGAAGTACAAGAATATTTAGCCAATAAGGCGAGTTTTTGCCCATTCCCTAAAGGAAAATTATACGACTAACTAACACAAAATAGATAATACGGGGGTGGGGGGGGAATGCAGTCTGTCTTGTGAAGTGTGTATGAAATTTTTACATCTAAACAGCAAAGAAATCATATCTTTGGTTTCTTTAACCCACAGAAAATAAGCAGTCAAATTGTAGAAACTTGTATGAATAGACAAATGTCATAAATATTTTTCTTTCTCCCCATATTTAAAAAATGTCTTTATATTTGTATATTTATCTATGCACACATAGACTTACCCTAAAGCACCCATATTTTCAATCTGTGATTTAAAATTCTCACCTCATGGGGACTGCCCTGCAGTCCAGTGGATAAGACTTTGCCTTCTAATGCAGGGGTGAAGGTTCGATCCCTGGTCGGGGAGCTAAGCTCCCACATGCCTTGGGGTCAAAAAAACAAAACATGAAACAGAAGCAATATTGTCACAAATTCAATAAGGACTTTAAAAATTGTCCACGTCAAAAAATCTTTAAAAAAATAAATAAAATTCACAACTCTTTTTTTTAAAGACTTAAAAATTATGTCTGTATGTATGATATTATTTGGAAAACAAATCTTCTGTAATAGTATATAACTACCTCCTGACAATATTAGCAGTCACTTCCTGAATTCTATATATTGTATTCACTTTACCAAATAGGAAATGCAAATTGCCCTTCTTTGTTATTCTTCCATTAAAGATATGCCATTTCATTGAATTAAAGACTTGTTGAACATAAGCCAACCATTAGAATGAGGTTATGAATACCAAATGTACACATACGTGTCGTATGCCTTTTCATTCTTAAAAGTGTGGAAGAATAGAAGGGAATAGAAGAGACTTATGAAGCATCCAAGTAGTACTGTCCTTAGACAAGAGGGGACTCATACTTGACAAGGGTCCCACACTTATATAGGCCTTCACATGAATTTTTATCCCCAAATATAATTTTGCCCTGAAAAGATTGACTAGCTTGCATTTAAACGTCATTTCAGCCGCTCTTGGTAATGATCATACATCAGAGATTCTTCTTTAGAATCAATGATGTATACAGCAAATGTCATTGGAAGTTACACTTAATATTTCCCTCTTACATCCTCATTCCTCACACTCCACCACTTTTGTACTTTAGTAATGGCTAAATTGATAATACAAATCAAGAAAGGATTTGTGCTTGTGGAGATCGGTGAGAAAATGGAGACAAAGAATTTTTTAATGACAAAAAGTTTGTATTTATACTGTAAAATTTCCTTAGTTTCATAGTTCCTTACACACTTTGGATCAAGGAGGCTACTCTGGGCTCCCCAACTACAGCTACTGCTGTCACTCCATAGAGTTGAGGCCAACACTCTGGATTCCAAGGAAAGGTGGAAGTAATAAGGGAGAACTAAAGTGCAAAACAGCTGGTAGAAAGTTAAGAAATAAAAACAATTGTTGGGCTTCCCTGGTGGCGCAGCGGTTGAGAGTCCGCCTGCTGATGCAAGGGACATGGTTCGTGCCCCGGTCTGGGAAGATCCCACAGCCCGCGGAGCGGCTGGGCCCGTGAGCCATGGCCGCTGAGCCTGCGCGTCCGGAGCCTGTGCTCCGCAGCAGGAGAGGCCACAACAGTGAGAGGCCCGCGTACTGCAAAGAAAAAATAAATAAATAAAATAATTGTTGATAGTATGTAGCTGTTATTATAAGTATATCATAAACTGGTCATTTCAATTAACAAAGACCTTATAAACTGGATACTATTTTTATCCGCATTTCAAAAATGTAGAAACAGGGCTTAGAGAGATTAAGCAACCTGCCCAGGATCACACAGCTATTAAATGGCTGAAGCAAGTTTGGAATCAGGCAATGTAGCCCCAGGAATTCATCCTTCTCAATGTCCACCTCCTCTCCCATCTTTTCTCAGCTGAATGCAACACATTTCTTTATTATTATTTGTCTTCCTGGGCAAGGAGAAGCCTGTTTCTATTCAAAAGAACTTCAACTCCAATATCAGCTATTTTTAATTTGATAAAATAAATTGGTATAACCTACTAGAAAGTGAATGTGCCAAGCATTGATCTAAGCACTTGACAAGAGATAATTCCTTTTATCAACTCTGTGATGGAGGTATTTAATTATCCCCATTTTGCAGAAGAACAAATAAAGGCACAGAAAAGTAAAATAACTTGCCCGAGGTCACACAGCTGCTAAGTAGAAAAGCTAGGATTTGCAACATGGCAGTCTGGCTTCAGAACCTACATTCTTAAGCAGGGCTGACTTCTCATTAGGCACATAGACATAGAGCCAAGGGCCTGCCATATTTTAGTGGACCATTAAAAATGTTTCAATTTAAGTTTCTTTTAAAATCAGAAGCAAAAAATGAATTTAATAATAACAAGTAGATAATAAGTATAATATCAAGTGTATAATATAACCAATATCATAACACTGAATATATAATTTCAGATTTCTTATGTCAAGACAGTCTTAAAATATAACAATATAATTTTATAGTTTTACTATTAATTTTTCTTTTTTTTTTTTTTTTTTTCGGTACGCGGGCCTCTCACTGCTGTGGCCTCTCTCGTTGTGGAGCACAGGCTCTGGACACGCAGGCTCAGCGGCCATGGCTCACGGGCCCAGCCGCTCCACGGCATGTGGGATCTTCCCCGACCGGGGCACGAACCCGTGTCCCCTGCATCGGCAGGCGGACTCTCAACCACTGCGCCACCAGGGAAGCCCTAGTATTAATTTTTAATGGAGGAAGGAGCCCATGAAAGCAAAGATATTCAGGGTTCGAAGAAGTCAAATCTAGCCATGTTCTTAACCATTGTGCTATGCTGCCTCTCATTAAAAACTAAAGTTCACAGTCAACCACTCTTAAGTTTTGTTGTAGAAATAACTTTCCCCAAAAGTTATCTGCCTATTATTTAGCATCCTTCATATTTCCCAGGCAATGGCATGCTATTATCTTTTCCCAACCAAAACAAATTAAGAAATAAGAATCATCCTTTTCGTGCAAATATCACTTATAACTTTTAAACCTATACTGACAATCATAAGGAAAAGTAGACACAATAAAAGGTAGCTGAGGTCAATTTCACAAAGCCTAGGACTCAAGTCAAACAAGTTCATTCTCTAAGTCTGTGAGCCTGTTTCTCTTTTGTAAATAAGTTCATTTGTATCATTCTTTAAATTTAGATTCTGCATGTAAGTGATATCAGTGATGTTTGTCTTTGTGTGACTTACTTCACTTAGTATGATGACCTCCAGGTCCATCCAAGTTGCTGCAAATGTCATTATTTCATTCTTTTTAGTGGCTGAGTAATATTCCCTTGTATATATGTACCACATCTTCTTTATCCATTCTTCTGTCGATGGACATTTAGGTTGCTTCCGTGTCTTGGCGATTGTAAACAATGCTGCAGTGAACATTGGGGTGCATGTATCCTTTTGAACCATGTTTTTCTCCAGATGTATGCCCAGTAGTGGGATTGCTGGATCATATGGTAGCTCTACTTTTAGTTTTTTAAGGAACCTCCATACTGGTCTCCATAGTGGCTGTGCCAATTTACATTCCCACCAACAGTGTAGGAGCATTCGAAAAGGGCATCTTTTGTGTTCATGTGGTAATATTGAATCAGTATAATTAGCAGCCCTCATTGTAAACTCCTTCAGAATTGCTGCTTTTTTTTTGCTCTAATAATTTACGCAAGTATTTTACAAACTGTAACCCATAGGGCTTTAGTCCTAAAAATGTTCTAAGAGGGAAAAATGTTAGATGATCAACTACTTCTGGAAATTTTATTGTACTGTCTCAATCCAGGTCCCCACCTTCCCCATCTCTAGGGGGCTCTAAACCACCACCATGGAGATTTAATTCACCCAGAGCATTAGTGCGTTGAGGGTTCTGATAAGTGCCAAAGGGTTATTTGCTTTCTTTTGTTTTGTCATAAATTGATTTGTGTTCCCTTCAGGATTTCTCAAACTTTCAAATCTACCCTGGCAACTTTTTCCTCTCCAGATATCTATTAGTATTTCAAGATCAAGTCCTTCCCTCAAGAAAAACTTTGGGGAACTCTGTTCTGTTTATTGTGTAGTCACATTTGTCCCGACTACACATTAGAAAGTGCTTCAAACCAGACTTGAGCAATTATTCAGCAGCCAATTATTCATGGTCTTGAGGTGCCTGGGAGTCATATGAGCTGAGGTTTGCAGTTCTGTTCCTCCACTTGATGGCTCTGTGACTTCGGGTGATTCCTTTTCCTTTTTTTTTTATCAGTTTCCTAGACTGTAAAATGGGACACCAGTACCACTGTTGCAGTATTGTTCTGAAGATCTAGTGAGAGAAATCGTGCAGTATATAATATGCCCACTGCACAGCTTAGCACAGAGCAGAACTCAATGTTTTTTTTTTCACAAATAAACAGTTAAGTATTAACCAAAAATAATTCTGATTAAAAAAAGCCTTTCCCATCCCAGTTTTATAAATTCCTAGGTAATGGTTAATTTACTTATTTGCGTTAGTGGGCTACCTGGCAATTTCCATGACTACTGAAAAATAATTTTACATGAGACTAATTATAAAGCAGATCAATTTTTAGAACAAATGTCCTTGAAAACATCTCTTTAATTTCCATTTAATTTGAACAGATTCATCTGCAACCCTTATTGATGCAAAACTCCCATTGATGTCACTTCATTCCAAACTAAATTAGGTGATCCAAAGATGAAGTAGAATCACGAAACAGACACGAGAATATTGTGCTTGTACTGTGGCTCCAAAGCTTAAAAAGCCAGAAGAAGAGGACGGAGTGAAGGGAAAAAACAATGATCAAAATATTGAAAGGCCAGAACTTAAGTGAAAGCGTAAATGAACAAAGTAGAATTTTAGGCCTTGTCATGCACAGTTTGAGACAGGATTTATAGAAAAGCGTAACAGATCCCATCTTGCCTTGAACGTACCTCTAGTTAACTGTATTCATTCAGTGTGTATTTGGTGAACGCTTCGCTTGAGCTCAGTCCAATTCCAGGCAGGTTTGTAAATAAAATAATCAACAAGACCACCAGGATCCACCCAACTTTCCTGGAGTTACATCTTGTAGTGGGTAAGGAAGAGTCAGGGAACAAACAAAAACCAGGACCTGTATGTAAACAAGTGGGAATATTTTAAACAAGCTAAATCCTACGATGAATAAAGCAGATTAATACGTCGGAGAAACAGTGAGTTAGGGGAAACACGGGGTGAGTCACGGAGGGCCCCTCTAAAAGGCTGCTTGGCTGGGATATCTCTCCTAGCTTACGTTTTTCATCTATTGGGGATGCTATGTTTGTGTCTTCCTCATATAACACAGTGCCTGGTATGCTGTGATGATGAGTGCTGAGACCTGCAGCTGCACTTCTTCATTTGCTGAACAGAGAATTTAATAAGAGGAAATAAGTTTCCACTTCAGCATAAGGGATTTAGTTTAGCTATTACTAAGCACATCCCAATCCTGAAGCGGTAAATCCCTAAATGGCGTTGTAATTTGAAGTTCTTGTAGTTTTCTCGGGCTGCCACAACAAAATACCACAGACTGGCTTAACAATGGAAATTTATCTTCTCACAGTTGCGAAGATTGGAAATCCAGGATCTGGGTGCCAGCATGGTCATGTTCTGGTGAGAGCTCTCTTCCTGGCTTGGCTTTTCACTGTGCTCAAGAAGCTGTGAGTGGAGAGGGAGGGAGGGAAGGGATTTGAGAGAGAGAGAATGGGAGTTCCTCTTTCTTTTCCTCCTCCTTCTTCTTATGAGGCCACTAAACCCATCGTGAGGGCCCTACCCCCATGAACTAATCTAACCCTAATTACCTCCCAATACCATCAGAATGGGGGTTAGAGCTTCAACATAAGAATTTGGGGAGGAGGGACACAAACATTCAGTCCACACACGTATCTTTAACAAGAGGATGTGTTTAATAAGTCCTTTAACAGTCATCCCTCAGAGATGACTGAGGTGATAGGAATACAGCCATGAGTAACATGAAGTCCCTGTTACCTTGGAGCCTTGGGTCTAATTGTGGAAGCCACTTTGCATAAATTAAAATGGCAAGTAAATCTGTGTTCACTCTGTGATAGATTGGACATTTGAAAAGAAAAAAGTTCTTATAGTCAGCCTCTAAGATTGCCACCAGTGATCCCAGCTTCCTAATATTCACACCTTTGTTCCATCTCTCTCTCACGTTGTATTAGTCTGTATGACCAGTAGTCTATGGCAGAACTGATGGTTTGTCACTTCCGAGATTAGGTTGTAAAAGACTGATTTCCATCTTGAGCTGGCTCTCTTGGATTATTGGTACTTGAAAGCCTTGTCATCAGCAGCCCTATGGAGAAACACACATGGTGAAAAACTGAGCTATGTGATCAATAGTCACAAGAAACTGAGAGCACCAGCCACCACATGAGTGAGCCTGGCAGCAGATTTCCTAGCTCCAGATCACAGCTTGACTACAGCCTCGGGAGAGACCCTGAGCCAGAAATACCCAGCTAGGTTTTTCTTAGATTCCTGATTCACAGAAATAGTGAGATAATAAATGTGGAGTAACTTAAGCCATTAAATTTGGAGATAGTTTGTAACTCAGTGATGGATAACTAACGCTGGTCTTTCACTGCAGATAATTTGAGAGACAGTGATCTAGAATGTTCTTGATCAGTGATCAGATATGGAAGGCTTAAGTAAGAATTGATAAGCTCTAAATAAGTATGGCTCTATGTGTTGGAAAATAAGAAGAGTAGTGATGGCATTGATAACAAACTTGATGAGCTACTGATGCCCCTTTGAGCTATAAGACTGAATTATCTAGAAACCAAGCACGGATATCTCACATTACGTCACGAATGAGTCAAATAACAAGAGCTATTTGTAATGAATGTCATGGCCTTTTCCTCTGTTTTAACTGATAACACTTATTATTTAAAGAATTCTGATATTTCAGTAGGAGTGGGTGTGAGAATATGTATAGGAAAGAATATCTTTGTTTGAACTCTGAATGCAAAATTATTTTTAGGTCTCATCCATATACATACCTGCTTCCTGAATGCCTTTCTGATAATGCCTTCCTTTATGGACTCAAATGATGTCAAGAGTGTCAGATACAAATCTTTCCTAACAAAGGTAAGACTCTCATCATAAATAACTTATTTTTCTGGGTGGACTATGTTGCTCCAAGATATATTTGATAAACTTATGAGCATTGATATTATTTGACACAAGAGAAATAGGGAGTAATTTCAATTTAGAATATAAAAGTGAACCAAGAATAAAAACCTGAGTTGTATTTAGAGTGTGTCATACAGATACAAAGAAGATTTGTAGCTTTCTTTGATGTGCTCACATGAAATGCCTGTAGTCAAAGGGCTATTTTTAAACTTGAGAAGAAATTCAGGACAAAAGGAACATTTTAAATATAAAAGAGAATTCAGGAAGATCACAAAGAAGTGAAATCACTATTACAAAGTTCAAAGACACATTGTTCTTCAAATACCAAGAAACTGACTTAAGGATCATTGGTGACCCTCATTCAGGGAAGACTCTCTAGGTATTAAGGAAGTGAGGGACACGAGGCTCTTCTTTTCCCCCTTTGCAGATTTGGACAACTTTTCTGTTTTACTTTCTTGAGACTAATTCCTCTGTTGTGCACTGCCGTCAAGCAGCATTTTCTCTCTCCTTCAGCTACTGTGCTAGAGTTTTGAACTCAGCAAGGAGATCTTAACTGCAAGATAATTGGCATGTGGTGTCAGGCGTCACGTTGGCTGATCACTAGAGACCAGGGAGAGGAATCTGATGTGTCAGTCCCCTGCCTGAGCAGGATAAGTATTGGAGACCAGGAATTGACCTCCACATTGATAGGAAGCTAGAAAATTATTTTAAACATGGACAGGAAGTCCATGACAGGAAGTCAGGCTGACTGTTCTTAGGTATTAAGGACAGTTCTAAAAGTCATCTGGAAGGTCACAGGGATAGATCTGTGACATTAGGCCAAGGAGGACTGACCCAGAGAGGAGAAGTCTTTTGTCTTATGTCAGAGAAAATCTCTAACACACAGGACAAGAAAGGCAACTTCTATGAGTACCAACTCTGTGAGGCAATTTAAATACATTAGCTCATTTCTTCCTCAGCAATTTTGGAAAAGAGGTTTTATATCCATTATATAGCTGTGGAAACTGAGACTCAGAGACGTGACATAATTTAGCCTGTGTTGGACCGGCATTCAGATCTATGACCATCTGATACAAAATCCTCTTTCCACTACACCGCTGTTTTTTTTCCTCTGAGTGACTTTATCACAGTCATTGACTAAAAATAAGATAGGAGACTTCTTTCATAAGGGATCTCAAGGGTATCTATTACAAACCCTTCATTTAATACATTTAAAAAAGAAAGAAAGGTTACATTGGTACAAGTTATGATTCTGAATTATGTACTTCAGATACTTTGCTGTCAGTCACAAATATCAGATCGTGAGAAATCACAAAGAATGTTTCTCTGTGTCAAAAAAAAATGAAAGAAATCTATACATAGGAGAAATATATTTAGCTCAAGGCAGCTTTTAATTTTCTTTTCGGTAATAATTCAAGAACAAACTTTTATCAAAAAGCCATTTGTACTCAGGTAAATCGGCCCTTTTCAGTTGTCCAGCAAATTTTTATTTGTTTTCAGAACAGTCATTGCCTACAACATTGCTTAGTTAATATTTGAAATGTGTTTATATTTGTAGAGTGAGGCAGTTCAGTAGTAGGCTATCCATTCACTGATTCATTCATCCTACAACAAGCATTAAACACCTTCTATATACCAGTGGCTAAGATACTTGTAATCAGGTCCTAAGTACTGAATGAAGGACAGTTATTAACATTTACACAGAATTTAGAGCTATGAAAGAATGCCAGCTCTGAGAGGCCACAAGAAGAAACTCTCCTAAAGCTACCTTGGGATTCAGAACTGGGGAAAACAAACTATTTCCAGGAGGACCACCCAGAGGAGGTACTTTGGGAAGCCAGCCTGGAAATAGTCCTCCCAATGTGTAATACACATAAAAGATTAACTTTATTGTTGGTGATTTAGATTGTTCTGAATCAAGTTGTGTCCCAGGAGAATAAAATTCCATTTCTAAAGTGGACTTTTAGAATCATTTTTTCCCTTTGTTACTAACCTCTCTTTTACATGAGGAAAGCACCTCCACCAAACCTGCATCTCTCACAGTGGTTCAGAAAACAACTACAAGGGTAGAGATTGGTGAACTCCGCTGGTGTCTTACTGTTTAATGTTACCAATGCCGTGCCTTCAAATGCAAGTAGTCCTCTTTCCAAAGAAAGGTAAAAGATTTGTTTTGTTCCTTGTTCATTATTTATTCTAAAATTTACAAATCACTCACAGTTAAGATCCATGACTATCTAGATATATTGTTATTCTATAAATGAAAATTTCTATGGTTCTTACAAAGTTAACTCTAAATTACTAATGTGTTCACCCCTTAAATGGATTAAAAAATGACTGATACATGCATGTTGTAACAAACCATTCCACGTGCTAAAAGAAAAATATGATTATCTTTTTTTATAAATTTCTTTGTTTGGTTTTTTTTTTTTTTGGTTGTGTTGGGTCTTTGTTGCTGTGTGCAGGCTTTCTCTAGTTGCCGCGAGTGGCGGCTACTCTTCATTGCGGTGCACGGGCTTCTCTTGTTGCGGAGCACAGGCTGTAGGCACGCAACCTTCAGTAGTTGTGGCACGTGGGGTCAGTAGTTGTGGCTTGCGGGCTCTAGAGCACAGGCTCAGTAGTTGTGGCACACGGGCTTAGTTGCTCCACGGCATGTGGGATCTTCCCAGGCCAGGGCTCGAACCCATGTCCCTTGTATTGGCAGGCAGATTCTTAACCACTGCGCCACCAGGGAAGCCCCCATGATTATCTTTTACCTCACACCTCCAATCAGACCTACTAGAGGTACCTGTAACTAATAATAAGAGATGGATGTGTATTCTTTGGGATGATAAAAATCAATATTTTTAGCTAAATATAGTACCTATAGAAAGAGAAAAGTAAAGGTCTATATTATACATTCTCAATGGGGGTGATATTGCCCCCAAGTGTTGAAAATTGGTTCTTGGAGGGATAAATGTTAGATATTACACTAATTTGTGACCTTCCAAAGGATTAAGGATATAAACAAATATATAGTATATCTGTAGTATTAAAATTTAATGGGAGGGGGGCAATTAGAAATAAAAAATGTCCACAAAGCCTCTTTGGGGAGGCAGTAATGAAAAATTGTTGACAAACACTGGTGTATAGGTATATATACACATATGTCTCCTATATGTGTATACAGGCACCTTTATTCACACTATTTTTTCTTTTGAACAAAAACAGAATATATGATACTCTATATTCTGTCCCTTGCTTTTATTAACATGCTATGCCACGTGTAATTCGGGATTGACACATGCAAATGCTTACAGGGGTCAGGTGGGTAACATAAATAACATAACATAAATAAGAAAAACAGGGATTAGGGAAGAGTGTGGGCCATGGCAAAACTGAAACCCATGCTCCTTCACAAGAGCTTCACAAGCTCCAGCTGATGGTTGCTATTTGGGAATTTAGTCTCAGTGTTATCATATTCTCTGATTTGTCAAGCAATAGTGGAAATCGAAATTTTACGTGTTGATGATGAAATTTCCAAGCATGTCAACATTATGTGTGTCAAGCAAAACATGTCCAAACTAGTTAACCTTGCAGGTCTCCCTTTGGATTTCTGGTAGAGGTCCAACCCAGGGTTTCCCCAGAAAGATTCAGAGGCCAACTACAACAAAATCCTCTGCAACAGAATTTTCATGTGATGTGCTTGCTGGGCCCAAGTTCAGGTCTACTGAATCGGAAACTCTGTGGGTCCACGCAGGAATCTGAAGTTTTAACAAGGAGTTTCTTAAGTAATCTCAAGTTTGAGAACCAAGAACACAGCATACTTTTTAACAGCTATATAAGCACGATAATTGAATTCCAAAGTATGAAATGATCATACTATGTTAAAAACCATGTCCTTATTGGTGGGTATTGAAGTTGCTTCTAAATTTCCCCCTCTATACATAATACTTCAGTAAATGTCCTTATGCACATTGCTTTTATTTTTATAGAACAGATTTCCCAAATCAGGATTATTGGGTCTAATTAAGGTCTAATAGATACTGTACATTTTGGGGTCTAGTAGATACTGGCTTCATACTTACTTTAGACATTTTAGGGTCTAGTAGATACTTGCTTTATAAAGGTTGCAGAAAGTCACATTCCAACCAGCAATACATGTGAGTGCCCTTATCCCAACACTAACATCCCTGGACATTAGAATTTTTTTCCAATTTGATGGGATAAAGATGTTTTAAATTTTTTTAATGAATAATGTACTGACTTCCAGTGCAGTTAACAATTTTTTAAATCACATTTCCTCTACAAGGGAATATTGGAGATATTCCCCTGCTGAGAATGGCAGGGTTAGAGTGGGAGCTAACACCTTGTACACAGTGTCAACTTTCTTGATACCCTTACTTTCTTCCTAGGGTCTACCCTCCTCTCAAATCCCTGCTTCTCTTCCCACAGGGAGCCCACTATAGCCACTCATTATCTTTCACTATTCTGGCAGGTTTCTAAGTTTTCCTTTAAAATTATATTCACCTGTTCATTCCTATGCCCACTTGTCTATTTAATGGTCTGTCTTTTCCTTATCTATTTGATGTAGCTCTGTGCAAACTAGGCCATTAACAGTTTGCTTATAAAGAATTCAAAAAATTATACAGGTTACTCTTTTACTTAATAATCAACCCAATTTGAACAAATTTCATTTAATTTTAATCATATTAACCATTTCAAACTATCAGTAGTACCATTTTAGTTTGTTTCTGCTGCTTTTAGAAATGTGCTTTAACATCAGGCATTTTCAATATAATGCTATAATAAGTTAACTGCAGAAAAGCCACTAATGAATTTCATTTTATTAAATAACAGCAAAGGAACTATAAAGATTTAAATAGCTTTTTGTGCAAGTTAAAAACTTTCCAAACTCAGAAATGGATTTTTATGGGGGGCGGAGGGGGGGAGGTGGGCTTTCTCTCAAGAGCTCTAATTTCAAAACCCAAATGGAATTTCAAAATACAAGTAAATAAATGTCAAAGCCTCTTGGCCTCTGCTCTGCCATTCTATGGCTGAAATCCTGCCAAAATGAAATTTTCCATTCAAGAAGGACTGGCGTTTACTAAGCTGATTTTTAAAGACTCACTTTCAAAAGTAGTGGAAACTTTGTGCAACTTTTGACGTTCCTCTCTGTGGATAGAACAGCTGCCTCTGTAGACATTTTCCACAATGGTAACAATTTCTGAAAAACGAATTTTTAGCCCTTCCAATGCCTTCTACTAGGTCTACTGGTTTTTCCCAGCGCCAAGCAGAGAAGATAAACAGAAGCCAAACTAAAAGCTAGCGTCTCACTAAGTATCACGGCACAAAAAGGACGGAAAGAGAAAGGACAGAAGAGAAAGTGGGAGGGAGGAGGGAGCGTGGTCCGATAGTCCACTTGCTAGAGGGAAACATTAATCTCAAAACTGTGTGCTGTTTCAACAAAACTGAGCTGTAGTGAGACTGGCTTGTCTGCTTATTCACATATTATCATATTCAGTTACTGTTAAGATCAAATAGTTAGAAAAGCTGAGTTCGTTTAAAGAATACAAAGGGAAAATATGGAGCCCCTGCAATACGTAGTCAAATCCGAGGATTAAGGCTCAGCTTCTCTTGGTCAGTCCAGCGTAGGTGGGAAGTAGGGGTAGTGCTTTTGGGGGCCGGTGAAAGAGTGAAGTCTTGGCAAATGGAAACTAAAACTGTCAGCCAGTGAAAACCTGCAGTGTGCCTAAAAGAAGCTTTAAAAAGTTAACAAACTATGGGATAAATCTAAGGTAGGAATGAAAATTAGAGTGTTGTGAGAAAACTGAAATCCATTTACTCTTTGACAGTCTAAAAGCAATGACTTGAAGCAGCAAGCCTAAGTTCCTAGTTTGTCCTTAAGGCTTTCTCCCCACTCCTTTATTCTCTTCCTTTCCTCTTTCGCAGCTTTTCTCATATGCAGTGTATGTACCCCGTAATTATCTCCCTGTGAGTCTTCCTTTAATTTCGGACTTATTTTTTTTCCCCCGTCTTTGTTGCTCCCAGACCCAAGCCTCCTTTTCCTCATATTCTAGTATTTGTTCGTTGACGGAACAGAGAGGGGGTAGCGAGACAGAAAAGTTTTGCGGTTTGGAAAACTTGGGCCTTTGTTGTGTCATTTCCCCTGCCCCGTCACGCCCCCAACCACGTGACCAAGAAAGGCCGGAATTTTGTGAATGGAGCCGAAAGGTGGCTGCAGGGCGGGAGAGGCTCCGCCTCTTTTCCTAAAGCGGCCAATCTCCTAGCGGAGCGCTGCGGGGTCAGCAATAAACAACAATGGGCTGGGAACAGACGGTAAATTATTGGCTACCGAGAGAACCTCGCGGGGGCTGAGTCTGAAGCTCCGCCCCCTCCCGGTTACCATCGTTACCCGTCAGGCTCCAGCCGCAGAGGTCTTTGGAAACTGTTGGTCAGGTTACGGGGGCTGGGTTATCCCGGGAGTGCTGGGCGGCGGGACACACTTGCCGCCTGACTGCACCCTCAGAAAGTACCCTAGAGCCTCAAGATGCCAGCCTCGAGGCCAGGCTGCGCCCGAACCCCTCCCCGACTCGGGTAAATGTGCAGTTCCCGCTCAAAATACTTGTAGGTGCGCGCCTTAGGACGGGCTAACTGATTTACTACTTTCAGGGAACGCACGGTGTGTGTCCTTGCTGTCCACAGTTACTGGGTGTTTCCCCAGTAATAAGTTTTTTTTTAATATTAAAAAAATTTTTGACCCATGACCTCCATGGGTCCGGAATTGAGCCTTGTGCGCTCACACTCCTGTTTAATACGGCTCCATAACGTTCTATTTAAGGAAGGAAACTTTCAGTTAGAAATAAAGAACTGCAGCACGTTTCTCAAAGGGCTGAACAGCTGCCGGAAACATCCTTTGGTCTCTAGCTCTGGTCGCCATCAGGATCACAAATGAATTTCAACACCATTGAGT
This sequence comes from Delphinapterus leucas, assembly GCF_059928025.1. Lineage (NCBI taxonomy): Eukaryota > Metazoa > Chordata > Mammalia > Artiodactyla > Monodontidae > Delphinapterus > Delphinapterus leucas. The sequence goes on along the minus strand of NC_143137.1, from coordinate 66,675,667 downwards.
CCCTGGTCCCATCCCCGAGGCCTCTCATCCCCGGTTGGGCCGAGGCTTCTTAAGTGACTCTTTACAGCTCTAAGCCCCGTAGGAGGGTCAGGGCAAGTGGTTTCAGAATTGCAGCCCTCACTTTTTAACGTCCTAGTCATTGTCCTTGAAACCCGACCCCCCTCGCCTCTCTCCCCCAACTCCCGGCTCTGGCTGTTTAAAAGCTGGAGAGGAAGTGAAAGCGTCAAGTACAGTAAGTGATACCCTCCGCCTCCGTGTATACATAACAAAAGCTCAGGAAACGTGCGGGTCCCTAGGATATCCGAGCCACCCCAACCTATCCCTGCTCCTCCCCACCTCCACCAGGGACTGGAAACACCTTGTCCCAGTGCACACGTGGGACAAATTTTATTTTAATACTTTACCTCACCTAGATCGCTCTGTAGTTCTCCCTTCCAACGCAACCACTCCTGAAGCAATTCCTCTGCTTCTCCCAGGTGCTTTCCCCATAGATTTTACTGTCCCATGAAAGATTTACTTGAGGATGCCGTTAAAAAAATAATGTTTTTGATGCCATAATGGTTATGGTGGGTGTTGAAAAATGGGAAGAGAACCTGGGCCAAAAACTTAGTGGGAGCGAGGCTATAGTGTGAGGTGGGCTCCTTATCAGGTTCAAAGTAGAGGGGCTGGAGATCTTGAGGGAGGGGTGGTGGGAGACTAAGGAGGCACGGTCTTGGTGGATCGCACTTCAGAGTATATATCTGACCCGAACGAATGTGCTTTAGGAAATCAGCCCAATTAGTGGACCAAACACACCAGTAAGGAGAACTGGCGACTCGAAACACATGGCTTCGGTGTCCCCGGGCGCCTTAACAATAAGCAGCGGGTTAGGACGGCAGTCGATTTGCTCTGTGGCGTTTCCAGGCTGTGGTCACCGCGCCAGCCGGCGGAGCACGGGTATGGGCAGAGGGGCGCGGGAGATTCACGAGCAGGGGCAGCAAGCCTCCTGATTGACAGCCCGAAATCCGATCTTGTGAAAGAGACGCGGAGCCAATGGGAGGCAGCGATCCATCAGTTTGGATTGGAGGCCCCTGGAGGAGAAGTAGAGGAAAAACCACCGAATTGAGCTCTGTCAGAGGCGCTTTCGGCTTCCAAGGGGGAAGTGCTGGGCAATAATTAATGTTTTTATTAAAATTGGAGGGAATTTTTTGCAGCCGTTCGCCTAGCGTGGCCTTCAGGTGGGTCTTTCCAACAACTTTTTATGTCTCTCCAGATAATTGCATGGTTGTGGGTTGCAAAAACTATCCTTATGAAAGAGGTGTCTCCGTCTCTTTAGTCCCGTTAGGTGCAAAGCAAGTCTCGTTGATCGCCATTGCTAGTTTTGCACACGTTTGCGAATCAGAGCTGCCCGGGGTACACCGACCGCGCAGGGAAACATCGAGAGTGTAAATAAATACATCGCCTCTGGTTCGGATTTTTGCTACTGCCGAAAATATGTAAATTGTGAACTCTCTTGTCTCTCTTTGGATCCAGGTGAAGGAGGCGGTGTAGGGAGGGTTATTTTTGTGAATGGGACTGTCGGAGGGTAATTAGCTATGCAAATTCAAGAGCTTCATTCATGATTTTTTTTTTTTTTTGTAGCCTAAAAGCCATCTTGTTCCCCTCTAGGTTGATAGAAGTCCAGATCCTGAGGAAATCTCCAGCTAAATGCTCAAAATATAAAATACTGAGCTGAGATTTGCGAAGAGCAGCAGAATGGATGGATTTTATGACCAGCAAGTGCCTTACATGGTCACCAATGTGAGTGATCAGTTCGAAAGTTGCTGTTTATAAACTTGACTCCGACGGAGGGGGTGGGGTGGGGAGGAGGGAGAGAATGAGGAGGGAGGGGGCAAGGGGGCTGGGATTGCAGATACTTTATCTGCTTTGTTGCCACTGTAGGGCGACTCTGCTTCTAGAAGCCCAGTCTTCAAAATGAGCTTACCTTTCAGTGATTTGGATAAGGCATAGTTTTGTTTTTAAGACTCCTTTTTCTGATTAAAGTGCTCAAGATGAGTGGAAGAGGAGATGGGGGGCAGCAGCAGCCGCTGCTCTCAAAGTTTTTGGCTGGGTTTGTCTGCCACATTGAAAAGAATGAAGTTGAGACAAATGCTGACACTTTTTGTTTATATGGGGTGTTTATTTTTTTCTTTTTTTTTTCATTGTCTCATACGTTTTTCATTTCACCACTCTGTTTTTGTTCTTTTTTTAGGGGTGTTTCAGGGAGAATAAAATTCACTGTGTTTTAATCTAGCGTTGATCCAGCCTAAAACGACTTTAAGTGTAATTGCTTAATGTTGTTTTGATGTTGAGATACCATGAATATATGACTGATAAATAGTGTATTACCATCGGCACAGGGGAGCAACTCTCCCTGGCTGTTGAGTTCTCAGCATAAGCTTTCACTGTCAAATGAACACAGAAAATGATTATTGGAATTGATACGATGGACTTTTATTTTTCTATTTAGGGAGAAGATCCAGTAGACTTTTGTATGCATGTGTGTTTCTATGTGTGTGTGCCATGTGAGGTTTACATTCTTTTAAAGGATTTTATCTTTCCCTTTGTAGAATCAGCGTGGGAGAAATTGTAACGAGAAACCAACAAATGTCAGGAAAAGAAAATTCATTAACAGAGATCTGGCTCATGATTCAGAAGGTGAGGTTTGATTTTGGGCTGAATCCCCCCTCTTTACCTATACTTCCCACCCTCATAAAGAAGAGAAGCACTTCAGTCTTACCTTAAGAATAATACACTTTCAAATTACTGCATTTAACCAAGACTTTTATTTGGAGCAATTAACATGATGTGACAGTTTGCGTTGAGAGATATTTTATGGCTCTGTCACAAACTAATGTAAGAAGGAAATAAAAACAGTGACAACCTTCTTTTAATCATTCTTTTGTGTTTAAATACCTTTGTCCATATGGCATACAAGTAATCCCATACACTAAGGTAACAATTTTGAAATATCCAACACAGTGGGACAAATTAGGCAGCTGTGCACACTGCTTAATTTCTCTTTTCTCCTGTGTTAGAAGTTGAGCAATGTAAGTGATTGTTTGATTTCCCATCCCCTTACACTAAAACCATATACTGTTATCAAACTTTTCATTGATGATTTTGATGACCACATGGTGAGGCCTTAAAATGTTCAATGAATCATAATCAAGGCCTAATTAGTAATTATAATACCTATTTGGGAAATTGGGTCACAGATTCTTTTTATGAACTGTTGGTAGGAGGTCAATATATTATAAATTATTCCAGCCCTATGCAGGCATTCATAATAAACTTACCATACTTAGATTTAATTACCAAAGTTCAGTTTGCCATTTAGATTAGGTATATTGGATTCTGAAACATCCTCAAATCTTCATATAAGTATAAATAAGTTACACATGCCTCTCCCTCCCCACTATGACAGAATACACAGTTTTGGACTTGATAATAATCAGATACCAGAGAATTATCTCTCTGACTTTTGTAAACCTATTCCTGTAGAAATTTTCTTCCAAAATCTTGTATTTAAAAGTTGTCCCTTTTAGTTTTGAGGCGTTGAACTTCAAAACATATAGTACTTTGAGAATTATACAATGTACTGTTACATGTTTTATATAAGATTCGGAAGATAGAAATAAAACGTTTTTCAGTCGTTCTGATTTTTCCCCTACTACTGTTTTAGCAAGAGTTGAATATATTTAAGAAAGGTTTCTGTGGATAGACATGCCTTTACCTCAGCCTTTTTGAGTTCTAGTGTATGCGTGTTGTTTGAGGTCCTGAAGCTTATTTATTAAGCTAACTGTTAAAAAGGGGAAAAAAAAGATATTGAGAAGTATTGCTTAATAGGCATCAAAATGGGCAGGATTATTGATATAATTAAGTTATAAATCCTGATTTCTTTTTATATTGACGCCCCTCCCCAAATTAAATTGATCTATAGTACTAATTTCATGACAAACATTTCCATTTAATGTAGGCTAAAGGTTTGCAAATCTTTTGTTTATGTCTTTGACTTGTTTTTTAGAACTCTTTCAAGATCTAAGTCAATTACAGGAAACATGGCTTGCAGAAGGTAAGGCAAAAAATTGCTTTCAAAGGAGGGGAAAAGCAACTCTAGAAGGGGAGGGAAAAAAAGTCCTGAACTTGCTGTCTTAATGTTCAGCCCAATTAATTGAGCTCTAAAAGAGCCACCTCATGTGTCATGCATACATTAGAGCCTCTGATGAGTTTGTCTTCGGGGAATCTGGGACTGCACTACCCAGTGTCATCAAAAATTACCAGGAGAAATTGCTTCCAGCTCACAATCACATCTGCTTTTGGCAAGAACTAATGCACCAAGACTTCAAGTTCTAAGCCTCTGTTCAGATTTTAATTGCAATTGATCAGGTTTATATTATTGTACCTCGAGAGACCTCCTAGAGCCAGAACTCGGCTTGCTGTTTCCTTTAGAGCAGCGCATATCATTATTTGGTGTTCTGGCGGAGGACTTTTCTGATGGCAGAAATTAGTTTCTCTGGGTTCATCAGGACGGGATGCTTCAAGATTTAAGTGCAAGTGTCTTCTTTCCACCTTGTTCACAACACAGAACGTTAGGTGTGTATCCAATGCTAAGGAAATCCATGGCTTTAAAATAAATCTTGGGGGGATTGGAGGATTTTAAAAATGTTTTCTGTTTGTTACTATGATGTGATGTTTGTTGAAATTGACCTTTGCTATTATAACAATTTTATTAGGATTTATTTAATATAGCAAGGAGATATTTAAAGGCATTACTTTTATTTTTGATTGCTTTTGATTGCTTTTTGATAAAATTTTGTGTTGCAGTCTATTGTATCTTTTTTTGTGAAACTTTATTTTATAGGAACAAGGAGCTATTGCGTCAGTACAGCTTTATACAACTTGAGAAATGTCTAATGTTGAGGGACTTTTGTTGGCGTCTATAATTTGAAATTTTTCTTTTGGATTTGGTACACTAAATGTGAAGTAATAATTTTATCCTACGATGTGTTCTGTGGGAAATACAAAGAGAAAATTATAGATATTTAGGTATTGAGTATAGTTGTGTTATTTCTGTCTTTGCATTACATGGGAAACATGCAATTTTTGGAACATATTTTTAAGATGGTTCAAAGAAGAGAGAGGGTCTCTTTAAATGGAACCCAAGCATTGCTGTTGCTACTTTGAGGCAGACTGCTGTGTTTTTTCTAGTGGTCTTGCTTGCAGTTGATCAAGTTGCTGTTAGCATGTAAAATAAGTTTCTTTGTTTTGCTGATATTCTAGTTCTTCCAAAGGGCTTCTGCAATCTTTAGAAAGCTTTTAAGTTAAATAGCTTTTCCAGTATCCCTTTGCAAGGGTGATTGTATTTGTATGTTAATGAAAGGTAAGTATTAATGAAAGTTTTAGTTACATTTAAAGGTCATTTTGCTTGTCACTGTAAATGAAACTTATTGCAATAGATCACTTATTATTGCAACATAAGCCATATATTCAAATGTAACTTTCTCAAGAAAAATCTGCACAGAGGCTCTTGCATGAATTTTATCTGTTAGTTTTGCAAAGTTAAATGTTGTGAGAACATTATGTTTATGAGGGAATTTATTCGCTTATCCAGAATACCTTCAGATATCTATTTTAATTGTTCTGGAAGGTTTGTTGGTTCTTAAGATGTTTAAGTCTTATTGATTCCAAGTCAGTGCACTTGCTGGCAGATTTTGAATGTGCACAGCAACTCTGTTCCTGGAATTAAAAAATGTGGAATCTGTGACAGACTCTTACCATTTTATAATCAGTTTCAGTGCAGTGTTTTACTTTTGACTTGTTTTGTTTCTTTGTCCCTCAGATAAGTGATTTGGTAATTTATCCAAGTTTATTTTAAAACTCTGCACTGAATATTCTTACCCATGATAATTAACTTACCTGTAAATCAGATCTGAAGATTTAGCTTTATATAAAATAAACCTAGAAAATGTTTGATGTATTTGAAAGAACATGGACTTTTACTTAGAAAAGAATTTATAAGCTTAAATAAGTTCAGGAATTAATCCTCGGAGCGTTTTATTGAGTACCCAGGTGGGCTCCTATTTACAAACCATGAGTAAGATTGCATTTGAGGATAATTTAAACATTTGTTCAGAATACTTTACGTTAATTTATCCTGTCATGATATAAGCATAACAATTAATTTTATTTTTAAAAATCTAAGAGTAAGAAGAGAGGTAGGTTTTTAAAATTATCTGTTAATGAACTGCACATTTATTTTTAGCAATTTTATATAATTATGCTATTTGCATTAGCATGTTAACTTATCCCACATCTTGAACAATATTAGCTAAGAAGAGATCTCAAAATTATACTAGTTTATTTGTAGCTAGATCTGTTCATTTATGTTCTTCTGGTCATCCAGAAATTAAAACATTGCCAAACTGGCAGACTATAAACTGTTTACATATTTCTTTTCATAATTCTTTATCGCCAAGGAAGGGACCATGGAATTTTAAGGCATCTTGACCCTTTTTAAAAAGACCATTGGCAATTAACCAAGTTTCTCCCATAAGAATCCCACTGGGAAGTTAAACAGGTCTAAAAATGTTACTAGGCAGGAGAGTCAAGGTACTTGTAATGTGTCATATGAATTTTTAAAAAATTATCGAAGTCCCTAAATACTTGGGAAATAATATATTGTTTCAGGTTTAATTTATTTTTTTCCTGTAAAAATTTTTATAAGGTAGACCCGAAGTGTAACATGGATTGGTCAGAGGTAAATTATTATGGATTATGAAATGTGTTTTATGTCCAAGGAAAAATTTGGATAGATAAGGTAGGACTTATTTGAGGGTGGGGTTGGAACCAGTATTTTCAATTCACTAAAGTCCTCTCCAAAAAATATGCTTCCATTCTTCCTCCAAATTTCTAAACAGGGATCAAAAATATGTTTTTGAAGAATATAACTTTATATTAGTATCAGTTTTGAAGTACTAACACTGCAATTTTAAGGTTTTTTAACATATACACCACAATTTTAAAAAATCACATCTTATTCTGAAGAAAATTGAAAAGGTAATGTTTTCAGTGACCAGAGTAGCAGTTAAAAAAGTGAAGAATGTGCTTATTTTAAATTTTGCCATAGCCACTTTATATTGTCATTTTACTGTGTACAATTCTTTATTTATTGATTCTTTGACTTTTGAATTAGATTGCCACTGACAGAAAGGCAATTCCAATTATTTGATCCCATGAAATAATGAGTTCAAATATCAATTCTATCAACATCCTGGTAACGTCCTGTTTTTTTAAGTGGTGCTTTAAGGAAGGGCGTCCTAGAAATTCATAGTTAAAATGGAACCTTTTGTGTGGGGGGGACAGAAATGGAAGGATGTAAAATTGAGTTAAAAGAGGATCACGTTCTTTTAAAGTTGCTTGTTAAAGTTTACCTTTAACACAACTTAAAGAAAAATAATACATTTCATATGTATCTAATATAAATACATAGCAACTTTTGAGTGTTATTTTTGATGTTGGTCTAGATGTCCTTGAGGTTTCTTTTCATCAGTAATATTAAGGAAAATTGTCGATAGTGATTCGCTGCCATCAGGGTAGAATGTTTTTCAATTGTGTGGTAAGTCAAGTTTCATGATGCCAGGACGCTTTAGTCAAAGTTGTGCATCCAAGAATAATCTTTCTACACTAAAGATTATTATTACCTCATGCCCTCATGCGGATAAGCTTTTTTCCTTTTGTTTTATGTGACCTTCTATTAGTAGTCAGGTTTGCTGAAAAGTAGAGATGTCATTCTATCTCCTCAGTTCCCTTTAGTGGCTGATACTAAATTTATAATCAAAATCATTTATTATGAATTTCATCAAATAATATGTGCTCTTGTTACTCAATATACATAATGCCACCCATAATACACAGTAGTCATAATGTACTCATTTTTATTTTTTAAAAACTAGACTGTTTCTTTTTGAAACGGAACATAAATTGGGTATGTACTCACGATTTTTTTTAAAATGTGAGGCAGTAAGGAGAAAAAAGCTTTAAAAACGACACTATTTTGTGTGGTTTAAATAAAAAAGGAATTGAGAGTTAGGCATTAAATTACAGAAGTCCATACTATTTCTTAGAGTTGAGCAAGAGTCATTGTATGGGGGGAGGGGGGAGCTACTATCCATCTTTTTCTTGTACCAGGAAATACTCTAAACTATGAAACAAAGACTTCTTGTTTGGACTTCATTAAAGGATAGCAGGTAGAGTAGATGTATTCTGTTTCTCAACATTTATTGGAAGTATATAAATGCATTTTCATCTAGGGTCTATTTGCAAAATAGAAAAATTTGTTAAAAATAGAATTCGGATTTGATGTAGCCTAGATATCGGTTTTCCAGAGGGTCCTAATACATGTTAATGAAATATTGCTGAACTTTTCAAATTCAGTTACAGAAAATGTATAATTTCTTGAATTTCATAATATAACTTTATTTCCTTTGATCTGTGCACAGCATTGTAATTAAAATAATAATAATGATAATAATAATAGAAGTCAGACCTCAGTAGCATTAGAGAAAATATATGGATAATAACAACAGCTCTGAGCTACGCTTAAGTTTTCAAGCCTCTCTATAGGTTAGTTAGGAAATTGAAGTTGATTTGAGACTAAAGACAACTAAAACTTACAGTTTTCTTTCTTTTAGAGCATACAGAAAGAATGCCTTTATCAGTATTAAAGATGTTTTTGTCATGGGGAAAATGGCCCCCCTTTTTTCATCTGTTTCAATGTATTTATACTTCTGCATTAATTAATGTTTATACATTGGTACAATCATTTTAATGTTAAAAGCGATGTGGTATAAAACCAGGCTTAGCGGCCTCATGATTATTTTCTTCCATGGCCTGAAGCTTCATTTTAGGATTAAACAAAATATGACTGTGTGAAGGTTGATTTTCTTGTTGTTTTACTTTTATTTAAAAGAAAATTTAAATTTCTTTAGAGAAACTTGTTTCTTAACCCTGTGAGAGTGAAATGCTACTAAGTTCAGCAATAAACTATTATAATCTTAAGATAAAAAGAGCATTTGAATAATAAGCAAGAAAAATAAGGTATTTCTTTAATGGTTTGGCTTTTTTCCCCCTTCCTTCTTTCCTTCCTTCCTTCCATCCACCCATCCATCCATCCATCCATCCATCCATCCGTCTATCTTTACCTCTTTTCTTTTTTCCTTCTTAGTTTTATACATTCAAGTTTCTGTGACAAATTACCCTATAAAGCAGGATGGGTTAAACATATGTAAATATATATATGGATTTAATTTTGTCATTTATTTAAACGTGTACCTTAATGGATTTGAGCTGTATTTGAGACAGAGCAATAAAACTGGTATGTTTATACTGCAAGTTCAAGTTGACTTGCTTTAGCTCTCTGGAAGGGTGTGACATGAAAAGATTGCGGTTGGGCCCCATGGCTCATGCTGGACTGTGTTTTTGTGAATGGAGGCGGAACTCCAGCTCTGCCTGCTTGTCTGGAGGAATTGCTGAGGAGATCAGCTGTCTCATTCACTGGCAGAAAGAATGACTCATACATCTTCCGCCTTGTTTGGCTCCAGGTCATTGTTACAGTGGATAGAACTGGTTTTAATTAAATATTAACCCCTTTTCAACTTGACATTTGTTTCAGTTGTAATTTTTCCACTTTTTCCCTAGCTTTAAAAGAAAACCTGACAGGCGCCTAGTTTGTAAGAAAAAGGGGGTTTTTACTTGTTTGCAGCCAAACTCGGAAAATATTTCAACACTCACCTTTCCTTAAGTAATGATTATTACTTTATTTGAAGGTTTAAAATAAGCACAAAAGACAGACAAACTCTGTTTAAAAATTGTCCACTCCCCACCCCAGCCCCGCCCAAGAAATGTTAGTTAAGAAAGTATATTAAAATTCAAAATAAGAGTTAGTGATTCTGTGACATCAAGATTGTGATTCATATTTTCATGGGTTTCTTTCTCATAATATGTATTGCGATGTAGTAGAACTAGAGAGAGAGAGAGAGAGAGAGAGAGAGAGAGAGAGGGAGGAGAAACAACTTTGGATAATAATGTAGGTAAATGGCTGAGAGTGCAAATACTTCCCTTATAAAGGCGAAGTCCTGAGACTTGATGGCAACTTGTCTATTAATGTGTGATGAACTGATAGAAGCGCTCCAGCTATTACCAGTAAAATCCACATGCTTCATCTTCTTGAAAGCCTTTTATTGGTCTTTTGGTATATACTTTCTCTTCTCCCTTCTTACTCTTTCCCCTTCCTCTTTAATTACAGAGTGTGGGGAAACATTTTCATTCCCCAAAGGTGATTATTCCAAGCATAGTTTATTATAGATAGCAGTGAAAAAACTAATCTATTTTTAGGTTGGCCTCTATTGTTAATTTTCCACTTTGGAGTTGGTGTGGCTTGCCGCAAATTTTCAGGAAGCTGTAGTTTGCTACTTCACAGAATTCCCCGTGAATGGAGGAAAAAAAGGAAATGTACGATACGAGTGTGGCAATACTTTGTCATATTTTCCTTGCCCAGATCCAACTTGTGTTTTTCGTTAGCTGCTTTCCTTTGACTCTAACTTCAAGTTAGAGGTAGACTTCAGCTTTTGTCCATTTAAGTAGCATGCTGCTTCATTTGGTCTATTCAGTTTCTTAAGATTAGCTTCTGTGAAAATGTGAGTCATATGTTTTTTGTTAAAATTCTGGAATATGTTCAGGCATAAGTGTGAAGTATTTATTCAGTATGTTAAGGAGTTAGAACAGAAATAGCAGTTCTTATTCTTTTTACAAAATTGTTGGTATGTAGCTATTTTCTGTATTTGTGAGGTATAACTTCTGGTTTCTTCTCCTCCTGAAGTTTTCCCTCCCCAGCTCCCATCTCCCAACATACGCTGCTTATCCATCAGCGATTTTTACGCCTTTCTTGCAGTGATATATATCATTGAATTGCAACTTTGTCTTCTGATAGTAAGAAAAAAAAAGTCTGGCCTTTGGGACAGTCATACCAGCATATTCTGTTACAAATACATTTTTGTTACTCACCCGCTATTTTTAACTATTCCTGTAAAGGGATATTACGTTTTTATTAGATTCTTGTAAATGTTGGCTTTTTAAAAGCATAGTAATTGCCGTGGTTGATAATTTTGCATCTCAGTAGTTATCTGGGTTTAGCTGTTAATTTCAAAGGAAAACCAAAACCTGTGGATATGGTGGGAAAAATGTGTAGGATTTGATTCTGTCTGCCTGCTGTTATTTATTAAATAGATATTAAAAACACTTTTTGTAACTTTTTTGGTGAAAAGACTTATTTCAGTGGTTACTCCTCCACTTGTAATTTGTGAGTCTTTGAGAAAAATCAGGTTTACTGTACTGTCAAAAGAATGTTTATAGCTAAGAGAATGCTAATGTACAAATTTTAGCTGCGATTTTTATCCGTCTCCAATATAATTCATTAGAAGTAAAGATATTAAACTTGCATTGTAATGATTTGAGTAGTACTTTGTGTGTGAATTGAAAAAAAGGGATGGGTGGTGGAGGTTTGGAAAGAAGAATATAAGTAATGTTTCTTGAGTATCTGATATTGTGTCTGGCGTTGTGTTTAGACTATTCCATTTAATCCTCATGAAAAACCTGTATTATCACTATTAAACTGATGAGTAAAATGGAGTTCAAAGAGGTTAAATAATGTTACACAGTTTACACAGCGTAACATAGAACAATGATTTGAAGGTTGTTGGCCTTTAGTTAACCTTGGTATCAGGTATTAGTGGAATCGGAAGAAAAAAGTACCTCTTCCTCCAGTACAGGCTGATCAAATAGGTATCAGTTCTAATTTGGAAAAAAGCGCTTAATTTGTTTGGTTTTCTTAAGTGGCAGAGGATGGAATTTGTCTTCAATAACCTAAGTATTGGTGTACAGAAGAAAGTTGTTAGAAAATAATTGAATGTCAAACTGCATATGTCTTGGTAATAGGCAAGATTATCGTTTGTTCCGCTCTTAATAATATAACATAAATTTTATTCAACCAAATATTTGTTTTTTAAATCCTATTAAATAAGCTGACACAACAGACATTTTAATTCTATGTATGTTGTGTTCCTTTTTTATACAGAATTTTTAAAATGTAGAATTACTTTTTATATGAATTTTTTTTCTTAATTACCAACACAAAACTTTTTCAACAAAGACTGATTATGTTAATAAGAATTCCCCATACCGAATAGGCACTTTTAAAAAAATTAATTGACATCTGTTTTAGTATGACTTGATTGGATAAAAAGTTTCACTCTCAGATAATACTAGTAAAGTAATACTAACTAATCAGGTTATAGCTAAAGTTAATTAGGATTATAACTCATTATAAACCCAGCTTTTATGTAGCTTGTATGTCGGTAAGTGTGCATATTTGTGTGTGCAGATGAAAACTCATTTTTTTAATATGTCAATTTGGAATAGGTTATTTTGACATCTAAATTAACTGTGATGAAAATATTCTAGAAGTGAAAAATATACTTGTGTTTTGATTGCCGAATACATTAAGTTCTTGCTCTTCAGAATTTTTTTCCTTTACTAAAAATAGGGTAGTCATTTGACATTAGGACTGATGAAATAGTGATATTCTTTTGTTAGTACTAAATAGTCACCTGGAAAATATTTTGCATGAAAAGATGGAGTTTGTTTTTATTATTTATTATTTTTATTATTGTGACCATAATCATTGAGATATAATATTTTATTATATATGACCAAAATCAATGATAATCTTTTCATGTAAAAAACTTTGTCACATATTTTGGCCAAATTTCGGGCAAACACTTTTAATTATGGTAGTCTAATTGGCAGTAGACCGAACATATCAAAAGCAGATATTTCTAAAAAGCAGAGGGATATGTGTAGTAATTACACACCATTTGGAAAAATTGTGTGGTTAATTTAAATGGGCCGCTTAAGCACCGGCAGTAGGTGAATTGAAATACTTCTTACTCCATTCTTGCAAAAACAAAAAACAAAAAATACCCCACTGCATCTAATGGAATTCCTGTAGCTTCTTTTATTTTGCATGTTTCTTTTATTTCCACGTGGCAGGTGAAATTCAGAGGGACTACAACTTCCACCATTTTATTTCTGACATACGTGTTTTCTGGGTGACATTGATGATGGCTTCTATTTCTCCTCCCAAATATTGCTGTCAATGCCATTTTAAATATGAGCTCATTGGCAAATAATCATAGATTTGGTCTCAGTCTAAAAAGCTCTTCCATGAGAGATCTTACTTGACATTCTTTATGGCAGTTTCTCACTTAATTTTGGCAGTTTCTCTCTTAATTTTGTTTTCATTTTTTTTTTCTCAGCTCAGGTACCTGACAATGATGAGCAGTTTGTGCCAGACTATCAGGCTGAAAGTTGTAAGTATACTATGACTCATCTCTTGAACTTTTCTTTGTCTTTGTTTCCTGTTTTTATCCTTTCTCTTTGGTTGGTCTCCACTTCCAGTGTCTTTTCTTGCATTGTGTCCATGCCTTTTTAGCTTACAGTCATGAGGTGATTGTATTTGTCAGGTTGTGACCTCAGTAGAACCCCTGTAGGATCTGAAAAGAGCTTAGGAAAACTGATTGGATTGAAAGAGGGTCCTGTTCTCTATTTCGTTAATATCCTTGGAGAAGAAACAGGGTGTGATCCATGAACATGCAAGTGTTTACTTCCAGCTTTTCAGTATGTCCAGCAGGAAAAGTGTGTGTGCTGATGGGAGACGGTCAGTAGTTCAAATCCTCATGAGATTTATTGTATAACATAAAAATCTTAGACCACACATCCTCTGGCTTATTGTATTATTTTACACTCATGAACTTTCACCTGCTTGGATTTAATTTTTAGCCTCATTATCTGCTTCCCGGTTGCAGTCACACAAATGCAAGTAGCCATCGGCTTCTCTTAGGATCCCTTCTGTGTTTCTTTCCCCGAGCCTTGCTCCAGGGCTTGTCATAGCATGCGAGAGGAGTGATTCAGGGGTTCTCCCCTCCTCTAATCAAAGAATGAGCATTTTGCCTGTATCAACATGGTTGCCTCGGGGTTTGCTTCCGATATTTATGGTTTGCCTCTATCAGCAAACTGCAGCTATTGACCTGAGGTGTGAATAGTAAAGATAAGGGTATAAATGCCATCCTGATTATAAAACTGACCTAATACATTCTTGTTCTTTTAGCACCAATTAAAGCTCTCACTTGTTTCATTTTTCCAGGCCATTGACGGTTTCACAGGAGGCAGTAGCAACAGCAACAACAGATGCTTTTAATACCTTACAACTTATCAAACCCATATTTTCACACCTAATATCATAAATCTAACACAAATACCTACGTTACTTTGAGTAACAGATGTTCGTGTGCAATGTTTTCAGCTTTTATGTTTGCTATCTTACATTTCCCAGGTGTCAAGGGTTGTAAGAGGTTTCTTCCAGATTCTCTCCCGTGTTACATATTTTAGTTCGGCGTCATTACAGTTTTTTTTCATTTGTGGTAAAATATATATTACAGAAATTGTATCATTTGAATCATTTTTAAGTGTGCAGTTCAATGGCAGTCACGTTGTTGTGCAAACATCAACACCATCCATTTCCAGAACTTTCTTATCATCCCTACTGAAAGTCTGTACTTACTAAAAACTAACTCCCCACTTACCCTGCCCCCAGCACCTGGTAACTGCTGTTGTGTCAGCTTGATTTTTGATCTGAGAAGAGAATTTTCTGTACTGTTTGATATATTTATTAGACATAGGACTCCAAGAAACCTGTTCAGCTAAGGTTTAGACCTTGATTAGAGACTCTTAGAAATTCCCGGAAGGATGATGGCTAAGGATGACAGCTAGGCAAGGTCTCCCTTTCTTCGGTGAAGTGTGGGAAGAGAATGGTCACATTTCCACATGTCCCTTCCTGTGAGGCACTGGAGTTCTTTCTAAAAACTACACCTGTCATCTGAGTGGGAGAGTTAGTCTCATGGAGTCATTTTATATCTGAAGAAATTGGTAATGATTTTAATACTCTACCAAATGCCTAAAGGTAATTTTTTATTCCTTTTCTTATTTGCCGTCTTTTTGTTTTTTCGTATTCTTGATTAATTCGTCTCCTTGAACTCACTTCTCTAGGTTCACAGCATATGATTTTCTCTTTCTTTCTTTATTCCTTTGATTACTCCTTCTCAAGTCACTCATCTACTTTCTCTGTCTTTCCCAGGGTTCTGTCCCCAGACCTTTCCTCTTCTTTTTCTTATGCCGTGCCAGCACAGTCCCACAGAACTTTCTGTGATGATGGGAATAACCTATGTCTGTACCGTTCAGTATAGGAGCCACTAACCACATTCCTCATTGAGCACTTGAACTGTGGCTAATGGGACTGAAGAAATTAATTTTTAATTTATTTATTTTTTATGACTTTAAATGTATGTGAACACATGTGGCTATCAGCTACTGTGGTCAGCATGCTTCTGTTGAGCTATGTCTCCTACGTCGTTTTCTCTAGTGCGGGTCTCCAGTCTGTCCCCGTCTACTGAACATCTGGTGCCCCTGATCCACCACTGAGGTCCTGGTGCAAATTAGAAAAACGCAGCACCTCTGCACTCACCCCCTCCGCCCTCAGCTGAGCATCAGCATAAAACACCATTTACATAGCACCCCCAGTTTTCAATGTGATTCTCCACTGACAGTACACTCTCAGTAAGGCCAACGGTGAAATCTTTACTTTTTTTCTGCCCAGCATCTCTCTTCAACTTCTGTTGCCCTTCTAAGTTGATGGCATCACCAGTCCAAGCTGAAAACCTTTACCTTCAGTCCGTCCCAGTTCTTTACCATTAACCTCCCTTTGCTTACCAAGTTGTTAATTCTGCGTCTCAAAAGTATCGTAATTTCATGGCTTCGACTCCATTTCTAATATTTCACTGCCTTAGTTCACACCCACTTTCTGCCTCCACGGATCTTGTGAATCAGCCTTTCTGTTGGTGTTCTTGCCTTCGGGTTTCCCTCCTTCCAGTCTGCTCTCTGCAATGATATTAACACACAGCCATGTGACCTTGTTAATTTTCTCTTTAAACATCTTTCAGGACAAAGTCCTAATTCTTTAGCTGTACAGAACATTGTTCTATAACCTGGGCCTTGGCTATCTTTTCAGTTTTAACTCTTGCTATCCCAGCACCCTGTGTCTCTCCATTCTCTAAACTTGAGCCTTTCTAATTTTTCAGTCCCCCAAACAGAGTGAGCTCTCTTATGCCTCTTTACCTTTGCACGTGTTCATTTTGCTTTAAAATTTTTTAAAATTTTGCTTTGCAGTCTGGTGTACCTCCAACTCCAGACTCAGCTGCGAGTTCACCGCACTGAGGTCTTTCTTGACCTTTCTTTGCATCCTTACCCTGCAGAGTTAGACTCTATAACATCTTGTATCTTCTGTTTATTATAATATTGTAGATACATGTCAGTAAGATGGTGAACTTATTGAGGATTAGGAGCATGTCATAGTCAGTATGCCTGGCATGTTTCAGAAGCACAATAAGTAAAATTGTTGTCATAACCATGATCAGCTTCTTAGTGCTGATTTTCTCCTAAGTATTTTCGAAGTCCTAATTCCCTTCTTAAGGTAGAAACATCTGATCATGCCTTAAGGCATTATATATAGTGTCCTTCTGGAAAAACATGCTAAAACCATGAATGTTTAGCCAAGCACTTTCAGAATGCTGAAATTTTATTTTACTTCAATGAGTGAGTACAGTTTAACAAATATGGCTCTAGGACTTGTGAATAAAACACCTAATTATAAAGGGAAACCTATAAACACACGTAAAAATAAATCTGAAATAGTCTAATAAGAAGAAAGTGGAGATATGATTTATTTTAAGTTTCACTGACTTAAAGGACTATTGTTTGGATGATGGTGACCAGCTAATTTCAGTCTTCACTGAGGATGGAGAAAGAGGGAAATAATTTAAATAGAGGAATAGGGCATATGGATTAGACTCTAAAGAGCATTTCTGGATGGAGAAGGTTATCAAATATTAGAATTGAAAGGCCATCTTGTCTCCTAAATGCCCTTTGCAAATGTTTGATACTTGTCTGTCTGGAAAAGCTTAGTGGGGCAGAGGGATCCTATCTCTAGGAACAGAAGGAAACTCCATCCCCTCTGTGTGGCCCGTCTATAACTTCTATGGGGCTATTTTTTTCCAATGGGAATAATCAGATTTCCTTACATACCTCAATCGAATAAAATGCTTCTGTTTTTGCTTTTATTGCTTTAGCCCTTTGGTAAATGTAGGTTAGGAGAATGAATGGCAAGTTTCTGCCCAGCACTGTATTACAGAACATACATTCGCGTGTAACGTGTATAAACATACGTAGAAGAGTAGTGAACAGAGCATTCAAAAAATCTGAAAAATGAAATTAAACCATAGCACTGGGGTATTGCCTAAAAATTTTCCTGAGCATCTCTTATTATTTATAAAGTTTTTCTGTTGGAAACCTGGAATCTTAATGATGTCATGCTATAGTTTGGTAACCTTTGAAGGATGCTGACGTTTGAAGCATGTATAGACATTAAAAACAAATGAAAACAAACAAAAACATCATACAAGCCCATCCTAGGAATTGAATGGAGGTTAAGGAAAACAATTATGTGGCTCAAACATACTGTTTCTTAGAAATGAATCTTTTCAGAATTCAGGCACTGTGGAAAAAGATAGAATAACTTTAGGATACGCTTTAGTCCAGAGGAAGTAGAATTATATCTCTTCAGAAAAGAGAATTAAAAGAGTATTTACAATAATAGATGAGCCTTATCTTTCCAAAGTAGATACAAATTTGTGTATAGACTGAATTTTTGTAAATCATGTGTTTTAAATTCAGTACATCAATAATCTTATAAGTCATATACTTTATATTTAGTTATATCACTAGTCTTTTAAAATCTACCACCCCTCATTTTCTTCATTTACAAAGTTGTGTGTTACTATTTTTCTAACTTGTTCGTTTCCATTTGATTACATTAGTTCCTTTCCATGTTTCCTCTGCAGTGATTCACATGATAGATGATATTCACATTTACATTTTATGTTCTCCCAGAACATTCCCAGGGGTTTAGCCAGGGTTATGCAAAATTCCCAGTAGGATAGATCCTTGTAACTCTACACCTTTCTTTCACACCCGAGAAAGAACACTGGAATGCAAATCAATTAGAATGATGTCATTAAAGGAATAATAACCTTGACTCTTCTCTGATATATTTATGAAAGTAAATATAAAAAGTTTGCAAATTTCTCTACTTTAACTGAAGTTTGTAACACAATACTAGTGACCCATTCTGAAAATAATCAAGACAAACCAGTGTGTGCGGACTCAACTGTTTAAAGCCATTATTACACGGGTGATACGTTGTCTATGTAAATGGAAGTCCTAGCTGCACTTCATCTTCGTAGGAATTTAAAAAAAAAAAATAGCACTTGGGGTGCTTTTTGCAGTGAAGTGGAGAAAAAAAATACCTTAACAGATTCATGTTACAAATCTGCTTCTGAAAAAAGCTGAAGTTAGGTCTATGCAGACCCTGACTGAATAATTCCTTTTATATTAACATGCGTTTGTCCTGGGTTGGAAAGTTCCACTTAGTGTTTGTGTTTCTTAATTTTCTTCCTTTCTACTAAGCTACCTTCCTGCATTCTGTTCCTTTCTACACAGACAGTGAGTACTTTATAAAATTTACTTTTTGTTACTAATTTTGAAACCTTTCTTACCTGATTCATGTTTTGGATGTGACTGGTCAGGAAGATTTTGTCTTTTATTTCTCTAACTGCTTTTACCAGAAGGTGAGCACACATTCACAGAGGAATTCCGTTTCTGAGATTTGAGGAAATGAGTTTGTTACTGTGTTTTGTCTTCTTTTTAAACATTTTTGGAGGTAAATTTAAGCATGTCACCGTCATCAGACTTAAACTATCCATTTCAAGGATGAAGTGTCTTCTGCCTTTCTCACCTGCGATCATACATATGTGTACGATCTCAGCCATTGCCAGCCCTTGAAGGTTGATTCCTTTGTGTATGGATTTTGTTGTGGTTTTTGTTGTTTTTGGCCTGTTTGTTGCTTTGGGTTTTTTTTATTGTTTTTTTTTTTTTTTTACAGTTTAAATATTTTATCAAAGCAATATATTGATAGAGTAGGAAAACACAAGTAAGATCATTCCCCATTTTTCACAGTTCTCTTCTCTAGAGGCAACCATTTTTTTTTCCTTTGTAGTTGGCTCACATACTAAATAATGTAATTGTACTGCAACTTATTGATTTATCAGTTTTAGGGTTTTTTTGTTTGTCCTGTTCAGATAGATAATCATTTTGGGTAGGTTTAAATTATTTTCCTGAAAGTCATCAGCTATGTAATTTTACATGAGTCCAGTAACCTTATTCACACTTGAGTGTGAATATGAGTTATTTGGGAAGTTTATTCAAATGCAGCTTTATGGTCCCTATCTGTGAGAGTTTGACCGTTTAGGTCTGGAATTGGGCCCTGTAGTTTCTAACGAGCTGTTAGGTGATTCTGATGCAGGCCTTCCAAGGAGCACAACGTTAGAAATTTTACTATCCTGTTATTTACTTATTTGTAGAATAAAGATAGCAGCATCAATTTTTTGCAATTAAGTTGTAAGATGGACTTGGCTATTCATACACAATTCATTAAGTAATAGATACAGTTTCTGAAGATGTTATTAAGTAATATATTGTCATCTAATTGAAATATACTAGGGAATTAAATCTATATAAAAATGATACTGTTGAAGTGGTTTCTTCATTTTTATCATTTTTACTTGAGTTACTTGTGTTTTCCAATTGCAAAGACTATTTTCTACTTATTTTCTCTTACCTTTAGCTATAAGAAAGTCATGGCTGATTGTAGATCCCTGTCATCCTTCAATCAATTCTACTTTAGAAGGCTACCTAGTAAATTGTGAATTTTCCCAATCTGGTTAGAGAGAACCAAGCACTGGGGGCCCCATCCTTTTCCAAGTACATTCATTAGGGATTCTTGTTATTAGATAGTTTACTCTTCCATTGGTAGTGCACATCTGCCCTATCTATGCCAGTTTTAAGTCCAGCAGCCACATTTTCAGCAAAAAAAATTTAATTTGGTGCTTGATTGTTTCACAAGGAACGTATTTTTCAAACCAAAATAGAAACCCAGTGAAAAATAAGCTGCATCTTGCAATAATTTTCATTTTAGATAACCTCCCAGGAATCCACGAAGTTTTAGAGAAGAAGAAAATCTAAATAATACACCTTGGGCCTGTTTCTTAATCTTTATTTACTTATCCGTAAAATGACAAAGAAATAATCTCTCAGACCCAGGCCACGTTGTGACTGTGACTCTTTTTCCACGCTCAAGGGAAAGAAGGAAGGGTAACATCTAAATATGGTAAATGCTTGCTTGAATTTGAAAGTGGACTTTAGAAAAAACATAATGGGGAAGTGTATAAATAGAAATTACAATAAATTACTATGTACTTATAAGTAAACAGTTGGATCAATTTTATTAAGATCTGCTCTAGGAGAGAGATCCCTTTCACAAATTTTGGTTCTACCGGTTTATTCTTCATAAGGTAGATAGTTCAGACTCAGTGCCAAAGTGAAAACCAAAAGACAAAGGAAAACAACCCCACCTTCCAAAAAAAATTGGAGTTTGTTTTTTCCTTATAGCTGAAAGCTAAAATTACGTATCTCAACCCAAGATTTTAGCTTTTTGTTTCCTATTTTCTTTATCGTTCTTTAATTTTGCCTTTAGTATAACAAATTATCCTAGAAATTAACTTCAGAAACATGCTCAAAGGGAGTACGTCAACAAATGCTTTCCACTTAGCCTGCCTATAGTTAGTAACAAATTATTTTGAGAAAAGTGATCTGTGCCTTCTTTGGCTGAACATTACTCAGTATTAAATAAGTATATCGTTATGCAGTAACTGGATTTATTAGTCTGAAAGCCAAACAGTATTTATTGGAAAATTTAGGTAAGGGATGAAGGTGGAAAAGTATTTGCAGAACCAAAGTTATGTTCTTTGTTCTAGTATTTTTAATACATACAGAGATGCGTATATATATATTGATGAATAAAAAAAGCAAAAACAACATTTATTAGTATTTGCAAATAAAGCCAAAGCAGTCGTGAAAATGAGGACATTTGGGGGCCACCAAATGTATGTAAATTTCATGAAATCAGATATAAAGGACCGATGAAGAGATAATCTGAGCTAAACTAGTACATGAGAATCTTTATGTCATAATTGTATGTTTAGTGTTCTTATGGGGTTTTATTTATATCATTCTTTCTTTTCCATTTTTTCCCTTTTATAACATTAAACGTCTACTTAATATGCACAGTGCTTATTTGCTTCTGTCTGTTAATGAATTTTCTCCTAATGAGAGTTTGTGCTGTGTCTCACTAAGTAAAAATGGTTGGTTTGATGTGGTTGCTTTTTAAAATCTAATGAATTGTGCCCCAACAAGCACTACTTTGCTTTGGCATTAGCTGAGGCTTTTGTGAACTCAAGAACGTATTTATCGACAATTTATCAGGAGTGGCTAGATTAAAAATCCTACTTATATAATGTCTGATTAAAGTTTAAGAAAAACTACTTTTGTGTGCTAATGATTTTGTATGCCATCTTTAAATCTTATTTAAATCTAAGGTTAGCAAAGTTCATTTTGCCATAGATACTACATTGTTAAACCGTTCAGGTTTGTTTCATAATTACTCCTAGTTGTTGAATTTACTGTGCTTTTAAGAGCGATTTTTAGATCCCATGGGAGAGGTTTGAATTGTGATTGTTCCTTTATGTTTTATAGGGAAATATTATATTCATATTTCTGTTTGCAAAATTGGAGTGCTTATGTACGCTTACAAGCGTGAGCCATATCCATTATCTTCATTTTTGTTATTTAAAATATGAATAATAAATCTTAGTATAAACATTTTTATTTTACTCATGAGATTTTAATTTAACTTATTTACTGATACATACGTCTATACAGTTGTATATGAAGGATGCTAAGTAAGTTTATAAGACACTAAAAGTTTATTCATTCAGCGAATGTGTTTTGAGCCTATTATATGTCGTGTTTTGTTCTAGGCATTGCTGATACAGTGGTGGGCAAACCAGAAAAATACCTCTGCTCTTGTGAAGCTTTCGTTCTTATTGCATGTAACTGATAAAGTCTTATTCATCCCATGTTGAGGGATGTGAAATTGTATCGGGATCAGTGTGTATTCATAGTCATTGTCTGTTCAGACTCTGATCTGTTATGTTCTGAAGAAAATGTACTTAGGTGTTTTTTTCAAATTTTATGTTTATTTCCACAGAAAGCACTCTGCTTAAAGGTGTAGCCACTGGATTTCCCAGTGGATGACTCTCTGTGTTCATACCTATTTAGCCTAAGCCTAAATTCCTGTGATGGTTGACTAAGAAGAATATTTTACAGCTTTTTAAAAATTATGTACTCTCATGTTAATATTGGGTTGGCCAGGAAGTTCGTGTAACATGGTACGGAAAATGCCGAATGAACTTTCTGGCCAACCCAATACTATACATTGTATATTACTATATACAGTGTATTAACCTCTACATTTTGAGATCATACTCGTTCTTTAAGATTCCGTTCATATGTCATTTATTCCTTAATTATGTTCGAATTAATGACTTCTGTGTGCCCATAAATGCTTTGTGTGCATCTCAATTTAAACACTATTTCAATTGGCTTGTAGAGGATGGATCATGTCCTACTCATCCTTGTATGATTCACATGTTGTGGCGATTGAATGACTATTGAAATGAATGAATAGCTTCTTGGGTGCTTAGACTCTTTTTAAAAACATATTCATGCACAGGTGGCTTAAGTTGTTTGAAATCTAACGCAGATATCTTCTTTTATTTTCCATGTTTCATTTTTATTTGAAGGATAATGGAAAGCTGTTTGCATTTGGGTAACATTAGAGCCAAGTCTCAGTTATCAGATTAGGGCTCTCTGATAAATATTATTTAAGACTCATATCTCACATTTCTCAGTAATCTCTATTTAGCACGAATACTCTGAAATAACTTGGTATTGTTCCAGTTTTATACAGAGAGAAACCTAGGATGTAAAATAATTCAGCAGGTAAAGCATGTGATGACTGATATCACAGAGGTCAGACCCCAACTCATACTTGCTTTCTCTGTGGAAATCTTCCTTCCCTGAGAGCCCTTCCTTAGCCCACTTGTAAAGATTTCAAAACTGTTATTACCCTTGGGAAAAAACCTACATTGCTAAAAAAGAATGTTCTTCATATGGGACATCAATATTGTTTGAAAATTCTTCTTATCAAGGCGTGATAAATTGACAGAGACCAAGAGAGCCAGGCGTTTGTCCCAAGAAAGATAGTCTGTGAACTGATACGAGCTAATTACCTACAGGAAAGCAAGATGGGAGGACTTGGTATTTGGGGACTATTGCCAATCCTTATCTAGGCTACAGTGCTTTTTTTCCTCTTCCTCAAATATTTTATCTTACTTTTCCAGCATTTGAGAGGTTTATGACAACACTATATATTTTCATGTTTATGTGCAGGTTTTGACTTCAGAAATGTTTCAGACCTGGCATATTTTCCTCGCAGGAGGTGGAGGGAGAAGAATAGTTTGGGTAATTATGACAGTAGTAGTAGTTAGCAGCAGCAGAATTAGTAAGAGTACTAGTCACAGTCGTAGTGTCCATGGAATTGCCAAAATAGTAGTAAATATTCATGAAAATCCCAAAGCTGCAGCTTGAAGAGACATTATAGATTAGTGATATCAACATTCTTATGTTAAAGATGAAAAACTGAAATCCAGAAATATTATTGGGCTGTCTCTGGTTTTAAAAAGAGTATATGCTCTCACTTGTGTGTAGGTAAAACAGCAAATAAAAATTCTATGAACCTAGACACTGTCACTTATATGTGACCTTTTCTTTATCAAATTCTCTGTTTGTAACCCCGGAATAAAAAATATTTTTCTCAACCATTTTCTCGTTCAAGAAGATACTTTTAAACTCTGCAACCTTATTAGCACAAATGTGTATTTTTCAGATAAAGGAATGAATTTAATTCAATACGTCTTTATGGTAGGCTTTTGTTTATCTGCTTTACCAATTTTAGTGTGTCTGTATTTAATTCTTAGTTTACTATTATTTAGGTTTTTCACATTAAGTATGATCAACATCTATAAACTGCTACAAAATTCTGGATACATTTTGATCAGAAAGAAATATATACCCTACTTTGTCCACTTTTCCCTCTGAACTTCTCAACACTGACATTTAATCCTAAACCATGATACGCTCTTCTTAGATTGTCTTCCAGCTATAGAGTTGCCAGGAAAAGTTCTGTCAAATACTCTCAAGGCAACTGGACTCGGTTAAAAGTGGCTCTTTCTTATCAAGATGTATGGATAATATTGAAGCAAACCTTTCAATAGTGTTAGCTTTTCCTTTGAAATGGAGGTCATGCTGTGAAGTGAACTCTTACTGCTGTTTGAGGTTGTTTTCCTCCATCCTCATGGACACAACAGCCTTATTACGTTGATTTGATTTGATTCTCTTGTCCATGGCACTGGGGCTAGAATGTCAGGTGACTCAGTTGTCTCAACTGACAGGGCTGCAGGGAAAGCCAAGTAACTGGATGTCATTGCTCCCTTTTTTCTGAATGTTTTTGCTTTCCTCAGTCTCTCCACATTCTTGTTTTCTTCTAGGGTAATCAAACCTTATTTTCCTTTCTGAAAGCTCTACATTCGTTCACTGTTTTATTGCAGATTAAAGGCTGGTGCAGTAGAAGGTTATCAGCTAATCAATAAACTTCAGGCATCCCATCTTGTGATAAAACTGTTTCATTGATCAAAGTGGAAATTAGGCCCTTAGCCTTTAAATGGCAGTTTCTGAAGGTTTGGAGAATGTGCTTATGGAATGTATAGCCCAATCCTCTTATGTATATTGAGAGGTAGTCGTATGAGTTTAATGTGTGTGTGATGTACACAGAAGCAGATCCACATATAAAAATGTCTTTAGGGCTTCCCTGGTGGCGCAGTGGTTGAGAGTCCGCCTGCCGATGTGGGGGACACGCGTTCGTGTCCCGGGCCGGGAAGATCCCACATGCCGCTGAGCGGCTGGGCCCGTGAGCCATGGCCGCTGAGCCTGCGCGTCTGGAGCCTGTGCTCCGCAACGGGAGAGGCCACAACAGTGAGAGGCCCGCGTACCGCAAAAAAAAAAAAAAGCCTTTACCTGTATTTTATTTAACATATCGTTCTCACTTTTCTTAAATTTTTTTTTTCAAATTCTGATCAGTAAACCTCTCTCTCCCTATCTCTCTAAATATATAAAACCTATTTTTGTTAAGACTGGTATTAAGATGTCTTCTAAACCCCTGAAGTGAATTTTCAATAATTGCACACATAGTAGATAAAGGTTCAAATGCTGATTGTGAAATCAGAAAAATAATACTCTTATTTTCATATTAATTACGTAGTTAAATAGATAATAGCTTAAGAATCTTAAGATTTCGCTTCTTTATTTTGGTAAATCGAAGCTTGCTCTTTTGTTTGAGTTCCTACCATTGCTTTTTTTTTTTTCCATAATGAAAAGTAGGTTTTGCCAACAAATATTCATAGTGCCAGGCATTATGCTAGGTGCTATAGAATGAAATTTAAAAACAATGTTTGTGATAGTACTAATCTCTATTTGTTTAGCAATTTAGGATTCATAGATCATTTTCACACCCACGTTTCATTTGTACCTCGCAGTGGTCCTGGGATGTAGGCAGAGCGGACAGTGTCATACAGGTTTCGTGAGATTCCCAAAGTCTCATAGATAGTGAATGTCAGAACCAACTCATCTTGTAGCATTTTCTCTTACACGCATCTGAGCAGAATGTGATAACCCGTCATTCCTTGAAATGCTAAGACTAGACAAGTGAATAAAAAACATAAGTAGTTTTTCCATTTGCATGTATACATACATACATTTATGTTTGTATAATATAATAAATTAAAGGAAAAATGGAAAACATCCAAAAGTTTCTTACTGTTTATAGATTTCTTCTAATTTATAACAATGTACAAAATAACATATACGGAAAGCACGGGTGGAGTAGACAGTCCTTGAAGTTCCCTATTACTCTATGAAAATCATGCTCATACTTTGAGTTGTAGAGAGGTATGGTTAACTCCTGTGTATACGTAAGCCTTCAGCTTCAGGAATCCTGAATGTTTGATTAACAAAATAATGAAGCTCTCAAAAGAGAATTTTTAAATTTTGGGTTGGAACACTATTTCTCTTTGGGCATTGTATAATTTGGCCAGAAATAATTCCTAATATTGTGCAGAAATTAATTGAACATTATATTTGACATTTTGTCTGGTACAACTTTTTTATGTCTATTCATGCTGTTTTATAGTATTAATGCTATAGACACTAAACCCATGTAATATAAACATGGGATCCTTTCAGGGGACCAAGGGCAGTGTACTACATAAGAGCAAGGCATTGGACCTAGGATGCTTGAGTTGAAATCTCTATTTACTAGGTGTGTGGCTTTGTATAAGCAACTTAAGATCATTGTGCCTCAGTTTCCTCCTGTTTAAAACCTGGATAATAATGTTCCCATCCCTTAGGGTCACTTGTGTATGTTTATATAAAATATGTAAGTAATGAACAGTGAGTAATAAACTACTATTCCATTTTAAGTAAGGACTTGAGCATTGGGATTTTGGTATCCGTGGGTGGGAACAGATCCTAGAACTAATACCCTGAGGATGCCTAGGCAACAACTGTATGTCTGGCACATAGAAAACACCATATAAGCTTTTATTCTATATATACACAAATATATATGAAATACACAAAATACATAATTCATATTATAATATTTCACAAATGCATTTATTTTGATCAACTTACTTTTCTGTGTTGTTTTTGTTTGTTTGCTTTTGCCATATTCAGAAGTTATCTATACCTCCCAACTTACAGGCTTATCTACACAAATTGTAAAATAGTAGAAGAATACTATTTTAAAAGGTCAAAAGAATAGTATTTGACCTTTTACTGTTGGTCACACTAAGCAGTTCAGTGCATATCCACAGTGATACTGTCAGAAGACACTCAGAAGTGTTGTTTGTTCAGATCTACTGTCATTTTGACTCTAAGGATTCATAAACAGAAAGTTGACCTGGAAACATTCGGTACTTGAAAAACAGACCTGGTTATAGGATCAGTTAACATCTTACATTTAAGATTATGGGTTATGCATTCTGGTTGATCAAGGACACCCTGATTTGTGGGTCTAGCAAAATTGCCTGCATCTTCAGTGTTTTTGTTGATTTTGAAGTTGATGTATTCATTGAAAGGGAAAAAAAGTGTTGAGTTTTCAAGATGCAACCTTTACAGTGCAAAGCGATAATAATTATAGTGTTCACTCAGCCTGAAGAAAAAAGTTCACCAGTTAAATAGCAATAATCAAGATGAGAACTATATTAGAAGGGTGCTAATTTTATGATCCTCTCTTATTTAAATAATAAAAATTAATCCCCAGGACCTTTGCTGTAACACTACGTGCTATGAAAGGGTATTCAGCTTTAGATGTGGCCTGTGGAAGCCCATTTAAAAGTAATTGGTTGCTTAAGTTGTGAATGACCTAAGATCATCCTTATCAAATAGGATGAATGAATTAGTTAGGCAGTGGCTGGGCTTCTACCAGACCAGTTGTGTTCGACCTAAGAATTGGACTCTGCATGCTAAATTTAAGAAAAGTTGATTCTAGCTGTACCTAAAACAGAACTGGAATTACTAACGTTGGATGCTTGTTCAGCACTGAAGTAAATAATGATCTTAAAGTAGCTATAATCTCACAAGGCAACACGTTGGCTTTAGGTTCAAATCTTAAGTTCCACAATTTACCGTATTTGTGATCTTGGGCTAATTACTTAACTTCTTTAACCCTTGTAAGTAAGAGGAGAAAGTAAATGGATTGGTGTAATGATTAAATGAGATATTTTATGTCAAGATTTTGGCATGCAAGTTAGTATTTGATAACTCAGTAACTCTATAGAAGTAAGATGTTATCGATGTCTATACTCTTTTGAGGCCAGAGGATTTCATAAACTACAGTGACAGTTTCAGAATAGTAATGCTAATAATACAGTTAAAAACAATTGAAAATGACTGCATTTGATTGACCTAGTGGTGAAGAAATTTGGTTTGTGTTGTCATTCCTGCTACCTAACCACCTGTTGGTAATATACCTACTCTAGATAGAGATAATCAATAGATGGTTCTTTAAAAAGTAAACCTCACCCTCCTTTCCATTATGCTCCATTACCAACCCACAAGGAAGAAACACTACAGATGTAGCAGCATATACATTGCAAAATTGTGGAAGATCCTGCTCTTTCTCTAGTTGGTGTGGTAGGTTGTCTATGCCCAGTGCTTGAAGTTTTTCCTGTAGGAAAGATAAACACTGTATTCGTGACTCACAATTGGGCGGGGAAAAAAAAAGGTGGTTTGACAGACCCAACCATTTTTATTTATTTTATTTTTTATCGGCAGAGGCACATTTAATTTACAGTGATTATACTATCTATTATTCAGCACAGTTTTAAGTACTACAAGCTCCCTGGAGAACAGGGGGGAAAAAAGTGCATGTAAAAAGAACCCAACCCTCTCCAAAATCACACAATGCAGAATCTCAGTGACAAAATACAATTCATGGCACAATACTGTATTTTAAAGTACTTTATATTTCTCAATTCTGTATTTCATTCCCATGAGGAACTCAGTTTGTTTATTTTTTTTGAATTTTATTTTTTTTATACAGCAGGTTCTTATTAGTTATCCATCTTATACAGATTATATATGTCAATCCCAATCTCTCAGTTCACCACACCACCACCACCATCCTCCGCTGCTTCCCCCCTTGGTGTCCATACGTTTGTTCTCTACATCTGGGTCTCAATTTCTTCCCTGCAAACCGGTTCATCTGTACCATTTTTCTAGGTTCCACATATATGCGTTAATATACCATATTTGTTTTTCTCTTTCTGACTTACTTCACTCTGTATGACAGTCTCTAGATTCATCCACGTCTCTACAAATGATCCAGTTTTGTTCCTTTTCATGGCTAAGTAATATTCTATTATATATATGTACCACATCTTTTTTCTTCTTTTTTGGTTCCACATCTTTATTCGTCTGTCAGTGGGCATTTAGGTTGCTTCCATGTCCTGGCTATTGTAAATAGTGCTGCAGTGAACATTGGGGTGCGTGTGTCTTTTTGAATTATGGTTTTCTCTGGGTATATGCCCAGTAGTGGGATTGCTGGGTCATATGGTAATTCTATTTTTAGTTTTCTAAGGAACCTCTATACTGTTTTCCATAGTGGCTGTATCAATTTACATTCCCACCAACAGTGCAAGAGACTTCCCTTTTCTCCACACCCTCTCCAGCATTTATTGTTTGTAGATTTTCTGATGATGCCCATTCTAATGGGTGTGAGGTGATACCTCATTGTAATTATGATTTGCATTTCTCTACTAATTAGTGATGTTGAGCAGCTTTTCATGTGCTTCTTGGCCATCTGTATGTCTTCTTTGGAGAAATGTCTGTTTAGGTCTTCTGCCCATTTTTGGATTGGGTTTTTTTTTTTTAATGTTGAGCTGCGTGAGCTGTTTATATATTTTGGAGATTAATCCTCTGTCCG
The DNA here is from genome assembly GCF_059928025.1 of Delphinapterus leucas. Taxonomy (NCBI): domain Eukaryota; kingdom Metazoa; phylum Chordata; class Mammalia; order Artiodactyla; family Monodontidae; genus Delphinapterus; species Delphinapterus leucas. The sequence continues at coordinate 66,645,864 of NC_143137.1, read as the reverse complement.
TTGATTCGTTTGCAAATATTTTTTCCCATTCTGAGGGTTGTCTTTTCGTCTTGTTTGTAGTTTCCTTTGCTGTGCAAAAGCTTTTAATTTTCATTAGGTCCCATTTGTTTATTACTCTAGGAGGTGGGTCAAAAAAGATCTTGCTGTGATTTATGTCAAAGAGTGTTCTTCCTATGTTTTCCTCTAAGAGTTTTATAGTGCCCAGTCTTACATTTAGGTCTTTAATCCATCTTGAGTTTATTTTTGTGTACGGTGTTAGGGAGTGTTCCAGTTTCATTCTTTACATGTAGCTGTCCAGTTTTCCCAGCACCACTTATTGAAGAGACTGTCTTTTCTGTGTTGTATATCCTTGCCTCCTTTGTCATAGATTAGTTGACCATAGGTGCATGGGTTTATCTCTGGGCTTTCTGTCCTGTTACATTGATCTATATTTCTGTTTTTGTGCCAGTACCATACTGTCTTAATTACTGTACCTTTGTAGTATAGTCTGAAGTCAGGGAGTCTGATTCCTCCAGCTCCGTTTTTTTCCCTGAAGACTGCTTTGGCTATTCGGGGTCTTTTGTGTCTCCATACAAATTTTAAGTTTTTTTGTTCTAGTTCTGTAAAAAATGCCATTAGTAATTTGCTAGGGATTGCATTGAATCTGTAGATTGCTTTGGGTAGTATAGTAATTTTCACAATATTGATTCTTTCAATCTAAGAACATGGTATATCTCTCCATCTGTTCATACCATCTTTAATTTCTTTCATCAGTGTCTTATAGTTTTCTGCATACAGGTCTTTTGCCTCCCTAGGCAGGTTTATTCCTATGTATTTTATTATTTTTGTTGCAATCGTAATTGGGAGTGTTTCCTTAATTTCTGTCTCAGATTTTTCATCATTAGTGTATAGGAATGCAGTTGATTTCTGTGCATTAATTTTGTATCCTGCTACTTTACCAAATTCATTGATTAGCTCTAGTAGTTTTCTGGTGGCATCTTTAGGATTTTCTATGTATAGTATTGTGTCATCTGCAAACAGTGACAGTTTTACTTCTTCTTTTCTGGTTTGTATTCCTTTTATTTCTTTTTCTTCTCTGATTGCTGTGGTTAGGACTTCCAAAACTATGTTCAATAATAGTGGTGAGAGTGGACATACTTGTCTTGTTGCTGTTCTTAGAGGAAATGCTTTCAGTTTTTCACTATTGAGAATGATGTTTGCTGTGGGTTTGTCATATATGGCCTTTATTATGTTGAGGTAGGTTCCCTCTATGCCCACTTTCTGGAGAGTTTTTATTATAAATCGGTGTGGAATTTTGTCAAGAGATTTTTCTGCATCTATTGAGATGATCATATGGTTTTTATTCCTTAATTTGTTAATGTGGTGTATCACATTGATTGATTTGCGTATATTGAAGAATCCTTGCATCCCTGGGATAAATCCCACTTGATCATGGTGTATGATCCTTTTAATGTGTTGTTCAATTCTGTTTGCTAGTATTTTGTTCATGATTTTTGCATGTATGTTCATCAGTAATATTGGTCTCTAATTTTCTTTTTTTGTAGTATCTTTGTCTGGTTTTGGCATCAGGGTGATGGTGGCCTCATAGAATGAGTTTGGGAGTGTTCCTTCCTCTGCAGTATTTTGGAAGAGTTTGAGGATAGGTGTTAGCTCTTCTCTAAATGTTTGATAGAATTCACCTTTGAAACCATCTGGTCCTGGCCTTTTGTTTGTTGGAAGATTTTTAATCACAGTTTCAATTTCATTACTTGTGATTGTTGTGTTCATATTTTTTATTTCTTCCTGGTTCAGTCTTGGAAGGTTATACCTTGCTAAGGATTTGTCCATTTCTTCCAGGTCGTCCATTTTATTGGCATAGAGCTGCTTGCAGTAGTCTCTTAGGATGCTTTGTATTTCTGAGGTGTCTGTTGTAACTTCTCCTTTTTCATTTCTAATTTTATTGATTTGAGTCCTCTCCCTCTTCTTCTTGATGAGTCTGGCTAATGGTTTATCAATTTTATTTATCTTCTCAAAGAACCACATTTTGGTTTTATTGATCTTTGCTATTGTTTTCTTTGTTTCTATTTCATTTATTTCTGCTCTGATCTTTATGATTTCTTTCCTTCTGTTACCTTTGGGTTTTGATTGTTCTTCTTTCTCTAGTTCCTTTAAGTGTAAGGTTAGATTGTTTATTTGAGATTTTTCTTGTTTCTTGAGGTAGGCTTGTATTGCTATAAAGTTCCCTCTTAGAACTGCTTTTGCTGCATCCCATAGGTTTTGGATCGTCGTGTTTTCATTGTCATTTGTTTCTAGGTATTTTTTGATTTCCTCTTTGATTTCTTCAGTGATCTCTTGGTTATTTAGTAATGTATTGTTTAGTCTCCATGTGCTTGTGTTTTTTACGTTTTTTTCCCTGTAATTGATTTCTAATCTCATAGTCTTGAGGTCAGAAAAGATGCTTGATATGATTTCAATTTTCTTAAATTTACTGAAGCTTGATTTGTGATCAAGATGTGATCTACCCTGGAGAATGTTCCATGCACACTTGAGAAGAAAGTGTAATCTGCTGTTTTTGGATGGAATGTCCTATAAATATCAATTAAGTCCATCTTGTTTAATGTATCATTTAAAGCTTGTGTTTCCTTATTAATTTTCTGTCTGGATGATCTGTCCATTGGTGTAAGTGAGATGTTAAAGTCCCCGACTATTATTGTTACTGTTGATTTCCTCTTTTATAGCTGTTAGCCGTAGCCTTATGTATTGAGGTGCTTCTATATTGTGTGCACATCTATTTATAATTGTTATATCTTCTTGGATTGATCCCTTGATCATTATGTAGTGTCCTTCCTTGCCTCTTGTAGCATTCTTTATTTTAAAGTCTATTTTGTCTGATATGAGTATTGCTACTCCAGCTTTCTTTTGATTTCCATTTGCATGGAATATCTTTTTCCCTCAGTTTATTTCTAGTAGAGGAAAAAAAGCATATCAACAGTTTAGAATTCTGAGACCCAGCCATTTTTAAACCATGGTTAAGAGTCATTCCATTTTAGAAATTGTGTGAATTATTTGCATAGATGTAGTGCCAAGATAAAGATAGACAAATATTTAAGTCTTTATTTACATGGAATACAGTTCTTGTGCATAAAAATATGTTAAAAACCAAAACCATGATCCTTGAATTCAAAAAACATAGTGGGAAGTTTGGAAGAAGAGGGTGAAATATGCCTGGGATAGTTAAGATACAGTAGAGTGAGGAGTTAACATAGCAGCTAAGAGTACAGGTTCTGGGGTCCTACTAGTTAGGCTCATAACTCGATCTACTACTTTCTAATTCAGTGATCTTAGTAAGTCACTTAGTCTCCCAATACTTCCATTTCCTCAGCTTACAAAAAGGCTCTCAATGGTAAGGATGCTATAGATGTGGAACAAGGGAACAAGCATACAACTAATCAGGGCGTTCATAATTATTGACACTATTACTATTATAAAATTAATAAAAGTCCTGCATGACTAACAAATTAAATAAATGTTACATAACTTCTATAGCTTTTTTAAGAGATTAATGTAAATTGGGGTAGTTGAGAATGTCTTCATGAAGCAAATGAAACATGACCTGGAACTAGAAACCCAGATTCATGGAATGAAATGATCCATGAAATGAAATGAACCTAGAGATTATCCACCCTTCACGGGCAGTAGTAGTGAATACTTGTTTAGTGCTCCCTGTGTGCTGCGTACTTTCCTAAGCACTTTTTATATATCTTCATGCATCATCCAATCTTTACAACAACCTTGTGTACTGCAAACTATTAGTTCCTTTTTTTCAGGTGGGAAGATTGAGGCACAGAGTGGTTAAGTGGATTGTTTCTGATCACACAGTGACCAAGTTGCAGATCTGACTCTAGAGTTTACACCCATAACCACTATCCTGTGCTGTTCCAGATAGAGTTTTGTGCCAAAACTAAGGTTGGTGGGGGAAAACAATTTGCTCAAGGTGACTAGTAGTTAGTGCCCAAGAAGTTAGGCACTTAATCCTTCTTAGCGCCTAATTTGCAATACTTCTGTGCATCCGCCACCTCAACTGGCTCTTCGCGATTTGTGTGATTTCCCCAGTCATGATGGGAGGGCCCGTGAGGTGAGATGAAGGCCAGGTGTTAATTTCTCTGAAGAAGGCCTGAGCATTTTCTGTCCTTTGGGGAGAAAGGCAGCAGTATTTGGAGATTAGGTGTGCACTGGATAGTGGGAAGATGAAATTTGATAGGTCACAGTCAACATTTGTGAGTCAGCAAAAGTCCGTCAGGTACATTTGGGATTTATTCCTAAGGACAAACGGGCCAGCCTGGAAATTTCTAAGCATGAAATCAGATGTCATGTTATTGAGGAAGAGAAAGTGGAGAGAAAAAAACAAAGACGCATAATATATTTTTTTTTCTTTTTTTTTTTTTTTTTTCTTCGGTACACGTGCCTCTCACCGCTCTGGCCCCTCCTGCTGCGGAGCACAGGCTCTGGACATGCAGGCCCAGCGGCCATGGCTCACGGGCCCAGCCGCTCCGCGACATGTGGGATCTTCCCGGACTGGGGCACAAACCCGCGTCCCCTGCATCGGCAGGCGGATTCTCAACCACCGCGCCAACAGGGAAGCCCTATATTTTTTGCACATATATTTCAGCATATAAGCACACTGTAGCTAACCATATTTAAAAGGGATACATACTAAGTAATGCACCTGTATCAGAAATGTTATAATTATGTCGGTGGAATCTAATGTGGTAAATTTGAAGAAATGTGCAGTGGCTAAGAATTTATATGCATGCAGTTGTAAAGGGAGAGGGGAATCAAGCTTAATCTGACAATATTTATCCCTATGCACACCCTCAGTTTACAAAGCTTCGATTAACTTCAAAGGAACGAGGTGGAGAATGCAAACCAGGCCTGTTTTGTTTGTGATCGTACACTTGTTTTGTGGGTGGTATCCTTGTGTTTCTCCGAAGTTCATCTTTTCTATTTGCACACACGGAAGGAGAGCCGAGTCCTCTTTCATCTTCATATTTTTCTAGTTTCTTGGAAATGTCAATTACAAAGGAGGGCTGTATAAATCTTCTTTGTGTGGTTTAGGTGCTAATATAAGCTGCCGAACATATCAGCTGGCTACAGTATTTGACACACTTAATACTGACTTTACACCTGCAGTTATAGCAGACGCATTGGTAGAGCTCTGTGTCCTAAAGAATGAGATTATATTTCAGAATACAACATACAAAAGAAATATAAAAAAGTCCATTTTACTCATGAGTTTCCTACATTGTGTTACATCAGTAAAACATTAAGCGGCTTCAGAAAACGCTGTTTGTTTTCATTGTCTGTCATCCTCTGATCACTAAGTTGTAGAAAAATGATTATTCCTGTATAATTTGTGATCTACAGTAGGCATTATAATATCCGTTTATTCACAGGGGCTTGCTGTTAACATCTAAGCATCTCAAGAGGCAAATTTTAAATAGGTGCTTTAGGTTGACACAGCAGTAAATCTAGTTTTGACAGTTTTAAAAGAAAGCAGTTAAACATGCGAATACATTGATTGTTTGGATATACCAACTCATTTGAGCATGGAGATCCATTTATATATACCTTACATCTTTAATTTTTTAAATCCACAAGGAGTATTAGTAACTAATATTTATTTAAGTGAAATTTATGTGAAAATACAATCCAATGCAGAATTTATTTCCCAGTTAGTGCATCTATATATTATGAATAACATAAAGACTTGCATTGTGCAAAGATTAGTATGATTTGATATGTATCTTGATGTTACCACAAAACGCTTTGTCCAAAGTAGAAGTAAAAAGATTTGTAATATACAAATATTATTGCCTCCGTGCTGTGATTTTCTATTTCCAATAACACCTGTACAATACTGCTACCTAGTTATGCTCTACCTTTTATGTTTAATGTGGTAATCTAATTTCCCCTTATTTGCAATTAGCAAGTCAAAGTATAAAATGTACATTGGAAAGTTGCCATGACACTATTGCTCTGGAGCCAAATTTAGTAACTGGTGAAAAGTCTTAGTTCCTATCAGACAGGGCTGGTTCCTGAAGGACCAAACAGAATGATCTTATTACATGGCGTTTTCCCCTGTAATGTAACCTCAAGGATGCACTTGTGGGATCATGCAATAGGAAGGCTCTAGAGTAGGGGAAAAAAGGAACAGACTTCCTTTGAACTAGCAGCCGTGAAGTTACATCAACAACTCTATGAAGTGTAATAAAAATTTGCGGATAATTTTCTGTACATTTAAGAAGCCCTTCTGGAATACTGTGAATAGGGTGAAAATTAAGGAAATTTCTAAGGTTATCAGTGTGTGTAATTAATGAATAGTTGTATAATACTTGATTTCGTATTTTCAGCTATTCTCATGATTATATATCCCTAGATCATAGCAAGTAAGTCACCTATAATTGTAAGTTTATATAAATATGTCTTGAGATAAATTGGGCTGCAGGGTATAAAAATCATATTTAAAAAGTATATCCATGGTTAAAGTCTTTCTCAATAACTGTTCATTGTAAAGATTGTGAAAGTGGACAAGAGTAGTCTCTTAAACTCTTTATGTAGTACCATAAACTGACTTGGTGCATTTGTGATTCATAACTCTCAACTATTATGCCAATTAAAAATTAGAGATGTCTTCCTGTAGAAAAAAATTAATTTGATCTATAATACATTTTTTTAAAAAAACTTATATTCAGAGGAAGCGATCTATTTTTTTAATGAATTTATTTATTTATTTATTTTTGGCTGCATTCGGTGTTCGTTGCTGTGTGCAGGCTTTCTCTAGTTGCAGCGAGGAGCAGACTTCTCATTGCGGTGGCTTTTCTTGTTGCGGAGCATGGGCTCTAGGCGCGCGGGCTTCAGTAGTTGTGGCACGTGGGCTCAGTAGTTGTGGCTTCCGGGCTCTAGAGCACAGGCTGAGTAGTTGTGGCACACGGGCTTAGTTGCTCCGTGGCATGTGGGATATTCCCAGACCGGGGCTCAAGCCCAGGTCCCCTGCACTGGCAGGCGGATTCTTAACCACTGCGCCACCAGGGAAGCCCTGGAAGCAATCTTTTAAAAATAAGTATGTTAAGAAATCACAGAAACCACTTAAAAAATGCTAGTGTAATTCTGAAACTCTTCATCCCAATAACAGTTTTCTTGGGATTATATCCTTTAGCTGTGGAAATGCGATCTGTGTATACACTGATTGTTTACATTTGCTTTCTGAAACATTTGCAAAGTAAAATCAGCTCCTTATATACTGTATCTTATGTGGTATCTCTTGACTGTTTATTTCATGGCCATGTTTAAGCCTATCCAAAGCTCCCTTCATCCTTTGGCTTGTTTACTTATTTTATTTATGAAGGCTGGGCCTGTGTCAGTAGAGACTTTTTAGAGTTATTCTGATATCATTTGTGCTATAGATTCTTTAAGTTAATATTTACTGTTAAGAAATGACAAAAGGGCTTGATTGGCATCTGGAGGTGCTGATGGCATTGTCACAGTTTAGGAAGCAAACGCTCTACTTAGCTATGAGTCTCATTTTTTAAGAAAATCTTATGGATTTTCATAAGGAAGTTTGGTCAGCAGTATTATCTGCTGTATGAAAAACAACATGCACTTTTCTAAATGTTTCTACGTAATAATGAAACATTTTTTTCTTCATAAAGGCTCTTTTGGGGTTAAAAATGTGGCTCCCAAATCATAGTATTTACTTTTATATTTCATGAATCTCCCTTTTCTTGGAGAGAGTTCTTAATCTGGTACAGTTAAGTAACCATTTTTCAAGATGGGCAAAATAGTTTGGATAAAAGCTTTTCTGTAAGAATGGTAATTTCTCATGGAAAATGCTCTAGTGTACCTTGAATTCAATATTACAGGGCATATTTAAAGAAAATCCCCAAATTTATTTTGGGGGAGAAATTCTAAAAATTTTGTACCAAATTAGTAGTTGGTTTAAGTAAGATGTGTTTGTGGGATTTATCCTCATTAGTAGTAACATCTGTAACAATTGAGGCCAAGTGACAGATAATTTCTTTTTTAAGAAGGTGTTTATTGTCAGGAAAATTACAAAGTTTCCTTTGTAATTACTCTTTGTTTTTTTGGCAGCCTGTAAAGTTTTATTGGCATTTACTGAAAGGTACTTTTTTTGGCTCTAGGCAGCTGCCTTTCTTTGTGGGGTAAACTTTTCTAGCTCTGGTATTCACAACATATTTTCAACTTTGTCTCCCGATGGTGTCTTTTTGAACAAGGAGCCAAGTGGCTAATAATGTCTGAATTGTTCTCAATCATGTCTTCAGGAGAGTGACATCAGAATACTGCAGGTGTACTTCAGCCATTTGAGTGTTGTATCCTACTTATCCCGTGTATCATTTTGTAACTAAAGTGGTCAATTTAAGACGATGCAAATTACAGGCTCTTTCACATACAGCCTGGAGGAAAAGTATGTTGAAATTATGAATCGAAAGTGAGGATTCACTAATTTGAAAGAAAATAGAATCTTTCAAGCAGTACCGGGTCACCAAATCAGAATTGAAAGATTCTTTTCAAGAGGTGAATATTAAAAGAAGTAAAGCCCAAACATTGAAGAAATGGTGCTATAATAGAATTTTGTTAGACTTGGGAGTGTGACATATACGTTTGGAATTTCAGTTGTCTTGGTGGTGGTATTCCCTCTGTCGCCCATGTACCATTTCTCTTACCTCTGGGCTCATTTAAAGACTTTTCTAGTTCAAGCCATTACATGTGAGATGAATTCTAAATTTAGAATTATACTGCTCTAGTTCTGAAGACCACCAAATTCGTTTAAGCAAATCTTTGCATCACTAATTACTTATTTCATTGCTTTGAAAATAATACTGGAGAAAGTGGTTATACTTTATTTCATAAAAACTTATTTATTTGACTACTTGTTCTTAGTGAGTAAGACTTACAAATCATAGAAAACTGCTGGTCTTTTTACTAATTATTATTCCAAAGTGATGATAGGCATGTTAGTAATTGGCAGTCTTCTTTGGCAATGAAATATCATCTTAATTTTGTTTTTTATGTTACTATGGTCTATAGAGTAATTAATGTAAAATTTTAGGTTGGAGCTTCTGTATTTGTGATTTAATAAAAAAGGAAAATTAAAGATTACATTAATTGTTTGCTACTTCTAAGTAAAAATATCCTTAGATGCTAGTATCTGCCTTCGTTCTCTTCTACTGTCATCTACTTTCTTTTTTTAATCAATAGATTTCAAAGAATATATTTACCACCTTTTATCTGAACCACTTGTTAGGGATCTATACAGATAGTTTGCAGAGGGTGGTACTCTGGGGTTTGTTCTGGAGAGCTGGACGAGGCAGAGGGGTGCAGGATAGAAGAAGCCCACCTTTTACATGTCCTTCCTATGGGAAGGAGCTGTCTTCATGGTCACACAGTATCGAGGACAGAGCACTCTTGGTGTCTGGGTATTCAGCAGGGCCCATCTGTCATGGCCTTCTTCAGAACTTCTTCATGCTAGACTGAGAAACACCAGGTAGTGTTGGCATCTTCCAAGTCAGCTAGGAATAATAAGATACTGGTCAGCCTTTTCCAAGACAGTGTTGTCCATTATTTGAAAGAAATTACAGAATTACAAGGTAGAGAAGTAATATTAATTTTTGTAACCGTATAGGTCTTAACGAGTATCCATATCAAAGCACAATGGAACAATTTCTGCAGAAGAGGTATCTTGTGTATTTATAAAGGTCGTAAGTAGGTAATTGATGAAGTAGGGCAGTTTTTGAGGGGTGTGGGTTTGGGTGGGCATCTTGATTCAGAACTTCATTTCAGTTTATTAGATCTGTTTCTCAAATAGCTGCAGCTTGTTCAGGTTTGACTCCTGCCAGCTGGATATGAAGTGCTCTCTGTTTGGGCTCGCTGTACAGAATCTCTTTCCAAAAAAATAGTGTCGTGCTGCTTTCCATCTACTGGACCAGTAGGGGAAGGAAGATCTGATTTGAAGCCAGTACAGAATGCAAAACTGCTTCGATTTGGATTGTTTTTACATTAGGTCTTCTTTTCCCTGTTCTTACCCTTTTCCAGATGGAAGAACCAGTTTCCCACCAGGGCACTTTCTCCTGGCAGTTAAATTGTGAAGGTGAGGATCATTTAGCACCACTACTGCTGAAGTACTGTTATAGTAGGATTAGGCTTTAAAATTCAGAGGAATGAATCAACACTGTCCGAGGTCTCTCTATTTTTAAATTAATGGTGCTTGTGATGCTTTTAAACTAGGAATATAACTTTTTGTCTTTTGCTTCTGCTTTTTATTTTATCAACATAATAACATTACTTTTCATCATCAGCTGGAAAGAAGGTGGTCCATGAAATGCCTTTTAAAGCATCAAGTGTTTTAAAATGTTAACCATATGTACACCTTTCTAACGTGCATTATGCACCCTCCTTTCTTGAATATAGTAGATTACACCCAATTTTGCCTTTTCTTGGTGATTAAGTCTCATTATGAATTTCAGTGACCACCATTTGCTAAAATCCAGTAATGCCCTCGGGGATTATTGAGGTGCTTAGAGCTGTGTGGCCTCAGAACGTTATGCCCTCTGAATTCTTGCATCAGATTTTTACATTTTTCTTTGACATCAGCAGCAAGCACGTACTTAACCCAGAGTTACATTTTAGAACTACAAGATTGCTTAGTCTGATGCTTTCGTTTTGGAGATGAGGAACAGAAGCCCAGAGAGGTTGCACACTGTGCCTGGGGTCACACAGCTAGTTAGCGGTGGTAGGAATTAGGTACAGAGTACTTGACTCCTTATCCAATGCTCATTCTGCCAGGCCACACTTTGCTTTTTCCTCTCGTCAAGGTACCTTCCTTATAGATTCTTCTCCATGTGTACATTTTTTGTTCTTAGTAAGTAGTTGACTTGACGTAACTACTGTGAAGTAGTATGTGTAGTATGTGTGAAGTTTCCCTATGAAATTGGAAACAAGATGAAATAGAAAACGTAGTATGGTAACACTCTGATGGTTGAAGTCCCGTTCCTATCATTGGTCACTTTACTTTCTTGAGTTTCAGTTTATCTTCTGTGAAAGGAAGTGCTTGGAGTAATAATGGTAATAACTAACGTTTCCTGAGTTCTTACCACGTGCCAGGTACTCTTCAGAGTTCTCCTGTGCATTACCTCATTTAATTCTCACACAAACCCCATGAGGAAGGTCTATGATAAGCCCCATATTACACAGGGAGAAACTGAATCCTGTAGCAGCTACCTAGTTGACCAGAAGTCCTTAAGCTAGTAAGTAGCAAAGCCAAATTTCATCTCCACGCTCTTAGCCACTGCTGTCATGTTTCTGAGTGATCTACGTGTTCTCTTTTAGCTGTCATGTGTAAATATTCTGGGTTTGAATCATAGCAATGCCAATAGCTAATATTATTGAGCACTTACGTACTTTACACGTAGCATCCCATTTAATCTTAACAGCGACTCCACAGGGCAGGTGCTATTATCATGCCGACTTTATAAAAGAGGAAAGTGAAGTACACAGAGGCTTGCCCAGTCTTACAACTGGTAAGTAACAGTGGCACAATTTGAAACCAGGCAGATTTAAGTACTTGTTACCTTTACTGCTCTGCCCTATTGCCTGAGAACGAGTACTTGAGTACCTAAGCCAGAGCGTGTTATGAGTTTTGTAATAGTTATTTTTGCTGATTAGAGGTAATGTGTGTGTGTGTGTGTGTGTGTGTGGGCACATGCACATCCACATGTGGAAACACACTGACTAATGATTTCTTAGCTATGTGTTTGATGAGGTGTAGAAAACTCTCATGCTAAGCATAGAAATGAGGGAAGTGAATTTAGTGCCAGAGAGAATGGGGTGTGGAGTGGTAGCGATGGTGGGAACTGTGACAAATAGGAAAACACGGGTTGTGGCCAAAGGGGAAGCTGATACAGGGCTCAGTCAACTGCTGTCCTATTTTTCAGGCTGGAAAGTGGATTCAGTGTTGCTGGATATTGTGGTTTTTTTCTAGAGAAGCCAGAATTTTAAACCAGAAAAAGATTTTTAAGCTGATTTTTTAATGATCACAACGGGGGCTTCCCTGGTGGCGCAGTGGTTGAGAGTCCACCTGCCGATGCAGGGAACACGGGTTCGTGCCTCGGGCCGGGAAGATCCCACATGCTGCGGAGCGGCTGGGCCCGTGAGCCATGGCCGCTGAGCCTGCGCGTCCGGAGCCTGTGCTCCACAAAGGGAGAGGCCACAACAGTGACAGGCCGGTGTACCGCAAAAAAAAAAAAAAAAGATCACAACGAATTGAAATTATTTGAAGCCACTATGTGAACCAAACAGAAACATTGGCAACCTCTGGTTTAGACCATCAGGACTGGTAGATAAGTGACCTTCAGGACCTTCAGACTGGTAGTGACCTTCAGATGAGTCATAGTTGGTTGTATCTCGTCTCGCTATCACCGCTAGCTTTTATGAGGGAGGGTTCCAAATCCAGAATACTTGTCCATTCTATTCTGTCTATTAAGATGGCATAACGGTAGTCTGTGGTGTAGAGAAAGTTGAATTATGAAGTGTACTTTTAAGAAATAACTGTCTTGCGTGAGGCTTTTCTCTGTAGATTGTGAGGATTCCTGGCTTCTGATTTTGGCTCTGTCCTCAGCACTGGTTTCCACGTCTGTAGACACCACACCAGATTCTGGATGGGGCTGTGGGGTGCAGGATGACCTCCGGGACTTTTTCAAGCTCCATCCCCTCTTTTGTTCGGGTATGTACGCCCCTGGCAGGACCATTCAGGAATCCCTGCAATGGAGCATGCAGTCCCTGTTACTGATAGGAGGAGTTTGCGATTAGGAAAAAAAGTTTGATATGCCCTTCTGAGAAAGGTGTGGCTTCTCTGAGATTCAGTTCTGGTTTTCAGACTGCCCAGGAAGTTCCTTGCATGTGCCGAACATTTACTTCTGGGAGCAATGCAGGGGCAGTTTGATGACTGTTTGCCTTCCTCCAGTTAAAGTAGCTCCTCTTGTTTATATTTTTACCCATAGGGCGTCCACTTATGGTTCCTTTAGCACAGAGGTTTCTGAGTACAAACACCGGCTCAATAGCTAAAACTTGATCATATCTAATGTTTTCAATTTAAAAATTCTGAGATTGATAACAAGAGGTGAGAGTCTCCCTTACTTTACCTTTGTGATTACTACGGGGCAGCATTCTATGTGTTGCCAAAATAATATCAAAGGACCAACTAGGTATGGGATCTATCCCCACTGATAATATTCCTTTAAGAAACATTGTATCATCTTTTTGATAACTGCTTTACTCATAGAATATTCTTTCAGAAAAAATATATATCAACTTGCTGTGCAGTGGTCTAAATTTTTGTCTTGGAAATATTATAGGTGAATCTATTTCCAGATGCTGCAAATAATGGAAAATCATGGAAAGTGGAATCAGGGTCTCTGTCCTTAAATGTGTTTCAGTTTGCATTTTGATAGCAGTTTAGAAATGTTATCGCTTTTTTTGTCACAGACATAATTCACATCTTTCTTCGGGCACTGTAAACAAGAGAAATGGTTTAATGGCCCCATAGAGGCACTCTGCTGATAGCTGAGATTAGGCCCTTTAGTAATGGATGTTGGTGTGTGTATGTGTGAGTGGTATGTGTACACAGTGGGGGTGGGGAGGGCTTGGAAGAAGTAAATGTACTGGAAAAGAATCTTTGAGAGGCTCAGATGCAGCAGAAGTGCCTGCCGATTTTCTGTAAGACTTGGAAGATGGATTTACGGAGTGTGTGACACTATTGTCTTTATTTGTACACAAGCCTTCCCCTTTGCTTCTGGAATTTAACCCAGTACTAATTGAGGTCACTGCCACCCATTTATCACCTGAAATTGAAGTGATGTTAACTTAAAGTGAATGCTTTTCATCTAGTGAGTGTATTCCCAACTATATATATTTGTATAAAAGGCTACATGCATTTTTCATGCCATGCTTGTATCTGGTCTTAAATAACCTAATTTATGTATACCATTTACTTTTTCCCCTTTTTACAGAGTTTTTTTTTAATTTGCTCATATAGCCAAGTGAAATTATTTTACAAACACTTTTGTGTCCACAGAATGATTTGTTTTGACTTCCTCAGCTATATTTTGTAGACAAGTGTAAAAAACTCTCTGCGTTATACATAACCATGGTCTAAGTAAATGCCTTGAAATACCTCAAAACACATAAATTTCTAGTGTTTTAGAGCCTGAATATCATGTCATGTTTTTCACCATCTTTTTTGTGTATATCCCTTTAAATTGGCTACACAGCCAGAGTAAACACAGGGTTAGTGAAGCAAGATTAAATATCCATTGTTAACTAATTTAGCTGTTCCCTATCACTAGCAGGGGTCACTGTACCAGATCTTTCTCCTTTCTCATTGCAGACCATAATCTAGACTAGGGATCAGCAGACATTTTTTTCTGTTTTTCTATTTTCAGATAGTAAATGTTTTAGGCTTTGTGGGTCAAAGTGTTTCTGTCACAAATACCCCATTGTTACTCAAAGTAGTCCTAGACTCTACCTAAATGAATGGGTAGAATGGTGTTCCAATAAAACTTTATTTACCAAAACAGGTGGGAAGCTGGATTTGACACATGGGCTGCAATTTGCTAACCCCTGTTCTAGAATACTGTACAGTAGACCATTCTAAAACAGACTTTTTGACCAGACCAGAAATCGCAACATCAAACTCAGGAGACTCTCATGAAGGCTCTAAATTCCCAGCTAATATTGATTCAAAAACTACAGATGTGATTCAAAGACATAGTTTTGTTTACAGAAGTAGTAGTTAAAAATCTGATGTGCTTCTCTCTGCAGGGTAATTGTTTTGTACTCACAGAAATTACTGCTCTATTTCACTCTTAGGATAAGAGTTGGGAGGAAAGCAGAGTGAAAGGTCGGAGCTAAGACAATTTATCACCGTATTTACATTCAGTGTCCACATAGAGAAGGGGACCCATCACTTGTGACATTTTGGTTATCAGAATCAAGGGGAAGCTTTAGATGTTGGATAGCAATGTTTTTCCTTCAGTGGAATATGAGTGGTGTGAATTTTTAAATGCCTTTGGCCACAGCAATAAATTGAAAGAAGGCAGAATGCCTAAAAGCAAGCGTGAATGCTCTAAGTGTCTTCATTTAGATACAAGTGCAAGAATATATTATTAAGGTCATGTATACAGAAGTATGCATAGCATGCACATGAATTGATCAAACTTAAAGAAGACTGGCTAATTTATTTATTAGAACTTTTCTTAAAAAAACAACTAAATAAAGCTCTAATTGGACTTCTGTGAGCTCTTGGTGGTTAGGACTGTGTCTACTGTTCAGCTTCTTCTATAGCTCCACATTCCCTGTCCCTTAGCAACTGGCATCATGTCTGGGCTGTAGAAAATGAATGAATTAATGAAGAAGTAAATGGATAAAGAAACATCTGATATAATGTTGTAGTGGTGCTCATGCATGAAGGAGATCTTAAGTGTGCTTATTCAAAAATATATTTGAATTGTATGCTCAAGGGTTCAAGAGTTGCTGCCCAAAGCCCATGGCTTTAATTCCTAGCCTGTTATAAGTTAGTCCTCGGTCTTTAGTTGGACATGAAGCTTAGCTTCTTCATGCCTTTAAAAATTCTTTTTGCAAAATTGGAATGCTAATGTCCTTATCTTGAATGATGAGAATCGAGAGTTGGTGAAGATTCTTTGAAAACTTTATAATACTATGTAAATTTGAGTCTTTTTTAAAAAAAAAGCATTATAGCTGGTGTTTTCTAGCACTATTCCAAACTCAACCAGAGTTCAGTATGTTAACACCTACAGTGTAGCATATTATCTTTCTTAAATTTATATCATGTTCACTATAGAAATATAAACAGAAACTCAATTCATAAGTTTCATTGTTTATTCTCTGGACTAACATGAACCAGTAAGTCATCACATGGTCTGTTCTCAATTTAGTGGTGCCAAAAAATACTCCAGGGTCATGACTGTTTAGGAAATTATTCTCCTATGAGCAAATTTTTAAATTCATTATCTCCATCTCTAATATTGTAGGTGTTCACATATGACTTATATGTCTACCCTGAGCCAAAGAATTGGTTGTATACCAGCATTGTTGCATTTGTAAAGCCAAGGGGATTTCTGTGCTCCAGGAGAACGATGACAACAAGAGTGGGTCTCTGGTCAAAAATGTGGGCAGAAAAAATGGAATCCAAGATGATGCCTCATAGTTCATAGTTCTAAAATGAAAACAGTCACTAATCTAACAAATACTTTATGATGAATACCATAAACCCAAGTAAACTGTGTGAATTAAGAAGTGGTTAAGTTTATTTTGGAAGTGCATTTTTTAAAGTCCTGGTACTTTGGAGCACTTACATTTAACCATTAGACGAATTCAGTCATTGTAAGTCAGCCTTAAGATGTGGTTTTAAAGGTCACGCCTCCATCAAAGAAAAAATGCAAGAGTCATCTCTTGAGAGTTCTCTTGGCTTCTCCTCCTAAAAATCTGATTGTCCAGAGGAGTTGCAGGTCATAAAAGTTTGCATGGAAACGTGTTTGAGGAAGACAGCAGATTTCATAGATAAATGATCTGAACTGTCTGAAGTCAGGGATAAGGATATAATATAATATCATTGGGAACCATCACTTCTTTGTAAATGAAATGAAGGAGTTAACTCACTTGATTTGATACACTTGAAGAAGGAAAGATTCACTTTAATTAAAACTACAAACAATGCCGATTCCTGTAGCCCTGGTTCCAGAGCCAGCCAGGACAGTACAGTAAGCGAGATGAAATGTACCTAAGCAGCCTCGGCAGCAGGCTGGAGCCATGTTCAGCGAAAGTAATTTAATTAGTGTTGATCATGACTCCAGATGATGGTGATTTGATAAGGAATAATTTAGTACTTAACAGCCTTTTACATGCACCAACTCCTTGTGGGAAGGTAAAGCAAATTGCACAAAATGAATGTGCTGCTTCCACTTGTGACGGTGCCAGTGAGCTGGAAAACTGCCTGTTCACAGACGCTCAGGCTCTCAGCCCTGTGATGAAATACCCAACAGGGTCTCAGCTCAGCCCTCTGTGGTGGGAGTCTCTGTACTACCCTTACTGAAGAATAATAAATAACGGAAGTCATTTTTGTGATCTAAAATCTCGAGGAAGCAGAAAAGTGAAAATGAGGAAAATAAAGTAGCTCTGGTTCTTGTGCAAAAGGTTGACGATCTTAGGCTGGCTTCTTTTTTCCCCTCAACACAGCAATTAAAAAAAAAATCCTAGCATTTGGCTTACGACTAGAAAAAAAAAGTCATGATTCCAAGGGCACACAGTGATTAAGAGGCCCACACACGGAGAGAGTAGGGGAGCCCTAAACTTCTTGGAGAACCTGTGAGAATCCTTGAGTGTTGGCATCTAACGAAAAGGAAGACATTGTTAGTTTTCTTAAAAACGTCTTTACAAGTACTGGACCTGTTTCAGTGCAGCACACACTGGATCCAGGTGTTGCCAAGCATCATAGTGGATTTGAAATTTGCCCGGTTGTGAGAATCACCTAGAAAATTTTATAAGATACAGAATCCTGATCTATATACCAGCTTTAGTGAATCAGTTTCTGGGAACAGGGTATGAGCTTGCTAGGGCTGCCATAACAAGGTACCACAAACTGGGTCCTACCCTAATGACTCCATCTTAACTAATTTTCCAAATAAGGTCACATTCTGAGGTGGGGTTAGGACTTCAGGATAAAATTTGGAGGGGACACAACTGAACCTGTAACATATGGAGTATGGGAATGCCTGTTTGTTTTTTTTCAGAATTTCCCTCGGTAATCTGATGATTGGCCAAATTTGGGGAACCCCTGTTTAGGGATCTACTTGCCTCTGATAGCACTTTGGGAATCCTTATGTGTTCTTTCTTCTAAAGTCACTTTGGGAAACTCATGGGGCCAGTCTGAAAGCACTAGAGCTCCAGATGGTGTATCTACAAGGATGGGTCATGCCTTTTGCTTCTAGGTTGATATTAATGGACATTTTGATAGGAGGCTACTGTCCTGCTAGCAACCATTCCCAACGGTATCCCAGACTTGTCATTCCTCCCGTGAGTCATCTGGAATTATTTATTATGTGAAGTTGAAGCACATTATCAGATGTCTCTGCTGGAAGAGGAGGCCACCAGACATTTTCAAACATCTTAATTTGTATAGCATTGCTTGATGCTTCTCATACTTTTAAATCTTTTTATGGAGATACACATTCATTACAATGCAAAAATCTTAAGTGTATAACTTGATGAATTTTACATAGGTATATACTCATATATACACCGCCAAGAGCAAGATATAAAATATTTACAGCTCTGTAGTAGGTTACTAGTGCCCTTTCTCAGTCATGAACACTCCCATCCACCAACAGAAGGAGATTCTTTCATTATCCATTAGTTTGGTCTGTACTTGAAATTCATATACTGTGTACTCTTTGTATACTCTTTTGTGTTTGTCTTCATTTACTCAATTTACCATCTGTGAGACCATCCACATTTCTGCATGTGTCATCAATGTGTTCCTTGTTAATTCTTGTGGAATATTCCACTGTATGAATAAGCCACAATTTACTCATCCATTTTTCTGCTAATGAACATTGGAATTTTTCTAGTTTTTGGTATTGTGAATAAAGCTGCTATGAACATGTACTTTAGTAAACATATTCAGTCCTTTCTCTTTGATATCTACCTAAGATTATAGTTACTGGATCATAGTGGAGATTTATATGGAGACTTGGTAGATACTTCAAAAAGTTTTCCAAAGTGTTTTTGTCAGCTTATACTCTTAGCAGCATATATAAGCAGTTCTTATTGCTTTAGGTCTTCTTCATATCTTGGTAATGCCAGTATTTTTCAGTTTAGCCATTCTAGTGGGTCTATAGTGAAAACCTCGTGTGATTTTATTTGCAGTTTCCTGATGAGTAAAGATGCTGAATACTTTTTCATATATGCTTGCTTTGTTGCTCATTTGTTTGTCATTTGGGTATCTTCTTTTATGAACTGCCCGTTTGAGTCTTTTGCCCGTTTTAATTGGGTCTCTTGTTTTCTTTTATTAATTTGTAGCAATTCTTATTACGTTGAATATGATTTCTTTGTCAGATCTTTCTATAGCAAGTATTCTCTTGGTGTCTGTAACTTAGTGTCTTGATGAAGAGAAGTTCTTAATTTCAATGAAGCCTAATTCGTAGATTATTTTCTTTTATGGTTAATGCCTTTTGCATCCTGTTTACTAACCTTTTCCTACACTATGGTCCCAAAGACTTTTAAAATATAGTAATGTTGAATATGGCAGTCTCTGGTATGTTTGATATTTTGATAAATATGATAAACTTTGCATCATACGTGGCAATTTATTAGCTTTTAAGTTCTTATCCATTTTCATTCATATAATTTAGATCTCATCTCTCAGGTATAATGATTTGTTACTTAGTTGAATGGCAAAGTGAGTTCCTTTGATGTTGCTACTGCTTTTTCTTAGGAAAATATAAAACCTACTACTTAATCTAAAGTGCTGAACCAGGGTATACACATTTTATTGTATATGTTCAAGTAAGTAATAAACAGTGGAAAACTATTTGTTAAGAAAGCAACAAATGCATGGTTAAGATATTACAAGATTGCATCATACAATATTTGTCATTCTAAGAAGTAGCACACACACACACACACACACACACAGGGAGAGAATTTTCTTATAGAATACTACTTTAAATTTTTTGTGATTTTTTCCCCACATTTAAAAAACATTTCATCTTGCAAATTCAGGTAAAAGTAAAGAAAATAATGTAGTGAACTCCCACCTATCCATCAGTCAGCTTTTAACATTTATCAACATTTTTCTATTTGATTCTTCCCTCATACATTTTTTTTCTAGAGTATTTTAAAGAAAATCCCAGAGCTTATTTTTTATCTGTAAATATTTTATGAAGCTTTAGCTTTAAACCTTTCTTTTTGGTACAACTGCCATTTCATTATCACATCCAACAAAATTAACAATAATTTCTTAAACATCTAATACCTAGTCCACATTGAAATATCTTATTTGTTGGAAAGGTGTCTCTTTCAATTGGTTTGTTCAAGTCAGAATCCAAACAAGTCCTCATGTTACAATTGATTCTTGAGGTTCTTAAGCCTCTTCTATCGTAACGTTTTATAAATTATAACTTTCTGACTTGGTAAAGTTAATGAACATACGTACCCTTTGCATATGAAGAGACATGTAATCTCCCCTTTGTTTCTAACTCTCTACTTTGAGTAGGTATATTAAACACACATTAAATTAGAAAAAAATACTTTGAAATAGACCACTCAGCGAAATAATTGTATTATTATCTATTAAGTTTTCCTTAGACAACTAATTTAGATGAAACTTGTTTACTTCTGTGGCACATTTGTTTTCTACAATGTTTCAGACGTCTCTTGAGTACCACTGAACATTTTTGTCAAAATTATGTGCTTATGTAAACAAATAGCATTTATCTTCCTGGAGCTTGGTAGCTCTTGATATCAATTTCTTATACTAAAATTATATATGACGTTCAAGTTAGTACAAGTTCATAATGATGTAATATCATAATCAAGATTGAATGGCATCATAAGCCACAAAGCTTCTCTTGTAATATCTTCCTTTATAGTATATACACTTAATATTTTGTTTTAATCCCAGGTTTTATAGGACTTGGAGTAACTATCCACAGTGTGTCCTTCTTGTGTTTATCCTTGATAATTCATACCTGTGCAAATTGTATGAAAATAAAATTCATTCTCATGTCTATTTTCCCCTTATCTTTTTATTCATTTTCCATTTATATTAAAACTTCAATTATTCTGAGGATCTCTAATATGCATTTATTCAGTTTCATATAGAAGAATAAAAATATATAATCTTATTTATTTATTGGTTTGAAAGCTATGATTCCACCCCAAATATACATATTTCTTCATATTTTATGATATTGTCTTTATATTATATTGAACAGTAATGACATATGACACTAAGTCATATGAAAAAGGAGGAAACATCATTTCATATAGAATAATTGTTTTATGGTAGATTATATATGAAAAATAACTTTAACATATTTCTCACAATGTATCTTCACACTTGTGGTAAGTAGTTAGGCAAATAGTTTTATGTGTATTTTTATATATGAGCACTGGCCTAAAAAGAGGTCGAGTTTTTTGTCCTTTTGTCCGAAGTATCATTAGTTACCCTGAGAACTGCATGCATCTGGATTTTCTTTCTCATAGTCCAGTTGTTATTCCATTAAACCATTACTATTGGTACATTTGAGATATTTTCCTTTCAATAATACTTAAATTTATGTTCCTGTCTTCAGTTAATTCTTGGATAATCAGCTGTATTTTTTCTGCTTTAGTCATTGGAAACCTTTCTGAAATGTTTTCAAGCTTACTTTCTAAAAACTTCTAGTATTGTCAATATCCGCTAAACCAATTACAAGTAGTCCATCTGACTTTAAGTAATGAGAGAGAGTTTAAGCATGCATTTCGTTATGCAGTAAAAGCAAACAACGAGTATATGGAGATCCTCCAGAATCTTTCCTTGCATGAAATTCATCCAATGTGATTTTTCTTATGTATGAAAGTTAATATGAAATGTTAGTGACATTTTAACCGAGAGGAGTAGAACAGATTAGTGTACTGAATTCCTAACTATTTCATTTTTGTGGGTATTTGTGTTTTGTTTTCTAGTGGCTTTCCATGGCCTCCCACTGAAAATCAAGAAAGAACCCCACAGTCCATGTTCAGAACTTGGCTCTGCCTGCAGTCAAGAACAGCCCTTTAAATTCAGCTATGGAGAAAAGTGCCTGTACAATGTCAGGTAAAGCAATCAGGTGTATAGAGAAGGCCTGGTGGTTCTTATTGAAACACAATTCCAGCATAATATAAAATCTCAAGTCATATTTTATGAGTTACACCTGCAGCATATAACAAGCTAATTAGGTTATGTGTTTAGCAGAATTCGGAAGGACCATTTACTGTCTGATTACATACTTTCAGAATCATTTTAATTAAAGGTCAAGTCAGAGACCTATCTTTTTTTTTTTTTTTGGGGGTCTTTGTTGCTGTGTGGGGGCTTTCTCTAGTTGCGGCAAGGGGGGCTACTCTTAGTTGGGTTTTGCAGGCTTCTCATTGCAGTGGCTTCTCTTGTTGCAGAGCACAGGCTCTAGGCGTGCAGGCTTCAGTAGTTGTGGTGCACGGGCTCAGTAGCTGTGGCTCATGGACTCTAGAGCGCAGGCTCAGTAGTTGTGGCGCACAGGCTTAGTTGCTCCGCGGCATGTGGGATCTTCCCGGACCAGGGCTCGAATACATGTCCCCTGCATTGGCAGGCGGATTCTTAACCGCCGCGCCATCAGGGAAGCCCCCAGAATCATTTTAATGCAGTCATTTTTATCCAGATCATGAGTTACTTTTCTACTGTAGTGATGCACTATGGGATTGAAAAGAGGGACTGGGGACTTCCCTGGCCGTCCAGTGGTGAAGAATCCGTACTTCCACCGCAGGGGGCACTGGTTCAATCCCTGGTCGGAGAACTAAGATCCTACATGCTGTGCGGTGTGCCCAAATAAATAAATAAATAAACAAGTAAAAGAGAAAGGTGCTTCCTGTGTCTATCTTCACTTAAAAAAAAGAGAGAGAGAGACAAAAAAAAAAAGAGAGAGAGAGAGAGAGGTTCTTACTTTGCATGCATGAAAGTTCTCATTAGAAAGAAAGCATTATGCACTTTAGATAGAGTGTGTAGGAAAAAATGAACCATTTGGCAGGTCTAAGCTGTACATTAGTTATCTGACAGGTTTTGCAGATGATCTATAAGATGCATTCATGGACAATTGCAGTAAAGTTAGAATTTTATAAGGCTTAGCAGAGGCTATTATCTATTAAAAAGCCAGTTGTTCCTTCGGATGATAATAAAGGGGGGTGGAGCAGTAGAAGTGCATTGTTCATTTGTTGGAAAATTTGATAACATGTATGTTCATTAAGAACCCTTCATAGTAAATTGCATTCTGCTGCTTTTCATATCGGCCTCTAATTGCGTACAGAAAAAGTTGGCTCTGTATATTGTATGTTATTACTCTCAATTATAGTAGAGACGTACGTAGTTCTTTAAAGGAGTTAGTTTAGAAACTTATAAAAATGATTACAAATATTTGTGGGCTTATAAATTATGTTGATTCCAGTTCATAATACGTTATAATCCAAAGGAGTCTTTTATTTCCTCAGATTTTTTTTACATATATTCTTTTTTCTTTTTCGTGGAATAAGTTTTTTTCCTTTTTTTAAAAATTGAAGTATAGTTGATGTACAATATTATATAAGATAGAGGTGTACAAGATAGTGATTCACAACATTTAAAGGTTATAGTCCATTTATAGTTATTATAAAATATTGGCTATATTCCCTGTGTTGTACAGTATGTCCTTGTAGCTTATTTTATGCCTAGTAGTTTGTACCTCTTAATCTCCTACCCCTGTGTTGCCCCTCTCAACTTCACTCTCCCCACTGGTAACCACTTGTTTGTTTTTTATATCTGTGAGTCTGCTTCCTTTTTGTTATATTCACTAGTTTGTTGTCCAAGATAGTTAAGATTTGAGAAACTTCGATTTGTGCAGTCTCACAGTACCTGACCAGTGCTTGGACATTCTATTACTATTTGTTCTTGCCAACTTGTCTTTTATATCTGTTTTTCTAGGAGGTTCACCAGAGCCTGAAATGATGAGGCAGTTCAGTTGAACTTCAAAGCTTTTATAAAACAGATCTCTTGTAGAAGCCAACTAATAAAACATACTGAGTTCAGATAAAACAATATTGATCAATCTGAGTTTTATTTTTATCATGTTTTTAATTTTTGCATTTTCTCCTTAAGAGTACTGTGTATTCTCAGAGTAATTATTTAACATATGGAGGAATTTTAAATTAATAAACCAAATAGGTATAGAATTGCCATTGCATTTTAGCATTGATCAGAGGTGTGACTATGAAATAACTGCTGCTTTATGGACTTAGAAAGAAGAAAGACATATCTGACTTTCATAAATTAATGGTAGAAGAATTACCTGAATATTTTGAGGTTCTTCTTGGGGACCAGTAATTCCCACAGTGATATATGGATTAAATTTTGTTATTTCCATTTCTATACAAACAGTGTAACTCAATACAGCATTTCATAAGGGAAAAAAGTAATATTCTAGGACAGGAGATGTATCATTTTTTCTTTTTATGTGGGAATGAGACATGTGAACCATTTTATAAAAGAAGTGGGTTCACATTCAGAAATATTGGTAAGTGAAATAGGTAGGACCAAACATAATATGAGTTCCACTGACTTTGCTTTAAAGCAAGGAAGACTTATGCAGCACATACTCCTTCACTTCTATAAAGTATTTTTGCACTTGGATGTTATTCTGTTATATAGATGGTGCAACAGGGTAAATTATTACATAAGTCAGTTTTTTTTTAAGTTTCTTTTTTAAAGAAAAATATATATTAATGAATGCTTTTTATTTTAAAATGAAATACAGTATTTTAATCTAGAACATCTTTTTTTGTTCAGAAATTTAAGTACAATTCGTTTTCAATAAAATATTTTTTAGATTACAAAAATTAGTTAAATCATATTCCTGAGAGCTACGCTAAAGAAAGCAACTTAAATTCATAATGTATATAAAAACAAGCTTACTCATTGTATTATTTTGTAACTGTGTTCAGAAGTTAGACGATAACAGGATTATACTCTTAAGAACATTATTTTGTACCTATTCTTATACTCCAAGAAAGTTTAAAGATATCAGAGACATAAATCTTTATTAATTTGCCTCATAAACCTTTATTATCCTATGTGAGGAAATTAATGCCAGGCGTCATTTATTTTACATTAAAAAAATGACAATAAGGCAAAAGCATGGCCTTCTTAGAGTTCTACCACAAATAAAGGCGAGCCAGGTATGATCCGCATCTCGTTAAACTGATGTGAGTCCTTATTCTAAAATCTTATGTAATATAGAAGGATTATAATATCAGAAATATTTAATGATCTAGAAAAGATCTATGAAACTTGCTTAAGGAGACATATCAAGAATAGATAGAAATAATATGCCACTGCTTTCATTGACAGAGATGTTCCTTATACTGTGTTGTTTGTATATATATTAAAAATAGATGTTTTATATTTATGCTGTTACCAAGTTATACATTCATTATCCCATTTTCTTTTTAAGTGTGTGACAGTTTCAAAGATTACGTGTTCTAGAGCTGCGGAAACCAAAAAACATGCAATTCCAACTTCCTTAAGGCTTAAGCCTAAAATATTTTTTCTACCCTTGGGTTGGGGGAAAAAAAAAGTTTTAATTGCTCCCAAGAAGCACATGTTCTCTTTTCTTTCATTCCTTGGGTAGTGCCTATGATCAGAAGCCACAAGTGGGAATGAGGCCCTCCAACCCCCCAACACCATCCAGCACCCCAGTGTCCCCCCTGCACCATGCGTCTCCCAATTCAGCTCACACTTCGAAACCTGACCGCGCCTTCCCAGCTCACCTCCCTCCGTCGCAGCCCATTCAAGACAGTAGCTACCCCATGGACCACAGGTAACTGCAAGTACCATTTTAAAAAAATTTTTGGTTAGAGTATAGTTGATTTACAATGTTGTGTTAGTTTCTGCTGTACAGCAAAGTGGTTAAGTTATACACATACATATATCCAATGTTTTTTTAGATTCTTTTCCCATATAGGCCATTACAGAGTACTGGGTAGAGTTCCCTGTGTTATACAGTAGGTCCTTATCAGTTACTTATTTTTTATGTAGTAGTGTGTATGTGTTAATCCCAATCTCCCAATTTATCCCTTCTCCCACCCTTACCCCCTGGTAACTGCAAGTACCATTGAAAAAAACAAAAAACAAACCAAAAAAACAACTGTTTTTAGCATTCTTGGAAGAAAGTCCTATTACTACCAATTCCTAAGACCTATAGTAAATTCAAGGGGAGTGTATTAATTTTGCACATCTGTGCAAAATATTTTTAGGAAGAGCTTGCTCTATCTGTCTTTAGCTATAAATAATTTGTGGAGAAGGTCATTTATAAACATTCATTTATAAACATTTAAATTGGTTGCTAAAATGGAAAATTAATCTATATACTGACATTTGAACATTTCCCTTTCACTTTGCTTGAATTAAATTGCTTCACTTAAACTTTAAATCAGATCATCCCATTTTTATGAGCATATGTGTGTACTTTTTCTATAAAGTTAGGAGACTAATTTTAGTAGGTGGCTTACAGAATTAGGTTCCTTACCTTAGATGAGTGGTTTAGCTGTACATAGTTTTGCAGAAGAAAACTTATTTGATAGAACTCTTTCCTCCTTTCCAAGTAATGAATATTTAATGTCAGTAGAGGCATGACCCTGAACGCTGAGAATATAAAGAGGTAGAGACTCAATTAGTATTACTTAGAAAGGAATAATGCAAGACACAACATAGAGCTAAAGAGAATGTTACGGTGGATAATTCTCGACTCCTAGAGATGAAAAAATTCATATTGAAATAAAATATTGGAGGACCTTTAGAGGCCTTAATAATACAACTTAAAACACAAGTCAATTATGTATAGCATCCTTTCTTCCCCTTCTACCTTGTACTTATATAGAGTGAGTGGTGTGCTGGTAAATGGTTAACAACGGGCTCTATGGGAGTAAACCCAAGGACCTTGATCTATAGCATTTGATGCGTCTGTGATGTAAATATTGCCCCCATGGCAGACTCCAGGGTATCACTGTGACAACCCTGAATGTGGAATTGCAAAGAGATGTGTAGTAACATGCCATGAAACAGTATTTCTACCAAACAGATACAATAGACATAACCTCTAGAGCATAATTAGTATAATTAGTAGTAAAATGTAGTAAAAGAATTTGGAAGTGATGAGTTTTGAGTGTTTTCTGCCTTTGTTTTAAATATAATTTTTTAATAATTTTAAACTTACATAATTTAATTCTTAACAATGGCTGTGTTTAAGAGTTGGCTCCCATAATTCCTGAAAATTTAACAAGAAGCCCGTGCAAATTGGCTCTGACACACCATTATAAAAATAGCTCAGCCAGAGGAATCTCCCAGATCAGCAGAGGAAACCAGAAGATGTGCCACTGGCAACTTTCGGAAAATAAGGCAATACTCAGATCTGCTTTTTATAGGTTATTTAATGGGACTCAATCTCAAGTTCAGTAACTCTTTTGATATGAAGGTAAGATGAAAGCATTCTTTCCAATGTGAGACCAAGTAATAACTTTCCTACCTTGGTTTCCATCCCTGAGTCCTCTTGTGCGTTAGTTATGAAATGCTTCCCATTATCTTTCCCTTCTCACCCTGTGGACTTGAGACTTTGTCCGAGTGTAATGGTATGTGCATCTGTGTAAACAGTTTTGTAAATACAGATGAAAGACATCTTATTGCCGGGTGGGCCATTAACAGATGCACATTGTGCAGGGCTGAAAGGGAAAAAGAGGGCGACCAAAGAAAAGCAAGTTTTGTTTTGTCTACTTCTGGTGACTTCCCAGAGTTCTTGATAGCGTGTCTCACACCTCAGATGAGGGCCAGAATTAGAGATTGCATAGTCGGTGCTCTGTGCAGAATAGTTCTTTCTTATGGGAGGTGACTGCTGAACAAGCAGTATGGCTGTTTTTAGGTGACCTAACCTGAAATGCTGTAGCCAAATCCATTTTAGTTTCTCTACTTGAACTCAAATATTTGAGACTGCGAACAGCCGGCCCGGAACTAGAAGAGGAAAGCTCAGGGTCTTTTCCCACTGCCCCCCACTGAGTGTTGAGGACAGCACCAGCTGGCCGATCCCAGGAAAATCTCTGAAGCCGTATGCTTCTGAGGAGGATTTCTTGGAGAGCTCTAGCCAACAAATGACAGTCCCTCAGTTATAATTGGCAAATTTGCTCTGGGAACAGATCCTTTCCCCCAAATAGCCCCATCCAGCCGAGGCACCCCACCTCACTCTGGGAATGCTTCATGGCCAACTGGGCTGCACCCCGCTTCCTTTCCTCAGCCTCATTCTGCTCCTTGGGCCAGCCCTTTGGCACTTTTTCCTGAACCCACTGTGCAGGAGCCCTGTCTCTTTTTCTCAATGTTTCCCACCACTTAGGCACTGTTTTTCTTTACCCAGGAGCTCATCAGCACGCCCTCCTTACCCATGAACTCTCTCCAGAAAGCTTCTGGAGTCGCTTTCTCTTTACAATGGGTCATAAGAATGATACCACAAACTTGTAGTTTCTTATGAAGCACGTGTGTTTGATATATTCCTGGTCCTCAGTGAGTACCAACTGGAATCATGTTGACTTGTGAAAACAAATGGCTTGATTTTTCAACAAAGCTTTTAGTAGAAGTATTATTATCTTCTTTTGAAGGCTTCCCAAGTGAGCTGGTTTCTTTTTTTAACTTCAACTTACAGTTTTCTTATTCATTCCTTGACAGTTCTTAATGATAATTTGTTTCTTTTTTTGGCTAATGAAATAAGCAAGCGAAGGGAAGTGAATGCAGTGCCAGTCAGCCTATTTTGCTATATCTGAGTTTCTGAGTTTATTTTCTGCAGGTGTAGGTGGAATTTCAGTGCTTTCCATGGCAGCCAGAGAGGCTAGAGTTGAATCACAGGGTGGAGTGTTCTTAGAAATGCTAAAGCAATTGTCTTGCCATTCTTTCGCTTTTACCTTGTTTTCATTTAACGTTACCAAAATTAAATGTTAACTTTCCAAATTAAAGTCTGAGGAATGCTTTGGGGGGCGGGTGCAGGGGAGTTAATAGGCTTACATTTGCTCATAGAAATGTTGGATAGGTTATTTTTAAGCACTCCTGGGCATGTTTAGAGCGGTTAAATCTTTAATTAATCCACATCTTTGCGGTGGGTCAATGATATTAGGATGAGAAACACAGAACTGAACTGATGAAGTGATTAGCCAATCAGTACACAGGATAACCAGGAAGGAAGGAGCGTAGAGCTTCACTCTCAGCCTTCTGCCAAGGCCTCAGAACTTCCCCATGACCTAACAGCACGACCTGTCCCAAAGCTATGTGATGCATGCATGTTCCTTCCATCATTGGAGGTCTGCTGTAATATTTTATGCTTATTTTTATCAACTTGATATTTTGTTTGAAAATCTTGGAAGCCAGTGAGTTCTGTGTTGCTGTTTGACAGTAAAGAAGTAGTCTTTTACAACTAGCTTGGATTTCAGTCTCTATAATATTTCCCAGTTTAATTTCTCACTAGAATACAGTGTTATTTAGGACATTGTTGAATATGTAAGAGTCCTGCACATTTGAGAAGAAAGTCATTCCCTTCTCGCTCCCTTGATAACTGATGGTAAGGGAAGGAAAACCAATAAGGAGGTTTTTATGTGGTTGATTTTGTTTGTTGGTTGGTTAGTTTGATAACAGAATTAAAAGCTGGAGGCTGCAGTTTGAAATCAGATTCTTTCTGGTTCCCCTGTTTTGTTTTGTTTTTCTTGTCTATAATTAATTTGAGACCCTCTTAATAAGGAAATCTGGTAAATGATCCAGTTGATTTCTAGTTGGGCATTTTAACTGTTAGAGTGTGTTATTTCTTGCAAACACTACAATGCTCTCCTAGCCTTCCCCGAAGCACATCTTTAACTTTTTGTCAGGTACTGAAATAGTGCTGAATGGAACCAATTAGAAGGGGAACACAAGGTGTATTATGATTAGAAATCACAGTGCTACTGACCCAGGAAGGAGATATCTAGTCTTTGGTAAAGATTTACACTTCGGGTCAGCTGGTGTCATGTTCATTAACTAGAAGTTAAAAATCGTGCCGGTATTTTTAAAGGGTATTCCTTGTTACTATTTTATTTGAAACATGCTCTCTTATTTCCCAGATTTCGCCGCCAACTTTCTGAACCCTGTAATTCCTTTCCTCCTTTGCCGACAATGCCAAGGGAAGGACGTCCCATGTACCAACGGCAGATGTCTGAGCCAAACATTCCCTTCCCACCTCAAGGCTTTAAGCAGGAGTACCACGACCCAGTGTATGAACACAACACCATGGTTGGTGGTGCGGCCAGCCAAAGCTTCCCCCCTCCTCTGATGATCAAACAGGAGCCCAGAGATTTTGCATATGATTCAGGTAGGCCTATGCTTTAAGTTATGTTTAAGATAAATCTTTTCACTTGCTTGTCAGTTTCATTAGTGTTGGCCACAGATTGGGTGGCTCCTGACCATTTTTTGGTGGAATCTTTCTGATTTATTCCTTCTTTGAATCTTTCTCTTTATGTGAAGGGTTGGCCTGTCAAACCATTTTGGCATGAGCCAATGGATGAAATAGTGTCTAGAAATGAAACCTGTCCAAAGAAGAGTACAATTTGTAAAATTACGCACACTCTCAGCCCAAGAGAGTAACATGATCATTCTTTTCTTGATTCTGGGCTTTCTTTCCATTTGCTCCTGCTGCACTGTTTAATAACAATATTTACAGAAAGCAATATTCTTCTGTACTGAGTAACTTATTGCTTATAACTGTTTGTTTGTTTCTTTATTCTTGTGGCAAGATTCCAAGGGTCCGGAAGTAAGGATTCTTCCATATTGGGAGAGGGATAGCAAAAATAGCAATAATAGGCTTAGCTCTAGTCTCACTGAGCCCGAAAGATCTCACTAAGTAGTACGTCAAGATGGAGAATTGGGGTTTCCCGAAAGTAAAAAGCACTTATGTCTATTGTTAATGTTACCACCAACTTTGCCAATGTTTGACCTTAAGAACTCAGAAAAATTACTTAACTATTCTGTGCTCATTTCTCTTGTTATAATCTCAAAATCAGGACACCTGCCCTTCAGAAATCTCAGGAATTTGGGGAAAAAGTGTGAAATAAAAGCTAATGCTTCTAAGAAGGGCACCAGGCAAAATATTACTAACGTTATTGTAAGCATGGTCAGTAGATGGTTGTGGACTTAAAAGTATTTGAAAACAATGTGACTTCCTTTCATCTGGATACAAAGTTGTGGATGTTCTTTAGGAAGGAACTATTGCTTCTCTAGGCATAACTCTGCTGAGTTTTTCTATTGGTTCTACTTGAGGAAAGAAAATTGTCTCCTGGTCTTAAGTTGCCAACTTGCATAAAGTTACCTGTTTTATTATAAACTGGTCTTAAAGCTCAGCAAGAAGGAGCCCTACCACTGAGAGTCTCCCTCTGGCCACCCTTCCTCATTGGCCAAGAAGTTGAAAAGGACTAAGGGGAATTGCCCACTGAGAGGCTATACCTCTACTTCTGGAAGGTATACCAGTTACCCAGGGCCCATGAATTCCCTGCCCAGCCAACCTTGAGTCCACTTCCAGGGCCTGAGCAAGTTTATCCCAGGCCTAGTTTTCTGAAGGCAGAGCACACTGTTCCTGTCTAGGTCCAAGGAGGTGGCCAAGGGACAGCTGCTTGTGGGAGGATGAGGATGAAGCTTGGTTGTGCCCATACGTTTGGTGTGTGAGGCCCCCGTGGTGTGGAACAAGGTGGGGTTGAGGGATAGGGAGAGAGGCAGGAAGGGGGTGTGGAGGGGCCGGGGTCTGAAGACTGAAAACTGGCTGCATACCATCCTCTTTCAGCACTAATCCTAGAGATTTCCCCAAATTCTAGGTTTGGCCTGGCCTTCCAAGTTGTTATGTTTTTATAGTTTCAAGGAATAGGAGGAGAGAACATATTTATTTATCGTTTTGTTTGGCTGGTTTATAGTTTAAAAATTTAAACATATGGTGTGAGGGACTGTACTTGAATGCTTGTCCCAGGCCCTGTAATTTGGAGACGGTCCTAGAATGTACCATAGTGTTTACACTTTAGAACCTTTTATGTTTGTCCATGATTTACGGGCATATTTAAGAACTCTGCACTACAATGGGCTTTATTATAGACACGATTCATTTTTCTCTGCAAATTTCTAGTCCTGTTAACTGATGTTATCCTTACTCTCCAAACCACATTTTAATTTGCTGCACAGTTTCTTGAATTCATTGTGATTTCAAGAAACTTTACGTGGAAATCAGTTAAAATAGCCCAAATAATTGGTTGAAAAGGACTTGTAGGGCATAGCATTTTTAGAAAATTCTTTGTGTTTTTTAGAAATGTTTTTATATGTATAATCTCGGAAAGATTATCATTGAAATCATTTTCTTGATTCTGTGGTTTTCCATACATATATATATATATACATATACACACACATATATATATTCTCCTTATATTTATATTGTATATAAAATTATATATAACATGATGTTGAAGACGTGTAACTTTTCCTGAGAAGATGTGAACCAAACAAGAAAAAGATTTAGATAATACATTGAGGGCAAAAAAATAGGAACTCGGGCTGTGAGCTTTAATTGCATTATTTGTGGACCATATATAATATGAATTCCAGAGTCAGCTATGGTCTGACCCTCAAAAGCACAGATTCAGTCACTTCTAACCTAAAGAAGGATAGTCCATTCCTTAGCTCAATCTGCTATAATAAAATACCATCATCAGTGGGAAAGCTGAAGTAACAGACATTTAACTTCCACAGTTCTGCAGGCTGGGAAGTCCAAGATCAAGGTTCCAGAAGATTCATTTCCTGGTGAGGCCTCTTTTCCTGGCTTTGCAGATGGCTACTTACTCACTGTGTCCTCATGCGGCAGAGAGAGGGCTCTGGTCTCTCTTCCTCTTCTTTTATGAGGACACTAATTCCACCGTGGGGGCCCTACCCTCATGACCTAGTCTTATTCTAATTACCTCTCAAAGCCCCCGCCCCCCTCCAAATACCATCACTTTTGGCATTAGGGCTTCACAATGAATTATGGGGGACACGATCATTCAGTCTATAACAGTCCAGTATCCTGTTTTAAAGGTACATAGGGCATCTCTTTTGGAAGTTGCCATAAAGCTTGCAAATGACTTGTGGAATATTTGTTTAATATTTGAGAAGCTGTTAATTTATGTTACTTTCTCCCCTGTAAATTATATTTCCGATTGCTAAAGTTGGACAACACCTTTGAATTCTAATTTCAATATTGCCAATAAGATACACTTCAGTTTCGCTTGAATAGTTAAATAGTAAAGTTGTATCTTCTGGATGGATGTGGTCTAAAGAACTGTAGTTACTGTGTAACCAGGGCAGATGAAAAATTAACCTGTGTGTTTCAAAATATGTTTTACTGGCCACCAAATTGCTGCAATTAAGTTGACGCCTCTGTATACGTCATACATTGCCGTCAACAAGTACGATCTCCAGATGTTTTGTTTTGTTGTCATTAGTTCTTTCATCCTTGCTGACAGAATATTAAATAACCTTTTTAGGAAATCTAATGTATTTATCACTGAATCATTAAGTTCTTTGTTCACTTATTGATGTTGAACAAGTAGCACATTAGAAAATACTTTATGTGATTTAAAGACAATGCAAAAAACGTTTCATAGTCCATTTACTCAGCGTCTGTGATCCAAAGTATGTCCTTTAAGAAGGCCTCTAGAACTCGTTATTGCTTAATTCAATATAGCATAAATGTTGTGAAAATAAAAGAAGCTTTGTAAGTGAAAAGGTAGCATGATTATGCTCTAATAAAGCCTGACATTAATTATGATATGGGAAATGGAAGGTCTATTAGGTATAATTATAATTACAGGAATGCAATTTCAACTGCTGAGTATTTAAGCTAAAAAATTGCAAAATATTATGTTAGTAGAGTAGAAATTTCATTCAGGAAAAGGGACAAATCTTGGATCAGAAGACGCTGAGGAGATTAAAAAAAATTGATATTTAGGGCCAATTTGGTGAACCAGTACAGTGTGATCATGATTATATGATATTAAGTCCTCAGCAGTCCAATTGCATCTATTATTGTTGTTTTCCTCCTCTGCTTCTTTAGCCTAATAGTGCTGCATAAAGCAGGACACAGGTTTTTTGTTGGTTGGTTGGTCTTGAATCCAACCTGGTTCCTCTCTTTTGCCCCTATGGCCAAGTGACTATGTAAAAAGCATTGAATAAGCATTGTGCGCTTCATATGGATGCAATGCTCCATTTTCATAAAATCGTGGTTATTTTCCCATTTTCATGCTTGCATATGAGGTTTTGCAGATTCAAAATGCCCAATGAGGTAAATATTTTAGATACTCACAACAACATATTTTATTAGAATTGTATGTGTTCGTTGATTCGTCTTTTGTTTTTGTTTTTGTTTTTGTTTTGGATAGCTTCGGGTAGTATTTTTAGGAGGGTGGTGGGCACATGAAACTAAAGTTTGACTCAAGAAAATATCAGCACACAATGTTCATGTGCTTTGACTAGTAGGTATTTTCACTCTCAGAAAATTATCTTAAGGAAGGGGAGATGCAGGATGAATGTTTGGGGGGGGAGGAATATTACAGAGTAATTGAATGGTAATGTAAGTTATGGCTGCCAATAACAGAAATACTATGCAGCCATTAGAAGTCAGGTTTTAAAAAATATTTAGTGAAATGAGACTGTTGAGTAAAAAAAATTATAAGTGTAAAGCCCGACTTATGCAAAATAAGACTCAGGACATAAATACTGTGGTTATATATGCATGGTGCTATTATAGGCAATATTTATTTTGTCTGTAAAGTGCTTTGTCCTTCAACAGTGCTTACGTACTGCTTTCCTATTCAGACAGAGTACGTATTATATTTTAAAGTATCAGCCAATTTAGAATTGAAGAAAAAAAGTGTCCAAATTAATCACATCAGTCCTATAAGTGAAAAGAATGCTAATTTAAAGATGACACAGTCTCATTCATTGCAAACCTGACTTTCTATTCGTTTGTTTCCAGGACTGCCTTAGAGAGGGAGGAGAATGAATATGCTACTTGGTGGGTTTCAGGTTCATCCCTGCACTGTTCTTGCAGTACCATCATTTAATGCTATTACGTTCCTTTGCATTTTGGGGTGTCTTAAAAATCTTAACCTAGGAGTTGATTGGAGGGGGTGATACATTAATAAGGTGTTTTTAACACTCAGTGCCTATTCTATTACTTTAATTAGTTTAAAAGATACTTCCCAGCCCTGTGGTGGAGCAGTTTAAGCTAGGAGCTGGGAAGGAAGAGGGGAAAGAGAACTTTCAGGGACAGAATAAGGTTTCTGAAATAAGAAAAAGGGGGAAAGCGTGTGCTTGGAGCTTCGGGAGAGGAGGAAGTAGTTGTAGAGGGTAAGGGAGAAAGCTGACATCATGTTTTCTGAAGAAAAAGTTTCTGTACTTTTTAATTGTGTTTTTTAGGGCCATGAGTCCTGGTACTGATGAGGCCTTCTTTCAGTTTGGAGGCATGTCGCATTTATGTGGTAGTAAATGTTAGCATTATTTTCAATTGGGAAATTGACACAAATAGCTGTTTCATAGAATCATAAATCTTTAAACTCATGAAAGTGCTGGGGTATCACCTAATTCACATTCCTTCTTTACACCCTATTATACAGATAAAATGTCCGAGGCTCATTCAAGTTAACTTACCATCAGTTACAAAGGTGTTTTGTGAAACAGCCAAAATCAGAACCAAGGTTTTCTTATTCTTAGTTTAGTGCACAGTCCACAGCCTATCTTTCTATATAATTGTCCAAAATAAAGTACTTTAATCTACAATTTGTTAGACCCTTTTCTCTAATTCTTAGAATGAGTATTTGCCTATGTCTTTTCGGCACGCGGGCCTCTCACTGTTGTGGCCCCTCCCGCTGCGGAGCACAGGCTCTGGACGCACAGGCTCAGCGGCCATGGCTCACAGACCCAGCCGCTCCGCGGCATGTGGGATCTTCCCGGACCGGGGCACGAGCCCACATCCCCTGCATCGGCAGGCGGACTCTCAACCACTGTGCCACCAGGGAAGCCCTGCCTATGTCTTTTAAAAGCTCTATGTGACCCAGGGCAAAGAAAGCATTTGCATTAAAACTTAAGTTGTGCTTTTCCTAATTTGGGGGTATTTATTTCACATTAGACAGTCCCCAGATTTTATTCTGTTAGGTGCTCACTGTTGTAAGGTAGGAAAATATAAAACTTCAAATGATATTTCAGATTAAAATGTGTTCTATTTCCTTTTTAAAAATACACCATAAACATTATCAAACATTGAGATTGTCAGAGAAGTAACTTTTCCTAATAGTTCTTCTGGAAAAGGCTGAACAATTATTAGAAGGAAAAGTATCAAATTGATGGCCTAGCCAGCTCGAAAATTCTTTGATTGATTATATAAACTTTGAGTTTGTCTGAGCCTTCTTTCTTATTGGACTTCACTCTCTGTTAAAACACTTGATAGCTTGATGGCTTAAAATTTAACTATAGGAGTCATTTTCAAACTTTTGTCAGCTGAAGCTATTTTTCAGCAGAAAGCTTATGAAGGACTGTGGTATCTAAAACAGATACGGGACTTCCCTGGCCGTCCAGTGGTTGGAACTCCACACTTCCACTGCAGAGGGTGAGGGTTCGATCCCTGGTTGGGGAACTAAGATCCCACATACTGTGTGGCATGGCCAAAAAATTAAAAAACAAAACAAACAAAAGAACATATAAGGAAAGCTTACATTTGGAAAAATAAGACGGACCTTTTCTATCTTTCATTTTTAAATCCTAGCAACCCTTTCCAAGCTTCCATATACTTCATCACCTTAGGACTTTGATGAAGGCCAATAGACAAACCTTCAAATTTAGAGAGTAATTATCTGTACTTAGCATGTAGAAAAATAATATATAGGCAGAGAAATGATAAAATAGATGCACAATACTTAGCTCATGTTAAGTATGTTAAAACTAGGAATACGTTTAACTTTCCTCTGTGAGAGCTGACAAATATATCTGGTACTCACATAGGGCCAAGCTGGCAATGTAGTCGTAAGAGTTAAATAGTTTTGCGTTTCTGAAGTGGCTAGAGAAGATTTTTATGTTGTCAATGTTATTCTGTGTTTTGCTGTGTTGATGGGTACTCATCTTAAATAGCAGAGAAGATAGTGAAGTAATTCCTAATGCTGCTTTTAGTGAGCATTGCTTGGGATTCCCCTTGCAGAATTTAGAATATGGTTTGAAGGTTAAAGTTATAGGATGAAATCAGTAGATAATAGAGCAAGAAAAACGTACTTGTTTTCTGCAGCCACATGGAAATATGAGTAAATAGTGCTTTATGTGTTTGGAGATGATTTGTCAGGGCCTCAATCAACTGGCTCAACTTGCACAAAATTACAAAAAAACAAAAACCAAAAAACACCAAAATTCAGAAGGCAAGATGTACTCAGTAGTTTATTTCTAAACTGTTACTACTATGATTGTTACTACTACTCCTGTAGTAATAGCTCAGAAATTCTGTCATCAGGATATATTATTTTTTAATGATTTCTTATTATTTACTTTTTAAGAGGGGATATATATTTTAGGGAAACTAACCTCATATATTTTATAATAAATGTTCTTATATGTCTTCTGAACAATTGAGTTATACATAAGTAAACAACCAGAAATATTGTTCAAGAAATACAAGGAATGCAGTGATGACAAAAGGAAACTGTTGAAAAATGCTCATTAAAGTTGGATGGAACAGAGAGAAGAGAAGTAAAGGCTATTGATATTTATTTTGAACTTCCAGGCTTGCCATAAACTAGCTTCTTCATTTCTGAAATGGAAGGCCCCATGATTGATAATTATAACTTTAATTTTTAAAAATAAGAAATAAAAACATTTAGAAATATTAAGCTTTACTTCATCACTTTTACTTACATATCTTTGAACCACCTTAAAAACTAATTCTTAAAAGAATACTGAAATTTTTTAAAGCCAAAAAAAGAGAATGTTATTTAAGAATTAATAATTGAATGTACGTTGACTCTTCAGTGGTCTTTCTCTGTTCCATGTTTTCTCTGGATGATAGATTATAGGATTCCTTATCATCTCCCCTCCTGGCTGTGTCAAGTATTTTAATTTTAGTTTAATTTTAGTTTAAAGTTAAATATGGTAGTAACTTGATTTATTCTCTATCATTTTATTAGCCAGATATTAGAAATTGGAAGATAAATATTAAATTATAACGCCATAGTAGAAAATCTTGCACACATTTAAAACCAAAGACCATGCATTTTTCATGTTTCTCCTCATTCCTTCTTCTATAGGCATAGCAAAGATCCTATGAGAAATCAGTTAGAGATGTATTCAGGGATTGTTGACTGCAACCATTTCCCAATATGGCTTCAGGTCACTGGAAGAGAAAAGTATTTTCTTCCCTCTGGAGTCAAGGACCAAGTTACAGATGGCTGATAAAACCCATTATATGTTTTAACAGTGTTTGGTATTGGACTGACTCTTTACAAATCATTCCCATAATTGCTCATAAATAGTTTTCTTCCCTCCTAAAAACTCTGGATATTTTTAAGTATTACCATCTTTAGTAATTTCCAGCGCAGTGATGATTATGGTTCCATGAACTTTGGCTTTTTGTACCTGCTATTTAACACTCCCAAAGGCCAAGCCTTGGCCCTACTCCATTACTAAGCATCATTTGCTTATGGCCACATTTTCTCCTAAAACATGGCAGCTGATTTTTTTCCCTCCTAACTTTGAAACCACTGCTCCAAAATTTTCAAGTGGAGAATCACTTGGGAATTTAAAGGAATGAGCTATTGACCCTTCAGAAAAAATTAACATCTTACCTGTTTCTCTAGAATCCAAATATAATTTTCTTTTTCTCAGTGTGTGATTTGTGGACTAGTAGATCACTTAATCTCTGATATTTAGGTGCTTAAATTATGAAAAGTGACGGTGATGCCTTCCTAATTGATTTTGTTATTATAATAGAGCTCACAATTTGACTTTGCTTTTTATTGCTTAGCAGATCAGCAGAATGAGTTCTCCTCATTCAGTTCTGGGTTAAAATAGCAAATCTCCCCAAATAGTACTTTGGTCCACTATATCAGTTTTTCTAAGAAATACTTCAGTATGCTCTAAATCTTCAGTTACAGTAAGTGGCATTGGCTAGTGATTTGATTTGAGAATTGAGACTATGGTCTGGATTTACTCTTTATGCATTAACACAGGTCAAATGGACAGGGACTGTATTTTAAGTCAGTAATGGAAGGCTGAAGGCTGTCTTAAACCAATCATATCAGTTTTACCCATGACTGATTGATCCCTAGGGGCAGAGCCCTGTAAGCATTTCTCTTACATGAATGGACTCTATAGAGCCTGGAGTTTCATTCATAAAATGGAGACTGAAAGGACACACACACACACACACACACACACACACACACACACACTCTTTACTCTCTGGAATGTCCATTTATACAGAGCTGAAGGGTATAGTGTTCCATCAGCTGCTGCTTTTGCCAGTTGACTGGAAGTAATGATTAATGCTCATTGGTCCTGCCTGCATGTAACCTGACACTATTTATGGCCTTGCAGTGTTCCTAATGTATAGTGAATGAGAAGGCAACATTCTCAAATCAGAAACATAAACAGGAACTGGTGGGTCTGAATTCCATTCAAATATGTCATTTCAGCCACACAGTGTTTGTCTAACTGGGATTTTACAGGCAGGAAAGGGGGAAGGGAGGGATAATCTGCTTTTGAGTTGAACTAGCATGAAAAAAGGGAATTAGAATGGGGAGGGGGGTGTACTTTTTTAGTGTAGGATTTTTAGTTTCTTTTTAAAGAAAACAACCAGGATGCTTAGGCCCAGAACTGCTTATTGCGAGTGGGTGAGATGAACATACAACTGTTTTCATATGTGCAACTAAGATTTGCAATTAAATGAGACAGTTTAAGGATGCGCATTTGGATTTCTCCCTCTGTGTGTGTGTTTCATAAACGTGAACAAGAGAGGGAAGATAAATATTTATTTTTTACAAGTATATATCTGAGTATATATGTTTTAGGTTTAGAATATTGTTATAGAATATTTTACACTTAAAGGATCTCTATACTTAAGTGACTTAACTATTTAATAGTTTAAAGGGAGACTTTTTATTTCATAAAATATTTTTACCTAACATAGGCATAACTTAATTGAAATCTTTTCAAGGAATTTTTTTCAGATTAAATAGATTATGGATTTTATCATGTGTGTACATGTGTGTAAGTTTTCTATTTAATTGCTTCTAATACAGTCTTGAAAATTTTACAAAGATAGCTATTCAAAAACACATGTGAAAAACAAAGCAAGGCAAAACTGAAAGAATGACACGCATATATCGTTATGATTTATTTACTATTCTCTTAAGTTTAGAAAAGTATCTTTGAACATTCCATTCTGCTAACCCTTCTTTGCAGTGTGTGGGCCCTCACAGTTCACTGTTTTCATCCACATGTTTTTGTTATTCTTAGCATTAAAAAATAAAACCACCCACTTGGTATGACACTGGAAACATTATACTGAATCCTGGACCTGTTACCTATTTACTACTAATGTCATTTTGAGCATGTTTTGTTACCACTTTTGTCCTCAGTTTCCTCATTCATGGAAAGGGGAAAATAATTCCTATACCTTTTGTGTTTTTGTGAGGATTAAATATGACTATGTTTTTAAAATTGCTAATATAGTGTTAGGGGTCTAGGCAATTAGAATAAGGATTTCTGTTGATATGATTTTATCTTAACTTCTAGAGATTTCCTCAGACTGTTGCTAGTTCTTGAATGAGGTGCCACTATTATAATATTTATAAATACACTTCAGTGCTAAAGGATAAGACAAAATAAGAGAGATATTCTTACGTTAAAACAATCATATTGGGGCTTCCCTGGTGGTGCAGTGGTTGAGAGTCCGCCTGCCGATGCAGGGGACACGGGTTCGTGCCCCAGTCCGGGAAGATCCCACATGCCGCGGAGCGGCTGGGCCCGTGAGCCATGGCCGCTGAGCCTGCACGTCCCGGAGCCTGTTTTCCGCAACGGGAGAGGCCCACGTACTGCAAAAAAAAAAAAAAGAAAAACAATCATATTGTGCATAGCCAGCAAGATAGTGTACAATTATGCTGTTTCTGACGTAGTGAAACAGTCATACTGAACTTACTGCTAGTGTTATTCATGTTTAAAGCAAGGAGACTAAATCATCTGAATATTGAGGTGATCCAAGGAAAAATGAGTGAGAGGACAAAGCAATTCATGATGTATTTGTTTCAAATTGTGTAGGTTCCAGAAAGGGAACAATTCAGTATTGAAGCTCATCATGAAAAATTCCCCCACTTCAGAATTTTTTTTGTGGCCCGCTTTGGCAACTAATGGCATCTTTTCTCATATATATTTTTAAACTTCCGTTAATTGTCAGAGTGCAATAATATCTAATAAGTAGTCAAAGTTAAAATTGTGCTTATTTTGTGCAATTGTGTTTCCTATCATTGCAACTTTATTTTCAACTCTAACTTACTGAAACCTCCACAGGCTTGTAAAACTTGTAAAACTGTGAGCCAACTAGATCATAATAAGCTAATCCTCTTTGAATGTGGTGGTTATTTGCGTAGGATACTGTCCCCTGCAAAAAAAAAAAAAAAAGCCAAAAAACCCAGATGCTTACAAGAGAAGTTTGTGGTTTCTTAGGTAAAATTCTATGCTGTTGTTTTAGGTTATATAGCCTTTAAGTTTTAAAAGCATCTGAATGCAGATAACTGTGTTACTTTTTTTTTTCTTTTTTAAGGTTTTGCAAGCACT
Organism: Delphinapterus leucas; assembly: GCF_059928025.1. Taxonomy (NCBI): domain Eukaryota; kingdom Metazoa; phylum Chordata; class Mammalia; order Artiodactyla; family Monodontidae; genus Delphinapterus; species Delphinapterus leucas. The sequence continues at coordinate 66,604,121 of NC_143137.1, read as the reverse complement.
ATTCTAGGCATACAAAGACTGACATAGTTCTCTTTCTGTCCTCAAAGTCTGTCAACAGTAGATTCAGTACATCTGATCTGTGGCAAAAGAAATATCTCTGCAGATTTTACATTATTTATATTCACAGTTTACTAAAAATCCTAATGACAAAGCTCCCATCTAAGTGTGAATGAAGTAATACCAAATGCATCACTCTCTTAGGATTTTAGCCACCTCCAACTTTTCTGCCTTCTTTACATGTTTCAGTGACTAAGTTGTTATATTTATATAGAGCTTTTGTGACTGACAACAGATAGATCTTATAAAACTTGACTTAAAGCCTTCACACTTGAATTCAGACATATTAATACTGGGCCTTATTTTTTAGAGCTAATTACTTTCAGGTTTGTTCTATAAATAGCTTGTATGGGTGTAAAAAAAAATCCTCATGTTAGCATCCTTTTTAGAACACTTTATAAAATATATTTTCTTGATTAGTTACACGAAATCTCTTCATGTGGCAAGTAGAAATGCAGAGTACAAGGATGCTACACTAGTATGTATGTGAAGACCTGTGCATTGAAATACATCTTTATGAAGCTCATTTATTTATGCACTCTGGAAAACCTTTGGATTTTAAACATTAATCTGAATTTGCTAGGAAATGAGAAGAAACAAACAACTTAAGTTTAAGAAAGACAAAATTTAGGCAAGATCTGTCATAATGCTCTTCTTTCTTGAATGAGATTGATGCCATTAGTTCTTGGTACAGCTCAGTATTTGTTTAGATGATAAATAAATGTCTTTGAAAACTTGTTTAAACTCCTGTGTTTACATTGAAATACACACACACACACACACACACACACACACACACACAAGCACATTTTTCACCAAGTACCTGTTAATTTCAGATGTATGTTGACTCACACATTTTGGCCCTGGAGTTTTAATTTCCCCCATCATCATTATACCATAAACAAGTTTAGGTGGACTTGATCTTGTTACATCACCTCTTCAAGGAGTTAGTTAAGTGTGTAATCAATCCATCTCTGCAGTGTACACTCACATGAAAGCAAAATCACATTAAAATACAACATCGAACTTATTTCTATTTTACTGGGATTTCTCATTTACTCTCAGAGATTTGAATGCTTAATTAAGTTATCACACTGATTGTTTCTCCAGGAATTTAACTAGAAGCATCAAATGAAAGAAAGGTGTTTTTTCCCCCTTATTTAGAGTTTACAATCTGAAGTGTTTTCAGCTTCGTGCACTATTTGATAACAAAGAATTTCAGCAAATCATAGGGATGTCTCATACAACTGTGGCAAATAGTTTCTCTCTGATCCGGCCTGTTATAGCTCCTAGAAACTTTAGGCAAACCATGCCCTGAAGAAGAAACTTCATCCTGTACATGGGGCAACGCATATGCAAATCAGAAAAGTGCCTAGCAACTTCAAAACTGCACTTTGTGGGCAGACCTTTGGTAAAGCTTCCCAAATCAGTATTATGTTTCCCAATACAGTTTTAAAATGCAAGTCAAGAAACAGCTTTTTAGTTTCATACTTGCTTATCTTAATTTAAAGGAAATTTTAACTGCGTTACTAAAGGTGAAGACTAATCAAATCAGGTAGTTTAGTGTGTTAGTTTACTTCTTCTTAACTTCCGCCACAGTGACTATGACTAGCGCATTAAAATGACAACAGTGCTTTGCTGCTTTGAATTTTTGCAGCATATTAGATCAGCTTTCATCACCAAGAACTCATCTGTGACAAATTATAGGCAGTTTAGTTTCTGCAAGCTGATTTGGCCCCGTCCTAAGGTCATGCTGAAGAGCTCTTTGATCCATAAGTTTCCAAATAATAAAAAACAATCCTTTACCCTAAATTAAATATACATAATTCAATTTACAGATTGAATTTAAAACTTTTTAGACTAAAGCCATTTAGCATCAAATATCAGGGAGTAATACTGTAAAAAGAAGCTCAAAAGAGGTACCTCCAAATATTTTGAAAATATAATGGAGCTTCTCACTTAAACCTTATAAATTTATAATGAATTTAAAATCGATATATTTTAAATATCATAGGTTAATAGATTTATGAAGAATATTACTGAATAAGTACACGAATAAGCAATGTTAACCATCTCAATAGAAACATGATTTAAGAATAGCAAATTAAGTTACAAAAATAATTTTGATACGTAATTATTTCTAGTTTTAAGTACGGTGATTCACACAGTTTAAATACTTGTGAGGTTCACTTAAAAGTAGATTCTGTTAATAATAAGTACCTTATATTGAATCCTGAGTGTTAGCAGAAAGTGGGCAGAATGTTGCCCGTGGCTTACTCCGCATGGTCTTCCAAAAACCCTTTGAAGGAAATCACTGTTATTCCCATTTTACAGATGTGGAGGTTGAGAGTTAAGAGGTGTTAAGTAACTAACAAAATGTTATACTCCCATAAAATACCAGAACTGAGATTCAAAACCAGGTGTCTTAGATGACAAGGTGAATGTTTGTAATCACTGCTGTACTAATGATCCTAAGATTATAATTATGGATGCATATTAAGACAATGTAAATATGCTCGCATCTTAACGTTTGTCAATAGGATAAACTGCAGCTTATTATTGTCACTGAATTATGTAAGTTTTATTTCATGGATAAACATAAACGAATGCATATGAAATGCCTCCATTCCCTGCTACAAAACATTTCCCTTTGAAGTCGCCACTTAGCTAGTTTGGATCTGAGTTGAGCATTTAGCAAAAGTTAAAATGTAATGCCAAACTTCATTGGTTGGATTTTTTATTAGATAAGGTAGAAATGAAAGCAGCAGGCAATTTAATTAGCAGTCATTTTTCTGGGCAAGTCATTACTTTGATGAACTTCAGAGCAACGTTTATGGCTCCTAATTAACCATGTTAGTCATTTGATTGAATAATCACTTTGGAAATGTTTCTACAATTTGATTAGAGTCTGACCCACTCTGATGGTCATAAATTAACTGATATCGCTTTAGGATAACATGACTTTAGTTACTTTAGGGGAATAAACTTCTCTTAGCCATATTTTTTTCAGGCTTCTCTGGACCATACAGAGGGCACCGATTTTAAAGATAGACTGGACTTAAACGATGCTGGCCAAGTGTCTCAATTTCAAGAGCTAGATGTTAATTTTATTTACTCTGGGGTGTAATCAATAGTATTAAGAACTGGCATAATCACAAATATATTCTCATGTATGCATTTTTTTCTAAATTGCTGTTCAGTGCTTTTTTGTTTAGAACTTAGGCCACAAGTTGAGCCTTTGGAAACGTAATGGAGGCTGTGGCATTAGCCATATTTTATGTCATTAATTTATGATGAATTTTAAATCAGTATACTTTACATGTCATAGAATAATAAGTAGAATTTATGAATAATATTACAGAGTAAGTACAACAGAAACCAATAAATCAGCTAGTTCAATAGACACGAGTATTAGTGAAATTATCCATCGAATCCTATCTTTGATGTCAAATGTCTAGTTTTCCAGGATTATGATTATTTCGTATGATGTTAGGGCACTTTTATAAGCCGACCCTTCAACTTTGAATAGTGGGTTTCTCAGAAACGCTTGCATTTTCTTTCTTCCGCTTTTTCTCCCCCTTTGGGGAGGAAACTACATTTAGTCACGCTAAATATATAATAGAGTTTAACCTATACATTTCCTAGCTGCCTCCAGAGCCAGCCAGCTGTTTTTACAGCCACACTCCAGCTGGGCAGCAGTCAGTAAAAGTATTTTGTGGCAGGGTGTCAACATTGGTACAACAAAATGCTTGCCTCTGAGCAGCTGCGGAGCTGATGGCAGAGTCATTAACACTCTCCTTTCCAGGCCCAGCTGCCTGAGGGAACTTACGCCTTGGTAATAAATCAAAATAACATGAAAAATTAATTTGAAGTACCATTGGTTAAGGAGTTGGGATAAAATGCATTGCTAATCATTTGTTAACCCAGAAGATCAACTCCACTGCAACCCTATTCTAAGCACTGATATCAGAGAGCACGGTTTAACCCTGTAGGGTCAGAATTATATACTACATAATACTTTATATAAAGAAGGCGCAATGTAATAAAGTGTTTGAAAATGAGTTTTACACTATTTTCGGCTTGTAAGCTATTGATTGCCACATACTTTTCAATGTTACTGCTATTAGGGATCGCCATTAAGCTATTTTTGACTAAAACCACATAAGATAAGCTTTTTCCTGTGAAATAATATCTCATATTTTGGTTGATATTTATCACTAGAAGAAATTTTAGAACATCAGGTAGACTTTAAAAATGGAACATTCCAGACCAAGAAAGAATGACATCTGGGCTAAACAGTGCTCATTATCTATTACAGCCTGAAAGTCTATAGATGGATAGTAGAGAGATAAGGGCCTTTGGATTCCCATTCATTTAAATGTTATTACTTGTTCAGAAGTTAAGTACTTACTACAAGTGGTGGAAAGGAAGATATATTCTTATATTAAATAGCACACTTGTCATATATATTTTATACATTTATTTTTGTACATGTTGTTTTAAAAACTTAAGTAATACATACAGAAGGTAGAATCAACTTAATCACATGTGTATATATTCCTGTGGAACCTATATATGTTATATGTAGGGTTGGGCCCAGGTTTTTGGTACCTAAAACTTATAAAATTTGGGGAACCCTCTGAAAGAAAAGGAAAAGGAAATGACATATACAAAATTAGGCATAGGATTTCAGTAGGGCTCTTGCAAGTAGAGGGTCTTGAGGTTGAAACTACACTCTCTTCACCATGAATAGACCTCTGGTTATGTGAGTGAACTTCTATATTCAGAGTTAAATAACTAGGGACGATAACAGACTCAGATAGCATCTCACCCAACCCTTTGTTTTATATAAACTTAGACACAAAATGGCTTATCTAAAGTCATGTAGCTTTATTAGTAGTAAATGAAGGACTTGAATTTTAATCTTTTGTCTCTTAATCTATATATCTTTCCTTTTCTCCATATCTAAAGCTACTAAACACATTAGATACACAACCATCACTATGACTCAAGTTTAACCATTAACCAAGTTTATTTTCTCAGGGATGAGTTAACTTGGTCACACAGGCAAGGCCTCACTCTTAAGGTAACAATGGTGTTTGCTAAAAAGTTGTTGGATTTCTCTTTTATAGCCTCACTGGATTTGAATCTGACCTGTGGGCTTAACAAAATGAAAAGCCAGTCTTGTTTCTATCTGAAGAAAAAAGAGCAGTCACCTTACTAGGCTGGAGTAATTTTAAGAGATATAACAATTTCGTCTTCTCATAATAATTTCTAGCCAGTGTTCATGAAATAAACTATGAATGAGTCTTTTATTGATCTTTGCTTTGGATGACATTGAGTATACAAAGTTATTCCATACATGTCCTGAAATATTTTTTAAGTCATGACACTGTTTGAGGACACAATCACATTTATGCAGGGTTGCTGGTAAAGCCACCTTTACTTTATTAAGGTTGGTGTGGGTAAAACTTTGAATTCACCTGCCTGTTCAGGAGAATCAGTATCCACCATGATATGCTTCTCATCCTTAAGTTTCTTGTGTGGGCCCTGCCTGAAATGTTAACTATGTGTTGACAAGTTCCCCTCAAGAGACTCGTGTCAGTTTCTGTTACTTTTCCTTTCTGCACTCTGTCCACTGATAACAGCACATTTTCAGCTCCAGACATCTTTGACCACTGTTGTTTCCTCTTGCAGAAGTGCCTAGCTGCCACTCCATTTATATGAGGCAAGAAGGCTTCCTGGCTCATCCCAGCAGAACAGAAGTTAAGTTTTCCACTATTGAAATTCTTGTAAATACCTGTCAACATAATTGGACATCCTAAGGATGCTGTCAGATTATCATTATATTACATGGGGAAAATCACTTATGTCCACTAAACCATTATTTTAAAACTTTTCTTTTTAAAGTAAAAGGAAGATTTTTCAGGTCATGATCTCTTATATTTGGTTGTTAACATGAGTCATGTGCATATAAACAGCTGAAAAGTGGACTTCTCTGTTCTTTTTTGCCAGCAACTACATCCTTTTGAAAGAGAACGTGTGCTTTTATAAGATCACCTTACCTTACTGCTTTCTACTGAAATGTATCTTTTAGGAATTTTCAGTTTTGCTTTAGAGACCTAAGTCATTGTTTTGAAATAAAGCACCGTTGATTTAAATACATTCACCTTTAAATATCCTAGATTTTACATTTTGGGACAAGTAATTGTTAAGAATGGACTTTCACAGAAGAGACTTAGAAAAGGAGTTTTCTGTTGTGGATGTGTTATGGTAACCGTGGGGGGAAAGTTTTGTTCTAATGGGCATGATACCTGCAAAGTAATGAATGAAAATGATTTTATCTGGATAGACTCCCCTTTAAAGTATTTCCGGAATTATGTGCATGGTCCTTGATGTCAACACTATGTATCTTCAGTGAATGACTTAGATCCATCCTTCTAGGTTGAGTCCAGCATTGGTTGTTTTGTTTAAATAACATTAATAGAAGTAAATCCCCATGTTTAAAGGGTAGTATTATGAGATGGTAAATCCAGAAAATATGAGGCCAAGAATTTTGCACAAATGCAATATAATTATTGTTGCTATTTTTAATATTATGTACCTACCACAGAGACCAATACTTTTGAGAAATAAAACTGTGACTAAACTATGGGAAATTTCTTCCTGGTGATGAAAGATAACAGCAATTAAATGAAGGTGCCACAGTCAAGGATATTTGGGGGAGAAAATGATTGTGAAAAGCTGTCAATTTATTTTGCATTTTTCCTATGGACTTAGTTATGTTACAGCAAAAAAGGAAAGTTTTTTTTAACTGCCTTGGCTATTGAAGATGAAAACATGAGAAAGTTAACCTAGCTAAATATTTCTCCAAAGAAGTAAGGGGGTAAACCGTACCTGTTTCAGTTCATCAGGGTCATAATGCAAGGTACATGGCAGTAATTCACTCTGATTTCCCTCTCATCTGGTTGAATAACAAAACTTGGAAGAAAATGGAAAAGGAAATGATACATTATACATCCCAGGTTTGCCAGTGTTTACGTAAGCTCTATGCTTTGGTTAGTAATAATATAAATTGCTAACTCTCATGTATTACCATGTGCTAGGCAGTGTTCTAAAGTTGCATATATTAAATCATGTAATCCTCACAACAACCCTATAAGGTAGATGCTTTGTTATCATTCCCATTTTATAGATGAGGAGACTGAGGCACAGAGGTTAAATAATGTGTCCAAGGTCACGGAGTGGAAAAGTAGAAGAGTCCTTTTCTACCTCCGTTTTTGCCTTAATGGTTATATTTTGATTTATTTGTGAGTGTTATTTCTGTCATGAGTAAATGTATTTCATTTCCCCCCACAGGCTGCATGTTTGAAAAGGGCCCCAGGCAGTTTTATGATGACACCTGTGTTGTCCCAGAGAAATTCGATGGTAGGTTTTTCATTGTGTATCAAGTTTTGATTTCTGTAAGAGGGCGAGGAGAGATCACCTTCGCCTCTCCTGAAAGCAGTCAACATCGCTACTTAACGATCTTCATGCCCATCACTTACGATGCACTCAAGTCTCGCTAAACTTTGCCTCTTATAAATTCCCTTTCCTTTGCCCATTAAGAAGCTTTTTTCTTTTGTCCTATGAGAGATCCCATTTTTAGAGTTAGACAGAGTGTCATTCTTGCTGGGCTTTATGTAGAATAAGGGGGCCCTTTCCATTGCCTGGCTGAGGACATGCAGCTTGTTGCTCGAGATTTATTGAGAGCTGATCCCGTAATTAACAAAGCAGAGGAGAAAGCATGCTACTGTGGATGCATGGATGACTAATGCAGGCTCTTGCCTTTTATTGTTCACGAAAAGATGCATTATGGAACACAGGAACAATACAGCTGCCCATTTAGTTAGTGATTGTGAGTCCTCCTTTTTTGTTTTTCCCCTGGGAAGATGTTCATTACTAATGTGACATTACTTTGTAATTGCTTCAGATGGAGTTAGGAAAGCATCACTCTTTTTTTTTTTTTTTTTTTTTTTTTTTTTGCCGTACGCGGGCCTCTCACTGTTGTGGCCTCTCCCGTTGCAGAGCACAGGCTCCGGACGCACAGGCTCAACGGCCATGGCTCACGGGCTCAGCCGCTCTGCGGCATGTGGGATCTTCCCGGACCGGGGCCCGAACCCGTGTCCCCTGCATCGGCAGGTGGACTCTCAACCACTGCGCCACCAGGGAAGCCCTGCATCACTCTTTTAATATCACTTGCTGTGGCAATGAAAACGAAAATATCACCCCACACACACACGTTAGAAAGGGGTGTCAAGTTAGAATCTTCTTTTCTTGACAAAGGTGGCAGCAGTCAGCATCTACCCAGAGGCTTGGGTAAAAAGTGAACAGTTGATTGACTTAGTGGTTCTTCAGAGCGGTCTCCATATTTCCTGCTTTGATTGTTTAACAGGAAACAAGCAGGGGCCCTCTGATTAGCTGATTGCACAAACTTTAGGGATCATGGCTGTAATGGCCTGGTAGCTCTCAGGAGTTTTTAATTGTCATTATTTAAACAGCAAAGTGTATGTGCAGATTGCTTCTCAGTCTCTAATTAGTTGCTTGAAGTCTACTGTGTTCCCCAGGCTTTCGCTACAGGTAGACGTTTCAGAAGGGGTGATATAAGTCTTGGGAAGATCTGTGTCCTTAGCCTCCCTTTACATTGCTACATTCATGCCAAGGTCACAGGGTTAAACTCCAATAGGGATCACTTTTTCAGCCTTACTCTATAATAGATGTTACTTTTAACCTTAGAGTTTCAGAGGTGTGATCTGTGTTATTTTCTTTGGCATCATTCGCAGAGCATCAAAATCCTTAAAGTCCAGCTTTTTCTCTTGAGATAAAGCATAAAGTCTACTTTTTGGCATGACCTTCATCAGTTTCTTTCATGCTTAGTGAGCTTAACATTTTAAGAAATCGCGATGATTAGTATGGGCATGTAAGGAAGGAAAATAGCTCAAAACTGTAAACAGGATTATGATATAATCTAACAGGGCAAAGTCTAAGTCACTTACATGTTTGGGGAAGCTAACTGTCTTGATTATATTTTCCCTTTGGCTTTGAAATACTCCTCAATTTTATACTAAGAAAATATTTTGGGGAAGATAGTATTGGGCTTACATTTTGTAAGGAATAGAGACCAAGAAGAAAGAAGAACAAAGGGTTATTTTTTCGTTGTACAAGGCCAGTATGGTCAGTCACATTTATAGGCAGAAGAAATCTAAAGGTTAGAAAATCTGAATCTGACAGTGTTTCACTCTATCTGCATAATTGCTCAGTTACCCCCCTGAAAATTTCTAAATCTCAGAAGGAAAAACGGAGATAAATAAACCTGTCATTGAAATCAGTATGAAGAGACACTTCTATATTTTATAGCTTAGACCAAAACAACATAATGATTTTTAGCAGCTGTTGAGTGAATAATTTTATTTTGGTTTAGGTTTTTCTTTTGCGGTACGCGGGCCTCTCACTGTTGTGGCCTCTCCCGTCGCGGAGCACAGGCACAGGCTCTGGACGTGCAGGCTCAGCGGCCATGGCTCACGGGCCCAGCCGCTCCGCGGCATGTGGGATCCTCCCGGACCGGGGATGAACCCGTGTCCCCTGCATCGGCAGGCAGACTCTCAACCACTGCGCCACCAGGGAAGCCCTGGTTTAGGTTTTTTAAGTGTTCTTTCTAATTATTTTAAGAGGTGTATTTCTGTCTCTTGACCAAAGGAAATTTTTAAAAAGCTCATGATTTGGTCTGGCTTATAATTCACACTTAATGTCAGAAAATCGGCTCAAATGTATTCTGTCTGAATTGTTTCTTTAGTGCAGGAGAGAAATTCATGCATTAATAGTGATATGCTTGTAGGGCCCTAGACATTCAATCCCCAATGTGACTAATTCCACATATTTTTGAGACAATTTGCTGGAGATAGAAGTAAATAATCAGTAGTCATGAAACTGAGTTGTGGTGGTTTTTTTTGGTTTGTTTGTTTTTTGGTAAAATCAAAATATCTGGCCAGATATTCCAAAGAATTGGAAACTAATACCTTTGCTGCTGTAATCTATTTAATAGAGTTTTTTACACTTTGTATGAATAACAAATAAATGTAGCACAAACAAACCTTTCTTGTTTAAAAATATAGATAACAGAAAACTCTGGTGTATTCTTTTTTGTGTGTGTATAAACATTATAAAATTGGACTTTTAGAAAAAGAATAGCAAGCTAAACTCAGATAAGTGCAATACAAACAAGAGACAAGGAAAAATGAGAGAATTTTCATTTGCTGCCAGTTGAGAAAGCAGAGTGCCAGCGAAGGTGTGGAAGAAAGATGGTATACCGGTAATCCAGTATGCCCTGAATTACCCATGACATTGTCCTAGTTTTTACTTAACTCACAGAGTCTAAGATGCTATTAACTTTGCTTTGAAGTATTTGCATTAAAATTTTCACTAGTTTGTCATGTGCAGGTCAATGAGGTATTTATAAATTGCAGAATTTAATTTGCGCAAATAAAATGCACAGAGCTTAAAATTGATTACTCCCTCTGCATTGTTACTTAGAGCAGTAAGTAATAGCATTAACAATGAAGGCAAGAAGTATGATCGGATACTACAGTTTTTAAAATAGTATCTAAAGAAAAAAAAGATATACAGCATTTTTATAAGTAAATGACCTCCATGGATTTATTCTGGCCTTTGTGCATTTATAGTGACCTTTATATATACAGCTGTGTGTAAATTTGTAGATTCCTGGGTTATATTCACCCTTTTACCTATTTTAAATCCCTATTTAATGGTAACAGTATATTTCATAGACACCCTTAAATTGGTTGTAGTGTAACCATTTTAGTGATTGGCTTAATATAAATTTTATGTAAATATCATGGCTAATCATAGAAACTTAAAATGTTTTTAATTTAGGAGATATAAAGCAAGAGCCAGGGATGTATCGGGAAGGACCCACGTACCAGCGGCGGGGATCACTTCAGCTCTGGCAGTTTTTGGTAGCACTTCTGGACGACCCTTCCAATTCCCATTTCATTGCCTGGACCGGGAGAGGCATGGAATTTAAATTGATTGAGCCTGAAGAGGTGAGTTTAGTAGATTCTACTTAGGAAGATCAGATATGTTCTAATATAAGGAAACATAGACTTGATTAATATGCCAAAGAAGTATTTTTTAATTTTAAAACTATAGGGAAACATTGTGAATTAAAAGGTGGGCCAAAAAAAAAAAAAAGCAGGAATGTATTTAAAATAAGACATGAATATGTTGCAGGCTTTTTCCAGTTGCACACCGTCCTACAGGAATTGAAGGAAATCAACCGGATTATTAGCATAATCCTTTATTCAAGAGAGCAGGGCTTGGGAAGTCTCTAAAGGTGCATCTAAGTTGGGCACGTTTGATGGTCTTTGAGGAAGAGAGATGTCTATCAAAGTTCAACTAGTTTTGGGTATGGAGGAATTGTTCTTGAGAATTAGCAGTTATTATTTGGACAGTCTTGATTTTTGTCAAGAGGGTTAGAGAGGAACATTTAGAGAACAAAGTCATGTGTGAGAGGGTGTAGGGGAGACGTAGCTGTGGGCAATAAAGGCACACAAGGGCCACAGTGGGAAATTCTTACTCCTTAAGTGTTTCTTAGGAGACACAGACCTGTACAGCCATTGTTTCCCTTTGATTATTGGTGACATCTGTTTTGAATCTGCTGGGCTGTGTACGCTCCTTTGGAAGGTAGGAATAAAGTTTAAAATGTCACCATACCTAAGAAGACTCTGGATAGAGAGAATACAGGTAAATGGAACACCTTTCATTCTGTTCAGCTGTCTTACTTCCTCCAACCCTCCCCCATGCACATACCAATGGAGTGTTTTCCTGAAAAACCTCTCAGTTCAATTTTTATTCTGCCCAGGACTAACTTTAGGCTTAAGCCTACTTATTTTTCTATTCTTTTCTTTTTTTGGTTGCGGCCCATGGGATCTTTGTTGAGGCATGCAGGACCTTTTCATTACGGGATGGTCTCTTCGTTGCTGTGCTCGGGTTTCTCTCTAGTTGTGGCATGCAGGATTTCTCTTTCTCGTTGAGGTGCGTGAGCTCAATAGTTGTGGCACACGGGCTTAGTTGCCCCACGGCATGTGGGATCTTAGTTCCCCAACCAGGGATCAAACCCGTGTCCCCTTCATTGGCAGGCAGATTCCTTACCACTGGACCACCGGGGAAGTCCCAAGCCTACTATTATTATTATTACAACATAACCTACCGAATAGCATTTTGGACCTCAAAAGAAAGGTGACTTTTATATGAAACGTTTGTGTCTTATTAAAGATGCTTTTTCTGCTGCTGTTAAAATTGACTTCAGTTTACGTTAGCTGAGAAAGCAATGGAAGACTTTTAGCTAACGTGCCTATGACTGATCATATTGGCTATAGGATCTAAACACCTCAGAAAAGTCGAAAAATTCAGAGAGAGATATCCAGCTATTTTTTAAGTCAAAGTGATTAGTTTCACGTAGACTAGACATCTACAGCCTAGACTAGGCTACTGGGCCTATACATCTTGCATCTTCTGCTCTATGAGACCATGTACTTAATCATCATCAGATAACGTGTCCTAATTTGATTTCCAGAAGATAAGGTGACATTACTTATTAAGATTTAAGAGATTATCCGATTCGCATATGTATTAAATAAAGTATGAAATCAGAGGAGACGGTTAGTACGATTAAGTGTACTCCGGGTTACATCAATACCCTGGTAGCATTTGAGGGCTCAAGTTAAATCAGAAATTCAATTGAGTATAGGCTAAATGTTTGGGTGTTTGAATTTTGTACTGCATCTAAAACTTAATTTGGCTGTCAAAAGAAATTCATTTTTTATGTAGGTGTACTTAAATGGTATAAGTGAAAGAACCGCAAAAATGTGAAGCACTAAAAATTGAGACTAGAAACACTTAACGTAAAGTAATTTGAAAGCCCTTTAACATGATGGGAATGTGTGCTCTTCACCTCGTGAAAGATGTTAATAATCTCTGCAAGAGTTGGTTCATGCTAGAACTGAGGACATTCAACAGGGATTTATATCAATTACTTCCGTCCATCTGTGGTTAAAATAAGTGAGCAGAAACAGAATTTTTATTTTTGCCATCTATCTGTTAAGATGGGGGAAATGACTGAATTATGTCTGTGATTATTGATCCACTCAGAAGTGTAAAAATACTTAGGCACACGTGATTAAGTTCTTTATATAGCAATTGTTGATTTTTAAGCTGATCATGTTTGAACAAGTAGAATAGGAGACTTGACCAGGGGACCATTAAGTTACATCAAATTGTGAATTTCTGTGATTTTTTGTTTTTTAAATGCCGGGAAGGAATACAATTATTTCTGTTCCATACAACAAACCAACATTTAGACACCTTTTCTGTATCAGACTCAGAAAGTAAAAAAGGACAGGGGAATTCAGAGTCAGCCTAACTCCCTGGCAATTGTGCAATAAGCGCTCAATGTCTCCTAAGGCCCTTTGTTCAAAATGAAACGTTCCATTTCTGATTGCTGCATTGCTCACTGCTACAATTGCTTCCATCAGGCAATGACTGTGCTGCTTATGTTTAAATTTCTTCTTTGGAAAATGTTTGTGAAATTTCTTTAGTCTCTGTGGCCCACGGTCACCCTCTTCTTTCAACTACACAGCAGTTAATTGAGGATCTGTGACAGCACAGCTCATGAAAGGTGGCTCTGAAGCCATCCTTGTTGGAATTACTCATGAGTTCCGCTTTTTGTATTTCCTCTTGCAGTTTAAAATGATGCTGAGTGAGACTGCAGTCTTGTGGCTGATTATCTGCTCAGTGTGTTTGGATAACTTTAGCAAGCACATAATCTTTAACATCTCTTTTTGAGATATTCGAGATAACGAGATGTTATTTTTTAATTAATCATGGGTTCTGGGGAATTGTTCCAGGGAACAGTTATTGACATAGTGAAGCATCTGTAGGAGGCAGAGTAGAAGTCTTCTGCTAATATGCAAGCTTGTTGAGCTGGAAGAGTTATCGAGAAGTCTGATAGCCAGGCCCTGATTGTGGTTTCTAGGTTTACTGTTGCATATTCAAGCGTGATTTTAAAAATAAATTGAATAATAATTGAACGATTGCATTTTCCTGTTTAATTCATTTGGTGATAAGGATAAATGCTAGAGTGCTATAGAGATCTTTTCACTCTCCTCATTAACATCCAAAGTTTTCTTTTGAAAGAGTGTTAAAAGGAATTTACTGAAAGTATTGCCATCATCGTACCCACTCCATGTTGAAAATGGTACCTTGGCTTTTTTTTTTTTTTTTACATCTTTATTGTAGTATAATTGCTTTACAATGGTGTGTCAGTTTCTGCTGTATAACAGTGAATCAGCTATATGTATACATATATCCCCATATCTCCTCCCTCTTGCGTCTCCCTCCAACCCTCCCTATCCCACCCCTCTAGGTGGTCACAAAGCATCGAGCTGATCTCCCTGTGCTATGCAGCTGCTTCCCACTAGCTATCTGTTTTACATTTGGTACCTTGGCTTTTAGTGGCGCCGGGTATAGTGGTGATTGACGGGGTCATATGTGAGGGCTGAGTGGACTTTCTTAGTTGTTGGATGGTCCAACCTATCCTGGAAATTATTTATGTTATCTGTTCATTTTAAGTTGCAATCTTTTAAAAAATTTTTATCATGATAGGAACACAACATGGGATCTATCTTCTTATCAAATTTTTACACGTTCAATCCAGTATCATTAACTATAGGAACAGTGCTGTACAACAGATTTCTGTATCTTATTCCTTCATCTTGCACAACTTGTCTGCATCTCTCAGGCATATGAGTATCCATTTCCCTCAACTTTATAATGAATGTGATATTGAAACAGCTCTAAGAATAAATTTGGGGGCTTCCCTGGTGGCACAGTGGTTGGGAGTCCGCCTGCCGATGCAGGGGACACGGGTTAATGCCCCGGTCCGGGAGGATCCCACATGTCGCGGAGCGGGTGGGCCCCTGAGCCATGGCCGCTGAGCCTGCACGTCCAGAGCCTGTGCTCTGCAACGGGAGAGGCCACAACAGTGAGAGGCGCGCGTACCGCAAAAAAGAAAAAAAAAGAATAAATTTGATTGTTTTAAAATGTCTACTGATACCCATGGTGCTGAGAATTAACTGGCATCATAAAAGTCAAACTCTGCTTATGGTATTAAAAAAACATCTTTCTCTCCCCAAAGACTTCCACTGTGTTGTCTTGAAGTGTGTTGCAGGTATTTTACTTTCTAGGTGCCTCCTGGTGAGCCTCTAGAAAAGCATGATTTACAAATGCATAAGTGTTCAGAAATTGTTCAGTTTCAGGAGATACTAATAATTTATTTTCACATCCCCTCCAGGTTCGCAGGCTGTTCAGTTGTCATGTCTATTAAAGATTCACTGATGTCCATTGTTAGCTTTTTAAAAGACACTTTATTTAGAAATTATTGCTTTCACTTCTTATTGCCATCAGCCCATTTTGCTATTGCTTAGAACATTTACATTAAAACGAAGTTTATCTTTGGAACTTTAAGGTGTACCTGTCACAGTGACTCTGTTTTGATATATAGTCACGTCCCTGTGACGTTACATCTCTCTGCTCTTCAAAAATTATACTGATATATGTGACTAAATTACATTGTATCTTCATTCAGGAAGTAGAAATTAGCGAGAGAGAAAATAGCAAGGATCAGTGTTTTTAAAAGAGAAAAAAAAAAACTCTGGAGAAAGGTTATTGCTAATGAAGTAGAGAGAGACAGAATGACCTCTTTGCAAAGCATTCTGTTTTAGTATATTACACGTAGCAACAACTTGGAATTCTGTGAACATGAAGGAAACGTAGCAACAACCTGGAATTCTGTGAACATGAAGGAAAACTCTAACCCTATTTAAAAATGGTGTCTCAGGGTTACCTAGGCATGCATGGCAGCTGCAATTTCTGCTCAGATGAAGCAAAAGTGGAAATTAATGCGAAGGTGACTTTAGCTGAGGTCATAGAAGCAGGCCACCCTGTTCTGGATAACGCTGCATCTAGCCAGGGTAGTGGTGAGGTAGGGGATACAGATATGTTGAGGAAGGAGGTTTTGCTGAAGCTCTGTTGAAGCTCAGACATTGTTCACTGAACAGCAAAAGCAGATATCCTGCTTTAGAGATTTTTGTCTGTGGACTCATACACATGGCGGCCTCCTTATTTTTAGCATCTGATTACTACTGTTCTTTAAATGAACGCTTAATTCCCCAGTGTAGTATTGGCTGCAGTTTTATCCTGATGCTGCTTCAGGCAATAAAAATTATTTGCAGTTCAGCTTACTAATTGGTATACTGTTTCCTCTGCTGTACACGCTGTGCCACTTGTTCACTCTTTTATTCAGCGTCATGCAGGATATCTGTTTTCCTTTGGTTTATCGTGACCTCAAAAACACCTTTACAAAGAGATCACGAAGCCACTCTTGATCTGTAGATTTTATCTGAAAAGAAAAAGTAAGAAGGAGAAAACAGGGTACCTCAGCATGCGAAGCATGCCTCGGCTTCAGGGTGATCACTGAAGGCCTGGTTTAAAAAGCAAACCAGGACGCAGGATATGCAGATCATGATAGCTTTTGTGTCTTTACTTACGTTTTTGATTTGGATGTGTTTTAGAGTGCTTGGAAGTAATTAATGAATTAACTGATTTTTATGAGATATGTTGATAAGTTTATACTTAACACTACAATGTAATTCTGTTTTGGTGGCAGGTGGCCCGGCGTTGGGGCATTCAGAAAAACAGACCAGCTATGAACTATGATAAACTTAGCCGTTCACTCCGCTATTATTATGAGAAAGGAATCATGCAAAAGGTGAGCAGCTAATACAGCGTTAAAATGCATTGAAATGTTGCGCATTCATCCGCGTGTCATACTTTAAAGCCACGTACCATTACACTGCTGAAGCAAGGTTTCCGCCCACTTTAACATATGCTTAGCTGTTTGCTTTGCTA
This sequence comes from Delphinapterus leucas, assembly GCF_059928025.1. Classification (NCBI taxonomy): domain Eukaryota; kingdom Metazoa; phylum Chordata; class Mammalia; order Artiodactyla; family Monodontidae; genus Delphinapterus; species Delphinapterus leucas. The sequence continues at coordinate 66,587,042 of NC_143137.1, read as the reverse complement.
TTACAAGCCTTTCTGTTTATAAATGCATGGGCATTATAGACAAATGTGTAATAATATCATATACAAAGTAGTAGACTTTCTGGAAGTCCCCACTTTCCTGTGTTTGGTAGAAAAACTGTTGTTTTCGTACTAATATGGCAAGCATATATCCCCAGAAGTCGTTGATATTTTGCTACATTCTCCACAAGTATATAATTTTGAATACTATCTGAATTATTACCTTTTCCCTCTTGTTCTGGTTCTTAAAACGTTCAGAACATTGCTTGTTCTCATTCTGAAAAACATTTTTTCTTGGCTGATTTCATTACTTGACAGCTTAACATCTTAAACCGTTGATTAAAAATAAGTATTTGATCTTATTTCATTGGTATAATGAAGTTACATTTATTTTATTTCAAATGAGTGTCTCTTAATATTTCCAGGTAGCTTTTTTAAAAGGTGTGAGATAAAACAAATGAATTACACCTAGAAACAAAATATAAAATTTTTGAAGAAGGTAATGAATAAACGAATAAATAAAGATAAAACATGTGGGTATTTGTTATTGTTACATCCTTCAGCCTTGCATGCATATTCGATCTAATAGTCTTGACTGTGAACAACGTTTAGGATTTATTCATCGTGAATATTACGTTATAGTTTTATTATGCATCCTTTGTTCATTTGGGGGGACACAGACGTATATTACAGATTGTGGCATAGTTTTATGTCACCATGGTTCTGCCAAGAAAAACTAGACCAGTTGGTCCATGAAACTTACTAGAAGACAGGGAAACAGCATCATTGAGTTTTCTAGACCAAAGGGAATCTGTGCTCTGGAGTTGGCCAGCCTGCAAGTTAGAACTTGGAAGATCCTTAAAAGATAAGGCTGAATTAGATTCTTAATTGCTTCCTATTTCCCTGAATCTCACCTTCAAAATGTAAAACCAGTTACTATCTGCTCTGTCTTCTCCATCTCAACCCCGGAGGCTTTTTTAATTCCTCCCTTTCTCTCATCCACCACTCCCATTTGCAGCCAACCCCTTTCACATACATCCCATTCTTTTCGTTTTCATCACCATCTTCCTAATTGGGCACATCAAGCGGGCTGGCACAGTAGGTGCTCTGCAGGTCCCCTGGGCAGTGTTACACAAAATGCAGTCATGACTTTGGTTTGCATGCTACCTTCTCATTAGATCACCTTTTTTGAACAGATTCTTCTGCTACTCAGCAGTGGTATTCTTACCTCGTGAAGCTGCTGTGATTATTAAATGAAATAATGTACTTGAGACACTTGCATTGTACCTGGCGCAAAAGTCTTCAACAAATGGTAGCTGTGAATGCATCTCACACCCTGAATCCAAGGCATATTTAGCTTGTGTGTCTTGACCAGTAAGTCCCTTACTAAATGGAGAGCTAAAAAGTATCGTAAACTGTCTAATCATACCTCAGGTTTTAGGGGGTACACAGTATTTGAGGGGGTATCTTCAGGATGACATGTCTGGTCTTAAATATTCTCAAAGGTGTTCAAACTTATGCTTATTACTGATACCACCGCTTCCATGTTCCTATTTATTTATACAGTTATCACATATCCTATTTATTTACCTCTTACTTTAATAAATTAATAAGGCAAGATGCTATCAAATAGTCTAATGACAGCATAGATGTTGAAAAAATGTTGTGGCTCCTCACGTTTTTTCTATTAGGTTGTAATTGCCAAAGGAAACTATTAGCAACCATTTATTTGTCAGCTAATATAGGAGAGCAAAATGTTGTACATCACAGGCCTTTTGGGGTATTGCATACGATATAAGGAAAACCAGGTCGTTTAAAGGTGAAAAATGCAAAAGTTGAAGTCTACTTATAACTAGCACAACAATCAAGACTTTGGACAATTTTTACAGACGTACATATACTTATTCTTCCTTCCACGTGTTGAGCCGTTCTACTTGCCACTCTCTGACACACCTGTGACTCTCTCATTGCTTCACTCTTTTTAGAATGTCCTGCCATCTTATCTTTACCTATTAACATAATGGTTAAGTAAGTTCTAGTATAGTCATTCAGAGAAAAATTATGCAGTCCTTTAAAAAAAGAAAACTCTGATGTAGAATTATATATTTTAATGTATGGGGAAAGTGTTTATCTGACCACGCTTGTTCATGAACTTAAAACTCTGTGTGTATGTGGTGTATGTAAAAGAAAATAAAATGGAAAGATTAGAGAATAAAATAAAACCCAAATGGATCTAAACATCAAAGAAACCCTGATTATTTTAGTAGTTATGAAAGAAATAAGAAATGAAGTAATGATCATTATACCTTATAGACAGTACATGTATGAATTTCAAAATTTAGAAATGATGGGAAAAGTATATACAAACATTTAAGCATTGGTTATTTCTGGTTGATATAATCAGATTATTATTTCTTTTGGCTTAATCTGTAATTTAAAATTTTCTTCCAATACCCCTGTATTACTTCTGAAATTTTAAAAGTTAACACATAATTTAAATAGCTAGTCTTTCAAAATTCATGTTTTATCTATCTAAGCATTGCAATTTGTGTATACTGAATGTATAGCATTTTCCATATTATAACTGAATAACAGAAGACGTTCTGTCCCTTGGTTGGTTATCAGCCCTTGTTCTAAACTTTGTGGCATTTAAATAGGCCAGTAATTATAGTAGTAGCCCTAAATATGTTTACTGTAAGGAAAATAAAACAGTGAGTCAAGGCAGAGTCCTTAAGAGGTTTTATAATCTTGATTGCATATTATACATTTTAATTCCCCGCAGTGATTTATCGAATCATTTCTAATTATAACCAATAGCAACAGGTTGTACAAAAAAACTTCCAGTATCCTAAAGCAAATGCCTCCTTCTCAGCGGCTGCAGACAAAACAAAGCAGGTTATTAAATGCTCTGAGGTATGCAGGCCATTTATTTTATTTTTATTCTCAAAGTGCTTTGAACAAAGAAACACGGGAAACGGGGATTTAGTATAGTTAAGCTTTGTTTCTGATATGGTCTATTTTTACTTTTATGGTAGTTTCACCATTTCACCTTTACGAACTTAATTTCCTTTTTATAAAGGACTAAAGTGAATAAATTTATGCCAGACTCCTCCGTTTGCCATGCCCTGTGCTAGAGACTTCCATCTTAGTCTTGCAACAGGCTTTCCAAGAAGCCATTCCTGACTCCATTTCACAAAAAAAAGGGGAACTGGGGGCAGTTTAAGAAACATGTCCAAATCCATAAAAACTAAGTCTTGGCTGTTTTCAAGCCTAAGGATATTCAGAGTATTTGAATTCTCTAAATTGATTCCTCTTACAGGGTAAAAAAAATCCAGGGCAAAAAACATTCTAAATCTGAGTCCAGAACAGCAGTGCTCCTTGGTAATTTTTTTTTTTCTTCCCAAACATGCACAGATAGTTTATAAACTATGAACTCACCATACCCCCACATCACACAGCAAAGTAGCAGAGGAGTTGAGTAATTTGCACCTTTCTAAAATTACTGAACTCTACATACACACAAAAAGTTACTGCCAAACTTAATACAAAGAACTGTATTCATCCACTCCTGCCCTGCCCAACCCCCCCCGTGGGTTTTTGAGAAGCTCAGCATTGTCTATTAATGGCAGCGGGGGCAGGGCTGTATTTGTTCCACTCAATTGTTTATAATTTCCTAGAGAAGCATTACTCTTCAAAATTTAAGTTTGGGACATGTTATTTCCTACAAATTACGCCACTTCTCCTTTATTTCAAGCAGCTGTCACATTTCTTTCTTTCATTTCCTCCCTATGCATCGTGTATTTTAAATTCCTTTCACTTTTTTACACCTCTTACTTCAATTTGACACTTTATATACATCCTTACCTTCTGTCTAAGGCATCTTGCTTTCATTTTTAAAAGTGATGTACCCAGGATAATGCTGCCCTCTCGATCTATCTTTCGTTTAAATAAGGCTATGTATCTTTTTTTTCAGGTGAGAATATACAGTGCAAAAGAAAATAAAAAATAAAAAAAGAACAGTTCACCCTGCGAATCAGTGAATCACTAGTCTAGTCTTATTAGGAACACAATACATTTTTCTTCTAAGCTTTGGAAGTTTAGTTTTTCTACAGTTTCAGAAATATAATGTTAAGAGGGAGACACTACACTTTAAAGGCCTGGTTATTTTATAAGTACTATAGATATTACCTTTTCAAACAGAGGGGAAAAGATTGTAATGTGACGATGCCTGCATGAAATCATTGATTTTTTTTCCCCCCAAATAGCAATGTAAGTTTACACTTACATGAAAACAAGCAAGCTGCTAAGCTTTCTAGCTATATCTGGAATGAATGTAATTATTACTCAAGGTCAACATTTTGCATTTCCCTCGATTGAACCGTAGTTTGTCACACAAAGTGAGGATTTTTTTTCTATCTGTTAATAGTTCATTGCTTCTTCTTTTGTTATTCATCCTTTCTGGAGTATTAAATCATGTTTTTGTTTATTTCTTTCTCTGCCCTTCCAATCTGGGATGGTGAAGATGAGTTGTTGGGTTTTTTTAAGCTGAGATGTAGTTGACATAACAACCTCACATTAGTTTCAGGTGTACAACGCAACGATTGGATATTTGTATCTCTTGCGAAATGCTTACCACACTAAGTCTAGTTACCATCCGGCACTGCACATAAGGATGGGATTTCTCTTCCGTGTTTCCCTTAGGTGGCTGGAGAGAGATACGTCTACAAATTTGTATGTGATCCAGAAGCCCTCTTCTCCATGGCCTTTCCAGATAATCAGCGCCCACTGCTGAAGACAGACATGGAGCGTCATATCAACGAAGAGGACACGGTGCCTCTGTCCCACTTTGACGAGAGCATGGCCTATATGCCAGAAGGGGGCTGCTGCAACCCTCACCCCTATAACGAAGGCTACGTGTATTAACACAAGTGACAGTCAAGGGCCTCCTCGCGCCTCTCCTCTTTTGCGAGATGCAGAGAATCTCTGAATTCTCTTCAATCTTTGTCTGATTTTTGTTGTTTGTATTTTATTTTTAAATAATAATACACAAAAAGGGGCTTTTCCTGTTGCATTATTCTATGGTCTGCCATGGACTGTGCACTTTATTTGAGAGTGGGTGGGAGTAATCTAAACATTTATTCTGTGTAACAGGAAGGTAATGGGTGAATGGGAGGGGGGGATTGGGGGATTACTTTTTACTTAGGCTTGGGATGGGGTCCTACAGGTTTTAAGTATGATGAAGCTCTATCATGTTGATTTGATTTCATAACAACCTAGAAAATGTTCATTTCCTCTGGGTGTCTATAGTACACAGTTAATTCACATTGTGTAAATATCCACTTGGAGACTATTTGCCTTGGGCATTTTCCCCTATCATTTCTGAGTCTCTGCAAGGTGTACAAAAAAAAACTACTGTAAAAGGCAGTTTAATTGTTAGAAATGACTGTTTTTGCACCTCTTGTAAAAAGGTATCTAGAGATTGCATTTGCTGCTTTTTGTTTCGTTTTGCTTTACATATGACTCTTAGAGGATAACCATAAAATGGGTAATTCTCTCTGAAGTTGAGTAATCACCATGACTGTAAATGAGGGGCACAATTTTGGACTCTGGCTCCAAACTGAGTCACAGGCCAGTAGCAGTATACGTATCTGGTGCCACCTTGCTCTTTAGATACAAATCATACTGTTGTTAAAGTATTTTGAAGCTCATTTCAGTTAAATAATGATATTTTTCATGGTCCTTTGAGATCTTCATTTAAATGGTAAATCTGGGATCACAATGAAGCAAAAAATATCTGTCTCCTTTCGCTTCCTTCAGTACATAAAAACATTATTTAATCAATAAGAATTAACTGTACTAAATCACATAATATGCTGTTCTAGATACAGCAAGCACTCCTTAAGAAAAATATCCAATACACTAAATAGGTACTATAGTAATTTTTAGACATGGTACCCATTGATATGCATTTAAACCTTTTACTGCTGTGTTATGTTGAAACATATATAAATATTAGATAATGCTAATGCTTCTGCTGCTGTCTTTTCTGTAATATTCTCTTTCATGCTGAATTTACTATGACCATTTATAAGCAATGCAGTTAACTACAGATAGCATTTCAGGACAAAATAGATGACTCGAACCATTTATTGCTTCAAAAATAGCTTATGCCATGCTATGCTATAAGCAGCTTTTATGCACATTGACAAAATGAAGAGTAAGCTTCAGCTTGCTAAGGGAAACTGTGGAAAATTTTGTAACTTTTGGTGAAATGGAAAATTATTTACAAACTGTCAAAGAATATGAGGAAGTTGCTGTATGACATAGTGCTGGCGCTGGTACTATCCATCATCTTGTTTTGGACACTCGTGTAAATGTGATTGGATTGTTTGAAAGAAGATTTAAAGATTTAAAGTTTCAAAGGTTTTTGTTTTGGTTTTGTTTTGCATTTGGAGAAAATACTGAAATTAGGGTATAACAAAGCCATAAGTAAATGGTGGTACAGTATCTCTGAAGAGCTTGCTAAAATGATTCAAGCAAGAAACACGAATTTTGTTCACTCCATCAATATCCCAGAGGAACAAAAATTTTTAAAGAGTCAGTAGCAAAATTTTTAAAAAGTCCTAAACACAAAGCCAAAATCGACTTATAAAAGCTTTTCATGATGAACACAGGGAAAATTGTTGAAAGATGATCTCCTGGCTACCCATTTTCCAACATGACACGGATCACAACTCATGTCTTTAAATTGAACAGTTACTGGGAAACCCACATACCATAATCAATACTACTCACGTTTAATCCTACAAAAAAAATTCTAATTTCAACACATCTATGTAACCTGCGATTTCAAGGCTTGTTCTACACTTACATTATATAGCATTAGGCCCATTATGGGCTAATAAATATGCCTTAAAAATCAGAACTTTTTTCCCCCACTTTGCTCATGTGGCCATTTACAGCACGTAGAATAAAAACAGATTTTAAAATATTCAGCTAAAGTTTTACTGGAAAGAGAATTGACACATTTGGAGAAATTGAAAGTGGGTCCTTAAAATATGATCTAAGTGAAAATTATATTGAGTATTCTTTTTTTTCCTCTTTTTCTCTTATTCTTTTAAAACTTCTAGTTCTACTTTGACAGTGAGAAAATTGGGCTATGAGTTATTTTAAGGAATCAAGGAAGAATTGGTATTGATTATATAATATTTAAGGACAAATTATATATTTTGCTGTTTACGGTACTAACTCACTGAATGCAGTAAGTAATTGGCCAACATTAAGTATATTTCTCATACAGAAGGGTTCAAGACATTACATTATAAACTCTTGGGAAATGTATCTAAATTTTTTTTTTTGGTTCTGTTCTTATTCTACTTTTTGTTTGGTTGTATTTTTATTTTCAGATAGATTAATAAATCTGGCAGCTGATTTCTGCAAGATTCTTGTGTTTTGAATTTCTAATTGAATTGGCTATTCAAACATAGAAATCAACAACATAACATTTTCCTTCAACTTGGTAAAGGAAAATAAAAGAATTATCTCCCCTCATGTTTGCTGCCTTTTGATGTTAATACCCAAAAGACTAATTACAACAAAGAATGTCACCTCTCCAATAACTAATGAAAGATGATTTTCTTTAAGTTATGCCTACAAAAATGCTTAAAAATAAAAATTCACACAGCTGACAGTGCAGAGCAGTTTTCTCAAATTATAGAAAGTTCTTGGGGGTCACTTAATTGAAACTCCTTTTTATAGATTTTTATGTTTCCTGTAGATGCTATAACAAATTACCACAAGTTTAATAACTTAAAGCAACACAAATTTATCCTCTTTTAGTTCTAGAGATCAGAAGTCCAAAATGAGTCTAAAGGGGCTAAAATCAAGGTGTCTGTAGGGCTGGTTCCTTCTGGAGGAAGCCCATCCTTACTTCTACTTTTAGAAGCTGTTGTCATTTCTGGCTCCTGGCTCCTGCCTTCCTTACTCCAATCTCTGCTTCTGTGGTCACATCTCTTTTTCCTCTACTGTAGTCAAATCTTCCTTGGCCTCTCTCTTATAAGGATATCTGTGATTACATTTAGGGTCTACCCAGATAACGCAGGATAATCTCCCCATCTCAAGATCTTTAACTTAATCACATCTTTGACGTCCCTTTTGCCAGGTAAGTTATCATTCACAGGGATCAGGACACAGGTAAGGGGCATGGAGGAAAAGGGGTGGCTGTTATTCAGCTTACCACACAGATGAAGACACTGTGTATTAAAAATACTGATTGACTTACCTATGGACAAAAATGTTCTTATTGATGGATCTAGGGTGAGAAATTACTGAAGAACATTTTTGTTTACCGTTGAGATGGTCTCACTTTACTCTGCATAAAAGGTAATGAAGGCATTCTATGTTAAAGTTCACCTACTCCATTAAAGCATCTGATAATCACATAGAGCTTTTAGATTATTTAATTCCCCCACATGTAAAAATTATGTAATGAGAGAAAAATATAGTGTGATAATTACAGAGTTATAGCACAGTTAATTATGTTATCCAAGTCGGATTATTTTTTTTAATATAAATTTTGATGCTAGTACGGGTTGTTACTCTACAGCCTTAACATCTACAAGTTATTACTGTTTAAGAAAGAATGATATGTAGAATATGTTTGCTACTCAAAAGAGCAATTTTAAAATATGAGTCAACTTATGTTTATATGACAAGGAAAGAAATCTATTACCAGATGTCTTAGCATTTGGCCAGATCATAGGTGCTTCTAAAATGAATGTTCTATCAGGTAGCATTTTCAGAGCGTATAATGACAAAACATTACAGAGGGGAAGACCATTTGAATGTTTCTTACTTGGTATCTCAAAAGAGAAAAGCTGAAATTTGAAAATAAGAAATGAGTGAGCTATTTTCCAGTTGCAGTTTGATATGGGGAAGGGGAAAAATAGAATTGTAAGAAAAAAATAAAGACGGGTAAAAATAAAAGAAGGAAGTTGAAGGCAAATGAACATATTGAGCAATTGTGATAAGAATTACATCAAAGCCAAGTTTCCATAAGATATCAGTGTTGGACATGATAGTGAAGAATTCGGCTCAATTTACTCAGAACTCAACTAGTACATACTTTTAATACTTAGCTTTTTTTTTTCTTCTTTTTTTAATATATGAGACTTCTTTAGAAAGATTTATTTATTAAAAAAAATTTTTATGGAAAGATGTAGTTTAAGAAGAGGAGAATTTGATCAGAGTAGTGGATGCCTTTACTGAAAAATATTGACGATTTTAGAACGTTCCATTAAAAGTATTCATAGAATAGCTGTGGTTTATAAACTCATATGTAAGATAGGGTTTTTTTTTTTTCTTTTTGCATATAGACTCCAATATTCTTATTTAGTTCCATCCTAAAATTATGTTTCTATGGAGAAGAAATTTTTAATTCACTTGGATATATTAAAATTATACTTACGGTTTGAGAAAACATTCCATGAAGTTTATGTGATCATAGCAAATAAATATGCTCAAAATTTAAATCTGAAATAAAAGCCCCAGAAGCTGAAAATATTGCACTATTGTGATCACTCTGGGAGGTGGCACATGTAAAACTGATAAATATCATCTAAGATGTTGACTTCCTTTGAATCATTTTAATCATTTAATTTATGACCAGTGTGCTTGAGTAGTCTTTTGCCCTCCTGTCAGTTCCCACGTGTTATTCTTTTTCTGGTAATTTAGGTCCCAGGACACCTGATAAATATTTTTCTAGTACTGTGTTCTAATCTCCTTCAATACATGGTTTCACTTAATCTTTTCAGCAGCTACAGCAGGAAGAAATTTTGGGAAAGGAACTATCTAAATTATTTCAGTGACTCCCATGTGCCAGCCAGGGTGCATGCTTGACAGATGTTACTGTTTCCATCACTGATTGGCTTTGAGGAGAAGCTGAGGCTAAAGACAAAACCAGGATGTCATTGTGTTCAAAATGTCGTGATCACAGGCAAATTCATAAACGCTGCTTTTTTTTTTTGTAACCTGGACCTAGCTACTTTCTTGATTTAAATTTTAAATAACTTAAAAATGTATGTAAGTCTCTGCTCAGCTCAGAGAGGGACGCGTCGGCTGTGCAGGCCCCGGGGGACAGCGCTGTAGGGGCAGGGGGCGGAGTTGGTCAGCAAAGCTCTGGAACTCCTGATCGCCAGAGTAGTTCAGGTAGCCCTGGAGTTGAGGGTGGTCACCGGGGCTCAGAAGGCTGGGGTGGGCCTGGCAGAGGAGCAGGGATGGAAGTAGCTGCCGCTGGTCCCAAGGGTGAGCCGGCACCACGTGCCCTAGGACATGGTGGAGATGCAGCACCCGCGGCTGTAGGGCCTGGAAGTGGACTGCTGGTGTTCACGCTTACAGTGCCTTTCCGACCCCCCCCGGGGGTGGGGGCAGACATGCCCCGCAGATCTCTGATCCCAGATGCCTAATGCCACCAAGGCATGATTCATAAGGAATATACAGTGAATGGCAGTGCCCTGGCTATTAGATGGTCTGCTGAAGACCTTGTCCTCTTCTGGATTTCCATCAACTCATTCCTGGATCAGCTTTCCCTGGTGATTCGGAATATTTGGCGCTTTGGGCCCCTGCCTCCCCAAAGGCTAGGCAGAGGAAAGGGGGCTGTGGCCTAACCTTGTGTCCCCTACTAGGGAAGGCATAGGGAATTCAAACTTAGAGTAACTGCCACTTTGTTATTTGGGTTTAATTTTTTGCCTCTACTGGCCCTTGGTATCTCTTGGTTCACTTGTTTTGTTTCCCTGCAGCTTGAGGAGTGGGATGCTTCAATGTTTATTACTGCAGAAAATAAAACTTAGCTACTAAAAAAAAAAAAAAATTATGTAACAGTGACATTTTGCTGAAACACAGTCTTATTTAAAATGTATTTCTTTAAACATCTTTGATTAGTCTTTATAGAAAAATCTGAAAAAGAAATCAAGTACTCCTTAAACAATAGCAATATCATAACATGAATTTTTTTTGAGTCTTTAAGCATTTAGAAATCAAAATGATTGATGTATCACTTTGGTTTTTCCACTGGAGGATACAGCTTAATGATCCCCAAAGAGACAGATCAACTTCTTCAGAATGTTGTAAACACTGCCCCCATGACTTACGCTATTAGACATGACTTCTGAAAGTAATAGATTGCCCAGAAAACTTTTAAAGCACGGCAGTTTTGAAGTCACGTGATTCAGAAGAAGCAACAAATGAATTTTTAAAGTAGAACTGAAATCACAGCAACTATTTTCCAAAGAAATCTTAATTTTTAAAAACTATCACATTGTTTTAGAGGGGAGTATGACATCTTATGTACGTTTAAATTTTCTGAACAGCCAGTAAAACTATTTGTCCTATAGAAAATTTAATGTGAATTTAATTGACAGAAGACAAATATGGCACAAAAAGATGGGGAGAAAATAAGATAATGCATGTGGCATTACATTTTTAAAAATTTTTATTTATTTTCTTATTTAGTTTTTTGGCTGTGTCGGGTCTTAGCTGCCACATGCGGGATTTTTGTTGTGGCATGCAGGCTTCTCTGTAGTTGTGGTATGCTGGCTCCACGGCGTGTGGGCTCTGTAGTTTGCAGGCATGTGGGCTCTCGCTGAGGCATGAGCTCAGTAGTTGTGGCATGGGCTTAGTTGGCCCACGGCATGTGGGATCTTAGTTCCCCAACCAGGGATCGAACCTGCGTCCCCCTGCACTGGAAGGCAGATTATTTACCACTGGACCACCAGGGAAGTCCTGACATTACATCTTAAACTGCACAATGCTCTCCTACTTTTAATACTTGAGAAATATTTTACTTGATATTTAAAAATATTAAATTCTTTAAATTTTTTCTATTTAAAAATGTTGTAGTAAAATATATGTAACATAAGACTTGCCATTTTAACCATTTTTAAGTGTCCACTTCAGTGGCATTAATGACATTCTCAGTGTTGTGCAACCATCACCACTAGTATTTCCAATCCATTTAGATTATTTTATTCTTAAAGTATTTTAAAAAAAATACTATAGGAGATACTTTGTTATATATTAGAATTAGAAATGTAAGAAATGCAACCTTATGCTTTCTAGTAATTCACATTACTTGTAGTTCCTTTATTAATAGGTTGGCCTTGATTTCATACTGTAGTTTAATAGCGTTATTAAAGAAAAAAAAGAACTTTATGTATAAACACTATTTCTACAAAGTCCCAATGATTGCAGGGAAAAAAAGTTCATTTAGACAAGGAGCTTACCGGATGCTTTGAAAATAACTCAGTTATGTACATCTATGTTAACAAATAAAAACGGCCCAGAACCTTAAAACAAACTACATCAAACAGAGAACTGACCTTTTGCACTCTTGTTTCTTTAGTTTGAATGGACAGATTTGATTAACACATCATAAAGACACAAACATACTGAAGCTATGCTCTTTAATACAGTGATAATTTCAGGTAACTTTTTTTTTAGGAAAGTATTCCCAAACAGAAACATGTGAGATTTAATAAAAGTACTGAATTAATGTGAAATCAGGTTAACAAGATACACTGGGCATCACGCCACCACCCCCTCACCAAACACTAAGAACTTGCTAAATTAAAACAAATTGAATATTTTTCTGTGACTTTTCAAATCTCATATATTCCTTTCAAAATCTGTCCCCTGAAATATGGTGCTTAATCACAAGGTGACTTGTTTATAATCATTCACTTATAGAGTAAATTTTGGTTTATTATTGAAAGCACAGCATCTGAAGAGAGAAGTCTATTATTTATTTTTTCCTCAGATATATAATGCCAGGCCCAAATGTGATAACATGCCACATTTGTTTGTTGATTTTTGTCTGTTTCATGAAGAGCTTGTTTGCAGGTGTAACAAATCACCCATAAAATTGCCATTTCAATTATTTCATATGCCAACATTTGAAATTCACCATCACGAAAATTATGAAGGACTTCCCTGGTGGTCCGGTGGTAAAGAAGCCGCCTTACAATGCAAGGGACGCAGGTTCGATCCCTGGTCAGGGAACTAAGATCCCACATGCTGCGGGGCAACTAAGCCCACATCCCACAACTCACACACCTCAACGAGAGTCCACGTGCCCTGGAGCCTGCGCACCACAACTAGAGAAGAGAAAATCCTCACGCCACAACTAGAGAGAAGCCCACGCACCAAAATGAAGAGCCCGTGCGCCGCAACTGAGACCCGATGCAGCCAAAAATAAATAATAAATAAATCTTTTTAAAAAGTTATGAAATAGAATCAACCGAAAAAAGAATTCTTCCTTGGAATTTACTGTTTAGTTATTTTCGTAAAAATCTGTGATCATGTAGAAATCCTGAGGCAGTTTTCCAAAACCAAAACAAGGAGAAATATGAAAATAAATATTTGGATAATTTAGATCTCAAAGGAGAAATACATTGCTCACTAATTTATTCATTGAATGAGTATTAACTCACTCATATTAGAACAGACTTTGGATTATTCATTTCAATTTGTTCTTTGTTGGGAAATCCATTGATTTCATCCCTCAAAAATCCCCAGTTATGAATCTTCTACAAATTGGTCTTAAACATTGCTATAAAATCAGTTGATTGTGTACTTACTGTAATTAAGTTACCCTACCCCATAAGTAGACTCTATGGAGGATGTAGTAGATTTATAAAAACGATCCCTGCCCTCAAACTACATAAAACTAACCCACATGAATCTAACCCACACTTAGAGAACTACATATGATATATCAGTTAGGCTGAAATAATCCATTATTTAGTGCATAAAGTCTGTGGAGAAGGAGTATGGTAACGAAGTGGTCTTTAAAATGCTAGTGACAGTGGGAAGCAGGGATACTTTTATTCAAATATAATGAGTGTTTCAGGTCAATCATGCCTGTTGCTATACAATGAAGCTTTCAGTTAATCACTACATGCAAGTCTATGTGGCCCATCATGGACAAGAATGCTGAACATTTAACTAAAATTCAAGGCAGGGCAGACTACTGACTCATTAACTTCCAGACTGTCTTGACCCTGAGAATGTTGCCTAAAAGCATTTATCAAATGCCCACTTGCTGTGTATGTGTATCCTAGTAGTAAGAAATAATCATCAATCTATTCAGGTCACTATTACTGAAATCAAAGATTACCAGCTATCGTTCCATTCTTGCGTTAGTTTACTCAAGATTCAGAGCCCAGGAGAGAGAACCCAAGGGTTTGCCCTTTGTTTGTGTCCTCACCCTTTGCCGGTAAAAGGGCATGGAATCTTACAGTCCCATCAAGCCCTTGCATGCTGGATGAGAAGTAATTCCCTCAAGTAACTGGCATAAACAAGAAGTGGAATTGCTAGCTGGGGGTGTTCAGTCTTTCACAAAGTCCCTAAAAATAATATTATCTTCCATCTTCAGAATGGGAAAACTGCTGAATATAGAATGTCCTTTTTGTTCTTCCATTTCCTTCAAGAGTATTTTGATTCCTATAGGTCCTTAAAGCCTGCTGACATGGTAATGTGCATAAAAGCAGTGATTAGCAAGAACTGGACGTATTTACCAAGTTCTAGAAGAGTATAATCTAAGAGGAATAACGATGAGAACAAACCAATATGCATATAGGACAGGTACTATATTAGTTCACTGGGGCTGCCGTAACAAAGTAGCATCAACAGGGTGGTTTGAACAGCAGAAATGTATTATCTCAAGTTCTGAGGCTAGACCTCCAAAATCAAGGTTTTGGCAGGGTTGGTATCTTCTGTGGAGCTCAGTCTGTTGCAGGTCCCTCTCCTTGGCTTCTAGCTGTTCTTCTTTTTCCCATTTCTCTTCATATCGTCTTTCCCCTGCATCTGCCTCTGTGTTCACTTTCTCCTTTTCAGGATACTGGTCATATAGGGTCAGGGCTCACCCTAATGACCTCACTTTAACTTACGTCTGTAAAGACGCTGAAACCATGGTTAAATCCATTTCACCTGCCTTTACTAATCAAGGCCATTTTAAGATTTGCATGCCCTCCAGGCCGCAGGTAGCCTTAACGATAAGTTGTTTGCCTGAGTTGTTTTCTAGGAACTTGGCGTCAGCTGCCTCTAAATCAATCTGAATCTAAGACCCTCCAACTGGGCATGCGCTAGCGTCCTCTCGTTGACCTGAACTGACAGAGGCCTGTAGCTTAGTTACGCCTGCGCAGAACCACACACCTTCCTCCAATCACCTTTCCCCATGCTCCCCAGGCCTCAAACCGCCGTGCTTTCTCATTTGTTATCCCATCGGTACCCGGAGCCCCTTGCCTTCAGGGAAGGCGGAAGGCGGCTTTGGGATTCGTTTTCCTGCTCCTCGCTGGACTGCCTTGCGAGTCAACGCTTTCTTCTCTGCAGACCTCGGTGTCTCAGCGCTTTGACTTGACAGGTAAGACGAGCCTGGCTCGGTAGCAATCTCATCTCCAAGTAAGGTCACTTTCAGACCTGTTGCAGTTAGGACTTCACGTTTCTTTTTGGGGGAGAACACAATTCAACCCGTAGCAAGTTATGGTCAAGCGAAAGTGAAAGAATCCATTAAAATGAAATTATTATCCATTACATGTGAGATTTAAACTTAAGAGAGAAATTACAACTGTATCTTTCTTATATTACATGACTAATGTGGATAAAGATATTGCATAAATATAACCAAGGCATTGCCCTTTATTTTCAATGAGGATGTTCAAAATAAATTTTATTTTCATCGTCCTCTTGTCCCACTACCAATGAATACTTTTCCTAAAAAAATAGGAGAATAGAAGTAAAGGGATTGCTCACATAATAAAATGAAAATCTAATAAGAAATTGTAGGGGGACTTCCCTGGCGGTCCAGTGGTTAAGACTCTGTGCTTCCAATGCAGGGGGTGCAGGTTTGGTCCCTGGTAGGGGAACTTAACATCCCACATACTGCAAGGTGCAGGCAAAAAAAAAAAAAAAAAAAGAAGAAAAAGTGGTACCCTAAAATAATTAGTATGTTGTTTCTGTTCTCTGGTTTTTAAGACCTAGAAACTTGCTCTGTGCTAGGAGAAAAAAAATCTATGAACAAAAACACTGTAAACTTTTCTAGGCTAAAATGAGAAGTTAGATGAGGAAATTTACGTTGAGCACTACTTATAATTTAAGCACCATCGAGCAACAAGCAGCCTGGGTTTACACAGAGCAAATCATGCCAAACAAACCTGATTGCTTTTTTTATTGAATTACAAGATTAGTGGATGAATGCAAAGTGGGAGATGTAATACATTTGGATTTTAGCAAAACATTTGATACAGCGTCTCATGAACTCTGAAATGAATTCAAAGAGTCAGGAATATTAACACTGAGGTAAGGAATAGAAATTCAATGAAGGATTGCAAAGAAAAAGAAGTCATAATCAACCATGATATGGCAGCCTGGGAACACATCATTATAGGTACTACAGCGATCACAGGATTTATTCAGTCCATATTAACATTCATACAGCTTTCTCAGGCTTGATAAAAAGAAATGGAATAAAGGATTCAGAATGCACCCCATGATTTCAGGCCGTATGTACAGTCAATCCAGATTTGGGGGAAGGAGAAAATAGACAGCCTCAAACGTTTTTGATGCCTTTAAAAATAGTTATTTATACCACTGGATCATTTAATTCACTTAATGCTCCAAGATTTTGTTGTGATGCTATTATTTGATCCCTTTTCTGTGTCTCAAGATGAGCCAGTTTTTTTTTTTTTTTTTTGCGGCACGCAGGCCTCTCACTGTTGTGGCCTCCCCCGCTGCGGAGCACAGGCTCCAGACGCACAGGCTCAGTAGCCATGGCTCACGGGCCCAGCCGCTCCGGGGCATGTGGAATTTTCCTGGACCGAGAGCACGAACCCGCGTCCCCTGCATCAGCAGGCGGACTCCCAACCACTGCGCCACCAGGGAAGCCCGGGATGAGCCAGTTTTTGACATCATCCATATTCTTACGTAGGGTAAGTCATAGTGTACTTTAGTATAAGTCTGGCTGGCCTTACACTAAAGATCAATGAAGAAGATAACACAAGCTCTCTTGGTTGCCCGACTTTTTAGCGTTCAGGAGACTGAAATCCCACCACCTGTGTGTGGACTTCACGTTAGATACCGCCCTCAAGGTGCAAGTTAAAAGGATACCTAATTAAGTAAATAGGAAGGAGTAGAAGCATTCCAATGAAATTCGCAGTTGATAGCTAAATTGGGAGGTGCTGCTAAAAGCAATGAGACCAGTAAAATTAAAGCTGGTCTTGTGGCACAGCTGAGAGATGTGTATGTCAAATGCAAAGCGCAAGAGTCGCTTAGAAAGGAGAAAAACATTCAGCAGAAATGCCGGAGGCGACAGGAAACAGCAAGTTGCACGTGAGTTTACAATGTCAGATATCACTCAAGAGATGTAGCAGAATGTTTGATCTATTAGATGAGTTTAAAAAAGATTCATCAGTTTCTAATATAATGCTAAAGTCCCTTCTGGAAGACTGAGCTTATTCCCTTTGGAAACATCCTTTTCCAGAATAACAAAAAGGTACAGAGGGAAATCAGAGCATAGCAACAAAAAATGATTATGAAGTGGCAGGATAGTCTCACAATGAAAGATCAAAATGTGTTTAGTATTGTTAAAAGGAAAAGGAATTACACAGTTAATCTGCGGATGTATAATAATATCTGTTGAGGTGAGTAGTAAAAGAGAGTCAGTATTTCCTAAAGAGCAGGAGGACAGTTGAAAAAACTGAGAATAAATTTATAACCACATTAATAAAAAATTAAAATCTTGAGAAGGGGAGACACTATATATCTGAGAAAGTCTTCAAATTTCACCCTTTGATTAACTGACTTGAATATGCCAAAAAAGTTAGAAATGCAATGGATTTCTTTTTGGTTATCAGATTTTTTAATTGAAGTATAGTTGATTTACAGTGTTAATTTTTGCTGTATAGCAGAGTGATTCAGTTATACATATATAAATATACATACATTGTTTTTTCATATTCTTTTTCATTACGGTTTATCATAGGATACTGAATATTGTTTTCTGTGCTATATAGTAGGACCTTGTTGTTTATCCATTCAGTATATAATAGTTTACATCTGCTGATCCCAACCTCCCACTCCATCCCTTCCCCAGACCCCTCGCCCTTGGCAATCACAAGTCTGTTCTTTATGTCCTTGATTCTGTTTCTGTTTCGCAGATAGGTTCATTTGTGTCATATTTTAGATTCCACATATAAGCGATATCATATGGTATTTGTCCTTCTGACTTACTTCACTTAGTATAATAATCTCTAGTTGCACCCATGTTGCTACAAATGGCATTATTTCCTTCTTTTTTTATAGCTGAGTAGTATTCCATTGTACATAAGTACCACATCTTCTTTATCCATTCATCTGCCGATTGACATTTAGTTTGTTTCCATGCCTTGGCTATTGTGAATAGTGCTGCTATGAACACAGGGGTTCATGTATCTTTTTGGATTAGAGTTTTGTCTGGATATATGTGCAAGAGTGGGATTGCTGGGTCACGTGGTAGCTCTATTTTTAGTTTTCTAAGGAACCTCCATACTGTTCTCCATAGTGGCTGTATCAATTTACATTCCCACCAACAGTGCAGGAGGGTTCCCTTTTCTCCACACTCTCTCCAGCATTTATTGTTTGTAGACTTTTTAATAACGGCCATTCTGACCGGTGAGAGGTGATACCTCATTGTAGTTTTGATTTGCATTTCTCTAATAATTAGTGATGTTGACCATTTTTCCATGTGCCTGTTGTCCATTTGTATTTCTTTGGAGAAATGTCTGTTTAGATCTGCTGCCCATTTTTCGATTGGGTTGTTTGTTTTTTTGTTGAGTTGTATGAGTTGTTTGTACATTTTGGAAATTAAGCCCTTGTCAGTCTCATCATTTGCAAATATTTTTCCCATTTTGTAGGTTGTCTTTTCGTTTTGTGTATGGTTTCCTTTGCTGTGCAAAAGCTTGTAAGTTTGGTTAGGTCCCATTTCTTTATTTTAATTTTTATTTCTTGCAAGTCAAAACTACAATGAGGTATCACCTCACACTGGTCAGAATGGCCATCACCAAAAAATCTACAAACAATAAATGCTGAAGAGGGTATGGAGAAAAGGGAACCCTCTTGCACTGTCGGTGGGAATGCAAATTGATATAGCCACTAGGGAGAACAGTATGGAGGTTCCTTAAAAAACTACAAATAGAGCTACCATGGGACCCAGCAATCCCACTACTGGGCATATACCTTGAGAAAACCATAATTCGAAAAGAGTGATGTACCACACTGTTCATTGCAGCTCTGTTTACAATAGCCAGGACATGGAAGCAACCTAAGTGTCCATTGACAGATGAATGGATAAAGAAGATGTGGCACATATATACAATGGAATATTAGTCAGCCGTAAAAAGAAACGAAATTGAGTTATTTGTAGTGAGGTGGATGGACCTAGAGCCTGTCATACAGAGTCAAGTAAGTCAGAAAGAGAAAAATAAATACCATATGCTAATACATATATATGGAATCTAAAAAAATAAGTGGTTCTGAAGAACCTAGGGGCAGGACAGGAATAAAGATGCAGACGTAGAGAATGGACTTGAGGACACGGGGAGGGGGAAGGGTAAGCTGGGACAAAGTGACAGAGTGGCATAGACATATATACACTACCAAATGTAAAATAGTGGTAAGCAGCCACATAGCACAGGGAGATCAGCTCTGTGCTTTGTGACCACCTAGAAGGGTGGGATAGGGAGGGTGGGAGGGAGACGCAAGAGGGAAGGGATATGGGGATATATGTATACGTGTAGGTGATTCACTTCACTATACAGCAGAAACACAACATTGTAAAACAATTACATTCCAATAAAGGTGCTAAAAAAATTTTTTTTATTTCTATTGCCTTGGGAGACTGACCTAAGAAAACATTGGTATGATTTATGTCAGAGCATGTTTTGCCTGTGTTGTCTTCTAGGAGTTCTATGGTGTCATATCTTATTATGGTGTCATATCTTACAAGTCTTTAAGCCATTTTGAGTTAATTTTTGTGTATGGTGAGAGCGAGTGTTCTAACTTTATTTATTTACATGCGGCTGTCCAACTTTCTCAACACAACTTGCTGAAGACGCTGTTTTTTCTCCATTGTATATTCTTGTCTCTTTTGTCGAAGATTAATTGACCGTAGGTGTGTGGGTGTATTTCTGGGCTCTCTATTCTTTTACATAGATCCATATGTCTGTTTTTGTGCCAGTACCACACTGTTTTGATTACCGTAGAGAAATGCAATGGCTTTCTGAACAAGGGTTTGCCAAGAACTTAAGAATTTTCTTGATAAACTGAGAGATTCAATAACTTATTTGAATAAAAATTCAAATTCCAATACACATTTTTCATATATACATTATGACCATAACTATTGGATCTGCATGTCCTTTCCTTCCTTCCTTTCTCCCTTCCTTCCTCCCTCCCTCCCTTCCTCCCTTCCTTCCCCCCTTCCCTTCTTCTCCCTATCTCCCTTTCTCCCATCTTTCCTTCTTTCCTTCCTTCCTCCCCCCCTCCCTCCCTCCCTTCCTTCCTTCCTTTCTTTGTCCCTTTCTCTCTCCCTCCCTCCCCCCTCTTTCTTTCCTTCTTTTTCTCCTTCTTTCTTTTTCCCTTCCTTCCTTCCTTCCTTTTCTTTCTTTCTCCCTTCCACCCTCCCTCCCTCCTTCCCTCTTTCTCTTTCTTTCCTTCCTTCTTTTCTTTTTTCCTCCCTCCTTCCCTCCCTCCCTCCCTCTCTCTCTCTCCTCTCTCTCTCTCTCCCTCCCCCCTCTCTTTCTCTCTCTCTCCCTCTCCCTCCCTCTCTCTCTCTTTTGGCATGATTAACCATGTTTTTAAGTGGTTTGTGTGCTACCCTGTTTCTCAACCAGAACAGTGGGCATTTGGGCCAGACAATTCCTGAGCAGGACTCCCGTGCATTATAGCATGTATGGCATCTGCAACCCCCAGACACTACATGCCAGTAGGTCCTCCAGGACGATATCAGTCAAACCCTTACACACACACACACACACACACACACACACACACACATTTCTAAGTTCCCCTAATGTCACCCTCTATCCCAGAAAAGTTCAAAAAAGTTTTAAGCACACTCACCATAGCAAACTCATTAATTAAGGTTTCCATATTTAGGTTTATTGTCATACCTGCTTGGGGAATTCAAGGGTCGGTGTCACAAGAACCTTGTATCAGTCAGGATATATTAGCTTGTGCTAAGTGGCTTACAAAAACAAAGTTTATTTTTCTGTCTACATATCCACCATAGGTCAGCTGCAGTCCTGTCTCAGACTTTGTTTTGATAGTGCAGTCTTAAGGCAGAACATTGATGGTTGTTATGGCACAGGGAAAAAGAACATGGTAACCAGCTTCTGCTCTGAAGTTACACTAGCACTTCGGTTCATACTCATTGGCCGAAGGGTGTCACTTGCCCGTGCTTGAGTTCCAGAGAATGGGGATATACAACTTTTCTGCTGGGGGGGGCATTTAATATGAGTAAACAAACCGTCTTTGGCTCTTAATATTCTTTTTGAATTTCAAGGAAAATAACGTTGGAATTCATCATAAAATCTCCCATAGTGGAAATGACACCTTTAAACAAGGTGATGGTTGCTACACCGATATTCATAGTAAAAATGTTAGGGAAACATGGAACAGAACTGCTTTGCATCTGGCCATGCAGAGTTTTCTAGAGATGAGAGGGTCAAAATTACCACACCAGAACTTGTCTCACTGACTTCCTTACTCCTGTTACTGTGATATGTGTATTGTTGTGTTTATAAAACAAGTAATTCTTAATTACTTCAACATATTTATTGAATAAGCTCTGAAAATGAGAAACATAAAGAAGACACAACTTCTCTTGAGGAAGTCAGTGTCGGAGGCAAGAAGGACACAGAGATCATTGTCTGTGATTCAATGTGTGAAATTTTATATTACAGATATCTAATAAGTATCTGAGTCCAGTTAGGCGAGCAGTTAATCTTGCTTGAATGTGGATATGGAGGCATCTTTATAGATGAAATGATGTAGGGCCCAAGCACGTAAATTTGGTGGATAATTTCAGGTAGATAATGGAGACTGGCATGTGAGGAGAGAGAGAGAGAAAATCTGGGATTGTCAGAATCTTCTGGGAACCTTTCTTAAGCTATGCATCCCCATCCCCCCACTCCCCATGACGCAACAGAAAAAAGCAGGAGACATGCTCATTCTGATAAAACTTCCAAGGTGATTCTAATGCACGCACAACCCTTACGAATATCATCACCACCACCACCACCACCGCTCCATGCTTTGATCTGCTCTCCAGTAGATCAACAACCCACCCAGCTGGGTTCTTTAACATTGGAATCACTTGGGGTTTTGTTTTAAAATAAAGATTCCTGAGTTTCAGATTCAGTAGGCCTGGGATAGGGCCCAGGAATCCTAATCCCATGTGATTCTACTATAAGTGATCCACCAACCTCACTTACGTGGGATATAGGACGTGAGGAAGTATGCCTGGGGTTGAGGTTATTGGGAGAGGCTGAAACTAGAGCTTGAAATTCTTCTGTGGAAAGATAAGGGGTTCAAACAGAAATAGAGACACAGACATAGAGAACAAACGTGTAGATACCAGGGGCGAAGGCGGGGGTCGGATGAATTGGGAGATTGGGATTGACATGTACACTATTGATACTATGTATAAAGTAGATAACTAATGAGAACCTACTGTATAGCACAGGGAACTCTACTCAGTGCTCTGTGGTGACCTAAATGGGAAGGAAATCCAAAAATGAGGGGATATGTGTATATGTATAGCCGATTCACTATGCTGTACAGTAGAAACTAATACAATATTGTAAAGCAACTATACGCCAATAAAAATTGAAAAAAAACTAAAACCAGGAAAAAAAAAAAGATAAGGGGTTCGTGCAGCCTGTAAATATGTGGATCCACTCTTCTGCCTACCGCAACATGCAGGTATAGGATTGCAAACCAGTAGGAAGAAAATTCAATTTTACTGTATGTAATTTAATTCATAAAAGAAAATGGCTCAACTGATTCTTCATATAAAGCAAGTTCTAGAGACTCAGCTTTTGGCCAAGGTGAGCCATCAAAGTCTATTAAGCGTAAGTATGAAGAGTGATATTTTTGTTTAAAAAAAATGTTCTTTTGTAGATGTGTGAAGGGTATATTGGGGGCTATGGAGTGGAGACAAGCTCATCAATTAGAATGCAATTAGTTACGGCAAGAGATGGATGAGGATCATAATTAGACCCTGGAGCCTCATTTTCTAGAAATTGTGACTTCCTCTGGGAAAAGCCTAAGAGAAGGACCCTGGGTTTATGCTCCTCCCTTTCCCCTTACCCAATAGTAGTGTCTGCTTTCCATGTTAAAAGCACAAGGAAATTGTGGAGAACACAAAGCTATCGTCTTCACATCTGTTCTCAAGAAGCTTAAAATCTGACATTCTAAATGATGAAAAGGAATAAACCAAGAAAGAAAGGGTGTGTGGGAAGGTTCTGAGCGCAGGCTTGGTCTGGATAAGAACGGTGGTACCCTGGTGTGGAGAGACTGCTTTTAAATACATTGCCAATGATGCTAGGGAGGTCAGCATAATACCCACATCTGAAACAAGTTGGTTGGAGGGTCTTTGAAATTCTGCCCCAAATTGCAACTCAGTAGTAACATTGTGGCTCATTTATAAGTTACAGAAGAGACTAAAGGAACAGGTCTGTTTGAACAGTTATTCAGTGTTGGCCTTCATTGCAGAATACTGTGTGAGCCTGAAGATTGGAGTTTGGATGTATGTCTTTATTCTCTACCTATCATGATCCATCAACTCATCCTAATAAAAAAAGAATTCCAGGGTTGACGTTTTGGGGCTTCCAGCTTGAGGAAGATGGCCTTTAAAGCATTATTGAGTAGAGTGTCTTTGAACACACACATTTATATGTATTTAGGCTAGTGAATCAACCTGGCTTCTGTTACCGATGCTTTCTGTTATAGGTCCTAACGAGCGAAAGATTGAAATCAGAAAGTTAAAAGAGCAAAAATAGCCCTATATAGTTCAGGCATCCATCACTTGGGGCCTATTAGAGTAATTGGCACTGAGAAACAGGGTAGCTGAAAACTTTTGATGCCAATAGAAACCAGATAAGAGGTAGACTCCGGTCTCGTAGCATCGCAGCATGAACAGGAGTGGATGGGGGCTGGACAAGGAATGGAGCAAAGCAAAAGGAGTATCTGGCCAAGGCCCATCATCAAGGTGAGCAGGAGTCAGTGCATCAGGAAGGATATATATATATTTTAAATTTATTTATTTATGGCTGTGTTGGGTCTTCGTTTCTGTGCGAGGGCTTTCTCTTGTTGTGGCAAGCGGGGGCCACTCTTCATCGCGGTGCGCGGACCTCTCACTGTCGCGGCCTCTCTTGTTGCGGAGCACAGGCTCCAGATGCACAGGATCAGTAGTTGTGGCTCACAGGCCTAGTTGCTCCGCGGCATGTGGGATCTTCCCAGACCAGGGCTCGAACCCGTGTCCCCTGCATTGGCAGGCAGATTCTCAACCACTGTGCCACCAGGGAAGCCCAGGAAGGATCTTAACAGGACCTAAAAGCTGAGGACAGCCAGAGTCACACACATAGGTAGACTACACCAAGGAAAACTGGAAGCAACCTTCTTATCGAGCACTAGATGCTTCTGATCAGAAGGGGCAGTTTCTCCTGTTCACGGAGAGGGTGGGTTATAATGAAAATACTTAGAGAAATTTGAGTTCTAAGTTAATTTGTGGGGGACTTAGAGACAAATAAAACCTTTTAGTAACACTTGGCCGCTTTCTCTGTCTTGAAGAGACTTCCGGCTATTGCTCTGTCCTGCCTTTTTAGTCGCTCTTGTCAGTCCCTTGTGTGTGTTCTTCTTGCTCTGCTGGCCATCCTTGGCCTTTTTGTAGTCTCACTTTATGGATTCTCCCTGGGTTATCTCTTTGAAGCCTACGGTTCCTATCACCACTTATTTTGACGTATTCTAAAAATCTAATTCGTAACCCCAGCTCCAAATCCCAATTTCAGATTTCCTGCTGGACATCTGGGTATTCCACAAGACTCTCAAATGTATCGTGTCCCAAACCGAACCCAACAATTATCCTCTTACAGGCCCTTTGTTTCCCTGCACTGGTCCCACACCTCACCCTATAAGCATTTACTCTGGAAAGTCTTCTACAGCTCACCCTCCAACTGTATCTCCTTGCTTATGCTATCTGTATTTTGTATTAGTGTCACATAACTAATTGAAATAATAAGTTGCTTAAATTTGACCTTGTGTGACACGTATTTTAATAACATAGTAAGCAAACATTGAATAATTGTGTCCTATTGCTAATTTGATAAACACAGCAGGGACAGTGGGGCAATGGAATTCCAAATATCTTATGTGCACAGACATGAAGATGACCAGGGATATTAATGAGTTGGGAAGTCTAGAGCCGATCTTTACCCCTGTATGTGGCACAGTAGGGCAGTATCCTCTGTGTCTGTCCTCTAGAAGCAGAAGATAAAAGCCATAAAGATCATGTGCAAAATTATCCTGGACTGTGTTGACGGGGTGTGTCAGACCTGACTTGCAGAGCCTATAATGTGTCCACTGTTTCCTGCTTCAGGAGAACCCAGTCATTTTGGTTCTGGCATAAGAAATATCCCAACCTTGCCTACGGGTTGGAGGAAGGGAAAGGAATAGTTGTGTTATATTGATATTTTTTGTTTCGCCACTGAGGCCGGAGGGCTAACGTGCCTAAGAGAGTGATGGGTTAGAGAAGAGGAATACAAACTGTACACACTGCTGAGAGAGTCTGGCTCTCCCGCTGAGCTCTGTAAGATACTGGATTGAGTCCTTCCGTGACAGGCACAGAGGCTGAGTATGGGCATGCTCTGAATCTGACAGTCAAGTGGTCTTGAGAGAGCTATTCTTATAAATGTACAGTGTTACTGGTGGGTATTAATAGATATGGAAGACACTGTATTAAGACTGATTTTGGCCCGGAAAACTCTTTTGGGTTTCATGTATTTTGTCTGGTTTCCCTCAAGAACATTTTTAGTTTTTGCTTCTGGCTCTGTTTTCCTTTTGTCTCCAGAGTAAGAATTCTATCTCATCTCAACTTTTGCTACTAAATCTGGGAATAATTCTAGAATAATCAGTTTATAACCTGATTTATTGACCTGGATGACTTTCTGTGTTCTTGAGTGTAACTGTACACTGTGACTTTTTAAAGTTATGTATAGGTGTTCTACGATTTACTTAACCAGTTTTCAAATTTGGACCCTTAGTTGCTTCTAGGGGTTTTCTGTATTGTTATAAATTTTAGATAGATTTGTCTTCATATTTTTATCTTAGAGTTTTGTTATTGTTGTTGTTAAATTTCTTAGGAGTGAAAGCACTGGATCACAGGATATGCTGTTGTCGCATTATTTTAACTTTCGCTGAAGTTTTAATCAACCAGCAAAGGTCATTTTTGAGAAAATAATGAAGCCATATTCCTGAATAAAAGGTAACCATGCAAAAACAAATCAATGAAATTTTTCCAGTTAAGATAAGTGACTGGAAGTTCAGGGTAGTTTATTGAATATTAGGGTAATTGATTAGCTACAGGGAGATGTAAATATACTCTGGGCTTAGGAGGAACATTGGTAAAGACCTAGGAACATTGTCTCCTTTTTCTTTCTGAGGAAAACATTTTTTTCTTGTAGTGAATAATATCTTATGGCCATAGAACCATAGAATCCCAAAGTACATGCAGACCTAGGCATAGCTGTTGACATCAAAAGGGGATAAACACAGTGGTGTAGCTATATGTAACAGGAGACAGAAGGAAACACCAACTGTATGTATGGATCTCAAAAGACGCAACACAGAGAAGGAATGAGAGAAGAAAATAGCAGAAGGCAACAAGACAAAGGAGACACAGAAGGTAGATAATCTACCATGGTATACAGGGGTTCAGAAAGTATAGGATCAAAATTAGTTTGGATAGAAAAGAGGAACCTAAATATCCAACACTGGAAAGTGGTTAAATATATTGAGATGACTGATCAAATTTGAATATGGGCTATATATTATATAATAGAATTTTATTGACATTAAATTTCCTGATTTTGATAATTATGCTATAATGTATAAAAGAATGTCCTTGTACTTAGAACATGAGTGCTGAGAAGGGTGAAGGCCATGATGTTTGCAGCATACTTTGAGATGGCTTAGAAACATAAGCGTGCACACACACATTATGAACACTGTGATAAATTTTAAAATGTGACCAAATGTTAACAGTTAGTAAATTTGGGTGAAGGAAATAAAGGAGTTAATTATGATGTTACTGTAACCTTTATGGAAATTTGAAGTTATTTCCAAATAAAAAGTTGAAAGAGGAGAAAATAAGAATACTCTCTATTCCCTGAAGTTATTAAAGGATGGCTTTAGTTATTCAAGGATGAATTTGTAACCCAAAATGGACCAATCATAACTTTTCTTATAACTTTTCTATTATGATCCAGCATCAAAGACTGTCTTTGGGGTCACAGTACTGGAAGATGGAAGTTTAGAACTTCTTATCCAATCACATGAAACATGTTTAATTGGCAAACTCCTCTTCTGCTCCATGGAATTTTAATGGGCCTGCTACAGAATTAGATACCTTACCCATCTTCCAGCCCTCAATGTTTAATTCAGGGATTAGCATGAGACCAAATCCAGGTCAATCAGTGTACTCCCCATGTTTTTTTAGCAAGTAGTACTATGGATGACTGTCTCTTGCCTTTGGAATTTCAATGCTAGAATAATACAGATTTAGAATTGCTTGGGTCAATATTACTAGGTCTCAAAAAGACAGCTTATTTGCAGCAGGAGATAATGAGATCAAACATGTAAAATTAAGCAGAACTGAGCTAGGAAAAAAAATGCAGAAACATCCATAATGTATTTTCAGTCCCTGGTTCAGTGATGCCTGAAACCTGAAGATCTAAGCACAGACTTCCTAGTTATAATAAATTATAAAAAATCAACAGATTCCCTTTAGTTTTAGCTTAAATTAGTTTATAGTATGCAGTTGTTGGTTTGGATATTCTACATTTGTCAATTATGTCAAATTGGTTAATTATGTTGTTCAAGTCTTTTATCCTTACTGATTTATCTGCTTGTCCTATCAGTCACTGAGAGTTGTTTTAAAGTCTTTCAATGTAACTGTGAAATTGAATGTTTCTTCTTGTAGAACTGTGAAATTTTTCACTATTTTGAGGCTATGCTAATATGTGTGTACATATTTAGAATTATTCTAGTTTTATAGTGGTTTTACCCTTTTATCATTGTGAAATGTATCTTTGATCTGTAATGTATCTTTCCTTAGAGTCTGCTTTGTTTAATATTAGTGTAGTTTTAAAAACTTCCTTTTATGTTGCTCTATAATTCTTTTATCATTCTTTTATTTTTAACTTTTCTGAATTTTAAAATTGAAAGTATCTCTTACAAGCAGCATTTATTTGAGTTTAGTTGTTTTCAAGTATTTAAATCTTCATCTTTTAATTTTAGTTCATTTACATTTAATGTTTTTACTTATATATTGGTGTTTAAATCTACCATCTTATTTGTTTTCTGTTTCTTCTATTTGTCCTATGTACCTTGTTTTCTCTAAGTCTTCTTTTGTTTGTATTTAATTGTTAAATTCCATACCCATTAGCTTGTTAGTTATACATTCTTGTACTATTTTTACTGTTACAACATTCCTTGACATATTAACACCCGCCCTAGAGATTACAACACACGTTTTTGACCGATTAAAGTCAAATATAAGTGAATACCTTTACTATTTTCCAGACAATACAATGACCTTAGAACAGTATATGTTTTAAACTTAAAACATTGTATTTCTTTTATACTGTCAATAACTATTTAAGTTTGCTTATGGATTTCCAAATACATTGCTCTTTCAAATACTTTTTCTTCACTTTTATGCTTCCCTCTTTTATGTTTCATCTGCCTGATGAACTCCCTTTAGAATTTACTGAGCAAAACATATGGAAAATGACGGTGTCTGATCAGAGATGAGCATAGCCCTTTTCTGGAGATGCAGATCGGGGATAACTTACAGCTACGCCTAATTCATTTCAGTTGAAAAGTTGGCAGTAGTATGTAGGCGGCTGTTAGAGCAAACAATCTCATAGACCTCTCCTGGTTTTTGACTCTACAGCACTCTTCTGTCTTAGAATTTTGGCCTCAGTTCCTAACACTAACTGTCAAACTTCCAGATCTTTATTTTGGATACATAGACTGCGAACCACATTGCATTCTGTCGGGCAATCTACCTGACAAGATTAACCAGAGATTAATCTGGTTAAACTCAAACTCATGAGGTTGGAAGTTTTACTGAACGATACTTACTAGCTGATCTACGTTGAACAAAAATTACCTCCTAATTTATGTGTACTTCCCAATACCATGTAAATTACAAAGTATCTTTTTGTTTTATGCTCAATCAATTCATATAGTTAATTTTCCATGAAAAACTGAATTATGTATGTTGCTGATTGTATAAAATCAAGACCATTTAATATTTTTTGACATTGAATTTCAAATTTGTTAATGTATACACATTCTAGCTAAGTCTGAAAAGTTACTGACAATTGTTCAGTGGGTTTTGTCTGCACTATTCAACTATAACATTCCTTTGAGTAAAAAAGCATTTCATGTTCTCAGCATAAAGTTTTGTTACTGAGAGTGTGCCTTTTACACATCTGAACAGCCTGAATTGAGTTTTATTTTGAATTTTGTACCTGCTTCAAAGACTATTGGCACACAGGTAAAGCTTTATGAAAATACATGGAGGTTGTAAATGCCATGAAAATGCCACTTTTCTACTCTTGAAACATATGTCTGTAAATGACAGGTGATTATTGATTTGTTGGTGGAAAAATGCACAAAAAGTACTGACCTCACCCACATCTTCACTCATATATCTCTTACATTTAGCAGAGAAATCACAATACTGTATACTTTTCAACCAGAGC
This sequence comes from Delphinapterus leucas, assembly GCF_059928025.1. Taxonomy (NCBI): domain Eukaryota; kingdom Metazoa; phylum Chordata; class Mammalia; order Artiodactyla; family Monodontidae; genus Delphinapterus; species Delphinapterus leucas. Next base: position 66,556,968 of record NC_143137.1, on the reverse strand, counting down.
ACTTAACAATTGATGGTGTCACGGCTCCCATGTGTCTCTCCATTTTGATTCTTCGACTAGTCTCGTAAGTAGGTCCCTTATCAACTCGGGCTCTCTCCCTCATACTTTGAGCTGAACACAGGTAAAATGATACTTTAGAAAGGATTACACTCCAAGGAAAAAAACTGTCCTTTAGCATGTTGATCTGCTGAAGGAAAACCAAATGCAACTTGCAGCAAAATACATGTTTATCTCTCTTAGTCCATCAGAGAGATGAAAAATGGCTACTCTTTTTACTTTTACCTAATCAAAAGCTTCAATCTGTTTGTTCCCAGGCTTTACAGCCCAGGCTTTACAGCCCAGCCTTGTGCTATTGTATATTGATTGTGCCTGAGGGCACCTCCTTGTGGAGAACAATTGATTTTTCTTTGTTAGCAAAGCGATTTTAATAGTCTTTCTACAGGCTGTCATGTTTCAAGGCCCCAGAATCAAGATGCACCTGTTACTAGAACTGAGTGATCAATCGCTCAACCCACAGAAAATGTGCCTGTCTGCTGTGCTGAAACACCTCCACGGCAATTACTCAGAAGGTGACTTTAACTAGTTTTGATAAATATGCTTCCTGGGAGTCTCAGGTGGGTTATCTTAAGAAGTTTTACCTCTGGAGCCCGAAGCTAGGTGTTTTGTTACATTGCCATTAAGAGAGCTGAGTTGCAAAAACAGAGTTTTGCTGTCTGTTACTTTAGTAGTTTCATGCCAAACTTCCTTGCTAAAGAAACTAGCCCAAAGTAAAGATCACTGCTTTGAAGAGTGAGTGATGGTGATAACTCTATGTGTATTGCCCTTGATATTTGAAAACAGCTCCTCTAGATAGATAGTTGTGTGGCAGGACTAAAAAGTCAAAGGTAGGCTCTGGAGCTTACTTCTGTACAGTCGCTGTCTCTTCTCCTTGAGCAGTAGTGACTACTGTTTCCTTAATGTCATACAAAGTATCCCCCTTTTTTTTTTAAAAAACCTCTCCATGAATCTGGCTCAGAAGGTTTTTCTATGTGTGTATGGAGGCCTCTCTGTGATCTATAGCCACACTAAATTCTTTAAAAACTTCTAGCAAACCTTAAGTGTTTGATTCATGCCGTTTAAAGAACTCCTGCCTTTAGGTCATTGTTAATGGGACCAACTTGTAAAGTTTGTAGCCTTAAAGAAACCTCCATGCTAAAAAGTTTGTTCTGCTACAGCTCAAAAACATGAAGTGACTGCCTGGAATTTGGAGTTAGTCCCAGTGTTCAGGTGAAGGAGAGGTGACTGCTTTTCAAAGAAGGACCCAAACACACTACCACTGTCTTCTACAGGGATTGTTGGGCAGGCCTGGGATCCAGGTCTGTACAGTGAACAGGAGGAAAGAAGAGTTCTGAAACAAGGCTCTGATACCACGGGTAATGTGTAGGAGAGAACTAACAAGATTCTGTTAATTAAGATCCAAGCAGAACTTGTTTCAGGAGTCATTTTATCTGACATAATTATTTCTGCAGGAAACCGGATGTTCAATGCTCCTTTTTACACTTTATCTTGCATATATTTGTACAAAAATTGTCTTCATCCGGGGCTTCCCTGGGTGGCGCAGTGGTTAAGAATCCGCCTGCCAATGCAGGGGACACGGGTTCGAGCCCTGGTCAGGGGAGATCCCACATGCCGCGGAGCAACTAAGCCCGTGCGCCACAACTACTGAGCCCGTGCACCACAACAACTGAAGCCCACGTGCCTAGAGCCCGTGCTCTGCAACAAGAGAAGCCACCCAGGGCTTCCCTGGTGGCGCAGTGGTTGAGAGTCCGCCTGCCGATGCAGGGGACACGGGTCCGTGCCCCGGTCCGGGAAGATACCACATGCCGCGGAGCGGCTGGGCCCGTGAGCCAAGGCCGCTGAGCCTGCGCGTCCGGAGCCTGTGCTCTTCAACGGGAGAGGCCTTAACAGTGAGAGGCCCGCGTACCGGGGCGGGGAGGGGGGGGGAAAGCCACCCAATGAGAAGCCCGTGCACAGCAACGAAGAGTAGCCCCGCTCGCGGCAGCTAGAGAAAAGCCCCCGTGTGGCAACAAAGACCCAACGCAGCCTAAATAAATAAATAAAAATAAAAATTGTCTTCATCCTTGTGCTGCCTACCCATCTGAGCCATCTTCATAGTCCCCATGCCTCTGCTTCGTTTTTCTTCTGTAGAGTGAGGCTTTTGCTTTTGCCTGAAGGTTTCTCTAGGGAATTAACAGGTCTTGTCATTTTGTACAGCTTCTGCAGCATGGATCAAACATTGGCGTACTATGCTAATGTGTGAAGAGAAAAAATTATCTAAAGCAGGTGAGCTTTAATGAACAAATGTGTATTTTCTCTGAGTTTGATTAGGGTGTGTGTGGTTTTGTTTTAATAAATTTATTTATTTATTTTTGGCTGTACTGGGTCTTAGTTGCTGCACGTGGGCTTTCTCTAGTTGTTGCAAGTGGGGGCTCCTCTTCGTTCCGGTGCCCGGGCTTCTCACTGGGTGGCTTCTCTTGTTGCGGAGCACGGGCTCTAGGCACGCGGGCTTCAGTAGTTGTGGTGCATGCGCTTAGTTGCTCCGCGGCACGTGGGATCTTCCCGGACCAGAGCCCGAATCCGTGTCCCCTGCATCGGCAGGCGGATTCTTAACCACTGCACCACCAGGGAAGCCCTTGTTTTGATTTTTAATTAATATGAAGAAAGTTAAGTCCAGTTCTCACAGATATTAATCAAATAAAAATTGCTACTCATTCTTGAAAAGGTACAAACGTAAAATTTACAAAATAAGTGGAGTGGAGGCTAGAACCATGAGAAAAAAATTTACCAGCAGGTTAATTATTTTGGATCTGGAACTTGGTTTTGTTTTTTAATAGTGATAAGAATGGTGGAGTACTAGGAAAGTTGTGGAAGATGCTGTTAGTTTTACTTTAAAATGAGAAGATGGTGTTTCTGTATTTTACTGTTTTCAATAAAACTTCTTAAGTGTTTTGGGAAAAAAACCCACAGAATTTCTAGCAAGTCTTGCTGAATCCTGTCAGCACTTTAAGCTTGTAGCCATCCTGTACCATAGTACTATTAGCTACCATTGCTGAGAACGTTGCGCGTGTTACCTTTATCAACGTTCAGTCAAATTCTTCAAGGTATGGACTATAGGTCATGCTTTATAAATGACATTTGAGAGAAATTTGTGAGAAATTACGAAACATCAGGTTACATACATACATAAGTGACAAAAGCGATATGTGAGCCTAGTCCAACCTCTTAACCACAGTATTATGCTGTCTCTCAGCACGATGGTGTAAATGTGACTGGAAGTTGGAGAGTCCTTGCCTGGCTCCCAACTGCAGAAAAATCCCTGACCCCCCGTAAGGGGAGAAACCTTTTCAATTCAGCAAGCATTTTGGGGAGGTCTACTACATGTTACACAGCATGGTAGACTTTGGGGATAAAATAGCAGACTAAGAAAAATACAATCCCTGATTTCAAGAATCTTGTCATGAAGTAGGGAGAGGGAATTGTCACTGAGGGACTCAGCAGGGGAAAATACCCCCTGAGCCTGGAGTCAGGGGAATGTTTAATGAGAGAGATTGCTTTTGAATAGGTCTGGAAACACAAATCAGGTGGTTAGGAGTTTAACTGTGCCCTCTACCCCCAAATTCATGTCTTGAAGTCCTAACTCCCGGTACTTCACAAAGTGACGTTGTTTGGAAACAGGGTTTTTGCAGAAGTAGCCGAGTTAAGATGAGGTCATTAAGGTGGGTCGTAATCTGATTTGTGTCCTTATAAAAAGGGAAAATTTGGACACAGAGACACAGCGAAAACGCCATGTGAAGGTTGGATTTACGTTGCCAAGGAAGGCTAAAGGTTGTCAGCGAAACGCCAGGAGCTAGGGGAGAGACTCGAAAATATTCTCCCTCCTTGCCCTCAGAAGGAATCAGCCCTTGCAAATAGACTCCTAGAAATTTGCTAAGCTTGATTTCGGACGTTTAGCCTCCAGAACACTGTGAGAGAATACTTTACCATTGTTTAGGTCCCCCAATCTGTGGCACTTCGTTACGGCAGCCCTAGCAAACTAACACAAGGGTTTTGACCAGAATAATTTTTTGACCAGAATAATCTCTCTGGTTTTGACCAGAGAGATTTTTTTGGTTTGTTTTGGTAGTAGACACAGGGGCGAAAAATAGCAAAATTTGAAGATTAGGAAATACTTGTTGTCTGAGGAAACAGTGAGAAGCTTCCAGTGTTTCTGGAGTGGCAGCCCAGCAGCACTATCAGAATTGTGCTTTAGGAAAACTCACGTCACATCATAGGTAGAAAGACTGACAGATTTAGCTGGCTCCGAAATTTTTTGCAGGTGGAAGTCAGCAAGAGAGAAGAGAAGGTTGCTTGATTTGAGATTATTTAAAAACTGAACTTTCTTTAAAGATGTCAGCAACTCTGGCCCTTATATTTGTAGATGAGGGAAGAAGCCCCTGTCATTTTGCCTGAGGGATTAGAACCAGGAATAATGATGCAACAGGTTAGATTTATAGAAGGCAAAACATTTTAGAAATGTTTTTTCCATCCGTTCAGGTCTTACATGGGTAGAAACACCCGTTGCTGGTCAGTCGGCAGACTTGAATTTGAGTCAGCTTTGCAGTAAACTACATAACCAGATTGGTTAATTTCTCCACATTTCTCGATTTTGGTTTTTTTCTTAGAAAGAAAGTGGTGGCAAGAGGGAAGAGATATGGGAACATATGTATATGTATAACTGATTCACTTTGTTATAAAGCAGAAACTAACACACCATTGTAAAGCAATTATACTCCAATAAAGATGTAAAAAAAAAAGGAAGTGGTGGATGTATTGGTAGTTATGTTCCTTTCAGCTGTAGTAAACTCTCTTCTTAAGGAATGTGGTGAGTTTACCTTCCCTTTAGATGGTTTTTGTTTCATCCTGTATCTCTTTCTCAGTGTTTTTAGGCTGTATTAACATAGTTAAACCTTTGAATAACCTTGAATTTTAAGAGGTTGCCCACCCACTGCTAATCCTCTAATCATTTGAAGTGCTCATAGAATTTACATGGTGTCCAGAGCCGCAAATGCTATAAGTAAATGTGTTGCAATCACGGCTAGCAAGTGGAAAAAAGTCAGAGATTTAAAGGAAAAAATAAAAGTTCAGAAACCAAGTGAAATTTCAGTAACATAAGTAAAAGCTAGCTGAGAAATAAAAGGAAAAGAGGAGATGGGCTAGTACAGGTGTAGAAAAAGAGGAGCGTAGATCTAAGCAAGCAGCATCTAGGCGATGAACAGGTGCAGCAAGAGAGGTGCAAAGATTAATGATTTATTATGGAAAATTCACATCAAGTGTCTGTGTCTAGCTCTGTTGCCGAAGGGGACTATTCTCACTAAGTGAAACTAATCAGTGCTGATTACTCACATCTAACAGTTTTAAAGGGGTTAAGGGTAAAGGAGGGGAAGAGGGGACGTAGGCTTAAATGCTGTTTCTGTATGCGTGTTCTCATGACTGAACAAATCATTTGCCACAGCAGTTGAAAGGAGGCAGGGGTCAGCAAACTGTGGCCTGTGGGCCAAATCTGGCTGACTTCTGTTTTTGGAAATAAGCATTTATTGGGACATAGCCATGGCCATTGTATACATATTGTCTACGGCTGCTTTTTCACTACAATGGCCAAGTTAAATAGTTGCAACAGAGATCATTAAGCCCCCAAGGCTGAAAATACTTACTATTTCACCTTTTACAGAAAAAGATCTCTGACCTCTGCACTAAAGGATGCTTAAAATGCATTTTTTGGCCTACGTACTTTTTTAATTGAAATATAGTTGATTTACAGTGTTGTTAATTTCTGCTGTGCAGCAAAGCAATTCAGTTATACTATATATACATTCTTGTTTAATATTCTTTGCCATTATGGTTTATCACAGAATATTGAATATAGTTCCCTGTGCTATACTGTAGGATCTTGTTATTTATCCATTCCATACATAATAGTTTGCATCTGCTAGTTCCAAACTTCTAATCCAACCCTCTCCCACTGCCCCCTTGGCAACCACAAGTCTGTTCTCTATGTCTGTGTGTCTGTTTCTGTTTCATAAAAGTTTATTTGTGTCATATTTTAGATTCCCCATATAAGTGATATCTTATGGTATTTGTCTTTCTGACTTACTTCACACCATGTGACAATCTCTAGGTCCATCCATGTTGCTGCAAATGGCATTATTTTGTTCTTTTTTATGACTGAGTAATATTCCATTGTATATATGTACCACATCTTTTTTATCCATTCATCTGTCGGTGGGCATTTAGGTTGTTTCCATGTCTTGGATATTGTAAATAGTGCTGCTGTGAACATTGGGGGTGTATGTTTCTTTTAGAATTAGAGTTTTCTCTGGATATATGCCCAGGAGTGAGATTGCGGGATCATAGGGCAATTCTATTTTTAGTTTTCTGAGGAACCTCCAAACTTAACATACGTTTTAGAGAATTCTCAGCTCTGGAAATTTGACTGCTTGAGTTAAAATACTTTTTCTTCTGCCTGCTAACCTTGTAGTCTTGGACTAGATATTGCCACTCTTCAACTTTGAGTTTTCCTCATGTATAAAATGGGTATAATAATAATCCTTCTCTACTAAGGTGGTTGCTAGGACCAACTAAATATGTTAAGCGTTACAAGCACCACTGCTCCTGATTTTCACTCCATCTATGCTATTGTATTGCTTCCCTATTGGTGTCTTCCAGGGATTATTACAGTTTCTGTCATCCATGCTGACCCTTTACTACATACATTTGTGACCACCAGGCATTACAAAGGTCCTCAAAGTTCCAAAGTTTCACAGCTATTTATAGCAGTTTAGAATAGGGTGACACCATTTTGCTTTAAAATTTGTTAGAGGCATGCCAAGAAAATACACGATGTGCTCCACAGTTTTAAAGTTTTCACTGAAATTGTCCTTTTGTTTTAAACTTGGGAGTCCTGTCTCTCCTTTAGGACCCAGATAGAAATCCATGCTGGTGGGCCAGTGACTGCATGACACAAGAATCACTTTTCCCTTCTGAAAACAAACATCTTGTAGGTAATCAAGTTGGTCGTTGAAAGCTCTCTTTTTCCTTGGAATGAGTTCACGCCTTGGAGACTTCCCAGTTCCCCATGCAAATAGTTCTCTTTCTCTTCATCCTTTTTACAGGTATTAGAATATCTGAACTCCAACAGATGACACAGTTTAGGCTAAAGCTGGTGACTCCTTTGCCCTTCCTTACTATTTTACCCTTTATACTATTCACAATAGGGATAACTGAATAGATTTAGAAATAGTTGATACGCTTTAAGACAGTATCAGTTGCTAATATTTACTCTGTGCCATTTACTTATATGCATTTGTTGTAAGCCAGGTGCTGAGCTAATCACCTTAATGTATTGACATTTTATCTAATCCTCAAACACTTCCAAGGTATTGTCATTATTCCTAGCCAGGTACTGAGCGAATCACCTTAATGTATTGATATTTTATCTAATCCTCAAAAACTTCCAAGGTATTGTCATTAATCCTACTTTATACATGAAAACTAAGTCTTTTTAGGAAGATTAAATAAATGGACCCAGGTCACAGTTAGTGGTAGGACAAGGTTTTGAAACCAGAGCTTTTTCATTCCAAAGCCCCTACTGGTGAGCGTCACTGTGATGGTTTCTCAATATCAGTAATTGTTATGAGTTTGAATTGTGTCTCTTAAAAACAGATGTGTTGAAGTCTTCACTATAGAACGTGACTTTATTTGGATTTAGGGTTGTGGCAGATGTAATTTATTAAGTTAGGTCATACTGGAGTTGGGTGGGCCCCTGATCTGATATGCATGGTGTCCTTATAAGAAGACGGCTGTGGAAAGAGAGAGACACACCAGGAGAACCCTGTGTGACAAAGAAGGTAGAGATTTTATTTATACAGCTGCAAGCCAGGGAGCGCCAAAGATTACTAGCAAACCAAGAGAAGCTAGAAAAGGCGAGGAAGTATTCCCCTATAGGTTTCAGAGAAAACATGAAACTCGATCCTGCCAGCACCTTGATCTTGGACTTCTGGCCTTCACAAGTGTGAGACAATACATTTCTTTTGTTTTAAGCCACCCAGTTTGTGGCACTTTGTTATGGCAGCCCTAACAAACTACTACTGTGATACAGATGGAGAAACTCTCAGGAAAAAGATGTTACGATGCCACGAATACAGAATCCAAAATATACAATGAAGAGGGACAGGAGACTCCAAATAAAACAACTTTCTAAGGAGGAAGAGACCAAAAAAAAAAAAAAAAAATTGAAAAGTGAGATCTCTGATGACATCTGATTTTAACAGGACATCCGTGAAGAATGAAAGCAGGGATGTGTAAAACCAGAGTAAATCAATACAGATAAGTGAGTTCGTGATTAACAAGTGGTTTTACCTTGGTGGCTTGGTGATGGTGACCTGGGAAGAGGTAGTTACATACAACTAAAGACCAAAGCTAAATAAGTGCAGATTGGATTTAATGTAAACTTCTCAAAGTTAAAATGACATCCAAATGTAGCATTCTGTAAATGGCCTCCAAAGAAGAAAATACACTAGAGCTGTAGTTTAGATCTACAACCATAAATTGCCTGATAAAAAGTAGCTAAAATTGCTCTCTGTTGAAATAGTCTATTATTGTTGCCTCTCGCATCTCAGCTGAACTCTCACTTTTCCCAGTGATGGAATACAGCATCAGGGCGCCCGTCCTCTGCAACAGACTCAAACCAATTTACTGTGTTTCCATGTGGTTCCAAGTAATAGACACATCCTAATATGTAGGTGTTTTAAACAATTCATAAAAATATAGATTCATTCAGAAACATGTAGTTTTTTTTTTTTACTGCAGTTAATTTGAAAGCGGTCAACCTACTTATAAAAATTAGAGTGTTGTATGCAAGAAGCATGTGAAGTATCAGATGTGCAGATAAATGCTTTACATCCAAAGCCACGGTCCTTGTTTTCCTCTTTGCCTTGTAGCTGCTTGGATTTCCCTTCCTTTGATCTTGTCTACCTGACCAATCCTTTAAGGTACGGTTTAAGAAAAACTTCCTTTGTTAAGAAGCCTTTACAAACTGCCTGTCCCTTAGCCCATGTCACTAATCTCTCCTTTGTGCTAACGGTACTCTTTAAAAATATTGTTTATTGTGTAATGTGGCATACTTGTGTGCCTAGCTGTAGAACATGAGCCCCTTGAGGGCATGGCCACACCTTATTAATACTTATATATCTGACATCTAGTACAGTATCTGGCATATAGTAGCCACTCTCTAAAGAACAAATAGATGAACAAATGTAATTTGAGAAAAAAAATATTAGGGGAGATGCAAAAGAATTTATCAGTCCTAGATCTTCTAGAGAAGATCAAGAATAGGCTCAGGATTCAGGCAGAGATAACATGAGTGAGAAGACAGAAACACTAAATGCCTATTCTGTTTCCAACTTGTGTTTAAAGATGAATCGTCTTAAAAATGAAGCCAAGATCATGGCTGAGAGGATTTAAAATTGAAGATCAATGAGGTGGCTATAAAAGGCACTGGACTGGTTTCAGTGAATACAGGTCTCTAAGATTAGGTGAAGGACATTCCCAGGTTTAAAAAAAAAAGATTCTTTCCAAGTCACTAGGTTATTTTGATTCTTTCTTCACAATGTGGACCAGGAATCCCCCTCAGGGCTATCACTGTAGTCTAAGTAATACAATGGCCTAATTTTTATCTTATTTCCTGCCTCAGGTTTGTCTACTCTTCAACCCATTTTGCACACTACCTTGTTCATATCATTCCTCTGTTCAGAAATCTTCACTTGTTCCCTGCCTGCCTACAGACCAAAGTTCATCTTTCGTAGCCTTCAGTGGCCTCTCTGAATCCATCCAAATCATTGTTCCAACGTAATTCCCCATCATCCACAGGAATATCCTTACTCCATTTTATTTTATTCTTTGGGAAATACAGTTCATTAAGTCTATTATTAAATATAACTTGATTGTTTTATTTATTTATTTTATTATCTTTATTGGAGTATAATTGCTTTACAATGGTATGTTAGCTTCAGCTTCACAACAAAATGAATCAGTTATATATATACATATGTTCCCATATCTCTTCCCGCTTGCATCTCCCTCCCTCCCACCCTCCCTATCCCACCCCTCCAGGCGGTCACAAAGCACCAAGCTGATCTCCCTGTGCTATGCGGCTGCTTCCCACTAGCTATCTACCTTACGTTTGGTAGTGTATATATGTCCATGCCTCTCTCTCTTTTTGTCACAGTTTACCCTTCCCCCTGCCCATAGCCTCAAGTCCATTCTCTAGTAAGTCTGTGTCTTTATTCCTGTTTCACCCCTAGGTTTCTCATGACATTTTTTTTTTCTTAAATTCCATATATATGTGTTAGCATACGGTATTTGTCTCTCTCTTTCTGACTTACTTCACTCTGTATGACAGACTCTAGGTCTATCCACCTCATTACAAATAGCTCAATTTCGTTTCTTTTTATGGCTGAGTAATATTCCATTGTGTATATGTGCCACATCTTCTTTATCCATTCATCCGATGATGGGCACTTAGGTTGTTTCCATCTCTGGGCTATTGTAAATAGAGCTGCAATGAACATTTTGGTACATGACTCTTTTTGAATTTTGGTTTTCTCAGGGTATATGCCCAGTAGTGGGATTGCTGGGTCATATGGTAGTTCTATTTGTAGTTTTCTAAGGAACCTCCATACTGTTCTCCACAGTGGCTGTACCAATTCACATTCCCACCAGCAGTGCAAGAGGGTTCCCTTTTCTCCACACCCTCTCCAGCATTTATTGTTTCTAGATTTTTTGATGATGGCCATTCTGACTGGTGTGAGATGATATCTCATTGTAGTTTTGATTTGCATTTCTCTAATGATTAATGATGTTGAGCTTTCTTTCATGTGTTTGTTGGCAGTCTGTATATCTTCTTTGGTGTTTTATTTTTGAAAGACTATTTTGATGCTTGCTACCACCTGATAACAAAGGACCCACAATTTCTGGAAATTTTCATCCTCTCTTGGACCCTTGATATTTCTGGGAGTCCTCTGCAAGATTCTCCCATCTTTGTGGTTGCAGCAAAGTCTCCAGTTTTTCCCAGGAAGCTGTCCTTCTCTGAGAAGAACCTAGTGAGTGGTGTCAATTATAGTTTGAATTGTGTCCTCTGCTCTAGGTGGTCATAGCTTACCCCAGCTCTGGGGTGGTTCAGGAGTACATTTATCTCCTATGTCACTGTCAGACTCATTACTTAGTTGATAATATCCATGTGGCACTTACATAATTGGCTTGTTAGTTTAATAATCCAGTTTGGTTGATTATTTCTAATACACTCAGCATCATTACTACTCTCTTTATCACAGAGAAGAGGCTGGAACTATATTTCACAGAATTTACTTCACTGCGTGTCCCTGGGTTAGAGTTTCTCCACATGAAACCCTTGCATGCAATTTGAAATGTGAATAGGAGTAGCTATTATTTTTCTTAGGCAAAAGCAGCCACACCTGTGGACAGACACGATTCACCTTGCTGCTCTAGGTTGATGTCTTAGAATTCTTGGACTACTAGAACAAAATACCATAGATGACATGATTTAAACAATAGAAATTTATTTCTCACAGTTCTAGAGACTGGGAAGTCCAAGATCAGAAGTCAGCACGGTCAGGTTCTGGTGAAACATTTCTTCTGTCTTGCAGACAGCAGCCTTTTCACAGTGTCCTCACGTGGCAGCGGTGGTGGGGTGGGAGTGGGTGTTGGGGGGGTGGGGTGGGTGTGAGTGGGAGAGCATGGTAGACAGTAAGCTCAGGTCTCCCTTCCTCTTCGTATCAGGGCACTAATCCCATCATTAGAGCCCCACCTTCAGAGCTTCATCTAGACCTAATTACCTCCCAAAGGCCCCGCCTCCAAATACCATCACATTGGGTTTGTTAAGTCTTCAATATGTGAATTTGGGAGGGGACACAATTCAGTCCGTAGCAGTTGAGATATTGACTGGAAGCATTCGGGAGATTCTTGAGAATTTTATCAGCTTCCTGCAGAGTTGTTGAGACCCATCTACTTTGGTGCTTTAGGTTGAGATTGAGGACAGCAGTTTCCCTGACCTTAGCTCCCAATTCTCCCAGTTATTTTCTGTGTTGCAACCTTTCACATTTAGAACGCAGAAAGTAGCTTTTGTTGAGGGGAGAGAGATTGGATTTCCTGCTTTGACCAACACATGGCATTTACGGTATTGAACTCTGGATCTTGCCTGGTGATGTGAGAGTCCTTGCACGCCTGCATGTCTTGTTGGTATACCAAGAATGCAAGACCCTGACTGCTGTTTCTCAGGGTTGTGTTCACAGAGAGCAGCTTTGACAGATAGGTAAAGTCCCCCCTCTTTGATGAGCAGCAGGCTTGCTTATTGCTTACCATGAAAGTAATAGATTCTCTAGTTCAGTGTTCCTCTGCTATAACACAATCTACTGAGTGTGCAAATATCTATCTGAGCCCTCTGCATCCCCCCCCCGCCCCCGCCCCCCGGGGCTTGGGTGTGGGGCAGTAGGAATCGACACAATCATGTTGACGCTCATGCTGCTTGCTGTGTCATGTATGATTAATAAAGTCCTTGGTTTCTAAACCAGGAGTCTCTTCTGCCGGTGTCTATGAAGCATAAATAGGCTAATTTACCAGTTTTAAATGGAATAGAATCAGATTCCAAACTTGACAACTGGGATACAGTTTGCATCCCAAATACTAAAGAGGGGCACACAGTTCCATGCCTTTCTTCTGCTAGGTGATGACCTTTTTGAAGACAGAAATTTCAATTTTATTTTATTCACTTTTGTAGCCCCATAGCTCCATATATTTTGCAATTATATTAGTATTCATTAAATAGTTATGGAATGAATTAATGAAAGATATTAATACATATTGCTTTCAGCTCTTCCCAGCATTTATTAGAATACCTCAGGATCATTGTAGAAGCACAGATTTTTTTTTTTTTTTTTGTGTGTGTGTGGTACGCGGGCCTCTCACTGTTGTGGCCTCTCCCGTTGCGGAGCACAGGCTCCGGACGCGCAGGCTCAGCGGCCATGGCTCATGGACCCAGCTGCTCTGCGGTATGTGGAATCTTCCTGGACTGGGGCACGAACCCGTGTCCCCTACATCGGTAGGTGGACTCTCAACCACTGTGCCACCAGGGAAGCCCAGAAGCACATATTAACATGGCTTCATCTCTGGAATTCTGATTAGTAGAAACTTTGATTTTTTTTTTAATTGTGAGCATTAAATATACTGGAGTTTGTCAAGTGACTTATATGTTGTAGGTTCTCAAAGTTAGTTATGTACTTCTCCATCCCATTTTTCCAGATCATTCATTTTTCCCAGTTTTATTGAGATATAATTGGCATACAGCACTATATAAATTTAAAGTGTACAGCATAATGATTTGACTTACATATATTGTGAAATTATTTCCACAATAAGTTTAGTTAACATTCATCATCTCATGTAGATATAAAAAAGAAAAAAATGTTTTTTTTCCTTGAAGTAAGAACTCTTTAGGATTTACTTTCTTCACAGTCTTCACACTTAGTACACATCAGTGTTAACTATAGTCATCATGTTGTACATTACATCCTTAGTACTTATTTATCTTATAACTGGACGTTTATACCTTTTGAGCACCTTCATTCAGCTTCCCCTCTTCCCCTGCACCCAGTCCTGGTAATCACAAATCTGATTTCTTTTACTGTAAGGTTTTGTTTTTTTTTTAGATGCCACTTATAGGTGAGATCATACAATATTTATCTTTCTCTGTCTGATTTATTTCATTTAATATAATGCCCTCAGGCTCCTTCCATGTTGTTGCAAATGGCAGGATTTCCTTTTTTATGGCTGAATAATATTCCATTGTATATATGTACCACATCTTCTTTATCCATTCATATGTCAGTGTACACTTAGGTTGTTTCCATATCTTGGCTGTTGTAAATAATGGTGCTATGAACATGGGGGTGCACATATCTCTTCCATATACTGATTTTAATTCTTTGGATATATACCCAGGAGTGGGATTGCTGGGATTATATCTTAGCTGTACTTTCAATTTTTTAAGGAACCTCCAAACTGTATTCCATAGTGGCTGTACAAACTTATAATCCCACCAACAGTGCACAAACGTTCCCTTTTCTCCACATCCTTACCAACATTTGTTATCTCTTGTCTGTTTGATGATAGCCATTCTAACAGGTATGAAGTGATATCTCATTGTGGTTTTGTTTTGCATTTCTTTACAATTAATGAGGTTGAACACCTTTTCATATACCTGTTGGCCATCTGTATATCTTCTTTGGAAAAATGTCTATTCAGGTCCTTTACCGATTTTTTAATTGGATTCTTTGCTTTTTTGCTATTGAGTTATATGAGTTCTTTTGTATATTAACCCCTTATAGGATATATGGTTTGCAAATATTTTTTTCCCATTCCATAGACTGTCTTTTCATTTTGTTGATTGTTTCTTTTGCTGTGCAGAAGCTTTTTAGTTTGATGTAGTCCCACTTGTTTATTTTTGATTTTGTTGCTTGTGCTTTAGGTCATATCCAAAAAATCATTGCCAATATCTGTGTCAAAGAGCTTTTTTTCTATGTTTTCTTCTAGAAGTTTTATGGTTTCAGGTCTTACATTTAGGTCTTTAATTCATTTCAAGTTAGTTTCGTGAGTGGTATAAGATAGGGGTCTAGTTTCATTCTTTTACAAATGAATATCCACTTTTCCCAGCGCCGTTTATTGCAAGACTGTCTTTTCTCCAGTCAGTTTTCTTGGCTCCTTTATCAGACATAAGCTGACTGTACCTGCGTGTGTTTATTTCTGTGCTCTCGCAAATGGTTCTTTTTTTTTTTTTTTTTTTTTTTTTGCGGTACGCGGGCCTCTCACTGCCGCGGCCTCTCCCGTTGCAGAGCACAGGCTCCGGACGCGCAGGCTCAGCGGCCATGGCTCACGGGCCCAGCCACTCTGCGGCATGTGGCATCTTCCCAGACCGGGGCACGAACCCGCGTCGCCTGCATTGGCAGGCAGACTCGCAACCACCGCGCCACCACATTTTTAAAATGAATCATTAACAACCTTTGTTCTCTGGATTATTTTTTCATATCAAGAATTTCAACTTAACAATTCTCAAAGATTGTTGCAATTTTCTTAAAAATTCCCAACTGTTCTGGTGTGTGGAATGAAATTAGGCCTATTTAAGATGAATTCAAAGAACTGTTATTTTTCTTGCTTTCCTAAAGTAACTGTATCATCACTATCAACTACGGTTTGCGAGAACCTTGTATACTGAGTGACACAGATAGCACCTCTTCTCTACCTTTTTTGGTGCTATCATCTCTACAGGAATAAAACTACCTTTAACTTTATAATTAACACTTTTTACACCAACTGTGAAGGCTGTGAGTTTTCAGGTTAATATATTTTTCCAGACAGTCCAAGGTTATCCCAAGAAATTCAGCAGTTAACTATCACTGGAAGCTTCTAGTGCCCTCTCAAGCCCAATTGCAGCCCAGTCTCTGGTTCCATAGCTGAGAGTCATGATTCCATAGCTCTGCCTTAGAGAGCTGGCAGGAGGCCGTAAAAGTAAACCAGTGGGTAAGAATCAAGTGAAATGGGCCAAGGTGGTGGGATTTACCAGCCTTTAAAGTAAGAGTTTAGCTCTTTGATTTTAGAAAGGCAGAACACATTTTGGTTTTAATTTTCTAATTTGTGGTTCTAAATGCCTCAAGATTTAGTCAAGGAGTAAGGCAGTGGTTAAACTTCTTTTTTCCTGGTGGTATGAGCTGTTTGAGTCAAGCCACCAACCCATATCCCTGCAAATGAAACATATTTGCGTTTCTCATGTGTGTAAGCCTAGTAAATGTTGATTGCTTTCAGCTCACTGACATAGCTCCCCCGTGCTTTCCATTTTGTTACCAAATAATAAAACCTGAAACAGAGGCACCATTCCTGGGCTTAACAGGAAGCATGACTCACACCTCTAACCACCAGAGAAGAGAAACAGCAGTGGTGCACTTAGCTGGTTTAAAATGAGCATTAGCACTAACTTTGTAACATACATTAGAAACAGTGGTCTTCCCAGCACAGTCTTTCCTCCTGAGCATGGTTAAGGGCTGAAGGGCAATCTTACTTCAGTAAGGGAATGCGTGAAATAATATATACCGTGTTCTACTTGCCCCAGCAGAAGAACCCCAGCACAAGGATTTACTAATTATACACTTGCTTTTCTGCATCTCTGCTTATGTATCAGGATTTTCTTTTGTTGTTGAATGCAAAAAAGCAACAACAGCAACTCATATTGACTTAAACTATAAAGGCAATATTTGTATATTTTGGTTCACATCCAGGTTAGGACTTAGGCAATGTTTGATGAACAGTATTTCTTTTTTTTTTTTTTTTTTTTTGCGGTATGCGGGCCTCTCACTGTTGTGGCCTCTCCCATTGCGGAGCACAGACGCGCAGGCTCAGTGGCCATGGCTCACGGGCCCAGCCGCTCCGCGGCATGTGGGATCTTCCCGGACCGGGGCACGAACCCGTGTTCCCTGCATCGGCAGGCAGACTCTCAACCACTGCGCCACCAGGGAAGCCCGACGGTATTTCTTTTTTGATGACTGTATTTCTCTAATTTTCTCAGGTTGTTTCTTGTTTGTTTGTTTAGTCATGGTAGGAAAACGGCTGCACAAGTGTTGGGATGTATATCTCTAACCACAGGATCTGGAATAATTTATCTTTACTCAACTATTGAAAAAAAGGAGTAGGCTGTACTAATTGGACTAAATTAGGTCACATCCCTACCTCTGACCCAACCACCAATCACTGCCCGATGCTGAGTCAGCCTGGACCCCTGACTACCCTGAACCTGTGCAAGAGTGAAGGTGTTTCATGGAACGGATGAGGCCACTTAGCCCTCTCTGCTCATGCTCTGAGCTAAGACAGGGTGTCGCTGCCAATGCTAGCCAAACCAGAGTACTGCAGCATGGCACTGGCCTGGTGCGTGTAGGGAGGAAAAAACCCAGGGTCTACTACAGTGTGGAAGCAAGTCTTGGCCTGAGATTGAGGAAATTGAGGTTAAAGACTTAGCTTTAGCCAATTATCTTGTGATTTTGCCAGATCTGATCTGATCTCTCAGTTGTATGTTAATTTCTTTTACGCAGGATTTTTTTAAACAAAATTACTCCTGGGCTTTTGGTTGTGTTTTTGATTTTTCTTTTTTTTTTAAGCAAATTCGAATCTGGTTCACACAACCTCATTTCAAAACCAAAAGTAATTCAGTCACTTTAAATGCCATATGGAATAAATAAATGTTTCAAAACAAATCAAACTTAATTCACTGTAAAAATCATCAGCATTGGTAACTCTGATTATATATGTAAGGCCAGCAAAGGCCGAGGCTTTTGGCAGGTCTATAAAGGAGAAATGAAAGGAATTAGAAAGCAGGGGTCACTTTGTCAATTAAAAAGTGATGGCAGAATTGTTATTTTTATAACTTCCCAGAATAAAAAAAAAATGTGGGCTTGCAGCTGAAAATTGGCTGGTGATCACAGCCTGGCAGACTGAACAAGGGCACATGAACCGTGTGTTTGGATCATCCATTACATTAGCACACACTGAAAATAACCAAAACTGGAGGGAAATCTTACCACCAGTTCAGTTCGATTCAAGAAACAAATACCGATTCAGCAAGCGCTCTGTCCCAGGCTTAGTATTGAAGAGATGGTAAAGAAGAGGAAGAGATTGAGTCTGTCATCAAAGAGCTTACTATATTAAAGAAATGAGGCAATCATCTAACGTTAAAAAATAATTTTAAAGTGCAAGCCCCATTTTAGAAGGAGAGAGTGATTGTGTTACATGGGTGTCAGTAGTGATATGTACCATGTATATGGAAACCCACCTATGCCAGGTAGTGTCTAGGATTTTACATTCTATTAAAAAAAAACCCATGAATTAAACTTTACAATTTTAACTTACTGATAAAATAATGGACAGACGGAACAGCTTACATACCTTGCTCAAAGTTATCCTGTTCCCAAGTGGCAGAGTCAACATACAAACTGAGGTTTTCTTATGGCTCGAAAGTGAGTCCCTTCTCCCACAGTGTGCTCTTCCTAGGAACCTTCTCCAGGTTAGCAGTTTGAGCGTATTGATCAAACATCAAAGTCAGACAGAAGTGAAGGAAAACTGAGTTCTTCACCTCCAAGGAAATGTATATCACAGAATCAATCTCTGACCAGATTTTAACAATCCAAGAAAAAGAGATCTGTGAGATATACACATATATATCACAAAACAAAATACAAAAAAATCTAAAGAGTAAGTAAATATATAATATACATATATAAATATTTTATATATAATACATAAAGTACAATATAAATACACATTAAATATATATAAATATTTACCCTTTTTAGATTTTTCTTGTGTGTTTTGTTTCTCCTGTACCACTCAAGAGGGAAAGAAATTGACCCATCCCTACATCAGCATAGAGAGGGAGATCATTCAATGTTTATTTCGCAGATAATTGTTGACTGCCAGCTTTGTGTTAGTCACCAGAGAGATGAAGTTCACAAAGACGATTTTTATCCTCAGGGGGTTGATAATCAAGTAGGAAAAACAAATTCATAATCAATTACAGTACAAGATAGGAGTCATAAAACAGACATGTATATAGCAAGAGAAAAATTGCAAGAAGAGCGAAGTGGGAAGTAAAGGAGAATAGGAATGGGACGGTACACAGTTGGTTAACTTGAGGATTGAAGAATTTACTAAGCGGATAAGAGGAGGTGGAGGAGAATTCCAGGCAGGAGAAATTCCATTTACATGGATATAGAAACAGCAGGTCACCTTGGCTGAATTTAGGGGTGAGATTTAGTTGGGTCTTTTTTTCTGTATGTCAGTGATCTCCAAAATTTTGATTGTGAAACCCATCAGTGAACATTTTTGAATATGAACATCCAAGATATGTGTATTTCTGTGGTTATCACTGTTGTCCCATTCTGTAAATACAGGTAAAACTCTGCTTGTATCAAATTAAAAAATCAGTGACAACAACAGCAATAATAGTTAAAACAATAAGTGCTACCATTTATTGGTCAAGGAACTTCCAAACTATTTTAGGTGCTTTTTGTGAATTAAGTTGTATGCCCTTTTCAGCAACCCTATACAGTAGATGCAGTAGTAACCCTTTCTTGTTATTAATGGGAAAATCCAGGAATAAATATGTTTTAACTTTTTCTACCATCAACTTCATGGATCATTTTGCAGTAAATATTAACAGAGACCAGATGTGGTTGTGACATCCAAACCTTGATCAGATATCTCAAGGAATATTGGGGGTGCTTGAAAACGTGTGTGTGTGTGTGTGTGTGTGTGTGTGAAGATTGGTAAGAGTCAACGTTAAATGTCATTGAATGTCCCTTCCTGTCTTTGGTGTTCCACAAAATAGTTTTTGCAGCTCTGTGATTAAACAGGTAACCTTTCTGGACCTTTATTTTCTCTTTTCTGAACTTCACTTTTATCTACTGTGATTGGGCAACTCTATTGTTTTCCTCAGATAGTTTTCCAAATAACATTTTTTTCAAATTATAAATTTGTCATCTTTCTAATGTAGAAAATTTGGTAAAAAAGAAAAATATGAGGATAAAACCATGGATGCATATTCCACCAACCAAAGAAAACGCTGTTCACATGTTACTGTATATCCCTTACAGTTCCAGGATATCCATCGTGGGTTCTTGACAAGTTTAGTCCTTCAATTAAGGCCTCCCTCCACCTCCCCACCCCTTCTACATCAGCACATTTTTCCTTTATACATGGTAATTTAGTTTACTCTTTGCCAGCTTTAGATATGGTAATTAAGCCAGATTTCATTTAAGACTACTTACTTACTGATCTCTAGATAAGACGAAATTTCCAGCCCTTTGCAAGAAAATTTCTCATAATTTCCTTTGAAAGCCAACATATTTATGAGAGTGCTTTGCAGTAAATCCCCTTCTTTTATATCTTCTAAATCAAACCTACATTGTGTTTTGAAGTCTTTGAAAGTTATAAAAACAATTATTATTTCACCCATTCCACTGTACAAAGATGCCTGCCCACAAGAAAGGGAAACCAGTTACGTAAACATTTAAGTGGAGTAAAATGCACTAATGTTCTTATAAAAGTATGTAGGCCCTCAGTACTGGGATTAGTAATAGAGGTGGAAGGACCACCAAGAGAGTATTCACAGGTCAATAGATGTGAAATACATCTTCCGATATGTTTGGAAATGTCAGGACTGCAAGCAGGTTAGTGCTGGGGCTCCTGGGGTTTGGCTGTCTGGGAGTAGGGTGAGACCAGAGGAAGGCAGAGAGGGGGACTAGAGACAAGACCCTGATTATGGGGAGTCCTGAAGGGCACGTAAAGGATGTAAGATTTTAAATGTAGGCAGCAGCAGGCAAACCTGGGTTTCAACCCTAGTTTATCAACTTCCTCAGCTGTAATTGCTTTATCTGGAATAATAATTATAGGTAACATTTATAGTTTAGAATTACACAGCTAATAGCACAGATTCAAATCTCAGCATTCTGACCTCAGAGACCATGTAACTGGGACCTGTACTGTAATAACTCTCCAGATGAGGGGGGATAGTGAGTGTAAAATTAGGGGCATGGCCCTGGAGGCAGAATGCTTAGATTAGCTCTTCTCAGAGCATTGTCTGGGGGTGTCCTTAGGGTGATTGGGGTGGTCCCTGAGATCCTTTTAAGGAGCTTGCAAGGTTAAAATCCTGTAATAATAGTAGTAAGAAGTTATTTACTTATTTTCATTGTGTTGACAGTTGCATTTATGGTACAAAAGCAGTGGTGGACAAAACTTCTGGAATCTTAGCACCGCTAAAGGCCTTGGCAACAAATGGTACTAGCAGTCATTGAGTTCCTTACCACCATTCATTCACCGAGGGGGGCAAGCCATGGAAATATTAATCTTACTAGATCTCAGTCTTTGAGTTCATGTCTGTTTAATATTTTGTGTGAAGAGATGAGAAGTACTCAAAGAACGTCTATTAAATGTTAAGGCAGGACAGTTATTTCCAAAGCACTTGGTTGATTGTTTCAGGTGCAAGCTGAACTAGCCAGCTTTTTCAGGAGCACTTGAAAGAATGGTGCATAGACAAAACTGTGGCCATTCAGACTTGGGTGGTAGACACGTTTTTTTGAAAATGAAAAAAGTGAGCTTATCACTTCAAGGAAGACAACTGACAATGTTTGATGTCAGTGAAAAAATTTAAGTGTTCAAGAGATAATTAGAATTCTGGGAAACATATCCATTACTTTCTAGTACTAGAGATTTTTCTGATGAGATTAATGGTGATATTAATGAATGTGATTTTTTAAATATTATGTGGTAAACTGGGTCAATAGTTGGAAGATCTGCATAATTCAATAAATTACGATTTTCCAAACAGCCAATGCATGATGTTACGTGATAACAGATACAGTCAAAATGCATGATAAACCAGTGGATATTAATGGAACACATTACAGAAAGTTTATTGATATGATTTCAGATACCACATTGCAACTATTCTTTAAGAAACTGCTACTTGGTGAGTTTACTATGATATCAAAGAGGAATATTCACAATGATATGCAAAAGTTATTAAAATACTTCTCCATGTGTTCAATTATATAATATGAAGCAGGGTTTTCTTCATTTACTTCAGTCAGTACAACATATTATATACCAGGTTGAATGCAGGAGCAGATATGAGAATCCAGTTATCTTTTATTAAGCCAGACATTAAAGAGATTCATAAACATTTAACAGCACTGTTCTCACTGTTTTTTTCTGTTTGCTTGTGTTGGAAAATATAGTTATATTTCATAAAAATATGTTATTTATAAAAGAATAGAAACTTTTTTAAAGGATAAAATGAGAAAACCGCCAGTTCCAGGAATGGCAGTAAAAATCCAGAGAGGGATTCTCATAAAAGAGGAGACATAATCTGAAGGAAGTCCTGATTGACTATATGAAAGTATGGGAAGAGGGTGCTCCGTGGGTTGAATGCCAGTTTCCTCAATGTAATGACTCTCAAAACCATGTTACATTTTATTATGATAAAGAATATAGGAGGGGCTTCCCTGGTGGCGCAGTGGTTGAGAGTCCTCCTGCCGATGCGGCGGACACGGGTTCGTGCTCTGGTCTGGGAAGATCCCACATGCCATGCCGCGGAGCGGCTGGGCCCGTGAGCCATGGCCGCTGAGCCTGCACGTCGCGAGCCTGTGCTCCGAAACGGGAGAGGCCACAACAGTGAGAGGCCCGCGTACCGCAAAAAAAAAAAAAAAAAAAAGAATATAGGAGGAACAGATTTGGAAACTGTGGGAGGGGAAATGGTAATTTTAGTTTTGGACATATTGATTTGTAACTTACGGAGGGCATACATTTAACGACCTTGATTAGGACGTTGGAAATATAAGTCTGTACCCGAGGGATTTGACTGGGCAGGGGATATGAGTTTGATATGTGTTAGCAGCTCCATGTATAAATTAATGGGATGGACACAATTAACTAGGGAAAACATATGTAATGATAAAAGAGGAAAACTGAGGACCAGTCCATCCTGCTAGGGACAGGTGGGGCAAGACGAGTGCAAAAAGAACACTAAGAGTGAATTATCAGAGGAAGAAAGAGAAAATGTTTAGGAGATGAGAATGTTTTTGTGAAAGAGAAGACAGTGTGTGGAGAAGAGAATGAATGAATGTTTGTGATGAGACTTTCAAAGTCTTTTATTTTTTAATTTATTTTATTTTTTAAAATGAATTTTTACTGGAGCATAGTTGATTTACAATGTTATGTTAGTTTCTGCTGTACAGCAAAGTGTATCAGTTATACATAGATCCACTTTTTTAGATTCTGTTCCCATATAGGTCATTACAGAGTATTGAATAGAGTTCCCTGTGCTACACAGTAGGTTCTTATTAGTTATCTATTTTATATATAGTAGTGTGTATATGTCAATCCCAATCTCCCAATTTATCCCTCCCCCCATTTCCCCCTTGGTAACTATAAGTTTGTTTTCTACATCTGTGACTCTGTTTTGTAAATAGGTTCATTTGTACCATTTTTTAAGATTCCACATATAAGCGATATCATATGATATGTCTTTCTGTGTCTGACTTACTTCACTCAGTATGACAATCTCTAGGTACATCCATGTCACTGCAAATGATATTATTTCATTCTTTTTAATGGCTGAGTAATATTCCATTGTATATATGTACCACATCTTCTTTAAAGGAGTCTATTTTAAATGCTGCAGAAAGAAAGTTAGATAAAAACTGAAGAAAGTCCATTAGTTTAGGCCAGTGGTTCTTTTATGGTGGTCTAAGCCAATGGTTCTCAAACGTTAGCAGGCATCAGAATGGCCTAATGGGCTTGTTGAAACAGAGATTATTGGGTCTCAGCCCCAGATTTTTAGTAGGCCTGTGGAAGGGCCCCAATATGTGCATTTCCAACAAGATCCCAGTTGGCACTTATGCTGTTGATTCAGGTACCACATTTTGAGAATCATTGGTCTAGGCAGTTGGAAGATCCCTGTCAGTCTTTAGCAGAGAATCATAGTGGGCCTGGGAGACTAGAGTGCAATGCAGTCAGAAAGTACATTCAGCAGTTCCTGTTATTCTTTAAGAAACTTGACTTTGAAGATAGATAGGGCAGTTGCTGCTAAAGATGAAGGATATGGGAAGGAATATTTGCAATGTACATAAATAAATAAAATGGTAGTGACTTGAAATTGTCTGTTACTGGTGTTGAAGTAGGCAGAAGAGTGTTTAATGGTGTAAGAACTTGCAGAAATGGGATCCAGAGGAGAGGTTTAGGAACTAACACCGAGCAACAATGTTGGTGATAAAGATGGCCCAATAAGGGCTACTATATATGATAGGTGCTCTGGAAGGTGTTAGATATTCATTGTCATGGTTAACAATTTCGGTAACCCTGTAGGGTCGGTGGAAGAACAGATCTTTTTTCTAAGATCTGTGGGAAGAAGGAAAGTATCGCTTACCTATGGGTAAGCTAATTGTCATCAGGTTTGAATTTAAAATAAATAATTGAAATTCAGAGAAGAGCAATACCTTGGAATAAAGCAATGGAGAAGGGGCTGACATGGTCTAAGAAGCTGTAGTAGGCAGTGATCCCCATTTCCTGATATTTACTCCCTTCTGTAATTCCCTTCTTTTGAGTGTGGACAGGAACCTAGTGACTTGCTTCTAAAGAATGTCACGGAAGTGATGGGGTGTTAGTTTCAAGATTAAGTGGCAAAAAAAAATCCTCTGTCTTGTTCTTTGTCAGATTGCTTGCCCAGCCAGAGGAAGTGGCCAGTGTTTACTAGCAGCCTATGGCCAGCCATGGGCTTCACTGACTTAAACCTCCGCTAAAGTGTAATGCTGTTTTTCTCAATAATATATAAAAAAAATCAGTTACCAGATTGTGGAATTTCATTTTGAATACACAAACCTAAGTTGTAAAGTATATATGCATTTATATTCACTGTCTTAAGTGTATCTGCTATTTGGCTACTTATATTTAGAATTATGAGAAACTTCTGTGAAATCTACCTGCTTATCCCTTTTTATATCCTATTGGTAAAGACAATTCTGTATGCAGTTTTAGTGAAGATGTATTTAGCACATTTCTCACTCCACAGGTCAGAACTTTGAATCAGCTAATCTGATGGCTTAAAACTATATGTTTGTTCCCTTGTTAGCTGCAAACCCAGATAAGAAAAGATGCTCTTCTGAGTTTAAAAAGGACTGCTTTTTAGTACATAGGCAGGTTTTGTTTTCTCTCTTAGCTTTTAACTTAGCTTTAGATAGAATACATTTAAATGTATCTTTCTATCCATCCATCCATCCATCCATCCATCCATCCATCCGTATATCCATCCATCCATCCATTCTTCCATATATGTTCAACATATACTTAGCTCTTGAAATTCAACTGAATTCAATGCACTTGAAAACGGACAGGTCCTCCTTTACAGTCATCTCTGTACCACCACCATCCGTAAGAGAAGAAAAATGATATTTTTATGGTAAAGCATGCATCTTAATATTACATATCAAATATTATTTAAGCTCTGTGATTATTGGGAATTTTCCATCAAAGATAAACACTAGTGAACTTTCTTTCCCCTCTTCCTCCCTTTTTTTACCTGCCAAATACAAGCAAATACTAAAAGTTACATTACAAACATGTTCCTGAATCAAAGATTGATAGGAAAGTAAAGATAGATACTTTTTAAGCAAGTGAGAAAAATCGCTATTCAAATTCTGGTAGCATTGAAAGTAACATTCACATAAATTGTTTCAACAGGGAAATATATTGAACAAACCTACGTTTATATTCAAAAACAATCAGAGGAACTAATTTGTTAAGCTGATTTTAATTTCATCAGTTTTTTACTTGAGGGATTAAAACATACTGAAAAAAGCCATAATGATCAGTTTTACTGGAGGAAAAATAGACATTTCCCATGGTCAACATCTAAAAAACTGCACAGTTACCTATGCAAAGAGGTTTCTCAGTAAATGGATTTACAAGGAGCCTCAGTGAGAGGATGGATGCTCCTGGTAACTTTTGAGATAGCATGGGAAATTTAAGGTAAATGATGCTAAAAATACGCTACAATAGTACCTAGTCTCTGCTCTTATAATAAAATGATCACGGCAGTTCTTCCTTACCATCAAAGCAGATGGCTCTAATGATTTTTCAAGCCATCGTTAATTCATTTGCAAACAACAGAGATCGGTGGGCAAATGTGTACTGAGAATAAGATGTTACTGTTCATAAATGCTCCTAAAGTTTGTTTTGTCCTATCATTACTGGAAAATGGTGTTTACCTAAGTTAAATTATTTGTGTGAACCATCCCTGTGACAGTGCTGCAGTTATAATAAATGACCTGTAATGTGAAAATGAACTTCACCTGGGTAAAGTGGTGGTGGTAGTGAAATTGACCTCATGGAATAAGTGAGCACATCTATGTCCTTTAAATTAAAATTTTATGAAAGAAACATTAGGACTTTTCCTATTTTGAGAATATGTTTACTAGGATATATTTAAGGTATCCTCCATAAGACATAGAAAATACTATATATAATGTTAATAATTCTGAATTATATATTTTATATTATCATTACAAGTTCTTTGAATAGTTTAAATATCAAATAAGAGATGATTGAAAACTTCCAGCACATGTCATTCAGAGTAAAGCCAAGTTAGTAGATTTATCAAGGCTTTCGTAACACAGCAAAACATTTGTATATGTTGATTGGGCATTTTTTTTTAAAGTTGTTTGTCAGTTCTGGTTTTAACCAGAGAGTAAGTCATAAATAAAGTACATATTGTTGCTTGTTTGCTAATAAAAGCAATCTTCTGCACCTTAATTTGAGTTTTTGAAACTTTTCACAAAACTTTGGCTGGTTTTTATCAATATCTTTATGGCCTCAAGTTAGAAGGTGATTGGAGATTTTAATCTTGTCCGTATTTTACATTACAGACAGATCTGAGGGAAAAATCTTTCCCAGAACAAGCATTTATCACTTATTGATGTGAGTAATGTTTCCAATTAGGGCACACAAGCCTTGTTTTCTTTCTTAACTGATCTTACTTGGACTAAAATATGCTTCATGATTTGTGATTGATGGTTTGCCAGATAAATCATTTAAAAGGTAGCAAGGATAGACAAAGGTGTTGGGATGCCCCTGACTATAATAAATAACATGAGATACGTGTTAAGAAAACTGTGAAATTAGATATTGAAGAGCATTGATGCTTGGGGTAGAAGATGCTTTGATTCAAGCTGGAATTATAAGTAAAATAAAGTTGTATTCTGAATTGCTTAGACCAAGGAAAGTTACAGGTGGTATTGGTGATGGTCTGTCCTCTTGTGTTCCTGTTGCTCTAATCTAATTATTGTTCACCTAACTTTCACCACCCAGAAAAAGATTTAGTGCTTTTAATAATTATTTTGAATTGAAGCATGTCTATGATCCAAACTTCTAAATAATCTAAACAGGTTATAGCTAATAGTATTAGCCTTGGTTTTAATTTAATCTTAATTTTACTTAAAATAAGTAAAGTGTACTCTCCTGGCATATATGCCAAAGCTAAAGAAATCAAGATAACTGCTCAAATAACCCTTGTAACATCTCAACATCCATATCTACTTTGAGAAATGTTTTACTTTTGTTGCTGGTCCGTCCCTCTTCTCTTAAGAAGGGTCTCTTTAGGAAGTAAAGTATTATTTTACTAGCTGAGTTTACAAAAAAACTTTTCCTAACAATGTGTCCCCCTTAAAGAAAAGTATCTGATTTTATTGAAAACAAATCATAGGGGCTTCCCTGGTGGCGCAGTGGTTGAGCGTCCACCTGCCGATGCAGGGGACATGGGTTCGTGTCCCGGTCCGGGAAGATCCCACATGCCGCTGAGCAGCTGGGCCCGTAAGCCATGGCCGCTGAGCCTTTGCGTCCGGAGCCTGTGCTCCGCAACGGGAGAGGCCACAACAGTGAGAGACCCATATACCGCAAAAAAAAAAAAAAAAAAAAAAAAAAAAAAATCATAGAGAACAGGTGTTTCTCCCTGTGAATTTTGACAAGTTATATCGATCATAAATAGAATTTGGAAGTAATAGTTGTTCAAATGGAGGAATCAGTTGTTACTTCATTGGGTGAGATTCTCTGTAAGAAGTCTCCCTGTAGTCTAAATAACCTAGCAGGAGAATATGTTTCCTTTGGACTTGTTTTCTAATTTTTATGGTTAATTAGTTCATTCAAAAATATATATCAAACCCTTTATATGTGCCAGGCATTGTTCTAGGTGCTAGGAAGAAAATGCCGAAGAAGACAGTGTCCTAAAGAAATGTAGCTTCATCCTTTTTGGTCCACAAAATTTTTATACCATCACTTAACTTGTAAAGGTGTTCAGTTTTTGCAATTTATCAACCCCCTTTATGTAGCCTAGCAAGTGAGGGATGACCTGCCAGATTCAAATGCTGTATGTACCCAACACTGATTGTTTAATGCCAAGATTGTCAGAGTGTGATGTAAGGAAATTCTATTTAAAATGTGTTATCATACTTCAACTAAAGAGAGAACAACCCTACAGAGAGAGAAAAGTAGGAAAATGTTTAAAAGAGTGAAAAGAATTCATCAGTATCAATTTAATATCACGTTGTGATGCTGGACCAATATTTTTAAATCTTGACTTTAACACCCGTAGCGAAGATTGTAGTTAGTACCTAGGAGGTAATGCTAGGTAACCTGAGCTCTTAGGATTAAGGTTTCCCTCTGAGGATGAAATTAGACACAATCATCATGAAACAACTGAGATCAGTCAGCTATAGAAATACCTGGACTAAAGCCATAATCTGTGACTAAGGAGTCTAGAAACAACTAACAACAAATTTCATGACTAAGTTCTTGGGCGACTGCCTTGGCATGGCTAAAGCTGTTACATACTCGATTTTGTTTGATCCTATCTGTAAAAGGAAAAAATAAGTTTGTTGTTATAAGAAAACTTAAAAAAGCCCAGCAAAATCTCTGGTAGTTTTGAATGTCCTCACCTTGGCCTGAATGTGCCATCATGTTTCTTTTTTCTTGCTTACCAAGGAGTTGCCTGGTTATTAATTTAACTTTTATACCTATGTTAAGACAGGCTGTGATCCCATCTTGATCACATCTCTGATAAGGGCACTCTAATATCTTTGGAGGCTGGACTAACAGTAAGTTATGAATTGGACCTGGTCTAAGACAGGAAGTTGTGGCCTTTGGTCAAAGTGGAGAGAGGATGACCTGTCTAGGCTTCCAACAGGATGTATCTGTGGACCACATTCAGTTTATAATCCCTGATGGATACTCTTACACTGAGACAAGAATCTGTTGAGAATCACATGGTTAAAGGAGACTTTTAAGATTTCCCTTTTGTTTCTTTATAAATGAAGACAAAATTTATCTGGTGATCAAAGTGTATGTGTGTACATGTATATCTGTCTGTATACACAGATACATATGGACTCACACATATGCATATACATATTATACTCATCTACATATATCATCTCATATATATGAGTACAAGTATATATATGTATATATGTGTGTGTGCATATATATGTATATATACACATATATGTACGTATATACATACATGTGTATATATGCATATATATTTATATATTTCTTGGGTAACAACTTTTTTTTAAAAAAAGAGGATCATAGTTTACTCTTTTAGTATCTTTTATTTTCTGTCTGAATTTTCATCAAATCAGTTGCTCAAGGTAGTTCCTCAAGCAGGGAATTTTGTGCTTGTCAACTTGTTCAGGAGATCTTGTACTTTAGAGGCTGTAAAATATTTTAGGGCAATTTGTGATTTCATTTCAAAAAGTACCCTGAATGTGGAGCAGAAGCTTAGCTTCCTCAGCTCTGAGAGAGCTCACTGATAATGGTCGGGGTGTATGCATACTGTTTAGGTCAAGCAAATTCCCCTAAAGAAGCCTTGGGCAAAGCTTTTTGGGAGTAAGATAAAGCCTTTAGTAACTGCTAGGAATATGCATCTTGTGATTGTCTCATATTCCCCTCTCATCATCCCCCTGTGTAGGAGCAAAGAGTGGGGGGTGGGTGGAAGGCACCCTGACCCCATCCCACCTACAGGTGTGCCCTGATTGACCCAATCATGAAAATCTCCCTCCTGCTACACTGATTGTTTCGGAGAGCTCCGCCTTAAGCCTAGCTTTCCATGCTCTTCCTGTGTCAATTAAGTTGGTTTAGGAATGGGTGAGCCTGGCCCAGGAAACATGGGTGGGCGTTAAGCCCCTGGGGAGAGAGCTCCTCACCTTTCTAGGCGAGCTGGCTGCAGCCTGCAGCATCTGTCTTTCTGGATGGTGTGGTTTGTGGATATGGATCTTAGAACCGTGGCAGCATTTGAGACCGGCTCAGAACGAACCTGATGCTAGGAAGTTGCTGCAGAAATGGGGAAGAGGAAGTGTCTTAATGATATCCTTGAGCTGCTGAGTCAACCCCAAATCTGAAGCCCTATCTACCTCTGCATCATCCATATATATACACTAATAGATTCTCTTTTTTGCTTAAGTCAGTTTGATTTTTATTTTCTGTTTCTTATTGTATAGAGTTCTTTGTGAGGTGAGGACAGGTTTCCAAACACAGTATGGTCCTTTCCCCCCTTTTTTAGACTCAGATGAGCACAGATTGCTTTGCAGTCATTGAACCTGTGCCCAAATACCCTTTCCTGTGGCTCAGCTTTGGTGAAGGAAGGTGATCCTTGCTTTCTGCCATTAGCTTAACATTGTAGAACAGTGAAGGGGATTACATTTTTAAGCTGGAAAAAGAAGTGAACATTATTATTACTTGTCAATTATATGTCAGTGAAGCTGAAATGTAAAGAAAAGAAGTGGACATTATGAAGTACTTTTACTTCTGGAAAAAACGTTTATAAAATACACAATACAAGTAACGCCTGTACACCAGTAATTTACACCGAGGGCTGTTTGAAAATCGCTCACAGAGCTACGCTTTGGTAAAGAGGCAGATTCCCTACAACACAGTGACTTTTGTCTCACCTTGAATAGAAACTATTAATTCCTATTTCTTTGTGATTCTTTGAAGTATATCATTCTTATTACAGGGAATGTCATGAAGAAAAGGCAGCAAGCCTCTGCATGAAGAGCTGTGAAATTCATTCGTGAGCAACAGCAGTCAGCTCGTGTATCTGACACAGTGCCCACAAAAATGGTACAAGGGTACAAGATCCAGGGAAAACTAGAAAAAATCTAGAACAGCCCCAGAGGAGATGTGCCTTCCAACACAGTGTGGTGAAAGAGGTCTGAATGGTGCGTCTGGCACAGTGACACCAGCGATGGTTTGAGTGAGGGTAATTCAGCCTGAGTTTTCGTGTCTGGTGCCAAAAAAGCAGCTGGCATCATGGAGGGAGTCTTCCCCAATGAAGGAGGAGAGGAGATACGGTGGCATTTAGCACAGAAAGGTCTTGGTTTGCAGTTTCACTATGGAATGAATGCGATGTGGCACCAGCATGCTGTCTGGCACCCAAGTGTTGGCTTCCAGTTTAAAACAGCTCTTTGTGTCCCTGTAAACAGGGAATTTCAGTGAGGAAAGCCAGAGCAACTAGAGCGGAATAGAAGCTTAAAGAGAGGCAATACGATCATACAGCTGATGTTTCACGGCCTGATATGTGAAAAACCTTACAAGAGATAAACAGATTAACTTGAAAACGTATTACAGATCACATTCTGCTGTTGGGAAAACCATGGTAGCGTCTCCTGTCTGACTGTACACCGTAGTGGCTCTTTGGGAACCATGGTCTCTGACCAGCTTTCAGGTGATTGCTCTATCTTTTTCTATGCTGGGCTCTCCCTTGCCACACTCTCTCACAATGGCAACAGTTTCAGGTATAGAAGAGAACTCTCTATTTATAGGCCAGAAATGGAGTTTTAAAAGCTCATTGCAGAATGTTTATAAGTCCAGGATATACACTGAAACAATGAAGAAAAACAAAAGCCAGGAAAAAAATAGGGTTTAGAAGTACAAGCTAAACCCTTCATGAATGTAGGCTGCCTTTCAATAGAAAAGTATATTATACTTTTACCTATTTTCATTCTTTTTTTTTTAATATAAATTTATTTATTTATTTATTTTTGACTGAGTTGGGTCTTTGTTGCTGCCCGTGGGCTTTCTCTAGTTGCAGCGAGTGGGGGCTACTCTTCGTTGCGGTGCACGGACCTTTCATTGCGGTGGCCTCTCCTGTTGTGGAGCACAGGCTCTAGGCACACAGGCTTCAGTATTGCAGTATGCGGGCTCAGTAGTTTTGGAGCGTGGGCTCCAGAGCGCAGGCTCAGTAGTTGTGGCACACAGGCCTAGCTGCTCCGCAGGATGTGGGATCCTCTTGGACCAGGGCTTGAACCCGTGTCCCCTGCATTGTCAGGCGGACTCCCAACCCCTGAGCCACCAGGGAATCCCCTCATTCTTATTTTTTAAAAAATCTGTTCTCTGTGGATGATTTCTTGTTCTTAGACATTACATATCCCTTTCCCACTGTTGTCTTCAACAGGCTTATTCTAGAAGTTAATTTTGTTGATGAATATGCCATCTTTCAGGGACCTTGGAGCCACCTTCTTGTTACTGAGAAGATGCCAATTCAAATTTAGTGATTTATTTCTTTAAGAATAATCAGTAATTTTTAATAACTCAAAAAGGACACTTTTTCTAAAACCCACAGAAGAGAACGTTTCTTCAGTGACAGTATCTGGCCCTGAAACAGCTAGACTGGAGAAGAATAAATATGAAAATAGTTGAATTGATGGAAATAATCAGCTAATTGAGCTTCATGGTACACATTTGAATTGAATTATTATTGAACTGAAATTATTATTTCAACTTTATACATGGGAAGAACTGAGACAGCATTTGAACAAGATTAAATATTTGTGACCAGAGTAAAGGAGACACATATTTATGTGCTTCTATTATGTGTTAGGCACTGTGAAAACTAAACATGTTGTGTTATTTGATCCTTGTAGCAAACAACTTCTGGAGCACAGTGGCTTAACCCAACAGAAGATGTTTCTTGTTTCCACAGCATATTTGACATGGGTCAGTAGGGATGCTTTGCAACAATTCAGGGACCCATACTGATGGAGGAGCTTTATAAGAGCTTTGACATCACCAAAAGAGGGACAGAGAACACATTTTTTTGTTGTTCTTGTCATGGTGAGAACATTTAAAATGTTCTTTCATAACAACTTTCAAGTATACAATATGATATTGTTAACTGTAGCCACCATGCTGTGCATTAGATAACTGGGACTTATTCATCTTACTATGGATAGTTTATGCCCTTTGACCAGCCTCTTCCCATTTCCCCAACACTCCAGCTCCTGGTAACCGTTAATCCATTTTGTTTCTTTGAGTTCAACTTTGTTAGATTGCACATGTAAGTGAAATCATGTTGTATTAGTCTTTGTCTGACTTATTTCACTTAACCTGTTGAAGACTTTTTTATTATAAATGGATGTTGACTTCTGTCCTGCGATTTCTCTGCATCTGTTGAGATGATAGTGTGATTTTTGTCTTTCTTTTATTGTGAAGTATCACATTGACTGATTTGCATTTATTGAACCATCCTTGCATTTCATTGATGAATCCCACTTGACCATGGTGTATAATCCTTTTAATGTGCTGTTGAATTTCATTTTTTAGTATTTTGTTGAGAAATTTTACATATACTTTCATGACGAATATTAGCCTGTAGTTTTCTTTTCTTGTAGTGTTCTTATCTGGCTTTGGTGTCAGGGTAATGCTGGTATTGTAAAATGAGTTTGGGAGTATTTCCTCCTCTTCAAATATTTGGAAAAGTCTGAGAAGAATTGGTGTTAATTCTTTTTAAAATTTTGGTAGAATTCACCTCTGAAGTCATCTGATCCTGGGATTTTCTGTGTTGGGAACTTTTTGATTATGGATTCAGTCTCCTTACTGGTAACTGGTCTGTTCAGATTTTCTATTTCCTCATGATTCAGTGTTGGTAGTTTGTGTATTTTTAAATAACTTATACATTTCTTCTAGGTTATCCAATTTGTTGGCATATAATTATTCACAGAAGTCTCTTACGATTCTTTGCATTTCTGTGGTTTCAGGTGTTTTGTCTCCTCTTACATTTATAATTTTATTTAAATCTTTTCTCCTTTTTTCTGTAGTAGTCTAGCTAAAGGTTTGTCAATTTTGTTTATCTTTTCAAAAAATCAACTCTTAGTGTTTTGATTTTTTTCTATTATTTTTCATTTATTTCTGGTCAAATCTTTGTTATGTACTCCTTTCTGCTAACTTTGGCCTTTTTGCTGTTGAAGCTCTCTATTGAATTCTTCGGTTCAGTCATATTTTTCAGCTCAGTATTTCCATTTGGTTCTTTTTTACATTTTCTGTCTCTTTGAACTTTTGATTTTGTTTTTATATTTTTTTCTGATGTCATAGATGTTTGTCTGGGCTTTCTTGTAGCTCTCTGAGCATCTTTAGAACAATTATTTTGAATTCTTTGTCAGGAAATTCATGTATTTCCATTTCTTTAGGGTCAGTGACTGCAAGTTTCTTGTGTTTCTTTGACGGTGTCCTGTTTCTCTGATTCTTCACAATCCCAGTAGCCTTGCATAGGTGTCTGCACATTTGAAGAAGCAGTCATCTCTTCTAGACTTTATGAACTAACTACCTTTATCTGTTGGTGGGGGCATGCTGGAGCATGCTGTGGCCACAGTGGTGCAGGGTGTCAAGTTCAAGAGTGTGTCGTGTGTCCATAGCTCAGGCCATAGAGGTCAACAACTGTGTGGTTCTTGGTGGGTTCTCTGGGGGTCCACTTGAGTTCCTGCAAGGGCTGTTGGTGTCCTCAGCAGTGCCCCTCAAGTCCAGCAGCTAGGGACCAAGGCAGGTAGCAGGGGTACCTGGGCCAGTGGTGTGACATACTTGGATGTGGAGGCCAGCTATAGGTGTCTGTAGTGACAGAGGCCAAATGCAGACAGTCGCATGGTGGTGAGGGGCCAGGGTCAGCAGCAAGGGCTGGGCTGGACTGCCTGTGCACCAGCAGCTGTGGGTGCCTTGGCTGTCAGTGCACACTCCTGTTGCATACTCCTGTTGCTGCAGTCTTGCCACAGGGGCAAGTGTGGCAGTGGAGGCCAGTGTTTCAGGTTAGGCCAGGGTCATGCAGGTGCATAACTGGAGGGGCTGACCTCAAGCTGATATGGTGGTTGACTTCAGCCATGCAGGTCTAGACTGGTGTGTTACACTGGTGCAGCCAAAGAGCTGCTGGGGGTCCTAGGCCATGGTAGTGGATGGAGGGGGTGGGGAGGGACTCAGGTGACTGGCATCTGAAAATGCTAACCTGTAGGGTGAAACCTCGTGAAATCTGCAGTGAGTCCATGGCAGCCATTCTGGCCTTTGGTTTCTTCAATGGCAATAGTGGCTGAGGTCTTCTGCAGAGCAGATCATTGGGAACTGTGGTCACTCCTGTAGTCGATATGGTAGTCCCTGCCATTCATCCTGATACCTCGCTTTCTGTGTATGTCTCAGCTTTGGCAGTCTCTAGGTGGAATGAAACTGAAGTGGGTTCTGTTTTGAAAGATTGGGGAAACAAGTCGCTCACCTCACTCTACTTTTCCGATTCAGGGAAACTCTTTCTAGCTGGGAGTTCCCTCTTAGTGCTGAGCAGTGCCAGCTGGGAGGATGGGATGATGCAGGCAAAATGAAGCTACTCTTCCTTCCCTTTTTTTTTTTGTTTTGTTTTGTTTTGTGGTACGCGGGCCTCTCACTGCTGCGGCCTCTCTCCCGTTGCAGAGCACAGGCTCCGGACACGCAGGCTCAGCGGCCATGGCTCACGGGCCCAGCCGCTCCGGACGGGGGATCTTCCCGTGGGCACGAACCCGTGTCCCCTGCATCGGCAGGCGGACTCTCAACCACTGCGCCACCAGGGAAGCCACCTTCCCTTTTTGTGTGATTATTTAGAGGATTTTTGTCTTACTGGGTTGCTGAAATTTCTTAGGTGGACTCCCGAGCTCTCCTAGAGCTGTTTTTTGTTCGTGGATAGCTGTCTAATTGTTGATCTTTTACGCGGAATGGAGGCTGGGGTCTCCTACTCCACCATCTCAGTGAGGTCACTCTCCATTGACTCTTCCATCGTCCATTCAGTCGTGACACATTTCATTAGCTAAATGTGGCCACACCTAACTTAAAAGAGGCAGGGAATTACAATCTTACTGTGTCTTTAGAGGAAAGTCAGACTATATTTGGAATGTCCTAAAGATTACCACAATCTTTATTATCCTGAGAATACGGAGAGTCAGAGGGCTTAGATAGTTTACCAAAAGTTATTTCCTTGTTCCCTGACTTTTCTCTGCTATTCTGATCACTACATGATCTCTCACCCCCTAATTATAGATCTGAAGTATGGCTTGGTTCATTCTGGGGTTTAAAAAACACAACAACTAATTGCCATATCAAGTATTTTGTTTAATAAGTGACTTGTAATCAAAGGCTTGAAATGAAAAGAAAAACAATAGTGCATTGTCACTTTTATCATATTATCACTTGTGATCTCTATCCTGACTGTGCTTACTTCTAAATTTTCCCATTTTCTCTGTAAATTCTTACATGCAGGGATTTGAGACTTGGCGATTTTAACTCTTAAAATTTTTATATCTCTGTCATCCTGAGTTGAAAAAATAATGTAAGCAAATTAAAGACAGTCATTGATAAGCCCAAATAAGTAGCACCTATAAGAAATTGGAAAATAAACAGTTAAAAGAGTTGAGAAATTATATTGTGAGAGAAATTCCCAAACTGACAAACAAAGCACATTGTTACTCTGCTTTTAAAGCAAAATTCATGACCCATCTTCACAGGATCTGTGCTGCTTGAAGGGCTCCAACCGCCAGAAAGAAAATCTTCCTCCATTGTACAACTCATATTTCGTCAAGAAAAACAAAGGCCAAGGGAGATTTTATCAGAGAACAGAATTCTGAGAAATCCAGTTAATTGAGCAACTTACTCATTGTCAGCGGAGAGAGTAAGGGCTCTTCTCATTCTCAGCACAAAACCTGTGCTTGGATTTTTTTTTTTTTTTTTTTTGCGGTACGAGGGCCTCTCACTGTTGTGGCCTCTCCCGCTGCAGAGCACAGGCTCCGGACGCGCAGGCTCAGCGGCCATGGCTCACGGGCCCAGCCGCTCCGCGGCATGTGGAATCCTCCCGGACCGGGGCACGAACCCGTGTCCCCTGCATCGGCAGGCGGACTCCCAACCGCTGCGCCAACAGGGAAGCCCCTGTGTTTGGATTTTAATTATGATTTTCCTATGTCCTCTTTTCAGACATTATCAAAGATAATCTGTTTACCCTCCACCATGGTATATTGATTATGTTGAGGATGGTTAAATTAATCATGTATCATGGTTTGTTTATTGGATATCAGGATGTAATAATTGGACAATTTTGAGTTGTCTCCTGGTGGGATGGAGTGAGACCTTTTGGGGTTGTATATGGAATCGTGGTATCATATAAGGCCAGGCAGTTTTGAATGTTTATCTGGGGAGAGTTGCATATACAGATGCTGACAATCAAGGAACAGAACATTATAAAAATATATTTCAATTTTGGTCTTCTGTTCAGAATCTCTGTGGGAAAAACCCGTTTCTTCTCCTTAGTACATGTGATTTATGTAGACCGGCAGTCCCCACTCGTAACTTCCAGCCTAAGGATTAGCAAAAGACCAAGCCTTGTCCAGGGAGATTGTGCCATCCTCTTACAGAGCAGTTGGTTCAAGAAAGGATATTAATACCAAGCAAATTGATTAGAGTCATGTCTGGAAAATCGGAGGGAACTCTTGCTAAATAGAACATTCACATTTCTATGAAATTGCCAGCAATAAGGACAGTATAGGGCTAGAAATTTGAGTGGCTTTTAAACATTCTGAATATTAAAGTTTCTGGGGAAAAAAAAGGTTATGGTTTCTACGCTATAAGAGTGTTATGAAGATTAAATAATGTTTATGTAAACGTCAATCCATGGCTTTGCCTAGTTTACAATAGATATACATTAAATGTTAGGTAAAGCTAAAGTATAAAGATGGAAAGAATGTAGGGATTTCAGGTATCCAAAGAATTATATCTCTGCAGAAATGTTGGCTATATTGTAGGATTTGACTCATCTGTGATCTCCAATTATAGCCATATTTGGATAACTTGGTATTGAACTAATCAAAGAGTCACTAAAAAATATTGTCTTCGTGACAAATAAAGGGTATGACGAATGTAATAAACTTTGTACATCAGTAGAGTGGTATTATATATGCTCATGATGACTCTGGAACCTGCAAGTTTTAGAAGTTGTTCAAC
This sequence comes from Delphinapterus leucas, assembly GCF_059928025.1. NCBI lineage: Eukaryota > Metazoa > Chordata > Mammalia > Artiodactyla > Monodontidae > Delphinapterus > Delphinapterus leucas. Next base: position 66,518,967 of record NC_143137.1, on the reverse strand, counting down.
ACATTTTTAGTGTTAAATGCGTTTTATTTCATCCAGATACTTTGATCGTACTTCATCATTAATGGAATACACGCCCTTGTAAATGTGGTATTTGTGTAACAAGAAAACCCTATCTCCTTGTATAGTGTCAGTGTTTTTATACATCTTGAAATTTTACTAAGACTCGTCAGAAGAGTGTTAATATGTTCTATGAAGAGGCACATTGTAAAAAAAGTAATGCATCTCTATGCTGCCTGTCTTAGCTTGGGCTGCTGTAACAAAATACCATAGATTAGGTGACTTAAAGAACAGATATTTATTTTTCATAGTTCTGGAGGCTGGCAAGTCCAAGATCAGGGTTCCAGCATGGTCAGGTTCTGGTGACAGCCCTCTTTCTGACTTCTGCTGCATGCCTTCTTGGGTCCTCACATGGCTGAAAGAGAGAGCTCTGGTATCTTCCTGTTCTTATAAGGCCACGGAGCCCATCATGGGGCACCCCCATAATGACCTCATCTCAACCTAATTACTTCCCAATGATCCCATCTCTAAATACCATCACACTGGATAGTAGGGCTTCAGTATATAAATTTTGGGGGATACAAACTGTCAGTCCATAAAACTACCTTAACTCTATTCCCAGCAGTTTCTTAAATTTTTACTCTAATTTCTATTCAGTAAAAAAAGATAGGCATCAGATTAGATGCTGGCAGTAATCATCAAGTGCAAAACACCTGCTGTTAAACCAAACTACTGTCTCTACTACATGGGTAATATTTCTGATACTGAGCTGCTTTTGTTCACTGTTCCCCAAGAAGGCGAGAGCAAGTCTTTACTTAACCCCAAGAATGACAATTTTACATCTGAGTCATGATTTAAATTGTGATCTCATGGCATAAAGGCTCTCAGCACTAGAGGCACAGCATTATATACTTTGCTTTGAATGTTTTCCAGGAAGAGTAGGTGAAGGGTGTTGGAAACCAGAAAATTTGTCAAGTATACATTCATAGGTATTTCTTCTATAATTTAAACACAATGGCTGGAATCCGAAGAATGAGCATACTGCCTATAAGAATTCTCTCCTTTTAACTCTTCATGCACCTCATGGATTCCATATAAACATTAAAATCAAGAACACTTCACATCTGTGTATAAGCCATCCTCTATCTACTTCAGTCCCATTATGACTAAGGATTAGGACTCAGTTTCTTTAGGTCTCTGTGTTTTGCAAAGTTAGAAATGAAAGCAGAAGAGAGCAAATGGACACCCTGAGTACCAGGTACCAGATTCTCAAATGTCTCAAACAGAAACCCTTAACTTCCAAATATGGAAAAAAAAAGTAGGTTTCTATAAAAAAAATTTCGGATGACATGAATGTTTTCATAAGGCCTGATTTTGTGTCAGGCTGTGTAAAACTGGATCCCACAGCCCATAAAGAGGACACGATGAGAGAGGGAGAAGACAGTGAAAGAGATTTTTTTTAAAAATTATTTATTTCTTTTCCATTATGGTTTACTACAGGATATTGAATATAGTTCCCGGTGCTATACAGTAGGACCTCGTTGTTTGTCCATTCTCTGTCTAATAGTTTGCATCTGAAAGACAGAGATTTTTAATGGATGGTTCTTTTACAGATAACTCTTTTCCTTCCTTTCAGTTTTGTCTTTAAGTTTAGCATTTATAGACTTAAATAACAACATAAGGATCCCCTTGAAGATAATCTACTTTGGATCATAAAAACCACTGGATTCATGAAGACTTAACTAGAAAGATATAAGTTTAGCCAAAATAAGCATTTTCAAAATCCTTTTCACTTGAAAAAATTCTTCAGTGGGATGTGTAATTCCACATAGTCTTTAGGGCTTTCATTTTAAAAATAACTTTTGAGTGTTTTATAATAAATATATTTTAAGTAAATATATAATATAATATATATTATAATATAATAAATATAATATATTTATATATTTATATATATATAATAAATATATTTTAAGTAATATATATATATATATATAGCTTTGGATTAATGCATTATCCAAAAATATAAAATATTTTAATGCTATTTTTAAGAAGAGAAATAATACATAAAAATATAAACTGCAACCGTGTCCATTAAAATAAAAGCTTTTTATTTTAATTTCATTTAAAGGTCATAATTTATTGAAAAGTAAATTTAACAACCTAAGGGTACATCATATTTGGTTTTGTGAATAAATATCTATAAAATATTTTTAATGCATGTTATGAGAAAAAAGTACCATTGTGACCAGATATGTAGAGTTCTTGCCCTTTACTTTAAAAAGTAACTGATTTATTTTTATAATTTTTACATTTTGTTTCTAACTGAATAGATAAGAAATGAGATTTAAGATGTTATTTGAAAAGTCTGCAAATAACGTATGCAGTGTGATTTTTTATTTCCCATGATGCTAAGCCATATTTAATACTCATTACATTAGCTTACGCTTTTCAAATTGATTTTTTTTTTTTTTTTTGCGTTACGCGGTCCTCTCACTGTTGTGGCCTCTCCCGTTGTGGAGCACAGGCTCCGGATGCTCAGGCTCAGCGGCCATGGCTCACGGGCCTAGCCACTCCGCGGCATGTGGGATCTTCCTGGACTGGGGCACGAACCCGTGTCCTCTGCATCGGCAGGCGAGCTCTCAACCACTGCGCCACCAGGGAAGCCCTATTTTTTATTTAAAGAATGGAAATTTCAGTAGAGATCAATATTATCTTGAATTTTGGGAACTTTTAGACCTGTGAACCAATGGTTGGGAAAAACTATTCTAATCCAAACTCTTCAGTTTCCCCAGGAAAAAACAGAAGCCCAAAGACTTGATGTCTTTGCCAAATGTTTAAAGGTAGTTAGATAAACATCTAAAAACAACTCATAGGTATTTGCTTTATATCATTATTATTGGCATTAATATTTTTAGTCATTTATCATTATTGATATTAACATTGAATTTTTATTTCATATTATTTCTATTATTGTTATTCAATCAGGATACTAAAGAAAATTTAGTTCCTCTCCTTAGGGTAATTAGATTATTGTTATTAATATCAAAATTATAGCAAAATTTGAAATTAAAAGGAAAATTACTAGCATTTTCTATTTATGAAGATTAGAATATTATTTGTTTTCTGCTGTGGAACTGTGCTAGGTTTTGCACATAGTCTTTGAATCTTAATTATTTGACTAACTTGTTCCGTCCCATATTAAAAAAAAAAAATCTCAGAATTTCTGGCACTGATTTTTCAAAAATATATTAGTACTTTGGACTCCAAAGCTGATCTTAACGTAAAAAAAGGTGAAATAAGAACTGAGATAATTATTAGTCATGTATCTAACTGCTCAATTCTTTGTACATAGAAGATCCCAGATTTGGAGAGAGAAGTTCACATTTTCCATTCTTAGTTTGGTTTGTTTTATTTTATGTGTATCAAAGTCCAACAGAAAAGTGGACATCCCAAACAGAGGGAGTTAAATATACAGGATGGGTTACACAGTTGATGAAAGAGCTAGGAAGCCAGAGGATGGTAGAAAACACAGACATCAGTACTGGCAGGAGGCTCCTGCCATCCCTGAAATGGAGGATCAAAGTATGTGGAATTCAGGAAACGTGGCAGGACTGCTTGGCCTGTGTGGGGCTATGGAGGACACTTAGCCACACTGAAGATGCTGCCCCAGACAGTGAGAGGACAGAGGTAACTGGGCTTCTGTATTCCTTGTGCCCTCCAATTTCCCACTAGTACTTCACCTTGACCCAGCTCAGACAGAAGCACACCCGTTTCCTCTGCCCATCCCCCACCTTCAGCCCTGGGAAATGTTGCCAGTGATACAGTGCAGAAATGAGGAAGGCTCATGGAACTCTGATTTACTTTCTTTTTTTTAAGGACAAGGGAGACAATGTTAGTGACTTCTTCTAGGATCCCAGTGTACCTTCTGCAAAAGTTTTGACACGTATTTTGTCATAATGACTTACTTGAAGAGGCGCCTCCCTCAGTAGGTTGCGACCTTCTGGAGGAGAGAAGCCATCTTTTCATTTTCAGTGCCTGCGGTATCATCTTGCATATACCATGCACCATGCATACCCAGAGGCGTGGAAAATTAATCTGCCAGCTCCCATAATTAAGTGATGCCTGAATGACAGAAGCTAGAAATAGAAGAGAAGATGTCCAAGGTAGCAATGCCTGTGCCTCATAGTTACACACCTTCAAGCTTCAAACGTCTCCTTGGAGAGTTTTTGCTAATGTCACTGCTGCCTTCGTATGGAAGGAAGCACTTAATCAACGCAAACCTCTGCATCTGAAGATTGATACTAAACAGAGCAATCTCTATGGGCCATGATCACGCTATGTAGGATAGCTATTTCACAGACAGACAGACGGACACACACACAAAACTGTTCTCCTGCATTCTTAATTTTAGATTTGGTTTGATTTTACTGTCTGAGCTATGAGTCGGTAACTGCCTGCTGAATTAACATGGCTTAAGAAAGGGAGCTTCTAAGCCTCCCTGTCCTTGCTCGCTTGCCTAGATTTGACAGGTGGAATGGTGACACTGAGGTTATTATTGAAGTATGTGTTCTGTTGACTCTGGCTCCTGATTTGGAAGAGCGACAAACATTTTCAAGTCAGATTTCCCACGAAAAGTGTCCCAAGTAGGCTCTGTAAATGTACGTTGGACCATATAGTTTTTCTCCCATGCATTTGTTTACTCCACAGATGTTTATGCAGTGCCTGCGCATGCCTCATATTACGTGCTGAGAATACAAAGATGAAAAAATGTTTTGCATTTGGTCCTGAAGAAGCAGAGGGAGTTCAGAGTCTTGTGGAAAGTGAGCCACAAAAACAAGTGTTTAAATAGACACTCTACAATCTTTTCTAACATAGATGTACGTAAAAGGTGGACTAGAGGGGTTGGTGAAGACTTCACAGAGGAGAATGTGTTTGAGTCAATGGGATGAGAAACAAAGAAAAGGCAAAGTGAAGATGTACAAAGACATGGAGGCATGGGAGAGCATGAGATTTTTCAAGGAACTCGTTATTGCTTTTATTGGATAAGGGATAGGAGAGGAAGTTGAGGAGATGAGACTGAAGGAGTGAGCTGAAGCAAGGATGAAGTTCTTTATGTGCCAGCTAAGGAGTTGAGAGTTTTATCTTGTAAGTCATGGTAAGCCACTGAAAGTTTTTGAGCATGGTATAAATATTTCAAAGATTTTTCTGTTAGCAGCAAAAGAAATGTTGTGCAGTGGAGATGAGGTTTAAAAACAGGAAGTCTAGTTAGAAATAAATTTTAATAATCAATGAGGAGCCTTTCACTTGGAACTCATTAAACAGATACTATATTAAGGGCAAGCCAGCATGAGGCTAGTCACTGAGCATATCCTGAGGACCAAAGTGGTCATGGGCCCTGCCTTTGTGGAATCAGTTCAACGATGATAAAGTATAATGCTGCAAGGGCAACAATGGAGCTGGAGAGAAAGGGGTAAACACAAGAGAAGATTGAAGATGGCTGCAACTGGACTTTGGGACAACAGTGTGTGGAAAGATAGAGACATCTAGGAGGTAGTTATGAGTTGAGTTGTGTCCCTCTGCCCACCATCAAATTAATCTGTTGAAATCCTAAGCTGCAGTACCTCAGAAAGTCATCTTATTTACAAATAGGGTCATGGGATGTAATTAGTTAGAATGAGGTCATACTGGAGTAGAGTGGGCATCTAATCGGATATGATTGGAGTCCTTATAAATAGGAGAAATTTAGACACATGCACACAGGGAGAATGCCACGTGAATGTGAAGGCAGATGTTGAGGTGATGTGTCTACAAGCCAAGGGTCACCAAAGATTGGCAGCAAACCACCTGAAGCTAGCAGAGAGGCATGGAATAGATTCTCCCTCACAGCTCCTCAGTAGGAGCCAACCCTGCCAACACTTTGATCTTGGACTTCTAGGCTCCAGAAGTGTGAGAGAATAAATTTCTGGGTGGCTTAAACAACCCAGTTTGTGCCATTTTGTTTCAGAGGCCCCAGGAACCTAATATAGATGCTTCTTTGGTTCCCAGCTTGACCAATTTTACTTCATAGTAAGAAACATGATCTGAACTTGACTTCTTCCCATTATGTGTCATCACAAAGGAAGCTTCTTTGTTTTCTGCCTCCCTCCTAAGTTCTGAGACTGCTGGTTTCATTATTGAACTTTTACTATTCTTGTCAATTGTATTTGAAGTTGGAAATGGACAGAATCATGATTTCTGGTGCTAATATTGATTCCTGTTTCAGACGCTGTGGGTTTACTACATTCTAGCCCTGAATCACTTGCAGAGCTATGCTAAAAATTTGGAAAAAAATTTTAAAAATTCCTTCAGATTGTTCTTTTGGTTAGGCCACGCAGTTCTAGAATTAATTGAAATAAGGTATATTCCCTGCTAATATAGTTATATGAACCTATGTGTATAACCTGTCAAGCAACTTGATGGTTTATTGTTTTATAATACTTTAAACTCCACCTTAAAAAAAGGCACCGGAGTCTGTTAGCACTTTTGCTTGATCTTTGCAGAATACTATGAAAGTAATAATAAACCTCTAGGTAGAATAAACAATCTGCCTGTGACAATTGCCCAAGTGCCTTCTGGCAAGTCTAGTCCTTTCTGCTCTCTTTAAAGTTGCAAAGTGCAAATTGCTTTGCAGCAGTAATACATTCTGGCCAAAATAGGGGAAAAGTACGAGTTTCACTTTAAAGTTGAGGTTGATGATTGACTCGTCTGAACTTCGTCAGTGGTTTTGTGAAATTGACTCTTTTCTAAGGAAGCACTTTTTGCCTACAAATCAGATTTTAAACTATTTTCCTGTATTACTGTTCAATAAAAAATAGAATTGGGGAGAAAATATGGTGATGCATAACTTATGGTCACATTTCAGAGGACACATTTGCTTAGAATGTAATGTGTCTTGATAACTAGTACCGTTTTCATTCAGAATGTTACATGTCCCTCAAGCAAGCAGTGTGCTGGCCTTCATTTAGTGTATAATAAACACAAAGGACTTCCTGCTAAAGTGAAGGATGGATAGAAATTGGTCCTTTGTGAGAGTAAGATGTGGGCATTAGCCACCCTCCAAGCTCCAGTTTTACCTTGTTTATTGTTCCTTTTCACTGCCATTATTCCTAGGTGTCATTTCTATTAAGTAGCAGTGGGATCTGACTCCTAAAGTTGGTTTCTCTCTGTTTTTCAAAATTAATTTTCTTATAATCAAATGTGCCTTAAGCACAGATTCAGAGGTTTGGAAAAATTTATAACATAGTACCTGGTCTCTGACAAAAATAACTAGAAATGATGGTTTTGTTTTCTTTTTACTGGTATTTGAGAATCTGCCCAATAATTTTGCCTGATCGCAATAATACTGCACATTCACCTCCTATTTAGTCCTGGATCCACTTAAATATGGCTTCTAATTGTTCCTGATTCGTAACTGAGGCCTTTCCTGCTGTTTAGTTTTTGACTTTGTCTGCCGTATCTGTTGCTGTTGATCCTCCTGTTACCTATTCCTTGGGCTTTTGTGATCAGGCGCTGTCCTGAGTCTTCTGTATTGATGCTGCTGCTTTGTCTTCTTATTCATCTCCTCTTCCACATCAGTGTCTCATGCTCATTGGAGTGTCTCATCTACTCATAGTTTCATCTTCCAAACTCTATGGTTTAAACCTCTCCCTAGACTTACATATCCCGCAGCCTACTGGGTACCGTCAAATGACGCATAGGAAACTTACCTGTAATATGTCAAAAAGCAAATTTGTCTTTCCCTACCAAATTTCTCTCCTCATCCCATACTTTCTAGCTCCACGAATGGAATCATGGCCAGGAAACTTGCATAGAAAATTTGTAAGTAATTTACTCCTCCCCCTTATCCACCATCCATATATAATTAATTATAGATTACTGCTGATTTTTTTTTTTTTTTTTTGACCACACCACACAGCTTGTGGGGTCTTAGTTCCCAGACCAGGGATCCCTTGGCAGTGAAAGTGCAGAGTTCTAACCACTGGACCACTAGGGAATTCCCTGATTACTGCTGATTTTTATTTATTTATTTATTTATTTTTATATCTTTATTGGTGTATAATTGCTTTACAATGTGTGTTAGTTTCTGCTGTACAACAAAGTGAAGCAGCTATATGTATACATATGTCCCCATATCCCCTCCCTCTTGAGCTTCCCTCCCATCCTCCGTATCCCACCCCTCTAGGTCATCACAAAGCACCGAGCTGACCTCCCTGTGCTCTGCAGCAGCTTCCCACTAGCCATCCATTTTACATTCGGTAGTGTATATATGTCCATGCTACTGTCTCATTTCGTCCCAGCTTCCCCTTCCCTCCCTGTGACCTCAAGTCTGTTCTCTATGTCTACGGCTTTATTCCTGCCCTGCCACTAGGTTCATCAGTACTGTTTTTTAAGATTCCATATATGTGCGTTTACTGCTGAGTTTTAAATCCCAGTCCATCTTTTTTTTTTTTTTTTTTTTGCTGTACGCAGGCCTCTCACTGTTGTGGCCTCTCCTGTTGCAGAGCACAGGCTCCGGACACGCAGGCTCAGCGGCCATGGCTCAGGGGCCCAGCCGCTCCGCGGCATGCGGGATCTTCCCGGACCAGGGCACGAACCCGTGTCCCCTGCATCGGCAGGCGGACTCTCAACCACTGCGCCACCAGGGAAGCCCCCAATCCATCTTTTCTAATCCATCCCTTTGGTCATCCCCTTGGTTCAAGTCCTCATTGTCTTTCATCTGGCTGCTTTCTCTTGATTAGTTTCTTAATTGATCTCCTTTCTCCATTCTTGTACCAGTCAAATCCATTCTTATACCAGTCAAATCCATCTTCAATCCACCTGCTAGAATGATCCTTCAGAAATGCAGGTTTAAACAATATAACACTCTCTGCTTAAAGCCTTTAAATTTCTTCTTATGATTGAGAAGATACCTCCCGAGCTTCATAATTTAGGGCAGAAGCTCTCTCATCTAGTCCTTGCCTGATTTCCAGTCATACCTCTGGCTACGCATTGTCTTACACTTTTTGCTTCAGCAAAACCAAACTGCTTGCATATTTGTCTGACACCATTTGGTTCCTCTGCCCTGTGTCTTTGTTGTCACTATTAAGAAGACTCTCTCCTTTTCCATCCTTGACCTAGCTAATTCCTAAGAAATCACTTAGGTGTCATTTTCTTCAAGAAGTCTTTCATTGCAAACTATCTCCTGTTCCCTACAGGGTAGAGCAAATATTCAGTAAATGTTTGTTGAATGAATTATTCCACTTTGTTTTGTTGATCTAAGTGGTGGACCATCTGAAAACATGTCAACATAATATTAGAGCTACGAATTTTCAGTTCAGTGTAAAATTAGTATTCTTGCATTGATTTATTCCGTGTGGGGCTATGAAAGTGAGAGTGAGCTCTTTTCTCCTCTTGGAATAATTGTTTTCCCAAACTTTGTGAACTTAGTTCCTCTTTATAGCATCAGATGTTGGCTTCATGTGCTATTATTTGAGTAAATAGAAAATATTTGTATAAAATTACAAATTACATATATATGTTTGTTTAAATTTGGAGAATCAGAGATAAAATTCTTGCTGAAAGCTATAATTTAAATTGTTTTTACTTAGTTTTGCTAGGAAAGTTAATAGCATTTTTAGTATGCTCAATCTTGAGATGATATTATAATGTATAAATTGAGATAGTGACATAAAGTCATGGAGACACTGGTAACTCTTTTGATTTATCCCCAATTGCATTGATAGGTTCAGCAGTTTCTTCTCTTACTGTAGAAGACAATATTGATGGGGCATTTGAGTTATGATTTACCTTATTTAGAAGTTTGCTCTTTGAATTATACTCTTGAAGGTCTTGGGTCATACAGACTGAAAAGTTTATAGACTATCATTCTTCCAAGAAGAGAAGCAAAAATCTTTATAGTTACTATGCCCACTTCAGCAAGAACAGTAATGCTGAAAAAATTGTCTCAGATTTGTTCCTGCCATTTGAACTAGGTTAGTGAGTTAAAAGAGTCAAATCATTGCCTTTCAAAGTATATTTTTAAAAATTTGCCTTTTCCCTGTTTTTACTACGAAGTGTTTGAAGCACAAAAGACTGCATGTAATGTATGTATGTAAGTCGTGGAGCATATTATTGAAGCCACCATCCATGGCAAGGTGATTCTCATTGGCAACTAGATCCCTTTATTACCAGTCCTAGTTCCATGGAGGCAGTACAGTGACACAGATACTTTAGATTTTATTTATTTGTTTTTTTGGGATCTACTGTAACGGCTCAAAGAGAAAAACAAGGAGGTTCGCCATTTCTTCTATGTTCTTTGATGTTCTTGTTACTTAACAGGAGGGAATGCTGACTGGCAGAGGAAATATACATGTACTACAAATGAGCCAATTAATTTGTTTTAACTTTTTCTTTGTCCTACTGTGTAAAAGTTTTTTCTGTAGGATGAAATTGTCCTCAGTATTTCCATCTTTCTATTATGGTCTCACTCTTCTGAGAGAAAAGTGTCTTTGGGTTGGGGTGGAGGAAGATTGGTTGTCGGCACAAAAGGTGGCGTTCTCGTTATCAGTGTAATACTGGAGAAGGAGGGTAAGAAAAGGTATCCCTTGTCTCCTGGTTGTCCCTCTGGCTGATACTGATTTGAAACATAAAATAGGTAAAGCGCTGACCTGCTTCAGAATGATGCATGAAGTGGCAGATGGTGGGATTGTATCGGAACCAGATTGTTCATGCCTCATCTCATGCCCTTGTGCATTTCAGCTGCTGTTTTTCATTTGTTACAAAAATGCCATTATCTTGACCAGTAATGCAGTTTCTCAGATATTTTGAAATCCTTAAAGGCTTATTTTTCGGAGAGCCTGTGCTGGAACACCACCGACTGTGCCTCGTATGCATTGTATTAGGCTAATGTAGGGTGGAAATAGCAAATTGACTTTGATAACGGATTTTCAAGTGTGCTCTTTGTGGATGAAATGCTGTTTCACTTATTATGATTTTTTCAGGCAGTAATTTATTTGTAAATGTCTTGACTGCACTTTAATGCCACTCTGTCTCTGTGGGTGAGTCTGTGTTACAACCAGTAACAGAGATAACGAAGTTAGGAATACATCCTCACGTGGCATTTGTCTAGGGCCTGAAACTTTTTTGTGTTGTGACAGCCTGACAGGAATAAATGATTCAACAAGATTTAGCAGCATAAGGGTAAGAAAGCTGCAAATTAGCATACAGTTGCCCAAAGGCATTATACACAGGGGTTCTTTCTTTCTTTTTTTTCTTAAATAAATTTATTTTATTTATTTTTGGCTGCATTGGGTCTTCGTTGCTGCGCGCGGGCTTTGTCTAGTTGTGGCGAGCAGTGCCTACTCTTCGTTGCGGTGCGTGGGCTTCTCATTGCAGTGGCTTCTCTTGTTGTGGAGCGTGGGCTCTAGGCGTGTGGGCTTCAGTAGTTGGAGCACAGGGCTCAGTACTTGTGGCTCACGAGCTCTAGAGCACAGGCCCAGTACTTGTGGCGCACTGGCTTAGTTGCTCTGTGGCATGTGGGATCTTCCCGGACCAGGGCTCGAACCCATGTCCCCTGCATTGGCAGGCAGATTCTTAACCACTGCGCCACTAGGGAAGCCCAACACAAGGGTTCTTTTTATAAGGAAGTCAGAAGCTGACATTCAGGCATGGAGAGGCCATCTTAATATCTTTTCTGCTAATGATGATTTGAACTCCTGGTGGTGGTGGGTGGTACTGGGTGGGGGAGCCAGAGAAACATTGCCTCCTAGTGATGGAGGCATTGCCTCATTTACATCCATGAGAACTGGTTTCTTTCTAAAAGAGAAAGAGAGTGAGTCAAATATATAGGATGCTCTTATTATAGGGGTTTTCATGGACTTCTTGGATTGGGTGAAAGTTCACGTTCATGTGTAGATTATTAGCGGGAGATAGGTTCTAGGCCAGAGCTCGGCAGACTTTCTGTGTATAGGGTCAGACAGTAAATATTTCAGGCTTTGTGGGCCGTATGTTCTCTGCCATAACTACCAATTTCTGCTAATGTCGTGTGCAAGCAGCCATAGACAGTAAACAGATGAATGGATGTGGCTGTATTCCAATAAAACTTTATTTAAAAACACAGGGAGTGGGCCAGATTTGGTGCACAGGCCATAGTTTGTTGACTGCTTTTCTAGGTTGAGTGGAGGAGGGCTTACAGATGCTTGCACTACTGCACTTGCTATTCTTTTTTTTTTTTAATTTGAATTTTATTTAATTTATTTTTTTTATACAGCAGGTTCTCACTAGTTATCTATTTTATACATATTAGTGTATACATGTCAATCCCAGTCTCCCAATTCATCCCACCACCACCACCACCCCCCAGCCACTTTCCCCCCTTGGTGTCCATACATTTGTTCTTTACATCTATGTCTCTATTTCTGCCCTGCAAACCGGTTCATCTGTACCATTTTTCTAGATTACACATACATGCGTTAATATACGGTATTTGTTTTTCCCTTTCTGGCTTTCTTTACTCTGTGTGACAGTCTCTAGATCCATCCATGTCTCTACAAATGACTTAATTTCGTTCCTTTTTATGGCTGAGTAATATTCCATTGTACATATGCACCACATCTTCTTAATCCGTTCGTCTGTCGATGGGCATTTAGGATGCTTCCATGACCTGGCTATTGTAAACAGTGCTGCAGTGAACAGTGGGGGGCATGTGTCTTCTTGAATTATGGATTTCTCTGCGTATATGCCCAGTAGTGGGATTGCTGGGACTGCACTTGCTATTCTTTTACAATAGCTCTGAGGACACCTTAGCTCACGTAATCCAAGTTATTCTGTCCTACGCCCCTTCTCCATAGTTTTGGTAAAGTTACTAATTTCCACTTGTCACAATCAACCTCTACTGTTGTGCCTTAAAGGTGATTTGAATTTAAGACCTATCATGAAGGACATGATAGAATAATCTCTTAGTGTTGACAATGATGAGGTAACTAAAGTCCTTTGGAGAGAGAGTTATTACTGTTTAGGGCTAAATATTTGGGATGGAGTTTGATAGTATTTTCAAATGCTAGCCTTCAAGGACTGAAGGTTTTATTTTCCAAGTACGTTGACTGATTTTATGCTCTCTCTCTCTGTCTTTTCCAGTTTTTGCTTTGAATTTCTTGCTCCCCTCCTCCTTCGCCACTCCACTGTATCATACTGGGTTCCTGGTTGCCGAGGTGCTGCGTCACCTTCTGTAATGTTGCTTGATCTTTGATTTCCCGTGAAGCACATTGAATCTTACATTAGACTATTCTGAGTCAGGTGGCGCACCATCTGTTCCCAGGCCTGGGAAACAGGAGTAGCAGAGAGCAACAGAAAGCAACAGCCACCCTAGATTTCAGCAGAATATCCATATTCCCACAGTGAGAGAGAGGCAGACAATTCTGATTTTAGGCAGGGTGAAGTTTTATTTTCCTCACAATCCCCTAAGGGATTTGACACATTAATACACTCGTGGAATGGAATTGGTTTGGACCTATTTGCCTTTGCTGTTCTAGGGTAATGTTAGATTTAAGTGGTTGGGAACGGTTGTGTACTTGTACACAACAGCTTCATTGCATGATGCTACCCAGAACACACGAGGGCAGCTGGCAAACCTGGATATTGAAACTGATAGTAGGTAGCATCTAACAAATTGAAAGAATAGAGGCCAACCAGAGATCTCCTGGCTGCCAACTCGTGATAGCATTTAAAAGACTGATCTAACCTTCTGTTAAGAAAATGAGAAACCCATTTACCACGTGGCTTTAAATCTCTGAGCTAAATAATTAACTATAGATAGAACTCTTTTAAGTATACATTGCTCTGATAGTAATGTATTCAGATTAAAAGCCAATTGCTTTTATAATACACCCATCGGTTTAAAGGCATGGCATATACTAAAGTTGTTAAGATATATGTCTATAATGCATTAAAGGTCCACCCCTGTTAATGTCACAGGTGCTGTCAAAATGCTACAATGACTTCCCCAAATATCCCATAGATTACAAAAGAGGGAAAAATAAAAACAACCCAGGACATTTTTAGATACTATTTAAAAGATTTCATTGATCTTCCTGCACTTTTCTATTTTTTACCAGGTTTTTTCTGAGAACTGGCATTTACTAGGAGTCTAAAACACTGTGGGGAAAAAAAAATCCTGCTGAAAGTGAAGAACCTATAAAAATAAGTGAGACAGAAAGCTCCTCAGGTAGATTTTATGAACTGCTGGCCCTCTCAAATCTTGGGGAACTGCTTGTGGAGTAGGAAGTTCTGTTGTATTCAGTTGTTGGAGGTTCTTCCTTTCAGTATTGACTGGGGCATCTCTGCTATCACAGTTTAATACCAAAAAAAAAAAAAAAAGGTTCTGAAGAACCTAGGGTCAGGACAGGAATAAAGATGCAGATGTAGAGAATGGACTTGAGGACATGGAGAGGGGGAAGGGTAAGCTGGAACAGAGTGAGAGAGTGGCATGGACATGTATACACTACCAAATGTAAAATAGATAGCTAGTGGGAAGCAGCCACATAGCACAGGGAGATCAGCTCGGTGCTTTGTGACCACCTAGAGAGGTGGGATAGGGAGGGAGGGAGGGAGACGCAAGAGGGAGGGATATATGTGTACACATAGCTGATTCACTTTGTTATAAAGCAGAAACTAACACACCATTGTAAAGCAATTATACTCCAATAAAGATGTTTAAAAAACCCCAAAACCAAAAACTCAACAGCTTTTGGGAGGGTATTGGGCAGTGGGGGCTTATCCAATTGCAGGAGATAATGATCCAGTGGACTCTGTTTCAGATATAGATAAATAGGTGTCTGGTTATCAGGAACAGTTTTGCCGATTTTCTTGGCTTCAAGAAATATATATATATTTGAGGCAAGTACTGGACTCTGAGGCAGTGTGGGAAGGAGATGTGATACCATATTAGGGAAAAGGGACATGGAATGGTTAATTCAGTCCTGCTACCTTAAACAATTTTTTAAATAGCACAGATCAGAGCCTTACCATATTTTTCTACTAGAATTAAGAGAGAGGCGGTCCCAGCTCAGCCAAAAAAGTTTCTGATAATGAGATGAGCACTGCTTCTGGAACCCCAAATGTCATCTTGACACATTTATAATCACCTTTAAGAATCTCAGAACAACAGCTCACTGTTGCTGTAAAAAACGTGTTGTTTATTTTCAGAAGTAAAAGTTTAGTATAAAAGCTTCTAAAATCCATTCTGCTTGCAATAAGGGTATTTTTAGACTTCCAAAATTCATGCTGAAATTTTACGTGATTTTATTTTAATCTGAGCATTTTCATTTCCACCTCTTCACTAATATATGATCCTTCCAAGGGACTTCAGAACTGAAGGCCTTTGACTTCTCTCTTTGCAGCCTTTATGTCAGAATCTGTGTGGTTCTTGGACCAGGGAATTTTTCACAACATTAAAATAAAAATAGGCATTCTAACCTTTGATCTACAGCCTGGTCTACACAGCTGTGTTTTTCATGGATCCAGGATCCTCACTGCCAACTGGGGCAGCCTGTCAGGCAGTTCCAAACCATTCCAGAGAACACACTGCAGGTTTCCCTTTCTGATTTCAGTCGTTTCCATTTACTTGACAGTAGTGGAATTCAAGGACTTCAAAATCTACACAAAACTCACAAAGATTGTGTGTATAGATTCAAAAATAAAGAACTGAAGAAATTTCCAAGCAGATCAAACAGTGAGATCCTTGTGACCTCAGAATTTATCCCCTGGCCCATCTTAAGATTATTTTTGCTTTGCTTTTTGTATGGTTCCACTGGTTTTCCAAATTTCTCTTAATCTGCTTTAGTGTTGCAATGAAGAATTCACTGTACAGTCTTAATAAGTACCATGATGAACGTACTGTCTAACTAGTACCAAACTAGTCCACACTGCTTCGAAATCCATCTAATCAGTGACGGATTTGCTTCGAGTACCATTGAATTACATTGTTGAATCATCTCTACATTGGTAACATATAAACAGGATTTTTTCTCTTGGTAAAATTTTCTTTAATTTCCTTTATGCATTCTTCCAGGGGCTTATTGCTATTAAAGTTAATTTATTTAATTTGGATAATTTCGCAATTAGAACAATTGAACTAACTGTACATAGTAGGCAGCACAAATCTCTATGCTACCCAGTCATATCTCCAGCTCGTTCATGCCTCATCTCTCCATACTTGTAACCCCACTGTTTCTTCGTTATCTCTTGGTCCTGTTTGAATTCTGTGATCCACTGTTTTGGTAACTCTCTCACCCATGACCTAACTTCTCTTATCCCTTTGACTTTTCATTACATCCAGGCAATAATCAAATCTGGTTGAACTTTACTGACCTCTTTATCTGTGCTAGTCCCTGGGTAGTATAGCACAGCTAAAGAAAATAACACAAGATAGAGAACTGGTATGGTATTGTTATACCTCATTGCATTCTTTGTGGTACCTCTTCATAAACATGTCCTGTCAGTTTAACATGGTAATCAACTCTTTTTTTAAAAAATTTATTTTATTTTTGGCCACGTTGGGTCTTCATTGCTGTGCGCAGGCTTTCTCTAGTTGCGATGAGCAGGGGCCACTCTTCGTTGCAGTGTGCGGCCTCTCATTGCGGTAGCTTCTCCTGTGGTGGAGCACGGGCTCCAGGCGCGTGGGCTTCAGTAGTTGTGGCTTGTGGGCTCAGTAGTTGTGGCTCGCGGGCTCTAGAGCGCAGGCTCAGCAGTTGTGGTGCACGGGCTCATTTGCTCCACGGCATGTGGGATCCTCCCGGACCAGGGCTCAAACCCGTGTCCCCTGCATTGGCAGGTGGATTCCCAACCACTGTGCCACCAGGGAAGCCCCGGTAATCAACTCTTTAATCCAGTTATACGTATCCATGTGCTCTATCACTGTTGTAGTTCAAACCATCATTATTTTCTTCTGGATCCCTAGAATTATCAACCTGTTATTCCAAGATCTACACTTGATTTGTTTTCTCCAAAAATCTTTCAAAAACATGTACCCGATTAAGTACCTCATCTGCTTGTAATCTTTGGAAGTTGTCCATTGCTCTTAGAATAAAAAATAGCATTTTTCACATGTTCTATATGATTCTTCATAATCTACCTCCTGTCTGCCTCTCTCCCGGTATCATCTTGTGATACCCCATTATTGCTGACCTCTTTCACTACCTTACATATTCTAGGTCCTTTTATTTTCTGAGGCAAACACTGTACAACCTCCTGATCTCAACTTGGGTATGTTCATAAAAGAAGTGTGCCCCTCCCGCCACCCCTACTCACCCAGTGACTGACAAGGACTACAAAAAGTGTGCCTCCTTGCCTCAATGTGAGACCAGCTTGGCGGTGTGGTTCGTGCTCCAGAGATCCCTCTGGGGTCAAGCCCAAACTAGTCTCCAGCTGAGTCCACATTCTTGCTTAAATTTCTTCCCTGTTTATCCTGCTTCCCTTGCTCCAGTCATCCTGGGAACACTCCATCAAGAAGTCACTTGAACAAGAATCCTGATCTCAGGCTCTGTTTCTAGGAAACCGACATAAGACAGAACTCTATATTTTTCCTTTACTACACTATTGAAGCCTTTATTTGTGTACGTGTGTCTTTGATTATTATTGTTTGTCTTTGCCACTAGATCATAAGCTCTTTAGGGCGGGAATCAGGTATGTTTTGCCCTCCGCTGTATACACAGCAACCCCACAGAGTACCAGAAGTATAGTTGATAGACATTCAGTAAATAATTGTTGAATGTAAATGAATCTAAGTATCACTATCCTGCCTCACTGAGGGACAGAGTTGAACTATAGGCTTCCGGCCGATTCCTTTTAGGCAAGGGAATGCCCACTCCAAAAAGGGAAATAGCATCAGAAGTCACAGGTTTAGTCTTTGATCTTTTGCCCTCTGTACCTGCATGGACATACTGAATCATGTAGTTTTCTCCTGTTTTGGCTGACTACTTCTTGCCTAACTATATCTTTATATATGCCCAATTCCTGTGTCTTAGCTAAACTCAAGGCATTTGCTCATTCTCATTGTCAATCCATAACCCAAACGTGTTTTCCAGATCTGGAAGTATATGGGACATTTTACATGGCTACAGTTTATATCACCAGAAATATGTTTATTTCTATGAAAAGTATATCTTGCCTGGGTTTTTTCTAAGTTTTTTTGTTTCCAATTTTTCCATTTTAGTTGTTCCTCTTTCAAATTAAAAAGAAAATCATGTGAGCATATCTTCCTATTAAACTTTTCATAAAAGTACTAAATAATTGCTACTCAAGATTACTGTTTCCGTAATACTGGTTATAAGAGGTTTGACACTTAGCATTTGAAAATAAAACTTTGTGTTTCCTTAAATCATATTCTTTGAATATAATTATATTTAATTTTCTATGTGTTTCTCTATATGTAAAGGTGAGAACACTAAATTAGCCTTTGGTTAATATAAACAAGTTCCTTTCAGTAAGTACTTTCTCTGAAGTAATAAGAACTGTGAGAGGAGTATTATGTATTTTGTGGATGGGTGGTTGGATGGGGGTAAATTAGAGTTCCTGTCTCACCATTTATATTTCCCCTGGTGAAGTTTTTTTTTTTAACCGTATAATTACTGACTAGATGGAATTACTGCACTTTGATCAAGGGAATAGTTATCAGAGTCACAATCTGGTACACAGTGAGAAAAATTTGTATGAGAAAATGTTTGTAAAAATTATATGAGAAATATCTTCTCTTAAATCTGTCTTCATGGTTGGTTATGGGTTTGATTATATGGTTGAAAAGGGAAGTAAAGTTTCCAAAGGACCAGAGAAGTTAGCAATAAAATGAAGCAAATTTTAGATTCTGAAGCAAACGTGTTAAACTCAAACAGTGACTCACCTCACTTGAGTCACTTTTTAAGACTAATTATACATGGTTTGAGAAGGAAGATTTCATTCTCAGTCATTGAAAAGAGAGAAGAAATACACCGACTGAATCTGTTTTTTTTTAAAGGCTCCTAATTGCAGTTATCCTTATGTTATGGGTACCACTGTGTGATAATTGATCTTTACTCTGCCCTCACTCATGTTGTGATCAATTAGCAGCCAAAGGTAGAAGCTGTTACTTAATTTGGCAAAAAAAAGTCTCACGAATCCCTGGATTTCATTATTAAAAGGTGGTTAGGACTGACATAAATTTCCACTTTCCTGGTATCCTTTAGAACTACTTTTGCAAAATTAAATATATATTGTTAAAAGAAAAAAACTAAATAAAAATATTAAGGAAAATTAATGACATTTATTATTTAAAAAATCTGAAAGCTCCATTTGATTGAGCTTCAACTTTGGACAGTTCTTAACTAAAATGTGATTCAATGGTCATTACATGAACAAAATCTTAAAAGAAATCCTAAGTGGTTGATGGCTATAATAGGTATTTGTCTCATGCACAAGGAGGAGCAATCAACAAAACTGATTTCACTTACTGGGAGCAAAATACAGTAAATATATAATCATAACATTTTATATCTAAAAACAAACTACAAAAGATTTCTAACTTAAGTTTTACTTAACACAATGCTAGGGAAGGAAGGAGGAGCTCTGCTGTAGAAAAGAAACAAAACTTGTTTAATACAGATCGTGTTGCTTGTGTTGTTACATCTGTTTATTAGGAAAATCTTTAATAAAATGCTGACTTGTGTTGGTAAATACATAAACTCTTCACTGGGAGCCAGTCAAACTATGGACCTTGTCCTATCCATGTTTTGTAATTCGACGTGGACTTTGTTCCACTTTGTGCTAAAATTTCATTTGCATTACTTTTCTACATTCATTTCCTCCTTTTTTGTATTAGTATCTGTTCTAAAATATTTTCATTTCATTATTTTTATAAACTAGTAGATTCAACATTCACCATTTTTGAACCATTAAACCTGAAGTTTTGAGGCCCAGTCATGAAACATGATTCTAAAAATTAACTCAAGCATAGCTAAATTAGAAGAATTGTGGGAAATTGATGAAACACTTAAAACAATTTTTTGAATAAGGACCTGGATTAATTTTAAATTAGTGCTATTTTAACAGATATTTTTACTAATTGACTTTTTTCTTTTTTGTCTAAGAATTCAAAACAGAACAGATTGTCTCCAAACAAAATATATTGTTTAACTGACTTCCTAATCATACTGACGGTCCCATTTTGTATTCCAAAGGGAGATTTTTCCATTGCTATAAAAATAAACATGAATTTTACTCCAAATAGAACATTATAGAAAATGACTTAACATTATGGGAAATCTGTAAATTGATCCCAAACTTCAAAGTCAGTTTTTCAATGTTGAAAAGAAAAAAACATCATGAAGAAGAAACATCTGTTCTCAAATACATGAATAGATCTGGAAGGATTTTCAGAACTGTTATGTAACATGCATGTCAGTGTGCTCTGTTATGAATTCCCCAGGTCGTCGTGTTCATGAACATCATTGATGGTTAATTCCTCTCTTCCAGCACTCCTAGGAATATCTAAAATATAAGAAACATTTTCAGTAGAGGATCTTAATGGAAACTTTCCCTTGTTTCCTCTCTTATGGGGCATTTCTCAGACTCCTGCATTTCCCCACGCTGTATTCTTTTATTTTAAGTGAAACACAATGATTTTTTGTTGGGTGTCTTCAGGTACAAAGGAAGAGTCGTCGTCTTGAAAAATTTTGGATTTTAGACTGTTTGAATTAATATCTCTGGGGCAGAAAATATGATTCCTGTATATAATATTACACTTTACTTTGATATTGTCAAATATATTGATAAATAATGAACAGTCTATTGTGTCTTGATTTATACATTGTTTGGGGAGGACTTCTTGTGATATTGTAACAGATTATTGAAGGTAAAAAGTTATTTAGTAATTTAGTTTTGGTCATAAATTTGTTTTTACATTGATCTGTCAAATAAGCTCTTATGGCTTACAGTTTTTAATTGATTAACACATACCTATTGATCACTGAGTACGTACTATGTGATTAGAGAGACACAAAAGAAAGAAAGAAAACATAGGGTGCTTGATCACTGGTAACTTGCAATCTCCACCAGGAGACAAAACTAACATAGGTGAGACAGTAACAGAACAACAATTGCCAAAGGGGGAAAAATATATTCTGATTAATCAGAAAAGGCTTTAGGCAGGAGTGAAACTGGAGTCAGCCCTTGTGAGTAAATTGCATTTTCATAGGTGGACAGGAAAGAGGGAGGCATTCCATGTATGAAAGAGCAGAAGTATGGAGTGAAAGAATTGTGCACGAAGGTAGATTAAGCTGTAGACAGTCATCCTGGTACCTATCTCTAAATGGAACTGAAAAAACACTGAGGAGGAAAAACATCATTGAAATACAACATGGTGGAGAAAGTTATGTTTCCTATCATTTCTCTGGGAGAGAATGAATATTCTGTATTCTGGAAAGAATACTTTGATAAGGACTGGAGTTAATATGGATGATTGTTAAATTTCGCTCTGCGGAGGGCGGATTTGGCAAGCATCACGGCTTGTTTATGGGGGTGGTATTGTAAATTTGATACAGCTAAACTGCTTGTGACAATAGTAGAAAGTCTTTGTCCTGCCTTCTCTCAAACTGTGCTTTGGCTCTGCTCTAAATGGAAGTCAAAATCTATTTTTTTAAAAGATTACTAAATTGCTAGCATGGTTGGGGCACCCACAGTCTCCCTGCTCATGTTGTGCTCTTGATCTTATCCTGGATGGAAGTGGAAGGTTGCTATTGTAAAAGACCAAACCTAAGAAGGGAGAGTGAGTGTGTACCATACAGCTCAAGAGCCAGGCAGAATGAGTTGTTGGGATTTGTTATATTAAGAGATGAGCGTAGGCATTTGAAAAGGACAGTAGATGTGTGGTTTGAAAAGGAACTTGAGGAGAGGAGGTGCCAAAACAGGGAATCATGAGATTGGGTATAAACTATAATTGAGGTGTAAGGTGATAAATACTTTGATAAGAGTGATGACTATCAGAGTGAAATGGAAGAGATAAATGCAAGAAATTTTTCAAATGAAAAAGTAACGGGGCTTAGAAACAGCTAGCATGTAAATAAAGTGAAGAACTAGAGATGATTTTCCAGGTTTTTGGTTAAGAAGATTCACAGAATTGGAGTCGTTAGAGTGGAGACACTTTAGTGAGAAGGTAACAGACTTTGAATACATGGAATTTAAGATTGAGAAAGGAACGTCCATGGGCTATTTTTTGTCAACCGTCTGCTCATTTATCGTAGTACTTTCATAGTTTAGATATTATGTCATTTACAGAAAGAATGACATTTGACAAAGTGAAAAAAATGCTTGTAGATAATCGCCAGATAAGTTGGTTATGAGTAGCTTTGTAAATGTATATTACCTTTATTTTTAATTCCTCTCTTGGTGAAAACTGCTAACTGTATTACAGAAAATACTAAAATCATGACATGTATTGACTTATTCTTTTCACTATTCTATCATATTTCTGGCAAGTTTTTTCTTCTGGTAGGCTGAGGGTTTACTTTGGCATTGGGGGCTTCTGGGGCACTCATTCTCTTGGATGATATAGTTGTTCTGTAAAAGTCTTATCTTTCTACCTACTTCTTCACCATTTGCTACCCATAGCCCAAAGCCCTTTGGCTTGTCAGTTCTTCACAATTTTATTGTTTCTTTGTCGAAAATGTATAAAAGCTTCCTGCTCTGGCTCTTCATTCTCTTGCGAAGGCTCCTACGAACATGTAAAAATTTAATAAAATTGGTATGCTTTCTTTCCTGTTAATCTGTCTTAAATCAGTTTAATCCTCAGGGCCAGCCAGACACTCAGAGGGTAGAGGAGAATTTTTCCTCTCCTATGATAGATTTCTGATGTTCTATAGAATGACTGTACCAGAATGTGATCAACTGTTCATTATTTGATGACTATCCTCTTTGTGTCTCTAGTATTTTAAACTGGTAAGGAAAATGAAATAAGTAATTTATTGTAAGTGTATGATATTACTAAAATACACCTAAAAATCACTTATAAACTGGTACATTCTATCTGTGTGATAAATATTCAAAAGGAGATTTGCTTGTTCAAAGTGCATCTTTTTAACTTGGTAGACTTTCAAAAAGGTGTGGAAATGTATAGTCTTAGCCACAGAATATGAGGGCCTATTTCCACATGTAGCCTATTGAGCGTTTTCTTTCTGTCTCTGCAAATTTGATGTGTGCAAAATGGTATCTGACTGCATTTTCCTGATGACTAGTTACAGTAAGCATCCTTTCATGTTTATTGGCTATTTGCCATTCTTTTGTGAAATGCCTGCCATATCCTGTGTTTATTTTCTTTTGGGTGGTTTGGCTTTTCCTCATCTTATTATGAATATTAATTTTTTTTGTTTTCATATGCATTGCACAACAGTTTTCTTCCAGCCTGTCTTGTCTTTGACTTTAATAATTGTCTTTTTAAATATAATTTTTTTAAAAAAGCAGTCAAATACATAACTTTTTCTTTTTGGCTTTTGAGTTTCTTTTCTGGTAAGAGTTTATCACCTAAAGGTTACAGGAATATTTTCCGAAATTTTCTTTACTTTTAAATTAACTTTTTTCTTGAACACTTAGAACTTTATTTCATCTAGATTGTTAATGTATATTGTGAGGAAGTGATGTATAAGGTTTATTTTGGGGATAGCTACTGTGCAAGAACTGTACAGCAAATTAAAGATCGTTTTCTTATTCAGTTAAAATGCCACACTTATATTAACCTCCCTAATACACTTAAATCTATTTCTAGACTCTCTAGTTTGTTTACTTATCTAGCTATTTGCTTTTGGGTCAATTACATACAGTTTTGAATAAAGAGGAATAATAAACTTTACCACACTCTACAGTTTAGAATTCTAGAGTTTTCATTTTTCTCCCAAAACTTTTAAAGCAGTTTTTACAAAATACGTGTTTATAAGAAACTTAAAACCAATTTTTAGGATCCTTTCTCCCCACCAAGTTCTCTAAAAATTTGATTGGAAGTGCATTAAATTTATGTAATAATTAGAAAATAACACAGTTTAATTGTTTGAAGTGTTCCCACCCAGGTCTCCATTGTATCATATTTTATAAGTTTCTATATGTTTTGAACCTAATCTTATTAAATTTAGTCCTCAGCATTTTACAGTTTTGGTCATGAGATACAAAACCATTAATAGTCACAGATTAATATGATTAAGTATAAAACTCTACATCTAGGTGACTTTACTATTTGATTCTGTGCATTAACAGAACATTATTATTCCAAGAAATTTTTGTTCAGGATAATAACAGTTGGACATAATTATATGTTTGTTTCAGGGATTTTCAGACATTTCATTTATTCAAAGAAAACATTTTCAACTTGCTCTCATCAGGATAAACAGTTTTCTTATCAGGAAAATTAGTTTGGTCAGTTGGGCTTTACTCTCTAAGACTTGCTTCAGAATTCTCATTTCCCTATGTCCATCAATCCTAAACTCTTATATCATGAATTTTGTTCCATCCCGATCAAGACCTCCCCGCTGCGTGGGAAGATCCACCTTAAATCCATTCCCCCAAACTTTAAAAATAGCCATCCTGCCAAGATTCTACTAAGAGTCTGTGGAGGTGGTGTTCTCCCTTAATACAGAACGATTAATTTGGCTGTGCTTGATAAAAAGATTATTTTGATGGTCCCTTCAGTGAATTGGTAGTCAACAGTTATTGTTGTGGTTTTCCTCTTTATTCCTATTTTTAACTGACTAGTGAAATTCTAAAGAAATACAGTTGAGTTTGCAAATGTATTCAGCTACAGTGCAAATCTCTCTCATTAAATATAAAATTTATCAGAAGAATTTTTTGGGTTTTCTTTTCTAAAACCAATCATATAATCAGACAATAAAAATATTGGTTTCTTTCAATTTCATATACTATTTAAATAAACTGTTTTCCCTTTATTATTAAAAGCAAGTTGAATAAGTACGGTGATAGTGGTCATCCTCATGTATTTCTGATTTTATTTGGACTGTATCATTTCATTGTTTAATAAATATTTGATGTTAATTTTTAAAGTATTTTTTGTACCTTAGTGGTTTTCTTTTTTCCTAGTCCTGTTTTTCTTAGGAACTTTGTTAGAAATGGTTGATGAACTTTAGCAAATATGTTTTGGCATTTATCAATATAGTCTCATGAGTTTACTTTTTTTTCTTGACAATTTTAAACATTTCCCAATGTTGAATAATCTTTGCTTTACTAGAATTATAATAAAGTGATGTGTTGATTACTTTTTAAAGACTTTTAATAGTTATATGTTGACGCTTTTGAAATTGCCAATATTTGACTACTTGTGACCTAAAAATGACAGTTTTTTTGTGGTTTAATCTAAATAGCAAGTGTGCAGTACCCATTCAGTTTGATTAGTCTTTTTTC
The DNA here is from genome assembly GCF_059928025.1 of Delphinapterus leucas. Lineage (NCBI taxonomy): Eukaryota > Metazoa > Chordata > Mammalia > Artiodactyla > Monodontidae > Delphinapterus > Delphinapterus leucas. The sequence continues at coordinate 66,493,527 of NC_143137.1, read as the reverse complement.
CTGCCTTTGACCTTGAATTGCCCTCTATCCGATGTTAGTGTAGCCATGCTACTTTACTTTTGTTTGTAATTCTGTGATTTTGTCATTCCTTTGTTTTCAATTTGCCTTTGAGATTTTGTTTTACATGTACCATTTGTAAATGGCATGTCCCTGGAGTTCCTTATTTCATTCAGTCTGATAGTATTCGCCTTTGAATAAATAATTTCAATCCTTCATATTTATTGTAATTAAATAAATATTAATATTTTCACCATACTTTATATTAATTATTGAGTACATTTGTTTCCTTTCCCCCGATTTCCAATTTGTTTTTTCTATGCTGACTTGATTAAATGTCTTTCTGTTCCTCTTTTACTCCCTACTTTAAATTGGAAATACAGTACTACTGCATTTCTTATCCTATTACTGCTTACATTCCTGTTGTAACCGTCTATGTAAAGATATATCTACATCAGAGTAAATTAAATAATGTCTAAACCTGCACAGAACATTTCACATAACTGGTTTCCCAAAATCTCTACCACAGAAAATGTTTGGAATGCATTTACTTCTCCAACTGCTGGATTTAAGCAGTTTAGAATTTTTATTTATGAACTATAGTAATATCTTTGTTTTAAAAATCATTGCTTAATACTTTAATCATAATACCTAGTCACAGAAGTTTGAGTATTTACATACATATTTATGTATTTAAAAATCATTTCTTGCCACTCATTGGAATTTTGTTTTCCTTCGTTTTGTTGACGGTGTCCTCATTAAATTGTCGTTTGGTAGGAGCATGTCTAGTATTTTCCTCAAAGAGTGTATGGATGATTATAGAAGGTATATACGTTATTTGCTGCATGTCAGAAAATGTCTTTCTTTTGCTTTCGTGATAGCTGCAGCTGATGTATTGGGTAAAAGGGACAGTTGTTAAGTAGGCTGTTAGTAATGTGGCAGTGGGGTGTGGGGAGAGGGGAAGTGTCCTCTAATCCTGTGATCAGGTGTCACTCTTAGTGAGCCTGTACCTTTCAGCTGTGAACTTCACCAGTGCTTCTCAGTGTTTTTTTCTCTCCTTAGGTGGGACAGGATGGCTAGAGTAGGTAGAGTTGGGTATTTCCTTTCTCCCCACCCGAAGGCTAAAGGGAGCTGGTGTTGGATATTCCCTTCTCCCAGGTCAGTTAGCCTCTGATTAAATGCCAGCAACTCGGGCTCTGGTTAACTAGTTTCTCCTGAGTGCAGGCCTTGTTAAGAACAACGTGTTCTGACGTATTTAAACGTGGTTCCATTTCCCCTCCCCCTGCCCAGTGCGTGAGGGGAGTTTTCTCCTCTGGTTACTGTGGGAGGCTTGTCAAGCTCCTGGTAACTCTCACAATATTGTGGGGCTCCTTATAACCGAGTTCCCCTGGAATTTTTAACTCTCAGAGTTGTCCACACTGAACTGCCATCAATTCATCGGAGTTCAAGTTTTCCTTCCCAGCATTGGTTCCTGGCGTGGTTTCCACTGGTGAGTCTCTGCCCAGTGGACCTGGACTCCCTGTATCCCCCTGTCCCTCTCTCCAGTCTTCGGGCCAGTGGTTGGCCCAGTGCCCTCCTCTCTTCTACGGGTATAAGAAGAGCTGTTGATTTTTTTTTTTTTTGCGGTACGCGGGCCTCTCACTGCTGTGGCCTCTCCCGTTGCGGAGCACAGGCTGCAAAGGCGCAGGCTCAGCGGCCATGGCTCACGGGCCTAGCCGCTCCGCAGCATGCGGGATCCTCCCGGACCAGGGCACGAACCCGTGTCCCCTGCATCGGCAGGCGGACTCCCAACCACTGCGCCACCAGGGAAGCCTGAGCTGTTGATTTTTTAAGCGTTCAGCTTTTTACTCGCTGGGACGGAATGGCGTCTTACAGGCTCCTTATATGTGGAATAGGAAACCGGAAGTTGTTTTGTTTTCATATAAAAATTATATCTTTGCTACGAATAGGATTTTGAAATCACAGTTATTTCCTGACAACAGATTATAAATGTATAGATTTTGCCGCCTAGAGTTGAAGATTAGAAATCTGTTTCTAGTCTCTCTCTTCTTTGTTTTCATATATTCTTTGAAAGCTTATAAAATTTTGTCTTTATTCTTAGAGTTATTTCATCAGTTTTATCTATATGTGTCTCTTCTATTTATCATAACAGGGATTTGGTGATTTTCTTCTAAATTGAAAACTTGAGTTGTTGCTCATCTAAGCTAAGATCTTTTTATATCCTTCTTGCATTAAAAAACATATTTTCAGCATTTAGAACAATAGAAAAAATAGCATAATCATCTGTGAACACATGACTGAAATCATAATTTTTAGCTTTTTTTTTTTTTTTAGTTTTACAAATGAAACATTTGTTTCATTTGGAAGCAAATCTCTTTCTATTTAATTCATTTTAGTTTTGTATTCAGCTACACGAATAACCATGGATATGAATAAACAATAATTAAAAAATGGGTTCCCATTTTTCTGTAATTTTGAAATCCATATGTCTATACATGACTCCTTTTATATATGTGCAGGAGTTTTTCCGGGATGAGTGTTTCTGTAGGGCATTTTCATATTCTTTGACCGTGTTTTCTGTTGGGTCATTTAACTTTTCCTTTATGATTTGTATTGCTTTGTAAATATTTTAGATACTAGACCTTTGTTATTTATGGGATAAATATATGGAATTTATTTATTTATGTAAATATTTATAGAACATTTGTTATGCATGGAATATAAATATTTTCTCCCAGTGGATGTCTTTATGGTGCCTACATTGATGGTGTGTTAATTTTTCTTTGCATGCCCATAGGTATAAGTAACTTCAGTGCAGCACAGACAGATTTTGGGACCTCGGTCTGTGGCAATCCTGGAGAACCTCTGCGACGATCAGGCAGGAAAAACTGTGAGTATTCTACTGCGGAATAAGGAGAAGGGCTTCTCAGTTTGGGCCTCTTGAGGACCAAGCAGAAGAGAAGTGGCATCTCTTGACTAATGGACCACAAATGGTTCAGTTTGAGTGTACTTTCCTCTAGATTTCTTTTACTAGCTAAACAGGCCACCTTCAGAAGAAAGTGAAGAGCAGAAACCCCCTTCCCTTCCCAAATCCAGAGTCTACCAGTGTCTCATACCAAACCCTAGTTCAGAAGCCTTTACCTTAAGCTCTGTTGGTCTTTTGATTATGTCACAGGCATTACCAACAATGAGATACCTAACTGTACTTTTTTCTGGAGTTTTTATCATCAAGGTTAATTTATTGGTTAAGCCTCTTTGACTGGGAGCTGAGGGGAAGACAAGGAGGCCAGGAATGTAAGCGTAGGCAGTCATTTTCCCAGAATCTTCTTTCTATTCTAGATACTTATTTTAACTTCTTAAGAAATAAATATGTATTATAAATGCTTAGAAATATATTATCTCATTGTCTTCAAGCTTATTATCTGCCTTCCTCTGATTTCTTAGCTTTTCCAATTTGCAGTGAGATGGAAATTAATCCCAAACTAGCCATTTTAATTTTTTTCTTGTTTTTCCCCCATTGAAAGGTTTGGATTTTAATAAGGTTGCCACCCTTGACACAACAGTGCTTCTTATTCCCCTGTGGATTCCTGTTAACCTATAGTGACCCTTGATCCCATTGACCTGGAGATTAAAAATGTTGCACTGTAAGGAGATGCTTCTTAAAATTAGGGAACAAGAGCAGGAAGAGATTGGACTCTAGTTCAGTGCCTTTCCAGCTTTGGCACACATAAGAATCACTAGAATTTTTTAAAAATAAATTCTTGGATACTACAACCAGAGATTGCGATTTTTTTTTTGTTGAGGGGGGTAAGGTTAACAAATGTACAATTTTTTTTACTGTATATCCCAAGAGTTCGAAAGGATTTCCTAAAGAAGAAAAAAACATCTGAATGATGGAAAAATTAGGCCATGTAGATGCAAAAATTCTCCATTCATTTTGTACATAGGCACTCTTTAAATTTGGGACTCAGTGTACATATGTATACAATACATTCTGAAACTACTCACTTAGAATAAAAAATAAGTTTCTATTTCTCCTACAAGATTGTTATGTGATGTCATTTCCCTCACGCATATGGTCTGCATTGCTCAGTCACGCACTTATTCATTAGTTGTCTTGAAATTGCCTTTTTTTTTTAAGGAATTTTGCCTTTTTTTTTTTAAATTTTATGTATTTATTTATTTATTTTTGGCTGTGTTGGCTCTTCGTTTCTGTGCGAGGGCTCTCCCTAATTGCGGCAAGTGGGGGCCACTCCTCATCGCGGTGCGCGGGCCTCTCGCTATCGCGGCCTCTCCCGTTGCGCAGCACAGGCTCCAGACGCGCAGGCTCAGCAATTGTGACTCACGGGGCCAGTTGCTCTGTGGCATGTGGGATCCTCCCAGACCAGGGCTCGAACCCGTGTCCTCTGCATTGGCAGGCGGATTCTTAACCACTGCGCCACCAGGGAAGCCCTGAAATTGCCTTTGAATTGCTTTGTGATGACGCGGAATGGGAAGTCGGAATGGGAAGTCAGTGCAGTGCTAAAGACACAGTTCTCGGGGCCATTATTTCCCACCCTGGTTGGAAAGAATGTTTCTTTCTGCTAAGCCCTACTCCCTTAAGAGGTCTCAAGGGGAAAACAGGGACCCCTTGTCATACTTGGGCAAACACTATATATTCTGTTCTGCTCCTACAAATTCACAATGTGTATTAGCATATTCAGGGTGCTGAGAAGTCCTGTAGTAGAACCTATATGGTCCTTGGTGTTAATGGTGATACTGAATATCATTGATTCTAAATTACTGATTTAATTTAAAAATAATTTTTTCAGAAAACATTTTTATTTAATGTCTTCCAATAAAATGAGTTTTGGTGATACTAAGAAGGATGTAAACTTTACAGGCACAGATTTTGCCTAATTTTTCTTTGTCCCCTCAGTGTTTAGCTCAGTATTTAGTACATAACAAGCAAATCGTTTTTCCCAGGAACCATTTGTTGAATGAATGCATTACATTTGTGTGGTAGATGTACCAACACATTGGAAGGACTGTAGAAGCCATAATGACAGAAGGAAAATAGCAGCACTTAACTCTCTGACATGGAATCATCCAGTGTTTGCTTGAACACTTCTGTGCATGGAAGTTTTGCTCTTTTGCAAATGTCTTTTTCAACTAGAGAGAATAATCCTCATATTACAATATAGTGAAAAATTCATTCAAAAATAGCTTTTATGATTGTTTATCATTGGGACTGTTTACCACTGGAAACCACTGACAACCTGGGGCCAAAGACGGAGATCTTGCAAATATCAAAGAGCAGGATAATTCTGAAGTATAGATTTGATATGTGAGCATGACACCACCCCTGGTCAAGTTCTCAAATGGATTAATAAACAGTTATTTCGTGAATCCTTAGAAAAGAATGCAGCGATCATAGAATACATTTTTTAGGAACTAATGCCAGACCAGAGTCATTTCCTTTTTAGGCAATGTTTATTGGATGAGAAAATCTGGAGGAATGCTCTTATAGACATATTATAGCTTGATTTTGGAAAGGAAAGGCATTTGACCGTTTCTCGTCTTTATGTTTAAGGACAAGATGAAAGTAGAATTGTGGGAAGAGTGAGACTTATTGGCAGTTGTGTGGAGATAAATGAATCAGAGCATTGAACACAAAGTTTCTAAAAGCTTTTCCATTTCTGATGACCTCATGATTATTTACCATTTCTACAGTTAAACCTTCAACAAGCTCCTCCATCTCTGCCTCTTCCTTCTCCACCTCATCCTTCATCCTCTCATTTTGCTTCTTCTGATTCTTCTGTTTACCCTCCCATGTATGTTTGGAGTTACTTCTCTTCAGATCTTCTCAATTTGCTCACATTTGTTAAGTGCGGAATGGAAAGAATAAGATTCTCTCTTTGATACGTTGGAAATTAGAGCCTTTCAAAGGCATTATAAGACAAGGTCTGTACTTTTTTTTTTTTTTTTTTTTGTGGTACGCGGGCCTCTCACTGTTGTGGCCTCTCCCATTGCGGAGCACAGGCTCCAGATGCACAGGCTCAGCGGCCATGGCTCACGGGCCCAGCCGCTCCACGGCATGTGGGATCTTCCCGGACCGGGGCACGAACCCGTGTCCCCTGCATTGGCAGGCGGACTCTCAACCGCTGCGCCACCAGGGAAGCCCAAGGTCTGTACTTTTGAAAAAAGTTTAATCGAACAGTTCATTCAGTTACTGTTCAATTAGCCGAAAAAGTGAAACATTTCTGAGGGCTGTTCATGACAGTGAACCATTAAATTATTTGAACTGGAGTAAATATATTAAAATGTATCACCATAGCAATTTTCACAAATGCGTTTGTACACCGAATTCTATTCCCTTGCCTTCTATGAGCAGAGGTAGTTACACATATGTGAGTTCTAATTGAAGAAAGCCTAATTTCCCAGAAAGTTGGAGATTGCTGGTACGGGAGTTGCATTCTTACACTACTAATGCATCTGAAGTTCCATTTTTAATCTTTCATGTTTTTTGCATGTAAACTTTTAAAAAATATTTTGATTTTTTGTTCTTTTTAAGAAAGAAATTTGGTTTCATCATTTTACAAAGATAGCTAACAATCACTATAACTAAAATAAAAATGTACACTGAATTCATTCTTGCCTTATTCGCTCACTTCTCTGGGAGCATTCGACCTTGGCCTCTGAGTTCCTGGACTGAATCAGGTAGCCTCCCTTAGAGTTGTATTGACCTGGAAGTATTTGTTGCTACCACACTCCAGCTCACCTTTTCTTTGGTTCCCAGTCGTTCTTGTGTACCGTGAGGCAGCATAGCATACTGGTTAGGGCTTGTGCTGCAGTCCAGCAGAGCTGGGGTCCTGCCTCACCTATGTTGCTTTCTATTTGTTTGACTTGAGGTAACTAATTTATTCTCTGTTCCTCAGTCTTTTCATCTGTAACTATCTGGCACACCACCTGGCACTCCACCTATACTCCAGGACTCAAGTGCTTGTTTTCTAGCTGCTGGGGGTGTTGGAGCTGATGACTCATAGCCGAGCACCCTTCTGGAACTTGCCATCTGCTCTCACCCGAGGCCCCAACACTTCCCAAGGGCAGCCCACATCCAGTGACTGGTCGCGGAGGGGGTTTAAACATCTGGGCCATTTGCCCCAGTTTGTACAACTCTGCAGGGCCATCTCAGCTCCAGAGCTCCCTGGAGGAATGGCTGGGAACTTTGCTGTGGCTGTATCACAGCCCCGCTCCTCCTGTGCCCAATCTCATTTCCTTCCCTTCCCCTACAGTCCTGAGGTACACTTGCCCATAAACTCCCTGCGTTCTAATCTCACTCTGAGTTTACTTCCCAAAGAACCTGCTCTGTGACAGTGATAGTATGTACCACCCTCATAGGCTTGGTTGTGAGGTGTAAATGAGGTGATGTTTTAATAAACGTTAGAAATGTTAGCTCTTAATACCATCATATAAAATAAGGATGTACTAAACCCTACTCTTCACCCCCCAATTTTTTTTTTTTTAATTTATTTATTTTGGCTGCGTTGGGTCTTCGTTGCTGTGCGCAGGGCTTTCTCTAGTTGCGGCGAGCGGGGGCTACTCTTCGTTGCATTGCGCGGGCTTCTCATTGTGGCTTCTCTTGTTGCGTGCAGAGCACAGGCTCTAGGCGCGCGGGCTTCAGTAGTTGTGGCATGCAGGCTCAGTAGTTGTGGCTCGCGGGCTCTAGAGCGCAGTCTCAGTAGTTGTGGTGCACGGGCTTAGTTGCTCCAAGGCATGTGGGATCTTCCCGGACCAGGGCTCAAACCCGTGTTCCCCGCATTGGCAGGCGGATTCTTAACCACTGCGCCACCAGGGAAGCCCCACCCCCAAATTTGCGTAGTTATTGTCGGATACTAAATCCTGGAATCAGACTGGTGAGGTTTGAAATCCTCCTCCACCACTTATTGGGCATGTAACAAGTTGCTTAATTGATCTGTGTCTCAGTTTCCTCATTTGGAAATGAGTAAAGATAGCCCCACTTCATAAGGTTTTGTGGATTAAATGAGATAAATACATTTAAAGGCTGGATCATAGTAAGCTCAGTGAGTGCTCACTATTATTATGGTTATCATTCCCCACTTAATCCCAATGATGTGATAAGATGTCTTTATCATTAACACTTGCTTCAGGACACCTAGAGTTTTAAGCCGACATCAATACCAGAAACTACACTAGATAGATTATTCCTGATTCAAAATAAAATCCCACAAAAGTAGTTGTGACTAAGCAGGAAAGAAGTGAGAAACTGAGAAAAAGCTAGTTGTAGAGATGTTCCTTAATCCACAAAATTCTAAGATTTTTTTTTAACCATTCACTTACTAATTTTAAGGAAGTAATTGAACCTTGTGCTTTATTCCAGATAATTTTGACTTTAACTGAATTAATGGTATAGATAGGTCAGGCAAGTTCACTCTGAGTGGATTTTGAGACTGAAGACAGAAAAGGATACTTGGGGAGGGAATGAGGAAACAGAACTTAGAAGATACGGATTCTGAAGTTGATTCTGTAAGGCATGTGTCTTTGGTGTATATTATACACATTATATGTAATATATGGTCTATATATAAATATATCATAAATAATATATAAATGTCCATAATACCTAGATGTGTAAAATATAACTATATTTCTAATCGACTTTAGTTTGGAATAATTTTTGGTTTACAGAATGTTACAAGGTACAGAGTTCCCACCTCCTTTTTACCCTGCTTTTCCTCATGGTAACCTAACCATGGTAAATTGTCAAAACTAAGAAATTAACTTTGCCACAATACTATTAACTAAACGAGAGACTTTCTTCACATTTCACTGCCTTTTCCGCAAATGTCCCTTCTCTGCTCCAACATCCAGTCAAGGATGCAGCATCGCATTTAGTCATCCGCTTACACTCCTCAGGTCTGTTGCAGCTTCTCAGTCTCTCCTAGTTTTTCATGACCTTGAACAGTTTGAAGAGTACACTCGAAGTATTTTCTAGAATGTCCCTCTATTTGGGTTCATCTGATGTCTTTTCGTGATTTGACTGGGGTGATGAGTTTGGGGGAAGGATATCACAGTGATGACATGTCCTCCTCATTATGTTGTATCAGGGGCACATGACATAGCATGACATCACTGGTGATGTGAAACTTGGCACTTGGTTATGATGGTGTATTAGTTTCCTATTTCTGCTGTAACAAATTAGCACAAACTTAGTGTCTTAAAACCTTAAAACAACACAGACTTATTTTCTGACAGTTCTATAGGTTAGAAGTACAACATGGGTATCATTGGGCTAAAATCAAGCTCTTGGCAGGGCTGCCTTTCTCTCTGGAGGCTTTAGAAAAGAGTCTGCCTCCTTGCTCCTTTTCTAGTTTCTAGAGGCTGCTGCACGCCTTGGTTTGTCTTCCTCTGTCTTCAGAGCCATCATATCAGCATCTTCAACTCTCCCTTGGGCTAACATCTTCTTCTGTCAATACTTTCCCTTCCTCTTTTAATGGACCCTTGTGATTACATCAGGCCCGTTGGTTGATCTAGGATAATCTATCTATTTTAAGGTCAATTGATTAGCAACCTTAATTCCCCTTTGCCATGTAATATTACATATTCACAGGTTCTAATGGTTAGGATGTAGATATCTTTTGGGGGTGGGGAGGTCATAGATAGTATCTAAGTATCCTCTCTATTACAAAGTTACTATTTTTTCATATATATTTTTGACTCTCAGTTTTCTTTTCTGTGGAAAGGAGGTGATGATAATGTTTGCCTTGTCAGACTACTCAAGAGGATTAAGTGATCAAATGTAGTGAAAGTGCCCGGCACATGAGTCCCACAATGGTATTTGAACCCGAATCAAAACAGTAACCCTTTTTTTTTTTTTTTTTTTTTTTTTTTTTACAATTTCTTCCTCCGAGACAGGAATGTGATTATTTTTAGTTGTGCTGTAATTTTACATCAATTTCATTAAGTGTGAAATGTGTGAGGTCCCCATCGGCACCAAAGAGGAGCATACTGCCCAAAATGTATCTAAAATATTGTGAGCTCTTTATTAACAATTCTGATGTAGCCAAGTGACTTACTGTATGATGCTTAAAAAGCTGGCCCAGTTCTATCTGTGATGGTTTCTGGCAAGCTTTTTATTATGCTTCTTTTGACTTGATAAATGTGATAACTTGTTTGTAAATAGTTGCTATTCATAAGCATATTCATTTATCCTGCTTAGGGAAACAGGCATGGTAACTTTTAGTAAAGACTGCTTGATAAAGATGTACATTGGTTAAACCACATTTGGGATTTACCCTGAGACAGAAGTGTCCTTATGCAAGAAGAAGGATTTTTATTTATATATGTGATTTTACTATATACTAAAGATTTATTTCCTTGCACATATTCTGAGAGCTCACTGCTTGCTGCGGAATGGAAGAAAGAGAAAAATACAGTGCGCTCATTAATCCTGACCTTGTAAGCACACACTGTTGACTTGTTCTTGGTTTGCAAAATGAATGGAACTCATTTACAATACTCAAACTGTACGTTAGTGTGTGGGCAATCCAATAAAATGATAGCTTATATTGGGGCTACAGTTCCTGATCTTTCTATTGGATTACCCAAAAGCAAACACTCAATATTAAAAGCTGTGTATATACGTAACATAAGATCTAAAGAATTGAATTTTTTTTTTTTGAAAAAAGAAGAGGGAGAGAGAATCAAGTTTTAAATACACAGTAGCTAATGAGACTTAGAGCTTTGTAAAAATGCTACCCCAGACCTGCTATTTTATAAGTCTAGGTTGGCTTCCTCCTTCAGAGGGAAACATGCCTAAGGTAGGAACTGCATGTAGGTGACAGTGACTGTTGTTTAGTAAATATTTGAATATTAAAAAAAAAAAAATCAAAGCACACATGCTAAGACATTTCTTGGCCCTCTGGGGCTGCAGAGGCCTCCTCCTGCAAACTAAAAATCTCAGGATGTTGCAGGAGACAAAACCCTGGGTCAGGTGGGTAGAGAAAGGAGCTTGGATTCCTTCTCTCTCAGCCCCACTTTCAAGTTCATGAACTTGAACAAACCACCTTACTTCTCTGGGTGTTGGCTTAATAATTCTAATGCAGTTGGACAATTTTAGTGACTTTCACATTTTTAGGAAAGTTTATTTTCAGGTGGGCCTTTTTATGAAATGAAAACTTTTCTGAAATGAAAGCCCTATATTTAACACATGTGGTCCACTAAAACCAGAGCGAAATACTGGCCTTTCTTTCAACACAGCCTTTGAAGCTTTTCCTGAAAACCAGGACGTCCCCAGAACAGTTTTTAAACCACTGAAATTAAAATCTACCAACAGTACTTTCAGTTATAGTATTTAATTGCCTGTCACTTAGGCCGGTAATTCTCAGCCATGGGGTGTGACACTACTGAGTCAGTTGTGTTACTGGTCATATTTGTCAGGAAAGGAAAACCTAGTTGTTGAATCAGCTCATAATCGCAGTGGATTAATGCAGTGTGTCAGTTATCACCTGCTGCTTATCCAGCCACCTCCAAACTCAGTGACTTATAATAGGCATTTGTTATTTCTCACGATTTTGTGGGTCAGGTAGGCAGTTAGTCTGGTTGAAGCAATGTGGTTGATTTCTGTCATGAGCTAGGGTGCCAAAATCAAAAACAGGGTCTATTTGGAGAACAAGGCAAGAATCCAACCGTTAACAGCAGCATTGCTTGCAAGCCATTGGTAGACAAATGTTAATCTATCCTCTGTTGTAATGCAGGTGTTCAGGGCTTCCCTAGCGGTCCATCTCCTTTCTATACCTTGGAATTTCTGCTCTTTCCATACCCACTTTCCTCCTCCTCTCATCATATTTTAAGGAGTCTGGGCAAGAAATGACCTAGCAGTCCACTAAAAGATACCAATTACATTGTTTTGAATAATCACTGGGCTCTAGTTTAGGATGTATGGAATTAATGCAAGAAAAATGAAAGCAATTTTTTAATTAGAGAAACAAAGTACAAATCCGGTTTGAACATGAGATCTAATCCTAGAGGTAAATATTATCATTTTCCAATGAAATTCAGAAAAATACAATATATAACAATATAGTTATTTTTGAGATATAATTGACATATAGTATTGTATAAGTTTAAGGGGTACATTGTGTACAATGTGTTGATTTGGTACATTTATCTATTGCGATATGATTACCACTGTAGTGTTAGCTGACACGTCTACCACGTCACATAATTATCATCCATTTTTTGTGATGAGAATAGTTAAGATCTAGTCTCTTAACAACTATGAGGTTTATAATACAGTATTGTTGACTATACTCACTGTACTGTGTATTAGATCTCCAGAACTTATTTATCTAATTGCAAGTCTGTAACCTTAGACAACACCTCCCAATTCTTCCATTCCCCAGCCTTTAGTAACCACCATTCTACCCTGTTTCTGTGAGTTTGATGTTTTAAAATTCCGCATATAAGTGATAGCACTACGGTATTTGTCTTTTTCTAAGTTATCTCCCTTAGCATAAAGCCCTCAAGGTCCATCCATGTTGCTGCAAATGGTAGGTTGTTCTTTCTCATGGTTGAATTATATGTATGATCCCATCTTTTTGTCCATTCATCAGTTGATGGACACTTGGGTTGTTTCCATATTTTGGCTATTGTGAATAATGCTGCTGTAAACAAGGATATGCAGATATCTTTTCAATATCCTGTCTTTATTTCCTTTGGATATAGATCCAGGAGTGGGACTGCTAGATCATATGGTGGTTCTATTTTTAATTTCTTGAGAAACCTCCATACTGTTTCCCATAGTGGCTGAACTAATTTAGATTTCCACCAAGACTGTCCGAAGTCCCCTTTTCTGCACACTTTTACCAACACTTGTTATCTCTTGTCGTCTTGATGCTAGCCATTCTAACAGGTGTGAGGTGATAACTCATTGTGTTTTGACTTGAATTTCCCTGATGATTGGTGATGTTGAGCATCTTTTCATGTACCTGTTAGCCATTTGTATGTCTTTGGAATATGTCAGTTCAGATCCTTTGTCTATTTTTTAATTGGATTGTTTGGGGTTTTTAGTAATTGAGTTGAATGAGTTCTTTCTAAATTTTAGATATTAACTACTTATCTGATATAGGGTTTGCAAATATTTTCTTCCATTTCATAGGTTGCCTTTTCTTCTTTTTTTATTTTTTCGTGATTATTTGTTTTGCTGTGCAGAAGCTTTTAGTTTCATGTCGTCCCATTTGTTGATTTTGCTTTCATTGCTTGTGCTTTTGGAATCATACCTAAAAAATTAGTGCTGTATCAAAGAGCTTTTTTCCTGTGTTTTCTTCTAGGAGTTTTATAGTAGCAGATCCTGCATTTAAGTCCATTTTGAGTTAATTTTTGTGAGTGGTGTAAGATAGGGGTCCAATTTTACTTTTCTGCATGTGGTTATACAGTTTTCCTAACACTGTTTATTGAAGAGACCTTCCTTATTGTATATTCTTGGTTCCCTTGTCAAAAACTAGTTGATTGTATAATACAGGCATTTATTTCTGGACTCTCTGTTTCATTGGTCTGTGTGTCTGTTTTTATGCTAATACTAAACTGTTTTAATTACTGTAGCTTTGGAGTATAGTTTGAAATTGTGAAGTGTGATGCCTCTGGCTTTGTTCTTACGATTGTTTTGGCTCTGTAAGGTCTTTTGTGGTTCTATACAAGTGTTACGATTTTGTTTTCTATTTCTGTGAAAAATACCATTGGAATCTTGATAGGGAGGGATTACATTGAATCTATAGATGGCCATTTTAATAATAATAATCCTTCTAATCCATGAACATGAGACATCTTTCCATTTGTATCTTCCTTAATTTATTTCATCAAAGAGCTGTAGTTTGCATTGTAATATCTCTCTCACTTCCTTTGTTAAATGTATTCTTAAGTACCTTACTGATTTTGATTCTGTTATGAATGGGATAGTCCTTTTTTTCTTTTTCAGATATTTCATTGTCAGTGTATAGAAACACAACCAACTTTTGTATGTTGAATTTAATTTCTGTGACTTAACTGAATTCGTTGATGAGTTCCAACAGTTTTTTGGTTAGGTCTTTTGGGTTTTCTCTATGTGAGATCATGTCATTTACAAATAATGACAATTTTACTTCTTTGTTTACAACTTGGATGCATTTTATTTCCTTTGCTTGCCTGATTTCTCTAGTTAGGACTTCCAGTACTATGTTGAATAAGAGTGCTTAGAGTGGGCACCCTTGTCTTCTCCCTGATCTTAGAGGACAGTTTTTTGACATTTCACTATTGATATTGAGTATGATATTAGCTGTGGGTTTGTTGTGTATTGCCTTTATTATAATGAATTATATTCCTTCTATACCCAATTTGTTGAGGGTTTTTTATCATGAAAGGATGTTGTATTTTGTCAAATTATTTTTCCACATCTATTGAGATGATCATATGATTTTTATCTTTCATTCTGTTAATGTGGTGTATCACATTTATTGATTTGCATATGTTAACCACCCTTATATTGCAGGGATAAATTTTACCTGATTATGGTATATGATCCTTTTAATGTGCTGCTGAATTTGGTTTGTTAGCATTTTGTTGAAATTTTGCATCTGTATTCATCAGGGATATTGGTCTGTCATTTTCTTGTAGTATTCATTATCTTGCTTTGTTATCAGTGTACTATTGGCCTTGTAAAATGAGTTTGGGAGTATTTCCTCCTCTTCAGTTTTTTGAAAGAGTTTGAGAAGGATTGGCATTCATTATTCCTTAAAAGTTTGGTGGAATTCACTAGTGAAAAGCCCATTTGAAACTGGGCTTTGCTGTATTGGTAGGTTTGTATTGCTGATTAAATCTCGTCACTCATTGGTTTGTTCTGATTTCCTATTTCTTAATGATTCATTCTTGGTAGTTTATATGTTTCTAGGCGTTTATCCATATCTCCTAGTTGATTTAATTCGTTGGCATATGATTATTCATAGTAGTGTCTTATGACCCTTTGTATTTCTGTAGTATGAGTTATAATGTCTTCTCTTTCATTTCTGATTTATTTGATTCTGTTTCTTTTTCCTTAGGTAGTCTAGTTAAAGGTTTGTCAATTATGTGTATCTTTTCAAAAATCTAGCTCTTAATTTTTTTGTCTTACTGTTTTTATGGTCTCAATTTTATTTGTTTCCGTTCTGATGTTTGCTGTGTCCTTCAATACTTGTTCTGTTGCCTAACATATGATCTTTTCTGGAGAATGTTTCATGTATACTTGAGAAGAACGTGTCTTCTGCTGCTCTTAGATATCATTTTCTGTAAATTTCTGTTAAGTACATCTGGTCTAATGTGTAATTTAAGTTTTCTTATGGATTTGGGGTCTGGATTATCTATCGATCGTTGAAAGTGAGATATTGAGGTCCCCTACTATTATTGTATTATGGTCTATTTCTCCCTTGAGATTGGTTAGTATTTGCTTAATATATTCAAGTGCTTTGATGTTGGGTACATGTATATTTATGATTGCTGTATCTTCTTGATGAATTGACCCCTTAATCATTGTATAATAACCTTCTTTGTCTCTTTACTATTTGGGGCTTAAAGTTTATTTTGTCGTAAGTATAACTAGCCCTGCCTTTATGATTTACACTTGCATGGATTATCTTTTCCATCCCTTCGCTTTGAGCCTATATGTGCCCTTAAAGCTGAAGTGAGTCTCTTGTAGGCAGCATATAGTTGGGTTTTGTTTTTTTGTCTACGTAGCCATTCTGTGTGTTTTGATTGGTGAGTTGAATCCATTTATATTGAGAGTAATTATTGATATACAAAGAATTACTAATGCTGTTGTATAATTGCTTTCTGGCTGTTTTGCATTATCAGTTTCTTCTATCCTTTCTTTCTTCCTACCTTTGTAAGTGGGTGATTTTTCATGGTGATATGCTCTAATGCCCCTGTTTTATCTTTTGGGAATCCGCTATAGGTTTTTGCTTTGTGGTTACATAAGGCTTACATAAAACGTCTTCCCTGGTGGCGCAGTGGTTGAGAGTCCGCCTGCCGATGCAGGGGATGCGGGTTCATGCCCCAGTCCAGGTCCAGGAAGATCCCACATGCCACGGAGCGGCTGGGCCCGTGAGCCATGGCCGCTGAGCCTGTGCATCTGGAGCCTGTGCTCTGCAACGGGAGAGGCCAAAACAATGAGAGGCCTGCATACCACAAACAAAACAATAAAATTTATATGTTTAAAAAAAAACCAAAAAACAAAAAACGTCTTATAGGTAAAGCAGGCCATTTTATGCTGATAGCAACTTAACTTTGATTGTATACAAAAGCTCTACCCTTTTACTTTATCCCTTTAATGTATTTGTTGTCAGAGTTTACCTCTTTAATATTGTGTATTCATTAACAAATTATTGTGGTTATAGTTACTTTTATAATATTCTTTTCTACCAACCAATAGTTACCTGGTTAATTCATACTTATATTACAGAATTAGAGTTTTCTAAATCTGACTGTATATTTACTTTTACAGTTTGTGTTTTTTTTTTTTTTTGGTATGTTTTCATGATGCTAATTAGCACCTTTTCATTTCTGCTTGAGGAACTCCTTCCAGGTTTTCTTGCAGGTTTAGTGGTGATAAACTCACTCACCTTCTGTTTGTCTAGGAAAGTCTTTCTTTCTCCTTTATAACTGAAGGATAACTTTGCCAAATAGAGTATTCTTCTTGGCTGGCAATTTTTTCCAACGCTTTGAACATGTCATTCTACTCTTTCCTGGCCTGTAGAGTTTCTGCTGAGAAATTTACTCATAAACTAATGAAGATTCCTATGTAGGTTACCACATGTTTTTCTTTTGCTGCTTTTAGGATTATTTATTTGTCTTTGATTTTTGATAATTCCATTTTAAAGTGTCTTGGAGAAGGTCTTTTTCATTAAGATAATCAATTTGCTTTGTGAACACAGATGTCCTAGTCTCTCCCCAGGTTTGGTACATTCTCAGCTATCATTTTTTAAACTTTCTGCCTTCTCCCCCCTTCTCTTTTTCAAATCCCAATTAATCTTATGTTTGCACACTTGATGGTGTCCCCTAGATCACATAGGCTTCACTCTTTTTCATTCTTTTTTTTGTTCACCTCTGGGTTTTTTCAAAGTACTTGTTTATTCTCTGATCATTGATTCTGTCTTCCGTTTGATCTATTCTGTTTTAGCCGCACTCTGATGCATTTTTCATTTTGTTTACTGAATTCTTCAGATTCAGAATTCCTGTTGGTTCTTTTTTTTAAGATTTTTATCTCTGTTAAATTTCTCATTTTTTTCATAAATTTTCCGGATTTCATTGACCTGTGTTTCTGTGATTTCTTATAGTTCATTGAGTTTCTTCAAAAGAGCTATTTTGATTTTTTTTTTAGCTATATTGCAAAATTGCATGCTTTTGAATTCCGTTACGGAGGATTATTATTATCTTTTGCTGGTGACATGTTTCCTTGATTCTTCATGTTCCTTGAAGCTTTGCATTGCTGCTTTCACATATGAAGCAGCAGACGCCTCCTGAAATCTTTACTTGTTGATTTCTGGTGGGAGCTCATCTTCTTTGGTTCTGCTTAAATCTAGCGCTCTCTCCAACCTTGTGTGGATGCACCTGCTCTACAGTTTTTACTCCTTTTTGTGTCGGAATTCTTAATCTTCTGTCTTCTCTGCTTCTTACAACTTACCAGTCTTTCTGTTGGAAACCTCTTTTTTCCCCTAGGATGGGTTGCTACAGCTAAAGGCTATAGTTTATCCCTTGCCCATAATTCCCAGCCTTTTTTTTGTTTGTTTGTTTGTTTGAAGGGACTCCTTGTTTACCGGACCTTGCTCTTGCAGCTGCGCTCTGAATTGAACACCAGGGTCCAGCTGCAGAGTGTGGGGAGGTGTGAGTTTGGCACTTGGAGCATTGGGAGGGTAACTGTGTGGCAGGTGAGGGGATCCTTGAGCGAGGTTCTCCTAGTGGCTCCTGGGTGATATTTCTCCTGGAGTCATGAAAGCAGTCAGCAGGCACTATATGCTTCTAATGCCCTTTGGTATTTGTATCTGCTTCGTTTTTGATCTCCCTGCCCCCAGTCCTGGAGGTCCTGCATCAGTACTCTGGGTGCTGCGGGTAGAAGTGGGCTTCTTCAGCCCAGTTTCCTGCACAACGTGGGTAGCCAGGTACTCATTCACTGGTCTCTTTTTCGTTCAGGTGTGGTCTCCACCAGCTTGTTCAGTCCAGGGCTGTGCTGAGGTATCAGGGGAAGTAGTGTGGTGGCAAAGTTTCTCTAACCCTCTCCAGTTCATCCAAACTTGTATTCTTTTCTTTTTCCTCAAGTGGGATGCTGGAATCTCTCCTCAGGCAGGCTGGACTTCTACATAGTCGCTCTCATCTGTGGGTGTCTACTCAAGTCAGCACTCTCCTGGTTTTCCTGGCCGAGGTTGAGAGGGGCTGTGATCAGTTTGCAAGCTCCTGCTGGTTCCATAGCAATATCAATGTCTGTCTGCCTGTTACTCATTGCATAGGTGATTGGGACTCCTCCTGATTTCCGTGGTGTGTGATACTGGATCCCACAACTCACGCAGAGCTTCTCTTGTTCATGAATGGATGTCAAACTAGTTGCTAAAAAGTGGAGACAAAAAGGAGGGATGTCTTATGCTCCCATGGTGCTGACATCACTCCCTAAATATGTTAAATAGGTGCTGTGTGTGAGTATGTGTGCACCTTCGTGTGTTGCGTATGAGTGTTACTAACTTTTATTGTGCAAGGTAATATTAAGCAAATTTTTATGTCCCTTAGGTTAAACCTGGAACAGACAGACATGCATGCATATAAACACTAAGTATATACGAAACAGTATGCATATATCTGCATATATTTTTAGTATATGTATTAAATAATACATAATAAAGTAATACAATTAATACATATTAACTAAATAATACATAATAAAATGAGTACAATATTGTATATGTCTACACATACATGCATTTCTAAGAATTTCATTGAAAGGATCAAGACGTTTATTGATTACCTCGTGGAATGAAAGGTGGCTCCACTTCATATATGGAGAAATTTGAGCCACGTTCATCTTATTTGTGAATAAGGAAGTGTTATAAGAAGTGATATAAGCTATGCTTTTAACTGGCTAAAATTCCTTTCCAATAAAGAAAAGAATGAATTGTATATCTTTAAGGCTCTCTTCTCTATGACATGTCCTGCATTCCCCATGAAATGAAACTCTTAAGATTTCACTGGTATTGCTCAGTCTTAAGAGGAGAACCCTAGACCTGACTTTATTAGCTGTTTTTGAGTGCTGAGATAAGAAAAATAACATCAACCCATATTGTTGCTCTTTTGTGACATGTTAGAATTGGGCACAGGAAAATTACCATATTTTATGACATATCAAAATGGATAAATCCTAGTTTCAGAAAGCCAGAAAAAAACTACTCTGAAAAGGTTTTTTCCCCATTTACTGAAAGAAAATTCAAAGGACGAGATGGAAAATCGTAGTGATGGGCAAAAATGCACGAACTTGTTTGATAGCCTTAATTAGTGATCTTATAATTGGGTATCATGTCAGCTGTCATGTAGCTGGCAGCTTCACTGAGAACACACGTAAATCCCTATTCTTTCACTCCCTCTCAAACATTGTCATTCATTTGGGTGACAATTCATGCATAATATAATAGCTCTGGGGTGCAATTAATTTTAGCAGTTGCACAACTTAGTAAGAAAAAAAAATCCCCTGGTATCATGTGTTCTTTGAAGGTCAGATGATGCCACAATTTGCACCTTTGTTGCGAGACATGAAAATTAGCAATTAACATAAATATATTGATTAACATATGGATAGTTTAGTCTGACATATTAATGAATCTAATCATTTTTTACCAGTTGTATGCATTCTTTTTATCTTCCACGATGAGACATAATTATTTAAAAAAATAGTTGAAGTTGAGATAAACTTTGGCTTAATAATACTTGTTGTATGAGGTATATACTAGAGAAACATAAATGGGTCCCTGCTCTAGGAAGTTTAAAAAGAAAAAAAACTTGATAGAGTTTAATTTATTTGGTACCACCCATGTTACACCAGTGGTCTTTTTATGTAGTTTCCACCTTCTTCATACATCTCATGTCTCTCCGATTCTTCATATAATAGCTGCTACTGCCTGTATGTAGGTCTTCAACACCCTTACTTCTGACTCTGGGCATAATCCCATATCTGGATTTATTTCAGTTTGGTGTTCAGATATCGCCAGAGGGATCTTTCTGAGCCACACGTTTAATTCTTGACTCTCCGTTGCAATTTTAGGATACAGACATAAAACCTGGCTCTTGGTTAGGTGATACTAATAATTAAGTTGTTGATATACGCTAGTGGTTTAATAAATTACTCTTATTCTTATCAGCTAGGGATGTTTCTGTGGTGAGTAGAATGCATGAGGTTTTTAAAGTACTATTATTATTATTGAGGATATTAATAACTAAAATCTCTTGAGCACTTACTGTATCCCAATCATTCTTTAAAGAGTGTTAAATATATTATTGTATTTAATCCTCTCTTAACAATTATCTTGGGAGGTTACTATGATTGCCATTCCCATTTTGTTAGATGAAGAATCTGAGGTACAGAGAGATTTACTATTTTGCCAAAGACTAAGCAAGTATTAAGTAATAGAGCTGGGATTTGTGCTTATATGAACTGAATCAAAGCTTATACTTTTTCCACTAAGTATGAGGGAAGGGAGCCCAAGTAATGGAGAAATCTAGGGGTTGCCATTTGGTATCTTGTTCTCTGTAAACTTATGTAACTCTGGACATTTGTGGACTAACTCTTGCTTTGGTGTTTGGAAAATTTGGGTTTTCCTTATTTAACCAGAATGTGTTCATTTTTCGGTGTTAGTTGAAAACTGAAGGGTGTTATCTGATATAAACTAACATAAATTAGCATGGGTCACTTTGCAGTCAAAGTGAACGACAGACAAATTTAAGGGCTAACGTCAGTCACTGTTGGGTTCTGTGTAACAGAGATGTTACATGCACCATTTCACTTCTCTGAGTAAATAGATACCAGAGCTAGTTTTTTTCTTTTTTGAGGTTATCTGTAAGAATATTGTCTCTGACAATAAAATCTGAAGCTGAAATGGATAGATTTGGAAGGATTTGTTTTTAAAAATGGATTGTCAAACAGTATTCAGTAGTTAGCCATTTCTTTATAAGTTAGCACTGGTTTCCTAATTGAAAGTCACATGATGTTCCCTAGGCCATGAATTTGGATTGAATTTACTGTTTTCAGTTGATCTGTCCAGTGGTGACGCCAAATAAAACATCTGGCTATTTAGAGGAGAACTAATTGGAAGACATTAAAGTTGCACAACTTCTGTTGATAAGGCACAACTGTCAGGGTTGGGCTGTTTCAAGAGGAATAAGGCAATATCGCAGGTATCAGCCTGTATATTTTTGTTACTTTTCTGGAAAGGGAGAGCAAGGGAAGAGTTGGGGAGAGTAGTAAAAGTGGAATAAAATTGCTGATCATGAGTAGAATGTGGAGAAGTCATGATGCCGTTGAGTGTCAACTGAGCATTGTAAGTGCTATATAGTCCTCAAGTCACACAGTAAAGACCAGAGCAAGAATTTGGGCTCAAACACTGAAAGCCAAGGCTTGAGATTTTCACTACAGTATCACCCCCCCACCCCCAATTTCTAAGATATATGCTAGGTGTTGAACATGTATGATCTCAGTTAATTCTTATACCTGCCCTTCAGTTTTACCACCATTGTATACATGAAAAAACTAAAAAAAATTTAAAAGTCTGAGGATTTAACAAATTAGATAACTTGCCCAATTTGTTAGAACTGTGTATTTTCAAAGTCAAAAAAAAAAAAAAAAAACTTTCAAAGGCTTCTCAAAGCCATGTTGTTCAACTATCACCAGGAAGAATGCTCTAGGGACTTTTATTTTAGATAATCTATTCTGTGGAACTCCTGACCCCAGAGACCCAGTATGGGAATCAACCCAACTCCTGTATTCTAGGTAGTTCAACTCTGGCAATTATCTTTCACTAGTAAATCTTTTACTGCCGCCTATGTATTGCCTGTCTCTAGATTACTAGGAAGTTTAGAAACAAAACACAGCAAAGAAAAAGAAAAAGCCAAGAGCAAACACCTGTTACGTAGATAGGAACTTTTCAGAAATTTTAATTTGGTCATGGAGTAGCCAACAGAGACATTAGAGATAAAAATGTGTTATCTTTGTACTTTATTTCAGTTACAGTGATGTATTTTATTACCTGATTACAAACATTAGAAATAATTATTGTCTTTGCTTTTTTAATTTGTAATGGCCTGGTTGATTCTTTTAGAAAGTACAACAAATCATATTCATTCATTCATTTAACCATGTTGTTAATAGTAAACAGATATTATTTTAGCTTTAAAGTATATATCAGCAACAAAAAGACCACATATAGGACTGCAGTTACCTGAACATAATGAATTGTCAATAAATCCCAGGTGTGTTTCCCACCAGCATATACGGGCATTTGATGCTTCTGAAGCAATATGCACATAGGAAGCCACTTTGAGTTACCTGCAATATATATTTTTCCTAACTAGCATTAGAAGTACTCAAGCAATAAATGTGCCCCTATAAAGAACACTAAAGGTGAAATATTAACAGGGGAGATTGTAATTATGGAATCAAATACTTAAGTAAACACTGAGAACATTATGTACCCACTCAAGCATTTGAATAACATCTTTCACAGTGGTACCTGTGGTAGTTGTTTTACACGGATGCTAGATGATCACAGACAGTGGGGTAATTGAAAAAATATAAAATTGGTTCTGAATCAAAACTAGTTTCAACATCCCCTATTTTTAGAAGTTGTTCTCTCTCACTGTGTCTGAATGTGTGCATAATTTTTTGTTTGTATATTTCTGTAAATTGCTTCAGTGATCACTCGGTTAGTAAGGGAACTTATTTCTATTATACATTGAGTAAAGTCGTAATGATGTGTTCAACTCCATGTGTTTAACTCTGGAGTCACAAGGTCTGTGATGAATCCTGGTACCACAGCAGATTCATAATAGATATGTAATCTTGGGCAGTTTATCTTGCTTCAGTGCCTCAGTTTATGGCCCAATGTGTAGAATGGAATAATAGTAGTTACCTAAAGCGTTGTTGCGAGGATTGTATTAGTATCTGTAAAACATATGTTACCTTCTCAGTGAACTTTAATAATGATGGTGATGACTATGTGGCATAAAGAATGATGTGTTCTACTTTTCTGAACAGTATGGAGCCAGGCAGTAAAATTTGGGCCAAATTTGAACATCAGATGTTATAAAAATATGTTGTATTCAAGATATTTGAATATCTTGTATTCAAGATATTTGAAGCCCGTATTCAACTTCTTAATCATACTTAGTAGGAAATATATTAAACATAATTTAAAATCATAAGAAATTAGCATAATGAGAGCAAAGGGGAGGAAGAAGAGGAAGAGCAGGAACTGAGTGCCTTGATAACAGAGCCTTGTATTAAAGTTTCTCTTGTTTCTAGATCATGAAAGAATTTGCCAACCTAAAAATTGCTCTGGGTTGGGGAGAATTATGCTGATCCTGGGCCAGTGATAAGACCATGCTTTTAGCTACCTGCCTTGTGGATCCATAGCAGTGTCTAGCACTGTGTTAGGCACTGAAAAATTGCATGGTGAAACATGCCCCAAAGTGTGTGTGTATGTGTGTGTGTTGGGGGGTGCCGGGTGGGGCACGGCCAGTTTGATTATGACCAAATTGTACAGAGTTGGAAACACGAGCATTCTTAGAGTGGCCTAGAAGACACATTAAAAGCAAAAGGAAAGATTACCACTTGGAACGCTTTCTCTTTCCGGCTTCCCCACTAGAACCCCCTGCCTCTCAGTTTCTCCTCTCTTGTGGGGCAGCCTGAGTTTGAATACACACTTCTCTGCTTCCTACTTTAACACTCTCTCACATGCTCTGTGACCTTCTGGGACTCAGTGTCTTCAACTTCAAATGGAGCTAACACTAGATCTTGCTTCGAAGAGTTGTTGTCAGGGTTACGTGTGTAAATCCATGTACAGTGTATGAAAGTGTGCCTAGAACAGTGCTCAGTAAACGTTAGTTATTATTATACTGTTTTGTCCAACATATGTTTCTGAGGCCCACCGAAAACAATGTTTCATTCTGATCCAGAGGTTTATATTGAGACCTACAGTTCATGAAACTGGGGAGTCTGAGTTAGCTGCTTTTGTGGGGCTGTGTGCTTCCATTTGTTTGGAGAATGAATGACTTGCCCAGCAGTTCTTGGTACATAATAAGGCCTCAGTCGCACTGGCAATCATTAGTAACTGTTGTTGTAACTCCAAAGAGAGTGCCAGAAATTCTGTAAAAATCTTTTTTTTTTTTCCCCCACAAGACACTTTGCCTACAACTTCGTTAGTCTGTACTTTTTCTTTTCATTTTCTCTTAGAATTATGTGTCAGGAAAACTTCTGTGGTCGTTCCTGTGCTCTCCACTGCCACGATGTTTACATATCCATTTTATGAATTTACTGTTGTTCACTTGACTGTTGGATTTTTAAGCTTCTGAAGGGAAAGTCAACTCTTTTAGGGATATGCCATTTTCCTTTTGCAGCACTTGGAAGAGGGTTGAGCACGTATTTGGAGTTCAAGAAAGGTTGGCTATCTGCACAAACATACACGAAAATGTATATACACATTGCTGGAATATATTCTCCTTAGTAACATTTTAGATAGATATTCTAATTTGAACAGGAACATATCTGTTTGTATTTTTAATGTTTAATTAATATTGTCTGATTCTTTTTACTATTAGAGTTTAGAGCAGAAATCTGCTGCCCTTAAAAATTAATGCTGATAACTGATTTCATGTTAAACAACACAAAAACTAATAGGAGAACCTGATAGACCATTTTTGGTCTTCTCATAGCCTTATGTAACCATAGTCTTACCTGTTTATTTTTCCATATCAATGTACAGCATCATTAAAACATTACTTGGAGAAATAGGTGAAATCTTAATGAAGTCTAAGATTTAGTTAGCAGCAGTGTCCCAATATTGTATTCTTAGTTTTGATGAATAAACCGTGACAGTGTAGTGTGATAACATTACGAGAAATGGAAGGCTGTGATAAGTATATGGGTGCTCTCTGTACTATCTTTGTAACTTTTCTATAAATCTAAAATTACTCCCGAACAAAAAGTTTATTTAAAAAGTGAACAAGGCAAAAAAATTTTACAAATCATTACAAAAATAATTTACAAATAAAAATTAAAAGTGAATAACTGGTAACAAGCTAAATGTTTAAAAATATGAGAAAATGATTATTAAATTTGCAGTGACATATTCACTTAATGGCATATAATGCAGTCATTAAAAACTTTCATTGTAAAAAATGAGCTAAATATGAAATGCTTTTGATATTAAGTAGAAAAAATGTGAAGAACACTATTTGCACAGTCTGATTACAATAATAAAAAATACGTTAATGAAAGCAGACACATCAAAACGATCATCCTAGGACAATGAGATTCTGACTCATTGTTTTTCTTTTTGTCACAGTTTTCTAAATTTCTATAGCTTTACTCTGAATAATCATTGAAAGTAAAAGGGCAGCTCTAAATAACTGAATTTACCCACCAGGGATGTGAATTAAGCCATGTTAAAGGAAACAGTACATTTAACTACAACTTCCCCGATGTTAATGACAAAAAAGTTTATATCAAACAATTTTGAAAAATTTGATTTGGGGAAGTAGTCAAAATAGATGAAGGTAGTCAGAAGGGAGAGACTTCCAATTATAAAGTAAGTGCTGAAGATGTAATGTACAGCATGGTGACTACAGTTACTGTATTGTATATTTGAAACTTGCTGAGAGAGTACATCCTAAAAGTTCTCATTTCAAGAAAAAAATGTAACTATGTGTGGTAATGAGTGTTAACCACAACGTGGTTATTGTGGTGATCATTTTGATATATATATATATATATATATATAATCATTATTGTATACCTGAAACTAGTATACTATACATTCATTTATATCTCAGTAAAAAAACAGTTTTAGCAAGTGTTTTATCTTAAGGATGTAACTTATTCTTTAGCGTTGGGTACTGGATTAGTCACAAAAGTGACTAATTTTACCTGTACACAGCTGAATACTCTGAAAGCCCTCTTCAAAATGTGTTACCTGTATACATTCACATAGGAACAGGTGGAGCCAGAAGTAACTTGTGCAGATGCAAAGTGCCGCTGTAGATTAAGAACCCAAAGTGCGTGTTGCTGCCAGCACAGGGCAGTCAAGTCAAAAAGCACACTGTGGTTCTGGAAGTGACCTTGAGGGAACAGCCATGGCTTTACTCTCTTCTAGCGCCTCCGCATTCTGGCATTTTTAACAGTCACACTTTGGGGTCCGCTTGAAGTCTGACTTCTAGCTCCACACTCTCAGGACACTTGTAAATTTCCGCTTCTTGCATCCAGAGATTCCTTCCCACGTTCAGCTTCGTACTTTGGGGGTATAGGTACCCCTGACTTTTTGAAGTTTGCTTTATGCCACTTTGCTTTTACAAAATACCTACGTTCGTACCTGTTTTCACTAACTGAAAGAAGTCTGAAGGGGGTTTTCACTTTTACGAAAATAAGCAGAAACGGAAAATAGTGGTCAGCATTTGTTTTGAAGCAAGCTCTTACAGAGGCAGTGTGCTTCCTGAGCAGGGAGAGTGGCACCGCCAAGCTCCTTCCCCAGGAACTGCACTCAGCCTCTCAGCATCAAGCCACCATAGCTTTGAACTGTGTCTGTGAGCATCTGTGCTTTATCTTAATTTATTTTGTGCATCCATTAGCAAGATGTGTCCTCAGATAATTGCTGCTTCACTTTAAACCCTTTCAGCTTAGGAAAGCTTTCATGGGAACGCTCTGCTTTTAAATATCTGGGGAAACCTGTATATTATTTGCTTAATTTTGTTTAGTATAGGAAGAAATATGTAAAAACTGTTAGAAACAAACAAAGTATAAAGATTATAATGGGTTGTTGCTAAAGTTCTGCTGTGTTTGGATAAGTGCTTATATAATTTTTTATCCTGTATTTTAAAATGCTTTACACAGGGAGATCAGCTCGGTGCTTTGTGACCACCTAGAGGGGTGGGATAGAGAGGGTGGGGGGGAGACACAAGAGGGAGGAGATATGGGGATATATGTATATGTATAGCTGATTCACTTTGTTATAAAGCAGAAACTGACACACCATTGTAAAGCAATTATACTCCAATAAAGATGTTAAAAAAAAATAAGCTATTGGTAAATGAGGAATAAAGAAAATTCTCCTTTAGATAAAAATAAATAAAATGCTTTAGAGTATGTGAAACATAAGTGTTATTTCAAAATGAAAATGATACGATTGACAATTACTTTTCAATTAAAACCTTTTCCCCAACTTTACGGCTCCTAGTTGAAAATATTTTAGTAGTAAAAAAGGGGATATGTCTGTAATATATGTGTAAGTGTGAGAAGGTTCTTGACTAAAAGAGACCTTGGAATACTTTCATCCCTTGGGCTGAAGGAAGGTATATATTTAGAAGCAAAGACAAGAATCAACTGGACAATTTCCACCATCAAACGATAAGCAAGGCATGTCCTTGGAAATCATGGCGATAGGTTTCTTCTCCCTTAGAGGTATTCCATCCTTAAAAATTGAATGAGGTATACTGAATCCTTTATTACTCCTTGGAAAGATCTTGGACAAGATTCAGAAAATGGGAATCATTGCAGAAGCACCTCTCAACGCTTTGATGGAGAAAATCTTTGATAGGAACTCACCATTTAAAAAGGGTGTGTGTGAAGGGATCCTTGGAAGATGTTCAGCTTTTGATGAGATAGCTCCTTGGATGAATTTCAAGACCTGGAGGGGTCCATAATGAAGAATCATGCTGCTTCCATTAGTGTATTTTTTCCTCTTCATGTTTGCAGACAAAGCTGAGAATCTGTCCAATTTCTTCTTTGGCTAAGGTAGTCTTTATTTTAATAGAATGGCTAGTCAACTTGGCACATTTGACATATTCTCATTTGCAGATGAGAAGAGCAAATGGAAGCAAGTAACATTTAGATAATTCTCTTGGCCAATGGAAGATAACTTTGTATTTGAGAGAGCTGCACTTTTGTTTTCCTTTTTTTCTCCACAGTAGTTTACCAGTTTGGGAAATGATGAAAAAGTTATGTCCTGTTTTACAGCTGTTACTCTCCAGGTGATTTTTATGCTTCATGTTGTGAAAAACTTTAGTTGGGTTGTTTATATTTAAAAGCAGAATTATGCCTTTATGTACTTCATACAACTTAATATGTCACTTCTCAAAGTTCTGAGGTATATACAATTACTGATAAGGTTGATGGGGCGGGTATTAGTTTCAGGAGTTTCACCAGCAATCATTGATTTGCTCTTAATTTAAAAATCAGAGAATCTCTAAATATGAGATTTCATTTTCTCTTGAACTTATAAATGTAGTATTATAACATGTACCAAGTACATTTGCTAATAATTGTTTCATTAGTTAGGGCACTATATTACTTACTCTATCTGATGAGTGTTCTACCTAAACTCTGTTGCTGTATTTTTAATAAGGAACATTATTACTCAGTAAGAACAATAACAATAAAACATCCTGTAGAAGTTTAATAAAAAAAAATCGCAAATGCAAAAAGTCACATTTAAGGTTCTGTGACTTGTGATAATTGATATAGATTACAATGCTCCTTGATATTCTATGATCCCATGTATCTAAAAGACTTTAATTTACATTTTACTATAAATGCTTAAATGAAAATAAAAATTTGTATTTATCTTAATAATAATGATTAGGAAATATATTAATTAATGACATCTTTAATTAATTAATTAATTTTTTGTTTTTGCGGTACACGGGCCTCTCACTGTTGTGGCCTCTCCTGTTGCGGAGCACAGGCTCCGGACGCGCAGGCTCAGCGGCCATGGCTCATGGGCCCAGCCACTCCGCGGCATGTGGGATCTTCCCGGACCGGGGCATGAACCCGCGTCCCCTGCATCAGCAGGTGGACTCCCAACCACTGCGCCACCAGGGAAGCCCTTAAATTAATTTATTGAAAATAGTTACTTTTCATACCTAGTCAAATTTAATGTATTAGTAGCTGGCATATCTTGACTAGTAGGGGAAGCAGATATAGATGTAAGAAAATGCAAATTTTAAGATAAAATTGTTTTCAGGCCTAATTTTAAAAAAAAGTCTGTCTGCAATGGATATTGGTTCCACTCTCCCATTATGACCCAAGACCAAAACATTTAGTTTCAGCAGCGCGATGAGAATTAAAACTCATTTCACATGAATGATTTACTGATATCAATGAACAAATTCTTTGGTAGGGGTTATGAAGTCATAAACTCAAGAGAGATAAGGAACCTAAAGTACAAAGGCTCAAAATTTCCAGTTTTTCAGGGAACATCTCTCTTTTACTCTAGTCAAAGCCAGAAAGTCTGTGAAGAGCCTCCTTAATACTACAGTTGGTAAACATCCTTGAACTAGGGATGAGTTCTGTGCAGCATGTTCAATTATGGCTGTTGATACAACTCTGCCCAGCAGGGCAGTTCTGGTGAAACTGTTCATTCCCAAATTAAGATGGGTTTCTGTAGGTTTCAGGGAGGGGAAAAAATACCGCAAAATAATTAAGTCAGAAAGATCTCTGGGATTCTATTTAACAAAAATATATGCTGGCTTCCACAAAATGCTTTTCCTGTTTAGGTGAGCCATTCGGTTGAAAAATGAAATAGGCCATAATAGCATTTTTTGCTGCTTAAAATTTCATTACAATGGCTCCCGTCCTACTTTTCCCAGTGGAATGTGAATTCTTACACTCAAAAGCCAAAACAAAATAACAAAAAACGAAAACCCCCCAAAAACACACACACAACAAAAAGCTGTTTTGTGACTGTAGAAGTTACTGTTTTAACTGATCTGACTCTGAGGTGCGGTTGAAACGGAATATTCCTTTAGCCAGTGGCACAGACGGGTATTTCTGGATGAGATTCTGCCCCCTCGTAGTGGAATGTGATGTACATTTGATTCCCTGGCATGCCTACACTATCACCCATCTGTTAAGATGGCATTGATCCTAAAAAAAAAATGTGGTTTGCCAGGTTCCAGAAGTCCTAGGTGTCTGGCATATGTATACATTTCTAAAGGTATTTTCCAGAATTAAAAAAAAAAAAAAAAAATGAGTTTAGCTTAGGGTGTTTTCTCCCAGAGAATAGTTTCATTGGTGGGCCACGACAGGCAATTCTATCACTAATATATAATTATATAATTTTAGGTATAAATATCCTTATGTTTGATATTGGGAAATTTACATGTGGAAAAAATGTCGTTGAAACTTAGATCAAATATTAACTCGTCTTCTGTATTAAAAATCCTCGTTCATTGCAGCTGCTCTCTTTCATGGATACCTATATTTGTGATTCACGTTAATTGTATCAGTTCTACCAAGTATTCCGTAAGGTGATGTGTTAAAGAATGGAGTATCCGAGAGGACTGTTGTGACCAATTTTGAGATGGAAATCCGTACCCCATAAACTTGACGGGATAGTGTTGATTGCCTGAAGTGAAAAAGTCCAGAAATGGCTTAAGTTAAAGTCAGATGATGAAAATCCTAGAGAGCCCTGCAGCTTCCAGGGGCCCATAGGATAATTAGCCTCCCGAAGAGAAGACATCCTGTTGTTGCTTACCTACAGGACTGTGGGTGGCAGCTCCTTTCCTTCTTACATTTCCTGGTGTTTTGTTTTTGTAAATGCAGTTTCTTGCAAACCAGGGTGTCTCCATGCAGATGTCCACATTGCAATTGTTTTGTAAAATGAAACAGTATTAGAGGAAGAAAAAAACCTGGGAGACATAAAATTTGGAGAGGAAGTTCCTCCTTGTGCTTCGCTGTTTAGGAAGATTAAATCAAGTAATCTAAAACATTGTAGACCCTTAACAGTTTTGGTATACATTTTGCAAGATTCGGCATTTTGAGTTACAGCACTAGAAAAAAATGCTTTATCTTTTTAAGAATACCGGCTATATATTGAAAACACGAGCACCTGTTGCATATACATGTATTGAAAATCATGGATATTCAATCTACTTAATAGACCATTTTCAAAAAATCAACTTCAGATACTTTATATATGGTCATGTACATATTTGAGATTTTCAACTTTTGACCACATGTGAGTTAAATCCTTTATCATTTTTTAACTTTGTATGCTAGTTCCTATATTAAATTCCGAAGAACTAAGGTGTAATAGAAGTTCCAAATAATATTCTATAATTATCAGATCATATTCCATAAAAATCACCACCATCATATCTACATTCAATAATGTATTTATTTTGTAGTGTTAAAAGGTTATTGAGTTATTGGAGGTAAACTAACAAGAGATTTTTAATATAGTTCCATGGAAAAGGTAGTCATGCTTAGAGACTCACTGGTAAGAAAAAGTAATTTTATCACAATTATATTTATAATAAGAGTTAAGAATAAAAAAGCAAGCTCAGTCGTGGTAGGCATGGGTCTATTTACACCCTGCTCCTTCACAGTAGCACAAAACAAATTAAGAGGTTTTAATCAACACGGAAAAGTTCTTTCCAAATCCAAACAGCTGGTCTGAATAATTTATTCACTTTTTAATTTAAACAATCTGCTTTCATTTTTTTCTCGTGTATTGTTTCTGTTCTAAAAACTACAATGTCCCATCTCCAGGTTGAGAAACATGAACCTGATTTCCCTGGTAGAGGGAAGTGTGGTGTGAAATAAATATATGTTTGTATGTTATAGATGAGAAGGAATTAAATGTTACTAAACTGAAGGGTAAAATTAAATGTCTATTGAGAGTCCCTGCACAACCGTACTATTCAGGACACACACAGTCAAAGGACTAACTGCTGGTTTTGTGCATGTTTCAACTCAAGGCTTTATATTTTTCCTTTCAACCTTTTTTTCAATAGGTATGTTGATAAGCAAAAAGTAGAAGACTCGGTGATATGAAGATAAGTGCTTTATGCTGAGTTTGTTCAGAAAAAAAAATTTATAGCTATTTCCATGACAGTTTAGGAAGGACCTGGGATGACATGTTGAATGTAGCTCCCTGAGCACCTGTTGGTTTTCAGTCTCTGTTAAAGCAGAGTAAGAGTCAAGTATTAGGACAGACTGGCTACTCAGGTGACTCATTCTGCCTCCCTATTATTCCAAGTGGATAATTCATTCTTCACTTTCCATTTGAAGACATTGATGAAGAGTTGGACAGTCAAAGAGTAGAAACGAGACTGCTTTTTAATGACCTCAGGGCTCTTCCTGTATATACAAGGTGGGGCAAAATGCACTAAGATCCTTTCTTTTAAGGCGGATGCACTGGTGTGGAGTCATTAGCCCTTCCAAAGCATTAGTATCCTTGCAGGAAATTAAGTGTTTAGAGTTTCATGGTGCTGATTTTGAAGGCTGTCACTCATATGGATGAAAATAGTTTGACGTCCATTTTTTCTACCCTCCCCCCACTGCTGCTCCAAGTTTTATAACGTCATAGCTAGAATGCATCAGGGTATACAGTCTAAGCAAGAGATAATGTAGGATCGTGGAGGGAGAGAGCATAGACTTTGAATCAGAAGATCTTGATCTGAATCTAGGATCCAGCATTTACTAGTTGTGGGGCTCTTGGGAGTGTTAGTTACTTTCTCTAAAGCTCAATTTCCTCTTCAACAAAATGGGATAATAACAGTGCCCAACATAGAGTCAAACACAATAACAAGTATGAAGTGCTTGACCTTATAGCTGGCATAGGATAAGCACTTAATAAATCTTATTTTACCAAGATATTTTCCGGAGAAATGCAACTTCATCTCCCACAAGGACTCTTAAAATACACCTTCATAAGTAGCTTTCCCCTAGTTTAAGATTCAAACTTAAACTGAGCTGCTTGAGACTATAAAAATATGTAATATCTTTCCCTTTTTGTCTTTCTCTCTCTATATATTTATATGTAGACCATACACGTTTGTACGTATATATAAATATAGTCTGTGTGTGTATTTTATAACATATACTTTTTTTTGATTGCTGGAGGAAATTCTACGACTTCACACAACTTGAATTTATGAGATTGTTAAAGGAACCATGAGAATAATATTGGGGTGAAGAGAGGAGAAAAAGAATTAGTGGAAAATCAACTCCTCAGTGGAGTGCAGTAATGAAATTTGTATACGAAACTTGTTATTCTGTCTTCTTCCCGGAAAGCTTTACTTTTTCTGCAAGAAGATATCACCTAGGAAAATATTCTTCCTCATTCTCCCTTGTTAATGTAGTCCCTTGTTGCACACATAGAGGTACAATAGTTTAATAAAACAAAGAGTGACTTGACGTTGCCAGCACTCGGTTGTTTGTGTTCACCTGTGACATTTACAAGTGAAGACATACAGAGCCTTCTTTTGTTTCCTGGATAATCGCTCAGGTGTTAAAGAAGAAGTTGATTCAGTTTTAAATGGTATGATTTCCTCAAGCCTTGGAAAAGTAATTGATGGATTTTCTTCTTCTTTTTTCCATAGCTCAGATATACACACTGCAAAGTCATGTCTAACTGTTTAATTTTACAAGACTGAAAATATTGGATTTAAAGCTTAGGTTTTAGTTGAGGTTTATTCTTGGTGTCCAACCCTGTCTAAACTTTCACAGGCAAATCGGAAATGAAACACAATTGAAACTAAACCAACCCTTTTCTGCCTGCAAAGGGGCCTTAATATTTCATTTTGTGTTTTCAGATGGAATCTAATGAAAACGTGATTTTATACAGATTCCTTGTGTCAGTTATTCCCTGTGTCCCTTCTAAACTTATCTATGCATTCAACGTGAAGCTTCATTAAGGATCAAGCCAAGTAGTCTTTAAAAAAGTACAGGGTTTTTGGTGATAGACAGATGGTGGCTTTCATGATGTCAGGAAGTGTCAGATATTATGGTTGGCTTTGGAATGGTGGCTACTATCCAAACAGATTGGGAAACAGACAGAAAGAGCAAGAACACCATTTGTTTTATTTAGATACATTGTGAACAGAAGGAAGCAAGACAGAGCATACTTTTACACATCTTTTTTCCACTCCTTGTGAAAACAGTTTAGGATCTGTTATGTTATATTAGCCCTTTCATTATGCAAAAACATGTGAAAGCCAGAGACGCTGGTTAGAGAATTTGTCTCATTGTAATTTTCTATGAAGTTTGTTTATTTTTATTTTTGCAGAACGTGATTTTTTGAAAAACTTCCCTCTCCTTGGGAATATCAAATGCTTGAAACAGAGAACTGAGACGAAGCCCTTTAGAAGGGCAGTACTGTTAGGAGAGTATGAAGAGAGTATCGACTTCATGACCCAGATGAGGGACTCTCAGAGAATACTGTCAAAAAATTGCAGTTCCTCAAATGAAGGTGCTTCTTCATGAAGAACTGTAGATCTGTTTCTGTAAGGATTTAATTCACATTGGCAGCCAGAGGGCAGTATCAGCTCCAGACAAATATGTTGGGTCTAGTTACAGGATTAAAGTTAAGTATTCAGTCCTAGACCTTGGTATCAGGGCACCGCAGTGTATCAGTGGGGGACATCTTGATCTTAATCTAAAAGAACATGTACATTTTCTGTCATATTCAACAGACAGAATGCCTTTAAGCTTCCTTTTTTGCTGTTTACCTATATTCATTTATTATCATAGTATTTTACTCCACCCCTTGGGAGATAACTAGAATCTTGGCATTTTTGACAGATTAGAGTTGCAGTGTCGCTATCTGCTCCACAGCTGTGTCCCTAAATTATGGTGGATGTACTGGAAATATGGTCCCTCATGTAACTGCTTATGTATTTGAATATGAGGGACCATATTAAAATCCTAAATAAGGAAGGATATATGTTACCCAAAGAAATAGATTGTCTTGGGTTATATAGAATCCAAGGATTGGGGACCTGGAAGGACTCTGAAAGACCATTCTACACCAGGGCTTTTCACTCTGTGCTTCATGTAGCCCCCAAGTTTCACAGAGGTGCTTTAGAGGCTCCTGTGTAGGGTGAGTGAGAGGTCAGGCCTCCAGTCTCCTATCTCTGCTTAATCTAAACAGCTGGGTAAATGAAGACTCTTTCCAGCCTAGGGACAAACAGAGACTGGAATCTTGGCTTCAGAGACAAACTTTCCTTTAATAGAAAAGTGTAAAGCATTTGGCTAGGGCTTAGAGTTGGGCATGACTGCATTTTAATTGCTCCCTAAGTTCAAACAGGAGTCAGATTCCGGAGAGAGTTATGGGATAACTCTGATAGGGTAAAAGGAACTCAACATGCATTCCCCCTTCCCTCTCTGCTCCCCCACCTCCCACCATGATTTGAATCCTGATGTGACCAAAATACCCAGAGGCTTTAAAGAGGTAGGAGGTCCTAAAAGTAAGAAATCTCAGCCATCTTCCTAGGATCCCTCATAGCTTCCCCTCCCCACCCCCCCAAAAAAAAACCCACCACTGCACAGGCAATACTTCAGCCCACAAGATCTAAAGCAGTGGGGGCACGTTTTTTGGAAATGAGCTAATCCACAGCAGCATAAGACATAATGTGAATTCTTTATTGGGGAGTTTTGAAATTCACAATATACATGCTGAATAATAGTTAATAGTTGTTAGTCATCCGTTCATAAAAATGCAAAACAAATGCTTTGTTTTGTTTGTTGAGGCAAGCATACACATTACACATTAAGGAGAGAAAATATTAAGACATCTAGTTAGTAGAAAGCCCATCCCTAGATTGTGGGTAGGGACGGGAGTAGACAGAAAAGGAAGGTTATACAGACCCTTTATGCTGAGGGCATTTCTGAATAGAGAGTTAGGGGGCGAATCTCGTATAATTTCTACAAAGTTTTGGTTTATGCAGTAAATTTTATTGCCTTAAATAAAATTAATCCTTGTTCTACCTTGGAAAGTGTCTGAACCACTTGACAGGTTAAAATTATGTTTCTCCACAGCGTGAGTTTAATATCAGCTCTGGCTAGGACTCCTCAACTGCTGAAAGAACTGTTGTAAGGAGAAATGTAACATTAGAATATTTGCTGAGGCCATTAATTTCTATCATGGAATTAAAATATCTAGGAGTCATCTTAAATCTCACTTGGACTTTCAGAGGTAGCACACATTGAATCTATATTAAAGTGTGGCCTATCAGAAGAGAAAGCATTTGATATATTATTTATTGCTCAAATTTTATTTCATTATTAAGTTCCAGACAACTACATGGAGAGTTGTATGTAAATTAAGATGCTACTGCTTAGCCGTTCAACCCCTTACTCGAAAAGAAACTGGGGCTGTTTTTTTTTAATGTAATTTTTAAATGAATTTTAAAATTATTTTTATAGAACATGATTTGTAAAAAAAAAAAAAAAAAAAAGAAAAAAAATCCCCCCTTACTGGAAATATTGAGCACTTGAAACAGAATGAGCTCATTTTAAGCTTTGTAAAAAAAATTCTTGCCTGATTTTGACAACAGAAAAAATAAACTTCTGACTTTACGAAAGTGGACAAAATTACTTGCCCATGTTGGTTGGTGCTAGATTCCTGGTTAAACCCAGAGATGCAGACTCCTGTCCCAGGATAATTTTGTCAAGATTACATGGGTAATTCTGTATGTTACCATTCAAATGTCAACAAATATATACACACTTACTAGTTTAAAACAACATTTTAAGACACGTGGTCAAATATATACACGCTTACTGGTTTAAAACAACATTTTAAAACATGTGGTCTGGAATTATACCTAACCTCTGTCGCATCTTTCCACATCCCACACGCCTGTCTGATAATGGCATGGAATTGTTCAGTTGCATATTTACTTTATATATAGTGTACTTGTTTTATTTTTATGACACTGACCTCTTCTGAAGTCTTCGTAACTTCAACCACAGAATTTTTTCCCCTTCAGGGAGAAAGGGAGAATTATAGATGCTGACTGTCTCACTCCTGGATCCTTCCAGTCTATGGTAGGGAGAGCTGAACCACTGGTAAATTGGGAAGAAGGAAAAACATCTCTGAAATTCCTTCACATTAAGATAATAGGTAGAGGCTTCCCTGGTGGCGCAGTGGTTGAGAGTCTGCCTGCCGATCCAGGGGACACGTGTTCGTGCCCCGGTTCGGGAAGATCCCACGTGCCGCGGAGCGGCTGGACCCGTGAGCCATGGCCGCTGGGCCTGCGCATCCGGAGCCTGTGCTCTGCAACAGGAGAGGCCACAGCAGTGAGAGGCCTGCGTACCGCAAAAAAAAAAAAAAATAATAATAATAATAATAGGTAGAGATGCCATGTTAAGTCTCATAGGGAGAAGAAGAAATTCATCTTTATTCTTGCCATTCAGAGTAGCCTAAATTGATATTTTAACACGTTTCCTTATGGTCTATTTCTCTTTTTTGATAGAAGTTTTTCTTTCATTTTATCATACACAATCCCTGTTTTATGTTGGAATTTAAACGGTATCCTTGAGTAGTGAGATTAGTGCTAATTTTTATGCTCTTGTAATTTCTCCAATCTTCAATTTTCCCATGGTTTTGTATTTCTTTCATAGTCAGGAGAAAGTGTTTAAAATAACAAAAATAAGAAAGTTAATATGGCAGCAGTTTCTAGGTAGACTTGAGTATAGGAAAGTTAGGAAACACGGGACTGTTTGGGACAGAGACTCTTGGTAGGAAGATGGAAAAAATGAACTTCAAACTATAACCTACCTCTGATTAAGAGCTCCTATGATGTTAGTAGGATCCATCTTCCTTGCCTACCTTTGGGTTGCTTCCCTTCTCAGACTCTATGGAGAAAAGTTATATGATTCAGCCTCACAGAAGCACAACACCCATTCAACAGAAGAATCTATTTCCCAAGTAACTCAGAATGCTCTCATTGAATCATATTGACTTGGATTGACTTGATTTGAGGTTTGTGCCCTGCCCTCTCCTTGGACCAATCATTGTAGACAGGAAGGGAATAAGCTGACTGGTTTTGCTTATTTCACGTATTCAGCTCCTGGATCCTAGGGGTGATGTCTGTTTCATCTGAAGAACATGGCTGAGAATGGAATGAAGAGTCTACCCAAATCAAAGTTAAGATAGCTTTCCCATAAAAAGAGGGAATGGACGCCGAGAATAAAACTACGCAAATTCCGCTAGAGCCTTTATGACAACACACTCTTCTAATGTTTTCGCATCTCATCTACGTACTTCATTGTGCCTTCGTGTACCTTCTGTCACTTCTCATCACTCATATGGTTTCAGGTACTTAGCTGACTTCTCAGTTCATCTCTCTTCCTGTCTCTTCTCTTCTCGCTATGCCCCTTAGGCAATCTGATCCCCTTTGAATGCTTTAATCAGCATGTGTGTTCAGATACTTACTAAGTCTTTATTTCTATCCCAGCTTTTTCTCCTCAGAATGAGACCTTTGCATCGACATGTCTAACAGACATTTCTACTTGGATGTCCCCTAAAACTTCACTGGTCCCAAAGGGAAAGTCTTATCTGCCCCTTTGAATTTTTCCTTTTCACCTTCTCTTAGGGAATGTCACTTCCTCCTACATCGTCATTTTTTTTGATAATATCAATGTCTCTCTTTCTCTCCTGCTACTATCATCTCTCTCTTTTTTTTTTTTTTTTACTATCATCTCTTGACTGCATTGCAAAATTGGTTTTCCAGCCAGCAGTGCTGAGCCTGAGTTCCACCCTGATCCACCCTTCCCTCTGGCCAAAGTTAACCTTCTAAAATCTGACCACGTCAGCTCTTCACTCTAAACTCAAATGACTTTGCCATTTCGTTCAGGGTAAGCCCTACTAATGTGGTGTAGGCGGGACCATTAAGCTTTTGTCTCCCCTTAGTTCTCTAGACTCATCTCTCATCACCCAGGCCTTGAATTATTGGGCCAAAGAGTGACAACCTACAGTGGCTTGAGTGTGCTGTTTTTTATTTAATCGTCTCCAGGCATTTGCTTGTTTTATAACCTCTGCTTGGGAGATCCACATTTTAGCCCGATTATTTACTATTTCAGGGTCATTTCTTATGGATAAACTTTTCCAGTCACCTTTCATGGAGAACTGCATTATATGCTTCCACCACCAGACACCAGCCATAGTAGAGTTTGCAGTCTTTTGAAATTCCTTTATCACTTGACTTTCTTACCCAGTGGACTAAAAATCCCTTGAGGGTAGGAACTATCTATGCCTTAGTCATAGTTGTATTTCCAGCCCCTGTGGCAGTGCCTGCTCTTAATTGTCTCCCAAAATAATGTTCATTGAATGTATGGTGAATGTGGCTATAGGCAAATATTTTAGCTTTATAGTCAGACTGTTACATTTCTCTGCAGATTTTTGGGACAAGTCAATCAGGATGGTCCTGCTAAAGAGGGCTGTGTTCCTTTATCTTCAGGAGTTTATTGGCATCAAATGAGACAGTTTTTTTTGTTTTTTTTTTTTAAAGTACCTATAAACATCAGCTCAATAATGATAGATTGATTAGGTTTCATCTCTGAAGGGAGTTTTGATGGCCTAACAGGAGGACAGGAATCATTACCTTCAGGTGGTCATCAATCCCCATGAAATATCCTTCCCTACAGTAATTGCTCTTATAAATTGAAAAGTGGAAATGTATTTATGCAAGCCGGAAGATTTCTGTTTTCTGCCATTTCAGTTGTATGTGTAAGGCATTTCTAGAGACTTAATATTCTGTACTCAGGCTTCTCAGATTGCTTAATACAGGTTTCCACACTCAGCTTATGTAGTGGATAAGATCTCCTCCTTCATTGCTTCTAACCCTATGATCAAAGCAACAATCAAAACCCATTTCAAGTGAATGCTATTCTGAAGGACATTTGTACATTTTCTAGCAGCCAGTCTGCCTTATTACAGCATGGCTCGGTTTAAATTTCTGGTTGCCTGTTTATAAACCATGGGGTTTTCGTATAAGAGGATTCTTTATTCTTAGGGAGGCAAACCTATACAGTGAGAGCAAAAATCTCATATTCCAAACTAAGCATCTACTTGCTAGTTTGAAGGGTGTTTTGTTTTAAAATTATTATTCTTATTTGGTATGAAGGCTAATGTGATTTATTTATATAAGCATATATAAGGAAATTAATAGGTACATGTTTAAAAGACTATCTCAAAACTGATGACTTAAATTATTAGGGTTTCTATAGATGTGTTATCAGGTTTGTTTTCACGTGTAATGGCACATAACTGAAGGTCATATATTTTAACTTACGTTTGCGGCCAATTAGACTCATATCTGATCCCACTTGTGATCAATAGCAAACTTTGGTGACACAGCTGGCCACATTTTGTGGTGTACAAGAGAAAACTCACTCTATGGCTGAGTGGATAGTTAGCTTGGTCACATTTGCAGTAAGTTCTAAGCAACTCAACCAACATTCTTTGATCATGGAATGTGAGTAATGTGATGATCTGTGGAGAAGACTGAGTCTTTCTTCGGAAATGCATTTCACGGGAAAGCACGTTCCCTACAGGTGTCTTTTTCTGCCTTTATCCTTGAGTAGAACAGTGAATAGAGTTAATGAATCTGGTATAAAGCCAATTCTTATCAGTTAGGAAAGGAACATAAACCAAGTTAATCCATCTTTGTTTCATATGTGATATGCTCTTATACTGGGAGGAATACTCAGATTTCTAGATTTTCCTGCTTTGAAAATTATTTAAATAAATTTGAATTTTAATTGTACAGACATGCTTTTGCCCATTGCCGTTGCCATCAAGCCAACTCACGTGGCTTATGAACAGGGTGAATGATTGCCCCTTTGCCATCAAGCCAGCCATGATGACATGGGACTCAGTCACTCATTATGTCTTATTGTGAACCAAAAATCACCCTGGGTGCCAACCATTTTCCTTTATGTTTTGCTTTTATATGGTTTCCAACTGGCTCGGCGAATGTACTGAAAGTGTTTTAGGTTGCATCTTTCAAGGGCAATTATTTTAGATTTTTATAATCTTAAGAGCTGCTGGAGAAACCATATACATTTTTAGAAAGTATCAGTGATGATGGTAAGAGTATTTGAAATAGTACTAGGTGTGGAGTCAGTCAGCTGGGGTATGGATTTTGACTCTCCGAGAGTTTAGTGATCATACAGATTACTTTATTTTTCTAGGATTCAGTTTCTCAGAAATAACAGTCTCAGAGGCGTCAATGAGTATGAAGTCTTTGTAAAAGTCCTGATCATGGTGGCTGGCTCCTGGTAGGTGGGCAAGAAACAAATCTTTTAAAATTAATAATTAATTCATAAGTAAAGAAAATAGGTTATTTTAAAAGACCAAAGCACGAAAAAGCATACATTGAAGATTGAGCTACAGATGAAGTTAGTGTAAATTAATCAGAAATAATGGAGTTATAAAGAATCTAATTTCAAATCAAGATCAACTACACTGAATTCCTGAGATTTTATCCCACCCCTCTTTCTAGGTTAATGTTTGCCTCAGTAAGTTTTTGTATCACAGTAAGGAAAGGATTATAGCTTTAAATACTCTTGACAAGTTGGAAAAATAAACTACCAGATGACAAGCTGAATTTTTTGACAACAAACTTCTTTGTACAGCAAATACCGTAGAGGGAAGATCTACATAACAGTAAGATATTTATTTTTTAAGATTTTTTTTGGATGTGGACATTTTTAAAGTCTTTACTGAATTTGTTACAGTATTGTTTCTGTTTTATGTTTTGGTTTTTTGGCCATGAGGCATGTGGGACCTTAGCTCCCTGACCAGGGATTGAACCTGCACCCCCTGCATTGGAAGGCGAAGTCCTAAGCACTGGACCACCAGGGAAGTCCCTACATAATAGTAAGATTTTTAAAAAGACAAAGATGATAGCATTCTTTCTGTAAGTTAACATTACAGTGTCTTTGAAATGCTATGGGGGTTATTGCAGAAAGATATGAAGCAAACGAAGAATTTATGAGAATATGTAATTTCAAATCATCAGCTCTTGTATCATTTGTATGCATTATTCATTTAATAAGTATCGAGAACACACAATGTGTCAGACACTGAGCTAGGTTCTGGGAATGCAAAAGCCTAGACAGAAATCAGTTCCCTGCCCTTACAGAGCCATGATCCAATGAAAAATATAGCTATTAAATACATTTTACATATGTAGTAAATTTTATGGAAGGAAAATGGAAAGACCTAACAGTATCAGTAAGAGGCCAAGGACTCAGGAGAAAGTTCCCTGTAGTCTGACATCTGAAGAAACAGTATGAACGATATCAGCGAGTGTGCATAGGCGTATGCACCTATGCACGTGTGTATTTGTGTGTGTGTGTGGTGGGCGGGGTATTTTGAGAGAGAGAGAGAGAGAGAGAGAGAGAGAGAGAGAAGGGTTACAGAGAGAGGGTAAACTTTCATTCAGAGGCCTGACGACGAGAGCCTATGTCTTTGGTCTGCAGGGGAGGGGAAGAGAATGGGGCCTGGAGGGGAGATGAAGGTAAAAAGTAATCAGACGCAGATCTTGCAGCATCTTTTAAGCCTTCAAAAGCATTAAAGATATTTGTTAAGGAGAAGCCACTGAAGCATTTTAAGGAAGGAAGTAATATGATTAGATTTTTGTTGTTGTTAAACTCAGTTTTGACAACTCTGTGGTTTGTTAAAGCACATCCACATGAATAACAAATGGAATGCAGCACCTGGAGAAGATTAAACAAAAAAGTACTACAAATTATTTAACAAGTTAAAAGTACTTATTTTTGTTCTTTTTTTTTTTTAAATTGTGTAGGGGAAAAGGCCATAATATTCTAGGACACTGCTTCTCAATCTATCTGTGGTAGAGGACTAGTTTCTTTTTCCCAATATATCACAGAACGACACTTCTATGAAATGCAATAAAGATGAATTACTTAGAAGATAAACTTAAAATAATACATACACAATTCAAGCCTCAGTTTTCTTATTAGATTCAACAGACACAAAATTGAATTTCCATAAATAAGATCAGAGCAAACATAACAGAGAGAGAAGAAAGAGGGCCACAAAACCGATATACATTACTCAGTGAAAGTGTGTGGGCGATTAAAATTTCTGTACTTATCTCATGCAGACCAATGAAGAAAAATAGGCAACAAACTACAGTTTGAGAGAGTTTTGTTTTAGGAATAGGTTATATACTGATAACGATATCAAAAATTTGTTCTCCGTATTTTTTAAGGATAAGAAAAATGGAACAAAAAGTTCAGCAAGAAGGATTTGGATACCATAAAGAGAGGCATGGAACTAAAAATAATTTTTTTAAAAAGAAAGAAAAACACTAAACTCTTTGCCCATATAGGTCCATTATTATCATGGAATATTAAATTCCTCTTTCTATGGATACAGAATGGCTTTGTGTCATTTTGCCTGTCACACAACCCACCCAACCCAGGAGCATTACATTGACATTCTTGCAGGCAATAAGAACCAGTGAGTTTGACTTTTATTATTTTCTACAACATTATGTTATAGTGGCCTTGTTGAAAAGTCTAATATTACTCAGTTTACGCCTGTGTTCTGCATTCTGAGAAACACAGCAAGGAAAAAGATAGACCTGCTCATTTAATATGTGCTTTTAATATGTTAGATAATGGATAAAGCAGGAGAGAGGTTTTCAAACAGGCAGCTAAATAGATATATGGATGCCAGTGGATGTTAAAACATTAGTTAAATATACACCAGCAATGAGTTTCATTAATTTGAAAGTTTTCTATTTTTCCTTAGGCATTCATTACATTTCTTGTTAGTTCAACCCATCTTTACTGAGCATCTATTAAAAGCCTGTAATTGTGTTGGGAGCTAGGATCATAGAAAATATGACCTCCTGTTTGAAAACTGCTCGTATTGTAGGGAAAAGTGTACAAAAACGTGTGTAATTGCATTGCGATTAACCACTGAAGAAGCTGTATCTGTAGTAGAAGTTTAGTTTCAGAAAAGACTCAAACTCTTGTACTTCCTCTCCCAGGAGTAGGCAAATAGCATTGTGTAATATAAAATGATCAGCATATGTATTTTAGGGCTTAATACAATTTCCCAAGCTCATATCAGTTTCATCAAGCCAGGTATTCTTAAAGTGGCCTTCCCAGTTTTGCTTTACTCTTTTTCCTGTTGAAACTATTCCCTATCATTAGAATCTAATAATAATCAACTGGTAATAATTATAATAATTATAATAATAATGTTAATACAAATACAAATTGTATTTGTTACGATTATAATAATAATGTTAATACAAATAACT
The DNA here is from genome assembly GCF_059928025.1 of Delphinapterus leucas. Taxonomy (NCBI): domain Eukaryota; kingdom Metazoa; phylum Chordata; class Mammalia; order Artiodactyla; family Monodontidae; genus Delphinapterus; species Delphinapterus leucas. Next base: position 66,449,196 of record NC_143137.1, on the reverse strand, counting down.
GATTTATTGTCTATTAGGTGCCAGTCACTTTATACTTTTTATTTAATTCATTCAACAACTGAGAGCTATGCCCATTTTGCAGTTGATGAAATTAAGGTAATTTGCCCAAGATTATCTAGCAGTTTTGTGGCAACATAAAACTCAAGCCCAGACAGTTCTGCTGCAGGATTCTCCAGTATTAGTCCATCACTATGATTTTTCTATAGACTTCTGTCCCGGTGCACAAATCTTTTATGCTGGTGCCTACCTGCATTCCAACCCTTTACCTTCAAATAACAATAAAATCCATAACTTCTCCTGCAGGTCTTTATTTCTCTGCGTTGTCTGTTCTCCACAAAGAATCAGTCTGTTACATTATGTTGTAGAACTGATGAACTAGGCTTCTCTAAATCTGAGAGTGTATTTTTTAAGGTTGTAACCCAATTCAAATTTATTTTTGAAAGAAGGTGAGATAAATCTTGAGTATATCAATTTTATTTTATCATTGAAAGAACACATAATAAGTAAAATTGATGTGTTCTGGTTGTCCTATAGCAAAATACTAGAGAAAAAGACTTTAAAAACAGTTAATCCCTATTTTCCGTAATATCATAGATTTGCATGAATACTTGCATTCTCTACCTTGTGTTTGGCAAGACTTGGGCATTTTAAATTAATGAATTTCTCAGCCACTTAAAGAAGAGATTTAAAACCAAGTTTACTCTCAAGATGTAACTTGAGACTGAGTTATACCACCGTTTTATTATTCCTAATGGCACTGAGGCAATCCACGGGTACTTCATCCTGCAGTTTTCTAGTGTTATGAAAATGCATAATGTTAATCATTGTAATACTTTATAATCTGACCATAAACCAATGTTTATAGTCAGTTAATCATTGTATTACTTTGCTTTAGGTAATTTAGTACATTACCATAATGTAGCAATCTACTTAATATAAATTTTAAAGTGAACACAATAAAGTTGTATAGCATTAATATATTATTCATCCTAACCTGAAATTTTAAAATACAACTGAATTTTGAACAGAGTTCAGATGTTCTATGACTCTGGTTTCCTCCATCTTGGCTGGGAAAAGAGTGAAGACCTAATGAAGGGCAGAAAAATAAACAGTTATTCTACCTCCAATTATTTATGCATCCGTTTCACAACCTGTTTTGGCAAGAATAGGTTTGGATATCCTCAGGCCAGGAATCTACACGTACTATTTTTTTTTTTTTTGCGGTACGTGGGCCTCTTACTGTTGTGGCCTCTCGCATTGCGAGCACAGTCTCCGGACTTGCAGGCTCAGCGGCCACGGCTCACGGGCCCAGCAGCTCCACGGCATGTGGGATTTTCCTGGACCGGGGCACGAACCCGTGTCCCCTGCATCGGCAGGCGGACTCTCAACCAGTGTGCCACCAGGGAAGCCCTACACGTACTCATTTTTGAAAGCGTGAACTCCAATTAAGGGAAACCCATCTCACATTTAAAAAAAAAAATCAGTAAATTTGGGAGTAGTTGGCATTAATTTCATTGAAATGAGATAATGTTTCTCTTATAAATGACTTCAAGGAATACTATGAACACTTTTTAAATTAACACAATTATTAGCTGAATTGGACATTATCTTTGTTTTGAAAACAAACATTTATTGAGTGGCTACTATGTCTCAGGCACAGTGCTAAGGGCTCTCTTTTACATCATCACCTTTAACCCTCATCATAGGCCTCGTGGAGAGATTGCATTCTCAGGACATAAAACTTGGAAATCTTCTAGTAATGCTAAGCTGTGGTGGTAGTTGGGATTTTTAGAAAGCAGTAAAGAAATCTGTGTACATGTGGACTTTTCCCTCCATTCTTTGTATGATAATGAAGAATATGGATACTATCGAATCATAATGCCTTTTGGCCACCAGAGTCTCAGCATAAGCATTTGATAGGTCCATACGTGGGACCGGCTAGCAGACTGAAAGGATCGAGAGAGTATTGTTAGGAATCAAAGGCTGCATGTATGTAGCTGTCTGGTCACCTCCAATGTGGGTGAACATCCATCAAAGCAGTTTCTAGATATCAGTCTCAGTTTTAATAACATTTGCCAAAGACGGTTTTGGTGTGTATAAGGAAAATTGTCTGGGAATTCCTCTATGATGGCTGGAGTCACTTGCATTTAAAAAAATATTTTCACTGTATTTAAGTGATTGATTCCTTTCATGATTATCATTCCTGAAGAGACATTTAGACTTTTAATATTTTTATGTGTGTTTGTTCTGTTATGTGAACTGTATTGTAAACATTTTATGACAGACTTTGTGTCTTGTACTTTTTTTTTTAAACAAGTTTTTATTTATTTATTTATTTTTGGCTCTGTTGCGTCTTTGTTGCTGCGCACGGGCTTTCTCTAGTTGTGGCGAGCGGGCTTCTCATTGCGGTGGCTTCTCTTATTGTGGAGCATGGGCTCTAGGAGCACGGGCTTCAGTAATTGTGGCTCGTGGGCTCTAGAGCGCAGGCTCAGTAGTTGTGGCACGTAGGCTCAGTAGTTGTGGCACGTAGGCTCAGTAGTTGTGGCATGCAGGCTCTAGAGCACAGGCTCAGTTGTTGTGCGCATGGGCTTAGTTGCTCCGCGGCATGTGGGATCTTCCCGGACCAGGGCTCGACGTCATGTCCCCTGCATTGGCAGGCGGATTCTTAACCACTGTGCCACCAGGGAATCCCTCTTGTACTTTTTTTCTTACCCTTTAGTCCCTACCAGAGTATGTTGACTATTGGAGAATGAAACATTAACTTAAATAAATGATTTTTTTTTTTTCACTGAAAGTTTCTCTTAATGAATGCTTGGACCTAGAGAAAAATAAATGAAACAGAAACTACTTAAGCAATGATGGAAGTAGTAGGGAAGCTAATCCAGTGTTTCCCAAACTTGCTGCATACTACAATCACCATGTGGTCTTTTAACTGTTTCAAAGCTAAGGCCACACCCCAGACAATTAAATGATAAATGTAGCAGGTGGATGGGGAGTGAAGCTCAGTACTTTTTCAAGTTTCCCAGTAATTGCACTGAGCAAAAAGATTTGGGAACCGCTGAGCTATTTTATCATATATAATGGGCGTCACTTGCAAACTTGGCTTCACTCTGTTTAAAATAAATCCTTCTCAGATTATATATTTTCATTTAATAATTTCGTCCAAATATATACCTAACAATGATTGAGTAGAGATTATATAATACACTGTATATCTTATGAATGAGTGTCATGGGGCTGGGTTGTGAGACTAAAATTTCTCCCACCATATTTTAGACAACAAAAGGCACACAAGTGGAGTATTTGGAAAAACACGATAAGCTTAAACAATAAGATTCACTAAAAAAAAAAATCATAATAGGATATTTAATGTTTGCAATTGACAGTACTGTTATACTTCAGCATTACATTTTTCAACTATTAGTTTTGATTACTAGTGCCTTTAGAAGCAGCTTATTGTGAATATTCAGAAAAAGCAAAATTAGTAAATAAGGAATTAAGCTTTTTTCTTTTTTCCAGTGCTTTAGTTAACAAAAGTATATGCAGACTTAATAATACTAATATTAATAAAAAGCTATAACCACAGCAACACCTGCCATATATTGAGCATCTATTTCAGGTTCTTTTCAGAGATTATCTCCATTCTTGAAATTGACTGGTATTCCCGTCTTGTATTGAAAAGGAAATGGGCGTTCAGGGAGACTGACCAATTTACATAACTGACAAGTGCAAAGCTGGGACAACTTGAAAGCATATGTTATTTGGCTTACTTCATTCTGTGTCTCTAGTCACAATAGCTACATTCTGACTTCCTCCAAATTTACAGTATTTTTTCCCAATATGTCTGCCATTTATCAGTAGACTAAGAAGATAGAGTTCAAAGAGGACTTACTTCCTGGGCCTGCATGTGGTCATGTTAAAATCAGGAAGGTGTGTGTGTGTGTTTGTGTGCTTCCTTAGGTGGGCAAATCTTGAGTCCGGTTTTGCATATATATGGGTGAGATAAAAACAAAAATTGCATATGCTGGTGGGGATTAAAACTGTTGAGCTTTTGGAAATTGGCTCATTCCTGTGTTTGCTGCAACCAGTCTGGTGCTGTGTGTCACACTTCCCTGCCATATGCAGGCACATTGGCTCTTTTCCTAGGGAAATTGTTTATTTTAAAACACACTCAGGAGACACTATTGGCTAAACAGTGGTTATCCCTGTTTTTTTCCCATAGGGAACTTAATATTTTGTCATTGTTGTACAATTCTAATGGCTTCTTGTGTTCAAGCGACAAAAACCCAACTCACACTAGCTCAAGCCAAAATAGCAGCAGCAAAAAGTAAACTCAACAACCAGTACAGGTTTCTTGGAAGGATTCTGAGGTAGCTCAGACACTAAAGGAACTCCTGTAAGAAAGACACTGCTTTGGGGATCTTAGGGATAGATAAGCAGGCTGTATCTACTCTAGGCTTTCTACTTTTCTTTGTATTTCCATGTGTGTTTACCTCATTCTCTTCTATGCCTTCAAGTACAGAAGCGTGTGTGTGTGTGTGTGTGTGTGTGTGTGTGTGTGTGTTGAGGGGGTTGGCAAGGGGCGCGAGGGTGAGTATATATAGCTCTGTGCCTGTGTCGTCTCAGTTTCGGATTTGAAAGAGGAAAGAGTTCTCAACATCCTTATTCCCAATCCAAAGGTAAAAATATCCCAGGGAATGTCTCTGCTTGTCCTGGCTGGGTCCCCTGCTCTCTCCTGAATGTGTCACTGTGGCCAGGCCTGGGTTACACGTCCAATTCCCAGAGTTCTAGGATTGGCACCCTCGACTAAACTCCAGAGATGGAGCAGAGAGAGAGCTGAGCCTGAATGAGAGGGGAGGAGTTTGTACTAGACCAGGAAGAAGAAAGAGTGCCTGATGGACTAAAACAATAGGTGGCCATTACACAGGCATTCTTTAATTCCTTGATACCAATTTACTTTCCACATTACTTGGTAGATAAGGAACAGATTTAGATTAAGGGTAGGTGCCTTACCTACTAGTTAAAGCTGATTGAGGACATAGTTATGTTATTGAAAACAGTAAAACTGCAAGTAATTAGGGTGTCTAGCTGTCATTTTGGTTTTGAATGATAGATAAAAATAAGTATTTTGAATTAGAATAAGTATTTTGAATTAGAATTGAGGTTAAGTCAAAGCCACTCACTGTTATTGAAATTACTTCTCTGAGCCTCATACGTCTCATTAAGTGGGAGAATATAGTACCTATTAGGTAGTGTTTTACATGGATTCAATGAGATCATTTATAAAAGCTTTTAGTCAAGAATTTGCCATACAGTAAATACTCAATGCATGTTAATAGTAAAACAGACCTAACCCAGTCTAATGATAACAAGAAGAACTCTAGTTAGTCATAAGTTAGAGATCAGAGTGAAATTATGTATTAACATGTTCACATCAGGCCTCATTTTATAATATATGTGTGTACATATATTTTATACAGTATGTGTGTGTATATACTTGTATGTATATTCAGTATACCACTTTCAAAGATGAACAGATTATCTTGAATCGGTATGGACAAGGCATGTAGAATTTCAGCAAATGCTATTAACGTCAGCTCTGTTTTGATGTTTCCCGTATCACTAGCTAGAATGTGAACCTTTATAGTTTTTATATTTTAATCTTTCCTTTTAAAATCCTATTCTAATTTAAAATTCTATTCTGTACATATTTATGGAATCCTGAACCTATGTCCCTAAGTAGTCCTTTATGAAGAATATTCTGTAACAATCACTTGCGTTATTTTAAAAAGTATGAAAACCCAAATATTATAAAGCTTTTAGCAATATATTTGTATTTTCCTCAGCCCCTTGCATAATTCAAAGCACTTATGTGTAAATGCATGAAATTTATGGAAATAATAATCATATGATATTTATAAAAAAAATAGATGGCATGTCCAGTGAAAAGGGAGTATTTGAAAAATTAGTTTCACGTTCAGAATCCATTTAACTTGGTGTATGGGAGAGAAGAATTAGTGCCTTTGTTAAAACGCTTCTACTAAAAAAAAAAACTTACTAAATTTGAAAATAGAATGACACTTTATTTTGCAAGACACAAATTGTTTTTATTTTTAAGAAAAAAATATAATTGTTGACCACCAGATGGCTCCCAGATTTTTAAAAATTCAGCAGAAAGAGTGGAAATTCTATTCAAAGTATATAAACATAGATTTAAAAGGAGTACAGTTAAAGACAATGATATAACCTGTGAACACCTTAAGCATACAAACATAATTGAAGTTCCATAACTTTTGGAAATTTCTCTCTCCCTTTAAAAAAAAAAAGTATGACGTATATATGAACAGCATGATACAATGTACTTTTCAGGTTTTTACTCCACTCTTTGAAAATAACCATGTTGTTAGTATTTCAAGATGGAAGAATAAATAGTATGTAGGAAAAAAATCACTCAAAATGTCAATGATAGAATGGCTTTAGTATTTTCGTATTATGTTTTAAATTACACACATGGCGTGTCTCACAATTAATATAAGGACAAATCCGTATGCTTTTGTGTTTACAGATTTTGTCCTGGGACTAACTATGTATTATTGATGGGGCATCTTTAATGACCCCCTCCTCTTGCTATAAGTATCATTCCGCAGGACATTTAACACTAATTACAAACCAAGTTCTCCATGAAAGCAAACTAATTTTGACCTGTGTCAAAAATGGAGCCAATTTGTGATGAGGGATGCATTACGCATCACAGCTCGACTGAGGACGTTGCTCTTCCCACAGACAATGTTTTATACCAGTTTTAATATGTAAGCTATTAAGATAAAAGACCGTGTGCTTGTTGCTCTGACAGCTTTTTTAAAGGCTAAGCTGTCCAATTTGTCTTTCATTAAAAGCTTTGTGAAGTTTTGTGATTTGTAGTCACTGAGCCGTTGAGCTTTCAGAGCATACAATTCTATTTTGAGAAAAATTTTTTTGTCAGTAAAAAAGGCATATGCTTCAATGAGTCATCCTAACAGAGCAAACTCACAAGGAGTTGACCTGCCCTTCTGCCCAGCTCCTGAATTTCCCCTACCTTTTCTTGTTAGCACAAAGCTTGCCCCTGTGCCTCACACCATGGAGAAACCAAAAATGGGGAGACAAGGTCTCCTTAGCCCATATGGTTTTATTTGTGTTCCACTGGCACAGTTATAGTCATACAGTAACCAACATAAATTTTTAGTTTTATTATCACCTCTAAAAAGAGACAGAAATGTGAAAATTGAAGCCAGAAGGTTTGTATCACAGGATTAATTAGGCAGGGCCAACTGGAGTCTCACTCCTCCTGGCAGCAAGTGCCTCAAGAAGGTGCCTGCCTTCAATTATGGAGCCACAAAGCAATTAAAAACCCTGTTTCTTTTTCCTGAGGTGTTACTTGTTACTTGATAAATCGCTTTTTTAAAATTCTCTGGGGAGCTGAACTGGCTTGAGGTGCAATCTACCGGGGTAGATATTCATGAAAAATTGATTTAGCTCTAGCCTAAGTGCAATAGGTTTAAAATAAACGTGAAAGGAATGAACAGTGTGTTTCTTGGCTGACATTTTATTGGCCATTTTTTTTAATGCACAAAAGACTAGATAATTAAGAATTGAGACATTATGGATCTCCAACAGCAGATATGAATCGAATTGGTCAGCCATCCCAGGCATTTTCTCCTAAGTCACGCTACACATTTGATTAACCTTTTTCACAGGGCGATTTGTACAATTCTATGGACAAAAATGTGGTGTGCACAAGTGAGAATTAAGTGCATGCCTCCCAGAGCCCACATCCCCTTTCTAATAGAGAATCAGCTCTGTATGAAATTATATCTTTCTACCTGATTTATGTCCTAGTCCAGTGGGATTGGAAACTTGGATCTGTTGTTCTGTTTCCCCAAAAGGAACTTTGCTTGCTTCTCACTGTTAGTTGCAGAATTAGAATAATAATGTAATTCTCAAAAATAGCTATAAATATTCAGAAGTAAGCTTCAGTTGTCTTCTGTATAGCTAGTTTTGTGGACTGGGATTTTACCACTAGTACGTAAATCACCTAGCTAACCCTTTCCTCTGAAATATAAATAATTTAAAATATGCAATAAGTACAGAGTATGACTGGTACAGAGAACAGTGCTCTATCAAGACATATGGGCTTAAGCTTTATCAGTGATCTCATACTTCCTGTTGAAGAGAGAAGCAAAATATTTTTTAAATCAATAGGCTAAAAACCATGATTGTAAATACAGGAATGAGACTCTCCTTTCACTTATAAAGCATATTATGTATGATTTAATAAAACAACAAAGACAGACTTTATGTTATTTTCTATGGTTTGTGTTTCTGAATTAAAAATGTTTATTTAAGAAAGTTAATGATAAAATATTTTATGATAAAATATTTTATCTCCTCCTTTTTCACTTGTTTCCTTTCTTCCTCTTAAGTTTGAATATAGTGTAAAGTTTAGGCAAATGTTTAAAAAGGCTTATTTAATGTCAAGACAGTAAAAATATTTAAGTGATTATAATCAGAAAAGAATTTCTGTCTTTTAGTGAAGATAAGCTGACAAAATATGACCTTAGAAATCTAAATTCTAGTCACTAGAAATTAATTCTGACAAATTCTATTGGGCTTTCATTATGGCTTATCTACCGGTTGATCTATCTTTCTATTTCTTCAGAAAAGCATGATAATTTTTTTCATTACCAGCCAGATTTGACACAATATATTTTTCCTCCTTTATGTTGTGATTTAATGGGCCTAAGTGTGTATTAGAAGAAAATGCCAGAAGCACAATATCTTAGGAAATTAGAGAAGGTGCCAGAAAATATTTGCTATTTCCTTGTACATTTATTTTAGACCTGGCTTAAAACTTGCAGCAATAGGTACCTGAATAGACATGTGGTCTCCTTCGCTACTGGTCTTAGTAGAAATAACTACTTTGTCTTTTAAGTGAAGCAGTCTGAAGAATGCAGTCTGTGACATGGTAATTATTTCTATTGGAACACTGGCCATGGGTATGCCTTTGGGAACAAGGCTAATTGTGGGTCTAAGATCTTGTTACGATCTTTTGTCCTCTCCTTTGGCTCTCTACTATGTTTATTGCTTTTCTTAAAGTTTCCCAATGTGGTAGACTGGATCCCCAGATGGGCCCATGATTCCCATCTTCTGGTATCCAAGGGTTTGTATCAACCTGCCCTTGAGTGTAGGTGGGACCTGTTAATATAAGGGACTTCACTCCTTGATTAGATTACGTGTTGTGGCAAAAGTGAAGTGATTTTGTAGATGCAATTAGGGATCCTAATCAGTTGATTTAGTTTCATCAAAAGGGAGGTGAGGGCTTCCCTGGTGGCGCAGTGGTTGAGAGTCCGCCTGCTCATGCAGGGGACACGGGTTCGTGCCCCGGTCCGGGAGGATCCCACATGCCGCGGAGCGGCTGGGCCCGTGAGCCATGGCCGCTGAGCCTTCACACAGTGAGAGGCCTGCGTACCGCAAAAAAAAAAAGGAAGGTGATTCTGGATGGGCCTGATCTAATCAGGTGAATGCTTTAAAGCAGGGACTAGAGGTCAGAGACTTGAAGCAGCACAGATTCTCCCTCTCCTACTCGCCCTGAAGAAGCAAGCCACTGTGAGTCCGATAGCTACAAGGAAACGACTATGTCAACTACCACTTCAGCTTGAAAGAGGCTCTTGAGCTTCAGATATGACCCCAGCCCTAGTCAAGTCTCATTTTCAGCCTTATGAGACCCTGAACAGCAAACCCAGCTAAGCTGTTCCTTGACCCCTGACCCATGGAAACTAGGATAAAATAAAGTTTGTTACACAGCAATGGATAGCTAATATATCCAACACAACTATTCATGTCCTAGACACCTATTTCCTAAATTTTACTCAGGACATTAATGCCAAAGTATGTTAATTGGTGTTACAGACCACACCGGGTAACTGAAGAAAACATTTATAACTTACTAGAAACAGTGAACTAGGTTTCTCAAAGGTTTTACTCTTCTAATATGTACTTCTCAAAAGCTTCTTTAAATCAAAGAAGAATTAACATAACTAGTATATTCCAAACCTCTAAGTAACCCTGTTTTTCCATGTGGCCACTTAAGAATATAGTATTCTAAGGATTCCCCTTAGGAAGGGAACTTCTGGGTCATTTCATCATCCTAGTTTAAAAATCATTACCCTTCTGTCTCTAATTTAGAAATCTGTTACTAGCAATGACTGAATAAATTGATTCAAGTTACAACTTTAATGGTTGTTAGGAGAACAATGTGTTAAACATTTTGGAGTGTTTTTACTTTAATATAACATTGAAAGAATAGGGCTTTGACCTGAAGAAATGTACCTCTTTTAATAAAGACTTTAATATATTTCAAAACAATGACTTCATCCACTGTAGAGTTGTTAAAATTCAAAAATATAATTGAAATTTTGTAATCTGGTTACACTCTTGCTAAAGCTCAATATAGACTAACCCTTAGCCTATCATTTGGATTCCTAAGGTAGGTGTCTGCATATGATAAAACGTATAGGTCACAGACTTTGTTCCCAAAATTTTAATCATGGCATTGGTTCTAAATAAAATGTTTGGAAAGGAAAAGATGTTGCCCGGGAAGATTTTTCTTCTCTTCAGCACAGGGCCATTTTTCAAGCTTGTCTGCCTCTTACCTAATAAAGTTTCCAGAGAGTCAGTTTGCTTCCTTTACCTCCTTAAATTTGCTTGTTCCCACTGGGCCTTTTGAGATGATTGCCACAGAATCGATGTGAAGAATTCCTGTATCCTTCATTTTTGCTGCTTCTGAAAGCTAGCATATAAGTCTGAATGGTGGGGAAAATAAAATTAATGGAAATGGGTACCGACTCATAATGTTTAACTGAATTAACTTAATTAGTATGCCTTTTACTTTAAACTTGTTAATTTTCTTCATAATTTTAAACAACCATTGTAATATTAGACTCATTTATAGAAATCTAAGGTCACTTTGCTTCTAAGTACCTTAGTACCTTATATGGCATTTGCATGAGAAAAATGCTTGGAACCTTCTAGAAAGTTTATTGGAAACTCAGAATACTAGAGAGCTTATTTATATTTCAAAGCATTGCTGAACTTCAAATTGACCTAATAGATAAAGTTGTACAAAGATTCCAGTCTGTTGGATACTCTTTCCCCTTAAATTCTTAATGACCTGGTATTGTTTTCCTATATGTAGCAATAGTAATTTCCTTCTACATTCCCTGAAAACTGTAATGGATTAGAACCTATATTTCTTCCTACAGGCCTATGTTATGATTTTATTGTCACAGACCGCAGGGGGCTTCATAAATAAAGAAGATGAAATTGGACTTTATGATAACTCTAATTCAGGATTTCTCAAATCTGGCAGCATTGATGTTTTGATAATTCTTTGTTATGGGAGACTGGCCTGTGTCTTGGAGGATGTTTAGCAGCATCCCTGGGTCTCTACCCAGTAGATGCCAGTAGCACCCCTCCCCCTAGTTGTGACAAGCAAAAATGTGCTCAGACATTGCCAGCTGTCCCATGGGAGGCAAAATCCCTGCCAGTTGAGAATTATGTTGCTCTAATTACATACCTTCTACAATTGGGAATTTGGCTGGCTTCATTTTTCTAAAAAAAATTTTTATTGGAGTATAGTTGATTTACAATGTTGTGTTAGTTTCAGGTGTACAGCAAAGTGAATCAGTTATATATATATATATACATGCATCCACTCTTTTTTAGATTCTTTTCCCATATAGGTCATTACAGAGTATTGGGTAGAGTTCCCTGTGGTATACGGTAGGTCCTTCCTTATTAGTTATGTATTTTATATATAGTAGTACATGTTGTCAATACCAGTCTCCCAATTTATCCCTCTCCCCCTTTGTCCCCTGGTAACCAAAGGTTTGTTTTCTACATCTGTGACTCTATTTCTGTTTTGTGATTAAGTTCATTTGTACCATTTTTTAAGATTCCACATATAAGCGATATCTTATGGTATTTGTCTTTCTCTGTCTGACTTACTTCACTCCGTATGACAATCTTTAGGTCCATCCATGTTGCTGCAAATGGCATTATTTTGTTCTTTCTATGACTGAGTAATATTCCATTGTATATATGTACCACATCTTCTTTATCTACTCCTCGGTCATTGGACATTTAGGTTGCTTCCATGTCTTGGCTATTGTAAATAGTGCTGCAGTGAACGTTGGGGTGCATGTATCTTTCCGAATTATGGTTTTCTCTGGATATATGCCCAGGAGTGGGATTGCTGGATCATATGGTAGTTCTGTATTTAGTTTTTTAAGGAACCTCCATGCTGTTCTCCATAATGGTTGTACCAGTTTACATTCCCACCAACAGTGTAGGAGGGTTCCCTTTTCTCCACACCCTCTCCAGCATTTATTGTTTGTAGATTTTTTGATGATGGCCACTCTGCCTGGTGTGAGGTGATACCTGATTGTAGTTTTGATTTGCATTTCTCTAACAATTAGTGATGTTGAACATCTTTTCATGTGGTTGGCTAAATTTTAATTTGAAGGTGGTTAATATTTTAACATTTTCACTCATTATTGGTGATATGGTGCTAAGTAAACCAGATGGCATTTTTGGTACTGCAGCTGTGTTTTTTTTTTAAACCTGTTGTGTTTGATCCATGTTAACAATTAGGACACAAAACTAAAATCTTTTAGCACTTAGTGAAAAGTGTTCAAGTATTGCATTATGGCACATAATTTTTTGATGCATGCAGTATTATAATTTTGAAAGCACCTACGATTATTGTCAAAATATTGAGGATGCTTAGCAAGGGTGGTAGTTGGCAGGAGTTGAGCCAGCACAGAGGCATATTTTGGAGACTCATTGAGCTTATGGAAACTTCCTAATTTGGGGGGCTAGAAATCAGAAAGGACATTTGGTTGTTTGAAAGAATTACTTTGTCCATGTTCCCTTTGCTTACTTTTCTTCAACTGCAGCAGGTGGAATTGAGCAAGTGTTGCTTACGCATTATGAAAGATTCTGCTCTGGTTTGTGCTTTTGCCTCATAAGATTATCTTAGAAACAGATAATCTTATATGGTCTTGTTAACTTGTCTTAGAATTTTATCCCATGCTTCATGGTTTCCTGAAAATGGAAAATTCCATGTTCTGGAATAGGGAAGAGAACAGGATGAAAATTCCCTGTTTGGCTAATTTCCTGTAAGGCTTATTTAAGGAGAAAATGGGTTGGCAAAGAAAATTCTGACCAAGGGAAGAAGAGTAAATGAGGCCGTCAGAATAGGGGAGGGATGTAGAAAACAAAAAAGTGGGTCCGTGGCCTGACTCACGCAACTTCCCAAGTTAAAGCACACTGATTTCCTCAGACTACAAGGAATCTCAAGGAGCAAGGGAGGGTAAATGTTTTTCAGTGAGGATTTCTCCAGGAAGACTGCCTTCATCCTGAAGAACAACTTTCTGGTCTTTAGTATAACGTTATCTTTTACTTCATACCCTCAAACTACTTACCCCAAGATCCCTCCCCACTAGTAGGGTATCTGGATCAAGATTGCTTCTTGAATCAAGCCACATGCTATTCTCAGGAAATTCCATTCTTGTGTTGATCCCAAGTCTCTAGTCTAGAATCTTCCCTTTCTGGTATCCTCTTTCAGTGCCATTCTTCTTTGCTATTCTTTAGTCTTACCTGAATACAGCAACTCATTTTATCAGATGGGTTTTCACATCTTTGAAACACCTAGAGAAGGAACCAGGGTATAAGCCATTCTACTCCCGGGAGACTCTTCTGCATGTATGTAAGTTCACAGATACGCATTTGGGAAGAGCATCATCTAACTTTACCCACAATCTTATGTACCCACGATCTTCCTCAGAAGCCCATCAAGCAAAAAATTTTGTATATTCTCTTTCATGCCAGTAAGTAGACATTTTTCACAGTTTTGAATATTACTCCAGTAAGTCTTCCCCCCAAAAGGAATGGTCTACTCAAAAGATAAATTTCACTGTTCATCTTAGAAGAATAAATTTGCCTAAAGTTAAAAAAGATAGTCTTTTGAGCTATAAGATCTTAAGCTTAAATCTTCACTGTAGATTTCATTACATAATTTTTAACAGGTCATTTTGATATGTCAGTTAATGATTTCCTTTGGGTCCGTGATACTAGCTAGTTATTACAAAGTCTGCTTTGTAGTAAATGTTCTTTTGAGGTTACTGTATGTTTGGACAAGGGACATAGATAGTGCCTAAATGGATGTTCTGTGGTTTGAGGATCCTTTCTGGAAAGAGTAAAATATTATTCACCTATAATTTTCTCTTACCATGACGTTTATACTCTTTTTCTTCTTATCAGCATTTAAAGATAATTTAAATCTTTCCATGTATTGTCTCTCTACTCATTTACTGTTCATTCTTCACCTAGCTCTACCTCTAATAATCTGTCTTCTTCCCTGTCAGTTTGCAAATCTATTTTTGCTAAGGCTACCTTTGACTTCCTTGTCATTAAATGTAACAAGCAATTATCAGCTGTATCTTATTTGATCTCTCATTAGCACTGACCTCTTCCACTGGCTTACAGGTCACCGACAGTCTCCTCTGTTCCCTTCTACCTTTATGAACATGTTGCACAGACTTTGTTGCTGTCTTCTGTTCCTCTGTCCAGCAGTTTTGCAGTTCTCAGGATTCTATTCTAAGCCTCTTTTCTTTCATGTCACATACTTGCCTATTAAGTCTCATCCACTCTTAAGGCTTCATTACCTCTCACACAGCAGAGACCCCTATTTCAATTGCCTATTGTTGTATAACAAACCACTCCAAGATTTAGTGGCTTAAGACAACAACAACTTTATTATTTCTTGCTAGTCTTGGTGTTGACTGGGCTAAGCTGCATGGCCTTCTCACTTAGTACAATAATGTCAGCTTTGGCTGCGTCGTATATGGGCTCAGTTGTGCTGGAGAGCCAAGATGGTTCACATGCCTGGCATTTGATGCTGGATAGTGGCTAGAAGTTGTTCTGAGACTGTCAGTTGAACATCAACAGGCTTCCCATACATGTGGCTTGGTCTCTGCACAGCCTGGTGGCTGAGTTCCAGGAAGAAGTGTTCCAAGAGTGAGAAATCCTAGAGGGAGGAAATAGATGCTGTAAGTTCTCTTTAAAAAGTATATCTGCAGATAACCAACAGGTACCTACTGTATAACACAGGGAACTCTGCTCAATATTATGTAACAACCTAAATGGGAAAAGAATTTGAAAAAGAATAGAGATATGTATATGTATAACTGAATCACTTTGCTGTAACCTGAAACTGTCTCAACATTGTTAATAAACTATGTGCCAATATAAACTGAAAAGTTAAAAAAAAAAAAGTATATCTGTGATTGGCATACTGTCACTTCCATTACATTCTATTAAGCTGTCACAGGGCCGACCCAGATTCAAGTGGGAAGGAAATAAACTCCATGTGTTGATGGGAAGAATAATAAAAAGTGTTTGGCCATCTTTAGTCCAGCTACACATTATTATACATAAATTCATCAGACATGGAAAATACCCTAGCCACTCCCCAGGATCCCCAAAATCTCATCCCATTATGCCATTAGGCTCAAAGTCCAGCATCTTTTTATCTAAATCAAGTCCCGGTATAGATGAGGCTGTTCAGGCTCCTCTAGATATGAAGAGCTATAAACTGGGAGACAAGTTACCTGATTCCCACAAACTCAGTATGCAAAGCTGAGACAAGGACCTTAGAATAGACATTCCATTCAAAAAGCAGGGAGGCAAAGAGCAGTCAGTGGTCCATAGAAATCTTAAAATTTAGCTGAGCACATGCCAGTTCCTTGATTAGGGCTCCTTCTGGCTTTCTTGGATTGATTCTCCATGCCTCTTGCCTTTACCTTCTGGGCTCGCATCTCCCCAAGATGGGTCATCCCTGTCCCTAAGAGCTATCCCGTGTATAGCTGACTAGCTTTCTCAGGCTGTGTCCTACTTGCAGGAAGTTGGGGTCTCAAAGGCCTGTTTTAATTTTGAATGATCACTGTTCCTTCTAGTACAAGCTGGTATAATCCCTTAGGAACTTTGTGGACTTCCTGAATATAAAAAGAGTCCATTCTGTAAGACAAAAGAGATGGAAATTTCTTTGAAAAAGGCCCCTCTCTACCTTGGGCTGAGAGTTAGAAGCCTGGTTGTCTAGAAGAAAGTTTCAGTGAGGTACCTAAATCTTTGTCAGTTCTTAACAAAGGTTTTTATACCCACACACTTGAGATCTTAATTCTAAGATTGCATTTTTACTGGCAGTGCCTTGGAGTGTCTTTTGGAACAGACTAATTTAGAAGATAATTTTTATAATACTTACTAATTATTTACTTTTTTTTTTTTTTTTGCAGACATGGAAAGTGTTTGACACAGGCAACCAATCTTAATCTGCAATGACCTAGAGACAACAGATCTCTTGTCTATAAAAGAAAAAATACGAATTGCAGGAATAGAACAGTCTACTTCCATAGGTCGATTTCTCAAAGAATACAGGTAAGCATTTTATTTAGAGGATTCACGCTAAAGGTACCCTCCCCCAGTCCATCGGCCTTTAGTAGCAAATCAGTAGGTGAAGTTTAAAGTATCTTATAATTGCCTGAAGTATGAAGCAGCATTTTAAAAATGTCCTCACATCTGCTCTTTTGGAAAGATATAATCAGATGAAGCGATCTGCTGTTTCTCCAATTGCTAGATCAATTATTAATTTAAACTAGAGCTATATTTTTATGACAACTACCATAGACTCATTTGTAAACAAGATAATATTATCTATAACTTGATCAAAATTCAGTATGCAAAGTGTTGACAAAATAAGCTTAAGAAATATGACATTACTAATCACATTTCATAGCATTAGATTCTAAATGTTTTAAATCAGCTTATAACATCAGAATAAAAGCAGATTAAATGGAAATTAGAATATATTTAATGTAAAGAACTTTTGAAGTTATAAATAAGATGAACCTACAAGAAAGAAAGGAAAGGGGGAAAAATAAGTATATTGATAGCTACTGTGATACTTGATGTTAGAGAATATAAATTGCCTTCTAGAGTAAATATATTTTCATTTATGTTAAGACAAGCTCTATGAGAAACATTATATAACTGACTCAACATCTAATATTCTTTTTAATGCAACAGTTGACCTCAAACTTTTTTTATTCCTTAAAAACCTTGTAAGTTTTTAAACTTTAGTTTTGACCTTGGCTGGTGGTTTAGTGAGTAGCAGTGATGTGCTAGGTATGGCTCCTGTTGGACCCAACTGTGAGCATCTCTTTCCAACATGTTGTACAAAATGTAGGCCATGATGAGAGTGTCTACACCATGGAAGCAAGGAAATACTGCAAATAAGTGTTTCCTTTTTCCCCAGAGAGTTGACTGTAGTACATTTACCAGCATCACAACTGGTAAATATACATCAAAATATATATCTAGATATTTTCTTGTGATGAGAACACTTAGGATTTATTCCCTTAACTTTTATTATTTTTTTTCTTTTTTAAAAGTATGATTATTTACTTATTTATACATTTATTTATACATTTATTTATCTTTACGTTTGGCTGTGTTGGGTCTTCGTTGCTGTGCGCGGGCTTTCTCTAGTTACGGCGAGCGGGGGCTACTCTTCATTGCGGTGCGCGGGCTTCTCAGCAGTGGCTTGTCTTTGTCGTGGAGCATGGGCTCTAGGCATGCGGGCTTCAGTAGCCGTGGCATGCAGGGGCTCAGTAGTTGTGGCACACGGGCTTAGTTCCTCTGTGGCATGTGAGATCTTCCCGGACCAGGGCTTGAACCCGTGTCCCCTGCACTGGCAGGCGGATTCTTTTTTTTTTTTTTTTTTTTTGCGCTACGGAGCCTCTCACTGTTGCGGCCTCTCCCGTTGCGGAGCACAGGCTCTGGACGCGCAGGCTCAGCGGCCATGGCTCATGGGCCTAGCCGCTCCGCGGCACGTGGGATCTTCCCAGACCGGGGCACGAACCCGTGTCCCCTGCATCGGCAGGCGGACTCTCAACCACTGCGCCACCAGGGAAGCCCCTCTCTTAATTTTTAAATGTAGCATACAGCATTGTCAACTATAGTCATCATGTTGTACATTATATCTTGAGTACTTATTTATCTTATAACTGGATGTTTGTGCCTTGTAACCACATTTATCTAATTTTCCCTAGCCGCAACTCCAACCTCTGGCAACCACAATTCTGATCTCTTTTTCTATGAAATTTGTTTTGGTTTTTTTTTTTAGATTTCTTATTAGTGAGATCGTAACAGTATTTTTCTTTCTCTGTCTTATTTCACTTAGCATAATACCCTCAAGGACTCTCCACGTTGTCACAAGTGGCACTATTTCCATTTTTTGGCTGAACAATACTCCATTCAGTATATACACAGGCATACCTCATTTTATCGTGCTTTGCTTTTTTGTACTTTGCAGATATTGTGTTTTATACCACTTGAAGGTTTGTGGCAACCCTGCATCAAGTCTATAGGTGCCATTTTTCCAAAAGCATTTGCTCACTTTGTGTGTCTTGGTAATTTTTCCAATATCTTAAACTTTTTCAGTATTATTACATTTGTTACGGTGACCTGTGATCAGTGATCTCTGACTGTTGTAATTGTTTTCGGATACCACAAGGCGCACCCATATAAGACATAGAACTTAACTGATAAATATGTTGTGTGTTCTGACTAGCCATTCCCTCACCTCTCTCCATCTCCCTGGGCCTTCTTTATCATGTTCTTTGGTGTAATCACTGTAGGTTTTTCTCTTGTGGATACCATGAGTCTTACATTAAATATTATAAAATTTTAACAATTTATTTTAAACTGATAACTTGGATAGAATTCCTAAACTTACACTTTTACTTCTCATCCCCCTCACATTTTTGGTTACTGATGTTGCAATGTAGATATTTTTATATTGGGTAACTAATAGCAGATTATTGTAGTATAGTTTTGTTTTCTTTTTCCTACATTTGTTTAACTTTTAAACTAGAGTTGTAAGTGGATTATGCATCACCATTATCATATTACAGAATCTAACTTTGGCTATATATTTACCATTACCACTAAGTTTTATGCTACTTTCTTAGAATCTTATGACATCAGTTAGTGTCCTTTTACTTCTACTCAGAGAAGTCCCTTTAGCATTTCTTGTAAGGCAGGTCTAGTTTGGGAAAGCTTTTGTTTGGGAAAGTCTTTATCTGTCCTTCCCTTCGGAAGGACAGCTTTGCTGGGTGTAGAATGCTTGATTGACAGTTTTTTCCTTCAGTATTTTGAATATATCATCCATTCTCTCCTAGCCTGAAAAGTCTCTGTGGAGAAATTTGCCCAGTCATATGGGGGTTCCCTTCTATGTAACTTCTCTCTTGTGGCTTGTGGGTTTCAGAATTCTTTGTCTTTGACTTTTGACCCATTGATTACAGTGTGTCTGGTGTGATCCTATTCAGGTTCAACTCTTTGGGGTCCTTTGGGCCTCATTGATTTGGATGTCCACTTCTTTCCCAAGAAGCTTTAGGACGTTTTCCTTTAGCCAGTGTTATTTAAATATATTTTCTGTACATTTCTTTCTCTACTCTTTCTGAAATTCCCATACATATTGTGGATATTGTTTCTTTTCGATTTTTTTTTTTTTTTTGATCGTGTCCCATCAGTTCCATGGACTTTATTCACTCCTTTTCATTCTTTTTCCTTTTTGCTACTCTGACTGGATAATTTCAAATGTGCTCTCTTTTAGGTCATTGATTCTTTCTTCTGCATGGTCTAGTCTGCTTTTGAAGCTCTCTGTTGAATTCTTTAGTCACTGTACTTTTCAGCTCTAGGACATCTTTTTTTGTGTGTGTATGTGGTTTGTATGTATGTGTGGTTTTTTTGTTTTGTTTTTTGGGTTTTTTTTGGATGGTTTCTATTTCTTTGTTGACCTTCTCTCTCTTTTTTTAAAATTCATTGTTTTCCTAATTTTGTTTGTGTTCTTGTAGTTCACTAAACTTCTTTAAGAAGATTATTATGAATTCTTTGTCTGACAGTTCATAGACCTCCATTTCTTTAGGGTCAGTTATTGGAGCCTTATTACTTTCCTTTGGTGGTATACCATTTGGTCATGTACCTTATTTTGCATGATCCTTTATTCCTTATGTTTTTATCTGCATATTCAAGTAAGTGGTCTCCTCTTCCAGACTTTATGGGTTTGCTTTGGCAGAGACAGTTCTTTTTTTTTTTTTTTTTTTGTAGTTACTAGTTTATTTTACCATTTAATACCATAAAATATACCCAAACCTATTATAAAAGGTTAAAATTTATTAAAATTTACACACAAACACAGACCACACTTGTCACCATCTTCAGCTGAGAGAAATGTAATCAAATGTTAAGATGCAGTATTAAATCATAACTGCCTAGAATTAACTGTAGTATGTACTGTACTACTGTAATAATTTCATAGCCATCTCCTCCTGCTAGTGTGGCAAACTCAAGTGTTGCAAGTATCCGCTTAAAGCACCATGTGACACTAGTCATCTCTGTCTGAGGAGTTCATCTCTCGAGTAAATTGCATATAGTAGCAAAGAGTGTTCTCTCACAGTTCCTGCATACTTTTCATTGCATTTAGCGCAATACCACAAACCTTAAATAACAACATGGAACCCATACAAAATGCCACTAGCGGTGCTGGAGGTGCTCCCAAGAAGGAGAGAAAAGTCATGACATTACACATATAAGAAGAATTTGAATTGCTTGATACAGAGACAGTTCTTTACCAGTCAGCTCAGTTTAAGTAACTAGGCATATCTGTTGGTAATGTCATTTAGAAAATGGAGCTTGCTACCAGGGTATATTTAGCGGCAAGGCTGCTACCTGAACTCTGATGTTGGGGAGGCTGCCACTGGCTGATAACAGTTGGGTAGGACTGCTTATCCAGTTCCCTGCCCAAGCAAGGCTGTACGATAAGCTCCATGGTTGCCTGGGTTCTCTCGTCAGGCTTTCTAGACAGTTGGGACTCGGTACTATACTCAGTGGTAAATGGGGCTATGAATTAGCTTCAGTGCCTGGCAAGGCAGAGGGAAGGAGCCTGGGGCCTGCACAGTTTGTTGTCTGGAGACCCACCTCAGGTAAGAGTGTGCACTGACTTCCCTGACCAGGTGAGGTCACCAGTTTCGCTCTGCAGATGTAGAAAACCACAGGCTGTACTCCCCGTTCAAGCGCCAGTGTAAGCACGGCTGTTGAATGTACTGTGTAGCTCCCTGTGTGTTTTGCTTAGGTTCCCTGGTTGGACGGGTTAAAGACTGTCTTCAGCAATGAGGGAGGCTGTGAATTAGTTACACTGCTGTGGTGCAGCGGGAGAACCATCTCCAAGACCAGTAAAGCTCTTTGTTTGTGGTCTTGACTCAACCTGACCCATGCCCCAAGTTCCCTGGCCGAATAGGGCCACTGGCTTTACTCTGCAGATTATCTGCTCTGCTTGCTGGACTCTCTGTTCAAGCACTGGTGGGCTATGCAGTTTTCTACGTATTTCGGCCAGTCTTTATAGTAGGGCATGGCTGGGAGCTTCACTCAGCAGTGGGTGGGGCTGTGACTCAGCTTTCCTGCCTGGGCAGGATGGGCCAGCTCCAAGCACCTCCCAGGGAGAGGAGCTATTTTAGGCAGTGAGTAGGGCTATGCATTAACTTCCCTGCCTGGGCATAGCAGGGTACCCTTCACACTCAGAACTGGCTTTTCTCTGGGGGTAATCAACTTTGCCTGTTGGACTCTGTGCTCAAGTGTTGTTGGGCTACATAGCTTCCAGGTGTCCTTGCAGCCCTTCTAGTCAGGGCTGGGGTTACACTCAGTAGTGTGCTAGCCTATAGTTTCCTGGTCACAGTGTGCCACTGCCTTACTTCTGCAGATGAGAAAAGTTGCTGGTTAGGATTACTGCTTGGGCTCTGCAGGTAGGAACTCAGTCTGCCAAGAAATGAGTGCTTGTTGCAGACTCCTCTTCTCTTCTTCATCACTGTCAGATTCCTAGTGGTTGAGTCCTGCAAATACCCCTGCAGTCCTCATGGGGCAAGACAAGAGTGCTGGCTCCTGAGAAGGTGGGGGAGCTGGACATCACCCCTGGGCTTTTTTTTCTCATTGGAGGAATCATAGACTCAGAAGAGACCCCTCTATGTGGTACTGTACCAGCCTGGGGGAGGGCACTGCTCAGCCTCACTCCCGTGTTCTAGAATTCCCTCAGTCGTGTTTTGTTCATGAATACTTTTTAGTTGTTCTTGTGAGGGGGAGTGAAGTGAGGAATGACGTATGTTGCCATCATGGTGACCAAAAATCAGATTATATGATTTTTTATCATTTATACTATCAATGTGGTGTGTCACATTTATTGATTTGTATATGTTGAACCATCCTTGCATTCCAAGAATAAATCCTACTTGGTTATGGTGTATAATCCTTTTAGTGTTTTGTTGAGTTTGGTTTGCTGATAGTTCAGATTTTTTATATGTGTATTCATCAGGGATATTGGTCTGTAGTTTTATTGTAGTGTCCTTATACGACTTTGATATCAGGGTAATGGTGGCCTTGTAAAATGAACTGAGGAGGGTTCCCTCTTCAATTTTTTGGAAGGTTTTGAGAAGTATTGGTATAAGTCTTTAAACTTTTTTGTAGAGTTCACCAGTGGAACCGTCTGGTCCTTGGGTTTTCTGTGTCGGGTGGTTTTGATCACTGATTCAGTCTCCTTAGCTGTTACCGGTCTGTTTAGATTTTCTTCCAGATTCAGATTTGGTAGGTTGAATGTCTCTAGGAATTTATCTATTTCTTCTATGTTATCCAATTTATTGGCATATAATTGTTATGGTAGTCTCTTATGATCGTTTGTATTTCTACAGCATCAGTTGTAGTTTTGACTTTCAGTTTTGACTTTATATATTTGAGTCTTTTCTTCTTGGTTAGTCTTGCTAGAGTATTGTAAATTTTGTTCATCTGTTTGAAAAACTAGCTGTAAGTTTTTTTCCTATTGTTTTTCTCATTTATTTTATTTTTTTTCCACTCTGATCTTTGTTATTTCCTTTCCTCTCCTCATTTTGGGCTTAGTTTGATATTTTTCTGCTTCCCAAGTTCTAGTTTTAGGTTGCTTCTTTGCTTAATATTTTCTTAATACTTTCATTTATCACTATAAACTT
This sequence comes from Delphinapterus leucas, assembly GCF_059928025.1. Lineage (NCBI taxonomy): Eukaryota > Metazoa > Chordata > Mammalia > Artiodactyla > Monodontidae > Delphinapterus > Delphinapterus leucas. The sequence continues at coordinate 66,426,013 of NC_143137.1, read as the reverse complement.
CCCTCCAGGAACTGATTTTGCAGCACTGCATAAGTTTTGGTGTGCTGTGCTTTCATTTTCATTAGTTTTGAGATTTTTTATTCTTGATCTCTCTTTTGATTTCTTCTTTGACCCATTGGTTGTTTAGGAGCGTATTGTTTAATTTCTACATATTTGCAGATTTTTCCAGCTTTCCTCTTGTTGTTCGTATCTAGTTTCATACCACGTGGTTAGAAAAAATCCTTGGTATGATTTCATTGTTCTTAAATTTGATAAGACCTGTTTTTTGTCCTATCGTATGGTCTGTCCTGGAGAATGTTCTGTGTGTAATTCACAAGACTGTGTATTCGCCTTCTTTTGGATGGAATGTTCTATAAAAGTATGTTAGGTCCATTTAGTCTAATGCCTGGCACATGTCCAATGTTTCCTTGTTGATTTTCTGTCTGGATGATTTATCCATTGCTGAAAATGGGGTATTGAAGTCCTTTTTAATTATTGGTGTCTATTTCTCCCTTCAAATCTGTTTGCATTTACTTAATATATTTATGTACTCCAGTGTTGATCCATATATTTTTATGATAGTTATATCCTCTTGATAATTGACTCTTTTATCATTTTCTGTTCACCTATTTGTGGGTTATTGTCTATTTTGTCCAATAAGAATAGCTACCCCCCTGTTTCTTTCTGTTTTCACTTGCATGAAATATCTTTTTCCATCACTTCTCTCTGAGTGTCCTTAAAGCTGAAGTGAGCCTCTTGTAGACAGCAGATAAGTGGGTCTTGTTTTTTTAAATCCATCTAAACATTCGGTGCCTTTTGAATTCATCTATTTACATTTAGTGTTATTATTGCTATGTAAGGACTTAATAATGATTGTTTTCTGTTTATTTTGTATTTCAATTGTTTTTCTCTCTGTTTCTGCCTGCATTTGTAAATTGGTGCTTTTCCCTGCTGGCATGGTCTCTTCTCCCTTTCTTTATTTTTTGTGCATTTACTCTAGGTTTTTGCTTCACAGTTACCGTGAGGCTTACATAAGATACCTCATAGGTAAAACAGTTCATTTTAAGCTGACAGCAACTTTGATCATCTACAAAATGTTCACCATTTTACTTCCCACCTTTTGTATTTTTGATATCATTATTTACCTCTTTTCATAGTGTATACTTGTTAAAAAATAATAGTATCTATAATTGTTTTTAATACTCTTTTTCATTGACTTTTATGCTATAGTTAAGTGGTTAACCTATCATATTACAGAATTAGTTTCCTAAGTCTGACTACTATATATTTATTATTTTCTTTTCCATCATGGTTTATCCCAGGATTTTGGATATAGTTCCCTGTGCTGTACAGCAGGACCTTGTTGTTTATCCATTCTAAATGTAATAGTTTGCATCTACCAACCCCAAACTCCCAGTTCATCCCTCTCCCTCCCCCCCTCCCCCTTGGCAACCACAAGTCTGATCTCTACGTCTGTGAGTCAGTTTCTGTCTCATAGATAGGCTCATTTGTGTCATATTTTAGATTCCACATATAAGTGATATCATATGGTGTTTGTCTTCCTCTTTCTGACTGACTTCACTTAGTATGATAATCTCTAGTGGCATCCACGTTACTGCAAATGGCATATTTCGTTCTTTTTTTATGGCCGAGTGATATTTCACTGTATATATGTACCACATCTTTTTAAAAATTAATGTATTTAAAAAAATGTTTATTGGAGTATAGTTAATTTACAATGTTGTGTTAGTTTCAGGTATACAGTAAAGTGAATCTGTTATACATATACATATATTCACTCTTTTTTAGATTATTTTCCCGTATAGGTCATTACAGAGTACTGGGTAGAGTTCCCTGTGTGATGCAGTGTATCCTTATTAGTTATCTGTTTTATGTATAGTAGTGTGTATATGTCAATCCCGATCTCTCAATTTGTCCCAGCCCCCTTCTCCCCACTGGTAACCATAGGTTTGTTTTCTACATCTGTGATTTCTGCTTGGTAAATAAGTTCATTTGTATGTACCACACCTTCTTTATCCATTCACCTGTTGATGGACATTTAGGTTGTTTCCATGTTTTGGCTATTGTAAATAATGCTGCTATGAACATAGAGGTGCATGTAGCTTTTTGAATTATAGCTTTGTCTGGCTCTATGTCTAGGAGTGGGATTGCTGGATCATATTTTTAGTAACTCTATTTTTAATTTTTGTAAAACTAGTTCGTACTTTTAGTTTTCTGCCATACTGTTCTCCATAATGGTTGTACCGATTTTACATTCCCACCAACAGTGTAGGGGGGTTCCCTTTTCTCCACAACCTCTCCAGCATTTATTGTTTGTAGACTTTTTGATGATGGCCATTCTGACCAGAGTGAGGTGGTACCTCATTGCAGTTTTGATTTGCATTTCTCTAAGAATTAATGATCTTCAGCATCTTTTCATGTGCCTACTGGCCATATGTATGTCTTCTTTGGAGAAATGTCTGTTAAGGTCTTTTGCTCATTTTTCGACTGGGTTGTTTACTTTTGTTATTGTTGTTGAGTTGTGTGAGGTGTTTGTATGTGTTGGAGATCAAGCCCTTGTTGGTCGCATCATTTGCAGATATTTTCCCCCATTCCATAGGTTGTCTTTTCTTCCTTCCTTCCTTCCTTCCTGTCCTGTCCTGTCCTGTGCAAAAGCTTGTAAGTTTGATTAGGTCCCATTTGTTTATTTTTGTTTTTATTTCCATTGCCTTGTCAGTCTTACCTAAAAAAACATTGGTATGATTTATGTCAGAGAATGTTTTGCCTGTGCTCTCTTCTAGGAGTTTTATGGTGTTATGTTGAATGTTTAAGTCTTTAAGTCATTTTGAGTTTATTTTTGTAAGCAATTAACTTATGCTCAAAGAGTTTTGGGGGTGATTTCTTCTCACTGAGATCAAGGAAGGCTTCACTGAAGCCCTGGAATGTAGAAGTGGGCCTTTCGAGAAGGAGGGGATATGGGGATATATGTATACATATAGCTGATTGACTTTGTTACACAGCAGAAAGTAACACAACATTGTAAAGTAATTATACTCCACTGAAGATGTTTAAAAAAAAAAGCCTATTTAAAAACTTTAAAAATAATAAAAGATAATAATAGGGGAAACTGTGCAGGAGGAGAGGAGCTAAATGAGAGCGCTCTATAATTTCTGCTCAGTCTTTCTGTAGACCTAAAACTGCTCTAAAAAATAAAGCCTGGTATTTTTAAAAGTTACCAAAAAAAAAAAGAAAAGAAAAAAAAGTGCGCCTTGAGGGAGATGACATTCCAGGCTGAAGAAACAGTGTTAGGGTAGGCATAATGTTATCAAAAAGCATGAAAAGTCCAAGTAGCAATGAGTAGTCCTCTGTGGCTGAAGAGTTGAGTGATGGATGACAGAAAATACAAGTTGGAGCCAGGTTATTGAGACTTGAATGAGTAATTAAAATGTTAAAATTTTATGCATCAAGCAGTGGGGAGTCATTGAAGATTTTTCAAGAGAGGAGTAGAAAGGTCTGACTTAAAGTTTAGGAAGGCAACACATATGTATGTAGAGGGCAGGTTGGAAAGTCAAAGAAAATATGGGAGAAATGCTAGTTAGACATTTTAGTAGAATGATTTGTCTTGTTTTGAATTGCTTCCTTCACAGAGAAATAGTTTTGTTAATTCAATATCTTATAACCAACATCCGAAATGTTAGATGAGAGCAACTTTCCTTAATCACTAGTCACCATATACCCTTGATATACTCAGGTCTTGTTATTGACTGGATTGTGTCCCCCTGAAAATTCATATGTTGAACCCCAAACCCCCATGTGTCCTTTTTTTTTTCGCGGTACATGGGCCTCTCACTGTTGTGGCCTCTCCCGTTGCAGAGCACAGGCTCCGGACGCGCAGGCTCAGCGGCCATGGCTCATGGGCCCAGCCGCTCTGCGGCATGTGGGATCTTCCCGGACCAGGGCATGAACCCGTGTCCCCTGCATCGGCAGGCGGACTCTCAACCACTGCGCCACCAGGGAAGCCCCCCCATGTGTCCTTAAGAGAGGTAATTAGGGTTAAAACGAGGTTGTAAGAGGGGCCCTAATCCAATAGGACTGGTGTCCTTATGAGAAAGAGACACCAGAGATCTTTCTCTTTCTGAGTAAACAACAGGAAGGTGGCTGTCTACAAGGTAGGAACATAGGTCTCACCAGAAACCAACACTGATGGTACCTTGATCTTGGACTCTACCCTCCAAAACTGAGAAAATCCATTTCTGTTGTTTAAGATACCCACCCTGTGTGTTTTTTCTGTTTGTTTTTGTTTTTTTATGGCAGCCAGAGCAGACTAATATAGACCTAGAAGTAAAGTCTTCTTGTCTTCAAGTTCCATACTGCCCCTTTGTCTTTTTCCAGGGATACTGTTTTCTAAGTCTGAGGCATCAGAAGCCAGGAAGCATTCATTAAGATATCACTCCTCTCGGGCTTCCCTGGTGGCGCAGTGGTCGAGAGTCCACCTGCCGATGCAGGGGACAGGGGAAATAAGATTTCTATTCAAATACTTTTGTTTTACAACTGAAATTTATAAATGTACAGTGCCATCTCTTCAAGTTTCATGTCCATGAATGGCCTCTGGATATTTCCAGTTAAGTGTCTCAATAGCAATGTATTTCATTTGTGTAACTCAGCAGTTGACAAAGCACCTTCATATATATAGGTATGTACTTGTTTTCCCCCACATCAGTACTCTGTAAGGCATGTGGTATTAATTTCGTTTTATGTTTAGGATGCTTACTCTCAAAGTGGTGAATTTTACAAGTCATAAAATAAGTCCAATAAGCAAAAAATCATTCAGATGTCAAGCCTAGAGATATTTAGACAGGTCGAAAACTTCTCCAAGCAAGTCTAAAACTGGTCAAAAAGACTTAAATAAAACTTCGTGCTACCAACGTTAGTTGCAAATGGTCTCCCCTTCTCAAATTTCTTCGTTGTTATCAGTGCTATCATTTTCTTCATCAGCCTGTCATCAAGCCCAATACCTGAAACTCAATAAGTGTTTGTTGAAAGTATAGTGAAATGACTAAACAAATGGTTCTTAAAGTTGGTTTTCAATTTAATGCCTCGTGAAATCATTTATAAAGTCATTAATCATTCCACATTCTTCATTCCTACTGCAGTCACCCGGGATGTTGGAAAGAAAGAACAAACAAGAGGATGAGCACAGAGAAACACGGATTTTAACACGGATTTTTGGATCCATATTCAGTAAGGAATTTATTTTTCTTAAAGCCAGTGTGAAATTATCATGAGTATTTAAAGATAAATGTATCTTTAGAGTTAGTTATACAGTAAAAATAAATCTCTGATTGTTTAGTTATACACTGTTTCTGTTTACAAACCACATACTTAGCACACAAAATAGCGATAATACTGGAAATGCGGTCTCTCAATATTATTATTGGTCTTTCTAGCAATTAAAATTAGGTTTAAAAAAACAATGGCATAAAAGTTTATTAGTTAAGACAGTGCCTGATGTAGTTTTAGAAATTTAGGAAGTAATACTGGTGACTAGTGACAATGTAAGGAAGACGAAACATTTCTTAATCAAAATAAATGTTGATTCTGGTCTGGAGACCATTTCTTATTTGATCATCCTTGGAAAATATAAAATGTCAGAGCCATTATTTTTTATTAACTGGATCTGGCATGGGCATAAATAGTAAATTGAACTATCTTTGTGTGGTGGTGGGCATTAAGAGAAAATTGGGCTGAAAAACTATTCAGAGTTAAAATATCTCATGTAGGTGCTTATAGATTGGGTGAATCAATTTTTAATAGAACTTTTATACAATAAATGAATATCTCATAATTTTGGTAAAATACGAATAACCTCTCTTGTCACACAAGGGGTAGTTTGTATGTCTGGCTCGTCACAATTTTAATTGTAAATCTCAGGAAATGCAGAATATGACAATTAAGTTAGGAAGTGCTCAGTGGATTGCAGAGTAGTAAACTTTATTAAATTTCTTCATAAAATAACATTGACAAATAATCTAATACAGAGTTGTCTGTGCATTACTAGGTAGTGCTGAAGGAGCAGCCAGCTCCAAATTCACTCAGAGGACGAGTTCTACTAGTTCGTTCTCTGATAAAATTTTAAAAGTTACTTGGTTCTCTCTCCAAGCAAGCAGCACTTTAGAAGAAGCAACATATCTAATGGTAGAAAACTACTATTTTAGTAGATTGTAGGAAATCAAATATAAACCTGTCTATAGACACTAGTAGCTTAATACGAATTACAAGAGAAATTTGAATGAAGGAGTATTGAGAGGAAATATATGGGAATAATTTGCTATAACACACAAGCTGGAAGATCTGGGGAAAAAAATAAGTAAAGTTCTTGGGACTTATCTTGTAAAAATAAGTAAAGTTCTTGGGACTTATCTTGTTTTTCTTTAGCTGGCATGATTTTTGATGGTGTCACAAGGCCCAAACCATGACTTGATAGATGATAACGACAGTTGACAGTGTTCCAGGTAAGCAATGTCCAACTCCCATCCTCTAATATCAGGTATAATATAGTATGTTAGGTTCAATAATAGGTGTTTTGTGCCCTGCATTTCTACATATACATCATTTACTACTGTCTAAAACATGAACTAGATCAAAAATGGTTTTTAGCACTCTCTTCAAAACCACCTCTTAGTAGATATGATCCATAAAGTAGGAAAAATCATTTTGACATGGTTACTCTAATACTCCAGTAGTAAGTAGTGCCCTGATATTTTCCAGGGCTCACCTGTGTAAAACTCTGGGGTTTTTATCATAGCTTTTAGAATGCTGTGGCACTTACCTCTTACCGCAGCCTAGCAGGTGAAAAGAGCAAACCCAAATCCCGAACATAGTTGCATATCCGCCATTCACATCAGACTCATTATTTTTCTTACCATGAGCACAGATATGAGAATGTACATATATTTTCTCACAGAAAGTATATAAGCTGTGACTCAAAAATTTGGATCACTACCCCGAGGACCCCAAAGTAAAACATGTATTTAAATCTTCAGCTGTCACTTGGGGGCTCTTAATTACTAGAATCACTGTTTGTAGTTTTAGGTTTCATTGTGGTGTTTATTGTCTCAAATAGATAGTAAGAATTATCATAGACTAAATGTTTGTGTCCTTCGACAATTCACGTTTTGGAGCTCTAGCCCCCGATGTGATGATATTTAGAGATGGGGCTCAAGGTTATACCCCAAAATGTATGCAACTTTGGCATATTGATTATTTCCAGCTGTAGGCCCTGGAAAAACAGCAAATGCAAGGAGAGGCTTTTTCTGAACTCCCCTGATCTGCGTACAGACAGATCTTCCAAAAGGAACGAAATTGTCGTCATAAGTCCCCTCCCTGGCCATCAACCAGGGAAGGCTGAGTGTTGACACCACACACAAACTATCACACCTCCCATCCATTCTTACAAGGGCCTATACATCTCTCCTAGAAACCATTTACTCTCATCCTCCCTCCCCTTTCCCTATTCTTGATGATATTTAATTCTGAATTCTAGGCCACCTTGGGGAGTAATTCATTTATCTCCCATGTTAATAAACTTCTGTTTTTCTCTTGTTAATCTGGCTTTTCTTACCAGGGCCTCATCGAAGAACTCAGAAGGATACAGGGAAAAATATTTTCCTTCCCTACTGGGCCTTTCGTAGGTAAGTAATATTAGGAGGGTGGGGCTAGTGTGCTATGATGGGATCAGTGCCCTATTAGAAGAGACGTAATTAGAAGAGACATAAGAAAACTTGATTCCTCTCCCTTTCCACCCTGTGAGGACACAGTGAGGAGATGGCTGCCTGCAAGCCAGGAAAACGGACCTCATCTGGGAACAGTATTGGCCAGCACCATGGCTTTGGACTTCTCAGCGTCCGGACCTGTGAGTACCATCTACTTCCTGTATATGGTATTTTGTTATGGCAGCCTGAGCTGATTGAGACAAGCATGACATTTACCAGTAAGCTTAACCATGGATTTTGTTCTCCACTTGCACCTGGGTCAGCTGTCTACCCTGTAAAGCGTATGTGTCGTCAACACATGGTCTCCCCATGACAAATCTCCTACTAGCAGCAGGGCCTCGCATTATTTAAAACTTCCAATGGGGATACAGAGAGTAATCATTTTAGAATAAATACCAGTCACCCAGACAAAATTGAATTAGTCGAATCCCTCTGAATATATAAAATAACATTTCCTATTATTGTGTCATGCATTAAAAGCTTGGAATGATGAGATGGAGGAGGACAGTGAGGACGGCAGTGACGTCATAACTGGATCTGTATGTATATCATCCTCAGTTCATTATTCATTATTCGGTTATAAGGTTAGTTTAACATTTCTATCTTAAGTCCACTGTTTAAAATTGGGACAGCAGGTAACAGAGCTATTGAGGTTAGGGTGGGCCTCCCTTGGCAGTGATGAAATCAGATTTGCAGGAGCAAGGGCTCCGCAATGAGTTGAGGTTCCTGGGGAAGGAATGTAGGGAGGCGGGAGGTGTGCGTTCCGACCGGGTCGGGGCCGGGGTGGGTAGGATCTCTGTTACAGGGTAGAAATGGCCACTCTAAAGAAGGCACATTTAAGATGTGTAGTGTGGCCTTCAGGACTGTCTCAAGTTCCAGTGGATTAGAAAGAGGAGATCATTGTTTCATTGTTGAGTCAAGTACAGATTTTGTTAACTGGAGATTTTCTATTATACCTGAGAACTAGCATTTTTGTAGTGTAAAATCTAAGGACTCACTCTGGGGACAGACAGATTTTGGGTTTGAATTCTACAATTGTCTTTTACTCACTTTCTGGTCATTAGCAAGTCACTTTAACTCTCTAATTAACTCTCTACGTTTCAGTTGCTTTATCAGTAAATGTGGGTAAATACCACATTTGCCATGCTAGTGCTATAGGTTGATCATGTTTGTAAAGTACCTGACATTTGTCTGGTAGCTATCAGGTAGTCTTGATATTATAATTACTGCTCTAAAACAAACTATGTGCACATTTTTCAAAAAATATGTGCATTGAGTAAAATTTAGTTTACTAGTTTCTCTAAATAGATAATAGTTTTTAGATAATAGTTTTAACACTAAAAAAAAAAACCCCACTAAACTTTTTTCTATTCTCTTTCCTCAAGTATGATATATTTTTTAAGAAGTCCTTCTTGGGGCCTAATCTAATCTAAAGAGTAAATTAAATTCCATTAAAAACATTCCAGTTACCTTTTTCCTGGGGGTGGAGGGAGGGTCATCTAGATTTCAAAGTTCCATTAATTTTACTTCCTAGGGGGAAAAAAGCCCTAAACCCAGACTGGGATTTATCAGATCGTTTTCCTGATGGCCCATTTCTTAACCACTCCCAATTCAGTTTGTCTAACTCTAAAAGGGAAACCTTTTAGGCAGAACATAAAGGTTAATTAGTTAAGATTGCAAAGTGCTGTAAGCATGAAATGTATGAGATAATAATAGGATAAATATTAATAATATCCTGTTAGAAGTACACAGACAGCCATAGTAAGGTAACTAAGAAAAATAATAGGATAAATATTAATAATATCCTGTTAGAAGTACACAGACAGCCATAGTAAGGTAACTAAGAAAAATAAATGGCAGTGCTTGGTATGAGATTGAAAATCACTAATGGAGAGAAAGTTTGTTCATACTGGGAGCAGTGTTGCCGCATGTAATACCAGGTCATTTTCAATTGTTTTAATTGCCACGAGCAACTGATCTTGACAAGCTGTTCTTGCACGGACTTAATGCTGGTCTTTTGGCACCATTTTATGATCATTATCCCCTAGTGAACATTAAATGGTATCGACCCCCTTCAGTGGGTCCATCACTCAGCAGACTCCTTAAAGTAATTCAGGGCACAATTAATTAACTTTACAAAACCCCCCTCCAAACTCTCTGCCATTTTAAGACTCCAGGCACTGAAGAAAGTAAAGAGGCAACTAAGAAAAAAGTTACGAGTCCTCTTGTGAGAGCCATCAATTAGGGTAAGTAAAAGATTCCTAAATTTTTATAACCCTCCTTTATCGCTTGCTACTCCTGCTAAATTTATCCTGTGTAAAGGTATCTTTAAAGCTGTTCACGACTAAAAGAACCATTCATCTCTCTACTTCACATCCACTTGAAAGCTGAGAGTGGCAGCTTCCAAATTGATGTCAGAGTAAATCAGAGTCACAAGTGACTACTATTGGGCCCTACAGAAATGCGAACCAAGTACCTCTCAGGTATGCAAGGAAAGAACTTGGCCCTGTCCTTCTCATCTCCATTTCTAGAGAACTCTCCTGCGGGAATTGTATTTCTGCTCTAAGTTCCAAGTGACTAGCACAGGCCTTCTCTAGAACGTCCACGATAACAAGAATACAAGAATCTCCCGCTGGTAATTAGGTGCATGACTTTTTACATGTATTAATCCATTTAACCGTCCTTGTAAGTAAGTCTATAAAAATAAACATTCCGAGCATTTTAAACTTGCTAACAATATATGTGCTTTTATTCCAACCCCCTGAAAGTAACTGCTCAGCAGTTTTAGATCTGGTGCTTCAGTCCATCCAGTTCAAATCCTTTTAAACCTGAACCTTTTATACCCTTCGGTAGCAAAGTTGTGCATTCCCTGTACGCAAAGCATGACACTTAACTAGGTTCTGGAGGGAGGATGACAAAATATATCACGTTGCACTAACCCGTAAAGAGAAAATTTTGGTTTTTGCTAGGTAAGAGCCTGAGGGGAAAAGAACTACAGAGAACAGGTGTACCTCGGTGTACTGCCAAACTCATCAGCTGGCTCAAAAATGTCCTGGAAGAGGTTTTTTGTTCCTCTTAGATAGATAGATAGATAGTAGTTCCTTACTCTGTATATTCCAGTCATAGCTACCAAGAAGTTGAGAGTAATGCATCTTGTTTTCATAGCCCTCACAATATTTCCATGGTATTGTATTTCACTCACATCTTTGGATTCTACATCCTTACTTCTTAAATATCTTTCAACAGTTATTAGTTTATGGGGTCTGCCTGAAAGCAACAGTATCAAATCCATGGCCATTTTCTTCTTTCAAGGGTACTCAAGATTTAAAAGCAGATCGTCTTATTCAGAGAAACTGCATATCTGTTCTAGGATACTTGTTCTCCCCAAATACTTTTAGACTCTGTTTGTTTCTTATCTCGGGGCCACAAGAATGTCTTTATTAAACCCAGAGCCACAGGGTGGCTTGGACTGCTGGCCTGGAGAACACTGACTCAACATTCTCCCCTCATGCCGATCAGGACCGCCAGGGAGGGCCGCTGAGGTTGCTCACTGCCTTAGTTTGCATAAACTGCAACTGGACCAGCACCCGCTGGCTTTGTGCACTATGACAGGCCAATTGCATCAGGCCTTTGGAACCAGAACAGGGTCTGAGGGTCATGAGCTAGCTACTGCTCCCAAGAGGAGCCAGTCTGGGAGTGGAGGCTCCGGCAGGCCTCAAACTCACCCGTCGCTGCTGTGCTCTTCACGTGGGTGGGGCTGATTGCTGGATAAGGCTTCTTCACACAACCACTGGGCTGCATCCACGTTTCCTCAGAGAGCTTGGCAACCTGGCCAGAGTGTGAACAACAAACAAACAAACACATACTATAAGCAAACAAACAAAAACTGAGAAAAATAGAAACTAAACTGTGCACCAGATATTCAAAGATGTAGCAAGCTGTAAAAAATATTTCCGAGTTGGTGACTTTGTGTCAGCTTTTGAGGAAAAAGAAAGAGTGTGGCTTATACAGTATTTGTTGTTTTCCTCCGTGTATTCTCTCTGTACGTTATTTTTAATATTTAGTTTCCCAACAGCAGAATATCTTAACCCTGTTTAGCCAATGATAAACAACAGGCTTGTGTAAGGGTAGAAAAGTTAACTTCTACATTGAGGATTCTAATTTTTTAATGTTGCTATTTTATCCTAGACATAAGAAAGGAATACAGCACAGTTTTCATGACTGTTTAAGCACCGAGGTAGGTTTTATAATCCTTGGTCTGTGATCTTAAATTTTATAATATTGGTTAATTGGTTGATGCTTTCATCTAACACATATTAGTGAATGCTGATAATTCGCCTGGAACTGTGTTAGGAAGGAATGCATGATGACTGAAACGCAATGTCTTTTGAGAAATCTACAGTGTGTGAACAATAGGCAAAATACAAGGTAGTAAGTCCAGTTCCAGCAATGTGAATGGAATACCATGGTTACACAGGGACGTGAGATCACTTAACTCAGCCCAGGGTAGGCAGAGGAAGCTTTCCCTTGGGGTTCTGTCAGTCACAATTTGGAAGGCACATGAGTAAAAGCAGATGGCCTGTTCTACTCTCTCCTTCTCCAAGAATAAGGGGATTGTAAGAATAATACTTGAGAACCAGTGTTCTTCTAAGTATTCAAATAATATTGGTAATCTTGGCTAGCTCCAATAATTCACTAGGAACTTCTGTTTCTAAAGAACATGTGTGGCCTTCCCTGGTGGCACAGTGGTTAAGAATCTGCCCGCCAGTGCAGGGGACACGGTTCAAGCCCTGGTCCGGGAAGATCCCACGTGCCGCGGCGCAGCTAAGCCTGTGCGCCCCAACTACTGAAGCCTGTGCTCCGCAACGAGAGAAGCCACTGTAATGAGAAGCCTGTGTACCACAACAAAGAGTAGCCCCACTCACCGCAACTAGAGAAAGCCCACGCCCAGCAACGAAGACCCAACGCAGCCAAAGATAAAATTAATAAAGAACATTTGCTTCCCTCCTGACCCTAGGACGCCTGAACCATTTAGGAAGTCATAGCTGATGCCAATCAATCAATCAATCAATCATTATCCTTCCTTCTGTTGTACTTCGCATGTCAGGAACATCCAAGTTATCAGTGTTATAGAAGGCTTCTCCTAGGCAGGTAATGGGCACACACTCAGGTAGCCTCTGTTCTTTGACTTCACGGTGTGGTAATGGTTTGAGAAGCCAAATCACACTTCCTTCTTATACTTCAAAACCCAGATCATAAGAGTAAGCATCTTCTACTCAAGTATTCACTAAGAATGTCAGAATGGTGATCCAAAAGATGAGAAAACACAGTGACTCACCATAAGACGATCATAGCCTAGCAGAACAGATAGACGCATAAAGGATAATAATGCATTTCAAAATCTCTCTTGGTGCAGACATTTACAAAGGGCTCTGAAGAGAAAATAGTCTAACTGGGTCTTTAAAGATGGGAAGATATTAACAATGAGGAATGGAAAGAGAATTCTAGGCATACAAAGCAGCCAACGAGAAAACCGGAGGTATTCAAACACACAGTTCCTTCACAGAACTTGGATTATAATGTATATAGAAGGGAGGCTTATGGTAGGAGATAAAGCTGTAAGATCATCTGTGATAAGCTTATGATGGCATAAGAAAGCCTCTAAAAGGGAGTGGACTTTACCTTGAGGGCAGTGAAGAGATTTTTTAAGTAGCAAGTGATTGATAGACTGTGGAGGTGGGCCGGCAAGCCAACATTGAAGTTCACTGCATTGGAGCTTTGCACATTGTAAATTGCTAAACAAGCATTACGACTTGCAGTTTCTAGTTCCACATGTCAGGAGCTTGGAAGTCTGCACTTCATCCTAACAGTAAGGAAAAAGGTAAACAGACTGAAGAAATCAACTCTTTTTGGATCCATAAGAGAGGGGAGGACACAGGGCAAACTGCTGCCCCCAAGATGGAAGACGAAGGTAATACTGCAGTTGAGGCTTACAGAACAGATACTAACACAGAACAGATACTAACAAGTGGAAACCTCCCTGGGAACCAGTGCAAGTGTAGGAAAACCTGAACTGTGACACACTGCTTGAGGCTCGGCGTAGACAAGTACGAGAGTTAAAAACTCCAGGGGGACCCAGCCATAGGAGGCTGCTCATAATAAACATCGGAGATAAAACCTGCGTGCTTCCAGCAGGTGGACGGAAAAAAGAACCATTTGGAATATGCCAGAGCACTCTGCTCTTAACAAGGCCTGCCCACCAGAGAAACTAGTTAACCAGAGCTTGTCCTTCTTGGGGATTTTCAGACTCTAGTGGACCTGGCAGAAAGGGAATACCCAACTCTAGTCAGCTCTAGCCTTCCACCTGAGAGAAGGGAGGTAGCCAACTCCAGCCTACTCTAGCTATCCTATCCCACTGAGATGGGGAGGAGAAAAACTGAGAAATTCTCGTGAAGTTCACAGTCCAGAGGTGTAGGTTCACTAAACGACTTCTCACAAATCATCACAGGGCTGTGATTTCCCTCCCCTCACACCTTACCATTACATTGCTAAAGGCGTATGTATAGCAGTTCCATTAACCCAGTACACAATGTGCAAATGAAACCACAGTGAGATATCCCCTCATACCTTCTGGAAGGGCTGTTATTACCAAAAAAAAAAAAAAGGAACTGTTACAGCCCTTATGGAAAACAGCTTGGAGGTTTCTCAAAAAATTAACAACAGAATTACCATATAATCCAGCTTCTGGGTCTTTATCCCAAGAAAACAAAAACACTAATCTGAAAAGATATATACGTCCCATATTCATTGCAGTGTTACTTACAACAGTCAGTCAAGACATGGAAACAACCTAAATGTCCGCTGATAGATAAATGGGTTAAAAAAGCTGTGGTATATATACGGCGCAGTATTATTTAGCCATAAAAAGAGAATGGAATCTTGCCATTTGCAATAACAGAGATGGACCTTGAGGGCATTAAGCTAAGTGAAGTCAGTCAGACAGGAAAAAGACATACCCTGTGATCTCATTTATATGTGAAACGTAACAAAGAAACAAAACCCCCCACTTAGAGCTCACAGATTTAGAGAACAGAGGTGGTGGATGGGAGAAATGGGGGAAGAAGGTCAAAAGGTACAAATTTCTAGTTATAAAGTAAGTTGTAGGGGTTTAATGTACAGCATGGTGACTACAATTAATAATACTGTATTGCAAAATTGAAAGTACCCAAGAGAGTTAATTTTGAAAGTTCCCATCCTAAGGAAAAAAAATTGTAACTCTGCATGGTGATGGATATTAACTGGACTTATTGTGGTGATCATTTTGCAGTATATACAAATATCAAATCATTATGTTGTACACCTGAAACTAAGATACGTTACGTCAATTATGCCTCAGTTAAGAAAAAAGAGAAACTAAAATTAAAGAACTATGTTTTCAGTGATTCTGAAAATGTTATTGAAATAGAAAATGGGAAAACTAAAGTACGCCCTCTATCACATGACGATCTTTTACTACTGCTGTATAAACAATGATCAAAGTCATATTTCTCTTCTTATAGGAGGAAAATCGTCCCTTGGCCCATCAACATATGTAAGCAGAATAAATTATTGATTCCAACAATTTGCAAATGTACTAAAACCTAAAGTTTTCAAATTTAAAAGGAAAATTTACTGTTCTTGCTGCTGTTGAAATGTACTGCATTATAAATAATTTCTTGTCCTATATTCTAGCTATCATAAGACACCGCCAGCATTCATCTGGAAAATGTAAGGGACCATATACCTAAGGGACAAGGCAGATGAGTTGAAAATAATTCACAAAAATGTGCATAAGCACTTTTCTATATTTGGATAGAAAACATGCAAAAAATTATGTAACATGTAAATTCTTTCTCTGAGCAATAGCGTCTTCCATAGATTTTAGTTTTATTCGTCTCACTAATCCGTATGAACTTCCTTTACGCAAACTCTTACGTTCTCATCTTGGGGTCTACTCCAGTTTCCATATGAAGTTAAAATATCACAGCAGTCTCAAATCTCCTCTCGGATGTTTTGTGTATATCACTTATAAAATGTAAGTGGGCGTAGGTCTCTCTCAGTCTAGATTTTTCCTAAATTTTGCTGTCTTGACTGCAGGGCTCCTTCAAAAGCCAATACAAATCCCGAAATCGTTGCTTTCTCCTGCTATGTCCTTAGCCTCATGAAAACAATAGTTATGTCAATCATATTCACCATTGTGTCTCCTATGCCACCTAAAAAGAAGTCATTCAAAAAAATGTATTCTGAATCAAAAAAGTAAACTGATAAAAAATACCATGTGGACACCTTATCAAAAGAAAGCAAGAGTAGCTATATTAATTGCAGACAGGCAGACTTGAAAGCAAAGAAAGTTATTACAGATAAACAAGAGCATCACATAATGATAAAAGGGGTCAGTTCTCCAAGGAGACATAATAATCCTCAACATGTATATGCCTAACAAGAGAACATCAAAATACAGAAAAAAAAAATGAGAGAGCTGCAAGGAGAAATAGATGTTTTCACTACCTCGTTAGAGGCTTCAACACATCTCTATCAGAAATGGACAGATGCAGCAGGCAGAAAATCCGTATGGACACAGCTGAACTCAACAACAATTACAATCACCTGGATATAATCTACATCTATAGACTACTTCATCTGACCACAGAATATACACTCTTCTCTCACCAAAACAGACTACATTCTGGGCCACAAAACATTTTAACAAATTTAAAATAGTAGAAATTGTATGATGTTTGCTTTGAGACCACAATGGAATTAAACTAGAAATCAGTAACAGATAGCTGGAAAATAACAACGTATGCGGAGGTTAAATAACACTTTCTATACAACATGGGTCAAAAGCAAAGTCTCAAGAAAAACTAAAAAATATTTTGAACTAAATGAAAATACAATTTTTAGAAATGTGTGGAAGTGATGTGAAAGCAGTGACTAGAGGTGAAATTTGTAGCACTAAGTGTATCTATTTACTAGGAAAGAAAAAGATCTAAAAATCAATAATCTAAAGTATCCAACTTTGGAAACTAGAAAAGAGCAAATTAAATCCAAAATAAGCAGAAGAAAAGAAATAAGATTTAAAGGGGGATAAAATTGAAACCGGGAAATCCGTAGAGAAAGTGAACAAAAGCAAAACCTTGTTCTTTGAAAAGGGCAATACAATTTATAATCCTCTACCCAGGCTAAGTATGAAAAAAAGAGAGAGGACACAAATTACTCATACAGAAATGGAAGGGAGGACATAACTACAGATCCCAAAGACAATAAATGGATAATAAAGAAATGTTCTGAACAACTCTGTGCCACAAAATTGACAGAAATGGACCAGTTCCTTGAAAAAATAATCTGCCAAACTTTGTACAAGATGAATAGGCAATCTGAATAGGTCTATATCTATTAAAGACTTTGAATCAATAATTAATAACCTTGCACAACAGAGAGCACCAGGCCCAGATATATTCAGTGGTGAATCCTATTAAATATTTAAGTAAGATATTATACCAATTCTCTTTTAGAGGACAGAAGCAGAGGGAATACTTCAAAACTCATTCTATGAGCCCAGCATTACACTAATACCCAAACCAGGCTAAGACAAAAAAAAAACAAGTTACAGACCAATATCTCTCATTAACATAGATGCAAAAATCCTCAACAAAATATTAGCTAATCAAGTCCAACAATATACAAAAAGAATTATATACCACATACCAAATAGAATTTATCCCAGGCATGCAAGGCTGGGGTTTAACATTTGAAAACCCCTTAATGTAATCCATCACATCAACAGACCAGAAAGAAAACCACATGATCATATGAATAGATGCAGAAAAAGAATTTACAGAATCCGTCAGGCATTATGATAAAAAAACTAAACAAATGAAAGAACCTCTCAGTAAGGTAGAAATAGAGGGGAACATCCTGAACTTGGTAACAGATACCTACAAAAAACTTATAGCTAACATTATATTTAATGGTGAGATCCTCAAAGCTTTACCACTCAGATCAGGTACAAGAGAAGGATGTCCCCCTCAACTTCTTTTGAACATTATACTGGAAGGCCTAGCTAATACAATAAGACAAATAAAGGGAATAAAAGGTATACAGATTGGTAATATAAAAGCAAAACTGTCTTTGTTCACAGATGACATGATCATTTATGTAGAAAACCCCAAAGAATCAACACCAGTGACAAAACCCTGGAACTAATAAGCAATTATAGCAAGGTTGCAGGATAGAAGACTAATATGCAAAAGTCAGTCATTTTCTGTATACCAGCAATGAATAAGTGAAATTAAAAACAACACCATTTTCATCAGCACCCCCAAAATGTAATACTTAAGTATAAGTCTAACAAAATATGTACAAGATCTGTATGAGGAAGATTACAGAACTCTGATGACAGAAATCAAACCCAAACAACATCAATGGAGAGAGATTCCATATTCATAAATAGGAAGATGCAATCAGTTGTCAACATGTCAGTACTTCGCAACTGGATGTTGAGGAATTCAGTTGTGATCTGGATTCCTCAACATCCAGTGATCTGAGGAAATCCCAATCAAAATACCAGTAATTTATTTTGTGTATATTGACAAACTGATTCTAAAGTTTGTGTGGAAAGACAAATGACCCAGTATCGCAACAGAAAACTGAAGGAGAACAAAGGTGGAAGGCAGACACTACCCAGCTTCAAGACTTACTATAAAACTATAGTATTCAAGACAGTGTGGTATTGGTGAAAGAACAGACAAGTAGATCAATGGAACAGTACAGAGCCCTGAAATAGACCCACATAAATATAGTCAACAAATCTATGACAAAGGGGAAGAGGCAATACAGCGGAGCAAAGATAGTCTTTTAAACAAAAGATGCTGGAACACACTGGAATCACGTGCAAAAAAATGAATCAAGTAACCGCACTTTGTTTTACCCTTCACAAAAATTAACTCAAAATGGATCACAGGCCTAAATGTACAATGTAAAACTACAAAACTCCTAGAAGCGATAACATAGGAGAACATCTAAGTAGCTACGTTTTGCAATGTCTTTTTAGATACAACACCAAGGACACAAGCCATGAGAGAAATAATTGATAAGCTGGGCTTCATTAAAATTAAAAACTCCTGTTCTAAAAAAGACACTGTCAAATGAATAAGAAAAGTGACAGACTGGGAGATAATATTTGCAAAACGTACATCTGATAAAGGACTGTTATCCAAAATACACATACAACTCTTAAAACTCAACAAGAAAAAGAAAAATTTTAAAATGAGTCAAAGACCTTAATGGACACCTTACCAAAGAAGATATATAGATGACGAGCGTATGAAAAGATGCTCTGTAAAGCAACAATGAGATATCCCTTCACTTCTATTAGAATGGCCAAAATTCAGGATACTGACAACACTGAATGCTGGCAAGAATGTGGAGTAACTGAAACTCTCCATTGCTAGTGGGAATGCAAAATGGTGTAGCCACTCTGGAAGACAGTAGTTTCTTACAGAGCTAAACATACTTTTACCATATGATCTGGCAGTTATGCTTCGTGGTGTTGACACAAAGGAACTGAAAACTTATGTCTACACAAAGCATGTGGATGTTTCTAGTGGCTTTATTCATCATTGCTAAGACTTGGAAGCAACCAAGATATCCTTCAGTAGTAGGTGAATGGATACATAAACTGTGGTACATCCAGACCATGAAATATTATTCTATACTAAATAGAAATAAGCTATCAAATAAGACATGAAACAACATGGAGGAAGTGTAACTGCGTATTACTAAGTGAAAGAAGCCAATGTGAAAAGGCTACATACTGTATGATTCCAAGTATGTGATGAAATCTATGGATGAACTATGGAGAGAGTTAAAAGATCAGTAGTTTCCAGGGGTTGAATAGGTGGAGGACAGAGGAATTTTAGGGCAGTGAAAAGTCCTCCGTATGACACTAGACTAGTGGAACATGTCATTATACATTTGTCCAAAGCCACAGACTGTATAACACCAAGAGTTAACCCTACCTTAAACTATGGACTTCACATGATTATGATCTGTCACTATACAAGCTGGAGAGCTACCTTTACCTAGCAAAAAACCAATTAAAAATAGAATTGGGCAACTGGTCCCATAAAGAATAGTAATAAGCACTAGAAAATAAGGGAAAGTTAACAGAAATTGATAGATCCATATGGAACTAATAACACAACTTTAAGTTACAAGGAAGACCTAAATAAATAGAATACATTCCTGGATAGGGATACTCAGTACGGTAAGAATGTGATTTCTGTACAGATTAACTTACAAATTCAATACAATGTCAATGGGTATTTTTGATACAACTTCACAGTCTGAGTAAATTTATTTAAAAATTAAAATGCCTACTAATCCCCAATAAATTTTTGAGAAAGATTAATGATTTTGTAAAATCTCACTAGATATAAAAACTTATTCTACTCATACAGTAATTCAAACAATGTATTTTGACAAATAAAGAAGCAAAAGGTCAATAACCAAAAAATTGGTAGCCCAGAGAAGCAGTTACTTACAGGTGAGATTTCGTATATACTGATGGTGCTATTTCAAGTCAGATTAATGCCTTGAGGACAGCTAGCAATTTCATTGCCCAGCACGGGAGAGGATAAGAAAATTAACCCCAATATTTTAGAGATTGTAATAAACTCTGTAGAGACGTAGCATAGCTCTGCTTTACTAATGGTGCACTCATCCCCAGCTGTCGTTAGTATTGGCTTCTAACAACTCTCAACTGAAGATGGAGGGCACTTGGGTGGTAAAACCCTTTGGTGCCATTAATGGATTAGGCTGAAGTTAGATGTCAAGTAACTGCACCTTGTTTTACCTTCTTCTCTGGTACTTCTCTTCCTTCACTTCCTTACAGGCTTTGCACAAGAGTACTCACTCAATAATCACTTGTAAAAGAATCCCCTTTATGGGCTCTGATTCTCAAGAACCTGACCTAACATGACCTAATAAAGCAAAAGATTATTTCTCATTTATATAAAGTACCATGTGATTTGACAGAAGTTCAATTCGACTTGTTGCCTCTGGGATTCAGGCTTCCACCAACTTGTGATGATACTCTCTCAGCATATGAGTTACAAGTTCCTGTACAGGGGGAAAAAAAAAAACTGCACAGAGGAATTGTACCTAGTCCTAACTCACAGGGACCAGCAATGATACAGGTCACTTCTGATCATCGTCCATTGGCCAACACTCAATTTGTGGGGAATGGAAAGTGTAGGAGAACACAGGAAATAGTTAACGGCTGTACTGTCTCTGCCATAGCAGTCCTTCTTAAGAAATAAGTTCAAATTATTTTAAACTTTAAAATAACTTGGTGTGTATGTAGGATGTGGTTACTAATATGCATGTGGGTACTAAAATACAAGTAGACCAAAACCTATCAACTATTGAAGTAACTGTATGTAAACAGAGGAGAATAGTTTAAAACTTGTTTATGTCAGGACAACATTCTTAAGTAAAACATGAACTCTGGAAATTGTCAGGTAAAGTAGAAATTTGGATTTCATGAAAATGTTTATATGAAAGACAATCAGAGATGAAAAGTTATCCCATGTTCGTGGATTGGAATAATTAAGATTCTTAAAATATCCATCCTACCTAAAGCCATTTACAGACTTACTGCAATCCATATCAAGATTCCAATCGCATTTCTTAACAGAAACATGAAAAAACAATCCTAAAATGTATGTGTAAGCACAAAAGAACCTGAATAGCCAATTCAACCTTGAGAAAGAACAAGCCTGGAGGAATCACACTTCCTGATTTCAAGCTGTAGTATAAAGCTACAGCAATCAAATAGTATGGTACTTGTTCCATACTGTTTGAATGATGTTAGCTGTGGGTTTGTCATATACGGCCTTCATGATGTTGAGACCCTTTCTGGAGAGTTTTTATCATAAATGGGAGTTGAATTTTGTCAAAAGTTTTTTCTGCATCTCTTGAGATCGTCATATGATTTTTATTCTTCACTTTGTTAATGTGGTGTATCACATTGACTGACTTGCAGATGTTGACAAATCCTTGCATCCCTGGGATAAATCCACTTGATCATGGTATATGATCCTTTTAATATATTGTTGAATTTGGTTTGCTAATATTCTGTTGAGGAGTTTTGCATCTATGCTCACCATTGATGTTGGCCCATAATTTCCTTTTCTTTTTTTTTTTGGTGATATCTTTGTCTGGTTTTGGTATCAGGGTGCCCAATCTCACCACTTTTATTCAACATGGTACTGGAAGCCTAGTCATAGCAATCACAGAAGAAAAAGAAGTAACAGGATTCTAAGTTGTAAAGGAAGAAGCAAAACTGTCACTGTTTGCAGATGCTGTGATACTGTACACAGAAAATCCTAAAGGTACCACCAGAAACCTACTAGAGCTCATCAATGAATTCAGCAAAGTTTGCAGGATACAAAACTAATATACAGAAATCTGTTGCACTTCTGTACACTAAAAAGGAACTATCAGAAAGAGAAACTGATTTGGAAAGATAGCCCATGCTCTTGGACTAGAGAACTTAATATAGTTAAAATGGCCACATTACCCAAAGCAATCTACAAACTTAATGGGATCCCTATCAAATTACCCATGATATTTTTTATAGAACTAGAAGAAATAATCCTAAAACTTTTATTGAACGACAAAAGACCCAGAATTGCCAAAGCAATCCTGAGGGAAAAGAACAAAGCTGGAGGCCTAAGACGTGCAGACTTCAGACGATACTACAAAGCTAAAGTAATCAAAACAGTGTGACACTGGCACAAAAACAGACATATAGATCAATGAACAGGAAATGGAGAGCCCAGAAATAAAACCACACATCTGTGGTCAATTAATTGTTGACAAAGGAGGCAAGAATATACAATGGGAAAAAAACAGCCTCTTCAACAAATGGTGTTGGGAAAACTGGACAGATACGTGGAAAACAATCAAACTGGACTACTCTCTCACACCATGCACAAAAACAAATTCAAAAATGGACTGAAGACTTAAATGTAAGAACCGAAGCCATAAAGCTTGTAGAAGAATACATAGGCAGTACATTCTTTCACACTGGTCTCCATAATATTTTGGGGGGTATGTATGTCTCCTTGGGCAAGGGAAACAAAAGCGAAAATAAACAAATGGGAGTAAATCAAACTAAAACACTTTTGCAAAGCAAAGGAAACTATCGACAAAATGAAAAGGCCACCTACTGAATGGGAGGAGATATTTGCAAAAGGTGTATCTGATAAGAGGTTACTATACAAAATATACGAAGAATTCATACAATTCAAGATCAGAAAAGCAAGCCTATTGAAAAATGGGCAGAGGATCTGAGTAGACATTTTTCCAAAGAGGACATACAGATGGCCAACAGACACATGAAAAGACGCTCAATATCACTTACCAGGGATGTGCAAATCAAAACCATAATGAGATATCACACTGGTCAGAATGACTAGTATCAAAAAGACCACAAATAACAAGCATTGACAAGAATGTGGAGAGATGAGAACCTTGTGCATTGTTGGTGGGAATGTAAATTTGTGCAGCCAATACGGAAAATAGTACTGACATTCCTAAAAGATAAAGATAGAGCTACCGTATGATACAGCAATACCATTCCTGAATATTTTTCTGAAGAAAATAAAAACACAAATTAGAAAAGATATATGTACACTATGTTCATTTCAGCATTATTTGCAATAACCAAGATACAGAAACAACTTAAGTGCCCATTGGTGAATAAATGCATAAAGAAGATGTGATATATATGTTCAATAGAATATTACTCAGCCATAAAAAATGAAATCTTGCCATTTGCCACAACATGGATGGACTAGATGGTATTAAGTGAAATAAGTCAGACAGAAAAAGACAAATACAGTATGATTTCACTTATATATGGAATCTAAGAAAACAAAATACATGAATAAACATAACAAAATATAAGCAGTTATAGATACAGAGAACAAATAGCTGGGGGATACAGGGAGGAAGGAAATAGGTGAGGGAGCTTAAGAGGTCCATATTTCCAGTGGAAAATAAATGTCACAAGGATGAGATGTGCAGTATGGGGAGTATAGTCAATAACTATGAGATATCTTTGTATGGTGACGTATCTTAACTGGACTTACCATGGTGATCAGTTTGAAATGTATAGAAATATTGAATCACTATATTGTGTAATGGGAACTAACAGTATTATAGGTCAATTATAGTTCAAAAGCAAACAGACTCACAGAAAAAGAGATCAGATTTGTGGTTACTGGAGGCTGGGGGGTGTGAGGGGAGGGGGGGAATTGGATGAAAGTGGTCAACAGGTACAAACTTTCAGTTATAACATAAACAAGTACTAGAAGTATAATGTAAAACATCATAAATATAATTAACACTGCTGTATGATATATTTGAAAATTGCTTAGAGGGAAAATCCTAGAAGTTCTCATCACAAGCAAAAACATTTTTTTGGTAAGTACATGAGATGATGGATGTTACCTAAACTTTTTGTGATAATCACTTCTTGATGTATGTAAATCAAATCAATATGTTATATACCTTAGAACTTACACAGTGCTGTATGTCAATTATACCTCAATAAAACTGAAGGAAAAAAACCCGGTAGGGTACTGGCATAAAAACAGACACACAGGGCTTTCCTGGTGGCGCAGTGGTTGAGAGTCCACCTGCCAATGCAGGGGACACGGGTTCGTGCCCCGGTCTGGGAAGATCCCACATGCCGCGCAGCGGCTGGGCCCGTGAGCCATGGCCGCTGGGCCTGCGTCTCCGGAGCCTGTGCTCCGCAACGGGAGAGGCCACAACAGTGAGAGGCCCGCATACTGCAAAAAAAACAAAAAACAAAAAAATACCAGACACACAAACTAATGAAATAGAATCCAGAGCTCAGAAATAAATGCATGCATATATGGTCAACTAATATTTGACAAGGGAGCCAAGATAAGTCAATGGAGATAAGATAGGCTCTTTAATAAATGGTGGTGGGAAAATTGGATATTCACATGTAAAAGAATGAAGCTAGACCCCTATCTTAGACCACTCACAAAAGCTAACTCAAAATGGATTAAAGACTTATGTGTATAAAGCATTAATAGAAAAGACACTATATACTCACTCATTTGTTTATGCAATATTTAACTTACATAATTATGATGACCGTTGCAGTGATGTAATAGGTCCTGGGAAAAGTGCAATTAATTCTCGGTAAGCATATGATTCAAAAGCAATAGAGCACAGCATAGCAGAGATTAGCCCCCTAGCCAAATGTGTTTACCAAGTCAGTATATCTTATCTTGTCTGTTAATCTGTAGAGTAAGTTATTTGGACATTGATCTACAGTACTCTTTCCCATCTTGGAAAATGAGGGGCATGTTCTGGCCTGACTTTTGTATCCTCAAGTCCCATGAACACTAAAAGGGTAACTCCTCCTTAATGGAGAACTCCACCATGGTCTTGTTAATCTCATTCTGCTTTATAGTTGTAATTTTCAAACTCATTATTTGTTTATTTATCTAGTTTAGTGCTGAAACAGTTTTTTCATTCAAAACCTTATAAGCAATCATAACAGATTAAAAAGAAAATTCTGATTAAAAAAAAAAGACTTATATGTAAGACCTGAAATCATAAAAGTTCTAGAAGAAAACGGGGGAAAAAGCTCTTTGACATGGGCCTTGGCAATGATTTTTTGGATATGGCATCTAAAGCACAAGCAACAAAATAAAAAATTCACAAGTGGGACTACCATCAAACTAAAAAGTCTTCTGCACAACAAAAGAAATGATCAACGTGAAAAGATGACCTATGGAATGGTAAAACTATTTGCAAATCATGTATCTGATAAGGGACTGATACCTAAAACATATAAAGAACTCATACAACTCAGTAGTAAAAAAAACAAACAATCCAGTAAGAAATTTGGCAAAGGACCTGAATAGACATTTTTCCAAAGAAGATGTACAGATGGCCAACAGTTACATTAAAAGGTGCTCAACCTCACTAATCATTCGGGAGATGCAAATCAAAACAAGATATCACCGTATGCCTGTTAGAGTGGCTATCATCAAAAAGATAAGACATAAAATCTGGAGAGGATGTGGATAAAAGAGGTCCTTTGTGCACTGTTGGTGGGATTGTGAAATAGTAAAGCCACTGTGGAAAATAGTATGGAGGTTTCTCAAAAAATTGAAAACAGAACTACTATATGATCCAGCACTTCCACTTCTGAATATATATCCAAAAGAAATAAAACCACTATGTGGAAGAGACATATGTATCCCTGTGTTCATTGTTAATTGCACGATTTATATATATGTGTATATGTGTACATATATATCATATATAATGAAATAATGAATATAATATAATGAAATATTATTCAGCCATGAAAAGAAGGAAATGCTGCCATTTGTAATAACATGAATAGACCTTGAGGGCAGGATGCTAAGTTAAGTAAGTTCGAGAAACACAAGTACTGTATGACCTCACTTATATATGAAATCTAAAATAAACAAACAACCCGAACTCCTAAGAAGCCATCGGATTTGTGGTTACGAGAGGTAGAGGTTGGAGAAACTGGATGAAGGTGGTCAAAAGGCACAAACTTTCAGTAATACGATATATAATTACCGGGGATATAAAGTATAACATGATGACTGTGATGACGACAGGTAACACTGTTGTATGGTATATTTGAAAGCTGCTAAGAGAGAAGAACCTAAAAGTTCTCATCTCAAGCAAAAAAAAAAAAAAAAACCAAAATCCCATTTTTCTTTTTTTTTAAGTTTATAAGGTAATGGATGTTAACTAAACTTATTGTGATAATTATTTCATCATATGTGTAAGTCAAGTCATTGTGCTGTACAACTTAAACTTATACAGTGCTAGACATCAATTCTATCTCAATAAAACTAAAAACAAAAAGACAATCATGGAGACTAGGACGTTTGCAACTTTGTAGTATAACATTAGCAAAATGTGTACGAATTTCATGCAAACTGTTAGGAAAAAAAAGACCAGTAACTCCATACAAAAATGTGTAAAGGGTCTAGTTGCTGATTATTTCCTTTCTGTACCAGGTCCATTCTTGCAAACTATGTAAGTTGCTCCTTTATATCAGGCTCTGGGTAGACTGGCCAACTGCAGGCACTGACAGAAGACTGAGGATGGGAAGAGAGGAAGAATTCAGGATATTTCTCTTTCTTTATCTGTTTCTGCAGTGTTTTCTATTAGTAGGTGTGTCTCCACTCCTCATTCCAGGTAGTCCCCACCATGATTTAAGCCCCTCGCTTCTATATACAACTAATACACATACTCCTGGCCCACCAGCTTAGGTAGATGTCCCTAACCTCAGTATGAATTAGGAAAATGCCAATAAAATTTTAAAATCCAATTGGGTAGTCCTACATTCATGTTATTAAATGTTATTTAATACACATTTGAATACTGTTTGCTTCATTTTCTGTGTAGTGCACTGACTGTCTAGGATCTCTGAGAAACGGATGCCGTGAGATTAAACACATAAGGATGGTGTAAGGGGAAATACCTGTGTAAGAGAAAGTGGGGCAGGGGCTGATTGAGGCTGGGAGTGTTGTCAAACTGCTATATAAATTTGATTCTGAGTCACACAGAGAAGAAAGGAAGCTTAAAGGGTGTACTAGTTTCCTAGGTTAGCTATAACAAATTACCACAAACTGGGTGTGAACACCCAATTAAACAGAAATTTATTCTGTTACAGTTCTGTAGGCTTGAAGTTCAAAATGAAGGTGTCAGCAGGGTCCTGGTCTCTCTGAAGGCTGCAGGGGGGAATCCTTCCTTGCCTCTTCCTAGCTTCTGGGGGTTGCTGGCAGTCCTTGGCATTCTTTGGTTTGTAACTGCATCACTCTAATCTGTCTGTAATTTCTGTTACATGGCCATCTTTCCTGTGTGTGTGTCTGAACATCTCTCTCCTTGTAAGGACACCAGTCACTGCATTTAGGGCTCACTCTAATCTGGTATGACCTCATTTTAAACTGAGTACATCGGCAAAGACCCTGTTTCTAAAGCAGGTCATAGTCACAGGTGCTGGAGGTTAGGACTTCAACATATTTTTTTTTAGGGGGGACACAGTTCTGCCAAGTGTAGGTGCCTCTGCGTAGTCCTTGAGCCAAAGCCATCAGTTGAAGTCCTGGGTCTCCCAAGCACAGATCTGCCTTTGTGTCCCTATTGCATTTAGTCATTGGCAGTGAGCTGCCCGTGGGAAACCTGACCTCTGAGCCAACCTGCTGATGAGTTTCAGACCACAGCAGCTGGGCTTTTGGTCACTTACGTACACTCCCAGTAGTTGGTAACATTCTCATGGCTACCACATACACTTTTCTGTAGAATTGTATACTTTCAAATGTCTACAACAGATTGTTGTCAAAAACTGTCAGAAATTTTATTTTCAAGAATTTTCTTTTACGGTACCTGCAGACTTAATTGGTGCATCAATTGGCAGGTGCAAGTTAATTATATGGGTACTTAATTGCTAATTTCCTATGCAAATCAATATTTGAACTTTTAATTCTCAATTGAGCATGCATCAAAATGGGATTTTAACTGCTCAAACTGCAAAATTTGTAAGTGTATTTTTGTGCCTCCATATAAGCCTGTTCTGATACTGTCAATATGGTCTCTGTTTTGGAAGCCTAACACTGGTAACACCATTTGATAGGTAGATATGTTAACAAAACATTCTCTCATTTCTAGAAATATAAACTTCTGGACAGGGTGCAAAAGTATGTTTACTTCTTAAAAATACTGTCCATTATGTTAAAATTCCCAAACTGGTAGTTAGAAGGTGAACATTAAAACCACAGTTTAAAATATCATATATGTATGTATTATGGTATATTTTATATGTATGTTAAAATATGTAAATTATGTATATATATTTAATACTGTTAACAGTGTTAAAACTGTCTTTATTAAAGGTATGCATATATGTGGAAATTTATATATATTCCTTCATTTACATATAAGTAAGGTCATAATACATTCTATTTTGGATCTGTGGTAGGCAGAATCCTAGGATAGCCCTCAAGATTTCTGCCAGTGGTAGACATACTTCTCAGCTGTTAAATCAAACACTAGTCTGTCTACTGCTGTGAAGGGAATTTGCAGATGTAATTAAGGTTCCAAATCAGTTGAAGTTAAAATAGGGAGTTTATCATAATCCTTTGGGATTAAGACCTGAATATAGAGATCAGAGGTGGGGGAAGTCAGAGATTCAAAGCATGAGAATAAGTTGATACACCATTGTTGTCTAGAAGTTGGAGGAGGTGCCTTCTGGGAGCCAGGAGTGTCCCCTACTCCTCAGCTGACAGACAACAAGGAAACAAGGGACTCAGTACTCCTGTCACAAAGAACTGTTAGCTACAGAAATGAGCCTTGGAAGTTATTTCCCCAAAGCCTCCATCGAATACTTTGATAGCCATCCTGTGATAACTTTGAGCAGAGAATCTAGTCTTGCCATACCAGACTTGTGACCTACAGAACTGTGAGCTAATAAATGGACGTTGTTTTAAGCTGCTGAGTTTGTGCTATTTGTTACATAGCAATAGGAAACAAAAATAGCATCTTATTTTTTAACACAATAATACAGCATTTGTATTTTTTTACTTTAATACCTATACTTTTGCTATGTTATGTTAATGGTTTTATAACATCTTTTATAAGTTTCAATGAGGTTTTTTCTTATGATCAGTTTTTCTAACTGAAATTACTGCATAGAGGTATATGCATAAAAATTTAGGGTTTTCTAGGGAGATTTACACAATTGGTCAAAAAAAACGTTCATACACGTTATATCTCTATCAGAAGAATGTGAAGATGTTCATTTCTATTTTCTACTTGTCAACAGTTTGACACATAATTTTTTCAATCTGATAGCTGAAAATGGTGTTCCTTTTCCTTGGTTTATATTTCTTTGTTAAAAATATTTTTTCTACATATATAAACTATGTAATTTCTTATTTTGTGTCTTAACGAATTTATTTCAGCTGTTCATTTTTCTACTTATGTGATTAATTTTTAGAATGTATTTGTAAAGCTGTTTATCCCTTAGGAGTGATATTTTCCTTTTCTCTGTCACATACACTGGAAATATTCCAGTGTGTAATTTGTCTTTGACACTTATTCTGGTATTTTTTTTTGTTTTTTATCACAGGAACATTTAAAACAATTACTAGTGAAAAACTAAATATCAATCTTTCCTATAAGGTTTTAGCTTTTGGAGCTCTTCCTGTTCATAATTTAGCTTAAAAAAATTTTTATACCAAATTTCTTGCAAAAGAATCTTACAAGAATTCTACCTTATATTATGCCTCAATATATGCCTCAATATACTTAGTTTTACCAACTGCAAACGAAAACAGATGTGTCCTAGAGTTAAAATAACTTATGATCTTAGTTAGAAGAGATAAGTTCTTAAAACTGATAAGAGTTTTCATCTTTACAATCTTCTTATGCTTGCAAAAGTAACTTTGGGATTGCTAAAAGTCCTTTGTGTTCTTTTAAGACAGGATTTTTATCACAGAAGCAAACCACGTGACTGGTAGGGCTTTCTTACAGAATCAATAAAAGTTTTAAAAATACGCATTTTATGTTAAATTAGCTTATTATGAAAAATGTGGAGCTTGACAATTTCTCTCATGACACCCTATGCCAAAATAATTATTCGAATCCAGTAATACATAAAAAGGGTAATACATCACAACAGACTGAGTCTATTTCAGGAATGTAAGGTTGGTTTAACATCTGAAAATAAATCAGTGTAATTCACTACACTTACAGAACAAAGGAGAAAAATCATACAGCAATATAAACAGAAGATCACTTGATAAATTTCAACTGTCATTAAAGATGAAAATTCTCAGCAAACTAGAAAAGAAGGAAATACTTTAAATCTGAAAATGTAGCTACAAAATCCTATAGAAAACACCACACTTACCAGTAAAATTTTGAAAAAATTTCCCGTGATGCTGGGAGCAATAAATGGATGACCTTTCTTGCCACTTTTATTCAGCACTGTACTGCTGTCATTGCTGGCACTAGAAACGAAAAACAATGAAAAAGCGTAAGAGACGAGAAGGAACCAATGCAATCATCATTATTCACAGATGAATGTGATTATATAAAGTACAAAAGAACCTATGCACAAACTGTTAAAACTAAAGCTAATTTAGAAGACCAGTATAAATCATGTTTATATTTATATCCCAGCTACAAACAGGTAGAAAATATTCAAGTAACAACAAAAATATTAAAACCTTCAAAAATTTAGAAGATTCACAAGAACTCTATAAAACATACTGAGTGAAATTAAAGATTATACAAATAAATGTCAGAATATACCATATTCATGGATTGCCAGCTCAGTACTGAAAAGATGTCAATATGTAAACCAATCCTTAGCTTCAGTACGATCCTGATAAAAATTTTAGAAGGCTTTCTTTTTGAAGTTAACAAGGTGATTTAAAGTTGTAAACAGATGAAAAGCATAAATAAAATCATGAAGAAGAAAAAGAAAGGTGGAGGATATATAATGTCAGCTGTCAAAACTTATTATGAAGCTATAATGATGAAGAAAATGCAGAACAGCAGATTACACAGATAAACCAATGAAACAGAAGTAGAGCCATACTTAAATCATCTCTTGATTGAGAAAAGAGAGAAAAACTGGTCTGTTTAATAAATACTGCTATATTAATTAGATAGGCGTAGACAAAGAAGAATTCCTAATTACTATCTCATACCATGAAGAAAAATCAATTTTACATGGAAATGTAAAGTTAAAAGGTAAAACAATAAACTGTTTAGAAGAAAACATAAGATACCTGAACTTTGAATAAGGAAACATCTTTTCAAATCAGAAACCAATAGCAAGAACCGTAAAGAAAAAACCTGACAAATTGGACTGAATTAAAATATGAACTTTTGTTTATCAAGACACTACTGAAAGAGCAAAACGACATGCTTCAGAGTGAGGGGGGTATTTGCCATACATATAGTTTAACAACTCATACATAGAAAATATAAGGAACTTTTATACGTCAATAAAGAAAGAGAAAATTCATTAGATTTTGCCTGTTCAAATCCAAAGGACTTGAACTGGCATTCCATAAAAGGCGATATCCAAATCACAAATAAACATGAAAAGGTGTTCAACTTTGTCATCATGGCAATGCACATTAAAATCACAATTGGAGTATACTTATCTGAAAAATAATAGGTTTTTGGTTTTTTAAAATTTCTCTACTGTTGATTCAATAGGCAGAACTGCTGCTTCTAGAATTAACTGCAGTGCTTTCTAAGGAAATTTTATAAATTTTCAAGGTTGCCTTACATATTATATTTTTCTAAATACATAGTAATAACTATGTTGTAAGAAAAGATCTCATTTGGGGGTATGAATAATAAATATCAAGGATAACCTTTGTTTACGGCCTTTCCCCCCTGTTTGAACAGCTTATATAGGCATTATATTTAGAACACTTGTTTTCAGCATTAGTGTGTAGTTTCAGGTTCTTGATTTTTGTAGGACATACAAACATTTGCCTTGGTGTGTTGTATTCTATTGTTTGAAATAAATAAAACGTAGTGCTCCATGAAAAAAAAAACAACCACAATTACATCTTCTTTCCACTTTAGATTCCTTTTGTTTCTTTTTCTTGTCTGATTGCTGTGACTAGGACTTCCAATACTGTGTTGAATAAAAGTGGCAAGAGTGAGCATCCCTGTCTTATTCCTGATCTTCGAGGAAATGCTTTCAGCTTTTCACTGTTGAGTATGATGTTAGCTATGGGTCTGTCATGTATGGCCTTTATTATGTTGAGGTATATTCTCCCTATGTCCACCTTCCAGGCAGTTTTTTTAAATCATAAGTGTATGTTGAATTTGTCAAAAGCTTTTTCTGCATCTATTGAGATAATCATATGGTTTTTATTCTTCAGTTGTTAATGTGGTGTATCACACTGACGGATTTGCAGATATTGAAAAATCCTTGCATCCCTGGGATAAATCCCCATAGTGTGTGATCCTTTTAATGTATTGTTGGATTCAGTTTGCTAATATTTTGTTGAGGAGTTTTGCATCTATGTTCATCAGTGATACTGATTTTCTGTAATTTTCTTTTACTGTGATATCTTTGCCTGGTTTTGCTATCAGGGTGATGCTGGCCTCATAGAATGAATTCAGAAGTGTTCCTCCCTCTGCAATTTTTGGGAATAGCTTAAGAAGGACAGGTGTTAAATCTTCTCTAAATGTTTGGTAGAATTCACTTGTGAAAGCGTCTGGTCCTGGACTTTTGTTTGTTGGGAGTTTTTAAATTACCGATTCAATTTTATTACTGGTAACTGTCATTGTTTGCAGATGACATGACACTATACAGAGGAAATCCTAAAGATGCCACCAGAAAACTATTCGAGCTCATCAACGAATTTGATAAAGTTGCAGGACACAAAATTAATATGCAGAAATCTGTTGCATTTCTATACACTAATAAACTATCAGAGAGAGAAATTAAGGAAACAATCCCATTTACCATTGCATCAAAAAGAATAAAACACATAGAAAAAAAATCTACCTAAGGAGGTAAAAGACCTGTACTCAGAAAACTGTAAGACACTGGTGAAAGAAATTGAAGACAGTACAAGCAGATAGGAAGATATACCATGTTCTTGGACTGGAAGAATTAATTGACCGTAATACCCAAGGCAATCTACAGATTCAGTGCAATCCCTATCAAAATACCAATGGCATCTTTCACAGAACTAGAACAAATAATCTTAAAACGTGTGTGGAAACACAAAAGACCTCAAATAGCCAAAAGAATCTTGAGAAAGAGTAGAGCTGGAGGAATCATGCTCCTTGACTTCATACTATACTACAAAGCAGTAGTCATCAAAACAGTATGATATTGGAACACAAACAGACACATAGATCAAATGAACAGAACGGGGAGCCCAGAAATAAATCCAGGTACTTATGGTCAATTAATCTATGACATGACAAAGGAGGCAAGGATATACAGTGGAGAAAATTAGTCTCTCCAATAAGCAGTGGTGGGAAAACTGGACAGCTGCCTGTAAAAGAATAAGAACATTCTCTAATACCATACACAGAAATAAACTCCAAGTGGACTAAAGACCTTAGCATAAGACCGGAAGCCATAAACCTCCTAGGAGAAGCATAGGCAGAACACTCTTAGCAGTATTTTTTTGGATCTGTCTCCTAAAGCAAAGGAAATAAAAGCAAAAATAAATGGGACTTAATTAAACTTAAAAACTTCTGCACAACAAAGAAAACCACTGACGAAATGAAAAGACAACCAACTGAATGGGAGAAAATGTTTGCAAATGCTAAGACTGATAAGGGATTAATATCCAAAATATATAAACAGCTCATACAACTCAAAATCCAGAAAACAAAAAAATGCCATTTAAAAATGTGCAGAAGACCTGGATAGACATTTTTTCCAAAGAGGACATTCAGATGGCCAACAGGCACATGAAAAGTTGTTCGACATTGTTAATCATCAGGGAAATGTAAATCAAAACCACAATGAGATTTCACCTCAGCCCTGTCATAATGGCTATCATCAAAAAGAACACAAATAACGGATGTTGGCAAAGATGTGGAAAAAAGGGAACCCTAGTATATTCTTAGCGGGAATGTAAATTTGTGCAGCTACTGTGGAAAACAGTATGGAGTCTTCTCAAAAAACTAAAAATAGAACTACCATATGACTCAGCAATTCCACTTTGGGGTATGTATCTGAAAAAACAAAACAAAACAACCCCACTAATTCAAGAATGTACATACTCCTGAATGTTCATAGTAGCATTAATTATAATTGCCAAGATACAGAAGCCACCTAAGTGTCCATCAACAGATGAGTGGATAAAGAAGATGTGTGTGTGTATGTATATACACACACACACACACACACACACACACACATTGGAATACCATTCAGTCATAAAAAAAGAATGAAATGTTGCCATTTGTAACAACATGGATGGACTGGAGGGTATTACGCTAAGTGAAACAAGTCAGAGAAAGACAAATACTGTATGATATCACTTGTATGTGGAATCTAAAAATACAACAAACTAGTGAATATAACAAAAAAGAAGCAGACTCACAGATAATAGAGATCAAACTAGTGGATACCAGTGGGGAGAGGGAAGGGGGAGGGGCAATATAGGGGTAGGGGACTAAGAGGTACAAACTATTATGTATAAAAAAGCTGCAAGGATATATTGTACAACACGGTGAATACAGCCAATATTCTATAAAAACTATAAATAGAACATAACCTTTAAAAATTGTGAATCACTATTTCATATACACCTGTAACTTATATTATGCATCCACTGTACTTCAATTAAAAAAAACACCACAATTAGACACAGATATAAATGTACCAGAATGTATAAAATTAAGAAGCCAGTTATATGGGAAAGGTATCTTAAAAAAAAAAAAAAAAAAGGTCTGTCTATATGTATAACTGATTCACTTTGCTGTACACCTGAAACTAACACAACATTGTAAATCAACTATACTCCAATGAAAATTTAAAAAAAAAAGACACATTTGTTGTGAAAGTGAGATGATACACACAAATGTGTATCAAAAGCTGTAGGTCACTACACAAATATAAGCCATTGTTTCGATTAATCCTTAAGCAGTATGGGAAAGGAAAAATTAGTGCAAAATAAGGGTATTTTCCTGATAGGTGATGCAAAGACATAAATGGCATTATTATCATGGGTATAATGGTGTGTTTGTTTAAATCGGAGATGTTAGTTTCATAGGGTAACCACTCTTTGAACTAATCAAAATGAGGAAAAAGACACTATTGGCTCTGTGCTAGGCAGCTCAGGAAAGCAGGATGGCAGAGGTCTGTGCCAATAAAAATTATTAAAATATTTTAAAAAAGAAGCCAGGAAGACACCAACAGTAGTTGGTGAAGGTATGGAGAAATTAAGACTCTTCATACATTGCTAAATGGAGTTTAAATTGGCGCAGCCACTTAAAAACTGTTTGGACACTTTGGTTGCTTCCATGTCCTGGCTATTGTAAATAGAGCTGCAATGAACATTTTGGTACCTGACTCTATTTGAATTATGGTTTTCTCAGGGTATATGCCCAGTAGTGGGATTGCTGGGTCATATGGTAGTTCTATTTGTAGCTTTTTAAGGAACCTCCATACTGTTTTCCATAGTGGCTGTATCAATTTACGTTCCCACCAGCAGTGCAAGAGTGTTCCCTTTTCTCCACACCCTCTCCAGCATTTATTGTTTATAGATTTTTTGATGATGGCCATTCTGACCAGTGTGAGATGATATCTCATTGTAGTTTTGATTTGCATTTCTCTAATGATTAATGATGTTGAGCATTCCTTCATGTGTTTGTTGGCAATCTGTATATCTTCTTTGGAGAAATGTCTATTTCGGTCTTCTGTCCATTTTTGGATTGGGTTGTTTTTTTGTTATTGAGACTATACTACAAAGCTACAGTAATCAAGACAGTATGGTACTGGCACAAGAACAGAAATATAGATGAGTGGAACAGGATAGAAAGCCCAGAGATAAACCCACACACATATGGTCACCTTATCTTTGATAAAGGAGGCAAGAATATACAGTGGAGAAAAGACAGCCTCTTCAATAAGTGGTACTGGGAAAACTGGACAGGTACATGTAAAAGTATGAGATTAGAACACTCCCTAACACCATACACAAAAATAAGCTCAAAATGGATTAAAGATCTAAATGTAAGGCCAGACACTATCAAACTCTTAGAGGAAAACATAGGCAGAACACTCTATGACATAAATCACAGCAAAATCCTTTTTGACCCACCTCCTAGAGAAATGGAAATAAAAACAAAAATAAACAAATGGGACCTAATGAAACTTTAAAGCTTTTGCACAGCAAAGGAAACCATAAACAAGACCAAAAGACAACCCTCAGAATGGGAGAAAATATTTGCAAACGAAGCAACTGACAAAGGATTAATCTCCAAAATTTACAAGCAGCTCATGCAGCTCAGTAAGTAGGTACTCTTGTTTTGAAACTCCTAACCAAATTTAAAGAGTGAAATAATGCCATTTGCAGCAACATGGATGGACCGAGAGATTATCATATTAATAAGTGAAGTCAGTCAAAGAAAGACAGATATCATATGATATCGCTTATATGTGGACTCTAAAAAAATGATACAAATGAACTTACTTACAAAACAGAAACTCACAGACATAGAAAACAAACATGGTTACCAAAGGGGAAAGCAGGGAGTGGAGGGGAGAGAGAAATTATGAGTTTGGGATTAACATATACAAACTATTATATCTAAAATAGGTAAACAAAAGGACCCACCCACTGTATAACACAGGGAACTATACTCAATATCTTGTAATAATCTATAATGGAAAAGAATCTTTTTCAGATATATATATATATATATATATATATGTAATCGAATCACTTTGCTGTACAACTGAAACTAACACAACATTGTAAATTAACTATACTTCAATAAAAAGGATAGTGTTGAACATACTCTACAGGTTTTACACTTATTTATATAGTGATAGAATGTAAGAATAGAAGGAAATACTGTTTGTTGGAAATAGCATTGGATTATAAGAATTGGCTTCTAGCTCTAGTTCTGTTAGAGGTGAGTACAACTTATCTATATGTCAAATGAATAATTTCCAGTGAGATAATCTGTGGGTCCATTCCAGGGCTCGCGTGCTGAGTGAGATATACAGAGAACCACCCTTTAACAAGGGCAGTGAGTTTAAACACAGGTTTATATTTAAGTATTCACTGTGGAAGATAATACCAAAATAATTAATACTCATTAGACTGATTATAATGTGATAATTATATAGGAAAAACTCTTTAGCTGACATGTGATGTTACTTTCAGGTAAATTAATTGATTGATAATTCTGATTTGATTGTTTTAAAGCTAAACTAAAGATAATATAATAGAACTGTTCTGTATATTTAGATGCAATCTGTTCCTGGTTATGTTGCCTTAAAATAGAATACCATAGGGTGAAATTCTAACTTTGCATGCACACTTACAATGTTCAGAAGGGGTAAAACAGAAGGAATAGTGAGTCATATCAGGAAATTAAGCATTATCTATGCTATTTGTTTAATCTTGCTTTGTTCAAAGATGTTTTAAAGTGTTTATTAGGAAAAGGTAAATATAGTAAATGGATTAAATGTATCATTTATATATTTTTATTAAGAATTTATCATTTTAAAATTAAATTGGGAGTTCTTTTTTATAAACACTAGATTGACAAATTATCAGAAGGCCTTAGAGCTTGATGTCAATAAGTATTAGTCAGCATATTTGGGAGTAAATATTTATACTCAGGCAGAATACTGGGCTGAATAGAATTTTTCCTTTTTGATTTATAATTGCTAATCCTATGTTCTTCTACAACTTCTTTTGCATTTTGATAGTCATACTTTTGCGTAATACCGTTGTAGACACATATATGAGATAACACTACTTATTAAATGTGAGGCTTCCAGGACATGGGAGGTTGGGCGGGTTGAGGCCTTGCTGTTTGTACAGTGTTGTCCGTGGTATTTCTCCTCAGTCTCTGAAATACACTGTAGCTTGTTTTAACTAGGGAGGCATTTCCTATACTATTATGTTCTTGATCATGATTTTATTTAAAACACTTCAAATATACACTGCACCACTCTTAACCCATGCATTTCTGGCGATGCTGCCTCTCCCTGGCACGTGGGGCATGTGTCCAAGGCCTCTGCCAGTCGACCTGACTACACTGTCCTGGCCCCAAGAGATCAAAGCTAGAGGCAAGGTCAAGGCTAGAGTAAGCCTGAATCGCAGCTAATCCTAGGACTTTTGAGTATTACCAAAAAAGCATTTTTTCTTTCATGGTGGAGTTGGATCTGGGAAGTTGTGAAGGGCTATTGCAGGCATCAGACCATGGAAGATCGAGGAAAGGCAGAATCAAGACTCTAATAGAAACAGAGCCTGGTGACAGCTTTGCAAGTCCTCCTTAAGCTATACATGAAACCAGGCCTATTTTGGATTTTTCAGCTATATGAGCAAATTAATACCTATTTTCTTTAAGCATTCTAGGTAGGGTTTTCTTCTATATTCAGCAGAAAATGTCTGATTGTAACAGAACATTTTTTTCCTTCTCCACATTAATTAACTTATCAATAATTACTTATTGAATGTTTGCTTTGTTAAAGGGACTATTTTAGTTTCCTGGATTATTGAGTGGACAAAACAGAATTCCATGCCTTTGGGAACTGTATAGTATACTGGGGTAGGCAGTCAATAAACAACACACATGATACAAAGTCAATCTTATAATACAGTAACAAGTAATAAGTGTCAGGGCAAACAGAGAGGCTAAGAAAATAAAGATTAGGAATGCCAGATGACAGTGGAGGGTAGCAAGTCATCAAGCTACAGTTTTATAGGATGGTCAAGAGAATTTTTTTTATTATTTGAAAGTCTTTTTAAAATAACTTCTAGAAATATTTTTCCTCACATTTTATTCCTAAAATCTTTCCGCAAACACCTTCTAGATTTGTCATGGCCATCTCTTTCTGTTAATTCTACTTTTGGCCGCCTAGGAAGGTTACCTGGGACAAGCCAGCTTCTTACAATTCTCAGAAGGTACGGGTCTTTGTTAGAGAAGTTCATTGAGAGACATCTCTGTCTTCAAGGAGGACATCATATATTGCAGTTTTCTACCCGATCAGTCTGTTGGGCCTGCCACAGCCGCTGTTCTAGGCATCTAGGTCATGACCTCATAGCATCTTGCCTCTAGGCTCAGTGCTTTTCTGTTGCATCAAACTGCAGGCTTCAGGTAGGTTAGTAATGTTACTGGCTCAGGGCCACTTGCTGGCTCACTCAGCATCTTTATGACTCACAGTAAAGAAGATGGCACCTCTGCTTTCAGGGGATGTTGTCTCCATAGCCCAAAGGGGCCATGTAACACAGTGGTGAAGGGTGGGGGGAGTTAACAGCCCTGTGATGATTTTGACCAATGAAAGACCAGTATGGAAATGTGCCTGGAATCAATACTCCCAACTCCCTTCCCTAACAGAACATTCTGAGAAACAGCCTTTCCATACCACTTCACCACAGACATCAGTGTGATGCAGCAACCCACTCTGGAAACTTTGGTCAGCTCCATAAGACCTCATTTTGGTTTTGCTTTACCTCATTGCCCTTTTCATCCTTGTGTCCCTGAGATTACAACTTCCCAATAAGATATCAGCATGTGAATTTTGTGTCAGGCTCAGTTTTTGAGGGGAACCTGAGCTAAGACACTAATTGCATATATCGTGAAGACAAGAACAGTCATACGCAAAATGTATTTCTGTAACATATTTTGCAGTTTCAAGCACTTTCACATCTATAAAAAAATAACTCTGAGAGGTATGGTTTCCTTAAGTACAAAATATTTTTCTCAAGTGTCCCTCTTCACAAAGAACGTAAAGAAACAGAAACCTCATTTCAATAGCATTATTCTTTTCCCCATACTTTTTTTTTAACATTTTTATTGGAGTATAATTGCTTTAAAATGGTGTATTAGTTTCTGCTTTATGACAAAGTGAATCAGTTATGCGTAATACATATATCCCCATATCTCTTCCCTCTTGCGTCTCCCTCCCTCCCACCCTCCCTCCCCCACCCTTCTAGCTGGTCACAAAGCACCAAGCTGATCTCCCTGTGCTATGCGGCTGCTTCCCACTAGCTATCTATTTTACATTTGGTAGTGTATATATGTCCATGCCACTCTCTCACTTTGTCCCAGCTTACCCGTCCCCCTCCCCGTGTCCTCAAGTCCATTCTCTAGTAGGTCTGTGTCTTTATTCCCATCTTGCCCCTAGGCTCTTCCTGGCCTTTTTTTTTTTTTTTAGATTCCATATATTTGTTAGCATACGGTATTTGTCTTTCTCTTTCTGACTTGCTTCACTCCATATGACAGACTCTAGGTCCGTCCACCTCACTACAAATAACTCAATTTCGTTTCTTTTTATGGCTGAGTAATATTCCATTGTATATATGTTTCACCATACTTTGAACATTCATTTCAATATTCCAAAAGTTAAAAAAAAGAATTCCAAAAGTAAGAGCTGAAGGTAGGTATTGGAAATGAGGTGTAGCCTGGAGATACTGATACTAATATAGAAAGGTCAAGGCATTTTAGAAATCACATCCACTCTTGCATATACAGTGGGGTTACCAAGGTGCTTCTGCAGTGAGGGCTCCCTGGAGTGCAGCTATGCAGAGAAACCAAGAAACATTCAGAGATGAGAGTTCCAGGTTGCTAAAGTTAGTAAATGGTAGAAGATGAGTTGTAAAAACAATAAGGGCCCAAAAGTAAGGGGAAAAAATAAGCCAAAAAACGACTTCAGTGTCATGGGACTTAAGATCCTTAAGGATGTACGTGGAATTGTCTCTTGGGCAAGAAAGTGGGAGTGTGGTACAAGCAAGTATAGGAAACTGGGTTTGCTGCTTTTATGAACTAGATTAGACCCTTCAGCGATGACAGTTATATCTATAACCAAGAAACATCCTTCCTTACTATTTATAAGCAAGTTATTAATTCTCAAAAATTCTCCAGTGTGTAATGTATCTACAATTCGCAGGTCTAGATTCTTTTTATTCCTGCAGTTGAAGTGTTTTTTTTAAATCTCAAAGTTATTTTCAGCACTCTCCTTTTTCTCCCCTAACTTTCCCCTGCCTACTGTGCCTTCATTTCCTGTACTTTCAAAATTACTATTCTTCAGGAAATGTAGGAGGATGGTGGTGATGGGGCTTCCAGTAAGCATACAGTTGCTCCTAGGATTCAGTACAATGTTATGAATGAATGATGGTGTCATCTAAGAATGAATTATCTGGCTGAAGTTTTTGGGTTACCTTGGCTAATGAATTGTTACAGGCTCCCACAAAAAGAGTTCTTAGGGGCTCCATGAGATCTTGAGAAAAATACTTCTGTCCTATATAGCTGCCTAATCAAGCTGACATAATCAGTAGGTTATTACCCAAGGATTAAAACTCAGTCTGTAGTTTCCATGAAACACTTTCTTCTTGTCATACAACAGTTGGCAGTTAACATGGCCATCTGGGGACTTCACTGGTAGTCCAGTGGTAAAGAATCTGCCTTCCAATGCAGGGGACCTGAGTTTGATCCCTGATCAGAGAACTAAGACCCCACATGCCCCGGGGCAACTACGCCCACACGCCACAACTACTGACCCCGCACTCCTCAACTAGAGAAGCCTGCGTGCCGCAAACTACAGAGCCCAGGAGCTCTGGAACCCGCACACCACAACTAGAGAAGAGAAAAACCCACACGTCACAACGAAAGATCCCGCATGCCTCGATGAAGATCCGGCATGCCACAACTAAAACCCAATGCAGCCAATAAATTAATTAATTAATTAAAGAAAGAAAAAACATGGCCACCATATGTGTTTGTTTAGGGATGTTCCAAAGAGGCAGACAGTTAGAATGGGAACTCAAATTGGTTTTATTAAATGTAGGAATTATTAACATTTTGGGTTTAATATTTCAAGTTGAACTTGAGTGAGTCTTTTTGTTACTCTGGGCTCAGAATAACGACTTTCTATTTTTCAAGAGCAAAATTTTAATAGCGTATTAAAAAACAATTTCCAAAGTCGATTTTAAAAGTTATTTGAGTTAGAGCCTTAAGTAGCACTTTTAGAATACAGTTTGATGAATAAAGCATGATTGACAATTAGTCACATGTGGATAGTACATTTTTGTCATAATACATAAAGGATTAAAATTTCAGAGTAAAAAAAAAAAAGGAAGGCAAACTATGTCAGTCCCGTTCTCTATGGAATTCATGTAAAGATTCAGACTATATCCAAAACATTCGTGGTTTATGTCTTTAAAACTTGTACAGTGAAGAAATTGCTTTGTGGAATGGGTCATTGAAATGAGAAATCTGCACGCATCTGAGACTTGGTTAGTAGGGTTTTAAGTGCTCCACAAAGTTCAGTGGCATTTTTTTCAATTGACACATCAGATATCCAACTGAGCTTAATTTTCTAAGAAAAAGTCTTTGGGCCTTGAAAAAAAAATAACCTAAAACCCATGGGAGACTTCCACATTTAGAAGGTATGCAGAAAAGTGGGAAGGCATGGTGATATGGAAGTTGTAAGGATTAGAAAATAAAGAAAAATAAAATTAATTCAGTTTCTTTTCTCTGTATCCTTTTATACCACACTGCTATTTAGGGTGACATTAGAATCAAGGATGCAGTATTTATAGAAGGATGTTACTCTACTGATAAGGTATTACAAAAAGCCTTGGCAACAATCTAAGACACAGCAGGGGAGCTGGAAGAGAGCTATTTTTGTAATGTTTAAAATTATCCTAAATTAAAAAAAAAAAAAACCCCGCTGGGCTTCAATCTTTAAATAGCCTGTTGTGGTGTAACTGATCAGAACATTAAATTCTGATAATTTACTACATAGAATGAAGCACATGTTGACAAATATTTATGTATGAAAAGCATTTTAGGTCATTTCTATGCAATTCAACGTCTAAAGTCATTTTTTTCCCAGTGGATTCTAGTCTAAAAATAGAAGACTATAACATGGAGACTCTATATTAAAATAATTCAACATATTCGACTTCTGGAAAACATAAATAACAACACACACACACACACACACACTCTAGAGCTACATTTATTGTCCTGGGATATTCCTATAAATCAGACTTAGATTAGACTGTTATTTGGTAACTTTCTCTTTCTTTATTTCTCTTTATTTTGTAAAAGCTTTGTTGGGATATATTTCACATAATGTGCAATTCACCTCTTTAAAGTATGCAATTCAATGATTTTTTGTATATACACAAATACATGCAATTGTCACCATGGCCAAGTTCAGAGTATTTTCATTACCTTGAAAAAAACCCCTACACCTGTTAGTTATCCCACATTATCTTCTACCTCATCCACCAGTCCTAAGCATCTGCTAACCTACTTAATGTTTCTATATGCTTTTCCCAATTCGAACTTCCATATAAATGGAATAATATGATATGTAGTCTTTTGTGACTGGCTTTTTTCACATAGCATAATGTTTTCAAGGTTCACCCATGCTGTAGCATGTATCAGTACTTCATTTCTTTTTAGGGCTGAATAGCATTTCATTTTATGGATCTGCCACATTTTGTTTATCCATTTATTGTTTCATAAATATTTTTTCCCCTAACTTTTGACTATTATGATAGTGTGGTGATGAGCATTAGTGTACGGTTTTTTTGTGTGTGTGAAC
This sequence comes from Delphinapterus leucas, assembly GCF_059928025.1. Lineage (NCBI taxonomy): Eukaryota > Metazoa > Chordata > Mammalia > Artiodactyla > Monodontidae > Delphinapterus > Delphinapterus leucas. The sequence goes on along the minus strand of NC_143137.1, from coordinate 66,381,823 downwards.
ACAAGTTTTCACTTCTCTTGGGCCTCATTCTCCTCTTAAAGTCTAAGCTTTGTGAAGAGAAAAGAGAATCTCTCATTCTATTTGAAACGTTTGTGTATGAAAACTAATACTGTGGAAAGGGAACCCTCTTGCACTGTGGGTGGGAATGTAAATTGATACAGTCACTATGGAGAACAGTATGGAGGTTCCTTAAAAAACTACAAATAGAACTACCATATGACCCAGCAATCCCACTACCAGGCATATACCCTGAGAATACCATAATTCAAAAAGAGTCATGTACCAAAATGTTCATTGCAGCTCTATTTACAATAGCCAGGACATGGAAGCAACCTAAGTGTCCATCAATAGATGAATAGATAAAGAAGATGTGACACATATATACAATGGAATATTACTCAGCCATAAAAAGAAACGAAATTGTTACTTGTAGTGAGGTGGATGGACCTAGAGTCTGTCATACAGAGTGAAGTAAGTCAGAAAGAGAAAAATAAATACTGTATGCTAACACATATATATGGAATCTAAAAAAAAAAAAAAAAAAAAAAGGTCATGAAGAGCCTAGGAGCAAGACGGGAATAAAGACACAGACCTACTAGAGAATGGACTTGAGGACACAGGAAGGGGGAAGGGTAAACTGGGACAAAGTGAGACAGTGGCATGGACATATATACACTACCAAATGTAAAACAGATAGCTAGTGGGAAGCAGCCGCATAGCATAGGGAGATCAGCTCAGTGCTTTGTGACCACCTAGAGGGGTGGGATAGGGAGGGTGGGAAGGAGGGAGACGCAAGAGGGAAGAGATATGGGGATATATGTATATGTATAACTGATTCACTTTGTTATACAGCAGAAACTAACACCATTGTAAAGCAATTATACTCCAATAAATTTGTTAAAAAAAACCCCAAAATGATGTCATCTTATATAAATATCCTACTAGAAGATTATTACCAATGGGTAGATATTTAAACTTTATTTGCTAGAGTTTCAAGATATTTGTTGTTACTGATGTTCCCTCCTAAGCCCCATATGGTTTGCTAGTATTCCCAATGACAAGGCCAACTTCTCTTGGTAAAAGCTTCCTATCCTTTCTGTCTATGAGATTAATCTTCCACCCTTTCTAGAGGAATCCCGAGACATGAAAAAAAGGGAAAAATATTCCAAAACCAAAAGTTTTGACACTTATGATATTTAGGTCTCTATAAGTCAATCCCATTAGCCTTGGAATTTTAGTATTGAGAGGCTCAGTGTAAAATAGAAAGATGCTCATGGACTATATTTTGGTCACACCCAGTGCTCAGTTTAAATCATACTTAACAAAATGTTTCATTTCATTTCTCTAGACAGCTTTATCATTATGTGTGTGTACGAACCTCAACATTAATGACTTTTTGTAATAAATGTGTTAAATGTTCAGGTTTAATTGAAGAAAGTATAAATTCTTTGTTTAAATTCAAGGCCAGAATTTGGCCCTTAATATGTAGTTGGTATTTACTTAACACACTCAAAGTTATAATTAGAATCCCTGCCTAAGCAAGATAATCTTAAATATAACTAGTGACTTTGACCACAGCAGCAGAAGAAACTTAGAGCAAAAGAAAATGCAAAGAAAACTTTAAACAGGCAGTGAAATTGAACTGTAATGGGATCTGGTGGAGGAGGGGGTGGTGTGTGAGATTCTTCACTTGTTTTACTATTGTATTTTGTATTTTTCAGGTCTTATATTTTGTATTATTTCTTGGAAAGAAGGCACTGAATATTCTTTTTTCAATATTCTTGTACCAATAAAGCAGTAATAACAGTATAAACTATGTCTCATAAAATAGTGAGAATTATTAACCTTGAAAAACTAAGTAAACAGCTATATTTTTAAAAGTTTTTTTGTAAATTTTGGGTCCTGAATAGATACTTTTCCAACCTTATTTGCTTCATTTTCCAAATAATTATTATATATTACATATAAAACAATATATAGAATAATACTAACATATAATATATAATTGATGACTACATATATCCTAAGTATGTATATTAAACTTAACACCTAAACTTCCTCTGTTTTTTCCATGCCTACTTCTCAAAATTCTTTATGGTTTTTTGACTAATAGAAAGTGAAGAGAGGGGAACAGGATGGAGTAACAGACATATATTCAGGATCTTCTGCAAGGGAGACAACCTAAACTCTGGCTTCTCCTGTATGAAATATATTCATTCACTTTGGAAAGAAATGTTGGTTGTTGCTGCCATACATGCATGCATACAAACACACACACACACACAATTTTGAACATATCTTAGTGAAAAGTATATTTATAATTTCATGGAATAAGGAAATTCTTAAATCATTGAAGAAACTATTAATTATTTCACAAATTCAATTTAGATACAGTAGAGAAAGACTAAATTTTGCCTAATTCTTCTAAGTTCTAGGTAATATTTAAGTACGTTTTCTATCGAGCTAACTGTATATACATATGCATACACATATCTCTATACTAAACCTTATTTAATAGTGGCAACCATCCTATTTTTCCATTTTATAGATTTTTAATGTGAATCAGATAAGAGTATTAAAAATGAATGGGTTGTGATGACGGTTGCACCCACTCAGTAAACTTACTAAAATCAGTGAATCGCACACTTGAAATGGTTGAATTTTATTTGTGTAAAATATACCTCAATAGAGTTGCTTTAAAAAATCAAGTTGGAAGCAATTTTAATAGTATCTCACATTTATATACTGCTTACCACTTGCCAGGATCTGTGGTAAACACTCTTCATGGATTTTCTTATTAATTACTCACAAGGATCTATAAGGTATGTACCATTAGTATTTCTAGATGAGGAAATTAATAGGCAGAAAGCTTATGCATGTTACCCAATATGACACAAATGCTCAGTGATGCCACTAAGAATATATGTCCTTCCTAAATATATGGTCACGGCGCATAGAAGTTATTCAAACTAAATTATAACATTTCAGTGGAGGTCAAAGCAAAATAATTTGTTGGTTGTTTTTAATAAAATTTTAAAGTAGCTGCTTATACAATACCTATGGCTTCATCACCAGACTAACCTCTGGACATTCTGCTATGTGATAGGGAATTTCCCTTCATTTAAAAAGGCAATTTGTGTTGATGATTCTGTGAATTGCTGCTAAAAGTATCCTAACTGGTACTACCCAGTTGATGTTAATGGTGGAAATGCCTACTTGGATTGAATGGGAAAAATATATTGTTATTTTTGTTAATTTATATGTTTAGTGGATCTAATAAAAATTAGGTAGTGGTATTTACAGTAAGCATTAATTAAATAATTTTATTATCTAATGAGTAATTACCCTAAAAATGCCCTTAGGAGAGTGGACTTTGTCACTCCCTTCTTCAGAAAAAGAAGAAGAAAAGAAACCAAACATACTGCAAAGAACAAAGCTTTGATCTCCTTCATTAACTAGAGCTGGTGCACACCAGCACTCTGATCTTCCTTTATTGCCTTAAATTGTATTAATCTCATTAGTTTTCATATCATAGGATGAAAGCAAGACTTCCTAGGATGGTGTGATAAAACTTTAGAACATACTTGAGTCACTAACATCTATTAGCCCTTGAGACACAGGGTCCTCACCTCTAAAACAGGAATGCAGGTAACTATCTGACAGATTTGTTGCAAAGCTCAGTAAACAATAAGAATGACCAAAAACAGTACTGGGATCATTATACTTACTAATGATGACAACAGATTTGAATAGATCTGCACTTCCCTTTTGCATCCACAGGAATGTGTGTCTGTGTGTGTTCAGGTGAGATTATTATTGCCTTTGAAACTTCAGCTCATCCTTGAAAGATGGGATTTTAGTTTCTAACGTTTCTAAAATCTCTTTGCAGAGGTACTAATGGTGTTTCGGTACTGGCTGCTTTTTTAAACAGTGATGCATCTCTAAGGAAAGACTAATATAAAAATTTGGTTTTCACATTTGAAATTTCTCACACATTGTAGGGTTAGAAATCAAAATTGAGATGTGAGATGAGTGAGCATTATCTAAGGATAAGGAAAAAGAATAAAGAAACATATACTCTTTCCAAGAGGGGGACACAGGCTGACTCCAGTCCATTGGAAATTAGGCAGACAACATGTGCTCACTGTCTCTTCCTTCACTGTAGGGTGGGTTCATCTACCAGTTCCCATTTTCTCACTTACTAAATAATATACAGTGTCTGTAAAAAGGTTATAGACAGAAAGGGAGAACAAGGTGAAAGTCACTGGCATTCTTCTTGAGCTGTCTGATATAGTATGACCTGATGTTACATGAAATGGTGAAGTGATGTAAGAAGGGAAGATTCTGAAACAATGTCAACCTTCAGAAGGACATGCACTTCTTATCCATTTATAAAGACTGGGAAATTGTAGGAATAACCTGTTGCTGACGTGAAGCTGGCTTCTGCTCTCGACCAGATGTGTGTGACCTTTGGCAAGTTATTTAACTTGTGCAGGCCTCACTCAGTTTCCTTATCATTAAAACAGTGAAACATCTGTCTTGTAGGGTGGTTGTAAGATCTCATTTGCTCATTTACTAGATATTTATTCATCATCTCTGAAGTACTAGGCTCTGTGTTAAACTCTGGGAATAATTTAGTAAATAGGAAAGAAACAGAGTTTGTGCTCTTACGAGTTTTTGTTATGGATGGAATTTACTATTTAATATATAGTTAAGTGTAAACTATAATTTATATGGTATTTGAGCAGATACATCAATATTGAAGATAATTACAGAATGCTGTAAATTCCGTGAAGGAAATATGAGAGGGAGAGATACAACTGTATCTTGACAACCAGTAGGGTTGTCAACATCAAACTCTAAGCAGAGCTGACTTTTGTCCCAAGATTGGAAGGATAGCAGCCACTCACATGAAGATCTTGACAAAGAGATCTCCAGGCACAAGGACCTACAAGTGGAGTGTCCTAGTGGCTGGAAAAGGCTTCCTGGGTCACAAAGAAAATGTGGCCTTTAAGTATAGAAACCTGAAAGCATGCGCCTGTCTGGATACCGGAATTGCTATGGACCTCTGGTTGCTATGTGTTCCTTATTCCTTCCTCTTTGGAATGCAGTGTTACTGAGACTGTACTCTTTGTCTCTCATTGTATGTTGGGTGCGTGAGAGTCAGCTCACTTGTCTTTTAACCCCACAGGTCTCTAGATCAAGAGCAACCACAGTGAGCAACTGTACCTGAGGATTCTCATCCACATTCAGACCCGATTCAGAACATGAGACTAGAATGTCCAGCCTGGTGTCATAATTGAATACAAAGTGATTGGAGACAGTGTGTTGGAAGGAAAAAGTGTATTTTGCAAGTGGGAAAGAAGTAAGTTGCTGTGCCCAAAAGGCAGATTGGTAGATTTTTAAAAAATAGCTGTAATAATTCCTACCATGCCCCTTTGAAAAATGACTTTACCATTCTTATCAAAAGCTAGAGCCTATTTCCCCTGCTCTTGAATTAGGGCTGGACTTGTGACTGGTTTTAATGGAGAGAGTGTTGCAGAAGTGACTGAGACTACCTTGGATGTCAAGTTCTTTGAACATGAGAGGCCACATGGAAGAGAAGAACTGGAGGACGCAAGTAAAACAGAGAGACAGAGAGAAAGAGAGAGGAAAAGAAAAGCTGGCAGCTTCCAGCCGTTTTAGAAATCCCATTTGCAGCCCTGGACATGTGAGTGAGATCGTCTGGGATATACCCACCATAGTTGAGCTGTCAAATGCCTACAGCTTTATGAATGATTCCAGAAGAGACTAGCAGAAGAACGGCCAAGATCTAAACGTGAGACATATGAAATGGTTGTTTTGAGGTTTGTTACTCAGATATAATTAGTAACAGATAACTGAAATAGTAAGTAAAGAATTACCCAAATAAATTGTGAGGAATACTGATATTCAAATTCAGGTGATGACTGAATTTAGTAAAAATCCAAGAAAGTACACTATTGTTGGGGTTCGTCAGAGCCATAATTATAACTTCAAAAACAATTTTTTGAAAATTCAGAAATATCTAGAAACACAGATGAAATGCTCATTATGTAAACTTCAAGTTGTAAGACTAAAAACTGATTTAAGAGTTATATGATCAATGAACTTTACAGCTCGTTTATAGAAATTATATTAAGAAATATTAACACTTTAGGGAAGAAATAACATCCTAATTATTTTATTGAACATTTAGTTATGTAACACTTAACTCTATAACTGGTACTGTTTTAAGTGCTTTAGGTAGATTAATTTATTAAATCTAATGAAACTTTATAAAGTACATAATCTAATCCCTATAAAGAAACTGAGTAATTGAGAGCCTAGGAAATGTGTCCAAGTTTGCATAGCTAATAAGTGACGGAGAAGCTTCTAACCCAGAGGGCCTCATGCCAGAGTCTGGTTCTTACCCCCAGGCTATGTTAATCATATTGGATTTTATCACCAGTACTACCAGGGGCAGTAAAAGTGCAGGTTAAAATGATGGCAGTTGGTATCACTACTCTCACTAAATTTCATGGACCTGAACTTTGCCTTAAAAAAGAGGAGGGTACCTAAGTGTGATGTATACTCTCATCATACATTATTTCAGGCTTTTGACAGTGACACAAAAATTGCTTTGACAGGTTGACAGCAAAGATTCACTTTGCTGATAGTCTATTTAAATATTTAAACTAAAAGATTATCATGGCCTGGATTAAAATATGAACAAAGAATTTTGAGGAAGGGATTTGGGGGCATTTATAAAAGGGAAACAGAGGATTTAGCAACAGATGCAGTTACAAGAAAAGACTGTTTCCTTTGCTCTTCCTGTTTCCAGCTGGAAATTGCACCTGGAAAGTCTACTTACCATCCTCAACATATTTCATAACTAGAATTTCATTAGATTATCACTAGGTCATTATTAGAATCTCAGGTCCTTAAGAATTCATTTGCCTATTTTCTCAACTCAACTAATCTTAAATGATTACTACCTCTTTGGGGAACAGACAGATTTGTATGATTCAATGAAATAGTTCATTTCTTGATGCTTCAGGAAAGTGATAACATAGTATTCTTTAAATGGCAGTAGAATATGTACCTGCTATGCTTCAAAAAACCACTGGTTTATTACAATTAAGATCACAATCAAATTTTCATATTTAATTAGCACAGGTAATCAATCCATTAGTTGATCCAATATCAATCCACTGATATTGGAGAAAAAAGCTAGAACTAAGTTGAATGTGATTCAATTTGAAATTGAATAATTCAGTATTAGCAAGCTGAACATAGGTTTATGGTTCTTATTTACTACGCCTGGGAAATTTTGGTTTTTTAAAAAAGAGTCTCAACTTCATGGAAGAAAATCTTAGAATATACAAAGTATTATTATGATACTACAGGTGACCAATGAAACAGCCTACTCATTCCTAAAGTACCTCACCAATTTTGAATATATCAACACAAATTAATCTAGTATTATTTATTTTGTAGGTAAACATTAAAACTTCTTCAGATTATTATAAAGTAAAACACATATTGTGAATCCAATTCACCAGCCATGTTCTTTGCCTGCGTCTAAACGTCTTTGAACACCAGTAATCAATGCCTTCTTAGTTTCTCTTTCATTTTTCCCCAGTATTAATTTCTAATCTGCAGAGCTATAATTTTACTAAGCAAAGGCAGTAAGTAAATATGATAGCTTTTATTTTTTTGTCTAGTATGTGCTATCACCTCCTTCATGTTTTTATCCTAAGGAAGGAGATAAGTAAATATGGAATCAATGCGTAACTAAAGGTGGTATTTCACAAAATCACCAATAGAAGTTATTGACATTCATTGAGTGTATGCTCACCACTTTATCAAAAACTCAACAATCATTTCTTTAACCTATAGTGAGCAGCTAGTGTGCCAGACACAGGGGTTAACAGGGAAAAAAAGACCCAACTGGCAAGATATTCCCAGTCTACTATGAGAGAAGGGTGATGCCTTTCTTTGTGTATTGATACTGATGTACAGTTCATTGTGGTAAGAGACAATCAGTTCTGTATGGAAAACCTAGATTAGCCTAGTCCTAAACTACGTCAGACACTTCCATCCTATAAGATGATGACTGAGCTTTAGGACAGAAATTTTAGAAGTCACTTTCAGACACCTTTCTTCCTTTGACAGGACAGATATCACAAGCTGTAGTAGAGTTGAAATTATTTGCAAAGCAACATTATACAGGAGTTTTTATTACATGTGTAGTCAGGGCTAATGATTACCAACTCAAAACCAAAGAAAACGTTAAAGGATGTATACTGTTGCTAAATTTTTATTTCACTAAGAAATTGATTAATAAGCGGTCATACTACTTCAGTCTTTAGCATATTTTATATGAAGGCCATAAACTAAATCCCTCTTTACATATTTGCAGTTTTATAGTTTCAAATATCAGAACCATTTCATTTCATTAGACAGCTAATTACTTCTTTATGCAGATCCCACTAAAAGCAGAAAGTTATACTTGGAAAACCTTCTACATTTTCTTGAATACTATTGATAAGGGAAATGGTAAGATCTGCTAGTTCAATATTCTAATGAAGTTGTTACACATGATAAAATACCAGGTAATTATTGCATAACAGTTTGTTTTTAGAGCTCTTTATAAAAATCTGATTATTTAGGTGAAAATTCTCATAATATTAAAGTTATTCTCTCCCTAACAGGATTACAAGCTTCTGTAAAATAGAGACTATGTTCTATTCTTTATCCCCCGTTGTAACAAATACAGGGCCAAGAAAAAAGCAGTTAATAACTGTCCTGGGCAACAAGTGAATTGCTACCATTTACTCTGAAGACATCCTGCCTCTCCATAAAGTGTTCATTTCTTAGCAGTCTTGTTTCTTTCATGGTACAGTTCCCCCCTGGCTACAACTGATGGGTCCAGAGGAGGATATATAACCCAAACTGTACTTATCAGCATCCTTCTCTAAGGACATTAGTTGAGATCACCAAAAGATCAGGCTCTTTACAGACCTCGGAAATGGTTGTAAATGAATCCAGGCGCTCAAGACAGCCACTCATAGCAGCCCAGTGACTGTGTATTGATTAGTTGATTTTTATCTCAAGAATCAGAAAAAAAAGAGAGAAAATTTATAAATAAAAAGCATTTATTCCAAATGTTCAAAAACTGGCATTTTCTTTCTTTTCCCTCTCATGAATGACTAATTTTAAGAATTAAATTAAAAATCAAAGTAGGTTTATTTTTCCAATTACAGTCATTCTAGAAAAACATAACCTTTTCTAATATAAATATGGCATTATAACAAATCCAGATAACACAAAAAGTATATATTATTGAAAAATTTGAAAAAACCTATAACCGTACTGTATAGAAATACCATATATATATTTTTTTCCCTAGACACACACACACATATTTTAAACAAAAATGCGACTGTGTACTGCATGGTTTTTGTATAAGTTTTTCCTTTATACTATTAAGAGAACATATTTTTAGGCCAGCAAATGTACATCTTCATTATCATTTTAATGATAATGCCAAAATTTACACTGCATTATGTGGATAATAGTGTAATTAATTTATCAAACTGATACTGATGAAAGAAATCAAAGATGACACAAACATAGGAAGAGATATACCGTGTTCTTGGATTGGAAGAATCAACATTGTGAAAATGACTGTACTACCCAAAGCAATCTACAGATTCAATGCAATCCCTATCAAATTACCAAGGGCATTTTCACAGAATTAGAACAAAAAATTTTACAATTTGTAGGGAAACACAGAAGACCCCGAATAGCCAAAGCAATCTTGAGAAAGAAAAACCGAGCTGGAGGAATCAGGCTCCCTGACTTCAGACTATACTACAAAGCTACAGTAATCAAAACAGTATGGTACTGGCACAAAAAGAGAAATATAGATCAATGGAACAGGATAGAAAGCCCCAAAATAAACCCACACATCTATGGTCAATTAATCTACAACAAAGGAGGCAAGCATACACAATGGAGAAAAGACAGTCTCTTCAATAAATGGTGCTTGGGGAAACTGGACAGCTACATGTACAAGTATGAAATTAGAACACTCCCTAACACCATACACAAAAATAAACTCAAAATGGATTAAAGACGTAAATGTAAGGGCAGACACTATAAAACTCTTAGAGGAAAACACAGGCAGAACACTCTGACATAAATTGCAGCAAGATCTTTTTTGATCCACCTCGCATATTTTGAATATTCAAGTAGTTTTCAATATTTTAAAAAGATTTTATTAGAGCAGATTGAGGTTTACAACAAAACTGAGAGGGGGAAAAAAGATTTCCAATATACTTCCTGCCCGCTCATATGCATAGCATCTCCATTATCAAATCAATCAGTAGAATGGTACATTTTCAGTAGGTTGAACCTTCATTGACCCATCATCATCAACCAAAGTCAACAGTTTACCTTAGTGTTCACTCTTGGTGTTACATATGCTATGGGTTTGGACAATGTATAATGGCATATATCCATCATTATAACACTGTACAAAGAATTTTCACTGCCCTAAAAATCCTCTGTGCTCATTCTATGCATCTCTTCCCTCCACTCTGGCAACCACTGATCTTTTTAAGTCTCCATAGCTTTGTCATTTCCATATCATGCTGTTGGAATCACAGTTTAACCTTTTTAGATTGGCTTCTTTCACTTAGTGCTATATATTTAAGTTGCCTGCATATCTTTTCATGGCTTGATGGCTCATTTGTTTTTAGCACTGAATAGCATTCCATTGTCGGGATGCATCTCAGTTCATTTATGCATTCACCTGGAAGGCAGGTTTTTGTGTTGACGTAAGTTTTTAACTTTTTTGGGTGGAGTTTTCTTTTAAACTAAGGAATTCTCAAATTAAAGTTGATGAATTCAACTCTTTTACATCAATTTCTACACTTGATTTTAAGAATAGAAGCTGTAAGAATTACTGAGAAAATATCGTTGGCCCTCTTAAGTCTCCTTTCTTTGTCAGAGTCAGAGCAAGGATACAGGAGATGTTCTAAAATTTGCCATATGTGGGTTTAATTTTATAAAAACTTACATTTGCTACAGCAGATAACTTTAAGCATTGAACCTGTTGATCTTCAAGGTATTTAAAATCCTCTTTTCCTCTTTTGAACTTGTTTTCTAAGCATCTGTGTCATATTTCCTTGAACTCTGAGACCAAATTCTAACTTAGAAAATTGATTTCCATTTGGCTTATTGAGAGACCGGATAGAGATTAGTGAGGGACTGTCAAAGCCTTTTGACTTACAATGGGTGGAGCCTATCAAAGTATTGTTTCTATGTACTAAACTCTGCTAGGCATTTTAGGAACAGGATGCTCTGATGATATTTGTCTGGAGTGATTTCCTGTTTACTCTGGCACAGTGATATCTGAGTGAGTCAGACTGCAGTGGGGAAACATCACAGGCTGTGTGATCTAACAGCTTCTCCCATGTTCTCATACTCTTGCCAATAGCTAAACTGATGCCATGTTTACCACTCAGAGTTTGAGTTGTGACACACCATGCAAATTGTGGCATCAGATTGGCCATCTGAGCTTCTTCATGTGTATTGCAATGATCTTTTTTATTGCTATTTAATCATATTGAGTATGCCAGGGAGTCTGTTCTTTTGTCCACCTGAGTGAGTTGCCTTTCTTTTTGTGGTACTTTTATTATTCTTTTCAGAAAGAATGCTACGATAGACAGTTGGTCAGGTATCATGAAAAAACTAACTTTACCTAGTGAAAACTATAACCATTCAGAACAAAATTACCATGTAGGCTGAGAAAAGATGGCTTTGGGGCTTAAGAAAAAATATATTTTATAATGTTTTGAGTTCATAAATTGTTTTTGAATGTAAAAAAGATGAAACTGTAGGAATATATATATTGATGAAAGCTATATGAATATATATTATTTTCAGCTACTTCATAGAATTTTGTAAGAAGGAAGATAGATGACTATTTATTAGCTATGATTTTAGACAAGCTCCTACTCACATCACCAACTTTTTTTGTTTGTGTTTTTGTTTTTTGGCCAAGCTACAGGGCATGCGGGATCCCAGTTCCCCAACCAGGGATCGACGCCCCCTGCAGTGGAAGCATGGAGTCTTAACCACTGGACTGCCAGGGAAGTCCCTCATCACCAACCTTTTAAAAGCTTCTATCCCCAATATTAAAGATAACAAATTCTGTGATCAGAGTTTTGAAACACTGGGTACAATCTGGTCCCTATGCTAAAGTTCAAGTGCTGCAAAGAGGCATAAGAACCTAAGTCTTATTAGTACTGATAATTTACTCTCCAGAGTAAACCAGATTAATATATCCTTTTATGAGGGCACATTTTAATAGAAAGCAAATACAGAGAGACCATGAGGACCCTGAGTGTCTATTAAGAAGAGAAAGGCTTCCAATAAAAAATGGGATTAGAAGAGAAGGAGAAAAATGAAAGAAAGGGATTTTTTAAAAAGTACTTACTTTATTTAAGCTTTCTCCAGAAAGACTCTGAGAAAAAGATTCATGTGCAAGTAGTTGATTTGGAAGGAAATAATTTCAGAGGCTCCAGAAAGAAAATAAGGAGTAAAAAAGGAAAGAGAAGGTATCTAAGACAGGAGAGCCAGAGACTACAGCTTCCTTGAAGGTACTGTGAGAAGTAATCACAAATAATAGTAGTGAAGAACGGTGGGAGTGAAACAGGAAGGAGGAAGAAACACAAGAATTTATTATTAAGGTGGATGGATGACTGGGCTCAATATCTCAGGACCTTCTAAGGGGTCTTCTTAGATGCATCTCACAACTGTCCCTCTGTCTACGTGAGAAAACGAAGAAGCATTGATCCATTTACATAACACAGAGTGTGGCGGGAAAATAAATCTCTTTTGTAGTGAAATGGACCTGGGTTTATAGCTCGGCACTGCCTGCTTACTAGCTATACAGAATAGTTAGAGTTTTAACTTACATATTTAAAATAAGGGATAACAATACCTATTTTTTTTTCTGGTAAAACCCAGATAGCTACTTCAGAGTTTTCCAACAATGAAAGATTCTTCCAAATGTAGATCTCAAATTATGTTTCCCTAAAAATAACAAAGAGGAAAATCTTCTACTTTGAGATTCAGACTTTTCTCTTGTGACACAAAACTTGAACTCGATTACTGAACAGAGCTATTAACTTTATTACTGGTTTAACCTTACATTGTTTTGATGGAAGCAGGAATGTAGAAGAAAGCATTGAAAAAATGATACTAATTATATTTCATTAATTGTAATAGTACGAACTGGATTTATGAACCTTTTAACATCTTCTCCATGTATATCGACTGGTAAATATAAACTTCAATAGTATTTCATTAATTATTTAAATATATTTGAATGACTTAATTTTAGAAAGCCAAATATAGTATTAAATATAGATAAATTAATATATCTATAAATTCTATAAAGGAAATATAGCTAAGAGGCCAAGGCATTTTGAGATTGGCTTTACAATAAGCTCTCCATCTATTCCTGATGACTGTATACAATATAAATAAAACCATGTAACTTTTCAGCAGGCTCTACAGAGCCTATGAATCATTATGAGTCACTTAGGAGTTTGTGAAATGCTTTCCCTCATTTTTGCCACTTTCTGGTAAGACAGAACATAAATCTGGCCCAAACTATAACATAATACAGACTTGATATATATTCCTAAAAAGTCAGACATCAATTTTGATAGTTAAACAACACAGATATTTAATTACTAAATTGTAATAAAACAAACTGTCAACAACAGAGTTCCTTAGATTCCTCATTCTCTTAGTCTGCCCCTTTTAAATATGAAGGATTTCACTTATGTGCAAATAGATGTTCATCCATTTTATAAAAACTTACTAGCAAAGGAGAGAGAGTGAGATCAAAATTCTGTGAGTGTTAAGTCTTAGATGGTAGTAATTGCCTTTTCCGCATGTCACACTAGGGAGGAAAAGTCCACTCCCAAAGGGCGCATCACCTTCACTCCACTGTCTCACTCATTGGGGAGATTTTGTAATATCACAAAGACCTTTGCTCCAGGGTAAAGCAGCTGTTCTGGGTGCTTGCCAACTGAATGATGGTCTAACAAAATCTGTCAGCAGAGGAAACACACCACATCCTCATACTCACGTTGTGGCTGCTCTCTCTTTCCCCTTTCAGCATACCCCTTGGGACACTGCCTTATACAGAAGGCCAAACGAGGGTGACATACATGTGAACATATGGCACTGCCCTCCGGGGGTAATGTACATGGAAGCATATGGTGCTGCCCTGTTACTGGTCAGCAAACACAGGAAGAACTATGCCATAGTTACCTTGTTGACTTTCCATATGCTTCTGAATTGTCCCTGCAAGTGGATAATTTGCCCTCATTTTCCTCCAAAATTCTTTCTAGATATAAAGGAATGTTTCAGCTATGTAAAATTCAGTAAGTAGTCATCTAAATATATATGTTTCTAAAGAAGTAGATAACTATAATTATATATAGTCATATATACACATATATTTGATCATGTATATGTGTGTGGAGATATACATACACACATATGTGATATGTATTGTGTGCATACACACAAGCCTAGAAGAAAAAAATACCATTTAATTTTTTTTGTATTTCATTTTTAAGCGTTTTATTCTGACATATACTAAAAAATAATTTTCAGTTTGCTGCTCTTTTTCAGTTTTTTACATCCAGGTATTTTCATTCTATCTGACTAATTTACTCATGCTGTATCCTTTTGATTTTAATGTAGAACCGGTTCTCCTAAGAAGCCTGATATCCTAAATTTAGAATAGATGACTCTTCTAGGGACTGCTGTAAGTCTCGGTTCTTTCTCACCACTGCACTCATCATTGCCTAAACATTTGACACTATTAACCACAGTGCACAATCATCACGGGGAAAAGACCACGTCTATCTTTTTTCATCATAGTGCTTCTCTCATGGCTACCATGGGTCCAAACGAGATAGGTTATCAAAAAATACTGGGTGATTGCATGAAGGAATATATTCATATAGGTTAGAGATTATAAAGACCTGAACAAAGACAAGAGTAATAAAGATAGGACATTTTGTAGAAAGCTTAGTATCTAATAACTGTTTGGATATGGGGATTAATCAAAAAGGCAGAATCAAAAAGGAATCTGAGTTTTCTAGCTTATGATGATGAAAGTAAATACAGAGAACTGTATTTCCCTTGTGGGGGTGGAGAGAGAAGAGAGGCCAAAATTTCCCCTTTCTGCTGCCTCCAGTGACCAAACGTGCTCAATTTCTTCCTTTCCAGTATTTGGGATAAGTGCTACCATGTTATTATAAGAAAAAAAATTTTGTGTCCCATCTCCCCATTTCCCACTGGTTTGATGATCTGTGGTCCCTAGTTGACATGATCCAATCTCAAGGCTATACCAATCCATCATCTGATGTTGACAAACCAAGTGTAACATCAACACCCTAAAGACTACACACAGTTGAGGCTCTCCACTGATGCATGCTTTTCTGTCTGTAGAGGGTAGTGTTGTTCCTACAACTTCATGGAGCTGTCGTAGAACATTACTCAGTACAACATCATTTTGGCTGCCAAGGAGCTCTCTTCTTTTGTTGCTGCTTTGACTATGCTTTTTTTTTTTTTTTTTTACAGGCCATTTATTATTTGTTGAGTTCTCAGAAAAACTTTTCAGGTCAGGAGACAATATGATGATATATTCAAAATACTGAAAGAAAAAACACTGTCAAGCAAGAATACTATACCTGACAAAACTGCCTTTCAGAAATGAAGGAGAGATAAAGACTTTCTCAAATAAGCAAAAGCTGAGAGAGTTTATCATCATCAGACCTGCCTTACCAAAAATGCTAAAGAGATTTCTTCAAGTGGAAACAAAAAGATGGTAATTAATACTGTAAAAGCATCTGAAGGTTGGTATAAAACATACTGGTAATGGTAAATATGTCAAAGTTAAATTCTCTAATATTGTACTGGTGCTGTATAACTTATCTACAATTCTAGGTTAAAAGATAACAAATGAATTAAAAGTAACCATAACCGTACAAAAGTGGTTCATTGTTGGATACACAGTATAAAAAATACGTAATTTGTGATATCAATAACCTAAAATATGAAGGAAGAGAAATAAAAGTGTAAAGTTTAAAAATGCTATAGAACTTAATGCTATTGAAGTAAAAGAGGGTGCTATAAATATAACATATTTTACGTAAGCCTTTGGTAACAAAGGAAAAACCTGTAATAGAGAAGTCAAAGCCTGCAAATACAAAATGTCATAAAATCACAGAGGAAGGCAGAAGATGAGAAGCAAGGAACAATGAACCTACAAAATAATCAGAAACAATTAAAATGACAATAGCAAATCCTTAATTATCAGTAATTACTTTAAATGTACATTGATTAAATTCTCCAATCAAAAGACACAGAATGTCTGAATGGATTATAAAAAAAAAAAACATGATCCAATGATATGCTGCCTATAAGATAATTACTTTAGCTTTAAAGACACACACGGACTGAGAATGAAGGGATGGAAAAAGATTATTCTAAGAAAAGAAGAGGAAGCAGTAGCAGCTACACTTATATCATACAAAATAGTCTTTAAACTAAAATTGCTCAAAAAAGTCACTATATAATGATAGAGGGCTCAATCCATAAAGAAGATATTAACAACTGTAAATGCACTCAACATTGGAGCAACTAAATAGGTAAAGCAAATACAAATAAAACCAAAAGAGAAAATATATACCAATGCAATAATAGTTGAAGACTTAATTCACTCTTAACCATGGATATATCATCCAGACAATAAGGAAACGTCAAATTTCAACAATATAGAACAAATTAACCTAATAGACATAAAAAAATAAGTGATAAACTAACAAAAAAGAAACAGACTCATAGATACAGAGAACAAACTAGTGGTTACCAGTGGGAAGAAGGGTGGGGAGCATGGCAAGATATGGGAAAGGGATTAGAGGTACAAACTACTAGGTATAAAATAAGATACAAGGATGCAATGTACAGCACAGGGAATGGAGCCCATATTTTACAATAACTATAAATTGAGTATAATCTATAAAACATTGAATCAGTACGCTGTATACCTAAAACTAATACATTGTAAATAAAATATACTTCAATTAAAAAAAAAGAAAGATCTTAAATAAACTAACTTTACACCTAAAGGAACTAGAAAAAGAAAAAGAAACTAAGCCCAAAGTTAACAGAAGAGATAACATAATAAAGATTAGAGCAGAAATAAACTAGAGAATAGGAAAACAATAGAAAAGATTCACAAAGCTAAGACTTGGTTTTCTGAAAAGATAAACAAAATTGACAGACCTTTAGACAGACTAACCAAAAAAAGAAAGAAGACTAAAATCAGTAAAATTGTAAATTAAAGAGGAGACATTACAACTGATACCACAGAAATACAAAGGATCAAAAGAGACTACTATAAACAACTATATGCCAACAAACTGGACAATCTAGAAGAAACAAATTCCTAGCAACATAACCTACCAAGGATGAATCAGAGAGAAATAGAAAATCTATGCAGAGCAGTAATGAGTAAGGAGATTGAATCAGTAATCAGAATCCTCCCAATGAAAAAGAGCTCAGGATTGGAAGTTTTCAGTGGTGAATTCTGCCAAGTGTTTAGAGAATTAACACAAATACCTCTCAAACTCTTTCAAAAACTGAAGAGGAGGGATCACTCCCAAACTTATTTTATGAGGCCAACATTACCCTGATACCAAAGCCAGATAAGGATACTACAGGAAAACGACAGGCCAATATCCCTGATGCATACAGATACAAAAACTCTCAAGAAAATAGAAGCAAACTGAATTCTCCAGTACACTGAAATGATAACATTAAATTTATTCCTAGATATTTTACTCATCTTGTTGCAATTGAAAATGGGATGGTTTCCTTAATTTCTCTTTCTGCTAGTTTGTTGTCAGTGTATAGAAATGAAACAGGTTTTTGTATATTGATTTTGTACCCTGCAATTTTACTGTATTCATTTATTATCTCTAACAGTTTTGGAGTGGAATCTTTAGGGTTTTTTATATATAATATTGTGTACATTAAAAGCATCCCTGGGATACAAGAATGGTTCAACTTATGCAAATCAATAAACATATCACAGTAAGAGAATGAAAGACAGAAATCATATGATCATCTCAACAGATGCAGAAAAAGCATTTGAAAAGTTTAACATCATGATAAAACATTTATGATAAAAACTCTGAACAAATTGGGTGTATAGGAATGTGCCTCAACATAAGCAAAGACCATCTATGATAAGCCCACAGCTGACATCATGCTAAACTGTAAAATATTGAAAGATTTCCCTCAAAGAAAAGGAGCTGGACAAGGGTGTCTACTCTTGCCACTCCTGTTCAACGGAGCACTGAAAATCCTAGCCAGAGCAATCAGGTGAGAAAGTAAAGAAAAGGCATCAGTATTGGAAAGAAGAAGTAAAATTTTCTCTGTTTACAGCTGTTACACTTTTATGTATAGAAGATCCCAAAGACTCCACCAAAAAGCTGTTAGATCTAATCAACAAATTCTGTAAAGTTGCACAATAAAAAAAAAAAAATCAGTATGCAAAGAGACTGACATCAGCATCAAGGCAGTGTGAGATGCTTCCTCTACCTCCCCCTTTCAAACAACTACTAGTAAAACAGCCATAACCTAAGAAAAGTTCCTCTGTCAGACACACCAGGATGCTGCAGAAATCCACACCTGTACATCAGAAGGTGGGTGTATTGGAATACATAAAGGAGGCCTAACTGGGGGACAGCAGAGGTGGTGCCCATGATCTCGGCCTCCTGTCTGTGGTACCTGAGCCTGTACCCCCAGATAACCTAGTAGCAACAGGGGAGGAAGTGCACACAGCTCTGGTCTCTTAACCACAGTGGTGCCTGCAGCCTCAGGAAACCAGGCAGCAGTAGCAGCAGGGCCTGCAACTCTGGCCACCCCAGCCTGTGGCGACACCTGCAAATCTAATAACCCTGGATGCAACAGAAATGCCTGTGACCTTAGCTCCACCCTGCACTGCCTATCGTGGTGGTTGTGCCTGTGATTCAGGCAACACTGGAAGGTGCTGCCATCTTGGTGCTCCTGACAATGATGCCAGCAACACTGGCAACAGCAAATCACAGTGACCCCAGAGGTTCAAGCAGGGACAATGAGAGCTAGCATCACCTACTGCAAAACAAAAGAAAGGCCTCTAATTACTAACTTGTTATATTGTCAGAAGAAAGTAAAAAAAAAAAAAAAAATCTAAATAAGAAAGATGTTCACTACTTCAAATGAGCCAGTAGAGGAATGACACACCAAGAACCATGAAAAACAATGATAACATGGTGTCACAAAAAGAAAATGGCAATTCTCCAGAAACCAAACTTAAAGTCATGGAAGATTATGATCTAAGTGATAGAGAATTCAAAATAGCTGTCATGAAGGAATTCACTGAGCTATAAGAAAACTCAGAAAGGCAGTTCAATATGCTCAGGAATAAAATTAATGAGCAGAAAGAATACTTTACCAAAGAGATTAAAACTCTAAAAAACTACAAACAAATTCTGGAGCTGAAGAACTCAATAAATGAGATGAAGAATACACTGGAAAATGTTGGAAATAGAGCAGACCAAATGGAAGAGAGAATTAGTGAGCTCTAAGATATAAATCTAGAAATGATTCAGATAAAAGAGAACTAAAATTTTTTAAAAAATGAATGTATAAGAACTCTTCAACTCCATTAGGAAAGGCAATACAGGGACAATGGGTATCCCAGAAGGAGAAGAGAAGGAAAAAGGAGCAGAGAGTTTATTTAAAGAAATGATAGCTGAGAACTTCCCAGGGGAAGGAATTGGATACACAATTCAACAAAGCTAAGAGAACAGCTAATTATCTCAACATAAAATACCTTCTCCAAGATATATTATGTGTCCAAAAAATTTTAGGGGCTTCCCTGGTGGCGCAGTGGTTAAGAATCCTCCTGCCAATGTAGGGGACACGGGCTTGAGCCCTGGTCCAGGAAGATCCCACATGCTGCGGAGCAACTAAGCCCGTGAGCCACAACTACTGAAGCCCAGGCACCTAGAGCCCGTGCTCAAACAACCCAATTAAAAAATGGATAGAAGTGAATAGACATTTCTCCAAAGAAGACATACAGATGGCCAAAAAGCACATGAAAACATGCTTAACATCACTAATTATTAGAGAAATGCAAATCAAAATGACAATGAGGTATCACTTCAGACTGGTCAGAATGGCTAACATCAAAAAATCTTCAAACAATAAATGCCGGAGAGGGTGTGGAGAAAAGGAAACCCTCCTACACTGTTGGTGGGAATGTAAATTGGTGCAGCCACTATGGAGGACACTATGGAGGTTCCTTAAAAAAATAAAAATAGAGCTACCATATGATCCAGCAATCCCACTCCTGGGCGTATATCTAGAGGAAAACATGATTCAAAAGGATACATGCACCCCAGTGTTCACTGAAGTGTTGTTTACAATGGCCAAGACATGGAAGCAACCTAATTGTCCATCGACAGACGAATGAATAAAGAAGATGTGGTACATATATACAATGGAATATTACTCGGCCATTAAAACGAATGAAATAATGCCATCTGTAACAACATGGATGGACCTGGAGATTATCATACTAAGTCAAGTAAGTCAGATGGAGAAAGAAAAATATTATATGATATCACTCATATGCAGAATCTAATTTTAAGAAGTAATACAAATGGAACTTCCCTAGTGGGGCAGTGGTTAAGAATTTGCCTGCCAATGCAGGGGACATGGGTTCGAGCCCTGGTCCGGGAAGATCCCACATGCCGCGGAGCAACTAAGCCCATGCACCACAACTGTTGAAGCCTGCTCACCTAGAGCCTGTGCTCCGCAACAAGAGAAGCCACCGCAATGAGAAGCCCGAGCACCCCAGCAAAGAGTAGTCCCTGCTCACTGCAGCTAGAGAAAGCCCATGCTCAGCAGTGAACACCCAATGCAGCCAAAAATGAATAAGTAAAAATAAATAATTTTATCAAAAAAATTTTTGTTTTAAAGGCAGGCCGAGGAAAAAAAGACAGTAACCTGCAAAGGAACTCCCATTAGGCTATCAGCAGGTTTCTCAGGAGAAACTCTATAGGTTAGGAGAGAGTAAAATGACATACTCAAAATATTGAAAGATAAAAAATGTCAGCCAAGAACACGCTGTTCGGCAATGTTATCTTGCAGATATGAAGGAGAAATAAAGGCTTTCCCAGACAAACAAAAGCTGAGGGAGTTCATCAACACTAGATCTCCCTTACAAGAAATACTAAAAGAAGCTCTTCTACCTGAAATGAAAAGGCAAAAACACACAAAACTTTAAGATGACAAATAGACAAAAAGAATCAGAAAATTGCAAGTCTATGTCAGAATAGGTTGTTAAACACTTAGTTATAGCATAAAGGTTGAAGAGGAGAAAAAGCAGTAAAAATAACTATAGCTATTGATATTTTAATTTGGTAACAAACTCACAACATAAATAGGGATAATTTGAGACAACAAAAACATAAAAGGGGAAGAGGAATAAGAACCCATATAAGCAAACGAAGATAAGATGCTATCTGCAGAAAAAGGATAATTTTATCTGTGAGACGTTTTATACACAAAACATAAATCTAGAGCAGAGACTAAAAACATAACAGAGTAAATTAAGAAAAACATCAGAGAAAACCAATAAACGAAAATGGCAGACAGAAACACAAGGAAAAAGAAACAAAAGAGATATAGAGCAACCACAATGGCAGTACTAAGTCTTCATTTATCCGTAATCATCCTAAATATAAATGGAGTGGATTCACCAATCAAAGGACAGAGTGGTTGGATGGATTAAAAGATAAGACCTACTTATATGCTACCTCCAGGAGACTCAGCTCCAAAGAGAAACATAGGCTAAAAGTAAAGAGATGGAAAATGATACTCCAAGCAAATAGAAGCCAAAAGAAATCTGGTGTAGCTACAGTCATATCAGACAGAAGAGACTTCAAGCCAATAAAGGTAAGGAGCAAAGATAGACAGTATGTAATGATAAAGGGGAAAATCCATCAGGAAGACATAACATTTATTAATATATATACACCTATCTTAGGAGTACCAAAACATATAAAACAATTATTAATAGATCTGAAGGGAGAAGCTGACAGCAATACAGTAATAGTAGGGGACTTTAACCCCCACTTACATCAATGAATAGGTCGTCCAGACAGAAAGTCAACAAGGAAACACTGGCCTTAAATGAAACATTAGATCAAATGGACGTAATAGACTTAAATAGAACATTCCATCTGAACACAGAATCCACATTCTTCTCAAATGTGCATGGAACATTTTTAAGGATAGACCATATGTTGGGGTACAAAATAAGTCTCAATAAATTTAAGGAAATTGAAATCATATCAAGCATCTTTTCTGATCATAATAGTATGAAAATAGAAATCAGCTATAAGAAGAAAGCTAGAAAAATCAGAAATATCTGAAGACTAAAACATATGTCACTGAATACTGGGTCAACAAAGAAATCAAACGAGAAATCCAAAATACCTGAAGAAAAACAAAAATGAAATATGACATACCAAAATCTATGGGATGCAGCAAAGCAGTACTAAGAGAGAAGTTTATAGCAGTACAGGCCCACCTCAAAAAACAAGAAAAATCTCAGATAAACAATCTAATCTCACACCTCAAGGAACTAGAAAAGGAAGAACAAACAAAGCCCAAAGTCAGTAGAGGGTAAGAAAGAAAAAACAATCAGAGTTGAAATAAATGAAATAGAGACTAAAGAAAAAAAAGTAAAAGATCAATGAAACTAAGAACTCATTCTTTGAAAAAAAAAATTGACAAACCTTTAGTTAGACTCACTAAGAAAAAAAAGAGAGAAGGCTCAGGTAAAATCAGAAAGGAAATAAGGAAATTAAAATGTAATTTCTTTTTTTTTTTTTTTTTAAATGTAATTTCTTATAAGGAATTATAAGAGAATGCTATGAACAGCTATGTACCAATAAACTGGACAATCTACAAGAAATGGGAAATTCTTAGAATAATACAACCTTTCAAGACTGAATTGTGAAGAAATAGAAAATCTGAACAGACTGTTCACTAGTAAGGAAAATTAAAAACAGTAATCAAAAATATTCCAAAAACTGAAGTTCAGGACCAGAAAACTTCACAGGTGAATTCTACCAAACATTCAAATAAGATTTACTACCTACCCTTCTCAGACCCTTCTAAAAACTGAAGAGGATGGAATCGTTCCTAACTCATTTTACAAGGCCAACATTACCATGATACCAAAACCAGACAATGAAAACACACAAAAGGAAATTACAGGCCAATATCTCTGATGAAAATAGATACAAAAATCTGCAACAAAATTTTAGCAGACCAAATATAACAATATATTATAAGCACCATAAATCATGATCAAGTGGGATTAATCCAGGGATGCAAGTATGGTTCATCTGAAAATCAACATAATACACCACCTTAATAAGATAAAAGATAAAAATCATATAATCATTTCAAAAGATGCAGAAAAAGCATTTGACAAGAGTCAATACACATTTATGATAAAAACTTTCAATGAAATGTATATAGAGGGAATATCATGGCCATATATGACAAATCCACAGCTAACATTATACTCAACAGTGAAAAAAAGAAAGCTATCCCTCTAAGATCAGGAGCAAGACAAGGATGCCCACTCTCACGACTATTCAACATAGTATTGGAAGTCCTAGCCAGAGCAATTAGGCAAGAAAAACATAAAAGGCATCCAAATTGGAAAGGAAGAAATAAAACTGTCACGATTTGTGCATGACATGATATTATACATAGAAAATCCTAAAGACTTTACTCAAAACTCTTAGAAATAATAAGTGAATACAGTAAAGTTTCAGGGTAAAAAATTGATATACAAAACTCTTTTGCATTTCTATACACTAACAACAAAAGCAGAAAGAGAAATTAAGAAAACCATCCCATTTTCAATTGGAACAAAGTGAATAAACTACCTAGGAGTACATTTAATGAAAGAGGTGAATAGCCTGTATACTGAAAGTTATAAGACATTGTTGAAAGAAATTGAAGAAGACACAAAGAAACAGAAAGATGTTTCATGCTTATTGATTATAAAAACTAACATTGTTAAAAAGTACATATTACCTAAAACAATCCACAGATGTAATGCAATCCCTCTCAAAATGCCAATGACATTTTCCACAGAAATAGAACAAATAATTCTAAAATTTTTATGGAACCACAAAGGAATCCTGAAATAAAACCAGGAATCCAGAAATAAAAGGAATCCAGAAATAAAATCCTGAAATAGAAGGATAGCCAAAGCAATCCTGAAATAAAAGAACACTACCTGATTTCAACTTATACCACAAAGCTATAGTAATCAAAACAACAAGTTATTGGCAGAAAAACAGACACACAGATCAATGGAACAGGATGGAGAGCCCAGAAATAAACCCACACATATATGGACAATTAATTTATGCCCAAAAGCAAAGAACATATAATGTGGAAAGGACAGTATTTTCAATAAATGGTGTTGGGAAAACTGGACAGCCCTGTCTTACACCACTCACAAAAACTAGCTTGAAATGGATTAAAGACTTAAAACTCCTAGAAGAAAATGTTCCTTGATATGGGTCTTAGAAATGATTCTTGGATATGACACCAAAAGCAAAAGCAACAAAATCAAAAATAAAAATGTGGGTTGGGTCAAACTAAAAAGCTTCTTTACAGGAATAAAGTCAACAAAATGAAAAGACAAGCAGTGAAATAGGAGAAATTATTTGCAAACCACATATCAGATAAGGGGTTAATATC
This sequence comes from Delphinapterus leucas, assembly GCF_059928025.1. NCBI lineage: Eukaryota > Metazoa > Chordata > Mammalia > Artiodactyla > Monodontidae > Delphinapterus > Delphinapterus leucas. The sequence goes on along the minus strand of NC_143137.1, from coordinate 66,356,872 downwards.
CAAAATATAAAACAAACTCATGTAATTCAATATCAGAAAACCACACAATCCAATGAAAAATGTTTAGAGGAACTGAATAGATATTTTTCCAAAGAAAACATTCAAATGGGCAACAGATACATGTAAAGATGTTCAACATCACTAATCATCAGGGAAAAGCAAACCAAAAGCGCAATGAGATATCGCCTCACAACCTTTAGAATTGCTATCACTAAAAAGATAAGAAATAACAAATGCTGGTGAGGTTGTGGAGAAAAGGGAACCCTTGTGCACCGTTAGTGGGTATGTATATTGGTACAGCCTCTATGGAAATATGATGTATGGAGTTTTCTCAAAAAATTAAAAATGGAACTACCATATGATCCAGAAGTTCCACTTGTGAGTATATATCTGAAGGAAACAAAATCAATACACCAAAGAGGTATCTGCACTTTCATTTTCATTCTGGCATTATTTACAATAGCCAAGACATGGAAACAACCTAAATGTCCATCGTTGGACGCATAAAGAAAGAAAATCTCATACACACAGACACACACAAATACTAGTTAGCCATAAAAAAATAAGGAAATCCTGCCATTTGCAAGGACAAGGATGGACCTTAAGGGCATTATGCTATGCTAAGTCAAGCAGAGAAACACAAATACGGCATGATCTCATTTACATGTGAAATCTACACAAACCAAACTCAGAAACAGAGATCAAATTTGTGGCCACCAGAGGCAGTGGGGGTGATGGAGGGCCGGGAGGGGGGATTCAGTGAAGGTGGTTAAAAGGTACATAATATAATAAGTTCTAAGCTTGTAATGTACAGCATGATGACTATAGCTAACAATACTTTTTTTGGACATTTGAAGGCAGTGCTATGAGAGTAGATCTGAAAAATTCTCATAAGATAAAAAATTTTTGTAACTGTGTGAGGTGATGGATGTTAGCTAAACTTACTGTGGTAATCAATTCACTGTATATACAGATATCAAATCACTACATTATAGAACTTGAACTTATACAATGTCATGTCAGTTATATCTCAATAAACGTGGAAAAAATTTTTAAGAAGAAAATCTTTATCTTTTATTAAATCATTTAGATCCTTTTAACTTAATGTAATTACTGATATACCTGGGTTAAAACTACCATCTTGCTATTATTTACTTTTGGAACCATATGGTCTGTTTTACTTTTCATGTTTGTCATTGTCTGTTGGATGAGTTATTTTTTTAAATGATATACAACTTCACTTTTAATACAGGGACATTACTATAGCATACTTCCTTTTCCTTCTTCCTATACTTAGTGCTATTGCTGTCATACATTTTATTTCTTCGTATTTATAAACCCAACAAGACGTTGTCATACTTTTAAATAAACTTTTAATTTTAGAACAGTTTTAGATTTACAAAAGTATTGTGATGATAGAGTTCCCATATAACTCAAATCTAATTACCCTGTTATTAATATATTAGTATGGTACTTTTGTCACAATGTGCTTTAAATGGGATGTTTCTAATATTTTTATAATAATTAGAAAGAGGTAATATGTTTTTGGGAAAAGTCCCCAGAGACAAAGTGTCATTCTTATTACATAATATCAAGAGTTCATCGCATCAATATAACTTACTTCTGTTGATGTTAACCTTCATTGCCACACTTGAGATGTGTTTTTCAGGTGTCTCCACTGTAAAGCTACCTTTTTTCCTTCCTCTCCATACTGTGCTCTTTAGAAGGAAAACACTATGCGCAACCCAAACTTCAGCAGTGGGGAATTATGCTTCACCTCCTTGAAGGTGATTATATGAAATTCTTCTGCTGGAAAATTTGCCTCACCCATATACTTGTTCTACATTTACTATTTATCCAATAATTTATATCAGTACAGACTTATAGATATTTCATACTTTGGGCTATAATCTAATACTACTTTATATATTTTGTTGATAAATGGTTCCACTTTTGACCACTCATAGCTCTTTCAGTTGGCTCCTGTATCCCTTTGATACATCCCCATAATTGTGGTTCTGATTTTTTTATTTTTTAGCACTTTCTTATTTTCTGGCTTATGTTGCATATTTCCTATCCTAATCCTAGAATCAGTTATTTTTCTAGTAAGTTCTATGTTTTTAAATTGGAGAATAGCAATAGAAATTAAAATCTGGGCACTAGGTGTGCTTCTTGCTACTGGGTGTCATTGCTTCTAGGTCCTTTCAGCTGACAGATGAGGGAGATATGTATTCATATATATACTAATCCACATAAATGCACGTGTTAATTGTCCCTCGTATTCAACTAAGTCCCTTGATATTGGATGATGAAAATTTAAATGACACATAACTAACTCTGGGAATTGGTTGCCTAAGACTCATCAGTAATTGTTCTTTCCACAGAAATTGTTTGATCAATTAGCATCATGGAATTTTACCCTATGCTTGTTCACTTTGGTATTTGATTGAAAATTTAATGAGGCCCCATAAAGGTTTCTAGAACTTTTCTCTGTTTAGTTGTGCTCTCTTTGGTATTCCACTCTTAAAATTCTAGTCCCAAAATCTAGCCCACCCTGTCCAAATTACAGTATGTTTCCTGAACTACTCAAGAGTGTTCTTCTCTGATTGGGTTCCAATCTTTAAGCAGGAGTTTAGGAACTGCCACCATGCATAAAGCCGGGGTGAGCATATGGCTTGCATCATTTGTTTACCTTTTCTTAGCGATCATACACTATGCTACCCTTTGTACACTCTGAAGTGTTGAAAACTTTTTATAGCTTTCTAGATGTTTATGGCAGGAAACTTGTTATCCCTCATTACCTGGGAGTAAGGTTTTGACTTTTTAAAAACTGCTTCCTCAAAAGAATAGATCAATTAGAATTTTTAATGAACTTTTCCAACCTAGCATTATTGAAATATCCTAATGATTCTTGAGATTTAGTAGATGTTTCACAATGGGAACTCTGACCAAGTACATTTGGGAAACCCTGGATTAAGCCAGCTTTTAAAATTCCTTTCTAATTAATTCTTTTTAGGTTAAATCTCCAAAGTGAGTCTGCAGAATGCATTATTTTCACACCTATTTAACCGGGGAACATTATCTATATAATGGGAAATCTCATGGTATCAGTATGTAGCAGACATAAGATGGGTAACCATGTCCCATTGCATGGTGAGTCAAAGAATAAGTTCCCTCAGATTACAAAGATGTGATTTCAGTAACTGAAAATTAATTTTAAGAGAATATTTACTAAAAGCTCTTTAAAATTTTATTGCTGTTCCTGCAAGAAAATTTTTAGTAATCAATTGTGTTTTATTGCCTTGTTTTTTTCCATTGTACATGCCACTTTTCATGTACCAATGTCATAGATTTCTGTATTATTTTTTCCCCTTCTTTCACCTTCTCTAATTTATTTTTCTAACTTGGATAGGCAAACCCATTCATTTTTCTGAACTCTGTCTTCATCTCTCTGCAAAATTGAAGACCCTATTTTGATTAAGCCTGCTGCTTTGACTGTTTTCTTTCTCTTTTCATTCTCCTTTGTGTTGAGCAATTAGACTCCACATGCTTTTTTCTGACCCTAAGATGGTATCTTTCACTTGATGTATTCAAGTATCAAGCAACTTAAATACTACTTAGATATACATTTATCACAGGGATTTGACAGCTCACTATCTCCTCAGTGGCCTTTCCATACTCTCAGATACAAGACTCTGTGAAAGTACTATATCTATCAGAATACTGTTTCACATTTATATTCATCTATTCTTGGCCCTAGAGCTAACTTAGTTGACTCCAAATGGCTTAGTATCTCTTTAACATAAGACTATATCCTTTTAGATAGGCACTTCATTTCCAAATAATACTTAAATGGTTTTTATCCTTGGCCTGCTGACTGGTATAACTGCAAAAAACAGCCAGAGAATATCACAATTTTCTCTGGCAAGTTCTTTTGAAATAAATGACCAAGTGACTGCATATCTAAAAGCTCACAGAGTATTCTTTTGTTGCTCATGCCTGAATAACTATTCAACACATCTATTCCCAAGGTCTTTATAATCATGATTCCAAAAAATGCACATGTAGTTTTACTGACTTGGCCTTTGAATGTGATTCTTACAATGGAATTGCTCTTTACTGGATTGTCCCTGAGCTCAATTACAAACAATATTGAGTTTATTTGGGGCACACCTGGGTTCCCCAATTCTCATTCTAGCTCTCCTGCTGTGAAGTACAGCCTTCTCTCTCTCTCTGTCCACTTTATGTTCTTCATTATCCATATAATCTCCTCTCTGGAAAGTAGCCCTCCTGCCATTCATAAAAAAAGGATAGGTAATTCAATGTGTTAGACATATTGGGGGCTCTTGAATTTAAAGCAATGTTATATAATAGTGGTTCTAGTCATACGATAAATGGTTTTGTTCTGTGCCATAGGAGTTGTAGTTCAAGTGGAATCAGTGGTAGAAAAGGTGTGGCAAAGGTGGGGCTGCTGACTACCCTGATAAACACATCAGCTCCTGAGCAAACCTATCTCTGATTCCAAGTAGTTTGGTGCTCTACTTGCCTAAAAAGGCTGAGAAGATATCTCTTTTTCCATTCCATGGCTCTCTTTCTATTCACTGTGATAATGCCAAAATTCTAATGAGAACACTTTATTACATAAGAAATAAGCTATTGTTGTTAAGAGCACAGATTCTGGAATCAGCTGACCTGAGTTTCTTCTATGACTTTACTCTTCAACAGATGCATATTCTTTGGCAACATATTTAACTGTTCTAAGTTGCAGTTTCCTCATCCAAAAATGGATAAATTACTTGAAATGTCCCATAGAGTTCTCTCAAAATTTAATGTGATAATTTACGTAAAGCAGTTAGCATAAAACCTCACAATATATGCTTAACACATCATAGTTATTATTCTCATTCTTTCTTATTCATATATTGATGGTAATAATCTCTTCTACTTTGTTTTGAAAAATGAATTCAAAGCCTTCAGCACTGGGTAGGCTTTGACTAATTCCCATCAATAGGAGAAATCAGAGCTAAATTCTTGCCCTGTGTATTTTCTTCTTCACACTATGATGTTATCAGTTCTATTATTGATAACACCTAAATCTGTGCTCAGCCTTACTGTAAAATGGACTAGTCACAATATGGATGTGATGTCAGTGGAACCATGGAATCTCATTTCAAAATTATTTTTGTCTCCCAACGTTAAAAAACTGATCTGGAGTAAAAACAGCATTCAAATCCCAGATCCTATACTTACTAGCTGTGTGATGTGGGGGATTGTTATATAGTCTCTGAGTCTCAATGCCCCCTTCTCCATATAGACTGGGTACCAGAATATCATGTTATATGTTTTGTTGGGGTTAACACTGACGGTATTTAAGTGTTTAGCCAGTGTCTGAACATAGCAAATATTGAATGTGTGACAGTTTTAAAAAATTATTCCAACACAAACAATATGCCAAAGTAATATTTGTGATGCCTCAGTAATGGCATACACAGCAGAATCTTTGACAAGCATTTTTCTCATTTACTGTTTTCTTACTTGTCATTTTCATTACAAATTAATGGAATTATTTCTTGTACAGCAATACACACAAGTTGTCTTGAGCACTAGAGCACAAAACAGGATTATTTACTACAAAGAAATAGAAATCTGTCCCAAATGGTGACAATTAGATAATTTTATCTTGTATGTTTTTGCTAATTAATTTGCCAATTAAATCTATTCACTAAAGCTTTCTAACATAAACTATATGTAGTGTTTTGAAGAGAAAAAACTATACACAAATGTATGTATTTGGCACTGGTGTTTTTTTTTTTTCTATTTAGCTCTTGGATTCTTATCTTTTGTAGGTATTTTCAGTGATGACCTCAGTGGAAGCGGAAAAATTAAATAATTCCTAAAAATTGTGCCTTTTTACCTTTGGTTCACTTTTTATTCTATTTCTATTAAAACAAACAAAAATGTCTAACTATATCTTTATTAGGTGAACTAAGTTTACAAATATTGTCTGCCAAATTAATCTCGTTAATGATTCAAATATTTTGAGATTTCAGGAGTGTTTCTGAATTTCCACTAAGAGGTAAAAAAAAATGTCATCAGGGCTTCCCTGGTGGCACAGTGGTTGACAGTCCGCCTGCCGATGCAGGGGACACGGGTTTGTGCCCCGGTCCGGGAAGATCCCACATGCCGCGGAGCGGCTGGGCCCGTGAGCCATGGCCGCTGAGCCTGCGCGTCCGGAGCCTGTGCTCCGCGACGGGAGAGGCCACAACAGTGAGAGGCCCACGTACCGCCAAAAAAACAAAAGAGAAAAATGTCATCATTTAATAGCATACCACTGGGATCACAAGCTTAAAGTTTAGGTTCAGATATATCCAAGTAAGCAAACACAAAATAGGCTTGAATTTCATGATGGAATAATCATCCTCACCTCACTGTGACCTTGCCGGATTTTCATTTTTATTTGCCGTAACAACAATGTCAAGTATGCATAGAGCTATTTATATTATGAAAAGCATGGTCACCATGAACTCGATGGTCTTTAGTTGTTATTAAGAATTCGACATATGCTCTAACCAGTTAGCAGTGATAATTGTCATTAAACCCAAATGTTATTGGATTGCTGTATGACTATTCTTAAGAAATCCTCAAATCTTATATCAATTTGAGTGAACGTTATTCAAAACATGAAACAAAACAACAGCATATTAGATGATAAACAACCTCAGTAAAGCACTGATGTCATAGGTTATAGGTCATCCTGTTACATAAAGCATCTTTTTCTCTTTAGCTAAGGAAAAAAGAGGGAGTGATGTTGATTTTTTTCAAAAATCACCAAATGTGAAAACTTAATATCATCATAATTGATTATGGATAAGTGTGCAGACACTGTGCACGTAAATATTTTGAAAATCTAAAGTTTCTCAAATGCTTAAAAATATAGTTTATAAAATACGTTTTAAAATGTACAGCATAATTATATGTAAGAATAAGCAAGCTAACCTCAAAAACACCTAAATATTTTCTGTTTACTGACTTTGCTGCATTTAAATCTCTCAAATTTGTAATGGGATATCATGTAGTGTAGCACTGCATAGCTTTATGCATAAATATATATACATACACATATATATGTATACATATATATCTTTCACAACTAAATTTCCTTACTAAGGAACAGATTATTTTATTTCAAATGTGTCTCAACTTAAGTGTTTGTGTTTTCAATTACTCTTACTAAGAGTTTAAATATATGTACACACACAAATATAAAATATAGAATTATATGAGTGTTAGATTAATTATGTATTATAATTTATGATACATATTAAAAGATACTTAAAAATTACATCGGGCTAGTAAATGAAAGCATAATTTGATGTTGCTTCAGAGCCAACTAATGGATTTTGAGATGGCCACATACATAACTGAAGAGACCAGTGAAAGGGATTAAATGATGAGACCAAAGGCACTAATAACAAGGTCATCAACTAAGTTTTGATTGAAGAGACCTTCAGAAACATAAATGAACTTAGCTGTACATAATAAATATATGTTTCTATTCCCTTGACAATACCCAAGGTAAATTATCTATTGAAGCCTTCAAGGGAAGAAGCAGATTGCATTAAGAATAAAGGCTTATGTGCATTAAAAAAAGAGTTTGGGTTTCTACTGGACACAAGTCAACATGTAAGTTGAATAAGAATTTAACATTTGTAATAAAAACTTTCTAAGTAAGTCATGTAACTAATACGTTTTGTTAAATGAGCAAAAGTGGAAAGGAGCTGAATCAATATTTGAAAAACGCAGTTGATTTGTAACGTGGTAAGAAATGGTTTTCTAACGTATAGTGATTACAAATGGACAAAGTCCCAGTGGCATTATCACTTGCAATGTCAGATACTATATTACCTGGACAAAATGACGTCTTACCTAGGAATATTATGATGGAGTACTAATATTGTGTGCTTAGTTATCATTACTAATTGTACTCTTAGCAGGAAATTTTAAGCATAAAAAAATTCACTAAGACTATATGGAAGCATGCAGATATGCTTTTCACGTAGAGAGCATTTCGTAACAGGAAACAATGATAGGATATTGTAAACATCTTCTTTTGCCTACCTTTGTATTTCAGTAGTTCAATATAACCACATTTCTCCAAAGACTCATTCTGTTATTGAAAGGTAATGGTGGGAACCAACTTAAGAACATGTAAAATGCAAGATTTTTTAATCAATGAGGAGCTATTAATTTAACCAACCCTTCCTGTAATAATATTGAGACAGACTGTCTGCCTGTTTTTACATTATAGCTAGCTTTGCAATCTGTGTAGAATTTAATGAGGTGTGTAATTTTTGTGAACTTATTGATTCTGAGAGATTCAAAGATTTTAGTGGCACTGAACTTTAGTATCTTTACCTTTCGTTTATCTTGTATAAAGACAATAATATTTTAGTGCTAGCTGTTGATCTCTTTGCACTGCTCTTATTATACATTAACTATTTTTTCTCTAAAGGTACGTGGAATAGGTATTTGGAAGAATATACAATTTAGTCTGTTCCTCTCCCTATTAAAATCCTTCATATTCTATATTCAGGTATTTCATAGTTCAGTTAATTTCTTCTTTTGAGATGCATTATCTAGAACTCCTAGTTTTGTGTATGTCTTATTTACCTATATAAGAACCACATACCTTATCTCTCAACAGTATTTTTACGCTCTGGAAAATTGAAACAGCTTCTGAGTCATTTAAGAGGGCATGCAATTCACAAGAATGAACTCGTATACCAACGTCCCTTTTTATTCACGGGGGATTCGTTCCAGGAGCCCAATCAGATATTAAAGTCCATATATGTTCGAGTCCTTTATATAAATGGGGTAGTAGAGTCGGCTCTCCGTATCCGGGGGGATCTGCTTTGCAGGTTGAATCAAAATTTGATTCCTGGTTGCCTGAATCTGCGAATGTGGAACCCACGGATGCAGAGGACCAACTCTACTGTCTGTTAGCTCTGATAGTGTAAGAGGTCTGACATGGTGAAATATTTCAATAAATTGTATGAAAAAATATTATATGTAATTTGAAAACCGGTTTTATACCACTACATTGTGTGACTAACCACAGCACAGTATTAACGGCTATTTATCCAACACAAACCAGAGAACGTTGCGTTTGCTTTATTTTGTAACATGTTATTTGAATTATGCAAGGATAATATCTAAGATATTTACAAAATGATAATGCTCAAGTTTTAATATACTCATAAAATTATTCAAAGAAAGGCTGCTCGAATTCTACTCAGAGGCTGCCCAGAATTAAAGTTAGTGGCTGCATGGTATGTTTTCTCATCCTGCTAACCCTAAAATTACTGAAAGAGAAGAGATCTTTGCTGGTAATTAAAGGCAGAGGCGAAAACAATTCTTTAATTTTTATGTAGGGCAATTATGGGTAAATTTTCATTTTAAGAAAAATATCAAGGTAGAGGAAAAGTTGTTCCCCTGCTTAAAAAGATTTAAAAACCTTTGGTTTAGTGAATATTGATACCTAATTTAATTCCTTGGAGATCCATCAATTAAAACTAGAATAAGTAGTCCAGAGTTGATACTTCCATATACATGACCAACAGACAGGGAAACCCACTTATACCTAATGGAGGGCTGATGGTTTTAATGTTTGTTTCCTACCTATAACCAAACATCCCCTCTATCCCTTATTGACTCAGTCTGATCAATAGCCTTTTATGTAGAACCCTGTCTAAGGCATTTTAAACGTCAGAGTAAGTTAAACCTACCCTTTAGTCTCCATGTGTCCCACTGTATAATTTTCCAATATTATTTAGACATATTTTTCCTTACAGAAATTAGATTGCCTTTTTTTCTAAAACAGCACTCTGTGATCTTGCCTGTTTTTCTATTCTTTGCCAGGTGACCATTATGAAGGATGTCTTTATTTGCCCAGGTTCCTTTTGGGAACTGATAGGTTAGGATTCACAATGACTACTCAAACATGTCATGAATATTTTATCAAATTGTCCCCCAAAAGTTGTCCTTGTTTTAAAAATGCAAAGAAAAGATGTGTATATATAAAGGCTCTGGGAATTCAGAGGCAGGAAATGTTATTTCCATTTGGGGAAATAAAAAATGCTTCATGGAGGAGGTGGCCTATCACTGTTTAATTTAGCTACTCTTTGCCCCAAATGAAATAGATCCTGCTTGTTTATAGGTTCTCAGTCTTTAATATCCATCAGGATCTCTAGAGGGCAGATTTCTGGGCTCTACCTGCAGAATTTGTTATTCAGTAGTTAGTTTTGGGGTGGGTTCTGGGAATTTCTCCATCAGGTTCTACCAGGTTCTCAGTTGTGCTGAAGCTAGTCATCTGGCTAACACGTTTCGAGAACTATCAGTACAGAGCTAGACAATGTCAATTGGACTAAGCTATCTGCCTTTAATTCTTGAGGAAACCTTAGGCTTAATATTCCCAAATGATCCCCTAATTCATTTCCGTCTTTCTCCTTTATCATATTCAAACAACTGAATATTTACTCTGAATTTCCTTGAAATGTGGCATTAGTTCTCTTTTGGCTAAATATTTATTTCTTGCTTTCAATTTACACTAATATTTTTAAATTATTATTTTTTTCGAATCGCAGTTTGTATTGTTTGTTTCAAGGCAACCTAGTCATTAATTTCTGTTTTTAACTACAGGATCCCAGATGCTAGGTTAAGAAGAAGAGAAAAAGAAATTATTTCCATTTTGTGGTATTAAATCACATGAAATACCTACACTTAAAATAGATTTTTTTTCTGACTACAACAGGGATATATACTTGTCTTAGCCTGGTTTCACCAGAAAGCAGAGCCTTAAACAAAGCATTAAGTGCTACTCCTTCATTACAGAATGCAGTCCTGGGAGTAGGGATAAGAGAAGAAAAGAGTGTCAGAGAAGGAGGGAGAGCCAAGAAGAGGATGTGTTTTCAACCTGGCCAGCACTTGGGTATCAAGGACAAATTGCTCAATCTCCTGAGACTGTCTCCTGAGAGGTCTTTTAAGTGACTGCTTTTTACGGCAGTCCATCATAAAGAGGAAGAGATAAGAATATATTCACTAGCTCTTTTCTCTCACTGGTGGAAGTTGAGCCCCACAAAGCACTAAGCTCCCCTGCACTTCCTGATTGTGTACATGTGAGCTCCACAGGACTTGGTGTTGCATGTCTCATTGTCACTAGGAAGCTCCAAGGTCTGTACCCACAAGAAAGGTGCTCAGAGGTCATGGAGAAAGAGATTAGCCCTAGGCTGGGACAGATAAAAATGGCCAAATGTCCAAGATACAGTTTTGAGGCCAAAAGAATCTAAAGTGATTCATAACAGATGATATAAATACTCATTGTAGAACATTATCTTCCTTGTTCCCTCTGCCATTTTAGGATGCTGTCGAATATTGTCTGTGTTTTAAATTCGTGGTTGCCCTGACCTCTAGGAAACCAATCTCTCTTGACTCTGCTCTTATCTCTTGAGGACTCCTTATCAATCTTCAATGTGGATCTTTTATGTGGGTGAATTTTCCTTTACATACCATGAAAATATTGTTTGGATTTCTATACTTGGTCATCTTCTCTTTTCACTTCTACTTCCTCTGATGATTTCTTCTACTTATACCTTCAACTGACAACCATATGCTTAATGCTCCAAAATGTATCTCATGCCCAGGTCTTGTTACTGAGCTGCAGACCCATGTATCTCATGGCATACTCTCCATTCCTACCTAGATGTTTCGTAGGAATTTCAACATTTTCAAGTTTGAACAAATCTCCCATCTCAGAATTCTACCGCTTCTCCTGTATTTCTTAACATACCATCCGTCTTCACCTTCCCCATTCAATCTTCATGTAGTGGGGATAGTGTCTTGTTCACTGGTTTGTTTTTTAAATTTCTTGAATCTGTCTAGCCCTCTCCATCCACATTACTACTATGCTTATGTGGGTCATCGTCATCTCTAGCTGGGATTACTACCACACACTTCTAATTGATAACTCCCTTTTAGGCTTCCCTTTTTCTACTGCTTAACATTTTTCAATTGTTCCCCATAGTCTTCAGGATAAAGAGCGAACATCTTGGCATGTCTTTACATGATTTGCTTTTCACTTTCTTCTTCAGTTTAAGCATTCACTGCTTCTAGAGAGTTGCCCTGAGTATTGTGCCAGGTCAAACTAAGTCATGTTCACTTCCCTGAATCTACTACACTCTGACTTACCTTCAGGTCTTTTTGATTCCTTTTGCATGAACTAACATTAAATGCACTCTTTATCTGACTCATGTTTACAGATTCTTTCAATATTCAGCTTTTCCAGGGGGTCCCATCTTAACAGTCCTACTTCCAACCCAGACTAGTCATGCTTCTTGTATTTTTTATTTTGTTTGCCCAGATTGTACTGTGCCTATTCTCATCAAAGGATACAGATAGGCAATCTGTATTCTAATCTGCTGTTTACTTGTGCATTCCCTTATTTAAGTTGTAAATTTCTTGAGGGCTAGAACTGCCTTCAATAGATATTGACCTATGTTGAATAGCCAATACATGCTTGAATAAGTTAATACATAATATTATTTATTGACGAAGTAATTTGACACATATGTTCTATGAGTCATCTCTATTTTTTGGCTGAAGAAACTGAGTTTCAGAGAGTATAAATAAATTGCCCAAAGTCAAACAGCCAGTAAGTGACAAGGCCAGATTCAACTTCAGGCATATCTGATTCCAGAGCATTTGTCTTTACCACAGAGCTACACTGAAGATGCAAGGATTCAAATTCTAACTCTGCCTCTTGTCAGATTAAGGCTTTACTTCACCCCTTTACAAAGCTGTGTCTCAATCTGCCAAAAATGGAAGGGGATACATGTGATGGGTTCTTTTTTAGATAAATAAGCAAATATTCCATACTAGCATAGAGTTAATAATAAACATTTTTAAAATTATTCTTATTATTTAACTTATTTACCTAAATTTTAAAAGTGCAAGCATGGGGAGTATAAACTATAGATCATTTAGTAATCGTGAATGGACTTAAAAATTCATAGTTCATCAGCATTTAATAGAATAGGAACCTTCTACTTTCCTAAAAATATGGGAAATAAAAGCAGTTATATCATGAAATACTATATACATCAGAGACATTTTATTTGAAATGTATAGGAAATTACTATAGAGAAATAATACTAAGATGGAGACTCCTCAAAGGTAATGAATCCTTTTACTGTAACTTTACACCTATCGATGAATTGACCAAAACAAAATTGTATTACATTTATCTAGGTTGAACATCAAGGGGGGCCAGTAGAATAACATTTAACATTGAAGACCTGAGGAAAACCACCTAAGGCAGGATTGCACTTTTTGGCAAGCCTGTTGGTCTTTATTCTTGAAATATTTTTCTTAGGAGCGCTGAAGAATAATACTTTTACTGCTAGTTAGTGATTTTTTAACAATAGCGTCTTTTGGAAGATTAAGGAGATGTGTGTACATATAAATGTATAAACATATACATATTTATATACACACTTATACATACACACCATCCAACAATATATAAGTGAAACGTATTTAACAAGCCCAATTTTCCTTCTAATTTAATAGGGTTCAATAAATGGAAAACTGTGCAGTCAGAATAATGAAAAGAGGACATAATTTATCTTATTCTGTTTGTGTCCTTTCTATGTTCTTTTGTCCTTTGATTGCACTGGTGGATAATATTATTTTGTTCCCAAGGAAATATGTCCCTTTGATTAGGTTGTAGATATTCTCTCATTTGTCACTGTTCTATCAAGCTATGCCATGTAACAGCAGGAACTCTTGATTATTTAATTGCTTGTAAGAATTCATTAAATCCGACTATCAATCATGGGACATATGGTAAACATCACCCAATGGCGTGAGAGGTTGTAGCAATGATCTGTCACTAGGGCAAACCCTCTTTTCAGCAATACAGACTTTGGTTTAGTTGTCTGATCATGATTATTTTTAATTGATATTGATTTACAAGTCAGGGTTCATCTAGTTGCCTTACTCCACACTTTGAAGTTAATAATATAAGCATTTGTAATTTTATTAGAAACATACTCAAATGAATCTTTTCTGCTTGCACCCGATTTTCTTCTCAGTAATTGAATCTATTCTTTTACAAACAGTGCATAATAAATTTTTAAATCTATTATTTTTCTCTTGATAGAATTCAAATAGTACTCCTTAATAAATAGAGTTTACAAAGTCAATATCAATACTTAGTTATAATCAGTTGTGGGGAAGCAGCATCTGTAGGGATTATTTCTGAAATGGTCCTTTTCAAATTAGAGAAAATCAAAACAGCTATTTTTCTAGGACTAAAATTGTAAAACTTGAAACTAGTGTATCTTCCATTAAGTGAGCATAATTTAAAAAAAATTATGTATTTACAGTGAAGGTTTACAAGCATCTAGCCTTCCATATATTCAAGACCAGGATATACAGCTGCCTTTAGGGATTCAGTGTAAAGTTAAATTTAAAATAAGGTTTAATTCATTAGCCCGTTTCCTAGAAAACCATGCATCTATTGGTTATCTGAATCAGGTGCACCTAGAGGGAAGAAAAAATCAAGCTCCCATCTCCCTCTTCACATGGATTAATACACATTGAAGCCATTAGAAAATCCTAATTCTAGCAGCCTTCAGAATTATGCGCTAAAAAGAGGAGCACATACATGTGGAAGAACTAGTTTAGATTCCGGTTGTGAACTTCCTCAACACCTCCATCATACCAGTGACTTGTATGTCAAAGTCTTTCTTTGGAAAAAGAATGTTTTGTTTTTTAGAGTTTCTGCTTAATACTAGATTAATACTAAGGCTATTAATCATTTTGCTGTATAATATGCTAACATTTTACAAACAGTTCCTCATTTAATCACGTAAGTTAATATTGATGGAATGCTTATATGTGGTAGGCACTTTGGTAAATGCTTTACCTACGTTATGTCACATAATTATTACTATAAGCATGCATATATGAAGTAGGTGCTAATAGTTCCATTTTACAGTAAAGGAAACTGTGGTTTAATGAGGTTAACTAAAGAGATACAACTAGTAAGTGACACAGTCCACACTGAAATCCAAGTCTGCCTCACTCTTGAGTCTTCACTCATAGTTCTACAGCTAAATCCAGTAATTATGGGGCCCCTGTACTGCTACTCTCTTCTTTCACTCATTGCTAATTGGTTACAATGCATGTCCTCAGACTCCATCTCAGCATAGGGCTCCCGGCAGGCACTGCCCCTTGGTGTGGCAGTAAAACCATTTCTCTATTCATGTGTTATAATAAACTGCTCTTACCCACTAACAATACAGGCACAATTACATTTATAAGTCAGGCATGCATAGAAACAAAGCAATTAGGAACGGAATATGAGAAGCAAAGATAGGAAATCAGGATACTGTGTGCAAAATTATGAATAGGTGGATTTTTTCCACTTTCTCTGTAACATTAAAATCCTGAATACACACAACAGATGGTAACCATTTCTCAGCTCACATCAGGGAAGGGTTGAGCCTAGAGAAGAGTTTTCAACCCTGAAGGCCACTCAGTCTTTACTTTTGTTAGTGAGATGCGACTAAACACACCTGAAGGGCTTATATTGCAGGGAAGAGCACTAGGGTTTTTCTTCCTGGGGGTTAATTCTTGAGTTACGTTTTTTTTTTCTTTAATATTAATCCACATATAATCTTATCAATTGCACTACAGGATTTAACGTCCCCTGTCTATGGAGCTTGGCCTGGAATTAAGAAGGGTTCCTCACTTTGCATTCCTATAGCACTCTGATCTTGAAACAACTATATCACTTATACTTGTATATACAATTTATACCTTTATATTTGTCACCCCCAGTTGGCTCTCAATTCCCTGAA
This sequence comes from Delphinapterus leucas, assembly GCF_059928025.1. NCBI lineage: Eukaryota > Metazoa > Chordata > Mammalia > Artiodactyla > Monodontidae > Delphinapterus > Delphinapterus leucas. Next base: position 66,340,952 of record NC_143137.1, on the reverse strand, counting down.
ACTATTTATTTTTTAAAGACATGTCTTACCTATATTTGCACAAGTTACACAGTGTAAATTTCATCTTGTAAATTCTAACGTTCCTTAACTGAATGGATGGATTAGTGACATGATCTTACATACACCTCTATTCTAGGATACTTCATATTCCACTTTTTATTTCATCCTCTAATCATCTGTTTCCACTCTTGCTCTTCCTCCCTCATCTTCATATTGCCCATAGCACCAAGAGGCAACAATCAAGTGTTGATTAAATTGAATGAAACCCATTTTCTTATCACTGACCTGCATATTCAATCTGTCAAATGTCTGGATATGTTACCTAAGTTGATTATGTATATTGCCCACAGTTCCCAGATATGTAACTTCTTGTTGACTGTTTAGAAGTATTACGTAGATAAAATTAAGAGTACTTGAATTGTTGGGGTAAACATAGGCTTACTAGAAGTAAGTAGTAGATCCTAAGAAACCTATATGGGTTTCTGTACTTGAAGCATATTTACAGTTTACAGTATGAAGAAACCAACTCTGCTATATGGAACCAGTGAAATGAAAATGACAGAAAGAATACAAGGAGGTCCTGTATTCATAGCACAGGCGCTCTGTGATGCACTTGTCTTTTTATGATTAATTTAGACATTTTCACTAATAGATTCAAAGATAATTGCCAGATAAACAGCTGTGCTATCCCTATAACAGGAGAGGAAATGAGTAAGGGATATTAAATAAGGAAAAATGGTGCTCAGGTGCATTAATCTGGAATATGGAGCTCATTGTAAGATGTTCTGTCTTCCTTGGTATTTGGATTTAAAAACGGGAGTATTAAGGCATAAGGATATGACAGGGCATCATGAGAATGAATAATCTCCTTATGAAACTAAATGATTATAATAATATAATTTTTTATGGGTGGAAGAGTCTTGTCATTTCATTATTCAGTCTTTTATTAAAACTTACAATATACAAAAAAGGAAATGTTTAAAATATTTTTTCAAAAGTGTATAAATCCTGGGTCAACGAACATGTTTCAAAGAATGTTAGCAATATAAAAAAAACTCATAGTAAGTGTTCTCTTGTTTATTTTAACTTATTTTTTATTTGCAGATAGGAATATTTGTGATTGTCCAAGTTGTAAAGTGCTGAAACCATCAATGATTTCAAAATCGTTTATTTTATAATGTAACTATTTGTAATTTAAAATCAAACTCCAGAAAATACATATCCTATTTGTAAATGCGGAAGAGACAATCATCAAATTTACTAAATCTGATTTGATGCCAAATATAAATAGACAATTGAATTCAGTAGTTGCCCTAATAAGTTAAGTAATATCATAGATGCTTTGGTAAAATTTGCATAAAACTGTTTTCCTATTCTATTTTCTTGCTGGACTTTTCATGAGTTAGTGCACCACTGTACTTTTAAAAATCTTTGCACATGTAAACTATTAACTCAGGCTTTTATAGACTTAGTATATTGATGGGAACTGCATTATACTAATTTTATGACTTTCAGACAGGTTAGTGCCAGTGAGATCAGCTAAAGAGTAATGAATGCCATTTTAAAATACCAAGAAGCATGATTATTTTCATGCTGATATCACTGTGGAAAAATACCAAAGAGGCTGTGAGATTATGCCACAAAGTATAGAAACTGTTCCAGGTAATAAGTGCATAAACTCGGCTGTGCGATGGTACAGAAAAACCCATTAAAACCCATTAAAAGGACCCAAACTGCAGGCAGAAGATAAAAAAGGACTGATCAGTTGCATCCATGAAGGCTACAGATTGTCCATTTATTAATTAAAAGTACATTTTTATATATTTTGATGTGATAAATAGTTTGCCTGTACAGGTTAATTCTCTCACATCTGTACTGAGGGCTATTAGCATTGATCAATTATGCACTATGACATTTAACATTTCTGATAGACAGTCTAAAGGAGTGCTGTACCTGCAGCTTTGCTTCTGGTATTTACACAGCAGTTTCGCCTGGCTACAATTAATTGTGAAGTACTCCTAACACAAGTGGGACTATACCTCAAATAAGCATGTGCTTTTGTGGTTGTGTGATTATATTTTAGAACCAGAATTAAGTCTCCTGGAGCATAACTCTCTTGGTCACCACAAAATGCAGAGCTCCTCTGCCATGTATAAACATTATTGGGTATCACTGGCATAATGAACCTAAATGTCCCAACACATGGGATGTATTATATACATAATATGGAAACATAGTTCTATAATTTATATAGTAATTATATGTGATGCCATCAACTTATTTTTGTGTAAATTACCATAGGGACTTTATAAAAATTTCTCTGGTTTTTTTTAAAAATTTTTGTCAGAGGTTTTTTTTTTTCTTTTTCTTTTTTTAAAGTCAGTTTCTCCATTAACAAGGATCTCCTGTATAGCAAAGGGAACTCTGCTCAATATCATGTAACAACCTAAATGGGAAAAGAATTTGAAAAAGACTAGATACATGTATATGTATAACAATCACTTTGATGTTCCCCAACATTGTTAATCAACTCTGCTCCAATATAAAATAAAAATTAAAAAAAAAAACTTAAAAAAAAGATGTTTGGAAAATTTTTTGAGCTAGGTGAAGTTTTAAAAGTCTATCCAAATGTTTATTTTTAAGGGTCTTGCTTCAAAGACTTTGTATACACAAATTGTTCACTTGGGAAAAGTAGAACACGTAGTAAAGTAGAACTAAAAGACAAAACAAAACAACACAAAAGCATCTACCCGGCAAAGATTGAAAATATCATATTTATGTAAGACATTTTTCAATTTATAAAAGAATCTTCATTTTTAATATCTTAATCTCACCAACCATCCCATAAGGCATTCTGCCTTCACTGAATATATAGAAGAACAAGACTTCAAGAGTCATAATTCATGGAGCATTTGGTAGGTTCCCAAAGGTTCCTTCAGTGTTGGGTGATAAACAGCCATCGACTAATTCTCTTGTGCTAACTTAAAAGAACCTTAAAACCAAGCCAGTAAAGGATCAACCGTTTTCAAGTAACTAGTTGAAAAATATTTATAGAAATTTAAAACTATCCAGCAATCAGCAAGGTAAAATTCACCATGGCTGATATCCAATAAAAAATAAACAGTCTTTCAAAGAAAAAAATATTATAAGAAATTATGATAGAAACTATCTAAAATGACACACAATGGAAACACAGTAAGCTCATTAGTGAGCTGTGGGACAGTTGTGAGTGGCTTAATATACAAGTAATTGGAGTCCCTGGAAGACAGAAACTATTTGAAGTGATGATGGCCAAGAATTTTCTGAATTTGATAAAATCTGTAAACACACAGATACAAAAATCTCAGTGAACCCCAACCACAAGAAACATGAAAAGAAATACTCTAAAACAAATTATAAGCAAATTTCACAAAACAAACATTAAATAGAAAAATCATAAAACCATAGAGAGAAAGAAGAAACATTACATAGGAAAAAAACTAACTTCTCATTGAAACAACAAAAGAACATTTATAAAAGCCCTAAAAACAAACAAACACATCAAAACCCTGTGAATGTACAGTTTGTTATCCAGCAAGAATATCTTTAAAGACAATGATAAAAGAAAGAATTCTTCAGATATACAGAAGCTGAAAGAATTCATAACCAGTAGAAATGTATTCTAAGAAATATCAAAGAAAGTCCTTCAAGCACAAAGAAAATGAACATGTGGATCAATAAAAGGAATAAAGAGCATCAAAATGGTAATTACATTGGAAAATATATAATATTAAAATATTTAAATCTTATTAGTAGATAGCTTACTGTTTAAACAAAAATAATCACAATGTGGAGTTTATAACTTGTATAGATGTAAAATGTATGACAAATTATTGCAAAGGCTGGGAGGGGAGAAGAGGAAGGATATAGTTTTAAGGTGCTTATACCAGACATGAAATGGTTTGGAATCACTTGAAAGCAGACTGTGATTAGTTAAAGATATGTACTATAAATCTTAAAATAACAAATATCTATAGTTAATAAGCAAATGTAAGAGAAAAAAAGGAATCATTAAAAAAATCAATAAGCCCCAAACAAATCAGAAAGAGGAAAAAAGAGGACAAACAACAAATAAAACATATATCAAGATTACAGATTTAACAGTAACCATATCAATAATCAAATTAAATACAAATGGTCTAAATTCTCCAAATTAAAAGGTAGAGATTGTCAGATTGGATGGAAAAGCAATATCCAACCATAGGCTGCCTAGAAAGTGTATATATATACTTTATATTCTACTAGTGTATATATATATATATATATATGCACACACACACATACATACACACACACACACACACACACACACTAGTAGAGCACATACACAGAGGCCAAAAGTAAAAGGATGAAAAAATAAATACCAAGCTAACACTAGTACAAAGAAAGCTAGAATGACTATAATATTAGACAAAGTCAATTTTAGAGCAAAGATTATTACCAGAAACAAAGGGTCATTTCATAATGATAAAGGGGTCAACTAATCAAAGGAGCAAAACAAAAAAAAAATCCTAAGCGTTTATGCATCTAGCAAAAGTGCTTCAAAATACATCAAACAAATACTGATAGAACTACAAGAAAAATAGACAAATTCACAATTATAGTTGGAGAATTAATATCATTCTCTCATACATGCTAAAAGCAAAAAAAAAAATCAGTAAGGATATGTAAGGTTTGAACAACACTATCAACCAACTTGACCTAATGGATATTTATAGAACAGTCTACCCAACTTCTGTCAGAACACCCACTTCTGTCAAGAGCACATGGACAATTTACCAAGATAAACTGTATTCTAAGCCATAAAACAAGTCTCATATTTCAAAAAATCAAGTCATCCAAAGTATGTTCTCTAGTCACAGTGGAGTCAAATCTAAACAGAACAATATCTGGAAAGTCAAAAATATTGGAAACGAAAAACATTTTAAAATAACCTATAAGTTAAAGGTGAAAATAAGAAGTAAAATTAGCATTTGTAAATAAATGAGAATGAAATCACAACACATCAAAATTTGTGAAATGTAACTAAACCAGTACTTATAGGAAAACAAAGCACTTAATGCCAGTATTAGAAAAGGAAGCTCTCAAAGCAATAACCTCAGCCTCTACTTTGAAAAACTAGAAAAAGGACAAATCAAAACCTAAGTAAAGAGAGCAGAGAAATTAATAAATATAAGAACAAACATTAATGAAATAGAAAGCAGAAAAGCAATAGAGGGAAACAATCAAACCAAAGTTTGGTCCTTTGGGGAGATCAATAAAATTCATACACCTCAACTACTGAGAAAAAAAAAATGGAAAAGATGATGCAACTTAACCAATATCAAAAATGAGAAAGGTTATATCACTATAAATTCTATAGTTGTGGAAAGGATAAGAAAATATTATGAAAAACTTTATGCCGATAAATTCTACTTAGATGAAATGGGCAAATTGCTTGAAAGACACAAGTGACTATAGCTTATTCAAGATAAAATAGGTAACCTGAGTTTCCTTAAAACAATTAGAGATTTAAATTTTTGGTTAAAAACCTTCCCACAAAGAGAACTCACCACCTAAATGGTTTAATTGACAAATTCTACCAAACATTTAAAGAATAATACTAAATCTCTATAAAATCTTTTAGAAAACTAGAGAGAAGGAAATATTTCCTCACTCATCCCATGAAACTAGCTTACCCTCATACTAAAAACACTATAAGAAAAGAAAAACACGGCTGAATAACTTCTGAACATATATGCAATAATTCTACACAAAATTCTAACAAATAAATCCACCATTATATAAGATGGATAATACATCATGGCCAAGTAAGTTGTATGACAGTAATGCAAATTTTGCTTAATATTCAAAAATTAATATGATTCACAACATCAATAAAGAAAAAAGATAATCCCAATAAATGTAATTGCTCATCAACAGATGAACAAATAAAAACTGTGTTATATCCGTACAATGAAATACTACTGAGAGATAAAAAGGAATGAACTCTTGATTTATAAGTACATATTAAAGTAAACATGTTGAAAGAAAGCCTGCCAAAAGAGAATGCATACTGTGTGATTTTATTTGTATAAATTTCTGGAAAATTCAAACTTCTCTTTAGTGACAGAATGCAAATTAATGGATCCCCAGGGAAAGGTCGGGGGAGGGAGAAAGAGGGGGATTTGGGAAGAGCCAGAATAGATGGATTACACATAGGCACAAGTACTCCTTTGGGGGTGATGGATATATTCATTATCTTGATTGCAGTGATAGTTTCATGGGTGTGTACATGTCAAATTGTACACTAAATATGTGCAATTTATTATATATTGATTATATCTCAATAAACCTGTTTTAAAAAATCAAACAAAATAAAGAACTTCAGAGTCCATCTGACATCCAGTATCACAATCTCCAGAATCCGTGTTAGGCTACCTGGCTGACGGGAAGTAGTCTATAGCACGGGCCTCTCCCACTCCCTTTCCCCCCAGTTTCCAACAGTCTTACTTGATTCTGGGAGAGGGACAAGTTTTTTAAATTTTTATTTTATATTGGAGTATAGTTAATTAGCAATGATATGTTCGTTACAGGTGCACAGCAAAGTGACTCAGCCATACCCATGTAAGTATCCATTCTTTCTCAAATTCCCATCCCAGCCAGACTATCAGAATATTGAGCCAAGTTCCCTGTGCTATACAGTAGGTCCCTGTGAGTTATCTATTCTAAATAGAGTAGCGTGTACATGTCAATCCCAAACTCCCAATCCATCCTCTCCCCACACGCCCCCCACCCTTTCCCCCTGGTAACCAGGGAAAGGGGCAATTTTAATTTTTTCTTTAAATTCCATTTAAAGTGCTATATGAGTCAAGACAATCCTTTATGCCACCTTTGACCTGCCACATGTAAGAATCACTTGTAATAATCAAGAATCACCAATTTACCATCAAAATATACTTAAAGTACTTTTATAGGAGATTCTGCCTTGTTGACAAGATTGATACAGTATCAAAGCAATTTCACTCAACATAAATGTGTAGGCATGACACTGAAAGTAATGTATGAGAGTATTTATAGAAACATTATTATAGTAGCCCCAAACACTAAATAACCAGTGTCCAATTTATAGCATAGGTAAATAAATGGTGATATATTTATACAACAGAATACTACGCAGTAATGAAATACTATACAGCTACACTCAAAAAATGGATGAATTCTAGAAATATAATATTGAGGGAAATGAGCTAGACACAAATGTCATATAACATGATTCCATTTTATATATAGTTCAAAAACTGGCAAAATTAATAATGTTAAAAACTGAGTGTTTACTTTTGGGTTGGAAAGAAGAGAGTAACTGGGAGGGGGCCTAAAGTAGCGTTCTGGTGTGTTCATCAATGTGTTTTACTTTTACTGAGTAGTGATTACATGGATGTGCTCACTTTACTATTCATTGAATCCTGTGCTTAATGACATGTTAGTTCACTAAAAAGAAACACAAAATTTTAAAAAGTCACATAACATTAGTCCATTAATAAGAGTCACTTAGGGATCTAACTAAGTCAGGGCGGTCTCATAATATTTTTAAAATCAGATTTAAATTCAGGTTAAATTATGGCAATTAATAATCAGTTCAGGAGCTATGCTATGATTCAGATAATTTCTAGATGTTACCTGGAGTTACAGAGTTCTACTTGTGACAAACATTACAGTTTGACAGAAACACATATCAACTGCTTTGATCCAGTTAGCCATTGCCTGTGAGTTGGTTGCTGTATACCTGGGAATAACTTATTTGATTTCCAGGCTAAGACTCTTGTAAAATGAAAACCTATCAAAAAGCATAGATTATGGGCCTTTGTTTTTGCATGATCACTATGATACCTAAGTATTAGTTTTATCATTGACATGTATTATATTTATATAAACAGCTAGGCGCCACCTTTCCTTGCCTTCCTTATCTTTTTAGTTTCAGTCCTACTAAACTTTAGGAAGTCTAAAGGATTAAAAAAATAAGTCTATTTGAAAATTTTGACATATTTATCAGTACTAAACAGAACATATTATTTTGGAATTCCTTTGGTGACGTATTAGGGGGATACGCTTCTCATCTCTATCCCTGCCCTTTTTATTGCCTTTTTAAGTCATATTTCAGATACCTCTCTGGCATGTTGGCACAAAATGCTGAGTACCTTTCCCTACCTGCCTCTCCCCTTAGCCACGGCCACATTCAACAGGAATACAAACACTACGTTGGTGGTAAATGCAAGAGAAATGTGTTCCTTGAACTTAAGTCTCTGATAGCCTGTCATACTAATGATGTCGTTTTGAAAGCTTTTATTTCTTTTGCACATCTCCATTTTTTAATGCCTCAGTGTGGTGGAGTGAAGAGACATCTAGCTCCATATTAATGGCTCAATCTTAGAGCCTCACACTTTCCAGCTTAAAAATGAAGATTGTAAAGTCAACTTCATCAGATGATTTTAAGGAATATACGTGGGAACATACATAAATTACCTAATAAAATAATTGGTAAGTAATAAATACCTAATAAATGTTTAGAACTTCTGAAGGTGGGGGGAAGCATAGGAGAGAAGGAAAGAGAAGGGGATAAGGGAGTAATAACACACAATATTATACAATTAATAATATAAATTATTAATAGAAAAATGATTAATAGAATAATAAAGAATATAAAATATTATTCCAAGAATTTAACAGTTTGTCTTTTTAACCACACTGATTATGAAAGGGGAATTTTTTTTGTGGTACCATGTTACAATATCCAGAACATAACATTTAAAATACATATACAACTGCTTCTTGTCACATGTCATAAATTTAGTCCCTGAGATGGTTTTAAAATGTTTCATAAATATTTTTAGCATCTTAGGCTAATAAGAAAATGATATCTTTAAGTTATTATGTTAATAGAGACAAAATAGGTAACTGATGAGCAGAACTTTACAAAACAGTACTTTATTATTGTAAAACTAAATTATATTTAGAAAAAGCTACAGGCATTAAAGAAGGGGAAGTGAAGAAAAAGGAGGGGGAGGAGCATTCACAGCAAAAAGCAGCCGGACCAAGGGGGCAGCCTAGCTTGCGTCGCAGAAGGGAGTTGTGAAAATCTTTGCTCATTGTTCTTTTTTTTGCGCTACGCGGGCCACTCACTGCTGTGGCCTCTCCCGTTGCGGAGCACAGGCTCCGGACGCGCAGGCCCAGCGGCCATGGCTCACGGGCCCAGCCGCTCTGCAGCATGTGGGATCTTCCCGGACCGGGGCACGAACCCGTGTCCCCTGCATCGGCAGGCGGACTCTCAACCACTGCGCCACCAGGGAAGCCCTGCTCATTGTTCTTTTCACAAACTCTCTCATTTCTGTTGATAAGCAGGTGCATTAATTATATTTGATTTCCATACAAAACTTGATGAAAAATGACTTTATTGATGACAGAAAAATTTGTCTGAATATTTCCTAGTTCTTGTAAGACATTTTCTGTGTATTATTACTTGATATGCCTTGATGTCTGCAAAATTTACCCTTTTGTAGGGTTTTGTTTTGGTCTTGTAAGGAAGTTACCATGAAAATGTGTCACATCTCTTACCCTACCCTGCAGTTTCAGTCCTTTTTATAAATGTGAAAAATCCGTATGGATTCTATTTTATTTTTAGATCCAAAGTTTGGTGAGAAACCATGAACTTCACAAACCCACATGCAGTAAGTAGACCTGACTCTCCAGCTTCTTAATTTTGACTTTGTGTAATTGGTTTAGAAAAGTTAAAATAAATTTGCTGTAGAAGCATATAATCTCGAATAAAGTGCTTATATAAGAAGTGCACATTCTATTTGCTAAAACTACATGTTGAAAGTTTTTCCACTTTTGAAACTGAAGACTATTTTAAAAATAAAGAACTGAAAGAGAACAGAGCTGTTTAGCTGCTAAAATGAGCTTGGACTTACATCTTTCATATATTCTTCCAGAAAGGCAACATAAAGCTGCATATACAGATCAGATCCTTAAATAGAAAGATGTTAATGAAAATACAAGATTTCTACTTGTTACATTACAAATTGTAATGTAATTACACTTGTTACATTACATTTATACATTAAATTTAGATCATACATCTGGAATTTTAGTTAAGAATGCACACATGAAACAACAGCTCTAAGATGAAACAGAAATGGATAAATGTTATTATCCACAAGATAAAAAGGCAAGCAAAACTATAAAATGTAGGCGCTTTCGCTTAGTGATGAAGTTCTCTCAGATTGTACCTTGCCTTAAATGTTGTTCTCCAATGTAGTATGATTCACCATGTCTGAGAAGTATCAAATTTAACAACCCATTTAAAAAATCTTGTTAAAATATAATGGAAAAAAAAGATATGGAAAAAGTATTAGTAAAGTCTCACTCTATCACTTTTGAATTGTGTGAACTTGAGCCTAAGGTCTCAAATGGGATTAACAATATCAAACTTGCAGGATTGTTCTGCAGAGTAAAAGAGGTAGCGTGAAAATGCCAAAGAAAATATTCAGATGATGGAAAGACAGTTTTCTGAATTACTCCTCTTTCTGAATAATTTCCTCAAAATTAATTTCTGGCATATGCTATAGTTTATTCCTAAAATCCTGGTACAAAAAAATCCCTCCATAGTAGATCCCAGCTTGTGTATGGAATCTGATGGCACTTGATATCATCAGGCTAACTGCCATTAAGACATGTGGGAGGGTGATTCAAATACAACTGGACAGAGTTAAAAAAAAAAAAAAAAAAAAAAAAAGGAGTGAATTAGCCTTAGAGTGAGTGAGTATGGACAAAGACCCTGATGAAAAGGACACTAAGAGATAGCATTTTTCATATGCATTATGAACAACTGAAATAAATACTAGAGTTTTATTTGGCACATTTTTGGCATCATTTCTCTATACACTATCTCTAATGGGTACAGGGCATGGCCCTATTAGAATACCACAAGATGTTTTCATAGCACTGGGATGAAACTCAAGTAGGTTTTGAGTGTGGGTGAGAAGGATGTTGTCAGCCAAGAAACAAAACGAAGAATTTACTTTCTGTGAACTCATCAAAAAGTTTAAAATAGATCACTGTTTATCTTTAATTCACACTCAATTATTTTTATTCATTTTATGTTTCTTATTTGGTGTAGTGTCACTTAAAATGGCATTACTACTTCTGATCACGATACTAGACAATACCAAGCAAACTAGATAAAATGCTAATATTCTACAATTAATACATTTTAAATTGTATTATTTTAATAAAATTAGTTATATTTACATCTGGTAATATGAGATGAATGAAGGTTTTTCACAGTATCATAAACTAACATTACTTGATTAACAACAATTTTTGTTAATATGAATTGAGCAGCAGTTAGGACTTAATATGTGCATATTTTCTATTGCTTATTAAGTATCTATGTTGCACTGTTTTATCAAGATCTTGACATTTAATACTCTATTAAAGAAATGCTAGTTTATTTTAATGTCTTTAGAGACGCCCTCAGAATTGTAACACCTTTTGAAAATTTAACAAAGATTTATTTACTCAAGAGTATGTAGTGATTAAAAAGAAGAATAACTAAACCTCAAACCTTAAATCTGATCTATAATAATTTGTTGAGGAAGAAAATCTGAAGGAAAGGAAGAGGCAGGGAAGCAAAGGAGAAAATGGTGTGCTCTGGTGTACCAGGGTCAGATGAAGCCTGGGAGTGCAGTGGAAGCAAGGTCACTCTTCTGGAACTGATTTAATCTAATCCTCCTTTCTATTGCATTTGAATATGTATATTTTAGTCAAGGAAGTTTGACTCAGAATTTGTTATAACTGGAACAGTATCTATAATAACTGAATATTGCCAACAAATCATTAGTGTTGCAGATATGGCTCTGGAGATCATAGGTAGAAGCCCTCAACCTCCTAGAAATATGTTCACATATGTTAACAGAGTAAGTACTTAAACTTTTTGATCGTCAAAGCTTTCTGTTTTGACTTAAAATTGTGACTCCAATTGAATATTCTCTGCGTCAGTGTTGGAAGATGCTAAATTTTATAAAAACACATCATGGCAATATAAGGCAGGTAAAAGCAGGTATTAAAAAAAAAAAAGCCCAGTGGAATTCAGTACATAGATGGTCAATGAATGTTTCAAAGTGAAAAATTTACCTGTATAGGAGAATCTGAAGTTTCTCAACAACAATTTTGTACTTGTAAAATTATTTCATACTAATAGTTCTGATCAATGAAACAAATTCCTGTTTCTTGTAAAATCATAAATACTATTTCACATATATGTGTTTCCATCAGTTTTAACATATAGGATATCCATCAGGTACGAAATCTGATTTTACCCTACTTATCTAGATAGTAAGCTAGATTTGAACAGTTTCATGTATGCTGGCAAAAGACAGGAGACTTCTAAGAGATAAAGATTTTACTACTTATGGCACAGAGGTCAGCATGAACATGAGCATCTTTGCATTTATCTCTCTTTTCCTTATGAAAAGAGACATGATGTAACATGATTTGGCCCAGATAAATGCTACATGCACAGTGGATATCTGTCACAGCTCGGGGACACTGAGCTTGGGGAATCTATGCCTTTCTATTAAGCAGTAAGCAAGCCCACTCCTGGTTAGGGGATGGCAGGTGGAGGGAGTTAATAACATATTTCATAAGGGTGGCAGCTGCATGGACAACTTTGAGGAGACCTAAGCCAAAGAACAGTCATCCAGCTCTACCAGTTCACAAGAGCCAATTATGTACTTCTTGTGCCAAACCCATATGCAGTGAAGTCACGTCAGTTGTTGGAAATCAGCCACGGTAAGAGTATTTACACCAGGGAAACCAGCAAACATTAAATATCAGGGCTTTATTTTCCTCTCCAGAGAAAGTTGTTAAACATTTACTTGCATATCACTCTACCCCGTCTCTGTTGTTGATATTTTTTGGACAATAGTTTAAGGGAGCATATAATATACATAACAGGTACCTATTCTAACCAATTATCAAAAGATGTATGTGTGTGTGTATGTGTGTGTGTGTGAGAGAGAGAGGGAACCTGAGCACAGAAGAAAGAAAGAAAGGGAAGTTGCAGTTGAAAACAGCCTAACGGTTGACATAAAACCTCGCATCTCAGAGAGACCTCAGGGATATTCTATATATTGAACCAAAAGAACAAAGGCTCTGCAATTGGATGGAATGTTTACCAAAAAAGCAACAAACTGTTATGGAAGTTGAGAAAAAGAAAAATGTTCTCTTCAAAACATATGTTATAGAAATGAAACTTAGACCAAATGAGAAAAAGGGAGGAAACTTACAACTCTGTAGATTTCATAGGTTTAAAGCAGTCACTAAAACTTAGAGAGAGACTCTTAGCCTTCCTTAACCCTTGAGGACACATTTGGAAGAGTCCCTAACACTGAAAACTGAATGTAAAAACTCGTAATATTCTTTCTGATAAAGGATATAGGTGCAATAAAAATGTTAAGAAAAAAGTCAGCATTAATCAACAATATATATTCTGAAGGGCTAAGAATATCATTTAGACGTTGTCTTTCCATTAGTCTCAACAATCTATCACTTGGGTAACCCTACTTCATCTTCTTAGCAAGCTTTTAGCATCTATACTTTATTGACTACACCCCACAATCACCATTTACATTTCATATTGGATTATCTTAAGAAAACCATTCAGGTTTCTTCAGATGGTACATCAGAATGCACTGAATCTAAGTGAGTTTTATTTTATTTCTCAGTCGATCAGACTGCTAACATTTTTGGAATTCGAGAAAGACTTACAAAAAACTTGAAAACCTGAAAACCTTGAACTCTACAAAGAAAATGTGATTTAGTAGTGTGTCGTATCAGGAACAGAATTGTACTAGGAACTCAGCTCTCTCAGAAGAAAAGCCAGCCCTCTTTCTTTTCAATACATTTCTTTGAAGACCAGCTTGAATTTCTGAGGTCCTGGGGCTGTGAGCACGTGGACAGCAGCTTGCTGGTTTCTATTTTTAAAATCAATATTATCTCAATTTATGAACAGTTTAAGAAAATAAATTTCCAAGTGTGACCTGATTCACTTTCTTGGAAGAATTTGCATTCTTGTAAATTCTACAGTGAGTCACTAAGGGCAAGAAAACTGACATATGTTGGTCTTAGTTTTGAAATAAGGAGGGGGACTCCGAAGCAAATCCCAGTTCTTTAGACTGCATTAATAAATGTAAACAGGATGTTTCAGCACAGAAAGCATAAAGCTGCCTGATATATGCAAGGCATAGCTTTAATGATGTTTAAAAAGGAGCTAAACATCTCCCTGGGAATTCTTAAAACATTTATCTTTTAGGCAGTAATTTAGCTTCACAAGTCTTTGTTATTTAACAAGCTGGAGAAAATAGGTCAGCTAATGTTATATTAATCAGTAAATTAATATTTTAATTTGATTTTCTTTCTAGTTAAAATGCTTGCAGCTTTTCCCCTTTTTTTCTTACTTTGGCACTGATGTTAAGTGGTATCATTATCATATTGTACCTTGGGGTTGTGAGATAACAGGGTCCAGTGATAGCTCTATTCTTAGAAGAGTGGGAGGTTTATCGTGCCACTTACACATTTAAATGACACTCCATGGCTGCTGTGCAACAAAGTGTCTTAGAGCTGAGTCACAGAATTCTCCAAATTGTGCTTTTCAATCCATACTCAAAAACTGTACCTTCCAAATCTAACTAGAAAATAAGTTTTTGCTTAGTAGAAATCCTATCTTTAGTCTAGGAAAAAAAATCTTACTCAGAATATCTGAATAATATAAATGTGGGTTTCAGATTCTAGTTTCTTGTATTAACTGACAATTCAACAATATTTAGATTCAAAGGATTTGATGGCATATTCTTTGCAAGTGAGTAAAAGTCTACTAACATTTTACAGTAGACATTTAACATTGGCTAGGTATTTTTATTTTCAATTTCTCAAAAAAAAAAACCTCTGTCTTTGCTTAGTATATACTGACGAACTAAAACATGCTAGGAGCTGCATAATTTTGTATGACATTATATCTGTGGTGATATTAATTTTCTTTTCATAGCAGTTACCATGGAATTTTATGTATTCCAAAGAACCCAAATTCGGACTGATTAAGGGAGAGATTAGCCATGCTGCCTCAGAAGAGGTTAGCTGAGGCTAGTGATAGAGAATGTTCCTGAAGCATTTATGTTCGTTCACTGTACTTTTTCTTTTTTTAATTAATTAATTTTATTTTTGGCTGCATTGGGTCTTTGTTGCTGTGCATGGGCTTTCTCTAGTTGCAGTGAGCGGGGGCTACTCTTCGTTGCAGTGTGTGGGCTTCTCATTGCAGTGGCTTCTCTTGTTGTGGAACATGGGCTCTAGGCACGTGGGCTTCAGTAGTTGTGGCACACGGGCTCAGTAGTTGTGGCATACAGGCTCTGTAGTTGTGGCTCGCGGGTTCTAGAGCGCAGGCTCAGTAGTTGTGGCGCACGGGATTAGGTGCTCCGCAGCATGTGGGATCTTTCCGGACCAAGGCTCGAACACATGTCCCCTGCTTTGGCAGATGGATTCTTAACCACTGTGCCACCAGGGAAGCCCTCACTGTACTCTTTAGTCCTTCTTAATGAAAGGTACGATACTCACCCAGTGTTTTGCTGCCTTGCTGAAATTCAGCTGGAGTTTGGCAGAAAGAATGCTAAACTAATTTACTGGTATTGAAAAATACATATATACTAGAAAACATATTAAAGTAGTACAATAAAATTTCACAATTTTATTGTATCTAAGAGGTATAGCAAAATCTATCAACAGGAAGCTTGCCTAAGATTGATCTATTTCCATCTTATGGTATCTTTTCATTGACCTATAAAATTTTGAGTCCTAGATGTGTAGATGCACAAAGTTGTTTACATAAACTATAACATAATCTAATTGTAGGAAACTCTACTCCAGTTAGAAAACTATATGTTTAATTAGCTTAAATTAGTGCCAAATGCATTATTCCCACTTTGTCCATTTCTGTTCCATGGTCCTCTGGTCTACCAGGGAGAAAAATTCCAATCACTTTGCTAATGTGGACAAAGCCATATGTAATTCTCAGAGAAATATTCAACTTTATAATCTAAAGTGAAGTATACTCACTTATCTTACATAAATCTGTTACACAGAGTCATAATATTTTTAACATTATTACTCTTGCTGTCTATACTATTGTTATAGACAATATTAGAAATTATAAGAACAGCATGTTAACTATGCAGAATTCATGAGATCAGTTATTTTGCTCACTCTGGTTAAGTCTTTCACTTGCATTTGATAGGGAAGTTTTCAATGACAAGAGAAAGTAACTTTATGTATAGGAAATCAAAGATTGGTACTTTAAAAAAGCACAGAAATATAAATTCATGTACAATGACCAAAATAATAAGTAGCTCATAGAAAAGATAAAGAAACTAATTTGTATCTATGAGCCATGAATTACAAGCCACATCCTCTTCTAGACACTTATGTATAAAAAATAAATATACCTTACATTTATTGAATGCTTATATGTGAGCTACTGTCCAAGTGTTTTATGTATTAGCTTATTTAATCCTCACAATCCTATGGATGAAGTTTCTATTCATTATCCCCATTATATAAATGAGTAAATCAAAGGCAAGAGGTTAAACAACCTGTCTAAAGTCTAAACAAGTGTAAGGTGTAAGTGTAAGACTAGATCAAAGTTCTTATTCTTGGTCAATACTCTTAAGCACTAGACTTTCACTCAACCGGTTTTCTTACTTCTTTTTTTTTTTTTTTTGCGGTACGCGGCCTCTCACTGTTGTGGTCTCTCCCGTTGCAGAGCACAGGCTCGGGACGCACAGGCTCAGCGGCCATGGCTCACGGGCCCAGCCGCTCCACGGCATGTGGGATCTTCCCGGGCCAGGGCACGAACCCGTGTCCCCTACATCGGCAGGCGGACTCTCAACCACTGCGCCACCAGGGAAGCCCTTTTTTTACTTCTTTTAAAAATAATATAACTAGTCAGGCAAATGGAGAAGAAAGGGAAGTTAAATTCATTTAAAAACCTGATAGCTCATTCCTAAATCTTTACAACTATCTTTCTCACAATTTTAAGACTATCTCTGCATCCAAATTCTTCCTCAGAAACAGAGTTTGATTGCCTAGTGTTGTGTGTCCACTACTGAATGATACATTCAAATGTGATGAAAGAATAGGTCGCGTGATCACTTGGACTGTCTCTTTGGGGGCTCTGCTGAGGCAGTATCTCTAAGAATTGAGTCTGCATGGGGAAAATTATTGAAATGTATTATTCCCAGAGGTTCAAAGGAGTTTGGAGAGGTTCAAAAAAGAATTCATGGAAATGGTGACATGTTAAATGAGTGTTGGAGAATAAAGAGAATTTTACTAATCAGATAAGTAAAACCACAATGAAAGTCCTAAATGCACTCAGTGAGCTTAATCTCTAAGGGAAGACAATTATGCCTAAATTGTGCTATATACCATTAAAGAAAAGAGTGGAGTAAACGGGGAAATCTTACCTGGTTTTGGGCTTAGGGAAGATTTTCCTAAAGACGTAGCAGAGAAGAGTTTTACTTGTGGCAGACTAAAAACATGGATATAATACTAAGAGGAAAATATTTTAAAATGTATGTCTGAACCTTTGAAGCCAGATACAAGAACACATGATTCTAGAGAAAAAAGCAGTCACCGTCTTTGGTGGATTTCTAGGAAAACTTTTCCCACAGAAAGAGAGAGTGGGCAGAACGGTTTTGGCAGATGTTAGAACATAATAGAACAAAACAAAACAAAACAAAAACAGCCTCCCTAGAAAATTCTAACCACAAGTTTCTACTCAGCGTATTCAGAGATAGAATTCTGCCTACCTGTGAACCCCAATAAATATCTAGTGAAAACCTTAATTTAAAGTAGTCCTGGGTTGAGAATGGCCCTATTTTCCAAAAGAACTCAGCATAAATTCTCCCTGGAGAAACGTAATTCAAAATCAAGAGGCAAAGTTTACCTACAGTTAAAACTCCCAGGGCTTCCCTGGTGGCGCAGTGGTTGAGAGTCCGCCTGCCAATGCAGGGGACATGGGTTCGTGCCCCGGTCCGGGAAGATCCCACATGCTGTGGAGCGGCTGGGCCCGTGAGCCATGGCCGCTGAGCCTGCGCTTCCGGAGCCTGTGCTCCACAATGGGAGAGGCCAAAACAGTGAGAGGCCTGCGTACCGCAAAAAAAAAAAAAAAAAAAAAACTCCCAGAAACATGAGTTCACAATTTTTAAAAAAATCACAAAGCATATGGTCTCAAGCCACATAAGTGAGAATTTAGCAAACTCTTCAAACTGCATGTTCAAGCCCACAAAGTATACAGACAATTGCAACATCAAATACAGAATGTAATGTAAATACCTTTTTACATATGAGTAAAGAAATAAAAGAAAGCATTGAAACTGTTAGGGAAGACGAGTGATTATCAAAAGTGAACCATCAGGTATTTAAAGAGATCCATTTATAACACTCCCAAATGAAATACATGATAACTGAAGTTAGAAACACAATGGATGGGTTAAGTAGGCTAGACACTGCTGAAGAAAAATTAAGTGGATTTGAGTAAATGCTTAGGATAGAACTTTAAACCAACAAGTACCATAGTCTTGGAAAACCATACTTTTAACCAACTGCTGGGCTTGAAAGAATTAAGGGAAATTTCCAAGGATAACTGAACAAAATCCTGAATTGAAACTATAACACAGAGCTTTGAGCAGATGTGAAAAGCAGGGCAGCTGATGAAAAGAGCCCATATTAGCCCTGCAATATGGAGAGTCAGTCTTGATGCAATTGCAATAAGAAAGAGATGAAGTGAGATGCCCACAAACCAGTGCTCTTGAAGAGAACCAGAGGGTTCCCATGTTGGCAGCATCCTTTTTGTTCCCGACAGAGGTAAACACAAATTCTGTCTGCAGGAAAAGGTCCCCGGTTTAGGTCTTGAGAATTCCCAATGATTAAAATAAATAAATAAGAGTTCACATTAAAATATCAACAAACACACAAAAACATGAATGGCTGCCAGGGGTTGGAAGTAGGGAGGGATGGATAGGAGGAGTACAGAGGATTTTTAAAGCAGTGAAACTACTCTGTGTGATACTACAATGGTGATACATGTCATTATACATTTGTTCAAACCCACAGAATGTATAAAGAGTGAACCCTAATGTAAGCTGTGGACTTTGAGTACTATGTGTCAGTGTAGTCAATCGTAACACCTGTACCACTTTGGAGGGGCATTTATGATGGAAGAGGCTATGCATGTGTGGGAGCAGGGGGTATAAGGGAAATCTGTCCCTTCCTCTTAATTTTGCTGTGAACCTGAAACTGCTCTAAAAATAATCTATTAAAAACAATTACCAAATACACAGTGAGGGAAGTAATAGTTATACCCCCAAAGATCTCTTGTGATGAAATTAACAAATGCAGAAAATAAAATGATGTCTAAAGAAAACCTCTAAAGAACTACACGATGGAGTCACAAAAATGAACAAGCAAAATGGCACTATATAAGATGACCATGTAGATTTGAAGATGAATGAATTCAAATTTGTAGGAAAGTATAATTTTTGTAGTAACTGAAAGGATGGGTTAAAGTGCAGATAAGACGAAGATGAACATCTTTTCCCTTAGGTTACTTCCATACCTTGGCTATTGTGAATAATGCTGCAATGAACATGGGAGTATAGATATCTCTTTGAGATAACGGTTTCATTTCCTTTAGATATACATCCAGAAATGGGATGGCTGGATCATATGATAATTCGATTTTTAATTTTTCGAGAAACCTCTATACTGTTTTCCACAGAGTCTGTATCAATTTACATTTCCATCAAGAGTTTATAAGGATTCTCTTTACTCCACATCCTTACCAGCATTTGTTATCTCTTGTCTTTTTAATGATGGCCATTTCAACAGATGTGAGGTGATATACTTATTGTGGTTTTGATTTACATTTCAGTAACGATTATGATGCTGAGCATCTTTTCATGTACCTGTTGGCCATTTGAATGCCTGCCTTCTATGGAACAATGTCTATTCAGGTCCTTTGCCTATTTTTTTAAACTGGTTGTTTTTGTTATTGAATTGTATGAGTTCCTTGTACATTTTGGATATTAACCACTTACCAGATAAATAGGTTGCAAATATTTTTTTCCATTCTATAGGCTACCTTTTCGTTTTGTTGATGGTTTCCTTTGGTGAGCAGAGCTTTTTAGTTTGATGTAGTCCTACTTGTTTATTTTTGCTTCTGTTGTCTTTCCTTTTTGTGTCAAAAACTATTTCCTGGACCAATGTTAAGGAGCTCACCTCTATAAATGTATAATATTCACTCTTTGTTATATATCTCACAAAATAAGCTGAGGCATTAAAGGATAAATAAAAATTGGCTATATGAAAACTGGGGAGAGACTTGAAAACACATATTTGCAGTAAATAAATCCAACAGTAATTGAATATTATAAACAGGCATGTTCTAAAATAACTCATATATTACATCATTTAAGCCTCTCAATAGCCCAAAGACCTAAGTAATGTTTTATCCCCCTTCCCAGATGAGGTAACAGAAGCAATGAAAGGTCAACTAATTTTCCTAGGGATGGAGCATTTAGATGGTACAACAAGAATGAGAACTCAAGTGGTCTGGTATGAGAGTCTGCTCTCTTTACCTGCAAGATATGTTACCTGTCAAAGGAGTGCTCAGTCTCTACGGCACCTGAGTATTCAACAGTGAAATTAGAGAATGCAGAGTGAAAGTGGGCCCTGCTGGCTGCCCAGACAGTTCTCCTCGGGATCCGCACAGAATATTGTCTCTGCAGCACAGATTTCTGGTCCTCGCCTAACTAACAAAAAGTTATGATGCATGAGTCAGCATGTTAATTTATTAACTACAAAAATATATAATTCTACTAATAATTGTGTTGTGGTCCAAGGTGTCTGCTTCACAATTTATGGTATCTTGGATGATACCATACCAATTGGTTGTTTGATAATCATAAAATCAGAGTGAATGCAGTTAGATATTATTGAGAGATATTTTATCCAAGATATGGACGAATACATGAAAATCTATTGACAGAAAATCAATCCATTCATTGCAGTCCTTTTAAAGTATCTAAGTGTTAACTTAGAATTTTTAACTTTAAGGTTAAGCATTTTCTGACACTCAAGTTGAAGTTAAATTCCCTGGCTATTCATTCTGTATCTCCAGGACACAGTTTAGGGCTTAGCATAAAGTAGGTGCTCCATAACTATCTGTTGAATCTACTCCCATGTTCTCCCTCTTTTTTCTTCCTATTTTTAGATTTCTAGATTCCATTCGGTCTTGTCTCCCCTTATACTGCTTTTTAATTGAGTAACACATCTCTTCTCCCAGTGGGAACCAAACACTGATGGTCCGTTGTAACCTTTTATATATACATCAATTAAAATACTACTTTGCCTTCTAGACACTCTACCACCGTCACTTGTATAGATGTTGTGTCTACCGCCAGCTTTCCAAAATACATGTTAGTAATTTCTCTTTTAGGATAAATTCTTATCATCTACCAAATGTTCATTCTTTTAAAGTTATGCCTTAAAATGCAGCCTATTCATTTGGTAGCCAGAGTCTTACGGGTCTTTAGAGAACCAAAGAGAAAACAGAAATGAGATTCATGAGCCAAGGAAAAAGTTTGAGAGGGTGGCCATGTGCAGTTGAAAATAAGAGGAAAGGAGGTCAATGTGAGGCCTGGATGGAGGCACTGAAGCAGAACTTTACATTCAAAATAGAAATGGGATTGAAGCAGAGAAGCAAACATTTCTACAAGTGTGAGGGCCTTGTTCTGGGCCTGGAGAGGACTTTAGAAGCATTGTTAATATAATGCCTGCTACCTAGTGAGCAGTCATAAATACTTGTCTAATGAATTAATGATTAAATAAGAATTGGAGGGTTGAACAGGAAAAAAAGTGCATCATAATCAGGCATAAACATTTAGAGGCATGAAGAATCAGAGAAAAATGATACAGCATTTGACTCAGTGAGAATGCCCAAATCAGCAAGAGTTGAAAAGTGTACTGCACATTATCTAGGATGAAATACAGTTCATTGACCAAATTCCCTTGTGGTTGGTAATGCGAGGTTACTTGATGTTACAGGTAACCTGACTGAAACATAAACGGAAACTGATTTTTCCAAGATCAACCACAGGTCAAGAGTTTAGTTTCATCTCCTGGGCTCCCAAACTTGTTCTTAGGCCAAAGGGACACTTGTTTCTAAATTCTACATTGACTTTTTGATCTGCATCAGGATATGCTCGGCAGGTCCTTGCACCCCGACGGTGAGAGAATGTATCCTTTACCGTGCTTGAATTCAAAGCAAAGTAAAATTTGAGTGGGGCAAAATAAAAAGGTCTTTCCAGCTGCACAGTGATGTGGGAGTCCCACATTCCAGACAGCTGTATACTGAAGCTCAGTCAATAGCCAACTAGAAACATGGACAGAATTCTTTAAAATATCTGTTGTGCAAAGGTGTTAACCAGAAAGATAAAGGATCTATCTAAGTTTATGAACCCCGAGTAATCTAAAAAAAATCTACTTGGAAACTGTGTTTTGATATTATAATTTTTGTTCTCAAACAAAAGAAGTACTGTTGTGATTGCCATTAAAAAAATAATATTTATTAAAGTTGATACTAAAATCCCCAATTTCCTGACTTCTAGATCACCCTTGGAATAATATTAAAAAATATATCCTTGTAGCTTCATTTGTGGTCTATAAAAGTGTTTGACTCACTAAGGTTGAATGTCAGGTAATTTCATTTAATGTTCAGCTTTAAAAGAGAAATGAAGGAGAAAGATTTAGATGAAAAGTAGTGTGTGTGACCTTAGAAATGTATTTATAAGGTCTGACTGCAGCAGCCAAAAATAATAACCATTGAACCTAGTGAATAATTTAAGGCCAATGAGCTAACAGTGATCTTTGCAAACGGATATTAATACGTAAATATTTTAGTCAGCTTTTTCACACCCAGCATAAAAATGCCTTGTATTTTATCGACAATCTCACTCTAGGTGAAATTTCTGAGAGATTCTGTGTTCTCACCGAAGTCTTTATATACACGTTCACACATTATAATTAAATGATTTTACTACCCAAATACATTCAAGAAAAAAGATTATATTTTCTAAAATATGCAGTGATGATTCCTAAGGCCATGTTTCATTTTACACATTGGGATAGTGCTACACAAGAATCTGGTTCCTCTATCTCGATCTATGTGCTGTGATAGTGTGATTCATTGAAGATTATGATCATTTGCTTTTTTAACCAACACTTAACCTTGAAAAATATTACTAACATTGACTCAAAGATACAAATATCTGTGAGTTTGCCAAAATGCATTTGTTATTCACATACCTATAATATATAGATAAATATTCATATACTCATATCCATATATAAACCAGTATGTGTTGTTAATCCCTTTCTGTTTCTTTGATGTTAATAAACCAAAGCAATGGCTCTCGTTTTCAGACAGATTATTTACTTTTGCCAATGTCTTTACTTGCTAGTTGTATTAAGGTAGGGCTATTTGTTAGAAATTTAAGATGAGTTTTGACACAACATGGAAAGTGAAAAGAAGTTGGAAAGGGCATTACTAGGTCTTAATCTAGAGGCTTAAATTCTGGCCCTGTTAGCCCACAAATTGAGCAAGTCACTTCATCTGTTTCAATTCATCTTTCTCACCTTATATGTGAAGATATGCCTGGCTAATTGATAAAGTCCCTCAAGTTGCAATCATGAATGAATAAACTGTGACAAAATCTGAGCCCCCCCCCAATATTATAAGTAAATGGGACCTTGAAAAATAAAATCATATTTTAATGGCTGTTTAAAAACAACGTGGTGACTGTAAAAGTAATACTCTATAGGTCTCTCTTCTGCCATGTTTTTATATCCTTTTGTAGAGTATGGATCTTCATAGTCCATAAACTTGGATGTATATAAAATGCAGCTATCTTCATTTAAATCTATAATAAAATTTAAGACTATCCCAAGCCTAAATAGAGGAATTTGTAATTGATTTAGAATTTCACAGTCGAATGGGTTTCTCTATACCCATCTCAATTCTTCTTGGCTAAAATAGAGTCCAGGCACTAGTGCAAGGAAGCATCTGCTGAGTTGTTTTTACGCTCGAGCTCTAACCCAACTAGAATTGGTCAAGCTATTTGCATTACCTGTCTTGGCATTAAGTCCTCAGAGATTATAACCTCTTTCATAGTCTTTCACACCTCCTCATGTCCACCAGCTCTCCCCCTTTCCCCCTTTGATGCCTGCCTCAGAGCCACAGAAATTTTTTTGAATATTCTATAAAGCTGTTTGTTGGTAGATGCAGGAAGGCAGGGAGTCTATTTAAACTCATCTGTGAAGAGGTACATTATCGCCATGTCAATTCCATAGCTGCTGTATTGCATCTGGGTGTCCTCGGAACTCTGCAAGGCTTGTCATATCCCTATGCTTGCTCTGGCAGTCAAGACACACGTTTTCATTCTTTTTAGGACTCCCAAATATCCTAGGATTCCATTTTTCATCCAGTCTGAAAACTAGAGCCTGGAGGGGCGGGCAAGTTAGAAGTAACTTATCAAGGCCCTACTAGCGTCTAAGTTTTATTCTTCCCTTCAAGTAGCCCTTTCTCTTTCAACATGGGAACATTTACCTCTTTTCTCGGTTAGTTCAGCTTTCCATCTAACATACTTTCTATCTCTTTTTGGATCTTTCAGGTCTTAGCCTTTTGAAACTCAAAAAGACTAGGCTCATAAAATCAAAGTTTTTGCTCTCCAAGCTACAGTATCTTTCTTGAATTTCAAAGATTATTTTTGAATCCAAAATCAAATCATTTGACTTCTTACTTCTCCCTGGGTTTCTGTGTGCCTTCCATCTTTCCCTCTGGCAATGCACACTGCTTAGTCACTTGAGTCATCTGTGATAACCATCATCTCTATGTCATACTTGAGCAATTCAGAAAAAGCCACCATCTCTGGGTAGATGCAATAGAAACCATACAGTGGATTTGTCCTCTGGATACAATGCTTGGTAATTGGACAGTGATTATTAGTAGAGAAAAAGTTTCCCTTCCTTTGAGTCAGTGGAGCCCCATGAGAGGCTACACGGCCTGGACTGGGTATGTGGACTGGATTTCAGCCCACCCAGACCCCTGTACTGGATGCCCTTTTGTAGGGCCCTTTAGAGAGATCACAACTGTATTTTTAGGGACAAAGTGCAAGGGGGAAAGCACTCCCAGAAATATTTCAGAAATGTATCCCACTGTCTATATTTGGTCAAAGCAAGGTAAACTTTTTACTGTAATCTAAGCAGTAGCCTAATGTGATTTGGAACATGCTTAAGAAAAGTAAACCATGTCATACAAAAAAATAAGGCTGTAATTCCTTTTAATGAATGGTCCCAGAAGGAGGGGAATTTATACAAATCCTACACTGTCAATTGCTTAAATCCATTAAATAATTGCAGTCAAATTTCACTGGGGGAAAGAATATTATTTTCCTGTCCTCTTTTGTCATCTCCCATTGTTTAAGAATTCTTCTGGTCTCATTTGGTCACACCTCCCAAAACCCATCTGCCAATGCTCATTACATTAAAAAAAGAAAAAAACCTCTTTTCATTATTTTTTAGTGTATGTGTTAATATCTGGGATATGTACATCATTAAGAATGCATCTAATTATGATTAAGCAAGGAATTCTGAAGCCAGACACAAGCCATATTTACAACTCAGTATAAAGTTATGCACCTCATAAATATATCACAAACTCTATCTTACCTTCCTAATGTACAGTTTTAAAAAATGAAACACGGGCTTCAGATATGCTCTTTGAGAGTGTGCTATTAGGACAAATACTTAAACCAATATACAGATCAAAATAATTCATATAGAATTTTCTTCTATTGATTATCAATCCATTTTATTTGAACAGTAGTGACTAAGATCAAAATCACTTTGCAAAAATGACTGTAAACCTGATAAAGAAGTAGCACCAGTGCACTGCCCTACTTTGAAAGTATATTTGAAAAGTGAAAGCAAATCAATAGTAATTATACAAGCCAAAATGTATTACCTTTTCTTATTAATACTGTAATTGTAAAACATGTCATGCAACTAGGAAGAATTTTTTAAAGAACACAATAGTCGATTAACTAAATGTGTTCAAGGTATGCTATTCTACTAATTTTCAGAAGCCAACTTCAACCTTTGATAAGTGAGAGGAGGGTTGTAGAAATAAAGCGGAATACACAAAAATTAAAACACAAATGAGAAGTTTGAAAAATTACTTTGCAATTGTTCTACTAACTTTTTTCAATATTAGAAGTAATAAACTATGTATTTTAAACAGGACATCAATTATAGGATATAAGTAAAGGTCCATCAGCATGTGAATCTACTGAAGACATATTAAATAACTCAAGACAGTGGATTAGTATCATTTAACTTTCTTGAAATTTTCTAAACCATCTATTTCTACATCTGTACTAGCATTGATTGCAATCAGTCGAATCAGTAGTTTATGTTCATTTCCTTTCATCTGCTATTATTTTACACAGGGGAATATTTGCATTTGCATTGTATTCCTGACATAAGTAAAACCCATTTCAAAATTCATACCTGCTCTAATGTACTAGTAAATTTCATCACTTCCTCCAATAAGTCATCCTTTTCGTAGGAATGTTGACTATAAGAATATTGCTTTAACAGTAATCTAAGGATAATTATTTTAAAAATTACTATTTAACTAAGGGAATTAAAAATAAAACCTGGCAGTTAAAAGAATTGTACTGTTTCTTACTTAAATATTAATCTCTAGGTGGGGGAAAACACGAAATAGAGAAACTATAGATTAAGAAGTGCATTAAAGTATTCGTTAAAAAGCATTTAGTGAAACAACCAGAATTCCAAACATAAAACCACTCAATAATTCTAGTCTTACTGCCTGGCCTAATGTAATGTTGTGGACAGGATTGAGGTGATACAAAGGAAGCGTCTACACCACATGCTGAGCCAGAGGAAAGCATCTAGCCTTCACTTAGGACCTTCCAGAACACAGTAGATGTTTGCTGCTCTAATCAACTGTTTTATTATTTTCTTCTTAATTTATTGCTGTTATATTTAATGGAGGTATCACTTTCTTCTGTATGAAATATGAGAGTAAACTGCTTTGTGGCTAACTGAAGCACCTCTATTGTTCTAGGTTTCTGGAGCCAGAGTAGCTTTTCTTTTAATGTCAAGGTTCTTATCAGAAAGAGATCTAAAAGTTACTGCATTCTACGGAGAGAGCGTTATTCTTCATTGTGTGCATGTGTTAGTGAAAAGAAACAAAAATCTTATGATCGAATTAATTTATAACACTGCAATATTCAATTCCTATTTTTTAAATTGAACTGGTTTATACAAAAAATTTACTCCAGAATCATTTTCTATCCTTATTTTGTCTTGTGTCTACATATTAGTACACAAAAGAACACTCTAAGTCTTTAAATTTACATTTCATTACCTTGTCTTGCTCATTTTGAACATGCTTTTCTGTTCTATGTTACTGAGAATCACTTATAAGATAAACCGGCAAGTGTAGATCATCTTAAAATCCGTCTAGTTTAGCTGCACTGCCCAGGTTTCCCTCTCCAGTAAACTCAGATTTAAAGCCACTTCTCTGCCTCTGCTGGGACAGCTTCAGGGAAAAGGGGAGCCAGTGATAAGACATAAGCTGAAGTAGCTTCATTTTCCCTGGGTAATGAGACCTTTTACTTCTAGGCAGATTTAAAAATAGGTGTGTGTGTGTGCATGTGTGTGTGTGTGCGTGCGTGTGTGTGTTTAAATGGGCTAAATTGAGTTCTCCTTTTTGCTACTTCAATAACCCAATTACATTTTTACTAACTTCTAGGACTACACTTTGGGAAGAAAGCTTACATTTTTCCCCTTTCTTGCAAAGACTGGGCTCCTGTGAAATAATTTCTCAGAGACCTTCCTGCTCCTATTTCAAACAATGTCTAAAGCTACTAGTAGGTTTACTCTAAAGAGGATACCAGATGATTGATTCAGGCTTGGAGGCCTGAAGTTATATTGTGCACTCTACATCTTTAGGAAAAAGCAAGTTCTGTAAATTTTTCTTTTAAAATCTAGTCAAGGGAGAGTTCCTACAGGTCTATTTTGGGTGACAGACAGACATGGATGTTTATTACTTCAGTGTGATCTCTCTCTAGGCAGTGAGTCCTTATCCAAGTGTCTATCCTACCATTGAAAACATTCTTTCTGCGAAAATGTTCAACTTATCAGTGATGTCTTCAAACCACCATATTTTTCATAGGTGCAAAAATTTGTTTTACACCTAGCATTATAGACGAGTAAATACCACATAAAAGTAATGAAATGTATGCATACCTGTCTAAAATTGAATAACCTCAAGGAACCTACATAATATTTCAAAGATTTCCAAATTTATATTCCATTATTATCTTTAGTATTGAAAGATATTTACAAATTTTCTCATAAGAACCATGGTGAACAAGATGTTATTTTTAACTTTCCTTTTGATATATTTTCCAACTTGTCTTAAATGGTATGAACGAATTGGCTATTTGTGTGTGCCTACACAGGCAGAATGGTAACGTTTGATATTGTGGCCATAGTCCTTTAATAATTAGGTCTAACTAAGTTTAATAAGATAATTCTATTCACAACACAGCAATTAGACAAATCAAAGATGTATTTCAAGCATTAGCAAACTTTTTCTGTAAAGAGCCAGATAGTACATATTTTCAGATTCATGGGCCATTTGATCTCTGTTGCAACTACTCAGTTTTGCCCTTGTTTCAAGAAAGCAGTTATATACAATACCTAAAGGAATGGGTGTGTCTGTGTTCCAATAAAGTTTTATTTACAAACAGGCATTGGTTGGATATGGTCTGTGGGTTATAGTTTGTCAATCTTGATGTACTGATTTTGTTATCAGAAAATGTTTCAATACTTTCAAGTACAGCTTCAATGGTATAGTATTTCATTGTACCTGAATACAGTCTGGATTACATAAAAGGCAAGAAAACCCTTGGCTCATTAATGATGCCTTATGATAAGAAATAACCATGTGTCTTAGATGTGAATTGCAATGTGACAACCATACTTTTGTTTCTAGAATGAAGCTTGAGCTGAATACTCTTTTGAAAAATAGAGCTCAAAGTATGCTCTATTCTTTCCTTAATGAAAACTCTTTTAGCTACATATTTATTATATTTCCTCTTTTCTGTTCTCAGTGGAATTACTAATCTTCTTCTTTATAATAGGACCAGATGAATGATAATCCTTAAATTATTCTTAAACAGATTTAAAAAAATTGATTAAGTTGTTTTATTCTAGGGGAGGCAAGATCGTGGTAGATAGTACAGCTGACCCTTGAACGACACAAGCAATAGGAGGGCTGACAATCTGCACAGTAGAAAATTTGCATATAACTTTATAGTCGGCTCTCTGTATCTGCAGCTTTGCATCTGCAGATTTAACCAGACTTAGATACTGCAGTGCTACAATATGTACTTATTGAAAAAATCTGCCTATTGGTGGACCCATGCAGCTCAAACCTGTGCTGTTCAAGGGTCAAGTGCACTTTAACATCTTTAATAGGAAACAGTAGTTCTAAATTTAAATCCCATATTTAATTCTGGAGAACACATATTAGTGCATAAAGAATATATTGATGAATTTGATTTCCCTTTTCTACATATGGGCACTGTAGTATTTGAATAATTAGAATAATAAATGCCTATAGCATTGCGGCAAATCCTAAGAAAAGGGAACATAATGCAGGCAACTCTTTCTCACCACTAGATCATCATCAAATATCCTGAAATGTGATTTTAGTGACAAAACAAACAAAAACCTGAAATGTCTGAAAACAGATGCCTATAGGATATGACCAGTGGTGGAATTAAATTTAATTTAAGTGGGCATTCTTCTGTAGAAGTGCACTGGAAGCCATTTTCTTATTGACAGAGTCAAGGAAATAAAATTCTGCTTGTTTCTGAGGATCACATCTTTCTAAAAGTTGGTTAATTCCCCATCTTCTGCATTTATGCTTATCTTTTATGCCAATAAACTTATTAATATTATTTTTCATTTTTTGGAATTTCTTGAGG
Source organism: Delphinapterus leucas (assembly GCF_059928025.1). Classification (NCBI taxonomy): domain Eukaryota; kingdom Metazoa; phylum Chordata; class Mammalia; order Artiodactyla; family Monodontidae; genus Delphinapterus; species Delphinapterus leucas. The sequence continues at coordinate 66,310,686 of NC_143137.1, read as the reverse complement.
GATAATATTCAAAGTGCTGCAGATAATTTAGAAGTCCTTAATTGTTAGGAAATTTTACATTAAGAAATTATCTTATAGAAGAAAATATTTGCAAATCATATATCCGATAAAGGGTTAATATCCAAAATATATAAAGAACTTACACAACTCAACAACAAAAACCAAACAATCCAGTTAAAAAGTAGATAAAGAATCTGAATAGACATTTTTCCAAAGAATACATGCAGATAGTCAATAGGCACATGAAAAGATGTTAAATATCACTAATTATTAGGGAAATGCAAATCAAAACCACAACAGATATCCCCTCACACCTGTTAGAATGGCTACTACTAAAAAGACAAGAAATAACAAATGTTGGAGAGGACGTAGAGAAGAAGGAACCCTCATACACTGCTGTGAGACTGTAAATTGCTGCAGCCACTATAAAAAGTAGTATGGAGAGTCCTCAAAAATTTAAGAATAAGACTACCATATGACTCTGCTATTCCACTTCTGGATATTTATCCAAAGAACACAGAAACACAATCCAAAAAGACGTATGCACCCCTATGTTCACTGCAGCATTATTTACAATAGCCAAGATATGGAAACAACCTAAGTATTTGTCAACAGATGAATGGATAAAGAAGATGTGAGCTATATAAATGTCTGTGTACACACACACATACACACACACACACACACACACACCCAGCTATCCCACCATAAAAAATGAAATCCTGCCATTTGTAACAACATGAATGGACCTTGATGGTATTATGCTAAGTGAAGTAAGTCAGAGGGATAAAGAGAAATACCATATTATTTCACTCAAATGTGGCGTCTAAAAAAACAAAACAAAACAAAACTCAAACAAATGAACAAACAAAATAAAACGAAAACAACTTCATAGATACAGAGAACAGGTTAGTGGTTACCAGAGGGGGGGGGGTGTGGGCAGAATGGGTGAAGGGGTCAGCTGTATGGTGATGGATGGTAACGAGACTTGTGGTGGGGATCACTTTGTGGTGTATACAGATGTCAAATTAGAATGATGTACATCTAAAGCTTATATAGTAAAGAAAAGAATAAACAAAAGAGGAATTTATCTCTTTTTAAGTATGTAATTCAAGTTTCTCCAAAGTACCAATATACATCCTTAAGCGTAAACACTGAAGAATTGAGACGATTTCCTCAGTGGTATTCTCCTTCACTTCTTTGCAGCACCCCAGGGCTTCACTCACAGAAGAATTCCTATAAGTCTGTGATGTTTGATTGGCTTGGAGAAGGGCTATTGATTTTGAAACACTTTTATCTGAAGGAGAACATATGTTCTGACTTTAAATACAAAGGTGGTGAAAGGTCAAAGTGGAATTAGGTGTTGTTACAGGATAACAGAAGTGTCTTGACCCCTTTTTATTATGCTTGCTAATATGTATTTTACACTGTCTCAGAAATGGGGTAGTTCTTAAAATTATTTTGTATTATACTATATGGAAATAATCTCACTTTTTAAAAAAGGTGAATGACTCAGGCAAAAGTTATAGCTGATCCTTCTTAAAAATTTCTATAGTCATAGTACTGTAACAAGGACCATTTTTAAACTGGGCTCAGACTCAGATGACATATGATCACCACCAGCTGCATCAAGAGGCAGTCTGGGTAAAAATAAGTTATTTGAACAGAGCAGCAGAACAAAGCTGAAAATCTTCTGACACCTGATCCCCTCAGCAGCTGTGGAAATCTATTGAAAGGGTTCTCCTTCTAATGCATTTGTCAGAATGCTAATTGGAAAAATGACTTCATGTCATGAGTCATACAGTCACCTCTGCGGACCTCATTAGACTTAAATGAGCGCACGCAAGTCCAGCACAATCATTCAGATACAGCCATATGTTGGTAAAGAAGATCTCTCAGTAACTGGGCTCCTGGCCAAGTGTAACATTGTCAAGTAAAGAAATGGGGAAAAAAATCAAATAGAGATGTTTAATGACAGATGTAGATATAAGGCATTATAGCTTCTTGAGAATCAAAAATATATACAAGTTTGGGACTGTAAGAAGTTCAACTGAGTTAAGCCAAAAAAGTTTAGTCAAATTTTATGCTAAAGTACACCGGAGAAGCACTCTGGAGCAGGGGGAAATAGAAAATTAACTAACGTAAGTCTTACGAGCTCACGATTTAGAAATGCAGAAAACAACTTGCGTAAGTAACTTTAATAAAAGAGAAGCTAAGAAAAATATTTAATAATAATGTACCAATTAAAGTCCTAAAGAAACATGTGGAGATAAGACATCAATTATGATTGTAGTAGGTGAGGTAGAAGAGAAGATTGAGGAATGAGGGAGCTTCCTGGGGCAGGCAAAATTTAACCAAGCACTGCAAGGATGAGGACAGATTGTAGAGGCACATGTGGAGATAGGTAGCTAAAAGGGAAGCTAGTGGGAAGGCCTTCAAAGCAGCAGATACTGCCTGGGAAACAGAGAACTGCTGGGTAACACAGCATAGACAATTTCGACTATCACAGAAATCATGCGTTTGAAGCAGCGGGCATTCGGGGCTGGTAAGACCAGAATGGCAGGAAAGTCTTTGAATATCAGCCAGGAGACCACCAGAATGAAACTACACAATTTCAAAAGACTTAACAAATAATTTTACATGAAAATTAATTGTCTTTAAGAGTATAGAAAATAACGTTTTTTAAACAGGTAAAATAATACTCATAATGTTTTCATGTGTGCACATTTACAATACAAAAGTACCACGCCATCCAATCAATTAAATATTTTGTTAGACTCTTTACCACCTAGAAAGAAAAGTGTCTGTTCATCTAAACTTTCTTTACTTCATCTGATTGTCTGAGAAGACAACCATGAAGGACCTGAAAATTCTAGTCAGAACTGTTCTTTTAAATACACAACTCAAATGAACAAACACTTATTGAAAGACTATTATGGTCAAGAACTTAGGTGCTATGGAAGTAAGGATGGTGTGATGAGGAATCACAGGTTTATTCTATGGCCTAAGTCCAATCTGGTCACTGCTCACAGGACAGGTGAGAATTATTACCCGAATGGAGCTGCCATCTGTTTCTGAAACTTACGGTTCTCAGCACTAGCCTCAAAGTCAAGATGTCTCAGACTATGCCATCTCTTTATCCTGACCTCCTAGCTTTTTTGGAATACCGGTCACTTAAGCACTCTTGAATATGCCAATGTTGTCTGGCAACTGTTAGATGGCCTATGTACAACAGGTGAAGGACTGGTTGAAGGGAGATGAATTTCCTACATGGTAAATTTGAAAAACTAATTTTATATCAAGCTGTATACATCCACGGTAGGTCTACATATGCCACTCCTTTCTCTCCAACTTTACTTTTTTAAAAAGGAAAATAAATTATAACATAAACATAGATGCATAAAAAACTGTCACATAGATGAAATTTCATACAGTAAACAAGGCCATGTAACAGTCTCTAGATCTGAAAATAGAAAACATCCTGTACTCTGGACGTTCTCTCTCCTCCATACTGGTCCCATACCCTACTTCCCCCAACAAACTCCCCCATTTCACCCATATGGAAATCTTCATTTTGACTTCTATCACTTCAGTCAAATTTTTACTGTTTTTGAGATTTTCACAAATGGAATCATATTGTATGTACTCCTTTATGTCTGCCATGTTTTGCTCAACCTTAAGCTGGTAAGATTCATTTACATTGTGTATATAGCTGTAGTTTGTTCAGTTTCGTTGTATATGTATATTATGTGATTGTATGAATATATCATAATTTTGGGTTGTTGAAATTTTTTGGCCATCATGAGCTGTGCTGCAATGTACATTCTTGTATATGTCTTTTGGTGCACTTATGCAGTCTTATATACCCAGAAACAGAATTGTTGGGTGAAAACTATGTGTATATTCTGCATTAGTGGATACTGCCAAACAACTGGCCTGTTACTCACAGTTGTACTCATTTACACCCACCCCATTCTGATTCACTTGCTGCAAAGCATATCCTCATCAGATATTGTGAGTCCTTAATTATAGAAGTTTTAATGTGGTGTGGTGGTATGTCATTAGAAATATAATTTGCATTTTCTCTATGATTAATGATATTGAGTACTCATTTAGATTCTGAACAGTGTATTGTTTACTTTTGATTTTCTAATGCTCTTTTTGTTACTGATTTCTAGTTTAATTTGTCTGGGGTCAAAGAACATATTCTATATAATTTAAATCATATGAAATTTGTTTCCTTTACTAGACTCGTATAGGATCAATTTTGATAAATGTTCTATGTCTACTAGGAAAAATATGCTTTCTCTAGATGTGGAGTGTAGTTTTCTGTGTATCTCCACTTGGTCCAGATTTTCAGTGGTGCTCAAATTTCTCACAGCCTTGTTGACTTTGTGTATACTTTAACTGAGAGAAATGTTGGAAAATTCCCAAGTGTGATTATAGACTTAGCTCTCTGATGTTAAGTTCTGCTTTATATATTTTAAGAGTAATTCATTTTATCACCCAGGTTTCATTGAAAGTTTTATCACTATGGAACACTTTTTCATCTCAAGAAATGGTTTTGCCTTAAAGTCCACTCTGTTTAATATTAGTATAGCTACTTCAGTTCTCTTGTTTACTTTTACATGGTACCCATTTTACCAGTCATTTATCAACTTATATATCTGAATATGTTATGTATTTCCCTTCTAAAAATTTATATTTTTCTTTCAGTGTGCTAATGCTGTCTTTTAAATGGCTATTTTAATTCACTCATGGGCATGTGTTTTCTTTAACCTTTATCAAAGATATCATTTCCTTGCCTTTCAAGGGAGTCAAGTATCTTTTAAAGGCAATTTGCCTTGTTGTTTTCCTCTAATTTTAACAGATCCTCTTGGTATTTCATTTTCGGTAGTTTTAGTAACACGTGACTAAGTGTAGTTGTCTTTGCACATGTCTTCCTTGGGGTTTGAAGAAGATTTCTTTGAAGGCGTAACTTAATGTCTTTCATCAATTTTGGAAAATTATCATCCATTTATTCGTTTTTTTAAAACATTGTTTTTGCTCAATTTTCTCCTCTTAGTTTGTGATAGGTTAGATCTTCTCTTTCCCTAGAATTTTTTTTTTCGCATACATTTACCTCTGTACTTAATTCAGAGAGAATTTTCTTATGATATATCTTACCATTCACTTATTTCCCCTTCAGCTGAGTCAAATCTGCCTGAGTTTTTTATTCAGTCTAGAATACCTATTTCGTTTTCTTTCAAATATGCTAGTTAAAAAAACCCTCCAGAAGCTAACACACCATTGTAAAGCAATTATACTCCAATAAAGATGTGAAAAAAACCCCACAACAACAGGGCTTCCCTGGTGGCGCAGTGGTTGAGAGTCCGCCTACCGATGTAGGGGCACGGGTTCGTGCCCTGGTCCGGAAAGATCCCACACGCTGCAGAGTAGCTGGGCCCATGAGCCACAGCCGCTGAGCCTCCGCGTCTGGAGCCTGTGCTCCGCAATGGGAGAGGCCACAAGAGTGAGAGGCCCGCGTACCGCGAAAAAAAAAAAAATAGTTTTCATTTTATATCCTTGCATGTTTTAAGCATAGCTCTTTAAGATCTTTCACTTTAAGATCTCTCACAGTCTTGAAACCTGTAAGCCAGTGTTTATCACTTGTTTGTTCTGCTAGTTGATGTTCCTGTTTACTTTTCTCCTCTGTACAAATTTTTTAAACAACATTTTTGCTATGTAAATTTTCAACACAGAGCAAGGTTCAGATTGTTACCTTGAATACTCATATACACGCCACCAATATTGTACTATTAATATTTTAGTTTATTTGCTTGATCAACTATCACATATCTACCCACTACATTCTGCTTACATCTATAAATCTATTTTAGGATTTATTTCAAACTATATTAAGTATATCATAACTCTTCTACATAGTACTTTTGATAAACATATGAAAACTAGAACTTAATATTTATATATATATATTTATTTTGGGTATAAAAATGGCATGATAAAATAGATTTGTACACTTGAAGATTTTTTGGGAAAGGATGTTTTGTGTAACTCAACCCCCTATCAAAGTATGCAACATTACTCTTACCCCAAAAAGTTCCCTCAAAATTTTTCCAAGTCAATCTCTGTCCCCATTTCTGAGATAAAAATAAGTTCCGGTTTATTCCACCAAATATTAGTTGTGGCTTTTAGGGAACTTCATTTTAATAGAACAATACCGTAGGCAGCATTTTGTGTCAGAAGGCTTCATTCACTCAGATAACGTTTTTGAATTTCATTCACGTTTTTACATGTATCAGTAGTTTATTCCTATATTACTTAGTAGTATTCAATTATATGAATATATGATGGCTTTTCCATTATCCTATTGACAGATCTTGGGCTATTTCAGTTTTTTCGAAGTTACGAATAGAACTGCCGTGATCATTTGTCTGCAAGTTTCTGTAGACGTATGTTATCATTTTTATTGGGTAATATCTAGACTTTGAAATGTATGCTTTGGTTTTGTAAGAAACTGCCAGAGATTTTCTGAAGAGGTTGCACTATTTTACTTTCCTACCAGAATGTACAGGAATTCCAGTTGCTTCATATCATCACCAACATTTGCTGTCTTCAGTCGTTATTTTTAACTTTTTCTTGTGCATACACTGTAATATCCAATTGTGGTTTATGTTGGACACTGGTACGACTTCTTATTGGCAATACATATATGATTTAAAAAAATGTGTGGTTTGCCTTTTCATTATTGAGTTATAATCTTTTTATAGCCTTACCAGATCTCAGTCATATCCTGGTTAATCTTTACTGTGTGAAAAATATATTACAAATTGTTTGTAGAAATGACAGTGTCTATGATGATATTACACATACATTTTATATTTGTCTCTTATTGGTGCCTTTGGGATATAACAATCCGGAATCAACTTAATTCTATAGATTGAGATGCTTCTAACCTGGGCTGCAGTCCCCATAATAATCAATCTTTTTTTTGTTGCTGTTTCTATTTCTGCATCTTAGGCTACAGCACTACGTGGTACCAACATAAAGTGAAGGGGTTATACCACTAAACCCTTACTAATATTGGACCTGGACTCTTACTTTTCTCTTCAACACCTTAATTTCTTTCTTTCTTATTTTTCTCTGGGCTTTGTTCAAGTTATTGTCTCTAAATTTCCCCTTCTGTACTATTTTGTGATACTTAAACTGGAAATCTGTGAAACACATTTCTTCTCTACCAGCTGGTTCAATGATTGGCTCTTCCAAAAAGTTGCTCTGGAGAAAGATTGTAAGCCCGAAGGAGAAAGAAAGACTTGCTTGTTCCTGTTTGTTTTTCTCACATCCTGTGGGCTTCCTATCTGCTTGTGATTCCTGTGTCACCGAGCAATGTTTATTTACCCAAGCAGGAACAATTTCTTCCTATACCAGCGGCTGAATCTGGTTTGCAGTTTCTCTAAAGCTTGAATAACCAGCTTTATTGTGTCTCACTCCCAGAGAGACAAGCACTGATTAACTTGGTGCCCTATTTTTAGAGGTCAGATTCCAGCCTTATGAGACCCCCAAGCTTGGAAATACCAACACCAGCTGAGCGAGACCTACTCCTCAGAGGTCTTTGAGCATTAGCTTGTTATGGCTCTTTCCTCTAAATTTAAAGGAATTCAGTATCTTTCTTGTGTTCTCTCAACTCTGGGGGTGTTAGCTGCTTCCTGTAGTTGCTACATTTATACTTTAGAGATTTCTTTTTATCCTTTTAGCTAGTGAACAATTACTTAAATTTTCTCTATTCAAATAACTGGAGTGGTTTCTGTCTCCTTCCTGGACGTGTATGACACAGAAATTGGTATGAGGAATGGCCCTCCAAAATAGTCACTCAAGGATGGAATTTGGGGATAGGTTTGGTCGTATGCTTGGACTTGAAAGTGGGTTGAGCTCCTCATCAGTGGGAAGTGGGATGCTGGTAACCCATGGCACAGCTAAACCAACAATTAATAGTGATCAGCTTTGGACAAGTGCCAACTGCTGCAGGAGCTTTGGGAGGATCGAATGGCTCTGCTCTTGAAGGTTCGAAGGTATTGAGGAATACAAGGACCACGGTACGCAATGATTTCTTCTGAGCTCTCTGAGTGTTTACAAAAATAAAATATCAAGCTTCAGTCTTTAATCTGTGTTTATATTCTATATATTAATTATATTCTCTTTCCTATCTCTTCCTTTTATTTTATACAAGTTAAATTGAAAGTTAATATTTAGTCTTTTTTAAAAAACATTTATTTATTTATTTTTGGCTGTGTTGGGTCTTCGTTGCTGCACGCAGGCTTTCTCTAGTTGTGGTGAGCGGGGGCTACCTTGGTTGCGGTGCGCATGCTTCTCATTGCGGTGGCTTCTCTTGTTGCAGAGCACGGGCTCTAGGTGCGTGAGCTCACTAGTTGTGGCACACGGGCTTAGTTGCTCCGTGGCATGTGGAATCCTTCCGGACCAGGGCCCGAACCCGTGTCTCCTGCATTGGCAGGAGGATTCTTAACCACTGTGCCACCACGGAAGTCCCAATATTTAGTCTTTATGTAACAGAGTATTCAGATGGGCTATCACTAAATTTGAGCAGTAATTAACACAACTTATTATCTTTTAGTTTTCTAGTTTAAATACTCTAATAATGCTCCTGTATGAGTTGCTTATTGCTATGTGACAAAAGCATTCAAAGATGTAATAGTTTCAAATAGCAATTTATTAGCTCATAATTCTGTGTGCTGGCAACTGTCTTAGTAGTTAATGATAGCTGTCAGCTGGTTTCTTTCTATATGTGATCTCTCATCCCCTGACTTTTCTACATGGGACAGCAGTGTTTGAAGGGGGCAAATGCAGAAGCCATGAGATACCTTGAACCTCAACCCAGAAGTCACACAATATAATTTCCACTGCATTCTACTGGTCAAAACTTCCCACAAGGAGAGACCAGATTCAAGAGGTGAGAAAACAGATCCCACTTTCCATGGGTATAGTGGAAAGCCACTGCAAAGGAATATACACACATAGCTGAAAATAATTTTTGTGACCATATTGCAAACAAACTACACTGATCCCATTCTAAAAATTGACTGACACCATAGGGGACTTCACCTATTCACCCAGTTTTTTTTCACTCTTTGTTATTTCTTCATCTCCTCACTTACTTTCTTGGACTTAAATTTTATTGTCCATTACTAAAAGCATGTCCTTTTATTCACGTCTAAAAGATTTGTGAATTTCTACCTCAGCCATCTCTTCCTAATAAAGTCCAAACCTAGGTTTAACATGCTCTTTACCTATAGCTTGCCTGTATCCAGAAGTATTAGTCAAAATATTTAACAAATCATTTAACACACCATGACTATTTAGAAAGGATTCATCTCTATTAGTGTTTCAAAATTCTTGATTTCACCTGAGCAGTTAAAATGGCAAAATGCACACATGCGCACACGTGCGCACACACATACACACACATGCATCCTTATGCTGTCTGGCCTCAGCGTTATTCATGAAAGCAAATCTTAAGCTGTCCTTAAATGTCCATAGCAATTCTATTATCATTACTCTTAACTCCTTGAGTTGACTATTTTTCACTTTCTTCCTCTAACCTTCTGCCTCAATTCTGCCCATTGTCAAATGATAGCTTCACTCTTTATTTCAATGATAAAACAGTAGCAACCAGGAGACACATACCTTATTCTTTCTACCTCCAGTTCAAGTTTCCATTCCTCTTGTTACAATGAATGTATGGATTTTGCTTTTACATCTGGCCACTGTGTACTACACTAAATATCCTCTTGACTACTCAAGTATTTCCCTTATGCATTTTCTTTATTTTTTCACGTCTTACTAAGATCATTTCCATCAAAATGTAAATATGCTTCAATATATCTTTTTACTAAAAACAAAACAACAATAACAAAAAACTTTCCTGAACCCATATATCTGGATCCTCTCCAGGTCTGGCCCATTTATCTACTCCCCTCTGTAGCAAAACTCCTTAGAAGCGTTTTACGTACTGCCACTATCCACTTACTTCCCTTCCCTTTCCCTTTAGTTCAATCCCAATTAGGTTTTCTCCTCTACAACTCTAATGAAATTGCTCCAGTCAAATTATGAAACTCAGTCTGTGTCCCTTCTCTTACACAACCTAACTGATGCAGTTGGTTGTTCCCCCTTTGAAACCTTTTTTTATGCTTGCTTTTTAGAAAAAGCATACTCTTGATTTTCTCCAGCCTCATTAGCTTCAACTTCTCCATCTTATTCCTAGATCTTCCTAGTAGCTTGGGCCACCAAAGGGTAGAGTGTCCTGTGCTCAGTTCTTAGGATTCTCCTCTTCTCTAGTTACATTCACTCACTAGTGAGCTCATCCAGCTTCAAAGATGTAAATACCATCCACCACATCTCAGTGAGTCCGCTGAATATATCTTTAGCCCTGAGTTCCACCTTGAGTTTCAGGTTCATACAATAAATACCTATGTGACATAACCCACTCCATCTCTAGTCTCCCCAGTTCAGTAAACAACACTATAATTCTTCTAGTTATTTAGGCCAAACTTAGATTTTTTTTTGACTTCTCTTCCTTCATATCTCATAATAACCCATTACCAAATTCTAGCAACTCTGTTTTCAAGATTATTTCTGACAACAGCTTTATCCTCCCTCATCTGCAAGAGCTTCCTCAGTAATATATCAGCTTCTACATGTTTCCTTACAATCTATTCTCCACATCATAGAGAAATCTTGAAATGTTTTAGTTCAGAGCTTACCACTCCTCTCTTTACAAATCTCCTAAGTTTCCCCAACACATTTACAGTAAAATTGAAGCTCCTCCACATGGCCCACAGGAGTCTCAATGAAATCACCAGGCCTACTCTTTGGTGTCAATTTCCATCATCGTTCCCCTTACGTTACTCCAGCTACACTGGGTCTATCCTGCTCCCTGAACAAGCCGAATTCGTAGCTGCAGCTCCACTTGCCTTCCCACCCCTTCATATTCTTTGGTTCTCATCTGGAATATCACTCTTTAGAAAAACTTCCCTGACCATCCAATCTAAAATATATCGGATTTTCACTATAGTCCATTTATTTTCCTCAGGGCCCATATCACTGTTTTGTGATTTTCTTCTTTACATTCTCTCGTATTAAAATATATTTACTCTAAGATTGCTATGCTGTGTTTTTCACTGTGGAACCAACACATTAAACAGTTACTAACACATGGTAAGTGCTAAATTAAATATTTCAAATGAATTATAAAAAAGGAATAAATATCATAATTTATTATGGTTATTATATTATAATAATTAACCATAATTATTATGGTTATTAGTTGAAATGTGATAAAATTTAAAAATAAGCCCAAATTAATTTTATGCTGAAGTGGCAATAAAAATGATTTTCAATCTTTATTTTCCCTTCTATATTCCTGTGTTTCAAGGTCACGTGGTCCAGCTTGATTTCTGCAGGAGTTTAATTATTGTTAAAATATTATTTAGGTAGGTACCAAAATATGTTTACAAATTGGTATATGTGGCTTATAAAAGAAGTTTCTTTCTTTTATTCAATATAAAGCTATTCTTTACAAAGGGGATATGTACATAAAAAGAGGGGATTAAAGATTAGTAACAAGTTATATATTCACCCAGATCTATATTACCCATTTTTTTAATAAAGTAAAATTCTTACTGGTTTGTAAACTGAAAATTAATGTAACTTGGAATGAAATATATAACATCTTAACTTTAAAAGGTTTACACTTATTTAACAATGTTAACGGAGGGCCCATTTTGTGCTAGGTATTTTTGTAGTTTCTGGGAACACAATGTCTACCAGAAAGATCCGATCCTTATTTTCTTGGAGTTCCTCAGTTTAGTGTTGCTGGCAGACAATCATCAGTAAGTAAAATTAATTTCAGTTATTAAAAAGTGTTATGAAAACAAAAAGGCATGAGGTATTAAGACATTTTGATTATAAAATTGGGAAATCTTTAACTTATAAAAGTTCTTAGATTCTCGAGTTCGATTTGTTGTATTGATATTTTCATAATGTGGAAAGAACAATCATTTAGATCCAATGGTGTGCTGGAGGCTAGCAAGTACTAGCTCCCAAGAGCAAACTGTATGTATCTCTAGTCAGTTATGCACAATAGTAGCAGTAACTTGAAATTATCTGTGGTACAAGTATTTATGCCATGGAACCTTTAAAAATGCTAAAAAATCAGGGCTTCCCTTTCTTACACAGTTGGTTGTTACACACACACACACACACACACACACCCCAAAACACCACTGATTATTTCACTCTCCCTATAGAAGAAAGTGTATCCACCAACATTGAAAGGCAACAATTTAAAACAAGGAGAAGGAAATAGGTTTTCACAAAGTTAAATTAACCCCAAGAACTTTCCTGATGAAGGATATTATTGGAACTAGTAGCTTAGCCAGATCCACAAATGGATTATAGAGGTAAGAAAGCCATAGCTCCCAATCTGAGACACCTAAACACCTAACTTGACATGATTAAGAATTTCCCATCATCTAAAAGACAGTTTTTCTTTATACAGTTTATCAGGTGCAATTTAATGTTTGGGGCTTGAATTAAAATTAGTAAAATTAGGGACTTCCCTGGCAGTCAAGTGGTTAAGACTTCGCCTTCCAAAGCAGTGGGTATGGGTTTTACCCCTGGTCGTGGAGCTAAGATCCCATAGGCCTCGTGGCCAAAAAACCAGAACGTAAAACAAAAACAATATTGTAATAAATTCAATAAAGACTTTAAAAAATGGTCCACATCAAAAAAAATCTTGAAATAAAATAAAATTAGTATAACATCTGAATAAATTATACCAGATGGCCAAGTCATTCTTTAAAGGACTTTTAACTAGATGGCCAAGTCATTCTTTTTTTTTTTCTTTTCGTGTTTATAGTACTGTATTTTTTTTTTTTGGAGTATAATTGCTTTACAACATTGTACTAGTTTCTGCTGTACAATGAAGTGAATCAGCTATATGTATACCATATATCCCCTCCCTCTTGGACCTCCCTCCCACCCCTGCCCCCCATCCCACCCACTAGATGGCCAAGTCATTCTTTAGATTCTTTTAATTTTCTTAATCCGTTCTGCTTGGCTCTTAAGTAATAGAAGCCATTAGCTTCTATAGATAGGGGCACATTGTAAATTATTTTTTGCATTTAGATTTCTGATTGTTTGCTTTGTCTCTTTTCAGCTTTAAATATTTTCAAGGAGACTTAAAGTTTCAGAGGCTAGATTACTATTATCCCATAGAAAACATCGGAATAGTATCCACTGAACATGAATTCTGTGTCACAACAAGCCTTTTCTAATTTTTTGAGGAAACCATAATCACTGTTATATAAATGGCTGCCATATTTTAATATTTCATTGTTTTCTGTTTTTGCAAGTGGGGGTTGTGTTTGTTTATTCAGATTCAACTTGTACAAAAGTCTTGTAAAAGCTAAACTTTCAAAACTTCTGTTAGGTTTGCACATCCAGAAGGCAAAATCTTCAGACTTTCAAAAAATGGTGATGTACTACCAAATGTAAAATAGCTAGCTAGTGGGAAGCAGCCGCATAGCACAAGGAGATCAGCTCGGTGCTTTGTGACCACCTAGGGGGGTGGGATAGGGAGGGTGGGAGGGAGACGCAAGAGGGAGGAGATATGGGGATATATGTATATGTATAGCTGATTCACTTTGTTACAAAGCAGAAACTAACACACCATTGTAAAGCAATTATAGTCCAATAAGATGTTTAAAAAAAATGGTGATGTAAAGTATAAATAGTCTGTGAATCAGAAGGGAATTTTTCGAGTTGGCTAGTCACAGAAGATATGATAGCAGCCATGGCAAGCAGGAGAAATTCTGCTCCTGAATGGAAAGATCTTGGTAGAGTCATCAGCCTCACTTAGTTGGGAATATTACTTTAACTCTTAGTTGGGAATATTACTTTAACTCTAACTGTTGGGAAGCCATCCAACCACCAGACCACTGATTTCATCCAGTTCCTTCCACGAAGAGCAATTGTGGAATGTTTCAGGCTCAGAAAGACATGTGACTCAGAATCTCTGGGAACAACAACAAATGAAAAATGTAGCTAGGCCAGTAAAGACATGGATGGCTATAGAACAAACATCAAAAGCCCATTTAAAAAAAAAAACACAACAAAACTCATTTGAGGTCATGCAGAAGCAGACAACCTTCTATGACTTACAAGAACATTCAAAGATCACACTGATAAAGAAAGAAAGCTGCCAATTTGAGAATTTTTCATTAATACCTTATATTTATTTTTCTAGATAAAAACATGTGCAACTAATGTTAATCATTACATTAAGCAGTGTTCTTTCAAAGAGCAAGTGTGCTTAAGTTCCATTCTATGTGCTTTACTTTTGAAACTGTGTAGACCACACCCACAGAACTCTCACACTAAGCAGTGTTTCTCCTTCCTTAACGTGGCGCAAATCTAGAATAACAAGCAATTGATTCTAGGAGATTTAATACACACACACGTATACGTATATATACATCGCTTGCTCTTCCCATTTGTGCATAATAGTAGCAGTAGCTAGAAGTGATCTGTGGTACAAGTATTTACACCATGGAAACTGGAAAAATGCTATAAATCAGGGCTCCTTTTCTTAGTGTTGGTGGTCTCACATGCACACACACACACATCAACACACCACTGATTATATGCCTCTTCCTGTAGAAGAAAGTGTATCTCTATATATACATATATACATATACGTGTATGTATTCACACATGTATATATAGACATACATATATGCACACATGCATGTACATCTATATTTATGGATAATGTATGTTTATAATTTAGCATTTCTGAAACCTAGATACATCAATAATATGTTCATTTATTTTAAGTTTTCTCTAAACCACTGCTAATAAATTATCACATCTTATAATCAATGCTGCTATAAAAATGAAGGAAATGTGTTAAATATTCTTATATGCATCTTAACCTTTCAACCGTATTTTAGCGACACAAAAACAAAATTATGAATTGATTTTTTGTATTTAAATAGAAGCATATTAAAATCATTTTTCATTCTTCCAATATATACAGGTATTTAAGAATATAAAAAAAGGTGTTTCCTTTGTTTGGTAACTAAAATGTATCTGAAGGAATACTTTGATTTTTTTAAATTTAAAAACTGTTCACCTTGTGATCAGTAAGGTTAAACTTTCAAGAAATTGTCTAAAATAAGAAACACTTATTGAAAGAATCATTTTTGTTAGTGAACATTTCTCTTTGAGAAATCATTTTTGTAAATATGAAAAGCTAACTAGTTTGATCTTTAACAATCATATGTGACATATTATAAGTAAAGCTTCAAAGCTGTGTTTTTGTACTTTTACCTATTAACTCACTCAGTACACAGATTTTCTTCTGTGACCCAGATGCTAATAATGAAGAGGACAGTTACATAACTGACAAGTACTAAAACAGAACCAGGAGAGTAAAAGAATATAAATTTCTGCATTTTTACCCTGCTTTTTAGGCCAGTAGTAGAGCTATCCATACTATAATAGTGTCCACCCCAGAGTCCCTCTAGATCATAAGCTGTCACACATACAACATGGAAAACCATTATAAACAAATTTATAACTAGTTTAAAAATAATCGGTCTAATCAGAGTATGATTTAAAATAATTATATTTAATACACAGTGTGAGAACAGGTAGCTCTATCAAACCAGGACATACAATTTTTCTAATCCCTTGTACAATGGAAGAGAGGTGTTCAATTTTTTTAAAACATGGGTGGTAATGTTCATCGTCCATAATATCAAATCCAAAATATAAAAAGGAAAAATCCCATAAAGAGCTATGAAATAATCTGTTATTAAAGACTGAATTACCAGTATTGTTTTTACACTGTATTATGGTCATATGCAGTTCAAGGAACAGAGAGATGAGAGGAATTTTCTGTTTTTAAAATATTTAGATGAGAATGTTTCACTGTGTCTACGCTGAAATGCCTGTTCACTCCTGATGGCATTTTTTTGATACTAGATCTTCCTTACATATTCCTAAAATCAAAAAATTTCTTTACTACCTTAAGAACTAGGTTATTTCTTTTGATTCATTTCTGTTTTTATTTCACTTGTAGATATTTACAAAGTAAAATAAAGCTGACCTAATATATCATCTTTCATTAATACATTTCCACCAGAAAACTCACACCATGTAATGACTGCACTTACATTTTGTCAGTTTCATAAGTTCAGAACTTTAAGAAATTGCCACAGTCCTACATTAATCTGGGAAATCCTCTTGAGTGCACTTAGCTATTAAACCAAAATTTCAGCTGTGTGCATTGAATTAAGTGATAAGAGTGATAAATCAATTACCACAGAAGAGCTTTTAGTAGATCACATGGTTATGCCACTTTGAATGAGAAGACAAATCACTGACTTTATAAAGCACTAATCAAATCTGAGATACTTGCAGGGGAAAAAAGTTGAGGGCAAATGTAGGTAGAAACGGGGGGCAAATGTGATCACCTGGCAGATGAAAATCTGAAAGTGCAAGACAAAACAGTAAGGTTGGTGATATCTGCAGTTTCACAAATTCAGGTTTAAATGTGATAGTTATGTAAACACATGAGACAGTGCTTGGAATACAGTAGGCACAACCGTCTCACTGACTGTGAATGCTTGTGGTTGGAATGAGAGGAAATCATATAAAAATCTAATTTGAAGTGATTGAAAAAGTCTAATTTCCCCTCCAATGGGCCCACTTCAACTACTGAAGTACTAACCATTAGATTCATTCATTGTCTTCAGGGGGAAAAAGTCAGAATTCAAATGTGCTAACCCGGGAGAAGCAACATTGCAAACGTTATTCAACATGTCATGTTTCACCAGTTGGGCCATCTGCAGAGTTGAAGCCTGAAGAAATGACGGAGAGAGGTGCTTATATAGAGATTTCCTGTAAGAAAATCCTAGAGGTATAGAGGCATTCTGTAAACCCACTACCTTTATAAGAGGCAACAGCCCTGTGTTCTCTGACACACACCATCTTTTCATTTCCGTGTGCTGCTTTCCCTTAAACTACACATCTTCTCTGCCCCCAAAGTCATTCTCAAATGGCAGTGGGACCTTAGATTACATGTGAATTGTACCAAATGTAAGTGGTAGGAAAAGATTAGTAGAGAAAAGAAGGAAGGAGAGGTGGAAGAGCCCGGAAGGTCTGACAGTAGAACAACTGAGAAAAGGTACCTATAGGGCCAACCTTAGTGAAAAGGAATATTGAAATACATAACAAAGGTGAAAATTAATACAGATATCTGCAGGGCTTTTTTTCCTTCTCCCTCCTCCTTTTTCTTTGTTTCTTTTAGCAAATTTGCTTTGTGTTACACAAAATAATTTTCTGACCTCCTGTTCAATACACTTCAGTAAGTGCTTATATTTTTAATCAAGGGAATTGGAACTTGATTGGTGATTCTTTCTGAATGGGTGCCTTGAGGAGATGAACCCTGTGGAGATGACAGAGGCAGGAATTTGATATGAGGTACTTATGAAACTCCTGGACCAAACTAACACAAGCTGTAGAATGGCAGGAAGAAGAGATAGGAGATGAGAACCTGAATTAAGTGCTGGATTAAAGCTGGTTTCTTTCTTTAGGAAACTATCTTCAAGAAGGAAGAGTAGTGAAAGCAAACAGTAAATTCTTTCACAAAAGCACCTGAATCAGGAAATTGGAAACAGAGTCTTAGGAAAAAAAGAAATCTCTACAGGTGATAAAACAGAGCATGCTAAAACAGTGATTAAAGTTGCTGTGGTACATGCTAAACCTCAGTCCTCCGATATCAAAATCTTTTCATTTTGCCATTTTAAGTAGGATTACCCTCAGTGAAGTAATAATAGTAATGCTAACAATAGTCAACCAAGTTTTCTAGCATTTTTTCTTCCCTTTTGGGGATTCTCATGTTTCTTAGTGTAAGGCTTTCGAAGTTGTAATTCAAGGTGAAAGGAAAATTTATTTTGTGATTTTATGTTTTCTGAATTGAATCAAAATTATATCAATCTATTAACTATACAGAAGTTTGAATAAAATGAATTGACAGAAACAGTCTGGCTATGCCTCATTTCTCCCCATTGTAAAACTAGTATTATAGCTTAGTGCTACTTTTCCTAATTAAAAAAAAAAGGGATGGAAAACAATTAGCAACATTTTTAGTGTTTATTCATACATGTATGTGTTTAGGTATAATGTGTGCATTTATGTCTAATATTAAATATGTATTTCTTTTGTGCATGCACCTTGTAACTTTCCTTTTAAATTGAATCCAAGAAGGCTATGCTGAGTATCTGCTTAATACTTCAAAATAAATAATTCAGTTTTTTAACACAGATGGAACTTAAAGGTTGGTCCACAAAATACCGGCAAACATTACTTCTAATACTCTACAACAAAAGGAACTTTTTAACAGAATAATAGAGTCAGTTTTTAGGAGTGCAAATTCTGCTTTTAATATGATATCCACAGTGAAATAAGTTCAGAAACTACCTAAATTCATCCACTTCAAAATTTAACTATCCGTCAAAACTTGTTTGGAACATCAACATTACTTTTAATTTACTGCCAACAATACTTATAACACTTTGCACAGCACATTATAGATGTTTCTCTCATAGTGCATCACCTACCGCACAAAATAGATCGATGAAAGTGGTTTCACTGCTTTAAATATCAATAAAAGTTGACTTTGGTTTAGACGTTCTAGAACTGTGAACTTTGATGCAATTTTATGTTTTTGGTTCAATTAAACCATTTGCCTATATTCCCTCATGTGATATTAACTACTGTTATGCATCATTCCAAGTGCATTTTCATACGGCTATAATTCTAGTTAATTTATCTTATTCCCTAGACAAGAATTAAATATTTATCTACTTAATATTTCTGTTAACTTGCATTCTCAGAAAGGATATGTAAGGTTATTGCAACACCTACCTGTTTCTCAGAAATCTCTCATAAACTTTCCAGTATTATGCAATGAGTCATAATAGATAACATGCTCTTTTGCCCATCTAATATTGATAAAATCCTGTCATTTGAACAATTCCTTGCAGTTTCTGAATATTATAGACTAGTACACTAATAATTATTTGATATATTAAATTTCACTAATGTTTATACGTTTTTTATCGTTTATTATAGTACATTTGTTTGAATGTATCCTCATGTTACTCATTACTCAAGTGTGAAAAGATTTTATGTAATAAAAGTACATTACCTTTAAAGAAGGAATTAGTTACGCATTCATTGGAAATATATTTCTGTCAATCTTAAGGAATGGTAACTATGATATGTCCTATTAAAATTTTAAGGTTAACCAAACAAGAATGTTGTGATAATTATTGCCTTATGATCAGAAGTCTGTTATCTGAACCGACTTAAATTCAAGAAGTATAATGACTGACCAAACTCATGGAGTACTACACTCAGAATCAAAGTCTAGATGATCTGGTCTTTGACTGAAATGTTGTAGCTTCCAAATGTGATCTTGGTATTTTAGGAATTCCTGTTGAAGAGTCTAATTCAACTTTGGAATTCAAACAAATCTCAGTATATACTGAGGGTCCATACTAAGCCTCTCTGAAGGTCTCTCCCAAAGGAATTAGCCTCTTAATTAAACAGCAATTGCTATTTCCAAGGATAAACATTCATCATTGGTGGGGAGGAGTAATTTTGAATATTACAAATGTGTTTATTAGTCAGATGTTCCCACACTTAAGCTTCCATTGATGTATAACTGTCTTCTAATGCAGTAGTTCCCAATAAACACTGAGAAAAAAATTAATGAGCTCTTCCACTAAAATTCAAGCCCTGCTAAATTTCTCAAACTGGCCACAAGTACTCACAAGACTATTGAGGTGTGTCCTTGATGGTAATGGAAAAGTACAGAAGGCGTGTAATACACTTTCCTGGAATAAAAAGTTTCCACCTGATGTCATTTAAAGCATTAGTTTCATATTAAAACACTGTTTCATTATGGGTTAGAATAAACATTTGCATAGATTTTAAAGGTAGAACAAAAGTCTAAAGAAATCTTAGGTATGTTACTTGCCTCTGCTTGCAGGGAAGTGTTAATGGAAAAATTGGGGGAGCAATGGTCAAGATTAAGAATATCAAACAGCCAACCACGCTGCCCATGGGAGCAGAGGGTATATTGCTTTTCAGGGTCTGATGCAAATTCAATAGGACAATAAACAGATTGAGATGGAGTTGGTTTCAGATGCCTTCTCTGAAGACAAAGTGGGCCATATTCCTTTGTGGTTTCAGTGATCTGATTCTGTGGCCTTTCCAAACTTATTGTGAATATACAGGATCCCATAGGTTGAAAATCAGAGCAAAAGAGAAGAATATTTGACATTACATAGTATCCTGGAGGACTAGGTCATAAAGGCACACGAAAGACACCTAGAAATCAATGGCTGGAAATTGAGGGGTTGAAGTAGGAGCTAAACTACTATAACTATTAGTTGCATCGTGGTCCTGAATTCCTATAAACCTATGTGGCCCAGAGCTACACTGATTTCACTGACAACTGCAATGAAATTTTCTGAACTGTAGATGCAGTTAGATGCATTGAGACAACTTTATTATAAATGAGTTATAATAATAGGCACAGATTATATCTTTCTTTTATTACATTATCACTAAAGGATTATATTTTCATTAGAGTTAAAGCTGCAAAACGGAGTGTCTATTATTGAGTTTCCACTCAGTCATTTTATTTATTTGACTATTTATTTATTAGTGTTGGGCACCTATCATGTGCCAGGTGCTGTGGTCAACTCTCAGAACAGGAAATACACATACCCCCCAAAACAAAACAGGAAGACTAACTCTTGAATTCAACAAGTTTACAGAAGAGATGTAGACAAGCAGACAGAGAAAAACAATACAATTACAACTGATTTAGAAGAATATGGTAATAACTGAGAAAATCTACAAGTGTAACTTAAATTTCACATTCTCCTGGCTGGCTGCAATGACAGAAATATCTCCTGGAAAGGCCCAACAATATCTCTTAGAAGAGATCGCCCACCACATAAGCAAGAGGAGGATGCATAGCTGGTAGTTAAGCATATTTCCTTTCCTACTGTTGGGAAATACTTATGAGGCTGTGCCGGTGCTAAGGTGTTGAGTTGCTCAAATGTCTTTCATGAGTTATTGGACAACTATCCTATCACTGATAAAGGAAATTAGTTGAAAACCATAACCTACAATCCAATCTGATTAAAGTTTAATATATAAGTTAGAAGATTTGGATTTGACACCAAGTTCATTGTCAAGTTGACCTTTTGATATTTGGCAAATACTTTTAATCCTTTTGGTTCCTAGTTTTCCAATTTTCTATTTGCATTAGATGATGATGTTTAGGAACTCCTAAAGCTGGAATTTCAGAGCTAATTTAAGAAAAAGTTTCTATAAAGATTCAATTACATGACCAATTTTTAAAAGGTTCAGTCGATAACAGTCAAGAACCAATCTATCTGATAAAAGCACGTTAACTATACCTAGGTTATATACACTTTAGCGCAGAACTTGTTTGAAAACGGGGAAGATCTTCTAGGTTTCATACTGTCCAAATTATAATAATCATGAAAATAACTTACATTTACCAAGAAAAGTGGTTCTCAGACTTTAACATGCATCAGAATCACCTAGAACTTTGTTTAAACACAGATCGCTGAAGCCCAATCCCAGAATTTGTGGTTCAGCAGGTTTGAGATGGGGCCAGACTGGGAACTAACAAGTGCTCAGGGGATACTGACTGTAACGGTCCAGGTACTACTACACTTTGGGAACTACCAACTATGAGTATTATTGCTAGATATCCAACTTATTCTGCACAATTAAAAACACTAACTTAAATATTATTATTTCCTCCTTATGTTTCATAAATATTCACACAAATACATATCATATACAATACACATGTATATACCTCTGTATTTGTGCTTTAATATCATATATTATATTTAGTTTCTAAATTTTTAACCACACAGGGTCCAATTCTGTAAATAATATACCCTCAGTTAGTGTTTGTTGTTAATTAAAGTAGTTCCTAAATGTAAGATTCATAAGGGATACTTGCCTGCAAAGCTATGATACTCTCATGATATGCCACTCTGAGTACAGAAAGTACCAGTTAATATTTTTCATGCTTACATGAGAGTCTAAGTATAACCGATCTCCTGAAAATATCTCAAGTTGAGAAAGAGAAAATTTTCATTTTATTTATGTTTCTGACTTTGTAACTTCTATTTTTTTTATAAATCCTATCATCTCTATGTAACTGTAAATGATTTTTAAAGTAAGACTGAAATAAGTCATATGTCAAAGTGAATGAGTAATCATTCTCTTAATGACCTATTTAGTATCTTCTAATTTTTGTATATCATAGTTTTTATAGGAGGCACTCAGATATTGGACTGTTGACATGTCTAAGAGTTTAATAAACCTGAAAATTTACAGCGTCAGATGCCCAACGTTGTTTTGTGATTTTTCTGGAGCACTTGGTTATAAAAACTCTTATAAACCTCTAGATCTGCATTTGTGTGTGTGCATCTCATATTTAGACTAGATATACCCATGCATTTACATAATTACACAAATAAATTAAAAGAGAAAAACGAAAAAAACATATTTGAAATCTTTCCAAGAAGTCTGTTTACACTGTAATATAAAACAATACATCAGAAGTACCTCCTACCTTTATAATTTTCTTATGTTTGTACATTTGTCTTATTTTTCATATCAGCAGCTCTGATTTACCCATTTGAAATTTTTATGTTATTTCATTTTTTGTTGTTTATTATCGGCATGTATTTGTGGAAAATTTTCTTTGGATTTTTTTTTTTAATTGACAAGATTTCATCCTGGTTTGTTAAAGAGAACCAGCTGTTTTCTTGAAAGATAATTTTCTAAAGCTGTGTGTGCCATAATTACACTGCAATTACACAGCAATATCCATAAAAGCAGATGAGGATTCTATGTGTCCTTTTACCTCATTAGAAGTTGCAAACATGATAGATGCAGTCTATCTTAGTTTGACTATTGCCCTCTATTGGCAAATTCAAGTTCTGGCATAATCCAAAAGATAGCAATAAAAACAGATTTGTTTTTGTTCTTTTAAAACAATAGTAACATCTTGGGTCACAAGGCAACCCCATCAAAAGTTTTAAAAACTCTTTTACAATTAGAATTTAAAACATACCTTTAAAACCTTGTTGAGGGTGTTGAGGGGAAAAAAATCACTTAAGCTAATGATATGTGAATTGGGGCTTCTTTCCAGCACCAAATTGCAGTGCACGGGATCTTTTCTCCCTCACTCAAAATCTGCTTAAATCATACCCCTCTTTTCAGCAGAAAATCAGTTGGATCTTTTCCTGTTTCCAGCATGCATCCTCTTCTTTGAGGCAATCCTCTCTAAGAAAATTGAGATTTTTAAGTCTCTCATCTTTTCCGAAATCAGAAATTAATCTTACCTTTAATATCATAGTGATTTTTTTAAAACTTGAATATTTAGTCGTGGGCAGAAGAAAAAGTCATTTCTAATAAATTGCCGAGGGTTTTCATTTTAAGTCAATAATGTTTTACGTATTATGAGTGAGAAGGAAGATGTGAGAAAGCCAGCTCTAAAAAGCTTTGCTAAAACTATCTCCAGCATTGCAACATTTAAGTGAGTTCTGTGGTGGGAAAGGTGTACATGTACAAATAAACACCATCTTTTTATGTACATTTGGTTCTGACTGGCAGCTGGGGAATATAGTATTTTAATAATATTTATTTTGGCAGAAATGGCAGGAAGTAATCTAGTTTTGCAGCCAGCTAAGGCAACTGGAGAAAACAAATCTTCTATGAGTCTTTTTATGACCTTCTAGGAATCAGAACTTTTAACAGACTTGAACATTTTTAAAAGTCAAAGTTTTTTCTAAATTTTACTTTTACTATTTACACCAGGGTAGGCTGCTATCTTTTAATATGTTTAATGTAATTGCTGGCTGGGCAGCAAACTTAGATAAGTTTAGCTGCAAAGTTTCTGGACTGATGTGAGATTTAGGAGTTGAGAATTAAAATTAGTTCGTTTCTTTGCCAACACTAACACAAATCTTGGAGCACATTTCTTCAGATGCACTAAAATGGTGACAGCTTAGATAACCACTGGGGAAGTTTTCTGTACGAGAGCTCAGATTCATTTAACAACTTTGGCTTAGCAGGATCCCACCTCGGTTGCCTCTTCCTTTGTTTAATTAATAACACTACTGCCTCTTGGAGAAGAAGATTTACCTCACAAAACAAATTTCAGGCAGAACCCATAGTTTTACAGAAAAGAAAAAAAATTATATGCTTGTAATGGCTTGTCCTATTTCTTGTTCAACTCTTTTGCCAAATGTCTGTTTGCACCTATAGAACATTTCTGAAGTGAAACATAACTGCATAATTGATGGCTCTTTTCCTTTCTAGCGATTTTAGTCACTGACTGAACCAGTGTTGATTAGTCTTTAGCAGTTGACAAAACTGTGTAGGTTGCACATTCAGAAAGCAACCTGCCCAGTTGTCATGACAAGCGCCTGGTAATGGACAGGTTTGGACTCCTCACTATTTAACCTGTTAGTAGAGAAAAGAAATTCCTTTCCTCTTTCACTTCTGGATTGGCTTCTTTTCATAATGTTAATATTTCAAAACCATATTTCACGCATTTCACTTATCCCTTGTCATTGTTACTCTTGGTATACTGATAATCTGATTAACCAAAAAAAATCACTTGACAAATATACAATTATTATTTATCTATTCATTTATTTCATTAAACAGGTATGTATCGAATTCTTACTATGGGCCAGGCACAATCATACATGCTATAGATATTACCACAAATAAAACAAACTCTCTACCACCATGGAGCTTATCTTCTACTGGATGTAGTCAGAAAATAGACAATTGAGCATCTACCATGTCAAGTGGTGCTGGCTCTTAAAAGAAAAAAATAAAGCAGAGTATATTCTTTAGGGTTCAAGCAAGGAAGGAAAACTGCTATGCATGATGTAGACGCAAGGGGCTTATTATAGGGACTTAACTTGAAATACTTGACCTTACAAAATTGTGACGCTGGTAAGGAATCTATTCAAGGACACTGCCCTTGTGTCTGGTGGTGGATCTAACGTCTCCATTGGTCTTCAGTGCTAGCAGTTGGGAAGAAAATCTAGATATGAGGCAGAGGAGAGCAAGGACAGACTGAAATCCCTTAGACACACAGGAACCCATGAGAACATACCGGAACCCGAGTTTGTCTCCCAGTACTTTCAACCTGGGTCACCTGCAAAAGGAGGTGGCATGCTTCCCCCATGGCCATGCACAGCTGCCTGGCCCAGGACTTAGATGGTGACTGGTGGAGGTAGGGGAGCCAGCTGCAGCAGCCCTGGCAACATACACTGACTTTTCACGTGCAGAGACTACTGATTCATTTCTACCTTTCAAATCTCACAATTTCTCTTGGGGCCAATCCTAACCCAGAATCATACGAGTAAGGGAATTCTGAGAGGCACAGGACTAGCTTAGCTGAGTTGCCACAGCACAAAACCGCATGCAGGAAGTGATGTCAAGTAAGTAGTTGGATTTACAAGTATGGACTTCAGCACCATTGTCTGGCTAGACATAAAAATGTGAAAGTCCTTAGAACAGAGATAACATTTAAAGGCAAAAGACTGGCTGTGGTCATCTGGAGTTGGACTGAGGAAGAAAAATAAGAACCTGGGTGACATTCCCATGTTTTAGAATCAGAGAGCTATAAGGAATTAGTAAAGAGTCAGAATGATAACTGAATGGGTTAGAGTAGAACCACAGAGTTTTCAGAAAGAAGAATGTGTTTCAGAAAGGAAGGAGAAAGAGCACACTCTCAGCGCTGATAGGCTGAGTCACATGAGGCTGGGACCACAGCATGGCTGGGCCATGTGGAGGTCACTGGTGCCCTGGCAGGAGCTCTTTCTACATAAGCTAAATCTGACTGAATTGGATTCAGGAGAGAACGGGAGGAAACATAATGGAATCAGGGTGCATCATCAACTATTTTGAGGAATTTTGTTGTAAAAATAGAGAATTGGAACAGCAGACAGAGAGAGATGGAACCAGATTTTTGTCTGTATGTCTGTTTTAAGATTGGATAAATTGCATTAGTTGACAGCATGTTTCTATGCTGATGAGAATGTACCAATAGATAGAAAAACACTGATGAAGTGGGAGAGATCAAGGCAATTTTAATGGCCTATTCTAAAAGGATTTTTTTTCTGTCAAATCTGTAATACTGGGGCTTCCCTGGTGGCGCAGTGGTTGAGAGTCCGCCTGCTGATGCAGGGGACACAGGTTCGTGCCCCGGTCCGGGAGGATCCCACATGCCGCAGAGTGGCTGGGCCTGTGAGCCATGGCCACTGAGCCTGCGCGTCCGGAGCCTGTGCTCCGCAACGGGAGAGGCCACGACAGTGAGAGGCCCGCGTACCGCAACAAACAAACAAACAAACAAACAAAAAAAATCTGTAACACTGGAGAAAACAACCTTTATATAAACAAAGTGAATTTAGCCTATGTCAGTATTATTTCCAATTCTGGGCCTACCAGAGAGATATTAAGAGAGACAAACAGAGTGCAACAGAATGCACAGGAGACAGACAGACAGAGACAGAGAGAAAAAGACACACACACACACACACACACACACACACAAGGACGCTGGAAAATTCTGTCCCCAAAGCAACATTTGGAGAAATAGACTATCTTACGGAGGAAGAGCTAACTGAAAAAAGAGCAGCATCCTGGAGCCTATAGTCATGAGGCCTGAAGCCTGGCAAGGAGAATGTGCCCATGCAGCCCAGAGCAGGAAGCAACCAGGAGCAGGAAGCTGAAAGGCGATGGTGAGGGAACAGCTGGTGATTAGCTGGGCTTCTCCTACCAGCACCTCCCTCTGGTGTGCTCCCACTCAGGAGAACCTAATTACGGCCATCAGGGGAGAAGCTGACAGACCAGATACATCCCACCCCTGATTCTATCAAGTTGTTTTCTTTTCTTTTCCATACCAAGGTCAGGCCTTCCATCACCCTTCCCCTGGACTCTTGTGCTAGCACGTTAAATTCTTTTCTCTGTCTCCCTCCACTGCTCTTATAATTCCCCAAGTCTGCTTTTTGAAACACAGTTGTTATGTCGCCATCACTCTGCTAAAAACTTGATGGAAATTCCTCTTACCTACAGCAAGGTTGACAAACTTTTTTTTTTTTTTTTTTTTTGCGGTACGCGGGCCTCTCACTGTTGTGGCCTCTCCCGTTGCGGAGCACAGGCTCCGGACGCGCAGGCTCAGCGGCCATGGCTCACGGGGCCAGCTGCTCCGCGGCATGTGGGATCTTCCCAGACCGGGGGCCCGAACCCGTGTCTCCTGCATTGGCAGGCGGACTCTCAACCACTGCGCCACCAGGGAAGCCCCGACAAACTTTCTTAAAGGGCCAGAGAGTAAAGGTCTGAGGCTTGTGAGCCATAGGGACTCTGTCACCAGTGCTCTGTCACTACTGTTCTATCACTCCTGTTCTGTCACTAGTGTTCAACTTTCACGCTGTCACACAACAGTGGCTTAGGCAATACATACATGAATAAGGTATCTGTGTTCCGATAAAAATTTAATTTCAAAACAGGAGGCCAACCCACAGGCCACAGTTTGCAGACCCTACCCTACAAAATACAAATCCAAACGACATAGAATATGAAGGCATTGTCATTGGTATCCATTGGTATCTATTCAATCTTACCATCTTACTCCATTGTGAAACAGTTCACAACCCTGATGAAAATGTCATTTCAACAACCTGATGCAATCTATCCCACACTCCCAACCGGGTCAGAAAATTTGTTTCCTGCTACATAAGATACTAGTATCAACTGTTTTTTCCACAACTGTATGAGTATGTAATGATAAAATAATAGCAATAGTCAACATGGAAATCTCCTAGCGTTCATACATTCTCAGGCTATTAACATCCCCTCCAAAAGTTATTTCAGCATATAAACATGATACATCTGATGAGAAACAGTGATCCTTGATACACTGAATTCATAGTCAAGAGTAGTAATTGATGTCCCCTTCAATTGTGTGTGTGTACACATATTTGTGGCTAGTAATAGAACAGCTCATTAGAGAAAATGAGGATTTTGTAAACTACAGAGACTCAAGTTAGTTACCATAGGTCTAGCCCTCCAATTATCTGTGATCTTGGCTAAGGTATTAATGATGATTTAATTTTATATTCTCTATGAAACGCTGTGGTTCTAAAGATTTTATGAAGTAATTAATTCATATTTACTTACATAAGTTTCTGTTAGTTATGTAATATATAAGTACAAAAAATGACAATTAATATAGTTATACTGTAGGTATGTATGTGGGCATGCAATAAGTGTTTATTTTCTTAAAAAAGCTGTTTTTTAAAAACTTCTTTCAACGCCCTTAATGATGCCATAGTTATACTAAGTATGATTAACAATGTTGCACTCCTTTAAACGTTTCTTTCAATATCCAATGACTAATCTCTTCTCTCTCTCTGAAACCTCTCAATCAACTGGCCCCTGTGCTACTCTGTTCAGAGTAATTAACACAAGCTGCCAAAACATACGAACACCATAACGTCAGTGACTTTACACAACCAGAGAGATGCTTGCACAGCTCTCCTCCAATCAGAGTCCAGGAACCGAGGATACCCAATTTGCAACCCTGTCATCACAAGATCCTTCACTTTCAATCACATGCACAGAAAAGAGCGCGTGGTAGGAACACACTGCTATTAACTGTTTTCGACTTGATGTAACACATCATTTCCCCTCACATTCCCAAAACTCGGTTACACACCAGCACAATCACTGCTAGAGAGAATGGGAAATGAAGTCTTCCTGTGTGTCCAGAAGGAGGAAAGAGAGTAAAGGACATTTAGAATTTTCTTTTTAAAATGATACTTAAGTTGAGAATAGTATTTCTAAAAGCAGGGGAAAATCCATTACAACTAAGAGTTGGAAACATTGTAAGATACATGAAATAAGTATGTGAAATTTTGGAAAGTTTTGTAACCCTGAGGATAATTTAATTTCTGTGGGCAAAAGTTTTACTATAAATATTTCCTAGAGGTAAAAAAAAATTGGTAAAAATATTTTCCTTAAAGCTTACAACATGGAACTAACACAAATATACCTAAAAATGAATCTCCTTTATTAGGTAAGTTGGGATGGATTCCTATGAAAGGTCCAATGAGTCACTTATAGGTCTTTCTGTATATTCTTTTATTTAAATACAGTGTAATAAGTTGTCTCAAACATCCTTGCTATATTTCTGGTAATGATGAACTACCAATGTCCAATGCCCATGGAGTTTGAGGTTATTAGCCCCTTAGTCAATGAGACAGTACATGTTGGAAGCTGATTCTGTGGTCTTTCTTCCATCTTCAGAACATGATCTTTGGTGTAACCTCCCTTGCAACATTAATTCAAGGAATCTTTACAAGTACACAGGGTCCAAGTTAAATGCGATGCACTGACACCCAATTTATACCTCGCTGTAAAGATCAGGTTTATTTAATCAACTCTGATGCATACAACTTCCCCAGAGAATGGGAATTAATGTATCTCCCTGAGAGGACATTAGCAAGGCACAAAAGCTGAAAAGGGCTCTGAGCCAGTGGCTTCCCTGAGCTGAGGTGGTTCATATCCATTCAGTATCATCTCTCATGGCCCTTTACATGCTAAGTGGGGAATGACAGGGCATTTGGAAACAGCCTGAGAGTCAAGAGAGCTTTTCTCTGTTGTTACTGAACATGGTGATTTGCCTAGCCTGTAAGTTATTTTCCTAAAGTCTAAATAAGCATGGTGCTGGGTAAAGTCTGCTGTGTCATGTGACTCTGAATTCAATATTACTGCCCCCGGTGAGCAGAGCAAATAGTGAACATGTCGAGTAGGCACAAAAAAACAATAAGAGACAAATACTACTGTTGGATAGTACTAAGTGCTAAAAAGAACAACTAAAGCTGGGAAAGGGGATATGGAAATTCACAGCGGGGCACTGAACTTTTAGAGAGAGTAAACAGCAAAAGCCTCACTCCCAAAAAAAGACCTGAAAACAATGGGGGTAAAATCCATGGTGCGGGTGTGTGTGTTTGTGTGTGTGTGCAGATTTCATTCTGGAAAAACACAACCGGAAGTACAAAAGGAGGGAGCGTGTCTCTGCTCTCTTGCTTTTGCTCTTACTGCTGGTTTTTTTGTGCTCCAACTGAGTCAGCAGTTAGGTCCTCAAACCACTGAAATTAAAGGATTTTTTCCTTTTCTTTTTTGTTAGTTTAGGAAACTTCTTGGAGAGTCAGGAAACACCCCTGACTTTAATTCTTTGCAGCTTTCTAATTCCACACTGTACATATGTCCCAGTTACTTAGTTCTGAAGATACAAGACATGGTTATGCCTAAACAATGAAAGCTTTTGTATTATAATACTTCCAAAACACTCTTGCAGAAGTTTACCAATCATCCATCTATAAAACAATTATTTTCTCTTCAAAAGCAGCATCGTACTGATCCATATTAATGAGTAACATATTTAAGCCTCTCTTAGCCACCTGTTATTCACCAAGTAATGAAATTTAAAATGTACTGGTGTATCTGAGGGCAAGTATTGACTCTACAGACCTTTTACCCAAGAGATAAAGGACAATTGAGTTCGCTTCTTAGTTATTTGTATGATCCAGATATCGGCATCACATAAGCAAGTCCTTACAGCACCTTTCCCCTTGCCCCCCACACTCCTCAGTGATCTATCTAATCAAACTAAGGAAAAAGAGAAAGGTGATTCATTGAATCATAGCACATTTCACTGAGAATAATTTCATTTATCCATGACTGGCCTACTCTATGTCTGTTCTGATACTTTGCTATTAGACATTATATTAGCTTCCTATTGCTGCTGTAACAAACGGGCACAAACTTAGCATTTTAGAACAACACAAACTTATTATCTTACCATTCTGAAGATTGGACGTCTAAAAGGAGTTTCACCGTGCTAAAATCCATGTGATGCCAGGCCTGCACTCCTTTCTGGAGGTTCTTGGGGAGAATCTGTTTTCTTGCTTTTTCCTCTTTGTAGAAGATGCCTGCATTCCTTGGCTTATGACCCTATTTCTTTATCTTCATGCTAGCAAGACCCGCGGCCATTTCTGTGGCTCTCTCTCTTCCGTCTTCCCCCTGCATTTAGAGAGACGTTTGTGATTACAGTAATCTCACCTGAGTAACCCAGGATACTCTCTAGCTCTCTCTCTCTCTCTCTCTCTCTCTCTCTCTCTCCATCTCAAGGTCAATTGATTAACAAGGTCAATTGATTAATTACACCTGTAACCTTAATTCCCCTTTGCCCTGTAAGGGAGCATACTCAGTCACAGGTTCTAGGGTTCAGAATGAGATATTTCTTGGGGCCCATTCTTCTGCCTACTGCTGACACCTTGATTTAAGTAGCACTTACTGAAATAAAATAAAAAGCTTGCATTTGTAATCTGATAGGTCTATGAGTTTGCTGTGAAAGACTAAGGTCTGTTTCTTTTCTTACAGATTTCTCTTAGTCAACCTATTCGGTGTTACTTATCTAATGTTTTCTTTCTTCCTAAGGCAGTGTTATGACCTTCATGTAGGCACTCCACAAAAGCACATGTAACTATTTCAGTACACTTCCTTCCTTCAAAGAGACTGCATACTTTTCAGTAACAAAGGAGCTGTAAGTTTGTTGCTTAGTAGATTGCTTGACCATGACACCTGGGTGCTGAGCCCATGGCTTTGGCTCTCACTTGATCAACACATCAAATCTTAGCACGCATAATGTAGCATGGTCACATTAAAAATATTTTAAAAGAAATTTTAGGAACTAATTTCTCTTACTCCCCACAATCTGTATTATTTTTTCTGGAATGCTAGGAAATTATTACTATTATTACTGGTCCTCAGCATACTCCCTCCAAAAATGACACTTAAGAACAAACAAAAATTTTAGTGGGCCTAAAGAAAGCATAACGTATTAAATTATGTAGAATTCCTAGAAATGTAAAAACAAGTAAGCCGTACATGAGCCTGGATTTTGCAGTTTCATTATTTGTACCACAAAAGATACGATACAGAAAACTGGGGGTGCTTTGAAGATGCTCTTGTTTTGCTTTCTTAAACATGTCATTTTGGTTTATTTGTCTCATCCTTGTGCTGACCTAATGTGATCACACTTGACTGAAAATAGAGTAGCCTTTATAGGGCAAAGGCAGAGGATAGAAATCAATATCTGTCTGAAATGTAAATCATCAAAGGGATTCCATACAAATGATAAGAAAGGAGAAGGTGAAGGACTTAGTTATTTTTAAGCAAGTCTGTTTTAAATAGGCATTTGTGTTGCAACATGAAAACCTGATTTTCAAAATTTTGAGAAGAGATCAGATAACAGTATGGCATCTGGGTAAATGTTACTGATTTTTTCAACTGCTGAATAATTTTAAACAGAACAAAATCATTTCACCTAACACAATCATAAAGCATTTCTCCAGATTTATTTCAAATCACTGAGCAGATATTACTCCACATGAATTTCTCAAAAAATTCCATCAGTGGCTTTTGTGAGGCAAATATAACAAAACAAAATGTATTACTTTGTATGCTCCTGTTTGTCAAAAATAGTATTTATATTAATAATTTTTTATTAATTTCACTTCAGAGGCCTCATGAAGGTAACGTATAAATATTTTATAGATAAGAAACTTAAAACAACTTAAAAGGACTTAAAGGTACAGAATGGGGTAGGTCAGTTAACATCAGGGACGTTTTCTCTGGATTCTTAAAAAATATCTAGAACTCTGCTTTTAAAGATGTGCTCTCACCTTGAACTGTTGTCCTATCAGTGATCCATTCAATATGCATTTATGTCCTCTCTAAGCAGGTACTAAGAAAAATAAGAGAGTTCCTACTTTCAAAAGTTCAGCGTTCCATGGGGAAGGAAAGAAATGTAAACAAAAAATCAGATAAGAATCCTGCAAATAATAGATTGGAGGGGGAAGCATAGATAGGCAACTCAGAGGAGCAAACGGTAACATTCTGGGGCTGCACAACTCAGGTTAAAACATACAACAAATATTACTGTGGGAATTTCTTTCTCCTACCCCTCAAAAAAGAGCTATACCATATGATTCTGGCAGAAAGCAGCATTTTTGCATCCATAATTTCGACCAGACCAGCAGCACATGGTCTAAATGTATTGATAGTGAACACTCTCTCAATCTGTGTTAATTCGATTAGATAAATTCCAGCTGATTACATTGAGTCCTGTTCTTGCATGAAATGCAGTCATTCTGCAACAATTCTTATCTGTATGATATGATCACAAATCTTGAAAAGCCAACTGAGTATCTTTTAAAAAAATTTTATAAAGTATAATTTTGCATAGGTAAATTGACCATGGGAATGTAAACTAGCATGAGCCTCAGGCCTAAAACAAAAGGAAGTCATCCAGGAGAGCAATTACTAACATTTTAGCCTCCTTTTACTAGACTTTGGAGAATGGGCATTTGTAAAGAAAATCAAAGAGCACCAATCAACAGGTAAAAAGATTTGTATTTTCCGCTGCCCTGGTGGCGCAGTGGTTGAGAATCTGCCTGCTAATGCAGGGGACACGGGTTCGAGCCCTGGTCTGGGAGGATCCTACATGCCGCGGAGCAACTAGGCCCGTGAGCCACAACTACTGAGCCTGCGCCTCTGGAGCCTGTGCTCCGCAACAAGAGAGGCTGCCATAGTGAGAGGCCCGTGCACTGCAATGAAGAGTGGCCCCCGCTTGCCACAACTAGAGAAAGCCCTCGCACAGAAACAAAGACGCAACACAGCAAAAATAAATTAATTAATTAATAAACTCCTACCTCCGACATCTTCTTAAAAAAAAAAAGATTTGTATTTTTAATGGGTGAGTAATATCAGGCTCAAAGATGGAAAAGACTCGTTGTTAATGATAAGTATAAAAGCTAAGAATGACAAATTTGAAAAATCAGGTAGCTTTCTCTTTGTCCTACATCTGAGGAAACTAGATTTATGCACGGCCTTTGGAAGAATATTGTGCACCCTTTTAAATGCTTTCAATTTTGCTTGAGAGCCACTGAGTAGAGGTGTACAGGTTGTGCACTGCACAACCCTAGGGGCCTCATTCACACTGTATGATTTATTTCATAGGATAATTTTCCAGAAGATAGCAGTAATTTTCATATTCTAATATATCATCCTATTTCAGCAGATGGAAGTAGTGTCTTGAGGAAGGGATGCCTCTTTCTATTTTTCACATAGGCCCCCAGGTTACTCTTCAAAGGAATCTCATAGTATTCAATTAAATGCTAGAGGAATTTTTTCCTTTTATTATTTTTGCCTTCGTATTTTTGCTTTAGATAAAACTTGAGAAATAGAGTAGAAAATAAAGTGGACAGTTCAACCTTGACAAGCACACATATCAGGAAGTTTACTTTAGCACCAAGGGAAAAGTAGACGTTGAAATTCCTTCAACCTTCATGTGGCATTCACAGAAGAGTAATCAGGGGACATTTTTTAAAAATAGAGAGTTAAAATATATGTATTGGACAAAAATAGAACAATCCAGGGTTTTCTTAAGTTCTATAAAATTTTGTTGTTGAAAATTCTCAAAAATTAAAAAAAAAGAAAGATTGTATTTAAATAAATAATACTATGGTTATATGCATATATATGTGTGTATATGTTTATGTCATACATATGTGATGCACTATATAATGTAACCACCTCAATGATTCAAAATTATACACACTATATGGTATATTTTCGGCTTGGTAAAGTTCTGCCACAAGGAGATCTTTAATAAACCACTATGTCTGATGTTATTTTGCTTTATAACTTTTTTCCGTCCAAAATGCATCTATTCACATCCTGTGGAAGGGGTGATGTGTGGAATTTATTTTGAAAAGCACTGTTTTGATGACATTCTACATATAAGTAGATTAAGAGGTATCAACTTTTTTCCCATTATATTGGCCACATTTATATTTTTTAAGAGTTAAGACTTAAAAAATGTAAGGAATATAATTAGTAGAAAGAAATTTGACTTGAGAGATGGAGAGAAGCCTATATTTTATTTTAACATTCTGGACCCTTAGCCATCTTTGCCTTTAGAGGCTGTGTTAAAGAACTTCCACTTAATTAACTGACACTGCTGATCTGAATTAATGACAAGATCCCTAGCACCTGTTCTGGCTTTCTCTGGGGAGCCAGTTGAATGGATCAGGCAGATTGAGAGAGTCTCACTGGGGCAACAGAATCCAGAAGATAGTGTAGAGGCTGATCTCTGCTGTAAGACCTTCATTAGTCATCTGTTGAACATCAGTTACTGAGTTGGGAATATAACTCCAGCAAGAGGTAAAAATACCTTCCTTTAAATAAATCTGTTCAGCTGTGCATGATTATTTTCTTTGACAAGAACACTGAAGATTTCAGGTACTTCAGTCATGTGAAGTAGCGATGAAACAAAAGTGAAGGCCAGAGGATTTTGCTCTCAGAAATTCCACTGTGCAAAAATTAACTAAGAGGAAATCAGTATTGCTTAACCCTTATTTCCAGACTATTAATATGACAGAGCCCAAACTCTGACGCTTCTCTTTTTATTCTATATAATTAATTCTATGGATGGTGGGGACACACTCACTTCCTTTCACGGGCCTCTAATTCTTTCATAGCCAAAGAACTAATTCTTTACTAATTTGGCAGAACTAAAAATAACTAAAGATCGAAAAAATATCTTAATTGCTTTCTGTAAGTAAAAAGAATTCTTTACTACATCTCAATTTCAACAGTGAAACAATGAGAGACACAGAAGGTTTATGTCCTTAGGAGCTTCCACAGTAAGAGCTCATTGCACTTTTTTCTATAATCAGTGGCACTTTTTTTTTTTTCTAAAAAGCAATGCTTATGAGCACAGACTGAGCTGCTCGTGAAAAAGAAGTAATTAGGAGTGAAATTTTTAGGAGCTTATGTAGGTTTAGGTATTTAAAGAACACTTGCCTTTACTATGCATGGTTTTTCAAATTTTCACAACTGTTAAACTGTCCACAAATAACTTTTCCATTGACAATTCCATAGGAGAGAAGAGAGTGTTAAAATGTTAATAAAGTATCAGGAAACATATAAACTTTAATAGGGTAATATAATTTGTAGCACACTTAGATATTAGGGGAAATAAATAATTTATAGCAAAGTTTCTTATTTTGAGATTGCAATATTCATATGTTTTAACCAAAATGTTAATTTAGTTTTGGCTACTAGCAATATGGTAGATAGATATTATAACAATTTGTTCCTTACCAAAATAACTAGTGTCTACATATAATTTAGTTTACATTGTGTTGCTGGGTTGCTTATAGATGGCAAGATGATTTTAAAAGAGCCTCCTCTCTCTCCTCACATAAAATAAGACACAGAGAAAGTTATGCACTGAAAATAAAGCAATGAAAGCCGGACCTTCTGTCAATGTCAATTTCTCTTGAAGGCCTGTCCAATACCAATCTGTAACTTGATTATTGTAGAGAAGGAGGAGCAGGGCTAAACCAGAAATTTCAAGATTAAGTTGTGAACCTGAGAGAGGCCAAGATGCTTTATGGTTCCTTGCAGAAGGAAATGTAAATAAACTCCAAAAGAAAGTTTCTCTAAGGTGAATTCTCAAGACTCCCACTGATGAAAAATATCACCAAACAATCAAGGAAAAATCAACATTAGTGAGACTAAGCAAAACCAAACAATATGAAACCCTCACTCCCCCAAAATGCAGATTTGAAATGTCAGATACAGAATATAAAATAATAATATATGAAATGCTTAAAGAAAAAAATCACAAATAGAAGTAAATGATATGATGAAAAGTATAAGACAAATTTGAAAAAAATAACCAAATGGAAATAGTGGAAATGAAATATATTACCTTGGGGAAGAGGGGTCAATAAATGGCTTGAATAGCAGATTAGACATAGCTGAAGAGAGAATAAGTTATCAGGAAGGTAGAGCTGAAGTGGTCCAGAAAGTAGTACAGAGAAACACATAGATGGAAAGTAGAAGACTTTAAAGAGATATGAAGTTCCATTGTATATCTAACCAGGGTACCAAAAGCAGAGAATGGAGAAAATAAAGAAGAGACAAATCTGAAGGGCAAACAGCAGACAATTTCCTAGAATTTGTGAAAGATAAGAATCTGTAGATATTGGAGACAAGGTAGAATAAAAAGATAAAATTCACCCTAGACAAAATTCAGTAAAACTATAAAATGTTAATGTAAAGAGAAGATTTTAGCCAGTTTAGAGATAAAAAGATCAATTTCAAAGGAACTATGTTTAAATAAACAACAGACTTTTAAAGAGTAGCTAGTAGTAGAATAATGGAATGAGTTTCATTATGAGAAAATCACTGTCAACTTAGAATTGCATGTCCAGCAAAACTAATTTCCAAAAAAGAGGATAAAACAAATAAATGTTCAGGCAAACACAACACTAAGAGCTTACCAACAATGACAGATTTAAGGAATTTCTAAAGGATATTCTTTAGGTACAAATAAAATGATTTTAGGAAAAAGATTTGAAATTCAAGATGAAATGGTGAGTGAAGCCATAAATAGGTCTGTAAATCTAAACATACAATAACTGCATAAAATAATAATGGTTTCTAATACATTGTTTTACAACAACAGAAGAGAGACAAAAAAATTAGACAAAGATAGCATGTAAATGGGAGGCAGGATGATGTTATTAAAATGTTGTAAGGCATTGGAATTGTTTGGAAAGGGGTTTAGGACAATAACTTTAGACTTTCTTGAGTTAAGTACAGTTGATAAAATCCAAAGTTAACTAATTATTAAAACAATAGAAATCGGGTATAAGTCAAAATAATATATGCATATGGGGCAGCTAAAATGAAAAACAATTAACTTGGAAGAGGCAATAAAAAGTCATATAAATCAGTGAAATAGAAACAAAAATACAATGACAGAGATGTTTAAATATCCCATTAATTATAATTAATGTAAATTTACTAAAATTATATTTCAGGATAAGTAAATAACCCTAGCTAATGAGAAGAAGTTCTAATTTACAGAAGAACATCAAGCTAATAAATATGCTAAAAGTGTTAGAAGTATGAAAGGGAATAGGACACAACTATAGGGACAAATCAACACCGTAACACCACATGGATTATTTTTGGATTACAAGAGGAAAAATGTAACTTTACATAAAGAGATTAGTCTGTCACTACTCTAACTAGTTAGGTACCTAATGCTGGGACACATATATGTCTCCTGACGTGATGTAATTCAAAGTTTTAGACATCAGCTATAATAAATTTCTGCCAAAACTGTTTGACTTGTTAAGATGTTTTCTGTAACATCTAGATCATAGGGAAGGTTGACATGCTGGACATTTTTTTTTTTTTTTTTTTGTGGTATGCGAGCCTCCCACTGCCGTGGCCTCTCCCGTTGCGGAGCACATGCTCCGGACGTGCAGGCCCAGTGGCCATGGCTCACGGGCCCAGCTGCTCCGCGGCACGCAGGATCCTCCCGGCCCAGGGCACGAACCCGCATCCCCTGAATTGGCAGGCGGACTCCCAACCACTGCGCCACCAGGGAAGCCCATGCTGGACATTTTTGTAAGAGCTGATATTACAGTTTTCAGTCGGAAATCTGCAGGGTGGGCCAACAGACTGGAAGTCAGGTAAGTTTCTATGATATAGTCTCAGAGGCAGAATTCCTTCTTATTAAGGAAACCTCACTCTTTGCTCTTAGGCCTTCAATTGACTAGATAAGGTCGATTCACACTATGGAGGATAATCTGCCTTACTTAAAGGCACATGTAAATGTGAGTCATATCTAAAAAGTGTCTCTAGACTAGTGTTGGCCAAACAACTGGGCACCATAGCATATCCAAATTGACAAAAAATTAACCCATCACAGGTGTGATAATGTTTTGAATGTTTTGCTTTGTTTCGTTTTTTGTTGTGGAAGAAAATTTTTTTGCAAATCTAAATTAAGGAATTCAATGACAAAATATGTTGTTGGCAATTTTCTTTGAAACAGTTCAGAAAAATGAGTGATTTTAAGTAGACTGAATATTCATATTAGATTCACTAATCGATGCAAAAGGATTATGAACATCTATGAAAAAGGATTAACAAGGTGTCCCAGGTAAATACTAATGTTAAAAAAAAACTGAGTTAACA
This sequence comes from Delphinapterus leucas, assembly GCF_059928025.1. Lineage (NCBI taxonomy): Eukaryota > Metazoa > Chordata > Mammalia > Artiodactyla > Monodontidae > Delphinapterus > Delphinapterus leucas. Next base: position 66,271,323 of record NC_143137.1, on the reverse strand, counting down.
ATATTAGTGTGAGACAAAATAGATTTTAACTTAAAAACTATATATAGAAAGGGTCACTACATATAAAGGGTCTGATATACTAAGATGATAACTATGCTCAACTTTGAAGTATCGAATAAAAATAGCCTCAAGTATATATAAAGAAAAATTGAAAGAATTACAAAATGGAATACACAAATTCACTGTCAAGGAAGAATATTTCAGCACATTTCTTAGAATTATTTGTAGAACCATGGCAAAAACTGATAAATATAAGGATGAGATAAGCACCAAAATTATAGGCTTGATTTATTAGATTTTTCACTATTCTGTTCATTTTGAAGTTTCTGTTAGAAGATGGCTACATGTGATATTTGAGGATAGTTTCAGACATACTATTTTGTTTAGATATTCTACTATTAGAAATGTAGCTGGGATATACATTTATCTTAGAATAAATAACTGTCACATTAAAATTGTTATTTCTGGTTATCTCCTAAGAGGTAAATAAGCTTCAAAATGAGGTTCAGTATATGAAATGGTTTCATATACTTTATGAGAACTTTGGAAGAACATTTTTAGACTAAAATAATTTTCCTGATGCTACATTTTTAAAACTTTATTTTAAAATTATTTCTTCTCTCTTCTGTAGAAATATGTATTAGATCGTTATATTAAGTATTTTAACTTTAGTTTGAATTGCCAAATCATATTAAAATTTATTTGAGGTATAAAATGCCAACTGGGAAGAGGCTTTGCAGGATATATTTGAGTGCTCAACATCTTTGTAAGGATCTGCAGGAGAAATCAGTAACACTCAAGACTCTGCTAATCCTAAGGAACCTAGAAAATTACTAGATATTTTGGGTTTTATATGACTTCTAAATAAACGGTTTATATATAATTTTTAATAGTACTTAACTCATTCATCTAGTAAGGATCAAACTGGGTGTTGGAATACTGAGAGCGGGCATTCTAATTATTTCTAACTCTTTCACATGCTTTTAATATGTTTTGTTTTCCAATGAAATAAAGCATCATCATGTACCTAATGTATTTTCCCACAGAATATACATTACTAGGGACTTCCTTTTATTCATCCTGATTCTGAGAGTCACTCTACCCTTTAGAACTGCAATGGCCATAAAGAGATGTAAATTTGCATAAAGAAGCTATGTGTGTATGTGTATGTGAGTATATGTGTGTGAGTTTAATAACATTTTATCTGTGAAAAAAAGGCCACTTTAGTATATTTTCTTTGGTTTATTAAAATGTAAATTTCTTGCATGATGATACTGGTAAAGATGTAATGTATTCTCTCTATAGCACCGTAGATTCCTGGGAGAATACATGGATTGTCAATGTATGTTGATTATTTTCAATATATCATTTTTCTCAAGAGCTTTGCATTTTCTCTTGCTTTGAAATACATATGTTTCCAAGGATGTAAAAACCAGATATTACTCACTGACTTCTACTTCAACTATGGGTATTGGACAAGAACGTAGAAAATGGCTCAATGTGTTTTTGCAATTCCTCAAAGAATATGAGGTTACATTATGAAATCACATTAGGTTGTATTTTAATTCAATTAAGAGCTTTCACTGTGTTCATACAATTGGAAGACACTACAAAAGAGGGAAAGGTGAACAAAGTATCATTATTGTCAAGGACGTCTAGAGGGGAAGATGGATACACATAAATCTACAGAGAATGCAATAACAGTAATCAATAAGTTACTCAATGAGTACATAAAAAGCAGAAATTAAGTTGATATAGAGAACCAGAAAATATTATGGAGAAGGGTTTCTATTAAAATTTTGGATATAAAGCATAACTACCTTCATCTTTACATATACACTTGATAAATAGGAGATTAATATTCTGGGATTTTTCTAGTGAATAGAATCACAAGTTATTGAATTGAATGTGTTTATTTCCATCCTTTAATTAGCATCTAACTTTTCTCATTTTCACACATAAATCATTCTAATCAAAGTAAATGCTTTATTTAGTCAAATCTCAAGCAGAGGAGTTGTTTCTCTTACTGACATTCTGCTCTTTCCCTCAGACTCAGGTAATGACAAGGTGCTACAGCCAAAGATATATCCTAAAATTTGTTAGTATAGTTGTGAATGGTAAGCTTTCAATATTCTACAGCTGCAATACACATTAGGTTTCAAAATTCTGAAATTGGGCTAAAGACATTTTCTGCTTCTAAATAAGAGAGCTATAGCCAAAGTTGTTATAGTTCATATGGTTTTTATGTTTCCAACCTTGTGGAAATAGAATATAACTTTTTTCTATTTGCAATATCTATCTATCTACCTTTATTTTTTAAAAATTGAATCTTATAAGAGAATAAAAGTGAGGCCAAATGTGTCATAGAAATAAAAAACATATGTCTCTGTATTTCCCAGATTAAACGGAAGGGAGGTTTGCAGTGATGTTTGATTCAATGTGAGTTACTTAATAACACATAAAAAACAAGTACACAATAAAATACAAAGTAATAACTCTCATGAATAAAATTAGATTTTTTGAAAAGTAGTTATTAATTCTTAAATTTGTGAGTTTATCTTGTAATAGTCCAAGTTCATTACTGTACATCTCCGAGGATTACTGGATTCTTTTAAAAAATATTTGGCAATACAGAGGACTGAGCTAACTCACATGAGCAAATCTTGAATGCCTGCCCCCACCTCCATAGGAAAATTATAGAATATATAGTAATTTAGAAATAGCTATGTGAGTTTACAAAAACAAGCAACTTTCATGTTAAAGAACTGAGGACAATAATGAAAGCCAAAATGGCAAGCTTGAGCTGATACTTTGGAAGCCTCTGTGAATTTTAGGCCTGGAGGGGAATGTAATGGACCAGGAGATGCCAGGAGCTCACGCTTGAGGAGACTCCAGGAGCTGCCTTCTATTGTATGATGCACATTAGAACTATTCTTCTCAGTGACCAAGAAAAACAGCATGTGTCTGCAGCTTTGCATGAGGAGAAATGTTGCTTTCAGGCTAGACAATGTGAGGCACCGGTGTGGGGGTAAAACTGTACTTTACTAACAGGAGGAGAGGATTCCAAGCTAAGATATTAAACTAAACACCAGTTTAAGACTACTGAAACCCAGATGTCTCCTTCAGCACCAAAGCATACTTTCTTCATACAGAGATATTCATAATCTCTTCTGAGGAGGAGTTCACAACAGTAAATTACTGTGTCATAAATTCTATCACCATGAGAAAAACTCTGAAAATCCAACAAAAAGTAGTATATATCCTGGAGCAACACAGTTCAGAAAGACATCAGTAAATGTTTTTTCTTAAAAGTCTTAAAGCTGTATTAAAGAAACTAGAAATCATGATAAATAATAAGCAGCATAAAAAAAGAACAGGTAAATTTGAAAAAGAGCAAACTAGAATGCTAGAAAAGTATAGTCATTGTTATTTCAAAACATTGATTAAGGCTTCCCTGGTGGCACAGTGGTTGAGAATCTGCCTGCTAATGCAGGGGACACGGGTTCGAGCCCTGGTCTGGGAGGATCCCACATGCCGCGGAGCAACTAGGCCCGTGAGCCACAACTACTGAGCCTGCGCGTCTGGAGCCTGTGCTCCGCAACAAGAGAGGCTGCCATAGTGAGAGGCCCGTGCACTGCGATGAAGAGTGGTCCCTGCTTGCCACAACTAGAGAAAGCCCTCGCAAAGAAACGAAGACCCAAAACAGCAAAAATAAATAAATTAATAAAACTCCTACCCCCAACATCTTCTTAAACAAAACAAAACAAAAAAGACATTGATTAGATAGAGTACTCTGTAGAGTTGAAGAAAAACCATGTAAACTAGAAAAGAAACTGAGGAAATACATAAAATACAGAACAGAAATACAAGTGACATGAAATATATGAAAAACTGTTTTAGGCATGAGAGATAAAAGGTTCTGATGCATTTTAATAGGAGTGTCAGAAGAAAACAGTAGGATAAATAGAGATGTAATTTTGCAATGGAAAAATGGTTGAGAATTCTCAAGAATTAAGAAAAGACATGATTATTCTGACTAAAATATCATATACTTCTAAAAAGAACAACTCTTCATTTAAACATATTGTAAAAATTGCAGAAAAAATATTTCATGTGTACTTTGTTTTGATAAAAGTAGTTCAGTAAGAATATAAATGGACAAGAATCTTTAATGTACCTAATAACATTTTGAACTATATAAAAATCTGATATAAATTAATTTTAAAAAGACTAAAACAATGACATTCCTTTTTTATTGTTTTACATCTTTACTGGAGTATAATTGCTTTACAATGTTGTGTTTCTGCTCTATAACAAACTGAATCAGCTATATGCATACAAATATCCCCATATCCCCTCCCTCTTGTGCCTCCCTCCCACCCGCCCTATCCCACCCCACTACGAGGTCACAAAGCACTGAGCTGATCTCCCTGTGCTATGCAGCTGCTTCCCACTAGCTATCTATTTTACATTTGGTATTTGGTAGTGTATATATGTCAATGCCACTCTCTCACTTCATCCCATCTTCCCCTCCCCCACCTTGTGTCCTCAAGTCCATTCTCTACATCTGTGTCTTGATTCCTGTCCTGTCCCTAGGTTCATCAGAACCTTTTTTTTTTTAGATTCCATATATATGTGTTAGCATATGGTATTTGTTTTTCTCTTTCTGACTTACTTCACTCTGTATGACAGACTCTAGGTCCATCCATCTCACTACAAATAACTCAATTTTGTTTCTTTTTATTATGGTTCAGTAATATTCCATTGTATACCTGTGTCACATCTTCTTTATCCATTCACCTGTTGATGAACACTTAGGTTGCTTCCATGTCCTGGGGGGGCTATTGTAAATAGTTCTGCAGTGAACATTGTGGTACATGTCCCTTTTTGAATTATGGTTTTCTCAGGGTATATGCCCAGTAGTGGGATTGCTGGGTCATATGGTAGTTCTATTTTTAGTTTTTTAAGGAACCTCCAGTTCTGTCAGCAATGGACAGATTAAAAAGGCCAGATTGGGGGCTTCCCTAGTGGTGCAGTGGTTGAGAGGCCGCCTGCTGATGCAGGGGACACGGGTTCATGCCCCGGTCCGGGAAGATCCCACATGCCGCGGAGTGGCTGGGCCCGTGAGCCACGGCTGCTGAGCCTGCGCGTCCGGAGCCTGTGCTCCACAACGGGAGAGGCCACAACAGTGAGAGGCCCACGTACCGCAAAAAAAAAAAAAAAGAAAGAAAGGCCAGACTGGGAGTTTGGGATTGACATGTACACACTGTTATATTTCAAACAGATAACCAACAGTGACCTACTGTTATAAAAAAAAATGCTACTCCCCAACCAAAAAAAATTAAATAAATAAATAAATAAAAGGCTAAAAGAAAAAAAAGGTACTGATAATTTGAATATCACAATTGATAAGCTTGATATGTACACCTTAGCTTGTGGTGGTTATATGTTGTGGGCTTGTGGGTTTAGGTGTGTATGTTTACAGAGAGAGAAATAGAAGAGGAGGGAGAGAGAAGAGAAAGAGAAAGAGAGAGAGAATGAAAAGAGAATTTTGTGTCTAACATACTAACAATACACTTCATCAAATGTAAAGGGAAGAGTCAATAACACTGACTGTGCATTACAATAAAAGCTTTTCAATAGATTTAAAAATTTGGAAAATAACATATCACTTTATTTGACCATATTCAGGTTAATAAAAATTATTTTTAAAGATTAAAAAGAAAATTAACTAAAACTGTCTACAGGAAAATATTGAAACACATTTATAAAACTCAGATTTAGTATAATATTAAAATCAAAATCATAAGTAATTTAGAAAAGTATGAGTATATTATAATTTGAAAATTGTGAGATGCAAACAGACCTGTACTCAGAGTAAAATTTTTATTCAAAGTATATTTTGTACCAGGAATAAGGTACAAAATAAATAAAGCATATAATCGTTGATGAAAAATAATAAAATTAATCCAGGGAAAGTTAAAAAATAAATTAAAGCATATGTTTATAAGATGACAAAATTAATATATTCTTACAATTTAAACAAGAAATACAGAGATAAAAAGTAGGAAGACATAACTATAAATGAGAAGATGTTTAAATTATTATCAGAAAATTCAACATATAATTTTATGTGCATATATTTAAGAATCTAAATGATATGGATTATGTTGCAAAATACTAATTATCTAAACTGTGTTAGGAAGAGAAAAAACAACTAAAATATAATAAATACGTTAATGGATTAGTTGAATAAATTTTAAAAGAACCTAAAGAAAAAAATACAATGTTACATATTCTTTATAGAAACATGTCAAGAAATTAAAGATTTTTTATATACAAATATCTAGAACATAGAAAAATATGTCACACTTCCTCATTTATCCTCTTAGCATAACACCCATTAAAAAAAAGCTATGTATATATTAGTTTCTTTCTAATCTTGCATCTAAATATAAAGGCATTATCCTAAATAAAATATTACCAAATGAAAATCAGTGGTTTACAGAAATAGTAGTATGGCTTGCATTATTAGAATAACACCAGTGTCATTCATGTAATTTAATTATAGCACAAATAAGGATACATGATAGTATAATTAAATTAAAAATGTTTAAGGAAGAAAATAATATGATGATTTTAATAGTTAAAGAAATAATTATTAATTCATCAATGAAATAAAATATAAGGCCTTAAGAAGCTAGAAAGTTTTAGAAAATTCCTTCCTGGATAAAGAATATCTATCAGCACATAGATTAGAAATCACACTATGTGATAAAATATCAAAACCAGTCCTATTAAATATAATATACAATTAAGACTGTTGTTACTGTATCACATCATACAGGAGGTTCTTGCCAAGGTTAATGAAACATGGAAAATACTAGAAAGGGCACAACTGTTATCACTTTGCAGACAATACAATTGTTTCCTAGGGCAATCAACTCTAAAAAATTTTAAACTATTGAGATGATTCAACAACCTGGCTACCTACAAAATAAAATTTAAAAGCAACAGCTTTTTAATATACCAAAGACAACCAGCCTAGTAAGAAACATACAAGATCTGCATTAAAATGAGGATTTTATAAGAAATTAAAAAGCTAATTCTAAACTTCTCCCTCTAATAGAGGGAGAAAATGTACAGTAATGTAAAAATATAGATTTATAAGAGAATCACAATTTATCCTATCAGATATCAAACATATTACATAGAAATAGCAATTAAAATGTGTACTTTAGATACAGGTAAAAATGTTAGGTCAAAGATCAATAAGTGTATGGAAAGTAACTTCTATTTGTACAGGGTAATTTAGTTTTTGATAAATTTAGCTTTGTAACTGAGAGTGAATTGAATGGATTATTCAATAAGTGACCTAAAGTAATTTGACAGCTACATGAATAGAGAACCTCATGTCATGCACAAAGATTTACTACACATTTCTTAAATAAGTTTAAACTAGTTTAAAATAACTTTTTAAAATATTCAAAGAAAATATGAGAATTTTCTCTTTCTTTTGCTGTGAGGAAGATATTTCAATTTAGAAGGAAATTGACAAGTGTATCCTTATAAGACAAAACAAACAAACCTTTATAAACATAGAAACAAACAAAAATCTTTTTAAAAAATCATTAAGAATATAAAATTCAGTTGAAATGTTGGGATAAAACAATAAAGAATTAATAAACAAAATACTTAAAGAGCTCTTAAAAACAATTTTAAAAAGACAACTATATAGGAAAAATAGGCAAAGGATATAAAGGAAGATTAAGGAAAAAATTCTGAGAAACATCTAAATTATACTGAACCTCAGAAGCAATTAAAGAAATGAGAATTAAAAGCAATTAGTTATTTTTCACATAGGAGATTGTCTAAAAGATTAAGAAAATTATACCCCCAGTATAAGCAAAAATTCAGGGAAATGAGAGTTCTTCATATAGCAGGAAACTAAAAAGTGGTGAAATATGTTTAGAAAACTTTTTGGTTGAATTTTCTAACGTTTAAATGTTAATTCCTTTGATCAATTAATTCTGCTTTTAAAGATGTCTCCTAAACTAATATGTAAAAATAACCCCAAATAGTTTAGGTGGTTGGTACAAAATTATTTTTAATGAAAAAAATTGAATAAATTTAAACAGCCATCTATACGAGAGTAGTAAAATGCATTTTTATATGCATATGTCATAGAAATCTAAGTATCAGTAAGAAGGATATAGTGATCTGTATATATAATGTTACGAATATTTTTATGCATAGTGTTAGAAGAAAAAGATCACAAAGCATTCTATTTTTGAAAAAAATATGGTCTACACAAGAATACACTTGACAAAATATTGAGTATGGTTGCCTCTTGGGTGAGGACAGGAATATTCAAAGGAAAAATCATTTTATTTTTATATGTATTTTACATTGTTAGGAAAAAATGTATTCACTGGTATTTGTGCTATAAAAATGAAACAGCAAAAAAGGTATATAACTTTGCCATTCATTTAAATCATTGCTTGTAAAGACAACATGAACTAATCCTACTTTTATTTCCTATTATTCTACAAACTTGAAAATACTTTTAAAAAGTAGAGCAAGATTTTTCCAGATACTAAGACAATGTAGAATCAACATTAACCACAGAAAATTAAGCAGCATTTAATCAATAAATTCAGTCTCTCTAGTGATCAGTGTGGATGGAAAAGTCATGTGCCACAACTATTGAAGCCCGTGTGCCTACAACCCATGCTCTGCAACAAGAGAAGCCACCACAATGAGAAGACTGCGCACCACACCGAAGAGTAGCGCCCGCTTGCCCCAACTAGAGAAAGCCACGCACGGCAATGAAGAACCAAAGCAACCAAAAATAAATAAATAAATATTTTAAAAAAAAGGATTATGAGAGAAAGGAGGCTTCGAGTTAGAGAAAAAAATACTCCTAAGTAAAATCTTACATAAGAACATCAGTTGCGGTTTTATACATTATTTCCTTTGAAACCAATGATATTTAAAAGTAGTTAGAAGAACACGAATATTAAATTTATAAAATGTAGCTTGTTAACTTTGTAAACAACTCTGAATGTATGAATTCAGTGGTTGGTATCATGGGGTCTTGCATTTAAGCACATTATTTTGAACTACATTTAAGCAGATTCTTTAGAAGCACTATGTAAACTTCTAGCATATGGAAATTCTCTCCCACAAGACAGTCAAATGAAATGTCAAACTATCTATAGATGGTCTTAAGAAATCTAGAAAGGAGAAAGTGACAAAATAAGGCCACATATACATGAACCAGATTTTAAAAATAGAGGAAAAGATGCAATAGAAAACTCTTGGTCAGTGGTTTTAAACTATGATTCACAGACTCCTCAAGGGGGTCTGTGAATAAAACCGTGCATATTAACCTAAAATAAACATGATCATCAAAATTTCTAGTAGGAAACTTTATACAACTAGATATGTGCAACTGTATGTTTCATCTTGCGGTTATTCATTTCCTAAGATATCTATCAAACTTAACATCATCAGGTAATTAAATCATGGAATTTGAACATTTGCAGATAGTAACAATCAATTGAACATTCACTGCGCCCCTTTGGGGGAAAAAAAGTACCTTTCTCATTTGTTGTAGATCAAGTAATTAGATATGGTAATATATTAAATACAATAATCCCTTTGCTGAAATATCTTATTTAAATTGTTTGAATGATTATGGATCGCATTTCAATGATCTTATAAGAAAGTGATAGGGAGGGTCATGATTTGAGAATTCCATAAAAAACTAGTTGCCAGCCATGAATCTAGGTGAAAAGTATGAAATATAATCATACTTACGGGCAAAGAGAAGAGTAAAGCTACTTCTTATACCGAGTTTCTATTTGAGTGAAAGAAACCAAAGAATTTAGCATGATTATCTTTGATTAATAATTCATAGTTATAAAGTGCTTTCACACATTTAATCTTGTTTGATCTGAACAAGGTTTTGAGGAAGGCAGGGCTTATTGGCCCAGAGTACCAACAAGGAAACTGGATCAGAAATGTCAAACAATCTGTCCAAAGTCATGGTACTAGGAAGTGGTGAAACCAGAATAGCACTCATACGTCCTGACACTTAATCTCTTGTCTCCCAGCTGTTTGTGTTGTGCAGACTTGATGAAGACAGGCACTGGGAACAGTGCAAGAGTAGTTATGATGAGTGAAAACTCACTTTTACTTCTCTCTTCTATCTGTTCATATATCAAATGTGAAGGTCTACTAAGGTGTAACAAGATGTTAAAACGAGACTCAGTTTTGGTTTTGTTGAACTGCCAAGAAAATAGGTACCAACTACTCTCTCACTGCCAAGCAAGGTGATAAGTAACAATGTGATGGCAAAACAAGTATCCAAAAAACAGTTTTATGTCTCCTAATAACTTGCTCTCATAAAGGATTTACATCAGGTGAAGTGAAAGAGGTCAGGAGGTTTGCTGGCTTGTTGGTTGGAGAAAATTGTGTTTAAGAGAGTTGATGGAGGCTATAACAGTTTCTCTGTAATCCTGAATATGTCAGAAAACACAACTAGTCCAGGGTGGAGAGGAGTGAATGATGACGAGAGAGAATGCAACCACACATTCATTCTCCCATTGCTGGGTTGATTTGGGGGGGAAAAGAAGTTATAAGTTTGAAGGAAGTTTAGTGTTTTGATTATTATCCTGCGGTGTGTGTGTGTGTGTGTGTGTGTGTGTGTGTGTGTGTGTGTGAAGTACGAAGTACTCAGAGGATTCGTTTTTAAATCCGAGAATGACTAGCAAAGTTTTAAAAACCTCTCACTACTTTTTTTTTTAAGACATGTATTTAATAGATTTTATTTTTTAGAGCAGTTTTACTTTCACAGCAAAACTGAGCAGAAAGTACAAAGTTCCCATTTACCCATTCTCCATTTGTCATATCTTTTAATCTGCCTTTTGTTCTCTTATTATTTTGTTTTATTTGGGGGGGGGGATGGTTTTCCCTCATGCTTTATAGTGGGTAAAAGGAAACCGTGGAGTGTATTTGAACAGGTAGATGTTTGTTGCAGGTGGTTGTGGGAAAATGAAGTTTCTTTCTGACAACATCTTATGAACTTTGAGCTCAAGGCAATGTTAATGAACATTTCACATTGTTCAAAGCTGAAATCTCAAACCTGCTTTCCCCCAGAAAAAAAGGATCATTTTCTCCTTTAGCCTCTTCCATCATTATTACTGATCCAGTTTCTCAGGCCATACCTGAAAAGGTATACAGAAGCGCATACCTTTACTCCTTATTTTCAACACCTCACGTTAGCAGAAAGTCACGGGGTCATATATAATTGGAAACGTCACTTCTCACCACCTAAGTCACTGCTGCCCTATTCTGAGGCCTCTCATCACAGTCCAGCTACTGGAATAGGCTCCTCCCTGGAATCCCTCTTTTAACTCCTGTCCTGCTAGAGCCCTTTTCTGTAAATCAACCGAATTTATCAGTTAAAGCACAAACCACATCACAGCACAACCTCAGTTAAAATTCTCGAACTGTTTTTTAATTTACTTCATTAATTCCAAATTTTTTTCCATTGCTTACAACTTCCTACATGATCTTTGTCCCTCTCTCTGACCTCGTTTCTAATCCTGCCCTTCACACCCACTATGTAGCCACAGTGGCCTCCTCCCTGTTCCTTTGGCAGACCAAACCCATTCCTTTCTCAGGGACTTTCCATTTGCTATTTTTCTCTGCCGGGTTTTGTTTTTCCAAGATATTCTAATTGTTGGCTGCTATTCACATCTCTGCGCAAATGTCATCTGCTTAAAGGGAGCTGCTTTGACCATCCTCTTCAATAGCTTTTCTTTATCCACTTAAACAATGTTCCCTTCACAGCACTTGCCATTGTCTCAAGACTGATTTTTAAAAAATGTATACGTTGAGAGCAACACCCAGCTCTACCCACCACCAGTCCCTCCCATCAGGAAACTTGCACAAGCCTCTTAGATAGCCTAATCCACCAGAGGGCAGACAGCAGAAGCAGGGAGAACTACAATCCTGCAAACTGTGAAACAAAACCACATTCACAGAAAGACACACAAGATGAAAAGGCAGAGGGCTATGTACCAGATGAAGGAACAAGATAAAACCCCAGAAAAACAATTAAATGAAGTGGAGATAGGCAACCTTCCAGAAAAAGACTTCAGAATAATGATAGGGAAGATGATCCAGGACCTCAGAAAAAGAATGGGGGCAAAGATCAAGAAGATGCAAGAAATGTTTAAAAGAGACCTGGAAAAATTAAAGAACAAACAAACAGAGATGAACAATACAATAACTGAAATGAAAACTACACCAGAAGGAATCAATAGCAGAATAACTGAGGCAGAAGAATGGATAAGTGACCTGGAAGACAGAATGGTGGAATTCACTGCTGCGGTACAGAATAAAGAAAAAAGAATGAAAGGAAATGAAGACAGCCTAAGAGACCTCTGGGACAACATTAAACGCAACAACATTCGCATTATAGGGGTCCCAGAAGGAGAAGAGAGAGAAAGGACCCGAGAAAATATTTGAAGAGATCATAGTCTAAAACTTCCCTAACATGGAAAAGGAAAACTGCCCTAACATGGAAAAGGACCCAAGTCCAGAAAGCACAGAGAGTCCCATACAGGATAAACCCAAGGAGAAACACATCGAGACACATAGTAATCAAACAGGCAAAAATTAAAGACAAAGAAAAATTATTGAAAGCAGCAAGGGAAAAACGACAAATAACATACAAGGGAACTCCCATAAGGTTGACAGCTAATTTCTCAGCAGAAACTCTACAAGCCAGAAGGGAGTGGCATGACATTTTTTTTTTTTTTTAGCAGTATGCAGGCCTTTCACTGTTGTGGCCTCTCCTGTTGCGGAGCACAGCCTCTGGACGCGCAGGCTCAGCGGCCATGGCTCACGGGCCTAGCCGCTCCGCGGCATGTGGGATCTTCCCAGATTGGGGCATGAACCCATGTCCCCTGCATTGGCAGGCATACTCTCAACCACTGCGCCACCAGAGAAGCCTGGCATGACATATTTAAAGTGATGAAAGGTAAGAACCTACAACCAAGATTACTCTACCTGGAAAGGATCTCATTCAGATTCGATGGAGAAATCAAGAGCTTTACAGACAAGCAAAAGCTAAGAGAATTCAGCACCACCAAACCAGCTCTACAAAAAATGCTAAAGGAACTTCTCTAAGTGGGAAACACAGGAGAAGAAAAGGACCTACAATACAAATCCAAAATAATTAAGAAAATGGTAATAGGAACATACATATTGATAATTACCTTAAACATGAATGGATTAAATGCTCCAACCAAAAGACACAGGCTTGCTGAATGGATACAAAAATAAGACCCATATACATGCTGCCTATAAAAGACCCACTTCAGACCTAGGGACACATACAGACTGAAAGTGAGGGTTTAGAAAAAGATATTCCATGAAAATGGGAATCAAAAGAAAGCTGGAGTAGCAATACTCATATCAGACAAAATAGATTTTAAAATAAAGAATGTTACAAGAGACAAGGAAGGACACTGCATAATGATCAAGGGATCAATCCAAGAAAAAGACATAACAATTATAAATATATATGCACCCAATATACAAGCACCTCAATACATAAGGCAACTGCTAACAGCTATAAAAGAGGATATCGACAGAAACACAATAATACTGGGGGACTTTAACACCTCACTTACACCAATGGAGAGATCATCCAAACAGAAAATTAATAAGGAAGCACAAGCTTTAAATGACATAATAGACCAGACAGACTTAGTTGATATTTATAGGACATTCCATCCCAGAACAGCAGATTACACTTCCTTCTCAAGTGCACATCGAACATTCTCCAGAACTGATCACATCTTGGGTCACAAAATAAGCCTCAGTAAATTTAAGAAAATTGAAATAATATCAACCATCTTTTCTGACCACAATGCTAGGAGATTAGAAATGAATTACAGGAAAAAAACGTAAAAAACACAAACACATGGAGGGTAAACAATACGTTACCAAATAACCAAGAAATCACTGAAGAAATCAAAGAGGAAATAAAAATATACCTAGAGACAAATGACAATGGAAACACAAAGATCCAAAACCTATGGGATGCAGCAAAATCAGTTCTAAGAGGGAAGTTTATAGCAATACAATCCTACCTCAAGAAACAACAAATATCTTAAATAAACAATCTAATCTTACACCTAAAAGAAATGGAGAAAGAAGAAAAAACAAAACCCAAAGTTAGTAGAAGGAAAGAAATCATAAATATCAGAGCAGAAATAAATGGAATAGAAAGAAAGAAAACAATAGCAAAGATCAATAAAACTAAAAGCTGGTTCTTTGAGAAGATAAACAAAATTGATAAAACATTAGCCAGACTCATCAAGAAAAAGAGGGAGAGGACTCAAATCATTAAAATTAGAAATGAAAAAGGAGAAGTTACAACAGACACTGCAGAAATACAAAGCATCCTAAGAGACTACTACAAGGAACTGTATGCCAGTAAAATGGACAACCTGGAAGAAATGGACAAATTCTTAGAAAGGTATAACCTTCCCAGATGGAAACAGGAAGAAATAGAAAATATGAACAGACCAAACACAAGTAATGAAATTTTAACTGTGATTAAAAATCTTCCAACAAACCAAAGTCCAGGACCAGATGGCTTCACAGGTGAATTCTATCAAACATTTAGAGAAGAGCTTACACCCATGCTTCTCAAACTCTTCCAAAAAACTGCAGAGGAAGGAACACTCCCAAAACCATTGTATGAGGCCACCATCACCCTGACACCAAAACCAGACAAAGATACTACCAAAAAAGACAATTACAGAGCAATATCACTGATGAAGATAGATGCAAAAATCCTCAACAAAATACTAGCAAACAGAATCCAACAACACATTAAAAGAATCATACACCATGATCAAGTGGGATTTATCTCAGGGATGCAAGGATTCTTCAATATATGCAAATGAATCAAGGTGATACACCATATTAACAAACTGAAGAAGAAAAATGATATAATCATCTCAATAGATGCAGAAAAAGCTTTTGACAAAATTCAACACCCATTTATGATAAAAACTCTCCAGAAAGTGGGCATAGAGGGAACCTACATCAACATAATAAAGGCCATACACAACAAACCCACAGCAAACATCATTCTCAATGGTGAAAAACTGAAAGCATTTCCTCTAAGATCAGGAACGAGACAAGAATGTCCACTCTCACCACTATTATTCAACATGGTTTTGGAAGTCCTAGCCGTGGCAATCACAGAAGAAAAAGAAATAAAAGGAATACAAATTGGAAAAGAAGTAAAACAGTCACTGTTTGCAGATGACATGATACTATACATAGAGAATCCTAAAGATGCCACGAGAAAACTACTAGAGCTAATCAATGAATTTGGTAAAGTAGCAGGATACAAAATTAATGCACAGAAATCTCTGGCATCCCTATACACTAATGATGAAAAATCTGAGAGAAAAATTAAGGAAACACTCCCATATACCATTGAAACAAAAAGAATAAAATACCTAGGAATAAAACTACCTAAGGAGACAAAAGACCTGTATGCAGAAAACTATAAGACACTGATGAAAGAAATTAAAGATGATACGAACAGATGGAGAGACATACAATGATCTTGCATTGGAAGAATCAATATTGTGAAAATGACTATACTACCCAAAGCAACCTACACATTCAATGCAATCCCTATCAAATTACCAATGGCATTTTTTAGAGAACTAGAACAAAAAATCTAAAAATTTTTATGGAGACACAAGAGACCCCAAATAGCCAAAGCAGTCTTGAAGGAAAAAAACAGAGCTGGAGGAATCAGGCTCCCAGACTTCAGGCTATACTACAAAGCTACAGTAATCAAGACAATATGGTACTGGCACAAAAACAGAAATAGAGATCAAAGGAACAGGATAGAAAGCCCAGAGATAAACCCACACACCTATGGTCAACTAATCTATAACAAAGGAGGCAAAGATATACAATGGAGAAAAGACAGTCTATTCAATAAGTGGTGCTGGGAGAACTGGACAGCTACATGTAAAAGAATGAAATTAGAACACTCCCTAACACCATACACAAAAAGAAACTCAAAATGGATTAGAGACCTAAATGTAAGGCCAGACACTATAAAATTCTTAGATGAAAACATAGGAAGAACACTCTTTGACATAAATCTGAGCAAGATATTTTTTGATCCACCTCCTCGAATAATGGCCATAAAAAAGAAAATAAACAATGGGACCTAATCAAACTTAAAAGTTTTTGCACAACAAAGGAAACTACAAACAAGAAGATAAGACAACCCTCAGAATGGGAGAAAATATTTGCAAACGAATCAACAGACAAAGGATTAATCTCCAAAATATAAACAGCTCATGCAGCTCAATATTAAAAAAACAAACAACCCAATCCAAAAATGGGCAGAACACCTAAATAGACATTTCTCCAAAGAAGACATACAGATGGCCAAGAAGCACATGAAAAGCTGCTCAACATCACTAATTATTAGAGAAATGCAAATCAAAACTACAATGAGGTATCACCTCATACCCGTTAGAATGGGCATTATCAGAAAATCTACAAACAACAAATGCTGGAGAGAGTGTGGAGAAAAGGGAACCCTCTTGCACTGTTGGTGGGAATGTAAATTGATACAGTCACTATGGAGAGCAGTATGGAGCTTCTTTAAAAAACTAAAAATAGAATTACCATATGACCCAGCAATCCCACTACTGGGCATATACCCAGAGAAAACCATAATTCAAAAAGACACATGCACCCCAGTGTTCATTGCAGCACTGTTTACAATAGCCAAGACATGGAAGCAACCTAAATGCCCATTGACAGATGAATGGATAAAGAAGGTGTGGCACATATATACAATGGAATATTACTCAGCCATAAAAAGGAATGAAATTGGGTCATTTGTAGAGATGTGGATGGATCTAGAGACCGTCATACAGAGTGAAGTAAGTCAGAAAGGGAAAAAATATATCGTATATTAATGCATATATGTGGAACCTAGAAAAATGGTACAGATGAACCGGTTTACAGGGCAGAAATTGAGACACAGATGCAGAGAACAAACATATGGACACCAAGTGGGGATGTGGCGGGGGGAGGGGTGGTGGTGTGATGAATTGGGCGATTGGGATTGACATATATACACCGATATGTATAAAATGGATAACTAATAAGAACCTGCTGTATTTAAAAAATGTATATGTTTGCATATAATGTTGCTTCGACACTAGAATGCAAGTTCTGTGAAAGCAGGAGCTTTTTAACTGATGGGTCTTCAGTGTCCAGAACAAAGCCTGGCTTAGAGTTTAAGAGTCAAAAACCAGGTTTTTGTTTTTAAAAGAATGACTAATGATAAGTAGTGATTTTTGAAGTCATATTGGGTCAAATTAGAATTTTAACATATCCAAGGAAATCTTAACAAGACATTGGATTATAACTACACAAAGTAACTAATTTTCCTAGAGTTGGTGCTTCATTTTCTACAAAAATTACAACTAAGTTATTTTGGTTAATTAATGACAGAGGAAGTATTCATTAACCTTCCACTTGGCTATAAAATGTTACAAATTTCTCAATAAATTTATTTTTTGTCTAAGGCAACAGACAGACTCATTGGTAATTATAATTCTACATTTCTAAAATGTCATTTAGATTTGCCAAACATCTGAAATTAGGCCTTCATATTCCATTGTGCTAAACAATGATATTGAGATAAACAAAGGCCTACTGTTTCTCTCAAACCTATGTCCTTGAGAACCACAAAAAGTTGGCAACCTTGTCATAAAGGTGCCATAGAACACTTTGACAATTAAGCTACTCAGTGCTGAGAATACAGTGAAAGCTGACTGATTCAGCAGGATATACCACTCTTCCTGGAAAGAACAGGTATGACCACAGTAAGAATTGCTGCAAATCTGCTGAAGAGGACATATTTTTGGTCTTGAATGACTCCATCATCTATTGGCTCAGAGTGAGGAGATAGATAAGAAATTCAATAGTCTAGATAAAGGATAATTGTTTAGTTACATTTGGAAAACCTATACTCCTGCCAGGAAGTGAGTTACTACTTTTAGTTTTTTGTTTTTAATTTAGTTTTGGCTGCGTTGGGTCATCGTTGCTGTGTGCGGGCTTTCTCCAGTTGCGGTGAGCGGGGGCTACTCTTCGTTGTGGTGCGCAGGCTTCTCGTTGCAGTGGCTTCTCTTGTTGCAGAGCACAGGCTCTAGGCACGTGGGCTTCAGTAATTGTGTCACGCGGGCTCAGTAGTTGTGGCTCATGGGTTCTACAGTGCAGGAGAGGTAGTTGTGGCAAATGGGCTTAGTTGCTCCACAGCATGTGGGATCTTCCCGGACCAGGGTTCGAACCTGTGTGCCCTGCACTGGCAGGCAGATTCTTAACCACTGTACCACCTGGGAAGCCCACTAAATTTATTTTATGTTTTTTTGAATATTTATTTACTTTTTAAACATCTTTATTGGAGTATAATTGCCTTACAATCGTGTGTTAATTTCTGTTATATAACAAAGTGAATCAGCTATACATATACACATATCCCCATATCTCCTCCCTCTTGCGTCTCCCTCCCACCCTCCTATCCCACCCCTCTAGGTGGTCACAAAGCAACAAGCTGATCTCCTAGTGCTATGCAGCTGCTTCCCACTAGCTATCTATTTTACATATGGTAGCGTATATATGTCCATGTCACTCTCTCACCTCGTCCCAGTCCACCCCACCCCTTCCCAGTGTCCTCAGTCCACTCTCTATGTCTGCATCTTTACTCCTGTCTTGCCCCTAGGTTCATCAGAACCTTTTTTTGTTTTTAAATTCCATATATATGTGTTAGCATATGGTGTTTGTTTTTCTCTTTCTGACTTACTTCACTCTGTATGACAGTCTCTAGGTCCATCCACCTGACTACAAATAACTCAATTTTGCTTCTTTTTATGGTTGAGTAATATTCCATTGTATATATGTGCCACATCTTCTTTATCCATTCATCTGTTGATGGACACTTAGGTTGCTTCCATGTCCTCCCTATTGTAAATACTGTTGCAGTGAACATTGTGATATATGACTCTTTTTGAATTATGGTTTTCTCCGGGCATATGCCCAGTAGTGGGATTGCTGGGTCATATGGTAGTTCTACTTTTAGTTTGTTTGTTTTTTTAAATTTACTTTTGGCTGTGTTGGGTCTTCGTTTCTGTGTGAGGGCTTTCTCTAGTTGCGGCGAGCAGGGGCCACTCTTCATCGCGATGCGTGGGCCTCTCACTGTCGCGACCTCTCTTGTTGTGGAGCACAGGCTCCAGATGCGCAGGCTCACTAGTTGTGGCTCACAGGCTTAGCCGCTCTGCAGCATGTGGGATCTTCCCAGACCAGGGCTCGAACCCGTGTCCCATCTCTTGCGGAGTCCTGCTTACTGCGGTACCACAGGGAACGCCATGCTGCACCGAAGGTACTTTTAGTATTTTAAGGAACCTCCATACTGCTCTCCATATTGGCTGTATCAATTTACATGCCCACCAACAGTGCAAGAAGGTTCCCTTTTCTCCCTACCCTCTTCAGCATTTATTGTCTGTAGATTTTTTTTCATGATGGCCATTATGATCAGTGTGAGGTGATACCTCACTGTAGTTTTGACTTGCATTTCTCTAATGATTAGTGACGTTGAGCATTCTTTCATGTGTTTGTTGGCAATCTGTATATCTTCTTTGGAGAAATGTCTATTTTGGTCTTCTGCCCATTTTTGGATTGGGTTGTTTGTTTTTTTTGATATTGAGCTTCATGAGCTGCTTGTAAATTTTAGCGATTAATCCTTTGTCAGTCCTTAAAGAATGGCCATGAGAAAATGTACAAGGCTGGAGTTGAACTTAATATCCCCGAACACAATATTAGTCTTGAGGCATAAATTAACAAAGAAGAAAAAGGTTTTTGTAGGATGTGGGGATGGCATAATTAGACACCTCATTGTGTCAAATGTGTGATGTCAGGGAATTAAAAGCCTCCAAGCTGTTGGAGTGTAAACTTCTAAGCAGAGTTTAGTGGAAGATGAGGTCTTGACTGGCAATCTCAGGTCAGTTCAAAAAGGCCATTACACTGTAGTTGTGATTAATGGGAGAATCAGAAAAGCCTCTACTTTGGAAATCTTGTACTCATCCACTTATAATACCGTACCCTAGCCAACTGTTGTCATAGACATAGTTGCACAGAAGAAGAGATTCTTAAGTTAGAGCAAAGACAGCAGAAAGAACACATAGTCATGGTTGGTAAAATAGCAGTCAACAGGGAGGGACCACGAGTCAAAGGCATAACTGCCTACTACTATTCTTTTGGTTACTAGCAAGTTGAGTTCCCGACCAAAGAAGTCCACAGTCAGCTCAAGTTTTATGAGATAGTATTTCCAGAAAACTCAGTATTGGCAAATACGGACAATGCTATATTCTTTAAGCAGATGATAAAGCTCATTGAGAGCAGAGGTTGTGGATACTTTGATCACCACTGTATGACCAAAAACTACAAGACCTAGCATATTATAGGTGTTCAGGAATTAGTTGTTGAATGAATGAGTGAATTAAAGACTTTCTAAATTAAATTAGTTTGAAGTTGAAGGTCATATAAGAGAAGAGAGAGTGTGCTCTACGGTAAGAAACAAACCATGAGTAAATTTCTGGAGGTGAGAGACAAAAACTATTGACCAAACTATGAGAGCAGTATAGTTTTAGGGGCCTTGAGTATTTTAGGAGAGGGTAATATATTTAAAATAGCCTGTGTGTATGGAAGGAAGAAGACAGATACAGTAGGGAATAGAGAGGGCTTGGGGCTGCTGTGTTAATGTGGAGGGCTCCTGGAGATAACAAGTATGGAGATGGACTAATCCTCATAAATATATGACTTTCTCCACAACCCTCAGAAGTCTAGCTATGGGTTAGAGAGTTATTATCACAAATGGTTTAAACTTGTTCTAATAGTGTTTACATTATAAAATTCTAAAAAGTGATTTTCAGAAGCACTTAAATTTGAAATATAATTTTACTATCGTGTGTTTCAGGTTGATCAAATTATAAAATAACTCAGCAGAAGAAGTAAAATACTTCTTTACATGTGATTTATTTAAAATAAATTTTAGGGGTAAGAAGTTTATTACCAAAGAGCTTAGCGGTTTCGTTGTACTTTTATTTTACTTATTTTTCAACTATGGCTTTATTCCTTGGAATTAAAAATTTATGTTTCCTTGAAAAAATTGGAAGTAGTTTTGTGTATCATAGATATACTAAATGTATCCTTGGTTATAATTACTTGGGTGCAACATTTTCGATCTTAAATACATTTATTTTATGTATTATAAAAACAGGCATAATAATAGGAAGATATATATGAGGGTTTTATGTATTTTTTATGCAATTGTATTTGTACTTTGATAGTTTTTTAAAAAAGTTTTGTGGCTTACTCATCTCATAAGATTTAATAGTGAATTAATCATCTGTACACCACGGGAAGATGGCTTGATCAATATTAGAAATATAGTCTCTACAAGGAGAATGGTTTGATAAGTACACTTTCAATAAACCTCTTTTATGAACTGAGTCATATTTCTTAAAATGTTAAACCAATAAGCATTAGATTTGGTTTGGAATAAGAGTGACCTCAGAAGTACATCTGACCAGCCTAACCCAAAGCATGCCCATCTATACATCCATATCTATGCAATAAGCCCAGCTAATACATTATTAACACAGGCTGAAAATAATAATGGACCAAGAATTAATTTTTTATGTGCAATACGAATCTTTGATCTTGTACCTCCCAAGAAGCAAATGAATTTATCCAAGCCAGAAAAGAGTTTGGAGGCAAAACTAATGATTAAAAAAAATCTAATTTCAAATAATTTACAGGTTGAAGTCAAATTATCAAAATGGTTCAGAACAATGACTTTTAAAAATTTATAACAAATGGGACAATAAGCACAAAAGAATCATCCCATGAACACTTGTTTGCTTCTTGAGTGGTTCACTACATTCAATGCTTTATTCAATCTTCTATCTTTACAGTGTCTATTTCTCAACATTTTTCACAGAAGTAATAAAGACATTGGAAGGAAGCTCAGATATTTTCAACTAGGTAGTTGTTTGCTATTTTAAAATGAGTATTTTGCAAACACATGTCTCTACTTTTTAGCAAAAGGAGCATGTGTGGCATACCCCAAATCACCACTGTGGAAGCATTCTTGAAACACAGTCAGATATTGCTTTCCATAATGAACTGAGAACTATCTCCATTTTCTAACAAGAACAATACACACATACACTTACATATACATGGAAAATAAAATCCCCATACACATATATACATGCTACTCTCGTAATCTTAGGCAAGCTACCATTTAACCTTTTAGAGCCTCAGTCTTCTCATTTGTAAAATATGGAGACTAATTATTACCATCTAATTTTTTAAATACATGCCATGAACTTTGCTCCATTTTCAATAAAAATTAGCTATTCTTTTTCAGTTTCACTACAAATTTTCCTGTTATAGTTGTCCTGTCATGGTAGGTTTTCTCTGACAATTCAGGAGATGAATTATGATATAACCAGACAGTGAGCTTTATGTTATCTAAAATATGACACCTATTCTTTGTTCTAATAAATGTTTCTGTGATTATTAATGAGAATATTTTACACACTTATTTTTGTGTGTTCATATATGTATTTATTTTTAAGTTGATTTTTTCTTTCCATTGGCTTTTTTTTTCAGTAGTAAATTTATATGATTTACAATGCATATCTGTATGTTAATGATATTGAAATGTTGTCTGCTTCTTAAATATAATTTCCCATTCTCTTTGTTTTTATATATAATCAAAAAATTTTGTGTGGAAGCATGGGTATATTTTATGTGACCAGAACTGATTCTGTTTTCTGACAGCTTTGTCTACCATTACTGTCATGCTTGGAAAGAAACTCTCCAATACAACCAAGATACTTAAAGTCTTCTATATTTTCTTCTAGTGAGTTTATTACTTCTTTTTAAATATTTAATATTTAAGCCTTTATCCTCCTAAAGGTTTTTTAGTATATTTATAATATAAGTATGATAAATCATATTTTGGTGGTATAAATACGATTTTAACTTTGTTTTTAAAATTGTCAATCATTGTTATAATACCATATTAAAAATTATATTTTCTCGTGAATTTGAAAGAGCACATTTTCTTCTAATAAGATCTTTAAATTGCATCTGATTTGTACTTTTAAAATTTATTCTTTTGCTGTACCCATGACTATGCCAGGCATATATTATTTTCATTCTGATAGGTGTTAGAATATGTCCTTTCCTAATTCTGTTTTTTGAAATGTATTTGATGCTCTGTGCCCATTTTAAATAAATCTTAAAGTTACTCTACTACATTTCAGTAAAACAATTTGATGATTTTAACTAACATTGCAATATATTCATAGATTTACTTGAGATAAATTAATATCTTTATAAGGTTGTACCTTCTCAGAGGAGAGAATTGATCACACTTCTCTATAAACATATTTTATAAATAGGATACTGGTTCTTCATCATTAACTAAATTTTGGAATACTTTTCTTTAAAGAAGGATACATTTTTTGGCTGATGAATAGTAAGATGTTCATTATAATGCTTAATACTGGATTTAATAAATTTTCTTCCCAAATAGAAACCTGTTATAAAGCAAAAGGTTATATTACTTTTTGAGGAATGTAACTGTTTCTGTACCTTTACTAAAACTAAAGTTAAATTAATAAATTAATCATAGAATTTTAAAAAGTTATTGTTAAGGAAAGAGTGAATCAATTCAGAGACACTTTAAAATGTCTCTCATGAATTTTTTCCAATATTAAAAATTTAAATCTTTATTCTAGGAAAAAGTATGCTAAGAGACATAGATATGTGCTATGTAAGATGTATTCTCCAGACTACTTTCTGACCATTTTTTCAAGAAGTATTCTGGGTCTAGCTTTTTTAGTCTGATTGATATAAGTGATCTCACTTGTCAATGATACTTGTATTAACAAAAACGTCCCACCATTTGCCATGAGACTGTTTAAGTGAAAAGTCATAATACAAATAATTTACCAATGACTTTACCATAGAACATTTAAACACAGTCTTTTATTCATTGATTCCCAACTTACTATACAGATACATAAAAATGGGTGTGGCTTGTTCTATTTATAAGGCTTGCAACTTCCGAACTATGCATACTTTTTCTGATTATGAGGATGACTGATGAATTTGTGTTTCCAAAAGAAATAAATTATTACATCCATGAAACTATCTGCTTTTCATGGACTGTTTTGAAATGCTTGGTCATTAAAATTTCCAGCCACAGTTTTGCTTTCTCACAGAAGTTAATTCTTAAAATTAAAAAAAAAAAAAAAGATATTCAATAATAAAGTTTGGGGATTCATATATCATTCTTCTGTAAAATGCTGTTTAAACACCTTGTCCTTGGAGATGAATTCACAAGTAGATATAACCAACTTAATCTGAAGTGTTTTAACCAATTCCAAGTTTCCTGCTTTATTGCTGTTTTAAAGGTTTTATGAAGCCGTTTGGTTGCTATAGATTTTAAATTCACAAACCACGAAGTTCCACTATAGTGAACATGTATTATCACTTCATAAAACTCATTCCGCTCCATCCTTCCAGTAGAGATATGACAAGGCTGTTTATCAGTAGGTAATAAGACAGATAATTTAACTGTACAAGCTCTAATTGGTCTAATTCACTAACTGACCTCTCACCACTTGATTCACTAGTACAATTGAGCTCTGATAAAGCCTTTAATTGTAAATTGCACACAGCTGTGAGCTGCTTCTCACGCTGGCACAAAAACACTATCGTCGACTGTTTCATCTTGGCGACCTGCTAATTTGGAGCATATGTAACTGTTTTTAATGCTGAAGGCTTGACATACCACAAACAGCAGATGTTGCAGCTGCCCCTGAGACGCTTTATTTAATTCAATTACGTCTTTTGGAGATATGTAAAAAAGCCAGGCAAGATGAGAGAGGGCAGGAGAATGTTAAAAATGGAGCCCCTGGTTGAGGCCCAGGTGGCTCGATAGGCAAATGATTGGGTGAATGTCTAAATGATCTTTTTAATTGAGTAGACTGACGGCTAATCAGGGTCATGAAGTGTTATCACACTGATGAGCTGAGTGGAGCCCTGGGCTGCTCTGCAATTAATGCCGCTTTTGTGAAAGAAGAAAAAAGAAAGATAATGTATACCATCTGGCAATTGTTTATGATCAAAGCAGCAGTTTGCTGCAAATTCAAGTTAAATGCTATTCATAACATTATTTTTGCTGCTGCTGAGGGCAAGGACATGAAGCCCAGGCCTTTGTCTGACTTCTCATTCTCCTTCTCAACCAAAACATTCATTTTCTTCCATGTGTGTTATTATTAATTACTTGGCTGCTTTCTAACGTATGGCCTGAATGATTCCTTGTTTGATATGCCAATAAAAAGCCCAGCATATACTCCTTGGAATCTACTTCAACTTTCATGCCAATGTATCCGATTACAATAAAACAAAGCAACGGCTAAAGTCACAGCCAAAACCCAGAGAAAACAAGTCAGTTTTTCTTTTTGTCCTAAAAAGCTTGGCTCCTTGGCACCTCTGGGATTAAAAAGAAGGGGGGCGGAGTTCTTAACAACAGTGGCAAAACGTCTGAGTGAAGTGATTTTTTTTTTTTCCTGGCCCAAGGAGATCAGCATTTCCAAACTTTAAAGCAGAGATTATTCCAAATATCCCCAATATTTTCTCTTTATTTATCACTTAACGATTTGTGAGAAGACCATCAAAATTAATATAAGGGTATAAACTGAAAATAAAACATTGATTCACTTGCTAGCCTGAAGGCTGTGTACAGGTTTCTCAGACACAGTCACACAAAAAATAGGTGTGCTTTTCATCTCGAGTCATTGGCAAGACCAAAATAACAAATAAGCAAAAAGGGAGATTTCTAGTGAAAGCTTTGAAAAGCTCAACTATAATTTAGGAAAGGAAGAAAAGGACCATTTCTTTCAAGTGCATAAAGACAAGAGTTTTGTGTCACTCTCACTTTAAGTTATTGAAGCACACAGGGGCATACATATGCAGGAGTATAAAGCCAGAAAGTAAAAGACAGCTTAAAATCAAGGAATTAACTTTAAACCGGTAAAGTGAACTTAGAATGCAAAGACATAAATATGGTTTATGCAGCCAGATCCCATCATTTTGAACTTTTTACTCTCTTTAGATGCAGCTGAGATGAGTGCTGGCCTTAACTCTGATCTAGTGCCTGATCCAGAATCTACTTTTAGAAAGACGAAGGCATCACCTAGTATAATGTAACAGGCATTTCTGGAAGCTTACTACATCCCGGGCCCTGTGCTAGGCACTGGGAATACAATGATCATAAAGGCATAGAAACTCCCCTTAATGACTTTAAAGTCTGGTGAAGGAGACAGATAACACAAGTGGAATTTACCATCAAGTGTTAGAGGCAGGTGCTGTGATTTACAGGTGGGGAACCCAACCCAGACACTGGGAGAGGTGCAGGCTGCTGTTGTTATAAAAAAACATAACATGGGATATGGCAGAAAGGTCCTCCTGGGACAAGCCCTAGCGAGGTTTAGTAAATATTTTTCTGAATAAACATGTGAATACATTTATATAAGTGTAACAAGAATGTGAGATCTGAGAAGTATTTCTACCCACAGTCCGCATCTGAGGGTGCAGAGACACATGCCCCAGAATGATGACAAAGAAGAGTATTAGTGAACATAATTACTCTACCAGTAGAATTATTACACATATGCAGGGAGTTAGTTGTCTCTTCTGTATCAATGATGTCACCTCAAGTAGATCATGACCTTAGTGAAAGCAAGGATGATACTTCCATTTCTTCTATTTCTTCTAAAAGGATTTCCAAAATATTAACTTTGCAGACCTGTGATGAATACCTGCACAATGCCAGAGAACCTAGTTGATGGGGGAGCAGAACGCTGTTTGGCTAAGTAAAGGTTTTTCTTGAAAGGAAGGGTTTTTATTTGATAATGCTCATGGAGAGGGAAATGAAAAGGTACCAAGAAAAACTCATATAATTGTGCCAAAGTTAATTGAGACAAATCAGATCTACCATTGTAATAGAATATTTTTAGAAGATTGTCTATCCAGCTGAAATTAAACAATAACAACAGAACACACGTACACACATACATGCATACTTACACTAAAAAATCAGAAAGTCACTTTGGTTTGAAGCAAGCATTCAAGCAACCATTTTGTATGTAAACACGAACGAAAGCTAAATACAGTTTCGTTCCCGGAAAAGCATTCTGGACAGGCCCTGACTATTAACAGCAGAGTCCGTTCGTAGACCTCAGACACTACTTATACAACAGGATGGAAAAGAAAAAGTACTAGAAAAAAGGGTGTTGAGATCAGAAGTCAACTTCCAGTGTCTGGATTTACAAAAGGCTAGTTTATTTAGAATTTTCTGAGAAAATATAATTCTAATAAAAATGAACAGATCCTTATTATTTGCCAGGGATTGTGCTAAATGCTTTTTACATATACTATCTGATTTAATCTTTACAATAGCCTGTCAGATGAATGTTATTATTTCTCTGATTCAGAAACTGGGACACAGGAAGGTCCTATAACTCAGCCAAATTTATATTTAGTAAGGAAAGGAAGCAGGATTTAAACCAACTTTTGACTCCCAAAACCCAGGTTCTTCAATGATATTCTTTAACCTCTCACTTTGAGAAAAGTTTAGGGACATGAGAATTATTCTTGAGATAAAACTGTTTTTGTTCGCTTTATACTGGTCTAAATGAATATTTTGTAAATTATTTTAATTGTGTATTTGGTAATATTCTTTAATTATAACTTTTGGTAATACTTATAGGCTAACCGTAAAACGCTTATTTACTACAGAAAAGACACTTTCTCAGGCACTAAAACTTCCAATACAAGGAAACTCAAAGATCGTCTGATCAAAGAATCTAACCCCACCAAGGGTTTAGAAAAGTAAGGGTTTTTTTTCCTTTTAAAATCTTCTGTTGAGCTAATGAAATAGCTGCCAAATAATTTTTAGTCTACATTTAACCATCACATAGTTATTGAATATCTGTTATGTAGTAGGTATGGAGAAACCAGGTAAATAAATAAAGCATCTTTGCCTATTCTCAAGGAGCTTCTAGGAGACAGGCGCCTGAAGTAGTAACAATCATTACAAAGTTAACCAATTTTTCCTGCTTAAACTCATTTGAAAATCTGTGGGAGATAGGATTCTCACATGAGCAGAGCTTGCTTTTCCGGCAAAGTTCCTGAGCATTGCTAGAGGAAATGCCAGAGCTCTGCTCAAAGCGAGCAGCTAGCAGTGAAGGGCACATGCAGAAAGAGGGGGAAGCTGGTAAGAGTCCCAGAACATCATCTAAAAGCAAATAAGAGGCCAGCTTGAGGAAGCCTCTATGGGATAAGTACATGAAAACAGATTTCATACATCTCAGAGTCAGTCAACCAGGTGATAGAAAGAAGGAGGAAAGGAAAGATAGAATTTACACAACATTTTAATGTTATAGTTCACTGCAGACCATTGACAGGGGAGCGCAATACTGAATGTTTCAATGGTATGTCACAATAACAGTGGAGACTCTATGAGAAAATCATCTCAGTTGGGACCTAGTGACAGAAGACTCTTCTACCCTTATACTACCTTTTTGGCATTACTAATCCTAACCAACAGTACTGACAGTCAATAGGCACATTATGTTCAAACACAACAGGGTTTCCTTCTCTCTCTTTTCTTGTTAACCTTTACACAAATTTGAGGTGATTCTTAAAGACTTACATTTGGGCTCACAATAAATCTTGTAGGAATCAAGCAAGACTCAACTCTGGTGGAATTGTATTAATAGCCCAGGAAGCAGGTGATTATTTTTAGGCTGTGAGATAGACAGAGCCCCTTGACACTGGGAAAGAAGATGAAAAAGAGGCCACGCTCCTGTGGATTGAAGTTCAATGGGAAGGTGGGTTTGGGGTTGATCTTTGAAGGCTGGTAGCACAGTGGGGAAGACTAAAGGGTTTTGAGATACTCTTGCCTAAGTTCACACTGGCTCTGATACACCCATGCTGAGTAACCTTGGACTAGTCATCAGACCTCCCTTGCCTCAATTTCCTGGTCAACAAAGTAAAAAAAAAAAAAAAAATACCACCCTTATAAAGTTGTTTCAAGGATTAAAGATGTTGAGGCATTAAGAGTCTTAGTTAGCACAGCACCTGGCAAATGTTAAAACTTTAAAAATTAGGCTTATTTTTATCCTTGTAAGGAATAAGGAAAAAAGAGGTTAGTGGAGGTGGCAAAAACTATATGTGCAGAAATGTTAGTGCAGAACGAGAATATGATCTATAAAATGCAGAGAGTCCACAAAAACTAGTAGAGGGACTATACTGAGATAGATAAGAAAAGTAAGCATATTGAGACTATATCCTAGAGTAATTTTAAAGTCATAAAGCTATCATAAAAGTAAGTACTAGGGACTCATTGTCAGTTCTTGAGTGGAAGAGCAACATGGAGAGAAATAGAGCTCATTTATTCATACCACATGTACTGAGTGAGTATTATGGATGAAGTATTTGGAGCTCAGTAGAAGCTAGTCGAGCAGATAGGAAAATTAAGAGTTTGGAGAGCTACAGGAACATTTGGCTATGTGAGAATCGATCTGAAACCTTTAAAAAACCTCCCAAGTGTGTTTCTTCCAAAGAACAAGGTATCCAAGAAATTGCCCTAGGTGTTCACAAATCCAGGGTGTTACAATGCTTGCTCCAAGTGAGATTATAGTAACTGTGATTATATACTGTAGAATGTTAATAAGTACCAATAATAAGCCGAATATTTCAAGGAAATAAGAGTAAAGATAAAGGAGAAAAGAATAAGGATTAAACTTGGGTACATTTGATTGGGAGATGCCAGGAGCTAGAGAAGTCAAAAGAGTATTACTCAGAAAGGAATTAAAACACAGAGGTACACATTTTCAAAGAAACACGGGAATAAAAAATTATTTTAAAGATGGATGGGAAAATTAACAGTCTTATGTCTACATGTGAAAGGGAAGATTAAATGCTACAAACATATAAAAGAAGATGGGAACTGAAAGATCATTGCATTTGGAAAAAATGAAGGGAATGTAAAGTTTCCAGGAAACAGTTTCAATAAACTGAGGAATCCATGAAATCTGCTACCAAAGAGCAATAATGCTGATTTTTGACATTGTGTGAAGACTATCTCTCTCCATAACTCCCTCTTCCTGGTACAGTTCATTGAAAGACCTAGCTGTCCTCCTTTCTAATTTTATCCCAAGCTCTCAACTCACTTTCCCACTTATGCCCAACAAGGTAGAATGTGAGGTCTTGAGACCCAGTGCTGTTTTTGTTTGTTTGTTTCATCATGCCTGCTACACCTAGTAGACACTCAACCTTGTCTAATGAATGGACCAAAAGGAAATCTTAACTTGAAAGAACTACTTTCATGATCTTCAATATTCCATTTAGCATTTGTACAGATGACTATTCATTTCAATCATGGGAAACCTGCCAAACTGCAACAATACAAATTATATCTTCAATGTACAGTCCATGTACTTGCTATAATCATATGAAAAATAAATGTGGATAACAGGTTTTTCAGATGTTGGAAAACTAGACACAGAGTCCTTGTTCAAGGGCAGCAGAACGCTGAATCTGCTCTTCCTTCTATCCCTTTGTCCCTGACTCCCTGAAGATACAGTTTCACTAGCGATATGTTTCTTTCATGAACTAGAGAGCCTAATATATTTAATGATTCCCTTAAATGGAACCACATAGATTATATAGTATAAATTTTTCTGGAATGGTGACATAACTCGGAGAATAGAAAAGCAGTGGCTAAGCAAGAATTTAGCTCCCAGACGCAATGAGACCCTATCTAGCAATGGCAGCTGTACTCCATGTTAGATCTGAGGCCAAGAGAAGTTACTGTGAAATAGGATGCATTTTCCCCTGCCCTGTAGTCACACTTCCTGATAACCATATCCTTGTGGACACTGTGCTTAGTCAGTCACGTGACTTGTTTGGCCAATGAGATATCAGCAAATGTGCTGAAGGCTGAGGCTTACATGTTGAGGCTCACTCTATCAAATCATTGTCAGCTGCCATATGAAGAAATCTGGCTAGGCTCCTTGAGGATGAAAGCTTAATTTGTTTTCATAGGTAATGTGCATCCTGAGATCATGCACTAGAGCCCAGCCGACCCACAGACTTGTGAGAAATAATACATTTTTTTGTTGTTTAAAATCACTAAATTTGGGGAAGGCTTGCTGGCCAGCAGTAGACAACTAATAGAGAAGTGGCCACTTCACTTTTGATATTTTACATCTCCAGCTATTTAAACTAAAATCCTTCAGTGAGTAAATGTATCTCATCTTTTCCATAAACTGATAATCCTCCATAAATTCTCTAAGACCTGTCCAAATGGACTTTTTCTTGAAGAAGGACTGTGAGGAAATTCTACAAGATTTCAAGGATGTCTGAATCCTCCACTCATTTGAGACATTTTTAACAATCATCTATTTTACGCCACATATTTTCTAGACACTGTGAATACAACAATGAATGAGACATTACATTTAACAGTGACAAAATATGTAAATAAAAACTTCAGATAGTGGTAACTTCTATGAAGGAAATAGAAGTCATTGAATATAGGGTAACTGGCAAATGAGTGAGAGCTAGGTAAGGTAGCACGGTCAGGGGAGATGCTTTTGAAGAGCTCACCTCTAAATTTAGATCCAAATAATGAGAAAGGGTCCAGCCATAGGATTATCCGGAGAGTGAGCAATTCAAAAAGATGGATGAATAAGAGCAAATGCCTGGAAGGGAGAATGAACTTTGTATGTGAATGAATAGGAGGTCAGGGTGGTGGCTGAAGAAAACGATCAGGAGTGTTGAATGAGATGAGATAAAAAAGGGGAGGCAGGGATCAGTTTATATGAGATTTTAATATATATAATATATATATACACATATATACATATAATATATAATTATATGTATAGATTATATACAAAAATATACATTTAGAGACAGACATACAGAAAGGCAGAGCCAGAAGACAGAGAGACAGAAAGACAGACACATATACACATACATACATTGGGGGAGAGTTTAAGCATTTAAAAACCTAGGATGAGAAAAAAACACATACAGATTCCATTTACTGAGCTGTCACTGTCTGACAGTCAATCTACAAATGCCTCATGTAAGTTATTTCATACATATATCATATCAATACTACGAGGTAGTCTTATTTTCCTTCTTTTACAGATGAGAAAACTCAGAATGTGTAAGCAAATTTTCTAAAGTTACATGTTCAGCTCCAAATCCATTTCTCCAAATTAGGTTTATCTGACTCAACCTATATGCAAATAGTAGCACATCCTTTTTGATTAGTTGCAAACATTTTAATGTACTCCCTTCTGGAAGAGTTCCCAAGTAGCGTAAGTCACCAAATGTTGATGCAGTTGTGATATGACTTTAGGGAACACAGTGGTATAACAAGCATGTTTTATTTCAATTACAACAAAAGTGTAAGGAACAACATATCCTCAGAGGTGTAGTCACTGAGCATGTGGGCTAATTGATATGCTAAACCCTGCCAGTTACCTAACAGCTTTGGCTGATGTAGCCATGATCCCAAGATATCTCTGACTCTTTTTCATTAACAAGGGAATGAAGGAAGTCTAAATTAACCCAACCTAAGTTAATCTATTTTTGTCCATAAGACAGAAATTTGGTAATAAATATATTTTGACTTCTCTGAATAACAAAGAGCAGAAGTAGATTTAAAAAGTCCTTGAGAAACTAACTAGAATACTTGCTGTCTCATCTTACACTTCTAAACACATTAGAAATATCATTACGAACCACTTTGGAAAGTGAATATCATGTGACAGGGATTAGGTACAGACTTTATAAAGATTACTTAATTTAGTCAATCCACGAGCTATGGGGAAAAATATGAAGAAACTGTTATCCATTATACAAATGATGTATGGTTCAGTGAAGTTAATTGAGCCAAAGTCAAAGATGCTGTAGATGGTGGTCAAAAAAGAACCTAAGTTTCCTTAAATCCAAATCACATAAGCTTCTGTTTTTATCATTTGATTGAATAAGCTGTATCAGGACTAATATAAAAATTGGAAAACTTTTTTTTAATAGTAAGAAAAGCCACCACTTAATTCTGCTATTAAGGCAACAAAATGTAATGATAATTTAAGATGATATCAGGATGACTGCACTAATTATCATCAATTATCAATGTATTGCCCCTAAGCTCCAATTCACCCTTTTTGCCTGCTCTGTGAAAACGGATTTGGGCCTTTTTACTGTGTTTCCATTGCCAGCTGCACAATGCTACGCTTTGTCAGTAGTGGGCGACGGAGAGACACTGAAGAAGGAAAGGATTTTCTCGTAGGTTCTGGTGTGCTCACTAGGAAGGCCGTGCAGTGTTGGGCTTCTCCAGCATCAGACTCTTACAGTGTGAGGGCGTTCGACAGCCTCAGGCTCCTGCAACCTCCCCAGTGCCCAGGAGCCAACAATATCCAGATTCCAGAAGTTTTCTTAGTCACCTTGTTAAGAAGGTTTTGTTGTGGTGAAACAGCCCCCTGTGGACATTTTCCCAGTACCCTAGAGAGCTGATTTCCCTCCATAAGACAGAAATTTCCCCAAATTTCTGTCTTATGGACATTGGAATATATTCCAATGGGCAGATTTCCAGCAAGTCCTGTTGCAGGGGCACCATAGTGACTTCTCTGTCACCAGTGAGTCATGACTGTGTCTTCAGCATCAAGGTCTTGATCTCGGCCCTGGGTCAGGGTGGGCAGGGGTTTCTTCCTAGGGATACTGTCTGCTTCTGATAATCGGCTCTTCCTGTATTATTTAGATTTTTCCCTATTTCTTATTAGCCAATCTCTCATTACTCCAATCGCCTGCTATCGTCAATCATTCTTTATATTAAACTTTCCTAATTTCAAATTATTGGGTGGTTTCCCTGTCCCTATTTGATTCATACTAATCCAATATATATAAAATTGATTGTCAGTGTGACTTTAAATTTCCTTCCCAACTAGAGTAAGTAGATTGTTACTAAGTGTTGCTCTATGTGTCACAGTCATCCTTTCATTTACTCATTAGATAGTTATTGTGCGCTTTCTAATTGCTACAGATAAAAATAACTACGCTATACTCCTAAATGCAAAGAAGGACATAGGTCTACTCCAAACTAAAAACTGTGTACTGTGATAAGTGCTACAGGAAAATCATGTAAATTGTTATGCAACCCAGTGATTTAAGTTTTATAACTGGCTTGTTTAAGCAAATCACCTACAGGACACAGAAGGCGGTCTGGAGTAATGGAGAAGCCCTGAAATTGGTGATGGAATATCTGGGTTCTAGCTCCAGACTATGCGAATTTAGATAAGTCTTGTTATCCTATTGGCTCCTTACTAGGTAAGAGACGGGGTGGATAATACATTGGGAAAACTAAATTCAATGTGATGTATACAAAACAGAAATTACCTACCACAGTGTCTAGCTGCATATTCCATAAATGTTTAAATACTTATCATTCCCTATTCACATTACACATTTGTGAGGCTCAAACTAAAAATAATGATAATATATTTGAAAGTACTTTGTGCAGCATAAAATACTATATGAAGGAAAAGTGCAGTTATTCCATTTTTAATATTAAGTAATATGCAGTTAGCCCAGGGGTGTGGGCAGGATAAGTATAGGAGGCAGATAGCAAGATTAACTGGTAACTGCTGCATGATGAGTTGAAGTGTCATGACAGAAAAGAGGTTAGAGAGAGAATTTGTTCAAAGACATACTGAAGTACAACTTCAAAGACAGAGCAGGGATGTGAGTGGCCAGGAAAAACAGCAGCAGCAGATAGCTCACCCTGGCATTTGGCAATCAGTGATGGGTGACTGAGAACAAGGGCTCTGAAGAGAACACGAGGCAGAGGCATAAATAGTGCCAGCCTCTGCAAATAACAGTTGCAGCTGCAAACCCACATGCACAGTGTGGATGAGTGGATACATCACATGTCAATCCCTCAAGTCCACATGCACTGGCTTTTACCATCATAGTTCTACCCTTAGCAAGTATCACAGGAACATACCCATGCTTCTTCTTATGCACTAACAACATGATTTTCAATGATTAAAAAAAAATTAAATGATTTTTAAATCATTTTAAAATCATTTTCAATGATTAAAAAAAATGATTTCATTTAATATTGAACATTGTACATGACACTTCAAGGATGATTAAACTTCTGTTAGTATTTTGGGGGGAATGTTGCTTGTTTAGATAAATTTGTGGCTTAACCCTATTTTTCCATTTTTGATGAGAACACGAACATTAATTTGTAGAGGAGCTAGTTGCTCACATATATATGTATATATTTATGTATATAGTATAAATATATTGGTTGAGTATAATCAGAAAAAAGCTCTATTTGTGTGTGTGTTTAAACAAATTAAAAGTTACCTTGGAGATAAAATATAGATACAAAGACAGTAAGTGATTTATAAAATATGGATACAAAGACAATAAGTGACTTTCTAATTTGGTAAGTCTCATTTTCGTGAAATAATATAATTTTCTACTATTTAAGAAAAAGCAATAGCACAGAGATGAATTCCCTGAATAATATAAGGTAAGATTTTTAAAAAATATAAGCAGCATTAGATTCTTTATTATTGAATCACTTCTTCTTTTGATATCACACACACTAAAATAGCCCTCTCAAATGTCACTAAAGAATTCTTAATCAAGATATTAAATATCCTGTTGCTACCCATCCTTATAAGACTTTCTGCTACAAGTAACATTCTTGATAATCACCATACACTCTCCACCCCCTCCTCCAACCCGTTAACATGAATATTTCCTGGTTTCCCTGGACAGTGTCTGAAACAAAGCTTTCATTCAAAGTAATGGTGGGTACCATTCTAGAGCAAAAAGTGTTAAGAGGAAAAAATTAAATGAGGTTTAAATGAGGGAAAGTAAAACCAGGGAGTGTTACCAAGCTGATCACAGGATTACATAGCTGGGTACTCAGCCATTTTAGATGTCTGTGAAGACCTTATTGGACTTCTGTGTCTTGGAGCAGACCATCAGAGAAGAGGGAGAGACATGTAGGAGTGCTGTCCTGTTTCTTATCTCTTACTGGTAAATTTTTTCCCATGGGAACATTAAATTGTCCACATTTCTGGCTTATGCTGCTGTGCTCTCCCTAGGAGATGCTGGGTAAGCCAGCTCCCACACTGCAATGGTGCTGTGATTCACGTGAGTCCCTAAGTGATGGAGGAAACTTCCAGAAGTCTAGTCAAGCTGAGCCTGCACACCTGGACCTGTTCCAGTTCCTTCCACGATGGTTGAGGTGATGCTGTACCACAGGCCAGCCTTCACACTACCGGAGTCTAAAACTGCAGGCGGTATTAGGAAATGAGGCATTGATGGCGGTGTCTAAGAACTCTCCCTTTAGTAAGTGGCCAAGGACCTATAGATAAGTGGATCTGGTAACTGGGACAAGGGAGGACAAAGTTACACAAATGTGTTCCAATTCATATGTCTAGTCTGCATATATTCTTTTTCTAAAAGGATCTTATCAACTTTTAAGCTTTCAACTATCATGTCTATATAAAAACAAGGAAAATAGATAAATAACAGCAAGAATAACTACCATCAAACCTATGTTTGTAACCTTAAAATTTCCAACTGCTTGAAATATCTGCAAGGGTATTGCATCAGTCTCTTAAATTCCATAACTGACTCAATATACCAATCTGTGGAATGGGTACAGCATCCTCAGAAATGCATATGATATTAAATGACTGTTGATAGTGAACCAAAAATATACTTATTAAATGAGATAATATATATAGAATAATAGCACAGTGTAAGGACACATTATGTACTCAATAAATGGTAATTTCCTATACTCTCATGTTCCCTCCTCTTTTGGAATATATTTTAAAATTATAATTGTCTTCCCAGTTCATACAGAGAAATTAGCATTTTTGTTTTCCATTTCAACCATACTTCTAACTGAATAATTAACACTAAAAATAATATCTGGCATTCTTAACTTAAAATCTTAATCCATTTGACAAATGACCCTGTTATTGTAGTACCATAAGTGGGAGAAACAGTACACTTTGCCTTTCAAAGTAACCCAATGTTTTGATTCGCAGATTTATCATCAATCTCTATACAGCTGTTTAAATGGTCATTATGTAAGAACCAAGGAAAGTTTTGGAGACAGAAAATAAAAAAGCTCCTGTTATATGTGCTGTTTTCTGCTCAACCCTCAGAGGTAGAGCTTGTGAAAATACTCGCTTTACAAAGACACATGGAACAACTGATTTGAACCAGATGTTATGTGTTAGTTTCATTACAAAGAATTAAATATGATTAAGAATTGGGAACTATATCTCTGAAACATTTAATTCAACTTTAACTAATTAACTCCACTTTTAAAGGGTTTTACTTGTTATTTCCTTGATTATTTTAATGCTTTGGCTGTCTTTCTAGCCTCGAAAAAATATTGAATAATGAATTAATTGTCTCATTTTTAATATGTTTCAAACAAAGAATCCTGCAACTATCAATTTAATACTGAATTGGCTAGGCAGATATGAAAAATAATGAATAAAGCCCGCCAGTAATGAGAACTATAATAAATGAAAACTTTTAAAAAAAGGATAGCTATGTAGCATGTTGGATGTAGCTGAAGACTTAACGATCTGAAAGAGACATAAGAGAAATATTTAGAATGTTTCAAGAGAGGTAAAGAATAGTTAATATGAAGGGGAAGATTATATAAATATATAAATAAAGGAGGTTTAAAAAGAAACCCACACGTAGACACAGTATAATGAAACTCCTGGAGTCTTAAGAGAAAGAGAAGATCTTAAAAGCAATCTGAGGACAAAAGATGTCCAACAGAGGGATGGAAATTAGACTGAGAAGCATTTTTATAAACAGCTATGCATATTAGAAGTTTGGAGACTAGGAGGAAAATAATTGTCATTGAAAAATTGTACAATATGTGAAATAACATTTTGTGAATGATGTCAAAAAATCAAGATTCTTCAGAACAACAAAATTTAAAGGGTATGTTACTAACAGATCAACTGAAGAGCCTTCTAAATTTTGTATTTCAGGAAACTGAAAATGAACCTAAAAAATGTTCTGAGATGCAAAAAGGAATATTAGCAAAAATAATCATAAACTTGAAACTTGATAGTTAACCTAAATAAACAATGACTGTTTTAACCAAGAACAGTAATATTTAGTGATCTTTATTTTTAATGGTAAAAAAAATCAAGATCAAACTAAAATCCTGTACAGAAAAGCATTATATTTGGCAGGGAGATAAGCACAATCAAAGCATTCTAAAGTCCCCGGATTACATCACAAAGTGTATAATACTGATTAATATTAAATTTAGATTAAACATTCATGTTAACAATTTCAGCAAAGCTACTGATAGAATAAAAATACACTCAGAAGAAAAATGTAATGAAAGAAAAGGAAATGGGAAAATATTCAACTCAAAAGAATTCACAAAAAAGGAAAACTACATTAAAATATATTAGGAATAACAGAATATACTAGAATGACCAAAATTAATCCAAATACACAAGCATCATAATCAATATAAATGAACTAAACTCTACTTAAAATACAAAGAATATCAGTCAATATAAGGACACACAAAGGTTGTGCATATATTTCTCACCCACCTGACATCACACTAACTTATCTTGCTTGGCCCAGTTGAATGTGATTGGAGTATAGGCATCTGAGCCAAAGCTTCCAGAGTAGTAGTCATGTTGTACTACCACTGCTTTTTCCCACTGCCATAGAATTAGTCTGTTAGGGTGGACCCCAGTAGGGTACGGACATAGAGAGCAGAACCTTGTAGCAGAACCACAGTTGCCTGGTAGTTAATAGGTAACATGAATGAGCAATAAATTTTTGATGTGGTAGCTAAGATTTGGGAGTTGTTATTATGACACAAACTGTAGACATCACTGATAAAAAAATTGATATTTAGAAGTGGGATTTTGTTATTGACTGAATTGTGTCCCCTCAAAATTCATATGTTGAAGCTCTAACCTTCGATGAGATGTTATTTGGAGATGAGGCCTTTAGGAGGTAATTAGGGTTAAATGAGTCCATGAGGACCAGGCCTTAATGTGACGGGATTAGAGTCCTTAAAAAAAGAGTAGGAGACACTAGAGATTTCCCTCTCTTTCCTTGTGTGCAAAGAGGAAAGGCCATGCAAGACACAGTGAAAGACAGCCATATACAAACAAGGAAGAGAGGCCTCACAGGAAAATGAATTTGCCAGGACCTTGATCATGGACTACTAGACTCCAGAACTGCGAGAAAAGAAATTTTGTTGTTTAAGCCATCCAGTCTGTGATATTTTGTTATGGCAGCTGAAGCTGATGAATACATACGCTATTATAATAAAAGTTAAATTATCATACATTGACTTCAGGGCCAGTGGCCAGAGGTGAGGAAACAATTATTGTGATTCGGAGAAAACATTTGCTAAAAGTGGTTCTCTTAATAACAGAGAGAGAAAATGGGTCATTTTAACATTAACTTTAAGGGAAGAATTGAGAAACCAAATGCTACGGGCATGCTTTGGTTGCTATTGTCTGCATTTGACTAGGTACTGACCCCCTCGGCCCCCAAAAAGGAGATTAACACAGAAAGAATAGGCTGATTTAAAATACAGATAAGAAAAAAACAAAGAATCTGGAAATTCTGGGGAAAAAATATAATTATTTCTCGTTTCCAACCTGAAAAATTCTTTAAGCACAAGTGCTAATTAAGACAGCCTAGGGGCAGAGTCAAGATGGCGTACTAGGACGACGCGGAATTCGCATCTCCTCACAACTAGGACACCTACCAGGCACCTGTGGGGGACCACGGACACCTAAGGTAGGACTGGGTAGGACGTGGGGTGTGGGAGGAGTGAAGGGGGGAGGAGAAGTGGAGGTGGGACAGGACTGGCACCACTGAGGGATGGCTGGGAGAGGGGAAGGGAGCCCATCCCCAAAGGGGGAAATTGGGGAACCATTGGGAGGGCAGAGGATCAAAAGGGAGTGTGGCCAGGCTTCCCCTGCCCACTTGGGTCCCTGGGAACCTGCTGAAATCCCGGGCCTGATCCTCTGCCCACCTAGGCCCCTTCCAGACACCAGGGTCCTGAGGGAGTGGGAGGGAGGGAAGGGGGAGCAAAAGTAAAGGCTGGACCTCCAGGACTGGCACCCCTGAGGGGTGGCTGGGGGAGGGAAGGAGTTCCTACACCCAGAGGGACTCATCCACGGTTAGGGGTCCAGTAGCAATGGGGGAGACCCTGGGGGAGATGGTAGGGGAGGGGCATGAAAGAATGAAAGGGAACGGGGACCAGTGCTTTCCCTGTCCACTTAGGCACTGGGGAAGCCTGTTGGGCTCCTGGGCCTAATCCTCTGCCCTAGGAGCCTCCCTCCTGCCCCACAGAGCCCAAGCCCCACCCCTACACCCCCACCCAGGGCCCCACCTCTACACTTGGAGACCCCCTCCAACACGCTGAGCCTAAAACCCACCCCCACACCCTCACTCAGGGCCCTACCTCCGAACTCCGGAACCCCACACTCCAGAGGCCCTCCTTTCAGCATGCTGCCTCTCCTCTTCCAAGCAGGTCCTAGAAGAGGCCCTGACCCATGCTTGACTGTCACCCTGCCTAGCCCCCGCTCCACGCTGAAATGCCACCCCCCACCCGCCTAGGTCCCGGCCCATCCTAAACCCCACCCCTGCCTAAGTTCTACCAACAGCTAAAAACTCCACTCCCATAGCAAAGGGTTTTTTTTTTTTTTTCTTTTTTCTTTTTTACTCTTTTAGATTGGGGTCCTGTTTAACCTTGTTGATTCATTGTTGATTCTTTAATATGTTTATTTTTCCTAATAAATCTTTTATTTTTCTAATTTTCTTTTATTCCTTATACTTTGTTATTGTTCTCTCCTTTTGGCTTGTGCCCCCGCCCTGCCTATTTTTTATTTTATTTTTTTGCAGTACGCAGGCCTCTCACTGTTGTGGCCTATCCCATTGTGGAGCACAGGCTCCGGACGCGCAGGCTCAGCAGCCATGGCTCACGGGCCTAGCCGCTCCTCA
Organism: Delphinapterus leucas; assembly: GCF_059928025.1. Lineage (NCBI taxonomy): Eukaryota > Metazoa > Chordata > Mammalia > Artiodactyla > Monodontidae > Delphinapterus > Delphinapterus leucas. The sequence continues at coordinate 66,229,962 of NC_143137.1, read as the reverse complement.
GCATGTGGGATCTTCCCGGACCGGGGCAGGCACGAACCCATGTCCCCTGCATCGGCAGGCAGACTCTCAACCACTGCGCCACCAGGGAAGCCCCCGCCTTTGTTTTTTTTCATTTTTTATGCTGTGGTTTTTATTTTACCTTGTTGCAGTTGTTTCAATTATAGTTTTATTTTTCCTAATATAATTTTTAACTTTCTACTTCTACTTTGTTTTTTATTCTTTAATATTGTACAGCTCTGTTTTTTCTTTTTCTTTCTTTTCATTTTACTGCACCACTATGCTTGCAGGATCTTGATTCCCAGGCAGGAGGTCAGGCCCAAGCTCCTGTGGTGGGAGCTCTAAGTCCAAACCACTGAACTAACAGAGAACCTCAGATCCCAGGTAATATCAGTCAGAATGAGGCCTCCTGGAGGAGCTTATATCAGTACCAAGGCCCTGCTCTATCTAACTGCCTGAAAACTCCAGTACTGGAGGTCTCAGGCCAAACAACCAGTAAGACAGGAATATAGCACCACTGAACAAAAAAAAAAAAAAAAAATGAAATGACAAAAAAATACGTTACAGATGAAGGAGCAAGGTAAAAACCTACAAAACCAAATAAATGAAGATGAAATAGGCAACCTGCCTGAAAAAGAATTCAGAGTAATGATAGTAAAGATGATCCAAAATCTTGGAAACAGAATGGAGAAAATACAAAAAATATTTAACAAGGATCTAGAAGAACTAAAGAGCAAACAAAAAAATGATGAACAACACAACTACTGAAATTAAAAATACTTTAGAAGGAATCAAAAACAGAATAACTGAGGCTGAAGAACGGATAAGTGAGCTGGAAGATAACATGGTAGAAATAACTGCCAGGGAGCATAATAAAGAAAAAAAAAAAGAAAAGAATTGAGGAGAGTCTCAGAGACCTCTAGGAAAATATTAAACACACCAAAATTCAAAGTATAGGGGTCCCAGAAGAAGAAGAGAAAAAGAAAGGGTATGAGAAAATATCTGAAGAGATTAGAGTCGAAAACTACCCCAAACAAGGGAAAGGAAATAGTCAATCAAGTCCAGGAAGTACAGAGAATACCATACAGGACAGACCCAAAGAGAAACATGCAGAGACACATATTAATCAAACTATCAAAAATTAAATACAAAGAACAAATATTAAAGCAGCAAGGATAAAGAAACAAATAACATACAGGGGAAACCCCATAAGGTTAACAGCTGATTTTTCAGCAGAAGCTCTGCAAGCCAAAAGGGAGTGGCAGAACATATTTAAAGTGATGAAAGGGAAAAACCTACAACCACGATTACTCTACCCAGCAAGGATCTCATCCAGATTCGACGGAGAAATTAAAACCTTTACAGACAAGCAAAAGCTAAGAGAATTCAGCACACCAAACCAGCTTTCCAACAATGCGAAAGGAACTTCTCTAGGCAGGAAACACAAAAAAAGGAAAAGACCTACAAAAACACACCCAAAACAATTAAGAAAATGGTAATAGGAACATACATATTGCTAACTACCTTAAATGTAAATGGATTAAATGCTCCAACCAAAATACATAGACTGGCTGAATGGATACAAAAACAAGACCCATATATATGCTGCCTATAAAAGACCCACTTCAGACCTAGGGACACATACAGACTGAAAGTGAGGGGATGGAAAAAGATATTCCATGCAAATGGAAATAAAAAGAAAGCTGGAGTAGCAATCCTCATATCAGACAAAATAGATTTTAAAATAAAGACTATTACAAGAAACAAAGAAGGACACTACCTAATGATCAAGGGATCAATCCAAGAAGAAGATAAAACAACTGTAAATATTTATGCACCCAACAAAGGAGCACCTCAATACATAAGGCAAATTCTAACAACCATAAAGGGGGAAATGGACAGTAACATAGTAATAGTAGGGGACTTTAACACCCCACTTTCACCAATGGACAGATCATCCAAAATGAAAAAAAATAAGGAAACACAAGCTTTAAATGACACATTAAACAAGACAGACTTAATTGATATTTATAGGACATTCCATCCAAAAACAACAGAGTACACATTTTTCTCAAGTGCTCATGGAACATTCTCCAGTATAGATCATATCTTGGGTCACAAATCAAGCCATGGTAAATTTAAGAAAATTGAAATTGTATCAAGTGTCTTTTCCGACCACAACGCTATGACACTAGATGTCAATTACAGGAAAAAACTGTAAAAGATACAAACACATGGAGGCTAAACAATAAACTACTAAAGAACCAAGAGATCACTGAAGAAATCAAAGAGGAAATCAAAAAATACCTAGAAACAAATGACAATGAAAACATGATGACCCAAAACCTATGGGATGCAGCAACATCAGTTCTAAGAGGGAAGTTTATAGCAATACAATCCTACCTTAAAAAACAAGAAACATCTCAAATAAACAATCTAACCTTACACCTAAAGCACTTAGAGAAAAGAACAAAAAACCCCCAACGTTAGCAGAAGGAAAGAAATCATAAAGATCAGATCAGAAATAAATGAAAAGAAATGAAGGAAACAATAGCAAAGATCAATAAAACCAAAATCTGGTTCTTTGAGATGAAAAACAAAATTGATAAACCATTAGCCAAACTCATCAAGGAAAAAAGGGAGAAGACTCAAATCAACAGATTTAGAAATGAAAAAGGAGAAGTAACAACTGACACTGCAGAAATATGGAGGATCATGAGAGACTACTACAAGGAACTCTATGCCAATAAAACGGACAACCTGCAAGAAATGGACAAATTCTTAGAACAGCACAACCTTCCGAGACTGAACCAGGAAGAAATAGAAAATATAAACAGACCAATCACAAAACACTGAAATTGAAACTGTGAATAAAAACCTTCCAACAACAAAAGCCCATGATCAGACGGCTTCACAGGCAAATTCTATCAAACATTTAGAGAAGAGCTAACACCTATCCTTCTCAAACCCTTCCAAAATATAGCAGAGGGAGGAACACTCCCAAACTCATTATAGAGGGCCACCATCACCCTGATACCAAAACTAGACAAAGATGTCACAGAAAAAGAAACTACAGGCCAATATCACTGATGAACGTAGATGCAAAATTCCCCAACAAAATACTAGCAAACAGAATCCAACAGCACATTAAAAGGATCATACACCATGATCAAGTGGGGTTTATCCCAGGAATGCAAGGATTCTTCAATATATGCAAATCAATCAAGGTGATAAATCATATTAACAAACTGAAGGAGAAAAACCATATGATCATTTCAATAGATGCAGAGAAAGCTTTTAACAAAATTCAACACCCATTTATGATAAAAAACCTCCAGAAAGTAGGCATAGACGGAACTTACCTTAACATAATAAAGGCCATATATGACAAACCCACAGCCAACATCATTCTCAATGGTGAAGAAATGAAACCATTTCCACTAAGATCAGGAACAAGGCAAGGTTGCCCACCCTCACCACTATTATTCAACATAGGTTTGGAAGTTTTAGCCACAGCCATCAGAGAAGAAAAAGAAATAAAAGTAATCCAAATCGGAAAAGAAGTAAAGCTGTCACTGTTTGCAGATGACATGTTACTATACATAGAGAATCCTAAAGATGCTACCAGAAAACTACTAGAGCTAATCAGTGAATTTGGCAAAGTAGCAGGATACAAAATTACTGCACAGAAATCTCTTGCATTCCTATACACCGATGATGAAAAATCTGAGAGAGAAATTAAGGAAACACTCCCATTTACCATTGCAACGAAAATAATAAAATATCTAGAAATAATCCTACGTAAGGAAACAAAAGACTTGTATGCAGTAAACTATGAGACAGTGATGAAAGAAATGAAAGATGATACAAACAGATGGAGAGATATACCATGTTCTTGGATTGGAAGAATCAACATTGTGAAAATGACTATACTACTCAAAGCAATCTGTAGATTCAATGCAACCCCTATCAAACTTCCAATGGCATTTTTCACAGAACTAGAACAATAAATTTCAAGTGTGTATGGAAACACAAAAGATCCTGAATAGCCAAAGCAATCTTGAGAAAGAAAAACCGAGCTGGAGGAATCAGGCTCCCTGACTTCAGACTATACTACAAAGCTACCGTAATCAAGGCAGCATGGTACTGGCACAAAAACAGAAACATAGATCAATGGAACAGGAGAGAAAATCCAGAGATAAACCCATGCACATATCGTCACCTTATCTTTGATAAAGGAGTCAAGAATATACAATGGTGAAACGACAGACTCTTCAACAAGTGGTGCTGGGAAAACTGGACAGCTACATGTAAAAGAATGAAATTAGCACACTCCCTAATACCATACACAAAAATAAACTCAAATTGGATTAAAGACCTAAATGTAAGGCCAGACACTATAGAACTTCTAGAGGAAAACACAGGCAGAACACTCTATGACATAAATCACAGCAAGATTCTTTTTGACCCTCCTCCTTAGAGAAATGGAAATAAAAGCAAAAATAAACAAATGGGACCTAGTGAAACTTAGAAGCTTTTGCACAGCAAAGGAAACCATAAACAAGACGAAAAGACAACCCTCAGAATGGGAGAAAATACTTGCAAAGGAAACAACTGACAAAGGATTAATGTCTGAAATATACAAGCAGCTCATGCAGCTCAATATCAAAAAAACAAACAACCCAATCCAAAAATGGGCAGAAGACCTATTTTCTCCAGAGAAGATATACAGATTGCCAACAAACACATGAAATGATGCTCAACATCACTAATCATCAGAGAAATTCAAATCAAAACTACAATGAGGTATCACTTCACAGCAGTCAGAATGGCCATCATCTAAAAGTCTACAAACAATAAATGCTGGAGAAGGTGTGGAGAAAAGGGAACCCTCTTGCACTGTTGGTGGGAATGTAAACTGATTCAACCACTATGGAGAACAGTGTGGAGGTTCCTTAAAAAACTAAAAATAGAATTACCATACGACCCAGCAATCCCACTGCTGGGCATATACCCTGAGGAAACCAAAATTCAAAAAGAGTCATGTACCACAGTGTTCACTGCAGCACTATTTACAATAGCCAGTACATGGAAGCAACCTAAGTGTCCATCAGCAGATGAATGGATAAAGAAGATGGCACACATATATACAATGGAATATTACTCAGCCATAAAAAGAAACGAAATTGAGCTATTCGTAGGGAGGTGGATGGACCTAGAGACTGTCATACAGACTGAAGTAAGTCAGAAAGAGAAAAAACAAATACTGTATGCTAACACATATATATGGAATCTAAAAAAAAAAGAAAGAAAATGGTTCTGAAGAACCTAGGGGCAGGACAGGAATAAAGACACAAACGTAGAGAATGGACTTGAGGACACGGGAGGGGGAAGAGTAAATTGGGACAAAGTGAGAGAGTGGCATGGGCATATATACACTATCAAATGTAAAATAGATAGCTAGTGGGAAGCAGCCGCATAACACAGGGAGATCAGCTCGGTGCTTTGTGACCACCTAGAAGGGTGGGAGGGAGACGCAAGAGGGAGGGGATATGGAGATATACGTATACATATAGCTGATTCACTTTGTTACACAGCAGCAACTAACACACCATTTTAAAGCAGTTATATTCCAATAAAGACGTTAAAAAAAAAATACCCCAACGAATCAGACAATCTACTGGGAGCCTGTGAAACCTAGATAACCTCCCCCTCCACACCCCCTGCCATACATAAGCCCTTCCCAAAGACTCTGGCTTGCTGTTATCCTGTCCCAGGTACAACTCCCTAGATGGCCCTGCCTAGCAGCCTTCTTTTGTTTGGAGCTGTAAATAACAAAGTGTTCTGCCTTCCATCTATCCGAATGCTGTGTCCTCTCACCAAAAGGAACCTTAAATCTTACAAAAAATACCCCTGGGCCATCTCCTCAGCCAGACTTATCTGTATCTAGATCTGACCCATGCTTACCAGAACTAAGGGAATCCAAGTAAAACTACACGAAAAAGCCTCCCTTTGTCACCATACCACTCACCAGGTTTTCTTAGATGAGGTTTTACCTCAGGCTGACAGCCTAAAAGGTAATCTCCTTCCAGAGCCGCAAGTGTGGGAAAGTAAGAGTTTCCTGGCTTGGAATATCTGGATGGTTCTAAACACCTCCTATTATCTGACTGGAGCTTGGCTCCAGGCCTGTGGAGTGGTCAGGGGCAGTACGGGAAGTAGAGGGGTCAGGTAGGAAAAACAAACAATCAAAAACCCTGGCATCTGCCTCTTCTTTCCTTGATGTCTGTTTCTCTCTCTTGTCTAACTGATATTCCTACTATCCCCCCAAAAGTGGGAAGCTTACTTTGGTTCTCACTTAATTTGGGGATTACTCACAAAAATGTGTATTTAGGAATCTCATGGATGTGATATCGTAGTTGTTTGAAGAGATCTGTTTGAAGCTTGAACTGGTCAAAGAGGGCTAACTTGAAGTAGGTGTTGTGTTAATAATGGCAAACTTTTAGTGTGTCTTCTTTTGAGCAGTCTCACGATACCATAAGAACATCTGTTGTACTGAAGAATCACCCTGATCCATATTCATATCAATAAGGCAACTAACTAATTTTAAAGCTTTGATCAAAACTTGTCTTTTTCTATCTTAAAGCTCATGTCTTTTGGCTGAGCAGGTAAATGTTAAAGGAACTCAAAAAGAATATTGAGGGAGGCAGCTAAAACAGCCAAAATAACAGGTGACCAGTGAACAAGGAATATCTCAGACAAATAATTTTCAAACAAATTTGGTTGACTTGAAGTCCACCTCCTGTCTTTTCTCTAGACAAGCTGTTAATAAGCAATTAAAAACAAAAACAAATTCAAACTATCTAGTAAGTCCTCAATACAGATAAAATAAATGTTTAAGTAGCTGGAATCTGATTGCTCTTTCTATTGGAAAATAAAGAGCAGGTTTATTAAAGTATTAGCAAATCATAACAAGTGTTAGCACCGAGTTCTCAAAAATATCCATTCAAGACTTTGGATTTCGGTATAATTAATCTCCTTTATCCTCCATTCCAAATATTAAACCCATTGTGAACTTAGTTTAAAACTTTAAAACATATCACAGGATAATTCTTAATAGATTCCTGGAAACAAGTTGAATTTGTCCATTTATGTATATAAAATATGTCACAGTGAAAATAACCACCTAAGAAATCATGTTTATCTCTGAAATCTGTGGTTGCATCACAGGTTTATGTGACAATCTAAATCTCTTGTAAGTCATGTAGGGTTTTGTCGAAACGCATTTCCAGACGAGATGCTTACATAACCACATGTTCATTGTAAATTTGCAATGAAAAAATTTCATATGGCAGTCAATAAAGATCAATTTTAAAAGTTTAACTTTTAAATATTTCTTAATTCTGAGTAAAAATGAAAATGTAAGATTAGTGAATAGACCAAATTTATCTGCAGCATCTCATGAAAGAGTCCTTTTACTTGTAACTTGAATTCACTGGTCTTCTACAAACTGGATAGTGATTATATTATAAGCTTCTCCATGAACAGAGAATTATTTCTAATCAAAGCATTTGCAAATATTTATAACTAGTACCTCTGATTGGAAAACAAGGCTGTAGATTTTAAAGTGCAATCTGTAGAAGTCTGATTAAATTGAGAGAAAAATCTCATAACGCATCACAGTCTTGTTTGGGAGTCTGCAGGTATTTATTTTGGCTTGAATTCTTTTTAGCCTAACTGAATGTGGCTATAAGGATGGAAGACTTAACTACAATATTATATGTTTACTGTACTATTCTTTAGAGCCATCTGTAAGAAGGGAAGTATCTTCCCCTTAACCAACTATTTCTTGCAGGATTTATTTTTGCCCTTGAATAAAGAATGACTTACAGAAAACTTTGCCAATGGTATCTCATATCTGAGCTATACTGTACTCCCATTATTAAAAACAATAGCACCAATTTACTGCCTTTGATTTACAAAGCACATAAACAAATGTTGCCTCATTTACTTTCAAGGCAGACAATGAGATAGTCTGAGCAGTCCTCATTATTGTCATTTTTATGAAAGAGTAAACTGAGATTAAGGTGAGATTAAGATGTGCCAAAGGTCACAACCCTCATCTGTGATGGAACCAAGAATATAAGTTTGGAAAACTCTATAATTTTACCCTTTTTGTCTGTTCTGCCACCTTGCCTTTGGGCACCCTCTGCGGCATTATATTCATAATCAATATATTTGTGTTTGTGTATCTGTCTCTTTCTCTCCTTCTCTCGGTCTCTCTCATATATATATGTGTGTGTGTGTGTGTGTGTGTGTGTGTGTGTGTATATACTAATGCTTAATGTATTTGGAAAGATACGAGTAAATATTGCACCAGATATTATATACATATATATACATACATATTTATATTTTTTGCTCATGTTTGGACAAAACATGAGAAAATATTTAACAATCCTTCATTTGTAATTCCCTAGGATTACGTTATTAAATGGTGATAGAACTCACAGAGGTCTAGAGAGGTTAGGTGAGTCATTCACGGTCCATTTCTGTAGCAACATTACTGCTGGAAACATGATTTCTCCATCCCCATCTGATGTTCTGTATTTTGTTCATTTCTAATTTTCAAAGGCCACTAAAAACTGTGATTAGGTTCATTATTTTTCTTTAAATCTTTAATTGTTTATGGCTTTTTAAGCTGTATGGCATGAATTAATGTATTCATTTTATACAATCATGTTGACAAAGGTAGATAGCATAAAATGTCTCCATTTCGGTGTAAAATATGGAGGTCCAGCATGGTAATGTCAGCTGTAGAGTAAACAATAGTCCTCTTGGGAAAGAACTGAAGGCTCTTTTAGTTATTATAACAATGATCTCTGAAGTGAGTTTTGTTAGCAAGTCATTGTTATAATTATACCACGTACATAATAGTCAACCCCCAAATTTGTAGGATTTATTAATCGTCATTAATATTTGTGTTGGCTGGGGCTTCACTGACCTGCGCTGATCTCAACTGGGCAGCTGTTCTTGTCACTGATGATTAACGGGCATAAGTGAGTAGCTCTATTCCAGGTTCTTCCCATTGTCTTCCTACCAGCTGTCTACCAGAGGGGTGTTCCTCTTATGGTGGTGGCAGAGGTGAGAGAGAACAAGCCTGACTACACAAGCATACTTCAAGCCTCCACTAGCTTCACATCTCTTAAACCCATTGGACAAAGATGTCGTATGGCCAGGCCCATAGTCAAGGGGTTGAGATACCTTGTAGATACCCTACTGACAATGGCAGGTCCCTTCACAGTTACGTGGCAATGTAAGGGTATACAGGATTACATCCAAAGGCATGTATATCCAAAGGAATGGATGCGTAATACTATTACGAAGGAGGGAGTGAAGAGTTGGAACACTAATCCATTCTAACATTTACATGAAGGAGGTCTGTGTTCAGGTATAAATCCCTCAGTGTATATCACTGAATTTTTCTCCCATATTCTGAGAGCTATTTTTCTCCTAAGCAAAAGAAAAGTCAAGTTTCCTACGAGATCTTTCAATTCTTACTTGAAATGAACTCAGCTTAACAAATAACTCCTAGATTGATGATTTCAACAGAGCTCCTGGATTTGCCTACTCTGGTCAGAGGGTGCACTGGTCCCATACTGGAACTGTAGTTATCTCACAACATCTTCACGTTGGCAAAATTTGTTTTTTTGCCATGCAAATTTTGTAGCCTGCTTCTGCAAACCTTCAAGAAATATATCTATAAATGTCCACTACAGTGCTCTGTGTCAGCCTCTTTGGAAGGCAGGATACTCGCTTTGGCACTTGTAGAAGAAAAATTGCACAGGACCAGTTAAATGGGCAAGGAGGACTGTATTTAAGATTGTTGAAATAGGGGAGAGGGATTGAACTCAACTCTGCTGAAACAAAAGGCTGGAGAGATTTTAAGCCCTGGAGTGAGTCAGTGGAAAAGTACTGGAGGATGTTAAGTGGGGAGGTTGGTCAAAATGATTAGACTCTGTGTTTGCTAATTGTCACTTAGAGAAGTCAGGCTCCCACACTCCCACAGAGACCGGGAGACAGGGGTGCTATCACCTTTAATAATTATGTTCAAAGATATGGATTCCAGGTCCTAGAGAAAGATATTCCCGTGTTGTAAAACTGGTAAGAGGTTGTGAGAAGATTCACATCTCAAAGGGGCAGAGAAAGAATGTGCGATTACAAGTTTTCTAAGATAAATGCTCTAAGAAAAGGGAGATCAAGAGCCTAGAGATATGAAGAAAACTGTCTAAAATTTAGCCAAGCTGATTTAGAACTTTAGGCCTTTTGCTCACACTCAAGTTTGACAAAAAAGAGAAAGAAGACAAACACACTGAAGCAGAATATGACAATTCAGAGGCTCAAGACTTCAGTATTTTCATTGACTGTACCTGTTACATTTGTGGAGACTATATATTGCTCTTTAGTTATGTAAATAAATATAAAGGTATTTTGATTAAATCAGACTTTTGGTTCAATAATTTAAAAATTTATTCCTAAACACAAACAAGTTGCCTAAAAAAATTAATAAAAGCACACATTTCAATTCTTGGGGAGTTCAAAAATTATCATCATTTATCTCCATATCTGAGTTCTGAACTACCTGTAAGAAATAAGCCAAATTACTTCTCAAGGCAAGTTAGACCTTGGGAAATCTTGGGTTATATCTGTAGGGACCTGGGCTTCCTAATGCTAAGCCCTAGACCTAGAAAGACTTGCCTACTCAGTCTTGTATGGACTCTGCACCACAGGGGCAGAGATGGCCGAGTAAGACTGATGGCATGGGAGAGGAGAGGAGAACATATGCCCTCCCTGCAAAGAGTAGAAAAGAAAAGGCAAGGCTGGTCCTCCTTGGTACTCCTTCGAAACCAGCCAATCAGATTAAGTCAAGTCTCCCCTGGAGAGATGGAAGTGAGGAGATTGAGAGGACCTGGAATACTAAGCAAGGGGAATTCACTCCGAGTGGAGGGAACCATCATAGGAGGAAAAGAAATGCTCAGTGCCCTTAGCTGACCCACAACCAAACACTAATGGATCTTTATTTGTGAACTTTATTTAATTGGAGTGGTTTATATGCCTAGTTGCTCATAGTCCTGATATATTAGCCCATGTGTACGCATACATACATTCTGGGAGAAAGAACGTCTTTGAAAATATATGTGTACACCTGAAACTAATATAAGGTTGTAAATCAACTATACTTCAATAAAAATAATAATTTTTTTTAAAAAAAGTATATGTGCAGTATATTTCATTAGTTGTCCCCTATTATGTAATATTCCTCTGCAAGGGAGGAATTACGCTTGATTTTAACCTAAGAAATTCCTAACTGGGAAGACAAATCTGATGAAAAAAATACACTGAGTTCAAAGCTAAAGATATAATTCCATTCATTTACTATTTTTGTTTGCTGTTTCCTAACTACCTGCTTTTATTCCTTTGAATAATTTAGGATAGACAGTGCTGCTGGTTAAAATATGTGATTATTAAATGAGAATAAGTACTGATATGTCCTCCTCACGTAATTAAAAATAAATTAAAAATAAATAAGCTGGGATTTTCTCAGACCATCAACAGAAATGCTGGTACATGGTGAAAAATACCTTAAAGTGATTTATGGTTCTAATTTAGATCTTGTAACACTTCAGTGAAATAGAAATGAAAAAAACTGATTTTCTCTCAGATACATGACATTTCTTAAGTAGTGAGTAAGACAGTCACATAGTAATTTTTAGGACCAAAGTTGGGACACCAGGAAAATCTGCCCCATGTGTAAAATTTTCAAGGAGAAGGAAATAAAATTTGAGTGGGCTTTCAGGCAGAGTCAAGAGCAATTAGATACATAGCCCATCATTAGTTTAACAATAATAGAAAAAATGAATTCCCAAAGATATCAGAAAGAGGGTGGTCTATATGGGAGTTGTGCAGTTGATGTGAAAACAGAGGTCTCAGGGTGGATAAGGAAGCACTGCTGGAAAATCACATGGTGCATAACAGTATATGCAGAGCATTACAAGAGATGGAGCTTGGAGTTGTTTAATAGTATTTCTAAAGATACATATTGATATAGTAATGGATATCTGGATGTATACTATGTCCGTATTTATTTACGTAACTACATCTAAGTCTACACTCAGAGTTATTATCTATATATCTATACCTGTGCACATATATAAGTATATTTGCTAACTTGCAAGTTATTTACTAAGGCTTTTTTTGTACTTTCTTTTTAAGTAGCATTTTTTTTAATTTTCAGAGGAAGATCTTTATTATGAATGAAACACTGTGATCAAAAAGATAAAAAATATTTAGATGATGAAGAGCCATTTAATGAACCCAAGAAATTGGGTGCAAATCAAATGTAGAGAGGGAATGTTCTTGAATTTTGAAGGAGCATTATTTCCAAATTTTGTTAGAAAGCATTCTGTTTTCTTTTAAGTAGCATTTTTAAGTGGCTTTGCTCATAGATATAAACTGAGCACATTCGTGAAGCATTTTTAAAACTCACATAATGTTCTGCATCTGGGTGAGGAAAATTATTACCTCCAAATTGCCTATATTTTATTTTTTCAAAGAGGAAACATGGATTTAGGTAACTCCCTAGTTGTTTCTATTATTCAAGTAATTAATATTATCTTGAAGACGGTACTCAGAAAAAATCATGTGTTAAAATCACCTGGTTCACTTCATGATATCTATATTCACCTTTTAAATTTTAGTTTGATATGAAATATTGGGAAACTCGCGCTGGCAGAGTTTAAGTGTGGTACTTTAATTGCAAACACATTGCATGATTAGTCTGCACAGTGAGTCTTGCACCCGAAGATACAGATGTCTTCTGGCTGGACCTCCTGGGCAATTGGCATTCTGACCATTTGTGCTGCTTGCTGTTAATGAGAAGGGCTCTTGTGGAGTTGTATATCTTCCATTAATCAGTATGAGACAACTGAACAAAGCATGCTCAAGTTTTCTATTCTTCAGCATTTTATAAAAATAAGAAGAAAATATCACTTTCTTATACAGAATTTATTTTTTGGAGTTAAATATGTAAAATGGAGTTAAAAAAGAACAAGCTAAAAAGTCACTGGCATGTGGCTCATTAGTGATATAAAATCAGATGTTTCAAAAGCTCAATTTCATGTTGTGCAGAAGATGTCTTCTTAATAAAGAACAATGTTAACTAACCCAGCTGGAAAGTACATTCTAGAGGTTATCTGGTTACTTTTCAGTTACTATTGACTCATTTTTTATCTGGAACTTTGAATCTTGCTTTCCCACCTAGATGTTTAAAAGGCATTTTTGATGATTCAAGAAAAAATACTGTAACTGATAGAACAAGAGCAGGAAATTTTCACTGCTGTATTGTGGTGGTTGACCACATATAATAATAATCCCTTAAAGCTGTTTGTCTCTTTGTAGTTTTAAAGTATTTACATATATATACATATACATATACAAACAAACATATATATATACACACACATATATAATACACATGTATATACTTTTAATTTAAAACATATCTACTTATGTAATTTAATTTGAATTATTATACAGCATAATCATAAAAACAATCCAATAAGATAGGCAATGTTTGCATTACTAGTGATACCAGACCAAAGTTGAAGTGATTTATATAAGGATACAAAAGTAATCATTAATATCCTTAGACTGGAAGAATCAATATTGTGAAAATGACTATACCACCCAAAACAATCTACAGATTCAATGCAATCCTTATCAAATTACCAATGGCATTTTTCACAGAACTAGAACAAAAAAATCTTAAAATTTATATAGAGACAAAAAAGACCCTGAATAGCCAAAACAATTTTGAGAAAAAGAATATGGAGCTGGAGGAATCTGACTCCCTGACTTCAGACTATACTATAAAGCTACAGTAATAAAGACAATATGGTACTGGCACAAAAACTGAAATAGAGATCAGTGGAACAGGATAGAAAGCACAAAGATAAAACCCATGCATCTATGGTCAACTAATCTATGACAAAGGAGGCAAAGATATACAATGGAGAAAAGACAGTCTCTTTAATAAGTGGTGCTGGGAAAACTGGATAGCTACATGCAAAACAGTGAAACTAGAACACTCCCTAACACCACACAAAAAATAAACCTAGATGGACCTAGAGACTGGTTGGACCTAGAGACTGTCATACAGAGTGAAGTAAGTCAGAAAGAGAAAAACAAATATCATATATTAATGCATACATGTGGAATCTAGAAAAATGGTACAGATGAACTGGTTTGCAAGGCAGAAAGAGACACAGATGTAGAGAACAGACATATGGATACCAAGGGGGGAAAGCGGGGGTGGGGGTCGGATGAATTGGGAGACTGAGATTGACATATGTACACTAATATGTATAAAATAGATAACTAATAAGAACCTGCTGTATAGCACAGGGAACTCTACTTTACTTTGCTGTACAGTAGAAACTAACACAACATTGTAAAACAACTATACCCGCAAAAAAATTTAATTAAAAAAAATTAATAAAAAGTTTAAAAAGTAATCATTAATAAAACTGATGCCATAATCTCAATCTTATGTCTCCCAGTCTTCTTTTCATTAATATGCTCTTGCCTTATGAACTGTTTAATTGTCCTTCATTTACCAGGAATTTATTGAGTATTCATATTGTATAATCCATTGCTTGTGGAATTATGAAAGAAAATATGATTCTCACCTTTAAAGAAATCATTTATTTGGGGACATTGATATGAAAAGTATATTAATATCTGGAATGATTGGTGTGAAAATAGAGAAATATATCAGTAAAAGTGATGGTTGAAGGGAGGAAATAATAAACTCTGCAAGGCTAGACTAAGGTGCGGAAGGATGAGCACATGTTTCCTTTGGGAAGTAAAGCACAAAGGACTTTCCACTCACGCAAGAATCAGCCTGGGCTTATGAAGCAGCCCGGGGTCTAGAGAATCATCAGTAATTCTCTGACTGGCTGGACAAACAAGAAGGGGCTGGTAATGAAGGGCCTTCTCTTTTTAGGAATTATTTAGAAAGCAATATACTCGGAGCATTTCAGAACTGGAGGAGATTATTGAGATCACAGAGTCCAATTTCCTTATTTTCCCCATGAGAACATCTAAGCTCCTAGAAAAAAAAAAAACAAAAAAAAACCTGCCTAAGACTAAACTAGTTAGAAGAGAGGCAAAACTGACCCACTGACAGGGATTGGCTTACTCTAGTTGGAGAATCAGACCTTTTTGAATCATATCTGAAAGCATATTTCTAAGGAAATGTGAAAAAATTAGATGAAGAAAACAATCTGTGTGAAATAGAAATGAAAAAAACAAAACAAGACAAAACCCCACTGATTTTGAATTGCTGACTCTTAGGGAAATAGCCAGCTATTCTACCTCTGGCTAAGTGGATTCTACTACACAGAGGACCAGTATATTAACATTTTTTGTATTTACACTAAAGAGATTGGTTAACAACTATTTAAAAGAATACACTTCACCCCACATCGAAAAAAATTCAAAAATTAATTCATGACTTAAAACTATTCAATTTCTAATCATCTTCTAATACCTTCAAGGGCAGTTCAGTTGCTGGGAATTCTCAAGATGTCATTATTATCATTATGCTGAATTATTTACAAACTTGTATCAAAGCACCAGATTAAATTGCTTTGGTCTTATGTAAAATTCCTCTGATCTTTGGCAATCATTACTTATTTATAGCTTCCATAATTTCCCCCCTTTGCAGAAAAAAAAGTTTCTTAACTATAGCTAAAAGGCACTATTTTACTTTTACAGTAAAAACTGTCTCTAATATGAAAAAAGTTAAAACGAAAAACTATAGTCTCTAAGATTTAGAAGCATGATTTTCTATGTGAAAAGCAGATTATCTAAACAGTTTCTTGCCCTGAGAGAGATATTCATAATATTTACTGTAAAATATAAATATTAGGTTTCTTGCTTCGTGTGAACTATTTGTAGGTATAGTAAATATAATTCTTTTAAAATAAAACTAGGATAACAGCAACAGTTAATGTTTACATTTATTGAGACACATGTGAAGATTACTTCGAGAAAATGTTAGAAAATTAAATAAAAATTTCCCATATGACTGGAAAAAAATATTCAACACATGATCTTGGACTGAAATTGGCTGTCGTTTCATACTGTGGCTTTAAACAGAAAAAGTCTCTGTTTAATATGGATGTTTTCCTAAAACCTGGGGTTGAGTAAGTTTGGACAAGAAAAATTGATGCTGAATGTTCTGGTTTACATATTGATCTGTAGCAACCAATTCGTCTTTAACTTAGAACTGTCTACTATTACCCTGACAGCCTTAAGCAACAACTTAGATAAATAATAATGAATTTTTTTGTATGTGTGATTCATTGTTGTTGCTAAAGACTTACAGAAAGTCTCTAAGAGATTAAACATTTTTTTAAAGAATTGAATGAAAATGTTTATGACAATTACAATTCAGAATCTTTTACTTAAATGGAAAACCAGATTTCTGAGGATATAATTAGTCCCAGAAATTAAAAAAATAGTTCATATCTGATTACTTTGTAATACATATGATTTTTAGACCACCAGGACATTATTTACGAGTGTAATTTATTAACAATTAACTAAAACTGACCTTTGAATATTTGGCAAGATCTTGTGGCTGTTCAGTAGGGATAATTAACAAAAAGAAGGAATAAACTATGAATCAAAGGTCTAAAGTATTCAGAGTTGTGTGAAATGAGAGTTGTGCTATAGTATTTTCTATTCTATACTTCCTCTCTGCCTGGGTATGAGAATAACATGGTGGAAATAGCACTCAGGTGAAAAGAACAAAATTTAAGTGCAGCTTTGTCCATAATTAGTAATTTGACTTCGAGTAATTGAATTGAACTGAGTACATTTCTTCATCTTTAACTTGGAGAATAATACTAATAATAGTTAATACACCATGGAATGAATACAATTATTAGCTTCATTATAAAGATGAGTAAACTGAGGCACAAAAGAAATGCCGATATTGGTTTCCTACTAAGCAGAGCATGTGTCCTTAGACAATAAGAAGTACTGACTCCCTGGCTGACCTGTTAACTTTCACTTGGCTGTCGATTATATATTTTAAGGGCTTGGTCAACTGCAAAGCTTTTGGTGAATTGAAAAGCATATTCCTAATGTTTCATGGGTAATTTTATTATTTTTCCAAATGGAGGATGAGATCATTTTGTTCATAAAATATGTATTTTGGGGGGATAAAATGAGTAGTCTCTAGCCAACTGTAGTGTGTCAGTGTCACTTCCTGGTTTTGCTATGTAAGATGTTAGGAGAAACTGGATGAAGGGTGGACAGAACTTCTCTTTACTGCTTTATGCAATTTCTTGTGAATTTATAATTATTTCAAAATTAAAAGTTTAAGAAAAAATCGATTTTCCAGCCTGTTTTTATAGAAAAGTACACAAAATATTCCATCGACATAAAAGGAGAAAATATTAGAACCTCTATTTCTTTTTCTTTACCCATTCTAATCTTCTATTTTTGTGTTTATTTTATAATGTACATAATGTATTGCAGAAATACATACAAATTTAGAACTTAAAGTATAACTGGGCATTCTTGATCAAAACTATCATTTTCTCTTTACTATTATGCATGTGCTATGAAAAAGTTTAAAGACTTCTGATTAAGGTAATAGTAGAAAAACAGATACTTTGGGCCCAAGCTGGGGTTATAATTCAGGCTCTCTCATTTATCAACTAAATAATTCAAGACAGGGTTCTCAATCTGAGTCTCAATTTCCTCATTTAGTAAAAAACACTAATAAGAATAGTACTACTTTTTATGATGTTCATGTGAGGAGACTTGTGTTTTGTGCTCAGCATATAACCCTGGTAAATATTAGTTTGCTTTTCCCTTCCCTTGAGAAAATTAAGACTTCTACATACTTATTTGTGATCTCTCTCCACTCATTATAAGGAGTGGTTGGAGAATCTACAGGTAACTAGAGAGTACTGTGTCTATACAGCATCTTTAAAATTAATCAAAATTCCCAAATATCACGGAATTCCTGCTTTGGGCAAATCACTGTCCTCAGCCGGAGTTGCAATATCATTGAGTGGTCCTGAGCAAATATTTTTCTCCCAAACGGAAGACAGTTCTAGTGAGTGGGAAAAATAAAAACGCACAGGGCTTCCCTGGTGGAGCATTGGTTGAGAGTCCGCCTTCCGATGCAGGGGACACGGGTTCGTGCCCCGGTCCGGGAAGATCCCACATGCCGCGGAGCGGCTGGGCCCGTGAGCCATGGCCACTGAGCCTGCATGTCCGGAGCCTGTGCTCCACAACGGGAGAGGCCACAGCGGTGAGAGGCCCACGTACCACACACACACACACACACACACACACACACACAAACGCACAAAAAAACAGACTTGCCAAGTTTTCTGAAATGTTGTTATGTTTGTTTGTTTTTTAGTTTCCCAATCTTATTTTATTTCAGAATGCCTCGAACTGACTGAGTAGCATGTTAAATTCTAAAAGAATTGAGCTTTGTAATGTAAATTGTGTTTATATAATGATGAATGTGTTGACTTAAGAACTGACAGATTACTCTTCCAGGCAGATGAAGGCAAAACTAGTGCATGCAATATTTTCACAATATTGAATTCAATACTTCTGTCTCTCTCTTATTTGCCCCAATAACTGACAATGTTTAATTGCACTTGTGGAGATAGGTACCAAATTCTTTTTTGATGAAAACTTTTCAATGAAGGTAGAGCTTTGTTGGAGAGGGAGACAGGCGTTTTCAATGCTGATGTTCTCATAACCAGTTACATGTGTTCATGTGTATTTTCCAGCTAACCTTAGAGTTAGTTTGGGGCCATATAAGTACTTCTGACCAATGAAGAGTAGAGAAGGGATGTGTGTTACTTCTGGGATGAGTCAATTAAGAGCTACTGTGCTTCCTGTACCGGGCTCTTCTTCAGTTGAGGAGGCCACGGGTTTCAGATGACGTGGCTATAGCAGGAGGACCACCAGCTGCGCATATCAGACTTCATCTCAGGAGAGAAGCTGAGCCACTGAGATTTCAGGGTTTAATTATTGTGGCAGCTAGCTACCCTGATTTGAACAGTGGCTTGGCTGTTGTAAAATTTATTTTTTTCAAGAAGTTAGCAAATTTGATGAACCATTTAAACACTGATTTTAAGTCCCTTTTAGAGACTGTAGTCAGTTTTGTCTTTTGTTAAGACAAATATATTTTCTGAGTAAAATGTAATGTAAGGTGGAATTTAAAAAAAATATTCTGAATTATCAGTAAAGATGGTGTGACTCAAAACTTAATGTCTACGTACAGCCCTTGCTGCTCAGGGATTTGCTACAATTCTCTACAGTGCCCAAACTGAGAACAGATCATCACGGCAAAGAGGAATTCTACATACATATGTTATTTTCCACTTAAGATGAATTATCTTCTCCAAATAAATACAGATCTAAAGATGCTCTGTGACAAGTTTTATTTTTTGAATAATGAGTAAATGAAAAAGTCATATTCACTTGCAGATATGATGTTATTAGTTCTTTGATACTGTCACCAAAGCTGTGTAAAATAATTTTATTTAAAATATGTTTTCTGATAGGTATAGTGTATACAGTACTTGGAGATAAAATATAACCACTTTATTATGAAAAATGCTGCTTCTAGTTACCAACAACAAAAATCCATCCTCATCCCCCAAAAACCAACTCCAGGAAGTAAGTTTTAAGCTCAAAGACATGGGTAAAAATTGTTTCTCTAGACAACTAAGCTAAATATTATTTTTCTCTGTAGAAATATGTAGTATATCTTTGGAGTTTATAAATCTGAGACTCATCAGGAAACTAAAGGGATAACGTGTCTCTACAAAAAAATTCTCAGTATGTAAAGCCAATTGCTGTGAATGATAGCTAATGAAATACCATTTAATTCCTTCCATACAATTCCAAATTGTAGTTCAATTTGGCTTCAAAAAGAGGTGAAAAAATTCTTGTCCAAAGGAAAAGTTCAGAAAAGTCTCTAGAAAATCATTTGGATTTAGATGCATTCTCTTTACCAAATCTGCCTAGCTCCCAAAGGTAAACATTCTGAGACTTTCGTAAATAGCCAAGGAACCGCTGATGCTCCAAAGCAATCAGAACCTCAGCTATGCAACTGATTCTAAATAAGGCAGATTTTCACAGAGAACAGAGAAATAACAATTAATATCAGGATACAGGTTTTGAAAGCATAGCTTCTGTACCATTGAATAGTAAAGGCTGGCCCATTTACTTTATTACCTATTTAGTTTCTGAAATGGTAAAAATAAACAAGCAATATATATTGAGATTGAAAAAAGGAAGGTATGCCCCCCTTTTTCATCCTGAAGCAAATTGAGCTGAAAGGAATAGTGTGGAAAGTGATGTTTCGGAATGTACCTCTGTTTAAGTTTTATTTTTAATATTAGATTATGCATCATTTAAAGTTTACAATAGAGCAGCAAATAACTTGAATGTTTAGTCTTGCAATATTTCAGCTATAAGTCTCAACTTCCAGGAACAGAAAGTAACACTGACTAACTTAAGCAAAAGAAACCTATTCGGAGGATATTGGTGCCTGAAAAACCAGTTGAACTCCAAGCTAAGAAATGGTCAAAATATAATGGACATCTGGAAGCTTAGTCAGCATGAACCACAAGAGTGAGTTTATAGAACAAATAACTCGGTGAGAACCCTGTGTCTGTAAAGACTTACCTCGGCCTGAAAGGGAATTATTTATTTTGCCTTTGCCTCACCGCCCTAATTTTGGTAAACGCTGTTCAGCTGGCCTAAATTGTGGCATATTCTGTCCTCTGGACAACTAATATTCTGATTGGTTTGGAGTGTGTGAGCATGTGTGCATATGTGTGTGTCAATGGGGCAGGGTGGGGGGCGGACAGAAAACTGTCCAACACATTCCACCCCTTTGATGACCCAACATTTTAATAAACCCTTCTACAAACATATATTTTCAAAAGGGACCCTGTTCAATATAATGCAAAAATCATCACATTAAGAGCTAAAGTCACACTTGTATCATCCATTTCCACATTATTCTTCAAGTCCAGATAGCCATTCCTAGAGCAGTGATATCTTGTGTATTTAGTATTATTTTGAAGTAAATTGGATATGCATCTTCCTACCTTAGCCAACAAGAAAATACACACCTAATTTTAGACATATGGAATAAGCTTATCAATGCCAGAGAGAAGTCTTTAAAAATAGATGACTATCCCTCCGATTTCTTACAGAGAAACATTTTAGCAAAATGAATATTGCTGCATTGGGAGGCATTCCCAAATTTTTAAACATCATTTTGAATAAGACCCCTCTATTCATGTACTGGATAGTTCATTTTTCAACCTAAATTTCACGCTATACCAGTATTATTTTATCAACTGAGCACTTGACTCTTAATACCTTTCCTGTGACCATCAATTCTTAAGTTAACTAGAATATTCAGTTATTGATCAATAGCACCTAAGAAAAAGTGATACTTTTCTTAGAATAATGTTGGGTTAATCAATAAGGAACATGTGAGTTGACATGAGATAGCCTGTCTTAGCGAGGATTTAATAATGGGGTCCATCCCTGATATTATTCTATTTTCACTCTATGGGTACTGGGAAAGTTCCTTAAAAAAATTGGCTTCAACTACCATTTTTATGTTGATGTCTTCTAATTCCATAATCAAATTCATATCTTTTTTCTTGGACTTCAAATAATTTATATTCACAACAGTGTCCTGTTCATTTTCCAGTCTCTTTTAAAGTCAATCAATCAAAAATAGAATTCATCCACTTTCTAAATCTGCAGTTTTTCCTGATGTATTTTTATATTGGTGAGTAGAATTATTATTGAACAAGACACATTTATCAGAAATTCGGAAATTATCTAAGATTCCTCATGTTTTCTTGTTCAATCTATATCCAATTTGTCAAATATAATTGATGTTAACTCTTAAATATTTTTCAAATCCCTCCTGTCTTTTTTAATCATGTTGTCATTAACTTAATTCAATACTAAATAGTTTCACCTTATATTAATAAATCATATTTAACTTTTAGATTCCATTTTTCATACTGTAAATCCATTCTCCATTTTTTGCTACAGTAAATTTTTAGTAACTCATTGAAAGAGCTTATGATTTTTTCTGGCTTAAAACCCTTCAGTGGTCCTCGTTGCATTAAGGACAAGTTTAGAACTTCTTGGGAAAACCATATAAAAATCTTTATAAAATAGCCCCTGCCTAACATTCTAGCTTCCTCTCCTATCATCACTATATACCTTCCTCTTCGTTTAATTATAACAATTTTAGATATTATGATATGTCCTGTTCTTCTGTCGCATCTCTTACACTGGTTGTTGAGTTCCATGAATCTTATCAACTGAATGTCATCAAGATTAATCACAGCATATGAATGAACTCTGATAACAGAATAACACCAGCCTCAAAATAGTAATACTAATGAACATTTATTGTATTCCCACGAACTAAATACTAGGCTTATTGATTTGCATATCATGTCATTTATCCTCACGAGAATATTTATAAACTGGTCATTGTTATTACTGGTGATGGCTCTGTTTGCCTTTATTTGCATTATCCAGCAGCATTTAGCACAGGTGACCACAGCCTCCTTCTTGAAGGACTTTTTTTTTTTTTTTTTTTTTTTTTTTTGCGGTACGCGGGCCTCTCACTGTTGTTGCCTCTCTTGTTGCAGAGCACAGGCTCCAGATGCGCAGGCTCAGCAGAAATGGTTCACGGGCCTAGCTGCTCCGCGGCATGTGGGATCTTCCCGGACCGGGGCACGAACCCGTGTCCTCTGCATCGGCAGGTGGACTCTCAACCACTGTGGCACCAGGGAAGTCTTTGAAGCACTTTTTTCATTTGAATTCTAGACATCCCTGTTTGTTCATTTCATTTCTTCCTTACTGGAACATATTCTCTTCCTCTCTCTTGACTCCCTTGCGAATTTCTTCTTATACTGCTATACTTTGTAGTATATGAGGGCTTGCTTAGCAAATTTTCTCTAATTTTCAATCACTTCCTAAGTTACCTTATTCAGTCTGATGGATTTAGATTTATCTGAAATGCAGGTGATTCTATGTATTTATTTTAGCAGAGACCTTCCATGTTAACTTTAGACTTATAAATCCAGTAACCTACTCAAACTCTTCACTTAGATACTATTCGACATGTCAGACAGCACATGTCCAAAAAGGAGCTATTCATTTCCAATCTACTTTTGTAGTCTTCTCCAACTCAGTAAAAGACAGCTCCATTTTTTCAGTTTACCTATCACAAAACTTGGCGTCATTTTTCATTACTCTCTCACCTGAACATCCTGATGCATCTGGAAATTTTGTGGTCAATAGCTTGTAAACACATTCAGAAATAGTCCACTGCCCACTACTCACCTCTGCCATTCATCTTGGAATGAGTCACCATCACCTCTTACTGAATTATTACAAGTTTCTCAACCCACCTTCTACTCTTGCTGCCAAAATCTGTACTCCATGCAGCAAAAGTGATCCTTTTAGAATTTCAGCCAAATAATGTCATTTCTCTGCCCAAATTCTTGATTTTACTCAAAGCAAGAGCTATGCACTTGCCAAGACCTACAAGGATTTACAAGAGCTGACCTCCCCCTCTGCCACTCTGACCTCTTCACATGTTTTGTTCTCCCGCTCACTCATTTCTAGCCACATTGGCTACATACTTGCTTCTTGACATTCTAAGCTACACCCTTTTCTACCTCATGACCTTTACATTTGATGTTCCCTCTTCCAAATATTTGCATAGTTTGCTGCCTCACTTACTTTAGGTCTCTACTCAAACACCCCCTTATTGATACAGTCTTCCATACCTTTCAACTACATAAAAAATTCAAAATCCTAAGCGCCTATTGCCGCCTTCATCCTTTCATTTGCTATCTGAGTTAGCCTAATTTCCATTTTCCCATAACAATCAACACTCTGTAATTTATTATATAGCTGTTTATTGTCTGCTTAGCCCTGCCCCCACCACTATTACTACAATTTAAGATTTATGAGGTCCAAAGATTTGGACTTTTCTGTTCACTGTTCTGTCTGTTGAGTTAAGAATGGCATCTGACACCTTAAAGCTGATGGTGGTGAGCGCTTTTACAGCCTAATGAGAGCCAATCCATTCTTCTTCTGTCAGATGGGGGAATATTAGTTCTTTCCTAATATTCTGAAGTTAGGGGTAGACATATCACATGCTTTGCCAAAAAAATGTGAGTAAAAGTGCTGAATGTTACTTCTAGGTGGCTGCTTGCAATTGTTGACTCTTGAATCTTCAGCCTCCTTCTTCCTCCTTGTGTGAAGAGCTTGGAAGCTCATGTTCATATGGAGGTGCCAAAAGATTGAAGCAGCCCGGAATGCTGAGTGGACACATGGTGGACAGCTGTTCTGGAGAACTGCCCAAACCCAGAGTGGATTTTCAGGACAGGGAAGTAAACTTTGGTGTGTAGCCACTGAGTATTAGGGAGTTTATTACCACAGCATAACCCACCCTATCTTGACAGGTGTAATAATCAATAAATATGTGTGGAATGAAGGAATAAATGATCTCTATTTTATAGAGTTGGAAGCAGAGTCACAGTGAAAGTATGTTATTAGCTTAGGGTTGTCCATGGCAACCTGGAGTCAAAGCTAAGCCACGTATAACATTTAAAACATGCAGCAATCATTTTAACCAAGAGAGAATAAACTGTGTATTTTATGGTTACTTGTAATATAAATCAGTGACAAACAGATCATAGTCCAATAATTGACTTAAAGCAATGTTGACATAGACATACTATAGGAAAATTATCTGGCCTTTCCAAGATTTTTCTTTGTATTCTTAAGTTATTAGAAAGTAAATGTCTAAAACTTTATCTTAGTGCCCTAAAGAGTAGTGAAGTATCATGAGGTTTACTTCAGTACTTTTCACTCTGTCTTCACAGGTCAATGCAAGACTTGTAACATGGTGGTTCTTTGTTTTTATATATCTATTTTCTTGGTGGGATGTGTTGTTCATGATTGTTCCTCCTATAAGGTTAATAATTCTTACTTGAGATTAATTAACTAAGACAATATATCTCTAACTACCTTAGCTTTTAGCTCCTGAAGCCAAGTTTCGTATGTAATTACAGAAAAGAAGGCTCTTGGTGGTGTTTACGTTTTGCTTAATTTTTTTTAACATGTTTATTGGAGTATAATTGCTTTACAATGGTGGGTTAGTTTCTGCTTTATAACAAAGTGAATCAGCTATACATATACATATATCTCCATATCTCCTTCCTCTTGTGTCTCCCTCCCACCCTCCCTATCCCACCTCTCTAGGTGGTCACAAAGCACCGAGCTGATCTCCCTGTGCTATGTGGCTGCTTCCCACTAGCTATCTATTTTACATTTGGTGATGTACATGTGTCAATGCCACTCTCTCACTTTGTCCCAGCTTACCCTTCCCTCTCCCCTTGTTCTCAAGTCCATTCTCTACATCAGCGTCTTTATTCCTGTCCTGCCCCTAAGTTCTTCAGAACCATTTTTTTTTTACTCCAGTAGACTTTCTCTCTCTCTCTCTGTGTCTCTCTTTCTTTTTCTCTCTGTCTCTCTCTCTTTCTCTCTGTCTCTTTCTCTCTCTCTCTGTCTCTCTCTCTCTCTCTCTGTCTCTCTCTGTCTCTCTCTGCCTCTCTCTCTCTGTCCCTCTCTGTCTCTTCCTGTTTTGTTACTTTAAAAATCCTTACGTGACTTCCTTTGGACCACATTCTATGTTGTCTTACAGGCCTATTTCAAAATGAATAGAATGTTCATTCCAAATGAATTGAAAATTCACTAGAGTTTATCAGTGAATTCAGTAAAGTTGCAGGAAATAAAATCAATACACAGAAATCTGTTGCATTTCTATACACTAACAATGAAAGATCAGAAAGAGAAATTGAAGAAATAATCTCATTTATCATCACATCAAAAAGAATAAAATACCCAGGAATAAACCTACCTAAGGAGGCATAAGACCTGTACTCTGAAAACTATAGGACGATGATTAAAGAAATCAAAGATGACACAAACAGATGGAAAGATATACCATGTCCTTGGGTTGGAAGGATCAATATTGTCAAAATGACTATACTACCCAAGGCAATCTACAGATTCAATGCAAGCCCTATCAAATTACCAATGGCATTTTTCACAGAATTAGAACAAAAAATTTTACAATTTGTATGGAAACACAGAAGACGCCGAATAGCCAAAGCAATACTGAGAAAGAAAAATGGAGCTGGAGGAATCAGGCTCCCTGACATCAGACTATACTACCAAGCTACAGTCATCAAAACAGTATGGTACTGGCACAAAAACAGAAATATGGATTAATGGAACAGGATAGAAATCCCAGAAATAAAGCCACACACATGGTCAGTTAATCTATGACAAAGGAGGCAAGACTACACATTGGAGAAAAGACAGTCTCTTCAATAAATGGTGTGGGGAAACCTGACAGCTACACGTAAAAAAACGAAATTATAAGATTCTTTAACACCAAACACAAAAATAAACTCAAACTGAATTAAAGAGCTAAATGTAAGACCGGATAATATAACACTCTTACAGAAAAACATAGGAGAACCCTCTTTGAAATAAATTGCAGCAATATCTTTTTTTGAGCCATCTCCTAGAGTAGTAATAAAAACAAAAATAAACAAATGAGACCTAATTAAACTCAAAAGCTTTTGCACAGCAAAGGAAACCATGAGCAAAATGAAAAGGCAACCTACAGAATGGGAGACAATATTTGCAAATGACATGACTAGCTAAGGATTAAACTCCAAAATTTACCAACAGCTCATATGGCTCAATCAAGAAAAAACAAACAAACATCCCAATCAAAAAATGGATAGAACTGAATAGACATTTCTCCAAAGAACATACAGCTGGCCAAAAAGCACATGAAAAGATGCTTAACATCACTAATTATTAGAGAAATGCAAATCAAAACAACAATGAGGTATCACTTCACACTGGTCAGAATGACCAACATCAAAAAATCTTCAAACAATAAATGCTGGAGAGGGTGTGGAGAAAAGGGAATCTTCCTACACTGTTGACGGGAATGTAAATTGGTGCAGCCACTATGCAGGACAGTATGGAGGTTCCTTAAAAAAATAAAAATAGAGCTACCATGTGATCCAGCAATCCCACTCCTGGGCATATATCTGGAGAAAAGCATGATTCAAAAGGGTACATGCACCCCAGTGTTCACTGAAATGCTGTTTACAATAGCCAAGACATGGAAGCAACCTAAATGTCCATTAACAGATGAATGAATAAAGAAGATGTGGTACATATATACAATGGAATATTACTCGGCCATTAAAAAGAATGAAATAATGCCATCTGTAACAACATGGATGGACCTGGAGATCATCATACTAAGTCAAGTAAGTCAGATGGAGAAAGAAAAATATCATATGATATCACTCATATGCAGAATCTAATTTTAAGAAGTTATACAAATGGGACTTCCCTAGTGGGGCAGTGGTTAAGAATTCGCCGGCCAATGCAGGGAACATGGGTTCGAGTCCTTGTCCGGGAAGATCCCACATGCCGTGGAGCAGCTAAGCTCGTGCGCCACAACTATTGAAGCCCACTCACCTAGAGCCTGTGCTCCGCAACAAGAGAAGCCACCAGAAGCCTGCATACTGCAACAGAGTGGCCCTCGCTCACTGCAACTAGAGAAAACCTGCGCACAGCAACGAAGACCCAACAGAGCCAAAGATAAATACATAAATTAATTTTTTAAAAAAGAAATGGACAACTTCCTTTAAAAAAAGTATATTTACAAAGCAGAAACAGACTCACAGACTTAGATAATGAACTTATGGATACCAGTGGGGAACAGGTGGGAGGGAGGGATAGATTGGGAGTTTGGGACTAACATATACACACTGCTATATTTAAAACAGATAACCAACAAGGACTACTCTATACCACCGGGAGCTCTGCTCAATATTCTGTAATGACTTTAATGGAAAAAGAACTTGAAAAAGAATAGATATAGGGACTTCCGTGGTGTTCCAGTGATTAGGACCCCGTGCTTCCACTTCAGGGTGCACAGGTTCTATCCCTGGTTGGGGAACGAAGATCCCACATGCTGTGTGGTGTGGCCAAAAAAAAAAAAAAAAAAGGTATGTGTATATGTATAACTGAATCACTTTTATGTACAGCTGAAACTAACAGAACACTGTAAATCAACCATACTCCAATACAAAATAAAAGTAAAAAAGAGAAAAGAAAAATGTTCATTTTAGTAAGTTTTTATTGTGGACAAACTGGATGCTGGAAAAATTCAAATAATCAACATAGGAATCATTTTTTTCTTTATAAATTAAAACATGCTTATTCTGTAAACTTAGATTAAGTCAACAGAAGAAAAAGAAAAGTGAACTATATCTTATAACCCAAAGATAAAAACTGTTACAATTTAGTGTTTCATTTTTACCTGCTATACATTTTAATGTTTTTATTTATATTTTATTTACATCCTTTTGTATGTGAGTAGAGAATTATTGGAAAACACAAAAAAGGGAAAAAAGAGCAATACTTTACATTATTAGGCTGTTCTATATTGCTCTACTCTATGGCATTTATAAAACTTTCAAACTATTTCTTCCTATTATCTATCTCATTTTAACAGAGTTTTTTCCTTTGAAGACGTATGGGGACTAGGATTTCATTGTAGGCTTTCACAAATTAATTGCTATCAATCTCTCATTGTGCTTATTTTTAGCAACTCACAATTTTTTTTTACATTAAAATCTTTTATAAATTGAAGTATAGTTGATTTACAATGTTGTGTTACTTTCTGGCATAAAGTAAAGTGATTCAGCAGCTTATGAGTTTATCAGCCCACTAAATCTCAACATTATAAAATTTCTATTAGCTAAGATTTTATTAAATCATTGACAATTTTATAATTAATTGTAAAATATTCTGTCTTAACATATAATTTTATAATAACACTAATCTCATAATAAACCTTCTATGTTCTATGAACTTGGTCTATTTATTCATATATGTCTACCAAAAAACCCTTTATTTTCATACATGCAGAAGATGTACAGACATCATTTTAGATATTTGACTCAACATTTTCATATTAGGGAGTCAACAACAAAAAATAACTTTCCATCTTCATCCAACCTTTGTTTTACTATTATATCTAGTTTAAAATTTATCCAATAATCACCATCAGTCCTTTGCTAAAAATTCCCAATCATCTCCTTACTGAATGAACCATCTGGTAGATTCCTAGAAAATACTCAAACATACAATATTCCTTGAAATTTACATGTTCATCAGTGTGTGTGTGTAGATTTGATCATTTGGTGACAGTCTGGCTGGACATAAAATCCTGACATGGCAGCTGCCTATCTTATAAATACTGCTTCACTCTTTTTTTGGATTCAGTGTTGCTGTAGAAATGCTTGACATCACATTGATTTTCTTTCCTTTGTTAGTGACTTAGTCTTTGTGCCTAGAGGCACTGGGGATTTTTTTTTTTTTGGAGCCTAATGTTACTGAGATATTTCTCAAGTTGTCTTGATCAATTTTCTCAAGTGTAAGGTATAACCTCTCTATATGTAAATTTTCTTATTCAGGAAAGAATAAATTTTACATTTTGGGGGTCACTTTGCTTATCTTTTCTCTTTTTACTTCTTTTCTACTTCTCTATTTTGGTTTCACTTTCTCAACTCTTCAGTTTGGTCTTCTACATCTCTTATGATCGCCTACTCTGCTTTGGCTCATTATCTTCTATATTTTACAGTTTTATAGTTTCACGTTTTCTGATTACTTGTACATCTCTTCTTTGCTTTTCATTTACAATTTTATTATTATATAAAGATATAACTACAATATATAATATATAACATTTATGCTATAATATATAATTTTATATTCTACTTGTATTGTGTTATATATTATTATAATATATTATTTATATATTATATGTAAGTATAATGTTAATATAATGAATAGTTTCTTTCATATGTTTTCTCATATGTGTAATTATTAGTCAATTCATTTTAATTCATGATGGAATAAGAAAAGATAAATAACTTGCTTAAGAAATCATGCATCAAGTAAGGAACAGAGCTAAAACTCAGATTTCAGCAGTGTGATTTC
The DNA here is from genome assembly GCF_059928025.1 of Delphinapterus leucas. Lineage (NCBI taxonomy): Eukaryota > Metazoa > Chordata > Mammalia > Artiodactyla > Monodontidae > Delphinapterus > Delphinapterus leucas. The sequence goes on along the minus strand of NC_143137.1, from coordinate 66,199,689 downwards.
AGAGTTTGCAATCTCAAATATTAAACAATATACCCATCTCTCTCTCACTCTCCCTCTTGCTCTCTCCTTCTGTGTCTCCCTTTCTCTCTCTCCTGTTGTCTGTTTTCACCATCTTGGAATGTTTCCATGATCATGTAAAGAAGCTTGCTATACCTCTGGAAGATGGGAAATCATATGGAGGAGAACCAAGGTAGCCACACTAAGAGCCTTAGGAATCAACCAGGCATGTGCGTGGGGCTATCAAGGACAATCCAGCTCAAGCTGACATTACAGCTGACCAAAACTGCATGACAGAGGTCAGCCAGAACCATGTGGTACACAGAGGAGGTAACCCAGATAGGTTTTATTCAAACTGCTAATCCACAGAATTATGAACATATACATTGTTATTGACTTAAGTCACTAAGTTTTCGTGTTGTCTGCTATGCAGCAAAAAACAACTGCTACAGTACACATTTATATTTGCCTAAAGAAGAATGAGGGAAAATGCACATGAAGTTTTATACTGGGTAATTAAAGGAAGGGGAAATTATTCCATCTATATATAAAAGAGGAAATAATTAATACATTTTGAAAAGTAGTATGTCAGGAGAGAATGCTTATTGGCCATTTTCACTCTTTCCTCTGCGTATACGTGCTTAAATAGCGGGACCCTCCTTTTGCCACCTACTTACTCATTCTGCCCAGGGGAGGTATCTGGACGTTATCTGAAGGATAAACGGGTCTGTTCAGCGGATAATTTGCATTTCCATCTTTGAAGTCAGCTGACTTGCAGCAGGCCCTTTGCCAGTCTGCACACCAGAGGCAGATTCTGCCCCTGAGAGGGGTAAGAGAGCAGAAGTGGGGAGACCAGCTCTGGCCTTGCTCCCAGGACTATGATGGTGGTTTTGCCTAAGGCAGTAGTTCAGTATACAAAAGCTATATTCTCCAAAAATAATAAAAATGGTGATTATTTGGCCTCTCAATTGCAATATTGCTTTCTTTCTCAGTTAGTTCACAAATACATGTTACTTTGTTATAAACAGACAATGGACAATAATGTAATAAAGTGAAAACTGTATAGTTTGCAAATATATTTTATGATAGGTTAATGCACTTATTATGAAAATTAGTAGTGCCCTCCTAGGCAAAACGATATGCTGTTTTGTTTAGCTGATTTTTACAATATACCTAGGTAGGTCTTCCTTAAATTTTCCTCTGACATTTTCAGTGCCCAGGACAAATATCTAAGCAGGTGATCCATTTACTCACATTCTTTAAATATATGAAGAAGTTAATATTTAGAAAGAAACAGTAGATGAAATAAGTGTTTGTTCAATTCAATTGTATTTTGGGCTCGCCTGGAAACCACAGAGAAAAGCGATCCAGAGTGACTTAAGTGTAATTGATCTTTTACATTGGTCACATAACCCTTTGACTTTGGTTACTATATAAAGCTGCAGACTTTCCCAAAATATTTTTGTATCATCATGTTTCATTTATTTTAGAAAAGGATGCTGTTTCCAGCCAAGCTAAATGGAAATACTTGAGTTTACAGAAGCATTCTATACTGCGACCTTTAAATCACCTGGAAAAGAGCTCAAAGCACCTTTGACTACTTAATCAAATTATAAAACACTGAATTTCACTTCTTTCCCAGAAGGAAAAATATACGATAACTCTATTTGAAATAGCTAATTTCTCCATAGACTTAGATGTAATATAGAACAAATTCTTTCCGCCCACACATACATCTGTAATCTGTAAAAGGTGAATTATCAGCTCGGCCAATGTCTTCCCTGTTGGCACCGAATGACTCAGTGTAACCACAATAGCAGTAACTGATTTTGGAAAAATTTCTCGTGTCTTTGAATAGGGTTACCCAATTTAGAAAATAATGTAATCATCTATTATAATCAAGCCAGGTAGCTACTTAGCCTATCTTTAAATAAGCGCTTCTAGAAAAATAAATGCTTTGGTATCAAATCAGAATCAGCGAACACCAATTGTGTGACCCTGCAATGACCAACTCTGAAGTATCAGACTCGAAGAGACGGAGTAACTTAAAATAGAGCAAGAGAGCAGCCATCTGGAAACCAGTGCGGCTCGGTGTATAGATTGAATCTACCAAGACAGCAGAGGATATACCTGCAGGCTGAAAGATCACTATGGTGGTGTAGTGCAACACCTTGCAAAGTCTAGCACAAGCCCCTCGTGTACTAACATGTTCACAGGGAAATTTGGTTTAGGAAAGGAACAGGGCAAGTGCATTGCTGGTACGTTGTTCACTCAGAGGCAAATATTCACTTAAGGTAATTAGCTTGAATAGTGAGATTTTAATCATTTCATTCTCAACGTAAATATTTGACTAATCTATATGAAAGGTATTTATCTTCTCTATAGTTGGCTCTGCTCCCCAGCATTAGTACCGTGTGACAGATGGCTGATGTCAGCTCTGCTTGGAAGAACTCAGTTGGCAATATTAGCATGGCATATTTCTGGGGACTTGTGATATGCTATGAGATGATGAAAAATAAAAGTGTCCAAAAGGGAATTCCCCAAAGCAAATATATTTATATGATTTGATACTCTATCTTACTGCTTCAACATAAAGAGATATATAGCCCATTTAATTAATATTTTACTTAAACATATCCTGGCAAGTATTCAGAGTACCACTAAACATACTTTTTCAATACTGGTAGTTAACAATATCATAAGCCCATTGGTTGTTTATATTTTATTTATCCTCACTTTTGTTCAGTATATGCAGATAGAACAATCTTAGTGCTAGCAACTTGGACTCTCACACAGAACACCAGCAATTATGGCAGTGAAGGAGAGTGGGTGGAGTTTGCAGTGTCAAAGTAGACTTTTACAAAATTCTCATCTGAGGTGTCTAGAATGACCTTCCAACTTGGCTCTATGCTCTGCAATTTGTTGTTGCCGACACAGGGTCAATGATTTCACTTTTCACTGTGTTCCCTCTCCCTCACACTGCCTGCAGCCACTAAGCGGCCTCTGTTAAAACCTTTGGTTTTGGAAAGGAAGAAAAAGATGCGGTCAAAATTGGGGTGCATAGCGGGGAGGCTAGAGGAGGGAAAGATCTAGGAAGATTTTCTTTTAGTGGGAGAATTAACCTTTAAATACTAATAAAGCATTGACTATGCTCCTGGCACTCTGCTGGACACTTCACATAAGTTAACTTATGTATTTAATGCCCTGAACAACCAAGTGAGGTAGGAGCCAATAATGTTTCTGTAAGGAAACTGAGGAACAGAACTCTTCAATAGTCTCAGACCTGATTTGTGGTGGAGTTGGGTTCAAACTGAGGCAGTCTGGCTTCAGCGTCTGTGCTCTAACTACTAGGCTAGAGACAAGAAAGCAAAGACTCCATCCCTGAAAGGGAGGGCAGAGTAGTGAACTGTAGCCATCAGACTTGTATATTTGGTTTTGTGTCCCTTCTTTAAATTAATTTTTATTGGAATATAGTTGCTTTACAGTATTGTGTTAGTTTCTACTGTATAGCAAAATGAATCAGCTATACATATACATATATCCCCTGTTGTTTGGTTTTGTGTCTTATAGAAGAGTATAACCTCCTTGAAGAAAGGGTTGTGCTTTATTATTTCTCTTTCTTTCTCTTTTGTTCTCTCTACAGTACAGTATACTGCCTTGAAAAATAAATTAAATACAATGACCATAACAGAAACAAAGAGATTTTATAGATATGAAGGAAAATTTTTAAAATTTGATAATATTATGTTTAGGTGAAAGTAGAAGGCGAAAATAACAAGACAATAATTCCTTTCATAATGAGACAATGTCTTGTAAGGGATTATTATTTCACTGTAGATCTGCACACATCTAGCATACATTTGGAATCTGTTCATGCCATTAGCAGTACTGCTGATGGGACTGTTAATTTAAATAACCTTGGAAAGTTTCCTGAATTTAAGACTAGATTGCTACTAGTATTTCCTTTCCTAAAGACCTATATAATCAGAAGTAGAGGATCAATGTTTCTTTTCTTTCTTTCTCCATTTTTTTTTTATAGCTCCAGTCTTTGGGATACCTCTGAGTTATTCCATTTGTTGCTATTATTTCAACGCCCCCAAGAATCTCCCAGGTGAAATATTCACAGTCATTCTTTAAGTAAGGTAATTTTCTAAGATTTCATGTTCCCAACTATTTAATCACTTAAAGACAATTGCATAATATAAAAATATGACTCCAAATATTCATGTTTAAAATATATCTTTTTCAGGTGTCGTAGGAGTTTATTATTAAAATTTTAATCTCAAATTAAAAGTTAATAATCTTTATATATACATATATATACATATATATACACACATACATATATTCTAAAATCAGATATACTACAATGTTAAAGTGAGGTATTTGGCAGGTGTAATATAAAGATGGCTAATACCTTGAGACAGATGCCTTTGTCTCTCATCCTTATGTACCAGAGAAATGTACAAATAAAATGTGACCCTGGCACTTATCAGGAAGTGTTTTATTAATTTTCTAGCTTTTTATAGGGAGTAAAGTGAAAGTGTTCTAAGTGACATCATTAAGGAAAGTTTTTTCTTTATCTATCATCTGAAAAACAATATATCCAACAAATTATAATTAACCCATGACACTTGTAGGTATCTATGATGGCTTTGCCCATTATACCGGCAAATTTGAAACAAGTCAGCCTTCTAATGGCAGCAAAAATATGTCGCATTTTACCTTGCTTGTGTTCACTGTGCGTGGCTGGCAGACCCAACCCCTGCTACGGAGAAATGGAGACTGACAGAAAAACGGTGAAACCGGTTTAACGGTGCTGTGTATTTCCTCTCTAAGTATGATTAAATAATCATAAGAACTTCTCTAAGGGCTAATCTGCTATATTTTCCAGATTTTCACCTTGGGGACATATTGTCCCTTGTCACTGAAACCTCGGGGACAGAAGGGAACGCCACAGGGTGGCACAACAGGAAGCCGAGACACTGATGAAACAGTGTTCAGTTAATGAAGGCATGGCCCATGGCCTCCGCTGCTCTGCCATATGTTTGAAGAAATGCTAATGACTACAATTCAAATACCTTTTTCATCTTAACTATATGTAAATGTGTTTATAAATGCTCTCTTATAAATATACGATCACATTTTTAAAAGCCAAGTGCTAATGTTGCTTTCAACATCTATAATACACAATAATTAAAACTTAAGCAATTCTGCTTAATTATACCTTATGGGAAACTGTACAGTAATTTATAGAAATTAAGCAGAAAAACAAAGATCAACAGAAATAAAGCAGCAGTTGAACAACTGAATAATAAATCACTTTGATCATTAATTTACAGCAGCAAAATCATTGTAAGAGACTTCGATCTTAATTCTTAAACAGCTGACTTGTGAAAAAGAAGGTGTTAGAAATTTGAGTATTCCTTGTAAGAGCACAGCTTCATTGTCTATGTCTACACTATTTGTTTTTATGCTGCCCCTCCAAAATCAAGCAGCAATTCTGAAAATTTTCAGTCTTATACCTCTGATCTCAGATTGCCCCGCTGCCCATTTTCCTGTATTTTCGCTAACGTTGCAGGTGATTATTCATTATAATATTGTCCACTTAAGAATGACCCATTCTTCAGTTACCCATCCTCCATAATGGCTGTTTGTTTAAAAGAACCATTTGGCACCCAGTTTGGGATCTTTTGTAAATTATGTCTTTTTTTAAACTGTTCTAAGGGCTCACTTGATTAAGTCTTTGACAGTTCAGCTAACTACATTCTAATTTTCAAAATTTTCACACTCAGAAATGCTCCCTCTGAATGCTAAACATGCTCAATTTTATGGATTAAAATTCTATTTAATTAATGAGATCAATACACATATGTATGTATTAATAGAAATAAAAATCTTAAGCTTGAATAGCCGTTACTTTTATGTTTCAGTAGAAATAATTACTGCCATTAGTTTTAAGGTCTAAAACAAAACATATTTACTTAAACTCTTCTTTACTGTATTTCTGTCTTTTCTTTTGTTAATATAAGTATTTTTTTAATGTTTGCATGATTAATTCCTTTATCTTCCTTAACAGCTGCTGAATTTCTAGCTTTCTTAGAACTTCCCCACATGGAGGTTATGAAAGTATTACTTTGTTTTATTTTATTCTAATGCTTTATATTTTCTATTTCAACAGTTATAGGCTTAATCCACTTGGGATTTTTCAAAAAATATGATGAAAGGTAGGGATCTAATTTTACATTCATTTAAGTAGATAGACAGTTTTTGAATACCATTTATTCCATGTATAAATCACTAGATTTATTCCCCTGTATACATGTATCTGTGTCTGAACTCTTGTCCTGGGGCTCTTATCTGTTATTTATTTTCTAACAGTATAAACTTTGAATTTCAGAAGCTTTATAATATTGGGTTGCCCAAAAATTTCATTCGTGTTTTCTGTAACATCTTACTGAAAAAGCTGAACGAACTTTTTGGCCAACCCAGTATATTTTAATACACAGCAGAACAAGTCCCTCATTCTTTACTCTTCTTCTTTTTTTTTTTAACGTCTTTATTGGAGTATAATTACTTTACAATGGTGTGTTAGTTTCTGCTTTACAACAAAGTGCATCAGCTATACATATACATATATCTCCATAACTCCTCCCTCTTGTGTCTCCCTCCCACCCTCCCTATCCCACCCCTCTAAGTGGACACAAATCAACGAGCTGATCTTCCTGTGCCATGCGGCTGCTTCCCACTAGCTAGCTATTTTACATTTGGTAGTGTATATATGTCCATGCCACTCTCTTACTTCATCCAGCTTAGCCTTCCCACTCCCCATGTCCTCAGGTCCATATTCTACGTCTATGTCTTTATTCCTGTCCTGCCCCTAGGTTTGTCAAAACCATTTTTTTTTATATTCCATATATATGTGTTAGCATACAGTATTTGTTTTTCTCTTTCTGACTTACTTTACTCTGTATGAAAGTCCATAGGTCCATCCACCTCACTACAAATAACTCAATTTTGTTTCTTTTTATGTCTGAGTAATATTCCATTGTATATATGTGCCACATCTTCTGTATCCATTCATCTGTTGATGGACACTTAGATTGCTTCCATGTCCTGTCTATTGTAAATAGGGCTGCAATGAACATTGTGGTACATGACTCTTTTTGAATTATGGTTTTCTCAGGGTATATGCCCAGTAGTGGGATCACTGGGTCATATGGTAATTCTATTTATAGTTTTTTAAGGAACGTCCATACTGTTCTCCATAGTGGCTGTGTCAATTTACATTCCCACCTAAAGTGCAAGAGAGTTCCACTTTCTCCACACCCTCTCCAGCATTTATAGATATTTTGATGATGGCCATTCTGACTGGTGTGAGGTGATACCTCATTGTAGTTTTGATTTGCATTACTCTAATGATTAGTGATGTTTAGCATCCTTCCATGTGTTTGCTGGCAATCTGTATATCTTTGGAGAAATGTCCATTTAGTTCTTTTGCCCATTTTGGGATTGGGTTGTTTTTTTTTTGATATTCAGCTACATGAGCTGCTTGTAAATTTTAGAGATTAATCTTTTGTCAGTTGCTTCGTTTGCAAATATTTTCTCCCATTCTGAGGGTTGTCTTTTCATCTTGTTTATGGTTTCCTTTGCTGTACAAAAGCTTTTAAGTTTCGTTAGGTCCCATTTCTTTATTCTGGTTTTTATTTCCATTTCTCTAGGAGGTGGGTAAAAAAGGATCTTGCTGTGATTTATGTCAAAGAGTGTTCTTCCTATGTTTTCCTTTAAGGGTTTTATAGTGTCTGGCCTTACATTTAGGCCTTTAATCCATTTTGAGTTTATTTTTGTGTATGGCATTAGGAAGTGATCTAATTTCATTCTTTTACAGGTAGCTGTCCAGTTTCCCCAGCACCACTTACTGAAGAGGCTGTCTTTTCTCCATTGTATATTCTTGCCTCCTTTATCAAAAATAAGGTGACCGTATGTGCATGAGTTTATCTCTGGGCTTTCTATCCTGTTCCATTGATCTATATTTCTGTTTTCATGCCAGTACTGTACTGTTTGATTACTGTAGCTTTGTAATATAGTCTGAAGTCCAGGAGCCTGATTCCTCCAGCTCTGTTTTTCTTTCTCAAGATTACTTTGGCTATTCGGGGTCTTTTGCGTTTCCATACAAATAAAAAAAAAATTGTGAAATATTTTGTTCCTGTTTTGTGAAAAATGTCATTGGTAGTTTGATAGGGATTGCATCGAATCTGTAGATTGCTTTGGGTAGTATAGTCATTTTCACAGTGTTGATTCTTCCAATCCAAGAACATGGTATATCTCTCCATCTGTTTGTATCATCTTTACTTTCTTTCATCAGTGTCTTACAGTTTTATGCATACAGGTCTTCTGTCTCCTTAGGTAGGTTCATTCCTAGGTATGTTATTATTTTTGTTGCAACAGTAAATGTAAATGTTGCAACAGTAAATGGGAGTGTTTCCTTAATTTCTCTCTCAGATTTTTCATCATTAGTGTATAGGAATGCAAGAGATTTCTGTGCAATAATTTTGTATCCTGCTACTTTACCAAATTCACTGATTAGCTCTAGTAGTTTTCTGACAGCATCTTTAGGATTCTCTATGTATAGTATCATGTCATCTGCAAACAGTGACAGCTTTACTTCTTCTTTTCCGATTTGGATTCCTTTTATTTATTTTTCTTCTCTGATTGCTGTGGCTAAAACTTCCAAAACTATGTTGAATAATAGTGGTGAGACTGGAAATCCTTGTCTTTTTCCTGACCTTAGAGGAAATGCTTTCAGTTTTTCACCATTGAGAACGATGTTGGCTGTGGGTTTGTCATATATAGCCTTTCTTATGTTGAAGTAAGTCTTCCTCTTTTTTTTAACCCCAAGTTTCTTGACATTTCCCTTATATAAATTTATAGAATTTTTGATCTTTATCCACACCTACTTCAGCCCCCAATATCATACATGATTTAAAAAAGAACAGATGCAATATTATGAATCAGAAAAAATATGTCACGCTGAATTTAAGATTTGTCCCAAGGGCTAGAGATAAAATGCACCTCTCTGTGCTATGTGTCTTCCCAAATTCCATTATTCTGCCTTCAGCTAAGAGGTAACCACTATTTAAATTTTGTATTTATCGTTCCCTTTATTTATAGTATACATAAATAATACATAACTCTTTGGGAGAATATTTAAAATGGTATCATAATGTATTAGTCCCTTGGACTTGTTCTCATCCACATTATGTACCTAAGATTAATCTTTGTGATTGCATGTAGAGTTTATTAATTTCTACTGCTGTATACCATTTCATTGTGGGAATGTGCTTCAGCTTATTTTTCCATTCTTTTTTGGTGAAAATATGAGATATTTTAATCATTTTTTTATTATGACTAGGATTGCTATGAACATTTTATACATATCCTGGTGCACAAATACAAGAATTTCTCTAAGCTAAATACTTGTCAGAGGATTTGCTCATAGTATGTGTCATTGTTCAACTTTACAAAATAATGCTACATTGTTTTCTAACGTGCTTGTGTCAAACATCCACGCATTTCTATTGTGTGTGTATGTGTGTTTGTGTATTTGTGTAATGTTTGTTTTTTGCCTGTAAGGTTTTAATTTGAATATGCATTAAATTATTTCACTTTTATTCCACAAAATACACTCACTGGAAATTTTGTTCCAGCCCATATAGAAATAATCTTTAATCACTACTGTAATGTTGAACCAATTATTTAACAGCTGTAATCTGTTTTTTCTTCAGAAATATGAGTAAAGAATAGAACCTAATTAATTTAGCCATTGCTAAAATGAAATAAAAGGGATAGTTTAGGAAAACACTTAGCACACAGTCTGAAACATAGAAAATGCTAGGTAAATGCCAAGTGTTTATTTCTGTAGTTGTTATTGTTACATGGTGAATAAAATCTCTGGGCCTGTTTTCTTCAATGATTTGAGGGAAGTAAATCATTTGTATTAGTTTAATTGACTATGTGAACATTGGAGAAGGCAAAAGATTAACATACATAATTTTTAATCTAGACAACTCTACAGCTCATTCTCCAGTGAAAATTTAAAAATTAATTACCCAGATATTTTAGCTATGTATACTCAAACACAAAGCATTACTGTAATATTTATCTGAATGTTTAAGAATTGTGTTGACAGATTTGGTAAAGTTTTCTAATTCCTCCAAAAGTCTATTTTCTTTACATACCAAAAAAGGTACCTGGTTAGGAAGACAAGAATACTATTTAAATGTGTTAAGAGTAAAAATGGAGGTGGGAGATGACTAATGCAAGCTAAAAAACAAAAGACAAAAGTTAAGCAACTTTGTCAATGCAGGTGAAAGAATGAGTGATGAAAAGCCATTAGACTGAGTGGGTAGATCTAGAAAATAAAGGTCAGTGGTCCTTCTTCAAATGGGCTTGACCACAAATTTATCAGGATGTATTTGAAAACAAGCTAATGCATTTTTATCCCTCCCTAGGAATGTCATATATGGATATTTCCCTCTTGTTAGTTCTGCTTTGCTTTAGGGGACTCTGACTACATAGGGGCACCCTGTACTTTCTCTAGCAAAGGCCTCTTAGTAAAGACATGTCACATGGATAAGACAAAAACTGACAAAAGGGCAACTTCTTCTTCTTTCTTCATTGACGATGATTACAGGATAGAATACATTCAAAGACATAATGATTGAAATTCATTTCCCAGACAGGACTCCCAGGAAAGAAATATGAAAGGATCAGTGATAGAAGTGGACATTGTTTACTGGTAAATCATTTGCATAATGTTTACATATGAATATATTACTTATGAGTATGTACTTTTCTCATATTATTTTTCTTAATTAATTTGATTTGTTTTTTTAACTACAAGGGGCAGTGTCTCTCTTTCTCCTTCTGTCTGGTATTGTTCCGGGTCATAATAGGTTCTGTCAATCTATTTCTCGTCTTATGGCCACTTAGAGATGGAAAAATGATACATTTGTCCTGGGGTTTGTGAATATGGTGCAAAGCATATGGAAATGATGCAAAGCATATGGAAATGCTTCCAAATAATGTGTAATAGCAGGTTAAGGAAGTGAAGGCTATCTTGAAGTTTTATGACTTACTAGGGAAAAATTGATGATTGAGAAATTTGGAGGTTTAAGGGGAGACAATTAAATAATTTACATATGTGACCTGGAAACTTGACACCTGTTCCTTGGACCTCAGGGAAGGTCTAGGATTCTCTTTTTGAGAAAAGCAATCTTCCTTACAGTTCATGTTCTGCTTGGTGAACCACACTAGTGATCCCTTCACTGTGACATGAAACATGAAAATATTTCAGCACAGACTTTGAACAAAGCAGAGATCTTGGGAATGGGGTGCTCTCCTTGATGAGGATAGAACTTATGTAAGAACTTGCAACACCAATGAATAATTACTCAAAATTCCCAATAATTAAATAAAAATTGCACAGAGTGAATGAGAGAAAAGTGCGGTGTCATATAGAGGATTATTACTTGCTAGGCATGGAAACTGACCATATAATAAACGAGTCTTCCTCAAACTTCTACCTGGAAAGAATGTTGCCATCTTCCCATCACTTTCCTTCCTCTCCTCAGAGGCCCTGTCCTTTTAACTCTTGGCCTTCCTTTCCAGATACTATCAATTAGCAAATTGATACTCCAGCAATTAGCAAAACCCCAGCCTCTTCCATCAGGGACTTGGTACATGTCATAATTGAAAGCTCTCTCAGTTTGGGGGTAGGGGGGATTTTGAAGTTGGGGATAGAATAAACAGGGAAGTAATCTGGGGTTTTTTTTTTGCACAATACATTTTAGTTACGCCTCACTTATTAAAAAGTAAACAAAAAACTCCCAAAATACAAAACAAATTTTTTGCTAAGCATAATCTCTGCCAAAAGTCTTTCCTAAGTCTGCATAGGAAATGATAAACTACCCCAGCTGCACTGACTCATTGTTAACTCTTGGAGTGCATTAGACTGAAGAACTGAAATGCATATTCGTTGTGCTAAGGGAGTGGGGAAAGAGGACTCCTCTATTTTACTCGACTATGGAAAAATCGGGCCTTCTCTTTAAATAAGTGATTGATTTGAGTCGTTCTAATTAATTGTGAACCAAGTTTCTTTGATGAAATGAGGATGAAATTAAAACAAGAATATTTCTCTATAAATGTTTGGTCTGTTTTTGTGGCTTAGCTAAGTCTATGCATTTTCACTGTTTCCTGATGATATTTATCTATATTGGAAGTCCACTAGAATTTTATATATAGTTTTCCATGGAATGGAATTCAAAAGAATAAAAGTAAATATTGGTCATGAGTATCCTTTTAAATAATGTTTTAACAAATAAGAGATTAAGGTCATATTTTCTAAAGTATGTGTTCTGAGAAAAAAAATTATTTCCCAAGTATTTGAACTTTTGAATCTGGCTTTAAAAAAAGCATTAGCCATAATAAGAAGGAAATAACAAGTATGCATTTTTAAACAAAACCACAGGTCAAATACATGAATTACATTGCCAAAAAACTTAGTTTCATAAGAATATGTATATTGATGAATAGAATATTTTTATGTGTATAAAATCATTTATGAGGTACAGTGTAGCAAAGTACTCTAAACCACGTGAGCCAAGCATTTTAATAGGGCTATATACCAAACTTCAACTTAAAAACTTGGAATACTAGGGAAAAGCCCAAATATCACTTATTAAATTTTTTTCTCCATGTGTTACTGTTTCTTATTTTTAGAGCATTCCATACATATTTCAACATAGTGATATCTTAACATAGAATGGTAGTACATAGGCCTGATACATCAAACAATGGACCATGTTTGGAGGAAGGTAAAGATCAATCAGCATAACTGGTCAATAAAAAGTGTTGATTATCAAGTAAGTCTTAAGGAAATATATATAATGTTCTATATGAGATATGTTGAATGCCCATATGTAATAAAACACTTAGGGAATTCTACTATTCTTTTCAGAATGAAACTAATGAGACATATGCCAACTCTTCCTGAGCTCCATCATTTTAACAAGAGAGTTAAGAGTCAGAGATAGGCACACAGAGAGTAAATGGTAGAAACAGGATTAAATACAAGTCTTCTGTCAACTTGTATGGGTGTAATTAGTAGTGTTTCTTACTCATTAAACACTCACCAGAGACTACCTTTTCATTTCAAACAATGGATATAAATGTTGCTGAATTTAGCCCGGTTAGTGACTGATATTTTTAGAAGCTATAAGAAACAACCTAGACAGTGAGTCAGTTACCTAGAATAACAAACTATGAAAGTCAGTTTTAATGTGTCATCATTTTCCTTATTTCTGAGCTTCGCTTTCCTTACATATAAATGTGGGAATTTGAATAGTTGACTTCTAGTCTTTTTCAGAATTAAAATTTTATAGTTGAAAAATAAAACTACCAAATTTTAATATCTGTAGACTCAGTTGATAGCTGGTATTGCTGGTTCCCCTATTTGATGCATTATGGGCAGTATTGGTTTACTGTACGAGTAGGTTATTTTCCTTCCATCCAACTTAACTGTAAAATATGACAATTAGTTGGCCAGCATGCCACCATCATCTTCTGTATACATATGCTTTTATTTTACATTTGTTAGGCAGTAGAAATGAACCTTATACCATAAAACTATAAGAATTTTTTTCTGTAACTGACACTAATTTTCATTATAAATCCCAACTTTGCCATATGGCTGAAATTCAATTTCAATAAACTTAGAGGTCCTCCACATCTCCTCAAAGGGTATTCTGAGGTGGGTGAAAAGTAACTTAGTGCCAAGCCACTGCGGTGGACTACCTGGTCTGGGTCTGTCACCTGTGACTTCTGGCCCTGATCTAAGTCCTTGTTCCAGTCTGGGCTTTAAACACAGGTACCAATTACATCAGGCTCTTTTAGATAAGTCTCTCTCAATTTGCACCTACATCTTATCCTCTGAGTCAAACAAGTTCCTGCGTGATGCTGCATCAACAGCCCTTGATCCTGCATCAAAAGGGCCCACGTGATATTCTCCAAGGCTAAACATTATTTCACTGCTCTCATGACATGTTTGGAGTAGGGCAAACTACCTGTGGCTGTTTCAGGTCCATCTGCCAATACATACCAGGTGACCTTTGCTGCTCTGAAGTCTTGATAATTTGGGGGCTATCCTCAGAAAATTGGAGCCCAAGTCACCTTGGCATTAAGATCTATGCCTACTTGGGTTTTTATAACTCATATCCCTACTATATCATGCATGCAATCCAAGCCCTCTTTGGTCACGGATTTAATAGTCCTTATTCTGTATGACTGTATTTCCTCCACCCATTTTGACTAGTTTTTATCTAGGCTGGTATCTGAGTTACCACGTTTTCTCAGTATTTTGAGTACCCCCTGGGGGTTCTAGGCTAGCTATTGACAACCAGGAGCCCTTTTCGTATTTTAACCTCTAACAGTATTTCACTGACAGTGCATGTCTCATAGTCTAGCTTCCTAAATGGGAAAAGCAACAAGGAATCATAAAGGGCAATAAAGTTAATGTTTTGAAATTCTACCCTACCTGTCCATATTTACCTATTTCACAATGAGGAAAGAAAAGTTGGGTAAATTGGACCCCCCCCCTTTGCAGCTTCATACAAAAAAGCAACTGCTATTATTAATTTTCTCAATCTGTGTGCTATTGTACATTATTCAGCATACCTTCTGACTGACACATTTCAGGTGTCATAAGTGTGAGGAGTTGGAATGATCTTGTTAAAACACTACATAAGATTTTCTTTGGGGAAAGGTTCTTATTTACTTATTTTTATACTCTAACGAAGTTTTAGATATGGTAGTGCTAATTTTTTTTAACATCTTTATTGGAGTATAATTGCTTTACAATGGTGTGTTACTTCGTGCTTTATAACAAAGTGAATCAGCTATACATATACTTACATCCCTGTATCTCCTCACTCTTGCGTCTCCCCCCCACCCTCCCTATCCCACCCCTCTAGGTGGTCACAAAGCACCGAGCTGATCTCCCTGTGCTATGTGGCTGCTTCCCACAAGCTATCTATTTATCATTTGGTAGTGCATATATGTCCATGCCATTCTCTCACTCCTTCCCAGCTTACCCTTCACCCTCCCCGTGTCCTAGGTACATTCTCTATGTCTGCGTCAGGGAAAGGTTTTTATTAAGGAAGCATACCTCTTAGAATCACCCTGAAAAGAAACACACGCATGGAAAATTATCCATTTTATTTATTGTTAATTTATTAACAATGAATTTTTCTAAATCATTATTAATGGGTAATTTGTTATGTTATAATTAGTAATTCTGTGCTTAATTCCATCTCATTAATCTTAAATTGAGTATAAGCACTGTCCCATCTTTCTGGTTTGCTGGGAAAACACTGTTTGTTGTCTGCTGTCCTGGGAAATTATTTATCATGTCTCCTTTTATTCTGAAAAATGTTTGTTTTGAACTAGAAATTATTTAGTGCTCTGGTTATAAGGGATTATATTTGTCTTACTTTCTCCTGTGTAGATCATGAGTAGATTAAGGAGTTTAAAATTTTCTCTTGGAGAGAATATACTCTTTGTTACTGAAGATGATTCTGGGATATTTAACATTCTCCATTCTCCTGAATTCTAGGAAAAATTTTTTCTACTGTTCAAAAATAGGACAAATCATTAAGGAAAAAGAGGATATTTTGATAGCAGCCATTGTGGGTGACATTATGGGTAACCTCAGCATTCACAAAGCTTAAATACAGTATTCTCAAAATTGCTTTAACAATTACATGTTCCTTAGAAGTCCACAACATGGAAACCAAAGGCTGGGCCCATCTGCCAAAAGAGCAGCCCTTACTAACTTTAAGTTACAGAAACAATCTTTCATGTGACTCTTCAAAACTCAGTACCAACTTCATCTAAGTTAAATTTTATAGAATTTTAATCAAGTATCCTACATGAGGAATAAGATTTTTGTTTTAAACATCATTCTCCTTTGTTGTTGTCTGTATCACATAATGAAAAAGGTATTCAAGAATTTGATGACGTGCCGTATTTGTTGTACTGATCTTATCTTTGAACTAGGAACTGTATGTGAGATCAGTTGTAGAACCTCAATATTAATCTGCATCTTTGAACACTGATTTAGAATTGTTGTTACATTATTGCCCTAAGAATCATGATGGTCAGGAATTATCTTCAGATAGAGGAAGTATCCTAGTCCTTTCTCTGAACTGTTTAAACAGTACTTGTCCAGCTTAATGCAATTATTTACACGCATATCTGTAGCAGCTAGGAAGCAAGTATCTTTTCATATGGTTCTAATCACGTTCCAAAATTAGCCTTAGGAAGTAACTGAACATACTAGCAACCATTTTAAAGGAGAATTAAACACTGCTTTTATTAAACCTATAAACAGCACTTTTAGAAAAATAAATCCTAGTGTACAGATAAAATATACTAAACAAACTTATTCAACAAGTTGTCACATTTAGTTATATGACTTAAATTTACCTCTATGATATGGAGAACTTATTATTTTTTTAGTTATGTCCAAAATTGAATTTTATAGCAACCATGTTAAAGACAACTTTCAGTCATTCTTTTAAAGTCCTTATATTTATCAAGACAAAGATTGTTTTTATACCCCATACAACTGAATTCTGGAGTTTTACCAGAGAGCTAATTACAACACTTCAACAGAAATAAAGCGAGGAAAATTAGGTCACACAAGATTCTTCTTTTTGTAAAAGTGGTGGACTATTAGTTTAAAAAGTACAAATCAACCTGCTCAACTAAAAAAAAACTTTATTACTGTCTAAAATTCTCAAGTGCAGAGTATACAAATTGTCTTTCAGTAAATAACATAAAATATCTGTTTTTTGAGTAATTACTGTTTGCTACAAGCCTGGTTGATATGTTTAGGTTCAAGAGAAACACATTAAAGTTTTTCCTAGAATCTGGGATTTCTGTAATGATGAAATTTCAAAGATTATTGGGGATTAGGGGATACAAACATGAGATTATCAGTGTTCTTTTTTCCAAGAAAACACATTTTAAAACAAAAAAACACAAAGTTATGATATACTATTACCATAATCCAACAACAGCAAAGATATTTTAATGTGAATAATTGAGATAATAGTGTTAAACTAAGATATCATAGTAAATTAAATGAACTAGACCTATGATAAAACACTAAACAGCCCTTAGTTTTAACATATGATGTAGATGATTGAAAATATCACAAAGACGCAAAATTCCTTCACCAATTTTGAAGAACCATTAGACCAAGAGGTATGGTAGTTACTGCTGAAAATTCTCAAATACTTCCCTTTCTATTAAACTTCATGACCAGAAAGCTATGCATATGAACGTACAACTCTGGGCAGCTACAGAACTGTCTTAACTAAACTGATCTTTAATTATTTGTCTTTATCTTATACTGATTATTAGAGGACCTCGTACACTATTATAAAATTATTATCAGGTGCACTTCCTACCATGGCATTCAGCATTCTTAAAATTCTGTCATATATCTCTCAGGGTTAGGAAATAATGAAATGGAATACATTTTTTCTTAGATGACAAATGTCAGTTTTTGCCTTTATTTTTTTAATATATATATATTTTTTGCGGTACGCGGGCCTCTAACTGCTGTGGCCTCTCCCGCTGCGGAGCACAGGCTCCGCACGCGCAGGCTCAGTGGCCATGGCTCACGGGCCCAGCCGCTCCGCGGCATGTGGGATCCTCCTGGACCGGGGCACGAACCCGCGCCCCCTGCATCGGCAGGCGGACTCTCAACCACTGCGCCACCAGAGAAGCCCCTGCCTTTATTTTTAAAGAGCTTAAAATTATTTTTTACTGCAAGTTGAAAACTTTTCTTGGTCTTAGTTTGGGAACCCTGTTCTATTGTCTTCCTCAAATACTTCCTAATAGCTGTTTCCTTTCTTTAAAGATTGGATGTATATTTAATGACAAGGTAGTCCCAAATCCTGTGGAAGGATGAGGGAGAACAATAAATAAATAGCACGGTTCTGATTAGAAATTAAGTGTCCTGAGAACTCTGTCCTCTGAGTGAGAGATGTGCAATTAGAGTGTAAGTAGCTTGAATTCTGATGTAACTTGGACCCTCTCATTAGGCTTGTCTACTCGTTTGTTTGTTGTGCTATTAAGTGTGTTATGCCATTAAGTGTGAATTGTATTCACCTTTCTAATGCTAAAAGACACCATGATGAAATTCTTGTTACTTATTTAAAAATGAGAAACCAAACTACAAAGCACGGTACTTAGACTTTAATCCATACGTTTTATGTCAAACCCTATCTTTTTTTTAGAGGGTTAAAAAAAGTCACAAATTCTTCTTGAGTCATGAGACTCAAGCACATATGCACAAATATCTCATCATAGCCTCACAAACTTCTCACATGTACCTGCACAATATGTGACATAAAGATCTTCTCCAGCTTTGCTTTTGTTTACTATAGTTGTTGTTGTGTCTGTCTTCTGGGTCATGAAATTTTGAGGTCCCAAGCTAACAATGTAAGATGTTCGCAAGAAGAATGATAAGTGAATAGTCAACTATCTTCTCTGTCCTTTCAAGTACTGTTTCACTTATGATGAATACACGATCTCTGCCTTGCTCTCAAGATGTAGCAATGAGTGAAGGTGAAGCATGTTTTCTCTGGAAATCCTACTTCATTCTGATTGGAATCAGACCCTTTTATAACTTAAGGCAGCATTCAGCTTTGAGGTCTCTTTCCCATGCAGAAGTCTAACATTTATTGAGTTCAACAGAGAGAAGAAGAATTTAAACTCTCATACATTTCTTAGCTTTCTCATTCTGGAGCAAAAGATACTGTAGGGGAGTTAAGCATATATGGGCGACAGTGAGTGGCACGCTTCCTATTATTCAGCTTTCTTTTAAAGGCAGCTTTTTCTGCTACCTTAGAGCCTGCTTATATCAGGAGAAGAAAATATTCTGTTACAGTAAGTTTTTCTTCTATTTTTATCTGCTGTGATTTTTGAATTTATCTGATTTAAAAGCATTTTCCTGCTACTATTTCTGAGAGTCATTGCTAAAACATAGTACATTTTATTAGAGAAACAGAGTAAGCTAATTGTCTCCTGAGAACTTGTGATAATTTTAAGGGTTATGCATAAGATGTTAACTAATCACACAGCTCCCAGATATTTGTAACATGCAGTGTGACTCTGAGGTCGCATTTAAATGAGTGCTAGGCATGACTTGTGATGTGTTGTTTCTGGTGCTGCATAGAAAAAAAAAATGGTGTATTATGCGAAGTTAAATTAGCAATACTTGACATGTCTTGTTTCAGATTTATACATGTGTACCCTATTTCATCACTGTCTAATAATCCACAGGATTCTCTTTAAAAAAATAATAGCTTTAGTTTAAAAATATTTGTGAAGTAAAATAGGAGAAATTTATTGCCAATTGCAAATATGATGCAAATTAATGCAAACTAGCATGAGTTAATATACATGTGTTAAGATAAAGTTTCTTTTTAAATCATATCTTAAAATGATTCAGTAATGTGAATGGGGAAACCTGTGGTCTTTTTTTTTTTTAAAACTTATGTTGAAGTCAATGTCATTGCTGCTTGTAATATGGAATTCATTACAACCTGTTCAGCATTGTCGGATTTAAACGAAAAATGTGCAGAACTGACACATTTCATTTGCAAATCTATTAACTGGGTGTCATTATGTCAAGGCTCTTTTTTTTATTTTTAATATACAATTTTTTAAAAAAAGATATTAACATTCTCTCTGTTTATTTAGTCACTATTTGTCTATTCATTAATGCTTTGCACTTTGATATACCCTAACCAACTATTGAATTTACTCTCCTGAGAGTCCTAATACTCTTTTAATTCCCAAACACAACAGCAAATGAATATGTAGCGATCATCCTCCCAAATCTATCTGAAGCTTGATGTGGCTACTTTTTCTATTTTCACTGAAAACTACTCCTCTCAAAATATCTCTGTGTATTATCTCATTACTTATAACTTAGACCATTTCTCTCTTTTGCATACTCTATATTTTCTCCAGCTTATATGAAATGTTCTCAGATGTTCTGTTCTTACAACTTTCTCTTCATCAATATTTTCCTTTGCTCATCTTACGCTTTCCTTCAATTTCCCCTGATATTTTTTAACTCCAGCAGCACTTTCCACTTACTAGTTTGTATTGTGTTTAATTGTGCACATTTGCTCTACGAGATTTTATCTACACAACAGATCAGTAGCCTTATTCTTAATAAGAACGACTCATATGTGTATAGGAACATTCAAGTTTCAAAATGTTTTTACGTTCAGTTTCTCTTTAGAAGTTAAATACCCCATCATTATTATCTTTTTTATTTTCTTTGTATCCATAGCACTAGCTTCCATGTCACACTTATTTAAAACCTAGTCATGGGTAGAATAAGAAAGATAAAGGTCTTTTTGCTTTGAAAGAATTTGGTCCTGAAATTTGATGAGGTTTAAGTCACTTGAGGTAGCTTAGGTTACTACTTGTGTTCCCAAAGAAATAAAGACTTTTTCTTATCTGTCAAATGTATTTTTCAAGAATTACAGAATCCAAGAAGATTAAAATGTTTTAACTTAAACAGCTTGTTTTTCTTTTATCTGAAATATATTATGGCTTATTTTAAATTCTTGAAAATACAAAAAATTACTCATTTTAAAATAAATTAGAAATTATTATTTTTAAAATAATTAATAAACTGTTAACTGCAAGAGAGCAAAATTCTGCCCTAATTCAGTAGCAACCTTTTTTTTTCTGCCCAGTTTTAGACAGCATTTTTGTGAAATATGTATACTGGAGTCTACTAGGAAATGTAACAGAGAAGTTTAAAAATATTATTTACAAGTACAGTATATAATGGCTCAAGTAAATACACTGAGGAAACAAGCAGATAAACATAATTTGTGATACTAAGGTTAAATATATGCTTAATTTCCTTTTTTATCCTTCATTAAAACTATCTAAATATATGTTATTAAGAATAATATTGAGCATATCGAGGATATTCAGAATCTAATATAAATCATTTCATCTTCTTTTTAGTTAGCTTATCATATCCCCAGAAAAATTTTATTGTGTGGCTTTTAAGATTTTTAGTATTTTTTTAGTTAACATTTTCTTGTCAAGCTCACTTTTTTTTTAAATAATGAAAATAGCATAAAGGCCTTTCTTTTTTGTTTATGTGTATGACATGGAGAGCATGTGAAGTCATTCTAGGCACAACCAGCACTAAGAACCCCACTTCTGATATCAAGCAAGGACTCTGTTGAGAATATCAATTACAGAAAATAATACAACATAACACAGAACAGAAAGAGATTTAACTAAATGTGCCCACAACACTTTTCCTTCCCACCAGACCCAGCTAAGACTTTCCCATGTTCTAGAGTTTAGAATTAGAGAAATTATTTCAGAAAGGTGATGGATGTACTATTTAAGGCTTCACAAGCTACTTCATTTTTTCTGTGCTAATTCTGTCCACATTTACTCACTGAAGTAGCTCCTCCTATTCTCATTTCTTTCTGATTCTCACCCAATCGAGCTATATTATGCCAGGAAAACACACAAAAATTGGCTCTTTTTAAATAATTTTTCCATGTTTTCAGAGAATTGGCTGACACCCAATCCCCCACAGTCTGTTGACTTTGGCAATTTCCTTGAACAATGCCTAAAATTTCTCCCACTTAAATCTGTACAGATACAACAAAAGTTCAACTGAAGTTGAAAAGAGAGGAAAGACAATTCAAGTGCTATGAGGCCCTCAGCTTTTACATGCAGATTATGAGTCAAGGTCAAACTATATGGGAAATGTCCTTCAATCGGACAGTGAAAATGGAATAGATATTTAACAAAATGGTTCAACTGTTAAGAAAGCTAAGGTGACCAGATGTGCATCTGTTTACCTTCGCTTCCTAGCTATTCTCATATTCTGGAGGGAGAAACAAGTTTCATATTAGTGCCTTGGCTTCCACCAAAATAGTAGCACTGCTTCTACAAGAGTTTGTGGGGGAAAGCAGTGCTATTTAAGGTGCATTTTGATTGAGGAAAAAAACAAAAAACAAACAAAAAAACAAAACAAAAACCCTGACCTGAGAATGAGGATTAAAACAGCACAGTAGTCATAATATCAATGTTTAAATATTTTAAAAAATAAGCATTGTAAACCTGGGATACGTGCCTCCCCAGGAGTATACAACATTGTACTAAAACAGGCAGATCCACAGTGTAAACATGGGATGTAGCCCTGAAGCATCAGAAAATAAAATTTATTGGTAAACTAATTAGTAATTGATTTAAAATTCTATTTCAAATTAAAATGAGCACATACATGATGCCCTCAGTGGATTAGTGAAGTACCATCATCAAATGCCAAATTCTTATCCGTGTAATTGGACACCAGGTAAATAAATCTACACCCTGTTTTCAATTTATGCATAATGTGTAAGCAATAAAGTCGAAGTTCTCTCCGTGGCTGAGACAGCCCTGTGTCAATTCAAAATAAATAACTGTTTGGATTCTATGCAATTTTGCCCTGTTTTTCATCTGTCTTTTTAAAAATTTGGTGAACATGATCTCAAACTATGGTTGTCCATTAGAAAGGAGAAATAGGACATGGCCTGGCCTCTGAGAGTCTCCACTGATGACATCAGAAAAATCTACATTGGCATCTCTGCCTATCTTTTTGGAGTGACCAGTCAGACCCTGGTGTTTACATCATCATGGTGACACTGAAGCAGGAGACCTCCTGTCACTACCTCCTGTCCTTACCCTAACTCTTCTTCCTCAGTGGGCTGAAAGCAGGGAGACCATCCACACTGAGGCAGATTGGAGAATAAAGGGTGTTATTAATAATTGTGTTGGGACAACAGGAATGTCCTGAGAAAAAAACCGGGCCCAATTTTCACCACAGCTAAAGGGAATATGAGGAGGAGGAATTAAAACCTGAGTTAATTTGACACGTTGATTTTAAGAGTGTTTTTCAAGACAATATGCGTTAAAATAGAAGAGGCTAATCCTTCTCACAGTGTATGCGTGAAGCAGAAAATGCCAAAATCACATCAGGTTTAACACAGAGTACACAGGCTCAAAAACATGTAATGGTTATCTCCAGGACACATTAGTTTACTTCCCCAAGACCTTGGGGGTTGCTCCTGTATTCCTCTTGACCACAGGAGTTTCTCAATGAAAAGCTTAGACACATTTAAGAATTTCTGGGAGAAAAAGGGTGACCATCTACCCTTCTCTGCAGCCCCAGACTTAACACCTCACTAATGTAGTTCTTCCATAATTGTAGGGGAAGGGGCAACTGGTCTTTGGAATTAACTTCCACGTTATTTGTTTAAAACACAATAAATAAATTAAATAATGAAAGTTCCTTTCAGATACCATAAGGCAACACGAAAATTTCTACAAAAGTCAATTTGTACATCTTGGTGTGAAACACAGGACAATGCTGTGTTAGACAAACAAAAGCTAGAATTTTTTTTCTCTTGGAGCAGAATTAACTTATCAAAGTCACAATCTTCTCTTTCTTTTGTGTATATATATATAGATAGATATAGATATATAGATATAGATATATATAAACACACATATATAAATACACTTATATAGATCTATGCCCTTTTGATTTTTTAATATAATTTCAATATGTGGATACATGTCTATATATAATAATCTCCCAGTAAGTTTATATATGTGTATATATATACATACATATCTCTCTCTATAAAATATATATACCTACATATATATATATATATATATATATATACCTATATATGTACATATATATAATAAAATATCTGAAGTAAATAAGTGTGTTAGTCTCAGGACACCTGCTTTAAGGTGGTAATGCATTATTTTGTGCAGCAGCACCAAACATAACATGTTGAAATTTTATTTTTCTGAAGTATGTTGATTATACATATTTCATTTCAAAATTCTTTTATTTCATTTTTATCAGTGTATACCACACTTCATTAAAATCTTTAAATTTAAGGATTTTTGAACTAAACTTTACTTTCTTCATGTGATTCTAAATGCATCAAATTGATTATCATTTGCATATAGTTTTAAATAATTTTCAAGAAAATTAAACTTGGAAAATAAATATCAGAAAAATATTTATACTAGTATCAATATTTAAAAGTATATATCTACAGTCTCTGGACAATTCCAACAGGGGACTTCTAGAAAATAAGAGTCTTGTGACTTATCTTTTCTAATCTCAGTTTCATCATCTGTGAAATTGGGTTAAAAATTTTGGCCTCACAGGATTTGGTTAAGGGAATGGTTAAGGGATACAGGTCGTTATTTTTAAGTCTAGCTTAATGATCATCTTGTAGCAGAGTCGGTGGCCCTGAAGAAATGGAATTTGGTACAGATGTGATTTGCTTATTGTAAAAAGATAAAGAGTTTGGAGTTATGGGCATTAAAGCAGGGGTCCTTTGTAAATGTCATTCCCGTTGTGTGGGTCTTCTTTCTCCCCAGGCTAACTCTGGTTTGTCCTTTAGGTTTGGTTAGCATTGCCTCATCTAGGAAACATGCTCTAGTGATATAGAAGGTATTAACTTATTTTTAATGTATTTCTATAATATTACTTGTATACCTCTACCACAGCACAATTGATACACATCTTTTCATAGGATTTAGCATAAAATAGTGTGTTTACTTGGCTTCTCAGTTAGAATTTGAGCTTCATTTTCACATTGTTTGATTCTCAGTTCTATCACTGAAGCATTTGTCCTTACTTCTGGACCCCATTCAATCACTCTAAACATTCATTGGGCTCCTACTGTGTAAGGCGCTATACTTGGCTCACTGGACAAGCTAAATGAAAAGCACATGCTAAATCTCTCCTCTTGGTGAAAAAGTAAAATGTAGCTATTCTAAACAATAAAGACATAGCCATCATACCACTAACCTAGTAGTAAGTACCAGCCCTGGAGCAGTATTACTTCTAATGGACTATGGGAATTCCTCAGTAATTGGAACCTATATATGCTCCAAACAAGCTGCAGGTGTTTTGTTTGTTTGAGGTTTTCTGTTTGTTTGTTTGTTTGTAGCTATACACATTTCCCTTCGCGCTCTCTCTCTCTCTCTGTAGTAAAACAGGTTATCTTTTTTTTTTCCCTTAAATAGATATATGCCTTCCAGAGAAGGCCTAAACATGATAGAATTAAATGCAGGGCAAGTACAAGTTGTTAAATGAAACTACTTCAAAAATATCATTATTTGAGATTTCTGCTAAAAGCAAACACAAGAAAAAAAGAAGAAAAGGGAAAAAAGCACTGGGATGACAGTGAAATGGTTATAAAGTTGAAATTTGAAATATTATTTTGTAAACATAATAAAGGCATTAAAAACACTATATGCAGATTGAGATTTGTAAACTGACTCTTCCATAGGTTTTATCATTTGTCAAGTTTTCTAGACATTTGCTAATTGCAGAGAATAGTATATTTGGCTATAATAATGAAGTTGGGAAATAAAGTTTCTCAAGTTCAAAAAAATTTATTAATAATACTATACACTTACTCTATAAAATTTAGAAAAATACAATAAAGATAGCCTATAATTTGACCACCCCAAATAATTAACTGTCAAAAATTCTGTATACTAAATTCATTAATTACTTTCTATGCAAAGTATTTTCCCTGTAATATTTTTACATAGTTATATTCTAACCACCCAAAGGCACATTTTATTATTGAGTTATAGTCTCTTAATCATTTAGAGCTCAAATATTAACTATGCTTAGCAGAGATCTCAGAGGGTGTAAAAAAATTTAAGATTTTGCTGCCTTCCCCATTTACTGCTAGAATATTTTTGGATAATAGTTTATTGTTCTGTTTGAATAAAACCATTTCAGGCTGACAGCCTTTCAGAAGTAGGCTACAATCAATCTCCACGCAAATAAGTAAGTCAATTGGTGGGAAAGTGAAAAATTAGGGTTTTTACTCTATGTTATAAAAAAAATCTTCAATTTTTGAGCTTTTGACATTAAAGTGCACAGTTTGAAAAATCATAAAACAACAAGAACTCACAGGAGTAGATAGGATCTGAGATCTCCTAGGATGAAAGGTTGATATCTCTCCTGACAATGTTTCTCCACCCAAACTCTCTTCTCTTTGTCATTTGACTGAAAGTGGTTGACGTCTATTAAGATGGAACAGCTGGGAAGACACTTAGGAAGGTATTGCAACATGAGGATTTGTATAAGCTTTGTGAAACCATCCATCTCTGAAGTACTCTTGAAACCTCTAGGGCATAGTACTTAAACTGTCCTGAGATTCTGTTGGACAAAGGTCTTAGTTTTCATTTGTGTTACCTCAGCAACTAAAGGCCACCACAGCAAGGGAGACATGGACAGTCATAATAAATATTCCATGTCCAATATTGTACCTTGTTTTCTTACTTAACATGATGAGGTTTACATGGACAAGGCTGCATGAACAGACATAAACCAGGTACTCTTGTTCAGCTCTCACTGGAGAGGAGAAGGAAGGAGGAATAAATACAAGTCTTTGTATCCCACTGCATCCCAAATCCTGCCTTATTTCGCCACCTCAATGTTTACTTCTGGGAGTCCCTCCCATGGCTTTATCAGGGGATAGAGAGCCAATCCTTACAGACAAAGGACTGTGATAATATGAAAGTTTGGCCACTAGTCTTTTCTGCTACCTCGTCATTCTTGGTTACAGGAATACTTGAAGACTGGGGTCCAAGACTTGTAATTTACATGGCATGGCAGACCTGTGGATTGATCTGTCACCGCAGCATTCAACCAGAATCAATTACCTTAAACATGAGGCTGACGCTGGTAATTATGGAGTTCTGCAGGAGGCCAGCTTCTTCTCTGGGAGGCCTGATTACTAGGGTTCAGTCAAATTAACTGTTACTGGTTAGTTCATTGGCTTAATCTCAAAGGATGGCCTCTAAGTCTCATATGACTTTATGTTAGAAAACAAGCCCGTACATTAAGGGTTGTGAGGCTAGTCCCTAACAATGAAGCAGGAAGCACTGGAGAGCAGTGAAAAGCAGTCAGGTGAACAACTCCAGGGTGCGCTCATGTTCATCTGAGGCAGACAGGGGAAGATGACCCATTCTGGTAGGAGAAACTGTCTGAGAGGGATATTTTATCTGGCAGCTGAGTTCCCAACTGGTGCACACAAGCACTGTATGGAGTTGGACACGGATGGCAACACAACTCCAGATCAGAGATCAAGAAAAGGAAATTCAGAACCTGCAGCATTTCTCTCAAACCTCTTCCAAAGACTAGAGACCCTGGACGTTCAGGGAGCCTGGGGAAAGAGAAAGAGAAGCCCTGTGTGGCTTATTCAGCCACAGGTCATAGGGTCGATAACTTGGCATGGTTACCCAGCAGAGTACATCTGAAGGCCCAGAGGAACCACAAGGAGGGTGGTACCACAGGACACACTGGGATGGTTAACAACTTTCTTCATGTGACATCCACTACTAAATGGCAGCTCTGGCCACCTGAAAGATTACCCAACGAGTCCACTGTCCCTGAGAGATGCACTAAATAATTCAGAGAAACCTGGGTGATAATCCTTCTGAGGGATCTAATATTAAGATAATGAGGTACACCCATCTTACACCTCCAATAGTGTCAGATATTCCCTTCCTACAAGGGAATAGGCTTTCTTTCTTCTTCCAGAAATAGCCATATCATTTGGCCCATTCCCTGAACTATCTCCTTGGCAGAGATCCTGAAGTTGTTCCATCCCTACTATACTCTCCCACCCTCCATGGTCCTGTGCAGTTGGAGTGCATTCATTGGCACCCTTCCCAGACTTGTGATAAATAGCACTGTTGTAACCGTCATGACACCTGGATACAGAAGTGCAGCGTCACCATGGTTGGATAAAGTAACTTAAGTGGTTGGGTTGACCAGTAACAGCCAGCCGGGGTCAGCAGTAACTCCAGGTTTGTATCTACACACTTAACAGAAAGTGTTCTGGACTTCCAGACTTCCAAATGTGTTAAAGCAGAGGAAAGAAAAAAGAGGTATGAAAGGGAAAAGACTGTGTCCCATCACTGCAATTGTACCATGTGCAAATATTAAGAACTAGCTGTGAGCAAACGAGAACTTCCATGATGCTATCGTATTGGGGCTTGCATTAGGCAAGAAGTTCAACCAGTTTTCTTACTGCTTTCAAAGTATTTTTTCTGCCTTTTCTTTCAACAGTTTGACTATGATGTATTTATGTGTGGATGTTTTAGTGTTTATCCTACTTATTGAGTTCCCTATCCTATTTATTTAGTTTCTTGAATGTGTAGATTAATGTTTTTTCATAAAATGTGGCAAATTTTCAACCATTATATCTTCAAATATTTTTTGGCCCTTTTCTCCCTCCTTTCTGAGACTTTTTTTGAATATGGTGGTGTGCTGATGGTACCTCACAAATCTCTGTGGGTCTGTTCATTTGAGAGATTTTTTTTAAATGGCACTTTTTCAGGTTAGATTATTTCTGTTGAAATATCTTCAAGATTGTTGATTATTTCTGCCACGGTAATTATATTTAAGTCTCCCTAGTGAATTTTATGTTTCAGTTACTTTGCTTTTCAACTCAAGATTTTACATTTGACTTTATTTTACAATTTCTTTTTTTTGAGATTTTCTAAATAATGATTCACTGTTGACATACTTTCATTTAATTCTTTATAAATGATTTCCTTTAGTTCTTGAACAATTTATAAAAATTATGATATAGTCTTTGCTAAGTCCAACATCTGGACCTGTTCAGAGAAAATTTCAACGTTTGCTTTTCTCCTTAGTATGGATAACAGGACTCGTAATATTTTGTTGAAAACTAGACATTTTATATAATAGATTGCAGCAGTACTGAATTCTAATTACTCATATGGATTGTTATTGCTGTTCTTTGTTTGGTTTTTTGTTTGGTTTAATGGGCATTGCCTGGACTCATTTTGGAAAGTTAGTATCTCTTGTGTTCTACCGGGTGCAGCATCTAAATGCTCTATATGGTATATCTTTTATTCTCATTTTTATTTTAAAACTAGATTCCCAGGATTTTTTTCCTCTGACAGCATAGCTTAGTGTTGAATATATGGATTATTATTGGCCAGACATTGTGTTCAAATATCTGGAGTCATTAAGGTATCTACTCTTTCTTCATGAATCTGAGTGTGAGTTGAGGAACACCATCATAATTGACGCAATTTACAAGTCTTTTCTAACTTTCCTTTTCCATTGATCCTTTTCCTGTCTCATATGCACATACATAAGGTGTCACATTTAGCCAGGGATGTATGGACGGTTAGGGCCCTCTGCTTTCTCTACTGAGGGTACCATATAGCCTTTCAGACCACTAGAGATATTTAGGAGGCTAACAAGACCAACTTGGTCGGTCTCATTTCCCAGAGAACTTTGTTAAATTTCTGACTAGTGTATTGATTTGATGTTTGCTCCACCCAGGTTTTCAATGTCACCTAGCTATTATGTTGGACTTCTCTGTTTGTTTGCCACTGAGATCACTGCTGCTTCTGACTACACCCAGGGATGTAGGGTTTCTCCATGCTCTTCAAATTCATTTCAGCTCCCTCTAGCAGTGATGCTCTAGTTTTCATGGCTTGCCCTGATCTGGTAGGAGGCACCCTGATGAACCTGACAGAGCTAGGGTGAATGGGGTGGGAGAATGGGAATGGTCCCATGCTAACACACCACAGAATTCCTTGTTACTATGTGAAGTTCAGTAGATATATAAATGTTTCTCAATGTGTTCTATGCTTTTGATTAATATCCAGAATCTTGAAATGGTTGTCTGACTCTTCATTGTTGCCTTTGGGAGAGAGGAGTTGCTGAGTTCCTTCTACCACTCTGTTCCCCTTTAGAGGACCTTGTTTGGTGATAGACTACATGCCCCGCTTGCTGCATCAGCTGTCAAGATTCAAATAATTTGATAATGAATTCACCAGGTCTGCTGAAATAGCATTTACTGGAGGAAACTCATGGAAACAGAAAAAGTATCAGGTATATGTTCCCTATTACTCATTGCATTATGGGGCAATGCATAGATACAGCTAGCTGAATATCAGACTCCAGGAGAGGGATGGCAAATATTTTCCAGAATGTATGTTTTAGATTTTTTGTTTGTCTAAGATAGTTCCTTTAGAGTAGGCACTGGAAAAAGAATTATTGGACTAGTGGTAATGAACATTTTGGGGTCTCTTGATAAATGATATTATATTGAATTTAAAAAGAATTTTATTATTTTAAACTTCCTATCAGCAAACCATGGAAGTGTTTATTCCAATGGATAAAAGCCAGTTGAGACTGACACAAAGGGGAAGGGATATGACACATGTGATAAGCATAAAAGGGTAACATTTTTTAAATGCAAATTCTTTTGATTTGTAGTAAGGTTAAACACCTTTCTACATATTTTCTCACAAGCTGTATTTTCTCCTATATCACTGTTTTATTTGCATCTTTTGTCAACTTAATAATAAATATTTAAAACTTTATTTCACATCATACTAGATAAATACTCGGTGTATTTGTTGCTTTGTAAATTTGTACACTTTCAAAATCTGAGTTAATTAGATCAATCTGGTCCAATTATATATTAATGACTTTATTATTAAAATATATTTTAGCATGTAGGAAAACAGATATAAGAACATTTAAATGCTTAAATTTAAGTAGTTTTACTTAACGCTTACTTGAATTAATTTAAGTATGAATTGGTGCATAGTAATCAGATGTTCTCTGTTTCCAACAATGACAGGAGAAATTGACAGAAGAAATATATGTTTCAGTATATGGTAATTAGATTTTAGAAGAGATTAATTTATGAAAGAGGTTGTGATATGTCCTTCAAATATCTTAATACATGTTTTTTTGCTTCTCCAACCACTAAACTAGGGCATTTTTACTTTAGTAGAAACTTGTGGTACAGAATAATACATGTTTAGAAAAATCATTTTAGAAATCAATGTAATTGTCTATTGTAGCTAAATACTTAATTGTATAAAAATATTTTCTGCTACTATTTTAATGCCAACTGATTTCAATTTCTTGGCTTCCAATACGGCTTTCACACATATGTCACTAACCTATGACCCTTAGATTATTTTATTTTCTGTTATTATTTCTCTCTCGTTGTCTGAAAACAGGTAGAGTCTGATTGATTCTACAATGAATACATTATACATAATTTTTATGTCTACATGTTTTTACTAGTATATTTAATCATATAATTTCAGTAATTTTTGCAATATTTTCAACAAATGTAATCATTTTTCTTAAAGGCTAACCTGGACATCTGCTTCCCCCTAGAATCAGAAGGCTAAATAAGTCTTTGGCTGGGCATTCATCACCCCTACTGACTTTAGAGGGAATATCTAAAACTCATCCAAGAACAGAAATTAGCTCATTAAAAAAATGGAACAGCAAAGAAGGTTTAGAGTTTGTACTTGTGGGTTCATTTTTCTTATTTTTAGCTGTTAAAAAGTATGGACATTGGAAAGGAAGAAACTACAAATACATGCAAATGATTATTATTTTAACTTATGATTTTCTTGTTCTAGCAATATTTCTACTCAACCGTCTCCCTATCCTAAAATCATATACTATATATATTTTATTACAATATCTAATCTGTTTTAAATTGTGTGGAAAGATGAATAGTTTTTTTTTTTAATGTTTTTGCTTCCTTGATTATCTACTTTTTTGGAAACACAAGTCTTTTTCTTAGTTTTATCACTCTCCTTTCTATATGTTTACGTATTTTCAGAAATTACAAGAAAACATCCCTCACATTTACAGAAAGAGTTTGACAAGTCTATCTGTAAAACTGTTTGTTTTTCAGTTATTTTATTCCTTCCTCTCTTCGTTTCCCTCCCTCCCTCTTTCCTTGCTCTGTTTTGAAGCATCCTCCTCCATATCTAAGTATTTAATTAGATATCACCCTCCATAGGAATTAAATTTTGTACAGTGTATTTCTTAGTTAAAATAGCTTTGCAGGCAGGAAATGTAAATAAAATATTTTGTGTGCTTTTGTGTTCATGTTGTTCATCCACCCATATGTAAACTGGCAGTTCTGAGCAAACTAGCATTTTAGTCATCTGTTTGTAAGGTGCTCATATTAAACTCAAAAGTGTATTTTTCTCTAGATCTAAAGTCCCAATACAAATTATGTAATCAATTTAAGCTAAATACACCTGGGGAAGAGAACTGCTTTTTTTAGCAATCCATGAACATTTTTATTGCATTTTTCTTTATGTATACACCTTTATTACATAGAGTTTCTGTATTTTCTTTGGAGAAGAAAGAGCAGTTGGTTCTGCACTGGATGGGGCTCTCAATGCAGACTTTCCTGGTACTTGTCTCCGTGAATGGTTTCTCACTGGATGTGCTCTCTCTAGATAGTTCTGCCTTTTGTATTTCTTTGCCTTGTGGATTTTTTGCAGGGCCTATTTCTCAAAGAGACACATTTTAACTTTATAAAAGGTTAAACTCATGGAAATGGTCACCTGGTGTGTGTATGGGATGCAGAGGAGGAGTAATAAGAAAATATCCCTTGGAGAAAGAAGAGAAAGTTTTCAGAGAATGGGTTCCATGATTAGAGGAGAGCACATCTCACTCTGCCTTACAATGTTGGCCAGTTGTCAAGACCTCAAATGGTGCGATGAACCAAGAAGGATGATCCTGGGTTAAGAGTTCGTGAATGAGGCAGGGCACACTGCTGCAGAAACACTGGACTGTGTCAACAGACATTTCACTGGACTGTCACCAAATAGTAACAACTGACCACCAGAGGGCTTTCCTACTTTTTTGGCACTGCAGAGTATCCTGAGACTTTATTTAGAATAATCCTCAGTGAAAATTAAATCATTTTTTTGCCAACATATGAGGATGCTTGAACTTCAACTTCAACAGATTTAAAGAAAATTCTTGCTATGCAAAGACCATTATTTTTTGACAGTGATCCTGGGGGTCAGTCCATGTTTTCTGCACAGTGTTTGAGAGGGGGACCTGGGAAAGGGACTCCCCTGTTTTCCACATGGAAGGATGGCACTCCACCTTAGCTTCCAATGGAACCAACAAATTTCATCTACTGGAAGGGGGACTATATAACCCCACATGCTGCAATGTTCCCAAATTCCTCAAATTACAAAGAAACTTACTTTTCCAGATAACTCTAATAACTAGGTGACACCAAAAACCTGGCAGTGAACAACCTAAAAAGTGTTCTTGCACTAACAAGGTTGCTCTCACGCTTGCATTATAAAAACAAAGAGCAAAAATGTAGGGTTCCATGGAACAAAATAGAGAGCCCAGAAATAAACCCACACACTTATGGTCAATTCATCTATAACAAAGGAGGCAAAAATATACAATGGAGAAAAGAGAGTCTCTTCAATAAGTGGTGCTGGGAAAACTGGACAGCTATATGTAAAAGAATGAGATTAGAACATCTCCCCACATCATATACAAAAATAAACTCAAGGGCTTCCCTGGTGGCACAGTGGTTGAGAGTCCACCTGCCGATGCAGGGGACACGGGTTTGTGCCCCGGTCTGGGAAGATCCCATATGCCGCAGAGCGGCTGGGCCCGTGAGCCATGGCCGCTGAGCCTGCGCGTCCGGAGCCTGTGCTCCGCAACGGGAGAGGCCACAACAGTGAGAGGCCCGCGTACCGCAAAAAAAACAAAAAAAAAAACAAAAAGAAAACTCAAAATGGATTAAAGACTCAAATATGAGACCTGAAACCATAAAACTTTTAGACGATGACATATGCAGAACAAACACACTTTGACAGAACTTGTAGCAATATTTTTTGGGTCTATCTCTTAAGGCAAAAGAAATAAAAGCAAAAATAAACAAATGGGACCCAATTAAATTTAAAACTTAAAAGATTTTGCATAGCAAACGAAACCATTGACAAAACTAAAATAAAACCTATAGAAATGGAGAAAATATTTGCAAATTAATGACCAATAGAGGGTTAATATCAAAAAATATATAAATAGCTCATACAACTCAACAACAAAAAAACAAACAACCTGATTAAAAATTGGGCAGAAGACATGAATAGAGATTTTTCCAAAGAAGACATACAGATAGACAACAGGTACATGAAAAGATGCTCAACGTTGCTGTAAGAAGAAAGCAAATCGAAACCACCTGACAGGTGTAAGATTATCACCTTACACCTGTCAGAATGGTTATCATCAAAAAGACCACAAATAACAAATGTTGGCAAGGATGTGGAAAAAAGGGAACACCTCTACACTGTTGGTGGAAATGTAAACTGTGCAGCCACTATGGAAAACAGTATGGAGAGTTATCAAAAAACTAAAAATAGGGCTACCATATGATCCAGCATTACCACTCCTGGGTATATATGCAAAGAAAAGAAAAACACTAATTCCAAAAGATACATGCTCCCCAACGTTCATAGCACCTAGAGTATTATGCTAAGCAAAATACACCAGACAAAGACAAACACTCTATAGTATCACTTGTATGTGGAATCTATAAAATAAAGCAAACAAATGTATGTAACAAAACAGAAACAGACTCAGATGTAGAGAACTAGTTCTAAGAGATACTGTATGTAAGAGATACCAACTACTATGTATAAAATAGATAAGCAACAAATATATATTATATAGCACAAGGAAATATAGTGACTATTTTATAAGAACTTTAAAAGGAGTATAATCTATAAAAATACTGAATATTGATGTTATACCCCTGAACCTAATGTAACATTGTAAATCAATTATACTTCAATAGAAAAAAATTGTGTAAGCTTCAGGTCCTGAAAAATCTTGATTAAAAATAACATTAAACAAAACAAAACAAAAAAAAAGTGGAGGGTTCCACTTGGAACAAAATTCACACTCTGTCCAGGTCTCACTGTCTCCCTATGAAATAATGGCAGACTGGAGTTTTGATGGGTAAGTAACTTTCTTCCCTTGACCTCATGTGTTTTCTTTTTCCCTAAGAGAGCCAAAGCCTTTCCTTATGCTCTGTGACACTGTACACGTTGTTCTAAACTATTTTGTTATCCCAGATGAGACTATGCACAAAATTACTAAAATATTTTATTTCAGGTATAGCTTAATTTGTGGACTGATATTTATATACACTGGGTTGGCCAAAATTTTCGTTTGGGTTTTTCCATAACATCTTATATATATATATATTTATCTTTGCTACATATTTATGACTTAATTACAAATAAAATACCCATAAATGAGAGTCTGCCTAGTGGCTTTATGAATGAGTACATTGTACCCCTGGATACCGGACCTATTGTAATTCTTACATAGTAGTGTATTAAAAACAATTGTGGACAGAAGACAATCAGCCTACAAGCCTGAGAGACCCTTACCGAGGCTTTAAAACAGGCTGGCAGATAATATTTTTTACATTTCTTTTTTTTTTTTGCGGTACGCGGGCCTCTCACTGTTGTGGCCTCTCCCGTTGCGGAGCACAGGCTCCGGACGCGCAGGCTCAGCGGCCATGGCTCACGGGCCCAGCCGCTCCGCGGCATGTGGGATCCTCCCGGACCGGGGCACGAACCCGTGTCCCCTGCATCGGCAGGCGGACTCCCAACCACTGCGCCACCAGGGAAGCCCTGTTTTTTACATTTTTAAAGTAAAAAAGAATAAGGAGGAGGAGGAGGTGGAGGAAAAGCCAGAGGAGGAAGTAGATAAGGAGAAGGAATAGAGAGCAAATGTTACCAAAAAGCCTAAATATTTACCACCTGACTCTTTACAGACAAGCCCCTGCTTTAGAATAAAAACAACCATCTTTTTATTTTAGATAACAATGTAGTCTTTTCACAGAAACGTGTATGTGCATTTTATAGAAAGGAGAGAAGTATTGACTATAGTGCTGCAAAAAACATTTTTTTATAGCCCCATCTTATCAGCATGAGAAACTGTAGAGCAAAGTGGATCAGGACATGAAGAAGAGGTAGCCAACCATAACTTTGAAAGCTAACTTAAATTTTAACGAACTTAAGCTTTGTACCCCCTGACTTCACACATGAGGAGTGCATCAGAGCTCTGCAAGGCTCTTTCAACACCACTGTGTTGATATTTTCGAATGCTGTCCGAAGTAACTCCATTTCCCTCTCCTAATCCTTCATAGCAATTCAAGGCCTCTTTGGAAATGTGGGCTAGTTCAGCCCTGTTAGGTTAGTAGTTGCAACAGTTAAGTCTAGCTTTAAATGGCTTGGCTTTAAATGATAGTAATTGCTCTTTAGGCTTCCGAAATATTTTTTTCCCTATTCTTTTGTTTGATAGTATCTTCAGTCAGGATCTCGGAACACATTTCAATCAACTAACTTTGAATCTCCTAAAGGATAGGTAGCTTCTTTTCACCCCCATTTGTTAGCATTAGTCCCAGGAATCTTTGTTTCCTAACCCGAGACCTGAACTTTCTTTATGTCTCCTTTGGATGGCCAGATCTTATAGTCTAGAATTACTTAGGTGAGTAGACAGTTTAGGGTCCATCCTTTTCTAAAGCTAAAAATACATGAGCAATTTTTTTCTTAATTAGGTACAAAGTTGGACCGTGATTTTATGTAACAACTCGCACATTCGAGTTTTACTTATTTGAAATCAATATAGCATTATTTTAAAACTTGAAGTGTACGTTTTATTTAGAAAATTATAATAAATATTAGTTGTTTATTAAGCAAAATTCAACAATTATTTTAGGTCAAAAGTGTGTCATCAATTCTCATCTATTTTAGTGCAGAGTACATAGACAAAATAGTACACTTATAGCTTTTAAAGTTCTTTCACATTTTGAGGTATAGATTGCATGAGTATATCTGTTTTTGGAAAATAGAAAATTAGGTATAGTGAGGGAGAATGACTCATCAATGGCCACTTGGAAGATCAAGACATTAAACCTGGGAATTTAATATTTGATTCATAATTATTCCCAGAAAAAAGGTAGGCTTTCAACTTAAATTTAGCAGGTATTTTAGCTTTACTAACATATGCACTTTTGCCAGTAAGGGAGTAGAATTGTCACATCTTTCTCTCAGCTAGTCCATTAAAATAATTAAGTAGAACTAATGATGTTGAATTTATATTTGTTGTTTTTAGGTTGAGACTATAAAATCCAGTTGACTTGATATAAAAGGAAATGCAGGTTTAGGATGTCAGTGCCATGTCAGAGTTCTTAGCTGACTTCCAAGTTTGATGCACATCCAGTAACATTCAGTCGCTGTTCCTTAATTTGAGGCTGAAGATCTTATGTTTTAAATTTTGGGAACTTGATACTATGTTTAACCCAACGTAGGAACACCTCCTGAATTCACAAAAATATTCCCTCAGTATTTTCAATGTTTTATATCTGTACAGTCTTCACAATTATTTTACCTGAATTATTTCACTTGATTCTCATAAAGCCTTGGACAATAATATGTATATATGTGTGTGTGTGTGTGTGTGTGTGTGTGTGTATGTATGTACACATACATATAAAATTTCCATTTTGCAGACAATTTAAGACTATACAATAAGGGTGTATATATTGACTTCTATTATTTTTTCCATTAAACTCTTTTTCTGAAATAGCTCCATTGTTTTCTTTCCCAAATAATTTGAAAGAGACTATGAAGAACAATTCTTAATATTTTTGTTAATTGAAAAAATAACTTAGGGACTTGTGTTATAGATAATTTAACTACTTTTTAAAAAAATAGTAAAGGAATATAGTAGGAAAACAATTGAGTTGTTTTTTAATGTCAGAAATATTTAGTTAGGATACAATGCTGTTAACTATTACATATTATATAGGTCAAGACTTCTTGGAACTGACCCAATATACAGACACCCTTGAACAATGAGGGGATTAGGGATGTCAACCCTCCTGGCAGTCAGAAATCCACTTATAAATCTTTATAATCGGCTCTCCCTATATGAGGTTCCGCTATATAGTTCGTTCCTGGCTACATGTGTCTCCACATCTGAAGATTCAACCAACCGCAGACTGTGTAGTTCTGTGGTATTTACCATTGAAAAAAATCCACATTTAAGTGAACCCATGTAGTTGAAAACTATGTTTTTCAAGGGTCAACTGTATACTTATATATATGTATATATATTTACATTAAGTTATAAATATACTTTAATTTATATTTAATCTATTAAGATATTTTTTAGTATACCATTTTTCAACAGAAAGGTTGACACTGCTTAGTTTACAACATCTTTAATCCTAGAAGGGTGAACGAGAAAAGTAATACATTGCAATAGAAGATATTCTAATAATTTACATCAGTTGGCCAATCATTTTACTCTTGTGAGAATAACAAGATTACACGTCCTTCTTTGATGAAATAGTTTCCTGACATACCTTTGACAAAACAAGATACAGTGTCATCAACTGAATGAGAGAGAAGGATATGAGATATTCAAAGGAAGGTGAATTTTCTTAATTCAGAATGACTTCAGAAATCTTCATAAAAGTGAAGCTTGTATTTCAGATATTTTGAAGACTGAAAAATTAACTCACGGAAGCGGTAATGTTGTAATTAAACTCATGTTGGCCAAGCCCATGCTGAAAAAACAGTAGCACATAAAAACCACCAAAGCAAAGGAACATCGCAGCTAAATGAGTGTCAGTGTTTTAAAAATACGTAGAAGTTCTCAAATGACAATTTAAGAAGATAAAAATGAAAAAGAACACTGGGTTCATATGTTACCTATTATCAAAAGTGAACATGGATATGGAGGGGAAGACATAATGGATATGGAGGGGAAGACATACATGCCACAAAATCCAACGCAAGAATAGCTCGGCTCAGAACAAGGCTTTTCCAGTAGTTGCTGATTTGCTACCTCTCACAGTACATGTAAAGGTAAAAGAATCATAAGGCTCTTGGGAACCTGGATTATCAGTGCTAAATAAAAACAAGTACACATTCCCTTCCTTAATTAAGCTGGCTCACTGCAATAATGTTCCACTATTTCAGCTCTAACATAGCATCCTCTAGCTGCATGGAGCTATTGAGCACTTAAAATGTGGCTAGTGTGCTTAAGAAATCAACTCTTTAAATATTTTAGAATTTTAATTATTTAAAATTTTAAAAGCCACATGTGGCTAGTGGCCAGCATATTGAATGGCACATAAGACTCTTAGATTCTTGCTGTTGGATAAGGCAAATCTGTATTTTGTCATCCAATTTTCTTTTTCATACCAATGAACAACTATCCCTACCTTTTTCATTTCCTTCTCAAGTAGGTTAATAAAAGTGGCAAGAATCATAAAAACATTAGTCTTCTAAGCAATGGTTCTTTTAATGCCATTTGAGTCCCCCTTTTCTCCAAATTAGAAATAGCTTAATACTGCCTTAATGTAAATTTATTTATTTACATCTTTATTGAGATACAGTTGATTGACAATTTTATACAAGTTTCAGGTGTACAGCAGAGTAATACACATCGTATGGTAAATTTAGAATTCGTTTATTCTTTTGATGGAGAGAGAGGAGAGATGGATCCATACTGAAATCAATCAGCCAAGGGCAATGGGAAGGCTGTGGTTATGCAGCAACACGGACAGGACCTCCCCTTCCTTCCTCCTTGTCTCCTCAACCGTGTGCCTGCCTCTGATCTCCTTCTTTATCCATAACATGTTACATACGTTGGGGGGGAGTTAAGCCACTTGTATTTTTCTGCCATTGTCACTACCTGTGTGGCCTTGGTCAATTCACTTACTCTTTTAACCTTTAGCTTAATTCAAAATGAAGTAGTTGGATGAGACCACGGGTTTGAAACTACGCATAATGGAGAATAGTGAGGCCAGTTATATGTGGAAATCTCCAGGCATCCAAACTCACAATAAAACGACGACAAGCATATAAACAGAAAAAAAAAATGTGCAGATAAACAGTGGTCTTTAAAAACATCATTTACAGGCATGGAGTTTGCTCCCCTAAAACGAGATAAAGACTAGGTCTCATTTTTCAATTTTAAAATTGGGTGAATTGTGTGTTTTTATAAAATTATGAGACATACCATTTTAAATAATGCCAGAAAACATGGTAATTGTTTTTCTAAAAAATCATTAGTTATCTTAAGATTGAGTTACGTCTTCTAAATAATTAGGGAAGTGACTGGAGTGGGAAACTGGACGGGAGTGAAGTTATTTGATGTCTGACTTACGAGAAAGTCAGATAAAGACCATCACAAAACAACACAATTGTGCTTGTATTGATGCACAAAGTCTAATTTTATCAGAAAAGACATATTTTTAGTGTAAGAAAAATTTACTAGTTCTTAGCTCCACTGGCAAAAAGTACTTATATATACATCCCTGCACAAAATCAAAAATGCTGAAAATTAAGTAGGAAACTTAGTATGTATACATAATGGGGGACACCTCCTGTCTTCACGCTCACAGTGAGGGTCAGGGGATTTAGGTTAAGGACACTTTCTTCTTTTTATTGGGTCACACGTATAGCATATCTCCATATAGGATCTAGGAATCCTTTCTTTAGGTTATTCACTTTTAAACTAGATATTATTTGTTTTCGAGCTTTCTGATTACATTTACTTTTTAAAAATGATTTTTCAAAATACGTTGGTTTTAATGTAGTAAATACTACTGATTATTAAATTAAAGCCAAATAAAAATCATAAACGTTCTCTTTTTTTTTTTTTTGAGGTACGCGGGCCTCTCACTGTTGTGGCCTCTCCCGTTGCGGAGCACAGGCTCCGGATGCGCAGGCTCAGCGGCCATGGCTCACGGGCCTATCTGCTCCGCGGCATGTGGAATCTTCCCGGACCAGGGCACGAACCCGTGTGGCCTGCATCGGAAGACGGACCCTCAACCACTGCGCCACCAGGGAAGCCCCATACACGCTCTCTTTAAACAATATTGTTTTATGTAGTGTTTTATGGGCTGGAAATGTAAAACATTTTCTGGACTGGAATCATGCCTTGTTTCCTGTTCTTGTCCTATCAGCAATTATATTATTTACTTTCTGAGAGTGAGAGTGAGAGAAAGAAGAGAGAGAGAAAGCACTTATCTTCCACACTGAGATTCTGATGATGACATACAGATCCTCTAATGGGATCTGACTAAATAATATTGTGCTGTTTACAGCTTTAAAGTCTTAGAATCACTTCACTGCTTCTTTTTCAGAAAATTTCAAGAATCTATCAACACAATGATTCCTCTTATGGTTTTAAGTTAAGTCCGTGTTAGGGATGATTTTTTGAAACAAATGCATTAAACGTTAACAGTGTTTTTACAACAATGGACCACATTCTAGTCTCCTTGATAAAGAAAGTGAAAGAAAAAAGCACAACATGCATTAGTCCTAAATCAGGAAAACTAATGAATTTTAATTTGTCAGATACGGTTGAGGGTCTAGATTATGTTTTGATGGTTGCTCTAATTAGAATTGTGAAACACTAAAGATCTCATATACACTTTAGATACATTGGCTCAATCAGAACTGTTTTAATACAAGCTGCTTCATGTAGATGCTGTACAACAGTATCTTTTTGTACCTTTTTCCTTCAACAACTGCTGAAGTCT
Organism: Delphinapterus leucas; assembly: GCF_059928025.1. Lineage (NCBI taxonomy): Eukaryota > Metazoa > Chordata > Mammalia > Artiodactyla > Monodontidae > Delphinapterus > Delphinapterus leucas. The sequence continues at coordinate 66,158,038 of NC_143137.1, read as the reverse complement.
TCATTTACACTGAACAAATTATCCTGAGCAGAGGGTAGGAAGCAATCAGCAAGGTGTAGCTGGAAATAGGTCTATTCTCATTACATGTTGGAAAGGGCCAGGGGACATGACATTTGTCCAGCCTAGTAAGGGGGTACTCTATTAAGAGGAAAAACACAAAAGCAAAAAGAAAACCCAGAAAAAAACATAAACACTGTTGAGCTGTTGTCCTCCTGAGAACACAGATAAAGGAAAATTTGAGAGAGTATGTGGTTTATGCTGTAGACATTTTCTGCTATGGCACATGATGGCAAATGAAGACAAGCCTTTTAGGGCAGATTTTCTGTTCTCTTTTCTACAGTAATTCCAATTTCACTTTCTCTTAGGGACTCACCAGATTACATTGTTATGTGTAAATAGAGGGAAAAAAACAGTGGGCAAAGAAAAAAATATTCAAAAGAAATTTGGAAAAGAGTATTTTTTAAAAGATGGGTAGAGATTTAATTCTATTTCTGATTAAAGTGAAAATAGAAGAATTAGATTATGAGGTCGATTTGATACCCAAGGCTGCTGACCTCTTCCTGAGCTTTTCTGAATAACAAGATTGGTTATTGTTAGTCTGCCACAGTAAGGAATAAGTGGTAGAATCCTGGAAACATACTTCACTCCACCATGATAAAAAGCCCACAAAATCTTTTACCCCAAAATATGATTAGAAGTGTTGATTCAGCACTTTTAGAATTAGATTGTAATTTTTAAAAGGTCATTTTAATGAACTTTTCTCTATGATTTATACACTCATTATCGTAATTAAAGTAAGAAGAAACCACCAATACTCATTTGGGGTGACTATGTATCCTTTGCTCACCCAAGATGACATGTTTACTTAAAATGGCAATGATAATTGATGCTTGACTATGTTTCATCTAATTCCAGTATCATATCTAAATATTTATATAGTGGCTTTAAAGAGAATTTGTAGGTGTCACATTACATAATTTAATGGCAGATTAACTTTCTGTTTTAAGATCTAAAAGAAGGAAATTCAAATTGATAGCAGAGATAATTCTACTTTCTGAAAACTATTCCAGTACTGGATGCTAGTGAACACCAGGTAACAATTTGAGAGTGACAAACACTCTACTGAAACATTCTATTGTTTAAAGAGCATTATTTGGGATAACTAATCTCAGAAAAATTGCTAAGACCAGTAAATGAATCAGAATTTATATAACTGACTCCTTATGATGGTAGCAGTAACGAGATAAAATTGGATTATTTGGCTACAGAGTAAGTCAAAACTATATTTGTCCTACTTTGGTAACTTATAGCACAATTATCTATACTTCTAATAATTGATATAATTTTGCTTTCTGAATCTGATTAGTGAAATGAGGAATGTCCTCATCTTTTTACTAAACTTTCAAAATTTCTTGGTATTTCAATGAAAATTTCACAGCGTTTATAATAAGTTAGGAAGAACACAGCTAACATAATTTCTTTATAAAAGCTAAATAGTTTTCTTCTTTCTTATATTTTCTATGTGAAGTTACTATTTGAATGCTGTTTTTGTTGTTTTCCTTTCAATAAACATAAACGATTTTTTGTGATTCTATTTAATGTCTATAGCTGACAATTACAGGTAATTTTAAATTTTCTTTCATTTTATTTTGAAAAATGTTTTCAGCTTAATATTTTTCTCTGAGTCCTATTATTTCAGAGATAAGTATAGTTTTATTTCCATAAAACATTATTGTGAAGTACTTTATACTTTTATATGAAAGGACACACAATGAAAGGTATGCTCAGTAAACTTTTACAAAGAACACATTTCAATCACGACCAAGATCAAGAAATATTGTACAACTTACTGTAGATTATAGGTTTACAAATGTAAATATACACTCCTAAACACTATTGTTTAGTTCTTTTTTTACATTCTATATACATGATATCTTACAATATATATTATTTTGTATTTGGCCTCTTTCACTCAAAATTTTTAAAAATAGCCATGTTATTTAATGTAGCTATGGTTTGTTTACTTAAATTGCTCCATTATATTTCTTGTATGGATAACCTATACCACAAATTCTTTATCCATTATGCCATTAATGGGCATTAAAATTGTTCCCAGTATTTGATTATTGTGAATAATGGTGCATTAAACGTTCTTATCTTTGGGTACAATGTATATGCTTTTCCTTTGTTTATACCTAGAAGTAAATTTGTTCGGGTGTAGAGAATGTATATGTTCAATGCAACAGATAAGCCCAAATGAGTTTTACAGAGTGGTTGTGCCAGTCTGTGTACCCTACCAGTAAGCTAGAATAGTTATGTCTGTGCTAGATTATTTGCCCATATCTGATACTGTGGGTCCATCAATGTAATCGTTCGGGTGGCTCTGTTATTGCTGCCTTTTGGGTTTCCCTGATAACTAATGATGTCAAAGACCTTTCCATATGTTTCTTGTCCATATTGATATCCTCTTTTGTGAAGTGCCTAATCAAGTCCTTTGCTATTTTTCTAATTTTGACTAACCTCTCTTTCTTATTAATCTGTAGGTGGTCTGTAAATCCTCTCAGTAGAAACACTTTGCTGGGTGTATGTTTTGGAAACGTCTTTACTCTATTTGCTGTTTGCCTTTTCATTCTTTTAGTGGTGTCTGTTGTGAACAGAAATTTTTGATTTTAATGAAAAGAAATTTATAATCATGACCTTGAGATTAGTGTTTTTAGTTTCATTTTTCAAAAAGTTTTTCCAAGCTTATAAAGACTTTCTCATATCATTTTCTAGAAGGTATATTGTTCTTTCTTTTACACTGTTGTTAACAGTTTCACTAGAACTAAATTTTCTGTGATATGAAGGAGAGATCATGCTTCATATTTTCCATGTAAATATCCAAATTTCTCAGTAACATATACTGAAAATACCATCATTTCCCCACTAATCTGCAATATTTCCTTTGTTACAAATCAAAGGTACTTATATCTGGGGCCTGTTTTTAGATTCTTTTCTATTTCTATGATCTATTTCTCTTTTTACACTTATACTGTCTTAATGATTGTACATATAAAAAGCCTTGGTATCAGGCAGAACAAAAACTCTCATTTTGTTATTTTGTTTTTGTTCAAAAGCCTCTAGAGTCTCTGGGTGATTTTAATTTTCATATATATTTTAAATTCATTGAAGTTCAAAAAATGTTTGAAGATAATACTGAATTTTCAAACCTACATAGTATATTCTGTCTCTTTTATGGATCTTCCTTAATTTATTTCAATATTTTATATTTTTACCCATGAGTTTATGTATAATTTATCATATATATTACATATTTGCAAATTATTTCAGGTGTCATCTTTTTTAAATGCAAATTTCTGTTGCTAGTAGATAAAAATGCCATTGACCTTTTTATGCTGAACTTGCAACTAGCAATTAAGGTAAACACACTCAATTTAACTACTTTACCTGTTGGTATTTTTTTGATTTCATATGAACATAATAATGTCACATGGAAATGAAGAAACTCCCATTTATTCTTTTTCAATTATTTTACCATGTGCCTCTTTTTTCTTGTCTTATTGCAGTGGGTAGAATCTCCAGTAAAATTTTGCATGTAAGTAACAAGACCAGGTATTGTTTGCCTTTTACTTAATCTCAAAGTAAATATTTTAATTATTCAACATTAATTATGTTAATTATACGGTCTTTAAAAAGCTTTTTTATAGATCAAATTTCCTGTTCATTTCTAGTTCAATATGAGGCTTTGCATAAAGGATATTGGCTTTAAGAAAATGCCTTTATTTAACACGTTAAAAAGTTATATAAGATTTTCCCCTCTATTTAATTAATGTGGATAATTACATTAATTAATTTTGAATGTTAAACCAATTCTGCATTTCTACAGCATATATAATTAGGCTGTGAAGTATTATTAGTTTCATTTCACATGTGTAAAATTTTTAAATTAAAGATACAAAAATGATTTGCCAGTCAGTGGCTGAGGAATGGAAGAAAACATATATTTGTTTCTTAATCTTGGCTCATTTCACTATTAGTTATTACAGTGAAATGAGTAGAAACTTTAAACAATAATTGCATTCAAATATTATAACTGTATAGCATAATTTTATAATTTGGGTCACTCTTTCATCACTCACGGCCTAATTTTTCTCTTTAAAATGAGGTTCGTAGTTGGTATTAAATATAAATATTAGTAAAGGACAAAATATAATGCACAAGAACAGTGGATTTTTTTTTTTTCTTTTTGCGTTACACGGGCCTCTCACTGCTGCGGCCTCTCCCGTTGCGGAGCACAGGCTCCGGACGCTCAGGCTCAGCGGCCATGGCCCACGGGCCCACCTGCCCCGCGGCATGCAGGATCCTCCCGGACCGGGGCACGAACCCGCATCCCCCGCATCAGCAGGCGGACTCCCAACCACTGCGCCACCAGGGAAGCCCGAACAGTGGATTTTTTAAATGTCTTTATTATTATAAATTATGATGGTTTTAACTTCAAATGTTCTTAATAACCTAGAAATATTTTGTTCTTAATAACCTAGAAATTATAGAAAACAAAGTATATTTCTTACAAGTGTAAACGCTCCTGCTGTGGATTTAAAATTATATTCTTTTGCTCTCCTGCTTTATGCACAGATTTTTTCCTGTGTTATGCTTCTGCTGTCCCTTATACAGACACTATTATTGTACTATAAGGTACTTTGTCCAAAAGGTGTTATACACCTTTTACAGAGACCTTGTAATAGTTACATTATGAAATGCATATCACACAACTGAAAACCAAATATTCTTTGGTGTGATAAAAAGACAGAAATACTGTGTAAAAAGTCAAGAGAGGTAAAACAAAATGAAGTGGGTAGTGGGGACAAGTCAGGTTCACTGATTGGATGACTGAATATTGCTATGCTGGCAACCTCCATTAAAATTCTATATATGTATTCTGTAGAAATTAACAAGATGATTATAAATTCATATAGCAATGAAAGACACCTGGGGTAGCCAAATAGTACTGAAGAAGCAAAACAAAGTTAGAAAATTCATACTTCCCAAATTCAAAACCTACAAAGCTCCAGTAACTAAGACAGTGCTACTACCACAAAAATACACATATAAATCAATGGAATAGAGTTGAAAGTCCAGAAATAAACTAACATTTATGGTCAAATTATTTTTCACAAGATTGCCAAGGTAATTCAATGGGGGAAAGAATAGTCTTTTGAATAAATGATACTGGAACAACTGGATATTCACATACACCGGAATGATGTTGGACCCTACCACACACCATAAACAAAAAATAACTCAAAACGGATCAGGGATTTAACATAAGAGTTAAAGCTGTCAAACTCTTAGAAGAAAATATTGAAGTAAATCATTATGACCTCAAATTAGTCAATGGTTTCTCAGAAAGGACAACAAAAGCACAGTGACAAAATAGAAAATTGATCTTATCAAAATAAAAAAACCTTTTGTTCTTCAAAGGATATTATCAATAAAGTGAAAAGATATCCTATAGAATGGTAGAAAATATTATTTGCAAGTCACATAACTGATAAGGGACTTATATCTAGAATATATATAAAGGAAACTTAAAACAATAATAAAATATAAACAACCCAATTTAAAAATGGACAGAGGATTTAAATAGATATTTCTCCAAACCAGATATACAAATAGGCAATAAGCACAAGAAACAATGCTCAGCATCATTATTCGTTAATAAATCTCAAATCTAAAAAATTTGCTAAGAAGGTAAATCTCATGTCAAGCATTCTTACCACACACACACACACACACACACACACACACACACACACGGACACAAGGAAACTTTTACTGGTGGTGGATATGTTTGTTTTCTTGATCATGGTGATGATATCACAGGGGTACGCATATGTCTAAACTCATGAATTGCATTAAACATGTGCAGTTTTTGGTTCTGTATCTCAATTATACCTCAGTAAAACTGTTTAAAAAGTTACAAATCAAAACCACGATGAAATACCATTTGCACTCATTAGGACAGCAAAACAAAAATGAAAAAATATCAAGTGTTGACAGATATGGGAAGAAGTTAGAATCCTCGTACATCACTGGTGGGATTGTAAAATGGTGCAGACACTTTAGAAAATTGTTGGGAATTCTTCAAATATACAGCTATGTTATCCAGTATTTCTACTCCTAGACATTCAAGACAATTGAAAATATCTGTCCACACAAAAACTTCTACACAAATATTCATGGCAATATAAATCATATTAGCCAAAAAGTGGAAATAATCCAGATTCCCATCAATTGATGCATGGATCAGCAGAATGTGATATATCCATAAAGAGAAAATTATTTCATCATAATCAACGATGCTCCAATATAAAAGAAAAAAATTTTTTAAAGCAATGAAATACTGACACATGCTACAACATGGATGAGCCTTGAAAACATTATGATAATTTTAAGAAGCCAATAATGAAAGGCCACATATTGTGTGATTTCATTTACACAAAATGTTTAAATTAGGCAAATCCATAAAGCAGATGCGTAATTGCCAAGGCTGAGGGGAGGAAGCAATGGTGAATAATTGTTCATGGGCATGGGTTTCCTTCTGGGGTGATGAAAATGCTCCAAAATGTCATGGTGATGGTTGCACAGCTCTGTGAATATAATAAAACCAACTGTACCATTTCAAAGTGTGAATTTTATGGTATATACATTATAAATCAACAGAGCTGGGGTTTTTTTGAGGGGTGGATGCTTCTGTTTTTTTAAAGCAACTGCAGTGAGGGTAGGAAATGTGGGCTTTTACATTACATAGATTTATTTCACATCCTAGCTCTCACCTCTTACTAACTAATATTAGCCAAGTTTATTGATATGTTTGATACAATATCTATACGAGTAGTAGAAGTTTAAATGAAATCTTTTCAGTTTTTCCTCAAACTTCCTTGATTCAAAGACTCACCTCCAGCAATAGCCAAACTACACATTTCTAGGAACCCACTCCTAGAGTCTGATTCAGTAGGGCTTAGATAAGGATCACAATTTTGTGTTTAAACATATGCCTTAGGTAATTCTTATGATCAGATAAAGCTCAGGGAAATAACGATAACCTTGCTAAATGGGTGCTCAATAAATACTAGTTTTTCTCTATCTTCTCCTATGCCAGTACCACTTTAAGAAAATACGTGTAACTAACATAATATTGTACATCAACTATATTTCAGTGAAAAATAAAATATGTGTTTGTGTGTGTATATGTGTTTATAATGTATGTGATTATACGTGACTATACACTTATTCATATACATCGGAGATTCCATTTCAAAATTTCTACGGAAAGTATACCTTAGCTGCTTAAGAAATTTCAAGGTTGAAAATGGACATATGCAGCTCTAGCTAATATTTTTTAGAGCCCAGGATATGCAGATCTAACACAGATCAATGTTAGTATGTAACCATGGCTTACCACTGGCACATTTTTTTCCTTCAAAAAAAGCAAACAACTTTGTAACAGGTTTTAAGCATTACAATCTCAAGCTACTCCTTGATAGAAACTTGTCTTCTATATATACTAAATAATTTAGTAACATGAGCAGTCTTTGCACAATAGACGTCAAGTAATTGCCTAGCAGGGGTGTTACAGATTTTATATGAAGGTGTGTGGGTAGAGACGTGTGAGCAAACCTGGAGAACAGCCATATGCACTTTCCCTAACTGTAGTCAGGATTCTCAGCATCACACACTCTCATTAGCACCAAATTTTATGAAATTTATTTACATGTTATAAAAAATGTCAAGTCAAATATAAATAGACTGGACTAAACATCTGTGATTACTGAAATCAACACATTTCCTCTATTAAATATGCTTTCCCTGAGGAACATCTTCCTGCAGAGCAAGAAAATTATTCCAAATTCCCTTTAGAAGGTTTCCATATGAAGAAATGGCCTCTGTCTTTCCTGAAAGATGCTCAAGTGTCTATCAAAAACAGTATTTGTTTTAAAAAACACAAATAAAAAGTACTGTTTCCAAGTTAGTAGATTCTGGGCAATGTGACAGAGAGAAATATGCACAGCGCTCTTATGAAATTCATTATCATGTTATATCTACTCTTAATTAACTTTATCAATTAATATAAACAGAAGTGTCTGGATGCATATATCAGTCCTTCATTAACATTTAGCATTCATCTGCTCTGTGGCTTACTTAGTCTCTGCCATTTGGTTAAGTGCCGTACTTTACTTTGCTTTCACCACACCTTCCAAAAGATGTGCAGGATTTTGTGGTGGTCGCTTAAAAACATTGGACCTAGAGTCCCACGGAAACCTGTACTTTAGAAACAGTGTAGAATGAAGACAAGTGAATCACATGGAAAATTGTATAACTTTTATTTTCTGTTTTTCTACTTTAAGCCTTCTGATAATTCCAATACTTTTCACCAGATTTCAATTATTCCCAGCACCATTTTCCTCTCTGAACTCACAGAATAACAGTCTTTATAATATGGTAACTCAGAACACAGGAGGTCTCCTATAATATGACTGAAAATACTAAATCAAATTTCACATTATTTGGGCTTTTCTATGTAGATAGAGCCAGAAGAAGCCACACTGAATAGTATACAGCCACACAAAAAAATTATCTTTGACAAGATACGGGTTTAAAGATAAATAGAGTTTGTGTTTTTGATGCTGAGCTGCATGAGCTGCTTGTATATTTTGGAGATTAATCCTTTGTCAGTTGCTTCATTTGCAAATGTTTTCTCCCATTCTCAGGGTTGTCTTTTCGTCTTGTTTATGGTTTCCTTTGCTGTGCAAAAGCATTTAAGTTTCATTATGTCCCATTTGTTTATTTTTGTTTTTATTTCCATTTCTCTAGGAGGTGGGTCACAAAGGATCTTGCTGTGATTTATACTCAACATCACTAATCATTAGAGAAATGCAAAACAAAACTACAATGAGGTATCACCTCACACCAGTCAGAATGGCCATCATCAAAAAATCTACAAATAATAAACGCTGGAGAGGGTGTGGAAAAAAGGGAACCCTCTTGCCCTGTTGGTGGGAATGTAAATTGATACACCCACTACGGAGAACAGCATGAAGCTTCCTTAAAAAACTAAAAATAGAACTACCACATGACCCAGCAATCCCACTACTGGGCATATACCCTGAGAAAACCATAATTCAAAAAGAGTCATGTACCACAATGTTCATTGCAGCTCTATTTACAATAGCCAGGACATGGAAGCAACCTAAGTGTCTATCGACAGATGAATGGATACAGAAGATGTGGCACATATATATAATGGAATATTACTCAGACATAAAAAGAAATGAAATTGAGTTATTTGTAGTGAGGTGGATGGACCCAGAGTCTGTCATACAGAGTGAAGTAAGTCAGAAAGAGAAAAACAAATACCGTATGCTAACACATATATATGGAATCTAAAAAAACCCAAAAAGGTTCTGATGAACCTACAGCAGAACAGGAATAAAGATGCAGACGTAGAGAATGGACTTGAGGACATGGGGAGGGGGAAGTGTAAGATGGGGTGAAGTGAGAGAGTGGCATGGACATATATACACTACCAAACGTAAAATAGATAGCTAGTGGGAAGCAGCCACATAGCACAGGGAGATCAGCTCGGTGCTTTGTGACCACCTAGAGGAGTGGGATAGGGAGGGTGGGAGGGAAATGCAAGAGGGAGGGGACAGGGGAATATATGTATATGTATGCTGATTCACTTTGTTATACAGCAGAAACTAACACAACATTGTAAAGCAATTATACTTCAATAAAGACGTTAAAAAAAAAAGCTAAATAGAGTTATTTCAAACAGAAATTTGCCTACTCACCCTTCTTAAAACGGGCATCATGTTTAGGAAGGAAGAACGTTAGCTTATTTAGGATGGAAAGGAAAATTAGGAACTATGTATTTCAAAGAAATTTCTTGACAGTGGGTTTAAGTGACATGTCCAAGATCCCATAGCAAGTCACTGACAGAAAAAAATTCCAATCTATTGTAATTGATTCAATATCAGACTTGCTATTCGATTAAGCATATCTCCTAGGATGTTTATGTAGACACATACCGGTAGTAAATTACATTCTTTGCTTCTGGTCAAAGGAAACAATTAGTTAGTAATAACCAAAATATTTAATGGATGATCAATAAGGAAAACTCAAACAGGATTTAATCAAGTTATTAATATCTATATGTTTTTCTTTTTGACCATACATCTCTTTATATCCAAAATCACGTTGGAGCATGTCATTTGATACATTACCTACATCTGTAAGATAGACTTGTGCAGGGCTGCTATGAAAGACTGTATTGCTGTCAACCACATAGCTCTTGGGATGCCCACCTCACAGATTATGATGCAAATGTCTCCCCCAAACATTATGCGGTTTATAACCCTCAAATTATATGCGGCAGTCCTAAGGATGAGAAAAACCCTTTTCTTCCATTAGTTTTCCAGAAGAATCTCTAACATTTGGTCTTTTCCTTGCTATTTTGATTGCACAGGTCTCCCTCTGCAGCTTTAATTGATCAGCACTGAATCTGTCACTTATCCTAACACACTGTATCTCTCTCTCTCTCTCACACCCACCCACCCCCACAAACACAGAAATGCATGTCTGTTTTTTGTTTATTCACTTTTTACTTAAGCTCTACAATAACACTCACTTTTTGGTGCTCATCTCTATGAGTTTACACAACGGCATACCCCACTACAATCAAGATTCAGAACAGGTCCATCACCCTTCAAAACACTATTGTGCTGCCCTTTTTAATGAAGCCCTCTCTTGCCTCAGACCCTGACAACCAATGATCCATTTTCTCTTCTCATAATTTTGTCTTTTCCATAATGTTATATAAAGGTAATCATAAAGTATGTAGACTTTTGAGCCTGGCTTCTTTCACCTAGTATAAAAATTTTGAGGTTCATGTGTGCTGTTGCATGTCTTCAGTTAATCCTTTTACTAGTTGAGTAATATTCCATAGTAAGTATATATCACAATGTGTTTATCAATACATCTGTTCAAGGACATTTGAATTGTTTCTAGCTTTGGTGTTAAAATATTACTGCTCTAAACATACTTGTATAAGTTTTTGTGTAAACAAATGTTTTCATTTCTCGTGGATAAGTACCTTGGGGTGAGACTGCTATGTCATATTATAATCATGTTTAACTTTATAAGAAACTACCAAACCCTTTGCCATATTTGCTGTACCATTTTAGATGCCAACCAGCAATGTATGAGAGTTCCAGCTGTTCTCTATCCGTGCAACCACTTGGCATTGTCAATTGTGCTTTGCTCTCTAGCAGGTATGTAGTGATACCTCATTGTTATTTTATTTGTATTTATCTAATGACTAATGATATTGAGAATCTTTTCATGTGTTTATAACATCTGTAAATCTGCCTTGGTGAAGTGTCTCTTCATATCTACTGCCTATAATTATTGTGTTGTTTCCTAACTATTGAGTTTTGAGAGTTCTTTGTATATTCTAGATACAAAATTATTTTCCACTATGTTATTTGCAAATGTTCTCTTTGACCTAAGGCTCATCCTTTTATTCTCTTAGTAATTAACTTTTATTTATTTATTTAAACATCTTTATTCGAGTATAATTGCTTTACAATGGTGTGTTAGTTTCTGCTTTATAACAAAGTACATCAGCTATACATATACATATATCCCCATATCTCCTCCTTCTTGCATTTCCCTCCCTCCCACCCTCCCTATCCCACCCCTCTAGGTGGTCACAAAGCACCGAGCTGATCTCCCTGTGCTATGTGGTTGCTTCCCACTAGCTATCTATTTCATGTTTGGTAGTGTATATATGTCCATGCCACTCTCTCACTTTGTCCCAGCTTACCCTTCCCCCTCCCTGTGTCCTCAAGTCTATTCTCTACGTCTGCATCTTTATTCCTGTACTGCCCCTAGGTTCTTCAGAATATATATATACATATTTTTTAGATTCCATATATATGTGTTAGCCTATGGTATTTATTTTTCCCTTTCTGACTTACTTCACTCTGTATGACAGACTCTAGGACCATCCACCTCACTACAAATAACTCAATTTTGTTTCTTTTTATGTCTGAGTAATATTCCATTGTATATATTTGCCACATCTTCTTTATCCATTCATCTGTTGATGGACACTTAGGTTGCTTCCATGTCCTGGCTATTGTAAATAGAGCTGCAATGAACATTGTGGTACATGACTCTTTTTGAATTATGGTTCTCTCAGGGTATAGGCCCAGTAGTGGGATTACTGGGTCATATGGTAGTTCTAGTTTTACTTTTTTAAGGATCCTCCATATTGTTCTCCATATTGCCTGTATCAATTTACATTCCCACCAACAGTGTAAGAGGGTTTCCTTTTCTCCACACCCTCAGCATTTATTGTTTGTAGATTTTTTGATGATGGCCATTCTGACTGGTATGAGGTGATACTTCATTGTAGTTTTGATTTTCATTTCTCTAATGATTAGTGATGCTGAGCATCGTTTCATGTGTTTGTTGGCCATCTGTATATCTTCTTTGGAGAAATGCGTATTTAGGTCTTCTGCCCACTTTTGGATTGGGTTGTTTGTTTTTTTGATATTGAGCTGCCTGAGTTGCTTGTAAATATTGGGGATTAATCCTTTGTCAGTAATCTCATTTGCAAATATTCTTTCCCATTCTGAAAGTTGTCTTTTCATCTTCTTTATGTGCTCCTTTGCTGTGCAAAAGCTGTTAAGTTTCATTAGGTCCCACTTGTTTATTTTTTATCTTTATTTCCATTTCTCTAGGAAGTGTGTCCAAAAGGATCTTGCTGTACTTTATATCATAGAGTGTTCTGCCTATATTTTCCTCTGGAAGTTTTATAGTGTCTGGCCTTACATTTAGGTCCTTAATCCAATTTGAGTTTATTTTTGTGTATGGTGTTAAGGAATGTTCTAATTTCATTCTTTTACATGTAGCTGTCCAGTTTTCTCAGCACCACTTATAGAAGAGGCTGTCTTTTCTCCATTGTATATCTTTGCCTCCTTTATCAAAAATAAGGTGACCATATGTGCGTGGGTTTATCTCTGGGTTTTCTATCCTGTTCCATTGATCTATATTTCTGTATTTGTGCCAGTACCATACTGTCTTGAATACTGTAGCTTTGTAGTATAGTCTAAATTCTGGGTGCCTGATTCCTCCAGCTCGGTTTTTCTTTCCCAAGATTGCTTTGGCTATTCGGGGTCTTTTGTGCTTCCATAGAAATTGTCAAATTTTTTGTTCTACTTCTGTGAAAAATGCCATTGGTGGTTTGATAGGGATTGCAGTGCATCTGTAGATTGCTTTGGGAAGTATAGACATTTTTACCATGTTGATTCTTCCAATCCAAGAACATGGTATATCTCTCCATCTATTTGTATCATCTTTAATTTCTTTCATCAGTGTCTTATAGTTTTCTGCATACAGGTCTTTTGTCTCCTTAGGTAGGTTTATTCCTAGGTATGTTATTCTTTTTGTTGCAGTGGTAAATGGGAGTGTTTCCTTAATTTCTCTTTCAGATTTTTCATCATCAGTGTATAAGAATGCAAGAGATTTCTGTGCATTAATTTTGTATCCTGCCACTTTACTGAATTGATTGAATAACTCTAGTAGTTTTCTGGTAGCATCTTTAGGATTCTCTATGTATACTATCATGTCATCTGCAAACAGTGACAGTTTTACCTCTTCTTTTCAAATATGGATTCCCTTTCTTTTTCTTCTCTGACTGCTGTGGCAAAAACTTCCAAAACTATGTTGAATAATAGTGGTGAGAGTGGACAACCTTGTCTTGTTCCTGATGTTCTAGGAAATGGTTTCAGTCTTTCACCATTGATAACAATGTTGGCTGTGGGTTTGTCATATATGGCCTTTATTGTATTGAGGTAAGTTCCCTCTATGCCTACTTTCTGGAGGGTTTTTGTCATAAATGGGTGTTGAATTTTGTCAAAAGCTTTTTGTGTGTCTATTGAGATGATCATATGTTTTTTCTCCTTCAGTTTGTTAATATGGTTTATAACCTTGATTGATTTGCATACACTGAAGAATCCTTGCATTCCTGGGATAAACTCCACTTGATCATGTGGTATGATCCTATTAATTTGCTGCTGGATTCTGTTTGCTAGTATTTTGTTGAGGATTTTTGCATCTGTGTTCATCAGTGATGTAGTTTTCTTTCTTTGTGACATCTTTGTCTGGTTTCGGTATCAGGGTGATGATGGCCTTGTAGAATGAGTTTGGGAGTGTTCCTCCCTCTGCTATATTTTGGAAAGTTTTGAGAAGGATAGGTGTTAGCTCTTCTCTAAATGTTTGATAGAATTCACCTGTGACGCCAACTGCTCCTGGGCTTTTGTTTGTTGTACGAGCTGTAGTCACAGTTTCAATTTCAGTGCTTGTGATTGGTCTGTTTATATTTTCTATTTCTTCCTGGTCCAGTCTTAGAAGGTTGTGCTTTTCTAAGAATTTGTCCATTTCTTCCAAGTTGTCCATTTTATTGGTATACAGTTGCTTGTAGTAATCTCTCATGATCCTTTGTGTCTCTGCACTGTCAGTTGTTACTTCTCCTTTTTCATTTCCAATTCTATTGATTTGTCTTCTCCCTTTTTTTCTTGATGAGTCTGGCTAATGGTTTATCAATTTTGTTTGTCTTCTCAAAGAACCTGGTTTTAGTTTTACTGAACTTTGCTATTGTTTCCTTCATTTCTTTTTCATTTATTTCTGATCTGATCTTTATGATTGCTTTCCTTCTGCTAACTTTGGGGTTTTTTCTTCTTCTTTCTCTAATTGCTTTAGGTGTAAGGTTACATTGTTTATTTGAGATGTTTCTTGTTTCTTGAGGTAGGATTGTATTGCTATAAACTTCCCTCTTAGACCTGCTTTTGCTTCATCCCATAGGTTTTGCGTCATCGTGTTTTCATTATCATCTGTTTCTAGGTAGTTTTTGATTTCTTCAGTGATTACTTGGTTTTTTAATAGTGTATTGTTTAGCCTCCTTGTGTTTGCATTTTTTACAGTTTTTTTTTCCTGTAATTCATATCTAGTCTCATTACGTTGTGGTCAGAAAAGATACTCGATACAATTTCAATTTTCTTAAATTTACCAAGGCTTGATTTGTGACCCAAGATGTGATCTATCCTGGAGAATGTTCCATGAGCACTTGAGAAGAAAGTGTATTCTGTTGTTTTTGGATGGAATGTACTGTAAATATCAATTAAGTCCATCTTGTTTAATGTATCATTTAAAGATTGTGTTTCCCTATTTGTTTTCATTTTAGATAATCTGACCCTTGGTGAAAGTGGGGTGTTAAAGTCCCCTACTATGATTATGTTACTGTCGATTTCCCCTTTTATGGGTGTTAGCATTTGCCTTATGTATTGAGGTGCTCCTATGATGGGTGCATAAATATTTACAATTGTTATATCTTCTTCTTGGATCGATCCCTTGATCATTATGTAGTGTCCTCCTTCTTTGTCTCTTGTAATTTTCTTTATTTTAAAGTCTAGTTTTTCTGATATGAGAATTGCTACTCCAGCTTTCTTCTGATTGCCATTTGCATGGAATATTTTTTTCCATCCCCTCACTTTCAGTCTGTATATGTCCCTAGGTCTGAAGTGGGTCTCTTGTAGACAGCATATATATGGGTCTTGTTTTTGTATCCATTTAGCCAGTCTATGTCTTTTGGTTGGAGTATTTATCCATTCACATTTAAGGTAATTATCAATCTGTATGTTCCTAATACCATTTTCTTAATTGTTTTGGGTTTGTTTTTGTAGGTCTTTTCATTCTCTTGTGTTTCCTGCCTAGAGAAGTTCCTTTAGCATTTGTTGTAGAGCTGGTTTGGTGGTGCTGAATTCTCTTAGCTTTTGCTTGCATGTAAAGGTTTTAATTTCTCCATCATATCTGAATGAGATCCTTGATGGGTCGGGTAATCTTGGTTGTAGGTTTTTCCCTTTCATCACTTTAAATATGTCCTGCCACTCCCTTCTGGCTTGCAGAGTTTCTGCTGAAAGATCAGCTGTTAACCTTATGGGGATTCCCTTATATGTTATTTGTGGTTTTTCCCTTGCTGCTTTTAATATTTTTTCTTTGTAATTAATTTTTGATAGTTGGTTAATATGTGTGTTGGTGTCTTTCCCCTTGGATTTATCCTGTATGGGACTCTGTGCTTCCTGGACTTGATTGACTACTTCCTTTCCCACATTAGGGAAGTTTTCAACTATAATCTTTTCAAATAGTTTCTCAGTCCCTTTCTTTTACTCTTCTTCTTCTGGGACCCCTATAATTCGAATGTTGTTGTGTTTAACATTGTCCCAGAAGTCTCTGAGACTCTCCTCAATTCTTTTCATTCTTTTTTCTTTATTCTGCTCTGTGGGAGTTATTTCCACTATGTTATCTTCCAGGTCAATTATCCGTTCTTCTGCCTCAGTTATTCTGTTATTGATTCTTTCCAGGGAACTTTTTATTTCAATTATTGTGTTGCTCGTCATTGTTTGTTTGCTCTTTAGTTCTTCTAGGTTGTTGTTAAATGCTTCTTTTATTTTCACCATTGTATTTCCAAGATTTTGTATCATCTTTACTATAGTTAGTCTGAATTCTTTTCAGGTCGACTGCCTATTTCCTTTTGTTTTATCTGATGGGTTTTTACCTTGCTCCTTCATCTGCTGTGTGTTTCTCTGTCTTCTCATTTTGCTTTACTTATTGTGTTTGGGGTCTCCTTTTCACAGGCTGCAGGTTTGTAGTTCCCATTGTTTTGGTGTGTCCCCCTAGTGGCTAAGGATGGTTCAGTGGCTTGTGTAGGCTTCCTGGTTGAGGGGGCCTGGTACCTGTGTTCTGTTGGATGAGGCTGGATCTTGTCTTTCTGGTGGGCAGAACCACGTCCGGTGGTGTGTTTTGGGGTGCCTGTGACCTTATTATGATTTTAGGCAGCCTCACTGCTAATGGGTGGGGTTGTGTCCGTGTGTTGCTAGTTGTTTGGCATAGAGTGTCCAGCACGGTAGCTTGATGGTCATTGAGTGGAGATGGGTCTTGGCATTGAGATGAAGATTTCTGGGAGAGCTTTCACTGTTTGATATTACATGGAGCTGGGAGGTCTATGGTGGACCAACGTCCTGAACTTGGCTCTCCCACCTCAAAGGCACAGGCATGACACCCGGCCGGAGCACCAAAACCCTGTCAGCCACGCAGCCAACCAAGTTCAACCAAAGTTGTGATACTTATTTCCCTTGTAGGTGTCCACAAGGTATTAAGAGGTACTGTGGGAAGAGTATATTAGTAGCTACCATGTCTTGGGTCCTGTGGGTTACCTTTTCCCTCAGTTGCACCACCTCCCAGCAGGTCCTGAGGATACAGGGCTCCTGTCAGCATGAACTGGACCCCACAACGTCCCAAAGCCAAAGCGCCAGCAAGTCCTGAGGAGACTTGGCTCCCATCAGCATGGACTTGACCCCGTGTTGTCCCGAAGCCCCTGGGCTGTCAGCATGGACTCAGCCCCATGTGTTCAGAAGCCAAAGCCCCAGCGGGTCCTGAGGAGAGCAGGTTCGCATCAGCTGCCCAGGGGCAGTAATTAACTTTTAGATAGCAGTTTTAAAATATTATGTAGTCCAGTTTACCATTTTTTTCTTTTATGATTTTTTTGGTCTCATATCTAAGAAATCTTTGACCCAAAGTCATAAACATTTTCTTCTATTTTCTCCTTTAGGTTTTACATTTAGGTGATCCATTTTGAGTTAGTATGAGTATAAAATATGAGATATGGGTTCAGGTGCATTTTTTAAATCAACATGAATTGGTGTATAGTTAAATATTTCAAATGTACAGAGACAGGAAGAAGCATATATGACAAATAACTGAATCTGCATTCCTGTAATCCAGGTTTAACATATCTTAACATATGCAGTATTTGTTTCAGATCCTTTATCTACTAAAAACATGCATTTACAGGTTAAGTTGAGGCCACTATTTTTCCATACATTCCCTGTGAGGTAATCATCCTTCTGAACTGTTTTTATCAATCTAGTGAATATTTTGTATATAAGCATGTATTTATAAACTACTATTTTTGCATATTTAAATGTATGTAATATTATTCTGTCATTCTGCAATTTTCATTTATTTTGCTCAACAAATAATATTTAATCATGCTTATATATGCAGACTATTTCATTTTACTGATTTACTGCAATTTATTTATCCATCTTCCAATTGATACATATTTATTTAGGTTGTTTACAATTTTTTGCTAAGAAACAATATGCTAACGATTGTTTTTGCAGATATCACCTTGTTCACTCTTGCAAGATTTTATTTAGATTCCTGAAATTGGAAATTCTGGGTGCAGAGTAAGAATATCTTGAATTTTATTTGATGTTAAGAAATTACTTTCAAAGATTGATGCAGTAATTTACCATGAGGGTATAAGAGTTTTCAAAGCTCCACATGCTCAACACTATATAATTTGGTAATTTTTAAAGAAAAGTTATTTCATTTGATTAGAATTATTGAATATCTTTCCACATGCTTACTAGAAATTTTTATTTCCTTCTCTGTGAATTTGTTAGTACATTTTGCCCATTTACCTATTGAATAATTAGGTATTTCTTCTTCTGTAGTTCTTTTATATTCAAGATACTAACCATTTTACCATTAATACTTTTTGCAAATATTTTCTAAAACTCTTTATATTTTCTTTTATCATTTTTAATGGTAATTTGTGGTAATAAATTGTTATCTTAAAATAACCTAATCTGGTGCCATTGAAAACATGTGACATTTTCTCCTAAAAGGTTAAAATTTCTCATTTCCACCTAAAATTAGTCATTGTGTACACTCTAACATAATGACCCGATTTCAATTTTTCCCCATATGAACAACCAGTTTCCCTAACAGCATTTACTTCATAATAAATCTTTTCTCTCATTTGTAATACTGCCTCTGATGTATCAAGTTTCCAAATATGCATGGATGTGATTTTAGATTTTTCATTCTGCTCTATTTATTTGTCTATTTGTCTATCAATTTGTCAACTTCATAATATCTTAATCACTCTTCCTTAAAACATATTTTGATATTCAGTAAAGCAAGTTTTTCCATCCTGTTTTTCTTTAAAACTGTTAATTTTTTCTTTATCTTATAAATTTGTTACCTGCTTTTAAAAATTTCTTTAAAAAATCTATTGAGAATTTTTTACAGTAACATTAAATTTTTAGGTCAATTTATAGAAAATTCACAGTTTTATTAATATTGAGCTTTCCAATCTATATTATTGCTCTTTATTAAAAATTCTTTATAGCCCTTAAAAGGGTTTATAATTAATTATATATAGTTTTTATCTATCGTTAGAACATGTAACAGAAACAAAGATATAGATCTCTCTTTATATATGTATATATATATTACTGTTATATGTTACATATAATTATAATATGTATTATGTATAATATATTACTACCATTATGTATCATACAATTTGTATATATTACTGTTATGATTAGGCTTATGGTCATTTATTAAACAATCTGAACGTCCTGCCTTTTAGATATCTTAGTTGGATATCACTTATCATGATGCTATTGATTTTTGTGCATTGTGCTTACATCATTGTTCTTAATTACCTTAGTTAAAAAATCTGTTAATACTTTTGGACTTTGTATGTATATTTGGCAAACAGTCCAGTTGTTGAGCTACTGTATGCCAGCTTCTAATTATTAAGCTACTGTATGCCAGCTTCCAATCTACCCACTATATTCTGCTGTGTGATAATACAGGTGAAACTCTGAAAACCACATTTCTCTTTGGCACCTGACTTCCAATTTGGTTCTGCCAATAGACAGTGCTAGACAGAGCCTGGGTAACTGTTGTAGGGAAAAGGGACATACTCTTTTGGGTCGCTTCACTATTCTTATTTTATTTTCTGTTTTTACTTTTATTTCTAGATTAATGCATCATCACCACGGTAGCAGTTATCCTTATCAGTGGCAGCAGTTGATTTTAATTTGCAATTTTCTAACACTTTCTGATCCCTTTTCAGAGAACTTGGTCCACCCATAGGGTCTCTCCTTTGAGTTCAGAAAAAAAAAAAGAATAGTAGCAGCTAGGTAGTACCTTTTCACAGAGGTTTAAGGCCAATTTAAAATTTAAAATTAAAAAAAAAAAGAAAATTCATTCCTTTGTTCCTCAATCCTAACTGTGTTAACTGGTGTCTGCTCTTGCTACCTCAACAACATAATAGTGATCTCTTACTGCACTCCCATGTGACTTTTATCTACTAACTGAATCCAGGCTGACATAGTACATAAAGACCATTTTGTAAGCTGCTTTCCAATTCCTGCAAGTCTAAATG
The DNA here is from genome assembly GCF_059928025.1 of Delphinapterus leucas. Taxonomy (NCBI): domain Eukaryota; kingdom Metazoa; phylum Chordata; class Mammalia; order Artiodactyla; family Monodontidae; genus Delphinapterus; species Delphinapterus leucas. The sequence goes on along the minus strand of NC_143137.1, from coordinate 66,137,664 downwards.
GTGAAAAATCCTCATTACTTTACTGTAGACACTGGAGCTAATGTGAAAAAATTCTTATCACTATTTTGTTTATAATTATTTTGATTATTTGGTGAAGATAATTCCCTTTATTCTAGTTTTCAAAGTTTTTGTTCTTTCCCTTTTTCTTTATTTTCTTTAATAAATAACCACTGACATATTGAATGGATGATCGATTTTTGGCATTTATCTGATCCTCTAACTTGAATAATAACTAATTTTTGTTCTAATTCTCGTTTTCTACCCATGTCAATGTCATAATGTCTTAATCACTCTGCCTTAAAATATATTTTGATATTTGGTTAAATAAGTTTCTCCATCTTACTTTCCTTCTTTAAAATTGTCAAAGTTATTCTTTATCTTATAAACGTCCCTCAACTCCCTTAATCTTTACATGAGTTGAAAATATCTGGTTTTGTCTTCTTTTGTGCATCTAATGTTATGCATTTACCTCTGAGGACCAATTTAGTATCATTCCGTAAGACTTGATATGTGGTATTTCCTTGTATTTTAGTTCTAAAATTTGTAATGACCTTTGTGACTAACTTATTCACAAAAGAATAACTTAAGACTTCATTTTTTTAATTTTCAAGAAATTTTATTTTTGTTTTACTGCATTTTACTAGTTTCTATATGTTGATTTAAAATTTGTGTTGAGAGAATTTGTTCTTGTTGTTATTAATTTTAGTTGATACAAAATACTTGAATTATTTGGATACTCCCTGTATAACTTATTAGGTGATCAATTTTTGTAAATTGTCCATGTATTAATAAAAATAAATGTATATTTATTTATTGGGGCACAAGCATCTATGTCCATCATTAGATAAAACTCACAGTTGTGTTCCTCAAATTTCTATTTACAAATTTCTGGTCTTACTGATATACTGGCTTCTTTTTGAGTTACTAAAGTTGTGGACTTGTCACATTCTCTTTTTAGGTGACTCATATAAAATACAGGTATAGATATATAATTTTAGGGTTATTAATTTCATGAGTGATTGTAATTTTTAGACATCATAGTTGGAAAATTAATTATATTGTTATTTGCAGATCCTTAATGTTTTATCCATAAATAGTATTTTGTCTGAAATTATTATAGATACTCCAGTTTTATTTTTGTTATTATGACACTGTATATTTTAAATTATTATAATAATACAGTCACAACCGCATGGTATGTATCTCCTGATGGACACAGATAGTTTTATCATTTTATTTAATAGTTAATTTTTCTAATATTTAGCCACAAAATTATGGATATTTTCTTGGGATTTAGGCATTACTCTGCTTCCATCTTGAAACATTCTTCTTCCATTTGCAAACCTTCCTCTAGCAGCTTTTTCAGGTGAGTCCACCAGTGACCAGTGTTCTCTTTGCTGCTTACCTAAAACATGTTTATTTTAATGTTTGAAGGGCACTTTCACTGGGTACGGAAAAGTAGCTTGGTTCTTATTTTCTTTAAGCATTTTGATTGTTCCATCCCATTGTCTACAGACTTTCATCATTTATGTTGGGAAATTTTCTGTAACTTTTATGATTGTTCATTTGACGATGATGCATGATTTTTTCCTCTCTGGCTACTATTAAAATTTTCTCCTTGTTTTTGATTTTAGCAGGTTATCTATGATGTTTTATTTGTTGTTTTATTTTTTCTCCTTGAGATTTACAGAGATTTTGAATCTTTTGCTTGACATCCTTACTGAGTTTAATTCTCAGATATTATCTCTTCAAATATTACTTCTGTCTCTTCTTATTCCACTTTTCTCTCTCTCACTCTTTCTCCATCTTCCTTTCTCCTCATTCCTCCTTCCTCCTACCCCTCCACCTCCCCTTCTTCTTCTTATCTATCTCTGTGTCTCTCCTTGCTCTACAAGTTACTTTAATAGTATACATATATGTCAGTGACTTCATTGCATGGTATATGTTTTACTTATATTCCTTTTATGTTCTCAAATATTTAACATAATTTTTCTGTTTCAAGATAATTTTATACTGATGTAACTTTCAGATCACTAATTCTCTTTTATGCATTGTCTATTCTTTTACTTACTATTGTTGTGTTTTTAAAAATTTCTATTTGAACTCTTTTTATACATTCCATTTCCTTGGTGAAACTTCAGTAAAGTTTATTATATTTTATAATATCTTGTCATAGTTTCATCTTGTAATAATATTTCATTTGAAGTCAGTGACTGAAAACCCCAACATACAAAACATAGTTGGATCTGTTTCTATGGTCTTTTTTCCTCTTGATTTCCTGATATTTTGGCCTGGCTCCTGGCATGCCTGATAATTTATTTAATATTGGACACTACCTATAAAAGTATATGTAGAGGCACTGGAAAACGTTATATTACTCCACAGAGGATTTGATTTTCTTTTTTCAAGAAGATAATAGCAGACAAATCTCCTGATTCAGTCAAGACTTGTCCATTTTTATATTTTTCTTACTTCTAGGGATATAGCCTCCTGTTTGCAAGGGTCAGATTGTGTCCTCTTACTTTTCTGGGCCACAATTTTAAGTGGTCATTAGTCTTACCAGCCTTACCTTTGAAAATAAGTCACCCACTCCTCCTCCTGGTTCAGAGAGCAAGATTGGTTAAGGCTAAGGTTAAGGTTCTCTAGGGTAGTCCTTCAACTCACCTTTCCCATATATGGAAAGTAATACCTGCTCACAAACCTGATACCCTGCTGATAATGTCCTTTGTATCACCACAATTTGTTCTCTGTTTGTGGGACATGACTAAGATTATCTTCTTTTCCTAGCAATATTTTCCTAATTTTTCTCTGTGTATTTTATCTGTCATTAGTTCATATTTTGAGTTAATCCATGGTCAATGATGTTTTGTATGTTTATTTTTCTACTCCATCCCCTTTCTGATCTTATAAACTTTGGGGATGAATTCAGATATACTTTACATGAAGTTTATGTATGATTATTCATTATATATATTATTAAACAATATATTTTAACAATATATTTATATAAGTAAACTTCTAGCAAACCATATTCAACAGTATATTAAAAAGATAATATACCAGGAAAAAGTAAAATTTGTCCCTGTGATTCAAGTTTAGTTTAGCATATGCAAATCAATCAATATGATATACTGCATTAAAAAATGAAGGACAAAAATTACATAATCATCTCAATAGATGCAGAAAAAGTGTTTAACAAAACACAGCCTCCTTTCCTGATTACAACTCTCAACAAGTTTGGTATAGAAGGAAAGTACCTCAACCCAACAAAGGTTGTATATGACAAGCCCACAGCTAACATTGTACTCAATGGTGAAAAACTGAAAGGTTTTTCTCCAAGATCTGAAGTAAGGCAAGGATGTCCACTCTCACTATCCAGCAGTACTAACTTCCAGTACTGGAAGTCCTGGCCAGAGCAATTAGGCAAGAAAAAGAAATAAAAGTCATATAAATTAGAAAAAAAGTAAAAGTTATCTCAGTTTCTAGATGACATGATCTTATATGTAGAAAACCCGAAAGACTACATACACACACACAAACACACATCTATTAGAATAAATAAATTCAGTAAAATTTCAGGATACAAAATCAGTATACATAAATCAGCTAAGTTTCTATACACCAACAACAAACTGTGCAAAAAGGAAATTAAGAAAACAACATAATATACTATAGCATCAAAAAGAATAAATTATGTAGAAATAAACTTAACCAAGGAGATAAAATTCTTTTACACTGAAACTGTAATTCACTAATGACAAAAATTAAAGCAGATATAAATAAATGGAAAGACGTCCACGCTTATAGATTGGTAGAATATTGCTAAATGTGTATAAAATCTGAAGTGACCTACAGAGTCAATGATATCTCTTTTGAACTTCCAGTATCACTTTTCAGAAATGGAAAAACCTATTCTAAAATCCAAGTGGAACTACACATGACCCCAAATCTTCTTTTGAGAAGAACAAAGCCCAAGGCAACATTCTTTCTGATTTCAAACTATATCACAAGTTATATTAATCAAAATGGTATGGAATTGGCATAAAAACAGATGCATAGACCACTCAAACAAAATGGAGAGCCCTCCAAAAAGTCCACACATATGTGGCCAACTAACTTTTGGCAAGGGCACTAAAAACACATAAATGGGCAAACAATAGTCTCTTTAATAATTAGTGTTGGAAAACCTGTTATCCACATACAAAAGAATGAGAGTGGACCTTTACCTTACACCATATACAAAATTTTAACTCAAAACAGATTAAAGACTCAAAGACTCAAACCATAAAACTCATAGAAGAAAACATAGGGAAAGTGTTCCTCAACAAAAAAAAGTCTTGGCAATGATTTCTTGTCTACAACACCAAAAGCACAGGCAACAAAAGCAAATATACATAAATTTTACTAAAACTGAAAAGCTTTTGCACAGCAAAGCAAGCAAGAAACAAACTGAAAGGATAACCTATGGAATGGAAAAATAATATTTTCAGGCCATATATCTGATAAGGGATTAATAACCAAAATATATATAAAACTCCTACAACTCCATAGCAAAACACCAATCTGAATAAAAAGTGAGAAGAGGAAATGAATAGGGGTTTCTCCAAAGACAAACAACTGGCCAACCGGTCTATGAAAACATGTTCAACATCCTTAATCATCAAGGAAATGCAAATCAAAACCACAATGTGGAAAAAAAGAACATTTTTTAAAACTTGCAATATGATGTCACCCCATACCTATTAGGATGGCTATTATTTAAAAAAAAAAAAAAAAAGGTATCGCCTATTTATAAGGATGTTGAGAAAATGGAACCCTTGAACACTGTTGGTGGAAATGTAAACTGATACAGCCATCATGGAAAACAATATGGAGATTCCTCAAAAATTCAAAATAGAACTACTATATAATCTAGCAATCCCACTTCTGGGTATATATGCAAAGGAATTAAAATCTAGATCCCTAAGAGATATCTGCACTCCTGTGTTCACTGCAGCATTATTCCCAACAGCCAAATGTAGAGGCAACATAAATGTCCACTGATAAGCAAATAGATAAAGAAAATGTGGCATATATGTAAACAATGTAATATTATTCAGAAGAAAACACTGCAATTGGCCAACGACATGGATGAACCTAGAGGACATTATGCTACGTGAAATAAGCCAGACACAGTAGCGCAATAAATTACATATTTATTTAACAAGGTAAGTTTGTTGAAGGAGTGAGACTTTGAGTCATTTGAATGAGACATTGCTGGTTTTTAAACATGACGGAAATGATAGACAGAAGGGATTGAAATGAGAATAGATAAATCTAATCCCCTTACAAATTATACAAGGCCTTTTTCAAATTTAGTTTCTGCTACATTTTCAGTCTCACCTCTAACCATAAACTTCTTTACACACTTTCACAATGTCTCAAGACACTTAATGAAGACAAACAGAATTTAAACTAAACCCTATAATAATAAAAAAAAAAACTACACGTAGTTCCCAGAACACATCATAACCTCATACTCACTTATCTTTCTATACATTTTCCACCTAAGGCTTTCTGTCAACCTTTAAATCTACTGACAAGTGTCATCAAAAATGCAACCTCCTTTAAGCTATTCTTAACTCATTCAGTCAGATGTGGGAGCTTTTTTTAATATTTCCCTTACATGCCATATTTATCACTATTGACGCAATTTTGCTCTGTAACTGAGAAAAGTAATATTATTTTGGAGAAATTTCTGTGAGGATTATGAGGAAAGGATAAATTCTGAAAATCTGCAAATATAGGTATTTGGTTACTGATGAAGAATGAATGCTTAAAGTATCAGCAAATTTAAAGTACTCATGTTGGGAGCACAGGTTAAATATATAAAGTCATGATACAATGTGACATAGGCAGAAAAATCAACTGACAAGCACATGTTCTTCTTGGGATTCCAGTTTTTACTTTGATGTGAATCGTATTATTCACTTCTCTTTCTAGTTCTTCTGGCTAACGGGAAATACGTGTTTTCTTATTGCTGAATATATAATACATGCATATTTGCATAAAATTTGTCATTTAGATAAAATTTCAAGTTTGCTTCCAATGTTTAAAAAAAAATTGAAATTGTAATAAAAACATTATCATTGCCCAATATTGAAACTGTGTTCTAGAAATACTCAGATACTCATTAACCAATTAATACCTGTGACAATTCCTTTCTTTATTATAATTCCTAACTCTATTAAAACTCAATTCCTTTCTATATTATAATTCCTTTCTATACTATAATTCCTATCAATATTATAAAAATCCCAGAGTAACAATTTAAACTGAGATTTAGGGGGTTTTGATTTATAATAAAATGTATTTTGTTTTTAAAGGAATATTCAAGTTAATACCATTGTTGCTTCATTTAGACCTCCTAAGTTAACCTCATTTTAGTTTTTTATTCTTTATTTAAATTCTTATGTTTTATTATTTTGTGTTTTACTCTTCTGTCATCAATATAAAGTAATAAATGTGTAAGGAAAATTGTGAAAATAAACAAAAGTAGAGAAAGGCTTACAAATAGTTTGCAATAACGTTAGTCAATACTTTTATGTATCTAATGCATTTGATTATTCTTAGTCCTCTTTTCTATATATCCATTGTACAAGTTATAGACACTCCCAAACTAGCTTCACACTGAGAGTCTGCGGAAACTTCAAACACAGTGTTCATTCGAGAAAAATGTAAGCACAACTGTCAAAACCATAGAAAGTTGCCCTCTCCCTTTTCCTACAACTTTTTAAGTTATGAAGGTAAAAGAAAATGCAATTAGAATAATCTACTAAGAGCTTTATTTGTCACCTGCCATTCTCCAAATGCCTGCTGATGAAAGTGAGTTTTTAACTTGCAGATTTTCCTTGATAGACTGGAATTAGGAGTTTTCCTCTAAAGTGAGTGGTCCAGCTGCCACATGGGGATAAATATAGAATAAATCAAATCAAAGTTCAGCAATATGGAAGCAAAAAATGCATTTGATCTGTCCCAAAGATTTGTTATTTGCATAGAAATAAAATCATTAACTCATTTGTTTTTTTAATTTTCCAAAGCTTAATAATAGCTTATTTGTTATTTGACCTGATTGTCTCTCACCTCTGGCTAGGAGGGCAGATATAACTGAGTTATTCTTATAATTCTCACTGCCTGTGCATGGAGTTACTTTCCAGGACATAAACCCAAGTTGCTAATGGACAGAGATGTACCACATTGTTTCCTGGTCTATATAGCTACACAATATATGCAAGTCACATGATTTTAGCAGCTTTGGACTGAGTCATGAAAAGTCATGTTAGAGTTAGCAAAACTGTCTCATTCTTTCAGCAGCTCCGGAGTGTAACCTACAGTTTGTCTTTAAAAAAAAAAAAAATCTAAACAGTAACACTTATAGTTTTGCTACTGGGGCAAAATTATCTCTACAAGGGAGGTGAGCTCATTCCATGATTCTTAAAAAACAAATGATTGGCATAAAGAAACAGATTCTGTCCGCATCACAAAGCGCCATATATTGAAGCTTTTTAAAATTAAGAAACCACCTCTAAGAGGCAAGTTGCATGAAGGTATATATGTGTCAGTTATTTGTCATTACTCTTGACATTTCTGGATATCATGACTAATCTCAAGGCTTCTATGGGGGAAGATGCTCTGGGTTGATTAGAGCCAAACAAATTAAGTTCAGATGTTAAATTGGATACAGATTAGGTTAGTTTTCAATGAGACCAGACCTAGTGACTCAGGGTTCTTTGGGCACTTGGCTAAATTCACTGCTATTTCTCAGAAGAAGCTGCTGCTTCCTCACCACGCTGATCACTGCTTCAGGAAGTAACGTTCCGTGTGTGTGTGTGTGTGTGTGTGTGTGTGTGTTTATATATCATCCTCCGCTTCCCTTATTCCTAGATAAAAACAAATGAAAACCCAGAAAATCTCACATTTATTCTTGGCCTTTTTTCAAAACTTCTCAGTAAAAATTGTCAGAATGAACACATGATGTTACTTTTCAATTATTTTTTAAACAAGGCATCTAAGTGCCCAGAGACAGGAAGTATTATGTTGCTCTCATTGCTGTTGCTACACTGAGATTGTTCACTTTCTCTACTTAAGTTATGGGAGGAAGCACTCCCAGTTCATGTTCTCAAAGAAAGCAGACAGTGAAACAGAGAAAAAGAGTTAGGAAATGGGACAGGAAAAAGTAGATGGAAAAGAAAAAAGAAAAATATAGGAGTGTCGTCAGATCATCAGTAATTTCCTTAAAACTCAACTCTGCCAAGAATATACTGTGCCCTTTCACCAGGAAAGGAAGCAATAATATACTTTCTGTTTCCACAAGAAATGGCATGGGACCTCCAAAAGCACTAATTTCTAGTAGCATCTATCCTGAGATTTGAAACTTGCTTCATAAAGTTCGAGACCTAAAGTTTTGTGTAGTTGATCAATAATTTACTTCACTTCACAAAACCACTCTGCAATAATGACCCGGGGATTCAGTCCTCTCTTCATGCAGAGACTTTTAATACATGAGTCACGTTTTATGACCAATAACTCATTAATCTTTGCAATAACCATATTCAGTTAAACATTATTATTCCACATTATAGGGAAAGTGATTGAGGGGAGTTTTTGACTTGCTGAAGGTCAAACTGAAATGAGACGCAGAAGTCAGATGAGGTATGAATGTGATTCCATGACTCTAAATCCTAACTCATGGTATTACATAGAAAAGGCCAACTTTTTTTATTTTTAAATTCCTTTTTTGCCTCCCTCAAAACCTGCCCTTATTACATAGTTATAGCTAAAATGTCATCATGCCATTTTAATAAACTTTTAAGAAGGAAATCCTAACTAGAGGCTTCGTCTTCAACACTAAACATCATTGCAAACTAAAATTATATTTTTCTCTATGAGCTTTACATTTTAAAACAGCAACTACAATAAATATGAGGGTTTTCATTTAAGACACACAGAAATCAGTTTAACTTAGTCCTGTTCTTAAAACGATTGACAAGGTACTAGAGAATTTCTATATGGGGAGATGCCAGGATAAATGTGAAGTATGACAGAGAAACAGTGGTGTAGAGGTGGAGAAAGGGAAAAAAAAAAAGAAACAAACAAACAAACAAGATACCATAGTTTCCTTCAAACCTTAAAAAAACTGCAGAAAAGTTTCTCTCACTGATGAAATGAGCTCTTTACATATAAATTATATTGTAATAACAGAGCTCCTGGGTGGAAAAGAGTTCCTTCTCCTGCTGGCAAAAATTAAAATAATCACAGATGGCTAATGATCAAAAATACTGACTGACAGCTCTGAAGTATAAGACACAGAGAGCATATTCTCAGAGGAGTGACAATATTCTCAGGGTTTTTTTAGCCAAAGTTGGTTTAAAAAGCCCACAAAGCTTTTTCCTACTGGATATTCACATATAGGGAGCTCTTATTCTATTTTGGAAAGTACTATCTCATCCCATAGAGCTCGTTCAAGAAAATTAATGGAATTCTTTGTCTTTATGATTACATTAGTATTTGGGGATAAAATGTAAAGAATTCAAAGGGAGTCCATAGTGCTTTCTAAAATGGTATGAAAAACCTTTATTATTCAGGCATCAGGAATCCAGTCTTTTATTTTAAAATATAGGTAGAAAAAAGGAGGCTCTGTGCAGCAGAATCAGCAAAGTCCTTAGAAAAATGTCAAACTATGTTAATAATAGTCACAACTAATAGTTACTGAAGACTTGTTATGTATCTAAAACTCTTTTAGGTGTGTTACTTATTTACCTCGTTTAATTTTAACAAATAGCCCTGTGAAACACCCCACATTATTATTATTCACATTTTTAGGTGAGGAAATGAAGTATTGAAAAATTTAAAAACATGGCCAAAGTCACACTATAGCTGGTGAACAGTAAAATATGGGCTCAGACTACTTTCTAAGCCTAGTACTTAATTCTAATACAGCTATTGTATTAATTACACTAGTAGGATGCAAATTCAAGAGCATCCATGATGAGACCAACAAGAAAATGTCGCTTTCTATGCAACTTTAAAAAGACTTTAAAGACCATTTGGTCTCACAACTACTCAATAAAACAAGTATGATATTACTATATCTAATAATGATTAATCATATAATTATTAATTATATGATTAATCATATTTATTCATTTATTTGTAAAATCAAAAGACTAATATATTAAATATCGACAAGTTCTGGTTTTTGGAAATCCAAATGGATATAATAGTATCCCTGCTTTTTAAATGTTTATATTCTGTATGGAGACATATATAGTATATATGTATCATACATTTACGCACATGGATGATTCATTTAACATGTGTGTGCCAAAGGCTACAGGTGCTAAATGGAGAGAGTCATCCTTTCTACCTGGGGCACAGTTACCAAAGAAGGCGGCATCACATACAGGTAGGGACAAGGTAAGGACATCACATATAGGAAACGGTTTTGCAGAGGAGAAGGTTGAAAAAGGATTATCTTGGTGCCTAAAGTAGTTCTACACATGCTAAGCATGCTTATTGAATTAATAATCCTATATTTTCTATATCTGACTTGGCAGGTTATTATCATAAATATGCAAATTCCTTTGTAAATACAGTCAGATTGTTAACAAAACAAACGCTGTGGAATTTCATAAGCAGGAATCGTTTTTTGTTTTTTTGCGGTACGCGGGCCTCTCACTGTTGTGGCCTCTCCCATTGCGGAGCACAGGCTCCGGACGCGCAGGCTCAGCCGCTCCGCGGCATGTGGGATCTTCCCGGACCGGGGCACGAACCCGTGTCCCCTGCATCGGCAGGCGGACTCTCAACCACTGCGCCACCAGGGAAGCCCAGGAACCGTTTTTAAAGTAGTTTTTTTAAAGGACTGTTACAAATCTTTGGGTGGCAAAGAAGAATATTTTGGGGTAAAGTAAAAAGGTATTGTTCTTAGCACTGGCTGAAAGAAACGCAAGTTAGTAACCATTTAAATGGTTGCTTTTTGATATTCCTGCCAGAATTGCTTATAATGTGTGATGTCTTCATTTGGATGTTACTTATTCTGACTAAAACATTTCCTAGTCAACTCACTGTATTTCACAATACGCTGAAATGAGTAAAAGTATTAAAAGCACGCCTGAGGCGACAGAAACTTTGAGGTTCATTTCCATTTCTTCAAGTATATTTGATGAATGATGTGACAAAGGAACCCTAATTAAGGTTGAAATCCTGAATACTAAATAAATGAGAAGTGCCACTACATTCATCTTCCACAGTCATAATACTGCCACTTCTGCTTCTCTTTAGCCTAGCCCTTGACTTTTTGGGAAACCTTTTCCTGTCTATTTTCTTCCTCTATCATTTTTGCTGAGAGTAGATCATGAGTATCCTACCTAGGTTTAGTCAAGCCAAAAATCTAAAAAGTCTCTCTTTGTTCTCTTTCTTCTCACTTACTCATCTATAGCAAAAGCAAATATTTTATTTTACATTTAATCTCAAAAAATGCCTTCACTTCTAATATGGCAATTCCTGTTTCTTCTCACATTACAATATCTAAAGGAAAAATTATAAGTTGAATCTTTTAACTTCTAAGAAATAAAACAGCTATGGAATAGTTTGAGTACAACTTAGCTATTTCATGATAACATATTCGTTGTTACTATTATTATTATTGAGTCAACAAGTGAGGGTTAAAATTGTTTAATTTCTCACTCACTGGAGAACCTTAGGCAAGTTACTTAATATTTCTGTAACTCTAGCATCTTGATTTTGAACCACCCCTGCCAATCATGGTAGAAAACTCATTAGCCCTGATGTTTTGGCTGAATTCTATTGATTTTATTTTGAACATTTTCATCAAAAGTGAGATTGTCCTCTGAGATAATTTTGTCTAGAGAAATGAAAATCTACATTCACAGGAACAAAAAATGCAAATGATTATAGCACCTATGTTCATAATTATAATCATTAAATGCTGGATTGGACACCAATGTCCTTCAAAGGGTGAATGGATACACAAATGGTGACCCATCTATACAACAGGATACTATTCAACATTAAACAGGATGAGACTTTTAACAAATTTGATTCATTTCAAAGTAGTGTAAATTCAACTCTAAACCTGATAATTGATTCAGTTATTGAAACATTTTAAGGTATGTTTTGACAACTTGCCTATGTTACTCTTCTCTTACAAATGTAAATCTTAAGACATCTCCATAGAGGTCATATATACATGATCTCATTTCACTTTTGCATTGAGATGTCCTGTAACTGTGAAATACACTGTATTTCAAAGCTCGTAAAGAAGAAAATGATATAACATATCTTATTCATCATTCTGATGTGGATTACATTTTGAAATGATAATATTTGGGATTCAACAAAAATGTTATAAAGCCCTCCAAAATGTGATTGTCGTTATTTTCTATTCTTTCTATTTTAGTCAGGTTCTGATTTTGAAGTTATATTGCCTTCATAAAATAAATCTGAAGGCTTTCCAGTTTTGGTCTGAAATAATTGTGATAATTTTCAAATTATCTGTCCTTTAAAATTAAATAGAACTTAACTGGAAATTCATCTGATCCTGGTGCCCTGCACCAATTTGTACTATGGTAATAGATCCATTCAGATTTTTAACTTCTTGTTAGGTCAGTATTGATAATTTGCATTTAAATGGAAAATCAGATATTTCTCATGGTTTTGAAATTGCATGGGTTTGCAGGTAATAGTCAAACATAATTCTTTTAAGTTCCTCTGTATTAGAGGTGTTTGCTTTTACATTCCAAATTTTTTGTTTTTCCTCTCTCCCCCCTTGTTTAAAAGCATTCTCAAGAAGTGTTTATTTATTTTATTGGTCTTTTCAAATAATCAGTGTTTGGATTTAGTCATTATTTCTGTCTTATTTATTTACTTAGCAAACACAGAGCATTTATTCTGTGTTAAGAACTGCTTTAAGCACCTTACAAATATTAACTCTTGCAATTCTTTATAATAATCCCATGAGATACTATTATTATCCTCATTTTATTGGTAAGGAAACAGAGGCACTAGGTCATTTTGGATTTCTGTAATAGCACCATGCTTTTCCATTAATGATTTCTGCCAAAACCAATGTGTAAATCTTTACAGGCTTTGAGATATTTCTTCTACCCACACCTCTCCGTACCACTAATTTCAATTCACTCTATTCAGTGGCTATCTTTTAGTTTAATTTGTTTACTAACTTTTTAAAATGCTACAAGTATTTAGGTCCAGAATGATGGTTTCATGTTTTCCTTGGCCCTTAAGTTCATTTATTGTCTGTCCAAGTCTTCCTGTGTGTCTTCCAGCTGGCTCTCTGTGATGGCCGATTTTCCTCTCAGGCAACCAAGCTCCTTATCTGTGTTGTTATTTTTTCTTGCTTTTGATGTTGTCACTGTGGTTGGCTTCTGAGATTGAGTTATGCTAATTGGGAACAGCTTTATGGGGATATCTCTCAAATGATGGAAGGAGATGGGTTCCCTGTTCCTTTAGCTGTTGCCTATTTTCCTTGATCCCTAGCCTACCCTACCTGGAGAAACCCTGCCAGGTCCCTAGGCTCCTTCCACTATCCTAGTCTCGAGAATAGGGAGTGAATACATTTTTATGCAGGGCCAGTATATTGGGTGGGCCAAAAAGTGTCTTCGGTTTTTTAAGTAAAAGTAAAAGACACGTTTTTCATTTTCACTAAGAACTTGACTGAATAATGTATTCACCCTTTAGTTCCACTACCTTCTGTCATTTTTCAGGCAACTTCATAATTCCATCTTCCCAAAACTTTTTATATTTTTGAGCAAAGAACTGCTCCAGGTACCTTTTACAGTCTTCCAGGGAATTGAAATATTTTCTATTAAGAGAATTTTGTAAAGACCAAAATAAACAGAAATCCAAAGGTGCAATGTCTGGTGAATATGATGGATGAATCAGAACTTCCCAGCCAAGCTATAACAGTTTTTGTCTGGTCGTCAAAGAAACACGTGGTCTTGCGTTAGCCTCATGGAAGATCATGTGTTTCTCTTCACTAATTCTGGATGCTTTTCGTCGCGTGCCTTTTTCAGTTGGTCTAAATGGGAGCAGTGCTTGTTGGAATGAATAATTTGGTTTTCCAAAAGGAGCTCATAATAGAGGATTCCCTTCCAATCCCACCATATACACAACATCACCTTCTCTGGATGAAGGCTGGCCTTTGATGTGGTTGGTGGTGGTTCATTTCGCTTGCCCCATGATCTCTTCCGTTCCACCCAAACATCAAAGCGATGAACATAACCAAGCTGGTTCAAATGATTTTCAGCGCTTGATTTGGATATTTTGAGTATGTTGGCTATCTCCCATGTGGTATAAAGTTGATTGTTTCTCAACTGTTGTTTCGATTTGATTGCTATCAACTTCAACTGGTCTACCCATCTGTGGAGCATCGTCCGGCGAGAAATCTCTGGCACGAAACTTGGCAAACCACTTTTGACACGTTCGATCAGTTACAGCACCTTCTCCATGCACTGCACAAATCTTTTTTGCGTTTCACTTGCGTTTTTACCTTTCTTGAAATAATAAAGCATAATATGCCGAAAATGTTGCTTTTTTTCTTCCATCTTCAATATTAAAATGGCTATACAAAAATTCACCAATTTTGATGTCTTTTTTTAAATGCACACTCATATGACAGCTGTCACATACAATCTAACAAAATTACTTCAAATGAAGTTAAAGACAACTAAGTGCTACTAGAGCCATCTTACGGGAAAATATGAAAGAACATTTTGGCCCACCCGATACATCCAAGGTGTGTGTTGTGTGTGTGAGACAGAGGGTTTTTTGGATTTGGTGGTCCTCAAATCTTCGAGCATCTACCTCTTCTAGTAATATCTTTAGATCCTAATATTGGAGCTTCTCATAGTCCACTGTCTCTGGACTTTCCTCTATAAGGTTAAAGCCCCAAATGCCCCACACCCACACCACTGGTTTCTAGGATGATCACACATCTCAAGTTGACCAGATCCACCTAGTTCAGTAATAGTAGACAATCAGATACGGGAGCATAGAAAATACATTCAGAAGAGGCTGCCATTCTGGACTTCCAGAATCCTTCTTCCCTTTTTAATAAATCTTAGAAGAGACATAATAAAAATATAGTTATAATATTATGAATCCAGAAGACCACAATGTCAACAAAAACTAGAAAGCGGCAAGAGAGGTGGAAGGAAAAGAGTACTAATTTTCTTCTTTTGCATGAAGGAGAATCAATAAATACAAAATCATTCATGATATTGATAATTAAAGAAATATACAGAATATGATTTTTTAATTGTAAAGGAAAACACTACTAGAACTAAAAACAAAGTGTGGATATTCAAATTTTACATAAAAATTTCAAAAAAGCTCCCTATATTTTTCAAGAAATATTTATCAGTCATTAATCCCTGGTATGGTACTACTATTTAATAGAAGTAGAACAATTATACTGGCCCTACCAATAAAATGCAATTATTATGGATTTGACTTTTTCTTCTTTATTGACCATGCCCTGCCAATAGTGTCATCCCTAGACCTAACTGAATATCATAGTCCCAGCACAGGATTTTCACTTAACATTGGCTATGATGAAGGAGCATACTTCACAATAAAAGAAGAAAGAAAATGAAGTAGGAAGATAAAGGAAGAGACACAATAGCAAATTAGGTTTAAATAAGAAGGATATAAACCCCCATCTTTTTAAAACCACTAATAGTTTGAATTGCAGCCACTGAACCTATAACTTAAACAGATCAGAGTATTATATACCTTTGTGGGTTTTCATTTGTTAATTGGATTATTTCATATGGCAATTGTACACATGAATATAAGGATTTAAATGCTAGAAGTCAAGGACCATTGTACTAGATATGTCAATCATAACAAAGTTTGCTTCAAGAGAAACAGCCCTTCCCAAAATCCTCTCTCAGAGGTCAACCTGGCCATGTAACCGTGACTTTCTCATGCAGTTTGGATGAGGGGTGAGTACTTGGCACAAAATAAGTCAATCTTCAGTCAAACTAGCTACCCACGATGAGGTCTGAAGCAAAGAATAATTGAGGATAGTAAGCTGAGTCAATCAGAATGCCTATTTCAGGAGTAAGGAAAGTGTTAGCCCTGTAGGTAATGAGCAGAGAAGCAGAAATAGGAAAACTGGCACATAAAGAGATTATTATGGAGACATGACAGGTAAGTCTGAAAATTCCTTTTTATTTAATTATATAGGTGTTGGAACCCTAAAGTGAAGAGTCACAAACTTCTGAAATCTGAGAATTGCCTTTAATGCTGAATGAGCATCTAATGCAAGATCCCACCATATTATAGTTCTCATGCTTAGGTAATCAGATTTTCTTGTCCAGTGTTAATAAAGTTCCTCCATTATTTGAAGAAAATGAGTCTCTTTTCTTTCAATTTAAGTTAAAATAGAGAGAACAGAGAAGACGCAACAAGGAAGCATAAAAATGGAAATAAAAAATATATTGGAGTAAAGAGAAAACCTACGCAATATATCAATAAATGTAAAAGGTTAACCACTTGAATCAAATGTAATAGCAACATTTCTCACATAAACTAAAATTCTGAGCTGAGAATCCTTACATAATAGTAAGACCTACTGGGTAAGGTGAAATGTGGACCCACAAGTTGTTTTAAAATTCAGCTTCCGATAATGCAGTATAGCCACAATCAGCATTGAGAGACAGACAGTAGGAGGAAGAGAATATGACATGAGGATGTAAGGAATTGGCAACAACTTTTCTGAGACAAATCTGTGGACTCCTAAAAGCCTAAAAAGCAGAACTTCACACCAGAAGGTCCTGCAAAATAGTAGCTACTGCCTCAAATCAAAGAGCAAATTTCTCTCTGGTGTTGTTAGGTACATGTGAAACTGAGCAGGACCCTGCAGGGCCCTCCAGAGTACAAAACCCCCTCTGTGTATCCCGTTTCTTTTTTGTAAGAAAAAAATAGGCTTTAGACTCCTAGGCCTCCTCCAAGTTCCAAAGGGCAGGCTCAAGCAGTTAATGATTAGGACGATAGAATCACAGGACTCCTAGTTCCTCCTGTAGGGATACAGATAACAATCTGATGAACATCTTTGAGCTGTTCTACAGAAACCAAGACCCCCACCCAGGTGGAGGATGGTGACTACATGCTGACCACAAGCATGTAGACCTCAGACTGGTTGGAACCAGAAGGTTGAGATTCCAGAAACATCACCCTGTTACCTCACTACCAACCAATCAGAAGGTCCATGAGCTGATCACATATCCTGAGACCCTCTCCCCTAACACTGTCTTTAAAAACCTTTGGCTGGGGCTTCTCTGGTGGTGCAGTGGTTAGGAATCCACCTACCAATGCAGGGAACACGGGTTCGAGCACTGGTGCGGGAAGATCCCACACGTCACAAGGCAACAAAGCCCGTGCGCCACAACTACTGAGCCTGCGCACTTAGAGCCCATGCTCTGCAACAAGAGAAGCCACCACAATAGGAAGCCCACGCACCGCAACGAAGAGTAGCCCCCACTCGTGCAACTAGAGAAAGCCCGCGTGCAGCAACAAAAACCCAATGCAGCTAAAAATAAGTAAATAAATAAATTTCTTAAAATAAATAAATAAAAATAAAAACCTTTGCCTGAAAGCCATCCAGGAGTTCAGGTCTTTTGAGCATGAGCTGCCCATTCTCCTTCCTTAGATCTTGCAATAAACCTGTCTCTGCTCCAAACACCAACATTTCAGTTTGTTTGGCCTCACTGTGCATCAGGCACACAAACTTGAGTTCAACAACACACTGAGCAGTCATTGTTTTTTTGAGCACTGCTCACACACACAAAGATAGTCATCATCACGAGTAGAATATTTTGAAACACATCAAAAAGAAGCACTGTGAAATATTAATTCAAAGAGAAATGAAACATTTTTCAATTACTGCTAGTCATATTTCAAAATGCACTTCACATTTCTTTCTCCTCTCCCTCTCTTTGAATGTGGGTATAGGTCAAGGTAAGGGATGGTTAAAAAAAAAAAAAAGGATTAACATAAGAAAACCTTTCCCAATTAATCCGTTATCTAGTTTTGACTTTGCTGGGGAGACGGGGAGAGAGGCAGAGGAGGAGATGGAAAGAAGGGGCGGGGAGAATACCTGAATACCTTCCTGGATGGATAAAATATTCATACAATTAGGAGCCTTTTGCCTCCTGAAAGAACCAAGGAAGGCCCTAATAAGTCTCTAGGTTTGAGGATTGTCTTACCTTTGCTCAGTTTCAAGATTAGTATTTGTATGAAATGCTGCTTTCACATATGATTTGGAAAAGAATATTGAACTGTGAGTAAATACGAAACCTTTGAGACTGCACCATCTGGAACTAATATTTGAAGTGATTTACACATGAAATTGAAAAACAGAATCCACATGAAATTACACTCTTAAAATTTTTTAAATAGATTAAGAGAATGTATCTACTGCCTCCAAATTATACTTAGATTGTGAATAAAACTGATTCCCTTACATTCTTAGTTGTTGGAATGATCACTAAACAAAAGTGACTCATATTTTGAGGTATGGGGCTACCACTTGACTTCTGCTTTTTGGCATTATTTCTCATTTGACTATCTCCTACTCTATTACAAGCCTTCCCTGCATCCATTCATCCAATACATATCCATATTGAGCCTAATAAATGCCATACAATGTGCTAGGATTTAGGAAGCCAATAGTGTTTACAGACAATGGTCTCTACCTTTTGGGGATAAGAAATTAGTTAATAAAACAGGCATTAACCAATTATTCCCACAAGTATACAAAACATATGCTAAGAAATAGTTGTACATGGTGCTATAATAACAAATGTTAGAGGAAAATGACCTATTGAGAAGTCACTGGAGGCCTTCCAAAACTGGTGATTATTATGCTAAAATTACTGTCTAAATCTTATTATCCTTATATCTTTCTACAGACAGAGCGTATCAGAGCCAGGTTAAGCCTCAAACCAGATGTTGCCACTGTTGTTAAAAAACAATAAAACCATGTGAATGAAGACATGTCAGCTGAATCAGGAGCCACAGGTCAGCTTTAAAGTGTAGGCCACAAAGCCATCATTTATTTTTGTAAGAATTTCAATAAAGACCGTAATTACTGATGTCATATATGTTCATCGAAATTACATGATGATTGAGTGAATAGCATCCCTTTAGTGAACTGGAAAATTCTGTAAAATTTTACAGGGGTTCATTCTTCCTCTTCATGTGGAAACTTCCAGGAGGAGCATACTATGTGATTCCCAATCCAGAAAATATTTGGGTTTACAATGAATCACTACAATTGTTCCAAATTGATTCCCCCTAAACCATGGATAGGTACCCAGATATATCAGGCAATTTAAATTTTAAAATTTAAACTCCTAGCTGGAATTCCAAAACTCCAGTGTATTTCAAGGTGGGCTTATCCAGAGGATCAGGAAAGTATAAGGAACTCAGTTTTGGTTCCAATATCTTCTCTACGCTCCCCCATATTTGTTTCTTCCTAAGGTTGGTTCTCTGTGTTGCTTTAGGCTCTCTTTCAGGAGTGACTGGAGCTTTATATTCTTTCTTTAAGTTGCTGATAGAAAGGTAGTTTTCTGGCTTAGGATAATAGGAGAGTCCCCAGAGAGACAGCCAGTGGCTGTCGTGGAGAATGGGGTATGTTGATTGGTTGAAGGATTCAGGACCACCTCCAGAAATGTACAGGTTGCCTGAGGAAGATGAAAGGCTGAAGGGAAACCTGGGTGCTATTAGAAAAGGGGGAGGTGTAGAATGGATTCTGGATAGGAATTCAACAACATCAATTATACCAAAGAAGCAATCTGCTCTCAGGAGCAAAGAAAGGGAGGAACTCAAGTAGTTGTTAGGACAATTTCTTCCATCATCTCCCATACAAAGAGGACCCCAAACTAAGAGTTACATCTACCTCTGACTCACTGGATACCTTTTAAAAATCCTTGTTTGACAAAGCCTAGTGGTAGTCAATGCCATATTCAAAGTAGCCAGTTACTGAGTGTCATTGGCAATTCTGAATGTGGAAATGTCCAGCCAGATTTTCAGTAGCTAAAAAGTGGTATTTATAAGATATCCAAAGTCATCATCTGGGGGGGGAATTAGAAGAATGCATTCTTTACCTGGTAGAGACCAGGAATCTATCTACTACAGTACTGCATTCCTGAGGAATAGATCAGTGAGTGGCCTTGGATTCCAAGGGTGTCCAAGACAGCTTACAAGTAATGCCTTGACTACATCTAAGGGGCAGTATCATTTTGGTTAAGAGTAATAAACCTTATTTTTAGTAAAAAAAAAAAAAAAGTTAAATTTATCTTTTACAAATGGCACACAAGAAAGTGGGAAAATTATCACGTATGATCCCAGATGGAGAACAAGTGTTTTAAATAACAATCTCTCCTGTAAGCAATAGACAAGTGAACATTACCAAACTGTGCAGTTAACCGAGGCTCAAAGAGGTAAAGTAACTTGCTGGACATCTCATGAATTATGAACGGCAGTTCACAACAATCCAGGGACCAGACCTCAGGGTGATGCTGACATTGAGGAGGAAGCAGAGAGAGGAGCGAAAAACACAGTGAACTAGCTCTACCAGGCTCAAAATTCCATGCTCATGTTAATACACCACGCACATAAATGTTTTGTTCATTTACTAGTTAGCTCAACAAAACAGGCCTTTTAAATAACGTGTCTGCAATTGTATCCTCTAGAGGTAATCAGCAGTTTATTAACCTTAACCATAATAACACATTATCACCATTTTGTTTCAGTTGGCTAATTTGCAAAACAATAGTGAAGATCCTACCCAACATATATGAATTTATTCCTCAGTTATCGGCACTGAACAAATGCAGTGACCCTCACTGGAAATGTCAGGGACTTGGGAGGGAGCTTCAGTATGCTGGGAAGGAGGGAGTCAGGGGGTTCAAGAGCTCGTGACGAAGTCAGAGTTTAAAACAAACCTGGGTCAACCCTTAGGCATAAACTGATGGCAATGGGAGTGAGACTCTGAGTTTGGGGTGAAGGTCAGTTTGATTTCCTCCAGTGTGTTATTCTACTTTGCTAAATGTAAGAGGGAATGAGTTATGTACTTAGAATTTTGGTTCATGAGCATCTTCGCTAGTAGGTCTCCTTCTGGTAGCTACACGGGGACTGATGTTCTATTAAATAGGATATAAACCCTCCAATGATTACTCTCACAACTAATCAGTTGAAAAATTTCTTTCAAGTCCAACCAAAAAGTAAGTTACTTAGATTTCTGGACCATACCTTTTATATCTTTTTTTTCTGTTGCTGGCTCAGGCTAAAAGCAAGGTTCTAAAGCCATTGGCTTTATAAAGCAAATATTTATCTTGTCTTATAACTAGTTGAAAGCCACTGGTCTCTGTGACAGGCTTTTCTCCAGACCATGGTACTTAAAAAAAAAAAAAAAAGCAACAAAAATAGCGGGCTCAGCCTGAGGCCCAACACCTATTTTGCCCTTAGAGTGCTGCTAAAAATGAACCAGGAGGATTTAATTTTCTTCCTACTAATTATCTATGATTTAGACAGAAGGTATGCACTATTAAAAGGGTGACTTTATGCCCTCATATTCCATGATACACCAAAGAAGACTTTGGAAGTTCACTCAAGCAAGTTACTTTTAAAGAGAGGAGCTGTGTATAGTGTACTGAGGATAAAAGGGGTAATGGAAGACACACACAACATAACGTAAGACATGGAATCTTTGCAAACCACAGCATAAGACACAGAAATAACAGGTTATCAAGACATCTTGGAAGATTCTAGAGGGGAAACACATACATATCAGTCTATAACTTTTTACATTGCTGGCAGGCTCTTTTTCTACTGTTCTCTTGCTTGTTCTCCTCTAGGCAAACTGATTTCTTTGCTGTAACTCTAACATGCCACATATTCCAAATTAGGACCTTTGCATTGGCTATTCTGTCTGCCCAGAATGTTCTTCCCTCAGAAAACTACTTCCCAAGTCTCTCAAGTCTTCCGAGTATTTGTTCAACTATCACCCCAGTGAGGCTGACCCCAATCACCTCTCTTCCTGTCCAATTGCCAGGTATGTTCAGGTCTTCGAAACATCCTCTATCTTTTCTTTATTCCACAGCACTTATCACCATCTAACTTATTATTACTTACATATTTATTATGTTCATTTTTTATTTACCATCTCCTCCTGCTAGAATGTAAGCCCCATAAGGGCAAATATCTTGAAATGTTCTTTACTGATGTTGTCAAGTGCCTACAATAGCCTCATACATAGAAGGCATTCAATAAATATTTGTTGAAACAATGAAAGATTTCAGTAATGTGATAGATAAGAGTGTAAGCTGCCTGAAAGTGGGAGCATTATTTTACTCAGCACTATACATCTAGTGCCAATTTCAGTGCCTGACAAATAGTAGATATTTAAGCAGTTAGTTGAATTAACAAGCAAATTAATAGGTGAATAAGTTTTTTATCAAAGACACAAATGAATTATGTGTAATCAAAGAGAAAATAAATAATTCAATATGTAGATCTGGGAAATGTTTTATAAAATATTAAGTAGTCGAGTTGAATTTTAAAGTACTGGTATAAGGTTAAATCTAGTAAATAAATAAAACAAAACACTGAATTTCCTATCTAAGAAAAAAATCCCAAGAAAGCATCATCTCCAGTTTACATTTAACTCTCAGTATTTTCAGAGTTGGAGCAAGTATGAAGCCTGCTCAGTTACTATTCAAGAACATAGTATAAATCCTCAGGTTCATAAATTTTGAAAATACATGAAAAAAGGACAATACTGAAGTAAAAGAAAAGCTGAAACACCACATTTGAAAGAAATTTTCAAAAAATATAAAATATTATGGGACCTCTCTCTGGAAAAATCTTCTAAAACACAAAATTAGGTAGATTTAAGACTGCATTTAAAGAGATACATTCCTGAAATATTGAGAAGACCATCTTAAAAAGTTTCTTGTATAGCAAAGCAACATTATTTTACTTTTTCTCAGAGGCAATATTTCTAATGATTAACAATTTTTTCCCCTAAAACTTATGACACATCCACCAAGGCTTTCAGCTTATTATTAAATAAAAATGTGAAATTGAAACATCAGGTATGAAAATCGTAAGCTAAAGTGCTCACCTTTCAGGGTCTGGATTGCTCCTATACAAAATTCCTGGCCTTCAATTTTGGTATGCAAATTTTCATTGACACTGAAATTAAAAAAAAAAAAAAGACAAGATCAGTGAGAGATTCTAGAAACTAATTCTATGCAGTAGTAACACTTGGTCATCCCCAACCCCCAAAACCCTAATAATAATATCTGCATCCTCATTTTCCAATAAAGTGTTTGAGAGATACACAAGTCATATCACAACAATCACCAAATCTTTCTTCATCTCTCCCTACCCTGCCTGCTATAATAGTTGCAAGACACTGTTATCTATGCCTGGAGAGCTGCCTGGACTCATATGCTCACTGTCAGCTTGCGGTTGTGATTCAGTCAATTCCTTCTCAACAAGCTGACAGCAGAGATCTTTCTAAACACACACCAAATCACCTTCGTCTCTGACTAAAACCTATCAACAGTTTGCCAAAGGCCTCAGAAGAAATTTCACAGTAGTCGCCATAGTGTGGTAGGTGACCCTAGAATGTCTTGCATTGTCTTTAAACACTTCACTCACCATACAATCTTTTATTTGATATAATCATATCACTTGTTCCGTTATTTTCTGTTTGTTTGTTTGCCTAACTATGCAACCCAGTTGAAGAAAATACGTGTGTCTTACTCTGGAATATGATTAAATACTTAGTGCATATCACTGTATAAAGAGATGAATGAATGAACTGATGTGAAAGAAAAATTTGGCATTTTGTTTTTCTCAGTGATTTTACATAATGAAGTGGAGCAGAATATGCCCCTCCACAAATGTGCCAGTTTGGCAGGTACATTAGTTTGAGCTGAAGGCAACCGAGACCCAGCAGACTCAGAAAAGCTTTTTGCCTCCCTCTTAACTGCCTAAAAGAACTTCAGAAGGGGGCCTTTACCAGGAAGAGAGCTATTACCAGCTGTAACTTCTTCATCTGAGAGATTTACCTGCATAGCAGGGCAAATATTTGTTTACCAAATAGCTGCTCTCCTCATCTTCCTGTGAACTGCCTTTCTCTCCTTTGAAGTCCGAGACTTCTACCCCTTCCCTTAGCTCAGAATGGCATATATGTCACTTGCCTAACTGCCT
Source organism: Delphinapterus leucas (assembly GCF_059928025.1). Classification (NCBI taxonomy): domain Eukaryota; kingdom Metazoa; phylum Chordata; class Mammalia; order Artiodactyla; family Monodontidae; genus Delphinapterus; species Delphinapterus leucas. Next base: position 66,113,358 of record NC_143137.1, on the reverse strand, counting down.
TTGAGTCTCATATTTTTATGAGTCTCCTGTACGTAAGAAGTTATATTCATTTGTTTTCTCCTGTTAACCTGTCTTTTGTCCATTTAATTGTTAGGCCAGCCAAAGAACCTAGAAGGAAAGAAGGCAAATTTTTTCTTCCCTACAATAACTTCTACAGAATGAGAAGACACAAAAAATAAAAGTACAAGGTGGAAGGAAAACACTTTCTCGTGTCCATATGAATTATAACAATCATACATTTCAGATTAAGTTGGAATTACTCTTTCAGGTGTCAAGAATGTTATTTGCTATTACACTTGAACATCAATAAATGAGATACAGAAATCATAATTTTGAAGATGTACATTGGCCATTGTAAAAATATAATAAACACACACTGAAAAAAATATCCAAAGTTATACCCTGGCTCTACCTTTTTTTCCACATTGTGTTCTTTCCTTTTTTTCTTTGTTTGGTATATTGTGGTTAATTTACATACAATAAAATACAAAGATTTTAAGCACACAGACCAATGAGTTTTGACAAATAATTATACCCTTAAAATTGAAATATAGCACGTCTCCACCATCCCAAGAAATTTCCTCATGCCCCTTTCTAGTCAGTGGCCCCAATCTCATTCCCAGCCCCCAAGCAACCACCGCACTGGTTTCTATCATACAGTTTCATTAGTCTGTTTATGAAGTTCATATAAATTAAATCATACAGTATGGATGCTTTTGTACTACTCTTTGCATGTGCTCTTTCATGCAACACAGTAATTTTGAGATTCCTCTACGCGGTTGCATATGTCCATAGTTCATTTCTTTTTATTGCTGATTATCACCACATTGTTTATCCATTAACCTATCTGTGGGCATATAGGTTGTTTCTAGTTGTGACTACTATGAATAAAACTGCTGTGAACATTTGTGTATAAGTCTTTGCGTAAACATATGCTTACTCTTCTCTTGGTTAAAACTAAGGAGTGGAATTGCTAAGTCACATGGTAGGTGTATATTTCACTATATAAGAAAGTATCAACACTTTCTTTTAAAATGGTTGTGCCGTGTTACTTCCTCAGCAGAAACATATGAGAGTTCCAGTTTCTCTATATCCTCACCAACACTTCATAATGTTCTTTTTGTTTGTTCCTTAGCTTTTCCAGTGAATGAAGTGTTATCACACAGTAGTTTTAATTCACATTTTCCTGGCATTGTTGACTGTTATTGTTGAGCATTTGTATCTACTTTTTGGCCATTCCTACACCTTTCCTTCAAGTCCTCTAGTTATTTTTTATTGAGTTGTTTATTATTGTTTCTGTTACTGTAATTACAATTATAGCAGTTCTTTATATATTCTAGATAAGTCTTTTGTCAGATATATGTAACACAAATATTTTCTCCCATTTCCTGGCTTACCTTTTAATTTTCTTAAACATGATTGTTGAAGAGCAGATTTAAAAATACTTTTCTGATAAAGTATCTGGCTTTATCTTATATGTGGAATCCTTAGAACCTCTATGGAAATAGTGGGATTGTTCATAAAATAAAATTTTTCATTTTGTTTCTTGAACCAAAATTTGACACAGATCATCAATTTTTCTATGCTGTGAATTGTTACCATTATACTCTCAACTTTATTTAGATTTATTAAATAACATATTTGCTTGGGTTTTATGAGAAAAAAATAACTGAATTGCACCAAAAACTAAAACCAACTTCAAGGAATCCATAAATATTGGGATTTTCAAAGTTAGATGAGCTTTAAACATCAAAAGACATTGTATACAAACTATAATATATCTAATTGCTTTATTTTATATATTTTCTTGATAAATATTATAAATATAGATTATCCTCAACCTAGTTCATATATTTTGCTTATAATGGCTAATGACTACTAATAAAATAATTTCACATGAAAATGGCAAATGACCTGAGTATGTTAATGTGCAAATAAATTTCGATGTGGGTAGTTTTAGATAGACTTCATTATTTTTCAGAGGTGGGTAACTGTAGAAAGAATACAGTTAAGCCATGTTTTATTCCTGTTACTCCATTAATTAGCTATGCAGTCATGGGAATCCTGTAGCCTTCCTTGGCTCTTACTGTTGTCAGTTATAAAATGAAGGCAGATATCCTCCCAAGAACACATGTTGGGATAATCGTGATAGTTGCATTGTAGAAAAATAGCTGCTTTCTACGTCCTACTATATTTAAATGCATTGTTCATTTCTGATATGTGATTGGCATGTTTAGATAAGTCTTAACACAATATTTTCACAGAGAATTATTAAAAATTCAAATGTCTTTTCTAAATGTACCATTCCTTGAATAATAAGAGTTGGAAAATGAATGTTTTAACTGAAACTAACTCCTCTAACATGATTACAAGCTCGAAGACGAATATGCTTATGAAATTATAGTTTTTGATGAAAATAAAGTTTAAAATGTACCCATAAATCAATGCCTTAGAAAAACAGACATATGCATAACTCATGTTAATCGTGCACGTGCTCCCTTGCCAAAAACATCTGTCTAAGATACACTTCAATGTACAATATACCAAATATTCATGCAAGAATATTGTGACTGGGGAAAGAGCATCTTTATGCCAATCCTTGAGTTTTCAGTCATTTATTAATAATTACAGGAAATATATTAGAGTTACTGTATTATCTTTTTCATACTTAAGTAGGTATCCTCTAAGATTATGCTGAAGGACTCTTTTCTTTGAAATTTGTTCACTTAGGCAGCTCAAGAAAAGGAAGAACTCCAAAGTAGAGTGCACATACTTGAAATCAAAGGTAAGAGGAGTCAGGAGAAATGTCTGTGGGGAGGGCTCATTAGGTAAAATCTATTTTATTTAACAAGGAAACAACAAAAATTCTATAACATAGTAAATAATATTAATTTTGCCTTCATATTTCTTATGATTTTTCATGTCATACCAGGCTTTAAAGTGCTGTTATTAGGGTATTTTCTTAATATTACCCCTTTTTTTCTCTGACAATCAAAACAGAACTTAATGAATTACTTCTATATAAAACAAGTGAAAATTAGGGGGAAAATCTTCCTTTGATAAGATCTAGAGTAAAGCTGTAAGATATTTTAGTATTTGAAGCTAGAAGTTTCTAAAAATGTGAACTCTTCACATGAAAATGGTAATTATAAAAGAGATAAAAATATTATCTATGGGAGGAGGACATTGACTTTGAAAACTATTAAATATACCATCTTTTCTATGAGATTCTCCAATATTGTTGACCAGCCACAGTAACTAATTGTTGACTAAAATTAATAGCAACTGATGTTATGGTTATTTATGCAATTGATCTAAAAATGAATTAGTTCATTTTAGTATAGATCCTGAAACACTTTTAAAATTTAATCACTTTCAGTTTCCAAGCTGAAAATCTTAAAGACATCCAGCATATAGTAATGAGGGCAGGCTCTCCATGAAGTAACGATGTGGAGTGGGTTTTGATATCTATCTCCAGTTGTGTATGGAAGAGATGGTGGTGATTCATTACCTCTTCTTTCCTGGATTCTCAGTTCTAACCCTTCCTTGGCTCAATTGCTGACTTCGTGGAGCAAAGTCTTTGTGTATATTTTCAAAGTACACCACATTATTCAGAGTTTCTCCAGATTCTCTGAAGATAAGGCTCAATGACATGTCTCAAAATGTTGGCTGTAGCACCCCAGTTCACCAGTTTTCTTCTTACGCTAAATGTGGCTGCTCTCTGTCTGCATTCTCCCTGCCAAAATAAACATTGATCTGTATAGTGGCAGTAGAAGAATAGTTGAATGTCTTTTGGTCAAAAGAGGTCATTCACCACTGTCTTACTTCTCCCTTAGCCCTTTATTCATACCATATATCATATTACTTAATTTCAAAATATTATAATCTATTGCTTATGATCATATTTTCCTTTTTCTCCAGAATGTGGAATTCTCAGGACAAAGACTGTGTCCTGTTGATATTAGCATAGCCAGGATCTGTCATGCTGCTTGGAACTCAGGAACAACTGAATAATTATATATTATGTTGAATGAATACGTGAATAAACGCATAGTTCTCTAGCCAAAGCAAAATGGAATGACTATATAGAACTTCCCAATCGTAGTAGCCTATAAAATTAGCAGACAATTCTCTTGAGGCCATTGCTGGTAGCTACAAAAAGTAATAGATGAGGGTAAAATGTTTATTTTATGCTCCTCAATCTCTTCTATTTTATACTTAGATCCTCTATGAAAAAGCACAATGCCCTTGTGAGTCATGATTAGTCCTTGAAAACACAAAGATTAGAAATAAGATACATCTTCTCATCTGGGGATTATACAGTGACATTTAGTCTCCTACATATTTGTTGCTAGAAGGAGGTAGACCAGTGTTACTGGTGGGACTGGGAAGAAAAGGAGATCAGAAAAGAATAAGATTAAGTGGGGCAGAGATGGTTATTGAATAAGCAGCTGTGGTCTGTGTTGGGAAAGTGTGGACACAGATGTCGCTATCTGCCATGCTAACTTGTTTCTTTTCTCCATCAGTCACAGCTTGATGGGGGACATGGGGAAGAGAAGGTGTTGTTTCACCCTACAAATATGTTTCAATGGTGAAGAAAGGTCAGGAAGAAGAAAGAATATGAAATTCTAAATAAAGCTGGTTAAGAAGGAAGACTTCTTTCTTTCCTTCTTCTCTCCTCTCCCTCCCTTCCTTGGTTCCTCCCTTCCTTCTGTCCATCTGTCAATATATTTTTCTCTTCTGTCAAGAAGAATATTCTATATGACCAACTCAACATCAATTATTCATATTACATAATTATAAAGGTGGGTGGGCTGGGACATCAACTGGTAAATCTGTCCATTTAATTTAAAGTATAAAACTTCAGACCACTATCACTTATGGTTAGATTAGGTATTGTTTTATGAAAAAAAAAAAAGATGCTCATCATATTAACTGATTATTTGAGACATTTCCCTAAATGACAAATAGTGGGAATATGGCATGGAATCAAATTATAAGGATAGCTTTCCAGTGAATGATTTGTTTCAAAAACCCAAGTTGATGGTCACCTCAGAATAGGAAAATAGACCCCAGTTTATACTGCCACTGGCTTGTCCTCCCTTCATTCAGAAAACAATAATTGTTTGAATAACTGATCTATATCGATTTACAATAAAATAGTAACGTCCCAACATCATAAAAGATTTATGTTTTTATTCAGCCTTGATGTTGATGTCTTAGGTAGCAAGCACATCACACATGCTATGTAGTGATAAGACCAAATGCACTTTGGCAGAGCTTCAGTATAAAAATTAGAAGGTGTTGATTTCATTACCACTCTGGCAATACATTTGAAAGAGTGTTAATGACTATTAATGGCCTAGTCCTCAGCCAGAAGAATGCCTGAAGTCAGTGAAAGTGGCGTTTTATCTGCTCTTAAACATTAAAAACAGAGAGGCTCCTACAGTTGCATTTCTAAGTGCCTTTCCTGCTCTACAAGTAATCACATCCCCCACTTAAATGAGCTTTTAAAAGTGTTTAAATTCAAGGCAAGCCCAATTTCTCCACTCTGGAGATTTTGCCCCCTTATTTCTAACAACTAGCGCTTTGGGCTTTTGTCAAAAAGTAGTTGAAGGCAAATGAGAAGAAAATTATTTTTAAAAGGACCTTTGTCTCTTTTCAGCTTTGCCATAAAGAAACTTCATTGTTTTAGATTTACCAAAAGAGAGTTACTTATTTCCTGTTCTTATTTATTTTTAGAGACAGGTGAGTCCAAACACTCTTATGATGGAATGCACTATGAATCAATCCATGTTTCTGAAGTCCACATGTTTTCACGGTTCTTTATTTCCCCTAAAACAAGTTTTTTTTTCATCCCTAAGGGATCCTAAATCAACAAGTTATTAGATGAGGGATGGAAGCTTCTGTTTCAGAAAACAAAACTGCAGCTAGACAACAGAAAACAGATGCCAATTATTTGCCAATGGCTGCTAGAAAACAAAACATTTTATGACATTTACTTTGCCTTAGCAGAATGGCTGCTGATGCCAAAGAAATACAAACTGGTCAAATTACCAGCAGCCGGTTTCGAAATGTGGGGTTTAATGATTTGGAATCTTCTCTACATTTGGCTATTTTTTGACCTAAAATTTTTTCTGAACACTGATTCTACTTGCAACTTGATGTTTTAACAGATGAATAGGAACAATATACATAATCGATATGTATAATTAAATATTTGATGTATTTTAATGTTTTACCCTATTTACCTTATAATTCCACTAGTTTTTTGTATGGGGGAAAGATAATTTTTGATATTTTAAGAGCGACTTCCTTGACACATATTTTTATTTCATGTGGCAAAAGCTTCAAATTACACATCTTTTTTACATTGAATCCAGCTGAATTACTCATTGTTAATGTGATGTCACGAGCAATGTTTAAGTATTTTTCCTCCAGTAGTTAACAGAGACTTAATTTAGTCACAATCGATACCCATCTAACCCCACAAGAATATAAATTTTCCATAAATATTTTTAGATCAAATGGCTCACCTTTGAAACACATTTCTGAAAAATATCCTGGGCTGACTTCACTGAAACCAGCACTTATGTCAAATAAATTTGTACTTTCATCAGCCATGAGACTGTGCTGTGTTAAAAATCTAGATTTACAAATAAAGTTTTTTTAGAAATCTTATGAAATATGTGCCTAGTTCTCTTTATAGTGATTTGAAGAGGTTATAAAGAAAAACAATTAATGCATTTTCCTTGATAGTATAAAGTTACCACAAGGAATGGTGCTGTAAAATCTGTCCTAAGTGTCTACATTGCCTCAAGAAGTGTCCTGAGCTACTGAGAAGTAAACTAAATTAGGGATAGTACTCTTATCAATCAGTATTTGCTGAAAGTATAAGCTGAAAAAATGATGATCAAAGTAACTTAAGAAAAGATATGCTTCTCAGTTTGCAATATGCACATGCATCACTGGGGACTTTGTCAAATTCAGGTTATGTTCAGTAGTTCTGGGGTAGGGCCTGAGATTCCACATCCCCTGTGATGATTTCAAAGCACTTTTGCAGGCAACATTGTAGATCAGCAGTCCCCAACCATTTTGGCACCCGGGACCATTTCGTGGAAGACAATTTTTCCACGGACAGGGGGCGAGTGGGGGATGATTCAGGCGGTAATGCAAGCAATGGGGAGCGATGGGGAGCGGCAGATGAAGCTTTGCTCACTCATCCACCACTCATCTCCTGCTGTGCCACCTGGTACCTAACAGGCCACGGACCGGTACCAGCCTGCAGCCCAGGGACCCCTGGTGTAGATGACTTGAGGTGGGGCCGTTCTTCATTGAACAATAACAATTTTCTGAAGTCATCACAGCCAATCTCAGCATTCAAGGTAATTGACTAACTCGTAGTCAGGACTTGAGGAACCCTGGTCCAAGCCCATCTCATGGGTAATGATTGCCATCAACCTCCTGGTTCCTGTGTGATGTGTGGATGCTGAATGATGGACTACAGGACATGTGCCTTCTCTTTCTAGAGTCAACAGTACTAAGACTTCTATGGTGTGTGTGTGTGTGTGTGTGTGTGTGTGTGTGTGTGTCTATGGAGAGAGAGAGACTGAGAGACAAACAATTTGAAACTGGAGAAAGAACATGAGACTATTATGTCATGATCAGAGAAAAGGGAAAATATAATTGCATCCTGAGGTCTGACCCAAACAAGCAGTGCATCACGTTCCCAATAGCATATCTTCCCAACACAGGCAACAATCACACTGCACATCCGGATAGCCATCATAACAAAGGAAAAGGTAATTTAGTCACAGTTGTTTTTACTCCCATTCTCCTGAGCAACAGAATCTATAAATGGACATGAATTCTAGATAATATTTTAACAACCCTGATACACATTCATTTGGCCTGCATTTAGCTAATGTAATGACAAGCCCATGTCCCCTTATTTCACTCCACCTCTAGTCAGAAGAAACCGTCCTATCACATCAAAACCACAGGGGACCTTTCCACTAAGTCTGAGGATCTGAGATTACGTTCTCTGAAGCCCTATTCCCATTCCATCACACTCCTCAAACGCCTGGGACAAATTCATAGCTGCTTCTTCAGAAGAATTGTAGCAGATTTCCTGTCTAGTTAGGGTGCAGCTGGCAGAATGTCATAGCCAATTGGGGGGGGAAGTTTAGAACATACTTTTGAAACTTTCAGGACTCATAGCCACATTGAATGAATGGATTCTGAACTACATCACACTCCTCCCACCTCAGCTCCAGTCTCCAAGTAACACTGATCCTTCTATAGATATATTTCCCCCCCATTTTTCTTAAATGTTTTTTTTTAATTTTCATTTGTTCAGATATAATGCATATTGTCTCACAATATTCTAATTAACTAGAAATCTGTTGTCTGAATTGTTTTTTAATTTTTTAAAAAAATGTATGTATTTATTTATTTTTGGCTGTGTTGGGTCCTCGTTGCTGCGCGTGGGCTTTCTTTAGCTGCGGTGAGTGGTGGCTACTCTTCGTTGCAGTACGGGCTTCTCATTGTGGTGGCTTTTCTTGTTGCAGAGCACGGGCTCTAGAGTGCAGGATCAGTAGTTGTGGCTTGTGGGCTCTAGAGCGCAGGCTTAGTAGTTGTAGCGTACAGGCTTAGCTGCTCCAAGGCATGTGGGATCTTCCTGGACCAGGGCTTGAACCCGTGTCCCCTGCATTGGCAGGCGGATACTTAACCACTGTGCCACCAGGGAAGCCCTCTCCCCCACTTTTTAAAATTTGCACTCAGTCTCACCACACAACTACAGGCCTAGAGTGTTGTAATTGTCTTCTAACTGTTCTGCCTGGCCTATGTTTCCTCAACTTAAATAAGAGTGTCCTGTTAACCCTCCAAAACTCTACCAGTTGTCTGCTTAACAACCTTCACTGGCTCTGTTTAGCTATAAGAATAAATCCGTTATGCAAATTTGTCCACAAAACATATACACATCTTTTGAACTTACAAACGTTGCTTTCAACTGTGTCCCAAATAATCCATGCTTATTATCATGTCTACTTAGATTTTACTGACTTTCTAACCACTTACCTATAACCTATTAACATTTCTCCATTAATTTTTCTTGAAGCCTCATCTGACCAATCCAATCCTTACGGATTTCTCCCACAGAAATTATTACTCCTCATTTTGTTACTTGTTCTTATGTTACCTTGTAGGATTTTTTGCTGTTGTCGCTATTCTTTTAATATATAGAATTCTTGTGACCCAGTGTATAAGGTTTGGGAGGGTAAGCATTGAAGTCAGTCTGGGTTTGAGTTTTAATGAGTGAATGCTAATTTTCATCAGTAAATGAGGGGTGAAAACATCCAGCTTTTCAGGATTATCATAGGGTTTCAGAGATAATAAGTGTAAAGTACCTAGAACAATTCCTGAAATATAGTTTTATTCTCAGAAAATGTTAGTTTTTATTAAATGCTGATATTAACAGATACTAAGGACTTTGTAAGACACAACACAGAAGAAATGCTCTGTACAGAGTGGATATACAAAAATGTTTCTTTGATCTGAATTGACTGAATTTTTCTGAATTAAATGTTACCTTGTAACTAAGGAGATTATGTGATGGAAATCCTAGCCAGCTTATTATGCATCTTTTGTTCCTGGAAAGCAGTTCCTCTGTGGCCATATGTAACCTATGCCTGGCTTCTGTGCCTTTGAGATACTGTCATTTGTTTGACATGTTTGTACTTTTCAGAGTCACTCATCGTTAGTACACAGAATATAGGATGACTTTAGCTAAATTATTAACTGGAATCAGAAGAAAATTTAAATATTGATCTTATAAATCACTTTGTCCTCAGGAAATACATAAATGATTTAGTTTTGACCTAACCTATGATCATGAATAGGCTAACGAAAGAACTTTAGGAGGTAAATATAATTGATTTCCACACATATACCAAAATATTTGGCACTTGGTAGATATTAAAATTTAAGTGCATGAAAGAAAGAATAAATGACATAATTCTGGTTGAATTCCTATAAATCTCTAGTAACAGCTTTGTTCTGTTATTGTTGAAGGACTTCTAATTTATGATTGTCCAAAAGAATAAATCTGAGTATCTGCCATTAAAAATTATTGAGTACTGGTGGTACAGCGCTCTCATCACTGAACCTAGTGTACTTTTTAAAAGGAAGGCCTGTAAAATTATTTGACTTTAATTAATATTAGGTTTCATGATTTATGTATTATTTATAATAACTAATTTGATTTAATCAAAATCTTATGCATCTTGGCCATTAATTCTGTAGCAGAATTTCATTATGGGGCTATCAATTTAATCAAAGATGTGATTTCTACTATATGTATTTTTCAATATTACTGGATGTGGAACACTACCAAAGTACTAGAATTTTATGGCAAATTGTGGATCTGAGAATATCTTCTCAATACTGTCTCTGAACTTCTCTTAAAGATATATTGTGAAAGACCTGGGAATAAGAACATGATTTAGCTATAAACATCTAAACAAATTAACCTGCCCAGTGGAACTGACGGGTATTAGTACTCAAAGGATCCACCTGCCTCAGAACCAAGAATTGCTATGTAGATTTTCAATCCAAATTTGAACAGTCTTTCTCCAGAAGGTGTGAAGCCACCTTTCATTTGTTTAGTCAACTAAAATGTCATTTAGCTCAAATCATTCACCTGAAGCTAAATGCCTCCCTTTCTGTTTATTTCATTAAGATTTACCTTTTTGTTTTGTTTTGCTTTTTGTTTTTTTAGAGATCTTTATTTTTATTTATTTTTTTCATGACATATTTTATTTTTTTCTGTGTGAATTCATTTGTTTTTGTTTTTATTTTTTTAACATCTTTATTGGAGTATAACTGCTTTACAATGGTCTGTTAGTTTCTGCTTTATAACAAAGTGAATCAGCTATACATATACATATATCCCCATAACTCCTCCCTCTTGCATCTACCTCCCATCCCATTAAGATTTATCTTGATTTATTATCAACACTATTGTCTTGAAACAGAGATTAGTCACAATATATTTGGTGGACTTATTCATCAAAGGTGAGTCCAATCATTCTGAACTATACAGTGGAGTATATAACAATCATCAACTTCAGTAAGAATTTTAATTTTTAAAATCAACATATTTACATATTAAAGAAAAATGTCATATAGGTCATAGAATTTTTATTTCATTTTTTAAAGTATGGGAAGATTTTAAATGGAGATAATAATTTTATAAAAGTTGACTTAAAGTTGAAGGCTATATTTGATAATGGCTCCATTTAAAAAGTGGATTTGTAGTTTTTAGCCCATATCTTCCTTTTGGAAGATCTTCTATTCTTGGAAAAATTTATACAGGACAGTGTGGTATGTAAATTGGGAGAGAATGGGAAGGCTTATTATCTCTGTTCTAAAGTAGGGAAAAAACTAATTTCTAATGTCAAATTATATTTCAGGCTAACTGAAAATCAAGAAGAATGTTCTGATGAATTAAATTTAAATTAAGAATCTGGTTATATTAAATAATTATACAAAAGCACCGGTAATGTATGCAAAAATAATTTATCCCTCATTTTTCATAGGCCCTGGAAACATTTTAATCCTTCTCTTAGTCAGGACCTAATACATCTGTATATTAGGAAACACGGCAGCTCTTTTTATATAAATTTTTAAATATGCTTTTATATATAAATAAAAATGAGTATGTGAGTGAATGTTCAGATTATGATATATTCTAATCTAACACAGGAAAGGGTAATTTGGAAATTCTTCAAGTAGTGTTTGGATCATATATCTACTATCAAAGTTAAACTTTTTAATAAAATACTATGTATCAGTTAAGTTTATTATGAACCTGAATAAATATATATTTACTGGCATTTACTTAAGTTTGAAATTCACAAAATGTTGTAGATTTAGTAGATATTTTAACATATTTTATTGGCATTCCTATTATACATCCACTCATCAAAGAAGATTTCTTCTATTTATCTCATCCACACTTATTCAATGTGTTCTTTCCCTTGGATTTAATTTGTAAAATATGTATCATTTACTTGCTTTTCTGAATAGATTATTAAATTTCTGAGATTACGTTTCACCACTCTTCCTTGATAAGTATCTCTAAGTATCCAGTGTACTGTAGTTTGGCTTAATACACTTTATAGTCACCATCTAACTGAAATCTTCCTTAATTGCCCTGTCAGAGTTAGTTGGTTAGTGCTCTATGGTCTTAAATAAAAGTAGAGGAGAGAAAGAGGCAAAAATTTTTTTTAAAGAAATAATGGCTAAAAACATGTAAAATTTGATTAAAAACATTCATATATATACCTACTAAGCTTATCAAACTCCACAAAGGATACAGACAAAGAGATTTACATGTAGGCACATCATGGTTAAACTGGTGAAAGCCTAAGGCAAAAGGAGAGTCTTCAAAACAATGAGATTAAAAACTACTCAGAACATAAAAGAGAATCATAATAAAATTTGCTACAAAATTTGTGGTAATGTGTTATGCAGCTATAGAAAACTAATAGAACGTATAATTTAAAAACAGTGTTGGCAAAGGTGTGGAAAAACTGGAGCCCTCAAGAATTGTTGTGAGATGATAAAATAGTTCGATCACTTTGAAAAAACATTTTGAAGTTTCTCTAAAAGTTAAATAGAAATTTACCATATGACCTACTAATTCCTTCCTAAGCATCCATTCAAGATAAATGAAACCTATGTTCATACAAATATTTATATGCGAATATTTCTAGAGACAGTATTCATAATAGCCCCAATTTAGAAAAACCCAAATGTCCATCAACTATTGAATTGATGAAAACAAAAGAAAACACAATGGAATTCTATCCACCAATGTATAAGAACAAACCAATAATAAGAAGTATAGATTTCTTTTTCTTGTTTTAATTTGCATTTTCCTAACACTGTAACTAAGGAAGCTGGGCTTCTGTTTATGTACTTATTTTAATTTTCTATATCTTTGATGAACTATTCAAATTTTTAATCTATTTTTTACTAGGTGATTGTTACTATATTGTTGAATTGTGAAATTCTTTAATATTCTAGCTATGATTACTAGTCCATAAATTTGAGGGAAGAATGTAGATCAGTACCTACCTGTTCTGTTTGATTTCAGTTTTTAGGGGAACAACCTTATATGATAGTTGTGGTGGTAGTTACACTCATCTAAAGTGATCAAAATTAATAAATCTGTACCCTTACATTTTATGATTTTTACATGTAAATAATATCTTAATAAACAGAAAAAAAGATAAAAATGAAAATATGTAAATGGTAAAAAGTAAGTCATGTTATGATATTTCAATGCTTTAGCCTTCATGCGTTCACTGTTTCAATTAGAATAAAAGCCACAGTCCTTCCATGGCCCTACGAGGCCTTGCATAATCTGAATGTCATTAGCCACTCTGACCTCATCACCACTGTTCTCCTTGAACTCCTTTGTTAAGACACTCACTGGCTCTCTCCTCTACCAGGAATGCCCTTCTCCCAGATACCCTCATGACTACCTGCATTTCTCATTTTTTTCAATTATCTGGCCAAATTTCACCTTATCATAGATGCCTTCCTAAGTAAGTCAGCAACCCACCTCACCCCTCCCATCATTCCAGTTCTCCTTTCCTGACACTTTTTTTCTGAAAACACTTACCTGTTAGCCTACATATGTATTTAAATACTTTTGATCTATTGTCCATTAGAATATACCATTACAATATATGCTTTACGAGAGCAGAGAGTTAGCTTCGTTCACTGCTCTATGTTCAGGTCATCAGAAGAATGTCCAACTCATAGGAGACAATCACTACATATTTGTAGAATTATTTAACAAATGAAACTTCAGTGTGCTCATTATTTGCCATCTAATGGATTTAATATTTTAATAAATGATTTGTAAATCAGAATATTTGGAATTAATATATGTTAAGACGAATATATGTTTGTGTGTATGTATGAGTACATAGATACACACACATGTTTATACATATGTAATATTTATAAAATATAATGTTCATATACTATGTATTTTATATTTTTAATATATTAATATTTTTTCTGATTAAGGTCTTAAGTATAAATCCTGGGATCTCAAGTAATCATTTTAGAATAGAGGCCTGATTTTCTCTATTTCCCTGGAACAAAAGAGAACTTCATTAAGAGAAGCTCAGTTCCTTCGTTCCTTTAATTCAGGGCTTCTAACCATATTGTTTAATACCTGTGATCTAGGCCATGAATCTTTTACTCTTAGATTCATTTAAGTCACCATTTGGAACTTGTACGGAACTTACAAGAGTATAGGCAAATTTAAGAGCTGCTTGCTCAATGCACAGTTAATAACTAGCACAGTACCTAGTAGAGTACTTAAAATAGAGTTGGTCCTTAATAAACAGTATCATTGTCTTAAATGAATGAGCTTATTAATCAATATTTGTAGGCAGATTGATGTCAGGTAACAACGAAAACACTAATAGTAAAAGTCATTGTTTGTTGACGATTTTCTATATACTAAATACTAAACTAAGCATTTAATTTCTGCAGCAACCTTATGATACAGTGTCGACAGGTTAATAAACTGCCTAAGGTCACCCAGGTGGTAAGCGGAAGAACAGGCATGTGATCTTAAGCCCATCTGACTCCAGAGCTGGCCCTTTCAATCATTCATCCTTACTGCCTCAGCCTGTCCTAGACACAGCCAAATACTTTTAAATCAGTGTGTACCTTCTGTGCCATTCCTGTGCTAGGAAAGAATTTCAGAATTCACAACATTCAAAAGGAGACCCTGTTAATGATGCTAGGTGCATTCTGAATCAAACCTGTGAACAGAATTTCTGAGGAATTCTAAAATCGGCCAATCGGTTTGTCATCTCCAAGGCTGCTCTTGAATATAAGCAGTCACTGCAAACTATATTTTTGTTTAAAATATAATTCATTCATAGTCATCATGATTGACCAGTTCTCCCATACATCATGCCACATTTTTGCAACTTATATAGGAAATAAACAAAGTGAGGTAATTTTATGCACTCCCACTATCCCAGGTAAAATTAGTTCTCGACAGTCTTCATATCCTCACACCTATATGGTTTCTTTAGTATATTACAATAGTCTGCTTTGTATTTCTCTATATCCTACTTTTAGATCTATTTTTACCATACTGGCTATAAAGCAGCTTCATTTTCAAGAAAGAAGACAAATTCACATGAATCTCTGATGTGAAAAATCACACATAAACTGTTTTGTTTTAGTTTCTTCAAGCCCTTAGTAATTGAATTAGCTGTAATCATACAATGGTATTCATTCTGTACTTCTAGTTCCCAACTTATTATATAATAATCATAATGACATTCAACGTATCACAACTTAATTTCACTTTTATCAGTACTAATCCCAATATACTGATAATATTTTATTAAATATTTTAAAACATTAATCTCATATATTCTTGATAAAGTACTCAGTTCCTCCTAGTGGATACTCAAGTTTAGCTAATAATATCAATATTTCTATATTTTAATGATCTACTGTTAGTTTTAAGTATATATTTATATATTTAAGTATATATTTAAGTATATATTTAAGTATATATTTAAAATCCATATATTAAGTATATATTTAAGTATATATTTAAGTATATATTTAAAATCCATAATGCATGAAGCAAATAGTATCTATAAAGTTGAAGCCAAGTTACGAAAAACATAAAGAATTACATCTTAAGTAAAAACCAGTTGACATTAAGTGGCACTTAATTTTTTCCATGTTATTAAATATATTAAATAGCCATCGTTGAGATCTTAACCAATGAGATATTTCATCTATTTCTCATTCACTCTGTCGCATTTTACAATTCCCCATCAATGAACAATAAAAAGGAATAACTGGGGGGGGGAAAGGGAAGTAAATGATACCGAATCCTAGATTTTAAAAGGGTGGGGTAGAGAGGATAAATTTTCTAATTATCATATTAATGAACAGAAATGACATGCAGAGTATGATTTGATAGAAATACACAGGATAAATGGCAATATTCAGCTCTTTCCTGGGGGAGGCGGGGTACTGCTTGTGAAGGGAAGCGCAGTGCCTGACAACCACACCCAGTGTGATGGAGTGCACATCTGCTCAATACAGGCCCAGCCAAAATCTGCAGGTGTCAAGATGCCAGTGGTACACACAGAATGATGGAAATGGAGACAAATTATCTTTTGAAAAGTACCAATATGTCCAAATTTTGTTAATTCTGCGTGCATGCGGATATCACTTGCCTTTTTCCCCTTTACCATGTTGTCTATGGGGTTTTATAAAAGTCTAAAAATGAACAATAAAAACTGCTCTCTCTGTGATCAACAGAGTGGCCAGATGACCAGGCTGTCATCTCATTCATTCTCCTCAACAATGCCTGTACAACGCCACCGCCATCTTCATTCTTCCTAAAAAACAGACTGGAAAGACGAGCTCTCATTACTGATACAGAACTTTTGAGAGAGATTTCTATGATGTGTGCAGAGACTTGCAAATGTCGTGGCCTGTGAAGCCAATCAGTTACAAATTACAGGCCAGATGCCACTCATCCCCTTGCTCTCAGGTCTGCAAAATGGTTCTAGATGACTTTGTGGAAATGACACCCTGAATTATTAAAATAAATTTTGCCCTGATAAGCTCCTCTCTAAGCCATTAAGATGGGCACTGGGTTGAACAGTGATTTGCTATCGTATGAGAAAATATCATTTGCAAATGTGATATCTACACATTGTATGTGAGACTTTTCTTAAACAATCTTCTAATGTAATATCTTTCATATTATTATGATACTTTAATAAAGTAGTTCAAATGTGCTCATTTATTCCTCAAAATTTTTTATTTGATAGAAAGCCTGGAATTTTTATTATCCGGTTACAGGTGTGGAAAACTGTAGTTGTTTGTCTAGAGTCACACATACATAAATGGTAGTGGCAACATGGGAACCCAA
The DNA here is from genome assembly GCF_059928025.1 of Delphinapterus leucas. Classification (NCBI taxonomy): domain Eukaryota; kingdom Metazoa; phylum Chordata; class Mammalia; order Artiodactyla; family Monodontidae; genus Delphinapterus; species Delphinapterus leucas. The sequence goes on along the minus strand of NC_143137.1, from coordinate 66,096,350 downwards.
GTCTTTTCACCCTTACTCTAGTACTCCTTCTCTTATGCTATTTGATTTTTACTATTAAGACAGTAAATCTTTGTTTTCATAATGCTCATTTGTACCATTCATAGACTTTATCCAATAATACATAAAGCCACCTATTAGATGTACTATGCAAATTTATACATTGTCTTTCAAACATGCACAGGCAACACACGCATACAGTAGTACTACATCAATCAATAAATGGACCTAACCATCATAAGAACTTAGCAAAGAAGTTAGACAACCAGAGAGATTATTTTTAAGAAATGGAGGACTTCCCTGGTGGTCCAATGGCTAAGACTCCGTGCTTCCAATGCAAGGGCCGCGGGCTCGATCCCTTGTCAGGGAATAAGGTCCCACATGCCGTGTAGCATGGTCAAAAAGAAAAAAATGTAATTCAAAAAACATTTAAGGGCTTCCCTGGTGGCACAGTGGTTGAGAGTCCGCCTGCCGATGCAGGCGGCACGGGTTCGTGCCCCGGTCCAGGAAGATCCCACGTGCCGCGGAGCGGCTAGGCCCGTGAGCCATGGCCGCTGAGCCTGCGTGTCCGGAGCCTGTGTTCCGCAATGGGAGAGGCCACAACAGTGAGAGGCCTGCGTACAACAAAAAAAATAATAATAATAATTTAAAAATAAAACAAAATTTAAAAAAAATGGAATTAGCCACTGATTTACACAAACTACTTACCCAGAAACATCTGCCAGTATTATTTGCCTAGGACTGCCATGACAAAGTTTGACAAACTTGGTGGTTTAAAACAAAAGATATTTTTCTCTTGCAGTTATGGAGGCTGGAAGTCTGAACCGAGTTGTTAGCAGGGCCACGCTCCCTCTGAAGGCTCTAGGGAAAGATCCTTCCTTGCATAGTCCAAGCTTCTGGTGACTTCAGGAGTTTCTTAGCTTGTGTCATCATAACTCCGATCTCTGCCTCCATCATTTCATGGCCTTTTCCCCTGTCTGTCTCAGTCTGTCTTGATTTTCTCCTCTTCTTATAAGGAGACCAATCATATGGGATTTAGGGCCCACTATTTCTAGTATGACCTCATCCTAACTTAACTAATTACATCTGGAAAGACCCCATCCCCACATAAGGTCATATTCTGAGGTTCTGGAGAGACATGAATTTTGGTGGGGCTACAATTCATCCCCGTGCACAACCCTTGCCTGCTACCTATAGAAATTTCTTCTACAGCACCATCATATAGGACCACCTTCTTACCCTTCTGTCAGGAGGTGTTGGAACCCTCTTACATTACAGAGTTCTTCTTGGTTTTGTTGGGTTTTTTTTTGCGGTACACGGGCCTCTCACTGCTGTGGCCTCTCCCATTGCGGAGCACAGACTCCGGATGCACAAGCTCAGTGGCCATGGCTCACGGGCCTAGCCACTCCACGGCATGTGGGATCTTCCCTGACCGGGGCACGAACCCGTGTCCCCTGCATCGGCAGGTGGACTCTCAACCACTGCGCCACCAGGGAAGCCCCAGAGTTCATTTTAATCTTACTCCATCTAGAGTGTTCCGTCGAGGTACTAAGCAATCACATCATAGGTACAAGAGAGTAGAGGAGGAAAGGGAGAAACAAACTGTTTCTAGTAGCACAATTGTTATTGCCCCAACACACTCCATTTTAAACCTTCATTTCTTTACCCTTCACAAATTGATCTTTCCCCAAATCCCAACAACTACAGAGACCTCCTCCTCCTCCTCCACAAAAGCTAATTTGAAAAACTGCTCAGGATACACAAGAGTAAATCAATAGGCATGTTAAAGATCTAACGAAATCACTCTTCGGTAACTACTTTATATACTCAAAGACCCATACATTGTCTGTAGTGATTATAGCTAGAGAGGAACCCTAATTGGAATACCAGACATTGAGAGATGAAAGACGGGAGGCTATATCCTAGGATGAAAATAACATCTATTTACTTAAATCAAGCAAACCAACACACAGAGATACAAACCAGTCCACCTATATAACTACCACGTGTAAAGCAATTATAGTGGTTTACAACGTGACCTCAGGCTCCTCTCTGAAAACATCACTAGGGTTTGTGCTGTCTACGATACTGTGACAGACATTAATTTTCAGTGTAATTCTAGGAAAAGATTCACAAATTTAACTATTCTCTAGAAAGCTCATTTTTTACTTTCTCCCTCCCACATCCACCCTTTAAATGTCTCTCATTATAGCCATGGAGCTGTGTAAAGGTCTAGTCCATCTCCTCCAAAATCTAGAGCATGGGGAGATGTGCTCTTGGCACCACAAACTAGAACAATGAATGACATTGTCCACAAAAGCATCAGTGCAGTTTTATAAGATCATTTTACTTTCAGCAGTATTTATGAACTGGTTTTTATAATATAAGCAACACATTGTTTTATACTTGTATGCTATATGTGCCTTCTTATTCATTTGAAGTATGTGAAGGCACTATCTAGGACAATGTAGATGTCCATCAGTTTTCTGGTTGAAGAATGACAACAGGGTTTAACGTTTCGATTGTGCTTTTTCCCAGACAGCAGTTGGTACCTCTCAATTGATTTAATCCTTAAGTACTCTTGTAGTCATTAACATTCTTCAATAACTATTAATTATTCTGCCCATCTGAGGCACTGGCCCCTGTGATAGGGACATGTCAATGAGGTAGGAGAAGAAGAGATAGGCGCCACATCTGGGCAGGAGCATTTAAGTGCCAGTACGTTACCCTTTGGAACTCCCTTTCATTCTTATATAGCCTAGGTTCTGGATTAACTATGATGAGCAGAGCTTCCTGCGACCTGCATTACATACGTAGCACAGGTGAGCAATAAACCTTTGCTGTCTAACAGCACAGAGATTTAGGTGATATTTGTTACAATAGAATAAGCTACATTTTTCTGACTGATACAAATACTATTTTACATTCTTACTTGACTGTACCTAGTGTGATACAAAGGCTAGTAGATTATGCATTCATGGAAGGCAATGACAAAAATCTCATACATTATTTTCTCCCAACTGTGACAACTCAGTGTTGACTGTACTTTGAGATCACTGGTCAAAATTTTTAATAAAATGAGAATATTTTTATCTTATAACAGTTTTCATTTGATCTTGGCAGGCCTAGCTCTCTTTGCACTGTCTTTTTTCTAAATGTTTTCTTTAAATTCTGATTTTTAAATCAGCAAATCCAATCTGCCTATACAGTCAATTTGCTTAAGCCTTCAATAGTATAGTAAAATATATGATTCTATTCCATAATTTCAAGAAAGTCAATGGTGCTTGACTTGTACTTTGCTTCCATTATAATACCACTCAGTCATAATTAATTTTGATGATCTTTGGCTAAATTAGAAGCAGTGGGTAGCTCTGCAGGAAAGGAAAAGGATAAGGGCACCTTACAAAGTGCCCTGTAGGTAACCTCAACCTAATTTAAGACCCACTCGATATGTAGTGATAGACCTTGGTAAAATGGCAGGTGATTCCCTAAACAGAATAAAAGTAGCAGTTGTATCCCTGCCCAGACACAGTACGTTTGTATGAACATGGTGCTTTTCATTAGGCAATCAATAATATATTTTCCTGGTTCCAGAACACTGCACAAAACGCACTAGAAATCATCTCACTCCACTGTTTTGTGTGAACACTACAATTATCCAAAGAAAAAAATAAATTAGTTTTTCTGAAATCTGGAGGTTTTCTAGTTGTAAAAGCCCAATTACAAATTAGCAAGCTGTGAATAATCAGATTACAAAATAATCAGTTTTGAAGCAGCAAGTGCTTCACTTGTAAAAAAGTCTGCAAAATTTCACAAAGTTAAAGTTACGTGGTAATTAATGGCAAATGGAAATAGCAACGATATTAAATAGAATCACTTTTGTCTCAAATGTCAGTAGATTTACTCTATAAATTCTTCATATTCCTTATTTTCTGTTAAAGAAGTGCAGATTTTGAAGGAAGGCACAGGCCAAGTTGAAACAGTTTTTACACATTTGGATTTCAGATTATTTGGTAACAAATAACTATTTTATGCTGATATTTCCTCATTATTTATCATGTGGCATCATTTATACAATATTATTCAACTTCATCTCACATCAGAAAAATCATTTAACATTTCATAATATTGAGGCATATTTGTTAATTTTCCTGTTCATATTATACCACTGATAAAATTACTTGGTGTGATGTCCATCATTTTGAATTTTATTACCTCTAGAAAAGAATATGAAAGCGAAACCAAAATTCTTTCACAAGGAATAAATGTCAAATACAACTATTTTACTTCCATTTTTCTTGCAAATGCCTTTGCCCCTGAAACTGGGCTTCCACTCATAATGGAGTGTTTTCTTGACCACTCTCCATATTTCTGCTTTTGCTGGTGCTCTTGACCTCACCTGAAGTGCCCTTTGAGATTCTGTCTGCCTACCTCCATCCCACTTTTCTTCTAAAGTGTTGCACAATTTGAGGATTGGTGGACAGACATGAACAGTTACAGCTGAGTATATAGAAACATTTGTAAATGAAGAAGCAGGATCCATATAAATATCTTTAGAGATGGAATTTTAGATTCCATCTCTAATTTGGGATCTATTCTGGAACTAGAGATGGGATCTACCTGCTTTTGTAATCCATGTTCTAGAGGTATAAAGTGGGTTGTATCTGGAAAGGAAAATGCATTAGTACCTCCTGTCACCACCATCACTGAACACACTGACCCTCATTTCACAGATAAGGAACCTGGGGCCTAATGATATTAATTTATCTAACTTCATCAAGATAATAAAGGTAGGACTAAAATGGGAACAGTGGTCCCTAAATTTTGTTGAAGTGGGTATTCACTGAAAATTTCTTTAAAAAATAAATAAATAATGGTATCTGATTCTCACTCTCCAGATTTTCTAATTTAATTGTTATAAGGTATGACCTGAGCTTTGAGACTTATAAAAGCTCACCAGATGATTCTAATGTGCAGGAAAGATATGAAGGCTTCCTGTCCTATGCTCTTTAAATGTGTCTCCCCAAAGAATGATAGTAATCAGTATATTAAGAAAAAAACTTGTTTTGTGACTAGTGGAGAGAAGATTGATTAGAAAAATATTTAATATAAAGAGAGAACTTTTGGTGTACCTCTACTAAAATTTACAGGAAGAGAACTTCCAGGCGAGGGTAAAGTGCCAAAAATCTAGCGAAAACAAAAGGATACCAAAAAATTCATTCCTATCATCTGTTTTCTGCTGTCCAGCCATTTATTGAGAGTTACAATAATTTTGTTAAAAGTTCTCATAGAAATCCCAAGGGGTATGTGTATTTAACTCTAAACTCTTGAAATGCCCAAAATTCTTGTTTTTCTATCTTATAGTATTTGGATAAATATTAAGTTTTTGAACTCGATTTTTCAATCAGTTAAACTTTTTTTCAGATATATCTTTCATCTGATAGGTTTCTTGTTTGAACTAACTCTTAGTTTTGCTAGTCATACCAAACTTCGTTTAATTAGATAGACAATGCTATACATTACCACTGAGAGTTTATTTCCATTTAGTGGATAGATCAGTTCAAAAGACACCAGAAATTGACCAACAGACATCTTTAAATTGTTACAAAGTAAATTACATATGTCTAATTAAAAGTATAAAACAAGTAATTTTCTTCTTTCTTAGTGTGTGTAATAAATATTTTGCCATGCTAAACTCTTGAGTTCTGAGACTGTGCCATTTTCAACCAGAACAAAAAGTATGACTTATATAGTAGTTCAACTAGAATTTCAACCCAAAGGGTCATCAGACATTTAGAAACACTAGTTTATTTTTTGTAAAATCTATTATACCTATAATTTAAGTAAAAAAAGTATGTAGATCAATGTGAGAGGTATCATTACTACTAGGGTGTGATTCTGGATAATATTCTTTCTTAAAAGTTTTTTTTTTTTTTTTTTTTAATGAAAAGCCATGCAAGACATACATTGATTTGCTGAGAAGAGAAAAGTTTAGGAAGCACAGATGAAATATTGTGGGTATTGTGGGTATAAATGTGTTCTTTGGTTCTGATTTGATGCCCAGACATCAGGTGAATTCACTTTGGTCTTCTCAGATCAAGAGCTCTTCAAGAGAGTTACCAATGGTAAACTGTAATTATAAGTCAGCCATCAGTCATGTGTGATCCACAGCCGTTCTTTTAAGATTCACAAGATAGAGTCTAAGTGTAAAAGGTCAATGAGGTACAAGTTGCCTTTAGAAACCCAGGATTTTTAAAGAAGAGAACTGAAAACAAATATAGTAATGAGAAATATAATAAAGCAGCCTCTTGTCACCAACTATGTAAATTATGTTCAGGTTAAAACTTTTAAAAACAGTCCGTAAAATATATTTTGTCTACAGTATATTCACTGAAAAATTCAAGACAATTCAAGACAAATATTCACAACAGTCACAAAATATTCTGACATATATTTCTCTATACAAATGTGTGATACTCACTGATAGATATGTGCGTGTATGTGTGAGAATGTTTCTCTTGATATAAAATGTAATTAGTTTCAACAAATTCCCTGAAGTAAAAACTCATATATGTGACTACTGTGATCCATTTTCCCTAATGTAAAATTCATTACTTTTATTAGTGGACAATTAAGTTAAAAAGTCGACTTGTAAACTCAAGAATTTGGGTTCATAATTAAATTTTTCGGATAACTGCAAACTTGGTATTTAAATTTATAATATATAAAGATTATTGAAGCAACTAAGAACTAGGTAGTAGGTGCACAGCAAGCTCTTGTCTGTACTTTTGTGACTATACTAATGAATTATGATAGAGTAACTTTCAGAAACAACATGGGGGCCAATTTTTTTTTACAAAACAAAGGAAATTTTTCTGTCTCATCTTATTCTGTATAATGAAGGTTAGATAGATAGATAAATATTAGATAAAATACTATTTTCTTGACAGAACATGTGAAGTAAGAGCTCACCAAGTAGAGATCTACATCACAATGATGGTAAGAATATTAATAAAATGCATGATGGGAGAGACTGACTTCCTCAGCCTGGGGCCAGGCAATAACCAAACTCCAAAACTCTCAAAGGGATAGTTCCATGATTAGTAAATTTATCTATCTATCCATCCATCCACCCATCCATCCATTACACCATACTTCTATTTACCCAGCCACATATAATAATGGTTTAAATAAGAATAAACAAATTATGGATGGGAATATAAAACTCTATGTATAGCTTTTTGTTTTCCTTTGTTAAGCAGGCAGTGCTTCCTTGGGTGAGAAATTGGAACCATTGTTCGAAGAGCCTTTGGGGATAATCACTGATATATAATGACTTAGGACTTCCATATACTAAGGCCACATATTAAGGATTTTCTTGGCTGGGTAATAAGCATAGTTAATGACATTGCAAACAAAGGCCTATAAAACCCTGCAAAAAATCTATGTTTATCATTTAAAAAAAGGTCAAATGACAGTGATGTATTAAAAGAGTTTCTTTAAATTAAATGATTTATAAGCCAGACAAATGTTGACTGCACCATTTTATGAACTCCTGAATCTTTATTAACTTTAATTTTGAAAATATCATGCTATAATACCTAATTTGATACACCTAAATATAGTCATGTGCTCAATAACTACTTTATATGTGTACTGTTTCTATAAATTGACTATAAGCTCCTTGAGGACTTTCTGAACTGCTTCATTCTTTTGCTTCACAGAAAACCTACAGATATGGTAACATCCCAAGAAGCTTGTTGAACAAATATTGATGCATAATAAAATGAGGTTATTGACTCGCATTTATAGTAGTCCTAAATATGAAAAAAGCACGTACTGGATATTTGATCTAATGGCAAAACCCTAATTAGATTTACCGATCTTCACAATGATCTTTAATTCTGAGACTTTGAGGAAACTTCACAATATTAAATATTTTTTCAAAACTAGGTTAATGTGAAACGGAAAAGAAAAATATGCCTTTGGAAAGAATGCCTTTTATTAAAAAACAAGAAACTATACTCTCCTATAAAAATGCCTTAGAAGTATAATTTTTACCTTAGTAGATCCCACACACAAGCCCTGCTTTGAATAGACAAAAATGTATTACTGACAAAGAGGGGATTTGTGAATTTCAAGTCATTGCTGCATAACATCTAATAGCATCTTAGTGGGAGGGTATCAGGATGTTGAGTTCAGTATCCAGGCTACTGGTAAGCTGATTTTACCAGACTGTGATTTTAAACACAACGTATCGTAACAGCTCATACAGGCAAAAAAGGCTAACAACTTCCACATTCTGTTTTCTGTGGTGGAATCTTGTCTGAATATCCCCAGGCCACTGTTCTTGTTTATTTCTACAAAACAAGATTATTTTAGGTTGTGAGAGAAGAAAAGCTTCACTTAATGAACATCATTTGGAGAACACTATTGCGAGGTGTTTGATTCCGATTGATTGTAAATGTTTCAGCTAGTCACCAGAGGCTACAGACTTACACACAGCCCCACAATGCACATCTGAACTACTTGATGAGAACAAATAAAAGAAGCCTATTGTGTTAACCACTTTTTGTGATGAAAGCCAATTACATCTAATTCTAAGCTGCTCACTGTACCGTTTGTGTAGTATTCAGGCAATCGTTTAAATACTCATAAACTTAAGAATCAGACACCCTGGATTTTAATCCAGGCTCCATCACTTGCTAACTGAGAGACTTCAGGGAAATGTAACTGGTGAAAAAAGAAGATAAAGCACTGGCATCCTCGGGTTTGTGCGTAGATTAATAAGGTGTGGTATACACTATTATTTAAATGTCGAAGCCAATATCAAGCTTTGTTATTAAAAGTCTTAAGGCAGCCTTGTTGCAAAGCATGCTGAAATATTAACAGTAAGGATCTTGAGAGAGAGGGTCAATGTACTCATTTACTAGGGCTCCCCTACAAAGTACTACAGGCTTGGTAGCTTAAATGACAAAAATGTAATTCCTCGTACTTTTGGATTCTAGAAGTCCAAGATCAACGTGCTGACAGGGTTGGTTTCTACTAAGGTCTCTCTCTTTGGTGTGGAGATGTCCATTTTGTCCCTGTGTACACACACGGTCTTTCCTGTGTGTACCTGTGTCCTAATCTCTTCATAAGGACATTAGTCATACTGGATTATGGCCCACCCATGACCTGATTTTAACTTAACTACCCCTTTAAAAATTCTATATACAAATATAGTCACATTCCAAGTTACTGGAGGTTAGGACTTCAAAATATGAATTTTGGGGAGACCAACCCCTCAAAATAACAAAAAATGTCAGAATTATCATGGATAAAGGAGAGTGACAAGTAAACTGACCACAGATTCCCTGCAAGGTGAGTCAGATAACCCATAGCACAATTTAGGACTGAAGACCTTGAGGACAGAAAACTTGTCATGGACATTTTTGATATGTCATATGTCTCAGACAGTGTCTTATGCAGAGGAACTCAGTCATGGTTTGGTGGCTATACTCAGGACTTATTTGGGTAAGCATCCATACATAAATATATTTATGAATAAGAATAGGTTTTTCCACTTGTACATATTAATGTATATGTGTATAATATAGTATTATACATAACATACAGTTATACATTATTATATAATACATGTCAAAATATATTATATCACATATGATATTGGTATATACAGAATATAGTATGTATTAGTATATTTACATACACCAGTGTGTAGAAGTGGAAAGACGAATTAGGAGGAACTTGCCATTTGAATGAGAAATGATAGGTGACACAATATGTTGGCATTTCAGGAAAAGGAGAGCTGCATTTAATTAATATTTAAGAAATAAAATCTGTAAGACTTGAGGACATGCTGGATATTATATCATAAATGCAGGAATCATGCCTACAGTTCAGGCTTGTGTAACTGGATGCATGGAGGTGCTATTCCTTAAAATGGAGGAACACTGGGCATGAGTAAGTTTTAGGGAAAAGATATTGAGCTCAGTATTGAACACACATCATGAGATACACTTGACTTTGCCAAGTGGATATTTTAAACAATGTATATATTTCACTGGAGTAAAAAATTTCTCTGAGCTGGAGAATAATATTTTTGCACGATTATGTATAGATACTAATTTTAGACTTAGACAATTGGTTATCTACCATGTTCAAGAGTATTGTTATGATAAAGTAACAAGAGTACTGTTACAATAAAAGATAATCTCTGGTGTCAGTCTAGTGACAAGATAGATATTAATCAAATAGTCACATAAAGAAGTATAAAATGAGACCTACGGTAAGCAGTGTGAAGAAGTCCATTGGATTTATTGGTGTGAATGTTCTTTATAATTACCCTCTATGAGTCCCTCCTCTCATGATCATTGAACCTCCCATATGCATTAGTGTAGGCTGATGTAAAAGTGGTAGGTCAGGAAATAGGTCCTGTGAGCATAGACACATTTATACATATTTGGGAGGTTTGGCTTTGAAAATGGGGAGAAAATTGATAGCACTGAAAGGAATGTGAGGACAAATTAAGGAAACACCTTTTTTTAAAGGGTAGGTATTCTGAGCAAGTTAACAAATTCACTGGAATGATCCAGCTGAGAAAAAAAATGTATGTACAATAATAAATAGGGTAAGATTGCTGATAAGTTGTACAGAGCCCACTTGAAGAGTCTGCTCTTAAATGGAAAGAGGAGTGCTCCCTATTATAACAGGATAGAAGGAAAACAGTATGGGTGCAGGTGTCAGAAGACTTGTGTTATGCCTGGTAGTAAGACATTGAGAGTGCTATGGGAAAGCTGCTAATTAAAAAATATATATATTTTGAAATAATTGTAGATTTACATAGCAGTTGCAAAAAAATGTAGTAAAGAGTTCTTGCATATCATTCAGCCAGCTTCTTCCAACTGATAACATCTTACATAATCAAAATATGATTATTAAAACAAGGAAATTAAAAATAGAGCTACCATACGACCCATCAATCCCACTCCTGGGCATATACCCAGAGAAAACCATAATTAGAAAGGATGCATGCACCCCAATGTTCATTGCAGCAGTATTTAAAAGAGCCAGGACACTGAAGTACCCTAAATGGCCACTGACAGAAGAATGGGTAAAGAAGATGTGGCACATATATACAATGGAATATTACTCAGCCATAAAAAGGAATGGAATAATGCCATTTGCAGTGATGTGGATGGACCTAGAGATTGTCATACCTTGTGAAGTTAAGTCAGAAAGAGAAACACAAATATCGTATAATATTGCTTATATGTGGAATCTAGAAAAATGGTACAGATGAACTTATTTGCAAAGCAGAAAAAGAGTCACAGATGGAGAAAACAAACTTATAGTTACCAAGGGGGGAAGCAAGGGGGTCAGATAAATTGGGAGATTGGAATTGCCACATAAATATTACTATATATAAAAAAGACAGCTAACGAGAACCTCCTGTATAGCACAGGGAACTCTACTCAGTGCTCTGTGGTGACTTAAATGGAAGGAAATCTAAGAAAAGAGCATATATATGTATATGTATAACTGATTCACATTGCTGTACAGCAGAAACTAATTCAACATTGTAAAGCAACTATACTCCAGTAAAAATTAATTTAAAAATAAATAAAATAAAATAAAGTGATAAAAAATAAAAATTAAAAGAAAATAAAACCAGGAAATTGACATTGGCTCATTACTATTAACTAAACTACAGGCTTACTTAGATTTCAACAATTGTATATAGTTCATTCATATTTTATCACATGTGTAGATTAATGTAAATACCACCCCAAATCAGGAAACAAAACTGAGCCATCACCCCAAAGAAACTCCATCAGGCACAACTCTTTCATAGTCACAAACTCCACTCCTCATCCTCACCCCTGGCAGTCCATGATCTCATCTCCATGACTACAATTTTGTCTTACCAAGAATCTAACATAAATAGAATTGTACAACATGTAACCTTTGAGATTTTCTTTTTGTTTTTCATTCAACACAATGAGCTTGAGATCCAGCCAAGTTGTTTATCAATAATTTGTTTCTTTTTTTGCTAAGGAAAAACGTCCACTGTATGAAGGAACCATAATTTGTTTATTCATTCACCCACTGAAGAACATAAGGGCCGTTCCCAGGTTTTGGTTATTACAAATAAAGCTACAATCATCATTCAGGCACACTTTCTTGTGTGAACATAAGTTTTCAATCTTTTATGGTAAAATTCCAGGAGTAGGATTGCTGGGTTAAAATGTAAGTGTATGTTTGTCTTTATAAGAAATTGTCAAACTGTTTTCTTAGTAAAGGTTATCTGCTGAGAATGAGAGGGAGATGGGGGGATAAGGTGGTAGATATTATAAATAAGTGAGGAGGGTAAACAAGTTTTGAAACATATGCTAGCTCTCATATAAAAATAATATTTGTTATTTACCACTGAGATTATTCAAATATACCCCTATCAAAACATACACACACACTGAATATATTCAAATAGATTTTAAGGGCATGTTTTGTGCCTACCTGGCGTTTATCATGTATCTTACTATACACACATTCACTACAGGGTAAATGCATAAGTCAATGGAAGAGGTTCTGCTTTAAGACATATGTGACTGTAAAATGCTTTTTAAAATATATGCAAATTAATTTGTTCATACCTTCACTAAATTTCAGTGTCATCTAAAGATTGTAACCATTCTGAAAAAGAAAAAGTGACTCGGGCTTATTGGCTCGCGCTTATTTATTTGATGCTAATTATTTAATTCCTCAACATTATGAAAAATATTCTATCTAGTTATTAATCATAGTTACAAAAATGACAACTGCATTTAAATGATAGTGGGAAGAAATCGAGCTTATTCCAGCCTGAAATCAATTACCCAGGTACAGCTAAATGTATAAATTTAGTAAAAGTCAAAAATCATAAAATGCTTTTCGTCAAGAGAATACTCTAAAGAAACCCAAAGTTCGGAATGTGTCTCTTCACACAGTGTTCTTTGGCTTTCAAAAAGGCCACTTTACTTTTCAACATGAGTTTCTCAAATAAATTTAAAAACATTTCTTCACCTTGAAAGTTAAGATATAGGTTAGTAACATAACCACTTACTGTTTATATTACAGGCACTGAAGTTTAGAGTTGAAGATTCATAGTTCTCTTTTATTTGCTTTCTTGCTTGTTTGTTTGTTTCAAAATAGTACTGAACCGGGTCTGGATTTTAAAATACTAACATTTCTTTTAGGTTTCAAGAGTAATTGCATCAGGAAATCCAAGTTATCTACTGAATTACATCAAATAACCTATCAAGGTGTGATTATTCTTTTTAATCCTGATTTCTAATATGTGTTTTTTTAGTATACTGACACTGCCTTTATGTGATACATATGGATTATAAAGTGTTCTGGATAAGTTAACTTACAGATAACTAAAATTTTTCTTTTCCAATTACAAAAATGTTTTAATTAAATTTTGATACCTTTCAATAACATATCATATATTTGCCTGTCTCATCATATTTAAGATAATGAAAATTATCTTAAAACTCTATTAAAAAATGAAGGTTATTTTTATAAAAATCTATTATTATATTGGAGGAATTGGTAAAACAGTCTGTCTCTATTTTCAGTCACTGTCTTTTCTCTCATCATTTCAGGATACTAGTTGACAATTTGTTTGCACTGAGCCAATCACCAGATGGATGTGAGTTTTCTTGAATTCTTTCTATTTTGAAGCGAAGGAACAGGAACTAAATTACTATAAGTAACTTTCAACTAGTCTCTTATTGAAAACCCAAGAAGTAATCAGTTACCTTTTGGGTCAGGGGTTCTAAATTGGCATTACATACAAGAGAATTAAAACACTGATGGGCTTCCCCGGTGGCGCCATGGTTGAGAGTCCGCCTGCCGATGCAGGGGACATGGGTGCATGCCTCGGTCTGGGAAGATCCCACATGCCGCGGAGCGGCTTGGCCTGTGAACCATGCCAACTGAGCTTGCGCATCCGGAGCCTGTGCTCCACAACGGGAGAGGGCACAACAGTGAAAGGCCCACGTAGTGCAAAAAAAAAAAAAAAAAACACTGAAAAACTAAGGGGTGCAGTCAGGATGGTGGACTAGGAGGAAGTGGAATTCGTGTCTCTGCACAAGTAGGGAACGTACCAGGCACTGGTGTGGGACCACGGACACCTAAGGGGATGGGAGGAACCCCTAGCAACAGGCTTGTGGGACCTTGGTTCCCAAGCCGAAGGTCGGGGCCGAGCTCCTGTGGCGGGAGCTCCAAGTCCAAACCACTGGCCAAACAGAGAAACTCAGACCCCAGGGAAAATTAATTGGAGTGACATCTCCCGGAGTTCCTAATCTCAGCAACAAGACCCAGCTCTACCCAACTGCCTGTGAACTCCAGTACTGGACGTCTCAAGCCAAACAATAAGTAAGACAGAAATACAGTCCCACCCATTAAAAAGAAAAAAAAAAAAAAAAAAGAAACGACAAAAAGTATGTTAAAGACAAAGGAGCAAGGTAAAAACCTATAAGACCAAATAAATGAAGAAAAAATAGGCAACCTACCCGAAAAAGAATTCAGGGTAATGATAGTAAAGATGATCCAAAATCTCAGAAACAGAATGGAGAAACTACAAGAAACATTTAACAAGGATCTAGAAGAACTGAAGAGCAAACAAACAGTGGTGAACAACATAGTAACTGAAATTAAAAATACTCTGGAAGGAATCAATAGCAGAATAACTGAGGCAGAAGAATGGAAAAGTGAGCTGGAAGATAAAATGGTGGAAATAACTGCCAGGGAGCAGAATAAAGAAAAAAGAATGCAAAGAATTGAGGACAGTCTCAGAGACCTCTGGGACAACATTAAACGCATGAACACTCAAATTACAGGGGTCCCAGAAGAAGAAGAGAAAAAGAAAGGGACTGAGAAGATACTTGAAGAGATTATAGTTGAAAACTTCCTTAACATGGGAAAGGAAATAGTCAATCAAGTCCAGGAAGCGCAGAGAGTCCCATACAGGATAAACCCAAAGAGAAACATGCTGAGACACATATGAACCAAGCTATCAAAAATTAAATACAAAGAAAAATATTAAAAGCAGCAAGGGAAAAACAATAAATAACATACAAGGAATCCCCATAAGGTTAACAGCTGATCTTTCAGCAGAAACTCTGCAAGCCAGAAGGGAGTAGCAGGACATATTTAAAGTGATGAAAGGGAAAAACCTACAACCAAGTTTACTCTACCTAGCAAGGATCTCATTGAGAGTCAATGGAATAATAAAAACCTTTACAGACAAGCAAAAGCTAAGAGAATTCAGCACCACCAAACCAGCTCTACAACAAATGCTAAAGGAACTTCTCTAGGCAGGAAACACAAGAGAAGGAAAAGACCTACAATAACAAACCCAAAACAATTAAGAAAAGGGTAATAGAAACATATATATCGATAATTACCTTCAATGTAAATGGATTAAATGCTCCAACCAAAAGACATAGACCGGTTGAGTGGATACAGAAACAAGACCCATATATATGCTGTCTACAAGAGACCCACTTCAGACCTAGGGACATATACAGACTGAAAGTGAGGGGATGGAAAAAGATATTCCATGCAAATGGATATCAAAAGAAAGCTGGAGTAGCAATTCTCAAATCAGACAAAATGGACTTTAAAATAAAAATTATTACAAGAGAAAAAGAAGGACACTACATAATGATCAAGAGATCAATCCAAGAAAAGGATGTAACAATTGTAAATATTGATGCACCTCAATACATAAGGCAAATGCTAGCAGCCATAAAAGGGGAAATCAACAGTAACACAATCATAGTAGGGGACTTTAACACCCCACTTTCACCAATGGACAGATTATCCAAAATGAAAATAAATAAGGAAACAAAAGCTTTAAATGACACATTAAACAAGACTGATTTAATTGATATTTATAGGACATTCCCTCCAAAAAAAAACAAAACACACTTTTTTCTCAAGTGCTCATGGAAAATTCTCCAGGACAGATCATATCTTGGATCACAAATCAAGCCTTGGTAAATTTAAGAAAATTGAAATCATATCAAGTATGTTTTCTGACCACAATGCTATGAGACTTGATATCAATTACAGGAAAAAATCTGTAAAAAATACAAACACACAGAGGCTAAACAATACGCAACTAAATAACCAAGAAATCACTGAAGAAATCAAGGAGGAAATCAAAAAATACCTAGAAACAAATGACAATGAAAGCACGATGACCTGAAACCTATGGGATGCAACAAAAGCAGTTCTAAGAGGGAAGTTTATAGCAATACAATCTTACCTCAAGCAACAAGAAATAACGCAAATAAACAACCTAACCTTATATCTAAAGCAGTTAGAGAAAGAAGAACGAAAAACCCCCAAAGTTAGCAGAAGGAAAGAAATCATAGAGGTCAGATCAGAAATAAATGAAAAAGAAAAGAAGAAAACATTAGCAAAGATCAATAAAACTAAAAGCTGGTTCTTTGAGAAGACAAACAAAACTGATAAACCATTAGCCAGACTCATCAAGAAAAAAAGGGAAAAGACTCAAATCAGTAGAATTAGAAATGAAACAGGGGAAGTAACAACTGACATTGCAGAAATACAAAGGATCATGAGAAATTACTACAAGCAACTATATGCCAATAAAATGGACAACCTGGAAGAAATGGACAAATTCTTAGAAAAGCACAACCTTCTGAGACTGAACCAGGAACAAATAGAAAATATAAACAGACCAATCATAAGCACTGAAATTGAAACTGTGATTAAAAATCCCTCAACAAAACAAAAGCCCAGGACCAGATGGTTTCACAGGCGAATTCTATCAAACATTTAGAGAAGAGATAACACCTATCCTTCTCAAAACCTTCCAAAATGTAGTAGAGTGAGGAACACTCCCAAATTCATCCTAAGAGGCCACCATCACCCTGATACCAAAACCAGACTAGATGTCACAGAGAAAGAAAACTCCAGGCCAATATCACTGATGAACTTCGATGCAAAAATCCTCAACAAAATACCAGCAAACAGAATCCAAGAGCACATTAAAAGGATTATACAACATGATCAAGTGGGGTTTATCCCGGGAATGCAAGGATTCTTCAATAGATGCAAATCAATCAATGGGATACACCATATTAACAAACTGAAGGAGAAAAACCATATGATCATCTCAATAGATGCAGAGAAAGCTTTTGACAAAATTCAACACCCATTTATGATAAAAACTCTCCAGAAAGTAGGCATAGAGGGAACTTACCTCAACATAATAAAGGCCATATAGGACAAACCCACAGCAAACATCGCTTTCAATGGTGAAAAACTGAAAGCATTTCCTCTACGATCAGGAACAAGACAAGGTTGTCCACTATCACCATTATTATTCAACATAGGTTTGGAAGTTGTAGCCCCAGCAATCAGAGAAGAAAAAGAAATAAAAGGAATCCAAATCGGAAAAGAGAAGTAAAGCTGTCACTGTTTGCAGATGACATGATACTATACATAGAGAATCCTAAAGATGCTACCAGAAAACTACTTGAGCTAATCACTGAATTTGGTAGAGTAGCAGGATACAAAATTAATGTACAGAAATCTCTTGCATCCCTATACACTAATGATGAAAAATCTGAAAGAGAACTTAAGGAAACACTCCCATTTACCACTGCAACGAAAAGAATAAAATACCTAGGGATAAACCTACCCATGGAGACAAAAGACCTGCATGCAGAAAACTATAGGACACTGATGGAAGCAATTAAACATGAGACAAGCAGATGGAGAGATATACCATCTTCTTGGATTGGAAGAATCAACATTGTGAAAATGGCTATACTACCCAAAGCAATCTACAGATGCAATGCAATCCCTATCAAACTACCAATGACATTTTTCACAGAACTAGAACAAAAAATCTCACAATTTGTATGGAAACACAAAAGACCCCGAATAGCCAAAGCAATCTTGAGAAAGAAAAACGTAGCTGGAGGAATCAGGCTCCCTGACTTCACACTTCAGTACAAAGCTACAGTAATCGAAAGAGTATGGTACTGGCACAAAACCCGAAATATAGATCAATGGAACAGGATAGAAAGCCCAGAGATAATCCCATGCACGTATGGTCACCTTATCTTTGATAAAGGAGGCAAGAGTATACAATGGAGATAAGAGAGCCTCTTCAATAAGTGGTGCTGGGAAAACTGGACAGCTACATGTAAAAGAATGAAATGAGAACACTTCCTAACACCCTACATGAAAATAAACTCAAAATGCATTAAAGACGTAAATCTAAGGCCAGACACTGTAAAACTCTTAGTGGAAAACATAGGTAGAACACTCTATGACATAAATCACAGCAAGATCCTTTTTTACCCACCTCCTAGAGAAATGGATATAAAAACAAAAATAAACGAATGGGACGTAACGAAACTTAGAAGCTTTTGTACAGCAAAGGAAACCATAAACAAGATGAAAAGACAACCCTCAGAATGGGAAAATTTATTTGCAAACGAAGCAACTGACAAAGGATTAATCTCCAAACTATACAAGCAGCTCATGCAGCTCAATATCAAAATAACAAACAACCCAATCCAAAAATGGGCAGAAGACCTAAACAGACATTTCTCCAAAGAAGATATACAGATTGCCAACAAACACATGAAAGGATGCTCAACATCACTAATCATTAGAGAAATGCAAATCAAAACTACAATGAGGTATCACCTCACACCAGTCAGAACGGCCATCATCAAAAAACCTCCAAACAATAAATGCTGGAGAGGGTGTGGAAAAAAGGGAACCGTCTTACACTGTTGGTGGGAATGTAAATTGATACAGTCACTATGGAGAACAGTATAGAGGTTCCTTAAAAAACTAAAAATAGAACTACCATATGACCCAGCAATCCCACTACTGGGCATATACCCTGAGAAAACCATAATTCAAAAAGAGTCATGTACCATAATGTTCATTGCAGCACTATTTACAATAGCCAGGATATGGAAGCAACCTAAGTGTCCATCAACAGATGAATGGATAAAGAAGATGTGGCACATATATACAATGGAATATTATTCAGCCATAAAAAGAAATGAAATTGAGTTATTTTTAGTGATGTGTTGGTCCTAGAGTCTGTCATACAGAGTGAAGTAAGTCAGAAAGAGAAAAATAAATACCATATGTTAACACATATATATGGAATCTCAAAAAAAAAAAGGTTATGATGAACCTAGGGGCAGGACAGAAATAAAGATGCAGACATAGAGAATGGACTAGCTGGGACGAAGTGAGAGAGTGGCATGGACATACATACACTAACAAATGTAAGACAGATAGCTAGTGGGAAGCAGGCCATTGCACAGGGTGATCAGCTCGGTGCTTTGTGTCCACCTAGAGAGGTGGGATAGGGAGGGTGGGAGGGAGACGCAAGAGGGAGGAGATATGGGGATACACGTCTACATACAGCTGATTCACTTTGTTATACAGCAGCAACACAACAATGTAAAGCAACTATACTCCAAAAAAGATAAAAAAAAAAAAAAAAACCACTGAAAAACTGACTTTAGCGTAATTTGGATTCCTTTAGTGGTAAAAATGAGCCATCCTAAATATAATGGCCAAACCATGCAGCTCTTAAGGAGTCACTGAGGTCAGAGTGCAGTAAAAATTCTTCTGTAAGAGCTCTTTCTTACATTCTGGGACACATTTGCTACTATGATTTGAGGCAGACTTCTGCCTTCAATTTCAGAAATGCTATCATGCATTCTATTAGACTTATTCACTGCCATCCTCTCTCTCACCCTCTACATCATTAGCACCTTGAGGACAAAGGCTTACTTATTTCTTTATCTTTACACCTCCCAGGGACATTCCATGATACTTCACTCAAACGAATGTGTGTTGAATTGCAAAGGGTGCATCACAACTTTAAAATGTGTTAGGACAAGGAGTGAGTGACCAGCCCCACAGGGGCACAGTCCTGTTCTCTCTCGAAGCCTTCTGTTCTGCCATGCAGCCAGGAGTGAGTTTCATCAGCCCTCTTGTGGCTCACAGAAATTCTCATTTTCCCCAAATTTTACTTATCCAAGTTAATACAAAATGAAGATCTCTTCTTATATCTTGAAAACTTGTTTCATCTAAAATCCCTCTTCCTGAGTTCTCCTATGGGACAGGGAGAAGTCAATGTAAATTATATTTTGGAACATTCCTCTGAAATTCCCATAGTCCCCTCTAGTAGATGTCCAACACATTCTAATATTGGGAAGCATACATGTATCTCTATCAGGGTGTGTACAGACATACCTAGACATATTCCTGTGCTTCAATAAATGTGTGTGTATCAGACTTCAAACATTTTTCCAGATATTTTGCCTTTACCAATTTCATTTTTGAAGAGATTTTTAGTTTGTATTTTTATCCTACAATATCCAGAGTGTGGATAAGATGAAACAAAAGTACCTCTGACTAAGGAAAAACTTAAAATAAGTTTCTTAATGAGAGAAAGATTTAATAGCTATGATGTCATCTCCCTATATCATGGACGCCTACAAACAGAACAGAAATATAATAAAACTCAGGCAGTGCTGGAAAGCCATTTGTTAGCTATTTTCAGCTTCAGAGAACGGAGCCAAACCTATGAGGATGGAGTGCATTAAGTAAAATCTTGAAAGCTTTATCAGAGTTTTACTTTGACATGAATATTTTGCTTCCCCAGTATTCAAATCAAAGATGAGGGATAGCAATCCAATTGGAGAATCAAAATATAGTTTCCTAAATACCCCATATTTATAATTTATTTTTTAAAGTATCTTGCCACTGAGGGAAGGAGAGCAACTAAAATCGGCTTCAGAGTCACTAATGTCTATCAATCAATTTCTTATTGAGGCCAGCTTACTTCCTCTCCCTAAAAAAATAAAATGGACAGATCACGCAAATAGAAAAATTCTGTCTCTATGGATTTTGCACTTATTATCACTCCTAGTAAACAACTACATTTTTGGCAACAGAAACATAGTAGAAACTCTAAAAATTCATGGTCCCGGAATCTTTACATAGCCCGCAGATAGGAAGCAGAGAGGTGAGATTCTGTTGGAAATCTTTGAAAATTTCAATGTATTTGTATATACGCATTTATCTGAAGAGAAATTCCAGATTTTCAAAAAGATTCACGATGCAGAACTGATGAGAATCACTGCTTCAGAGCACAGTTACTAATTTTCTAACCTTCTAATAATTTGATTTATAAGCCTTCTAACATGTTACAGTGAATTTAAAAAATCATTAACTGAAAGACAGAAAGGACTTCCGTCGTCATCATGTCCAACCCTCCAAAGGGTTGCTGAATTCTAATTCTCAGTCACATATAAACTAATTATGGAGTGCTCTAGGACAGAGTCAGCAAACGTTTTCTTAAAGGACCATCTAGCAAACATTTTAGGCTTTGGGAGCCAAGAGGTGACATCAAGGACACTACATAAATATATGACTACTTAAAACATGACCATTTAAAAAATGTAAGACTAAAAATAGGCAGTATGCTCAGTTTGGCCTTTGCACCACCTCTGCCTATAGTTTGTAGAACCCTGCTGTACAAGAACAATTATAACTTTATAATATTAAATGGGTTTTAGCTTCATGTTATGAATTGACAGAATTATTTCAATTTCAAAGGAAAGAAGGAAACACATACGTTCTAGCTACGTGAAACACTGCATTAAATGCTTTATGAATATTGTCTCTTTAAAAGCAGAAACGACCTTGTTAGTAATATGTTATTATAGTGAAGTTGTAGATAAACTCTAGAATGTTTAGTAATTTCTCCAAGACTAT
The DNA here is from genome assembly GCF_059928025.1 of Delphinapterus leucas. Lineage (NCBI taxonomy): Eukaryota > Metazoa > Chordata > Mammalia > Artiodactyla > Monodontidae > Delphinapterus > Delphinapterus leucas. The sequence goes on along the minus strand of NC_143137.1, from coordinate 66,074,504 downwards.
TTATTCAGATTTTTTGAGTCCAGATTTTTTGTTCTGAGTGTGAGGGATGCAGAGATGGACAAGAAACTAGGCCTGACCTTAATACCTACGAACGGATGACAAGCAGGAGAGTGGCAGCCATCCCATAAATAGAGGGCCAGGGAGGCTCCTGGGAGGAGGTGATGTCAAAACACTGACACAAAGGAAGCTTAGGAGTTTGAGGTAATGAGAAAAATGGTTTCTGACAAATATAAATGGGCTTGTGAATATGTGCATGTAAAAGACACATTTGGGGAACAGCAAATAGCTCAGGAGAGAAAGGGACGTAAGTGTAAATAAGAGGTGGGCTGGACAGGTGAGCAAGCACAAGATCATAAAGAATTCTGCAGGTGTCTGAGGTGGACATCTGGCAACTTCACTGCGAATGTTCATACCCATGTATTAGAAGCAGTATCTTTATTTTCAATGGACAATATTTTCTTAATCTCAGTTCATGGAGTCAAGTGAATTCATCCTCATTGCCAAGTTTTTAGAGCGGGTCCTTATCCCAGCCTAGTCAAAAAGTGTGCATGCATTAAGCTAGACTTTTATTGGAACAATCTGGAAAGAGAGTATTTATACTCTGCATTTTCAACTGGTTGACTAAAACCAGCAGCTTTTCACGTTCATCTTTACCTTCTTCTGAGAAGGACCTTCTTGATAATAAAGCCAAGCACAGAGTAAAGAGCTATTAGAGAGACCCAGATTAATTGATTGAACATCTCAATTCAGTGATGGCTGAAAGTCATCCTGGAACTTTTTAGTTATGATGGCCAACAAATTCTCCTTCCCCACTGAAACTGATTTGAGTTGGTTTCTATAACCTATAACTGAGATATTTCTCATTACTATACCTATGGAACTTAAAAAAATGTGTCAGTCCATAGAAAGCCTCTGAAGGGTTTTAGGCAAAGTTTAACATTAAAGGATATGTGCTTTTAAAAGAATACTCTGGATTCTTTGGAAAGTAATGATTAGGTGATAAAAGACTAAACCAAAGAGAAAAGTTTGATGCTGTGTTGCAGTCTAGACATGAGATGATAGGTAATGGTAGGTGGGAATAAAAGTTGTAATATTTATGTAAAGACAAAGTACTGATGTCTAGGACTTGGTGACTGATCAGAAATGACTGAGGGAAAGGGAGAAATAGAAGTCAAGGGTGATGCTCAGATGTCTGGTTTAAGCTACTGAGACACCCTGAGATACAGAACACGTACTAGATGTGGGTATCATCAGTGCAGCAACAGTAACTAAAGGTATAGGAATGGATGAACTCGCCTAGAGAAAACAGAATGGGAGGAGAAAAGAGCCTAAGGGAAAATTCTGAGGAAAAGAAGTGACGAGAGAGTAGCGTGGAGAGGTGACAAGGATATGGTCAAGGATGATGAATGCTGAGGAGGTCAGGGAAACGACGGGATGATGATTCCACGGATTTAAGCAGCAATGGAGTTTCTAGCGACTCTGTTGTTCCTTTTGATCATGTAACTACCAATATTCCTGGCTAACTGTAAACTATCCTTTGAACAACAGCTTAAATGAAACCTTAGCAGAGAGGCCTTTCCTTCAGAGCTTTTCATTAAATTTGCACAAGTGTTACACTCTCTCAAAGACCTTTTCCCAACATGTATCTAAATTTGTGTCTATGTGTGCCTTCCCCAGGAGATTCTATGAAGGTTGGGTTATGTTTATTTCAGCAGTGTTTCTCTAGCACCTGTTATATATTGCCTGCCACTAAATAACTATTTTTTCTGAATGAAGAAGAAAGAAAAATACTGACTTGATTTTTAAATCACAGCCGCTAAACATCACAAATTTAATGTAGGTTCTAAACCTCTTTCAATGAAAGGGGATAGACATCAATTTATGCATACTCTAGAGTTTTTATAGTCAACTCTTATGTCTCCATGAATATAAGAATAGAGTTAGCTCATCAATTTATAACAAAAGAGGATCTATGTTTGGAGGATAAGGCGCAGCTTCGGGACTTGCATAACCTGGATGCAAATCCCATCTTTACCTAGTTAGCTGTACAACTTAGGCTAATTACTTACATTCTCTGAATCTCAGTTTGCTTGTCTGTAAAATATAGGGACAAAAATAGCACCTATTCCATAAGGTGTTGTGAAAATTAATAATGTAAAATATAATGGCACATATTAGAGAGCCCAAAACATAGGTATATATATTCAAGTGTTTTATATTATTAATATTACTGATTTGATCATGACCAATTATGTTTCTGAAGGTTTGTCATCGTGATAGTTTCTTCCACTTAGTTTTACACTTCTGGATTACATCCAAATTGTGCTAGAAAAAATGCAGAACTGGCTGCTTAGATGAAACAAGTGTAGGATTCAAATTTTGCCTTAAGCTTTCCAACAAATATTTATTTTGTACATTCACAAGACAATAAGCCTTTTCTGAAACATTGTTTCTGTCTTTATCTCTATAAAATGAACATAACTGCATGACTTACAGAATCCAAAAGTCCTTTCCCATTGTCACTAGCCAGGTTGATCTTAAACCCTCCATTCTTTCTTCCCCCAATTACAAATGGAAAAATGTAGGCATTCTGGCTTCCCGAGAAACATATGAACATTAAAATGTAGCTTAAACTTTAGATAGTGCAGACGGCTATTTCCAAAGACATCTTCTGCTTCTTCATGCTGGGGCAGGAAGCTTTTCAGTGTTGTGATTATTTTAAATGTCTATAGGCTTTTTCCCATAAGAGTGTGATATCATTTTGGTCCTCCTGTAACCATTGGTTTACTCTTTTAGTTGTTCCACTACGAAGAAATTTGGTGAGTGTGAAAACCCTACAGGTTCCTCTATGGCCTGTGGTTCAAAAGGAAAGCCTTGCTCAATCCTTGTAATTCAGTGAATATCCAACTGACGGTGCACCAGGCTGAGGATGTTGCCAAGTGATCTCTGCCTGTTGAAAGGTACACCAGTTTAAATCTCGATAGATTATTACCAATCCCCTCAGGGAGGGCCAAATTTTCAGTGCACACCTGACAGCCATTAAGCAAGTCTGGCTGCCTAGAAATACTTACTCAATTCCTAAGGTTGATGGAATGTCTGTTCTTAGTAGAGTTGATGACATTTTGTGTCTAGCCCATTTTTCATCACCAGTAGAGTGACACATGATTTCATAATTGGTTCAGTACCATTCACTTTCCTGTACGTGGCCATGAACAAGAAAACAATAAAATAGCTGGAAACTGATTTGAAGTATAAATTTTGTGTTCTAAGAAACACTTTAACTTAGTGTACGTGTCACCCCAAGCATCTCTGGTGAACAAGGAAATGTGTCCTATTTGTGACTGCTTTATAAAAAATGCAGGTGTAGCATAAAGTAAATTTCAATAAACCAGATTAAAGACGTATTCAAATATTAGGGGCTGATATCCTTAAGAGGACTAAACATACCATTCAGCACAAAACAACAACATTCACCAGAATTTGTTATAATACGGAAATGGAAATTGAGATTAAATTCTGCCATCTGGATAGCACTAGGCTCTCTAAGAATGTACTAACTAACAGAGATGTAGAAAATTGACCCAAAGTAGTCGACACATATTTCAGTGGATACTAGTGTGTTCCTTTACTGTAAACATTTTAAGTCCCCTTTTAAACTGGCATTGTATCCACTCAATTCAATTCAATTCAACAGGTGTACATGAAAGAATTTCCACGTGTTAGGTATCCTAAAAGAGGGTTTCAGAAAATATGAATAAGACAAAATTCCTATTCCTCAGGTATCCAATAACTTGGCAGCAACCAGAGATAATACAAATATGCCCATAACTCTGAAATGATGTGGCTGAAAATCCAGGGCTATGCAAACAGATATTTTATTTTATATTTTTAATATCTCTAGTGCCGAACATAAGAAGTTCAAAGTAGCTACTCAGGTAGTATTCGTATTATGAAAGAAGGAGAAGTAGCTCATACCTGAAAAGAGGTGGTTTTGAGGAGGATTACTGAAGGCTTCTGACTCATGGGGGAAATGAGAATGTCACTGATTCGATGGAAAACTATTTTTTCATGATTGTGCACAGACCTATCCTGTTTTCACCAAAACCGAGTTGATTATTAAATGGCCAGGGATCTCTCACATTTGCAGCGTTTTCTAATAATTCTACATCTTATTCACTGCTCTCAGAGAATCCACTCCCAGAGGACTACTGAGAAAAGAAACCTTTGTGAAGTTCAGTAATGGAGCGTTCACACTGCCTTCAGCTACTTCTGCATTCAGTACTGCCAGAGCTTGCATGCCAGGCCAGCAGGGCATGGATCAAACAGCCAGACAGAACCCTTGGATTTTGCAAGTTCTGAAAATCCAGGTGGGTGAGGCTGGGTACGTGACTACTTTGAACAATTATGCCTTCAGTTGATTCTGGAGAGCAAGAGAAGTGGTAAGGATAAATGAGTATATTTTAACAACAGCAGGGTGGACAATCTCAAGATATGTATCTTCAGCTAATGATGCTGTGAACTAGGAATTTAGTTTCAAATTTTAACAGTGGAAGATACTTGTTTAATATATGGAGCCAAACGTACACACACTCACACAAACACACCCACACCCACACCCATGTAGTTCTAGGCTTAATGCCATCCATTAAAGAAACTCCTAAATATATTCACAAATAATAAAAGCTAGGGCTTTGGGGGTATAGCCAAACTTCATTTTCTTCCTTGTTCAAACTTTTAGTAATTATCCTATAAAAAGCTCGTTTGGTACCACATACACACTGGCTTCAATAAATTAAAATTAACCTATCATTTCTGGCTTTTCCAACAGAGCGCTGAATAGTGAAGGATGGTCTGCGATGGTCAGGAAGTTACTGTGCAAGAAGAGTCACTTTACTTGTGGATGGACAAACGGATAAAATTCCAAAAGACCAAGAAGAGGGTGGGGAAGAGCTCCTGGCACAGAGAACTCTATGAGCATAGGCACAGGATAAGCAAGATAGCAAAAGGTTCGTTCTGTAAATACTGAATGTTCTACCTTGAGCTTACCAGAAGTTTGTATTGGAAAATTACAGGAGTGATATGGTCATAGAGGTTACTATAAAGCTAAGAAAAACCTAGAACTTTGAGTTATGGAATATGGATTTATTGGGAAATAAGTGAGGAGGTATTAGAGGTAGCTGAACAAAGTGATGACAGCATCATTTAGGTAAACGAGTCAGACAGTAGCAATCAGGATTGTTGAAGTATTGTAATTTATGGAAGGACAAACATTTAAATGTTAAATCACTAGTGAGGGTGAGTTTGATTTTAAATTATTATTAAGTCTGCCTGCCTGGTATTTTCCATATTCCACCCTTAAAACATTTTATATATTCACAAATATTATTGACACACATGTATATCTCAGTTGAGTATAATTCAACATGTTGCAACATATTAAATATATTCCAAAATACACTTAGTTTACTATGATATCAAAGGAGTCTACTTATGAAACTTAACTATAATTATTTTGTTTAGAACATTCCTCTTTAAGAAAGTTTAAATGGTGGATAAAGGAAAACGTATTCTGTCCTTATTAACATTTTCGTGGTTTATTATAGCATTCTCCTCATATGCTTTTATACCTACTTCTTCTCTAATCTATTCATCAAAGAGCTGTCTGAAGTATTTTCTTTAAATATAGTTTAAAAACCTCTCGTTGCATAAAGAATAAAATTGAAAGGAGTAGCATTGTCTTAGCCTAGGTATTTAGACACGATAATCAAGATGATACCACTTTGAACTTGAGTTTTTAAAAGAATATTCCTATCCCTGGGTGTCAAGCTTATCCCCCATGGCATCCCCTTTTCCTGTTAATCCCCAAAGCATCAATGCTGGCAATCAAACAGATAACAAAAAAAGCACAGTACACACTGCTGACAACTCTAGTTTTGATGTTTCCTGAACTTAATCACCTTTATACCATTGATCATTACTTTTCTCCACCTGTCAGAATGCTGCCACAATCTTCCAAAGCTTCACTTAAATTTCACCCCACCATTCTCCTTCCAATAAAAATAATCCTCCATCTTGTAGCTTGTCACCTCCCTCCTTTCTTTCTTCTTTCCTTCCTCTCTATTTCTTTCCTTCCCCTCTCTTTCCTTCCCTCTCTCCCTCTCCTTCTCCCTTTCTTTCTTTGTTTTCCTAGCTTGCTTTCTGGATTTCTGACTTTCTTTCTTTTGGAATTTTTTGTTCTCTTTCTCTTATCAGATTCAACATTCATAACTGCTATAAATCAGCCTCAATTTCAAGTAAATTGCATATCCATCTATGACAGTAAGTTGTGAGATCCATGAACACATACTAATTACAGTATTTTGAAGCTTATTAATAACCTGTTCTATTACATTGAAGGTCAGCTATGAAAAACACTAATTAGATAAAGATAATGAGGGCTTAAAAGAAACCAGCTTAGAAATAATAAAAGTACTATATAAATATCATTGTTATACTGTAGGTAGTCCTCACTCAACATAATCAAATTGCATCCTCATCTATTGACATCATTCATTCCAAATCATTCATATGCCTACAAATGAGAGGATGATTATTTATCTGCTTGATTCATCCATGCAAATGTTCCTTAGCCCACGCAGAGGCCAGACTCAGCTATGTGGTTTCAGAGATTGGGTTGAAAATATAATGCAGTACATACATTAGAAAAAAGGAAATCAGAACATTAAACCACTTGTTTTACCATCTCTGATCCCCCTGAGGCTCAGTGACATTTGGTGCATTTATCTTTCTCGTTAAAACCAGATTCTCTAATTCCTTGTAGCAGGTGGAGGAAAGATGTAGCAGAATGTTTACAATAAGGCATATAAATCTGTTACATGTGTGTATGTCTGAAGGAAGGGAAGGTCATTGCTTAAATTTCAGTTTACTTCTTCAGTTTTCAGTTAAATCTTTTCTCCAGTGCTCTGCAAACTAAATATCTCAGAGGACTCTTTTAAAGAGAAAGCAAGAAGGAGTTGGGGCGGAGGTGGGGGGCAGAATCAGAATATAGGGGAAATAGCACAACATAATACAGTAATGGAGAATAAAATTCTTTATGAAGTAAAGAAAAGAGGTCATACGTGTATTGCTTTTGGAGGATTTCATTCCCTTAGCTTTCAGTTTACACTTGGCATTTTGGTTTTATAAGTATCATTATAAATTCTTACACTTTGTTGGATTTGCTTGTACTGGGAAAAGTCAATGGTGGCAATGCTCCCTCCCCTAAGAGATACTGCTTTGTATTGGGTTAGTGGTGTGACTGGTAACTTGGTCTTTCAAATTTAAAGAATCTTTAACTGGGCCATGTTTCAGCTTCCTTTATGAGTTCAAATGCCTCTAAGTCCAGATTTTCCTCTTCCTCTTATCTACTAAAATAACCACATTCTTCCTGGAAGCTTTCAATTTCTACTGCTTTCTCTCACATTTGCTTTCTGCATAGAAATATACAGACCATGTTATAATTCAAGGAACAATCTATCTTTACCAAACAGCCCTCGCCTACTAATTTCCTTTTTTGATTCTCATTCAACCTCTCAGAGAAATCCTCATGACTTCCTCAAATTAGGCTCTTTCTAGGCTTTCCTCAATGAATTCAGTTTACGTAATCAACTGTTTTCGAGCACGTAAAAACTGTTTGGCAGTAATTCTGTGCTGGACTCTGAGGAAAAAAAAAAAAAAAAAACACATGGCCTAATTTGTAACCATAGGGAAAGTCCAGACCTACAAACAGGATGTTCCAAAGTAATAATATAAAACTACTGCAAGGTAGTTTTCAACCTTGGCTGTTCATTAGCATCACTCTGGAGTCTTTCAAATGGCCAGTGCCCAGCCAGCAACCCAACCCAATTAATACAGAATCTTTGAGTATGGAACCAAAGTTCCTAACATGATTCCAATGTATGGGCAAGGATGAGAACCCCTGTTGTATAAGTACGCTTAGGAAGCTAATGGAACACAGGGGTGGGTGTTGTAACTCAACCAGGGTGAGTTAGGGAAACACAAAAAGTAGTTACCCGCACAGACCTTTGAAGAATGGGTTAGTCAATTCAAGGTTTGGGCAAAGATCTTTGGGACAAAAAGTATGGCCTGAGCAAACTACACAGTAGTACGTACATCTATGTGCTTTTAGGGAATTAGAAGTAGGTCAGTCATACTAGACAATAATACATGAGGCAGGACATTGAGAAATATAAGGCCTGAGAAAATGACAGAGACTCTTATGAAAAGGGGCAGTGGGACTGAAGTACCGTGAATGAGAATCCTACGTCTCTGTAGCTCTAGAGTGATGATTCAACAAAACCTTCATTATATTCACTAAAAAAAGAGGAGGGGTCCCAGTTCTCTACGATATTTTCTTATGGACTTCTCAACATCGTGCCTTGGGATTCCCAGTCTCTCTGCCTTTGAAATTTGGCTCCAATATTTATAAGTCACCTTCAGCATCAGATTCCTTCCAGATATAACCTCTTCTTCACTAACCATCCCTTCCCTGAAAAGCCATATTACAGATACAAATGGGACATCACTTGTTTTTAAGCTTCCTATATCTCAAAAAAACTTTCATATCCAGCCTTTAAGAACTTGGTGCATGTTTCCAAAGAGGGACTTTGGAACTTCTTAATTACTTTCAAAGGAAACAAAACTACATTTAGATAATGTAATACAGTTAAACAAAAAAAACAAGTTTTCATACACATTGTCGGTGGATGCGACTTCAAATGGGACAAAGGTTCATTTCTTGGTTAGGCTCCTGCATTAAATTTTGAATAACAAAATAGAAAATTACATAACGTGTCAAAGATATTTGGAGCCATGAAGTGTTTGGCTCACACAGTCACAAAATGATCCATATCTGAATCCCAGCTTCTCTATGTTGGTGACATCAACCATCTGACCAAGTTACAGACAAGACTGTCTGGGTGAAAAAAATCTAACACACCTCATCCTTTTCTGCTGAGAACAAATGTAATAAGGCATTACACTGTTCTATTCTAGCACATCGTACGTAACATCGTATGTAAGAGTACAGATGATTAGAAACGAAAAGACTGAAATCCAATTTTACGATGGTGTTTATCGAATCACTAGCAGTTCTGGGGATGTGGGTCACTATATTCCAGAGTCTGTCCAGTTCCTGAAGTTGAGGAACCGGATGCTTTTATGGGAAATCTGGGTGAGGATAAATCTGTTCAGAGGGAGAGGGCTCAGGTTGCTGAAAATCATTCCAATGAGTCGGTAAACCTGACACCTTGAATAAATAAAGCTTTATTATGGATTTAAGTCTCTATTCTCAGATAGGAACATTGGCTTTTTAAGGCAACGGTCCCCAACATTTTTGGCACTGGGGATCGGTTTCGTGGAAGGCAATTTTTCCATGGATGGGGCGGGTGGGAGTGATGGTTCAGGCGGTAATGCGAGCAATGGGGAGCGGCAGATGAAGCTTCGCTCACTCGCTCGCCGGTCACCTCCTGCTGTGTGGCCCAGTTCCTAACAGGCCGCAGACCGGTACTGGTCCATGGCCCAGGGGTTGGGAACCCCTGTTTTAAGGCACTCTAAATGTTCACTTTTTCATTAAATAAATCATTATTAGCTCTTTCTGTATTGTTGGCCATGTATAAGACACTGGGGATCCAGTAGTGAGAAAGTGAAGAATAAGGACACTAAGTATGCACACAATTAATTTAATGTCTTTCGCTATTAGAACAGAGAGCATCTCTATTCATCCATTCATTCAACACTTATTTATGAAGTTCCTACTTTGGGCCATGCCCTGATTTAGGCACAGGGGCTGCAGTGGCAGACCAGTTCCAGTCCTTGATCTGAAGAAGTCTATGGTCGAACGTAGGGTTTCCAAGCCTGATTAAACTGAGAAACTCCTCGGACACAGTAAGTCACCACCTTTAAAGTTCTATCTAAGGTATTACAAGAAAAGAAGCAAGAAATTGTTCCCGATGACTGATAATTTTCTAATGATGAAACCTCTCTCCAGTCCAACAACAGAAAAAAATATTAAATGTTATCCTTTTCTGAACTTCGGCATTTGGAAAATTTTTACCCTAATTTACTCAGATTTTTGTCTCCTATATTTGTGACACCTGGCAAATGTTGCAGAGTGGTCATTTTCCTGAGAGATAATAAGATAAAATCTGTATAAATAAAATAATAAAGGATCATCTTTAAGTAATTTAAATTTCTAAGGCTTCACCTTTCAGGTATATTTTTTGACATACCAATTATGTCAAAAATGATGTAGAGGTTATTAGTGACATTCACTAGACAATCCTAACAATCAACACGAGACTATATGATACATTTGAGACTCAGCTACTTTGACTGTGGCATATACATATGGTATTACGCTTGTAAAATGTTAAATTATCTTGGCAAGAGTTATTCTCCGTTCCTGGACAATGATACTGGAAAAACTGCCCAAAATGTGCAGCATCGCCCCTGGCGTCAAAACTCAATCACTTTGCCCATCTATTCAGAGAGATTCTTTATTTTTAATTATTTTTTCTTACAAATGAGTTGCCAGTATGGACTCTCAAGGTAAACACTTGACTGAGAGGGCCAGAATCAGATCTTGAAAGAGTTCTCTCTATTTTAATGTACCAATTTATTGGCATTTGTTGACATAATGTCATGTATTTTCTAATACATCTGTCATTGTAATGCTGCCTGATTTTGACTAGTTGAAAGGTGAGTAAGCATATGTAAAACAGGCATGCTACCATCCACAGAGATCAGTAATTGCAAGGTCCAGAAGAATTTGTTCAAACGCTGAAAATTAAGAAATTTAATACCAGTCTTTCAAGTTTGCAAGGTCAAAAAGAATCAATGATTGTTTTAACCCACGTGCCCTATGAAACAGGCTGAATTATGCTCTTCTTAAGAGTTAAAATTAAAACAAAGTGACCTCACTGGAGTTTAATCCTATCCTTTGATTGCTGCATACGGTATTAATTTTTTTCACCAGTTCAGCTATTCCAATAAAAGAAATTGGCTTTCTCTCCATTGGTCAGTTTCTTCCTCTAAGGCAGACAACTTAATGGATTTTACTTCTAAATAGAGTATGGTTTGTTTCTAAGTATTAATTTCAACTTTAGTTATTGTGCAAATTATGCCCCAGCTTAAAATTGAACCACACTGACCACTAAAACAGAAAAGTCTAATATATGACCCAAATTAGCAAATTTCGCCCAGACGGCAAAGTTAAGTTGGCTTGATTTCCCCATCCTTACATACAGTTTTGCAATGCAAGTTCTCCATCTAGTGGTTGGAAAGCTCACAGTATGATCCTACCTCATCATTACTGATTCACTATACCTTTGTTTACCTTTTAAAAAGTTAACATATCACATACATATGACAGTGGGATTCTTCCCTGCCTCCTACACTATTTTGGTGGAAGGGACCAGGATCTGTCCTATTAACTGTATGTAAAGTTGGGAACTTCAACTTGTTAATGAGAGGAACAGTTCTTTAATTGCCTGGTGAAATAACAATGAATGAAAATATTGTATATAAAGGGGTTTCTGAAAAGTATAAAGCAGCATAACATATAAATGTAATGTATAATTATTAGTAAATGTTTCTTTTTATTATGGAACTGGATCAGATAACAGGATTTTTTTCTTGGATTATAAAAGATACCTCTTGGGATCCGAGTTCTTGGATATAGTTCTGATCAACTATTTATTTGTTTACTGGATCTGACACTTTCTACCTGGACCCACTTTATGACCAACAGCACCTCATTCTTCTTTTCTCTGCACCATTACTAATAAAATGTTTCTTTTCATTTCATTCTGCTGGTTGACCTCTCCTTATGATCTACTAATTGACACATCCTTAAGAGTAGTTCTCATTCCACAATAGGAATATGAAACACTACCACGAAGTATAAGAGGGTATTGCTATTTTCACACAAATATAAATGCCTATTATTTTTATCTCATTCCATAGGAATATGAAACACTACCATGAAGTATAAGAGGGTATTGCTATTTTCACACAAATATAAATGCCTATTATTTTTATCTCATTCCATAGGAATATGAAACACTACCACGAAGTATAAAAGGGTATTGCTATTTTCACACAAATATAAATGCCTATTATTTTTATTTATTTTTTTTGCGGTACGCGGGCCTCTCACCGCTGTATCCTCTCCTGTTGCGGAGCACAGGCTCCGGACGCGCAGGCCCAGAGGCCATGGCCCACGGGCCCAGCCGCATGTGGGATCCTCCCGGACTGAGGCACGAACCCACGTCCCCTGCATCGGCAGGCGGACTCCCAACCACTGTGCCACCAGGGAAGCCCTGCCTACTATTTTTATCTGGAAATTTCTGAAGGGTTTTCCTCGCTCACTTGGTAAGCATTGCTTTGGTAAAGTATGGATGCCTCAGTAAACTCCAGCAGACTCGGCAAAAGCTGAAAATCTTCCCTTATAACACGAGAGGGGAAAGTCTTAGAACCAGAGGGAGGTTAGAATCCATATTCTCTACTCTGCCCATTTTACAGGTGGGAAAGATGGAGCCGGCACAGAGCAGTTAAAGGATGAATTTGAGAAAAAGTGGTCTTCAGAAAAAGAAGTTTCAAATACACCCACCTGCCACTTACAAACTGTTATCACAGGCAGATGACTTAAACCTACTGAACCACAGTTTCCTGTTCTATAAAATGTGAGTAATATTACCTGAGGAGTATGGTTATTATTTAGACAAAGCTAGATATGCCTATAAAGTACTTATAATAGTGCTGAGACATGCAAGAATGTCAAAACAAACAAACTCACTGCATAGTAAGTTAAATAGAACCAGGTCCTGAATTTAAGTCTTAAATCCAGATTTTCCATTGTACCACATGACTAGACTTCAATCTTCTAAAGACTTCATCATAAAATGAAACTGAGCAAAGAAAGTGCTTATAGTCATTGCTGACTTAATAACTTGATGTCTTTAAAAGTTAAACAATGAGGAGAAAAATTAAATATATGTTTAGCAATTGAATATTTATTCTTCCTCAGCTGAACAAAAATCTAAATTAAAAAGCTACAATGTCAATTATATCTCCATAAAATTATACATATGAAACTACAAAACTAATTGTACTATTTATATAGATACATATGTATGTATATATAAATATAATATATCCCACTGTTCTCTAGAGTATTTGAAAATGTGTCAGAAAACTGTTTCTCTCTCTTAATACCACTCTAGGTAAGTTTCCATGTTAAATAAACATTTTCATCATTACAAAAAGTAAAAATGGTAGTTGACAATTAGCAGATAGATAAGACTGCATGATAAGCTATTAAAGATACGTATGGAAGTTTTTCATTTTAAGTTAAGCAGTTTTTTCTCTCCATGCTACTCAAAGTCATCGGGTAATTACTAGTCTTACACTTCTTTCCGGAGAATGACAAACTGAAAGAACATTCTGATACATATCTTCATTTTACTGACATAATTGCTGCTAACCAAATTTGATACTAATAAAGCGAATTAAAATGTTTTATTAAAAAACTGTCCACATTTAACAGAGCTGTTTCAAAATACAAATGTTTCTGGATAGATTTCTTTTGCACTTCCTTAACTGGGACAAACCTTTTGCATTCATCTCTTCGTAATTATTTAAAGCCAAAAAACTCTTCTGTAACTGAAAGAGATATTCTCTGCAAATCAGGTCTACAATATGTAAATATGAATATGCAATTGTAAGAAATGCTCTACAGTTTATTCTAGAAAAAGATCCATGAAGTTATTCTCTTTTTTCAGTGAATTTAAAAGGAGGTAGTTCTTGAAAATTGACTCATCAGGACTCTCCTGTACCCTGACTTAAGGCTTAATGTCTGTCTCATTTTCTTGGTTCACCATTAAAACTGAATGGGATTTCTAACGTTCCAAAAGATACTAATGTTGTGCTTTTCCCTAGTGAAATATTTAAAGCTCTTCTTGTAAGTTTATTTCTTTTTTATGACCATAATAAATTAGAGACTCCGGGTGTAAAACAAATTTCACTGAGAACATACTGAAAATTTCAAAGACCTGTTGCTAGCAACCTGTTTATGAAAGCCAATGTTGCCACCTAGTGGCTGCATATGAGAAATAGGATGTGGAAGATTACAAGTACAGTTATTCTTATATTAAGACAATTCAAATAATCTAAACATACTTGGTTGTGCATATTTTTGACAAAGGTGGAGAAAAGTTCAGGGAGGAAAGATAATTTTATTAAGAAATTGGGTTGGAGCAACTGGATACCACAGGCAAAAAAAAAAGAAAAAGAATGTTGCCCTAAACCTCATACATTAAAACAAACAAACAAAAACACCTCCAAAAAGATCACAGACTTTAATGGAAAACATAAGCTATACAATTTTTAGAGGTAAAACAGAGGAGATAAACTTTGGGGTTTAGGGTTAGGTAAAGAGTTATTAGATTTGACTCCAAAAGCCATGATCCATCAAACTGGACCTCAACATAATTTAAAAATCTTTGCTTTGTGAAAGAGAACGTTCTATCCTATTAAAAGGATGAAAAAATAAGCTACATACAGGCTGGAAGAAAATAGTTTCAAACCATAAATCTTACAAAGGACTGTTAAAGAACATACCCAGAACTTTAAAACTCAACAGTAAAAAAGTAAACAATCCAAAACAAAATAAGCAAAAGACATGAACAGACTTTTCATTGATGGAGATACAGAGATGACAAATAAGCACATGAAAACGTGTTCAACATTATTAGTCATTAAGGGAAATGCAAATTAAAACCACAATGACATGTCATACATATTTATCAGAATGGTTAAAATATAAAAGGAGTGACAACACAAATATTGGTGAGGACGTGGGAGACTGGAGCATTCATTCATTGCTGGGGGAAATGTAAAACTGTAGAGCCGTTATGGAAAACAGTTGGGCCATTTCTTAAAAACCTAAACATGCAACTACCATACAACCTTGCAATTGCATCCTTAGATATTTAACTAAAATAATATAAACATATATTCACATAAATATCTGTCCACACATATTCATAGCAGCTTTATTCATAATAGCTGAACTGGGAACATCTCAACAGGGAAATGCTTACACAGACTGACACATCCTTGCCGTGGAATACAATTTAGCAATAACAAGTAATGAACCATTTATATGCACAACAACTTGGATGAATCTCCAGGAAACCACACTGAGTGAAGAAAGCATATCCAAAAATGTTATATGCTGTATGTTTCTATTTATATAAGGTTTTTTTTTAATTTATTTTTTTACATCTTTATTGGAGTATAATTGCTTTACAATGATGTGTTAGTTTCTGCTTTATAACAAAGTGAATTAGTTATACATATACATATGTTCCCATATATCTTCCCTCTTGCGAAATAACAAACTCATAGAACGGGACAACCAACACATTAGTGGTGGTCTGGGGTTAGGAAAGGTGGGTATGTGGGGGAAGGGAGTTGGGTGTGGCTATGAAAGGGCAATGAGGGGGGTCCTTGTGAGGATGGAACTGCTCTGTATCCTGACTGTGATGGTGGATGTGGGGGGCTACATGTGTGATGAAATTGTACGAAACATAATACACACAAGTACAAGTAAAAAATGGGGTAAATCTGAATAAGATTAGGGGATTGTGTCAAAGTTAACATCCTGGTTGATTTTGTACTATAGTTTAGCAAGATGTTACCATTGGAGAAGCTACATAAAGAATACTTGGGGACTTTCCTGGTGGCGCAGTGGTTAAGAATCCGCCTGCCAATGCAGGGGACACGGGTTCAAGCCCTGGTCTGGGAAGATCCCACATGCCGTGGAGCAAGTAAGCCCGTGGGCCACAACTACTGAGCCTGTGCTCTAAGAGAGCCCATGAGCCACAACTACTGAGTCCCACACGCCTTAGAGCCCATGCTCCACAACAAGAGAAGCCACCACAGTGAGAAGCCTGCGCACCGCAACGAAGAGTAGCCCCCGCTCGCCGCGGCTAGAGAAAGCCCGCACACAGCAAAGACCCAACACAGCCAAAAATAAGTAAATAAATAAATTTATTAAAAAAAAAAAAAAAGAATTGGTTGTCTCTGGGCGTTACCCATTCAGCATTTTAAAAAAAAAAGAATACTTGGGATTTTTCTGTATTATTTCTTATAATCGCATGCGAATCTGCAATTCTCTCAAAATATTTAATTGAAAAAAGACTCTGCCTCTAAAAAAAAATACAACAAACTAGTCAATATAACAAAAAAAGAAGCAGACTCACAGATACAGAGAACAAATTAGTGGTTACCAGTGGAGAGAGGGAAGTGGGGAGGCGCCATTTAATGGTAGAGGAATAAGAGGTACAAACTCTTAAGTATAAAATAAGCTACAAGTTTATATTGTACAATACAGGGAACAGAGCCAGTATTTTATAAAAACTAAATGGACCATAACCTTTAAAAATTGTGAATCACTATATCGTGCACCTGTAACTTACATAGTATTGTACAGGCAACTATACTTCAATAACATTTTTTTAATAAAAAAGAAAAAAGATTCTGTCACCTAGTTTTTATGTACTAGAAATGTGACTTAAAAGGTTAAAAATATATAGGGTTAATCTCTATTTTAGAACATTTCAAAAATCTAAAAATATATTCTTGTGCACACATTTATAAATTATTTTTATTGCTCCAAGTTCAAAGTTGAAAATGTTCTCTACGAATAAAAATTTTTTATGAGTAAGAGATTGTGTACATCTCACACTCCATAGTTATTTTTCCTTTGCACATGAGAACTGAGTTAAAACAGAGAAGAAAAGTATATTTGATAAATTAGTAAGCAAGTAAAGAAATGTCAATATCCAGACTGCAAAAAGAGCAGAGAATGGAAGGAATTTTCTAGACTGTTTATGTACATGATTTCTCCAATAAATTATAGTTATGAAATTCCACTGGGATAAAATTATTCTGTCTCTTTTATATGTGATTCATAACTAGCAAATGTAGAGATTGGCTTGATTTTATGTTTAAAACAAAACAAAATGACATCCAATCTTCCTAATAGGAGAAATACAGAGTATTTTTCTCAACTTTATTTTTTCTTCCCATGGTAAAAATACTGCATTCACGTTTTCTTATTTGAAGCAATACACTACCAGAATAAGAGCACATTGGAAGACATGCAAGATAAGCACTTTTATGCATTAAATAATATAATATATTAAAATATACAATAATATCTGTTTAATAAATATTCTAATTAAATAATTAACCTCTTTAGAAAGCGATGAGATTTTAGAAATATGAAGTATGGCCTCTTCATTACTTTGTGGATAAAATATAGATATAAATATGGAATTAACTCTTGACTTTAGTCAAGGAAGTTTAGACTAGAGGTCTAATTAGGATAAAAATAAATGTATGACATTGAGCAAGTCCGTCAACCACTCTGGTCCTCACTTTTCACATCTGTTTAAGAAGGACAAAAAACTACACAACTCCTAATGCATTTTCCAACTTGACTATTACATGAAACTGAGCCAGGCAATATTCAACTTGGAGAGCTTCATATTCTGAATGTCTGAGTCAAAGTGCTACAGTTGTTGCTTTGTCCCCAATGAACATAAGTGTATTTTCAAGAGAATGAGAAGACATTTAGGTTCAAAGGATTAACTATTTAGGTTTTTTTTTTCCCTCAAGTTTCATCCAAAGATTCCTTATAAATACATCTCAAATAAAACAAACGATTATTATTTGGGATGTTAGTAACTAAATCATCATAAACCATTGGACTATTAAAAATAATTTCATATTAGCACATTAATTACTAATGAAAACATAGAGATCTTTTCATTTAAAAAGGGGATCTTTTGAAGAGTGGCAGGCAGCTCAGATCTCTGGGTGATGGGATGACCCAGCTATTTACTCATTTGGAGAAGCCACTGGAATGAGTTGTGGACATGAGAAATGAGATTTACGGCCTGTAGGAATAGTCTCCACCCCCTAGTAAATTAGGACCACAAGAGAGAGCCACCAAGAGGCATGATCAGTAGGAAATTAACTGGAAGCTCAGTACCAATAACACTTTAGAGAGAGGCAACTCTCAAAGGCAACAAGACAACAATCAGAAAAATAATGAAAATGCTCAAGTACACCTTGAAAATTCCCAGACATCACCAGGCAACATTTTGAGGGGAATTTTAGGTAGAGGCTACCAAGCCAATGTAACATGAATGAAATACCAACACCAAGAAAAAAAAGAAAATATATTTGCTCCTAGCCTCTGATTCTTCTGAGATAGCTTGTATTTTGGTATTTAGACTCTCTATGATTATTGTGAATAATTTTGGCTGGTTATAAATTTATGGGTACTTTAAGTTACGTAATGGAATGGGATATCTTCACTGTTTGAAATATTTGCTATTTTGCTTAGAGTCAAATAAGTGGCATACTTCTAGTAAGTATAGATACTACAAGACCACTTGCTATATTAGCCTAATTCTTGGTTCTGTTTTATGCCTTGGCATTCATAGTTCTAGTTTTTGTTCTTCCCTCTTCAACTCTTCACAAATTATGTTCTCCTCATGCATTTGCATACTGCAAGCCATCCTAAATTCTTTCTAAACAAAGGGCGATATAGACAGATAATTTCCCCAATATTCACACTTCAGGGAAGCTTAATGCCCCGGATAGCCACTGTAGTATGTGTATACGGCCAAGCTTCATTTACTAGAGAAAAGAATTTTCCCCAAAAAAACCTTGATAGGGTAAAATTTGGTGACAATCTCAGCTCACTGGAATCTATCTTGGGCACTGCCACGATAGAGGCAGATCAGATGGTCACATGCTGCCACTTTCCAAAGACAGACCTCTCACGTGGGTGGATTATCTGATGGGTGCCCTTCCCAAAGGATATAATTCTATGTATCAAGGAATCAAGAGATAAAAAGCAAATAAAATCTCAAAGCCTGTGCCAAGTGTACGGTGACGTTGTCATAAAAACATAACTGGACAAGGTCGGTGGCTAGTCTCATCATAAACTTATCAGGACACCTGCACGCAACTAAATTCCCCAAACATTTCTGAAATCTCAATATTTATATTATTAATAGTAATAATATTTTAATGATTTATAGTCATACATTTATATGATTAATGACAGCAGCTAATACATTATTACAGTACTTGCTATTTCAAACTCAGGCATTATATTAGCAAAAGGTACACAGTCTTGTACCTAGATATATTCACTGTTATGATGGAGCTTTGATTGTTCAGCAAGATAAGACAGCAAATAATTATAATGCAGAGTAAGACAGAGGATCAAGAGAGCAGTCCAGGAGTTATGTTTCCGCTTACCATGTGGTACTTTCCATCGTACCACAAATCCAGGAGAAAACAAAGAGATGACACTATGGAAGAGTAGAAAAAGAGCCATCAGCAAACAAACCAAAAATTCTGAGGAATTCCCCAAAACAGAAACATATGAGAAAGAGTGACAGAAGAAACCACAGTCCAAAATGCAGCGAAGAAGACAGCTACAGAAATGAGTATGGTCCTGAAAAATTTCCAAGCACAGACTCAGGAGTTGTGAGGAATAGGAGAATGTCTGAGCAACCAACGGGTTCGTGCCCCGGTGGGGGAAGATCCCACATGCCGCGGAGCGGCTGGGCCCGTGAGCCATGGCCGCTGAGCCTGCGCGTCCGGAGCCTGTGCTCCGCAACGGGAGAGGCCACAACAGTGAGAGGCCCGAGTACCGCAAAAACAAAACAAAAACAAAAAACAAAAAAAACCACGATATTCCTGCTCTCTCAAAAACTGGAAGCATTTTTCTTAGGCCTCATATGTCTATTTCTTTTGTCATCCCACGAGTCAGTTCACTATTCCTTCTCTCTTCTTCCGGGATCGTTCCACTTGACTATGTGTTAATATCAGCCCGTGCCCTGCAGCTCGCACTGTACCTCCTGCTCCCCTTTGCAGTGTATGCTGTCTGCAGTCACTGTGTCCTTTTCTCACCTCCCGTTCTCTCTGCCTCCGTTCCAGCCCACTACAGAAATGGCCTTTTTTCCCCAGGTCTCCAAAAGAAATCCAGACCGAAAATGGAAAGTTGAGGTCATGAGCATACACTGATACTAACTGGAGTCATCAGATGTGATGAGTTCAGCAAGAGAAATAGAATGAGAGCACTGAGGAGCAGAAACTATTTAAGGGTTGGACACACGAATGCATACAAGAGAGGGAGACTGAGAATGCGCATCAAGGCAAGCAGAAGTAAAACCAGGAAAGCGTGCCTTCTAGGAAACTTAAGAGAGTGTCTGGAGAATTAAAGAATGATTACAGATGTCAAACACTTCCCAGTGGGGCTTCCCTGGTGGCGCAGTGGTTGAGAGTCCGCCTGCCGACGCAGGGGACACGGGTTCGTGCCCCGGTCCGGGAAGATCCCACATGCCGCAGAGCGGCTGTGCCCGTGAGCCATGGCCTCTGAGCCTGCGCGTCCGGAGTCTGTGCTCCGCAATGGGAGAGGCCACAACAGTGAGAGGCCCACGTATCGCAAAAAAAAAAAAAAAAAAAAAATACTTCCCAATGATTAAGCAAGACCAGTATTAAAACATATCCATTGATCATCTAATGAGGAATCCAATGATGACCTTTGGGGGGGGAAAGTAGTTTCTGTGGAGGCTGTGGTTGAATTATAGACTGAAGTGAGTTATTACAACTATGTAAATAGAGAAAATGGAGAAAGTAAGCGTAGGTCTTCCTTTTAAGAAGCTCAATGATAAAAGAAAAAGTATAGAAGGGGAGAAGAGAAGCAGTCAGTCCTGGCAGTTAAATCTGGCTATCTGTTGGTGGTTTCTTTACCCCTTTTATTGTTCTGACAGTTTTATTTTCAATGTTCTAAGATGGGGAAGAGTTGCGCATGTTAAAATCCTGATAGCGAGAAGCCAGAAAGCAGAAGAGAGGGATGATTCAGCAGAGACAGAAGAAGAATTGGACCAAGGACAAAGCAAAGAATATTGAATTACCCTTGGATGGGTCTCAATAAAGGCTAAGACGAAGAGAGAAAGAATTAAGCGCTGCTCAATGTGGTAGGCAAAGAGTGAAGGGAATTTTGGGCTGAAACCTTGTATTTTACCTACGCTATTGCTGGTGTTTACAGTACCATATCTATATCAGGACACATTCATTTTATAGATCAGAAGACAAAGATTTAGCCTACAATTGAAAACTGTTATATACAGAGACAGAAAATAATTGGGAAAAAAGTGAGTGTACTCTGTTCTGGCAGGTTTGTGTTTATCTGCTCTACCTTAAGATAAAACTTTGTTTTGTTTCTAAGTATAAAGTACACTAAATAAACTTCTAAATTTTAGTAGACCTGCTTCCTTAAAAACTATTTTTAAGTTTGTGTTTCCATTTGTCCACTAGGTGTCAGTATAGCTCTACAGGACTTGTAACTTTTTTTCTGATTTATAATCAATTTATTTAATATGTTAAAAGGGAATTGTCTATGAAATTCAGCAATACAAGAATTATTGCTGACGATTAAGTGATGGGAATGAAAATCTAGTTGGATGAGATCCAAGAAGAAACTGGACGCAGACTGGTGTCAGTAAAATTTGAACATTTCAAACGAGATTTAGGGAGTAGGAAAATAAACTACTAAACGTGAGGAGGAATATGCAGTGAAATGAGAACACTGTACTCATTTTTTTTAAGTTTTAAGATGGGGTATATCTGACAATATTCTGTATTCATTAGGAAGATCCAGATCAATGGAGGAGCTGCTGCCTGGAAACTACAGTTCTTGAGACACACATTTCATAGAACCTTCTCTCATGCTGAGTACTCATTTGAAAAAAATTGAATTTAATATGCAAACAGACAGATGGTAAAGGGTTTAACTTTGCAATTATTTCATTCCCTAGGAGGCTGAATATATTTTGGGGTTTATTAGCCATTTACTTCATTGCAAATTATCCATGCATATTCTTTGCTTTATATACTGGAGTCAGAGAATTTTTATTCTTCCCAGGTTTTTCTTTTTTGCTTTATCATTTCCCTTATAATTTATTTCATCTCCAGCTCTGAGAGAAAAGGTCAGGAATTACACTCCAACATGTGGAAGAAGGGGAGAGTGGGCTGTATTTTAAACACCTTGCAAGTCTTCTTGCTGAAAATAGACATACATGCAGCTTCACTCTCCCCACTCCTCCCCGACACACACAGGTGTGTCAGCACCATTTCAGTAGCACCATTTCACCCAAAACTGCTCTAAGCTACAACCACTTCCCCTACCCTGGATTCTCGATCCCCATTCTCTGTTTATTCTTGTTTTTTGTTTTTGTTTTTTTAATTGCATTCCTTCAAACAAAGAATTACAATTTTTAAAACAAGTTTGCTCTTTGCCATTTAAACCTTGTACGTATGTATAATGTATTTGTTGGGTTGTGTGAGAGTTTATAAATTTTGGGTGTTTAAATCTATCAGTTGGCCATATTTTATCCTCTCCCATTAATTTTTTAAACATAGAAAGTTCTTCTGCATCCATAGTAGTAATAGGGAACCTGTTACATGCATTACCATATTATTTCACATGTTTTTTTCTTTCTGCCACCTTTTGCCTTTTGGGAGTATTTCTATTTTAAAAACAGCAGCTCTTTGCTGCCATCTTGTGGAATACGTGCTTTTGCATACAACTAAAGTTTGCTTATATCTTTTTCATGAGCAGGTTTGAGTCCATTTTTGTTTGTATAGGTTGAAATTATAATTTTAGATACCACTTCCAGCACAATTTTATTTTGAATTTTATTTTATTTATTTTTTATATAGCAGGTTCTTATTAGTTATCTATTTTATACATATTAGTGTATACATGTCAATCCCAATCTCCCACTTCATCACACCACCACCCCCCCCCCCCCCCCGGCACCTGCCTTCCCCGCTTGGTGCATTTACTTTTTACATAACATTTTGAAGTCTACATTTTGATATACTGACTTTCCTTAGTTCCTTCCTCTGATTCTGTGTTTTTATTCCAAAATTGGTAGATCTGTTTAATATGTGGCAGTTCTTCACTGTTTTAAATATTGTAACTGATAAGGCAAATTCCTATGAACTTTATTTTTTAGTGTGTTAATTCTCCTTGATATTTAGATATTGATTAGATTTGATTAAAGATACATATTAATTCTGGAACACTCACTGCATTGCAACATTCCAACATTCCTTCCATCATCATTCTACTGCTCTTTATCACGTCTATTTTCATGTCCACTGTATGGGATGTGTTGTACTTTGTATGCTTCTTACACATATTTTCCTGAATCTCCAGTTGTTGTTTTTTATTGATATTATAAATTGGAATTTTTTTCACTATTGTATTTCTATTTAGTTATTACTGTGATAAATAAATGGCATTGATTTTGTTACACTATTTTAGTAGGCTCCATTCATCTTTTTTAGTTTTATTAATTTTTCCTATATTCCCTAGAACAGATTTCATCTTAAAAAATAATACTTTCTTTTTTGCTGTCCTTTCCAATATTTGCACTTCTTTTTCTTCTCTTTCAGTAGTAGGGACTTGTGCCTCTTGATCCCAATTGTTCAAAATCTGCTATGGTACCTGTTACTAGAAACCAGAAATAACTGACTGAATGAATAAATAATACAAATATCTTCTATCTTCCACTACAGCACTTCTCTCCTTCCACTACTCAGTTGTACAAGAATCTTCATTAATAAGGGTATGTTAAGTGACCAAAGAATTCTCATCTTTTAAAAACTATGGGAGCTGCTTTTCCCCAGTCCTGTCCAAGGGACAATGACCTGGTGAGAGGAACGAATGTTACTGAGAAGCATTAATAACAGCTCTGTACTGTTATTAAAGTGAAAATGTAGTGGAGTGTAGGAATTGTAATTCAGTAATGGGCTACTGTATCCTGACTTGTTGTAAAGGTCATGGAATTTATAACCCCTTCTCCCCCAGTTACATTTCATTATGCTTAAGGAAGAGAGGCACAAAATACTCTCACCTAAAATTACTACCTTTTTTTGCAATGAAACAACTGTTGCAAAGGAGACATGATTCAGGATTCTGGTGAGAAGGACTCCTTGTCATTCACTGACTCACTTATCCAGAGTAACCATTTAATTTCCCTAAACCTCACCTCCGAAAGATGAAATATGTTCTGTCCTCCCTCTTTGAGGGCTATTTTTGTGTGGCCTTGCAGTGAACGGAACTAATTCAGTGAATGTCATTTCTCAGCCCTTCCAAATGCTGCAGAATATCTCCATGCATAATTCATTATAAATCGGATTCTCTTCCCTTCAGTGCCTGAAGTTTGAAGACGAATCTTGCCTGAGGGAAGCTGCAGGGCAGGCATTCTGAGGAGGGGACCAAGTGACTCAGCAGTGTGACTTCAATCAGGGTGCCTTCCCCACGAGCAGGGATCCTAGTCAGCCTTTAGCTCCCACTAAAGGACTGTGTGGAAAGAAGTCACACAGAGAAGGTTGTTTTATGTTTTACTTACACTTCCTGCCACACTGTGGTCGACAGCTTGGAAAGAGCGCAAGAGTGTAGCAGATCATTCCTGGAAGTCTGGTAAGAGGTATAAAGAAACAGGGAGGGTAGTGGTGTCTCCTCCCTAGAAACTGGAGGGTATGGTCCACTCCCAACTGAGGTGAAGACTTTTTCTAGCTCTAAGGGATTGATTTCCTTCCAAGGAAACAACTCACACACCGGACAGCTGTCTATTACCTCAGTTCTAAAGAAAGAGGTGAATACTGCTCAAACTTGGGGTGAAGAAAAAGGGAGAAACTCGGTCTTGAAAAGCTCCCAAACCATAGGCTGCCAGTCTGACTTCTCTCACTTTTTTGCTCCACATACTGAAATGCCTCCAGAGAACTTGGATTTTTAAAGTTATATCCATTTACCTGAACATGCATCTTCAAGTACACATAAATAAATACAAGTAAGTTCTGTTTTCACAAACATAGGTACAGAAGAGTTTTTCTGCATGTCACCCAATCCAAACTCTTGGCATCCTTATTACATCGGGGAAGTTTTCCTCAGGACACATGGTTGTGTCTTTCCCAGCTTAACATATTAAACTCTTCACAGTGTAGGTACGGATGGACTTGCTAAATCACTCTTCCTTTCCCATTCCATGCTAAATAATTTCTTCTGCTGTGATAAGCAAAAACCTTAAAGGAGGAGAGCAGGAATACCTCAGGATTAAAATAAAAGCATAATACAAACCTCCGAACAATTCTCTAGACCAGTGTCTCAAACTTCTTTTCATAGTTTTATGTAAAAAAAAAGAACAAGGTTAAGCCTTATCTGTACTTTGCCACAGGCAGTGACACAGACATCCTCAAGCTGTTAGCATGTTTTCCTGAGGGAAATATGGGAGACATGCAACATGGAGCACGTGGCACTGTCACCCGGGTTCCATTGTTCACTTTGAGATGTTATGAGGCCCGTTACATTGCATTACAGGTTATGCTAGCTGACTTTACATCAGCTTGCCTTCATGAAACAGACTAACACTGATTTTCCTACTCCTAGTCAAATCTAACTCAGCTCTATGGTGTTCTAAACAGATTTTAGCTGAGCTTCAGTTTGGGGATAGGTGATGGAAACTGTAACAAGAAACGCTGAATGAAAGGAAATGCATCGAGAACATTTCCTTTTCAGGGTTTTTGTTGTTTGTGTTTGTTTGTCAACCTCAGACCTTAACATGGTCCTAATAATGCATGAGTAATACGCAGCTTCCCCTAGACATGACACACTACGTGAGTTCATGAACGCTCGGACTGGTCCATGCCCTGTTCAGTGAGATGAGGTCACTAATTACGCACAAGAGTGTCATGGCAACATCAGATTGCTATCGATGTTTCTCATGGCTTACTTGAAATCTCTGCACTTGCTATATGCTACAGATGGAGTATTTATGCTCCCCTGCCCCAAAACTCATATGTTGAAATCAAATCTGTAATGTGATGGTATTTGGAGGTGGGGCTTTTGGGGAGGTGACTAGGTCATGAGGGTACAGCCCTCATGATGGGATGACTGTCCTTATAAAAGAGGCCCCAGAGAGCTCCCTCACCCTTTCTGTCACATGAGGACAGAGAGAACACAGCCATCTATGGGCCAGGAAGCAGGCTCTTACCAGACCCTGAATCTGCCAGCACCTTGATCTTGGACTTCTAGCCTCCAGAACTATGGGAAATAAATGTTACTTGTTTTAACCACTGTTTAACCACTGTGCTGTTATAGCAGTCCAAGCAGACTAAGACACCATGTCTCAGAGCAGCAGCCCAGTGGCTGCAGACCACTTATTGGATAGGACCATTACAGGACAAGCCATAACCATGTTACTGTTAGACTAGGGCTCCAGCTAAGAATCTGCAGGGATGGTATAACATTTGAGTCCTAAGTATCTTTTCTAGAATTGCACTGTTATTGGATTCCAGCTCCACTACTTACAAGCTGTATGCCTGATTTTTTATACTTTAGATTTCACTTGTATTACTTATTACTCCAATTTATAAAACTGTGGTAATCATTCTATCAACCTAAACAAGCTGCTATGAGTGTTAGACGAATAAATACGTACCAAGAGTCCAGAACAATGCATAGAATAAGCAATCAATAAATATTTGCTATTATTATTAAGATGGAATAAAAAGCAAGCTGAAGCTCTCGGTCTTTACTAAAATTACACAGAACGAACTCTAGTAGCTGGAGGATCTCCCATGATTGCCAGAAAAGTAGCAGAATGGGAAATTCAGGGTATTTTTTGAGGGTAAGACCACTTCACCACTAATGACCATATCTAATGGCGTTGTCAGAACTTTTTAACCCTTAAAATGAAAGCTTTGAGGGCC
Organism: Delphinapterus leucas; assembly: GCF_059928025.1. NCBI lineage: Eukaryota > Metazoa > Chordata > Mammalia > Artiodactyla > Monodontidae > Delphinapterus > Delphinapterus leucas. The sequence continues at coordinate 66,047,591 of NC_143137.1, read as the reverse complement.
AACCGAGTAAACAGTTCAAATATGGTACTCTAAATGTCAATGCTTCTCAATATACCACCAGAATCTGAGATTTTAAAACTTAATACTGTGAAAATCAATTACAGCCATACTAATCTGAAAAGTTTTGCTCAAGTGACAAGGGTGGAAAAGACTGCAATAGTTAGCACTACACACATACTGGTCCCACTTTGAACTTTCTTCCCTGGCGAGGCGTAAGCATTTATGCAACACTTGGGTAGAAATCCCCAACAGAACAAGAGCTGTAACTCAGAGATGAAAATGACAATGTGGGTGCCCGTCAGGCACCTTTCAGCACCAAACAGTACAGGCGTTTATTGTTGTACGTACATTTGCCTCAGCACATTTGGAATTGACGTAAATTATTTATTTAGTCTTTTGGTTAATATATCCCTGCTGCTGTGAAGAATACTTTGTTCCTATAGCATGTGAGAAGCGCTACCTTAGGCCAATGTCATAGGAAAAGTCCCCCAGAAGCAAAGCCTGAGACAAGGATTTTCTTTTTTTTTTTTTTTTTTTTTTTTGCAGTATATGGGCCTCTCACTGCTGTGGCCTCTCCCATCGCGGAGCACAGGCTCCGGACGCGCAGGCTCAGCGGCCATGGCTCACGGGCCCAGCCGCTCCGCAGCATGTGGGATCTTCCCAGACCGGGGCACAAACTCGTGTCCCCTGCATCGGCAGGCGGACTCTCCACCACTGCGCCACCAGGGAAGCCCGATGTTGGCCATTTGTAAAGTCTTTATTGAATTTGTTACAACATTACTCCTGTTTTTTTTTTTTTGTTTTGGTTTTTTGGCCACAAGGCTTGTGGGATCTTAGCTCCCTGACTAGGGTTCAAACCCGCACCCGCTGCAATGGAAGGCGAAGTCTTAACCACTGGACCACTAGGGAAGTCCCGGGACAAGGATTTTACTGCAAGGAAATTTTGATTGAGGGAGTGTTCTCAGGGGAAATCTGTAAGGAAGTGAGCAAAGCAGAATGGAGTAGGGGGAACAACTGAGCAGAGTCTAATTCAACCTGATCCAATAGGGAAGTGTGAAGGGAAAATGCACCACAAATTTTCCCCCCAATTACTCACAACTGGTTGTGGGCTCCCCAGAGCGGATGTACATAAGGCCACAGGAATTCCCAAACCAGGTGATTCTAGTCAGCTGAGGGAATTCACGGAGGAGAAGAGTGAAGCTGTGAGCAGCCTGTGCTCACAGCTGTTAGGGGAATCACAAGACATTGCCAGCCTGGAAAATGTGATTTAGGCTGAGCACCAAGAGTGTCTACCACGGCTATGACATGACACAGACATCATCAAGGGACAATGGACAGCATTAGTCATTAGTGAATAAGAACTCATCACGATCTCTCTTCTTTCTAATATCCATTATCTGCTTTCCAACATCATGTGTATGCGATGTGGGCTTTTATCCGTATTGTAATATTAACTGTAATGTTACCTTATAATTTATTGGTTGCTTAAAGATCTACCCAGTCATGGCAGCCATTCCCAAACGACTTGTAAGGGTGATGGCGCTACCCGCTTCCAAACTCCTCCACCTCCTTTCACTCTTTTCCTTTCCACCACCTAAACTGGCATAGCATTCATTCTATGAATATGGTACAGAATAGATGCATGTTTCTCCACGGTGCTGAAATACCCTAACCTTGTCCCTACTTTTTTTCTTTATTCTTGTGGGAAAATTACTTTGACGTATACGTTTTTAGGGACTGCGTTTTTTTAAGAATGTGTTTCATGATCGGACGATGAGTACTTTAATATGTACATAGATGGTCACTTAAGGTAGAAATCAATACAAATGGTTCAGGAGATCGTGGCACCACATGACAGAGGAAAGTAAAGATCCTCGATGGGTTATTTCAGAGAATTGTTTGAGGACATTAAATATTCTTAATATTTATGTTAAGCAGTATTTCCTTATTCCCATATATGTTTAGAATAGAGCTACTTCAGTGATAAGCAAACGTTTGCTTGAATATAGTATTGACATTTAAATAATAAATATGAGAGACTTACACACTAAAGTGGCAATTTCTACTTACTACTTTGCTTACTTGCTTTCTTTCCTTTCCCCGCTGACAAATTATTGCACAATATCTTATGCTTATTGAAGGTGAAGACATTGACAGGTTTCTGACAATTTGACAGGCTAACATGGAGAAAATAAGTTAAATGACATGGTGTCAGCCACAAGTTTGTGACGAGATGCCTTCTTCCTACTTAAAATTTCTTATACAAATTATATATTTTCTACTCTCTACAAAATTTGATATTCCTTATTTATAAATTGGCTGCATATTTTCTTAAACTGATGAACATATACAAGTGTCATCTGAATTTAGGGATGATTATTGACATCTTTTGTATTCTTTCAACTGGCTTTGCAAAAAAAGGAAAATGCCAAATAAATGTGGACGTAGAAAGGAAGACATAGTCCCCCCAAAGGATGTTCTCATATCCACGTCAAGGCTAATTAGCCCTCCAGAAAATCATATGAAGGCATATGCATCCAGCTTCTGCTTAGTTACTCGCTAGTTCCCCGAGTTACCTCAAGCAAGTCAAACAGCTTCCTGACATTTCAATTTAATCATATAAACAATGAAAATAAAAATATCTTTCTCTCAGATTGTTTTTGGCCTTAGTGAGACATACATGAGACAATGCATTCTAAGATAAAAGTGCTACATGAATGAACGATACTGCTGTTGTTTCATAAAGCAGGGAGATATAGGTATATAAGGGGTTAACCAGGAGAATACCATATGAGGATGCAAGTTTTTCTTCTAGGACTCCATTCACTACTTCAGAATTCAGGTAAAAAGGCTCACATACTCTTCAAAAAATGGGTTCCTTACTAACATTCCTCAAAACCACATATTCTGACTGAAGTAAAATGAGCTGTAGAAAAGACCCTGCAACCTACTTGAAGGGATATGGAAGCAGTTTCGTATTCAAGAGGGGACTCGGTAATGACCTCCTAAGCCTCCAAAGAAAGTTGGGGATTATATCCTTCTAGTATCTGAACTGTTTCCTTGAGAAACAAAATTAAAATTAATTTTTCTAAGACATGAGGTGGTTACTAAGTATAGAGAAGCTGAGGAGAACTTTAAAAAATAATAATAAATGTTGTTAACTAGGAGGATAGAATCTAGTTGTCTCTACTGAACATATAATTATGGTAGAAAATCTTAATCTCATCTGACTGATTTTGGTTCTTGATTATATTCTTGAAGATCTCCCAAGGGCAGAGATGGCTATAAGAGTATTTATGAAAGGATAACCATAAAGGACTGCACTTGGAAGAACATTTAGAAGAATAAACATATATTTTAAATATACTTTCATTCAGTTCACACACATAATATGAGCCCTGAGTCCATGTTTTTGAAAGTATAACCATAAAAGAAGATAATATTCCAAAGAATAAGTGTATATAATATAGTAATATATGAACTGATATAGTATATAGTACAAACTGTCATCATATATATTAATATTCATTAATATGGACCCAAGGCTCATTTTTTGTATCAAATTATATGCATAGTATCCTTAAGGATATACAATTATGAAGTCCTGGGAAAAAAAGCCTTATAGCTTTTACTATGTTGTTGGTAATTAAAAAACAAAATATATATACATATACATACATACATATGTATATATACATAAATTTTTCAATTAAATGTTACATATGTGAAGTTTAGAACAACACCTGATAGAAAATAAGTAAAAAAAAAAAAAAACACTATTATTATGACATTATAAAAAAGGAATTTTTTTTATACATTACATTAAATGTATAAATTGTATACATGTTGTATACATACATAATGTATAAAATGTATACATTTTATACATTAAAAAAAAAATTTAGTAGGACATAATCTGTCATAAACTTTCTGTTTAAAAAATAGTAAACCAAACAGAAAAATATCGTTTGTAACAGATATCATAAAATCTGTTATAATGAGAACTTACTGTCTATCAGTCAGAATTGCTCTCCTGCAGTTGCAAATGAATGCTTTGACAAATTTAAGATGTTATCAGTCAAAAACAGTCAAGGGAAGTTCTCTTTCTTATCTTCAGAAGGGCTGCTATAAATAACACTTCTCTGGCAAAGCAGGCCTTCTCACAGGATTCAAATGAATCTCTATGAAAATCTTTCCCTTTGCACAGCTCTGGCTCAGAAACCCCAATGTAGGGATCTACATAGGTAAGTGCATGCTAATTTATTCTCTAGAGAGGAGAAATATTTTAAGATCAATGTCATCTAAACAAAAAGAATGATGTTGAAATAAATAACTTCTCTGAGGCAGAGAAAGAGAAGGGAAATGGAAAATTTGGTTGGCAAGACCACACCAAAATATACCTATATAAAACACAAGCAAAAATAGAATAGATACATTACTAAAGTTCATATTTTAGATAAAAGAAAAAATATTAAATATTCTACAAGTTTTTAATATGTTAAATTGAAATATATTGTCAATATAAAAGATTTTGTTGTATTGCACCAATGTATTGTTGGTAGAAGAAAGCGACTCTACTAGTACAGAGTTACCACTCTTAGCGAAACAGAAAAGTAAAAGCATGTTTTGTAGAAATAAGTGATGTGATAACTTCCATCTCTCACTCTCCCACACATATACACATAAATAAGAGTAAAATGTCTGGCAAGGCTTCAAAATGAATTCTATTATTCAAACTACAAATCCTTAGACATTTTAGTTATGACCTCTAACTATCATTTTAATTAATCTTTTTAGTATGATACCCTATTTTCACTATGCTACTTATCAGAGTTCTCTTTAGACAATTAACCTTGTATTAGATGAAAGCATTCATCAGAGACACACACCTCAATCATCTATTGTATTTGCAGTGATATTTTAATTTTAGGTTAAAAATTCTGTTTCAGTCAGGGTTATTAGCACCTGCAACAGAAACTGATTCAGGATAATTAAATTTGAAAGGGAAATTATTGGAAGACTCTGAGGTAGCTTCTAGAACAGCTTAGAAATATCTGGGGGAAAGAGGCTTGGTTTTCTGTTCTGTGACCTGAAGAGGTAGGCAGTCAGAACTAAGCTTAACAACATCTAAGGAATGGTATGGTTAGGTTGTCACGTCACCACTGAGAATGAGATGCTCTTGCTGACACCATCACTGTAGCCAAGAGGAATCCTCTACTATGACTCATTACCCACCTTAGATTCAGCTCCTGTGTGGAAGGTATTATGGACTGAATCTCCCCACTACCCCCAAACAATTCATATGCTGAAGCCTTAACACCCATTGTGACTGTATTTGGAGACAGGGCTTTTAGGGAGGTAATTAAGGTTAAATGAGGTCATGAGGGTGGGGCCCTAATCTGATAGGCCTGGCATCCCTTCAAGAAGAGGAAAAGATACCAGAGATCCTTCTCTCTCTTTTGCACAAGCATAGAGAAGAGGCCATGTGAGGACACGGTGAGAAGGTTATTTTGATAACCTTTAATAAAATGAGTTTGTGCAAAAATCAGGAAGAAGGTCTCTCCAGAAACCAATCACCAAGGTGATGGCACCTTGACCTTGGACTTTTAACTTCCAGAATTGTGAGAAAATAAATTTCTGTTGTTTCAGTCACCCAGTCTGTGGTATTCTGTTATGGCAGTCCAAGCAGACCAATACAGAAAGTCAAATTGGATTTCGACCACATGCCTACTCTCTGGTATCACTGAAGCGGGTGGAAAAAGTGAGCATCTGGGCTTCTGAGGTTTTGTCATGAATGCTGAGCCCTGTCACTTGCCAAGACACACAGAAGGGGGAATTACTACAACATATGGAAGAGACAGCCAAAAAGGCAACGCAGGAATAAAGCAGGTTCTTTGACCAAACTCTACGGCTTACAAAATTACAATTTATAATATTACCATGTTTTCCATGCTTTAAAACATGGGAGTCGTACTAGACAAAATATTTTTCAAAATATTTAGTTATAAAAAAATAACTATGGGCCAAAATATCTTTGTACTCAAGGCCTTACTTTTTTTGTTGTTGTTGTTTTTTGTTTTTTTTTGCGGTACACGGGCCTCTCACTGCTGTGGCCTCTCCCGTTGCGGAGCACAGACTCCGGACGCGCAGGCTCAGCGGCCATGGCTCACGGGCCCAGCCGCTCCGCGGCATGTGGGATCTTCCTGGACCGGGTCACGAACCTGTGTCCCCTGCATCGGCAGGCAGACTCTCAACCACTGCGCCACCAGGGAAGCCCTCAAGGCCTTACTTTTAAGTGTTCTTTTTTTTAAGGAGATCTACAACATTTCTGGGCATATAAAGTACTTGTGTATCAACTCCATCATCTAAAATAGTACATCTAAAAATCTTCCTTTTGGAAAAAGAAAATTGTCATAATAATGTAAATGACAATAATCATTTCTGTCTTTAAATGTCACCCCTCAACTGACAAAACATTCTTCAATAGCTGTAGTTAGTTTTTCGTTTTGTTTTTCTGGCACTGGTGGCCAATTCTATATAATACAGGCTTTGTGTTCAGTATAGTCAGGCCTGTAAGAAGCAGCACAATTAAAATGTGGGCCCTCTAGGTGAGGTAATAATGTGAACACACAGATCTAATGTGCTCTCTCCAATAATCCCCAATGCCATGGACATTAATGTTGAGGTACATGTTGAAATATCAATGAAATGTATTTTTACTTATCAAACTGTAAGACATTAAAAAATCCAACTACAAAATATTAGTGAGGATGTTCAAAAATAAAAACAGTCTTATATCCCTGAGGGCTGTTTAAACTAGTAAAACATTTCTGACTGCAATAAGCAAAAAATTTAAAGTGTCCATACACTTTAAAGCAGCAATGTCACCTCTTCACATTTATTTTAAGGAAGTTATAAGACAGGAACATGTAATTGAATGATATCTTAGTTCAGGCTGCTCCACCAAAACACCACAGATTGGGTAACTTATGAACAAATTTATTTCTCACAGTTTTAGAGTCTGGAATTCCAAGATAAGTGTGCCAGCATGGTGAGGTGAAGGCCCTCTTCCTGGTCACAGATTTTCCTTGTATTGTATTACCACATGGTAGGAAAATGGGAGGGGAGTTCTCAGGCCACCTTTTCAAGGGCACTAATCTCATTCATAAAGGCTCCACCCTGGTAACCTAAGCATCTCCTAAAGACCCCGCTTCCTAATACCATCACTTTGGGCATTAGGACTTCAACATATGAATTTTGGGGGAAAACATTCAGATCATAGTAAATTAGAATGTCCACTGTCATAGAATTGATATTAGGAGAAAACTCAAACTACATGTCCAAAAATAAGGGATTATGTTAACGAATTATGATATGTATATTCAGAACTTAAATGTGTACTGAGACATTAAAAATTATATTTTCTAAGGACACGTAAGGATATTGAAAATTTCTCAAGATATACCACTAAGTTAAAAAAATTAAAAGTTATGATGAACAGGTATTGAAAGAGAAGAGATATTTATCAAGGGCCTAGGATGTACCACATGTATTGTGCTAAGAGCTGAAGATATAACAATAAACCATAGAGACAAGCACTCCTGCCCTTATGGAGCTTACATTCTATTCAGTGGAGACCAGAAATCACACCCACACACAGAGTATGTCAAGTGGTAGTAATGCTATGGATAAAAATAAAGCTGGGGCAGCACCAAATGATGGGACAGAGGGAGGGTGTGGCATCCCAATTTTCAATGAGAGTAAGGTCAGAGAAAGCCTTACTGAAAAGTTGACATTTGAGTAGTGCTGGAAGAGGAGAGCACAGAAGTGATGCATGAGACTGTAAGAGGAAAGAATCTTCCAGCAGGGAGAAAAGCAATTGCAATTCCAACAGAGAGAAGAAGAAATACAAATGTGAGGATTAATATGTTCTGAAATACTATTGAGGTGGTCTGCACATTCACATATGATTGTTTTTATACTTTCCACAATAAATTCAGATAAAACAAAATATTTTTTAATGACTGATGTCTTTGTACAGTTGAAGTAATTAACCTCTAGTCTCTGCTCTATCTTAATACCTGCAATAAAATGAGTGTGCAAAAACAAAGATAAAAAGCTTATTTGTGGGAGCTGAGGCTCGGGCTTTGGAGGTCAGATCCCAGGGAGAGGGCTGGGGTTGGCTGCGTGAACACAGCCTGAAGGGGGCTAGCGCGCAACAGCTAGCTGGGAGGGAGTCCTGTAAAAAGTATGGACCCGCTGAAGAGGCAAGAGACCGCTGCTTCAGGGTGCACGAGGAGAGGGGATTCAGAGCACCGCCTAAATGAGTTCCAGAGATAGGCACGAGCCGCGTCTATCAGCGTGGACACCAGAGACAGGCATGAGACACTAAGGCTGCTGCTGCCGCCACCAAGAAGCCTGTGTGCAAGCACAGGTCACTATCCACACCTCCCCTCCAGGGAGGCTGTGCAGCCCGCCACTGCCAGGGTCCCGCGATCCAGGGAGAACTTCCCCGGGAGAACACACGGCGCACCTCAGGCTGTTGCAACGTCACAGTGGCCTCTGCTGCCGCAGGCTCGCCTCGTATCCATACCCCTCCTTCCCTACAGCCTGAGTGAGCCAGAGCCCCCTAATCAGCTGCCTCTTTAACCTCGTCCTGTCTGAGAGGGGAACAGACGCCCTCAGGAGACCTACACGCAGAGGTGGGGCCAAATCCAAAGCTGAACCCCAGGAGCTGTGTGAACAAAGAAGAGAAAGGGAAATCTCTCCCAGCAGCCTCAGGAGCAGCAGATTAAATCCCCATAATCAACATGATGTACCCTGCATCCAAGGAATACCTGAATAGACAATGAATCACCCCAAAATTGAGGAGGTGGACTTTGGGAGCAACTTTAGACTTAGGGTTTGCTTTCTGTATCTAATTTGTTTCTGGTCTTATGTTTATCTTAGTTTAGTATTTAGAGTTTATTATCATTGGTAGATTTGTTTATTGATTTGGTTGCTCTCTTCCCTTTTTTTTATATACATATATTTTTTTTCCCCTTTTTCTTTTTTTGTGATTGTGTATGTATATGCTTCTTTGTGTGTGAATTTCTCTGTATAGTTTTGCTTTTACCCTTTGTCCTAGAGTTTGGTCTTCCTGTTTTTTGTTTTGTTTTGTTTTTTTGTATAGTTTTTAGCACTTTTTATTGTTGGTGGATTTGTTTTGTTTTTTGGTTTGGTTACTCTCTTATTTCTTCTTTTCTTTTTTTCTTTTTCTATTACTTTTTATTTTTTATTTTTAATAACGTTTTTATTTTAATAACTATTTTATTTTATTTATTTATTTTTTCCCCCTTTTCTTCTGAGCTGTGTGGCTGACAGGGCTTTTGTGCTCCGGCCGGATGTCAGGCCTGTGCCTCTGAGTTGAAAGAGCGGGGTCAGTACAATAGTCCACCAGAGACCTCCCAGCTCCATGTAATATCGATCAGCGAAAGCTCTCCCAGAGATCTCTGTCTCAACACTAAGACCCAGCTCCACTCAACGACCAGCAAGCTCCAGGGCTGGACACCCTATGCCAAACAACTAACAAGACAGGAACACAACCCCACCCATTAGCAGAGAAGCTGCCTAATATCATCAAAAGACGCCATTGGATGTGGTCCTGCCCACCAGGACAAGATCAAGCCTCACCCACCAGAACACCGACGCCAATCCCCTCCATCAGGAAGCCTACACAACCCACTGAACCAATCTTACCCACTGTGGGCAGAAACCAAAAACAATAGGAACTACAAACCTGCAGCCTGTGAAAAGGAGACCCCCAACAAAGTAAGTTAAGCAAAATGAGAAGACAGAGAAACACACAGAAGATGAAGGAGCAAGGTAAAAACCCACCAGACCAAACAAATGAAGAGGAAATAGGCAGTCTACCTGAAAAAGAATTCAGAGTAATAATAGTAAAGATGATCCAAAATCTTGGAAATAGAATGGAAAAAATACAAGAAATGTTTAACAAGGACCTAGAAGAAATAAAGAGCAAACAAAAATGATGAACAACACAATAAATGAAATTAAAAATTCTCTAGAAGGAATCAATAGCAGAATTACTGAGGCAGAAGAACAGATAAGTGACCTGGAAGTTACAATACTGGAAATAACTACTGCAGAGCAGAATAAAGAAAAAAGAATGAAAAGAATTGAGGACAGTCTCAGAGACCTCTGGGACAACATTAAATGCAGCAACATTTGAATTATAGGGGTTCCAGAAGGGGACTGAGAAAATACTGAAAGAGATTATAGTTGAAAAGTTCCCTAATACGGAAAAGGAAATACTTAATCAAGTCCACGAAGTGCAGAGGGTCACGTACAGGATAAATCCAAGGAGAAACATGCCAAGACACATATTAATCAAACTATCAAAAATTAAATATAAAGAAAAAATATTAAAGCAGCAAGGGAAAAACAACAAATAACATACAAGGGAATCCCCATAAGGTTAACAGCTGATCTTGCAGCAGAAACTCTGCAAGCCAGAAGGGAGTGGCAGGACATATTTAAAGTGTTGAAAGGGAAAAACCTACAACCAACATTACTCTACCTAGCCAGGATCTCATTCAGATTCAACAGAGAAATTAAAACCTTTATAGACAAGCAAAAGCTAAGAGAATTCAGCACCACCAAACCAGCTTTACAACAAATGCTAGAGGAACTTCCCTAGGCAGTAAACACAAGAGAAGGAAAAGACCTACAAAAACAAACCCAAAACAATTAAGAAAATGGTAATAGGAACATACATGGCAATAACTACCTTAAATGTAAACGTATTAATGCTCCAACCAAAAGATATAGACTGGCTGAATGGATACAAAAACAAGACCCATATATATGCTGTCTACAAGAGACCCACTTCAGACCTAGGGACACATACAGACCGAAAGTGAGGGGATGGAAAAAGATATTCCATGACAATGGAAATCAAAAGAAAGCTGGAGTAGCAATTCTCATATCAGACAAAACAGACTTTAAAATAAAGACTATTACTAGAGACAAGGAAGGACACTACATAGTGATCAAGGGATGAAACCAAGAAGATGATATAACAATTGTAAATATTTATGCACCCAACATAAGAGCACCTCTATACATAAGGCAAATGCTAAGAGCCATAAAAGGGGAAATCGACAGTAACACAATCATAGTTGGGGATGTGAACATCCCACTTTCACCAATGTACAGATCATCCAAAATGAAAATAAATAAGGAAACACAAGCTTTAAATGATACATTAAACAAGACGGACTTAATTGATATTTATAGGACATTTCATCCAAAAACAGCAGAATACACTTTCTTCTCAAGTGCTCATGGAACATTCTCCAGGACAGATAATATCTTGGTTCACACATCAAGCCTTGATAAACTTAAGAAAATTGAAATTGTATCAAGTATCTTTTCTGACCACAAGGCTAAGAGACTATATATCAATTACAGGAAAAAATCTGTAAAAAATACTAATACATGGAGGCTGAACTATACACTACTTAATAACTAAGAGATCACTGAAGAAATCAAAGAGGAAATCAAAAAATACCTAGAAACAAATTACAATGAAAGCACGATGACCCAAAACCTATGGGATGCAGTAAAAGCAGTTCTAAGAGGGAAGTTTATAGCAATACAATCTTACCTCAAGAAACAAGAGACATCTCAAATAAACAACGTAACCTTACACCTAAAGCAATTAGAGAAAGAAGAACAAAAAACCCCCAAAGTTAGCAAAAGGAGAGAAATCATAAAGATGAGATCAGAAATAAGTGAAAAAGAAATGAAGGAAACATTACCAAAGATCAATAAAACTAAAAGCTGATGCTTTGAGAATATAAACAAAATTGATAAACCATTAGCCAAACTCATCAAGAAAAAAAGGGAGAAGACTCAAATCAATAGAACTGGAAATGAAAATGAAGTAACAACTGACACAGCAGAAATACAATGGATCATGAGAGATTACTACAAGCAACTATAGGCCAATAAAATGGACAATCTGGAAGAAATGGGCAAATTCTTAGAAATGCACAACCTTCCGAGACTGAACCAGGAAGAAATAGAAAATATAAACAGACCAATCAAAAGCACTGAAATTGAAACTGTCATTAAAAATCTTCCAACAAACAAACGCCCAGGACCAGATGGCTTCACAGGTAAATTCTATCAAATATTTAGGGAAGAGCTAACACCTATCCTTCTCAAACTTTCCCAAAATAGAGCAGAGGGAGGAACACTCCAAAATTCATTCTGTGAGGACAGGTTCACCCTGATACCAAAACCAGACAAAGATGTCACAAAGAAAGAAAACTACAGGCCAATATCACTGATGAACATAGATGCAAAAATCCTCAACAAAACACTAGCAAACAGAATCAAACAGCACATTAAAAGGATCATACACCATGATCAAGTGGGGTTTATTCCAGGAATGCAAGGATTCTTCAATATACACAAATCAATCAGTGTGATAAACCATATTAACAAAATGAAGGAGAAATACCATATGATCATCTCAATAGATGCAGAGAAAGCTTTTGACAAAATTCAACACCCATTTATGATAAAAACCCTCCAGAAAGTAGGCATAGATGGAACTTACCTCAACTTAATAAAGACCATCTATGACACAGCCACAGCCAATATTGTTTCAATGTTGAAAAACTGAAACCATTTCCACTAAGATCAGGAACAAGACAGGTTTGCCCACTGTCTCCACTTTTATTCAACATAGTTTTGGAATTTTTAGCCACAGCAATCAGAGAAGAAAAAGAAATAAAAGGAATCCAAATCAGAAAAGAAGAAGTAAAGCTGTCACTGTTTGCAGATGACATGATACTACACATAGAGAATCCTAAAGATGCTACCAGAAAACTACTAAAGCTAATCAATGAATTTGATTAAGTAGCAGGATACAAAATTAATGCACAGAAATATCTTGCCTTCGTACACACTAATGATGAAAAATCTGAAAGAGAAAGTAAGAAAACACTTCCATTTACCATTGCAAGACAAAGAATAAAATACCTAGGAATCAACCTACCTAAGGAGACAAAAGACCTGTATGCAGAAAACCATAACACACTGATGAAAGAAATTAAAGATGACACAAAAAGATGGAGAGATATACCATGTTCTTGAGCTGGAAGAATCAACATTGTGAAAATGACAGTACTACCCAAAGCAATCTACAGATTCAATGCAATCCTTATCAAACTACCAGTGGCATTTTTCATGGAACATGAACAAAAAATTTCACAATTTGTATGGCAACACAAAAGACCCCAAATAGCCAAAACAATCTTGAGAAAGACAGAGCTGGCGGAATCAGGCTCCCTGACTTCAGACTATACTACAAAGCTACAGTAATGAAAACAGTATGGTACTGGCACAAAAACCAAAATATAGATCAATGGAACAGGATAGAAGGCCCAGAGATAAACCCATGCACCTATGGTCACCTTATATTTGATTAAGGAGGCAAAAATATACAATGGAGAAAAGACAGCCTCTTCAATAAGTGTTGCTGGGAAAACTGGACAGCTACCTGTAAAAAGAAAAATTAGAACACCCCATAACACCATACACAAAAATAAACTCAAAATGGATTAAAGACCTAAATGTAAGGCCAGACACTTTAAAACTCTTAGAAGAAAACATAGGCAGAACAGTCTATGAAATAAATTACAGCAAGATCCTTTTGGACCCACCTCCTACAGAAATGGAAATAAAAACAAAAATAAACAAGTGGGACCTAATGAAACTTAAAAGCTTTTGCACAGCAAAGGAAACCATAAATAAGATGAAAAGAGAGCCCTCAGAAAGGGAGAAAATATGTGCAAATGAAGCAAATGACAAGGGATTAATCTCCAAAATTTACGAGCAGCTCATGCAGCTCAATATCAAGAAAACAACCCAATCCAAAAATGGGCAGAAGACCTAAACTGACATTTCTCCAAAGAAGATATACAGATTGCCAATAAACACATGAAAGGATCTCAACATCACTAATCATTAGAGAAATGAAAATCAAAACTACAACGAGGTATCACCTCACACTCATCAGAATGGGCATCATCAAAAAATCTACAAACCATAATTGCTGGAGAGGGTGTGGAGAAAAGGGAACCCTCTTGCACTGTTGGTTTGAATGTAAATTGATATAGCCACTATGGAGGTTCCTTAAAAAACTAAAAATAGGGGGTTTCCCTGGTGGCGCAGTGGTTGAGAGTCCACCTGCCGATGCAGGGGACATGGGTTCGTGCCCCGGTCTGGGAAGATCCCACATGCCGCGGAGCAGCTGGGCCCGTGAGCCATGGCTGCGGAGCCTGTGCTCTGCAACGGGAGAGGCCACAACAGTGAGAGGCCCGTGTACCGCAAAAAAAAAAAAAAAAAACCTAAAAATAGAACTACATTATGACCCAGCAATTCCACCTCTGGGCATATCCCCTGAGAAAACCATAATTCAAAAAGAGTCATGTACCACAATGTTCATTGCAGCTCTATTTACAATAGCCAGGACATGGAAGCAACCTAAGTGTCCATCAACAGATGAATGGATAAAGAAGATGTGGTACATATATACAATGGAATATTACTCAGCTATAAATAGAAACGAAACTGAGTTATTCGTAGCGAGGTGGATGGACCTAAAGACTGCCATAGTGAAGTAAGTCAGAAAGAGAAAAACAAATACTGTATGCTAACACATATACTTGGAATCTAAAAAACAAACAAACAAAAATGGTTCTGAAGAACGTAGGAGCAGGCAGGACAGGAATAACGATGCAGACATAAAGAATGGACTTGACGACATTGGGAGGGGGAAGGGTAAGGTGAGATGAAGTAAGAGAGTGGCATGGAAATGTATACCCTACGGAATGTAAAATAGCTAGCTAGCGGGAAGCAACTGCATAGCACAGGGAGATCAGCTCAGTGTTTTGTGACCACCTAGAGGGGTGGGATAGGGAGGATGGGAGGGAGACGCAAGAGGGAGGAGATATGGGGATATATGTATATGTATAGCTGAATCAATTTGTTTCAAAGCAGAAAGTAACACACCATTGTAAAGCAATTATACTCCAATAAAGATGTTAAAAAGAAAAACTCATAGATATCTAACTCATAGATAGAGCTCAACGGGAATATAGTCAGTATAGTTTAGAAACCTGATCATTCACGTTGTATTTAAAGAGGAGTGAGCCTCAAATAGGGTGAATGACTTGCCCAGTGTCTCACAGGTAGTTTCTGGCAAAGCACAGCTCCTGTTTCACTGTCCTTTCCCCTGCATCATTCAGCCTTCTGTGGTTTTCCCAGGATTACAGAAATGAAGCCTGTGATTTCCTGCAGTTATTATTTATTCTAGTACCAAAACTTATTATTATCAGTTTCACAAGGAGCTACCTTCGTATTCAGCTTCTCATTTCAATCTAAAGTACAATTTAAGCTAACACCGATTTTCAGTGAGCTCATATTTGCAAAAGATTAGAAAAACGTCCTCACTGAGCCTACCAACAAAAATCACATCCTGAAGATAATACACATTTTCCAAATCAAAACACACGCTAAAATGTGTATTGCCCTAACAGATCAGGACGATTATTCAAACAAAGTATCACATGCATGCCTTTCTACTACTGTGTATTACTTAAATGTGGTTTGAGTAAACAGCAGGTATTTAAAAACCTTAAAAAAAAAACGTATTTGTTTTACATAGTTATAACAATCACGGATATTCTGAGACAGTAGATCAATTTGGAAAACAATGTCTATATGATAAAGTTAAAAGACATTTTATCAATGATGTTGAACCAAAAAAATCCTCATAGATAAAATTTTAAAGACCTTTTAAAATATAAAATTGAGCTGACCTTTGATTTCACTGGCTTAGCAGAATTATTTTAGGAATAAAATACACTCCTTTCCCACACAGTTTCATATAGGTACAAAGTACAAAGCATTACAGGTTCATTAAGAATTAGGATATTTTTAATGTTTTATTAGAACTAAGACTTATCTTGCTAATTATAGATCATCAACTCAAATGACATCAAGGCATATGTTTTGAAAATAGTGTTTTCCCTATGTGCGTGGACATTTTACTCAAGTCTTCCATGAGGTCAATTTTGCAAAGTGATTTGCAGTCACAGGACCAACCTGCACTGCTCTGGGCGGGGGCAGGGGGTGGTGGGCGGCGGGAGCTGCCATGCATCACTCAGCACATTCATGTTGCCTAATAACATGACCTGTCTAGCTAGGACCAAACCAGCATCTGGCCCTGCACCTGGCCATGAAAGCACGGAAGTCATCATCCAGAAGGTATGGTTCTGTATGCATTTTCTATCTTAGGATGGTTAGAGAGAATCATTTAAAAAGATGATCCTATTTTGGTTCTGTCACCTATAGCTGTATCACATTTCCTGATTGTGATAAGGGCATAATCATTGAAAGATTAACCACTATCCCATAGGCCACAAAAAATTCTCTTTTTCCCCTAAAAATTAACCTGGATGCAGTTAGAGAAAGTGTTATTGAGATAATTGCTTTTTATTTTAGTAGAGTTAGGGTTGGGGACTTTGAAAAAATGCTGCATTTTGGTATAATTCAACTGATATATTCATATAGTTACAAATACATAGATATGCCTTAATTTTCTTCTGGAAAAATATTTGCCAGCCTATTTCACCTGAGAGCCAATATAGCAGAGTGGTTAAAAGCACTCCGGATGTTCAAGTACAGATGTGCAGGTTGTGTACTGCTTAACTTCTGAGAATGACACCACTGTGTGGCCCTGAGACTTCATTCTGGAGAACAGCTGGCGGGTCCAAAAGTCCTGCTATGATGCTTTCTATATTTTTGAAACTTTGACAGGGAAATTAATACCTTGGTGTTTTATTTCCCTCTAATATGAATAATACTAACTCCCTCATACGAGTGTTGGGAGGGTTGACTGAATTAATAAAAGTATAGTACCTAGAAGCATTCTTGGGATAAGTAAAAAACCTAAACGATTTTTATTCTGCAAGTAGTCTTTTCAAAATTATGAAAGACATTGTTGATGTGCTAATTACAGTTCTCAACTGAATAATTCCCTTAGGCCTTATTCTGTCATGGCAACTGATGTACACTATAGAATTTGGTTTACATAATTTACCGCCTGGATATCAAACCTTGTATATGAAGAATATAATAGAACCAGAGAAGTTTAGTGTATAGAATATGTCCAACTGATATGTAAATGCAAATGAGTATTTTAAATCTCATGTGATGATGAATTTAAAGTACACTGTGTGGACAGCTTTTATTTATGGGGATTGAACAATCAAATAACTATTAGAATAAAGGGACACTCTTTTTGCCCAGTGCTAAAATAGAACCCGGTGGTCCGACTGTAGGAGCAATGTGGAAAATCTTCTGGTATACTATGAAATTATAAGAGAAATGTGTTCTTGGCCAAAGTTACCAAAAAAAATATGGACCAAGGAATAAATGCTATGTGACTTTTAAAATAATTTATAAAGATCAATATTGGAAAAAACTGTGTAGGTAAGTGAGGGTCAAAATAGAGTATATGTTAAAGAGTTGATTTCCTAAACCATTACTAGATGATTTTTATAAGAATATCTCAAAAGTAGCTGTGGATTTAATTAGGAAGTAGATATCAAGGTAGCATTCGTACCTTTATTTACCAAACATTTATTGAGTGTCTTCTATGTTCTAGAGCTGGTGTCACCAAGAATTATAACATACTGCACTTTCTTTTTCTCAAGTAGATTATACTGCATACGGGAGAAAAACGTGAAATTTTTTATAGTATGAGATCAATGTTTTTAATGTGTGGGCAAAACAACATATGAGGACGACTTAAAAAAGCCTAGAAGAATCAGAGACCGCTAGAGACTTTCGAGATAGTCTTTATTTTAGCAACAACCTAAAATACAGTTAGAGTGTATGCCTGAGCCATACTCAGAACAAGAGAACTCAAAGGCACAGCAGCTCTAAAAACTATCTGAAGTTCAAGACAATTACTTCATCTACCAAGAAAGACTGATGACTTTTTCCACTACCCTTCACTGAGCATTACACACGTTCTCCAAAAGGCTGTGAATGTGGTCGTTAATTCTGTTTGATTTGCATAAAATTTGCTTCAAGATTGTGCTAGGTATAAGCCTATTAGAGACGAAAATTCCCAGACTAACAGAGCTCTATGTGCTTCCCTGCTAAGGATACCTGGGACAAGCACTCAAGGAGAGAATCAAGCACCAATTTTTCAGCACCGTGTGCCAAACAACACAAACATTATGTTCTTCTATACAAATTATTCATTAGGACACTTGGAGAAAAACTGAAAGATGTAACCACTGATTTCTGTTTTTGTTAGTAGGAGAATACTTGGAACTTGTGCTTCTTAGAATTAGTCACCTGTAATGAATTACTGAATACACTAGCAGATAAAAGGAGAATTAGGAGATGGGGAATCAAGTTATGGCCCTATTTAGCATCTGGTGACTGAATAAAAGGAAATATTTCGAAAAGAATTTCTAAGTGGAAAAACGATTTTTATTCTTCACAAGATGACTGCTAGGATGCTACTAAATTGCATAGAAGAAATAAATAACACCTAAAATCCTCAAATCTTCCCTCTTCCATACAGTGTTCTTATATCATATGATAATAATAATTATCTCACTGTCTATAATGTGACTGAACATTCTCAACCAGCTTATAGTGTTTTCTCGTCACGTACACAAACATTTACCTACTGACCTAAATCCTCTCTCATGCTGCTCAGAAGGTAAAAAAGAAAAAGCTTTCTTTTTTTTTTTCTTTTTGTCCCTCACCTCATTTTCCCAGATGGTATTAAAACTGAGTTCAAGCCAGCCAGCACCTGTGTGGATAGTGGGGGATTTTTTGCACAATTTATTTTTGAATTTTCTCATAAAAGGTTCACTAGTTACAGAAGCAGCATTTGGACATACAAAGAAAAATACAAAAATTCAAATGATGAAATAACTTAGAAAATTATCCACACTTTGTTTTTTCTGCCTGAACTTTTTTTGGAAGAGCATTGGAAATAACAAATTATTAAAATACTTTATTGAGAGAGGATTACACTCTCTTATTGCTTCATTATTATGTAACTGGAAAACAAATCAAGCAGTAAGAATGAGTTTTGGAATCTAAAATAATAGCAGTGATTTTGATTTTTTACTAGATCTACGTCTAATGTACTGCATGTTCCTTGTCAGCAAAGAGAATTCTCTATTTGGTAATTAGTCAACACTCAGGAAGAATATTTTGAATGAATTGAAAAGAATGAATGAGTTTATTCAGTACTACATAAACCATGAGGGTTATCAGGGACCTTCTCGTTCCCTTGAACCAGATATTGAAATCAGTATTCAAAGGATCTCTATGGAAGAGGAGGATGCAGTAACAACTTTGCTATCATTTTTTGATGAAAATCAATAGCAGGAAATCAGGTGACCTTCCTTCTATAACCAAGGATTTGTTAGAAAAGGTGACTTTCCTTTCTATGGAAGGAAGGTAAAAATATTAAGAAAGAGAAAAAGAAAAGAATGAAGGAAGGGAGGGAGGGAGGGAAGAGCTATAAGACACTTCCATGAATGAGTTCTTTTTTAATTATTTTATTTATTTTATTTATTTATTTTTGGCTGTGTTGGGTCTTCACTGCTGTGCACGGACTTTCTCTAGTTATGTCGAGGAGGGGTTGCTCTTTGTTGCAGTGCACGGGCTTCTCCTTGCACTGGCTTCTTTTGTTGCAGACCACGGGCTCTAGGCCTGTGGGCTTCAGTAGTTGTGACTCACAGGCTCTAGAGTGCAGGCGCAGTAGTTGTGGCACACGGGCTTAGTTGCTCCGTGGCATGTGGGATCTTCCCAGACCAGGGCTTGAACCCATGTCTCCTGCATTGGCAGGTGTATTCTTAACTACTGCACCACCAGGGAAGCCCAATAATGAGTTCTATTATGAAAAGGTTTTTGAAAACAGTTAAAAACAAAACTAATTCCAAAAACTGATATAAATATGGTAACTTGAGAGAAGGCTCATATTTAGCCTATTCTTTAAAAAATTAATAAGGAAATAATACATTGATGACAACAACGACCTCTCTGAAGTATGAAGAAAATGAATGGGAGGTACAGAAAAAAATATAATTAATCATATTTCATATGGGAAAGCTAAATCAATTAATCAGACTTTCATCTTGTAGTGTTGGAATTACCTTGTCTGAGAATGTTGAGGAGGTTTTCACCCTATACCTTATAATTTTGACTGTGACTCAAAGCACAGGGCAATTAGATGCCAAGAAGCCAACATTCCAAACTGAACTGCCAAAATTGGGGGCAGACCACTCAAAACTGGCTCAAATGCCACTAGCTGCCACTTAGCCTTTTCTCTATTCCCAAAGGAAGCTGGTGAGAAAGGGTTGGAGAGCAACAAAGGTAGAAATCAAAGGGCCCCAACTGATAGAAAGTGTAGTAGGATCACATTGAGATTCTTCCACAGGTGCCCAAGTTAAAGGGGTGTGATGGAGCTCCAAGAAAACCACCCATATAATTGCAGGGTGTACAAAATGGAAAGCAATTGATTGGAAAGCTGATTGGACACCAGATTTGCTGTAACCATCTTCTACATCTCAGCATGGGAAATAGGCATTGAAGTCAGATGACAGGAGTCAAGCAAGGAACAGAATTCACCAGAATGTTAACAGTGCCTGTTTCCTCAGTAGCCATATATTGGAAGATTTTTTAAATATGTATTTTTCTCTATTTAAAATGAGAATACATGCTGGGCATACAGAGAACTACCTCAACATAATAAAGACCGTATATAACAAACCCACAGCTCACATCATAACAGTGAAAAGCTGAAATCATTTCCTTTAAAATCAGGAACACGGCAAGGATGTCCACTGTCACTGCTTTCATTCAACATAGTTTTAGAAGTCCTAGCAATGACAATCATAAAAGAAAAAGATGAATTGGGAGATTTTGATTGACATATATACACTAATATGTATAAAATAGATAACTAATAAGAACCTGCTGTATAAAAAATAAAATTTAATTTAAAAAAAAGAAAAAGAAATAAAAGGAATCCAAATTGGAAAAGAAGTAAAACTCTCCCTGTTTCCTGATCACATGATTCTATACACAGAAAATCCTAAAGACACTACCAGAAAACTACTAGAGCTTATCAATGAATTTCATAAAGTTGCAGGATACAAAATTAAGACACAGAAATCGGTTGCATTCCTATACACTAACAACAAAAGATCAGAAAGAGAAATTAAGGAACTCCCATTTACCATCTCATCAAAAAGAATAATATACCTGGGAATAAATCTACCTAAGGAGGCAAAAGACCAGTACTTCAAAAACTATAAGATGCTGATAAAAGAAACAAAGACGACACAAATAGATGGAAAGATACCATGTTCTTGGATTGGAAGAATCAATATTGTGTAAATGACTATACTACCCAAGGCAATCTACAGATTCAATGCAATCCCTATCAAATTACCAATGCCATTTTTCTCAGAACTAGAACAAAAATTTTTAAATTCGTATGGAACACGAAAGACTCTGAATAGCTAAAGCAATCTTGAGAAAGAAAAACGGAGCTGGAGGAATCAGGATCCCTGACTTCAGACTATACTACCAAGCTACAATCATCAAAACAGTATGGTACTGGCACAAAAACAGACATATAGATCAATGGAAAAGGACAGAAAGCCCAGAAATAAACCCACGCACTTATGATCAATTAATCTACGACAAAAGAGGCAAGAACATACAATGAAGAAAAGACAGTCTCTTCAATAAGTGGTGCTGGGAAAACTGACAGCTACATGTAAAAGAATGAAATCTGAGCATTCTCTAACACCATATATAAAAAGAAAGAAAGAAAGAAATCGAAATGGATTAAAAACCTAAATGTAAGACTGGATACTCTAAAGCTCCTAGAAGAAAACATAGGCAGAACACTACTGACATAAATAGCAGCAATATCTTTTTGGATCCATCTCCTAAAGTGATGAAAATAGAAACAATAATAAATAAATGATACCTAATTAAACTTAAAAGCTTCTGCACAGCAAAGGAAACCATAAACACAATGAAAAGCCAACCCACAGAATGGAAGAAAGTATTTGCAAACAATGCGACTGACAAGGGATTAATTTCCAAAATATGCAAACAGCTCATACAGCTCAATACCAAAAAGATAAACAATCCAATCAAAAATGGGCAGAAAATCTAAATAGTGATTTATCCAAAGAAAACATACATATGGTCAAAATGCACTTGAAAAGATGTTCAACGTACTAATTATTAGAGAAATGCAAATCAAAACTACAATAAGGTATCACCTGTCAGAATGGCCACCATCAAAAAGTCTACAAATAATAAATCCTGAAGACGGTGTGGCGAAAAAGGAACCCTCCTACACTGTTGGTAGGAATGTAAATTGGTACAGCCACTATGGAGAGCAGTATGGAGATTCCTTTAAAAATTAAAAATAGAGTTACCATATAATCCTGCAATCCTTCCCCTCTCCCCAACACACAGTTTCCTCCATTATCAAACTTCATCACTAGGGTGGTAATAACATTTGTTATCATCCATGAACCTACACTGAGACATCACTGTCATCCAAAGTCCATAGTTTACATTAGGGCTCACTCCTGGCGTTGTTATATATTTGTTAAAACCCATAAAATGTATATCTATCCATCATTAGAGTATCACAGAGAATTATTTCTCTGACCTAAAAATTCTGTGTTCTACTTATTTATCCCTGCCTCCCCACTAACACCTGGCAAACAATGATTTTTCTTTTTCCTTTTTTTTTTTTTAATTTTACTGTCTCCATAGTTCTGCCTTTTCCAGAATGTCATACAATTAGAATCCCGCAGTATGTAGGATTCCCAGATTAGATTCTCTCACTTAGAAATATGCACTTAAGGTTCTTCCAGGTTTTTTCATGGCATAACAGCTCATTTCTTCTTAGTGCTGAATAGTATTCATTTTCTGGATATATCACAGTTTATTTATGAATTAATCCACTGAAGGACATACTGGTTGTCCAAGTTTTGACAATTATGAATAAAGCTGCTATAAACATCTGTCTGCAGGTTCTTGTATGGACATACGTTTTTACCTCTTTTGGGTAAATACCAAGGAACTTGCTGGATCATATGGTAAGAGTATGTTTAGTTTTGTAAGAAAATGCTGACCTGCCTTCTAAAGTAGATGTATCAGTGTGCATTTTCAGCAGCAACGAATGAGAGTTTCTAATATTCCACATCCTTGCCACTATTTTGGTGCTGTCAGTGTTCTGGATTTTGACCATACAAAGAGGTGTGTAGTATGCTATTGTTGTTTTAATTTGTTGTTTGAATCTAAAAACATATGATATGAAGCACATTTTCATGTGCTTATGTGTCTTCTATTGATCTGCCTTAGTGATAGGCCCGTTCAGGTCTTTTGTTCATTTTATAATTGGGTTCTTCAATTTCTTATTGTTGAGTTTTAAGAGTTTTTTTGTATATTTTGGATAAGGGTACTTTATCAGCTATATTCTTCACAAGTATTTTTCCTCCATCTCTGGCTTGTCTTCTCATTCTCTTGACAGTGTCTTTCTCAGAGCAGAAGTTTGTAATATTAAGAAGTCCAGCTTATCAATTCTTTCTTTCATGGATCATGCCTTTGGTACTACATCTAAAAATCATTGCAGTACCTAAGGTATCTAAATTTCTCCTATGTTATCTTCTGTAAGTTTTATAGTTTTGCATTTTAGCTTTATGTCTATGTTGCACTTTGAGCTCATTTTTGTGATGTGTATAGGTCTGTGTCCAAGATTCTTTTTTTTGGTGTAGATGTCCAGTTGTTACAGACCATTTGTTGAAAAGACAATATTATCTCTATTATATTCCCTTTGCTTCTTCGTCAAAGATTACTTGACTATACTTATGAGGGTCTATTTCTGAGCTCTCTTTTCTATTCTATCGATCGACGTGCCTATTCGCTCATCGTTACCACACTGTCTTGATTACTGTACCCTCATTACTAAATCTTGAAATCGGGTAGTGTTAGTCCTCTGACTTTGTTCTCTTTCAATATTGAATTGGCTATTTTGGGTCTTTTGCTTTTCCATACAAACTTTAGAATCAGTCTTTAAATATCCACGAAACAACTTGTTAGAATTTTTACTGAAATTGCGTTAATAATGTATTAATTTTTAATAAAATATTTTAACCTGCCAATTGGAAAATTGCTGACTTAAGTACTATTCAAAATAAGAGGAAATGTCCATGTTCACTTTTAATAAAACTGTTTGTGTAATACTTAATTTTGTAGTATGAAAACATTGTGCATTCACCAGTATTATATAATAACTTAAAATCAAGGCCTGTGAGAAAGGCAATGTAAACTTTTGTAGATTCTTTTAATTAGTATATTAATCAAAGTTTGAGAGACAGTCTGGTAAATACCTACACTTCCATTAATTGATTACATATATAATGTATACTTAAGATGTTCAATTCCTTTTTACAAAGTAATTAGACAACATATTTAAAACCAAACAATTGTATTAGTTGGATTTTTTTTTAGTATAAAGTAAGTATTTAAGAATGAATAATTTCTGTTTAAATAAGTATTGAGAAAGACTTACTGGTCTCTGCTCTGTACATGTTACATACTTTTTTATTTTCCTGAATGGATAGATAATACAAATAACTAACTCAGTTTAACAAATACTGACTTAGCACCTACCACATGTAGCATCCTGTACTGTATACGGTGTAATGAACTCTTTCTACCCTCAGGGTACGTCCATATCTATAATAACATTTTACATTACATACAACAAGATTCTTATTTCAGTTTTTACTCAGATATTATTTGAATTAGATGATGCCCTTAAAGGCTAGTAAAATATAGGCAAAAAATATAAGTAGCTGGTTTGGAAATGTCTGTATACTATGACAGACACTTTGTAAGTGGCAGCTCAGTTAACCTCAATAACTCTGCAAATTAGGCATTATTATGTTCATTCCATGCCAGGGACATTTACTCAAATGAATTAAATAATTTCCCCTAAATCACACTTTTCATTAGGATTCAACAGTCTCTTTTTCTAGGCCTCCTTCTACCCTGCCTCCCCAGCTTCTAAAGGAAAACAAGGTCATTTAGATAAACCAGGTGGCTTTTTCTTTCTCCTCTCACAATTACTAGATTGGCTTCAGTGTGCTTGATTTCTCAGAACCCATGAAAACCTCTCACAGGAGGAATAACAGTAGATGAATTTTATACATAATCATAAAAAAGCTTCTGATATGAGGAAAACTGGGAGTGATAGCAGTGAGGACTGTGAATAGTGAAAGAGAAAAAAGAGGCAATGAACATCATGAAAGAATGTTTGCATTGGTGTGATAAATAAAAGCCCAAAGAGGGATGAGTGAAAACATGACAGTAGGAAAAAGTAATCATGAATTGATATAGGAGAACAATGATGATTTAATCACAGCTTCTTTCTAAGGCTAACCATGCATAATTACCCTGATCATAGGCCTGTTAGTTTTTTGTGAGTAGAAAACAAAACCAAACCCAGTTTTTTCACATTTTGATAGCACTGGATGACACAGGCATACATCTGGCTCACTCTTCATAGACAACATCAGGATTCCTCAGTGAATGGATATCCTTTAAGAACAAACCAAAAGGATTACTGTGTCATAACTAGACCTTCTTTCGCCCTCCATTCAGTTCAACTATGACCACATATGCTAATGGGTAGTTGATAATAGCCATCTGGGCAATAAACTCTCAATTGTGACCTTTAATTGTGTCACAGAAGCCAAAATGAGAAAGCAAGCTACTTTTTTCCTTAGCCAATTAATTTTATTACTCATTTCATGTATTTAATTATTCACAGATTTATAAAAAGATAGAAGTTTCAAAATGGAATGGACTTTGTAGTTAGTGTACTCAAGCTTCCTTTTCTTAAATGTACAAAACATTTTAAATGTGAGTTGATGCCCAGTGTAGACATGGGAGAATCAGGGCGATATTGTTGGGCGACTGCTCTAATTAAATGCTGAGAGCTTTGATGAGGTACCATCTGTAGGCTCTGCCTTCGCTTCTGCTGGTCCCCGAAGCAAGGTGACCTGTTTGACACTGAAAGTGCTTCCATCTGCAGGGAGAATGGTGCTGTTTACCAGCAGACCTGGCAGTTAACTGTGCCTCACAGACAAATTTAAAGGGGACTCTCTTTATTCAGAGATTTAACTCAAATTCTGCATATCAAAGGGGAAAAAACTGGGAAGTGCTCACAATGAGCTTACAGACAAATATCCATGTCTTATAAACATATATTTATTCATTTGTGAGTGTGTGCGTGCGGGGGGGAGAGAGATAAAATGAGTACGTATGCAGATTAATAAAATACATTCCTTCTTAATTCTAAAGTAACAAAGAATCAAATCTCTAGCCAGAGGAAGCCCTAAGTTTTGTCCTTTACCTGCACAAGGTGGAAAGACTATGTTGAAAGACTCTGAGCTGGAATGATGCAATCAAATCCTCACCCAGGCTTGATGGTTCATATAGCAAGTTAAGACTCTTTGGTAAATAATTACTTAGTATGTATAGACAATGGGCCAGGGCAAGGGGAGCTGCAAGAAACAGCCTTTCTTTTTGGACAGATTATAATAATGATTATGATAGAGTGATGATGTACATGAGCCATATTTTCTTAATTTTTTTTCTGGAACAAAATGTAGAATACATAAATACAGAACAAAATACATTGAGAGTCTAGACAATACTTTGACCATCTGGATACATCTGTATAAATCCATCCCCACTAGATGATAAACTGTATTATTAAGGGACGATTACTCTTTTGTTTTCTTTGATTTGTACTTTGTATTTCCATGGTGTTTTGAAGAAAGTAAATGCCCCATCCAAGCAGAATTAAATTTATATATGTAATAAATATGAGTCTATATATTTTTCAGGATACGCAGATAATCTTTTAAATAAAACATATTCTTTGAAACATACTTCTAATATTCAGGCTCATTTAAGATTTTCTGTAACATTAAAATTAATTTAATTTTTACCTGTGTATTGAGTTACTCCTACCTTTCAAAAATAGACTGTACAAAAAATAAATTCTAGGGTTTAGAATGAAAGAAAAGGTGAGAAAGAAGAGAAAGATCAGAAAGAAGTGGAGAATGCATGAAGAAGAAAGTAAGTGAAGATGAAACAGAACAGAGTAAAATAATAACTGATTAGTAAAGAAGGGGGGTGGGGGAGGGAAAGGATAGAGGGACAAAGAAAAGAGGAGGAAGAGAGAAAGAGGAGGTTTGGGGGAGTTGGTGAAAGAGAAGGAACAAGTACGCAAAGAAAAAACAGGAGAAAAAAGAAGAGAAAGATAAAAAAGGGAAGAAAATTACATAAAATGATGCCATACAAGCACATAACTCGAATAAATAGAAGGCCTAAAAAGCCCTAACAGTCTGCATGACTGTTATGTATTATGTAATACATAATATTATGTATTACATAATTCCTTTATGTATTACATTAGGAAATATAACTAATTCCTGAAAAGGATGGCAAATACTTTTCAGTTTGATTTTTATGCTAAAATAGTTTCTTCATCTGCATGTAACACTGGGTCACTAAGGAAAATTACATGTTAAATTTTGAAACCAGATAAACTACTATTATTAAAGGTTATAATAGTAGTTTATTTTTTGTCTTATGATAAAAATAGAATTTAAGGTAGATTATATTTTGTTCTAGCCAAAACAAATAGAATGGATCCATTTAATTCTCCAAATATAAAGGAAGAACACACCCCCACCTCCTCTTCAGTAGAATACAGAAAAACCTATCTGAATTGTCAAGGACCTGATGTAACAGTGGAGTAGCTTGCTTGGAGGAGAGAGACTGAGACATGGGCCTTCAAAGTTCAAAGCTATGAACATATTTCTGATGAACGGAGGTGACCACAATCAAGAACTGATTAGACTGAAGAACATCTGGAATGGAAGTGCCCTTAAAAGATAAGGGAGGAGAATGTTTGTCCATATTATCCAGGGACCGAGTTCAGGGTCTAGCCCTTCAGAGAGCAGTGCAGTTTTCCCTGGAGCTATGAAAACAACAGAAACCCTTCTCATGGGCATCCTGACCTTGAAGAAAAAAGCCACCTTAAGGTGAATTGAAGTAGCTGACCCCAAGAATTAGTAGTGGCGGCAGTACATCTGTGAGATGCCTCTCATCATCATGACCATGGCACCAATACCAGTCCTCCTGATGCAACACACCATCAGAGACCCATGAAGAAGGCCAGCACAGCACAGAGAACTGAAATGCATTTCTAAGACCTTTCCAGAGTCCCTTCCTCCAATAAAGGACCATGGGGCATCCAGGGGGGAAGGGTGGGGGGAAGGGATAGTTTGGGAGTTTGGGGTTGACAGGTACACACTGCTATATTTTAAATGAATAACCAACAAGGACCTACAGTATAGCACAGGGAACTCTGCTTAACATTATGTAACAACCTAAATGGGAAAAGAACTTGAAAAAGAATTTTAAAAATAAAAAAGAATTAAAAATAAATAAATAAAATAAAGGACTGTGCAGTTTATAGTCACTCACTAAATGCTGCCAATCAAAGTCACCCCCACAGACACTGCCCAAACCACATGACCTTCAGCTTACATGGCATCAAGCCTGATAACATATGCTGGGAGAGATGGCAGAGAGGCAAATGAGAAGACAAAGAAATATTTTAGGAAGCAAACTAGTTTGGAGGCCACAGAGCAGATTACAGATAGGAAATGGGTATGGGAGGGGAATGAAGGAATCCAGGGTTGTGTAGAGCTGAGAACTGTAGAACAATATAGGGGTGAGAATTTAGAAGATGGTAGATGATTGGAGAGGTCTATATACAGGCCTTTGCAATTGTCCCAACATTAATTACCAGGCAAGTAGAATGCTTAGAAAAGCTATCCTGGATTCAGACTGGACTTTAGCAGTTCATATATATCACTTAACATTTCAAATTTCGGAATTATTATTTTAATCATACATCAATGAAACCTGGCAGTATATTACATCTTTATGAAATATATGAAAAAAAAGTCATCCTTGGTGTTAAATAATGAAGGGGTTTTTTGCCTTAAAGTCTTGTTTGGATTTTATTAATTTTAGAATTTCCTAATTATTAGTATTTAATTTCAAACTCTTTGTATCATATGTATGTTTTTTAAATAGCATGTGGCTAAATTTTTAAATTTAAAAGTTTTTATTCAATGTGATCTAGCTCTGTCATTTCTATAACCACTTAGAAGATGAATTCAAAGAAAATCTCTTCTACTATGGAAACTAAAAGAATAGAATAATCTCAAACACACTTAACCAAGAAACATGCAATATCTCTATGGAGAAACACTAAAATGCTATTAGAGGACATAGAAAGAACCTAACATGAACCAGGTTTCTGTATATAGAACATGAATTGTCTCAAATTATCCTCCAAATTTAAACAACCAAAATAAAGATATAAAATATATATTTTGGGAGAAACTAAGCTAAGTGATTTTAAATTCTTTGAGAAAAAATATTAAAATGCAAGAAAACATAAAACTTTTAAAAAAAGTACTTTATACATGAAAGTATAAAGTACAGACTCAGCATGATGCTGGTGCATAAAAGACAGCCTGCAGAGTCCAGAAGCAGATCTCAATACATACAGGAATTTAGTAATTGATAAATGTTGTGTATCAAATCAATGGGGGGAAATATTATTTAATAATTGATAATGGAACATTAGATAGCCATGTTGGAGAACAATTAATTTAGATCCCTACCTCACATCTTAAAACATGGAGTCTTTCCTCACTTCAATATTGAACCAGTTCCTGTGTCAAAAAGTTGATATTCTACTTGAAGTATCAGAAATGATATCACAGTAGAGATCCAGGGAATTTACTGGCAAATGTGCCATTACCTCACCCCCACCCCCACCTTCTCCAAACATGGCTATTTATCATGAGGTGTGTCATCCAGGTATTTTCCTTCTGGACTTTTGACACCTTGTTTTATATACCTGCCCCTTGCTTCAGAGAAATTCCCTATAGATCAAGGCGCTTGTGCATGTTTCTTGTTCAAGGATATTGTCTAATTATCTGGCAAAGTTCTAGATTCTATCGCTTCAATAATGCCCCAATTATATGACAATCATTTAAATGAAACTAAACACATTAAAATTAGAGGCAGTATGTGACTGCAAGGCAAATTAATCTTTTTAAAGACACCGCTTAAGGGAAAACACAAAATAGAGAGAAATACAGTAAATTTCAGATATCTACTCTTATTTTTTGCCCCTGCAGGTGAATGCCTGTTATAATTCACCAAATTATAGTTTAGCATTTTATAGCCTGTGTTACATAATGAATTAGAGATGGATTCAGAATGTATAGAAGTATATTTTAAATTCTGTCAGAGAAATAAAGCAAATGAAAGAGTGTATTTAGTTCAACATATCTAACTGGATAAAGGCCTGCTAAACAATAGAACTTAATCTCAGTTAATCTCTACCTCAATTCCCCTTTCAATGTAATCTGGAAAGAGAATTCTATTAGTATGTTAGTGAATGGTGGAGAGAGATCAAGAGTAATCCACCCACTCCAATTATTGGCAAATATACTTAAAGGTTCAAAGATGAGCAATACAAAAATCACAACTGTTTCCATTAAATATATCTGTAACATAGAAGAAGGGAAATACTGACTGAATTAAGAAAACCTCTATTTTAGAAAACAACTTATAAAAACTCTTAATATAAGAGGCATAAAACCCCCACATAAGACAAAATACACTGGCAATGATAAAGAACAGAAATTCATAAGGCTAAATAATTATGGCATTAAAGTTCTAATGTATAAGTAATTTAAAGTGGTTAAAATTATATATATTATTTATAAGTTTGGATAAAGGACAAAATGTTTGTTATATGTGAACTGCCAAAGAGGATTCAACGTTTCATACTTATTATGATCTTCACTATGAAAAATATATTTTTTCTTTGTAAGAGAAATCACCAAAATATTAAAAGTAGTTATAAATGAATAATTATTATAAGAGTTATTCAAAAGTTTTTCTAAGTATCTTCCTATCTTTTAAAAGTAACAGCATAAGTTACTTTTTTACTGGGGGTTGATTTGGTATTTTAGTTTTTAGTTTTTTGTTTTTTTTTAACAATAGGCTTTATTCAGATTTCAACAGTTTTTCCAATAATGTCCTTTTTCTGTTTCAGGATCCAATCTAAGATACACCATCACCATTTGGTCCCCATGTCTCCTTCTCTCCACGCTGTGACAGTTTTTCTTTGTTTCTAATGGCTTTAATATTTTGGAAGAGAAGTGGTCAAGTATTGTGTAGAGCAGGGATCCCCAACCCCAGGATCTAATGTCTGATGATCTGAGGTGGAGCTGTTGTAATGATAATAGAAATAAAGTACACAGTGAATGTAATGTGCTTGAATCATCCCAAAACCATCCCCCCACCCCCCGGTCCTTGGAAAAACTGTATTCCATGAAAAGGGTCCCTGGTGCCAAAAAGGTTGGGGACTGTTGGTGTAGAGTATCTATCAACTTGGGTTTGTCACATGTTTTCTCCTGGTTAGACTGGGCTTATATGTATTTCAGGGAAGAACACCCCAGAGGTGAAGTGCTCTCACTGTATCATATCAGGGAGTATGTGATACTGACATGAATTATTACTGGTGATGTTCATCTTCATCACTTGGGTAAGTGGTGTATAACAGGTTCCTTCACAGTAAAGTTATTCTTTTCCCCTTTCCATCGTCTACTTGTTAGGACAGAATCGCTAAGTGCTGCCCACACTCAAGGGGAGGTGAGTTAAACTCCACCTCCTTAGGGAGGAGTAACAAGCATTTGTGGATATTTGTTAAAACCACTGCATTGATAAATAAATATTTCAAAGGAAATACTTTGAACCTAGGAAAATGTCCTACTTTTTCTTAAAAATAAGAGTTTCTTTTACAGTTAGAAAAAGAAGAAAAAACATGCCTTAAACATAAATCACTGGATATTGTTCAACATACAGTTCCAGAGGCTGCCCACACCTTCCTTCCTTATGTCTTCCCAAAAGGCACCCTAGAAAATCAAGGTATGCAGCTTTTATTATTTAAATGTTTGATGTTTCTCTTCATATTTTCCAGGATGCCTGCAGTGTTCTCATATGAAAATAGAAAGGATAGAAACTATACTCTGTTCTCATTCCTGATCTTCTCCTGCAGGCAAACATCCTGTTAATATTTTGTAGTCAGATTTCCATATGTAGAGTGCCAAAGAAGTAATTTAGATTTCTATTTCCCCACACCATCTGGAGAGTGTTATACAACATACATGCAAGCTTGTAAGCAGTGCACACATATACACCCCATATTACCTGCAGCCCTGTTCTACCCAACCCCCAACCCACTCCCTTTTTCCATATCCCACACATCTATCGCCTACTCAATTCCAGCTTCTATAGCAAACATACTATAAACTCAGTGGTTTAAACAACAAGCATTTATTTCTTAGTTCTGGAGGCTGGAAAGTCCAAAATCAAGTCACCAACCCATTCAGCGGTTCCTAGGCAGCTGTCTCCTCTGTGTCCTCCCATTGCAGAACGGGAAATGGAGCTCTCTGTGGTATCTTTATAAGGGTTCTGCCCTCATGACCTAATCACCTCCCAAAGGCTTCACCTCTAAATACCAGCACACTGGGGATTAGGGTTCAACAAATTAGTTTTCTTCTCGGGAGTCACAAACATTCAGTCTATAGCACTCTGAATGAAAATTTTCTTAGAGGGATTAGGCAATCTTTAATTTTTTAAAAGTCCCCAATATATCTTTGATTATTTGCAAGAGTTGGGGAATAGTTGACCTAGATAGTGTTGCAATTTACCACACACATGGATGTATGAAAGTTAAGAGATAATGCTGAAAGACTTCTTAAAATGATATGGCATGACCAAATTTTAACTTGGAATTTTCACATTGAATTAGTGTAAGATTCAGGAGAATAAATCCTTTCAATCATATGTAATTATTTCTAGCACAGAAACAAGAAGTACTATAGTTGTATTATTATTCTTGACTTTGGTATATATGGTCTATAAGTAACAGAGGTTTTCTTAAACTTAGAAGATAAAGTTTTATGTTATATTACTCTCAGATTTTCAGTAGACCAGAGAAAAGTCATAAAAGAATTGATATCACTGTTTAAATATCAACCTAAGGTTATTTAAATGGGATTCCCAGGGCCTGGCAGATTTTCAAAAAATGTTCATGTTGGCAGTTGCACATACAAGCCCCCCCACCATCATGCCGCTACCACTTTACCACCACAAAGCCTCTCAGCGTGGCAGACATGATATTTTAGCAGTCCACAGGGGATGGAACAGAATCCCACTTCACAGATTACTTTTGCTTTTGGCAAGATGTAATTTCACCAACCAGAAATGAAAAATGTGGTTCCCAGAAAACAGCACAGTAGTTACTCAAAAGAATATTTGCATAATTTTATTTTTTTAATTTGTATAAGAAATGAAATGCAGGCCAGCATGCAATTCTCAAAAGACCCCTAATCAGTTCCTTCTTCAGTAACGCTTTTGCCAAGAACATCCTATGTGTCCATAGCAATCTTAATTGTTTGCCAGCACAGTGTTATTTATGAGCTCCACTCCATGAGGAAGTTATGCAGACATTTTAATAGTCATCATTTGGTGACTGGATGTAAAAGAGCATGTCCAATAGAGTAATCCAGTATTAATATTTGGCTGAATTGTTTAAAATGTTAGAATCCACAAAAGAAAGCCAAGTTATTCTGCTTTTGGAATGAGTTAGTAAAGATGTGCTCAGCAATCACTAACTTTATACTGTTTGACATTAACAGAATGATTATTGAAACTAACTCTATGTTCATGGAACAATTCCATTTGTGATTTTTAAAAGTGAATAAAAGTAAAAGTAATATAACAATGATCATATTGGAAATGCTCCCTTGCCAGGATAACTGTTAAAATTTTATTAAGCATAACAAGGAAGAAAGTATTCAATATTAGATTCACCCAAACAATGTCACCTAAATGGGACAGAAAGTGGACCTGTCTAGTCAGAAAAGAGTAGAAAAATTTTCTGTAATAAAGTATTATTCCAGCACCACATTACTAGGCAGACATCATACTTAAGCAGTACTCTGGAGGAAAAAAAAGGAAAAAAGAAACTGCTTTGTCACATTTGCTGATTTGTAAATACTGTCACTGTGGCTGATTCTGAGCTACCAATGTGACATCATTAAACATGTTGTTGGAGAAAAAGATGCACAGAGTCAGATCTTCTGAGCTCCAAACACCTTCCCAAGAGTGACATTTGAACCCCACTCTATCCCAAAGACTCCGTGGTTTCTTAACCTCTTAAATTGCATCTGAAGGGAATTCATGTCCTAGAAAGGCTCTTAATGCTGCTTAAAATATACCTATTTTTTTCAATATTCCAACATAAATGTCATAGACATGCTCTCACCATTAATATAATTTTACTTTAAAGATTTTGTGAGGTATAAACAAAACTGATAACCCTGTAGCTAGACTCACCAAGAAAAAAAGAGAGGACTGAAATCAATAAAGTTAGAAATGGAAATGGGTAAATTACAACTGACAGCACAGAAATAAAAAGGATCATCAGAGACTACTACAAAAAAATTATATGCCAATAAAATGGACAACCTAGAAGAAATGGACAAATTCTTAGAAAAATACATTTCAATACTGCACCAGGAAAAATCAGAAAATATGAACAGACTAATCACAAGTACTGAAGTTGAAACTGTGATTAAAAAACTTCCAACAAACAGAAGTCCAGGACCAGATGGCTTCACAAGTGAATTCCATCAAACATTTTAGAGAAGAGTTAACACCCATCCTTCTGAAACTCTTCCAAAAAACTGCAGAAGAAGGAACACTCCCAAGTTTGTTCTATGAGGCCACCATCACCCTGATACCAAAACCAGACAAAGATACTACAAAAAGAGAAAATTAAAGACCAACATCACTGATGAATATAGATGCAAAACTCCTCAACAAAATACTAGCAAACAGAAGCCAACAACACATTAAAAGGATCATACACCATGATCAAGTGGGATTTATCCCAGGGATGCAAGGATTCTTCAATATATGCAAATCAATCAATGTGATACACCATATTAACAAACTGAAGAATAAAAACCATATGATCACCTCAAGAGATGCAGAAAAAGCTTCTGATAAAATTCAACATCCATTTATGATAAAAACTCTCCAGAAAGTGGGCATACAGGGAACCTACCTCAACATAATAAAGGCCATATATGACAAACTCACAGCTAACATCATTCTCAACAGTGAAAAGCTGAAAGCATTCCCTCTGAGATCAGTAACAAGACAAGGATATCCTTTGTTGCCATTTTTATTCAACATAGTTTTGGAAGTTCTAACCATGGCAATCAAAGCAGAAAAAGAAATAAAAGGAATCCAAATTGGAAAAGAAGAAGTAAAATTGTCACTGTTTGCAGATGACATGGTACTATACATAGAAAATCTTAAAGATGCTACCAGAAAAATAGGAGTTCATCAATGAATTCAGTAAAGTTCCAGGATACAAAATTTATATACAAAGATCTCTTGCATTCCTATACACTAACAGCGAAAGATCAGAAAGAGAAATTAAGGAAAAAACCCCATTTACCATCTCATCAAAAAGAATAAAATACCTAGGAATAATCCTATCTGAGGAGACAAAGGACCTGTACTCTGAAAACAATATGACGCTGATGAAAGAAATCAAAGATAACACAAACAGATGGAAAGACATACTATGTTCTTGGACTGGAAAAATTACTGCTGTCAATGACTATACTATCTGATGCAATGTACAGATTCAATGCAATCCCTATCAAATTACCAATGGCATTTTTCACAGAACTAGAACAAAAAAATTTTTAATTTGTTTGGAAACAGAAAAGACCCCAAAGAGCCAAAGCAAACCTGAGAAAGAAAAACAGAAGTGAAGGATTCAGACTCCCTCACTTCAGACTGTACTACAAAGCTATAGTCATCAAAACAGTACGGTACTGGCACAAAAACAGACATATAGATCAATGGAATAGGATAGAAAGCCCAGAAATACGCCCACACAACTATGGTCAATTAATCTACAACAAAGGAGGCAAGAATATACCATGGAGAAAACGCAGTCTCTTCAGTAAGTGGTGCTGAGAAAACTGGACAGCTACATGTGAAATAATGAAATTAGGACACTCTCTAACACAATACAAAAATTAACTCAAAATGGATCAAAGACCTAAAGGTAAGGCTGGACACTATAAAACTCATAGAAGAAAACACAGGCAGAACATTCTTTGACATAAATCACAGCAATATCTTTTTTGATCCACCTCCTAGTGTAATAAAAATAAAAACGAAAATAAACAAATGGGACTTAACTTAAAACCTTCTACGCAGCAAAGGAAACCATAAACAAAATGAAAAGACAGCCCAGAGAATGGGAGAAAATATTTGCAAATGAAGCAACCAACAAGGGATTAATCTCCAAAATATACAAACAGCTCATGCAGCTCTATGTCAAAAAAAAAAATCCAATAAAAAAATTGGCAGAAGATCTAAATAGACATTTCAAGCACATGAGAAGATGCTCAACATTAATAATTATCAGAGAAATGCAAATCAAAACTATAATGAGGTATCACCTCACACTGGTCAGAATGGCCATCATCAAAAAATCTACAACAAATGCTGGAGAGGGTATGGAGAAAAGGGAATTCTCCTACACTGTTGGTGGGAATGTAAATTGGTACAGCCCCTATGGAGAACAGTATGGAGGTTCCTTAATAAACTAAAACTAGGACTACCATATGATCCAGCAATCCCACTCCTGGGCATATATCAAGAGAAAACCATAATTAAAAAAGATACACACACCCCCAATGTTCATTGCAGCACTATTTACAACAGCCAGGACACGGAAGCAACCTAAATGTCTATCAACAGAGGAATGGATAAAGAAGATACGGTACATATATACAATGGAATATCACTCAGCCATGAAAAAGAATGAAATAATGCCATTTACAACAACATGGATGGACCTAGAAATGATCATACTAAGTGAAGTAAGTCAGACAAAGAAAGACAAATATCATGTGATATCACTCATATGTGGAATCTAATTTGTTTTAAACGATACAAATGAACTTATTTACAAAACAGAAACAGACTTACACATATTGAAAACAAACTTATGGTTACCAAACGGGAAATGTGTGTGTGGGGGGGAAGGATAAATCAGAAGCTTGGGATTAACAGACACACACTACTATATATAAGAGAGATAACCAATAAGGACCTACTGTATAGCACAGGGAGCTCTACTCAATATTCTGTGATAACCTATATGAGAAAAGAATCTGAAAAAGAATGAATACATGCATAGGTATAACTGAATCCTTTTGCGATACACCTGACGCTAATGCAACATTGTATATCAACTAAATCCAATAAAATTTTTAACAAGATTCTGTGAGATAAATTAGTTTTTGTACATCTGGAAAGTCCAGAATTCGGGAAGAACTGTTTTCAAATGGTATTAAATCTTAGTGTAAGAGGTAAAATGAAGATAGA
Organism: Delphinapterus leucas; assembly: GCF_059928025.1. NCBI lineage: Eukaryota > Metazoa > Chordata > Mammalia > Artiodactyla > Monodontidae > Delphinapterus > Delphinapterus leucas. The sequence goes on along the minus strand of NC_143137.1, from coordinate 66,009,776 downwards.
ACAGGGGTATATGCTCAAACCATATGATCACGTTCCTCATCATATACAACTCTCTTTGGCCTCTGTTGCCTCCACAAGTCATATGATTTGATAATACCTACTCACTGGCATTTCATCTACTCTTATGATAGCTTTTATCAGTCAGCATTGCAGTGGCCTATTTATCTCTCTCCAGTGGTTGGGGGCTACGTTATCTACTTATTTGTATCTACTCCCTAGCCCAGTGCCTGACACACAACAGATGTTCAATCAAAGTTTAAATATTTGTTTTGTTCATGACCTAACTGAAAAAATAACGAAGATTCTCAGAACACTTGTTTTCTTTGTTCTTCTGAAATTAATTGAACTCTAAGGTACAACCTAAATTTAAAGCAAGATAAATTGCAATGATCTACCACATTTGTTGAAGAGGTGAGAAATATTATATAGGTAACTTATATTCACAATTTAAAGGGTATACAAACAATCCTAAAATTTATATATATGGAACTATAAAAGACCCAGAATTGCCAAAGCAATCCTTAGAAAAAACAAAGCAGGAGGCATAGCCCTCCCAGACTTCAGACAATACTACAAAGCTACATTAATCAAAACAGTGTGGTATTGGCACAAAAACAGACATATGGATCAATGGAACAGAATAGAGCATCCAGAAATAAACCCACACACCTATGCTCAATTAATCTTTGACAAAGGAGGCAAGAATATAAAATGGGAAAAAGACAGTCTCTTCAGCAAGTGGTGCTGAGAAAGTTGGACAGCTGCATGTAAATCAATGAAATTAGAACACACCCTCACACCATGCACAAAAATAAACTCAAAGTGGCTTATAGATTTAAACATAAGATATGACACAGTAAAACTCCTAGAAGAGATCATAGGCAAAAACTTTCTCTGACATAAATTGTAACAATGTTTTCTTAGGTCAGTCTCCCAAGGCAGTAGAAATAAAAACAAACAAACAAACAAACAAACGGGACCTAATCAAACTTACAAGCTTTTGCCCAGCAAAGGAAACCATAAACAAAGTGAAAAGACAACCTAGAGAATGGGAGAAAATATTTGCAAATGATGCAATGAACAAGGGCTTAATTTCCAAAATATACAAACAGCTCATACAACTCAACAACAACAAAAAACAACCCAATAGAAGAAATGGGCAGAAGACCTAAATAGACATTTCTCCAAAGTAGACATACAGATGGCCAATAGGCACATGAAAAGATGCTCCATATTGCTAATTATTAGAGAAATGCAAATCAAAGCTACAGTGAGGTATCACCTCACACCAGGCAGAATGGCCATCATTAAAAAATCTACAAATAACTAATTCTGGAGAGGGTGTGGAGAAAAGGGAAACTCTTTTACACTGTTGATGGGAATGTAAATTGGCACAGCCACTATGGAAAACAGTATGGAGTCTCCTCAAAAAGCTAAAAATAGAGTTACCATATGATACAGCAATCCCACTCCTGGGCATATACCCAGACAAAACTATAATTCAAAAAGATACATGCAACACTACGTTCATAGCAGCACTATTTACAATTGCCAAGATAAGCAAACAACCTAAATGCCCACTGACAGAGGAATGGATAAAAAAGATATGGTATACATACACACACACACGCACGCACGCACACACACACACACACACACAGGAATATTACTCAGCCATCAAGAAGAATGAAATAATGCCATTTGCAGCAATATAGATGGACCTAGAGATTATCATACTAAGCAAAGTAAGTCAGAAAGAGAAAGACAAATACCATAGGATATCACTTACATGTGGAATCTAAAATATGATACAAATCATCATATTTATGAAACAGACTCACAGATGTAGAGAAAAGATTTGTTGTTGCCAGGGGGAGGGGGGGAGGGGAGGGAGGGATGGGAGTTTGGGTTCTTTTAATAAATAAATAAAAGGTATATTACTACTGTCAAATCAGAGGGCCTCGGAATTTTATACTAAAATATGTTTTTAAAGAGTGTTTATCCTGTTCTCTCTCTCAGATGCTTTTGTTGCCATTGGTGGTGGTAGAGGTTATTAATGTTTGGAGACTTCTTGTAAAGCTTCAGTTATCATAATCACCATCATCGTCATCGTCATCTGTGTTCTCCTATGACAGTTGCTTGGATAGTAAAACTTTACTTTTCGTCTTGGATTAAATTATTATTTTCATGTTTTAGGTTTTTCTGGTCTATCCAGATTAACTTTAAATGAATACTGTTTACCTAAAGTAGTGCTGTTGAAAGACACTATAAAGAAGATTGTGTGAGACACTGTAGTCACAAATAAAAAGCTCATTCTAAACACATTAAGACTAAGAGGCAAAGCCTGCAAGGGCAACTACTGGCTTGTAGATGTGGCAGAAATGAGGTGCTAGGACATGAATAGTCAGACCTTTGAACTTAAACTTGCTTTTAAAATTCTCAAAGTTATTTTTGGAAAGTGAGGTACATCACACTGAAGAGAGTCCAAAAATAAATGCAGCTTGATTTATTTTATACTAAAGGTTAGGAACTGGAATAATTACTGCTTTTTTTTCCTATAATACATTTTATATTTTGCTTTTAATAGAAGAAACTTGCTCAGCTGAAGATGAGCTACTGATTGAGTATGATATGCAAAGCATTATGTTACAAACAAAAATTTTAAAACTACTACTAATCATTTAGATTCAGTCACTTCTTACAAGAAACTCTTAGACAAGGGAGAACTCAACAAAATAATATGATGTGTTGTAGACTCTATGAGTGGTGGATATTTAATATATAAAGAATAAGTTAATAACAATAATAGTTAACTATTATTTTAACTATCAAGAGCCGACAGGCGAGAGGGTGGCATCATGAAAATCCAAAGATCATCTCAAGTAAAAGGAATATTTCAGGGCTTCCCTGGTGGAGCAGTGGTTGAGAGTCCGCCTACCGATGCAGGGGACACGGGTTCGTGCCCCAGTCCGGGAAGATCCCACATGCCGCGGAGCGGCTGGGCCCATGAGCCATGGCCGCTGAGCCTGCGCGTCCGGAGCCTGTGCTCCGCGGCGGGAGAGGCCACAACAGTGGGAGGCCTGTGTACCGCAAAAAAAAAAAAAAAAAAAAAAGGAATATTTCAGTGTTAAATGCTTGAAAAAGGAAAACACTGGATTTCTTGGCTGGGAACTGGATGGCCACGGATGGCATTATGGAGTGTTTCAGCAAAGTAGTGACAGAAGCCTGATTATAGAGATGGAGAACTGTACTTGTAGACATTGTTTATAAGCCTTAGCTGTGAGAGAGACACTCTGTAAGACAATGTATACATATTCATGAATGAAGCCACGGGGGAGGGGATTAATTTTTACAGGAAAGGGGGAAAAATAATGGAAACACAACTCGTTATTTTACTGTCACATTTCTCTTTATCTATTGAGTGTTTCCCCTCTTTGCCAGCACACTTACATTTGCCAATTTTTTCTTTCTATAGGATAAAAGTATAAACTCACTGAATCTTTTTTGTATGGCTATACTAGGATTATACCTCAGAGTAATTTAACATCCTATTTCAGTGTTCAGATAATAGATTAATGGAGAAAAACATTAAAATTGTTTCTTGTTTAAATAAATTTAACTCTAACATGGATGAAAAAAGTGTTTACTGCTTTCAGTCGACCAGATAAAAAGGAACGTATGGTATATATTGAAAGCTCCAGGAATCGAAAACAAGAGCAGAAGCACCCTCAGCCACAAGCTTATAAAAAGGAAGTTAGGGCTTCCCTGGTGGCGTAGCGGTTTAGAGTCCGCCTGCCGATTCAGGGGACGTGGGTTCGTGCCCCGGTCCGGGAAGATCCTACATGCCGCAGAGCGGCTAGGCCTGTGAGCCATGGCCGCTGAGCCTGCGCGTCCGGAGCCTGTGCTACGCAACGGGAGAGGCCACAACAGTGAGAAGCCCGCCAAAAAAAAAGGGAAGGTAAATGGCATAAATACGGTCGCACTAATGGGAGACACATGGCAAACCTTGAAATAGGGTTGGGGCAATTACCTTTTGCTCCTAAATATTGACTAGCACGATTAAGTTGAATTAGAAAACAGAAACTTGGATGCTTTCTATACAGTCTGATGTTGAAACTAAGATGAATAAGAATGTCTTTTTATCGTTTCTAAGTATCAGTTTGATGATATTATATTATAGAAGCATCAAGCAAAAGCTTACTAACTTGCATTTTCCTGTAGTTTATCTTTGCTGAATTTTTTTTGGCACTGGAAATGTTCAACTGTAGTTTTATTACGGAAGCCAAGCATGCAACAGATTTTGTGCATGAAATGAGACTTCCTTTCAGTGCATGAGCTTAAAGCAAGCTCAAATCATACTTGACAAAGTGTAATTAACACTGATATTTGTGTTAATTTCCAGTAGAGCTTGAAAAAAGTACATTGTGATGGAATTTCAACTTTAACATCTTAAAATCTTACACTTGCTTGTCTTTTTGTGGGTTCAAGAGCCCACTGACTTGTGAAGAATTTGCTGCCTTCTTATGAGCTTCCTGACTTGTTCTCTTGTGAAATTCCTTGCACATCTGAATACTGTGGAAGAAACACTAAAACTACACCATGAAGGAAAAAAAAAAAAAAGAGGTGACAGGACCAGGTGAAAATAAACAGTAATTATTCTTCAACTTGACTGACATGTACACATTCACCACGTACACAAACTTGGGCAGAGGGGACATCCAAAGAGGAAATGCATAAGCAGCAACTCAGAAAAGCTAAACACCACCAAGAGCATTGTATAAATAGTTGTGTCTTTTTACAGAAGATCTGCCTTCAGAGCTCTGTTTTGTTACTCAGATATTATGGGTATCTTATAAAATTTTTCCATTTATCTTTTTATAGCCTCGAAGCAATAAAACCACAGTAAATCCAGAATTAAAATAACTGTCTTTTGAAAGTGTGTTATGGATTTGCCATTATTACACTTTTGTTGACATACCAGGAAGTATAAAGAGAGAGGAAAGTATTCTAAATCTGATCCCTCAGTTAAGTACAAATGGTTTCCTTTACAAATAAATAATTTCAAGGCAAATATTTGAACTTCATTTGCCCTTCATGCCTTGACTGTGGTTTGTGCCTGATGGGAAAAACTAAAACTAAAAATGAAAATTCTTCTTTCTAGACATCAATATAGTCTCTGACTCTGGCTTTTTCGTTCAAATATTCATCAAAGAATCTTTGAGACTTAGTGTAATGTCTAGCTCATCGTACGCCATCAGTGATATTTATGTATGGATGCATGAATGAACCAAAGCATTAATAAAAATCCATACATTTGCATGTTTTTCTCTGATGCTCTTCATTGGAGAATACATACACATGCTCTATCCTTCTTAGTCCACGTTTCTATTAAACAAAATATTTGAAAAATAGAAGAAAATAAATTTCCCATCATAAAATCTATGCACTTAAAATATCCTTATACTGGAATGTTTATTACACCATAAAAAATCATGTCATGTATTAGCACTGATGATCAGATCCCCAGAACTTACTCATCTTATAAGTGGAAGTTTTTTGACCAATATCTCCCTGTTTTCCCTACCTCCCAGCCCCTGGGAACCACTATTCTACTTCTTATTTCTATAAGTTTGCCTTTTTTAGATTCCACATTCAAGTGCGAATATACAATATTTGTCTTTATCTTATTTTACTTGGCTTAATACGCTCAAGGTTCATCTATATTATTGCAAATGGCAGGATTTCCTTCTTTTTATGACTGAATAAGAAAGCATTATATACATCCATTTTCTTTATCCATTCACCCTTCAACGAACACAAGTTGTTTCCATGTCCTGGCTATTATGAATAATGCTGCAATAAACATGGGAGGACAGTTTTGTCTTTGAGATAGTAATTCCATTTCATTTGGATATATACACAGAAGTGGAGTTGCTGAATCATATGGTAGTTCCATTTTCAATTTTTTGAGTAGCCTCCATAGCGTTTTTCATAGTGGCTTTTACATCCCCACCGACAGTGCATGAGGTTTCTCTTTTCTCTACATCCTCATCAACCCGTTATCGCTCGTCTTTTTGGTAACAGCCATTACAATAGTTGAGAGCTGATATTTCATTATGGTTTTGACTTGCATTTTCTTGATGATTAGTAATGTTGAGCATCTTTTCATGAACCTGTTGTTCATTTGTATGTCTTCTTTGGAGAAATGTATATTTAAGTCCACTGTCACTTATTTTAGAATCAGACTATTTGAAGATTTTTTGCTGAGTTGTACAAGTTCCTTATATATTTTGGTTATTAACCTCTTAATAGATAGATGGTTTGCAAATATTTTCTCCCATTCCTTAGGTTGCCTTTTCACTTTGTTGCTTCTTTCTTTTGCTGTGCAAAAACTTATGTAGTCCACTTCTTTATTTTTACTTTTGTTGCCTGTGCTTTTGATATCATATCCAAAAAAATCTTTGCCAAGAACAATGTCAAGGAGCTTTTCCCCTACATTTTCTTCTAAAATTTTTAAGTTTTCAGGTGTTATGTTTAAGTCTTTAATCCATTTTGAGTTAATTTTTGTGAACAGTGGCAGACAGTGTTCCAATTTCATTTTTCTGCATGTGGGTTTTCCCAACAACAATGATCAAAGAGACTATCCTTTCCCCATTCAGTATTCTTGGGATCCCTTGTCAAATATTAATTGACCTTATATGCATGGGTTTACTTCTGGGCTCTTGATTCTGTTCCACTGTATGCCAGAACCATACTATTTTCATTACTATAGCTTTGTAACATAGCTGAAATGAAGAAGTGTGATGGGGCTTCCCTGGTGGCACAGTGGTTAAGAATCCACCTGCCAATGCAGGGGACATGGGTTCGAGCCCTGGTCCGGGAGGATGCCACATGCCACGGAGCAGCTAAGCCTGTGTGCCACAACTGCTGAGCCTGCACTCTGGAGCCCGCGTGCCTAGAGCCCATGCTCCGCAACAAGAGAAGCCACCACAATGAGAAGCCTGCACACCGTGACGAAGAGTAGCCCCTGCTCGCTGCAACTAGAGAAAGCCCGCATGCAGCAATGAAGACTCAATGCCTTCAAAAAACAAAACAAACAAATAAATAAATCTCTGAAAAAAAAAGTGTGATATTTCTAGTTTTGTTCACTTTTCTCAAGATTGCTTTAGTTACTCAGGGTATTTTGTGGTCCCATTTGAAATTTAGAATTGTTTCTCTATTTCTGTGAAAAATGCCATTGGAATTTTGGGAGGAATTATATTGAATCTACAGTTGGTTGTGGTTAGTATGCACATTTTAAAATGCTAATTCTTCTGATCCATGAAGTCACAAAATCTTTCCATTTATTTGTGTCTTCTTCAATTTCTTTCAACAGTGTTTTATAGTTTTCAGTGTACAGATCTTTCATATTTTTGGTTAAATTTATTTCCAAGTGCTTTTTTGTTATTGATGGTACAGTAAATGAGATCATTTTCTTCATCTTTTTTCAGATAGTTTATTGTTAGCATATAGAAATGTGATTGATTTTTGTATATTGATTTTGTGTCCTGAAACTTTACTGAATTTGTTAATTAGTGCTGTTTTTTAGTAGAGTCTTAGTATTTTCTATACATAGGATATTATCTGTAAACAGAGACAATTTTACTTCTTTCTTTCTTATTTGCATATATTTTATATTTTTTACTTCCTAATTGCCCTGGCTAGGACTTTCAGTGCTGTGCTGAATAGGAGTGTTAGGAGTGGACACCCATGTCCTGTTCCTGATTTTAGGGAGAAAGGCTTCAGCCTTTCACTGAGGTGTATAATGTTAGCTGTGTGTTTGTCATATATGGTCTTTATTATGTTGAGGTACATCTCTCCTTGATCCAATTTACTGAGAGTTTTTTTAAAATTATGAAATGATATTGAATCTTGTCAAATGCTTTTTATGCATCTACTGGGATAATATATAATTTTTATCTTTTATTCTGTTAATGTGGTATATGACATTAATTCACTTGTGTATGTTGAACCATCCTTGCATCCTAAGAATAAATCCCACTTGATTATGTGCTGTCAAATTTGGTGTGCGAGAATTTTGTTGAGAATTTTTGCATTTGTATATTGGCTTGTAGTTTTCTTGTCATTTCCTTATCTGGTGTTGTTATCAGGGTAATGTTGGCCTTTTAAAATGAATTTGGAGAATTCTCTTCACTGCAATTTTTGGGAAGATTTTGAGAAGGATTGGTGATAGTTCTTTTAAAATAATTGTTAGACTCACTAGTGAAACCAACTGGACCTGGGCTTTTCTTTGTTGGGAGAATTTTGATTACTGAGTAAATCTTTTTACTAGTAATATGTCCGTTCAGATTTTTTTTTTCTGATTCAGTTCTGGTAGGTTGCATGTTTCTAGGAATTTATCCAAATCTATGTTATCCAGTTTGTTGGTGTATAAATGTTCATTGTAGTATCATGATCTTTTTTATTTCTGTGGTGTCAGTTGGAATGTCTCCTCTTTCATATCTGATATATTTGAACCTTTTCTTTTCTTTTAGTCTAGCTAAAGGATTGTCAATTTTGTTTATTTTTTTAAAAAAACAGCTCTTATTTTTGTCCAAGTCGTGGCTACCCCTGATCTTTATACTGTCTCCATAGTTCTGACTTCTGTAAAATGTCATATAGTTGGAATTATACAATGTATACCCTGTTCATATTGGCTGCTTTTACTTACTAATGTGCATTTAAGGTTCCTCCCTGTCTTTTCATAGTTTGATAGCTCATTTATTTTTTATGATGAATAATATTCCATTGTCTTTATGTGCCACAGTTTATTTATCCACTTACCAAATGAAGGACATCTTGATTATTTCCCAGTTTGGGCAATTATGAATAAAGCTGCTATAAACATTTGTCTTCAGGTTTGTTTGTGGCCACAGTTTTCAGTGCATGGTACTTTTTAATAGTTTTCTTTAATAATGCCATTAACTGCCATGATTTTAAACATTATTATTAACAATTTAAGCTGCTTTTACCTTGAGTAGGAATTAGTCTATTTGAATGCATGTTAAGGACTGAGTCTTCTCCCCAAAAACTAATAGTAACTGAATTAAATTTCTTCACCCCATTTATTGCATATTTGAATGTATATAAGTACATTTTTAATGTGTGAAAGAGATTATTCTTGCCTATCTAATCCAAATCTTCTGTATTAAATATTTTCTCCTTTGAAGGCTTATCCAATTAGGAATTAATCCCTCATTTTAGGCTTTAGTATGCATGTAATATTTTTAAAAATCCATCATTCATTTCTAGGTCAAAATAACTACCTACCTAAAACTTTAACTTACTTCCCTCACTAAAACCCACTGAAATGACAGAACAAACAATACTAGAAAAAAAGGAAGAGTGCCTTCAGAGTGCAAAGATTATTGAAGAATTTCTTGAAGACATAAAGCAGATGGGATTTAATTGGAAAAGAAACCCCACAGAGGTGAACAACTGACAACTCAATAGGGACCTCGGAAAAAAGAAAGTTTTCCAAATAGAACTCCAGAAAACTCCCCAGGATCAGAGCAAGTCTGGCTTGAGAGTCAGAGCAGTCCCTGGGGCAATTGGCAAGGTAATTAATTAAAGTGCTTATGGAACTTCTGTGCCAGGACACAGCGCTCAGGCACAAGCTAGTGAGCTCTAAATTTAATGGAGGATCTGCCTTAGGGAACTCCCAGGGTGGGCTTGGTGCCAGGAAGACAAGGAGAGCAATGCCTTGGTCAACCTCCAGTTATAAAGTAAATACTGAGTCCTTAGAAGTGGATCAGTGAAACAAAACTAATAACTTGTACACAAAATATTAAAATCTCAATAGAAAATGTGGTAAATATACACATAGAATTCTGGATGAGTAAAAACTGTCATAAGCCTAACACATATTCCAGAAGTCATAAAGGAGAGACCTGTATATTTGACCACATAATTAGTTTTACCTTCATTTTGACCAACTGTATCATAAAAAAGATAAGACAAACGAAAGCATGGGGGACATATAAACATTAAATATAACAGACAAAAATTAAACCTCCTAATACGCAAAACTGTTGTAAATCAGTAAAAGAAAGACAGCCTAATAAAAAAATGTCATATGAGCATATAAACCCCTAAACATTTTAGACCATTAGGCTAGGTATTTTTTAAATCACCTATGATCAGGGGAATAAAAGTGAAAATAATAATGCACTAGAGCGCCAAACTTAAAAATAATATACACCGTTGGGAAAGTTGTGAAAAAAATAGCACTCTCATTTTACTTATTCTTCAGTACGAATTGATATAAACTTTTTAGAGCACAATTTGGCAGGTTTTACCAAAATTTAGTATTATGGGTAAAAGGTTAACAACACTCACTCCCTTCAGCAGGAGGAGCTGACCTTGGGCTTGGTTAACTTTACAGCTTTCCTTCACTGGAAACTTGATAAAGGTAGAATGTCAGCAGTGTTACCAGGCCAAACTGCTAATTGTAAAATGGCCCTTTATGATGAAATGCTTCTGGACTGGTAGAACCATAAATAGTAAGAAACCTGCCTCTTGTAATTCTCATGGAAGGAAAATACCTGATTCTGTTCCTGGCAAACTAGATTTCCTAATTCTATATCTTTCTAAGGGAATATGATACTAAGTATGCTTTATGGTAATCCTGTAAGTCTGAAAGTTAGGCACACATACTATGATTTTTGGTGGACACCATAGACTTGCATAAGCCATTTAAATTCATTTAACATAAAAAATACTTAGATATACATAGTAAAATATTTGTTTAAAATATGGAGATATTGTAAATATCCTATAATAGCAGAAGGGATGCATATCTTTTGCTTATCTACACCATATAATATTTTCTACATTCCAAATAGAATGAGTTAGATTTGCATCACTGAAAAAGGCCCTTGATATACTACTGAGTGAAGAGAAGACCCTGAAAAAACAGGCATGTATTATTTCTTGCATGTGTATGCGTTTTCTTGGTCTCTTCTAGTACCTGGGTTACCTCTGAGCACTAACTGGCTTAACCGGCCCCATGTGCTGCTTCCCAATTCCGATCTTGCAGGCAACTAGATCTTGTTCTACTTTAACCTCAGGCTTAGTTCTTTCTGTGAGGGGCTCAAGTAACACAACCTTAGAGAAACTCTACTGATACTACCTATCCTATCACTCACCAAAAGGAATCACTGTTCAACCTTGGCTACACATTAGAACAATCAGGGAGAACAATCAGGGATCTTTTAAGAGAATACCAATGCTGCTCAGATGGCTTCAATGGAGGATTCTGTGAAAATTTTAAAGAATAATTAACACCAAGTTTACAAAGTCTCTTCCAAAAGACAGAAAAGGATAAAATACTTCCCAACTCATTTTATGAGGCCATAATTACCATACAGCAAAACTAGACAAAGACAATAAATACAAAAAAAAAAGAGAAAAACTATAGACCAATATTTCTCATTAAATTAGACACAAAAATACTCAATATTAGCAAATTGAATCCAGCAATGTATAAAAAGAATTATAAACCATAACCAAGTGAGATCTATTCCAGACTTGGAATAACTTCAATGGGTGAATTAAACATAATGTGGTACCATGGTCCACATGTAGTAAGATGTCGTGCCACAGAACACTACTTAGCTATCAAAAGGAACAAACTATCGATATACATGACAACCTGGATGAATCTCCAGATATTTATGTTTAATAAAAATAATCCAATCTTAAATGATTACATACTTTTGGATTCTATTTATATAACATTTTTGAAATAAAATTATAGAGCAGAGGAATAGATTAGTAGTTGTCAGGGCTTGGCAGGGAAGGAAAGGAGATAGCTGTGATTATCAAAGGGAGCATGCTGCCAATACTGAGTTTGGGTAGGTACATAGTCATTCCTTTTTAAAAAGGAACAATTTCTCATGATAGTTTGGAGAAACCATGTTAATTCTTGGACTCTACTCCCAGAAGTTCTGACTCAGCATGGGGTAATGCACAGGAATCTTAACCTAGGACTAAGCAAAGCCTTCTTAAACTTGATACAAAAAAAGGATCCGTAAAGGAGTGAATGTGATAAACAGCTGAACGTGATGAACTTGGTCTTTGAACCATACTTTTGAAAACAGAGTTCTAAGGTTTAAAGGTAGACTGATAAAATAATCATGAAACATTCTATTTAATCAATCTTCATCTTAACCGTGATAGATGCTATGCAAAGCTACATATACAATAATCTGTATAGAAATAAATACATAGAGATGAACACACAGATACAAACGAGTGCATACAAATCCGGTGAAATCTGAGTAAGGTAAGTGAATTTTATCAAAATCAACTTCTTGATTAAGGTACTGTACTGTAGTTATGTATCAATAAGATGTTACCATTGGTAGAAACTGAGTAAAGGGTGTAGAATATTATATCTGTATTGTATCTGACAACTGCACGTTAATCTACTATTACCTCAAAATAAGTTTAAAGAACAAAACTAAAGGTCTACTTCAGAGATTTATTTTGTCTCTGATGGGGCCAAAGGAATGTGTATTTAAAAAAAATTCTTCAGGCAAATCTATGTGAATCTCAAGTTAAGAACTATTGCTAGCTGCTATCCTCATGGTTTAGACTGAACCTATGGCCATGGCATTTGCCTGAGTTTCATCTGAATCTGCTGTCCTGTGAACACTGTTTTGGACTGCATGGCTATTCTTTTGGATCCCACCATTGCAGTGGAATCCACCCATCTCTTCTCTCCCTTCCTCCCTCTCTCTCTCCCCTCTAGACTGAAGTTGAGCTTCAGTCCCAGTCTAACTTACTCAAAGCCAGATATTGTTATGACATGCATTGCTATGTTTTTCTCAGTATTCCTCTCAGTAATCTGTTTTAATATTCTAATAAATTATGTGAAGCATACCAATAAATATGATTTATCAAAGGATGAGCATAAAATATTGGAATGACAATTCCAGAGATGTTAACTCTTTTTGATCGTTTTGTTTTCACTACTTTCATGTACTAGAGGCAACACTAGTTTAGCTGGGCCTTGTTAGGAAGCATTTTTTACATAGTTTTTACGTGCTTTTAAATTACTTTTTCTAAAACACATTAGCTTCTTACTATAGAAAAGGCAAACACTATTCGGAAATAAAAATGATAAAAGACAGGTCAAGTCTTATTTGGAATAGTACAGTTGTAATGAAAACCTACACACACACACACACACACACACACACACACACACACACACAGAGCTTATATTTTAGGTCACTTGTTTTGAAACAAGTTGATTTTTCCATGCCAGCTAGCAAAGTTGAACAGTCCTATAGTGCCCATTGTAATCAAATCAGGCTTGAGTCAGAAGTGAAAATCCATCTAGGTTTCACCTCCTCCTAAATGTTTTTCTAAGCAACAGACACTCTGAAATAAAGAATCTGTCAGAAGGAGCTGGCAAAAAATTATAGATTTTAATTCTAAAACCCACATGGTTTCTTTGTCACAGTTACTTTTAACCATAATGTTTGGCTGGCTGGGGGCCTAACAAGGGATATTAGGGAGGCCTCCCAGGGTCATTTTTTGATGACATGGCACTGAAATTGTTTTGCGAACTGTGATAATCATTATTACTGCTCCTGAGTGGCAGTGTCTTCCTTAGATGAACCCTCTCCCAAACAGGCATGTGGGGCATTTCATGCAAGCCTAGCATAGCTAATGCCCTCAGTAGTAATGGATGTCTTGGGCCACTGTTTTCTACACCGTGATTACCCTTTCTCCTGACTACGTAGGCTAAATGGCATTGCTGTAATTATGATTGCTGCAACCCAGAATTGGAATCACATCACAGAACTAAAAGCCCATCATGACAACCACACAGCGAGTGCTCTTTTTTCTCATGATCATACAATTCACTGTTCTGTATTTAAAGCTTGGTTTTGTGCTTCTGTCACTTAATGGCAACAAGTGAATGAATTATTGGAGTTATTAAAAGAGAAGAGTATTTAAAAGGTTGAATGTTATAAGAAGCAAAAGAAACTGAAAAAAAGGTTGCCAATACTGAGTTCTGCTAGGAACATAGTCATTCCTTTTTAAAAAGGAACATTTTCTCATAATAGTTTGGGGAAACCATGTCAATTCCTGGACTCCACCCCCAGAAGTTCTGACTCAGCCTGGGGTAGTGCATAGGAATCTTGACCTAGGACTAATCAAAGGCTTCTTAAACTTGATGCAATAAAAGGATCCATAAAGAAGTGAATGTGATAAACAGCTGAATGTGATGAACTTGGTCTTCGAACCATACTTTTGAAAACAGAGTTCTAAGGTTTAAAGGTAGGCTGATATGAAGAAATAATCATGAAACATTCTATTTAATCCATCTTCACCAGGATAGGTGACTAGGTAGAAGTCCAGGACAGTAACACTGCTCAGAATCAAGGAATATAAATTTAAGACTATGCATTCATTGTACCTCCTGGAGACTGAAGACACTGGATGGATTCAGGTACAGTGGCCGAGAAGAAGCTAACCTTTTGGCTTCTCCATGTGTGCTCAGAGCATTCAAATGCATTCTCAAACCCTAGGCTTTTTGCCTCATACCTCACTCCATTTCCTACCCCTGCCATGTGTACTGGAGCTCTAAATCACAATTGTGCTTGTGCCTTAGGTTTCATGCCTGAGTTCTTTTTGGATTTTTTACATTTAGACCAGTATTTTCCTAGAATTGGTGCCCTCCCTAATTTTTGTCAGTCTCTCTCTCTTCCCTCTGGGATCACCTGGATATGATCCTGAGTGTCTCATTTCTTCCAGAGTAAAGAAATTGTTCTCCCCACCTAGTCTACGTTTTGTTAAATCTACCTGGAATTACGTGCTCTTAGTACTCTTCTTTTTAAAATTCCGTATTGGATGCCCAGAATACCTCCCCTCAGGACTAACGTCTGTCCCTTTATAAGCTTAGTCCCAAAGCCCTGCCCCAAATGCTGCTAATCTGGTTCTTTCGACCCAGTTAACCTGAGATTCACAATGTCTTAAAATAATACACTTTGTCAAAGAAGGCCACTAAATTTGCTAGAACAACTGAAGATGGATCATCCTCCCTAATTCATTAATCTGGTCAAATCATGGTAAACTCTCAATATCAAGCACTTAAAAGAGAAAAGAAACCTTTTTATTAGGCATGAGGGATAAAATAAATTGGAAGTAATAGCAAGCATTTGTCAGTTGTATTTTTCTAGTACTGGATTCAGAGAAGACGATCGAAATAAAGGCATTTTAGCCTCTAAAGTGATGGGGCTAGAAAAAGTATCAGCATTCCATTGGGGTCCCTGTCTTTAATGACCTAGTAAAGATGAAAATGTTCATTTACGACTATGTCAATAACTTATAGACATCCCTGACCATAGCTCAAGGTCTTCTTTTTAAAAAAACTTTGTATTTTATATTGGAGTATAGCCAATTAACAATGTTGTGATAGTTTCAGGTGCACAGCAAAGCGACTCAGCCATACATATACATGTGTTAATTTTCCCCCAGACTCCCCTCCCATCCAGGCTGCCACGTAACATTGTAGCTCAAGGTCTTACAGAATTGTCTTCTCTTGACAAGTACAGCAAGATCTGCTTCTCTATGGCCCATCTATGCCAAAGCTATAACATCTGAAATTATTTCTCATTTCCTCTTTAGAGCCATTCAGAGAAACTAAGACATTCAACTTTAGTGGATCAACTGCTATACCTTCCTTGCAAAGATACCGTTTTTCTAACACTAGGATTGTATGGTATAAAGTAGGGGTTGAGATTCATTTTATTCCTTGTGGATATTCCAGCACCATTTGTTAAAAAGATTTTTCTTTCCCCATGGAATGATTCAGCTCCTTTATTGAAAATCAACAAAACATCTAGATTCACTTATATAGTTTCACTGTATAAGTGAAACTATTTCTGAGCTCTTCTGTTCCACTGATCTGTCATTCCTTATGCCAGTACTATGCTATATTGATTACCCTATCTTAATAGGTGATTTCTGAATTCAGTTCATATAAGCCTTCCAGGCTTTTTGTTGTTGTTGTTCATTTTCAGGATTCTAGGTCTTTTGTATTTGCATATACATTTCAGAATCAGCTTGTCAAATTCAAAGGAAGGAAGGGAGGGAGGGAGGGAGGGAGAAAAAGAAAGACAGCGAGAGAGAAAAACAGAAAGGAAGGAAGGAAGAAAGAGAAAGAAAAAGAATGAAAGGAGCCTGTTAGAATAATAACTTGGAATGTGTTGAGTTTATAAATTAATTTGGTGAAAACTGACATCTTTTTAACATTGGGTCATCCAACAAATACTTTTGTATTGTTTTATCTCCATGGTTTAGGTGCTGTTTAATTTCTCTAAGCAATGTTTTCAGTGTTGAGGATTTATATGACTTTTGTCAAATTTATATCTACATATTTTAATATTTATTGCCTCCTCAATAATTAGAATTATTTTAAAATTTCATATCCAATTATTTATCATTGTATAAAAAATGCAATTGATTATTTTTTAATTAAACTTCTACTCTGAGAACTTGTTAAATTTATTCTTAGTTCTGATCATTTTTGGAAGATTACTTAGGATATTCTGCATACAAAATCATGCCACATACAAATAGAGAAACTTTCCTTCATTTCTATCTTTATATTTTTACTTTCTTTTTCTAGACTCATTTCTATGGCTAGGCTCACCAGTATAACACTTAATAGGAGAGGTAAGAGAGAGCATCTTTGCCTTGTTTCTAATCTTAGGAGGAAAATAATCAACATTTCACAATTTGGTATGATGCTACCTATACATTAGTCATAAATGCCGTTGAACAGATTGAAAACTCCTTTTATTAATAGTTTTCAGAAATTTTTGAATAGGTCTTAAAGCTTGTCAAATGTTTTTACTGTATCTGTTGAAATGATCCATGATTATTTCTCCTTGAATTCTAAGATGGTGCATTACATTGATTGATTTTCAGTGTTAAATTAACCTAGCATTTCTGAGATAATTTAAATATATTTTGTTAAAGTTTTGTGCATTTACGTACATGAAAAATATTGGTGAGTAATTGTCTTTGTAATTTTTTGGGGGGGGCAGGGATGTTGTTCTTAGGGTTATGCTGTCCTCATAAAGCAAGTTGGAATGTACTCATCCCTTCCTTATTTTCTGATAGACTACTGGAAATCATTATTTCCTTAAATATTTTATAGAATTCCACAGTAAACCATCTAGGTCTGGATTCTTCTATCTGGAAAAGTCTTTGATAATGAGTTCAAGTTTCTTAATACACATAGTTTCCTAACCTATCAAATAGGGATAAAAATAGTACCTCTTTTGTGGGATTTTAATCAAAATTAGTTGGTTTGATACTTGTAAAACTCCTAGAGTAGCATCTGGCACATAGAAAGGGATCAAGAGATGTCTGTTAAATAAGGTTTCTGTTAACATTTTAACGATTTCCATTAAAATGTTTTATGCATATAATACTAAAAAGACGATTTAGGTTATAACATATATGGATTGATATATTTTTAAGATACTGTATTTTCTCATATCATTAGTTCTTTGTAATTATGTTATATATAATTTTTGATACAGATATCCCCATAATACACTAAAATATTCTCCCTTACTTGGAGAGTTATATCCTATCCAGTGCTTATTTTTAAATAAAGTATTAATATGAAATTCCTGGGTTAGAAGCCTTGAACATACTTACATTCTTTGCATTACCTATCAAACTGCTTTCCAAAAGATTGCCCCTTTACCAAAATTTTTAACTGTACACTCGTTCTGACACCAGATTCTACTATAATTCCCACTGTTGCCTATTTATTTGGTAAACTAGAACATTTTTTGCTTTAATTTTAAAATTCCTAAAAGTGAGTTATGTTGAACATTTTTCTCATTACTTTTGTTGTGATTTTCTCATTTACTTTGCCCATTTTTATATTTATTAGTGAATTTTATCCACGTCTTTTACTACAATGTTAGAGTTTTTATATGTTGATTTTTTTAATCTTAATTTATCATATCCCTTTGGTTTTGTTACCTTTTTTTGACATACCAAATGTACCCTTTCCCAGGTTTACGTGTCAAAGCATTTAATAATTAATTTGCAATTTCTTTCTTTTCTGTTTATACAATTGTTGAAAATCCTTTTTAAATCCAATGTTCAATTTTCTTCTACTTTTTACTACATACTGATTTTTTATCTTATAATTATTCAGTCCACTCAAATTTATTTTGATTTATGATTAATAAAACATGAAACATTTTATTATCTTCACTTAATAGGTGAGTATACTGATTCCCAGAAGGATTACCTGATGTAGTCAGAATTACACAGCTAGTAAGTAGTAGTAGAGTTGGGATTTCAACATCTAATTCTCCTGTTCTAAAGTCCATGCCTAAACTTAGAACAAGCATATTGCCAAATTAGCCTTTATTTTTAGTTCACTTTCTCAATGTAAACTTTTAAGTGAACATATAAAGATACGTGCATGCTCTAAAATATATTTATTTTCAATTTATTAATAGATTATACATCTGTGAAACAGACTACCATAGGGCCCACTCAGAAGGGCATGGAGGGACTTATAAGGTCAAATGCCTTCAGGACCAGTTAGAAAATGTTACATGTGAAGTTCAGTGCCATAAAACTGGTTAAACTTAATGGTAAAATAGAGAGGGCCTGATTTTTTCCCTAAGGGTGTAAAAAAAAATTTTTTTTAAACACTTGGTGTTCATACCAATAAAGTCTGCAGAATGACACTCCAGGGCACCTTTAGATCCTTACCTTAATATGTCTACCAATCAAACTATTAGGTCAGAATCTTTGTCCAATTCCAAGAAGTTCCCTACTTTCAAAGACTCAGACCTCTTAGGCACAAACCCCCAAATCCTATAGATATTCTCTGACTCACCCTTCCTGAGAGATTGCTAAGACTGTCATGGTGGTATTCTCCCTTAGGGCAGTGAGTTCTAATCAGCTCAGCTTTGCTTTATGTATAGGTTATCCAGGATGTTTGGGGAGTTTAATACTTTTAAGAAGTTGATATTAAGATAGAAGATATGAATTTTGGTACATTGTAAGGAAAAACTCTTTTGCTCGATTCCAAGATTTTTCCCTCTGGCCCACTGCATACATGGTTTATATCTGGCTGAGAGTAATAAGCAATTACCAATACCCTGAAAATGCACACTGACAGTCTGAAGAGGGAAGAGGAAGAGCGTTTTATCCATGGTCATCCTGAAATCTATGTGGAGCTTGCAGTCAGTAGCTGAGTTTTCTCATCAGGTAGATTATTTGTGCCCTTGAATAACTACATAAAATGTTTAACCTCATTACTACTCAAGGACATTAAAACTAAGTGCTATGCTATTTTGTATTTGTTTAATTTGTAAAGATAATATGCATGAAAATAAAGCAAGCAGTGGTGGGGGGGGGAAGGGGGTTCCTTAGTATGATTAAATGTTAACACAATCCCAGAAGATCAAAGTAGAAGGAAGATGGATGGGCTGACCTTTAAGGATGGATTAACTTAACATAAATACTTTGAATAATAAAATATTTCCAAATATATACTGACAGTGGTGTATCAAGTCAGCAGGAGCAATGCAAAGAGAGCAATCTGTCCCAAAGGGGAGGAGTATTTTATCACTGACATTTTTTAGAATTGCTAGCACATGGTGATAAAAGAAAAAAGATCAAAATTTAGTTGGTTTTGAGTTTTGATATCCTTTAAAAGTATCTATGGAAAATAATTCCTTTGGTGTCTGCACTGTGACTAACTGCTCACAACCCCACACCAACACCGTAATATGCTACCACTTACTGGTACTTTACAAGTCTCAGTTTTTATAAGAAACACTGAAATCCCTTCATGACTAAACTCCATTTTAGCTAGTAAACTGAAGAAAGGAATAGTCTTCTGTATCAAAAGTCATTATGATTTCCAAATAAGAGGGAGCACCATGTGTGTCATATATTCATGGTTTCAGGTAGGGATTAAACATCACCCATGAGGAAACCATGAGGAAATTGATGATAAATAATCTTTTGGAAAAGAGTTACAACTGTATACCGTGTACCAAAACATATCTTCTTTGAGACTTTTTTTTTTTTTTACATCTTTATTGGAGTATAATTGCTTTACAATGGTGTGTTAGTTTCTGTTTCTCTTTCACTGTTAAGAAAGAGATATGTATGGCAGAATCAGCTTAAGAAATATCTATTGTTTGGCCTTCCCAGAATAGCTTCTAATAAATAATATTAATCATTGAATTTCTAAATAGTAAATAAAAAGAGATTCAGAGGAATTCACAAGAGAAACAGATTCATAGGAATAGATTATTGGATTTTGGGAACTGAAGTCTTATGCAATAGAGCCCAAGGGTTTGATCATGGTTTGTCATGAGGTAAAAATGTCTTTGTTTCTTCTCCCAGAATAAAATTTCCTAGTATATTTCAATTGCTGAGCATAGTTATTACCCTAAGTTTAACACAGGATTCTCAATAAAACAGGCTGTGTTAAATTACAAGACTTATCTTTGATATAGCATAACTCAGTACTCAATAACCTATATTTTTAAAAATAAATCTAATAGCAAGTAAATGAGAATGGTCAATGCCTCATGGATTCTATTGATTTTATTATTGATCCTGGTTAATATGTAAAAATTTTTTAAAATTTAGGCCACTTTTTATCTTGTGTAGTAAAACAAAATGCTGTAACGTATCAAATGGTTGGACAATTTAAGATAATGGTGCAAACACTGATTCATAAAATATTAACAAATTATGACTGCATGGATACTCAGAAAATAATAATAGGTAAGTAGGTAGGTCGATAGACACACACACATCAGGGCTCAACAGGCAAACTATAAACCACTAGTGTTGCTTTTTAAAGAAAAAAATATAAGTTGTCCATGAGTTACTCAATATTGGGTTGGAGTATAGTATTAAAAAATGAAAGTTTGGGTTAGTCATGTACTGTTAATATGACATATAACATCTATTATTTCCCATGTTCCAATCACTATACTAAGACTCTTTCAGGGGTTAATTTACCCAAACGTCTTAATGCACTAAAGAAGGAATATAATTATCTCAATTCCCAGAAAGGTTACTATATAAATGACTTGAGAATTTATTACAGAAAGCAGGGATAGTTGAGCTGGCAAAAGGAGAAATCTATTGACAATTAAATTTCTGTGCTGGCCACCTGAATAGCAAACAACATGTACAACTATACAGTGGCCCAAACTTTATTTTTCATGCTTCATGTGTATACTCAATGCCTGCTTCTCTTTACCAGGATTTGGGTAGAGAGCATAAGACATAAAAGTAATGATTCTTTTCTTTATAATAACAATGGAAGCACATTTCTAGAGCCTTTTTTTTCTTTTCTTTTCTTTTTTTGGCCTCTTGGCATACGGGATCTTAGTTCCCCGACCAGGGATCAAACCCATGTCCCCTGCAGTGGAAGGGCAGATTCTTAACCACTGGACCACCAGGGAATTCAACCTAGAGCCGTTTTTAACTTTAAAGAAGACATTCAAGTGAATCTTTATGAACCTCGATCTCTGCCAAAAGGGATCCTAGATTTGATTAGCTCAGAGGAGTGGAATTAAATTATGATGAAGCATTCACCTAGCAGCATTCTCTGGGAAATTAACTGGCAGAGAAAAACTTCCTTTACCATGCTGATTACAGATATATTCCTCTGCACCCTTTTTTTCAGGTGCGGGCATAAATTCACTTTTGTTAAATATCTAGGCCCACACACAGATGTTTACGTTGCTCTTCATTTAAAAAAAAAAAAAAAAAGCACTACTAGATGAAGTTTAAAAATCTGTTAAATATCTATCCCAGGGAGAGTAGACAGTATTCATAAACTCTTCAAAGTTTTCATTTCCTGCTAAAGATACACATATATGTAAATTTTGTTGACTAAGACTCAATTGAAGTCTGCCAGGAAAACATGTTATTATAATGAAAAAGAAAATGTGCACCATGCCATGCTTTTGAGGAGGGAGAAGATAGACTTTGCTATGTGTCTATAACCACATTTTTCCCATTTTTGATACAAGAAGCTGTGAAAAGTGTTGAATAAGCAGTACTATATACTCTAAAGAAAATTTGTGAAAATTACACAAAGGAATTAAATATAAGTGAAGAGATATCTCTTTCTCCCTCTTTTGTAAACAAAGACTGTCACAAAGAGCATTGCTGGTTGGTTTAGAGAACAGATTTTAAATCCAAACTGTCCGCACTTTTATTCCACTTTTAACACTACCGGCTGGGTGATCCTGGGAAAATTCACTGACTTCTCTGTACCTCATCTTCCTCATCTTGAAAAATTCCGTAATAATAGCACCAAAATGATAGGACTGTTATAAGGATTGAGTGAAATAATGTATGTGAAGTTGGAAAATGCTACATAACTATTAGCTATAATAACAATCACAAATATAATTATTATAATTTTATTTTTATTATAACTCTCAAACAAAATTCAAAAAACTGCCATTTCAAAGTAGCAGCCTATTTTTGTATGCCACAGTTAAATATAAATTCCCCATAAGATAAATATGATGGAAGGAAAAATTAACTGTAGCATTTTTCAGTTAGAAATGACAGAAATCTAGCTCAACCAGAGTAACAAGAATGCTGGAGGTACTAATTTAAAAAGCCAAGAAGACTCCGTGTGCTATTGCGTTCCAAGAAGACTAGATCCAAGACTCCAAGCAAATGCGTTAGTCTCTCTCTCAATCTCTTTCTTTCTCCTCCATTCCCCTCTGCTTAAACCCTTACCAACTCTTGGCTCTGCTTCTGATATTTTCCCTTTATACCCTTGGCAGGTTTTCTATAGGCTTATTCCAGGAACTTCAAGCTTTATCCCAGAGTAAGAGGTGCCTCCTTTTGGTGCTGCTTGTATCACATGTCTACCTCTGGATTAATTAGTTGTGCCCTGGGAAAAGAAGAGGATGGTGCTCTCTAAATAGACCAAAAAGGGTTGTCTCCAAGAAGAAGCAATGTAGACAAATGTGTTTTTACTCTAAAGGGATGTGGTGATGCCATCACATAAAGGAAAAGTGGAAAGCAAAGATGGAATTTACCTATTAGTCAGAGAGCAACATCAACCAGAAATTGTTATGAGACCATGCGGAAGCTGGAAATGGGTACTGATATTGGTATAGTTGCATCCTGCTACAAAAACTGACAACTTTGCTATTTTTTGACACTCAATTTAATTACTGTATTAGACTTGCTTTTTTTTTTTCCTTCTTCTTCTTATATATAGTATTCTAATAATAACCTGGGGAAAATATGTTAGCTGGTAGTATGACATTTTAATAAATATAAATGGAATAAAGAAGGCTTCAATGAACCTGGTGACAAATTTATCTGTATAAGTTTAGAGCACATTATGTTTACTAAAATTAAATTACCCTATTAAAAATCTCTACCACTTGGTCCAACTGATAAATCAAACCTAAGGCCAGTGTGAAAAGGTGATGATGAGACAACTCTTATGGAATTTGCTGGTTTTTAGCAACGTGATTGTCATCGACAAAATGGTAGTCAGTAGATTAATTCAATGAATATTAATTGGCTATCTAACATGAATAAGACATTATGAATAAGTTGTCCAAAGAATTCTTCTTTTGGCGTTTTCCAGTAGACAGGTTAATCATTAGAATGAAATGGGTCACTTGATTAAATGACAAATTTATCTCCACTGGTTAAGGGGGTATCAGCTCTAAAGTAATATAATACATGGACATTAATATTAGGGACCTATTTATTAAAACACTGGTGATTTCACTTACTAGCCATGCGACAGTAGGCACGAAACTTTAACTTTCTGAATACCACTTTGTCCTTCCATGCAATAGGAGTAATAATACACCCACTTATGTTATTCGGCGATTGCTGCTTAGCACAAGAACTATTGCTTCGATCCCCTCCATTCATGTGCTTAGACTGCAGAGAGATGATTCAGGAGGCCAAGAGATAGTGTATTTTGAAATCTTAAGAGCTGATAAAACTTTCTAAAACTCATTTGCTATCTGAAAATACCTTTCTACTTGAATTACATTGTGAGTAATATCTTTTTTAAATAATACCTTTCTATTTGAATTACATTGTGAGCAATATCTTTCTTTTTCAATTACCTAGCCAATACAAATAAATGCAAAAAAATTGTTATTGCAACTGTGATTATAACAGGTGGTCTGGATTTCACCTCCTACATAGTTCTAATTTTAACCAGTATGTCTCCAACACCAGCAGAAAAATCCTATTAATTTCATTATGTTAGCCTTGTAAGATTTCAAAACTGTCACAAACTATCCTGGCTATTCATATGTATTCCTTTTACTGAATTTCCCTGGAAATTACTAAATATAAAGGCATTGCTTTTCCCATATTTATCTTTACATCAAAATGGATCCACTTACAACTTTGCAAATATGTCACTGAACATATAGTGAAAAACTGCTGAAATGGTAAGACAAACATTTAGAATCTATTTTTTCTTTGCCCTAAGACGCATGAGTATTAGCTAGTGATTAATAGTTTCCATGACTAAATCCTGTCTTAACATCAGTTATAAATTCAGTAAGCTAAAACTAATCCTACCAATATAGATAAGAGTAGGCTAAAGAAAACATGGTCTCTATTAAATACTGAGAATTTTTAAACTTTTTTAACCTTAAAGCATAAAAAGTTAGTTATCAGTTTCGTCTCGGTGGTGAATGAGAGAAAGAGGGAGGAAAAAAAGTTACTATCAGGATGAGGAATCCAAATATCCTGAACCCTTGGTGAGTTTCCTGTTACAGCTGCAGTTTCGGTACCCACTCCCCAGTCACCCACATCCATCAAGTCCCTGAGAGAAATATGTGTGCAGGGAACAAGTTCAGACAAATGTATACATATTTTTATCATTAATTGAGACTTTGGACCCAGAGCTCAATGTAATCTCTAGACAAGTTGAACTTGACTGAAGTGGAATTAACTGGGCTACTTATTCAAAAAGAAGTGAGCCCCAGATCACCTTGCCACATTAGTTGTATGGAATTCCAAGAGACAAATATTAGGGACAGTGAAGTCTAAGAAAATTTCTCTTTAAAAATTGGAATACAGGGCTTCCCTGGTGGCGCAGTGGTTGAGAGCCTGCCTGCCGATGCAGGGGACATGGGTTCGTGCCCCAGTCCGGGAGGATCCCACATGCCGCGGAGCGACTAAGCCCGTGGGCCATGGCCGCTAAGCCTGCGCGTCCCGCAACGGGAGAGGCCACAACAGTGAAAGGCCCGCGTACCGCAAAAAAAAAAAAAAAAAAAAAAAAAAAAATTGGAATACGAATAGACCACTGCCAAATAAGGACAAATTTTGACTGTTCTGGTTATCACATTAAATTGTTCAGTGCCTAACATGTTGGACCAATACATTTCTTGTACTAAAGCCATCTCTAGCAATATTTCTCTGTCTTGAGGGTAAAGAGTTTTGAGCATCTAACCATGAAAATATTATAATAAAAACTGAAGCAAAATTTAAGTCTTTAAGAAGGAGAACTAGGTCTAAATAGTCAATCAGGTGAAGAATCTTATATGCTCTTAAATATAAATATAAAATTTTGTATTTCTGTTCTGAAGACTTGCAAATGTTCCTATGAATCTCTGTGGGAATAAATGAGATAATAATGTTTATTCCATAAATGTTTTAATGAATGTTTCTTTGATGTTCATCCAAAACTTGCTGAAATAGGTCAGGAAAAGATTTTTCTTCAATTTGTCTCACTTCAGTAAAAGACCACACTCTATGCTAGACTAAGAAATTATCCCGATTCCATCCCGCATGTAACATTATGTTCATATACAATGGGGACTACAGTGAGGAAAATTCCCTGGCATCCCCCTGGTGGATGTATAGTACAGCCAAGAAATAAACATGTGTCGTTTTAATCCACTGAGATTTTAGAATTGTTTGTTATTCTGCATAATCTGGCCTATTCTGAGGGATATACAGAGCAATACAAAGAATACAAGGAGAGTGGAGTCCAATTACCCACAAGCTAATGTATTCTGCGTTTTTCACTCCACACAAAAATCACCCTATTAACCCCTCATAATAAAACCCTTGAAATTGGAGGGAAATTAATTTCTCACCAAATATAGAAAAACATCACTTTAAAGCACTTCTTTCTATTCTATTCAAATATAACCAGAGGGATCTCATTAAGATACCAAGTTGGAATGTATTTAGGTTTCTTTGTTAGTATCTGAAGCCAGGGCTTTCTTCATTTGAAATTTATGTAGCTTTTTTAAGCATATCCAAAGTCAGACTACTCAAACTGCACATCTCGAATGTGTTCCAATTTTCCAAAGTGTCATATAGACAAAAGGAAACACAAGAAAATCACCGCACCAGTTTAACACCACCAATTCTAGAAAACACAAACACATCCTGGAATCAACTCTGATTACTGCAGTAGCATACTGTCTGCAGACTTATTTGACCATTACCGAATATTTTCCCAAGCTAAAATAGTGTGTCCCAAAACCACTTATGATTACCACAATTCTGGGCAGCCTCTTGGCCTATCTTAAGATATCAGGCCTTCAAAAGGAACCCAATTTCAGCATCTTTTTGCTAAAATTATGTGAAACAAGGGGGGAGGAGGACTGTGTACTCTCATGCACTAATATTTTTCTGGTCCCTGGTCTCATAATTTTAAGTATAGCTTAGACTCTAGTCTTAAGTAACATTGTTATTCTCTGACACTGATTATAAGGGAGATAGTGTTTTATTTTTGCAAGAAATGGAGAGACAGAAAAAGGAAGGAAAAGTCTTCCTGATTTCAACCCTTCCTGTATGTCAGTCAAGTCAGGCCGTCTGTCCAAAGTTCATTCCTGTTCACAGAGATAGAAGTTCTAATTATGATCTTACAATGTTCATATCTAGGGAGACAAACAAAAGACATTGCTATTAAAGATGCTTCTTATAGAATAACGCTGAAATATCAGTGGTCATTTCGCTTCTCTCTTTGACTTTATACACGCATGATCATGAGCATATACGTTCACAAACACACACGTGTGTGCTCTTGTCTTAGAGCCTAGAATTCATTGCTTATAGAAAGAACCACCTCGACATGAAACAGTATGTGGTTGGAGTATCTCAGCAAGATTGCAGGGAGGCCAGAGAGATCTCTGAATTTAGTCCTACCAGGTGTCTCTACTCCATGCTGAATGAAATTACAAAAAGCATTCAGAGAAAGGTAAAGAAGAACACAGTCATGTAATCTGGGGCAGCCAGTCCTATGTCACCCACAAGCATCTAGGCATCACCAATTAAAAAGCCGGTAAACTTCACACTGGAGTTTTTCAGGTTTTCTGCTAAGGCTCAGAGCTAAATGATTTTTAGAACTAGATCCATACCAGTCTGAGGCAGTTGTGAGGGTAAAAAATTTCCCACATGGGGTTTTGACGGTTAAATTGTGGCTTCCTCTAACTTCTAAGGGTCCCTTCTGCACACTCTACATGGAAGACTGGCCAATAAGCCTGTAACTGGCAAAGGAAACCTCACAATAAAGAAGGCATGTTTTTTTCACACAAAATTTCCATCTACATGTCTACATGTAGACATTCCATCTACATTCACATCCACTTCAATACGCAGATTGGTGGCAGACGTTAGTCCTGTCTTCAAGCTGGAGAAAGACAGAGTTGCCCCATATTTCCAATGACCGTCAGATACTAAATAAGAGAAAACGTTTGGCAAATGACCAAAGCCTGTCCCATTACAGCTGTTCCTTTTGTGACTCAGAGGAAGTTATAAACACAGAATAAACAAATACTAGCTCTTTACCATTAGTTGATATTTTAGCGCCAAATCCCTGTGAGACACATTATTTCTGGTGAACTGGGCTGGACCCGGCTAGCTTCCAAACATTTTTAATATTAACAGAGTACAACTGATTATTTATTGGCTACAGTGTCCAAAACTTGTTTTAATCTTGACCTTTTTCACCATATTTTTCCTTACTAAAATGTAAGATTGACAAAAGATCCATTTGTCCAACTCTGATTTAAATTCCTATATTTGATATCGAGACAATCATTACGTAGTTTTATCACAGTAACAGAAAAGCAGATGAGAGCAATTTATTTTAGCTTGATTAGTTGTGGGCAAAATTCTTGAATTTGCAAACATGGTGATTACGTTCCACAGTTCCTCCAAAGACATTTCAGAGACAAAACTATTATTACTATAGAGTAACATCCACTGACAGGATATTTCACTTGATTAAAAACGTTCCCCCCGCCCCCCAAAAAAAGTTTGATTCATTGCCTCTCATATAAGCACACTTAGTATTAGTTTTAAGTTATTCAACTTTCAGGAAGCACTAGACATAAAATATTTTCCTGATAAATCTGAATGGATTCTCACACTGTTCTCATGCATTCATTGTATAAGACACCATAGCCACCGTGATGTAATATAACATTCAAATTAAGCCAATAAACATATTGTGTTCTAGTAACTTATAAAAAGATTCACCGCTTATGGTAAATGACTGCATATCTCATGAGGAAGTCCATTGAAGGGAGATTTGTGACAAAATTTCTGATATGGAATTCTGTATTGTGTGTATCTCAAATTAAGTCAAAACCAAACTTTGTATTTATTAACAGTATATTTTTTAATCAAAACATTAACTACTCTATGGTAGACTATACTATAATATTTTAACTGAATATATTATTAATATATACTAATAATTAAAATATAATTAGTAAATATTAACATATTATGTAAATGAGATACATTTATTGTGCGATATTTATTTTCTCTAAATTCAAACTCATGACAGTTTTCAAAATTGTTTTTACTTGATTCTATTCAATACCAACCCTAGTCTTGGAATATGCTCTGTATCATGTATGTTTGAAAACAGTGAATTTCAAATAGACACAGCTGATGCTATGGAATACGTGTGTACATTCCTGTGTGTGCTTGTGCAAATAGGTGTGTGAAAGACATATGTATTTATTTGTCTTTATCTAATATCCTCTAGATATTAAAAATAAACCCAAAGTGCCTATGGTATTAATTCTCTCCATTATATTGATTTGCTTTATGCAGTTTTTAAATGAAACAGAGTATGTGGTCAATCAACAAGACTGATATTAGCACAAGTGATGCAGCATATTATATAACAGGCTACTGCAATTGTCTGTTTCTCCCTCCACATCACTTGTCATTATGATTGCCATGCCCTGTATTTTAAAATAAAATGGAGCTCTGATAATGATGGCTGAATATGCAAAGGAGGGATGGGGCTGCAGTATTGGAGAGAGGGATGGAAATATTTAAAAGCTAAGAGGAAACATTTTAAAACTTTCATAACATTAATATTTTTAGCATTTAATTACAAATTTAAAATCATATAAAAATGATTCTTAGGTTTTAAAGTGATTTTAATATTATTTAACATTAATAATGTACTATGTAACTCTACGAAGTGCTTAAGAAGAAGCCTGATAAAACTACCTAAACTAGGGTAGTATATTAATCATGTTTTTTCTTTCCATATTTTCTGATGCTTTGACATCTTAGAGGCCTTTCCGGCCAGGGAGAGACTGTTCCTCCCAGGGCTAGCTAATTCCTAGAGAGTAAATCACTCCCCCATAAGCATGCCTTTCATATGCAAATTAACAAAGCCAAAGAAAGCCCAGATCCTCAACCACCTCCTTTATCTTACTGTCAAACACCAAGCCAATACTCCCCCTGACCTAAGCCACCAAGTACTAGACAACCAGAGACCACTGCTATAGCCCAAAGCCCAATGAAAGTATTTAAACTACTCAATCCTAAACTTGTTCAAACTTGCCTTACCCTGTCTCAGCTATTCTTTCCCGTGGAAATTAAAATAAAGTCTCTGGGCCATGCTTTCCCCTGGCTCCTTCTGTCTCCTGACCAACCCCACTGCTTCCCCATGTGGCCCTGCATGGCGTGGTGGGCTCCCTCCTCTAGGAAACTGTGAGTAATACAACTTCTTTCAACAGCGTTGGCCTTACTGTGTCATCATTCCGTCACCTCTATAAATTGAGTCCCAAGCACAATCAAAACAGGTAATAATATGACTGTAAATTATGAAAGAAATATAATTTACTGTTCACATTTGGTCAAATTCAAATACTATTCCAAAATATAATATTTGTTAATGCTCATCTGTTTGTTGAGCTCTGAGCTGTTTTCTCTTTTTGCCAAGCTGTTGCTTGCTGTTCCTATCCTTTCCCTCCCACTTACCTGTCAATCTACACTTAGTCCACACATTTGCCATTTTCTGTATGGCTTTTTTCTTACATAATTAATTTACACTGTATAATTTACTCAAAACTCACAGTTATTCACCTAGTTTGAGACTTCATGAGGATAAAAATCAAAGTAAAATTTTATTGAGCTTGTTCTGTGTCCTATGAGAAGTCAAAGTCTGTATTGTATATTAGTTCTGCAGTGACTTAAAGGAAATCATACTGCAAGAACATAGTGATTTCAGTCAATTGGACAAGGGTCTACCTTATTCTTACTGTCTCTGACAGGACAGCCCTGTAAAAGTAACACTCAGGACATAAAAGAGTGAAATTCTGATTCATAAACTAAGTACTGTGAAGTAAATATTTGGTTTATCTTCTAGGTACTAAAGAACGCTTGAAAGGAATGATTAATATTTAAAGAAACCTAAATATGTGATTTTTTTGAAATTTCTCAATAGACCTAAGTAAAATAAGACTATCTATCTTAGAGAAAGAAACACATCGAGCTTAGAAAAAGAAACAGTTATTTCTTAATAAAATGTCACAAAGGTAATTCACTTGGGTCTCAGTAACCTCTATTAATTGAGAGTACATCAAAAGAGTACTAGGATTAATAATGATTATTACAGTTAATCATTAGAAATTCCAGAAGTCCTTCTGCACTGTCAAAAATTATATTATTTTCCTAAATAAATAATAAGTAAGAATTTGGGAAATATTTACAAATAACTGGTACTATAGTCTAAATATATTTTAATATTTATTCATGTATATTTTTATAAACTATATGTGATCTCTCTCTGCCATCTTTAGTAAGACATGTTGGAAATAATTTGGTCTTCTCTTGATAATACACTGTTAGCATGATGAACATCAACTATTCAATTCTTCCATAAATATAGAAAAAGATATTTATGTGATTGGAAAAATGGCTTGATTACTACTCTTATCACAGTTGTTTCTCATACTTGGAAAATAATTTTCTGCTTTATTATATATATCCATTTGTTAAAATTTTTAATCTCTTTCTCCTAGATGCTGTTTTATTTAATTATAATTGAAATATAGTTGCTGTACATTATTATATAAATTATAGGTATTCAATATAGTGATTCACAAATTTTATAGTTATTTATAGTTATATGCATTTATAGTTATTATAAAATATTGGCTATATTCCCCATGTTGTACAGTATATGCTTGTAACTTATTTTGTATCTAATTGTACTTCTTACTTCCCTACACCTATAACTCCTCCCCTCTCCCCACTGGTAACCACTAGTTGTTCTACCTGTGAGTCTGCTTCTTTTTTGTTATGTACACTAGTTTGTTGTATTTTTTAGATTCCACATATAAGTAATATCATACAGTATTTATCTTTGTCTGACTTATTTGACTTAGCATAATGCTTTTCCAAGTCCACTCATGTCAATGCAAATAGCAAAATTTCATTCTTTTTTATGGCTGAGTAGTATTCCATTGTATATATACCCCCTATCTTCTTTGTTCATTCATCTGTCAATGGACACTTAGGTTGTTTCCTTATCTTGGCAATTGTAAATAATATTGCTATGGACACTGGAGGGCATGTATCTTTTCAAATTACAGGTTTTTTTTTTCCAGAATATATAACCAGGAGTGGACTTGCTGGATCATATAGTATTAATAATATTAATTAATAATTAATATTAATTAATAATAATATTAATTAATAGTTCTACTTTTAGTTTTCTTGAGAAACCTCCATACTGTTTTCCACAGTAGGTACAGCTATTCTGACAGGTATGAGGTGATATCTCATTGTGGTTTTGATTTGCATTTCCCAGATAATTAGCGATGTTGAGCATCTTTTCATGTGCCTGTTAGCCATCTGCATTCCTCTTTGAAAAATAATGCCTATTTAGTTCTTCTGCCCATTTTTTAATTGAGTTTTTTTTTTTTTGGTGTTTTGTATGAGCTGTTTATATATGTTGGACATTAATCCCTTATTGGTCATATCATTTGCAAATATTTTCTTCCATTCAGTGGGTTGTCTTTTCATTTTGTCGATGGTTTCTTTTGCTGTGCAAAAGCATTTAAGTTTAATTAGATCTCATTTGCTTATTTCTGGTTTTATTTCCTTTAAGAGATGGATCCAAAAATATATTACTGCGATTTAACACAAAGAATATTCTGCCTGTGTTTTCCTCTAGGAGTTTTACAGTATCCAGTCCCAAATTTAAGTCTAGTCCATTTTGAGTTGGTTTTTTTTTGTATACGGTGTTAGAGAATGTTCTAATTTCATCCTTTTACACGTAGCTGTCCAGTTTTCCCAGCTCCATTTGTTAGTTTTTTTTTTTTCATTTGTTAAGTTTTTGACCTGTATTATTAGGAATCTTTATGTGACTAGCTAGCTAAGCCTCAAGTGGAATCTGTGGGTTTATGGCATTCAAAGGTTTTAAGGACTAAACTACATGAAGAGAATAATGCAATCTGATCTCATGAATAACTGGAGTCAATAATTCAAACCTAAAAGTTATATCTTGTCTCTTCTACTCTCTGCATATTGACTTTATTCTCTCTTACTATGGTAAACAATGACAGAAACATAGGCACTGACGACTCCAGAATTTTATGTATTCTGGCATCAGTCAAAACATAGATTCTTCCCCAGGATTCTTTAGTCCCAGTCTTAAAGTTCAGGGAACAAGGACATATTAATGTTGCCTGACTAAGGTACCTGCTATGAAACATTCAGTGTGATCAGTAGACAGCATCATATAAAAACCCTGTAGCTTCCATGGTGGGGAAGGGGAAGTTAAGGATATCTGAGGGGAAAAAGTCAGTTTTGGGGGAAGAGTATGGTGCTAGAGATATAATCAATTGATGTCCACTCTGGGCTTGGGGGAGCTAACTTTTTATCAGTTAGCAAAGGACTGTTACTATTGACCACTTTGCATACACCTCTTATCTTGTGTATCATGTTGGGAATTAGATGGGGTTTTGTTGCACCCAAGTAATGCCCAAATCCTCTCTGTCAAATTCTTATTCAAAAACATTCATTTGATCTTCAGAATGAACAACAAGTTTTTTTAAAAGTCACAATAAAGATGAATTATGTATGTTTTATATACATTCCATTATGACCATTCAGAGAATTGAAATTTAATTTCTTCTTTTACCATTACCCATTCAAACTAGACCTTGGCCTCCCTTGTTCTAGGGAATGGAGGTCATAGATAAAAGCAAAGAGAAGGAAGGGATAATTATATTTGGCTTTAGTGCTCTTAAAAAGCTTACTATCTGGTAATTTAAGAGGTTTTCAGGCATATTCTGACCATAAAGGAGTTTAGCCTGACAAACCATCTTTAGCATCACTCCCTGCCCAAGGTGACAAAACTGCCCTCTAACCTTTTATCATCAGTTGGGTCAAGTGATAAGTACGGCTCGGCAAAACCCTAGGGAAGTTGGATTAGACGTCTAACTTTTATTTTCCTTTGGTGGCTTGCAGGTGACAGGAGCAAGAAGCAATGACTGAGACATTCAAGTATACATGCCAAGAAAGGCGAGAAGGCTGAGCGCTAAGAGGAGGTCCCCCTTCAGGCCACCGACTTCACTCCTAGAAAAGGAGCAGAGGAGAGTGAAGTCCGCTGAGGCCTGCATCCACTTACTACATGAAGGCAGAAAATGAGTGGAAGAGAAAATCCACTCCCCTAACTTTTTAAAAGCACAGTTAGTCACTAGCAATGTGGCTCAGTTGAAGCCTTTTTTTTTTTGCCATGCTGTGCGACATGCGGGATCTTAGTTCCCCGACTGGGGATCGAACCCATAGCCTCTGCAGTGGGACCACGAAGACCCAACCTCTGGACCGCCAGGGAAGTTCTAAGCCTTGGATTCTTACCAACAGGAAAGAGCAATTCCTCTTTCCTTAAGAAGTGAGAGCTAAGAAGACAATGGAAGAAACATATACAGTTCCCTACAGACCAAATCAAGCCTTAACTCTGTCAAGAGACCCTCTCATCATAATTAATCTACAGCCTCCCTTATCAATGGCTGCACTCTGTCAGTATCACTATTATTACGTGTTTCCACTGTCTGCTTTTGCCAGTGTTCTTGCATCTCTTTCCCCCACTAGCTTGAAAACCCTAAAATGAGGAGACTTCTGTTTACAAGTTCCAACTAGGGCCTACACTCTCCACAGTCTTGCCCTGAGTATGCACTCAGATACTGAAGAAATGGAAAGCCAAGGGTTTATTCTAAACATATTTATCAGGGATGAGAAAATATCTCTCATAAGTACATAAATATTTTGAATGCCTTATTATAATTTCTTTTCATTTTCATTTCTCAGAATCTGAGAGACAGCAATGAGAGAAAATTTGCAGAAAATGTCAGAATGATACACTGGGAAAGGTATATACAGCTGTTAACATTTTGCTTGTTTTTACTTGGTTCGTGTAGGTATTAACTACAGAAATGCTTGAAATGAATCTGTTTTATTGCAAGCATGATTACCTACACATCCCTAAATTATTCTATCACACAAATGACAGCTTATACTTAATGAAAGAGGCCACTTATTTAACTGCTGATTATTTCTGAGAAACCGTTAACCTACTTCCCTATTAAAATGAACATGGGGAAAAACATACTTTCACAAATCTTCAAAGGAATGCATCTCTGCTTTTTATAGAAGGGAGGGTGGGATGAATTTCGCATGCCTTTCCTCCCACACAACAATGTTAGGCCTAGAAATTAAGATATCTAAGTACTAATAAAAATTATTTTCTCATGGATATATACGCTGCCCCAGAGACCACCAGGAGAGTAGTGACCAGACACAGAAAGTCATGCCACCTCAGGCCCTGTGTCCGTTTCCTTGCAGCACTGTGTACAACAGCCCTGACTTTCCTAGGGAGGTCCTGTTATTGGTGTTCAGAGAAGAACCCCAGAAGTAATTCTCCAAGGAGTAAGACAGATTTCTTTTTTAGGGCAAGATAATAGGTTTTATCCCTTCCTGTAATTCTAAGCATTCTTTGTTTATGCTATTTAAATATGACTTTATTTATATAAAGTGGTGAAAAGCTACTTAATGGTGAAAAGCTATTAAAGCTATTTAAAAAGCTATTTAAATATGACTTTAATATTGATAATATTGATAAACTTTCTACTGTCAAATCTAATCCTGAATCTCTCTCTTGCTTTGGAAG
Organism: Delphinapterus leucas; assembly: GCF_059928025.1. NCBI lineage: Eukaryota > Metazoa > Chordata > Mammalia > Artiodactyla > Monodontidae > Delphinapterus > Delphinapterus leucas. The sequence goes on along the minus strand of NC_143137.1, from coordinate 65,974,243 downwards.
TAGAATGAAATTATCATCAAAATCTAAGAACTTTCTTGTTACAAATGGATAGTGCAGATTAAGTGTTTGTCATATTTTCTAAAGAAATGAGGTACTCCTTCCCATATTAGTAATTTGTAATCGATATAAAAATTATTCAGATAGTCTCCCTTTTCTCCCCAGTGTGCATTTTACACTTACAGTGCATCTTAATTCACACTTGTCATATTTCAAGCACTCAGTTGCCACATGTGGCTTAAGGCTACCATGCTGGACAGTAGAGCTAGTTCTATGGAGTCACAGAAGTCTGTCTAAAGAATTTGTTTGGAATTATATTGGAGTTATGGTTTCTCCTAGATTTTGCTTGAACCTGAGGAAGGTAAATTTATCACTTAGGCTTCATTATAAGTTTGGGACCTTTTAAAACTTTTTCGGCATCCATATGTTACTTAATAGCACCTAAGTCAGTTAAATCTAGGACAGATTCAATGATGTGCAGTACTCAGTGCAAGTAAATTGCCAGCTAATAGACTTCCCGCTCTCAGCCTGAATCTAGATACTTGTGCACCAGCCTCTATTATTTTGCACTAAGGTGCTTTCTAATTAGATCAGTTTGATAATTAACAGTCTACTCCTGATCTTTCCAACTACAGTTATTCAGCTGACCCCAAAACAAGGTTTGTTCTCAGTATGCCCCAAATTCCTCTTTCTTAGCAATCCTAGAGGGTAACTGCCTTCCAATCCCCAGAGGAATGTATTGGTAGAACTGATTATTGGTTGAATTTCCCCTTTAGAACCCAAAGGTCATTAATCCCCATCAGAGCATCCTGAGCCATCATTTTTCTCCAGGAGCAGATTCAGGCTGGTTCAGGGCACAGAATAAGCCAGCAGCTGCTCATCGTGTGATCCGGAGGAAACCCAAAAGCCCTCACTGGATCCTAACTAGTCCTCTTGCTTTTAAAAAAACTACTTCTAATATCCACCACATTGACATTCTCTTCAAGATCCAGACTTTACTGAAAAGGCAAATGTGGGATAACATATTCAACTCACTAGTATTCAGCATAGTCCTGATACTGATTGATGCAGAAAAATTAATTTTAGATTGAGAGAGAACACTAATGAGGATGAAGCCTCTCTTCGGATGCTGCAATTAAGGCTAGTACATGTAGGGACACAAAAGAGTGACCAAAAAAAAAAAAAAAACCATGAAATAATATCATTATTTTATAATTTTACCTTGAACTGCATTTTCCCAATAGATCCAACATTGGGGATGATTTGAAAATAATTTGTTTATTCATTGGGAGTATCTCTTCTACCTTATAAACTAGATTCTAGTAAACTATATTCTGTTATTCCTAAAAGGAAACTTACTTAAGGAACTGAATACATAAGGTTTTGTTTAATACAGGAAAAGTGAAATAATTAAGTCTACTTTAACCTAGTGTAATTTTGGAAATGAAGTAGCCAAATAATTTGCTATACAGAAAAGTGGCCATTTCTTTCTTCTGCAACTTTCGGAGAAAATGCTCTACCCTCTTTCCTATTATTTTTTCTTTGAAATACTGAATGCCCACTTTGGGAAAATGTTCAGAGAATCCTCTCAACATATAATTTTAATGTGTCAGAAACTATAATTTGTGCCAGAGAACAAAGTGATAGGGTTCACTGAGGGATTTTAAATACATTCCTGATGGTTTCTCAATCCTTTTGTGAACTATTTTAGGGTGAAATGTTATCTATTTAATTAAATAGAGCCATTACTCACAATAGGAAATGCACAACCCCATCTCTGCTGAGAACAGGAGAGAGCTTCTAGGGTAAAGAAGAGAACAGAGCTGGTATTTATGAGTGCAGATTTAAACAAAACAAAACAAAACAAAATACTGAACTAAACTAAATGAGTTTGACTCCCTCTCTTATGGCTAAGCTCACAAAATGGAAACCATAGCAGCATTAGTTATCCAAATGCCTTTCTAGGGAACTCCCCTCTTCAGAAGCTCCACAGCTGCTCAAGCAAATGAATTCTGCAACGAGAGGGTTTTGATGAAATTGCAGAACTGCACCCCAGGCTGCTGCAGACTGCTTGCCTTTTCAATTACACAAGAGACATCAGCCTGTGGGATGATGTATAAGCTTGGGGAGCATGCTCATAATTGAAAATGCTGCTCAAAGCACAGCGTCTTTATGGGGTAAGGCCATAGGAGGAATTAATGTTGCTTCAAGAAGGGAGTTATTATATGTATGGGGCGGTGGAACAACAGAAGGTAAAATCTGCACCAAATAAAATGATACAGTAGCTAAAACCCAGGCTCTGCAATCTGCTAGCTCAGTTTCCACTTGGCCACTTGCTAACTGGGTGAGAGCAAACAGTCATGGTCCCAAGGCTGTTTTATCTATTAATGGACACAGTCATCCTAATAGCTCTTCAAACAGTAATTATTCTCCCTTTGAATGGTGAGGAAACAGATGTAGAGAACAGAACTCTCCCATAGGTAGGAAAGGGGCAGCCTGGCTTAAAAGTGATTTAGTCTGGTGATTGCAGTCTGGGCTGTCAGCCAGTGTGTGGTCCGGGCAATGGGGACTGCTTACTCTTATTTCTGTCAGTTAACCTTTGTTTTCTGTTTTATCATCTGTAAAACAGTAATAAATACAGGACCTACCTCATGGGGTTAAATGAGATCATGAATATAATTGTAAAAAATGAATAAAGAGAAACCTCAATTAAATAGAGTTGGGAGACCAGAAGGGGGAGCTCTCACACTTATGACAATAGTACAGCCCAACACGAAGAATGAAGATCCTTTTTTCCTGGCAAGGAGTCTGCCATGAAAAGCCATGGACTCTTCGTTTACTGTAAGCCCTCCCAAATTCCTTTCCCCTTTGTAAAATTGCTCTCCTTCCCTTGCCATGATGGGACTTGCACATGGCTCACAATTGTTGGAGACACCCCAGCTGCAATTCTCGGCTGATCCCGAATAGATTCATCTTTGCTGGAGAAATATCTAGCAGTCTATTTCAGGTCAACATAGGGAATTAGGCACAGTGCCTGAAACCCAACACTCAATAAATGTAACTTTACCAAAGGTATGCCTCTCTTCCAGTCAGTCTCTAGAGTACAATTTTTCTCTAAATGTTAGTCAAGTCCGCTAAATCTGTTTATTAGCTCAGACTTTCACAGCATCTCACCTTAACATAACTGATAAATGTGTCAAGCAGGTGTCATTTGATCCTGCAACTATCAACAGTTATCACTGCATCTGTGATGGTGCAAATGTCAATGTGGTACACTGGGATGATTTATAATGTAGCAAAGACTCAATTTCTCATAAGCATGAACCAAAGCCCTTAACAGGTGCCATGGCTGCCTGGACTGATCTGCCTCATCTGAGTCTTATTAAAGGGCAAGAGCTATTCAAAGCAACCTAGATCTTAGACCAGGTGGCAATCTTGAAACATGCTGATGTAAGTCAGCACTCTGACGACATGAATTCCAGAGAGGGAGCTGAAGGGACTGTGTAATTGTTATGTGCACCTGCTATTTTGCCTTTAGCAGACAAGTGATATGGAGTAGCAAAAAGAAGTTGCCCCAATAAGACACTGCGAGAAGTCATTATTACCATATATCCCAGGGAGTGTTTAGTAAAAGATACTGGGTTTTTCTATTACAAATGATTTGAAAAAAAAAAAAATAGTCAAGATCTGTAAATAAATAAATCAATAAACACACACACACACACACACGGCATTCAAAGAACAAGGGCAGACAACGAGAAATACAACGACTTTATAAGAGAATCCATCCCCAAATTTAGATTATCCTCTATTTTAATGGTGATATAATTTTAAAATACCATTTTCAGTCTTTAGGAAGGCAGGGTAATTGAAGGCTAAGAGCACTGACTCTGGATACTGATGGCCTAGGCTCAAATATTGGCTCTGTCACTTATTAGCTACCTCATTAAGCAAATTACTTAAATCTCTTTGCCTCAGTGTCAACTATAAATGATAGTAATAATAGTATCAACTTTTAGGTTGTTATTAGGATTCAAGAATTAATATGTGAAACAAGGAATCCAAAAAACAGAACAATGCCTGGCTCATTACAAGCCTTCTTTTTAATAAAACAAATCTGTTCAACAGCTTTTATTTTACATCTTAAGAAAATGTTACTAGTAGGTAGTGAGCTTCCTACAAGTGCATCAATACACTAATAAAATATGTCAACCTTTTAAGGTCACTACAGTGCTATTTACTTCTCAAAACTAATTTTTGCATTTTTCTAAATAGCTTCCTCATAGCACTACATATACCACCAGGAAAAACATTTGCCAAGTAGAACTTGAAGAACAGAGTAAAACAGTAATCAAGCTTACAGAGACAGAAAAATGGATCAAACGGTTTAATCTAGTACTAGATTATTAGTATTTAATAATCTATTTATTATTATTTAATCTTTATTGATAAATCAAAGAGCAATATGTTAGTCATATTGAGAGATTCAATAAAGATAAATGTGAAGTCATTTTTGTAGGATGTGACTATCATTAAGTATGTATTCCATTACAAATTAAGGAATTACTATCTAGTCAGCAGTCATGAGAAAACAATCTCATTACACTTTAAAAGGAAAGATAAATAGAATCTAGGTCAACAACACAATGGTCACTACAAAAGAAAAGTCAAATTATTAAGCAAAGAAAACAACATTATTATTCTCTTCTGTTATATAGCTTATTTTGTTCTGAAGCAATGCATTTAAGCAAAATGGAGTAATTTGGAGAGAAAGAATCTTATAATAGGGGGTTTCCCTGGTGGCGCAGTGGTTGAGAGTCTGCCTGCCGATGCAGGGGACACGGGTTCGTGCCCCGGTCCGGGAAGATCCTACATGCCGTGGAGCGGCTGGGCCCGTGAGCCGTGGCCGCTGAGCCTGAGCATCCGGAGCCTGTGCTCCGCAACGGGAGAGGCCGCAGCAGTGAGAGGCCCGCGTAACGCTAAATAAATAGATAATAAAAAATAAAAGAATCTTATAAAAGATATGAATTCTGATAACAAAGATAACAATGTTCTAATTAATTGTTCTGCTTGAAACTAACCTATAAAAAATAGCAAAGGTACTTATTTTCATTCCGAAGACCACATACCAAAATGATTACTAGGACAGAAACCAATTATTTTCACATATTAACCAGACCAAAACAGGAAGTAATGATGTTAAAATGCATTAGTCACAGTATATCACAAATCCAACTTTGCAAGGAATGATTGTTCAATAACCGGCTTGCAGATTTCCAGAAGCTACAATTCTGTGACATTAACATGCTCCATGAGTACCACTTTTTTTGGTAATGTACATTTTATGGCCTACCTGGCCTTGAGAAAATCTTGAAATGTGTTTAATTAGAGATTCCACAAAGTAAATAAGATAAATCCATTATTACAAATATAAACTCTGGGCCCCTAAACAAATTTCAATAGAAAAATTTTCACTATGCTCCTCAATATTATGCACTGACACTTGCCATGAATGTATACATTTTTCACACATTAAATTTGCATTTAAATCATCTTTAGCAAGACAGAATGCCAACAGCTTTTTTTAGTTTCAGCAATGAACGGAAACTCTCCCTTAAGCAGATATACCATGAAGAATCACTCTGACACTCTCACAATAAAATGGGGACAGCAGCATCCATTGTCCTGGGAGAAGTGTGCACAAAGATCATTCTTTTTGCAAGGGTTTGACAAAAGCACCTTATTCCTTGCTTCCATGGCCTAAGGAGGTAGTAGACCAATTTGATAAGAAGCTCTGACCTTACAGCATGGAAGGATTACATACAAGTATCTTTTGGAGGTGGAAAGGGCCAATGCAACAGATGAAGCTAGGTTAATGAAATGATGAGGGGCAGAGGCAGGACCAGACAGCACACCCAAGTAAGAGATAAAAACAGAAAGAAGGATTTCTTGGCCCCATTTGTGGCAGAAACTTTAGCTGCTCAGATAGTCTCCTGGGGCCACCTTTGCACTAGGAAAGTGACTGTACGTGTGAATTGAAATATCTGCAGGACAGTGGCGGAGTGAGGGGTGTCAAAGAAGGATTAACGGAAAGGCACTGCGATACACAGATGAGAATCTTCACTGAGAGAAAACCAGGCAGTTGACTCTCATGTTTACCAGGGCAAGACGATATCTTGGCTACGGGTGGGACCTGGGGCTTCCTCCCACTCACCGCCATTAAAACACATTCACCAACCCCAGATCACAGGCTGCACCAACAGCTCCTTCACCATTTAGAGCATGACACAGGACTGAACACATCCCACCCTCTGTCCATTGAGGTACACTTTCTGGGCCCCCTAAGCACTTAATAAGGAGAAAAGTTGATCATGGAAGGGAATAGACTGGATTTCAGGGCTTCAGATTATGACCAAGCAGTGTGGTCTTTAGCAACGCACTCTGGAGACTGAATGAGAAATCTCATTTCACCCCACTTTTAGAGGTGCTCTTTTCCCAAGACTAACACACTACTATGACCCAGGGGCCAAATCTGGCCTGCTACCTGTTTTGTGTGTGTGCTGTGTGCTACAAATGGTTTTAGTCTTTTCAAATGATGACATTTCAAACGGTTGTAGAAGTACCCACATAACATCCTCAGATCTGTCTCTTTCCTTCAAAGCCTAGAGTATTGACTCTCTTGCCCTCCACTAAAAAACTTTACCTACTCGTGCCTCCTCTGTTACACAAAGAAATGGTTGTATGTACTAGCAGAGCTCTTTAGCCAGCTGCTTATATCTAAATGATGTGGCTTTTTGCTCATTAAATGTTTTTATTAGAAATGTTATAAAACAGATCAGTACAGAGATGGTACTGGAGCATACAGCTCTTTGACTTTAAAACAATGAGATAACTCATATATACTGAGTTGTTTAATGGTAGTCATATTATTAATGACTCTAGAAGATACCAATTTGAAATTTCCACATAGTAAAAATAAGAATTCAAAGACTATCGGGGTAAAATAGCTAATAATCCAATACTGAGGAGGAAGGTTTTCATTTTCATTGTAAGGTTAGCATTTTCCAACAATTATATACCAATCATTACTGCGCTATGAGTTGTTAACAGTTATCATATTGAATAACATCTGTGAAATTTTAGGATAAAAACTCAAATAGGTTTTTCCTACAGGACTACTCAGAGACCTTCTGGTGGAACTATATTGTGTTTTTGCTTTCTTTCCATAAATGGATCACTTCGGTTGAGGTGCCCCTCTGCATTCTCTCTTCTTGAGGTTCAAATAAAGGCTGCACCCCCTGAATGACAGGAATAGACACAGAATCTGGGATTCAGGCAATCAGTGGGTGACAATAACAATTCATGCCCAAGATAAGCTTGACCTGAAATGTTCTATTGAGTGGTTGGGAGAAGGCAATTTTTAAAATTCTCTGTCTTCAGTGGTCCTACCATCACTTCTACAGAGAGCTGGGCATTCATATTTTAAGAAATAAAATTCTACTTAGAGAACTTTTCCAACAATTTTGTATTTACAAGTTCGTATTTGTGTATTATTTTACTGACGTAAAGAAGCATTCTTGGACAATACTGCATCTGCGCATACTAGAGTGAATAACAAATTATTTGTGGCTCAGAATTCTTCATGAAACACTCGTTTCACCTACCATGAACAAAACATAAATACTGTTGATGGACGTCAAGTGGAAAAGAAAAAAATGAACAGTACACAAACTCATACCATGGACTTCAAAAGATATCATTTCCATTATACATAAATCATATTCTAGAGAGCAATAAAGTTCTCTCAAACTGCTATAATGCAGCAATTGCCCACAGTGTACTATGTAGAAGCCAAAAAAGAAAAGCAGAAGTTAGTCTGGGTTCTGCATTTATCAAAATAATAAACTGTGCAATTACTTGTTGAAGAAAAAAGTACTTGTAAAATCGAGATGTGTTCAGAAATATTCCCTGTATAGGAAATATAAGAGAGAAATGGAAAGACTCGAGGTAATTATGATCTCAATAATCATGGTCAATGTTTAACAAAAAGATAATAACTACATGTAACTAATTCTGTTCCAATGGATGCTTTGCTTTTGTATTATAACTTTACAGCAGCCAACCTTGTTTCATTGTTCTTTGTCACCGTGTTTCTTTATCTAGGCCCTGTTTAGCCATCTATTAAGTGGACTTAACAAGAGGATTTTCCTCTACCTATTTCATTAGGTGGCTGTGAGGATTAAATGGGTTAATGTGTTTAAAACACATTACCATCTAGCCAGTGGCAGTGTCCTTAAATGTTTAAACACTGATACCCTGGGAAGGGAGGGGGAACCCAGATTTGCAGTGCCTGCTGACTTCTATGATGTAATTTCAAGCTACCCATGAGACATCATGAAAAGCAGAATTGAGAAGAGGGTGAGCGCAATGAGCTCTCACAAAACGGTAAAGCAAACTCTGGCACACCACTGCATCTAGCCCTCTCTTTGTTTCTTTCACACAAAGGTGTGTGCCTGTCAGGCAAGAGGAATATACTTCATGACTTGTGAATCAGTTTATGTAGGTGTCTGTATTTGACTCTCTGAGTGGAATTCTAGTCACAGCTAATCATATCCATATTAAGCTCCTATAACATGCGTTCAATAACAGAATAGGCGAGCAAAGTCTGTGAATCTGAAGAACAAATTAAGATAGAGCATTCAACAAGTATTCATAGAAGTATATTATTTGCAAAGCACTGTTTTGATATTTTTGGAAATTATCTATAATGACAGGATATTGCCCCTGCCATCCATTAGCTTATATCCTTATTGAGGTGGTAAAGGAAAGACATATAGTAAGCTAGAAATATAAAAGAGGCACTCCACAATGCTATTTAAGAAAATGTTCAAGGATGGATAAGCCCAATCTTCATATAATTCTAAGGTACTTCTAGGAAATATTTTAATTATTTAAATTACTATAAGAACTCGGAAAGGTACATGTTTTAAAAAAAATTAAAAAAAAAACAAACCCGGAAACTTCAAGCACACACAAAAATACCCTCTTCCTTCTTCTTTTTCTTCTTTTTCTTTTAAACCAATAAGGAGCTGCATCTTAGAGATTATAATTCTATGCTTCAAACCCAAACACCAATCAATATTCAGTTCACAACTCTGACCTGTGGAATCCTAAGCAGTTAGTTAACCAGCCCTAAAGTTCGTCACGGTGATTTAACAATAAAATATACAGATGACAAAAAGAAGTATGGCATCTGTAATGACAGCTATGAGATATATTTACAGATTATTCATATTCACTAGAGTATTATATATAAAAGCAAAAGATTTATACAGCTTAAATGTCCACATACAAAGGAGTTGTTAAAAATTAGGGAAAATAATGAAATATACTGGAACTATATCTATGAAATAGAAAGTACTCCACGTGTTGATGTGGAAAAAGCTTCAAGATGTTAAGTGGAAAAAAAAAAGCAGTGTAAAAGAATGGGCATATGTGCTATCATTTCTTTTGAAAAGAGGGAAAATAATAATTATTGGTTTGACTATACATAAAAAAATCACCTCTGGAAGTATAAACAGTGACTAATAATAGTGGTTACTTGTTGAATGTGGAAGAGATTTGAGGAGAAACTTTTCATTCTCTATTGTCTTTAACTTCACATTTTATGAATAAATCACCTCCCTTATGTAGATGTCCTCCTCACCCTCACTAGGACTCTGGCTTCTGCCCCAGCCTGCAGATCTCTCCTTAACTCGCTACACACATATACACACACACACACATGCACACAGGAAAGCCTTTCTCAGCCTCACATAATAATCAAGAACCCTAGCAATTACCAGGAAGCCTTGTTATCAAGAGCACTAGCTCTCTGCAGGCCGTGTCATCGTCTCACTGGGGTCAACCATCAATCCTGTGACCCATTACCAACTCCTTAAGGGCTGGAAACTGATTTCATTCTTCAAGTCTGTATTTCCAGTATCTACCACAGTGTCCAACACATATTGTTGAGTGGATTCATAAATGAGTAGTTGACACTTTTTTCTGATTTAGGAAGGAAGAAAGTTCACAGACATTTTTAGACAATCTCTTGTATTGGAGAAAAAGTCTTACATAGAAATGGAGGAAATCATAATAGAAGAAAATGAAGAAGTTTAAAAAACTCCTCAAAATTAGAGAAGTATAAAATGTGTTTATTTCTCATATAGTGGATTTGCAGGACAGAGAAGAAAAATAATAGCAATAGTTAACACATAATGATTATCACAATATGTCAGTCACCAGGCTAAAAGCTTTATGCAAATTACCTCATTTGATCCTTAAACCAATGAGGCAAATAGTACCAGTTAACCATCTTCCCTACTCACTATTATATGACTTTCACCAATAGTGCACAAATCTAAAAGAAACAGAAGCAAAATTAGTCTCTTAATGGGAGACTAAGTTTAGGTCTGAGTATAGAATAAAACATTCTATTTCTCGCGCCTGATTAACTCCCTAGGTACGGGGATCATAACATTTCATCACACTACCCAATCACTTAATAAAGACTGGGGTCTCATTCTGTCTGGGCAAAGCCATGCCCACTAAAAATGATCACTGTGCACAAACAATTGTCATCCACTAATTCACTGAAGTCTGAGTCATGTGCACACTTGTAACTTTATGAGCTGAACAAAGAGAGGTGGACATAAAGTGACTGGCTTAAACCACCCGTACAGTAGGCCATCGGTATTTGCTAATTGTCTGTATGAAAGTTAGGCTCATACCCTGCGCCCCAACAGAAACTGAAAGCTAGGGGCTCTTTCTTTTTTTTTTTTTCTTTTGCGGTACGCGGGCCTCTCACTGTTGCGGCCCCTCCCGCTGCGGAGCACAGGCTCCGGACGCGCAGGCCCAGCGGCCACGTCTCACGGGCCCAGCCGCTCCGCGGCACGCGGGATCTTCCCGGACCAGGACACGAACCCGTGTGCCCTGCATTGGCAGGCGGACTCTCAACCACCACGCCACCAGGGAAGCCCAGGGGCTCTTTCTTGATGATTACACTTCAAAGTGGTGACTCACAGGTCCCTGAGAAAGATGTTCCTGGGTTAAAAAGCTAGGAAGAGGCTAGGAGAAAACTTACATCTCAAAAGGGCAGAGAAAGAATTTATAATTCTAAGTTTTCTAGAGTAAATGCTCTAAAAAAAAAGAGAGGTCAGGAAACGAGAGTCAGGAAAAAACCTGTTTAAAGTTTAGTCAAGCGAAGGGAAATCTTAAGGTCATCTTGGCCACTAAGAATAGGAAACATAAAAATGAGAAAAATGAAAAACAAACAATATAGCACCTGATACTGGGAGTCCTGCATGAGCTGGAGTTACTTTACAAATAAAAAATTAGCCAGAGCTAAATCGCAAGATCTTTTTCGCATTTACTGTGGCTGACAGAAGTCACCCCCTTGGCTTTTCCTAGATATAGCTGATTTCCAAATCATATTGCTAATTCCGACCACTCTCTAGAGAGATTAACCCTTAAATACTACTGCCTTCTAGACCTATCCCACCACACATCTCCTTGATACTTCAAATTAAACCTGCTTCAAACAGAAATTGCTGTCCTCACATTCAATTTTTCCTTCACTACATAGATTCACCAACTTCTTAATAGTCAGATTAATTATTATTACTGAAGTACAACTAAGATTATGGATTCAAAATATTTTATAACAGTTCGCAATCTATAGAATTAGGTCCAATCCTTAACACCGTGATTCTAACCTCCTTTTCTAATTGTATTGTACCTGATAACATCTGCTGACCATGGACTTCATTCTTCAGTCCACCAGAATACACTTGGAGCACACTGGCACTGTTCTCATAGCTTTGTACCCTGAAGTTTTTTTCTATTTATCCAGAAAGCTTAACTCTAACCCTCTCTTTCCTCCAAACCTCATACATCCATCCTTTGATGCACATTTCATTCCCTATCTCCCTAGTATAACATTTGACCCATACTATGTTTTTAATACAAATAAATAAGTAGTTCAGTCTTCCAGTATGTTTTGATCTCCTTTGTGGAACTTAATCATTCTTTACCCTATGTACCTAAATTTAACATCTCTTTTTGAATTGTAAGTTGTTTAAAATGTCTTATTTCTGTAATCCCTTGTGGAGTGATACATTGGCTGGCACATTTTAATTCCAAATAGATATTTGTGAAATAAATAAAAATAACCTTTACATTCTATTCATGCCATGTTTTAAATAGGGCTTCATTAGTTTCACTGGATGATAATTTTGTAGTAGCAGGCATCAGGTATGCTTAGCTCACTAAACATCAGTGCCTGAAATGTTGCCTGGCAGACAGTAGGCATTCAATAAATAATAGCTGAATAAATGCAAAAAAGTATTAGAATATTTGAATAACTAAATGATAATGCTGCAAACAAGCTTCTGTTAGAATTGCTTAGTGGAATATAAGAGATAGAAATGCCCTAAGACTAGAAAAAGGTAGCACTGAAAAATGTTTATCAAATGGAAAATGTATTGTCTAGATTATTAAGAAATAATTATCTTTTACAAAGCAGATTACTCATACGCAACATGATAGGATTACACAGAATGGTATATTTTAATTACCAATACGTTACTTTGAGAATGTTGTCCAATATAACAAAAACATTAAGAAAATAATATACATATAAACAGGAAGAAGTCTAAAACTCAGTCAACAACTTGAAAAATAACAGAGAAGTCACTAGGAGCCAATTCAAACCACTGTTCCCACTGTGAACACCCCGTATATGCCACTGTCGGGGTGTCACCTGTGCATGTGTGTGGGCTGAATAACAAGGTATTAAGTAAGGGCTTTTTAAAATGTGTAGCAAGACTGTCACTGTTTAAAGGTTTCTCTTCAAGTTTTCACTTTTTATACTTTCTTTCACTTTACAAAATTATAACAGTGGTGCTGGGGTAGACAATCACCTAAAAAGTTCTGAGGTCAAAGCAGTAGAAAAATCTTAGCTTGAGTTATAGGAATTCTTCCGACTCCAAGTCATTAGGGCGTAGAATTGTATTCAGTTGTACATCCTCTGTGGTTTTGGAGGGGAAAATAATTTCTCAATAATTTTCCAAGAATAAATATAAGCCACAAAGTAAAATGTATTTGAAACAAGATGTGATCTCATTTTAGATTATTTTTTAAGGAATGTTTAATTGATCTAAGTTATTATTTCAATCACTTCCAAATGACTGGCAAAAGAACAGCATTTTAAATCCAAGCGCATGATGAAGAAGTTGGCCTTTATCCTTTAGAATCTTGCATAGGTCAAAGTCACCCTGACGTGCTGCTATAGGAACTCTTCCCTGCAATTTATAAGCTACCCTCAGGTTAGTGTTCAGAGCTACAGCCTTCAACAAATCATGTCTGCTTAGATTAAAACAAATTCAAGGTAGATGCTGTCAACAATTTTAACTAAAGGTGTTAAGGCAATTGCTATTCATCTATTAAGCAAGCATGTGGTCTGTAAGCCTGGTTTCTTAAAAGTGTATTTTGTGTCTGACTTATTTTTAAATTAAAAAGAGTCAAAATTACAGCAAATGCAGTAGGAGTATAAAAACATTTGTAATTCTAATGGCAGCCTTTATATTTATTAAAATCAGAGCTTATGAGAGGAATTTGGAGACTAAAACGAAAGGTAACTTGATTCCAAATTTATGCAACGTGATCTCTTCTCCCCAGAGAAACTGATGGGAAATACAGTTAGGAGAAAGCTTCAAAAGTCATGTGTTTTCACTTTTTTCTTCATTTAGTCTTCTAATTTGATTCTTCAACTCCCCACCATCTTTTGACAGTGATAATGACATAATATGAGTATGCAGTTTAGTGCAAATTAGGTGTGAAGGTATCCAAAAAGATCGAATTTTATCTCCAAGAAATGTTGAGTGTTCAGACAGATTTTGTTACACAACAAAGTTTCAAACATTTGTTGAATCTTTCCCAGTGAAAGGGGGAAACTTCACAATATGGTTGTCTTTATTTATAATTAGCATTATTTATTTAAATATATGGCAGCAACAAGTCCAAAGAAATGAAGTATTCTTCCAAAATCATGGAGGATGATACCGACCAAATTCCTCGATAACATGGACTCTTTATTTCTACTGCATTTTTATGGGCTTATTGTGTAAAGCAAGAGATACACAACTAAAGGAAAATGTGTTCAATCATTTCTATTTAATATTAAAAATAGAAATAATCTATACATTTCACTGTTTGCCTGAACACCCCATTCTGTGTAGAAAGTTTACTTTCTGATAACTTGTATTTAGTTTGACTGGTAAGATGTAAAATGGGTTTTGCAGCATTTGTTTCTTAGTAAAAGCTTCTTATTATTCTGAAATAATTTGGTGCTTATTTTCTTTGTCATGGTGGAAACTAAGGATAATCTTAACCTTAATCAATTTCATCCAACAAAAGAGAACGGCACAGTTTCCTGTGCAACTACAAATTTTACTTCAGGGCTTGTTATTTTCACTTTTATTTATGTGACAGGGCATTTGCATAAAATACTGAAAGTAAACAAAAATTTAAGGTGCTGTTCATGTTAGACAGAGATGGTAGTATTATTAAGACACTGTGTCCGAAGATTTTATTTCTGGGTACTCTTATAATCATTGAATCTTACAATTTAAGACATTTATCATCTATAGAAATCCTTCCTTGAAGTAGGATTCTCCTGCATTGCATGCTCAAATGGCCGTGGGTCAGCTCCTTGATAATCTGAGTGACAAAACAATTACCTCATTAGGTAGCTATTTCCAAAACTATAAAATCTTCCCCTACACAATTACCATTAATTAGAAATGATGACTGCCAACCATGAATTGAATAAAATAAAATCAGAAAAAAATAAGAGAATTCAAATTGATGGCCAATTACAGAACTAATCTATCAAGATGTAAAGCCCTTCTGTTTGAAACAGTGAGCTAAAGGATTCCACTTGTAATGACAACCCTAAGTATCAAATTCTTAGGAAAGGATTTGACAAAATGTTCAAGTCAAACGCAGAATAAAGCCAGCAGGAAGAGACAGCTTGAAGAACCAAAGAGCTTCTTCACCTGGTTTACTGATCGTTCTGATGCAGTTGCAGATTAGTTAGGAGAGGTCATCAAAGATGATATCTGGCCAAATCCATCAGAGTACCACTTGGTCCTGACATGGATGACGAGGAAGGGGAAGGAGAAGAAGATGATGAAGAAGAGGAAGAAGGATTACAAGATACTGATGAAAAAGCAGAGGAAGGTGAAGAAGGTGAAGATGATGATGCGGGTGAGGAAGAAGAGGAAGACGAAGGAGAAGATGACTAATGACACTGATGGATTCCAACCTTCCTTTTTAAATTTTCTCCAGTCCCTGCGAGCAAGTTGTCTTTTGCTCGGCTGCCCTGTTTTTGAGGTCTGTTTTCTTCTTTATACCATGGTTCACAACTTATTTTGGGAGGAAATACCTTGAGCAGAATTCAGTGGGCAAAGAATCTCTATGCCTTTCTGTTCCAAATTCATTTTTATCCCTTTCTGTCTCAACAAAAACTTTATGGAATCAATGCCACCTTGCTCTGTTGGTGGCAGAAAAGAAAAACCTCTGCTCCCTTAGCTCTGCTGGAAGCTGAAAGGTGCTAGGCCCCTGTGTAGTAGTACATAGAATTCTAGCTTTTTTCCGCCTTTCTCTGTATATTGGACTCAGAGATTACACTGTGTCTCTATGTGAATATGGACAGTTACCATTTACCAACACGTATCTGTCTGCTTTCTCTTGTTTAAAAAAAAAAGAAGAAAAAAAACTTTAAAAAATGGGGTTACAGAAGGTCAGCAAAGTGTGGGTTTGAGATGTTTGGATGGGTTAAGTGGGAATTTTGACAACATGGCTTCTCCTTTGGCATGTTTAATTGTAATGATTAATAAACATCCTTGCTGTTTTAAGATGATACTTTTAAAATAAAATTCTCTCTTAATGATGACTTGAGCCCTGCCAGTCGATGGGAGAATGAGCAGAACCTGTAGGATCTCATTTGCAATTGCCATTCTCTATTGTAACTTTGTTCCTGTTTATTTAAAAATTTTTCTTTTTGTTTCACAGGAAAGATGATGCTCAATTTTAAACGTTAAAAGTGTACAAGTTGCTTTGTTACAATAAAACTAAATGTGTACATACCAAAAAAAAATTATTGGGAAAAATCTTAACAAGAAACGTGCAGAATATACCTGAAGAAGAGTTTAAGATTCTCCAGAAAAACATAAAAAATTAGAAGGCACACACAACTTTTGAAAACCAGCGACTGGTTTTCCCTAGTGTGTCACAATGTTCAATATGCTTTCAGTAAAATCCCAACCAGAATACTTTTAAATCACCAAATAGTAAAGTTGATGTGCAAATTAATATGTGAAAACAGCAGACTTCTGAAGAAGCATCTTATATTACTTTGTTTAAATTTATTATGAAATATTTCATACATACAAAATAGTATTTATGACATATGAAATATAAAGTCGAATAAAACACTGCCCAGCTTAGTAAATTAAATGTTATCAATAGATTTTCTTCAGTATTATTCCCTCTCTTATATCCAAGAGATTTCAAAATGTCCCATTATTTGTATTTCTCAGCCTTCTCTGTCAGACCCCTCTTCATCTCCTGCAAATCCTCTCAGGCTCGCCTCTTGCTACAGACACAGAGGAGGCAGGCAGGACAGTGGAGGCTTTGTCAGGCTTCCTGCAGGTGTAAATCACTGCCTAGAGTGTAAAGAGAGGGCCCTGACGATGCCACTCACAGGTGCAGGCATGTTAATGCCTCCAAAGAGGAGAGTTTTGAAAGACGTTTTATGAGACGTCTTACAAGGTCCCATGGGATGGAGAACAAGCAAAGTGCAGTAGTAATCCTTCTTGACTGTTTCACTCACTTACCCACCCACACGAACGACAGGCAATTAGATCTTTGTCTCAGTCTCAGCTCTCTGGACAACATACACTTGGCACATAGCTTTTATTTTTCTTTTTTAAAAATATGGCTATTTATTTTAATTTTGCCCTTTGCCTGAATTCTCTAAATGAAAGAAATTCTTTGAAGTGTTTTGGGACTTATTTCATGATGTGGTACAAGTTCAGTGTTTGTAAACGCATTGTATCCTACAAACGAATAAATATTCTCCAACTTTCATGGAGAATACTGTATATGGTTCTAAGTTTGGCATTTAAAGTGTTTTTGACACTCACTCCTCTCACTTTTCTTTTGCTCTGTTTTTAGTGTCTGATAATTTCCCTTCCTCTTTTGGTCAGCCTTTAATTTTTCCTTAAAGAAATGTACCTGTATAAACATATATAGATAGATGTAGATACGGAGATACAGATACAGATATACATGGATAGATATAGTTCTTAAAAGTGCTGGTTGAGGTGTATATGTGTTAAAAATGAAGCACTTTTTTCCTCTCACTTCCTCAGGAGAAATGACAGATGAATTACAAACTTTTTGAATTACTAATTATCAAAGATGTACATCTCACTGTAGATACAAAAGCAAATTGATGAAAATATAAAGAATAATAGTGAAAGAACTACACCTCATCATAGTCCCCTTTTTCTTTCCAATACATAAATATTTCCTTCCCAAGGAAGTATAATGACTAATTATAAACTCGATACATCAATATTCCTTGAATAAAAAGCTTAATTTTAAAATAAAAATAAATGGTATACCTAAGATGAGGACGACTGTCCCCGATAGAGGAGGTACAAACATAGTGACCCAAATTCTCCAAGTCACAATTAACTCTAGGACTGGGATTGTTTCCAAAATGCTCAGTTGTACCCTTTACACTTACTCTCATCCCCAAGAGCAATGCAGTTAACTATTACCATGTTACCAGGAGTCAAGTCCCAGAGGATTACAATGCAGGTTACAAGGCATGCAATGGAAGAAATAGAGAATAGAAAAGAAAGTGAAAAGCCATGTTTCTGTCGTTAGCCTATACCAGAATCTTGTTCAACACAGGCAGCTGGGAGGGGAGCCAGGCCCAGAGTTTCTGACTCAATAGGTCTCAGAGGGGCCTGAAAATGTGCATTTTTAACAAGTTTCCAGGTGATGTTGCTGGTCTAGGGATCAGAATTTGAGAACAGCTAGTCTAGGTTTGAAACCAGGGCAATTCAAATTGTGGCCCATGGACCAGAGTCAGTCTGTGAACTGTGATTACTTATCTGTGATGAGATAATTACAGACATTCAGAATAAGAACTTAGAAGAGTTTTTAACAATATGATAAAGTAATTTTGTGTCTGCTATATTTAACAATACACAGTTTGAAGATGTATTTTCAATGTCTTTTTTTAGAAATTAATTTTTGTTGTATTTCATAAATGCATCGTTCTGTGCTGTGTCAAAGGCAAAAACCAACCGGTCGTTCTCCACAGATAGTTTGAGGTGCACTGGGCCCAGTGAAAAGTGATAAAATATCTGTTCAATAAACAAAATAGTACGTGAGCAGAAATGGAAGAGATGTGATCAATGAGTACCTAGATGAGAGTTAAATGTTAAGGGTTGGGTCTCCCATCATAGAAGCAAAGGAAGGAGAAGCACCTACATGAGAGAACCATAAATGTCAGAGTTGGAAGGGATCTTAAAATCATTTAACAGAACTCACTCGTTTCATAGACACAACTTCCACTCCGCTAGTCAAGTTCAGCCAGTATAAGCAAAAGAAGTTGGTAGGCAATGCACTGTAAAACTAAAACTGTAAGACGTAAGTGTATTCATCCTGACTTTAAAGACTGGGAAGTTGACCTACAGATCATTTATAGTATGCCTCACAGCTCATAAGGTACAGACCCAACTCTCATTCTAAATCTCTTTCCAGCAAACATGATAAATCCGCAGTTTACATGGAATTGAACAAGTAATGGTAGGATACATTGGTTTGCTGTCCCCAAAATGTTTTATAAAATTATACTGTCAGTTTCATTATTTCCCAGCTTTTTGCCAGTAGCTAGATTAGTTTTCACAAATGGCCCTGTAATCTTGTTCAAAAAAAATCAACTCCTGCGGTAAACTTGGGCAGTAACAAACTACTTAGGCTTCCTACTTTAGCACATATAGAAAGTATGCTGTTACTTCCCAATAAACCATAGCACGGTCTTAAACAATTTTGCATGTCTTAATATCTTGAACTATTTAAAATCCCATCATTTATCTCTTCTCTAGATGCCTTTCCTTTCTAAAATATATATTACTTTAAAAAATTCTCTATGAGCAAGAATAAATGGCTTAGAATACATTAATATAAAATGCATGTCATTTATACATATATTTACAATCTTTTTTGCCTAGAATCATCTAGATGGCAATCTTTAGTGTAACAACCCAAGTAATATTTTACTGTAATGGAGGCAATAAAAATATAAAATTTACCACAATTTTGAGATTGCAAATGTTTTTTGTAATGATTATCTATGATAGTGAAGTAGATTGAAAAGAAATAACTAAGCATTGCTCTTTCAGAATTAACACTATAAAAAGTGTGAAAAACGGGACCTCCACTGACTTTCATTCTATTCTACTGTGCCTCTTAGCAACCCAGAATTTAATGCTTCCTGTCTTGATTACCTAGTTCAAGCTCCCTAGGCATCAAATCACATAATGAGGTCACAAGATCCCTCCTGGCTTCTTAAAATATTAGTAAGTCAGTCAGCAACAGAGAATTGGCAAATGAGGAGAGAAAAAATGTGAATCAAATGAGGAAAATGAGACACTTTGATATTTACTCTGTATTTTCCAACCACAGTAACTATTCTAAAGCTTCACTTTTTCTTTTTCCCCCTTAAAATTTTATTATCATGAAACTTCTTCATGCAGAGAGGAAACAACTAACTATACATAGATTAGTGTTCAAATCATCAGAAACCAAAGATGTTAAATTAAAATATATTTTTGTGATGTGGATATGGAGAAGTACAGACAGGATTGATCCACTGTTGCATTCCTATACGTTAATAATGAATTAGCAGAAAGAGAATTCAAGAAAATAATCCCATTTACTATCAAAAAGAATAAACTACTGAGGAATAAATTTAACCACAGAGATGAAAGACCGGTACTCTGAAAAATATAAGACGGTGATGAAAAAAGTAGAAGACAATGCAAATAAATGGAAAGGTATTCCATGTTCCTGGAACATCTATGCTACCCAAAGCAATCTACAGGTTCAATAAAATCCCTATCAAAATATCCATGGCATTTTTCACAGACTAGAACAAATAATCCTAAAACGTGTATAGAAACACAAAACACCCTGAATAGCCAAAGCGATCTTGAGAAAGAAGAACAAATCTGGAAATATCACACTCTCTGACTTCAAACCATCCTACAAACTAAATAATTCAAAACAGTATGGTACTGGCACAAAAACAGACACATAAATCAATGGAACAGAATAGAGAGCCCAGAAATAAACCCATGCACATATGGTCATTTAATCTACAACAGAGGAGGCAAGAATATACAATAGGGAAAAGACTGTCTCTTCAGTAAGTGGTGTTGGGAAAACTGGAGAGCTACACATAAAAGAATGAAACTAAAACATTTTTTCATCCCATATATAAAAATAAACTCAAAATAGATTACAGACTTAAATATAAGACAAAAACTGAAACCATAAAACTTCTAGAAGAAACATACACAGTATGCTCTTTCTATTAGAAAGATCTAATAGATCTTTCTCTTCAGGCAAGGGAAATAAGAGCAAAAATAAACAAATAGAACCTAATCAAAAGCTTTGACACAGTAAAGGAAAACATCAACAAAATGAAAAGGCCACTTACTGAATGGGAGACATCTGCAAACAATATGTCCAAAAATGAGTTGATAACCAAAATATATAAAGAACCCGGACAACTCAATATGAAAGAAGTCCATTAAAAAAAAATAAGCAGAGGACCCGAATAGGCAATTTTTTCCAAAAAATACATACAGATGGCCAACAGGTACATGAAAAGATGTTCAATATCACTAGTCATCAGGGAAATACAGATAAATCCACAATGAAATATCACTTCACATCTGTCAGAATGGCTATTATCAAAAAGGCAACAAATAACAAGTGTTGGTGAGGATGTGGAGACAAAGGAACCCGAGTATACAGTGGGTGGAAATGTAAATTGGCACATCCACGATGGAAAACAGTATGGAGGTTCCTCAAAAAAATTAAAAATATAACTACCATACAATCCATTCCTGAGTAAACACTCTTATTTGAAAAGATATTTGTACCCTAATGTTCATAATGTTCAGCGTTATTTATGATAGCCAAGATATGTAGGTAACCTAATTGCCCATCAACAGATGAACGGATAAAGAAGATGTGATGCATAACAAAGTATTAATCAGTCAGAAAGCAGAATGAAATCTTGCCATTTGCAACAACATGGATGGACCTGGAGGAGAATATGCTTAGTGAAATAAATCAGATAAAGACAAACTCTGAATGTTTTCACCTATGTGTAGTATCTAAAAAAACAAAACAACTAAGCAACTGTAACAAAACCGAAACAGAGTCACAGGTACAGAGAACAAACTAGTGGCTACCAGAGGGGAGGGGGGTGAGGAGTGAGGTGGGGGGGAAGTGTCAAAACAGGCGAAGGGGATTAAGAGGTACAAACGACCAGTGATAAAATACATAAGTCACAGGGATGCAATGTAGAGCACAGAAAATATATCCAATATTTTATTATAACTTTGGACAGTATATAATCTACAAAAATAATGAATCACTATGCTATACACCCGAAACTAATATTCTAAGTCAACTATCCTTCAAAAAAATCAACCAGTCAGCACTGCATGGCCAAAAAGTTTCAAAAGCACTGTACCCAGAATATAAAGGGTAAAATACCCAGGCATCTTCTTTATTAGAGGGATAGACCTGAAGTTGTGCTTATTTTGTAATTAATGGAAGAAGGCCCTCTTTGAAAGTTTTGTTTGAGGGTCAGTAATTAAACATATGCTTTGAAAGAAGGTCAGTAATTAAACATATGCTTTGAAAGAAGGTCAAGAATGACCAAAATAATCATTTTTGAGTATTAATTTTAGTACCAGTGAAAACAGTTCTTAATGAAATATAAAGAAAGAATACTAACAGTGTTCATTCTACTTGCCCATCCACTTCTGGGCAACAACTCCCCTAGAAACATCACTTTTAATGTGTTCATTTTATTTCAAAGAAGTGATACACGAAGGATGAGAGCTTATTTTGCCTGAAGCACTGACTAACAAAATAAGAAATAATCCTCTCCGTTTTATCAATGGATGATGAAACAATTGTGGTAGAATAGCCTTGAGTGCTGGGGGGTGGGGGAACCACCACCAAGCGCACCTCAGCTTGTACATCCATGATGAACATAGAGCTAGCTGAGTGCCTGCCATTCCCGAAGAGGAAGGTGGAAATGACAAATGGAAATCTGAGAATAGAGATAATGAAGACAAAATATTATGGTTGCATTTGAGGCTCTAAATGGGGCTTCACCACTTAAAGGAAAAGTTAACACTTTAGTGTTGTCAGACTATAGCTATCCATGATTTCAAACCCAACAATCTGGTACTTCAGTAGGTCACATCTTGGAGGCATCCACCAAAAAGTGTCCAAGATTACTGACTTACATGGATGATAGCACTTCAAAAACATTTGGCTTTATCAGATTAGGACCTTCTTTTAAATCTGTTTTAACAATTAATGCTTAGTTTCACATAACTAGATTGCATAATTTTTTTTCAAAAACCCCCTTCACACGAATATATTATCTGTTTAATACACTATGATTCACTGTGTTTAGAGCAGTGTAGCAACTAGCTTTGTGCTTTGCATAGTTCTTGAGTGTCTGACGAAAAGCTAAGTTCTATAATGTGCCTGGGCATAAACATTATATTGAAATATGGCTGTGAATATTTCACAGCAATATTATTAATTAGCTCCTCTAATTTGCCATATCACCTAGATTTTAAAATTACTTTCATCTTTTGCTTTTATCACCTTGTTTCCTTCAAAAGAGAATGGTCTTGTTTCTTCAGGCCTACATTTTACTGTTGACCTTGAGGACATATAAAGGGGATGCCCTATTCACAGGTGAAGAAAGGTTATGAAAACCTGGTTTTCTACTACTGGTAGAAGACTTCATTTTAGCATAATGTAAAGCAAACACATATTCTTCCAATAAACACTACCCAAGCACTGGGTTAATAATTCATTTATTCAGTCTGTCAGTCAACAAGCCTTAGGTGTTTATGGTATTCCAGGCTCTGTGCTAGACTCTAAAGATAAAGGATAAATCCAACATAGTTCAGTAAACGAATAAATGAATAATTGCGAAAAACAGTAAATCAATGAATGATTGATTTGAGACAGGATTGCCTATTTATTCAACAGCATTAAATAGATAACCCTGAGAGCTGAACAATCTTTTTTGAATGGATGGATCAAATAAGGAAGAAAACAATGCCTCCATGTGAAATTTCCATTCTTCCACAGAGGTGTTTGACCACAGATATCTGCTTTCATTTGGGGTCCACATTAGTAGGGTAAATGGGTAGGTGGCTCTTGTTACCTTGTTAAACTGACAAGGTACTAATTAGTGATTTCCCAATTAAAATGTGATGCTTGTGTGTTATCTTTTGCTGCTAAGATGCCTTTTACTTCTAACGACTATCTGAACATATGAAGATTTTGTCAGAATAATAAAACCCCCATCAAATATCTTAACCTTTCTATTCTATGAAAAGAGAATGCAGCAGTAGTTGAACTTCAGAGAACTTTGGAATCCTTGTTTGGGGCCTCCCAAATGATAAACAGGGGTGTAGGATCTAATAAAGTCATACCCAGAGATCAAAGCTTGTGAATGTTTCAAAGTCCATGAGGCTTTGTTGAAGGGAGAGAAAGTGAAGCTGTGTAACTTTAAATGTAGGAGGATTTTACTTGGAAGCCTAATGCAGAGAAAAGAAGGGTGGAGGGATTCCTTCTCTCTTCACTTTTCCTTTACCACACCAGGCTGGCACCAGCAACTCACATTCTCTGCTGCCCTGGGGTCACTGAAATTTATTTTAAAACTTCAAAGAATTGAATAATATGCATTCTCTAATGGAGTCATGAGACGAGGTAATAATAGTCCAGCGTATTCAAGCAGAACTGTTTGCCTGAGCAATGGCAGAATCTCAAGACAGGGTAAAAGTTAATGCCGTATTCATTATTAGGGTGTTGGTGGAGTAACAGACATTGCCCAAGAATTTCCAACCTCAGGGTCATTTCGTGTGTGCGTGTGTGCATATGCATGTATGTATAGATATCTATATGTGTGTACATATATGTACATCTAAGAGTATTTCTTGGATTTCCAATTTGTCAATGGCTCTTTAATCAACTGATTTCTGATGAAATTGACAATTCTTATGAATCAGACGAGCAAAAATTAAAAAGCTTTCCAATATACTTTGATGGAAAGGTTGTGGAGAATGTCTCATAAATGGAGAGCAACTTAGAAATATCTATTAACTATAAAAATCCATTTGCCATTTTACATAACAATTCCCCTTCGAGGTATTTAACCCTCAGGTTAAATACCTCACCCCACACATAAAAGAAATGGGGTTTTTAAGATTATTGTGGTAAACAAAGAGTGGAAACACCTAAGAGTCCTCTACAGGATACTCCCTAGAGCATACCATGCTCCTCTAAAAGGGAATGAAGATGCAATATGGAAAAATCTCCAGGATATGTTGTGAAGTGAAAAGAGCAAGGTGCAGTGGAGTAGGTGTAGTATGTTAAATTTTGTGTAAGAAAGGAAGAGACATAAAAATATGTAAAAATATTTGTTTGCATTTGCTGACATACTGGAAAGATACACAAAAAACTAATAAGAATGGTTACCTGTGGGGACAGTGATAGGAATAAGAGACAAAGCAAAAATGAAACTGACCAATGTATGCCTTTTTAATCCCATTTTTATATTTTAAGGATATGAATGTATTACTAGTCAAAATTGAAGATGTATAAATAAATTAGCATTTGATTTTTTTTTTTTTTTCAGGTATGCGGGCCTCTCACTGTTGTGGCCTCTCCCATTGCGGAGCACTGGCTCCGGACGCGCAGGCTCAGCGGCCATGGTTCACGGGCCCAGCCGCTCCGCGGCATGCGGGATCTTCCCGGACTGGGGCACGAACCCGTGTCCCCTGCATTGGCAGGCGGACTCTCAACCACTGTGCCACCAGGGGAGCCCTAGCATTTGATTTTAATCTTTACCTTTGCAATCTTGACCTCGGTAAAATGACATTCTCTGTGGTCAGGTGATGTTCAGAAGTCCCTGTAGCAAATTACCTTGTCATGCCTATAAATTCTTCTTGGATTTTGTGATGGTAAAGTTGGATGTAATCATTTAACATTCTTAAAGATCCACTTTGATTTTTGTGTTGGTCATTAGGGGTGTCCATCAATATTCTGATTCTCCTTCTTCCACATCTATAAAAGGACCATATTTTTGCTGCTTTTATTGAAATTAGGTCATATTACGTGTCTTTATTTGACTAATGAGATATGAATGAAAGTGGCATGCCACTTCTAGGCAAAGGTATTTAATCACCAGAGCAACAATCCTTTATCCTTGCTGAAATTATTTTGGAGGCCTATATGAAAATGAATTTTCCATCAGCCAGGTCCTTAAAGTGTCTTAGAAAGCAAGTTTACTGGCTGACCCATATTCAACGTGCAATATGAGAAAGAAAAGGAAAAAGACAAGAAACTGAAAGCATTTATTTGCAAGAGGTCTTTAGCTCTGACCAAAAAATAATGTTCTCTGATCTGAAGACTCGGGGTTTAGCCTATAGGGGATATACATAAATCTTTCTCATCATGATTTGATGATACTAGCCATTTAAATTTAACTCCAAGTAAACAAAAATTGCTATTTGGTAAGATATGCAGACTTGGAAGAGATGAAGGACTGACGAGAGAATTTGAGTGCCTAATTCCCTCATCAGTCATCGTTCTCACTGTACATCAATTACTAACCAATCACCTAGAAGACAGCATTAGTCAGTCACTCCCTAGAAGGCTGATACCTTCTAAGTACAAGGGAAACATCCAGATTCCAGGTCTACAGATTTCAAGGTCAGACTCAGAATCACATGATCCTGTCTGAGCAACATATTAGCATCTTGCAATGAGCCCTCGGGCTCACCACTCTCTAACCACGGCCCTCAAGATGACATCCACAACACACTTTTGATGAAACAGAGACCGTTATCCTAAAATCATCATTATTTTCATATAAAAAAATTTAAAATCCAACCTATCAAAATTTACATGCCTATCATGTAACTATAAATTTATGTAGTACTGTTTTACATATCTTATAGGAAAAGAGTAGAAAGGCAAACTGTCGAGGTATATGATCAATAAGAGTATCAGAACAAATAATTAAAATAATTCTATTCAGGCTGAACATTAGCTAAATCTCAACAGGATTCACTGGCCAATTTGGTTTTTGAAGGTTTACAGGTGAAAAAATGTTCAGATGCGAAAAGGTTTACAAGTGAAAACAAGATCTATAAAAGCTCCAATCTAATAAAAGCACACGAAAGTGCTGCTCATTTTGTTCTCACTTTCCTACAGTTCAATTAGGTTGTCAAAATTAAAATGAGGTTTAACACAAGTCAAATTTCCTCCTTTCAAGGCAGCACTCAAGATTTTTCTTTGAATTTTATAAGTTGTTGCTGACAAAGAGAGTACAGATGAAGAGCTGAATTGGAACATTCAAGGAATCACATATTCATAAAGTTAAAACCTTTTCCTGAAGTCTTAAAAAAAAAACAGTATTAGATAAGTGAACTTCCCTTAAAATGAGATACGAACGTGGAATTTACATTAGCTGTAGGCTACTATGTAAATCACTATGGCCATGCTGAAAGATGTAATGTAGCTCTAGTCTTATGACATACCCACTTAGTCTTATTTTCAGCTTATAACTTTAACACTTAGAAATATTCCTATCACAAAGAAAAGGTGAGATTTATTCTTTGAACAAAACCAACAAAGCCAATTCTCTAAATATGTCATTTCGGTCTTTGAAGAACATGAGAAACACTTTGGTGACTCTTAACGCTCACCCCTACCTTTCTCCTCCATCAACTTTTCTTCCCCACCTTCCTTCTTCTTCCTCCACCCTTCCGGCCCCTTTCTTTCTTCTTCCCCTCATATTTCCCTGCTACTCCTACTTCTCCTGCTCTTTCTCCCCCTCCCCAACTGTTTCTCTCTCCCTTTCTCACCATTTTGCCAGATGTGCAATTCCTGCTTCAGTGACAGTATCAATAATTAAGGCAATGGAACAAGAAAACAGCTCCGATGAGAGATCTGCAGATGAACCAACATGGTTTGTTTAGGATCTCATTTACAACTTGTAATAGCCAATATCAAGGAAACAATATAGCAAAGAGCCTTTATTTATGTATGTGTGTACGAGTGTATTTATGTGCACATGTCCATATTTAGATAGCTTGAAAATCATACAATAATACAACAAAGTATTAGCATCTCTACACTTAATGTCTTCCAGACAAAAAAGACGCTTCTCTGCTGACTGAATGGAATAAAGTGTAATTGTCACATGAAATTCATGACTTGGGAAAGGGGAAACATTAACATCAAATATGGCAACCATACAGCTGTGCTAAAAGAAGGGAAGACTCTCCTTTTCGCTTTACTGCTTAATGTTTTATTCCCAGAGCACAGAGTTGCTAAAACTGTCCACAGCTGCAAAACCACTGTCCTCCTTTCATTTAAGGATAGTGGCACATCGAAGCCTCCTTCCTAAACACTCTGTTGTCCTGAAAGAATGCAAAATACTAACTAACTGTATGGGGTTAGATACTAAGTCCAGTGATTTTGAATCATTGTTGATTTCTTTTTACACATTTTAGAAGAAATTTTATTTAGAAAATTTCCAAAAGCAGCTGATTAAAAAATTAAAAAAAAACAAAAAACATCAAAACACCCAACAAAGACATGATGGCTGTAGCAGCTTGCCTCTAAGCTATCATTAATACGTGTGTCTGGCTCTGTGTAGTTGGGATGGAACAGTCTCCTTGACTCCAGTGCATTCACACACAATACTAGCAACCACTGTTAGCAGCAGAGTCCCTATACTATGGGGAAGAAAAAAATGCAAAAGAGGAACAAAGAAACACAATTCCT
The DNA here is from genome assembly GCF_059928025.1 of Delphinapterus leucas. Taxonomy (NCBI): domain Eukaryota; kingdom Metazoa; phylum Chordata; class Mammalia; order Artiodactyla; family Monodontidae; genus Delphinapterus; species Delphinapterus leucas. The sequence goes on along the minus strand of NC_143137.1, from coordinate 65,945,992 downwards.
GCTGTGTAGAGCTTACAATGAGCCATATTCAATTCTTTTCTCAGCTTTTGAAACTGGAAAGTAAAACTTTATCTCAGCTTCCAAAATACTAAATCTTGTTAATTATAACACTAAAATGATATAAACAGATGAGTCACTTCAGAAAACTGTTTCTCTGAGGAATTGCTGAAATCATTCATTCTTTCATGTCATGTATCACTATGCAGTAAAGGACACTGCAGTAAGTGCTGAAGAGACATGAAGAAGCCTAAGACAGCCCTGGTTAATACACGGTATAGGAGGAAGAAGATGGATACAAGGTAAGTGAGAATTACATGGTTAAGAAACAACAGCTGATCGCTCATCTGACATGGTACAGTGACAAGAAAATGGACTTGAAGTTAGATGAATTAGGTTCTGAATATCTATTCCAATACTTGTGTTAGCAGATTTAAACTTATCCATAAAACAGGAGAACACTCAATTTGCAAAACACTGCATGTATGTTGACTTAATAACACACTTCATGTGAAGAGCCTTCTACACTGCTTGCCCTATAGTGGTCACTGTATATGTGGCAGGGATCATTTGTAATTAAAGTGGTGTTGAGCTATTTGAAACAGTTAATGACAAAAATTTAAATAAATAAAAATCTATTTAATTAACATCTATAGATGGCATTGTTACTTTGACATTCTAAAAACCTTTTAATATTTAACATATTTAAGTTCAGGTAGCTTTTTGTTTTTGTTTTTTTTGCGGTACGCGGGCCTCTCACTGCTGTGGCCTCTCCCGTTGCGGAGCACAGGCTCCGGACGCGCAGGCCCAGCGGCCATGGCTCACGGGCCCAGCCGCTCCGCGGCACGTGGGATCCTCCCGGACTGGGGCACGAACCCGTGTCCCCTGCATCGGCAGGCGGACTCTCAACCACTGCGCCACCAGAGAAGCCCTCAGTTAGCTTTTTTTTTTTTTTATAGCCAATTAGATCTTGAGAGTTTGGTATTCACATTTCAAAATTCTGCACTTTAGAGTACATCTGCTGACAACAACCCAACTTCTAAAATAGCGCTACCCAAACTGTCATCACGTATCTTCTCAATTGCATCATGCCAGCTGAGTAACTTATTTGATAAGAAAGACTTCAGTTGCTAACCTTTTGTCCATAACATGGTGAGACATCCCTAGGAACATTCTTTTATGCCTGTTACTGGCATATGCCAGTATTACTATTATAATATTGCCAATATTACTATGATAAGCACTAAAAGAAATGCTACTGTTTTTCTTAAGCACAGTATTTTATATTTTTTAGCAGAGGTTCATGTGAATTAACTCATAAATTTAAATATACTGGCACTAAATGTCAGTATTCACTAATCTAATATATTATGGATGGAATAGACAATAAGTAACATAAATGAGTTCAGATAAAGAAGACAGTTATCAGAAGGCAGAGAATGATAATGACTGGAAATGCTACTCCAGATCTAATTTTACTCAGCAAGAGTGATGAATTATGTTTCACAGCCTCACATCTGCTCTTCTATATTACTCTAATTTTTTTAATCCTGAAAATTGCATTTCTGACTCCTTTCCCAGTTGTTTTTCTCTTGCTTTCTCCCAGTAGGGGACACCGCCTGGAAATAGAGAGACAGGAAGAAGGGAGATGCATTGGGGTCAGGTTTCTCCAGGGACTGACTACTCAAGTAGTAGTGATTCAGGGCAACAGGCTGGTAGCATCCAGACCAAAGGTGCTATCAACTTCTTAATCTGGGGATAGTACATGATCTTCCTGCTGGTTCTTTCAACACCTTTACAACAAATACCTTGTACTTACTGCCCTTTGTTTGAAGTATCAGAATATGATTCCCGATTTTTTTAATTGACATCTACTAAATACAGTTGATGAACCTGTATATCCTTATCTTTGTCAAGTTCAAGAATATTTGAAGCACAAGGATAACCAAGAAAGAGGAGTCTGGGAAAGTCAGATCCAAGTGTCACATTCAACTTGTAGGAGACAAATTCCACAGAGTTCAGAAGAATAAAAGCTAACCTCAAACTCTTGAAATGAATATAGTACGAGACCATTGGGCTTTTCTCAAGAAGGAAATACTATCATGATGTTTTGATTGTGAAAGTATAACTTCAGTAAAGGTAAACCCAGATGAAGCACAAAATGTGCAACCTCAGGCTGGCAGTGGCAACTAAAAAGAGTGTTTAGTAGTAGTGATGACGATGGTGATAACGACCACCCTCACCACCCTGCTGACTGGAATTCCAAAGTGAGGTTTTCTTAGTAAGGACAGCAAAACTAACTTCTTTTAAACTAGGAGAAAAACCTTGGGGATGGGTATCCCTACTTCCTCTAAGGGAGTGATATTTGGGAGACATCTCTTTGAGCGAACGAAGCCAGTTCACCCTCCCTCATAGATAATGACTTTGTAAGTGAGGGCTTTTTAATTTTTCAACTCCAACCAACGTTCTTCTTTCACAAAACTCACACATAATACAGAATATTCAAAGAACTGCTCTTTAATCATAACTTTATACCCATCAAAAGTCTAAATTCTGTGATCCTAACGGAAAGCTGATAAAATGCTACTCCAAGAAAGGTTCTCTAAATGCCAAAGCTGAGCGTAAGCAAATCCACACTCTTGAAGTGTCCATCTCCATCACACACTCCTGAGTATGATTAAAAACTTGTTCTCTTTGTGGGGTCCTCTTAGAAATTGCTAAGTTTGCCATCACGCCTAGAATTTACACTCTATGTACAATTTTCCTAAGGAAGAAGATAAGGTAAAAGTAATCCCCAAAGAGCAAGACTCCTCGGCACACCCTACCTCGGGTCTGATGTAAGAGAACTACTGTTCACTTACAGGCCATTGATGACAAATTCTTGCAACATCACTTATGCTGAAAGATTTGTGGAAAGCGAAAATGTGTTTGAGCTGGAAATGACTTAAAAAGTCATATAATAAAACTACAGAGTTAAAGTCAAATACACAACTTGCATGAATTTTGAAAATAAGAGAGGTGAATTCTCACTGCATTGTGCTTGTTTATTTTTGTTTCTCTATTTTACTTTAGCAAACAACTTCAGGCTATGTCGCTAGACTGGTAGAAATTATCTTTACACAATCACCCCACTGGGACAATTTTATGGAAAAGTCTGCCAAGTTCTGTTCCTTTCATTGATTTTAAATTACTGAAAACTGCAGATGGTTATAACATTAGCTTCTTGTATCTAATGCTGATCTAAGAACTCTTAGTTTATATGCTCAGCTCTGATTCGACTCAGTTGAATTCTTGAGAAACAGGAAGAAAAGTCGTCTTATACATATAAGAAGGCAGCTAGGGAGACAGGCAGCCACTAGTGGACATTTACACCTGTTGCAAACTGAGCAATTGCTCTGAACACTGCAATTTTTCCTGAACTATTTCGGTCATGCACAATGCTTATGTTCTTTCTGTTCGTAGTAACAGCTGCCAAATAGATTTTGGGGGGTGGGGTTAGATACACTCCTACAATTTTGCTCCCAGGATATAATGAAAGCAAGCCTCACAACACATATTCACAAAGCATTCATTATCAAGCAAGCCTAAACCGTTTGTACAGCCTGATCTGTAAACTCCATGTATCCTATGATCTCGAGACAGAGCTAACAACCTTCCTGAGACAGGATTCTATGACGCTTGAGCCAGAATTAGACAGGAAGAAACCTTCCAGAAACCGAGTTCTTGTTTCAAGGTCCTTAAGGGATCCCATCCTAAAAATGCCTTGCTAGATTTCTATATTTTAGGCAGTCCACATATCTTGAATGCCTTTAATTTCACCAGTGAGAGCCATCATGTGAATAACTCAGTATATTCGATGTGTTAACTCACTGTGCTAATTAGCAAAAGCTTCAAATGTTGTCCAAGGCACAGAGAGCTGAAGTGCTTCTATTAAGTACTTCGGGAGGGTAGCCATTCAGAAATACTACTAAGAGAGTAAGAAGTGGATTTGCTGATAGAACAGCCCTTAGAAGTGAAATCTTAACTAACATGTACTTTCTTAAGTTCACATTGTTCATGCTGAAAGATTCTGAAGTAAATTCCAGTTATTATAACAATATACTTCTGTTTTTCTTTTGGCTTCTCCTACTCTAAATATGATCTTCACTTTTCCCAGTTTTCAATATCTGTGTCCCAAAGTACCAGCTGTTATGGGGAAAAAAGTTTAAATATGTAGATGGATTAACATAAAGTTCATTTTTTACGGAATACTTGTTATTATACAAAGGGAATTAGTAGTTTGAAGGAGGATTTACCCAGACTGGTTTGGGATCCCACATAATAATGGATTTTGTTGTTGTTTTAGAATAGGGTAAAAGTATTTCTGAACGTGGCTCAGTTGCTAATGGGAAGAAAACTCAAAATACTGAGATAAGCCTTGTTTCAAACACAAGTTAAGGGTTTCATTAACTTACTGTAAATCTTTAACATTTCTCAAGTGTGTGTGAGGTAGAAACAGAGTGATTATATGGGTTTGATGATATCTATAAAAATTTGGTAGTCAGTACTTGGACATTTTATTTCCTTTTATTTGCTTATATCTTTAACCTCACATTGAAGAAATGCAAATTAACTATCATTCAAAACTTGCTACTCAAAGTGTAGTCTGCTGGCCATGCTCTGGGTGCTTGTTAGAAAGACAAATTATGGGGTTTACCTCAGTCTCAGGGAATCAGAACGTCTTGGGGGATAGCCAGCAATGTAAGCTTTAACCTGGCCCTCAAGATGGCTTGGTGGCCATTAAAGTGTGAGAAACGTTGATCTAAAAGTTATCAAGTATCTCCAGAGTCACTTCTTAGTATTCAAACCAAATCTTTTAGAGTAAAAGATAGCCATTTAAAATATTATTTGGGGCTTCCCTGGTGGTTCAGTGGTTGAAAGTCCGCCTGCCGATGCAGGGGACACGGGTTTGTGCCCTGGTCCAGGAAGATCCCACATACCGCGGAGCGGCTGGGCCTGTGAGCCATGGCCGCTTGGCCTGCGCGTCCGGGGCCTGTGCTCTGCAACGGGAGAGGCCCGCGTACCGCAAAAAAAAAAAAAGTATTATTTGATAAATCCTCTCACTCTCACTGTGTGATTAAAAGCATAAAACTTAAAAATAGTTACAGCTTTTCAAAAAGTGGTTTGTGTTATCTGTAATACGTACATAAAAACACTGGGGAAGCTTACTAGAGAGAGAGAAGGACATTTCTCCTCATATGAGATGTTAGCCTGGAAGGGCTTATAATTCATTTTATCTCAAATGTTCACGGATGTGTGAGTTCTCCCCACCCTTGAGCACCAGATCTTGAGCTTTGTAAAATCTTATCATAGGGACAGTAGTTTCAATAATAACTTTAAAAGTAATACCAAATCAGTTAAATCAACTTTGAAAGACTCAAAAAGATCCATGATTTATACGATCCTATAAGTATGTGAGGCATTTACGTTGATAACAATGTGATCTAAAATAAGCAAACTAATCCATATATGATTATACTTTCTGGCATTTAAGTTGATTCAGAAAATTAGATTATATTGTTTAATGTGCATTAAGTCCTAAGACTAGTCTTTTAAGTGGTTTAAATATTAATCAAGACAGCAGAGGAAACACTACATTTCTAGAAGAAAACAAGCTTTGGAATAAAATCACATTGTAAATGTTTTACTTTAATTGATTCCAAAGTTACTGTACTGAAGAATTTATAACTACTAAGTGTTTAGTTTAATGTGAAATACTCAAAGCTTGCCTATAATTATTTAAAATTATAATAAAGTATTAATATAGTATTTTAAAGCAAAAATAATAAAAATGTTATATAGCTGAAACACTGAATTTAAATAATAATGAAGTCAACCAGTAGTTAAACAAAAATCATGTGATTTTCTCCGTAATTAAGGATATAAAATGCTATCAATAGTAACTTACCTTAGCTATATATGTTGAGTGTCTGTGTTTAGGTTCTGTTATAACTATCTTATATACTTATATACTAGAAAGTTATCTTGATTTTGAATTTTTAAGGCCAAGGAGCTTTGTTTCAAGGATCACCATTCATCAATTTTTCTTTTAAGAATGAAGTTGAATGACAAATTTTTATAAAAACAAATTATATATTTTTAAATTAGTATGAATGGGTGATAAGAATATGTGATATTTACTTCTGGTGCATTTTCAAATAATTTGTCTAAAATAAATTAATCAATCATACAGTATTTTAAAATTCGAAAATAGCTTTGGTTCCTTGTGACAGGAAATGCTCTCCTATTTGGTCTGTTATCATTTAAATTACCTAATATCAATCCTTGTGAATTTTGAGCAGGTTATGAGAGAGGGTTAATGGTGCCAGAAGCATGGGATAACTCCTAGTTACTCCTGCTATAACTGCCTTAATTTATTTATTTTAACTGTATTTATTAACAGACAACGCCCACAAATTTATTTCTTCTTGGACACACCCATGGTGTGGCCACGGTGGCCTATGGTCTTGGTGTGCTGGCCTCGTACACAAAGTCCCCAGAAGTAGCGTAGCCCTCGGTGGGCCCTGTACTCACAAGAATTGACATAGTTAGAGGAGTGTCAGCATTCTAAATGTCATTATTTGTTTTCACTCCTTTGGGGGTTGATGTCACATTGGTGCCAAAGGTTCCATTATGTTCTCAAAGGACACATATCCTTTTGTAATTACTATTCTGATTCTTCTGATTTGGGAACAATACATTATCCAGGTATATGAGTCTGAGGGCAGTTTCCGGATGTATATGGAGATGTAATTGATTAATTCTATGTAGTGCTTCCTTACTGTGCATTGGTACAAGGCCTGGTTTTGTTAAGTTACTCTTTGGCGTTTTATGTGGCACCTAAAATGACACATAATATTCTACCTGACTTCCTAGGAGCAGCAGCTGCCTTGATAGAAATGCTAGAGGCTCTGAAATCAAACAAAACTTGATTCAGATGCCTAATTCAGATCTTGGCTACTTTTAACCCTTAGATAAGATATTTAAGCTTTCTGAGATTTTAAGTCCATGGCCTAACATGTAATATGTGCTCATTAAATAACATTTATTACATTATTGTTCTTGATTATAAGCATAATGGCACATTACTCAAGGAACATAATTTTGATACCTTTTTAAAACTTCCTTGGCTACATTAGTACTGTGAATGCTGCAGTAATAGTAGAAAACTGTCTTTCAATTCCTTTAGGTATTCCCCACTAGGCCCATGTGAGGCAAGAACATCCAAACTCTTGGCTTCCTTACTCCCAGGTGGTTCAACAATTCATTTGCCTATTCGATCAACACGAATCGGTAATTACAATGTGTCAATTGCTCAAAAGCCTCTAGAGATACCAAGATGCCAGTGAAGTCCTCATCACATCCTAAGGCATGCAATGAAGACATTTTATTCTTAATAGTCCCATACCACCTCGCTAGAAAAAAAAATACTTGAATTATGCTCATAAAACAGTAGGTATGCGAATCCATACCTCACTGAAAGTGAGTGATGGTCTTACAGACATCAATATTGTCTTCTAATGTTTATTATCCGAGTTCCTCAAATCATGTAAGCCATATGAAGACCAATTAGAAAATACATATTATTCCTGCATGTGCCTTACTATTTCTTTCATGAGTTATCTGTCAATGAATAAACATTTTTAAAGCAAAATAGTCAAAAAGCATGAAAAGGAATCTATAAGCAATTACAATTCAATGTAGAACAACTGATAACTCTTGAAATAGTGTTCATCATAAGCTTTTCAAGAAGTTCTCGAGACAAACAATAATGTCTCTGATAGAAAGGAAAATGTACAAACTAAAATGTTCGTGTTTAATTGCTTTAATAGTGAGTTCAAAAAATTATACTGTCGAGTAAACACTGGCACAATATTCTTTACTTTCAAAGAAGGGAAGCTCTATCCAAAAACAAAAGCTTCTATTTAGTGATTTTTGAGTGATTATACTGCATGAAAGTACAAAATGTCCCTGAAACCATACCTGTTTACAAGGTTAGGCTTTTTGGCACATATTTTGTTGAGACCTGCCAAGTAGGTGTTTTCAAAATGTGTTCCATTCTGAATCCAGCCAGGAACCATATTCGGTATGGCTTACGTCTGAAAGCAAATGTTATAATAAGCTAGAACTCTGTTTATATTTTTTCTATGTTGTAACTCTTCAGTAATCACCCCGGCCGGAACTTTCCCTTTTCTGACCATTGCAGTTGGGAATAATTTGTGCAGCCCAATTATCAGAACACCATCTCAATTATGTATAAGATTTGTCCTTAGGACCACCAGCATCCTTTGGTAAAGAGGGCTTAGAGAAGTCACTACAAATGATTTCTAGTCACATTATGCTCCTGGGGACAGAGGGGAGGGAAAGAAAGGGTGTTTGAAAACATGGGCTGGAGTGGATATAAAATAGAATAATCACCACTAACACTCCCCAACTGTTAAAATAGTCACTCTCTTCTGATAAATGTTAATGTAATTTGCATGTATTTGATCTACTCATTTGCTTAATGTTCTTCATGCCCTTCCTACTAGAATAATTATTAAAAGTTTATACAAAACATTTCAGAAGCAGAAAAGACCACAACACATTGTGTAATGGACTGCGCTATATTTTAATATATATTAAAACTTCATATGACATTATTTGTACATGGTACCTAATGTTTAATTACAAAAACGTCTAAGAAACTTGGCCAAAACCAGGCAAAGTTTATCTTCTCTCACATCTTTCCCGACTCTGTTCAAATTCCAAAGGTAATTTCTTGCAATTAAAACTGTTAAACGTAAAACTTAAAGGAAAAAAGTTTCAAATAATTTGTATTGTAACATATTATTACTTTATAGGGTTTTGTGACAATTATTTAATTTTCCAGAAATATGAATGAGGATGGATGTACTTTTTGTTGATAAGAATATTTTAAAATCATTATTAAAGACCTTTACCTCCAACATGGTAAAAGAAAGGGCTCTTTTTCCAACTCTTTTACTGAGAACTACAAATCTTTTTCAAAGCAAATCTAACTGGAAATGATTCATTGTTAACTTCAGAAACTGTGCGCCTGCTTATAAAAAGATGCTACTTGACAGTTTCGAGGAACCTGGTCTTCCAGTTCTCTGGGAGAAATTAGCAAATTAGATCACTAAGAACAAACCATAGCTTTCTTCAGAAGTTAGCAATTTTATTTTTTAATCAAATAATCTCTTACATATAAAAAATGTCAGTGACTTTGCTCCTGTTACCCAGAGCTGTTATTCCCCGTTTGCCTTGCCTCTTCACAGCTCCTATGTCACACACACTTTGCATATACGCACTTATTATGTGCACATGCTCATCCATGTCATAGATTTCCACCATCAGCTGTACCATGATGACCAAATAATCAGCTCCTGCAGCGCCCCCCTCTCTCCTGCACTTGTCTGCTTACTGATACAGCACCCCTGTGTCCAGTTCCCACACTAGGTCACCGCCACTGCAATCTCTCAAAACCACACATCTGCCCTGTTCACTCCCCTTCTTTAAATCCTTTAATGATGTTGGTGTTGAAAGAACAACAGTAATATTGAAAAGCCCTACTGGCTACCACATATAAATTTTAAACAAGATAGATATTCACATGTAGGCAGGACCTTGGAAATGGCGGCAAATATGATTTGATTTCCTTTTCCATCTTCTATTCCATATCCTATTAAGGCCATAATCATGTCTGAGGTTTTGTATCCAAAAAAGCTTTCTTTGATTTACCCTCTGCCTACTCTAATAAAAATTCAGTCCCTTCATTGTTTTATACACCCACATATAAACACACACACACGCAAATACAAGATTGAAGACACACCCGCTCTGGGTGACTGGCTTCCTCCTCTCCCTCCCCTCTCTCCTCCCCCAGCTCATCTTGTTCAGTACAAATTCCATTCCTAGTCTCTCTGGGATTATTGTACAGTGCATTTTCTCTCTTGAGCATGACTTTTCACTGTTATTCCCCATTCCAAGCACATTCAAAAATATATCTTTTAAACAAAGAGCAATTCTAGTGAATAACACACATTTTTAACTATCACATTATTCTAAACTTTGGGAAAGAAGGTAAAAAGCAGAAAATATCAGGATATGAACTTTTATAAAGAGGAGAAAAGAAGAAGACAGTTGCAATTAAGAGGGAAAAAAAGACCTGAAAATTCTGAGAGCTCGAATAATATTTTTCCACAAAGGCTTTTCACGATAGGTGAATTTACATTGTGGTCTTTTGCTGGGAATAAAAATGTCTAAATATCTACCCCGATTTAAGGCAAAGTCCTCCCACCATCAAGAAGAATACTGCTTTCTCATTGCATTAGCAAATAGCCAGTGAGAGCTCAATAAATATTTATCAAATATATTGAATTAAGGCTAGTAAAATGATACAATAGAGAAGATTCTGGCCTCAACCTACTTATTCCTGGAAAGAGTTTTGCCTTGAATGCCAATACACTCCCATTCTCTGCTGTCTGAGGGTGGAGTTTATGGTTACCTTAAATCCCCCATGCTCGTCTTTCTTTTCTGATGGCCACAAGAGGAAGCCCGAAGTAGCCAGTAATTCACCTTCTTTTCCCATGAGCCCCATCCCCACCCTGATCAAGGTATAATAGTGGACAGCACATTCCAAAGAGAAAAACCACTCAAGCTCCACCCTTTAGGTGTCAAGGGATCTGAGAGAAAAAAATAAAGAGAAATAGCAATGTGGTTTTCTGTCCTCACCAAAAGTGTCACCCATTCACCCAGTGGCTCCATTCTGTCCACAGAGTTCTTGAGGCTTGTCATATTCCATAAGTATGATTGGGGGGGGAAAAAGGAGGGCATACAATTATTTTCATCTACAGTTCATCAAAAAAGAGAAAAAAACCCTACAAAATGGTGATAAATTTCACTGTTTGACATTTTCAAGATTAAAAAAATAAAACAGGTTAGTTAAATAGCTAAAACATAGCTATTCACCAAAGCAGAGCTATTCTAACTAGCTGTAAATTCATCATTTTTTACATGGAAGACTCTTGAAAATCACAAAAATAATCCTTCTAGATTTGAGTATTTCACAAGAGCCTGATGGTTCATTGGCCTATAGTAACATGCAACTTTGCTGAGGCATGAGTTCGATTCCTGTGAGAGAAGCACTCCTTTAGTGGGTGGCTGACAGCAGAGTATCTGTAATACAATAAAGCTTTATACAAGACTCTGCTTATCGACAGGCATGGGGAGCTCATCTATTACACGAGTTTTCTGAGGGACTTTCACAGTGTTTATGTCAGAGGGAGAAGAGCCTAGCAAGCACCCACATGCACTCTGGAACCCAGCTGCCTGGGCGAACATCTCACCACCAGCACTAAGTAACCACCTAGAGCCAATTAGTCAACCCCTCTATACTTCAGTTTTCTCAACTTCAAAGTAAGAACAACAACAATATCACTTATTTCATGGGGTTGTTGTGAGGATTTAAAAAGGCTTGGAAAGGTGCATGGTGTGTTGTCAGTGTTCTATACATGTTATGTGTAATATAACATTATAAGTAATAATGATGAGCCCTCACAGGTCATATATGCACAATTATTTTCTGCTATATTTTACTGGGAAACTGTCATGCTACAGTTCTGTTTGGAAATATTGGATTCCAGAAGTTCTTGGGATACTTTTCTTGTGGATCCCAAGGGTCCACTCTATTGTTCCATATTGTCCGTGGTTTCTGGGGTTCTAGGAAGAGACTAATTCCTGTTGTTTTGGTGTGGAGACTGTACATTAATACAGTAATAAAATAATTATATTTTTATTTTTCAGGTCTAGGAAAAAAGAAATCTAAGAGTAAGGGAGAGGGCAATCATTGACAGCCTGGTTTCATCTGCCAGTTTTCACTTTTCAGGCATTAAATTTTTTTTCTTTGTACATACAATTGATAATGTGTAAGAAAAATCTTGAGTGTAAATATACATTACAATTTTTTTCACTGGCAGAGTTTTTTCAAGGCAATGCTGAGGACCTCAAAACTGACTATTGTCTAAATAGATAATAAATTCTCACGGTAAGAATCTAGTGTCAAATCCCTTTAGAATCATCACAACTTTCCTTAGTTACCAAAGATTTCATATGGTGGCTGGAGCAAGAATGAATTTTTAATAGCTTAGTTCCTGGTGGGCCAACTAATACCTTTTTGAATGGTCGATTCTGTAGACCCTAAAGGAGGATTTATAATGGCAACTAATAATGACTAACAGTTTTTACTTCTTGCCATACAGGGATTTAAAAATATGGCAACCACCATACTAGATAACGTTACATCCATTCTCTTACTCAGTGGTTCTAAGAGTGGGAAACTGAAGCCTAGAAAAGTTTAACAACTTGCCCAAAGTCACACAGTTGGTAACTGGCTGAGCCAGGATTCACACCCAGGCAATCCGACTCAGGAACGTGGACTCCCTGATCATCACATATTTGTTAGGGGAGCAAGGATTTATGGGAGCTTTCTAGTTAATCTGAAAGGAGAAACTGTCTTAAACCTCCTTTGAGCTGTTGTTAGGAGGAGTTGATCAACAGATGTCAATAAAACTGTACTTTTCCTTTCTTTGACACTTCTCCACAGCTAATATATGATGGTAACAACACAGTACTGAGAGTGTAATATTAACTGAAAAGGGGCTTTCATTTTTATTTTTCTGGAACATTTATGTACATAATTAAGAAACCATTGTTCTTTTATTTTATTGTGATGATTTATACCAGAATAAAATCAATCAGGTAAAAAGGGGCATTTCCTGGAAATAATTAAATTTACTGAATGACTAAGGTCTTTTTAAAAATTTCTGATCACTATAGTATTATAATTACTGGGCCTTCTGAATACGCCAATGACCAGCGAAGAATAGTTTCACATTTTTATAACAGGAGGCAGCATTTTTTGAGTGCTTGCTATGTACTAGGCACTGAAATGAATGCTTCACCTGTGCTGTTTCACTGAATCACCATAATAACCTGAAATGATCGGCACCACTAACACACCCATTTTAAAGTTAACCAAAACCAACAGAGGAGAAGACAAATGGTCACATGGCTCGTGACAAAGCTGAGCTTTGAACTCCACCTGTAATTGTCTCGCTAGAGCCAAGCCTAATACCACTATGTTAAAATGCCTCCAAGGACTGTATAGTATTTCATATTCTTTGGAAATGCTTTCCATCAATTAATTCATTTCTTGCTCTCATAAGTCACCTGAGAAGAAATTAAGATAATGAGTTTTGGAGATGTTAAGGGTTTGTCCGAGGTCATAGGGATTTTAAAGTAGAAACACTCACACTTGTAGCCAGATTTTCTCTTTGCCCCACAGTTTTCTAATATGCATGCTTCCTCCTTAGATGACAATAATCAAATACCCATGTTTTATTACTAGTCCTAGTCTCTTTCTTTGATTTAGCTGTTGAAATCTGAGTGCACAAAGTACAGGTGCCGCTTCTCAGAGACCTGAGCTTTTTTTCTGACCGTGGCAATGTTATTCAAGCAGAGGGAAATTCAACCATGAATGTTTATCCATCTGCCTGATTCCTTATTCATTCCCTCTGGGCTCTGACTCTCTGGACACCCTGGGTTTCCCTGTGGATCTCACATGTATCTTGCCCAGTGCAAGCTGGACATGCAGAATTTAAATCAGAATTTTGTCTTGTCTGTGTTTCCTTACATCAAGAAAATCAAACAAGTTCTGGCCATGAAAGTAAAAGATGATTTTATGTGGTCTCTGCATTTTGGTTACTATTCATCTTCATTTGTAAACTTCCAAGTTCTTCTCCAATTTTTCTCCATGCTATTAGCACTTTGAGATTGTTTATAGGATATATTTTTACCCTAAAAATTTTTACCTCCCCAGAGTCCACACATGAGGCATAATCTGTCTACACCCAGTCTGCCTAAGGGCTCCCGAACCAAAGGAACCCCTCTGCCTCTGAAGCCCTTGGTACAACAGATTTACAGTGCAGAAAGAATAAAAGAAGAAAATTGAAGTTACCTGTAATCCATTCAGAGATGACCACCAGGGTCAATATTTTAGTATACTTTTTAAATTATGTCTATAAATTGATATATCAAATGATACAATCTTCTGAAGGGTAATTTTGCAATATTAATAAACACCAATATCTTTTAAAACTTACCAATGATGTGATGCAAAAATTACACCTCCAGAAATGTATCTTTAGGCAATAATCAGAAAGAAATTCCTATAAAGACTCACGTGTGTGTGTGTGTGTGTGTGTGTGTGTAGTGAAGTACATATACAGGTTTGTGTGTATTTACATATTTTTGCATATATATGTTTGTGTCTACACACAAATACATACATAGTCATTTTTATTTAAAATATCATAGGAACATTTACCTAAATTCATAATAAATCTACATCATTTAAACGGCTACATTGTATGTATTTTATTAGGTAGATATGCTATAATTTACTTAATTAATTGATCCTCCACTACTGCACTTTACAGTGTCTGTTCTTTTTTTTATAAACAAAGCTGTAAAATATTATTCTTGTGTAAACATCTGTACATCTGTCTCTAATTCTTCCCTTTAGACAAATATTTTGTAAGGAATTGCTGGCTATGGACATTTTGAAGGTTTGTGAGACAAAATTGTAGGTCTGCTAGGAGTACATAAGAATGCTATTTTATTCACACTCTCAATATATTATATTAACGTAAAGACAAACAACCTCACAACATATACTAAAGCTAAGCAGAAATAATATTACCCTGTTTAAATCTATTTCTTCAGGTAGTATCAAGTTTGAATTTTTGTCATCCTTGTATTTGTTGATCAATATGTCACTACCCTTTGTATTCCTTAGTCAGTTACCATTAATGATTCTTGCCCAGTTTCCTAAATTATTCTTATTTTTGCACTCAGATTCAAAAATTCATTATATATTAAGGATTAATACATTATTTAATGATTAATTAATGACTAACAGCATTAGTAAATAATATTCCTTTTACCATATTTTCAAACTAAGCTCTTAAGCTAACAGAACAGTTACTTTGAACAAAGTACTGTTTTTAGCAGTTTGAAATTTATGTTTTTAATTTTTACACCCATTCTTTTTGGCAGACCACAATAATTGAGGCCACATCCTAAGAAACAGAAATTTCAATAAATTTTTTCGACAAACTCGTTTTGTATATAAAAATATTTTTTAAATTATTTCTTTGGAAAAGTATTATTTAGTGGTAAAAACTATTGTAATAGGGATGCTTTGACCCTGGTTTCTTTGTTTTCTCATGTTCCTTATGCCTGATCTATTCAGGTCATTCACAGTCAACAACATTTCACCTGGAAACATATCACTAGAAAGTCATTAAATAATATATAAATAGGTGACCTAACTATAAAAGATCATTTATCCCAATTTTGACTTCCCTAAACCAAGGCTACTTATTTCTAACAAGTGCAGTATCAATTAGTTTGTATGGTAAGAGTTTGCTTTTATGTATTTTTATTAAAGTTGTTGAATTCACATTTCATAGAAGGTATTTTAAGTCTTCCTATTTCCATCAGAACATGGAAACATCATAATTATTATTCTCCTGCCTTCCTCATCATTAAAACATCAAAACATAAAAAGACATATGTTTTAGTAAACTATTTTATTTCTGAAAAGTTACATTCTGAACCAAAAAATAACCTTTATGAATTTTTCACCTTTTTAACATTGTTTGACGTACAACTTCTTCTATTCAAAATATCCTTCGAAGGTATCTTTATAACATGCAAAATTACAAAGAATTCCGATTATTTGACTTTCAATTGTTTAATGTTAGGTTGCTAATATAGCAAGAGATAAGTAATTCAGTTGTACTGGAGTAGAAATTCAGAAAGAAAAGTAAGACTTCAAGAATCATATTCATGGAAAAAAGTAAAAATTCAGTATAATACAGCTGCCAATTCACCCCAAATTAATCTATATATGTATTAATATATATTAATCTATATATGTAATGCAGTACAATTAAAATTCAAAGGATAAAACTGGAGGGCTAGCATAAAAGATATCAAGACTAATTATTAAGCTATATAAATAAAGCAATGTAATATTAACACAAGAATCGACAAATTCACCAATGGAAAAAGACCAAGTTCACAATCAGATCACACATATTCAATCACCTGACATAATAATTGCTATACTCCATTAGGGAAATCTAATCTTTACAATAAGTGATGCTGATTCAAAAGATAATCCACATAGAAAAGTATGAACTTAAATCCCTACCTCCCCTGAAACACAAAAATCAACTTTAAATGGACTGAAAATTTAAATGTAAAAGGTAAAATGGCAAAACTTTGAGAAAAAATATAGGGAAACATTCCTATTACCTTGAAGTAAACAAAAACTTCTAAAACTAGATATAAAAAATGTTAACCATAAAAACACTTCGATAGATTTGATCATATTAAAGTTAATTTTTTAATTAAACAATACCATTCAGAGAGTCAGAAAATCCAGTTTTACGGTAAAACTACAATAAGCATGTATGTGCACATATACACGCATACACACACACTGAGCCTAAGCTCATTTTAGGATTTAAGAATACAACAACTTCTTGGACTTCCCTGGTGGCGCAGTGGTTAAGAATCTGCCTACCAATGCAGGGGACACGGGTTAGAACCCTGGTCCAGGAAGATCCCACATGCCGAGGAGCAACTAAGGCCATGCACCACAACTACTGAGCCCGAGTGCCACAACTACTGAAGTCTGCATGCCTAGAGCCCATGCTCCGAAACAAAGAGAAACCACTGCAATGAGAAGCCTGCACACCGCAACGAAGAGTAGCCCCTGCTCACCTCAACTAGAGAAAACCCACACGCAGCAAGGAAGACACAATGCGGCCAAAAATAAATAAATAAAGTAAAAAAAATTACAACAACTTCTCATTTGGATATTTGCATGTGAAAAGTCATGGTCTTTTCAGGTAGTTTCATCCCTCTAATTTTATAGGTGCTTTTTCACTTGGTCATTTGTAACAGCTCTATAAAAGGTATAATTGACAATAAAATAAACTACACATTAAAACTGTACGATTTGATCTTTTTGTTTTAGATGTTGGGGGTAGGAGTTTATTAATTAATTAATTTATTTTTGCTGTGTTGGGTCTTCGTTTCTGTGCGAGGGCTTTCTCTAGTTGTGGCAAGCGGGGGCCACTCTTCATCGCGGTGCGCGGGCCTCTCACTATCGCAGCCTCTCGTTGCGGAACATAGGCTCCAGACGCGCAGGCTCAGTAGTTGTGGCTCACGGGCACAGTTGCTCTGCGGCATGTGGGATCCTCCCAGAGCAGGGCACGAACCCGTGTCCCCTGCATTAGCAGGCAGACTCTCAACCACTGCGCCACCAGGGAAGCCCCGATTTGATCACTTTTAACATACTGTAGTACAAGCCCTTACAATTGGCTTTTTCTCTTTTTTTCTGGTAATGCAAGTGCTTGATTTCAGCTACGATTCCCGAGGCACCTACTTCAGCAAAGGCTGTCTTGAACAAACAAACTGCCAGCCATACAACTAGATGAAAGAGCCAGGATGCCCACGAGCCACACTCCCCACCATGAGCTCCTTTGTTTCTGAGATCCTGATTGATTTAGGTAAATGGCTGTTCGGGCCACTTGTGTTATGTAGTCTTTCTTTTTTTCTCTTTCCATGCTTTAAATTCCAGCTCTTATGTTTTAAATTCTCCAGTAAACAGTGAGTCGGAGAAACCCTAGAACCCCACACTTGACTCCAGTGAAATCAGAACTACAGGCCCATCCCATGCTTGGTCTCACTCTCCCCCCACCTCCCCCAGCAACACACTCTGTGTGTCCCCAGGAATGCCTTGTACACTCCGTGGCCTATAAGTAATAGACTCTTTTTTCTTCAAAGTGTCCTAATGAGTATTAATGAAAGGCATTTTGCAGTCAAAACAACAATTGCAAGGGTCATCCAGTCCTACCACTGATCTTGAAAGGGGAAATATGTATAAGAAGCTCACTGGGGCCCAACTGAGTGCCCCCAAGCATTTCTAGCCCATAACATTACCATCCCAAGGCAGAGACTGGCACAGAACATATATACATACACTCATGAAACCATTACCACAATTAAGATAGTATACATGGGGGACTGGGCAAGATGACAGAGTAGGAAAACCCTGAGCTCACCTCCTCCCAACACACACAAAATTGTAACAACTTACAGAGTTACTATTAATGAGAACAACCTGAAGACTAGAAGAAAAAGATTTTCCACAACCATAGATATAAAGAAGGAACCACAACAAATGGACAGAAGGGGTTAAGACTTGGTATAGTCAAGACTCACACTCCCAGGTAGATGACCTTCAAATGGCAGGATAATCACAATTGCAGAGTTTCTTCCCCAAAACCAGGGGCCCAAGCCCCACATGGGGCTCCATAGCCTGGAGGTCCTGTACCAGGAGGAGACACCCCCAGAACATTTGGCTTCGAAGGCCAGAGGGGCTTATGTACAGGAGAGTCAGAGGGCTGTAGGAAACAAAGATACCATTTTCAAAGGGTTCAAGACCCAGCACAGGGGCAATAATTTGAAAGGAGCCTGGTTCAGACCCACTTTCTGATCATGGAGAATCTCTAGAGAGGCAAGAGAGATATAGACACCGCAGCAGTCATTTGGGGGACCTTATTCTGCCACAAGAACACTGGTGGTGGTAAGCACCATTTCTGAGCCCTTCTTTTAGTCTACGAGCACTGGGTGCTTACTCACCTTCAAGCCAGTCAGCACCAGTCCCAGAAATCCCCAGGCCAAGCACCCAGATATGTGGGGACCCAGCCAGGCAGAATGGCAGCCAGCACCAGCCCCAGGCTCCTTCAGGGCCCCTAATAAGCCATCCCAGGACCCAGCACCACCACCAGTTGGCAAAGATGCCCTGGTCGCCTCAGCCAGCAGCATAAGGACATGGCCCAGCCCACCAGTGGACCAGCACTAAACCTGGAACCTCCAACACCCATAGCCAACTACCCCAGGACCTGACCTTGCCCACTGGCAGGATGGCACCACCTCCAGGCCTTACAAGCCCCCTATCCAGGCACCGCAGGACTGAGCCCTGCTGACCAGTGGGCTGGCACTAGCCTCAGTACTCCCCAGGCCACACAGCCAGCTATGCCAAGATCTGACCCCACCTACCAGCAGGCCAGCAGCCTCTGCAGGAAGCAAGGCCTGGCAACCAGCTGGGACAGGGTCCAGCTACACCTACCAGCATGCTCACAGTAGTCGGCTCCTGCCACAAAGGAAGGGCCCATGTAGCCCACATAGGGGCAACCCTAGATCATATAACTCTGATGACCAGAGGGGAACATGTTCCTGAGTCCCATAGGACATCTACATAAGGCCACATCTCCAACATCAGGAAATGTAATCAGGCTACGTCATACAAACTCAATTAGGCAAAGTGAGGTGAAAAAGGAATATGTTCCAAATGAAGAAACAAGATAAAACCCCCAAAGAAGAACTAAGAAAAGGGGCGATAAGCAACCTACCTAATAAAGAGTTCAAGGTAAAGATCATATGGATGTTCAACGAACTTGGGAGAAAAATGGATGAACACACTGAGAAGTTTAATAATGAGTTAGAAAATATAAAGAGAACGAAACAGAGATGAATAGTACAATACCTGAAATAAAAGATACTCTAGAGGGAAGCAACAGTAGATTAGATGATACAGAGGAACAGGCGAGCAAACTGGAAGACAGAATAATGAAAATCATTGAAGCTGAATAGAAAAAAGAAAAAGGATTTTAAAAGTGAGGACTGTTCAAGGGACTTCTGGAACAGGATCAAGCAAGCATACTAACATTGGCACTATATGGGTGTCAGAAGGAGAAGAGAAAGAAGGGGAAGGAGAACATATTTGAAGATACAATAGTTGAAAACCTGTCTAAACTGAGAAAGGAAACAGACCTCCAAGTCTAGGAAGTGCAGAGAGTCCCAAACAATATCAACCAAGAAAGTCCACACAAAGACACACTGTAATTAAAATGGCAAAAATTAACGATAAAGAGAAAATCTTAAAAGCAGCAAGGGAAAATCAAGTAATTACATCCAAGGGAACTCCCATAAGACAGTCAGGTGACTTCAGCAGAAACTTTGCAGGCCAGAAGGGAGTGGCCAGATATTTTTCAAGTCATGAAAGTATAAAACCTGCAACAAAATATACTCTATCCAGTAAAGCTATCATTCAGATTTGAAACAGAGAGAATTTTACAGACAAGCAAAAGCTAAAAGAGTTCAACATCACTAAACTGGCTTTATAATAAACACTAAAGGGACTTCTCTAAGTGGAAAAAAAGATCACAACTAGAAATATGAAAATTATGAAAGGAAACATGTCATTAGTAAAGGCAAATATACAGTAAAGGTTGTATATCAACCACTTATAAAGCTAGTAGGAAGGTTAAAAGACAAGAGTAGTAAAATCACCTAGATCCGCAATAAGAAGTTAAGGGATAAATAAAACAAAAACATGTAAAAATAGGATGTCAAAAACATTAACCATGGGGGACTAAAAATTCAGGGTTGTTAGAATACATTTGAACTTAAGAGATCATCAACTTAAAATAATCAGATATATGTGCGTTTACTATATATAACCTTACTATATATAGGTTACTATACATAAACCTCATGGTAACGACAAACAAAAAATCTACAATAGGTAAACACATAAAAAAAGAAAAAGAAATCCAACACAACACTGAAGATAGTCATCAAATCCCAGTGGAAGAGAAGAAATGAAGAAGAAAGGAACAACAAAAAAAAGAACTACAAAAACAATTAAGAAAATGGCAATAAGTACCTATCTATCAATAATTCCTATAAATGTAAATGTACTAAATGCTTCCATCAAAAGATATAGAGTGGCTCGGGCTTCCCTGGTGGCACAGTGGCTGAGAGTACGCCTGCCGATGGAGGGGACACGGGTTCGTGCCCCGGTCCGGGAAGATCCCACATGCCGCGGAGCGGCTGGGCCCATGAGCCATGTCCGCTGGGCCTGCACGCCTGGAGCCTGTGCTCCGCAGCAGGAGAGGCCACAACAGCGAGAGGCCTGCATACCGCAAAAAAAAAAAAAAAAAAAAAAAGATATAGAGTGGCTAAATGGATACTGAAACACGACCCGTATAAATGCTGTCTACAAGAGATTTACTTTGGATCTAAAGGGACACACAGGCTTAAAGTGAGGGGGTGGGAAAAGGTATTCCATGCAAAGGAAATGAAAAGAAAGCTGGAAGAGAAATGCTTATATCAGACAAAACAGACTTTAAAATAAAGACTGTAACAAGAAACAAGGACATTACATAGTAATAAAGGGACTGATCCAACAAGAAGATATAACAATTGTAATTGTACAGCAAGTCCCCTCCATGTGAACCTTCAAGGTGCGAACTTTCAAAGATGCAAATATGCGTTCTCATGTCCAATCATGTAAGTTATTTCATGCATCTGGTGTACATTGTCATGTGTGCATCCTCTACAAGTGGTTGTGCTTTTGTGTACTTTACTGCACAGTTCTGAATAGAGTACAGTAGTACAATATCTTTATTTCAAGCCCAGGATGCCCAGAAGCAAGAGTAAAAGCAGCAGTGATACAGCTGGTACTGCTAAGAAGCGCCAAGCGATGATTAATGGAAACAAAAGTGAAAATAATTGAGAGAGTGGAGTGACAAGAGGAAGAAGTAACTGAAGAACTGAAGAGATTCACAACACAGGAAATGGCAAGGGGATTTTCTTTATTTGAGGAGGCACTGTTAGTTTCTGAGGCACAGGATCTGAACGTAGAACGGTACAGGAAGGTTGCAGCAGCTGTTCAGAATGCAATCCAGTGCTACCGTGTCATCTGTGATGAGAAAAAATAAGAGCTACTACCCAGATATCACCGGGTCTTTTTTCAAGAGGGTAGATAGAATTGAATCCAGCAAGGAACCAGAACACATGCCATCAATGTCAGGCATGAGTGAAATTGCAGCTCACCCTCCATCCCCTATTTCTGATGATCCTTCAGCTCTACAATCTTCCACCTCCTCTCCCTTCTCCAGTCAGTAGCTCTCCTTGCCTGTTCACTCGATGCCAGCCCGTGTACGCCAGTTGTTGTACTGTAGTACTGTACTTGTCAAGCTACTGTACTGTAATATTTAAAATGTTTTCTTTATTTTTTGTGTTTGTTTTTTATGTATTATTTGTGTGAATGTATTACTATTTATTTTTTATGTATTATTTTTAATGTATTATTGTGTTAGTTGGGTACCTAGGCTAACTTTGTTGGACTTACGAACAAATTGGACTTATGAACACGCTCTCAGAATGGAACTCGTTCATATGTAGGGGACTTACTGTATATTCATTCAACATAGGAGCACCTAAATACATAAAGCAAATATTAAGAAGCAAAGGGAGAAATTAACACGAACACAATAATAGTAGAGGAGTTTAATACCCCACTTACATCAATGGACAATCATCCAGACAGAAAATCAATAAGCAAACACTGGCCTTAAACAACATACTAGATCATATTAACTTAATAGTTATATATGACATTCCATCCAAAAGCAGCAGAATACACATGTTTTTAATTGCACATGGAACACTCTCCAGGATGTATCACACGTTAGGCCACAAAACTAGTCTCAGTAAATTTAAGAATATTGAAATCATATCAAGCATCTTTACTGACCACAATACTGAGGCTAGAAATCAAATATAAGAAAAAAACTGCAAAAAACACAAACATGTGGACAATAAACAATATGCTACTGAACTACCAAATCATAGAGGAAATCAAAAATTACCTGGAGACAAATGAAAATGAAAACAAATGATCCAAAATCTAAGAGATGTAGCAAAAGCAGTCCTAAGAGGGAAGTTTATAACAATATAACCCTAACTCAGGAAACAAGAAAAATCTCAAATGAACAACCGAACATGACACCTAATGGAACTAGAAAAAGCAGAATAAATAAAATCCAGAATTAGTAGGAAGAAAGAAATAATAAAAATCAGGGCAGAAATAAATGAAATACAGACTGAAAATATCAATGACTAATAGCTGATTCTTCGAAAAGATAAACAAAATTGATAAGCCTTTAGCAAGCCTCAAAAAGAAACAAGTACCTGAATAAATAAAATTAGAAATGAAAAAGGAGAAGTTATAACTAACACCACAGAAACACGAAGGCTTATAAGAGATCACCAGGAACAAATATATTCCAATAAAACGGACAACCTAGAAGAAAAAGATAAATTCCT
This sequence comes from Delphinapterus leucas, assembly GCF_059928025.1. NCBI lineage: Eukaryota > Metazoa > Chordata > Mammalia > Artiodactyla > Monodontidae > Delphinapterus > Delphinapterus leucas. The sequence goes on along the minus strand of NC_143137.1, from coordinate 65,922,640 downwards.
AAAAACATACAGTCTCCCAAGACTAAATCAGGGGGAAATAAAAATATGAACAAACCCATTACCAGTAATGAAACAGAATCAGTAATTTTAAAACTCCCAACAAAGTCCAGGACCAGATGGCTTCAAAGATGAATTATATCAAACATTTAATGAGGACTTAATGCCTATTCTTCTCAAAATATTCTGCAAAATTGAAGTGGAATATTTCCAAACTAATTCTATGAAGCTAGCATCACCCTGATAGTGAAACCAGGATACCCTGACAGTGAAACAAAGACACCACAAAAAAATTACAGGCCAATTTCATGGATGAATATAAATGCAAGAATCCTCAAGAAAATATTAGCAAACCAAATTCAACTATACATTAAAAGGATCATACAACATGATCAAGTAGGATTTATCCCAGGGATGCAAGGATGGTTCAATATCTACAACATCAATATGATAGAGCACATTAACAAACTGAAGAATAAAGAAACATATGATCATCTCAATAGATGCAGAAAAAGCTTTTGACAAAATTCAACATCAATTTATGATAAAAACTCTCAACCAAGTGGCTTTAGAGGAAACATACCTCAACATAATAAACGTCATTTGTGACAAACCCACAGCCAACATCATATTTAGTGGCAAAAAGCTAAAAGCATTTCCTTTAAGATCAGGAATAAAACAAGGTTGTCTATTCTCACCACTGTAATTCGGAATAGTATTAGGAGTGCTAGCCACAGCAATCAGATAACAAAAATAAAATTTAAAAAGGAATCCCAGCTGGAAAGAAAGAAGTACAACTGTCACTGTTTACATATGACATGATATTATATATAGAAAATCCAAAATATGCCACCAAAAGATTGTTTGAATTCATCAATAAATTTGCTAAAATTGCGGTATACAAAATTAACATACAGAAATCTGTTGCATTTCTCTACACCAACAACTATCAGAAAGAGAAATTAAGATAATAATCCCAACTGCATCAAATAGAATGAAATACATAGGACTAAATCAAACTAAGGAGTTAAAAGAACTAAACTCAGAAAGACACTGATGAAAGAAATTAAAGATGATACAAACAAATGAAAAGATATACAGTGCTCATGGATTGGAAGAATTAATATTTTTAAATGATCATGCTACCCAAGGGAATCTACAGAGTCCATGCAGTCCCTACCAAAACAGCAATGGGATTTTTCAAAAAACTAGAAGTAATAATTCTAAAATTTTTATGGAAACACAAAAGACCCCCAATAGCCAAAATAGCCTTGAAAAGGAAGAACAAAGCTAGAGGTATCACGGTCCCTGATTTCAAACTATACTACAAAGCTAGAGTAACCAAAACAGTGTGGTACTGGCACAAAAACAGACACATAGATCAATGGAACAGAAAAGAGGCCCCAGAAATAAACTCAAACTTATATGGGCAATTAATCTACAAAAGGGGGGCGAGAATATACAATGGAGAAAAGACAGCCTCTTCAGTAAATGGTCTTGGGAAAATTGGACGGCTACATGCAAAACAATCAAACTAGACTACTTTTTCACACTATATATAAAATAAACACAAAATGAATTAAAGATTTAAATGTAAGACCTAAAACCATAAAACTCCTGGAACAAACATAGGCAGTACACTCTTTAACATCAGTCTTAGCATTGGTTTTTGACTATGTCTCCTCAAGAGATGGAAACAAAAGCAAAAATAAAGAAATGGGACTACATCAAACTAAAAAGTTTTTGGACAGTGAAGGAAGCTATCAACAAAACAAAAAGGCCACATACTGAATGTGAGAAAATATTTGCAAATGATGTATCTCTTAATGAGTGAATATTCAAAATATACAAAGAACCCAGACAACTCAACATCAAAAAAGAAAAAAAAAAACTGATTAAAAAACGGACAGAGAACCTGAATAGACATTTTTCCAAAGTAGATATACAGATGGCCTACCAGCACATGAAAAGAAGCTCAGCATCACTAATCACCAGGGAAATGCAGATCAAAACCATTATGAGATATTACCTCACATCTGTCAAACTGGCCATTATTAAAAAGACAACAAATAACAAGCACTGGCTAGGGTGTAGGGAAAATGGAACCTCATGCAGTGTTGGTGGGAATGTAAATTGATACAGCCACTACGGAAAACATTATGGAAGTTCCTAAAAAGATTTAAAATAGAACTACCATACTATCCAGCACTTCCATTCCTGGGTATTTGCCTGAAGAATACAAAAATACTAATTCAAAAAAATATATGCACCCTTATGTTCACTGCAGGATTATTCACAATGGCAAGATATGGAAGCAATCTAATAGGTGAATGAATAAAGAAGATGTGGTGTTTATGGGTGTATGTATATATATATACACACACATACACACATCTATACACAATGCAATACAAAATGGAATACTACTACTTTTTTTTTAGCCACAAATAAATGAACAAAATCTTGCCATTTATGACATCGATGGACCTAGAGCGTATTAGGCTAAGTGGAGTAAGTCAGAGAAAGACAAATACCACATGATTTTACTTATATGTGGAATCTAAAAAAAAACAAATGAACACACATAACAAAACAAAACAGACTCATAGAGAATAGGTGATCACCAGAGGGGAGGAGGGGAAGGAGATGAGAGAAATAGGCAAACTCACAGAAAAATAGATCACATTTGTAGTTACCAGAGGCAGAGGTTGGGGGAGGAATTGGAGGAAGGTGGTCAAAAGGTACAAACTTCTCGTTATAAGATAATTAACTACTAGGGATGTAATGTACAATATGATTAATATAATTAACACTGCTGTATGTTATATATGAAACTTAGAGTAAATCCTAAGAGTTCTCATCACAAAAACATTTCTTTCTTTTATTTTGAGATGATGGGTGTTCACTAAACTTATTGCGATAATAATTTCATTATGTATGTAAGTCACATCATTATGCTTTACACCTAAAACTTATGCAGTGCTGTGTATCAGTTATATTTCAATAAAACTGAAGAAAATATAAATCAAGTTTAAAATAAATAAGTTAGAAAACAAAAGCAAGCATTAATGAGTAACAGTAAAAAATACTTAACACTTATAATATGCTGTTTTGAGACACATATTTAATTTTTAATAATATGCATGTAATTGAAAAGTTTCAATTATCAAAGATAAAGAGCATATTTAAACAGTTAACATGTATATAGATTATGGTTGGGACAAAATTTATAAAAACATCAACTTAGTTTAAATCTCCTTGAAAGATTCCTACTTGATGGTGCTCTTACACAGATCTATGGCATGTTCTTAGCTAACTTTAGAGACCAAGGAAGTCCACAACTTAGTTAAAAATACATATAAACCCTTGTATGGGCCTAACTGCTGATTACCTTTCAGTGAGTACTCATATGCTAATGTAGCTAATTATAGGAAACTGCTTATGAACACTGTAATAACGTGTTATTTGTATTATATAACTCAATTTCACCTTCCAAACAATGATAATATTATCCCCATTTTATAAATAAAGTATGTACATTTCCTGTTCAAATTAAGTAACTTCTTTATCTCAGGGCACACAGTTTATGAAAGGAAAAGTCAGAATTAAAACTCATCTGTTCAACAATTAAAATGTGTGCTAAACTGCTTCCAAAAAAAGACAATAAATATATTCATCACCTTAAAAGTTGTGTCTTGCCCCTTTGTAATTCCTTCTTTTGCCCTGCCACATCCAAACCTATTTCCGGATATCACTGATTGTTTTTCTCTCATTGCAAATTTGCATTTTCAAGTATTTTATGTAAGTGCACATAAATACAATATTCTCACTTTTATCTGGCTTCTTTCTCTCAGCTTAATTACTTTGAGACCCACCCATGTTGTAACATGAAACAAAACTCAATCCTTGTAACCGCTGAGTAGTATTCCATTCTATGGATATTCCAATGTGTTTATTTATTCATCAGGTGATGGACATTTGTATTGCTTTCAGTTCTTGGCTACTATTAATAAAGTTGCTATGAACATCCATGTGTAAATTTTGTATGGAGATATGCTTGTTTCTCCTGTGTAAATACCTAAGAAGTAGATAAGTCATATAATATGTGTGTATGTATATAAATAACTTTAAAAAACTGCCTAATTATTTTCCAAAGTGATCAATTTTACATTTCCACCAGGAGCATGTGAAAGTTCCAATTCCTCCACATCCTTGCCAACACCTGTTATCGTCAGTCTTTTTAATTTTAGCTCTTCTAACAAATGTTTAGTACTATCTCACTGTGGTCTTAATTTCTATTTCCCTAATGATTAGTTATGTTGAGCATCTTTTAATGTGGTTATTTGTGGTCTGTATGTCTTTTTTTTTTTTTTTTGCGGTACGCAGGCCTCTCACTGTTGTGGCCTCTCCCGATGTGGAGCACAGGCTCCGGACGCGCAGGCTCAGCGGCCATGGCTCACGGGACCAGCCGCTCCGCGGCATCTGGGATCTTCCTGGACTGGGGCACGAACCTGCGTCCCCTGCATCGGCAGGCGGACTCTCAAAACACTGCGCCACCAGGGAAGCCCCGTATGTCTTTTTTAAATGAAATGTCTGTTCAAACCTTTTGCTCTTTTTCTTTTATTTAAAATATTTTTAAATTTTCTTCATTTTTGGCTGCATTGGGTCTTCGTTGATGCAAGTAGGCTACCTCTGTTTGTGGGGAGCGGGGGCTACTCTTCGTTGCAGTGGATGAGCTTCTCGTTGTGTTGGCTTCTCTTGTTGCAGAGCACGGGCTCTAGGCTCATGGGCTTCAGTAGCTGCAGCACGTGAGCTCAGTAGCTGCAGCATGTGGGCTCAGTAGCAGGCTCTAGAACGCAGGCTCAGTAGTTGTGGCATACAGGCTTAGTTGCTCTGTGGCACGTGGCATCTTCCTGGACCACGGATCGAACCCGTGTCCCCTGCATTGGCAGGCAGACTGTCAACCACTGCACCACCAAAGAAGCCCTCTTTTTCTTTTAATTGGGTCATTTGTCCTCTTACTAAGTTTTGTGAGGTCTTTACATATCCTGAACACAAGACCTTCACCCAATACGTGTACTACAATTATTTTCTCACAGTCTCTGACTTGTCTTTTCTCTTCAAAATATCTTTGAAAGAACAGAAGTTTTTTAATTTTGAAAGTTACAATTCATAACTTTGCTCTTTGTGAATTATGCTATTAGTGTCATACTGAACAGTTCTCTGTCTATCCAAAAGATCATGAAGACTTTCTTCCTTGTCTTCTACAAGTTTTATAGCTTTCTGTTGTACTTTTAGATTCGTGCTCCGTTTTGAATTAATTTTTGCATATGGCATAAGGTATAGATTCAAGTTGATTTGGGGGGCATATGGATATTCAATTTTCAGCATCATTTGTTGATAAAACTATCCTTTCTCCACTGAATTGTTTTTACACCTTTGTCAAAAATCAGTTAGTTGTCCATATAAGTATGGATCTATTTCTGGATTCTCTATTACATTGTGTTGATCTATTTGCCTAAATTTAGTCTACACTGTCTTTACTCCTGTAGCTTAATAAGCCTTGAAATCAGGTAGTGTTAGTCATTCAACTTTTTTACTCTTTTTCAAAGTTGTTTTGGCTGCTTAATGTCTTGTGCATTTTTAATGAATTGTAGAGTCCTTTTGTCAATTTCTAAAAAAACAGGACTGGGCAGATTTTGATAGGGATTGTGTTGAACCTGTAGATTACCTTGGGGCGAATTGATATCTTAACTATACTGCCTCTCCAATTCATGCATATGACATGTTTCTCCATTTATTTTTGTATTTAATCCTTGCCAAAGATATTTTATAGTTATCAGTGTACACGTATTTTACAATTTATAACAGATTTATCCCTAAGTTTTTCATATTTTTGATGAAATGACATTTAAAATTTTTCAAATTCTATTTTTTTACTAACAGTAAATAGAAATTCAATTGATTTTTGTATTTGTATTTTGCAACCTTGCTAAGTTTTTGCATTTTTTTTCTAATGACTTACTGTAGATTTCATCAGATTTTCTACATAAAAGGTCATGCTGCCTGTAAATTTATTTTTACGTCTGCCTTTCCAATCTGAATACATCAGCAAGACCTAGTATAATGCTTTAAATAGATGTAGTGAGAATAGACGTCGTTGTCTTCTTCCTGATTTTGTGGGGGCAACATCCAGTCTTTTACATTAAATGTGATGTTAGCTGCAGGTTCGTCACAGACACTTGTTATTAGGTTGAGGGAACTACCTTCTAATTCTACTTTACTGAGAGTTTTTATTACCAATGACTCCTGGATTTTTCTCAAATGCTTTTTATGAGTCTATCATGACGGTGGTTTTGCATTTGGTTTTTAGTGCGCTAATATAAGCAATAATATTGATGAATTTGCAAATATCACACTAACCTTGCATTGCTTAGATAAACTTCATTTGGTCATGATGTAGCACACTTTCACATTTTGTTGGACTCAGTTTAGTGAAACTTTGTACCAAATTTTTGCATTTGTCTACAGTTTTCCTTTCTTGTAATGTTTGTGTGATTTGGCGTCTGCGTAGTGCTGGTCTCATAGAACGATCTCAGAATTACTCCTTATTCTTTCATTTTATGTAACAGTTTATATAGAATTTATATTAGTTTTCCATAGATGTTTGGCAAATTTCACTATGGAAACTATCTGGACCTGCAATTTTTGTGTGTGTGGAGGTTTTAAATTTCAAATTCAATTTCTTTAATAAATATAGAACTATTTATGTTACCTGTTTCTTCTTGATTAAGCTTTAGTAGTTTGTGTCAAGGGATTTGATCATTTCACTTCAGTGTTGATTTTAGTGCCATGAAGTTATTTATAAAATTGCCATATTACGCATCAATATATTTAATCTATAGGGATGTCAATTTTCTCATGCCTGTTACTGGTAATTTGTGACTTTTCTTTCTCTTAATTGATATGGCTAGAGTAATATTGATTTTCTTTATTGTTTTTCAGTTTTCTATTTTACTGATATTTACTTCATCACATATTATATTTCCTTTTTTATTACTACTTGGAGTTTTTCATAATTGTTTAAGATGGAGAGTAAGGGGATTAATTTTAGATATTTCATCTTTTCTAAGAGAGGCATTTAGTACTGTAAATATTCCCTGTGTATGGCTTTAGTGGCTTCTCAATAATTTTGATGTGTTGGTTTTTCATTTTTATTCCATCTACATAGTTTCTAATTTCTCTTTTGATTTTTTTCTGTGACCCATGAGTTATTTAGAAGTGTGTTATTAGTTTATAAGTATTTGAAGGCTTTCCAGATACCTTTTGTTATCAATTTTGATTTAATTCTATTACAGTCAGAGAAGATAATTTATATGACCAAAATTCTCTTAAATATATTGACACTTGTCTAGTGGCCAAGAATATCTTCTAACTTAATACACATTCAGTGATATTTTCAAGAAATATGTATTCTGTTGGTGATGTGTTCTATAAACACATTTATTAGATCAAGTTGGTTGATAGTGTTGTCCCAAGATTCTATATCCTTGTCTCCTTGTATCAAATACTGAGAGAAAACAGTAAGTTTAAAAGACTCTAAGACTGAAGCTGAGAGTACTTAGATAATTGACTCAAGGTCATAGGAAAATGGCAATGCCGGAATTTGAACACAGGCTGTCAAATCCACTGTGCCAAGTGTTGTGTGTGTGTGTGTGTGTTACTGTGTGTGTGCATGTATGACCTTTATCATAGTTTGTGATAAGCAAATGTATTATGGATAGTACATGCTAAAAAAATATTAGTTAATTCAGCTTTTTTTGTAAATAGCATGTAACGAAGGGAAAGTAATTAAATTCAGAAATCATTTTGAACATATATTTGCAATAAAAAAGACTGCAAAAGAATACAAAATATGTATAATGATTACAGTAGGATGGTGGCATTATTATTATTTTCCTCTTCTGGGTATCCAAAACTTGCTATTATAATACAGTGCCTTTATACTGTTAAGTAAAATAAGAAAAATAAAGTAGTGCAAAAATCTGTACTTAATTAAAGAGCAGTTATTTAAGAAATATCAGACTGAATGAGAAAATGCTTGAGGCTTCTTGCTTGATCTACTAATGTGATTTCAGCTGGCAGTGTATAAGAGATGTTGTAATATCATTACCTATTAGAAGCAAAAATTATTAATGAAAATAAATGTTTGAAGTGAATATTTACATATGAAATTGTATGAAGGCCAGGGTTCTTCTCATGATAACATATACTCGTGGATAATTTTTGGTCATTGTAGTAAAAGCAGTCTATCTCTACAGTGTTTTGAAAATGCTAATAATCTATTCCAACGCAAAAATTAGGTAAGGAATCTCACATACCTACCGATCCTGCTTACTACCTACCAAGTAGCTAAAAGCGTCTGCTTGTTCACTGTTCTCTCTCAGGGTGACCCGCACAAATTAATGTGCACAGCTGGTTGCATCCCACCTGTCACCACCCTCATGCATAGTTCTTCTCCAAGGCCTTAAAGCCAATCAGAAGGGAAGCAGACAACCTATATATATGATTAAAAGTCCTAAGTATTTAAGGTACCTGGAGCACAGATGTGGTAAAGTGCACAGATTAATATAAATCAAGCACTAAATCTATCATCATACCTGCTCTATCATTCTAGAAGAACCCTTTCTGATAAATTGTGAGGAGTGGTTAGAAACAGCTACACGCTGCAATCACAGATAACTGATGGCTTTAAAAAAAACCCATAAATTGGAAGCTTAAATATTAAATTATTGCTTGTAAGATTAAAAATGTTCTTTGCACAATGTACTGCTTGGCTGAACTAGAGTGGGGCATAGAATTATGCAGCCTGCAGTGACACCCCCCTTGGTGTCCATACGTTTGTTCTCTACATCTGTGTCTCAACTTCTGCCCTGCAAACCGGTTCATCTGTACAATTTTTCTAGGTTCCACATATATGCGTTAATGTGATATTTGTTTTTCTCTTTCTGACTTACTTCACTTTGTATGACAGTCTCTAGATCCATCCATGTCTCTAAAAATGAACCAATTTTGTTCCTTTTTATGGCTGAGTAATACTGCATTGTATATATGTACCACATCTTCTCTATCCATTCATCTGTCGATGGGCATTTAGGTTGCTCCCATGACCTGGCTATTGTAAATAGTGCTGCAATGAATATTGGGGTGCATGTGTCTTTTAGAATTATGGTTTTCTCTGGTTATTGCCCAGTAGTGGGATTGCTGGATCATATTATATATAACTAAAACATATATAACTAAAAATTCTATTTGTAGTTTTTTAAGGAACCTCCATACTGTTCTCAATAGTGGCTGTATCAGTTTACATTCCCACCAACAGTGCAAGAGGGTTCCCTTTCCTCCACAACATCTCCAGCATTTGTTGTTTGTAGATTCTCTGATGATGTCCATTCTACTAGGTGTGAGGTGATACCTCACTGTAGTTTTGATTTGCATTTCTCTAATGATTAGTGATGTTGAGCATACTTTCATGTGTTTCTTGGCCATCTGTATGTCTTTGGAGAAATGTCTATTTAGGTCTTCTGCCCATTTTTGGACTGGGTTGTTTTTTTAATATTGAGCTACATGAGATGTTTATATATTTTGGAGATTAATCCTTTGTCCGTTGATTCATTTGCAAATATTTTCTCCCATTCTGAGGGTTGTCTTTCCGTCTTGTTTATGGTTTCCTTTGCTGTTCAAAAACTTTGAAGTTTCATTAGGTCCCATTTCTTTATTTTTGTTTTTATTTCCATTACTCTAGGAGGTCGATCAAAAAAGATCTTGCTGTGATTTATGTCAAAGAGTGTTCTTCCTATGTTTTCCTCTAAGAGTTTTATAGTGTCCAGTCTTACATTTAGGTCTGTAATCCATCTAATACCACAATCTTTAACTGAGCCTCTAAACCATATTTCTTCCTTATTCCCTTTCTTACTTCATTCTCATTGCATTTATACAGGCAAGAAACCTGAGAATCATCATTACCAGTTTTACTTTAAATTTTTTGTAAAATCTTACTAATCCTACCTCCTGAATAGTCCTAAATCTATCATTACTACTATATTCAGAAATTTATAACCACTAATACTACTATTTTAATGGTCTACTAACTGGTTTCTCTCTCCCTAGTTGTTCCTTTGTAATCTAATTTTATTCTAAACCAGGGTTATATAGTATATTCATATATTACATTATATACATATATATTTCATTATTATACATATAACACTGTTAATATAACAAAGTAAATACATAATTATATACATAGACATTCTCTGTCTAAATCTTTTCAGTATACCCTTATCAGTATTCCATCTATGGGGAAGAAAAGGGGAAGAATTTTATCTGAATCACCCGATGGACTTTTTAAAACCGTGCATCACTTTCTAAGATTCTAATGTGTAGCCTCCCCACTCAAGAGTCATTTCCAGAGACAGTTGCTGTTTCTAATGGTAGAGTTTCACTTCTTTTAACTGTGTTGGAGCTTACATACACACATACACACACACACACACACACAAGCAGCACCGAGTTACTGGATGAAATATACACCTTTCAGTGTGCCAGATAAAACCCTCCACAATCTGATTACTCTCCATCTCTTTAATTTCACCTTTTCCGATTAAACTTAAGTATCCTTTGCTTCAAGAAATTTCCTGACTCTCCCATCCCCATATAGACTAGGCTGAACTAAGAAACTCTCTTTCATCTACTCACAGCAACTACAGGGGGTTGAAGAGTTTCTCTTCCAAATTCACGTCCACAAAGAATCTGAGAATGTGACCTTATTCAGATGTAATTAGATGTAATTAAAGATGTTGAGATGAAATCATACTGAAGTTAGGGTGGGGAAAAAGCCACCCAGTTTGTGTTAGTTTGTTATGGCAGCCCTAGAAATGAATACAGCACTTTATATTTACCTTTAATATAGCACTTACTTACCTGACTGTATCAGTTATTTTATCTGTTTAGCCTAACCCTACACCCCTAACTATATTTCAAGCTCTTTAAAGGCAGAAATCTATTTATTTATGTCACCAGTGTCTATAGGCTCTAAAAAAATGCCTGCTGTATTAATATATAAATATATCCAAAACTCATGTTAAAAAGACATCATTTTAAAAGACATTTTACAGGAAAAAATTTGGTCTTAAGTTACTAGGATTTTGAAGATGCAAAGATTTTTCAACTTAAAATCTTTTTCTTTCATTTAGTACATCACATTCTTAGTTCTCAGCACCCAACTTTTTCTTCTCTTACCAAGGAAATTTATTTGGCAGAAAATGTCTTGGGAAGGGTAATAGATTTAAAGGTGAAAGTTCAACAGTGGGATATAAGATACAAGAAAACAGATACCTGGAACTGACTCTTAGTCAATCATCATTATTAAGGAAAGGGTCTAGATGTATGAACCAGGAAAACAAATCTTTATAAGTCTATGAAGTCACAGTACCTATAGAAAGAAAAATTTGATTATATTTGTGATTTTTCTGTGTCAGGGTATAACACATGTAAAGTATAAATTACTACAACATTATATTCTATGGAGATACAATATTTTTATAAAGGGCCAGCATGCCACACCAGAAAAGACTATTTGAACACTCAAGATGTTCACTACTGCTGATCTGTAATGACAAATGTGACCCACACCATTAAGAAGGTGGTTTCTTTCCTTTTCTAATATTCTTTTTTTTAAAAGATTAGAATCTAATAATATTAACAGCACTGTAAAAATGAACAGTTATGTTCTCCTGATCGCTCATCAATTGTCTTCCCTGTTCCAAGGACCAGAGCATGCAACAAAAAGATTAAACAGCTCATTTTTCTTTCTTCTTGGTCTTCAAAGAATCAGTTGGTTTCCACTTCACGTTCAAGTTTATGCAAAGAAGATTTAACTGCCTGTCACTCACACTGGGAAATGTTTCATATATGTGTTGCTATTTAAAACAAGTTTCATATTTTTCACATTTCCATATTGAATTAAATATAAATGCACTGAAAAGAATAAATTCTTCAATTCAGAAAACTTGATGTCTAGCCAAGATTTAAGAAGATGAAGTTCCAATAAGCCAAGTTTTCTTTGTTTTGTTTTTAATGATTATTCCCTTTATTGGCCAAAATAATCCCAAGTGATGCTGGGAAAATATATAGCAAATACATATCATATTATATTTGACTAAGGGCAAATACATATTATATTATATTTATTCTTGAGAAATACACAGATATATTTTCCCTTATGAAACAACTAAGTAGATTTCAAAAGACTTGTTTCCTAATTTTCAGACTTTTCCCCCACAAAATTGCCAAAATTCTTCTGCTATACCCTGGGTCATACCTCAGTGTGCCACTAGAGGGAGTTGTAAAGCAGAGTTGTAGACTATAGGAGGCTACCACACCCCATCTCCTGTAGTCACCCTTCCTAGCTACTCTCAGCAGACAAACCACTCTAGCAGACATTATTGCTGATTGCATAGATACAAAGACAACAGTTTATAACTGTTTCCACTAACAACTTCTAAAAGAATTGGCAGTTCATCTGGAATGGATGATAACTATAATAAGAAATGATAGATCAAAAACTGGTGCAGGGGAAAGACTATACATCATTCGACCACTTACATGATTGAAGAGCCTAGGAGAAAAAAAGGGAGGAAAAGCACACAACAATTTAGATTCTTACAAGGTTGATGGACCTAAATCCAGTGATTCACCATTCTACCACCATCTGGAACCAGTAAAGAGAGAAGATGAGTGGCACAGATTACATCAAAAGAAAAATATTATGTTGTTTTGCAAGTTTTACATATATATCCACACACATAGACACACATGTACACACACATGAAAATGTAATATGTGCATAAATGTAACAGGGAAAACCTTCTTTATTCTCACTTACTAACCTTAGACGTCTTTTTCAGTCCTGTGAACTTGCCTTTGAAAATTATCAGAGGAAAAATTGTTGGGATTTCCCCTTAAGAGTGAGATGGAAAATGGAAGCTTGACATTTCCCTGCTTCCCCAGACAATTCTGATCTTCCTTACTGAGCAGGGTTGTATCAGGAGCAGAGTGTGTCATCTATCATTTACCATCTGAAAGACTGGATTCTCAGAGCCTCTGTTTCCTCCACTATGAAATGAGCATTAAAAGATTTACCTCGCACAGTTGTATGAGGATTAAGTTATGATTACAGAAACAGTCAAATACAGAGAACGGCACATAGCAGAAATACCATAAATAGTAGTTCTCTTGCATCATCCCTTCGGACACGCCATTAAGATGTTAATATCTTCTAAGGGTCAGAGTCTCAGACCGTTAATTGCAAAAAACAAGGGACTCAGAGGCAAGATATAAATTTCTGTTTACTGCTACTGCCATCTTTTAAAATGACTATTTATATGACTTGCATAAAAGCTCTTACAAGTAGAAACTATACTAATGGATGTGGAATATTTCAAGTATTCATTTGATCCATGTAATATCTTCAGCCACATACCCTGCACTTCACTCCAAACTCGGCCTACATTTCTTCTGCCCCCCTGTTTCTTTATCTCATTTGGTATATGGCAGCCTAGGAGAAATAGGTATCTTCCCAGACACCTTTCCACTCCTCTCTGGGATAATGAGGCAAGGGGAAGTGGTGGAGTTATTAAAAAATTTAAAATTTCATATGGAGTAATATTTGTTACAGAAATATAACCATAGCTATACGAAAACCTTTAATTCCTAAAGTATCTTATGTCTATAGAGTTTAATACATCTGAATATTCATATGATTTTTTAATTTCCATAAAAGGCATTATTGGCAACTAGGAAGTAAAATAACATGCAAAGGCTCCTATTTCTCCACTTTCTCTTCTAATGGTTAGACACTTTCACAGCTGCTACCAACATCTTTAGTGTGAAATTTTCTGTGCTTGTGTGGGAGAGGAGGTGACTGAGAGGAGGGGGTTTTAATGCCCATAATCCCAGGCAGCTGAATTCCCCAGATGCTTCGGCTGCCTGGAATCTCCTCTCACTGGTGGATGCATGGCAGAGCTGAGGATTTCCTCCATCCCTAATGTAGTCTTTGTTTTCCCAAGTTTTGTTCCCCAGCAGAGTTTACTTCAAATGAATTCTTGGGAATACAAAGTCCTGAGCAATCCATTCTGTGTTTTTATTTCGGACACCACTTATATACAGCACCACTTATATGTATCATGGATTAAACACAGTAATTTTCTTTCTAAAAAAATGTGTTTCTTATCTTGTTATAATGCAATTCCTTTGAAATCTCTAAGAAGTCTTTGTTTAAAGGCATAAGAACCTATTCTTTAGTGAGAATATGTTTTAAGACTTCCCTGTGCCCTCTGCCTTTCCAAGAGAGTCCAGTGTGTTGAGTCCAAATGATTCTTCCACTTACCTTTTTGTGTTGCTTAAAATGAGCCCCGGATTAAAGTCAGGACATATGGATTCAAGTACAAAGTCTGCCTCATTTCAATAATCCTCTGGGAGAGATGATGGAGGTGGCTTGGCGATAGAGATAAACTGAAGAGAAGTCACTAGAATCTGGATATATTTCAGCATTAGAGTTGATACGAAATTGTTGACTGACTGGAAGTAGGTTATGAGATAAAGAAGAGAATCAGGAATTATCCTAATTTTTCCCCACGGCAAGTGTTACAACAGAATATTGATTAATTGAAATGGGGTTGGGAAGACTGTGCAGGATCAAGTGCTGGAGTTAAAATCAGGAATTTGGTTTTGATCCTGTTAAGCTGAGGATGTCTATTGGACATCTGCATGGAAATTTTGAGCCAGATATATAAGTCTGAAGTTCAGGAGAAAAGTCAGGACTTGGTGTTTCCAATGTATAGATGGCATTTAAAGACTTTGGAAAAGAGTCATAAGTCAGGAAATTTGTGATGAGAGGAAAGAAAGAAACTCTGTGGATTGAAGATACACCAATGTTTAAAGATTAGAGACACGAGGAACCAGCAGAGGAAACAGAGAAGGAGTGGACAAGGTAGAAGAGGAGGAGAACTGAGGAAAACTGGGGTCTAGGAGACCAGTTAACAGAAGTTTCAAGCAGCACGGAGCAATTGCTGCATGACTTGCTTCTGACAGGGGGAGCAAGTGGTCTGTTTTGTTGACTCTTCTATTCCCTGCTTAAAATAAAGTTTGTCCTAAATGAAAACAAAACAAAACAAAAACTACAAGCCTTGCCTTTGATTGTGAGACCTTAGAAAGAGTCATTTAAACTTGGTATTATTTCCCTCTTTTGAGGTAGAAATAGAACAATACACTTTCTTTACCATGCACTGAGTGTACAAAAAATGGCCTTGCAAAAGATAAAACTGCATTTCATAAAATCAAGAGCAAAGGAAAGGTTTTTAAAGATTTCCTGCAAAGTCAAAAAGAGTTCAGAGTTAACATTAAGCTCCCTGATTGCCTACTTTCACTGAGCTCCATGGCCGCCAGATGCTTCCCGCCCAGTCTCCCGTCACTGCCAGCCCAATTCTCCCCCGCCACACAGAGCAAATTCAGAGGTCAATAGTGAGAAAAGTTGAATACTTCTCCAAAATCTTTTTTTTTTTTAATTCAGTTGCTGAGGACCCATAATGCTTGTAAAGCAGAAGAAAGACTTGACAAAAGAAAAGTATGGTAATGGTTCTAGGAGTTGTAGTCTTGATCTGTGCATTATGATTGACTCTGATTGAACTCATATCACAGAACCAAGTGTAAGTTTTCCTAGTAATGATGCAGGATTCAAGGAATTTTTTTAAATGAAGAAGATGGGTGAAATGAGTGAAGCAGATCAAAAGATATAACCTGAGAGGTATAAAATAAATAAGTCACGGGGATGTAACGTACAGTATGGTGACTGTCGTTAATACCGTATTGACTCTTTGAAAGTTGCTAATAGAGTACATCTTAAAAGTTATCATCACAAGAAAAAAAAATTGTAACTATGTGTGGTGATGGATGTTAACTAGACTTAGTGTGGTGATAATTTCACAATATATACAAACATTGAATCATATTGTATACCTGAAATTAATATAATGTTATATGTCAAATATGGCTCATTAAAGAGTATTTTAAAACAAAAAGTGAAATGCTTTTCATTCTATGCTCTTCATTATAAAACCATAGACTCCCAGATTTTTTTTTTTTTAAATGGATCACAGAACCAATTCACCTAGCCTCCTGAAACGACCTGTCAGCATTTTTATAGCACACTTGGTTAGAGGTAGAACTGGTACCAGTAACCAAAGCCACTGACTCCAAGTTCAACATTTATTACTGATTTTTGCTTTCTGTTTTTGTTTCCCCCATCATTAGAACATTTTGACATTGGTTTTGAAGCATAATCTCTAGTTAAACTCTTATTCATTAAATTCTAATTTTAGTTTTCTCTTTAAATATACTTCTTAAGCAGTTCTAAATCTATGTGAAACTATTAATTATAAGTTCTCTAAATCAACCGGGAGATCTGATAGATGAGACATTTCTAAAATATTAAAATTTAAATTTCAAGCTCCAAGAGGACAGGATGTAGTCTAGGTAGTTTGCCATGATATTTCTCACATTTTCTGGGCATTCAATAAATATTTGTGAAGTGAATAAAGTTTTTTAATACTTTCTTCTAGTTATCCTGTGGCTTACACTCATATTTCTTTTGACTCTCTACTTAAATTTCACATTTTTAGAGAGATCTTCTCAGGCTATCCTCCGTAAACTCTAAGTTCCCATTTAACTTTCTGTCCTCTGATTTCTTTTTCTTAGTGCTGATGTAATCTTATATATTTTACCAAATTTTCTTATTTATTGTCTGTCTACCTATATGAAGCTCCACAGGATAGCTATTTGGGTCTCTCTCTCTCTCTCTCTTTTTTTTTTTAACAGATCAGTCCCTGGGAGGAGAACAATGGCTGGTGTCTGAAATTGCTCAGTAAATCTTCATTGCATGGCATGAATGAATGAATGGAATGACAAATACTTCCTTCTTGTTAAAGGAGACGTTTGAGATCCTTCAACTCCCTGAAAGGTAGAGTATATATGAGGGCACAGAAAGATGTTTTAAAGAAAAGTCAAAGAGAAAAACACAGATGCTTCTTAGCATGAAGAACAAACTAGAATGCAAGTCAGCTTCTCTCCTTATAACATCAGAAACCTGTCTCTAAGCTGACTCCCTTTGGCTGAGAATAAGGTAGAACATAAAAGGGAAATGAATGGCTAGGGTTAGGCAAACTGGGAATGATTAAAGAGATGGAGAAGTGTGAAAGAGTTTACTGTTTTTAAATTCTGTGCTTGTTAAAACTGTCTTCCATGACATTGAACCAAAGATATATTTTCTTATCTTCCACTTGTTAAAATAAAGATTACAATGCAATTGTTAACTAGATTAAATGCATACATACACATTTACATATATGTATGTACATTTTTTCATTTATATCTGGAGTGGAAGTTTTAACGATTTCAAGAATCAGTAAAGAGAAGAAGAGAATGCTTCTTCTCACCATTACAGTGGATAGAGTATCAAAGAATTTAAATCATAATTTCTCACTTATAGAAATAAACACTCAGAAGTGCATTTCACTTTGGAAAATCTTGTACTCTGTCCTAACAGGTGTCTCAGGTTGACATTCATTGTGTTGATGACATCATCACAGCCTGGGCCTGGCTCTCCAACTTGCAAAAATACCACCATTTAGACAGAGGTGTCTCTTACATGGTCAGTGTTTCCAGGGCTGATATTTTAAACTAAATCTTTTTAGAAATAGCAAATGCTCTGAACTCCTAACACGCTTTTTAATAAAGCACACATAATAACCCAGAACCCACTTAAGAAGCACTAATTAACATAAGGATAATAGCCATATTTATGGAGTCCGTACTTTATTCTAGGCATTTTACAACCTCTGAAATTACAATTAATATGCCATGATACAGTCGTAAGCAAGAATAGAAAAAAATCTATAACTTGCTCAGGATCTGACAGCATATGTACAAGAACCATTTCTGCCCTTATTTGCTTCCAACCTAGGAGCTGAAGAGATAAACATATAAAAAATTAAACTATAATTATAGATTTTCATAGCAGTTCATAACATTGAAGGTAGAAGGATTTTTTTTCTTCTGCATGACAAGTCATTCAAAGGGACATTATTAACTCAGTGTCATTGCTGTTGACATATAATTACAAATAAAGATGCTCTGGGAGAATGAGGATGCCATGCCCTTGTGTTTTGCACTAAATACTGTCAAGAGGGCAGCTGAGACAGTGCAATTGGTATGGCATTAGAAGGACATTTTAAGGCTCACCTCTGACACTTGGTTGCATAACTGATCAAATCATTTAATCATCCAGGCTCCCTTTGCTCATTTATAAATCAATGAATATTACATTTTCCTAGAGCACATATTGTGAAGAATAAATAAAATAATCACTATGAGAGTCCCTTTTAAACTGTTAATCACTATATAAATATGAGGTTTTATTATGACATGAGGAGATAAAATGTTCATTTTAAATTTTAGTATAAGATATCTAGCACTTCTACATGAATGTACTTTCCTCTCACATCTTTATCTTGTTAGTATAGTAGAGACTGTTTTCAGTTGCTTTCCAAAAAACTGAAAGCCATAAAAATTTAACTACAGTAATACAAGCTATTTTCCCTTCTTCAAAATTTTTATACATTTTCATTATAGAAATCTTAGGAAATCAAGGTACATCACAAAGAATATGAAAATAAGGATTAAAATCTTACTATAAAATCAGTTACTTTAAAAGGCTAGAAACTCAAATTCAGAATAGACATAGATGCAATTATAGAGATGTATAGATGTAGATATCTTTGTGGGGGAGTGTAATTATAGATATAAAAATTGGTGCTACTCTGATGTATTCGTTCTCAATCTCTTGACTTTTAGGAACAATTATTGTTACTGCTTGCTACTTACTTATTAAGCCAGATTTTCTTAGTGCCTGGCCTACCTTTATGTGTAGATTAACCGTCTCTTAATGCTGTTTGAGCTCTTTAATGGTACTGAAAATGACTACTTACTTAATGTCTCTGTGTCCTGTAGGGATTGATAAAATTTGGCCTGGAACAATTTAATTCCAAGTTTAACCAAATTAATATGATAAAATCCAGCTGTGAACAGATCTAAAGAACTGCCTCATATGACTATTCAGAGGCCAACTTTAACAAAGTCCATCCTCATCCTCCATATTCCACTTGGAAAGTTATTAAAATCGTAAATCTGAGTCCTAGAATTACAGCATTTTAAGATTATCTTAAGATCTTCATCCCTTTCCAGAGAAAGACCACAAAGATCAAAGAATTACAGTCACTTGTTCACAAGGCAATTGAGTAATGAAACAAGATTAATAGACCAATCCCTAGGCTATTCATCTTTCCACTAAAGTTTCCCTGATTTTCTGCTGTTCCTAAGAATGTCTTTTCTACTCTTGTTCATTAACCAAATTCCCTAAGAGCATGTGACTTCTTGTCAAGTGGACGTGGTTTCCTCAGAAAGGATTATCTTTTGCAGTGCTCAAGATACATCTTCTGGGCGAAGTTCCTTAAATAGCTCTTTCCTCAAATCATACTAAGTTTGTTTTAGTGTTAAATTTGGTAACAGGGAGTTGAATGGAACATTTCCTGTTATCCTGGAATTGTGGCTAAGACTCAAAGCTTAGGATAAAGAAACATACATTCTAAAGCAAATACCCTACATTCTAAAGAAAGCCACCAACAATGGGGCCAGACATCTTCCAAGGTCTTTTTGAGAGGTAGCAGAACTGGCACTACTGCCATCAACCACCCACTTCCTATTAGTAAATAAGGAAAGAACAAGGGAGATGCATGGATTTGGGTGAGACACGGGAACTGACACCTCAGTCAGGTGCCACATACCAAGTACAATGTTTATGGCCATGCTTCCCTTTCCAAAGGCAAACAGAGTGAGTTCTGAGAGATGCACTTGAAAAGATTAGTAAGACTGCAAAGAGGAACCTATTACTTCTCCCCAGCTGGCTGCTCTGAGAGATGCAAACTTTGTATGTTCATCATGCTACTGTCACTGGCAGCAAAGAACAGGGGAGAACTGTTGGGGGCCCTTGTCATGTGTTCCTTGTAGTTTAGGTGTATATGTAAACATAAGACTGGTCCTGACACATATCTGTAAGTTCCTGGAGACAGAAGGCCGGCTCAGCACCTGATGCCAGCAGGCAAAGAAATCATAGCAAAATAAACCTGGGAATAAGATGGGGGCAACCCACAACTTCTGTTTGAGAGGGCACAGAAGAGGAACACAGTGTTCACTTGGTTCCGGGTAAATGATCATGGAAGTTAAAAGAGGGGGACAAAGCTGTATTCTCAGGAAGTAACAGCCCAAGTAAGATAATCTCTCCCAGAGAATAAAGAAGACATGACTGCTCCATGAAGGGCTCAAAGGTAAAGCTAAGCCTTACTCGAGAGAACCAAGCACTGCATTTTAGGACCACACTGACACAGTCTAACAGGAGCAGGTAGAGACAGAACCAAGCAGAGCAAGACCAAAGCAGAGTGAGACCAAGAACAAGAACAGGAAACCAATTATGTAGGATAACCTCTCCAGTCCTTCCTTCTTATCCCAGACACCAGGAAACTAAATACAGGAAAAGGAGAAAAGAGAAACATTAGTGCCTGCGCTCTCCACTTTCCAAGTTTCTTAAAACACAATCAGCCAGTAATGGGGCTACTAGAACTTCTGAGATTAACTGGATGAAATTTTTTATTAAAGTAGCCAGAAAATTGGAAGGGAAAGAGAGTTTTAATATAATTGGAGGCAATGATTGAAAATATATGTTTCTTGTAAAGGTACAAAATGTTTATGTTTTGTTTTCATACCATTCCTTTCAGTACCTCATAAATATACGTTGGGTTTAATTGAATTTGTTTTTTAAAACGAATATTTAGATGAAATTTGGGGGGTTTCCACCTAAGAAGATAAAAATGAGAAATCTGTAAAGAAAACTAAGAGTAACTAAAAATCGTTAGATAAAATGAGTAGTTATGGTAGGTGTATCTATTAGATAAAGTAGTAAATATATAAAACTAACAGGATTAGCAGAGAGGTCTAGCATAAACACAATCAATAAATGATAGCCATCTTCACTATAAAGCTCAAAAGTTTTACCTGCTGTGAATTTTAAATAACTGTGTTTAGATCCAAGTATGATTTCTTCTTGGAGACTAGGAAACTGACAGACGGTATAAGCAGCTCTTCCTTTTCATTTATTTAAGTCGCCTCCTCTCACTCTCAGATCCTTATATCCTTCTGGATGTCTCATAAGAAAAGATGCCAAAGTCAACACGTCATCAACGTTCCCCCACCCTCATCCCCACCTCCTTATTCTGCTCCTGTGGTTCCTGCCTCAGTAAATAGCAGCACCATCTACCCTGTAAATCAAGCCAGAAAACTGAATTCATCCTAAATCTTTTTGTTCCACAGTCCAGCCAGTCACCACGTCCGTCTGCTTTACCTCCTAAACATTTTTCACACCCATCACCTGCTCCTTCCCACTACTGTGGCTGCCTCAATGCAAATGGTCATTATCTCTTCTGACAAGTGTATCTCTATCTCAGCTTTGGCTCCCTGAAATCCATCCTCTCCATATCACCCAGAGAGTACCATGGCACAACCCTGCTTAAGGACTTCACTGAGTCTCTATCACTCAAAGCTTAAAGGCCAGATTCCTGAGGAGAGCATCACCACGAGGGTACTTCTCCCAACTCACTTCCTATTCTCTCCATCTTGTGTCTTGCTCTCAGGAATTCAGCAATTTTTTTTACATGCATAAAGCATGGTGGTACATGGCTCTTCGTCTCTGCTCAAGCTGTTTCCTTCTAACCCCTGACTATACTTAACATACCTTTCAGGATTAGCTAGTAGACCTTTCCTGATTTCCCACATTGTACAGTGTACCCACCGCATGCCTTTATCCTAGTACAGGGAAATAATTTCTTATGCGTTTTCTCCTTAACCAGATTCTAAGAATCTTTATTGAAGGGCCAGTATTTGACACCACTCTAATCCAAGTACCTCACTCAGAAAGAGAAATAAATATCAATAATGAATAAATAACAAAAAGAGAAAGAAATAAAATGCTAAACTGAACTAAGTATTAGAAAGTAAAAATTAACAACAGGTAGCGTATTATCCAAGCCCTTTCAACATGCAGACATTGTGCTGAGAATTTCCTCTGTTTTAATTTAATCTTACATCCCTGTAAGGTGAGCGGTCCCGTGACCCTTATTTCACAGATGAGGAACATGGAGCCAATGGGCTTAAGTAATTGGTCTGAGGTCACACAGATGCTATGGCTAAAGACAGAATTCCTAACTCTGACTCTTGGACTTAAGTGCTCAACTAACATGCTTCTGGCTGACTTACAAAATAACTTTTTGTAAATGACTAAAAGACAGATTCATGAGGTGAACTATCCTGCCCCAAGGCAAAGACTGTTTCAGGAGATGAATCAGTCATTACTGTATTTTAGTAATGCAAGGCCTTTGCACCACTAGAGAAGGGTGTACTTCACTCTAAACCATTTAATCACGCTCAGTTCCATCAGCAACCATGCTGTTAGCTTCCATTATCCCTTACTAAAACAGCATGCTTGAATGGTAAATTCCTACTTACAGAAGAAAGAAAGAGTGGAAAGGTAAATTGCTAGGATCAAACCCATGAGTTAAGTTGACCCCTGCCTCCAGAGAATTCCAATTACAAATAGTAAGCAAACCCCCAAATGATATCCCTTCCTGGCTTCCGTGAGCAGTTACATATAAAAGAGAAGAAGCAAACATGAACTGAAAAATTCCTAGGGAAGATGGGCAGGTATAATACACAATGAGTTTACAAATGGAGAACTTGAACAGCGTCAGACAGGCCCTGAAAATGAATTCAGCCAACAGCACCTCTGAAAACATCACTTCATGTAAACAGATGCAGAATATTCTTCACAAACCGTATTTCTATGGACTTTCAGGCTTCTCCGTGGCTATATTTTAAGAGTTTAAAAATGTGAAGTGGAAGCGTAAACATCTAAAGCAGAGTTAAAACTGTGAACAGATTTTTGTCATCGTGTAGAATGGTTTCTTAGCAAAATCGGCCTTCACGGTAGCAAATCAATGCTTTCAGACACACTACTAATATTTCCTAAAATGAAATCACAACCCGGAAATAAAAATGAGAAACAATGATAGTAGGGGCCATCAAAAATACTATAAAGGGTTTATCAATCTGGGGAATTATGTTAATGTGACAGGAGGCTTTTGGGTAGCCGACCAGCTCATCCAGAGGCCGCAGAACAGAAAGGTTTGTAGAACAAATGAAAACGCTTGATTCACAAAAGCTTACTGAATCAATCTTAAACACACAGCCACAAGCAAGGAGCAAGAGAAGGGTTAACACACGTAGGGGAGGGTGCAAGCACTTCCTGAATCTTTCTCCATGCTCATTTGCCTCAAGTGGCTCATGACTATTTAGTGTCTAAGCCCTTCTGTATTAGTGTTAGGAAAGCAGGAAGGAGGTACCAAAAACTGTGCAGCCTGAACAACAGAAATTTATTGTCACACAGTTTTGGAGGCTAGAAGATCAAGGCAGGAGGGTTGTTTCCCTCCGAGGACAGTGAGGGGAAAACTGTGCCATGTTTCTATCTCAGCTTCTGGTGCTTTGCTGCCAATCTTCAGCACTCCTTGGCTTCTGCATCACCTGATCTCTGCCTTCACCTCCTCATGGTGTTTACCCTATGTGCATTTCTGTATCTAAATTTTCCCTTTTTATAAGGACACCAGTCACATCAGATGAGGGGCCTACCCTACGCTGGTATGACCTCATCTTAATTAGTACAACTGCAACAATCCTATTTCCAAATAAGGCCTCATTCTAGGCACTGGGGGTTAGGACTCCAACATATTAATTTGAGGGGGTATGATGGTTCATTTTATGTGTCAACTTGACCAGGCCACGGGATGTCCAGCTATTTGGTTAAATATTATTTCCAAGTGTGTTTGTTAGGGAGGGTGTTTCCAGAAGAGATAAGCACTTGCCTTGGTGAACTGAGTGAAGCACATGGCCCTCCACAGTGTGAGTGGGCATCATCCAATCTGTTGAGGGCCCCAATAGAACAAAATGGTAGAAGAAAGTTGAATTCTCTCTCTCTGTCTCTCTCCCTGCCTTACTGATTGAACTGAAAGATCTTTTTTTTTTTTTCTTTCAGCCCTTGGGCGACACCATCAGCCTTCCTGATTCTCAGATCTTCAGACTCAGACTGGAACCCACACCACCAGCTTTCCTGGGTCTCCAGTTTGCGGACGGCAGATCATGGGACTTCTCAGCCTCCAAAACTGTGAAAGCCAATTCCTTATAATATATCCCTCTCTCTTTCTCTTTCTCTTTCTCTCCCTCCCTCTCTACTGATACTCTTCTAATACTGTTTCTCCGCAGGACTCTGACAAATACTGAGAGCGAGTGGCACAACTCAACCCATATCATCTTCCGTCCCTTCTTATCTTACACGTGTGCTATTCACTGTCAACAGATCTCACAAGCTACTTGCTTCTATAACGTACCGCACCCATCTCCCTTCTTTACTTCTCCTATTTCAGTAGATAAATTAAATTTTCTTAAACACTGTAGCAAACGCACATCATAAGACCAAATGTTTTAATCTGTAAAATAACACAAATATATAGGAACCCACTGACGGACAGTTTTTAGTGATTCTGCCAGGTATCAGAAAATTCTGCCATTCGATTGCTATCACCCAGAAAGTCTCTTTATCCATTATTATCAAATGATCTGGCTCTTGTATCAAAGGCAACACTGCTCACCTCTACCCAGGGGCAGGAAGCTACATGGCAGCAGGTTTCATATCCATAATTACATAATTCTTGTGAAGCTCATAAGGAGATACAGTGTTTACTTGATAAATGAGACGAAGGAAGAGAGATGGAGAGGAGAGAGCAACTTTTCAAGAGAAGTTTTTGATCAGTTCTTTGCAATAGCCTGTTTCCTGTGGGTCTCCAGGCTTAGCAGTCTATTTCCCTTTCATTAAACATTTATTTTTATGCCAGAGGAACTGTGACACACCATAAAATCCGGGCAGTACCTAGGAAATAGTACTTCTCAGTAAAGATTAAACACTGCACAGAATAATGAGACAGAAACTGTAACTCATAGCATTTTCAAATTATCCAATATTTGGAAATCCACAGCATAGGTGCAAAAATAACACATTATTGTTTTACGTCACAGAGGTTAAAGTTATATAGAGAGAGAAATACCTAGATCATGGTTTGTCCTAGAAAAACCCTCCAAGAAATTTAAGATTCTCTTTGCACTTTCCTACCTGCATTTCCTTCCTCCGCCTGGGAAGTCTTCTTATATACCCCGTCCTGTATTTGCTTACTCTCCATAGGAGGACTCCCCCCAATTACAAGATTTATACCCAAATGAATAATTATTCAAGAACAAAAAACGATATTCTCGTTCTACCAACCCTCACAGCCATCACAGCACTACCCAATCTATATTTCTACATACGCCTCGCCTACTCCACAGCATTAACCCTATTTCCCTCTACAAACAACATAAAAATAAAATGACAATTTCACTCCACAAAACGAATAACCCTTCTACCAACAGCAATTGTATTATCCACAATACTCTTACCCCTCACACCAGCATTCTGCATTTTACTATAGGAGTTTAGTTTAAATCAGACCAAGAGCCTTTAAAGCCCTAAGCAAGTATAATTTACTTAACCCCTGCCTAATAAGGATTGCAAGACCATACCTTACATCAATTGAATGCAAATCAAACACTTTAATTAAGCTAAATCCTCACTAGATTGGAGGGATACATCTCCCACGAACTTTTAGGTAACAGCTAAATACCCTAGCCAACCGGCTTCAATCTACTTCTCCCGCCGCGAGAAAAAAAAGGCGGGAGAAGTCCTGGCAGGATTGAAGCTGCTTCCTTGAATTTGCAATTCAAAATGATGATTCACCACAGGACTTGGCAAAAAGAGGACTCGACCCCTGTCTTTAGATTTACAGTCTAATGCCGACTCGGCCATTTTACCTATGTTCATAAATCTCTGACTATTCTCAACCAACCACAAAGATATTGGTACCTTATACTTGTTATTTGGTGCCTGAGCAGGAATAGTAGGCACTGGCCTAAGCTTATTAATTCGCGCTGAACTGAGTCAACCTGGCACACTAATCGGAGATGACCGGGTTTACAACGTACTCGTAACAGCTCATGCCTTCGTGATAATTTTCTTCATAGTCATACCTATCATAATTGGTGGGTTCGGAAATTGACTAGTCCCTCTAATAACTGGAGCACCTGACATACCTTTTCCTCGTCTAAATAATATAAGCTTCTGACTGCTTCCTCCTTCCTTTCTACTACTAATAGCATCCTCAATAGTTGAAGCCGGCACAGGCACGGGCTGAACTGTATATCCTCCTCTAGCTGGAAATCTAGCACAAGCAGGAGCCTCAGTAGACCTTACCATTTTCTCCCTACATTTAGCTGGCGTGTCCTCAATCCTTGGAGCCATCAACTTTATTACGACCATTATTAATATAAAACCACCCGCTATAACCCAATACCAAACACCCCTCTTCGTGTGATCAGCCCTAATTACAGCAGTATTACTCTTATTATCACTACCCGTCCTAGCAGCTGGAATTACCATACTATTGACCGACCGAAACCTAAACACAACCTTTTTCGATACCACAGGAGGAGGCGACCCAATCCTGTACCAACACTTATTTTGATTTTTTGGTCACCCCGAAATATTTATTCTAATCCTACCTGGCTTCGGAATAATTTCACATATTGTAACCTACTACTCAGGGAAAAAAGAACCTTTCGGGTATATGGGAATAGTTTGAACTATAGTTTCTATTGGGTTCCTAGGCTTTATCGTATGGGCTCATCATATATTCACAGTTGGAATGGACGTAGATACACGAGCATATCTTACATCAGCCACTATAATTTTTGCTATCCCTACAGGAGTAAAAGTCTTTAGTTGACTAGCAACACTTCACGGGGGACATATTAAATGATCTCCCGCTCTAATATGAGCCCTAGGCTTTATCTTCCTTTTTACAGTAGGAGGCCTAACTGGCATCGTCCTAGCTAACTCATCCCTAGATATTGTTCTCCACGACACCTACTACGTAGTCGCCCAATTTCACTATGTACTTTCAAAAGGAGCTGTCTTTGCCATCATAGGAGGTTTTGTTCACTGATTCCCACTATTTTCAGGCTATACACTCAACTCAACATGAACAAAAATTCACTTTATAATCATATTCATAGGTGTAAACATAATATTCTTCCCACAACACTTCCTAGGCCTATCCGGTATACCTTGACGGTACTCCGACTACCCAGACGCCTACACAACATGAAATACTCTCATCAATAGGCTCTTTCATCTCACTAACAGCAGTTATACTAATAATTTTCATCATCTGAGAGGCATTCGCATCTAAACCAGAGGTATTAACAGTAGACTTCACCTCCACAAATCTTGAATGACTAAATGGACGTCCTCCACCATACCATACATTTGAAGAACCAGCATACGTCAACCCAAAATGATCAAGAAAGGAAGGAATCGAACCCCCTCTAATCGGTTTCAAGCCAATATCATAACCACTATGTCTTTCTTTATAAATGAGATATTAGTAAAGCCTTACGTAATTTTGTCAAAGTTAAATCACAAGTGAAAACCCTGTATATCTCCATGGCATATCCCTTCCAACTAGGCTTACAAGACGCAACATCACCTATTATAGAAGAACTCCTACACTTTCATGATCACACATTAATAATCGTCTTCCTAATTAGCTCTCTAGTCTTCTATATTATCACCCTAATACTTACAACCAAACTAACACACACCAGTACAATAGACGCTCAAGAGGTAGAAACTATTTGAACCATCCTCCCAGCCACCATCTTAATCCTAATCGCCCTGCCCTCCCTACAAATTCTCTATGTGATAGACAAAATTAATAACCCCTCTCTTACCGTAAAAACAATAGGACACCAGTGATACTGAAGTTATGAATATACTGACTACGAAGACCTAAACTTCGACTCCTACATAATTCCAACCTCGGACCTAAAACCAGGAGAACTACGACTACTAGAAGTAGATAATCGAATGGTTCTACCCATACAAATAACAATCCGAATATTAGTCTCCTCTGAAGACGTACTACACTCATGAGCTGTTCCCTCCCTAGGCTTAAAAACAGATGCAATCCCTGGACTCCTAAACCAAACAACCTTAATATCAACACGAACGGGTCTATTCTACGGACAATGTTCAGAAATCTGCGGCTCAAATCATAGCTTCATACCAATCGTTCTCGAACTAGTACCCCTAGAGAACTTCGAAAAATGATCTGCATCCATATTATAATCTCATTAAGAAGCTAAACTAGCGTTAACCTTTTAAGTTAAAGATTGAGAGCCGTAAACTCCCCTTAATGACACGCCACAACTAGACACATCAACATGACTTCTTACTATCCTATCTATATTCCTTACCCTCTTCACACTATTTCAACTAAAAATCTCAAAACATTTCCACTCCCCCTCCCCCAAACTAACACACACCAAAATACAAGAACAACAAACTCCTTGAAACACCACATGAACGAAAATCTATTTACCCCTTTCACAGTCCCAATAATACTAGGTATTCCTATCACCACTCTAATCATTATATTCCCTACTATACTATTCCCAACGCCAAATTGACTAATTAACAATCGCACAGTCTCCATCCAACAATGATTAACCAAACTTACATCAAAACAACTAAGAAATACACATAACCTCAAGGGACAAACCTGATCTCTAATACTCATCTCACTTCTCCTATTTATTGCTTCTACAAATCTTCTTGGAATATTACCCCACTCATTTACACCTACCACCCAACTCTCAATAAATTTAGGTATAGCTATTCCCCTATGAGCCGGTACCGTCATTACAGGCTTCCGTAATAAGGCAAAAATACCCCTAGCTCACCTTCTACCACAAGGCACACCCACTTTCCTAATTCCCATGTTAGTAATCATCGAAACTATCAGCCTACTTAACCAACCAGTAGCACTGGCCGTACGACTAACTGCCAGCATTACAGCAGGCCACCTGTTACCTTACTCTCCATAGGAGGACTCCCCCCACTTACGCTAATTAATAGCTACCTTATTAACAGCTAAGGCTTTAAGTTAGTTCTCAGCAGGTTTGCACATTAGAATCATCCATGGAGGCTGTGTTCCAACCCCAGAAATTCTGATTCAGCAAGTCTGGGACAGTGTTTAGCCAAATTCTAAAGAAACTTCTGCAGGTGATCTTGATGATCAGCCAGCCTGAGAACCTCTAATTAAATCCCTTAGAAGCTAATACAATAATTTGCAGTCATATCAAGAAAAAAGCTCCCGCCCCAAACCACACGACCCACACTGTTCTCCAGAGAACTGTTTTCCAGAATAGAGGTTTCCAAAATTTTCTGCTCAAAGCTCTATTATTAAAATATCTTTGAGCGTACACTGTCAATATGTGATTCCTCTCATTTATAAATTATTGGGTGTGCCAAGAAGTGTCTTCGGTTTTTTAAGTAAAAATAAGAGACATATTTTTCATTTTCACCAAGAATACAATTGAACATTGTATTCACCCTTTTGTTTCACTACCTTCTGCCACTTTTCAGGCAACTTCATAATTCCACCTTCCCAAAACTTTTTATCTTTTTGAGCATAGAACTGTTCCAGCTGCCTTTTACAGTCTTCCAGGGAATTGAAATTTTTTCCATTAAGAGAATTTTGTAAAGATCGAAATAAATGGAAATCCGAAGGTGCAATGTCTGGTGAATACAGCAGATGAATCACAACTTCCCAGCCAAGCTGTAACAGTTTTTGCCTGTCATCAAAGAAACACGCGGTCTTGCATTATCCTTGTGGAAGATTATGCGTTTTCTGTTGACTAATTCTGCATGATTTTCATCAAGTGTCACTTTCAGTTGGTCTAATTGGGAGCAGTACTTGTTGGAATGAATCATTTGGTTTTCTGGAAGGGGCTGATAATGGAGGACTCCCTTCCAATCCTACCATATATGCACCATCACCTTCTTTGGATGAAGACCGGCCTTTTGTGTGGTTGGTGATGGTTCATTTCGCTTGCCCCATGATCTCTTTTGTTGCACATTATTGTACAGTATCTACTTTTCATTGCCCGTCACAATGTGTTTTAAAAACGGAACATTTTCATTATGTTTCAGTAGAGAATCGCATGTGGAAATATGGTCAAGAAGGTTTCTTTCGCTTAACTTATGCAGAACCCAAACATAAAAGTGATTCACATAACCAAGGTGGTGCAAATGATTTCCAACGCTTGATTTGGATATTTTGAGTATGTCAGCTATCTCCCGCGTGGTATAACATTGATTGTTCTCAATTATTGTTTCGATTTGATCACGATCAACTTCAACTGGTCTACCCGAACAAGGAGCTTTGTCCAGTGAGAAATCTCCAGCACGAAACTTCGCAAACCACTTTTGACACAATCGATCAGTTACAGCACATTCTCCATACACTGCACAAATCATTTTTGTGTTTCAGTTGCATTTTTACCTTTCTTGAAATAATAAAGCATAATATACCGAAAATGTTGCTTTTTTCTTCCATCTTCAATATTGAAATGGCTACACAAAAATTCACCAATTTTGGTGTTTTTTAAATGCACACTGATACGACAGCTGTCACATACAATCTAACAAAATTGTTTCAAACGAAGTTAAAGACAACTAAGTGCTAGCAGAGCCATCTTACAGAAAAAGATCGAACAAACATTTTGGCCCACCCAATATATATTTGTGAAACTGTATTAACATATTTTAGTATTACAAAACATACACAAAATTCAAAAGGATGAGATAAAATGAGTATACTTGTCAGTAAATGGATCATTTTGAGCACATCGAGAAATGGATACACTCTACTTTGGGGTTCCCTCCATGAATGGTTATTGAAGAAGAACACAAGAATACCTTTTCTGCCACTTTCTGCAGCTTTTTAATGACACCACCGTATATTTAAACAGCACTGTACAGCGTATAGAGTGTGTTCACATCCAGAATCACATGTGATGCTCAAAAACTCTATGCAAATAGGTTTAGTTAATACTAATAATCTGTCATAGATGAGGACGCTAAGGCCCAGCTGGGAGATTCTCAATGTCACACAGCTAAAAATGGTGGGGCTAAGACCAAAATCCCAGTCTTTGGTCTCAAAATTGAGTACTTCATAATCCAGGGCTCACCTGGGTAGGCCATAATGATTGTGTTTGCTTTCTCTTCTACTCCAAGGCAAAAGACAAGAAAAGGTTGCTTTTTAACTATGCTTGCTTTAGAGATTAATGGAGCTGCTTGCTGGAATTATACATATAATCAGATGCAGTAAGAACTGAATCAAATTTTACAGGCTAGTTAAAAACAAACAAATAAACCAAAAACCCTCCACGCACTATCTGTACTTCAGTGTAGTACATGGGATGACTTTGCCCCCGGGGGAACATTTGGCCACATCTGGAGATACTTTTGGTTGCCAACACTGGTGCATAAAGAAAAAGCTGCTATCGACAACTAATGTTTAGAGGCCACGGACCTAGCTAACCATCCTACCGTCTTACAAGGTCCAGGACAGTACCCACCACAAAAAAAAAAAAAAAAAAAAGTTATCTGGCTCAAAATATCAGTAGTACTAGACCGTGAAACCCTGCTGCAGTAAATCTGAAAGTTTAGTTACTAATCCCTGTAAGTGGATGAAATCTATACAGTTTCCCAAAGCACAAGTGTATGCACCCCAAATACTGCACATTTCCAGGGTGTTTATTGACTTGCTGAAGCGTATTTGTAGACCACAGTGTGAGAACCCTAGATCTACAGAGTGAGAAAAGCAATACATCCAAGACTTCCATAAAATTGGCTTTGTTTTTTATAACTCCTCAGAGATATGAATCACTATCAGGCATGTTCTGAGACTCCTGTTATTAAGCCAGAAAGTCAGAAGTTCATAAACAGCCTAAGGATTTGAATGTATGAGTGCTTTGTGGGATATTAAAGTCATTCATTACCTAATCAAGTAATATGTGAACATTTTAACTGAGGAGGTTCACATAATCTCACTCCACAAGACATGTTTAATTAAAAAGTAAAAGACCACTAATCTCAAGGTGGACTTGGTGGGTTATTTTATTTCTTCTAGTCCTTTTGAGAGAGATTAGAGGATTTCCTTCACTAACTATATCAAGTAGTGATTAAGAGGGCCCCTGGTGGATTATAATATTTTGTCTCATAAGGATACAAATGATTATTCCATTAAAGACTTGTCACCTGACTTGCTGAATTTAGGAGTCAGGGGGGAACTTATACAGTAGGCAGTTTGTCTTCAGTTACCTTTACTGTCTTTCTCTACCCTTTCTTCTCTTTTGGGTCAAAATTCTATCTGCCCAGCTCCTTCATTCCTCCCCTATCAAAATCTGTCAGTTTTATACTCAGAACATGAATTCAAGAGATGTGTACTTTTCCCAGCACATACTGTTGAGTTTAAAAAGAGTCATGGAATGAAAGTTGTTCTTATTTTCCTACTACTGAGTATTGTAAGCCTAAATACAGGGTTAAGAAATATCTAGAAACTGGAGGTACCCAATCTAACAGCATGAAGTATTAGTCCTGCTGAAGACATATACTGATTTAAAAACCAAAAAAAAAAAGTAGCTTTCAAAGTAGCCTAAACCTTACAATATCATATATATATAGTGGTCACGTTTTATCTTAGCTAAAACAAGTCAAATAAACACATTTCTTTATCTATTACCATAGTAAATGACTTATGTTTAAAATTTACACTTTAAAAAATTGTTGTCCTGGCTTCCCTGGTGCCGCGGTGGTTGAGAGTCCGCCTGCCGATGCAGGGGACACGGGTTCGTGCCCCGGTCTGGGAAGATCCCACATGCCGCGAAGCGGCTGGGCCCGTGAGCCATGGCCACTGAGCCTGCGCGTCCGGAGCCTGTGCTCCGCAACGGGAGAGGCCAGGGCAGTGAGAGGCCCACGTACGGCAAAAAAAAAAAAAAAAAAAAAAAATTGTTGTCCTCATTATCAGTAACTGAAATCTAATTTGATACCTCCCATTTTAATTGGGGTTAACAGCATGGTGGGTTTTTTGCATATTTATTTAAAGTCAACAAATATATTTGAAGGTTTATAATCTGTAGAATCTTAAAATCTCCCAAATTCTAATTAGGTACAGATATATCAATCATTCAAAAATAAAGCATTAAAAAGGAGAATTTGATTCAAAATATAAGCAAAAGTATTAAAATACTGCTTAAATAAAAATATCCTTATTCAAGTCTCTCCTATGACAGAGAGATGGAGAAAGACATATTTAGCGAGCAAGCAGTCCAGGAAGAAAGCCAAGAAGCTCAGGGGTCTCCTCTTCTAAAAAAAACAAACAATACCCCAAAATGCTTGGGGTCCATAAAGTTTTTATGAGATTTCAAAACCAGTCTCCTTGCATTTGTGTTGGGCAACACTATAATGAATACAACATAATTCCTTCCCTTTCAAGATACCTATTCCAATCACTATCACACACACACACACACACACACACACGGTTTTAGGAAATATGTTTTATAATGATACAGTCTTCAAGCCTAATCAGTGTAACCCAGTCCTCAGGTGGTTTCTCATTTCTATAATTCTTTCTTTGCCTTACCAGATGTGAAGGTCCACCCCAAATGATGACTTAACAAAATTTGAAAATGTCACCTGCCCAAAGAAAAGATTATTCCATTTTCCAATCCCAGACTTTTCACTAACATTATTATATATTCCTCTGTAAGTATTCCTCCTATTTATGCAAATTACTGTTGATGCCAAGTACCTCCCTCATATAACCCTCACTCTCTTTTTCCTATGGTGGACAATTTTCCAAGGAATATTTATGCAGAGCAGGGCAACCTGCCCCTGGACAACAAAAAGCTTTTCATAACATCCCATTGTGAATCTGACTGGAGACTCGGCCCTTGGCTCTCCACCCTCCCTTATCCGTGTCCCTCCAGTATTAGTCAAATATGTGAACTCCATGGTGGGCCAGTTACTGTCATCCCCTCACTCTGTGTCATGTCACTGTTGACCACTTCTTTCTCCACTTTAACTACATCTTCCTCCTCTATGCACCATAGTTCTTATTTATACTCTGGACTGAACGAGGTGGAGAAGGAAGTGTTAAAGGTTTGGGTAAATCTGGAGTTACTATTGTTACCTAATATTCAACAAAGATATTAAGTGTAAAACCATACTTGAAACTTGACAACCATGCCCATGGCTGGTTACATAATTTGTGGCTCTAAGTGCAAAATGAAAATACAGGGTTTCTTGCTCAAAGAGCAAGAAAAAATGCCAAAGGCACTGAAATATAAACTGCTTTCCCCTTTTCTGCAGTTTCTCTCAAACTGTCATGGTGTTTCCTATTTGTTCACTGGGAGAACCTTCACAGGCACACTGGCAGCTCTGCACTGCAACTGTGTGTTCCAGGCCCATCAGTTGCAGGGTTCTCTTTTTAACCAGGCATCCAGCTAACATGCTGTGCCCTGGCTGGGGCAGGAAAGTCAACCTCCTTTTCCCAGTAGCTCACTGCTCAAACCACAGGAGACAAATGACTCCCAAAGAAGAGCAAGCTCCAAGCCAAGATGCACTCCGTAACTGAATGGGTAGACGAGAGGCTAGCGCCGTGCTCCCAACCTCAGAAGTCACTGGCCCCAACCATGTCCACGCCCACTCCCTCATAAGTGTTCAGTGCCAAGTCTACCAAATATAGGACTCAGGATAGTAATGGAACTTATTCATCCACACAGGGCTAGTAAATGACTAAAACACTCAATGAGCTGAAAAAGAACGGCCTTCAGGTTGCAAAAGTCCCTACTTGAGCTTAGTTTCACCATGGTTTTTCTTGTCAGTCTAGCTGACCTAAACACCATTGAGATCCATTGTGTCTGCTATTTGGAACATCCTCCAGAAAAATGGAAAGAAAAAAAAAGGGTGGGGGGCAGGAAACCACAGTTCACTACAAAAGTACCAGGATCACACTGAAATGTTTTGTTACCATAAAACACCTTTGGGTAATTCACCAACTCTTGGATTTAATGCTGTATTGACATAAACATTTTAACTAAAAAGTGAAAATATTTTTCCAGTATGCATTTTTTTGGAATGCTGAGCAAAATAATCCACAGGCTCACTTGCTCTGCTGCTTTACGATGTCCCAGAATTAGGCATGCTTCACCTGCTGAGTTAGACTGTAAATTATTTGCTTTGTCATAGAAATTTCTAGACCACAGGAGAGAAAGAGAAAGAGAAAGCGTGTGTGTCTGTCTGTGTGAGAGAGAAAGGGAGAGACAGAGAGACACAGAGAGATAAAGGGTCTCACCACACTATTTCTTATACAATCCAACGTCCAAATTACATTTAGCTATTATACTCTCTGTCGTAACTCAATCATCCAAATAACCTAGTCCCCAGAGCTAGAGGGGTGCCTTCTCCAGGCTTGAGGCAGACAATAACAGAGTGTTTTCCAGGTTCATCACTGAGAACGCCATTCAGGACTAACTCAGACTCCCTACGCATCAAAAAAATGGGTGTCCCTTTCATAATGAACTTCTCATGCCTTGACTTACATTAAGCTAATACAAGAAGCAAAGCTCCTAGACCTCGCCCTCGTGAAGAAAGAGCCATCTTTTACCTTATTAGGGAAACAAAAAGAAAGTTATTTCCCCAAATAGATAATAGAGACAAGCATATAAATAATGTTCCAAGTGGAGGATGTGCATATGGTCCTAATTTAATTCCTCTCAGTGTACACATGGAGCTATCCTGCAGGCAAGAGCACATTGATGGAAGCTGGCATCTTTAAAGAATGATGGCCTTGGTTCTTTTATTGGCCTCTTGATCGTTTACAAAAATACATTTCATTAGAGATGTAAAACTGTTTTGATCCCCTGTTGGAATTTTCTTAAGGACCATCCAAAGTATCCTCTATGGAAACAAAACAGCAATTTGACACACTATAAAAAGTTTATAAATGATTACACATAATGGATTCCAGTAGTGAGTATTTCCAGATTCTTTTAACTCTAAAGTAATTATTTAATTAGCTTGTCTGTGCTACAAAGTTCTAAAGAGACAACTATATTTTGTGTTACAGAGCTCTAAGGAGATGGTTAATACTTGTGGATCAGTAAGCAGATAAAGGATTTCAAAACCACATTTGATGAAAAATATATTTTCCTCTTTCTCCCAGGTTGTGAGACACAATTATTTATGTATTATCCAGTCAGTAGGCAAATATGATTAGCATAAGTTTTTTCCTAAATATTAAGAAAAATGTTTGCTCTGGCTTCTATGTATTGAGGAAATAAAATGAAACTTTTTTCATCACTATTACACTTCCCAAAGGATTCAATATTTAACAAAAAATACCAACTTTGCAGTAATAATGCTGCTTTTAGTGATAGTATATATATACAAATTCAAGTAGTACAGATTACACTAATATATTTAAATCTGATTTTATTAATAAATTTAACTTTTTTAACTAAAAGCAAGTTGTCTGAATAAATTATTTCACAATAATAGGCTTTCAGGAGAATGCCTTGCTATATATCTGAGATTTTGTCAGAGTTCAGGGATAACATTTTTTAAATCTCATCTATTAAAAAAACATAGATTTTGTATATAATAAAAATTACAATTTAGCCTACAAATTAATTTCCCAGAACGCTTATCAGACATATATTTATTGCAAGTATCTTAAAGATGTGGCAGAAAATATAGCATGTCTGTGATGGTAACACATTTTTTTGAGGGAAAACCTCTCAACTTACACATTTTGGCAAACACAAAGTCAGTGGCTTAATTTTCTTCACATCTATATCCTCGCTTCCACCTCCCCTACCTCTCTCTCTCCTTTCCAAAATAAAGGCAATATTTTATACACATGTAACTCTTCCTATTATAATTAACATTCAATATAAATACACTTCTTTTAAATAAAATAATACACGACACATGGGCACGTACAACTTGTTTAACTCATGATAGCTGCTTCCTTTTCGGGCCCCATTCTAGCTGTTTACTCCCTACAAACATCCTTTCAAACTGCTGTTGAAATTATTCCATCTCTGGCCCATAAGAATTCCCAATCAATAATTCAGTTTAACAATATATCAGGAAGAGGTATATTTTAGTTTAGAAATTAGTATTCTTACATTTCTGTAAAATTATAAACCCTACAAGTATTCTCTGCAGGCAAAATCAAATCTTATCAATCAAAATCCAATCGGATTTGGAAAATGAGAATGGGTTATTAATGAATGATAGCTGCTGTATTTATTGAGCCTCTGTGACTTTCAGAGCTCTCTTTCAGTAAACATGAAGGAATGACAAAAGAGGTATCTTCTTTTTTCTTAAAGGGGTTAAATTTGAATTCTGAGAGATACTGTGTAAAGAAAGATGTTGTATAAATAATACTAGTAGAAAGGAGAGATAGAGTCAGGAATAAGAGATAACTAATTTTTATGATTAGCAAGTGGATTATAACATGAAATAATATGAAGCAGTAAGTGGGAGAAAATTATGATTTTAGAACCAACATACTAAAGTAGGCAGCAAAGGGACAAACAAATGAGGTTGAATTGGAGGTGACTGAAGAAGAAAACTTGAAAAGAAGATGAGATCTTATAACTAGGGGTGCCGTTTTAGGCATACTGTAAGTATGGGAAGATGGCTGAAAACACGCAAGTCACTTCTCCCCAGAGATTCATAACAGAGGCACAAATTAGAGTCCAAAAGTTAAAAGGGAACCTCCAAGCTCAATAGCAGGAAGAATGTAGAGGAGCCCGGAGAGCTAAAGAAAATGAAATAGGGCAAAAATGAGACAGCATTGGGAAGGGTTTGGTCAATAAATCAAAACCAATTAGAACAGAACTGATAGATAACTAAGAAGAGGTAAGCAACAGGTTTAAAGCTAAGCCTGCATCTTGCATTTGATTCAAACTCCTATTCTAGGAACTAAAATCTGGCTCAAGTGAGCTAAACATGTGAAAGAA
Organism: Delphinapterus leucas; assembly: GCF_059928025.1. Classification (NCBI taxonomy): domain Eukaryota; kingdom Metazoa; phylum Chordata; class Mammalia; order Artiodactyla; family Monodontidae; genus Delphinapterus; species Delphinapterus leucas. Next base: position 65,884,342 of record NC_143137.1, on the reverse strand, counting down.
AGTGACAAAACAAAGAGTCACTGATCAAACATGGAACCCTACTGTCTGTGAATTTCCTAGTAACGAATAATAGTCCATTGATGTTTACTTTTTGGAGATATGTTAAGCATCTATTTCAAATGGAATACAACAGGAAATTATAGATAATGTTTGGCAGTTTTAAAATTTGATAATATTTACAAACCTGCGTTTACATAGAAAAAAAGGTTTTTGATTTTGGAAGTTCGTTGTATTTCTTATTATGATAACTCTCAAATTATCATTTTTTTGACCACTTCTTACGTTAACCACAGGCAATAGGTTGAGGAAGATATAGATCATTCCAGGCCAAGGAAATAACCTGCTTTTTTACTGATATATAGATTTTTAGTTTTAAGATATAATTAACCATTCACTAGATTGATGCTTTACTGCTCCTCTACAAATTGCTCCAGGAGAAAGAACCTAACCTGCTATTTCAAGCACACTGATTCCTTTAAATTAATTTCCTTTTTAGATCCCTCATTTGTTCATGCTTCTCCCAGTTCTTGGCATTTATACCTAAAATTATATTCTGCATGCTGCTTGTAATTATCTATCCCCTATCAGAATCTGCATGATTTCCCACACTTCAGACTTACATGAACATATTTGAGATTATAACTACAGTCTTGTACTTTTGTTCAGTAATTTTAAAATGTCTAAAAGCAATGAATCTTTTGCCAACAGAGATTCTGGAATATAGTCTATGTAAATGGCTCTTTATCTTTTGGGGGTTTGGATCTCTTTTAAAATTGGATAAATGTCTGTTTTCTCTAGTAAAACGCATGCAGGCACACAAACACACATTTTCATATACGTTTAAATTATTTCCTTAAATAAAACAAATTTATTTACTTCCTTATTTATTTAGGCTATTACAAAACTACTACACTAGATGTTTTCCAGGTTAGAAAAAACAAATTTTTTTCTCCATACCTCACGCTGTAAGAAGTTTCATAATAATACAAAGTGTATTCTTAGACAAAGCCGGTGTCCATGGGTAGCATTTCTTCATTCTGTCTTATTTCTATATTTTAATACCGAACTATGGAAAGTTTAGAACATCCTATGCTTCTTCTTTCCTCTGTGCCGTTTCCTAATACCTAGTACATGTTTGTCCCTCTGTATCCCTTATCTCAAGAAAATAGCTTCCACATCACTTCTCCTCCAATATCACCAAAAATCTTCATGATTCTACATCTAATAGATGGTTTTGGAACTTGATTTTGCAGTAGCCCTCAATTTTGTTGCCAGTCACCTCATATGTGATCTACTCTCCCTTCTTGGGTTTCATAGTCCCTCACTTTGTTTTTTGTTCCACCCCATAAGCTGCTTCTCTGCTTCCACACAACTTAAGTTGTTCATTTCAAGTAATACACGTAATATTTCCCAGGGTTGCTCATAGATCTGTTTATCTTATTACCCTGCATTCTCTTCCTAGGCAACCCATGCTCACCATAGCTTCACAATAATGACTCCCATCTTATTTTATAGCCAATGCTGATCTTTTCTGAGCTATATGCACATATATCTAAATTCCTCCTGAGTATTTTTTGTATGTCTAAATTAGTTATCAAGTTCAACCGAATGGATGATCGTTTGGTCCTATATCTAAACTTGGTTCAGTCGCCTCAAATCAGTGAATTGTACTCAACAAAGTAGAAGCCTAGGGGTTATTCTTGGGACCCTGCTGTCATAGCCTGGTTTCCACAAAATGCAGAGCCTAAAGCAAAGAGATGTGTGCTACTGCTTTCTTAGGGAGGGAAGTCGCATGGAGCTACGCTGAAAGACAAGGGATGTGAGACAGAAGGGATTAAGAACCAACATGAAGATGCATACTAAGTGCCACTAATTGTTCCATCTCCCAGACAACTCTCTCTAGTAGACATAAACTGCATTTCAAGACCATATACTCAGAAGGGAAAAGGGGCAAGAACTGATCCACTAAATCCGCTTTTCCAAGGGTCAACGAAACCAAACTTTAGCCTGGCTGAGATTAAGTTTGCAAGGATGGGAAACACAAATTCTGCTTTTGGGTCACTGGAAGGATGATAAGAAAAGCCAACCCTAATTCCACCCCATGGTTCCCACACCTGAATATGTTAGGTGTTGTAGACAGTACTGTACATCATCTGTTGGTTTATTACATAATCCCACTGAACAGGCCACTCTGATGGCGGTGGAGTAAGACAGTGAACTCTGGGGACATAGACATCACACTTCCATTCTCATAAAATATGTCCCTAGCTCTCACACACTATTGAGTGGGCTAAAGATATCAATAGGCCAGTCTTTCTGTAAGTCTTTAAATGTAACAGAGACTGAATTTACAAATGAACATTACAGGACCCTACAGTAAAACAGAACTCCGGCTCACAATCCGAAGCAGCCAGTCTAGTTTAGCTAAACCACGACCTCTGTAATAACTAGCTCAGAGTGTTTAGGACTTTATCAAGAACTGCCAGCTGCCCTAACTTTTGCCTATCACCTCAGGATGAACTAGAGAGAACCAAGTATGCTGCCCTAACTAATCACAAAGAATGGCCACTTCTAGTTAACCCTTTTCCAACTTTCCCATGTCAAAAATCTGCAATCAAGGTATACCTTAAGCCTTTTCTTTTTACACTGTCAATCTTCTACCCAACCTTCTCTGACTTTGGGTGTTGAGCAAATGCAAGGGAACTTGGCTGAGTCCCTTGCTATAGCAATCTCTGAATAAATGACCTTTGCTAAGCATTAATCAGAAGCAAAATTCAATTTGCTTGTATACATGTCTCCTCGTTCGACCATGACTGCTTCAAGGGCAAAATTCTCATTTGACTTTATTTGAAATCCTTAGTTATGTGTTTGGTAAACAATTCACATGTAATCAATATTTGTTTAGCTATATGAAGGAAAAGACAAAACGAACAAAAAGAATAGTTAAATGTAACAGCTACAACAGGAGAGACAGCAAGAAACAGAAGTTGGGGAAGTAAGATAGCTGTATGATTATGAAAATGTGTAAGTATTAAAACAATAAAATTCTCTAAATTAAACTCAAATTTATAATGGTGGATTAAACACAACTTCAAGGTAGAGAACAGGAAGATAAAAGGGGGGAATTCCCTGGCAGTCCAGTGGTTAGAACTCTCTGCTTTCACTGCTAAGGGCCCGGGTTGGATCCCTGGTCAGGGAACTAAGATCCTACAAGCCACACAGCATGACCAAAAAAGTAAATAAAACAATAAAAGGAAGATAAAAGGGAATTTCGAGAAAATTAATGACCAAAGGAAGCAGAGTTCATTAACCATGGTGTATTGTTTTGACTCAGCTCACCGTAGAGAGAGTGTGATTTTCTCGAAAGAATACAGACTTTAGCATCAAGTAAAACTGGTTTGAACCCTGACTCTGATACCAACATTTATTAAACCACTTTCACCTCCAGTAAGTTAAGGAAATACGTGGCTGGTTCTTAAACATGGTTCTATAAATGGATTAGTCACACTCCAGTTAATATACAGAGAATATAACCCGACACATTTCTTACTATCTTTTAAAAATTCTGATACCAAAAATAATTCTCAGCTCTTCAATATTCTTGTCTAAAAAGTAGACTTTTACCTCTTGATGTTATTATGAGGATGAATATTTTATAATGAAATGAAGACACCTGCAACGTACTTTACCTGGCAGGTACTTAATGTTACTTCCTACCTCCCCAAAGACACCAAATGGAGAGAGATTTTAGTACACCTATTCATGACTGTTTTTTGTTTGTTTATTTTTGCGGTACGCGGGCCTCTCACCATTGTGGTCTCTCCCGTTGCGGAGCACAGGCTCCGGACGTGCAGGCTCAGCGGCCATGGCTCACGGGCCCAGCTGCTCTGCGGCGTGTGGGATCTTCCCGGACCGGGGCACGAACCCGTGTCCCCTGCATCGGCAGGCGGACTCTCAGCCACTGCGCCACCAGGGAAGCCCTCATGACTGTTTTTGATGTAAGTTCTATGAACTCCAAGTGGCTCTCAGTTAAAACTATTGTAAACTCTTTATCACCAAAATAAGTTATCCTTTCTTGCCACAAACCTTTTTAAAAATAACACAGATAAGGGAGTAATTTTAACTTGAGAAACTGGCCGAGGTTTCACAAGTCGTTTTAACTGGATATGGAAAAATTAGAGTGATGTTAATAGATAGAACTTTTAGGAAAGAACATTTTTGGCAGAGGAGGTAGAATTGCTAAGAAACGGAGATGTGAAAGAGCAGTCTAAAAACACAATCTAAAAATGACTCAATTTATAGGATATGTCTACTGTCTAAGATGGAAGCAGGTATGAATGGCTTGGGGAGAAATCATTTAAGTAGGGATAAGATGATGAAGGGAAGTGAAGCTTCCGGGAGTTTTTCTAAAGGCAAAAAAGAGACTCCATGGGTTTCTAACCAAATGGGCACATGTTTTTATATGCATTTAAAAGATAATCCATGCAATCCTAAATTCAACATTTTAAAGGGAAAAGAAGTGGGAATTTGGTGATAACAAATAGAATATAAAGAAACAATTTCAGTCTTAACTATAATGTAAAAAAATTTTTAATGGAGAAGCTTAAAAAATAATGTGTAAAAACCCACGCTCAAGACTGGAACTACAGCTTTAATATAAGTGAGCTAATTTAATAAAACCATGTATTGGTTTGGTTTTTTCATTTAGGTCTCAAAGAATCTCTTGAAATGTTTTTCAACCAGCAATACATGGATATAAATAATGAGATCCAATTATTAATCTCAATAATCTCATGGATCCAAGTAACTTTCACAGGTTATTACCTTGGTCCCCAGGGTGGGGAGTAAGCACTTATTGGATATTCAGGATGACAGAAACTTTTTCCAGCACAATGTCTATGGGACTTCATTCTACCCCATTAATTTTCTTTCAAAGACTCTTGTTTATTGTATTTCATATATTGATATGAAAATGACTTAATATATCAGTTTCAGTTTCTCCACATTTATGAATGGCCATTGTTCTTAAGGTATTCACGGACTTTTCCTCCTAACTGGCTGTGTTTCCCCTTGCTTCTCTCCTGCACTGGATGAATTGGTGCAGATACTGGAGGGCATCAGGCTTTGCTTAGTACTGTGCTCTCCTGTTTTGGCTGTTGACACAAGCTACAACCAGAGAGTCATCTCAACTAAATTCCATGCAAGGCCTGTTGCTATGCTGGGCTTTGTTTTGTTGGTTTATTTAATAAGGTTAAAATCTTAAGGAAAATAAACAGTGTCTTCTGAACCATCTGTTCTGCTTTGATTTTGTCCCAATCCCAACTTTATGTTCTACCTCTTCAAAATAGACTCACAAGTTTCTAAACATATTTAAGGAAATATCCTAGCTACCTAGAGAAGAGTGTCACAGGTGTATAACTGTATGATGAGTCAGACATCAAAGGAAACTAAATTGGACAACTTTTAGAGCTTTGATTCAGGGTTCAGTTTATGATATTGACAAGATGAGAATTTAATGCAGATATGTATACCCTTAACTATAGCTTTTATGTTTTCCTTCTTCCCAGGCTATTATTTCATGCCAATATTGTGATTATTGTAAAGAATAACATAACCATTGTGACAGAATGAATTATTATTAAAATAAACTATCAATCCCAGGATGGGAAAGGCTATTCATTGAAGGGATTGTGTGAAAAAATAGTACCAGCTGGACCATTGTGTTGATCTGCATGAACTCAAAAGGTTTTAACCCTGAAATGACCAACGTCCCTGTTTTTCTTTTTCTTTTTAATGCCTCAAAGCTGTTTGCCCTTACAGCTTTTCATGTCTAAGATATCAGAAAGAACCCCAGAGGCACTGGCACCATGAATACACACAACTGTGATTATCAAAATGCATTTAAAGAACTCAGTGGTATTTCTGTGGCTCTCTGGAGTCACATACAAATACAAGCTGTCATATCCAAAATACTGATTTAATGGATAAAATATAATGTGTGGAATTAAGAATCAAATTCTGTTCCTGAGTTTCCTAGGAACACAGTGGGTGTCTGGAGAGGGGTTTTTAAAATTATATAGTGACACAATTTTCCCAACCACTCTAACAGGAATACAGATAATTACATTCACATGACTATGAATGTAAACTATGCTAAGTCCTACAGTCAACTGGCTATAAGTAAATATATTTAGGGCAAAGTATTCCAAACCACTAAAAATAAAATATTATACGTTGCCATGCTAATGAGAAGAATGATCTGTTTAAGAAAACATCCTTCTTGTTGGTTAGAACTAGGTTTCAATTATCTTTTCCTTTCTTTCCCTTCTATAATCAGTAGGGACATTCTTATCTAGGAGGTAATGCAATGAAATCTAATTCCATCAGAACACCCACCTCCTAGAGAAACGGAAATAAAAACAAAAATAAACAAATGGGACCTAATGAAACTTAAAAGCTTTTTGCACAGCAAAGGAAAACATAAACAAGATAAAAAGATAACTCTCAGAATGGGAGAAAGTATTTGCAAATGAAGCAACTGACAAGGATTAATCTCCAAAATATACAAGCAGCTCATACAGCTCAGTATCAAAAAACAAACAATCCAATCCAAAAATGGGCAGAAGACCTAAACAGACATTTCTCCAAAGGAGATATACAGATTGGCAACAAACACATGAAAGTACGCTCAACATCACTAATCATTAGAGAAACGCAAATCAAAACTACAATGAGGTATCACACCTCACACCTGTCAGAATGGCCATCATCAAAAAATCTACAAACAATAAAGGCTGGAGAGGGCGTGGAGAAAAAGGAACCCTCTTACACTGTTGGTGGGAATGTAAATTGATACAGCCACTATGGAGAACAGGATGGAGGTTCCTTAGAAAACTAAACATAGAACTACCATATGACCCAGCAATCCCATTACTGGGCATATACCCTGAGAAAACCATAATTCAGAAAGAGTCATATACCACAATGTTCACTGCAGCTCTATTTACAACAGCCAGGACATGGAAGCAACCTAAGTGTCCATCGACAGATGATATATACAATATATTCCATTGTATATATGTGCATATATATGAATGCACATATTTACAATGGAATATTAGCCATAAAGAGAAAGAAAATTGAGTTATTTGTAGTGAGGTGGATGGACCTAGAGACTGTCATACAGAGTGAAGTAAGTCGGAAAGAGAAAAACAAATACCGTATGCTAACACATATACATAGAACTTAAAAAAAAAAAGTTTCTGAAGAAACTAGGGGCAGGACAGGAATAAAGGCACAGACGTGGAGAATGGACTTGAGGACACAGGGAGGGGGAAGGGTAAGCTGGGACAAAGTGAGAGAGTGGTATGGGCATATACACACTACCAAATGTAAAATAGATAACTAGTGGGAAGCAGCCACATAGCATAGGGAGATCAGCCCTGTGCCTTGTGTCCACCTAGAAGGGTGGGATAGGGAGAGTGGGAGGGAGAAACAAGAGGGGAGGGATATGGGGATATATGTATATGTATAGCTGATTCACTTCGTTATAAAGCAGAAACTAACAAAACACTGTAAAGCAATTATACTCCAATAAAGATGTTTAAAATAAATAAATAAATAATTCCATCAGAACTTTACAAACCCAGATAAAGATGTTCTCTTTATTCTGCCTTAATAGTGAAGTACAGCCTTTCCATATTCTTCTTTAAACTGTTTATATAAATATTAAACAGTTTCTGGTAAAGTCTGTTTTCTTTCTGGTAAAGTCTGTTTTCTACAGGGCTCTATTAATGGGTCAGAGTTCTCCTAGCAAGAGAAACACAAAACTGAGACACGCTTGGAAAAAAATGTGTATCTTAGTTTACTTTCCAATAATTATAAACAGTTTACTTCAGAGACTTCTCCCCTGCAGAGGAGTCATGAGAAGCCTCATGAAAACAGAAGTTTTATAGTAAATAAATAAATAACTATGTGTTCTACTACCCTCTCTAGGTTCCTCAGAAAACATAGTAACGTAAGAAAATTTCTAAAATGTCCTAATTCTGTGTTTCTAGCTTATCTAATCACAAAACCTTCTTTCGAGAAACACCTATTAATCTCCTTCATGACAATTCCATGAAACCCATTTTTAGATGTGCTGATTTGACATCCTACCACTTACAAAACATATTTACATTCAACTTCACATTTGAGCCTTGAAAAATTCACTATATTAGTACAGCAACCTTCAGAGATTTTTCTCGCTTTTAATAATAAGGCTGGAGCAACTTGGGCTGCAAGCTGACCCACGTTTATAGACTCAATGTGAAATAAAGACAGCTATCACTTACTGAGAACCTTTAGGTACTAAACACTGTCCTAGATTGTTAAATTCATTATTTCAAAATCCAAAATTCAGGCTTCCCCGGTGGTGCAGTGGTTGAGAGTCCGCCTGCCGATGCAGGGGATGCGGGTTCGTGCCCCGGTCCGGGAAGATCCCACATGCCGCAGAGCGGCTGGGCCCGTGAGCCATGGCCGCTGAGCCTGCGCGTCCGGAGCCTGTGCTCCACAACAGGAGAGGCCACAACAGTGAAAGGCCCACATACCGCAAAAAAAAAAAAAAAAAAAAAATCCAAAATTCACTTCATGATATGGGTATTTTCACATGAAGAAATTAAACCTCTGAAAATGTAAGCAATTTGTAGACACTGAATACATACAGAGATAGTATGTAAACTTTAGTCTATTTGCCTTCAAAATTCAGACTTTCTTCCACCTACTTTACTCTCCAGTATCTCTGCACCTGGCATGATGGAGTGAACACTCAGTTACAGATAAGTGAGGGAATATGAAGATGAGTTTTTTTCAATTGGGTTTAGATAGTAAGATAGTCTGAGAAAGGGATTCTCAACTCCTGGGTTTATAATGATGAGGGTAGTTTTTTTAATTAAATAAACTAATTTGCCCCCTTTTCTCCTTAAAGAAATGACAGAAGAAGGATCACGCTTCTCTCCCCTCATGCAGTTCTGTGACCGCACTCCATCCACTGCTGCCTGGGATGCCCAGCTCCCCACAGTGCTGCCCTGCAGAGCTCTCCCTGCCAATCCAGCGCTGCTCCCCCTGCAAAGTAGTCTCAATCAACTTTGCCCCATTAAATAACCACTCCCTCGGTGGAACTCAGGGAAGGCTAAACAAATTCAATTGCTTTTTTCCTTTCTTTAAGCAAAACTAATATTTACTTCTGTGGTCTGTGAGGCTTGATAAGAATGAGATACTCTCAAAGTGAAAAAGAAGGAATAAGTTTTTCTAATCAAAATATAAAAATCTGTCTTTGATCCTGTCCTATAATTTCTTTCTTTTCATTCACAATTTTCTTTTAAAAGACTTTTGTCAATGAGAAATTGCTTCCATGACTCTAACAGCCGAAATATGAGAATCATTAATAATCATAAGTGACAATGAATGCAGGTATTTCTGATACTGAACTCTACTTTTAAATAGCTATTTATGGGACTTCCCTGGTTGTGCAGTGGTTTAGAATCCGCCTGCCAATATAGGGGACGTGGGTTCGATCCCTGACTCCGGAAAGATCCCACATGCCGCGGAGCAACTAAGCGTATGCGCTACAACTACTGAGCCTGCGCTCTAGAGCCCCCGAGCCAAAACTACTGAGCCAGCGCACCTAGAGCCCATACTCCACAAGAGAAGCCACCGCAGTGAGAAGCCCGCTCACCGCAATTACAGAAAGACTGCATGCAGCAAGGAAGACCCAATGCAGCCAAAAATAATTTAAAGAATAATAATAATAAATATTGTATTTATTGAAATATTTTTTCCTGTTAGTAAACTATGGAAAAATTGTCAATTTTTAAAAATTTTTATTCTTCTTGTAATTCTCAAAAAAAAGATGCTCCCTTAAGGAAGGAGAAAGGGGAGCTTATCTTCACTCCTCTGACAAATCTTTCATTACATTTCTCTTCAGATATGTAGTTTCCTAATTTTAATAAAGTTATTTGACACATTAAGAGATCATCCAAAGTACCTCACTTATTCCTAAGAAATATGTTACTTACTGAAATATCTGAACGAACAAAATGATACTTGTTTTTCAGAGAGACATTAGTTGACTCTCCCCCTGAAATTAGATTACTAATCATAGTCTACAGTGTCTGTTTAAGGAAGTTCCAAAACTAGGTCACAGCTATTACCAAACATTACAGGATTGAGATACTAATACATGTAGAAACTTGCATGAATTAAAAAGGCAAGAGCCACGTAGAAGCTTTTGGTTCAAAGTTGCTTCTCACAGATAATATTTTATATGCTTCAAAATTGCTAAGAGACTAGATCCTAAATGTTCTCACCACAAGAAAGAATTAAACATGTCATGTGATAGAAGTGTTAGTTATAGCTACTGATATTAATCCTATGGCAATATATACATATATCAACACATTGTATACCTTAAATTTATATAATGTTTTATGTCAATTATATCTCAAGAAAAAGAAAGAAAAACTGATTTAATCAATTGGGTCATCAAACTCAAAAACTGGCGTGGGTTTTTAAAAAATAGTGCTCACATTTTTTGATAAGCTAATACTACATAAAATATACTTTCAGGGTAATTTTCCATATTCAAGGAAACAATGTTAGGATATTTTTTTTTAAAGCTTGGGAAATACTGAACTAAAGAGGTGTCTATTTAATATCACATAAAAAGAAAAACAATATGAATGAATGTGCCCTTTAAGCTTTAGTATTCAGTTTTATTTTCTACCTTTGGGGTATATTACTTACTCCAATTACAATTACCCAATTAAGTTTTAAGTGCTGATTAGAATCACTTTTTAAGAAAATAAAAGATAGCTTGTTTATTAGTCTTTCCACAAAGTATCTGTATTGATATTATTCAGGGTTCACGGAGGGGGTGGGGGTCACCTAGACAATCCAGGTTATTTCATAAAAATAACTTAACATGGAAAAATAAAGTTGCTAGAAGACCTGAAAAGAAAACCTCAGGAAGATGAGGCAGCCCAGAGAACAGAAACCACAGACAGCTGGTAATACCTTATGGACAAGGGTAGGAGTGGGTGTAGCTGGAACCCAGGGGCTGGGGCCAGCAGCAATCCTGCTGGATGGGTGCTGGGACCAGTAAGGGAGGGACTGTCCCCAATGGATCTGAAAGCCTGGAAGAGATGCTCCCCTAGAAGGGAAAGGAGCCGGTGGCCTGGCCTTTGCCTTCCTCACATTTTGCAGTCTCTCATGAAACCTAGTCAGAAACCAAAATTTTCAGTGGTCTGGTCCTGAGACACAGGCAGGAGTAAACCTGAGAACGATGGACTAAAGAACAGTGTTAGTCATATAAATGGGACAATTCTATTTATCCTAACCAGATAAACAGAGACTATTAGAAGAAGTTTAAGCATAACATTTTAACATTCTCTAATTTTAACATTCTCTAATAATAAAGTGCCAATTATCTAATGTTTCGAAATTTGCTTCATTCAGAACAGCTCTTTGGTTATCTAGCCACGCTAATGTCCATGTAAAAATGAAATTAAATATCACATTTCACATGCTCCAGTATCAAGTGAAAAATATTCAATTCTCCCTTTAAATCAAAAGAACTAAATCAAAAATAAATGCAAGAAGAATTAAATTATAAAGTATTACCTATTTCTTACAAAGGACACAATACTAAAATGTATTCACGTGGTTCAAATGTCTGTCTTGACTATTTTAAGCAATCTACAGATTCTCTCAAATATCCCTTCATGAGAGAAAATCAGCTGTTTCTGCAAAAAAAAAAATCCAAGAGAAATATAAGACTAGATTTTGGAAACATTCATAGTAATAAACACCAAGAAAATAAAATTATTTCTTTATAAATAAAATGCCAAGGGAAAGAAAAAAAAGAAGAAAAGCTCACAAAAACATAGCATGAAAATTATTTTCATTGCAGTAATCAAATTTCAATCTCAGAGGCAAAACTAATCTTAACTACTAGGAATATAGTAGAAAGAGAAGTCCTCTGATGGCTAAACTAGCATGAATATCAAAATATAACGTACCAAAGGGTCATCATGAAAATAAAGCAAACTGAAACATATTTTCAGGCATTATTATATTATTATTTAAATTATCTGGATAAATACTATATCGCAGATAAGCTCATCCTGTAATCAAGATGTCCCCAGACTCCACCAACCTGAAACTCCAAAATCAAGTCATGTTTGTCATGCTTCTTTTGGTGTCTAAACTATGACGGCCCTTGAGGTCCCATGACCCAAAGTGCAGGGAACACATTCTTCCACTAAGTTTCCACCCCAAATAAATTTTGGAAATTCTTGAAAAATCAATTACATTAGTCTACCAGGAAGTTGTTTTAAACCCTCAAGAAACCTTGTTCAAAATGGTCACTTGTCTAGAGCTATGACTTTCCCTGTATGTTCTACAAGTGGACACTTATGATGGGAAAATAGAATCATTTATCATCTCATAACCGGCTTCATCAAGCTGTTTGCTGCTTTTTTCACATTCGGTCTCCTACCTTAATTCTCAAAAGGCCAGCCAAATCCAGGCAATGATTCAGCAAAGATTTACAGAAGGCTTAGGAACATGAATGCCAAAGAGAAGAGGACAACTTCTAAGTGTATATTTAACAGCAGTGCTCCCAGAGTCAGCTGAGCACATCACTCCAAACAGCGTTCTGCCCAGGCTGCCTCTCCCCTTAGGACCTCCCCTTATTTCTTGAATATCATGGCTGGTACCAGCCATGAGATTCAAGAACTGGTATGTGTCCTGCCATGTCACCTCCACCCTGAATACAAGCCCCAAACCAGACACAACACAAGCCAGAGATGCTGCTCAAGTCCACACTGAAGACAGACCACATAACTGTGCAAAGTAACGTGATTCTTTATTGCTCTGAACACAGTGATTTAAAAATGAGATTTTAAGTTTTACCTTTAACCAAAAAAACCCATTAGAGTCCCCCGCTCCTCCGCCCTGCAAAAAAAGACCAATCATCTTATTCCAAGTGAGAGTAGTAGTAGTGGTAATATATTGCTGACATCTTCAAATTAATTCCACATTTCTCACCCATAGGGTTCCAGAAATATTAACCAGACTCAGAGCACCTCTTCACACAGTAAATTACATTGTTTTTTATGTACCTTCTCTTTGGTCCTGCCCTAAAGTTGACAAGGAGACTTAAAGGGATTAAAAATGTTTTTAGGTTAAGCATAGTTCCTTACTATAGAGGCATTTCCATATAGATATGATGCCGGTATAAATGACAAGAGAGTGACAGTTCAAGCTGTGGCTAAATTTTATTTGGATATTCTAAGAAGTTTTCTCAGGAGATGACCCTTGAGATGGACCTGATACGGAAAAGGAGCCACTATTTGATAATATGAGGGAAAATATAATCGTTCAGAAAGAGCCTAGGATTTTGGGCCACAAATAACCTTGCTACAAATGAAAAGCAGAGAAAGGCAGCGAAACTGTGGTAGAACAGATACGGAATTAACAAATATAAGCAGAAGACAAATAATATAGGGCCTTGCACAAATGTTAAGGAGTCTGGATTGGTTTTTTATTTTTCCCAAAGTGTAGGTGAAAGCCATTGGAGGATTTTATGCAGGAGAGCGATATGGTTTGACTCTCATTTTTAAATTATGACTCTGGCTGCAGAGCATGGATTGTAGGGAAAAAGACTGATTAGTTAAAAATCTATTACATAAAGTAAGGTGACTAATGACAGTGTCTTGGGCTAAGGGGAACAATGAAGCTCGAGAGAAGCACTATTGTTTTGGAGGCAGAGCTGACAGCCCTTGATGGTATGATTGCATGTAAAATATGAGAAGAATCGATACTTTTTTTGCTTATATATATATATATATATCTTTTTTGTTTGTTTTTTGCTTGTTTGGGGCTTGGGTATCTGGGTAGAACAGAATCAAGCAGGAACAGGTTTGGGGGTAATATCAAAATTGCAGTTTTGATCTATTTAGTTTGAGACGACCTACTTAAATTCTAGTGAATGTGTCAAATAGACATTTGATACTGACGGGAGATGTAGAACTAGAGGTATACAGCTGTGAGTCAGTAATATACAGATGTTGTTCAAACCCAGAGACTTATAACAGACTTTTTAGAGAAATTAGAGTTGAGAAAAGTATAGCATTTAAGACTAAGCCCGAGGTCTTAGAATGAGAGGTTACGTGGAGGAGGAGTGCTGAATAAAGCAGATAGAGCTAAAGGAGTTACCTGGCAAAAGGAAAATCAGGAGAGTGTGGAGGTCTGAAAAGCAGGAGAAAAAAATTCGGGAAGAATGAAATGGTCCACTAATCGTCTGTTGCCGAAAGAGCAAATAATATGAAGAGTGATGGAAAGTGATCCTTTTCTTTGGCAAAATGGAGATCATTGATAACCCTGACAAGAGTAGTTTCAACAAAGTGTATGGGAAGAAAGCTCAAACGCACTGGGCTGAGGAGACACCGGAATCATCATTACGATCCTACGCATCTGGAGCTCTTACTAGTAGAAACTGCTTCACATCATATCTTGGCAAACAAGGAAGCTTAAGCAACACATGTTTAACTTATAAACCTACTCTTATCCCCCAAGACCAGAGATGACTGGGGAAAGACTCTGAGGTCGTTTGGTCCACTTTATGTCAAGCCCAGTGATAAGAGACTCGATCAATCAAATTCTCCCTCTGTCATCTGACTTTGAAGTGAAAAATGTAACAATCAGCGGGAACTGAACTTAAAAAGATTGGCAAAGCAAGGCCTCAGGACTGGAGCTTTGATGGGTTCTGAAGTCATTAATAGACATAAGCTATGAGTCCAGAAAAAGCCATTCAGGAGAGAAGATAAGATACCTACTTCTTAGCCTAAAAGACCCACAGTGACTGGGAAAACAGAGATGAGATTAGCCAGAGATAGATGTCCACAAATCTCTTGATGCAAACATCTCTAAAATGCCTCAGAATCATGAGTAACTCCATTTCTAGTCTGGTACATTAGTTCCTGCTCTCACATCAGGTCTTGTTTTGTGGATCTCATAAGACCTAGTTTATCTTACTGCTGTAGCTCTTGCATCCGTACAACAAACCACTAACCCTGGCGATTCCTGAGTGTGTTTTTTTTTCCTACACAAACCAACAGATTCTCACTAATATAAGATACTATGCACAAAGAATAGTTTACCAGATGCTCAGAATAAACAAGTCAAATAAATAACCACTGATAGGACATTCATAAAGTTGGCAGATTCAAAAAGTGATTTGAAAAAAGAAAGTGCTAATGTACTTCTTGGAGTTGATGAACATGAGTTGATTCATAGAGTTACTTGCATTGTACTTATTCACTTTACACTAGAAAATAATGAAGTGTTGAAAACTAGAAGACAGGGCAGTCGATTCTTTACAGGAGGAATGGCCAGGGATATGTTTGATTTTTGCTTTTTCGCTAAGTTTTGCTGTTACTGATCACAGGGAGAAACTGAAAAGTTTAAGTACTGATATCATCCAATTATGTGTATGTGTATGTGTATGTGTATGTGTATGTGTATGTGTATGTGTATGGAGTGGGTGGAAAAAGATCTCTGCCAGGGAAATGCCATAATCCAAAACTTAAAGTGATGTGCAGTTGGCTACCTCATCGTTCCTTGTTTTATTTTTCCAAAACACTGGTGGCATTTTTACTGAATTTTTTCTTTATCTAAGTGTACTTGATACAGGAATACAGAAAAAGTGCCCTTTCCTCTACCAAAAGAAAAAAACAAGAAACTCTGTATGCTCTGATTGAAGATGGGAAAGGTTTTTAATTAAACCTCTCTCTTCTCTTGACAAAAGTAATGAAGCTTTAGAAAGTTACCTTCCAAACCCTGCTAACATGGGTGGCCGAAAAATAAAAAAAATAAGAACACAAAATATTACGAAGAAATTTATGTAAAAGGCTTTCATGAAGTGCTGAAAGATTGTCAAAATAATTCTCCCAAGGTTGTATTATGATAAGGCTGATGATTAGGGCCATAAAACAAAGCTTCTCGACCTTAAACATCACAAATCTTCTCTTAAGGATGCTAAATATACTCTGGCAGAATGTGACAGGGCTTTTCCCACTGCCCAGATAATGGGACCTTGAGCCCCTACAGCTGAGCTCACTATTAAAGGGCCCAAACAGCTGCAATGCAAAATCAGAGATGCCTCTGGCTTGTTTTTAATCACAATCTTCTCACTAAAAAATCAAAGGATTCCACAGAAAGTGTGAGTTTGCTTAGGGAAGATGAGAAATACCTATATTTGACATTTTCTTCCTGCTCTATAGGTAACTCTCAGAGAAATTAAGTTGCTTTTCATTTCAATTAACAGCATAATCGACAGTGAATATGATTCCCCCACATTCAGAAAGAAGTAGTGGATAAATATCCCATTTTACACAGTAAGCATTTTGCTCTTCATTCTTTCCTATTTCTATGCCCCTTCTGCTCTCTTCTTTCTAGATTGCCCATATTATACACACACACACATATTCACATGCATAACAGATAAAGAAAATGTGGTATACATATATCTGTCAACAGACAATTAGGCACTTTCCATATCTTGGCTCTTGTGAATAAAGCTGCAATAAACATGGGAATACAGATATCTCTTCGAGATCCTGATTTCATTTCCTTTGGCTATATACCCAGAAGTGAGATGGGTGGATCATATAGTAGTTCTATCAATATTTTTAAATTTTTGAGGAGTCTCCATATTGTTTTCTACAGTGATTGTACCAATTTTTATTTCCACCAACATGGTACAAGCGTTTCCTCTTCTCCACAGCCTGGCCAACACCTGTTATCTTTTATCTTTTTGATAATAGCTAGTCTAACAAGTGTGAGGTGATATCTTCATTGCAGCTTGGGGCAGGGATGGGGAGATGTTGGTCAAAATATACACAGTGTCAATTACGCAAAATGAATAAATTCTGGAGATCTAATGTACAGCGTGGTGACTGTCATTAACAATACTGTGTTGCATACTTGATATTTTCTAAGATGGTAGATCTTAAGGGTTCTGACCGTAAAAGAAAGAAAGAAAAAAAAAAAGAAAGAAAAAGGTATGTATAGGGATAAATATATTAAATTAGCTTGATTGTGGTGATCCCTTGACAACGTATGCATGTATCAAAACATCAAGTTGTATACCTTAAAGGTATACAATTTTTATTTATCAATTATACCTCAGTAAAGCTGAAAAGATAAAAGGAAGCCTAAAGGATATACGTAACAGTAAGATCAGACCTAGAAAGAAAACTTTGCCTTAAAACACAGGCTGTGTTCATTCTCTTTCAGTAAGAAACCAAACTGAAGTAAACACAACATTAATTTTTGCTACGTGCTTTACTGCCGTGTCTGCAAAGACCTTGTGGGATATAAACCTAGGACCTATACGTAGGGTCATATTTACCCTATAATTGTTTAAATTACTTAAGTACAGGGCCAGTTATTTGAAGTTCTTTCACTTTGTTTGGTTTTTCATTTTCAGAGACACATTGACTTGCTTCCTAATATACCACTTAGCAGCTAAAAAATATAGGCTTACATTTTATAAATAAATGCAAAGCCCAGAGAGTGACTTGAGTGGCATGTATTTCCTCTTTATAGCATAAGAAAAATACGCATAATTATAAAGCTTTTATCTTCAAATGTCTTTTTAAAACTTTAACATAGTTATACATAGGTGTGTGTATATATATGTACAAAAACACATATACCCACACACTTCTGTATATAACTACATGTTATACATGTGTATATGTATCTCTATATGAATGACACATATAAATTATATATATTGTCTTAATAATAAATGAGAAAAACTTGATTCAAATACATTTAATGAAAAAAATATGATAGCTACCAAGAATGAGTAACAGTGAGTAGAATATCAATATCATCTGATTAATTTATTTAAAAACACAAAATTACAAACCTGCCATCACATTTAAATATATAATAAAGAATAATTCCGACAGTTTCATTATTTTTAACCAGAGATATTCACATTCATAATGATTTCTATTCAGACATTTTTCTCTCAATTCTTGAAAATCAATGCTATTCAATTACATCTAAAATGTATCATTCAGCAGACTTCTGCTTAACAATATGGTAGATTAGATACCCTATACAACCTTCCAATGAAACAACTAACGCAGCATAAAATATATTTTTAAAAACATTATTGTAAATGCACTGCTGGGTTGGCACAAAAGTAAAAAGGACGCAAAGCTCCAAAATGCAGTACTACCAAGAATCTTGGGATGTAACCTAGTGCCAAAGACTGCTTTCATCCTGAAAGCTTCTGCTGGACCCTGGAGGGTACGAACTTTGGTGACTGCAGAGGGCATGAGTAATAGGACAGAAAGCCTAAGATTTGCAAAATGTTTACAGTCACTGAATCTAGGGAAAGACTATATGTATGTTCAAGTTAATATTTTTCAACTTTTCTGAAAGTAAGAATGTTTTTACAATGAAAAGTAAAAAACAGACAGATTGGATGTTAGAATAATGGTTACCTTTGGGCAGAGGTGAAGTGAGCACCAGGAGGCTTCTGGTAACGTCTATTATTTTATCTGGGCAATTGGTTTGCTCAACTTTTGATAATCCATATTCCATTTTTCACTTATGTTCCCCTCTATAAATCACTGATATTTCCGTAAACACTTTTAAATGAGATACAAAAACTTGAAATAAAATGGCCTTTAACTGAAGCTCTCCCAAGAGTCTGAAAAACATAAAAATATTTTCTGTAGAAATCAAACTAAAAGTCTAGCCTCAACATATCTGTATCAATAAATTTTCAAGAAAAACGAGAAACTCACAGTCTGGAAAATTCACAAAACACACAAGAAAACAAGCTACCACGAATAAAAACCAACCAAAACAAAGAGCAAGTGAAACAGAACCTCATAAATTACAGCTAGGGTAATTATCAAAGACCCTAAAATAAGTATGGTTTATATGTTTAAAGAAACAAAAGATAAGCTTGGAAATATAATCAGTAAAGAGATTTAAAAAGAAAAATATTCTGTATGTTTTTAAAACATGGTCACATATGTTGTATTTGTACCATATGAAAGACATAAAGATACAAATAAAATTTTTAAATAAATTTTTAAAAGACTGGAATGAACATCATTACTAGAAAAGCTGGAATTACTGGAGTTACTAGGATTAACATCAAAATGTTAATAAAAGATTACTTCTGGATGGTTAGTTTGGACGATGAGAAGACTTTCACCTGTCTCCAAATTACAAACTAAAGCCAGTGATATAACAGATGACTTTAACTTCTGCTCTGTGTACCCTTTTGTTTCCTAAATACAAATTATAACTACTTTGAAGAATTAGGATCTAGTCAAAATTATCAAATTGTATAAAGTCCACAAGAAAACAGCTCTGGAGTTGGTAATGAGAAGGTTGTTGACTCCCAAGATTGGTGTTTCAGTGAACAAATGGAAAAAATCAGAATGCAAAGTTCAAGAATATGCTGTCAGAAAGTGGAAGTACCATCTATAGGTGAGTCACATATGAACACTATCCATGAAAGGATAACTTGGTGATGAATAAAGAAGGTAGACTAGGTGGCCTTTCTATTAAGATTGGTGCATTTCAAAATTGAGTGAGGGAGCCTCTAAAGGGGAAAATTTTTTTTTTTAAATAAATTTATTTATTTTTGGCCGCACTGGGTCTTCGTTGCTGTGTGCGGGCTTTCTCTAGTTGCGGCGAGCAGGGGCTGCTCTTTGTTGCGGTGCGTGGTCTTCTCATTGCGGTGGCTTCTCTTGTTGCGGAGCACGGGCTCTAGGCATGCAGGCTTCAGCAGTTGTGGCTCACGGGCTCAGTAGTTGTGGCTCGCGGGCTCTAGAGCACAGGCTCAGTAGCTGTGGCGCACGGGCTTAGTTGCTCCGCGGCATGTGGGATCTTCCCGAACCAGGGATCGAACCCGTGTCCCCTGCATTGGCAGGCGGATTCTTAACCACTGTGCCACCAGGGAAGCCCCTAAAGGGGAAATTTTTGAGGATTATGAACAGTTGAGAAATAACTGAAAAGAAAGTCACAGATGAGGACAATGTAAAATTATGGCAAGACAAGTCTTGGAAAAAAAGGAGGAAGAAAACTTTCTCTGCAGCGGGAGGAAAGAAGAAGAGCCTGGGTCAAAGAGAACAAAGTAGAAACAAATGGAATTAAAGGGGAGTAGTTTAAGGTTTGCAGCCTCAATCTTCTTGATAAATAGGAAAGTCATTCTCTAAGAGAAGTGAAATCCTGCTTGAGTGGAGCCATTTTTCTTGGTAAGTAGATGATGATGCTCTGGGGTGCAGATGTCAGTGATCTGATCAGTGCCTTGTGAGGCTACTGACTAGGCTCACTAGAAATACCTTTTGGGATGATTATTTCCATGAAATTATTAGACTGCACATTTATAACATCTAAGTTGACCCTTCTGGTTTTATCACCCGGCAAAGAAACAGTTGATCTGTTTTACAATGGCAAATTAATATGATAATAAATAAGATGGACAAATAGTGTTTTTTATTTGTTTTAAAGGCAAACTACTGCCATGGAGACTATGAGATGTGATTACGTGAGTGTAGAGTGTAGAACAGTGAGAAAGAAGGAAAAGAAGAGAGAAGGGATGAGAAGAAAACAGAGAGGAAAGAAGGCCAGAGAAAGCCATGGAGAAAAGCAAGAGGAAAGGGAAATGGACAAGTGGAAACTTAATTTGATTAAAAGTAAATATGGGGCTTCCCTGGCGGCACAGTCGTTGAGAGTCCGCCTGCGGATGCAGGGGACACGGGTTCGTGCCCCGGTCCGGGAAGATCCCACATGCCGCGGAGCGGCTGGGCCCGTGAGCCATGGCCGCAGAGCCTGCACGCCCTGAGCCTGTGCTCCGCAACGGGAGAGGCCACAACAGTGAGAGGCCCGCGTACCGAAAAAAAAAAAAAAAGTTAATATGATCGAGAAGATTCCCATGAGGACAAGCAGAAAGGAGGAGGAGGAATGACAGAGGAAGGAAGGGAAGAAAAACTTCACAGCCATGACTGAGGCTGGAAAATCGATAGTGAAGCAAATAATAACAGCTGAACAAAGAGAAAGGAAGCAAAAGCACATGGAAAGGAAATGAGTTAATATTTATAGAATGCCTACATTTTACTTTGCTGCTATTCTAAACACTTCACAAGTATTAACTTACTTAACCTTCACAAAAAATCTATCAAGTTTGTGCTATAATGTCTGCATTTTACAGATCAAGTACTCATGGCACAGAAGGCTTGACTGGCCAAGGTAACACGACCTCATCTACAGAAGATTCAGATTCAGGCAGTTAGATTTCTGTGTTATTAATCAACAGTCTTACACTACAAGAAGCAAGGGAACGGATGGGGGGGAAAAGAAAGAAAAACATGAAGCTGCCAGATGCAGGAACCAATTTGCCTCCATTCAAATCCCTGCTCTTTATGCACCTGATAAACCTGTCCATGTTTCTATGCCCTATAGCTCCTCCTGTTCAGTGACTGACAGCTTTCATCTATAAACTGAAGACTAAATCCTTCCAAAACCCAGACCAGAAAATTCCCTGGAAATGAAGATGGAAACCAAGTTAGTGTCTAGGAAGCTAATGATAAAAGTCCTTCTTGATTCTCAATGAGTCTTGCTTTGGTTTGATTAGCACCTGGAAAAGTATAACAAGAGATGGACTTTTCTGACTGTCAAGGCTGGAGCAAATTTTGAGAAGTCTTTCCAAGATATATTCATATATGCTAAACAGCAGCAGAATCCAGCAGGTTCAACGCCTTTATGAATAATAAGGGTTGCATTAAAATCTTGGATATCACTTCAGAGGAAACTGATAACAATAGTTGAAGCAATACTTATATTTATACAAACACAATAGTCATGAAATTAAGTGTATGAAATATCCTTTCCTTCCTCAGAAGAAAGAAAAATTTGGAAAAGACTGCAAACAGCCTGCAAGCAAATTATCTGGATCAATCCCAGCAAGGCACAGACCTGGTAAGAGAAGCAATACATGTAAGACTGTCCCACCGCATTCTCTGCCAATGTTGCACTGGATTACCTGATTATTGAGCAGGGTTTTATTAGTGTTACCCCATGACAGATTCACCAGAATTTATACTAAAAACAATGACCTGAGATTCCAGCAAAATTGTCTCTTAGGTATGACATAAACTTCTTTTATCCACTGCCTTCATTAGAGAATAAACATATTATTAATTGAAAATTTTCTGCTTTTGTTTTAAGCTTTCTCTCTCATTTGCTCTTTCAACTTTGATTCCTAAATTAGATTAGAGATCAACAAACTTGATGAACGCTTTCAATTTTTTTTTCCAAGTACTTACTCTAGATGATGTCTGGTTTACAAAACACAGCAGAGCTTCCTGAAAATCCCCCGAAAGACTACATTATTATACACAAGTATTACAGAAGTCCCCTTCCAGCCCTCACACTCAAGGTCAGGTAACTATGATTATTTATATCATTTAGCATCACACTATTAATTAGACCTACTAACTTTAATACTATATACACTACATAAGCGGATACAGTATTTTGATGCTCAACAGCACCCCATAAGACAATCTTCCAAACAATACCCGGGATCCATGTCTAATCATGTAAAAATTAGAATAAAAAGTATGCTAACAAAAGTAAACTAAGTATAGGAAACTACCTAATGGACACAGCTGTAGACTGTGCAGGTTAGTTTTCCCTTGGTTCTCACCTACGTTTCTATTTTTCAGTGTTCCCTCTGGATTTCAGGAGGCAGAAGTGCAGACTGCATTTTCCAGATATATTTACCAGCTTACTCTCAGTTAGTTTCAACAAGTAGGGACCCTGGCAGGAAATGGCAGAGCAGTAAAAATGGAGAAGATATTTTTTGCTCTGCTCTTCCCAGCCCTTGCCACAGGAGCAAGAGGACAGAGGAGAGTGGGCTATTCTGGGCAAATGTGTAGTCTAGTAGAAACTGCACGTGAGTGTTGGCTTTAGAATTAGTGCAGGTTCAGCAGCACCAGGGGGCTGAGTTTTTATTTACTAGAAGCAACAAGGTTCCAACAGCAACAACAAAGGCAGCACCTCTGGAAGATCAGCAGTAAGTGTGAGTTCATGAGTTCCAGCCAAGTAGTAGTCTTGGCTTCCTGACCTCTAGGTAACACTTCCTTTTCCATCTCAGGGCCCCCTTTTGCTGTTCAAGTCCCCCAACCACACCTCCCACTTACTTCTCCAAACCTTCCAACATCTTCATAACCAATTTAAAATCTTTGGTTTCTGATTTTCCAACTAGACATTTCCTGTACTTCAATTATGAAATAGGATACACTACAAAGATTGTCATTCATGTAACTGAAAATCAATAGAGATATCACCATAGAAATAACATTATTATGTACAATATTGTGCACGATTTTTAGTTCCCAGATTAGTCTGCAAATATCAATTTAGTCCATAATGTTTCAAAGCATTATGTAAGCATATGAAGACAGAGTCATGGGTCCCGCACACCACAGGTTAAGAACAGCTCTGCTACAGGAAAGTACTCAGAGTACTTTTCTCATATTTATAATGGGGTGAGAACATGTATTTTTCTATTTGCTAATTCTCTGCTTTTTACTTGCTTCCTGCTTTCCACATATATTTACCACTGAAGATATGGTGGGGAATAAAACCATGTCTCTCCTCCCTGCTCCTTGAATTTCTGCTGGAGAGACTACATTATACAAGTAAATTAGTTAATTACAAAACACTGCAATTGCAATGTCAAAATAAAAATTTCTTTTTATATAAATGTGAAGTTTTCAAATTACCTTGGGCCAGGGGGTGTCCTTAAGTTTTAGAGAGTATTGGAATAATATGAGATATCGTATTTGTACGTTAGAAGAGTTGTATCTTGATGAGGAATAGTGTTACTAGGGATGCCTCCAAACCCCAAAATTTTACTGAATATCCCCAATCTCCAGGACAGAGCTTTTCAGTGAGGAAGCATCCAGGAGCTAAGACTCTGCCGGAGTTGGGGATCCTGAGACTAAGATTTCTATGGGGCCAGGACGAGCGAACTTGGGAAGTGGCGTTATAACGTAATGTCAATTTCTACCATGTGTAATTCCAATCAGCTTCCTAAATTGCCCAATATTTTGTTTCTTTGTTTTATTTTTCATGTTTTCAAGAACTGGCCTAATGCTTTCTTTCCTTTACCACTATGTGTTACTTTTCACAGAAGGTTTTCTTTTTTAATCCCAACCTGGTTCCACAACAAAAGGAATGATCCCACACTTCCATTCCAAGTTTTGTGTGAATTTTTATGGCTGATAAGCTAAAAGGAAAGTGACATGCAGCAAGAATGAGTATTTCTATGCTTCCTCTTTTTCCATCACTAAGAAAAATCAACTTAGATGATAAAAGTAACTAAATAAAGTTAACTTATATTTCAGGGAAAATTACTGCTGAGATGGTAACAAATCTGAGAAAGCTTCTGAAACAACAGTCAGCATATCACTTAGCAAAACAGCAGCTTAGGGCTGCTGCCAGCCTTTCCTGCACGATGGGAAAAATTAGAAAATTGTACCTCATCAGAGCGGAAAACATGGAAAAAGATATTTCCTCTTTGTGGACAGAACTGAAAAACACACAGAGCCCTTTCCAGTACACAGGCCCTTTCAGAGCCCACTGCATGGAGAACCCAGACACAGACAAGACTAGGGTCAGTGAGGTGAACTTAGCCAGGCCTTGGAAACTAGCCAGCTCTGGTCCACTTCACTTTAGCAGACACTCTGGAAAACACAAGCAGGAAGAACTATGGCCCTGGCCTGCAACTAGACTTACCAACCAGTGACAAATAGAAAATAGAATTTCATGCAAGCATTTGCATGTAGACGTGGGGACAGTAGGGACTCCAATAACGAGAAATAGGTTCTCGGAGGTCATGGTACCCTGCTGAGGAAGTAAGACCTCAAATACCAGCCAGAACTCTACTGGACAGCAAAGACTCAAAGTGGAGCTAGATAAGCAAGGTAGAAACCTGCTCTAGAAGGGACGTGGTGTTTGAAAGATTATCAAGACAGACATCCCGCCTCAGAGGAACGAACTAGAGCCCTCTGATCAGACAACTGTGCAGGAAGTAGGTTAGTGAGTCCCAGTGTCTGGGATTTAACCTTCCTGATTGTTTCCCGCCTAAAATTGGGTTTTGTCCTAGGGATCAGAACAGCGCTGAGTGGTGATTTAATTGCTCCTATCATAGGTACAGAAAACCAGATAAGGCTTAACATTCACAGGTGTTTATAATATTTTTCACCACACACCGGCAACACAGTTCTTCCACAGCTGACTTAGGGTAGAGGTGTGGCAGAAAATGGTACCTGAGATCATGAATAAGGATCATGCAGTGGGGAAAGTGACACCCTCAGGAAGCAAAAGGCATAAGCAAAGATGAACAGGGATAACCTGAAGCAGCAGCAAAGAGAAAGAACAGCTAATGGGAGTTAAGCTGTTAACAGCTAATGGTAAGTTGGAGACCACCTCATAGTATTATTTTCACATATACATCAAGCCTTTATTCACAACACTAGAGAATGCCAGATGCATTTCACCTTTTATAACATTGATATATAACTTTATTTATAGTCTGAGGGGTTTTCTTGTTTGTTTTTCCAAAGTAGGCAGAAGTAATAGGCATTGACTGTCAGTGCAATTTTCCGAAGTACTAGTATCAAATGGAGAAAAGACAGTTAAATGCAGATGTAGGGTACTATGTCTTGGATAATGAGCTCAGCATATAATAGACTCAGTTTTGCCACACACCAAAACAGAGAATCACTACTTTCTAATATTGGCATTTTGCTATGAAATTGAGTCATATAAAATAGCTATAGAAGAGTAACTTGAAAAAAAATATGGTTCTACTTCTGTAATTTCAGTACCAGTTTTCATATCATAGAGGTATCTTGCAGCAGAAAGAAGTAAGACATTATCAGAGGTTCAGAGTAAAAACCTAATTCCATTTCATATAGGTAGGTGGGTAAACTTTCCTTTTAATCAAGCTTGAGTTTTTATAGCTTCTATCACCTCTATACCACAACTAAAACAGAAAGAAGACACGGATCATAGATATCTTCGTGATAGTATCAGTCCCAAATACTAACACTATAAATTTTTAACTTTTTCTCATTAGAAACAAAAGGTAAAAACTAATAAATAGTAACAGGCAAACAAATAAAAACATTGGCTTGAAGTTTTATTACAAACCCTAATACATCGAACTGACACCTAGGTATTTGAGATCTAAGCCACCCTAAGGAAAAAAACTAAAAGAGCTGGGCTTCCCTGGTGGCACAGTGGTTGAGGGTCCGCCTGCCGATGCAGGGGACATGGGTTCGTGCCCCGGTCCGGGAGGATCCCATGTGCCGCGGAGCGGCTGGGCCCGTGAGCCATGGCCGCTGGGCCTGCACGTCCGGAGCCTGTGCTCCGCAACGGGAGAGGCCACAACAGTGAGAGGCCCGCGTACAGCAGACAAAGATTTTTCATATGCAAATTATTAACTTCAAATAAATGTTTTTTTCTAAACCCAGATTTTTACGTTAGTTGGTGATCTGACTTCAAGTATGTTTAGTGTTCTAGGGACACATAAAAAGACCTGCATTCTTTTTTTGGGGGGGGGGGTTACCAGGCCAAAGTCTTAAGTTCTCCAACAGAAGTTAGAGGCTGTCATCAATGAGGAAAAAATTCAGGGATGTAAAAATCTTAAGTGTTGCTGTTCATAAGCAAAATAGTCTAGTATAGGAGAAAGGGAGAAATAATTTTGAATACACATCTACACACGCCTATACACACACAGCCCACAAGTCTGTATTGAAAGACACAGGTAGTTTCTTATAAACTTAATGCCCATAGATGGCTGTGCAGTAAAGAATCAAAATATTGGAGCTTTCCTGGTGGCACAGTGGTTGAGAGTCCACCTGCCGATGCAGGGGACACGGGTTCGTGCCCCGGTCCGGGAACATCCCACATGCCGCGGAGCGGCTGGGCCCGTGAGCCATGGCCGCTGAGCCTGCGCGTCTGGAGCCTGTGCTCCGCAACGGGAGAGGCCACAACAGTGAGAGGACCGCGTACCGCAAAATAAAAAATCAAAATATTGATGAGAAGCAGAGAAATAAGGGGAGGATATTGCCGAAAGGCAAGGAAAACAATTATAATCATCAACGGCATATGATTCTTGGAATCAAAATACATCATCAAATTACATTCTAGAAGTAAATATTTTTCAAAACCAAGATACTCCCTTTTCCTTTGAAACAGGTGATTTCTACCTCCTTTAAAATCTCCCTTGCGTTGCAGTTATGCATAAGAAGGGTGTTTGTTTATGAGATGCAAATGACCCAATTTTCAACTCCGGAAACTTGGCAGTTAGTGACTTCCCCTCCTGTCACCACAAATTCATAGAAAGTCTAAACAAAATACAGTGTAGTACTGAAAGGGAGAGCTGTACAGTTCATTGAAAGGAAACAACATTGAAATCAAGCTATGGATATTCATAAACTCGATAGATGACAGATGTTGATTGAAGCCTAAATGGTTCTGAGACAAATGTACATTAATATAAAAAAGTTAGATTCTTATTTCATACCATTTGCAGAAATAAATTGCAGATGGATTAAAAATTGAAATGTGAAAAATAAAACATTAAATTTAAAAATAAAATATACACAGAATCGGGCTTCCCTGGTGGCTCAGTGGTTAAGAATCTGCCTGCCAAGGCAGAGGACACAAGTTCGAGTCCTGGTCCGGGAAGATCCCACATGCCGCAGAGCAACTAAGCCCACGTGCCACAACTACTGAGCCTGTGAGCCACAGCTACTGAGCTCACGTACCACAACTACTGAAGACCGCGTGCCTAGAGCACACGCTCTGCAGCAAGGGAGGTCACGAGAAGCCTGCGCACTGCAACAAAGCGTAGCCCCCGCTCACAGCAACTAAAGAGAGCCCGCGTGCAGCAACAAAGACCCAACGTAGCCAAAAATAAACAATTAAAAAAAAAAAGGTACAGAGAATCAAATCACTTAAAAAGCTTTTAAAGTGGCTACATTAGTATTTAAAGTTCATCATGACAAAACTCAACATAAAATTAAACACAGCCAGTGATGAGAGATGTTTATGCCCCATCACTATGATGCATACGTCCTGCATAGCATTAATATCTCCATTATAAAGATTTCCTACAAATTTATAAGAAAAAGATAAAAATTGATTTTTGTAATAGGCAAAATATTAAAAACAGCCCTTTTTTTTTTGGAAAAGAAGGGTTGGTAGGGATGAGATGAAGCTGGAACTCTGACTTTCTGCCCTTAGTCTTTAAGAACACCGTGTTCTTAATAGGGAGAGGTAGGTCAAACTTTCAGCTGTATGATGAATAAGCTCTGAGGATCTAATGCACGGCATGGTGACTACAGTTAACAATACAGTACTGCACACCTGAAGTCTGAGAATAGACCTTAAGTGTTCTCATCACACACAGAAAAAGACTTAAATACGCGAGGCGAGGGATGCATTCATTGCCTTGATTTTGGTAAACATTTCGCGAAGTATATGTATATCAAATCATCATGTTGTACGCTAAATATACACTATGACACTTCTCAATTATTCCTCACTGAAGCTCGAAAAAGCCTGTAGCTTGAAATAATAGTATTTCAATAGCTGTACTGAAAATAATTATACTTCTACGTGTAAATCCTACCAAGACCAGAGGCACTAAAAGAGACAAGTACAAGGGTGTTTACTGAGCCTCTCTAACAGTAAAATCAGCAGCAAGAAAACAAAAACTGAAATAAAAATATCCACCAGTAAGGAAACTAGACGAATAAACGGTGGTATATTTGTACAGTGGGATAGTATGCTGCAATATCCCATTGTATAAAGGACAATGACATTGAATGACTAGATCTGTATATGTTAACCTGAATACTTCTTCAATAGATAAAAACAGATTAATAGAAATAAAAGTAACACTTTTATAAATAGTAAAGACAAAATATATTGACATGGTACACATATTTAATAAAATATGAACACATGCAGAAACCACAAATTCATGCATGTGACTCTACAATTATTTCAAAATAGAACAATTGATTGTAAAACCTAGAAAGAGAGAATCCAGTTTTAGTGGTTAGGTAACTTATTCAAGGCTACACATGTTCAAAGTAGTTGAAAGGGAACACAAACTAAGCTCGGCTTTAGTGCAAATTGACTTGAAATATCTGAAATATTCAGACAGAAGTTTTCAAAAGACGCTTGAAGATATAAAAATACGAGATTCAGCATATAAGTAATAAAACTAATCTCTGTATTATTTCTTTCCTAATATAAGCATAGCCTTAAATAAATAAGTCCATCACTCTAAATCTCTGGTACCAATAACCTCAGAGGGACAGAGGAGTGACCCTTGGCTTACATTCTATACAAAGTCAAACAGTGATTTTCAGCCTGTGCTTTATTTTACTAATATGTCAAATTATTACAGAAATTCCAATGGAGACTTCATGAACATCTGAGGAGGATTAGTTAGTTAGTTACAATATACCTGTCCATATATTTTGATCCATATCATTTTTATAGGAAAGAAAAATCACTTTTCATATGGTATTATTCTATTGTGATATAGATTTTGATTATATTAAGTACCTTTATGTAATACAGGATGATTTTTAGAACACAGCAAATGTATATCAGTCTTGTTTACTTCAAAATGATTAGTGTTCTTATGTCTCACTTTAATTATTTAAGAACTCAAACTATTTTTCAAGCTTTATTAAGTTTTCTTGGGTTTGGTTATTTTCTCTACTTATCTTCACATCTAAGGCAAACCAAAAAATTTCAGTATATTAGTTTGCTGATATTTTTACTTCTACATTAATCATTTATTCTAAAACTATCCTTGGGTTTGGGGTAAAATTCTCATGAAAGCAAACAAACCATAGAGTCTATAATGGTTAAATCTAGTTAAACATATGTTCTTTTTTCCACTGTATATTAATAAGTTTCATATACCGTATACAGGTAAGATATCATTTAAAGCAAAATCTCACCGAAAAAAAGTCTATCATGGGACTTCCCTGGTGGTACAGTGGTAAAGAATCCACCTTCCAATGCAGAAGACGTGGGTTCCATCCCTGGTCGGGGAACTAAGATCCCACATGCCACGGGGCAACTAAGCCGGCGCGCCACAACTACTGAGCTCCAGCACCTCAATGAGAGAGTGTGCCACAAACTACAGAGCCCATGTGCCCTGGAGCCTGCGCGCCACAACTAGAGAGAGAAAACCCCTACACTGCAACAAAAGATCCCACATGCTGCAACTAAGGCCTGATGCAGCCAAAAAAATAAAATATTTTTTAAAAAGTCAATCACATGTTACTATAACAAAATTGTTTCATAGTTTGAGGGATTGTACAATAAAGAATTCACCTTATTTTATTCATTTCCTCATTTATTAAAACATTAATATTTACAAAATTTTCTTTTCTAGAGTAAGAATGGCACCTCACTCCCTCAAATCATTGCTAGTTTTAGGAAATGCACTTAATCACCTATTTGATAAAATATAAAGTGGGAGAGTCATTATTTTTCTTGCTTGTTTTTGCCTAAGGTGAGAGTCAAAAGTTAACATGTTGAACGTGCTGGAAGGGAGAATAGCCACAGAGAAGGTGATTATGGCATTTCTGCCACAACGTTCATAGAGACTGACAATGTTTTCCGTCTCTATTTTCTATTTAAAAATAGACAATGCATTGGAATAATCATTACAATTCAAAAGTTCCATTCCAGTCTGTGTTCTAGTTGACCTCTGGTCCCTGGAGAGCAGTTTAGTCAATCAACTTCACCTTAGGATTGATTAAATTCATATGTTATATTTTTCAATCTTCTTCTCTCTCCAGAAGTATTGAGGTTAATAAAAACAAAACAAAACCCCACGTCCTTCAAACCAAGACACTTTTGAAAGTGGAAGGAATGCTATTATTAATTACCCCAGGAATAAAAGTACAAACCTGGACTATATCATGCATACTGGGACATGTGGTCATTATAATTATGTATGTTAGAATAACACTTTTTCTGATGTTTGAGTCCTAACACATTTCACAGTGTTCTGTAAGCTCCTCTACAAAAGGAAGCATCAGTTTTGAATGATACCTTTTCTAAAAACTTCAATGTGATACCAACCCATTAAAGCAAAGTTAAAATTTAAAACATTAAAAGAGACGGCCATGATTCTCTAAATAAAAACACATGTACATATGTATGTTAATTACATATATATGTCTATGTCTATCTATCTATCTATCATCTAGCTAGCTAGCTCAGACTCATCTAGAGAAAAAGAGCTGAGAATCAGAACCCCTGAGTTCTACTTTCCTCTCCACCACTATATCACTGTTCACTTTTTGTGCCTCAGTATTTTTTCTATTAACAGAAAGGGGGGAAATACACTGTCTCAAGGAGTTTTCCTGAAATTAAACTGAAATACTCACTCATAAAAGCAGTTTTAAAACAGTGTAGGGTATTTTATATATACTGGAGTGATTCTAATTGAAAGATGTAGAAAGTTATGTACTGAACAGAATGGTTATCCAATCCATAAACCCTTGGGTTTCAGGCCCACGTGAGATGCCAGGAGGCAACCTGATTTGGAAAAATGAAGCCTTGGGTAAAACTTCCTTGGTGAAAAAAATCTCTGAAAAGCATAGAATTCCTTAAAATTACATGCTTCATTTAAAAATGTATTATTAGGCTAAAGACATTTATCAAAATATGTCGCAAATATTTTGGTAACACAAATGTACCACTAAATAATATAAAATATGCCTCTGAATTAACATTTTAACTAGACTGCAGGAAGAAAAGTTGAGATGTCAGGGAGCTTATTCTTATTTTTGTGGTAAGTTTTCCTATGGGAGGGAAATAACTTTTTTTAATAAGGTAACTTAAAGTCAGGGTTATTTCCAGAATATTATCTTTCTTAATGACCTGCGTAATTTCAGATTAAAGAATGTTTTTATGTATTTATACCCTGATTACCAAGAAGTTCTGAGAAAATTTGATTTAATTCCATATACTTGTGCTATTAATATATATTTTACTCCCTTTCTGTAATACTTATTTTAATTTCTACTTTTTCCTTTCATTAACTGAATTCTCTAAA
Organism: Delphinapterus leucas; assembly: GCF_059928025.1. Classification (NCBI taxonomy): domain Eukaryota; kingdom Metazoa; phylum Chordata; class Mammalia; order Artiodactyla; family Monodontidae; genus Delphinapterus; species Delphinapterus leucas. The sequence goes on along the minus strand of NC_143137.1, from coordinate 65,852,085 downwards.
AAATCTTTTGCCTCTTTCAAGGCTGATGTCTGTAGTGTTCGAAAAAGAAAGGTGAAAAAATAAATTGCCAATGAGTTCAAACCCAAAACGCTGAGCAACAAAATACTGGCATCCCTAATATAACGGTATTATACTTATCAAGCGTTTCAACAAATCAAAATTCTCCCAAATTCCCTTTTGAGGTCTATTTTAAAGTGCTATTTTGGTCCTCCATCACCATGGTTACCAAAATAAAACCACAAGAGTAAATTTCAATTTGATGTTCATTTTCCTTCCAATTATTTTAACTCTTTCCTTGGCACAGAATTCCCACTGATTGCATAAGAAGCTTATGTGTGGGACAACCGTGTGGTACTAAAGAGAGAATAAATACTCATTCTATTTAACCCCTGTTCTCACAGTTTCTTTACTAGACATTAGCTTTCTGAAAGCAACAGAAGCTCCTAAACAGGGCAAAAAAATAGCAAAAGAAAACAGAACATTATTTGCAGAGATTTCACTGTCCCCTTTCTCTATTAGCCTTCAGAAAATTTTAAGATTTTCAAATACTCTTGCTACCCATTGAATTTTCTTTCATAAATCTTCACACTTAACAACTACATTTGAGAGTCAGAGGATCAAGTAAGTCAACAAAGAGGGCATATATTTGTATAGATTTATTTATATAACATTATATATATAAATAATATATATGTCATGTAAGTATATCTTGATAATCTTTAAATGTATGAGTCAATATTATATATATATATATATATATACACATATATATATATAAAACCAGAAACGAACCTATGTGAATCTATGTAAACTTATATACCCTCACCCAATCCGAAAATCCATGCATTAAATAAGTTGTCCTCAGCCTGAGACCTATGTTAAAGGGGTGATTTTTTTAATAATCAAATGTCATTTTTCAATACCTCTTCAGGGGACTCCTAAGCAGAAGCTATAAGACAGATGATGCCTGGATATGAAATTAGAAAAACTAAAACAACTTTTTAGAAAGCTGACTTTAGGAACTTTGTTCTATGCTTTCTCTTTAGTATCAGGTACATCTGTCTCTAGGACAATGGTTATCAAATCAGGACAATGGTGTCTGGAGACATTACTTGTCATGACTTAGGGGTGGGAATGGGAGAAGTAGTTGCTACTAGCATCTAATGGATAGACCCTGAGGATGTGGTTAAACATCTTACGATGCCCAGGGCAGCCCCTTACAACAAAGAGTTACCGGTCCACAGCGTGAACAGTGTGGACGTTGACAAACCCTGCTCTAGGTCAAGAATAACAAAATATTTTAATTCTAAGAGTCCACTGAAATCAGCAGTGGCTACTGCAAGTGTTTTCTTTTTCCCCTTTTTTTTAAAGAAATATTTTGAGGCTATTTTCAATTATAAGCGAAATAATGTCTGTATTTTAGTGATGTCTGCCATGAGTGAAGGATGAGGACAGGATGGGGGTACATTTTCTATTTGTATCCTAGCCTCTATATATTTTAGAGTTCTAATTGTTTGTCCTTGATGCATCAAACGACTAAGAACCTAAATGCTTATTATTTGGTAATTCCTCACCTTCTGGTTAACTTTGCTTTCCTATGTGTTTTGGCAAAGAAAAGCTAACTTGAGGCTGTGGGAAAAAAGTGTGAAATCCTTATGAATTTGGAGATGCTTTGCCTCAGAGCCTCCAGGAGAAACCTCATTCCATTCTGAGTTCCATTAGCCACCGTTTACATGCATTCATACACACCGGAAAGTCGACCATTCTTGTTCACTATACACAATGTGATATAACAATTAAAGCTACATATTTGGAAAATTTAAGAGAAGATCATTAGGCCCAATGCCTTATTTTATATTTAGATCACTACTGGTTGCTTGGATTGCTTTTTTTCACTACTGGTTGCTTATGATAGAAAAACAAGACAGAAATTAAAGTTTAGCAGGGTTTCCGGAAAGTATTTTCTAGGATATATTTATTGATACACGGAAATTAAGTCATGGTTTCTTTACCAGTCACAGAGAATATAATATTTAAAACTATCCAAAAATAACATCTTGATGATTATGTCCAAAATTCAATACATTCGGTTTCCTAAAGCACTAAGCAATAAAAACATGTTTTGAAGAAAACGATACGGTGTATGCCAAGAGGGGGTGGTAATTATCATCAGCTTTTATGTTTAATGGTGATAGGATGTTATTACAGCCATCATATCTAGTAGCTGTCTTATAATCAAGTTAAACATAGTCGTGGGGTAGCAGGGCCCAGCTCTGTGATTTAGTGACAAAAAAAAAAAGTTATTTCCTGAAAGATTCTAAACATCCAAAGAAGGAAAACAAAGTCCCTCAACACAGAGGTGCAGCTAACACTCAGCTCTCCCCTTCAGGTTTCACTCCCTGAACTTAATGCCTAGAGAAAGAAAACCAGTCTCTTTCTAGTATTATATCTATTATTTCTACAATTAGCACATCATTTTCATCATCAAATTTTCCAGTGGTTTCCTGTCTCTGAATAAAACAGAAGTGTTTACGACAGTCACAAAGTCTTGCACAAGCCAGCCATGCACTAGCTTCCTGACTTCTCTGCTGCACTGGCCTCTTTGCAGTGCCTCTAAAACAGTAAAGGGGCTCCTGTCTCAGGGACTTCCATTTACTATCTGCCTGGATGGAACATTCTTCCTCTAGATTTCTGCATAATTCACTCCCTCAATGCTCTACTGTCTTGGCTATACCCTAAGAGTGTGACTCCCCACCCAGGCCCCACTCAGCTTCATCAAACCCTGAGCACCCTGTCTCCTCCTTCCCTGCCTCATATCTCTCCAAAAGGGTGTGTTGTCTTTCTTATTATGTTTCCTCCTATGTCGTCTGAATAAGTTGTGCATTAATTCAAACGTTTTTTTACTCTATGTACTTTCATACCATTGCTCATAAGGTACTTTAATACCATATTATGAGCATCTGAATGATCCAATGTGACATAGATCTAAAACCATTATTTAATTGAAATCTTTGTGGGGGCTTTGTTATTGCTGTTTTTTCCCTTATGGAGCATGTAACTTTGGTGAGTTTCCCTGAAATGCAGAGGTTTTTTTGGTTTTTTGTTTTTTTTAATTAGCTGAAATAAAGGGTGAAATTCAACCATTTGCAAAAATCCTATGATGGCAAATATTAGTGACTTTGCTGTTACTATTATTTTGCTTCCCCCACTTTTAAATTGCTTCTTAATTACCGAATGAAGAATATGAGAACATTTCATTGATCTTTATATTTCCAGCAAATTGATTTGTGCCCAGCACATGCTGAATAATCAATAAATGCTGGTTACATTATAGAAAAGAATAGATTTAGTAATACACTTACTTAATAATTAGTAGTTAGATTTAGTAATACAAAACTTAAATCCATCTTTAAAAGCAAGCACTCTGGTTTAGCAGCCCTTCAGAGTTAGCAAGGTGGATTATTTTGTGCATTTACCTTCTTTACCAGACTCTCTGACTTAACAAACTGAGAGGAGGGAAAGCACAGCTAATTGGCCAGCCATGAAGAACTGAGGAGGCAGACCTACATCTCAAATCTCTATGATGTCTTTTCAAGACATTTAAGAAACATCAGCTATTTTTCAAGCACTGGAGATACAGAGATGAGCAAACTGCTGGCCCTCAAGAAGAATATAATATCAGGAAAGAGCGTGGGAGCTGACAGGGTCTTGGCGCTCCAGCGAGGTGTCAGCCCTGTTCCTCTGAGGGGGAGATACGAGTTCAGGACATTGGTCCATAAGAGACCTCCTAATGCCACATAATATCAAACACTGAAAGCTCTCTTAGAGATCTCCATCTCAATGCTAAGACCCAGCTCCACTTAACGACCAGCAAGCTCCAGGGCTGGATACCCTATGCCAAACAACTAGCAAGATAGGCACACAAACACACCCATTAGTAGAGAGGCTGCCTAAAATCATAATAAGGTCACAGACACTCCAAAACACAACAACAGACACGGTCCTGCCCCCCAAAAAGACAATAGACAGCCACATGCACCAGAACACAGGCACCAGTCCCTCCAGAAGGAAGCCTACACAACCCACTGAACCAACCTTATGCAGGGGGGCACACACCAAAAACAAGGGGAACTAAAAACCTGCAGCATGCAGAAAGGAGAACCCAAACACAGTAAATTAAGAAAAATGAGAAGACAGAGAAATACACAGTAGATGAAGCAGCAAGGTAAAAAGCCAGCAGACCAAACAAATGAAGAGGAAATAGGCATTCTACCTGAAAAAGAATTCAGAGTAATGACAGTAAATGATACAAAATCTTTTAAGTAAAAAGAAGAAAATAAAAGAAACATTTAACAAGGACCTAGAAGAACAAAAGAGCAAGGAAACAAAGATGAAAAACACAATAAACGAAATTAAAAATTCTCTAGAAGGAATCAATAGCAGAATAACTGAGGCAGAAGAATGGATAAGTGACCTGGAAGATAAAATAATGGAAAACAACTACTGCAGAGCAGAACAAAGAAAAAAGAATGAAAAGAATTGAGGACAGCCTCAGAGACCCCTGGGACAACATTAAACTCTGAACATTTGAATTATAGGGGTCTCAGAAGAAGAACAGAAAAAGAAAGGGACTGAGAAAATATGTGAAGAGATTATGGTTGAGAACTTCCCAATATGGGAAAGGAAATAGTTAATCAAGTCCAGGAAGCACAGAGAGTCCTATACAGGATAAATCCAACAAGAAACATGCCAAGACACATATTAATAAAACTATCAAAAAAATACAAAGAAAAAATATTAAAACAGCAAAGGAAAAACAACAAATAACATACAAGGGAATCCCCATAAGGATAACAGCTGATCTTTCAGCAGAAACTCTGCAAGCCAGAAGAGAGTGGAAGGACATATTTAAAGTGAAGAAAGGGAAAAAAACTACAACCAAGATTGCTCTACCCAGCAAGGATGTCATTCAGATTCGATGGGGAAATTAACACCTTCACAGACAAGCAAAAGCTAAGGGAATTCAGCACCACCAAACCAGCTTCACAACAAATGCTAAAGGAATTTCTCTAGGTAGCAAACAAGAGAAGGAAAAGACCCACAATAACAAACCCAAAACAATTAAGAAAATGGGAATAGGAACATACATATCGATAACTACCTTAAATATAAATGGATTAAATGCTCCAACCAAAAGACATAGACAGGCTGAATGGATACAGAAACAAGACTCATATATATGCTGTCTACAAGAGACCCACTTCAGACCCAGGGACACATACAGACTGAAAGTGAGGGGATGAAAAAAGATGTTCCATGCAAAGGGCAATGAAAAGAAAGCTGGAGTAGCAATTCTCATATCAGATAAAATAGACTTTAAAATAAAGACTATTACAAGAAACAAAGAAGGACACTACATAACGAACAACAGATCAATCCAAGAAGAAGATATAACAATTGTAAATATTTAGGCACCCAACATAGGAGCACTTCAATACATAAGGCAAATGTTAACAGCCATAAAAGGGGAAATCGACAGTAACATAATCATAGTAGGGGACTTTAACAGCACACTTTCACCAATGGACAGATCATTCAAAATGAAAACAAATAAGGAAACACAAGCTTTAAATGATACATTAAACAAGATGGACTTAATTGATATTTATAGGACATTCCATCCAAAAACAACAGAATACACTTTCTTCTAAGCGCTCATCGAACATTCTCCAGGATATATTGTATCTTGGGTCAAAAATCAAGCCTTGGTAAATTTAAGAAAATTGAAATTATATCAAGTATCTTTTCTGACAACAACGCTATGAGACTAGATATCAATTACAGGAAAATAAAAACAGTAAAAAAAAAACACATGGAGGCTAAACAAAACACTACTAAACAGTCAAGAGATCACTGAAGAAATCAAAGATGAAATCAAAAAATACCTAGAAACAAATGACAAGGAAAACACAATGACCCAAAACCTATGGGATGCAGCAAAACAGTTCTAAGAGGGAAGTTTACAGCAATACAATCTTACCTTAAGAAACAAGAAACATCTCAAATAAACAACCTAACCTTACACTTAAAGCAATTAGAGAAAGAAGAACAAAAAAACCCCAAAGTTAGCAGAAGGAAAGCAATCACAAAGGTCAGATCAGAAATAAATGAAAAAGAAATGAAGGAAACAAGAGCTAAGATAAATAAAAGTAAAAGCTGGGTTTTTGAGAAGATAAACAAAATTGATAAACCACTAGCCAGACTCATCAAGAAAAAAAGGGAAAAGACTCAAATCAATAGAATTAGAAATAAAAAAGGAGAAGTAACAACTGACACGGCAGAAATACAAAGGATCATGAGAGATTACTACAAGCAACTATAGGCCAATAAAATAGACAACCTGGAAGAAATGGACAAATTCTTAGAAAAGCACAACCTCCAGAGACTGAAACAGGAAGAAATAGAAAATATAAACAGACCTATCACAAGCACTGAAATTGAGAGTGTGATTAAAAATCTTCCAGCAAATAAAAGCCCAGGACCAGATGGCTTAACAGGCAAATTCTATCAAACATTTAGAGAAGAGCTAACACCTATCCTTCCCAAACTCTTCCAAAATATAGCAGAGGGAGGAACACTCCCAAACTCATTCTATGAGGCCAACATCACCCTGATACCAAAACCAGATGTAGATGTCAAAAGAAAGAAAACTACAGACCAATATCACTGATGAACTAGATGCAAAAATCCTCAACAAAATACTAGCGAACAGAATCCAACAGCACATTAAAAGGATCATACACCATGATCAAGTGGGGTTTATCCCAGGAATGCAAGGATTCTTCAATATAAGCAAATCAATCAATGTGATACACTATATTAACACTGAAAGAGAAAAACCATATGATCATCTCAATAGATGCAGAAAAAGCTTTTGACAACATGCAACACCATTTATAATAAAAAACCTCCAGAAAATAGGCATAGAGGGAACTTACCTCAACATAATAAAGGCCAATATATGACAAACCCACAGCCAACATCGTTCTCAATGGTGAAAACCTGTAACCATTTCCTCTAAGATCAGGAACAAAACAAGTTTGCCCACTCTCACCACTGTTATTCAACATCGTTTTGGAAGTTTTAGCCACGGCAATTGGAGAAGAAAAAGAAATAAAAGGAATCCAAATCAGAAAAGAAGAAGAAAAGCTGACACTGTTTGCAGATGACATGATACTATACATAGGGAATCCTAAAGATGCTACCAGAAAACTACTAGAGCTAATCCGTGAATTTGGTAAAGTAGGATATAAAATTAATGCACAGAAATCTCTGGCATTCCTATACACTAATGATGAAAAATCTCAAAGAGAAATTAAGGAAACACTCCCATTTAGCACTGCAACAAAAAGAATAAAATACCTAGGAATAAACTTACCTAAGGAGGCAAAAGACCTGTATGCACAACACTGATGAAAGAAATTAAAGAGGATACAAACAGATGGAGAGATATATCATGTTCTTGGATTGGAAGAATCAACTATGTAAAAATGACTATACTACCCAAAGCAATCTACAGATTCAATGCAATCCCTGTCAAACTACCAATGGCATTTTTCACAAACTAGAACAAAAAATTTCACAATTTGTAAGGAAACACAACAGACCCTGAATACCCAAAGCAATCTTGAGAAAGAAAAACGGAGCTGGAGGAATCAGGCTCCCTGACTTCAGACTACACTACAAAGCTACAGTAATCAAGACAGTATGGTACTGGCACAAAAGGAGAAATATACATCAATGGAACAAGATAGAAAGCCCAGAGATAAACCCATGCACATATGGTCACCTTTTCTTTGATAAAGGAGACAAGAATATACAGTGGAGAAAAAACAGCCTCTTCAATAAGTGGTGCTAGGAAAACTGGACAGGTACATGTAAAAGTATGAAATTAGAACACTCCCTAACACCATACACAAGAATAAACTCAAAATGGATTAAAGACCTAAATTTAAGGCCAGACACTATAAAAGTCTTAGAGGAAAACATAGGCAGAGCACTCTATGACATAAATCACAGCAGATCCTTTTTGACCCACCTCCTAGAGCAATGGAAATAAAAACAAAAATAAACAAATGGGACCTAATGAAACTTAAAAGCTTTTGCACAGCAAAGGAAACCATAAATCACACGAAAAGGGAACCCTTAGAATGGGAGAAAATATGTGCAAACAAAGCAACTGACAAAGATTAATCTCCAAAATATACAGGCAACTCATACAGCTCAATATCAAAAAAACAAACAACCCAATCCAAAAATGGGCAGAGGACCTAAATAGACATCTCTCCAAAGAAGATACACAAATTGCCAACAAACACATGTAAGGATGCTCAACATCACTAATCATTAGAGAAATGTAAAGCAAAACTACAATGAGGTATCACTTCACACCAGTCAGAATGGTCATCAAAAAATCTACAAACAATAAATGCTGGAGAAGCTGTGCAGAAAAGGGAACCCTCTTGCACTGTGTGTGGGAATGTAAATTGATACAGGCACTATGGAGAACAGTATGGAGGTTCCTTAAAAAACTAAAAACAGAACTACCATACAACCCAGGAATCCCACTACTGGGCATATACCCTGAGAAAACCATAATTCAAAAAGAGTCATGTACCACAGTGCTCATTGCAGCTCTATTTACAATAGCCAGGATATGGAAGCAACTTAAGTGTCCATCGACATATGAATGGATAAAGATGTGGCACATATATACAATGGTATATTACTCAGCCATAAGAAGAAATGTAACTGAGTTATCTGTAGTGAGGTGGACGGACCTAGAGACTGTCATACGGAGTGAAGAAAGTCAGAAAGAGAAAAACAAATACCATATGCTAACAAATATATATGGAATCTAAAAAAAAAAGAAGGTTCTGAAGAACCTAGCGGCAGGACAGGAATAAACATGCAGACGTAGCGAATGGATGTGAAGACACGTGGAGGGGGAAGGGTAAGCTGGGACGAAGTGAGAGAGTGGCATGGACATATATACACTACCAAATGTACAATAGATAGCTAGTGGGAAGCAGCTGCATAGCACAAGGAGATCAGCTCAGTGTTTTGTGACAACCTCGAGGGGTGGGAGGGAGATGCAGGAGGGAGGAGATATGGGGATATATGTATATGTATATTTGATGCACCTTGTTATAAAGCAGAAACTAACACACCATTGTAATGCAATTATATTCCAATAAAGATGTTAAAAAAAAAAGTCATGTACCACAGTGTTCATTGCAGGTCTATTTACAATAGCTACCACATGCAAGCAATCTAAGTGTCTCTCAACAGATGAATGGATAAAGAAGATGTGGCACATATATACAATGGAATATTACTGAGCCATAAAAAGAAACGAAATAGAGTTTTTTGTAATGAGGTGGATGGACCTTGAGATTGTCATACAGAATGAAGTAAGTCCAAAAGAGAAAAACATATACCATATGCTAACACATACATATGGAATCTAAAAAAAAAAAAAAAAAGGTCCTGAAGAACCTAGGGGCAGGGCAGGAATAAAGACGCAGACGTAGAGAATGGACTTGAGGACACGGGGAGGGGGAAGGGTAATCTGGGACAAAGTGAGAGAGTGGCATGGACATATATACACTACCAAATGTAAAAAAGATAGCTAATGGGAAGCAGCCTCATAGCATAGGGAGATCAGCTTGGTGCTTTGTGTCTAACTAGAGGGGTGACATAGGGAGGGTGGGAGGGAGATGCAAGAGGGAGGAGATATGGGGATATATGTTTATGTATAGCTGATTCACTTTGTTATACAGCAGAAACTAACACATAATTGTAAAGCAATTATACTCCAATAAAGATGTTAAAATACAGGGCTTCCCTGGTGGCACAGTGGTTGAGAGGCTGCCTGCCAATGCATGGGACATGGGTTCGTGCCCTGGTCCGGGAGGATCACACATGCCACGGCGCGGCTAGGCCCATGAGCCATGGCCGCTGAGCCTGCGCGTCCGGAACCTGTGCTCCGCAACGGGAGAGGCCACAACAGTAAGAGACCCGCGTACCGAAAAAAAAAAAAAAAAAAAAAAATTAAAAGGCTAGATCTCATTTTAAGTGTTCTTACCATAATAAAATTTTACAATTTAAAAAAAGTTAAAAATAAATAAATAAAAGCACTCTATAATCTCATTTTGTATGTTCCTCTAGTTTCAAATATACATAAATATTGAAATAAACACCTTCTACGAATGATCTTTATTTTCAAAGGTATACTGATTAAGTTTTTACTTTCTAGTTTATTTCTTACTTAACAGTGATGCCATCAGGAAGGTACCTTTCATCTTTAATTTTAAGCTGTATTAGGAAAATTGTCTTTACCAGAAGTCTAGAGTCCTAACATCTCTCAGAATGGCATGTGTTGTCACTGGCTGTCACATGATTATATTACATATCTTCTGAATTTAGTAACTGTTCTTTAAAATAAAACTACGCACCAAAAAGGAAAAAGAAAGCCAGGCTTTCTCTACGTTTCTAAAGATAAAAGAGTCTATGACAAATTTAACTTATTTCACATTTTGGTCTAAACTTTCCTGTAAGCTGCGTCAGTTTTTGAGGACCATGATAACAAATTACCACTAACTGGATGCCTTAGAACAGCAGAAATTTATTGTGTCACAGTTATGGATATTAGCTGTTCAAAATGAAGGTGTCAAAAAAATAAAAATAAAATAAAAATAAAATAAAATAAAATAAAAAATGAAGGTGTCAGCACAGCCATGTTACCCTTGAAAACTGCAGGGGAGAATTCTTCCTTGCCTCTTTGTAGCTTCTTACGGTTTACGGGCAACCCTTAGCGTTCTCTGGCTTGCAGCTACATAACTTCAATCTCTGCCTCTGATGTCACATGGCATCTCCCCTTATGCATCTCTGTGGCCTCTTCTTATAAAAACACCAGTCATATTGGACCCAGGGCCCACCCTAATCTAACCTCCTCTAACTAATTACGTATGCAGTGGCCGTATTTCCAAATAAGGTCATATTCTGAAGTTCTGGAGGATAGGACTTCAACATATCTTTGGGGGGACACAATTCAACCCATAGCATAAGCATTTTTCTAAAAGGAAAAAGAAACTGTAATACTCTCGTGTTAGGGACAAATCAAATGCGGCTGTGTATCCGGAGGTTATATGATGCAGCGGTTAAAAGCACAGGCCCCAGTAAGAACCTTTCAGTGATTCTTGAAGAAGAAAGAGCTAACAAAGAGGAGAAGTGTATTCCAGACAATTCTAACAGCAAGGATGAAGCCACAGAGTTGCAAAATTCATGGGGCATCTGGGAAACAATGTTCTGAAGTTAATAAGGCAGAACAAGTGGTGTCAAAAAATAATGGAAACCCTTCCTCAAAGAAGAATCCCAAGCAATAAATGTAGAAGGAAGGAATGAAAAAAGTTTTAAAATATCATCATTAAACACCATAGTGATCATTACTGCAGGCAAGATGCACTGATGAATGCTAAAATTAGTGAGCGAAACTTTTAGGAGAAACAGGGTATTTGCAGAGCCCCAAAGTACCTCCCTCAAGTTATTTATTAATTACTATGTAGTTTTCACTTATGTCCAAATGTTGGTATTTCTCCCTCCAGAAGATATACTTAAGGCTAAGAAAATTAAGCTATAAGCTGAACTTAGTGACTTGTTTCTAACAAATCTAGTGAGGGAAGGGAAAACACAGCAAGTTTACAGAAGAGAATCCTGGCAGACACTGCCTTATACCAAAGTGATCAATATTAACATCATCTTTAATAAGTCTTGTTGCTATCATGTACCTCAGTATGATGTGAGGAGAAGGGTACTTCACAGCTCTGTGGTATTCCCTCCGAAATTCCGTAACCCCAGTCTAATCATGAGAAAACACGTGATCAACAGATTAAGAAAATAAAAGGACTTATTATCTGCAACAGCAGATGTGAAGTGAAGCCATTTTCGTCTAAACGATGATCATTTGAGAGGAGAGTATGATATCTCAGATTTAATTTCTTCTCTTCTGAGTCTGGAACCATTCTAGAAAATAATATCAGTCAAGAGCTAAAACAAAATGAGATGAAATATATCAATCTCACGTCATTACTTCACATTGTAATCACCATGTAGTGGATGTGACGCCCATTCCACTTCTCAGGTGTGCAAGAAAGAAAACTTAATTTTATAAGTTATCTTAGTCTCTCTTTTAAGTCTCTAACCCACAAATGGAGTATTAAAAATCTACTGTCAATTAGTCAAGTGTTTCTCCTTTTCCCAGATCAGGTCTAATATCCAGGGTCCTTAACCAAGTTTGAAAGGATTGGAGGGGAAGGGACCACTTGGTCCTCAATTTTTTCTATCCTCAATGTTATCTGCTAAGACAGTCATCCCTCATCTGGTCTTTAGAGTCAGCACAGAGGTATCCCTTGTTGGTGGCAACTAGTTCCCTTCAGATTCAAATAATTTTGCCCTACAAGCCAATATCCCTGATGAGCACAGGTGCAAATTTTCTCAATAAAACACTAGCAAACTGAATTCAACAGCACATTAGAGGGATGATTCACCATGATCAAGTGGGATTTATCCCTGGGATACAAGGATTGTTCAACATACGCAAATCAGTAAATATAATTCATCACATTATTAAAAGAAAAGAAAAAACTCACATGGTCATTTCAATAGATGCAGAAAAACTGTTTGACAAAATTGACCATCTGTTCATGATAAAACCTCTTAACTGTATACAGAATGAACATACCTGAACATAATAATGGCCATATTTGACAAGTTCACAGCTAACATCATACTCAATAGTGAAACTTTTAAAGCTTTTCCTCTAATATCAGAAAAAGCCAAGGGTGCCCATTCTCACCACTCCTATTCAACATAGTACTAAAATTCTAGCTAGAGCAATCAGCTAAGAAAAAGAAAGAAAATGCATCAGAATTGGAAAGGAAGAAGGAAAAATTTCTCTGTTTGCAAGTGACATGATTTTACATCTAGAAAATCCTGAAGACTCTACAAAAAAAACTGTTAGATCTAATGAAGGAATTCAGTAAAGTTGCAGGATACAAAATTAACAGAGAAAAAATCAGTAGCATCACCATACACTAACTACAAATTATCTAAAAAAAGAAAAAGAAAACAATACCATTTGCAATAGCATCAAAAAAATAAAATACTTGGAAATAATTTTAAACAAGGAGGTGAAAATCTCTATACTTAAAACTACAAGACACTGATGAAAGAAATCAAAGAAAATATAAATAAATGGAAAGGTATCTCATGTTAATAGATTATAAGAATTAATATTGTTAAAATGTTCATACTACCCAAAGCCATCTATAGATTCAATGCAATCCCTATCAAGATTCCAGTGACTATTTTTACAGAAGTAAAAAAAAATCCTAAAATTTATATGAAAACACAGAAGACCCTGATGAGCTAAAGCAAGTCATTATGCTCTACACAATATATACTGCTGTATGTCAATTGTATCTCAATAAAACTGGGGAAAAAATAAAGCCAAACAACAACAAAAAAGAGTATGGGGGACTGATAATGCTTAGTCAAATAACAGATGTCCACCACTATGTCTACGCACTGTAATAGATAATTTTTGTTCTTTGTGTAATTTAAGTATAAAACACATAGAGGTGAATTCTAATTTTACTGAGAAGGAAAGTGAAGGAATTTTTATTGTGGTAAATCATGCATAACGTAAAATTTACCATTCAACCATTTTAAGTGTACAATTCAGTGATATTAAGTACATTTACAATGTTCTTCAACCACCACCACTATGCATTCTCAAAACTGTTTCATAACCCCAAAAATAAACTCCGTAGCCATCAAACAATAACTTCCCTTTTCTCCCTTCTCGCAGCCCCTGTTAACCTCTATTCTTCTTTCCATATCTGTGAATTTGCCTGTTTTAGGTGACTGATATAAACGGAATCATACAGTATTTGTCCTTTTGTGTCTGGGTTATTTCACTTAGCATAGTTTTCAAGGCTCATCCATGTTGTAACATGTATCAGAATTTCATTCTTCTAAGGCTGGATAATATTGCATTATATGTACATTACACATTTTGTTTACTCATTCACCTGTAGATGGACACTTGAGTTGTTTCTACTTTTTGGCTATTGTGAATAATGCTGCTACGAACATTGTTGCACAAGTAGCTATTTGAGCCCCTACTTTTAATTCTTTTGGGTATATACATAGAAGTGGAACTGGTGAGTCATATGGTAACTATGTTTAACTTTTTAAGCCTAACTATTTTCTGTACCAGTTGTACCACTGTACATTCCCACCAGCAATGCACAAAAGGTAATCCTTACCATACTTGTTATTTTCCTTTTTTTTTTCTTTAGTAGTAATCATCCCAATGGGTGTGAAGTGGTATCTCATTGTGGGTCTGATTTGCTTTTCCCTAATGACTAGGGGTGCTAAACATCTTTTTCATTTGCTTAATGGCCATTTGTATATCTTCTTTGGAGAAATGCCTATTTAAGTCCTTTGTCCGCTTTTGAACTGGGCTGTTTGTTTTTTAAGGGAATTGAGTTTTAAGGCATTCGTAATTTACCCAAGATTGTTCAATATGCAAGTGGCAGAAACAGCATTCAAAATCCATGCAGTGGGCTGCCAAGCCCTTGCTGTCTTTATAATTCCAAAAGGTTCCCTTGCAAGCCAACGCAGTTTAGCCAAAAATCATTCTCCTTGACATGATGGGCTCAATCCAAGAGGGAAAACAAACAGTCATAAATTATGACAGCTGCTGCTCCCACTGTGACTACCTCTCAAATAACAAACTACAGCATCACTGCTATAAAAGTGATAAGCGCCCCTCCAGGTACTGGCTCAATTTTATGGTTTTTGTTAAGAAATAAAGCTCTTTAAAGGTTATTACCTGATTTAGGTAATATTTTCATTTTACACAAAATTCCTACTAGCACAAATATCTTTTCAAGTGCCTCTCCAAAGCACAAATGTGTAATAACCATCTAAGTGCAGTCTACAGAAGTACCCTACTGACAGCAAGAGATAGGGAAAACTCTCCAATGAAGCAAATAATAATAAGCATGAGGTCAGTTTTTTCTTTGCTTCCATTCAGTTTTCTATACGAAGGAAGAAACATGTATGCAATCAAGCATATCTAAAAATGCTGAAGTCCAGATTCTTTATTTCTTATCAAGGCAAACAGCATGTAATATATATGGAAATATTGACAGATTGGTTCTAAGTCATCTGTAGGGAACCAAGACCATCTTTTTATATGGAAATAAATGTATTTTCTGGGGAGGGAAAGCCAGCTTGATTCTAGCTGTGGAGACACTAGTTTTGAAGGAGACTTTGATTCCAGTGGCCAGGAAAAAAGAATTATGGTGCATCACATAAAGACTTGATCAGGCTTTAAAGAAGGAGGCCATCGAGGAGCCTCATTTACAATTGCAGCCTGAGAGCCGGGGAACAACAGTGGCACTCCAGGGGACAGAGGAGGCCGGCCTCTCAAATGCTTCTCAGCAGGTGGCAATCAGACATCACCTCTTCCATCTGCAAATTAATAGGGTCAGAGAAATGCTCCACTTACAGCACAGTCTGACTTCTTTTACCCAATTCCCATGAAAACGGTGACTATCATCAGAGCGACAATGAAGAAGGTCACTAGAAGGGTAATTACAAACAGAGTCACAAAAGGCAAAGCTGTACAACAAAAATAAGGCGATCAAACAAAATACTGCTTGATATTTCCAAGGGTATTTCTTCACAGTTTGGGCTATTTTTAGCCTGACTTCTATTTTTTAACTGTAGCTATATCTTTTAATAATTAAACTGAAGCGCATTCATTTGGGAAAGTGGCATAAAGCCGCATGCATGCCTTCGTTGTCTAGAGACTGAAAGTGTTCAAGTCAAGCATGAAGATGGCCAGGAGACAATGTGTCCTTAAGGAGAGCGTCACTTGGCTAAGGAAAGCCAAACCTAAAAAACCGTCCAGCAATGTGTGTCTCAAAGCTCCCTTAAAATTGTTCTATCCACACACCAGGGAAACTGGTTTTTATCATGCAAAATCCTTTCTAGCCTTTCTGGAATGATGCTTGCCTTTCTTTTCATACCATTCCCCCCAACATTGTCCCTTTGGCAAGGCAGCTCTAAACTCTGGATAGATGAAAGGGCTCTGAGCCTGGTCACAGCAGACATCTGTATTTGCAGAGAGAATCACTTAGCTCCTACCCCTTTCTCATATATGTTTAAAATCTGATTATCAAAGATAGTAACATATGGTTATGTTAGTGGGCACTGATTTTTCCACCGCTAATTCAAAAGTTATCAAGGCAAAAAAACTGAGTTTTGACTCTAAAATCATCCTGGGCATGTGTGAAGAGTCAGTATATAAAGTCCCTGCTAAAGTTCTCAGCACATATGAATTGCTGCCATCACTCCAAATACTGGAATTGTTCTCCGAACTATTTATGAGTCACTCACAAAAATCAACCTCATCAACTTAATTAATCACCTAGGCTTGATCAACCACCTTATTCATCAAGCTTGGCTCCAAATGCCTGTTTTCTCAAATTGAATTCTTGTTCAAAGCATGAAGATCTTCAATTACTGACTCATTGTAGACAGATTTGTAAATGCCACTGGCGAATTCCAAAAAAAAATATTGACAACAAAGGCAACATCTTTTGGCCAATAGATATCTATCTCCCCAAAAGAGATTACTTTGAAGTTAGGTCATTCATTGCGATGTATATTTTGCCATGTTACTTTGAACATAGTATATGACTTTGCTAAGCTTACTTTTATTTTAGCACAGAAGGAGCCCAGTTGCTCTTTAACATTCAAATGATATCATAGGTTAGTAATGACACACTTAGTAGAAGTTTTGTCAAGGAAGATACAACTGCAGTTTATCAAATCTAATTTGGAATATAGTAATAATCCCGTTGCCGAACGCTAGTTGGTGTGCCTTTGGTTTCAAAGCCACAAATTTTTGAATATGTACTTATAGCTAATAATAATCAGCACTTATTCAATGTTATAGCCCAGCTGACTTATGCTGGGTACTGCTTCAAAAGGACTTATGTGCATTAGCTTATATCATTCGTACCATACCACACCACATTGGTTATTTGTAATAATTACACCGATGTTACAGATAAAAGGCTACATAACATAGAGAAACAATATAACTTACAAAAAGTTGGTAAGCTATTTTGAACACCAGCGGTCTGACCCAGCAGGGGTGGCGGTATAGTGGTTGATAGCTACAACATCCTTTGTTTACTGATATGGCAGGTGACATTTTTTAACCACATACAGATATTCAGAAATATAATAGTCCAGATGAGCTCTGATGAGGATTTTATAAAGCAGAGAGAAGTCGTTTTTAAATACTTTTTTTTTAATTTTTTTTTTTTTTGAGGTACGCGGGCCTCTCACTGCTGTGGCCTCTCCCGCCGCGGAGCACAGGCTCCGGACACGCAGGCTCAGCAGCCATGGCTCACGGGCCCAGCCGCTCCGAGGCATGTGGGATCCTCCCGGACCGGGGCACGAACCCGCGTCCCCTGCATCGGCAGGCGGACTCTCCACCACTGCGCCACCAGGGAAGTCCTTAAATACTTTTTTGTGTCTTCCACCCGTGAAACCTAACTAGATTTACTTGCTCTAAATTCTACAGTTTAGGGAAGCAAAACAGTTCAGGTAAGTAGAGCATGCATGTGCTTGATATCTCAGAGCCCTGAGTTCAAGTTTAGATTCTGCCACTAAATGTACTTGGACAAATTGCTTGCCTCAACTTTCTCATCTTAATATGACCCTAATACCACCTCCTCTTAATGTTATTGTGCAGAGTAAATTAAATTAGTATAAACAGCCAGTACCATAGGTTTCCATTGGATTTAACAGCTCCCTATGCTGTAGTGGCTGGGAGTGGGGGAGGGTTGGGAAGGGAGTGTTTGTGTTTCTCTTTTCAAGTAAAAAAATCAGGCTGGGGATTATAGTCCAAGGAAAATATACTTTCCCCTTCCTGTTATCCTCTTTGTACTGTGTTTTTCATATGGCTTTGTAGTCTACAGTGCCTCCCATGAGATTAATTTAATGCACTTTTAAACAGCTCTTCCATATCAATAACAAAAACATTAAACACAACCAGATGTAAGAGCACCTCCCCAAGATGTCCTGGAAGCCACAGTAAATAGCTCCCGTGCACCATCTCCTGTTCCCAGACCCAGGATAACTTCTGATAATATCCATCACTTGTAGGGATCAAAAATCAAAGGTCATTCAGTGGATCTAGACATTAAAAACCAAGGAAGTGGATCTAGACATTAAAAACGAAGAAAAGAGTTATTCAAAGAAATCCTCAGAGTGGCCTCAGCAGATTCTGAGTTAGAACACATCCCAGTTCGTCATTGTTTCACAGAGCCTTAGGGAAGCCATGCTTAACATGAAATATTTTGGAACCATTGATGGTCTCATTATATAACAGTCTGAACAGGCAATGATGTTAGAAGCCAAGAACTTAAAAATTACTCTGATTAGTCACACGATACATTTCAGCTTCATTCTGAATTCCTCTCATGATTTAAAAATAATAAATAAAAACATTTACTCTTTATATAGTTAGGCATTAGCTGAATTATATTTTTGGTTCAGAACATAAAGAAAAAGAAGCCGAGCTTATCCCTTCTCATTCTTTAAAAAACAAAAAGAATTCCAAATATGAAAATGTTTCAGAAAGGCCTTAAAAATTTCCAGGAAGCGTAAGCAAATGAAGAGCTGAAAATACTCAAATCATAGCTTACATTGGCTTTAAAGAACGGTTTTTATTTTTTTTTAACATCACTTTTTATTTTCAAATTGGTGTTGCAATAGCCCTGAGGTTAAATTCAGAACAATGGTCAATTTTAAAAGTAAAACCAAAGGATTCTTAGTATTAACCAGAAGTAGATTTTCTTCTTCAATGCTATAATAATATGTTAACTAAATTTTAAATATTCATAAAATTTTATTTTATAAATTCTGACTTAGAATATCTTTTGTACAAATGCTTCTCAAAATGCTTCCAGAAATTTCAGTCCATTAATACTCCAATTTATTAGATCCCCAATGGAAATATTCATCAAAGCCCAAATTCATTAAGCCAGTAAAGGATCCAATCATTAAGAGAACTAGGGATACTGGTTTTGATTTTCTGGTACAAGTGTGAGTGTATATAATATTGGACATCCGTGAGGAGATGAATTTTTGGTAATAGTTTTATTTAGGAAGGATATAGGAGATAAACATTACAAGTAGTACAAAGAAATACATTTTAGTAACTGTGGTATTTGAGCAATAATTGAAATGAATGTTGACCTTATACCCCCCAAAATTAGATTTAAAGACAAATGCAATTAGGCCCACATTTTATTTTGGAAGATAGCAAGTAAATCCAAAATCATTTTAGTATATGTGCTGCCGAAGAGAGCACCAAAATCATTTAAAAATAATGTGACATGAATCATTATAGGGCCCCTACCAAAATACACTTGAATCTCTCAGATGAAAGCAAGATAAAACAATGATTCTTTTACAGTTTTGGAGAAGCTCACAAATAACATATGTATTTGTCCCTGCCAACATTACAATATCAGGAGACAGTCTATATACCTATACAAAAGTTCAATGTCTATCCTGACACTGAACTTTTGTCAGTGTTGTATTGTTTATGTTATAAGCTAATTGATAAGGGGAGACCATGTTGTTTAACCTGATGTAAACAAAAGTAGCACACTGTATATTAAATAATGTCAACACTGAAATAGATGATTTCCTACTACTTTTGGTTCTATTTAAAGGCAGAACCTACAGAAGTCAAAACAGGACCATTTCAAAGCATTCCCAAACAAAGCCCTCACTGAATTGATAATATTAGGTAAATGGCTGTGTGTGTTGGATGAGGAGTGTTTTGGTGTGGGTAAACAAAGATTTATATATTTGGTGTACCTTCTACTAATTTGATGAATACTTTCTCCAATAAAGTGGAAATTTGGGGACTTCCAGTGGTTAAGACTTCGCCTTCCAATGCAGGGGGTGTGGGTTCTATCTCTGGTCGGGGAGCTAAGATCCCACATGCCTCGCGGCCAAAAAACCAAAACAGAAAACACAAACAATATTGTAACAAATTCAATGAAGATTTTTTTTTTTTTTTTTTTTTTTGCTGTACGCGGGTCCCTCACTGTTGTGGCCTCTCCCGTTGCGGAGCACAGGGTCCGGACGCGCACACTCAGCGGCCATGGCTCGTGGGCCCAACCGCTCCGCAGCATGTGGGATCCTCCCGGACCAGGGCACGAACCCGTGTCCCCTGCATCGGCAGGCGGGCTCTCAACCTCTGCGCCACCAGGGAAGCCCTCAATGAAGATTGTAAAATTGGTCCACATCAAAAAAAAAAAAATCTTTCAAAAGAAAAAAAGAGGAAATCTGAAAAATTTGGATACATGTTCATGTCCGTATATGTTTTAACTATATATATGCACATATAACTATGCATAACTAATTGTATGTATATGAAATGTATATACATACATTTATGAAGAAATATGTAAAACTATAGCATTTATAAAATGCAAATTTGTTCTGGAAATGTGTTCAGTAATTTACATTTCTATCTAAACCTTTCAACAACTTTTTAAGGTACATCTTAATGTTACCTATTTTTATCCTATTAAGAAATTTAGTCTCAGAGAAGTTATTTTACTTTGACATCATGCCACAAGTAATTGGTAGAACCAGTATAGGAATGAGTATCATCCTGAATCTGTTGCGTGATCCCTTATTTGGTGAATAAGAACGGCACATGACTTAGCTCTATTCACAAAGACGAATGTACAGTTCTTGGCTATGGTTTCAAAGTGCACCACAAAAAAAAGAAACTTGAGGGCTTCCCTGGTGGCGCAGTGGTTGAGAGTCTGCCTGCCGATGCAGGGGACACGGGTTCATGCCCCCGTCTGGGAGGATCCCACATGCGCGGAGCGGTTGGGCCCATGAGCCATGGCCGCTGAGCGTGCGCGTCCGGAGCCTGTGCTCCGCAACGGAAAGGCCACAACAGTGAGGGGCCCACGTACAGCAAAAAGAAATTTGACTCTCAATACCATGGCCAGCTCATATTTGTCTCATACACAGCCATATCTAAATGCTAAACTGATTAGCATTTAGAGGCTATATATTAATGATAATACTGTTAGGCATCATTTGATACCCAAGACCTAATACTGCTTACCCATTGGTATGGGGTTTAAGGTTAAATAAGAATATGACCTACATTTCCATTAATACTGGCCATCATAACAATTTTCAGTTGTAGTGAAAGTTAATATAACCGTAAACATCATGATAAAATACTAATAACCAAGGACTAACAGTCATGATCTACTTCACAGAGACATGAATAATTATATATCATAATACATAATTTATGTACATTTTAAGCCATTTTTATGGGCTATGACCCAGGCCAGTTAGGTTTTTTTGTCGTCAGCCTGTTGTGTTAAACAACCACTTTTGGAGGTTAATTGAATATTGTTTGTGATCTTGTGATCAGCTGACATTGAGGATTTTAACCAAATTCATAAACAAGGATGTGTGCATAGATGAGGAAATACAATGATTGCTTTGGGTTTTTTCCCAAAACCATCCTGGCAAAGAGACTTTCACACCCCAAAGCTCCACATCTGCAACTGCAAAATAATTAATTTGTTGCCAAGCCATTGTGCATATTCCAGGACACCAGCCAAGATCTAACACTGGCATCATTAAGTGAAAAATATTGTAACGTTTAATACTGTATTTCCCTGCTTCAATTTGCCAATCAGTGATGTCAGTAGTATCCTGTTCTTTAGGAAACTTAATTAAATTCTTTCATTCAGATAATCAACATTTGTGCTTCCAACCACTCTTTAAATAGAGTCATTCTTTGTCTGGCAGCTGTGAGAACTTTTTACCCCATCCCCTCACAGAAACAAACGGAGAAAAAAAAATTTTCATTTAACATTTAGATAATGAAATCCTGTTTGAGATACCATTCATTGGTATGTTGCTGTTTTCACAGTAAAGCTTAATCCTGAGGTTTATTCAAGCCAAGTGGATATATGAATCCATGAAGTTTGGTAGAAATGAACTAACTGCCTTAACTCACCACATCAAAATGTCATTCGCTATTCCAAGCCCTATCAGAGAAAGCACATACTGTGAATGGCATGGCTTTGAAATGTGAAGATATATCAAACCAAAATCATACACTTCGGATTATTGTTGATGTAAAAGGAAGAATCCTAACTACAAACAGACCTTCACACTAATCAGAAATAAGCATTCATTAATTTTAAAGCATCTTGGTAAAGAGAGATGCTTCAAAGTATGTACGCCATCAAAGCAGGATCTGTTTTCATTTTTAAGTTTTTAGTCAGCATATCCTTACTGCTCAATACAATAGCTAGCATACATTTATCAGTAAATAGCTGCTTCTCTCTCTTTTTCATACATACACACCTGTGCATATGCATGTAGATACACATTCAATTTAGGCCATTACAAAAAACAAACGTGTATACCTAGGTCATTACATGTGTATGTTTTATCTATCCATCTTGTGTATCTCTAATATAAACTGTGCATTTGGAGACTCTGAATTAAATTGTTACTTAGCCTTTCAAAAAAGACATTTGCAAACATTTAAAATGTTTATGGAAATACTGATCTTTAACCTTGGAATACCTTTGAGAATTAGTATATATTTTAAAACCACACATTTATGGCTGTTACACTCTTTCCTCATATATAAGCCCTAAAAAATAAGGGCCGAGGGCTAGAAAAATGCATTTATGAAATTCATTCTCACCATCTACTTAACCTACCACCCAACTGAAACTACAGTAGCAAAGTTAATAACCATTTGTCCTATACCTGTTTCACACTTAAGATAGTATAACTATCTTAGTCTATATAATTAAAAGCACTGTTGAATTGACAAACTTAGTTAATTAGACTACATCTAAACACTGATGTTAGAACATTCATGCCCTCAAATAGTTTTTATTTGGTTTGAATTATTTTATTTTATATTAATACAACCTAAATTAACTGAAACTCTCAATTTTTTGTTTCATATAAACCTAACTTTTCACTCTGACTTGGGTGGAGAAAGTTTCTCCCAAGAGAGATCTGGACCCCTCATGACTCCAGCTGTGTTTGACGACCCCCTGCTGACCTCCCCAAGCCAAATAATGGCCCAACACCTGCTTAATTACCTTGAAAAACAAACCTTTAGCACTAAGCATATTTGGTGTTTACTAGGAAAAAAGGGAAGCTATGCCTCTGATTATAAAGAGATAACAAAATAGTCATAACCAGTATGTCTACACTGATCAAGTCTGCCTGATACCTAAACAGGACACATGAAGCAATGAAATAAGAAATTTACTGGCTATTAAATGCAGAATTCCCAACACTATGGTTTAGGTAATTAGATTTCAGCACACTTATTTCTCTGGATAAATTCAAGGTAATCCAAAAAGTCTTATTCTGAGAGAACAAACCTACTGAGAATGAATAAAGGAATATTTTTCTAAAGCAATGGAATCAAAGTGCTTTTATTTCTTAATGGGTTTTCTATTTTTTTACACTAAAAGTATTCGGTACTATGCATGTGCAAGAGGAAAACATAGTTTTCTAGTGCACTTGCTGAAAATGAAACATTCGTCTTCTATTTGGAGTTTTACCTCCTTCCCCAGCCATGTGCTTCTCTCTTAGATCACTGCTCAACTCACGTGCAATTTACATGTGAGCAATGTTTGAGATCCTACTATTAGAATTCCTTTTCTAAGATAATTATCCCAGTCACTAAAAGTATCTATTTTTACCATACCTCAGAAATCTTATGGATGTTTCCAACTTGCTGCAAATATATGTAGCCCACACATACTGAATTTCAAAAGGCTTGAACAGATTGTGTGCATGTTTAATAGGGCGTGATGCCCTTTGCTGAGAATGAACAGGCATATGTGAGCCTTTAGCCACAGCCAGCCACCAGCGTCCCTTTCCCACAATAATGACTCTAAAATGACAAGCCGCCCCCCCCCCCATCTGCAGAGGAGCACAATAAGTTTCTCTGTGTCAGTTTTACAATTTAACACATTGTCACCACTGCATGTGAGTCAAAAATTCAGGGCTTCCCTGTTGGCGCAGCGGTTGAGAGTCCGCCTGCCGATGCAGGGGATGCGGGTTCATGCCCCGGTCCGGGAAGATCCCACATGCCACGGAGCGGCTGGGCCCGTGAGCCATGGCCGCTGAGCCTGCGCGTGTGGAGCCTGTGCTCCGTAACAGGAGAGGCCACAGCAGTGAGAGGCCTGCGTACCGCAAAAAAAAAAAAAAAAATTCAACAGGTTTGCTTTAAGTCATAATTTATATATGATCATATACATAAGCTATACACATAAAATTGTTTCCTTGGTTCTCACCAACAAGTGATCTCTTCTGATAACTTAATAGTGATTAAAGGAGGGTAAACTGTAGGTGTTAGATTAGCCACACAAGCCATAGTTATTTGGAATTCATTCTCATCTCCTTTTAAGAAACATAGATGGGTAAAGGTGGTGAAATACATAAAAGAGAACAAAATATACCGGGAAACTTTTCTCTCTGGTTACTAGACCAAGGCAAAATGAGCCATTAAAAGAAAATCCTTCTGGAAAATCAAAATCACACACAGACTCCAAGCATGTTTATGTTTTCAGCTTGGCTTAGAAGTACAATTATTGTAGTTAAAACAAAGTGTTATTTCTCATTCCTCACACGGCAAATCAGTTTTAAAACAATAATACAAAGTTGGCCAGAGCAAAGGAAACAGAAACTCTCATATATGGCTGGGGAGAGAGTAAATGGTGCCGTCACTGTGGGTCTCATCCGGGCTCATGGCTTTAAATATGCTGTCTATGCCCATGGTAGAATGAATTCTTGTTCTCATGCTGCACTTATCTTTATATCCACAGCCTCTACTACGTAACTTTGCCCTTTCTCCCTTAAAAAATAGAATGTAACTCTCCACTTCCTGACTTCGGGGTTGGCCTTGTCATTTCGTTTGGCCAATGGGATGATATTAAACATGAGCTTGAGCAGTAGGAGTTAGCCTCATATGCCTGTTATCACCATAAGAAGGAGGTAGGGGCTGCCCTTAAGCCTGAGCCCCAGAAAGAATACACATGGAGAAGACCAAAACCCAACCCAAGGTGAGGAGCACAGTCCAGCCTGACCCTTAGCTTAAGCAGAAGCCCAGAGAAGCCCAGCCTTGATGAGCCAACTCCAAGTCAGCTTGCAGACTGTGAGAAGGAAAAATCTTACTGTTGTATTCTACTCAGATTCTCTGGTTATTTCTTACACAGCAATATCTGACTGATAGATGCTAAGGATTCCCCAAAGCATTTCTCTTTGCCTGATTTTTCTCTTAAGTCCAACTCCTACTGCCTACTCAACATTTCTAATATTTCAAACTTGGCACGTCCCAACACTGAGGACGTGACATTCTTCTTCAAACCTGCTCCTCACCGACTTTCTCATCTAATTATTGGCACAGCATATTTCCAGTTGCTCAATACAAAATAAACTGAGTCATCTTTGATTATTTTCTTTCCCTCCCTCCTACTTTTAATCTTTTAATAAATCCTGGCAGCTCTATATTAAGGATGTGAACAGTTGTTTTCATTTTCACGGCTATTTCTTGTGTTTCACTGACATTCTTTCTTTCTACAGAATTGCAGTAGTCTCCTAACTAGACTTCTTGCATCTGCTCTCACCCCAAATAATTATAGTCTTGACATGAGAGCCAGAATGCTAAGTCAGATAATGTCATTCCTCTATTCAGACCCTGCCATGGCACTCCGTCTGATCAGAGCATAAGCCACATCCTTACCATGACCCAGAGGACCGTACGTAATCCAGTCCCATTTGTTCTCTTCGTACCCTATTACTTGCTTCCTTGTTCATTTGGCTCTTGTCATACTAGCCTCCTCTCAGTTATTTCCAGAGACTAGGTACATTCTTGGCTGAGGCATTTTGAACTTGCTGATCACTAAGGCAGAAAGTCTCTTTCTCTACAGGTGTTTTCCCTGTCCTCAAGTTTTTACCCAAATAACCTCTTCTTGAAACAAAGTGGAAAGCTTTCTCTAGCTGAGCCATTTAAAACTGCAACGCCTGCCCTCCCCCACACTTTCTATCTGCCTCGCCCCCCACAGTAATAAACACTCTGAAGAGTGCATAGTCTTTTGTCTGTTTTGTTCACAGCCACATTACCAAGGGCACAGAATGGTTTCTATCATCATGGTCGGCACTCAAAAAATAGTTCTGATGAATGAATAAACGGCAAAATTTATGAAAAAAATTAAGAGTTTTCAAGAATTCCCACAATAAGTAATGAGACAAACATGGAGGTCTTTGGCTATAAAGATGATATAAACAGATTTACAAAAGCAAAACAAATTAAAACTAAATATTCAACATTAAGAGGCTTATAAAAAATCATGTTACATCCATGTAATGAAGTAGAATACCTGAAAAAAATGCATAGAAAAAGCATGACGTACATTAATACTTAATCACATGTGGAAATGTTCATGTGGAAATAGATGGTATTATCATAACATATTTATTTTTAAATCCCAATTTCTATTAAAATATTATTAGATAATAGATGACTAATTGATAAATACATATACAGACATCTGAATTAACACTGATTTTCCCAGAATAGTGAGACTAGGCAAATTTGTGATATTAGTTTGTTGTAGTTCTGTGATTTTTCAAATTTTCCATAATGAGAGAGGTTACTTACTTACATAATCAGAAAATCAAAATGTCTGTAACATGTATCCATATCTAGAAAGAATACTTTGCCCTCTTTTTCCAAACCATAGCTTTTAAAAAGCAAGACATGACTTGGGTGACAAATGTAATCATACATGTAGCATAATTGCTACCTCTGTTCTTCCTGAATAAGAAGGATGATCTGGAACTTCAAGACTAAAACTGTACAGGGAGAATTCACATCTCTTGGATTCTCCATTTTAAAAAATCATATTATCCTATTATATTCTCCCTTTAAATTAGCTCAGTTTGAGAACCTCTTAGCGGCTCCAGAAAGAGTATATAAGGCCTAGAAAAGGCCAGATATGTTTGCTTCCAACTCAGGCCCCCAAAACACGGCTCCCATGGTGATTTAAGATCAAAAATGGGCAGAAGACCTAAATAGACGTATCTCCAGAGAAGATAAACAAATGGCAAAGAGATACATGAAAAGATGCTCAACGTCACTAATTATTAGAGAAATGACAATCAAAACTACAGTGAGGTATCATCTCACACTGGTCAGAATGGCCATCATCAAAAAAATCTAGAAACAATAAATGCTGGAGAGGGTGTGGAGAAAAGGGAACCCTCTTGCACTGTTGGTGGGAATGTAAATTGATACAGCCACTATGGAGAACAGTATGGAGGTTCCTTAGAAAACTAAAAATAGAACTACCATACGACCCAGCAATCCCACTACTGGGCATACACCCTGAGAAAACCATAATTCGAAAAGAGTCATGTACCACAATGCTCATTGCAGCTCTATTTACAATAGCCAGGACATGGAAGCAACCTAAGTGTCCATCGACAGAGGAATGGATAAAGAAGATGTGGCACATATATACAATGGAATATTACTCAGCCATAAAATGAAACGAAATTGAGTTATTTGTAGTGAGGTGCATGGACCTAGAGTCTGTCATACAGAGTGAAGTAAGTCAGAAAGAGAAAAACATATACCATATGCTAACACATATATATGGAATCTAAGGAAAAAAAAAAGGTCATGAAGAACCTAGGGGTAAGACAGGAATAAAAACACAGACCTACTAGAGCATGGACTTGAGGATATGGGGAGGGGGAAGTGTAAGCTGTGACAAAGTGAGAGAGTGGCATGAACATATATACACTACCAAATGTAAAACAGATAGCTAGTGGGAAGCAGCCGCACAGCACAGGGAGATCAGCTAGGTGGTTTGTGACCACCTAGAGGAGTGGGATAGGGAGGGTGGGAGGGAGGGAGACGCAAGAGGGAAGAGATATGGGAACATATGTGTATGTATAACTGATTCACTTTGTTATAAAGCAGAAACTAACACACCATTGTAAAGCAATTATACTCCAATAAAGATGTTAAAAAAAATAAAACACACCTAAGAATATTATAAGTATATTTAATTTCCAGAAGTAAAGTCTCTTTTAAAGGCATATATGCATGTGTGTGTAAAAAAAAAAAAAAAAAAAAAAGACCCATGTAGCCCAATGTTCATCACAGCACTATTTACAATAACCAGGACAACCTATAAGTCCATTGACAGATGAATGGATAAAGATGATGTGGTACGTATATACAATGGAATATTACTCAGCCATAAAAAGGAATGAATGGGTCATTTGCAGAGATGTGGATGGATCTAGAGTCTGTCATACAGAGTGAAATAAGTCAGAAAGAGAAAAAAAATACCGTATATTAACGCATAATGTGAAAAAAAATACCGTATATTAACGCATAACGTGGAATCTAGAAAAAAGGTACAGATGAACCTATTTGCAGGGCAGGAATAGAGATGCAGATGTAGAGAATGGATGTGTGGACACAAAGGGGGAAGGGAAGGGTGGGATGAACTGGGAGATTAGGATTGACATATATACACTACCATGTGTTAAAGAGATAGCCAGTGGGAACCTGCTGTATGGCCCAGGGAGCTCAGCTTGGTGCTCTGCGATGACCTAGAGGGGTGGGGTGGGAGGGAGGTCCAAGAGGGAAGGGATGTATGTATATACATAGAGCTGATGCGCTTCGTTGTACAGCAGAAACTAGAACAATTATAAAGCAATTATACTTCAATAAAAAAAAATACAGAGTGATGGGGCTCAGGGCAGGTCATGACAAAATATACCAAAATGGCATATTGCTTACTTCGAATTAAAGTTACTTAAGAAACAGCAGGTACAAGGAGGACATTCTGATCCTCCTTTGTCCCCTGAAAAGTGGTAAATAAACCTCCCATGTAAAAGGTACCCTCCCTGTATCAGGTGGTACACACACATCCCTATTGTCAAAGGTAGGGAATTTGGGGCCAAAAAAGCTGCGTCAACAAACTGCCTAGATTCTTCACTACTTAGTACACAAATCTAAGTTTCTTTGTCTTGTCAGTTCATCACAAATTTATTCTTTCTTTGTGTAAAAGGTCTGAAAGCTGCCTCCTTTGGTCACATCTCAGGGACTCGTATCTTCGGAGCCCCCATATATATGAAATTAAATTGTTTTTTCCGCCGGTTAATCTGTCTCACTTCAATTTAATTATTGGACCGGCCAGAAGAACCTACAAGGGTAGAAGACAATTCCCGCCCCCCCCCGCCCAATAAGAATTTTGAGTTGTTTTTATTCTGTCATAGATGGTTAAAATTTCTACCCAAAGCATACCATCGCTTGCAGACATAAGAAACATAGATATTAATGGAGAAGATAAAAATATGATAATTTTACAAATTTATCTCCTAATCCCTTCCACCAAATCCACAATTCACATTATCTCATCCATTTTTATACAGCTTATTTCCTATGTAGGTATTTCTTATATTTCATAAACAATTTAAAAAGAGGAGAACAAAGAGTACTAAATTCATTTTAGAGTTCCATTTATTGGAAAAATATTCTATCTTCACTCAAAATGTGCTACTTGCAAGTACTTGCAAAATAGCCTCTTTCTGTCATTTAGAAATAAAGTCAAGAAGCTATAAAAATAAACCAACTTATTTAGTTCAAAATGCAAAAATTGCAAATATGAACTCACGTAATCAGGTTTTGGAGTTTCATGCACTAACACACGTTTAAATTCAATCTACATTTTAACATACAGTAATTTTTAACTCAAATATAACATGATTTTTAAGTTAATTTGCTAATATGTCTTGAATAAGAACATGATTAAATTTTTATAAAGATGGTAAAAAATGAAGTTCAAACATACTATTTGATAGTACGTGAATACTTTAACGTTAGTAGGTATCTTTACATTATTAATAAAAACTAAAATTAAGAAATAATTTTTTAAATCTTGTAAAAGGGGGGAAATATCATTGCTAAACCCATTCCTTAAAGGAGGACAGCTCATTTTCTTAGGACAGGAGAAATGAACCACTGCTCAAGTTGCTGCCAGGTAGGCAGGCTCCTTACACAGTGAGGCGGCAAGGCTTGCCTGCGAGTTCACAGGCAAGGTTCCATTTTTCCAGGATCTTTACAGCTACCAGCTACAGGAGCTACACAAAGAGGGGGAGGGAAAATGGAGATGAGAAGGTAGTAACGGCTGCACAAATTACCTGGGATGCCTAGAGCATGTTATTTCACCTTGTGTAGAAAAAAGAGAGAGAGAGGGAGAGCGAGTTTATGTAGTTTCAGTAAATTAATTATTTTCCCAATGAGTGGGGGAAGGAGGGCTTGAAGGGACACTGTTTTTATTTTGGATGATAAATATTATCTTGTGCCACTAGATGTATAGGTGTGTGTTCCTTTGTCTGCCAACTAATTTAAGGCGCGTGGGTGTCTTGAGCATTTGGCTTAGAGCTGAAAATGCCACACTGAGGTCTGTCTTTGCTCTATAGGAATATCTCAAACTGGCAGAAGAAAATAAACACCATGTTAAACTTGGAGTTCCTGCCCCTCTATAAAACTTAAAACAAATAAGCTGGAACCCTACGGCTACGGGTGACTCAGACCCACAAAGGAGACAACTTCAGAAATAGCCTCTCTGTTCTCTTTTTCACTCTATCAGTAGCAAATTGATTAGACTGCTTTCCCATCATCCAAAGCATCCCACTCGCTATGGGCCTGACACAGTCTTTGTGTGCTGGAGAAGGCTGGGGCTCCCATGGAGAGAGAGAAGTATCACCCTGGACTGCTGATTCTAGATCTCATTGAAAACAATCATAAAAATCACAGGGGAAAAACATATCCATGTAAATTAAACTAGGTAATCTGTGTAATTATTACTAATTGATTCATCTTCATCAGTCCAGTCCTTTAATATCTGAAACATATATATATATATATATATACACACACACTCATACATACTATATGTATATATATATATACACACACACACATATACTATTTCTACAAAAAGTGCCCACGTGTTTTATACATGTATATATATTCATACATACAAACCTAATCCTTAATGGTAGAGATGCTAAAAAATGAAAATTTATAAAAGCAAAGGATAAAAGTGCCCCCAATATAGGTAACTAGAAAGAAAACCAATTATCAAAGCAGAAGCTAAAATATATGAGTCATGTGAAGTTACAAAGTTTAATGAGAAATAGCCTGAGAATAGAATTGCAAAGATGAATGATTCAACTTGCAATGCTTTGCTAACCAGGACTTTCAAAATGATTAAAGTATGATTATTTGGCTCGTTAAATCTTATTTTGAACTATTTTGCCACTCACCTAGCGTAATGAGGATGTTAGAATTTGCCAGAATTCGACATTTTTCAAATTCTATAGGTTACTGTTAATATGGTGACCACTGTCAGATTTTTAAACATTAGTATGTAAGACTTCTGTGCCCACAGATATGCCCATCATATCTAAGTTATGAAACTTTCATCTTCTTTAGGGTGTAAAAATTCTGTCATCATAATAATCCACATGCAATTGGGAACACTCTGTTTTGTGGCTGTGATTTTGAATTGTCATCTACACTCTAAAGGATGAATGACATTCAGGTTGCTTAAAGCTGGGCTACAAAACCTCAACAAAAACGGACATTCTCAGTACTGCCTATTTTTGGCAGCAGGGTGAGTCTGCATAGAAACCAGATTTATCAAGTGTTCCACAAATTACACCTTCAAGAAAAAGAGGAAAGGAGACATCTTTCTGTACGGCTTAAAGCTAATAATTTCTCACCAAATTAAAAAAAAAAAATTTCAGACACAATAAAAAAGGATGCCCAACCTATGTATCGATAAAGCCATAGACGCACAGCCTGATGTGACTCTAGGGTCTAAACTCTTTGCTTGAATAGGGCTGCCTTTGTATTTGACATGAAATGCAGATTATCTTCTGGTTCTACAACCGTCTTCTCTCCTTCTATTCATAAGTTTTCTATTACCTGCTGGACTATTGTGTTACTGGTAGTAACACACAGTTCTTTGTACAGAAGGACCGTCCACAAAATAAGCAGCCCTTTATCCAGCCATCGCAAAACCTACTTTTAGAAACTAAATACATTGCTTCCCAAAATGGAATAGTTTTATGGGGCTAGTAATGGGAGAAATGAAATATGGGGAGAAAAAAAATCCTATTCTTTTAAGCGTTTGCATTCCTTGAATATCAACAGTTTTTGGTTTTTCGAGGGCCATCTAGGCATATTTCTCCTTTAATCATTTTAAATTCTGAAAATTGAAAAATAAAATTCTGAAAATTGTGAGCAACAAACTTGGGAGAAACTGGGAAGCCAAAGATATGCAATCTGTCACTTTATTAATAGATTTAGGTGAAAAGCTATGAAGCGACCCATCATGCCCCTAAGCACTCTGATTCTTCTGTAATCTATAAAATTAATCATGATTAAAATTACTCTACAATATTAGATCTCTGGTATAAGAGAAATAAACCCAATCTTTATAATATTAACGCTATTAAGGCATAATGGACCTTTTCTGCTGTGAAGCAAAAATACGTTTAACATTTTTTTCTTTTGGGTCATTCTTTGAGACTGCTTGGTTGACATTTAGTCAGCAATTCTCACAGTAACATAAGTCATTATGTCTGCTTGGTTCATTCTCTTCCAGAGTGGTGTTTAAAAAGAGATATATACAGGGACTTCCCTGGTGGTCCAGTGGTTAAGACTCTGAGCTTCCACTACAAGGGTTTGATCCCTGGTCAGGGATCCCACATGCCATGCAGTGTCGTCAAAAAAAAAAAAAAAACAAAAGATGTATACAATAAAATGGTGACATAACTGAGTAGTTTAATGAGAATGGTTAGTTTCTTCACCAACATTGCTACTTTCTAAAGTTGAAAAAGTACTGTGCAGGAAAACATAAAAATTGTAATGCAAAAGAGTACCTTTTGCTGACAGAGTCTGAAAACATAACTAAATAGACAATAGGAAAAGTATTTATGTGTTCACACGAACCTTCCTGTATATAGCAACATGAAGTTCACTTAAATCAGAATAATGTCTCAAATTGTATTCATTTTGCTAAAACTGGGTCATACTTTAACATAGATTTTTAAAGAGCAGCTCTCAATTACAAGGATAGATTTTAGCATAAATACCTTCCCACCCAAATACATGCGTTTTTCAGTTTTATAGTGATGGAGAATACTGAGTTACCACTTTCAATCTTAGGAGCGGGGTCCTCAAAATATTGTCCAGAGACCTCTGGGGGTCCCTGAAATCCTTTCAGGGGATCTATGAGGTCAAAAGCTATTTCATAATAATATTAAGATATTATTTGGTTATACACTTTCTCATGAGTGTACAGTGAAATATTTCAGAGACTACATGACATGTGCTATTACGACAGAAATAGACCTGAGATCCCAGCTGTCTTTTCTAAATCATACATTACTGAGCTTTGCAAAAATGCAAAACAAGGCCATTCTTCTCATTAAATATTTTTGTTTTAGAAAACATTTCTTATAAAAGCATGCTGTTCATGTTAACATTCAATTGCTTTATTATTACTATTTCAATTAAAGAAATTTTAGTGCCTCAATTTTAATTTCTAATATGGTAAATATTGATATAGACTACATTTAAAAAACCTTTTGGGTGTCCTCAGTAATTTTTATGAGTGTTTGAGAAACTCTGCCTTAAAACATACTTGGCCATTACAACACCCTTCTTACAGGAACTTTGTAAATTAAAAAGAATACTAAGTGCAGGTACCAGTCCAGAAATTTCCTTTGTATCTGTCCTTTTTACCTAAAGCAATGTGGCCGCTGAGTAGGAGTTCAGGAACTTCCTAACTGATTGATAGACAACGCTTTAACTGGGGAAAAGAGTAAAAACAATACAGGTTTCCAGGAGTTTGGCAACTACAGATACCTCCCTTGCTGGCAATTTTATTTAAATTATATCAAGTTTCCTCTAATCAGATTTTTCCTGACCACGTAGTAAACAATTTAGAAAAATAATACTCTATGTGCTGCTCAAGATAATGAGTCTGTTGTGCCTAAAAGTAGTGATAGATGATGTCTGGGTGGAAACTCCCATCTTTATTTATTCAATGAGTTCTGCCCTTTCCCCCCCGTAATGTCACAGTGTAGCTAAATAAAGTTGTCTTGGTAATGTTTAACATTGTTCCACCCAGTATATGAAGATCAGGTCTCTCCCACGACAGAAGCCAGAAATCATAAGTCTTTTTTTTTTTTTTTTTTTGCGGTACGCGGGCCTCTCACTGTTGTGGCCTCTCCCGTTGCGGAGCACAGGCTCCGGACACGCAGGCTCAGCGGCCATGGCTCACGGGCCCAGCCGCTCCGCGGCATGTGGGATCTTCCCGGACCGGGGCACGAACCCGTGTCCCCTGCATCGGCAGGCGGACTCTCGACCACTGCGCCACCAGGGAAGCCCTCAAAAGTCATTTTAAAGCTCTTCTACAAAATTCTGTTTTTCTTGCTCTAACACATTCTCATTTGAATTAAAACCAAGGACCTAAATTGAGATTGTTCAGTAGATCTTTTTCTCAGACAGATTCTCTCAGCATGAGAAATACTAAACACTGAATTTTGCTCCCCGACTTGGATATAGGTTTCTTTCTTTATATTACTAATAGATAGGTGGTTAGCATTTTACTACCAAGTTAAGTTTCAAATGTCATCTCTAAATCCTAAGTCTAAACTAGGAATCCTTTCCTCACATGCTAAAGAGTAATTCAAAGCAAAGTGTTTGAGAAACTCTACCTTAAAACATACTTTGGACTGGTCATTAATTGTGCCATTCTTTCTGCTACTGCTCTAGAAGGAAAGAAATTTCTAACTAGCTGGGAATTACCAAGTTTAATATGTCAGAGTATAGCACCATCAGATAAATTCAGTCATTAAGTGATCCAAGTGTAGGATAAGATTCCCTCCATACAATGCAACTCCAACTGGAATCTTCCAGTTGATATTTTTAACAAGTGCACGGTGGTGTGATGAGGAGAAACGCTCAAGCTAGAAAGGTCTCTATTTCAGTCCCAGCTTTGATACTTACTGGCTATGTGATATTGCCAAGTTAATTTTAACCATACTGAGTCCCAGTTTTCTTTCTGTAAAATGGGAATAACAATGTCCGTCTGGAAGGACAGTTAGGAGGCTATATGGAAAAATCCTAGCACATTTACTGGCACATGGTAGACAGTTAATCAACAGTAATTATTATATAGCTAATAAGGTAGACTTTCTGTTGTTCTTTTACTTAGTAGTATTTGTTACTATATAGAATTTGAAGGAAGCTTGAAGTGATGATCTAAATTTGCCTAAGAAGTCTGAGAACCTGATGGAATGAATGGGATCAAGAATTCCATCTGCCTTTAAGATAAAAGGTTCTGAATTTATTCATACAGACTAGGATGACAGAATCATGCATGTTAAATAATGCTATGTATTTGGACTATCCAGATTTGGGGGATTATAACAGTAGAAATATCTTGGGGAAAAAAATATCCAGTAGCAGTCATGGAATAATACAGAAGTGGGGGGGGGGAATGTCTGAGTTCATCTCAAGCTACTAAGCAAGAGCAAACACAAAACCAATTAACTACTACGTTGACTGAGAGATTGCTTGGGTGAAAGGCAGGGATGAGGCAGGCAGGGAAAACACTGGGCCTGATGTTTATTTAAATAGATGAGTTCTAGAGTACTATAATTTGGTACCCTATTGGGTACCTCAGTTAGAAAGGAATATCTTATAACAAGTAGACGAGCACACATAGGATATTTTTTTGTTCTGTGGCTCAACCAGCTTCCTCAAGGACAATTTTAGTAATCTTAGAGAGCACGTTACCGGATCACTTTCCTTGTGCATAATGTGAGATGACTATGTAGGAATGCAGCCAGAAAATGGAAATATACTTGGTGCTAGTAAAGCTACTTATTGATAGTGTGACCGGGAGGAGAGTGTAGACACCCTAATTGTTAGAGCAGTCCTTACGTGACTCTCTGAGGTTTACATAGCCTGTCAAATGAGTCAGGACATGAGTAACTGCCAGCCTATCTCTACTCATGTGGTATTTTTAAAAAATCTAATTTCTTAAGAGGTATATCCACATCACTTTACTAAATAGCTTTCCCAGGCTAGATCTTTATCTAGAGCAATTTCCATAAACTAACGCTCGAAACCACAACTCATTCATCCTCTTACTTTTGACCATTACCATCCAAAGCTGAAATAGTTCTCAGGATGTGCTGCTCTACCAACAGAGCATTCAAAGCCTAGTTACCACATTATGTTAGCCTAGATGCGCCAGCTCCAGGTGGTCTTGCAAAAATACTGAACCCCCTATACCCTTATAACAATAGATTCTTCCTCATGGTGCCGCACATTCACCCTTTCCCCAAGCTAACACAATCAAAATGCACTTCTACACATGCTCCCCTGGATCCTGCCAGCTCATATTAAATGTTTACTGCAATTCTTTTGTAGTATAGGCTACTTCCTACTGGCAAAGGGTGTATAATTTCCCTGTTCAGGCTGTTCTAAGACTTGCTTTTTGTTCTAGGCCTAGGAGCAACGAGGGGTCATAGTCATGTATCTTGTGGAAAACAGACATCATCTTAGAAGGCATCAGCTTCCAGAAAAAGGGCTTTATTCTGGCAGTGAGGAGAGGACTTATTCTGCCAGACACAAAGTTCTGGGAGACTGAGTTAGGGTTCAGGAGTCTCAAACTCACCCACTGAAGTGTCACTATCCATGTTTCATAATTCTACCTCTTTTCCATTAGAACCCTGTCTTTGACGTAAGATCTATTGAGGCTGGGAATTTAGTCCCCTTTTCAGAACATAATCAAATGCTAGGCCTGAGGTTTAGCAAGTCTGCCTTGTGGCTGCAGGAAGTAAAAATCTCTTTTACAGCTGCCATTACAGGCCCTCTGGCTTTAGAACAAGACTCTTAAGTTTGCAGTTAACTGCAGTATACCTATCATTTTCCTTTCAAAGTCTCCTGTATCACTAAAAGTAGTTACCCTACTTTATTATTCTTAAAATAATCACTGTCCCGGGCTTCCCTGGTGGCGCAGTGTTTGAGAGTCCACCTGCCGATGCAGGGGACACAGGTTCATGCCCCGGTCTGGGAAGATCCCACATGCCGCGGAGCGGCTAGGCCTGTGAGCCATGGCCACTGAGCCTGCGCTCCGCAACGGGAGAGGCCACAACAGTGAGAGGCCCGCGTACCACCAAAAAAAAAAAAAAAAAAAAAAAAAAAAAAAAAAAATCACTGTCCCATAATAACCTAGTGCCACATGGACTTGATGTCTAAAGGCTTTCCTTCTAATGGCTCTTCTTCCCAATTAACCACAAGTTAAAGTTTGACGTAATTAGGATGCCACTGCATGCCAGAAGTTGATGTCACACCACTCTCACCAGCAAAGGGGTCCTTATTTATTTTACACAGATGAGCAGTCCACCTCCTATCTTGTCCTAAGAGTTCTCTTCTTAGAACCACTCTGGTTTCCTAGAAAACAGGCCCTGAGGCAGGGATTACCTACTAGTAATTTATTTGAAAGTGGAATTCCAGGAAAACAAAGCCGAGAAAAAGGAAATGAAATAATGTGCTGTGTGAATGCACAGATTCTGCTTCATGAGAAGTTTACCAGATATACATGCCTATCTATGAGAGAAATCTACAAAAAAGGACGAATGGGGATACTGTGCCTTGAAAAATTCCATTAAAGGGAGAAAGCTAATTTATCCACCCAGTTTCCTTTTATCTCCTGTCTTCCAATGGTCAAAATTCTCCCCAATTGGATTTAACTCCCTCATAGTTTTGGGCCACATCATCCAGCCCCTTTGGCAACCAGGAGAAAGACAAGTCCATGCCCTTCTGTGAGATATTTTTATCCAAGTCCAGAAGTGATGAGAGATACCAAATACTCAAGATGCCATTGGCCCCAGAGGGCAAGAACACTTTGGCTGGTAAGTAGTTGGTCATTCGTCATCATTGCTGGGGTGGAGTATTACACCTGAGGCTCCAGGGGACAATTGAGCCAAGAAAGGCTGAAAAATTACATGGCATATATACATGCAACTAAAACTTGCAAAAGTGATGAACTTAAAAAGCAGAAAACAAGACATCAAGGGGAAACCTTTCACACCTAATATTTGAGACCGTTCATAATCTCAAGGTGAATGACACTTATTGACAATCTTCAAATGCTCCAGCAAGCACTGAGGAAAGCTGAGAAGCAGAGGGCTGTGTAGTTAAACTTCCTGACCACCTTGCAGATGACTGGAAAAGAGAAGTTGGTTCATATTCAGTGAAGACCAATAAAGACCATTTTATAGAGCAATGAAGAAAACAAGCTTCTTAGTTTGAATGAAGCCATTCAAGATCTGAATGTTCAGCCACAGACACTCCCTCCTAACATCTTCCAATTACTAAAAGGTGGGGAAGAGAAGGAAGAACTTGCTCAGAGCAAAAGGAGAGGAGAAAACAAAGCAGAAAAGGTGATAAATGCCACCAGCAAAGGCTGTGCTCACACACCACAGCAGTGCTTCTCAAACTTTAATGTGCATACAGGCAATCCACGAATCTTGTTAAAACACAGATTCTGATTCTGTGGTCCTGCACTAGGATCTGAGATTCCAGCTCTAAAAAGTTCACAGG
Source organism: Delphinapterus leucas (assembly GCF_059928025.1). Taxonomy (NCBI): domain Eukaryota; kingdom Metazoa; phylum Chordata; class Mammalia; order Artiodactyla; family Monodontidae; genus Delphinapterus; species Delphinapterus leucas. The sequence continues at coordinate 65,813,114 of NC_143137.1, read as the reverse complement.
TAACGCCGATGCTAATGGTCTGAAGATCACATTTTTGTAATATTACAACATACTATCCAATATTAACGGTTATTACAGATGATACCTAACACTATAGGAGAAATCCTGAGAGAGTCTTAATTGTTTCCAGAAAAAAGGAGTGTTTTATTATAGTCTGATAAAGAACTGGTTTCTGAGATCGCATCACAAAATGTACAAACCCAATCTGCTTCTGGGGCGTGCACAAGAGGCACAGGCAAATGGACTGTAAGAAAAATAAAAACTGTCTGTACTATTACAAAAGCAAGGTAAAAGAGATCTAGGTAAAGTTGGGAAACAGCAAAGGATCTTGAGGAATGAGCTGCTCTTCGAACCAACATAGAGGCTGCAATCCCATTTGGCAGGAGACTGCTATTTCCAATGATGTATGAAGTGAAAGGAAGAAGTGGTGATGGAGAGGGAAGGAATTTGGCTCTCAGTATCTCTGGATTATTGGTCACAAGTGACTGTGGCTATAAAATCACTTAAATAGAGAAATCTAATCCATAACCCAATGAAAATTAAATAGATTAGAATTATGTAGGTTGAGTGCAGGTATATCTCATTTTTTGTGCTTCGCTTTATTGCACTTTGCAGATACTGTGCCTTTAACAAATTGAAGTTTTGTGGCAACCCTGAGTGGAGGAAGACTATTAGTGCCATTTTTCCAATAGCACATGCTCACTTCATGTTTCTGTGTCACATTTTGGTAATTCTAACCATATTTCAAATTTTTTCATTGTTATTATGGTGATCTGTGACATTTGATGTTACTATTGTAATTGTCTGGGTGTGCCACGAACCACACACATATAAAATGGCAAACAAGTAATAAATACCATGTGTGTTCTGACTGCTTCACCAACTAGGTGTTCCCCCACCTCTCTTCCTCTCTTCTGGCTTCCCTATTCCTTGAGACACAACAATATTGCAATTAGGTCAATTAATAACCTTACAATGGCCTCTAAGTGTTCAAGTGAAAAGAGGAGACATGTCTCATCTCTCACTTTAAATCAAAAGCTAGAAATGATTAAGTTTAGTGAGGAAGGTATGTTGAAAGATGAAACAGACCAAAAGCTAGGACTCTTGCACCACTTAGCCAAATTGTGATGCAAAGGAAAAGTTGTTGAAGGAAATTAAAAGTGCTACTCCAGTGAAACACCAATGATAAGAAAGCAAAACAGCCTTATTGCTGATATGGAGAAAGATTTAGTGGTCTGGACACACAGACAAGCCAGCTACAACATTCCCTTAAGCCAAAGCCTCACCCAGAGCAAGACCCTACCTCTCCTTCAATTCTACGATGGCTGAGAGAGGTAAGGAAACTGCAGGAAAAAAAAGTGAAGCTAGCAGAGGTTTGTTCTTGAGTTTTAAGCAAGGACTCTGAATCTATAACATCGAAGTGCAAAATGAAGCAGCAAGTGCTGACGTAGAACCTGTAGCAAGTTATCCAGAAGATGTAGTTAAGATAATTCATGAAGGAAGCTACACTAAGTAACAGATTTTCAATGTAGATGAAACAATCTTATATTGGAAGAAGATGCCATTTAGGACAATCATAGCTAGAGAGGAGAAGTCAATGCCTGACTTTAAAACTTCAAAGGACAGGCTGACTCTCTTGTTAGAGGCTAATGCAGATGGAAACTTTAAGTTGAAGTTAATGCTCATTTACCATTCTGAAAAGTCTACGGCCCTTAAAAATTAGGCCAAACCTACTCTGCCTATGCTCTATAGTTGGAAAGCTTGGATGACAACAAAGCATGGATGACAGCACATCTGTTTACAACACGGTTTTCTGAATATTTTAAGCCCACCATTGAGACCTACTGCCCAGAAAAAAAGATTCCTTTCAAATTATTACTGTTCGTTGATAATGCACCTGGTCACCCAAGAGCTCTGATAGAAATGTAAAGCAGATTCCTGTTGTTTTCATGCCTGCCAACACAACATCCATTTTGCAACCCAGAGATCAAAGAGTAAGTTTGACTTTCAAGATTTATTCTTTTAGAAATACATTTCAGAAGACTAGAGCTGCCATAGATAGTGATTCCTCTGACAGATCTGGGCAAAGTCAACTGAAAACCTTCTGGGAAGGATTCACCATTCTAGATGCCATTAAGAACATGAATGATTCAAGGGAAGAGGTCAAAAGAGCAACATTAATAGGCATTTGGAAAAAGTTTATTCCAACCTTAATGGATTGAACTTGAGGGCTTCAAGACTTCAGTGGAGGAAGGAACTGCAGATATAGTAGAAACAGCAAAAAAAAAAAAAAAAAAAAAGAACTAGAACTACAAGTAGAGCATGAAGGTATGACTGAATTGCTATAATCTCATGATAAAACTAGAATGGATGAGGAGTAGCTTCTTACTGATGAGCAAAGAAAGCGGTTTCGGGCTTCCCTGGTGGCGCAGTGGTTGAGAGTCTGCCTGCCGATGCAGGGGACACGGGTTCGTGCCCCGGTCCGGGAAGATCCCACATGCCGCAGAGCGGCTGGGCCCGTGAGCCATGGCCACTGAGCCTGCGCGTCCGGAGCCTGTGCTCCGCAACGGGAGAGGCCACAACAGTGAGAGTCCCGCGTACCGCAAAAAAAAAAAAAATGAAGATGCTGAGAAGATTGTAGAAATGACAACAAAGAATTTAGAATGTTACACAAACTTAGTTAATAAAGCAGCGAGAGGGTTTGAGGGGATTGACTCTAATTTCGTGGCAAACTTCACTGTTGTCTTATTTTAAGAAATTGCCACGGCCCCACCACCCTGATCAGTCAGCAGCCAACAACATGAAGGCAAGACCCTCCTCCAGCAAAAAGATTACTTCTCTCCAAAGGCTCAGGTGATGATTAGCTTTTTTTTTTTTTAGCATTAAGTATTTTTAATTAAGGTATACACATTTTTTTTCAGACACAATGCTATTGGACACTTGACAGACTACAGTATAGTATAAACTTAACTTTTATATGCACTGAGAAGCCAAAAACGACTCACTTTATTGGGATATTCACTTTAATTGCCATGGTCAGCAACCAAACCCTCAGTGTCTCTGAGATATGCCTGTACAATAACCATAAGACACAGAAGAGAAAAAATTCTGTCAAGGTTTTAAACCCAGATCCAAGTAACTGTGTGTGTGTGTGTGTGTGTGTGTGTGTGTGTGTGTGTGGCCTGGAGGTTTATTGATCAAGATTAACTTCGACTCCCTTGAAACACGTGCATAGGCCTTTGGGTAGCAGGCTTGTGCAGAAGCTTATATGAAAATAGGAGCAGAGAAGATACAAATCTTTTATTGTCCATTTGCTCTTTGGAGATAAATTTGGATCCTGTATGTTAAATTCAGAAAACTCTGTTCCTAGAGAATTCTCAATACTTAGAGTAAAAGAAACAAAAATTGAGGAGACACTATGAATTGAGAATAAGGATTTTTTCCCCACTATATAGGCAGGGTGTGGTCTAAATGGACCTTCATGGCCTACAACACCCAGACTCTTGGAACTGGTCTGCAAAGATTACAAACTTTAATCCATGCTTTGTTAAGATCCTACTAACTTCTTGATAAAATCATGCTGAGTGCCTAACTTCACGTGTTTGTCCCATTGTGCAGAAAGAGGATGAGAATTCCTGAAAACTTCTAGAACAATTCTAGTAAAAATCCTATGAATGGAATTGATGAAACTCTCTTGAATATTGAATAACAGTTTCTCTGGATTTAATAACTTATGAGATAAAAACATCAAAATCAGTATTTCTAAACCAGACATGTCTCTTGATCTTCAAACTACACTTAACAATACATCTTCTCCTTGATGTCCTATGGGCACCTCAAACTCAACACATGCAAAATTAGACTCAACACATTATTCCCTACCACTAAAACTTTTTTCTTGCTTACTGCATTTTGGCTACTGTCAACATCACATACCCAAGAATCCATAATCAGAAGTCACGGACTCACCTTAGGTTTCTCCCTTTCATCTCCTACATCCAAATCTTAAGTGACTCTTTAAAAAATCTACTGCATGTAAAATTTCCATTATTTAAGGCCTCATTATCTTCCAGTGAGACTACTGCAACAACTTTCTAACTAATTTCACTACCTCTAGCCTCACTCCTCTTCCCCAAAGATCTCAATCCTGCTACCTATCTATAGCGTAAGTCTGGTCATGTCTTCCACCTGGCAATAATATTTGTACTGACTCCTTATTTTGCATTGTTGAGGAGGAAGAAATTTTCCTCTACATTTCTAGGTTCTGCTGGCTGATCTAGAATTAAACTGATATGAAACTGATTAATTGGGGAAAATCACACAAAAGTTTAATAACATGTATACATGGGAGAGACCCAGAAAAACTGAGTAACTCACCAAAATGACAGAAACCCACACCTTAAATACTAACTTCAGCTAAGACAAAAGAAGATGCTGGGGGTAGTGGTTTGGGACTCCAAAGCGGAGGAAGGCAATTCATACGAATATGGAAAACCACATGTTTGGTAAACAAATGTTTTCTAGGCCAAGCAGGGACAACGGATCACAGACGAGAATTTTTTTTTTTTTTGTCATACGCAGGCCTCTCACTGCTGTGGCCTCTCCTGTTGCGGAGCACAGGCTCCGGACACGCAGGCTCAGCGGCCATGGCTCACGGGCCCCGCCGCTCCGCAGCATGTGGGATCTTCCCAGACCGGGACACGAACCCGTGTCCCCTGCATCGGCAGGCGGACTCTCAACCACTGTGCCACCAGGGAAGCCCCCACAGAGAAGAATTTTAACAAACAGACTTTGCTAGGTTCCTCCCCGTCTACACACCTAGTTCATACTGTAGTTTTCTATGGTGAGGGAGAACCTGTTCCAGGTCCACATCTGCATTTTTTAAGCAGTTGAGGAGGAAGGTCAGTTTCTTCCTGAGTCTCTTAGGCCTTGATTGTTTTCAGCTTGAAATAATCCACCTGCCAAAGAGGTATTCTGGGGTGATAAATTTTGCTCCCCTAGAGCAAAACCATTCAAGATTCCAAACTCTTTGAGATGAAATGTTCAGCCTTATGTGATTTTTTACCTAACTAGATATCTCCCACCACTCCAACAATTCTTGGTTCTGCCATAACAAGCAGAATATAGATTGGCAAATACATCCTGATCTGTTCCTTTTCATGTGCTATATAGTCTCTTCCTGGAATGACCTTTCTTCCCCAACTCTCCACAATACCTGGAAATTCATATTCATTTTCAAATCTCAGAATAACCAGTGTTACCTAAGAGAAACTGCTTTCCCCTCTCCCTACCCGTGAAAACAGAGTTAACCACTTATCTTCTGGACTGCTTGTGTGTTTCAGACATAGTTCTGTCATCGCACTTGGTACATTCTGTGGTAGTTTGTTTACATACCTATGCTCATTACTTGAACGTGACATTAAAGGTAAGTACATCGACTATTCTTATTCAGTCATGTTAAGCACTGTCAACTGAGACACGTAAATCTGTAATGTACAAATGCACACATACATGCCCACTTGCATGTAAGAATGAATGAATAATTAATGCTGATTAAGTCCTTTACAGTTTCAAGTTATCCAGCTTGCTTTCTCTCTGTATCTGACAATCATGTTAATCCTCTGATGGTATGTTATTTTTAATATGGTAACCAATCCAATCCTTACATGTAGTAACAACAGCAACACAATTTAGAAACATTAAAAAGATTGGTCAAATTGAATATTTTTTCAAGTTGTTATCGCTCACCTACAAATGAAATGTAAATGTGACTGACTCAATTATAGCTCCTTATATGACTCTTTTCTCAGGTAGGCCCATAGAAATCTTTGTAATATCTTCCTCTTTCTTTTAACTCTGAAGTGAGAGTTAATAAGTTAGCTTTTCCTTCTACTGTTCACTCCTCTTCTCAGTTTGGGGTCTTCAAGAACCCTGAACGTTTTGTTTGAACAAAATGATAGTGAGGAAATTGTAGTTTATTCAAGTCACCACACTAAAATGGATCACATAGAGCCTGAGAAAACACCAGAGAGGTAATTTTTTTTCCTTTACGTAGGAAAAGTCAACTTAAATTTCTTCCCATATAGTAACATCAGAACTCAATACTGGCCACACATTAGAATCACTTAGCGAGCTTTACAAAGAACATCCCAATACCCAGATCCTGATGCCAGAGATATCACTTATCTTGACTGGGGCTAAGGCATTCATCTCCACAGAGACTGTAATAAATAGTCAAAGAACAGAACCACCGTTAACAGATTCGAGAGACACTACTGGAAATGTAGAGAACAAAACTTTGGATAAGTAACCTGTCTCATACAACAGGAAGGGAAGGCAGAGAGAAATAATCTCTAAACATACACACACAGGGCAGCACTCCCTGGAAGTCCAGTGGTTAGGACTTGGTGCTTTCACTGCCGGGGACCTGGATTCGATCCCTGGTCTGGGAACTAAGGTCCCACAAGCCATGCAGCACAGCCAAAAAATCACACACACACACACACGTGTTAAAAAGTGCAATGCATTTTCACAGATGTTATCTCTTCTAACCTCTACCTCTGTGCGGTCTTCACTACTTATTCCTTTTGTAATGATCCACTGGGTAAGCCAGCCAGGTGGAGAAATGGAAAACCTATCTTTTCTGGTATGTTTTCTCCTGACAGTTGGTAGATGATAGCTTAGTTCTAAATTGAAAAAACGCAAGTTGTAAACCAACCACTCATGTGCAGTACTTCCCAACCATTGCCCAAATAGAGTTTTCTTGGAATGGACAAGAAATAACGATTAATCTAAATTATCCATTATGTAGGAGGATGAGAATTCTTGAGCGTGTGAGTAAAAGAGATCATTTCAATCTATACATATATCATTCTCAAACTCCTCCAAATTTTTTTCCACCTACAACTGTAAGGGAAGCCATTAATAAACTACAAACTAATTCATCTGTAATTCAATCTTATTTCTCTGCTCTTATGCACAGCAGGAAAAAAAAAAGAAGTTAGAAAAAGCAAAAAGACTAGCATAATGTACAGACTTAAAAAATTCTTACCTCTGAAATGATGCACACATATCATTAAACATTTGTCCAAACCCATAGAATGTACAACACCAAGAGTGAGCCCTAACGGTAACTATGGACTTTGGGTGATTACAATGCATTAATGTAGGTTCATCACTTGTAACAAGTATACCATGCAGGTGGAATGATGATGATGGGGCAGGCTATGCATGTGTGGGGGCAGGAGGTCTATGGGAAATCTCTGTGCCTTCCCTTTAATTTTTCTGTGAACCTAAAATTGCTCTAAAAAAAAAAAAGTCAATAAAAAAACCCCTCTCAAATTCTAAAGTAACCATGATAGGGGGACAGGGGTGGGGGGTGATGGAGAGCAAAAAGTTGTAGGGACAACGGAGATGGACGAAAAACGCTAATCTAAGGTCAGAGAAAAGCCTGCTTAGAAATTCATATAAAGGTCTTTTAGTTAAGAAATTTGACCCATTTTAAATAAAGTAACACTAATAATCTCTTAGGTAGAACTTTTATAAATACAAAGATGATGAGTTCTAAAAATACATACCCTTGAAGCTTTTGTGCTTCAATATCAGTAATTCTTTTACTAAAGTTACATTTTTGGGGAGAGAGAGGGAGGGACAGGGAGAGAGAGAGAGTGTGTGTATGTGTTATCCAAGAACTCTTAAATCTAAGAAGAATTTACAGATTTAGTGATAACTTATAAGAGTAATTAAGGTTACACATGTTTTGAGAGAAAAAAAGGGGAAAAGGAATTTCCAGGGGTAAATTATTTTTCAATATCATTTTGTATTAAAATATTATTTTAATAGATGAACCAGTCTACATAAATTATATCTCCAAATGAATATATTTAGTCTAGTTTCAATCTTTCATTCAACACATTTATAAGCACGTACAGCAGGACAGGTACTATTGCAAGTGTTGTGGATGCAGTGGGGGACAAGGCAGGTAAAGTTCCTTTCCTCATGAAGTTTGCATTCTTACGTGGGGCAGGGAATGAGAGTCAACAAGTAAATAATTTCAAATAGTGATACACGTTATGGAAAAAATTCCAAATAAGTAATAAATATTACTTCATAATTTTTCTGGTGGTAGAGAAAAGTTTGGTATTTCCAGGATAGAAAGTTACAGATATATGGAGACATCATACTAGTTTCCAGCCAGCAGCGTACTGAGTGCTAAATCAATAATGGTTTACGATGTATTTTCTCGGTTTTGTAAGGATATAGCTTTCAAATTTCTAGTTCCTGATAAGCATTATTTTTTTTTCTTCCAAGCAAATATATAGTCAAACACATACAGTCACAGAATGCTGTAGTTTCCCTTGTAGGGACAGCACGGTTTTACAGCCACAATTATATAGAAAGTACACACACACACACACACACACACACACACACACACACACACAGGTATGTGTTGATTTGTATGGCTCATGGTCTTCAGAGAAATCTGCCCAAAGAGGTAATCTCTTAAAATTACTCACTGATCATTGGAAATCAGGATTATTGGTAAATAGTTTTCCTAATCTGCTCTCATTTCCAAACTGTAACATCCAAGAGGTTAACAGAAAGCAAAACTCAAATTTTTAAAATTTACTTATTCAGAGTTTTTTTAAAAACCTAAGCAACTTTGAGCCTTATGTGAAGCTTTGTGTGTGTGCTGTGTAATGTTGGGAGGAGAGACAAGGTGGCCGTGTTGCTAGGATAAAGAAGGCACCAGTAAAGATATGGTTATTTCTTTATTTCCTCAGGGTGACCTTTGGAAATGCCGATGCATTTTCAGAGGGATTAAGGAAACAATTTAGTTATTATGAAGGATTTAATTTCAGTCTCTCTTCTTTCAATCATCATAAAAACAAAGATGAGAGAAATATCTTCAACGCTCACAGAGTTCCACACCTGCCCTCAGTCTCTTAAAAAAAAAAACCACTGGTTTTGAAAGAGCCGTGATTTACAGAAATGGGAAATGTCCCAACAACAGCTGGTTCAGAACTGGTTTATCGTTATACTGCTTTGTACAATTTAGGCTTGCACAGTAAAACGTAAGCATTGATATTTAACAGTCAAAAAGAAGAGAAAGAGTTTGCATGCTTCGCTCAAGTTATGAGAAGTAAAGCTCACCGCATAGCAAAGAAATGAAATGGGAAAGATCAGGAGAACAGCACGGAAGAAAATGACTGTTAAAGGGAACCAGAGCTCCAGATGGCAAAGTTGTTACAATGTAAGCCTAGGGGGATGTCATGACTAACTACAGAGCTGTGTCCTTAGAATTTGCTGGAACATGCAAGTCTCAGCAAATGCATCAGAAACATGAGATGTGATGAAATACTTTCTATTTATCCTTTTCTATAGGGAAACTCTGCAGGTCAGTGGGCCACAGACCAGTTAAAATGAGAAAATTGTGAGTCCTAATCCCAGGATTGCCACAGTATTGTTCTGTGACCTTGGCCCGCTGATCAAACATCTGTAAAACTTCTTTGCTTCTTCCTCTTAACAGATACAACCCTTGAGCCCACAAGCAAGGGGAATACTAGTGGGCATTTCATAAACACTGGTGCTGATAATGGCTGTTATGGGAGATAACTAATGATTATAAGGAGGGCAATTTAAATGCAAAGTGATATGTAAATGTTGAGCACTATAATGGAGTCTACTTTGAAAAGGGAGAAAACAGCATATTTTATGGGAGCTATAGACTGGAGAATAATGGTATTACAGCTGTATGTAGCCAGCCAAAGAAAAGGGAAAGACTGGGATTTTCCTAAGTATCTATTTCACGAGCACCACGAATATAGAGTTTGACTATTTTTGAAAATACCTAATAGATAACTGAGTAGACTACACTGAAAATATCCTTTCGTAAAAATATAATTCAGTTTACCTATTATTAGTTATAGTAAGAGAAATAATAATTTTTATCTACTGAATAATTTGAGAGTGGGGTACAAAAAAGGACAAGATGGACATAAAAAAATAGGAAAGAGAGCTACATTTTAAACAGATGTATGCCTTCACAGGTCACTGCTTTTTTAAAAACAGATCTATAATTCACATACCATATAATTCACCCATTTAAAGTATAAAATTAAATGATATTTAGTGTACTCATGGGGTTGTACAATCACCACCACAATCTGATTATAGACCATCTCTTCCCCTCTAAGGAAACCTCCTGCCCTTTAGCAATCACTCCACATTTGTCACTTCCACTCCCAGCCCTAAGCAATGACTAATCTAAGTTCTGTCTTTATAAAGTTGTATATTCTAGACATTTCATACCTATGAAATTAAATAATACACTGCATTTTTTGTAACAGGCTTCTTTCACTTAGCTTACTTTTTACAAAGTTTATCAGTGTTTAATCCCGTATCAGTACTTCACTCCTTTGTATTACTGAATATAGTCCATGGCATGGTTGTAACACTATTCATTCATTGGTTGATAGACACGTGGGTTATTTACACGTCTTTGGCTATTATGAACAATGCTACCATAAACATATGTGTACAAGTTTTGTGTGGATGTATGTTTTCATTCTCTTGGCTATATACCCTGGAGCGAACTTGCCAGGTCATATGGTATCTTTGGTTTGACAGATAGAGGAACTACCTAACTCTTTCTTAAAGCAGCTACACAATTTTACCATCAACAAAGTGTGAGCTTTACAATTTCTCCACATCCTCACCAACCCTTTTCATTAACTTTCTTTTTAATTATAGCCATTCTAATGGGTGTAAAGTATACCCATTGTGATTTTAATTTGCATTTCCCAATGACAAATGATGTTAAGCACTGGTTAGTTTGCTTATTGGCCACTTGCTGTCTTCTTTGGAAATAAGCCTATTCAAATCCTTTACCCGGTTTTAAATTGAGTTTCCTTTTTATTGTTGAGTCTTAAGTGTTACTTAAATATTCTGGATACAAGTCCTTTATCAGATATATAATTGGCAAATATTTTCTCCCAGTCTGTGGACAGTCTTTTCACTTTCCTGATGGTACCATTTGACACACACACACAGTTTTTAATACTGATGTAGTGTAATTTATCTTTCTTAAAAAAATCCTTTGTGCTTTTGGTGTCATACCTAAGGAACCACTGCCTAAATCAAGGTCATGGACTTTTACTTATGTGTTTTTTTCTAAGAATTTTATATAGTTTTGCATATTAATAACAGGCTATTCCAGCACCATTTGTCAAAGACTATTCTTTCCCCATAGAAATATCTTTGCATCCCTATGAAAAAATCAATTGACCATTGTCAGGGACAAAGAAAATTTCCTCTACCCTTCTAGACTCTCCAGGCTGGTCAAAGGATTAAAGTGACATAAGACAGATTAACAGGAGAAAAATCACACAAAAGTTTAATAACATGTATACATAGGAGAGACACAGAAAAACTGAGTAACTCAACAAATGACAGAAACCCACACCTTAAATACCATCTTCAGCTAAAGATGCAAGAGGGTGTTGGGAGTAATAGTCTGGGATTTCAAAGAGGAGGAAGGCAATTCACAAGGAAAAGCAAATGTTTGGTAAACAAATGTTTGCCGGGTCCTGCAGAGACAATAGAACCCTGCCCGGACTCTGACCACTAACAAATTCCTTCACCATGCCTCCTCTATATTCTTTGCAGATATCTTTGGTAATAGCTCTCTTCCTGTAATATTTCTCTACCTAAATTATTTAGGCAGCTGGGGGGAAGGTCAACTTTCTTCCTGAGCCTTTTGGGCTTTGATTGTTTTCAGCTCGAAATAAGCTGCATGTCAGAGACATTTTGGGGTGACAAATGTTGTTCCCCTACACCATGAAAGTAAGAGATTTCTGGCCTCACATCTATCCTTAGGCCAGTTACTACACTGTCCTGCTTACTGCAGTTTTACAATATCTTAAAAAGTTAGGAAATCTGAGTCCTCAAAATTCATTTTTCTTTACAAACATTATTTTGACTCTTTTAGGCACCTTGCATTCCGTATGAATTGTAGAAAAAGTATGTCAATTTCTAAAAGAAAAGCCAGCGGGAATTTTGATAAAGATTGTATTAACTATGTGATTCAATTTTGGGAGTATTAACCACTTAACAGTATTAAACACTCCAAATCATGAACTTGGTAGCTATAAATTTCCCTCTAAGCATGACTGTAGCTGATACCATAAATTTTAGTATGTTGTGTTTTGGGTGTTTCTTCAAAATTTTCTAACTTCCTTTCTAATTTCTTCTTTGATTCATTGTTTATTTAGGAATGTGTTCTTAAATTTCTGCATATTTGGATTTTCCAGTTTTTCGTGCTACTGATTTCTAATTACATTTCATTGCAGTCAGAAAACATTTTGTATAATTTCAATCCCTTTAAATTTATTGAGATTTGGTTAATAGCCTACCGTATCGTCTACCTTGAAGGATGTTCCATGTGCACTTAAGAAGAATGTGCTTTTGTTGGGTGAAGAGTTTGTAGATGTCTATAACATTTATTTGGCTTACAGTTATTTTCAACTCTTCTTCTTACTAGTTGATCTTCTGCCTAGTTGTTCTATCCATTATGCAAGTTGTTCTATCTAACTATTATTGTTGAATTGTTTATTTCTCTTTCATTCTATTAGGTTTTGCTTCATGGCCTTAAGTTTCTGTTGTTAGATACAAATATGTTTATAGCTATTAGGTGTTCCTTGTGAATTGACCCATTTATCAATACAAAATATCCTTCTTTGCCTCTAATAAGAATTTTTCTCTTGAAGTATTTTGTTCGATATTATTATAGTTATTCCAGCTCCCTTTTTTTAAAATAAATTTATTTACTTTTTATTTATTTTTGGCTGTGTTGGGTCTTCATTGCTGCGCCCAGGCTTTCTCTAGTTGCGGCAAGCGGGGGCTACTCTTCATTGCAGTGCATGGGTTTCTCATTGTGGCAGCTTCTCTTTGTTCTGAAGCATGGGCTCTAGGCGCACAGGCTTCAGTAGTTGTGGCACACGGGCTCAGCAGTTGTGGCTTGTGGGCACTAGAGCACAGGCTCAGTTGTTGTGGCACACAGGCTTAGTTGCTCCGCAGCATGTGGGATCTTCCCGGACCAGAGATTGAACCCGTGTCTCCTGCAATGGCAGGCGGATTCTTAACCACTCTGCCACCTGGGAAGTCCCCCAGCTCTCTTTTTGATACTGTTTGCAGCATACATCTTTTTCTATCCTTTACTTACAACCTATTTATAATTTTTAATCTATAATGTGTCTTCTATAAATAGAGTTGGATTAGATTTCTTTTACCCATATGGCAATCTGTCTTCTGATTGGATTTTTTACTTTTTTTTTTTGCAGTACACAGGCCTCTCACTGCTGTGGCCTCTCCCGCTGCAGAGCACAGGCTCCAGACGCGCAGGCCCAGCGGCCATGGCTCATGGGCCCAGCCACTCCTTGTCATGTGGGATCTTCCCGGACCGGGGCACGAACCCATGTCCCCTGCATCAGCAGGCGGACTCTCAACCACTGCGCCAGCAGGGAAGCCCTGATTGGATTTTTAATCCATTCATATTTACTATTTTTGATATTGGATGTACATTTACCATTTTGCTTTTTGTTTTCCATGCACCTCATTTCTTGTTTGTTCCTCTATTCCTCATTTATTGGCTTCTTTTGTATTAAGTGGATATTTTCTAGTGTATCAATAACAGCTTTAATGATTTTTTATTTATAGTTTTGAGTTTTTTCTTACTGGTTGCTCTAGGACTTACATCATAACTGTCAGATTCTACTTCAAATTTATACTGACTTAGTTCCAAAGAAATATGGAAAACTTATTCATATATAAGCCAATTCCCTCTTTGCCATCTTGTTTGTGCTATTAGTGGTATACATATTGTATCTATATATGCTACACCTCCACCAATACATTGTTAAAATTATTACTTTTTTTTTTTTTTTTTGCAGTACGCGGGCCTCTCACTGTTGTGGCCTCTCCCGTTGCAGAGCACAGGCTCCGGACGAGCAGGCCCAGCAGCCATGGCTCACAGGCCCAGCCGCTCTGCAACACGTGGGATCTTCCCGGACCGGGGCACGAACCCGCGTCCCCCACATCGGCAGGCGGACTCCCAACCACTGCGCCACCAGGAAAGCCCAAAATTATTACTTTTTATAATCATTTGTCTTTTAAAGAAGCTGGGAGAAGAAAAGACAGCAAGTATATTTTTGTAGAGTTTGTAATTTCAACCTTTTTAAACCATTTCTGGTTCCCTTTGAAAAACTTCCTTTATTATTTTCTGTAAGGCAGGTGTTCTAGCATCCTAATCTCTCAGTTTTTGTTTATCTGGCAGTATTATTTCACCTTCATTTTTGAAAGATAGTTTTGCTGAATTTAAGATTTTTGACAGTTTACTTTTAGCACTTCTCATGTCTTCCACTGCCTTCTGATCTCCATTGTTTCTGAGAATTGTTCGTCTCACTGGAGTTCGCGTGTACAGGTTGAGATGTTTTTTCACTTGCTGCTTTCAACATTTGTGCTTGTCTTTCAACATTTTGACTATAATGTATTCCATTGTGGATCTCTTTCCATTCTTCCTATTAGAAGTTTTTTCAGCTTTTTGGATGTGTAGATTTATGTTTTTCTTCATATTTGGAAAGTTTCCAGCCATCATTTATTTATTTGCTGTCTTTTTCCCTTTTCTTCTCCCTCTGGTATATCCATCACATATAATCTTGAGCGCTTAATTGTGTCCCACATTTCTCTGAGGTTTTGTTCTTTTTTTTTTTCCTGTTTTCTTCAGATTGCCTGATCTCTATTGACCTATCTTCAGTTTGCTGATTCTTTCTTCTGACAGATCAAGTCTCCTGTTGAGCCCCTCTACTGAAATTTTCATTTTGGTTGTTTTACTTTTCATCTCCAGAATTTCTGTTTCTTTTTAATACTTTCATCTCTATTTATAGATGAGGCATTATCATCATACCTTCAATTCCTTAAGCATTGTTTCTTTTAGTCTTTAAACATCTTTATAATAGCTGCTTTGAGGTCTGTCTGCCAAGTCCACCATCCTACCACTTGGGCCTCCTTGGAAGTAGTCTTTATTGCCTGTTATTTTATTATGTGTATCGATTACACTTTACTGTTTCTTTGCATATCTCAATTTTTTTATTGAAAACTAGATACTTCAGGTATACTGTAGCAAATCTGGATACACATAACCCTCTGGGGGTTTTTCTTGTTTGCTGAGTTATCTGTTTATAGTTGACCCTTGAACAACATGGGTTTGAATTGTTTTTTTTTTCCAATAAGTATGTACATACTTCACAGATTTTTTTTTCAATAAGTATGTACATACTTCACAGATTTTTTTTTCAATAAGTATGTACTACAGTACTACATGGTCCATGGTTGATTGAATCCAAAGATGAAGGACCATAGATACAGAAGGCCAACTAAAGTTATAAGCGGATTTTCCACTGCACAAAGTGTTGTCATCCCTAATCCCCATGTTGTTCAAGAGTCAACTGATTTTGTCCAATGAACTTGGTTGAACTAATTCTGAAAATTCTAATTCCTTCCCCATGTGCAGGTCTGATTTTCCGACTCAGATTTCTTCCCATTGTTGTTATATGTGACAGCCTTCCTGACTCCAAGAATTGACTAAGGTCCCAGGAGGGCTCTTCTTGGCTATCTTTTCTCCAGTTCACTCTATTAAACTTCTGGTTTTTTGTTTTTTTTTTTTCTTTTTTGCGGTACGCAGGCCTCTCACTGTTGTGGGCTCTCCCGTTGCGGAGCACAGGCTCTGGACGCGCAGGCTCAGTGGCCATGGCTCACAGGCCCAGCCACCCTGCAGCATGTGGAATCTTCCCGGACAGGGGCACGAACCCGTGTTCCCTGCATCGACAGGCAGACTCTCAACCACTGCACCACGAGGGAAGCCCTGGTTGCTCTTTTATAGTTGCCCTCAACAAATGTGTCCACATTTTAAAAATCACCCTTAGACATGGAGTTCTCCATGCTGTGTTCTAAATAAAGCCAGTTTCCTCAGCCAGAGCTGCAGAGCTCCTTGTCCTTATGGGCTGCCTTTCCTCCTGAGCAGAAACTTTGTACCATTTTAGCAAAGCTAGGGGTAAGTACCTGCTTTTCCAAGAGTGACACCTTTGCATGTGAGTGGCTGCGAGGGGAAAGGCAGGGTGGCTTCCCCTTGTTTTCTCGGGTTGCCCCTCCCAGCCTGCAAAATTGGGGTCCTTGTATTTTCAGCCTGCTGCATTTGGGGTTGAACTTCTGCGTTATGATTAAGGATTGGATAGGAAAGGGGAGACCTATTTCTCTCAACCACACCTGCATGGGATAGACAGGCATTCTGCAACATGGGGCTGGGATGAGAAATGGAAACTGTAGCCCCAGACTGAAAGCTTAGGGAAGAGGGAGCCCCTCTCTTCTTGGCTGTAGGTGGCCAGGGAAGAGCACCTGGTATAGAGCTTCTGTAATACGGAGCTAGGGGTGGAGGTTAAGGGAACAGGCTGTGACTCAACTGCTCCAGATTCGTGCTATTCTTACTGACATTTAGTACATTTTTTCAAATGAATGTTTCTCCATTCACTCTATGCCCTTAGGACAATTTCCAGAAACTTAAAATGACTATCTTACTTACAATTTTTATTGGTTAAATTGGAGTTTTGCTGGGGAGAGGGCTCATCAAGTACCTTATTCTACCATTCAAGAAGTCCCACTTCCCCCACATTCTACAGCTTGATGTTTAACCAAGTAGCCTAAATATATACTCTGAATGGCATACCCTTTTGATATTTCTTCTCCTACCTTACAAGGTCAGAAGTATGAGATGAGAAATATGGCAGAAACGTCACTATGGAGTACATTTTAACATGCAGATAACTCTCATGACCAATTGCAGTCTTCCACACAAACTCTGCAAATAGGATGGATATATCCTTAATCAGACCCAGGAATCAAAACTATCTCTGAGTCAGGTTTTGTCTGTGGAGGCCCCTTCCAACTTCTGGGCTCCCCAAGAGTGTTTAGGCAGCAAAGCCATATTTTTACCGTATTTTTACAATTTTGTTTTTGTTGTTTTTTTAAACCTGAGATTCTTTCACGTTGATATTTTATAAGAATGATAAAGCAAGTTTGGCTTTTTATTTTCCCTTTTACCAAAGGTATTAAATGTCAACTCAGGTGATAGGCATCTCCAGCTGGAATCAATATCCCCACGGATTAAGGTCACTTGCTGACTATTCATTAGAGTACCAGGTCACACCTTTGGAAGAATTTAAAGTGCTTAGAAATGCCTGAAGAAGTTAAGCAGGTCTAAGTTTCTACAGAGGTTTGTTTAGTCATTAAATTAGGTTGGCTGCTAAGCCTGGTAACCCAACCTTTAGATTGGTAGAGCACTATGTATTTTGCAAGGACATTGCCTACTTGGTCTCCGTGGAAGAAATTTATTCCAGAAATGACACAGCATGGTTATAAATGACACCAATGAAATCACACAGCAAAAGAAAACTCTGAGGTTGGTTCTTAAATGGACAAGCAGTTCACTGAGTTCAAAACTAATAGTTCAAATGCAATGTTACGAACGTTAGTTCAGATATTATCCTGAATATACAAAAATAATTAAATTTAAGCAATATGGTTATCAAAAATCACTTCTAACCAACAAAGACATGTTGGTATTTGCCATTACTTATTCTACCAAATAGTTACTCCTAGACACCTGTGAAAATTAATATTCACTGGCAACACTTTAAGTCTCCCATTTTATCAAATTACATGATGTCTCACCAGTTATGGTTGATAAGTCTTTACTTCCAATAGCGTCTTTTTCATGTATTCCCCTATGATTTTACTTTGAAGTAAATTTTGTGCTTTATAGAAAAGCTATCATTATGCTAATAATGACTATATAGGGTAGTGAAATATATTTTTTTCTATTTTCTAAGTTTATATAGAAATCTTCTTTAATGTATGAATATTTACTAGCACATAGAAACACAAGTAGCCAGTAATGCTAACAGCAAAATATCAAATATTTATGAACTACATAGTAAAAACTAAAATATACTTTGTAAAGATCCCTTAGAAATAAAAAGATCTGAAATGAAGCGTTTCCTAGCCTCTCTGATTTGTTTATATGAGACTAACTCAAGTCTTGGTATACTTTTTAAATCAGCACTGTCCGCTACAAATATATGCTATGTGTGTAATTTTTAATTGTCTGGTAGCACGTTAAAGAAAGGTTAAAAAAAACGTAAAATTAATCATTGTCTTTTGCCTTCTTTCCATCAAGAGTTTTTATACAAAAAGTTCATGTTATTTGCTAGATTAGATCCTATTAAAAGTCACTTAAAAACTTGTTATGTACATGTTTCTCATTTTAGCTGATTTATATATTCTTCTCTTTGATTTTGTGTGCCTAATTTCATTGATATTTTTGTTGCTGAAAGGAAGTACCAAATTTACCATGGACTTTTTGAAAATGTCTCTATATATTGTCCAGTTTATTGTTTTAAAAAGTTCTGCACATCAATGAAACAGCTTTTTGGATTTGCTTTGTCCTAGTGACTTGCAAATGCTATTCACCATGCAATTTACGACCTCTCTCTCTTTCTTGACTTTACTGTTCTGGTTTTAGTGTCTTCATTCAATGCTGCATCCACAGTAAGCCTTCATTTCAAATTTTAAAATATGTCCATACTTGTTTTTAGCTAAAATAATAATTATAATTAAAATAATTAGTATTTCCTTTTAATTACCACTTACGAATTATACAGGTATTACTGCATAAAATGTCAAGTAAACATGCCACAAGTTTACAGTGATGGATAGAAAAAATGCATTCAAATTGAGTCAATCCATTGACAGTGACTAGATGCACACACCTGATCTGCACATCACTAAAAACAGCAACTTACACAGTGCAACAGTTAAAGTGAAATGCCGTTCTACCAATTTAATGAAGTTGTGTTTCACAGAGAAGTATTTTTTACGACTTCAGTTTTGAAATTAAACTTTGGTAAGTGAAAATTGTAAAATTAAAATTTAGTTCCTCATCACACTGGTTAGTGGTTGCTACAGTTCTAGATAAATGTGCACCAGATCTTACTAATGAAAAACAGTTGAAAGCTAGACTGAGATGCTCCTAGTATTCCTTAGGTTATCAATCTAGGCTAGTTCTCAGGGATTTTATCTATCCACAAACAGCATTGCCATCAGAGCTGGCAACTGTCAAAGCTCTGGGGCAGGCAGACAGGTTGGAGCTTGCAGGAGAATCTGGGAAGCAGGGCACATCAAGCTGTTGATGTGGGACCATGTAGTGTTACTGGTGGAGATGTCAGTCTATGGAAATTGGTTGCCTTTGTGTAGCTCCTCCTTCTGTTAGCAGCCAAAGGTCTGGTTATGGGGGTTGGAGGCTCCTGCTGGTCAGCAGGGCCAGTGGTTAGGACAGTGAATAAGGGACATGGAGGACAAGCTGGAACCTGTCATCACACCTGTGTTTCTGACCACATCTCACAACAGCCTTCAGAGCGCAACAGCCACTACTGCACTTTCATCTTCCATATACCTTTCTCTTTGGTCGATTCTAACCCAGGGCCACAGAAGGAAGGTGGTTTGGAGAAAACTAATTCCAGTTTAACCAAGTGGACACAGTATAAACTACCACAGACTCTGAGTTCAAAAGTCTCCCCTAAAATATAGAAAACATTATATTTTTTTCCAAATCACTGTTGGAAAAGACAAAATTCCAGTGTCAACCATGGTAATGGGAACAGAGTAATTATGTAGACTTTCACATGGAAGTGTAGCTAAGGGGTTAACTTATGGTCCCTTACTTGAAAAAGAATAAAAGTTATTCTCCTTCCCAGTGAATATATAATTTTAGTCATAATTTGCCCATCTTCAAGAAGATTCTATATAAAAGACAGATGAATCAGGGAAGAGATACATAATCGTCCCTTGGTCAGGATGCTATTATTGAAAGAAGAGCAAGATTGCCTGTCATACACAATCACTTCTAAATAATTGCAACACAAATAT
This sequence comes from Delphinapterus leucas, assembly GCF_059928025.1. Classification (NCBI taxonomy): domain Eukaryota; kingdom Metazoa; phylum Chordata; class Mammalia; order Artiodactyla; family Monodontidae; genus Delphinapterus; species Delphinapterus leucas. The sequence continues at coordinate 65,793,077 of NC_143137.1, read as the reverse complement.
TATCTTCTCAAGGACGAATTAAGTCATTTGTCTAAGGAGTACAAAAATGCTTAAGTAGATCTAGAAAAACAAAGTAAATATGGTCTCTAAAGATGAGGTTATCTTTAAGAAGTGGTCCATACTTCTCCAGAGACCCACCTGATCTGTAATTGACACACTTCTCAGAACAAGAAAAGTGCATTATTAAAGACCAGACTTATTAGTAATTATCTATCAGCATGTGTTCTTTTGCAGGAATGCTATTCCAGGGAAATAAAGCTGACGGCTACTTTCATTCTCAGAATTAATGTTATCCCAGACTATTTTAGTTTTCACCTTCAGAGATTTTCATTTAAGCCTAAGACTAAAGATTTGAAAGCTGCTGTGGACCTTTTAAACTTCAATGACCAGGAATTAGAAAAGCTAATGCATGGGTTCAGAGGAGTAAGAATTTTGTGTTTATTCTCTTCTTTGGCAGGAGAAACAGTCAGTACATAAAAGATTCTTTAACTGTGCCAGGTGGGGTAAAAATATAATCTTTTCTTTGGATGAAAATTCTTTTCACCACAATTTAGTCCTATTCGTGGACTAACTTGTAAAATGGCTACATGGGAAAGAAGGCCTTTTTCTATTTTGTTGTTTTTCTGCTTTCATATGATTAATTCAGGGGTTTGGTCTGAGGAAAACAATGACTCTCACCAGAAAGACCTCTCCAGAGGGCCAATGCCAAGGAAGGGGGAAGGGAAATGTAGATAGATCAAGAGGTGTATGGATCATCTCACACCACCTAGATTTTTTTACCCCTACCTGTTGCTCATCTCTCCATGCCCTCTGCCATGTTGGCCACCACAATGTACTTCCTGGTATTCCAAGAGCAACTCCGAGGACACCATAAAGAAGATTCCACTTGTGAGCAGAAGGTCATAGGGCTTTTCACTGGTCAGACACTGAGAGTTGTCATTCTTGACACGGAAAGCCTCAGTGGAAAGAGACCACATTCTCAACCTTCCTGTGAAGGAAAAGGAATGAGAAACCACTCTGCAGCAAGCATGAGCCATTTATTATGGAAAAGGAAAGATGACTCAGAGAATGAAGCTAAGAGTCCAGAGGAAGGAGCCAAAAGCCTCAGAAACCCATTTCCAGGAAGCAGAATTGGACCTAGCTGGAAGTGTTGATATACGTCTAATGCGATTTCAGAATTTCTTGGCACTAGGGACCGTTTGCCTCCTGTGATGCTTCCTCATCACCTCCCCACACCACGGTGAACAGGAGTGTCTACTGTGACCATTCTATCCCTGTCCCACCACTGTATGTTGGGTATGTGAAGGGCAATTAACTTGTCTCTTTAGTTCACAGGTCTTCGGACTGAAAGGAAACATACTTGCCTCATCCTGATTTGGATATCAAGATTCTAGACCCCAAGCCTGAGCCTAAACTTATAATGGGATGAAACTTTGGGAATTTGGGGGAAGGAGGAAGTTTATTTCCTAGTTGGTGTTAATTCAACCTGGAGGCCATTACACTGAGGTGGCCTAAGCCTTTCGTAGTCTATGCAAGCGAACCAAAGCCTCAGCCTGTAAATCCCATGAGGTAAAGTCATGGAAACCAAGGACAACCAATCACAAACAGCCGACTAGTCTTTTCGAAGTAAGACAAACACTTAAGCTACAGTCCATCAAATAATGCCCTTGGTTTGTTTCCTCACCTTTTCTGTAAAAGCCTTTCCTCTAGCTCCTGTCAGTGAGGACTTCTAACTACTTGCTATTTGGTGCTGCCCAATTCAAATAGATTTTTGCTCAAATAAACTCTTACAATTTTTAATATGCTTCACTTTATCTTTTAACATTGGCGAGATTATGCTTATTATGGGTTTCTTATGGCTATACTGGACGAAGAGAAGGCAGTTAAAAGGTTGTTGCAACTCTAATATTTTAAAAACATGTACTCTTCTCCACATTAGGAAATGTCAGTTGAGTTAGATAGAAGTGGATGGATTCAAAAGATATATAGGAGGCAGACTTCCCTGGTGGTGCAGTGGATAAGACTCTGTGCTCCCAATGCAGGGGGCCCGGGTTCAATCCCTGGTCAGGGAACTAGATCCCATGTGCATGCCACAACTAAGGAGCCTGCCTGCCTCAACTAAGACCCAGTGCAACCAGATAAATAAATATTAAAAAAGATATGTAGGAGGAAAAGTTTTAAAGTTTTGAAGACTGCTTGAAGGTAAGTGTTGAAAGAAAAGCAACTTTTTAGGATGACTCTATTTTAAAGTTTATACCTTGCAAAAACTAAGTGGATGGTGATGCCATTCACTGAGATATGGCAGGAAAAAGAAAGTCGTGGAGGAAAATGCAAGTTCAATTTTAGATACCGAGTTTAAGGTGCTTATGGAACATCCAAGCAAAGATATCCAGGACATTATTACATACTGTTAAAACACAAGACAACAGGCCCAAGACTGAGTTACTTCTGCAAAGCCCTCGTCACCAAACCGAGACTTAATTACTGTTTTGGCTCTCCCAGAAATGGGGTCTTAAATAACCCAGTCAACTAGGAATCTCCCGATCAGCACTTGTTAGCTAGTCTTCCTGAGAGACCCCTGCAATCCCCTAAAGGAAAGTAACCTTGCAATAACCAACCCATTTTTTGTCTGGTATAAATTTCCTTGTTCCTACTACCTTATGCCCATAAAAGTCTTTCATTTTGTACAGCTTCAATTTCTATCTGCTAGATGGGATGCTGCCAGAGTCTAATCACTTTTCACTCAGACTTTAAAAATTTTTAATATACCTCAGTTTATCTTTCAGTACACTGGATAAATCTCAGGAGAGATCTGGGCTACAGACACAGATTTTTAACCAAACTCTTATGTATAATAACTGAAACCATGGGAATGGTTAATAAGCCTAGAGATAGTACATAACATAAGAGAATCAAGACGAAAACTGAACCCTGATAAACACTAGAACTTAAGAGTAAGGCAGAAAAAGACATCATGGAGGCAAAAGTGCTTTATGAAAGTGAAAGCAGAGGTAGAGGGAACATTAAATAGGAGAAATAAATTTTCCTGTACCTCTCCCAATTCTGTTCTCTTATTACCATGGATAGTTTATCTTATAGTTTCTACTTTCCCCATGAAACAAAAGTCGTCATTGTATTTTGACAATAAAGAGAATGGGGGTGGGGAGAATGAGAAAAGAAGAGATAATTTGACAGAGAGAACCAGAAACAGCCAATCAATCCGGAAATAGAAAAGGATAGCTGGAGAGCACTTGATAGTCAAGTTCGGGGGCCATGAATATATAGCTTCACCCTTCTGCCATGGAGAGTAAGAAACGTTGATTACATTTAGCAACAGGCAGCTCACTGTAAAGTTGCAAAGGCCATTTCAGTGGATCAATGAGGGCAGATACCACACTTATGAGAACGTGCTCTGGAAACTGAATTTCAGGCTTCATAATCTAGTTCTAAACTGCCCACTTGTGGGACCTCAAGCAAAAAATTTTAACCTTATATTCCTTTAGTTTTTTCATATGTACAATGAGGATAAAACGATACCAACTATGGAGCTGTAAGGATTAAAGTAATAAGTACGTGTAAAGAGATTCGAATAGGGTTGGGCATGCAGCAAGGATTCAAAAGTGTTAACTATTTATATTAGTATTATTATTAAATTTAATAGTTTTAGTATGGAATTAGTATTTTTAATATTTTTTGTTTGAAAAGATTGCTTAAGGTAATAAGCTATGAAATCCAACCTCGGAAAGACAGGAGGTTACTAGGAAGAGCAGCCAATGATTTGAGGCAAAGGAGATGTTCAGTGCACATGGGGATCAGTCCTGAGGCTCAACGTTAGATTAAGTTCGAATAACTGGCTGAATAACTAAGCTTGATGGAAACATGGGAAGTTATAGGCAGAGAGCTACTTATTCAAATTGATTATGTAAAAAATAAAGGGTTTCCAACTGTTGGCAATGTCCAAGATATAGTCCTGGGAGTGAGTAGCTGAATGGGAGAAAAGGGAAGGATATTAGAAGTAAGATGTAAAATTCTGGATGCAGTATCTACCCGAGACTGTGATCATCAAGGAGGATATTGAGATCGGTATGCATAAAAACAAAAGAAAAAACATACTGACCCTCAAAAACGAAATTGGGTGGGTTTTTTTTTAACTTAACAATGCCAAAACTTATTATGATTTTAATAATTAACACAGTCATACACTTGGATTCATGTGTTTTGCCACAAGAGGTGCTTCATAAATATTTGCTGGATTCTAAATTTTTAATTAATTTACTCCTCTCCTTAGCCTACTATGAATGCTTTTAAGTCTTTGACAGTTACATCTCTAAGCCCTACCTAATAACTTACTGCAAGTTTGCTTTTATGGTCAGGAACGTCTTCTGTATAATTTCATTTATTCAGCACGTATTTATTGAACACTTATCACGTTCCAGCATTATTCCAGATGCTAGGTATACACCAGAGAAGAAACCAGACAGATCTCTGTCCTCTCAGAACTTAGGTTTCAGCAGGGGAGATAGGCTCATCAACATAATAAATAAGTGTATGACTGTTTATAAAGTGATAAACGCTGTGAGAAAAGAACATGTAACAGTAAGAATCCAAATGGTGGTGGGTGGGTGAGTCTAATTTTAGAACGGGATGGTCCAGGTGAGCTTCACCGAGAAGACGCCATTTAAGCACATACTTGGAGGTTGTGCAGCATTCTAAAAACGCCAACTGATTAGACTGTCCTGCACTTTGTTGATGTATTTCTTATTCCTTACTTTCTTCGTTTTACTTTGGATAATCGTGATACAATCAGCAAAGGAAAATAAAGAACGGTGATTAAATGTCTCTATCAAGTAGAAATAGCTTATGTAGACCAATTCATGTGTGGGATAACTCAAACCTCATTTTTTCCCATTTGCCCTTCTATTGGAATCCCGAAAAAAATGATTCTTGAACTTGTAAGCTAAACAGCATTCTCAATTTTTTTAATGTAAGCTTTAAATAAAACCATATTGTCTTAAAGATGGATTTTATATAAATCAAAATCTAGGCTCCTTCCTTTGCTGATGAGAGAACTGCTAATTTTTATGACATTTTCAGTCATTTGTTTTAAAATATCCTACCTGGAATATGCAGTGAAAAGCAAACACTTTTGTTCCTTGTTTGTCTGGGCTTTACTGTTTGGTTTGTTTCTCAGTTACATATGTTTACCAGATAGTATTTAGAAATTGAAAACTACCATGATGCACACTGAAAGGGTTGTAGTATTTCTAACAAGAAGGAAAGAAAGAATGTAATTAAAAAACTTAAAATTTTGACAAGAAACACACAAATATTCTTACTAGCTTAAGTAATGTTGTCATGAAGTATTAATTGCATACTTCCGGGTTCTGAATCTATTTTAGCTAATTTAGAAAGATTAGAAACAAATCCAGATATCTTTGATGTCTGCCCAATAGCATTATTTTCCTTTTCTTTTTATTTATAGCTCTTCTTTTGTTTTACTCCCTTGTGAGTTCACATTATACATACATGCATAGCCTTTTTCCTATAAAAATAAGATCACAGCATCCACAATGTTCTGCAGCTTCCTCTCTTTACTTTCAATTCAGACGAACTTCCTTCAGCTATCTAAGAAGTTACTTGGTAAATAACATGCAAAGGATAAAAAAATGTTCATACTGTGCAACTTCATGTACCTTAAAAAGATGTCCCCTCACTTCACAAACCCAATGTCTATCAAAAGCACAGGCCTGATTATCATTTTTTATTAATACATTAAATTGACATTAAAAACTCTGAAAGATACATGTGAGTATACCACTTTTTAAAGTGTGCACACGTCATACCCCTTTGTACTTCGAGATTTCACTTGCTCATTTGTGAAAGGATGTTCATTATAGCATTGTTTATAACATAGAAACAATGTAAGGTTTAGCCACCAAGTTCTATTTAAATAATGATACACTCATACAATGGAACAGTATAAACTTATTTAAGTAAGGCAGATATTTGTGCTCTAGATCTCAAAACTTTGTTACATATTGTTAAGTAAAATCTATTCACCAATGTTCATTATCACCTCGGTTTCTTATGGCTTCAGTTTTCTTTCTAACTTTGAGAACGAGTAGAAATACAGCTTTTCTCCCCCAAAGAACTAGCATTTGGCTCAATGCCACATAGAGATATTTGAAGTCTAACTTTATTATGTGCTAAATTCTCATTGAAATCGAGCCTCTTTTTTAAAATTTATTTATTTTCTATACAGCAGGTTCTTATTAGTTACCTATTTTATACATATTAGTGTATACATATCAATCCCAAATGCCCAATTCATCCCACCACCACCACCACCCTGCTAATCTCCCTCAGTGTCCACGTTTGCTCTCTACATCTGTGTCTCTATTTCTGCCTTGCAAACCAGTTCATCTGTACCATTTTTCTACACTCCACACATATGTGTTAATATACAATATTTTTCTCTTTCTGACTTACTTCACTCTGTATGAGTCTCTAGGTCCGTCCACATCTCTACAAATGACCCAATTTTGTTCTTTTTGTGGCTGAGTAATATTCCATTTTATATATGTGCCACATCTTCTTTGTCTGTCCTTGGGCATTTAGGTTGCTTCCATTACCTGGTTATTGTAAATAGAGCTGCAATGAACATTGGGATTCATGTGTCTTTTTGAATTACGATTTTCTCTGGGTATATGCCCAGTAGTGGGATCACTGGGTCGTATGGTAGTTCTATTTGTAGTTTTTTAAGGAACCTCCATACTGTTCTCCATAGTGGCCATATCAATTTACATTCCCACCAACAGTGCAAGAGGGGTCCCTTTTCTCCACACCCTCTCCAGCATTTGTTGTTAGTAGATTTTCTGATGATGCTCCTTCTAACTGGTGTGAGGTGATACCTCACTGTAGTTTTGATTTGCATTTCTCTAATGATTAGTGATGTTGAGCAGCTTTTCATGTGCTTCTTGGCCATCTGTATGTCTTCTATGGAAAAATGTCTAGGTCTTCTGCCCATTTTTGAATTGGGTTGTTTGTTTTTTTCATATTGAGGTACATGAGCTGTTTATATATTTCAGAGATTAATCCTTCGTCCATTGATTCGTTTGTAAATATTTTCTCCCATTTTGAGGGCTGTCATTTCATTTTGTTCATAGTTTCCTTTGTTGTGCAAAAGCTCTTAAGTTTCATTAGGTCCCATTTGTTTATTTTTGTTTTTATTTCCATTATTCTAGGAGGAGGGTCAAAAAAAGATATTGCTGTGATTTATGTCAAAGAGTGTTCTGCCTATGTTTTCCTCTAAGAGTTTCATAGTGTCTGGTCTGACATTCAGATCTTTAATCCATTTTGAGTTTATTTTTGTGTATGGTGTTAGGGACTGTTCTAGTTTCATTCTTTTATGTGTAGCTGAAACTTCTGCATGAGAAAATTCTTTTCATTATTTCTTCACATGATTTCTCACATCCACGTCTTCCATTCTGTTATCACTCCAGTCCACACTATTTCTGCTGACTTAGTATCTGCTCGCTACACTGTAATTCTCCCTGAACCCATTTAGTTAAGTTGACATTGTGCTTCCCCAAAACACAGCCACTCTGATCCTACACATACTGAATAAAAATGAATGTGCATGATTACAGAGTAAAACGCATCTCCCAAAAACATTACTTATTTTGTCACATGCTCAAAAGAATATGACTCCTTTAAAAATTTATTTAGCGCCCTGCATCCCTTTCAACCCAAACCTTCCACAATTTATCCCCAACGCTACCAGTTTACTTTTTTTTTTTTTTTTTTTTAAGTCTCTGCTCTTACCAGGGTATCGTGACTCCATATGTCAAGGGAAATTGTATCTCCATCTACATCTTATTCAGAAAATTGATGCCATTCTCTTCTACCTATCACTCATCTAAATCCCATCTAACCTTCAAAGCCCTGCTAAAGATACATCTCCTCTTGGAAATGTAACATTTTTACAAATATGTATCAAATAAACTCAATATGTTAGGGACTTTACCAGGACATCACTGGATATTCAAGAGAGAGACTCTCTTTCCCTGAGATACCATAAAATTCAGAAAAAGGTGCATATCCAAGCATTTCCTATGAATTTCTATAGTGATTAACACCTGTGTTAACAATTTGGCTGTTGTACAATTAAAGGTATCACTAACCAGTTCATTTTTTCATTCACTTGATAAATATTTATGGAGTCCTTACTTCATGCCTGGCACTGTTCTGGGTGGTGAAGATACAGCCATGAACAAAACAGCTCCTCTTCTCAAAGAGCTCACAGTCTAGTGGGTGGAAACAGCTAATAATAAATAAACGCATCAGTTGTATAAACTGAGCACGTGGATGTTGGTGATAAGTACCAGAGACGAAAATAAAGTACGGGAAGGGGAATAAGGTGCATATGGATATTTTGTACCAAGGGGTTAAAAGAGTCCCTATTACCTAATTTTTCAGCAGAACCCTGACAGAAGTGAGTGAGCAAGCCATGGTGGCATCTTGAGAGAAGTCACCCAGACAGTGGAAAAGCAAACGCAAAAAAAAGCAGGCCGAGTCAACAATGTCTGTGGTGTTTTCCAGATGCCAGTGCGCAGGACAGGGTGAGGGAAATGGAAACAGCTGGGTGCAGGGTTAATAATGTTTTTATCCTGCCTCCCCAGCTCCCGGGTAAACTTCTTTGACTACAGAACTGTCTTAGACACACATTTTAAATCTTCCATGGAACGTACTGTGCGATCCTGCACTCAGTAGACATTTAAAAACATAGCTATGGGTTTCCCTGGTGGCACAGTGGTTGAGAGTCCGCCTGCCGATGCAGGGGACACGGGTTCGTGCCCCGGTCCGGGAAGATCCCACATGCTGCGGAGCGGCTAGGCCCGTGAGCCATAGCCGCTGAGCCTGCGCGTCCGGAGCCTGTGCTCTGCAACGGGAGAGGCTACAAAGGTGAGAGGCCCACGTACCACAAAAAACAAACAAAAAAACAAACAAACAAACAAAAAAAAACCCATAGCTATGATGAGGCATTGACATTTACATGTAAAGAAATTTGCTATGAACATCTTGATGTTCATCAAATGAAAACAATTTACCCCTGGATACATGAACTGTAGGCCAACTGAATGACCCTATCTATCACAAATTCATAAAACTTACGTCAAAGCAGACTTTCCTAAAAGTTATATGCTCTCTCTGTTTGCCATATTTCCCCCCAAATTACTGTAGCATTCTAAATCTTTTTTTTTTATTGTACTTAGTTAATTTTTTAACTTCTTAATCTCCGTTATTTCAGTTTTTAAAAATCAATCAACGATTACACCCTTTGGCTGTCTACTTTTTTTTCTTTCTTCAGACACACTGTTTGCAACTTCAGGCTGTCCTGTGACACAGATATTAGTATGCAGTAATGTGTTAAAGAGACATGGGTTGAATGCAGACTATACACAGATGCTTATCTAGGTACTGGGATGCGAAGACAGGGCTGAGATTCGAGCATAGGTGTTGGAATTAGGGAACGCTGTCTGATTTGTAATCCCTCTACTAGCTGGGAGACCACATTTATGAAAGAAAGATAATAATAATAAACTTACAGACCTCTTGCAAGTCTTAAGAAATTTCATATAGAATACTTAATATAAACCTGTAACAGAGTAAAGACTCAAGAAGTATTTATTTTAAATTCTTTAAATAATTATATATCTAATATGCTATAATTTTACTCATACATAAAGACAATAAGATGAGCAACTTAAACCTCACGTTTTCTCCATTCCTCCCGTCTCCTGAACTTTGTTCCCAGGTATATTTTTACCTGAACATTGACCCCGTGCCTATAATCAATGAATCCAGAACAGAACCTTCTTCTGTGTTGATACAGTCTCTGCCTTATGATACACAGTACTTCCATCATTACCCATGTGTCTGTAAAGCCCTCACAATGGAAACAAAATATAGAAATAGCTTTCTAAACGATCTTTCTGCCTCTGGCCTTCCTCCTCTCCAATGTGTATAGTATATCATCCAACATTAGTCGTCTTTATTATTAGTTGCATGAATAAAGAAAGCAAAGAAACTGATATGTTAGAAACACCAAGCTGGCATAAAAAAAAAGAAAATTCTGCCATTTGTGAAAATATACATGGACCTGGACGACATCATGCTAAGTGAAATAAGCCAGACACAGAAAGACAAATACGGGATGATCTCATTTACATGTAGAATCTAAAAAGGTTGAAATCCTAAAACCAGAGAATAGAACAATGGTTGCACAGATCGGGAGATGGGGAGGATATTGAGCAAAGAGTACAAACTTTCAGGGGTAAGATAATTAAGTTCTAGGGAATTAATGATGACTATAGTTAGTAATACTGCATAGTATACTTGAAATTTGTTATGAACTTCAGTATTTTCACCACAGAAAAGTGAGATGTGAGGTGATGGATGTGTTAATTAAATTGATTGTAGTAATCACTTCATATTACAATGTACATGTGTATATCAAATCATCATGTTATACATATACACCTATGCGTGTATACACACACACAATTTTTATTTGTCAAAAAATAAAGAAAAATGTCAGGCTGGCAAGCTCACTGGGTTCTTCATTATTAAACGATGTGCTTTTCTTTAGCCTGGTTTCTCTGAGTGGAAGTTTGGGGACAAGCTCTTCTTCAACTGCGCCGCACACGCTTCCCTACAGTGAAAATGATTAGCTACCACAGGTGGGTCACGGGGCTACCGCGAGACAGATGAGAAGATGCTAAGCCAATCCCCCTCCCCTGGGCTGTACTGGGAAGGTTTTACTTTAGATTTTCTCTACCTCCTTCTTTAGGGACTTTTCCTTTCCTTCATTACTTGCACCTAAGATCACAGGTCAAATTTGTGCTCTGCCTCTTGCCACTTACTTAGAAATTTTATCAACAGTGTGCTTTACAAGTCTGATTTGGAAATCTAAAATGCCCATGTTTTAGTCCTCAATTGTTTCCAAAATCTCAGGTAAGAAGCATAATCGGATATAATTGCAAAGCATTTTGAAATCAAAAGCTCCTAAAATGTCCTTTATTAACTACAGAATTAAAATGTGCCATTGTTGGCGGAAATGTTCTGGTCCATTTTCATTTGTTTTACCTAACGGTGAATGAACATAAAACTAACTGGGACATAAGACAGCACTGTGACAATGATGAATATTAATTTTTCATGTATTATGTTTGACTTGGTTTTGCTGTTTGGCCAAGAAAGGCTAATATCAAGAGAAATAACTTGAGACAGTCTTGAGAACTATACTGTTTTGAATTACCTTTAACCATTCAAATACAGTTTATAGTTATCTAATTAAATTGTAAGTTAATTATCCTATGGTGATTTTGTGGGTTTTAACAAAGTAAGCAACATGATGTTGTCTCCATTATTTCTTCATTCTATATGTGATGAAATCAAGTTTTGGCTTTAAGAATGAATAGCTAGGGCTTCCCTGGTGGTGCAGTGGTTGAGAGTCCGCCTGCCGATGCAGGGGACACGGGTTCGTGTCCCGGTCCAGGAAGATCCCACATGCCGTGGAGCGGCTGGGCCCGTGAGCCATGGCTGCTGGGCCTGCGCGTCCGGAGCCTGTGCTCCGCAACGGGAGAGGCCACAACAGTGAGAGGCCCGCGTACCACAAAAAAAAAAAAAAAAAAAAGAATGAATAGCTAAAGCTACATAATATGTATTTCAGCTGTTAACTGATATTATCTACATGTCAACCTTCTATTAATAACGTCTCATCCTTTTTTCTGAAGTGAAAATATAAAACGCTTACTCCAGGGGCCAGTGCTGCTTTATTGTCACTTAGCTGTAATTCTTTTGTTTGCCTTCTGCTTACAGTGCCTGCCTATTTCCCTATTATCCTGCAAAGCACAGTAGATGAACTGGAAACCCAAAACCTTTCTTTCAATTTGAAAAGCTCTGCCTTTTGACAAGTAGCTTTGAAAGAAGATGGTGGTCCTAAGAAAAATGCTCTAGAATGGGGAACAGTAATCACTCTTCCATTTTTCTTTTATATAAAAATTTCTTGCTAATTTTATGAGAGATATAGGTATTTTTTATTTGGAAAAGCACTTGTTTTCTTACCGATAGTACAAAAGAAGATTCTGTTGCTGAATGTCTGTTGATTTTGTCTTGTTTTCTGTTTATGTGCTCTTAGGTTTCATTTGAGTGAAAGATTTTCAAAATATAAGACGGGACTCCAGCCACAGGTAACAAAAGCAAAATTAGACAAGTGCGATTACATCACACTAAAAAGCTTCTGCACAGCCAAGGCAAAAATCAACAGAGTGAAAAGGTGGAGTACAGATAGGAGAAAATATCTGCAAAACATATCTGATAAAGGGCTAATAACTAAAATACATAAAGAACTCGTACAACTCAATAGCAAAAAAGATAACTAACCTGATTTTAAAATGGACTAAAGACTTGAATAGACATTTCTCCAAAGGCAACATACAAATGGTCAACAAGTTTATGAAAAAATGCCTAACACCACTAATCACTGGGGAAATACAAATCAAAACCTCAGTGAGATAACACCTCACACCTGTTAGAATAGCTATTGTCAAAAAAGAAAAAAAAGAGAGAGCAAAACAGCAAGTGTTGATGAGGATGTTAAGAAATCAGAAACCCTGCTCACGGTTGGTAGGGATGCAAAACGCTGCAGCTGCTGTGAAAAGTACGTTGGTTCCTCAAAAAATTAAAGACAGAACAACTTTATGATTCACTGATTCCTCTCTGGTTATTTACCCAAAAAAACTGAAATCAAGGAAATGGTAGTACTTCTGTGTTCATGCAGCCCTATCCCCAATAGCCAAGATGTATATAAAACCTAAATATACATTTGCAGAGGAATGAATTAAGAAAATGTGGTATATATGTTCAATGGATTATTATGCAGCCTTAGAAACAAAGAAATCCTGCCATGTTAGAAAACATGGATGCACCCTGAGGACATTACGCTAAGTGAATTAAGTCAGTTACAGAAGGACAAATACTGCACATTTCAACTTATATGAAGTACCTAAAATAGACTTCAAAGAAGCAAAGAAAAAAATGGGTTGTCCCAATTTTTCTCAAAACTTTCTAACAAAGCAGAGAATTTATATAAGCAAGGAAGAAAATGGTGGTTGCCAGGGGCTGGGGTAGAAGGGGAAATGGGGAGTTGCTAATAAACATGTATGAAATTTCAGTTATGCAACATGAATAAGTTCTAGAGATCGGATGTACAGTACTATACTTATAACAAAATTGTATTGCAGACATGAAAATCTGTTAGGAGGATAGACCTCATGTTAAGTAATCTTACCAAAATACTTTAAAAAAATTTTTAAGAGGCCAAACAATTAAATAAAAAAAGGGGGCTTCCCTGGTGGCGCAGTGGTTGAGAGTCCGCCTGCCGATGCAGGGAACACGGGTTCGTGCCCCGGTCCGGGAGGACCCCACATGCCGCGGAGCGGCTGGGCCCGTGAGCCATGGCCGCTGACCCTGCGCGTCCGGAGGCTGTGGTCCGCAACGGGAGAGGCCACAGCGGTGAGAGGCCCGCGTACCGCAAAAAAATAAATTAAAATAAATAAATAGAGGGCCCAGCACATTTCTTTGCCCACAACCCTCCTCCCTTCTCTAACCACAGAAAATGTCAGAAAAGTCTGAGACAATCAGAGGCAGAGCCACAACTCTCTCTAAAGTGGCAGCAGCAAGCAACGTGTTTTATCAGTTTTCATCGAAATTTTTTACTAAAGCAGAGTATTCTAAAGGTCAGTGGAAGAGATTAAATGTAACCAGAGGGTGCTGAATGGTCCATCCTGAAGCAGACAGTTACAAAGCTGAAAATATATTATTTTGTAGCCTTCAAGTAAATGGGGATTTGGCATTCTACATTCTGTACCACAGTTTGTATAAATATAGGTATGTGTTTAGAGCTATAAATAGACTTGCCTCATACAACTGTTCAGTTTAAGTTCACAATCCTTGAAAACTTATACCATGTTTTACAGAACACAGAATTTTTGACTTTTTTCCCTATATAATGACTTTTCACCCAAAACACACTAAATAAGTACACTGTAAAAGTGCTACTTCTAGGATATGGCTTTAGGCAGACATATTCAATTGACTCGTCACCTCACGTCTAGTCAGCATATTGAAATACGTACGAAGTAAGCCCCCTATATGAAAAAACCCCAATGCTTTTCTTTGGGTACATGTGCCAAACAATAGCAACAAAATAGTAGCACATGAGCTTATGTACAAGTGCTGTTTCCACAAGTTTTGTAGGGCTCACGTTTTTAGCCTTTATTTTGCCCTAATGGCATTTTTTTCTCTTTTACCTTTATCAGCGAAAGAGAATGAATTCAAGTGCACATACCTCAAGAAGAGTGGATATACTCTTAAATTTCATTGTGCCTTCCACTGATCACCTTTACAAATGTTTCTCAATGGCTAAAGGCTAAAAACTGGAGAGGGAAACTTCTCCGCAAAACAGTCTTTAGAATCAGATTTATTTTAGCAAAAAAATGACACGCATTCTGAACCAGAGCTAAACTCTCTGTTCAAATTGTGTAAAATTCTATCCTGGGAGAGAAATGAGGCTGGGTGTCTTTTCAAAAGAAGGCTCTGCAGAAAACCCTGTGGGTAGGCACAATTACCCTTGGCCTCCTCTGCACCTTTATTACTCCAGCTAGTGCTACTGTGATAGCTCTTATCACGCTGGGTCCCGCCATGGAATCAGTGGCCTACATCCCTGGTTATCCTATTAGACATTTGGGCTCCTTGAGATTAGGCAGTTTCTATCAATTTTCTGTGTTGTTTCTTATCAAAGTGTGACTATTTCAAACAGTGTTCAGTGCATAATGGCTACAAGAAACAATCATTGAATTAAAATGTATGACTGCAAAATAACTGATGTGGTGAGAGATGTTCCCCTTTCCCAGGTAAAGTGGGAAAACCAGCAATGTTCTCACATGGAGATGATAAGAGATAATCAGGAAGCCTCTCACTGAGAGGATGATTTCGAGTTCTGGGAGGCCAGTGGAATGCTGGGATTGCTTCTATGAACATTGGCGCCAGCCACTTCCCATTTTATTTTACAGAAGAAAAAGCCTCTCCCCCTTCTACCTTCCAAACTGCTACTTTAGCTTTATCACATTTGTTTACTTAAGACTGCAAGAGGTTTTGTTTCCATCTTTTTTGGTCCATCCTTCTGTCTGTCCTTCTTCCCTGCTCTGTTCTCTAATATTTTTTCCTGATTCTTCCCTCATTTTTCTGTGTATTTACCCAAAGGAGAGCAACTTTCTCTTTTACATCGTTTGTCATCGAATTTCCATCTCAATAGTGTTGGCATGTGGCAGAGTATCAGAAATAGTTGTTAGAAGACAGTACATCTATTTTTCTAAAATAAAAGTTGGAAAAAGTCTTTTCCCAGAATTCTAAGTTTCCTCCTCTTTTTTTCTTGCCGTTTCCCTTTTCTTTCTATACTATTTTATTATGTGGAACAATTTGTTCTCGGTTTTGTTTGTTTGTTTGTTTTTACAGAGACCATTCAGTAATGTAGTTTCAATGAACAAATACATCGTAACAATACAATCTGTTTTTGTTCTACTATTACTTAATGTGACTGATAGAATTAAATACACATAGCACAAGGAATATGGTCAATATATTGTAATAACTTTATATGGAGGCAGATGGCTACTAGAGTTATCACAGTGATCATTTTGTAATGTATTTAAATGTTCAATCACTATGTTGTACCCCTGAAACTAAATATGTCAACTATATTTCAATGAAAAAATAAATTAAATTTGTTGAAAACCAAAATACATACATACACACACACATACAGGTGACTCTTGAAGAACACAGGGGTTAGGAGCGCCAACCCTCACAGAGCTGAAAATCCATGTAACTTTACAGCTGGCCCTCCATACAGGTGGTTCCACAACCTGAGATTCAACCAACTGCCCGTTTTGTAGTACTGCAGCACGTATTTATCAAAAAATATCCATGTATAAGTGGATCTCCACAGTTCAACCCATGTTGTTTAAAGGTCAACCGTACTTGCTGTTTCTTTGAAATCCTCCTCCCTTGGATTCAGCTTTTTTTAATTTTATTTTATTTTTTTGTGGTACGTGGGCCTCTCACTGTTGTGGCCTCTCCTGTTGCGGAGCACAGGCCCCGGACGCGCAGGCTCAGCGGCCATGGGTCACGGGCCCAGCTGCTCCGCGGCATATGGGATCTTCTCGGACCGGGGCATGAACCCGTGTCCCCTGCATCGGCAGGCGGACTCTCGACCACTGCGCCACCAGGGAAGCCCTTACTGTGTTATTTTTAATTCAAAAAATACGTAGCATGTCCAGATACATGATAAGCATATGGTCAACATTTTAAACAGACATATAAATTAAAGTGAACCTATTATGGAAAAACAAAATAACAAGTACATTTAGGACGTCTGGGCCTCTGTATATGTGAGAAAACATCCTTGGCATAGTTAGACACATTCTTTTTTTTTTTTTTGGTGGTACGCGAGCCTCTCACTCTTGTGGCCTCTCCCGTTGCGGAGCACAGGCTCCGGACGCACAGGCCCAGCGGCCAGGGCTCACGGGCGCAGGCGCTCCACAGCATGTGGGACCCTCCCGAACCGGGGCACGAACCAGTGTCCCCTGCATCGGCAGGCGGACTCTCAACCACTGCGCCACCAGGGGAGCCCCTGGTTAGCCATTCTTAATCAGGAAAACCTTTCTCCAGAGAGGGGGATTCCTAAGCTACTGGAGGAATGGGAGAGAAGGATAGCACATTTAGAGACTTGAGAGAGGCTGGACATGTCCTGTTGAAGGTGTAGCTTGGGGAAAATGGTCTAAGGTGTCTTATGACGGATTAAAGAGTCCATGTTCCTTCTAGAAAACTTCCTGTAAATCTCTCTGGAGGAAAGCATATATAACCTTTATAGAAGCCTGGAGCGTGTCTTCCTCGTGAACTTTATGGCATCTGACGTCACGAATGGATATTCCCCACCCAGCGATGCTTACAACATTCTTGCTACTGGGAAATACCCCAGATATTAAGGGCTCAGCCGAAAATATTCTCGGCCTCATTTAGTCATTCCAAACAGGCCACTGACATCTGAAATTAGAAATAAAAGGGCTGAAGCACTTCAAAGATGACAAATTCCACTGATATGCTTATTTCCCCACGGAAAAGAAATAGTATTTCAGCATGGCAGCTGCTCCAGATTCTGAAACAGGCCACATGTTTTGTGACAGCTGCTGACACAAGCAATTTCCTCTGATTATATCTTCCAGTATATTTCATACAGAAGGAGCCAAGTCTTCTCTAGCAGACTGAATTTTAAGTAAAAAGATGGCCCCATTTTGTTTTCTCAGTGTGCATATAAAGCAACAACAAACCCTATTAATGTTTTTAAACAATTTACAGAATGTGAACAAAGCACACAATAAAAAGTGTTGCAAAATTATCTAAAATGTTTTCTTGGGTTGTCATAACAATAGAAGAATGTGCACTTTTAAGAACTATATAAAACCTCCACCTCTGAGAATCCAGGCCTGGCATCTCTGGCACAATGAAGCTCATTAATTCACTTCCCCATATGCAGCCCTTCTGCTCTCAACTCATACTGGTCAAGAACAAAAACCAGACACGATATTCAATTTGATTCAATTTTTAAAAGATGTTTAAAATCTTTTAGAAAGCACTGAAGAGATTTCTAAATACATGCAAATAGTGGATGTGATTTTAGGAGATTCCTTCTGCTATGGAAGACTGAGAACAAACTTACATAATCAATGGAGGAAAAAATGGTACTCTCTGGGGAAGAAAAGCACAGATGCCCAAAGGGAATGGAGGCATGTTTGCCAAAAATGTGAAGCTCTGAAGCACATCTTCCAGGAAGAAGACAACAGAAGTTCTTTGTAACACAGGTATCCTGCTCTGGAAATGGTCCAAACAAGCTCAGGTGGTGATCTTCTTGGAATCAGCCTTTTCCTTTTCTATGCCAGGGATGATTCAAACTTCTATTGGATGGCAACAGACTCAGAAAAAACCATTGTCCTCCCTACCCTGGTTCTACCTCCACAGTCTTGCTGAATCCTTGTTTTTAGAAGGAAAGTAGTCAGTCTTGGTTAGTAACACTATAGTGATGTGACCTCAGTCCATACTGGAGGTTGTCTTCATCACTTTATTCTGTAGGATTCCCACATGCATCCAGACTTTCCATGTTTTACATCAATTTCAACGTGGAATACTATTCCAACATGGTTGGATTATAATAGGCTTTAACCTAAAATTTTATACAGAAAAATGTGTCCCTCTTTAACATTAAATGACATTTACTATTTAATGACATTTACAATGATACACCTAGCCTTTTGCCTTTTTTTTTTCCTATGGATAAAAAGGAACAACACATCAAAGGTAAAGGTTTGGCTAGAACCTATATTGCCTAAATCTTATGTTAAATGTCTTTCACACCTTGCTCTTTTATTCGGAACAATGACCTCTTAAAAAGATATCATACAGAGAAATAAGTATCCTAATAAGAATAAACTAGAAATGTGTCCTAGTTAGAATTAATCAAGTACCATCTTGGATAAAGGTGAACAATGAAATGTGATCATTTGGCAATACACTGAGCTGAGAAATATGTAGTCCTAGTTGGTGGATCATACATTGTACATGGCATACATACAGCTTGAAGAGAACCTGGTTAACATTTTCCAGACTCATGTGGAGGTGATGGAGTACACAAACCGAGATTCATTCCATATTAGAATTCTAAGATTGAAAGCTTTCTTCAAGACCATCCAGTTCAACTACCAGTCTACAGTCTGAATACCATTTCTAGTATCTCTTCCATGATGTTACCCATCATATATTTGAATCCACTAGAGTACTTCTTAGTTGCAAGTAATACAAACCCAACTAAATAGCTTAAATAATAAAATTATTTTATTGGTTCATATACCTAAATTTAAGAAGGTTGGATTTCAAGGAAGTCTTAATCCAGTGGCAAAACAAGACCACCATGCCCCCACCTTCTATCCATGTCTCTGTTTGGTACTCCATGGTGTCAAATCCTCCTAAAGTCAATTCCTCTCATTGTTAGCAAAGAGCCAACATCCTCCAGGGCAAAAAGCTACCTTCTTCTTACCCAGAAGGAACTTTGGCCTGCCAATCAAAGCAAAGCCCCAGGCTTGCTATGACAGACTACCTTATGTCACATGCTCATTCAATGGCCCATTACTGTGGCTCAAGGGTTGAATCAGCTTTTTGGCTTAGCCTTGAGCATGTTCTCCACTCTCAGTACCAAGACTGAAGTTCACTTTTTAAGGACTACATGGATCCTCACTGATAAATCATGGAGCTCTGATGCAAAGCGAGGGAGACAGGATACAGGGCCACAGTGTTGAATGAATCCAATGATAGGGACTTCACTACTTGCCGAAACTGTTCCTTCTGTCTTTCGGTGTATCTGAGAGTCAGAAGGTTTAACAACCATTCATTCAGACATTTTAAGTTCTAAATAATTTTTCCCACTTCAATTTTCAAAAGCAAAGCATTAAAATAATCATTCCTCTACTAAATTTTCATCACCCTAGAAGAGGAGTTCTCTTAAATGAGAAATTTGACCTACTACATACTACTGTTTTTATCAAAGAGGCATTACTAAAAAGATGAGGACATTGATGGTAATTGTGGCTGAGTTAGTAGTATGTTTTATATAGTTCACTTCTATTTGAGCCGATGGTAAAGCTGCAGCTGACACTTGTAATTTGGAAGCTAATCGCCAAATTTTAGTCATGGGGTAACAGATATATTTTTTTAAATGTACGTGCTCTCATAATATCCAGAGAATGACACATTTGTGCCTGTGTATTTATTCCCCCATACCGGCTAGGGGTAACTCAGACCATCTAAGTTGTTATTTACACATTCTTATTTTACTTATGACTCTCATGTTACCAAGAAAATTCTGCTTTTATTTGTTGCCTTGCCAACCAAAGATTTAGTTTCCTGACTTGTTAAGCTAGGCCATACCCCAAACAATTTGAAAGCTAGGAAAACTGAATCCTCAACTTCCCCTTTAGGCTTCAGATCTTCTCAGACAAAACTATCTGCCTGACTTATACATTTGCGACTTTAAATTGAAGCTTTGATTGTTCACGTGACTCACTTTCTCATTCAGATCATCTTTCCCAGATACACTGTATGAGTCAGTGCAGGGAGAAACTTGACTGCTTAGCAAGAGGAAAAAAGAAGCTAAAAAACTATTCTTTAAAAATAACTGTTAAAACCTCTAGATGAAATATTCTTTAATGTAGATTTTAATGCATGAAGCCACAGAAGCTTGCAAGTTTCCGAAAACAGAAAACGTCTCATTCTTATTGTACCCCCGGTGCCAGCACACGGTAGGTATTCATACATGTTAGATGAATAAATAAATCTGACAATCTATTGACATATTCTCACAGTTTAACAGATTTCCTCCACTAAACTTGCTAGGTGAAAATAATGATTTGGTGATTTTAAATTATTCTTATAAGTAAAATGCCAAGTGGATCAAGTGAAAGAATATCTTGTCCATTATTTTCAATTATTTACTGCTACCATGAAACTCAAAACAAGCACTGGATAGTAGAGCTGGCGAGGACGACAAATGTTTTGCTGCTTTGGGGCTTGGTGTGGCAGATGTGCGGACATCATTAAAGGGTTTCTTTAGACATATCATCTAAGCTCTGCCAGGCATTACCCTTACACTCTTGCTGGCATCGCTTTTGCATAGCAGCATCTGACTCTATCATCTATGTGAGATTCTTCCATATTCTACAGCCTGGGAAACAAATGGACTGTATTTGGCAGCAGGGAGATTGAGTGCCATATCAAGAAACAACAACGTACAGAGTGAGAAGACCTCTCTCTCAATGCAGAGAAATCTTTGATTTTAACAAGTCTATATATGACAATGACTAGTTCAAGGCTTAGTAAATTACATGCTTTCAAAGCCCCTTCTAGTTCTAAAATTATAAAATGTAATGTATGGCCACTACTTAAAGAAGGTTTGACATAGAAAATAATTTGAAACCATGTTGGGTAAAGGCACTAATTCACTGTTCAGCCATGAAACTATGAAACTGTAATAAATTACAGCACAAAATCTTTAATATCTTGCACCATTCAGCGGGCCATTTCATAAATTATTGTAGCTATCTCATGCTAATAACAATGTTTGACTACAGTGATGAACATTTGGTTTTATTTTTTTATGTGAAATAAAAACTGACTTGTCAATCACACCTCTACCTTTAATACATGTGTACTAATATCCTCACTTGATAATACAGAGCTCCGAATTACACTAAAAATGTGCCTGTGTACAATTCCATCTTCCATTTCCCTTTGTAAAATCACAGAATGTATCATTATCAAAGTGTAAAGCTTTATCATGTGAACAAATACCTTCAGACAGTGCCAACGCAACAGTCATCCAGTGCATATAACTCACAACAATGATAGGAGGTCGGAGAGTCTGAATTAGAAAATGAGTTAAAGCAAGCTCATACAGGCTTACTAAAGAGAAATTTTTCTCACAGATGGTATTCCTCATAGAGCCTTATCTTGGGTGGAGAAATAAGAAGTTTAGAGTTTGGGGGCTTGAGGAGTAACAGTGTGAGTAATGCCATCTGTCATTTAACTGCTGGGTTCTAAACATCTCCAGCAAGCTCATGCTCATGACTGTGCAACTTGTTTGGGCCAACAAACTGGGTTTGTACTTGCAGTCCTATCATTAATCCTGTTATATAAAAACAAGTTTGTCTGGCCACTGTACGACTTAGAGACAAGACAATCTCTCTTTAGTCAGTGCACAGTTATGAAGCTCTGCTGCTCAGAACACTTGAACCTCAGCATCTCCTGAATTCTTTTTCCCCAGAGTATTTTATGTTCAGTCAACTTGTTACTGCCACATTCCTGATGAGACATGTAGACGAATACATACACAATAGGAGTTGATTGAGATGGATAGCTCTGGGAGGAGATAAAATTGACTTCATGTGGACTAAATCAAGCCCTTGGGAGATTTTCACATGCTAATCCTAAATGATAAAAGCAACCCACAGAAAGTGACTTAAGGTATTGGACTTTTTCCTTAGATGCAAAGAGTGCATTGTACTGTCAGTAGGCTGTCCCTCCGCCATAAATCCCTATCAGTGCTTATTCATAATCACCAACAAGGCCAACAGGATGCTATGTTCCCATCCAGTCCATCTTTACATAATTCATAATATATTTATACAGAAGTTTCTATGATTTTTTTTATGTCTGTGTAAGCACTTTTATCTCTTCTCATCATAAACATCACTGTTACAATGACAAAATATTTTATCCAGTTCAATGGATTTACTATTGGCTCTTTCCAGTTGTTTCTGGTACTCTGCTACAGATAAACAACTCCCGGCAGGCAAATTTTTCCAGCTTTAGATTCTTCCCCTTAAAATGAGTCTTTAAAAGTGTTGTTATTTAGAAAAAGGCTAGTTATCAATTTTATGGCTCTTGAAAGTTGCTGTCATGGTTCTTCCAAAAGGAGAGGATCAATTTTCACTAAGACAGTAATATAGGAGTGTTCTGTTTTCACTGTACTTCTCCAGGGGATGACACTTTCCCTACAATTGCTCTTAGTAAAAGCTAACATGTATTTAGTACTTAGAGATGTGACACTGCAGAGCATTTTGGTGTATTATCTCTCTTAATTCCAGAAAAACTGTATGAAGTAGGTGCTATTTTTGTCCCTACTTCACAGCTAAAGCAACGGATTACAGAGAGGCATAGTAATTTGCCCAACTTCACAAAGCCTTTAAAGTGAAGTCTCATCTCAGGTGCAACTGGCCAAAATCCATGCTCTTAACCTATAGATTGTGCTGCCTATATTTCTTCATATAAACTGTTCAAACATTTGTCTATTTACTGGTCACGTTTTACTATTAATCTATACCTTATTTCTATTTGGTATGCAACAAATATGTCAACCTGCTTCTTCCTTCATATTCCAAATCAGTGGTCCACTAGTTAAAATCTAAATTCTAAAATTTAGAGTACAGACATTATGGGAGATCAATCAGGATGGTCCAGTAAGAGGATGTGGAGCTCACCTCTCACCACGAACACATCAAAAAATACATCTACATGTGAACAATTCTCACTGAAAACTAACTGGAAACTGGCAGCAGGACCCTCCCACCCTCCCCCATACAACCAAAGCTGTAGGAAAGATGTACACATAATGTACACATAATTGGGCAGAGAGGAAAGAAAAGCAATCGTTCGGGACCTGTGCTTCTGGGAGGGGACTCAGGAAAAGGGAGAATACACGGACTAACAACCATCCTGGCAAGTTGGAGAGAAGACTGCTATAGCTCCTGCCAGGTTTCCTGTGACCACCTCAGTGTTTTTACCCCAGCCCAAGCCAAGTGAACTCTCCAGCCCCACTCACTCCATGTCACAGTGTGGCACTGGGTATGGGGTGGCAACAACTGCAGAGAAGACTCACTGTGGGATACAGATGCAACCCTGTCCTGAGACAGCACCTGGGTGGTACAGCGGCAGCCACTGCTGGCACTTAATCCAGTACCGCATCAGAAGAAGCCCAGCACTGTGACGGTAGCCACCCACCACGGCTCGTGCCCCAATATATGCTCAGAGTTCCACACAGGCCCTGCCTGCCCTGCAGTGTGCCTCCATAACAGGGCAGGGATGGCAGAAGCTGGGGGCAATGATCGGCTGTGAGGAATAAAGGGACTTGCACCCAAGGATGCATCTGAGAGCGAGGGAAACAATTATTAGCACATGCATAGGGAGTACATGAGAGACAGCTCAGACCTCTGTCTGTGGCTGACATGAGCTGAAAGCCTATACTGCACACACACGCACTCACACACCGTCTCCCCCCACCCGCCCCACCCCCACTTACTTCAGCACTTCCCCTCTTTGGGACAAGGATCCTGGGGCAGGAAGAGGGGAAAACATACATTTAAAGGGAACAGAGCCAGCTCAGGCCTACCTTCAGGGCTTCCGCTCCAGGAATTTGGGATCAGACTCCACCCACAATAAAGCAGTGATGGCTGCTGAGCAGAGGGGAGGTCCCACCTCACACATGGCTCCAGCTCTAGTGCCTCCATCTCCAGCCCTATCACCTACCAAGGTTACAGCTGCCAGCACACCCTGATAAAGACATGACTCATGTCCACATCAAACTCTGCTCTCCCACCAAAAGCACTGGGCACATAGAGTCTGTATAGGGATACTCCCACATAAGAATACCCCTTCAAAACCACAACAGGTAACTGCTTCCCCTAAATTCATAGAGGCAGAGAAAGTTAAACAAAACTAAAAGGCAGAGGAACTACTTTCAATGGAAAGAGCAAGAGAAAACCCCTGAGAAAATACTGAAACAGAAATAACTTACCAGTCAAGGAATTCAAAACACTGGTAATAAAATGTTATCTGAATTAGGAAAAAGAATATATAAACACAGCAAAAATGTTAACAAGGAACTAGAAAATATAAAAAAGATCCAACCAGAAATGAAGAACTCAGTAAGTGAAACAAATACATGAGAATGAATAGAAGACTAAGTGATACAGAACATATAAGTGATCTGGAAGATAGAAAATGGAAATCACCCTATCAAAACAGCAGAAACACAAATAAAAAAATTAATACAGCCTAAGAGATCTCTGATGTAACATTAAGCACACCAACATTCTCATTATAGAGGTCCCAAAAGGAGAAGAGAGAGAAAAAAGGATTGAAAATGTTATCTGATAAAATTATGGCTGACAACTTCCCAAACCTGAAGAAGGAAGCAGATATCCCGATACGAGAAACACAGAGGGTCCTCAACAAGATGAGCCCAAACAAATCCACACCAAGACATGTTACAATTAAAATGGCAAAATTTAATGTCAAATAGAGAATTCTAAAGGCAGCAAAGGAAAAAGTCATATACAAGGGAATCCCCATAAGGCTATCAGCTGATTTTTCTGTAGAAAATTTGCAGGCCAGTAGGGAGTGGCATGACTTTTCAAGAGCTGAAAGGGAAAAACCTGTAACCTAGGACACTCTACCCAGCAAGATTATCATTTAGTATCGAAAGAGAAATGAAGAACTTCTCAGAGAAGCAAAAACAAAAGTAGTTCTTTAATACTAAAACTACCCTCAAAGAAATGTTAAAAGGTTGTCTAATAGTGGAAAAGAACTAATAATCTATAGGCAAGGAAAAATCCCACTAGGAAAGGCAATTATATAATAAGCACTGAGGGTTAACCATTAAATAAGCCAGTACCAAGATTAAAAGAAAAAAAATTAAAAGCAGGTATAGCTACAATAAATGGTTAAGGGATAAACATGAAAATGTAAAATATGACATCAAAAACACAAAATGTGGCAGAGCACAGTGAAAAATGTGCATCTTTTAGAATGTGTCTGAACTTAAGTGACTACCAGGTTAAAACAAGTAAATATAGTTATAGGTCAACATATACAAACCCCATGGTAACCACAAATCAAAAACCTACACAACTGAAACACAAAAACTAAAAAGAAAGGAACACAAGCATACAACCACTGAAAATCATCAAAACACGAGGGAAGAAACAAACACAAGTAGAAATGAACAAAGCACTTTAAAAACAACCAGAAAGCAAGTAATAAAATGGCAATAAGTACATACTTACCAATGTACACTTCATGTATTAAGTGTCAATGGACTAAATGCTCTGATTGAAAGACAGAGTGGCTGATTGGATTAAAAAAAAAGAGACCTTTAAACACGCTGCCTACAAGAGATTCATGTCAGAGCTTAAGACACAGAGATTGAAAGTGAGAGGATGGAAAAAGATATTCATGCCAACAGAAATGATAAGATAGTGGGGGTAGAAATACTCAAAGTAAACTTTAAAACAAAGGCCATAACAGAAGACAAAGAAGGGTATTACATAATGATGAATGGGTCAGTAAAGAAGAGGACATTCTATTCATTAACATATATATATACACAGTATAGGATCACCTAAATATGTAAAACAAATACTAACAGACATAAGAGGAGAAACTGACAATCATACAATAATACTAGGGGACTTTAATGGCCCACTAATATCAATGCACAGATCATCCAGACAGAAAATCATTAAGGCAACACTGGTCTTAAATGACACAGTAGACCACTGGACTTAATAGATATCTATAGGACATTTTGTCCAAAAACAAAAGAATACACATTCTTTTCAAGTGCACAAATACTGTCCAGAATAACACATACTAAGCCACAAAACAAATCAACAAATTTAGGAGAACAGAAACTCTCATTTTTTCAGACCACAGTGATATGAAACTAGAAATCAATTACAGAAAGAAAAATGGGAAAACAACAAAGACATGGACACTAAAAACAAGCTATGAAAAAACCAATGGGTCAATGAAGAAAACAAAGAGAATTCACAAAATACCTCAAGACAGTTGAAAACGAAAGCACAGCAATCCAAAATCTATGGGGTACAGCAAGCAAAAGTAGTTCTAAGAAAGAATTTTATAGTGATACAGGCCTTCCTCAAAAAACAAGAAAAACCTCAAATAAACAACCTAACCTACCACCTAAAGGAATTAGAAAAAGAAAAAAAAAGCCCAAAGTCAGCAGAAGGAAGAGAGAGGAAATAGAGAACAAAAAAAATCAGAAAAGGTCAATTAAAAGAGCTAGGTTTTGAAAAGATAAAAAAAATTGATAAACCTTTAGCCAGGCTTACCAAGAAGAAAAGAGAAAGGACCCAAATAAACAAAATAAGAAAAAGAGGAGAAATAAGAACTGATACCACAGAGATACAAAAGTTCGTAAGAATACTGTGAACAGTTACATGCCAACAGATTGACAAATTTTCTAGAAAGGTACAACCTGTCAAGACTAAGTCAAGAAAAAACAGACAAGTTGGAACATACCGATCACTAGTAGTGAAATCGAATTTGTATTTTAAAAACTCCCAGTAAACAAAAGTCCAGTACTGGACAGCTTCACAGGGGTATTCTACCAAACCTAAGAAGAAAACCAAATACCTATCCTTCTCAAACTATTCCAAAACAGTAAAGAGGACAAAACACTCCCAGATTCATTCTACTAGGCCACCTTTACCCAATACCAAAACCAGACAGAGACACTACAAAAAAAATTACTGGCTAATATCTTCGATTATCATAGATGCAAAAATCCTCAACAAAATAATAGTGAACCAAACTAACAATATATAAGAAGAATCATACACCATGATAAAGTTGGATTTACTCTAAGGCCACAAGCGTGGTTCCATATTCACAAGTCAATGTGAACATTAACAAAAAAGAAAAATTACATGATCTCCATAGATGCCGAAAAAGCATTTGACAAAATACAATACTCATTCATGATAAAAACTCTCATCAAAGTGGGTACAGAGGGAACATACCTCAACATAATAAAAGCCATTTATGACAAACCTACAGCTAACATCATACACAATGGTGAAAAGCTGAAAACCTTTCCTCTAAATTCAGGAAAAGGACAAGGATGCCCACTCTCACCACTTCTATTTAATGAAGTATTCAAAGTGAAATCCTACACAGAGCAACTCAGACAAGAAATAAAAGGCATCCAAATTGGAAAGGAAGAAATAAAACTGTAACTCTTTGCAGATGACACAATACTTTACATAGAAAACCCTAAAATCACCAAAGATCTATTAAAACTAATAAATGAATTCAGTGAGGCTGCAAGATACAAGATTAATATACAGAAACCTATTCTGTTTCTATATGCAAATAATGAACAATCAGGAAGTGAAAGTTTAAAAAAAAAATACCATTTAAAATTGCATCAGGACTTCCCTGGTGGCGCAGTGGTTGAGAATCTGCCTGCCAAGGCAGGGGACACGGGTTCGAGCCCTGGTCTGGGAAGATCCCACAAACCGCGGAGCAACTGGGCCTGTGAGCCACAATTACTCTGAGCCTGTGCGTCTGGAGCCTGTGCTTCGAAGAGAACAAGAGAGGCAGCGATAGTGACAGGCCCGCACACCACGATGAAGAGTGGCCCCCACTTGCCACAACTAGAGAAAGCCCTCGCACAGAAATGAAGACCCAAGACATAAATGAAAACGCACAAATGAAAACGCCAAGACACATATTAATAAAACTATCAAAACTTAAATACAGAGAAAAAATATTAAAAGCAACAAGGGAAAAACAACAAATAACATACAAAGGAATCCCATAAGGTTAACAGCTGATATTTCAGCAGAAGCTCTGCAAGCCAGAAAGGAGTGGCAGGACATATTTAAAGTGATGAAAGAGAAAAACCTACAACCAAGATTACTCTACTCAGCAAGGATCTCATTCAGATTCGATGGAGAAATTAAAACCTTTACAGACAAGCAAAAGCTAACAGAATTCAGCACCACCAAACCAGCTTTACAACAAATGCTAAAGGAACTTCTCTAGGCAAGAAACACAAGAGAAGGAAAAGACCTACAATAACAAACCCAAAACAATTAAGAAAATGGGAATAGGAACATACATATCAATAATTACCTTAAATGTAAATGGATTAAATGCTCCCACCAAAAGACATAGGCTGGCTGAATGGATACAAAAACATGACCCATATATATGCTGTCTACAAGAGATCCACTTCAGACCTAGAGACTCATACAGACTGAAAGTGAAGAGATGGAAAAAGATATCCCATGCAACTGGCAATCAAAAGAAAGCTGGAGTAGCAATTCTCATATCAGACGAAATAGACTTTAAAATAAAGACTATTACAGGAGACAAAGGAAGACACTAAATAATGATCAAGGGATCAATCCAAGAAGATATAACAACTGTAAATATTTAAGTACCCAACATGGGAACACATCAATACGTAAGGCAAATGCTAACAGCCATAAAAGGGGAAATCGACACCAACTCAGTAACAGGGGACTTTAATACCCCACTTTCACCAATGGACATATCATCCAAAATGAAAATAAGGAAACACAAGCTTTAAATGATACATTAAACAAGATAGACTTAATTGATATTTATAGGACATTCCATCCAAAAACAACAGAATCCACTTTCTTCTCAAGTGCTCATGGAATATTCTCCAGGATAGATCATATCTTGGGTCCCAAATCAAGCCTTGGTAAATTTAAGAAAATTGAAATTGTATCAAGTATCTTTTCCGATCACAACGCTATGAGACTACATATCAATTACAGGAAAAGATGTGTAAAAAATACAAACAGATGGAGGCTAAACAATACACTACTTAATAACCAAGTGATCACTGAAGAAATCAAGGAGGAAATAAAAAAATACCTAGAAACCAATGACAATGGACACACGACGACCCAAAACCTATGGGATGCAGCAAAAGCAGTTCTAAGAGGGAAGTTTATGGCAATACAATCCTACCTCAAGAAACAAGAAACATCTCAAATAAAAAACCTAAGCTTACACTTAAAGCAATGAGAAAGAAGAACAAAAAAACTGCAAAGTTAGCAGAAGGAAAGAAATCATAAAGATCAGATCAGAAATAAATGAAAAAGAAATGAAAGAAACATTAGCAAAGATTAATAAAACTAAAAAATGATGATTTGAGAAGATAAACAAAACTGATAAACCACTAGCCAGACTCATCAAGTAAAAAAGGGAGAAGACTCAAATCAACAGAATTAGAAATGAAAAAGGAAAAGTAATAACTGACACTGCAGAAATACAAAGGATCATGAGAGATTACTACAAGCAACTATATGTCAATGAAATAGACAACCTGGAAGAAATGGACAAATTCTTAGAAAAGCACAACCTTCCCAGAATGAACCAGGAAGAAATAGAAAATATAAACTGACCAATCACAAGCACTGAAATTGAAACTGTGATTAAAAATCTTCCAACAAACAAAAGCCCAGGATCAGATGGCTTCACAGGTCAATTCTAGCAACATTTAAAGAAGAGCTAACACCTATCTTTCTCAAACTCTTCCAAAATGTAGCAGAGGGAGGAACACTCCAAAACTCATTCTACGAGGCCACCATCACGCTGATACCAAAACCAGACAAAGATGTCACAAAGAAAGAAAACTATGGGCCAATATCACTGATGAACACAGATGTAAAAATCCTCAACAAATACCGGCAAACAGAATCCAACAGCACATTAAAAGGATCATACACCATAATCAAGTGGGGTTTATCCCAGGAATGCAAAGATTCTTCAGTATATGCAAATCAATCAATGTGATACACCATATTAACAAACTGAAGGAGAAAAACCATATGATCATCTCAATAGATGCAGAAAAAGCTTTCAACAAAATTCAACACCCATTTATGATAAAAACCCTCCAGAAAGTAGGCACAGAGGGAACTTTCCTCAACATAATAAAGGCCATATATGACAAACCCACAGCAAACATCATTCTCAACGGTGGAAACCTGAAAGCATTTCCACTAAAATCAGGAAGAATACAAAGTTTTCCACTCTCACCACTCTTATTCAACATAATTTTGGAAGTTTTAGCCACAGCAATCAGAGAAGAAAAAGGAATCCAAATCAGAAAAGAAGTAAAGCTGTCACTGTTTGCAGATGACATGATACTACACATAGAGAATCCTAAAGATGCTACCAGAAAACTACTAGAGCTAATCAATGAATTTAGTAAAGTAGCAGGATACAAAGTTAATGCACAGTAATCTCTTGCATTCCTATACAGTAGTGATGAAAAGTCTGAAAGAGAAATTAAGGAAACACTCATTTACCATTGAGACAAAAAGAATAAAATACCTAGGAATAAACCTACCTAAGGAGACAAAAGACCTGTATATAGAAAACTATAAGACACTGATGAAATAAATTAAAGATAACAAACAGATGGAGAGATATACCATGTTCTTGGATTGGAAGAATCAACATTGTGAAGATGACTATACTGTCCAAAGCAATCTACAGATTCAATGCAACCCGTATCGAACTATCAATTTCATTTCTCACAGAACTGGAACAAAAAATTTTACAATTTGTATGGAAACACAGAAGACCCCAAATAGCCAAAGCAATCTTGAGAACAAAAAACAGAGCCGGAGGAATCAGGCTCCCTGACTTCAGACTATAGTACAAAGCCACATTTATCAAGACAGTATGGTACTGGCACAAAAATACAACTATAGATCAATGGAACAGGATAGAAAGCCCAGCGACAAACCCATGCACATATGGTCACCTTATCTTTGATAAAGGAGGCAAGAATATGCAATGGAGAAAAGACAGCCTCTTCAATAAATGGTGCTGGGGGAAACTGGACAGCTACATGTAAAATAATGAAATTAGAACACCCCCTAACACCATACACAAAAATAAACTCAAAATGGATTAGAGACCTAAACGTAAGGCCAAATAATATAAAACTCCTAGAGGAAAACATAGGCAGAACACTCTTGACATAAATCACAGCAAGATCCTTTTTTACCCACCTCCTAGAGAAATGGAAATAAAAACAAAAATAAACAAATGGGACCTAATGAAACCCAAAAGCTTTTGCACAGCAAAGGAAACCACAAACAAGACGAAAAGACACCCCTCAGAATGGGAGACAATATTTGCAAATGAAGCAACTGACAAAGGATTAATCTCCAAAATTTACAAGCTGCTCATGCAGCTCAATATCAAGAAAACAAACAACCCAATCCAAAAAGGGGCAGAAGACCTAAAGAGACTTTTCTCCAAAGAAGATATGCAGATTGTCAACAAACACATGAAAGCATGGTCAACATCACTAATCATTAGAGAAACGCAAATCAAAACTACAATGAGGTATCACCTCACACCAGTCAGAATGGCCATCATCAAAAGGTCTACAAACAATAAACGCTAGAGAGTGTGTGAAGAAAAGGGAAACCTCTTGCACTGTTGGTGGGAATGTAAATTGATACAGCCAGTATGGAGAACAGTATAAAGGTTCCTTACAAAACTAAAAATAGAACTACCATACGACCCAGCAATCCCACTATTGGGCATATACTCTGAGAAAACCATAATTCAAAAAGAGTCATGTACCACAATGTTCACTGCAGCTCTATTTACAATAGCCAGGATACGGAAGCAACTTAAGTGTCCATTGACAGATGAATGGATAAAGAAGATGTGGCACATATATACAATGGAATGTTACCCAGCCATAAAAAGAAACGTAATTGAGTTATTTGTAGTGAGGTGAACGGACGTACAGACTGTCATACAGAGTGAAGTAAGTCAGAAAGAGAAAAACAAATACTGTATGCTAACACATATATATGGAATCTAAAAAAAAAAAAAAGTGGTTCTGAAGAACCTAGGGTCAGGACAGGAATAAAGTCACAGACCTCCTAGAGAAGGGACTTGAGGACAGGGGGAGAGGGAAGGATGAGCCTGGAAGATGTGAGAGAGTGGCACTGACATATATACACTACCAAATGTAAAATAGTGAGAAGCAGCCACATAGCACAGGGAGATCAGCCCAGTGTTTTGTAGCCACCTAGAGGGGTGGGATAGGGAGGGTGGGAGGGAGACCCAAGAGGGAGGGTATATGAGTATATATGTATACATATAGCTGATTCACTTTGTTATACAGCAGAAACTAACACAACAATATAAAGCAATTATACTCCAAAAAAGATGTTTAATAATAAATAAATAAAATTGCATCAAAAAGAGTAAAATTCCTAGGAATAAATTTAACCAAGCAGGTGAAAGACCTGTACTCTGAAAACTATAAAACACGGATGAAGGAAATTGAAGGTGTTACAAAGAAATGGAAAGATATCCTGTGCTCTTGGATTGGAAGAATTAATTTTGTTAAAATGGCTATACTACACAAAGCCATCTAATCTAATTTAATGCAATCCCTATCAAAATACCCAGGACATTTTTCACAGGACTAGAACAAATAATCCTAAAATTCACATGGAACGACAAAAGTTGCCAAATTGCCAAATCAATCTTGAAAACAAAGAATAAAACTGGAGATATCACCCTCCCAGACTTCAGACTATATTATACAAAGCTACAGTAATTAAAACAGCACAGTACTGGCACAAAAACTGACCCATAGGTCAAGAGAACAGACAGCCCAGAAATAAACCCACACACTTACGGAGAATTAATCTATGACAAAGGAGGTAAGAATAGACAATGAAGAAAAGACAGTCTCTTCAACAAGTGATGCTAGGAAAACTGGACAGTAACATGCAAAAAAATGAGATTAGCACATTTTCTCACACCATACATAAAAATAAACTCAAAATGGATTAAAGGCCTAAATGTAAGACCAGAAGCCACAAAATTCCTAGCAGAGAACAGGCAGAACACTCTCTGACATATATCATAGCATTATTTTTTTGGATCTGTCTCCTCAGGCAAAAGAAATAAAAGCAAAAATAAACAAATGGGACCTAATTAATTTTAAAAAACTTTTGCACTGCAAAGGTAACCATCAACAAAAAGACAACCTAGCAAATAGGAGAAAATCTTTACAAATGACATTATCTACAAGGGGTTAACATCCAAAATATATAAATAGCTCATACAATAAAAAAATGGGCAGAAAACCTTAATATACATTTTTCCCTAAGACATACAGATGGCTAACAAGCCCATGGAAAGATGCTCAGCATTATTAATTATTAAGAGAAATGCACATCAAAACCACAATGAGATACCACCTCACACCTGTCAGAATGACTATCATCAGAAAATCCACAAATAACAAGTGTTGGCAAGGATGTGGAGAAAAGGGAACCCTTGCACACTGTTGGTGGGAATATAAATTGGTGCAGCCCCTATGGAAAACAGTATGGAGGTTCCTCAAAAAACTGAAAATAGAAATATCATGTGATTCAGTAATTCCATTCCTGGGTGTATGTTCAGAAATAATGAAAACACTAATTTAAAAAGATATATGCACCCCAATATTTATTGCAGCATTGTTCATAATAGCCAAGATAGGGAGGCAACCAAAGTGTCCCTCAACTGACAAATGGTTAAAGAATTTGTGATATACGCACGTGTGCACACACACACACACACACACGGGATTATTACTCAGTCATAAAAAATGAAATTCTTCCATTTGCAGCAACATGCATGGACCTACAGAATATTATGCATAGTGAAATTAGACAGCAAAAGACAAATACTTACATTCTTAAGTATGTGGAATCTAAAAAATCTAACAAATGTATATAGCAACCCGAAACAGACTCATAGATATAGAAAACAAACTAGGAGTTACCAGAGGGGAGAGGGGATGGGGGAGGGGCAAGATAGGAGTATGGAATTAAGAGATACCAACTACTATGTATAAAATAGATTAGCAACAAGGATATATTGTACAGCACAGGAAATTATAGCCGTTATTTTGTAATAACTTTTAGTAGAGTACACTCTGCAAATACCGAATCGTTACGTTGTACACCTGAAACTAATATCGTAAATCAACTATATTTCATTGAAAAATAAAACTTAGTTTAAAAAAAACAATGTAGACATCATTCCCAAATATACCACAGACTAATTATTCAACTATGGAAAAAATCACTCTGCTTTAGTCTTACCATTAAGTGTGGAGTGACCTACCTATATTCCTAATAAAAGGTACCATTACGCCGGTACGTGCCCCGGTCCGGGAGGATCCCACATGCCGCGGAATGGCTAGGCCCGTGAGCCATGGCCGCTGAGCCTGCGCATCCGGAGCCTGTACTCCGCAACGGGAGAGGCCACAACAGTGAGAGGCCCGCGTACGGCAAAAAAAAAAAAAAAAAAAAGGTACCACGACATTCCAAAGAGAAAAAGTATTTTTAAAGAGTTGTATTTTATTACTAATTTAATTTGGGGGCACTGGATCTGCACCTTAAAAGCTATTTATAGAGTCTTAAAAAAATAAAAAAGAACTAGAGGCAAGTAATCAAACCTTGATTTTAATTAGCATTCTAAGCTTATTTTTGAAGCCCAAAAATAAATTCAGAAAAAAAGAATCATAAAAACAATACTTAGGGCTTCCCTGGGGGCGCAGTGGTTGAGAGTCCGCCTGCCGATGCAGGGGACACGGGTTCGTGCCCCAGTCCGGGAAGATCCCACATGCCGTGGAGCAGCTGGGCCCGTGAGCCATGGCCGCTGAGCCTGCGCGTCCAGAGCCTGTGTTCCGCAACGGGAGAGGCCACAACAGTGAGAGGCCCGCGTACCGCAAAAAAACCAAAAACAAAACAAAACAAAAAACTTAAAATTACTTCCAATTTGTAATTAAATATTTTATAGAGTTTTAAATTTTATCATGATTTACTTTCTCTCAGTGAATAAAGTCCCTTTAGATTTATAAGTCAGATAAAGTGCTTCTTATATTAACATTTTGGATAGAATTTAAATAATGCCCATATAGCTTATAATAAGTTGTATTAAAGTCTTCTCATTGTTTCCAAAACGCCTATTGATATTCAACGTGAGTTCAACAGAAATATTGGTATTTGAACAAACAAATACAAAGAGGAGCTCCGTGTATGTAAAAAATTTTAATGGAGAGACAACGTTCATTGCAGTGTTATATAATTGCAAAATCCTAAAAACAAACCAAATGTCCATAGATAGGGCAATGGATAAGTATATACTAGTAACATTCGTGCAGTAGAATTCCCTAGGATAGTGAAAATGAGTGAACTACAGCTTTTCATCTCACATAGAAGAATCTTTATAATGTTTTAAAAAAGAAAGTGGCAAAAGTACACATATTACTACTCTATATAAATTTCAGAAAACTGCAAATCTGGAAAATATTGACATGAAATTATCAAGAAAATTAGAGGATGATTAACTTCTGGAAGATGATGGTGAAGTGGAGAGATAAAAGACAGACACATTGGAGACTTCAAAGTTCCCTTAAACAGGTTTCTGAGTTAATACTATTCTACAAGCTTACGTGTACATCGTTTGCTATTTTACACATATGTTATGTTTAATTTTAAAAAAATGCAACTTCTAATGAGATCCAATATGTCTGCAGAACAAAGGAGTTTCAAAGGATTATTTTAAAAACTAAATAGAAACCTAGTATAATTAAATAAAAATTTGGAAAGATAATTTAGAAATTTATCTTGAATAACAAACCAAATATACTTCAGCTAGAGTAAAAAGTTGAAAAACATTTTAGAAGGGGAATTTACAGAAATTTATAGAATGTTTATAGTATCTAGAAATAATGATTTTGCCAGTAGGAGAAGAAACTGCATAAAAATGTCATTGACAGATTATGTTAATATTTTAAGTATCTCTACCGTTATGCAAAATCAAGATACAACAATATTTCAACAAATAAGATAAAGCTTAAAGGCAAATTAAGAGTTCCTTAATTTAAAGTAATTCTTAGACACTCTATTAAATGAGTGGAGAATGTTACAGGAACATATATAATTATTTAGGAGAGACCTACAAGATTGCCTCTTTTTTGAATGTACTACTTCTGGGTTTTAACTTTCCCAAGGGTACTTGCCTTCCAGCAGAATTAAAACTAAAGAATAACACTGGGAGCAAACAGACTTATAATTTCTTCATCATCTCATTTATACAGCTTCAGATTTCATCTACCCATTAAGAAGAAAAGTCAGTAAATACCACTGGTTCTTGCCACTAATCCAAAGAGAAAGCAGACCTATCATTTTGCTTAATATTATGTTTACTTCTATTGCATTTATCTTGGCAAGAGAAAATATCCTTGTGAAGGGGGATAACCACAAAGATCACTTAAAGTCCATGATACATAAGAAAAACTCTTTCCAGAGTTATGTCAGTAAATTGAATTAACCAAAAAAAAAAAAGAAAGAGAAAAAGAAACCATAGTGGTGTTTGTCCTCATTAACTCATCGATTATCCTAGTGTAAAACCATTACTCTGTCCTTGAGAGGTGAAGTTCAGTTATGGTGATTATGCATCATGAACCTCCAATTTACACCTCAGAATTCTGAACATTCCAGGAAAAAATTTAGCCTCAGGTAAAAAGGAAAAATTATGAAATGCTTATTGAATAAATTTTTAAATTAAAATGCAAATTAATCATAAATAAACACATTCTGTTTCTCTAAGATTATCAATCACACAGATACATTTTTGTATGTTATAAATACCCCTATTGGTAAAATACATACTAATTCATGTGTTTCATCAATGTATGTACAGAACACATTAGAATACTAAATATTTATTTTATAGACTAATTTTACCTTAGTACCATTTCTTTGAATATAGTTCACCAAGCTATTAAACTATTCCTGATAACTTCTATATTTACCCTACTTGAGTAATTGGAAGAGATGAATTAATATGCAATTGATCTAAATCATCCAGGGAAGTATTATTACTATCAATTTTGATGTTCAGTGAGGCTAATTTGGTGATCTCATATTTACCTATAAATGAAGGCAACTCTAAGGGGAAAAAACTTCCCCTACATTTTTATATTGTTTCTCTCTTGTGGCCAAACATTGGTTATTGTTATTCTGCATGCTTTGTAAGTGAACATACTGCTATATATGAGTTTATTATGGCTGGGGTGGGTGGAACTTAGAGGAAGCAGGCTGAAGGATCTGGGGGGGATAATGAAGTTCAAGATGACAAAGGATATAGCTGACAAAGGGTCACATGATATAGAAGACATAGATGATACAGATGACAAAGGATCAGGAGGTGAGTTGTGGAATATTCCTGTGGGGATAAAGCTTGAGTTTTGACATTATAGATCTTTTATTTTCATAATAATTTATTGAGATTTATATGTGACAGATTATATTAATTATATTTACTAGTAAATTAAAGTCAACTTATTATTATTATTTTGTGTGTGTGTGGTACGCAGGCCTCTCACTGTTGTGGCCTCTCCCGTTGTGGAGCACAGACTCCGGACGCCCAGGCTCAGCGGCCATGGCTCATGGGACCACCCGCTTCCCAGACCGGGGCACAAACTCGTGTCCCCTGCATCGGCAGGCGGACTCTCAACCACTGCGCCACCAGGGAAGCCCAAATTTATTATTTTCATACATTGACCAAAGATAGTCTGGGAAAGAAGTTAGCATAAGGAATGGAGCATGGGAGATGTTAGAAATTCAACACACACTAACAAGCATATGTGAAGAGGCAAGCAAAAGCTGGTGACAGAAAATCCATGTATAGATTAGATCTTAAAACACCTACAGGAAGGGAAGCTCCTCAGCATGAAGAAAATCTTTCCTTAGGAGGCAAAGCACATGACCACCGGGCTTCATTAAGAGGAAAAAAACACTGTAGAAAAGTGGAGATGTACCTGAAAGGGTTTTAGAATACTGAAAATATAGCAGTTTACAGTAGTTTACAACAAAGAGTTTATCAGAAAGAGAGTACAGTGGGAGGAGACTGGCATACCAAGACCAAGATTCTGGCACAGGGATATAGAAGTGAGGATTTGCTGCAAATATTGAAGTAGGGGGCTAAGCTTCAAGAAAACATCCTACTGAATCATAAATTGAGAACCAGTTTAAATAGTCAGAAACAATAATGAGTATGTAGAGATTTGGGAGTAAGATACAGAAAATTTATTTACTATTCATCTTGTTCTGTGAATGATCAAGACTTTATCCTGTGATAAACCATAATGGAAAACTATCTACAAAAGTATGTATACATATATGTATAACTGAATCACTTTGTTGTACAGCAGTAATTAGCATTGTAAATCAACTATACTTCAACTGGAAAAAAAAAAAAAAAAAAAAAAAGACAAGACTTCAACAGACCAGGGGCAGAGGCAGAAGAAAACCAGCAGACACCAGTATGTGATCCATGCTTTGTTAGAAGAATGAGTATGTGTAGGAGGGGCACCTAACCATGGGAGAGAATATTTCACTGAGGAGATAATGTTGGTGTTGCTGGTAAACAGGCATCAGATAAGGAAAGGAGTTAGGTAAGGCAGGTAGAGGGCATAGCTACAGCAGTAAAATGTAGTGTGGAATAAGCAGCTTTTTTTTTTTAATTTAGGAGTTTGAATTCTAACCCTCCTTCCACCTTACCCAACATCATCCACGACAACAAACAATTGATTTTGTGATCTTAGAAGTATCATGTTGTTAATCTTTGTCTAGGTTTTCTTATTGGTTAAATGGGCATAACATCTGCCACATGTACGTATCTAATAGATTTCCTTAAGGCTCAAGATCGAAAACATGTAAAACACCATAAACATGCTAGCTATTTTTATAAGGCTCCTGTTATCTAGATATAGATATACACAGAATTCCAAAATAGTTCAATATGTCTTTCATTTCATCCTCCCCCTCAAAGAGAGTGGGTGAAGGGGGAACCTAAGGCAACCTCTTTCTGGGAATGTCCAAAATGAGGGCATAAATGTCTTGGAACTACCCAAATGGCAGTTATTTCCAAGTCTAAAGATTATGAATACATCTGTAGTCATATATTTTATGATTCATATTCCAAGTTCATTTTTTTCAGGGTTTAGGTTAATTATTGCTTGGACCAGAGCAACATGGCAAAGCCGACCAATCCAGATGAAAAAATCAAAACAAACTGTTGTTTACATAACGAACATCATGTCTGCCTTGAAATTTATATAGGGCTTAACTACTTGCTAAGCACTTTCTCCTACATTAATTCACTTAGCCCTTCATCCACCCTTTGAGGTAGGGAAGACAGGTGTCATTATTCCCACTTCAAAGGTTAATGTAACAGAATCTGCTTAAGTGACTTACACAAGGTCAAATTGTGGTGCATGATGCAACTGTTTTTTCTAATTAAAAATTCAGGGGTTGTTTTTCCTATGATGACCAACATTCTATCTAAAGGCTACCTAAAGAAACTAACACACCATTGTAAAGCAATTATACTCCAATAAAGATATTAAATAAAAAATTAAGTTACTATATAGAACTGTCAAAAAAAATAAAAATAAAGACTACCTAAATTATGAAAGAAGCAATGTACGGATTTAAAACACCATATTTCTGCATTCCTTTATTGGATAAGTAATTCATTTCAAAATAGTTAAAGTGGATAAAAAAAATTTTTTTTTTCAAATACCACTTGGTATTTGTAAACAAACAGTGATCACTGTGTCATTCTGAAAGCTAACTTTTAAAAGAGAGGAATATTTTGTCTTGTGCTTAACCAACTCATTTTAGTTCAAGTACAGGTGTAGAGAAAGAGACAGATTTGGACCTTGGCCAATAATTTGTTCTGTGTTGTAAAAGCCCAAGAGAAGAAACGACCAAACTTTGTATTTAATTCAGTCATAAATCCAAAGTGGTAAGAATTTCAATCCTACCTGACTCATTTATAACCTTATTTTCTAAAATACTTAAGTGCCTTGGGAAGCAGAAATACTGTAACAGCTTGGAAAACTTTCATCTGCATCTTTGTGTCTCATTGATGTTATCTGTGCCCTGATCCGATAAGGTCACTCTGGCTTCTGCAATACCCCTGCAGGGATAAAAAGGACAACCTAGTACCTCTTGAGATGTGAAGATTTTGGTTGTACGTGAGTAGATGACTCTCATTTTAGATTGTTCTTTAAAGAACCCACAGGCAAATAACTCCCACAGTAAAACAAAGATATTTTAAGCCAAGTTCATGTAGGATGAACTGTACAGACTTGTTGAGCTCCTAGCTGAGTTTGCACGTGTCCTTCATTAAGTATAAAGATCAGCCTGAAGGGAAGTCAGTTCTGCTTGTGCAATTAAGGATGTTTCTACCTTTCTGTTTGACAAAAGGTTTGTTTGTTGTTTAACTCTGCCTGTTCAGGCAAGTCAAGGACAGTTATAATCTTCTCAAACTCAAAAACCTAGCAGAAAAACAGAAGGAAATTGCAATATCCAAATGTAGAACTTGATTTGTCATTTTGTATTTTCATCTAACTCTGGGATGTTCTCTTATTTATCAAAGATCGTAAAGTTGACTATAAATACGTGTATTTCTAGAAAGCATTAATGTATTCAAAAGATACTGGTGCAATCCCCAGTCATTTATGTTGTGTTTTTCTTCAAGTTTTCAAAATATTTTGAATTAATACTGTCCATTAAGGGAACTCTAGAAATCCAAGTAGAAAAAAAATCACCTGAGTCCTACCACTCCTAACCAGTCATGCTGACATTTTACAACTTTTTCCTTCTATACTGTTTCAAAACAGATCATTTCTCATTGATCATAATGTACTTATCTTTTTCATAATGCATTTTTTAATCTCTTAGGCACTCTGTATTTTCCATATATATGAATTCATTTCCTTATTCATTTACTGCAATCAAAAATATGGATTAGGCACGTAATACAGGCTGGTACTCTGCTGAATGCTGGAGATTTAACAATGAAAAATACAGTTTCTATGCACATAGAGAACAAGCTTGTGGGCAGTAGAGACTTGTGCATCGGAATTTTACCATACAGTTTGATAAGAGCCAGAGTCAAAAAAACTCCAAGACATTATGGGAGCACATAGGCAGAGTCCGAGGCTTCCTGGTAAGGGGACAGCAAGTGTGAAG
Organism: Delphinapterus leucas; assembly: GCF_059928025.1. NCBI lineage: Eukaryota > Metazoa > Chordata > Mammalia > Artiodactyla > Monodontidae > Delphinapterus > Delphinapterus leucas. The sequence goes on along the minus strand of NC_143137.1, from coordinate 65,751,417 downwards.
GACCAGAGATAAGAGAGCACATGATTTTAGAAAACTGAAAATAAATTCAGCAGTACTAGATCATAAAGGTTAATTGGGGAGACTTCGGCAACAGAAATGACTGGAAAAATAACTGTGCCAGATCACTTTTATCTCCTTTCAGCCAGTATTTATCGAGCATGTACCCTGTGTACCTGGAATATATTAATGAATAAAGTACCAGCATGGTTCTTGCCCTCACAGATCCCTGAAGGTCAGAAATTTGTTGAGTATTATCACGGGAGAGCAAACAACATTGCTGGAACACACAGCCAATCCCAAACCTAATTTCAGGGGTGAGCAAGCATCTCACGGAAAAGCTGGCAAATAACCGAAGCCTTAAACGGTGACCCAGACGTAGCCAGATAAGTGGGAAGTAAGGAATGAAAAGCCAGAAGAAGAAAGAAATATCCAGAACCTTCTAAACCATGTCAAAGAGTTCAGGTTTCATCATAAGAGTTTCAGGATTTTAAGGAGACACATTACACCCTCCGATTTTCATTTGGACAAAAACTGTGATGCAGAGGTTGGATTAGAAGATCAGGAACATAAAGGAATGAATGATGAGGTAGTTGCATTGGTCCTGATAAAGAATGTCAGTAGCCTGCACTAGGGCGATGCAGTGGGTTGGTCAGATTGCAGAACTATCCAGAAGACAGAATCAACAGAACTTGTAACTAACAACGAACGGACAGAGACAAACAAGAGAAGTTAAGGGTAAAACTTACCCTCTTAAAGATAATGCCTTGGGCCAATGGCCGGACCATCCCAAAAGAGAAAACAAAAGTGATAAACTGGTTTGGAGGGGAAGAAGGGTAGTTTAGTTTGGTGCTTGCTATTTTTTGAGATGTTTGAAACATTTAAGTGAAGTTGTCCAGTGTTATGCTATAATTATTAAAAATCGGCATAATATGGGCGACGCCAATACTGATTTCTATTGCATCTCCAGGAAAAAAAAAAAAAAGTTGTCTTCCCTTCTCCTTTAACAGAGAAGCAGATTATGGCTAAGCAAGATAACAATCTTTGGGGACTTCCCTGGTGGCACAGTGGATAAGACTCCACACTCCCAATGTAGAGGGCCCAGGTTCAATCCCTGGTCAGGGAACTAGATCCCACATGCATGCCGCAGCTAAGAGTTCACATGCCACAACTAAAGAGCCCACCTGCTGCCAACTAAGATCCACTGCAACATACATACATAAATATTACAATCTTTGCATAGTACTGATCCCTAAGAGCAGGGGCTCCAAGCTCTTTGTCCAGAGGTGTGGCCAGAGCCCTAAATAGGGGGGGCTTGAAACAAGTGTGTGGATGCAAAGCATGCTTCTCTCTCATCTGTACCTGGATTGGCAAGCAATCAAGTATGTTTTTAGCAGCACTAGTCACCTTTCCTCACAGTCCCTACTCCAGCTCACTAGAACCTCAGGAAAACAAGGAGCTGTGGATTACCTTTCCCTTGTTCTTCCTGATTCCCCAAGTCTGTACATGTCTGTGCAGTCCATGGGCCTCCAAGAATTGTACTGACCTTTTAGTTTTGTTACTGCTCATTCGGCAGCAGTGACTTATCTGTATACATGGGACTGAAGCTCAAGAGAGATCTTGTAATGTAGCTTTGACATGTGATTCATGATCTTTATTTCTAAAAATGTGAATGGTAAGAATATTCTAAATCTTGTCACTTTGCTAACTGCAAAATATCTATTGAATCCAAAACACGATTATGTGAAAATCTGACTTTGTAAAATTTTGAAAATGTTCTGTTTATGATTTAACTATTTTCCCTTAAATTATGACTAATGGGGCTTCCCTGGTGGCGCTGTGGTTGAGAGTCCGCCTGCCGATGCAGGGTACGCGGGTTCGTGCCCCGGTCCGGGAAGATCCCACATGCCGCGGAGCAGCTGGGCCCGTCAGCCATGGCCACTGAGCCTGCGCATCCAGAGCCTGTGCTCCACAACTGGAGAGGCCACAGCAGTGAGAGGTCCGCGTACCGCAAAAAAAAAAAAAAATTATGACTAATGTTAAGTGATTGCTTAAATATTCACCTAAAGTTTTAACAATAAATAACACACACTGCTTTATTTACATGATTTGGACAGCATTGTGGCTAGTTCAAAAATTAAATATGACAATTCAATAGGAAGAATGTCAATAATCGTTTCCATTTTATTTTTTAAAAAAATGTAGCAGCACTTCATGAATCAGATCTAATCAACTGAAAAAGTAATGAAATGTTTCCTTTACAATCATATAATTCAGACTACACATTCTCTGAAATGTAGTGAAGGCTTAAAGTTAGTCCATTATTTCAAAGTGTTTTATTAATCACACTAAATTATGAAGCTTTTAATTTCAAAATAATCATATATGAAATTGCACATCTCCTGATGTGAAAAAAATTCATTTTCAGAATAATTTTTCGTCTGACTTTCTATTCAAAAGGTCAGCTGTGTCTCAGAGAAGAAAAATATATTACAGATATGCTAACAATACTGTATCTTTTCTTTTTCCTTTTTATTTAAGCAATAGATTAACATATTACTGTACAAGAATCACATAATTCAGAGTTATATAGAACAAAACATGAAAGTCGCTTTACATTACTATAAACCCCTGGCTCTCTCTGCTGGAAGAAACCCCTATCAACAGTTTAGGGTATCCTATTCATTCTCACTTCTCCTCTTTCCCCCACCCCGTTTTTTTTAACTAGCATTAGAGATTTATTTAATATAGCCACTAATCTCCAAAGGAAACTATTTACACATATTGACTAAAAATTTTTACACCATCATTTCATTTCAATTCCTTAAAAAAATTAACATCTAGAATATGAAAATACAGACTGAAAAAGCAACAAACACTTGTGTACCCATCCCTTTGCATAGCAATGAATACCAAAATATTTCAAAGCTTGTGGATACATTTCCCAGTTGCTGATTCTTCCAACCTCCCCATCCCAGAAGCAGTTGCTCTTATGAAATGATGATTTCTCACTTATAGAACAATTATGTATCACTAAAAATGTACATTGGTTTGCATATCTTAACTTATATGAATGGCACTGAAACACCTGTATTCTTTTGCAGCTTTTTCGTTCAAAATTATGCTTGTGAGGTTTGCCTATGTTAACTCATGTAGCTGTGGTTCATTAATTTTCACTACTAAATGGTATTCCATTGTGTGTTGAGGGAGGGGGTAGTTTTGTGTACATACATACATCTAGGTTGGTTTCAATATTCAAAAAGACACATACACCCAAATGTTCATTGCAGCACTATTTACAATAGCCAGGACATGGAAGCAACCTAAGTGTTCATCAACAGAGGAATGGCCAAAGAAGATGTGGCATGTATATACAATGGACTACTACTCAGCCATAAAAAGGAATGAAACTAGAGTTATGTGTAGAGATGTGGATGGACCTGGAGTCTGTTATACAAAGTAACTCAGAAAGAAAAAAAACAAGTATCATATACTAATGCATATATGTGGAATCTAGAAAAACGGTACAAATGAACCTATTTGTAGGGCAGGAATAGAGACACAGACATAGAAAACAGACGTGTGGACACAGGGTGGGGGAGGGGGAATTGGACGAATTGGGAGATTAGGATTGACATATACACACTACCATGTGTAAAATAGATAGCTAGTGGGAGCCTGCTGTATAGCACAGGGAGCTCAGCTCGGTACTCTGTGATGACCTAGGTGGGTGGGATAAAGGGGATGGGAGAGAGGTCCAAGAGGCAGAGGATATATGTATACATATAGCTGATTCATTTAGTTGTACAGCAGAAACTAACACAACATTGTAAAGCAATTATACTCCAATTCAAAACAAAATAGTGCTATAAAAGCTTATACATACAGTCAGCCCTCTACATCTGTGGATTCAACCAACCACAGATTTGGAAATGCCACAGATGAGGAAAGATGTCTGTGCTATGCCATTTTATGTAAGGGACTTGAGCACCCACAAATTTAGTATCCGAGGACGAGTCCTGGAACCAATCTCCCACATTCTGAAGGATGACTGTATCTCCTTTATTGTGTGAATGTTTTCCTAGAGCCCACAAGGGGAATAGCCTGCGCCAGTTAGTCTGTGTGTCTTCAACTTTGCTAAATATGGTCCAATTTTACTCCAAAGGTTAAACATTTACCTTTTCACCTGAAATGTTTGAGAGTTCCCTTTGCTCCACGTGCTCAAAAATTGTTACTGTCAGAATTTAAAAGTTTTCATCAATTTGGTATGTAAGAAATAATGGCTTTAATATACATTTTTCTGATTATCTTTGTAAAACAATATCTTTCGAAGTTAAAATTTAATGCAAAAACCTGCAGAGGTCCAATATCTACTAATCTCTTTTGCATAAAAGGAGAAGAGATGAACACATTCAATACAATTCTACATTGGTTAACAAAATAAAGTAATATAACTTATCTATAATATTACTTATCTATATACTTACCTTATACCTCTTTTCTGTGGCTTAAATTCTGTTTTTAAATTACTTTTTTTAAATTGCTTTTAAAAAAATTCTCATTAAAATTTTTTTTTTAAACACACCTAATAAGTAGGGGGTTTTGTCCATTTGTTTATTTTCTTGAATCATTTGGATTATTCTTACAAGTGATATTCTGTTTCTACCTGGACATGGCTTTGGTGGAGAAAAGGAGGTTGATGACCTCCTATTTTTACTTAAAGCTCTCTTTTTCTCTCTTTCCACAGGTGGATTATTCATTTTGAAAACTATCCACATTTTCCCGTGTGTGTACATACACAGTGCCATCGAAGTGCTTTGGGTGTATGAAACAACTCTATTGACAGGCCTAACGATGGGATGCCTCTCAACGGCAGCAAATGGTCGCCTTATCTTTCCACTCTGAGTTCACTTTTCCTTATTAAGCTATTCTATAGGAATATTCTCTACATTTTTGTATTTATATAAATATATATATAACTTAATATACTATATACATATAGTATATTTATACTAAAGGTTGTAAAGGTAAATGTATGTATGTATACTCTATTATTCCTATTTTGTATATTCTGCCTATTTCCCAGTATTCCTGTACTCTATATGTACTTCAGCCTATGCAGTTGAGCAGTCCTTCTTATGAATCTTTTACCAGCAAGATGAGGTTACTATGTACCCCTGTTACAAAGTTCCTACCCACATTCAATAGGAAAATAAGCATTCCCAGAGCGTATTAACAACAAAAACAAAAACACTAAAAGTTCTTCAGAAATTTACAATGTTAAAAAGTGACGCAAACAACCTTTCCTATGTGAAAATTGGAATAATGCGCAAACCAGCATGGGCTTTGCTCAGGAATCACATAAAAAATGATGTAGTCATCAACCCTCAGCACTCAGAGAGGATGCTTTGAACAACAAACTGAACGAGACTGGTTGCTGCCACTTAACCACTGAACTAACCATTCAGCTAAGGGCTAGAGCCCTGACAATGTCTCTGCCTAACTTCTTCTTACTGAAATCCAATGGTTTTATTTATACTATGCTTCAAAGTAATGTGTGTGAACGAACACACACACACACACACCATTTTTTCCCACCAATTTTTTTCAGGACTGTTTGTTCAGATAATTTGAAACAAACAAACAAAACCTCTACAAACTGGTTCTTTGGATAAACATTTTGATGAGCCAAGCTAGTTCTACCACTGCTGCTACTTTGGTCCCCAAACTGAATTCATATATCAATATATACAACTTACAATATTTTACATTTTTACTTTGTGATAAATGCACACTGATTTAAAATTATGTGCACTGACATTTTCAAGTTCCTTTGCACCATGTTCTGATCATGTAATTCCTGACATACACAGGAACTATCTTTATATTTGCAGTCCTAGATCATTCATGTTGGCAAATAGCCTACTGGTCATATTACATAAACTGTCTTCAAATTTAGGTTTTAAAGATGGAGATAAACATGGCTCCATAGTCCTACATATGCAATAAATAATACCCATCTGTTTAAGAAAATGAGCCTCAAAATTGAATTACATCTGCATGTCAGAAAACTCTAGCTAGTGTTCATTTTACGAAAAAATGAAGACAATTAACATTTCATATTGTCAACAGTGTAAAATGGTTAAGAAAACACTCATTTGTTGTCACTTATTTTAAAACTGTATTGCTACAGAGATTAGCATGCCATGCAAATTTCATGAACCTCCGCATTTTGTGCTCTTTTTTTTTTTTAAACTACTGGAGGGTTTTTTTCAAAATTAAATCCAAAACAGCTAGGAAAACATGTTTGGCCACCTAGTATAATTTGGTTCATTTTCTTAATGCAATGATATATATCACTATCAAAATAAACCACGTATAATGAGAAAGGGAGGGGGCAGTCTTATATATCTAGTCACATATCTATATTAGGTGCTTATCACTTCTTAATGATAATATTACTCTGGACAAAGAAACTGTGTTGGAGTTAGTATAATGCCGACATAGATAAACCCATTTTTATTTTGTTTCTCTTTGCAGATGCAACATGGCATATAGCAAAGCAAGTTTTTGCTCAAGGAACCTTACACATATACCTCCTGAGATCTTCTTCTGCAACGGTTTTTTTGCTTCAACAGTACCACCCTCTATTCTCTCTTTTTAATTCAGTCCAGGATCATTGCCACTGAAACCTTTCCTCTACTTCTAATTTAAGACAGGCTTTTTCTATACATCTGATTTAGCAATAATAAAAGGGAGAATTATTTTTAATTATTTTTTTATTGTTAAAAACTTTTAGAGTTAAAATTCCCTTATTTTATACACAAGGAAAGATGTAGAAAATTTCATCAGAATGACCCGACCAGTGCTCACATTTCTTCTCTGCATCCAATCCTTGTCTCATAATGCCTTGCTGTTTGTCTTTAAATATAGCATGTCTTCCCAACGCCAGATTCATTCTAAAGTTTAATAAAAGCCCACTAAACCAATATACCTAAAAATCTGTTTTCCTTCTTTTACCTAAGATCATACACAATTGTAAAAAAATTATCAACTAATTTTTTGATCAGCAAACCTGGAGTACTGATCCCTGCTTCATTTCCTCATTGTATAAAACAGATGACTCACAAAATTCATCATCACAATTATAACTATTTCACAAACAGTATGAGAAAAAGCCATACATTACATTCCTGAGCCTCTCTATGAAATTAAGTCCCTCTATGTAAATTTGATATTGTGATGTTGGCTTGTAATACATGAACTAGGATACACTATCCATAAGTATGCTTCTATGTGGGAAATCTCGTACATGGGATGAACATAATTTATTGAAGATTTCCTGGAAGGCTCTATAAATTATATCCATCACATCAACCCCTGCTAAATTCATTTGTTACCAGTGAGCAGCTGAGTCACATCATGTTTTGGTGTGAGTTGTTCAAGTCTTTGATGCTGGGCTGCAGCTGAGTCTTGTGAGGCAAACCCACTGTCCTCATGTCTGGATGAATTTCTGTCAAAGAAACTACAAAGCACTTTTAACTACTCAGTCTATGTTCTACTGCTGTTTTTCCTTCCTTTCCTAACAAAGAAAGCAAAAAAAGATAAGACATCAGATAGGAATGGGGATCCAGTAAGAATATGTATCAAAATTATTTGCAACTGTAGAGTTCAATGTAACTATCAAGGATTATAAACTTGATGATCGTAACCATGTGAAAGAAAAATGACTTTTGTCTTCATTCTTCACTTACAACATCCCTACCTACAAAAGCACAAATGAGTTCATTTAAATCTTTTTTCAAAGGATCATGTTTCCTGAGAAAATAAATGGTATTTCTAGGCTACATTCCTGAACAGATATCCTACGGTGTCTACCTAGGCAGAGTCTGAAATTCACCCAAATCAAATAAAGCAACCACATGAGTACAACTCAAAAAAGACAAGAAAACGAGGCACAGCTGTACCAAACTTTATAGCCAAAGGACCTGGTCAAAGACTCAAACATGAAAAAAATTGATAGAAATGGGGCTTGTCTGCCTTTGCCCTCTGGGGCCTCTAAGCTTCCCATGTGAGGGCTAATCTCCCCTAGACCTAACACAGTGGTGGTTGCATTAAAAAGAGCATTGGAAAGACACTAATCTTTAAGTCAAAGATAATCAATCACCATCTTGCTGGCCCTATTTCAGTCCAAAGCTAGACCTAGGAGCCTAGAGGTCTTTCAACGATCTAATCTTCAACTGAAAGTAACAGAAGTTTAGAACAGCTTTTGACCTACAAGCAAGTTTTGCGAGATACATTTATAGTGTTGTCAGAAGCATCTAGGAGTCTATGAGATGATGCATTTGAATGAGTCTCACTTCAGCTAACCTTCCTAGGTTTTAGCAGTTATCTCCTTGCTAGTAATCAGTGCCTCAGCTTAGTAAAAGTGAAATTATCTGGAAAGTAAGCTTGAGAAACAGATACTCCCTGACAATATTTATAGGCAAAAATTCCAGCTAGTACAGAAATCTCATATTCATCTGTTTAATTATCAATACACACAAGAAAAGAAGGGGTCTGTTCTAGATTTCTTAGCTGTGACAAAATTCCTAGCCTTCACCATTGGTTCGTAGCTGTGATATTTCTTAAATAAAGCCTTCTGTCTCACTCTATTTTCTCTCTCTTCCAGTGTTCTCTAGCTTCATGTATGCAGTATTTGTGTCTCCCTCTCTCAAAATTATCATCTCCATGATGATGGACCCATAACTGAGGTCTCTGTAGTCCCTGAAGTGTTACATCGTCTACAACAGAGTATGTAACCATCTATGGGGAAAGGGACCATTTACTTTTGTTTCCATTTCCCCCAGTATGAGGCTTGGAATTTCACCTCTATTACCACTTTAGACACAAATAGTTTGGACTTAATGTAAGCTATTCATTTCTATATGATTTATCTTTCAAGAGCCTTTTCAGGGCTCCTGAAAAGATGTATTTCCTGTGACAGTGTGAAAATGAGTTGTAAAGTTACCGAGGGCATAATGGAAAGAGTACTGGATGAAGAAAAGGCAAAACATTGGGTGAGGAAACATTGTGGGGAGGAGGCAGTTGTGGGCAAAAGACGTGGACAATCGCCACACTCACTGTTGACCTTTCAAATTCATACACACACCCTTAGCAGAAGATTCATCAAGATATGAATCTTCTCTTTGGAATAGACCATTGTGTTACCGAAGACTAGTGGGATTCAACATACATGGATGTAGATGGTGGGAGAAGTAATTCTGAAGTTTGAGATATCTGAAGGGAGGCAGACCCAGATGAGTGATTCTGGGCAGAGAGGGAACAAAGAGAAATTGGAGAAGAGAGTTTATCTCCTTGGCAATTTTGCCCGCTGTCGGCGGTACTTTTCCTTGGATCAGACGACGACAGCAGAAAGGACACAGAAGACAATTCTACCACTAATCAGTACCAACAACAAAGCCACTAAAGCAGCCCATTGTGTACGGGGGTGATTCCCAAAGTCAGGCACTAGCCTTTACCTACTGTACTAGCTGTTACTGTTTGATTTCTATTGAAGTTTAGGTCTACTCTTCTCTCTGCACTTCCCTCTGAAAAATGCTTTTCTAATTATGTTTCTGGTGAGTGTGCCAGTCTTGGGATGCTGGGATTCTAAAGAAAGGCATGACCACTGACCTACGCTGGGCCACGCTTGGTAGTGGACCTCATCACACACAAAAAGAAAACGATTCAGAAATTGGCAAAGGGCCCAAGCAATTGGAACACTCTCTAGTATTTTCCAATCTGGCTGTAGAACAAAAGTGGCTTTATCCTTTCTAATAGCAAAACTATAACACTGTGAACCCTAGGGATGCAAATGATGGTAACCTTCACCTCATGGAGCCACATACACAAAGAATAAAGGAGGGACAAGAAGGGGAGAGAGGGACTCTGGCAGGGTTTGGGCATATACTTCTTAACCCTAGTGCTTTCCTAAGATCCAACTCAACACTCCCTTCCTACACTTGGTTATATGAGTCAGTAATTCCATCTTTTTACTCACTTTGAATCTAAATTCTTCATTTAAAAACGTGCATGGAACATCTCATTTACTCCTCACAACATCAAGTCCCAATTTTATCAATGAAGAAATGGCAACTTAAGAAGGGTAAATATACAGTTAAATAACTTTCCTCAAGGTCGTGCAGCTAGTAAGCTGCTGCCCAGGTCCAACCTTCAGGCCCCGAACTCTTAACTGCTAGGTTTGTCAACCGGATCCTTAACTATCCTAGGCTTTGTTCTTTAAGGTTAATTTTATTGGCCTTTTTTTTTTTTTTTGAAATCTCAAGAGGCTCAAATTACAAAGAAAATCACTTTGACTACTGCTAAATGCCATAAGCAAAAGCATTTTCCCACTGGTCCAAGTGCCTGAAGACTGCTGGAGGCTATCTGGTTTAAATCTCAGTCTATTCTATGTTAAATTGGGCTTGTTAAATTGTTTACTGAATCTACCTTGTATATCTTGTCTGTTCAATATGAGGCTTTAATTATTTATGCATGACCATAAAATCATCATAAATGATAAATGATTCCAACATTAAACTTTAAATCAGAGACAGTGCACATTTAAGTCAGGGCACATGTACTTTTACACCTCTGTCCTCACCATAAAAAGATAGGAGCAGGGGCTTCCCTGGTGGCGCAGTGGTTGAGAATTTGCCTGCCAATGCACGGAACACGGGTTCGAGCCCTGGTCTGGGAAGATCCCACATGCCGCGGAGCAACTGGGCCCATGAGCCACAACTACTGAGCCTGTGCTCTAGAGCCCGTGCTCCGCAACGAGAGGCTTCGACAGTGAGAGGCCCGTGCACTGCGATGAAGAGTGGCCCCCGCTCGCCGAAACTAGAGAAAGCCCTTGCACAGAAACAAAGACCCAACACAGCCAAAAATAAATAAATAAATAAATAATTTTTTTTAAAAAGAGACTGTTTAGCAAATATTAAAAAAAAAAAAAGATAGGAGGGCATTAGAATTAATACCCTAGAAAAAAAATGACAGCTTTCGTAATTCTCAGGAAAAGAAAAAAAAGGAATACTGCATCATTCCAAGCACAGTATAAAAATTCTTTACATGCTATTGCTACTGACATGTAAAAGCTAAGAGATGAAGTATCTGCCAAATGTGTAATCTATGAAAGAAAAATACTGTTGCATCGTATTTGTTCAGCCTGATACTACTCATGCAAAAAGGGTTAATCGTTCACTAGAGCATTAGCAATCAACCATTTTAGAACACTAAAATTACATTTGCATCACACCTAGGCAAACAGAATGTAGTAGTTACCTTACGTGCAAGTCTTTGATGGAGTCAGAAATTATATGAATTGCCTGAGCCCTGTGCTCATTTAATTCATAGTGTGTGACCACATAATCATATTCTCTTGCCAAGAAATAGAAAAGTATCTTTGTATTCGTAATCACTAAACAAATTAAATCTGACCTAAATTTTATCACAGATTTTAGGATATTTCTATCCAAACAATAAATACTGATACTAAGCAATGTCTGGATATAAGACAAATCAACTTGACCCAAATAAAATTAGCAGAAAGTACTGTCCCCAGTTGTAACAAAATAACAGTCTTCTTGCATCTACATGTCTCCTGTCTATAAAGCCCAGGATGGTGTAATGAAACCCTCTTGTGCTTTCTCAGCCAGGAACAAGTTAAAGCTGACCTCAGATACCATAACATGGTTTCCAGAGAGGGGAATTCAATGCCCTCAGCTCTTCTGGAAAGCTGATAACGTTTCAACGCAGACAGCAGGGAATCTGGCCCAGAGTGCTTTCTCTTTGGGTTTCATACAAACATGCTGCCAGGTTGGATACTGCTACCCATAGTAGGAAAGTAGGGCAGTATTCTTTCATGAAAGGCTACAATTAGACGAAAATCCTTCTGCACGCAAATTCTACTGGCTCCTTTATTTATCTACACATTTTTAATAAGGGATTGGTAATGTGTGCATGAGGCTGCCCTTTTTATCAACTGCTATTACCTGGCAAAATTAGCCTAAGTTTTCTTCCTGCTTTACTTTTAATTATTCATCCAAATTAATGAAGACTTTTAATTATTAAGTCAAATCTGGGAACATATGAGGTAAGACAAACCTCATTTCTATGTCATCCCTTGCTGAGAAATCTAGGATGTAACTCACAGTAGGAAATCCCCAGAAGCCACCAAATGGTTGTAGAAAGATGGTGTCCATCTGGGCAAGCAAGTTCTTCATAACACAAAGCCACAGCACTGCCATCCAAAGCATACAGATCTCCTCTCGGTCAACAAAGAATAGTACCTGAGTTTTAGAAACGTGTTAACTTTTGATGAAGCTACTGATTCACGTTTCTGACAAAATCCCAATTATGAAAATACACATTCAAGAGATATTACGAGACAAGCTATTCAGTTGTTTCTGAAAATCAGTGGTTCCCAGATTCTGTATTTTCTGTGAAAATACACATACACCATCACTGGGAGTCATATTAAAAATGTGTATTTCAGGGCTTCCCTGGCGGCGCAGTGGTTGAGAGTCCGCCTGCAGATGCAGGGGATACGGGTTCGTGCCCCGGTCCGGGAAGATCCCACATGCCGCGGAGCGGCTGGGCCCGTGAGCCATGGCCGCTGAGCCTGCACATCCGGAGCCTGTGCTCCGCAACGGGAGAGGCCACAACAGGGAGAGGCCCGCGTACTGCAAAAAAAAAAAAAAAAGTGTATTTCAGAGGTTCCAGCGATGCTGATTCAGTAGTACTGAAGTCCCTGTTTAACAGACATCACAAAGGATGGTGAGGATCACATTCTGAGAAGCATTGTTAGGATCCTTAGGCTTCATTCATTTACCAAATCGTATCAGAGAATCTACATCTGCACTAATTACTGTAATTTACCACAGAAGTGGCTCCACAGAATTGTAATTCATTATTCTTTCTTGACTTGAAGGTTATCATGTGAAGTGATTCTGTCAAGAACCACTTTACCTTCTGTGAAGTTCAGATTGACGTTATTCATTTCATGTTCATTGTTCTTTTTATAATGAGCAATATATTCCTCACAGCACTGTCAGAAAAATCAATTTTTTCTCCAAACAATCTGCTGAGGTTTATACTTTATCACAACAATATTTACTTGCCTACCTGAAAATACAAGAAGAAACTTTGTTCTGAACCACAGTAACGTTCATTGACTCTACCCTGACTTTAATACTGTTTGTTCGTCTTTAATCATAAATGTATCAAATCGTTTTTGGATGCAATTACATGAGTAATAACTAAAACGGCAAAGGCAGATGTAATTTTGTAATGTCTATTCATCAGGGCTGGAGGTTTCAAGCAAGTTTGTTGACGCATTTACATAAATATTCAAAACCACAAATTGAAGTGGTACAAGCCCAAGACAGCTTACCAAGGTACACCAATATGTTTAATATATTTATACACTTAGTTCCAATAGCTCTGATAATGGCCTTTATTTTGTTGCCCTGCTTGACCCTAGTAATATGATTACTAGCCCTAGTAATGAGTAGATACATTATGTCTAACAATGCTTCTCATCTCCTTCCCTGTAGGTGGGATTTTCTATTCCTATTTGTACTTCATTCAAACCAAGGGCCATGACAAACTAGTACCACTCATCTAGATTCTGTCCACCTTGTAACATGTCTTCCTATGCCAAAACCTTTTACACACCACTGCCAGATTACTCTTTCTGGGGACTAATTCCAATAATACTCAGATTATTTAGCCTGCCATCAAAGGCCTTCTACAATCTTGATACAACTTGTCTTTCAAAGTCCATTTCTCACTATGCCTCCCATAAACATTCCAATCCAGCCAAACTCATTTTCTACTTTCTTCCCCCCTCGCTTTCCCAGTCCCAGGTAGAATGCCATTTCGTTGGTCTTTAAACACTTCAATTACACTTATGCTTGAAGCCATCAAAAACCCTTACAAGAAAAGTAATTTCTTTTCCCTCTATAACTCTCATAGTGCCTTTTTTATTTTTCCTTCCCATGTGTATGTTTCATTAGCATTATTAGGGAATAGGTCTTACTCCCCCGCAAGACAGGAAGCACGATGCATTATTACTGTAAGACAATCTAATATATTCTGTATCGCACGGTGGGCACTCAACCATTTGTAGAATGAATTGAACAAATTGCCTCATTTTCAAGAAACCATTCACCATTTGTATTTGTCTCAGCAACGTTGTATACACCCAAGATGCAAAGTAACCTGAGGGACACCGCGCCAACACAGGAATCGGTCAAGCAGGGCATGTATGTGACCTGCTGGTGCAGCGTTCCTTGTGTTCCTTGGGGAAAGTTCATGGATTCAGGGTCAGCAGCAGTTGCACCTGTCTCCCTTGCCCAGAGCCCTCTCACAGGGCCAGACAGCTGACTCTGAAAGACAGTTATCTCCCAGTTGTGTTCTGCTGAGTGCCTTTTGAGCATTGTATGCTATGGTAGAATTCTGTCTCCAGCCCTAACCTGCCAGCTCAGCCTATGTGGGAATAAATAGTAGGCTTCATACCAAGCCCTGAACTCGCAGATGCAAGACATAGGACACTAGCAACAGGACTCATCATGTCAGGCATCTGCTGAGGAAAGCACTAGCCCCTGCCCCGGCATGATGGAGGAACTGTGGTCCAAGTCTAGTGGCTGACCAGGGCTATCAGCAAGAAGCTGTAACTGGTTTCTGTGGTGCTTGCAGGAGGCAACTCTTGGCAGAAAGAAGCTTGCAGGAGGATCAGTTTTTACACGAATTCACTCTTACCTTTCATATAGTCATAGTTCTAAAACAACCTGAACTTAATTTGTTATATAAAATCTGTATATTAGAGGACAGACCCAAGTTTGCACCATGCAAGCTACACCCAGAACCTGATATATTTGTGTGAAACACCAGCTGGTGGGCATGAATCCCTTTCACTGAAGTAAAACTCATCAACAAGCTGAATCGGCAGAAATCCCAGCTTGGGTTGGTGCCTCGGGTGTCCTGATGACTCCACTTCCAAAGACACACAGTGGACCTTTCTCGAGATCTTCCTCAGGATACAAATGAAGGGGCTATCTCCTACATAGTTTCATGATACAGGGAAGTATTAACATTCATCTCCTAAGAGCTATCAAGACTTGTAAGCCCAAAGGATTCTGTTTTATCGTTGCTTTGAAGTCTAGAGAAGTATGATTCAGGCTGTCATCAATTTTCATGGGCTAAAGATCAAAAGAACCACTATCTGAGTCAACCACATATCTAATGACCAGCCCCACAGAGACATAGAGCATGTGGATTATTAACCAAAGTGCTCTAGGAGAAGGGCCATGGTGCTCACAAACTGTGGCCAAATTCATATCCTTATGAAATCCCCTCCTCAAAAAGCAAGAACGTAAGAAAGATAAAGATTTGCTCTGATAATAGCCAGGGAGTACACTCAGAGCAGCTACCCTCTCCTCACCATCCAGAGGTAAGATTAAAAAGGGAAAGGACAACTTTGACTAATTTATGCAGGTTTATGGCTCAGGTGGGGGAAAACTATCAGAAATCTAAGTCCAGAAGTCCAGAGAGGGGCAGAAACATCATCCCCATTCCCCAAGACCAGGACTACTGGTCATGATGCAGCAGAGGACCCAGCGAGGAATAAGGAGAGCAACGAATGCTTAAGCACAGGTCCTCCAGCAACTGCAGCAGGGAGAAAGGAGAGGAAAAGGAGGTTAAGGACAGAGGCCTGAGCTCGGACACACCCCAGCTCCCTGGATGATGGTCTGAAAGGTACAGTCACAAGACACAGGACATCCTAGAGCATACAAAGCCCGGCACACCTGGCAGGGCCAGCACCCCCCAACCCCAGTGACCGCTGGCCCCTCAGCAAACCTTGGTCTTAGTCCTCCGAAGACTTAGAAATGGAATGTGGTTTTTCAAAACACATTTGCTGCTTCTGTTAAGTATTTACAACTGAAAAAAAATTAGTCATTATTTAGGATACATAGTTTCAAATAAATATTCAAGAGAACTGTGATCATAATATTCTCAATGCTGGCAATGAAGATAATTGTTCGAAGAAGGAAGTAACCTCAATTTTTATCAATGAAAAATATATGTTAAAAGGAACAATTTTTTAAACAAAATCACTGACTCCTTCCCTCGTTATTCGTAATTAGGAGGTATCGAATATTGCTATGTATAGTCCTCAGAACTTAACTCTGTGCACTGCAAGCACTGTATTTCTAGTACTATATGAATATATACAATTTTTTCTGATATGTAGTTTCTGTAAAATTGTACAGCTTGACTATTGCAGGACACAAATTCCTAATTAAGATGATCCATGTTCCTAAGTTGATCATAATATGTTTTCTGCTTTTGAGCAAAAGATGTAAGTTCTCATTTTCTTGGTTTACCAAGCTTTCTTGGTAAAATTTCTCTTTAAAAATTTAAGTACCCACTACTTTTAAACCTATATTGAATTCCATGTTGTCTCTGTAAATTGGTAGTATTCTATTTAAAGGGGGGGAGGGGGAGAGTTAGATATTCCAGACATTAGGGCTTTAAAAAAAAAATCTACTCTCTAAAAACTCTCTGCCACCAATTCAAAGTAGCCTGGCATTTCATTTACACTTTAAAAAAAAAAAAAACATGAAAAATTTTCTGAAGTACTTTTGAGCGAGTGTAAGACAGAAGCTCATCTACTACTCCCTATTGTGTCACAACTGCTTGGCTAAAACTTTCTCTGGTCTTTAAATTAACAAATGCGGTATTTGCAATGATACAAACTCAAATTCTCCTTGCAGTTTTCTCAAGAACTGGAACATGCCCTATGAATAATTTATTTGCTTTCACCAAGATAATACTTTATGAAAATAAGCTTCTAACCACTGAATAATCAGACTTTAATATTTCCTTTTTAAAATTTAAACCTATCCATAGGTATCTCAATTTCTAAACTACTTGAATATTATGCTCTCCTATGCCACATTACCATTCCCTGTAGCGCAACATTTTAATAAGGTTTCACAATGACACCAACTCATCTGATGAAGCACAAGATAGGAAAGACAATGAAAGTGAAATGGGACAGTCAGAAGGACAGACGCTTATCTAAATTTTGTGGTATGAACACGACATTCATGGCTGCCCATCAAATTTGAACAGCTTTTCAACGTTTCAATCGTTCCCCATGTTGTGAGTCCCACCTTCGTAAAGTAGAAATAACAGAACTTCTGGTGTTCCCGTGCAAGCATGCTGGGCAACACATAGCAGGCTGCAGCCCCAGAAGTATTTTATGCCTAGCTCCTGATCTCCTTCCTCCAGGCTTGGAAGGATCCCATCCTGGTTCCTTTTGCAAAAAGAAAGACTCTGACTAGCATACAAGGTTTATTTTTGGTTCTCCCATGTGTTTTCTTTTTTTATTTCCCTTTACCATTTTTGAGGCTAAAAGAGGTCTTAGCACATAAAATTATCTGAACTCATTGCAGCAGAGAGCTGCGTGAGAAATATCACCCACTCCTAATGCATGATTTCCCAGCTACTGCAAATTTTCATACAGTATGTCAGTCTTTTTCGTAGTATTTCATGCTAGAATAAGCACACAATGAATGCGTGTGATAAATCAAATGGGTTTTAGATCAATAGCTACAAATAATTAAAATCTACTCTTTGCAGAACATTTGATGGGATATTTACACAGTCTGAAAGCATTGTCCCTTCCCAGTATTCCATCCTCTTCTTCTCTACCTGGTGCCCAAATAAACAAAAGTGAAATAAAAATATGCAACAGACATGCCTCACTTGAATGTATACCCACATACTGAATACCACGTATAACATTGCCAACATTATTCTGAACAGCCATTTGAGCAGTATGGCTGATTCAAGGGGAAATTCAGTCAAAGTGAAGAGAAGTCTTTTTTACTTTTATGATCCTTAATTAGGTCGATCAACAGAAACACTGTCACATTCTGGAAGGCCATTAAATCCACTAATTAGGGCTTCCCTGGTGGTGCCGTGGTCAAGAATCAGCCTGCCAATGCAGGGGACACGGGTTCGAGCCCTGGTCTGGGAAGATCCCACATGCCGCAGGGCGACTGAGCCTGTGTGCCACAACTACTGAGCCCGCGTGTTGCAACTACAAGAGAAGCCACCGTGATGAGGAGCCTGCGCACCGCAACAAAGAGTAGCCCCCGCTCGCCACAACTAGAGAAAGCGCGTGCACAGCAATGAAGACCCAACACAGCCAAAAATTTAAAAATAAAAAGAAATTTTTTAAAAAACAAAAAAATTTTTAAATAAAAAAATAAAATCCACTAATTGATCAAAAGTAAAGTTCAAAGCTTGGACTATATTTATTGTACTTCATTTTCTACCTATTAGCACTTAGGACACTGAAGAGATTTCACTTCTAATTATATTCTTGTCTAATTAATTCTATGATGCCACAGTCTTGTTTCTATCATAAAGCAGTTACATATAATACCCACAACCACTAACACTGAGAAGGGACCAGGGTCAGGCACTACTGACCAAATTAGAACCCATCTCACTGAAATTGGGCCCACTATTCATCCTGGACCTCAGTTTTTTCTGCTGTAGAGCATGGAGGTGTTAGTTTATGAAACATTCTGGAAAAAAAGAACCCTGCTAAGTGGTATCACGAGATCATGGATTTAAAGTATCCCAGAATCAATCAGTTGGAAAGATCGTTTAGAAGGCCAAAGGCATTATAGAAATACTGCACTGAAGCATATTACTAATCCTTGTCCTCTGTTTTTATTAAGTTTAAAGTTACAGTTCCTTTCACTCATATTATCTTTACCACCCCCTGCCCAGAAAAAGAAAAAAAACCCACATAACCTCCCAATTTTCTAATGTATGAAAAATATATATATACACACAAAGGAAACATACATGTAGGTAGCTCTATGTCAAAGGATACTATAAATTTTAATTCAGAAATAGCTTTTGAGTGTAGCCTGTCTTTATTACTCTCTCCACCACAGTACACACCTTGTCATCCATTTAGTCAACAGGAAGTTTTAAACACAAATTAGGTTCGAGGTACACACAGACACAGTGATTAACGGGCATTGTCCTTATCCTCCAGTAACTTAGAGGAGACAGTTAAGAAAACTGTGAGATCAGAATAGCAATAAAATAAGCAAAATGTGATAGGACAGTAAGGATGACATATGTCTGGTAGGCGTACCTAACTCACATTGAGGGAGAGGTAGGAATCTTTGAGGAGGTGACTCTCCTTTGAGGAGGTGACTCTTAATCTCCATGACTCGTCTTGGAGATTAAGAATTAACCAAATGAAAACCCCAGGTCAGGAGTGTGGAGGAAGGCAGCGACCACAGAGGCAAGGGGATGGGCAGTCCAGGAGGAAGGAACACCACATATACAAAGTTCAGAGAGGATGAAAAGCCTGCTTTGTTCCGAAACAATTTTTTAATGAAGGAATCAAGTTTTGTCTTTTGGTTTTTTGTTTCTTAAGGTAGGAATAAGACTTGGGAGTTCAAACATTAAGAGCATACCAAACAAAGGAGCTCAAACTGTATCTTGTAGGTGGTGAAAAGCCATTGAAAAAAATTTAAAACAGAGAGTGTCATGATTGAGTTTTGATTTTTCATGGTTCGGGCAACAGCATGGCCAAAATACCCTATGTCCTGCACCACTAATTTCAAGATAGTGTCACTGACATCACTACACATGTGGATCTATTTCTGACTTAGGACTGGAGAAGAGGAGGAAAAAATAAAAAGAATTAATATTTTGTTGAGTGTTTACTGTGTTCCAGGTAGTGTGCAGAGTGCATTTCTCCTAATGAACATCTTTACACATCGCAGGGCTATCTACATTGTGTACTCCTTGGAGGCTGACCTCGTGAAAAATCCAACCTTACTACATCCCAGTAGTCTGAACAGAAAGGTTTGCACAGAATTTTCTTAATATTTTTTCCTAACAGTATTGCTTAGACTCCTGTATTCTACTTCCTGTAGTGAAGGTGTGATATTTTAAAATTTGGAGGCAGTTGGGGATGCTTACACAAATTCTGTCCATATCCTTAAAGCTAATGTGTTTTTTTAAGTGCTCTGAACTCCATCATGAGTCTCTTGGAAAAAGGCAATTAATGAGGGAGGGAGGTAATAAGGTTAAACAGAGGGTACTTGCAGAGAGCGGTAATTTTAGCACAATTGCCCTATTTATCATCCCAGATTACTTAAATGACAAAAATAAAATAACAAAGCACTCGTCATGGGAAATAAAATGTGTTATGTCTCTTCACTATCATTATGTGGTAAACTTTTTCAGTGTAGGTTTCTGTCCAAATCCCACATCTAAATACCATTAACAATTCACTCCATCAAGACTATGATCTCACCCTGGGAATGAGGCAAGAAGAGGCAGAAACAAGGAAAAGGAGACTGCCAGGAAGCCAGGCCAAGGACAAAAATATGTAAAAAGAAGGAAGGGATGGAGAGAAGAAATAAACCTTGAGGAACAAATGCCAAAAGGAAGATGCTTAAAAGTTTTCTGTTTCTGAAACCAGCAGGCTGAATAAATAATCAGAATACGGGGCAGCTAGTTAGTACTCTACAGGATTAGAAGAAAAATTCAACTTAAAAATGAAATATTTCTGGACACTTACTATTAATACAGAGTATCAAAATTTCCAGGGAATACTGCCAAGTTAGATGCTTTCTATAATTTTTTTTTTTAACTTCTGAGGACTTTTGTAATAAATATATCACTTTGGGTTTACCATTTTAAAGCACAACATACAATTTAAATGATTTCCTTTTGCTCTGAAGTACATTTTTCTTCTGATACAAATGGTGCTAACTTTGTCCTTTACTTTGTCCATTTAGTATTTTTTGATTCAGATAAAGTTTCCAGAAACATTTAAGCTATCAGCCCACAGGTGCAATTTGCTCAGGTATGTCAATGAAGTCAAAATAAAAATTTTTAAGGAGCCAAAATTGAGGCTAGTTTAATGAATACATATGCTAGTGTTATTTCAGCAGAATTTTCTCTTTACAGTTTAGAAGTGTTATTAATATATACTTAACACTTAGCTATATACTTAGCTGTGTTCTATTTATCAGCAAGTTTTTTAATAAAAACTTGCACTTCTGTGATTCTACTAGATAAATTTTAAAACTAATTCTGAATCACTCTAGAACCCAACAAGCTGTGACTTAAAAGTTAAATTGCTCTCCTCACAGGTTTTGTGGGCTGCATATATTTTTAAACGTCAATTTTAATATATTACTCTAATCCAATAGGTAAACTAGTCAAAGGATATAAAATAGCAAATACAAAAGAAAACCAATACAGGGGAAACACATTTTAACCTGAAATGACCTGTACTCTGAAAACTACAACAGACCAAAGAAGAAAATTTAAGATGATATAAAAAAATGGAAATATATTTGGATTGGAAGAATATTGTTAAAATGTCCACACTCCCCAAAGCAATATACAGATTTAAGGCAATCCCTATCAAAATATCCCTGACATTTTTCACAGAAAGGGAAAAAATAAACCACAAAACACCCAGAATTGCCAAAGCAACCCTGAAAATAAAGAACAAAGCTGGAGGTATCACACTCCCTGAGTTCAGACTATGCTACAAAGCTACATTAATCAAATCAGCATGGTACTGGTACAAAAACTGACACATAAGTCAAGGGAACAGAATAGAGAGCCCACAAATAAACCCATACATCTATGGTCAATTAATCTACGACAAGGAAGGCAAGAATAAACAATGGAGAAAAGACACTCTCTCTAATAAATGGTGATGGAAAAACTGGACAGCTACACACAAAAGCATAAGATTGGAACATTTTCTCACACTATATGTAAAAACAAACTCAAAATGGATTGAAGACCTAAATGTAAGACTGGAAACCATAAACCTCCTAGAAGAAAACATAGGCAGCATGTTCTTTGACATAAATTGTAGCATCATTTCTTTGGATCTGTCTCGTAAGGCAAAAGAAACAAAAGCAAAAAAACAAAACAAAAAAACAAATGGGACCTCTTTTTTTTTTTTTTCTTTTTGCAGTACATGAGCCTCTCACTGTTGTGGCCTCTCCCGCTGTGGAGCACAGGCTCCGGAAGCGCAGGCTCAGCGGCCATGGCTCACGGGCCCAGGCTCTCCGCAGCATGTGGGATCTTCCCAGACTGGGGCACAAACCCGTATCCCCTGCATCGGCAGGCGGACTCTCAACCACTGCACCACCAGGGAAGCTCAAATGGGACCTAATTAAACGTAAAAGCTTTTGCATGACAAAGGAAACCATTGATAAAATGAAAAGACAACCTAGGCAATGGTAGAAAATATTTTCAAATTATACGACCAACAAGGGATTAATATCCAAACTATATGAACAGCTCATAAAACTCAGTATGAAGAAAAAAATCCTGAACAACCCAACCAGAAAATCCGAAGATTGGAATGGACATTTTTCCAAAGAAGACATACAGATGGCCAACAGGCACATGAAAGATGCTGAACATCACTAATCAGAGAAATCCAAATCAAAAACCACTAAAGAGGTATCACCTCACATCTGTCAGAACTGTAATAGAGAAGAACAAATCTGACTCCATATTGGATCTATTCCTTTAGCTCTAACCCTGTGCTCTGTTGCCTTTGCTTAGTCATACTGGCTCTGCACCTTTGTAAAAGAATGTTCCCTACAGCCTGAAATATACATTATAGCCCATTCTCAAGGCTCTGACCTTTAAAGTTTTAAGACTTTTAGATATAAAAATTTGCAGAACAGAAAACGACAATTGCCTTGTTGGAGATTTATAGGAACACTGTGACCAGACCTACATGGACAGCTGCAGGAACAAAGGATTCCTGCAGCAAAAAGTTTTCAACAAGGAACCATATCCCCTCCTCTTTTAGTGTAAAAGAAGCCTGAATTCTAACTGGGGTAAGACTATTCTTTAGGATGCATTTCCACCATCTTCTCAGTCTGCTGGCTTTCTGAATAAAGCCACTATTCTTTGCCCCAACAATTCATCTCTTGATTTACTGGCCTGTTGTGCAGTGAGCAGCATGAGCTTGAGCTCAGTAACAAGATGGCTATCATCAAGAAGTCTAAAAATAACAAAAGTTAGCCAGGTTGTAGAAATAAGGGAACCCTAGTACACTGTTGGTGGCAATGTAAATCAGTGCAACCACTATAGAAAACAGTACGTAGGTTCCTCAAAAAACTAAAAATAGAACTACCATATGATCCAGCAATCCCACTCCTGGGCTTATATCCAGAGAAAATGAAAACACTAATTGGAAAAGATACATGCACCCCAATTTTCATAGCAGCATTATTTACAATTGCCAAGATATGGAAGCAACCTAAATGTCCATCAACAGATGAATGGATAAATTATGTGGTATATAACATATACACAATGGAATATTACTCAGCCATAAAAAAGAATGAAATTCTGCTATTTGCAACAATATGACTGGACCTAAGGGATATTATGCTTAGTGAAATAAGTCAGAGAAAGAAAAATACTGTATATTTTCCTTATATGTGGAATCTAAAAAATAAAACAAATTAATATATCAAGACAGAAACAGACTCACAGATATAGAGAACTAGTGGTTACCAGTGAAGAGGGGGAAGCGGGGAGGTTCAAAATAGAGGTAGGAGATTAAGAGACACCAACTACTATGTATAAAATAAGCAACAAGGATATATTATACAGCACAGGAAAATACAGCCATTATTTTAGAATGACTTTAAGTGGAGTATAATATATAAAATTACTGAATCACTATGCTGTATACCTGAAACTAATATTGTAAATCAACTATAATTTTAAAAACAGGAAGTATAATGTAGCTATCAAGTCTCTACCTATAGATTGTCTACATTGGAAATCTGGGTTTTACTTAACCTAATGCTTAATTTTCACATCAATAAGATGTTGTTTATAATTTTACCCAAAAAAATCAAGTAAAGGGGGCTTCCCTGGTGGCGCAGTGGCTGGGAGTCCGCCTGCTGATGCAGGGGACATGGGTTCATGCCCCGGGCCGGGAAGATCCCATATGCCGCGGAGCGGCTGGGCCCGTGAGCCATGGCCGCTGAGCCTGCGCATCCAGAGCCTGTGCTCCGCAACGGGAGAGGCCACGACAGTGAGAGGCCCGCGTACCGCAAGAAAAGGAAAAAAAAAAAAAAAAAAAAAATCAAGTAAAGGAAAACATTTTAACCCAAATAATTATAGAGTACCAGATGTCATCTCCTATGCATTATTTGATATACATAAGTATGTGTCTATGTTGTATAAGTGACAGTATTAGCATTGGTAAGGATATAATTTATTCAAGATAGATGTGAGTATAAATTGTCACAAGTTTACTAAAGGCAACAGACTATACTACTAAAACCTCAAATGTGCACACACCTTGAATTAATTCTACTTCTAAGAAAGTTTTTAAATTAATAATGAAATTATACATCATTTAAAAATTACAATGTATTCAGTATTGTCTTACGTAAAAGTTACTTTTTTTGAATAATGCCATGTTACCTTGACTAATGACAAAATATGGATACTGATTAATTTCATTTTTAGTAATGATATCAGTGTTTTACCTATCAATTCTTGTCATAAAAAACTGGATCTAAGTAGTCTAAGTACAGAAAAAGAGATTATTAGTGAAAAGTGTATTTTTTTTATTATTTCAAAAATATCTTGAGAATAAGCAAAACTGAAGGTTTTTCCTCAGATGTCATAGTTTGGTTATACTACCTATGACAAGCAGTTTTCCTATAATATGAAGAATCTTGAAACCAAGATGTTGAGCAAGTTCAAGGGTCTAGATCTGTGCCTCTAATTAAGTGAATATCATCTAGTAGTTTTTCTGTTGCTGAAGTGCATGACGTGGTTGGAGATCCTAACATCTCACTTCTTCCCAGAAATCCAAAAGTGCTTAAAAATATAAAATTTCAGGAGTATCACACAATAGCATAAACTAAAAGACCATCAATCTTGTACAGATTAATGAAGATTAAGAAAAATCATAGACACAAGGGCCCAAGGTCATTAAAACATTCATCTTCCAGATGACAAACTGCTAGAGCATGTTAAACACTGATGACACAGAAATAGTACACAATATTTATTTGAAGTTTTGAGCATTTATTTTTGAAAAATTTACAAAATCCTCAAATGTTTGTTGATAATATTGAGTAATAAACAAAACAATGAGTGAATTTTGACTAGTCAATGAAACAATGAATGCCTCTCTGTAGTTTGAGCTGGAAACTTAGATACAACTATCTATCCCACTGCTTTTTCTTACACAAAGGTGAAAAACTTGCCCAAGGAAACTGAACTGACAGACAGTATTCTTCTACCAACTGATGAAAATGGAATTTGAGTTTCAACTCCTTTTCCCCAACAATACTCTGTTCTTCATTTTGATACACAGAAGAATATGCATGTTTTCTAACAATTGACTATTATAGAATATTCCTTCTGATTCTCACACCCATTTACAAAAAAAGAATTTTGTACAGAGAATGTGAGATTTAGATTTTACTGACTTCATAAGAGCTGTTGACAGTGTTGATCACAAACACTTTTTTTTTTTTTTTTTTAAGTTATCAGCCTATCTACACACTTTAATTTTACCAATTGGGATCATACCATGCACGCTACTTCCAGCCATCAACAGTACTGCACCATCATCACCAGACTTCTTAGGGTAGTGCGTAAACCCTAGTGCACAGTCACTTTCTGAAATATTTTTCCAGGATACCCTCCTTCTCCTACTTCATCTCCTTCCCCATTGGCTGCTCAATTTGTTTCCTTTACTGACCTTTATCCCTCTGCTGTGACTTCTGACATCTACAACCTGAAATGGGGCCAACCTTCACAGGTTGAGGGCACAGTCCTTCACAGTACTACCTTCACTTCAGACACCAGCCCCAAGTTTGGGATCCCCAGGCCACATACACTTCTGACCAGCTGGCTACAAATTTGGAGGTTTCCACTACCTCCTTAGGATTGGAAATTCACTGTAACAACTCAGAGAATTCAGGAAAGTGCTATACTTACTATTACAGTTTTATATAGCAAAAGGGTACAAATCAGAATCACCCAAGAGACAACAGAAGGAGGACAGGGAGTGTCTTGAAAACAAATTTTCTGTTGTCCTCTTCTTGTGGAGTCAGGATGTGTCAGTCACCTTCCTGGCATATCAATGTGTGACAGTATAGAATATTGCCAACCAGTGAAGCTCACCTCAACTTCAGTGTCCAGAATTCTTTTTTTTTTTTGGAGCTTTATTACATAGGTATGATTAATTGAATTATTGGCTGCAAGGGTAGATTTCCAAGGTTGGGTTGGGCTCATATCATAAAGCTCAAAGTTCTAACCTTCTAATCACATGGGTAGTCTTTCTGGTGTGGCCAAGCCCCATTCTGAGTCATCTAGTTAGCACGACCCACCGAGGAGCACACTAAGTGTCACTTAATTAGCATAAGCTATCAGGGCCCACCATGAAAAACAAAGACATTATTACCACTCGGGAAATTCCAAGCATTTATAGTTTCTACCTCTAGGAAGCTAGGATCAAAGCCAACCAAATTCTTTATTACACAGGATCCTCTGATTGTCCTTCAAATGTTGATGCTTCCCAGGTTTCTTTCTCATTACCATCAAGAAACTAAGAGAGCTCATCTTTTAAAATGAATTTTGTTGTCCTCTTTAGACAGATGGCTCCCACCTCTCTGTATTGAGATGGACCCTCTTCTGTTCTCTAGATCAATTCTCAAAGTGTGGTGCCTAGACCAGCAGTATTAACATCACCTCAGAGTTTGTCAGGAATGTAAGTTCTCAGGCCCCACCCCATATATACAGAATCAGAAACTTAATGGTGCCAAGTAATCTGCATTTTAACAAATCCTACAGGTAATTCTGATAAGCATAAACGTTTGAGAAACATTACTCTAGATCTGTACCCCAGCTGCTTTTTGGATGTCCAGACATCTCAAACACAACCAGTAAAAAATCATAATTACCTTTTCTCTCATAGCATATTTCCACTCCTATTTCCCGTTTCAGGAAATAGCACCATTAATTGATTTACTGAACAAATAGTTGTTTTATTTATTCAGTGCTTATTACATATTACTAAGGACAGTCTCTATTCTCATGGAGCTTACCGTCTGGTAGAGATAAAAGACAGGATTGTAGTGGGTAGTATAAGAGTTCTGGCCTTGTGAGAGATGGGAAACTAATAGTGGGGGACTGGGAGAATTTCCTAGAGGAAGAGAGATTTAAACTAATACAAGATGGCAAAGAACTGGGACTTCCCTGGTGGTCCAGTGCTTAAGACTCTGCTCTTCCACTGCAGGGGGTGCGGGTTCCATCCCTGGTCAGGGAGCTAAGATCCCACATGCCATGCGGTGTGGCCAAAAGAAAAAAAAAGAGTTTGAGCACCTTAATCCCATTATTTGTATTAATTAATTAACCTTCCATATGTGCTACTGTACTGATATTTTAGGCTCATTAGAAAGCAAACAAAAAGGCCCCAGAGTTAACATAAATGTTAAAAACAAGATGGCAAAGAATTACCTAGAGAATTAAAGAAAAGGAGGGAGAGCATCAGACGGAGGAAACCACATGTGTAAATGCTTAAGGGCAGATGGACTGTGTCATATTTCAGGAGCTGAAGGAAGGTTATTGCCGCTAAAGCATACTGAGTGGGGGAAAGGGAGAGATGAGATTGATATTTCATCTGGAGAGAGACAGTGCTTAACCCTGCAAGGCTTTAAAGGATTTTGACCTTCAAGAGCAAAAGTGAAGAGTTATGAATAGAGACCAGTACAATCAGATGTTTTGAAAAGGTCACTCTGGAAAAAGTGAACCAGTTGAAGAGGGGAAAAATATGGGAATGAGCAGCCCAGACAGGAAACTACTTCTCTAGTCACCCATAGATACGTGTAGGTAGCTCGGAATAGGAGGGGACGCGGACTGGAGAGATAGGTCAGTTTTGAAAACACTTGGTTCTCCTAATTAAACAACTGTTGCCCTTGACCCTTCTTCTATTCTTTTCATATGAAATCAATCTTACAGTTATGCCATTTTGACAACCTAATTTTCTTTTATGTCTCCAATTTTCTGATTCCTGTAACTATATCCTAGTCTAGGTTAGATCTTGCAGTAACCATCTATCTGAGCAACTTTTAAGGCCATACAGCAAGACATGTCAGTAATATGTTTCGATCCTATCACTCCCTGCTTAGAATATTTTTATTTTTAACCAACTGGAAGTAGAATAAAGTCCCAGCTGTGTAACATGGCTTAAAGGCCTTCATAAAACTCAATGATGCTCGTTAAGCCACATCTTTTAAAACTTCTTACCTCCAACTCTGTGTTCTAGCCATACTGAACTGTCCTCAACTTCTCCACCCAAATTAGGTTTCGTTCCCACTTGCTATTTGCTCTGCCTGGACACTGCCCCACAAAACCCCACAGATACTCCACACCACACCTCTCAACCTTCAGCTCTTGATATAGATGTGACTTGCAGACCCTGGAATCCTTCCCTGGCCTCTGGATAGGGTAGAGTCGCTCATCCTTTGTTCTCTATAACACTCAGTAGCTCTACTGTATGACTTATCACACTAAGGGATGATACCTATATACTAGTCCCTTTCTCCTGCTAGCTTCTTGAACTCAGAAAATATATTTTGTTCCTCGCTATTTGTGGTATGCCTTGATACATGGTAAACTCACAACAAGTGTGGGTAAATGATTAACAGTATCATAAGTCCTAAATTTAATCACAGCTGTACTTTTAAACAACTGCTTAATTTTAGTTAACGCTAGCCTTGAGAACTTTGATGTCTCCATCTTCAAAATCTAGATAACACCCTGACTCAAAATCGTATAAGCATTAATTGATTATAATGGACACAGTTTTTAAACTGTAAATGTATCAGTTTATATGATATGCCTATATTTAACTGCTTGGTACCTTAATTTCCTCTTCTATAAAATAAGGAAGGTTTGACCAGAACTTGCCTTGAATAGCGGCTCAATAGACACTGACTGAATGAATGAATGCCAGACAAATACTCCATAATTTCATCGTCCTTTGTCAAAAACTTTGCAACTAGTTATTTCTTGAGTCCTTAGGATACTCTACCATTGAAGCCTTTTTCCCTCAAAATCCCTGATTGTTATTAGTACTATTAATTTTCACTGTAATTTATTCAACCTCAAAAAAGAAAATTAATATCCCTACATTTCTTCTGATCCAAGAGTAAGCCTCTGGTTGGGAAAACAAAATACTATGCAAAAATACAGTCACTATTTTTTATTTGTTTTCTCCATTTAAAAAGTCAACTGCCTACACATCTATACCTCACTTTTGTCATACTTTCCAATATTCATTTAGAAATAGCTTACACTAAGTAAAATAATATAATCTCTCCGTACAAACAACTAGTGTAACAAAGGAATCAGCAGACAAAAATTGTATTTTACAAGACTTTTGCAAAACATGGGATCTAAAACAAGAATTTAAGAAACAGTTTAGCTGACCCCACTGTGCTCCCTGTATAAAATCAGTTTAAATATTTAGCATGTAATCATAAAGCATCAAGTCAGAACAAGAACCCCTGATACTTTCATCAATGCTTTGCTCCTCTCATTGTGATCTCTGGTCAACCAAGAGTCACTTCCTAGAGCAGCAGTGGAAGGAAGCTGACATCATACAAGCCTCATGTGTTTCTTTAATCTCTGCTCATCTGTGCAAATAAACCTACTTCTTAGAAAGGTTTTCAACAATTACAATCTAGTTGCCAGTTTTCCTCTTCCTTTCAGAGAAATGCCTTCAAGCAGTTGGTGAAGGCCACAGTATTCATCATTATGCTAATTTACATGTCATATGGTATATTTGAAGCTTTTAACCCAGTTTTATACCTATTTCACATAAAACACATTTGATGTTTATTCTATGTATATACCATAGCTTTGAATTCTCATTAACTTCAAGAGGCTTTGGAAAATAGTAGAGTGAGAGAGGATGGTCTTCAGAGAGAGAAGATTCCAAACATCAATAATTTCTTAAAATAAGATTATTTATCAGGGATATTTTCTCTTTAATTATGCATATTTTAAATCTTAGGTTTATTAACATTCTCAAAATCCTTCAGGAGAATCTGAAAATGTCTTTTTACTTTGAGTTTAGATTACTAGTCTAACCCATATGCACAAGAAGACCCCATTAGGTGTTCCCCCCGTTCTCTCCTGGGCTGGCTCAGATTCATTATCTAGTGAAGCCCCAAGTATGGGAAAAAGGATCCTAAACAATATACAACAGACAAAAGCAAATTGTAGATGGTTCTTACTTACTTTCAGGCTATGTAGTGAATGAAATCCTCAACCTAATAAACATTTATCATCTACCTTCTGAGAATCCATGTTTTCGTGGCAAATCTGGATTTACTTTAAAGTTATTATGACCAGGCCTGTTGATATTAACACCATTTAGGATTTACCATTCTAAGAGTGTGCCTGCTTTTAGGTATTTAGAGTCTGAAAAAAATCTGGTGCAAACAAGTGTACGAAGAATATTCTAAGAGAGATATGCACGCATTAAGCTAAATCAAGAATAGCTATTTCCATTGTTATACAGATCTATGTGGTAACCCCAAAATTAGCAGGGAACAGATGACATCATGGAAAGTAAACAAATGGTTCAAGTTCAGAGGGAAGCGGACGAGAGTGGGAATATTTGGCTAATTTTTTTTTCTGGCTTCAAATTGATATTTAAGCCCTTGATCCAGTGAACAATCGATGTAACTAATCCTTGGGACTATGAGGAAACTGACACCTGATTTACCAAACTGCAGGAATTAAAAGAAGTTGAACACTTCAGAGCGCTCCATGATCAAGTTCTATAGGTAAATATCAGGTGTTAGTCAACTCCACAGGGAGGATGATGTTTTTCTTGTACTTTCAGTCCAACTATCGACTGGCAGAAGACCAGCCTTAGAAGTAATGGCAAAGGTGTGGCTAAGAGGAGCTTGGGGCAATCTGGGGACTCTCCAGAGCACTTGACCTCCCACTGCATTCCTCTACACTTACAGAACTGAGTCTTGCTTGGCCCTTCAAACCCACAGGAGAAAGCCTTCGTAACCTGAGCAGAGGGCTGGCAGGACTTTCCCTGGAGAAGTCTTTGTATACTACTTCTGCTACCGTGCTAACTCGCCTGCTTGCTCCCATCTGCTTGGCTAAATGTCATGCCCTAACTGTTCCTTCATACTAGGTTTGACTGCCAAACTCTGCCTCAGCCCCATGTTCTTGGAATTTGTTACCGCCTGTGCTGGCTTTCCGGCTTGCCGCTCCCAAGCCAACTGAGTGCCTGTACAGTCTGACTACACCTTTGTTTGTGCGGCATACCGGGGCTGAACATCTGGAAAATTACGATAATGAGCATGATAGTAATTAATACTTGTAACTGCTTTCAATTTTCTTAATTTTTTTTTTTTTAAGAATTAAGGAGTATATTTGTTTATATGATAAGAAAAACAGCAGAATCGGGTACCGTTCTGGTGTTGGAGCACTTACATAAGAAACAGTCCCTGTAGGATCTTAAATTCCTACAATGAAAAGAATTTGGAGCACCTTTAAGTATGTACCTTCAGAATGTATTGGATTTTATTTGCATTTGAGATATGTAAGTGCTCCAAGGGAGAGTTGGAATGTCAACGTACTTATCAACCCAGTTTGAATTATTTATTTTCTTAAGAAATTAGATGTAAGTGGAGGCTCTTCAGAATACTGTCATCTATAAGGCACCAATTTGTGACCTGGGACTCCAGACCTTTGTTCCTTACCTATTTTGCCCATTCTCTCCCATGACTACTGGTGTTCATTTGTCAGGAGTTCCATACTTTATTGCACATTGGTTTGAATCACCTGGGCCCTACTCCCTAGAGACTTAATCCTGGGCGTCCAGAATTTTTCAAGCTCCCTGGTGATCCTATTAAGCAGCCAAGGTTATAAATCTCTACTGCAGTGTTTCTCAGAGTGTGGTCTCTGGGCCAGCATCATTGGCAATACCACATGTGTAAATTCTCAGACTACCCTTCACACATACCAACTCAGAGTCCACAGAGGTGAAGTCAAGCAGTTTGTGTGTGTGTGTGTGTGTGTGTTTATAAACAGCTTTGAGATATAAGTCACATGCCATACAATTCACTCATTTAAAATATACAATTCGGGACTTCCCTGGTGGTCCAGTGGTTAAGAATTTGCCTTCCAATGCAGGGGGTGTGGGTTCGATCCCTGGTTGAGGAGTTAAGATCCCACATTCCTTGCAGCCAAAAAAACCAAAACAAAACAGAAGCAGTATTATAACAAATTCAATAAAGACTTTAAAAATGGTCATCAAAAAAAAAACTTAAAAAAAAATAAAGTATATAATTCAATGGCTTTTATGATACTGTACAAAGCTGTACTATTATCACAACTTTAGAACATTTCTATTATCTGAAGAAATAAAAAACCCTGCAAGGCCCTAAATCACAACCCCTCAAATCCCTTCATCCTCCTACCCCTAGGCAGCCACAAATGTATTTTCTGACTCCACAGATTAATATTTTCTGCACATTTATTATAAATAAAATCAGACAATATGTGGTCTCCCGTGACTTCATTAAACATAATGTTTTCAAGGTTCATTCCTGTTGCTGCATGCATCAGAGCTTCATTTCTTTTTATTGCTAAATAATATTCCATTGTATGGATATACCACATTTAATTTATCCATTCATCAGTTGATGGACAATTGGATTGTTTCCACTTTTTGGCTATTATGAGTAATGCTGCTATAAACTTTCATGTACAAATTTTTGTATGGATACACTTTCCTCTTTCTTTAGTATATATATATATCTAGGAGTAGAATTGTTGGATCGTATGGTAACTGTTTAATCTTTTGAGGAACTGCCAGACTCTTTCCCTAAGAAGCTACACCATTTTACTTTTCCACCAGAAGTGTAGGAGGGCTCTCATTTCTCCACATCCTTGCTGATACCTCTTACCTGACTTTCATTCTAGACATCCTAGTGGGTATAAAGTGGTATCTCATTGTGTTTTTGATTAGCATTACCCTGATGGATAATGATGTTGAACATTTTTTCACGTGCTTATTGGTTATTTGTATTTCTTCTCTGGAGAAATGTCTCTTCAAGTTCTTTGTCCATTTTTTAATTGGGTTGTCTTTTTAGTGAGCTATATTTATTCTAGCTACAAGCCTCTTATTAGATACACTTTTATTAGATATGATTAGACTTGCAAAATTTTTCCATTCTATGGGCTGTCTTTTCATTTTCTTTATAGTGTTCTTTGAAGCATACATGTTTTTAATTTTGATATTCAGTTTCTTTTTTCTTTTATTATTTATGCTTTTGGTATCCTGTCTAAGGAACTACTGCTTAACAGAAGATCAAAAAGATTTATGCCTATGGTTTATTCCAAGTGTTTTTATAATTTCAGCTCATATAGTATATTTTGATTTTTTATATATAATGTGAGATACATATATAATTCTTTTGCATGTGAATATCCAGATGTCTCACCAACAGCTGTTGAATAATTTGTGCTTCAATAAGCCTCACAAGGAATTCTAACACCTGCTTAAGTGTGAGGATCATGGCATTATGTATGCGAAATCTTCTCTTTAATTACTGTGAGACCCTTCTAAGCATGGCATATAGGATGCTCTATTACAGAAAATTTTCAATTCTCTCATGAGAATCATACACATCAGTTAAGTGTAATACTGTAACTATACATCCATAGGTAGGATAAGAATGAAAATAATATTCGATATACTAGTTCAGAATCTTTTTTCAGAGCTAGACAAAAAGATTATACTTTGCCGTATTCTGAATATCTTGTGTTTTCCGTATTTGAGGATTAATGTGCATAGCAATTCCCTGCCCAGCTGACCCCGTTAAGAAATAGGTGTAGCACTCTGTATTAGCCAAACTATCTTGTGAGACCACTGCAAGATTGTTCACACACAAAGTTGGATACGTGCAAAAATCCAGTTAGTTGTCCTCCACCCTACTTCTTTTTCAAGGGAAATGGTAAGGGTCTATTTTGTAAGGAAAGTTATTGTTTTTGGTATGATGAGGATGATACATTTTCCCAAGCCAGCTGTAGTATAGTTTCAATTCTGCCAGATTCAAAGTGAATTGTTTCAACTCAAACATGGCCAATGCCAAAGCCGTCTGTCAGGCAAGTGAGATTTTCTTGAAAACACTGTTTCACACTTGCAACCATCTTTAGCAGGTTGGGGAGCTTCATTTGGTTTATACATCTTTGGAGAAGGTACCTTATCCCACGTCTTTCAATATCGGTAGCATCAAAGTGAAGTTAGATATGTGTATCGACTATAATAATGGTAATTATGGAAGGCTGTATATTTCTGGCATTGAACTAATCTTGACACAGTAGGTATTATTGCACCATTTTACAAGCAAAGCACTGTAATTTGTCCATAGTCACCCACCTAGAGGGTGATAAAGATTTGAACAAAGGTTCTTCAGGCTCCAAAGGTCTAGCTATTTCCACTAAACTGCCTAACTTCACATATATATATATGTGCAATAAAACTGTACAAATGTTAAAGCCAAAAAATGTCTAGTTTAGACATACAGGGTCTTCTTACAAGTTCATTAATTATTTGACATATGCTTTACAAACCTGGCTTCCATTCTAGAGACACAGTAGGCAAATAAAGGGGTACACTTTTATTCCTTAAGCTAAAATTATCATGATAGAAAAGGAATTTATAATGATAGAATAAAAGAAATGCCTGGCTTCCATGTGGACAGAAGGTCAACCTATATCCCATTTGTTTGCCCAGGCCAGTCAGTTTACTTCTTCTGTCCAGCATAATTATTAATAGCATCTCCTTTACTCTCAAAGTTTTCCCATTTTATACAACAAATTATGTGGTCACTTCATATCATGGCTGGTATAAGCTACTCACCCAGGCACAGCCTCTCTCTAGATAACTACTTAGAACTATAACGCAGTGTATCGTAAGTGCGTGCCTGCCTAAGTGTTTTCCTCCTACCAGCTTGCTACAGAATGAAAAACATACAATGACTTTTTTTTTTTTTTTTTTTTTGCGGTACGCGTGCCTCTCACTGTTATGGCCTCTCCCGTTGCGGACCACAGGCTCTGGACGCGCAGGCTCAGCGGCCATGGCTCACTGGCCCACCCACTTCGCGGCATGTGGGATCTTCCCAGACCGGAGCACGAACCCGTGTCCCCTGCATTGGCAGGCGGACTCTCAACCACTGCGCCACCAGGGAAGCTAAACATACAATTTCTTAAAGAAATAATTCTAATGGTATCTTCAGACAGCCTGTATTGGGTAATAACATGGAAGAGAATCTGTTGCCAGGCCCTATTCCATCAATGTGAATTATTTATCTGAATACCAAACTACTATGAAAACTGAGAAATAGGATTAGTGGCTGAAATGGCATGAAGCATGGGGATTTACTTGAGGAGAGAAAGAGGCTTTTCCATGAGGCTCCCTGGTAGTTCTCTATTAGCTAAAAGGAAGCCTTAGGTTCTGGAAGAAAGCATGATGACTGGAGGGGCAAGAAAAAGACATGAGTCTAGCTTAGTGAATGTCAAAGACTGTAGTATTTTTTAAATGTAACTCTGGAACCCAGTACCACCTCTGCAATATAGAAGTTCAGTGGAAAACTTATCAACTGACAGTGCCTTTCTTCAAAAATATTAAATAAACTGAAATAGAAATATCTTTTTAGAAGAGTGTTGACTTTATTTGGATTTACTTATCAAGCTGTTTTCCCATCTCTGAATCCAACTTTAACAACCAACAGCTGACTTGGAGAGAGGTTCCTGTATTTAGAAAGCTAGTTTCGTAATATATTCCTAGAAAAATATTACATATTGTTCTCCACCTTGGTTAGGGGCTGTCAGAGCTGAGCCTCCCACTCCCGGTTGACAATCTGTAGGAATCCTCCCGCAGAACAAGTCAGAAGCCTTTATTCTTCCCAATGTGGAATTTAATGAGTGTGCTATACCATTATATAATTTAAACATTTATATTTATTTAATTTAAGTAATGGTACAGCACAAGTTCACGTTGGCTCCAGCTTCTGCGAAGGATGGCAAGTATGGAAATAATATTTCAGTGCTGTGGACTCTCTCAAAAAAGCACCTTACTTTCTTCCAGAAGCGAAACTGAATTTTGTCTGGAGTCAGCTGTCTTTCAGACTTTCTTTCCTGAACAAACAACAAATGCAAAGCTGTATTTTAGAAGCACTGAGTCAAGATCAAAGGTATTATGAATTTTGTCACATCTCAAACACTGGGCTCAGAGACCTGTTTACTAACGTCACATACATCAGTGTTGCTGACGAGAAGCCATTCTGCAGGAATGAGGATGACGATCCTTTGTGCAGGGGGTGCTTTTCATTTTCCAGACTGTACTCACCTCTGGAGCCTCAGCCAAATACCCAGACAGTTTAAGAATTCCACTGGCCTTTGCTCACAAGTTAGCTCTCTGTTCTGCTATGAAAAGAGATTAGAATTTTCCATTTTCCTATCAGTATATCAGACTTGCATGTAAAACATTTTTTAATTCCATCAACAACCTCCATTCCTTCAACGAATGCCCCATCTTTTGAGCAGGTATTATGCGACAGACTCTCGTACCACTGTTAGAAATTCTAAGATCACCAAGATTAGTTCAGCTCTGAAAAACATACTGAGCATATACTATGCCAGATGTTGGGGAGGTAGAGCCTATACCAAGGGAAGATGACGAGTCCCGCCGTGGGGGGTTATAGTCTAGCTGGGGACGTAGGTTAGGAAAGCAGAGGTTCAAACAGTGCTGTGATATAAGCAGACACAAAGTAGTGGGGGTTTGCATAGAAGAGAGTAGAGGAGCTCAAAGTCATCTCCTGATCAGTGTGTATCTTTGAAGGAATCAATAAGAGGAGAGGTCTGCCAAGCAAGTCAAGGAGGCAAGCCATTTCCAGGCAGGAGGAATGCACACATAAATTCAAGGAATAGCTTGTGTCTCTTCCATGTAGCCGCAGCCCCAACTTCAAGCAGACAGGGAGGGGAGGGATGGGAAGAGGTGCCCCTGGAGAAGAGGGCAGAAGCCATAAAGGGCTTCTCCTTACATGAAGTCCCAGGGAGACCATGAAAGAATGTTGAACAGGTCACCACAATTGTCCCATTTGAATGTGAGATGCTTGTAGTCGCGTGGAATATAGATTGGAGGTGAGAGTGAACCTCACTCTGATCTATTTCGTGTGGAAAATAGATTGGAGTGAGGTGAGGTGAGGCTAGACTGTCACAGCGATCCCTAAGGAGGCAGGGCTGCTCTCAGCCCCACACACAGCACAAGGTCTCACTTCAGAGCATAGCCTCGTACTGCTTCTTCTCTGCCACTTCTCATAAGGCCAGCTGAAAGTCAGTACATTTACAGAAAATTGTCTAATAGAAAATCCAGAGAAGCACATAGCTAGATGTCCTAAGTCCTATCCTTGAATTAAGGTACATTAGAAAGCCATTCGCTGAACACTGCAGAAAAATCTGAGATTGATTATAACAACAACAAAATGTCCATTTGCTATTGAATTTCTCTTGGAGACCTGGTTAAAATGCTGCATGTGTCTTCTAAGATCCTATGTTATGAGTAATATTATTTTAGGATTTAAAAATGAGGAAAAATTTTTCAAAAGGTTGAGTTTCTCTTTTTATTTGAACAGTTATTTATGAAACCTAATTTTTCTCTGGTTGTTGTACAGCTCAGACCAACTTTTCCCCTCTAATAATTACAAGTATAATACTAATTTCACCTTCAAAAGACAGGTGCAGCTTTTTTGTGTAGAGTTTAACTACTTTTTAAATATATGTGACTCTTTTTGTAAATTAATTCATGCCCATTTTAAAAACAGCTAGTGTATAAATATGAAATTATATCATCATCACGTTGATAATTCCTACAGAATTTTCTTCTAAGGTCCTAAACATGACACCCTAAGTAATACAGAACAACCCAAAAGGGTAATGAGCTCCAAGAGCAACCGACTACTACTTTAAATGCTTTTCCTTAATGTACTTCCCAAGATGAAAGGTTATGTCTGAAGCCCCAATGGTTAGCATCAGGCCGCGATAACATTTCTAATTTACCTCAAAGAGAACTTTTTTGGAAATCTGTTTCCATGACCGTGTTTTGTAATAACTACTCAAATAGAGGAATTAAATTCATTTTTATCCACCTCCAGAGTACCTTAAAGGTTACAGCTACTCTATAGATGTGCTTTCCTGAAGAGAATCTGCTGCACACCAATATATGAGAATAAAATGCGCTTATCCCATCTAGTATCTCCATCAGAGAGCTATTACCGCGCACTTTAAGTTATTTTTAATCCAACCACGTGAAGTTTTTGTAGACACGATTCTGAATGATCCCAAGTTCAAGGACAATTCTAGAAAGTACTGTTTCAACATCAACGTTTTGATAAATTTTATGTCAGCATCAACAGCTTAAGAGTAGGTTTACTGTGTGTTTGTCTTTTACTGTAATAGCTCACAAGACCACAAGTAATGTTGTGTAACCAGTCAGTGTCAGAGGCCCCTCACCTCTCACACTGCATAGACCATCTCCCACGCAGGCGGACATCTACCCTGAATGTAGGGGGCGAATATTAGTTGGGTACCCTCATACTGCCTTTTCTTAGTAAGGAGGCAAAAGTCTTGCTCATCCTTTTTATAATTTTATCATCAGCTAAAGGATACTTCTGGTACACTGGAGATGGTTTCGTTCTTCTCCAACTATTTTAACTTAAAATGTATCAGCCCCTACCTCCTGACTGTTATTTCTTTCTTGGAATGAATCTGGTGCCCCAGGGCTTGGAGTTAGGTATGCCTGAGAGGGTGCTAACACATTTATAGCCTCACACTTGCTGATCCAATTCCCCCTTCAAAGGTCCTGGTTTTCCTTCTTCCCTTGTCTTTCCTCAACAAGTTAACATAAAGAAGTTTTAGGAAGCTATGGAAGATTTGAAAGAAAGAGGGTAAAAGTTCAAAGAGAAAAAAGGAAGTAGAGAAGACTTCTTTTACCCAATATTAGGTTTCCTGAAAAAGTCAACTCTCCAGCCTCCTTCTCCCAGTTGTGAGAACTCACTCCTGCCTTTATGTCACACCTCCCCCCACACACACACTTTCCCAGCCAGTTCCCACGCAGATCATGGCGAGCTGCTATCTGGGGCTCCATCTACATGCATTAGGAGCATCTCTGTTTCTGAGCCCCTGCACCCACTTTCCTCTAGTCCAGTGAAGGTTTTCTGGCTCATCTTTGCTCACCCGGAGTGGACTAGAGTAGGCTCTGCTCCCTGACCTTGTGTTGAGTAGCCCAATCACCACAACTACATCCTTCTGCTCTACTAGCCAGTTTCTTCAGCCAAGACTCAATTTTATTTAACAATATATATTAAAAAGTGCACTACAACACATTTACAAATTTAACCCCACTGTCATCAATGTAAAATTAAAATATCCACTGCACTGTATGTAGCCTTCTCTAACTCCTCGGTCCCTCCTGTGCTCGGATAATGACGTGGCTAAGTCATGACCCGGTCCTGTCCTGAATACCTCCTTCTTCCTCTTTTGTTAGCCAGTTCTGTTTGTTGCTGAGCCCCTTCTACATTACATTTTGATCTACATTTCATACAACTCCAATGACCATTTACTTTTTGTCGCAGAAAAAAAAAATTAGCTGATTTGTAATTGCTCAGTATTCTGCTTAATTGTTCACAGATTGAAAAGTGCTTCTATAGATCTACCATTTCAGCTCTTATATTACCGAACACACCATTTATTATTTTTAAAATAGTGGCATTATGGTTTTCCAAATACACAAAATAGGTCTCCTTCAACTCCCTCTGGGAGAGGTCCAAAGAGTTTTATAAATGCTTCGTTAGGGGAAAGAAGGAAGGAATCATACTTTTCTGATGCTACCTGGTTGAGTTTCATCTAATACACAGAAATCATTTTATCAATAGAAAAAATATTTCCAACAGGAGCATTAGTGGTAGAAATTAAAGATTTCTTACTCTTGCTCCCCTGACATCTTGCCTTGTTCACCTTATGTAGATGTTGCTTAAGCATTTAAAATGTAATTAACTGTACCATTCAAAAATGGACCAAAATTTCATGTATAGCAAAGGAGGAAATGCTGATCGTAATGAGAACAAAGAAAACATAATGTAACTACCACTATCAGCAGGAATTGTTGATAAAGGCATGAAAACCATTTAAAGCCCATCAAGAGATGAGCCTTTCAGTGGGAAGGGTTGAGAAGCAGGCAATAAGGAATTGCTACTATGGTACAGAAATACTTTTCTGCAACTTACAAAATGGTCAGGAAACAAAAACACAAGGGTCTCTGTGAAACAGTGTTTAAAAAAAACACATGAAATTCATAAGGATTAAATTCACTGAAGGATTAAGAAATAGACTAAGTGAAACATGGAACAGCACTTTTATTCTAATTCA
The DNA here is from genome assembly GCF_059928025.1 of Delphinapterus leucas. Taxonomy (NCBI): domain Eukaryota; kingdom Metazoa; phylum Chordata; class Mammalia; order Artiodactyla; family Monodontidae; genus Delphinapterus; species Delphinapterus leucas. The sequence goes on along the minus strand of NC_143137.1, from coordinate 65,710,779 downwards.
GTATTCTTTAATAAGAGTATTAGATTATATTAAACTGAATATTATAACCCAAGGTCTAAGTTAAATTAAGCCATAGAAAAAGTGATAAATGATCGTGAAGTGCAACCACTTATGAAGTATTAAAAGGACGTAACTGGTATTTGCATCTAGCTGGTATCTGAATCTAGCTTTTAAAAATTTTTTAATTGTAAGGGACATATATAATGTTCCTGGGACCATGAGAGCCAGTTACAAAACGAACCCTTAGAGTCAGATCCACGATTTCTTCCAATTGTCAGTTTCAGTGTCCAGAAAACCCTTACTGGTTCAACATGAGGTCTTTCTTGCACATGATTCCCAGCTAATGGTTAACTAAAAGAATTTCAGATTTTTGAACAATCTGTTCTGCTTGAGAAGTAAAGCCATGTCAGATCATAATCAAATTGCAAGAAAATTTAGCAGAGCCATGAAGCCCTGCAGGCAATACTCAAGGCCATTGGATTCCAGCTCTTCCCCAGATACAGGTCCAAAAGGATGACTTCTTCCCACAGGAACATGAAGATCGACCAACCTGAAGTCTGCCTCACAAAGTTCAAGCAGGTGAAGGACCCTGATAGGTTCACATATGTCCTATTATTTAATGCACACAACACCCCCCTAAGGAGAGTTTTACAATTTGTCCCACATTTATTGCCAAGAAAACTGAGCCTTGGATAAGTTTAACTCACACAGAATGAAAAAGAAAAAAAAAAAAAAGCAAGAAGTCTCCAACTGAAAATCCTGTGTACTTTCCAATATGCTACCTAGAATTTCAGTGCCCTACAGTCCCTAATTTAGAGATAATCTCAGATTGCAGAACTCTGGGGAGGCTGTGTATAAAATTACTCGTTAGGAAGAATCTGAAACAATTCATCATGTACAAGTATTAGGAAAAGTTACATGTTAAGTCATTTTATGTGTCACAGGGCCAGACATGCTTTCAATATGTCAACTGCAATATTTCATCTGTATTTTCTTCTTCTTAGTTTTCCTCACATACTTATTAAACTGGTTGATCACAGGTATACATAGCAACAAACCTGTTATTTTAAGTTTAGTATCTATAAACAATAAAAAATGTCATTCTTTGGCAGTTGGGGGATTTCTTGTTATCTTTCGTGTTTTGAAAGATGGCCGACGTGTTTTGCCTCACCTAGCTTTCCCTAAACTAAGGACAACACGGTTCTTAGCACAAGCCTCAATCTTGTACAAGCAGAGACCTAAAATAAAAACGAGAGTAGAAGAAAATGTGTAACAAGTGGCTTTCCCTTCATATGTTCTACAAAGTCTCCTAAGACATCATTGATGAGGCAAAAGAATTTTCCTGACAGGGAAAAAGAATTTTCCACTAGTCACAGAAAATAACCAAGCTATTAGTGAGAGAGTGAAGAAATTGTTTCAAAATTTCAAGTCAGATGTCTGGGATATATTCATCTGAAAAAAGAAAAAATCAAGGGGAGTTGAAATATAGATGCATATGTGGAAAGAAAATCATTCATGCCATGCAGCATTCTGGACACAGGGTATATAAAAAGAGAAATGAGGCAGCTCATGTCCTGGGGAAATTCTTTATGGAAAAAAAATTGAACTATTATAATTATAGCACAAATTGATATGTGAACTATTAACAATATTGGGGAAAGTGGAATAGTTAAAAAAAAGAAAAATGCCTATGGATATGGGAAAAATCTTCACAACTGAAACACGTTACACAGGGTATGAAAGAATGTGCCACACCAAGAAGAGAGATAAAAGAGCAAACAGCAAATGCAAAGGTACCAAGTTGAAAGGCCAGGATATCATCAGGCAATGACAGTTTAAGTGAGCATGAGGAAGGGAATAGGAGATGAAGGTGAGGAAAAGTTGAGACAGTTCACCCCTGTGAAGTCATTATCCAAATCCCAGGAATCGTCTTCAACAGGTCTTGACAGCCCTGAAGACACACAAAAATAGATCCTCATCTTATCATCAGACAACCTAACCCAAAAAATCTCAGGTGGGATCCCGGAACCTGCATTCAATCTGCCCACAGGGTGAATTTGATGCTGGGTAAATGCAGGACATGCTTTCAGAAATACCATCTTAAAGCTTCAAGGTGAAAAGCTTTGTAAGTCCCATGGGTGGTATGGATTGGCTCAGGGAATCCCGAGAAGAGGAAAAGTTCCCAACACTAGCGGAAAACAGATTCTCCTTTCATTACTAATCTACAAGGAACAAGCTCAAGGGTTTTGGAGATTTTATCTTACTGTAAGTTGGAGTGGCAAAGATTCATCGACTAGGTTTAGAAACTAAGAACTTAAGTTTCAGTGTACATAAGAACTGCCCAGAAGACATGTATACAAGTGCAGGTGGCTGATGACTCACTCCCAGGGTTCCTGATTCAATAGGGCTGGGTAAGGCCAAAGACTGCATTTTTAATAAAAAGTTACATATTAGTGATCCTGATATCAGTGATCCTCTGAAGGATGTGACTGATTTTCTGAAGACACAGGGAAACATGGCTCCAATGGGATCCTCATAAGCATTTTTGTAGCACTGATGTTTTACAAACTGATTGGACATCTAGTCTGATTTATAGCAGGTCCAGCCTATTCTAGGCCTTAAATAGCTATTAACATTTAGAATGTACAGATTAATGTACAGGTAACAGATTAATTTATTATCTGATTATCCTTTACCCTCATACAACGATCACTTCATATACAAATGCTTTGCTTCTTCAGCATTACAATTTTCTGTTAAAAGAGTCATTTTTCTTTTTGTGTTTTTGTTTTGGCCACACCGTGCAGCATGTGGGATCTTAGCTCCCCGACCAAGGATCAAACCCTTGCCCCCTGCACTGGGAGCTTGGAGTATTAACCACTGGACCTCCAGGGAAGTCCCAAGAATCATTTTTTCTTGATCACTGTCCTAAAAGACTTTCAGGCAATTAGTGGGGGAAACCTCTTTTCTTTTATCCAAGTTGCTGCTTAGTGAGGCATGATCTCTAGCCCCTTTGAGATTTGTTTCATTTAGGTGAATGGGTATCCTATTAGGCAACATAAGCCAGTATTTAAGCTAATTCCCCAGTAGAAACTATAAGAAATTCCAAGTACACTTCGATAACTCAATCGTACACAAATTTACAATATAATTAACTTACTGTCTGCTCTACCATAGAGAGATTTAAGGTTTGATTTCCCACTAGTAAGAACTTGAGTTTACCATTGCTCTAGATCAGAAGCCAGTTTCAGAGTATACTTTACTGGAAAATGTGTAATTTATTAGCTCAAGAAATTGTGTAATTTATTAGGTCAACAAATTATGGAATAAGAGACCAGAGTGGGAACCTAAGCTGTGTACCCACTGCAAATGTGGGTGTATGTGACTAGGCACGACGGCCACCAGGCAAGGAGAAGAGTTCTTGCCAGAAGGTCCCACTTACCTCATGGATGAGTTTAGCTCTAACTGGGACCCCAGTAAGTACCACAAAGGCAGTCATCATGTCTGTCTTGTTCACTACTCTATCCCTAGCATCGAACATTGAGCCTGACACATATTAAGTATTTAACAAGGTATTTGTTGGGTCAAATCCTGCTCCAACAACTGAGAAACAATGAACAGCATTTGGTCTCCCCATACAGTGTACCTGATGAAGGAGCTCCTTTTCTGTGATGGAGTCCAAATACAGAGTTATCAAAAGACATGGCTCAGAGAACAGAATGAGGCAAGATATTCATGATCATGGGTATTTATTTCCTGCTCTGAAGCCTGAGGAAACAAATGTTACTTATACTAGATTTCACTAGAAACCATGTATAACAATTATGATTCTAAATTTTTTTTAATTTATCATCTTAACCATTTTTTAAAAATTTTATTTATTAATTTTTGGCTGTGTTGGGTCTTTGTTTCTGTACGAGGGCTTTCTCTAGCTGTGGCGAGCGGGGGCCACTCTGCATCGGGGTGTGCGGGCCTCTCACTGTCGCGGCCTCTCTTGTTGCGGAGCACAAGCTCCAGACACGCAGGCTCAGTAGTTGTGGCTCACGGGACTAGTTGCTCCGTGGCGTGTGGGATCTTCCCAGACCAGGGCTCAAACCCATGTCCCCTGCATTGGCAGGCAGACTCTCAACCACTGTGCCACCAGGGAAGCCCTCTAAATGTTTTTTTAAACTTTGCTTCTAAATGTGATTTTTCACTAACACCATATTTTTTTTCCTCCACTCAGCTTCAAAATAGTACATTTTAGACTTACTTAGAAATGGTTCTTAAGCTACAACAAGAAAGTGGTAGTAGTAACTTTTGCAGTTAACCTTTCTTGGGAGCTCCAAGTATCTTTCCATGCCACAGAAGTATATTCATTAGTCTACACCAAACAGTTGTAACCATTTGTAAGGCCTCATGAAGCAAAATGACCTAGGTCATTATTTCCACCAGTCCTCCAAAAACTTAACATTGATGAACATTTATCAGGTTAAAAAAAAAATCAGGTAGTAAAGAATAATCAGGAAAAATTATGTGCTTACAAAAGTTAATTTAGTATAACTGTAAAACAGAATATCAGAGGGAATTCCCTGGCAGTCCAGTGGTTAAGGCTCCATGCTTCCACTGCAGGGGTCACAGGTTAGATCCCTGGTCAGGGAACTAAGATCCCATGTGTTGTGAGGTGTGGCTCAAAAGTAAATTAAGTAAACAAACAAATAAACTTTTTAAAATCAGACATTTTTATGAGGTGTTTGTCAGTGTCTAGGAAATGAAAGTTATCATTCCTACTTAATTGGCCCAGTATTCTAAACTTATTCTCTTCCTTAAAACTGAGAGAATTTAAAACCTTTCTTGGTTTGATTCAGAACATGGAACTATAATGAGTTCTGTAAAGGCCTTTTGATAGTTGCAAAGGGGGCAGTTGCCCAAGACCTAGTATCTTAAAAATCAGAAACTCCAGAGCAGACATTCTCTCTTCTCTACCTAGTGACTTTCTCATGATCACCCCTGCTCCTCAGAATATATCAGGGAAAGCAATTAATTCAGAATTGCCCCATAGCAGATCAGAGAGTAAAATGGTGACAGGCATAGAAGTTTCTTTTCTCTGTTGCTTTTGCCTCTTCTCCTCTCTTCCTCACATAGAGGAAAGAAAAATGAATAGGTTTAGGTAATAAAATTTTCAGTTTGGATCTGCTTTAGGTATAGAAAGGGCTGTACAACCCTAATTGAGATCACCATCATGAGAAGATAAAGGTATTTATAAAGGAATTCATTTGCCAGGACACTGTTTTATCCTGCACGGCTTTAATAATTTAGGCCAACATGTGATCTCATTTAAAAATACTGACATAAGTTTTTTGATTAAAAAAGAAGGGGCTTAATGTGTCATTGTATCATCACAAGTTGATGCTTTGAGTATTTCAAACTAAAACATGAGAAATTACACAATTCAAACTTTAATCTTTTGAAAGAGAAAATACAGTAAGATGAATAAAGATTTTGCTCTTTCAGTCAGATCTATGACTCATCTAAAAAGACATAGAATGAAAATGACACATGACTCCCATTTGTCTGGTATAATTCAATTAACTTATTATATTCCTAAGGATTTTTACATATTGTTTCATTCTGGGTTCAAAAAACCTAGTGAGCCAGAACAGAATATTATGATGCCCACACGACACGGAGTAAGTGAAGATAAGCAAATTACAGCTTGTTAGAAGCAAGTCTCAGATTACTACCATTTCGTCATTTATAGAAATGTATTAACAACTTGCTATATTTACAACATTGGGTTAGACCCATTGTAAGAATCAAAGAAATAAGCAATCTTGGCCTTCAATAAAACCTCAATAACGTCCAATTCACTTTGTTTCCTCTCAACAATGCCCCGCTCCTCCATAAGTGAAGTACTGATAGCTACAAATGTGAAGGCCCCAAACAACTATCAAAACTTGTTCTTAAGTCATTCAATTTTTAATAAAGTAGTAATACTTCAAATTCCATTTCTATATAACTTTTTAAAGTCAGAAGAATCTAAACACCAAGCAAAATAAAAATAGAAATCTTGAACACGTTTTACATGCAAAACGTACTGGAGCAAATATTCTTTGAGATGATTACTGAGATTGGACCTTAAAAGATGTGAACCATATAATCAAGTATCCTATCAACAAGATTAGCAGCCAGTAATTTACCACAGAAAATTCACATTCGATTCAAAGACTAAAGTTAGTAAATCACTAAGTAGTATCATGTGGAAAACTGAAATTGTCCTTTGGTTCAATTTAATGTACTAGGAAATGGCACTGTATGACATCTCATTCTTGTAAACAATTTCATTTAGAAACCCTTGTAATTTTCTTCACAAATTCTACATTGGAACTACAGTCTGTTAAAAAGCCATTTGAGTAACCATGTAATATTCAAGCTTTTGAGAAATTACAGCATGTTTCTTAAGAAGTCTGCTGGGTTTCCTAATTTAATCATGATCAAAAGATTCCCAGAGGGTAAGCTTATTTTTAAGAGTAAGTCTCCAAAGTAAATTAACTATTTCCTCTGTAATGTTCATTAAGTAAATTGTATCTCACTGCCAATTACCATGTTCTTCAAACAAGGAAAAAGTCCATCGTCATTCATAGAGAGCACAGAATTCTCTTCCATATTCCAAGAGATTTAAGAATATACTGGAGGGCTTCCCTGGTGGTGCAGTGGTTGAGAGTCCGCCTGCCAATGCAGGGGACATGGGTTCGTGCCTCGGTCCGGGAAGATCCCACATGCCACGGAGCGGCTGGGCCTGTGAGCCATGGCTGCTGAGCCTGCGCGTCCGGAGCTTGTGCTCCGCAACGGGAGAGGCCACAACAGCGACAGGCCCGCATATAGCAAAAAAAAAAAAAAGAATATACTGGAGTGGAAACAAAATATCATCACAAGGGAGAAGAACAGGAGCCAAGTTGTGTTTTGAAATAACCCAAGTTTAAAAAACACAACATCTGCAACTTAATACATGGCATTCAAACTGGGGAGGAGGATTCATGACTGTACACTCGTTTATGTACAAAAAGTACACAACCGTCCAGGAAAGTGAGGCAATATTCTTGTCATTAGGGAAGCCTAAAGAGAATTCCTTTCTGTACGTCTGGTTGGCCACTAGGCTCCCAAGAACAGAGACTTTGTCAGCTTTGTTCTTTTATTTATAGTAAATATCCTGATAGTTAGGTACTTGCAGAAGAGCTGTAAGTTCCAGAGAAGTCATGACTTAGTTCTCTTCATCTGAAACTTCTAATTCAAATGTATATATCTGAAGATTATTTCCCCCTTGATAATGAGGGCAGTAATGCACTATTCACAAATTCATAGAGGTCACTTAAATGTTGGTGAATTCTTTAATTCTATTAATGATAAAGTAGCAGTTACCTAGTTCCTGTGGCCATGTAGGTAACTCCTTATTACTCATGTTGGGAAAGAAAAAAAAGTTAATTCCAAAACATCAACACCTGACATCCAGGATGGCATGTAAGCTGCCCCTCACTTGCCTACTCCACCTGATATGTAGTGGTTGCTCAGAGACCCATGCTGAGAAGAATCAGGGGCTGCATCTAGGGAGAGCCATAATGAGTGCCCTAGATGCATAGCGACTTTGTCTATCCAGGTGAAAAGCAGCAGGTACATGAAGAACCAGTCTTAAATGATGTAGATTTATTGCTTACATCAGTCAAACTCAGTGGAAAAAAAACCCCACAAAATTTTTGTCATATTTTTGGTGTACTTTTGAAGTTAGTAGCACTAAAAGAAGTACTTTTCCATAAGCTGTCAACCTGCAATTTGAATATAGTAAAGAATGAGAGAGAATGCTAGGGTTACTAATACCAAAAATATAAAGGTGAAAAAATAGAATAAACCAAATATTTAACATTTAAGCATAAAAAACTGATGATGGAGTACTATAAAAAGATCACTTGTTCCCCCAAATATTTAATAATGTTTAGATTGCTAACAAAAAATAAAGTATCTGCTCTGGAATTTACTTTTATTAACTGACAGTTATTGAACATGCTTTATTTAAAAGTTTTTAGACGCTTCAAATATATGAAATGATGTAAATCCTTACATTTTAACAAATTTAAGTCATCATGCTATGCACAAATATGTCTGAGTTCATTGTCAATTTTATTTGCCTTTAAGTTCTTCCATATAAAATAGTCCTATGGCATTATAATTGCAACATAAATAACATATATTAAAATTAGCTATATAAACACCATTTAAGGTAATAATTAGAAATTTGCACATACAATTTTGGATTATTTTTTATTAAAAAGTACAATGAAAAATAAATATACCTGAATAAAATGTAAACACAAAAAACTCTTCATTTCATTTAAAGTTGAAACATGACAGAAAGTTACCTTCTCTTTGTAGCTTTGAAGCTGTGCATCGCTAAAACAGCCTTATTGTAAACAAATATATTTTGTGGGCAAGATAAAGGGTCACGAGCATTCATTTCTTTTACTGACAAGTTCCAGTACAGGCAAATTCTGGCTGTAGGTGTCATTAGGTACTATAGTGTGTAGAAAGATATAGGAATAGAAGACATAAATGAGAAAACCCAGAAACAGAATAAAATAAAAAGGTTTGGAGTGTCTATGTACCTTGGTTATGAGGTAGTATTGTCAATAGCAGTGTTTATTACATGCATGTTATGTTTGAGGCATAGTGCTAAGTATTTCTATGCATTATTTCACTTATTTCTCAGGCAATAAGTATTAAGTTCATTTTTTAGAAACAGCTTTGAAATATAATTCACATATGATATAATCCACTCCAAGTGCAATCTAATGGTTTTCAGTATAGTGACAGTTATGAACAACCATCACCACAGTGATTTTAGACCATTTTTATCACCTCAGAAGAGAGGGCACACTAATACTGTTACCATGACTTTGTCAAAGAATTCACTGTATATATTTTGCCTAAAATTCTATTGGTGGCCTTTAGAATTCACTAGCAGGAATTACTCCAAAAAATTTAATTTAAAAAATTATCTTGCTGGCAGGGGAGAAAAGAGTAAAACAGACCAACCAATTGTGCAAAATGCAAATATTGAGGTACCTTCAAATTGCTCCAGAATAGAAATGCTGTGTTCTCGTTAGAGGCATGACCTCCACAGTCAGGACCAAAACAAAGAATGAAAATATAGTTAGAAGGGAAATGAGAATGTGTCACTACAGAAATGCTGAGGCAATTCATTTATTCAACGGCATCAAAGACAAACTGAACAAACATTTGTTGGGCATATTTTGTGTACTGTGTCATCCTTGTTACTAAGAAAACAATATTAAATGCATTGTACTAGAAAGTACACTATAATTGAGCCATTGCAATGGAATAAGTACAGCTCATCAAAAATAATCATAGAAGTTCCCCTTAAAGAAAATTGTCACTTGACAACTATAATTGGACAAAGATTCAAAATCAGAAATAACAGTTGTAATTTGTGATAGATTCAAAATCAGAAATGAAAGAGGAGGCATTACCACCGACACTGCAGAAATCCATAGGATCATAAGCAACAACTATGAACTATTATATGCCAAAGTATCAGGTAGCCTAGAAGAAGTGGATTAATTTTTAGAAACATACAGCCTACCGAGATGGAGTGAGAAATAGCAAATCTGAGTAGACTAGCAACTGATTCAGGAGAATGATAAGATTATCAAAAAAACCTCCCAACCAAGAAAAGATGGCTTCACAAGCAAATTCTACCAAACAGTTAAAGAATTATTGCTAATCTTTCTCAAACTCTTCAAAAAAAAAAAAAAAATTAAAGAGGATGGAATACTCCCAAACTCATCCTATGAGGCCAGCATAGCCCTGATACAAGAATCATATAAGGACACTACAAGAAAAGCAAACTATAGACCAATGTCCCCCCTAATGAACAGATGCAAAATTTCTTCAAGTATTTTCAAAACATTTAATTGGCAAATTGCTTAATTAGCAAACATTATAAGGATTATACACCATGACCAAGTGGGATTTATCCCTGGGATTCAAAGGTAGTTTATATATGCAAATCAATAAATGTGATGAAACATGATATTAATGATAAAAAATCTCAATAGATACAGAAAAAGCATTTAACAAAATATAACATCCGTTCATGATCAAAACTCTCAACATATTGGCTAACATCATACTCAATGGTAAGAAATCAGAAGTTTTTCTTCTAAGAACAGAAAAAGACAAGGGTGCCCACCCTCACCACTCTTTCAACCATAGTACTGGAAGTACTAGGTAGATCAATTAAGCACGACAAGAAAATACAGGCATCCAAATGAAAAAGAAGTAAAAATGTAGTTATTTGCAGATAATATGATCTTATATATAGAAAATCCAAAAGATTCAACCAAAAAACTTTTCTAACTAATTAAAGAATTCAGTGGAGTTGCAGGTTATAAAAATCAACATAAAGAAATCAGGTGCATTTCTATACACTAACAATGAAATATCTGAAAGAAATAAAGAACATTATCCCATTTACAATAGCATCAAAAAGAGTAAAATTTTTAGAACAAATCTAAAAAAGGAAGTCAAAGACCTGTACAATAATAACTAAAAGACCTTCATGAAAGACAGGGAAGAAGATACACAAATGGAAAGATATCCCATGTTCATGGATCAGAAGAATATTGTTGAACTGTCCATACTACCCAAAGCCATCTTAAGACTCAATGCAATTTCTATCAAAATTCCGATGGTATTTTTGATAGAAAAAGAGCAAACAATTCTAAAATGTGTATGGAACCACAAAGGACCCTGAATAGACAAAGCAATCTTGAGAAGAACAGCAAAGCCAGATGCATCACACTTCCTGATTTCTAGCTACACTACAAAGCTATTAGAATTCAAACCGTATAGTACTTACATAAAAACAGACATAGATCCAAAGGAGAATAGAGAGCCAGAAACAAACCCACACATATATGGTCAATTAGAATTTGACAAGGGATCCACGAACACTCAATGGGGAAAGAATAATTGCTTCAACAACATGGCATTGTAAAAATTGGATAACTACATGCAAAAAAATGAAATTGGACCCCCATCTCACATCACTCACAAAAATTAAGTATATTAAAGAGTTACAATAGACCTAACACCATAAAACTCCTAGAAAACATAAAAGAAACTCTTTGACATTGGACTGGGCAATGATTTTTTTTGGATACAACACCCAAAGCACAAGCAACAAAAGCAGAAAACAAGTGGGACAACAATAAACTAAAAAGCTTCTGCACAGCAAAGGGAACCATCAACAAAATAAAAAGGTAACCTACCAGGTGGTAGAAAATATTTGCAGGTCATTTATCTGATAAGGGGTTAATATTCAAAATATATAGATAAATTACACAACTCGACAACAAAAATGTCTGTTAGAAATGGGCAAAGGATCTGAACATTTTTCCAAATAAGACATCCAAATGGCAACAGGTACATAAAAAGATGCCCAACATCACTAATCAAGAAAATTCAAATCAAAACCACAATGCCACACCACCTCATACCTGTTAGAATGGCTGGCATCAAGAAGACAAGAACTAGCAAGTGTGGAGATAAGGGAACCCTAGTACACTGTTGGTGGGAAAGTAGATTGTTTCCGTCACTGTGGGAAACAATATGGAGGGTCCTCAAAATTAAAAATATAACTACCTTATGATCCAGCGATTCCACTTCTCAGTGTACGTCCTAAGGAAATGAAATCATTACCTCAAAGAGATACGTACTCCTATGCTTATTGCAGCATCACTCACGATAGCCAAGAAACGGAAACAACCTAAGTGTCCATCAAGAGCGGATAAAGAAGTTGTGTATATGGATAAAGAAGTTATTGTGTATGGATGCCATGGAATATTATTCAGCCATGAGAAAGAAGGAAATCCTGCCATTTGTGACAACATGGATAGACCTTGTGAACATTATGCTAAGTGACACAAGTCAGAGATATAAAGGTGAGAACTTTATGATACCACTTGTATGTGAACTCTTAAAAAAAAAATCAACCTTGTAAAACCAGTAGAATGATAATTACCAGAGGCTGGGAGGTAGGAGAGTTGGGGAGATATTGTTTAAGGGTACAAAACTGCAACCAGTAGATAAGTCCTAAAGATCTAACGCACAGCACAGTGATGATAGACAATGGTGCATTATAAATTTCAAAGCTGCTAAAAGACTATATCTTAACTGTTCCCACCACAAAAAAGAAATGTTAATTATGTGACAGGATAGAAGTGTTAGCTAACACTACAGAGGTAATCATTTCAATATATAAATGTCAAATCAACACATTGTATATCTTAAACCTACACTATGTTATATAACTATATTTCAATTAAAATTTTGATTTCATAACTATTACCTACATTACCATATCAGACATGAGTATAAAGAAATGACGTGGCACATGAACATCAGTGTTCCAAGACATTTTAAAATCTACTCATCATCCCATTTTTTTACATTACTCTAAATTTTAACTTTATTCCAGCACACATTCCAGCATGATCTAAGATCCTAGCCCACTCATATATATTAATAACCACACTTCTTAGATTCCAAACTTATGATTCAAGACATTAGCCATACAATGACTAAATATGGTTAAACATCTAATGCCCAAGCACCTCTTGCACTAAAGAAGATCTTCTATTTAGTAACATTTATCACATACAAACCTGTGCTTCTAGAAACAGGTAAAGTCAATTTTTTCTAATGATTTTCCTTCATGCTGTTTATTTTTTGGCAGATTCATCATCTGAATTAATGGCTCCTAAAGTTAAGGTAAGGACTAATATTCTTTTCAAAGGCTACAGATGCTGCCCCTTATTTTACTCTGGAACTTAATGTCAATAACATTAACACCTCATCACCCTTTAAGAAAGGTCAGAGTGGGACTCAGGAAAAAAAAAAAACATTCTAAATCTTTGAGATGAAACCAAATATTAGCATATTCTTAGAAATTTTACACAAAAAATAATTAAAACCCAAAGCCAGGAAAAATTGTAAACCAGAGACACTTTTTTTTTTTTTTAAACCAAGAAGAGGAAACAAGAAGTGATCTTTGCTCAATGGTGCCAGCTGGATAGAATGTCCTCCTACAGGTCCCCTTTCCTTCTTCCCTTTATCTATCCTGAAGTCTCTTTTGCTTATGCTTCCTACAGGTCCCCATGTCCACCACTAGCTTGAGTCTAATTCATCACTTGCATATATTACTCATGAGTTAATGCATGGAACTGCTTTTGTGTTGCTTTTTTTTACATTTCAAATCTTGCTCAGCATATTTATTTTGCTTTTGCAGGCTCAAGTGTTTGTTTTTTTTTTGGTATAACTTGTGTATAGCTGCTTTACAATGTTGTGTTAGTTTCTACTGTACAGCAAAGTGAATCAGCTATACATATACATATCTCCCCTCTATTTTGGATTTCCTTCCCATTTAGGTCATCACAGAGCATTGAGTATAGTTCCCTGAACTATACAGTAGGTTCTCATTAGTTATCTATTTTATAAACAGTATCAATAGTGTGTATATGTCAATCCCCATCTCCCAATTCATCCCATCCCCCCTCCCCCTTGGTATCCATTGGTATTGTTTGTTCTCTACATCTGTATGTCTATTTCTGCTTAGCAAATAAGATCTATACCATTTTTCTAAATTCCACATATATGTGTTAATATATAATAATTTGTTTTTCTCTGACTTACTTCACTCTGTATAACAGACTCTAGGTCCATCCACATCTCTACAAATGACCCAATTTTGTTCCTTTTTATGGCTGAGTAATATTCCATTGTATATATGTACCACATCTTCTTTATCCATTCATTTGTCCATGGACATTTACGTTGCTTCCATGTCTTGGCTATTGTGAATAGTGCTGCAATGAACATTGGGGTGCATGTGTCTTTTTGAATTCTGGTTTTCTCTGGGTATATGCCCACAAGTGGGATTGCTGCATCATATGAGAAGAGTGTTATTTCTAGGGTCCTAAAAATATCCCAGGATTCCAAAGAAACCAAAATTTCCCTTCACCGACTAACCAGTCATAATATCCCTTGGGGGTGGCAGTTCATATCATTTTTCATCCTTGCACAAAACAAGGGATATGAGAAAATGTTAGCCAAGAGAGAAGAAACATTGTACACTAGACGTACGTAGAGAGAAAGTAGTCAGTGAGTTATATGAAGTTTGCAATTACAGAGAGATTACAGGAAATATTCCTTATCATCCAGACTGTCAGTGATGGCACTGAGAGAAGACGAAAGTGCATGCCCTGAATTCCCAGCAGTGGTGGGCAATGAAGGCTCCAGGATAGGATGGAGCAGCAGAGGAGAAGGCTGCCTCTAGAGAGGAGGTTGAAAAAACTAAAACCCTCCCCCTTCTGTGAATTACTAGATGAAGGGAACCCTCAAAGACTGCACACGCTTTCTGTTGAAGGAAAACCACTGAAGAAATGTTCAAACATGAATTTATAATATTCTCTCCACAGTTCTCCACTTATTAATACCATTTTAATTAAGAACTCCTTACTACATGGAATTTTCCATTAAATATGGGAAATTTAGCTACTAATATTACATAGAATCCTAATTCACCCTCAAATAACTTTGTCCTAGAGCATGATTTCAGCAACAATCTATTTTAATGTGTCAAAGATACACAACCATCGGTTACTACAGTAACTAAATCTGACACTAATTTCCTAAGCAGAATGGTGGATTTAGAAGTGACTTTAAAACTTTTTATTTTCTCCTTTAGAAAAGACTCTTTGTCTACTAACATAAAAGACATTTGCCTGCTGAATAAAGCAGCTGAAGACTCACCATAAATGTATTACAATTCACATAGATTGTAATATTTATAGATACGACAGGTCTCCTGTTTCCTCAATTATCTTTGAAATTTACTAACTTACCACATAAAAAGTTTTATTTCCTATACCTACATATAACTTTTAAAATAATATATCAGGTTCCAATAAAATTTGATATATGATATTAAAACTTATTGCTACAGAATGTTATTCAATGCTATTTCAATTTTTACATGTTTGCTTTCATATCTTAAGAAAAATAATACCTAGAATTTTAAGCAAAGCACCTCCCCCCTTCCACTCACCCCCAATAAAACTGTGGAGTGAAGATTTAGGAAAGGTAGCCCCATGCTAAACTGAAGAAGTCTTTCAACTTGTATAGATTTAGAACTGTGTTCTCCAAAATCCAAAGATTCCGCAGGGGTGCCTCAGGGTTTCTTTCTACTAATATTTGATTTTTGTTTAGAATAAATATTTTAACCTGCAAATTAAAGTAATTTATATTTAATATATACCAGAAAATTTTAACACACTGGTGAACGCTCACTTGTACTATCAGACTACTTAGTTTGGAGTGAAACTTGTAATCATTTGCCATTTCTAGACATGTATGTGAAAGTCTTGTAAATACATCCTTTAATGCAATAGTTTTTGATCAGCAACAGTTTTTTAACTGAAGTCTGAGCTTGCGCCCCGACATAAAACCAAACACGCCAAAGCTTTTACAATGTTTCCTTACAGGGCAAGCAAGGCTCAGGTAGAACTGTTCATATGTTAAACTCATGGAGCAATAGCATGAAACATAAGCATATGTCTCACTCTTCTGAGATATTTTTACTATGAATCGTTTCAGTACTTAAATTCAGGTATTTCTTGAATGACTATAACTTTTTAATATTTTCTTCAGTGAAATGAAATATTCCTTGAATCTAATTACTGTTTTCTTTTACTGTAGTCAAACAAATTACTATACAGAAAAGTACCAATTCTAGAAAAAGGTAGTATTTCAAAAATGTTAGTACTAGGATATAATTTTATTAAGGCTCACTCTATAAAATGTGGACTTTCTGAGGTAGTTATGGGCAATGAGTTCCAGAAATTAGTTAACCAGGCTAAAAGTCACTGGTGATCTGAGGGCAAGATGCCAGGGCAAGTATATCAAATAAAATAAGATCGATGCTGTTTTCTGATAAAGCAGCACACCACATGTTAGGTAACTATCTCTCACTGTGACATAATTATTAGCAAGATAATGAAGTTAATACAGCTAACAAGTATTTTTGTAAGTCATATAAACTGAATGTTACAACTTTGACGTGAAACATTTTTTTAAACCTCTGAACTCAACATGCAAAACAAAACATTTTTCGTTCAAACTTTTGAACATGTATTAGATGTATTGCTCATTCAGGCCTAATTTTTCCCCACTACTAAGCCCAGGACAAAGCCTCTGTGTTCTTTACCCAAGGTCTTGTCTACGTTGAGGTTTTCCATTCTGGCAGGTGGGAGCAGACCCTGTTTTTGTTCCTGTGTGAACACCAGACACTGTTACCCCTAATTCTTTTGTCCTTTTTTCCTCCCTGGCATCCAGGAGTTTTCCTACCCAGGTTTGCTGCTCACACATTCATACTTTTTGACAAATTAAAGATTTTAAGCTTCTATTTTGTAGCAATATACAGATCCCAAAGATCATCCCTGAAGACTATACTGCCTTTTCTTACATCAATTTTTCATCTAAGTGTTCCTTATGCAATCTTAGTAGCCACCTTTAACTCTTATAAAGCATAGTTATTTTATACTATGTGAATAAGCAAAATTGTTTTCTTTCAAATAATGTTGACGGTAGTTTGAGAATGTAAGAGTGGTCCAGTATGTCAGATCACACATAAATTCAAGAAATATTTCTGGGTAACCACAGATTCTAAACATGCCATTTTCCATCTTCTGAAGAGAGTTGAATTGATTGCTCATGAATCTCACCACATTATCTCGCCTGGTATGAAAATAAAATTTAATTTGATCAGTTGGCTTGAAAACTGTGTTAAAAATGATTAATAATAGTTTATAGATTCTCTCAGCCCGCCCAATTTGTGCAGCGAAAGTTTTTGTAAATTGGTAAGAGTCAAGATGACTCCTTTTCAGGTTTAAGATTCAGTACCTGTGGCCCTTAGTACTATATTCTGAAGGTTCACACATTCGTAAAATAGACTGTGATAGTGATGTTAGCTCATTATTGTCGTGTTGGTTGATAATCTGGGTCTTTCTTAAACAAAGAGATACAATTTTGAAACATTTTTTTCCCTCTACTTCCTAAATTTGGGGATGGCACATGATCTTATACTTCCTTTAAACCAAGGTGTTTTATAACATTCACAGTAACAATCTGTTGACATTGATAAATGCATGAAACGTTCTTCAAAGAATTTCAACATGTGTATTTACTGTGAAACAAATTCTGGAGGCAGCCAATCCATTTGTGTGCCAAATGTACTTCAATTTGTCATGTCTGTTTAGTACTTAGTAGCATTTTCACACAGTAAAAAGTAATTATTTTTTATTTTGGTCCTCACAAAAACTACGTAAGTGCTGGCGTCATCATTAGAGAAGACAAAAAGGGGGCTCAGATCTGCCTGAGCCACAAGATTAAATAGCAGGTGATGAGCCTAGAACCCTGTAATCCTTGTTCAATTCCAAGTCCATTTCTAATGCAGTACACTGCTCACAGAGCTACTATCCAGGCTTAAAAAGAGTTCTATCTAAATTCAGGTATATCATGCTGGGATCCTTTGTCTCCCCTTAAGAGATTCAGGCTATTAATACCATAAAAAAATCACTGGTTCATTAAGGTATGTAGTAGCCAACCTAAAAAGCATACACATTGAATAACAGGCAAGATCCATGTAATTTTCAGATCTAGTACCTCTCATTAAAACACTCATTTCTACAATGTCTCTATGTTGATGTGTTTTAAAAAAAACATTTTAATGAAAAGATTTCAAATAGGGTATTATCAAAAATTGTCTTCCATGCATAATTATGGCAAACTGACAATTTTTTATATAGTCTAAACTTTGAAATGCAACCCATTTCAGTGATTTTCTCCTAAGGTTCATCTTGTATGACTTTCTAAAACATTGGAATCCTTTTAACATTAATGTGTATGTAAATACATTTTACATAATGAAATCGTTGTTCAGGTTCGTAATCATTATGTAACTCACAACAGCATTTTTAAAGCATTTTGTCTCTGAAATAATATCCATATAAAGAACAGTATTTCCTATATTGTACCAAATAATGAATGAGTTATTTAAAAATAAGGAAAAAAAGGATTTCTAAGGAGGCAATTCAATCTCTGATGGTTTTCTGTCTCGTGTTACACACATTTTTCTCCTGAGGATGATGATATTAGCATAATTCCTGTTTCTAAATATGTAGGTGTCTTCACATCCTTACTGGTCCCATCTAAATGAGTGATACATGCTCTTTATTTGACATAAGAAATCCTATGTCCTTTTGCTTATTTGACAATCATTATCTAAATTGGCATTGCAAATCCATGATGATCTGCGTTTATCCTATTATTTTAACCTGATATCCTCATCTTTCACTTTGGGGTACTTTATATTTCAAACAGCAGAGCTTTATTTCTTGAACATGCTTCCCATCTCTATGCCTTTAAGCGGGACTTTTCCACCATCAGGGCTGTTCCTCCTCCATCACTGCATGCTGAAATCCTGTTCCTCTTTCAAGGGCCATCATCTTTAACTCCCTCCTAACCCACCTCTCACAGACATGCTAACTAGAGAAGAAAAGTGGGGATGGGAAAGAATGGAACTAATACTTGTTGAGTAAGAAGTACTTGGAGCCAGGATGCTGAGCTCAGTGATTCATATATATTAATTCAGAAAATTTTAAAAAACTAAGATAAAAACATTAAAATAGAAGGTAGAAATAAAAGTTTATCAGCCTCCTGGATTGTTCCTTACAAGTAGAATTCTGCGTAACTTTCAAGAGTCAATTTAGTCATCCCTACTCCCTGCAAAAAGTCTGCCAAACTTCCAGGCAATCTTTCACTTTCCCTTTTGGAACCACATACCTTTACATTCCATTATTAGAGTTCTTTTTGTTTTTTTTTTTCCCCCCCAGTACGTGGGCCTCTCACTGTTGTGGCCTCTCCCATTGCAGAGCACGGGCTCCGGACACGCAGGCTCAGCAGCCATGGCTCACGGGTCCAGCCGCTCCGCGGCACGTGGGATCTTCCCGGACCAGGACACGAACCCGTGTCCCCTGCATTGGCAGGCGGACTCTCAACCACTGCGCCACCAGGGAAGCCCCACTATTAGAATTTTAAGCATAATAGCTCCTACATAGTAAGTGCTCTGAGTACGGTAGCTTTAAGTGCTAAACTGGCTTTAGCGTAACAAAGAGGTTAGAGAATAAGGTATAGATGTTACCCTTATTCTCATTCTGTACCTGAACTAACTTAAAACCAGAGAGATAAACAATTATCTAAGGTCACTGAGCTAGCTAACCTGGTTGTCTGGATCCTAATCCTGTGTGCTGAGTAAGTGCGTTTGAAATAGAGCCCCAGATGTGCCAGAGTTCGGAGGATCACTGTGGCTGTCCAGGAAGCAGGCGGCTCAGGAGTTCAGTGACATGATAACGACTTCCACTCGCCTCCACATCCCTGAGGGGCCTGGCAGACAGTGCCCAGTTGATGCTGGTCCTGGATACAAATGAACCAACCATTCTTCCTGTATCCAAGTCTTACCTTTCACTTCGTCAAAAAGAGATTGAATTAACCAGTATACTTTCTTCATCTTTTATTGATTTAATCCAAGTACCAAACGGTAAATCTAGGGAAAACTGTCTGAAAAGAAAGTTTACCTTATTTAATATTTATCTATTCTTTTAAAAAATGTTAATAAGACTAAAGATTAATGAGGTTGTGTTTTACCAAGAACTTTAATATTTCTAGATAAAAGCTTCAACTACAAGTTTTCCTAATATCAAAACAACATTGTTCTCATCTTCTAACATTTACAGGAAACCTACTGAGTGAAGCCAACTGGAATTTATCAGATACCAGCTCTAATCATAGTCCTGATTTTGCCAGATTCTGTCACATATACCACAGGCAGTTATGAGGACAGCTGATGACCTGTTTCAAATTCATTCAAAGATACTGCGAAGTTGGGGCCTAGTCCTACGGATAGTCTCCAAACAGGGCATCCATTTACTCCCAAAAGAAGACATGTAAAATACAGAGTCACAAAGACTGAGTGTTCAAATAATAAGTACTAAATCCATTGAGTGTGGTTGTAAACCTACCTTCTATATCTTGACCATAATAATACCCACGTGCTGTTTTTGGCTTTGTTTGCCCTCAAGCGTATGTTAGTGATTTTTATCAGGTCCTTTAGTAAATCGAACCCAGGAATAACCTGTTTGTTGCACCCCAGGAAAAAAGGGTTTCATTTTTGCTACCCAGTGTGCAGTGAGGATCAGGTTAGCCAATGAGGAAAGTCTAGGGGTTGGAGATGTGGACACCTCACACATCAGTGTGCCTCAGCTTTGGAAAGAGCTGAGCAGCTGGGATGGAAACCACGGAGACACCAGGATTACACATATGTTTCATCATAGTTAGGTAAAAGCTCGTCTATGGACTCTGTTAGTATATCAAGTTTTACTACTGCAAATAATTTGTCCTCATGTATCTCATTGTTTATAATTCTTAGAAATTTAGAGAAACTTAAATGGATATATTTTCAGTATCATGATTTTAGTTTTCATTACAGAAATGACTATATATCCATGTAAGTCTTGAATTTACATAGAGGCTCCCCAGGTATAGGGCATGAGTTAAAAGTTAAGAGGACTTTTCATTTAAGAGAAAAGCAGAATTGTCAAGAAAGATGGATTACAGTCAGAGGTGACTGTTGACCACAAATACTTGTAATACTTCCATCTCATCTACCACAACTGGCTTTATTCTCCATGTTAATTTGACTAGTAAATTACTTATTTAAAGATTAATGTAATTCTATTTTAGCCATAAAAATTTCAAAGCTTGCTTCCCGAATTGATTACATCAGAACAGAGCTCCATTGGACAGCAAGCACTTTGTGCAAAGACTATGTTATTTTTTATTTCTTCACTTATCATAGCACCTAACATATAATAACACTTAAATGTCTGCTGGAAAAACAAGTCATGGAAATGTAAGGATAACAGATAGAAGGGTTATTGCTGTATGCCTCGAAAGGTGTCCTACATGAAGGAAAGCGGTTGATGGAACACTGAGTGGTCTGAAAATGACCTGGGAGCCCATTCTGGGTGGCCAGTGTAAGACACCTTTTGGATGCTGGAAAAAGAAAGAGGTGCTTCTCTCCATACCCCAATTGGAAGACTGCACTTAAACTCAGCTTCCAAAGGAACCCACGTTTCCCTTCTACCAGCATGAGAAGCCACAATATCCCACTGGTCCAAAGTCTCCTGGTCATGAGCAGTTGGCATTCCCAGGTAACTTATTAAACAGCTGATACCCCAAATCCAGACTACCTGGTGTGTATTATCCCACAGGTGAGATGGTTCTCAGAACTGTACCACAAGAAAGGAGAGTAACTGAAGTGGGGGTGAGGTCTGTGCATCAGAATCCACATCCACACAGGTGTGCCCCATCCTCTGTGTGGCTCTCAACCACATGATGTGGGGATCACAGAAACTCATGCTTTCCTTTCTCTATATGAAATTTTCCTTTTCCCAGTAAAGCCTATTTCTTAACTTATACCACTACTATAAGATGGAATTAGTTCAACTCCTGCAACATAACAGATAGAGCCTTACTTAAATGGATGGATTTTACAAGACAGATACTATCATGTCATTATGTCATTTCAGTTCACTTCAAACAACGCTTTACTGAACATTTCATACATACAAAGTTCTGGGCTAGACAGTGTTGTGAATACAACCTTTAATACTTTATTTGGTAAGTTACAATCGAGTTGTGGAAAATTTTGAAAATCAGTATTAAATCAGGTAAAAGAAAGGTATTATCAGAAGTAAAACAGAGCAATGAGTAACTGATTCTAACTAAATAGTTGAAGAATCTCTTGGAAGGTTTTGCCAAGGAAATGGATTTGAAGAAAGCATGAATATTGAGAAGGACTTCAACCAAGTACGAGTATCCCAGGAATTATATACAACCTGAGCACAGAAGATCACTGTTTCCTGAATAGTCAGAAGTTCTAAAAGTTTCTGGAATAACGTCAGAGGGCTGGACTGGGAGTGTGGATTGGGGTGATACTTGTTTATATGGATATGTGAGCTATTTGTGTTTCATTTAAACAGCAATCTTTTTGTATTTAAGGAAATACAGACAAAAACTAACCTTTCTCTCCTTGCATAATGCATAGGCCCTCCCCCCAAACAGAATGCCAGGTGTACGTTAATGTGACAATAATAATCAATACCATGTGAATTATAAATTATCCCACCAAATCCTAATAAAACATCTTCCTCTGGCAGGCAGAATGCTGACCTGCAGAGCCATTTAACTTCAACTCTTAAAGTAACTATAGCCTGTGGAAGTTTAAATCAGTACAAAACTTCTGGAGAGCAACTTAGTATCTATCAAAGATCGTAAGAACTCTCCTAACTCTGACCTACTAGTTCCAAATCCAGAAACTTACCCCAAACAACTAATTAGAAAAATGCACAAAGAAACAAGGGTATTTTTACAGAGCTATTTATAACACATTAGAAATATCCTAAACATCACATATTATAAAATGGCTGAAAAATAACAGGATACATCCATACTACTGAGTTATCATACCTCCACTGTTTAGAAATCACACTTTTGAGGGATATTTAACAATATGGGTACATAACATGGATACAATACTGAGTTTAAAGTCCAATTATAAATAGAAGTAAACAGGAAATAAAGTAAAGAAGTAAAGACAAGATACATATGAAAAAAGGGATAAAAGGGATATAATAGTAAAAGCTTAGAATATCTCTGGGTTATTTGATTGCATACAATTTTAACTTTCTGCCTGTGCTGTGTGAAGAATTGCCTGCTTACATTTCTTTTTATAGGAGATGTGGTTTAAGTCTATCAAGAGAAGAGTATAATAATAGTGTTGGATCTTCAGGGTATTAATGAGCTTTCTAGAGAAGAAGAGACCGCCAATGTGTTTTCTACACAGGAATTGGGATTCTACTTGATATATTTTAGAAGTAGTAATGAGACCATATAAAGATAGTTGAAAGCCCCAGACATATTGTCTTCTTCCTCTCATAAAAGCTGGGTGACTATTATACAAATATCTTAATTTCACAGAAAAAAATATATTTACTATTCTAATCTAGCTGCTTACTGTTCCAGACAATGTAATCATGGTGGAAAACTGAATGGTGAGCATACACACAAAAAGATGGGGGGAAAAGGACTTTCTAAACGAAATGGAAAGCAAAGATGGATTTTTCTTCTTCACTGGCTTTGTCAAACAGCTTAGCATTTAGCCTCAAATTATATACTTTATTGCTTTACCTAACAAATGTCACTTCACACAAGAACACAAACCTTGCCTTTCCAATCTCTTGGCAAAATTTGACGACGTATATATGCCTCGTAGACTCACAGATTTTCTCTTTGAAGATTTGCCAACCAATTCTATTGGTTTGCGGTTTGACTTTTACCACGTTCACAACATTGGGAATAGACTGATTTTGGTGCAATTTACCAGATCAGTACTTCTGTTTTCATGTTTGAGTGGGTCGAGGCAAGACCTGTCACACTTAGGGCCAGGAGAACAATTTTGCCTGAGCCTCACATTCAGTAAAGGATTTGAATTTAGACTTCTGGTGTTATCCCCAAATGACTTTATTCCTATTACTTTATGACTATACAGATATTACAAATTTTGTTCTTATGAAAAAGGCTTAGCTGTAAATGGAAATGCGGTGGGAACATTTTCACATTGCTCATATATCTACTGTACCAGAGTAATTCCCTTTTGAATCACGATTGTACACCCATTTTATGAAACAGCCAGGGTAACCTTGGCCTCTCATCTCAAACAGGTGAAGTCACAGCTTATCCAGAACAGTGTGTAAAGAGTCAGGCCTCGACCTTTCCACTTAAGAGTTCTGGCAGAGACAGTAAGATGAAAGGAAACAAATACCTGCACAAATAAGATTTTCACTTATTCTTCTCAAATATATTAAGAGTCAGTTTTTCTAACCTAAACTGAAGAATCCAAGAGTTGAGGACAGAAAAGGAAGCCACAGCCAGAGTAAGAGCTTGTATACCCATGTCTCTCTGAAGCCACCCTGCACATCACCCCCGCCTCCAGGATTACACCCAGAGGGAAAGGAGACAGATAAAGCAACGTGGTCCTTAAAAATCTGGATACTCAGAGAAGAATATAGTGCCTGATATCTTTCTAGAAACCTGGCAAGTGACACCTTGAAAAATGTTTCATATGTCCTAATGGAATAAAAGTAATAGCGTTGAGACTGCTGGAAAGGTTGTCTATGCTCACCGATGGCCCAAAGGCAGCCCAGAATCTTCTGTGGCCTTGAAGAGAGGAGTCATCTGAAACTTCCAAGGCTTTCCATGGAGAAGACAAGGTCAATGGATTCCAAGATATCCAGGTCACAACTCAGAAAAAGTACTTTTGAAATTATCCACAATTTTTATAACCCTGTTTTGGTATTAGCAAACAGTCTCAAAATGTTAAAGAGGCCCTGATACCAAGGTAGCACGACCCCATTTTATTCTTTCATGGAAAATGTATTTGCTCAGTGGTTAATTGCTATTATCTCATGGAATGTATTGATACCAATGCAGTATCACCTAGTAACTAGAATGGAATCTTAATAAAAAAGAACTTAACAGAATTTGGATTAAAGAACAGAGTGTTATGTATTTTTTCAGTACCAGATCTGGTAAGCAACAGGCTATAGTCTCCATTCCAGAACTGGTATGGCTGGAATGTACTAAAATCCATTCTCAACTGGATAAATATGAAAGAGTTAGATAACAGAAGATCATCATCTTTATAGAATGAATTCTATATAGAAGAAAACGTGACCATTTATATATTATGTTTCTTATATTTGGGAGCAACCCAAATATGTCATTGAGATATTTACTGTCACAACATCCCGAAAGGTTAGAATTTCGCCTTGAATTTTATAGGTAATCAGTTTCAAACCCAAGTTTACAACCCGGATTCTAGAAACAGATTCCCTACAAAGTTCCCTCTTAGGACCTTATCAAATTACTGAAAGTTACTTAGCACTAAAACCATTAGTCATTTTTCACTCAATAGATTCTATTGAATAAACAGAATTACAACCTAGTGCAAGTTTTCTGCTTGTTCCAACATCGGCTTCAAAAAAAATACTTGTGGGGATATTTTAAGTAACCTTTCTGTCTATGTACCTTTCCACAAGTTCTCCACTTAAATGACTATTTCATGAAATACTGCTATGTTGGTTTATGTCCTCCAAGCTTTCCTGCTTGCACTCTTAAGTATCAAAATATAAGAAGATGAATGGACTGCAAGCCTGCTTAGCAGCATTAATCCATGGTTCTGAAACTTCTGAAATTTTCATTATTTGAATTGACTTTTCCTCATTGATTACTGTTTGAAAAAGCAGAGCCTCATTCCCTACTGGTTTCCACACCTAAAAGCATGTAACCACCCCGATCGTTCATCCTCCGTGCTGCAACAAGAAGATGCAGAATCAGCTGATTTTTCCAGGCTCCCCTCCACTCCCACTCTAAGAATTTTAATATCCCTGTTTCCACAGCTGCCGGCTTGATTTCTTCAGCCTTGAGCCACTGCCCATACAGATGCTAGAGTTTACTGAGCCATTACAGTGGAAATATTATGTGAACCTATTCTTGAACTATTTCCACTGACCGTATTGCAAGTAAAAATGTAGGATTTATGTGGATCAGCATCCTAAAATATTTATAGATTGAATAGGCAACAGAGATATTTAACCAAATGAGATATTACTTATGTACCCCAAAATAAACAATGTTTACAGAATTTTTTTTCTCCAAAACTACTCTTACTGTTATCTTGGCCATTTTTATCAGTATATTAGATAATTCCTTGCAAAAAGGTAATAGAAAATATCTATATTGTGACTCTATTATTATATTATAGCTATTATGATAGAGTGTAGCATCCATTAGGAAAGAGGATTACAGTCAAATCAACATGGATTTTGTACAAAGAAAAGAACTTCTCAATCACAGTAAGCCCATCTCAAGATGGCTTTCACGAACTTTGTTTCACCTCAGACCTCCACCGTGTTTAGAATAGGTATTTGCACATCCATAGCTCTTAACATTTATCCTTCAGATAATACTTGATATTTATTTCCACTGGACTAAAGTAATATAGAGAGAGCTAGCTCATCCACGATGTCACTATCAAATGTCAAGGAAATGAGGAGGCCGAGAAGATGGTACTCACTAGAATTCCTTGAACCAGAGTTGAAGCTAACAAGCAAGCATGACCTGCTAGATCACTTCATCACTTTTTAGATGAGATTGCCCAGTGCCTCAGCCACCTCTCTGAAGATTTTGATAAAGCATTTTAAAATAAACAAAAACATGTTTTAATTAATTACTCTTCTTTCATTTACAAGCCTTCACTCATTTTTACCAGAGTAAGTTTCTGCAATGGAGCTGGACTAAGGTAGTAGCTATGGCCATTATAATTTCCGTAGGATCTGTGCCAATGAAGGTCGAGAAGGCCTATTGACCCTCATGGTATAACTAAGTTAATCAATTTGTAAAAAAATTTTATGAAATGATTTGAGACAGTAAATCCTAGAAGATCTTTCTAGATTGAGAAGTTGATTTTATTTCTAAGAGAAACCATAATGCCACAATGCTATTACGACTGTTGAATTTTCACTGGGCATTTTTATATACTTTAATGCAATAAAAACAGCCTTTGCAAGGTTAGAAGGGTAAATTCCCTCAACGCTATCCATGCAGTAGAAAATAATTCTATAAAATGTTTATATAAAATATTTTTCATTCCCTATCAAAGTGTTGATATTGCAAATTTATAAAAAATAAAATTTTAACAAACTAAACCATAGAATGTCATGAATAAAAAGCCATTTTTTTTTTTCTATGTATGTGTGTGTCAGCACACAGTAAACAGCTTTGTTAACTAGGAGTGTATTGTCAGATACACACACTCCTCTCACACTGGCTACAGAAATATCCCTTTACCTTAAGGGCATCCTACATCATTATTATATATACAGTTAAAAAAAAAGTAGTTAAAAATTTTTCATTAAGTTTTGAAAGTTTTATTCACATGTGGTACAATTTTCCTACTACAGAGTAAGTTTATTTCCTACTGATAATATTATCAATCGGGAACATGATAAAAAAGAAGAGAATTAGTACATGTCCTTTTCTAAGTCCCATCTGGGGATTAAATGAAATTGAACCTATTTTAATGCATATGAGCAATACTGAAATATATTTTGAAGAGAGTATTTTATTAAAAGGACTCTAGTTGTCTCATTCATAAATTGAAGAACGACTTTTCATAATATATTACTCCCTGACATTAATGGTTTTATGTAAGGCCTTAGCCTTCGGAATCTTCCGGTTATCATGTTTCAACACATTGTACTGGTTGACATTTAAAGTCTCTACAAGCTCATGAGGCATTTTAGGCCTGACTGTCATTCCTCTGCTGCCTTACAATAGATTTTCCTCCGGAATGAAACCCAGTGACCCAACTGACACCACCAGGAGGGTATGAACTCGTTAAGTCCAAGTAGATCTAATTAACCAAACCAGTAATCCCTTAAAATATTTTGCTTCCCAGAAATCTTTTGTTCCTAATGACTTAGCTTTACTGGGAGATCATCCAGAATCACTTTCAATAAAGCTGTTCCAAAGAAATCTGTCTAAATTAAAGCTGTCTAAACCAGAGTTCTATCCCTGCCCTCTTGGAAGAGCTTTTTACAAATTTAAGTTTTTTCCTTGTGATGAATAAAGAAACGTTAAGGATGATCTTATTATTCAGTATCACCTTTCTAAGTTCCCCCTTCTTCATTCTTCTCTATTATTATATAACCACTTCCACGTTTTTCTGCACTTTTTGCACTTGCCTCTTTCCCCATCTCCATCCCAAATGAATCCCTGATTGTGCCCCAATTACTGCATTTAGTTCTGCCTTTTCCTCTTTTTCCCCTCCCCTTTGCACTTTTTTATTTCATATATACCTAAAACGTTGTAAAATCTTACTCCCTTTCAGATTCTCAGGTGTATTCTTGTCTGCAATTATGAGACTGCAATTGTTCACCTTCGGTTTTGCTGACCTATCAGCTTAACCATCTCAAAATCCTTACCATAAGCAGTCAGGAAGTGATAGCTAATAACTAGTATATACTCAGTTCTTAACGTGTCAAGCTCTCCTCTAACATGTGCTTGACATTTACTTTTTATAATAGATGAATAGCAAGATAGATGATTGATATAAAGGTACCTCAGACATGAATGGATAAATCTAAAGATATAAAGATATATAGAATTTTCTGTACTTTTTCTATTAAATGTTCCTGCATCAACTATTTCACACCTATGTTTGTTTCTTACCATTACTCCATAAACTTAAACTTACCTGTCATGCAAATTATCTTCGTCTCACAGCTCTTAGATTATGGTTATAATAAGCTTTTAATTATTTTAAACACAAAACTTCTTGGTGAAATATCAGTCTTTGTTCACTGAAAGGGAGCAAGAAATGCTCTTTGCCAAGTATTTAAAAAAAAAAACAAAAAAGAAAGACTCCAGCCTACCACGTGTGTACACAAACCTACCACCCAAACCTCACATGCTGAGCCAAGAAGACAGACTCTGGGACCCTGTGCCTAGATCTCCTTTCCTGCTGTGCCCCAAGCACTGTGGTTAAAGAGGCGGGAACTGTAACTATTGGAGGAGGGGACACACAATTTTTTCTAGTGAAAATGGAAACAGAGTCTCTAATATAAGCCACTCTCTGCTATAATCAAACAGACATTTTAACTCAGTGGCTATATACTACGTAAAAGTATATCACTAGTACCCTCCTCCTCATTTAACTCAAACAGTATGAGGTAGCTGACAGAGTTGCTACTCCCAATGCCCAGATCACTTTGCTGGCCACTGTCCTATACAAGGAAATCATATCTTCCAAGAGGAAATGTAAAAATAAGCTGCTAACCTAATAATTTAAAGGAGTGTTTTTGATTACTCTAGTTTCCCCAATTCCTCCTATATTTAAGGGTAAAAGTTACTTTTCCCCAAATCTTTCCTCAACACAGTAGTAAAAGATATGAAAATTGATATTTATAGAATATCAAGGGTAAGAGTAGGTGTATTAAAAATGAATTTTTAAAACCAAACTTGCATTCAACAAGTAACATTCTAACATAATCAAAGTCCACAACAGATAAACTGAATTTTTCTTACTTTAGAACAAGGGTTCTTAACTGTAGTTGACTTTGCTCCCCAGGGGACATTTGGAAATACCTGGGGACATTTTGGGTTGTCCCAACAGCTCTGGGCCTCTAGTAGGCGAAGGACAAGAGGGCAGGGATGCTGCTAATCTTTCAACGATGCACAGCTGTCTCCTACCACAAAGAATCATCTGGTCTAACATTTCAATAGTGCCCAATTTGAGAAAGCTTGCTATAGGAGGAGGTTTGCAGCTCATGTTTAATTATATTTTAATATTAGAACATGTGAAGAACAGTAAGTGAATCCAGTGAGTAGTTCGATACAAGAAAATGGTAATATTTCCCCTTTTGTCTTTAACAACCATTTGAAAAAGAGGGGAAAGATGTAGCCAGGAGGGTAAAGGGGAAGATGCTATTTATACACATCATGTTTATCTAATTAAATCCCTATGACAGACCAATGAGAAGGCGGGAACATCACTAAGTGGTGGTTAAGAGCTTGAGATCTGTAGGCAGCATTCTGGATTCATCTTCCAGCTCTTGCTTTTTAGATATATACTATTTGGCAACTTAATCTCTCTGCGCCTCTCTCCCGCGTCCGTAATACAGGGATAAGAACAATGTATTTCATGATGTTGTTGTGAGGATAAAATTAGTTAATGTAAGTAAAGGGAGCAGGGAATATCTAAAAGCATTTACAGGTGTTTGCTTTTATTGGTTTGATTATTCTTACAACTACCATGATGGCCACCATCATTGTTTCATAGGTGAGAAAATCAGGCCTCAGGGAAGTCTAGCGAACTAGCTTATAGGTGGCACAGTGTGACCTGGACTGCACCCCCCTCCTGACTCCAGGCGGGGGTGATAGGGCTGGATGGTGTCACGTATCAGAGACTTACACCAAAGCCAAGGCATTATTACCCTGATGTCTCCTAGAGGTTCTGTCACGTCAAATTACTAGCCTGCTTGTGAAGTTGCGTTCGGTCCCTCGGTAATTCAAACTTTAGAACTTGATTATTTTGTCTTCAAAACTCATGTTTGTTTTGGACGCACTTGAGGATATTTACCAAATAATTCAACATCTTAAAGCTTAAATAATAATGCCAGTGATAAAGTGTTGGCTATAGCCCATTGCAGTTCATGCAGTATCCTTCAAGTTGTCTGAAGACAGGAATATTCACTCACCTTTTTGCTAGCTGCTTCTCTCTCCTGCTCTTCAAGGTCTCCAGGCCCTCCCCGCTCTCCCAGCTCCCACCCTTACCCTTCTCTCCACAGCTTCAACCGTTTGGGAAGAAAAACTAAAAAGCACCAAATCACTGGTCTCAAATTATTAGGGATGTATCACAAACAGAGCAATTAAGCCCACTCACATACGTCTAACGTATCTTTATCACTATGTGAACGCTTTTTCTGTATTTGGCACTTGCACTGTCTCCTGCCTCAGAAACAACCATGATATTACAATTTGTTAACAAACACTCAGCTTTTATTTTATGATTCAGAGTCATCACTTCCTTTAGATATTGACTTCTACATCCAGATATTCCTGAGCAGTTACACCCCAATTCCCACCATTTTGGTTACAGCAGCTGAATTGAGTTTAACTTTATAATTTTGGCATTTCTTTCTTATGACATTACTGCCACTTCTAAACCCCCCATCACTCAGCGACTGAAAAACCAACCAAGCAGATGAACCACAACAAAGCAAAATTTTCAGATCCTCATGCAAAACCATGTAATTATTTTCCTGTCCTTAAGCCATAATGAAGATAATTTCCTTAGCCTAGATTACTTTGAATTTTCACACTTCTATTAACGTTTGCAACTTTTCCCTTTCTCTGGTTCCGTTTTAAAAATCACAGGATAACTCTCGGCTACTACAAAAAACTTTTAAGTTTTTAAAAATTAAATCCTTTGCATTATTTTCTATTCTTTCCCAATTCATCACTTGATAGTATGCATTCTATTCTTTCACGACTCTCCCAGGTTTATATGAAAATCAGATTCTTGCTCCACAGCTGCCCTAACATCACTGTGATTAGCAGCAAATATAACGCAAAGCAGTAAGAATTTTCATCTAACTAGGAGTAGGGGAGCAAAATGAAGAAAGGAGTTTACTCTCAAGCCAAAGTATGAGCGTTTCGGGCCGTATTTTTTTCACATTATATATCATATAAGCACTTGTATTCGTTTCCATTATTGCTGTGATCAACTATTGCAAACTCAATGAGCAAAAACAGCATAAATTTCTTAACTCACAGTTCTGAAGGTCAGAAGTTCAAAACGGGTCTTGCTGAGCTAAAATCAGGGGGTTGTCCGGGCTGTGTTCCTGTCTGAAGGCTCTGAGAGAAAATCCATTTTCTTGCTTTTTCCAGCTTCTAGACGCTGCCTCTATTCTTTGGCTCAGGAGCCCTCCCGCCATTTTGAAAGCCTGTAACCACACAGTAACTCTTTCTCGCGCCGGCCTCACTCTGAACCTCCCGCCTCCCTCCTTGGCCTATAAGGGCGCTTGTGATTACATGAGGCCCACCTGAATCATCCCGAATATGGCAAGGTCAGCTGATTAGCAACATTAATTCCATCTGCAGCGTTAATTCCCCTTTGCCTTGTAACAACATATTCGCAGTTTCTGGAAATTAGAATGCGGACGTCTATGGAGGAGGGATTATTCTGCCTACTATAGTGCTTGTTTGTTTTGGGGTGTGTTTTTTTTCTTTGCTCAGTTGTAAAGCAGAATAATTTGAAAATTAGATAATAGAACGGTAAATTTTTTTCCTTCTCTCAATATCTCTTAAAATCCCAGCTAACTCACTGGCTCCGTCTCTCTCTCTCTCTCTCAGAACAAAAATTACAAAAAACTTTACAGAGTAATTAGTAGGCTTTTCATAAATTGGTAAACCGAAACAAACAAACAAACATGAATGTCAAATAAATGCTGAATGGAACCAAACTGGTTTTAGCATTTAACTGTTTTTTGTTCTCGTAAGCATTTTTAAAACTTTTAATATAAGTAATACATAGTAGAATAATTAGAATTACAAATAAGTAAAAGAAAAATTATAAAGTTAAAATCATTTCTGAACCCACTACAAGGGAAAGCAGTTATCTTTTTTGATATACATTTATTCAGATCATATTATCATGGAAATATTTCTTTGTCAGTAATTATATATTTAAAATTATGATGACTAAATAATATTTCACTATAATTTACAGTACATGTTCTGTGAGGCTTGGGGCCACTTTCAAAAGATGTGATAAACATCTTTTATCACCTAAAAGATACTCATGTGTATATCTCTGTGTACTTTATCCTTACAACTAATAGGACTAAAATTACTAGGTCAAAGATTATGCTCATTTTTTAGTAGTCATTGTTTATGTATACTAGATGTTAGTGTTTAATAGGTGTATTCATGAACTTCTTAGTGAAGTTTAATTTTGCTCTATAATATAAAGTATCGAAATTTTTCTAATTTTTTGATTTCAAGAAACCTTGTCATGCAAGTGGCAGCATTATAAACATGGTTATAAGTACTCAGTAAAGAACATAGTGTAAAGTGAGTAGTCAGTAAATAGATGAATGACCATGTTTGCTTAGGATTATGTCAGGCTGCAAAATTTAATCAGTGTAGATGGCATGAGTAATCTTACATGCATACAGTGCGCAGCACCAACATATCCACAGATCTCCTTAGTGTTTTTTGTCAAATGACAGATTATATTGTTTTGGAACAGTGACTCACAGCCTTGGCTGCACATTGTAGTCACCTGGCAAGTTTTACGAACTACTGCAGACTAGGCATTGATTTTAGAAGCTACCCAGGTGATTCTGCTATGCAGTCAAGGTTTTATTTTCTACTACTCAGGCTTTGACCCATACTAGACCATTAAATCAGAATCTCCAGGGGTAGGACATGGGCAACAGCACTTTCTAGAGTGCCCCATGTGAATACCACGTGCAGACCAAACTGAGAACCACTAAAAGGGTCCTCAGGATCAAGTCTCCAACCCATTTGTTTTACAGGTGAGGATAATTGAGACCTGAGCGGCTCAATAGTCTTCCCCCAAGGTTAAGTGGCTAATTAGATTCCGTGTTAGAAGTCAGGCCACATTTAGCATAGAGATTCAGAGCACAGAAGAAACTATTTTAAAAGACATTTTTCAAACCACTAAAAATAGATGAAAATATGGCATCATTTAGAATCTTCTAGGAGAACTAGCCAATTATACATCTTACCCATTTATTGCTTCTACACTCTCTGGTCCCATTATCTACTGACTCACCTAGGCTCACCTTGCACTTTAAGTGATTCTGAAAGGCCTCTGAACTAAATTTGGGGAGAGTCTTGGGGTTATGAGTGTTATGCTCCTGAGGGTCCCATGTCCCAGTAATTGGTCCACTAATGTGTTAATGGCTGGAGTTTAACAGAATGAAAACAATAGGAAAAGAGAAGACATATGGTTAGAGGACTGACTGTTCTGCGCCGGGTTTCCTGTGTGGAAAATCAAACGACTTGATACTAATTGTTTGTGTGCAAAAGTCGTTGGCAGTGAAGCCAACAAAAACACTGGATAGTGTGTCGGCTCAAAGCAAAGCACATCAAATTATGTATTCAGAAGGCCTTATAATCAGAACCTTGGTCATGTGAATCACTTGCTTTTTACTTAGGCTTCAGGAGGCCCTTCCTGTGAACAGAATGTCTGGCCTATTAAACACAGAGCTGCCAAGTCAGAGCCACAGGTGGCCATGATTTGGCAAGTGATAAAACACCAGCCATGCTGAAGACAATAAAAAACGGATAGGATTTTTTTTCATCTGGTTTTCAATACATACATACAGAACAAAAGACTTTCTTGGGACAAAGCTGAGTTTTATGATTGAACATAACACCCAATATGATTCCCTAATACATTACCAAGCCCCTACTTAAGGTTTGGAAATTTTTTATTGAAAGTCACTGATTTATAAGTCTGTATAAAAGACAGTATTAGAGCTGAATAATAAGTAGCTATATTCATTTAATTTTTCCCCTGTTTCTTCTTATGTTTTTAAGGATTCATCATAGATATTTACATTCTCCATAACCTTAGAAAAAAGGCACATATAACTTGTGTACTGAGAATTTTACAAATCCACAGTCAAACTTCACCTTCTACCTCACTCCCAGCCACAATACACAGCCAGCCGATGCTCACAAGATGTCATCCACCTAACTCTACAGACCTTAGTGCTCTTTCTCTCTTAACAGTTAGGTTCATTGTATTTCTTATCACTCTGATCCTTCTCAATCTCCTGAGATACCCATGTTGACCCAAACCTTATTGCACCTACCACTCTTCAATTTCACCCTACATCGTGTTCTGTATACGATCCTGTCTCAACGTTATCTATTTCCTCTCCTGTAAATCCTCCAAATTAATGTATATGTAATGGACAGCATGTGAGCAAACCCTAGCACCAGCATCTGGGTATCTATTTACTCCTCCTGTTCTCTGGGGTTATAAACTCCAGCCCCAGGACTGAAAAACAGGACCGGTGCCAGGGAAACTGTGACCTATTTCAGGCTCTGCCACCTCATAGATTTACCAGAGTGAACAATTTTGGGGCCCTATTTTCCTCATCCATAAAATAAAAATACAAATTTTAAAGCGTTTTGTTCAGAGTGGTTGTTAAGATCATGGAAGCCAATGAAAAATGACCATCTTAAAAGGCATGTGATTGAAAATCTGTGTCAGAAAGAATTTCCATATTCCCAATTTCCTTATAGCTTGAAAAAACCTTAAAATGTAACTAGGCTAACTTACAATTAAGTGCAAATTTTCATTCTTACTCTCTGATAGATGGTTACCAGTTTCTGCTTGAATATATTTAGTGATGGGAACTGTTTCTGTCTGAAAGCTACTCATTCCAGCCTTAACAATGTGTATTTATCTGTGATAGTTTAAAAAAAAAAAAAGCACCATCTCTGATATAGCTTATAAATTGACAAGATTTTACCACAGGATATTAGGAAAGAGAAACAAAGCAATTTATTTCCTTGTTTCCTTTTTGTAATTATCACCAAAAGACAGAAATTTTACAATTAGGTTCAAACCTCCTATTTAAAACAGAATTGGTAAAATACCACAAGCATAAAGACGATCATTTTCTGTTCTCAAACTTAGAGATATTAGAGGGTCCAACTTGCAGTGATTTTTAAGTGCAGTAAATCTAGGTTTAGCTTGCAAATAACTAACAAAAAGGAAACAGTGACAAGAATATTAAGAAGTAGTAAAAGACTAAAGGCCAAAAGGAATTTTTGAGTAATTAGGGATAAAAAAGACAATTTGTATTATGGCCCAAAGCATATGGAAAGGTGCTCAACACATTATGAGGGAAATGCAAATTAAAACTACAATAATATATCAATACACACAGCAGATTGTTGAACAGGAGAAAAACTAACAATACAAAGTGATAGTGAAAATGTGGAGTGACTAGAACTCATGAATCGCTGGTGGAAGTGACAGTTGGTACGACCACTTCGAAAAATTATTTGGCTATAGAGTAAAACTAAAAATACCTATGACCCAACAAGTCTGAACCTGGCAATAATGAGTACAGTTCACGTCTTAGATCCACTAAAAGACATGAACAAAAATGTAAATAGAACCTTTATTCATAATTGTCCAAAACTGAGTTTCACTCAAATGTCCCTCAACAGTAGAAGGGATAAACCAATTGTGTAGTATTCATGCTCTCAGTAATGAAAAAGAACCAACCATTGTTACAAGCAACAACGTAAATGAATCTCCCAGACATGATGTTCAGCAAAAGAAGACAGACTCAAGAAAGGAAATACTGTATGATTCCATTTACATGAAGTTCAAAAATAGGAAAAATTAACTCATGGTGGTAAGTTATAATTATCCTTACCTTTGTATGCTGACATGGGGTGTGAGGGAGCCTCCTGAGGTGCTGGAGATATTTTGTATCTTGATCTATATGGTGATTGCCCAGGCATCTACATTTATAAAACAATTGATCTGATTTATATATTTAAGAATTATGCACAGAAAAACTACTATCAGTAGAGACGTACAGCTTTACTATATTATATTCTAAACTATAATTCACATTTTTCTATCTCAGCCTCTTTAGAATACACCAAAATAATATTTCATGTAATAGAGTCAAGTTGGAAAGAGTTGTCAAGAGCTTAATTTGAATTAATTATTGTGTTTAAGAAAAACTGCTTTATAATTGTATATCTTGATAGTAAAAAAAGTATATTTAGCACTTCTAAATGTCCTTCTGTTTACTTAATATAAGCACTTATTAAAATGAGTTGCAGAGTTTCTCATTGATGAAAGCATTCGTGAAAAAATAAGTGTATTTTAAATAGAAGTTACTTTATTTACTATGAAGGCAAATCAGGATGACCTGGGTCAACAAGTGCATTTAACTGAGAAGGACTACCATTTAATTTGTGGAATTCTACAGTAAATTTGAACTAAAATGATTTTTACCACATAACTCTCTTTAAAAAAGTGGAATTTGCTAAAGAAAGCAGTTATTTAGGAAAGTGTTCTACTAGTGTATACCTGAGTATCATAAACTCGAGGATGCAAAGTTTCTAGTCACTAATTCCCTGAGGCAAACACTTTGCGAGGAGAGAAGTGGTTCACCCGCCCATGAGTTCCCCTCTCTGAAAACTGTCCAGCTGCCTATGCACCCGGGTGCACTCAATACTTTCCTTATTCAAAACTATTCATGTGATTTTCATTGGAAAAAAAAAAAAAACTATTCTAATAGCATCTACACCCCTTAGAGAGGAGTATGAAAACGAAAGTAACCTTACTCTTAATAAGATAAAAACTAAAGAAACATAGAGAAAATCTACTACTTAAAACACCTAGTACTTTACAAATAAGCCACAAAAAAAAAGGAGAGAGAATGTGTGTGTGTGTGTGTGCGTGCGCACACGTGTGTGCAGACTGGAGAACTAGGAAAACATCTAATCCCTTCTCTGACAATTTTTTTTAATTGAATGGAAAGAGAAATTAATCAGACAAAGGAAGGAGGAGAAAGGGTCTATTACAGAATTGAAAATCGGATGCTTGCACCTTCTATGATGTCACATAACATTATCTGAGTAGGGCCTATGAGAAAAAAAGGAGCACTTCTGAGAAGGGCACAGAAACCTTGCTCCATGGGGAAGCGTGTAACTTAAATCCTGCCTTTTAGCCCCACCAGAGAGCAAGCTTTAGGAATCTCCCCTGATAGAAAGGGCTGCTCATTTTCAGCACCACCACTTGCCTCTACCATCTTCTTAAACCCCTGCTCCCCACGTCCCCACCCTACTCTTGTGTTGGTTTTGTTTTTTATACTGAAAATGCAGAAGGTATGCTGTAAGATGCAAGGAAAATGTTCTAGTTTCTGGGGAGTAGTCCAACTCTTGTGGTTTTATTAAATAAACATTCAACAAACTTCTACTACATGCAAAGCACTATGATAGATCAAGGAGAAGAAAGATGACTAAAGGAAAATAAAACACATTCTATGAAAGGTTGACTTCAAATTGCTTAAAATCCTGGAGAGGGAGGGGTGCGGTGGGGATGTTTGAAACCAACAGAAAAACATGAATATAATTAAGGAAGTAAAAGAGGGAAAGGATATCCTAAATGCATCATATCTGGAACAATTCAACTTTACTTTTCCATAGGAAATAAGGGCATTTTAAGCCAGCAAAGGTCATTTAAAAATCTGGTCCCAGTGTCATGGTGAAGGTAGAGTCCAAGATGGTCTCTAAGGACGGGAGTGTAGAACAGGGCTGAACTCAAAATGTTCTGTGGAAAAGTAAGTATAGAGTAAAACAAATAATTCTGTTTTTAGGAGGCTAAGTACATTCAACTATTGCAGGCACTAATTACTACCTTGGAAGCTTCAGAAATTCCTAAGTAGATGAGTCTAGGGGAGTAATCTGGTTGAAGAAAGGTAAGCAGACTTGTCTTCAAGCTTAATTTTCATAGCAAGCGAATCATTTACTTTCACTTGTTTGTTTATTTGGCAAGGTTTAGGAGAGGCTAATGGACACCAGTCTGGCTCCCCATCCCTCTTCCCCCTTCCCCTCCCCCATATCACTTGGTGCCTCCACTGACCATGAATGAAAATAATAATAAAGAACATGAAGAAAAACCAAGCAGTTGTTTAATCATTTTAAAGGCAATAATTTAGAATAACTAGATATTGTTTATCATTTCAAAATCAAATGATAATTTGCATCGCTATTGACAGGTTGGTGATTCTTGAATTTTTGTTGGTTACAGAGGCTTGTGAGAATTTCAGAAAAAATGACAGGGTCTCTTTCTTCCAAACTACCTACATTTGCCTCCCCACATATACTCAAATTGTATCAATGTAATGGAGTTTATGGGTCCCTGGTAAACTCATATACTGTTTTTATTTTAGCCTTCCCCTCAACCTCCCAGCTACTCACCCCTCACCACTAATGTTCGGAAACGATAGATTGTATTTGTATTTTCTTACTGCTCTCTTTATATTTTTACACAAACATCCTTCACTGTAAAAGGAAATACAGAGGTGGTTTGCAGACACTAATCCTAAATGAAAATTCTGGAATTTCTGTATGATTTTTTAATTTGGTGTTGGTTATTATCACTGGTCTTGGTTTTTTTTAGAGCAATAAAGAGATAGAAAAAATGGTCAAGGATTATTTGGATGAAAATTTTGACTATGGTGGCAGAAATAGGCTGCTTTCATATGCTACAGATTTTGATATATCTAATAATTTAAATAGAAGT
This sequence comes from Delphinapterus leucas, assembly GCF_059928025.1. Lineage (NCBI taxonomy): Eukaryota > Metazoa > Chordata > Mammalia > Artiodactyla > Monodontidae > Delphinapterus > Delphinapterus leucas. The sequence continues at coordinate 65,671,610 of NC_143137.1, read as the reverse complement.
AAATTATTGAAGTAAAATAGGCTCATCCCCCAAATACAGTTCTATTAATAAAACATGGAGATCTGAAACCATAGTAACAAAATGCTCAACAGTAATAATTTATTTGCCTTAATAACTTCTATCAGACTAACAAATGCAAATAAGACAAAAATATGAAAATTAAAAGCTTTTTCTTCAAAATAATTTATTTATAACCAAAAGAAACAGAAATTAATACCCAGAAAAAATTAATTTATTTCAAGATATTAAATTATTTATAACAATTATTCTAATTCCTTCTGAAAAGTATCTCTTGAGCATAATCTCATGGACTAAATTTTAAAAAGAAAGAAACCAGAGGAGCTTCAAGATGGCTGAAGAGTAAGACACGGAGATCACCTTCCTCCCCACAAATACATCAGAAATACATCTACATGTGGAACAGCTCCTACAGAACACCTACTGAACGCTGACAGAAGACCTCAGACCTCACAAAGTTCAAGAAACTCCCCACGTACCTGGGTAGGGCAAAAGAAAAAACAGAGACAAAAGAATAGGGATGGGATCTGCACCAGTGGGAGGGAGCTGTGAAGGAGGCAAGGTTTCCACACACTAGGAAGACCCTTCGCGGGCAGAGACTGCAGGTGGCGGAGGGGGGAAGCTTCGGGCTGCGGAGGACAGCACAGCAACAGGGGTGCGGAGGGCAAAGCAGAGAGATTCCCGCACAGAGGATCAGTGCCAACCGGCACTCACCAGCCCGAGAGGCTTGTCTGCTCACCCGCCAGGGCGGGCGGGGGCTGGGACCTGAGGCTCAGGCTTCGGAGGTCGGATCCCAGGGAGAGGACTGGGGCTGTCTGCGTGAACAAAGGCTGAAGGGGGCTAGTGAGCCACAGCTAGCCGGGAGGGAGTCCGGGGAAAAGTCTGGACCTGCCTAAGAGGCCAGAGACCATTGTTTTGAGGGTGTGCAAGGAGAGAAAATTAAGAGTGCCGCTTAAAGGAGCTCTAGAGATGGGCGCGAGCCACGGCTATAAGCGCGGACCACAGAGACAGGCATGAGACACTAAGGCTTCCGCTGCCGCCACCAAGAAGCCGGTGTGCAAGCACAGGTCACTGTCCACACCTACCCTCCCAGGAGCCTGTGCAGCCCGCTACTGCCAGGGTCCCGTGATCCAGGTACAACTTCCCCGGGAGAACGCATGGCGCGCCTCAGGCTGGTGCAACGTCATGCCGGCCTCTGCTGCCGCAGGCTCGCCCCGCACTCCGTGCCCCTCCCTCCCCGCCCCCCCGGCCTGAGTGAGCCAGCGTCCCCGAAGCAGCTGCTCCTTTAAACCCGTCCTGTCTGAGTGAAGAACAGACGCCCTCCAGTGACCTACACACAGAGGCGGGGCCAAATCCAAAGCTGAACCCCGGGATCTGTGAGAACAAAGAAGAGAAAGGGAAATCTCTCCCAGCAGCCTCAGAAGCAGCGGATTAAAGCTTCACAATCAACTTGATGTACCCTGCATCTGTGGGATACATGAATAGACAACGAATGATCCCAAATTGAGGCAGTGGACTTTGAGAGCTAGATTTATTATTTTTTCCCCTTTTCCTCTTTTTGTGAGTGTGTATGTGTATGCCTCTGTGTGAGATTTTGTCTGTATAGCTTTGCTTCCCCATTTGTCCTAGGGTTCTATCCGTCCGTTGTTTTATTTTTTTTCTTAATAATTATTTTTTATTTTAATAACTTTATTTTATTTCACTTTATTTTATTTTATCTTCTCTTTCTTTCTTTTTTTTCCGCCCTTTTATTCTGAGCCGTGTGGAGGACAGGCTCTTGGTGCCCCAGGCAGGCCTCAGGACTGTGCCACTGAGGTGGGAGAGCCAAGTTCAAGACACTGGTCTACAAAAGACGTCCCAGCTACACGTAATATCAAACGGCGAAAATCTCCCAGAGATCTCCATCTCAACACCAACACCCAGCTTCACTCAATGACCAGCAAGCTACAGTGCCGGACACCCTATGCTAAACAACTAGCAAGACAGGAACACAACCTCATCCATTAGCACAGAGGCTGCCTAAAATCATAAGGCCACAGACACCCCAAAACACACACCACCAGACATGGACCTGCCCACCAGAAAGACAAGATCCAGCCTCAACCACCAGAACACAGGCACTAGTCCGCTCCACCAGGAAGCCTGCACAACCCACTGAACCAACCTTAGTCACTGGGGACAGACACCAAAAACAATGGGAACTACGAACCTGCAGCCTGCGAAAAGGAGACCCCAAACACAGTAAGTTAAGCAAAATGAGAAGACAGAAAAACACACAGCAGATGAAGGGGCAAGGCAAAAACCCAAAAGACCTAACAAATGAAGAGGAAATAGTTAGTCTGCCAGAAAAAGAATTCAGAATAATGATAGTAAAGATGATCCAAAATCTTGGAAAGAGAATGGAGAAAGTATAAGAAACGTTTAACAAGGACCTAGAAGAACTAAAGAGCAAACAAAGTGATGAACAAAATAAATGAAATTAAAAATTCTCTAGAAGGGAACAATAGCAGAATAACTGAGGCAAAAGAACGTCTACATGACCAGGAAGGAAAAATAGTGGAAATAACTAATGCAGAGCAGAATAAAGAAGAAAGAATGAAAAGAACTGAGAACAGTCTCAGAGACCTCTGAGACAACATTAAATGCACCAACATTCAAATTATAGGGGTCCCAGAAGAAGAAGAGAAAAAGAAACGGTCTGAGAAAATATTTGAAGAGATTATACTTGAAAACTTCCCTAATATGGAAAAGGAAAAAGTTAATCAAGTCCAGGAAGCACAGAGAGTCTCATACAGGATAAATCCAAGGAGAAACACGCCAAGTCACATATTAATCAAACTATGAAAAATTAAAGACAAAATATTAAAAGCAGCAAGGGAAAAACAACAAATAACACATAAGGGAATCCCCATAAGGTTAACAGCTGATCTTTCAGCAGAAACTCTGCAAGCCAGAAGGGAGTGGCAGGACATATTTAAAGTGATGAAGGAGAAAAACCTACAACAAAGATTACTCTACCCAGCAAGGATCTTATTCAGATTAGATGGAGAAATTAAGACCGCTACTGACAAGCAAAAGCTAACAGAATTCAGCACCACCAAACCAGCTTTACAACAAAAGCTAAAGGAGCTTCTCTAGGCAGGAAACACAAGAGAAGGAAAAGACCTACCATAATAAACACAAAACAATTAAGAAATGGTAATAGGAACATACATATCGATAATTACCTTAAATGTAAATGGATTAAATGCTCCAACCAAAAGACATAGATTGGCTGAATGGATACAAAAACAAGACCTGCATATATGCTGTCTAAAAGAGACCCACTTCAGACCTAGGGACACATACAGACTGAAAGGGAGGGGATGGAAAAAGAGATTCCATGCAAATGGAAATCAAAAGAAAGCTGGAGTAGCAATTCTCATATCAGACAAAATAGACTAAAAGAAAGACTATTAGAAGAGACAAAGAAGGACACTACATAATGATCAAGGGATCAATCCAAGAAGAAGATATAACAATTGTAAATATTTATGCACCCAACAAAGGAGCACGTCAATACATAAGGCAAATACTAACAGCCATAAAAGGGGAAATCAACAGTAGCACAATCACAGTAGGGGACTTTAACACCCCACTTTCACCAATGGACAGATCATCCAAAATGAAAATAAATAAGGAAACACAAGCTTTAAATGATATATTAAACAAGATGGACTTAATTGATATTCATAGGACATTCCATCCAAAAACAACAGAATACACATTCTTCTCAAGTGCTCATGGAACATTCTGCAGGATAGATCATATCTCGGGTCACAAATCAAGCCTTGGTAAATTTAAGAAAATTGAAATTGTATCAAGTATCTTTTAGGAACACAATGCTATGAGACTAGATATGAATTACAGGAAACAATCTGTAAGAAATACAAACACATGGAGGCTAAACAACACACTACTTAATAACCAAGAGATCACTGAAGAAATCAAAGAGGAAATCAGAAAACACCTAGAAGCAAAAGACAATGAAAACACGACGACCCAAAACCAATGGGATGCAGCAAAAGCAGTTCTAAGAGGGAAGTTTATATCAATACAATCCTACCTTAAGAAACAAGAAACATCTCAAATAAACAACCTAACCTTACACCTAAAGCAATTACAGAAAGAGGAACAAAAATACCCCAAAGTTAGCAGAAGGAAAGAAATCATAAAGATCACATCAGAAATAAATGAAAAGGAAACGAAGGAAACGATAGCAAAGATCAATAAAACTAAAAGCTGGTTCTGTGAGAAGATTAACTAAATTGATAAACCATTAGCCAGACTTCTCAAGATATAAAGGGAGAAGACTCAAATCAATAGAATTAGAAACGAAAAAGAAAAAGTAACAACTGACACGGTAGAAATACAAAGGATCATGAGAGATTACTACACACAACTATATGCCAATAAAATGGACAACCTGGAAGAAATGGACAAATTCTTAGAAATACACAACCTTCTGAGACTGAACCAGGAAGAAATAGAAAATATGAACTGACCAATCACAATCACTGAAACTGTGATTAAAAATCTTCCAACAGGGCTTCCCTGGTGGCGCAGCGGTTGAGAGTCCACCTGCCGACGCAGGGGACACGGGTTTGTGCCTCGGTCCGGGAAGATCCCACATGCCACAGATCGGCTGGGCCCGTGAGCCATGGTCACTGAGCCTGCGCATCAAGACCCTGTGCTCCGCAACAGGAGAGGCCACAACAGTGAGAGGCCCGCATACTGCAAAAAAAAAAAAAAAATCTTCCAATAAACGAAAGCCCAGGACCAGATGGCTTCACAGGCAAAATCTATCAAACATTTAGAGAAGAGCTAAAACCTATCCTTCTCAAACTCTTCCAAAATATAGCAGAGGGAGGAACACTCCCAAACTCCTTCCATGAGGCCACCATCAGTCTGATACCAAAACCAGACAAAGGTGTCACAAAGAAAGAAAACTACAGGCCAATATCACTGATGAACAGAGATGCACAAATCCTCAACAAAATACTAGCAAACAGAATCCAACAGCACATTAAAAGGATCATAAACTATGATCAAGTGGGGTTTATCCCAGGAATGCAAGGCTTCTTCATTATAGGCAAATCAATCAACGTGATACACCATATTAACAAACTGAAGGAGAAAAACCATATGATCATCTCAATAGATGCAGAGTAAGCTTTCAACAAAATTCAACACCCATTTATGATAAAAGCCCTGCAGAAAGTAGGCATAGAGGGAACTTTCCTCAACATACTAAAGGCTATATATGTGACAAACCCCCAGCCAACATCATCCTCAATGGTGGAAAACTGAAACCATTTCCACTAAGATCAGGAACAAGACAAGGTTGCCCACTCTCACCACTATTATTCAACATAGTTTTGGAAGTTTTAGCCACAGCACTCAGAGAAGAAAAAGAAATAAGAGGAATTGAAATCAGAAAAGAAGAAGTAAAGCTGTCACTGTTTGCAGATGACACGATACTATACATAGAGAATCCTAAAGATGCTACGAGAAAACTACTAGAGCTAATCAATGAATTTGGTAAAGTAGCAGGATACAAAATTAATGCACAGAAATCTCTAGCATTCCTATACACTAATGATGAAAAATCTGAGAGTGAAATTAAGAAAACACTCCCATTTACCACTGCAACAAAAAGCATAAAATATCTAGGAATAAACCTACCTAAAGAGACAAAGACCTGTATGCAGAAAATTATAAGACACTGATGAAAGAAACTAAAGATGATACAAATAGATAGAGAGATATACCATGTTCTTGGATTGGAAGAATCAACATTGTGAAAATGACTCTACTACCCAAAGCAATCTACAGATTCAGTGCAATCCCTATCAAACTACCACTGGCATTTTTCACAGAACTAGAACAAAAAGTTTCACAATTTGTATGGAAACATAAAACACCCTGAATAGCCAAAGCAATCTTGAGAAAGAAAAACGGAGCTGGAGGTACCAGGCTCCCTGACTTCAGACTATACTACAAAGCTACAGTAATCAACACAGTATGGTACTGGCACAGAAACAGAAATATAGATCAATGGAACAGGATAGAAAGCCCAGAGATAAACCCATGCACACATGGTCACCTTATCTTTGATAAAGCAGGCAAGAATATATAGTGGAGAAAAGACAGCCTCTTCAATAAGTGGTGCTGAGAAAACTAGACAGGTAACATGTAGAAGTATGAAATTAGAACACTCCCTAACACCATACACAAAAATAAACTCAAAATGCATTAAAGACCTAAATGTAAGGCTAGACACCATCAAACTCTTAGAGGAAAACATAGGCAGAACACTCTATGACATAAATCACAACAAGATCCTTTTTGACCCACCTCCTAGAGAAATGGAAATAAAAACAAAAATAAACAAATGGGACCTAATGAAACTTCAAAGCTTTTGCACAGCAAAGGGAACCATAAACAAGATGAAAAGACAACCCTCAAAATATTTGCAAATGAAGCAACTGACAAAGGGTTAATCTGCAAAATTTACAAGCAGCTCATGCAGCTCAATATCAAAAAAACAAACAATCCAGTCCAAAAACGGGCAGAAGACCTAAATAGACATTTCTCCAAAGAAGATATACAGATTGCCAACAGACACATGAAAGAATGCTCAACATCATTAATCATTAGAGAAATGCAAATCAAAACTACAATGAGATATAATCTCACACCGGTCAGAATGGTCATCATCAAAAAATCTAGGAACAATAAATGCTGGAGAGCGTGTGGAGAAAAGGGAACACTCTTGCACTGCTGGTGGGAATGTGAATTGGTACAGCTTCTATGGAGAACAGTATGGAGGTTCATTTAAAAACTACAAATAGAACTACCATATGACCCAGCAATCCCACTACTGGGCAAATACCCTGAGAAAACCATAATTCAAAAAGAGTCATGTACCACAATGTTCATTGCAGCACTATTTACAATAGGCAGGACATCGGAGCAACCTAAGTGTCCATCGACGGAGAAATGGATAAAGAAGATGCGGCACATATATACAATGGAATATTACTCCGCCATAGAAAGGAATGAAACTGAGTTATTTGTAGTGAGGTGGATGGACCTAGAGACTGTCATACAGAGTGAAGTAAGTCAGAAAGAGAAAAACAAATACCATATGCTAACACATATATATGGAATCTAAAAAACAAAAATTGGTCATGAAGAACCTAGGGGCAAGACAGGAATAAAGTTGCAGACTACTAGAGAATGGACTTGAGGATACGGGGAGGGGGAATGGTAAGCTGGGACAAAGTGAGAGAGTGGCATGGACATATATACACTACCAAACGTAAAATAGATAGCTAGTGAGAAGCAGCTACATAGCACAGGGAGATCAGCTCGGTGCTTTGTGACCACCTACAGGGGTGGGATAGGGAGGGTGGGAGGGACGGAGACGCAAGAGGGAAGAGATATAGGAATATGTGTATATGTATAACTGATTCACTTTGTTATAAAGCAGATACTAACACACCATGGTAAAGCAATTATACTCCAATAAAGATGTTAAAAAAAAAAACAGGTTATTAGTCTGTATTTAATAAAATGCTGCTCCATACTTCTTTTGAGATTTTGTAGTTAATAGTAAGAAAGGAATGGATAGCAGACATTAGAACTTAAGTTACTCCATTAAGCTAGTTAAGCAGATGGGTAAATAACACATGTTACAAAAATGGTCAACTTTGCTATTACAATAAAGCAAAAATAATAATGAAGGAATTATAGATTTTTTTTAGTTGAATGGACCTTAGAATTATTTAATAAATCCTTGTTTTAAAAAGAAGAGGAACAAGGGGGTTGTTGTTGGGGGAGGGATAGATTGGGAGTTTGGGATTAACATGTACACACTGCTATATTTAAAATAGATAACCAACAAGGACCTACTGTATAGCACAGGGAACACTGCTCAATATTCTGTAATAACCTAAATGGGAAAAGATCTTGAAAAAGAATAGCTACATGTTTATGTATAACTGAATCACTTTGCTGTACACCTGAAACTTACACAACATTGTGAATCAACTATACTCCAATATAAAATAAAAATTAAAAAAAAAAGAGGGAGCAGGAGGTGTTCACATCAAGGATATATTTACAAAACAAACAAACTGTACTTGGAGTCGGATAACTGATTCAGTATCAGTTACTGGACAAGCCATTTAACCTGCCTAAGCTTAAGGTTATCAGTCAAAGGAGATTTAACAACCTCATAGGATGGTCAGACTCATAGAACAGTTAACTTAAATAAATGCTCCACAGGAAGATGATTTATGATTTGCATTGCTTTCCTCAAATATCAGTGATAATTTTGAAGCCCTGGGTCATGAAGTTATTGAAGAAGCAGAACCAGGATAAAAAACACAGGCTTCTTCCCTCTCATTTCTGTAGACTGGTGAGGGCATGGCACTGCTAGGATCCCCCAGGTTTCTTACAGGGCCAGGTAAGCCTAGACTTCTCACAGATCATGGGCTGGTTGGAACTGGCTGTAGTAGTTGGCTTTTTTCCCCAACAGAAGTACAAATAAGAACCCCTCCTACTTGTGCAGTTCCAGGACAAAGTTCGAGAGCAAAGCTTCATTACCGTGGACCCCTCCTGTAGCCCCACTAATGGTTTCTCCTGGTGGTCAGGGCTTGATAGTTTGGGGTAGAACAGTCACAGAGTGCTGGGAAGGCAATTGGCGCCCTTAAGCTACTGGCCAGAAGCAGAGCTGCCTTCCCATGACAGGCAGGGAGGGCCTCCAGGCAGCCACAGAAATGTCCTTCTGGCCAGCTCTGTGGCGACTGTGCAATGATGTTGTTGTCTGAATTATGGACACAAGGTTCAAGTCTATTCCAATTTTCCTTGGAAATTTTGATATGTACCACTTTGACTGTTTATACAGTAAAATGCTGCTGTATGTTGAGGGAAAATAAGTCAGCCGAAGATTTTCTGCCCTCGTTGAAAAGCAGCATAACATCAGTGAGAAGCCTCATTGCCTTTGGAGCCCTTAAGTCACCTGTGGTGGAGGCCAGACCTCTGAAGTTATAAACCCTGTAACTGGCCGCACTTACTAGAGATGCAAACAGGTCCACCTTCTTCTTGAGGGATACAGTAAACTTTCTCATCAAAGAAGAGAAAAGCAGGTCCCCTAGAATTTCATTTCATGGAGTAAAAATGGCTCATCTTGAAGAACAAATATAGTCACTCAAGAAGACACCAAGGGCTTCCCTGGTGGCGCAGTGGTTGGGAGTCCGCCTGCCGATGCAGGGGACACGGGTTCGTGCCCCGGTTCGGGAGGATCCCACATGCCGCAGAGCGGCTGGGCCCGTGAGCCATGGCCGCTGAGCCTGCGCGTCCGGAGCCTGTGCTCCGCAACGGGAGAGGCCACAAGAGTGAGAGGCCCGCGTACCGAAAAAAAAAAAAAAAAATCAAAATCTCTTCAGACCTAAGTGACTGAGGCCAAAATTATCTTAAAGGCATCTTAGAATAATGTCAGAGGAAAATAGCTAATGGTTTTGAAGAAAATGTTCAGGAAAGGCTAAAGCTGCTTGCCCAAGAAGATGCTAAATGGTAGGACAGAGTAGCAGAGCTGAAGGAACAGAAAGAAATGCTTGAAAACTTTAACACACAAGGAAGCAGGTTGTGGATGATAAAAAAGAGCCGATTAAAATCTGACTGAGGGCTTCCCTGGTGGCGCAGTGGTTGAGAGTCCTCCTGCCGATGCAGGGGACGCGGGTTCGTGCCCTGGTCCGGGAAGATCCCGCATGCCGCGGAGCGGCTGGGCCCGTGAGCCATGGCCGCTGAGCCTGAGCGTCCGGAGCCTGTGCTCCACAACTGGAGAGGCCACAACAGCAAAAGGCCCGCGTACCGAAAAAAAAAAAAAAAAAAAAATCTGACTGAATCTGTGCTGAAAATGATAAACTTACCTGCTTTCTTTATAGAAGATTATACAATGATGCAACAGGAAATTAGAAAAAAAAAAGAGTGAATCAGAAAACGGAAACCAAGATTATGGATCAGTTGACAATTTGAGGAAACTCACTGATGATGTTAACTTAAAAGTTAACTTCAAAAAAATTGAAAAAGAAAAACAAGGAAAAGTTATGTGATGAAAATCAAATACACAGATTACTTACAGTTCAAATCAATCAAAAGTCCCCAACTACAGCAGTGTGAAAATTCACAATTTTAAAGAAAGGTTAAAGGTTTCAGTTAAAACCCCAGATACTTCCTGAACTACATCCAGAATATGAAATGCAACTTCACAGAAAATCAATGGAGGAGGGAATTTACCTCTTCAAAGTAAAGGAGAAATTTCCCAAAGTGGATGAAAACATCAGCCTTATACACCAAAACCTTGACTTGGTACAGGAAGATGGCCCAATACCGGGAGGAAAAAAAACTGGAAAGCATCGTTTCCTTCAGTCGAAGGTGGATCAGCTCCCATGAGAAAATGGCTCAAGGAAGTTGCTTGACAGTTCTGTTGACCAAGAAAAAGCTCAAAGATCTAAGGAAAAACATCTTTACAACAGGAAAAAATTGCCTGAATTAGAATTGTAAATCCAGCTTTTTCCAGGGGACCCCATAGCACCTATTCCACATGTGGCCCCGAGCAGCAGTCAAACAGGGTCAGGAAATCCCTGCATCCTCGGGGCTGCAGGGGAGCTGGAGGGGTGAGCTGTGAGGGCACCTGGACGGACAGCAATCTGCAGGTTTGAATCAGGTGTACAGTGGGCAACTCCTCCCCACCAACATCCACAGGCACAGCTGGATAGCAAATGTGTTTTCTCTCTTTAAATTCATTCTGATTGATGCCCTTTTAGTTTAGTTACTTAATTGATACAGTTGCTCTCACTGAAGTTTTATATAATTATTTAAGATAGTGTTTCCAGAATATAAATGGTTTTAATATAATTCTTAACCATAAAACATTCCCAGTTCACTGGACCCTCTAGAATTAGATCTCATATGTATTGCATTTTAGTTTAATTGGTTCACTATTATTTAAAACATAATTGAAGTCTGGCAGGACCCGGTAGAAACAAGTGAAACATGAGAAAACACGCTGTAAGGTGTGACAAGAAATCTCTCTACAAGTAACATCACATTTATTTCAATAAATGTTGCTTGGTTTTAAAAACAAAACAACACAAAGCAAAACAAAACAACACAAAGCAAAACAAAACAAATCAACTATCACACCCTTGTTAACTCATTCATATTTTTATTAATTTAGCCCTAAATTCATAGATCAATTTTGGGGAGATGACATTTGGTAAGCATCTGTTTCTTTCTTAAAATTTTGTTGTGTTGTTTCTAACACTCATTATACTTTAAACATTTCTAAATTATATACAGTCAAAATAAAGTTTTATTTTGTGGCTTCTAGTTTTAGTTTTTTACTTGGAAACAATCTCCTCTAAGATTTTTTTTTTATTTCCTCTTTGGTATTTCTATGGTTTCAAATTTGTTCAATTAAAAGTAAACCCCACTCTGTTTTACATAAGAATTCAAAATCCAGCACTTTTTTCCCTACACCATCTGCCAGTTTTCAAATATGATTCATGAGATAATTTATGTTTTCTAATTATTTGAAATGTTACTTTTATCAGTTATTAAATTCCCATGTGTATTCAGCTCTATTTCCACTATTTTATAACAGTGATCATACGGATTTTAAAAACTAACAGGGATAGTCTCTTACATTTTTTTCTTTCCTAATTTTTCTTGGGCACTTAATCTTTCACTTGAAACTAGCAGCGTTTGGTCAAGTTCTCCTCCACACCCCCAAAACACAAAATTTATAGCTTAATTTAACACAACTAACCTTTTCCTAATGTCTTCATTCTAAGAAAAAGCATACTTTTATACTTATGCTCTCATCCATATATTAGAGTTCACCCATGTACTGCATATTTATTTTTAGGTTTATAGGCATTTTAACTCGTTCTAATTATGAGTACATGATGTTTTGAGATATTAATCTTTGTTTTCTTCAACCTGTATCTTTCCCATTCTTTAATTATGTACTGAGTAAAATGCCTTAGGAAAAGGAATATGATGGGAAGATAAACCAAAAATATGCAGAATATTCTTGCCTTTTATTTGGAAAATCACAAGCCCTAGAAGAGAGTGAGAATTTGGAGAATGAAGAAAATATCTTGGCAAAGAAGTTAAGGAAAGTAGGATACCTCCCCCAACCCCTGCCACCTACTACCACACACAAACACAAAGCACAAACCTTACCCAGACTGCGGGAAGCTGAGAAGAGAAAAATGAGGTAGGGTCGGGTCTTCTACTATCCATGCTTCTTCCAGCTTTATTTGAGACCCTAGAAACCTTTTGCAGCAAAAGACATAGGAACCTAATGAATCCTAATGAACAAGAAGATAAGCAGAAGAGCAGAGTCCCCACCCTGACATTCTTGCCACTGTGTAGCATATGTAGCCCCTCTCCCAAGAGCCCACATAATCCTGTCTTCCAGAAAAAAACCTTAAACTCCCCCAACACACTCACACAACAAAAGCCATTTTCTTATAACTATGGCGTGCTTCCTCATTTTAGCCTTATCTTCCTGTCATTTTGTGGAGTGATTTGGAATTCCTCCCTTGATTTTGTCATGTCAGCTGAGAAATAATAAGTTCATATCATTTGCTGCTATTTTTAGAGAATTCTGTGTACTGCTCCACATCTAGAGAAACACGCTTTTCTTGGACTCTTCCCTTGATTTAGTCCATATTTCACTAAATTGGGGATGTATGTTTCATAGTTTGAGACAGAGTTTTGGTTGCTTCCACGTTTGATTTTTTTTCATTTTTTGCTATTACACACTTTTAATGTCAAATACAACTCACATTCACAAAACTAAATAAACCATAGCATATTGTTACATATAAGTACAAAGTGACCCCCCTCTCTTGCAGTGCTGTGGTCAACAGATATATCAGCAGTACCCCCCAAAAGCCATCCATCCCCCCATGCCTTGCAGAACCAAGACACTTAGCCATGTGAGATATTTTTTTGCTTTTGTTGTTATTCTTTTTAAAATTAATTCATTTATTTTTATTTTTAAAATTTTATTGAAGTACATTTGATTTACAATTAATTAATTTCTACTGTAGAGCAAAGTGACTCAGTTATACATATATTCTTTTTCATATTCTTTTCCATGCTGGTCTATCACAGGATGTTGACTATAGTTCCCTGCCCTATACAGTAGGACCTTGTTGTTTATCCAGAGATTTTGCTTTATGGATATGAATCATGAGCGAGACCAACATTCTATTCTTTTTTCTTTTCTTCATTTAAAGCATTAACATACAATTTAAATACAGTAAAATTTACCCTTTAAGTGTACAGTTCTGTGAGTGCTGACAAAAGTATACAGTCATATAGTCACCACCGCAATCAAGATATAGAACAGTTTCATCACCGCCCCCCAAAGTAACCTCTTTCCCTTTTATGGCAGTCTTTCCCCACTCCACAGCTCTTTTCCCTGTTCCAACAGTATGGCCATTTCAAGCATGTTATATCAGTGGAATCAAACAGTATTACAGCCTTTTGAATCTGACTTCTATCACATAGTATAATGCATTTTGATTTATCTATTTTACTGCATGTGTCAGTTCTGCATGCTTTTCATTGCTGAGTGTGAGTGTGCCACAGTTTATCTCTTCACCGGTGGAATGACATTTGGATTGTTTCCAGTTTGGGTGATTACAAGTAAAGCTATCAATACTGCACACATTTGCCTACAGGGTTTTGTGTGAAGGTAGGTTTTCATTTCACTTGAGTAATGACAAATTGGATTGCTGGATCATATGGTAAGTAAATGCTTTCCTTTATGACAAACTGCCAGATTGTTCTCCAAAGTAGCTGTGCCATTTTGCATTGTACCATCAATGTATGAAAGTCCCAATTTTTTGCATCTTTGCCAGTACTTGGAGCTGTTACTTTATTTAAAAGCCATTCCAAATAGATATGTAGTGATTTATCCACGTGGTTTAATTTGCCAAATGAGTAATGATGTTAAGTATCTTTTCATATGCTTCTCTGCCACCTTTGTGTCTTCTTTGGTGAAGTGTTTGTTCTCATCTTTTACGTGATTTCCTATTTTTGTTGTATGTTTTCTTATAAGTGTTAAGAGCTGTTTATTATTTACATACAGGTGCTTTATCAGATGTGTGATTTTGCAAATATTTTCTGCAATTCCTATGTCTTTAGTTTTCAATTTCTTAACAGTGTCTTTCACGAAGAAGAAATTTTTAATTTTGTAAGTCCAATCATATATATATATATATATATATATATATATATATATATATATATAGTATTTTGGCACTGTATATGAGAAATCTTTGAGTAACTGAAATTCACATCTCACATAGAAATACCAAAGAGGATAATTTTTTAAAATTCTTACATAGAGGATATTGTTTCCAAGTAAAAAAGTAGAACTAGAAGCCATATAAGGAAACTTTATTTTGACCATATATAATTTAGAAATGTTTAAAGTATGATGAGTGTTATAAACAACATAACAATTTTTTTAAAAGAAACAGATGCTTACTAAATGTCAACTCAAAATTGATCTAAATATTTAGAGCTAAATGAATAAAAAGATGAAAAAGTTAACAAGCGGTGTGATAGTTGATTTGATTTTTTATTTTCTTTTTCATTTTGTTTTTAAAGCCAATCAACATTTATTAAAGTAAATGTGAGGTTATTTGTAGAGATTTCTTGTCACAGCTTAATAGTGGATAAAAATGTCTTTTCATGTTTCCATTGTCTCTAACAGGTCATACCAAACTTCAATTATGTCTTAAATAACAGTGAACCAATTAAATTAAAATGCAATAGAATGAACAGGGAATGTTTTATGGTTAAGAATTATATTACAACCATTTATATTCTGGAAAAACTATCTTAAAATAAGTTGTTATTTCTATATGGTTTTGTCTAGAAATTTTACAGACTAGGTTTACACTTAGGTCTATCACCCATTTTGAGTTAATATTGTATATGTTGAAAAGTGTAGCGTTTAGAAGAATGACAATCACATACTAATCACCAAGTATTTGTAAGAACTAAAGTATTATATTAACATAGTAAATAATATATTACATACTTAGTATCTATTATATACTAAGGTAAAAATATGTAAAGTATGTTATATATTGAGTGTATAATAACTCAAGTATTATATCAGTGCATTTGTATATACACATGGTCACATGTACACAGGTAATCACCATATAGGTATACAACCATATTCTTTCTCCTACTTCTCCAATTTCCAAAAAGAATATGGCACTTTTCAATTTGCGAGTAGCTGTCTTAATTGGCATTCTTTACTCTACAACCAGAATTTTAGAGAACATAACACTTTTCCTTCTCTATGTGCAGTGATGAAAATAACAGCAGCAACAACCACAACAAAAGCATTGCGTTTTCCTTTTCAAAGATCAAAATTACATTCACACTTTATGTTTTAAATGAAATAGTTTCTTCCAGGATAGAGAATGCATATTTATGTTTAAAAACACAGGCCTTCCATCATAATCCTGGTAAGTCAAGGCTTTGTGCTTCTTTTCTTCACTCATTTAAAATAGAGTGAACATATTCTAAGTGCTTCCACAGGACATATTATTTATAAAAAATCTTTGTAAATAGGATTAGTATAACGAATATACATTATATATAATGCTTATTACATATATAATTTCATACTATACAATAGCAGGCAAAACATTAGAGAATATTACAGAGCACAGCTAATTAGTTGCCTGCAATGATTTGAAGAGATATTTAATTTTCACTTTCCATTTCGTTATTTCAATCAAACATCTACAACTTCAGAGCTGCTAATTTATAAAATAGTCTTTTAATCAGAATTCTACTGGGTGCAAGTGACAAAAACTCAACTGAAACTAGCTTAGTTAAGATGTGGACTATATTGGCTCACTAATCAAACTACAGGCCTTGGGGCAACCAGAACCAGGACCTTGAGAACCACGGGGGCTGGGGCTGGGGGGTGTTTCCCTGTCTCTCTCCTTCCCTCCCTTTCTCATTTCTTCTCTTGCTCTGCTTGTTCATTTTCTCATAGCTTCTTAACAAGGCTAGAATCACTGCCCCCAGCAGATTCCAGGCTCTGTCTCTTCTCTTGTGTAGATTCACAACGCAACATAAAAAGAGCCGATTCCCATAATTCTAACTTAAAAAAATTCACCAGGAGACCTTTGATTATTTTGCTTGGTCACATGCCCCCTCCCATGGCATAGGAGGAGGATACTAAGGGAACTCCATATAGAATCACAGACCTGCTCTGGGGAATAGGTTATAGGAGAACTAAATATGTACACAAATAAACAAAAAGAGCTTTTCAT
Source organism: Delphinapterus leucas (assembly GCF_059928025.1). Lineage (NCBI taxonomy): Eukaryota > Metazoa > Chordata > Mammalia > Artiodactyla > Monodontidae > Delphinapterus > Delphinapterus leucas. The sequence continues at coordinate 65,655,156 of NC_143137.1, read as the reverse complement.
TTTCCAAAAGAAGATGAGTGTGGTAGGCAAGAAAAAAACAACTGTTGTCCACTTTCATTCCTCCAATTATTTCAGTGGAAGTTCCTATCAAGTATTGACTGAAGTAATCAAATTAGCCAAAATAAAAGCTCAGAGGAAAAGGTAGAATTTAGTCTAGAAAATGTTAGTAATATGTAACTAAATAAATATTTGAGAATTCAAAAATTGCCTAATCTCTTATTACTAAATTAAACATACTTATTATAAGTAAACTCATCTATAAGAACTACCAGAAATAAAATTCACCGTACCTCAGCTTACAGATAACATTTATGTTCTTAAAGATTTCTGAGACTCCAACCCAATATATGCAGTCAACCTCATATTACCATCTCATATACATATATTAACAAAGAAGCAAGCATTTGACTTTTGACTCATATTTTAATGGGACTTCACATTCTTGTTGCCTCTATAAACATATCTCTGAATCAAAGATCATATATCTTAACCTAGATCATTTCCACTGTTTCTTTTTTTTTTTTTTTTTTTTTTGCAGTACACAGGCCTCTCACTGTTGTGGCCTCTCCCGTTGAGGAGCACAGGCTCCAGACGCGCAGGCTCAGCGGCCATGGCTCACGGGCCCAGCCGCTCCGCGGCATGTGGGATCTTCCCGGACCAGGGCACGAACCCGTGTCCCCTGCATCGGCAGGCGGACTCTCAACCACTGCGCCACCAGGGAAGCCCCCTCCACTGTTTCTTATAAATTAATTTCTTTTTCATTATTTTTGTGTGTGATTGCCTAAATCAGCATTATATTTTAATACATCAGGAAATCTAAAAAGTGTAAAGTATTCCATGTTGTATAATCTTGGCTTTAATCTCCCTGCTAATCCAGGTTTCTTAAATTAGGGACATTAATAAATTATCTAGGATAATTAATTGACTCATAGATTAAAAGACTATGAAGATTAGCTTGTTCTGGAAAGGGGACACACTGGGAAAGAATGGTAAAAGTAGGATCAAGACCAGAACAAAGGCCATGGGACATATAACTTCCAGAGAGAGCAAAAAAATCAAAGTATTTAGTTTGGACTTCACACTAGCAGCTTGGGCACCTTGCAAGATACCAGGAAGGCTGCTGCTGAATGCCACGTCCAAGTCGGGGCTGTTTCCCGCCAAGGTTGCAGAAGAGCATGTGTTTACCTAGATCTGCTTCCAGACTGTCTGCTGATAAACACACTAGTCTGAAGCACAGCATCGGGCGGCATTGCCTCCTCATCAATTTCCTGCAAATGTGTGAACCTGGAGCAAACTATCACTGATAGAAAAGATAGACCTTGGGATTTAGAGAGAGAAATACTGAAAAGAACCATGCTCAATATCTAACTTCTCCTTATATCTCCCATGCAAAAAAGTCAAATGGTGGGAGAGGGGGACAAGAAGAGGAGGATAGGAAAGTGACATTATACAAGTAAATTATAAGTTATATATACAGCAAACTTCATCAAGATTTTGATCTTTGTAATGAAAGTCTTAGCTCATACTACTGCCAAAATTACCAAATTTTAAAAATAAGGCTCTGACGTTTTTCCCAAAAATGTTTGTTAATAGAAACAAAAGAAACAGAAAAACAAACAAGGAATAAATTAATCATAACAATAGACCACTATTTGTTGCATACTTACTCAGTGCCAGGGTACAGGATTATCTCATTCAAAGCTCACAACAATGCAATGGGATTCACAAATCCCACTACAGGTATTTAATAATACCTGGATTTTCAAGCTCAAGAAATGAAATCTTAGAGAGGTCAGATAACTCACCCTGAATTTGGACCTGGTAGCCTTACCCTAAGTTCTGTGTTAATAAGCACACATTCTGCCCCTTTTAAATTAGTGCTGCTCCCAAAGTATGAGGAATGAGATTTCTTTTTTCTTTTTTTTTTTTTTTTTTTGCGGTACGCGGGCCTCTCACTGTTGTGGCCTCTCCCATTGCGGAGCACAGGCTCCGGACGCACAGGCTCAGCGGCCATGGCTCACGGGCCCAGCCGCTCCACGGCATGTGGGATCTTCCCATACCGGGGCACGAACCCGCGTCCCCTGCATTGGCAGGCAGACTCTCAACCACTGCGCCACCAGGGAAGCCCCGGAATGAGATTTCTTGCCCTGTAAAAGCAAAGCATGCTCCTGGAGAGTACACGACTTACCGTGATTCACCAAAAATGACCTTAGGAGTTGATAGCTCAAGGGAGGAAGATTCTCTTTAATTTTCTTATGCCTCATGAAGCTAAACATCAGCAGAGGAAATAGGGTCATCGCTTCCTTTTCATATTAATTCATCAGCAACCTGAACATCTGAGAGATGTCTTCTGCCACAACAGCACAGAACATACGGCAAGAATTATTTTCCAGTTCCTAATTTCACTTAGCTAAAAAAAAAAAAAAAAAAACACCCATCTTCAGGCCTTTTCAAAGCCTATTCCATAGTATCGGGGATGTAGAGAATCTTCATTTACAAAGCCAGAAGAGCTGCAGAAATATTTCCAGTATCCACCTAAGTATAAACTCAAAATAACTCACAAAAGTTTTTAATCTCTAAGTAGAATGGAATTTTAAACATTCTTTTTCTATTTACATTTTCTTTGGAGAAAATATAAAGTCAACACCAATTATACATGAGCTAAAGTACAAAAATATAAGAATCAAAAGAGCACAAATATTATAAGAATAAAATGTGAAATGATAAACCAATTTATTCCATTTACTGGGTTTATTTACATTACATTTTAAATATGTTTTACTTGATGGCTACGATCCCCAGCATATATCTTTTGACAAATAAATGCTAAATTTACATGATTTCCATGTTGCTAGACTTAGAAAATTTCTCTTCTGCTCTCCTGCTCTTCAGAGGTTACTTATAATCTCGGGTAGTTGAGTCTACAGTTCTTGCATAAATGTGTTTTTTCCCATTTATGTCTGTATTGAAAACTTTAAAAAATTGCTGGTATGAGTCAAAAAACTTTTGAAAATGGCAAATTATTCATGACCGCCTTTTTTTCCTATGGCTCACCTATCTCTCTTGAGATTTCGTTCTCTTTAATAGACCAGCAGGTACTAGTATGTTAACCCTCAGAGGTGATGACTGTGATATAAGAAGTTTCTGGAGATTTAAAGGACAGGCCCTGTTGCTGGGAATTTCAAACTCTGTAAACTTTGGGACGGATGGCTCCTTGTAATGCCAACAACTCAAATTGTGTTCTGGGTTCTAAAAAGAAAAGCAACTTCGAAAAGCAGGATTATTAGAGTAAAAATTATTTTCTGTGCTATTTTTAAAAAATCAACTCATTACTCATAATCCTATGCATAAATTCAACAATATTAACTAGGCACCTGTTAAGAACGTGTCTTTCTACTAGAGATGCAGATAAAAAACTAAAGTACAGTCTTCCTCTCAGGGGAGTCCTAGAAGAAACCACACAGCAATCATGACAATGGTACTATGATTTCTATATTAGGAGTATGGAACAGTAGAGGCACAAACAAGTAGAGGCCAAAATCTGCCAAGTGGGGGCAGAATGAAAAACATCATGAAAGCCTTAAGCAAAGGGAAAATATTAAAAATAAGTTTTAAAGAATACAGAGATATGGCATGGTGACAGGGACTTTTGGTGTTCAGAAAGCATCAGGTGTGACGGCTCAGTAAGGCAATGATACAAGGCACATGAATGGAACCGTAAGTGATTCAGAAGAGCAGGGGATGCAGCTAAAGTTGAAGACAGAGACCAAATAATGAAAGGCCTTAGAATCCATGCTAAGAGTTTGATATTATCTTCTGAGTAATGACGTGATGGTTAACTTTATGAGTCACTGCGTCTCTGGAGAACTCCAACTAATACAAATGGGAAACCACCAAAAAATTATAACCAGGGAGTAATGTGATCGATTTTACATTTGGAAGAATAATTCTGGTGAGGGTGAGTGGAGTTCCATTCTTTTGTTAATTTTTAAAAGATGTGAGTGTGTGTGTATGTGTGTGTGTGTGTGTGCATCTAGTTATCTACTACATGTTAAGCATTAAGATGGCATTAAAGTTATAGACAAAAAATAAACACAACTCTTGTCCCCATGGAGATAGTCAGTTAAAGTAGTTACAAGATACTTTTATTAAAGGGAGATCAAATAAGAGATTACTGGAAAACTCCATCAAGAAATAATGAAAGCAGAAGTGACAGGCTAGTTATGAGATGGATTAGGGAGATATTATTGACAAGACCTAGCAAAACAATTGAATTTGGGGTAGGCGTGGTTTAAGAGAGAAAAATAAGTTGAAGATGATGCCCAGGTTTCTGTCTTGGGAACAGCAGAAAGATAGCATTTAGAGTAGAAAATAAAGCAATTCATTTAGGAGTTAAACTATTGTATACGAATCTAGGCCCTTCACATAGATTATTTATTTAATTTATAGGACAATCCTATGGGGTAGGCTTTCCATTATTATCCTTTTGTGGATAGGGAAACCGAGTGTGTGGAAATTCATGAAGTCTAAAAACGGACACATTTTGCAATTGGCAGAACTGGGTTCAAACTCAGATAGGGCTGAAGCCAACCCATGCCCTTTCACATGAAGCATGGTGACCATAGCAAGCTCTCACTTAGTTCTCAGCTGACTGAGTAAACAGAAAGATGCAGAGTTAGAAGTTCCTTCAAAAAATGTAATTAGTAGTTTTCCTGTTTGATTCTCTGGCATGTGAGTTTAACATGACTGACTAACAATCTTCTCAACGTCATAAGCCAACACATACTTCTGATTAACTGATTTATTGAACTAAAGAGGTTTGCTTTCTAATAAACTGTTTGTAAATTGTTCACCCAACACTTCCTTTGTACTATTTCAGCCACTGCAAATGACATCCCTTAGATATAATTACTGATCACGTGCATGTACTTGCTTCTGATTTACACATGATAATCCTATACCAGTGTGCAATAATTTGGGTATATTTAACATAAATGTGCTCCCACTATACTTTTGAACAGTATCTTTAGGCATAATAAAGATAGGCTGTGCCACCGTCTCTCACGAGTGCAAAAAAAAGTTCTTCAATGCCAAATGATATAGAACATTTATGTAGCACTTACGTATCAGGCACCATTGTAAGCACTTCATAGATATTAGCTCATTTATTCTTCACAATGCCCTTATGAAACAGATACTATTGTCCCCATCTTATGGATGGGGAAACGGAGACATTAGGTAACTTCATGGTCACAGGGTTAGAAAGCAGCAACAGCCAGAAGTAGGACCCACAGTGCAGAGTCAGCTCCTAACTGCTGCACTACACTGCCTCTCACATAAAGGGTCTTCCTCTTTCAACCCTCAGCCTTCCACTTTCAGAACCAGTTGCATTCCTTCTCAGGGAATATTGAAAAGCAATGGTGATAGAATTCTTCCAAACTACAGAATAAGGGTTGGCTGTAGGCTAGAATTCTGGGTCACTACAGACTGCAGGACAGATTTGGAGGAGTCCTACGTCACATGGGTCTCATTTATTTTCCCCTCCATATAAATCCAGGAACTGAAAATTTCAGTGGACTTCATGGCCCATCTTCCACTCAGATGATCCAGTAAAGCCATGACTAAATTCCCTACTGCTACATATGGGGCAGTACAAGAGCAGACAAAAGCAAACATGACTGTGGCAGAGAAGAGAAAGACGATAGGGCCGGAAATACACATCTCAGGAATCAGAGTCTCCGCCAGTAATTTAACTGCCAAATTATTATTAGTGACCCTGTGCTTTTTATTGCAAGATTGAGGCAGCATGGGTTAGAGGAAAGAGCAAAAGTTTTGAATTTAGACAAGCCAGGAGTTCAGGCATGGCCCTGCCATCTGCTTGGTGAGTGAACCCACAGAACACATGTATCCTCCCAGAGTCTCTGTTTTCTCATTCGCAAAAAGGAGATAGAAAAAGTTGTACAATGTTACCTGAGATAATAAATGGAAGAACCAAGAAAACCGTAAAAGCACTACTTAAAGATGAGATATTATCATTATGGCTCAGCAACCAGAGTTTATTACCCCCAGTTGCTATGCACATTATCCAGTTACCTATGCCATTCTAAGTGTGAACTACCGGGTCAGAGCACCTTCCCCTATGGGGTAGGCCACATTTCATTACTATTTATTTATATGCAGAGAAAATACCTTGTAGATATATATATATGTATATATATATTCTTTTAAATTTTTAATTGTATTTTATTTATTTTTTTATATAGCAGGTTCTTATTAGTTATTTTACACATATTAGTGTATAAATGTCAATACCAATCTCCCTATATATTCTTCTTTTTTTACCATATGCGGGCCTCTCACTGTTGTGGCCTCTCCCGTTGCGGAGCACAGGCTCCGGACGCGCAGACTCAGCGGCCATGGCTCACGGGTCCAGCCGTTCCGCGGCATGTGGGATCCTCCCGGACCAGGGCACGAACCCGTGTCCCCTGCATCAACAGGCGGACTCTCAACCACTGCGCCACCAGGGAAGCCCTCCCTATATATTCTTATGTTTGTTTGTATTCTGCTTTCCGAAATACATTTTTCAATAATTTGGTGACTTTATAATTCTCCTTAGTATCTTAACCCTATTGACACTACCTAATTATATCTTTTTCTGGGAGATGTAAGAAATGTGGGGAGGGGCTTCCCTGGTGGTGCAGTGGTTGAGAGTCCGCCTGCCGATGCAGGGGCCACGAGTTCGTGCCCCGGTCTGGGAAGATCCCACATGCCGCGGAGCGGCTGGGCCCGTGAGCCATGGCCGCTGAGCCTGCCCGTCCGGAGCCTGTGCTCCACAACGGGAGAGGCCACAACAGTGAGAGGCCCGAGTACCGCAAAAAAAAAAAAAGAAAGAAATGTGGGGATACTGGAAAAGAGGAGATATAGTAAAGGAGGAAATATATTTCGTGGGAAGTTCTCACAATAGCTTTATAACAAAAATGTTTAAATCATTTTTTCCTTAGAGATTTATTATTGGGGATCATATGTGTATGTGTTCTGGAAAAACCTACAGATTTAAAACTTCTTTCCTGAATTACTTTATGAAAATTATATCAATTACTAAATATTACATAAGCAAATAACAATGAGGAAAGAATTCATGCACAATTGTTTGTCAGAAGAGATCATTCAAATTAAAAAAAAATAGATTTATTCAGGTTTTATACTAGAAATCAAGTCTACAATTCAGCAAGAAATTGCTTCTTGTTTTGTTTAAGGAAGAAGGAAATTGTTGCAATTGTAACTTTCAAGATCCTATTTCTTTCAAAGAAAATAGTTTTTAGTGACAAAGGCCCAGCATACCGAAAAAGGTTTACCTATTGTTTCAGAGAAAAGTAATTTCCAGGTAAAATCTAAATACAGGTAACAAACTTTGTGAAAAATGGCCACAAGCTGACCTATTTTTAGGACTTGTGGAAGTCCAGGTATGAGCTCTGAATAGGGAATAGAAAGGTCTGGAAGGAAACATAGCAAAGTTCAAGGTAACAGCTGACTTGAGAAGAGGGCAGAAAAGGGAAAAAGTGCAGAGATGGTGGTTGAACTTTATCTACAATGGAAAAATTTCATTTATATTAATGCAAGGACATTTTAAGTATGATGAAGGTTTTCACCTTCATTAATTTTATAACTTCAATTTTAGCTTTGTTTTGCCCCTAGTATTTTTGGAAACTGCTCAGATATAAAAGCTCATGTAAAGAAAGATAATGATCATGAATAACCATATTTTTAATATCAGCACCAAAATAAATGTATCATTTTTACTACTCTTTCATTCAACTGTGAAAAATAGGCCTTGCATTTCTGCTGTATTTAAAAGTGTGACCTATTTCTCACTTACTTTCTAAGTGGTGAGATACACATGAAAATATTTCAAATACAGAAAGACTTCTGAAGTGAAACATAAGTAAAACAAATAAATATGATATAAAATGCTTTCACATAACTGGTCATGTCCCTTGATTGAGAGATGCTCATTTTTCTTTAAAGTTTTGAATAGATTGCCTGGTATCACAAAATGGCATACCACTGCATTTAATACTGTGACAATATCCCAAAGACAAATTCAGAGACATAGCATTTTCCTTCACCACAAATGTAACTACAAAAAAGAACAGCCAACAGCAACACTCTATGGCGAACACATTGTGCTCCTGGTGTAGTCATGTGGATATCAAGATGAGATCAACAATGTAGGTTTCAATGATAATCAAATACTAACGTGACATCTACAGGTGACTCCTTGGGTCCTGGAGTCTACCCAGTGATTGCACTGACCCTGTAGTGAAAATGTTCTCCATTAATATTAATTTCAATCTTCTGCTTTGCAGATTTTATTGATGAGTGTGAACTTAGACCCAACACTGGTGGTTTTCTAAATGTGGAGATGAGACACTGGGAATACCTTTATAATAGTAATTGAAAATTCATGTGCACCAAAAAAAAAAAAAAATCCAACTGAATAGCAAATTCTTTTGGAGTTATTCTTTACATATTAGTAGAATTCTTTGAACTAGGTATATTGAAAATTTTTTCTAGCTATTGCCTTTTACATTTACTTATTTGTTTATTAAAATTATCAACCTAGAGATATTTACCAACTCCTTTCAATACCATCAAAAATGATCTATATGTTATATTTTGGTTAAAATCTGATCCCTAGATCTAGGAGAAAGCTATTATGAAGTACAAGGGTAAAAACTTAGGATACAAGGATTTGTCTTCTAGAAGGTCAAAATTAACTCTACTCAAAATTTTGTTAACCTTCAAAGATTAACAAATTGTGAAGTAATTATGATTATTCTCTAAGGCAGTAAAGGGTAGCAGAATATGCCACCCCAAAGTATGCCGTTTGGGCATATTGATTATTTTGAGTTGAAGGCACTTGGAAAACAGGAAATGCAGGAAGAGGATTTCTCTGAACTCCACTTATTTGCCCGAAGACAGATCCTCCAAAAGGAATTCAATTGTCGTAAATCCTCTCCCTGGGGCTTTCATCAACCAGGGAAGATTGACTCTCATCATAGGAGAGGAGACTAGGAGTTAATACTAAACCCTAACAAACTTTGTCACAAACTGTCATACCTCCCATCTATTCTGCTAAGTGCCCATTCATCTTTCCTAAAAACCATTTATTCTTCTCTAAGAGACCTAAATTTCATCTCCCCTTTCCTTATTAAGGTGATGTTTAAGCATGAATTCTAAGCTACCTCTCTGACTTACTCATTTTTCCTGGATATCTCTCATGTATACTTGAGTTGTACATATTAATAAACTTTTGTTTTTCTCTTGTCAAGTCTGTCTCTCATTACAGGATCTCAGCTAAGTACTCACAAGGGTAGAAGGAAAATTATTTCTCCTCCTCTATGGCAAAACACCAGAAAGGTTATAAATATTAAACAAGTTATAACATCACTTACATCAAGTGAGGTATGGACTATATCTGACACAGCCTCTGAAAATTTCATTACCAGTTCTGTGTGGAAATAAGAATGGGAAAGTCAGTTGATAGGAAATCCACATATATCTTCATGGAAATTTCTTTATTTTCAATCAGATATCTGCAACCTGTTCCAAGTGGCAACTTCTAAAATTAAACTATAATTATGCTTTGTTTATTGCAGGCCAATAAGGGGTAAGTGTATATGATGGCTTCTCTTTTCTGGAATCATTCAATAGTACACCAGGATCATTTTTTAATTTATGTTAACAGTAAAATATGCTCATAGTAAAAATCTCAAAACTGTTCAGAGGGTAAAAAGCAAAAGTTAAAATCCCTTTTACCCAAAACAATCCTGCAGTTTCACTCCACAGAGGTAAACACTGTTTATAATTTCCTGTGCATCTTTCCAAAACTCTTGTAAATTGCATTAATTTTTGTCTCCACAAAGGGTATAATTACCTAGTCTTGGACTAAAATGAAATCAGTAATGAATATGATGCAATTAATGTATCAATTGGCAACTTTCTTGTGTAGAATCTTTTGATTTTTTTGTGCATACATATAAGCTATCTATGCAAACAATCATATAGGAAATAATGTAACTATCACAAATGATCCAAACTTACTAAAAAGTTTCCAGAAAATTGTTTATCCTCTAAAAAATCCCTCTTATATTGGCAAAATTAAAAAATCACTGTAAATATTAAGTTTTTGAATATTTTGTATAAATATCTTTAATCTAAACTCTATTGGGAGACAAGCAATAACAACTGTTTGGGGATTGGATGAAATCCTGGCTGCTTTTAATGCAATTTGTGGAAATCCCGGGTGTGATGGATAAATGTTTGCCCACTCAAACCATCTGCATCACCATTTAGAAAAAACTTAACAACAAATGGCAGTATTAGTTCCAAAACGCAGTCTCCAAATAGGCCAAAGATTTCTGGAGAGTAGTACAACTGGCCCAGACATTAGCAAATCTCTTACTGACATGAACAAAAATGTTCACAAGAAAGCAATTTTTATCCTAATGTAGAAAGAGAGGGGAAGGTACAGTAAGAAAGAATTATGAGAGCAGAGTGCATGGGATTTCTATTCACTTAATTATATACAATTTATCGTTATTTGCCATGTACATTAATTTCAAACAGTTCTTCATACTGAAATTAAGGATTTCTCAAACTTACTAGTAACTATTTCCCACAAATGCACAAATAATAAAATAGTGGTTAATAGGTATTTATTGACTTTCTATAGACTAAAATTAAATTACCTGAGAATAAAGACAAAATGATATATGATTAACAGTGCTAAAATAGTTTAATAAACCTGGTCCCCTGCTAAGAAAGAAAAAAGTTACCAATTTTAACAGGATAAGGAATCTTGAGAGAATGCATAGCTCTGGTGATCTTTCCCTATCTGGGTCTGTAAGTTTTCTACAGCAAATACATTTATGAGAGCTTTTCCTCAGTTAACTTTACAGAGAACATATTTGTATATGAACATATGGACATATATTTATCCATCCCTCCTCCTTATTCTTTCATCACAACAAATCACTAAGAATCACCTGTAGCTGTTTGCTGGGGTACATATCTACCTGAACCTTCAGAATACATCCTGTCCCTAGCAAAACTCACCTAGATAGAGAAAAAAGTCGTAAAAACAAAACTCAGATGTGGAAAAATCAAGTTGTTTAAATCTTGTTTACCTCTGACTTCAAAGGACTCATACACGAAATAAACTTTGTGGAATACAAAAGGAAGAGAAGGATCTGCTCAAGAGAAGAGAAGGATAGGATCAAAGTACAAAGCTGTGAGAATGCCTGAAAAACACTTCACTGCACTCAGAACCCTTGGCTGTGAGCTTTGAACAAAACCAAATTCACCCAGACTTGTCAACTAAGTGAAGCAAGTGATGTTAATGATGGCATTTTAATTGTTTTAATGGAATGCTTTAAGTTATTTAAGCATAAATAAATTTTTCTTTTCATCCAAGCCAAAGTAAACTGATATATATTTTTGAATATTGCAAATTTCTATTTGCCATTCATTTTGAATGTGCAGATTAATTAATAATTCAAGTATGCTTGGGGTAAAAAAAAATCAACATTTTGTGCTTGTTTGGACTTCTAAAAATAAATCAACACATATAAATAAGTATAGGCTACTTTAATTATAATTTACCTGTTCACAGATGTCATGTAATCATTGTTCCAGTAATGCGACTGTCATTAAAATATTTTTTTGAATTCTCTTTATAATGAAATTTTGGGCCCCTGAGGAAAATTATTCCCAAACTTCCAATTTTTTTAATGGAAATACATACTTTGTTCTGGCTACAAACTAATATCTTCGTCACGCAAAAGTTTGAAAAAGAGGGGCTTTCCTGGTGGCGCAGTGGTTGGGAGTCCGCCTGCTGATGCGGGGCACGCGGGTTCGTGCCCTGGTCCGGGAGGATCCCATGTGCCGCGAAGCGGCTGGGCCCGTGGGCCGTGACCACTGGGCCTGCGCGTCCGGGGTCTGAGCTTCGCAATGGGAGAGGCCACAGTGGTGAGGGGCCCGCGTACCGCAAAAAAAAAAAAAAGATCAGATCAGAAATAAATGAAAAAGAAATGAAGGAAATGATAGCAAAGATCAATAAAACTAAAAGCTGCTTATTTGAGAAGATAAACAAAATTGATAAACCATTACCCAGGCTCATCAAGAAAAAAAGGAAGAAGACTTAAATCAATAGAATTAGACGTGAAAAAGGAGAAGTAATAACTGACACTGCAGAAATACAAAGGATTATGAGAGATTACTACAAGCAGCTCTATGCCAATAAAATGGACAACCTGGAAGAAATGGACAAATTCTTAGAAATGCACAACCCTCCAAGACTGAATCAGGAAGAAATAGAAAATATGAACAGACCAATCACAAGCACTGAAATTGAAACTGTGATTAAAAATCTCCCAACAAACAAAATCCCAGGACCAGATGGTTTCACAGGCAAATTCTATCAAACATTTAGAGAAGAGCTAACACCTATTCTTTTCAAACTCTTCCAAAATATAGCAGAGGGAGGAACACTCCCAAACTCATTCTACGAGGCCACCATCACCCTGATACCAAAACCAGACAAGGATATCACAAAGAAAGGAAACTATGGGCCAATATCACTGATGAACATAGATGCAAAAATCCTCAACAAAATACTAGCAAACAGAATGCAGCAGCACATTAAAAGGATCATACACCATGATCAAGTGGGGTTTATTCCAAGAATGCAAGGATTCTTCAATATATGCAAATCAATCAACGTAATACACCATATTAACAAATTGAAGGAGAAAAACCACATGATCATCTCAATAGATGCAGAGAAAGCTTTCGACAAAATTCAACACCCATTTATGATAAAAACTCTCCAGAAAGTAGAGTATAGAAAGTAGGCATAGAGGGAACTTTCCTCAATATAATAAAGGCCATATATGACAAACCCACAGCCAACATTGTCCTCAATGGTGAAAAACTGAAAGCATTTCCACTAAGATCAGAAACAAGACAAGGTTGCCCACTCTCACCACTCTTATTCAACATAGTTTTGGAAGTTTTAGCCACAGCAATCAGAGAAGAAAAGGAAATAAAAGGAATCCAAATTGGAAAAGAAGAAGTAAAGCTGTCACTGTTTACAGATGACATGATACTATATATAGAGAATCCTAAAGATGCTACCAGAAAACTACTAGAGCTAATCAATGAATTTGGTAAAGTAGTAGGATACAAAAGTAATGCACAGAAATCTCTTGCACTCCTATACACTAATGATGAAAAATCTGAAAGTGAAATCAAGAAAACACTCCCATTTACTAATGCAACAAAAAGAATAAAATATCTAGGAATAAACCTACCTAAGGAGACAAAAGACCTGTATGCAGAAAATTATAAGACACTGATGAAAGAAATTAAAGATGATACAAATAGATGGAGAGATATACCATGTTCTTGGATTGGAAGAATCAACATTGTGAAAATGACTCTACTACCCAAAGCAATTTACAGATTCAATGCAATCCCTATCAAACTACCACTGGCATTTTTCACAGAACTAGAACAAAAAGTTTCACAATTTGTATGGAAACACAAAAGACCCCGAACAGCCAAAGCAATCTTGAGAACGAAAAACGGAGCTGGAGGTATCAGGCTCCCTGACTTCAGACTATACTACAAAGCCACAGTAATCAAGACAGTATGGTACTGGAAAAAAAACAGAAAGATAGATCAATGGAACAGGATAGAAAGCCCAGAGATAAACCCACGCACATATTGTCACCTTACGTTTGATAAAGGAGGCAGGAATGTACAGTGGAGAAAGGACAGCCTCTTCAATAAGTGGAGCTGGGAAAACTGGACAGGTACGTGTAAAAGTATGAGGTTAGAACACTCCCTAACACCATACACAGAAATAAGCTCAAAATGGATTAAAGACCTAAATGTAAAGCCAGAAATTCTCAAAGTCTTAGAGGAAAACATAGGCAGAACACTCTATGACACAAATCACAACAAGATCGTTTCTGACCCACCTCCTAGAGAAATGAAAATAAAAGCAAAAATAAACAAACGGGACCTAATGGAACTTCAAAGCTTTTGCACAGCAAAGGAAACCATAAACAAGAGCAAAAGACAACCCTCAGAATGGGAGAAAATATTTGCAAATGAATCAATGGACAAAGGATTAATCTCCAAAATTTATAAGCAGCTCAATAACAAAAAAACAAACAACCCAGTCCAAAAATGGGCAGAAGACCTAAATAGACATTTCTCCAAAGAAGATATACAGATTGCCCACAAACACATGAGAGAATGCTCAACATCATTAATCATTAGAGAAATGCAAATCAAAACTACAATGAGATATCATCTCACACTGGTCAGAATGGCCATCATCAAAACATCTACAAACAACAAATGCTGGAGAGGGTGTGGAGAAAAGGGAACACTCTTGCACTGCTGGTGGGAATGTGAATTGGTACAGCCACTATGGAGAACAGTATGGAGGTTCCTTAAAAAACTACAAATAGAACTACCATACGACCCAGCAATCCCACTACTGGACATACACCCTGAGAAAACCATAAATCAAAAAGAGTCATGTACCACAATGTTCATTGCAGCTCTATTTACAATAGCCCGGAGATGGAAACAACTTAAGTGTCCATTGACAGATGAATGGATAAAGAAGATGTGGCACATATATACAATGGAACGTTACTCAGCCATAAAAAGAAACGAAATTGAGTTATTTGTAGTGAGGTGGATGGACCTAGAGTCTGCCATACAGAGTGAAGTAAGTCAGAAAGAGAAATACAAATACCATATGCTAACACATATATATGGAATCTAAGAAAAAAAAAAGTGTCATGAAGAACCTAGGGGTAAGACAGGAATAAAGACACAGACCTACTAGAGAATGGACTTGAGGATAGGGGGAGGGGGGAAGGGTAAGCTGTGACAAAGTGAGAGAGTGGCATGGACATATATACACTACCAAATGTAAGGCAGATAGCTAGTGGGAAGCAGCCGCATAGCACAGGGAGATCAGCTCGATGCTTTGTGACCACCTGGATGGGTGGGATAGGGAGGGTGGGAGGGAGGGAGATGCAAGAGGGAGGAGATATGGGAACATATGTATATGTATAACTGATTCACTTTGTTATAAAGCAGAAACTAACACACCATTGTAAAGCAATTATACTCCAATAAAGATGTAAAAAAAAAAGAAGAGGGAAAAAGAAATAAAATAAAATTAGATGAAATAAATAATTAGCTAGGAAAATATAAAATTAACAAAATTGACTAAAGAAGTAGAAAAACTAAGTGGACTTGTACCATTTCAGAAATGAAATCAGTAGGCATCATATTATTACTCATCATAATAAGCACCATGCGCACAATTTTACTCGTTTCATTAAACCTATAAGAAAAAAGTTAATCCTTACCTTATATATACAATTGTTCCAAATTATAGAAAAAGAGAAAAAGCTACCCAAAACTTTTATAAGGTTTTCCTAACACTGGACTCAAAATCAGACAAGGACTGAGTAAGAAAAGAATATTATGAACATTGATTCAAAAATCTTGTATAAAATGTTTGCAAACAATATAGCAACACGAAACAAATTAACATATTATGACTATTTATAGTTTGTTCAAGGAATGGAAAGCTGGTTTAGCATGAGAAAATTATTTACTGTCATTGCTACATTAAAAATTTAAAGAATAAATTATTTTTATCATAGGAGTTGACGCAGGAAAAAATAATTTAAACTGCTTTGATGTCCATTCATACAAAACATAAAAGCTCTTAACAAACCAGGGATAACAGAGAATATCATATTCTATCACAAACCTGCAGCAAACATTATAGGTAACAGTGAGATAGTAAAACTATCTTGTTTACTATCACGAGCAACATTAATTTGTCACCACTCAGACATTTTTTTAAATAGTAAGAATAGCTAAGAGTGGAGGGAAACTGGCATTGTCATACACATTCTCTGTGATACAGACAGGTGAGAGGGGAAATATGCAATGTCTCTTAAAATAAGAAAGTATGCTCACTTTATGACTTGGCAACTCTCTGTATATTCCCATACTAATACTTGCGCATAAGAACAAAGAGGCCTGTACAGGGATGTAAATTGCAACATTGTTTATAATTGTTAAGAGTTGGAAATAACCTAAATGTCCATAAATAAAGGAACTGTTAATAAACCGAGATAGATCTACTATATTACTAAGGCAGAAAAATCTCTAAGACATATGGTTGGGGAAAAAAGGAAAAGTAAATAGCAGAAAATGATGTAACTATGTTATAATTTAAATTTTAAAAGAAGAGCAACCAATATCATGTATTTTACAGGCATGTGAAAATGTACGTATATGCCTATAAATAGTTCTGGAAGAATCCTCACCAAACTGATAATAGCTGTCATTCCTGAAAAGTGATTATGGGTGTGGTCCTGGAAGACTTTACCTTCCACTGCAATGACTGAATGAGTTGATATTAATATACTAAATGTATAATTATACATAAATATATTTTTAATTATTGGAGGCCAATAAATAATATTTTCCCAAATTAATAAGATATGAAATTTGCTACTTGAATATCTAAGAGAATGTTTTCACTATGACAGTAATCCCCAAATTCCTTAGAAAGATGCTAAATTTGTGACGAGACCAGAGTTAGACTTATGACAAAAAGCTAAATACTAGACATACTAAATACTAGATAAGAACACAGTTAGCCTTAAAACAAAACAAAACAAACTACAGAGAACACTTGGGAAGTCGATTATGTCCCAGGTTTTCTCATCTACAAGATTTTTTAGTCATAATGAATTCCAGACTATGAACTGCAGAGCCTTCTTTACTGAGCAATCCTCTTCCCGTGTGCAGCTACTATCGGGTCCCCAAATTTTCCTGGGGAAAAACTGTAAGAATTCTCATTTACTATAGAAATTTTAGACCCAAATTTGACCCAAACTCCCAATGACCACACATCTTCACCTTAGCCCAGAGTTAGCAGCAGGGTTCTTGGGCTGTTGGATAGCATGGGTACTGAACAGGAAGTGAAGGGTTCCCCCCGCCCCGACCCAGGAGCATCAGGTGCCCAACCTGGGGGACATGGGCTGCGCTAGGGAAGAGAAAGTAGAGTAGGCTGGGGTGTTCAAGAGTAAATACTTGGCAAGCTGGGTTGGACTGAAGGAGGAGATGCAAGGCGCCTTGGCCTAGGGCTAAACTCTTGCCAGAGGCTGTAATTAATTTTAATCATTTCAGAAGCCATTTTGCTAATTTTTTGGTTTGTGCTTCAGTACTTCTTATAAGTAGTGCTGACTCATTAAGATTAATCCCACCCCTGGAATTTTCTGATTTTTTTTTTTCTCCTAAATGAACAAGTTAACATCATGCAAAAGGCTTTAATACCTAAAAATAATCCCCCTGTTGAAAGAAAGTAGCGCAAGTTTGCCAAAGTCCACACTAACTGGCATAATTGCATATTATCCCCTAGTATTTTGAGCATGATCACCGCCTCCACCTCACCTTGCCTCCGTGACAGTCAGAGGGAAATTATAGCAAAATCAGTCCCCATAGTTATAGTGGATATAAAAGCAGGATGGAAACTTCATGACTAATTACACACAAAAATTAGATAATTAGCTAGATGAGATTAAGAGAGAATGTGTATGTATATGTCTACCCAAGCTTATTGAAGTACTAGACAAAAAATTTGAGTTAGTTGCTATCAATAACTGAGAGAATGAAAGAATATCTATTTAAGATGAATGCTAGGCAAGTGAAAGCTAAATTGATTCATGATGGATTGCTGTCCTTGTCTCAGTGTCTTTGTGTTCCTTGGATAACCATTTGGAATCCATGCAGACAACTGGACTTGAAAAATTTACATAATAGTCAGTGAATTCTACTGACTCTGAGGGTACAATCTGATGTATTCAAATATAAAGTCAGTCATGTGGAATTGCTTCACCAAAAATAATCTATTAAAATTATTTTAAATGGTGTGGCCACTGACGAGTTGTATTGACCACCTTTAACTTATATATATTAAATTTAATTTAATATTTTTTCCAATAGTTAATTTTGCACTATCCAAATGTCATTACCTTCTTTCTTCAAAATTTGGCATCTTAAGTTTCATCAATTCCTAGTATCGATGATGTTCCCAACTGAAAGAAAAAAAATTAAAATTCCCTCAATAGAGACACATTTCCTTTAAAAAGATTCATTGTCCCTTCTGTGAGCACAAAATAGGACCCTTTTAAATCTCTGAATCAAAAAGGCTTAACTCTTTTTATCTCAATTTAAAAGTTTGACCAATAAACCCAGGAGAAAATCAAAGATAAGAACTAAGTAAACATAGCTTCCCAAAGCAGTTAAAATTACATTTATTTTCACTTTTATTCATTCTTGCTATAAAACTTCCTTATTGCCATTTGAGCTGAGAAAACTTTCTGAATAACTGGGCTCAGTATTGGAATTGCCAAGTTATTCTATGCACTAAAACAAAGAAATGACTTAGAAAGAAAGGGTTTCCATTCCTTCTGGGCTCTAAGTTCTTCTGTGGCATTAGACTTTCCATGACTTTACAAAATAAACCTGTATTCAGAACTGTCTTTTTAATTAATGAATTTCTTACATGGTATAAAATGGCACATAAAACCTAAACACTTTTATCTCTGTAGACCTTTTATTAACACTTCCTATGTCAGGACTAACTTTCGTACCTATAGAGAGAATTAGAAGCCTTAGGTAATCTCAAAAGAAGGGAATAACTTCCCTGTTAAGTATGCATTTGCATGTATTAAAATTATACAGGCACCCATATGCCAAAGACAGAAACTGGATATCTACCTCACACTATTCAGAAATACTAACTCAAAGTGGACCTTAGGCTTAAGTGTAACAGTTAAAACTACAGACAATATCAAAAGCACAATTGACAAAAGAAAAATTAGGTAAATTAGACTTAACCAAATTTGAAAACTTTATTGCTGTATAAAATATTATGAAAAAAGAAAACACACAGAAAGAGAGAAAATATTCATAAATTGTGTATCTGATAAGAATCTAGCACCTGGAAAACAAAAAGAACTCTTATAACTCAGTAGTTTAAAAAAAGACAAACACCCGCGATTAAAACTGGGCAAATAATTTTAATGGGCTTTTGTCCCCAGAACATATATAAATGGCTAAGAACATGATAAAATGTTCTGCCTCATTTGTCACTAGAGAAATGCAAATCAAGACCACTGTGATATATCACAGCAAAATGCAAATCAAAGCCACAGTGACTTCATAACCACTAAAACAGCTATAATAAAAAAGACAGACAATAAATTTTTCATGAGGATGTAGAGAAGGTGAAACACTTATACGTTGCTAGTGACATTATAAAATGGTACAGCCACTTTAGAAAATAGTATAGCAATTTCTCGAAATGTTAAGTTACTATATGACCCAACAGTTCAACTACTAGATCACATAACCAAGAAAACTGAAAACATGTATTCGCACAAAGACTCGTACATGAATGTTCATTGTGGGCATTATTCAGAATAGCCAAAAAGTTGAAACAACCCAAATTTCCAAAAACTGGTAAATGAATAAACAAAATGTGATCTATTCAACGAAATATTATTTGTCAGCAAAAAGGAATGAAGTATTAATACATGCTACAGAATGAATCAACCTCAAAAACAAGCTAAATAAAAGAAGCCAGTCAAAAATGACCATATATTTGTGATTCCATTTCTATGAAATGTCCAGAATTGGTAAATCTATAGAGGCAGAAAGTAGATAAGTGGTTATCTAGAGCTGGGCAGCAGTAGAGGAGACGGGAAGGGAAGGGGGCTGGCGGAAAGTGACTGCTAAAGCTTACATCCTGATACTGTGTTCTAGATCATACAATGTTGCATACATGGAATTCAATTCAATGATATATCTGATATACCTAAAATTTTGCCACTCCATCATACACAAATTATTCTGCTATTCAACTATCAACAGAACTAAATTCCTTTGCTATGGGAAAAAAATGAAAGCCACATTTATTCCTAAATTATGTGCTGAAAATATTGTTGGAGATAAAATAAAAGAAGGCTAAAAATGTTATATGACAGGGGTTATTATGGTATAAGGTAGTGCAGTGGTCTTTTGGAATCGACATCCTGCAGAGACTTGGGGCTGAGTTAGTGGGGAATACTTTTGGAATGTATGAATGTAGTTATTCATCAGTAGGTACAGATGATTTGCTTGTGCCAGTTGAAACATTGATGTGGCTGAGCCCAAACTGGATCCAGATATGTATGGACTGATAGATCATGGCTTTGGCCCCAGAGAGAAGTAAGGAGCTCTGTGGAAGAAATCCAAAGGGAAGAGCATTAGGATACCAGATAAACCTGATAAACCAAGTATAGCTCAGGAAGGCAGAGCAAAGTTCTCTGTGGTCTCTGTTACTGTGATTTGCCTTCCGGTCCCAACTCCCAAGAATCTATGTCTGACATCCATGACACAGAGTAGATTGCAGGTAAAAGCTGAAGAAAACAGATCTTTTTACCAAGAAGGGAATCATGCACATTCTGATCTTATGTCTTTACTTTCCTCATCCGTGTATGTCTACACTCAAAGGATAAAACAGTGTGTACAGCTCACCATCATTTGTGTAAAAAGTATATTTATTTAAATTGTATTTGACTGTATATATATATATATATATATATATTCTATATATATAACTCTGAAAGGATTACCAAGAACTGACAACATACATTAACTAATATGCGGAAACTTTGGGGTCTGGGAATAGGTGAAGAGGGAGATTTTTTTGTACTTTTCTTTTGTATATCTTTTGTACTTCTAAATTTTGAACTATATGGATATATTATCAGTTCAAAAATAAATTTAAATTAAAAGGTGCCATGTATATGTAAACACATATATATATATACATATATGTATGCATATATTATATAGAAATACAGATATATATATCTCCTGGAACAATTCAATTTACCTGAAAATACAAGATAATCAATTGAAAAATTATTAGAATCCATATGAGAACTTACTAATGTGCCTACTTAAAAAATTAGTTCACAAAAATCAACAGCTTTTCTATATTACATATATATGTATAATGCAAAAGAAGAATTGTGACTATTTGAAAAGACAACACATCTATAAAATAATAGAAATAAATAAAATGTTCTGAAACAGGATCTAGGTAAAGAAAACTTGAAAATTCTAATAAAAAAATTAACAGGTCCTACTCCACAGACGCTTTCCCTCAGACTCTTATCCCCTCTTTCAAGGAGACTCGTGCTCGCGAGAGCCCCTCAAAGAACTCTCTGTCTCCCCAACTCCTCCCCCAGAGGCCACATGAGCTCCTTACATCTCCGACCCTCGCAGCACACACCCCACTCAGCCGTGTCGCCTAGCTCCCTCTGCCTCCCCCCCATCTGACTCCCCCCACAGTCACTGACACCCTCCAACCCCCGTCCTGTCCTGGGGGACTCCCCAGTGCGAGCGAGGTGGGAAGGTGATGAAAGAGCTGCGGCAGCAGCGGAAGGGAGAAAGTGAAGCGTCCCCTTGCGCAATCTTGCACACTCACTCGTGGGCTCAGCTGCGACCACCAAGCTGGAGAAGGAGGGGGGGCCGAGCCAAGTCAAACCGAACGAGCACAGAAGTTTTAGACTTATAGAACAATTGACCAGAAAGTACCAAGGCCTCAGAGGAGACTTTCAAGATGGCAGAGGAGTAAGACATGGAGATCACCTTCCTCCCCACAAATACATCAGAAATACATCTACACGTGGAACAACTCCTAAAGAACACCTACTGAATGCTGGCAGAAGACCTCAGACTTCCCAAAAGCCGTGTGGCTGACAGGGTCTTCACACTCCAGCCGGGTGTCAGGCCTGTGTCTCTGAGGTGGGAGAGCCAAGTTCAGGACATTGGTCCCCCAGAGACCTCCCAGCTCCATGTAATATCAAACAGCAAAAGCTCTCCCAGAGATCTCCATCTCAATGCTAAGACCCAGCTCCACTCAACGACCGGCAAGCTACGGTGCTGGACACCCTATGCCAAACAACTAGCAAGACAGGAACACAACCCCACCCATTAGGACAGAGGTTGCATAAAATCATAATAAGGTCACAGACACCCCAAAACACACCACCAGATGCGGTCCTGCCCACTAGAAAGACAAGATCCAGCCTCATCCACCAGAACACAGGCACCAGTCCCCTCCACCAGGAAGCCTACACAACCCACTGAACCAAGATTAGCCACTGGGGGCAGACACCAAAAACAACGGGAACTACAAACATGCAGCCTGTGAAAAGGAGACCCCGAACACAGTAAGTTAAGCATAATGAGAAGACAGAGAAACACACAGCAGATGAAGGAGCAAGGTAAAAACCCACCGGACCAAACAAATGAAGAGGAAATAGGCAGTCTACGTGAAAAATAATTCAGAATAATGATAGTAAAGATGATCCAAAATTGTGGAAATAGAATGGAGAAAATACAAGAAATGTTTAACAAGGACCTAGAAGAATGAAGAGCATACAGACAAGGATGAACAACACAACAAACAAAAATAAAAATTCTCTAGAAGGAAACAACAGCAGAATAACTGAGGCAGAAGAATGGATAAGGGACCTGGCAGATAAAATAGTGGGAATAACAACCACAGAACAGAATATAGAAAAAGAATGAAAAGAATTGAGGACACTCTCAGAGACATTTGGGACAACATTAAACACACCAACATTCGAATTATAGGGATCCCAGAAAAAGAAGAGAAAAAGAAAGGGCCTGAGAAAATATTTGAAGAGATTATAGCTGAAAACTTCCCTAATATGGGAAAGGAAATAGTCAATCAAGTCCAGGAAGTGCAGAGAGTCCCATACAGGATAAATCCAAGTAGAAACACCCTAAAACACATATTAATCAAACTATCAAAAATTAAACACAGGGCTTCCCTGGTGGCGCAGTGGTAGAGAGTCCGCCTGCCGATGCAGGGGACATGGATTCGTGCCCCAGTCCAGGAAGATCCCACATGCCACGAAGCGGCTAGGCCTGTGAGCCATGGCCGCTGAGCCTGTGCGTCCGGAGCCTGTGCTCCGCAACGGGAGAGGCCACAACAGTGAGAGGCCCGAGTACAGCAAAAAAAAAAAAAAAAAATTAAAGACAAAATATTAAAAGCAGCAGCAGAAAAGCAATGAATAACATAAAAGGGAATCCCCATAAGGTTAACAGATAATCTTTCAGCAGAAAGTCTGCAAGCCAGAAGGGAGTGGCAGGACATATTTAAAGTGGTGAAAGGGAAAAACCTACAACCAAGGTTACTCTACCCAGCAAGAATCTCATTCAGATTTGACGGAGAAATTAAAAGCTTTACAGACAAGCAAAAGCTAAGAGAATTCAGCACCACCAAACCAGCTTTACAACAAATGCTAAAGGAACTTCTCTAGGCAGGAAACACAAGAAAAGGAAAAGACCTACAATAACAAACGCAAAACATAAGAAAATGGTAATAGGAACATACATAGCGATAACTACCTTAAATGGAAATGGATTAAATGCTCCAACCAAAAGACATAGACTGGCTGAATGGATACAAAAGCAAGACTCGTATATATGCTGTCTACGAGAGACCCACTTCAGACCTGGGGACACATGCAGACTGAAAGTGAGGGGATGGAAAAAGAGATTCCATGCAAATGGAAATCAAAAGAAAGCTGGAGTAGCAATTCTCATATCAGAAAAAATAGACTTAAAAATTAAGACTTTTACAAGAGACAAAGAAGGACACTGCATAGTGATCAAGGTACCGATCCAAGAAGAAGATATAACAATTGTAAATATTTAGGCACCCAACACAGGAGCACCTCAATACATAAAGCAAATACTAACAGCCATAAAAGGGGAAATCGACATTAACACAATCATAGTAGGGGAATTTAACACCCCACTTTCACCAATGGACAGATCATCCAAAATGAAAATAAATAAGGAAACACAAGCTTTAAATGATACATTAAACAAGATGGACTTAATTTATATTTATAAGACATTCCATCCAAAACCAACAGAATACACTTTCTTCTCAAGTGCTCATGGAACAGTCTCAAGGATAGATCATATCTTGGGTCACAAATCAAGCTTTGGTAAATTTAAGAAATTTGAAATCCTATCAAGTATCTTTTCTGACCACAATGCTATGAGACTAGATATCAATTACAGGAAAAAATCTGTAAATAATACAAACACATGGAGGCTAAACAATACACTACTAAATAACCAAGAGATCACTGAAGAAATCAAAGAGGAAATCAAAAAATACCTAGAAACAAATGACAATGAAAACACGACAACCCAAAACCTATGGGATGCAGCAAAAGCAGTTCTAAGAGGGAAGTATATAGTAATACAGTCCTACCCCAAGAAACAAGAACATCTTAAATAAATAACCTAAGGTTTCACCTAAAGAAGTTAGAGAAAGAAGAACAAAAAAAACGTGAAGTTAGCAGAAGGAAAGAAATCATAAAGATCACATTAGAAATAAATGAAAGAGAAATAAAACAATAGCAATGATCAATAAAACTACAAGCTGGTTCCTTGGGAAGATAAACAAAATAGATAAACCATTAGCCAGACTCATCAAGAAAAAAAGGGAGAATACTTAAATCAACAGAATTAGAAATGAAAAGGGAGAAGTAACAACTGACACAGCAGAAATACAAAGGATGGTGAGAGATAAATACAAGCAACTGTATGCCGATAAAATGGGCAACCTGGAAGAACTGGACAAATTCTTAGAAATGCACAACCTTCCAAGACTGAACCAGGAAGAAATAGAAAATATAAACAGACCTACCACAAGCACTGAAATTGAGACTTTGATTAAAAATCTTCCAACAAACAAAAACCCAGGGCCAGATGGCTTCACAGGCGAATTTTATCAAACATTTAGAGAAGAGCTAACACCTATCCTTCACAAACTCTTCCAAAATATAGCAGAGGGAGGAACACTCCCAAACTCTTTCTACAAGGTCATCATCACCCTGATATCAAAAACAGACCAATATACTACAAAAAAGAAAATTATATACCAATATCACTGATGAATATAGATTCAAATATCCTCAACAAAATACTAGCAAACAGACTCCAACAGCACATTAAAAGGATCATACACCATGATCAAGTGGGGTTTATCCCGGGAATGCAAGGATTCTTCAATAGATGCAAATCAATCAATGGGATACACCATATTAACAAACTGAAGGAGAAAAACCACATGATAATCTCAATAGATACACAAAAAGCTTTCGACAAAATTCAACACCCATTTATGATAAAAACTCTCCAGAAAGTAGGCATAGAGGGAACTTACGTCAACATAATAAAAGCCGTATATGACAAACCCACAGCCAACATCATTCTCAAAGGTGAAAACCTGAAACCATTTCCATTAAGACCAGGAACAAGACAATGTTGCCAACTCTCACCACTATTATTCAACATAGTTTTGGAAGTTTTAGCCACAGCAATCAGAGAAGAAAAAGAAATAAGAGGAATCGAAATCAGAAAAGAAGAAGTAAAGCTGTCGCTGTTTGCTGATGACATGATACTATACATAGAGAATCCTAAAGATGCTACCAGAAAACTACTAGAGCTAATCAATGAATTTGGTAAAGTAGCAGGATACAAAATTAATGCACAGAAATCTCTTGCATTCCTATACACTAATGATGACAAATCTGAAAGAGAAATTAGGGAAACACTCCCATTTACCATTGCAACAAAAAGAATAAAACATCTAGGAATAAACCTACCTAAGGAGACAAAAGACCTGTATGCAGGAAACTATAAGACACTGATGAGAAATTAAAGATGATACAAATAGATGGAGAGATATATCATGTTCTTGGATTGGAAGAATCAATATTGTGAAAATGACTCTACTACCCAAAGCAATCTACGGATTCAATGCAATCCCTATCAAATTACCAATGGCATTTTTCACAGAACTGGAACAAAAAAGTTCACAATTTGTATGGAAACACAAAAGACCCTGAATAGCCAAAGCAATCCTGAGAACGAACAACGGAGCTGGAGAAATCAGACTCCCTGACTTCAGACTATACTACAAAGCTACAGTAATCAAGACAGTATGGTACTGACACAAAAACAGAAATATAGATCAATGGAACAGGATAGAAAGTCCAGAGATAAACCCACACACATATGGTCACCTTATTTTTCATAAAGGAGGCAAGAATATACGATGGAGAAAAGACAGCCTCTTCAATAAGTGGTGCTGAGAAAACTAGAGAGCTACACATAAAAGAATGAAATTAGAACACTCCCTAACACCATACACACACAAAAAAAACTCAAAGTGGATTAAAGACCTAAATATAAGACCAGAAACTATCAAACCCTTATAGGAAAACATAGGCAGAACACTCTATGACATAAATCACAGCAAGATCCTTTTTGACCCACCTCCTAGAGAAATGGAAATAAATATAAAAATAAACAAATGGGACCTAATGAAACTTAAAAGCTTTTGCACAGCAAAGGAAACCATAAACAAGATGAAAAGACACCCCTCAGAATGGGAGAAAATATTTGCAAACGAAGCAACTAACAACGGATTAATCTCCAAAATATACAAGCATCTCATGCAGCTCAATATCAAAAAAACACACAACTCAATCCAAAAATGCGCAGAAGATCTAAATAGACATTTCTCCAAAGAAGATATACAGATTGCTAACAAACACATGAAAGGATGCTCAATGTCACTAATCATTAGATAAATGCAAATCAAAACTACAATGAGGTATCACCTCATACAGGTCAGAACGGCTATCATCAAAAAATCTAGAAACAATAAATGCTGGAGAGGGTGTGGAGAAAAGGGAACCCTCCTTCACTGTTAGTGGGAATGTAAATTGATACAGCCACTATGGAGAACAGCATGGAGGTTTCTTAAAAAACTAAAAATAGAAGTACCATATGACCCAGGAATCCCACTACTGGGCATATACCTGGAGATAACCATAATTTAAAAAGAGTCATGTATCACAATGTTCATTGCAGCATTATTTACAATAGGCAGGATATCAGAGCAACCTAAGTGTCCATCGACAGATGAACGGATAAAGAAGATGTGGCACATATATACAATGGAATTTACTCAGCCATAAAAAGAAACAAAATTGAGTTATTTGTAGTAAGGTGGATGGACCTAGAGACTGTCATAAGAGTGAATAAGTGAGAAAGAGAAAAACAAATAGCATATGCTAACACATATATATGGAATCTAAAAATTTTAAAAATGGTTCTGATGAACCTAGGGACAAGACAGGAATAAAGACGTAGATGTAGAGAATGGACTTGAGGACACGGATAGGAGTAAGGGTAAGCTGGGATGAAGTGAGAGTGGCATGGACATATATACACTACCAAATGTAAAACAGATAGCTAGTGGGAAGCAGCCACATAGCACAGGGAGATCAGCTCGGTGCTTTGTGACCACCTAGAGGAGTGGGATAGGGAGGGTGGGAGGGAGACGCAAGTGGGAGGAGATACGGGGATGTATGTATATGTATAGCTGATTCACTTTGTCATAAAGCAGAAACTAGCACACCACTGTAAAGCAGTTTTACTCCAACAAAGATGTTAAAAAAATCAATAAATAGAAGTATACCTTGTTCTTGAATATAAAGACAATATTGTAAAGATGGCAGACATCCATGAATTAAGTTATAAATCAGTGTGATTACCAACAAAAGTACAAATGAAATTTTATTTTTTGGAATGTGATAAGAATTCTGTGGGGAAAATGGAAAATAAAGATGTGGAAATATAAGCATGCTAGGATAGCTAGAATAGACTTGGGGGGAAAAAAAGAGTAGTGATGGAGAACTAGTCCTTTAATGTCACACATTAAAATATGACAGTGCTTCAGGAACATACTGATCATCAGGGTAGAATGCCAAATGGAGCCAAATGTATGTGAAAACTGAGTATATGTTAAAAGTGGCTTTACAAATCAGCTGAAAAGGTGGGATAAATCAATAGTGAAAATGAGAAAATTGGTGGGGGAAAATCTACACCTTATATATAAAACTAATTCCAAATATGAAATATTTCAAAATAAAATATGAAACCCCATCTATCCTATGAAAACAATGGGCACTTAGGAAAAAACTTGGAATGGGAAAGGCCTTTCTAAACAAGACATAAAATCCAGAAGTCTGTAAAAGAAATGATTAATAGACTTGCTTTCATAAAAATTACAAATTCCCACATGGCAAGAAATTTAACAAAGTCAGAAGATGACTAAAACACTGGGCGAGTTTATGTACAACACATGTAAATATGTTTTAATTGCCTTAATATACAACAGTCCAACAACTCACCAGAAAAACAGGCAGGGAGCAACACTGACTCAAAGCAGAAAAAAGAAAGACAAATAGACTATATATATCTGGTACAGTTTTTCACTCTTTAATATGACAAGCATGAAAAATACTGATAATACATAGTGTTGGCCAAATTGTAGAAAATTAGGACCTATCATCAGTGCTGGTATGAGTTTAAAATGGTGCAGACTCTTTGGAGAGTAACTTGGCAATATCTATATTGTCTATCAAAATTCTAAATGCAAAATCTCATTCAACACTTTTGCATAGAAACACATATATATAAGCAAAAATGGAAGTAGAAGGGATTCATTTCTGTATCTTTTAAAGCAAAAATAAGAGAAAATGTGGATGTCCATTTATATAAAACTAAGTAAACAAAGATTATACCACTGTTAAACAGAGTGAAATATGTCCAAAACTGTTAAGGAAAAACATAAGTTAAAATGTCATTACATATATACATTTTTTGCTTAGCAGGTATTTGATCCTCTCCAAAACATCCATAAGACTTTTGTTCCATTACAAAAGGTCCTTGAAATTTGGTGCTATCCAAAACATCCATGAGCATGATGCATGTCAAGTAGTTTTTCTGTGTGTGCCAAATGTCTCATGGACATTTTAGACTGGGCTAAATGTCCTGCAAGGCATTTTTACAGATACATGTACAGTGTGTATAATATATTTCTTCTTATGTAAAAATATTTTAATGTATTTTTACAACTATGCCATTTATATATTTTACATATATAGAACATTCTGGGAAAATGCACAAGAAACCATTAGCAATGGTTGCTTCTGTGACTGGGATGGGGTTGGAAAGCGGTGGTTTAGGATGTGTGGGAGACTTTTTTCTCATTGTACATATTTGCACAATTTGAATGTATTTACCAAGTAGATGTGTCTTTTTAATTAAAATAACTATTTAAATTTAGATAATTTATTATTTGAAAATGTAATAATATATATAATACTTGACAAAATGTCTTAATTCCTTTCCTATTGCAGGAATTGTAACCCAAAGACAGTTACTGGCAACCCATAACTTGCCATCTGCTCTAATTTCTGACCATTGATCTGCTTTTATCTAAGGTGATTTAAAGGCACTGGTGACCAGGAAACAGATCTGATCTTTTACTGCCAGTTTCTATCACCTCAAAGGTCAGACTGAAAGGATGATGCAACTAACTAAGCTTTCCATGCAGCAGCTAACTGGAGGGCACTGACCATCGTATCCCACTAGGTTTCTGATCGTTTAAAAAGTTATTACCCAAGAAGAGCCCATTCTGCAAAATAAGTAATGTGGAATAATTTAAGACTTGCACTTACTATTGTTAGTAACATTTAGCTGGGAAATAAAAGGACACACAAAAATATAATGCTCCTCTGTACTCATCCTGCAATCACGTGGGCCTAAAGAGTTAAACTGCCTTCGGAACTAGGCATAAAAACCATGATAAAACTCTGAGATCTAAATTCAGGTGATGGGATAGTTCTGATCCCAAATCCGAGTTCAAAGACCATGTCCACGTCCAGGCAGACAAAGATGCTCAGTGTTTTTCCCAGGGCCATTTTGTAAGAGTGAAAACATTAGAAGCATCCTTTCTAGAGACACTAAGTATTTGATCTTGCGTCCTTAGAAATTTCTAGAGTCACCAAGCAGTTTTTGAAACTGCTGAGGAGAAGCCTTCTGATATTTGACCCCTGCTCAGTATAACACCAAGAAAGTCTCAGAGGAAGGTATCCTGATTAAAACAATATGTTTATCATAAATAAGCAATATGTTTATTTTATCATAAAAAACATAACAATATTTACCTTTGAGAAAATAAACTGGAATACCAGGGCTGAGGTAGCAGGCGAATTTATTTTCATGGTATACCCTATTACCTTCTTTAACTGCTTTGAAATATATATATATATATATATATATGAATTTTTACAACTAATAGTAAGAGTGGGCTTTTCAAACATGAGGACAATTAAGTATTGTGGATGTTATGCCAGAAAGCATCAAGCTGATCTTTGTGCTTCTATTTCTTTTACATGCCTCTTCATTTCTTGATGGCTCCATTCCTACATCATTTAGTTGTGAGCCGTGGTGATTTCCAGGATTAACTTAGAAATGCTTGTATTCCATCTTGCTTTATACATACATAAAATTACATAGAAGGGATATTATTATATCCCTCCACACACACTAGGTTCCCAGTACATGTTTTGTATGTTAGATAAACTAATGACTGAGTAATCCCAATATTGATTCCTGAGGAAACCTATAGTTAACATTTATCCATAAAAGGACTACTATCAAAAAGAACTTACCACCACTACCATTACCATTATTAAGAAAGAAATAAAAAGCCTCACTTACTACATGCTTACAATTTTTAAGTGAGCAGATGTTACTATTTTTCAAATCAAATACCCTTTGAGAATCTGCTGAAAGCTATAAACCCACTCTGTGGGGTAGGGTGAGGTGGGGAGGATCATATAAGTGTATTTACACACAATTCTGTGTGTATCAGGGCATTCATAAGGTATATCAAGTCTTCCCATGGACCACTTCAGTCTCAGTAAAATCCAGATTAACACCATCTATTGAAACCAAGTCTCTGTATATCACAAAATGTCAACCTCAAGTTAAAAATATCTAGATTCTTGTTAAAGATCTTGTTAATGGATTTCTAAACATCTAAATATAATAAATCTCAATCACAAATAAGTCTACATAGAAGAAGATTGATTTAAAAAAAAAAAGAATCAATTAGCTCTTCCCCACTAAATGTAAAAGAGAGACTTTTTCTGTGTGGGAGGTAAGCAAATAGTTTGGGGAAATAAATATTCAGTAAAAGAAGTGGTGACTGAGATCATCCTGTTTTAACAAGTATTATGCTGTCTTATAAAACAAACATTTCTGAAGAGCCACCTAGAAACTAATCTTTTCTCTTGGGATTATTTTGTATTACTTGTCATGCAGTAAGATTGCTAATCCTACCCTTCTGTGTTCACAAATGGGCTATAACTGCATTTTGCTCTGAAAATGCAAGGTTTAGTGAGTTGAAACTCCTGTACATCCATCACCAGACTTATATTCTAGGTTAATGCAATGCCAGTCAAAAGGCAAAAATGTAAAACATTGCCAGTTCTCTGTGAAATATGCACTGATTTAAGTTTATTATTATATTAACAGATGAGAAGATTGCCTGGGAACTGAAATCCATATCTTGAAACAATTGCTGTCAAATAAGTAATATGAGGTAAAAAAGTTATTTAAAGTTCAAATTAAAGTTTTCGAGCCCTGAGAAGAGCATAAATTGGTATTTTCAACACTGCCTTGCCACAGTCATCAGTCTTTTGATAAAGGGAAAAATACCTAGAGACTTAAAAGTAAGCATTCTTCTTTGACCCAGTAAGTGTTTCTTTTTTGGATTCTATTTTCATCTAAAAAATAAATTCTGTCTGGAGGCTGGGTTTTTAAGTTTGGGCCTAATAAGAGACTCCCCATCATTGACCAACCCCAAGTCTGGGCCAGGTATGACCTCACATCAATGCCACCATCATCCCAGGCTCCTGAACGCTCATGATGTTTCTTCTTCTATCTCATGTTGCTTCACCAAATCTCTCCAAAAACTAAATCTAAAGGAATCAGATGCAACGGAAGAGAGGATTCACAGAATTAGCAAATGATGCCTTAATAGTCTGTTTAGTTTCCAATAGCCCAAAGTGGGGTTTTTCCAATAACTAGTGTAACGGTTTTGAGGAAATTCTGTACCCCAGATGCAGCACTAAGTTCAGACAGATTGAAGGGAAATTCATTATCATTAAGGGCATAGTTGTAAAGCAAATTCCAAATTTATTTCAACAAATTTCTTTGAATATCTGCATGAATGTGTACTCAAGACATCTGCATTCTTCCTGTAGCCTTTCCTCATTTTTCTCCTCTGGTTTTGGATTCTGCTTCCCAAGCAACAATGATTAAACATTAAGCAATATCACAGAGGGGATTTAAACAATAATGATCATTATTCTGAGACACTTTAAGTCAAAACATGTCCTAGACAACACACTATAAATTTTGGAAGTCTGATACACAAACTTTGTTAACTCACATTATAGGAATTAGTCCTCTTCTCCAATTACACTGTGTTTACTGGTATATAAATCAGGATTCCAACAGGAAACAGATGGTGCACTCAAATTAGGAAAATTTGAGGAGAGTTTATTTACAAAGGGACTATTTACAGAGGTGTGGGTGTAGGAGAATCACAAGGGGTAGTTCAAGAATGCTGAGCTGCTTACAAGGAGTTAACATGCCTAGGTTCATTACGACAAAGGGAAGGAGCGAGCATTAGAACTGGAAGGAGAGAGTCATGCAGAGACCTTCATCTTGAAAGGATGGATGACCTTCCAAGGTGAGGAAAGCTGGCCCAACTGTATCTGCCAGGGAGGTCACTCTCTTTCCATCCCCTGTTCTACAAACCAACAGGAAGCATGGAGGGAATGGGAGCTTTAACGGCCTCAGTTAACAGTACCACTCTAGCCGCCTCTCCACAAGCTATCAAGGAGAACGAATACCTCTGGATCTCCTGCAGTGGTTCCCCAGTGGCCAAACCTAGCCAAAAGCCAGAAGGCACATTTGATAAAGGATAAACGAGTCAGCTCCCTGGGGCAAAGATCAGGATGCAAAAATGGCAGCCCCATAAGAAGATACACAACACACATGATTAAATCCTGTATCCACACATGCTCCTTCACACACGCATATACTCACACATATAACTTCAAAACCTCTCAGAACGGGCTTCCCTGGTGGCGCAGTGGTTGGGAGTCCGCCTGCGGGTTTGTGCGCGGTCCGGGAGGATCCCACATGCCGCGGAGCGGCTGGGCCCGTGAGCCATGGCCGCTGCGCCTGCGCGTCTGGGGCCTGTGCTCAGCAACGGGAGAGGCCGCGGCGGTGAGAGGCCCGCGTACCGCACAAAAAAAAAAAAAAAAAAAAAAAAACCTCTCAGAATGGAATTTTCGCTGGAAATTTGCACATTATTAATATCTTTCATGTTAAAAATTTCCACCATCAGTACTTCAGAAAGTTAATACTGCTGATAATCTATAAATGTTGGGTAGCATCAATAGTGAACTGGAAGGCCAAAACGGAACTGAACTTTTTTTTTTTCTTTTTTTGGAGACTCAAATAGTTTAAAAAATTTATCCAAAGCCACACAGAAAATACAAGGTGAATCACTGAAGCCAGGCCTGTTCGATTCTGAAGCCCATTCAGCTGATCCCTCACCACATGGCTTATTGTTAACTGACTGAACTTGAGCACTTTAATGAAGATAATTCAACACTTCTCTAGCAGAAGGTAGGGAAAGCAAGAGTCAACTAAACATATAAAAGAAGAATCTTCATTGCATGGTGCCCAAAGTCTATCTGGTAGAACATGAAAGGGATAATCCTGGAGGTAAAGGGAGTAGGGTAGTTAAGAAGGGGCTGGATGTCCAGGAAGAAAGGGAAATAGAAAGAGAAATTAAATACATTCTTTGAGTTCTTCCCACTCTCATATCTTGCTGAGCCAGCCCTGCCACTTTTCAGTGCCTACAGACTTTGCACCTGAGGTTTACACCCTTCCACAAAGGAAGCATTTTATCATGTCTATGCTGATGCAACACCTCACCCCTAATAATAATTTCACCAGCATTTCATCTTCACTTGCTTCTACCTGCTGTAAGCAGCAGTGTGCAACGATCAATTGATCGTAGGCTCACTACAATCACCCTGAGGGCCAATGACTCTCTCAGTAGCACCTGCCTTTGTACCTGTGTGCTGTCACAGTAAAATTAAAATCACACGCCTACTCAGGTAGGAAGATGTTGTTCCCAATGAGTGAACATCTTGATAGGACTGAGTCAGTGACTCCAGGCAGACATTATGATTTCATAGGAAATCATAAAGGGAATGTGCTATCAGACGCTGCGGATTAGTTTGCCTAGAAAATAAACAACATGGATCCCAAATATGAGTGAGTCCTCTTTCACTTTAAGAAGTCTGCAAGCATGAGTTTAGACCACAAACAAGAAAATCCATGCACCTGTGCTTTTTCCCACAGGCAAAAATGGCCAACCGGAAGTGACTAGTACGAAAGAATATGGAATTATGCTCTTTTCATCTTCTTTAAAAAAGATGGACTCAATGCCCTGATGTCGGCATTCAATGTTTTCTTTTTTAGAATAGAGCTAGAAACCTCTAAAAACAGAACGCAAAGAAATAACTTCCAGGGCTGGGCAGCCACTCCCTGAGTCAATGGGGAATCACCAGCAGTACTTTTATTTTTGATTCAAATTCCACAGTTGTCACAAGGCCATTCTCCTAGCTTCTTCAATTTCCACACTGGATTCTACAGAACTTATTTGTGAATGTTCTGTTTACCCAGCCAGCCTTCCTGCCTGAGCTGTGAAATCATTTCAGACAGCTAAATGGATAAAGAGCTTAAAATAGGGTGGCTTTTATTCTTTATCAGCTTAAAATTGCCAGCCAGAAGCCAGTTAGGGCTTTGGATAAATGCAGAAATGCTCTTGAGCTATTTATGTTTTCTTTGCCATCCACGGAATAATTTAATTCAGAACTAATTTTAAGTATTTTTTGATCAACTATCTGATTAACTAGACCTCTGTGAATTACTCAAATGTTTTAAAAATTAAGAATTGGTAAATTGTTTGGAAAGCAACAGACAGTTTGAAAATACTCTCTCCATAAAATTTATATGCAACCAAAAAATTATGCGATATTTATATTATGATCCATATGTAGACATGTGAGTGTCCGTGTGTCTTGATGGAAGAAGCCGTAGTCCATGAGTAAAGAATACAGAATTTGAGCCATGTTTCTGCCACAAATTACCTGGAAGATTCTGATAATGTCACTTAAAACCCTATGCCTTGGGACTTCCCCGGTGGCGCAGTGGTTAAAGATCCACCTGCCAATGCAGGGGACAAGGGTTCGAGCCCTGGTCCAGGCAGATCCCACATGCTGCAGAGCAACTAAGCCTGTGCACCACAACTACTGAGTCCACGCACCTAGAGCCTGTGCTCCGCAATAAGAAAAGCCTGTGCACCGCAATGAAGAGTAGTCCCCGCTCGCCACAACTAGAAAAAGCATGCATGCAGAAACGGAGACCCAGCACAGCCAAAAATAAAATTAATTAATTAATTTTAAAAATAATTAAAACAAAGAAACAAACAAAAAAACCCTATGCCTCAGAGTCCTTCTCTGTAAAATGAAAAGTTTGGACTAATATGTAGTTTTCAAATCAAGATCAGAAGGCATTCAGCACTTTGGAGGGGTGACTCAGTGGCCACCACTGCAGGCAGCAACTGGGCCCCACATTTTCCATTTTTGTGTAAGATTTTTGTGTAAGATTCCATTTTTGTGTAAGATTTTAGTTGAAGATTTTAGTTGAAGATCGCTTTCAAAATATAGAAGAGCTTTGACTACAGCATCTCTGATCAAATTCTATGACTTTGGATTTTTACTTCCATTGACATATAGGTGTGTCCCTTTTTCCCCTGATGTATTAAATAAGTATAAATAAATTGGTGTGCTTCACGATATATATAGGATTATGATAATCTTATTCCTTTGAAAATAGGCAAATTCCTTGGTTTGGATAGATTTCTGCAATTTTCCTTGTATTAATGCTTTACTACTTACATTTGAACAGTTTGAAAAGACCTAAATGGATTTTCAAAGTTGGGAAGGAGCTAACTGGCAACTGAAAGAATGACATCTCTGTTTGAAATGGCCAAATCATGTAATTGGTCCTTCAAAACACACAAACACACCACATACACACACACACAGACACACACACACATCTCCTTAGAAATATGTCTGCATTTATTTACTTATTTTTTTTAACTTTAAAAAAAATTTATTATTTCTTTGCTTATTTTTTTGGCTGTGCCGTGTCTTAGTTGTGGCACATGGGATCTTTGTTGCGGCACAAGGGATCTTTAGTTGTGGCATGCAGACTCTTAGTTGCCGCACGCATGCAGGATCTAGCTCACCAACCAGGGATCGAACCCTGGCCCCCTGCATTGGGAACTTGGAGTCCTATCCACTGGACCACGAGGGAAGTCCCAAAACATGTCTGCATTTAGACAACAAAATTCCATCAATGATCAAGAAAAACAAAGCAGGGTGGTGGAAGTAAAGAAGTATGATTTTTCTGGTTCATCCTCCAAGTTTGGAACAAAAATGGGAGCGGTCCAGACCTCACTCATTTAAAGCTGCCTTGGAGGCCAGTGCACACATATATGTGTGGGAGTGTGTGGGGGTGGAGCAGGGAGAGGGAAGAGATGGCTAAATCCCTGGGGAAGACCCCAAAGGAGGCAAACTTCTGCTATCAGTCCAAGAACTGCTGCAATTAGAAGGGCCCAAAGCCAAAAGAACCCAGAAGGCCAATCCTCACATTGGAAACAGAGCAATGAGAAACTGTAGACAAAAGCCTGAGGGGCAGAGTGGGCTTGGAATCAAAGCACGAGAGAGGTGAAGGCTGTTAGAGAATGAATTTCCTAAACAAAGCTCATCTCATGTGACATAATTTCCAGGGTTTGCCATATTTTTAATGGACCAGAACCTATCCTTAAAGTTCACCGCACATCATGTGAGATATTTAATCTTGTGTTTGTGTGAGATATAATGGGACTGGGGAAACTTTTGCCTATAATGTAAGAATTTATGTTAAACTCCAAACACAATTTTTTTTTTCCTCACAGCACTGATTTCAATTACTTTGACATGTTAGTGCTTTGGATATAATAATGACTATATATTTTAATAATTTCATGACATTTCTTTGGATAATAGGAGACATCTTCATGTCACACAAAACTAGAGAAAATTAAATTTTTATAGTACCTTGTAGGCTCCTAGTCCAATTATAATTCCATCTCCCATCATATACACTCCTTTTTTTTTTTTTTTGCAGTACATGGGCCTCTCACTGTTATGGCCTCTCCCGTTGCGGAGCACAGGCTCCGGACGCGCAGGCTCAGCGGCCATGGCTCACGGGCCCAGCCGCTCCGCGGCATGTGGGATCTTCCCGGACCGGGGCATGAACCCGTGTTCCCTGCAAAGGCAGGCGGACTCTCAACCACTGCGCCACCAGGGAAGCCCCCATATACACTATTTTTAAGAAGGTAAATATATTTTATATTGTTTGAACTTTTAAAATCTATTTAAATATTCCACAAAAATTCTACCAATACACTGTTAATGAAATAATTACTGTTTTTTTCAAAACAAAGTCAGAACTAAAAAGGTCTACTACTGCTTCCATAAAAATATACTTCTTTTTTTCTAATAGATCTTTAATGGAGTATAATTGCTTCACAATGCTGTATTAGTTTCTGTTGTACAACAAAGTGAATCAGACATATTCATACATATGTCCCCAAATCCCCTCCCTCTTGAGCCTCCCTCCTACCCTCCCTATCCCACCCCTCTAGGTCATCGCAAAGCACCAAGCTGATCTCCCTGTGCCATGCTGCTGCTTCCCACTAGCTATCTATTTTACATTAGTTATTTGTAGTGAGATGGATGGTCCTAGAGTCTGTCATAAAAATATACTTTGAAATAAGAAAAATTTGATTTGAGCCAAAATTTGTAAGTGAATGGCCCTTAAATTAAAATAAATATGAGATTCTGTTCCCTCTCAAAAAGCATTTGAGAGGAATTTTTGGCCTCAGAATTGGGTTTCATAAACCTTTCTTTCTGGCCTTTAATAGTCTCATATGTAAAATGGAGGTCAGATGTACCATATTTCTCAACTGTCACATATACAAAGGACCAGTTAACGATTTTCACAAATTAAAATAAGCAATAGTAAGTTTTGACAGTGTACACAATTTGCCTAAAGAGAAGTGTCATTATTCTCATTTTATCAACAACAGAGTCTTTGGGAAAAAGCCATAAATCACTTTGACGTAAGTGAGGTAACAGGAAACTGGCTAGCAACTGGGTGATCTATGCCGTAATTTTGTTTGTACGTCTTCTTCGCCTATGAAGAAGGAGAAACCTGGATTTTTATCTACAAAACCACATGTTATTTCTCTCATGATTTTCTTCATTCAAATGTAGGGAGAAATCACAGATTTTTGAAAGTAATATAACTCCTCACACAGATACTGGACATCTGACAACACCAAAGCGATCACCATCTAGATAATCACTATGTTTTCACAGGAAGTACTCCTATTGTTTTTGGAGGATGGGAGCACCAAAATATAATGTCCCTTGAGTTAAATTTCTCCTAGTATCTCAAGGCCTAAACTAGAATTTCTATATGGCCTATAAAAGAAACTAAACAATCCATTAAGAATCTTGGAAATATGTCACTTGCAGCATTTTAAGAGTCACTGATGATCTTACTAGTCATGAATGCACTTGTGCCTTTAAGTATATATTTTAAGCCTTAAGAATTATGTAAATAGATTTCAGATTAGTAGTTTTATGACTGATCATGAATGGGACATATTATTTTGTTGGCACCACTACTAAAAACAAGATGAAAAACAGAAGCGCAAATCTATTAAATTGACAACATATTTCAGAGTAAAAATAAGGGGGTTATGTGACTGTTTTAAGTAAGGGTCCTCAAGAAAAAAAACTAAGGAACAGAAATTTGTGTGCAGTAATGTTATTGGAGAATGGTCTGGGAATGAATTCCCTTTTAGGGTGTGAGAGAACCAGGATCAGGCAGAATTGAACTTCAGTATAATAGAAGCTTCACCAGCTACTGCTATGGAAATGGAATGGCCTTTCAGCATTGCCCTGGATGAGGCAACAAGGCTGAGTCTCCACTACCTCATTCCCCTGACAGTCATTGGACATGCTCTACCACTGGTGAGAGTTTGTTAACCTGGGTGAAATAGTTCCCTTCAGCAGAAGGCAATGTTCTGAGAGGTATTCAGATGGGAGCCTTCAGCAGTTGGTACCATGAGTGTTTTGATCATAAAGGAGGCAAATGGATAGCACACCACAGCATCCACTACAGTGATGAAATTTTTACAGCACCTAGGATTTTCAGAGTCTTATGCCAAATGAAGTAGCAATTCTATTTAGTTTGGTAAACTAAATGGTTTAAGCTTTGGCATCTCTAGAATAGCCACCACCATTAATATCTCTCTCATAGACTAACATGAAATAAAATTCAGAGAAAGAACTGACAGAATACATCAATATCTTAAAAAATAATTGCAAAGAAACTAATCATCTTTGGTGCTAAGTTCCATACAGCTAAATCTCTGGACCTCTGAACTGTAAAACCATTCTTAGGGATTTATCTCTGAGTCACATAATGAGAAGAACAATGAAAAAGTAACCCTTACTTCCTAACAGTTTTTCATTTTAACGTGGTGTCCCAGTCTCCTTAATTTGGAGTGTGGTTGGGTTCTTCAGGTCTAAGAGCCCAAAGTAGATGGATGGCATGGGAGGTGCAGGGGTCAGGAAGAATATTATATACATATTGCAATTTGGCAGTGAAGACATAAACATTCTCGAGATACTGAACTGTCCTTTTCTAACTTTTTTCCTTTTTTTGCCAACTTGAAATGGAATAACACTTCTATTAGCTTATAAGCTCCTATGAGTTCATTCTCTCCTAATGCTGTATGCAGCTCCAGTTAGAAGATATTCAGGAGATGTCCTTTATCTTTGAGGCCCTAGAACAACTCAACTCAGCAAATGGACTTTAAGAAAAGATAAGAATAAATATAGGCCACATTCTGAAAACCAAAAGTAGGAGCTTGTGACTTGTTTCTGAAAAAGAAATGTGCATATTTCAAGATGACATTTAAATTTTCTTGGAACATTTTCCTAATCTGAGAAAAAAATAGTATTTTGCTTTAACCCATGCTAAAGCAACATATCTCAATGGGACATTTCCTATACATCATAGAAAAAACTTTAAAACATGAAACCTTTCAAAGTTGTGGGAAAGAACAAAAGGAAAAAAAAATTTACTTTCATTTTAAAGTTACAAATTGAGTCTTGAAATAATTTCCTTGACAAAAGGGCTCGTGGTCCACCTTCATAAAATACTAGGATTTAGAGGAAAATTAGTGCACTGTATAAAGAACATTGAAACTGTCTAGGAATAGATTTTAGTGGAATGACATTCTGTACATTCTGCCAGGTACAAATAGGTTCTCCTTTAAAGTGATGTTTACCCTGGTACTTATACCACAGTTCAAGATCTACTCCTCAATGGCTCTTCCAAGCTTAGATATTTGATTTTATGTCCCAGAGTGGCTTACTCTCAAGAACACAGATTCAGACTAACAAAATCACAAGGGACTGATAAATAAACCAGGTTATAATAAAATAGGTACAGCAAGTGTCAACTAATGAGACTAGTTACTCCACGGAACTGACCAGATCCTCTCTTTAGGAAAACTACATGGAAAGCCAAATCATCAGGCAGTGGCTGGATGTACATAGAATATGATTTGGTTATTTAGTGAACTCATTCTGATCGACAAACACACAATAGATAATAGATAATTCTGAGAAGAAACCAAGAAACTTACATAAGCTGGGCCAGGCAGCATCTCCCCTAAATAGAGAGTTCTTTGATGGAATCTGGCAATGATTGTGTGATTCTTCTTTTTCTATGATTTCATGGATAGATCCACGTTTGGTTTGGAGTTTATATAATTTGGTGATCCCTCAGGGGGGAAAAAATATACACATGTATATATATATATATATATATATATACACACACACACACATATATATAATATATAATTAGGTATAAAAGTGACTATTTATTTAGAACAACAAAAGAAATCACAAACATTTACAAATTTAGAAAGCTAGTAAATATCAAAATCATCACAAAATCTATAAAAATTATATATTTGTATTCATATTAACTGCCTGATTCCCCATTTAATACTTTCCTACATATGTGATCCCTTCTTCAGATGACTACAATTTTGCAATATTATTTTCTATAGAGAGACTAGAAAGATATTTCAGTCTTTCCTCTAGCACAGCATATCAGAATTTCTTTTTTTTTTCTTTTTTTGCGGTACACGGGCCTCTCACTGTTGTGGCCTCTCCCGTTGCGGAGCACAGGCTCCGGACACGCAGGCTCAGCGGCCATGGCTCACGGGCCCAGCCGCTCCGCGGCATGTGGGATCTTCCCAGACCGGGGCACGAACCCGTGTCCCCTGCATCGGCAGGCGGACTCTCAACCACTGCGCCACCAGGGGAGACCCAGAATTTCTTTTTTATTATAGAGATTTAGAAAAGTTAATTTTTGTTTCTCTAGTTGTTATTCTAATGTTATATCTGTATCTTCCTCCCTTGTTTCTTGCTTAGGTAGTGGGGAACAAATCGGGGGAGGGGGCAATGGAGAGGGGCTTCCTTGGAGACCCCCAGCCCTTTGATCTTGATGACGAACTTCTGACAAAGTTCCAGTTCCACGTGGGCCAGTTGCCACTCGTGGTCCATGCAAGTGGACAAGTGGAAGTACTGCTGGCAGCAGCGGCCATGCCCCCAGCCGCAGGCCTGGCTCCGCCCAGCTTAGAAGGGACTCCTCACTCCCCCCCAAGTTGGGCTAGAGGCTACTGCCTCCTTCTGCCTCCAAAAAGAACAGACAGCGAGGGCCTTGAGAGGAGCCTGGCAAGTGAGGGTCCTGAAGCTTAAGCTTCATTAACATCGTTCAATAGAGCCCTACCTCACTCAAGTTAGACAAGTTTTACTAGGGAATCTTCCTCTCCCAAAGGGGAGGTTATTAAACACACAGACTTCAGGCTCCTCCCTGAGGACTCTGTTCAGAATTTGAGGCAGGGCCCCGACTGTATTTTTAATAAGTTCCCCAGGTGATCCGTACACTGTGGTGCATCTCAGACACTGGGCTTTAAGGCAATGTAGCATATCTTTACTTTGAACCTTTCAAGTGTGCGTTAAATATTTTAAATCTCAACGGGCAATCTTATTCCCCTCACCTCCTAAGTTTCTAAAGCATGACTGTTGGGCATGTGTGTATGGATGGTGGTGATGTGAGTGTGTATGTGGTGGCGCGTGTGAGAATGTGTGCTGTGTGCATTTGTGTGGTGGGAGTAGTGTGTGTGTGGTGCATGAGTGTGTGGAATGGTGTGTGTTGGTGGCCTGAGGGAGAACACCTCACTTGTACTGTCCTGTACTGCCTACAGTGGGTATCTTGAAAATCAAGACTCTCATTTTTACTAGAAATATATGATGCTTTCCTGAGAGAGAAGTAATGAAGCTTAGTTTTCAACCAGACATGC
This sequence comes from Delphinapterus leucas, assembly GCF_059928025.1. NCBI lineage: Eukaryota > Metazoa > Chordata > Mammalia > Artiodactyla > Monodontidae > Delphinapterus > Delphinapterus leucas. The sequence goes on along the minus strand of NC_143137.1, from coordinate 65,612,348 downwards.
TTAAAAGACTTATCTTTTAAATTGATATTGCTTTTCCTCCTCCTGGATTTCTACCATTTACCAGGTTTCTATGGTTAGTTGTTACTAAGCTGAGCCTAACCCAATATGAGTCTCATAATTAAATTCAAAGAAAAATACTGTTGATTCAAAGAAAATTATGCACTTTAAATAGTAGATTCATGTTAAAATGACACTGCCCATAAACTTTTTTTTTGTAGATATACTTTGATTTGATGAACCACTGAGCTAAATTAAAATTAAAAAAATAATAATAATATAGTAACTGCCTTTATCTTTCGCTTGAAAAGCTCTACTCATATTAAAGGTATTAGTTTGTGGCACCTGCAAAACAAACCACAAGTTGTCAATCTTTGTGTCCATTAAAGACGAAAAATAACAGGCAACGATTTATTAATAGCCCATTCAGTCAGTGACAGAGCTAGAAATCAGACACAGCTGCCTAAATGTCTACTTGGCGTTATGCTCTATTTTCTCTTACCTTGAGAAGAAAAGTCTGTGTGTGGACTTTGGAAGAAAAGAGACCTGTGTTTGAACCTTGCTCCACCTCTTGAAATTTTGTCACCTGTAAATTATGGATAATAATACCTACTTCATAGGTTTGAAGAAGTTCAAATTGGTAAACATTTGTCTATAATAATAAATGTTAGTAAATCTCCTATTTTTTCTGCCCCTTTTGGTGTTCTATTCCTAACACTGTTCTCCATGCTTTAAATATCGCGTCACAAAACGTATTCACTAGCAAAAGAATCCTTAAAAATTTTTGTCATCTCCACATAACGTCAACATAAAATTATATTTCGTTTCACATATTTTCTTTAAATAAATTTACATTTTTTACTTCACTCACCTAAAGCACTAATATGTGTGAAATAGTGGGTTTAAAGTTTAGTGGTATTGTAATACACATTAACATAAATTACAACTATTAAAAAATGTATCCCTACAACACCTGAAGTCATGTTGTGTGCCACTGGGGTACAAGAGCCATACTTCAGCAAGTACTGGCTGAAAGTGATTGTCTCTGGATTTGTCAATGAAAAAGATGCTGCTTCTTCCGCTCACAGCCTGCCCTCATAACCCAGGAATACAGGCTACTGAGTCTATCACATACACTTACCACGGCCCCCAAACCACTTTGAAGACCCAGAGTTAAGCCATTAAATAAATTCCAAAAAATTCACAAAGCTCCTAGAAAACCGCACTTTCCAACTAAATGCACCTGTTTCTAACAATACATTGAACACTATACATGAAGGCACCTTGGCCATCTGGCTTATCTGTGCGAAAACACACATCTCCCCATAGCAAATCCATAATCATGCACCCCTTCAGTGCCAGAATAGAAAATATTAAGAAAGCTAATTACATGTCAGTAGAAAGAACAATTAAAATTTATGAGATTTCTTTCCAAGGTTTATATTAGAACTTGTTTTCTAGGCCAGAGGCACACAAATATATCAATCTGCATGTTGCTTGGCACATTAACATGAAAGATAAATATAGTCATTTTAGTCCATTATACAAATAATTTACTCTGTGTGTTCAAGTTGACTAGGCATGTTTTAAATATACTGGTTGAGTTACAACAAGATATGGTACACAAATTTAGCACAGACAGAACAATCAGGAGAAAGTCCTTTAAATAAGAAGGACAAAAGAATACACGGGTTTATCGGTGGGCTTGCAAGCCTTTGGTATTCAGCATTTTCTCAGAACCAGAAGCCAGGTCACTGCTGCTGGTGAGTGGATTATTTTAAACTAGAAGCTGTCATTAAAGTGAATACCAGTGCTGTCAGGTAGGAGGTGTGAGGACTACGACCACGTCTACTGAAGTCTGCAAAACACTGGGACCACAAAATTCCTTTGGAAAACAAGTTAATAGTCCAAAATAAATGTATGATACTTTACATACTGTAATATAATAAGAATTAAAATTTTTCATAAAAAGGAAACTTAATTTCATATTTAGACATAAAATCGATCTCATTTTGGAAAAAATGGAACATAAAAACCACAAAAACCAAACTCAAGGAATTCTTTGGGACATAGCTGTGCTCCCTTTCTAATCAATTTCTGAACTGCGACATCTTAATTGTGGAACAGAAATCAATCGCCTTTGCCACACTGAAATTCAAGACAGAGCTAGAAAATCTTCCAGCGTGGGCTTTTTCAAGCCAATTATGATTTGGCCCAAGAAAAGCCAAACATTTAGAAATTCTAACCAAAAACATGAGCAAAAGTAGGGAAAATGTGTGCCATTTCAACACACTCTCTTTGTCAGGAGCCAACATTATTATCCTTCCTTTCAACAGAATTCCATGTTCATAATTTAAACACAGCTGTACCCTGTTCATCATAACAGATATATTTCTGAGAAGATGTTAATCAAATATTTTAATAGAGAATGATATATTACATGCACTAGGATAATGGTTCCCTGCTTTTTAGGTTTTAATGACAATTATATTTTTTAACTGTTTCTTAAAAACTGAATTGGAATCAAAATCAAACAAAAAATAAAGTATATAAAATTTAAAATTTGCAAAGATATAACTTCATAATAAAGAACAATACTTCTCGAGAAGATATTTGGTAGCCAATATGTCTAAATCAAAAGCTTTTTTCAAAGTTTTGAATAGACAAAAATAGTGTCTTATTATAAACTATTGCATTGGACTGTGCCTTTTTTACAAATTAACCTTCTAAAACATTTGACCCATATCATAAGATCTCTACCAGTTGATTTCTATCTTATGATTCTTTTGGAATTGTATTATTTGGCAGAGGTAATCAGTTATTTTTAAAACCTACTGAATCATCAAACTTTCCAAAGCAAACACATGTTAAATATGGTTTAATTAACTTCCAAGAATTATAAGTGACTTCTTGGGCTTTGAAGCAAACTACATTACTAACATCTTTTTAACTTCTTATTTTGAAATAATTATAGAATCACAGGAAGTTGCAAAAAATGGTACAGGAAGATCCTATGCACCCTTCACCCAGCCTACCCTAATGTTAACATCTCACATAAATTCAGTACCATATTAAAACCAGGTAATTGACACTGGAACACATCACAGAGCTTATTCAGATTTTACCAGTTATACATGTACTCCTGTGTAAGTGTGTGTTTAGTTCTATGCAATTTTATCACATGTGTAGGTTTATGTATCCACCACTACAGTAAAGAATTAAAATACTTCCATCACCACAAACTCCCCTGTGCTACCCCTATATAGCTATTGATACTTTGACCCCATCCCTAACCCCTGGCAACTACTAATCTGCTCTCCCTCTCTACAATTATGTCATCGAACAAATGTTATATAAATAGAACCATGCAGTATGTAACCTTCTAAGATCGGCTTTTTTCACTTAGCACAATTTCCTTGAGGTTTATACAATTTATTGTGTATATCAATAGTCCACTTCTCTTTACTGCTGATCAGTATTCCATGACGTGGATGTTTAACCATTCACCCATTGAAGGACATTTGGGTAGTTTCCAGTGTTTGGATATTATAGCTGCTATGAACATTCATGTACAAATTTCTGTGTGAAAATAAGTTTTCATTTCTCAGAGATAGATACCCACGAGTACAATGGCCGTACTGTATCGTAAGTCCATTCGTAGTTTAAAGAATTGCCAAGCTATTTTCCAGAGTGTCTGCGTCATTGATACCCTCCCACCAACAATGTATAAGTGAGCCAGTCGCTCTTCAATCTCGCCAGCACTTGGTGTTATCACTATTCGTTATTCTGATAGGTGTGTGGTGATATCTCATTGTGGTTGTAATGTGCATTTTTCTAATGACTAATGATGGACATCTTTTCATGTGCTTATTTGCCATCTTAAATCCTCTTTGGTTGAAACATCTGTTCCTATTTTTTGCCCATTTTCTAAACGGGTTGCTGGTGTTTTTTTATATTGAATTTTGAAAGTAATTTATATATTTTAGATACAAACCCTTTGTCAGATATATATTTTCTCCCTATCTGTGGTTTGTCTTTTCATTCTCTTAACAGAGGCTTTTACATAGCAAAAGTTTTAATTTTTATGAAGTTCAAACTCTCTAACATGCTTTTAAGAATACTTTTTTTTCTATTTACTACACAATGCAAAATTTTCAATTATGCTTTAAGTGTGGAACGTTTTCTTTCAATAAATATTTTGAATTTTGTATTGCAATGCCTAACTTTAAGTACCTTATAAGTGTGATGCTTTCATAGAATTATTCCAGAGGATAACCCCATACACTACACATTCCAGGAATCATTTTATTTACTTTAGTAAACCTGAACTGATTTATGAATATTGTCCTTATTTCTCTCATTGCTCTGTGGACCAATAAAACCTTTGCCATTTAAAGGGGCAGGTGCTGAGACCAGCCCTGGACAGCTACCACACTGAAGTATAAAGTTCACTGAATTAAAATCAGAAAAGAAAAACTGACTTGGCTTGGATTACTGTTTTGCCAAAGTGGTTCTGAGCTGTATTTCAGCTCTGAAAAAAAAAAAGGAAAAAAATGACTTCGTATAAGTAAAACCTTGAGAATCATTTGACAAGTGTCAAAAAATAGAGACCAACCTTCCAATATATCTAATACAAAGTTGAATTTTTTTTATTTGTTAGAGAGAAACTGCTGGCAGAACACAATCCCTCTGAACAAAGCAAAGAGTCCAATTTATGTTACATTTATGGAAAGCAAGCAATTTAGGGATTGGCTGATTTTCCAAAGTAAAGGCACTGAGCAGTGCTGTCACATGGAGTTGCAGGACTGGTGGTCTAGGGCTGAATTAAAATCTGTTCTGTGTATGGCTTAGGACTAGGACCAAGGACTCAGTCTGTCCCTTTTATGAGATCAGAGATAGGAATTTTTTTTTTTTTTTTTGCGGTACGCGGGCCCCTCGCCGTTGTGGCCTCTCCCGTTGCGGAGCACAGGCTCCGGATGCGCAGGCTCAAAGGCCATGGCTCACGGGCCTAGCCACTCCGCGGCATGTGGGATCCTCCCGGACCGGGGCACGAACCCGTGTCCCCTGCATCAGCAGGCGAACTCTCAACCACTGCGCTACCAGGGAAGCCCAGGAATTTTTTTAAAATATGGAATCTGTCCACCTCCCATACCTACTGAATCAGAATCACCAGGGATATAGTTATAGATATACTTATAAATAAGAAATGCATAACTGACGTATATGTCTACATACGTCTATATATGTGTATGTATTGTTACATATATCTATTGATACACATGCAAGTACAGAGATAGATATAAAGTTATAGATATGATATAGATATCGATATATTCATCAGTTAACGCATTTCCTATTTAAAGTAAAGCAATGTGAAACTGCTTTGGGTTTCTGTTATTTTTGAGACCACTGGAAACATCCTAAGGCAGAGCAAACCAAGGTGGGGAAACTTACAGAAAAGAGGCTACAGGCTCTTCTTGGACCCAGAAAAGGCACCAAGAGCATTAACTGGGATGATTCCCCCGGTGTATCCTCAAACACAAGGCAGCCTGTTCTGTTCTTATTTCCAATTCTTTCCTTTTTCCTCCACAAGGGGCCTGAATCATAAAGAAGGAAAATCCTCTCAAAACCTTAGGTCTCTCATTTATCCCTTAGATGGAAGACATTAGCACATCATACACTTAGTCACATACTAAGAAGGTCAAAGTTCCTTTCATTATTGCAAAATGAGAGAGTCTTTAGATAAATTAGAGTAATTAGTTATTGAATCTTTTACTAGACCAATCAGCTCATACCATTATGCCCTTTGGGATACTCAGTCCTATTAGAAGTTCAAATCTTTATGTACAGACTGAATTTGCTCCATTTTCAGCCATCTCAACTCCCTACCTAATTATCTACTCATTTATATTTGACCCTGGAAACTCTTTAACTTAGTTATTCTTTTAAAAAAATGTTTGACTCAGTCATACATATGTGTTACATCAAAAATAGATGGTTTTAGTAAAAAAAAAAAAAACCAGCATATCTCTTATCTCTCCCCTCTCACAAATCCTCTGCCCAAAGGCTACAACTTTTAACTGGTTTTGGTTCTTCTTGGGGGTACTGCCATATCTATTTTTAAAAATATGATTACTGTACTAGTTTTCTAGGTCTGCTGTAACAAATCACCACAAACTAGATGGCTTGAAATAATAGAAATTCTTTCCCTCACAGTTTTGTAGCCTAGAAGTCTGGCATCAAGGTATTGTCAGGGCCATACTCCCACTGAAGGCTCTAGGGGGGAAAAAATCCTTCTTCCAGTTACCTCACTCCAATTTCTGCGAATATATACAGCTGGAAAATATATAGCGCCACCAGTATTAAGATTTCCATCACCCAGAAAAATTCCCTTGTGCACATCTGCATTCAATCTCTCCTACCCCCAGCCAGAGAAAACTACTTTCTTTTACTACAGATTAGAGATTCCTTTTCTATAATTTCATATAAATGGAATTATACAGTCTGTATTCTTTTGTGCCTGGCTTTTTTCCCTTGGTATAATGTTTCTGAGATTCAACCATATTCTTACTATATCAGTAGTTTGCTCCATTATGTGGCTATATCACAATTTGTTTATTCATTTCACCTATAAATGTTTCTACTTTGAGACTATTCTGAATAATGCTGCAATGAACACTCATGTACAAACCTTTGCATGGGTATACGGTTTCATTTATTTTGGTTAGAAGCCTGGAACTAGACTTGTTGTATTATATGCTTTTTTGGTACAAAGTTGACAAACTCTTTTCCAAAGCAGTTGCACCATTTTACAATCCTATTAGTAAATATGAGAGTTCTAATTACTCCACCACCTTGCGAAAACTTGGTGTAATCACCTTTTTAATTTTAGCCATTCTAATGGGTGTGTAGTGATAAATCATTGTGATTTTCTTTTGCATTTCCCTGATGACTAATGATATTTAAAGCCTTTTCATGTGCTCACTGCCCATTTAAAGATCGTTTTGTGAAGTACCTGTTTAAATAAGTTTTAGCTCATTTTTAATTGGGGTGTCTTACTACTGAGTTGTGAAAATGCTTCAGGTCTTTTGGATATAGTCCTTCGTCATGTATATCATGCCCTAACGTTGCTGGAATGCATTCTAATGATAACTTCCTAAGAAAGGTTAAATACTGCAGTTCTTGGATGCCTAAATAGCTTTATTTTCCCTTAGTCATATTTAAAATTTTGACTGAGTATACAATTCTAATTTGAGTACTATATTTATCCTCAGAACTTTGAACAATGTCTTCCATCATTAGGGTTAGTGTTGAGAAGTATAATACCTCTCTGGATAGTTTTCCCTTTTTAGATAAGCAGCTATTGTTGATTTTCTTTTCCCTCTTTAGAAGATTTTGGGCTTGTTACTTTTCCTTCATGTTATAAAGTTCTAGTGATTCTTTTGTACTCTTGTACTTTTTTCAATAACTGATCTAAGCACCTGATGTGTCCTATCAACTTGAAGACTGATGCTCTTCACTAATGGTTAGGAGCGTAACCTCTGGTGTCATCCTACTACCATACTAGTTTCAGGCCACTAGGAATGGTTTATAACTTATCCAATATGAGAATTTAATTAGTCAGTACAGTTAAGTAAAATAGCAAGGCATTACATTATAACTATTAGTAGTAATATTAGTATCTTTTTGATAGTATTCTCCCATCTAGTTTTTCTCATGTCATTAACTGGAATACCAGTTATTGACATGGTGGACCCCTTGGGTTGATTCCCTATTTCTGTAAATTTTTTTCTCTTATATGTTCTGTGTTTTTGTTACACTTTCTGGATAATTTCATTGAGTTTTTCTTTCAACACTAATACTGATATATTTGTCAATTATGTTTTTAACTTTTAAGAGCTCTTGTTCTTCAGACTATTCTTTTTCATTGCATTCTGTTCTCATTTTATGGATGCAATTCTCCTTGACTCTCTCTAGGAATATATATTAGAGTCAGGGGATTTGTTTGCTTTTTTCTTTGCTTATTTTTTTAATCTTCTTTTGTTTTATAAATTTTCTTGTACACCAAAATAATTTTTAAAATTTGTTTAATTTGGACTTTCTCTTTTATTTTGCAAGTACTTGTTAAATATGTAGCGATTCATGATTTTCTGTTTATGTTTAATTAATGCAGCACTAGAATTATTGGTGGTGAGCTCGGATATATAATGGGACTTGCTGGCAGGTCTCATGACCTGTACGCCTTCATGCATATTCTAGGTATGACCTACACTTCATCAAGTGCCCCTATTCCATTCATTTTCTGATTCCAGAAATCTATGGGGGAAAAGTACTATGTAGATGCATTCCCTACATTCACTTCATTTTTTGAGTTTCTAACCCCTATGTGTTTCTTCATTCTCATTATATTGTGGTCATAAGAGGAAGCAATTATAAACATGTGAGTTCACTATACTATCTTCCCTGGCACCTGTTCTTTGTTGTTCGTTTGCTTGTTGCTAGAGGGTGGTGTTATTTATTTGGAGTTTTTAATGTTGAAATCCGGTAAAAGTTGAAAGAAGAGTATAACAAACCCCTTCCATTCAAGGATGTGCAAATTGTCATAACTGCTCCATCTCCTTCTATACATGGATACATACTTCTCTTTTGCCAAACCATTTGCAAATTGATGACATATAACTTTTTTTTTTTTTTTTTTTTTTTGCGGTACGCGGGCCTCTCACTGTCGTGGCCTCTCCCGTTGCGGAGCACAGGCTCCGGACACGCAGGCTCAGCGGCCATGGCTCATGGGCCTAGCCGCTCCGCGGCACGTGGGATCCTCCCGGACCGGGGCACAAACCCGTGTCCCCTGCATCGGCAGGCGGACTCTCAACCACTGCACCACCAGGGAAGCCCAATGACATATATCTTGACACTGTACCTCTACATACCTCAGAATGCGTCTTTCCAAAATGAAAACATTTTCCCAGATAACCTCACCACCACCTAAGAAATCATCATTAATCCAAATACATTATCCCACATTCCAGATCATAATCAAATCTTCCCAGTTATCACAAGAATATCTTCAACCAATTTTTATGTAATATAAATGGCTGTTACGTCTCTTTAGAACCCCCAGCTCAGAACACTCTACCAGCTCCCTCTGTTCTTTATGAAATGTAATCCTTTGAAGGGTCTAGTCTGTCTCTTCCTTTAATAATGTCTTTAGTAATAGGTCTGCTTCCCTTCCTGGAATAAAAACTAGTGGCAATTTACTATTCTCCATCCTGAAACTTCCAATTGCCTTTTTTTCTTTCTTTCTTCCTTTTTTTTTTTGCTTTTCTTTAAAAGTAAGTTCCTCCAACTGTTTTCCTCCTAGATGCTCACAGTAGGTCCTTTGCCCTATTAAATCACACTTTTTTTTAGGATACTCATGTTCTCATTTTCTCTGAACCATTGTTTTGAATATCACCAAGCCATTCTTCACACTAGATTACTTGCAAATATCATGAACCACAGTCTTGTTATCATTCCTTCTCCTACATTAAGACCACCCTTGAGCATACCCATGTAAAGTATTCTCTTTGTATCAAAAAATTAGAGGCATGCTTAGAGTTCCTACACAAGCAAGCAAACGGATTGGTGCTTACACTCTATGGATGAGTCATTTACCACATTATACTTTAAATAAAAGTTCTCTTTTGGTATCTAATGTGTATTCGATTCATATTTCAAGTTAATGTTTCTGAAAAAATCAATGATCTAATAATTTAAATGGAACCCAGTCTAATTTTTTTGTTCGGTATCCTCAACTCAAAGGCAGATAAGAAAAACAAACAGAATTGCATACAGCATTAGCAAACTGAAACCATTTATGAAATATAGCATAATAACATGCAATAATATTTCCAACTTTAGGCATAGGAAAATGATATTTCCTATCCTGTAAATAAGATGCACATCAAAGATGAGATAATAAGGAATTAGCTAGCTGCTTAACTATTTAAATAAAATTTATGATAAAGGCTGTTGTTTTTCTCCTTTCCCTCACCCATAAAAAATAAAACTCAGTAGTGATGTAACGCTCAGTACATTTTTAGAGATTTAATCTAATATGACTAATAATCAATAAAATCAGATTTTAAGAATCTAATAAAATGTAATCTATTTCCTAATAGGAAAATAATTTTTTTTAAGGCATAAAAATTGTTGTGTTGAATACACTTCTGAAAGACTGGTGGCCAGATACAGCTATAAACTGTGATACTCTTTGGTTCATACATGCACTTTTAATTAGGTAAATGAAATAAGTTAGGGCCTAACAGGAATAATTGTATGACTATTAAGCCAGTTCTCAAGGGAAATTTACACTGGGATGGTCAGAGAGTTTGGCGTTCTGCTCCCATTAACTACAATAAGAGTTTTGCATCTTTGTATCCTGGTAAAGCTTATCCTTTCATCTTTACTTCAGAACTCAAATATTCAGTGATTGTAAGGATTTGGTGGGGGAAATAGCTGATTAGTATCTTTAAAGTTAACTTATAATGTTTACTTTCTTTCCTTCAAAATAAAGTTGATAGTCACACAACGTGGAATGTAATAGCAGCCTAGGGATTCACTGGCATTCGGATTCATCATTTGTTCTCTTGATTTGAAATTATTTTCTTAGAAAATAAAAAAGTGTACATACCAATGATATCCAAGAATATTTCTTTTGTTTATTTGCCATGAATAAATGGCACACCAAGGGGTCAACAAGCAAAATAAAATATAATTAGAGCAATAAGAAAATCACAGCTTTTTACAAACATGTGTGACCTAGAGCTAACAGCTGATCAGCACATTGACTGCAGTTCAAGCCTTTGCTCTACAGAACCACACGGGAACCAGGTCGATGCCCTTCTCCAGCCTTGTTTAGCCACGGGTTCTATCTTGCCTAACTTTTGAGCTAATTATGATCAAGATAAACAGGATATACCAACCTGAGCCCAGAATGTGTCCCTGGCGCCTCCTCCCAGTTTGCCCAGTCTACCTGACTGGCCTGGGTTTCCTGCAAGGCCCTCTCTGGGGCTGAGCCCCGACTGAACCTCCAGAACACTTCTGTGTTACCCTGACACAATGCCTAGAAAAGCCTGCTGGTTCCTGCCTCGAGGGCTTTACGTGGTTCTTACTGCAAGCTCCCTGATCTGAACAGAACACCGGAATGCTCACCTCTTTTCAACAGTCATCACCTCCTAGAACTTTCTGTTACTACATGGATTGCATTGTCTATTGGGATCAAGCTGTTGAATATGTTTTTGGACTCTTTACTGCTTTTGGAGATACAATCTCTACCCACATTGGATTCCAGAGTCCAAGAACATTTTATTCTCACTTTTTCTTCCTCCCTTCAGGAGAAACCAGGATACCTGGTGTCCACAGACCTCAATTTATGGTGCTTTGGAGCACTGGTTCTTACCCAGTTAAGGGTTGAGTAGATTTTGGAAAAGACCTATGTAGTGTCCTCATGCCAGAGAAATGCACATATGCACAGACACTCACAATGTTACAGCAGGTTAACAAACTCCCTAATATCCTCCCAGGTTCAAGAACTCCTGCTCAGGTTCAGGCGCATTTGTATTTTCAACTTGCACATGAACCCCCAGTTCCAACTACTCTACATGCTTGAATGCAAGAAGCCCCTGGCCCTCAAACAACCTTACTTCATTTTTCTCAGGGATAAGTTTAAAAATTAAGTAGATAAACTTTTAGAAAAGAGTCAGAGCCTTAATTACACATCAGTGTTTAAAATATTGTTCTTTTCCACTCTTAGATTTTATGCAGCAATTGGGCTCAATTCTTCCTATTTCTCTTCCACATCATTTACATGCCTCTTCCATTCAGCACTAGTGCTTCTTGCCGAATCACCCACCTGTTTTCAATGGCATCTGTTTTTCACTTCAGTTCAAATTTTCAAAATACAGTATTTTTAATCCATATATGATGGAAACTATAACCCAAACTACAAACCAAAACATTAAGCCTCATATTCATCCTGAAAATATGTACATGTGGCCTCCATGATAGAATCACTTGCTTTTTTAAAGTGATCTTAATTCTTGCCTACAGACATCAATTCCCTCATTAGTGAGGTAATATCCCTAATAATAAAAAAGCATATAGATGCATCAGATTCTTGAGTGGAGAAATGGATTGTTTTTTGTCTAGCATGCCTACTCTAAACTATGTTTCTACATACAAATTAATTTTTTTAAAGCTCTGTAAGAACATTTTTAATAACTTTAAAATTAGGCATCTTTTTCCTAAGGTATATTTTTTTAGGAGAAAAACAAATGATATTAAGGTAGATATGATAAAACCTTATGTTGCATTGTAAAATGCAGTTAAAATTTCCCCCACTGCAAACATGTCAACATACTTAGTCCCAAAAAGAAACTAAGCCTCTTAAGTATATTCTACGTAAAGTCAATTTCTATAAATCCTTCTCTAAATCTCTACCTTTGATAACTGTATTGGGAAAACTGCACAAATATCGAATATAAAAAGATAGGTAGACAGATAGATGATAGATGTATATAGATATTTTTCTCTCCATTATTTACCATAATGATATATACTTTCCCCCTTTGTTGCTTCTTCCTCGCTCCCACTGTCGCTTCTTTTCTGTATGTTCTCAGATATTTCTGGGGTCTTCTAATTGAGATACTGCAAAATGTTTTATGAGGCGATATACATTATTAAGATATTAATTTTTGCTTAATTTTTATTGTCGTAAAAGAATAGAAAAAATAAACAGAATTACTTGTGTTTTGTTCTAGATATTTTTTCCTTCACCTATTCCAAGAAGATAATGAGGCAAGCAGATAAACTCAGTGGATGAAGACAGCTTCTCTTTCTTTAAATAAACCTGAGCTCATTGACTGTATTGTGCTGGGAGAGAGGAACGGCTGCATGGTAAACCAGGGAAGCTCAATCCCAGTCCTGGGCCTCCCAGCTCTGGAGCAACATTCTTGTGCCCAAGAATGGACCACAAGCCATGCAGGTGGTTGATTTAAAGGGCTTGTGAGGGGCTGAAACCAAACTATCTCTGCTAAAGACCAGAGGAACCTCACTGAGTACCCACTTTATGTTAGATCCCTTGGATCTTTGTGGAACCCCAGGGAAGGGACAGCCCCAGTGACTTCATGGCAGCCTTGATGAATAAGAACTTGGCATCTAATTAAACTAGACTTGAAGGAAACAAAGGACCATTTCATTTTATATACATCCAAGATCGCTGAGCTACTTACCACACCTATTATCTACATACCCATCTTTTTCTCTCTAGAATATTGTCAAGAACTCTATTTTCTACATCCTTTTAAAGAAAGGAAACAAAACTCTACAGTCTCCTGTTTCTTGATTTTTTGTGTACCATTTTTCTACATTCTCTCTCCCTCAAAATCTGCTGAGAACAATTCTTTCTTCCTTAAATCTTTCCTTATAATCATGAGCAAAGCAGTATATTTTTTGGATTCTATATCTAGGTTTTATTTTGATTGTACTGCAGAATACATTGTTGAATAAATAGCACCATATTTTCTGCTAATCTTTAAGTTCTAATTATTTTAGCATCATGAAATGCAAAGTTGGTTATATGGAGGCATAAATTCAAAATAATGTAACAAGAAAAAGTCATTTTTGATCAGTTATTTCATTGTATGTGGTAGTGGATGCGAATTGGGTGGGTAGGACCTGTAAGAAAACAACACAGCTCATGAAAGCAATAGAGTTGACATGCTCTCCAGACCAGCCTAACATCCTTTCACTGTAACTGACAGAAGATATATTCTCTGACTACAGTTGTGTTGAGAAGATATTATAGACATTCAAAATATATTGACTTTAACTGGATCACTATTCTTTTCATTAATTTGGTTTTTTAAATATTTATACATGTAATATTTGTACATTGGTACAGTGTAAAGTTCAGGCTACAGATCCAGTCCTTTGCACAAATGGAATCTTTTTTGTTTTAGTTTTTTGTAACTGAACAAGTTGCAGTTGTCAACATTTAAAAACAAGGGGTATCAGATAAAAATCTAGGTATCTGGCTTCCTTGGACAAAGAAAGATCTGGCATGACTAAACCGAGTTTCCCTCATTTCATGTCGCCCACATGCCAACAATCTGCTCCCTGGTTTGTACGCAGTCTCTCAACATCATGCACTTGGCCCACTTCACTCAGAGTAACTTGGGAGCTCCTGAAACATTTAGGTTTTAAAATATGGCTTACATTTTCCTTGAGTAAACACAAATGGACTAAAAAACGTTATGAGATTCTTTCTGATTCATAACAAAAATACTAATCCATGTAGTTTGCTTTTTTAAGGCAGCATTGCAGGGAGTCAATCAAGTAACTAAATACATTGCTCTAAAATTACACCTAACCTGTCTTTGTGCGATAATTGCAGCATATGCTCTTACTTAGAAATAAACGTCAGCATTGGACATGGATGGATAATTACCTAACTTTTTTGCCTAGTATACATCATGTTCTTTCCCTGGGAGTAATGTGAAACCAAATGCCCAGGAAAAAATAATATGACAGAAAACAAATATCTATATTATGTCAAAATGGCAGTCACTCATTCTAATGGGATTACAGCTCAATACAGAGAAAGAAAGAATGATCTGGAACGGGAGGTAAAGCCTTAAAGCAATTCGTTTTCCTATCGCCGCTGAGGCCATTTTCTATCATAGAATGAGAGTCATTAAAATAAATTGGCAAAAAGAAACTTCTCTGCATATGGTGTTTACTCAGAAGGGTGAAGAGCCAAAGAGACTGTCAGTCACAGCAAGTTGGGCTTTCTCTGCATGATATCATTTCAAGCGCTGCCCCTGACGAAGTCTGAGGCTTCTGCGCCCATTAGACTCAGTGTGGAAGGTCTCCATTCACTTGCCAGCTGGCATTAGTAGACTGTTATCTAAAGATCTGAACAGCCTCAGCACTGGCCTGGCTGCAACTGGAAACCAAAGCGACAATTAATTATGGATGGAATACGGCCAGGCAAGGCTGCAGTTGTAATCAAATGAGACCACACTGAGGAAAAACAACATTTTATTCTGTGCTTGGTAACTTACAGATAGATTTATGGCTACACTGCTCGTTGGAGATAAAGTAAAATCAGTCATGTTATTTACATGAGTAACATAAGCAAGTACTGATGAAACAAAAAATATGTTTGCTATGATTGTGTGGCAGATACTTCATTTATATACAGCTTTATTCGGCAGATCCTCAATTTTTTTTTTTTAAATAAAAGCTGAGAAATACACTATCAGCTGGCGCTGTAATGAAGAGATCTGGGAATTTTTTACATTCAAAGCCTTGGTTGCAAAAATATATTACAGTATTTCCTGCTTTACTGCCTTGCTCATATTTCATTATGATAAATCTATTGCATTTTAAAATGTGGAGCCTGGAAGCTACAGAATATCCCCAGTCAACAAATAGAACAGCTTGTTAATTATGTCCATGAATAACCAAAAGAGAAAAAATAATGCTAATTCTTGCAGTAAAAAAAAAAAAACAATGAAAGAATTTAGGTTTTTTTAGAAGCACAATTTAAATCTCAATCTAGTTCTGTAAAGGAAGGAGCACAATTAGCTGAACATTCCCTAAAAGACATGGTCTTTGGAGGGATAACTTGCCAAGCTAAACAGAGATGCTGCAATAAACCACAGGTTAATGGGGAAGGGTGTCTCATGGACTAAAATTAGTTACAATCTACCAATTTTTTATTTTAAAAAAATAGCCATCTGTTGATGATACAGTGAGAATATGCATTTCCATTAGTAGCAGAAGTGTTACTTCTTTTAAAAAATCCCTTAGAATATGACTGTTTTACAAAGCAGTTTCAGTAACCTTGGCAATTAAAATGAAAACATATAGCTGTTTAACCCCAAAACCTATAGAGCATCTGGGCAATTGAGACCTTCAAATCAATAGCCTAGGAGATTTTACAGAGAAACTAGAGTCTGTCTGCCCAAATCTTCAATTCCACCTCATCTTCTATGCCTTTCTAGCACTTGCCACATTATCTGTGCAGTGAGTGGGGTGACCGGAGGGGAGCCAGGGGATTCCAGCAAAAGAGGAGGGGGGCAGAAAGGAGCAGAATGGCAGAATGCCACAGCAGGCTCAATTCCCTGCTCACCCACCAGCCTCCTCTCACTCTCCTGACCCCCAGCAGCAGAAGCCAAAATATACAGTGACTGTAATGACCATGGAGTCACTTTGAAGAATTGCTTAACCAAAAGGTCTTCTTAAGAAGAGGAACATTAGGCATTATAATGGGAAGGGACATGGATCAATGGTAAACAAACAAGTGTACAATCCAAAAGCAGGGTGATTGCACTTGTAGGTGTCTTTACATCCCTCACTCTGGAGAGGGCTGAAGCTTGAGTGTAGCTTCTAATTAAAACTAAACAATAAATCCTGCTATAATGACAACAGTTTTTTCATAGCGGTCTTTGTTGGTCTAGTGTGGCACAACCAACTTTGCCTTTGTTGGTTGCCTTGTTCCTCCGAATTAAGCTATTAAGCACATTTGTTCACGTTAAAGGTAGTTGTTTGCTGTGGTCCATTTGAATTCAGGATCAATGAACAGTATGTCGTACAGAATTCTAGGAAGCAAATGCTTCAAAGGAGGATGGGGAGAAGCACCACCTGCAGAGTATCTTGTAAATATGAAGGTTAGGGTGCCCGTTAGCAAGTGTCCTCAAACTCCTCTGCTTGTGTGAGGCCCCCTTACAGGTGAGTCGAGCTTTAATTTGTTTCCCTGCAAAGTGACTTCTTTCTCTGTCACAGAATGACAGAACATTGGGGTTTAGTTACTTGTCATTTTTTCCTCATGTAAAAAGTAAGGCTGAGGGGCTTCCCTGGTGGTGCAGTGGTTGAGAGTCCGCCTGCCAATGCAGGGCACACGGGTTCGTGCCCCGATCTGGGAGGACCTCATGTGCCGCAGAGCGACTGGGCCCATGAACCATGGCCGCTGAGCCTGTGCGTCCGGAGCCTGTGCTCCGCAACGGGAGAGGCCACAACAGGGAGAGGCCCCAACAGTGAGAGGCCCGCGTACTGCAAAAAAAAAAAAAAAAAAAAAAAAAAAAAGCAAGGCTGAGAAACATAATTTTCAAATTGCTGAGGAACATATGAGTGTGTGTGTGTGTATGTAAAATTTGCAGGGTGAAAAAAAGAAAAAGACCATTATAGTTAGAAAGCAGTCTCCTATAATTCAGCATCATGTCTTGATTTGGGGGGAAAATCTCTTCATCTCTCTTCAGACTGGGTTTTGTCCTCAGCCCCAAACTAGGGTATGTTTCCTGCCTGGGCCTATGAAATCATTTTTAAAGTCCCAGAACCTGTCACCTCTCTCGAAGCTCCTCCTCCCGCCCCAGGCAGAATTAAACAGCTCACTTACCTGTGTCGCTATACTGGAACTATATGTACATTCATATCATTGAACTTTTAGCTATTTCTGTGTATGTTGGTCGCCACCCTGACCCAGTCTCCCACCCTCCATTCCCTTAAGCCCCCACCCCCAATTCTTAACTCCACTGAGACTTAATTGAAGCCAGGAAGTACATTTTATCTGCTTTGGGATCTGAAGTACTGTGTACACAGCCTGACACCTAACAGGTCCCCAATATATTTTGTCAAATTGGATCAAGTTTAAGAATTCAAAATGCATCTGAAGAATAACTGCTATGTATACATAACCTCCTTTGCTTTATGTTGTTCCATCTTAGAAAATATATTTCAGAAGACATTTTAATCTATCTAATCTTACTGTCCCTTCACTATAGTCAGAAAAACAGCCATCATATATGGGATTCCTAAATAATTAAAATTCCAACATATTTAACTCAAAATATGGGGAACCAGTATCTTCAAACCAACAGCCTAGGAAATGTAACATAGAAACTCCAGTCTTTGCTCTCTGCTCAGACGTTCTGTTTTCCCCAACCTTCTACTCCTTTCAGTAAATGACTGAGCTCTCTGTGCAAGTAGGTGGGGTGAGTGGAGGACAGTCAGGAAATTCCAGGCAAAAGAAGAGGGGGCTACTTTGTACAAGGTGCATTGTATTCAGTGCTCCATGTACATTATTTTATTTAATCCCAAAGTATAAGTGTTAATATTCCAGTCTTATGCATCAGGAAACTGAATCTGAAGGATTTTCAGCCACAGAAGTGAGTAAGCAAGAGAGTCACAATCCAAACATTGTTTGCTCTGATTTTAAAGATTACATGGCTCTTTCTGACCTTACACAGCACCTAAATTCTTGCATTTTATTTTTTTATTGTATTGCTTTTTTTTTTACTAGTTGGTAAAAAGTATTTCTTGTTCCATCACTAAGGACTTATTCAGTGCCCAAGTGATAAGGATACATCTGATGCATCCTGTGTTTCAGAGTGAAAATTCCAGAATCAGAGGAGAAAATCTCTTATAAATTTACATTTAGGTTCCCAGCTGTGGCTTGATTCTCTATTTAGTAATTTATATAAACAGTGATTTGGATCCACACATTTCATCTATTTTCATTTTGCACATTCACAGAAAGATAGACAAGATGAAAAGGCAGAGGGCTATGTACCAGATGAAGGAACAAGATAAAACCCCAGAAAAACAACTAAATGAAGTGGAGATAGGCAACCTTCCAGAAAAAGAATTCAGAATAATGATAGTGAAGATGATCCAGGACCTCAGAAAAAGAATGAGGGCAAAGATTGAGAAGATGCAAGAAATGTTTAACAAAGACCTAGAAGAATTAAAGAACAAACAGAGATGAACAATACAATAACTGAAATGAAAAATACACTAGAAGGAATCAATAGCAGAACAACTGAGGCAGAAGAACGGATAAGTGACCTGGAAGACAGAATGGTGGAATTCACTGCTGCAGAACAGAATAGAGAAAAAAGAATGAAAAGAAATGGAGACAGCCTAAGAGACTTCTGGGACAACATTAAATGCAACAACATTCACATTATAGGGGTCCCAGAAGTGGAAGAGAGAGAGAAAGGACCCAAGAAAATACTTGAAGAGATTATAGACAAAAACTTACCTAACACGGGAAAGGAAATAGCCACCCAACTCCAAGAAGTGCAGAGAGTCCCATACAGGATAAAACCAAGGAGAAACATGCCGAGACACATAGTAATCAAATTGGCAAAAATTAAGGACAAAGAAAAATTATTGAAAGCAGCAAGGGAAAAGCGACAAATAACATACAAGGGAACTCCCATAAGATTAACAGCTGATTTCTCAGCAGAAACTCTACAACCCAGAAGGGAGTGGCATGATATACTTCAAGTGATGAAAGGGAAGAACCTACAACCAAGATTACTCTACCCGGCAAGGATCTCATTCAGATTCCATGGAGAAATCAAAAGCTTTACAGACAAGGAAAAGCTAAAAGAATTCAGCACCACCAAACCAGCTTTACAACAAATGCTAAAGGAACTTCTCTAAGTGGGAAACACAAGAGGAGAAAAGGACCTACAAAAACAAACCCAAAACAATTAAGAAAATGGTAATAGGAACATACTATAGATAATTACCTCAATGTGAATGGATTAAATGCTCCAACCTAAAGACACAGGCTTGCTGAATGGATACAAAAATAAGACCCATATATATGCTGTCTACAAGAGACCCACTTCAGACATAGGGACACATACAGACTGAAAGTGAGGGGATGGAAAAAGATATTCCATGCAAATGGAAATCAAAAGAAAGCTGGAACAGCAATTCTCATATCAGATAAACTAGACTTTAAAATAAAGAATGTTACAATAGACAAGGAAGGACACTACATAATGATAAAGGGATCAATCCAAGAAGAAGATATTACAATTGTAAATATATATGCACCCAACATAGAAGCACCTAAATACATAAGGCAACTGCCAACAGCTATAAAAGAGGAAATCGAGAGCAACACAATAATAGTGGGAAACTTTAACACCTCACTTACACCAATGGACAGATCATCCAAACAGACAATTAATACGAAGACACAAGCTTTAAATGACACTATAGACCAGAAAGATTTAATTGATATTTATAGGACATTCCATCCAAAAACAGCAGGTTAAACTTTCTTCTCAAGTGCGCACAGAACATTCTCCAGGGTAGATCACATCGTGGGTCACAAATCAAGCCTCAGTAAATTTAAGAAAATTGAAATCATATCGAGCATCTTTTCTGACCACAATGCTATGAGATTAGAAATCAGTTACAGGGAAAAAAATGTAAAAAACACAAACACATGGAGGCTAAACAATACGTTACTAAGTAACCAAGAGATCACTGAAGAAATCAAAAAGGAAATCAAAAAATAGCTAGAGATAAATGACAATCCAAGGCCTATGGGATGCAGCAAATGCAGTTCTAAGAGGGAAGTTTATAGCAATACAAGCCTACCTCAAGAAACAAGAAAAATCTCAAATAAACAATCTAACTGTACACCTAAAGGAACTAGACAAAGAACAAACAAAACCCAAAGTTAGCAGAAGGAAACAAATCACAAAGATCAGAGCAGAAATAAATGAAATAGAAACAAAGAAAACAATAGCAAAGATCAATAAAACTAAAAGCTGCTTCTTTGAGAAGATAAACAAAATTGATAAACCATTAGCCAGACTCATCAAGAGAAAGAGGGAGAGGACTCAAATCAATAAATTTAGAAATGAAAAAGGAGAAGTTACAACAGACATCGCAAAAATACAAAGCATCCTAAAAGACTACTACAAGAAGCTCTATGCCAATAAAATGGGCAACCTGGAATAAATGGACAAATTCTTAGAGAGGTATAACCTTCCAAGACTGAACCAGGAAGAAATAGAAAATATGAACAGACCAATCACAAGTAATGAAATTGAAACTGTGATTTAAAATCTTCCAACAAACAAAAGTCCAGGACCAGATGGCTTCACAGGTGAATTCTATCAAACATTTAGAGAAAAGCTAATACCCATCTTTCTCAAACTCTTTCCAAAAATTGCAAAGGAAGGAACATTCCAAACTCATTCTAAGAGGCCACCATCACCCTGCTACCAAAACCAGACAAAGATACTACAAAAAAAGAAAATTACAGACCAATATCACTAATGAATATATATGCAAAAATCCTCAACAAAATGCTAGCAAACAGAATCCAACAACACATTAAAAGGATCATACAGCATGATCCAGTGGGATTTATCCCAGGGATGCAAGGATTCTTCAGTATACACAAATCAGTCAATGCGATACACCACATTAACAAACTGAAGAATAAAAACCATATGATCATCCCAGTAGATGCAGAAAAATCTTTTGACAAAATTCAACACCCATTTATGATAAAAACCCTCCAGAAAGTGGGCATAGAGGGAACCTACCTCAACATAATAAAGGTCATATACGACAAACCCACAGCAAACATCATTCTCAATGGTGAAAAACTGAAATCATTTCCTCTAAGATCAGGAACAAGACAAGGATGTCCACTCTCACCACTATTATTCAACATAGTTTTGGAAGTCCTAGCCACAGCAATCAGAGAAGAAAAAGAAATTAAAAAGAATACAAATTGGAAAAGAAGTAAAACTGTCACTGTTTGCAGATGACATGATACTATACATAGAGAATCCTAAAGATGCTACCAGAAAACTACTAGAGCTAAGCAATGAATTTGGTAAAGTAGCAGGATACAAAATTAATGCACAGAAATCTCTTGCATTCCTATACACTAATGATGAAAAATCTGAAAGAGAAATTAAGGAAACACACCCATTTACCACTGCAACAAAAAGAATAAAACACCTAGCAATAAACCTACCTAAGGAGACAAAAGACCTGTATGCAGAAAACTATAAGACACTGATGAAAGAAATTAAAGATGATACAAACAGATGGAGAGATATACCTTGTTCTTGGATTGGAAGAGTCAATATTGTGAAAATGACAATACTACCCAAAGCAATCTACAGATTCAATGCAATCCCTATCAAACTACAAATGGCATTTTTTACGGAACTAGAACAAAAAATCTTAAAATTTGTATGGAGACACAAAAGACCCCGAATAGCCAAAGCTGTCTTGAAGGAAAAAAATGGAGCTGGAGGAATCAGACTCCATGACTTCAGTCTATACTACAGAGCTACAGTAATCAAGACAATATGGTGCTAGCAGAAAAACAGAAATATGCAACAATGGAAAAAGATAGAAAGCCCAGAGATAAACCCACGCACCTATGGTCAACTAATATATGACAAAGGAGGCAAGGATATACAATGGAGAAAAGACAGTCTCTTCAATAAGTGGTGCTGGGAAAACTGGACAGCTACATGTAAAAGAATATAATTAGAACACTCCCTAACACCATACACAAAAATAAATTCAAAATGGATTAGAGACCTAAATGTAAGACCAGACACTATAAAACTCTTAGAGGAAAACATAGGAAGAACACTCTTTGACATAAATCACAGCAAGATCTTTTTTGATCCACCTCCTAGAGTAATGGAAATAAAAACAAAAATAAACAAATGGGACCTAATGAAACTTAAAAGCATTTGCACAACAAAGGAAACTATGAACAAGATGAAATGACAGCCCTCAGAATGGGAGAAAATATTTACAAACGAATCAATGGACAAAGGATTAATCTCCAAAATATATAAACAGCTCATGTACCTCAATATTAAGAAAACAAACAACCCAATTCAAAAATGGGCAGAAGACCTAAATAGACATTTCTCCAAAGAAGACATACAGATGGTCAAGAAGCATATGTAAAGCTGCTCAACATCACTAATCATTAGAGAAATGCAAATCAAAACTACAGTGAGGTATCACCTCACACCAGTTAGAACAGGCATCATCAGAAAATCTACAAACAACAAATGCTGGAGAGGATGTGGAGAAAAGGGAACCCTCTTGCACTGTTGGTGGGAATGTAAATTGATACAGCCACTATGGAGAACAGTATGGAGGTTCCTTAGAAAACTAAAAATAGAATTACCATATGACCCAGCAATCCCACCACTGGGCATATACCCTGAGAAAACCATAATTCAAAAAGACACATGCACCCCAATGTTCATTGCAGCACTATTTACAATAGCCAGGACATGGAAGCAACCTAAATGCCCCTTGACAGATGAATGGATAAAGAAGATGTGGTACATGTATACAATGGAATATTACTCAGCCATAAAAAGGAATGAAATTGGGTCATTTGTGGACACGTGGGTGGATCTAGAGGCTGTCATACAGGGTGAAGTAAGTCAGAAAAAGAAAAACAAATATCGTATATTAACGTATATATGTGGAACCTAGAAAAACTGTACAGATGAACTGGTTTGCAGGGCAGAAATGAAGACACAGATGTAGAGAACAAATGTATGGACACCAAGCGGGGGAAACGGTGGGGAGTGGGGGTGGTGGTGTGATGAATTGGGAGATTGGGATTGACATGTGTACACTGGTGTGTATAAAATGGATGACTAATAAGAACCTGCTGTATAAAAAAATAAATAAAAGAAAATCTGGACCCCCCAAAAAAATATGTTAAAGAGAAAAAAAAATCAAATAATTTTCATTTTGAAAGTTAGCATAGTAATAGTTGTAGCTTGATATATTAAAACAATATATATTTTCTCACTAGTATATAATCATAGAGCAAACTTTATTGAAAGAAAACTTTTATTTATTCTGTCTATATAACAAAGCCTATACATGTGCCTATATTGTAGCTGCAGAGACTAATTTAAAACAACAAAACCCTTTGCTTTTAGCTGGACCAGGCTCAACTTTTGCCCTTGAAAAGCGAACCCTGTGCCTTGCCCTCTTACTGCTGACTCTTTCCACATGATGTTTCTCTTGCTGAGAGCACTGTTTTCCACCTCCTTACCATTATTTGGTTCTTCTTCCTGACTTTTTTTTCCCTCAGAACAAACTTCCTCCCAGGCATTCTTAACTATATTTCATTAAGGTCAGTTTCTTTTGTAATGCTATGCACTTTATTTCATATATTTGAAATTTTTTTCTCAGAAGGGGCTCATGTCACCGAAGAGGTTAAGACAGACCCCCCCTTTACATTCCCACATTGCCATGGTCTCATTCCTAGATCGCCACATGATGCTGTTGATTTTTGCCTCCACTAAGGGGTAGATGCTTCAAGGCGGGGAAGCAGCTGTGGTCACACTCTATTCCCTCCACCCACATGCTACTTGCGTGTGGAAAGGGAACAAGAGATACTTGTGGAAAGGATGGATGAACTATATCAACTCAAAGTGACAACCCTGGCTATTTTATGCTGCTCAGTAGTTCCATTTGAAAATTTTAGATAAATAATAATGAGAGCATAAATTCTGATTAAATCCTATTTGATAGAAAAGAATCTTTCAAATACTGCAGTTCCAGAAAAGAACAGATTATGATGTGACTAACAGACCAGGACGCTGAAGATTGTCTGCCTGTCTCAGTACTGTTGCATTTCTCTCCCACTTTATCCCAATTCTCGCCCTACAAAGGATGGATATGAGGTTGGACTTGTAGAGTCCAATTCTTCATGACCACTGGCCTCCCAATGACTAGAGGAGAATGTCTCTGGGGCCAGGGCAAAGCCCAGCCCCTTAACTTGACCACGTTCCCCAAATCCCTGGGTTTGTTTTCCTGACCTCAGTTGCCTCACTGTTACTTAAGAAAACATATTTTACAAGGAAAAGAACGGAGTAGATGGAAAGTGAGGTGAACTAATATTTAGTACGCATGTTTTTTTTTTGTTGTTTGTTTGTTTTTTGCGGTATGCGGGCCTCTCACTGTTGTGGCCTCTCCCGTTGCGCAGCACAGGCTCCGGACGCGTAGGCTCAGCGGCCATGGCTCACAGGTCCAGCCGCTCCGCGGCATGTGGGATTCTCCCAGACCGGGGCACGAACCCGTGTCCCCTGCATCGGCAGGCGGACTCTCAACCACTGCGCCACCAAGGAAGCCCTAGTATGCATGTTATATACGCAAATACTATACTACAGGCTGTTAGGGATAGGTATAATTCTTTTCATATTTTCAAATGGTAAATAATTTGTTCAACATTATGTAGTGATTAAATCAAAGAGACTGAGCTTGACCCAGATCTGCGTGCTCCAAAAACTAGTGTCTTTTCTGCCTAGAATAGGGGTCTAGCTGCTGGGAGAGTTGAAGTCATCAAAAGCAGATGGTTGTAAAACCATCTTGATGTCAATTGATGCAATGCTCCCCAAGTGTGTGCTTGGGCCTGGACTGCTGTCTTCTGCAGATAATTTATTTCTGATTGTTACCTCTTGGCCCAAAAGGTTATTATGAGAATGAAAAAGTTACTCAAGACAGAAGACGTAGGTGCTAGATGCATAGTAGGAACCCAATTAAAAGTGTCTCCTTCCCTTTAACTTCTTACCTAAACTTTGATTGGCCTTAACTGCCACATAATGTATCTTCAAAACCATAGGATAATCCACCTGACACTTTCACATTCTACCACCTTAGATGCCAGTTCTTCCCTAAATTCTTTCCTGATTGTTTTCAAACAGAAGTTTTTGTTCACTCTTTTCCAGACCTTAATTTCCATCAACCATAAGATACATCCTTATGGTATTCACTGAGAGAAAAACATTGCCAATTAAAGTATGACAAATCAATTGTAAGGTGCATCCTACTTCAAACATGTAAAAATGTGAAAAGTGTGCTTCCTAGGATCATTTCAAAATTGTGTATCTGGTAGTAATCTTCAGAGTTTCTCCTGCCTTGGAACTGGGCTTTAGTACTCATGCAGTCAGCAAGTGACTCTTGACACTTCCCGCAATCCAGTCTTCCAGCTGCTGGGCAGAGCAGCTTAGTAGCCCAAAGATAGTCCTTGGAAGAGGACTGCAGGTGACAGCTGTTAGAGGTCATTCATAAAGGGGATCCAGTGTAATCCAGTAGGATGACAACAGCATCCACTACTGGACATATCTAATAAATGACTAAAACAGGGATGCTGGCTTTAATGTGTGGGCTATAGAATCAGACTTCTATCATAACCACATTTCCTATATCTAAGATAACCTCAATTATATTTTGATCGAAAATAATAAACATTACATAAATTATCAGAGAATTTTTAAATAAATTATGTTACTGGTTTCTATTAACAACAGCTGTATGGAATTTATTGTGATTTTTACAAATTAATTTTACTTTTTTTCTGGTTTTTAACTAATGGACATCCTTACTGAACATTATATAAATATTCAAATTATATGCAGGACAACCTATTTGGTTGCCTTGTTATCTGGTTCCAGGTTTAATAAGGTGATCTTACTTCCTACAGATTAGCTATATATTGATTGTTTACGTCACTGGGCTCAAATCTGAGTAGCCATTAAGATCCCGAGAATCTACTATAGACATTTTTGAACTTGAAGGTTGTAGAAATTATCTATTTCTGATTGTTACTAAAGCAGGTGTGGAAAAATCTCCACTATTAAAATCTATACTGTTAAAACCTTTCTTTCCTAAAAGGGCATGCTGGCTATGCCGATAATACTGTAGCCGCAGGGCAGGGTGTAGCAAGAACAAAACCAGGATAATGTGTGAAGTCACTTCCAAAGACACAGAATCCAGTTGGATCCAAGACAGAATCAAGGGGCAAAGCCAAGGTCAATTACAGTGTTGGGCTGGAAGACGCCAACTAATGAATGAATAAGTACCTGAGTTAATGGTCATGGATGAAAGCCAGAGGTAAATGAGGAAGCAGAAAACAGGGGTACAAGGAGAATATTCAGCTTGATTCAGGCAAAGAGCATCTTGCTGAACTAGGGTTCCTTTAAAAATGTTAGGACAGTCTTCCTCTGTTGTACAGGGGTGAGAAGGGCATTTAGAAGGCACTGTCTATGCGAGGCTATGGCAGTCTTTGTACTTGACTGAAGTACCACATTGTCTCACGTGAAGTTTGGATTTCTCATACCTGTAAAAGCAGTGATTCAGAATCTATCAGTGTTATTTCATAGAAACACACTCTACCTGGTCTACAAGAGTCACAGCCAACTGCTCTGGGAACTACTGATGAAAGAGCTGAGACCTATTTAAACTCTGACTTCTTGTAGTTTTTCTTAAGCTTTAATACCAGTCTTAAACATCACATATTTAACAGCTCAGGGGAGAATTGTTTTTAAAGTGTTAATGAGAATGTAGCTCACTGTCATCTCAGTTTCTCAATGACTCAATTATATGACATTTACTTATGCCCTTTGAATGACAACAATCATGTCAGTTGCTGGCTGAAGGGGAATTTTCCAGCAACACTTAAATAGATTGTTTAGTTTCATTAGCTCTTTGCTAGAATTCACTCTGAACAGAAGAGGAGGCTGTCATTCATCGAATTCTAGAGCGGCCTTATCCCTGCTTTATGGTTCTGGTGTCTGCTTAGCTATTCCTTTTTCAGTTATTCATTTGAGGTTTAAAATTTTAACTTACATTATCAACATGTTTTAATACATGCCATGCATTAATCTTTATCTAAATTTAATGTTTCTACATGTTTTATCTTAAATTTATAATTACCATATATTTGCAACTCATTTTACTATACATTCTAGTTCAAGAAGATAAGTAGAATAAATAGTAGGAAAGTCTCTAACTAGGATTCATATCAAATTCAGATGCCTTTGTTGATGTGTTACAGAAGTTGTTTATAATCTTTCCTTAGCATGTAATACAGTAAACTCTCAGACATGATGTTTGAACAGTATGCCAGTGTAGTCATTAACAATTTCCCTGGATAAGGTTCTCCATCTGCACTTTTAAAAAATGTATATCATGAAGTCATTTTTTGATCATTTAAATGATGTATCTTCTATCACTGCACAGAATAAAATGCAGAAGTAACTAATAAGCAAGATTTCTAAAGCATGAAGGTTAACAAAGAATTTTCTATACACAGTTGTATAACTTTCAGACTTCAAAAATGTAGTTAACAGTCTCCCATCTTTGAAGGATCAACCGGTGTTAATGTTGAGTCAGGTTCAACTAAATGAAAAAGATAATTGGAAAAAAAGAAAAGAAAAATATATTTCCAGAGCTGCTGAGAAGAATATTAATCACAAAGTGCCTACTGGGAATTCCTGGCCCATAAACCTCAACACTGCTTTAAAGAACTCTTCCTCCCTTTCCACTAACAATTTTCTTTACATCCTTAAATATGAAGATACATTTGTAAAGGTGGCAATTTTAAGTATTGTTCTGACTATTGTATGTAACAAATGAAAGAGGTATTTTGTTAAGCAAGTTTTCCACAGCATATAATCAAATAGATCCTCCATGTTTTCAAGTAAGTATTGTTTACTACATGCTTATTATATTTGAGGAACTGCTAAGTGTATACTGTCCAAAATTCCCACTTCAGGGTCTTTGAACTGGTTGTTCTCAAAGCCAGGAAGGCATTTCCCCAAATGAATAGCTTCCTGGCTCCCTTATAAATTTTAGCCTTTCCTAACAACATATCAAAAAGTAGAGCACTCAACCCTATCTCTGCCACGTCAATGTGTTTATTTCTTTCAAATTGCTCTTCCAAATCTGTAATTGATTTACTCACTTATTTGTTAACTTGTTTATATCTACCATCCCACTCATCCAAAAGAATTTCCAGGAGGGCAGAAACTTTGTCTTATACATCTCTGAATCTCTTACCCTGATACATCATTATTGTTCAAAAAATATAGATCAAGCAAATGTGTGAATGTTTTATAAGTATTATATCATTTAATCCTCTAAACAATCCCATAGGATCATTTCAAAGGAACTGAGGCTCAAACAGATGAAGAATATTGCCTGAGGTCACTTGAGCAGTCAGGCAGCACAAAGATTAAAGCTATACTCTTAATCTTCGTGGATTTCTCACCTCTCATACTAATTTCACTTAGTAGTATTACCAGCCAAAGCAATCTTAAGAAAAAATAATGGAGCTGGAAGAATCAGACTCCCTGACTTCAGACTACACTACAAAGCTACAGTAATCAAGACAATATGGTGCTAGCAGAAAAACAGAAATATGCAACAATGGAACAGGATAGAAAGCCCAGAGATAAACCCACTCAACTACGGTCAACTAATCTATGACAAAGGAGGCAAGGATATACAATGGAGAAAAGACAGTCTCCTCCATAAGTGGTGCTGGGAAAACTGGACAGCTACATGTAAAAGAATGAAATTAGAACACTCCCTAACACCATAAACAAAAATAAATTCAAAATGGATTAAAGACCTAAATGTAAGACCAGACACTGTAAAACTCTTAGAGGAAAACATTGGCAGAACACTCTTTGACATAAATCACAGCAAAATCTTTTTTGACCTACCTCCTAGAGTAATGGAAATAAAAACAAAAATAAACAAATGGGACCTAATGAAACTTAAAAGCTTTCGCACAGCAAAGGAAACTATAAACAAGATGAAAAGACAACCCTCAGAAAGGGAGAAAATATTTGCAAATGAAGCAACGAATCAATGGACAAAGGATTAATCTCCAAAATATATAAACAGCTCATGCAGCTCAATATCAAGAAAACAAACAACCCAATCAAAAAATGGGCAGAAGACCTAAATAGACATTTCTCCAAAGAAAACATACAGATGGCCAAGAGGCACATGAAAAGCTGCTCAACATCACTAATTATTAGAGAAATGCAAATCAAAACTACAATGAGGTATCACCTCACACCAGTTAGAATGGCCATCATCAGAAAATCTACAAACAATAAATGATGGAGAGGGCATGGAGAAAAGGGAACTCTCCTGCACTGTTGGTGGGAATGTAAATTGATTCAGCCACTATGGAGGACAGTATGGAGGTTCCTTAAAAAAACTAAAAATAGAATTACCATATGACCCAGCTATCCCACCACTGGGCATATACCCAGAGAAAACCAAATTCAAAAAAACACATGCACCTCAATGTTCATTGAAGAACTATTTACAATAGGCAGGTCATGGAAGCAACCTAAATGCCCACCGACAGACAAATGGATAAAGAAGATGTGGTACATATATACAATGGAATATTACTCAGCCATAAAAAGGAATGAAATCGGGTCATTTGTAGAGACATGGATGGACCTAGAGACTGTCACACAGAGTGAAATAAGTCAGAAAGAGAAAAACAAATATCACACATTAACACATATATGTGGAACCTAGAAAAATGGTACAGATGAACTGGTTTGCAAGGCAGAAACAGAGACACAGATGTAGAGAATAAACGTATGGACACCAAGGGGGGAAAGTGGAGGGGGATGGGGTGTGATGAATTAGGAGATTGGGATTGACATATGTACACTAATATGTACAAAACAGATAACTAATAAGAACCTGCTGTATAGCACAGGGAACTCTACTTCACTTTGCTGTACAGTAGAAACTAACACAACATTGTAAAACAAATATACCCCAATAAAAATAAATAAATAAATAGAGCTTTAGAAGAACACACACACACACACACACACACACACACACACACAAATAGTATTACCATCTTCCCAGCACCTGCACCAGAAACCTGAAGTCCATTCCAGTCTTCCTCTCTTTTGCACCCCAATCCAACCAATTGGTTACCAAGTCCATCTACCCTCCAGATCTAGTTCTCCTCTCT
Organism: Delphinapterus leucas; assembly: GCF_059928025.1. Classification (NCBI taxonomy): domain Eukaryota; kingdom Metazoa; phylum Chordata; class Mammalia; order Artiodactyla; family Monodontidae; genus Delphinapterus; species Delphinapterus leucas. Next base: position 65,581,681 of record NC_143137.1, on the reverse strand, counting down.
AGCCCAGTATACACAGCCTTAGTTTTGGCCTCACCATTTCTCATCAATCTTGTCCTCTGCCTCCTAACCGATCTCTCTGCTATACATGACTTCCTCCAGGACAGTAGAGATTTAGCACTTCTGTTGGAATTGCTGAGAGGCTTCTCCATCTTTTGGATAAAGTCATACTCCTTAGCTTTGCAAACCCCTTGAGGACCTGGCTTCTGCCTTCTTCTCCACTTTCACTTCCCTTCCTCCCTGCATTATAACCCATGCTCAGTGCCTAAAACACTGGCATTCTTCCATATCCCTGTGTTTTTATATTGTTTCCTCTGAATGTGTTTCCCCCATTTGTCTGCCTGATTCATATCTAATCATTTGTCAGGACTCGAAACAAACGTCACCTCTTTTTGAAGTCCTTACCTGATCTAACCCCTATATGACCATCACCACTAAGTTGAGACACGTCCCCGCTCTGGACTGCCATAAATACCTAGAACAAGCCTCAATACTATGGCACTTCACAGCATGTAGTAATTGTCACACTGTTATTTGTGTTTTTCTTTTGTGTTATTTCATTTTAAAAAACCTGGCAGGCCTTGATGGACTCCCTGAGAGAATGTCCCTAGCATAGTACCTAGTGTGCAACAATTACTCAGAAGTTATGTGTTGAAAGGATGAACCGAAGAGTGAATATATTTTTTAACATGATTGCAATTAAGTTCAATAAAGAAAAGAAAGTGAAGTATGAATTGTGCCATGAATATATTAAATAGTGTCAATAGTTGTACACAGGATATTCTAACTGTGGCACTAAAGAGCCCTGTATGGGAGAGCACGGTGGGTGCTCTTCACTGCATCAATCCAGTCCCCAAAATAGCTTCAAACTGCTGTTCTAAGTACAATGGAAGATACATAAGTAAGACAGTCAGCTGCTCTGGAACTTCGCAAACCAATAAGAGAGACATCATTTTCCAAAGGAATTCATATGAACCCCATGACTTCCTCAAGCATAAGACCTGCAAATGTATCAGAAATTATTTGACCTGGTCTTTATTTTCAACAAACAAATCGTCTTGAAATACCAAATTGCCTCTAATCATCGATTTCATTTATTTGCTCTAAAACTCTCTTCTTTGAGACCTATTTGATAATTTGAAGAGCAACTCTATGTTCATAACCTCAGTAGCTTCTTAAATGTATGCTTTATTATATTTTTAAATCTCATTGTAAAAAAAAAAAAAAAACCTCTGGGTTTGAGCTCTCCTGAGAAATAACTTTTTAGTCATACTCACCAAGTCCTATTTTGCAGATTTCACAGAGGCATAATGCTATATATAAATTTCAAACAGAGATTCCTAGAGAGCAAGGACAGGGACAGCATTGAACTGCTCAGGGGACACTGAACTGCAAACAAAAAGCAAAGGGGGGATTTTTTTTCTTGTGGGCCTTGAAGAATTATTTTGCTTTGCCTTTGTCCGGGTTTCCATGGAAACTCCTCTCCTGAAAATGTGCAGTTCTTCAGAGCCCTCATCATGAATGCAAGCAGAAGACAAACCTGAAGCTGTAATCTATTTTAATGCTGCCATGAGTTGATGAAATCAAGGAATAACTGTTATATTCATAAAGAAATCAGTCAATGTGAAAATGAGTATAATGAACAAACACTGGGTTAGATGATACCTTTAAGCTTCCTTTTGCCTTTGGGTAAAATATAATGTAGGGCTATATAAGGTTTAGGTTTCTGATGTAATACATGAAATATAAAAAGTACAGTCACAGTGAGCGATCCAAAAGTACCAATAATCAGCCCAATCTTTCCCTCATCCAATGAACTTCAGCGAAGTAAAAGAAAAATTTCAAAATAATGTAAGTAGACCCAGAAATCACTTTTTTATCTAAGAAACAACTCAGGAGAAGCCCTATTAAGGACAGGTAAAAGTAGTAGAGATTACATTTTTAGTTCAAAAAGAGTTGTTGACAAGAAGGTCCAGGCTACACATGAGTAGCACCTGGGAAGCGGTATAAACAAGCAACATGCCAATAATATCATGTATTGTAAGAGAAGCACAGAAATTCCCAAAACCCACAGAGGAACAGAGAAAGGAAAAGAAAACTGTCAGGTTCTGGGTATAAGAAAGAAGGGAAGCAATGTTTATTCATAGTGTAGTACACGTCACATACTGCTCTGGTTTCCTCCAGTCGGCACTGAGTTAAGGATGTGCTGGGCACCTGGGACAGCATGCTAAACAGGAGAAATGTGGTTCCTTCCCTCAGGAAGCGTATCTCCCAGCACAAAGCAGGGGAGACAGACATAAAACAGCTGATTTTACATTTAATGAATTACAAGCTGCATAATGTGCTATAAAATGAGACGTGCAGGGTTCCCTGAGAGGATGTAAGGAAGAAACCTAACCTTACATGTTACCTCCTCCACAATAATCCCTTAAACTAGATGCTGTAACCCTGTTTCACAGGAGCTAACAGAGGCAGAGAGAAAGGAAGCAATTTCCTCCAAGGTCAGTCAGGAACTAAACACTGTACTGGAGCCAGCCTTTGAGCCAGTGTTGGTCTGTCGGGGTTCATGGTCTTTTTCCCATGCTATGTGATTTTGTGAGTGGTTGTCTCAATTTATTCTAATTGCTAAAGTTAAGAATCTGAGAGAAATGCAACACATTTGTCAGGAGATGCTAGAATTTGTATAATGTCTAGCGCTCTCTGAATCATTTTCTTAATTAGCAGTGATGGAGTCTCATTTAAGGAATCCTCTGGAATTGGTCATTCCATCATAATGACTCTCATTTAAATATTTATGAATTTGCCCATCTAAGATACAGACACATCCCTAGTTAGGATTCTCAAGGCCAACCAAGTGCATGGGCTGGGAAGTCAGCAAGTTTACATTGCTACAGTAGTATGGAAGTTTGGAATCTACAGGGCTCCACACTCAGCCCTCATTCAGATCTTCTCTCTGATCTGCCACTGCCTCCTCTTTCTCGCTTTATTATTCTGGGATATGCCTGTCACTCTAACTCAACTATAAACAACTTTGAATATATTAGAAACATATCTTACTTATCTTTGTACTAGAGTGACAAGCATGTCACTGTAGGTATTCAATGATAACATAAATAAGTTAAAATGCTCTCAGGAATTCCCTGGTGGTCCAGTGGTCAGAACTCAGAGCTCTCACTGCTAGGGCCTGGGTTCAATCCCTGATCTGGGAACTAAGATCCCACAAGCCATGTGGTGAGGCCAAATTAATTAATTAATTAAATGCTCTCCTTCTAACATTTAATAGTAATACTTTTATTAAACATTATTGCTTCAAATCCTGAGGAAAATGAATAGAACTGGAGGCATAACTCTCCTAGACCTCAGACAATACTACAAAGCTACAGTAAGTAGCTCAGTAGTTGCAGTACGCAGACTCAGTATTTGTGGTTTGCGGGCCCTAGAGCACAGGCTCAGTAGTTGTGGCACACGGGCTTAGTTGCTCCACGGCATGTGGGATCTTCCCGGACCAGGGCTCAAACCCATGTCCCCTGCATTGGCAGGAGGATTCTTAACCACTGAGCTACCAGGGAAGTCCCAGAAATATTTTCTTAAATCAGTCTCCCAAGGCAAAAGAAATAAAAGCAAAAATAAGCGAATGGGACTTAATCACACTTATAAGCTTTTACACAGCAAAGGAAACCATAAACAAAATGAAAAGACAACTATGGACTGGGAGCAACTATTTGCAAGTGATAACACCAACAAGGGCTTAATTTCCAAAATATACAAACAGTTCATGCAACTCAATATCAAAACAAAACAAAACATAAACCATCCCATCAAAAAATGGACAGAAGACCTAAATAGACATTCCTCCAAAGAAGCCATACAGGTGGTCAAAAAGCACATGAAAAGGTGCTCAACATCGCTAATTATTAGAGAAATGCACATCAAAACTACAATGAGGTATCACCTCACACTGGTCAGAATGGCCAACATCAAAAAGTCTACAAATAATAAATGCTGGAGAGGGTGTGGGGAAAAGGGAACCCTCCTACATTGTTGGTGGGAATGTAAGTTGGTGCAGCCACTATGGAGAACAGTATGGCGTTTTCTTAAAAAACTAAAAATAGAGCTACCATATTATCCAGCAATCCCACTTCTGGGCATATAACCAGAAAAGAAGAAAAGTCTAATACAAAAAGATACAAGCACCCCAATGTTCATAGCAGGACTCTTTACAATAGCCAAGGACTTCCCTGGCAGTCCAGCAGTTAAGACTCTGTGCTTCCAGAGCAGGGGGTGTGGGTTCAATACCTGGTTGGGGAACTAAGATCCCACATGCTGTGTGGTGTGGCCAAAAAACAAACAAACAAACAAACAAAATACAAAAGCCAAGACATGGAAGCAACCTAAGTGTCCATCAACAGATGAATGGATAAAAAAGATATAGTATATAAACATATATACACACACACACACACACACACACACAATGAAATATTACTCAGCCATAGAGAAGAATAAAATATTGCCATTTGCAGCAACATGGATGGACCTAAAGATTATCATACTAAATGAAATAAGCCAGAAAGAAAAAGACAAATATTATATGATATCACTTACATGTGGAATCTAAAAACTATTACTAATGAATTTACTTACAAAACAGACTCATAGACATAGAAAATAAACTTATGGTTACCAAAGGGGATAGAGGCAGAGGAGGGATAAATTAGGAATACACACTACTATATATAAAATAGATAAACAACAAGGATATATTGTATAGCAAAGGGAACTATATTCAATATATTGTAATAAACTACAATATAATGGAAAGTAACCTGAAATATACATATATGTATATACTTATAACTGAATCACTCTGCTGTACACCTGAAACCAACACAATACTGTAAATCAACTATACATATATATTATTGCTTTAACCAGATTCAAAGTTCTCATAAAAGATTCACATTATCAACTAATTTTGATTTTTTTTTTCCCAAGAGTCTCATTGCTGTAAGAAGCTTATGATGTGATGACATTATTCTGAGATCTGATTTGGAATGAGTCAAACTTCCTTCTGCATGAAAAGCTAGAGGAAGGGATGGAATATCAACCCATCTGATATTATCCCTAAAACTCCTAATTCCCTGGAAATAAAGGCCTTCATAATTTCTTGTTTAGTTGTTCTGTCACTTTTCTCCTCCTTTCCTGGAACTGTAAGATCTGTAATCTTAGAGGTGGCCTCCCCTAATATACCACTCTAAACAATAAAGAACAGCCTATGGGCTTTTGTTTTTAGAATATGTTTCGGTATCCACTCTGGTGAAAGATGGTGCAAAACACCTTGAAAACACCATGTGACAATGTCAACAAAATATCATCCTCAAGAAAGCAGTGCTCCCTTTACCCTAGATTACCCATCCAAGGAGGAGGAGGGGGCCATTTTGGTAAAACACAGGCACTGTAAAGAACACACACCATGACTCATTTCTTAAGATCCTCTTAGTTCAATTCGGTTCAAATATTTACTACTATATTCCACATGCAATCAGAGATGTTACCAATACAAAAGCGAATCAAGGGCTTCCCTAGTGGCGCAGTGGTTGAGAGTCTGCCTGCCGATGCAGAGGACACGGGTTCGTGCCCCGGTCCGAGAGGATCCCACATGCCGCGGAGCGGCTAGGCCCGTGAGCCATGGCCGCTGAGCCTGCGCGTCCAGAGCCTGTGCTCCGCAACGGGAGAGGCCACAACAGTGAGAGGCCCACGTACCGCAAAAAAAAAAAAAAAAAGGTGAATCAAGGCGCACACACTGCCCTTACCTTAAGCTGGAGGAGACAGACATAGCAATGGATAATACCATCTAGTAAGAGAGGAACATGGTCTCTCCTCCCGTACCTCTCCCCAGCCCCCAACCACCACTCCCCACACACAAATGACAACTCTTTTATCCCCATAGGAATTCATGTAGAAAAAAATTACATAAAGCTTTAATAATGTATGGACAATGCAATGACTGCCTCTGACTCATAACTCTCCTCATCCCATATATATTTTCCAAAAATGTCCCATATTCTCCAAATTTTTCTAGCCCTCCATCCACCTGTGGACCAGAAGTTAAAAAAGATTCTGACTCTTGGAAATCCCTGGAGATGAACATTAGGAGTACAATGAGAATTATCTAGTTCTTTCAATGTTTGCTTTCGAAATCTTTGAAACTACTAAAAATGATAACTTTTTTCCTCAATATCACCAAAATCCACTGATCTCTTTGTCCGTCTATTGATTTTTACATGTGTATTCCAACACTTCCTAATATATGTTTTTCATAACATTAGTCCAGGGGATACTAGGGAAAGAAAGGCAGTTGTTGAGGAGAGGGTTCTGTGGTCAAGAAACTTGGAAATGTCTACATACTACTGATCCTTCAGAGATTCATAAGATATATGAAGATAAAATCTCTGAGAAGTCTTGCAATATAGAAGTGCAATTAATTTAACTCTGTAGTTCCCTAACTTACTCAGTCAAAACACTCTTTGATCTTAAGACATATCCTGAGAAATCAGATTTTCATGGAACACATTTAGGAAACATTATTGTAAATTGATACCTTTGGAGTTATTTGGCTGAGAATGGAAGACTTCCATTCTCCAGATCTAAGATCTTACGATTCATTCATTTCTTCAGCAAATATTTATTGAGCATCTACTATCTGTTAAGCACTTAATTTCCACTTGTTCATTTAACTCTAATCCACACTTCGGGGATCAATCAGGCCTCTAAACATGTGAAATGTAAAGAACCTCCATAGAGCTCTGGAGTGATCATCAAATCCACTTTGTCATTGGCCGGGTTTTGATGACATTCCCTTTCCATTAAGTGGTATTCAGTCACAGTCCTTTCACCTAGCCTCAGCATCAGCCCTGTATCCAGTGATTGAGTTTCCACACTGTCCCAAACATATCAGATTGTCTCCTTTGGCCTCCTGTTCAGTTCCTTCTGGACTGAGTCCAACTTATGCCCAAAGCACCCAGGGAATTGGAACCAGGTCTCTGAGGAGCAGTGCTCACATCTAGCTCCCTGATACCTACAGTCAAGCACCTATAACTAGGCCCCCATGTTATTCTACATTTATTTCTTTCAGACCTTCCAGGATTTCCACTGTGACTTCATATGTCTGGCTCTTGCATCCCAGCCATTTCCAATTTCCTCTGTCCTCCATCAACCAAGCCCTAAGTGTGAAAATTCTCTCCTCCTTTAGAACTGGGCAACCCTGGTTTGTTTTTCCTCTTTCGTTTCTGAATACTCCTTTGCCACTCCTTTCATGGGTTTTATTTTTGGCTACAGTGTCTTAAACATAGTCTATGCTCAGGCACAGTTCCAGGCCCTGTGTTTTCTTTCCCTACATTCTCTCACTGGCAGCCCATTTACCCTCAACACTTCAACTACAATAGAAAATATGAAGAAATGTTAAAATCTGACTTATCTTTCATCTTTTCTGAACAAGTTTGTGAAGACCAAATGTGCATAATCTGAATGAAACATTCATAAAGAGCATGGTAGACACTTTAAAATATCAATATCAAAATACACACTTTTGTATATCAATACATACTCAGAGAACAGAAGACAATACTCATAAATACCATTTTAAGTTGGTATCAAAATTTAAATTAGCCTTTTTTTTAAAGATTTATTTATTATTTATTTATTTTTGGCTGCGTCAGGTCTTAGTTGCGGTATGCGGGATCTTCCTTGAGGCATGCGGTATCTTTCATTGTGGCGCGCAGGTTTCTCTCTAGTTGTGGCGCGCAGCCTCCAGGGCACGTGGACTCTGTAGTTTGCAGCATGCGGGCTCTCACTGAGACATGCGAGCTCAGTAGCTGTGGCACGCGGCCTTATTTGCCCCATGGCATGTGGGATCTTTGTTCCCCCGCGGCCTGTGGGATCTTAGTTCCCTGACCAGGGATTGAACCCACGTCCCCTGCATTGCAAGGCAGATTCTTTACCACTGGACCACCAGGGAAGTCCCAGCCTTTATATAATTATTTTGGAATGCACACATTCCAAAATATCTACATCTTTCCTCCAGAAGATGTAAAAAGTTTTGATTTCCATTCTGTCTAGTATCATTAAACACTCATCTCAAAAGACATTAAAATAAATACTCCTCCCCATATCATTATTTAACAAATGTCTTAGGTAAATTAAGAGTTGAAATTGTGTTCATATATGAAAATGGTTAATTCATTGACTCACTAATAGAACAACTGATTCTCTTTTTCAGTTGTGACATTAAAATAATATCTTATGGGGCTTCCCTTGTGGTGCAGTGGTTGAGAGTCCGCCTGCCGATGCGGGGGACACGGGTTCATGCCCCGGTCCGGGAGGATCCCGCATGCCGCGGAGCGGCTGGGCCCGTGAGCCGTGGTCGCTGAGCCTGTGCGTCCGGAGCCTGTGCTCCGCAACGGGAGAGACCACAACAGTGAGAGGCCCGCGTACCACAAAAAAAAAAAAAACAAACTTATATTTGCAATGTGTTATGCCCCTCAAATTCTTCCTGATTGTCCGTCCTCAGTAGATTTCACTGAGAAATGAGGAGTACGAATTAGAATCTCCATTTTATCATTTAGATATTGGGTCACAAAAGTTTAAGTGACTTATTCAAGGTCACATACATGAACCCCAACAGAATCCAAATAAGAAAACGACTATCTCCTGTTTCTCAAGTATAAGACTCTGAATATCTTCATATAGTTTTTATAGTCACTCCTATGATGAGTAAGCAATATATCTGAAAAAAACAACAGTGTACCACAGAACATAAATCTTAGATTGCTGTACCATTTCACAGGTAAAGAAAGAGGAGACCCAGAAGTGTTATGACAGCCAAGTTCAAAAACATATAAAAGCCATTGCACAACCAAGGTCACAGAAATATGGAAGCCATTGCACAACAAATTTAAACCCTGAAATTTCATTTGTATAGATAAGTATAGATAATGTGATTATATTTTACCCTTTCTAGTGTCTTCATCAGCTTCTGAACACATTTTCTGGTTCACTTTTCATCTCTGATGCTGAAGATAAATTTGTCCTCTAACACTCTTCAGAGCTAATTTCCTGAGAATAAAATGATGTGAGGTGAGCTATTTAATGAGGTCAATCACTTAATTTCTTGCACTATTTTGAGGTAACTGGGCTAGTAATGACATTTTTAAGTCTGTCCTTTATAAACCTTTTCCCCTTTTGCAGAACTATTGTTAGTACACCAGTAGCATTTGAAGTGAACATTTGAAGTTCATAAGGGCATATATCCTGCCAAATCAAAGGCAGTCTGATATTCTTTAAAAAACAATACTACACTTTTTAGATGTGATAATGCTTGAAAATAGTCACACGTTTTATATATATATATATATATGTATGTATGTATATAAAATCTCCCTTCACTATTACATATAATTGATGCAACTGATGTGGAATATATCTATAAAACATGTTCTTTCCACTGGTTTCCAGATCTTTGTTTGACTTTCTTCTCAACTCTTCTTCAGTGTATATGCATACTTATTACTTTGGCTTACTTAAACCTGGCTTCTGGATTTCTTAATAGACAACTGAAATATAATACAGACACCACGTGAGAAATTTCCAAAGACTTGCAACAGTAATTAATGATATTTTTAAGTACATAATATACTTATCTCACAAGCAGCAATAATGCAAAATATGGAAATGTGATAGAGAATTGATGAACCAGTTTTCAACTTGTATTGGACATATAAATAAATACATATCTGGTTTTAATATAGGTTTATTCTGCAGCTTTTTATTTGTATTTATTTATTTATTTTGGCTGCGTGGCATGTGGGATCTTAGTTCCCTGACCAGGGATCGAACCTGTGCCTCCTGCAGTGGAAGTGCGGAGCCCCGGCCACTGGACTGCCAGAGAATTCCCTATTCTTCAGCTTTTTAAAAGTTAGAAAATTAAACATATATGTGATTTTGAAGTAGTAAAAAGGATGGAGCCAGATCTAAATTCCAATTCTGACTCTGTTAACCTAAGTCCCTTGTATCTTAGCCTCTTCTCTTTAGTAATCATCAAGTCCACCAATGATAAAATATAATAACAAATTGTAGATTTCCTAGCATAAAACATGAAAAATAGTAGATATCTTTCATTTTTCTTTCTTACTACATCATTGCTTTTATACTTCTCCAAGTAGAACCATATTTCTTCAGTTTAAATACCTTAAATTTAAAATGCATGTAATGAAATTTCTACTTCATTCTAGTATAAATCTTGTACAAGGAAGGACCCTAAACTCATTGCTTGAGTATCAAGAACAAAGGGTATATTTTTGGTTTGTTGTTTTTGTTGGCCCAAAGAAAAAATACATTTGTTGATTTGTCATCTTCCTGAATTCTATCTCACTATGTTCATGATCTTTTTCATATCTTTGTCTACGAATGGAGTCTTTTTCTTAACTTTAATTTACAGCCATACTATCCCATTTAAGCATTTACCCTATATATTTCAAAACTCAATATTCTATAGCATGACACTAAACGTTTCTTCCAGTAATTTCTCTTGTGTGAAAGTTGCAACACAAAACAGATCACAGGCATCCACTATCAGGAAAAACTAAGGTGTTTATACCTGACCTCATCCTAAAATTCTACAAGTAAACGGAAATCATGGTTCTCACAGTTACTATTTCCTCCCCTGCTATTTAACATCCTTCTTTGAAAATCTTGCTTGCAGCTCATACTGTTAGAACAGTAATCACAAGTGACATTCTACCTGGAACAAAGCATTCAAAGATTTAGAGATTTGTGATGAACCACACTCTCTCTTTGGGGCCCATTGATCAGCAAAGCTCTCCTGTGACACTTTTCTGGTTTCCTGGAAATGAAAGTAATCCAATCACATCGTGAACACAAGCCCATTCTACCTATCCTGGAGAACTTGTTCAACAGTAATAGGTTAATTTCCACTACCAATCTAATTCCGTATTTTTCAAATTGCATGTTGTAATCTAATAGCGGGTCTTGAAATCAAATTAGTGTGTTATAAACAGCATTTTGAAAAGTGAAAGAAAATAGAGATGGATTGAAAGAAAACAAATAGAGACTATCAGAGAGCACCGCATACAACAGGGACAAATATTACTTTATAAAACTTTTGTTTTCTTCGTGTGTATGTGTGCATACGCATGTGCATACGTCTGGGTAGTAATGTAGGAGGTATTTCTTAATGCTGACCATAGCAAAACAATCTTCGAAAGTCACTGAACTGGTATAACAAAGATCAGCCACCCGAATGTCACTTCAAGGAAGGGCTTCTTGCCCAGCTGCTGCAAGTGATGTCATCAGACACCTTCAGGGATTGTTTCTGCTGCAAAGAGCCACCTCCCACCTCAAATTAGATCTTACCCTTCTCAGGAGCTCCCGCATCCAACAGTTGACACAGGGGAAAGAAGGCCAGACTATTTTGTTCCAAACCAAGACAACACTGAAGGATATTTTAATTTCATATCTCCTCTTGGGATCAGTTGAGACTGTTGTTCAGATCTGCAGAGCACTTCAATCTCTCCCTTTACCCGGGCCTTCTTCCTTCTTCTCTCTTCTACAGGTGTGGATTCCAAGGCACTCCTTAATAAACATTCTACTACACACTAAACTCCACTCTAGCATCTGCTACCCAGAGAACCCAACCTGTGATATCTAGGTGATGGGGTAACAAGTTTTGAGGGCCAAGTCAGCTGAGAAGGCCAAACCTATAAGAAGCAAAACGTCTTTGAATAAAATATAATAGTTAATTTTTCAAGGGAACTGCAAATTCAAAGGCTAACATTGTAACCCTACTCTGTTTACCCTAATGGCTACTGATGCCTTTGATCAAAGTGAGCATATCCATTTATTAACAATGGTTAGCCCGTTACCATTTTTTCCTTCCCTTGCACAGCTGTCCTATCCCAAAGGAAATATGCTCAAGGGGCTATGAATAGTGCTTCATTTCTTCTGCCAGCACTACTCCCATTCATCCCATCTTAGTGGCTCTTTGGTTATTCTTGCCATCCTTTGTCTCACAAATATGCCTACATCAATGCAGCTGAGAAACAGTGAGCAAACCAATAATGTCATCTATAAGGAGGGGTGGGGAGCAAGGAGGCATAGAGGGTGTTAATAGTGAACCATGCAAGTTACTTATATTAAGTATTATCCAAGGAAAAATGTTTAGAAAGCTGTTTAATACCTGGGCTGTGTTTTCTGGGACAACCAAATAAAATTCTTACAGCAGATGAAATATTCTCATAGAAGGTTATTTTGTTTTCTAGGATATAAATATTGGCAACAGAGACTGACTCAACTATTTTGACTGACTAATTTGGTCAGATCAGTTAAAAAAAAAGATATTAGTTTGGGTTTTTCTAATTTATTTTTAAATTAAAATATTTATATTTGCTCAGTTATCCTGCTGTCACAGGATATTTCTAACATCTTGCTCCAACTCTGAGACATCTGTTTGTTTTCTTCCTCAAATATATTTTGATGTGTGTCCTCTAGATAGGAACGAATGGTAGTAGGTGGGTTGAGTGTAAGGTGGAAGTTTTTTTAACAAAAAATGGAGAAAGTCAAAGAATTTTTAAGATCTCCAACTAAGGACATTAGCAAAGTGCATGTAAACTTGATAAAAACAGGCATTTAACTCTTAATATTTTGGTCCAGTATAATTATTGTATAAATTCCAGCAAAGGTAGGCATTCTCACATTTCATTTTATTTCCAAGGGAAAATAATGGTCATTTACTTTTCTTTTTTCTTTAAGTGAGATAAATAGAAAGACTGAGAAGTAGCAGTGTATCTGTTGTGCTTTCACTAAAATAAGGTTTATTTTCTTCCATTCTGGGAATCTGCTCAAAGAGGAGATGGAATATCAGGTCGGTTTGAATAAGGGGAATGGAGTAATAAGCTCGCAGCCACAATATGAATGAATTAGAGGAAACAGCTGCCACCTAAGCTTGCTCAATAAAGTGATGCAGGGATTCCGTGTGACCTGGCATTTCCAGTGTCTCAATGGTCAGCCAGATTTCTTTGTTTCTCATGCATTTTCTATGCTGGGAATGTTCTCCTAGCTTTTCAGTCTCCTCCCAGACCTGACACTCCACTTTGGAAGTGAAGCAACAGTGGCTGCCTGAAGTGGTGACAACAAAACAGTGGCCCCCATCTGCTTTTTCTTTCACACTGTAAATAAAGCTGTTATCTATCATAAAATGATTGAAGAGGCCCAGAGATACACTGGGGGTTGAAGGAAGACCCTTCAAAGATCCACTTGCAAATGGAGCGGTAAACTAACTTGCAGGGGCTAGACAGCCTGTAGGAGGTGACATCTTCTCACTCACTGTCTACACTCACTGAAAAGGATAAAGAAGCCGTATTCATACCTGTCACTTTCCCTGTCATAGCCAGAGGAATCACATTGTTCCAGATGAAGGACAATGAGTAATATCCATTCTGCTGAAGGTCTGACCTCTAGATCACGCGCACAATGTCAAGCTTTTCTCATAGAGACATTTCTTTTATCATAAGACCTTTCTATTTACTTGAGGACTTGGATTCAACAAAGCAACCAAGAAGATTGAAGGGACTTCCCTGGTGGCACAGTGGTTAAGAATCCCCCTGCCAATGAAGGGGACACGGGTTTGAGCCCTGGTCTGGGAAGATCCCACATGCGGCAGAGCAACTAGGCCCATGCACCACAACTACTGAGCTTGCACTCTAGAGCCCACGAGCCACAACTACTGAAACCTGCGTGCCTAGAGCCTGTGCTCCACAACAAGAGAAGCCACCGCAATGAGAAGCCCACGCACCGCAATGAATAGTCCCTGCTCACCGCAACTAGAGAAAGCCTACGCAGCAACAAAGACCCAATGCAGCCAAAATTAAACAAAATTAAAAAAAATAAAGTAAATTATGGTAAGAAAAAAAGAAGATTGAAGATTATCTATTTCTGCAGCTATATACCTACACTGAGGATACATACTGTGTTTTCTCAGTGTCATTCAGTTACTCTGATGACAATTAAGTGAGTTTCATGGAGTGATAGGCTATCGCTGCTACCTCTTTCAAAGCATAAATTTTAAGTCACTCTACATGTCAAGAGAGAAATGTCTAGGACCCTCCTAGGTGGTAAACCTGTGGATACTCAAAAACAAATATAAAAAGAATGAGACAATCTAAGCAAGAAAACAACTTAAATAATTCAGTCATGTAAACTCTAATCACACTACCTGAAATAAATTACGATGTCCTGTCAATGAATAATGAAACTTTCACACACTGGCAGCTATGAAGAGCAGCGTTATAGACCCAGGCAAACTCATAAATAACAAATATTTTCTTCTGTGAGTTAAGTTCGAGACAATTTGGCACCCGGTCTGGTACAGAGTTATCCTTCTAGCTTTCGGCCACATTTATGCTCTTTTTACATTTTAGTTAGAGTCCATCCCTCAGAGTCTTTCAGTGGTTTTCTTTAAGTAGTTTCCAAACAGTTTAAATTAACCATCCTCTTCAAGAGAGAAGAGTTTAATCCTTCTCTAATTATATGACCTGATTGTGAACTGTGAAAGTAAACGATGTTAATTAGTAGGACAGACTGGGAATAAAAGAGGCAAAACAAATGCTTTTTTCTCCCTTTACCCTTTAACCCTCATTAGTCACTTTCCTGTGAATACTTTGGTTTGTCTCTTAAAAGAATTTTCAAAGCATGTGATTTCTCACTTTTCTACTTCTCTAAATAGTAAGCATAATCCAGGCTGGACCATTTCCATTCTTCCTATTATTTAAAAAAAAAAGTAAAGTTTCTCAACAATATTAGGACAGTTTTCTTTGTTTACATATATAGCTCAGGAAAAATACCATGAAAGAGTGTATTTGTTTTCTATTAGTGCATAACAATTACCCCAAGTCTTAACAACTCAAAGCAATAAGCATTTATTACCTCACACATTTTCTGAGGGTCCTGATGGAAGTGTCATACCTGAATGGTCCTGGCTCAGGGTCTCTTAGGAGGTTGCAATCACAACCTCGACCATGGATTTCAGTCATTTCGAGGCTCCGCTGGGGCTGAAGGATGCATTTCCAAAGTGGCTCTTCTGCATGGCTGTCGGCAGGAGGCCTCAGCTCCTCCCCACATGGACTTCTCCATGGGGCTGTTTGATCATTCTCATGCCATGGAAAATAATTTCCCCTAGAGTGAGCATACGGGAGAGGGCAATGCCTTTATCTCCTAGTCCTAAAAGTCACATAGCATCATTTGTGCAATATTCTCCTTATTAGAAGGGAGTCAGTTAGTCCAACACAGACTCGGGGGAGGAGGACTCTTAGGTTCAACCCTTTGAGTTTGTGGACATGTATTCAAATCACCACAGAGGGGAATCCTACGGGAAGATCGGCTCTCTCAGCAATCTCATATACAATATCTGGAATCTCTATCCCAAAATACTCACCCCTCAAAAAGACAGATGTATTATTCAACCATAAAAAAGATGGAAATCCTTCCATATGCAACAGTATGGATGAACTTTGAAGACATTATGCTAAGTGAAAAAAGCCAGTCTCAGATGGACAATTGTAGTATGATTCCACTTACATTAGGAGTATAAGTAGAATAATCTAACTCACAGAAGCAGAAAGTAGAACAGTGATTGCCAGGGGCTGCGGGGAGGGGGAAATGGGGAATTGCTAGCAGTTCAAAGGGCGTAAAGTTTCCGTTATGCACGATGAATAATTTCTAGAGATCTGCTGTACAACATTGTATATTGAGCACTTAAAAATGTGTTGGGAGGGTAGATTTCATACTATATGTTCCTACCACAATAAAGATATAATTAATTTTAAAAGAAAAAGTGACTAATTCACAATAAGAAGTTACTCTAGCTGGTTTCCCTGTGATTAAATACAGCTACAGGTAACTTGTCACGTATGCTAGCACTTTCAGGTGATTACATTTTTGAATTTTTTAAATTAAAGTTGTTAACTTGACCTACCAGTTATGAACTTAATAGAAAGATTTTCTAATAAAAATTCCATTATACCATTGTTTTTACAATACAAATGTATTGGTTTTCTATTGCCGCTATAATGAATTACCACAAACTTAATGGCTTAAAACAACAATCATCTGTTATTTTACAGTCTTAGAAGTCAGAAGTATAAAGTAGGTCCACAGGGTTGTGTTCCTTCTGGAGGCTCTAGGAGATAACGTGTCTCCTTGCCTTTTCTGGCTTCTAGAGGCCACCTACATTCCTTGGCTTGTGACCCCTTCTCTTCTACCTTCAAAGCATCTTCTCTCCTCTTGACCTCCTGCCTCCCTCTTCTAAGGATCCTATGATTACATCAGGCCCACCCAGATAATCCAGGATAATATATCTATCTCAAGATCCTTAACTTAATCATATCCACATCTGCAAAGTTACTTTTGCCCTTTCACAGATTCTAAGAATTAGGAAATGAACAACTTTGGGGGGCCTTTATTCTGTGTCCCACAACTGATTTTAGGAGGATGTCACAGTTCAATTAAATTGTGGAAAATACCCTGACAGATTTAGTTAATACCATAAGAAAAAGACTTAAGTTAATTTGAGCTACCTGTTAACACATAACCAGTGACCAAAATGATCGACTTTACGTACAGAGATCACATTTGGCCTTCTTTCCAAAATCAAGCCTTAGGAGGCTGGAAAATTGTCTTTACTTCCAATACTTGTTTATAGTTAACATCTTGGATAAAATAGAAATGAAGCCTGAAATACGTGCAGGTAATACTCTCAAAACATCAGTTTCTTTTACCAGTGGCTCCCATCTCACATTCTTATCACAACCAACCAACAAATGATGAAGAAATACAAACTGAATATTGAGAAATGTTCACTTTGAAACATGAACTTTGCCAAAGAAACTCTGGACAATTTCTTTTGAGACTGGAGAAGAGCTTTTCATACACACAGAATCATAGGACTTACAGAGTGCAATGGGACCTAGGAAATTTTAAATAATACAGTTCTTCTCCACTCCTGATGCCCACCCCACACCCCTCATTTTATATATGAAGATGCTAAGGATCAGAGAGATTAACATACTTTTAACCTCTTAGTAAAGCTAGTAAGTGACACAGCTTGTCCTAGAGGCCAGGTCTTCAGACCCCTGACCCAGTGTATTTTTACTTTATCATATACCCGTCACATGCCCAGATTTATTCCTTGTTTAAAAAAAATGCACAATGTAACGTGTATGAAGGCTGTGCATGGCATGGGGCAATGACAGGAATGGCTGCCACGTGATAAGACCTCAACGTGTGCTGACTTCTATAACAGACACCTTTAAATATGTTGTCTACCTATATTTTATCACAGCAAGGTAGGAAGCATTACCCCTGCTTCTAAAATGAAAAATGAGATAAAAGATTTTTAGAAAAGTAAAAAAAAAAAAACTGACCAAAGCAAGAGTGCTAGGATGTGGCCTGGGCCTCTCCTTTCAACAACAAAGCTCACAAATAAATTCTCACTACATTTCTGAAGAAAGAATAAAGAACTATGCAAGTTGAATATGGAATTTCAACTGTCAATAACATTATGAGAAGAAATTGCTACCAATGTCATGCAGTAAAAGTTGCAAAACCACACGGTGTTAATAGATTCATTTCTTCATTAAACAAGCACTCATTGACACTCATTGAGTAATTGACACTCACTGAGTGTCAATTATGTACCAGGTGCTATCTATATACGACGTGAAAAAGATAAATTCGGTGTCACTCTTATTTAATAAATAAATCATAAAATTTTAGGTAGTGATATATCACATTTTTAAAGAATCATATAATTTCAGCAGGGTAGGAAGGGAACAGAAATTTACAGAGGAAAGACCTCTCAATAAGGTGACCTTTGAGAAGCAATCTGAAGATGTGAAGGAGATAGACATGAGGAGGCTTAGGAAAAGAGTGTGCCAGACAGTAGGAAAAGCACTGTAAAGATCCAGATACAGGCAAACCTTGACCTGCTTAAGGCAGCAGGAAATCCAATGTGAGCTAAAGCCAAGTGGCTCAGGGTAGGATATTAGGCAAGGTCTTGTCCATGTAGGTCATTGAAAATACTTTGGCTTTAATCCTGAATATCATGGGAAGTCTTTGGAAAGCATCGATAAGGAGACTAAAATGACTGAATTTACATTGCAAGTAGGTTAAAAATTGCATATGAAGAACACATGGTAGGTGGGCAAATATGGAAGTAGGTCAGGTAGGTTGTACAGCAATCCGTGTAAGAAATAGCAGTGCCTGGGGTAAGTTGATAATGATGGAAGGTGTGACAAGTGGTTCAAATCAGAACACAGTTTAGAGGTAGAGCCAAAACACTAGCTGGTGGGTTGGATCGGAAAGAAAGAAAAGTTAAAAGTGATTCCTAGCCTTTTAGCCTAAGTACATGGATGAAAATAAAGACCATATACTGACGTGAGGAAGAGATGGGGAGGAGTATATTTTAAGTGAGAAGGTGAAGGTCAAGAGTCCTATTTTACATATATTAATTTGAGAAGTCAAGTGGATGCCAAAACAGAAATAAGGAGTAAACAAATATACTTAGGAGTCTGGGATTCAAAAGAAAGGTCAGATGAAGAGATTAGAGCAAAAGATTCATCAGTATTAAATGGCATTTAGAGCCATGAGATTGGATGAGCTCCCCTAGGAAGTATAACTAGGGAAGAGAAAAACAGTCCACTATTGAGAAGTTGGGGAAAGCAAGAAGGGGCAGTAAAAAAGATCATGAAGGAGCAGCCAGTGGATATGAAGAAAATGATGGGAGTCTAATGCCTTGTAAGGGAAGTGAAAAAAGTAAATAAGCACAGGGAGATGTTCCTTTTGTAGAAAGGCACAGATGACACAGTAGAAAGATTAGAGGAGTTAGGGAAGAGTGGGAGATTGGGCCATATTAGTGGGGTACGATATCAATCACCTGGGTAGCCTGGACTTCTGGTCGTATCCAAGGTAATCTAGACTGTTTTAGTTGAGAGCATAACACGATTAGTTAAAGGTATGAAAAGATAGTGCTCAATTTCTAAATAAAATTGAACTATGCTAAGTATTATTATCATAAAAATTTCAATTTGTGGAATGCTTAGGAATTGTAGTTTTCTGCTTAACTGACTCTTCTGCATAGCTGCCAACTAGGGTTTCAGCTTTCAAATTATTCTCAAATATATCCATACTTTGGTATTCGGGGTACTTTAGTATATTAAAATGAACATGAGCTAACACTCTTTCTAAATATTATTCTCATGTTGAATAACTTTAGGTAGCAATTACACTGGACCATTCTCACATTTAGATTCAGGGAAAATCGGATTAAAACTAATGTCTAGGAAAGCCTTTAGACAGGGGAAAAAAATTCAAACTGGTTATATTAGAATAAATTCTGGTACTCAGAAAAGGGAAGAAAATTCCAGCATGACCCCTCTGTCTTGGTGAACCCAAGTGGCTGACAGATTTATCTATGTAGAATTATGTAGATCTTTTAGCATTAGTTGGCACTGCTTAATCTGATAAAATGGTTTGGTAAAGGTACAGATGCCAATCACTGCCACAGCCCTAAGGAGTAGCCCTGAGGATCAGAAACTAGATTAAATTTGAGGTGACAAAAAGACGTACCAGGGTAGTTTTTCATCCCTTATCCTTCCTTGTATGAACTTTTTATTTTGTAACTTTCCCCTATTTTTATTTATAATCAAGTAAATAATAAATAAAAATTTTAAGAATATAGGGAACATCAATCTCTGCTTTATATCAAATACCTTATACTTTCTTAGACCTTAAAGTATAGTACCAAAATATTTTTTAGTTATGCATATAGCACAGCTACATCTGGGTTATTAGTCAATTAAACTCTAAAAACAAGAAGCTCTTTTTTTCTATACAAAAGAAATTTACACAAGGTCAGGTACTATTTAAAATATTTTAAAATATTATTTAAAATAATTGAAACAATTCAGCTGCACATTACAAGGCTCATTCACCATGATCAGTAAATGGTTCAGTATAGTTTTGAGATAAAAAAAGTTGACATACAGAATTCAGTAGTGTTTCTCTGCACTAATGACAAATTTTCTGAATAAGTAATAAAGAAATTGATACCATTTACAATAGCATCAAAAACAATAAAATACTTAGGAATATATTTAACTTAGGAGGTGAAAGATCTTTACTCTGAAAACTCCAAGGCATTGATGAAACAAATCAAAGAAGACACAAATAAATGGAAAAGTATGCCATGTTCATGTACTGGAAGATTAATACTGTTAAAGTAGCAAAACTACCAAAAGCCACCTATGGATTCAACACAAACCCCATGAAGATTCCAAGGGCAATTTTTACAGAGGTAGAAAAAAACCACTCCTAAAATTTATATGGAACCACAGAAGACCCAGAATAGCTAAAGAAATCATGAGAAAACAGTTCAAAGCAGGAGGCATCACCCTTCCTGATCTCAAGCTATACTATACAACTAGAGTCATCAAAACAGTATGGTACTGGCATAAAAGCAAACAAATAGACCAATGGAACAGAACCAACAGTGCAAAAATAAACCCAAGCATACACAGTCAACTAATATATGACAAGGGAGCCAGGAATACTCAATGGAGAAAAGACATTTTCTTCAATAAATTGTGATGGGCTACTTGGATATTCACATATAAAAGAATGAAACAGAACCCATATCTTAAACCACTCACAAAAATTAACTTGAAATGGATTAAAGACTTAAAACATAAGACCTGAAACCATCAAACTCCTAGAAGAAAACATAGTCATAAAACTCCTTGACTTGGGTCTTGGTAATGAATTTTTGCATATGGCATCTAAACCACAAACAACAAAATCAAAAATAAACAAGTTGGACTACAGCAAACTAAAAAGCGTCTGCACAGCAAAAGAAACAATAAACAAAATGAAAATACAACCTAAAGAACAGGAAAATATATTTGTAAACCACACATCTGATAAGGGGTTAATATCCAAAATATGTAAAGAACTCACACAACTCTATAGCAAAAAAATAAATAAAAAAACAGAGAGAGAAACCCACAAATAACCCGATTAAAAAATGGGTAAAGGTCCTGAATAAACATTTTTCCAAAGAAGATACATGAAAAACCAATAGGTACATAAAAAGATGTTCAACATCACTAGTCTTTAGGGAAATGCAAATTAAAACCACAATGAGATACTACCTCATGCCTGTTAGAATGGCCATGATTAAAAAGACAAGAGATAGCAAATGCTAGTGAGGATGTGGAGAAAAGGGAACCTGTGTGCACGACTGGTGAGATTGTAAATTAGTACAGCCACTTCAGAAAATACTATGGAGGATCCTCAAAAAATTAAGAACAGAACTACCAAATGATCCAGCAATTCCACTTCTGGGAATATACCTAAAGGAAATAAAAACACTAACTCAAAAAGATATATGCACCCCCATGTTCACAGCAGCATTATTTACAATAGCCAAGACATGGAAAAGACTTGTGTCCATCAATAGATGAATGGATAAAGAAGATTGTTGTATACACAATGCAATAATACTCAGCCATAAAAATTGAGGAAATCCTACCATTATGTGACAATATAGATGGACCTTGAAGGCATTATGCTAAGTGAAATAAGTCAGACAAAGAAAGACAATACTGTGTGATCTCACTTATATGTGGAATTTAAAAAAGCTGAACTTACAGAACCAGAGAGCAGAACAGTGGTTGCTAGGGTTGGGGGAGGGTGGGTCAAAAGGTACAAACTTCCAGTTATAATAAGATAAAAAAGTACTAGGCGTGTAATGTACAACACAATGGCTAGAGCTAACACTGCCGTATGATACATAGGAAAGTTGTTGAGAGAGTTAATCCTAAGTGTTCTTATCACGAGGAGAAAGTGTTTTTCCTTTTTTCTTTCTTTTCTTTTTATTGTATCCATAGGACAAGACCGATGTTAGCCAAACCTTTTGTGGTAATCATTTCACAATATATGTTAATCAGACCACCAGGCAGTATGCCTTAAACTTATATAGTGACATATATCAATCATTTTTCAATAACACTGGAAAAAAATTAAAATATAATAAAATAACAACAGTAATGCACAGTAGACATCATTGTGTTACATATACAGTGTTTTCCATATAACTTAAAACTGTGTTGTAAATACAATTATAATCTAAGACATTAAGGTAATTCTATCAACATGTGAAAAATACAGCTATCTTCATTTTTTAGTTTAGATTTTGTAAAATTTCATAAGCTATATATATGTATATATATAAAATAGTATAATTGATAAGTAAAATGGTCAATACACATTGTCTAAAAGACAAACTGCTTTTAAAACATTCTTATTTTTATCTCATTTCAGGAATGGAACTCATACTTACTGACTATTGTCAAATATAATTTTATTCACTTAACAAATGTTTCCTATATTCTGAAAAATAATGTGAAATAATTCATATGATAAAACATCTGTTTTCTCATGCAAATATTTTTTTTTCTTTGCATGAGGGATTACTTCAACATCCCTCAGAAATGGATTATATTTAGCACTATCTTTATTTTTTTATCCTGATAAATTAGGGTTCAGAAAGTTTGGATGGCTTGATTATAATAAAAACAAAGATATAAGTGATGTTCAGTTTTCTTTATTGAGTAATACAAAAATGAAACACTACATCTTCTACCTGTTTATTGTTCTCAAAGGACCAGACATAATCCTCTGCTTACTACAAATAACTCTTGGAACTCACAAATTCCTTTGAGGTTAACAGAGGGCCAGGGATGTGTGGATGATAAAGACTTTAAAGGGATTTTGATTCTTAATGCACCTTTGAAGGTACACTTTATTTTGTACCTGATAAATATAAACTCCATAGGCTCTCATGAGAAAGCTGCATTATTTTTTTAGATTAGAAATACCTGTACTTATGTGTTTTCACATTTACCCACGCCACTCAAGCACCTAATTTACTTGTAGCTACCACTTGCTTTACTAGAAATAATTAACAATACCTCTTTTCCCTGTTTGTTCCAAGTGCAGCCTCTTGCCCTACTAAATCCTACTGATTAGATTATGCCTACTTTTATACTATATCTCTTGGAAAAGTAGCTGACCATATTCTTGTTTCTTAAATTTACCTATGCTGATAAAGAGCAATAAATTTTGGAACAGAATTTAAAGATATAGTTTGGGGCAGATACAAAGAGATTCTGTTTTGTTTGTTTGTTTGTTTTCTTCTGTGGTTGTTACATAGTGTAAACCATCCTCTTAATCCTCTTATTTTGCTGGTTGACAAAATTAACTGTACTGCAGTACATAATGTGTGTATACAAGTCCACAGAATACAAGCGGGGAAAAAAACCCTATCCTTTCCTCAAGACTGTCTTGGAGATAATTCTCTCTCCAAATTCACTCAGGAATCAGGAAGCAGAAAGGATTGTTTTTCATAGACAAGAAGAGGGGAAAGGAAGGTATGCTATAGAAATGAACCACGGTATTCCTTGATTTCAAGGGTCACACAGAAGTCTATAATTTTTAGGCTTCTATGTAGTTTTGTGTAACAGAAACAGATCCACAATGGCTGAAGCAAATAAAGGTTTACATTTTCACATAATAGGAAATTCTAAAGTGGGCCATTTAGGGCTGGTGCATCAACCCCAGGATCTCATCAAGAAGCTGGGCTCTTTTTGTCTCCTGCTTTGCCATTTTTAATATGTGCCTTTCATTCTCATAGTCCCAAGATGGCCTCACCTCCTCCAGACACTGTGTTTTTGTTTAGACATAAGGAGTAAAAAGCACAAAGATCAAATAGCTAAAGTGAGAATGTCAATTATTTGACATCTAATTGTATTTCATTGGCCACAAATGTGTGTCCACCAACCAGCCTAGCTGGTTGGTAATAAAAGTACTTATATTACTTACTTAATATAAGTAAGACCCATACAAAATGTGGGACATACTTATACCAAAAAATTATTCATTGCTTTCCTGAAATTCAAATTTAACTAGGCCTTCTATGTTTGCTAAATCTGGCAACTCTAAGAAAGGGAAACTAACTATTGGACAGGCAGCTAATATTATCTGCTATAGAACCTGTGCAAAATTCCTCCATTCCCCATTATAATGTTGATGCATTCTCTCCTCAGAGAACCTAACTTCAGAGATTAAATAGATGGTTTTATAATTGCCAACTGCAATGGTTAATTTTATGTATCCATTCGGCGAGGCCAAGGTACCTAGATATCTGGTAAAATACCAGTCTGAACGTTGTTGTGAAGGTATTTTTTAGATGAGATTAATGTTTAAATCAGTAGACTTAGAGTAAAGCAGATTACTCTCTGTAATGTGGCCGGACCCCAGCCAAGTAGTAGAAGGGCTTAAGAGGACACATTGAGATTCCCCAAAGAAGAGGGAATTCTGCCTCAACACTGTCTTCAGACTCAAGCTGCAACTTCATCTCTTCCCTGGGTCTCCAGCCTGCCAGCCAGTTTTGCAAATGTTGGACTTGCCAGCCTCCACAATCCTGTAAACCAGTTCTTTAAGATAAATAAGTCTCTCCATAGACAGATAGATAGACAGATAGATAGATAGACAGATAGATAGATACATACGTAGTTAGGCATCCTTTCTGTCCTGTTTCTCTGGAGAACTCTGACCGATATACCAAGTCAAAAAGTTAAAGCAAATATTTGACTGAAGAAGTTTAAGGGTGTGAGCAGGCCTATAAACAACTGAAAAGTATACAGGCTGGATTCATGTATTCTTTTTATGTTAAAATAAAGAGACAATAGTTCGGTAATAACCAGCTACAAAGCAGTTTTTTCCCCACTGGATTAAAACCTTCTCTTCAGAACCTCCCTTGCAATGGCAGCTGCTAGCGAATTTAGAGGCACATTTCTTTTTAATCTGTACTTCTTTTATAATCTAGTCATAGTAGATGCTTCAGAATACTTGACTTTGAATAATTGTACATACTTTAATAATTTTATTACTCCACCAAAATGAGGTCTATAAACTTCTCCACCCAATTAATCTACTTGTGGGAGTCAAAATGTCTCAGAGGAGTTCAGTGAAGTCGAGTAAAAAGTGTTACGGCAGGCATGGATTTACATACACTAACAAATGTAAAATAGACAGCTAGTGGGAAGCAGCCGCATAGCACAGGGAGATCAGCTGGGTGCTTTGTGACCACCTAGAGGGGTGGGATAGGGAGGGTGGGAGGGAGACGCAAGAGGGAGGAGATATGGGGATATATGTATATGTATAGCTGATTCACTTTGTTATACAGCAGAAACTAACACAACAATGTAAAGCAATTATACTCCAATAAAGCAGTTAAAAAAAATGTGTTAACGGCAATTTTTTAAGTTTATATCAATGCTATCCTGTGTACTCATTTTCTAATATTTTGCTAGACCTTGTGCTCAAAGAAAATATCTTTTTTCTATAAAAAACAAATTTCTAACACTAGTAATGTGTTGATTTCCCTTCACCTAAGAATGTGTCTCTAGTGACAGTTTTATCAATATTTTTAAGAGACTTCCTGGGTGTGGCTGGAGAACCTGTCATCCTTTGATAAGAAGAAGAAAAAAAAAAAATGTTCTAAGTGAAGGCCGAAAGCAAACCTCTTACTTTGCATTCACTCTCTTAGGTTTATTTTAAAAAAAGAAAGAAAGAAAAAGAATCTCTGTGAATCCAACTACTATTAGTTTCTCTTAAAATTAAAAACAGAAAATCCAGAATTACCAACAATTTAGATCAAATCTGTGTTCAGAATGGAACATGTTAAACTCTAAAAGAATAGAAAAAATGAAATTTAAAAAAATGAAGAAAAATGAACGCACAGTAAGAATTTGAGACTTTTCAATATATTTCCTTTGGAAACAATTATACAGAAGAAAGCTAGAGTATTCCTTTTTGTTCTTCTTAACAGGACAAACCCAACTTCTGTCTAAGTTCAAAGCTTAGTGAAACCTGTGTCTAAAATTTTTGTTGATTTTTTTTTTCCTCAGCTCACCCATACCCCTGTTTACTCACAGAAAACATAGTCTGCCTTTACCCCACACCTGGTGTTTTCCTCTTGGTGTATCAGCACTGCCTTCCCCTTGCCTGACTCATGTTCACGTGATAGAAATAACCAAGAATGAATATTTCTGTAAAGTTACCAGGACACCCTTAAACTGAAACTCAGGATTCCCAAGTTAACATGAGCTACTGACACCTCAGACCTTCAACCTCTCTCCCCAGATGCTCACCCTTTGCTCCACGTTCAAGCCAACAGGTCCTACATTTCTTTAGAAGGTTGGGGTAGACACTTAACTCTTTAATGGTAAGGAGATGAGAAAGGAGGAGGATGACAACATAGTAAATCTTAAAGGATGAGTATTTCTCTAATAGAGAAAGGGTGGCAGGGGAGGTATGAACAAAAACTGGGTGATCCTGAAAGACTGGATCCTGGTTTCCCACCTTGCTGCTAGCTGTGTCAATCTGGGAACTATATGCTGTTTCCCTACTCTTTCTAGTATTACTGGGGGGGGGGATGTGAGTCTTCCTTCCAGATCCTCACAAACCCCCCCAAGGCAAAACCTAAATTCTGTCTATTTCAGCCCAGTCTTATGACATCACCCTATCCTTCAGTATTTGCAAAAGGCAGATTAAAAAAAAAGAGCACAGTAAACAGGTGACATTGGGTGGAAAGAGGACTGTACTTGGAGACACTACATGTGGGATAGCTGTCCTAGGTCTGTCACTTAGAAGCTGTGCAACTTTAAAGCATATAACTTTTGTGGTGTTGTGGCTTAGAGTGAAAATGAAAAAAGAATGTTTGAGAAGAATGAATAGTTCTTATTTGAGCCTCAGTTTACTCATCTGTAAAATGAGATAAAAATTCCTAACTCTGGGGTGAGGAAACAGTGGTTGGGGCTGGGAGAGTAGTGCTGTTATGAGATTAAATTATGCATGTAAAGCACCAGCACAGCCTCGCATGCTGTATTTCAATGAGTGGGTGATTTCCTCCCCCTTTCCCTCTCTGAGAAAATTTCATATCCTGGCTGGGAATTCAGACTTCTCCAGTTGTATGTGGCTGTCACAATTAGTAATGCAAGATCCCCACCTTCATGGATTGTATATTCTAGGAACTATGGGGGTTATTTGGAGGAGTAACTGAAATGACATATGGTAAACTGATTTTTACATGTGCTAGTTGTTTTTTAAATTAAAATATCCCCTCAAAAATATAACTTTTGACCTGTATATTTATCATATATCAGTCCTCTTCACTTTGGGCAATTTCTTGCAAAGATTGGTTAAAAACTGCTGACAGACTGTAAGAATTCAGAATCCAAATATAGAAAACAGCAAATTTTTTATGCAAAAAAAAGAAAAATGCTAATCCTTGCACTTTTCATTGTTTTATTTGACTACTTTAGTCTTTAGACTATAATCCCAAGTATACAGGCAAGTCTTTTGGAAATAAATAAAGAAAAAAAAAATCTAAAGGAAGACATCTATTTTTAGCTTCCCACCAAGCCATTTCTTGCTCAGCTGTAGTTATTCCAAAATTGGTCACAGTTTTATTTGACCTGTTTTAAGAAGGAAAAAAATAAACTTGTAAAATGGATTTTTATAATATGCACTATTTAATTTTGATCTTTAATGCAAGTATGAGCAGAACAGGCCCTGTCAGATATTTATCACCACCATTTGCAAAACAATCAACCTACCCCATTCCCAGACTCAACCTGCTGTTGACCCGACACCCCAAAGAGGGCAAGACAGGCTTCCTCCCGCCCACCCCTGCCTGTTGCTAGGGCCGCCCATTGTCTGGCTAATGCAATCCTGGAACCCAGCCAGAGCTGTAGCCTGTGTGCGTGGTTTAGTTTTGCTTTGTTTTTAAGGATCACACACATTTTGGCCTTAACTGCAGACAGAAGGCAGAGGAGGAGATCTTATTTTATTTAGAAGAGAAAACCCAGAAAAGTGAGCTCTGCCTGCAGTTGTCTCATGTTTTAAGAAACAAGCTTAGGTAAATGATTAAAATAGAAAAGCATGGCAAAAGAAGAAAAAAAGAAAGGAAAAAGCATGTCAAACCTTAATGGAAGAAATTCCCAGACATATCACCAATAAATAGCCAAACTTTATGCATAGAGATATTTTTATGCATTATAAATAAAAACTAAAATCAGTCTGCTTTCCTCCCAGAAGCTACAGAGAAAACAGTTTCCTTCGAGTAAGTATGCAAGAGTTCAATTTTCTGTTGTTGTTTAAGCATAAAATCTGAAAATAAAAAGGTATATACAGTGTTGCTGAGAATTATTTCTAGGCTTTTTAAAGTATTAATGAACAGTTACTCTTAAAATCATATAGGTGTGTATGTGTGTATAAAAGTTAATCACATCAAAGAATTTACGTAGATGAAAAGTCTAAGAAACTACCTTCCAAAGATGATGTCAGCAAGTAAAGAGGCGGTACACAGAACTGCTTGTTTTTAAGTAAACTACCATAAAAGAGTTCAGAAAGGCATAAGGCTGGCTGTCAGGAAATGAGCTTAAGCAAAGGAAATGGGAGATGTCTGGTTCAGGGGATTTGAGGAAGGCTTTTACCAACGGGTGCTTTTGTTTTGCTTTTCATGCTAAGTCAGGATACAGGCTTTGTCTTTCATATGTACAAAAAAGAAATACCAAGGTGATAAGATAACATCTGGGGCAGTGTAAGGCCTCAAGTTTTCTCTAGTATGGAAAGCTGTTCACTGGCAGCCTACTGCCAGTCTTCCTTGATTTGGGCTGAAATACATGCAGGAGAAGGAGGGAATTACTGACAAAGGTTGAGCACTAATGCTTTTTACTCGATAAAAGCAGAAGCTGGGGTAACTATATTCCCTGGCTTACAATCTGGATTCAGGACACTGAAAGTCACATTGAGTCATCTACCAGGATACTCACAGACCGGCCAGGGGACAGAGATGCGTGATAGTGCACCTGTGGGTGTTTAAGCCCCCCATCATCCCATCCAAAATTAATAAAATGTCTAATTTAAAACAGTTTGCTCGCAGCCTCTGTACACACACCTTACACTCCCTCCACAACCAACACAGATTGTTGTCCCTAACCCTTCCTGCATAGAAATTCTGGAAGTGTTTACAGGAGATCAGTCTCCACGGACCACAGACTATAGCAGACACCTTAGAGAAGCTAGGACAAGAGACCGTGTGGCCCTAGAAAGGGAGAAACACAGAGAGACAAATATCCAGCTCACCGGAGGCCAGCTCTGTGTCCTGCATTTTTCTTTGATGAGAGTCACCAAGATGCTTACGAGAAAATTCTTAAGCCTGGTTGAGTGGGTAGCCTGCAACCTAGTAATTTCTCACCATGACATATACAGGATTTAGAAAGAATAAAACCAAGTATGCTCAGAAGGAAGCCCTTTTGCTGTGCAAAAACTAGTGGGCAAAGATGGGGATGCAGTGTCACGTTTCCGGGGTTCAGGGACTGCCCTTACCCAAACTGGGAAACCTCTCCAACTCTGAGACCTACCATGTGCCTTGTGTCTCATGTTACCTGTTCTGGAGGTGCAGATTTTGCCAACCTCTGGCAGTCCCAACTAAATAGCATTTGTTCCAGAGCTGCTCTCCCTAGAAAGGGCTCTACCCCGAAAATGAACTTGACAAATATCTTAACACCCACCTCCACCCATCTTTCCCTTCCAACTCATCCCATATTAAAACTTACAGACACTCAGGAAAGCTGATCTCAGCCTACTGGCAGAAGGAAAGCCATCGACTAAAACATTCAGTTTAAACTAAATAGTGGCAAGAAGTATTAATCTCCCAGGTAAATTATATAGTTTTAAAGCACTTGTAAAGTCCAAAGAA
This sequence comes from Delphinapterus leucas, assembly GCF_059928025.1. NCBI lineage: Eukaryota > Metazoa > Chordata > Mammalia > Artiodactyla > Monodontidae > Delphinapterus > Delphinapterus leucas. Next base: position 65,551,731 of record NC_143137.1, on the reverse strand, counting down.
CACATTTTTATTGATGAGATTTCTGTGGATACAGTTTTGGCTAAAGCCTCTCCTCATTTAATACTTTGCACAAAAATTTTATTATGAACAAAGGCAGCTGTAAGCAGACTTAGCCCTTAATGGAAACAGTACTTTGATGACACAGTGGCTTCAAGGAAGGCCATCTCCCAAAAGGTGGAGGCATGAGTGAGAAGTGGGGAAAGCTGACCAAGGAGGAGTCTGGGAAGGCTACCTACTGGGGAGAGAGGGAGGAAAGCTGCAACAGATATGAAAATGATGGAAGGATCATTTATGAAAGGAGCCGCTTGGAGACAGGGCTGGCTTGCTCTGCATGATGAGGATAAGCAGTGAGGCACCCTGGAAAGTAAACAGACTCTACAGTCAGGAAGGTCTGGGTTTGAACACCAGACTCCACAACTTACTCTACAGGGGAATCTGGGCACATTAATTAACCACTCTGAGACACAGTTTCTTCATTTAAAAAATACAGAATTAGATAATTAGAGATAATATAATCCGTGGTATATATTAGACAGTCAAGATGGTAATAAGTCAATCACTATTCACTATGTACATCCTGGGAGAAGAGCTAATATCTGAGGCACAGAGGGACGGTGTGAAATACATGATATGAGAGCCATAGGATTCAAGATTTACGACAGTGTAGAAATGGAGACCTAGGGCTCAAATTTCCTTTCCTCCTAATATTTTCTATCTAGCAGCTGGTTAGTTGTCCTACCAGAATTAACATTCTTCACCAAACCTGACTTCTGACCTTATCTACAAAAACACTCCATTTTTTTTTAATTAAGTGCAAATAGAAATGGGCTATTTATTGCTACCAGCCTTGGCTATAAATCTTGGATGCAATGTGGGTGCTGACTTGGGAGCTCAGAGTTCAACCTGGAGTGTAAAGAGAATGTAAATAATTAAAAGGGTGGGTTCTAATGAGTTACTCTCCCACTTATGTCAGAGTATGGGACAAATGAGGGAATAAACAAAAGGATGGAGTAAGCAACAAAATGATGAAAGGTACAGCTGTGGACAAATCAGATGCCCTGCTACAAATCTGGAGGAAGAAGAGGCTAAAGATTCTCTTTGCTATTATAAAAACAACAATAAATAAAACATAAAACAAGCTAAGGGGTCCTGATACATTCATTACAATAGACTCCAGATTTTCCACTAGTTTACAGAATTGATCGACTCTATATTCATAAACCAGAAAGAGTTAGACCATAAGTAAAATACATTTTATAAAACATTTAGTCCTATTCAAATAAAACCCAGTATTCCTTCTGGAGAGTAAAAATATGCCTAAAAGCAGGTTTGTCATATTAAATAGAATAGCAACATACTACTGTACATGATTAAGAAATGTTTTTATAATCAAGAACCCTCAATTTTATTGAATGAATAATTTCTTTGTTGAACATCAAAGATGTATAATTCATGGGAACTTATTTTCTAAGGAAAATTTTGCAGATTTCCTTCTCTAAGAGAAATCTCAGGATTTTTAGAACATTGTTCAGTTGTTCTTAATACCAATACAAATCTAATAAACAAAGTAAGACTAGAGAAAATAAAATTTTGATTGAAGATTTAAGAGAGAATAAATATGCAGAGGAGAAATGGGAAGTTATCAATACTTTGGTCATAATATTCATTCACTTAACGAATATTATTGTCTTCAACACACCGTGCACTGGGGATACGGCCATGAAGAAGACAGACACGCTCTCCATCATCAAAGTGGAACGTGGGAATAATGGGGAAGAAAGAAATCACAATTGGGATGAATTCCACAAAGAGGAAAAACTGAATCCAAAGGAAGGAGCCCACCCCAAGGAAGTTACTTTTTAATTTTTTCCGAAAACCTGATAGAAGAAAAAAACCGATACAAGAGCGGGATTCTCTAAACAACTGAAGGCTGAGGGACTTGGGGGGAACAGCAGGTGGCAGAACCATAAGCCACACAAGAAAGAAACTGTGTGCAAGCCTGTAAGTGTGCAAAGGGGAGGCTGATGCATTTAAGTAACGAAAGAAATCCAGAATGGCTGGGAGAAAAATAATCAAAAAGGAAGGGTACTGAAAGATGGCATTGGGACTTTAAACTATGGCTAGACATATCACAGGGAGTCATGCTGCCTTATAAAGGTCAATATTCTAAAGATGTCTCAAAGCCAAGACTTTTTAATAGAAATGTGATTTCATTTGCATTTGTAAAAGATCACTAATGTTGGGTGGTTGATGGACTAAAGAGAGTAGTATTGGATCATCACAGCAACTAACCCTTATTGGGAGCTTGCTATGTGCCCACATAATACAAAGAGCTTTACACAGATTACCGAACGTAACCCTCACGAAAACACTGAGGGAATTACTATTTTTTCCTCATCTCATAGAAGAAGAAACTGAGGCTTAAGCAAGGTGATGACAAGAAGAGATTTTGAAACCTGGAAGTCAGCGTTCAGAGCCTATACTTTACTACTATCTACCGTGAATACAGACTAGTTAGGAGCCTACTATAGAAATTCAAATAAAAGATATTTGTGGCTTAGACTAGGGGGTGTGGCAATGGGGTTAGAGAGAAGTGTAAAGATTCAAGAGATAGCACACACCTTCTGGTGCTGGAGTAGAGGAAGTGAAGTGGGAGGAGAAGGCTGACCTGAGGTTTCAGCATTTGGGTAGACGTTCCTTCCTTTAAGATAAGAGACACTTAGCAGAGGAGGATAAAAAATTTTGCTTTTGAACATCTTGCCTGAAAGCTTCCAAAAGGAATTGCCAGGGAAGCTGTGGGCTAAATAGGTGGGAAGTCCAACAGCTAGGGTCTGAGTTGGAGACATAGATTTGAAAATCTTTAGCAAATGTGTGTACTTAAAACCACAGGAGAGAGTGAAATTTCTAAGGCCAAAATTTTCAACTGCAGTTTGCCCAAGATGCACTTGAATAACTTGTTGAAAATGCAGATCCACAATCTCATCTTCATCCAACCCCAACTATTCTCCCACTGCGTAGCTAGGAAAGGGAAGCCAGGTAACTCTTACACATTTGGTTAGTTGAGCTTTGAGAAACTCAGAGAGGGAGAGGATGAGATAAGAAGAGGGAGGATTAGGACGGGGTCTGATGAACTCTAACATTTAAAGGGTAACTATATGAACTGTGTCAGAATATGTCACCACAAAATATGCCACTGTGGCATAAGAATTATTCTGACCTGAAGGCAGTCAAGAAACAGCAGACACAGGAAAAGCTCTCTGCCCTCCCTGTTTCTGCCTAAAAGCAGAACATAGCGCATGTGGTTGGGAGTCCGCCTGCCGATGCAGGGGACACGGGTTCGTGCCCGCTTCCGGGAAGATCCCACATGCCGTGGAGCGGCTAGGCCCGTAAGCCATGGCCGCTGAGGCTGCGCATCCGGAGCCTGTGCTCCGCAACAGGAGAGGCCACAGCAGTGAGAGGTCCGCGTACCGCAAAAAAAAAAAAAAAGCAGAACATAAATTTCCCATTATAAACATGACAGATCTCCATTTGTAAAGGTGTTTCCCGACTCCTGTACCAGGAAGTCCAGAAACAGCACAGAGGTGAGTCAGCATAACAAACTTTATTAAACAACCCCTATTTATCATATATTTCCTAGTCACCTTCCCATGATTTATTGCCCTTTGTCAAAATGGTATAGCAGCCCCCAAGTCTAACTGCTTCTTTGGGTTTTCACCTCTTTTCTATGGAGCCCTTATACATGTAAAATTAAAAATAAAATGTTATGCCTTTTCTCTTATGAATTTGCCTTTTGTCAATTTAATTTGCACACCTCTGAGACTAAATCTAAGAGGATAAAGGAAAAGTTTTTCCTCCTCTTCATATATGAGGACCTCCAGCAAAATATATGGGAAAAAGAGAAGCCAGATTGATAGGAGGAACATAGATGAGAATTGTGTCAGGAAATCCTAGAAAGGAGAGAGTATTTTAGGAGAAAGTTGGCAACAGTGTCAAATGCTGATATCTTGTCAACATTTCTGAGGGCCAGTTCTGTTCCTAGCCCCGAGAACCCCAAGGAGAATGCAATATAATCATGGTTATGGAGGAGATCCAACTATACCTATCATATCAGGCACTATTTTTCATGCTTTATATACTTTATTTTACTTTAAACTTTATATAGACTCCATATGACAAGTATAAGTATAATTAATTACAGATGAAAAATTGATATACATTGAGGTTAAAATATATTTCTGGGTTTATTTTTAATAAACAGTAGACCCATAATTCAAACCCAGAACTGTGTGATTCTAGAGGCAATACTCTTTCAGGTACAGAGTATCATAGTGCCTTTTAGTGTTACGTCAGAGCTATGGACCAGACTTTTAGGAAGCATAAAGGAGGGGCACCTAATTCACACAGATGTAGACAGAAGCGCCAGGAAAGGTTACGATGAGCCAAACCTTGCATGAGAAGGAATTGGCCAATCACACAAGGGAGGGAAGGATAGGTGTTTTCAGCAAATCAGTACGGGCAGTCACTGATGGTAAAATAGAGCATCAACTTCAGGGAACTCCGTGAAGCAGTGAGTTCATGTAAGGGAGAGAGGGGTTCTGAGGAGGAAAGAGTAGAGGTAGAAACTTTATTCTGAAGAGGAACCATTTACATATTTTAAGTAGAGGGCCCCCTGGGGCAGATTTGTGTAGGAATCTGTGTCAACAGTGTAAAGGATGAATTGGGGGAGGAGAATAAATGCAGACCAACCAAGTAAGAGCCTGGACAGTGGCCTGACGGACAACAGAGGAAAAGAGGGCATGTCAGAGAGAGGAGAAAGGCATGAAATAAAAAGAACCGGATGACTTGGATCAAGGAGGGTAGGTGTTGGGAGCGGTGACAAGGGGAGAGGTATAGAGGATGAATACCAGTTTTCTGACTTGGGCAAAGGGGCAGCTGGCAGGAGATGAATGGAGGAGAACAGATATGGGAGAAAAAACTATGACTTCGGTTCTGGGGTTAGAATTGCCTATGAACTTCCAGGAGGACGTGTTATAAAGGTGGCTGGCTGGATGGGACTGGCACTTAAGAAAAGGTCTGGGCCATGGCTGTTATCATGGAGTAGGTATACAAACGGTGATCCCCAAAGTCATCTGATCATAGAACTCTTTATCCAAAGCAAATGTTCTGAGAAGAGTTTACAATTCTCTCCTTCTGGGAAATTTTTGAAGCTTTATCAGCAACTCTTCCCCATTTTTTCAACAATGGAATAGCCATTGAAAAAAACAAGGAAGATGGTAGAGCAGGGATCCATCCAGATCTGAATCTTTCCCATAGTCTTTATTATTCTACCAAACATTTTTTTTTATCAGTTTGGTTGAAAACTGGTGGCCATATCATTCATGAGGATAAATGGATTTTATCTAACACAAAATATAATTTATGACTCTTTTTTTTTTTTATTCTCCAGTTTTAATTTGTTTGTGAATTATCTCCATTATCCAATGACTTGTTCTTCTCAGTTTTGGTGTATAATTTGGATCAGATAAAGGTGGAATGGTGAGGAAATTACAGTTGTTCCCTCTTTCATATTGTGACATTTTGAGTAATCGAAACAATTTAGCTATCATGCGAAGAATTCTGCTGTCAAATATACAAAAATCAATTCATGAAAATGACAAGGATCATGTTTATTTGGTGAAGCAACAAACTACCAGAACTGCTTTAATTTCTTTCTAATGGCAACAATGTCCCAGAAAAACAATTTCACGTCATTTATTCCTATTGTGACATATATATTAAGAAGTTTGGGGAGAAATGTTGCACAGTTTTTTCAAGTAATGCTTTTAAAAGGGAATTTCCATAACAATTATGCAATTATTAAATGAAAATAGCTGTATTGCCAGACAGGAAGGCCCATCCCAGTGTATTTCTCTTTGAAAATTACTGTTGGGAGATTGATGAGGTAAGGAATAACATGAATAATTCTATCTCATGAAGAGAGAGTCTCCTCCCCCTCTTTTCTGGCATGAACGCCAGTTTCTTTTAGAAGAATAGATGGGTCGCAGTGTACAACCTAGCTTTTCCTTCTGTGATGCACTAATTTAGTAGGGATCAAGATCCTGGCCAGCCAAAGAAAAGGTAAATACCATCCATCAGACTTTCACTGAATTGTCAAAATTAAGAGTATTTGTTGTATTTTTTTTTCCTCACACTAGATTTCTTCTCTTTTAGGGAATTCCTATAGTTGTGCATTTTTTTCCCCCAATTACTCAGAATCATATTATAAAGATTATAAATAAATCAATTTTAACACACTCTAGTTGAATTCAAGGCTACTTATTCACCATCACTCCTAGTATATTTGATTACCTCCAAAGAGCTGGTTGTCTAAACTAGTCATGCACATTCAGGGAAGAAATAAAATCAAATAAAACAAAACTGGCTGGGCTGAGGTTACAGAAAGAGTTAATGTTAAGGAAGGTTGGGAAATCACATAGTCCAAGCTTGTTCTTAATCAACAATCAAAAAAAACAAAAAAGAAACGATGGAGCAGGGAAAAAAAAGTCTTTTGACTATAATCATTACTGATAAAAGCATGATCCGGGCTTCCCTGGTGGCACAGTGGTTAAGAATCCACCTGCCAATGCAGGGGACACGGGTTCGAGCCCTGGTCCAGGAAGATCCCACATGCCACGGAGCAACTAAACCTGTGCGCCACAACTACTGAGCCTGCGCTCTAGAGCCCGTGCACCACGACTACTGAGCCCACATGCCACAACTACTGAGCCCACATGCCGCAAGTACTGAAGCCCACACACCTAGAGCCCATGCTCCGCAATAAGAGAAGCCACCGCAATGAGAGGCCCGCGCACCACAACAAAGAGTAGCCCCTGCTCGCTGCAATTAGAGAAAGCCCACGTGCAGCAACAAAGACCCAACACAGCCAAAAATAATAAATAAAATAAATACATTAAAAAAAACAAAGCTTGATCCTTTCTGATTCTTTACACGAATGTTCAAGTCAAAGGGATCACGAATATAAAAATTATTGAAAATTTTCCAAGAGTATATAGTAAACATTATTAGGATGTCTGCCCAACCCATGCATCACCAACCCCCTTCTCTAAAAACTGCCTTACTCATGACCAGGGCTGGGGCCTGATTATAGACCAAGACCCCAGTCGCAGTCTAGCTGGTGTGTGTCAGGATGGACTGAGTCTCTTTCCTCGGCCAGGGCTAGAGTTGGGATTCAGAAGCCCCAGTCTCTCTATTCCGGCTGCCAGCACTGAGAAGTAAGATACAGTAAAAAAGTTAGTCTGTAGAGAAAGAAAAAGATGAAAGAGATGTGGAGAGGTGCAGAATAAAAGAGACCATGAAATAACTTGAAGAATAGGGTAAATAGTGGTTTGATTAACTAGGATGGACAAGACTGGGAGAGAAATAATTTTGAGAGAAAATTTAAAGTCCTTCTTTGTCCACATGACAAACGTTGTTGTACACACGAAGGGAGATGTGGGCCAGACATCTGGAACTAGGGGAGATGTCAGGACTGAAGATGGAAATTTTAGACCCATCAGCGTAGAGATGGATTTTAAATTTTGGGGGCTGGATGAAGTTAGAAATGGATAGGGAAGAGAAACCAAAGTCAAATCCAAGTACTCCAGCATTTAGCAGTTGAATAGAGAAGGAAAAACTAGCAAAGGAGAGGAGCAGCAAATGAGGCAGAAAGAAAATCAGGTAACTGTGCTGCCACAGAAGCCACAAGAATAGTGTTTTCAGAAGTGATCAAATCAGCTCACTCTTACCAAAAAAAAAACAAAATAAAAAACACTTCTTAGAATTATTTGTATTCTGCTTGAGGGCTCACCAAATGAATGATATTTGTACTGTTTTTGGACTGATATTAAAGTCATATGAAAATAAAGTAAAAACATAAGCATACATAAACCAAAATTTTTTTAAAATGCCTCAGACAGATTCAGTTGGGTTTTGTTTAAAAAAAAAAAAAAAAAAAGGCAGGCTAGATTGTTGAGCAATATTTCTTGTACAGTCTGAAACTGGTAGGATTAGTTTAATTGTGAGGCTTTAGAAAAATGTCAATAATGAATTTTGTGAGACTTTAGAAAAACTTCAATAATAAAACTTTTGTGAGATTCACTTTGCAGAAGGCTTAGAACACAGCTTGATGGATGATAGTGAATGTCCATTCCAGAGAGAGGGATCTGACAGTAAAAAAGGGAGACTTTAATAAGGTCTGCTTGGCTGGAACAAACATGATATCCCAAATTGCTTTATGAAGGTCTGAAGGCTGCAAAGCAATAAGAGAGGCAATGGTGATTCCGCCAAGGGTACGGGGGGCTAGCTAGGCCAGGGGGGAGGGTGCTTAGCTGTCTACTAATGTTTAGTATCCCCCCTAAACATCAAATGCAAATACAAATAATGTGCTCCCTAGGCCAATCCTTCACAGCAAGTCCTCTGGCCCCCTGTGTGACCAGACCAGAATGCCAGCCCGCCCCAAGCCCTCCTTCATGCAAAGGCTGGTGTAATTAATGGGCTGAATTTCTTAGTGGTTAAGATCTTGAGCTCTGCAGTCTAACAGGCCTTGTTAGAACCCCAGTTTTCCCCATTATTAACTGAGTGACCATGTCTAGAGACTTAACACCTCTAATCTCTCTTTATTCATGAAAAGTGGATTACAGAAATTACTTCATCAAGTGACACAGAGAATTAAATGAGAAAATAAACATAGCATTTAGCACACTGACCGTAATCACCATTCAACAAGGGGGAATTTTGTATTATCTTGTTGGGTTCAAAAGGTAATATTACACAAGACGCATTTGAGCCTGTAACACACTTGGAGAATAGGAATCCGCCCAACGTCTGTCTCATGAAGATGGCTGGCGCTGCGCTGGGAAGCAGCAGGTGGATATTGCCAGCAGTAGCTCAGTCTGCCAATTCAGCCCTCCTTCCACTGTGCCACTGCTTCCCTACAGCTGCCGGTGTATACCAATGGGCCATTCACTATCCAAAAACATATAAAGGCGTATTTGCTCTAAAGGACTATGTGTTGTTAAAAAATAAAGGTATGGATTTTTCTCAAGCAGATTACATTACTCCATTTCTTTCTCGTGGTCACTGTACTTTTTCTTTTTCGAGTGTGTAATAAATGTATTTCTGAGCCTGTTTTAAATGATAGAGTCAATCACTGTTCAAAGCCTCCACTGGCCAGCAATTGTAAAACTCTCTGCATTGTGACCCAGAGACACTCACTGGCCTAAACTTTACATCACAATAGGCAAGCCACCTCGAGTCAGCTTTGAAATCCCAGGGCTGTGGTCAAAGTAGGACCTCCCGGAAGGACAAAGTGTTCTGTTTGTGTAGCACAAGGGTGTGGCTTTGGTAGCTAGTAAAATAATCTGAACACAAAGGCTTCTAGATCCTGCAGAGCACTCTGCAGTGAACTGACTCAGCGGAAAGTGGTGGGAAAGGAAGCTTGTTCTTAGATTTCAGAACCCTCCAAAGCTACACCCTCCCCACTTAGTTCTGTCCTAGTTCAACAGGAAGGGGGTTTCATCAGCTAATATGTGCACGTGCGTGCGCACGCACGCGCGTGCACACACACACACACACACACACACACACACTGCCATCACCAATTTAGACTTCATATAAATAGAGAGCATTTTAGAAACTGTTATATACTTTTAAATCCTCTGATCCCTGTATCTGGAATTAAGAAAAAGGAAGTCTGAATTATGCAAAATCAGTCCTTATTGATTAGATTTCCTTCTTGATTACTTAACTCTTAACTTTACTCAGATTATTTTGCCTAAAGACCACTTAGGCAACTTCACCCAAAGAAGATGTAGAAACTTTCTTTGTGAAAAAGACTACAGAGAGCTTTATATTCTATCAATAAGATTAATGTTCTGTGAAATGTACATTCCAAGGAAATACATATTCAGAAAAAAAAACATTTACTAGGATGAACAAGAAACACAATTAATTTACCTCTCCCTAAACTACTAGAAAGCCAATTAACTTAACAACAAATTATTTAAGTTCATGAATTACATATAACACTACGTTTACAAAAATGTTCAAAAATATGCATAGACAGATAAGAGAAGTTTTTTCGTGAGATTGTTGCCAAAAATCACTTAAAGTTAACCCCAGGACAACCGAATATGTTGACAGTGCCCTGTGAGTTAAAATTTGATACATTCTTGAATGTTTTTGTTAAAGTTTTTTAAATGGTTAAAATATATATAATTGGTAAAATATATGACCTCCTTTCGTTTTATCAAGATTCATAAACATCATTTGCTTTTATAATGTTTTTAAAATATATATTTTTTAAATTAATTAATTTATTTATGGCTGCACTGGGTCTTTGTTGCTGTGAGCAGGCTTTCTCTAGTTTCAGCGAGCAGGGGCTACTCTTCATTGCAGCGCATGGGCGTCTCATTGCGGTGACTTCTCTTGTTGTGGAGCACGGGCTTTAGGTGTGCGGGCTTCAGTAGTTGTGGCACGCGGGCTTCAGTAGTTGTGGCTCGAGGGCTCTAGAACCCAGGTGCAGTAGGTGTGGCGCACGGGCTTAGTTGCTCCATGGCATGTGGGATCTTCCCGGACCAGGGCTTGAACTCGTGTTCCCTGCATTGGCAGGTGGATTCTTAACCACGGCACCACCAGGAAAGTCCCATATAATGTTTTTTCCAAAGCTTTTCTTTTTGTACTGGATTACATGACTCCTTCCTTTTTCAAGAAGTTCTGAAGGGCACAATTGGGAACAGCAAAGGATAAACTGCACTATCTATAATTGTGTGACAACAGAACTCCATGAAAGGTGAGGTTCCTTACAAAATACAAGGCAAGCAGAGAATATTTCAGTTTAAGATATTTCAGTTAACATTTGTCTCTAGAAGATGTATATTCACCCCCTGAAAAAAGTGTACTGAGTATCTGCTATACAGTAGGCAGTGTTCTAAGTTCTGGGACTACATAGGGAATAAAAATAGATGGGGTTCTTGCTCTCACCGACCCTACATTCCTATGGAGGAAGAAAGGCATTAAACACACCAACAACCAAACAAACAGGAGAATATTACCTAGTGCTAAGTCAAGGAGAAAATTACTACAGAGTGTTGTATCAGAAAATGACTACAAGTAGGGTTGCCAGGCTTAGCAAATAAAAAGTCAGGAAACCGAGCTCAGTTTGAATTTCAGATAAACAATGAATACTTTTTTGGTACAAATAGGTCCCATGCAATATCTGGGACATGCATTTACAAAAAAATTATTTGTTGCTTATCTGAAATTTAAATTGAACTCAGCCTCCTGCATTTTATGTGGCAACCCTACCTGGGAGGCTTCTTACACTGGAAGGTTGGAAAAGGCCTCTGTGAGAAGGTGATATTGACAGCACACCAGAAATAAGCACAAGCCCTAAAGCAGAAACAAGTGTGCGTGCCTGGTAGACAAAGAATGTGTGTGCAAATCACACTGTTGGGAGATTGTGACAGAAACGACCAAGAGAACTCTTTCCTATCTAGTGCCAGAGACCTGGTAAACAAGGAACATACTTAAGGAAGAGCAGGGACATGGGCTGTGGTGAATCAGACTTCGTAAGAGGCAGGGTTTGGAGTTTCCTGTGTAACATATTAGAGACGCTCTCAGAAAAGGTTAGATGGAGGAGGATGTGCTTGCAAAGAAATGTGCGAACCTGAGGTCTGGAAAACTGAGTTAGGAAGACTTAAGACGGAGGCTCCGCAACGGAGGGTTCCTTGAGAAGGTGTTAAGATTTTAATTGATTTCCTTCTATCACCAGGAAAGTCCTACAGGGCATAACTTTACTCCCTTCACAATGTAGTTCCTTTTTCAAATTGTCTTACTTCTTTAAAAAAGTAGGGAAGAGGGGGTTTCCCTGGTGGCACAGTGGTTGAGAGTCCGCCTGCCGATGCAGGGGACACGGGTTCGTGCCCCAGTCCGGGAGGATGCCACATGCCGCGGAGTGGCTGGGCCCGTGAGCCATGGCCGCTGAGCCTGCGCGTCCGGAGCCTGTGCTCCGCAACGGGAGAGGCCACAATAGTGAGAGGCCCGCGTAACGCAAAAAAAAAAAAAAAAGTATGCAGAGTCAGACACAGCAATTTTGGAAAAAGGGAAAAGATAACTGTTGAGGAGGAAGCCTGGACTCTCCACACCACACTACCGAACGGCCAAGAGTAAGGGGTGGGGACACCCTGAACAGAGCAGGGAGCCTTAGGGACCAGCACAAAATGTGTGTGCTGCCCGCAACAGAGAAAATGTATCTATTTACAAAACATATATATGTGTGTATATATATATATATATATATATATATACACACACACTTTGTGTGTGTATTGGAATATATATGCACAGTTTTGCTTTCCATAAACATTTATGTGTTTTAAGTGGTACCATATTACATACAGCAAACTCTGCAAATTTCCAAGTTTCACTCAATGACATGTATTGGAGACCTTTGTACATCAGTATATACAGATCTCTTTCAATCTTTTTAAGTCCTACATAGTATTCTATCATACAGATACACTGTCATTTAAACGTCCTCCAATTTATGAGGATTCAAGTCATTACCAGTGTTTTCCCATAAATGCTGCTAGGACCATGGTTCCCAAACTGTGCTGGGTACTGTAAACACACAGGAGTGTCATGACTATTTTTAAATTTCGAGGGAAGCAGAGTAACAACTGTCAGACACCACACAAACTACTACTACAATACTACTATTAAATTTGGGTCTAACTACTTAACAAATAGAACTATTAGATATTTTTTTGTCCTAGGGTTCGCCATGAAAAAAATCACCGAGACACTAAAAATGCCGTGAACCACGAATGTTTGAGAATCTCTGTACTGGGAGCATCCTCACATGTGCCTATGTACGCAAAATATCTCCGAGGGAAGGTCCTAAGAAGTGGCTTGTTTTTGTTGTATTTTAATTAAATTGAAACCCATATTAAAAAGAAGTACTTTCAACCTATCCTTACCTGTTTTTTTTCCTTGAAAACATATTTTACAAACTTATTCTCAACAAGTCCTCAGCTAGAAGACTTCCATAATTCAGTTTGGCAGTCATATTTACTGCCATTGTGAATTGGTGCATCTCAAATAACTTTTATTCCTCAAAACTTTATATTTTAAAAAACCTATGACAGTTATATGATTGCAGATAATATAATTTAAAAATACACTTACTTTATATACGTGTTGACAGAAAGAAATGCAGAATATGTTGTTTCTTGATTTTTGTGTTTTAAAAGTTCAAATGAATGAACTGATTTACCAATAAATCATAATTTGCTTATGTAATATTTATACCAGTAGAGTTTAGTAATGAACATAATTTCAGCAGACTTCTGAAATTCCTGGATTTCAAAGTTAAAGTCTACTGTTGGTGCTTCATTTCATATGCTGAGAGATAGACAGTCTAGACATTCCATAGAAACTGACAACATGCTGGGAGGTTACTGTGAAGAGTTCAAAAGAAAAGGTTCCAACTCCAAGCCAGACTTTATATTTTCAATGATATATACCCAAATATTTAAGAAGCAATAAAATTCAATGATTTACCAAATCACTATACAATATCATTAGCTAGTAAATCTGAGGACAAAGGTCTCCCTAAACCATGTCACAGAATGTTCCTACAGTGGTTTCCATGGCTTGTTAATTACACACATTGCTCAAGAGTCATGGGCATTAAAGAGGCAAGTCTATCCTGCTATGTTTTATTATCTCTATCATTACTGCTGCTGTTTCCTCAAGTATTTTCAGTAAATGCTTGTCAAAGACTAGTTTAGTTGGAATTTAATCATTTTTTTAAAATCACTGGTTATCGTCAGCCTTAATGTTTCTATCACTAGACACAAAGTAAAAATACTTATTACCTGTATTACCTGAGACTCTGTATAAAAAGTTAGTATTATGATTTGCTGAATATTATGCTTGATAAAACAGTTGTAAAAATATTTTATCATAGTATTCTTCTGACAAAGCAATCCAGAAGGAAATTCTTATCTACTCATATGACGTTTATCTTTTTTACCCGAGTTATGAGTGAAACCAAAGGGAATGGGAAGAAAGCTCTAAAAGAATGAACATGGTCATTGTGCTGGACTGAGTGCCTTTCTAGTTTTAAAAGTAGCAGTGACTTTCTGGTTTTAAAATCATCCAAATCCCAAGTAAGCAACGAGAGTTACTTTTACCTACACTAAGACAGGATTCCAAGATGATGACTGTGGCAGTTTCTAGATATATAGAGATGAGTCATAAACTGAGACCTAGGTGCCCCCAAGATGCAGAGTCTTTTACGTGGCTACTCAAACATTATGAGTTTACATGAGTTGCCTATGAACTCTGTGAACTCGTAAGCTATAAAGAAAGGGTCACTGTGTTGTGTCCAAGATATAACAATAATGGGCCTCTCATGTGGACTTTACTCTGAGTTTCAACCAGCTTGCAACAGGCTTGAGATCCTTGTTGACATGTGACCTAGTACCCATGCTCCATATCAAATACAGACAGACCACTCCAGTTGTAAGTAATACCAGTACCTAGCTTAGGAATATCTTTATACTGTACATTATACAATGGGGGGGTGCAATATGCTTAATATAACATTTAAAGAGTTGTCAATATCTGTAATGTAGGGGAAAAGGTAGCTTTAATGCATTTTTAAAATTATATTACTATTGCCTTTTTTTGTAAACTTAAAGAATATTTTCTCACTGTAAATTGATTTTTTTTTTTTTTGCGGTATGCAGGCCTCTCACTGTTGTGGCCTCTCCCGTTGCGGAGCACAGGCTCCGGACGCACAGGCTCAGCGGCCATGGCTCACGGGCCCAGCCGCTCCGCAGCATGTGGGATCTTCCCGGACCAGGGCACGAACCCGCGTCCCCTGCATCGGCAGGCGGACTCTCAACCACTGCGCCACCAGGGAAGCCCTGTAAATTGATTTTATTTGAAAACTGAGCATCTCGGGTTTTTGAAGCCAAGTGCTGAGAAGGCATAATGGCTTTCTGAGCCAGGATCTGAAACTCAGTTATTAGAGCAGTGGTTATATTTATCTCTAAGATGACTTGTGGTAGAAAACAGGTTGACATTCATTCATCCGGATTTACTTGCACCATATAAAACTGGATCAATTTCTCCAAGTGCCTTAACTTCCCTCCTTGGAAGCCATAGAGCAATAACTTTCAATTGGAGAGTGATAAAGCCAAACCACATATCCATATTGTTGAGAGGTTTAACTAATAAGTATGTTTTAAAGACACTTTATGTAATGAAGAACTCTTTCACTGGAATAATAAAAATTGTAGTGATTTGCCTGTAAAGCCATTAAGTATATGTAATGATATAACTGATAGACACAAAAATTCTAGAATATTGGCTTTACTTGATAATATAAGAAATTTTATAATACTGACCTTAAAAATCACTGAAAAAATATAGTATTCAAGAGAATTACATGGTATTAAATATGATAAAATTCTGATCCATTGCAGTCAGAAGCTACACTCAAAATATGCCAAAGGCCCCCAAGTTCAGGGCTGGGAGAAACAGGACACCAGAGCTTTAAGGAACAGCTATGTTACCTATTGTTCAGTATCTGTCCTAACTGACCGTGGAGGGAGACTTCATCCTAACCTCTGGCTTTCTACAGAACAACCAGGGCAAAAGAAAAAGAAGATAAAAAGTGACAGAATTCAGAAGGCCAACTAGAAATTAACCTTTTAGTATGTCAATTCTTACTCTTAATGGAGAAGAAAAGCATTCAGCTGCCTCTGTCAAAACATACTGGTCTCTTCTCTGTGCCTCTATAACTCTTTGTATTCCTCCTCTATAACCCTTATCACATTATCATAGGAATTGTGAACATGTCTGCTCTCCTTATCAAATTCTGAGTTCTTTGTAGACTAGGTCTCATCCATCTCTGTCTGCCTAATGCCTGCTACCATTAAGTTCTGTGAATGAATATATAAAACAAAATAATATGAATATATAAAAACAAAATAATAGAATATACACATTGGATCTGAAAAACAGTAATAAACTCCATTTCCAGAACTTTACTTCTATAATACCTATACCTTAAAAATATGTGTAAAAAATCTAACTTAAATTTTAGTTTTAAAAATGTGTTATTCGCTTCCTTCCTCCCTCCCTCCCTCCTTCTCTGTCCCTTATTTACTATTCAGTGAAAAAGTAGGAAGGCAGCCTAGCAAGATCGGCTACTTATAGGTAAATTCAACAAATAATATATTGAGATAATGGAAGCCAGTTTTCCTACTGTCAGAGAAGGAAGGTACAAATATGGAAAGAGAGAAAGCTATAATGAATTCTGTGGTGAAAAGAAATAGGAATTGGAAGTACTGGTGTGCACTCATGGATATAGATTAATAAATAAATATGTGTGTATAAATATGTATACATATACACATATATATGGAGAGAGAGAAATAGAGAAATGGTGGTATGTATGTGTATAAATTTCCTTTTTCCACTAGAAGACCCTAGAAGCAGTAATACCCCAGTAATAAGTATATCTTGCACCCAGATCTTAGTTTAGATGCCACTCTCCTAAAAGAAATACAGCAAAATGGCTGATCTGAGGGCTGGTACAAAGAGAGAACAGGATGAGCTTGACTGTGCCAGAAAGTAAGGAAGTACTCAAAGAATGATGGGTATGTGTCAAGAGGACCCAGAAGGCAGCCTGAAGGGGCTCCTACTGGTCAAATCTGGGACAATTTGAGCATCCAAATAAATAATGACAGTACTGAATTATAGCTCATTGAATAAAATAGGAATTCATGAATCCTAATGATATAGATAGCTAAATAATGGGGAGAAAAGAAAGCTCTTCCTTACAGTTTAATACTAAGTAATGTAGAAGGAATGAAGGAATGAGAAAATCAACATTTCTCAACCAATTTAGTAATAATCAGGCAAGAGATAGTAATTGATGCTAAATCTAACTGATGAGTGTGAGCCGAAGAACAGGATTTTACAGTCTCAAAAATTTCCTCCTGCAAAATAATTACTAATTCCAAAATGTCAAAAAATTCATACTTTTACAGTAAAGAAACCTCAGAGACACCATCTCATTCAAGTGATCAAAGTGAACATCACCAATAATGAAAAAAATTGACACCATGTACCACATGACTGGATGCAAGGAAAATAGCAAACCAACACTTCTGTGAAATTTTGTCCAAAAAAATGCATGACATGGACATAATTATGAGGAAACATTAGATAAACCCAAGTTGAGGAACAGTCTCCATGATAACTGGCCTATAATCTCCATAGCTGAGAAAGTCAAGGAAGAATGAGGAACTATTCCAGAATAACTGAGACAACCAGGTACCACAGTTGACCCTGTACTGCATCCCATTCATGAAGGACATTATTGAGACAACTGGCCAACCTTAGAAAAAGTCTCTGGGAAAAGGGTATACAGAAGTTTTTTGTACTATTCTTGCAACTTTTCTCTCAGCTTGAAATTGTTTCAAAATTATCAATAAAAGTGAAAAAAAATGTTGTAAAAGTGCAATTCTTTGACTCCAGTGATTGAATATCCCAAGAGTCAAGCTCATATAAGAAATAATCTGACACATTTGCACAACCAAGTTTAAACACTGAACAGTGAGTGGTGACTCACCAAATACCTCAACTGTGAATTACTACTGTGTACTGTCATTATGAGTTCTTAACATTCATCTAACACCTACATTATTGTATATAATATAGCAAAAGTAATGGTTCCCTGAAGGAGCTGTTCTAAAAACTAAAAACTTACATATACATAGGCACATATCCAAATATAATGTTTATAAGGGGATGGAGAGCCATGGGTCAGATCTCACAAAGACCAAACTCAGGCTACTCCTCTCCCTTTTATTTCAGGTTGAAGGAGGTGTAAACCCAGGTGTTCAGACATTACCAAATTACTGCTCTGTAGTTTGAAAGGAATGATGATGACATCCTGTTTGTGGTCATGGCCAATTGAGTATGACACTACACCTGGGCAACCCCAGGCCATCAACATTTCAGCAAGGCTGTGTAATTAAAGTGGTGACACTTGTTGCTTAGAAATATTGGTGACTTCCAGGATACAGCAGAAACCCTCTGTCCACCTGACTTTTGGTTTCAAATGGGGTCAGAGGAACCCAATAGAAGCAGAACCTGGAGAAACCTGGGCAGGCTGCTGCTCCTCCCTTTGAATCAGAGCTCCCTGAACATTCCACTCCGCAGCCAGGAGACAAAATTTCAGTGCTGAATCTCAAAACATCTCTTTAATTCTCTCATGTTTATTTATGTCAAAACCCCCCCTTCCCTCTTCCAACACTGAGTTTCAAATAAACACTTGTTTATTATTATATAGACCACAGGTTGCCGTATATAGAATTGGCACAGATATAAACAGTATCATCTTGGAAAGAGCCCATTCAAACTGCTGAAGAATCTCTGAAAATTACACCAATTGACAGAAAGTCAGGAATTGCAGAGATCTTCTATGCAAATCCTATTATAAATGAGGCACTTCAGAGAAAATTTTATTGGTGAACTAGTAGTAGTAGTAATTATAATAATAATACTCTATCAAGTCAGAAATTACAACATTTTAAACCTAGGGAATTCAAAATAGTCACTCTAGGGTATATGGGAATCCAGCTGTTGCTCAAAATGTGTTACCTAGATTAAAATGATATCAAGAATTAAAATATATTTGAGATGAAATTGAAACTTTAACCTAATAATTATAAATGTCAAGTACTAGGGCATGGATTAATGAGTAGAACATCAATATCAATTTTATTACTTTTTTAAATGACGAAAGCTCTGTTTCCCACACCCTCCAATCCATGCCCAGGCTTGTAGGCATACATGTATCCCAGGATATGGTGAAATAAGTGATTTAAGCATTCAGTATATCTAAAAACACCCCCAAAATGAGAATACCATATTAGCTAGGAAACATCAAATTAAAGGTAGAATCTGTAGTCCAGAAAACAACTTACTTTGATTCTTTAAAAAAAACAAATTGATTAGAAAATAAGGAATTATAAAGCACTAAAATTTATCTTATACCTTTTTTTAAACTTCTCATACTTGTGTGTATATGTATGTGTGTGTTGTATGTGTGTGTATGTGAAATGTTTAATCTGTTCATGTATAAATAAAAAGGATTCATATTCTAAACTAAACAATTGTACAGGCCAGTGGTAAACATCTCTGAAAAAAACATCTATGAACATCTCTGAAAACAAAGTTCAGCTCAAGCAACTTTGACATCAGTGAACATGAACAATAATAAAAGTTTTAACTTTTTATTATTTACACTTTGTTTTGTATGTAGCAGCAACAGGATATATAAATGCTGCTATATTTGTAGTAAATATAGCCTGAATAGAATATATCTCTGTAACATAAAATGATGGATCTACTTTCTGAAATTCAAGAGGCCTAGATTCAACACAGAGCCCCACCAAACCGTGTGACCTTGAGCAAGTTCCTTAACCACTTCAAGCTAACTTGCTCTTCTATAAAATGTGACTAATAAAACTATCTACTTAAAGGAATGCACAGCTAAATTTAAGTTCCAAATCTAGATCTAAAATAATCAGGATCTTGGGGAAAAGAGCCTAACACTGATATGTCAGAGGGACTTCAGGGACTAAGAAAGTGAGATAAAAGCAATAATTGAAGCTAGTAACTAGACAGAATTTAGATCAGGAAGGTAACAGTGGAAATGGAGATGAAAGCCAACTTTGAAGACATTTTAAGAGAAGAGATGATAAGAGAAAGAATTTATTTAAGATCATCTTAAAATGTGAATCAGATTTATGTCAATTCTTAAAACTGTAAAACTTTCCTATTGCCTTTAGAATTAAAATTAATTTTTTTTTTTACTCCTTTTCAGACCAACCTTCCAGCTAAGAGAAAGTAGAAAAACGAGACAAGTTTTGTTTTTAAATCTATTTGAAAGGATCGGAGAGCTACAAAGACATTGAGGATTTGAGGGAAGACCCAAAAGGAAAAGGAAACCCAGAGAGATAATCTACCCTAACCTTTGTTAACTGCCAGAAAAATAAAAAGTAAATTTTCTCTGGAGAATGATGACATCCCATAGAGCCCCAGACATACTGAAATTGCATTTATATGTATGGTAGTCAGTCAGAAGAAAACCAGAAATACAAAAGGGCAAAATTTGATTAAAAAACAGAAGACAGACTTCCAGATAACCAAATGTTGGTGTTATCTGACAGGCGCTTCAAGCCATAAATTCAAGAAGCTCTACAAATCCCAAGCAAAAGAGATACAAAGAAACCACCCCTAGACATATAATCAAACTGCAAAAATTAAAAACAAAGAAAAACCTTGCAAGCAAACAGAGTATAAGACATACTACCTTCATAAAAAGCAAAAATTATGCTAAGAGCTGACCTCCCAACAACAACAAAGCAAGAAGACAACAGAATGACATACTTTAAAGTACTAAAAAAAAAAAAACAAAACCAAAACCTCCCAACCTAAAATTCTATTACATAATGAAAATGTCCTTTAACAATAAAAGCAAAATAAGTATCTTCAGAAACCAAAAATGGATGGATTTTTTGCCAGCACATCATACTCAAGAAAATATTAAAGGAAGTTTGTCAGGCAGAAGGAAAATGATCCCAGACTATACCCCAAGAGATTCAAGAAAAAATAGAGAGCAAAACGAATACACAATAAGTAAGAACGTGGAAGATCTTTAACCTGTGGAAATAAAATATGCAACAATAACCCATATATCACAAGTGAGATAAATGCAGTTAAAAGTGTTTTGTTTTGTATTGTCCAAAAAGTGGAACTGGCAAAAGTACTAATTTATATTAGGCTTCAGTAAATCAAGGATGTATGTTGTAATTATAGTAGAAGAATAGAAGAAGAATTTGTACCAAAGTCAATAGAGGGGAAAATTAATAAATGCTTGCTAAATTGAAAAGAAGGGGAAAAAGGACGTTAAAAAAGAAACAAAAATGGTCAAACAAATGTAAAAATATTATGGTAGATTTAAACACAAACAGCAGTAAGTTGTAATCAAGTGTATAAAGAGTGAATAAAAGCAAAAAAAAAAAAGCAAAAATAAGTACTCTCATTAAAGACACAACTGTCAGACTGGATAAATATCTTCTCCTGATCTTTCAGCTTCACATCCTGCCATTCTCCTTTTTCTCACTAGTTCTCACCATACTAGTTTACACTCAGTTCTCAACTCCATTAAGTGATTTTTGATGTCAGGTCCTTTGTTCCCTCTGCCTGAAATCCTTTTCCCTCTAGTCTTCCCATAGCTCTTTAGATAGATCTGAAAAACTCTTCTTCAACTACTTTATCAAAAGAAAGTCAGCCATATGGTTTTCCATTCCTCAGTCCTTTGTTTCCTTCATAGCACTTTTCACATTTTATATTTATTTTGCTTATTAAATTGACTCCCCCGTTAAAATTACGCTTCATTCATTTGTAAATTATGTATGTATGTAAGTGTTTAGTATGTGCATGTGCCCTGGAGTGTTTCAAGGGCTAAGGATATAGCAATGGATAAATCCCCTGCCCTGGTGGAGCTTACTTTCTGGTGCAGGAGATTATCACCATTTTAAAGTGAGAAGGCTGTGCAGCTTCCAGAAATGAAGTAACTTGCATTCCGACCCACAGCTAATACATGTCACGATCATGATTTAAACTCACCCTGTAAAATTTTAAACAAGCACCCAGCTTTTAGCATGGGAAGTTGCTGACAGAAGGACAGAGCAAGAAGGACAATTTTTGTCTACCAAATTGAAAGACAAAGTGTTTTACTTATTTATTTGAATAATCAAATGTGTCAGGGATTTCGTACAGTCCATTCAGCACTGCCCATTTTCTTCAGGAGTTGCTCCGGTCATATGCCTTTGATTTTTCTTTATCATACCTGTTAGTCCCAAAATAATCGGGTATGATCACGATCACTAAAACCTGTGACACTCAAAGTTCCCAAGAGGATTACAGAAAAACAACATTGTAGGCACTAGTTAGGACTTCTCTAAATCTCTAACTGGTCTCTATCTTTTGTGAGATGGGCAGAACTCCCTGAGAATTTCTCGGACATTTTATGCCTCTTAGCGTAAAGTATATGCAAGTTCAAGAGAAGGAAAAGTACCTATTCCTTTCCCCTGAGCTCTCTCAGATTTCCCCTAAGCCATATGATCTGAAACATCCCTGGATTACACGTTTCTCAGTTTAGTTATTTTGACGTCAATGTCAAGCCAATGAAAAAAATCCCATCACATAGAAGAAAAGAGATCAAAAGTAGCCAGGTAAATTTCTGCTACGCCAGTTCTATTTATGATCCCTTTATTTTCACCACTCTAAGTGGTGACATGACATCCCTCTGTCATGTCCAACAAAGCAATGGTTTGTAAATCTGGCTGATCTAGGCATGTTAAAAACCTAGAAAGAGTTAGAATATAAATTATTCTAGAATATAAATTATTCTAGAATATAAATTATTCTAGATCTAATTTATAGAATATAAATTATTGGCTCCATCCCCTAGAGAATTGATTCACAATGTCTGAGATCGAGTCCAGGGATTTTAAAATGCTCCTTAAGCCATTCTGAAGTCTAGCCACTTTGGAAAAATGTTGTTCTAGGGAATTCCATTTTGTCATTGACCCATTTCAGGGTATCTACAGATAGATGATGGATTAAGGGAAATAAGCACTTCTCATATTAATATTGAAAAATTCATTGGTCCACTGGAAGCCCATGGTTTCTAATCACTTGCTATTCAGTTACTCAGTTTCTGCATTAAAAAGAAAGAAAAATAATGACTTCATATTCTTGTTGACATTACATAGAGCTGCAATAGGAAGGCAAGAGTCCCTTTTCAATCAGAGACTGTTCTGTATCAGATGTTTTCAAATGCAAACTCCATGAACTTAAATTTTCACCAAACAATTCTGCAAAGTATGGGTCTCAAACTAAAAATGAAAAACAGGGCTTCCGTGGTGGCGCAGTGGTTGAGAGTCCGCCTGCCAATGCAGGGGACACGGGTTCGTGCCCAGGTCTGGGAAGATCCCACATGACGCGGAGCGGCTACGCCCGTGATCCATGGTCGCTGAGCCTGCGTGTCCAGAGCCTGTGCTCCGCAACGGGAGAGGCCACAAAAGTGAGAGGCCCACGTACTACCAAAAAAAAAAAAAAGAAAGAAAAACAAAAAATTGCCTAGAAAAGTATTTTTCTTGATTGAGGAAAATATTCATGTAGCTTAGTTTATAAAAGAGAGGATTCTAATGTATGGTATGTAAATTATTTTTAATCCCAAGTTGATTTTTTTTTTTTTGGCCATGCCATGCAGCTTGTGGGATCTTAGTTCCCCACCAGAGACTGAACCCAGGCCCTGGGTAGTGAAAGAGCAGAGTCCTGACCACTGGACCACCAGGGAATTCCTGAATATTTTAACCATACTGGAAGAACTGTATATACTAAGTAAACCAGAATCAACATTTCTAAAAGCAAATAAAATATTTTGTGAAACAAATGTACCTAAACATGTACCAGGTGGTGGCATAACCACACATGAAAAAAAAAAAACAAATGAACAAGAATTTTACTGTAGTGAGATATATTATAATTATCCCTAGTGAGGTATAACCTAAGGACAAAAGAAACTACAACTATTGTTAAACCACTTACAGTAATCAGATTCTTGGTAGTAGTATTATTTTGAGAATGTAGTGAGATTAAAGTGGAATAAAGCAAAGGAATAAGTGTGTGTCACGGATAACCAGGATTTTTGGCATAGGTGAAAAGAGGTTCTAAGTAGTATCACTGAGGTTAAATAAAGACCCTACCATTATGAATTTTAAGCTTTGAATTGGAACTATCAGCGACAACTACTGATGCATCTTTTTAAAAAAGTCCTATTCCATTCACTGAAGAGGCCTAGGAACAATGAAAAATTCAGTGGTTTACACAGAGGACTCTTCATACCATTTCCCACTAAAAGAAACCTGGGATCCTAGAAAAACACAAGTCTGGTAAGGCAGGAATTTCTTATAAAACCAGAAAGTAAAGAAACTATTAAAGATTACTAGGGTTATGTCAAAAGAACTTAGTTTTTCAAAGATAGGACAGTTTAAGCATGAATAGGGATAATAACTGCAAAGGATTGAAATATATCAAATATGTTTAAATGTGTAAGGTTATAATGGTATTCAAAATAAAACAAACCTCACTGGTCACCCTTAGAAGTTGCTAAGGAATCAACTTATCTTGAAAATTAGTAAATCAAAAGAAACAAGCATTTATCTTGCCTTTCAAGAACTGAACCTCAGGATAACCAAATCATTGATTCCGAGCCCCCTGAAGTGGAAGCAGGGAGTCTTAAACACTGGACTGCCAGGGAAGTCCAGAAAGTTTCTTATCAATCAGTCCTGTCCAATGCAGTTATTTAAATTTAATTAAATAAGATTTAAAATTATGTCCCTCAATCACACCAGCCACACTTCACACACTCTATAACCACATGAGGCTAGTGGCTACCACATTCGACAGTGTAGATATAGAATATATCCATCATCACAGAGTTTTATTAGATGTCATTAAGACAATGACCATCAATGATTGCTACCAGCACAAAGAGACAACCAGACCATAGTACCTATGGATGGAAGTATAAAACACCACCTAAAACACCATCTAAAGTAGTCTTGAGGAAACCGAGAAAAGTGAGAGCACATACAAAGAACATGTTAAGCACCGAAAGGGAGATGCATTCAGCAAGATCCAGAGTGTGGGAAACTGTACAAGAATAAATTGCAGTGAGAGAGAGAGAGAGAGAGGGGAGAGGGAAGGGGGGGACAGGGAGAATAGGGAGGAGAGGGAGGGAAGAAGGGGGTGTGGTGCGAGGGGATGGAGAGGACCTATAGAGACATATCAACCAATCACAACATATGGACTGTTATTGATTTGATCTTGACTGCAAAAACTTTAATCGGGGAAATGTAAACTCTGAATAGATATCTGATTATCTTGAAGAAGTATTATTAGTTTTATTTTATATGTGATGATATTGAGAGTGTTTTTTTTAAAGGGTGCTTATCTTTTAGAGACACATGCCAAAACATTTATAAATAAAATATAATTTCTAGGACTCACTTCAAAATAATACAGGGGTGGGGGAGAGGAAAGGGGACAGAAAAAGATGAGACTGTAGAGAAAATGGGACGAAAGTTCATCATTACTGAAAGTACATGAGAGATACCTGGGTGTTCATTACAGTATTCTACTTTTGTATAAGCTTGAAATTTGTCATAATAAAGTTTTATTTAAAACTAGAGCATCATTGAAATCAATCAACTTCAGCATCTCCCTTCAACCACCCATGTTTTAGAATGCTGCACTTTTAAAGATATTTAGCACAGCTCACAAGCAAAGCTCCCTTCTTGTGTGTATATGTACATGTACATATAAAAAATAAATTTATAAGATGTGACACTTAGAAGATGGTTTCAGCTGGCATTGATTCAAGTTCTTAAACAAGGTTTTACTGGATGCCTACTATAAAGCAGATGTTGTACTTCTAAAAACGAACTTTTTAAAAAGGGCTGAATTTTATAGTATTGGAATTAAAAATTTATCAACTACACCATACTGCCTCTCAACACATACTGATTCGTACTGGTTAACAATAATAGCTACCATTCATTGAGTTCTTATCAAATGCTTGGTGGTGATGTTTACATTTACATTATTTCATTCAGTCCTCTCAAAATTCTATGCAAGAGTCTTCATTTTACCAGGAAGGTATTCATACGGTGAGAAGTTCCAAGGAACTTGACAAAAGGTCACCTGTGTAAGAGTGGGAGAGCCAGGATTTGAACCCTGATCTGACCTCAAATCTCATTCTGTTTTTAGACAAAACACTTAACATCCACCTAAACTAGCCTCCAAGATAGGTATTCTTGTATTTCTAACTTACATACACAGAATTTGACATATACTTCAGCTATGGTTTGTTGAGACTATTCTGATTGTCATATATTTTAATATTAACTTTGTGATTCGTTTACCATGCTATACTGGTTCATATTAAGCTTTAATTTAAGCATCCCAGTTTTCCATATAATGTGTAATTAAATCTGGTCTCTGAATCACATTGCTCTCACTCAGCTGGTTATTTGAAGTATATTTAATATCCTAAATTTTTTTATTGTGGTAAAATACACATAAAATTTACTATTTTTAGTTGTTTTTAGATGTATAATTCAGTGGCATTTAGTATATTCACAATGTTGCACAAGCATCACCACTATCACAGAATGTTCTGCTAAATTTAAACCTTAAATGTAAAATTCCAACCTCAAATGATGGTATACTCAACATTCCAAGTTCTATTAGCTAACTATTGAGTGTTACATCATCAAAAGTTTAAAGAAACATTCTTTTGTGTCACTGTTATAGCTGAAGAAACCATTTTGTTTACATCACTGAGGAAACTGTATTAAATAGAACCTTGCAACACTGTACCAAAGATCTCTTTCCAGGTCAACATGAATAATTAATGAAACATTCTTTAAGTGTCAAATGCCTTGTACAAACAAAAACATTCTAAGTCTGCCCCTTCCTTCTGTTCAGAAAGCATCATCCTTCTACAAATTAGTCATTCTCTGTCTACATACATATATTTATACTAATAACTCCACTTTTTGGCTTCTAATGATTTATTTATTTTTCCATGATTCTTAGTGAATCTATCTTTGTTGGCTACTTAAAGTGTACAACTATTTTTTTTCTAAATGTTTATAATCTATTTTAGAACAACTGTGGGCATGTAAAATTTAAAGCTCTTTTAAGTATCAAAGCATTTTTTTTTAACTAAAAAAAATTTTTACTTTGTTGATACTAATTTGGATTTAGAGTTGCTGTTCTTGATTGATATTTGGCATTAAACCAAATAACTTCAAATATAAAAAAAAATTTTAGAAATACACTTTAGAAAAGGTGTACCTTAATAATAATAATAATAAAAAACTAGATGTAAAAGCATTGTCTAAACTCTTCAGGGTTTATTTCAAGCCTCCTTATATCCTATCCTATGGTATTAACAGCTAGAATAGGTGGTGGAGAACCTGAACTTAGCAAACTGGAAAATTTTATGATGAGTTTTCTAGTTGAAAATGTGTTTTATAAATAAAAGCTAGTATAGTGTCCATGCCATTTTCTCTTTTCTTTTTGTTGTTCACTAAATATGAAACACTTAGATAATGTGGATTTGCTTATCAAATTCTTAGGCTACAAAATAAGGGTAACACATAAATTCTCAAGAGATAGTTAAAACATTACTATTTTACACAGGAGTACATAAAAAGTACAGGAAGGCTGAAAATCTAAACTGATTCACAGACTTTTCTTTCAGCAAGCTTTATTAATCCATAATGGATCTACTCATGTTTGTATATGATTTCATACAGTGAAGGGTTAAAAAAATAAAGGTTCTCCCAGAAAACAACCTTTGGTGCCTATGTCACACGACTATAGGACTGTGTAACCCAGCTTTCAAAAGTTGTTTTTCAACTACTAATTAGTAGCTTCATCAGAAGTGGAAGTACATACATTAAAATTCAAAGCCAAACACTGTTCTCCTAGTGCCTCAAGTAGTTTATTGGTAGTTATTATCCACATTTCCATGAATATAAACATTCTAAATGACTGTCACTAGTGCAGGTACATTTAACATGTGAAGGCTCCACAGGAAGCTACTTCATTTTATGTGAACATGAACCAAGTTTCCAAAAACTCCATTTAAAAAAAACAAAAAAACCCAAAACCAAACCCTGCTAGCAAAGTGCATTTCTTTTGGTTATCTTCAAAACAAACAGGTGTTGGTTTTAACACATAGAAATCATGTTGATTTGCTATATATGATCACAGGAAGCAAGTCTTTACCTGTAGATAAGAATTAGGTAAAGGTTTTTCCTCCTTTTAATTTAGAGGGTTTTTTTGGATTCCAAAGTAAACAGTACCAGTGAATTTTCACAAAACATAGCTTTGCTACTTTCCCCTTCATTTTCTATAACCGTAATTCTTATCTGTAGTACTGTATCATTTCTTCCTACCTTATAATCAGGACTAGACTGCCTGCATAACACTGTTCAGTTTGTAAACAAAAAATTAAAGCTCAGAGCACATAAGGACCTCTCTTACATTTTCACTGCACAGTGCATTAGGTGTTGGTTATAAAGCTTCTGCTTCTCTCAAAACACTACAAAAATATATGAAAAACCACATCTGTGTTCAGCCAGCAAATATAATAAAACAAATATTTTACAACTGGAATACTTTAGAGACCATGTATTGTAGTTACACCCTCTTGACTGAATTCATCAATTGCTTTCTTCATAAATCCATACATTTGTCAAAGCATATGCATTTACGATTAGTCTACATGCCCAAATTTACTATGTAAAAGAGTTAAGTAAATTATTTTAGGTTCTTTAACTGAAAGTGACTCTGACAACAAACTATTTCTAAAACAGCCCTAAATCCCCAAAAAGGTGTTTTAAACCTGACCGTGTAAAAAGATGCATAGCTATTTCTAGAAAGTAAAAGACTATACACCAAAACATGCTTTGTCAGAAAAACTAATCCATGCACTTGAATATGCCCCAAATACCTCTTTTTAAATTTTAAGTTAGACCAACTTAAACATCGTCTAGAATTAAGATACAGCATTACAGTATTTGATTCCAGAAAATGTCAAAATTCATTCAGCCAAACTTAAAAAGCCAAGCACTGCCTCCTTGTCCCTTACTGGTTGGACCAACGTGACCAGTATGACTGTATATATTAATCTACCTTAACATTTCCATTCATTAGCATAACATACAAAGCCTTGCATGCAATTTCTTTGCAAAGGCTTCCCCCCAAAAGATGTAGGCACAAAACACTAGGCAGACACTCTTCAAAGTTTTATTTCACTAACTTCAGGTCAAATTTCCACAGCTGTTTTCTGGTCAATTTTCTATCTTTGCTTGGCTTCCCAAAATGGTAGTACCAAAAGATTTGTGGGGTAGGCAGAAGAGGCCATTTTAAGAAGCACTGCATTTACTCATCTTCCACAAGGCAACAGAGTTGGACATCTGATTGTTCAACAAAACAAAGCTTTAACAGCATCCAGGAGGGCAGGCAGGCAAACCAGGATGTAGACACTCTTCCATTTGTCAAAATCAGACCACAGAAAACCTACTCCACACAGATCTAAAAGGTTATCACCATTCATCTTTTCTTTTTCTGCTGCCTCAACATTTTTCTTCTTTTAATTATCATATCATGTAGTTTCTCAAGTCCTTCCTTCAGTCCATCGCCTATGATTGCACAGGTGGGCTGCAAATGCCAGGGAGTTGATGAGCTCAGTTCACCCATTGCTAACAATTTCTCAATTTCTGAGAGAGACAATGAGTTCCTCAGGTCTTGTTTGTTAGCAACTATTAGCACAGGGACTCCTTGATTTTCTGATATCCTAGTTATTTTATGTAGTTCAGTTTTGGCTTCTTCCATCCTTTCAACATCAACAGAGTCCACAACAAACACAATGCCATCTGTGCATCTGGTATATGACTTCCACAGTGGCCTTAATTTCTCCTGACCACCTACATCCCAGAAGTGAAAAGTGACTGTTTTAGAATTTCCCAAGGTTACCTTAATTTTTTCCGTGTTAAATCCTTTGGTAGGTACGGTATTTACAAATTCATTGAACTGCAGCCTGTATAACACAGTTGTCTTTCCAGCAGAGTCCAAACCCAGAATGACAATGTGGAAGGACTGAAACGAAGGCAGGCTGGACAGGATAGAAGTCTGGTCTGACAGTCCATTCCCCATTTCCAGCTGCAAGGAAGTGTTCCAAATTGAAAGGCTTTCTTCTTACCGCGTGAGAACTTCTCTTCCTAGGGGATCCAGCTACCAGACTGAAGGGGAAAATGAGTAAGTTATTCTTGTGAAATAATGTGCTACAACTGCTTTTCTCTCTTCCTGCTAAACTAAGCAACACGAGGAACTTGGTAAATAAAACTTGCTTCAGTAAACAAACCCAGTGAGATAAGAAACATACGCGATCCAAGGTAAACGACAGAATAATCATTGCCGTTGAAATTCTTTAACATTCACTGAAATTGTAGTAATATGTATTTTTCTCTACCCCCCTGGGTCCCCAGACCTTTAAGACCTCATACCGGAGACAACCTAGTCACCAGCAATTCGTCCAAGTCGCAGTAACCACAGAAGTGCCTTTTTTGGCAGAAAATTTGTAACACATAATCTGATCTTCAGGATCTAATTGTACACGCTTAACAGCATACCCAAGGTCACTATTAGCCTCCGCGCGCCAACCGCCCCACCCCAAAATACAATGCTCTCACCTCCCGAATTGGAGCCTGGATCCAAATGAGAAAGCATTGGCAGGCTTTTCTACGAGGGGGCAGAGAAGCACCCCACCGCCGCTCAGCTTAGCTCTCCACGCAGCTCCGGCGGTTGCCTCACTAGAAACTGTGGCTCCAGACTACGACCACGCCCACTCCACACGGCCCACCCCTGAGCCCAAATCCCATTGGTCACCTGCGTCAGCGCGTCCATACCACACGCGCCCCCGCGCCCTAATTGGTGAGTGTAACTGCCGCTCCCAGCACGGCGGAGCCGGGCTCTCCCTCGGTCCACACGCACCACCTGTTGCCCTCAAGTTAGAAAAGAGGGCGCCTGCGGAGGGAGCCGAGCGACCCCTGCAGGGGAAGGGGAGCCTCGGCCGGTCGGTCTGGTCCCCGCCAGCCGGCTCGCTCCTCCCGCCCGGGCGCACCTGCAGCGCGGCCCACGGATGCCATGCAGAGGTTCTCACATCCGGGGCCCGCGGTCACCGCCGGCGCCTTAACCCTTTGTCCGCTGGCCGGAGGGTGCTTCCTGCGGCTGCGCCGGCCCACAGGAGTAAATGATCCGACCTGCGGCAGCCGCCGGGGCAGGCCCGCTGTCCTTGCAGCACGATCCCCTCACCTCGCCGCTCCGCACCCGGCCGGCTCTTCTCCCCGGGCAGGGCGTGGCCACACCAGCTGCCCGCCCCGCTGCGGCTCACCTGACTAACGTCCTTCCCTGGTCCGGACCCAAACGTGGCTCACTGCCGCTCGGGAGCGCGTTGATACCAGCGGGAGGGCGCCAGCGAGGCCTGGGCGGTGGCAGGGGACGAGACACCTCTTCCAAGGGTCTGGCCGGGCGCCGGGCTCGGGGCTGCCCTAACGGTGCTCGGCCGACCGCTACCGGCGCCTGCCACGGCCCCGCCCACTTCCCGCGCTAGCCGGCCAGTCGGGGGCTTGCGGGAGCCGGGTCTCCTAGCAACGCCAAAACAAGGTCACGTTCGAACAGGCCTAGCGCTGACTGGCTGCGGGCCAGTCGGGAGGGGCTTCCGGTCTCATCCCCGAGAGCCGCTGCTGTCTCAGACGCTTTCTGCAGCCGGCCGCGAGCTTCGGGCGGACGACACCCGGATCCCACCCTGCACCGCCTATCCTCAGGGCACCGTATGGCGTCCTCAGGGCGGTGGCCGATGACGTCGGGTCAGGGATTTCAGAGGACACCAGACAGGCGGGCCCCTTATATAACGGGGTGACTTGGACGTACCTCAGTAGCTGCCCAGACAGTCCTGGGCCAGCTTGGTGTCTGTAACACACACTCCTTTTGCCGAGCAAATAAATGCTCTCTGCCACGTGATGCTACCAGCATCTCCGTGAGGTGGCGACAGGTAGAAATATGCCGGGTTTTACAGATGAGGAAATCCACTGGCTGTTTCTAATAATCCAAGGAAAATTAGTGGTGGTCCTGGAACTTAAGTCTGCTAGTTACTAAATGCATAATGCTTTCCATTATTTCCATAATTCTGACTCTTAATTGCAGCTGTGTGCTTGACCCATAGATGTGCAAATATTTACTGAATACTTAATAGGCAGTAGGCACAATTCTATGTGCCGGGGATAGACTGGCGCTCGTGGAATATTGGAGTCTCATGAGAGAAAATGGAAGTAACCAAATTCCCACAAGAATAAATGTAATTACAAAATAGGATCATTGATAATTTAAGAGTACTTATGACAACAAATAAAGAGGAGTACTGACTTAAAGTTCTGGGAAATAGTTAATGAACAAACATCTTTTGGGTGG
Source organism: Delphinapterus leucas (assembly GCF_059928025.1). Lineage (NCBI taxonomy): Eukaryota > Metazoa > Chordata > Mammalia > Artiodactyla > Monodontidae > Delphinapterus > Delphinapterus leucas. The sequence goes on along the minus strand of NC_143137.1, from coordinate 65,519,484 downwards.
AGACTGAAAGATATTGGAAGAATTTTTATGGTGCACTTTTCAAAAAATTTTCACTTTTTAGATATGGACTGAAATTTCCTCAAGAAATTTCCTGATTTTTCTCAAGACCATTATTGCTATATTTATCTCCATTAAGACTAGCATAGGAACAGTACTTGTCACACTAGACTTTAAAAAATAACTGACGTAAAACCTAAAGACTAATAAGCACAATGCATGTTTTCAAAATAGCAACACTAATTTTGGAAATAAAGCTAGAATTCTCAAACGGCATATTCTATCAAGTTATTTATCTAGTATAAGCTAAGGCTTGCCTTATTACTTATAATTGTGGAATCTCGTTAGCCATTTACAATAATTAGCAAGCGAGTGATAAAGGGCTAGTCTCCTTTTCTTGGAAATTTAAAGATATTCTTTATTAAGCCGGAGAAAAACTTGCGAATTCTCATTAAAAAAAGAAATAAGAGCAAGATTCAATGACAGCTTTCTTTTTATAGTAGCTTTGAAATCAAGCAGGCCATATTAGTTGCATATTCCCATATTAGTTGCAGGGATGCATTACTGCACACACTTCGCTGAACAAAAAAGGATGAGATAGGAAAATATTGAGAGCTTACAGCCTTGCAGAATCACCTATACCAAATTGTACTTTAATGTTTTATACTAGGCTTATAACTAGAACCTGCTTGGTTAACTACAGCCTGTGGGTCAAATTCAAGAGATAAGAATGGTTTTTACATGTTTAAAGGGCTGCAACAGAAAAGACAAGACAAGACTGCAATAGAGACCATCTGGGGCCTTGAAAAACCTAAAATATTTGCTCTCAGGCTCTTTATGGGAGAATGATACTTGCTTTATGAGCAGTAACAACCATATGAAAAGGCAGCAAATGATAGAAAAAGTGATGAAATTCATGGAATACATTGTCTACTTTGTCTCACAGTCTTTCTATAGAAGGCCCATTCAAATATTTTATTTAGATGCTATGCCAGGAAAATGCTCCCTTTAGGCTATAGCTCATAAACTGTGTGCTGAGGTGCTCTGGGGTACCTCAGGGAAATCATAGGGCATGGGATATTTTAACTTTTTGAGGGGAACACAGTGACATCTGTTGGACTCTGTTAACAACTACAACTATTAAGTTGTCTGGATCTATCTACTGAATAGACAGAACTTTGGGGTATTTCTTTTGGCTTGAGGCACCATGAAAAAATTATGGAGACACTAGGAGCTCTGCCTTTAGTTATGGTTTTCCAAACTTGGCTAAAAATGAGAATCACCTCGTAGTGCTTGTAAAATACAAATTCCTGGTCCCTATTACAGACCTGCCAAATCAGAATCATCAGGAGAAGGGCTAGTGATCTGCATTTTCAACAAGTATCCTGGTTAATTAATGATTAGACATTTTGAAGAAATATTAATCTTAAAGAAATTTTATTATTAGAAAGGAAAAGTAAGCTTTCTCCTTTCAAATAACAAAACTGAGTAATTTACCTTGTTCCTCCTTTATGAATACCAGGACCCAGATCAAATCTGATGCCTGAGGCATTCTTTTTCTCCTCCATAATCTGATTTTCTACCATATACTTAAGCTAAGCATCCACATACTGCAACTAATGTCCTTCCTGACCTTTGCCACTCCTTATTTTTATATATTGCTGCTTCTTCCAGAATTTCTCACTTTATTTGTTTCAGTACATATTTATTAGAGTTTCCCAAATTTGAAAGTGTGGGTAAACAGAAGGCATGCTTTCTGGCGGAAGGAATTAGTTCAGTGGAGGTGCTAGACACCCAAGCACATAATTGCTATGATATCCAGCAGGACTTATGAGTAGTAAAATAGAAGTTATTATCAAGTCCTATGCTTGCACAAACTTTATCTGACAGAATAGCTTAACAGAAAATCATAATTTTAAACTGAATATTCAAAGAACTCAATATTAGACAAGGGGTAGGGGAACAGAATCGCAGGTAGAAGTAACACTACGCAGAGCATGGAGACATTAAGTTTATGATATGTTCAAACCCATCCAAAAAGAGGAGATGATAATTTCTCATGGGAAAAAAATAATGTGCTAGGGGCACTTTAATGGATAGGTCTTCCAGACAGAAAATCAATGAGGAAACAGCATTTAAACAACACTATAGACCCGATGACTCTAACAGACATATATACAACACATTTCAACAGCAGCAGAATACACATTCCTCTCAGACCCACGTGGAACATTACCCAGGGTAGATCATATGCTAAGCCACGAAACAAGTCTCGACAAAGTCAAGAAGATTGAATTCGTATCAAATATCTTTTCTGACCACAATGGTAAGAAACTAGAAAGTAGTAACAGAAGAAAAATTGGAAAATTCACAAATACGTGGAAATTAAACAACACAGTCCTGAACAACCAATGGATCGAAGAAGAAATCAACAGGGAAATCAGAAAAAAATCTTGAAACAAATGAAAATGTAAACACAACAAAACAAAACTTATGAGATGCAGCAAAAGCAGTTCTAAGAGGTCATTTATAGCTATAAATGCCTACATTAAGATAAAAGATTACATTACATTTCAAAGAACTGGAAAAAGAAGGATAAACCAAGCCCAAAGTTATCAGACAAAGGAAATGATAAAGATTAGAGCTGAAGTAAGTGAAATAGAGAATACAAAATTAATAGAAAGATCAACAAAACTTAGGGTTGGTGTTTTTAAGAAGATAAATTGGCAAAACTTTAGCTAGACTAACCAAGAAAAAAGAGGATTCAAATAAATAAAATTATAAGTGAAAGAAGGGACCCTGCAATGTATACCACAGAAATACAAAGGTTCGCAAGAAAATACTGTGAATAATTATACGCCAACAAACTGTACAACCTAAAAGAAATGGATAGATTCCTAGAAACATACGACCTACCAAGACTGAACCATGAAGAAACAGAAAATCAGGATAGACCAATAATGTGTAAGAAGACTGAATCAAAGAACTCCCAACAAAGAAAAGCCCAGGACCAGATGGTTTCACTGGTGAATTCTACCAAACATTTAAAGAAGAATTAACACCAATCCTTCCCAATCTTCCAAAAATTGAAGAGGGAAGGCACACTCCCAAACTCGTTTCATGAGGCCATCATTACCCTGATACCAAAGCCACAAAAGGACACTACAAGAAAAGAAAACTACAGGCCAATATCCCTCATGAATATAGATGCAAAGATTCTCAATAAAATACTAGGAAACCAAATTCAACAGCATATTTTCAAAATCATATAACATGATCAAGTGGGAGTTATTCCTGGGATGCAAGAATGGTTCAACATAAGCAAATCAATAAATGTGATATACCATATTAATACAATGAAGAATTATACATACACACACAGACACACACACAATGGAATATTATTCAGCCTTAAAAAATAAGGAAATTCTGCCATTTGCAACAGCATGGATAAACCAGGAGGTCATTATGCTAAGTGAAATAAGTTAGAGAAAGAAAATACTGTATGATATCAATTATATGTAAATCTTAGAAAGTTGAATTCACAGAAACAGAGTAGAATGGTCGTTGCCAAGTGCTGGGGGGCAGGGAGGTGAAATGGGGAGCTGTTGGTCAAAGGATACAAATTCCAATTTTAAGACAAGTTCTGAGGATCTCATGTACAGCATGGTGACTATAGTTAACAATACTGCATTGAAAGTTGCTAAGAGACTAGATCTTGATTATTCTCAACATACACACAAATGGTAACTGAATGATGGATGTTTTAACTAATCTTATTGTAGTAATCATTTCACAATATAAACAAATATCAAATCATCATGTTGTACACCTTAAACTTACACAATATCATATGTCAATTGTAACCCAATAAAGCTGGAAATAAAAAGATATGCCTAGGAAAAAAGACATTTTCCTGTGCCCCAAATAATAGCAGAAAAACAGATGCATTTTATGTTTCTGAAGTGTATCAGTACCATTCATACTCATGGTAATTTATTCACCCTTCATAATCGTATAGTCAGAAAGTTTTTTTGAGCTAGACTCAATTTTCAATTGCCTCTTGAACTCTGCCAAATACCCAGCATGTTCAAAACTTAATTAACACTTCATTATCATTCCTATTGAAACATGGCCCACCTCTTTTAGTCCTTTATTTTTGGTTTATGGTAATTTATTTAATAGCCCCAAGTAGTGAATTGGGAGATTGGGATTGACATATATACACTAATATGTATAAAATATATAACTAATAAGAACCTGCTGTATAAAAAATAAATAAATTTAAATAAGTAAATAAATAAATAAAAGCTTTATCTCCTCCAGAAAAAAAAAAAAGAACCCCAAGTAAAAATCTCAGACCTGTTGTAAAAATTCTCCTATGCCTCACTTATGATTAGCCACCAATGTCTCTTTAATCCATTTCTTTCTTTACATTCCCACTTCCACTGCTTACATCTGGTTCTCATGATGTGTCTCCTAAACGGGTTAATTCACCTCCTAACTGATTTTTCAGTTAATAGGCAGAGGCACTGGGATTTGTTTCCTATGTCTGGCACCAGAGTCTGTTCTCCTTTCAATTACATTCAAGGGAGTCCACATTTAGGTTAATTCACTTTGATCCACTGTAGCATAAACCCAGGGTATAATTCTGATAAGACTTTAAAAAAAAAAAAGATGTCAGAAGGGAAGTACAACCCAAAATTCACTTGGAATGAATGCCTAGATAAGAATTCACCTGGCCACAGGTCCAAAACCCTCCTCATTAACATTTTATGGTCAGCTTCAAGGTCTAACTCCACCAGGACAGACTGCCCCTTCCTCCAAGAGGACCTCCATGGGTCTCTGGACACCTATTTCAGGCCCAACTGCAAAGAGGCCCAGGGGTAGAAAGATGTCATGCCATGCCACATACAAGGCCTACTTTCTATGGCTCTACTTCCTGACCTTGAACCTGCCTCTTCTGGGATGAATGACAGTAAGAATGTCCAGTCCAACAAGATCCCAATAAGGCCATCACATCAGAATATATGAGTCCTGATTCTTCTCAGTTTTAAGTAACACTCTGTGTTATATTTGATTTCAACAGTCTAGTTCTGTTCAGTCCTTTTTAGATTTCTGCCATGTGTCCTGAACATCTTAAACCTCTCTGTCACAGGTTTCACGCCCTCTCGCTAGAGTGCTCCAAGGCTCAGTCCTTCAGTCTTTCTTCTTAGGTAATTTGATCCAGTACCAAGGCTTTAAACAGCCTCTACGCTCTCAAATTTGTCTCCGACCTGGACCTCTTCTGTGAACTCCACAACTGAGATGAGTATAAGCACCTCAAACAACCTTTAAACCTGCTCCGCAGACTCAACATTTCTCATCGTACCCAGTGGCAACCCAGTTTACCTACTTGATGAGAGCAAGAACCCAGGAGTCATCCTCATTACATCTACTCCACCAGCAAGCCCTGCAGACACGTATATCCACCACGCTTCTCATCACCCCACTGCTGTCCCTCTATTTCATGTCTATTGTTTCCCTGGTCTTCTCATATAGTTTCTCTACTTCTGGGAGAAAGCTTTCCCCCCAGGCTCAAATATCATCTCCCAAGAAAGGCCTCCCCTAAATACTTTATCTGAAGTATCTACCCTGCCCACCCTTCTCCACCATCACTCTCTATTCCTTATTCTGCTTTATCTCTTCTGCCTAGCACTTGTCTCTATGTGGCAAAATTTGTATTTGTTTACTGTGTGCCCTCATTAACTGTCCTTCTTTTCCACTGTAAGTTCTAGGAGGCAAGGATAATGTCAGTCTTACATACCACTGTATCCTCAGTGTCTACTGCAGTGTCTGGCACATAGTAGGAACTCAGTGAATTTATCAAATGAATATTTAATATCCTAAGAACTGCCCAAACAGAAACCCACAGATGTCCACAAAAACAAATAATAATTTCAAGGCACAATTCCATACAGAGAAAAACAGAACAAATGACTTGTACCTATTTATTCTTAAATAGCCAACAGAGCCTAGATAGACAACTTTGAATGTACCATTGTTAATAAGATAGAATGCTCAGCTTCTCGGTGTAAAATATCTGTATTAACAGTCATCTCAGTATTTTTAAGACTAATCATCAGGTACTTGCTGTGTTTTTATAACTAATGAACCTATTCAGGCGGTTTTCTCATTCCCAAGAGCAGAAGGACCCCAAGGAGTGTTCAGATCTTTACACCTTTTGAGGCAGAAACTAATTATAATTTGAGAGTAAGTATTTTCCTCTGCCTTCAAATCATTCATGTTTTGAATATTTTAGTTCAAGTTTCAGCCAGGTTTTTCTTTTTTAAGCATTTCCATATTTTTTGTTTGTTTTCACCCAATATTTGCTTCTTTGTTTTTTTTTTTTGCGGTACGCGGGCCTCTCACTGTTGTGGCCTCTCCCGTTGCGGAGCACAGGCGCCGGACGTGCAGGCTCAGCGGCCATGGCTCATGGGCCCAGCCTCTCCGCGTCATGTGGGATCTTCCCGGACCGGGGCAGGAACCCGTGTCCCCTGCATTAGCAGGCGGACTCTCAACCACTGCGCCACCAGGGAAGCCCCATGCTTCTTTGTTTTATTAGTGGTGGTCATCCTGTAGTGGGTGCAGGGTAGGGGGACAGTTATCAGAATGTACATGGTTAACATGATCACACTGTTCCCTTTGGATAAGAAATGAAAACCATTATCTTCATGAGTCAGGGAGAAGCAGAAAGTCCCCCTTTTCAATTAAGTATATCCTGGTACTTTTAACATCAAGGGTTCATATGAGCCTGGTATAAAATATGTAACAATCACTCTTAAAATGACTGGTTAGAACTATCATATATAATTGCAAATCCTCCCTCCTTTTGTCGAACACAGAATGAAGGGATTGGATAACTAATTTCAAATTCTCTAATCTAAAATGAACATCTGTAAACTTAGTGTGGAAAATTTCGTTTTTACTCAAAATAGAATTGATATCATAACATTTTGAGATGTTTTAATTAAGGTAAAACATTTTAATATCTAATGAGATGGTACATGGTAAAATATTGCCTCAAATATTCCCACATTATTAAAGAATTTCTAACAATTTAAAGTGTCTTTAAATGAGCTGTATGGATAAATATAAAACAAACAATAGACTAGTTCTCATTACAAAAAGTTACCTACTAAATAATTATATTAGGACAATTTAGAAAGACTATAGTCTATAAACTAGTGAAAATAATGGGAAGAAAAAGTTTTGTCACATTTCTCTTAAACCTATTTTATTTGTTTGTTTATGCACGTACTTAAAAACATATTCCACAAACGTTTGATAGAGCAGCAAGCTAGTACCAGAATAGATACTTAGAAAACTACAACTTGCTTTTTGCCCTAATGAGTGTGTGCGTGTGAGTGTGTGTGTGTGTGTGTGTGTGTGTAATGGTGTTGCAGGAGTTGACCAGGTGTGGCAGGTGATGATCTGGAAGAAAGACAAAGGATAAATAATTCAGTTTACTAATCCTGAAGAAGGAGTAACTAATTTATGATGGTAAACAATATAATAAACCACCTTTACATTTAACATTTAAGGGCAGCTTGGACTCTGGTTTATTTTAAAATGAGAAGTCAGGTAGAATCTTTGCTTCCATTCAATGAGTTCTCATGTACTGATAAAAAAAAAGCATGCTTTACTGGAAACTTTGTTCTTGATGAATGATAAGAAAAGATTATTTAAGAGAAAGATGACAAAGTATGCCACGTGTTTGAATATCAACATATTGCTCACTCTATCGCTATAAATAATATATTTTGGTTGCCTATGGAGAACATTACAGAACTTAAATGAGCTTTCTATTTTGATGCAGAAGTCCTAATTAAAGTCTAACAAGTAAACCATTAATACAAAGAGTCCTTTATACCTTATTTGATTTTAAATTTCTAATCCTTATTTTATTTTATGTTTTAGTTCACATTAAGGAAATCTTTGATCACATCTGAGATGATTATTGAATACTTCAATGCTATCACATGTATGACATCAGTTTTTTTACTTTAAGTAAAACAATGTTCAAGTTTCTGGGCATAGAAAGTGATCCCTTAAAAATATAAGTGATGGCTGATTAAATGATGTGTACAAAATACCATGTTTTTTTTTTTTTATAAATTTATTTATTTATTCATTTATTTATTTATTTTTGGCTGAGTTGGGTCTTTGATGCTGCGCGAGGGCTTTCTCTAGTTGCGGCGAGCGGGGGGTACTCTTCATTGCAGTGTGCAGGCTTCTCATTGCGGTGGCTTCTCTTGATGCGGAGCACAGGCTCTAGGCTCACAGGCTTCAGTAGTTGTGACTCGCGGGCTCTAGAGCACAGGCTCAGTAGTTGTGGCGCTCAGACTTAGTTGCTCCACGGCATGTGGGATCTTCCCGGACCAGGGCTCCAACCCGTGTCCTCTGCATTGACAGGCGGATTCTTAACCTCTGCACCACCAGGGAAGCCCACCATAGTTATTTTTTAAGAGGGTATTTTAATAGTAAGTGAATATAAAATGACTGCTAAAGCAACTTATCTTCAACAAACTTAGCCTAGTAAAGTTAAGATAACAATACTCCAACGTAGGAAGATATAAAGGCAGGGGTACATGTAATGCTGTGGAAATGTCTGATCACATGGGTTTATTTTCAATCAGGAAGAGCAGGCACACATCATGGAAAAGGTGATGTTGAAGCTGGACACAGAAAGAAAGCTTTGAGTGTGCTGGCGGAAGGCAGGTGAACAGGAGCCCAGAGAGGGAGCTCGTTCCAGGAAGAAAAAGGAAACAGCATAAGCAAAGGCACAGAAGGAGAGAATCGGGATGTGTTCCAAGGAAACAGCAAGTAATTTATGAACTAGTAAAAACATAGGGTTGTGTGACATGAGGCAAATTCAGAAAGAAAATCGACCCTTATATTGGAGTGTCTTGTATATCTTAGTAAGGAACTTGGACTTCAGCCATTGATGAGTACTGAATGTTACCTCCCATCCCAGTTAACTCCAAAATCTACGTTCTGTACTTAGTAGAGTGTCTGGCCCAGAGCAAAGACTCCTTAAAAGTAGGTGACAGTATTCTATTTCTTGACCAGAGTATTGGTTACATAGATGTGTTTAATCTCTTATAGGTTATTAAGCCGCACACTTATGATTTTGTGTACTTTTATGCTTTTTTAATGTATGCATTTAACGCTTTTTTTAAAAAAAGAATTTAAAAAAAAGTTTAAGATGCTGCAAAAGAATAATAGTGGATTGGGGTTGAACTAACTTTTGGAAGCAGTGGTTACTAGCCAAAACTTCCTTACCATGTAAGAAGTCACTGCTGACCTCCCAGAGAGTAGCTTCAGTAGAGGCAGAAAGAAAATTATTCAATTAAGCGTTAATAAAACAAGTCTAGGTATTATTAAAGGAACAAACAGATTAAATTTTGGTATAAAGAAAAAAGAATCCCTATAAATCCCCCTCCTCTCATGAGAAAGTGAAATTAATACTTCAGCAAAACGCACCACGTTTGCACTATAGATTTGCATGCCCCTAAAACACTCCCAGAATACTCCAATTTGTAGACCTTTGATTAGTGTTTTTGGCTTGCTTTCTAACCTCACCTGCCACACTTCTCTCATTGCCACTCCCCCACCCTTGTTCCTGTGCTCCATCTACATGGCACTACTTCTCCAAGTATTCTGTAGCATATTGTCGATGAAAAAATTAATCAGTTGACCTAAGAAAGAAATGGAAAATTTTATTCGAGCCAAATTAAGGGTTATAACCCAGGAAGAGCCTCTCAGAAAGCTTTGAGAACTGTTCCACCTGTTTGAGGTCAAAGCACAAAGTTTTTGAGACAGACGGCTGGCTGTACATTGAATGACATACTATTGACAGTTTATACAATCTAGCAAGTAGTGGGTCATGGGTCATCATGGCCCCTTGTAAGATTAAAAAGGAATGTTATCTTTTAAGGAGTTGTCTGGTTGGCGCCAGGAGAATGTTGCTCTTTATGGTTGAGCAGGTATTTCTGCCGACGGGGAGGTTGGGTTGATGCATAATGCAGATACACAAGGCACAGCAGAGGGAAGAGAGGGGGCCACAGGGCAGAGAGTTTTTATGTTTAAACTTTTCTTGTCTTGCCATAAAATACGAATTTTATTTCACAGTGTCATGCTATTTCATTACTCTGCACTTTTTATATGATGCCCGTATGTCCCATATCCACCCCTGCACTGACTCTTGTCCCCTTGGAGATCTGTTTATTCCTCAGTATAAAGTTCCAAAACCTGAATCTTGGTGAGGCTTCTCTAACTTTCCCAAATAGAATAAGTCACTCTTTTCCCTTGTGCCATTTCTAGTTCATGTACCTACCACTACTTAAGTACTGATCACTTTGAAATTCTTTGTTTTCACGTGTTATTCTCCTGCTAGACTCTGTGACCCCAATATATAGCACATTGCTGGTACAGAATTTACCATAGCAAGCTACCTTATTAGGTTGATTACTTTTTTAATCCAGACACAGCTGCCATTTAAAACTTGCAGGATGCCTTTCTGACTGGGGGTGAGTGTAAATCTCCTTGAGGTACATCTTTGGTTGGAAAGAAGCACTTTAAATGCCCCTTTTCATTAAATAAATGTAAGGCAATTAGGTAAAGGCTGACTGGGGAACAAGACAGAATAGGACCCTTTTTTATACATAGTAAATAGTACTGCCACTCCAGATGGAACTGTCATTTGGGGAAAGACAAAACTTTGTCTAGAGCCAAGGAACATCCTGGATGGAAAAGAAATAAAGTACATGTAACTTATTGCATCTTTCCATTTAGATTGAGATGGGCTCAACCAAGGTCTAGGGCAGGAATGGGCCAGAAGTGGGAACTTCTGTAAGAAAAGTGGGGGGATGGGTCTGCACTGTGACCCAGATTCAATACTAAGATGTAGATACAAGGAAAGCCTTGTTCTGGTGCACACTGTAGGTGAATCCAAAAGCACCCTACATCCTTTCTTTGTAACATGCTGGACTTACTCCAGATACAGGTGCATTCTTTCATGTCGTAACTATTGCAACCTCTGTGGAGATCTTGGTCGATAATCACATTAGCATAGTAGGTCCTGTTTGGAACAGCAAGCCTGAAGACCAAAATGGCAGTGACTGAAAATCAGAGGCACTAGAAGATTAGCCATATTATCCTGGACTCTATCATTACAAAGTATTTAGAGGTAGGATTGGCTCTTTAAGCTCCCATGGTTATGGGATCATTCAGGGAAAGAGGACAGGACCCAAGGGAAAGGTGTGGGTATTCCTGCTAACCTAATATTTGATCCTGAGGTGGCTGTATTTTGAAAAATAAGATTTGTGACTTTACTTGTTCCCCAAGCAGGTCATATCAGTCACAGAATAAATAGTCATCAAAGATTTTTTTCATTTAAAGACTGCCAACCTCAGATCTGTGCTTTAGGAAGATTACTCTGGTCAAAAAATGGGTAAGAATACAGAGAGGAACACTAGTTGGGAGCCTTGGTAAGACTCCTGATTAGAGCTTAATGACAGAAAAAATGGATTGAGGGGGAAACAGGAGTTAAGTAATCTGGAGAGAAAATTGACAGGTCCTAGAAATTGATTAGATAAATGAGATAAAGTAGGTGTCATATGGCTCTTATGTATTTAGCTAGGATAACTAGAAAAATGTTGGAACAGTTAACAGAAAGTAGAAAGCACACACAAAAAAATTAGAGGGCACAAAAAAATTAGGAAGCACAAAAGGTGAAACTGGAGTGGTAGAGAAGAAAATGAGCCTGAAATAAGTACGCAGGTTTGAAGAGGTGGTGACATAGGTGTACATATACAGAGCAGTCCAGCCCAGTGGTTTTCAAAAGTTATCAAAATCACCTGGTGAGGTATGTCTGTCTGTTTATTGCAGAGATTTCTGTTAGTTGGAATTTTTAGATTACAGTTAGATATATCATGATTGTTTAAGCAGGCTACACGTTTTGATTTACTCACAAAGCTGCAAGCTACTGTTGATTATAACGCTATCATGAAGCAGAAAGTAGCAGGAAAATAATGATTGCAAACCAGCAGCAGGCATTAAAATAAAGCCTGTTTTCTTGGGCAACAGCTGCTCTGTGTAGCTTTGTGTTTCCTATGTCAACAATTTTTTTAAGTGCTTAGTTGTATATAAGAATGCCAGGGCTAAAAGGAGTTCTGGCAGGGTGGGTGGGTGCAATACCAAGCAAGTCTATATGCAACCAAATCTGGATTTGCTTGATTTTGTATCTATTTTATAGCCATACTCTTATTGTCATTAAAAAAAGGTGCAGGAAAACTTACTTTTCTATATGACTAAAACTTTTTAGCTTCAAACTTTCTTATTTTTCATTGAAGTATTTCTTTTATTAGCATACTTCATGATAATGCATGGCCTCTTAGAAATACAACTTTAATTACAGTCAAAAGATTTTATAGTTTTCCCACCCAGACCTACTGAATCAGATTACCTAGGGGGTAAGGTCTTTAAAAACTTCTGGAATGAGAAATAGCTGGAAATCATCGAAGTTAAGGACAGAAGTCAGTGCAGGATAAATTCCCACCGTTTCTGGCACACATGCAGGGTAGGTGTGATTATTACACAACAGGGGAGGATGGAAGTTTGGAGGCAAGCCTGTGTTTTTACATGCATAGCAATTTAAAAAATTATACTACTTTATATAATTCTTCAGTTGTCAGGAAGAGATGTTGCCAAAACAGATGGGGGTCAGAAGAAAAGGTGTGTTTGCTCTGGCAGGGGAGACTGAGTCTCTGTTATACAATCCAGGTCAGTATGTATGAATATTGTGATCTCTGTGTACAGAACCAAAAGAGGGCTTGGAAGAAGGCTGAGGGGGAATTTGCTACTATCCAGCTACATTTAATCAGTACTGTTAAGTACTGATATGAGTGAGGGTCTTCCTTTCACTAGAAGGGAATCTAGGTCACCCCAGGCCCCGAAGGCTGTGCTATGAAAGTACAACAAGCTTACAGGGAAGATCTGAGATAGAAGTGGGAAGGGCACCCTCTGTAGATGGAACGGGATCAAAGGAAGACTCAAATGCAACCTTAGGTCTCATAAATTCTACAACTAGTCCTATACCTGGCAACTGACAGGCATTTAGAAAATATTTGTAGAATGAAAAAAATGAGCAAATTAAGTGTGCCTTAGAGTCTTTGTACCTCATTTCCTCCTTGGGGTGTTTTTTGGGCACTTCATTCAGTGAAATACCTTGAGATGACTATAGATATATGTGTGTGTGTGTGTGTGTGTGTGTTTGTTAAAATCTGACCTTAACAACTGATGCTAAACTATCAGTATCAAAAGACCAATTTGTCTGAGAGTAAAACTAAAATTATTTCTAAGCGTTGTTTATCCATATATATGTAAATGGTAAACATACCTGGAAAATATTAAGAATTGTGTATATTCTATTCAAAAAATGAAATTATCAATAATGGACATGGTTAATATTTTCTACTTGAACTTTCCATTTATTTAGTTGGAGGTTAGAGGTGGGCATTGGATTAGCTTGTAAAGCAGGAATGAAAGGTAGACTGTAATTGGATCTTGTGAAGTTCATATACATCTTGTAAACTTACAAGATATAATTATATGTAATAAAGCAAAAAATATATTTTCTCTTCTTTGAAGAAATGGATATTAAAATCTGGCTTCTAAAACTCAATTTCCTGGGTTTCCCTGGTGGCGCAGTGGTTGAGAGTCCCCCTACCAATGTAGGGGACACGGGTTCGTGCCCCGGTCCGGGAGGATCCCACGTGCCACGGAGCGGCTGGGCCCGTGAGCCATGGCCGCTGAGCCTGCGCGTCCGGAGCCTGTGCTCCGCAACGGGAGAGGCCACAGCAGTGAGAGGCCCGCGTACAGCAAAAATAAATAAATAAAATAAATAAAAAAATAAAAATCAATTTCCTTTTAATATTTTGAATCTGAAATGATAATTTCTGAACAATTTTAAAATTCCATTTGTTTAAAATTTACTCAAATATTAAGGAGTATTATATTATTGAATATAAAAGTTAAAAGTTTTAATAAATTCCCAGAATATAAAAGTATTTTGATATTAAAAAATGATATACAAGTGCTGATGGGAATATAAAATGGTGCAGCTGCTTTTGGCAAACTGTCTGGCAGTTCCTCAAAAGGTTAAACACAGAATTATTACGTAAGCCAGCAATTCTATTCCTAGGTATCAACCCAAGAGAAATGGAAACATATGTTCACACAAAAGCTCGTATATTAATGTTCACAGCAGCATTACCCATGATAGTTAAAAAGCGGAAAGAAGCCAAATGTCCATCAACTGATGAATGGATAAACAAAATGTGGTGTATCCATACAAAGGAATATTATTAGGCAGTAAGAATAAATGAATACTGATGTATGCTATTGATGTAACATGGATGAACCTTGAAAACATGATGCCAAGTGAAAGAAGTGAGTCACAAAGGACCAAATGATGTATAATTCCGTATATATGAAATGTCCAGTGTAGGCAAACCTATAGGAACATGAAGTGTATTGGTGGCTGCCTAGAGCTAGGAAGGGGGAAGGTTGGGGGAAAATGGTAACTGACTACTAATGGGCATAGGATTTCTTTTCAGGGTGATGAAAGTGTCCTAAAATTGATTTTGATGACGGTTGTACAACTGTGGAAAAAAAGGGGAGACAACAGCAATCTCTTAAAAACTAATCAGTGCAAATAAATCATGTTTCTTCAGAAAAGACTTGTACACTTGCCCATATACAAGGGTATTTAAATCTAGCACATTTATAAGAGTAAAAAAACCAATTATTTACAATATTCCAGTTCTTCAGGATATGCGTGTAGGCTATTATTCATGTTCAGAAGACCTAACATTTTAACTGAATTCATTATAGTTGTTTTACTAAAAAGGGAAAATACCATCAGGCTTTAATCAATCTCCTTGAGTTTTATATCAAAATATCTGGTCATCTGAAGAGTAATTGGCTGACAAGCAAATAATTAGCGTGTACTAGCTATCTCCAGTCACATATGTAAGAATTCACAAAACAACAGAATGTCTTTGAGGGGTTCAGTTCAGGATTGTGTCCACTATGTGTTTTCATCTCACAGATAATCCATTCCACATAAAGTATAAAAATAGCCCTGCTACAACTTCAAAGAAGAGGACAAAACAAAGATTTAGCAAAGGTATTTGGCAATCCATCGTGCCAGTGGATGGAGACACAAATCGCATTTTTTTGGCAGCTTTGTTTGTATACATTTTAATCCAGGCTGAACATGTGGACTCCTTACCAAGCCGAACACTCATGTGACTGGGAAAACTTTGGCATAAACACAAACAATGTTATGTATATGGATTCCTTTTGCAGACTGATATTTATGTCTTGGAAATTAAACATGAATTTATGCAAAGACAGAGAATATCAGTACATATGTACAATATTTAAAGACTGCCTTCTTGCCAGCACTGTACTAGGCCCTAGGGAATTAAAAATGCGTGATGATACGTATTTATAAAAAAAAATGCAAAAGAGATACAATATGCTCTTTAACCATTCTTATATCTCCCCACATATTACTTCATGATTTTAGTCCTAAACACACTATAAAATATTTAATCAAATACATACGACACTGAAATTTAAGTTTGCTTTGTTTTCCCCTCTGCATCTTCTTTGCCTATAACTTAAAGTGACTTAAAAAAGATCAGGAAGCCAGACTTCTCTTTTTCCATCCTGAGGAGCTCTGACAACAAATCACTTCACACATGGAAGGCACAAACTGTTGGCTCTTTCTTAGATTTTTGAGATATCCAAAATTATCCACTAAAGCAACTTTGGGGACTCTTCTGAGATCATGGAACTTTCTGCATCACCCACTAATCTTCTGGAATTTCAGCCTTCACTGAGGCCGGAATTAGAGGTGACAACATGGGAAGATCATTTTTTGTTTTTCAAGAAACCCTGAACTCCAACACCTTAGTCTGTGTACAGCAGTCAGCGTTCTTAGCTACCAACAAATGAAATCATTTTTAATTAGTTAAGCAGAAAGGCAATGTATAAAGATGTTAGGTAGCTCTTTGAATCTGCAGGAGGGCCTGAGAGCCTGGCTTAGAGGCTGCACAGCCAAGAACCATACTTGCCTCCCACCATTTACTAACAGCACCAGCAAAGATACCACTGCAGCAGTTGCCGGGTGAGGCTACCGCAGACCACACTGCCCACACTGCCCACACTGCTGAGGGCGAGCCCTGGACAACACTGCTAGAACCTTGGCCACAGGCACCTCTGTAAACTGAGTGCACCCACCAGTGCTCTCACTCAAGTGGATACCACAGCACTGATGCCACCAGCTCCCACTTCAAGTCTCATATGGTTGTTTAGGTCCTGTGCCTGCCCCCAGCTAACTGCAACGAACGATGGGAGTACCGGCCTCCAGCTTCTTTGTAGGAGATGGGCTCTCAAAAGGTGGGAGGGGAACATCAGCTAAAAGTGCCGAATGCCCTAAACAGCCTAAAATATTCAACGGGATATGAACAAACATTGCTTTTCAGGTTACTTAGCTGATTTGTGGACCATGCCTTCCTCCGCACTGAAAACGTAATTTCTACGATAGGCGGAGAGGATGGAAAAAATGGATTCTAATTAGTTATTCCTTCCCAACTGTGCTTTCCCCTAATGCAGAATTCTTTTGTATACATGTTTACTTATGTATTATTTTCAGCATCGTAAAATTTCAATGCCAGTACATGAAATTTTATAAAAATTTTTTTGGTATGTAATTATAAAAAGAGAGAAATAAGGGAAGCTGAAAATATGGCAAAAGAGTCATATGACTCTGCCTTCCTCATATGCCTGGCATGCTTCTGGGAATATGTAATTACTCAACCCATAAAATGTGGCACTTTCACAAATATCGTGGTTATAAAACAAATGGGCTTTCAACATCACTCCCCTCCTGTTTAAGTGTTTCTTTTCTCAAAACACCCCTCTCTCTACAGTGGTGATTTTAAACTTTATCTATTTGCCTTGAATGCCCATCTCATCCTGCCCAGGGCAGATCACTGTACCTCATACTCTGGCCACCATTCTCTTTTTCTCTAGTGTTGGAACTGGAGACCCTCCTACCTAAGTCTAATCTTGCCTGTGCTCTGGATTCCATCTTCTCCTGCTTATTTCACTGTCTCATGTGTTCACAAACTCTATACTGGCCATTCCCCCTCGGCACGTAAACATGCTCAAGGCTCTCACATCCTCAAAAACATCTTTCTTCAACCAGAAGTCTGTCTTCCTGTTGGTACCAAGCTTTTCATTGCCCTTACAGCCAAACTTCTTTCAGAAGTTTCCTGGACTAGCTCTATTATCTCACCTTGCAGTCCCTCTTCAGTCCCCGATACCCCTCTGTACTGCTCCCAGAAGTAAGCAAAGACTGTTAGGGCTGGATTTAACAATTAGTTCTTGGGTTTTATCTTCCTTGATCACTCAGCAGCTTTGAGACTGTTGACACGACTTTTCCCTGAACTTCTCTGAAACCAGAGTCTCTCCTTCCTCCCCTCCTTCTTTGGTCTCTTCTGCTCAGGCTCCTTGGAAAGCTTTATTTTCCCTACCACCTACCTCTTAAATGCCATTATTCCCCAGCCCCTGTCCTTGACCTCACCTTTTCTTTCTCTCCACACCTCCATGGGCTTCTGCATTTCCTCTTACGATTCCAAATAACATCTAAATGACAACGACTCTGAAATCTACATCTTCTCCGTGGAGAGATACACTCAGTTCCAGACCTGTGTTTCTGACACCTTAACTCTCAGAACCTCCTGGAAATCCCACAGGCATCACAAAGTCAGAATGCTCAAAATCGAGCTGCTGATTCCTCTCTCAAAGCCCACCTGTTCCCACGTCCATCTCTCTTCCTCACAGAATGATACACCGCCCTGCCAGCTGACTGAGGCACAAAACTGACATCACCTTTCACTCATCGAGTTTCTTTTTTTTTTTTTTTTCATCGAGTTTCTTTATATCCAGCCATTCGTGAAGCTCTTCCTACCGCTTTACCACTTCGGTATCTCTCAGAACTGTTCACTTCTCTCCATCCCTGAAGCGGTTACTCCAGTTTATGCCGTGACTGTCTCACATCTGGATGGCTGCCCAGTTTCAGCGCTTTCCCTGCCTCTTTTCCTGCCCGCTCCTGTACATTCTCTACACTGCTGCCAAGGGGCCTTTCTGTTATGCAAATTTAGCTGCTGGCTTCCTTATCTAACATCTTTTACTGCTACCCCACAGGCCCCAAGGATAAAGTCTAAACTCTAACATGTTTTAAGGTCTTTTGTTGACCGTGCTCCTACTTGCTTTGTCAGCCTTGAGTCACTCGCCATGCACCAGCCACTGTAGCACTGTTTCTGTTAGCGATTACATCCAGCCACATGTGAACAGTGACCTGAATAACTGAACTGGGGAGGGGGGTGACATTATAATTATTATTTACCATATCAGGAAATCCAGGAGTAGACGGTTCAGGGCTAGAACTGTAGCTCCATGATATCATCAACCTCCCAGGCTCCTTATTATATCCTTCTATGCCACCACCCACAGCTCCTGGCTTCCCTCCTCATGGGTACCTCACGGTAACAGGATAGCTGCTTCACCTCCAGCAGTACATCCCCATTCCAAATAGGAGATGAGGGATGAAGCAACAAGGATGAAGAGATAGCACCTACATCATGAAAGCAAAACCTACTCATAAATCACCTCAACATCTACTTACGTATTGACCAGAACTCTGTCAAATCAAATAGCCCTTAACTCTAAGTTAAACAAAAAAAATGTCGTTTTCTGTTTCTTTTTTTTTTTTACATCTTTATTGGAGTATAATTGCTTTAAAATGGTGTGTTAGTTTCTGCTCTATAACAAAGTGAATCAGCTATACATATACATATATCCCCATATCTCCTCCCTCTTGTGTCTCCCTCCCTCCCACCCTCCCTATCCCACCCCTCTAGGTGGTCACAAAGCACCGAGCTGATCTCCCTGTGCTATGTGGCTGCTTCCCACTAGCTATCTATTTTACGTTTGGTAGTGTATATGTTTGTTTTTATATTTCTTTTAACCTGGGTGTTTTGCTCTTTTGAACAAAATCAGAGTTCTGTTAAGAAGAAAAAAGTAAATAAAAATGACATACTGACTAAATAACAGTACTTACCACAGGAATTTTTATGAATTCCTGAAATACTACAGCATTCTCCAACAGACCCTTTTGTCATTGTCCCTACTGCTCTTTTCATCTGGAACAATTTTTCATATCTCCGATTTGCCTGGCTAACTTCTACTTCTACTTCAGGTCTAGCCTAAATGTCACTTCTTTTAGAATGCCTGCTTTGAGCCACTCCTATCCCACCTTCCCTCAAATTCCAAACCTACCTTCCTATATACTCTCAGCATGAATGACTTTTTTAAATGTGATATAATTTCCTCTTTAAACCTCAGACTTTCCCACTAGACTGTGCCTATTTTGCTCACCACTGCATGTTCGTAGTACATAGTATATACACTCAGTATAACTTGTTGAATGAATATGAAATAAACATGAATATGTTAGTGGTTGAAAGGATATTGTATATAACATATATATGTATTCAACACAGTATGCAGAGATCCAAGAAATTAGTACATACCTGAAGAGAAATATGGGGTGAACCGTGTGGGGTGGATGAATTTTACTTGAAATTAATAATGTGTGCCCCCTGCCCCCTGCCATCACCACCACCATGTTACTGGCATTATTCTTCCCTGGACCACTTGCTTATTTTTCTCAGATGTATCATTCTTAAGATGTTAGTATATATAAAACAGATCAATGAGATTTAAAAATGCTAACCATTTTGAAGAAATGAATGACTAGCATCAGGATTAAAGAATATATCAGGTAATCAATCAAAGGAGAGATTTTAATATTTCTCTCTCTCACCTTGACAATGGAAGCTCTCTAGTTGGAACATAATAGTTTTATTACCACTTTATGAAGTCTTACTCATGTTTTAAACTATCAACATCAAGTCTCAAATGTTATTACACATCCTCTCCCAATTTCCAGTGTCTTAGCACTTAGCAGAGAGTAAGTAAATATTTGTTGGATAAAATATGTGCCAGGAAAGTGGCTGAATATGTCATTATTCCGCATATTAGGGGAAAAACGGTGGAGATTGGTAAAACGTAGCTTTGAAATTCTTGTCTAGGAATTTCCATATTGTACTTTTCAGAAGACTAAGACTCCATGCAGGTTTCTCAGGTCTAATTTTTCATGGTGCAAAATTCTGTAGTTCTTTGCTAATCATTCTCTTATGACATGTACTGATAAGTTAACACAAAAATCCTCACTCTTACATAAACAGGGGCTCAAAATCTAGATTAATTTAATAATTAATCCTTTCTGAAAATTAAAAAAAATTTGAAATATAAACTAAAAATTAAGATTCAGGAAGAGTTAATGTTTGCTAACCTCATCCCAAGTGGGACAGCCATCAGAGAATATGCTTTGGGAAAACAAGCCATATCTCCGAATGAAATATACAATTTCACGTCCAAGTTTCACTAATATGAATAATGTAAAACACTAAGTGATGACATCATGTGTGGTGAAGCATTTCTATTTTCAGTGAACTCGCATAAGATGAAAACTTGATGAGAACATTTAAATAAAGAGTAACTTCAAGGTATGAGTGAGGTTAAAAGTCTACCTGTAAATAAACCATTACTTAAGCATTCTCTATATCTTCATCCAAATTCATCACCTGCTGTGATAGAAGGGAGGTCTCTGTTGGCCAAATGTTTGCTCCTAAACCTAGAACCAATATTTTTCTTTTTTTCTCCCTCTTATTTTATGTTTTCCCCAGATTTACTGGGAGATAATTGACATATAACATCGCATAAGTTTAAAGTGTGCAGCATGTTGATTTGATATATTTAAATATGGCAAAATGATAGCACTATGGCCCTAGCTAACACTCCCACCCCATCACATTTCTTTTTTGTAGTGAGAACATTTAAGATCTACCCTGTCCACAACTCTCAAGTGTATAATGCAGTATTATTATTATAATCACCATGCTCTATGTCAGACCCCCAGGACTTGATACTCTTATGACTGGAAGTTTGTATCCTTTGACTACTGTCTCCCCATTTCCCGCACCCAGACCCTGGTAACCATCACTCTACTCTGTTTCTACTTTTTTTTTTTTTTTTTTTTAGCTTCTACATATAAGAGCAATCAGACTGTATTTGCCCTTCTTTATCTGATTTATTTCGCTTAACATAATGCTCTCAAGATAGATCCAATATTTCTTAAGAAATCATTTTGTGTGTTCTCTAGGGAATAACCTTCATTTCATAACTTCAGTGGATTTCCCCAAAGAATGATGAAGAAAGCAGCTCTTCTGATTCACACAAGGCCGATACATTCTGTTTAATATCTCTATTTGCTCTATTTGATTTATCAGAAATTGTTTGGATAAGTGTCCAAAAAAGTTGGGGGAAAGTAAATTCCTACATAATAGATAGTTGCCAAAGAGAAGTTTACATGATTAAAAAAAAAAAGGAAAGAGGGAAGGAAGGAAGGAAGGAAAGAAGGGAGGGAGGAAGGGAGAAAGAGGGGGAGGGGAGAGGGAGAGAAAGAGAGAGAGAAAGGGGAAGGAAGGGAGGCAGGGGGGAGGGAGGGAGGAGGAGGAAGGGAGGGAGGGAGGGAGGGAGGGAGGGGGAGAGAGGGGAGGGGGAGGGAGGGGGAGGGAGGGGGAGGGAGGGGGAGGGAGGGGAGGGAGGGAGGAAGTTGCTGCCCAACTGCGACCAGTTTTCCATCAGGGGATGAAGAGCTTTAGTGTTTGTTTCCCCATCATCACACCATCATACTGCTTCTACAAAAGGGAGCAGAGGGTAGCAGGACCTTGCTCCACATATGTTAACAGGAGACTGAGCTACTGGTAAAGGCTCACATTTTTCCTCTCACTATCCAAAATGCTTTACTTCTTCCAGTCCAAACACATTACTCTTCTTGTAAACGATTCTCCCTCAAAATAATGTGCTCACTTATAACACACAAGGGCCTCCATTCTTCACCGTAAACGTTCTTGCATCACATCACCCAGGTAGAGCAAAGTGTAACTGCCCCTCCATCCAGGCTGACTCCTGGTTAACCACACCCTTGGCCTCCCAGAAGCACCAAGCCATACATTGAGGGAGACACGACCACCAAAGCTCTGAGGGATGCTGAGCCGTTTTCATGCCTCACCCTGTCCATAGTCTCCTTTCTTAGAAGGTTTCAAGGACATTTCTTCATGTTGAACTGTCACAAGGTCACAATCTTCCTAACTCCCGAGAGATCAACACATAAATGCTGCATTGCTCATGTGCTCAAGACTTCTGAAGGTGCCCAAGCAATTCCCCTCCTCTCCTGACAAAGACAGGGAAGCGGGGCACTACTGTCTTAGTCCTGGCAGATTGAAACTGTCTTGATATAGGAAGACCCTTCCAGTTTTCAACCCCCGCTCTGAACCATATTCTGTATTTCAACTATGAAAAAGCTGTTCTAAGTTGTAGCGCAGGTCTGGGTAGCAGGGGTTTTCTTTACCAAGGGGAGGCATTTATACACTCAGGAGCATTGGCTGTGGAGCCAAGCTACCTACGTCCACATCACAGCTCAGCTAATTTTACCAGCTTGCACTCTTGACTATATCACAGAACTTAACAAGGGAAGATATATATATATATATATCCATTTAGGCTTTAACTCTGTGCATAATTATACAAAGAAATTTGAGTTGTAGTGTGAATTTATACCTGGGAATGTGAACTTATTTAGCAAAAGGATGTTTGCAGATGTAATTAAGGACCTTGAGATTAGATCATCCCGGATTAACTGAGTGGACCCTGAATCCAATGACAAGTCTCCTTACAAGGAGACCCAGTGAAAGAAGCCCTGTGAAAGAAGGCGTCAGAGATTGGAGTTATGCTGCCAAAAGCCAAGGAATGCCTGGAGCCACCAGAATCTGACAGAGGCAGGGAGAGACTCCCTAGAGCCTTCCTAGTGAGTACCGACCTGAGAACACCTTGATTTTGAACTTCTGATCTCCAGAGCTGCAAGAGAATAAATTTCTGTTGCTTTAAGCCACCAAGTTCGTGGTAATTTATTACAGCAACATAACATCGGCCACTCTTCCACCCCTTCTTCCCTTCTAGGGAAGAAAGCACCTTTGGTCAGCTTAGCCAGCTACCCTTTGTTTATTTTGGGGCTTGATCATGTTGAGAGAGGCAGAAAGGAGAGTAACATGAAGAGCAGGAAGCTGAGGACAATGAGTGTGGGAAGAGAAAGAGAAAAAGTAGGAAAAATGAGCAGATTCTGTGAAGAGTAGAAGATTCGGGGTAAGACTTGCTCTGTGTTCTAAAATATTAATCCTCCTTTTGTTGCCTTCTCAAGAGAACCTCATCAACACTGGAACGCCCTCAGAGGCTCCCTGCAGCTGGTGTTTGTTTTTTTAGGCTGTATTATCACGCTGGGATCAGAGGGCTGCTAAATTTTAATTAAGTGACATTTTTATAGTCAGAAAATAAAGGTAATTTCTCTGACAAAACAGGATGTGTGCGCATGAACACCAGGCTACTCTTGGTATCTCGTATTCAGGGAGGGTTACAGATGTTCAGGAAAAGAAAAGATTTCTTCTGCCCTGACCAGGGGCACCCCGAATCCATCCAGACTTACACCATCAGGGCTTTTGATTCCAGTTGGACTCTACCACTGTAGTCTTCAGAATTTCTATCCTTGCACAATTTGCCTGGGACACTGAGCCCCGAAGTATTACTTTCTCATCTGGAAATGAAAGTTGCTTGTCAAATCTGCCTCCTGGGCTGTGTAGCACTAATCCAGTTATAATCCACCGCAGCCTGGAGCAACCGCAGGTAAGCCTGGAACTCTTGCTTCTGTTGCCCCATAGCCTGCATATTTTAGCACAAATGTGTCATATGTTTTGGGTACCACCCAAAACAACGATAGAAGCAGCAGCAACAGCAACAGCAATATTGTGAAACCTTCTGGAACCTCAGCAGCCAGTTTACCAGTGAGTAGTAGATGCGGCCCAAACAGGACAACACCTGCGCCCTGAAAACTTTGCTTTTGTTGAGTCCCATGTGATACTGAATGAGTGAGCATCCTCACCATGATTGTGAGCATCAACTAGGCACAAGCAGCAGTCTATGTATACGAACATTCCAAGGCTGCTGGTGGGATGCTCTGTGTAAACTGGGGACTACATATTTTGCACGGAACAGCCTATGGCCAAGATTTGCCACTGTACCATTTCAGCCAGCCGCTGTGGCTCTAGCAACATATTAAATCTGGCTTAGAATAGGGACAGTGATTTGTAATACGTTTACTTGTGATATCTGTCTCCAGGTTAACTAGTAGTATAATGCCTTATTTAATCCATTTTCTTCCCTTGGATGACCACGGAGACACTTTTTCTCGATTTTATCTCCTTCTTAATGCATGGTGGTGTTATGTATCCACACCAAAATGGCACACAATCTCTAGCACACCTCTGGTCTTATCTCCACTCCAGACATCACCAGTTCAGGGAATCTCCTGATCCTGTGGACAGGTTCAGCTCCCCGATTTATGGCTTCTAATTTTTAAAGGTGGTGTTAAAATACAGCCAAGTCTGTATTTACCTTTCCATTGTGCTGACTGTCCATAGAGAAATGGATTAATCCATAGACAAAGCGGTGATCAAATCTGCTCTCAAAAAGCATACACAGTGGTGTCATTGCCTATGTTCACACAACTGAATTAAAAAATACAACAGCTCCACCCAGAACACCTCAGAGAAAGAGATCATACAAGGGAGTCTCAGCAGCATCATCTTTTTTCTTTTTTCTTTTTTTTGATGTGGACCATTTTTAGAGTCTTTATTGAATTTGTTACAACATTGCTTCTGTTTTTTTATGTTTTGGATTTTTGGCCGCGAGGAATGTGCCATCTTAGCTCCCCAACCAGGGATCGAACCCGCACCCCCTGCATTGGAAGGCGAAGTCTCAACCACTGGACCACCAGGAAAGTCCCCTCAGCATCACCTTTTATCACAATCACTCTTTCCAATCCCGTGGCTCCTCTGAAATGATGGAGACAATCAATCTTACTTCAGCTGCCTCCCTTCCTTGTCTTATCTTACCCTCTAAACTCTATCCACCATGAGCTCCATGATGCCTAACAAAAACCTAAAATGTGCAGCAAGACTTCCTAAAAGGTACCGTGTTACTGAGGACTCCGTAATCAGTGCTATTTCCAGTTCACTGGAAAGGGAATATTGTCAGGAGCAATTTTTACCTCCATAGCACCTTTGGTGGGTCAATGCTCCAGTAAAAACTGGTCCACTGTCATGTCTTCCTCTGACCTTTCTAAGGAGTTAAGGCCATTCCCTGTCGTTCTTACTCCATTCCAGCCAGGGCTCATCAGTCCCATGGGGAAAAAAAGACCTGACAAAATATATTCCAGCTATAGATCTAGCACAAGCTAATGCCAATATCAGATAATTAGAAAAACTGAAATTAGTTCATTCTTGTTTACTTGTTTACCGAGGAGTTGGCATTAGCAAGAATGATTGGGATAACATCAACATTAATCTTAATTCATGAATTATTAAAACCTTAGCCTGAGTCACAGTAAATTTTCAGGAATAATAATTTAATTTGGTACTGTTTGCAGTCAGTGCAGAAAAGATAGAAAAGCATTTTACGATCAAGCATTGGTAATAAAGGTGTCATTTTTATTATAATAACATTAAAAATACTCCCTCTAAATAAGATGAACTTTGTCATATTAACTAAATTAAAAAGCCCGTTTTTCACAGGCAACAGAAAACATTATGGCTACTGAATTCTTATCCTTGCACTAGGAGAAAAATATATTAGAAATCATTCTGAATAGCTGGAGACCTGATGAAATACATGCAAGTATCACAGCCAATTATATAGTGAAAATGACATCTTAAGAGGAGACTTATGTTGTCAAAGAAGAGTCAGCTGCTTTTCACATCAGTATGAAAAAGAGAAACACAACGACAGACACCGGGGACAATAGTAACACCTATGATTTGTCTTCTACTGATTGCAGTATACAAGAAAATTGCCGATCAGTATCTTCATTTCTTTGCCAATGCAAAAGAGAAATTTATCACTTAAAAATGCAATTACATTCTTTGTGCACTTTTGTATGCATTTCTGTTGGGTATGTTCCATGGAGTGGGATTTCTGGGTCACTGCATATGTGTATGTTCATTTTAATAGAAAGTGAAAGTTTTTCAAAACCCATACATCAATTCATACTTTCTCCAGCCCTGGATGAGAGTTCCAGTTATACCACATCCTCACCAGTATTTTTACTTAGTATTTCTATGTGACATATTTGATTTTAGCCATTCCCTAATCAGTACTTGGTTTGAATCACTTTTCATAGGTCTAATGGCTTTTTTATATCATTCTTTATGAAGTGCATTTATAAGCCTCGGGTTGTTTGTCTTACCCAGCAGCAACAGCAAACTGGAATGAATGGTCATTCTACATATTTTTGACATAGGCAGTCTTTAAAATTCAAACCCAGTTCAAATGCATAATAAGTACTTACCATGTTTTTTTTGAATTCTCAAAAATAAGTCTCAACTTATGTTTTTAGTAGAAAGGTTGGTTTCTTTAGACAACGATGTATGTTTACAGTGTGTAGCTTTGGAAAATGACTGATATGAAAACTGCTGTATGACTGAGTGATAAGCCCAGGGGACAGATGCTTAATGTGTAAAGCTACAGTGGGTTCCTAACCATTACTAGAGTCCAAGCACTACTACAGATACAATGTGGAGGCAATTCTCTTTACCAGGACTGTTAGAAACAGGCGGTGTGAAAATTTATCTGATAAGCTACTTGAGATGGAAGATGAGATACCAAGAATTACACTTGTATAAATATTGATGATCACAATAAATGACTCTCTAAGGTCAAGGGTAACTGCGCACTTCTGATTGATGGAGTAGAGTACGTACTTTTGGGATCAGAGCGGAAAAAAATGGGAGTGATCTCTGCTAACAGTAGATCTGGATCCCTGTTGGGTCCAGGAAAAGGATGTTCCTTTCCTTGCCTCTGATTATATATTAGATTAATATGCCAAAATATCAATTTGAAGGGACGTCAACCTATTAGCTTACTTGAGAACACACACATCTCTCTCTCTTCCATAGGCACCAATCAAATGTCTTCGATCTTGGATTAGTGCATATAGTTGATAAATATAAAATGTTTCAGGTGTATTTTTTCTTACAAAAATACTACTACACAATAGATCAAAAGTTTTGAGCAATTTGCATAGTCATTAACAGTGTATTTATGAACCTGTGTCCCTATACTCTGATGACCACTAATATTTGGATGTTTTAACATTTGCCAGTTCTGTAGATAGACAAAAATATGTTTCCTCTGTTTTATTTTGAATTTCTTCAATTATAAGTGTCATAGAACATCTTTTCCATATTTACTGGTCATTTTCATTCTTTTCTGTGAACTGTCTCTTCATGTCTTTTGACCATTTCTCTACTGGGCTGTTGACTATTGATTTGTAAGGGTTCTTTTTCAATGACAGAAATTAGTATCTGTGTAGCGATAATGTTAGCTATATGTATTACACATTATTTTCTAAGTTTTCCAGTTTTGGGTACTATTATGGCATATTTTCATCGAGTAAATTGTACCATATCTTTCTTTTATGACTTCTGATTGCACATGTTTTTGCTGTGATGCATTCAGAAATTGTATAGCTGTTTTCTTCTCTCTCCCTCTTTTGGGCAGGTTAAAAGTCACTGTGACAGGACTGAATAATCATTTTAGGCTCTCAAAACATTGTACTTTATCATCTCGCCACGTATCCCATTTTTGAGATTGCCATTCAATGAATATTCACTGAGACCCAACTATTTGCCTAGACCTATGCTGAAATTGGGAATGAAAAAAGCCACTAGCTAAACTACAGAAACATGGTCAAATACAAATTACATTGAACCAGTAACCTTGCTCTTTACTCATTTCATGAAAAAGTCCTCTTTAGACATTTCCTTCTCACTAGCCTTAAACAAGTATAGAATTAAGCTTGCCTCATATGATACTTATAAATATATATTTTGATTACTTTGCACTCCACTATTATTCCTAGAAATAAATGCCTTCCTGTATCAATCTTGTTGAATGCAGGGGAAATGCTATCTTTACTAGTGTACATGGTAAGCTGCTGTAGCAAGATTAATTTTCAGGCAAATATCTTATTGGGTAAATGTCAGCACTGAGTCACATGGCCACAGTCAGCTCCAAGTGAGGCTGAGAAATTTCATTCTACTTAGACAGCTATATATTTGCTAAAATTTTGGTGGGTTCTATGATTAGAAGGAATTAAGAGATATTGGATACTAGGAGACACTTAGCAGCTTTTATCATAACCCATTTGTATGGTAACTCAACTATCTCTTGTTTCTTTCACCCTACGTGAAGGACGCACCTCTTTTCCAAAGGTGAACAGTGTAGAGTCCAACCCAGTTTAGCTCAAAATCTAGAATCTCTATGTGATACAAAGTTCTTTCCATGAGTCCTGAAGAGGCTTCATCTGGTTCTGTGACTGACAAACTGGCAGATAATTTCCCTGCCACTACCCCCAGCTCCCACGTCCCCACACACAAACACCCAAATACACTGATATACAGTAGTGGAATAGAACCAGAATAACCACAGTAAAAATTCCCACTTGGAGGAGAAGAATGGAAATTACACAGAGATGCTTGTCTCTGGCAAGGCTGAAATCTTGCTGGGCAGAAATCAATAAGACTCCCCTCACTAGCACTGGAGTAAGTTCCTTGATGAAATCCTGGCTCTGCCCTCTGGGAAACTCCCTTGTCCATTGTCCTTTTGGTCTCCTGGCTTTGTCCTTTGGGAAATTCTTCTCTGTCCATCATACCCTGGGACACATCTATGGCGCACATTGGAAAGCATACTCTCTTGTCACTTTAGATGTGACGATGGACAAGAAGTTCTAGGGTTTAAACTGAATGCAGCACAAGTTTCTCAACTCTGCAGATGCAGGGTTAGAATCTCAGAAGGTGCCTTATCGTGAAACAATCCCAAACTTTTGTGGACTAGACTTGCAAGTTCTTTGGCAGTATTATTTGCTCAATAACAGTTGATTCCTTGTCTATTTGGTTCCAGGTAGCTGTTTGTTTGTGAAAGAAATTATGGCCAAGGGCTTTATCTGGATATAACCCTGACGATTCTATCATCTCTCTCTCCCTTGAATTAACAGCAGTTACACTGAGTATGAAAACAACACCCTTAATCTGATTTCAGATTGGCTCACATTCTGGGTTGAGAACCCTTAAGGGAAGGCTCTTGAGCAAGGTCCTGGGTGACAACTTTATCTACTGTTATTTTGTTTACAGAAACGGTTGGCTTTTCCAAGTTACTAATCCATCAGTCAATTTAGATTAAAGGCCACCTGCTGAGAACAGAGCAGAGTTATACTCCCCTTTCAGCTCTGCTTTACACTGATTAAATCCTGCCTGAATCATCGCTCTCTTTTAGTGCATTTCTAAAAGCTGCAAGGAACAGCCAACGCACATTAATATTCTGAAATTTCCTGACCCCTTTTCCAGGAGATACAGGCTTGGTAGGCACATGATCTGCCTTCTTAGTTACCATGGGTAACAGCTTTATCTAATATTTACCTTAAAAAGGATTCCCGGCTTCCCAGCCTGCAATATCTATTTACTCACACTCAGCAAGTCTATCATTAAGGCAGGGCCACATATGTTAGAACAGTTTTACAGTGTAAAACTCCACTTCTCATACGAATGTTTGTATTAATTAGGGTAGAGGCTGAACTGCTCTAAAAAGACTCCAATGGCTCTAAAGCCACTGGAAGAAAATTCTTTCTTTTTATCTATTCATCTTAAACAAGCAGATCCAGTCATAATAGGCAAGCTCTGCCAGCTGCTACATGTGGCTTCCATCTCTGAGCCCAAGGTGGCTATTCAAGCTCTTGCTGTTTCGCAGCCAGTGGAAAAGGGAATAGAAATGTGGAGGACAAAGAGCTTCCTTTTCAAGGAAGTGACTAGACACCTGCCTTTATAATTCAAAGAACTTCTGCTCACGTCATTGGCCTGAATTTAGTCAGATGACCTTGCTGCTGGGGACACACAGAATGTGACCTGCAAGTCATGCGGGTGGGTTTCTGTTTTTAATACTAACAGGAAAAAGGGAAGAATGGATAATACAGAACGATCAGCAGATACAGATAACACATGAACATATTTTGCTATTCCCTTGCTTGTTTTTTGTTTTTTTTTTAGGAGTGTCCTTAACAGCTTTATTTGTAACAGACAACGCAAATTGGGAAACAATCATATGTCATCAACATGTAAATGGATAAACAAATTACGATATATCCATGCAGTGAAATACTACTCAGCAGAATTGGGATAAGAATGAAGCAAGTGAGGTGCCTAGAGTGCAAAATACAAGGAGGTGCCCACTCCCAGGGTCATGGAAGTCCCAGTGATGCCTTTGCAGGATCCTGAGGGTGAGCACCTGCTTGCACTTTGCACCCCAGGCACCTCCCTTGCCTCACCCTAGTCCCATCTCTGCTACTCAGTAATAAAAAGGAATGCTCTATTGATACATGCTATAACACTGATAAATTTCAAAATAACTGTGCCGAGGGAAAGAAGAGTACGAACCAGGCAAAAAGAGTATATACCGTATGCTTCCATTTATATTGTATACTATACAATTCTAGAAAATGAAAACAAGTCAATCTATAGTGACAGAACCTTGCTTGTTTTTTTGACATCACTTTGGGGAAATAGCATGCATATTTAGAAACACTATTTTTAGTTCTGAAGTTACATATAAAATTACATATTTTCAATCTAGATTTCATGTCTTTTGAATTCAGGCTGTTTATCAACACCAAGTCACTAATCAATAAAAATATTTTTTATCTGTGATACTTTCTGCTTTTTTATTGTTCTTTGTCCTTTAAGTTACACTCAGGTTTTTTCAAAGCTCTCTAAACTTCTACCCTCTACTTTCTGAAATGTTCGATAAAATCAAAACTTCTTACTGATGTGTTTGATGGTATGAGACTATATATGCTAAATGCAAAAGGTGAGTGAATATATAAAACAGTTGATGATATTCTTATAAGAAGTGGGGGTTTTCCTTCCAAAAAAAATTCCTTCCAAATTCAAAAAAAAGAGGAATTCTCTCTACTTTCTGCATAGGTATTGCTCATCTTATTTTTTACTTCTCACCTCTGCATATATAACCCACCTCATTGAGCACAAAGTACTGCAAACTAGTAATAGTTTCTGGCATTCAGTTTTGTTCCCCATCACCCCACCCTCACCACCATTATTGTTTTATTCACTCTACTCAATCCTTGAGCTTTTCCCAATATCCCTTCCTTTCCCACCAAGGTTTCCATAATTAGTTGGACAATTAGGTTTATAATTCCCTTCCTCAGCATAGCCACTTTCTGACGTATCTGCTAATTTTGGTTGTGTTCAGATAGACTTTCTTCACAATATTCTGCATGTCCTGAGACTGTGCCATGCTCTCCTCCCTCCTCCTTCTCTTCTCATTTGGCGCAACCTGAGGTAGCAGCTAAATGACTTTCCCCGACTTCCGGCAGCTATGCTGGGTTTTTTTCCCAGCACCCACGCTAACCACTGAAGACCTCTAATATGTGGAATGTTAGGAGAGTAGGCAGGCAGAGGCATGCTTAACCTTTAGAAAAACTGAGGTTAAAAAACAATTAAGTGATTTGCCTAATGTACTTGGCTCAACTAGTATTGGTGGAGCCAGGATTCTTCCCAAGAATTCTGACATCCTTTTAATTAGAGGATTAATTAAAAGACCTAACAGGACACCACACAGTGTTCTTTAGCATAGCACTGTTAATGTAACCAACCACACTGCTTTCAGACAAAGCAAAGGAAGTCCAACAGCACCAGTTGGACTGTCAGTTATATTTAGCTATTAGGTGTCATCCTGGGGATCTGGTTCTGTCAAGGCTGAATAGTTTACTTTCTGGGAGAAAAACCATGCACAGAAAATTGAATGAAACTATACCCTTATCTTTTTGGTCTCACTTAATAATTACCTTAAAAGCCAACAAGTACAAAATACATTTTAAAAACCTATAAAGCTGGATATTTTAGGATCATAGAATATTTTAACAAACTACAGGGTACCTGTAATCCTTATTGGGAAATAGAACATAATTTCCATACTTTTCATTAATTATTTTTTCATTAAAAATTGGGGAATCATTATCCTGTGGCTATTTTTCCCTACAAGTTCTTCTGAGTTTGTGTTAGTTTTGCTGCTGGAATATGGAATGATTTGCTCCAATGTATCACTTATGAAGTTCCGTAAGAATACATTGTGTTTGGCAGTGACCTCTTCTCTTAAGGAATATCATCATGGGAACATAAAGAAGGGGGTTATGTGGATACTACAGCAAAAATAGGCATTATATAGATTTCCTGCTTTGAGTAACTGATGGATGACCTCTTGGGGCCTGACACATTACAGAAGGAGAGAATAAAATGTATACTCAAATGAGCAGCTGATTCAACTACTGTTTAAAAAAATAAAAAAGAAAGATGTTATCGCCGGTGTCCTCAACAAAAGTGCATGTAAAATAATACTTGACCTTGCAAAAATATGACCTTTTTTGAAACACTTTTATATTCAGAAGTTATAATCTCAAATAAATATTCTTCTCATTCACACCTGGGTTGAATATTATGCACCATTAGAATGCTGTTGGCTAACCTCATTGATGACCCACTGAGAATACTGTCACTCTAGCAACGTTCTTCCTGGCTCTTCAAATACATAAAATTCACAGATATCCCATGACTAAGCATAGAAAAACACTACTCTCAAACACCAAAGCTCAGGGATTGGTTCAAGATGGCAGAGTAGGACGTGTGCTCACTCCCTCTTGCAAGAGCACCAGAATCACAACTGAACAATCATCAACAGGAAGACACTGGAACTCACCAAAAAGGATACCCCACATCCAAAGACAAAGGAGAAACTGCAATGAGACAGTAGGAGGGGTGCAATCTCAATAAAATGAAATCCCATAACCACTGGGTGGGTGACTCACAAATTGGAGAACAATTATACCACAGAAGTCCAGCCACTGGAGTGAAGGTTCTGAGGCCCATGTCAGGCTTCCCAACCTGGGGATCTGGGAACAGAAGGAGGAATTCCCAGAGAATCAGACTTTGAAGGATAGCGGGATTTGATTGCAGGACTTTGACAGGTATGGGGGAAACAGAGACTCCCACTCTGGGGAAAGGAGCAGTGACCCCATAGGAGACTGAACCAGACCTACCTGCAGGTGTTGGAGGGTCTCCTGTAGAGGGGAGGGGCAGCTGTGGCTCACTGGAGGGATAAGGACACTGAGAGCAGAAGTTCTGGGAAGTACTCCTTGGTGTGAGCCCTCCTGGAGTCCACCATTAGCCCCACCAAAGGGCCTGTAAGCTCCAGTGCTGGGTAGCCTCAGGACAAACAAACAACAGGGAGGGAACTCAGCCCCACCCATCAGCAGACAAGCAGATTAAAGTTTTACTGACCTCTGGCTTTAGCAGAGCAACGCCCAGCTCTACCCACCACTAGTCCCTCCCATCAGGAAACTTGCACAAGCCTTTTAGATACCCAAATCCACCAGAGGGCAGACAGCAGAAGCAAGAAGAACTACAATCCTGCAGCCTGTGGAACAAAAACCACATTCACAGAAAGACAGACAAAATGAAAAGGCAGAGGACTATGTACCAGATGAATGAACAACATAAACCCCAGAAAAACAACTAAATGAAGTGGAGGTAGGCAACCTTCCAGAAAAAGAATTCAGAATAATGATAGTGAAGATGATCCAGGACCTCGGAAAAAGAATGGAGGCAAAGATCGAGAAGATGCAAGAAATGTTTAACAAGGACCTAGAAGAGTTAAAGAACAAACACAGATGAAAAATACAATAACTGAAGTGACAAATACACTAGAAGGAATCAATAGCAGAATAACTGAGGCAGAAGACTGGATAAGTGACCTGGAAGACAGAATGGTGAAATTTACTGCCACAGAACAGAATAAATAAAAAAGAGTGAAAAGAAATGAAGACAGCATAAGAGACCTCTGGGACAACATTAAATGAAACAACATTCAAATTATAGGGGTCCCAGAAGGAGAAGAGAAAGAGAAAGGACCCGAAAAAAGATCTGAAGAGATTATAGTCAAAAACTTCCCTAACATGGGAAAGGAAATAGCCACCCAAGTCCAGGAAGTGCAGAGAGTCCTAGGCAGGATAAACACAAGGAGAAACATGCCAAGACACATAGTAATCAAATTGACAAAACCGAAAGACAAAGCAAAATTTTTAAAAGCAACAAGGGAGAGAGCTTCAAGATGGTGGACGAGTAAGATGCAGAGATCACCCTCCTCCCCACAGATACATCAGAAATACATCTACAGGTGGAACTGCTCCTACAGTACACCTACTGAACGCTGGCAGAAGACCTCAGACCTCCCAAAAGGCAAGAAACTCCTCACATACCTGGTAGGGCAAAAGAAAAAAGAAGAAACAGAGACAAGAGAATAGGGATGAGACCTGCACCAGTGGGAGGGAGCTGTGAAGGAGGAAAGGTTTCCACACAGTAGAAGCCCCTTCGCAGGCGGAGACTGCGGGTGGCGGAGGGGGTAGCTTCGGAGCCATGGAGGAGAGCGCAGCAACAGGGGTTCAGAGGGCAATGCAGAGAGATTCCCGCACAGAGGATTCGTGCCGACCAGCACTCACCAGCCTGAGAGGCTTGTCTGCTCACCCGCCGGGGCGGGCGGGGGCTGGGAGCTGAGGCTCGGGCTTCAGAGGTTGGATCCCAGGGAGAGGACTGGGGTTGGCTGTGTGAACACAGCCTGAAGGGGGCTAGTGCGCCACAGGTAGCCGGGAGGGAGGCCGGGAAAAAGGTGTGGAACTGCCGAAGAGAAAAGAGACTTTTTCTTGCCTCTTTGTTTTGCAGTGCGCGGGGAGACGGGATTAAGAGTGCTACTTAAAGGAGCTCTAGAGACTGGCGCGAGC
The DNA here is from genome assembly GCF_059928025.1 of Delphinapterus leucas. Lineage (NCBI taxonomy): Eukaryota > Metazoa > Chordata > Mammalia > Artiodactyla > Monodontidae > Delphinapterus > Delphinapterus leucas. The sequence continues at coordinate 65,484,236 of NC_143137.1, read as the reverse complement.
CGCCAGAGACGGGCATGAGACGCTAAGGCTGCTGCTGCCGCCACCAAGAAGTCTGTGTGCAAGCACAGGTCACTATACACACCTCCCCTCCTGGGAGCCTGTGCAGCCCGCCACTGCTAGGGTCCCTGGCCCCCCGGCCTGAGTGAGCCAGAGCCACCAAATCAGCTGCTCCTTTAACCCCACCCTGTCTGAGCGAAGAACAGACGCCCTCAGGCGACAACACGCACTGGCGGGGCCAAATCCAAAGCTGAACCCCAGGAGCTGTGTGAACAAAGAAGAAAAAGGGAAATCTCTCCCAGCAGCCTCAGGAGCAGCAGATTAAATCTCCACAGTCAGTTTCATGTACCCTGCATCTGTGGAATACCTGAATAGGCAACAAATCATTCTAAATTGAGGAGGTGGACTTTGGGAGCAAAGATATATTATTTTTTCCCCTTTTTCTCTTTTTGTGAGTGTGTATGTGTGTGCTTCTGTGTGTGATTTTGTCTGTATAGCTTTGCTTTCACCACTTGCCCTAGGGGTCTGTCAGTCTGTTTTTTTGTTTTTTACTTAAAAAAATTTTTTTCTTAATAATTATTTTTTATTTTAATAACTTTATTTTATTCTACTTTTTCTTTTATCTTCTTTCTTCCTTCCTTTCTTTCTTTCTTCCTTTCTTCCTCCCTTCCTTTCTTTCTTATTTTTTGTCCCTTTTATTCTGAGCCATGTGGATGTAAGGCTCTTGGTGCTCCAGCCAGGCATCAGTGCTGGGCCTCTGAGGTGGGAGAGCCAACTTCAGGACACTGGTCCAAAAGAGACCTCCCAGCTACACGTAATATCAAATTGCAAAAATCTCCCAGAGATCTCCATCTCAATGCCAAGACCCAGCTTCACTCAACGACCAGCAAGCTACACTGCTGGACACCCTATGCCAAACAATTAGCAAGACAGGAACATAGCCCCGTCCATTAGCAGAGAGGCTGCCTAAAAACATAAGTCCACAGACACCCCAAAACACACCACCAGACGTGGACCTGCCCACCAGAAAGACAAGATCCAGCCTCACACACCAGAACACAGGCACTAGTCCCCTCCACCAGGAAGCCTACAAAACCCACTGAACCAACCTTAGACTGGGGACAGACACCAAAAACAAAGGGAAATACAAACCTGCAGCCTGCAAAAAGGAGACCCCAAACACAGCAAGATAAGCAAAATGAGAAGACAGAAAGACACACAGCAGATCAAGCAGCAAGGCAAAAACCCACCATACCTAACAAATGAAGAGGAAATAGGCAGTCTACCTGAAAAAGAATTCAGAATAATGATAATAAAGATGATCCAAAATCTTGCAAATAGAAGAGAGAAAATACAAGAAATGTTTAACAAGGACCTAGAAGAACTAAAGAGCAAACAATGATGAACAACACAATAAATGAAACTAAAAATTCTCTAGAAGGGATCAACAGCAAAATAACTGAGGCAGAAGAACAGATAAGTGACCAGGAAGATAAAATAGTGGAAATAACTACTGCAGAGCAGAATAAAGAAAAAAGAATGAAAAGAACTGAGGACAGTCTCAGAGACCTCTGGGACAACATTAAACACACCAACATTTGAATTTTAGGGGTACCAGAAGAAGAAGAGAAAAAGAAAGGGACTGAGAAAATATTTGAAGAGATTATAGTTGAAAACTTACCTAATATGAGAAAGGAAATAGTTAATCAAGTCCAGGAAGCACAGAGAGTCCCATACAGGATAAATCCAAGGAGAAACACGCCAAGACACATATTAGTCAAAGTATCAAAAATTAAATACAAAGAAAACATATTAAAAGCAGCAAGGGAAAAACAACAAATAACACACAAGGGAATCCCCATAAGGTTAACAGCTGATCTTTCAGCAGAAACTCTGCAAGCCAGAAGGGAGTGGCAGGACATATTTAAAGTGATGAAGGAGAAAAACCTGCAACCAAGATTACTCTAACCAGCAAGGAGCTCATTCAGATTTGATGGAGAAATTAAAACCTTTATACACAAGCAAAAGCTGAGAGAGTTCAGCACCATTAAACGAGCTTTACAACAAATGCTAAAGGAACTTCTCAAGGTAAGAAACACAAAAGAAGGAAAAGACCTACAATAACAAACCCTAAACAATTAAGAAAATGGGAATAGGAACATATATATAGATAATTACCTTAAATGTAAATGGATTAAATGCTCCAACCAAAAGACACAGACTGGCTGAATGGATACAAAAACAAGATCCGTATATATGCTGTCTACAAGAGACCCACTTCAGGCCTAGGGACACATACAGACTGAAAGGGAGGGGATGGAAAAAGATATTCCATGCAAATGGAAACCAAAAGAAAGCTGGAGTAGCAATTCTCATATCAGACAAAATAGACTTTAAAATAAAGACTATTACAAGAGACAAAGAAGGACACTACAAAATGATCAAGGGATCGAACCAAGAAGAAGATCTAACAATGGTAAATATTTATGCACCCAACACAGGAGCACCTCAATACATAAGGCAAATACTAACAGCCATAAGAGGGGAAATCAGCAGTAACACAATCATAGTAGGGGACTTTAACACCCCACTTTTCCCAATGGACAGATCATCCAAAATGAAAATAAATAAGGAAACACAAGCTTTAAATGATACATTAAACAAGATGGACTTAACTGACATTTATAGGATATTCCATCCAAAAACAACAGAATACACATTCTTCTCAAGTGCTCATGGAAAATTCTCTAGGACAGATCATATCTTCGGTCACAATTCAAGCCTTGGTAAATTTCAGAAACTTGAAATCGTATCAAGTATCTTTTCCAACCACAACGCTATGAGACTAGATATCAATTACAGGAAAAGATCTGTAAAAATACAAACACATGGAGGCTAAACAATACACTACTTAATAATCAAGTGGTCACTGAAGAAATCAAAGAGGAAATCAAAAAATACCTAGAAACAAACGACAATGGACACATGATGACCCAAAACCTATGGGATGCAGCAAAAGCAATTCTAAGAGGGAAGTGTATAGCAATACAATCCTACCTGAAGAAACAGGAAACATCTCAAATAAACAACCTAAACTTGCACCTAAAGCAATCAGAGAAAGAAGAACAAAAAACCCCCAAAGTTAGCAGAAGGAAAGAAATCATAAAGATCAGATCATAAATAAATGAAAAAGAAATGAAGCAAACAATAGCAAAGATCAATAAAACTAAAAGCTGGTTCTTTGAGAAGATAAACAAAATTGACAAACTACTAGCCAGACTCACCAAGTAAAAAAGGGAGAAGACTCAAATCAGTAAAATTAGAAATGAAAAAGGAGAAGTAACAACTGACACCGTAGAAATACAAAGGATCATGAGAGATAGCTACAAGCAACTCTATGCCAATAAAATGGACAACCTGGAAGAAATGGACAAATTCTCAGAAACGCACAACCTGCCAAGACTGAACCAGGAAGAAACAGAAAATATGAACTGACCAATCACAAGCACTGAAATTGAAACCGTGATTAAAAATCTTCCAATAAACAAAAGCCCAGGACCAGATGGCTTCACAGGCGAATTCTATCAAACATTTAGAGAAGAACTAACACCTATTCTTCTCAAACTCTGCCAAAATAAAGCAAAAAGAGAAACACTCCCAAACTCATTCTATGAGGCCACCATCAGTCTGATACCAAAACCAGACAAAGATGTCATAAAGAAAGAAAACTACAGGCCAATATCACTGATGAACATAGATGCAAAAATCCTTAACAAAATACTAACAAACAGAATCCAATAGCACATTAAACGGATCATACACCATGATCAAGTGGGGTTTATTCCAGGAATGCAAGGATTTTTCAATATATGCAAATCAATCAATGTGATACACCATATTAACAAGTTGAAGGAGAAAAACCATATGATCATCTCAATTGATGCAGAGAAAGTTTTCGACAAAATTCAACACCCATTTATGACAAACACCCTGCAGAAAGTAGGCATAGAGGGAACTTTCCTCAGCATAATAAAGCCATATATGAAAAACCCACAACCAACATTGTCCTCAGTGGTGAAAAACTGAAACATTTCCACTAAGATCAGGAACAAGAGAAGGTCGCCCACTCTCACCACTCTTATTCAACATTGTTTTGGAAAATTTAGCCACAGCAATCAGAGAAGAAAAAGAAATAAAAGGAATCCAAATCGGAAAAGAAGAAGTAAAGCTGTCACTATTTGCAGATGACATGATACTATACATAGAGAATCCTAAAGATGCTACCGGAAAACTACTAGAGCTAATCAATGAATTTGGTAAAGTAGCAGGATACAAAATTAATGCATAGAAATCTCTGGCGTTTCTATACGCTAATGATGAAAAATCTGAAAGTGAAATTAAGAAAACACTCCCATTTACCACTGCAACAAAAAGGATAAAATATCTAGGAATAAACCTACCTAAGGAGACAAAAGACCTGTATGCAGAAAATTATCAGACACTAATGAAAGAAATTAGAGATGATACCAATAGATGGAGAGATATACCATGTTCTTGGATTGGAAGTATCAACATTGTGAAAATGACTCTACTACCCAAAGCAATCTACAGGTTCAATGCAATCCCTATCAAACTACCACTGGCATTTTTTACAGAACTAGAACAAAAAATTTCACAATTTTTATGGAAACACAAAAGACCCCAAATAGCCAAAGCAATCTTGAGAACGAAAAATGGAACTGGAGGAATCGGGCTCCCTGACTTCAGACTATACTATAAAGCTACAGTTATCAAGACAGTATGGAACTGGCACAAAAACAGGAATATAGATCAATGGAACAGAACAGAAAGCCCAGAGATAAACCCATGCACATATGGTCACCTTTTCTTTGATAAAGGAGGCAAGAATATACAGTGGAGAAAAGACAGCCTCTTCAATAAGTGGTGCTGGGAAAACTGGACAGTTACATGTAAAAGTATGAAATTAGAACACTCCCTAACACCAAACACAAAATAAACTCAAAATGGATTAAACACCTAAATGTAAGGCCAGACACTATCAAACTCTTAGAGGAAAACTTAGGCAGAACACTGTATAACATAAATCACAGCAAGATCCTTTTTGACCCACCTCCTAGAGAAATGGAAATAAAAACAAAAATAAACAAATGGGACCTAATGAAACTTAAAACCTTTTGCAAAGCAAAGGAAACCATAAACAAAATGAAAAGACAACCCTCATAATGGGAGAAAATATTTGCAAATGAAGCAACTGACAAAGGATTAATCTCCAAAATTTACAAGTAGCTCATGCAGCTCAATATCAAAAAAACAAACAACCCAATCCAAAAATGGGCAGAAGACCTAAATAGACATTTCTCCAAACAAGATATACAGATTGCCAACAAACACATGAAAGAATGCTCAACATCATTAATCCTTAGAGAAATGCAAATCAAAACTACAATGCGATATCATCTCACACCAGTCAGAATGGCCATCATCAAACAATCTACAAACAATAAATGCTGGAGAGGGTGTGGAGAAAAGGGAACCCTCATACACTGTTGGTAGGAATGTAAATTGATGCAGCCACTATGGAGAACAGTATGCAGGGTCCTTAAAAAACTAAAAATAGAACTACCATACGACCCAGCAGTTCCACTACTGGGCATATACCCTGAAAAAACCATAAGTCAAAAAGAGTCATGTACCACAATATTCATTGCAGCATGATTTACAATAGCCATGTCATGGAAGCAACCTAAATGTCCATCAACGGAGGAATGGATAAAGATGTGGTACATATATACAATCGAATATTACTCAGCCATAAAAAGGAACGAAACTGGGTCATTTGTAGAGACGTGGATGGACTGAGAGACTGTCATACAGAGTGAAGTAAGTCAGAAAGAGAAAAAAAATATCATATATTAACACATATATATGCAATCTAGAAAAATGGTACAGATGAACCAGTTTGCAAGGCAGAAACAGAGACACAGATGTAGAGAACAAACTTATGGACACCAAGGGGGGAAAGTGGGGGTGGTGGTGGTGGTGGGATGAATTGGGAGATTGGGATTGACATGTATACACTAATATGTATAAAATGGATAACTAATAAGAACCTGCTGTATAAAAAAATAAAATAAAATAAAATTCAACCATTACCAAAAAAATAAAAAACAAAAGCTGAAACATTATCTTAGTAAGTTAGATGTTTAATTGTTCAAACTCTTTTGTTTTTGTTTAAATGCAAATGAAATATCATACCCACTCTCTTGTCTCCAAAGTATGTCACAAAAGGATATGTAGTAGTGTTACTGTAATTGTGAAAACAGCAAATGCCTTATGTGAACATAGTATGGGAAATTTCTCTCTGCCTCTGTTTATAAGATGGTCAGGTTGGAACTAGAACAGCCCCTTGCAAGTAATAGGAAAGAGATGAAATGCTGACTAGATTTTCCCCCAGCTACAATTATGTTTATTTTCTATTTTAGAAATTGGAGTCTAAGCTGAAGGTGGAGTGGATAGAAGAGAGTGGGAAAATCTACCGGCTTCCCAGGTTATCAGCTTTTATCCACTATGCCAACCGACTACAATACTGGTTTCATTGTATACCTTTCTACCCAGTGTGGTAGGTGAAATAACAACCCCCCAAAGACGACCACATCCGGCCCTGAACCTGTGAATGTATTACCTTACAAGGCAAAGGGACTTTACAAATGTGATTAAATGAAGGATCTTGAGAAGGGGAGGTTATCCAGGATTATTCAGGCAAGTCCAAGATAATTACAAGGGTCCTTATAAGGGAAGGAGGGAGGCAAGAAAGTCAGAGCTGCAGAAGGACATGTGACTGATGGTCACATAGCGGAGGTCATATAGGGAAAGAGAGAGAGATCTTTGAAGATGCTACACTGCTAGTTTTAAAGACGGAAGAAGTAGCCACAAGCCAAGGAATGCAGGAGGGAGGCCACTAGAACCTGAGCTCCAGAACCAGAAGACAATATATTTGTGCTATTTTACACCAATAAATTTGGGATAATTTGTTACAGCAGCAATAGGAAATAAATATACTATGATTCAACAATACCAATTTTAAATATAGAGTATCAAAATTGTAGTGTTTTAAAAAAAATTTTTAATATGAACTTATACCTATATCCATATACTTTATTTTATTCTGTTTTGTTTTGTTTATTTATTTATTGCCTGCGCCGGCGTGGCTTGTGGGATCTTAGTTCCCTAACCGGGGATAGAACCCTGGCCCTCGGCAGTAAAAGCACAGAGTCCTAACCATTGGAACGCCAGGGAATTCCCTATCCATATAGTTTATATTTTTTAAATAACTAGGTCTTAGGTATATGGTCTGTATGTCATGATGACAAGAATATAGCAAGTTTACTTAATTAATTAAGAGCTCTTATTTGGTCCTTCATGTGAAACATCATGTAAAAAAAGGAAGCAGCTGTCCTACTGTATGGTGTTATCTCATTTTAGCTTGTTTCCTTAAAACTTCTCTGAAGAAACAATAGATTTCCATTTTGAAATGTAATGATTCTAGGTTAGGGATTCTCAGCCTTGGCACTATTGACGTTTTGGACTAGATAGGCTTTTGTTGTGAGGGGCCCTCCTGTGCACTGTACAATGTTCAGCAGCATCCCTGGCTTCTACCCACTAGATGCCAGTAGCACTAGATGTCCCCGAGTTTTGACAACCATAAATGTCATCAGACATTGCCAAATATCCCCAGGGGTGCAAAATCGACCCTGGTTGAAAAATCACCCCTTTAAGAGTGAAGTAAGGGCTTTCCTGGTGGCGCAATGGTTAAGAATACGCCTGCCAATGCAAGGGACACAGGTTCGAGCCCTGGTCTGGGAAGATCCCACATGCCGCAGAGCGGCTAGGCCCGTGAGCCATGGCCACTGAGCCTGCACGTCCGGAGCCTGTGCTCCGCAATAGGAGAGGCCGCAACAGTGAGAGGCCTGCGTACCGCAAAAAAAAAAAAAAAAAAAAAAAAAAAAAAAATATATATATATATATTTTAAAAAAGAGTGAAGTAAGTCAGAAAGAGAAAAATAAATTGTATATTAACACATATATGTGGAATCTAGAAAAATGGTACAGATGAACCGCTTTGCAAGGCAGAAATGGAGACACAGATGTATATATAGAACAAATGTACAGACACCAAGCGGGGGAAAGGGGGAGGGTGGGATGAATTGGGAGATTGGGATTGACATATATACACTAATATGTCTAAAACAGATAACTAATGAGAATCTGCTGTATAGCACAGGGAACTCCACTTTGCTGTACAGTAGAAACTAACACAACATTGTAAAACAACTATACCCCAATTAAAAAAAAAAGAAAAGAAAAATCATTGCTTTAGTTCATGCACAATCTGGGGAGAAATACCCCATAAGCATCCACTAGAATATTCACAAGAATATTTGGTTATATTATTAGGAAATCATCAGAAAGAACAGGTCATTGTTTCCTTAAAATACCTTTAGTTTGTAACTAACACCTTCAAGAAAGCATTCTCTCATGGACTCCCTTCATTTCCTTCTTGCCTCACTGGGATCTTCTCATCCTCTTTGCTGGCTCTCCCTCACCTCCCACACTTCTACATGGTGGAACATCCCAGAACTCATTTATCCTCTTAGACGTCTTCTTTATCGACACTCACACTCTAGGTCATCACATCTACTCTTAAGTCTTTAAATGTATCTATACACTGACTCACAGCAAATATATGTCCCTGGCCATGAATTCTCTATTGAACTAGAATAGCTACTCAACAACTTCGATTAACTGTCCAATAGGATAAGCATCTCAAAAATGAACATGTTCAACTCCTGTTTCCCCACTCAAACCTTCTCCATCAACAGTTTCCCAGCTCAGTAAATGGCAACTCCTCTGATACTTGATTTCTCTCATTTTCTCACACTTTTTATCCAATCAACTATCCTCCCATTGGCTCCATATTCAGAACATTTTGGAATCCAATCCCTCTTAGCCACCAACACCATCAGCTCTGTCCTGGATTAGAATCATCACCTCCTGACTGGCCTCTCTTTTCAGGCTTGTCATCCTGGAGTCTGTTCTCAACTCAGCAGCCAGAGTGATCCTTTCAAAATGTCAGACAAATCATGTCATTCCAGTAAATCCCATCCAGAGGGAAAATGAAAATGCCACAAGTTCTGTATGATCTGTGCTTCTACTACCTTTCTGATCTCATCTCCCACACTTCTCCATCTCTCTCCATCACTCCAACCACACTGGCTTCCTCACAATTCCTTGAGCAAACCAAGCAGCTTCTTATGCCTCTACACAGAAAGGCTCTGCTGGTCTCCACCCAGAGATGTGCCCAAGGCTCTGTGTTAGTCACTAGTCACGCTTCTCCATAGAACAAAACCAAAGGGATAGCTAGATAGACAGACAGACATATAGATCTTGGTATCTATCTTTATCTATCTACACAAAATAAGATTTATTATAAGAAGTTGACTCACGTGATTATGAAGGCTGAGAAGTTCCACAATATGCCATCTGCAAGCTGGAGACCCAGGAAAGCCAGTGGTATAAATTGCAGTCTGAGTCCAAAAGCCTGAGAACAGGAGACCTAATGGTGTAAGTCAGCCCAAGGGCAGGAGAAGACTGATATCTCAGCTCAAGCAGTCGGGCAGAGACAGCCAATTCAACCTTCCCCCATCTTTTTGTTCCACTCAGGCCTGTAGCAGATTGAATGATACCCACCCATACTGGGGAGGGCCATCTGCTTTACCCAGTCTACCAATTCAAATACTAATCTCTCCAGGAAACACCTTCACAGACACATCCAGAAGTAATGTTTAACCAGATATCTGGGCATCCGCTGGCCCAGTCAAGGTGACACATACCATTAACCATCACAGACTCATTCCCTCACTTCCTTCAGGTCTCTGTCCAAATACCACCTCAGAAAGGCCTTCCCTGTTCACTCTATCTAAAATAGGATCCCTCATCTCACAATCCCTGGCCTTATTTTTCTCTTCCTGTCCTATTTTTCTTCATAACACTTATTGCTATATGGCAATATGTATTTTAGTGTTTGCATCTTCTCTCCTCCACCCACTAGGCTGTAGCTCCACTGAGGGAGGGCATCCTTAAGTATCTGCTTTCTGTTGTATCGCCAGCACTAGGCTATATACCAGGATATATAGAAGGAGACAGAGGGCTACATATAGGTATGTATCTATCTCAGAAAGATATATACTGCATATATACATATCAGGATATACATGACAGGATAGCCTAGCAGGTAGCAAATATATTATAAAAGCAATATATGATGGCACTCTACTGAACCCCCAAATTGGAAGAGTATAAAATACTTCCACAGCCACATTTGACCTGCCTAGAAGCACTATTCATGTCCAATCTAAAATATAAGTAAATATGACTGTATTTTTCAGTGTTTTCAGGACCATGTATATTAACATGGGCAAGGAGTGCCCTCTACTGTGCTGTTTGGATGTATACATCTCTGAAGGTACATATATTTTTTAATTTCTTAATTTTTGCTTTAATCAGGCAGAACACTGTTTTAATGTACTTGAAGAGGTTTACAAGTAGATCATTTTCACCCTTAATGCTACTCCTATTTTTTGAGTAAACAGAAAGTAAATCTTATGCTGCTGGGGTTTAGATTTTTCTTTAAAAGAGTATTCACTACCTCAAATTTGATTTGAGGCAAGAGTAGAACATGAACAGGGTTTTTAAGTCAAAGGGATGTTTTGCTGGTTATCAAATACTGTGAAGGATAGATAGTTACAGTTTTGGCTGTTCCTACAACTGAAGATAATCGAAGAAGTCTCCCTGGATAGTGAGGCCAGGCCCAGAGTCAGAGCGAGCTGTATTTGATTTGCAGAAGACTCTAGCAGGTATTTATCCTGGCTGCATATTATATTCACCTGGGAGCAGTTAAAGACTACTAACACCCAGATGACTTTCACCAAGAGTACTCACATCTCCCTTTCCAATCTATGAACCTTTTAGTTCTTTCTCTTGCCTCATTGAAGTGGTTCTCCATTGGGAGCAATTTTGCTTCCCTCTCTCCCCAAGGACATTTGTAATGTCTGGAGACAGTTTTGATTGGTACACTGGAAGTAGGGGTGGGAGAGATGGGGGTTGTGGTTTTCTGTTAAGCAGAGGCCAGAGATGATCCTAGTCATCCTCTAATGCCCGGACAGCCGGAAGAGCAAAGAATTATCAAAATATCAGTAGTACCAAGACTGAGAAACCCTGCCTTCTCTGCCTGGCTAGGACCTCCAGTAAAACACAGAAGAGATGAAAACAAACTTCTGTATCATGTTCCAGATCTTAGTGGGAAAAATTTGGTCTTCTGCTCTTAAAGATGTCAGCTGTACACTTTTTCATATATACCCATTTTAAGATTGAGGAACTTCCATTTTATACCCCATTTGCTGAGAGTTTTCATTATCAGTGGTTGCTGAATTTTATCAAATGCTTTTCTGTACCTATTCAGACGTTCATATGGTTTTTCCCTTTTAGTCTATTAATATGGAGAATTCTTAATTTTTAAATGTTAAAATGGATTCCTGGAATAAAACCCATTGAATTTGGATTCAATTTGATAAACTTTAAAGTTTTTACCTCTATGTATTGAGGAATACTGGCATAGAGTATTCCTTTCTTATAATCACTTTGTTTAGTTCTGATATCAGGGTAATACTGGCCTCATCTTCTATTATTGGGAACAGTTTGTATAGAATTGGTTGAATTGCTTTTTCAAATGTTGACAGAAGTCACCAGTGAAGCCTAATTAGGCCTAGGCTTTTCTCTGCCAGAGGGGTTTACCTATGAATTCAATTTGTTTAATGAATGTGTATGTGTTGCTACTTAAGTTCTGTTTCTTCCTGAGTTAACTTTAGTAGTTTGCGTCTCCCAAAGAATTTGCCCATTTCATCAATGTCAGATTTATAAGCATACAATTATGTTTCTTATTTTCTCTTCAGTGTCCATAGGTTCTGTGGTGATACCCCTCTTTTATTCCTGATTTTAGTAATTTATATTTTCCCCCATTTTCTGTATTAGTCATTTTCTTCTCTCTGCTTTCTTTAGGTTTAATTTACTCTTCTTTTAGTTTCTTAATGTGGAAGCTTACAACATTGATTTGAGGCCTTTCTATTCATCTAATGTTAGCATTTAATGCTATAAAATTTCTTTTAAGCCCTGAGTTAGCTGTATCCCACACATTTTAATAGGCTGTATTTCAATTTCATTGAAATAAAAATATTTTCTTATTTCCCTTGTGATTTTTCCACTTATCCAAATATGTACAAATTAGCAAGATATCTGCCTGTTATGAATTTCTACTTTAATTCCATTGTAGTTAGAGAACATAGTTTGTATGATTTCAATACTTCACGTTTGTTGAAATTTGTTTTATGGCCCAGAATATTTTCTCTCTTGGCAAATAATTTAAGTGCCCTTAAAAAACCGCTATGCTGCCATTATTGGTGGAGTGTTCAGTACACATCGATTGGGTTAAACTGGCTGAGAATGCTGTTCGAGACCTCTGGGTCCCTACTGATTTTCTTCTTCTGTCAGTTCTTGAGAGTTGATTTCCCCACTACAGTGGAATTCCATGTTTTCAACTATTATTTTCACATTCAAGTTTTTGAACCATATGGAATTTATCCAGGCATATACAATAAAATGTAGATCCAATCTTTAAAATATTTCATCATTAATATTTTAGGTAGCACAATAAGGATGGTTTTAAGAGACAGAACTATTTTAGAGAATATATAAAATACGTAATATACTTTTAAAATACCTAACATAGCTCCTTAAAACTAAAAGGGGAGAAATCATAATGGAGAAAAAAATCTGAAGGTACAGCAAGAAAAAACGTTTTGAAAATACATTTTTTTGAACAACATACCCATCCTGCATATATAATGAATACTAATATTCTTTTACTTTGACTAAAATTTTTTTTTTTTTTTAAACATCTTTATTGGGGTATAATTGCTTTACAATGGTGTGTTAGTTTCTGCTTTATAACAAAGTGAATCAGTTATACATATACATATGTTCCCATATGTCTTCCCTCTTGCGTCTCCCTCCCTCCCACTCTCCCTATCCCACCCCTCCAGGCTGTCACAAAGCACCGAGCTAATATCTCTGTGCCTTGCGGCTGCTTCCCCCTAGCTATCTACCTTACTACGTTTGTTAGTGTGTATATGTCCATGACTCTCTCTCGCCCTGACTTTGACTAAAATTTAATCTCTGTGAGTAATCTGTCCAATATAGAAGTTATTTTGAAGTCAATTCTCTGATGGTCTTCCAAAACAAACAAACAATGCTAAGACGACAAAACAATAGTTCACTTTACCCAGGTTCCTTGTTTCCTGCTCTTTGGCTCAAAGTTAATGCCATAATCTAACCTTATTTGAAATTCCTGAAATATGCTACTTCTGACTAGAATACTGATTTCTGATTAGCACTTGGTTTTCCTAGATTCACTAATTTTTTTTTTCCTGTCACAAATTGCACAGAAAAACCAGTGTGCTATATTATTTGAAGCAAAGAAAGGTCTGTAAAGCACTAGTAGCTGAGGGCTAAATTTGTTATGGTTTTTCATCCCAAAAATCTTTCAGGAAAATCAGAGGCAAGAAAGCTATCTAATGTTTCATGTTAAAAATTAGCAAGCAATAGTTCTATTCAAGAAAAATAGAAAATAAATTATGAAACTTTTATACTTATTGATTAGGCTATATGAAACTTTTTCAAATCCAAGAGACTGACTTCTATGTGGGTTTACATATAACTGGAGGTTTTCTTTGGCTTGTTTTTTTGTTTTTTAACATCTTTATCGGAGTATAATCGCTTTACAATTGTGTGTTAGTTTCTGCTTTATAACAAAGTGAATCAGCTATACATATACATATACCCCCATATCCCCTCCCTCTTGCGTCTCCCTCCCACCCTCTCTATCCCACCCCTCTAGGTGGTCTCCCTGTGCTATGCAGCTGCTTCCCATATATACTACCAAATGCTATCTATTTTACATTTGGTAGTATATATATGTCAATGCCACTCTCTCACTTTGTCCCAGCTTACCCTTCCCCCTCCCTGTGTCCTCAAGTCCATTCTCTGCATCTGTGTCTTTATTCCTCTCCTGCCCCTAGGTTCATCAGAACCATTTTTTTTTTTTTAGATTCCATATATATGTGTTAGCATATGGTATTTGTTTTCCTCCTTCTGACTTACTTCACTCTGTATGACAGTCTCTAGGTCCTTCCACCTCACTACAAATAACTCAATTTCATTTCTTTTTATGGCTGAGTAATACTCCACTGTATATGTGTGCCACATCTTCTTTATCCACTCATCTGTCAATGGACACTTAGGCAGCTTCCATATCCTGGCTACTGTAAATAGAGCTGCAATGAACATTGTGGTACATGACTCTTTCTGAATTATGGTTTTCTCAGGGTATATGCCCTGCAGTGGGATTGCTGGGTCATATGGCAGTTCTATTTTTATTACTGGAGTTTTAAGACTACATAATATCATAGAACAACGGCCCTTCTATAATCCACCAAATTCGCCTTTTTAAAAGAGATTGGTTCCCCTCCCTGAGACTGACTTCACACGTATTGTGTTTTTTCCAGCCACATCAGTTTTAGGTGTGAAATGAAAACAGCAACTCCCTAGCTCACCCTTTCCAGGTAATTTTTACAAATGCTCTTCATCCCCTCTCTTCACCAGCAGCCCTTCAGTCCACTAACACAGGACTCATGAGCCTCCCTGATACAGCAGCTGTTGCTGCTGGTAATTTCTGTGAGCACCCCGCATGGCTACATTCTCCCCACACTGCTTGTGCTGATGCCGCGCCTGTCTCGTCGGGCATCACCATCCCTGCCTCTGAGTACTTGGGTTTCGGATTTGGGAAAGCAACCTTTTCACAACTCAGGCTTAAACAGCAGGTCTGCTGAAGATGAATGTTTTGTAGCCCAGTGGTGACAGGAGAGAACCCCAAGGAATCTCCCTGCTTCTTGAGACTTCAGCCCCATTATATGGGGCTTGCTTCCACCTCCAGGCCTTAGTACTTGGCATTGCTTCTGCTCAGGTGTGATCACAAGGTTTGCTCCTGCCTAAGCACCCTATGAAATCTGTACCCCACCTCACTCTTATCCAAGTATTTCCTATCTTCCTTCTTTATCTTTTTCCCTCCACAGAACTTATCTTCTAATATATTTTTATAATATATCACTTACTGATTTTGTTTTTATTAGCCTCTTCCCTGGAATATAAACTCCATGACCTTTGGGATTTTGTCAGTTTCATTCACGTTGGACCCTAGAGCGCCTGACACCAAGCAGATGCCTAATAAATATTTATTAAATGAATGAACAGTCCCTGGAAGTACAGCTTCTCACTGCTTCCCTACCACCCACCTAAGCCCCAGGTCCCCACAAGACCATCCACCTTCAGGCCGTAATGGACGCGGGTCCACGTTCTCATGCCAGGACCCAGGCCAGGACCAAATCTGAAACACACAGCCCTTCATTTCCCCAGCGAGAGGGTGAGAATTCCTCAGATCCCATCTCTGTTTGATTCCCCTTCCCACTTAAGTATGGCTTCCCCTCCTCACCCTGCCACCCCGTAGCTTACCACCAAAGCCATTTTCTGCTTTCCTGAGCGCCGTCTTCGGCCCCAAAGCCTGTTTTCTGTTTAGTTAAGCGAGGAGGCATTAGACTGAGGCGGCTCCAGTGCCGTGGCAGCCGACGTAAGCACACCAAAACCTAAGCCTGTAAATGCCTCACGGTTACGAAATCCAAACCTACGGGCAACCAATCAGAGTCAACTAGGCTTCAAGCTGTAGCCAATCAGTAGTAATTTCCTTGCTTTGTTTCCACCTTTTCTCCATTATAGTCCCCTTGGAGTGCTCGCTTTGGCGCTGCCCAATCCAAATCGATTTTTGCTCACGAAAACTCTTAAAACTGTTAATATGCTTCTGTGTATTTTTTAACAGGACCCCGCTTTCATTTGCACTATGGTATTTAAAGTTGAAAATTATATAACCATGGAAAAGTTTAATTTTGACTAATGAGAATGAATTTTTAAAAATTAAATTCATATTTATGCATAAAAGTATTTGTAACCTTAAGGTTAACTGTGTAATTAACTGATACATCACACTTGAATAAAATGTCACAACAACCTTTTTAAAAAGATGTATTTTAATGAGGAAAGACAGGATTAGTGAAACCTTTTTGTACATATCTTTTGAGATATTAAACATTACTGTCAAATATATAGATATATATAAAAGTGGATACGAATACAAATTATTTTGTCATGAAAGAGCTGTGCTTTCAAAGGCTTTTTTTTTTTTTTTTTTTTTGCGGTACGCAGGCCTCTCACGTTGCGGCCTCTCCCGTTGCGGAGCACAGGATCCAGACGCGCAGGCTCAGTGGCTATGGCTCACGGGCCTAGCCGCCCGGCGGCATGTGGGATCTTCCCGGACCGGGGCAGAACCCGTGTCCCCTGCATTGGCAGGCAAACTCTCAACCACTGCGCCACCAGGGAAGCCCCTCAAAGGCTTTTTAAAAGGCCAAAAAGGTAAAGTTTCTCCTAGAAAATTACACTGGACTTCCCTGGCGGTCCAGTGGTTAAGACTCTGCCTTCCAATGCAGGAGGCATGGGTTCAATCCCTGGTTGGGGAACTAAGATCCCACATGCCGTGGGGTGTGGCCAAAAACTTTTTTAAAAAAAAGAAAATGACACTTAAGAGTTAATGGTATCAAAGTCACATTGGCTAAAGAAGGAAAACAGCAAACTTTTAAACCTATTTTAATGGAAACCTTACTGCAAGCATGTGATTCTTTTGAACATAACACACAGAAAGGAGAATAACCTCAAAGGCATTTATAACTTTCTTCTCTGATATATTAAAGTACAAGTTTGGCTAATCACTCCTGAATTGTAAAATTTCCTGACAAACTCCCCTAGACTGAGCAGAGCTTCTTTCCTTTAAAAGGTCATATAAAAGATATAAGCCAGGATCCAGCAGAGCTAATACTGGTCCATAACAAAAGTTTACTTTAAGTTATTTAAAAATACTAACATAAGAAAATTCCAGTTTAAAAGAAATTTCAAACCAGTACTAAGCATTAAAAAACAGCCACATGGCTGAGGTTAATTTTCTAAAGTCAAACAAACAAACAAGCTCCCCCTTTCTCCCCACCAAATAGCAACGGGACAGCTGCCCCATAATGCTTACTTGTTTGTTTGCTTTTTCCTACAAAACTCAGTTTACCACCTGCTGGAATCCCAGCCCAGGAACCAGCCTGTGAATGTAGATGGCTCATGGCCCTGTTTTATGATGACAATTGGCGTCCCATTGTCTCTTCCAGAAGGGTCTGTCTCAAGGTATATTTTGGCTAAAAAGAATTTAAAAGACAAATAAAGTGAGTTAGTTTCAATTAAAGTAAAATAACTATAGAATGAAAAGCTTGCCAATAAAAGTAATAAATCAAATTTTCATTGCCCTAAAGTAGCCAGTGCTACTCCATATGAACAATTCCTTATTGTCTTCTCTCATCTGCCATGGAATGTGCATGAGAGTCTCATTATTGCCTGAAAAAATTCCAAATTTTATTGAATTATTCTTACAGCATAATTATTCTTTACTTTGCAATAATACAAAACCAAACAAACAAAAAACTGTGCCAGAAAGAACAGCATTCCTCAAAAGGAATTTATAAAAATCTAAATTGTCGGAGCTTCAAGATGGTGGAAGAGTAAGATGCGGAGATCAACTTCCCCTCCACAAATACATCAGAAATACATCTACGTGCGGAACAACTCCTACAGAACACCTGCTGAACGCTGACAGAAGACCTCAGACCTCCCAAAAGGCAAGAAACCCACCACGAACCTGGGTAGGGCAAAAGAAAAAACAGAGACAGAAGAATAGGGACGGGACCTGCACCAGTGGGAGGGAGCTGTGAAAGAGGAAAAGTTTCCACTCACTAGGAAGCCCTTTCGCGGGCGGAAACTGCGGGTGGCGGAGGGGGAAAGCTTCGGAGCCGCGGAGGAGAGCACAGCAACAGGGGTGCGGAGGGCAAAACGGAGAGATTCCCGCACAGAGGATCGGTGCCGACCGGCACTCACCAGCCCGAGAGGCTTGTCTGCTCACCCGCCGGGGCGGGCGGGGGCTGGGAGTTGAGGCTCGGGCTTCGGAGGTCGGATCCCAGGGAGAGGACTGGGGCTGTCTGTGTGAACACAGCCTGAAGGGGGCTAGTGAGCCATAGCTAGCCGGGAAGGAGTCCGGGAAAAGGTCTGGAGCTGCCGAAGAGGCAAGAGACTTTTTCTTGCCTCTGCTTCCTGGTGCGCGAGGAGAGGGGACTAAGAGCACTGCTTAAAGGAGCTCCAGAGACGGGCGCTAGCTGCGGCTATCAGCGCGGACCCCAGAGACGGGCATGAGTCGCTAAGGCTGCTGCTGCCGCCACCAAGAAGCCTGTGTGCGAGCACAGGTCACTCTCCACACCTCCCCTCCCGGGAGCCTGTGCAGCCCGCCACACCAGGGTCCCGTGATCCGGGGACAACTTCCCGGGAGAACACACGGCGCGCCTCAGGCTGGTGCAACATCATGTTGGCCTCTACCGCCGCAGGCTTGCCCCACATTCTGTACCCCTACCGGCCCCCCCCCCTCCCCGCCCCAAGTGAGCAGAGCCCACGAAGCAGCTGCTCCTTTAACCCTGTCCTGTCTGAGCGAAGAACAGACGCCCTCAGGCGACCTACACGCAGAGGCGGGTCCAAATCCAAAGCTGAACCCCAGGAGCTGTGTGAACAAAGAAGAGAAAGGGAAATCTCCCCCAGCAGCCTCAGGAGCAGCGGATTAAATCTCCACAATCAACTTGATGGACCCTGCATCTATGGAATACCTGAAGAGACAACGAATCATCCCAAATTGAGGAGGTAGACTTTGGGAGCAAAGTTATATATATATATATTTTTTCCCTTTTTCTCATTTTGTGAGTGTGTATGTGTGTGCTTCTGTGTGTGATTTTGTCTGTATAGCTTTGCTTTTACCATTTGTCCTAGGGTTCTGTATGTCCGTTTTTAAAATTTTTTTTAACTTTTTAAAAATTTTTTCTTAATAATTATATTTTATTTTAATACCTATTTTATTTTATCTTCCTACTTTCTTTCTTTCTTTCTTTCTTCCTTTCTTCCTTTCTTTCTTTCTTTCTTTCTATCTATCCATTTTTTCTCCCTTTTATTCTGAGTCGTGTGGATGAAAGGCTCTTGGTGCTCCAGCCAGGCATCAGGGCTGTGCCTCTGAGGTGGGAGAACCAAGTGCAGGACACTGGTCCACAAGAGACCTCCCAGCTACACGTAATATCAAATTGCAAAAATCTCCCAGAGATCTCCATCTCAACACCAAGACCCAGCTTCACTCAACAACCAGCAAGTTACACTGCTGGACACCCTATGCCAAACAATTAGCAAGACAGGAACACAGCCCCATCCACTAGCAGAGAGGCTGCCTAAAATCATAATAAGGCCACAAACACCCCAAAACACACCACCAGATGTGGACCTGCCCACCAGAAAGACAAGATCCAGCCTCACACACCAGAACACAGTCACTAGTTCCCTCCACCAGGAAGCCTACACAACCCACTGAACCAACCTTAGCCACTGGGGACAGACACCAAAAACAACGGGAACTACGAACCTGCAGCCTGCGAAAAGCAGACCCCAAACACAGTAAGTTAAGCAAAATGAGAAGACAGAAAGACACACAGCAGATGAAGCAGCAAGGCAAAAACCCATCACCTAACAAATGAAGAGGAAATAGGCAGTCTACCTGAAAAAGAATTCAGAATAATGATAGTAAAGATGATCCAAAATCTTGCAAATAGAAGAGAGAAAATACAAGAAATGTTTAACAAGGACCTAGAAGAACTAAAGAGCAAACAAACAATGATGAACAACACAATAAATGAAATTAAAAATGCTCTAGAAGGGATCAATAGCAGAATAACAGAGGCAGAAGAACAGATAAGTGACCTGGAAGATAAAATAGTGGAAATAACTACTGCAGAACAGAAAAAAGACAAAAGAATGAAAAGAACTGAGGAAAGTCTCAGAGACCTCTGGGACAAAATTAAATGCACCAACATTCAAATGATAGGGGTCCCAGAAGAAGAAGAGAAAAAGAAAGGGACTGAGAAAATATTTGAAGAGATTATAGTTGAAAACTTACCTAATATGGGAAAGGAAACAGTTAATCAAGTCCAGGAAGCACAGAGAGTCCCATACAGGATAAATCCAAGGAGAAACACGCCAAGACACATATTAATCAAAGTATCAAAAATTAAATACAAAGAAAACATATTAAAAGCAGCAAGGGGGGCTTCCCTGGTGGCGCACTGGTTGAGAGTCTGCCTGCCGATGCAGGGGACACGGGTTCGTGCCCCGGTCCGGGAAGATCCCACATGTCGTGGGAGCGGCTGGGCCCGTGAGCCATGAGCCGCTGAGCCTGCGCGTCCGGAGCCTGTGCTCCGCAACGGGAGAGGCCACAACAGTGAGAGGCCCGCATACCGCAAAAAAAAAAAAAAAAAAAAAGCAGCAAGGGAAAAACAACAAACAACACACAAGGGAATCCCCATAAGGTTAACAGCTGATCTTTCAGCAGAAACTCTGCAAGCCAGAAGGGAGTGGCAGAACATATTTAAAGTGATGAAGGAGAAATACCTACAACCAAGATTACCCAGCAAGGATCTCATTCAGATTTGAGGGAGAAATTAAAACCTTTACAAACAAGCAAAAGCTAAGAGAATTCAGCACCACCAAACCAGCTTTACAACAAATGCTAAAGGAACTTCTCTAGGCAGGAAACACAAGAGAAGGAAAAGACCTACAATAACAAACCCTAAACAATTAAGAAAATGGTAATAGGAACATACATATCAATAATTACCTTAAATGTAAATGGATTAAATGCTCCAACCAAAAGACATAGACTGGCTGAATGGATACAAAAACAAGACCCGTATATACGCTGTCTACAAGAGATCCACTTCAGACTTAGGGACACATACAGACTGAAAGTGAGGGGATGGAAAAAGATTCCATGCAAATGGAAATCAAAAGAAAGCTGGAGTAGCAATTCTCATGTAAGACAAAATAGACTTTAAAATAAAGACTATTACAAGAGACAAAGAAGGACACTACATAATAATCAAGGGATTGATCCAAGAAGAATATATAACAATTGTACATATTTATGCACCCAACATAGGAGCACCTCAACACATAAGGCAAATACTAACAGCCAGGGCTTCCCTGGTGGTGCAGTGGTTGAGAGTCCACCTGCTCATGCAGGGGACACGGGTTCATGCCCCGGTCCGGGAAGATCCCATATGCCATGGAGTGGCTGGGCCCGTGAGCCATGGCCGCTGAGCCTGCGCATCTGGAGCCTGTGCTCCGCAATGGGAGAGGCCACAACCGTGAGAGGCCTGCGTACTGCAAAAAGAAAAAAAAAAAATACTAACAGCCATTATAGGGGAAATTGACAGTAACACAGTCATAGTAGGGGACTTTAACACCCCACTTTCACCAATGGACAGATCATCCAAAATGAAAATAAATAAGGAAACACAAGCTTTAAATGATACATTAAACAAGATGGGCTTAATTGATATTTATAGGACATTCCATCGAAAAACAACAGAATACACACTCTTCTCAAGTGCTCATGGAACATTCTCCGGGATAGATCATATCCTGGGTCACAAATCAAGCCTTGGTAAATTTAAGAAAATTGAAATGGTATCAAGTATCTTTTCCGACTACAACGCTATGAGACTAGATATGAATTACAGGAAACAATCTGTAAAAAGTACAAACACATGGAGGCTAAACAATACACTACTTAATAACCAAGAGATCACTGAAGATATCAAAGAGGGAATCAAAAAATACCTAGAAACAAAAGACACTGAAAACACGTTGACCCCAAACCTATGGAATGCAGCAAAAGCAGTTCTAAGACGGAAGTTTATAGCAATACAATCCTACCTTAAGAAACAAGAAACATCTCAAATAATCAACCTAACCTTACACCTAAAGCAATTAGAGAAAGAAGAACAAAATAACCCCAAAGTTAGCAGAAGGAAAGAAATCATAAAGATCAGATCAGAAATAAATCAAAAAGAAATGAAGGAAATGATAATTAACTTAATTGTGATTAAAAAGATCAATAAAACTAAAAGCTGGTTCTTTGAGAAGATAAACAAAATTGATAAACCATTAGCCAGACTCATCAAGAAAAAAGGGAGAAGACTTAAGTCATTAGAATTAGAAAGGAAAAAGGAGAAGTAACAACTGACACTGCAAAAATACAAAAGATCATGAGAGATTACTAAAGCAACTCTATGCCAATAAAATGGACCACCTGGAAGAGATGGACAAATTCTTAGACATGCACAACCTTCTAAGACTGAATCAGGAAGAAATAGAAAATATGAACTGACCAATCACAAGCACTGAATTTGAAACTGTGATTAAAAATCTTCCAACAAACAAAAGCCCAGGACCAGATGGCTTCACAGGTGAATTCTATCAAACATTTAGAAAAGAGCTAACACCCATCTTTCTCAAACTCTTCCAAAATATAGCAGAGGGAGGAACACTCCCAAACTCATTCTATGAGGCCACCATCTCACTGATAACAAAACCAGACAAAGATGTCACAAAGAAAGAAAACTACAGGCCAATATCACTGATGAACATAGATGCAAAAATCCTCAACAAAATACTAGCAAACAGAATCCAACAGCACATTAAAAGGATCATACACCATGATCAAGTGGGGTTTATCCCAGGAATGCAAGGATTCTTCAATATACCCAAATCAATCAATGTGATACACCATATTAAGAAACTGAAGAATAAAAACCATATGATCATGTCAATAGATGCAGAGAAAGCTTTCGACAAAATTCAACACCCATTTATGATAAAAACCCTGCAAAAGTAGGCATAGAGGGAACTTTCCTCAGCATAATAAAGCCAAATATGACAAACCCACACCCAACATCATCCTCAATGGTGAAAAACTGAAACCATTTCCACTAAGATCAGGAACAAGACAAGGTTGCCCACTCTCACCACCCTCATTCAACATAGTTTTGGAAGTTTTAGCCACAGCAATCCGAGAAAAATAGAAATAAAAGGAATCCAAATCGGACAAGAAGAAATAAAGCTGTCACTGTTTGCAGATGACATGATACTATACATAGAGAATCCTAAAGATGCTACCAGAAAACTACTAGAGCTAATCAATGAATTTGGTAAAGTAGCAGGATACAAAATTAATGCACAGAAATTTCTGGCATTCCTATACACTAATGATGAAAAATCTGAAAGTGAAATTAAGAAAACACTCCCATTTACCACTGCAACAAAAAGAATATAATACCTAGGAATAAACCTACCGAAGGAGACAAAAGACCTGTATGCAGAAAATTATAAGACACTGATGAAAGAAATTAAAGATGATAGAAATAGATGGTGAGATATACCATGTTCTTGGATTGGAAGAATCAACATTGTGAAAATGACTCTACTACCCAAAGCAATCTACAGGTTCAATGCAATCCCCATCAAACTACCACTGGCATTTTTCACAGAACTAGAACAAAAAGTTTCACAATTTGTATGGAAACACAAAAGACCCCGAATAGCCACAGCAATCTTGAGAAAGAAAAACGGAGCTGGAGGAATCAGGCTCCCTGACTTCAGACTATACTACAAAGCTACTGTAATCAAGACACTATGGTCCTGGCACAAAAACAGAAATATAGATCAATGGAACAGGATAGAAAGCCCAGAGATAAACCCATGCACATATGGTCACCTTATCTTTGATAAAGAGGGCAAGAATATATAGTGGAGAAAAGACAGCCTCTTCAATAAGTGGTGCTGGGAAAACTGGACAGGTGCATGTAAAAGAATGAAATTAGAACACTCTCTAACACTATACACAAAAATAAACTCACAATGGATTAAATACCTAAATGTAAGGCCAGACACTATAAAACTCTTAGAGGAAAACATAGGCAGAACACTCTTTGACATAAATCACAGCAAATTCCTTTTTGACCCACCTCCTAGAGAAATAGCCATAAAAATGAAAATAAACAAGTGGGACCTAATGAAACTTAAAAGCTTTTGCAAAGCAAAGGAAACCATAAACAAAATGAAAAGACAGACTTCAGATGGGAGAAAATATTTGCAAATGAAGCAACTGACAAAGGATTAATCTCCAAAATTTACAAGCATCTCATGCAGCTCAATATCAAAAAAACAACCCAATCCAAAAATGGGCAGAAGACCTAAATAGACATTTCTCCAAAGAAGATATACAGATTGCCCACAAACACATGAGAGAATGCTCAACATCATTAATCATTAGAGAAATGCAAATCAAAACTACAATGAGATATCATCTCACACTGGTCAGAATGGCCATCATCAAAACATCTACAAACAATAAATGCTGGAGAGGGTGTGGAGAAAAGGGAACCCTCTTGCACTGTTGGTGGGAATGTAAATTGATACAGCCACTATGGAGAATAGTATGGAGGTTCCTTAAAAAACTAAAACTAGAACTACCATATGACCCAGCAATCCCACTACTGGGCATATGCCCTGAGAAAACCATAATTCAAAAAGAGTCATGTACCAAAATGTTCATTGCAGCTCTATTTACAATAGCCAGGACATGGAAGCAACCTAAGTATCCATCAACAGATGAATGGATAAAGAAGATGTGGCACATATATACAATGGAATATTAGTCAGCCATAAAAAGAAACGAAATTGAGTTATTTGTAGTGAGGTGGATGGACCTAGAGTCTGTCATACAGAGTGAAGTAAGTCAGAAAGAGAAAAACAAATACCGTTTGCTAACATATATATATAGAATCTAAGAAAGAAAAAGGTCATGAAGAACCTAGGGGCAAGATGGGAATAAAGACACAGACCTACTACAGAATAGACTTGAGGATATGGGGAGAGGGAATGGTAAGCTGTGACAAAATGAGAGAGTGGCATGGACATATATACACTACCAAATGTAAAATAGATAGCTAGTGGGAAGCATAGCACAGGGTGATCAGCTCAGTGCTTTGTGACCACCTACAGGGGTGGGATAGGGATGGTGGGAGGGAGGGAGACGCAAGAGGGAAGAGATATGGTAACATATGTATATGTATAACTGATTCACTTTGTCATAAAGCAGAAACTAACACACCATTGTAAAGAAATTATATTCCAATAGTGATGTTAAAAAAAATCTAAGTTATCACAGTTATGGAGGTTTTACTATTTCCATAATAAAAAAGTGTTTAAGTGAATTAGAAATTTTCAGAATAAATTGATATAATTACATCCTAAATTAGATAACAAAATATGTTTTTCTTGTTCCTTTTCTGAAATTCTTCATTTAAAAAAAATTCCATTACTCTTTAGTTCTGAAGATGAAAACTAAGATTCTTCTTGGTTTTGATATGTGGTTTTGGAGGATGTGGTGAAAAGAGAAGTCAGGAACTTGGTAACACCTGTTCAGAATTACTGTCATAATTCCCCACGGGATCTAACTTACCCGACTTCAGAGATTCTGATTTCTCAACTTCATTGGCATCTTTTCCAATCCAAATAAAAATCTGAAAAATGAAGCAATAATAATACACATTGTTTTGGGAGTGTAGATGTTGTGCAAGCCTTATGCAAAGTGCTTCTCATACAATCCCACTTAATCTTCACAGCAACCCCAAAGTCAGGGGTGTGGTGATAGAGGTGCAGAGAGGTTCAATCACTTTCCTAATGTATACACTTACTAAGAGACCCTAAATTTATATCCAGCCAGTTTGACCCCAGATTTCACATTCTGGTATTTTAAGTTTATATAGTGTTTTCTAGTTATTAAGTGAGCTTTCCTTAAAACCACACATTGGCTGGTTTTTTGCACCCAACCCTGGGGTGTGTAAGGCAGTCAGTATCCCCATACTATTATCCTGGGGGAACCATATGTAGCTTGTTTGTGGGCACCCAGACTCCCTTTAGGATCCCCTAACTTAGTCCTAGCGTTCTTGTCCTATGGTATTGTATCCTGTCACACTTTGGTAAAAGTGCTATAATGTTTAATATTTAAATACTGATTCTTAAAAACAGATATATGTTCTGTATGTATCCTTCTTGTCAAATGTGTAGGTTTTCTGCTTCAATGATGAAAAATTCTCCTGAATTCCCTTATATTTAAATCACTTTAAAATCACTTGTTGGCAGAGAAATTTTGGTCAAATTAGTTTTGATTACATTCTAATGCATACTGAAAGTGCTAGAATATTTGCTTGCAGGCACAGAACAAACCATGACAGCATGGCCATGTAAATGAAAAGTATGATTGAAAAACAAATGAAATGTAGTACAGGAAATATTCTGAAGTATCCATGATTATGGAAGCAACAGAGCTCACTACAAATGGAAAAGATTAAATTCTTCTGAATAAGGAAACATTCTTATAATTCTTAAATACACAAAGGTGTTTTATTGACATAAGGTTTTAAATTTCATATCTAGAAATAAGTGATCCATTCACTTAGGGAGAATCTGTGACTAGATCCCAAACTCAAATATGGTAATTCTAGACCAAGAAGCTAAGTTGTAATATAACTGAATGACTTAGCAAGTAAGAACAAACCTAAAAGTAACAAGTCTCTGTGGTTGACTCTAAGACTAGGCCTAATTCAGATAAGTGTTTTATAATTGTTCTATACGATCTAGCTCCTAATATATTTATTTTTCCCTTTCACAGGAGAAAACAACTAACAGATGTGACATATAAAATCGCCATTAATTTTCTATCAAATAAAGATATATACATAACAGTAATATATTTTACTGTGTAGATTCAAAACTATTCTGTGTCTATTCCTTCCCCAGGGAAGGGGTTTCCTAGGACTTCTTGTCAAATTTCAAGAGAAATTCTGAATATTTTGGTCTTCCTGAGGCATCGTACCCCCCATGCACTGCAACCAACTAATGCATTTATTACTTAAATGAGTGGATGAATGAATGTATGAATAAATTAGGAATGAGTGAATTTTACAAATAAATGAAAAGTAGGGGTTTTTTTTGGCCAAAACTATACAGCCAAAGATGGTAGCCGTGGAATTATTTCCATATTCAGAAACCAACTTGCCACACTGGTTTTATTTTTTGCCAAACTGTGGAGAGTTTCTTTTAAATACAGCCTAAATCCATGGGTCCGTTTATTATCAGACTTGCTATTTCTCAAAGCAGGTTGTGTCAGGTCCCAACTCTAAGTACACTCTCTTCCTGTTCCACTCTCTTACCTGTTCCCAAGCATCTAGTAACATGACATCATCTTCTGCTAAATCATCCTGGGTGAGCTCTCCTGGAACCTCTTCAACCTGAAATGTATAAAAAAGCTTTATAACCAAGCAGTTAAGCAGTGATTTTTCTAATATACAGGATATAAACGCCTTGCATTATTTGGAGCATAGCAAAAAAGAAAGTTTGGTAGCCATTTTTTTCTTCCTTTTGGGCAGTTAAAGATTTAAATAATTGTTTATCTGTTTAATCAGGTATCACAAACTCAGGGTGTCTTATTTGGGGAGGACAGTGCTTAACATAAACATTGCATATGGCCTTAGAGAGACCATGTACAGTCAATCTGGCCACAATTGTCTCTAATTCCACTTCCTTATGACAAGTTGCTTCACAGATTTCTGTTGCCTTCCTAGCTCCTAAAGATATTTAAGTTTATGATCTGGGTATTCAATCGTCTTTCATTTTGTAGGTCAAGATTATTTTAATAAAATCAGTAAGTCTGGTCATTTTTATGAATCAATCATTTTCCATAAGATGATATTATAACAATATTCCATATGCAAAGCTTCATTATTTTTATTTTAAATGGGTTAAATTGTGTTCTCCGTAAACATTAAAGGGTAATGGGGAGGGTTAGTTTAATGCACCCATTGCCAGCAGGCATGCATTAATCTAAAGTTCAAATTTTTAAAAAGAATTCTGGATGAAACCCCCCCTGATCATTAGGAAGGTATGGTAGATTGGATTATGGTTTGCTCCTTCCCTCTACTGTGTGACTCTGCAGGTGAAGTTGACTGTGGCCTTGCCCTTGTCATACTAGCAAATGCGACTCAGGGGCCCTCCTGTGTTCCTGGGCTCTGTCCTGGGAAGAAGAGGCATGACCCCAACCTGAAGCCCCCTGAGCATGACAATACCTGTTTGTTGTAATCTGATTACATGTTGAGATTGTTACACAAAAAACAAACAAACACTAACCATTTACAGTGGGCAAATTTGTTTATATTTTCTTTTTACAGAATAATTACCAATTACATAATGCTTAAAAAAAGCGAAAACCTTAAATATCACTTACTCCATGCCTGGCACTGTTGTATATATGCAACAACTAATTTAATATTCACAACAACCCTATGAAGTAGGTACTAGGATTATCCCCATTTTTCAGATGAGAAAATTATAGCACAGAGAGGGTAAGTAACCAGCCTAGGGTCACACAGCCAGTAAATAATATCGCCAAGTAAGTGATATCAAACAGGCAGAATGGTTCTAAAAGCTGTGCTTTTAACCAATAGGCTCTGTCTTGTATGAATCTACATGTCTAAAGCCTGCTTTCTGATGATGAGATCAAACACTTGTTAGTAACACTCCTTTTCCTTAAAATGTGAAGGGATTAGCGTTCCAAATATCAAACAAGAAAATGAGTAGGTGTAAAGGAAAAGTATATTTCTCTTAAATATGTGAATGACAAAACCCAAAAACTAATAATTTTTTTAACGTAAGAACAAAGCCTAAGTGTTATTTTTTAAACATATATCTCCATTGGAAACAAACATGTTATTTACAGCATTATTAGTAGATAATACTAATAAGAAATTATAGGAGCATATGCTGAAAAAGCCATTGTTTGGATGCAATATAAAATCAGCAGTCAAAAGAGTAAAACAGGGCTTCCCTGGTGGCGCAGTGGTTGAGAGTCCGCCTGCCTTTGCAGGGGACACGGGTTCGTGCCCCGGTCCGGGAAGATCCCACATGCCGCGGACTGGCTGGGCCCATGAGCCATGGCCGCTGAGCCTGCGCCTCCGGAGCCTGTGCTCCACAATGGGAGAGACCACAACAGTGAGAGGCCCGCATACCGCAAAAAAAAAAAAAAAAGAGTAAAACAACAGATTTTTCTGACAGCAAATTTATAAAATATATGGATTTCCTGCAAAGTAGGTGAACAACTGTGGTGCCCAACCACCTAATATTTATCACAATCCACCATTTAAATCTTTAATTTTTAGGTCAAATCACATGTAAGCTTCAAGTGTGGTTCACACATGAGCAGTTTCTTCTTCAAAGCATTTTATTTCAAGCATGCAATGTAACCTGGGAAAATACTTACTAAATTGTCATGTGTGCATTGAAAAGTAAAGCTTGTATTTACTAAGACTTGGTGACCAAATCTTTAGTTCAGGTTTTATAGGCAAGGAATTTGTTCTTTAAATGAAAGATTTACACAAAAACTTAATATGTCAAACAGAGAAAGCAGAATTTTTGATTAAACTGAGATGAGGGGCCACAGCCCAGGATATTTTAGAGACCCATAGACAATCACTCTTGTACACAAATACTTTGAATTGCCTAGAATTCAAAGCTTGTGAATGGGACTATGACATAAAATATTCCTGCTGATTTCAGTTAATTTGCAGGTGTGTATATAGCTTTCTGTGATTCTTGCCCAAGGATCATAATATTTCCATAATATTTTTTATTTCATCAACATGGTGAAACTTCTTATTCCCGTGGGAAACTGCAGTGTAAAATTTACGTAGTTTGATCAGAGAAACCACTATTGTTGCGTACAGAAAGCATCAAATCATTAAATAAGCAAATCCAACCACACCCATATTCATACCGAAATGACCACATGCTGACACTGGTGCAAAGTAGCTGATACATTTAAGAGCAGCTTGATTAATACAGTACATTACAGTATTCCGATGCTTTCACGTCCATTACGTCACTGACTCTTAAACCAACCCTGCGTCGAGCAAAGATTGTCACTTGTGGTTTGCAGGTAAACTAAAACTGAGAATCAGGGCAGGAACGCGTTAGAGCAACACAAGAAGGCTTCTCTCTCCCACTGCTGCTGATTCTACCCCAGGGTTTCACGGGACACTTACAATGAATCTTCCAGTTTTGTTGGAGCAGGCGTAAAGCCGAGGTGGATGGTCTTCAGCCTGGGTTTCTAGCAGGGGAGAGGTCTGGTAGTCTTTTTTCCCTCCAAGGGAATTCCAAAACTCCTCTGTGGAAAACACAAGTTAGCCAGTGCATTTTCAGAAGCACATGGTCGGTACTGCTTTACCTTAACAAATAATTGTATCTCACCTCAACTTCACTGTTAAGAAGTTACTTAAATAGAGCAGGAGAAGTTACTTAAATATAGTTGGTACCATCACCCATTTTTGCAACTAGTGAATGGGCTCTTAATGTCCTACAACCATTACAAAGTTCCTATTTATGACAAAAATAAATAAATTACATGATTAGCAAGTATGCCAAATATAAGTTCTGGCTAGTGTCCTTGGCCTCACCTATACACACCTGGTTCCTTGCCTTCCTGAATCCTCGTGGTTTTACATTTGAGGACACTTGCCACATACTCTGCTCCCTTCTCCTCCTCCTGGCTGGCCCCTTTTCCTCTCCAGATGTAGCCATTATTTTGTCGTAGTTTCAGAACAAAAACATCATTGGAATTCAATGACTTTGCATCAACATCTACCTAGAGTATGAAGAAAAATAACACAATGATGTAAATTCATTGCTGCTCCCTCAATAAACATGTCCAAGAAGCTGCGACAGTGCCAAACCACCTACAGACTTCTGTCCTGACCCAGGATATTAATTCAGGGGGCACCAGGATACATCTGGGGGTTAGAAACATTAGGAGCACATTGCGCTGTGTCACTTTAACGCTCACCCACCCGAAGACAGTAGCACAAGGCTCTGAGAATAAAATAAGGCAAACTTAAGTGATACATAACAAGGATAATATTCAAAGAGACCGCAAGAAGGAGGATGGGCTATAATTGATGTTTGGAAAGAGGTTGAAAAGAAATATACGTTTATA
This sequence comes from Delphinapterus leucas, assembly GCF_059928025.1. Classification (NCBI taxonomy): domain Eukaryota; kingdom Metazoa; phylum Chordata; class Mammalia; order Artiodactyla; family Monodontidae; genus Delphinapterus; species Delphinapterus leucas. Next base: position 65,452,945 of record NC_143137.1, on the reverse strand, counting down.
TTCACAAATGATAAACGTAAAGCACAGTGTTCAGTTTTTCTCTCCCTCCACTAAAGACGTTTGTCAAATAATCCAAGGGACACAGAAAAATCATAAAACAGGGACTGGGATCTAATACAGACAAAGAGATAATAACATAGATTCACTGAAAGGTTCTCCAGGCTCAGATAAATTATAGCTCAAATTATAAGAGACTGTTTATAGGGGGTTAAAAATACAGCACTGACATATCCTCTTCCTTTCAACTGAGAAGCTGTGGACACCGTCTGGGATGAGCCAGATGAGCACAGCTCCAGTCAGTGTGGCTGCAGAGTGACTGAGATGCACCTGGCTGAGACCAGACTCCAGCCTGAGGGTGAGGCTGACAGTGGAGCATCGGGGCAGAGACAAGGCATGTGCGGAGTCTCAGGCTTGGGAGTGAGTCTGAGGTCCTACGATGGGCTTGTGCCTTTGACTGCATCTATGACCTTGTCATTTTGTGTCTCTGCACTGGCCTCTTTGAGACCCTCTGTCTGACTACAGGATTGTATGATTGTGACAGTATGCATATGACTTTCTGTGGGACTCCATGTGAGGTGTGCTAACAGGGAGATGAAGAAGAATCAGGAAACAAGACTGTGATAGAGCAGCCATGAGAGAGGAAGAAATCAAGAGTGTGGTGTCCTGAGGGCAAGTGAAGAGAGTGCCTCAAGAAGGAGCTGGCGATCGGCTGTCCAAATGATGCCGTTTGACCAACTGTGGCGAGCTGCCAGAGGAAGGCATCAACCATGTGGAGAGCTGGGTTTCACCAGGTTCGTCAGGACCCTGTCCCCAGAGAGAGCACTAGAGGAGCAACGAACAGCTGCTGGAAATTTTAAAGATGTGTCCCAGGTGTTGGGAACACTCAGAGAAGTGCTTATCATCCTCTTTCAGTAAGAAGGAGGCTCCATGGACCAAGCTCAAAGGAATCTATCAGATGTGATGATGGAGATTTACAGGAACTATGACTTCCAATTTCTAATCCAAATGTCTCCTTACTGGTTCAGAGGAAAGAGCTTGGATGATGGAGAGACAGGTGACAAGAGGTCCATACCCAGACTGGTGTGGGATCCTGGCGGTAGTTCCAAAATAGAACATAAGAAAGCTTTAGCCTCCCAGGAGATGAAAACAGAAAGCCTTATAAACAATGTTTCGACTAGCGCATTTCAGAGAGGCTAGGAATGCAAAGGCTGGTTTGGGAGGCTGCAAGAAAACAAAGAATCTGCATCGCAAGAAGCTCACGATGCCCCCTAAAGAAGTACCCCCTGGGAAGAGACCAGGACCATAACGATTCTCCTTGACTCTTGCATCTGAAATCAACTGAGAGGGCCTGTAGATGAAGGCTTCACCGTCCATTTGATAGATTAAAAAAAGTAGTCATAATTGAACACATGAGAATCCATGCACAGAATGTTCTGGATGAGATCAATACCTAATGGCGTTTAAATTATATGACTGAATGAGATCACTCTGAAGAGGGCCAGGACTGAGCCTCGGAGGGTTCAAGAGCTTGGAGGACGAGCAGAGGAGGAGAATCCAGCAAAGCTGGTTGGGAGTGAGAATACTCTTCAGAAGAGTGGCCCTCAAGTGTGGAAGAAATCCTGCTAAGTGAGGGGTTCCAGAAGCCTCGTAAAAAGATAGCGTTCTGAGAAGACAGAAAAGGGTGGCGCTAGCAAATGCTAGCAGGAGGCTGAGAAAAGCGGGGTCAGACATGAGGCTTTTGACGGCGAAAGGCAGGGCTTCGGCAAACTAGATAAAGCCCATCCGGCTGGAGGGGCAGGAGGGGATGACGGAGTGGAGTCCAGTACAGGACCACAAGTGTGAGATGAAGTGGAGTCAAGACACAACTGTTGGATGAGAGGAGCCAAAGTGATGGAGACGGTGAGACAATGACTGAAGCCACCAAACAATAAGAGGGGAAGGACCAGACCGGGAGCTCAGCAGATGACAGCACAGGGGGATGGGGAAAGGAGACGGATAAGAAGAAGTCAAAAGGGCAAGGGTCGAGCAAGGAGGGGACCCCACCACCGGTCCCTTGTCAGCGGGCACTGGGGGAAAGTACAACTTCCACTTGAGAAGGCTGTATGGGAATCTGCGTCCTCAGAACACAGCCATGGAGTAAGAAGGCGGGCTGGCTTAGAGAACAGGTTGAGGGGGGAGGGATGCTGTGACCCACCTGGTTTTAAGGGCTCAGCTGAACAACTTGGCAAATGGTCCAGGTTTGGGGACATACAGAGAGTGCAGGGCAGTTAGGGGTGACTTGGGACACTTGGGTTTCAACGGTGGCTAAGGTGACCGGGTTATGAAGTGTGATGAATCCTCCCTGAAGTCAAAGCACTCAGCCATTTAAAAACTTGGGCCTGCTGGCCTTGCCCATACCTGGTGGTCTTGTGGTCTGACACTGTGATCTGTGGTTTGACTTCTTTCACAGCTGCTGTCAGAGACAGCTTGTGTGGCCTTAACAGCTGAGTTATGGCTCCGGCCCAGTGTGGTGAAGCTTGCTTTCCATGGTCCTCACACTTGGACAAATAAGGGCCCTCCCTCTTGAATTTTCCTAGTGTGGTCACCTGACCATCACCCTCAATCCATCTTCCCCCAGGCCTTTCAAGACAGAGCTTAAGCTGCCTCACGCCTTTGACCGCTTGATTTGTTACATTAGTCTTAAAATTCATTTGTTTTGTTATAAGCTGGTTGAAAAATATGAGAGGCCTGGTATCTGAAGTTAGCTTTTTACTTGATTCTCCTGCTTTTAATATTTTTTATGGTGAACGCTGGATTAATTATAGAAATGAAGGGGGTTTACTTGCCAATTTTTTTAAAGACTAGTATTTGTTGATGGCTCAGGTCCACTGGGAAGCCCATGAGCAGGGCAGGTTTTACTGAATGCATGATGTTACCTCCACAATTCTGGTGATCGATGCCAGGTTTCTTCGGACTTGAAAGAGGCGTGTAGGGGGGGCCGGCACCTGACCTCCTTTCTTTGATGTTCCGTTCTTGTAAATAATGAGCGGTTTGTCTTTGAACAAACTCAGCAGGTGAGCAGGTTCTTTGCCTTGGGAGACTCGGATCTGGGGGCGGCGGGGATAAAAGAAATTAATAAAGAGTGCAGTGAAAGAAGGCCGTATTTCCAAAGGCATCCTTATTTTTCTCTTTGAAAACAAAATTAAAAATATATAAAAAGTCAAAAAAAATATAAAAAGTCAAGAGCAGGAGGAACGATGAATCAACAGAAAATATAGGTTAATGATAATCAAACAGAGCTTCCTCACTGACTTAGGAACCATTCGTTACTCCAGACACAGCACCTTCTCGGGGGACGCAGCACCACACTGCACCACTTTCTGCTTCCAGAAAGCACAAAGTTTCAAGTCTGTTCATTTACATCTCCAAAAGGGGGAAAACAACGAAATGCTGATGTATGCCGTCTTTTATGAAAATTACTCTTTTTTTACAAGGGCACCAAGCTTTCCAGATGTTTAGGGGTATACCTGTCTCTCACGTGTTTTGGATCTCGTTCAGTAGGTTAGGAGATATGCATTCATTCAAATTCTTCCAAAAATAAGACAACACGAAAGTATACTCATTCTTTTTACATCCCTACCACTGTAAGATGAAAAAAATCATCGTAATCTGGGGATGAATAAAGATTTCAATCCAAACATCAAAAACTGACAAAAATAAACAGAATAGACTTTCTACTTTTTAGCTGACCTATGGAAACGGTACTAGTAGATTTGCTTAATATAAGCTGTTTTTAAAATACAATATCAGGACTTTTCAGGATAAGGAAATGGAAGAAAATAAATGGCAAGTTATTTAATTTCACCTATTAGTTTAACAACAGATACTGGATCAGATCCGAATTTCCTATCCCTTGCATAACCTATTGATGCACGTATTTACATAAAGAGTTCAAATTTTGTGTCACTCTCCTGTTTTTTTAAATTATTTGCCCTATGCTAAAGTTGAAATATCTCTCCTACCCTGGTCTGTCTTTTTCTAGAAGCCAAGTGAATAGGAATGCTGATACACATACCATCATAGGGAAGCCTAGGGAGCACTGAAAGTAACTAACTCCACAAATATCTTTCAACCAGCAGGCATTCAAATAGGCGAGTAACGAGTTAAAACGTCTTTTGAGTCACACCCCAAAGCATGGGGTGAGGTTAGCTAAGAGCTCCTCAAACTGCCGTTGGCTTAGCATTTCCCATAACATTGAGAAAACATCAAGTGCCAACATGAAAGAAAGAGGGCTACTGCTTAAGGCCCATTCTCCACTGTGAAATGAAAATAAGATATAGAAAGGTAAATTGAAAATTTTTCAGTACTGTTAATACAGTCTACGAAGGAATGTTTAAAACAGCAATTCAGGACTTTATTTATGCATTGTTGTAAACCACCGCCATCTTGTGGTGAAACTAAGCATTACCATTTCATTGCCATTTTAGGATTCAATAGGCTGACACTGGAAATTCATTCATTGGGTATATCAAATATTTAACTGTGAAATATAGAATTTATAAGGCACAGGGCCTTATCCTCAAAGTTTTTGCATGATTTGGTAATCACTACTTGAAAGATCAACTAAATGACATAGATGATGTCAGTTCTTAGAAATATTTCATTCAAGAAATGAATATAAACTCTATGCCAATAAAATGGACAACCTGGAAGAAATGGACAAATTCTTAGAAAGGTATAACCCCCCAAGACTGAACCAGGAAGAAACAGAAAATATGAACGGACCAATCACAAGTAATGAAATTGAAACTGCGATCAAAAATCTTCCAACAAACAAAAGTCCAGGACCAGATGGCTTCACAGGTGAATTCTATCGAACATTTAGAGAAGAGCTAACACCTATCCTTCTCAAACTCTTCCAAAATACAGCAGAGGGAGGAACACTCCCAAACTCATTCTGCGAGGCTGCCATCACCCTGATACCAAAACCAGACAAAGATGTCACAAAGAAAGAAAACTACAGGCCAGTATCACTGATGAACATAGATGCAAAAATCCTCAACAAAATACTAGCAAACAGAATCTAACAACACATTAAAAGGATCGTACACCATGATCAAGTGGGATTTATCCCAGGAATGCAAGGATTCTTCAATATATGCAAATCAATCAATGTGAAACACCACATTAACAAATTGAAGAAAAAAAACCATATGATCATCCCAATAGATGCAGAAAAAGCTTTTGACAAAATTGAACACCCATTTATGATAAAAACTCTCCAGAAAGTAGGCATAGAGGGAACTTACCTCAACATAATAAAGGCCATATATGACAAACCCACAGCAAACATCATTCTCAATGGTGAAAAACTGAAAGCATTTCCTCTAAGATCAGGAACAAGACAAGGATGTCCACTCTCACCACTATTATTCAACATAGTTTTGGAAGTCCTAGCCACAGCAATCAGAGAAGAAAAAGAAATAAAAGGAATACAAATTAGAAAAGAAAAACTGTCACTGATACTATACATGATACTATACATAGAGAATATATAGATACTATACATAGAGAATCCTAAAGATGCCACCAGAAAACTACTAGAGCTAATCAATGAATTTGGTAAAGTAGCAGGACACAAAATTAATGCACAGAAATCTCTTGCATTCCTATACACTAATGATGAAAAATCTGAAGAGAAATTAAGGAAACACTCCCATTTACCAGTGCAACAAAAAGAATAAAATACCTAGGAATAAACCTACCAAGGGAGACAAAAGACCTGTATGCAGAAAACTATAAGACACTGATGAAAGAAATTAAAGATGATACCAACAGATGGAGAGATATACCATGTTCTTGGATTGGTAGAATCAATATTGTGAAAATGACTATACAACCCAAAGCAATCTACAGATTCAATGCAATCCCTACAAATTACCAATGGCATGTTCTACAGAACTAGAACAAAACATTCTTAAAATTTGTATGGAGACACAAAAGACCCCGAATAGCCAAAGCAATCTTGAGGGAAAAAAACGGAGCTGGAGGAATCACACTCCCTGACTTCAGACTATACGACAAAGTGACAGTAATCAAGACAATATGCTTCTGGCACAAATACAGAAATACAGATCAACGGAACAGGATAGAAAGCCCAGAGATAAACCCAAGCACCTATAGTCAACTAATCTACGACAAAGGAGGCAAGGATATACAATGGAGAAAAGTCAGTCTCTTCAATAAGTGGTGCTGGGAAAACTGGACAGCTACATGTAAAAGAATGAAATTAGAACACTCCCTAACATCATACACAAAAATAAACTCAAAATGGATTAAAGACCTAAATGTCAGACCGGACACTATAAAACTCTTAGAGAAAAACAGAGGCAGAACACTCTTTGACATAAATCACAGCAAGATCTTTTTTGACCCACCTCCTAGAGTAATGGAAATCAAAACAAAAACAAACAAATGGGACCTAATGAAACTTAAAAGCTTTTGCACAGCAAAGGAAACTGTAAACAAGACAAAAAGACAACCCTCAGAATGGGAGAAAATATTTGCAGATGAATCAATGGACAAAGAATTAATCTCTAAAATATATAAACAGTGCATGCAGTTCAATATTAAAAAAAAAACAACGCAATCAAAAAATGGGCAGAAGACCTAAATAGACATTTCTCCAAAGAAGATATACAGATGGCCAAGAGGCACATGAAAAGCTGCTCAACATCACTAATCATTAGAGAAATGCAAATCAAAACTACAGTGAGGTATCACCTCACACTGGTTAGAATGGGCATCATCAGAAAATCTACAAACAACAAATGCTGGAGCAGGTATGGAGAAAAGGAAACCCTCTTGCACTGTTGGTGGGAATGTAAATTGATATAGCCACTATGGAGAATAGTATGGAGGTTCCTTAATAAACTAAAAGTAGAATTACCATATGACCCAGCAATCCCACTACTGGGCATATGCCCTGAGGAAACCATAATTCAAAAAGACACATGCACCCCAATGTTCATTGCAGCACTATTTACAATAGCCAGGTCATGGAAGCAACCTAAATGCCCATCGAGAGACGAATGGATAAAGAAGATGTGGTACATATATACAATGGAACATAACTCAGCCATAAAAAGGAATGAAATTGGGTCATTTGTAGAGACATGGATGGACCTAGAGACTATCATACAGAGTGAAATAAGTCAGAAAGAGATAAAAAAATCATATATTAACACATGTATGTGGAATCTAGAAAAATGGTGCAGACAAACTGGTTTGCAGGGCAGAAATAGAGACACAGATGTAGTGAACAAACGTATGGACACCAAGGGGTGAAAGCAGGGCTGGTGGTGGTGGTGGGATGAATTGGGAGATTGGGATTGACATGTATACACTAATATATATAAAATAGATAAGTAATAAGAACATGCTGTATAAAAAATAAATAAAATAAAATTCAAAAAAAAGAAATGAATGTAACAGTTCATGGGGAACTTCATGGGGAGTTAGTGCATTTACAGAATTCAATCATGTTGTTAATTTGTTAATTAACAATTTAAAAAGTTAGTTTTTTTTTGTTTTTTGTTTTTTTTCGGTCCGCGGGCCTCTCACTGTTGCGGCCTCTCCCGTTGCGGAGCACAGGATCCAGGCACGCAGGCTCAGCGGCCATGGCTCACGGGCCTAGCCGCTCTGCGGCATGTGGGATCTTCCCAGACCGGGATACGAATTCGTGTCCCCTGCATTGGCAGGCGGACTCTCAACCACTGCGCCACCAGGGAAGCCCAGTTAGTTTATTTTTAAAAAGTTAATATGCACCTTTAAATTTAGGTCTAACTTGCTTTACTTAGGAACTAAAATCCAAGATGGAAAGAAAAACAGCTGGAAGACCAAATTCACTCTCCACATCTCAGTTTTTATGTACTAAAGTATTGGACTTACTTTTCTAATTACTTTCTACCTTTGAAGAAGCCATTACACATTTATAAAGATTTGAAAATGTGAAAGTGATCACCTGGGAGTGATAACTCAGGTAGAACAGTTTTAATAGCAAGTGGCTATCATTGATCTGATATGATTCTAAAGGAATGATTCTTTGGGGCTCTTAAATCTGTTAATAGTTTATTTTTGTTTCTGTTTTTTAAATTTTGTTTGCTCCCTCTTTTCCAGAATCTGAGAGAACGAGTATGGCATGAGAATAGGAATATTTAAATTCTAAAATGAAAAAAATATAATATTTAGAAAGGGTCAAATTCCCATCCCAACTTGGGAAAAGGGTTTTAACTAGACACTGGGCTAAGAAAACTTTAACTTGTATAAGTTTTAAGGTAAAAATATCCCAACCTGCACAGCCTGTCCTCCAAGGGATCTATCCAACTGAACGGTCAGGAATGCGGAAGTCGTCAGCTCATCCCTCGTGGCATTTGCTCCTTGCCTGGTGGAACCAAAGTAAAATAAATTAGTTTGTATTTAAGTTTTAAGATCTTCTAATGTAGGCATTTCAAGCAGAAACTTAAGTTATTATGAAAGATCAAGAAGAAACCAGCTGTTTTGACATGAGAAAGCCATAGAAGTTATTGTTTTTTTAAAGTACTTAACTAACATTGAGCCATGAACTATCCCATGTATTGTTTAGAACTACATATGATAAGTATCTTTAATCTCCATTTCATAGGTCCATTTTTAGTACCATAATTACTCCGCTAAGTAGTCAATTCTGTCTGATTTCAAGTTGGAGGTGCCTATTTTGGGAAACCATCTTCACAGTGAAAATAATCCATTTGAGTAGAATACGAGCCAAATCTCTTAGGCTGGATATTAGAAGTACTTTATCTTTCCATGAATATTTGGTGATCATAGTAACAAATGTGTGGACCCAGAAAAATCAAGAAAATAATCATCACAAGTAGGCAATGGTGAAGCCCCATTTTGTCATTCTAGCAATTCTTTAAAGGAATTTTTAATAAAACCGTAAAAGAAGCTAAACTACCAGTGACCCAGATAAGGATCAATGAATCGGGTCTTCCCTGGTGGTCCAGTGGTAAAGAATCCGCCTTCCAATGCAGGGGACACAGGTGCGATCCCTGGTCGGGGAAGTGGGATCCCACATGCCACAGGGCAACTAAGCCCATGCGCTACAACTACTGAGCTCACGCCTCAACGAGAGAGCCCGCATGCCACAATCTACAGAGCTCATGCGCCCTTCAGCTGGTGCGCCACAAGTAGAGAGAGAAATCCTGCACACCGCAACTAGAGAGAAGCCCACGTGCTGCAACGAAGACCCAACACAGCCAAAAAAAAAAAGAGTCAATGAATCAATTCATCCAGTTCATTTGCAACTTCTCTTTCTAGGGTGGCTTGTGGCTATAACTCCAATCACTGGCTTAACTTATATAGCAACCTCTGGGAGATCTGCTTGTTTGATGACTTTGTGGGAGGGAAAAGCCAGTGAAAGCACTGAGCATTGATTGGAGCCACTCCTCCTATCTTTGTGTGACTAGAACACTAATCCTGGAACTGGATTTTGAAAATTAATTATATCCTTTCTTCTGAAGGTTTGAGAGTGAGCTACCTGTTCCATACCCAGAACAGGTTAACAATAGCCTCCCAACCTGGGCAACACACACAGACACACCCCCAAAACACAGAATTCAGGGAGTACGTCTCATTTATCTCAGAATATTCCATTGAACCAACAGAGTCAGGTGATTGATATAAAAATGTTCTACAGTGGGGTGCAAAAAAACGGAAGGATACGCTCATGTCAGGCATATGCTTAAAAAAATAAAAAATGCTTTTCATAACAAAGGCACCCATAAAGATACAGTCTTTTAAGGCTAATAGCCTAAATTTTCCATGAGCTTATCATGCTAGCAAACACTTCCGGGAGCCACTGGGAGCACCGGCTGGGGTGTAACACAGAGCTGAGGAAACACCATGGTCTGTTATCGCCTGTCCTTCCTTCCTCACATCTGCAACTTCTTGGATGTTTCTTCATTTCCTTTTTTTTCTGCAGGAAAAAAATTCAACTAACTAATAGACTACATCACCAAACTTTTGTCACCATTTTACTATTTTTTTTCCTGGAGTATTTCAACCAGCAAAACTGAAAACCCTCACCAAACTTTTGCCGTCTGACACTCTTAATAAATATTTCACTGTTCATCTCGAGCCCTTCTTCCTCTTCATGTCAAAGTGACTCATGCTTCCATCCACACAGATTCAAACCAATTTGCTTTATTGATCTATGACCCAGGAGGTCAAGGACTCCACTGCAATCAAGATACAATAAAGTTGCTCTTCGCCTCTAATTTTGAAATCCTGTGCCTAGGGGGAAAAAAAGCAATCTACTTTGATATGATTTCTTCTTTATAAATCTGTGGCGCTTGTTACTCATTAAAAATAAATGCTGCATGAAAATGGAATTTACTGCTTCAAGTGACTCATCATTGCCATTGTTCAAAGTTTGTTCACTTTCAACTACTTGACATTTCAGAGAAAGATCACTGCTGAAATTATTTTTCTCCTATCATTTTAGAATATAAGTGGTTTCAGAACTAAAGAGACAAAGTGATTTAATTCTAGTTTGTCACCTTCAACTCTGCTTCTTGGATTTAACCTATTTACATCCCTGCATTGAAATTATCACATAAACTGGAAAGCTGTTTAATTTGAAAGCTAGTCTTCAAGAGGCATTTTCTAAATGCCTCTTTGCTACCTTTTCGGAAGTTTTCGAAGTTCTGCAAACCATACAATATTAACAAACTGACATATTTAACATCCATGATATTAAATGACAAAAACTCACAAGAGGACTCAAGCATCTAACTTATATTCTTGATATCTCAAAAAGTCATACATTCTCATCACAGAAACCTTGAACACATCAAACTGAAAGAAGAAAACTAAATGACCCCCTCCCCCAGCCCCAGTCCTAGCCCAAAGGTCATGACTATTAAAAATGTGACATATTTTCATCTTGTTTTTCTCTTTGATTTCTTTACAGTGAGGACCAAACTTGTCCTCCTCCTAAGTTCCTTATCTCAGCGAATAAAACACTACCCGCCTGTGCACATACCAGAAATCTGGGGCCACCCTTGACTCAGTCATCTTCTCCGTTCTCTGTAACCAGTCATTCAGATGTCAACTCGTTAATACTTTGCACACTTGCTCATCCTTTCCCTCCCTTACACTGAACTCTGGCCATATTATCATTCAGTTGGATTACTGCAACAAATTCCAAATGGCCTCTCTGCCATCAATCTCCCACCAGTCCATTCTTTAGATGTTAACCAGAATAATTTCTCTAAGATGGAAACCAATCATGTCACTCTCCTGTGTGAACTCTTTGACTGGCTCCCAATGCCCTGAAAATAAAGTTCATCTTCCCCAGGATAGTTACAAGGCCATTCACTATTTAGCTCCTTCTAATTTCTCTAGTTTTATCTTTTGCTCCTTAACTTTGCTCTAGCCATACATCATTACTAACCGAGTAGGGCACGATTTTCCCTGCATTGCTAGGAAAAACTTCCCTATGTGCTTGCTTTCATCGTTCCCATTTTTGCTCCCACTTAGATGTCGCTTCTAAGAGCCCTTCACCGATAGCCTAGGAGTTAGCTTGAGTGTCTGTCCCTAATTCCCAAAAGATCACTCGGCTTGGTTTTATCTTAAACCCTTCATATTTCATTGAAATGCCTGATAACCATCTTTCTCTCTTTAAAGTATAAATTCTTGGGCAACGTTTTGGGTTTTTTTTTTCACCACTGTATCTTTAGTATCCAGCTCAGTGCTTGGCACATAGAAAGCGCTCTATGAATACTGTCGTACGATTGAAGGAATAGCTACTGCGTTTAAAATTTACGACCTGATTTAATCTGTTTTAGTTATATCCACATAGCTATTGATATGGATTACAAATTGCTAATTCCTCAAAACATTCTCTTGAATTACTTATTTAGTCTTTCTTCTTTGATCTGAGTGCTACAATTAATTATATTTTTTACATACCAAAAAGAATTAAGAGGAAGAACAAGAAACAGAATGTAAAAGAAAATCTGACTCGGAACAATAAATTTATCCCTACAAATGCCACGCTTTGCACACACTTCTCTGAATTAAAATTTTAGAAAAGGAAATTGCAAAATAAGGACACAGCTTCTACCAAGGTATAGCTGCACACAGGCCTTAAAGAGAGCTGCAGATCAAGGTGTGAAATGTTGCTACACCAGTTACAAGAGTTGTGACCTTGGGTTAAATTACTTAACCTGCCTAAGTCCTCCTTCCTTTTTTTTTTTTTTTTTTTGCAGTACATGGGCCTCTCACTGTTGTGGCCTCTCCCGTTGCGGAGCACAGGCTCCGGACGCGCAGGCTCAGCGGCCATGGCTCACGGGCCCAGCCACTCCGCGGCATGTGGGGTCTTCCCGGACCGGGGCACGAACCTGTGTCCCCTGCATTGGCAGGCGGACTCTCAACCACTGTGCCACCAAGGAAGCCCATCCTCCTCCCTTTTTTATCTTACCTTTCACTTGAAAATAATCTGGTTGTGAGGAAGAAAGATAATATATGGCAACATCTAGCACTTTGCTGGCACAAACATGCTGCTCAAAAAAATGGTTACTATGAAGATGGCATCTTAAACATAGAGCTAAACAGCTAAATACATTCATCTGTGACAGGATATGATGTGACTGTGGAGTCAGAAATGTCCCTGGACACAGTGGTTCTCATTAATGCCACAGTGTACATTAGAATCTCAGGAGTCCTACCACCACCTTTATTTGGTATAAAGTGGGGGCCAGGCGTTTGGATTTGTGAAAAACTGTCCAGGTTAGTATGTGCAGCTAGTGTTGGGAACCACTGCCTAAGGCAGTGCCTGTCAATCATTAAAGCGCATATGAATCATCCTGAGATCTTGTTCAAATGCAGGTTCTGCTTTAGTGGGTCAAAGAGAGGGCCTGACATTTTTCTAACCAGCTCCCTAGTGACGCCCATGCTTTTGGTTCACAGACCACCCTTTGGGTACCAAGAACTATGGGATAGGGAAAACCATCTCATCTCCTTTACTTGGTTAAGCTCAAGGCACTGGCCAGTATAAGTGTTAAGTGCTCACACTGTGTGGACAGATGTCTCTGTCATCTGGTGGGACGCTCACCAGAGAGAAATGTCACGATATCAGCAGACACCTAAGTCTGCATACGTTCAGTATGTTCCCTGAAGATTGCCATCACCATGTAGGCAAAGGCAGGATCCTGCTTCACCCTTGCACCTTTGGCCTACAGCCCTCAGCTTTAAGATCTTTTTTGAAAATTCTTTTTATTTTTCTCAGTCTTCTCAGAAATATTCTACTTTTCCTGATTTCACTTAAAAAAAAGTTTGAGAATCCCACATTGCATGATTTGTTGCAGAATCCCCATCCCTTTGGAAGAGTCCAGCATGCTATGTGTACTTCACTTACTTGGTTGGACACTCCCCATTGGCACTGACTCTCTCTAAGTAAACTTAACCTTCAATTAACTCAAGTCATTATGCAAAAACCATACGAGATATGGATGCAATGGCATTTTTCTTCATTACTGCTATGAATTTCATGAGGACAAAGAATAAGGATGCAACAATTTGAGGTCTCTGGAGTATGAAATAGAATCATAAATTATATACATGTCTTAGAGGATTTGCATCATTGAAATGTTGCAGCTCCAATCAAGATGGGCTCTGTGAATTTTAACAAGAAGACATGGCACCTGATGCCAGCTGGAGTGTTAGCTTGCATAGGAGATGAGTTATTCAACTGTATATCCACTAAAGGAACACTACCCTTGGGCTATCAAAACCTTTCTCCTAGATTAGAAAGGATGACACTTATCTAACCCCTCCTGCTTGTGGACAGCAGCTACAGAATACAGTCAAAATCATATCAAAAGAATACTACTTGCATGTTATACAAACCTCACTGGTGTATTTATAGGATAATTCTACCCCCTATTGCATGGAATTTAATGAAATTTAACTTTGGAGCAAAATGTGACCTCTACGGAACTTGAGATCTTATGAAAGAGGGAGACTTACCAGGTGTAGATAATCTGTCCTCTGGGATAAGTGTAGAGTATAATGTAGCAGTCACCACCATAGAATTCACCATACGAGTTTCGGTCAATTTCGATCCTACCATTGTTTTCTACACGCCAAATCTAAAAGTAATGAAATATGTGTACCCAAATCAAAATTTTCTTGATCTAATGATACTTCTCAGAGGTTTAAAAAACATTTTGGTTTAGATCTGTCATTAAGCAACTTTTAAATTACTTTTCTAACTAGTTTACAAATTAAGCAACAGGAAGAAATTTTTATCCATTTGGCAATTTGGTTATTGACTTTTTAAGCACTTCTAGTTCTTTTGTACCCTTCACAGTACTTAGCTCAGTTCTGAGCCTGTTGATCAATAAATACATATTGTTTGATCGATTAGTGAAAATAACATGACACTCTAGTGGAATAACAAACTGAAATATTCCGCTCAGAAATACATCTCTTAACGTACATAAAATCTTTCATCAGTTTGGAAGTAATTTTTTAAAAATTTCTTTTTCCCTGTGTTTTAAGCCATGAGGCTATTGTTTTCCCAGGTAAGAGTGGCAGATTGTGACCAAATAATAAAAATACCAATTGCATGACTTCTATTTTCAAAAGCCACCATCTAGGCATGAGACTGATTAAGATAAAAGCAGGTAGAACTAGTTATTTTCTATTTCCTTATCCTCGTCACAGATTAAAGGCACTTTTAATTAAAGATTAAAAGTTGGAGAGATGAGAGTTGTAAATGAAACGGGAAAGTTAACACTTGACTGAGAGACTGCAGGCACTATGTGTGCGAGCACCGTCCTGCCTGGGTCCTGGGGAGGCTCAGGATGGACCCTTTGCTTTCAAATAAGGAGATAAGCAAGTGCAGAAGAGCAGTGCAGAGTTTTCAGAGAGCAGCCTTCCCATGCCATCCCAGAGGAACAACGGCAGCATGGCCTGGCTAAACCCAAAAACCTAGAGAAAGCCCTGGATGTTAATATCCCTGGGATGGCATGGGAGGGCATCTCAGAGATGCTGTGCCCTAACATGGAGACTGCAGCTGGGACACACTTGGTGCTGGGAGCCACGTTTGCCATGGGGTCTGCTGGCTGTGTTGAGCTCCAGAAAAGGATGTCTGAGCAGGAGACAGACCCAGCCCCAGAAGCTAATACCCCTCTGACAGCGATCATGGTCGGGGGCGGGGGGGGGGCACTTCTCCCTTTGCAGTTCCCACAACCCCTGCACAGCTTAGATTCACACTTCATGTCTCTGAAAAGAGAAAAAACTTTTAAATCTTTTTACTATATACTTTGGTCCAAGCATTGTGATAAGCTCTGGGAATAGAGAGATAAATTATTCAATTCCCTCCGTCAAGGAACTGACAAGAGGTCTGGGAGGAGAAACCTGTAAGTAAATGAACAATTCTGTGGTACTTATATGATAAATTCTATGAAGAATATTACTTATGGCTTGAGCACAGAGAAAGGTCATTTCAGTGTGGAGGGAAGGCTTCTCGGAAGAGGGGCAGCTTGTGACTTAACAGAGTTACAAAGGAGGAATGGGAATGTTAGCCAGATGGCAGAGGGGAAGAGTGCTCAAGGATGTGGAAGGCTGAGGTGCAGAGAGCAAGGGTCAATCATGGAGGTCCGGGAGGCCCACCTGAGGATGGACGTTCCCAGGAAGACTGTGGAAAGCCAGCAACATATTCTAGAATAGAAGTGACATTATCCAGTTTCCCTTAAATTAGATGACCCAACAGCAGATTAAATGTCAAGAGATTTTAGTTAGGGAGAATTCTTAGGAGGGTTTTAACAATTTTTGTCAAAAAATAGCAATAACCGGGCTTCCCTGGTGGCGCAGTGGTTGAGAGTCCGCCTGCCGATGCAGGGGACACGGGTTCGTGCCCCGGTCCGGGAAGATCCCACATGCCGTGGAGCAGCTGGGCCCGTGAGCCATGGCCGCTGAGCCTGCGTGTCTGGAGCCTGTGCTCCACAATGGGAGAGGCCACAACAGTGAGAGGCCCGCATGCCGGAAAAAAAAAAAAAAAAAAAGCAATAACAAACAAACTCAATTTGAATGCTCTAAAAATATCTGTGATTTTGGCACATGACACATGCCCAATTTGCCTTTGTGAATGCCTCTACAGTGCAGGGGAAGGACAAACTTATGTAGTGGGTGCTTTTGGAGCAATGCGCCCTCACTGGACAATCCCAGTTGCAAGAGCAGGAGCATTTCTGGACCAGGAAACAAGATGGAGATGGCTGGGTTCCATGGAGGCCTCTAAGGTGATAATTAGGTGATCTTGCACAAATCGCCTAACTTCTTAGAATCTCAGCACACACACTGTAAATTAGGACTGAAGGCCAGACAGCAGCTCTTCCAGCTTTAAACTCCCTGGTTTAATACACAGTCTTGAACCATTTTTATTAATAATAAAAATTCACAATTTACACAGTTTGTAGTTTCCTGAAGTTATATTTCCACATATCTTGCCATAAATGGGCTTGACAAGGACAAACAAATGAACAAAAACATGTAAATACCTCCACTTTGCCAGAACCATCATCCACCATATTATGCTGGGCTGCCATTGTTGGAGAACTGTGTAATTTTGAGGCGTCAAATGGAATTTGTTTTATTTGAGCCACTTTTTCTGTGACATATACTTTCCCAAAGCCATCACTCTGATCTTTATCTCTCCAGTCCTTAAAGAACTGTTTGAAGATTGGTGTTTCACCTCCTTCTGGAAGAACTTGAATCTGAAATTTAAAAAATAATAATAATTATCAACAGAAAAATAAGAGACCAAGGAAAAACATTAATCTAGTAGTGGAGAAAAAAACTGAGGAAATGCAAAGATGATCCTGTTTTTTGTGATGACAGATGTAAACTTGGAAGCTGGGATCCTTAATTGAATGCAAAAGGGAAGGTTATCAAATACGAAGCTAAAACAATGCAACCTGGCTTTTATTTTTTCTTACAGCTAAAGTAATTGCCACCGAATCTCGATGTTTGAGAGAAGAATAAAGTTATTTTGTATGTTATCATTACAGTCAAATAAGTTTGACTGTTTTCCTACACTAGGTTCATAAGATGTCTTGTGACCTGAAAGAAATGATCTCGTTGTGTTACTTGTGCCAGGACATAAAAATGAAGAGCAAGGATGAGGCTGAGCGATTCAGAAAAGAAGAGCAACTATCCAGTGTCTATGTTGATCTCCATGAAGGCAAATATTCTCTGGGCATTAGTCCATGTCTATACAAATTGCTCTAAGGAATAACTGATAAATGCTCTCAGCTAATTCAATTGTGGTCGATCATCTTGACTTAAAGGCTATGGAGGAAGTGGATGTGTTCTTATTCTCATCACAAAGTCCCGTGGAAGGTCTGATCTCCAACTTCTGCAAAATTCCATCCTCCACACAGATGTGGTTCTAGGGACGCATGATACAGCATGGCACACACGTGAGAATGACTTCCGTGCATACGTTATTTTGAACCAAATTCTTTCATGAGTTTTGTGGCGATGTCATGAGCTCCCATGTATAAAAACATTTTTTCTAGCCAGTTCATTTCTACACATACCTGAGTATTAGTAGAATAATGCATTTTTTCTAGGAATTCTTCAGCTGTCTTCATGGCAGCCTTTCTCTCCTGGCGATTAGCATCTCTACCTAACATGCAAGATATATGAAAGAGACAGAATTTCAGAGAAGCAAGGTACTATATAATTAAGAAATATTTGTGCACCAAAAAATAAACAGAATTATAATTGAATTTAACTACAACCCTGAAAGAATAGCAAAATTTTCCTAGTATACTAAATATATCTAACAATATTGTAATGAACACTCGGTATAAAAAAGATTCTTTTTATAGTGCCCAAAGGCTTTCTTT
Source organism: Delphinapterus leucas (assembly GCF_059928025.1). NCBI lineage: Eukaryota > Metazoa > Chordata > Mammalia > Artiodactyla > Monodontidae > Delphinapterus > Delphinapterus leucas. Next base: position 65,435,006 of record NC_143137.1, on the reverse strand, counting down.
CTCCCCATCATCCCTGGTAAATAATGCTGGTAGGAAGAAAATATGGGTTTGATGTCTGCATTTTACAGATCACGCAGAAACGTAAGATTTTTTTAAGTTAGAAAAGATGTTTTATTGACCTTTCCGAAGAAAAATGTATAAATCTGAAGTACATCAACAATACCAATGGCATTTTTTACCTTTCCATACAAAAATCTGTTTTGCAGCACCGTGGTCCAAAATGAAGCATTCTTCAGAAAGCAGCATCGCCATGGAGAAGGGGTTTTCTTCTGCCACCATGCTCAATTTCATGGAGCCACTGGCATCTGAAACCTAACATGAAAACCATGAGCTTGCTTGGGGATGATCAATATGTTCTAAACTCTTTGATCATGGTGATGGCTGCACAACTCTGTACATGTAATAAAAACCACTGAACTGTACACTTTAAATGGATAAACTTTACAATCTGTAAATTATATCTCAACAAAGCTATTTCAAAGAAAACAAACAAACAAAAAACCCCATGAACCCAGTTATACCCTTAGAAAGGCTTTTTTAAAGTCCTTTGGGGTTAAAAGTATTACTAATAAAAAGTTAAGTTTCAACACAGAAAATAATAATGATAATAATAATGGATAAGGCTTGTGGTGATTTCATATATACTAGGCACCACACAATGAACTTTAACAAGATTATTTCTTAATTTTATTAATACAACAATCTTTTAAATAGGTAATAACCTTACACTCACGGCACACACACAGAAAGCTGAAGCTTAAACATTCATTCATTCAACATTTACTGAGTACTGTCATATGCCAGACACTGTGCTAAGGAAGGCATTGATACATTACAGTTTATGCTTACAGATTTTTTTCAATATGGGGCCTGTAATTTACCTCCATTTATTTAAATACTTTGTGTAAATTATCAAAGTAAATATCATCTGTCACAAATAAAATTGTGTCACAAGTAAACTTACCTAGACTCTTGAAGTTTGTAAACGACTACAGAATATATATTTTTTTAAGTTTCAGGGGATCTTACAAAATTTGCTAAGTTAGAATTCATTGTTTTTCAAAGGCCTGGTAGGCTGCAAGGTAATCCACCTGGGCGCTTGTTAAATATGCAGATTTGAGGGCCCTACCTAGATCAGTGGTGGGGTTTTGCAGCACTGTGGTAGGGCTTGAATTCTGTATTTTTAGACATCGCCCTAGGTGACTCTGCTTCCCAGCTCTGTTCAGCAATCCCAAATTAAAGTATTTTCAAAAGAACTTTAGAGTTAGATGTATGCAATACATTAAAGATCCACTAGAGGGAGCATTGTTTCAGCATTAACATGTTCACATTTTAAAATATTTCCCTTGTCCCATAATGCTGTCCAAGAAGGAGAACAGCTTTATTTGATGATGTGACACAAAAGATATTTGTTAAACTGTTGCAATTGGGTTTTAGAAACAGTAATACAAAATAAGCAGCAACAAAGTCTTTAGAATAACAATTTCTGTGTGGCTTATATTAAAATTATCAGTATTTAGGAGTGGTAACCACGTTTTCCTTTGTCATCTAGGAGGAAAAGAATCTACTTCCCCTCCCATTCTACAAAAAGGAAGTTATTCTATACAAGTTAGTAACTTGATCTTCATTTAAAATCACAGCGTGTCTGAGCCAGAAGGTCCCTTTAAAGAGCAGCAAATATAATCCCTTCTTGTAAGAGATGAGAAAACTATTCAGTTCTGCAGGGAGATTAAGGTCTGCCCCAAATCACATGCTTAGAAAGTTACAAGGGGAGGGAACACTTGAAGGATCCCATCTGAACCGTCTCCTCAACTGGTACATCTTGTGGATTTTGTTACCCTGAACAGCAATAAAATCATAAAATTGTGGAGTTGGAAGGAACCTGAGTAATCTTCTAATTTAATCTATCTCTCTCTCTTTTTTTTTTTTTCAGATAAGAAAACTAAGACCCAGAATGGCCATGTCTTGCCCAAGGTCACCCAGGCAGTCCTTCCCACAGAGCTGACATGGAACTAAGTGTGCCAACGCCCAGGACAGTTTTTACCCTGTTTCCTTCCAGCGGTTTGATTTGATAGCCTTGTGCTCATAACAAAGAAAGCCTTCATGATGGCTAAACAGGATATTTTAAATAAGGGGATGATTTTATAGCTTATTAAGGTTTTATAAGAAAAAGCTTACAAAGTTTTTTTACTTCATGAAGGAAACATTTTATTGAATGTAATGTATCAAAACAGATTGCTGCAAACTAATACAGCAACAATATATAATTTTATTTAAATCACAGCAAGTTATTATTTGCTGTTTTTAATAAAAATTTTAAAAGTAATAGAAAGAGGAATTTAAATAACTATGCTAGAGCAAAGAACGGATTCTGCCCACACATTTCTCTTTGAGGGCAATGAGGAGAAATGCCATCTGTAGCAAAGAGTCCCTCCCAGTACAGGCCTCCCCAGCAGCTTCCAGTCCAGTAAAAACAACAGAACTCCCTAACAGTGAACCCACCATGTAGAGTTTAGCCATTTTCCTGTTAGTTATGTCTGCTATCATGTCGTCATCCTCTTCTCCATCCCTAAGCTCCGGCTTTTCCCCTAAAACCTGGGAAAAAAAGTACACAAATAAAAGATAAAGACCTCTCATTAATGGTGCAAAGTTAAAAAAAAAATAAAACAGCTTACATTTCTAAAGTCATAGATTATAAAATACTGGCAATCAAAATGACCAGGCTCAGACATGTCTCACCAGTCATATTAAATTGTCATTTTACCATGGGTCATATCAATCAATGGCGTTTTAGTAAACAGTGAGTTTGCTGGTGATGTGAAGGAGAAAGTGAAATCCCAAACTTGAAAGTGTAGGTCTCCGTATTATTGAAAACTAGGAGGAATTAATTAAAATTTGAGTTCTACGTTCAGTTCTACAACAGAATTTCTTCCATGACCTCTGCCTCTAGCAGCAATCTATAGGCTTTATTAATTTATTATCACAAAGACTTGGTCAAAATTACTATCTGAGGGTAGAGTACTATGATCATTACTGATTTAGACGAAAGTGTAAATTAACCACACCATGCTTTGTTTCCTGCTGTATTTTTGGCATAGAATAAATGAATGTTGAATGAATGAATGCATTTATTTATTCTTTGCATATCTGGTGCAATCCAAAAGTTCAAGTAAAGCATTTGGTAGAAAATACATTTGAATCTGCTTTGAATTTCTGTACACCAAAATCACAAAAAAAGTCTATAAAGCACCTTAATTAATTTAATTAATTGACAAATATCATAGGATGTTAAGGATGGGAATCAAATATAAATTTATTGAAAACAATGTGATTTTTATAACAATACATAGATATAAATTCAAGTTTAGAAAATACAAAGAAGCTATTCACTTAGATTCAATAAATATTTAATATACAATGAGATTGCTTGCATAATGTGCTTTATAGTCAGTATTCCTCACAATATATTATGTGAAAATATATACTGCTGAATACCAGACAACAATAAAAATGTATATAAATTCTAATCCTTGCATGAGCACGCCACAGCCTCGAGTTTAGAAATACATTAAAGACTTATTTCCTCTCAGAATATGCCCATCTTTTTGTTTATACAGTGATCAATAAAACCCTTTAATTACTGACCACACTAAATGATTATAATATAGTTTTTCTTTTTTTTACTAAAAGTAGGATCAAGACAAAAATTAAAATACAACCAAAAGTGCTTATTTTTAAAAAGGTTTTACATTGGTAGAAATATGTGTAACTTATAAGAGCAGTGAAAGGTCTCATATACCCTTTAGAAATTCTACTTCAACCAAGACAGTAGTTTGGAATCAACAGTTTGGGTTAAGGACATATTTAATACTGGGAAGTCTCCCAGTGGACCAGGTCTGAGATTTGGGACATACTCGAACTTTTAATTTTCAGACAATTCCCATATTAGCTAGGGATCTTAGCCTCTCAAAGGACTGTAGCATAGTTGGGAATTGAACCCAGGGAATTTACGAGAAACAGGCTTAACTCCAGAGGTACAGGGAGGCTGTATATTGTCAGATATCATTTTAAAATTCAGTTCAACAACTAAGCATTTACCAAACACCTCACTGGGACATACAAAAGAGTTTCCAACCACCCTGCACAACCCTTACAAACTTTACATCCTTCCTAGAAAGAGGAAAATAGTTTAATACGTTCACCTTATCAACTATGCCACACATTTTGATCTTTGAAATAAACTGTAAATACAGCCTTTCTTTTTCTCTACAGGTAGGATAATGCCTAAATTTAAAAAACCCATTTTAGGTTTCTCAAGTGATGAGCATTTAGCTCATGTAACCCTTTGTGTATGAAATAACATATACTTTGACAATCTAAAGAAGAAGGCGAAGAGAGAGCCCTTACCTAAGGATGTTCCATGAAAGTTTCATCTATTGTTCTAGCCAAGTCCTGCCACTCCAGCTTGGAGCCCCCCTTTCCTTCAATTATTTTCTATAAATTTCTACTTAAAAGTACCAGCATCCTCTAACATGCTCCAAACTTACCTTATCTCTCCACAAAACTGACCATTCTCAATGCTCTGTTTGTGTCAGTGAATCTCTATTCCTCTATTCACCTGGACTTAAAATCATGTCGTTAGTTTTGAATACCTCCTGTCCTCTACTTTGAGTCTCCTAGCCTCTTAGTCATTAAATTCTCCTTCTTTATGATGATGTTTAGAGTCACTGTTTCCTATCTACATTCATCCCCACCCTAATGTAGTTCTTCATCACCCAAGTCACGGCGTATGCCTACTCCTGTCAATTCCCTCCTACATTCAGTCCCCCCTCATCTTTTCATCCGGAAAGTTATCCTGGACAATGGCTGGAAGGCCCATCTTATTTCACTTTACTCCAATGCTTCAAGAATATGACTCCAGATAAAGATTTATATCTTTTATCTGCAGCAGTGATTCTTAAGGTTCAAGGTGCTCAAGCAACATCTGAGTAACTTGATAAAATACAGATTCCCAACTGCCAGCTATTAAGTCAGTGGATCTGGGGTGAAGCCCAGGATTCTGCGCTCCAGATGATTCTGAACTGGATGCTTACTGACAGAGCCCCAACTCTTCTCTCTGGATTCCAAGGCTCCTCAAGAGGCTGGATGTGACCTACTTGGCATTATTTCCCAGCATCTACCAAGTAGCCTTCTCTAATCAAGCTCATGTTTCCCATGTCCACTGGGAGCCATGCACTTTCCTTCCCCAGGGCTGTACCTAATGCTCTATGTAACTGCTACCTAGGTAGACTGGCTATGGCAGAAGCAAAACTGAACAATTATTCTTTGGTTGATTCAGTTAATTATAATTAGCACAGTAATAGTTACCACTCACTGGATGTCTACCATGAGTCACACACTGGATCAGGAGCTTTAGACACATGTAATTTAAATCTTATAAGAGCTCCCATTAACCAGATACTATTATCATTTTTACAGAAAAGGTCACTGATGCTCAAAGAGGCAAAGCAATTGTTTTCACAAAGCTGCTAAGTGTTGAGACTGAGATTCTGGTATAGGTTCCTTTAATGCCATTTCTGTAACTTTTAGAATAATTGGTTGCATACTTTCCTAAATCAAGAGAGACTAGGCAAGTCTTTGAAATGGACAAAAAGATTCTTTCCATGGATGGTGTCTAAAGGACCCATCTGGTGATCTGATGTTACAGAGGTCTGCACCTTTCCTTCTCTTTGAGTTATATTTTAATCCAGTAGAAGACTGATAGCAGCAAATGATTTTGTCCACAGAGATGCACAGGAATTTTGTCTGGTGGAGATGAAACTAATTTCTGCCATGTGAAAGAGGCCAGTTTTGCAGTTACTAGCAAATTCATTTCAACACTGCCCATACCTTTGTCTGTTCTTTGGATCCTCTTTGAACTCATTATAATATCTTAGTTGTTTTCTTAGTGAATGACTTAAATGACATCTTTGACATGGTTGTTTTATATTTGTCTGAGATTCATGATTTTACTTCTTTGAAAACTATCCTTTAACACACAGTACCCCACTTGTCTAAACCACAGATATTGGAATCTATTTATATATTTATTGCCTTTTACTACGTTGCATGTATTCAGCTAACACTTTTCAAGTCCATTATGTGCCACTCTAAGTCCTTTACAAATGTAATATAACCGATGCTTACATGTTACTATGTACCAGACACCATTCTAAGCACTTTACATTTATTAAGTCATTTCATCTTCATAACAAGCCTATGAGGTGGCACCGTTATTATCCTATTTTATGCCTGAAGAAACAGACTAAGTAACTTGACCAAGGTTACGCAGCCAGTAAGTGACAAAGTCGGGATTTGAACTCTGGCTCCAGAGTGTGTGTTCTCAACTAACGGGCTGTACTGCCTCTTCTAGATACTTCAAAAGATCTTCACTTAACTGTTTAGGCCTTGTCTCTGGAGATAAAGCAGAAGTTTTTTCATAGCAGAGACTGTACAGGGGCCACGTTTATTTCTCCCATTCGGATCAGAACAATGCCAGGAAATACCACAGGTGGCACGCGTCCTATACACTATGGTTTCGGTGCTCTACCTTCCTCTCCACGTAGCTTTCATCTTTCTCCAAATCCTCTCTGTCTACTCCCCTTTCCTCTTGGTTCTGCCTATGCTGTGGGCATTAAAGGTCAAAAGAGAGAAGTTCTCTCATCATATCAGAGTGCTCTGGGAGCAGGCAGCCCTTAAAGAGAAGATACAACAGGGTGCAACAAACATGAAAGAGCTACCGAAGAATGTAAAATAACAGAGCAACAATACTTCTTTACCCATAAAACTGTCAAAGGTCAGGAGAAAACTGACCGTATCTAGTGTTGGGAAAGATTCAGTATTCTACCAGGTATCCTGCTGAGAAGGAAAATTCTTAAAAGTGATGACCAGTAGGTAACAGAAACCTTAAAAGCATACCTATCATTTAACCCAATTATTCTATTCTAGTAGTTTATTCTAAAGAAATAATTTAAATGTATGCAAAAAATTAATTTAATGAATATTCACCACAGCATTATATAATATTAAAAAATGCAAACCACCTAAATGTCCAACATGGAAGGAACTGATTAAATAAATTAGGCTACATCCGAACAATGGAAAACTATACAGTCATTATAATATCAAAAATTAGTTGATTATCAGGAAAATCTTCATAACATTTCAAATAAAAATCTAGATTTCAAGCATTATCTACGGTATGAACTCTTTCTTGTAAAAGCACAGAGCTGCATATGTGGAAACAAAGATTAGAAAATATTTGGTCACTCATTTTTCAAAGGTGGGACTTGGGGTGATATTTTTCTCTACTACAACTATATTTTGTAAAATTTCAACAAGAAACATGTATTTTTCTTAGTAAATAAAACTGTAAAAACTTACATTAGAAAAAACGCTGACCTCTTGAATTTGTTTTGCTCCCCGTAGAATAAACTGCAGTATTTTATTACTTCAAATAGAGATAATATCACTTCATTTTAACTTACAGTCTACCTTAGGCTTCTGCCTCAGCCTTATCCACTCAGTTCATCAAAGGATAGTAAATATTACTGGATTCCTAACTGCTCTAAGACATTTTGATCAGAGAAGCATTTGTTAATGTAAAGACCTAGAAGGAGCCAGCAGGGGCCCAGGGTTCTTAAGTTTTTAGCTAGGAAATTAAGTGGCTCCGAAGATCGCACAGTCTATTTTGTTACAGATGGGATGTGAATACAAAAATGGGAGCATCTATATCTTTTCCTCTCTGTTTTGTCAGTAACGCAACGGAAACGCTTAACAACGTTAAGTCACTATTCCAAGTACGTTAAAGAGGTTGGAAATTTGCGGAAATACAATTTTGTTCTCTGCCTAAATAGACCTTCTTTCCCGCTGTATACTCTTTGCCTTCAACAGGAGATCAGTTCAGAATAACTCAGAAGATATTTATATTAAATCATTAAAGCAAATACACAATCCAACTTTAGATTCACAATCCTCTAGCTTCAGAATTTCTGGGTTTTCATGACCTGTGCCAAGCCCATCCTCAGCGTCTTGTATGTTTCTTCTATACGACCCACTGTGGCTTTGTTTTAAAACATAAGTTGGCCTATGTGTAAATTTGTTTTCTCAGAAAGAAGGACGAAGCAGTTAAAAACTTTGCCGTATTTTCATAATCCTTATTGAATTTTCACATTTGCAATTGTTTTTATTTTGAATCTTTTAGCCAGCCCCACATATTTTGGATACAAAATTCCAACATTTGCAACCTTGCTCACACAAGATGCATTTTCCCTCCTTCTGATGTCTGACAGAAAAGTCGAGATGCTTGGACACTCTACAGTAAGTAATTAAAGTGAACAATAAGAAAAGAGGGGATAATACGTGGCCTGGAGGAAGAACAGCACATAACTCAAAACTCCAGGTCACCTGGGATCAAAATGATCTACCCCGGTGTCAAGTCCTACCGACGTTTAACATAGAGTGTCTTATGTACTTCCCAAACCAAGTTCATCTTGACAGATGAGGAAAATGAGGCTGCAAGAGGTTAGGAGTTTGCCTTAGGCCCAAATCTTATAAACACAAAGCGAGGATGTAAACCCCAGGGCTTCCAACTCCTACTGCAGTGCTTTATATAGATAATGAGACATGGCACTGTTCTTATCTTAATTATTTTACTGTAAACGGCTCTGCTTCTTTTATCACTAAAAACAGAGTAAGCTTCCAGGTTCTAAGAGATAAGATTTTAATTACTCAGTAGTTTTTGTGTCTTATTTCCTTTCCCTAACTGGTAAAAAAAATCAGTACATTTCAAGCACATGGAAAGAAACTGTTAAAGTGAAGTACAGCTTCATAGTTATGGTGTGTTTACTACAACGCATTTTATGCCTTTGGTAAGACTACTACTTGATAATAGGGAAGAAACACATATAAAATGATAGGCAATTCTGAGAAAAGCCACGAACTCCTTTAGCCAGCTCCACTTAATCTGGGTATGGTTCCAACATTTGCTCTCCTGCTTTCTCTCAGTGATGTGCTTCCCCACCTTTAAAATACTTTTACCTCTTTATTGATATGTCAAATAAAGGGTAATTTAATACATCAAATAGTGGATAAAGTACTTTAGACTGAGAGAAGGCATGTGAAATACATATTGGGATAAAAGGACAAAGTGAACCAAGCGTCTGCAAAAGAGGGTTCGCTTCATTATCTAGCTCAGGGCTGTCCAGTAGAGTTTTCTGTGACTGTAATATTCCATATCCGTGTGTCCAATACAGTAGTAACTAGCTACCTGTAGCTACTGAGCACCTGAGATGTGGCTTATGTGACCAAGTAACTAACTTTTAAATTTTATTTAATTTTAGGAAATTTAAATCAAAACCTAAATAGCCACATGTCTCACAGATGCTGTATTTGACAGTGTAGCTCAGGAGGACGCAGAGAATGCTGTGGCCTTGGGAAGCTCATCATGATGCAGGTCTGAACCTCAACATTACTGTAACATCAACGTATTAGAGATTAGATTTAGAGGGTCAAACTCATGAGAAAGTTTACTCATAAATTATTATAATATGGAAAGTTAATCCACAGGTTACTATTACAGAAAGCTAACTTACAAGTTTCTTTAACATGGAAACCCAACTCACAAGTTATTAAAATATGTAAGCCAGAACGTCAGCTTTTTAAACTACAGCAGCTGTTTTTCACTGGCTGCATATTAGAACCACCTAGGAGTTATGATATAGAACACTCAAGTTTGAATCCCATCTGCAGAGATTCTGAATGAAGCCCTGGCACTGTGTATTTGAAGAGCTCCTAGGGCCTGGTTTGGTGATATGATTTAAACCTTTAGTGGCTTCAGCTCTGTGAGCCTGGCTCACTCATCTTAACCAGCAGGACAGGTCCGCCAAGTCTTTCTGATTTTCACGTACCTTCACATAAAGAATTTCTCTCCTGGAAAAATTAGCAGGCCTGATAGTCTGGAGGCTGCCCTGGGTCAACTCTTAGGTAAAGATTTTAGGCCCTCTGCTCTTTCTGGGGATTATTAAACCCTTCTATTGTAAGATCTCAAAGCCATTTGGACATTTGTACCCGATCAGTGCTTGAATGGACACTTTCATCATTGGCGTTTGGGGTTCCTAATCTCTATGCTTCACAGTGGGCAACCCCACATTTGCCTTTTTGACAATCCCTTCATTTGCTAAGATCAGACAACCTGAGCTGGATGGACCTACAACTAAGTGACTCTGTGACCTTATTCTCATATTTAAAATAGTATGATAAGTAATACCACTCACAATGATTATGATGATTAAGTGAGGTAAATAAACCAGATTCACATATAACATTTAATGAGATTAGGTGGAGTTTTATGGCAAGAGAGTTGTGAGTTTCCTCTTTATCTACATAATTAAGAAAATTTCCAAGCAGCAAAATTTAATGGAGCAAACTCAAAATGGCTTTCATATACTCTGAGGTTCTTGAAAAATATTTGCATAACTTTTATACTCACATTAAAAGAATGTATTTTCTTTCAAAGAAAATGTCTACCCCAATTACCCTGCACCTAATGCCTCCATAGTATGGATGAAAGGTTGAATGCTGACACTAAGAGATATGAATGGTCAAGCCAGCCCACTGAGTGCAAAAATTGTGCTACAAAAGCTATTACTTATGATATGTAATAAAATAGGTATGATTGTCAAAAGTGTGTAGCAAAGTTTTGGAAGTTATAAAATAACTTCCCAGCAGATGAGATTCCCATCTCTCTGCATATTTAAGATTTGCACACTCTGGAATGAAGATCTGCCATGATCCGTGAACCACAGGTCTCCCATTCCCATTCCTACATGGGCAAGTTACATAGTCCCTCTACGACTTTCTTCATAAAGTGAGGATGTAGAGATGCTACTGGTGCCCTGCCCATCTCACCTTGGTCTACCTCAGAGGTCATCGCCAGATAATTTCTTAAAGGCCAAAGCCTTCTGCTCTCTGTCTGATGGCATTATCTGGCCACCAGGCTGTACTGTATCTACATACAAGGCAGGCTAGAGGTTCTGGGGAGTTAAAACCCAAGGAGTGACCCTCAACAAATGAGGGATGGGAGTTACCAGCTAAATCCTGCAGCCACCTCAGCCTTCAGTGGGCCAGTTCTGAAGTGTTCTACATACAGTTTCTCAGAGGGCCCCTCAGGGACTAAGCCCCAGTTGCCTGCAGCAGTAAATAACTTATTAACAAACTATTGCCTTATTTTACTTCTACTCCGCGCTTCCAGGATCATCTTCCAAATAACAATCTGCTCCCAAGTCCTTGTCTCCAAGTTGGCTTTTGGAGGAACACAGACCAAGACAGGGGATAATAACTGTATCCACTTCACAGGGCTGTTGTAAGAATTAAATTAGCTCATCCATGTACAGCCCACAGAAGAACGCCAGTCGTATAGTAAACACTGAATGTTTGTCCTGGGGGTGCTTCTGGTGGACTTCCTCTGCAGCAAATAAAATCCATGACAAATTTGCTTCTTAGATTATGGAATTTCTGTGTCAATGATGAGAAGCACTTGCATCACATAAAGAAAAATGCAGCTAGAAAGAGTAAAAAGTGAACAGAAAATTCAGCTGACCAGTAAGCCATTTGCCCTTACCCTTGTAAGGCATGACAAGATGAAATTATGCCGTCACCTAGCAATGGAGCACCACGACAGTGAATAGCAGAGCAAATGATATGCAATTGTGGGGCATTTGCTACTTGCTTTGGAACAGTTTTTAGTCAACATATTTGTCTTGCCACATGTCCTCTATCAGATTTCATCAAAATTTATTTTTAGTTTTGGTTGGCTTTTTTAGTTACCAGCCTTCATTGAAATAGAGCATTGATATTTAATTTCACAGTTACACATGGTCTAGGACTGCATTTCCCAGTATATTTGTATGGCTTTTTTGTGTACAGATACTAACAGATTTTCTGTTTAATAGTACGTTAGTACCTGTTTTCTGATTAGTAAAATGTTATGAAATATCCAGAACTGAGGATTTCCTATTGAGAGTTTCCACTGAGAGGATACTGTATTGACAAGAACAAACCATGCTTTCCTGACAAATCCTTCTTACATATAAATATATATATGTATATATATGTATATATATACATATATATACATACACACACACACACACACACACACACATATCCAAAACAAAGTAATTGTAAAATGGTGATGCACTGGATACCCTTGCAAAGATAACAGCAATTCTAAGAGCAATAACAACACTTTTGCATTTGCAGAAGTACTGTCAATATAACCCAATTCCATCACAGTGCGATCCTTGGCTCTGGATAAACATGACTTAAAATCACAACCTAAATGGCCTCTATCTTAGGGGGCTCTTTCCAATACGTGAACACTTTTCCTCATGATATTAAACAATAATTACAAAATAAATACTAAGGAGTTGTGAATCATTGACTCTTGAAAAGTCAACCTTCTAATATCTGGGCTTGGCTAATTCTTAGCACAAGATGTTAAGAGGAAACATATAAAATTAATATTACAGTGAACGATTATTATATATTTTAACTATTTATTTTACAAAATGAATGTCAAGGAGTTGTGAATCACTGAATCTTAGAGATCTGACCCTTTGATATTTGAGTTTGGCTAATTCTTAGCACAGGAATAAGAAGAAATTGACCTAAAATTGCTGAAAGAAAATATAGTCTTACTGTAAGTCTTTTTTTACTATATATATATATATATATATATATATATATATATATATATATATAAAATCACTAATATTATAAGAAACATGAGGAGAAATATAAATAATAGTGAGACTAGAAACTTGCCATTCTAGTTTAATATTTGTGTTAGTTTATCATTTCAAATATAGAAAAAATCCACCCTTCCATACAACCCATATGTCTTGGAATTGCGTTATCCTGTTGATGGGTTCTATCACTGTTCCCTCACTTCAGCTGCAAACTAAAGGAGAAATGACCTCATTCAGAAATGCTTGCCAAGTAGTATTAGTTTGGACTGATTATATAAAAGTGACATCTTATCAGTGAGGTCACAAGTCTTCAATGTTGAACTTGGGTGTGACAAAGTGGAAGATTATTTGAAAAATTATCATCTTATTGTTGTATATAGTTAACTATACTTTTACTCTATTTCTTATCTTTGTTCAGAATATTTCTACTTCCCCCACTGGATGAATTGGTGAGGAACAAAATGGATATCTGAATTAAATACTAGACATCCAAATAAAAGATTCATTAAAATAAATGACAACAAATGAATGGTGCCTTGAACAGTGCCTGGCACATAAAGTAAGCTTCAGTAAACAGTAGATACAAATAGCTACAGCAACTATAGTGCTCTTGGAAGCATCGTAACTTTGCAGCATGCGCTACTCGTCACTATAATCTTTGGATTTGAGGTGTGTACTAAGTATCATTGCTGTAAAGCAAAACAGGGGAAATGATTTAATTACAATGCAACAGATATAAGAAAAGGAAAGATTTCTATTTTCTGGTACCTCTGATGCTTCCTCTCTATACGTAATATGAGGGCTAATCTAGAGAGAGTGGCAAATATTTTGGACCCCTTTACCTTAAAATTCTTTGAATGGTAAACCCATAAATGGACCTTCTCTCTCCACTTGGCTCTCATAATAATGTTATTTCAGACAACAAATTCTGGTGAACGTCTCTGATGTGCCAGACACCATGTGATATAAATAGGAAATTCCAAAATATGTCAGACATTGTTCAATTTCCCAAAAACTTACAAAAGGAGGTTGGAAAATAAAGGAGGGATAAACAAGGAAGCTAAAACTAATTGGATAGCACACAAAGAGCAGTGTACCTCTCTCACAAAATGTTTTTTGTTGTCTCTTAGTGTTAAAAGTGTTTACTGTGCCTATTGACCAAATTAGTATCTCAGGCAACTCAAATTTCCATCCTCACAGAGTTGTGACTAACAATGAAGTAAGAGGGCAACAGAAAATAATTTAATGAGTGGTGTGTGTGCGTTACAAACCCACAAAATAACTATCATTTACATTTAAGGAGCTCAAAACACCCATGTTTATTCCCTGATGCTAAAAAGCTGTGATTTTGATTCTTATTTATACTATTTTCCTATAAATCTTTAGACCCTTTAAAAATACTGTATACTCACTGTTCCAAAATGCTCATGAAGGGGTTTTCAAAACAGCTCCCTGGGCTTCCCTGGTGGCGCAGTGGTTGAAAGTCCGCCTGCTGATGCACAGGACACGGGTTCATGCCCAGGTCCGGGAAGATCCCACATGCCGCGGAGCAGCTGGGCCCATGAGCCATGGCCATTGAGCCTGCGCATCCGGAGCCTGTACTCCGCAACGGGAGGGGCCACAACAGTGAGAGGCCCACATACCGCAAAACAACAACAACAACAAAAAACAGCTCCCCGACTTCTATTATTGGCACTTCTTTGGTTCATTTGATACTATTTTACAAAGATAAATGGGGATTATCTAATCAAAAATCATCCCCAGAAAATAAAGTTTCTCCCATTCTCTATGGTATAATTTTTAAAATGACTAAGCATGATTCAAATACACAATGTTATTTTAGTTAAAAGATTAAAATATAACGCCATGTAAATCCAATAAACTCAAGGTTATGCTATGAAAGCAAACATTTCCACAGAGAAGCTTCATGGAATGTTGACAATTCTAAATTTCCAAATTCCTGCTTGCTTTTTCTTCACCTTTTGCTCTACATGCTGAAAATGTATTACTATTCCAGTGCTTAGATGATTAAATGTTCAAAATCACTCCTGCTTTAACTTTCTGTAAATTTAAATTGTACAACCTTGGGAAGTGTTAGCACCACCGCCTTTGATGTTAAGCATTGATGTTAAGGATAAGACAAATATATTGGGTGATTTCAAAAACAAAGTTCTACATCTGTATAGTTCCTTGGAGTACACGGAGCACATTCACTTTTTTTTTTTTTTTTTTTTTTTGCGGTACGCGGGCCTCTCCCATTGCGGAGCACAGGCTCCGGACGCGCAGGCTCAGCGGCCATGGCTCACGGGCCCAGCCGCTCCGCGGCACGTGGGATCTTCCCGGACCGGGGCACGAACCCGTGTCCCCTGCATCGGCAGGCGGACTCTCAACCACTGCGCCACCAGGGAAGCCCCACATTCACTTTTAACCCAGTGGTGAGGAGAGGCAGCACCGAGACTGTAGGCAGCAGCCACGCACAGTGGTCAAGGCCAGTGGACAGCAGTGATGTGTACTGAACAGCAAGAAGAGTGGACAAAGTGGACGCTAAGTGTGCACTTAGTGTGTTTTAGTCCACACTAAGTGGACAAAAACAGAAATAGTTTCCAATTTTGCTGAACACTAAATAGGGAGGTGACCTGACCTGGGAAGGAAGATTTTACAGATGGCAGAATCCAACTGCAGCTCCTGGGGACATGCATTTTTGTTCACAGAATGAAGTTTTAGACATTTGCTGTCTATTTCTTACTGTGCTAGGTACTCTCACCTGGAGTGTATGCAATCTGCCTAATACGTGGGAAGGTAGATAAGCTCAAGACTCAGTTATCACTTTCCAGGAGATGAGCTGTAACTATCAATCTGTAGAAAGAAGACTAGCAGACTCTATGGATTATCCTTATCTAAACACTAACTGCTCCTACATAAATGCAGTTGGTTTTAAAACTTAATCAACCATATGGCTTTGTTCATATATTCACCAACACTATCATCTAAAACACAGGGAATTTTTTAAAGCAATACTATCCTCTAGAAAACAGGAAGACAAATGTAATTGGTTTTCTAGAACCACAAAGTTCCCAGTTAATTGTATTAATTTTCTAAATATTAATGAGCAATGAGTTAGAGCTGTGAGGGTTCCACAGATATAAAGGCAATGTCTTGTCTTCAAGGAATTTAGAGTAGCATTGTTAAGATATAAATTTCATTGGGCAAAGTACTTTGGGGAAGTATAACTAAAATTTTACTCTTTGCCTAAATAGATATCTAAAGGATAATTTAAGAAATATCTGCACAGTTCAACTCTAGATTTTATTTACAAGATTACCAGATGAGCACATCATAAATATCTGATCAACTTCTCAAAAGAATGATTGAATAAATTTTCTTATTTTCAAGTAGTCAATTATGACTTATAGTAACAAGATGAACACAATTCCTATACTGGGAGATCCTCTGGAGATTAATCTATTTTATATGCTATTGTCATATAGTCTAAAATACATAAATTTGGGAGGGGTGAATTGGGAGTTTAGGATTAGCAGATGCAAACTATTATGTACAGAATGGATAAACTATAAGGTCCTACTGTACAGCACAGGGAACTATGTTCAATATCCTATGATAAACCATAGTGGAAAAGAATATGAAAAAGAATGTGTGTATATACATATATATATATATGTATAACTGAATCACTTTGCTGTACAGCAGAAATGAACACAGCATTGTAAATCAACTATACTTCAATAAAATAAATTTAAAAAAAAATAAAATAAAATACATAAGAGAAGTCTTTCAACCACTGGTAGTATCATTCTGACCGTGTTTTCTCTGGCATTTGAGGACCCTCACAACCTGTTACCACTCTAGGACTATGTTTTAGACTGGGTGCATGCTTATCTTCTCAATCAGACAAAAAAATACAGTCTGAACTCTACTGGGAACCAACCCAGTGATCAATAAACACTTACTTATTGGCTCCTCCTCATTAGGGAGGATGCCCACACCCTTGCTCTCCGGGTGTGCATCTCTGCCTTGCTTCTGTCTTAACTAAGCAAACTGTTCCTCTGCCTGCTCTCCCACTTGTTGTTGTGCTATGTCTCTAATAATAAAGTACATGCTTTTACAAAAAGAAAAAAACACTTATTAACTGAGACATCATATGACATTCTAATTTTTCTTTCCAATTTTCTTCTTTTGCCCAAATCTAAAATAATGATTGTGCATATGACTTTCCAGGGAGCCTCAGTGTTTTTATATAAGCAAGAAATCTAACAGTTCAACAACAAAGCATCTGCTAACAATCTCCCTGTAGTATTTTTACTGCCAGGATTCCTTCACTAGCATTTACAATGATTATAGACTTAACAAGTTTATTAAATTACATCGAAAAAAACTCTTTCCAGGTTAGAAGAATTGGATGTTTTGTTGTTGTTTCAAACAACTTGCTCCTTCTTTATCCTTTTTTTGATATCTACCCAATGCTATCTTTTTAAAAATGAAAGTCTATAAAACATACTGATAAGTTATTCACCTTAGCCATTTTTCCTCAAGGGACTTTTAGCCTCCCTCCTAATGTTTCGAGAATGAGTAGAACCAACAAAGAAAGTTTGAGACCTTCGGGCTAGTGAGATACTTAATTTTCCTTCACATTCATTGATTATTTATTTTAAATATGAAAAGAAAAAAGCTTTACATAATTTACATGCAGCTTTTCATGGTAAATATGTTTACAGTTAGGAGAAAACAAGCACAGAGTATACATGACTTTAATTACAGGCTTTAGTTAGTTCTGCTTATAGGATTACCTTCATATTTAGGCATACAAGCTTTTAAAAGTGCTTAAGATACAGATAAGAGGCTGACCACACATCCTGTTTCCACAGACGGTTCTTGTTAATGCATGTTGTGTCCTGTCTGGTTGGTGCCCACTATTACTCTCCAGAGTGTTTTGTTTGAAGGATAAATTTATGATCATCCTAGAGATAAGCCACATTAAAATTGTGTGAAAATAATATTGTGATCAAAAGATAGTTGAACTATCTCTAAATAAAGATCAATTTTTCAAAAGACTCTCAGAAAATTTTTTTTCAATATTTTCAGTGTTGAGCACTTGAATGTGTTACAAAGACATGTTCCAAATATTCAGCATTGAATATGGAGTCATGACAATCACATCATTTAACTGGTTGAAAAGTCCTTGACTTCAAGCCATTACCAACCTTCATATATACACTTTCAAAGTTTTTGGAAATAATTTTTTAAAATTCTCATTAAAAATGAGTCACTTAACAGGTCAATTTTATAAGATATTTTGAAAGATTTTTAGATTTTTGGAATCCTCTAGCAAAGTCAACAGTTGCATTAGAGTCTCAGAAAAAGAATTGGTGTTCCATTATCTTAAACGAGGTAACCTTTTTTGTCTGTGTGCTATGGACCATTTTGGACCACTTTTGAAGCCTATGAACCCCTACTATAAATGTATTTTTTAAACGTATAAAATAAAATACTTAGTATTACAATGGAAACCAATTCTATTAGAATACAGCTATCAAAAAATCAAAATATATTTAAAAAAGCAAGCATAAAGTAATAAATAAGCTTCTTCATTTACTCATTAAATAATATTATTGAAAAGCAGGTCTAATAACTGCCATAATTACCAAGTAGTGATGAGCATAAGTGATACTTTGAGGTTATATGCAATATCTATAGTGTGATCTGAAAAGTCACAAGTTCTGCTCATGCTACTATCGTTTACCAACTACATTCACAATTGGAGAAAATTTTCACAAAGAAATCGGTGAAAATGAAGCTGTAATTTTTTTCCCAACCAAGTTCATGAGCTCTTTGAATTCTATTGTTACAGTACAACATTAAGAAAGCCTAGAGGTCAAACTTGTTTATCATAAGTCCATAGGTAATTCATCAAACAACTACCTACCCTTGTAATCAGGCCACAAAAGAACATTTCTGAAAACAGAACTTCCCACTGAATGCTTTTTAACAAAAAAAAAAAAAAAAAAGGCTTTCACTCAAAATTCAGTTCAGATCAACTGTGAGTGACAGCTGTCCATCATAATGCAGTATAAATTGAATGTACTGAATGGAAACAAAGTCGGTGTTTTCTGTAAGGTAGATAGCTAGTGGGAAGCAGCCGCATGGCACAGGGATATCGGCTAGGTGCTTTGTGACCGCCTGGAGGGGTGGGATAGGGAGGGTGGGAGGGAGGGAGACGCAAGAGGGAAGAGATATGGGAACATATGTATATGTATAACTGATTCACTTTGTTATAAAGCAGAAACTAACACACCATTGTAAAGCAATTATACCCCAATAAAGATGTTAAAAAAAAAAAAAGTCTGTGTTTTCTAGGATTTTTTAGAAACCAAAAAACAAAGAGCCCCTAAAACACAGACATAGCATTTTATATTAAACAGTATGTCCCTTATCCCTATCACTGATATTTTAAAATCAAAGTTACATTTTTACAAATTTTTTTCTTCAGGTTTGCATTTTCTCATTTTAATTTAACAGCATAATATAGTCATCGACTATTTAAGCTTTTCTTTCTCAGAACTTTGAGTGATATCCAATAAGTAAAGACATCAAAAATACATATGCACAGTTAAGGCCCTCGGCCTCAGTGGTTTCGTTGCCTAGAACAGACTACAAATGACTGGTAATTAAACACAGCCATTGCCTGAGAGACAAGATTGAATCACAGATGATTGGAATCTAAAGGGACCAGAGAAGCCACTTTGTCTAACCCTCACTTTACAAATGAGGAACCAGAGACAATGAGAGTTTAAGGGACTTTCCAAGATGACCATGGAGAAGCTAGCCTGACAGTTAATGCAACACTCCCTCTAGCTCCCTACAAGGGCAAACTGTGTCCCTGGCTCCACTTCTATCAAAGTATAGCTATTGAGACAAGAGGTTATAATCAATTAGAAATACATCTTATTTATAGATTTTTGCTCCCAAATATGAGAATTAGATGACTTAAATGGTGATCACATCTGCAGAACAGAGGTCTTTAAAAAATATTAAAAGATCAAGAATGTGCTCTAAATAGTTTCAAGGTCTAATGTATTAGTAATGTTAGTCTGACTTCTGAAAACCCAGGTTTCAATAGTCATCCCTTATTTTATTTTTTCAGATGGCCTTTTTTTTCTAATTATAAAAGGAATACACATCCATTATAATAAATTTTGAAAACACAAAGACAAATGAAGAAGAAAATAACAAGAAGCCATATCCCCAGAGTCAAAGCCATATATTGGTGGTGTTGGTAATATTTCAGCATATTTCTTTCCAGATATAAATGTATATATGAATATATAGCTATATAATGTAAACTTAAATATTAAGATAATAGTACCTAAAATCTTATAGCCTGCCTTTTCTCTTAGCATTGTACCGTGATCATCTTCCCATTGAATTAAAATTATTTCTAAAACATCATTAATGTGAAAGTCTGTGTTTAGTGGTTATTAAAGTAATAAAGTTTAAACACATTATAATCAATAAAATGATCTCATTATATAATTTTCGATTGCTGGATTATGTAGGCTAGCATCGTATCAGGTAACTCTAATGCATTAAATTGCTCTAAATAAAAAATATTAAAAATATATGTTTACAGGATTGTCTTTAGAAAAATTTAAGCGCCCAATGGCTAAAATCATTGGGGGGAAATGCATAATATCCCAGGAAATTAGAGAAAGGAAAACTCAAAGAGATACCTCCTGCTACTATTACATGTGGGAAGATTCAAAAAGGTACAACAGGATATCCTGACAGTGCTCTGTAAAGTCATGAAGGAACACAGTGCTTGGTCAAGGAAGCAGCAACTGGTACAAACATTTAGTGCCTGGCTCATGTAGGAATTCAATAAATATTTGTTGAATGAATAAATGGGAATCAATTTACCAATGTGTATCTAGACACCTGAATATGATTATACCCTTTGACTGATAATCTTACTTAAGGGAATATATACCATATATACACTTGGTCACAAGTAAATGTCCGGGACTTGTATGTTGATTAAGTAAATGACAGAGGTATAAAGAGCCGTACAGACAATTCATACTGATTTAACAACTATACTAAAATTATGTCTTGCCTATACTGTAACTCTTAGTTTAAAATGATTCAAGTATTTAAAATATTGGTGTATTTAATCTCTTGGTATAAGATTTTATTTCATTCTTTTAATGAAATAATTGTTAATTTTAAAATTGAAGAAAATCACTGCGTTAAAAAAAATTTGAGAAGCCCAGATGAAAAAACTATTATGTTTCTTCCAAAATATTTTCTTATAGTCAATCTCAAAGGTTTTGCCCACCTATTTGTCCTTGAATATCACAGAAGACAGGCACAAGACTTCCTTTGATAGTCATCCCAATGGTGGGAGAAAACAGTCATGATGTTCTATTTTCCTAATACCATGACTTATAAAACCCTGATACTTCCTCTTACCTAACCTTAGCCTAAGTATTAAGAAGTTATTAAATCTAACACACACACTAACACACACAAAACTTAGAGTGGCAAGCTTTCAATACCTTTATAAGCTCTGAGGGTTCATGCCCTTCTTCCACCACAATTAGTTGAGCTCTTCCTTTCCTTTCATTGTCCCGAATGCCAATGGCAACCTGGCTGGCCTTCAGACGCTCATATTTGTTGCAAGAGGATCCACACCACTGGTAAATTTCCTAAAAGAAAAAGACAGATCTTTTGACCCCAGGAATACGTGGAGGACATTCAGTCCTGGTGTAATACACACTGTAATTAATTAGGAGAAAAACAAAAAGGTCTAAAAAATTAAATTAAATTGATCTATTGTTGAGGTATATATAATTTTATATATTTAATTTATACCTCATTCTGTATCCTGTTGCTTTCAGTTAGCATTATAAAGTAAGCATTTTTAAACATGGAAAATATAAATATATACTTCAGCATTCTGTGTATATAATCCACTAAGTATAATTTATAAAAGTAAATTTATATAAATTATTTAAATTTAGAATAATAAATCTAACGTATTTCAGATAGTCAAGAATCTGTTATAGTAGAAATATCCTCTTGATGATCGTAAAACATGACCTATCTCTTTTGTAAAGCAATTTAACAATTCTTACCAAGAATCATAAAAAGAGTTAAAACTCTGACCCAGTAATATCACTATCTGGAATTTATTTTAATAAATTATTCATAAAGAAGAGAAAACAACACATGTATAAGGGTTTTCACTGATGTGATTATATTAGTGAGGCATTGGGAAGACATTAAATGTTCAACAATAGGATTACAGTAATATAAATTATGATATATAGAAAAAATACTTAAACATCAAAATTATACTTTAACAGAAATTTAGAAAAACAGAAAGAGCAGTTTGATATATTGTAAATTATATACATTAGTTGCCACTTAGATTAAAATATATATTTTAGACTTAGGTACAGTGTTCAGAAAGTATACAGTAACATGTAAAATAATAAAATGTCATTTTCTCAATTAAATGTGGTTTAACAAAAGAAAGAAAGAAATGTAATGGTACCCAGGCCTGGTAGGATGTGGGAGTGGGTATTATCACACACTATTTGGGTGGTAGATACTGACACAGGCTTTTTTTGAGGGCACTTTGGTGTCATACCAAAAAATTATATATGATTTTAAAATCAGGAAATTCCATTTCTAGGAATCTATTTTATAGAACTATTCAAACATGGGATGCAAAAACAAAGAAACAAACAAAACAAACACAAATGCCCATCAATAGGGAGATGGCCATATAAATGTCATTATGTGGATACTATAGACTATTCTTCAGTGGTAAGAAATTGAGGACAATGTTTAAACACCAATGTTAAAAATATCCAGGTATTTCATAAATAACATAAAGCCGCAGAATAATATAGCTCCATTAAAGTACAGAAACAAAAATATAAGCTCTGTTTCTGTCTTTGCAGAAAAAGATTTTTAAAGATACACAGTATCTTTAATACATGGGAAGGGGCATGTATTTGCAGAAAGAAAGCCTTCAGTTTTTGCTGTATCTAAATCAGTGTTTTTTCCTTTTCTTTTTTAAATGTCACTCACATTTATTAGCTGCCTATTAGGAGCTAGATGTTGGGAATAAAGAGATGAATGAGCGAAAACTAGCAAGGAGAGACTGACATGTGGACAACTAATGCTAATAATATGTTTGTACAACACTTAGTTTTCAAAACGTTTCCACACATACTTCCCGTAGTCAATCCGGAGAGGGGGTTGCTTTGTGGTTATTGCTTTGTGGTTAAGTACAATATAAAGGAGACAGACCAGCAGCCACTTTCTATGTGGCTTTATGTTTGCAATTTTTAAAAGAGGAAATAAATTAATAACAGCAAATAAAAGGGCACCCCAAAATTCAGAGACACAGGCTCTTTTCTTTAATCACAAGACATTTCCAGTCCAGAGTCATTTCTCCATTCAAAAATAGTTCACTGATTACCTGAAATTGGGCAGGATCCCTCTCCCTGGGGGCACAACCTGAAAGCACACAGGCTGGCAACAGTCCCTCTGTCCCCTTAAACCGGCCCCCCACTCCCATGATCCTGCTTCACCTTTTCCACATTCCTCTTCAAGAATAAAATATAAGTCTTAGGAATTCAAGCCTTTATAAGAAGTAAAAGAAAAAGAGACTGTGCTTTGCAATTCCTTTCATTTTAGAATCTAATTTAGTTATTCAACATTGTTAAGGGGTGTTTCTTTTCTGTTTTTCAGAGAATTGCGTGCCGCTATTGTTTCCGCTCTAACCTCTTTTCTATACCTGGGCATCTGAACATGAGGCTCACATTTGAATACCAGGCCCAGACGAACAGTTACAAAGAGTGAAAATAAATGGTTCCCAACGAACGATCAGCTAACATCTAATCACTGAGCATTAAAATCAGGTGGTGGAGTAAGATGGTGATTTTTTTTTTTTTTTTTTTAAAAATGGATACCTGAGCCTACCCTTCGGGACTCTCAGGTGGGTTCTGGGCAGCCACATTTATTGAATGCTCCCTAGATGATTCTAAGCATTAAACCAAGGCTGAGAAGCTCTGCTGGTCCCCGGGAGCACCCGTTGCATCAGGCAGGTGTTACAGGGAATCTGTAATTTCTAGTTACCCAAGGCAGCCAAGCAGGCTACTCTGCCAGTGCACTTAGGCTCTTAGCCTAGGTTCCTTTTCTACCTTATTCCATGACATTTTGCAAATGATTCTTTTCTTAGTAGATCTGAGAAAGCAAACTTCCAATTTTTACATAACAATGAAATATAGGAAGTGGATCAGAAGTTAGCTCTCTAGATATCTCAGGCTTGTAAACAACTTTCATTACTGATTTGCTCTGTATATTTATATTCATCTAATAGATGTTTATATTCTCCCTACCTTAGCTGTATAAATGGCCTCTCATCCACTTCAAAGAGATTATATAAAATCACACTAAATTTTTTTTTAACATCTTTATTGGGGTAAAATTGCTTTACAATGGTGTGTTAGTTTCTGCTGTATAACAAAGTGAATCAGCTACACATATACATATATCCCCATATCCCCTCCCTCTTGCGTCTGCCTCCCACCCTCTCTATCCCACCCATCTAGGTGGTCACAAAGCACTGAGCTGATCTCCCTGGGCTATGCAGCTGCTTCCCAATACCTATCTATTTTACATTTGGTAGTGTATATATGTCCTTGCCACTCTCTCACTTCGTCCCAGCTTACCCTTCCCCCTCCCCACGTCCTCAAGTCCATTCTCTATGTCTGCATCTCTATTCCTGTCCTGCCCCTAGGCTCTTCAGAACCTTTTCTTCTTTTTTTTTTTTTTAGACACCATATATATATGTGTTAGCATACGATATTTGTTTTTCTCTTTCTGACTTACTTCACTCTGTATGACAGACTCTAGGTACATCCAACTCACTACAAATAACTCAATTTCGTTTCTTTTTATGGCTGACTAATATTCCATTGTATATATGTGCCACATCTTCTTTATCCACTCATCTGTCTTGGACACTTAGGTTGCTTCCATGTCCTGGCCATTGTAAATAGAGCTGCAATGAACATTGTGGAACATGACTCTTTTTGAATTATGGTTTTCTTAGGGTATATGCCCAGTAGTGGGACTGCTGGGTCATATGGTAGTTCTATTTTTAGTTTTTTAAGGAACCTCCATACTGTTCTCCATAGTGGCTGTATCAATTTACATTCCCACCAACAGTGCAAGAGGGTTCCTTTTTCTACACACCCTCTCCAGCATTTATTGTTTGTAGGTTTTTTGATGATGGCCATTCTGACTGGTGTGAGGTGATACTTCATTGTAGTTTTGATTTGCATTTCTCTAATGATTAGTGAAAATCACACTAAATTTTATTAGTATCTGTAAAGCATTAAGGAAGTCTGGTAAAATGTGTTTAAAAAGAATTATAGCTAATGATAATTTTCTAAATATAATTATTATTTAACATAGAATTTTACA
The DNA here is from genome assembly GCF_059928025.1 of Delphinapterus leucas. Classification (NCBI taxonomy): domain Eukaryota; kingdom Metazoa; phylum Chordata; class Mammalia; order Artiodactyla; family Monodontidae; genus Delphinapterus; species Delphinapterus leucas. The sequence goes on along the minus strand of NC_143137.1, from coordinate 65,409,699 downwards.
ATATTCTTTGGATCCCAAAATATTTTCCATGATATTACTTTGGGTTGGGAGTCTTATGTGCAGTATCAATTCACAGATAAATTTAGTTGTAGAAAATATTCCTCACCATTGCTTAGAGACCAGTTTCAACCTTTAAAATAGCAAAAACATATCTAGGAAATACTCATAAAAATAATAAAACTTTTAATAGTGAAGTTTTCCTTTTAATTCAAAGATGACTAAATCACTAAAGAAAGTGTTACCAAAAAAATTTTCTTACTGAGCATGAAAATTTATGTTTTGTGTTATGCTTACTCTTTCATTACTTTCACCTTATTTTGTGCTATTTCTATAAGTGACATATTATCTTATTTACTAGACTTAATTTTCAGTGGTTAACTCAGACAAGAAATGCAATAGAATGTGGACTTTAATTTTACATTGCTAAAAGCCAAAACCGTTTAAAAAATTAATTAAAAAACCCTTTTCATTCAATGCTAATTACTTTTTATACAAATATAGTTTGTTCAATAATGGTAGCAGTGGGGCTTCCCTGGTGGCGCAGTGGTTGAGAATCTGCCTGCCAATGCAGGGGACACGGGTTCGAGCCCTGGTCTGGGAGGATCCCACATGCCACGGAGCGGCTGGGCCCGTGAGCCACAACTGCTGAGCCTGCGCGTCTGGAGCCTGTGCTCCGCAACAAGAGAGGCCACGATGGTGAGAGGCCCACGCACCGTGATGAAGAGTGGCCTCCGCTTGCCACAACTAGAGAAAGCCCTCGCACAGAAACGAAGACCCAACACAGCAAAAATAAATAAATAAATAAATAAACTCCTACCCCCAACATCTAAAAAAAAAAAAAATCAACAGTACCTCAATCCAAATTAAAAAAAAAAAAAATAATGGTAGCAGTACATTAAAACATGTATTAAATTTTAAACAGAATTTGAGCAATTCATTAAATTTGAGCAATTTATATTCCACCACGTGTAGATGATGTGTTTAAGACATCTTATTTTAACAGAGCTGTACAGTGATGACATGAATGTGTGTAGTACTATTAATAAACTGTGTTAGCCCAACACTTACTCTATTCAGAGGTAGTTGGTTAAGACTATTCACCACTGCGGGCACAAGGAAACTTTGTACTCAATCGGCCCCATGCTTGAAAAACTCTCCTATAATGCAACTTAACCTTTTTTTTAGAGGGCATGGGCTGAAAAAAAGAAATTCTGCATAGAGCTAAAAGATGTCTGAATTGATATGATAGGTTGATATGTATTATTACAACCAGAAAAAGTTTTCATTATAATTTAAATTGTTTTATTTGTAATACTTTAATGGGATTTAGATGAAAAACCTTTTGTAAATGTGATTTAAGTGTACTAGACACTGAAAATTGTAGAACAAACATGGTTTCAGAGGCAACTATTTTACCTTCTAAGATCCTAAGGGATTTAACAGCTCAACACTAAATGTCATGTTTGGGGAGGGAGGGAAGGATATAAAAACTCCCTGTAAATATGGAAATATCCATTCAATTTAGAATGAAGTCCACTTAAATTTTGGCTGAAATTTGCTGACGTACATGTTGCCCACGAACATCCTCTAGTAGAAGTTTGTGAAACTATAATTAACTCAATGTACAAACTATTAAAGGAAAACAAAATCACTCTGGATAGTTTGAAAAGGAAAAAAAAAGGGAGTAAAGAGAAACTGTTACTGGCAATTAGTTCGGACCACCAAGTAACAAGAAATCAAAACAAATGAGTGATATTCATAGAAACAACCACACTGGGGGCAGACCTAGAGGTTTCTAAAATTTCCTTTAAACTACATGGTCAGAGTTAACAAGTCAAACATCAAAGGGCAGCCAAACCTCATTTGGGGGCAGGAAATAAGCGCAGAAATAAAACAATGGTCAATGATGCCCTTGAAGGGAGGCAAGATTAAAAGAGACCCCCAAACAGCCATGTGATGGTGACTCATAACATGGGCAAATAATTCAGATGGAATTGCTGCTCTTTTGTCCTTTTCTAACTTTTTTATTCTAAATACATCTAAAAGTTTATAAAACGGGTGGGGGCAGACTTCTTTCTCTCCCTTGCTTCCACTGGCTTTATTTTTCCTGTGTTTAGTTTTCCCTTAGATCTAGTTAACCAAATATAGAAGTTCATTCAGATACCCCTCTAGGCTGGAGATTCTCCAAAAACTGCTTAACAGCCACTATGGAGAACAGTATGGAAGTTCCTTAAAAAACTAAAAATAGAACTACCATATGACCCAGCAGTCCCACTACTGGGCATATACCCTAAGAAAACCATAATTCAAAAAGAGTCATGTACCACAATGTTCATTGCAGCTCTATTTACAATGGCCAGGACATGGAAGCAACCTAAGTGTCCAAGACAGATGAATGGATAAAGAAGATGTGGCACATATATACAATGGAACATTACTCAGCCATAAAAAGAAACGAAATTGAGTTATTTGTAGTGAGTTGGATGAATGTAGAGTCTGTCATACAGAGTGAAGTAAGTCAGAAAGAGAAAAATACTGTATGCTAACACATATATACAGCATCTTAAAAAGAAAAAAAAGGTTCTGAAGAACCTAGGGGCAGGACAGGAATAAAGATGCAGACGTGGAGAATGAACTTGAGGACACGGGGAGGGGGAAGGGTAAGCTGGGATGAAGTGAGAGAGTGGCATGGACATATATACACTACCAAATGTAAAATAGATAGCTAGCGGGAAGCAGCTGCATAGCACAGGGAGATCAGCTCGGTGCTTTGTGACCACCTAGAGGGGTGGGATAGGGAGGGTGGGAGGGAGGGAGACACAAGAGGGAGGAGATATGGCGATATATGTATATGTATAGCAGATTCACTTTGTTATAAAGCAGAAACTAACACACCATTGTAAAGCAATTATACTCCAATAATGGGGTGTGTGTATATGTATGGCTGATTCGCTTTGTTGTAGGGCGGAGGCTAGCACACCATTGTGGAGCAATTGTACTCCAATAAAGATGTTAAAAAAAAAAGATGTTAAAAAAATGATAATGTCTTCTGCAATACTTCTAGGACCTACCTTCTTTAACTTTAAAACATGACTTTTTTTAGTTTTTGATAAACAAATATTTATTTACATTCTATTTTGTTGTTGTTTAAAGCCAAGCCAACTCAATATCCTTCAATGACATGTATACGTGTTCTAAAAAACATCTCTGACTGAAGGATGTAAGTTGGATGCAGAGGGTGTTTATGGTTACTGAAGGCAGGGCGACCAGAAAGGAAGGAGTTATATGTGAGGTAAGACAAAGCAGTGGTGATGGAGAAGAGGAGAAGGATACAGGGATTTATAAGGTTAAAGCCTACAGGGTCGGTCAACCATGCCTTTGGATGGGTACTAGAGGACCGGGAATGGGGGAAATGACTTGGACAAATCTAGCTTGGCTGTGGCAGTGATGCCACTTACTGGGAACAGGTGACAGCTTTTGGAGCATTCTTTTTCTAGCAAGAGAAGGTGAAATTGGGTTCTCTGTACTAGTCAAAGTATTTGGCAAATCATATATATTTATTTTTCAAAAATAATTTCTTCCAGCCACAGAAGTAGGTGATTCAACTATTTTTAACTAACTTACTGGTTCTTCGAACATATGATTGTGAATTTCCCAGCACCATTAGACATTTCCCATATTGAAATAGGGACGTTCACTGTACAATATAATAATCTGGGGGTAGAGCTTAAAAAGAACCTACACCAAGACTTCCCTGGCGGTCCAGTGGTTAAGACTCCACACTTCCAATGCAGGGGGCATGGGTTCAACCCCTGGTTGGGGAACTAAGATCCTACATGCCTCACAGCCTGGCCAAAAGAAAAACCACCCTACACAAAAGGCCCGTCTCAAAACCTTAAAATCAGAATCTTCAGGAGTCAAATCACAGGCATCAGTATTTTTAAAACCTCTTCTAAATGACGCCAGTGTGAAACCATGATTGAGAATTAAAATATAACTCCTAATACCTTGAGAGCCGTCTTTCCTAGGGCCCTCATCCATTCTCCAGTTACAGCCTGTGTGTAGCTCCATTCCAGCACTTCTCACATTCTACCTGGTCATACTCTGACTTGTGTATGTGTTTCTCTCTCTCACCACTTCATGGCACCTGGAGGCCAAAGGCTACCTGGTTTTCATCTTTACACTCCAAGCACCCAGCACTTTACACTAAGCACACACTAAATGCCATTCATCCATACTTTTATTACAGGGTAAATATCAGAGATTTAAAATTAGGTTTATCTTTCCCATTATCTTTATTTTGTGGCCTGAAGGCTCTTCCCAGTAAATCTAGTGGGATGCATTACTTTGGAGTAAGTACAAATTTATCCAGAACAAAGAAGATATTGCTCAGCTCTCAGTTTTAAAATAAGCCTTCTTAAGTCATAGTAGAGACAAAAGTCTGAAAGACAACATAGTTTTAATTTAAAAGAACCTTGATTTTCCTAGAGTTAAGTGTTCTGCAGGGGAGGATTGAGGATGTGGTCTAGAAAGTTGGTTTTGCATATCGAGAGCCACAGTCTTGGCCTCAGGGGCCATTGTGTATTGAAGAAACCACGGAGAAGGCAACAGTGTGAAATGGTATAAGCCTAGTTTGTCTGATCCAAGAAAAGTAGGTGATTACAAGGGAACCAGGAAACTTGATCAGGTGCAATCAATTTTTGAGAAGAGCTCGGTAAATGTCTACTCCTACTTATCTGTCATACATTCATCCATGATCCCAAGCATTAGAGCAGAAACAACTCTGGTCAGTGTCCAGGCAGTTGGACCAAAGGGTACTGGTAACGTTTTGGATATACTGCCCCCACAACTCCAGTGTGGCATGGGAAAAACTAAGTAGAGTTCCTGAGGGCAGATGCAGTAGTGGCTGATAGAACCAGAAAGGGTCTTGCAGCAGATATGTGGGCATCTCAGAAGACCAAAATGAGGCCATGAATATTTTCCAGCAAGTGTCTTAGGACAGAGGCCAAAGCCCAGAGCTCAAGATTCAATGAAATAGTGATTCCTCAATGAAGCTTAGAGAGGAGGGAGGCTGAAGACTGAAAACCAGACTCATGCTTCCATTCTCAACCCTGTCCCCTATCCCAGGCAATAATATTACATATGCATCCTCTGGGATGGGGAAGGGTGTGGGTGGGATAATCTGATTTTCTTTAATGACAAACAAAATTCACCTTAATAAGGCAAGACACTTTTAACCTTCCTGTGGAAATAGAAGGTTGACAATAAAACAAGGTTGAGTTATAGATTGAAAAAAAAATTGCATCTCTATACACATGACTGTATTTGAGACTGTGTGCTTTAAGCTGGACAGATAGACATTTGTTGAAATGTTTGCTGAGTGACTGTAAGTTCTGGGCCATAGACTAGGAACAAAGAGAGTGAGTGAGGCTAATAAGTGAATGCGCAGGCAGTGTGGAAAGTGCTGAGAGGCAAGTCTCAGCATGGTGATAGGAAAGTTAAGAGCATGCCCAACTCTACAAGGTGTGACATGGGACAGGACAAGGAGGAGAGGGGAATTAGTGAACACATTATAAAGAAGGCAATCTGAGTTGAATTTGAGGGTGAGATGATATTGGATGCTCGGCAGAGAAAGGTGAGTAGAAGAGGAGAGTATTCTAAGCAAAGGAAACCTGCAAAAAAGCAAAAGCATGGCGACTTGAGGGAAAGTGTAAGGCACAGGGTCCTGAGACAGTACTGTGATGATGAAGAGGACAGGAAGCATTCAAGGGACACTTAGAAGGAAAAATAGACTGAGTGTGATTGATTGCATGTGCAGCACTTGGGAGAAGTTGTCAGGATGTCTCCTGGATCTTGGGTTTGAGGGCCTGAGTGAGCAGTGGTTCTATTCACAAGAAAAGGACAAGAGGAGAAATCATTTTGGAATGAGAGGGTGAAACTGATGAGCTCTGTTTTTCGATTTATCAAGTCTGAGGTTCTCATGATATACACAAGCTGAAATATCTCGGAGGCAATCTGAAATACTGACAGAGAGCTCACGCAAGAGGTCTGAGCTGGACTATAATGCTGAGATTTACTAGGGGGTGAGCAGTTGAAGCTCTGGGTAAGGATGAGTTTGCTCAGGAAGAATGTATAAAGAAAAGACAATGATCAAAAGTAGAATCCTTAAAAAAGCAACAACTTGTGGCGGTGGGCAGACCATGTGAACAATGAGAAAGAGTGGCTTGAAAGGGAGGAGAAACAGGAAGCCAGGGAAGAAGTGAGACTGAAGGAAAAGGGAATAGTCAAGTGTCAACTGAGCACAGGGGCAAGTGGAAAATGATCAGTGGCCACTGGATTTAGCAGATGCTAAATCAGAAGATGCTCATCAGAAGAATAGTTTCAAAGAAATGGTGGTAGTGAAAGTCAGAAGACGTGGGTTGAAGGCCAACTGGTCAATGAGGAAGTGTAGGCTGCTTTTTCAAAGCAGCATGACTGACTATGAGAGAGGGCGGGATAGATTACAAATAGCAAAGGCAGTAGGGCAATGCTGCATAACTGACCAAACAAGTTAACAAGGAAACAGAACATGCAGAACACCACGATTAAAAACTCACCACAGGTTCCTATTCCTGTGAAACATAATTCTCCACTAGTGGCTGGCTCTGACATGTATTTCTAAAAGAGTTAACACCATATCCCAAACTCTAAGAATATGGGCTCTTTTCATTATCATTCACTTCTGGGGTTACTGATGCTTTGTTGAAATATTGAGATATAATTTTATTAATTTCTATATATTCCTCATATCTTTAAAAATAGTGGAAAGTAATGATTTATAAATTCACCAACATTAAAATATATATTTCAAAATCATTTTCCAACAATTCAGTAAATTCCAAATTGCTGAAGTCTAGCCACATCCCATATTATTTTCTGAAAATACACTAAATATAAGACAACTTATCCAAGTCATCCTCTAAGATGTTGATGTTGTAATTAAATGAATAATTTTACAATCTCATGCTTTAGGTTGAAAAGGTTATGCTGTCATGTCTAGAGAATATTTACTGTGGTCTAAAATCCTACCACAGTAAATTTTTCTAAGGTATATGGCACATCACCTTAATACCAGTGATTGTTTATCATAAAAGGCTCACTTCCCTCAAACACAATCAAGATATGGGATTTAGGTTATATCCATAACCTTAGTGTTGGCCAGCTGGCTGTAGTTTGGTGACAGCTCTAGAGGTTCAACCTATCTTTTTCATACCTGGGTAATAAAACAAGATTGAAGAGATGGCATTGGCTTCCCTTTGTGCCCACTAAAGCAGAAAGCGGTCATGAAATAATTAACTCAGTAACTGTTATAAAAATACTATGATAAAGAAAATTTTGATTCCCTTCTTGGTTTACTGTGACACACCCTAAAAATAAAGTTCCCAAGGTAACTGCAAGATCTTATCACCTTTTAGAAACTTTTGGCGACATAACAACTGGTTAAAGGTTAATTACACAAACACAGATCATGTGGGTATTTGTTCTAAAGTACTTAGGAATCCAGGGCTTGATTCTTACTAGAATATCCCTGTGAGGTGTGGGAAAGTTCCACAACATAAGAGAAAATCAGCTTCAAGTATCTCTGCAACAAAATCATTCCAAAGGTCTCTAACCAACCATGAGAGCAGGAGATAACTTGAAATTCATTAAAGAAAATTAACTACATAAAATAAAGAAAATTTACTATTAAACAGGTGAATGTCCTCGAATCGTATTATAGAGACTCTGTCCCTATTACATGAGGCTGGATTTGTGGGGACTACTTCTATGCGCAGATATTACCTATGGGAAGAGAGCGTATGTTACTAGAGCTAGAATTGGTCTATCACAGCATTCAACTACCTAGCCCATTGTGGAAACTCAATACTTGTTCAACAAAATAATAAATAATTTCATTAATAACACTACTTTCAGTAGGTTCTAAGCCATATTAGACATAATCAATTCTGAATTCAGCAGATTCTGAAACTATTGCAAGACACTCTGTTATAGAGGCACATCATCTTCTATACTACCAAGTTCACTCAGTGGAATGAAAAGGATGTGACAGAAACAGAAACACCCAGGTCCTATCCCAGATCACCACTCAACCTGCATTAATGCAAGTGACTTCCTCACACCTTCTAAGGCATTTCTTCCTCTTGTGAAACTGGGATGGTGACTGCGATTTCCAGATATGACTGTGTGTCAGATGGGACTGAATTAGAGTCGGCTAATGTCAGCAGTGTCATTAGAAACCACAGTTAAGATGAAAAAAAAAGAAGGAAAAAGAAATAAGGAAGTTAAGGCTCCAAGAGGTTAATGACTTGCTCAGGACCAAAGAGCAGAGAGTTGGAAAGCTCAGTTGGATACTATTCATGACAAAGAGATTATTGCATTTGTAGAGCAATTGCATTACACATAAAATACTTCTTTTAGAAAAGAAACATTTTCAAGTAATGGCAGTGATGAATTACATTATCAGTGGGAAGTAGATAGGGGCCTCAAAGCTCATCTAATCAAATACCCGACTTTTATAGATGAGAACCTGAGATTACACTAAACTCGGATGAAAACTGAGGTCCACTTTCTCCATGAACAATACCACCTTACGTGTAAAATACTTTATAAATTATAAAGGGATAAAGGGCTATAAAATGTAAGTAGTTGAGGGAGACAATTATTGTGCATTGGCTTTGAGAGATTCTGAGTGCTGTTTTTGTAACTGCATGGTTTAATATACCTGATCATCTATTTGTATAAATTGTGGTTTTGGTTGCAGAGGAATGGAGAGAGAGACTAGTATCTGTTTTCTGCCTAGACCTGAAGGTTAGGACTTAAGCCTGGATAGGGGAACAGGTTAGCATCTACGGTTGAAAAGGATATTTCCATGAAATTCACTGTGAGATACAGGGCAAGAGTACTGCCATTTTGGGTGCAGACGTCTAAGTGTGACACTGGGAATTGTACTTTAGGCATTAATACCATAATTTCAACTGTGCACACAGCTGGTATAATCCAAGACAGTCGAATTATACATTAGCAGTAATAAAACTAGAGGTGTATCCTAACTTAGAGAACCCAAAGAAGTTTATAATTTGTGTCATTTTCCAAACTATTTATAACCTTAGCATATTTAATCTCTATGCTGTTGCCAGATTAATATTGCTCAAACTGAACTTTGTGTAGCTGCATTTTTAAAATCCTCAGTGTCCCCTCTATATATATATGAAATAAACTTTTTTGGCCTCTGTCTGATGCTCTTCCCCAAAATACTGCCCAAGGAGAGGCAGTAAAGCAAAAGGCTTAGGTGGGAATCAGACATATGCAGGGTCTAATCCTGGCCTCATTATTTACTGGCTGTGCCACCTTGAGCAAGTTCTATAGACAGTCCAAGCCTCATGCTAACTGAAGCAATAAGTCCCTGAACAATGCTTGACCTAGAAATGTTATGGATGATGATGGGAATGCTGATGTATGTGGTGTGATGAGAATTACGATCCCTAGAAGAAAAACGACAACATAAACGTGCTCTGTGCTTCTTGCCTTCTTTGCCTTTGCACGTGGGTTTTCAGTGGCAGGGAATACTTTTTTAGGTTTTTTAAAACCTTACAAAGTTTTAAAGACACAACTCAAATCCTGCCTACTAGAGTCTAGCACAAGACCTTGCAATAATACTTCTTTGTCATGATAATAATGAAAAGTATTCCTGACATTAAAGAGGCCTCTTTTCCTGGATGAAAAGTTAGATATTGCCCATCCAACTAAGAAGATACTTGACATTTGTACTTGTGCCTTTTCTTCTAATAATTCTGAGAAAATTAAAATGTGTGAAATAGGGACTTCCCTGGTGACGCAGTGAATAAGAATCCACCTGCCAATGCAGGGGACATGGGTTCCATCCCTGGTCGGGGAACAAAGATCCCACATGCTGCAGGGCAACTAAGCCCATGCGCCACAACTACTGAGCCTGCGCTCTAGAGCCCGAGTGCCACAACTACTGAAGCCCATGCGCCTAGAGCCCATGCTCCGCAACAAGAGAAGCCACCACAATGAGACGCCGACGCACTGCAACAAGGAGTAGCCCTGGCTGGCTGCAACTAGAGAAAGCCTGCGTGCAGCAACGAAGACCCAACACAGCCAAAAATAAATAAAATTAAATCTTAAAAAAAAAAAAGTGTGAAATAGTATTATGTGTGTGGATGTAAGGGATATATTAATATTTGTTAAAATATTTTCCCAAAACTCTTCAGGCAGGCTGTTTAGACTAATCCTATGTCAATTTTAAATTCTAGACTCTTTGCTTCCTGGGGGAATCAATTTCCCCCTCAAGCAATGTTTTCCCACACACACTTAGGGACAAAAATAATTAGAGGACGCTCTGTTCAAGAAGGGGAAATATATTAAAATTTTCAATTTCTGTTCTATGGTAGGAAGAACTAAATCACTACTCCATTCTAAACCTGTCAAAGAAAATAAAAACTTTGAAGTCCTGCTTTATGTGTCATTTCAATACTTGCCAATTAGTCATATGATATAATTGCATCTCACATAAACATGACCTTTTCCTAAGTGTGTAGAAAAAGTGATTATCTTCCATGACACATACATCTGATTTGATCTGAAGACAATTTACTTTCCTCTAGACATCTCCATGTGTGTATAAAACTTACAGTGCCAAGGTCAATGATGAAGCAGTCACCCTTGTTGAAACTGTCCCAGCTTAAGGGAACTTCTGTGGCCCTGACCACTCTCCGACCTTTCACATGCAGGAGCCTCTGGGTGGTCAAGTCATTTGTGAGAACATGATTGAGTCCAGACGCCACACCTCCAGCCTGATCAGTGGAAGGAAGATAGAAAACAAACAAACAAAAAAGGATGAGGCGTCGAACTAGACACAGCAGCTTAGAAAACCTCAGGTGTTGGTGCCAAGCTGCCTGTTAAGCCAAGATAAAATACTCACTTAAATGCATGTGAAAAATTAAATATGCAGAAGAGAATTTCCTGGCGAATCAACAGGTTTTTGTTTTGTTTTGTTTTAGGCTCTTTGTCCTTCCTATTTTAACCATTCAGTTTAATACTGCAAATATTTACTGAAAACCTTTCATGTATAAAACCTGCTACATAAACAGAAAAGAGCTGTAGCTCTTGTCCTCTGGGAACTAATGGTTCTCAAACCACTGAGTGAGAAGGTAGACAAGGATTTCAGAAAAAAAGGTGACAGGAGGTTAACAGAGAGTCAGAGGTCAGAAGTACAGATGAGGAGCGCCTAGAGAATCAGGCAGCCCAAAACTCCCACGGTCACAGCCTCAGGTCAGAGAAGGGAGCTGAGTGCTGGCCAGGTATGGGCTGCTCCTAATTTTGGTCCTTGTTTTTTTTACATTAAAAAATCACCTGTTTTATTTATTTAGGTAAAAAGAGTTTACAAAATATGCCAGGCCTAAGTATTTATACTCTAAATCTGGTTGCACATCCCCAACCAAAACAAAATGAAAATCAAAGTACAACCACACTGAATTAAGAAATGCTGAAGAAAAACAGATTGACTGAATCAAGCACATCTTGCACCATTTGAAATCAGCTTTTCCCTTTTTCATTCTTTTCCCGAATTAAATGTTAAGGACAATAATCTTTATTTACTTCCATAATTAACTATGAGGTAACGTGCAGAATAAAGGTACAGTGTAAATAAAACTGTTATTTATTGATCAAAAGCCTCCCCGATAATACGGTAAGAAAATTAGCAGTATAAGAAGCCTATAAAATAATCCAACTTTCAAATTTATTACATCAACATTATACAGTAAATCCAAAGAAAGAAGTGAAGCTTCTGGGCTTTCCTAGTGGCACAGTGGTTGAGAGTCCGCCTGCCAATGCAGGGGACGCGGGTTCGGGCCCTGGTCCGGGAGGATCCTACATGCCGCGGAGCGGCTGGGCCCGTGAGCCATGGCCGTTGAGCCTGCGCGCCCGGAGCCTGTGCTCCGCAACGGGAGAGGCCACAAAAGTGAGAGGCCCGCGTACAGAAAAAAAAAAGAAGTGAAGCTTCATATGTAATCAACAGCGCATTCTTTAAATTTCCATTGACTTTAGACTTCTCCCCTTCTCCAAAAGGCCCTCATGAATAAAAAGGTTTTGTTAGTATATGCTAAATGTTGACTTCCAGACAATTACAACCACAAGCTTTTACAAATATATAGTAATTTCCCACTTCATAATTTTAAAAAGATTGCCATATTTCTTGACTGCACAAAGTATTATACAATAAAAATAAATTCAAGTTTTTCACCTACATATTACTATGCTTGGCCACCTTAATTTTTTAAATAAGAGGTACAGTGCAATCTGATAAAAAAATAGCATAAGAACACTGTGTTCTGTAAAATAGTTATAAAATATAGAGTTGACTTAGACTGAGAATACATATATAACATTTAGGATAATTTCATATGGTGAACTATCAGAGTATATATAGTCTGTGAACATTTAATGGTATTTTAAAAATTAATTTTGACTCTAATATTTGATGCCAAAAATGCACAAAAGAAAAACTTTTGTTTCATACATGTCTGTATCAGACAGTAATTCTTCTGTGAATACTGTTTGAATGACCCCTGGAAACTCCCAGTCTCTTTCTACCTATTCTACAGAATGAAAGCAAGGTGGATGATCCTCTAAATCAAGGGCACCATAAATACAGTTTTACTGGCTGACAGATGTCTGATTGTTGCTATTTACAATCATGATTGGGGCTGGGTCTTGTTCAGCTTGGGAAAGGTGCTCAGCCAGAGATTTAATATAAGGAAGTAGTAGTAAGTAATTATTTATTTTTTATTTTATTTTATTTTATTATTTATTTTTTGCTGTGTTGGGCCTTCGTTGCTGCACGCAGGCTTTCTCTAGTTGCGGTGAGCGGAGGCTACTCTTCGTTGCGGTGCACGGGCTTCTCATCGCAGTGGCTTCTCTTGTTGTGGAGCACGGGCTCTAGGCACACGGGCTTCAGTAGTTGTGGCTCACGGGGTTGGTAGTTGTGGCTCGCGGGCTCTAGAGCTCAGGCTCAGTAGTTGTGGTGCACGGGCTTAGTTGCTCCGTGGCATGTGGGATCTTCCCGGACCGGGGCACGAACCCCTGTCCCCTGCATTGGCAGGCGGATTCCTAACCACTGCACCACCAGGCAAGCCCAGTAGTAAGTAATTAGTCCTCTGTAACCCCTCCCCAACTCCCTATAAAACCTCACAGAGGAAAAAAAAACTCAAGTCGATTAAATGACATGGGAAGATGATATTAAAGTTTCCTAGCTGCATCTTTATCTTATATATAGCAACTAAATGTGGTTGTTGCTGACTTGGGAATGGTAGACTTGGCCAAGTTTTACGCATTTCAAACAGACACAATATCCTTTCCATAGAGTATTCTTAAATTAAAAAGTTCATCTGGGCATTTGAACGATTAACTTATGTTGAGAGCATCATAGCATCATGGTTACCAGCTTAGGCACTGAAGTCAGACAATCACCCAGTCACACAGCAGCCGTGAGAGCTTGGCAAGTTACATAGTCTCTCTAAACTTCCATTTACTTATCTTAGTAGGATGATAATGATAGAAACCGCACCACGGAGCTGTTTTTCAGATTAAACGCGATAATACATGTGAAGTGCTTATTATATTGCTAGAAGCATGAAATTAAGTATAACATAATAATCTTTGCTGTTCTGGGTAGTAAATGAGCTCTGCTTCCACGTTTCCTATCACGTATTGTTGCAACTACACACGTCATCTGCTCAATGTCACTAGTGATAAGACAGTAAAATGACTTTTTTTGCTGATAAATTTGACCTCCATTTGCAAACATCCTCTTTCTAAAAAATGCTGATTTGCGGTGGTTTTAATGTTGATAATTAGAAGATAATTATCCAATAATTGTAAACTTACTTTTATCATGTCCACTTTTAAGTATGTAACCAGAAGTTTGATTTCAGAAGCCCCACTAATAGGCAGAAGGATTAATAATAGCACAAAACCCGAATGATGGCATATGTACTATAACATACATATTTTTATTATTTAATTTAATCCCTAATCCGTACAACACCTACACAAGAAAGCTGTTGTTACACCCATTGCACACTTGAGGAAACTGAACACAGAAAGCTTATGTAGTTGCCCTGAGGCAAACAAGCCACTTGTGGCAGAAATGGGTTCATATCCAGGATGATGGCACAGTACATGCTTCTAGTAACTACAAGCCCCAGCTTATTCAAAATCTTGGGTTCACTGACATACAAGATGTTTCAGGATCATTTCACATAAAAGTAACTCGTGAATTAAATAAAATAAGAGGTAATAGTTTCATATTTAATAGTTTCTAGCCTAGAGTAAAACAATGATTTCAAGAGAGAGAAGAGAACTTTTGTTTTGTCCTGATCCCAATGGCATCACAAAATATTCAACTAAGGCTCTGATCAGGAAAAAGAAGAAATAAACTGGGGCAACATAGTAGGCAAATTTAGTATATATTCAGAATTCTAGTTTAGTTCTGAGGTTTTAGGTCTTCACTGGGCTAATATGGCAGACGGGCGGGGTGGTACGGTCTGCAGAACACCTGTTGGAGACGTTTGATTTTGAGAAAGATTGTTTCTGGTGTGTTTGTCTAGAGAAGGTGTTCCTCACACTTTAACCGAACATTCTTGGAAGCAGGGGGGATAGTGAAGGATGGCCAGTCTGCAAGCGTCACTGAGAGAATTCCAGGAAAAGCTATCCTTTGCTGAAGGTCGCCTTAAAGGCACAGACTATTTAATTATTTGGGATTTTGTTTGTTTGTCTGTTTGTTTGTTTCAGAAGTAAAGCCATTTGATGATTATTGTTTCAGGCCAAAACACATAAATTCTATGTGTGTGTATGGGGGGGGTGCATATGCCAGTGTATGCGTAGGAGTTTGTGAGGCTCAACCACACATATGTTCAACTCAGTGGTTTCATTTGTATCATTTCCAAGATCATACTACACTATTTGGGAAATGTGTGTATAGTTCTTTGTATTAACTGAAGTTATAATTGTTATTAAGTACTGTACTAATATATTCCAGAACAACTGAAATTCCCAAGTTGTGGATTATTTGCAGCAAATTAAGTGATTCTTTCGAATAGCAAAAATGAAAACTATTAAGGCCCAAGTTGCCCATATTTACTTAGCATCATTAAAAATTAACCTATCAAATGAAATTAAGTCAGAATATTTCACACATTATACCATATATTCCACAAACATTTAACAAGCACCTATTATGGGTCTCAAGAGTACTGGGGATATATCAGTGAACAAAACAGATTAAAACAAAAACAAAACAAAACAAAAAACCCTGCCCTCAATGAACTTACATTCTATGAAGATATGAGGCGTGGATGGATAGGAAAAGAAGAGGGGGTCATAAAACAGTTTGAGAGAGGTGCTCACCTTGTATTTCAGACCTCCTTTGAAGTAGCCAACAAAATCCATAGACTCATAGCCTTGAAGTTCTCTATTCTGCACGGGCTTGCCACCCAAATAGTCATCCATCTGAACGGTAAAGATGGCAGCTGCTGCGCTTTCATCCTGAGTACACTCCTTTCCTGAAACGGCCAATGACAGCACCTCATTTATCAAGCAAGAAACAGGATTAAGGCAGAACTTCTGATAAGAAAACACTCAGAAATTTTCTTTGAATTATATGCCAATACAATAAATTCATGCATAAATTGTTCATCTTCAACAGAACAATCAGCAGAAATGGTATAATATAAAATACTATTTTAATAACTAAAAGAATTGTTTTGTTCTCACTTTCCAATTCTTTTTTTTTTTAATTTTAAAAGAAACGCCGCTGTCAGACTATGTTCGGGAAGATATAATAATATATTCCAGTAGGATTCACATTCATTTGGTATAGTCAATGATAAGGCTATGAAAACATTTTTCAATTGTTTTAGCCTTTCTCAGAATTAATCTCCAGGCTTCAAAAATGTCAATATGTTAATATTTGTAAGGAATACAAACATCATGGGCCAGAGCTAAACAACACTTTGAGAATGGGAAAATGGATGTAACTTGACTTTACCACTGTTTTTGAGTACATTTGTCCCCACTTCACTATCTTATTGGCATTAAGATAATATTCTCGGAAGGAAAAGGGAGGGTAAAGGAACCAGAATGCTAACATCTTTTGAATGTTAACGTATGCAGTATTACCCCGGGAATTTAACACACAACACACAGTTAATTTTCATAATTCTAATGCAGATCCCATCCAGGCAACCTCACTGAGGTCCAAACACCAATTCTTAAACCCAGTGTCTTCGATGTACACAAAGATCAGAGCCAGGACTGCTCTGATGGGACCTCAAAATTTATAAAAGACATTTAAAAACTTCCACTACTTAAGCTGTGTGAAAATCATTAATGATTCTAGAAATAAAAATAATAGCTAACATTTATACCTTTATAGCACCCTTGCTATGGGCCAGGCACTACGCTAGTGTTTTACACTGATAATCTGATTTAATCTTCAAGTGACCCAATGTAGCAGAAACCATTTTCTACCCTGTTACAGCAGAGGACATGGAGGCTTAGAGAGACCAAGTAATTTCCCTGAGGTCATAAAGTTGACCTTTGATAGAACATGACCCAGAGGCAGGTGTCTGTGACTCTGAAGCACAGGCTCTTAGAAATTACAATACTAGTAGATATTTTTTATACTCGGACTCTCATTACCAGTAAAATTTTGAGGTGATTGGGGAATGTTATTTTCCTCCATGGATAATTGACGCATAAATGTTCATAAGCTGTACCAATACTATAGTTCAACTGGAACCCCAACTAAGAGTACTCATGAAAGTTGGAGAAAGGAAGTCAGTCAGGTATATTAAAGAAAGAATTGGGGGCTTCCCTGGTGGCTCAGCGGTTGGGAGTCCGCCTGTCGATGCAAGGGGCGCGGGTTCGTGCCCCGGTCCCGGAGGATCCCGCATGCCACGGAGCGGCTGGGACCGTGAGCCATGGCCGCTGAGCCTGCACGTCCGGAGCCTGTGCTCCACGGCGGGAGAGGCCACAGCGGTAAGAGGGCCGCGTACCACAAAAAAAAAAAAAAAAGAAATAATTGGATTTATTTACAACTCCTCTCACTCTCAAAGGGGACCTGTGTAGTAAGTGTCTTCTCAGAAAAAAAAATTTAGTAGCTAGAAGAGTATTTGACATGATATCAATTTTGTGAACTTGTGGTCAAAGAAAATTACTTAACACATAAAAAACACATGCAGTTTTGCAGTCTGAAAGGGGCTAGTGTCATTCTTCTGTCCACTTTCCCATCCATAAATTAGATTACTAATAAGGGCATAGATGTAGATTTGTACAGAGAGACTTTAAGAAGGAAACTTAAATCAAGGTTAATATGAAAGGTGTTGAGGATGATGTATTTGATATAAATATTCTTACTTGAGTACAAGTTGAAACCGTAATCTCTTTAGGTAGATGAAAATGGGCAGGCATGCGACTAATGAATGAACTAGAAGTAAGTTAGTTAAATTATGCTGTCATTTGTTGATGCTTATGCACTGTGCAAGGCCAGGGAATGTCAGTATGAATAAACCAGAGTCTTCTAAAGAGGATGAAAGGTGTTAATGAAGCCAATACTAGCCTTTGAAAATGAAAACTAAAATCAAATTCAGTTATATTATGATGAAATTCTAATAAGTGTTCAAAAACTTACAAATGTTCTGAATGAGTATGCTTATGACTTCATTTATTTTCCCTATGCTAATTTTCCCAGTGCCTTCCATGTTATGTTGTTTTGTGTTATGTTATTTTATACTATGTTATATTATATTTGTAAATATGCTGTAAACTTCCTAAAATTGTTTTGGGGATGTGATTTTATATATAAAGCATAAATAAAAAGAGAGGTTTAATGACTAAGTTAACTGAACAACCATTCATGATTAAAAAAAAAACTCTCGCCATGTTAGGAACACAGGGGAAAATCCCCAACTTGATAAACAGCATCTTCAAAACACATACAGCTAACATAAATTCTTAATGATCAAAGACTGAATCCTTTCTCCCAAAGATGGGGAACAAGGAAAGTACTCCTACTCAACATAACACAGGAAGTTTTAACGACTGAAAAAGGTAGGAAAAAGAAATAAAAAACATACAGATTGGAAAGGAAGAAAAAAATGTGTCTATTTAGAGATGACAGGATGGCCTACATAGAAAATTCTATGGAATCTACCAAAATAAACCTCTTCAGAAAAAGTGCATTCAGCAAGATAGCATGATGAAGATTAATCAATAATAAAAAGCAGTCTCATTTTTATATAGAAGCAATGAACATGCAAAAGTTGAAATTAAAAGCACAATACCATTTACAGTCACTTCAACGAAACTGAAATACTCAGATACATATTTAACAAAACAGGTACATGATCTACATGCTAAAAACTATAAAATGGTAATAAAAAATCAGACCTTAATAAATATAAAGACAGTATTCATGGAATGTGAGACTTGTAATGTAATAAATATGTCAATTTTCCCCAAATTGATCTATAGGCTTAATTCTATTCCTATCAAAATCATATTGAGGTTTATTACAGATTATATGAGTCAGTTTGTTATAAAATTAATGTGGAAAGGCACAGGCCCTAGAATAGCTAAAACAACCTTGACAAAGAAAAATAAGGTAAGAATACTAATTCTATCTGATATTAAGGTTTACTATACAGCCACAGTAATTAAATAAGACAGTGTGGTATTGGTGGAAGACACCAATTGGTATAGACACACAGATCAATAGACCAAGTTTCCTTCAACGTAAAATTTTGTAAAACTTTAGTATGTACAGTTTAGTATACTACAGTATATTAAAGTATAAGTATATAAGTACAGTACAGCACAAAATGCCACAACCAGGATATTGACATTGATACAATCCACTTATCTTTTTTATATTTTCCCAATTTTACTTGAACTCATCTGTGTGTATTTGTACATTTAGTTATATACAATTTTATCACATATGTAAATTTATATATCCACCATCATAGTCAAGATACTGCATAGTTCCATCACCAAAAAATCCCTTATGTTGCCTTTTTATAACTACACCCACCTCCCACCTGAATCCCCCTCCCCTACGTCATCTCTAACCTCTGGTGACAATAAATCTAAAATTTAGTCATTTCCAAAATGTTATATAAATGGAATCATATAGCATGAGACCTTTTGGCATTTTTTTTTCACATGGCATAATTCCCTAAGGGATTCACCTGAGTTGTGTTTATCAACAGTTTGTTCCCTTTTGTTGCTGAGTAGTCTTCCTTGGTACAGATGTGCCACTTGTTTAACCAGTCACCTGTTGACAGATATCTGGGCTGATTCAAGTTTTTGTCTATTCAAATAAAGCTGTTATGACATGCATGTACATGTTGCTGCATGAATATAAAACTTCATTTCTCTGGATTAAATGCCCATGAATGCGACTGCTGGATCACATGGTAGTGGCATGTACAGTTTTGTAAGAAACCGCCAAACTCTTTTCCATAACGGTTGTACGTTTTATATTCTCCTCTACCTCAAGCACTGTATAAAACTCCAGTTTCTCAGCATCCTCTCCAGCCCTTGTATATTATAAGCTCCTTGTATTGTACATTGTATATTGTAACCCAACTTTTTGGATCCCCATGCCTTACAAAGAGCCCAGCACAGATAGATGTATTTAAACTGCTAGGTACAAAGCTGAAATGCTTTTTCAGGAAGGACCGATGCAACAACTTCTAAGTTACATGCAGCAAATTCCTACTTTATAAAGGAAACAAAAAATAAATGTAAAAAATGAAATAATCTGAGATATGCAAAGGTACTATGGAAAGACACTAAGGGAGAGACCAGGAAAGATGACTCTTCCTCTGTTCCCCCGTTCTGTGTCCCACTTCTTCCTGTTTCCCCTTTCTTCCTCTTACTTGGCGGGTTTCTTCATTTCTACACCAGCCACCTTTTTTTTAATCTCAGGCTGATTTTAACTCTACTCTCTTTCATCTTCCTTCCAACTGACTTCCTTTAGTCAGACTTTCTCTTTCCTTGAACCTTCAGCTCTCCCACTTAGAACTTTGTCTCAATCTGTCCCTCTGAATAATCCTCATGAATTCACCCAAATTTAGGTCTTAGAGTAGAATACATTGGATGAAATCCAGCTTGCTTCAGGGAACTGAAGTAGGGAGAGCTGCTGAACAGTTCCACCTACAGGTCCTGCTGACTATAGTGCGCTAAACTTTCCACGGTTCCCATGATTTTCTCTTGGCACAAGATCCCTCCCAATTCCCCTCATTTTCCTTTCTTTCCATTAAGGCTTCTCTGCTTCCCCATAACCACAGACACGTGGTGTCTCTTTCATAGTGCTCATGACATTTTACCTGGGTTATATCACTTTTTGTTTTATTGCACCTTTGAGATTGTAAAGTTTCAGGAAAGGTTCATAAATCATTCATATGCAAAAATGCTGGGCACACAATGCTGGGCACGTTGCTGAATTAACTTATTAATTAACACACTATTAAGTTCAGTTTTAGCAGACCTTTAAGATCATAAAATGTTTTTGTCAAAACATTTTCTATTACATTTTTTGAAACTGGTGAGCACGAAATGAACGGGTTAATTCGAATCTGTAAACCCTACGAAACACAGTGCTTGAAGAACTTACCTGGATAAGAAAGAACCTATAGAATTAAAACAATTGTGTTTAAAGCCCCCTTGGAATCCTCTGACAAAGTCAAACTTAACTGCTGTCTACACAGCATGATATGAAGTTCTTTCACATTTTAATTCACCAAAATGACAGATGTGGTATTTCAGATACTTTTACTCATTCCAGATCCAAGTTCTAAACAGAAAAACCAAGGTAAGGACATTATTATTCTATGTGGCATCATTCATTCATGAACACAAGTTATACATTAAGGTTTCAGTGGAGAGTTTCTTTTAGGGGGTATAAAATATAAGCAAATCACTGTCTGTGATAATAGGAACAGTGACACTACACTAGGAAACCAAAATGAGTTTAGATCGCAGCCTCAGCCTCCTCAGGCAAGCACAACATTTTAATATCAAGTGCTGTAATGAAACAGTGCTGTCTCCCTCTATGGATTTCTCATTTGGAGTGTTTGCTCTGGGTTTTTGCTAATATTGAGAACATCACTTAATGTTCTCTACCATTTTGTTTCTTAAAATCTTCAAATGTTAGTGGAAAAAATGACTTTCAGGTACTTCAAAATGTGTATGTGTGTGTGGTTTTGTGTGTTTTCCCCATAGACTCATGAATAAAACTAAAAATAAACACAGTCTAGGGGAGGCAAGCTGATTTTAAAAGAAGGCAATAAGGCTCAGATAATCGGTGCGTTGTTAGACGGGGTGTGCCCACTGGCACAGGATCTCACAGGGAGAGGTTAGACATTCAGGATGTTTACGAGCAAAAGTAGAAGGTGGGAAAAGTAGAACACTCAAGGCCCAGTGTCCTGAGAGCCTGGCGCCGGTGAAGCCCAAAATAATTACTACTGACGAAGGAGCTGTTTTGTTCCAAACTGTCTTCTTGTTCAGATACATAAATAATAAATTTAAAACTAATAATAATAATAATTATTATAAAGCAACTCATCTAAATACAAACTCTGCCATATAAAGCTATTTACTGATATTGATAAAGCCGCCAGCATCCTGATCAACAGGAATTTCTCTTAGCCAAACCTGCGAACAGCGCGGGGCAGGCTGGAATCTGATTTAAAGCGGCCCTGAACATTAATCGCCGCAAATAATAGAGAACTCTAAGCTGACGCCCAAGGGCAAAAAATAAAACTAAATAATTTTCTTAAAGGAATTCTCGCCGTCTGCGGCGAATGCCCACAAACTTGTTTGACTTCATCTCCTCGCTGACAGGGGAACCAGGACTGAACCTGTCGGAAGGCGAGCCGAACTTGGCCAGCGCCAGGGTGCAGCGGGCGGCCGCCCCGGGCGGGAGGTGGGTTTGGAGACTGGAAAGTGAAAGGGCGTGAAGCGAGAGGAAGCGGCGCCAAAACCCGGGAGATGGACACGACAAAGGTCAAAGCTAGTGAGGTAAGACTGCTCCCGACTTCGCTGCGCCCCGCGTTTGCAGGAGCGGACGCCAGCGGGGAAAAGGTGCCCAGGCCCAAAGTGGCGGGGGGGAGGCGGGGGGGGGCCCACGGGGGCTTAACCGGCGCGAAGGGTCTCCAGGCCCGTCCGGCTAGCGCTGCCCTGCCCACCAGCCCGCAAACCTCAACCCCCAGCGGCCACGCCCTTCCCCGACCTGGGCGCGCCCGGGCCCGGCCGCCCGCGTCTCTCACCGAGCCAGAAGTGCAGGCGGTACGTGAAGCCCCGGCTGGCCTGGGTCGTGTGTAGCACCAGGTACGCATCCCCGACGTAGAAGTCACCGTAAGCGCTCTCGGGCACGGCCACCAGCTCTAGTTTCTCGATCCTCCAGACCTGCAGCCCCGCCTGCTTGCCCGCCCGGGCGAACTCCTCGTGGTACAGCCCCTGGGCCATGGCTCGGGCAC
Source organism: Delphinapterus leucas (assembly GCF_059928025.1). Lineage (NCBI taxonomy): Eukaryota > Metazoa > Chordata > Mammalia > Artiodactyla > Monodontidae > Delphinapterus > Delphinapterus leucas. Next base: position 65,387,095 of record NC_143137.1, on the reverse strand, counting down.
GCGATGCTCCGGGAAGTTGGCGGGGTACCTCGCTGACCCTGGAGTCGGACTGAACCCAGACTTGCAGGAAGAACCCTGGTCGCAGCGGTTTTATACGGCTTGTTCTGCGGGGGCGGAGCCCCGGGACCCCCAAACGGGAGGGGCTAAGTGCTCAGGCCGGAGTTGCTTTGGAGTAGGCGATCCGTTCTCCTCCGAAGCGTAGCGCCTGGTATCAACCTCCTATGTCCTTCCCCGCAACCCGAAGAAAATCGAATCTCAGAAACCATAAGATCCTAAGGAAACTTGCTGAAACTCCTGGAAATGCCTCCTCCAAGGAAGGACATTTTCCCAGGCAACAGCTGGAGAAGATCAACAATTAAAACTCAGGTTGGCGCATCGTTTAAAAAAAAAAACAACTGGCTATCCAGGTAACAGTTAATCATCAACTCCGTCATTTTATCAGCCAGTCTCGCCATTCCCGATGGGCAAAGTTTTTCCGTCCTGATCTTCCCAATTTGAAAATGCCATGAGAAACAGCATGTCAGGTTTCTTGGGAAGAGTGAAAACCTGGAAGGATAGTGGTCTTACCCGGGGGACAGAGCTCTGTAAGTCCCCAGGGGTTTAGGGAGCTGTGGTTAATTTGCCACCTGCCTCCTTTGGGCAAGAGAGTTTGCTTTTTAAAAAACAACAACAACAACAGCAGTCCTCCTGACGTGTTCTCAGGCTGGGCTGTTTCTGAGTGTGATATTATGCTTAGCCTGCCTTTTGAGTTAACTGTTACCTGACTTCAAGGTGCTAATTTTCTCATTGCTTTCCCTACAGCTTTTGCTTTTGCAGCATGGGCAAAGCACTGTAAAATACAGATGGAAGTTTACTCCTTATTTTGCATTCATTTAACTGAAGCTGATATGGCAAAGGATTTTATTGTTATTGAGAAAGCAAATCGCTCATGGTGTAGAGTAAGAAGGCTGGTTTTTATGCACGTCCATTTTCTGTCACTGTTTTCCAAATTACAGAAGTCCCCGGAACGTAACTAATAACATACCATTTGATTTTTTCCTTAATTAATTTATGTTTTAAAATAGGTATTACATGAGCATGGTAAAAAAAATTCGAAAGTACAGGTGTGCAATAAAAATGTATCTCTATTTCACCTGCCATCCGGTTGCTTTCCCCAAAGGCAACTGAGTTACCAGTTTCTTAAGTATTTTTCCAGACATATTTGATATTCTTTCATCTACAAGAATACAGATAACAGAAATGGTAACATACACACTGTTCTGAACCAATATATCAAAATATCAGTAGCCAGTACTCATAGAGCTGCTTCTTTTTACTGACCACAAGGTATCAAGGTATTCCATCTTTTAAATGCACTATAACTTATTTAATCTGTTCAAGTTCATAGGCATTTAAATTTTGCCTATATTTTGCTAACACAATGTTGCAAACAACACTTCTGAACATACTTTATTATACTCATGAATTATAACTATGAGATAAATTCCTGGAAATACAATTGCTAGAGGGGTTGGAATTCAATGGTTTTGATGACAGTGATGATAATTATGAAACCAGTCACTACCATTTATTGTTCTTCTGCAATGATGGGGCATGGCAAAGATAGCTTTCATTCACTTCCCCCTGTCCATTCTTGGTTCTGTAGTCACCTAACTACAGCAAGCCTCAGGTTCCTCATCTGTAAAATGGGAAAATAATAGCTTTCACTTTAAAAGATTGTTATTTGGATTAAATGCGCAAGTGTTTTTGTCTGTTACACAGAAAATGCTCAGTAATTAGGAGCTCTTATTATGCGGTGGTGAGCTTCCTTTTGCTCCTCTAAACCCCTTCTTCATCCTTCTGTTCCTGGCAGTCTTCCCTTAAGACCAGCCTGCATGGGCTAAAGCAACTGGGCTTCAATGCCCTCTACCTTAGGGTTTGGTTGGAAATCAGAGGGAGAGAGGACAGTAAGGTCAGAGTATTTATTTCCTTGGCTTCCTCCACCAAAGGTCACTACTTTTAAAGACAAATAACTCTATCTGACTCTTCTCTCGTTTGGATTCAGGCAACTGTCCCCTCAGATGCATTATCCCTTTAGGTTTCTCTGTCCTTCTACTTATATATATATAAAACCTCTAAAAAAAAAATCTCCTGAATTTTTCTGTTTTGTATGTACCATCTGTCATAGGTTGAGATCCTAATTGATAAATACTATTAGCTACGTTCTCTTTTTTTCTTTCTAACACAAACAGTGATAGGTAGCTTTGAGAAGGCTTATTTTATAAATGAGGAAACTGAGGCTTCAGAACTTGTCAAAGATCACCCAGCTAGTGAGTGGCCGAAGGAGAATTCAAGCTCACTGTGTCTAATTCAGAAGCACATATTCTTTACAAAACCTTACTCTTTCGATCCAAATTATTTGGCCTAGATTTGTTCATATAAGTATTCTTTATATTTTCATTTTCTTCAAACTTGTCCCTAGAGAAGCTTCTAATATGGTGTGTCCCATTCAGCACCAGGAAGCTTAGCTTTAACTTTGTGACTGAGCCGTTACATGTCTTGGTTTTCTTATCTATAAAGTGATAATTATTTGTTCTTTCTTCTAGGGAAAAAATATGAAAACTGGTGATCTGGACTTAAGATAATTTAAAAATCAGAGTTATCACTTAAGTTCTGTTTCAGTTTTAGTCATAATTCCATTTCTTCTGGTGAAGGAATTCCTTTTAATGATTAAATAAAAATAAAAGGAAATAATTTCTTTTTATTAAAGAAATAAAACGGAACTTTGATGTATAAGTGAAATTCCCTCTTACTTAGGCCGGCAATAGGGTGAGGCAAGTGAGGCACCTGCCTGGGATGGAAAATTTACAAGTGCACTAAAAAGTTCAATAATCAAGATCAATACTATTTTAAGGCAGTATTTTAAAAATCAAAATTAATGCAAAAAATCATGATAAAAATAGCAAAGTTTAAAATAAAGACAGAATTGTTAACAGTGCCAGATGGGGCCATATTGGAAGCTGAGACAAAGGAAAAATACTGAACTTCTTTTACTTAAAATTTTGATATTTTGGTTTATCATTTTTTTTGCATTACTGTGTCTCATTTCTCTTATCTGTGAAATGGGACTACTGACACAAATCCTTGTAAAATTGTCATGAGCATTAAATGGATAAATAAATATAAACCTGGAATAGTCCTGGTATAAACTCAACTGAGATTGATGAATGGTTAAATCACTTCTCCCAATCCAATCTTGTAAGAATAATGTTTCTAAGTCTAAGTCAAATAGGGACTGCCAATTTCCTATACAAAAAAGGTCTCTAAAACCAGATGCCATTTCCTTTCCATGCCTTTATTTTTCTTTCTGTCTCTCATAACCTAGGTTCTTAAAATTAGATTATTTTCTCCTCTTCATGCAATTATCCATCTATTGAAGTTTTACTGTTTCTTTAAGGTTTACCTAAGATACTCATCTTCATCATCATTATTCTCTTGGATCCATTAAATTTCAGCATCCTCTCTGCTTCCTCTCTCAGCCCAGGTAGAAACAGCCAAGGTGAATAAGATTTTTTGCTTTTGTTTTTAACAGGAATCTGGAGGTTTGAGGTGTGGAGCCTCATGGTTGAATTCAAGGTAGGTGTTTTTCTAGAATGTTAATGCCCAAGGGGAAATGTTAGATAGTTTAATCCTTGAAATAAATAACAGTGTTAATACTGTAATTAATTCATTGTGCAATTCATTGGAATGAGTTAGTAAAAAAAAAACAAAAAACAAAAAGTTGGCTTCAGTGGTCTTCATTATCTAAATCATAAAATCTAGAGTTGAGAGGCATCTCATTTTATTTCCATTATTGCATCATGACCACAGAATTGTTGAAATTAAACGTATGTGAAAGACAGGAAGTACACCTTTTTTTCCAAGAGAGGGAAATGCTTCAAGTATTTTATTTATTTGCTTTCCTTTGATTATAAATAATGAAAGAATGTAATTAAAAATACATTTCTTGGGCTTCCCTGGTGGCATAGTGGTTGACAGTCCGCCTGCCGATGCAGGGGACACGGGTTCGTGCCCCGGTCCGGGAAGATCCCACATGCCGTGGAGTGGCTGGGCCCGTGAGCCATGGCCGCTTAGCCTGCACGTCCGGAGCCTGTGCTCTGCAACGGGAGAGGCCACAACAGTGACAGGCCATGGCCACAACAGTGACAGGCCATGGCGTACCGCAAAAAGAAAAAAAATACATTTCTTTTACTGGTCATCCTGCTAAATTGTATTAACATGTTTGATTTACCAAATGATTTAAGGGTTTAAGCATGGAACCTGAAGTCAGAAGACTTGAGTGTTGTGAGGATTAAAAAGGTAATGTATGTAGAAGCCCTGTGAACACAGTCAATAAATACGGTTACTAATCAGCGAGGGCTCTTAACCCCAGTACTTATCAAAGGCAGGTGATTATTAAAAGTGAAAATGCACTCTAAGGAAGTGTATTTCCACCCCTCCTCTCTATACCAGACAAACAAGAACTTTTAAAAAAGTCACCTTTTTAATTTTAGATCAGCCAGGATCTAGGACTTTTTCTTTCACCAATTAGTTGGTTTAAAATTGCATATAATACTATAACTATAAAGGCATGGTCATGGCTCAATACTACAGTGAAGGTTTTATTGGTCTTGAACGTCTGCTGTTGTGATAATTTATTTCTTGTAAACCTATTTACCACAGCAGATTGATTCAGCACTTTCTTCATAATATTTTTATTATATATAAATCACCTATTATTATTATTACATAGGAAATAGCTAATCCCTGTGAGATTACTGAGAGAAGACATCATCATTACTTTAGGCGTTTACATATTAGAGAATGCATATAACCAAGAGAAGGGTTGAGGATACAAGGTCTCATAGAGATTCATGATCTAAAATGATAGTTTTGCTTTAAGATTATGTTTATGCAAATAGAGATCTGAAGATAATCATGGTTTTAAAACTATGATAGGGCTTCCCTGGTGGCGCAGTGGCTGAGAGTCCACCTGCCGATGCAGGGGACACGGGTTCGTGCCCTGGTCCGGGAAGATCCCACATGCCGCGGAGCGGCTGGGCCCGTGAGCCATGGCCGCTGAGCCTGTGCGTCCGGAGCCTGTGCTCCGCAACGGCAGAGGCCAAAACAGTGAGAGGCCCACGTACCGCAAAAAAAAAAAAAAAAAAAAGAATCACCCATAATCCCCACCCCATAGAGATAACCATCATTAGCATTTTGATGCATTTCCTCCCAGTGTCTACATATTTTTAAAATGAAGTATAATTGAACTATATCATTATGTTAGTTCCAGATGTACAACACAGTGATTCAATATTTCTACAAATGATCACCATGATATGTCTAGTTACTATCTGTCACCATACAAAGATATTACAATAGAATTGACTATATTGACTATATTCCCCATGCTGTACATTTCATCCCCATAACTCATTTTTTTGTACTCTTAATCTCCCCCACCTTTTCACTAGTCCAGCCAAACCTTATCCCCTCTGGCAACCACCTGTTTGTTCTCTGTATTTATGAATTTGTTCTGTTCATTTTTTTTAATATTCTACATATAAGTGAAATCATACAGTATTTGTCTTTCTCTGTTTGACTTATTTCACTTAACGTAATACCCTCTAGGGCCATACATACTGTTGCAAGTGACAAGATTTCATTCTTTTTTATGGCTGAGCAATATTCCATTGTGTATATATATATATATATATATATATATATATATATATATATACACACACACACACACACACACCACATTTCTTTATCCATTCATCTATCAACAGACACTTAGGTTGCTTCCATAGCTTGGCTATGATGCTTCAGTGAACATAAGCGTACATATATCGTTTTGAATCAGTATTTTTTATTTTCTTTGGAAAAATACCCAGAAGTGGAATTGCTGAATCTTGTGGCAGTTCTATTTTTAATTTTTTGAGGAACCTCCATACTGTTTTCCCACAGTGGCTGTACAAATTTCCATTTCCACTAACAGTACACGAAGGTTCTCCTTTCTCCATCTTTACCAATGCTTGTTATTTGTTGTCTTCCTGATAATATCCATTCTGACAGGTATGAGATGATGTCTCATTGTGGTTTTGATTTGCATTTTCTTGATGATTAGTGATGTTGAGCATCTTTTCATGTGTCTGTTGGCCATCTATATGTCTTCTTTGGAAACATGTCTATTAATTTTAACATTAATTTAATCTACTATTTTGGAGACACAGCATAATCTTGGCATTTGGTCATGTCTTGGTTTATAAAAGTCAATATTATTTCAGAATTTTAAAAAATTCTTATTCCTAGATTTTTTATAATTGAATATATGATATATTTGTGTCATATATATGCACATATACATATATACATATGAAACTAAATATATATATATTTAGCTTTTATTTATGTTTGTTGCTATTCCAATAATAGGCTTATCTTCAAAGTTAAAGGAGTAAAAGTTATACAAGTACATCCATAGATGATATGAAAGGATTTGATAATATTTAAAAGTTACAAAAAGTTATATTTAGAATAATATGGAGCAATTGGAAAGTTTTTTATAAAAAGTGAATGAAAGAAAAGTAAAACAAGATACACATTGGTATGTTCATATTTGGCTTTAAATTGTAAATAAACATATATTACTTTGAGTATTTTGTGTGTGCCATGTACTGTTTAAGTGTTTTTACAAGCATTGCCAACCTAATCATACAACGATCATATCAGGTGGGTGCTACTATTATCATCTCCCTTTTCACAAAGGAAAAATGGAGATAGAGATGGGATAAGAAATTTGTCCAAAGTCATATTTGTACTCAGTGCTGAGTTGGCACCTGAACCCAGGCAATCAGAGTGTTGAACTCACCATTTAAACCACAGGAATCATCTCAACATCTACAAGTGTCAATACTAACATATCTAGGTCCTAACCAGGTGAGATAGCCTAATTCATGAAGAATAGTAAATTGAATTGACATGTATTTAGATTTACCTCAGTAAGACTATGGTTTTTTTAATCTTAGAACCAGAGGTAGAGATTGAGAGTTGATAGGACCTTGGGGAATATATAGTTCTTGGTTCCAGGAAATGACATAATTTGTAAAAGTAATCTAACTACAGAATAACATGAATATTTTAAAAATCAAAAAATATTCTAAACTAATGTCAAGAAATTTGAAATTCAAAGCAAAATGGGTATATTTTTAGAAAATGTAAAATGCCAAAATTAACAAAAGAAGAAACAGAAAATCTTAATTGACCAATATATGCTAAATAAACAATGCCGCTTAAAAAGCAAAATCTTTTCTTCTGTAAAGTACCAGATCCAAGAAGTTTTATATGTGAGTTTTACCATGTATATCCTCTATTGTATACTAATATATCTGGAAAACAGGAAAAAAGAAAAGCTGCTAAAATTATTTTCATGAAGCAATTACAGCACATAAACCCCAATGAGGGCAGTTCAAGAAAATAAAATTACAGTTTAGTTTCATTTATGAACATTAACACCAATATCAGATCTAAAATTTTATCCAACCAAGTAAAAAGTGAGTTTTGTTTAAAGGAAAAAATAAGATAATCTCAATATATTAAAAACAAATAAAATCCCTTTACGTCAACATTTTTAGAAAACTAGATAGCTAGGAAGAAGGGAACTTTCTTAACCTAATGACATAATAATAAATTACGGCAATAACATATCAAATGGGAACATTTTAGAATGATTTCATTTAAGATTGGAAAAAACTAATAAGAAAAGACAACAGGAACCCCAGTATGTCAGTAATTTTCAAGAGGGTACAGGAAGGTGTGGACAATGAAAGACCAGAAAAAGAAATAGAAGATATTAGGAATTGCAAGAAAGAAACAAAACTCATTATCTGCAGATGATAATCTGAAAATTAAAAGTCTAAGAATCCTACTGACAATCTGATAGAACAAGAAAGTTCAACAAGATTATCAAATGATTAGAATAATGTGATATAAAATAAGATACAAATTCAAAAAATTTAAAATATATAAAATTGGATGTGTCTATGATTTCAGAGTAGAAAAAGATTTCTTAAACAATACCAAAAATAGCATGAAATATAAAGGGAAAAACTGATAGCTACATGGAACTAAAGATATGGCTTTAAAATTGGACAACGAAGACAAAATTAAATGATGGGGGTAGACTGAGTGAAAAATCTTTTCAATTTCTATAAATAACTAAGGATATCAAGAATATATACCAAAAAAAAGAATGCAGAAAGAATAAAGTCAAGGAACTTTATGAAAAAATGCTGTAAAGATATGGAGTCATGTGGCCACTAGATATACAAAGAGTGTTCATTGATTTGGGCCTCGCTATTAATTGAAGGAACTACATAAACAGCCAATATTTGAGTGTTTACAAAGGTCAGCCATTATTCTATGTGCTTTTAAAGTGTAACGGTTCTGTTCTGATCCTTACAGCAACTCTATGAACTAGGCATCATTATTGTCTCATTTTACAAATTAGGAAACCAGGAACAGAAAGTCCCACAAGTAGTAAGTGGGAGAGCTAGCATTTGAGGCAACACTCCTCACCTCTAAAACCACTACAACTTTACTGCTCTGTTACACCATTTCATAGCCAGCAGGTTGTTAAAAATTAGAAAGATAACATGAAAGGCTGGCAAGGATGTGGGGAAATAAGAAATCTCATATAATATTTAGAGGGGCAGCTCTAACATGATGTAGCAATCTCGACAGCAATCTGACAGTATTTAGTGAAAACTGTAGGCATATCTTTTGTGCCCCCAAATTCCACTCTTAGATGTGTACTCCAGTGATATTGTTCACAGATGCACAAAGAGGCATGTACAGTAATGCCCACCAAAGCATATTGTGCTAGAAAGAAGTTGAAGGCAACCTAGAAGTCCAAAAACAGGAAAATATTTTTTAGGCCTAAGTAACGTGTGGTATATGGATATGCAAGAGAGGAATACTAGTGCCAGAGGCAATGATCAGCATGGAAAAGATAGCAGTGTAAGCAGATTTCAAAACTATAAAGTTGAATAGAATAGTAAGAAACAGAATGTGATGCCATTTGTGCCATTAAAAGCATATCTACATTAATAAAAATGAATTTCATGAATGCACACATTGCAAATGACCATGAACCCTGTGGAATGTGGACTGGAAAAGCATACATTAACTGCATGTGAGTGGGAGCCTGGTGGGGGTAGGAAGGGGACTGATGATGCAGGAAAGAATGAGAAAAATCATGAAATAAAACATAAAAGAGAGAAGGTGCACTGGTTGACAATAAAAACTTGCCAGGAACCAAGGAGTATAATCAATTCAATTCTGTGCACCTGAGATCCAAAATCCCAAAGCAAACAAAATTAAAAAGAGCAACAAAATTTTAAAAATCTATCTATCCATCCACCCATCCCTCCATTCATCCATCTATGTGACAGTTTTTTAAAACGTCGGCATATATATATATATCAATATATAAAATTTAGACCTATTATAATAAAAATTATGTAGGGATTTAAAGAATTTCTGAGGCCTGAAGAATAGCACAGAGAGGATTATTGAAGTAGAATGTAGTGATTCTAATTCCATTTTTTCCTGTATGTTCTTTTAGTTTGTGTGACAGAAAGAAACATCTTTAACCCAGGAAGTGTTTCACATGAATTTTAAAACCTGGGTTACTAATTTACTATTTTATGACTGTCTGATTTAAGAATGTGTAGAAAAATACTGGTTTCTATGACATGAAATCCTGCACCCTTATAATAACCTATCATTACAAAAACGTTCAAATAATTAAGGATAATATGCTTTATATTGCATTTATGTTGGCCTTTCTTTTTTTTCTAGTTTCAAAGCTTATAATGACCCAGAAAATATATTTGCTTAATGAATCAAGGAAACTGCAAGAAGGAAACAGCATGGTGAGTACTTAAAGAGAAGGCAGAAAAATGGGGAAAATATTCCCTCCCTTTCAACTACATTCTTTCCAATGGTCTTAATTACTATCCTCTTGCATTTATGGCCTTTATTAAGTATTGCAATATCTAATTATTTAAATAATGGCAAAAATGCAATGTATATATTCCTTAACAATAAGAAGTTAAAAGATAAAAGCATCTCATTCTCATTTAGAGATATAGTAAAATACTTATGAGTAAAACAACACAGAGTCTGGGATTTACCTTTAAGTACACCAGGAAGAAAGTTGGGGAGGGATAGATGAAATGAAATTGGCAAAGTGGTAACAATTGTTGTTGTTGAGTGATGGGAGTTTAGGGATCCACTACTCTCTTAAGCCAACTTTTGTATAAGATTTAAATTCTTCATCATAAAAAATTTTCCTTAAAAAATTATAAGTTCTGGCTCTGTGTGATTTTAAAAATCATTTTGCTATAATTGCATTCTGAAATATTTACGAAGTGAATAAAGCTCCTAAAGCTGCATGGCTGGACACATTTGGGAAAGCTTATGATGCCAGTCCAAAAGGCCAGCCACATTCAGGATGAAGCACGGCCTGACACACGTCTCCCATTTCCAAAACAACTGGCAGGTGTGGGCTGCTTTTCCACGTGTGCAGTAAGCATTAGCAAGATTTCTTCGAGTTTATGTGGGGCAGCTCATGTCTACAAACGTTGCTTTCCCTTTCATTGAGCAATTTCAAAATTAAACTGTCAAGTAATGAGTAGTTATTATAATCAAATAACTCTGCAAAGGAAGTTTCATTTTTTGTTTGTTTGCAATTTCCAAAAGACAGTACAGAGAACAGTTGCCCAAAAAGATTGGTGAGTGAAATTGGTTAATGTTACTGACACGGTTTAGACTGATGAGTATTTTGTTTCAGGGAGAATTTTCTACATTAAAATACCTGCTGAAAATTAGTGACATTTATTTTAAAGTTCATACTTTAAACATTTTAAATTATGAGTACTAAAATCTGAAGGAGAATGTTGAGAGGCTGATGAGAACTCTGGAGGTTTCTGCCAAGCAGTTCTTCTGATATAACAATATAACTAGTTGGCTTCTTTCCCTTGTCATATCAAGTAAATTAAGCTAATTTTTTAGAGAAGGTTGACATCTTTCAAAATGTCACCAGGAGGTTAACTTTCTTTTGTCATTTGGATGACCAGGACAGATTTTCAATTTACGTAGCCTTCAACTTTCCCACGTGGGATTATGAGACTAAAAGTGAATCATTTCTGCAGAAAGTACTCTGCCCATCTGCTAAGAAAGTTTTAAAGTTTCATGATGAAATAGAAATAGAAAAAAAAAGTTTAAAGTTCTACCTCAATAAAAGAAAAATAGTTTTAAATTTGAATATTTTAACTGTTTCAACCAGTGAAATAATTGAATGTTCTCCTACATTCATTAAGAAATACGGCAGTTACATTTGTTTTTTCTTCTGTCCTAGAAAACATAGAAAAGGCTTTCTTCAAGTTAAAGAGAAGAATGAAACACCGGTTTGTGCATCAAATTTTGTAGACAAATGAATATATCAAATACTTGGTAGTTTAGGAGATATAGTTTAGTGTGGTTTTTAGAGTTGGTTTTCCAGTGATAAAATTAGAGAGGAAAAAATGCTTGAAACCTGTTTCCTGCCCTTTTCATGACTGTAGCTCTTATGGGCACTGAGTATAGTAGTTAGGAATCTGTACTTTGCATTTAAAAACAAAAAACAAAAACCCAACTACCTGGGTTTGATTTCCAGATGCTCCATTTATAAGCCATATGGCCTTTGGCAAATTAGTAACCTCCTCAACCTCCCCAACTATAAAGTGGTGGTGATGAATATATACCAAACATACACGCACACACACACACACACACACACACACACACACACACACACACACACAGATATATGAAAACAGGCACATTGTTGTAAAGGTTAAATTAGATTGTGCATAAAATATACATAACAAGTAACTAGAACATTTATAGCATATGCTCAATAAACATTCAGTTATTATTTGCACTAGGATGGCATTTACATTTAATTGAAAATATATAGCAATGTAGAGGGTATTATGCTAGCTAAGTGAAATAAGTCAGACAGAAAAAGACAAATACTATATGATTTCACTTATACATGGAATCTAAAAAACAAAACAAATGAACAAACATAACCAAACAGAAACAGACTCATAGACACAGAGAATAAACAGGTGGTTGCCAGCGGGGGTGGGAGGAGGGGGAACTGGGTGCAGGTAGTCAAAAGGTACAAACTTCCAGTTATAAGATAAATAAGTACTTGGGATGTAATATACAGCATGATAAATATAATTAACCCTGCTGTATGTTACATATGGAAGTTAAGAGAATAAATCCTAAGAGCTCTCATCACAAGGAAAAAATTTTTTTCTATTTATTTATTTTGTATCTATATGAGATGATAGATGTTCACTGAACTTATTGTGTAATCATTTCATGATGTATGTAAGTCAAATCATTATGCTGTACACCTTAAACTTATACAGTGCTATATGTCAATTATATCTCAATAAAACTGGAAGAAAAAAATAAATAAACTATATATAGCAATGAATATGTATAACTGGCAAAATAATTGTTTTGAAAAGATGTTTTAGAAACATATTTGTTGTACGAATGAGATAAAAATGCAGCACGGTTGAATGACTCTTAAAAGTTGTCCTAAAATTCCCTGAAAGAGACAAAATTTTTCTCATTGGAAAACTACTTTACTTGTTTTAAACTGCATCTGGTTTGAATTAGATTTGGAAATCACTGCTCTGTTTTTCTAAAGTAAATGCTGGATAATCTCCACATAATCCTGATGATGGCATCAGTTTTTTTTTTTTTTGATAGTCACTTCATTTTTCAAAACTTTCACAAAGAAATATAAGCAGCAGTTTATACCTGGGTCTTTACCGATTGTTAATGCAATTGTTTGACCATTGACAGTAAGCATGTGACTAGGTCCATCACTAGCTCACCATTGTTGTACAACTGTATGCAAATATTGAACATTTCTTCTCACTGCTTTCAACTCAACTATCAATATTCTCACCAACCTCAGAATTAAATCAATATTATTGTGGCACCAATAAAAAGCTTCTCATCATACAAGTGACAGTATTTTCCCCCAAATCTATTTCTTACCTAATAGGACCTTAATATTTTAAATTCACTAATCCTCCATTTTATTCCAGAGAGATATTAATTGAGAGATCAGACAGAATTCAGCTACCTATTGTTGGAGAAGAAAAGGTGCCCAAGCCTTTAAAAAATGCACAAGAGCTCTCAAACTGCTCATGGATGACTCAGAGAAGAAAGGCTGGGACCCTTGGGATCCTAGGAGCTTGATGACATTATCCAGGCCAGGCCGTTTGGTCTACTGTCCTGTTTCAGGCCAGACCCATTCAGAGAATTTTAATTAAAGGTTTAAGAGATGCAGGTTCTGGAGAACAACTGTTGAAATCAATTCTAGCTCTGTCACTTACTGGGTGATTTGGGCTAACTGTTTGCGGTCTCTTTAAAAAAGGAGAATACTAATCTCTAGTTCATGTGGTAGTTCTGAGGATTAGTTAAATCAATCCATGTAGAGTGCTTAGGATGGTGCCTAGCACAAGGTAAGGGCCTAGTGAATATTAGCTATCATCATCATCACCATCATTATACATACCCAGACTAAAGCCCGTATAGACAGAAATACATAACTACATATATGCACACATGCACATACATACATATAAATATGCAGTATGAGCCAAAATAGTACGTCTTTTGGTTTTGTCTTACAATATTCACTTACCATGGACTACTTTTTCAGGTGAGTACATGTAGATTTATTTCACTGAAAAATTGCTGTGTTGTAGCACATTATATTGATGTACTATTCTTACATTGGTGTACCTTTAGTTTTTCCTTCCAGGCTTTTTGCTTTACAAATAATACTTAAAACTGCAGTGTTCTATACATAACTTTGCATATAAATAGCACTCTTTCTGAAGAATAGATCCCAAGAAGTAAAAGTGATGGATCAAATTGTATATCTATTTTTAAAAACTTGATTGATACTCTAAAGTATTCTCCAAGTATATTATGCCTATTTTATACTTACAAAAACTGTAGAATACTATACATTTCTACAGACCCTAACCAGCATTTAATGCTATTAATTTAATTATTGCAAATCCAATGCATATGATATTGTATTGCATTTGGTTTTCATTTGCATTTCCCTGCTAATAGTGAAGATGGCGTATTTCCTTATATTTATTGGCTGTCTATAGGTACCCTATGACTTTTAGGTTCATATTATTTATATGTTTTTATATGTATGGTTTCTTTTTCTATTTCTTTCACTATTGTGTATATCAGGAATATTAACTCCTTGTCTGTTATATGTGTTACAAATATTTTCTCCAAGCCTGTTGGTGGTTGTATCTAGACATTTCTCCTTTTTAAGTGGGCCTTTCCACACTGACCTTAAAATATTCACTCCTACTGTCTTCTAATAATCTTATAGCTTTGTTTTTGCTCTTTAGATATTTTATCTGCATATAAAATAGTTTTGCATTATTTTGGTGGTAAATAAATAGCTTAAATATGTTGGTAGCGAATTTCCTCATAATTAAATATATGTGAAATCAGAGATAGAAACTGAGAGATGGATGGGACTTTAAAGATTATTCAGCCCATAGTCCCATCGTGCTAGTCAGATGATTAAAACCCAGTATGAGAAAAAGAAGTCATTTACTGCAGCACTAAGGGTAATGTGATTTGAATGTTAAGGCTTGATCTGAAATTGCTTCATATGACCAGAGCATCTCTTCCCATGACATTTCTTGCCACACGGGTCTGTATTAAGCAATTTAGCTGGTAGTATTCTCAGGTTTAGCTTCCCCTTCTCTGAAATCATAGTCCTTTATAGCATTATTTCAGGTAGATAGAAATCATTTTTGAACACTTTTTCTTTCAACATAATTTTTTTTCAAAGGTCTTACTGAGAGAGCCAACTTTTGATTTGGCTCAACCCTTCTGAAAATAATAAAGTTTAATATTCCACCTATAAATATCTACCAGACATAAAAATATTCACTGTTCTAGGCCAGACCCAGGTAGGAAACATATAACTTGATTGTTAAACTATGGAAACAAAATTTTAAAGGGACAAAAATTTTAAAGGGACAACTTGTGGTACAAATTTGCTTGTTTTTGAGAGGGATGATTTTAGCTTGGTTTTAATTTTTATTAGCATTACTTATTAGTTTTTATTGTTTCTTTTCTATTTGCTAAAGTAATGTATAAACTGAAGAAAATTTAGAAAATATATAAAATATTAAAAAATTGTACTCTGTGTAATCACTTTAAATATTTTCATATATACTTCCTAATCTTTTATGTATATAAATGTGATATTTTGAGCAAAATTAATATCATATTGCACATGATTTTTCTTTTTGAAATTTACATTCATTATTTAAAATAGCAGTTGAAAATTATGAGATTTAACGTTAAGATCTGGGAAGATTTGTGGCAGCTCAATTTATAATCTGCTGTTGTCCTTGGGGAGAAGGTATCCCTTTTACATGATGTTCATTTTTAAAGCTTTTCTCAATTCTTAACCTTAATATTTTGTTCCTCACTCTCTGAGAAAACTAAATATAATAGCCAAATTGTCTAAGAAGGTCGCAAATACTGAGCCCAGGCACTCTGGAGCCTGCGCACCACAACTAGAGAGAAGCCCGAGCGCGGCAACTAGAGAAGCCCACGCGCTGCAATGAAGATCCTACCTGCCACAACCAAGACCCGACGCAGCCAAATAAATAAATAAATAAATATTTTAAAAAGGGACCATAGTATTTTGCTTCAACAGAAATCTGGGATGAAATGAATAAGCTCTGTATCAAATTAAGGTTACTGAGCAAATTTTTCCTGTGAGGGGACAAGTATTTGAAAAATATAAAGGATACCAGACCAATGCAGCAAGTGGAGCTAAGAAAACAATGAACTGTTATAGAATGTGTACTTCTCATCCTAGGACACAATTCAAAGCTAATACAGCAGTGAATAGAGGTAAACGTACGGTTTTGAAAACATTATTTAGAGAGTAAAAAAGAATATTAAGTATCTAAGCCTTCAAATAAAGAAGACAGAAAAGGATTAACAGAATAAACAGACAACAGCAAACAATTCAACAAGGGAATAATAAAGATAATGTCATTAAATGAAATGGAAGACAGAAATATGATTTACAAAACTGAAAGCTGTTTTTTTAAAGATCAGTAAGTCAGACATACATTTGAAAAAATTGATCATCAGTAAAAGACTGTGACTGCAAACAACATACAGAATGAAGGGAAATAACTAAAGATATAAAAGACGTATTGAAACGTATCAAATTATGTTGTGAATAATACTTTAACAGTACATCAGAAAACCACATTAAATGGACAATGTAAAAACGTAGTGACAAATTTAGTAAAAGGTGAAAAAACAACTTAAATAGGCTAATAGCCACTAAATATATCGTATTACTAATGGTAAGTTTTCTCTTAGAAAGCCCTAGACAAGGAAAAGTTTATAGGTAATTCCTACTACATATTCAGGGAACAGTGCTAATCCCTAGTTTCTGCAAATTGAACCAAAAAATAGGAAAAGGGGAAAAATGCCAAGCTACTGTTATGAGTCCACATTAATTTTCCTTGGCCACATTTTCTCAAGAAGACGCCTTTTAAAAATCATTAAGAAAAGAGGTTTTGGGGGGGGCAGAGAGGAATAGATTGGGAGATTAGGATTGAGATATACACACTACTATATATAAAATAGATAACTAATAAGGACCTACTGTATAACACAAGGAACTCTACTCAATACTCTGTAATGACCTATATGGGAAATGAATCTAAAAAAGAGTGGATATATGTATATGTATAACTGATTCACTTTGTTGTACACCTGAAACTAACACAACATTGTTATGTTATGCATTGCCACTGTTGGGAGTATATCCGGAGGAAACTATACTTGGAAAACTCACATGCACCCCAATGTTCATTGCAGCACTACTGACAATAGCCAAGAATGGGATTCAAACAAAAGCCCATCAAAAGAAAAATGGATAAAGACGCTGTGGTACCTATACACAAGGGCATATTAGCCATCAAAAAAGAAGGAAATAATACCATGTGCAGCAACATAGATGAACCTACGGATGACCATACTAAGAGAAGTAAGTCAGAGAGAGAAAGACAAATATCATAGGGTATTACTTATAGGTGGAATCTTAAAACTGATACAAATGAACTCATTTACCAACCAGAAAGAGACTCACGGAATTAGAAAACCAATTTAGGGTTGCCAAAGGGGAAACATCGGGGAGCAGGGTTAATCAGCAGTTCTGGATTCACATATACACACTAATAACACACACCATCCAAAAGGACGTACTGTATAGCACAGAGAAGTCTACTCAACAGCCTGTAATAACCTACAGGGGCAAGGAATGCGAAAAAGAGTAGACATACATCTATGTATACCAGAATCAAGTTGCTGCACACCTAAAACCAACACACCATTGTAAGTCAACTATGCTCCAATATGAAATGAACATTAATTTAAAAATAAACCAAATGCCTACAACATTCCCCGTAGGCCCCAGTGCAATGGTAAATACGAATATACTGAATGGTGAATGTAATGAAATACTACTCAGCCATAAAAAAGAAGAAAATTTTCCCATTTACAACAACATGGATGGTCTTGGTGGATATTATGCTAAGTGAAATATGTCAGATAGGGGCTTCCTTGGTGGCACAGTGGTTAAGAATCGCCTGCCAGTGCAGGGGACATGGGTTCCATCCCTGGTCAGGGAACAAAGATCCCACATCCTGCAGGGCAACTAAGCCTTTGCACCACAACTACTGAGCCTGCGCTCTAGAGCCCATGACTGACAACTACTGAAGCCTGCACACCTAGAGCCCGTGCTCCGCAACATAGAAGCCACCGCAATGAGAAGCCCACGCACCACAACGAAGAGTAGCCTGCACTCACCATGACCAGAGAAAGCCTGCATGCAGCAAGGAAGACCCAATGCAGCCAAAAGTAAATAAATTTTTTAAAAAAAGAAATATGTCAGAGGAAGACAATTACTGTATGATATGACTTATATGTGGAATCTAAAAAATAAAACAAACTAGTGAATATAACAAAAAAGAAACAGACTCACAGATAAAGAGAACCAACTAGTGGTTACCAGTGGGTGAGGGACGGGGGAGGGACATCATAGGGGTAGGGGATTAAGAGGTACAAATTACTATGTACAAAATAAATAAGCTATTGTACAAGGTTATATTGTACAACACAGGGAATATAGCCACTATTTTATAATAACTATAAATGAACTATAACCTTTAAAAATTGTGTCACTATGTTGTACACCCAAAACATATAATAGTGTACATCAACTATAACTTAATTTGGAAAAAAGAAAAAAAAAAGCTATGCTATAGGTATGCTCTGGGTGGTGTTCGTGCCTGGATGGACAAGGATATTCAAACAAGATGGGTGAGTAGGGAAGGCCAGAAGAAGGCTGCTGGGAGGATGACTCCCAGGAAATGGTCAAAGGCATGTGAGGAGTTAGTGAGTTGGTATGCCCAGGCTTCTCAGATGACAGGACATAGCGTTACTGAGGCAAGGAATACAAGTGTTGTTAACACTTCTGTGTGGAAATAGAATGTTTCCTGTTGTCTTGAAAGGAGGCAAAAGAACGTGGAATGGTGACATGGTCACTGGTAGTTTTCCAGAATTCAGCTGAAATCTAAGAAAAATAATAATTATCTGATCAAGGGACTGGATTCTTTCAGACTCCACTTAAAATGGTTTAAGCACCACGCAAATACTTCATTTATAATTCCTAGGATAGTAGAGCTCCCATAGGATAAAGTACACAGTAGTAGAAATAGTCATTTGAGTAGTAATTCTCAAGAGTTAATCTAAGTATTCAACAACAAATCTTAAAATTTTTGCTCACTGTTCTTGCATGTCTTAGTAAACTTTTCTTCCACAACGATCCATAAATGCACTGTATGCATCTGGCCACCTTCTGTGTCTCTTAAGGAAGATGGTACAAAGGAAGTTAGCAAAAGCAAACGTGTATCGACTTTAATTTTCGTTTATCTTTTTAAAATTGCTATTTAATAATCTTTGCTTTAAAAGCTTGCTTTGCATGCCAAATGCACATCTTGTTCTGCTTGGACATACAGGGCTGTTCAAAGCAGCCTTATCTGTCCAGGGGAGAATTTGAGCCATGAAGTATGTGTTTCAGCATCTTTTTCTGAGTGTATGACAGAGTCTTCTTGTCAGTCCTTCTTACTTGAGTGCAATTCACTCAAAATGGGCTGCTCCAAATAAAGTGGGAGTAAACCTGGGTAAGATTCCTCACAATCTTCAGCCCTCAATCCACCATGCCAACTATCTTTGTAATAATAAAAAAAAAAAATCCAAAATTCTAGATAATCCACTATTTGCATTTTAAGAAAAATCAGAAATCTGCATGCTTTACTTTTAAAGATAGAAGTATCTTTCACTCCAATAAATGAAAAACTCCTTCATTAAAGCAATCATTAACGACAGTGCAGGAGACAAACCACAACAGCCATAGAGAAAGAGGCAAACTCACCGTGTGTGACACAGATTTAATAGGCCACAGGGCTTTTGGTAAAATTAGCGTTGAATCCCAGGTGCATTCATGAGGCTTGTAGGTGATAAATCTTTCTGTAGTGTTCTGCTGACCTTCCTTCAGCAAAGGGCATCCAGTTACTAGAGACAGGAAGACAAATGAGAAACTTAGCAATTACATTAGTCTTTGTTCATGATGTCTCTCAGAATATGGTCTCATTTTTGGAGATAAGGACCCAGGAGTAGTAAATTGCTGGGCAATCTATAAATGCGAATCTTAATAAAAATTTGCTTATCCTGTCCACCCTTTCTGCTGGAATTAATTTTGTCCTTCTTCCAGCTTCAATTCAAATCCTACCTTAGTTTATTCCCTTGGAAACCTCTTTTTAAAACTTTTTCACATTAGTGCTTTGTGACTGGAATGGCATATTTTGTATTCTATCTTATATTTGACTTAGACATTTCTTAACATCAAAGGCTTGGTCTTATTGGTCTACAAACTATTCTTGGTATTTTCTCCATAGTGACTCATATATCAGGAAACTTGAGGTGTACCAATTTAATTACACACCTAGAGAAGATCTTTTAAATTTAATCCATGCCAAAATGTATACATTGTTTGCAAATACATTATCTTAATTTTCCAATTATAAAATTATTTGCTACTCATTTTGAAAAGAAGAAAACAAAATTCAACCATTATCCCACTATCCAAAATCAGCCACTGTTAACACCTTATTGTTTTGTTTATAACTGATATGCAATTATAATATGTAAATACAGTATGTATTATTCACCCCATCCAAATAAAAAATGCTGCATTATACAAATTAAGTCTGCATAAACACTATACAAATAGCACCATAATAATAATAATGGTATGTATATTTATCATGTGTTAGATGACACATGCTTTACATACATTAACTAAGTGCTTTACATATGTATAACAGATTTAACGGTCACAGTAATTCTATGATGAAGATTCAACTATTATCATTCCCATTTACAGATGAGGAAACCAAGATATAGACAGTTTAGGTAATTTAGGGCAATGAAGCCAAGATTCAAAGCTATGCAGCTTGCTTCTGAAATGTATACATTAACTCATTGGTTCTCTACACAGAACACATTGAGTTACAAACTCAATCTTTAATAATATATTAAAAGTTGTGGATAAGAAAGCATATGGATTGTTGCCATTAATTAACTGGGCATTTAAAAAATTTACTGTATCATTAAAGGTGATAAGTAAAAAATACTTTTTAAATTATTTGCCTTTTATGTATTACTATCAATATATAATGCAGAAAATTTATTTTTTTGCCATATTCATAACCTTATTATAATAACTTACCTGTACTTAAGTGTTGTGACTTAAACTTTAATCATTTTGGTCCCTTTTCTAAGTTGTCACAAAACTTGGTAAATTATGTTGGTACTAGATATGTAAAGAGAAGATTGTGTTACTACTAATAAATATTGTTTCATATTGCTAACATTCAATTTGGAATTTGGTTTTTCCAAATATTAAATATTTCACCAGTAAAATGCAATTTTGAGGATTTTGTTATAGCATTTAAAACTTACCTATAAACATTTGATAGAATAATCTAAGATTCAAGACAGTGTATAACCAATTAATTTATGGTGGAGTGAGGACTTTGATTATCCTTCTGTGAATAATTCAGAAATGATATTTTAAACAGGATGAAATTAAAGGAATCTATTCAGAATTTGGTAAAGTAATCTTAAATGCAAATAGAGTTACATGCTTTATTTCTAGAGCTGAATTTATTTCAGGCAATAGGAAAAATATTGAACAAAGCTAAAATAATTTGCTGAGGCTGAAATAGAATAAATATTGACTTTTTAGGAAACTATAAAACAAAGTTTTTTTAACATGGTTAAAATGAACTAATATAAACTGAAAAGTCCCAGCTTGGTATTGACATATACACACTACTATATATAAAATAGACAGCTAATAAGAACTTACTGTGTAGCATAGGGAACTCTACTGAATATTCTCTAATGAGCTATATGAGAAAAGAATCTAAAAAAGAGTGGATATATGTATATGTATAACTGATTCACTTTGTTGTACACCTGAAACTAATACAACATTGTAAATCAACTATACTCCAATAAAAATTTTTCCAAAATCCCCCATTCCTTGAACTTTTACTTACCCAAGTCATATAATTCTAACTTTAACTAGTGAAATATTTAAATAAACCAATGGCATTTGATATTTAATTGACCTCCCCTCATCTCGAAATGGTAACATATTTCATTTACTACATATAAAAATGTTTAGCTGCCCTGGACAAGTAGAGAAGGTTATGGATCAAGGCATCTTGAATTTCCCAACTTTTATCCGAATAGCTCCCAAGAGTTCACTTTTATTGACTATCTCAATATTCCAAACCCTATTGTAAGAAATTTGTATATAATTGTCTCCTTCATTTACTTAAAATAACCATATAAAACATACAGTATTGTTATCTTAAAGTATAAATAAGGAAAGAGGCTTAATAACTTAATAACTTAATACAAAATTATTAGAAAGTAAGAGAACTGGGATACACTGATCCCAGAGGCCATGCTCTTAACTGCTTCCCTATATTTTCCCAATGGAATAAATTTTTTCCTTTTTCTAGAATTTTTTTTGGTATTATCATTCCTATTGCTTCACTCTTTACCTAACAAGAATCGTATTTATAAGTTAAATTATACACCTAAGAATAGGATATATCCATATACTAGTGGAATTATTTTTTGACTTCATTTGCATCTCCTTAAATATATATTCACCACCACCACTTTAAATTAGAAATTCTTGCCTATATATTATTTAAATTATTAATCATTAGACTCATTTAAATAATACAATATCCCCTCTTTGTCAATTTTCATTCACTCATCCACTTGTTCCATGATTTGATTTCATTACTACTAGACTGTAAACTCCTGGAAACTGAGGTCTGTTCTCCAATTACACCTCAGTCCAAACACTTCTTGAGCCCTAGAAAAGCCATCCCTAGTTGGTCATTCCAACTGGCAGATAAAACCCTATCAGAAACATTAACCAGACTCTTACCTCTCCTTGCTCATTCATTTATTGCTGAATTTGAGTTGTATTGTTCCATGAGAAATAAAGATGCAACTTTATACACATTATATTCACATATACTTTTTTTGCTCATGTAATAGTTGTTATAATTAAGAAATGAATAAAAATAATATATTTCCCCCTTATCTCTTTTAAGTTATTTAGAATCAGATGTTCTTTTTGTACCTGTGAAAAGTTATGTGGTTTTGGATTGAGGTATACATCATTTGGATATTTTCCATTTTCCACAAATATTAACTTCACTTTATATGAATCCAGATGAGGAAATGTAGTTATAAATTTAGGAGACATGGCCCTGTTGGGATGATTCCTTATGCTGGGAAAGTTAAGCATTGTGCCTGGAAAAATACTTTTTTTTCTCCTTTCTTCTTCCTTAATGGTCCTTGATGGCTTTTCTGGAAGTCTCAAAGATGTATACAGTTGGGCTTCCCTGGTGGCGCAGTGGTTGGGAGTCCGCCTGCCGATGCAGGGGATATGGGTTCGTGTCCCGGTCCGGGAAGATCCCACATGCCGCGGAGTGGCTGGGCCCGTGAGCCATGGCCGCTGAGCCTGCACGTCCGGAGCCTGTGCTCCGCAACGGGAGAGGCCACAACGAGAGGCCCGGTTACCGCAAAAAAAAAAAAAAAAAAAAAAAAGATGTATACAGTTTATAACTAAAATCAGGAGGCTTTATTTTCCATATGTTGACTTTTATTTCAGATTGTGGTGCTTTCAGGACATTTTTTTTCTATTTGGAGTTGAGATCTTGTGTGGGACCCTGCTGTAGCCCCTTTGCAATATTCCTGCCTCTCCTGCCTTTCCGGGACTCAAAGGCGTGTTCACATGTTGGAATCTGCAACAGATATGGAAATTGGTGAAGTATGCTACTGTAGAACTGTGTATTGAATATTTTCTCTCTGGACCAGGGTGATCTCTAAAACATTTATGAAGCAGGAAAAAAAGCTCAGAAATGACAAGGAGTGTGTGTAGAGGGGATGAAAGTATCATGGCTGCTGCGAGTATTTATTCAGCATCGTTGTCACAGTAGTCACCACACTAGAGACTAGGGATTCAAAATGATTAACTTGCAATCCATGTCCTTAAGTAACTGAGAGGCTACTGAGAGAAAGGCATGAAAACAAAAACCAAACCTGTGTAACGTGACAGATACTACAATAGTGTTATGAGAAGCAAGGAGAGTGCTCAGCTAATTCTATCAGGAAAATAGAAGTGACATCAAAAGAAAAGTTATCATTTGAACTGATCTTGAAGAATAAGTAGAAATATGCCAGGGGGTAAAGGAAGGAAACAACATTTCACCAAGGCACAGAAAGTATGTAAAATTTGTCATAAGCTATTTCTAGGATTTCTATGGCCACCTAAACCATAATAAGTGCATTGTAGCTTTTACGATTGGGATCTATGGATAAGAATCATGGGTTTGCTCTTTGTTGATCTGTGACAAGGATATGGTTGGCACACTTCTAGGATTTAATGAAGGTGTTAGTATGTTACTAGACAATGCCAATGAATTTAAAATCTCCATGGAAAGAGGAATAATAATCAATTAAAATATATTTGGCTAAGTGGAAATAAAACAATGCTGGTTCCTGGGAAATAAGGATCTGAGGTGGGGATGAATTTCCTTGTCTTGTGCTAGAATCTTGTGTTGTTTGACAATAACATCAAAATAGAGGCTTTTCAAGATTCTAAATGTTATTATGCAGTAATTCAAAGTTGTGTATAAAGAGAAACTACTTTGGAGACACACTGAAAATGTCAACTGGAAAAAATTAACAATAAATATTTTGTAATATAAAATGATAAATTGTTTTTCAACTTCTAATATGAATATATATTTTTAATGACTATGGCCCATTGAGAGAAAAGCAAGAAGCATGTGTGGCAGGAGCTTAGCATATGTATATGAGGAGGCAGTGGAATATAAAGATAGAAAAATCAGTTGGGGTTATATTAGCAAAGGTCTTTAATGACACACCAAGGAATTTTAATGAATCAAAGATAATACAGAATTTCTTAACCAAGATAAGAAACACAAGAGGAGGATCAGTTTATGGAAAAAGACCATAATAATAAGTAGATTTAAACAAAATATATGCCCACTATATAACTGGAAGTATAGGCCTGTGGCTAAGTCAGCTTTTGCTGCAATAATGCTGTGTAACAAACTGCCCACAAACTCAGTAACAAAATAAATTAAAAAAAAAATTTTTGTTACAGGTTGTGGGGAAGAGGCAGTTAGGATTGACTGCTAACAAGTACAAGATTTCTTTTGGGGTTGAAAGACATGTTCTGGAATTAGATAGTGATGATAGTTTCACAACATTGTGAATATACTAAAAAACACTAAACTGTACATTCTAAAATGGCAAGTAGTGAAATTAAGTTATATAAATTTTATCTCAATTAGAAAAAACAAATTAATCATTAAATCATGTTGGATAAATTTCAGTAAACATAAAAGACAAACTTGTTTTCTGGGAAATAGAAAGAACAAGACTATAGGTGTTATCTAATTGAGTCCACTTAAATTTTGCAAAAAATAGTCAAAGGGAACATGAAAGCTTCTGCACAGCAAAAGCAATCAACAGAGTGAAAAGGCAACCTATGGAATGGAAGAAAATATTTGCAAACTGTTTATCTGATAAGGGGTTAATATCCAAAATATTTAAGAACTCCTTCAACTCAAGAGCAACACAAACAAATAACCTAACTGAAAAATGAGCTAAAGACTTGAATAGACATTTCTCCAAAGAAGATATACAAATGGCCAACAGGTGTATGGAAAGATGCTCAACATCACTAACCATCAGGAAAATGCAAATCAAAACCACAATGAGACATCATCTCACACCTGTCAGAACAGCTATAATCAAAAAAATTAAAGACATTAAGTGTCGGTGAGGATGTAGAAAAACTGGAACACTTGTACACTATTGGTGACAATGTAAAATGATGCAGCCACTAAGGAAGACAGTGTGGTGGCTCCTCAAAAGTTTAAAAATAGAACTGCCATATGATCCAATAATCACACTTCTGGGTATTTATCCAAAAAATTGAAATCAGAATCTCAAAGAGATATCTGCACTCTCATGTTAATTGCAGCATTATTCACAACAGTTAAGATACAGAAGAAATCTAAATATTCATTGCTGGATGAATGAATGGTGTTGGAGGAGGTCATCGTGAGGAAGTGACCACCAGTTGACCCGTGAGCTGGACCTAGGCAATCAGACGTCCCTTACCCCCTACCCTGTCCTTAGAATGTAGGCATCACTTGCCTTTCCTGCTCTAGAAGCTGCCCAAGGACACAGCCTTGAAATAGTAATATGGTGCCGAGACTATCTGGACTGTATACGTGACTTTATCCAGTGAGGTCCTCTCTATAAGGTTTTTAAATTGGGGGGGGTGGGTGGGGAGCACAGAGATCTACTCATCTTGGCAGCCGCCCAAGACAAGTCACGTGTGTAAGTTCCTTTGCTTCTTAAACCTGCCCACCTCCCAATCTGGAGTGGTCTGCCTCTGTCTTCCATCTCTCCTTGCCCTCCACATACAGGGGCCAGTTTCAGATTACACCTGTGCAGCTCCTGAGGAGGTTGCAAACTAAGAAATGGATAAAGAAAATGTTGTATATACACAAAATGGAATAGTATTCAGCCTTAAAAATGAAGGCAATTCTGCCATATGCACAAATATGAATGAAGTTGGAGGACATTATGCTAAGTGAAATAAAGCCCGTCATGATTCCACCTATGTGAGGAAATCTAAAATAGTCAAACTCACAGGAACAGAGAGTAGAATGGTGGTTGCCAGAGTCTGACGGGGAGGAGGGATGAGGAACTGCTATTCAACAGGTATAAAGTTTCAGTTATACAAGATGAATAAATTCTAGAGGTCTGCTGTACAATGGTGTACCTATATTAACACTGTGTTGTGCACTTGAAAATCTGTCAGGAGGCTAGATCTCATGATAAGTATTCTTATACACTTTTTTAAAAAGCCAAATAGAGACAAAAAAACAGTGTGCTTAATATCTGAGTGAGAAGATTAGAAATTCCTCAAGTGTTCAAAAATATGTTATCCTCTGTTGCTCATTAATACGTTAAAAATAAAGGAGAGTTGATGAATGGGGAGCCACTTACAATCTCTACAAAGTTACTATAAAATAAAGTTAATCACTAAAATAACACACCAGTTAACAAAATATGTGGAAATAGGATTACTATTTCCTAAGCAATGCAAAAAATATAAATTAAATAATAAAATATGTTAATTTCATATTTCTACATTATACGGTAAACAATAGGAATGTCTGCATAGAAATTAAAAGGGTTTATAAATAAAAGATTTTTACAAAGAAAGGGTGAGAGTTTGAAGGTTGGCTGTCCCCTTCCAAGATTCATCCAGAGGGGAGAGCATGCTGGTCCATATTTGATATTTTTATTTTCATTATCATATCTATCTAAACTTAGAAGACTGATGCATGACTTTTCATAACCTGGGCCATTTAACATATAAACCATTAATTCTTACTCTCATCTAACTTTCACCAAATCACCCTAAGATGATCATTTGGCTTTGCATGTACAGTAGTCTACTGGAAGACAATGAGCTAGAAAAAAGAAATGAGTTAGTTTGGTTTATTTTTCTCATAAACTAATAAATCTGCATGTTCTGTTTTTCAGAATGGATAAAGAAAATGTTGAAATGTCTTCTGAACCTGGCTAATGTGACATCAGCCCTGACCTACGTACTGACCTGGAGCTGATGAAAATCAAGCCCTTGACAGTCAGTTGTTAATTTGCTCCCAGTATATGCCTTATTTTATAACTCTCTTGCCTCATTTCTGACCCTTCACATTTCTGTAGAAATATATTTTTAAGCTTCTGAGAAGCACTGAAGGCTCAGCCTTGACTAAAATTGTAAATATACCTGTCTCCTGCAGGGCTCTGAAATCTGGTTACATGAGCAAAGAAAGCACATGAGTAGACTGATTCATGGTCAGGGTTTTGTAATCTCCTGCCATGAAAAGACATGAAGATTGATGGTGTTGGTGAGACAATGAAGTGTCCCACCAGGACACACAGCTATGAAGAAACTGACGAGGAGGGTTATAAACTGGAAGAATAAGAATAGATCAAGACCTCAGAAGTCTCACTGATATAAAAAACAAGTATCGTGGCAGTTAGAGAGCTAGACAGCCATCAGACTAAGAAGCTGTGATTGCAGAATGCAGTGCTGGTCTGGCCCTCTTTTTGACTAGGTAGCTGGGAATGAACACGCTCATCTGACACCTTGCTGCCACTAAAGCTCCCATCTGTCTCTCTCTGTATATGCCTGGGTCTTCCTGACTACCAAAAATTGCTACTATGTGATATTTAAACTAGTGAGAAATTATCTTTAATTTTGCATGATACTTCATTTTGTCCTTATATTATGAATTTATTGTTACATATTATTCCTTGAATAATATGTGTGTAAAATTAAGCTTCTATAGTATAATATATGAATCATGCATTAGCATATGTCATTGTAGTCCCAAGACACCCCAGCAGAAAGAAATCAACTGGAGATCTAGTTGAAAGATTGAAGCCTGTGATGGCAATATCACATTATAATCCTCACTTTACATGGAAAAAGCTAAGGCACAAAGAAATACAAAGTCATAAGATGTGTAGCTGAGAAAGTCAGAAAAAGTAAACTAGCAATATTCTCATTCAGTCAAAGATTTAGTGGTAAATGTTGATATTACAAAAGCTATATTTTGGCCAAGATGTCTCACTGGAAATAAAAGAATGGCTTAATCTGCATTCAGTAAGCACAGTTATTCTCCATCTATGAAATTACACTGGTCTCAAGGATCAGTTTAAATGCCACCTCCAATAAAAGCATTCCCAGATCTATCAGGATTCATACTTCCTTCTGAATACAGCAATGGAACTTGAAGCTACATTTTGGCTTGTACCTTGTATTAAAGTTAGTTGTTTACAACATCTGCCCCCAAATTAGAATATAAAATTGAAACAAAGATTTCTATCTTTACAAACACTATGTAGGGTTCTTACCTTACAAAAATGCAAACTTTAAATGGTTCAACGGTTTGAACCATTTGGCAAGCAATTGGTTGCCAAATTCTGGAAATTACAGATGCTCCTTTTTTGAAACTGTATCTGAAAGCTCAAATATCTAATTATATTTTTTTCTAAATTTGCTTACGTATCTGAGTTTAATTTTGTAAACTTAAGTATTTGGGGAGACAGACAGACAGAGAGATAGATTGATATAGATATATACCTGATACCTAAATGATGCCAACATAAGAAAAGAGCATTGTAAAATATTCTGCTATTAAGATCACAGTGAACTCCTTAGACCACAAATTCATGCACGTTTGTAGGTTTATAAAGAAACTCAACACTTTCTTCCAGCTGGGCTTTCTCCTTCTTAACATATTTCATGATCTCCTATTTATAATATTATATATAAAGAGATTGTTTCTCTCTTAAATGAATTCATCTCATATATCTTAACATAAAACACACAGATTCCGAAGACTTAGACAAATTGACAAACTGGAATAATTCCAAATAAACACAAAAATCAGAAGCATTCATTAGAAAATCAGTAACTTCACTCACCATTTAAAACTGAGAGTTTTAATAAAAATGTTTACGGCAGTATGTCTCAGAAGATCTTTTCTGCAAAACCAAATGAGACTAAGCAAACAGATAGTTTATAAGGGAAACATTTAGCCTTTGCTTTACAAAAGAACTTGAAGTATATTTAAATGTTACCCACCCGGGTTGCTAAGAAACAGAATTAATTTTCTAAAGGAGTGAAGTCAGAGTAGGAAAAAAGAGTGAAAGCAGGACCTCTAATGTTGCCTAAAACCTAGCAACAAAGCAATAACTCCCGAGCTCTTTTTTGAAAGGTTAGAAAATCAACATACTACAAAACTCAATACTCAGTAAATGTCAAGAGGAAAAAAGAGAGAAAATAATTCCACTCCAGTGCAGTTTTCCTAAATGTCTTGACAATTTATTTTTCATATTTGTTTAGTAATCTCTTTTGTAAGTCAACGTGAGTTGACATTTAATATAAACACAATTTGAAAAGCAGTTTCAACTCTTTTATTACCTTGGGTTGAAGAAGGTTTGAGTTAA
Organism: Delphinapterus leucas; assembly: GCF_059928025.1. Lineage (NCBI taxonomy): Eukaryota > Metazoa > Chordata > Mammalia > Artiodactyla > Monodontidae > Delphinapterus > Delphinapterus leucas. Next base: position 65,357,122 of record NC_143137.1, on the reverse strand, counting down.
TTTCCTTAATGTTCACTTTATAAGGCAAATGAAGATTACAAGTTCGTCTTCCTAACTTATGGCTTAACCTACTGATTTCTGCAAAATAATTTATGGAGAAAGCTTTCTATTTTTATTGATCAAATTCTACACTCACTGATAATATATATATCTTGGTGAGATTTAAAAAAAATAAACTTGTCATAGAAAATTTCAAATATGTACCAAAGTAGACAGAATTGTATAATGAATCTTCATGTAACCATCACCCGGCTAAAAAACTGATCAACTTATAGCTCAAATTGCTTTAAATATACCTCCAACTTATCTCCCTCCATTCCTCATATTATTTTGATGCATCATATCAACTTATCAGTAATTATTTTAGGATGTTTCCACTAAAAGATAAAAACACTTTTATTTTAAAAGCGTATGCATAGCACCACTATGACATGTAAAACAAGGAACATCAATTCATTGATATTGAATAGCCAGGCAAAATTCAAGTTTCTAATTATCTCACAAAAGTCAAATATTTTTGGTTTTGCTTTTTTCTTTACAGTTTGTTTGTGATTTGGGCTAGTTATTCACTCTCATTTGGTCCAAAAAATTCCCGTGACCTGAGCATTAACTTCTCTCTTCCTCATATTTTTCTAATGAGGCGTAAAATTTCCTGAACAAAGATCTCTAAGTCTGGAGTCTTTTGACTAGCTTAACTATTGTTTCGTCTGAAGTGAAAGTTCGCCACTGGGTGGCAGTGCATTACTTATAATTTTATCCCAGTTTGTAAACTGAGACTCAAAGATAAATTTGCCTGTACTGTTTTCCCCAATATTCAATTTCACTGTGTTTTTTCCTTGGGGAAATGACAGTAGAGTTGGGTTTACTCAATTTCTTACAGTTTTGATATAAAATTAATCTATCTTTATGCTGATTGTATTTCTCTTTCTCTCTCTTTGCATAGAGATGCATATGATTCTCAAAAGCATATGTTCAAAGTGCCTTTTATATTTGGTTCACTACTATTGTTTGCGATGCCAAAATACATATGATGTGGCCACAGATTTCAAGAAAATTATAAATAATTGGCTAGAAAAGATACAAACCTATAGGAATACATCTCAAGACAGGTACTAAATGTCAAATGGTCCATCCTGACAGTTACTCTCCTGGGAAGTTAATAAGGGGTAGGTCCTTGAAGTTTAAGAACGTCTCTGAAAATTTCTTAGAGCAACTAAGATCTATTCTAATTCTTGACAACAACAAAGTTCTTAATAAAAAGGAGAGGAAGGGAAGATGATTTAGATGGGTGGACAGCATAAAAGCTACTTTAATTCTCTTTAATGCTTTCATGAATGCTTTTCAAGAAGTTTCTGTTAGGGAAATACTATTTCATGGTTAAGTGACTCAAGTTATATATAGAACCATCCAAAAATCTCCTCTCAAGTAGATACTTTGAGTGTATAATAAATTTTTACTGCACATGAATATGTGTGGGATGTGCAAGGATCTGTTGCTCAGCTTCCACAAATTTAGGAAGGTACCCTGTTGTGGAAAATGAAAACCTCCACACTCTGACTTTTATGTCTCCTGGTATTAAGGAATACGCACATTTTTTCTTTACTTTAATATAATTTTATTATCATCTCCAATATCTAGGTTTTTTTCTTTTAAAAATAACACATTAGATATTTGCCCTCTGGTCTTTGGAATTTTGGGTATCATAAAAAGTAACAAAGCATCATCTTATCTCTGCAAATTAGTATCCCTTATTTTTCTGTGCAGAGATAAGGGGAAGAAAATTAAAGCATGAGAGTGATCACCATTTAAAAGTGAAAAAGAAAATGTCCTATAGTGTTTTCCCTTCCTTTCCAGCTAATCTCTTAAGCTGAATTCCTTGGCTCCAGTTTGGGGAAACTTTTTATTATTGTCTCCTAAGGGTCAGTCACATAAGCTATCCCACACCACCTCTCACATCTTTGTTCACCTGAATTATGAGCCACACTTAATTTAAAGTAAGATTCTGGAAATTAGAAGAGAAGAGTTTTTATTTTTTATTACCCACCACTAAGAATTTAATAGCTTCTAGTTGGAAGGCATTGAATGCGCACATTTTTGAAAAACCACTTGAATAACGTATGTTTATACAAATGAATTAACTTAAAGTGTACTGTAGTAATAATCTTATCACGTAAATGTAGTTTGAAATACTCCATAAATTAACAAGAAAAATAGGTTTTCAATTATGTTCAGAATAAGAAAATAAGAATGAGGGAGTTTCTTGGGCAGAAGGAATAATATTAATGAATGCCATTATGTAGCTAAACAGTTTTGCTTCTGTTTTATCTCCTCCCTTATGAAAGGGAACAATTTCTACACTGAAAATAGCAAACATGAAGAGGAACAAATTGAAGCTTGAGTTAGATGAGGAGACAAGATACTATACTTATTTACATGAATTCAGGTCCATAAAACCATAGGAGTTACACTTCAGAACAATGAGAGAACTGGCAGTGGGAAATGAGGTGGTACCCTGTGAAACCTTGTTGAGAGGACAGAGTTATATGAGTGGATATTGGAGATTAGACACACTTGAGTTTACCCTTGACACAAGGTGGGCCTCTTTGTGAGTGCCACCTAACATGCCACACAGTGTGGGTTAAGGAATGGACTTTACTGGGGTAACAGTTTTACAACCAAAGATCAGAAAAAAGGGGACTTGAGTTCTCAGATCTCCTAATATCCTCTAGGTGGGGAATGAGGAGTGGGGCACACAGTTGAACACGCGGTAGATGAACGTTCTAGGTGACAGGAACTCCTCCTGTTGCTCTCCTGTTTACAGTGCAAGTCTGAGAGCACCTTTATCAGTGGGGATGTGGGGAGCAGAGTACATTGACTAACGAGTTAACTGCACACCAGCCTTACTGAGTTTGGATGCCAGCTGTTCACAGGAGTGTCTGGGAAAGCCAGCTGCTCAGCGTTTGGTGACTTTGGGGACTTGTGCAAAGTTGCATTCCTATATTTTGAGGAAAAAAGCTAACAATGCAGGGGGAAGCTGAGATTAGAAGCAACCCCTCTCATCGGAAGAGGGAAGACCTCCCTATTCTAGCTGTCTCATTGTCCAGGCAGATCAAGGTGAGCTGCCTGGAGCATCTTAGGACAGTCATGCTTATTGCACTATAGAACGTCAATAAATTCTACAATAGGTTTTCTAGCAGACAACTGGTGAGTACTCTAGGGAAGAGGGGCTTTCTTTTCACTATTAGAAATGGAGATCAATTCACCGTAGATTTATCTACAAAGCAGGACTGTGTATGAATAAAATAGGCCTAATCATATGTGATGCTTTCACACTGTACCTAAATTTGGCTGCTCTGCACTGAGCCAGAGACTGCCTGGGTCATTGTTATTGATGTTCATAGCTCGTCTGTTGATTTGTGCTGTTTTCTTTCCTTCCTCCCATGAGACTGCTCAGATTTACCATGGTTAGAGAACTGCTCCTTCAGTTATCCATGTTCAAGTCACACCAATTAAAACATGCCCCCTTGACAAGAGTGTGAGTGATGTTTCAAAGAAGACTTATCCATTCCACATTTACTCACCAGGTCAAGCACTACAGTGCACAACACTGTCCCACATCTAAAACCAGCGTTATCAGTGACCTCTCCTAAGGACCTAGGCAAAATGGCAAACATTGCCTTCTCACCTCTTTCTACCACACCCTTCAGCCTCTTGGTGCCTTCCTTCACTCCCATGTCACATACTGCTGTCCTTTTGTCATCCTCTGGTGGTTGTGAATTCTTGTTTTACCACCTCATTTAGTCTGTTGCCTTTTATAGCATTCTAAAATACATGTTTACTCTCTTTTATGCCTAATAAAAATACTAACCCTGTTCATCATTTTTAAACTTAGTATACTTTACCTCTTTTCTCAAAGTACTGATAAAAATTTTTAGTTCTATTTGTCCAACTTCAAAACAGTAGAGAAATGGATTTAAGAATAATAAATAATCTACACGTCTTCCACAGAGTGGCAACTGAAAATTTTTCTTGACTTAATAAAATACCGACTAACTGATCTTTGCTGTGTGCCACTGTTCTAGGTGCTTTACACTTGTTAATACACTCAATCTCACAGCAGCCTTTGGAAGTAAGTCCTTTTATTATCTCATTTGACAGATGAGGAAACAGAAGGAAAGAGTTTAGTGACTTGTTCAAGGTTATAGAGCTAATAAGCAATGGGGCCAGAATGAAAATCCACCCCATCTGGCCTCAGAGGCCTGGTTTTCAGCCTCTGCAGTACAATAACTCTAAATCAGTGGTTCACAAGGTGGGGTCCCGAGACCACTAGCATGAGTATCATTTGAGAATGTGTTAGAAATACTAATTCTCAGGCCCTACCCAAAAACCTATTGAGTCGGAAACTCTGGAGATGGGGTGCAGCAATCTGTGTTTTAACACACCCTCCAGGCGATTCTGATGTTCAAATTCAAATTTGAGAACCTCTGCTTTAGAGGTTACTGAGGGAACTGCTAGTACAGATTCTAAAACTTTTTTTATCTGCTTTTTCTTTATGTGATTTTATGACTGAAATCAGAGAAACTTTAACACACTGCAGTGCATATGTTAGAACACTTGTCAACACTGATAGAGGTATAGAAAATTTTTAGAAAACTTAGCGTACATTTAAAAAGCAAAACCAGGAATTCCCTGACGGTCCAGTGGTTTGGACATCATGCTTTCACTGCCGAGGGTGTGGGTTCAATCCCTGGTTGGGGAACTAAGATCCCACAAGCCACACAGTGCGGCCAAAATAATAATAATAGTAAAAATAAATAAAAAGCAAAACCAGAATCTATTAATGATTTTAAGATGATTTAAAGGAAAAAATTTTTACTTCTGTGAAACTAGGTATTGAAAAAACTATAGTGGACCATAATGGGGAAGTAAGATTTTTTTAAAGAGAGACATAAGCATAGACTTAGCAACTTTTAAAATTATGTATTAAAACATATTGCAAAAACTAAGGGTCTCTGAAAATGCAAACTTGCATTTGAAAGAATCATAGCATAGAAAACTGGGTCCCATAAAGCTCCATCCTCTCCAATTCTCATAATTTTCCAGAGTACCATTTCCATTGTCTTTATCGTTTCTGTGAAAATATATACCCCTAGAGAAACTGGAAAACAATATTTGGCATAATAGTGAAAGAGCAGTTATTGATATAACCCGAGTTATGTACTTTAAGCATGAAATACTTTGTGCTCAGTGGATGTCGTATGGCAACTCTTGTTAAAATTTCCCAGAGTTATAACATTTAAATATTTTCTTTCATTCGTCTTTTATATATAGAATGGGCTCTCAGACAGTGTCACAAGAAGGATTCCATTAATGACTCATTCCCCTCAACCAGAAGTATATAATTTGGGTATCATTTTTCATGTGTCAGGGATCCTCTGTTCTGAGGAATCTGTGACACAGAGAAGAGCCCTAGAAAAAAACTGCAACGTTGATATGATACACCTTTATTTCCCATTGGCCTTTTTCTCATTCCACCCCTTACTGGCTCTCGTACTGAGATTCATCCCATCCAAGTCAAACATGCAGAGTTTATTTTTCAGAAGGCACCCCCTTATTGAAAATGACCTCCTCTCTTTACTCCATGGATCAGGGGTCAAGTAACTAATCCACATTTAATCCCTGCTACAATCAGAATACCTCCTTTTGATAACAAATCAACATTTGGTGTCACTAGTAGTGTGCGTGGCACATTCATAACCCCAATCATAGAAAAACTACATATGTCTCTTCATCCTGAGATTACTTATGTGAAACTTATTGGTAATTTCCCTATCTATCCCCTCAGTAAAATCCAGGAAGCTTGCCTTACAAAAGGGAAGGAGTTCTTAATAAAAATTTGTAATTCTTATTCGTTTAAAAGTTTGGATAGATATGTGTGTGTACGTGGGAAGGAAGCTTTTAATTTTCAGAAGATTTACTATTTAAGCAGTGTCACACAGAAGAGGCACAAGATTTTGGGGCTTAACTAGTAAAAGTTTTCTCTGTAGTAACTTAACTCCAATGGCTAAAACTAAAACTTTTTACTAATGAATTAAATATAAATTCTGTAGTGTTGATAAGAGGAAGAGAAAGCTGTGTCTATTGAGGGAGAAGCCAGAAGAGACAGAATAAATACAGACATCCTCAAATTCATTTTTAGGTTTGAATCAGCTGTGACGTGCCCAAGAACTGGAAACATGAACATTCTTACCTCTCAGTATTTACTTATTTACTGAATAAGTGTATATGTGGTCCTCTACAGTAAAAGATCTCATCCACCCATAACAAAGTCTTCCAGGATACAAAATTATCAAGAACACATTGGGAAAATAAGCCAAACTCCTATTTGCAGATTTCAACCTCCCAGTGACATGAAGTGTCTTTGTGGAATCTATGGGAATTCCTTGTCTTACCTGAGTCCTGAAAACGTCAAGTCCTGTATTTCTGCCGTAAACCTCTTTACCTCAAGCAGTTTCGCCACACGACTAATTGGTCACAGGGCTATTTCGCCATAAAAGATAAATAACTGGTTGATGGTTACATTACACTAGAAAAGGTAACCTATCAGTCTTTGCAAATTCTTAGGTGAGCTAATCCAAGCCTGGTTCTGTTAGGGTGAGTTATAACTTGTATGTTTTGTAATGGAAAATAATATTATTTAAATGCCATTAAAATTTCTCCTAAGAGAGACTTTATTTCGAAATGAATATATTTCTTAGGCTCCAATTAATATACTGTGATGCAGTGAGTCACAAACCTTGGTCCATAAAAAGTTGTATCAGAATTTTACAGGGTGGCTTATTATCCAGAATCTTGGGCTCCATCTCCAGAGACTATATTCAGCATGTCTAGGATAAGCCTGGGAATCTACAATTATAAAATGTTTCCCAGGTGACTTTGATGCACAATTAAGTTTAGGAAAAGAAATATGGAATTTAGATTTAGAAGGTGAGACTCAGGTCTAGATAATTCTAGACCAATTCTATTGTCTATTCTAGACCAATTCTATTGTCTCTTCAAGTGTAGATTTCTTCATCTTTAACACAGATGATAATATCCTCTATCAGGGTTGTGAGGATCCCTGAAATAATATACACAAAAAAAGGCAATTCTGGAATAGAAAATTACCTAACTACTGAAATACATTTTAAAGGCACTGATGCCTTCTTATACAGACTTTATGAAATCTTAGAATGCTTGCTATGCCACAGCCCCATTCCAAGGAATTCCTAGCCTGAAACCCATTCCAAGGAATTCCCAGCCCATAGCATCATTACAAAAGGTTCCCATGCCAACAGGCCTCATTCAGATTCCCATGCCAGAATTTTTCAAGGCATTAGTACCAATTTGCTTACTTATGTATAAATACTATTAATAATAAAAGATTCTCCTTTTTAAATTGTAAACTTTTATTTCACCTTTTATGAGTTTCGTTTTGTTTGGGTGAGCTCCTTCCTTTTTTTCTTCAATAATGTAAACATTATTTTCAACTCTATAGTTCTTTTTGTTAATGAAGATACTGGTTAATTATAGAAAAGTGGTTAAAAACAAAGTTACAACCATAAAATAAAACATTATTAAGCTGTTAAAAAATGCAAATTTCTCACATGTAATTTAAATGCAAATGTAGTATAAAGTATATATACAGCAGGATCCTCATAATGTAATAAATTATACCCATCCCATACATATATATAGTTATATATGTCTATATGATGTATATTTCAAATCCTGAAAGAATGTATATGAAAATTTTACCTGTGATTGTATCAGGTTCACTTCTAATATGTCTGTATTATCCCAATTTTTTTTTTTTTTTCGCTGCACTGCATGGCTTGTGGAACCCGAGCCCTCGGCAGTGAAAGAAAGGAGTCCTAACCACTGAACCATCAGGGAATTTCCCTGTATTTTCCCAATTTTTTACATTGACTGTGTATTATTTTACAATTTTCAAAAAACTACTAAAATTATTTCTTGAATTAAAAAAAAATAGATGAGCATAGTAGAGGATATAAATGGCCAAATGATATCAGATCTCGCCATGTAAATATCTGCCACGATTCCCTGCGTAATTCAGGCACTAGCATAAATAAGACTTTCAGCCTGGCCTAGGAGACCAGGGGGTGTGGGCTCCCCCAGGATGATGCAAAAGCTTGTAAATCGGTTCTATAATCTGAGGAGTAGTTTCCAGTTACACAATTAGCCAAAACTCAAGATATAAACATAGTAAATACCCATTTTCCCAGCAGAGAGGTTAGTCCCACCTGACCTATAACAAGTGAGACTGGTACAGCAATTTCCCTACCATATAAGAGTCAAGGGATACTAAAATGTAAATTGAGCACCTATGTGTACCTCATTTCAGACTGTTAGTAAACCAAGTATGAGATGAAATAGATAATAAATAATTTCACCCAATAATAGAATAATTCAGACATTTGTGAAATATTTTTTAATTGACTTTGTAGGGACATAACAGAGAAATGTCATAGGATGTCATAGGTAATAGGTTGAATGTCATTTCTTGTCATGACTTTCAGAATCTAAAGTTGCCTGTAAAGAATACCGGAAAGGGACTTCTCTGGTGGCGCAGTGGTTAAGAATCTGCCTGCCAATGCAGGGGACACGGGTTCGAGCCCTGGTCCGGGAAAATCTCACATGCCCCGGAGCAACTAAGCCAGTGCGCCAAAACTACTGAGCCTGTGCTCTAGAGCCTGCGAGCCACAACTAATGAGCCTACATGCCACAACTACTGAAGCCCGCATGCCTAGAGCCCATGCTCCACAGCAAGAGAAGCCACCGCAGTGACAAGCCGCATACCGAAATGAAGAGTAGACCCTGGGCTTCCCTGGTGGCGCAGTGGTTGGGAGTCCGCCTGCCGATGCGGGGGACAGGGGTTCGTGCCCCGGTCCGGGAGGATCCCACGTGCTGCGGAGCGGCTGGGCCCGTGGGCCATGGCCGCTGGGCCTGCGCGTCCGGAGCCTGTGCTCTGCAACGGAAGAGGCCACAGCAATGAGAGGCCCGCGTACCGCAAAAAAAAAAAAAAAAAGAGTAGGCCCTGCTCGCTGCAACTAGAGAAAGCCCGCGCGCAGCAACGAAGACCCAACGCAGCCAAAAATAAATAAATAAATAAAATAAATAAATTTATTAAAAAAAAAAGAATAATGGAAAGAAAACCAAACAGAGAGGGTACTGACTTTAATGAGAGAAGAACCAGGTTTGAATTCCAATTATACCACTTGACTGTAGTTGAGTGGACTTAGGTATGTATAATGACCTCTCCAAACCTTAATTTCTCAACTGTAAACCTGAGATAATTCTACTGCCTACTTTACAAAGTGTTCTGAGAATGAAATAAAGAATTGTGTGTGGAAGTATTTTGTAAAGTAAAAAAATTCACACATACATGTGCACATATTCACACACATATCTAGTTTTTTTTTTCCCCACCCTGGCAACTTTTAATCCATTTAAACTACAATTTATTTACAATTAAAATGACTACCTAGCTTTTTATTTGTTTAAGAGCCAGTGAGGATTTCACAGATTCAAACAGATATCCTGAGATGTAAGATACTACAAAAAATATTTTCTTCCCCAAAGCAACAGAATTGAAGATTTTAAAAGAGCAGAATCAATTCAAATCTAGCAACAGATTTCAAAGCTTTTACTTTAGATCTTCAAGTCATTTGCTGCAGCCATACCTCAGACAATATTCCTAGTAGGAGGGAAGTTAAAACACCAGTTGAATGATTTCCTGCTGGGACTCCATTGTCAGCAACCTCCCTCACATCCTATTTTGGTATGACTTTCACACTTCAGGGGGTTGAAAAATGTTTCTTCAACTCGTAAAAAAATGGAGACCCTACATTGTGTATTTATATGCCAGCTCTATTTGCACCTTATCATTTACCAACCTGAACTAGTAACTAAAATCAAAAGCAAAATAAGACTTTAATCTGTGTATCTAGCAAAATAAAACTTTAATCGGTATATCTGAGTACATTGCCCTGACATACACACACTTTCAACATATAATTTGCATTTTCAAATAATTACACTAATGACTCTCCTTGGAAAAGTTATGTGCAATCAAATAGCCAAATTATTATACTGTTTCAAGTCTTAGACTAAATCAATGTGATGTTGCTCATCTAAACCAGAAGATTCTCAATGACCTGGGAAGACAGATAACAGAATTACTTTGGTCAGCCAAGTGAAGTCTTAGTATTTTTTTCCGATTTCTAACACAACTGGCACTCCAATGCAAGTACTAGTTATCTATATGTGTTACTGTCATAATATTTTTAAGTACACAAGTCCTGGAAAAAGAGATATCTTATCCATCCAACATCAAAATTAGTGCTTCCATGGGAGAGAGAGAGCACACAAAACACATAAATAAACAAAAACAAAACACAAGTCCATTGAAACCATGACAAGGAAGTACAAAATGTTTTACACTGATCCTCCTCTTCATTGATTCTTTCTGAGGCAGAGAAGTCTCCTGATTGGTTGTTGGAACTTAGAATTACTCAAGATAATTATAACCGAATGGCCAGAGGGATATATGCTGCCATTATGTCCTTCACCACAAAGAAGCACTGACTCCCATAAGGAATACTGAATGTCATATTTGCCATGAAGGCAGCAAAATAAGAAATAAAGAAGCAAAAGAATGTTATCACTGATCTTAATGTATTAATATGGGCTTCAGTGCTGGCGTTTCTAAAACCAAGAGGTTCATTTTGCATCTGCTAAGCGTGCTTATAGAGAGAAATGAATAACATAACAGTTCACCTCACAGATATGGCCAGAGGAAATATTAATGCCAAGTTGACAAGAAGCACTTCATTAATCTGCTTTGTCTTGAGTTTAGTCCTCTTTAGCATGGCATCCCTGAGGACATCAGTATCCACATTTTTAGGGTAATCCACCTTGACACACAGAGTTGCGATGCTCACGGAGGTCAGCAGGCTTCCCAGAAGCAGTCAAGGCATTAACTTTGAGATCCTGAATTTCAGCCAAAGAAAACAGTACTGGGTGAAGTGTGTTATCTTGAGGCAGTAAAATACAGAGAGACAGGTGGCAAACCAGAGACTGACAGAGCTGAAAAACATCCCCAAAAAATCGTCGCTGTACCATAAATTTTTACTCTATAAAAGAGTGGAAAGAACATGAGAAAAACTTTACCATGAACACTATCTGCAAACCAAACCTAGACATCCCTATGCATATGAAGAGGAGATGCATTGCTGTTCGCTTTCTGCTTTTGACCAATTCATTACCGTTGATGATTATAAGAAATCCATTTACTCTAATCCCTGTGATAAATTCTGCTGACATGAGGATAACACGAAGACGAGCTGACAAAGAGGAGGCCATGTTTCCTACCACAAATCTTACCTTTTCCTTGTGGATAGTGTCAAATACCTCCTCCATATGATGTTGCAGATAGAAACATACAGCACTGAGAAATCTGACCTTCTGCCAACTTCTGGATCGTAAGTAGAGTCTACCACTAGACTTTTTCCTTAAGGAAGAAAAACTGAGGGAGTACTTTTTTAATCTGGTGCCCTGAATTTGAAACTGAGGGAATGCAAATCCAAAGATCTGAATGACGGTTAAGTCTCCCAATTACATCCCAGTAAAAACTGCCATATTGGCATTATTCAGTTCTCACGCTTACTCAATTATGCCAAACATCTGATTATAAATATTTTTTATTTAGGTTAACACTATTTCCTTTCTGTCTTTTGTTTTTTCCTAAGGACAAATGCCACATTCTTGGGACAGACAGCTATTTCTTATTATTGGCACAAGTATCCAGTCTCAGATGTGACTGTTTCTTTTTTTCCCTCATAATAATCACTCCAAGACACTTTGAATGAATCCTTCCTGATCCTCCACCCCCACCCCAGCCCCACAAAAGACAATTTTTTTCTCCAGACTTGAAAATCATTTCCTGGGACCTAACTTTTTTTTTAAATTTATTTATTTTTGGCTGCATTGGGTCTTCATTGCTGTGTGAGGGCTTTTCTCTAATTGTGGCAGCGGGGGCTACTCCTCGTTGCGGTGCGCAGACTTCTCACTGCGGAGGCTTCTCTTGTTGCGGAGCACAGGCTCTAGGCACACGGGCTTCAGGAGTTGTAGCACACAGGCTCAGTAGTTGTGGCTCACGGGCTCTAGAGCACAGGCTCAGTAGTTCTGGCACACGGGCTTAGTTGCTCCGCGGCATGTGGGATCTTCCTGGGCCAGGGCTCGAACCCGTGTCCCCTGCATTGGCAGGCGGATTCTTAACCACTGCACCACGAGGTAAGCCCCTGCAACCTAACTTGGTATAATAATCCTTCATTACCCTAAATGATCTCTCATATTTTCAGTCTTCTTGGTAAAATTCTGACCTAAGGGTCAGCAAACCCCAGTGATAAAAGTAGTGCATATTCAATCCACATGCTTACATCAAGTCTGCTCATGCTGAAGAATATCCCTTCAAAAGGTAGATGGTACAGAAACTTCAAACCACAAACAGAGGGTGTAATTACATAGGCGTTAAAATGATTTTCCTCCCTTTATTGCAAAGAGATGTTCATATAACCTTGCCGAAAATTAGTTACATCACATGTAAGGTGTAAATAAATCATTACTACTTCATAACTAATATATGGTGCTCAAACTGTTTAGTTCAGTGGCTAGGTCATACTAAGCACTCAACACATGGTAACTACTAATTAATACTATTAAATGTCTTATTTTATTTACCTCAGCAAGAAAATATCTTGTCTACAAGATCTTCCTTGTCTACAAACCATGACTTTGTCCAGTGAATGGTATTTGCCTTGCCCCATCGCCTCTAGGGTCTATTCCCAATTCTAGGTACAGGTGAAGAAGCTTCATCTCAATTCCAGACTCTAGACAAGTGTCATGTTCCTGTGGTGAAGGAGAAGAAATGGGATTTGTACAGTATACAGCTTAGTGTCCTAAATTACCTCTCTGAGACTGGGTTATATTTATTGAGTGATGGCATTTAAAAGGATATGATAACTGGATTGTTATTATATCTGACTGCATCTGGATGTCATGGGACTAAGGCAGCAAGCAGCAAATAAAACTTAGTAGTAAGCATTCAGTAAATATTGTTACTGAATTTTTACGGAAAATGAGACACAACTCAGTTCTGGAAAGATACAGAATTTCTTAGGATTCATAAAAACCTTATTGGTAGAAGAAGTGAATCAGATTCCATCACACAAATCCCCATTTTATAGAGAAGGATATTTTGGAATCCTAAAGACTAAGTGACTTATTCAAGGTTTAAATGAGTAAAAACTGGCAGAACTTGTATAGATCATTTCAATTTTCTGATCTTACATTTCCTCATAAGCAAAACAAGTGAAGAGGAAAAAATGAATTATCTACAATTTTGATTTTGTCAACATTTTCACTCATCTTCTGCCAAAATCTTGAAAGTTTCTTCCAAAACCTTGAATTAGTTGAGCTGCCTTTGCATGAGCTTTGTCCCATGTAGGACACAGGATAAGATTTCTTGATCCACTGATTAATATATTGGATTAATATCCTGTTTTTGAGACAATTGTTCTCAACTTCTCCCACCCCAGCTGAGTCATAATGTTTATTATAATTCTACTTTGAAGGTCTTTCCATGTGCAAATTATAATTTGTGTCTCAGACAATCAGTGAATGAGGAGGTAGAGGAGAGCTCAGTTTCTCAAAGAGACTGTGTAATTGATGACTTCACTATCTCCTTACCACATCACTAAAATTCAGCTTTCATTGTACCATGGAGCAGTTTAAACCAACAGGAAATTAAGGATGCAACACTTTTGAAAATTGTATAAAGCTGCAAAATGTAAATAACTGCTCTGAACTGGTTGAATATGACATATATGTATCTAAGAAAATAGAAGAGAGGCAAATTTGGGAAAGGGACATTTTAATTTTTTCATTGCAATTGAGTAAATGTTAAATTACATAACAGAAGCAGACCAAAGAAGAAAGGCTTATAGTCCAAGAGTCAGAGAGAAGTAATTAGAATGGTGTACTAATAAAAGTAAGACACATGCCTTCTAACTCCATCCTGAAATGGACTGTAGCCCACCTTCAGATGTATAACATTCCTTGTAACATGCATGTAATCAGGAAAAGTAGCTCACAGCAGAAAATGTGGAAATAAAAACAAATGTATTCCCCCAAACTGAGATATTATAAAATAATTTATAAGTAAGTGGGGTGTAATTAAATAATACACTTTTACCAAAATACCGAGTTCAAAAAGCTCATTTAATTTCTTAAAATTTTCTAATATTTTTAGAAGATAGAATTATCTCTATTGTAGAGATAGGAAAATATGTCTTGAGGTGTTAGATAACTTACCTAAATTTAACCAGACAATGCATGACAAAGGTAGAAATATGTTTTGATCTCCATATACACAAACTGATACACTTCAGACACACTTAGTCACACTTTCTACATAGCTGAGCAATTTCTTATTCTGAAATATAAAAAGAATACAACTCCAAATCATAGTTCAGAACACACATAATAACAATTAAAAAAATCATGAAAGCCTGATATTATTTAGCCAATTTTGAAGACCAAATTGTTTCAATACATTTAAGTAAACATTTACAGTGTTTAGACATTTTGACAGTGATCTGTGCCTTCTTCAGTGTTTTTTTTTTCCAATATCCATTTTTTTCAATATCTATTTCACATACAAAGTGATCCTATTCCAACACAAGACCCCTCTATACTTTTATATTTCTGGAGGCACTGTGGACTCAAAATGAAAATAGGTAGCAATTTGTTGGAGAATGATATATTTGTTACTATTTTCCTGATCTTTCCAAGGATAAATTCTTAAAAGGAAAGATTTATAGCAGCTAGAAACCAATCAGCAATGAGTTAAAACTCCAACACCATCATTTATCTTCTTTAGCTTTACTATGACAGTTCAGGCTGTCCATGATACAAGATCAATTTCTGTCCTTTGGGTTTTTTTTTTTTTTCATGTCCTTTGTTTATGAGAGATATCAAAAGCTTAATCAAACAATATTTTTCCTTGTCTGAGATCTAGCTGATGCTACCTTGAGACAACATTTGTAGAAAATAAAAAGCTCTGTGCTCAATTTTAGTGATACTGACATTTCAGAAGAACTCCTAATGAATTGAACTGGCGATATACGAACCTTTCAGAAGATCATATGAAGCAATCCATCCACAGTGAACAAAAAAGTAGCACAAACTTTCCTTGATTTACATATGGATGTGGTCATGTGGGCCGTCTGTGCTAACTCAGAGAAAAAACAGAAAAACAGATTATGTTCAAAGCAGCATGTGTAAATTGAGCTTTACCCTAAAAGGTATCCACATATAAAAATGTCAACACTTCTAAGAGACATTATTTCTTCTGAACCCAAAATATCAACCTAGTATATGTATGACTGTGACATCCAAAAACTAGTGAAAATAATAGAAATGTTTCCTCTTCTAAGATTACATGCATAGTACATTTGTGTGTGTGTGTGTACAGTAATATGTGTACTTACATTCTGCTGATTCTGCCCCTTGGAAATGTAACATAGATTCTAGGAAACAGGTTAACCAGCTGATTCTAAAGTTTGAATACTGGATTTTTGGAATTGAATTTTTCATTTGGACTAGATATGTGTTGCTTCTTTTAAGTGCATATATTCTGATTCTCTAACATTTGGCTATCACTGGTAACAGGTAGAGGAAAATGAGGGGAAAATTCTTGACAGAGTTTATGTATTAATGCTAGAGCAGTTCTGGCTCTAAGTGAAGAGGAGTATATGTCCATTCACTGTAAATCTTGCAAATTAACATGCAATGACCAGTCAATAGTTAGCAGTAGCCAATAAAATAAATATGACAAATTATAAAGTGAGCCTATTTTTCCTAGGAAGTTTAAGAATATCTGTTAAAAAGGTAACTCAATATGACCATGGATTCTATAAAAGTGAAAGCAGAGTCTATGGTGAGTGTCTCGTTCTCTATCATTTGTATTAATTATATGGTCGTTGGCATCTTAAATATTATCCCTGTTGTCACATCTGTAGCTTTGCAAAAGTCTGCATCTAATCATCACATTTAGCTTGAGAAATAAGAATCTAAACCTATGATATCCTTTATGCAGTTCAGCAGGTATCAGCATGTGAACTCACCAGATTTCCAGTGTACTCTGGGCTCCATCTGTAGATGATGTATTAAAAGGTATCAAGACAGATTAAAACGTAAATCGCGGGCTTCCCTGGTGGCGCAGTGGTTGAGAATACGCCTGCCGATGCAGGGGACACGGGTTCATGCCCCGGTCCAGGAAGATCCCACATGCCGCAGAGCGGCTAGGCCCGTGAGCCATGGCTGCTGGGCCTGCGCATCCGGAGCCTGTGCTCTGTGACGGGAGAGGCCACAACAATGAGAGGCCCGCGTACCGCAAAAAGGCGTTAATTATGAATACAAGACTGGCTTCTAGGGAATACCTTTTCAAATCAGTTTTTTCCATAGCAAATCATCTAGACACAATGATGTCCACTATTTGATTATAAAAAAACAAACAAAACAGCTTTTTGGTGTCATATAATGTAGATTCAGAACATTTATCATATTCAACAGTGTGACACAGTGGACTTACTGCTCCCCCAGTTAATGTGGTATCTTGATTGTTTTTTTCTGGTTAACTAACATATTATTGATCTATTGTGAACTTCACTTAAAAATCAGAATACTTATTGTATGTCTTTGTTTATAAGAAATCTCATTTTCATATTTCTTGTATATTTTTAAAAGAAAACTTTCTAGTTTTTTTTACAAAAAACATATTTTCTTACCATTTAGATTTTTGCGGTCATAATCCATTGTCAAAATACAGATATTTTTATAATTAATTATTGTATTGTTCTTCTTTCATAACTAATACAATAACATTATTTTAACTTTTATCATTAGTAACTAGGTCATAAAATACCTAAATCTGTGAAGTAATAAAAGAGATTACTAATTAAGTAATACTTGAAATTGCTTAAATGGCATATTTCTAAAGATAAAATCATGTACTATGGTTTTTAATACCATTTATCTAGTCTTCATTTTGTTATCAAGGTAGTTTGTATACACAGAATGACACATATTTACATGGGGGAGGGGTTGTAGTTCCTGCTGTCTGCTTAGACATTAAATCACCGCAGTGTAGGTAAATGCAGATTTTGTTTTATGTAAATAAGTGAGATGGTGAGTCTTTTTACTAATACATATTTACATGTATTATCCAGATTTTCACTGGTGACAGTAAAACTTAATAGCCATGGTGCTTTATGGAAATGTACTTTGAAAAGTTAAAAATACCATATAAACATAGGGAAGCATTATTATAGATGAGTTAACTATTATTATTATTGTTTGCCCTCATAATATAAATCTGTAATCATAATTTAAATCCATTATTAAATTTACTAGTCCAATAAGCTGAAATACTGAAATAATTTTTCGTATGGAAAGAGATCTCCTTAGCTGAGCAAATATTCATGAAGATATATGGATGCTTTGTGCCACACACCTCTATGTCTATGAAGAGTTAACAACTTTGGGTGAGGGAGGAATTTCAGGACACCAGCTTTTGGTAAAATAAAACACAACTTTCCAAGCAGAGGTGGATTTATCAAGAAGCTAATGAAGCAGAAGCTTCAGGGCCTCTTATTACCACTGGCCAAGGCCTTGTAAGGGAGCATAGCCAAATATTTTTTTGTAATATTTGCAAAAGTAAAATATTTTATCTGAAATTTGCTAAGACTGCTCTCTCTTCACTTTGTTTTCTTTGTACTTTCCTCACGTTAAGTGGGACTGGAATGACTGCAGCAATTTGTGAGATTTGTCTAAAAGGAAGCTGAGTTGGTGATACATTGAGATTAAGTTTAATATGATACACTTATGTGGTTCACAGTCTCTTACTTGGATGGTTACATAATATTATTACATAATAGCTAGAGACATAGCTGTCTCTGTGCAGGAATGGCTTTCGACCAGCCATCCTACCAATTCGGCTGGGTGTCATTGTTACGGGTCCAAGCTCCTACTGCTTCCTACATGACAGGCCAGTAAATAGAGTTGCTGGGGCAAGGAATAGTAACTTTATTTGGAAAGCTTGCAGACCAAGAAGATGGTAGACAGGTGTCCCAAAGAACTATCTTACCCAGTTAGAATTCAGGCTTCTCTTATACTAAAAGGGGAGGAGGTGTGGCTGGTTGTTGCAAAGTTCTTGCTGCCAGAATCCTTTGCTCCTGCAGCTGTCCATGTAGGTTTGGTCACAATGTTCCTGTAAAACACCAATAAGACAACTGGTATTTTCTGTTCTGCAACTTTTTATCTCTATGAATGGACAAGCGTTATACCTTTAAAGGTCAGAGCCTTGAGAATAGGCTATCATGCATATTTCAGGTTATAGGCAACATTGTTTTACAGAGGTGCAGAGCCAGCATGACTAAGCACAGGCAACAGAGCACAAGGGTTAGACCTAAAATAAAAGATCCAATACGGAGTCTGGTTTGCTCTTCTCTGTTACATCATGTCACAAAGATGTTAGCACCTGAGTCAGAAGCATATTATTTTATAAACATGTCCAACAACATCTAACACTAGAAGTATAGAAATGGAGAAAGACTTGGTCTAAAAATAAACATATTCAAAAGCTAGTCTGTAAAAATTTGTCCTAGCCTTACAGCCTATAAACAAAAGAAACAACAACCCTAAAACTTTACATGATAGCACTAGTTGTAAACAGTGAATCTGAAAGAAATTTTTCTAAATTATTATTAATAATAAAACATTTCAAGCAACTGTGCTAAAAGACTGAATTATCTTCCTAGTTTCTTTTTAAAGTGGTATAGTATTGCTTTATGTGAGAAGGCACTCAAAGACTATGCAGCCAAAAAATGTAGGAAAATGTATTTTAGAAGTGAGGCAATTATTAATAAAAGTATGCATTTTGTTTGCATTTTGTGATGCTTATGGTATTTGCCAGCTTTTTAAAATGTGTAATATGTTGTAATTTCTCTTTCTAAATAATTCTCACTTTTGTATCTGATTTTGTGTGCCTAATTTTGTATTTTTTTAAATAAAAAGGGCCCAGATTATATAAACTGTAGGCCTCATAAAACTTGTTTCTGCCCCTTGAGAATTTTACAAGGAAAGACTCCAAAAGGAGAATCTTTAGGAAATAGTGGTCCAACAACCTTTTTTTTTGTGGCTTTCTAACTTCATTCCTGATGCTATCACCACAATCAGCCTCTGGGGAGATAGGTTTCTTTCTCTTTGTTTAAATCCCTTTAAATTTCCCTTCCCAACCCTCAAAAAGAAAGTTTGCATCAAAAATGTTACAGTTAGTCATCTTTGTATGGCAGGATTATGGGTGGTTTTTAAAATATATATTCTTTTGGCATTGCTTATATTCATTTTCTACATTGAAAAGTACTGCTTTTATTTAAGAAACTGAAGTTGCAATTTTCAAGAACTTGGCTCAAGCACAGATAAAATAAAAACTATCTTTGTTCTCATAAGCACGGTTCAACTGATATTAATTTACACGATTGAATATTTACTACATGCCAGGCCCTAGAATTAACTAACTAATTCATTACAATGTTAATTTTAAATGCATGAAAAAATAAAAAGAAGCGACCTCCCATGGGGACCCAGCCTGAGAAGCAGGGGCAGGAGATCTGAGACTAGGGCGGCGTGAAAGCCGTGTGGATGAAAGCTCTTGGTGTTGCAGCCAGGAGTCAGTGCTGTGCCTCTGACGTGGGAGAGCCAACTTTAGGACACTGGTCCAAAAGAGACCTCCCAGCTCCACGTAATATCAAACAGCAAAAATCTCCCAGGGATCTCCATCTCAACACCAACACCCAGCTTCACTCAACGACCAGAAAGCTTCAGGGCTGGACACCCTATGCCAAACAACTAGCAAGACAGGAACACAACCCCACCCATTAGCAGAGAGGCTGCCTAAAATCATAATAAGGCCAACAGACACCCCAAAACACACCACCAGACGTGGACCTGCCCACCAGAAAGACAAGATCCAGCCTCATCCACCACAACACAGGCACTTGTCCCCTCCACCAGGAAGCCTACACAACCCACTGAACCGACCTTAGCCACTGGGGACAGACACCAAAAACAGCGGGAACTACGAACCTGCAGCCTGAGAAAAGGAGACTCCAAACACAGTAAGATAAGCAAAATGAGAAGACAGAAAAACACACAGCAGATGAAGGAGCAAGATAAAAACCCACCAGACCTAATAAATGAAGAGGAAATAGGCAGTCTACCTGAATAAGAATTCAGAATAATGATAGTAAAGATGATCCAAAATCTTGCAAATAGAATAGAGAAAATGCAAGAAACATTTAACAAGGACCTAGAAGAACTAAAGACCAAACAAACAGTGATGAACAACACAATAAATGAAATTAAAAATACTCTAGAAGGGATCAATAGCAGAATAACTGAGGCAGAAGAATGGATAAGTGACCTGGAAGATAAAATAGAGGAAATAACTACTGCAGAGCAGAATAAAGAAAAAAGAATGAAAAGAACTGAGGACAGTCTCAGAGACCTCTGGGACAACATTAAACACACCAACACTCAAATTATAGGAGTTCCAGAAGAAGAAGAGAAAAAGGAAGGGACTGAGAAAATATTTGAAGAGATTATAGCTGAAAACTTCCCTAATATGGGAAAGAAAATAGTTAATCAAGTCCAGGAAGCACAGAGAGTCTCATACAGGATAAATCCAAGGAGAAACACGCCAAGACACATATTAATCAAATTATCAAAAATTAAATACAAAGAAAACATATTAAAAGCAGCAAGGGAAAAACAACAAGTAACACACAAGGGAAAACCCATAAGCTTAACCCCTGATCTTTCAGCAGGAACTCTGCAAGCCAGAAGGGAGTGGCAGGACATATTTAAAGTGATGAAGGAGAAAAACCTACAACCAAGATTACTCTACCCAGCAAGGATCTCATTCAGATTGGAGGGAGAAATTAAAAGCTTTACAGACAAGGAAAAGCTAAGAGAATTCAGCACCACCAAACCAGCTTTACAACAAATGCTAAGGGAACTTCTCTAGGCAAGAAACACAAGAGAAGGAAAACACATACAATAACAAACCCAAAACAATTAAGAAAATGGGAACAGGAGCATACATATTGATAATTACCTTAAATGTAAATGGATTAAATGCTCCAACCAAAAGACACAAACTGGCTGAATGGATAAAAAAACAAGACCCATATATATGCTGTCTACAAGAGACCCACTTCAGACCTAGGGACACATACAGACTGAAAGGGAGGGGATGGAAAAAGATATTCCATGCAAATGGAAATCAAAAGAAAGCTGGAGTAGCAATTCTCATATCAGACAAAATAGACTTTAAAATAGACTATTACAAGAGACAAAGAAGGACACTACATAATGATCAAGGGATCAATCCAAGAAGAAGATATAACAATTATAAATATTTATGCACCCAACATAGTAGCATCTCAATATATAAGGCAAATACTAACAGCCATAAAAGGGGAAACCGACAGTAACACACTCATAGTAGGGGAATTTGACACCCCACTTTCACCAAAGGACAGATCATCCAAAATGAAAATAAATAAGGAAACACAAGCTTTAAATGATACATTAAACAAGATGGACTTAATTGATATTTATAGGACATTCCATCGAAAAACAACAGAATACACACTCTTCTCAAGTGCTCATGGAACATTCTCCAGGATAGATCATATCTTGGGTCACAAATCAAGCCTTGGTAAATTTAAGAAAATTGAAATTGTATCAAGTATCTTTTCCGACCACAACGCTAGGAGACTAGATATCAATCACAGGAAGAGATCTATAAAAAATACAAACACATGGAGGGTAAACAATAGAATACTTAATAACAAAGTGATCACTGAAGAAATCAAAGAGGAGATAAAAAAAATACCTAGAAACAAATGACAATGGAGACACGATGACCCCAAACCTATGGAATGCAGCAAAAGCAGTTCTAAGAGGGAAGTTTATAGCAATACAATCCTACCTTAAGAAACAGGAAACATCTCAAATAAACACCCAACCTTGCACCTAAAGCAATTAGAGAAAGAAGAAGAAAAAACCCCGAAGTTAGCAGAAGGAAAGAAATCATATAGGTCAGATCAGAAATAAATGAAAAAGAAATGAAGGAAATGATAGCAAAGATCAATAAAACTAAAAGCTGGTTCTTTGAGAAGATAAACAAAATTGATAAACCATTAGCCAGACTCCTCAAGAAAAAAAGGGAGAAGACTCAAATCAATAGAATTAGAAATGAAAAAGAAGTAACAACTGACACTGCAGAAATAAAAAAGATCATGAGAGATTACTACAAGCAACTCTATGCCAATAAAATGGACAACCTGGAAGAAATGGACAAATTCTTAGAAATGCACAACCTTCCAAGACTGAATCAGGAAGAAATAGAAAATATGAACAGACCAATCAAAAGCACTGAAATGGAAACTGTGATTAAAAATCTTCCAACAAACAAAACCCCAGGACCAGATGGCTTCACAGGCAAATTCTATCAAACATTTAGAGAAGAGGTAACACCTATCCTTCTCAAACTCTTCCAAAATATAGCAGAGGGAGGAACACTCCCAAACT
Organism: Delphinapterus leucas; assembly: GCF_059928025.1. Classification (NCBI taxonomy): domain Eukaryota; kingdom Metazoa; phylum Chordata; class Mammalia; order Artiodactyla; family Monodontidae; genus Delphinapterus; species Delphinapterus leucas. The sequence goes on along the minus strand of NC_143137.1, from coordinate 65,334,343 downwards.
CATTCTATGAGGCCACAATCACCCTGATACCAAAACCAGACAAAGATGTCACAAAGAAAGAAAACTACAGGCCAATATCACTGATGAACATAGATGCAAACATCCTCAACAAAATACTAGCAAACAGAATCCAACAGCACATTAAAAGGATCATACACCATGATCAAGTGGGGTTTATTCCAGGAATGCAAGGATTCTTGAATATATGCAAATCAATCAACATGATACACCATAGTAACAAACTGAAGGAGAAAAACCATATGATCATCTCAATAGATGCAGAGAAAGCTTTTGACAAAATTCAACACCCATTTATGATAAAAACCCTGCAAAAGTAGGCATAGAAGGAACTTTCCTCAACATAATAAAGGCCATATATGACAAACCCACAGCGAACATCGTCCTCAATGGTGAAAAACTGAAACCATTTCCACTAAGATCAGGAACAAGACAAGGTTGCCCACTCTCACCACCCTTATTCAACATAGTTTTGGAAGTTTTAGCCACAGCAATCAGAGAAGAAAAGGAAATAAAAGGAATCCAAATCGGAAAAGAAGTAAAGCTGTCACTGTTTGCAGATGACGTGATACTATACATAGAGAATCTTAAAGATGCTACCAGAAAACTACTAGAGCTAATCAATGAATTTGGTAAAGTAGCAGGATACAAAATTAATGCACAGAAATCTCTGGCATTCCTATACACTAATGATGAAAAATCTGACAGTGAAATCAAGAAAACACTCCCATTTACCATTGCAACAAAAAGAATAAAATATCTAGGAGAAAACCTACATAAGGAGACAAAAGACCTGTATGCAGAAAATTATAAGACACTGATGAAAGAAATTAAAGATGTTACAAATAGATGGAGAGATATACCATGTTCTTGGATTGGAAGAATCAACATTGTGAAAATGACTCTACTACCCAAAGCAATCTACAGATTCAATGCAATCCCTATCAAACTACCACTGGCATTTTTCACAGAACTAGAACAAAAAATTTCACAATTTGTATGGAAACATAAAAGACCCCGAATAGCCAAAGCAATCTTGAGAACGAAAAACAGAGCTGGAGAAATCAGGCTCCCTGACTTCAGACTATACTACAAAGCCACAGTAATCCAGACAGTATGGTACTGGCACAAAAACAGAAATATAGATCAATGGAAAAGGATAGAAAGCCCAGAGATAAACACACACACATATGGTCACCTTATCTTTGATAAAGGAGGCAGGAATGTACAGTGGAGAAAGGACAGCCTCTTCAATAAGTGGTGCTGGGATAACTGGACAGCTACATGTAAAAGTATGAGATTAGAACAATCCCTAACAGCATACACAGATATAAGGTCAAAATATATTAAAGACCTAAATGTAAGGCCAGAAACTCTCAAAGTCTTAGAGGAAAACATAGGCAGAACACTCTATGACATATATCACAGCAAGATCCTTTTTGACCCACCTCCTAGAGAAATGGAAGTAAAAACAAAAATAAACAAATGGGACCTAATGAAACTTCAAAGCTTTTGCACAGCAAAGGAAACCATAAACAAGACCAAAAGACAACCCTCAGAATGGGAGAAAATATTTGCAAATGAAGCAACTGACAAAGGATTAATTTCCAAAATTTACAAACAGCTCATGCAGCTCAATAACAAAAAAACAAACAACCCAATCCAAAAATGGGCAGAAGACCGAAATAGACATTTCTCCAAAGAAGATATACAGACTGCCAACAAACACATGAAAGAATGCTCAACATCATTAATCATTAGAGAAATGGAAATCAAAACTACAATGACATATCATCTCACACCAGTCAGAATGGCCATCATCAAAAAATCTAGAAACAATAAATGCTGCAGAGGGTGTGGAGAAAAGGGAACACTCTTGCACTGCTGGTGGGAATGTGAATTGGTTCAGCCACTATGGAGAACAATATGGAGGCTCCTTAAAAAACTACAAATAGAACTACCATATGACCCAGCAATCCCACTACCGGGCATATACCCTGAGAAAACCAAAATTCAAAGAGTCATGTACCAAAATGTTCATTGTAGCTCAATTTACAATAGCCCGGAGATGGAAACAACCTAGGTGCCCATTGTCGGATGAATGGATAAAGAAGATGTGGCACATATATACAATGGAATATTACTCAGCCATGAAAAGAAACGAAATTGAGCTATTTGTAATGAGGTGGATGGACCTAGAGTCTGACATACAGAGTGAAGTAAGTCAGAAAGAGAGAGACAAATACCGTATGCTAACACACATATATGGAATTTAAAAAAAAAAAATGTCATGAAGAACCTAGGGGTAGGACAGGAATAAAGACACAGACCTACTGGAGAACGGACTTGAGGATATGGGGAGGGGGAAGGGTGAGCTGTGACAGGGCGAGAGAGAGGCATGGACATATATACACTAACAAACGTGGGGTAGATAGCTGGTGGGAAGCGGCCGCATGGCACAGGGAGATCAGCTCGGTGCTTTGTGACCGCCTGGAGGGGTGGGATAGGGAGGGTGGGAGGGAGGGAGATGCAAGCAGGAAGAGATATGGGAACATGTGTGTATGTATGACTGATTCACTTTGTTATAGAGCAGAAACTGACACACCATTGTAAAGCAATTATACCCCAATAAAGATGTTAAAAAAAAAAAAAGTGTCAGGTACCAAAATGTTCATTGCAGCTCTATTTACAATAGCCCAGAGATGGAAGCAACCTAAGTGTCCATCATCAGATGAATGGATAAAGGTGTGGCACATATATACAATGGAATATTACTCAGCCATAAAAAGAAACGAAATTGAGTTATTTGTAGTGAGGTGGATGGACCTAGAGTCTGTCATACACAGTGAAGTAAGTCAGAAAGAGAAAGACAAATACTGTATGCTAACATATATATATGGAATTTAAGAAAAAAAAATGTCATGAAGAACCTAGGGGTAAGACAGGAATAAAGACACAGACCTACTGGAGAACGGACTTGAGGATATGGGGAGGGGGAAGGGTGAGCTGTGACAAAGTGAGATAGGCATGGACATATATACACTACCAAATGTAAGGTAGATAGCTAGTGGGAAGCAGCCGCATAGCACAGGGAGATCAGGGTTTGTGACCACCTAGAGGGGTGGGATAGGGAGGGTGGGAGGGAGGGAGACGCAAGAGGGAAGAGATATGGGGATATATGTATATGTATAACTGATTCACTTTGCTATAAAGTAGAAACTAACACACCATTGTAAAGCAATTATACTCCAATAAAGATGTTAAAAAATAAAAAGCTGAGCAAAAATCATGTGATATGCGCTAAATATTTAATCTTACAGAGCATTGTTTTCTGAGGGAAACAGCTTATTCCTTGTAAATTGTCTTGCATGTCTTATCCTGTTTGAGCAATCTGTGGAGAGACATTTGAGCGATTACCTCAGGATTCCTCCTTCCCCTCTTCCTTCTTTGGTCTCTTGTTGTCCACACAGACCTCCTGTGGAGAGATGTAAGGGGTAATTGGGGTTAAAGGCTATTGCGTGCTAAATGTTTGTGCCTCCATTTCTTATGTTGAAATCCTACCCCCAATGTGGTGGTTTAGAAGGTGGGGCCTTTGGGAGGTAGTTAGGTCTAGATTAGGCCATGAAGCTGGGGTCCTCATTAGGAGATTAATGCCCTTAAAGGAAGAGACAGCAGAGTTTGCTTTCTCTTTCTTTGCCACGTTAGGACACATCAAGAAGTCCCTCTACAAACCAGGATGAAAGCCCTCACCAGACACTGAATCTGCCGGTACCTTGATCATGGACTTCTCAGGCTCCAGAACTGTCAGAAACACATGTTTGTTGTTGAAGCCACCAAGTCTATGGTATTTTGTTAGAACATCTTGAGCAAATGAAGACACAAAGCCCCATCTCCAGGGGAGTGCTACAGAGCTCATACTCCTCCAAGTTTCCACAAGTTTCCAGACACAAAAGAACCATCTCCTCACACCACCTCTTTCTCTTATTTTCTCCCTTCATCTTGAACAATGGTTATCTTCCCACAGGGAGATAATTCCCATTCACATGTAGGAAGCACTTCACTCTCTGTTGGTGAGAAGACCCCTTGAAGAGAGAGCTTCTCTTTGTTCTTTGTGAAGGACATGAGTTGGTAAAGCTACTAGGTTTCAAACTAAGCCTTTATAAGCCTGCCCTGCCTGGCTTTCAAGCTTTTAGGAAAGGGGATTTTTGCTACGGAGAGAGGAACTTGCCTTCCAAAAGGAACCTAGAAAGAGGAAGAGTGTGCCAGGCTGAGTCATTGATAGGAAACTGAAAAGGGCTGGAGCATTCAAAAGGATGAATAAGAACTTCTGAGTTATTTATTATGAAACGTGCAATACAGGGCCCCTCTTTTGACTCCTGTGTGAGACTATTAAGAAAAAATCTTTGGCTTGATGTACAGGCTTGAAGCCTCTGCATTCTTTAGGAAAGGAGGTTTGAACAAGAGCTGAGACCTGGGTTCCACGGATAAAGGAGCTAGAGGACAGCAGGAGAGCTGACATCTAGGTCACAATAAATTCCGGTGAAAAAATGAATGATAAAAATCAAGAAATATATGGGGTATTTCAATAAAACTGCAAGGCAGTATACAGAGATGTAGGTAGAATATGAAGATGACTGATTTATTGTAGAATGGATATGGAATTTATGGCCTAAAATTCATGGATTTGAGAGCTCTTTATGTTGTTTGCTTGTGGTATATCCTTGACAAGTAACTTCAATTTTCCAAGTCTCTGTTTTCTTATCTGTAAAATGGGGGTACCAATTTGAACAACTTCTCTGAATAGTTTCTTGGTAAGAATTTTTAATAAATGGTGTGAAAGTGCATTATTAGAATACTTGGAACCCTTATGTACATGGCCACTCTAGTCTACGATTACAAAATACGGTGATATTTATTTATATTATACTGTAGCACTAAACCCCACTAGTCCAGCTAGTAAAGTTAGCTCTAAGCTTCTTCCTAGCTTTTTAAGTTTTCCAGGCTATTGCCTCATGTGTATCCAAGATTCACAGCTATCCTTCTATGGGGACACCACTGATGCTTTCTCAGGCCTTGGTACAGGGAAGACACTGTGCGCTCTTATTTCACACAGTACAACTGAGAATAGGCTGTGACTTTTAACACTTAGGATTTGTTGAAGTGTCGAGTTAAAATAAAAGCATAACTTCCAGGGCAACTTGCAATTTGCATTAGAGTCTGTTAAACTCATTAAACAAAGAGGTGATTAGACTGAGGCGGCTCAAATGCCATGGCAGCCGATGTAAGCAAACCAAAAATAGAAGCCTGTAAATGCCTCAAGATTACAAAATGAAAACCCAAGGACAACCAATCACACACAGCTTAGGCTTTAAGTGATTGCCAATCAATAATTTCCATGCTTTGCTTCCCCCTTTTCTCCATAAGAATTTCTCCCAGAGCTCTTATCCATAGAGCACTCCTAACCACTGCCGGTTTGGCACTGCCTAAATCCAATCAATTTTTGCTCAAACTCGTAAAATTTTTAATATACCTCAGTAAGTCTTTTAACAAGTCGTTACGAAGCAGGCCTAGCTCTTGGCCATTCTCTACAAGAGAGAAGCCAGTTCATCCATTACTGAATGCTTCAGGCATTTTCTCACCTTACAGTCTGGGCCCAACTACCTATGCTCTAAGGAGACAGCAGCTTCTCACCTCCCAATGCTAAGGCCTTTCTCATTTCCTATCCTACTCTTAAATCCTTCCTGGGTTTCTTGACAGTGAAAACATATCCTTTCCCTTTAGGTGGGTGCTTTCACCACAAGGAAGAGTCCAGTCCTGTGCACTGGTGAAGACTGTCAAAGTATTTGATAATACATTTATCTAAGTTTGGCTTATTGTGTACACACACACACACACAAACACACACACATAAAACTAATGCAGTACAAACAGTCCAGCCCACATTGTGTGCTGTTCTATTCGAAGTTCAGTCCTTTCCTGGTTACAATTTTTCCTCTAGTCTGCTGAGCTGGAGGGAAAATGATCCCTGATAGGCTGTGAGCAAAATACACAGCTAAGATTATCTCCCAGGAGAAACATGATTGTTTTCAGGATATGGCCTGTCATTGCACTGATTTAACATGTGTTTCTTGGTCTGAAACATCTGCTTTGGGCTATTTCACTGCATTATGATTCACTAGGAACAATGAGAAAGTAATAACTCCTAATTAAAGGCCCTACCAAAGGAATCCACTGCAGAATAAAAGAGCATTTGCCTGAAAGACAAAGCACTGTCTCTATCCAAGGAGGCAGGATCTGTCTGTAAAATTTTCCCAAAGGAACTTTTTCCAACTACAGAAAAATATTTAGGTGCCATTCTCTGCTCACCTTGTGACATATTGTATAACAATTGGCTACTATAATTTAAAAAGATAAAGAGATAAAATGACAGAAAATGCATTTAATACATATAACAAATATATGATTCAACATAAAGTGTATCTTAGAATTTGACTAATCATGCCTTTTTATAATTTCTAGAATAAACAATAGAATAAATAAGTTGTTGTTTACACTATCAACACCAAAATGTCAAACATGTTGGAATTTTGTGTGCATATTTAGTAAGCAATGTATAATAACTTTTTTTACTATTAGATTAATTAGTGTGCATTATTCTTGAACATGTCTAGATTAAAATCTGAGTAAAAAATTTTAGCCCAAAATAATTTTAACGCTTAATATCCTTATTTGCAAATAGTTAGAAATTTCATTTCCAAATATACTGGCCAATGACTTAGTAGGGTTTTCTGCTCGTAATAACATCTTATGTCATTTCAAACACAGTACAGTATAATCCTTTTAAATTTCTTCACGCTAAGGACTAAGCATAACCATTAAATTATAAAAACTTGAAGTAGTTCTTAACCGAAATAATGATAGAGCATTTTTAAATCAAACACTACATCCATATGACTCATACGATGATACAGGAGTATGTAACCATTAAAATGAGGATATACAGTTTCTTCTATTAAAACTAAAATAATAATATATCATAAAAATAAAAAAGTTGCTACAAAGCACAGGAATAGTAGCTTTGCTGAGCTAAATGTAAGTAATTAGTCACACAGAAAAAAATTTGGAAGGATGTACAATAAATTTTTTCTTCATACATTCAGTTTTCTACTTTAAGTATCTGTTACTTCAACCTTAAAATATAGCTTTCTAGAAAAGCTATATTTTCTTAAAGGAAAAATAAAAAAACAAAAATGAATAAAATGTAAAATCAAACTGGAGAATCAGAAAAACATTTTTAGGTGTTCATTATAAACATGTAAGTCTAATGAATATGGTTTTAAATTACAGATTGCTTAATTATTGATTGAGTCTTTAATTCTCAGAGAGTGTTACTTTGTTTAAAGGATATTGAGGCCACATGATCTTCCTCATATTTTATTCTTGGATCCAAAAAATTTGCCTTCTGATACCTCTATCTAAAGCTAGCAGCAGTTTTACTTCCTTTATAGTTAAATAGAATAAAATTATTGATTTTATTCGTTAATTATCTGTTTCCTCCAATAGAATGTAAGTTTCATGAGGTCTAGAACCTGGTCTTGTTCACCCCCACACTTCAGTTTCATGCACAGTTTACAGCAGGCATCAATGAGAAAACTGATAAACTCTGACTCAAAAATTTTACATTCAGATTAGCTTGCTTTGGGCCCTCAAATATTTCCTGTTGGTGTTTTGCACTGAGCTATTGATGTTTTCATCTCACTGTTACTATGAATCCTGTTGCTAATTTTAAAGGTAAATACATGTTCATAGCTTAGATACATGCAACCTCATATTAGTCACTGTGTGTGTTCACATTATTCTTGGTTTGTTTTATTTTCTATCTTTATGCTATTTTGAACTCAATATATTTATCTTTTCATGTTGTCTTATATTTATTTACAAGAATGCTTCAAATTCTTTTGAAAATGAGAAAGGTGGAGAAGGAAGAGTGGAAGAACACAAAGAAGAGCATACATTCGATATGCGTTGATGATAATTAGAGTGACTATAATTTATCACCCAAACCATGGCATTTTTTGAGAGCGAAATAGAAAGTCTATAATAATCACATCAAACAAGACAGCCATCTCCTGCAAAACAGGAAGTCTCTCTAATTGCAATAATTTTGTGATTTGGCAAGACAAAGGAAATTGTTAATACAAAAATAATAATGAGTCAAGAACTATTTGCTTCTCTGGTCCAGCCTCACCTTTGGGACAATGACAGAGAGCGTGGCCCTCCATTCTCTAACTCATGGTCCCTGTGCACAAAGCATCACCCTCCTTTTTCTACTCCCTGCTCACGTGGAATATTTTTTGCATGGAATACAGAAGTTCAAGGGTATCACGGTACCCACAAGTGATATTTATCCACTAAATTCTCCTGTGAACTTGTGCAATTAAAGCAAAAGCTGGAAGTTTCTCAATATATTCCAGCTTTCTGTCTCAGAATTCTCCTGGAGGCAATGAACACAGAGCAGACTATGTACTAAAAATCTAAGCAGATAAAAGACAAAATATTGGAAGAAAGAGAAAGAAGATGGAATAATATTTCAAAATATTAGTCCACCAAGCGTCTCACAACGTTTGGTTGTTATGAGACGTCTCACAATAGGTCCATTCCAGCCTATTTTCCTCCTTCATATCTTTGCACGAGTAGTCTCCCCTGTGTGTGGGCTTCGTCACCACGCTCTGTCCAGAGAACCCCTTCTTAGAGTGCAGAGTAACCTTTCCCAGCCTCACAAGCAGCTCCAACATCTGTCCCTTAGGTTCCCACAGCACTTTTTTCTCTGGTTTGAATGTCTTGCACGTCTCCCAGTTTAGACTCCTGGCTTCATTTTACATTTCTTACTTTCAGTTTTCCTTTGTCCCAATTCTTTCTCTCAAAAAAAAATTATGACATGAATTTGTTTACCACTAAAGGGGCAATATACATGTATTTTAACAGTTTGAGGTCTATAAAAAAAATTGAAGTGCCCTTCCCTACTCCAATCCCAACCCCCTTAAGATTCCAAGTATAACAATTTGATAAGTATCCTTACAGACATTTTACCAAGCTAATACCAACATTTCAAAATACAGACACATTTTTATTTACAATATTTGCATACATATACTGCAAATGTATATAACACACACATATATATATATATATACGTATACATATACCTATGTATACAGGCATACCTCATTTTATTGCATTTTTTACAAATTGAAGGCTTGTGGCAACTCTGTACCCAGCAACTATTTTTCTAACAGAATCTGCTGAATTCGTGTCTCTGTGTCACATTTTGGTAATTCTCACAATATTTCAAACTCTTTCATTATTGCTATATTTGTTATGGTGATCTGTGATGTTATTTTTTTTAATAAACTTATTTATTTTATTATTTTTTATTTTTTGGCTGCGTTGGGTCTTCATTGCTGCACACAGTCTTTCTCTAGTTGTGGTGAACGGGGGCTACCCTTCGTTGCGGTGCGCAGGCTTCTCACTGTGGTGCCTTCTCTTGTTGCGGAGCATGGGCTCTAGGTGTGTGGGCTTCAGTAGTTGTGGCACGTGGGCTCAGCAGTTGTGGCTCATGGGCTCAGTAGAACGCAGGCTCAGTAGTTGTGGTGCACAGGCTTAGTTGCTCCATGGCATGTGGGATCTTCCCGGACTAGGGCTCGAACCCGTGTCCCCTGCGTTGGCAGGTGGATTCTTAACCACTGCGCCACCAGGGAAGTCGCTGTGGTCAGTGATCTTTGATGTTATTATTGTAATTGTTTTAGGGCCCCATGAATAGTGCCTGTATAAGATGGCAAACTTCATACATAAATGCTGTATATGTTCTGATGGCTCACTGATCAGCTGTTCCACCATCTCTCTCCCTCTCCTCTGGCCTCCCTATTCCCAGAGACACAACAATATTGAAATTAGGCCAATTATTAACCCAACAGTGGCCTCTAAGTGTTCAAGTGAAAGGAATAGTCACATGTCTCTCATTTTAAGTCAAAAGCTAGAAATGATTGAGCTTAGTGAGGAAGGCATGTCAAAAGCCAAAAGCGAGGCCTCTTGTGCCAAACAGTTAGCCAAGTTGTGAGTGCAAGGAAAAGTTTTTAAAGGAAATTAAAAGTACTACTTCAGTGAGCACACAAATAAGAAAGTGAGATAGCCTTGTTGCTGATATGGAGAAAGTTTCAGTGGTCTGAATAGAAGATTAAACCAGCCACAACACTCCCTTAAGCAAAAGCCTAATCCAGAGTAAGGCCCTAACTCCCCAATTTTATGAAGACTGAGAGAGGTGAGGAAGCCACAGAAGAAAAGTTAGAAGCTCACAGAGGTTGGTTCATGAAGTTTAAGTAAAGCCATCTCTAAAGCAAGTTATCCAGAAGATCTAGCTAAGATAATTAATGAAGGGGGCTATACTCATCAACAGATTTTCAACATAGACAAAACAGCCTTCTGTTGGAAGAAGATACCATCTAGGACTTTCATAGTTAGAGAGGAGAAGTCAATGCATGGCTTCAAAGCTTCAAAGGACAGGCTAACTCTCTTATTAGGGACTAATACAGCTGGTGACTTTGAGTTGAAGCCAGTGCTCATTTACCATTCTGAAAATCTTTGGGCTCTTAAGAATTATGCTGAATATACTCTGTGCTCTCTAAATGGAACAACAACAGGTGACAGGACATCTAATTACAACATGGCTTACTGAATATTTTAAGCCTACTGTTGAGAACTATTGCTCAGGAAAAAAAAGATTCCTTTCAAAATATTACTGCTCATTGACAATGCACCCGATCACCCAAGAGCTCTGACGGAGATGTACAATGAGATGAATGTTGTTTTCACACCTGCTAAGACGTGCAGTTCATGCATCTCTGCAGTCCATGGATCAAGGAGTCATTTGGACTTTTAAGCCCTACTATCTAAGAAATACATTTTGTAAGGCTATAGCTGCTGTAGATTGTAATTCCTCTGATGGATCTGGGCAAAGTAAGTTGAAAACCTTCTAGAAAGGATTCACCATTCTAAATGCCATTAAGAACATTCATGATACATAGGAATTCTAAGTCTCTATTGCTATTTCTACCACATTTGCAGTCAATTTCCTCCACTGAAATCTTGAACCCCTCAAAGTCATCCATGAGCATTGGAATCAACTTCTTCCAAAGTCCTGTTAATGTAGATATTCCAAATTTTCACCATAAGGTGTTTCTAAAATCTGCTTCCTTTTAAGCATTCCTACTGTGACCATAAATTTTATTGGGGAAATTTATAAAGATCTTCACATACTAAATGTGAGAAAGAATATATGAGCTCTTTTAGTGGAATGGGATGAGAAACAACTTGGACTTGTCCATTGTAGAAATTTTGATTATTTCTTTTATTGAAGTAATGCCAATTATGACTTTGATTTATATTTATGGTCTTTTATTGTGGTGATTTTAAAACATAAACCAAAATTCTTCGACTCTCTTCCCATGACAGTGCAGGGGGTTAGTGCCCCCTCTCTTGAATCTGGGTAGGATTTTGGTTGATTCCACCAATAGAATACAGTAAAAGTAAGGCTATATGACTTCTGAACTAGGTCAGAAAAGTCCATTCGAGTTCTACCTGGTTCTCTTGCGATGCTTTCTCTGGGAAAAGCCAGCCAATATGTAAGAAGGTTGCCTACTCTATTCTACCATGTTGAAACAAAAGAACATTACAGGAAATCGTTATATGCTGAGGAATCAAGTATAATGTAAAAAGGGGGACATGAAAAAGTAAGTGAATAAAAACAGAATATGTTAATAGTGGTTGCCTCTGGCTGTTGGGATTATAAGCCATATTTTCTAGCTTTTAATATTATATTGGACTTTGCAAAATATTTATTAAAAGTATGTATTTCCATTATTATCAAAACAAAATAAGCCAATAAAGGAAGGGGAAAATGAATCATACTGTTCTAGGTAAACTTAAACCTTAATATCATTTGTTACTTAAAAATGCTTTCATTCATTGTTCTCAAAATAAATAGATATTGACTAAAAATAAAGCAAAATTTAAAAGACTCGGATAGATGAACTAATTATATTTATTATTTCTATCTAAGGAATAGACAGAGATTAAAATTATTTATTGAAAAATTAGCCTCTCTATGGGGGCTACTGGCTAAATGAAATATTTTTAAATGAATGAGGGATTGATGATATATAATATAATAATCAAAGGTGTTTTAGAGCATGTCAGAATTTAAAGTATGACAAAATAAGCCATATGGCATAAAATAAGTCATAGTAGATTATATAAGAAGCAGATACAAGGTCTATAAGTAAACATGTTCCATCTTTTAAAAAATATATATTTACAGGTGTGAATTGACACCTGCACACATACAAATACACAAACATAAACCTATTTTCTTCTTACTGTGTTCCACCTAATTGAAATTTTCTCAAACTTCATTGTATGCTTTTTCTCCAGGAATAATTCATTTTAATTTTATGATATAAGCAATACTAATACATAATTTCATTAAATGATGAAATTAAATTACTGCTGTTCAAATTTTATATGCAAACCAGTGAGAGAGGATATTATTGCATTAGGTATTTCTTAGTAAAATAATTGGCAGTGTCAAGTCATGTATCAGAAACAAGAGTCTAATGTTGATTTAATCAAATAAAATAATGTTAATAGTTTGTTCTTCCAAACAGTGTTAAGAAAGGGGAAAGACCTCGGTGGAATTATTTTGTTGTTACTGCTGTTGCTTATAATGTTGGACTCTGTTATTACAGAGCCTCATTACTGCTTCTAGTGTGAAAGGAATTGGAAGAAATTTAGGAAATAATTTTAATAGATAATCAAATTTCCCAAAGTCCTTTAGTATGTTGATGATGAAGGGGGAGTAGAATCCTAGGATCCCATAATCTCAGTAAGTGAATATTGAGTGAATAAATGATTAAAATGGATAATTTGACCAATATAAACATCCAGTATGTGCCCACTATTAGCATAGACACTATAGCAGATATAAACAGTTTCTATTTGAACCAAATACCAGATATGAAATTTTAATAGCATAAAATGCTTTGTCCCTCTCTCTTCCTTTAGAAGAAAACAATGTTCATCACCATGTATTACTGGTTTCCTTAAACGTCGTCATTAGCCTTGATCTTCATCTTTAGTAAACTATTCTTTCTTCTACCTGGCTGCTTCACTCTCTAGTTTGTGTGGATTATTTATTATGGGAAGATTTTTATGTTTGTAACTTCTTTGGGGGATTAGGAAAAAAGGATAAGCATCAAGTTTCATTATAGACTGCATCTATAATTGAAATAAATCAGTAGTAACAATAGGGCCACTTGAGACCTAGATATACAAAAATTTAATTCCATAAATTACTAACAAGCAGTTTTGCCAATAATGTTGCTTTTTTAAGTTTTTTTTAAAATTTATTTTTGGCTGTGTTGGGTCTTCTTTGCTGTGCGTGGGTTTTCTCTAGCTGTGGTGAGCAGGGGCTACTCTTCGTTGCAGTGCGCGGGCTTCTCATTGCGGTGGCTTCTCTTGTTGCAGAGCATGGGCTCTAGGCACACGGGCTTCAGTAGTTGTGGCTCGCAGGCTCTAGAGCGCAGGCTCAGTAGTTGTGGCTCACAGGCTTAGTTGCTCCGAAGCACGTGGGATCTTCCCAGACCAGGGCTCAAACCCGTGTCCCCTGCATTGGCAGGCTGATTCTTAATCACTGCGCCACCAGGGAAGCCCGCCAGTAATATTGTTACTGAATTAAACGGAAACAGCTCCTGACTTTTGGTGTAACAATTCTGTGGAGTATGCCTTGATGAAGAGTAGCTTCCTGCTTTTATGGTGGAACAGACCTTGGGAACATGAAAAGAAAACTGATCCTCAGGGACTGAGTGGCACAGTTGCACTGAACATGACATTTATTTGGGTTACGCATAAAGACCCAACTCAAATTTGGACCTTTCACTTGAACTATATAGTAAAGCAGGTTGCACTGAAGTAGTTATAACAATGGTCAAGGAGGGATCAATAACTGCTTTTTCACCAGTCAAGTTCAAAAAGAAAGCCTGGACCACACAAGTGCATTGACTTCAGTGAAAGAAGTGTAAAATTAGGGAAATGGGCTGCTGATACCGCAAGCTCCTTCTTTCTTAACTGCACCCAAAATATACCTACACCTGTACCTATACCTGTAACTATACCCATATACATAACAGCTATATCTATATCAAATATCTGTCTATCATCTGTCTACCTATCTTTTTTTTTCTTTTTGTGAGCCTAATATTAAAAATACTCCTTGGGACTTCCCTCGTGGCACAGTGGTTAAGAATCCGTCTGCCAATGCAGGGAACACGGTTTCAACTCCTGGTCCGGGAAGATCCCACATGCAGCGAAGCACTAAGCCCGTGGGCCACAACTACTGAGCCTGCGAACTAGAACCCATGCACAACAACTACTGAGCCCGCGTGCCTACAGCCTGTGCTCCACAACAAGAGAGGCCACTATAATGAGAAGCCTGCATACTGCAACGAAGAGTAGCCCCCGCTCGCCACAACTAGGGAAAGCCCGTGCACAGCAATGAAGACCCAACACAGCCAAAAATAAGTCAAATAAATAAGTTTTTTTTTTAAAAAAAAAAGAATACTCCTAACTTCTGTCCATGGCCATATAGAGAGAAGATGTTACTAATATTTTATTAGAAATTAGTGAGTATTTCAGGAAGACTGATATGGAATAAGTGATAAAAACTTGTGTCAAGGAAAAAAGATGTTGCCAAAACCAAATGGAAACAACTTCACAGTTTTGCTCAGCGACCACCAAACAGCACGACAGCCTCTACAAAGAATAAGCTGGAAAGAGTTAGACAAGGCTTTGTAGGTGACTCAGGAGATACTGAGTAATTAAGACAGAAAAAATACTCACTTCAAGGAGTTCCTAGTTTAATAGATTGTATTCTATTCACCTTAGTATTTCTGTAAAATGAGAATTTACACAGTTATTCATGTAAAGGCCAAAATACACGTTAGAATAAGTCGTTTTAACTTCTCTGATCAATTCTATCTGTGCACAGACCATTTTCTTCCTTATTTTAGGGGATTGCTGCCACCTATTGATAAGAATAGAGTATTACAGCTTGCATCAAGACAGCCCAATATCCACCGGTAACACAGTAGTGAATGTCAGATGTAGCTTGAGTTTCATACATTTTAATTCAGTTTAATTCAGTTCAAACAACATTTATCATCAATATTAAACACTTAATTAAGCACTGGACATTCAGAGATATATAAACAAGGCTTTGATCCTCAAGGAGCTTATAGTCTAGTAGGTGATGTAAACCTAGAAACAGATATAATTTCAAGACTATGAGGTAAAAGAAAATGTACTACAGGGCAAGAGCAGAGTTCAGCTTTAATAATGTATAAATGCAGAGCAGGAAGTGTGAGACTGGAGGCTGAGGTAAGTTTGCTAGAGGTGATGTATTAGCTAACTCATAGGGAAGACGAAGAGTTAACCAGAAAAACAGAAGAGAGGATGGGTATATGAAGGCCATAGGTAATCTCTAAACTCCCTGACAATTTTGCAGGTTAGATGTAATTTAGTCTTTTTCTGGCTGCACTGGGTAGATTTGCTCAGTTAATGAGATTTCATCGATAGGCCGTACGAGAAATAATAATACTAAAAATAACAAAAGTTTCCCCACTGTTGAGCACATTCTACACACCAGTTATGCTAAAGCTTCACATGCATTGTTTGTTTCATCCACACAAAAACTTCATGAGGCAAATATTATTATCCCCATTTTACAGATGTCAAAACAGGTAAGACAAGTTAAATAAATTGCCCAGAGTTACCTAGCTGGTTAGTGACAGGACTAGTTTGCAGAACAAGTCATTCTGATTCCAGGTCTCTTAACCACTGTGCTGAACTGCCTTACATTGTTCCTCCTTTAGTATAATGCAGTAGCTCTCAAAGCAATGGGAACCTGGCAGCAACTCACCCCCTACCCAGCTGACTTTCCATGTCTTGAATTCAAACTCTCCAAAGGTAAGGACATGATGGGTTTAGAGAATGAGCTCTATCTTGGAGCCTCCTGCTATGGATTGATTTGACCGCCCCCCACCCACCCTCAGGGCCCCTGCCCCCAATTCATATGCTGAAGCCCTAAGCCCCATTGTGACTATCTCTGGAGACAGGGTCTTTAGGAAGTAATTAAGGTTAAAAGAGGTCAGAAGGAGACTTACAGATGACTACTGTCCTCACAGGGTGGAAGGAGAGCGATCTCTCCTCCTCTTGTTAGAAGGCCACAGTCCAATCAGATTAGGGCCCCACCCTTATGACCTGCAAGATAGTTACAGTACCAGGACAAGGTTAGAGAGCACTAATTTGTAAAATCTGTCCCCCATCCCTGCACCAGCCCCACTCATGGTCTGTCCTGGTTGCCAGGCACTTGTTTGGATTGAGGTAAAACACTTGCAGGGTTCCAGGCAAGCACTTGTAACCTGCAAGCTAACTTCCACAGTAGAGCTGTAATGCCCTTTGGAATCAGAGAGGGCCTCCTGGAGGCCAAATAAATGAACTTCCAGCCAGTCCTGTAGCAGCTGTGCAGTGCTCTGACGGTGTTGTCTGAATTATGGGCACAAGGCTCAAGTCTGTTTGGATTTCCCTATGAAATTCTAGTATGAACTGCTTTGTGTTTAACATAAAAAGCCAATTTACTTTAAGGAGGGAAAAGGCTAGGAAAAGATTTTCTGTTTGAGTTAAAGAATATCAGGGCATCAGTGAGAAGATTAGACTGATTGCAAAAGACTCTAAAGTCCTCGAATCACCTGCAGTGGAGCCCAGCCCTCTGAAGTTACAAACTCTGTGTTTGGTAGCACTTAGTAGAGCTGTGAACAGGTCCCTGAGGGATACAATAAGTCTTGGCAGAGAACAGAAAAGGGAGCTACAAAAAATTTCATTTAATGGCATGAGGATCGTCTATCTCTAAAGGCAGTCACAATCACTTAAAGAGTCATCAAAATCCCTAAAATTCAAAGTGACTGAGTCCAAAAATAACTTAAAGACGTCTCAGAAGCATAAAGAACTATGTCACAGGGGAATAATGGTTTTGATGCAAATGCTCAACTCGAGAAAGCTTAAAGATGATGCTGAACGGCAGAAAGAATGTGGAAACTAAAGGAACAACAACAAAATGCTTGACAACTTCGACACACAATGGGAACTCATTGTAAATGATAGAGAGAGGCAGTTAAAATCTCTGACTGAAACTTTCCTGAATATAAGTGTTCCGCATCTCATTAAAGATGATTACAATGATGATGGCAATTTGGAAACAGAGGGAAAAAAAGTGATTCAGAAGAATGAGACCAAGATAATCAGTCAGAAATGGATTTGAAGAAGCTTAAATACTTCTTTAAACAGACTTAAAAGAGAAAAAAAAGTGATATTTTAAAAGTTATGTGAAGCCAATCAAATGAGTGAAACAATTCAAATTAAAAGTCTCAAACTGAGAGAGCATCTTTACAGTGTGAAAATGCATATATTGAACATGATATTCAAAAGCCTCAGCTGAGACTTCAAAAACTGTCTAAACTACATCATGAATATGAAACACAGCATCAATTGACGAGGGAATTTATAACTTAAAATGGAATAGAATACACAGAGGGGAAGGCAATGTGAAGAGGAAGGCAGAGATAGGAATGATGTGGCCACAAGCCAAAGAATGCTGGCAGCCTTCAGAAGCTGGAAGACACAAGGAAGGAATCCTCCCCTGGAGCCTCCAGAGGGTGTGAGTCCCTGCCAACTCTTTGATTTTAACCCAGAGAATTGATTTCTGACTTCTGACTTCCAGAACTGTGATGGAATAAATTGGTTGGTTAAAAGAAAAGGAGACGAAGAGAGTACAAACTTCCCAAAGTTTATGAAAACATCAGCATTACACATTGACACCTACATTAAGATAGCCAAAATGTGGAGAAAGAATTGGAAAGCACCACTTCTTTCTATCACATAGGATTTTCTCCTATGACAAAAAACCTGAAGTTGCTTGGCAGCTCTGTTAACTGAAAGCTCAATGAGCTAAGGAAAGAAAATGATCAAAACAGGGAAAAGTGGGCAGAATCAGAGTTTAGAATCCAGCCTTTGCCAAAAGACCCTTTTGCACCTGCTATTCCACTTGCAGCTCAGGGCAGCTGCCAGAGAGGGTCAGGGCATTCCCTGCATCCTCAGGTCCCCAGGGGAGGAGAGGGATATGAGGGCACAGGGATCCAGGGTGATGTGCAGGTTTGATTCAGCTGTAGAGCAGCCAACTCCCGCATGTCCATACGCACAGCAGAAGATCTGATGTGTTTTCCTCTCTTTAAAGAAATTTTGATTGATATTTTTCTAGTGTAACTGCTGCCCTTTAACTGATGATGAATTTTCCCTTATTAAAGTTTTATAGCTCCTAAGAGAGTAGTTCCAGAATACAGATGGCTGAAATATAACTCTTACTAATACATTATTTTCATTTCTTTGGACCTCCCAGAATTCAACTGTGTAAGTACTGTATTTTATTTTATTTATTTATTTTTTTTTTTTTTAAGTACTGTATTTTAAATGAATAAATTAGTCCATGACTACTTCAGCCATAATTGAAGCTTGACATGATCAGTTGGAGATATTTGAAACATTAAAGTCTACTTCAAGTATACTAAGAAATCTGTACAAATAACCTAATATTTACTTTAGTAATTGATGATTGGTTTTGAAAATAACAGAAAACATGCATGAAAATACCAAAACAACAACAAACCCCTGGCAAAACTTATTAGTGTTTTTATTCTTCATTCTCTTTAGGAATTTTTCTCATTTTTTGGATATACTTAATCTTTTGTAGATGAGTCCAATATAATTTAGTTGAGTTTCTTCCATAGCCCCAGTTAAACCTACTATTAAGATTTTTATTGGTTTAATAATAATTTTATAGATTATCATAGGGAAAGTTGACTTTTCTTAATGATGCCTCACATCCACAGAAAAACATACATGAATATTTAATTAAACTCTCTTTTATATATTCAGTAGAGTTTTCTTCTTTCACATGCTGCACATTTATTTGGTTTTTAGGCAATTTAACCTGCCAATAATTATGCAAATATAATATATTAAGGTGTTAATCTTTGTTTCCTTCATTTTTTCCCTCCTTTCTTTCCTACAATTAGCCTCTTTGTATAACCTCTGAGAGAATGGTAAAACAGGAAGATAACAGAAATTTGTTCCATATGTTCTAGCTTTTTATTTTGAAAAGCTTAAACCTTGGAGGAGAGAGAGTATTTGCAGACTGAATGAAATACCTTTGGGAGAAAGATGACAAGAACAGTATGTTCCCCTTCCCCTGTCACCACGTCAAACACAAAGACACATGGCCATGCCCCAACCAGACTACTCTAGATTTGGAAAAGGGAGAAGAGAGAGGTAGGGACAGAGTCTTTAAAGGAGTGGCTATAGGGCAGATCTAGGCAGAAAGACCAGGATCAGCCTTGAAGAAAGTTTTCAGTGCTCTAAATATGGCTGTGAAGCAGCAGCAAGCTGAGAGGACTTGAGGATGCATGACAAGCAAGGCAATGTCCGTTGCAGAGGATAAGCAGAAGGGCAGGGCCCCCATCCTGACAAAGCCTTGCCACTCTGCAGGGCCCCCAGTACCTTGACAGTACCAGGGTTATAACACAAGAAGCAAGCACTCTTCTGTCTTCCAAAAAACCCTTGTGTCAAATACACACACACACACACACACACATACACATTAATAACCATTTTGTTATATTGATGATATGTTTCCTCATTATGCCCCACATCATTTTGTGGACTTATTAAAAATTAGGGCATACCACATCCCTCACTTTGTCATTTCAGGTGAGAAATAATACATTGACACTTCAGCTGCTGCTCTTTATTTCTACTGAATTCTGTGAGCTACTCAAAATGTATAGAGCTATGCATATTATCTCAGAATTTGCCATTTATTTGTTCCATATTTTACTAAATTTGGCATGTATTTTTCAAAGGCTGATATTTAGGAACAAGGTTATTTGTGGCTTAGATTTTTTAAATTTTTGTGAACTTTTTAATGTCACATATAACACACATACATAAACATGAATAAACCAGAGTTACACAGTGATCTGTGATATGAGTACAAAGTGATCTTCCTGTTACAGCGCCTTAGTCAAGAGAAGGAGTATTAACAGCAAGTTCTCCTCAACCTCCTCACTCCTCGAACAGCTGGAAAGCTTAACCACAAATAAGGTTTGGGTTTATGGGTATAAAAACAACAATATGGCTGTTTCCAATTCTTTCTTCATACTCCTTTCAAAATAACATTATTTCCACACACTAAACGTACCCTCTTTGTGCACAGTTCTGAGAGTTTTCATAAACATAATCAGTGTGTACCTACCTCTATAAGGAAAATATAGAGCAGATGTCTCACCCCAAAATGAACTTATTTATCCATTTGAAATCAACAAATATAACATTGCCAACCCCTGGAAGCTACTTATTTGTTCTCTGGGCAGATAGCATTGCCTTGCAATAATTCATATAAATGGAATCAAAGAGTATGTAGTCATTTAAGTCCGTCTACTTTCATGTATTATAATGCAACTGAGACTAACCCTTAGAAAAATGCCATATTTGCTTTACAGCTCTAGTGCTGCCTGTTCAGCAACATTTTTTTCCAAACACAGCCTGCCAGTGCTGCTTATTTACAAGAAATAAATCATTTTTAATGTTGGGAAGAGACATATAAAGTTTATTAAAATACAGCTTGCCAATCACTACGTGAGTATAAATGAAGATTAATGGTTGCAACAATGAGGGGGCATAGAGAGCTATGCATGTGACACCCTGGAGATGACTTACTTTTCTTGGCATGGAATTTATAACTTCTGTATCACTGGATATATTTCAGCTGAATCATTAAGATGCTCTTTGCAGTAAGAAATAAGGGGAAAGACAGTTTAGGCAAAAGAAACAGTGAGAATAAGGGTATGGCCATGTGGAAACATGTGGTACATTTTGATGTCACAGTGCAATACAGTGTAATTACAGAAAACGATGTGCATCAATCTCAATTTCCTAATTCAAATACAAGACCCCCCTATCATCTGATATTCTGCAGTCTAGATATAATAACACTGAGTTATGTCATGCTAAGCAAGTGTAACTGGAATAGATTATACTGTCTTCAAAAAAAATGCTAGAATATTTTTGAGAATATGATTAATTAGTGAGCATTTCATTGACCAGATAGACAATTAGAGCCAAATGGCTACAACTGTATATCAACTTAGGTTGTATCTTTTGTTTTTTAAATATTTGAGGGGGAAAATGAAAGGACAAAGCAGTTTTTAAAAGTAGGTTATTTTGGCACCTTCATGTATCAAAGCCACGTCTATCAGCTGGGGGTGCAGAAGCTACTCTGTCTTCTGAGACCAATAATGAGCCTAACTCCCTCATGAACCTAGTGAATAACTATATCCATTCAGACCCTTGACCTAGCTTTCCTCGTCAGCATAACTCATACTTTTACTGGATTCAGTTTAATCAAGCAAGTACTTTTTGAGTGTCAACAGTGTCTGTTACTGAGCCATCTTCTGCAACCATGTTGATCCAGACAAACTTTACCTTCAAGGACCTCACAATTTGGTGAGGTAGGCAGTTAGGGAAGTGGGGAACTTCCATATGATGGGTAAATGTCCATCAACAGTTGAAAGGATAAAGAAGATGTGGTGTATATATATATATACACAATGGAATATTACTCAGACATAAAAAAGAATGAAATAATGTCATTTGCAGCAACATGGATGGACCTAGAGATTACCATATTAAGTCAGACAGAGAAAGACTAATACCATATGATATCACTTATATGTGGAATCTAAAAAAGTGATACAAATGAACTTATTTACAAAACAGAAATAGACTCACAAACATAGAAAACAAACTTACGGTTACCAAAGGGGATAGCGGGGAGTGGGGAGATAAATTAGGAGTTTGGGATTAACATGTACACACTACTACATGTAAAGTAGATAAAGGACCTACTGTACGGCACAGGGAACTATATTCAATATCTTCTAATAACCTAGAATGTAAAAGAATCTGAAAAAGAAAACATACATATATATGTGTGTGTATATATATATATATGAATCACTTTATTGTACACCTGAAACTAACACATTATAAATTAACTATACACCAATTAAAAAAAATAGTTACAAAAAAAAAAAAAGAGCTGTGAGAATGTTAAGTACATGGAGCTATAGGAATCCTCGGTTTGTCAAGAAAACACTGGAAAAAGTGATATCTCAGCTGAAAGCCAAGCCTGAGTAGGTGATAGTCAGGTAAAAGATAAGGAACAGAAAGCCTTCAGGCCAGGGATCTATCATATGAAAGAAATGAATAAGAGCCTGGTCACATCAGAGAATTGTGGGCTGTTGTGTGAGAGTGGAGGTGTGCATTCTTGTGGAAGAAGAGGCTAAGTGAGGATGGAGGGGGGCCACTCCGAAGACTCTTGTAGCTTATCTTTTGAACATGGGGCCTCATGCAAAGGATGGGGATGAATTGATAGATTTACATAGACATGTGGGCAAAAATGAAAACAAAAAAAAGTTATTGTCCATAAACTAGGTGAGAAGTGATGGCTATCTGCCCATGTAGTGTCAGGAGGGAAGGAAGAAAATGAATGGAATTGAGGGAAGTTAAAGGAGCAGACAGGTCTGGGGGACTGCCTAGCTGTGGGAGGTGCAGTGGAGGGAAGTGAGGATGACCTGCAGGCTTTCAGCTGAGAGGAAATGAGGGAATTATTCCTGAGACAGAAAATCATGGAGAAGAATTTTGAAAAGTAAGGGTGTGGATGGTGCAGATACGCAGAGTTGACATCCTGGGATGTGGAGACCACGGGCTAGCTATTCAATCGGCATTTGGTTTTACGGGCATGGAGTCAGGAGAGAGATTCTGTTGAGGGAACTCTGGAAACGTCATCATACAGTGGTTACTGGTGCCACGTGTTTGAAAAGTGTCTCAGGCTGCTCTTTTCATTTCCGAAATGTTGTGAAAGCTGCAGGGAAAGAGGAATGTTGCTGCTACACTAACCGTCTACTCCCTCCTACCTTTCCTCACTGAGACGTAAGGCGTCAGGAGCATCTTCTGAGAAGCACCCTCTTCGTGGACAATCCAACAGGAACCAATAGAGGTTGAAGAATCTGTCTGCAGGGATAATCAGGGACGGTGCTCCTGCCAACTGAACCATACCTGGCTTCCTCTACTGAAAGTACATCTCTGAAGTTTCTAAAACTACCAAGTCTTCCCCCAAAACAATTACACTAAGAGAAGGGCGCGGAGCCACTCTACCGGTGAGCGCTGGCGCTAGGTGCAAGCGGCCGGCGGGATGCGGGAACTGGAAACGCCGCGAGAGGGAGCGGGCGCGACGGCGCAGCTTTCGGACCCGCCGGTCGGGGTCGCAGACAGGAGGGGCAGCGCACAGGCTGACATCACTGTTCAAGAAGAGGGCTGGCTGAGACATGAGCGAAGACCCGTGGCCAAACTTAACTTGTAGCAGGAACAGACAGGGAAGCCCGTGACGGCCCCATCCTTCCCGTCCCCGCGGCTTGGGCTCCCTGAGGTCTTTGGAGCCAGGGCACCGGCTGGTGCTCCTAGCCACGAGGAAGGTCAGAGAGGTAGGGGGATGCCGCTGGGTGTGGAGGTGGGAGGCTCTATCTGTCAGAAGGTAAGCGGAGTGCAGCTGAGCATCTTAATGTACAGCTGGAGCTTGTGAGTGACCCTGACCGAAGGCCACCCTGCCTTTGCAGTGGTCACTTTTCTTCCAGTGGTTTTAGTTTTCCTTTGCGTACTGGCAGTTGTCTTCTCCCCGAGGAGAGGGAGGTCTTGTATTTTTGCTGCTGATGTCCTGCTCCTTAAAATTCCCTCACTAATCTGTATGTAACTTCTAGAGCCTGCCAGGCATTCTAGCGGCAAGGAAATTCTAATTAGCAAAAAGGATAATCAGACACTGATTCTGTTCCAATTCCTTTTGCTACTGTAAATTAGATCTCTTTTGACGGAAGACCCTCCAGCCCCCAACTCCTTTAATCTAGGCAAAGAAAACATAGCTAATACACAGTGCAATTAAAACAAGGACAGTGTTCATTAGTCGTTCCTAGTTATTGCTCATTATTCGTATAGACAGGAATATCAAAGTAAAAGAGTCGACAGATTCAAAACATTAGGAAGTCACAGGGATGAATGTGGCCATCAGTTAGAGATTCTTGGACCTCTCTCTATTTAGATAGTCATTGAGTTATTGAGCCTCACTTTATAAATCAAGAAATTAATTATCTGAACTATTAAATAACTTGCCCAAAGACATACAGCTTTTAAAATCAGATTCCAATTTTAAATCAAAGTTGGTCTAATCCAGTAATGTTTATTCTTTTTTTCATATCACGAAATTCACATGTGTGCACAAAATTTAATTTGCTGATACCTAAAGTATCAGGAAATCCAAGAGTTTAAGTAAGTACACTAAAGCCTTTGGTTTTTCTTTTAATGTTCTAAGCATTATTTGAGGTCTGAAAGGGCTGCTAATAGATGAATCATTCATGAAGAAAAGCTGCTGAAAATTTCAAAAATGTTGACAGTAATTTTCATGTGCAGTATTCATAAAAGTTTGAGAATCTTCTACAGATTGACTTCAAAATTTGTCATCCCAATTTTATACAAACAAATCTTCAAGAGGTTTTACTTTACTTCACCTAATATCAAATGAAATGCATTGACATTTTTGAGGCAATTCATTTTTTAAAAATCATGGCTTAAAGTATTATAACAATTTTGCCAATAAAATTTCAAAATTCAGTCATGGAAAAAACAAGAGACCTAATTTTTGATCAAAATATTTCTGAGAGATTTTTATTTCAGAGAAAAATAAACACAAGCCAAGAACACACATGATATACAAATTTACTTTCCCTCCTAAAGCAAGTTTGTTTAGAAAACAATATGGAAATTTCTTTAAAAATGAAACACAGGCTTATAATATGACCCAGCAACTCCATTCCTAGAACTCTATCCAAAATAACGAGCATACGTGTACACCCAAAGACTTACACTCAAATGTTAATAGCAGCATTATTCACAATGACCAAAAAGTGGAAACAACCCAAAATGTCCATCAACTGAAGAATGTATAAACAAAATATAGTATATCCATACAACAGAATATTGCCAATAAAAAGGAATAAGGATTGGAGCAGCTAAAGCCCAAGGGGTGCAAAGACTTAGCCGAGGTCACACAGAGGGTTAGCAATGGGACAAGATTTGAAGTATCTTGCTTTGCAGTCAAGGTTCTGTTTATGACATCATGCTGCCCTCTAGGAGAATGTGACTTATAAACAAATAGGAAATGTTTTAGGATGTCAGAAACCTGGATGTGGGTGAAAGGCCAAGGATAGTTTCAAGGAGGGCATGGAATGATGTGAAATGGGATTTAAATGGGTGGAGAGCAGAAGGCAATGTAGCTCGAGGGGGATGCCCTATACCTGCCCAGAATGTGCCAAACCTGGCATTTCAGTATCAGGAAAAGAAGTAAGCAGATTCTTGTGGTGAAAAATTGCTACAGCAGTAAAATTAAATCCCCTTTCTGGAAGAAATGGAAACCTTTGTAAGAGATGAGAAATCTAAACCTTTGTGCCCTAGCTTAACTGATTTAAGAAACCAACAGCTCCTTGCAAGGTTGAAGAGAAGAGGAAAATACTTGGCTTGCCTCCCCACTTAAAGAAAGAGTATTTCCTGCTGGCAGCTACAAACATTTATAAAGCACCCTGAGGGCTTCATCCCCAGTAGGGCAGCAAGGGCAGATACAGTCCCCCAAAGCCGGGAGGGGCCAGGTTCAGCTTCCCCCAGAGCCTTACCTATTCACCAATGGGTGACAGGACCACAACAGACCTGAGTCACCCTTGCTAATCATGTTCAGTTCATTGGCCCATAACAAATCTCCCTCAGCCGGAATGGGATGCAGCCTCTAAAACAATTGCACAGGGAACTCCACTCAGTACTCTGTAATGGCCTGTATGGGAAAAGAACCTAAAAAAGATTGGATATATGTGTATGTATAACTGATTCACTTTGCTGTACACCTAAAACTAACACAACGTTGTAAATTAACTATACTCCAATAAAAATTAAAAACAACAACAACAACAATGCAGGCAAAGACAGCAGCTAATATGGAGAAGCATTTATACAATGAGTTTGGATGAAAAGTATAGAACCCAACAGCAAAGTAAAATATACATAAGGAGGAATTAAGATTGGAAAGAAAAACAAACACCATTGTGTCCAGTTGGTAAGATTATGAGTGCTTTTATAAATCTTTTAAAATAATCTTCATTATAATTACATGTGATTTAAATAACAAATGCATTTTATAATACTTTAAAAAATAAATAAATAAGGGTAAAAAAAGGAATAAGGTACTAATAAAGCTACAATACAGATAATCTCAAAAAGTGAAAGAAACCAGTCACAAAAGAACATATATGATCCATTTATGTGGAATATCCAAAAAAAACAAATATGTAGAGACAGAAAGGAGATTAGTTGTTGCTTGAGATTGAAGATGGAGAAAGACTATAAATTGGCATGAGGTTTATCTTTAGAGTGACAGAAATGTTCTAAAATTAGATTGTTGTAATGTTTGTACAGACCTGTAAATATGTTAGTATTCACTGAATTATACACAGGTCAGTTCTTTGTTATGTAAATTACATCTCAATAAAGCTATTTTTTAAAGTGACTTTACATCTTGTAAAAATATGGCTTATTTCAAATTGGACTAGAGTGGGTATTTGGGACAGTTGGACAAAAATGAAATATCTGACATCTATTAGATTGTTTTGTAAATCTAACCATTTCATAAATAATGGAATTACTGCTCCAATATTACCAAGCATTACTTCTAGAGTTAAAGAATTTAACTAATTATATATTACAAGTTAGAATTTTGAGGATCAAAATGCTTTGAGATTTAGAAAAGGATGACAACATAAATCATATAAACAAAAACAGAAATGTCACATAGCTTTACCACCAGCTACAACGTTTTATTTAAGGCTTCCAGAAGAACCTAAATAACATTTAAGTATAATCATGACACTAGCCAGACATTTCAATTATAAAGGTATTGTATAATATATACTTCAGATGCAAACATTATTGCTTACGTATATGGATGGCTGTTGAAAGGGAAAATATACACGTTTTCCAACTCCATTCAAAGGAATTTTAGTATTCCAATCTTATTTTTAAACCACATTGTGAAAGATAGTAAGTTGAAACAAGTTCATTTTTGTATGAAAATTATGATTTTTAAAAGTTGCTTTTATCTTCATGCACCAGAAACTAGCATAGTATTGTAGGTCAATTATACTTCAAACAAACACACAGACTCTTAGAAAAAGAGATTAGATTTGTGGTTACTGGAGGTGGGGGTGGGGGGATTAGGAATTGGATGAAGGTAGTCAAAAATACAAACTTCCAGGAACTTTCCTGGCGGTCCAGTGGTTAAGACTCCATGCTCCCAATACAGGGGGCACGGGTTCGATCTCTGGTCGGGGAATGAAGATCCCACATGCCGCATGGCCAAAACTAATAAAATAAAATAAAACAAAAAACCCCCAAATTTTCAGTTATAGAATACGTAAGTACTAAGTACTAGGGATGTAATGTACAACATGATAAATATAATTAACACTGCTATATGTTATGTATGGAAGTTACTAAGAGAGTAAATCCTAAGAGTTCTCAAAACAAGGAAAAAAATTTTTTTTCTTTTATTTTGTATCTATGTGAGATGAGGCACGTTCACTAAACTTATTATGATAATCATATCATGATGTATGTAAATCACATCACTATGCCATATACCTTAAACTTATTCAGTGCTGTATGTCAACTATATTTCAATAAAACTGGAAGAAAAATAATTTAAAAAGTTGTTTTTATTGTACAAAAATAACAAAAACGAAATCTTTGAAAAGTAGTAATTTCTCAGTCTTCTGTAAAATATACTGATCTACAAGATAGAAAAACTGCTTAGGCAGTAAAACATGGTCACCGTGTTGCAATCTATGTGATTTTGCATGGTTGATTGATATGTAATCAGGTTGTCACCACTATATGAATTTATGTCAAAAGTAAGCTCAGTCAGGGGTTGAACCATTTCTACTCTGCTGAACATTTTCAAGAAACCTCCTTAGGGCCAATGACATTGAGATATGTTGAAATAAAGGGCTTTCTTTCTAGCCGATGAGTGAAAGATACATTCTTTTTATTTTATCTGATTTTATTTTACTTTTCAAATGTAAGAATAGTTGATGTACAATATTAGTTTCAGCTATGCACCAAGTGATTCAGTATTTGTATAGATTATACTCCATTTAAAGTTATTATAAAATAATGGCTATATTTCCCTGTGCTGAACAATATATATTTGTTGCTTATTTATTTTATACATAGTAGTTTGTACCTCTTAATCCCCTGTTCCTGTTTTGTCCCTCTCCCCTTCCTTCTCCCCACTGGTAACCACTAGTTTGTTCTCTTTATCTGAGTCTGTTTCTGTTCTGCTATATTCATTTATTTTTTTTGATTCCACATATATTTAACAGTGATAACACACAGTATGTTTTATTTTTTAAATTCCACATACATTTAAAAGTGATAACATACAGTATTTGTCTTTCTCATGACTTATTTCATGAGACTTATTTCACTTATGACATTTCACTAAGCATATTACCCTCTGGGTCACCCATGTTGTTGCAAATGGCAGAATTTCATTCTATTTTTTGGCTGAGTAATATTCAATTATATATATAATTATATATATATACATGCACCACATCTTCTTTATCCATTTATCTGTTGATGGACACTTAGGTCGCTTCCATATCTTGGCAATTGTAAATAATGCTGCTGTGAACATTGCGGTGAATGTACCTTTTCAAAGTAGTGTTTTTGTTTTCTTCAGATGTATACCCAGGAGTGGAATTGCTGGCTCATATTGTTGCTCTATTTTTAGTTTTTTGAGGAACCTCCATACTGTTTTCCATAGTGACTGCACCAATTTACATTCCCACCAACAGGATTCCCTTTTCTTCATATCCTTAGCAACACTTGTTATTTGCAGACTTTTTGATGATAGACATTCTGACATGCGTGAGGTGATATCTCATTATGGGTTTGATTTGCATTTCTCTGATGATTAGTGATGTTGAGCATCTTTTCATGTGTCTTTTGGCCACCTGTATATTGTCTCTGGAAAAATTTTAATCGGATTATTTGGTCTTTTGATATTGAGTTATACGAGCTGTTTATATATTTTGGATATTAACCCCTTATCCATCATATCATTTGCAAATATTTTCTCCCATTCAGTAGGTTGCCTTTTCGTTTTGCCAATGGTTTCCTTTGCTGTGCAAAAGCTTTTAAGTTTAAGTAGGTCCCATTTGTTTATTTTGCCTTTGTTTATTTTGCCTTAGGAGACAGATCCAAAAAAATATTACTATGATTTATGTTAAAGAGTGTTCTGCCTATGTTCTCTTCTAGGAGTTTTATGGTTACAGGTCTTACATTTAGGTCTCTAATCCACTTTGAATTTATTTTTGTATATGGTGTGAGAAAATGTACTAATTTCATTCTTTTACATGTACCCTCTATTCTGTTTCATTGATCTTTGTGTCTGTTTTTGTGCCAGTACCATGGTGTTTTGATGACTGTACCTTTGTAGTATAGTCTAAGGTCAAAGAGGCATGATAACTCCAGCTTTGTTCTTTTTTCTCAAGATTGCTTTGGCTCATTCTTTTTATTTTTTTCTATTTTGACAAAGTATACATAACATAAATTTACCATTTTAACCATTTTAAGTGTACAGTTCAGTCACAATAAGTATATTCACATTGGTCTGCAACCATCACCACCATCCACCTCCAGAACTTTTTCATCTTCCCAAACTGAAACTCTGTTCTCATTCAACAATAACTCCCCATTGTCCTCTTCCCCCAGTCCCTGGCATCCACCATTCTACTTTCTGTCTCTGTGAACTTGACTACTATAGGTACCTCATATAAGTGGAATCATACAGTATCTGTCCTTTTCTGATTGGTTTCTTTCACATATCTTCAAGCTTCATCCATGTTTGTAGCTTGTATCAGAATTTCCTTTTTAAAGCTGAATAATATTGCATTGTATCTACATACCACACTTTGCTTACCATTCATCCATAGTGGACAGTTGTGTTTCATCCATGTTTTAGCTGCTGTGAATAATGCTTCTATAAACATGGATGTAGAAAGATTCTTTTTTTTTTTTAAGATTTAATTTTATTTATTTTTGGCTGTGTTGGGTCTTCTTTGCTCTGCACGGGCTTTCTCTAGTTGTGGCAAGCAGGGGCTACTCTTTGTTGCATTGTGTGGGCGTCTCCTTGCAGTGGCTTCTCTTGTTGCGGAGCACAGGGTCTAGGCATGTGGGCTTCAGTAGTTGCAGCACATGGGCTCAGTAGTTGTGGTTCGTGGGCTCTAGAGCGCAGGCTCAGTAGTTGTGGTGCACAGGCTTAGTTGCTCTGTGGCATGTGGGATCC
Organism: Delphinapterus leucas; assembly: GCF_059928025.1. Taxonomy (NCBI): domain Eukaryota; kingdom Metazoa; phylum Chordata; class Mammalia; order Artiodactyla; family Monodontidae; genus Delphinapterus; species Delphinapterus leucas. The sequence continues at coordinate 65,303,610 of NC_143137.1, read as the reverse complement.
TTCCGGACTAGGGATCAAACCCGTGTCCCCTTCATTGGCAGGCAGATTCCCATCCACTGCACCACCAGGTAAGCCCCAAAAGATTGATTCTTCAAACAAGCATTCATGCCAAGCATGCAGCTCCCCTCTCTCAGCTTACATTATTTCATAGAGACATGCCACAATAAACATTATAAAATTCACAGTTAATGGATGCTTTCAGTGAATTTTCTTTAATATATCAAGTGTCTAGCTGACTCCTCATTAAGAAAAAGGAATTTACTACTGTTGGGGGCAAAATGTCTGTCCCATTTAGTGTCTCTGTCTGGGAGCAATGGCCTCCTGAATGTAAACTCAGTGCCAAAGCCAAAACATTAATTTGTGAAGCTCAAGAATTGATTTGATGACACTGTTCTCTTCCCCAATGCCATTTCTATCAAACCTCCTCTCCCCCTGCCTAAAAAAAAAAAAAAAAAAGATATATCCAGGTGAGACCCAGACTCTCTCATTTAGTAAAATATACATGGGCCAAGGAATTCATATATTATATAAACGTGAGTTTCTCAGTAAGGTTACTCCAAATTATCCTGAGCACTGTAAGAGGATAACACTGAGAAATGATGAACCGTTCTATAACAAAAGGACAAGTATAGTTATGTGGTATTGCACCTTGGTTTTATTATCTGTAAACTATTATGTATACTCATGGTAGCTACCCTATGCCAGACACTACCTAAATGCTCTCTCTCCAGACCCCTCCTCCTCCACACCACCCCCACCCCACACATACATACACTATTGTTTCCTTTTTTTAAAACAGCCAGTCTTATGAATCCATTTCTTTTTTTTTTATTTTACTTATTATTTATTTATTTATTTTATCTATTTTTTGCTGCATCGGGTCCTGCTGTGGCACGCGGGATCTTTGTTGAGGCGTGCGGGATCTTTCGTTGCGGCAGGTGGGCTTCTCTCTAGTTGTGGCACCTGGGCTCCAGGGCACATGGGCTCTGTAATTTGCGGCACGCAGGCTCTGTAGTTGAGGCACTCAAGCTCAGTAGTTGTGGCGAGCAGGCTTAGTTGCCCCGCAGCATGTGGGATATTAGTTCCCTGACCAGGGATCGAACCGTGTCCCCTGCATTGTAAGGTGGATTCTTTACCACTGGACCACCAGGGAAATCCCATACACTATTGTTTCTTAAACTCTACGGGGTAGGTATTATTACCATCATTCCCATGGCACAAAAAAAAGAAGTTCAGAATGCCATCCAAGGTGACACAGTCAGTAAATAGGTAGCAAATCTAGGATTAGAACCCAGGTGCCCTAACCTCAGGATTTGTGCACTTAATCACTGTGTCTTTCTATCCCCTGAATTTGGGGGATTTACTCATATAAGTTCAGCATAATTTTGCAAATGAACCTGAGAAGAGCTGAGTTATTTCCTTTTTCAAGGAAATTATCCTTTGAAATTTTCTCCTGATTAGTGTTTCCTTTCACTCAAGTTATACTGTACTTGGCTCCATTTTATCTTCCACACAGACATTCCGTATTATTTCTCTCTCAGTGGTATTTACTACATTTTACACGTACCACTGGTATTTATAATTAGAGTACCATGCCTCCATTCTTTATCCTGCTTTTCAAAAATTAAAAAGTTTTAAAAATTTGAACATTATACCAAATTTTGATGAATCTCACTACATAATGTATGTTAAAACATTATTTTTATTACTTTTTGGTTTTCCCACAGTCCTGTAACTAATTTTTATTCAGTATATTCTTGCAGACTCAAGCCAGTTTAGATGAATTTACTACTGAGATCTGAAAAACAATTAAGTTGTTTTCAGGTTTTTTTTCCATCTTAACTCACTTACATGGAGGAAAATCTGTTCTCTGTTACAAGTCTATTGTAAACTCATAAACTGGTATTCATCAACCAAAACTGAAGGGGAAAATGAGACATATTATACTTTACATTGTATGCTCAGTGTTTGCTGGAAGTTAGGCAAGTGATGTTGTCCTCCAGGAAAGTATAAAAGTTGATTGCATTTCTACAGATATTGCTGGACAATAAATTTACAAAAAAGCCTGATGTTATTTAATCCTGATTATAACCATTACTTTATTTCTGGTGATTTCACAAATAGACTGAGAAAAATCGATGTTTATTTTTCTGTCCCAGTTTTATTAGGGCTTTGATAAGCTGAAACAAAAGATGGAGGCTAAAAAATCTCTGGGTTTTCAACCTGCTCACATTAAATTGTTCTTCCACGATTAGGCTTTAAGATGAAACTCATCTTCCACACCCACCAAAAACTTATGTTTCAGTTTTTTCCTGGAAGATTGGACACCTTTTCTGCATCTAAAAGGGGGCTAAACACAAGTTTTGCACAGCACAAAGAAATTTTTTCCAAGATGGACTAATACTCATACGTTTGGAAACAGTTTTTAAACTTTTAAATGGTAACTTATTTCAAACAAACTATAAACAATTTTTAAAAGAACTTTTTTTATACATTTGGGCACCTGCTGCCTTTATCACCATACATAGTCCATGCTTTAATCATCCAAATCTATAAATGGAACTGTGGCCTGAACCCTGATGCTCACCAGGACTCCAGGACTACCATCTGTTGACCAGTGTCTTCTTTCCCCTCAGGTACAGGCTCTAAGGGTGAAGTCTCAGGTGATGGATAAAAGGACTCAAGAACTAAGAATACCAGAGAAAAACTAGAAGAGTGAGGTTTCGTTTAAAGATGTAAAAAGATGAAGAATCGGTTAAGAAGAAGAAGAAGAAAAGGCCCCTTCCCTCTGCAGAGGCAACCACACATCTGAAGACAACTGTGGATTGGAAACCATCCCCAGGGCAACCCTGGGAGTCATGTAACCATGTGTTGAAAACTCCTGAGTCACTGGGTCACCACTGGACAACTGAGAGAGCTCTGGGAATCATCAGCAAATACATGATGACTGTGCCCACGTATTTGGAAAATGTCTAAACGCCCTCCAGTTCACTTCTGAAAAACCTGCCATATAGATAGAGGAAAAGAGCTACTACTGTCGCAGCAGTAATCTCTACTTCCTCCTTCCATCGTTCACACTGAGGCCGAAAGTGGCAGGTGCAACTTCTGAGAGGCACCTGTGGAGGCAAACCAGCAACCCCGATTACCAGGTGAAGAGTCCATCTGCAGGTATGATCAGGGGCCCTCTCCCTGCCAATAGAACCTTGCAAGCCTTCTTTTATTGGAGGTCCATCAGAACAGTTTCTAGGAATACCAAGTTTTCCTAAAGCATTTGTTAGAACAGCGAGACGCGGGATGCCCTTACATCCTGGGAGGCTTCCCCGAGAATGTGCGACTGCTGTTGACAACCAGGGTGGTGAAGCCACAGCCAGGACACGCAGGGTGCACAGCGGTCTCGGGGACAGTTGGGCGTGGCTTTCCGGCGGGTGGGCGGGGTTTGGGAGGGAGGAGCCACCAGGCTCGCTCGGTTATCCCTGGAAAAGACCAGCGCGCCCCACAGCAAGGACGCGCGGCAACCCTGAAAGGCGAGCAGGAACGGACTGAGTTCTGTGATAGGAGGGCAGAGAGGCTGCTGTGGCACCCTCCTGCCCGCACCCTTGGCCAGGGATCAGCGACGCCTTCGTCCTACCTGCGGCAGTAGCGATGCTTGACGGAGTCCGGGTGCTGACGCTGGCATTGATGCTCCTGGCCGCCGGGAAAGGTCGGCCAGGTAGGGCGCTGGCGTTAAGGCAGCGCAGGGGCGCCACCTGGGCCTTTGGAGGAGGGAGGCTAACTTCCCGGATGACACGTGGAGCGTGCCTGTGCATCTTTATGGCCGCATCTAATACTTGTCCCATACCAACCTCCTCCCTGTCCTACCGCCTTCTTTGAAATGGTCACTTTACAGCCTTGGCACTCTTCAGTTTTCCTTTGTGCACAGGCGACTGTTGCCTCCTATTTTTCTGCTCTTAAGACCCTCAGTCACTTTTTTGTTCCTTTGTTTCCTGCTGATATCCGCTCCTTAAGGTCCCTTTATTACCATAAGAAACTTTTGCTGTATCTCCCAGGCATCCTAGCGACAAATGGATCTGAAATATCCAAAAGGAGTTCAGTTCCAAACTGCACGATTTCTGCACCACTCCCTCCCGACCCCCGGAAATAATAAATTGATTAGCATTTTACCCCTACAATAATTCAGTAAGTTTTGTGTATGATATCTTAAGTTTTGTGTATATCTCTTAGAATCAGTTTTGCTACTGTAAAAGAGATCTCTGAGGAGCGAGTAGCTCCCCTCCCACTTCAATCCACGACGAAGAACACATGGTTGAAAACGCTGTGAAGTTAAAACAATATTCCTTAGCCCTTCCTGATGGTTTTGTGTTCACACGCATAGGAACATTAAATGAAAGGTGACTTGCTCTTATAAGTTTCCTTATGTTTTTCAGAAATAAATCTGATCTGTGTAAAACTACCCACAGCTTTAAAAAAGAGATTGTGTGCAACATTTATAAGTGTTCAGGATATAATTTTATTTTATCATCTTGTTGATCTTAATCTAGTTTGCTAAGGTAAGTTTGCTCTGTAAAAGAGGAAGGGAGAGCAGCATTCACCCTTAAAACTGTACAAAGAATATTAGAACACAATTATTTCCTAAAATGATAGACCTCAACAAGCTAGCATTGATCTGTGCCATCTTTGGTTGCTTACACATTAACTAGATCTTCATGAAGAACTTTTCAAAACATACATGTAATAATATATAATATGTACTTAACAACAGTTAGACGATATGTTTCCAGAAAAATGACCAATATTTATAAAGGAATTTACTTCAGTGTTTACTACAGATCACATAACGACTTCTTGCCCTATATAATAGCCTTGTAATCTCTCTACTAAAGGTGACTATTAACCATTGCCATGTTCTAAGCTCCTATTGTGGTAAAGTTGATAAAAAAGTTTATGCTAAACTTCTTTATGTTAATGTAGTAGAGATAAAAGTGGAGACAAATGGAGCATACTAGATTTTTTCAAATAGCTTTATTAAGATATAGTTCATATATCATACAAATCATTCATTTACAGTGTACAGTGGTTTCTTACAGGACACAGTGATCTATGGGTTTATGTATATTCAAAAATATGTGCAACCATTACTATAGTCAATTTTAGAACATTTTTATCACCTTGAAAAGAAACACCATACTCTAGCTCTCCTCCCCTTATACCCTCCTTCACCCTCTCCACCCTCCCAACTATAAGCAATCACTAATCTACTTTCTGCTCTATAGATTTACCTCTTCAGGATATTTTATCTAAATGGAATCACATGACAAATTGTCTTTTGTGACTGACTTCTTTCATTTAGCATAATGTTTTCAAGGTTCCTCATGTTCTAACACGTATCAGTACTTCCTCTCTTTTTGTGATGGAATAATATTCCATTATAAGTACATACCACGTTTTGTATATAAATCGATCAGTTGGTGAACATTTGGATTGTTTTTACCTTATGGCTATTGTAAATAATGCTGCTGTAAACATCTGGGTATAAGTTTTTGTATGGACACATTTTCATTTCTTTTAGAAATATACCTAGGAGTGGAGTTATTGGATCATAGGGTAACTCTGTGTTTAACCATTTCAGGAATAGCCAGACTGTTTTCCAAAGTGGCTGCACTGTTTTACACTCCTGCAGCAGTGTACAAGGGTTTTAATTTATCCACAGCCTCGTCAGCACTTGTTATTATCTGAAAAAAAGTTTTTTTATCTGAAATTTTTATTCTAGCCATTCTAGTGGGTGTGAAGTGACATCTCATTGTGGTTTGATTTGCATTTCTCTGGCGGTCAATGATGTCAGCAATTTTTCATGTGTTTATTGAACATTTACATATCTTCTTTGGAGAAATACCTATGCAAATACTTTGCCAATTTTTTAATTGGGTCATTGGCCTTTTTGTTATTGAGTTGTATGTGTTATTTGTATAGTCTAAATACAATTATCTTAGCAGACATGTGGATTTGCAGTTATTTTCTCCCATTCTGTGGGTTGTCTTTTCACTTCCTTGGTAATGTCCTTTGAAGCATGGAAGTTGCTAATTTTGATGAAGTCCAGTTTGCCTATCTTTTGTTGCTTGTGCTTTGTTGTCATATCTTGAAATCCATTGCCAAATCTACAGTCATGAAGATTTACCCCAATAGTTTTCCTAAGTCTTTTAGTTTTAGTTCTTGTATTTTGGTCTCCGATCCATTTTGAATTAACTTTGTATATGGTATAACCAAAGGGTCCAATTTCATTATTTTGCACGTGGATATCCAGTTTTGTTGAAAAGACTGTCATTTCCCCATTGACTGATCTGGGCACCCATCTCAAAAATCAGTTAAAAACCATAAGTACATGGGTTTATTTCTGGAGTGTCAATTTTATTCACCAATCTATGTCTCTCCTCATGCCACCACTAAACTTTCTTGATTACTATAGCTCTATAGTAAATTTTGAAATGAGAAAATGTGAGTCCTCCTGTTTTGTTCTTCTTTTTCAAGATTAGTTTAGCTATTCTGGTCCCCTGAAATTCCATATGAATTTTACAATTAGTTTGTCATTCTTTACAAAAGAGTCAGCTAGTATTCTGTTAGGAGCTGTGATGAATCTGCATGTAAATCTGGGGAGTATTGCCAACTTAACAACATTACATTTTCAGATCCACAAACATGGATGAATTTCCATTTAAATACTTAGGTCTTTAATTTCTTTCAACAATGTTTGTTATATTCAGAATATAAGTTTTGTGCTTTTTTTAAATTTATCCCTAAGTATTTGTTCTTTTGAAACTATTATAAATGGAATTGTTTTCTTAATTTCCTTCCTAGTCTATTTACTGCACGTTTAAGAATATAATTAACCACCCTAAGGCCCATAAAACTTTGGGCAACTCCCAGTTTCTTCCTTTGTGAAATAGAAAAGGTAATAACCTTGCCGGCTTATTTTAACACAGCAAATGTAGAAAGCATCTACTATGTGTAGGCATTATTCTAAGCACTTTAAAATACATTACCCACATTAAATCATTTAATTCTCACAATACCCACAGGATAAGTATTATTATTACCCTATTTTACAAGTAAGAAAACTGAGTCACATATATGCTAGGCCATTTACCCAAAGTCACATACTATTAAGTAGCAGAGCCAGACTTTGAACACATGCAAGGTGGCTTCAGATTCTAACATCCTTTAACTATTGGGCTATCTCTACTGCCCCTAGTGAATGAAATAGCATATGTTCACACAAAAATTTGTTCATTAAGGTCCACTTCAGCATTATTCATAATAAGCATAATAACCAAATGCCCATCAAATGATGAATGGGTAAACAAAATGTGTTATATCCAGTGGAATACTATTTGGCCATAAGTAGGAATGAAGTACTGTAACATGGATGAAACTTGAAAACATGGTAAAGCCAGAGACAAAATGCCACATATTATATAATTGCTTTTATATAAAATGTCTAGAGTAGGTAAATCCATAGAGACAAAAAAAATTAGTGGTTGCCAGTGGCTGGAGGTAGAGGGGAATGGGCAGGAGTGACTGCTAATGATACAGGTGTCTTTCTGGGGTGATGAAAATGTTCTAAAATTGATTGTGGTATACAACTTTGTGAATATGCAAAAAAAAAAAAAAAAACACCCCATACTGAATTCTACATTTAGAAATGGTAAATTTTATGGTATGTGAATTTTAAAAAAAGAATAAAATCACATTTTGCATCTTGATTTTATATCCTAAAGCCTTGCTGAACTTGTTCACTAGTGTTAATATTTTGTGTTTTTAGTGGATTCCTTAGGATTTTTACATAAAAAATTAGGTCATCTGTGAATAAAGATAGCTTTACTTCTTTCTTTCCAATCTGGATATCTTTATTTATTTATCTTGCCTAGTTGTCCTGGTTACAACCTCAAGTACAGTGTTGAATAGAAGTGGTGAGAGTGGATGTCCTTGTCTTGTTCCTGATCTTATGAGAAAGCATCTAGTCTTTCTCCATCAGGTATGTTGTGGCTACGGGGTTTTTTGTAGATTTCCTTTATTGGGGTGAGCAAATGCCCTTCTTCTGTTCCTAGTTTTTTATCATAATGTGTTAGATTTTTTTCAAGTGATTTTTCTGTGTCTATTGAGAAGCACATATGGATTTTGTTTTTTATTCTGTTAATATGGTATATTACCTTAATTCATTTTTGGATGTTGAATCAACCTTGCATGCCTAGGATAAATCCTACTTGGTCATGGTTTATAATTCTTTATCTGTATTTCTGGATTTGATTTGCTAGTATTTTGCTGAGGACTTTTGTGTCTATATTCAAAAGATACATTGGTTCATAGGCTTTTTTTTCCTGCGATATCATTTTCTGGCTTTGGTATCAGGGTAATACTGGGCTCATAGAATGAGTCTGGAAGTATTCCATCTTTTTCTATTTTTTGGAAATGTTTGTGAAGAATTGGTATTATTCTTTAAATGTTAGGTAGAATTGAACATTGATGCCATCTAGACCTGGCCTTTTCGTTTTGGATCTTTCTTTTTTTTTTTTTACTGATTCAGTCTTTTCACATGATATAAATCTATTTGGATTGCTTACTTTTTCTTGAATCAGTTTTGTACTTTGTCTTTTTAGGAATTTCTCAATTTTATATAAGTTATCTAATGTACTGGCATGCAACTGTAATAGTATTCCTTAATAAGATCTGTAGTAGTGTGCCCTGTTTCATTTTGATTCTAGTAAATGAGTCTTCCCTCTTTTTTTCTCAGCAAACCTAGAAGTATGTCACCTTTGTTGATTTTTTTCAAAGAACCAGCTTTTGGTTTCACTGATTTTTCTCTACTGTTTTTCTGTTCTCAATTTCATTAATGTCTTCTTTAGTTTTTAAAATTTCTTACCTTCTTCCTTTAGATTTAGTATGTTCTTCTTTTTCCAGCCTTCAGGCGAAAGATTAGTTCATTATATTGGGATCTTTTTCTTTTTTAATATAGGCATATATATCTATAATTTTCCTCTAAACACTACTTTAGCAGCATCCCATAAATTTTGGTGTGTTGTATCTTTCTTTTAATCCTTTTCAATGTATTTTCTCATTTCTATTTTCATTTCTTTGACCTCTTGCTTTTCTAGGTTGTTTAATTTCCATGTATTTGTAAGTTTCTTAAATTTCTTTCTGCTACTGATTTATATATTCATTCTATTGCAGTCAGAGAACATACTTTGTATAATTTTTATCTTTTCAAATTTATTGAGGTTTGTCTTATGGTCTAATGTATTGTCCATCCTGGAAAATGTTCCATGTGCACTCCAGAAGAATTTATATTCTGCTGTTGTTGGGTAGAGTGTTCTATAGATGTTCGTTAAGTCAAGTTGGTTTACAGTGTGTTGTTCTGGCTCTGTTTGCTTGATGATTTTCTGCCCATTTTTCTATTCATGTTGAAAGTGGAGTATTGAAGTCCCCAACTATTACTCTTGAAGTATGTATTTTTTTTCCCTTTGTTTCTCTCAGATTTTGCTTCATGTATTTTTGTGCTGTGTTATTAGGTGTATATCTTCCTCATGGATTGAAACTTTTATTGTTATAAAATGTCTCTCTTTGTCTCTAGTAACATTTTTTTTGTTTTAAGATATTTTTGTCTGATATTAGTACAGCCAGTCCAGTTTTCTTGTGGTTACTGTTTGCATAATGTTATTGTCCATCCTTTTACTTTCAGTCTATTTGTATTCTTTTCAAGAGCATTCATCCTTTAATATATAAAGGATGACAAAGTAAAGAGACTTAGCAAGTCCATCACTCTCTATTTGACCTTGCTTTTCAGCCTTTTGTGTTGTTGCAGAATCCATAATACAATTTTGAATATCAGAAGCTTAATGATTAACTTTTTATTTCTCACTGAATTTGGAGCTAAAAGGTGGTTTTTCTCTTTTCCACATCTTTGGGGAAGTTATACAATTTTTTAAAATTCACAGATATTTGAAATTCCCATAGAGCAATATACCAAAGGTTTTATAATTATAAACTCAGATATTATGAAGTGCCTGTCTTTAGGCATTAAGCGTATTCATCTCTTAAAAATACAATAATTTATTTAGTTTCTTAACATATTTGTCTGTCACCCAATTATGAATCTTAAAGCATACTAGTCTTAGCCGGTGTATTAACCAATGTATTAATCTAATACAGGTTACTTATACCTACAAACAAAACTAGAAAACTATTTGCATATTGTATCATTATGTATCTATTATTTATAACTTGACACGTTTTCCCAAAGTATCTGAAATGCAAATATTGCAGATTCTATTATATACTACCTAGCTTCTTTAAATCCTATTGAGAAGAAGACAGAATAAATAGAAATGTAAATGTTAATGTGTATTTTATATGTACTTTTGTTTTGAGGGAAAAAATTTTTATTGGACATCTGCTAGAAAGCTTTGCACATCATTCATGTCATGAAATTGACTGATGTGTGAAATGGGCTTGTAGAGTTATTCTTTTAGTACTTCAGGAGCTAGGCCCCCAGATTCCCAAATGGGAGCCCAAACCAGCCATAGTTAACTATATCCTCCCTTCTAGAGTTAAGGTTGTAATGAGATTTTTAAGAGTGTGGCTTATTCATTGCTAGTAAGATTTAAATTTTTCTACAGAGACCTTGAACATTTAATGAGTGACAAGTCGAGTTGGAGGGAAAAATTGTGAAATAAATGATACAAAATATGAGCTATTATTAATTATACAAATTAAGAATTTTCCTCTAAAATTAATATTAAATAAAAATTTTTAATTTCTGTTTAAATATTATACAGTTCTTAGTATTGTTGATGTCACACTGTGATTGCTTCTACATTTATGACATCTTTAGCTTTGGATTAGAAAACAGTTATTCAAAGCAGCAAAATCAGAGGAAATGTGAGAACTTCAGAAGTGCTTAGCAAGGAGAAATACTGCACAGAATAAAGATGGAGTTACTGACTTTTTTCCCAAGACAAAATTCTGTTTTAGGATAAGATCAGAGAAAATATCTCAATAATTTATACAAACCTCACTAGTAATCTCTTTTAAAATATTTTCCATAGTTTCTAACCATGTGCAATCTTCTGATATTGACAGGGGGTTAGAATTATTTCAAAATTAAATGAAATGATAGCACATCCTCTGACTTCTACCCACATACATTTTATAAAATATTCATCTAGTGTTGACAAATTGAGATTGTCTAAGTCAATAGAGCCTTTTGGGACATTTATAACTGGTGAAACTAGAGATAAAAGGAGGAAGAACCTTTTGTGGTCATTCCTAAAATCTTTTACTAAAAAAAATTCTTTAGGGAGATCTTTTATCTTGCAAAACAATACCTTTTTTACAGTTTAATTGCTGTAACTACAAACAAAATAAAAAGCAAAAACCTATATAATAAAGACAATTTTATAAGCTACATTTGTGAGACTGACATGCAAATTATTATCTCTAGTTTATTGTGCTCCTTATTAATTTGTTTGGAAACTGATTTTTGTTCATAAACTGTGTAACTTAAAATTATGTAATAAACATTTGAGAGTTTTGTTCAGTTAGATAGATTTTTTTCCATAGTGAGGTACTTTAGTAATGATTAAATTTTTCTTTCCCATTTCTATTTCAAAGATATTATCTTTACTATAGTGTTTTCCTTGAACAAATACAATATCTAATATTGGGAGATTTTCTGCCTATTGTGTCAATAAGACACTCCAAATAAGGACAGTTCCATGTGTTTCTTAATATTAGGGAGACAGCAGCCTCAAACAGGAGCTATATTTCCAGGATAACTGTTTTTATTGCCTCCTCTTCTCTTCTCTCTTCTTGCTGGGAAGAGATACTTTATGTTCTCTCTCTGCGGATTTGACAGAAAAAAGGTATCTTCCAGGCCAACTACTGCTCAGAAAATGGCTTTCCTAAAAAGTCTACAGAACTAGCTCTTTCTCCATGTTATTTTTCTTGTTCTTCCTTCAAAACTGTTCCCCTCTACCCCATTCATTTTCCTATGCTTAGAAATGAAAATGAACTTCACTACTTTTATATTTAAAAATAAGAAAAAATGTGAAAACTTTATATTTTTTCCTGCAGTAAAAAAATGCAGGAAACTTCACTAGGAGGGCATTTTACAAAAATTATATTAGCATTAAAAGTTTGGTTTAGTTTGTTGCATTCCAGGACCTGGCAGAGATGGGATTTGGGGGGGCACATGGCTACTGTGGCAGAAAGCAGGTCATGGAGGGTCAGTAATTGCATTCAAATCTGCAGGATCACTCTCAAGAGGAGTCCTTTAAGGCCTATGCCTTCTGATGGTAGGAATAAACAAATCCTGACTCAACAGCAATCAGCAATTTTGCCTGTCCAAATTAAACGAAAATAAAGTCCTTGAAGCTCAAATACCTCAAAAATACATTCTAAAGAGTTTGTTGATTGGCTTATTTTATTTATGGAAAGTGCATATTGTCATCTTTGTTTTACTAAGAGATCATGACATTTCAGATGGCCTTTACGTGCACTTGTAGGTTTATTTGCTCTGTTTTTGTTTCAGTAGTCAGTTTTAATCGAGGGCTGAACTATGTCAATGAAGAAAATACATAATATCATCTGTCTTTCCATTCTAGCTCAGAAGTGCTCTCCTGGGGGACACCAGTTTCTTCAGAGCCCTTATAGAAGTGTCCATTTTGACTCCCTGCGCCTCCAGCAATTAGCCATTCAAGACCTGATATGTCACCACTCCCTTTCTCCCTGATGGTATCGATTTCTCCTCTTTGACAGACCTGCTAAGATGCCAACCAAATGTGTTGAGGTATCAACTCACTAATGTGAACTACACGTGCTTTTTCTTAAGTATTTTTTCATATAAGGATTGAATCTTGTTACAACCAATTTATTTCTCACGCTGCAATATTATTTTAATTTTGCATCAAGATTAAGTTAATCAAAGGGAGTATTCCAAGGTTCTCTATTCTGACAATAATAGTAATAGTTAATGTAATGTTCAACAGTCCACCAAGTGTTTTAACTTACAATATCTTATAGAAGACAGTCTATCATCGTGATTTCCACCATATAATACAGAAAACATATTTTTAGGCATAACACACCTAGAGTCACCTGGATAGCAGGTCAGACAGCCAAGTTTTGATCACAGGCTGTCACTCTCCAGGGCTCAGGTACTTAACCTCAGTAACTTTCAAACAGTAAAATACTGCATATTTTAAGTGCTTCAGTTCTTGTCTGCTTAATAGAAGGATTATGTCTTAATAGAAGGCTCATTTTCCTTATCGATACCCACATTTTAAAAATTATGCAGAAGGGCTTCCCTGGTGGCGCAGTGGTTGAGAGTCCGCCTGCCGATGCAGGGGACACAGGTTTGTGCCCCGGTCCAGGAAGATACCTGCGCGTCCGGAACCTGTGCTCCGAAACGGGAGAGGCCACAACAGTGAAAGGCCCGCGTACCGCAAAAAAAAAAACCCTAAAAAACAACTCCCTTCAAAACACGTTCAGAAACAAGTTTTACATTAAACAAAGTTTATGCCATGTCTTAAGAAAAATATGCTTATAATTTGACAAAATGGGGTGAAAACACTGTCAAAAATCTCACTCCAGGGGCGAAAGGGGTAAGACACATCTACAAATATTTTTTTTTAATGTTACAAAAGAACTTATTTACAAAACAGAAATAGACCCACAGACATAGAAAACAAACTTATGGTTACCAATGGGGAAAGGAGGGAGATAAATTAGGAGTTTGGGATTGACATATACACAGTACTATATATAAAATAGATAACTAACAAGGACCTACTGTACAGCACAGGGATCTATACTCAATATTTTATAATAACCTATAAGGGAAAAGAATCTGGAAAAGAATATATTTATAGATGTATAACTGAATCACTTTGCTGTATGCCTGAAACTAACACAACATTGTGAATCAACTATACTTCCATTTAAAAAATAAATAAAAAATAAAATACCACATATCAGTGATTGAAATTGTTCTCAGTTGATAGAAGGATTTGGAAAGAGTTGTCAACTTTAGGATACTGAGTCTTCCAATCCATTAATACAGTATGCTCCTCTACTTATTCAGATTTTCTTTAACATTGTTCATGAAGTTTCATAATTTTCACCTTAAAGGTGTCTTATACCTTTTAATTTATTCCTATTTGTATTTTTATTGGCACTATTGTAAATACTATATTTTTTTTAAATTTGCTTCCTAACTGGTACTACTGTATAGAATTATAGTTGATTTTACATTGATTTTTGTACCTAGCAAACTTGCTAAATTCCCTATAATTCTCTATATATTCTTTTGCATTTTCAACAGAGCCAATCTTATCATCAGAGAATAATAAAAGTTTATTTCTTCCTTTCAATCCTTATAAATTAAAAATTATTCTCACCTTACTATATTGGTTAGGGTTTCCAGGAAAACGTTGAATAGAAGAAGTGATTATAGCTATACACATGGCAGTTTTTGTTTAGCACCACAAAAGACTGCTGTCTTTTTCAAATCCCAGTGTCCGTAATAAACTGTGGAATATTTTTTGTGTACTTACTACAACCCACTCAGGGATATATGGGATATTGTGCAGAAGGTAAGAAAACATGTGTAATACACATGAACTGCTAGTGATGGAACTCTGTGTGTTGGTGTGTTTGTGCCATCCTCTGGATGGGATGTATGGAGTTAATGCAAATCTCAGTAAGAGATTTGGTTTGCTATTATTGCTAAAATGAGGCTAAATTTCTGGTTTAAATTGGCCAGATTTGTTCAGGGTTCTTTGCCAAGATGTTCAAATCCTCAAAAATATTTGTTAATGTGAAAGTATCAACAGTTAATATCAGCAGTGATAATGTATACTGATACCATTTATCTACTAATAACACTCAATAAGAAGGACACTTCTCCTTTGTTGTATTCTTCCTCAAAGTCATAATCCCAGTCTAATCATGATCAAATTCATATAAACCCAAATTGAGAAACATTCTACAAAATATGTGAATAGTACTATTCAAAAGTGTCAAAATCATGGAAAACCATGAAAGAGTAAGAAATTGTCAAATATTGGAGAGGACTAAGGAAACATGAGTAATACATTATGAAGATATCCTGGATTGGATAACTGAAACAGAAAAGAACATTCATGGAAAACTGATAAAAACTGAACAGAGTCTTCAGTTTATTTAAGAGTAGAGTCCTAAAGTCAATTTCTTAGTTTTTTGGGTTTTTTTTTTGCGGTACACAGGCACCCCACTGTCGTGGCCCCTCCCGTTGTGGAGCACAGGCTCCGGCCGCGCAGGCTCAGCGGCCATGGCTCACAGGCCCAGCTGCTCCACGGCATGTGGGATCCTCCCGGACTGGGGCACGAACCCGTGTCCCCTGCATCGGCAGGCGGATTCTCAACCACTGCGCCACCAGGGAAGCCCCAAAATTGATCAAACTTTTAATAACTGTGTTGCTTTTATTAATGAATGGAGGTAAGAAAGTAACATTTTCGTTTGTTATTGTATTAATATTTGACTTAACATGAGTGGTGGGTGACTTAACGCTCTGCTTTTTTTGCAACACGTTACTGAGAAAAAATTGTTCTTGTCCAAATTACTATTCTTTTCTGTTTTCCATCTGGAAGGATTTTACCAGGAAAAAGCATGTTTGACACAATGCCAGTTTCTCTGCCATCACCTAGAAAACAATCCTATTGTAGCTGCTCAATGGACACTACTTCATTGTATCCATCTTCTAATCATCTGGAAAGTGTTTCTCAATCAGAGATTGTTTCAGCTTGCAAAGACCCCAAACATGTCAAATTCGCTTCCTTGATAAGAGCTAGATGTCACCTCTGAATATATTAATTCAGAAACTCCTGTCAGAGGAATAAACAAGCATACATCTCCAGAAAAAAATAATTTGGATTTCTTTCCTCAAGAAAAAAAGCATGTGAATCGAACCAATCTGGACTTAAATTTACAAAAACATCCTGGGAATGAAAAACAAGATGCATCAAAAACTTTGGACAAGGGGAGACATACACAGGACCAGGGTAATCACAGCCAAGAAACAAGGTGGGATCGACAAAACAGATGGAAACAGCAAAACTTCAGTGAGTTTCTTCCTTTGTTTGCTTTTCAAAGTCTCAGCCAAAATGACCTAGAAGAGATTACTTAATTTTTCCCCGAGGACCGTACTGAGGATGTCCACCAGGAGTTTGTCCCCATGTGGCCCACACCATCTGGCCACACCGAATACAGCACATCAGCACTATGTCAGCACACTCTTGCCAACTCCAGCATAGGAATGCACTGTCTTGCCTTTCTTGGGTGTGATAGAGATGTGTTTTAAGGATGTTCTCCTAAAAGATGATCTTAGCTGGGCAGA
Source organism: Delphinapterus leucas (assembly GCF_059928025.1). Taxonomy (NCBI): domain Eukaryota; kingdom Metazoa; phylum Chordata; class Mammalia; order Artiodactyla; family Monodontidae; genus Delphinapterus; species Delphinapterus leucas. Next base: position 65,287,190 of record NC_143137.1, on the reverse strand, counting down.
AGCAGGTGTGGCCCTTTTAGAAAATGAATGTGAAAAGAGGATTTTGGAAGAGGGGAAATATAACAGAGAAGAATACAGTAAGTCAATTAAAGACATTTTTTTGTCATTAAAATTCCCCAATTTATGCAGTGGCCATGGGCAGTGTATGGAATGGGGGTGTGCATGCTCCCCAGGCTTTAGTTCCTATGATTGCAGTGATTCACACAGTAAGTAAATACACTCCAACTTTGATCTTGTGTATGTTATTTAATTATGAAACCTTCTTTGTTCTTTTTTACCTTCAGTATCCTAACAGGCTTTATTCAGATTATATATGGAAAAGAACTCAAATTATATTAATCAATATGTTAATAATATTCCAAAACAGTCTCATCTTAGAATAAAAGCTGAAGTACTTATAATGGCCTATAAGACACAACGTGATCAGGCACACAATATCTCTTGAGACTCATCCCCTACTACTATCACCCTCACTCATTCCACTCCACCCACTTTGGTTTCTGTGCTGTTCCTTACAATGCCAGTTCTCTTGATCTCAGGGCCTTTGCACATAGCTGATCCCTCTACTTGCAGAGGATAATCATTCTTCTAGAACTCAAACTTAATATTTTTAAAGCACTGTTTATATTTTGCTAATTTTACTAATATGCTTAACTTTTTTCTCTAACCTATCTAAATGGTACAAATTATTTTGTCCCAATATATTAGAGAAAGACATTTCAAAAAGTCAATTTGATTCTCTTAACTATTAAACCAGTAACTCCTGATTTTGCTCCTACCACCACCAATCTGCCCTTTTCCATCTCAGTAAATGCAAACTTCATTCCTCTAATTGTTCACATTAAAAACGTGTAGTCACTTTGACTTTTCTTTTTATATCAAGCCTCATGTTTGATCCATTAGCAGCAAATCCAACTCTAGCTTCAAAGAATTTCATATCTTTCCCTGCTATCAACTTAGTCCAAGCCACTATTCTCTCTCCCTGGATTATTATAGATTCTCTCAAAGTTTATTCTTCATGCAGCAGCTAAAGTGATTCCTTTGAAATGTAAGTCAGATCGTATTACTCCCCTGCTTAAATCCCTCTGTTAGCTCTTCATCTCCTTCAGCATAAAATTGGCAGGCCCTACTATGGCTATGGCCTAGAAGATTCTGTGTAGTCTGAGACTCCTCTCTCACTGAATTCATCTACCACTGTCTCCATAGGTCATTACTTTCCAGAGTTCTCTAGTGGTTGCTTTGCTGTTCCTCAAAAAAGGCCAAGCCTGCTTCTACCTCGGGACATTTGCACTTGCTGCTCCCTCTCACTGGCACGTTCTACCACATATCCTCATGACTGACTTCCTTCTCTTCTCTATTCAAATATCATATTATCATAGAATCCTTCCATCGTCATTCTAAATAGTTTTTCTCACACAACCCCATGGCCTTTATCTCCCTTAATATAGTTAATATACTTTTTCCCCATTACATAAAAAACGCTTATGTGATACACTTTATATTTATTTTTTCATTGGTTTATTTTTTTGTCCTCCCATATTAGAATGTAAGTTACATGAAGGCAGGGACTATTTTGTTCATTATATATCTCCAATATTTGGAATAACACCAGAAAAACAGAAGTTGCTCAGTAAACATTTGTTGAATATATGAAAGAATAATACGTGTTTTTAAAATTTTTTGTAAATATTTTAGGGTTCTGAATACATGTAACAGGATTTTTATATCCTATTGCTATTAAAGTTATATTCACTTGGATTTTGCCACTACTTAGACAAAGGACTCAATTGTTTTTATACTGCATTTATCTATTTTGACCACCAGATCTTGCTCATAGAGATAATGAATGATCTTACCAAGACCAGAACCACAGAAATAACCATATGAAGGTCAGTTAACTCTGACTGATAAAAGAAATTTTTTCTCCTATGACTGAGAAGTACACCTAAGATTATGGTAGCATGTAGGACAGCAATAATACACAAAAATATCAACAATACTGGGACAACAGCATGCACAAATTTTGATAATTCTTTTCTAAAACAAATTAAAAAAAAGAATTTTAATACATCACATTGCTAAGTACACTATATTATTACAAAAGCACTTTTTCTATAACCTATCTCTATGACATAAAGCAAAATGGTAAAACCAAAACATAGGCCATGGTAGGAGTAATTTGTTAGTACTCGCACTTATTTGGTATCAAATATTATTAAAAAATTAATTAAACCTGTATAGTTAGGCACTGGTAGTATCTGTAATGCTATTTCTATTGAGTTGAATAGTAGGTAACACTTCTTTTAATACCAGATCACTCTTAACATGTAATAGTTTAATTAATGTACTAAATATTATTGGGGGTAGACTTTAAAATATTAGTTTATATACGCATTTAATTTTGGCCTTGAAAAATAATTAGTTTTTTTTCTGGAATTAAAGCAAATATGTCCTATTTTAAAATCGTTTTTTCCAAAGACAAGGTTCCTGAAATTATAGAACTTGAGAATGCTGGTTTGTGTAATATTCAAAAATATAACTGTATGATGGTGAGAGTTTTTGGTCAAGGCTTCAAAGAATCACCTTCAATTAAATGTGAAGTTACTAAACTGAAGGTATGTTAATTATAATGTTGAAAACAATTAAGTTTATGAGTTATTCAGATTAATTTTCTTAGATTAATTTGGAGTATCAATTAGCAACATAATCCCAAAGGATGTCATATCCTCAGAGAGCTGAACAGGAAAATTATTAAGTTGCTTAACCTTAAATCTTCCCTATTTGCCAACTCTATTAAACTGTTTTATATAATTTTTATTGAGGTATTGACTCACTATTTAAGCCATAATCAGAAATTAAAATAATATCAAACTTGATATATAAGCTTCTGTATTTACTGAAATGTAAAAACACAAAGAATGGAGGTCATTTTTATCTAAGACTCTGCATGAATTATAGGATTTAGAGATAGGAACAATTCCCTTTTACAAACCAAAAAGTTCGGACAAATTGTGCTCATCCTTTATATTTCCTTTACTATGGATTTCATATGGGAGAATTACCAAAAAAAACACAAAAAACTGTTTTTCTTTCTTGAGACCACCAAAGACAGACATGATCACTCAGTTTGAACATTGGTGTATCAAATTACACTTTTTTTTTTAACATCTTTATTGGAGTATAATTGCTTTACAATGGTGTGTTAGTTTCTGCTTTATAACAAAGTGAATCAGCTCTACATATACATATATCCCCATATCTCTTCCCTCTTGCGTCTCCCTCCCACCCTCCCTACCCCACGCCTCTAGGTGGTCACAAAGCACAGAGCTGATCTCCCTGTGCTATGCGGCTGCTTCCCATTAGCTATCAGTTTTACATTTGATAGTGTATATAAGTCCATGCCACTCTCCCACTTTGTCACAGCTTACCCTTCCCCCTCCCCGTGTCCTCAAGTCCATTCTCTAGTAGGTCTGCGTCTTTATTCCCGTCCTGCTCCTAGGTTCTTCATGAACATTTAAAAAAATTTTTAGATTCCATATATATGTGTTAGCATACGGTATTTTTCTCTTTCTGACTTACTTCATTCTGTATGACAGACTCTAGGTCCATCCACCTCACTACAAATAACTCAATTTCGTTTCTTTTTATGGCTGAGTAATGTTCCATTGTATATATGTGCCACATCTTCTTTATCCATTCATCTGTTGATAGACACTTAGGTTGCTTCCATGTCCTGGCTATTGTAAATACAGCTGCAATGAACATTTTGTACACCTTATTTTTGATGATTATTTATATGGTCTTCCTTTTCTTTATTTAAGTGGAATTTTATTTTAAGGAAAGCACTTTGAATTTAGACAGTACTTATTACATGGATAAGATAAAAACTTAAAACAGAAAATCATATTTTGGCATTGTTTTTACCTTTTCTCTAAATTGATTCTGAGATTGAGAATTTAAGGAGGAAATAACTTTTGTTTGTGTCTTTATCAAATAGTTATACACAAGAATTATGTTTATTTCCTGATTTTATGAGCAGAGCCTTTCTAAATGAGCCATGAAATATTCTAACCCCAATGAAATAAGACACATAATAGAAAATGTAATATATATGTATTATTTCATTCACTTCAAAGTCGCTCAAGAGAGTTGTCATTACATTGTTCTTGGCAGAATAAACCATATGACATCACACTATAATTAAGCGATTTGACAAGAGAGAATTTTATAGGTTTATATTTTCTTGGAAAGTACATTTTATTCTTACTTTCAGATTTATATTTTCCTGTGATATTTTTTCTCATACTACTTCCCTCCTCCAAATAGCTTATCAATAAAGAGTACACTCTGGAATTCATTAACACTATACAGAACTATAGAAAGGAAGAAAATATATTCACTAGCCAAAACAATCTTACATAGATTAACTATTTTCTTTCTCACCCCATTTAGAATGTTTATGTATTTTATTTGTAATACAATTAGGCTTATTTTTTAATATTTATATTCCATTTTGAATTTCCTTCACACTCTGGTTGATTTTAGTTTTATACTTATTTGGAAGGTATGTGAAATATTATCATGGTTCTAACACTTGATGCCATACAACAGGTATACAACACAGAGAAATGTCACTATCTTCTCATCCCTACCTCCCTCTTCCCATTACCCCTTCTTTCCATCCTGTTCCCATCCATCCCCTGAAGGTATCCACTCTCATTATTTTCTAGTTTTTCCTTACTGTGTGTCTTTTGCACAAAGGAGAAGGTAAATTCCTTCTTTTTTTATATGAATACTAGCACATTACGTATGTTCTTTTCTACTTTTGCAGTAATAATTTTAGACAAGTTTTTAGCCAGAGCCAACCACCCAACCATTTCCTTCACTCTCCCCCAAAGCTGCTAGGACTTTACAGAATCCAATTTTTAAACAACTTACTTATAGGATTAAATCCAAGTTGTTATCCTAGAAACAAATGGCCCTTCATGATCCAGCTCTTGTCTGTTTTTGGAGGCTTGAACTTCCTGCATGTGCTCTAGGAAAATCCCATGCTATTTCATGCATCGCTGTCTTTTCACATGGTGTTCACTCCAACCTTGCTAACTCGCACTCACTCTGTTTCTGCTTCCAGTGTCCAAATGGCAGTCTCCTTTTTTACCTTCAAGAGAAGTGCTGTCTTCTTTTTCAAAGCCTTCGTGACTGTGCTGGTTAGACTTAGTGGCTTCTTTCTCTCTCATTACACCTTATTTGAATCTTGGTTATAGCAATAAGAAAATGTTTTATTGTTTGTCTTTTCCTCTGTGATCTCTTTTCATCAGAATATCCTCAGTACCTATAGATATTCCCAAAATATTGATGAATGGAAAAGAAATAGAACCCTGTTTATTCCTCATTTGGGGTAGGCTCTCCACACAGAGGGGTGGAAATAACCCCTAAATTCCCAGTCATTGCCTGGAGTCTTGTTTCTACACACAAAACCAAGAGACCCTGTATCCATCTAAGTGTCGACATCATGACTACCCTGAGACATTGTTGTCATTCCCCTCTGCTAGAAGGGAACCACTGATATATCTGCTAGACCAGACTGTATACACTCCCTTAAATATGGAGATTTGTTCTGGGGCTCACTCTTTCAGCAACATAGTTTCTACTAGCCACAAACTAGTGTGTTCTTGCCTTCCATTCTTTTTCCTGCTGACCTACAATATTGAAGCATCAGCACACTTACTATTTCCGAGCCACTGAAAGAATTACACAGTCATAAATTTTTTTAAAATCTGAATCTAAATTTTGGTAATAAGATACATCTTTTTAGTTTTCTGTGTAGTTATCAGTACCCAGAACATTATCCTTGCTTTTCTTCTTTAGACAACAATGCATTTCAATACTGAAAAATAGTACTCAAAGTTTAAATATGATATGCCATTGAGTTATTAAATAGGGTGAACTGGTTAGAATTTATTTAGTTTAAGTTACATAGATTCAATTGAACTAGCTTGAGCAAAAATGATATTTATTATGAGGATAATGCATTTTTCACAGAATCAGGATAGAGTATGACTGCTGAATTCTCAGGAAAAAATGCTTAAACTTGGGACTTGAACACCACGAAGACTCAGTTTGTCTGCATATGTGTGTGTGTGTGCGTATGTGTGTGTATCTGTCTGTCACGGTTCTGCTTTTCTCTGTTTGTGGGCTTCATTTTTCCCTTTCACTAGATATTAGCTTTCTCCACATAGTGAAAAATGTGGCCATCAACAGCTCCATAACTTTTTATTAAATAAATTGACTTATTTATTTTTGTCTGTGTTGGGTCTTCGTTGCTGTGCATGGGCTTTCTCTAGTTGCCGCGAGTGGGGACTACTCTTCATTGCGGTACGTGGGCTTCTCGTTGCGGTGGCTTCTCTTGTTGCAGAGTATGGGCTCTAGGCGCGCGGGCTTCAGTAGTTGTGGCACGCAGACTCAGTAGTGGTGGCTCACGGGCTCTAGGGCGCAGGCTCAGTAGTTGTGGCGCATGGACTTCGTTGCTTCGTGGCATGAGGGATCTTCCCAGACCAGGGCTCGAACCTGTGTCCCCTGCACTGGCAGGCGGATTCTTAACCACTGCGCCACCAGGGAAGCCCAGTGCTTTAGTTTTATAACAGTTTAATTCTGATCTGTTTTTCATGTATACATTTACAGTTGAAACACAGTTTTTAAATGAATTTACTACACATACTGTGGTTCTCACAAGGTCTGACAACAGTGTAACTAAGGAAGAAGATGGTAAAAATGCCAATCAGGGGCTTCCCTGGTGGCGCAGTGGTTGAGAGTCCATCTGCCGATGCAGGGGACAGGGTTCGTGCCCCGGTCCAGGAAGATCCCACATGCTGCGGAGCGGCTAGGCCCGTGAGCCATGGCCGCTGAGCCTGCGCATCTGGAGCCTGTGCTCCGCAACGGGAAAGGCCACAACAGTGAGAGGCCCGCGTACCGCAAAAAAAAAATATATGACGATCAGAAGGAGAGGAATGTTAGGCCAACAAATGGAAATGCCTCTAGTAAGTAATGGTCTTAGTTAAACTCTAATGACAAGTAATACCTCTCATTTGTTTTCCAGAAGATTACCGTATTTACTCGTCAGGAATTTTTACTTTCAAAAAGTTCACCTAAGATTATATAATGCAGTTTACAAATTATTCTTTTTCTTGCTAATCTTTTGAATCCTCTGGCTTATATTCTAGAAAAGTGATTCACGTTGTGTAATGAGCAAATTATATCATTATTTAAGGTGATTTCAGAGAAGCTTATGGTTGGAAGTGACCATTTCAAACTTACATTCTATAAATCCCTGGTCATTCATCATCTACTCAAACTCTAAACGTATGAGCAGCTCATTATTTCATAAGGCCTTTCCTTCTTCATAGTGTTTTCTTTATAACTCTTTGTTTTATTCAATAATACTCTATTACTGTCTTCATAACAATCTTCCACATTTCTCATTACCTTTCTTTATGCCTTTGCATACTGTAATATCAGCTGTTTATCTTGCAAGATATCATTGCATTTGTTCATTCTGCAAGGTGTTGCTGATTATTGCAATATAATAGGAAAGCTATCTTGATTGTAATGTTATTCATGCATCTGGTTGCCTTACTAAATACTCTTATTTACACTATTTTTTATAGTTGAGTCTCTTCTTGATTTTATACGTAAAACATATTTTTTGCAAATACTGAGTTTGTCTCTCATTTACTTTCTTATAGTAACTAAGATTTAGTCTGTATTTATGATGTGCCAGCATTAGGAAAATATTTTTAATATATTATTTCATTCGATCCTCATAATAGCTATATATAGTAACTCTTCTTATTTCCATTTTACAGATGAGTAAACAGAGGCACCTATGGGTTAAGCAATCTGTTCAGATTTACAGAGTTTGTAAATTACAGAGGCAAGACTTGAACCTGAGCAATCTAATGGACCTGTCCCAGCTCTCAAACTTAGGCTGTGATTGTAGTGGCTGAGACCTCCAGTTCAAAGTGTGTAGGGATTGGAATAGCTTTGTTTCTTAATGGTTTCAATGGGAATTCTTCTCATGTTTCACCAGTGAATATGATATCACTGTAGGTTTCTGCTAGAATTTTCCTTTCACTGATTGCTTTCTCAGAATTCTCTCTAGTTTTAAGTCATGAGTGGGTTTTACATTTTATCAAATGCTTTTTCAGATCAATTATTACTTGCTACAATTTCTGTTAATGTTTCCATGGATTAACTTTCTCAGAATGTTTTGAACAAAAAAAATTGATGTATCAAATTACTTTTTAACATTATTTTATATTATTTTCTTCACTAATATCTTGATATAATTATGTTAGTTGAGATACAAGTCTATTTCATCCTGATGTGATAATATATTACACTGCTGCACTTGATCTGATTTAAATGAAATACTAGTATTTCATTTTAAATTTTTATGTATTTTCATAAATAATATTGGCTATAAGATTATGCCACTCTGACAAAATGTTTATGTTTCATCTCTTTGTGTGTGTTGCAATAGTTTTGTAAAATATTCTCTCCTTGAAATTTGGTTAATGTTTTTCCATTAGATAAGCTGTCCTGGCATCATTTTAGGAGGTTATTTTAGATTATTTTTCTATTTCTTTCAAAGTAATTTTTCTATCATCTACTCTATCTCTTCTTCAGTCAACTTAATCATTTATATTGTGCAAAAAAATCATTTGTCTCATTGAGGTTTCAAATTCTTAGTTTAAAATTATATGTAGTATTCTTATATGTTAAAATTCTTTTCATATATATAGCTTTTTCTGTTTTCTCATCTTCAAAGTAGTTTAGTTATATCTTTCCATTGTTTTTTTTCTGGATAGAACTTGCCAAGGGTTATCTATTTAATTGTTTTTTTCAAATAATCATTGAAATTTGCTTTTCTGTTAATTATCTGTTTGTAACTTTTCTTTGACTTTTTGTTGATTTGTAAGGGTACTTTACATATTCTGGCCACTGATCCTTTACATAATGTGTACTTGAAATTATCTTTTTTATCTCTATGGCTTGCCTTATCTATGTTGTCTTTTTATGCAGAAATATTAAAATTTTACGTAGTCAATATACTGCTTAATATTCTGTGTTATCTTGTATATCCAAATAGATTATATAAGTTCCTAGAAGGCAGGAACCATGTGATATCTTATTGCTGCACAAATCTTAGTATAGTGTTTATACAAGTAACAGACATTAAATGAAGGAATGAATTACCTAATGTTAAATACTGTGGGTAGAGCAGAGCATTAACAGATGTTATTGACTAACATTTCTTTTTCTTTTTTTGTTGTTTAGACATAAATTTGCAACAACTATCAACAGAACATTCACTAATTGATGCAAGCTCTATCCACAGTTCTGCAACTATGAAAAAGTTCTTGGATACAACTGACATCTCACACTTCTCATTAAAATCAGTCACAACTCTAATGAATCATTCAAAGAAGGCTATTTCCCATCAGATATCAGATTTTGAACATGTGGATCATACCCCCAGTACAAACCTCAGTCTGGAGGAGTTGGAAGTTCCTACAAACAACCGTAGTTCTTTAAGCATTAACCTGAATAGTTCCCATGGCGAAATAAAGGATGTTATCCAGGGCAGGATCCATCCAAACAGAGGCAGGAGGATATAACTCTCAAACTAACAGGTCTCCCCAAGGTTACACACAGTATAAGGATGGGTGTGCATCATCACTTACTAGAGCCATCGATATTTTGCCAGAAAAGCCTGGATTGACCAAAATATTAAGTTGTGCTGAATCCCCTTGCTTTCTTGGTGTTTCCTGCGTGCCAATCAAAGATGGGCACTTCCAATGTGGATGCTGCCCCTTTGGATATTACGGAGATGGTATCAAATGCAGAGGTAGTATGAAAACTCTTCAAAACTAACAAAGAAAAGAAAACTATCCAGTTCACGTTTAAGTACTTAAGAAGATTTGCTCTTCTATTGATTAATTTTTGTTTACTCTATTTAGTTCACTAACTTCTATTCATTTTATTTATTATTTGTGCATATTCTCTTCACATTTCAAAAAAATAATATTGATGTTTCTTAATTTTTTTCATAGTTAATATTAAATAGCATTACAACTATATAATACATTAGAAATATATGTATTAAGTATCTACTGTGTTTTAGGGCCTTTGGAAAAAATTTTGTATCAATTATGTCATATAATCCACAAGGACCCCACATACTGGGCATTATTTTTCCCATTATACAGAAGAGAAAGCAGAGCCTTACAGGGCTAACTGACTTTCCTGGCAATAAGCAGCTAGATATAAAATAATGGTGTGAATAACACTGTGGTTTGGGTTCTTTTCATCTCACAGAGGGTATTTAGCACTTTAAATTACTAATTCTGGCATATTTGCTTATTTGTATAAACTAGGTTTCTCTGTAATTCCTCCAGCACTTAAGAATAAAACAAGTTAGGCATCACTTTAATTTTGAAAGGAGTGTTTACTTCTTTTCATAATCATCAGCATTGTTTTCTTTGATACAAATCAAATTTCTGGCTTAGAAGCTACTTTTTGTTGTTGATATTGTTCTGTTGTTATTGTTTTGTTTGTGTTTTGATTTGTTTGAGACCAACTTAAGCAACAAAGCTGTTGGAGTATTCCTTTGTTCTCAGTTACCTAGAGGAACTTCATTTTTTCTTTCTTCTGTAGGAATAATGATAATAACCTTCAATTCTTACATGTTTATAGTATAAAACTCCTTATTATTAGCAAATAAAACAGAAAAAAACCTCATGCATTTCAGTTACCTCAGGAAGTGTTAAATGACTAATAGTTAGAATATGTCAGGTTGTTAGAGAAGCTTAAGAAATACGAACCTATAAGCTTATGATGTGGTCCTGGCATCTTGCTGTTTTACGTTCTGATTATCCCTGCCATTCACCAACATTTACCTAATTGGTATCTGAAACTTCATTGCTCTCTGAAAGACTGTAATTCCATTTATGGTTAGCAGCCATCTCCAACATCAGGTTTTGCTATGGGAGTAATTTCCTCATATGGTATGTTTTTCTTACCCTATTAATCATTTACCTCAGTCATTCTAGTAGTAAAACAAATATAAGGGGAAAAAATAATTTTATGGATGTATGCAGTCGTTACTGTTTAATAGCAATGTCCAAAATTTTCAATTTCAGAGAATTTTACTTTTATTATACAATTAAGCTTACGGGCAATGTGTACATACTGTATCTGTAATTCAGCCTTTTCCCTTGATTTCTGCAGCCATTTGTAGGCATCCATGTGGAAAAAACAGGGAGTGTGTTGCCCCAAACATATGTGAATGTAAACCTGGTTACGCTGGTTCTAACTGCCAAACCGGTAGGTACAGCACTCATTAGTTTGCATGGATAATTGATATTTCTAAACCATGAGCTTTATTCTATACAGCTATATGTCATCCTGATTGCAGAAACCATGGAAAATGTATTAAGCCTAACATTTGTGAATGCCCCCCAGGACATGGTGGAGCTACCTGTGATGAAGGTGATAATTCAAATTAAAAATCAAATAATAAAGCCAAAATAATTCAATCTTTTCTTTAAAAACTTTTTAAAGATAATTCACATTTACTGTGTACATATTAATATATACTTATTAAGGCTGGTGAGGGAATCCAGGTTTGTTAATATTTATTAAAAATAATTTATTGAAGATTTAAAAAACTTAAATTTACAAAATCAGAGGGCCAAAGAGCAGTAGCTCACTCATCCTGGGTAAAAGTATCTTAAGAAATAATTTTTTGTTATATTTTTAGTTATATGGTACCATATCCCTAACAAATATTTTAGCTTCAAACAAAGGACACATGCTTATTGAATAACTTGTCAAGCATGGTTCCAAGAAACTCTTAAATACCAAATAATTAGAAGATATCAGGTAGTAGGAAGAAACCTAAAAAATGATTTTTAAACACATGTCTATAGCCATATAATTTTATTGCCTTGGTTGAAATCTTAAGTGGAGAGTTTAGGAAATGGCATTCCTAAAATGGATAATATTTTAAGGAAACAAATTTGTTATTTTTTAAATAATATTTTAAAAGAATATATTTTAGTAGATTGTAGATGTATAATTATTATAAACTGAGAGCGATGTTAAATGTCTTCGTGACAAGGCAAGACACAAATTAACAAATTACAGTAAACGGAGTGAACTAACAGAAACATTCAATATTAATTGCATATGAAAATAATTATAGGAATATAACTATCTGTAGGGCAGGAATGCCTAAGTCCAAGTCTCAATTTTCAGAAGAAACCTAAGATTGTATATTTCCATCCAGTTAACCAAAAGTTTTATAAACCAAAACATGCTGATGATTTATAGGTGTTTTTAGAGTGTGAACTCACAGTCAATCCCACAGAACTAAATTTCATGCTAAAATAGAACTGAGTGTACTATAAATTGCTCTTACCAGTAGGTTTTATGGTGGCTGTGCTTCATAAATATAAACTGACTTTTTCTTAATTAAGAGCTGACTTAACATAATCTGTGTCTGCAGAACACTGCAGACCACCTTGTCAACATGGTGGGACCTGCTTGGCTGGAAATCTCTGCACTTGTCCTTATGGTTTTGTAGGACCAAGGTGTGAAACAAGTAAGCAAAGCTCTCTTGCACTCTAATACAACTGCTCCTTTGAATAGCTGATTGCTTTAATGCTAACTGAGATAAACCCAAACGCTAAGCAAAAAATATACCTTCTTCCTGATCTACTATGACGATTACCATTCTGCCTACCAGTGGGAGCACTGGGTGCTAGTACTAAGATAAAGAAGCTTGTTCTTAGAAACAACTGTTTTCTTGACCCTATCCATAACCACTTCTTTGAGATAACAAGAATTCTAATTTGTTCGCTTGTATATAAATTTATCTCATTTAATTTATGTCTATGATTACTTTCATCAGTAACTAATAATTTTCCCAAATACCCAAATCTTGTTTACCATTCATCTGAGTGGGTTTCTACTTTCCCCGTGTCTATTAACAACAACAAAAATAACTGAACGTGAAAATTGGAAACCATTTAAAGCCAAAATATAAATTGTTTTTATCTCTCTCTGATCTTATTCATTAGATGATGTGATTGGCAGTTATGAGCAACTAGGTCATAACCAATAATATGACCAATTCCAAGCCTAATTTACCTTTCTTTTATTTTTATCCTGTGATCTTAGTAGTTTGTAACAGGCACTGTGAAAATGAAGGCAAATGCCTTACACCAGATGTTTGCCAGTGCAAGCCTGGCTGGTATGGACCCACCTGTAGCACAGGTAAAATCAGAAATATTTTCAATAAACATGTCGTTTAAAAGAAATTTTAAATTCATCAGTGTCCTAAGGACTTGCACCCAAAAACATAAAACTAGTCTGACAAAAACATAAAACTAGTCTGACAAAGTTTTTATTTCAGACAGATTTTTAAAACCCGATGTCTCATCTTCATTCTTTTTCTTCTTGTATTAGCCCATAGAGTGTATTCCAGCTTTACTGCTATCCAACCCAATCAATACTTTGCTTTTTGGCCTTTATTTTTCCCTCATCCGCTTGCCTTATAGCAGAGAGAGTCATATCTGTGTTGCATATTCAGGTCTCTTTCAAGTTTTTTATCACAACATACACATTCTATTTCATTAAACATTCAAGTAATTCTGAGTTAAGTGGACACCATAACATTATTCTATTTATTTCTCACAGTATCAGGCTTAATTCTTTGGCAGTGGTGTTTGCAATTATCTATGTTTAATTTAATCCATTAAGATCTAATGACTTTTCTCAACATATATTTAATTAAATGTTCATAGCTTGACAACTGTGTATGAAGCATGATGCAAGGGGGAACAAAGATCAATTTCATGTTTGTCCCAATTTCAAGTAGCATATCAGTGAAGGAGACATGGGATACAATTATAAAAAAGACTATGATACAAGTTGTGTTATAAGTGATGTAATAAATGCACAGCTCCTTGGAAGCAGAGAAAAGAGAAATTAATTCTGGCAAGTGCAGTTAAGAAGAAAATTGTGTAGACTTTGGAGAATTGGCAAAATCTGCATTGAAAAATGGAATTGGCGGTGACTTTCAAAGTGAAACAAATGTAAAGAAGGAAAAACAAAGCATGTTTTCGAAGTGTGCTAGGACTTAAATGCAGTGTTCCTATTTGAATTGGAAAGGTGACTTGAAGAGCTACACAAGGCTGCATGAAGTTGAGCAGATTACAGACTATCCTGTTTGTGCTGTTGAATTGCCTTCTCCTAACTTCCAATCATTTTTCCAGCTTACCGAGGGCATTCTGAATTCTAATCAAAGCCTCCACATTCTTAGCTTGGTAATATCTGTAAACTTAATGAACAAACTTTCAAAGCTATTATCCAGTTATTTCTCTTCTCTTATGTTTGGCAAAGTCTAAGTAACTATGGGTTTTACTGGCAGTGAAAATAAAATATTTCATTATGCACCATTTTGTACTTCAGTACAGCTTTCATTTTTTTTAAATAACAAAACGTTTATGGTCTTTCTTCCTCCTGCTGTTCATTAGCTTTGTGTGACCCGGTTTGCCTCAATGGTGGTTCCTGTAATAAGCCAAACACTTGCCTCTGTCCAAATGGATTCTTTGGTGCACAGTGTCAGAATGGTAATTACTCTTTCTTTATAAATAAAAAGGCAAAGGGAAAGTTAGACACAAACAGAGCTCTGATTAAGCACAAGATAAGTTTCAAAGGGAAGATGCTATTTATTTACTCTAATTCTTGTGCTGTTGCAGTTTTGGGCACCAAATGACCAGTTCACAGAAATATATGAGTTATTATGTAAAATGTTTATTTATTCAACATATGTTAGGCTCACGACCTTGGCACATTTGTAGGACCAAGATGTGAAACAAAAAGCAAAGTTCTCTTGCAGTCTTTCATGTGAAATGATGTAATTTTTGTTGCCTTCTCAGCAAAAATTTTTGATTTACTGTCAATCTAATGTCCACTGTTATCTCATGATCTCTCATGCTTTAGTTTCACTAAACACTTATGAAGAGCCACCTATGCACAGCACTGTGCAAGGTGATATGGGGACATAAAGATGTACCATTTTCCCCCCTCATGGCCTGTTATTTTAACACTTTCCTTCATAGTTAATGCTACAAGTTTTTTCAGAATAATGGGCATGACCTGAAGTTGAGCACATAGGCATGAAATAATGTCAGTAAAAGAAATTTTAAATGTATCTTCTGCATCTTCATATTTTTGAATGTATGCAAATATAGAGATTTTTAGTATAAAACATGTCAGAATATGTCATAATTTAACTCCTAAAATATATATTTTCTTTGTCTTGTTACAGTTTGATTTGCACTCCTATTTTTTTAACTTGGAGGTTAGCTAGGATTCTGAGATTGAAATTAATGTAGAGAAGAAACCATCATTCTAATACTAGAAATTTGAGCACACAAATGAGTTTTTCTAGTTCAGATTTCTGTTAAGAAACTAGGTTATGAAAATGGAAAGTTAAGACTAAATTAAGGCAAATCTTGGAAACTAGGAGACTTACTAAATGCATGTTTAAGAGTTTTAGGTAGGGTTTTGAGTGGAGAATATAAGGAGGTAAATAAAAAGCATGTCTATCATGCTATTTGCAGTAGACGTAAGATATAGTAAGAAAAGTTCTGTAAAATGTATATGCCAATGATATAACTGGGTAAAGCAGGGACTCTAAATTACTAAATTGAACTAAAAATTATCTAATGAACATATGTCATGTTATAGTTTTTGGAATTAGCAGTCTCTACAATTTCCTAGTGGCATGGATATCAGAAATTTACTTATAGTCTCCAGGCCTGACTTCTTTACTTTCAAGTTTGAACTAGACAGTTGCTGTCAAGTGCAAATGACACATACAGTGGACCACCTGCAAGTACAGTCAGCACATGGCTAGCTACCATTAAGTAATGGTATTATTGTCATAAGACATGTTACAGAAAGTGCAGAAGAAATGAAAACATGCATGATCTTTATTTTTATTAGATCACATCC
This sequence comes from Delphinapterus leucas, assembly GCF_059928025.1. NCBI lineage: Eukaryota > Metazoa > Chordata > Mammalia > Artiodactyla > Monodontidae > Delphinapterus > Delphinapterus leucas. The sequence goes on along the minus strand of NC_143137.1, from coordinate 65,271,104 downwards.
CCTTGTGAGGGACTGAAGGGAAGGGAAGATGGTATACACATGGAAAGCCAGTGAATAAAATTAGGCAGAATATGGTTAAAAGTAATATGAGGAGTATATTCTGTGTATTCTATAGGATTTCAAAAGAGGAAGATAGACACTGAGCTGGAAACATCATGAAAGGTTAAACTACTCTATTAATAAGCAAGACTTAAAATGTGTGGCTGGAGAGATGACTAAATATATCTTCCAGTTTCCTTCATCCCTTAAATGCCATGAACCCATTCCATACAGAAAGTGAGGCCAGATTACTTGGCTCATTTTGGAGTTTGGTGGAAGATCCATCTGAGGCCTGGAGAATCTCATGAATATATACATGAAAGTGGGTTTTCTCCTAAACCTCCTTTTCTTAAAATGTGATTGGGGTGGGCATGACCGAGCCCAAGTTTATGTCATTTCTCTATATTACTTTAATTATATATACTTTTCTGTATACATGTAGTATTTATCTCTACACTCAAGTTTTGTAGAGTAGATGAGTATTGATTATAACAAGGCTATCCATTACAAAAGGGTCTTTTATTCTTTTCAAGTTTTAAATTTCTAACCACAGGTATTTCCCATAGTGCTTTTGTAATGGAAAGAATACACCTTTCTTAATAAATAGAAATAATCTTAAATTGTATAAAGATTAAGAAGCAGAAAATGTAAGAGCATTTCTCCATAATAAAAAGTACCAATAAAAATGCCAGAGAAAGTAAACTCAATCATTAACCAGAAAAGGCTCAGTCTAAAATAGTGGAAATTATCCATTTGCTGAAACATTCAGTTAATATTGTTTTTATACGTAAGTACTTCATTATTTTCACTTATAAATCTATTTGAAATCAGTTGAAGTTTTCTTAGTGTTTGGAAATTTAAAAAGCAGCTATTAAAGATGGATCTAATTCAATTCAAATGGGGAGTCTGTCTACCAAGGCCCTATTACCAAAACCAGTTAGTTTGACATTCACTTTTAAAACACAAACTAAAATCCACTTAACCATCATTTAAGGAAAATTAAATTAAAAATGTATAGGCAGGTTTGCCTATGTATTATTGCTTTTTAAATAACCGCATTTAATTGTCATATCAGTAAGAAATATGAAGCAATAAAAATCCTCTCATAAAAGATTATAAACATTAACTTCTGAACTCCATGGAACAGAATCATATACATAGAAGATACTAGTACAGTGTATTCAGGATTATCCAATAAATATTCCTGACAAAACCAAAGATTTATTGTTAAAAAGATTTTTCGCCAGGCATTCACAGGAATAAGTCACATATAAAGCTCTGCCTTCGTGACCTGAGTAGGTATCCAAAAGTTAACTTCAAAGTTTTTTCTAAACATCATGTGACCAATGTTGAGTTTTTCTAATTTCCACAGGAACAGATATTCTTATTTTGAGCTTGGTTTTGACTTATTTTCTTGGTTTTTCCCAGGTCATTTCACTCTATATGCACTCTAATACTGAAGGCTCCACTGGTTATGAACAACACATTTCATAATTCACCAATACATTTCAAATTGTGCTAACCCACTAGCAACTTACAGCTATAAGCATTGTATTTTATGACTTAGAAAGGACGGTTTTAATGACTTGCAGTGGTGATCTTTTAATAACACATTTCTCTGCCTTATGTCCCCACAGATATAAGCACATGATGCAATATGTAATATATAATAATTGAATGCGTGATATTCACAGATTGCTGTCATGTGTTCCTTTAGCTATCTGTCACCCTCCCTGTAAGAATGGTGGGTCACTGCATGAGAAAAAACGTGTGTGCCTGTCCTCAAGGATACACTGGTAGGAGATGCCAAAAAAGTAAGACACTACTAAATGTGTTTGCCAACTACATGTAAAGCAAACATATTAAACAGCAAAACTATTGATATCAAAGAACTGATATTTCATCCCTTTACCTTAAGGTATCTGTGATCCCATATGCATTAATGGAGGATAGTGCGTGGGACCAAGTGTTTGCTCTTGTCTTTCTGGCTGGACAGGGAAACAGTGCAACACACGTAAGAGAAATACTCTTAAAATGCTGAAGTCTACATGGGAACATAAAGCAGAATTTCAGACAAAGAGCATTTTCCTTGTTTTCTGTTTCCTTGTTTTTATTTTTTTTATTTGTTCCTACTTTAGAATATATCTTTTCGAAAGAGAAAGGGTGAAATGCCAAGTTCTCTGAACTCATCCTTTCAGGTTAGTGGAGGTAGAGGATATCCTGTATTTTCCGGTCTGTTCAGTACAGTTGCCAGGATAAATGACAAGTCTTTAAGTCCTGGTCTCTCAGTCTTAAGTAGGAGTCAGGGGAAGGTTTTTAAAAAATTACTGATCCCTTGGTCCCATCTCAGGCCAATTCAGAACCTCCTGAGATGGGGTACCACTGCTTTTGAGATGATGGCAGCTCTCCTCATTCAAATGTTTTTTTTCTTTTTATAAATTATTATTTAAAATTAGCAGCTATTATAACGTATTGGCGAAAGTGTAAAATGAGAAGCAACATAAATGTCTAACAATTGGGGAAAAGCTTTAAGGGAAAAGATCCTTTAATCATTGATTTTTAACTGTTTCTCTTTTTTTAATGAAAATTTTTATGGTTTATGATAGGATTTGACTAGTAAATTAAATTATTAACTTGTTTATTTCTCTACTTGCAGCTATCTGCTTTCAGAAATGTAAAAATGGTGGTGAGTGTATTGCTCCTAGCATATGCCATTGTCCTACGACATGGGAAGGAGCAGTGTCAAATACATAAGGCTACAGAATTTGCTTTCTAGTCTATGTTCTGAATTTGAATCTATTATAATTATCAAACAAAGTATAGCTTTAGGAGAAATATATAGGGTAAACTAAGTCCCAGCATGCTGATCCATTAAAAAGAGAGTTCTAGAAATAAAAGGATATCATCCATTTCTATACTCATTTAAAAAAAGAAAGTATGGTATATTATATTAATATTTTGTGTGACACAGATAACTCCAAATTACGATCTGTGGGTTGCCAGTGAAGTTCTCTTAGGTGGACTGAAGAAGGTTTTTTTTTTATTTTAAAAGATCTTTCTTTTTCCTCCAGTTTTATTGCAATATAATTGACATTCTGCACTGTATAAGTTTAAGGTATACAGCATAACGATTTGACTTACATAAATCATGAAATAATTACCACAATAAGTTTAGTGAATATCCATCACCTAATACAGCTACAACATTAAAGAAACAGAAAAAAATGTTTTTTCCTTGTGATGAGAACTTTTACTTTCTTAAAACTTTCATATATAATGTATAGCAGTGTTAATTATATTTATTGTGTTGTATGTTACATCCCTAGTACTTATTTAGCTTATAACTAGAAGTTTGTATCTTTTGACTATTTTCATCCAAGGGGGAATTGGATAAAGAAGGTTTTAATATAAGTTTAAATGTTTTTCCATATTATAAGGTAGGTATATATCTATCATGGAAATTATAGAAAATATGAAAAAGTTTTTATAAATTAATCACTCCAAATTCCACCACCCAGAATCAGTTTCTGCCTTGATTTTAGCATTTTAGTTATTTCCGCTAAGTTTTAGTCATAAATTTTTACATAGATGGGATCACAGGGTATAAAGGAAAATCAAATTTAATGCAATTATGAAATTTATGAAAACTTGAAATAACATGTTAAAATATTAACAAAGATTAATAATTCAATGGGAAAAATGGAAAATCTCCTCAAAATATTTTCAAATGCTCAATAATTACATAATATCAAAACTGGTGATCCAAGTGTATTGTAAACTGAAATAGCACAATTGTAAAATGACTGTGCCTTTTTACTAGAAATACCTGCTCTGCTTTTCATGTATCAGAGATTCTGCATATAATTTTTATGACTCTTAGACTTTATTTTATTAGTAATTGCTATTATAATTTACACATTTCTCATCCTAGGAAAATATTTTCAAAGACTTCATTAAGTACTAGTACTTACATAAGAATTATGTGCTCAAAAATAAATAATTCTCATTGAAAGTTAGATGGGATAAAATGCTAGAAAAAAGAACTAGCAACCTCAGTTTGAGCTACTCATTCTGAAGAGAGTTTGTATGGAACATGAGAGAGAATGATAAGATGCTAAAAGCACATTAATGTGGAAATGTGCTCCAGTAATTGTGGATTAAGGTACTCTGAGCACAGCCTGAAGATGTGCACCCTGTTTTTGCACCTTGTGTTTGCACCTTGCACCTTTATGTGAATTTTTTGAAGTCCCCTTCCTCAAAATGCTTTACTTCCATCTGTCTGGAAACAGTCTAAATATTGATGATGTTATTTATAAAAGATGTCTTACTGCCATCTTCTGGAAAATTGTTGTAGTAAACATTTGAATCTATGATGTCTGTGATATGAACAGTGCTTCCTTAGCTGTGGAACCTTGTACATTACATAACCTGCTCAGCCATACACAATAGCTCTGGTGAAAACATACCTTTCAATGTTGCATTTATATTAAAGGGAATATTATTCTTGAATTATGCAAGCTTCCAATATGAGCTCTTGAAACAGATACCTCTCCCATGAAAAATAACTGTATTGTATATAATTTTATATTCCTATTTTTAGTCAATATTACTTAAAAGCATTTCCATGTCCTTAAAGATGTAATTTTAAATGATATGTTAAATTCCATAATATAAATACTATAATTCACTTGACCTTTCCTCTCATATTGAACATTTCTGTTATTTACAAATTGTTACTATTATAAGCATTTTTCTCTGTAGGTGGGTAGATAGAAAGAAAGAAAGAAAGAAAGAAAGAAAAGACAAAAGATAAACAGATACAGGTATTTAAAAATTGCATAGGGAGAGATTTTAAAGAAGAAATTTCTAGTACAGGTAGTGTGAAGATCTTTAGGAAGCTTCCAATAGAGTTGTTTCACATTAAACTTCCATTGATAGTATATAAAATTGTCTGTTTTTCCATACATTGGTCAGTACTGAATTGTCCCTTTTAAATTTTTGCTAAAAAAATTTTCATTAAAAAGCAAATTATGAATGCTATCATATATTACTGATTTGAATCTTCTCTCTATAGAAAACAAAAAGGTGTATTTTAAATACTTTAAAATGTAGCCAATGAAAATTTTGTTTGCTTTAATAATATCTTTATAAAATACTGAAACTGCTGTGTTGAGTTTGGGGGTGTTTTGTCTTTTGATATGTGTATGTATGTGTGTGTTTGCACGCTGGCTGCAGAAATACAGGAGTGCAATTGGTCATTCACAGATTCTTATGACTATTTTTATAGTCAAGTTGCTGAATGGCTTCAGACCACTGGAATAGAATATGTCACAAGCATTTATGTCAAAAGGTGGTAACTGTAAAAACTTGTGTATTGTAGCAAGCTGCTGTCAAAAGTGTCTTTATGGAGGCAGATGCGTACTCCCCAACATATGTTCTTGCTGCACTGGATATACTGGAGTCAAATGTGAAAAGAAAATACAGGTATTTTACATTTTAAACAAAGTATATGTTAGATATCGACATACGCCATCTACTCAGATATTCTACTTAGTGATTTTTACCTATCTGTTAATGTTTTATTTTCTTTTACTTCCAAAATAGAAAACATACAAGATTTTTCTATTTGCCCCCAAAACTAAAAGTAACATCATTCTTGTGTCATTATAGAGTTATCTTATTATTCAAAATTTTGATGTGCACTTAAGGAATTTCAGTGTGTAGATAACAACCATTAAACATAATGCAATATATCATGGCACGAGAGCTGAAAGAAAGCAAATATCTCACAATATGAATTTAAGACATTAATAATTTATATTTGGTCAAATACTAGGTAAAAAGACCACCTTCACCCTTTAAAAAAATTCCCCACTTTTATATCAATGAATCACGACTTCATTGATTTTGGTGGGTGCGTGTTTCTAAACATTTTCAGTGGATCATATGCCACTGAAGCCTTGAATATCCTCATTCTTTTCCCTGATAGTAGTTCTCTCTTCATTTACTCCCTATTAAAATCCATTTCAGGGAAAGCAATAAAAAATTCTTCATATCATTACAATTAGGATTTATTTGTATTTGGAAAATCAAGAAAGCAAAGGAAGAAGAAAGGCTTTCTTGCAGTTTCTGAAGTTGCCCCACACTTAACTTTCAAGGCCAGTGCTATGTAAACATCTGTTTTAAAAGTTTCTGTGATCATATCGGTACTTATAAAATGAAACTGAATTTTTTAGGTCTCCAATCTTAAATTTCTAAATATCAATAACCAAGATATTTTTTCTGTCCTAATTCCTACATATACCAGGGTGACTCTAACGATCACACACACACACACAAAAAAACAGTTGCAGCAGAACTCTCCAAAAATTTCTTAAAGTTAATCTGTATTAGATTTAATTTAAAAAGCAATTATAGGGACTTCCCTCATGGTCCAGTGGTTAAGACTTCGCCTTCCAGTGAAGGGGATGCAGGTTCCATCCCTGGTCAGGGAGCTAAGATCCCACATGTCTTGTGGCCACAAAACCAAAACATAAAACAGAAACAATATTGTAACAAATTCAATAAAGACTTTAAAAATGGTCCACATCAAAAAAAAATCTTTAAAAAAAAAACACAATTATATGCTATTTAGCACTTCAAAAAACCCAAGGGTCATGAATATCAAACTATGCTGGAGTATTATATTTTGAAAAATGATAAGGAATTTTCTTCCCGAAGCAAGATACTGAATCAGTCTGGCTTAGAGGCAAAGTGGATGTATATATATGTTTTTCTTCTAGCACTGGTGTTCATCCTGTAAGGATATGTCCCCCATTTTGAAAAAAACAAGATTATAATAGTACTATGGTTTGAAAACTAGGAAACAAAAGTTATTGACTAACTATTTGATCAGCTATTGTTGAGAAAAATAAATATAAAAGTTTGAGTTACCTGGGTTTGAAGGCAGCCTAAATATAATTTTTTTTATTTTATTTGAGATTTTTATGGCACAGAAAACCCTATGACCTCAAAAGCTTTTAACTCCACTTTGACAGACTAAACTAGGTTACTTCTCTATATTCTATTTTTATGCCTTTCTTTACTGCCTGAATCCTTCCTCATGTGATTAATAGCAGATCATCCTCATCCCCATTAATGTTGCTTCTGAGACTGCATCTGGAACCATATTAAGGAAAGAAGAACAGAAGGTCATGGGGAAGGAGAAGGAAAACAAAGCAAAAAGACTAGCCCAAGGACCACAAGTCCTGCTTTACTATAACCTGCTCTCCCAAGTTCTTATGGATTGCTAGAATTTCAATACAAGAGACCAAGAATTACTGGCTAGAAACAAAAGACACAAATAAAGAGGAAATGGGGAAGGATGGTGCTAAAGAGGGTGGGTTGATGAACAGCTTTGAGAGGTTTCATAACTTGCTGCCTAGCTGCTAAATGTACTTACCATATCCCTGCCACTTGTTTGCTCTGTGACCTTGGGCAAGGTACGCCACCCTGACCCTTAATTTTTTTCATCTGTAATATGGAGCTAATAGTAACACCTATCATGGGGTTGTTGTAAGGATTAAATATGTTAATATATGTGAAGTATCTAGAACAGTGCCTGGTATGTAGAAAATACTATGTAAGTTCGTTGGTAGTTGCATTGAATAGAGGAATAGAGAGAGGTGGAGAAGGACAATGATGGGCAAAGAGACTTGAGAGAAATGTTGCAATGTGTTATGAATATCAAAAGTCGTTTCCTGAAGGATATAAAAAATTTTATTTGGTTTAATTGAGCATGGATGTTTCTTGAATGTAACTCTGCCAAGATGGAGTCATGTAGTATCCAAGCTCCATTCAGTCACAACTGTTTTGACATTGAAATATGATCTTGATTAGATCTCTGTTTTATGAAAGCAGTACTTAGTCTCTAGTGGCAAACACAGAACCTGAAAGAGCTTTATGTATCATGTCACGGGGAAGGAAGTAGCAAATAATGAGTCAGAGTTAACTGGTTTTTTAATATTCTTTGAAACTTGATTTCCCTCTTCCTACTACAGATAAAACACCATTGAGTAATATCAAGTATAAGAATGGAAATTTTTATTCAGAAAAAATTGAAGTTAACTACTTGAAGTTTATTTGAACATCATTTTTAAAGCTGTTTTAAAGGCTGAAGAAACTAATAAATACAGACTGGTCTTAGTTGTTAGAGAAAAGCAAAGAAGAAATCCAGATAATCAAAAATTTACTTTGAAATGTAATTTGATATTTACATATTGAAACGATGTTTCTGATATTCCTGACATTCACAATATTTAATAAACTGAACATTTTCCCAGTCCTTACTGTGATGGTGTTTTTATTATCATGGATCAGTCAGCATAACAGAAGCCATTTGATGTATCCAGATATAAAGTGTTAATGCGGAATTAGGGACTCTCAGGACTGTTGGAAGAGCTGGGGTAGAGATGGGGGAGGACAGGGTAGAGGTCAGAAAGCAGCTGCTGAAGGTCAGAGACTGAGAATGAAGATGTCAGCCTGTTTCCAAGCATCCAGCTGCAAACACCTCTAAAAAAATAATGGCTTCCTATTCATTTCCATCTTCTAACTCTCTAGAAAGTTTTTTTCATTGGTGAACTCTAACCCAGAACCACACAAAGAAGGGGATTCTGGAAAATGTAGACCCTAGCCTTAGAAGGAAGTGACAGTGGTGCCAAAGGGACGAAAGTGAGCTAACACAAGACATAATAAAAGTTCTGCATCTTATTGCTTTGGACCGTATTCCAGAGATAAAGCTAATACTTTTCACTGATAAAACATCATATTTAGTTTCATCTGTTTATTTTTCACCTCTACTCTTTCTGATGCTCTGACCTGTACCATTTCTGGACAGAGGGGAAGAAATAATGTAATTGGGTGTTTTAAAAGACTTACTTAGTCATTGTGTTTACGTGAAAATGTCTTTTATTTATCTGTTCTTTCAGTACCTTGATCTGTTTTGGTGCAGAAGCAAGAGAGAAACTATCACAAAATCAAATCCTTCTATAAATATCAAAAGAGAATTGGATGCTTAATAAAAGAACATTTAAATGACATGATTGTTGAGGAAGTGGGAATGTCAACAGGGAATATACAAATAATTGAAAGATCTGTCTCAGAGATGAAAATAATTACACGTTAACTAGAGTTATAAAACTTCCTTTTCTCTACTATCTTATATTTGACCTCAAACTTTTCATTATCTATTCCAAAAAACATTTTAATTTGAACATGCCTATTTTAAATCATGTAAGTTTACAAAACTCATTTTGTTCTTTTAAGTGGAAAGACTAAGCATTTCTAAGCCATGTCTAAAATTATAAGATAAAGTAAGACATTATTAGAATAAAATTATTGCTAAATTTGATAAGAATCTTTTTAAGTAATAGCATTCAATGTCACAAAGAGATTTTATCATTTCATATTTGCTGAAAGGTAGTTTTAAAGAATCATTTAAGAGAATATAACATGTTTTACTATGTTTTATTTTATTACCAAAAATACAGAAATATAAATGCAAAATAAACCTTTGACAATTAGTGTGTGCTTAAATTTTTAAGCTGCTGTGAAAATATGAATACTAGAAAGAAAAAAGTACTCTAGATAAAAGTGCATTTTTTTAAGTTAATAATTAGAATTGAAATTCCTACAAAAACAGTTAAATGAAATAGCTATAATTTTTAAACTGTTCCTGCCTCCTTTGCTGAGTATACAATATTGCAATTTTATTAGTAGCTTTACTAAGTTGATCTTCAGTGTACACTTTTTATGGTTAAAATGTTATAACAGCTCAAGGATTTATTCTGAAATGTCTAAACCAATACTTTAAAATCTTCATAAATATTTCCTAGATCCACACCAAGAATCCCAAGCTACAATTAAAATATTAATCAGTAGACTATGCATTTATAATAGATTTAATGGACCTGAATATGCTAATAATGAAGAAATGTTATGGTTTACAGTTTACAGATTTTATATAAAAGCACTCCTTATGAAAGCTAATGACTCGTGAAAATGGAAGTAGTGTTTTAGAAATATAATGTGAGTTTTGAAAAACAAGTAATTTGATAAATTTATGAAGAAATTTAATTTTTTCTTACTTCTCGGTTATATTTTCACATCTATTAACTTGAACATTTTTTTAACCAAAATCTATTTGGAAAATATTTTGAAGATAATGAGTGTTCAAGATTTTAAGCAAAAGTACTTTAAAATGTGTAACTTTCAATGTTTACCTTATAAGTCATTTTCCATAAAAGAATTCAGGTCTTAAACCTTAATATGCCTGGCTATTCTGTGTTTATTCATGTTAACATTTAAATGAAATGTTTGAGTTATCAAATATTCTTATTCTTTCTTTGGCCCTCTAGTGTTGGGAAGACCTAGGTTTTAATTCAACCCCAAATCTTCACTCCACCTCTTCCCAGTTATAGGGACTTGCATAGAGAGATTTACCTTCCTCTATATTTAATTCCTTCATTTGTAAGATAGGAATAAATAATATTTACTTCAGAGGATTACTGGGTAATTTTAAATTTAAAATGAGATAATTATAAATAATTTTTCACAATGACTGTCATCTAATAAATGCCCAGTGCATGGGTTTTATTATATGTTTTTTGTTGCTAAAAATGAATATGTGGAACCAGCTGAGGAAAAGATGACAGGTAGACTTCCCCTATTTTATTATTTTTTTTATTTTACTTCCTCAATGATTACTGTATATTGGTGTTTCTTGTTCCCTGATTAAAGAAAGAATTTACTTTTAAAAAGCACTGATTAAACAACATGTACATTAAAAGCAAGATAAAATAAGTGAGTGCAAATTTTAAATCAACTCTGGCAAACAGTTATTCAGAACCAGCCTAAAAAGGCTAAAAGTGGCAGGCATATAATGACTAAAATTTGTGAGCTCCATGTGTGCCAAGCTGATTCTAAGTGGTTTGCCAGGGTTAAGCTGATAACACCTCCTATTTACTCCTTAAATAGCAACTATGGATGTTCCGTGAGAATAAAAGAAAGGGCAGACAAACTAGATGACATTTAAATTTATATTTTTTTTGTAAGGACAGTCTTGTCCATCATTGTGAAAACAATTTCAAACTCAGCTGTAAAGTTTTTAAAAATTGTTTCTACTGCCAGATGAAATTAGCAGAGTTTTGCCTGCAGATGGTGCTAGATCCTCAGTTCCCAGGTAACACGCAAGAAGTGCAAAACGACCATTTAGTAAGAGAGCACATTAAATATTTAATGCAAACGACATTTTTCAAAAATAAACTGCTTCACTAACACAACAGTCTTTCTTGTGAGCCTAGAAGTCTTCCTTACACCTAGTGATTAATCAATAATTACAGCCACTTGGCTGACTGCAGTTAACAATTCCCATTGTGCTAGTAAGGGATGAGTTGCATTTGAAGATTTGGTGACTTAATCTCTATGAGATTTAAATTGCTGTGAGAAGTATTAAGGTAAGCAGAAAACCTTTTGTTTTTCATACAAACATTAAACTTGGAAAATTCTAGCAATTAAAATAGCCAGTACTTTCAGATATTTCAAAATTATACCTCTTTTTTTTTTTTCCTGTTACTGACAAATAATCGTAAGTGAAGGATAATGGATATTCTCCTTCTTGGAACCATAATTTTATCTGATGTAAGTAGGGTCCCCCCAGTTATATGTCTTACATATGACAATACCTGGAAAGTCATTGACTTGAGACACTAGGAACTTGAGAAAAGTATTAAGGATTACTGAACACAATCATTATAGTGAGAATAATTCCACTTTATTTCCCAATTCCCTCAGATAGACAGAAATATAAATAGACCAAACATACATAGATTCTGATATCAAACTTAAACCCTGCTCACCAAGGAATTGTCCTTGCTAGTGTGGCCAAGAGATACTGCTATGGTCTAATTTAGATTCTCATTCTAAGATCTCAGGATCTTCATTTGCATTTCCTTTACTGCTTTGGTTCAGTGTTGCCTGAGCTGGGATGCTCCTCTCTTGGTTGAGGGCTCTGATTCTGAATCAAAGGAAATTCTTAGGATTTGCTTTTCCATGGCTCCAAGTTGTGTTTTTAGCCACCAAGACCTGTCATTCATTTCTAGGCAAGATCTTGATGATGCCTCCTATGTTACTTTATTGAGCAGGCAGCTGCAGGATGCCTCATCCCCCTACTCTGACCTCTTCATGGCCACATCAGTGTCCTCTGCTGGTGCATTCTCACTGATGATTTGCAATTTCTGAGGACCAGGAAATAAACAGGACTTTTTTTTTTTTTCCTTTCAAATCCTTTCTTGTGACAATAGTCAATTCTTTCTTTGGAGTTGACCTGAAACCTATCTCCCCACAGCAAAGATTCAAGACATTTTCAGTGTAATGCCATCAACATACCCTGCCTGCGGTGTTACAAAGTGAAATAAATAAAGCATCAGAGATGCTGTGTAGAGTGTGACCACTTCATTTCCTACACAGCAGCCTACAAAGAAGAGTAGAATGGTTCAACCCAAGAAAAAATCACAAGGCAGCAACAGAGCTTGGTGGAAAATGTGGGCACCTTCTCAGAGAAAATGCATCATGTCTCACATGAGTGACAAAAATATTTTGAAAAATATTTTAGTTTTCTTTTTCTCCCCATAAAAGAAGAAACAGCTGTAGGAAATGGAAACTGACCTTACCAGAACATAAAACCTGAACTGCTCATTTTGAGGGTTGGCATACAGCTGTGTGCTGGGCTCTGGAGAGCAGAAGTGGAATTCTTCTAGAGCCATATGGTTGAATCAAGAAGGGCAAAGGGTTAGAGCAGACAGAAGGCAGTTTACAGGTAATGACAAAGTCCTGAAGCATAATATATTCTAAAATGCTTCCAGTCTTAGATTCACATTAAAAAGGAGGAGGCTGCCAAGAAATACACTAATGTGTTTTTCTCCTGAGAGAACAAAGATCCCCAAAGCACTACCTGTCAGCTCTGCTTAGGTGACCTTACCTTCCAGTCACTGTTAAACCGAAGAATTAAGAGAGAATCCTATTTCTAATTGTTTTGAACATCATGATAGTCTTCCAAATGAATACCTACTGAGTTTCCACTAAAACACAAAAATCCTTTATTAACCCATATAGGCAGGCTGATTACAGGCTCTGCCAATCTGTATTGCTAAGCACTAACTAACCTATTGAGACAACTTGCTAGAAAGAGAGTTGTTTCATTCCCCATCCCTCAGGGAAAACGAAACTGACAAGCATGGTTGAAACCAAGATGGATAAACAGTTTGTAGCTTCTGATAGAATTCTCCTGCTGAAAATACATATGTGAGATTTTAACTAATTAGGCCTCAAGCTCTTTGCAAAAGCCACATTGCAATTAATTAAGATGCTACTCATTTTTCAAAACACAAATTCTTTATCATAATTTACAAAACTGTCAGAGAAAACATATTCACACTACCATATTATAGTTTTTATGCTAAAAGAGATAAAATATTTAAGATGAACTTTGTTATTTTTAAGCTGTTCATTTCAGTTGAACTTGGCATACTATTATGAACACTTTAGCTAACATGTAATTATAATTGAATTAACTGAAAATTAAAATCAAGATTTGTAACCTTTCATTGAGACCCAAATTTAAAGAATTATCACATCCACTATTAAAAGCAGTGCTATGAGGGACTTCCCTGGTGGTACAGTGTTTAAGAATCCACCTGCCAATGCAGGGGACATAGGTTCAAGCCCTGGTCCGGGAAGATCCCACATGCCACGGAGCAACTAAGCCTGTGCACCACAACTACTGAGCCTGCGCTCTAAAGCCTGCGAGCCACAACTACTGAGCCTGCATGCCACAACTACTGAGGCTGCATGCCACAACTACTGAAGCCTGTGCACCTAGAGCCCATGTTCCACAACAAGAGAAGCCACCACAACAAGAAGCCCGTGCACGGCAACAAAGAGTAGCCCCCGCTCGCCGCAACTAGAGAAAGCCCGCGCACTGCAACAAAGACCCAACACAGCCAAAAATAAACAAATAAATAATTTTTTTTTAGAAAAAGAGCAGTGGTGTGAAAGGGGACCTGTCAGTGGAAATCCTGAAAGATACAATTAAGAGAACACATAAAAATTTTAAATAATAACCTCTGATATATTACTCTTTTAATAATTTATTTTAATTAGTAGAATAATAATTCCACTGCCAAAAATGTTTATTGGGCAGTTTCTAATACTAAAAATAAATAATAAAATATTTTAAGTGAGCATCAATAGGAAAAGAGTTAAGTTATTATACATCCAGCTATGAAATTTCTATAGACCATATAAAAGAGTAAGTCATGCAGAATTTATATCTTTTAAAGATGGCTGTTATATTAAATGAAAAATATGAAAAGGCAAATTTTTAGACAATAATTATACTACACTCTCATTTTAAAATTTGTATGTGTTTTCATGCACATATGTTTTTAATAATAGAAAATTTCTATAAAGAGAGATATCAAATTTTTAAAATTGGTTACCTTAGGGAAGTATGATCAAGAGCTGAGGGGTGATATATGTAGATTTTAATTATTACTTCTTATATATATTTGTATTGCTTAAAATTTTTATAGTGATCTTAAATTATTTTTGTAATGTATACTTTTGCAGAATCTTCAATTAGCCTCAAACAATGCAGCTCTCTTGAAATACCAAGTAAGAGACATTCAGAGTAATATATATGAATTGAAAATCAAAGAACCACTGCATAGTTTATCTTAACTGAAAAGGAGCAATAAAAATTAATTAAAAATATAATATGTTATTTGTAGAAAATTTTAGTTGCGGTACTTATACTCTTTTCACAGTAAAAGATTTTCCTGATTATTGCATATGTATTTAAGTTGGAAACTGCTGTATTTAAATTAAGGAGAATGGTTTACAGTCCCATGAGAGTTATCATAAGATTAAAACTAATTGCTCAGAATTTTCATCTGAGGCCAAACTGGACAGGTAATCAGTCATAAGCTAATGTTATTAGCTTGATTCATGTGATCAAACTCTATTTCTGATAATACGAGGCAAGGGGGTGGGCAGGAAAGAACTATGCTACATATAAAAATGATGGAACCAAGTTCTTCTGTTTGCATTAGTTCTAACATTTAGAGGTCACATTTACAGCAAAGACTTGAGTTTACTACCTGAATAATTCAAGCAAAAAGCTCACATTTGCCTAAATTCATGGGAGCAAAAAACCACAAAATACTTTTTCTATTTATAAGTTTGTAGAGTGCCTTTTATGTGAAAATTTTGGAGGCTTATGTGAATTAACTATAGTTTAAAATGAATTAATGAACATTTTACTTTAAAGATAGAATTAAAATACACTATCCAATGTATATATATATAATCTGAGGTATGGAGGAATGAAGCAAACTTCCCCAAAGACTCATAAATCAGATAAAATGCAATGGTTAATTTTCAGTAGAATCTAAACTTATCAAGGGTCAGTCTTGACTAGGTACAGATTTGTTTTGTTTCAGAAAATGACCACTATCTTTCTTTTTGAAAAAAATATGTGATATTTGATACATACAAAAGAAAATGGCACTATATCTCTAAAGTTATAAAGCGTACCAAAATGGACACATACAATTCAATCATTCAATTCAGAAATATGCCAATGCCAACACAGTTGCACCAGTTTCTATGCTCCTCTTATAATCCTGCTTCTCCCCACTCCAAACTACTGTCCTGTATTTTGTGTTTATAACCTGCGCTAGACAACCTCTAAGATGGTCCCCAATAACCACCACATCCTGATATTCACACCCTTATGAAATCCCCTTCTTTTGAGGGTGGGCTGAACTTAGTGATTCACTTCTAACAAATAGAGTATGACAGAAGGAATGGCTGTCTCTTCTAAAATTAGGTTATAAAGTAACTAGCTTCTCTCCCTACTCCCCCTTCTCTCTTTCCTCCCACTCTCCTTCTCATTCTGCCTCTCTTAGTCTTTGAGGAAGGCCAGTTACCTTCCTATCAGTTTACCCATGAGAAGGCTTATACAGCAAAGAACTGAGGGAGGCCGCCAGCCAACAGCCAGGAAGAACTGAGGCCCTTAGTCCAACAACCCAGGAGGAACTGAATCTGGATAAAAACTACGAGTGATTTTGGAGTGGATCATCCCCAAGTCAAGCCTTGAGATGAGACCATCATCCTGACTGAAACCTCAAAAGACACCATGAGCCAGAGCGCTCAGTTAAACCATACCTGAATTCCTGACCCGCAGGAAATGTGATATAAAATCATGTTTTTTTGAGCCACTATGTTTTAGAATAATTTGTTAGTCAGCAGCAGATAACAAATGTATTATCCTTGCCTTTAAAAAGTTTTGATAAAGAGCACAGAGTGTATTAATTTCTGTTAAATCAAACTTTTAAATTGTGTTGTTCAATTCTTCATCTTGTGAATTTTTCACCTGCTTAATCTTCTAATAATTTAGAAAGCTATTGAAATCTTTTTATCATTTTTTTTATTTGTCTAGTTCTCCCTGTAGTTTTATCAAATTTCCCTTTATATACCTGAGGCCATTAAAAGTTTCTAGTATACTAAGCCTTTTATTAGGTGGATAGACTCTGGGGACAAATTGCCTTCTGGATTTCAATCCTAATCTTATTCCTTACTATCTGTCTGATTTTAAGCAAATTATTTAACCTCCATCCCTCCATTTCTTCACCTAAAAAAATGGAAACATAAATACTGCCTACCTGTTGGATTTAAATGAGGTTTAAACAAGTTAATACTTACATGCATACAACAGTAGTTGATATACAGCTATTGGTAAATCACCATATGTTCTGACTTCTTTATCCCTAATAATGCTTTTTGGTTAACAGTTACTGAAGGCTACTTAAAAATTATTTTGAAAACTACCCCATCTTTTTAACAATTTTTCCTGAAAAAAATATATTTTCCTGACTAATCTTTTTCTACTGTAACCTTTAGTGTTTCTGTCTCCTTAGGTTTTATGTGTGCTTCTGGAATTCAATGTAAGGCTGATTTTTTTTTTTTTTAAATACAACCAGTCATTCTGCCTTTCAACTGTAAAGAATTAAGTGTATCGTGAATTATAAATATTTTGACTTATTTCTAGCAGTTTGGGTTTTGCTAGTTCCACTTTTGCTATTTTTTCTCCATTCATGCTTTCTCTTGGATTGACTGAAATGCTATATTTGTTTGGTTCTTGGTACGACTTTTCTCTTTAACTGGCTTAAGAATATTATATATTATATTTTAATCTTTATGATTATTGTCTTCGAGATTCTCAACTGATGAACAGAATATGTCACTCTTCACTCTTATTTCAAAACATATAACTTTTTCAACAGTTTGATTCCTGTCAACCTCCTTCCAAGCTACATGCTATTGTTTAATTTTATCTTCTTTTATACTCTAATTTAGAAGTTATTACTATTACTTTATAAAGACAACATTTGATTAAATTTAGTTAAATGTTTACCAATTCGCTTTCCATTCTTTCTTGCTGCTTAACCTTCTTTTTGGAATCAATTTTTTCCTCCTAAAGTATGTTCATTCTGAAGTTCCTATAGTGAATTTCTATTGATGGTAAATATTCTGTTTTTATCTTAAAGTATTATTATGATTCCCTCATACATGAAAACAGTTTTGCTGGATACTTAATTCTAGCTTTATAGTTATTTTCTTTCTATACATTTAAGCTATTATTTCACTGTTCTTAAAATTTTTGTTACCAACCTAATTGTTATTACTCTTTTATTCTGGTTCTTTTCCAGGGAGCAATTCTCTTTTTATTTGTTCTGTAGTTTGACTACAAGGTATCTGATTGTCAGTTTATTTTTAATTTATACTGTTCAATAATTATTGTGTTTCTTGTAGCTATGGATTCATCCTATACCCACTCATAAGGTTGTTTCAAGGATTAACTTAATGAAAGTCAAGTGCTGTGAACAATAACCTGCACATAGTAGATACTATGTATGTGTTTTCTATTGTTATTGAATAATGGTCCCTTTTATTATCTTCTCCTTTAATATTTCCACCACCCCCCCATTATTTGTATTCTTTCCTCTAGGACACCCATTAGGAATAGAAAACACTTTTCCATTCCAATCTTCATGTCACTTAACTAATCTTTCCTATTTTCCAAATCCTTGTTTCTCTATGCTACTCAGTAATTTCCTCAGACCTACCTCTAAATCACTAATTATCTTTTAAGTATTGTCTAATCTGCTATTTAATCCATCTCTGCCTGACTCTGTGCCCTGCATTTGATCTTTACAGTGTCCCACCTAGGCTCCCTGCCCTATAGTTTCTGATGGAGCCAGGACAAGGGGAGTCATCAGCAGCAGATCTAAGTTCAAGAGGAGGGAGATGTCAGGGTATTTAGTCCCCCCTTGTCTCCCTGTGTTATCATAACACTTGCATTTTAAGAGAGTTAACATTTTACTTCGTTGTGAAGGTGGCATTTATTCTTGATATATGAAAGACACAAAAACACAAAGGGTGTTTTTTTCTGAAAGCCTGAATCGCATTCTTCAGAATCATGACCATTCCCAAATGAACCAGGAAAAACAAATCATTTTTGCCTCACCTGAATATTGCCATGCCCATCATCACTGAGTGTTTTATGTGAAATTGCTTCAAGAATGTTAAAGATAAATAAGCAAATCCTTTTCCACTGTAAATAAGAGAGGCAGACCAATCCTCTTTAGATGTAGCACATCTGCTAACAGAATGGGAATTGTTGAAAGAAGATGGAGAATCTGATTACAAGAAAGAAAAAAGAAGTTTAGAGATTTGGCATAATGTGAT
The DNA here is from genome assembly GCF_059928025.1 of Delphinapterus leucas. Lineage (NCBI taxonomy): Eukaryota > Metazoa > Chordata > Mammalia > Artiodactyla > Monodontidae > Delphinapterus > Delphinapterus leucas. The sequence goes on along the minus strand of NC_143137.1, from coordinate 65,252,219 downwards.
CTAAAGCTTTCAGAAAAGGAAAAAATAAAGACTGCCGAAAAGTGAATTTATGAGCTAACATTTTTTTTCTTCTGACATAAAAGATGGATGATAATCATAAAAATGCTTTGCTACTTTTCTATATATCTTATTACTTATTTACATACAATTACTACAATATTAATGACATACATAAGGTAGAAAGATTGTGAGTTAACTTCTAAATTTAAGAAGGAAGAACAGAATTTTTAAAATTAAGGAAACTAACTACATACTGTACACAAAAACTACTGCATTAGACAAACTTTCTTCACCCCCATCTATATTTTACAAATATTCCCTGACCACCTAAATTTAATAAGCCTGAGAATGGGCACTGCCATAGTCCAGGCTCATTTTTAGTTTCCTGCAAAGTTCAATGAAGCATGTGTACATCATTTCCAGAGCATCTTTCCTCATCCTCAACACCCCTATTTTGAGTTAGTAGCAGGAAATCTTAACCAACTCCTCAGTTCCGTCCAATGATCATTTTACTAATCCTAACCTGTAATATGACATAGTCTTGCCAAGGTTCTTGAGATGATAAATAACTAGGTCAGTTTGGCCACTCCAAGGCACTGCTAACCATTCTTGAGCTTCCCAAGACCAAAAACCATCCAGAGCTCACTCTTGAGCTTTCCACCTGACCTAACTATGCTTTTAACCATGCTATAATGACAGAAATAAAATAGTAATGAACACTAGGATGACAACTGTTTGCCTTGATATGCATGCATCTAGTTATTAGGTCAAGGATATTTTATTGCCTGTGTAAAGGAAATTAACTATCATATTTCAGCGCATATAAAACATAGTTCAACTACTAAAGTATAAAACATGTAAATCAGAAAAAAAATCTAATGAGATCTGGTCTCTCACAATTCAAGAGGCTAAAAAGCACTGGTGTTCATGCTTTGGAGTTGGCAAATTAAGCTTGTCCCAGAAGTGTTAGATTTATCTAAAGAGAAACCCTAAATTCGAGGAAAGCATCAGTGTTTTTCTTTTTAAAAGATAACATTTAAATGAAGGTTTCCTTCAAGCCAACAAAGATGTACATTGTATGTCTTGAAAGTGCTGAAGACATGGCAAGTATGAATATTTCTAAAACCAAACCCAATTTATTCTAATTTTATATAACTTGATAGAGTAAAACATCAAAGAGGAAATGTGAAACAGCACTCTGTGTTGCTGAAAGTTAGACAGGGAAAACAATGAACAAATGTACCTGTCTCGAAAAATGTATAAGTGGACTCAGCAAACTAGATAGTTTTTATCAATTATTAAGGATGCATGTGATGGGAATTTTTCAGCATACTTTCCTTCTCCCCTCTGCCTTATAGTTTTAAAGGTTCTTTGTTCCTTTGATTTATTGTCCTGTTTCTGCATTCCAGCCCCAGAGTCATAGTTAAGGGGACAGCTAAAATTAAGGGACTAAGGAGTAGTCTGTCAATCTTTGCCCCTTGGGTGGAAGGCTGCTATAAAGCAAATGAAAAATGAAGCATCATTAAGAATAAATTGTAGGTTTTGAGTATGTTCCTTTATTCTCAAAATGGGTTTTCTTTTTTGAGAATCGTCTCTTTCCATTTGAATTGGCTTGTATTATAAGCTGATTGTGGCATTCTGTTTTCGTCTGAGTCTGCCCAGATGTTCCTTCCATTTACAGGAAAAAAAAATTCTACTTCTAATACAAAGTTCTGTATTTTTAAGTTCCATCTGATGAGTTAGATTTCAAAGTCCTAGTAAATTTTTCAGAAACTTAAGACTTTTTTTGTTTTAATCTGCATTTTGCTTTCTAATTTGAAAAGAGCTTTTACTGACTTTTTAAATTTTTTTTAATTTGTTTTTAAAGTTTTCTCACGTTTTGCCAATCAGCTAAGTTTTACATTTCAAAGCAGCATCTTCGTGTAAAAGTCATAATCTATCACTCAGTTTTGAAATATATCAATAGCTTTATTTTCACTTTCTGTTACCACTGATTATTATTACAGATGGATAAGTTTCTTTGGAATTACATTTAATTTGTAAATATAGAAAACTGTATATAAATATAAATTAAATATCACAGTGAGCTGAGGAAATGAAGAGTACACATTTATAATTATGCATGGAAGGGAAGAGATAAAACCTAATCTTTCAACATCATTTTTAAAAGCAACTTTGATTAAAATGCTCATTACATAATAATTCTAAGGTAAATCAAAACAATGGAGTTAATGCATATATTTATTAAAACACTCAAAAGAAAATAAAACCAAAAGGAACAATTTGTCTATCACACATGATGTATTTCTCACCTATTTTCATTTGAGGGAAAAAAATGTTGGCAAAATCATGGCATGGGTAGAAGAGAAGTTAGGTTTTATTAACAAGTAGCTTGAAAAACAGAGTGTTAGGAAAGAATTTCTCAGGCCAGTTATTATAGGAACGTCATTGTTATCAAAGTCAAGAATTTGCAGAAGCCATTTCACCTATGTCTCAATATCCAAATGTAGGAGAAAGGAAACATCTTCAAGTAAGCCCTAGAAACTGATGGAAGGCTAATGCCCAGACTCCTGACATAGCAGGAAGGACTGTACAGGGTATGTCAACAAGAAAAAGAGAATAATGAAGACTCTCCAATAGCCCAGGCACCCTGACACAGTATGCCATCCTCCAGATCTTGTCCAAACAGCCAGGGTGTCCTCTTTCCTCTCCAGGTTTATCTCCCTTTCCCCCATCCTCCCAGGCTGAACTACTTGCAGTTGAATTACTGAAAAACCACTGACCAACTTTTATTAACAGTTTTAGTTTGGGCTCAAGCTTTATTTCCTTAATAGTATTCTCCTGGCTCCTTCAGGCAGCTTGAGTATCTGCACTCCTAGAGCCTTGTGCATATTTTAACTGTCTCTGATGTCATACTCTATTATAAGCTCCTAGCACCAATCATCATGCTGGTGTACAGGAGGTGATCAGAAAATGTCAGGTGGATTCATGAAGGAATCCAACAGATCATTTTAGTTCTACTGAACCTATAGATTGATACAAGATTTTAAAAATTAACACTTTTTAAAAAATAGATCTTTATTGGAGTATAATTGCTTCACAATACTGTGTTAGTTTCTGTTGCACAACAAAACAAATCAGCCATATGCATACACAAGTCCCCATATCCCCTCCCTCTGGAGCCTCCCTCCCATCCTCCCTATCCCACCCCTCTAGATCACTGCAAAGCAGCAAGCAGATCTCACCGTGCTACGCTGCTGCTTCCCACCAGCAAACTTTTTTACATTCGGTAGTGTATATATGTCGATGCTACTCTCACTTCACCCCAGCTTCGCCCTCCCACCCCATGTCAACACCCATTTATGATAAAAACTCTCCAGAAAATGGGCATAGAGGGAACCTACCTCAACATAATAAAGGCCATATATGACAAACCCACAGGAAGCATCATACTCAATGGTGAAAAACTGAAAGCATTTCCACTAAGATCAGGAACAAGACAAGGACGTCCACTCTCACGACTCTTATTCAACATAGTTTTGGAAGTCCTAGCCACAGTAATCAGAGAAGAAAAATAAATAAAAGGAATACAAATTAGAAAAGAAGAAGTAAAACAGTCACTGTTTGCTGATGACCTGATACTATACATAGAAAATCCTAAAGATGCCACCAGAAAACTACTAGAACTAATCAATGAATTTGGTAAAGCTGCAGGATCCAAAATTAATGCACAGAAATCTCTGGCATTCCTATACACTAATGATGACAAATCTGAAAGAGAAATTAAGGAAACACTCCCATTTACCACTGCAACAAAAAGAATAAAATACCTAGGAATAAACCTGCCTAAGGAGGTGAAAAACTTGTACTCAGAAAACTGTAAAACACTGATGAAAGAAATCAATGATGACCTAAACAGATGGAGAAATTAACACTTTTTAATAAATACTGTTATTATGATAAATCGATGCTTATCTTTAGAGTATCACATTCTTTTTTTAGAAAACATTATGATACATAAAAACTAGCTGTAATTTTTACAAGAAAAAGTATAAGTGATTCCAATGTTAACTTTTACTCATTCAAATGCTGTTACAGATTTTAGAAAGATGCAGGATTCTCAGTTACCCTGTGCAAATTGTTGGCTTATTAGTTTTCATCACACTGAAATTTAACAAGCGTGTAGCATTTTTGTCACAAAGGCTCTGAGGCCAAATTACAGGTCACTTTATAAGAATTGTGCTCTCACCGTAACTTGGAAATATTTCTTAGAGGGAACATTGTTTAAATTCCAGAAATTTCTAGATACAAAATGTCATCTATCAATCAGAAAAACTAAATGCTGTTTCTAGGTTCTGAATTACCCAAGAGTGGACAATTGCAAAGGGAAGCTACAAAAATTTTCATGTGTATAAAGTTGAGTCTATATTTGGAGAGAAAATGATTATTTTATATCTTCATAATGGGTGATACAGAGTTAAGAGTGTTATCCTAGCCATATTTATTGACATGTGATCTTTTGTTTCACATTATTTTGGCTTATGCTTATCATCATCACAAATTTTACATTTTAGTGTGGTTATCCACTGGTATTTTTTAGAACTTTTTCAGTGTCAAGATGGAAAGAAATGTCATACAGTAGATTTACAAGAGGTGAAGGTCTCTTTAAATACTTTTGAGCTGTTCCACTATGCACTGATTTAAGAATTGGATGATCTAAAGCTGTTATTTTCTTCTTTCCATAACTTGAGGGCAATTTACACCAACCAAGAAACTCCACAACTTTATATCATACCCCATATCTCACAAGTGCTAGTAATATTATATAAGCCCATGCATCACTTTCCACCTGAATGTCATCCCAGTTCACCACAGGTGAAGGTCTTAGTGATACTACAGCATCCTAGGCACTATCACATTCTATTTGTCACCAGAAATGGGACCCTGTTGGCATTTAATTTCACTCCCCCCCAACCCCAATTAGACCCTAAAACAAGGATTTGAGTGCAAGTAGTGTATTGGAAGATGAGCCCAGGTAGCACACGTAGCATAGTAGAAAAATGAGACAAGAGAAGCAAAGTCGACTAAGAAAATTTACTATTGTGGTCACCTGGAGACTGATCTAACACAGAGTAGTCTCACAGTTCAAACTTACTCAATGAAAACCTGAGGGGGCAGTGGTATTTATCTACAAATTCCCACTAGTCATTGTTTGAAGAATGTTATGGGGGGATGAGAGGTGGGCACTAGTTCCCTTGCATTCCAATCTGCATGGGCAAAGTGGAGAAGCCAGAAAAATTCTTCTGGCAAAGAGATGCACATGCTGATGATTAGAAGAAGGGCTTATGTATCATGGTAGTTCTAGGAGCAAGCTCGAGGAGCAGCCAGTAATAGCACTTCTTGACTTATATAACCCCAAAATATCAAGAGCATGTGTCAAGAAGGCTGATGTCAGCTGCCATGGTGGAAAAATCATTGATCTGTTACTCAGTTTCTAGACCTAAGCCATTTCTGATTCCCAACTGAAAGGGACGGTGGGTACCATTAAGGAAGGACCCTGTAACACCACAGCAGGTATAGCAGGTATTCCCCCAGTCTGCCCCAGAGGGATCCATGATATGTATCTATATAGCTGCACATGGAAGAAAGTGGAAAACAGGTTCTTCAAGGACTGTTAGATACAGGGTTGAGCTGTAATTGATGCTGAGGACACTTTTTATGGCATAGGAGGTACAGCAGAGAGCATATGACCACGGACCCCTCTCGTCCTACTATATACTTTATCACCCAAAAGCTCCCAAGTTAATAAAATTTTTAATGGCCTCTTAAATGCCCAGCTGAGTCTTCAGTCTGAGGATCATATTCTGAGAGGTTGGGGGTTGGGATGCTGTTCTTCAAGATTCAGTATATACTTTAAACCAAAAGCCATTATATGGTTATATTTTCTCAAAAGCTAGAATATATAGGGCTGGATCCAAGGTATGGGAATAGGGGTAGACTCTCTCATCATCACTCCTACTAAACCACTTGGGGAATGTTTGCTCAACTCTCCCACAGCTTTAGGTTCCACTGGATTAGAGGCACTGGTTTGGGAAGGGGTATGGGATGGAATGCTTCTATCAAGGGACACAGCAAGTGTTTGTTACTAAACCTACAGCTGTGGTTGCCACCTGGACATTTTGGTACCAAATGACAAGCAGGCAAAGAGAAAGTTACTATTCTGGGAAGAGTAATGAGACCTGATTATCATAAAGAGATAAGGTTGCTACTAGTAACAGAGGCAGGGAACAATGTGTCTGAAACTTAGATGGTTCTGTTGGATGTCTCTTTCTGCTTCAACATCTCCAGTGGTAACTGTGAATGGACAATAAGCCATGCACAATCAGTTATCACACTGGTAAGGAAAAAACTCACAACTGTGATGCTAGATTGATATAAAGAATTTTAAGATACTGAGAAAAAAATAAGTTTCTAAATTCAATTGAAATTTAAAGAAATTTAATTGTTATCCTTATTACTTTTCAGTATCATTATTATTATGGAATATGATTTTTTAAATTAGAAAATGGGTTATGGATAATGTACAACTAAAATGAGATAAAGGTGTATATACAAATCCACTTTCCTTTAATACCAGAACTTGTTTGAAAAGCTACAGCGTAAGAGTCTTTAATTGAAAAGTGAGAAGTTTAAGCTGTTTGTTAGAGAACATCTATTTCTAATTTCAAAGGTTATTAAAATCAATTGAGGAACTCTGTTTCCCTATATCCTTTCATTCCACTTCATAGCACTCATATTGAACCCCACAGGGCTTGGACAATCACAGCAAGTTGGTTATTATGCAGCAACATTTTAAAGTCTGTTGGCTTACTGTGTAGCCATTAAGAAGTTTAATTTTTTTCTAAAGTAATTTTCATATTTCTGATTAAACCTTCCCATGAATTTATTTTTGTGGGACAGGTCAGAGATGTATGATAAAGTAAACTAAGCCTAAGAGGAAACCTCATTTAAACCATTATTTTATATTTTATTTTAACACATTTAACTAATTTTCTCCTGTGTGATGCAGTAATTTTTTTTAGATATTCACTTATGTTTTGCTTCCACTGTTATGCTGGCTACCTTTTGCGTGTCTCTGCAGATACCTTCTCCATCTTTTTCCACGCTGTTCTGTGCCCCAGGGTGCTGAACCCAGGAGGCATCAATGATTCCCTTGCAAACAGGCTTAGGCTTCAGCCAATGAAACAAAGCCAGGAGATAAGAGTGAGTAGGGAGAGTCACGTAAAGATATTCATTCTTTCATATTTCATGTGACATCACCTCTGGTTGTTTGTGGTCTGCTGACACACCACCTTTTCTATAAACTTCCTTCTCCAGGATCTGATCATTGTTACCTCCCCTGGCCTCTTTCAACCTAGGTCCAGTAACGTCACTCTGATTGTTAGTTGCATGGACATAGCGTATCACCCCTTGATTTTTCTAAACCATGCTCTCCCCATCGTAAAGAGTCATTTTACTAAACTCTCCTTCTTGGCCAAGTTGAACCCACATGTGTGTCTTACCAGGACCCTGACTGATGTAATTACTGTAAGTATATTTCTCTTCCCTACAACAAAAATCTAGAAAAGTTATAAAGCCAATAATTGCTTTTGAATTCATAACTTATAATTACTGCACTTAACTCCCTTAGACACTGACTCCTTCACTTATAAATCCAAGATGGATGACTGAAGTTTTTCCTTTACAAACAATATACTTTTTTTCCTACTTTCTCACATCATTTTTATGGTCAATTTACCTTGAGCTCCATTTTTGTGCTTCTCTCCTCCCATCCTCTACTTCCTCCAAGTGAACCAAGGATCTATACATACTGTATTTTCTCATTACATCAGCCCTCTCTCCAGCTAAAGTCTAGAATGACAAACTCTTTCAGTCTGGAAAAATCTTAAGCAGTCTTCAAGTCGTACCTTTAACCAGTGCTCAAATGAACATGATCAGTTTATCTACTGGACGTTTTACCAAGTTATCTGACTTAATATCCTCAATTAATGTCTATTTTCCGTCTGGCTTGCTACTTTTCTTGAATGATGAATGGTAGCACGATCCTTATCAAACTAGAAACTGTGTTCATCCCCAACTTCTCAATTTTTTCTTTCTCTGACATTTAATAATAATGGTTATTACAATGATAGCACCAAGCATGTATTGATTACCCTTTATATCCAGGCTCTAAAATCAGTATGCCACTTAAATTATTTTATGTAACATTTACAATAACAGCTAATATTTATTAGGAAATTATATTTATCAGATACCACACTAAGAGTTTAATTTGTATTAGTTCAATCTTCATAACATCATTTTGATGTTAAATATTATCTCCATTTTTCCCAGGTGATACTGAAGCACAGTGAGTTATATAATTTCCTAAAGTTAACACAGATCATAGCTGGCATAACTTGAGTGCAGGTAGTTTGAATTCAAAAATCATGCTATTAACCACCACATTTTCTTTTTTCTAACTCTTTATGGGAGAAATATTATCCAATTTCACCGATGAGAGAACTGATTTCCAAAGATACTTAATTAACTTGCCCGAGATTATACAACTAGTCAGAGGGGAACATAGGTGCAACATACAATTCTTCTTCCAAAATTCCCGGAAACATAACTTTCATTAAAATTTGCTCGTAGGTCCTCCAGAATTTTTTTTTTCTAAAATGTCCCACAAACGTCACTATTTGAACAAATTTGAATGAAAAAATAATATTTAAGGGCTATTTTTTAAATAAAAATTGTGTGTACAACTTATGTTCCCCAGATACCATAAGCACCATGATTTTACAGCTAGGAAGAGGAGCAGCAAGGATTACAACTTAGACTGTCTCACAGCAAAGCCCAGCTCTTTTACCTATTTTATGTTATTAACAAATCGTATAGAAAATAACTCTTTAAATTTCCCCTATTTCCTCTCCATTTCGATAGCACTATTGCCTCACGATTTCTCTCTTGAATTACCCCAGTAACGTCATAATTGTTCTTCCTTCTTCCTTCCTCATCTCTCCCAACTCACCACCCACACTATTTTTTAAATGGTTTTTCTATAATCAAAATTCAATTGTAGGGAGAGAATATTTGTATAGCATATATCTGATAGGGGACTAGTATCCAAAATATATGAAGAACCCTTACAACTCAACAATTAAAAGATAAATGACCCAACTAAAGCATGGACATAAGATTGGAAGAGATACTTTTCCAAAGATGATGTAAAAACAGCCAAGAAGCACATGAAATGATGATCAATATCATTAGTTATTCTGAAAATACAAATCAAAACCACAAGGAGACACCACTTTCCACCCACTGAGATGTCTGTAATCAAGAGGATGGACAATAACAAGTGTCAGTGATAATGTGGAAATATAGGAATTTTCATACATTGCTGGTGGGGATGAAAAATGGTGCCGATACTTTGGAAAGAGTTTCATTTTTTCAATAATTAAACTTAGAGTTATATTACCCAGCTATCCCGCTTTTCAGTAAAGATGCAAAAGAATTGAAAATATATACTCACAAAAAACTGTACACAGATGTTCACAGCAGCATTATTCGTAATAGTCGAAAGCTAGAAACAACCCGAATGTCCATCAATTAATAAACTGACAGACAAAATGTAATATATGCATAAAATGGAATATTATTCAGCTTTAAGAGGAATGAAGTACAACACGAATGAACCTTGAAAACACTATTCTCAGTGAAATAAGTCATTCGCAAACAGACACATATTGTACAATTCTATTTATATGAAATGTCCAGAAAAAGCAAATCCATAGAGCCAGAAAGTAGATTAGTGCTTGCCAGGGGCCAAGGGGAGGGAAGAACTGGAAGTGAATGTTAATGGATATGAGGTTTCTTTTGGGCCAAGCCTTTTACTATAACTATTATAATATGTTAGATTATATTACATATACTATATTAGTCAAAATAGACTTAGCAATGCTGTAGGAAAGAACCACAGTAAAATCTAAGAAGCCTAACACAATCAAAAGTTAATTCCTCATTAATGCTGCAAGAAAGATCTCATATTTAATATCATTTACTAGAGAGAGTTCAACTCATCAAACCACTGGTGAAATGTTAGCTGTATCAAACAGAGAGTAAAAGGAAAGACAGAACTGTTTTAACGATCCTTCCATTGATAGCATCCTCAGTAAAATATATATTTACAATATAGGCTATATTTTTGCCATTTGTTTTTTTCTTTTTAAAAAAATTCTTTAACAGATAAATTTACTTAAAGCCCTGAAAATTCATTGCTCTTTAATGACCTATAATGGCTTTTGTCTTCCTCATTTAAAGATGTTTTTATGCCTAATTAAAGATAAAACAAGCATCTCTCATGCAGTTAATTTTCATAACATTTTATGACCACAAGGAATAAAATTAAATTTTGTAGTCAACAGCCTAATTTTTGTGGTTTAGTAATAAAATTTTAGCTGTAATGGAAATATGTAGGGATTTACCTTATAAATAATCAAATGATCAAAATAATTTATAAGGACATAAAATAATTTAAGGACATTATTTTTTAACATAAAGAAATTCATATTTTGTTACTCTTATATATACCTAGTCAGTGAAGACATTACTTGTTAAGCTTCAAAAGTATTCAAAAGTCCTCAGCAGCTCAAATTTCAAATTTGCTATATTTCAAAAAAATTTTAATTATATAATAAGACAGATTTTGAAGGTAAGCAATACATTCTTAACAGTAGGATCAGTTTCTTGGGTAGACAAAATATGGATTGGCCTATATGATACAGCTTGAGAATGTTTCTCCAAGGACACTCCTACTTGCTACTCTGTCTTAAATTCCAATTAAAGATTCAGTCACTCAAATATTTTTTGATTATGTACCACTTTGTTCAAAGACTTGAGAATTCAACAGAGAACAAAAATGAAGACCTTGTCCATTTTCCTGAAACCTTAGTCATTCATTATCACCTTGATAAGGTTTGCCATATATATTCATTCTGCCTATACTATTTTTTTTTTTTTTTTTTCTTTTTTTGCGGTACGCGGGCCTCTCACTGTTGTGGCCTCTCCCCGTTGCGGAGCACAGGCTCCGGACGCGCAGGCTCAGCAGCCATGGCTCACGGGCCCAGCCGCTCCGCGGCATGTGGGATCTTCCCGGACCAGGGCACGAACCTGTGTTCCCTGCATCGGCAGGCGGACTCTCAACCACTGCACCACCAGGGAAGCCCTCGGCCTATACTATTATTAACTCAATAATTTTCTTTAAAGTGATTTATTTTACTTACATCTATAAAAGAAAGAAATCAGTTCAATACATTTTAAACAGGTAGCATTTGCTCTTAATAGGCTGTAATTGTAAGGAAATTAATACAAGGAAAACAAAACAACTTTATTAATTAATAGATTCCATTTGGTAATGGCTATGACCCTGATGATTCTGAACTTGTGGAATGCTCTCTCCTTATTTAAAGGGGGAAATCAGAAACTGTTTGAGAAGTCTTAAAGGCTACAAAAAAACCTGGAACTTTTCACATAATCAGAAGAATCACTGAGTGATTTATTTTTTAATACGATGTCTCAACACTCAAATTATCATCACTTTGGAGAACAATTTAATCTCCACTAAAGTGGGTTCCTTGGCTCTATGGATTTGTCCTCCTGAGAAATCTTTTTCTTAAATACAAAATATTCTGTTTAGATCACTTGTATTGTGAAAGTAACTCTGTATTTTAAGTGACCTCATAGGATAGGAAGTCTTCTGAGGTATTAAGACTCTTGAGTAGATTATAATGGAAGAGACCCACTGTGCTCAGGCCTCAAACCTCTGAGATTCTAATAAACGGGAAAAGTGGAAAGAGTTCAAAAGTAAGGAGAAGGCAGATTTAACCTTCTTCACAACTTTGCCTTTGAATCAGCTAGAAAGTCAAGATAGGGCAAATAGTAATTCTCATTTTCAATTTATAAAATGGTTTAGTTCAGTGAGTAATTAATAAATTCTTAAATAATTAATATATTCCCAAATTAAACTTCACTTTAATTACTTAACTGAGGTGTAACAAATATTACACCTGTGTGTTGTAAGTTTATTATCTCATTTGAGAAAACAATAAGTCCAAGCTGAAATTATTATTAAGGGAAAAAAAAACTGTCATTGGTGTGCTGGACAGTCTTTGTTTGCCCAACTAGAGATTACTCCTTATTTATTATCTCCACCCTACTCTGTATTCTGGAAGACTGAACTTGTGTGGATTACATTAGCAAGTTCCCTTGTCCTCTGACATTCTATTCAATTGGGTAAGCCCCAGAAGGAGGTTAGAGGAAAGGAGGAAAATGAAGTCTGAATGTGCTTTTTCTTCGACTTCCTTCCTGTGGGGTGAAATGGGTTGGCAAGCCCCTTGACTAAAGATCTCCGCTCCTGTCAAGGAATTCCTCTCAAAACAGACCTTTCTGTCTTTTTGCTCCTTCTGTTCTAAGGGTGGTATTAGTGCCATGATTCACTAGTCTCAAGGTACAGTACTACTTCTTGTGGTTTCCCTATTCTTTGTCCACATAGTTTTAAAAAACAGTCATTTTATTAAACACTCCTCAAAACACCCAATTTGAATTTATCACTTTTTTTTCCTCCTAGGCCCCTGACTACCTCAAACAGTCATTTATCTTCTCAAGAACTTTGATGGTTTGGGGCCAACTATTCACCACATAGAATTAATCTTTAATAAGAAGACCTAGTTCTTTTTTTTGTTTGTTTGTTTGTTTTTTGGCCATGCCACCTGGCATGTGGGATCTTAGTTGCCCAGACAGGGATCAAACCCACGCCCCCTGCATTGGAAGCGTCGAGTCTTAACCACTGGACTACCACGGAAGTCCCAAGAAGACCTAGTTTTAAAATGACATTTTCTTGTAATTATTTTATATTTCAGAGGAAACAGACATTCTGCATTATTATTTAACATTTGAGTTCTTGTCCTCTATTCCATTACATCTTACAGTCTTTAGGGAGAAAAAGGTTGTAGACTAAAATACAAAATTTCAAAAATAGCTAAAATGTTATATTATCTGATTGAAAATACGTATTAAAATAAAAATATGTTTTCTCTTGTAAGAGATACGTTTTTAAATTTTAATGACTGGTTTTGGCTACCGTGGAGTAGCTAGGAACAGATTTGAACTCCTATTGTGAATACAATAAAAACTGGAAAAAATTCTAAATTTAAAAAACAACAATTTTTAGGCACTGAAAAGCTACCACCCAGGGCTATCTATGATCCTTGAGAGAAGTGAGGAAGATGAGGTGAGCCCTGCACTCACTGGCTTTTTCACTGAGGCATTTTCCAAACTGTTGTTAGCCAGGAAAATAGAGCCCAATCAGACAGTACAGTCTCACTGGGTGAAGAAAACAAAGATCAGAGTTCAGGATTACATAGTCAGTGAGATTTGAGGATCAGAATACTAAAGAGAAAGAGGCCAACACAAGGAGGCCAAAAATATGCATAAAAATTTCCCTCTGGGACTTCCCTGGTGGCACAGTGGTTTAGAATCCACCTGCCAATGCAGGCCACACAGGTTTGAGCCCTGGTCCGGGAAGATCTCACATGCTGCAGAGCAACTAAGCCCGTGCACCACAACTACTGAGCCTGTGCTCTAGAGCGTGCAAGCTGCAACTACAGAGCCAGTGTGCCACAACTACTGAAGCCTGCATGCCTAGAGCCTGTGCTCCGCAGCAAGAGAAGCCACTGCAATGAGACGCCCACGCACAGCAAAGACGAGTAGCCCCGCTCGCCGCAAGTAGATAAAGCCCATGCACAGCAACGAAGACCCAATGCAGCCAAAAATAAATAAATAAATTTATTTAAAAATATATATATACCTCTGGTCATTGGCCAATACATAAGGTTTGCATGTTTATTATGAAGCACTGGGAGATATACCAGAGAATAGCTGTTGGGATACTGAAAGGTTGATTAGAGATTTTAGAAGCTGCACAGACTGGATTTTGGGCCCACTAGAACAGAAAGTCCATCACAAACAGGGCTTTTAGTCTAGGAAGGTCAGCCTTACAAGTGAGGACAAAAAACCAGGAGTAAGAATATAACCAGCATAGATCAGGGCCACACGTCCTTAAATTAAGTCATTCAAAGTAGGTGCTGGTAATTTACTGCTTGCCAGAGCAAAATATGACAAAATCTAGAAGAGTATATAATATAATCAAGAACTCCCACATACAAGAATTCACACTGTTTAACATAAAATTAAAAATTACTACACAAGCAAAAACAACAACAGAAACAACAGGTAATCACTTATATTCGAGATGTAAAATAGTCAATAGGTCCAGACCCAGATATAATTAAGGAAATGGAGTTGCAGAAAAAGACTTCAGAATTACTGTGAATAATATAATAAAGGGGGAGACAGACCTTCAACATGGCGGAACAGTAAGCCATGGAGATCACCTTCCTCCCCACAAATACATGAGAAATACATCTACATGTAGAACAACAACTACAGAACACCTACTGAACGCTGGCAGAAGGCCTCAGACCTCCCAAAAGGCAAGAAACTCCCCACGTACCTGGGTAGGGCAAAAGAAAAAACTGAGACAAAAGAATAGGGACGGGACCTGCACCAGTGGGAGGGAGCTGTGAAGGAGGAAAGGTTTCCACACACTAAGAAGCCCCTTTGTGGGCGGAGACTGCTGGGGGCGGGGTCGCGGAGATTCGGAGCCAGGGAGGAGAGCGCAGCAACAGGGGTGCAGAGGGCAAAGCAGAAAGATTCCCGCACAGAGGATCGGTGCCGACCAGCACTCACCAGCCCGAGAGGCTTGTCTGCTCACCCGCCTGGGCAGGCGGGGTCTGGGAGCTGAGGCTCGGGCTTTGGAGGTCGGATCCCAGGGAGATGACTGGGGTTGGCGGCGTGAAGACAGCCTGAAGGGGCTAGTGCACCACAGCTAGCCGGGAGGGAGTCTGGGGAAAAGTCTGGACCTGCCTAAGAGTCAAGAGACTTTTTCTTGCCTCTTTGTTTCGCAGTACATGAGGAGAGGAGATTAAGGGCACAGCTTAAAGAAGCTCCACAGATGGGTGTGAGCCGCGGCTATCAGCGCGGACCCCAGAGACAGGCATGGGATGCTAAGGCTGCTGCTGCAGCCACCAAGAAGCCTGTGTGCACGCACAAGTCACTATCCACACATCCCCTTCCCAGGAGCCTGTGCAGCCTGCCACTGCCAGGGTCCTGTGATCCAGAGACAACTTCCCCGGGAGAACGCATGGCGCGCAGCAGGCTGGTGCAACGTCACACAGGCCTCTGCAGCCGCAGGATCACCCCACATCCATACCCCTCCCTCCCCCCAGCCTGAGTGAGCCAGAGACCCCGAAGCAGCAGCTCCTTTAACCCCGTCCTGTCTGAGCAAAGAATACACGCCCTCAGGTGACCTACACGCACAGGCGGGGCCAGATCCAAAGCTGAACCCCAGGAGCTGTGTGAACAAAGAAGAGAAAAGGAAATCTCTCCCAGCAGCCTCACGAGCAGCAGATTAAATCTCCACAATCAACTTGATGTACCCTGCATCTATGGAATAACTGAATACAAAAAGAATCATCCCAAATTGAGACAGTGGACTTTGGGAACAATGATATATATATATTTTTTTCCTTTTTCTCTTTCTGTGAGTATGTATGTGTTGGCTTCTGCATGTCATTCTGTCTGTATAGCTTTGCTTTTACCATTTTTCCTAGGGTTCTGTCCGTCCGTTTTTTTAGTACAGTTTTTAGTGCTTGGTATCACTGGTGGATTTGTTTTTTGGTTTGGTTCCTCTCTTCATTCTTTTTTTCTTTTTTTTAAATTACTTTTAATTTTTTTTAATTTTTAATTATTATATTTTAATACCTTTATTTTATTCTATTTATTTATTTTTTCTTTCTTTCTTTCTTTTTTTCTCCCTTTTATTCTGAGCCATGTGGATGACAGGGTCTTGGTGCTCTGGCCAGGCATCAGGCCTATGCCTCTGAGGTGGGAGAGCCGAGTTCAGGACATTGGACCACCAGAGACCTCCCAGCTCCACGTAATTTCAAATGGCAAAAATCTCCCAGAGGCCTCCATCTCAATGCCAAGACCCAGCTCCGCTCAACGACCAGCAAACTACAGTGCTGGACACCCCATGCCAAACAACTAGCAAGACAGGAACACAGCCCCACCCACTAGCAGAAAGGCTGCCTAAAATAAGGTCACACATGACCTGCCCACCAGAAACACAACATCCAGCCTCATCCACCAGAACACAGGCACCAGTCCCCTACACCAGGAAGCCTATACAACCCACTGAACCAACCTTAGCCACTGGGGACAGACACCAAAAACAACGGGAACTACAAACCTGCAGCCTGCGAAAAGGAGACCCCAAACACAGTAAGTTAAGCAAAATGAGAAGACAGAGATACACACAGCACATGAAGGAGCAAGGTAAAAACCCACCAGACCAAACAAATGAAGAGGAAATAGGCAGTCTACCTAAAAAGGAATTCAGAATAATGATAGGAAAGATGATCCAAAATCTTGGAAACAGAATGGAGAAAATACAGGAATGTTTAACAAGGACCTAGAAGAACTAAAGAGCAAACAAACAATGAGGAACAACACAATAAATGAAATTAAAAATTGTCTAGAAGGAATCAATAGCAGAATAACTGAGGCAGAAGAATGGACAAGTGACTTGGAAGATAAAATAGTAGAAATAATTACCACAGAGCAGAATAAACAAAAAACAATGAAAAGAATTGAGGACAGTCTCAGAGACCTCTGGGACAACATTAAACGCACCAACATTCGAATTATAGAGGTCCCAGAAGAACAAGAGAAAAAGAAAGGGACTGAGAAAATATCTGAAGAGATTATAGTTGAAAATGTCCCTAATATGGGAAAGGAAATAGTTAATCAACTCCCGGAAGCACAGAGAGTCCCATACAGGATAAATCCAAGGAGAAACATGCCAAGACACATATTAATCAAACTATCAAAAATTAAACACAAAGACAAAATATTAAAAGCAGCAAGGCAAAAACAACAAATAACATACAACGGAATCCCCATAAGGTTAACAGCTGATCTTTCAGCAAAACTCTGCAAGACAGAAGGGAGTGGCAGGACGCATTTTAAGTGATGAAAGGGAAAAACCTACAACCAAGATTACTCTACCCAGCAAGGATCTCATTCAGATGCGACAGAGAAATTAAAACTTTACATAAAAGCAAAAGTTAAGAGAATTCAGCACCACCAAACCAGCTCTACAACAAATGCTAGAGGAACTTCTCTAGGCAGGAAACACAAGAGAAGGAAAGGACCTACAATAACAAACCCAAAACAATTAAGAAAATGGTAATAGGAACATACGTATTGATAATTACCTTAAATATAAATGGATTATATGCTACAACCAAAAGACATAGACTGGCTGAATGGATACATAAACAAGAACCATATATATGCTGTCTAAAAGAGACCCACTTCAGTCCTAGGGACACATACAGACTGAAAGTGAGGGGATGGAAAAAGATATTCCATGCAAATGGAAATCCAAAGAAAGCTGGAGTAGCAATTCTCATATCAGACAAAAGAGACTTTAAAATAAAGGCTATTACAAGAGACAAAGAAGGACACTACATAATGATCAAGGAATCAATCCAAGAAGAAGATATAACAATTGTAAATATGCACCCAACAGAGAAGCACCTCAATACATAAAGCAAATGCTAACAGCCATAAAAGGGGAAATCGACATTAACACATTCATAGTAGGGGACTTTAACACCCCACTTTCACCAATGGACAGATCATCCAAAATGAAAATAAATAAGGAAACACAAGCTTTAAATGATACATTAAACAAGATGGACTTAATTGATATTTATAGGACATTCCATCCAAAAACAACAGAATACACTTTCTTCTCAAGTGTTCGTGGAACATTCTCCACGATAGATCATATCTTAGGTCACAAATCAAGCCTTAGTAAATTTACGAAAATTGAAATCGTATTAAGTATCTTTTCTGACCACAATGCTATAGGACTGGATATCAATTACAGGAAAAAATCAGTAAAAAATACAAACACATGGAGGCTAAACAATACACTACTTAATAACCAAGAGATCACTGAAGAAATCAAACAGGAAACCAAAAAATACCTAGACACAAATGACAATGAAAACACGATGACCCAAAACCTACGGGATGCAGCAAAAGCAGTTCTAAGAGGGAAGTTTATAGCAATACAAGCCTACCTCAAGAAACAAGAAAAATCTCAAATAAAGAACCTAACCTTACACCGAAAGAAATAGAGGAAGAACAAAAAACCCCAAAGTTAGCAGAAGGAAAGAAATCATAAAGAAAAGATCAGAAATAAATGAAAAAGAAATGAAGGTAACAATAGGAAAGATCAATAAAACTAAAAGCTGGTTCTTTGAGAAGATAAACAAAATTGATAAACCATTAGCCAGACTCATCAAGAAAAAAAGGCAGAAGACTCAAATCAAAAGAACTAGAAATAAAAAGGACAAGTAACAATTGATACTGCAGAAATACAAAGGATCATGAGAGATTACTACAAGCAACTCTATGCCAATAAAATGGACAACCTGGAAGAAATGGACAAATTCTTAGAAAAGCACAACCTTCCCAGAATGAACCAGGAAGAAGTAGAAAATATAAACAGACCAATCACAAGCACTGAAATTGAAACTGGGACTAAAAATCTTCCAACAAACAGAAGCCCAGGACCAGATGGCTTCACAGGCGAATTCTATCAAACATTTAGAGAAGAGCTAACACCTATCCTTCTCAAACTCCTCCAAAATATAGCAGAGGGAGGAACACTCCCAAACTCATTCTACAAGGCCACCATCGCCCTGAAACCAAAACCAGACAAAGATGTCACAAATACGGGCTTCCCAGGTGGCACAGTGGTTGAGAGTCCGCCTGCCGATGCAGGGGACACAGGTTCATGCCCGGTCCAGGAAGATCCCACATGCCACGGAGTGGCTGGGCCCGTGAGCCACGGCCGCTGAGCCTGCGCATCTGGAGCCTGTGCTCCGCAACAGGAGAGGCCACAACAGTGAGAGGACTGTGTACCAAAAAACAAACAAAAAAAATGATGTCACAAATAAAGAAAACTACAGGCCAATATCACTGATGAACATAGATGAAAAATTCTCAACAAAACACTGGCAAACAGAATCCAACAGCATGTTAAAGGATCATACACCATGATCAAGTGGGGTTTATCCCAGGAATGCAAGGATTCTTCAATATAGGCAAATCAATCAATGTGATACACCATATTAACAAACTGAAGAAGAAAAAACATATGATAATCTCAATGCAGAGAAAGCTTTCAACAAAATTCAACACCCCTTTACGATAAAAGCCCTCCAGAAAGTAGACATAGAGGGACTTACCTAACACAATAAAAGCCATATATGACAAACCCACAGCCAACATCTTTCTCAATGGTAAAAAATTGAAACCGTTTCTACTAAGATCAGGAACAAGACAAGGTTGCCCACTCTCACCACTATTATTTAACATTGTTTTGGAAGTTTTAGCCACAGCAATCAGAGAAGAAAAAGAAATAAAAGGAATCCAAATCAGAAAAGAAGAAGTAAAGCTGTCACTGTTTGCAGATGACATGATACTATACATAGAGAATCCTAAAGATGCTACCAGAAAACTACTAGAGCTAATCAATGAATTTGGTAAAGTAGCAGGATACAAAATTAATGCACAGAAATCCTTGCATTCCTATACACTAATGATGACAAATCTGAAAGAGAAATTAAGGAAACACTCCCATTTACCACTGCAACAAAAAGAACAAAATACCTAGGAATAAACCGACCTAAGGAGACAAAAGACCTGTATGCAAAAAACTGTAAGATACTGATGAACTTAATTAAAGATGATACAAAAGACAGAGAGATATATCATGTCCTTGGTTTGGAAGAAGCAACATTGTGAAAATGAATATACTACCCAAAGCAATCTACAGATTCAGTGCAATCCCTATCAAACTACCACTGGCATTTTTCACAGAACTAAACAAAAAATTTCACGATTTGTATGGAAACACAAAAGACTCTAATAACCAAAGCAATCTTGAGAACAAAAAACAGAGCTGGAGGAATCAGGCTTCCTGACTTCAGACTATACTACAAGGCTACAGTAATCAAGACAGTATGGTCCTGGCACAAAAACAGAAATACAGATCAACGGAATAGGATAGAAAGCCCAGAGATAAACCCAGGCAGATATGGTCACCTTATCTTTGATAAAGGAGGCAAGAATATACAGTGGAGAAAAGACAGCCTCTTCAATAAGTGGTGCTGGGAAAACTGGACAGCTACATGTAAAAGAATGAAATTAGAACACTCCCTAACACCATACACAAAAATAACCTCAAAATGGATTAAAGACCTAAATGTAAGGCCGGACACCATCAAACTCTTAGAGGAAGACACAGGCAGAACACTCTATGACATAAATCAAAGCAAGATCCTTTTTGACCCACCTCCTAGAGAAATGGAAATAAAAACAAAAATAAACAAATCTGACCTAATGAAACTCAAAAGCTTTTGCACAGCAAAGGAAACCATAAACAAGATGAAAAGAGAATCCTCAGAATGGGAGAAAATATTTGCAAATCAAGCAACTGAAAAAGGATTAATTTCCAAAATTTACAAGCACCTCATGCAGCTCAATATCAAAAAGCAAACAACCCAATCCAAAAATAGGCAGAAGACCTAAATAGACATTTCTCCAAAGAAGATATACAGATTGTCAACAAACACATGAAAGAATGCTCCACAACATTAATCATTAGAGAAATGCAAATCAAAACTACAATGAGATATCACCTCACACCAGTCAGAATGGCCATCATCAAAAAATCTAGAAACAATAAATGCTGGAGAGGGTGTGGAGAAAAGGGAACACTCTTGCACTGCTGGTGGGAATGTGAATTGGTTCAGCCACTATGGAGAACAATATGGAGGTTCCTTAAAAAACTACAAATAGAACTACCATATGACCCAGCAATCCCACTACTGGGCATGTACCCTGAGAAAACCATAATTCAAAAAGAGTCGTGTACCACAATGTTCTTTGCAGCTCTATTTACAATAGCCAGGAGATGGAAGCAACCTAAGTGTCTATCGACAGATGAATGGATAAAGAAGATGTGGCACATATATACAATGGAATATTACTCAGCCATAAAAAGAAACGAAATTGAGTTATTTGTAGTGAGGTGGATGGACCTAGAGACTGTCATACAGAGTGAAGTAAGTCAGAAAGAGAAAAATAAGTACCGTATGCTAACACATATATATGGAATCTAAAAGAAAAGTGGTTCTGAAGAACCCATGGGCAGGACAGGAATAAAGTTGCAGAACTAGAGAATGGACTTGAGGACATGGGAAGGGGGAAGGGTAAGCTGGGATGAAGTGAGAGAGTGACATGTACATATATACACTACCAAATGTAAAACAGATAGCTAGTGGGAAGCAGCCACATAGCACAGGGAGATCAGCTCCGTGCTTTGTGACCACCTAGAGGGGTGGGGTAGGGAGGGTGGGAGGGAGATGCAAGAGGGAGGAGATATGGGGATATATGTATATGTATAGCTGATTCACTTTGTTATAAAGCAGAAACTAACACACCATTGTAAAGCAATTATACTCCATGAAAGATGTTAAAACTTATATATTAAAGTTAGTGAGAAATAATAAGGAAACGAATGAAAAATGAATGATTTTTGCAGAAGTTTAAAATCTATAAAAAATATCCTTGGCTTCCCTGGTGGCGCAGTGGTTGAGAGTCCGCCTGCCAATGCAGGGGACACGGGTTCGTGCCCCAGTCCGGGAAGATCCCACATGCCGCGGAACGGCTGCACCCATGAGCCATGGCCGCTGAGCTTGCGCGTCCGGAGCCTGTGCTCCGCAACGGGAGAGGCCACAACAGTGAGAGGCCCACGTACCCTAAAAAAACAAACAAACAAAAATCCTAATGGACATTTTAGGACAATGGAACAGCAAAATATAGTATCTGAATTAATAACTTATCGAATAATTTTAACAGCACACTGACCGGAGGAGAAGACAAGTTCAGTGAATGTAGAGATAAAACGTAAGTAAAACCCAGGAAAAGTATGGGGACCCTCTGTAAGACTGTGGACCTCAGAAGTCTCTCCGTCTCACACTAGTTTAGGTCTGCCTCCAACAGTTCATCGAAGTGACATTTAAGTGTCCCTACCAGTCTCTAGCTACAGCAGCTCCTGCTCCTGTAAGCAGAAAATCTATTTTATCTATGATTCTTTATATTTGCTTATCTCTCCAGATTTTGCATGGTGGTTTGTCCCGTAACCTCAGTTCTCCAATAAGCCCAAGATAAGTCATTGATTTTCAGATTATTTTTCATGATTTTTCTTATGAGTGGTGACTTCTAATTTCCTTGCATGTCAGAGTTAAAACTGGAAATCTGCAGACATTTTTAAATAAACTTTTTATTTTAGAATATTAATATACATTTTTCAGAATTTATCTCTTAATCCAAAACCAAAATGTCCCTAATACCAAATAAAGAGACATTTTTCAGAATGTCCCTGTTTCTCTTTCTTTCTTTCCTTTTTTTTTTTTTTTTTGACAGGTTCAGTCTCCTCCAAAGGAAATGCTATGTCTGTAATTGGTCCTTGCATGTGTCTCAACTGCAGCTTCATAGATGACAATCTTCTCAATAATGGCACTGGATCAATTGGACTACACATATTTATCTTTAAAAGAACCTGGACCTGTATTTTATACCACATACAAAATTACTCAGATATTGGTCATAGACTTATGTGAAAGCTAAACAACGAAGTCTCTACATAAATAAAAATAAAATACATCCATGCAGTAGCCATAAAAATACTGACATTTGTTAAAATTAATAACTGTTCAGTAAACTAAATTTTCAAGAGAATGAAAGGTAAGATAAAACTGAGAGAAAATAACCTCAATACATATGTATCAACAGAACATACAAAGAATTCCTATTAAATGAGAAAAAGAACATTCAATTGCTAATGGGTAAGATTTAAACAAAACTTCCTAAAAGAGAATATCAAAATAGACAATAAATATATAAAAAGATCCTCAAAATATCAGTTTTCAGAGGACTGCAAGATAAAACCACTCTATATCCACCAGAATAGCTAAAATGAAAAAGACCAAAAAAGGATGTGTGCGGGTGTGGAGCAAATAGAAGTTTTACTGTTATCACCAATTTGGGAAAATATTTGCCTTTTCCTACAAATGCCATACATAATTATAATCCTTGACCTACCAATTCCTGCACAGTAATAAAAAACAACTTATTACTGATACACACAACATGTATGAATCTGACAAACTTAATGCTGAGTGAAATAAGCCAGACACAAAAGAGTACATGATGTATGAGCCTATTTACAGGAAGTTCAAAAAGAAACTAATATGGTGATAAAATCAGGATACTGGTATGTGTGTGGTGGGGATTACTGTCTGGGTAGGGACACGAGGGAATCTTCACGGAGGTCTAGAATGTTTTATATCTTGATTAGGGTAGCGGTTACACGAGTGAATCAACACATACAATTTTTCAATCTATATATTTAAGATCTGAGCACTTTAGTTTGTGTAAGTTATATCTCTATTTTTTAAAAAGACATATTCTCCTCTCCCATCCAAATGAACTCAATATAAGGTTGAAATCTTTGCTCCTCACACAATCAACCTTTTGTCCTGCTGCAAGGACCAAACAGCAATGTTACGTTCAAAATATAAACATATTTTCCTTTAAAATTTAATTGTTAATGTATTTTTCATAATAATAATGTTAAGCTTCCTTTTGATTGTTCATGTTTTAAAAAACTGAATCAGCCTGCTGCCAAGTATATACAGAATCATCTAGTCCAATGTTTTTGTGACATATTGAGTAGTGGGAATGTGACACTAATCAAAGATCTAAAGCAAACATATTTTTAGGGTTGAATGGATGTTTCTGCTGCATATTGTCTCCCAAGTAAAATGTCTAATTTGGGGGTCCCTTCATTGTCTAGTGACGATCCTTGAATTAAGAACAAAAGACTATACCTACCAGTTAACGCTTTATATATAGTTTTCCTTAGGTTTGCAGAATATTTGCTTAGTACTAGTCAGTCAATTCCAGTTAAACCATTTAGCAATAATGTAACAAACCAGGAGTCTAGAGATATGGAACCGGGGAAAGTTTACACTAGTTTAACAGAAATATAATCTGTACGTAATATCAAGTATCTTTTGGGGCATTTGTATTAATGATGGATCAGCCATTTGGGAGTGATTATAGCATAAAGCTCCTTGTATTAGGAATCTGGCATCAACACTATTTAATCATGGACACTGGCCGAAGCTCTGGGTCTCAACTTACTTCTACATATAAAATAAAGGGTTATTTCTAAAGTTCTTCCACTCTATTGCCTAAGAGAAAGTCCCACAATAACTTTTTCATATACTATATTATGACTTTCTCCATACTAGTCACTTACATATGTGAACTTATTAGAAATTTAATCATTTTTTGCACTTTATATATAGATCAGTGCTTTGCTAACTATGAGGAAAAGAGAGCCATTTTGATATATGTGGCAGTACTACTTTAAGAAAACGTCATGGTATGCATTAGATCTCCATTCTCTCTCCCCTTTTCATTATGTAGCATGAAAATATTCTATATCTTGATTAACGTAGAGATTGACTACACTATGCTCATCGCTGCATACTGTACCTGATTACAGAAATACTCATCTGAATCATCTGAAAATATCTGAAAATACTCATCTTATTCATCTGTAATGTCCTCTCAATCCTATACCAAAAATTGTACCCAGGAAAGTTGGGAGGGCCTTGTTATATAATCAGGTCCAGCCCATCCAAATATAAAAGATACAATAAACAAGACAACAAACTGTTAAATAAAACATTTTCTACCTTTGTAAAAACAAATATACCTTTACAGTATTTTTTTTAATGTGGTAAAGGAACAGTAAAATGCACAGCAGAGTTTCAAAATTACTTTCTTGCCAAAAACACCGTGACGCAAGGGGGGTTGCAACTCCGTGGGGACGTTGCATTCTAGGGAAGAGCTCCCCGAGACTTAACCTCCAGAGAAACAACCTAGGACAAGAGACACCCTTGACTACTAGTGTGAACCTCTCTCTGACCTGAAGCTTCTCTTCCAAAACACAACCAAAGGGCTTCCTTGGTGGTGCAGTGGTTGAGAGTCTGCCTGCCGATGCAGGGGACACGGGTTCATGCCCCGGTCCGGGAAGATCCCACATGCCGCGGAGCGGCTGGGCCCGTGAGACATGGCCGCTGAGTCTGCGCGTCCGGAGCCTGTGCTCCGCAACGGGAGAGGCCGCAACAGTGAGAGGCACGCGTACCGCAAAAAAAAAAAAAAAAAAAAACCACAACCAAAGTGTAACCAGGGATATTAGGGCCAGAGCAAAGAGCCTCGACATCAGGTCACATTTGCCTACAGGCAAAAGACCTAGATACCTTTATTTTTAGGAAAATTTGACATGTGACCGTTATTCTCTCGCTAATATTTGGGCCAGGTATATTAAATTGTCTAGTGTCCTTTGTCTCCAAAAGGTAAGGCAAAAGGTGGTCACTAGGGATACAAAAAGTTAGAGCTGAGGCCTTGGGACCATCAAACATACCTAAAAGTAGCTGGGGAGAAGTCCTGCTTCTCCACCCCGCGTTATGACAACACCCATACTTAGCAGGAAGCAGTTACAGTAAACAACCTGTGCCCATCAGCGCCCCTCAAGAATGAGGAGCAGGACAAAAGGCAGAGGAGGGATCTGTCACCGGCAAAGCCCATTAACAATTCCCAGGAAATAAAAACAGAATGTGGGCAATAAAGTCAAGTCTAACCTTTTTTTTCTCCTTTGGGCTTAGTCCGGTTTCATTTGCTCACAGGGGGCCGCATGCAGAGTCCACACACCCAGCACTTCTGACCGGAATTCCCAGAGCCGAGCATCTGCGCCTGACACCTCAGCTTGGCTGGCTGTGCGCAGAAGAGCCGCGCATGACCCCGCAGTTCAAGATGGCGGTGGTGGGCTGTGCGCAGACGCGCTGCACCGGCACTGCCGGCTGGAGCCGTGAGCAGTACGCCTGCGCCAACCCGCAAGAACTTCGCCCTCTCCCCCGCTGACAAGACCCGTAGAAAGGAGCCCTGCCACGGCCTGTCAGGGAGAGCATGTACTGGGAAAGTAGGAGGTCGTACCTCTCCATTCTTTGATCAAAGAATAAAGATTTCCTTTGATCCTGAACAAAAAAAAAAGAAGGAAGGGAGGGAGGGAAGGAAGAAAAAGAAAAGAGAAAGAAATAAGATTTCTCTTTATGCCACCTGGTCCATGCCTGGAATTCTCTGCCCACTTGATGACCCCCAAGCCCTACCTCCAGGGCTCTTCTTTAAAAGTCTTGGAAGAAACCTGAGGCTGAGGCAAGGTTGTTTTTTTTTTTTGGCTGCACCCCACCGATCGAACCTGTGCCCTCTGCAGTGGAAGCGCTGAGTCTTAACCGCTGGACTGTGAGACAAGGTTTTAATCGAGACTTTTCAGAATTTTCTTTGCTCTACAACTGAATGTGATGATGGCAGGTCCAGCTGTTTCCAGCTGTCCCCACTCCACCATCCATTCCTCATCCCTGTCTCTTCCCACCCCAATATCACTCCACACTTGAGGGGTCTGCAATGCCCACAGGCACCCTCACAACCAGGATCCATAGACATCTCTGCTAACAGCATTTCTTTACCCTTAGGGTCTAGGGAGGAAGACACCCACTGCAAGTAGGCCAACAGGAAGAGAGACTCCAGGAAAGAGCTCCCATGGGGATGAAGAGTGGGCTCAGCGCTTGTGGAACAGACAATCCAGAGTCCCAGTTACCATGGTATGGTCTAGAAGGCGGAACACAGTCTCTGGGTGGCCACATGCCCTTGGTCCTGTCGGAGTGACGTGGAAAATGGCACTGCTGAAGCACCTGCTGGGGTAGAGGCCCCTATTGTCCAAGTCCACTCCCAATACTACTGGAGTGACAAAATTTAGTATGTTCAACAGGGTGTAAGGATGTAAAAATATTAACTGTGTGCAAAATGTCAATGCTGTAAACAAAAAGCAGAACATTGGCAAGAATACTCAGTGAGTGGAAAATAATCCTACGACTGATGCTTATAGGCCATCACATCTGGTCCTAGGCAGAACATAAAGCATGTGGGTTTTGTATTAATGTCCTCCTACCTCTCCATGTCCCTTCTGCCCTCTCTCAGGATGAAGAACCTGTTCAAAACCTGGTACAGTGTTATCCCACTCAGAATTACTCTCATCAAAGAGGTAACATTATTTTTACTTTCCTTCTCACCCCTGGAAACTCCCTTGGTCTTGAGGAAAATGATGTCAGCTAGGTGAAAGGGGAAAAGCAAGGACAATAAGAGCACTCTTCAGCAGAATCCTCTCAAAGGATTTTTTATAGATGAAACTCACTGGAAGAAATGAATCTTTCATTGGTGGAGATTGTGGTATTACACGCAAGTTTGTTGAAGACATTGTTTGGTCTGACGCATTCTATCTTTAGTTACCCCAGTTGAAATTAGGGACAATATCACAATCACAATGGTGCATTTTGGAAAATATAATGAAAATATACAGGGTTCTGAAGATATTTTTTTAACCTAGGAACATTAAAAGTATTATCACATTGCATAAATAATGCTGGTGATGGAGGGGAAGATGGAAAGGCAGAATGGAAGATGTATGAAAATATACAATTTCTATTAAGAGATAAATTAAACAGAGTAAACATCATTATAATTTCTTCATAGTGAAAAAAACAACTAAAATATTAGCTGTCTCCTTCCTAAGAAAAAAAATAGCAAGTGTTTTTTCAAACTCTTTTTAGACATTTAAATCTTAAGGGTCTCTTCCAGATTTTCATTTTTCTACTTTACAACTTAGGAATGGCTTTTTAGAGGTACTGTTAAGGACTCCATTCTTTTTCACTAATATGAGATTATAATTATTTCATTAGAAATCACCACTATATATTATTTTATACTTATTTCTTCCATAATTTTCTTCATGTATTAGTCTCATACAATACCTACCTTACAGGCTATTATAAGATAAGAAATTGCCAAGAGAGATTTAATGTAGAAATAACAATGGTATATGGTGTCCCTACTTATTCATTTATGCTTACATAATTTTGGAGGTGCTCAAGGGTTCCACAAATATTGAGTCATTAAAGCTTAGTGACTGTGAGGTGCACTTGGCTATTATCATTATAGTTTATTATTATTCAGGCAAATCAAGTTTCCCCTGGAGTGCTGAATGGCTCCTGCAGAAAACGTAGACTTTTTAGTGTTCTGTGTCTGAGAGTTCACATTACAGGTTTATAACATTAGCTCATTTTTCCTAGGATTGTCTCTTGTGAGTTACTGGCCATTATCCACTTCAGGCAGCATAGCAGAAATAGGGCTCAACCAGCTTTTATTTATTTATTTTTAAAAATATTTACTTATTTAGGCTGTGCCAGATATTTGTTGCCACACGTGGGATCTTTAGTTGAGGCATGCATACAGGATCTAGTTCCCCGACCGGGGATTGAACCCAGGCCCCCTGCATTGGGACCACGGAGTCTTACCCACTGGACCATGAGGAAAGTCCAGCACCCAGCTTTTAAAGTCTTCTAGGTGAAGGCCATTTCGCTTTCTTCCAGAGATAGGGAAAAGAGGCAAAATAGTTGAGGGATGGAAAGTTATCAGTGGGTGGTTTGCTTTCCAACACCACCAAACAATGCTCCAATTCTCCGTGAACACGTACTGAGTATCCTACAGATTTAACTGAATTCTGACTCTACCTGGAGATAGTGTCACCCATGCTGTGCAGCCCAGGCCGCAGACCTGTTTTTAACCTTGTAGCCTAATTGTGTTTTATCAACAGGATGCCACAAAGGCCCATGAAAAAACCAAACTGAACTGGCTAGATCCAAGATAGTGGGCCAAGTAGGCTAAAGGTCATCACTTTCCTTGCCTTGATTTATCTCTGTGTCTCCATACCAACCCCTGAGAGCTGAAGGACATGCCCTGATTCATCTCTGTGTTTGTTTCAGCTGTACCTGTGTTTGGCAGAGATGCTTTGCAGCTATACTTGGAGAGATACATGCTTTCAGAGATATATAGTGGTAAACCGCCCTGAACCGGCTCTGATTTGACCACAGGAATACCCTGTGCAGAGGAAACCTGGAGCCTGGAAGACTGCAAATGCCCCAGATGCCCCCAGATGCCCCTGTGTTCCTGGTGAATTTAAGGTTCTTGCTTCGTTGCAAAAGAATTCGGAGATGAAGTGATAGGTAAGAAGTGGATTTATTTAGAGAGAAACACACTCCACAGACAGAGCGTGGGCCATCTCGGAAGGCAAGAGGCTTCAAAATATGGCGTGGTTAGTTTATATGGGCTGGGTAATTTCGCAAGCTAATGAGTGAGAGGATTGTTCCAATTATTTTGGGGAAGGGGCGGGGATTTCCAGGAACTGGGCCACCGCCCACTTTTTGACCTTTTATGGTTGGCCTCAGAACTGTCATGGCGCTCCGTGGGTGTGTTATTTAGCATATGCTCATGTTTTACAATGAGTATATAATAACGCTCAAGGTCTGCTGGAGGTCGAATCTTCCACCATCTTGGACCCAGATGGTTCTAACCAGTCTTTCTCATGTACTATGGCTATATCTTTCTTTTAAAGGTTGTGCCCTGCTCCCTTCCTTCCTATTTCACCTGGAAATCCCCACCCTTTTCCTAGAGCCCTGATGACCTGTCTGCCTCTCACCCCTTAAAAGTCCCCCACTTTCGTCCCTTTAGGGAGGAGGTGCTTTTAGAGCATGAGCTTCCTTTCTCCATTCGCTGGCCATTGAATAAAAGCCTGTTTTGCTTGCACCAAACTCAGTTTTGTTATTGGAAGCGTGAACCTGAGCAGAATAGAACTCCCTCACTGAGCCAGGAAGGCTTCGGTTCAGCTAGGACTCCAAGAGAGGGACTGTCTAATTCAGTAACAACAGAATCAGATCCAACAGGTTAAGGGCTCAGTCCCATAAGACTGCCCCTACTTTAGACACTAACTGAAGTCCAGCTTGTCATCTGTACTTCTGACTCACTGGCTAAAAACTGGGATTCTCATGACCTCTTCCTTGAATTCAGTAATTTGCTAAAATGGCTCACAGAGCTCAGGGAAACATTTACTTACGTTTACCAGCTTATTATAGAGGATGTTATAAAGGATACAGTTGAACAGCCTGATAAATTCATTCACTGGGTAAGGTCCAAAGGGTCCTGAGTGCAGGAGCTCTGGCCTGTGGAGCTGAGGTTCGCCACCCTCCCAGCATGTGGATGCATTCACCAACCTGGAAGCTACTCCAAACCTGTCTTTTGGGGGTTTTATGGAGGCTTTATTACATAGACATTATTTATTAGATGACTGGCCACTGGTGATTGAACTCAATCTCTAGCCCCACTCCCCTCCCTAAAGGTCTCAAGGGTGGGGTTGAAAATTCCAACCCTCTAATCGGCATAGTTGATTAGAGACAACTGGCCCCCATCCTTAGGGGCTTTTCAAAAATCACGTCATTAACATAAATTCTGGTGTGAGTGAAAGAGGCTTGTTATGAATAACAAAAGGCAGTTTTATTACTCATCACTTAGGAGATGTCAAGGGTTTTATGACCTCTGTGTCAATTATGCAATGAAGACCAAATATATCTTTCTTATAAATCACAATATCACAATGGATGACAAGGAAATTATTGGTACATTTGCTAACATTTATTGAAAAATATACCGTGGACCTCAATTATGCTATATTCATTCTAGAGACAAGGAAACTGAGGCTTTGAAAGGTTATATACTTGCAAAAGCACAGCTCCTTAAGGGGCAGAGCCAGTTCTAGACCTCTGGTCTTCTGACAGCTAGCCCAATACTCTAACTTCCATCCCTGAATTTCCCAAAGTGTGACACATTTGTTAACAGCGTCACAGGACTTAATTTTCCTCTATATATAAATATATTTAAATTTAGTGATTATATAATTTTAAAACAATATGATTTCCCAATCAAACTGTGATATTATGGAAATTATTGCTTAGGAGAAGGCTAGAGTAGGTAGACTCTGTGGCTGGGGTCAGTGGTGTCAACAAAAAATTAATCACTCGATCTAAGAAAGAAGTGGAAAATTTTATCACGGCCACATTGAGGATTATAACTCAGGGATAGCATCTCAGAAAGCTCCGAGAAGTTTCTACCCATTAGAAGTCAAGGCACAGTTATATAAGTTTTTTGAGACAGAGGGCTGTACCTTAAATGATGTATTATTGACAGTTTTACAATCCTGATTTGATCTAAGCATCATTGTGGCCCCTTGTAAGATTAAGAAGGAATGTTATCTTTTAAGGAGTCCTCTTTGCTGGTGTCAGGAGAATATTGCTCTTTATGGTTGAACTGGCATTTCTGCTGATGGGAGGTGTGGTTGATGCATAATGCAGATACACAGTGCAAAGTAGGAGAGAGGAGGCCAAAGGGCAGAGAAAATTTTTTATGTTTACTTGTCTTGCCATAAAATATGAATTTTACTTCCACAGTGGGAATGATGACAATCGTGAAAGTGGTACATCAATGCCTAACGTTCAAGAGACCTACTGTGTACCATTTCATAGGCTTTGTTTAAAATGGGAGCTATATGGGCTTCCCTGGTGGCGCAGTGGTTGGGAGTCCGCCTGCCAGTGCGGGGGACGCAGGTTCGGGCCCCGGTCTGGGAGGATCCCACGTGCCGCGGAGCTGCTGGGCCCGTGGGCCATGGCGTCCAGAGCCTGTGCTCCGCGGCGGGAGTGGCCACGGCAGTGAGAGGCCCACGTACCACAAAAAAAATAATAATAAAAAAATAAAGTGGGAGCTATAGTGTAAAGGGGGGTACAGTTGGAATAAAAGGATAAAGAGGAGGGTGGTAACTCTAGTTTTTTTTTTCTTTGCTTATTTCCTGTTTTAAAAATATTATTTGTATAACTTACCATTTACCTTTTCCAGTGAAATTATATTAATGCCAAAAGTGGAATGGGAAATGATGAAAAGTGGCATTGCTTTGAACATGATCTCCCTCTGGCAGGTTCTTTAAATGTGAGCCCCAATGTATCTTTTTTTTTAAACTGACTTGTTTATTTATTTATTTATTTTTGGCTGCATTTGGTCTTTGTTGCTGCCCGTGGGCTTTCACTAGTTGCGGTGAGCGGGGGGCTAATCTTTGTTGTGGTGCGCAGGCTTCTCATTGCGGTGGCTTCTCTTGTTGTGGAGCACAGGATCTAGGCGCACAGGCTTCAGTAGTTGTGGGTCGCAGGCTCTAGAGCGCAGGCTTCAGTAGTCGTGGCACATAGGCTTAGTTGCTCTGTGGAACATGGGATCTTCCCGGACCAGGGCTTGAACCCATGTCTCCTGCATTGGATTCTTAACCACTGCACCACCAGGGAAGCCTGAGCCCCAATATTTCTTACTCCAGGTTTTGGTGTTCACTTCTTGGGAAACCTTTACAGAAGGTCTGCAGCATGACGGGCCTGGGTTTGGGGATTCACAAATGAACTCCCAAGGGACATTCCTAACCCAGCACCATGTTGAATGACCTTTGTTTCTCTTATTCCATCTCTAAAGTTCTTCCTTTCTTTATGTAGATACAAATTTTTGACCTATATCTTCTCTTTGAAGAAATTATTTTAACATTACTTGCAAGGCAGGTCCTATCAGCAACAAATTCCCTCAATGTTTGTTGAGAAAGTCTTTATTTCTTGTTCATCACCTTCAGTGTTGGTTTCTAATTCATGGTTACTTCATAGTCTGAAAGAGCTGCTAGAGCTCCTGTCATTTAGTCTGGGTTCAAGGCAACAGAAAAGAGGATGAGAGAGAACAGCATGCCCTTTTCCTTCAAAAACTAACCATGAGTCCCATATACAGTGCTTCCACTTACATATTATTGGCCTAGATTTAGTCATATGCCACATCTAGCCACAAGGCAGGCTGGTAAAGGTAGTCTTTTACTTGTTGGCAAGGGACCCACCTAAAACTCTAAAAGGAAGAGAATGGATATTCTGAGGCAACAAGTTGTCACCAACAGAGGAAGAAGTAACATTATCTTTATGAGGAACTTTGCCATTAGAATCATGAGTCCCAATAGATAGATGACTAATGCATAAAGAAGCCATTCATACA
The DNA here is from genome assembly GCF_059928025.1 of Delphinapterus leucas. Taxonomy (NCBI): domain Eukaryota; kingdom Metazoa; phylum Chordata; class Mammalia; order Artiodactyla; family Monodontidae; genus Delphinapterus; species Delphinapterus leucas. The sequence continues at coordinate 65,218,838 of NC_143137.1, read as the reverse complement.
AAGGGCAACTGACTTATTAGTCCTTTAGCTGCTTTGTACTTTGAGCACACATAAATCCAAACACTATAATCACCTCTATCGTGTCAGCACAATTCACCTGCATTACATTGTTTGTATACAATTCATAAATGACATATTTGTTTCAACAAGCTTACTCCATGTAGATTGGCTAAGCAATATCAACTTAATTTCCATAATCTTAAATTGTGTAGAAAGATACTTGCTCCATGAAATTCACTAATATGGGAAACAAAACATTAAACTGTCTTCATTTAGAAAATAGATTTTATGATAGGTATGTTTTATGTACTATATTGCACTGAATAAAATAAAACTGATTGTAGAACCTAAGTGACATATTAAATATCTCTATGCAAAATTAACATAGACTGTATAGTACATTTGAATTTGCTCTCAAAATAATCACTAGCAATTATAAAGTTAAGTTTTAGTAATAATGTTGTTCCACTGAGACTAAAAAATATGTATGGTTGAAATGACATCTTTTTAATTTAATTTTTTTTTTTTTAAGCACTTCAGATATCTTTCTCTGGAACAATTCTGACTCCTACTGTGTGAGTATATTTCTTGTTTTAATTATATAATTGATGCTATTTAATTACAAAAAAAAAGAACTATAAATAGTGTTGAGGAGGAAGAAATTTTCCTCTACCTACGCAGGTTCTTCTGGCTGGTCTAAGAATTAAATTGACATGAGACAGATTAACAGGAGAAAATCAAACAAAGTTTAATAACATGTATACATAGGAGAGACCTAAAAAACTGAGTAACTCCCCAAAATGGCCAAAGCCTTCACCTTAAATACCATCCTCAACTAAAGATAAAAAAGGAAGTTGAGGGTAGGGAGAGTCAGCTATGGGAGGTTACCAGGAAAAGCACAGTAAACAGGGTAAGGCTTTTTTGCAGATTTAAGTCATTGCCTTCTCCTGGGACAAGAGTTTCTAGAAGTTTGGTGATCTTCCTCTTCCAGGCACAGAGAGGGAGACACCCTTACAAATGGAGGTTTCCCTTACAAATGTAAACAAATGTTTCTTTAAAAAGGGCAATTCCTACTTGGTTTTCAGAGCCCCTCCCATGTCTGCTGGTTCTCAGAAAATGACCAGCTTGAAACAGTTAATATGCCAAAGAGACATTTTAGGGTGGTAAAATTCTGCTCCCCTACAGGATCCAGAGCAGGTCTTCACTGCATTAAGGGATGGCAGGATTCTACACTTCTAAGAGACTGCTTGCAACAGAACAACCAACTGCTTAGGAACTGAACATAGTGAGAAGTAAACTTTCATTGTGAAAAACTACTGATATACTGGGATTATTTGATATAGCAGTTAGCCTACTATAACTAATAACTATAACTAACCTTCCCAGACCGGGGCACGAACCTGTGTCCCCTGCATCAGCAGGCGGACTCTCAACCACTGTGCTACCAGGGAAGCCCTCACATTGTTTATTTTAGTGAACAATGTGAGGCACGAATTTAACCTTTTTTCCCCAAATGAATAATAAATCACTCTGACACCACTTATTAAATAGTATGTCTTTACCTACCAGTTTTAAAGGTAAAGGACCTCGAGGTAAAGGACTTTTATGAATCTGTATTCAGTTCCTAAAACCTATTTTTCTACTTCTGGGTCAATAATAGGCTGTTTTGATTTCTATAGTTTTGAAGTACAATCTAATATATGATCTAATAGCTTGTATGGCAAACACACTTTCTGCTTATTTTTCAAAATTTTCTTGTCTAGTCTTGCCCATTTATTATTCCATCTGAGTTTTAGAGTTAGCTTGTCAAGTTCCATGACAATTTTTGTCAGGATTTTGATTAGGATAACACAGATGAATATATGTGTTATTTGTCCTAGTTAGAGTTCCAATTAATTCTGGATACAGCCAACTGGCCTGGCTAAACATCTGTAGCTCAACTGGAATCCTATGAGAGTGAAGTGTCCAAAAACTTAAATAGGTAGTTTGTAAATCAAGTCAAAGTGGCACCCTGCTGTTGGGATTTGGTCTACAGTTCTAGATAAACTAAATAAAAATGCTTACCACTTAGAGCAAGTGTCCGTGAATACTGTATTTCTACAACTGGAAAGTGAAAAGAGGATTTGAACAAAGCTACCAGCATTTAAAGTCATGTTGTTTCAAAAAGAATGTTTTAAGTGACTCATTCTATATATTCATTTTGAACTTCTTGTAAATCAGTATGTGTCTACACCCAGAATTGACATATAAGATGGTGGTCCTCAGAAATCATTTTTACCTTCACATTACTTAGAACTAAGATTATATATGTATTATTTATATAATAGCTATATCTCTGCCTTTAATAAATCATAAAATGATAAAAGCAGACCTAAGTTGAAACCCAGAGTTGACTTAAGGGAAAATATTAATAATACTATAGTCTATTCTAATGAAAGTTTGGGAAATATGCCACATGCTTCCCGTCAGAGCTAATAGGATTAACAAAAAATATTATTTTGTTCATCATTTCCTTCAACTACAGGGCTTCCCAACATTTTCCCTCCATAGCATTCAGAGAAAATGTTTGTTCAGTCCATTAGGACAAACTAACAAGAATGCTCACAGCTTGAGAGGGCAAGCAGCCCCAGGTCACCCGCTGCTAGAAGGCTGGCACACCTGTAACCAATCTGCAGTACACTAATTGGAAAGCTATGCTTAGACTCCCATGGTCTTCCTTAGGTATCCCATTCTCCCAGTCCCCCAAAATGCTATAGTTGTACTCCAACTCTATTCTCCACCACAGTACTGAACTGAACACTGAAGAACAGAGGAGGATGAAGTGTCCAAGAGATAAAGGGGGGAACCACTTTATTCATAGCCACTAAACTGTCTGTTTTTGAAGTTGGAACTGTATTACTTTCATCTTTTTTATCCCCTTTAGTACCAAATGCAGTGCCTTATACATAGTTGTTGCTCAAAGTTTACTGGATTGAAACTTTCAGTACCCACCACATCATATTTAGTCTTGCAATTCTAAGTATCATACTTACGTCTTTAGATATACTTTTAAATATATGATAAAAATATTTTCCATAAGAAGGAGACTGTCATACTGTTAACACAATACATGTGCCTTTGATAAATCTTAAAATGATAAAAGCAGACCTATGTTAAAATCCAGAGTAACAGGCATCAAAAGCAATGCACTGCTTTCCTGACATTAATAAGTTATTTTTTGGTTGAAAGTTCAAGTCAAAATTAAAACACCAGTTGATCTAAGCTTCACTTTTCTTAATTGTAAGATGAAAAATAGCAATAATAGTATGACATCATAAGTCTGTAAAGATTTCATAAAATAATGCATAAAGAATGCTCATTAAGTGCTTGAAAGAAATAGCTCTTAACATTTTAGCTCTTACTCTGATGATTGACTTTACTCCATTAAACACGTTGGCTCCTGAGATAACTTTTCAGTCTGTTATGTGACACATATTTCTTAATAAATATTCAATAAATACAAACATTACAGAGTACCACTAATTAAAGAAAAAGTCTGTAAATGCATGGCTTTGTGTGTGAGCTGCACAATTTTCCCCTAATGTAAATAAATAGCACAATGTACTTTTTCCATTATTTTTCCTTCCATAAGAACCATAAGCTTTCTGTTTAAAATTCAAAGAGTATCAAAATACAGACTATTTAAATGAATCACTGTGGTCTTCCATACAATCTTTTTCATACATTAAACTGTCAGTTTGACATACAGTAGAAGAATGCATAGAGCCTGAGCTGACTTTTTAATACAACAGCAATGTTTTGGCCTCCTCTCTTTGAATCAAGTCACAGATGCCACTCTTGAAATTACTAATGGTATAGCAATGATGAAACACACACTATATATCTAAACAACATTTTCATACTGACTATTACAAATGAAAGACCCTGGAAATATTAAAACTTTTTTTAGATTCTATAAAAATCTATGTTATTTCAAGATTTTCTTTCACTGGCAAATATTTGAGTTCTAAGTAATTTGAGTGGTAGGTGAATGAGTGCTGCAGCAGTTAATAAAATAGACAAGAATCCCTGTTCTCATTATAGGGATACAGACAATAAACAAATAAATCAGTAAATATGTATAGTATTTCACATAGTGACAGGTGCTATGGGAAAAATAAAAGGCATGGAAAAAAGAATGGGAATTCCATGGTTCAGGGGTGTTGAAAGCACTCTTATCTTTTTTAAACCAGGCAAAGGCTTATAAAATAGTCAGCTAGTATTTTAGGAAGGAAAAGATATTGGTTGAAGAAGGTAATGCTTTTAAAGTTACGTGTGATAAACAACATGAATATTCAAAACGTAATTTTAGAAAATTCTATATTGCTTAACTCAAAAAGCACAAAATTTATCCATAAGGACAAAATTAAAATTAATATATAAACAAGTAAGGGTGTAACTTTAAAATACTACAATTTATATGCGAACAAATAACTTCTGGGATAAAAGACTTTATCCCAAATATAATATGAAAGTTTACATTTGAGTAAACACTCCGTATAAAAAAAATCTGACTTTAACCTCATTCTTAACTTTACATAGGTTTTTACAGATACCATTTGTTTTTATTCTAAACAGTAGAAATAGTTATTTACAAATTATCAATAAGACAAAACAGTCAGTTTTATTTGGAATGTGTACCCTTTAAACTTTAAGAACTAAATATCTGGGGCTTCCCTGATGGCGCAGTGGTTACAAGTCCGCCTGCCAATGCAGGGGACGTGGGTTCGAGCCCTTGTGGGGGAGGATCCCACATGCCACGGAACAACTAGGTCCGTGTGCCACAACTACCAAGCCTGCGCTCTGGAGCCTGCGAGCAACAACTACTGAGCCCACGTGCCACAACTACTGAAGTCTGCATGCCTAGAGCCCATGCTACGCAACAAGAGAAGCCACCGCAATGAGAAGCCCACACACTGCAACAAAGAGTAGTCCCTCACTCGCCACAACTAGAGCAGCAGCAATGAACACCCAATGCAGCCAAAAATAAATTAAAAAAAAATAAAGTATAGAATCTAAAAAAAAAAGAACTAAATATCTGAAGCAGATTTGGAATCAGAATTCTTCATAGTTCTAGTCTCCTTGAGGGCATTTTTTTCAAAAATGTTATTATCAATATATTCTATTAGAATCTGGAATTCATGAAATGAAAATGTTTGTTCATTACAAAATCACTTTAAGATGATACACGTTGCCCAAAGTCTCAAACTTTCTTTTAAGTTCCCTTTGAAGACTAACAATCTGAAATATATGTAAGAATGGAAAATAACTAATTAGAAAATAGGAATTAATTTGTTTTTCCCTTTATGGTCATTTTCAAAGCTATTTATAAAATATAAACATAAAATATAAATTTAAGCTTATATTTGCCCAGTTATAAAATATGTTTCAGTCATAAACCAAAGCAGTTTTGTTAAACTGCACTAAGTTATCATTAAAGAAGTGACTATATCACACTCTAGACCAACGGCTTCAGGGGCTATTGGGGAAGATGAGTAGTGAAGGACTGCGAGTCTTCTCCCAATGAAATCTAAGTGGCTACATTTTGTCACACATTGGGGTTCTATGTAAGACATTGTATAAAAAATAGGTTTTACAACTTAAAAAGAAATTCTGAAAGCCACTGATCAAAGGAACAGAAATCTATCAGGAAAAAACCCTCATGAATTTGCTAATGATTCTTCTTTCTTTCTTGAGAAACTGGCAAGGTAAAGCACATGCATATAATAAATCTTTTTTTCACCCCTATCATTCTACCAAGATATTTTTTATCACATTTCATCTAACTTCAGATCATTCTACTTGATAAAAGATTTTTAAAACCTTAATGAAAATACTAACGCTAAGCGAGCAAAATGTATTTGAATAACTAATGATTAAAACAAAAGTTTAAAACAAGTTTTCAGTTCAGTTCAAAACAAAAAGCTAAAGTTCAAAAACAAAATCAAAAATCTTCTTTGTGATTAGGCAATTCTTTTCAAAGTACACATGTGGAAATGTCACCAAATGTTTCAGTAAGTTTTGAGGAAGAGAAGGAGAGCGGGGAAGGACACTTGAGCTGGGTGTTGGAAAATAAGTAAGATTGGGAGACTAAAGAAATGGTTACATAATTTTCTAGGAAGAAAGGAACAGAATGAGCAAAGTGTGGATAAAAGAAAGAACTATTTCCAAGGAATGGCAAACATCTCAATTTGCCTGGGACATAAATGAGGGGCAAAGATAGGAAATAAGATTGTGAATTTAGGTTGTGGCCAGATAACAAAAGATTCCTAATACCACAGTAAGGACTTGGGCTTTTTTCCGTAAAAAATTAGGGGGTAGTAGCAACAGACATTTCAACTATGAGACAGATTCCAGAGATACTAGAGAGGTAGAATAGATAGAATTAGGCAACAAATTGGAAGCTAAGTAGATGAAAGAAAAAGATATAAAATATGATGTTAAAGTGCAGTTTGGCTAACAACTGTAAGAACTTAAAAGCTTTAAGCTGAAGAACTTTTAATATTTACACTGATTTGTTTATGTCAAGAGAATTTCAAAAGCATAACCAAGACACTTGACTGATACAAATTTTATTTTTCATGCTAAAATTTTTACAAATTTGATTCTGTCATACACAATTATAAGAGGAACAGTTACAAGTGAATTAAAAAAATAGTATTTGGGGGCGCTTCTATTCATTTTACTATCATAAGCGTGTTTTGTTACAGGTACAGCAACAATTGTTACAATTACAGAACTGCTCAACTTGGAAATTTAGTAAGTATGTTATGATGGAGGGTAATACCTAATATAAATGAAGAGTAAGTGCCCAAACATAGTCTCACGCTCTACATTATTCTTTATTCCACAATTAGAATCATGGGTTAGAGTCTACTCAGCAATGCCATCATTCAACTATCTGACCAAGCAGGTCAACTTGGAAAGCATTTAAAATCATTTCCCAAAATCTTACTTAATTTAGTTCTATAAGGAAATATAAGACAAAACACACAAGACAAGGCTTGCTGATATTTTATGCCTAAAACAAACCATTATACAATGAAATTATGCATCTTTTGCAATCTGGCATTTTTTCCCATCTCACACAGTAACAAAAGATGAACAGTACTTACAGCATTTAGAATCACCAGAGTACAGCTGATACAGCATCTCCCAGACTTCTAGTTTCTAAAATTCTGGGGGAAGTGGGACAATTTGAACTGTAACAGTCTACAAGGTAGTAACGTTACCTCTTGGCCATTGGCCCAATACTAACCCTGTTTTTTTTTCAGTATACAAAATATGCTGAAAACATTTCTCTTAAACACATTTCAATTAATGTAATTAAACAGAAGGCAACAACTTCCTTCTAGAAGAATTAGCTATAGCTATGAAAAGCTTGCCATATATTTGTTAAATTAATTTATGGAATACTTTTTGGGTCAATACAGACCATAGTGTATTTTTTAATTTAAAGCCTCTACTAAACATGAGTAAAGAGAACTAAAAATATAATCACATTGGTAGTTTTTTTAAAAATGAAAATTACCATTTTTATCCCTGTAGTATATAAATATATCACTTGCTTTTATCCAAATTAAAGGTAAATTAAAAAAAATCCACTGGGGCTTCCCTGGTGGCGCAGTGGTTGAGAGTCCGCCTGCTGATGCAGGGGACACGGGTTCGTGCCCCGGTCCGGGAGGATCCCACATGCCGCGGAGTGGCTGGGCCTGTGAGCCCTGGCAGCTGAGCCTGTGCGTCCGGAGGCTGTGCTCCGCAACGGGAAAGGCCACAACAGTGAGAGGCCCGCGTACCGCCAGAAAAAAACAAAACAAAAAATCCACTGTGAAATTTACATTCTAAGCACAAAAATAAACAAATATTAGTTCTAATCAGGAATTTCAGCTGACAAGTGAACATTTTTACTTTGAAATATGTAGATCTGGGATATAGAAGTGAATGTTTTGATTGAACACATTGCAAATATATCTTGTTTTCATGTAAAAATACATTTTTTAAAGAAATAATGTTTCACAGTCTTTTTATCCCACCCTCTCAAACAATTTTTCCTTAAAATAGTTTAACATCTCATTTAAAATCTGATATTACAAAAAAGAGAGAAATAAAATTAATTCTTCTTAGATGTATTTGAGCCAAGTAGTTACTGTTTCCAGATGTTATGAGCTAAAAATCATGACATTCTGGTGAGTAACCTTTGGCTTACAAACTAATAACTTGAAATTCCATTCATACTGCTTATCAAGGAAGCCTGATATATATTTGTAAATTTAAATTTTTATATCTTTTATAAAGAAAAAAATCCATCTAACAGATAAGTATTAATAGCTAAAAAAATGATAAACATTTTTATATTAAAGATCTACAAAATAATAAAGCATCTTAATAGTATTCTTGAAAATACTATCAAAAACCTCAGTCTTCTATATTAAGTGCAATATCCAACACATTTTTATGACTAAAACATTTTCAAAGGCTAGAAAGAAAATATGCTTATTGTAAGAACAATGATGCTTGAGTCAAACAGACCTGTTTTGAATCTCTAATCTGCCACTTTCCAACTTATACATACTCCTTAACTTCTCTAAAACTCAATTTCCTCAGAGATAAAATGGGGGGGGGGCAATGACAGTAACTACCTTAAAGAACTCTTCTGAGGGATAATAAGATAATGCACATGAAAGGTTAGTACAGTACAGTATGTGACATAGTAATTAAACAATAAATATTAGCTATACTGAGCAGTGACTTTGGGGTCAAGTACCTAACAAACCGTTTTCTTAAATAAGATATACTCATTATACAAAGAATTGTTTAAAACTTTTAAAAAACAAACAAAATGGCATGAGAGAAAATTGGGGACATGTCCTCCAATTAAACATCCAGAACTATATTGCAATAATGATAAGGCTAAGAACCACAAATGATTCATTAGACTGACATTTGAAGTCTCCTAAGTTACTTTTATCGTGTTTTGGCAGTCACTTCCTATCTATTTGAACACCACACTGTGTTATTCCCAAACTACAATTCAGAAGATCTGAAGTGAATTTTATTTTCTTGTCATGAATTCTTAGAGAAAATAATTACCTCATTGGCTTAAACAAACAAAAAAAGCATGGAAAAAATGAACACAAAACCACAGCCATTTACATGTTATGTAGTACAGTAAAGATGGTTATTTAGAAATTTCAAGCAGTTTATCTGATATCTCTTATTTTCAAACTGTCACTGTTTCAAATCTCAATCCACTAATCTCTATTATTTATAATTAGTCTACTCTGAAACATATCTATTATCTTTACTGGAATGATCACAGAGTACTAAATTTTAACAGAAAATTAATCTACAGATCATGCTCCAAAATATTTTACATTTCCCATTTAAAACATTTAAGGTACCAGTTTCAAGATACCCCAAATCTTAGTCCATCAGTATTATTCTGATTGTCACCATTACCTACGTGAACGTTTTCTCTAATTTTTATTTATACTAACCTGAGTCAACAGGGCTTTCCAATGGGTGTTTTAAATGACAGAGCACAGATATGGGTGACAGGAAAACTAGGTCTGGCCTCAATGAAACTATTTACTAAATATGAGATCTTCAGCAAGTCCCTCAACTTCTCCATGCCTCTTTTTCCTTTTCTAAAAGAGGAGGATCCTACTACCCTCATTTTCTGACTCACAGGACGATGGCAAATGATATGAGAAAAATATATGAAAGAATTCTGAAAAGGGCACAGTGCTATATAAACGTAATATGAAAACATGTAGGCTGGTTACGTATTAGATTTGGTTAGAATGACCAGTTTACTTAAGATGCAATTTATGAGAAATTTATTCTTGGAATTATCAGAAAAAAAAATTGTAACATCTTTACCACATCTTCTGAATAAGGTCTGAGAGCCCTTTTAAAAAAATCCTATTACCACATAAGAAACTGCATTGGACAATGACCTAAGAAAAGTTAAAGCCTCATCCATCCTTTCCAGATTTTTTTTTTAATGGCTATAAATCTGCTTCACCTTAATGTGCTTTTGTAGTTTTATTAATTTACAGCCTGCTTTGCTCTAGGGTTCTTCTGGCAGTTACTTAACCGTCTTTGAAAGTAGTCACAGGTGATCTTTATTTTTCTACTGCTGGTTTTTCTTAACTTATTTTAAATTCCAGTTTTTTCTCACTTGAACTCCACAGAAAGTAGGTGTAATAAAGAGTTTTTAATTTAAAGAATGAATAAAAAAATTCAAAACTAAATCAGTAAAAGCAAATGTTCTCTCACTTTTCTGTCTCTTCAGCAGATACTCTGCATGCACTCTAAAAGGATATTAAAGCTACACATCAACAGAAAAGTCCATTTAATTTACACTATATAGTTTTCCAAGGTTAAAAGATACAAAGCAGGGGCTTCCCTGGTGGCGCAGTGGTTGAGAGTCCGCCTGCCGATGCAGGGGACACGGGTTTGGCCCCAGTCTGGGAAGATCCCACATGCCGCGGAGCGGCTAGGCCCATGAGCCATGGCCGCTGAGCCTGCGCGTCCGGAGCCTGTGCTCCGCAATGGGAGAGCCCACAACAGTGAGAGGCCCGTGTACCGCAAAAAAAAAAAAAAAAAAAAAAAAAAAGATACAAAGCAGGAAAATAAATCAGGATTGATTTTTGAAGGAGGCATATCTGAAGAATGATTTTGAAGAAATGGGACATAAGGGCAGGTGAGAACAAAACATGATAAAAAATTTTTTAACAATGTTTGATTTTTACACAGTCACTGAAATACTGTTATCTCTAAGGCATTAGCTAAATGAGAAACTAGACAGGTTACTGTCAGGTATGTAGAAACAGCTAGAAGCCTTAATATAGGTGATTGCTGAAGATACAGGAGTAGAAATTTTGAGGCAGAAGAGGGTCTGGATACTACTCATTAAAAGATATCAAAAGATAGGAGAATGAGAAAAAATGAAATGAGAATGACATGAAAAATACAAATAGAACACACACATTAGAAAAGTGCAATTTCAAGGAGAAGGGGAGTAGTCAAAAAACATAGCAGAAAAAATATTAAAGATTGGGTTGGACTACAAAATCCATAATAAATTTAAAGGGGTGATTTTAGTTTAATAGTAAGGATGGATGAGTTAGTGATGGATTAAGGGAAGACTAAGTAGTTAAAAAAAAAAAGAAGTTAGTGCATTTCACCCATTTAAATGTTCACTGAGGAAAACTTAGAGAAAGTAATATGAAAGCTAAGTAAGGGGAAACCTGAGTAGGTTTAAAAGCAGAAAGGAGGGCTTCATTAGCTCTAACTAATTAAATAAAGCTCATGTTCTATAGTTGAGAGAGTCAGACTTACAATAAGAATGTTTCAGACCCATGTTAGGCACTTTGGGAGTAAGGAGAGGGGTAACCTGATCTCTGTCACTAGGGAACATAGGAAACTACTCTCAAGCCACTTACTGCTTTTGGTATCACAGTCAGCCCCCATGCTCAGTGGTAGGTATTTAAAAGGTACTCAGAACGTGGTAACCAAAAAGGCAAAAAGCCCAAATGCAAAATGGTATTAAAAATATAAAATAGCAAAATGAATACGTCAATAATTTACACTTGAAAACAATTTTAAATAAAATCCAAACCAAAAGTAGAAACCTTTAAAAATGTAACTGCTAGGGGCATGATATCCACGATGTGCAAAGTAATTTTTAAAAGCATAATATAGGTTTTATTTTGCTATAGCCACCATAATTTAATAACAGGATTTCTTGGATAATTTTACCAAAGAAATAACTTCCTCCTCTAAAACATTCATAAAATTGATCATTTGGGTACCTAACAGTTCTGAAAAGTAAGTGTATTCATAATTCTTTAGTATGAAAAGCAACATTAAAAAAAGTGGAGCATCAAAATATTTTATTTCAAATCTATGTTATGCCTGATCTAATATGTAATTGGAAACACACATTCTAGAGGTTTCTGAATATCATTTTCCTTTCTTTACAAATTTTTATGAGCAACTTACTATATTTTAAATCTGTATCACTTTATTTGACATTTATTAAAGCTACATAAAAGCCATGCAGAATTTATTTACAATACTGTACATTAAATGATGTTTGAAGATTACATAAAAATTTCACACAACTATAACTAACATGGAAAGACATGTGAAACACATTATTTAGGGGTTTTAAAAAATTTTAGGTACAGAATTCTGCAAAGATTATTTTGGTTTATTAAGTGTTATGCAAGCAATAGCTTGAAGTAAGACTGACAAAAACATGCAAATGAGTAGATTTCAAAATGAAAAAATAAAAACATTTAGCTAAAAGCTAAAATAGCATATAGCTGAAATACTACCAAGTAGCAAAGGGAATTTATAAAACAGGAAAAAAAAAAAAGGTTACTCTTTAAATGTCTTCATGAATAGGCCCACAGTAATTTTCTATAAAAACATTCAGAAATAAAGTTTCTCAAATTATGTTCATCACATAATTATATTCATCACAAATCATCAATTATGTTTTCAGTAGTGATTAGAGCTATGAATTTTAAATAATTATTTATCCTGTAGGAGAAGTCTTAGTTTTCCCCTTTGGGGACCAGGAACAAAGAAAACCAATCAGTAAATTTAGATTCAAGTAAAAGATCCTGGTACAAATATCATGAACACAGAGTAGAGAGTTGTAATAACCTACAAGTCCACATACTCTTAGCTGTACTTTTAAAACAGAAGTGTAAACTTTAGGTTGTTCAATTTAAGATCTCCTATCAGGAAGTAAGTACCTCATCCTTCAGAGTTTGGAAAATGTCAATAGGTATTTCTTCTCCAGGTGCATCTCTCAGTTTTCATTGCTGTGGCTGAAGTACATTTAGATATTCAGACTGCCCCAACTGATAAGTTGTGTTCCTTCCACAATCAACGTACTGGTACCTTTCCTGGGATATCTGTTCTGAGTGTCCAAAGTAAGTTGTTGTTACAGTAACTCTAAAAACAAAATAAATGGGGAGAAACACTGAAGAGTTATATATAAAAAAGCTTTCTAAAGTGAGAACACTTTATATATCAAAATTCTCTCCAGGGAGAGATTATTTGATTAATGATAACTCAATATTGTGGACATGGGCCTTTTAGGGAATATTTCCCCAATAGACAACAGGAATGCTGGCTGAGAAAGCCCTATCCAAAAATAATTATATACAAAAATGTATTTTTTCAAAACACCAATCTTTAATTAAAAATATATTTAGTTCAGTTCACTTTTAAAAATAATCACACAGTTCTCTCATCAGAGGAAAAGGTTAATCAAATGTTAGCTAATGGCCCAAATACCCAACCTATAACCTACAGTGTTTTCATGGCTTAGGATAACACCTGATTTGCAAACCAATAACATTCCTGGTCTTCACTACTGTTACTGCCGACCACAGGCAGCAAGGAATTGGATGTTGAGCTCATCCTTCTCTCTATCCCAATTTCTACCATTTTCCCAAGTTCTTGCAAGGTTCAGATTCACTATTTAGCAGCTGTGTGATCCTTCACTACTCCTCTGAGCTCCCATTTCCTCATGTGTAAAGTGGGATACTATTTACTTCACCTCACTGCACTCCTGTAAGGCTTAAAACCCAAATGAGACAGCATTTATAAATATGTGTATACTTTAAGCCAATGTTATACATATAAAGTTTTTAAACAAAGAATCTCTCAAAAAAAAATTTGTACTTACTGCATCATGAGTACTATGTTATGCACTTTGATGGATGTCAGTGTACAGAAATCACTGTTAAAGAAAAAACAATGTGAATAAATACAAACTGACATTATAAATTTAAAATAGTTTAATTACAGTTCCTCTTCCTATGTTAAAGCTAACAGAAATACTATTAAGAAGATATAATAAATAAGCATTTAATGGTTGAGCATTTTCTGTATCTCAAATGATGATTAATATTTTCATGGCTTCTTATTCTATGCCTTCATACTACAGCAGTTGTAGAGTTGTCTACTTATTATTTTTACTTTTTGTTTACCTTTTGAAATTTTAGTAGCCAGTTTATTAGTTACTCAGAAATTCTATATCAAGCTGACATCAAAAGATGATAAAAATTTATCACTATTTTTTACTTAACAAGAGCTAATAATCATTTAGACCTAATTTAAAAGCTTTACAACTTCAAACCAGCAATAGAGTTCTAAACATCATTAGCATTTTTAGTCCTCCTATACTAAATCAGAAACAAATACTAGAATATGTGAGATTATGATTCTCATAACATAGTAAATAAAAAATGCCATGGTGTATATGATCCTAATTCTGAAAATAAAATTATGTGTATACATATATATACATTAACATTATACATGTTGAAAGGGGAGAAGAGAAGAACAGAGATGATCAGAGGCCGGAAGGAATATTCCAAAATGTGGTCTTGTCACTTCTAAGATGATGGGAAATTAAACATATATATATATTCACACCTACACATACTTACTCTTTATAATTTAATGAGAGAAAATAATTAAAAATCAGAACTTACAACATATAACTCATTTCTTCTGCTATGATAGTAGGTACTGTATAATCAATCTGAAAGGCAAAAATTAAAAATAAATCAATAGAGAACAGGATCAAAACATCAAGTATTTCAGATACATTTTGTAACTTCAAAGAGTTTGGAAATTTCTCCCTTTATGGGTTTGATTCTAGGACTTTTTCTTACACATGTATGGGATACAATTCAAAGTCTAGTTCTTTAAGAAATCCCCCATCTCCCTCAAGTTAATATGATACACAAACTCGAGACTTGTTTAACTCCTCCAAAGTATTTCATGAATGAAGCTTACCTGTTTCATATCCAGTGGACCAATATTGGTAATGTTGTTTAAGCGTGCCTTTCCAATAACTGTTTTTGAAAACTGAACTTGTGCAGTGATGTTTTCAACTTCAACAGAATAATAGTTATTGTTTGTTATATTTAGTGTGTTCTGAAAAAGAAAGGAGGCACAAAATGTACACGTTATCTTAGAATAAGCATAATATGAATCAAAATTAATACAGAAGATGACTCTCCAGCTGTGGCTATGCTTAATTTATTAGGAGGAAGGAAAGTATCACCAAAAAATGTCAAGAACATTCAATGAACCAATTATATGGTTTTATGCATGAGTACTATGTTTTTTGTTTTGTTTTGTTTTTTTGCAGTACACAGGCCTCTCACTGTTGTGGCCTCTCCTGTTGCGGAGCACAGGCTCCAGACGCGCAGGCTCAGGGGCCATGGCTCACGGGCCCAGCCGCTCCGCGGCATGTGGGATCTTCCCGGACCAAGGCACGAACCCGTGTCCCCTGCATCGGCAGGCGGAGTCTCAACCACTGCGCCACCAGGGAAGCCCATATGCATGAGTACTATGTATATAAAATGCCTACAATGAACACATACTTTTAAAAAGTAGGCTCAGAAAATGTATAGTACAAGAATACAGAAAAATGAATGTTAGAAAATGTATTTGTAGCCTTAGCAAAAATTCAATAAAAAATTCTAAAATTTCATCAAAAATTTTCTAAATCTTAACATGTACAGCTTCACTGACTAAGCTACTTCCGATTCAATTAAATACAAAGACAACATTTTAAAATGTTAAACACAACATTAAATAAACTTTCTATTTAAAAAAACTGGTATTTTAACTACATGAGTAGAGATTTCTAGCAGGTCACTTTTGAGAAGAAATGGGATAGATTCAAAACTGGCTGGAAAGAAATGCAGTTGTATCATTTCTATACTTAACAGCTGGGGCCAACTTTTGCAATTCTAACTTAAAACAATTGTTTCAAATTATTTTAGAAAATAGTCAACAAAATAAAAAAGAAAAATGTTAAATCAAGAAATAACAGATAGGGCTTCCCTGATGGCGCAGCGGTTAAGAATCCACCTGCCAAGGCAGAGGACACGGGTTCAATCCCTGGCCCGGGAAGATCCCACATGCCACGGAGCAACTAAGCCCGTGCAACACAACTACTGAGTCTGCGCTCTAGAACCCGCATGCGACAACTACTGAAGCCCAAGTGCCTAGAGTCCATGCTCTGCAACGAGAAGCCACCACAATGAGAAGCCCATACACCATAACGAAGAATAGCCCCTGCTCGACGCAACTGAAGAAAGCCCGCGCACGGCAATGAGGATGCAACACAGCCAAAAAAACCCCACACAAATTAATTTATAAAAAACAAATTTTTCTGAATTAAAAAAAAAATTTTCAATCAGGTTGATTGAATCCATGGATGCAGAACTGGTGGATACGGAGGGCAGACTACATGTTAATAGTCAGGCCTGGATAGAAGTAAAGATATACATTATGGTATTTTTCAAATGTCTTATCATGATAATTAAACATTTTCATAATTAGACAATAAATATTACTAAAAAAGAGTAGTAATATATACTACTCATTTTAAGAAACAAAAGTAATACTATATAATTACATTTCTCAAAATACTGATAGAAAACCTACAGAAATCTCACTTTTTTTTTTAACATCTTTATTGGAGTATAATTGCTTTACAATGGTGTGTTAGTTTCTGCTGTATAACAAAGTGAATCAGCTATACGTACACATATATCCCCAGATCTCTTCCCTCTTGCGTCTCCCTCCCTCCCACCCTCCCTATCCCACCACTCTAGGCGGTCACAAAGCACCGAGCTGATCTCCCTGTGCTATGCAGCTGCTTCCCACTAGCTATCTATTTTACGTTTGGTAGTGTATATATGTCCATGTCACTCTCTCACTTTGTCACAGCTTACCCTTACCCCTCCCCATAACCTCAAGTCCATTCTCTAGTAGGTCTGTGTCTTTATTCCCGTCTTACCCATAGGTTCTTCATGACATTTTTTTCCCATTAGATTCCATATATATGTGTTAGCATACAGTATTTGTTTTTCTCTTTCTGACTTACTTCACTCTGTATGACAGACTCTAGGTCCATCCACCTCACTACAAATAACTCAATTTCGTTTCTTTTTATGGCTAAGTAATATTCCACTGTATATATGTGCCACATCTTCTTTATCCATTCATGCAATGATGGACACTTAGGTTGCTTCCATCTCCTGGTTATTGTAAATAGAGCTGCAATAAACATTTTGGTACATGACTGTTTTTGAATTATGGTTTTCTCAGGGTATATGCCCAGTAGTGGGATTGCTGGGTCATATGGTAGTTCTATTTGTAGTTTTTTAAGGAACCTCCATACTGTTCTCCATAGTGGCGGAACCAATTCACATTCCCACCAGCAGTGCAAGAGGGTTCCCTTTTCTCCACACCCTCTTAAGCATTTATTGTTTCTAGATTTTTTGATGATGGCTATTCTGACCATTGTGAGATGATATGTCATTGTAGTTTTGATTTCCATTTCTCTAATGATTAATGATGTTGAGCATTCTTTCATGTGTTTGTTGGCAATCTGTATATCTTCTTTGGAGAAATGTCTATTTAGGTCTTCTGCCCATTTTTGGATTGGGTTGTTTGTTTTTTTGTTATTGAGCTGCATGAGCTGCTTGTAAATTTTGGAGATTAATCCTTTGTCAGTTGCTTGATTTGCAAATATTTTCTCCCATTTTGAGGGTTGTCTTTTGGTTTTGTTTATGGTTTCCTTTGCTGTGCAAAAGCTTTTAAGTTTCATTAGGTCCCATTTGTTTATTTTTGTTTTTATTTCCATTTCTCTAGGAGGTGGGTCAAAAAGGATCTTGCTGTGATTTATGTCATAGAGTGTTCTGCCTATGTTTTCCTCTAAGAGTTTGATAGTTTCTGGCCTTACATTTAGGTCTTTAATCCATTTTGAGCTTATTTTTGTGTATGGTGTTAGGGAGTGATATAATCTCATTCTTTTACATGCACCTGTCCAGTTTTCCCAGCACCACTTATTGAAGAGGCTGTCCTTTCTCCACTGTACATTCCTGCCTCCTTTATCAAAGATAAGATGACCATATGTGTGGGGGTTTATCTCTGGGCTTTCTATCCTGTTCCATTGATCTATCTTTCTGGTTTTGTGCCAGTACCATACTGTCTTGATTACTGTAGCTTTGTAGTATAGTCTGAAGTCAGGGAGCCTGATTCCTCCAGCTCCATTTTTTGTTCTCAAGATTGCTTTGGCTATTTGGGGTCTTTTGTGTTTCCATATAAATTGTGAAATTTTTTGTTCTAATTCTGTGAAAAATGCCAGTGGTAGTTTGATAGGGATTGCATTGAATCTGTAGATTGCTTTGGGTAGTAGTCATTTTCACAATGTTTATTCTTCCGATCCAAGAATATGGTATATGCATACAGGTCTTTTGTCTCCTTAGGTAGGTTTATTCCTAGATATTTTATTCTTTTTGTTGCAATGGTAAATGGGTGTTTTCTTAATTTCACTCTCAGATTTTTCATCATTAGTGTATAGGAATGCCAGAGATTTCTCTGCATTGATTTTGTATCTTGCTACTTTACCAAATTCATTGACTAGCTCTAGTAGTTTTCTGGTAGCATCTTTAGGATTCTCTATGTATATCATGTCATCTGCAAACAGTGACAGCTTTACTTGTTCTTTTCCAATTTGGATTCCTTTTATTTCCTTTTCTTCTCTGATTGCTGTGGCTAAAACTTCCAAAACTATGTTGAATAAGAGTGGTGAGAGTGGGCAACCTTCTCTTGTTCCTGACCTAAGTGGATATGGTTTCAGTTTTTCACCATTGAGGATGATGTTGGCTGTGGGTTTGTCATATATCGCCTTTATTATGTTGAGGAAAGTTCCCTCTATGCCTACTCTCTGCAGGGTTTTTATCATAAATGGGTGTTGAATTTTGTTGAAGGCTTTCTCTGAATCTACTGAGATGATCATATGGTTTTTCTCCTTCAATTTGTTAATATGGTGTATCATGTTGATTGATTTGCAAGTATTGAAGAATCCTCGCATTCCTGGAATAAACCCCACTTAATGATGGTGTATGATCCTTTTAATGTGCTGTTGAATTCTGTTTGCTAGTATTTTGTTGAGAATTTTTGCATCTATATTCATCAGTGATACTGACCTGTAGTTTTCTTGCTTTGTTACATCCTTGTCTGGTTTTGGTATCAGGGTGATGGTGGCCTCATAGAATGAGTTTGGGAGTTTTCCTCCCTCTGCAATATTTTGGAAGAGTTTGAGAAGGATAAGTGTTAGGTCTTCTCTAAATGTTTGATAGAATTCGCCTGTGAAGCCATCCGGTCCTGGGCTTTTGTTTGTTGGAAGATTTTTAATCACAGTTTCAATTTCAGTGCTTGTGATTGGTCTGTTCATATTTTCTATTTCTTCCTGATTCAGTCTTGGCAGGTTGTGCATTTCTAAGACTCTGTCCACTTCTTCCAGGTTGTCCATTTTATTGGCATAGAGTTGCTTGTAGTAATCTCTCATAATCTTTTGTATTTCTGCAGTATCAGTTGTTACTTCTCCTTTTTCATTTCTATTGAGTCTTCTCCCTTTTTCTCTTGAGGAGTCTGGCTAATGGTTTATCAATTTTGTTTATCTTCTCTAAGAACCAGCTTTTAGTTTTATTGATCTTTGCTATTGTTTCCTTCATATCTTTTTCATTTATTTCTGATGTGATCTTTATGATTTCTTTCCTTCTGCTAACTTTGGGGTCTTTTTGTTCTTCTTTCTCTAACTGCTTTAGGTGCAACGTTAGATTGTTTATTCGAGATGTTTCCTGTTTCTTAAGGTAGGATTGTATTGCTATAAACTTCCCTCTTAGAACTGCTTTTGCTGCATCCCATAGGTTTTGGGTCGTCGTGTCTCAACTGTCATTTGTTTCCAGGTATTTTTTAATTTCCTTTTTGATTTCTTCAGTGATCACTTCGTTATTAAGTAGTGTATTGTTTAGCCTCCATGTGTTTGTATTTTTTACAGATCGTTCCCTGTAATTGATATCTAGTCTCATAGTGTTGTATCGGAAAAGATACTTGATACCATTTCAATTTTCTTAAATTTACCAAGGTTTGATTTGTGACCCAAGATATAATCTATCCTGGAAAATGTTCCATGAGCACTTGAGAAAAATGTGTATTCTGTTGGTTTTGGATGCAATGTCCTATAAGTATCAATTAAGTCCATCTTGTTTAATGTATCATTTAAAGCTTGTGTTTCCTTATTTATTTTCATTTTGGATGAACTGTCCATTGGTGAAAGTGGGGTGTTAAAGTCCCCTACTATGAAAGTGTTACTGTCAATTTCCCCTTTTATGGCTGTTAGTATTTGCCTTATGTATTGAGGTGCTCCTATGTTGGGTGCATAAATATTTACAATTGTTATATCTTCTTCTTGGATTGATCCCTTGATCATTATGTAGTGTCCTTCTTTGTCTCTTGTAATAGTCTTTATTTTAAAGTCTATTTTGTCTGATATGAGAATTGCTACTCCAGCTTTCTTTGGATTTCCATTTGAATGGAATATCTTTTTCCATCCCCTCACTTTCAGTCTGTATGTGTCCCTAGGTCTGAAGTGGGTCTCTTGTAGACAGCATATATATGGGTCTTGTTTTTGTATCTATTCAGCCAGTCTGTGTCTTTTGGTGGGAGCATTTAATCCATTTACATTTAAGGTAATTATCGATATGTATGCTCCTATTCCCATTTTAATTTTTTTGGGTTTGTTATTGTATGTCTTTTCCTTCTCTTGTGTTTCTTGCCTTGAGAAGTTCCTTTAGCATTTGTTGTAAAGCTGGTTTGGTGGTGCTGAATTCTCTTAGCTTTTCCTTGTCTGTAAAAGTTTTAATTTCTCCATGAAATCTGAATGAGATCCTTGCTGGGTAGAGTAAACTTGGTTGTAGGTTTTTCTCCTTCATCACCTTTAATACGTCCTGCCACTCCCTTCTGGCTTGCAGAAGTGGGGGTTAAAGGAGCCGCTGATTCGGGGGCTCTGGCTCACTCAGGCCGGGGGGAGGGAGCGGTATGGATGCGGGGCGAGCCTGCGGTGGCAGAGGCCAGCATGACGTTGCACCAGCCTGAGGCGCGCTGTGTGTTCTCCCGGGGAAGTTGTCCCTGGATCCTGGGACCATGGTAGTGGAGGGCTGCACAGGCTCCTGGGAGGGGAGGTGTGGAGTGACCTGTGCTCGCACACAGGCTTCTTGGTGGCAGCAGCAGCGGCCTTAGCGTCTCATGGCCATCTCTGGGGTCCGCGCTGATAGTTGCAGGTCATGCCCGTCTCTGGAGCTCCTTTAAGCAGCGCTCTTAATCCCCTCTTTGCGCACCAGGAAACAAAGAGGGAAGAAAAAGTCTCCTGCCTCTTTGGAAGGTCCAGACTTTTTTCCCTGACTCCCTCCCGGCTAGCCGTGGTGCACTAACCCCTTCAGGCTGTGTTCACGCCACCAGTCCTGTCCCTGCAATCCGACCGAAGCCCGAGCCTCAGCTCCCAGCCCCCGCCCACCCCGGTGGGTGAGCAGGCAAGCCTCTTGGGCTGGTGAGTGCTGGTCGGCACTGATCCTCTGTGCGGGAATCTCTCCACTTTGCCCTCTGCACCCCTGTTGCTGTGCTCTCCTCTGCGGCTCCAAAGCTTTCCCCCTACGCCACCCGCAGTCTCCGCCCGCAAAAGGGCTTCCTAGTGTGTGGAAACGTTTCCTCCTTCACAGCTCCTTCCCACTGGTGCAGGTCCCATCCCTATTCTTTTGTCTCTGTTTATTCTTTTTTCTTTTGCCCTACCCGGGTACATCGGGAGTTTCTTGCCTTTTGGGAGATCTGAGGTCTTCTGCCAGCGTTCAGTGGGTTTTCTGTAGGAGTTGTTCCACGTGTAGATGTATTTCTGATGTATCTGCGGGGAGGAAGGTGATCTCCGCGTTTTACTCTTCCGCCATCTTCACCCCGTGAGAAATCTCAGCTTTTTTCTCACTGTCATCCAGTTAAACCTAATGTTTATCTATATAATAAACCTATTTCCTATTTAATGTTCACACTTTCTCAATTTAGTCAAGTACTAGTACCCCTAAAAGTGGGAATTCCTGAATAATTATTTAAAATAAAGTAAGATATTTACATTTAAATATGCTTTCTGGTATCTAAAAGGGCCCAGCACATAAATTTTATTACTTTTCATTATAAATTTACAGTTATTTAATACTAAAACAGACTCTGGAGGTTGGCCAAAAATATCCGCCCACTGTTTTAAACCCCACAGAAAAAGGGAAAATTTGTTCCTTTTTCCAAATGGCTGTTACAGTGGAAAAATACCCAACAATAATTCCCCAATGATAGGAAATGATTTACAATTAGTACTGTGTTATGTTTTATGCATATATATTTTTTCCATGTATATAGTTTTTTTCTCGGCTGCGCAGTGCAGCTTGTGGGATCTTTTTTAAAAAATATTTATTTATTTAGGCTGTGCCAGCTCTTCGTTGCAGCACGTGGGATCTTTAGTTGCGGCATGCAGGCTTCTTAGTGGCAGCATGTGGACTTCTTAGCTGTGGCATGCATGAGGGATCTAGTTCCCTGACCAGGGATCAAACCTGGGCCCCTTCTGCATTAGGAGTTCAGAGTCTTACCCACTGGACTACCAGGGAAGTCCCAGCTTGTGGGATCTTAGTTCCCCAACCAGGGATGGAACCTGGGCCCTCAGTAGTGAAAAAGCAGAGTCCTAACCACTGGACTGCCAGAGAATTCCCAGGATTTTAAAAATTTTTTTGTGTTTTTTTAAAGGTTGACAACGTTTGACAGTACGCCATGAGGATAAATGAATTCATGGGAGTTTCTTCCTATAATTAAGTAGTAATTCCACTTTAACATACATTCCATTTCACTTCCTGTCCCTGTAAATCCCCCTCCTCCCAACCAGCACCACAGGCATCTCTACCTCAACCTGAAGCATACCAACCACCTCTTTGAATAAAACCAACTGAAGTCCAATATCTCTCTTCCAAACAAATCACTGCCACACAGATGTGCCTTAAAGCCTGAAGCAACATATATATTCCTTTTTAATAATACGGTGGTTTGCAAACCATGCTTTTTTCAAATAAATGTTAACATGCAAAACAGGTACAAGACCTTCTCTGAGGTGTTTGTTTGTTTGCTTGTTTGTTTTCAAGTGTGGGAAGGCTGTAGAGTCCTAAAAACCACTGTCCTGAGAAACACAGATTTTCACACATACTAATTTGCAAGAGAAATCATTCACTTGTTCTCTACCTTTTAAAACAAAGGAATGGTCTGTTAAAGATGGCAAAAATTGTGTTTCACAAAACACAAGGAAATGAAAATGTTACATGTATAACATGTATTGAACTAACTATGTTGACATCTGGCTAGAAGCTATTCAGAGTCAAATGCTGAAAAGTAAATAGACTGTAATTACTTTTTTCCCAGTAATTAATTGTTTTGTTTATTTTACCCTCCCAAAGGCATCTTCAAATGCGAAATGATTCTGAATACACAGAATTTGCCAATTTGCCATTTTCAGCAGAATCAGAAATGACAGAAAAGGTCAATATAGCAGACATACAGAAAGAAAACTGAGTGTTACCTTTAATGTTCTCTCAATAAGGACAAAGGTGCTGCTTAACATGATAAAAGAATGAAGTCAGGGCATCCCTGGTGGTGCAGTGGTTGAGAGTCCGCCTGCTGATGCAGGGGACACAGGTTCGTGTCCCGGTCCGGGAAGATCCCACATGCCGCGGAGCGGCTGGGCCCGTGATCCATGGCTGCTGAGCCATGGCCGCTGAGCCTGCATGTCCGGAGCCTGTGCTCCGCAACGGGAGAGGCCACAACAGTGAGAGGCCCGCATACCGCAAAAAAAAAAAAAAAAAAAAAAAAGAATGAAGTCAAATATTTTTAATATAAATATGTACTTACCGTGATATTTAAATATATTGTACGCTTTGGAACATCATAACTGACGTATGCCGATTTTACACCAATGTATTTCACGTCGATAGAGCGAGGGAAAAGGAAAAACACAGCCAGTCCAGAAAGAAGCAGACAGACAAACACAGAAGCCATCACATACAGTTTTCTGAAAAGGAAAATGGAATATTTAAATATACATGCATCAAAAATTACATAATGAAACATTTAGAGAAGACATTTTCATTTTGAATTTTTCCCTTTTATACCAGCAGGAAAAGATGTATGATTTTTACCAACTTTTTACATTATAGAAGTATCGAACAGAGTTAGTTTGGAATCTATTAAGTGTTAAAATGGTCTCCTTAAAAGACATATTTACCCTTTTTGGAGACTAGGATTTCAGGCTTATTATAGATAGAACATTTACTGTGGTGATTCCCAAACCAGGCTGCTCATCAGAATCAAGCTGGGGAGCTTTATAAAAGTATAGATTTCAAGACTCCCTGATGAATTCACTGAAGCAGAATTTTCACATATGAGTTTTGGCATTATATGATTACTTAAAGTGACTGCTCATCAGAACCACCTATGAAGCCCTTAAAAATGTAATGACATAACCATATGCCTCATCAGTCTCACTAAGACAGTCTGTTTTGAGTTTCCTCACCCAAAAGTATTTATGTACTCCTTTTTACTTATTTTTAAAATAAATTATTTATTTTTGGCTGCATTGGGTCTTCGTTGCTGCGCATGGGCTTTCTCTAGCTGCGGTGAGCAGGGGCTACTCTTCTTTGTGGTGCACAGGCTCCTCATTGCAGTGGCTTCTCTTGCTGTGGAGCACAGGCTTTAGGTGCGTGGGCTTCAGTAGTTGCAGCATGCGGGCTCAGTAGTTGTGGCTCATGGGCTCTAGAGCGCAGGCTCAGTAGTTGTGGCGCACAGGCTTAGTTGCTCCACAGCATGTGGGATCTTCCCGGACCAGGGCTCCAACCCGTGTCTCCTGCATTGGCAGGAAGATTCTTAACCACTGTGCCACCAGGGAAGTCCCTGTACTCCTTTTTAAAAATATTGTTTACATTAATCATGTCTGCTTTGAAGATGCTGCTAAACTGTTTCTTTAAAATCAAGAAAGGGGATATTATTATGCAGAGATAAGACAAGGAAAAAAAAAAAAACTCACGTGACTTTGCTATTCATCTACCTCCCAGATGGAAGTGTTTCTCTTCCATCTCTCACTCTTTATTTCCATAGATGAAAACTGCCTCTTATCTTTAGGTTTACCAACAAAACTAGAGTTTCAAGACACTGCAGTCGGCCCTCCAGTATTTGTGGGTTTCTAATCCCTGAATTCAACCAACCATGGATCAAAATTTCCCTCTATGGTTGGCTGAATCCACAGATTTGAAACCTCAGATGTGGAGGGTCGACTGTACTATGCCATTTTATATGAGGGACTTGAGCATCAGCAGATTTTGGTATATGCGAGGGCTCCTGGAAGCAATCTCCCCATGGACACTCAGGGATGAAAGAATTTCCCTGGTTTCTCCAATAAACAGCACTCTGTCAAAGCCCATAGCACCCTTCTTTTGGCTTCTTTTTCTGTCTTGCATGTCACTTAGTTTATCTTTTCCTTAGATTCTAGCCATCCAAAAAATTCTTGTTTTATCCTTTCCTCCATCCTCTCTTCCCTAAAGAGAGATTTGTACCTAAATGCCCTGATGGATCTCATCTTATCCCTCACAACAGTTATTTCAAGTACTTCTTGCAGATGTTTTATAAATGTTTCTGAGTATTTTAAGTTGTCCAAGTTAAGAAAAGAGAGCAAAATTGTTCATCAAAAAACAAAATAGGGCTTCCCTGGTGGCGCAGTTGTTGAGAGTCCGCCTGCCGATGCAGAGTACACAGGTTCGTGCCCCGGTCCGGGAAGATCCCACATGCCGCGGAGCGGCTGGGCCCATGAGCCATGGCCGCTGAGCCTGCGCGTCCGGAGCCTGTGCTCCGCAACGGGAGAGGCCACAACAGTGAGAGGCCCGCGTACCGCAAAATAAAATAAAATAAAATAAAAAACAAACAAAAATTCACTAAATCATTACTACTTGACCTGTACTGCTGTCTGGAGCAAAGAGAGAAGTTCCCACTCACTCACTCTGGACTTCCAACCTGAGTAGGGTGGTGATCACTACTGGATTACCTAACAGGTAGGTTAATCACACACTTATAGTGCCCATTATACACCAAAACACCTTAAAAAGGTATAAAAAGAGTTTAAAAATCATGATAAAAATGTGAACATTGTTGGATTTTTTTACACTTTAGTGTTTTTATTTCTCATGGGCAGGTGAGCCCACCACACTCTGGTACCTAGGGCCTGTAAGTCAGCTCTAGGTGTGAATATATGAATCAGTATTCTAAATTACTTTGTGCCCAAAGCTTACAGCCATAACAAATATTACTAAACCTGGTGGGACAATAAAATAACATTCCACTTAGTATTTCATACCAAATTGAAAAATTGGCTAGTTCACTGATGAAGTACATAGATCTCCATTACAAAACTCATCAGTAATAATTTTTCTTATGGCTCTAGGAACAGTAACAGAATCCTGCAAAGTATACAGTACTGATGAAGTTATGAAGGTTGTGCGGTTTATTTGGACTCAAGTTACAATTCTATATCTGCCATTTCATATTTGCAACATTTTAGGTAATTTACTCTTTTCCTCCATTTTAAAACCTGTAGGTTTGTTTTGAGGATTAAATGACATAGCTAAAGTATGGAGACAAAAGCAATTAATAATTTCTTGACTACCCCATCACAACTCCAACTTATAAAGAACCACAATTTTCCCAAAATATTATAATTTTACTACATATTGAGAGTTACTGTTTTTTATTACAAATTTGAAACTCCTAAAAATTCTTGAGGAGCTTCCTATAAGTTCTCAGATTTCTTAGTTTACTACAGGTGCCAGGATCTGGTCCTTGTTATTTTCTCTAGCCTCATCTGTACCACTTTCCCACAGCGCTGTTTACTTTAGCCATACATCTGAAGGCTGGACCACTCCTCTGGCCCTTTCAGGTGCTATTCCCTCTGCTTGTTAGGGTTAGGAAATTAACCCTAATTTCTTGCACATTCATAACTGTCTATATATTATATAATAAAGGGTCAGACTGACTGTTTATAAACTGCTGGGTTCATTTTCTTTCCATGATGACTTAGACATGCTGTTCTACTGCTTATGTGTTTAAAGCATTGTGGTCAAGAAGTAACATGCCAATCTGATTTTCTATCCCTTATAAATTAATCGATCCTTTGCTTGGATGCTCAAAGGGGCTTTTCAGTTTTCTGTTTTTACCTTTGAAGTCCAGTAATTTCACTAAGAAGGTTGATTATTTCCAAAATTATGGTATGTCTTTTCTTTTTTTAAACTTTAAAAAAAAATATTTACTTATTTATTTGGCTGTGCCGGGTCTTAGTTGTGGCACGCAGGATCTTCTTGCCTCATGCGAGATCTAGCTCCCTGACCAGGGATCAAACCTGGGCCCCCTGCATGGGGGGCACAGAGACTTAGCCACTGGGCCACCAGGGAAGTCCTTGTCTTTTTTTTTGAAGATGTTGGGGGTAGGAGTTTATTAATTAATTAATTAATTTTTGCTGTGTTGGGTCTTCGTTTCTGTGCGAGGGCTTTCTCTAGTTGTGGCAAGCGGGGGCCACTCTTCATCGCGGTACGCGTGCCTCTCACTGTCGCGGCCTTTCTTGTTACGAAGCACAGGCCCCAGACGCGCAGGCTCAGTAGTTGTGGCTCACGGGCCCAGTTACTCCGCGGCATGTGGGATCCTCCCAGACCAGGGCTCAAACCTGTGTCCCCTGCATTGGCAGGCAGACTCTCAACCACTGCGCCACCAGAAAAGCCCAAGTCCTCGTCTTTTCAATATGTGGATTCACGTATTGCTTTACTTCAGGGAAGTGATCTTGAATTAAATGTTTGCTATTTGTTCAGTTTGCCTCCTTTGATTTTCTTCAGGGACTCCAATTACATTTATGCTCAATTTCCTTGGCTTGTGTTCTACACCATTTCTCTCAAGTACTTTTCAAGAACTTACCACAATCAGGAATCCTTTTTTTATTTAATGACATAAAGTATATGATGGTATAACTTAACAACCTGCTAGCATTTCTCCTTTGAATAGTTTTAATTAAAATATTTACTTATACATAATATAAAAAGCAAAAAATACAAAAAAACTGCCATTTTCTTATAATCACTTACGTTCTTCTTGGCCTTAATCTCTGATCACTGTATGGAATTAATGCCACCAGTTGGTTTTCTTGTCCTAAAAGTAAAAGAATTAGATTTAGAAATTTATTAACATGATTAATTAAAAATATAGTGGTTCCTCATCAAAGTCGGGTTTGGAAAGGCCAGAATACTACCTGGTTCTCATCTCATTCCTTTAGTAAACTGCTCTCAACATCTTCAGAAATTATCCAGTAGCAGCTGAGTTCCAAAGCAGATATTGTGTTTTTTCATACCTAGATTTCTAGCTAACAAAAATATTATAAAGAATGAGAAAGAGTAACTCGTTCTTCCACTGAGAAAAAAATTCTAAAAAGTCCCAGCTTTCAGAAGATCTGAATTTACCAGGCCTTCCTTCACCCAGTTTTCTATTCCCCACAGTTTTCCATTAAGACTTCAATTTGATTATCTGAATGAGAGCAGAAGAAACATTTTGTTACCGCTGTCCTGAAACCCCTATAACTGCAGAGGTTCCTACACTATCTCCCCTGAAAACCAAAACTGACACATATTAAGTCTCATGCTCCAAGAAGCCCTATTTATACACAGTCTTCCAGGACTCTTTCAGGTCACACACCTCTCCACATTAAGTCACTTCAAAATTCAGTATTTCTTTCTTGGGTTGAGCATTATCCATATGCTTTAATGGATAAATGGACTTTTAAATGCCAATTTTCCAATCTTATCACAACTTGGCTCTTTGTATTGACTATCAAAGCACCGCAGTCAAGTTCTCTTTTAAAGCTTTCCATAATACTTTCATTACTCCTCCCTCCACAAGTCCCCCCTCATCTACACTCCCCCTACCATACCCACATATATATAATATGTATATGTGTGTGTGTGTGTGTGTGTGTGTACATATCCTATCTTGTTTGGTGGTATTCATCTGTCTAAACTGCAACTGGTTAAAACCAACCCTTTGGCGACTGTGCCTATATCCACACAGCTAAAAGTAGATAAAGAAACACAAACAACTATGCTCACTAGTCTCATTTAGATTACTATCTCAAGTGGCCCTTAATAATGCCACCTATATTTCTCTAGTTCATACTCTCAATCTGGGGAATTCCCTGGTGTTCCAGTGGTTAGGACTCTGTACTTTCACTGCCGTAGGGCTGGATGCGATCCCTGGTCAGGGATCCCGCAAGCCGTGTGGCACAGCCCAAAAAAAAAGTGCATACTCTTAATCTGACTCTCCCAAACTACAATTTCATAACTTCCACTTTCTCTTCAAACCTCCAATATCTTCTCCCCTATCCTTACTCTCAGCTCATGATGTGGCAAAGAGAACTTCCACAAGCTACGACCACATCTACCCTCCCACCCACTTGCCTCTGTGTCCATATACTCTACCTTCCCTTCTACTGCTGGGAGCAAATTGCCCATGCTTCTCTGGAGGAGCAGCCCTCTGCACTTGTGCACTAGATCTAATAATTGTCCTCTGTTGCCTGCATTATCAATGTTTTCTCTATGGAAAAATCTCATCAGCATACAAACATATTATTCATTCCATCTTTAAAAAATTCTTCTCCTGATGTATAGCCCCCTCTAGCTACCACCTCTCTTCTCTCCTTTTCCTCTGAAACAGCAAAACTCCTCAAAAAAGCTATTTTCTGACTGTAACTTTGCTCCTTCTATGCACTCCTGATCCTACTCTACACATGCTATACATTCTTTTGCAGACTACCAAAACTGCTCTTTTAAAGGTGGCCTCTAAATCACCAAATCCCATGGCCAGTTCTCAGTCCTCACATTACTTGATCAGGTCTAACACAGTTGATCAATCTCTCCTCTACCAAGGAGTATATCTTCTTCATTTATCTTCTAAGACACCACAGACAAAGGGATTTCCTACTTCTACTCTAGCTGCTCTTTTTAGTGTCCTTTGCTAATTCTTTCTCATGTCACTGACCCAAAATGTTGCAATGCCCCAATGTTCAGTGCTAAAGTCTCTTCTGTTTTCTATTCACATTGACAGCCTTGGTGCTGTCATCCAACTCACCTGAAGTATCATCTATACACTGATGACTCCAGCCTAGGCCTTGCATCTGAATTCCAGGCCCTTATTATAACTAACTTCCTATTGAACATACCCATTTAGATGTCAAATATGCATCTCCAAACTTACATATCTAAAACTGAGCTCCTGATCTCTCACCTGACACATACACTCAAACCTTCTTTTCTCTATTTTAATAAATGGCTACTCCATTCTTCCAGTTGCTCAGACAAAAAATACCTCTGAATTCCTCCTCAATCTTACTATCCACAATGTACATCCAGGCTGCTAAAAATGCCTACTAGCTATACCTCAAAAATATAGTATCCAGATTGCAAAAATGAGACTCCAGCCCTCCCCCTGCCTCCAGCCTGGTGCATTAATACCTGTAACTACAATAATCCTTTTATTCTCAAATACCTACTACCTCTGCAAGATAAAGCCTTATACTGTCATTTTGTCCTACCCTCGGGGTCTCTCCAGGGTCAAATATCAATTCAACCAAGCAGAAAATGAGAATAGTACAAGGTACTTTTACTATTGCTACTTATTGCCATTGCTACTAAAGTAGCCTACAAACAGCAGGTGGAGATTACTCCCTACTGACTTCCCCTATGACATGCCACAAACTGATTTTTTTTTCCTATATGGCTCATCTTCATATACCATTCCTCTTCATGTAGATTCTTTAAAAAATAACTAATTAGTGCATGACCAACTTATTATTATTCTTTAAATAACAAATCAGAAATATTAGGTCACCACATTACTTAAATTGTCCTAACACTCAATACGGCAAGGTGACTGTGATATGACTTCTACTGATGCCAAACAGGACTAAAAGTTTACAGTCAAGAGATGCTGCATATCTGCTATAATTGCAGGTGGGAAAGAAAAGATACTGGAGGTAGAAGAGTGGTTTTCATTATTGCTTTAGGACCCTAATTAAAATCTTTATGTTTGTTTCTTTGTGTCCTTTTGACTGAAGATAACTGATATGAAGTTTTAACTGTAATTCTAAGTCTTTTAAAACATAAAGGGTTGTGCTCAGACCCACGGATTTCATAGTATTTGTGCAAACACTTGGAATCATTCTTCAAAGAAAAAACAGTGCAATAACACATACCCCTAGGAATTCTTCCTGTTCCTTGACAAGTGGGGCAAGTGACACTGTCTCTTCCTGTAAATTCCACATATGGAAACTGAGAGACATCTCCACTTCTTCCATCTTCATTATGGACTTCACTATTAACCAATCCAGTCCTTATATTTTCAGTTGATGTGACTCCATCATAAGCATCTTCTTTATTTGAATGTAAAGGCAAATGAGAAAAAGACTTTCCCATGTCTAAGAAAAAAAAACATCTTACAGTAAACTTCAGTCAAGATGTATACTCAAGAACATTATAGGATATTTATACCGATCAAATTAATTTAGAACAACCTTCAAGGGAGCGTTCAAATCACTATCTGGATTAGAATTATACTCAATCAAAATAATGTCTGAAACAAGGGAGCCATTTACTAGAGTCCAAAAGTGTTTTTCTAACAAAATATTATGAAATGATATATCAGAGTTATGATAAGAATGGGCTTTCAAACAACATTAAAATTTGACAAAAGTCTCCACTTTCTTAGAGTTCTCTGAAAAGAAACACATGGACTTCACTTTTCTTGGAATAAAACAAAAACACATTCTACCTTTAAATCAATTAGCACTGAAGGCAAAAGTGGCTTTGGGCAGATTACAACTAGGTATCACCAGGAAATATCAAAGTAGTATTTTTCAGCCTTTTAAAATTCATGCCCCTATGTGATAAATAAAATCCCCAATCTTTCTCATCCTCACATTTCTTGCTTTAAACATTTAAATACTTGCAACAAAAAACAGCTCAAAAAACCTCCAGATTTTTCTTTCATTCAACAGTTGGTGGAGTTAAAATTATGAAATTAATATTCTAAAATATTGACTATAATTCACCAATACAAAGCAGCAAAATTTAGAACATTAATTTCAAAATTTTAGGATGACAGTATCAAAAATACAGGAGGAAAATTAAATATAAATTTAAAGACCAATAAAAATAAATAATTAGTGCTAGTACCTATATCAAAATAACCTCTGTAGATAGGTAATGCAATAACACTGCAGTTTAAGCCACAATTTTAAGTATTAAAAAACCTTAAAAAGTCATATATTCTAATCAGTTGACATTCTGAGGACAAATTAACAAAGCAGGAAAGCTGAATTTAAAAATAATACATTCCTTCTCTTTCTAAATTTGACCATATATTTTTTATCAGTTCCTAAAAATAGATTATTAAAGACATTCATATAAAGAGACATATTTCTTTAAAAAATTCGAACTGATGTGAATGAGGAAAACTGACACTCAAAATAATTCAATTTATCTTATGCTATGAAGAAAAGTTTGCTTTTTAAAAGTGGCATGCCATCCATGTGTTAGGGTCACCCAAACACACTGTAAACAGCAGGATAAAAAATTATACGACTAGTAGACAAACTTACTTCAGAATGATGAATAAAGATGCTGATTTTTACTATTTTTAAAAAATTTATATACACATTGCCCATTAAGTTAAAAAACGTGAATGATTTATGCATTATTTTTCCTTGATTTTGCTCAAAGACATTATATGCAAGCCAAACCAGTACTTGCCAGTCACAGGTGGTTCAGGGGTGAATTAACATCACTGTCCCCACACACTTTGACCTTGGGGCCTATGTGGAATATTAGATGAGCTGGGCTCAATGGGCCTCAGTGGCACCCTTTTACCATCTCAGTTAACAGAGGTATAGGTTGCCTCCCACTGGAATGCCTTAAGAGGGGAAAAGACACAGAAGGCAAGAACAAGTGGCTCTCAGTCTGGGCCTGCTTTCTATACTTATGTAACAGTTGCCTTGATACAGTCGGCCTTGGACTAGTGTTTGTTTTATCAAGGCTAATGGACAAGTGCCAGACTTCGTCAGGTACTGGGCATCCCTGCCCTCCCTACTGGATTTTCCCCAGAGCACTGCTAAGTTTAACAACTTTTATTCTTGGAGACTCCTTAGTTTATAATAAAGAGGTGCTAGGCCCCTGTGCTCAATATTTTTATCAAAATTCCTTAATTTACTTAAAACCAACCAGAACTTTGGACTCCTTACGAAAAAAGGAAAAAAAAGTACATGACTCCACCCAATTTAAATGGGTCGTGATCTTCCGAACGAAGGAAGTCGGCGCCTTTCATAAGCTGCATCAACGAAACCCAGGATACAGCCTGCCTACTTTGGAAGGGTTAAAGATAAAATACAGGCAGTCGGGCAAGAAAACTCAAAAAGAGAAAAACCAGGGGCCACCTGGCCACTCAAGGTGTGGGGACCTGGAATCTCTCCCGTGCGCCCGGCTAGAGCCGAAGCCCGGAGCCCCTAGGCAGGAAGCTGGGCCCGGATAAGAGGTGATGACACACCTCCATAACCCAGCCCAGAGCGCCTCCCCGGTCTCCGCGCGTGTCCAGCGGCCCTGTAGCCTCCCCTCCTCCACCTCCTCATCCGGCTCGGCTCTTCCCAGGGTGCCCGCTCGGCCCCGCTCCCTAAGGGGACCTGGAGGCTGCGCGTCCCGGGTCGCTCACCGGCATGCGGGGTGCTACGCAGTCCCGAGTTGCTCCGGCGCGGACAGGCCCGAAGACACGGTCACGGAGTCCTTAGTGCCGGGTGCTGGGGCTAGAGCAACGGGCCTGCAGCGATGGGTCGCCGCTGGGTCCGGGTGGGGGAGGGGCGGCACAATAACCACAACAGCTGAGGCCCCTCTCTGCTGCAACCTGCGCCCGAGCCTGCGCAGAGCGCTCCCGGAGAGGAGGAGGTGTGGCCCGGAAGCGTGCACCACGCATGCGTTCTTCCTTCGTCTTCCTAAAGCTCAGAAGGGAGCTACGTAAGGTGCGTTTGTGCTTGTGCGCTCTCCGTTTTGTTACCTTGGTTTCCCAAGACTTAGAGGTGAAATTTGGCTGCCCTATCACTGGAAGATTTGAAAATACTAGTCCCCCCTCCGTTTTGCCCTGTCCGGCTATTTCCCTTTGCAGAGGGGAAAGACGTGTACTGCCTGCCTCAGCCCTGAGCTGAGCAGCTTCTTCGTCCACGCCCTTCAAGTGGTCCTGACACTCGCGACGCTGGGAAGTGAGATAAACTGGTTGGTAGACACATGTCTGGTAGCCGAAAAGTCACATATATTTTAACTTAGAACCTCTTTATTACTAGAAGGAAACAGCCGCTGTTTTGTTTTGATTGTTTTTGTTTTTGCACGTGGTGTCACCCTCCTCCCCCCAGTGCTTAGGGAGATCCTCGCTCAAATCCCGGTGTTTCAGCTCATCGCTGTAGACTTGGGGCTACTCTCCCTAACATTTCAAAGGGTGGGTAATCTCATGGAGAAAATGAAAATAACAATACAGAGTTGTTTTGAGGGTTAAATGAGATATTGGGAATAATTGTCAAACATGGACTAGACTCATTGCCTGCAGAGAACTTAACGTTTAATGAATGAAAGCTGTTGTTACAATCACGGCCACAAGGTGCATAGTAACCAAGGAAGAAAGTGATAGTAATTTATTTCTGTGTTCTGACAGGATAGGTGTGTTTGGCCAATAGAATATGAAGATATGTAAAAATAAGAAATGCAAGTTAAAAACATACAATTTAATATCTAAAATTATTACATACATGTGTAAGACAATGAGCCTTCTCACACTATGTTGGTGACGATGTAAACTCATACATTTCCTGGCAAGCAGTTAGGCAATATGTAGCAAGAGTATTAAAACTTCAAATTTTCACATCCTTTAGCCCCACAATCCCACCTTTTGGAATTTATCCTAAACCTAATGGGAACTCTAATAAGATTTCAGTACAAAGTGCATTCATTTAAATAACTTAAATGTCCAACAATGCAACGTTGGATAAATCATTCCCTGACCTCTCCTCTTAGCCCATGTCTTCTGTTGGGACGTTAATTAAATCATTTAACCCCTCATAATTAGCCCAGGCCTTCCAAAGTTGAGGAGAGGGGTGGGCATCTTTCACTAACATTGTTTGAAATTTCAGAATAAATAGTATGGCTAAAACAAATCAGAATCATGGGGAGAAAAAAAGAAAAGCAGCTTCCAAATCTATTCTGACGGTCTATGTGTATGACCCTACCTTTCATAGAATTACAAGGTTACTTAAATATGGAATAGCCATGCAATGAGATCTTATAAAGCCTGTAAAAGTTATGTAGTAAAGATGTTTTGTTACATGAGAAGTGATGATAATAATATACCACTAAATAGAAGCAGTATGCAATAGATAGTATATGAAGTATTATTAAGGCTGTAAAGTATATTCACATTTAGAACATATAGATATAAATGGAAGGAACTATACAAAATATAAACAGTCATTTGTAGTTTGAGGCTGTTTTTATTTTCTCTACTATATACATTTTTTAATTAGCAAATGTTTCTATAATTTAACATGTACTATTTTTCAGTTTAAAAAAGGTATTTTTTTTTTTATTTCTCAAGGGATACTTAGTCATTATTCTCTCAACTAACTTTACCACTTAACTTTAAAAATTCTGGCTGGGCAGCATGTCCTCATCCAAATAACTGGAATTCATATAGGAGTGAGTCTTTCTACAAAAAGATCCCTGTAAGAAGCAATTTAGTGGCATGGTTAGGAATATAGCCTTTAGAGCCAGATTACCTGAGGATGAGCCCAGCCTGACTGGGATATATAGAGTGTGTGTAACAGTGGACAAGATACTTAACCTTCTTTATTCCTAACTTGTATTATCTGTAAAACAGAGATGGTAATAATGCCAGTCTCAATGGGTTGTAGCCAGGAACTGACACCTTAAGTTACCTAGTAAATATTAATGACAAACTTATTGCCCATGTAACAATGAAGTATTTTTAAAAATAGATATTAAATGCTTGATGCTTTTGCCCCGTACTCTGATTTTCACCATTAAAGCACATTTTTTTTTTTTTTTTTGCGGTACGCAGGCCTCTCACCGCTGTGGCCTCTCCCGCCGCGGAGCACAGGCCCCGGACGCGCAGGCCCAGCGGCCATGGCTCAGGGGCCCAGCCGCTCCGCGGCATGTGGGATCTCCCCGGACCGGGGCACGAACCCGCGTCCCCCGCACCGGCAGGCGGACTCGCAACCACTGCACCACCAGGGAAGCTCTAAAGCACATTTTGGAAGGAAAATTTTCTGAAAAGCTTGCAGTTGTTTGGTTAACAATGATTTCCTGAGTTCTGTTTCAGTCTCTGTGCTATCAGATATGAAGGCCATATGCTTTATTGAAGAGTCCAGGATAACTATGTTTTTTTCTTAAAAAAATTTATTTATTTTATTTATTTATTTTTGGCTGCTTTGGTTCTTCATTGCTGTGCACGGCTTTCTCTAGTTGCAGCGAGCAGGGTCTACTCTTCGGTGTGGTGTGCGGGCTTCTCATTGTGGTGGTTTCTCTTGTTGCGGAGCACAGGCTCTAGGCACGCGGGCTCAGTAGTTG
The DNA here is from genome assembly GCF_059928025.1 of Delphinapterus leucas. NCBI lineage: Eukaryota > Metazoa > Chordata > Mammalia > Artiodactyla > Monodontidae > Delphinapterus > Delphinapterus leucas. The sequence goes on along the minus strand of NC_143137.1, from coordinate 65,182,128 downwards.
TGGCGCATGGGCTTCGTTGCTCCGCGGCATGTGGGATCTTCCCCGGCCAGGGCTCAAACCCGTGTCCCCTGCATTGGCAGGTAGATTCTTAACCACTGCACCACCAGGGAAGCCCCCAGGATAACTTTGAATAGGTGATAATTCTTCTGTAATGATTTCTGGTTATATTCACCATTGATGCTGAAGCTAAATGATTTTTCTATGTTTAATTAACTTTTGAAAACTTAGCCTTGCCTCATATTCCAGTTTTCTCTTTAATCTACTGTAATGGTAAATCACCCAAATCCTAATAGCTCTCAACCATATTGCAAAATTTACTTCAAAAGAAGTTTGCTTAAAAAAGAAGAAGTTTGCTTTGAGTTTGAGACCTCTCAAACAGTGGAATCTGTTTTTAGAAACTGAGTGGATTTTTGTGACCTTCCTGATGAGCAGAAAACAGCAGAAGTCACCCTCTTTGACCTCCTGTGAGGTCATAAAAGGCAGTGTTTCCACCTGGCTTTCTCTCTCTTGGGATGCTCGTCCTTGGAACCTAGCCACCATCTTGTAAGGCAGCCAAGTAGCCACAGGGAGATGCCTCACGTAGGTGTTCTGGCTATCTGACCCAACTGAGGCCTCACTGATCTCCAGACACATGAGTGGGCAGGCCTTCAGATGATGACAGCACCCAGCTTTCCAGCTGGGTGACTACTACAACTGTCACCAAGCGGAACATAGAGGACATCCCTGTTGAGTCTTACCTAAGTTGCAGATTTATGACCAAAATAAATGTAACTCACAGTTTTAACCCACTAAGATCCAGGATGGTTTTTTATTCAGCAATAAATAACCATAACATGAGCCCACTGAAGCTCCACAACCCTTTGATATATGTATAATCTCCCCCCTTTTTACAGATGAGAAAACTGAGGCTTAGTGAGGTGAAGCAACTTGTGTCCCACATCACGCAGATAATGAGCAACACAGCTAGAATTTGAGTCAAAGTGTGTCAACCTCAGAATCCACATTCTTTGTTGATGAGATGATCAGCAGGTCAATCTAGAGGGTATAGAATGTTTGGGTTGGGAAAGAATGGGGAAAAAAAGAGAGAGATAAGCCAAAGAATGAGCTTAGAGAGGGACCAGGGAAAGCTAGAAGATATAAGCAGATTTGCCATTGGACTTAAGATCATTCAAGGCTACTCTTTTCACCAGGGTCAGCTAGGGAAGCTCCCACCTATGCAAACACCAGAAGGGAATCTGGTGCTTGGCACTCCATAGCAGGTCAGAAGGCCTGGGAGGGCTCTCTTCATCTTCCTACCTCTTCAACAGGGAACTGTTGGCAAGGATGTGGAGAAAAGGGTATCCTTTTGTGCTGGTCGTGGGAGTGTAAATTCGTTCAGCCACTCTGGAAAACATTATGGAGTTTCCTTAAAACTAGAACTACCATGTGATCCAGCAATCCCACTTCTTCAGTATATATATGAAGGAAAGGAAAACAGGGTCTTGAGATATCTGCACTTCCATGTTCGTTGTAGCATTGCTCACAATAGCCAAAATATTTAAACAACGTAAGTGTCAATGGATGAATCAATAAACAAGATGTGGTGCATATATATATATGGCATATATAGACACATATGTATATATACATGTATATGTATACATATGTATGTATACATATATATGTGTATATACATATGTATACACACACTCACAAACACACAGGAATATTATTTGCCAAAGAGAAAGAAGGACGTCCTGCTGTTTGTGGCAACATGGATGTAATTTGAGGGCGTTATGCTAAGTGAAGTAAGTCAGACAGAGAAAGAAAAATACTGTATTATATCACGTTATACATGGAATTTTACAAAGCAGACTCATAGAAACAGAGACTAGGATTGTGGTTACCAGGGGTTGGGGAGTGGGAGAAAACCAAGATGTAGTACAAACTTCCAGTTACAAGATGAATAAGTTCTGGGGACCTAATGTACAGCATAGTGACTATAATTAACAATACAGTATCATATACTTGAAAGAGTAGATCTTAAATGTTCTCACCACAAAAAAGGAATGGTAATTATGTGACATGATGCAGGTGTTAGCTAATGAATGCTGTGGTTGGTATCCTTTTGCAATAAATGAGTATCAAATCAACGTGTTGTACACCTTAAATTTACACAATGTTATACATCAATTATATCTCAATAAACCTGGAAAAAAGTAAAAATAATTAAAACTAGTTAGTGACTTTAATTCATCTGAATCTTTTGTAGGATCTTTGTCTTAATCATAATTTCTAATAAGAATAATTTTAGGAGTTTGAGAAAACTATGCTGGATGAATGAATTTATTGTACCAGGCATTCTTTACATCACCTCGTTTAACTTTTTTTTTTTGGCTGTGCCACTCGGCTTGTGGTATCTTAGTTCCCCGACCAGGGATTGAATCTGTGCCCTCAGCAGTGAAAGTGCCGAGTCCTAACCATTGGATCACCAGGGAATTCCCACCTCATTTAACTTTTATAGAAACACTTTGTATTAGGTTCTACTATTATCCCACATCTTTATTTTTAAATAGAGGAAATAGAGGATTCAAGGTACTATGACTTATTTATGGCCACAGAGCTAGTAAATAGCAGAACTGGAACTCAGATATTCTGATTTCAAAGCCTAAACTATTAACCACCATAGCAGAAGTGTATGTGTTTAACTAGAAAGATGGATTTTTGTCTGAAAAAAAGGTTAAAATACATGAACACTGAAAGGTATATGCTAATATAAAAAATAATTCTTAAACTTCATATCAGAGACTGTGATGGGAATAAAACTGCTATGGGCTTTCATGGAAGAGAATGCTAAAAGCAGCAAGAATAATTTTTTTTTTTTTTAGGTTTCTTAGAGAGGTAGGATCTTAAATATGCTCAAAGGCTTTTCTAATGTTTTTTCTAGATATTCTTCCCTAATAGATCAAGAATTTTACTGCTCTTTGTGTTTTCAAATCTTAGTCTAATACTTCACATATGAGATGATAGGTGTTTTGTTTTGTTTTGTTTTTTGCCATACCACATTGCTTGCAGGGCTTGCAGGATCTTAGTTCCCTGACCAAGGATCAAACCTGGGCCCCCAGCAATGAAAGTGCTGAGTTCTAACCACTGGACTGCCAGGGAATCCCCATGATAGGTTTTCTTTAACAGATAACAGGATTCATTAAGAGGTAACAGGATTCATCATATTAGCATTCATTTAAAATACATTCCAAAGCAGTGATTGTTAAATTACTTTTAGGTCACAGGTCTCTTTAATAATCTGAAATATGATATGAACCTTCCTCTCCCAAGGGGAAAGAAAAAGAGACACAAAAACATTTTGTATACATTTTCAAAGGGGTCACAGATTTCCTAGAAGTCTGTCCATGAGGACCAGATTAACAACTGTTTAAAGACTTCGCATACCATGAACAACTAAGCCTGTGCACTGCAACTACCGAGCTCGCGTGCTACAACTACTGAAGCCCACGCGTCTAGATCCCGTGGTCCAAAACAAGTGAAGCCACCGCAATGAGAAGCCCACGCACCACAGCGAACAGTAGCCCCCACTCACTGCAACTAGAGAAAGCCCGTGTGCAGCAACGAAGACCCAATGCAGCCAAAAATAAATAAATAAATAAATGTATTTAAAAAAAAACCCAATTAGACAAAGATGGCTCTATTTAGACCTTGGTCATTACAGCAATGGTGTTATATTTGCTAGCCATAATTTCTTCTCATTTTCAAAAGTGGCTTTGCGAAATAGTAATTATGATTTAGATATAGAGGCAATATTCAATTGTGGCATATCAATACTAGGTGACTCCACATTTCAGAAAACCCTGAAAAGAGTCATCTTTTTTTTTTACAGTTTTTCTATTTCCTCTCTTTAAAAAGTATTATCATTGTTTAAATTGCAGTTTAACATTTAAAGGGGTGAGTTTTTAATTTTTTTTTGTGAAGTAGGACATAGCTTTGGCACCCTGGATTCTGGCTTTTTAAGTGTTCTTCAAATTTGCCTTAGTGATCAACAAGGTGCAGAGTGGTGGGAAGATGTCTAAGTAGATTCATTGTTTTATGGATTGTCATTTAAAAAATATCAATGCCCTAATCATATGAGTGATATTCAAAATATAATACAGTAAATTTAAAATAAGAGTGAATTAATAAAAATCAAATTAATTTAAAATCTTGGGGCTTCCCCGGTGCAGTGGTTGGGGGTCCGCCTAACGATGCAGGGGACGTGGGTTCATGCCCTGGTCCGGGAGGATCCCACATGCCACGGAGCGGCTGGGCCCGTGAGCCATGGCCGCTGAGCCTGTGCGTCCGGAGCCTGTGCTCCGCAACGGGAGAGGCCACAGCAGTGAGAGGCCTGCGTACCGCAAAAAAAAAAATTAAAGTCTTATGAGAGCTCCTAAATACTGAGATCTTATCAATTTGACACCTAGTATCCCCCAAGCTCAAAATGATGTTTTAAAAATCTAGTTAGAGTTTGTAATTAAATGAATTTGTTCTTTCTCATTAAATATTAAATCTGAAATAGGAATTGAAAGTAGATGAGAAACCTGAAAATATCTGAGTAGAGATTCCATATATATAAATTACCCAATGGGCCTCCATAGTTCTCCCATCTTCCAGAGTCAACCTTTCTATTAGTAGGCAAATAAAATAACATGAACCCTCTTTTCCAGGGGCATGTACTCCCCAATTTTTCTAAAGATTTTTGAGAAGGAAGGCTTACAACTTTTTGCTGGTAGTTGACTGTCATTATTTTCTGTGCTCTGCTCCTGGCTCAAGTCTTGATCACTTTGTGCTGTCTTATCACTACTTATGGATTCTTTGTTGCTCTCTCTGCATCCCTTTGTCACACATTTAAACATGGTTCCTTTCTATCATACCATAAGTCAGCATAAATAGAAAGCTGTATGTATAACAGATAAAATGGTTTAAGTACAAAAAAACCCTGAACAACTTAAAACTGAATATCCAACATTGATTTTTGTTTTTTGCATTAAAAAAAAATTTTTTTTATTGGAGTATAGTTGATTTACAATGTTGTGTTAGTTTCAGGTGTACAGCAACAACATTGATTTTTATTAGAGTTCAAAGTTCATTTTCTGCCAAGAGTTATATTGTAGTGATCCCCCTTCTTCCTGAGCCCAGTCAGCCATCAGTTCCCCAGGAGCCCACTCTGATTCTCCAATGAGATTTTTCCCAAATGCTTTCCTATAAGTCCAGGGACCCAGACTCCCCTTTTCTCAAGCTGCTGCAATGAAAATGGAAAATTCCACTTATACAGGCCCATGTGGCTCTACCTTTATCTCAGCATCTCTGTTACAAGACTAACCTTGAGACTTCTTTTTTTTATAACCAAAATGCCAACTTATGTGTGTTCCCAAACACAGCAGTATCCTCCCAACTTTTTTAGAATGCAGTGACATTTGCTATTAAAATCTTCTTTTGTTCCTTTATTCAAATAGAATGACTACAATGTAAAGGACTAACCTGTAGGTATGAAAATTCTTCCTCTGAAATGCCAGTTATCAGTTCAGCCATTGGATGAAAGTGTTTATTCTCTATAAACAGTGCTGTTCAGCAAAAATATAATTGAGCAACAAATGCAAGCCATATATGTAATTTAAAATGTTCTAGCAGGGCTTCCCTGGTGGCGCAGTGGTTGAGAGTCCGCCTGCCGATGCAGGGGACACAGGTTTGTGCCCCAGTCTGTGAAGATCCCATATGCTGTGGAGCGGCTGGTCCCGTGAGCCATGGCCGCTGAGCCTGTGTGTCCGGAGCCTGTGCTCCACAATGGGAGAAAAAAAATGTTCTAGTAGCCACATTAGATAAAGTAAAAAGAAATGGGTGAAATTAATTTTAATAATCCAGTATATCTTAGACATTATTATCTCAACATAAATATAAAGATAAAAAATTAATGAGGTATTTTAAATTCTGTTTTTCATATGAAGATAAAAAATTAATGAGGTATTTTAAATTCTGTTTTTCATATGAAGTTAAAAATTTGTACAATTCAGTTCCGAGTAGCCACATTTCAGGTACTCAATAGCCATATGTGGTTAGGATGTATTCTTTTAGATAACAGAGTTCCATACAATAACATAAAACACAAATAGAGTTCTTAGGATTTTTGGATTACATATAGCTAGAAAATTTTAGTCTAAGGGAGAAAAGAATACCATTTACCTCTCATCTTAATGTCTATTGAGACTTTTGTGCTAACCCCAAACTTTCCTTTAATTTTCACTATACTTGTTTTCTCTCCCTGTCGACTAAAAAATACATTCACAACCTAAAAGTTGAGAGTTATGTTTTATTCGGCAGGAATTTTTAGGACTTCAAGCGGGGGAGGCAGCGCCTCAGTAACCCTGAGAGAACTGCTCCAAGGAGGTTGGAAGGGTGGGGGAGAGGCAGGCGTGGGCGGCCAGTATACATAGGAGTTTTGCAACAAAGGGCAGGTAGTCTGAACTTCAAAAGATTATTGTTAGTTAAAGAAAACCAGATATGTCAAGTTAAGGAATTTAGCCCTTTTCTATATATGGGAAGATGTAAGAGTCTGGGCTCACTGAAATCATTCCTTTGATATGGACCTCAGCTATCTGAGGCCAGTATCCTGTGTTTTCATATCCTGAGTTTCCTCAGGGCTCACCGTGGGGAGTGGCTGTAATTTGATGGCTGCGAGATGGCAGGTATTCTTTCCTTCCGAATTCCCTGAGAGCTCACCATAGGCTGTGGCTGCAATTGCTGATGACTGTGACATCCTCTGTTTACTGATATGGCAGGAAATATTCCTTTTCTCATTCCTAAACACTGCTTTCTAAAGCTCTTCCCCACTATGACTCCTAAATTACGACAGCTGGATACAGCCTGGCCAGTAATCATTATTATCTTTTATGTTTCCCAGAGTGAAACTCCTAACAAAGTTTCTTGAGAATTTCCATGAGTGACAGATATGCACAGGAGGACCAGGTTAGTTTTAGATTGAAGACAGAGGAGTCAAATAGGAGCTGGCATATCTACAGGATGTGTGTCAAAGGATATGTGTTTAACTTTCTGATTTCAACTTTTCAAAATTCTTAAATATCACTGTGAAGATGTTAAATTCTTTTCACATTAGTCTTCAAATTTCAGTCATTAGTAATTAATAATGATAGCCTTAACAACAAATAGTATATAGACATAAGCATGTGGACAAAAAATGTTGCCTGCCATTTTGGTAAACACAGAATGTTGCCCCACCATCAAGCCATCGGCCACTGCAGTTGTCCCTGAGGGTGCAGCCTGAGGGGAATTCAGGATAGAGAAAAACAGGATATTGGCCCTCGATAGTTCAGATGCATATCTAAGAAATAATTTCAATGAGCCCAGACTCTTGCATCTTCCCATACATAGAAAAGCACTAAAATCATTAACTTGAGATGTCTGTTTTTTGTGATTAGCATTAATCTTTTGATGTGTGACTACATGGGTGTTATTGTTTGTTTGTTTGTTTTCAGCAAAAACTCCTATATATCCTGGCTCCCCCTTTACCTCTTTGAGCAGTTCCTCAGAGCTATTGCTCAGAGCTATGGCTATCTCCCAGGCTATAGTCCTCAGTAAAGTCCCCGAATAAAACATAACTTGCAGCTTTTAGGTTGTGCATTTTTCTTCAGTCAACAGGCATCAGTACAGGACAATGTCCATTCAAGGCACTGCTCTACCTTGAATAGAACCAATGTGTGTTTTCGGAGAGGGTGTGTCTTATCTCTAAGAAATCAGTCTCAAAAATAATATCACCGTTTATACTGCTTAAAATCTAGTGAGGTAGATAGGTAAATCAACAAAAACAACGAAATATGATAAGGTGTATGAATGATAGTACGTATAAAACAATGCTATCTATCTGGGACTAAAAGATTGATGAAGATTCATTGGGGAAGTAAGGAATGTGTAGGAGATTTAAAAAAAATTTTTGTTAAAGTTTTATTGGGTATAACTGGCATACCATTTACTGTACATGTTTAAAGTATACAATTTTACAAGTTTGGACATATGAATATACTTGTAAAACCTAAACCATGATCAAAATAATGAACATATTCACACCCAGAAAAATTTCTTTGTGTCCCTTTGTAACCTCATTCTTGCTACTCTTCCACTGATATACTTTCTGTCATTATAGATTAGCTTGCGTCTTCTAGAATTTTACATTAATGAAATCAAACATTATGTACTCTTCTTCATCTGGCTTTTTTCATTCAGTCTACTTATTTTGAGATTCATCCATCATGTCTTTAAGTACTCATAGTCCATCCCTTTTTATTGCTGAGCAGTTTTCCTGTATAAGGCTATGTCATAATTTATTTGTCTGTTCACCTGTTGATGGATATTTGGGCTTAAGTTTAAATTTTCTGGCTGTTACAAGCAAAGCTGCTGTGAAAATTTCTGTACAGGCTTTTCCAAGACATATTGCTTGCATTTCTTTGGAGTATATACCTAGAAGTAGAATAACTATGGTAGGTGTTACATTTAAAGCTTTAAGAAGCTGCCAAACTATTTTCCAAAGGGCTGGGTCATTTTATATTCCCACTAGCTGAGTTGCCTGGAGTCACAATGCTAGTGAAGAAAGGAACTATCCTCAGGTCTTGGGACTCGCAGCCCCAAACCCTTCACTCAGACCAGTGCTTGCGCTCTGGCTGGATGGCGGGATGCCTGGAATTGCTTCTGGAGTATCTGGTCAGTGGGTGTGTGTCATGGCCCTGTAGTCCAATCTACTTTGTCTCTATGGTTCTACCTATTCTGAACATTTCATATAAATGGAACCGCACTGCAAAAAAAAAAAAAAGAGAGAGAGTTTCCATTGAGCCACACCTTTGCCAACACTTGGTATGGTCATTCTTTTTAATTTTAGCCACTCGAATAGATGAGTAGTGGGTTTTTTGTTTGTTTGTTTCTTAATATATTTATTTATTTATTTTATTTTTGGCTGCATTGGGTCTTCATTGCTGCGCACAGGCTTTCTCTAGTTGTGGCGAGTGGGAGCTACTCTTCGTTGTGGTGCGAGGGCTTCTCATTGTGGTGGCTTCTCTTGTTGCGGAGCATGGGCTCTAGGCATGCAGGCTTCAGTAGTTGTGGTGCATGGACTCAGTAGTTGTGGCTCGCAGGCTCTACAGCGCAGGCTTAGTAGTTGTGGTGCACGGGCTTAGTTGCTCCACGGCATGTGGGATCTTTCCAGACCAGGGCTCGAACCCATGTCCTCTGCATTGGTAGGCGGCTACTTAACCACTGCACCACCTCTTATGGTGGTTTTAATTTGCATTTCCCTAATAGTTACTGATGTTGAACATCTTCTCAAGTCCTTCTTTGCCACTCTCATAGCATATTTGATGAAGTGTCTGTTCAAAATCTTGCCCAGTTTTTGTTATTATTTTGTTTCCTTTTTACCGAGTTATGAGGGTTTTAAGAAATACATCCTGGATACAAGCATTTATCCGATATGTGATGTGCAGAGTTTTTCTCCCCAGTCTGTGGCTGTCCTCTCTCTCATTCTCTTAACTGTGTCTTTCAAAGAGCAGAAGTTCTTAATTTTGATAGAATCAAATTCATGAACATTACCGGAAGCTAAGTGGATAAGAGAGTTAAGTACAATTACAATATAATATGATAAGTCCTATGATAAGGATTTGCCTTGGATTTACTCAGACTTAGGGAGTAACAAAGACTTTCTGAAGGAGGAGATACTTGAGGAGGAGCTAACTGAGTAAAGCTGGAAATGGAGTTGCAGGCAAGAAAAGAACATGTGCACAGGCTATGAAAGAGTATGGTATATTTAACTATGAATATCTGTATGACTGGAGCATAGTGTGCATATGAAGACAAAATAGAAAATAAAATTAGGATGAAAACTGAGAAAACTTAGTCATGAAGGATTCTGTGCATTAAGGGGGTATGCCTTACTGCTAATAATTGTGGTTATATATGCATTTTTAAAAGATCATTTTGGAATTGTTGCTGAAAATGCATGGGGAATGGATGGGAGAGTTATTAGAGGCTGAGAGACCAGATAAGAAGTGTGAGAAGGACCCAGGACAAAAGTATTGAGGCCTGGGGGACAGAGAAGTTGAATAACTATAAATAATTGGAAAATAGAATCAGAAAGATTTGGTTATCACTGTTTCCCAAGAGACTATGGAAGGAGTTAAATGTGGAATTTGGAAAAAGGCATTTTTAAGCTTAAACAATATAAATGGTGTAGTCAAGGAGTAGAGATGCATAATTTGAAATTCCATTATTTGTATTATATGTTTTGTTTTGTGATGATTGATGAGATGGCTGGTAGATCAACATAGTCATTAGATTAGTAATAGACACTGTTAGTCAAGGAATAGGTGAAGCCCACTATACTCAGAATATATCCCCATATGTTTCGCAAATTGAAGATTATTTGGGATTCAAATCTTTCTAGAAGAATAATATTCAAATCTTTCTAGGAGAATAATATATTCTCCTGGTATTAGTATCGCAATTACTATCTCCTGTTTTCATAATGTAAGTTTAATTATTAAATAATCAGAGGAGCAATCTCAGGTGAGACAACAAATCTCCTAAGTGACCTGGGAGACAATGAGACTGTTCAAGTTGGAGTTCTAGTGATTGGAGGGAAGGGGAACTGACATATTTCTTTTTCTTCAGAGGTCATAACTATAGAGATCAGTGAAGTCAGGGAGAATGAAAGGCAAGTTTTATGTGTTTAGCTGGGCAGTTGGTCAAATCAAAAGGTCAGCCCAGCTTGGAAGTAGTACTTTCCAGTTTCAGGCTAAGACGAGATAGTTAGTATAAAAGAAACAAAAGGTTTCTGAAAGAGGCTATCCTTAAAACAGTGTGAGAAACCCTGAACAAAGAGCCAACATAATGCAAGTTAAGGATCCAGGCAAAATGTCAGAGCAATGATGCATCTGTGGTGGGTACCACTCCAAGAATGGAGCTTAATAATAAACCAAGGTCAGAACTGTTCTCAAAGTATCGGGAGGCCCAACTAGCACAGGCAGAGAAGAAGGAAAACATGACCAGAGTCAGAGACTCGGGGAATGAGAAACAAGGCCAGATAATAACAGTCACAAGGGCATGAAGTACTTTTTACTACATGAATGCAAGGGAGAACAAGCATAGTTAACTGGTTAGGTGAGAAAGAAGGAAGTATTTCACTCCTTTAGTAGTGATCATCACTACTGCTGAAAAGAGAACTCTTGAGGAGGTGTTTTGAAACTGTTGTAAAGTAAAAATACAGAATCTAATCAAGATTTACAAAGCAGTAAGAGACTTACTCCACTTCACAAAAATTCGGTTATGTAGAATAAACTTACACTTTTTCCTCCCCTAGGGGAAAAAAAAGTTGAAGAATACTTAGCTGAAGACACAAGTAAACTTTAACAAACTTAAATCCAAAAGGTAATAAGAACTTCCTAGGAGAGAAGAGAATGACAGCTGCTTTCATTTCTTACAGAACAGTTTATGGCATTTATGGTACATCAAGTAGCTTTTTTCTTACATGAATGCACCACAAACAGGGGTAAAGGGAGACCAGCCAAATGTTTAATGGCTGTGTGTAGGCTGGAATGATAGATTATAATCTCATGGCACCCCAATCATAGAGGGAGTCTGCAACCCACCCTCTAACTCTTTCCCAAGGCCTGAACTAAGTACTCAAAAGTAGTATGTGAAAGGCAGGGAGTAAGGCAGGATTACTGGAAAAAAATCCCTTTAAGGATGCCAGGCCTTCTTCAGTTGCATCCCAACAATGCTCTGAAGGCTGGGGGCAGGGCAGCAGCATGGAGAGAGTTCTAGTGAAGCACAAAAAGACAGGCAAGACTGGGGGAGTAAAGAGCACAACCCATGGACATGCTGGAAGCTAAGCTTCTGAGCTAAGAGAGTAACAGTTTGGTGGATGGGCTGTCAGGTACAAAGTCATCTCCAGAGTTTTGCCAGTGCTAAAAACCCAAGCACATTTGAAGGACATGGTGAGCTGATTCTAATTAACTTCTACAAAGCCTAGACTCAGCAAATCTAAAGATTCAATTGACTCAGACTTCCAAACAAGAAGCCTAATAGAAAAAGTGGAAAGATATTTTTTAGGATAAATATTATGTACTGTTCTCTTTTGTGCAATATCTAGCATACAGTAAGAATTATCAGATATGTGAAGGCACAAGAAAATGTGAGCCATGGTCAAAAGAGAAAATAGTTGATAGAGGCAAACACAGAAATGGCCCACATATTGGAATTATCTGAAAGGGATTTTAAAATTACTATAATAAATGTTATAGAATCTGTAGGAAAAGTAGACAACATGCATGAATAGACGGTATTTTGGCAAAGAGATGGGAACTGTTTAAAAAAACACAAATGAAAATGATAGAAATAAAATATCAGATATAAAAAGTCCACTTGGTAGGATTATTAGCAAACTGGACATAGCAGAAGAAGGAATTCATAAACTTGAGACAGGTCAATAGAAATTATACAAACCAAATATAAAAAGCAAAAAAATGGGGGAGGGGGAGGGACAAATGGAAAAGAGTGTCCAATATCTGCAGGACAGTATCAAATGGTCTAGCATACATGTACTTGGAATCCAAGGAGAAGAAAAAAGGAGGGGACAGAAGAAGTAGTTGAAGAGAGATAAATTGAGAAATCTCCAAAACAACTGACGATGTCAATCCATGTATTCAGCAAGCTCAGTGAATCCTAAAGAGCATAAAATTGAAAGAAAAACAAACCTAGAGAATCATAGAAAAAAAAATCTTAAAACCAGTCACAGAGGAAAGATACACATTACATGTAGGGGAATAATGATTAAAAAATATTAATCACTAGTGATTTTTTTAATTTCAAAAACAACAGAAGCCATAGAAAATGGAATGGGATTTTTGAAGTGGTCTAAATATAAACAACATATATCAATTTAACTTCTGTATCTAGCAAAAAAAAAACCCAAATATTTCAGCCAAAATAAAGCTATTTTCAGACAGACAAAAGCTGAGCAAATTCAGCTCCAGACATCTCTAGCAGAAATTCTAGAAGTTCTTCAGGCTAATGGGAAGTGATATAAGGTGAAAGTCCTGATATATGAATTAACATATAGAAATATTTTCTATTTTACTTATTTTATATGTATCCCATATATCATTTATCTATACCTATACATAGCTTTAAAAGATTATTGACTAAAATGAGTATGGTGGCAATATATTTTGGGTTATAATGTATGTAGAAGTAAAATATATGTCAACAAGGGCACAAAGTACAGGAGGGAATATAAATAGGATTATAGTGTTGCAGTGTTCTTGTATTTTTCTTTAAGTAGTAATTTATCATTTGAAGGTAAACTTTACAAATTGAAGATACATAAAGTAAATTGGAAAATATACCATGAAAACAATAAGCATAAGAATGATAGTATCACCATAATAATATCAGAAAAATAAAACTTCAAGGCAAAGAGTATTTCCAGAGATACAGAAGCATATTCATAGTGGTAAAAGTCTTCATTGTTTAAGAAGGTATAATGGTTCTAAATATGCATGCAGCTACTAATAGAGCCTTAAAGCCACAAAGCAATATTTGACAGAATTAGATGGAGAAATAGATAAATGTACAATAAATAATGAATAGAATATACACAGAAAATCAGGAAAAATATAGAAGATTTGAATAACATAATGAATAACATTATGTACTAACTTGACCTAATGGAGTAATACCCATCAACTAAAAGTACAAATTCCTTTCAATTTCACAAAGAACATTCAGCAAGACCAATCATTGACCAATCCTATGCTAGCATCTTAAAAAGTCTCAATAAATTTCACAAGATCAGAAACATAGAGTATATGTTCTATGATCACAAATTAGAAATCAGTAACTGAAAAATATCTTGAAAATGCCAAAATATTTAGAAATTAAGTGACTCACTTCTAAATAACCCATGAATCACAGGAGAAATCACAAGGAAAAATGAGAAATATTTTGAACTTTATAGTGAGAACACAATATATCAAAATTTGTGGGATGCATCCAAAACACGAATAAAATGGAAATTTATAACATTAATTGTCTATATTAGAAAAGAAGAAAGATATATAGTGAATTAGCTAAGCTTCCACATGAAGAAATAAAATACAAAATTAAACCCAATTTAGGAAGAAGAAAGGAAGTAATACACAGAAAAGCAGAAATTAATGAAACAGAAGATAAGAGAATTCCCTTGTGGTCCAGTAGTTAGGACTTTGCACTCTCACTGCTGAGGTCCCAGGTTCGATCCCTGGTCAGGGAACTAAAATCCCATAAGCCATGCAGTGAGGCCAAAAAAAAAAAAAAAAAAAAAGATAAACAAGAGAAAATAAAGTCAAAAGTCAGTTCTTGGAAATGGTTAATAAATTTGATAAACCCATAACAAAGACAATATGGAGAAAATATAAATTACCAGCATCATCAAAAAACAAGTGACATCATTACAGATCTTACAAACATTAAAGACATAATAAAGGGATATAATGAATAACTTTGTGCCAGTGGTTCTCAACTGGGGACATTTTCTTTCCCCAGAGGAGAAATTTGGCAATATCTGGAAATAGTTTGGTTATCACAGCCTGGGGCGAGAAGTATTATTGGCATCTTATGGATATAGGCTAAGGATACTACTAAATATCCTACAAGACACAGAACATCCTCCTATTACCTGTCCACCCCAAAATACCCATAATGTTAAAGTTGAGAAGCTCTGCTTAATGTTAATAAATTCAGTAGCTTAAACAAGGGAATTAATTTCTTGAAAAATTCAGCTAACCAAATTGACGCATAAAGGAATAGAGAAATCTGTGTGTTACTAAACTCAGGTTGTGCTGCTCACCACTTGAAAGCCAATACTCAAGAGACAAGTGTTGGTTGGAAAAGGAAAGGTTGCTTCACTCAGGAGGCTGGCAAGCTGGGGAGAAGGTGGACTCATGTCCAAAAACCAACTCTGAAGATTCTGCCCAACCTTGAAAGTTTTTAATGGAGAATCATTTGGGGAGGGTGTCAAGAAAATCTTGCAGATTTTCTTCTAGTTGGCTGGCGGTGAGGTAATAGGGCAGTACTCCATGCATCTTGTGCTCAGCCTGAAGGTACCATTCTCCACCTGTGTGGGGGCCTTAGTTCCTACAGAAGAACTCAAAGATATTGCTATGTATATTCCTTCACTATTGTTTCTTGACTGCTCCTCCTTTGTTTCTGCATTCCCTCTCTTCCCTGATAAGCAACTGTTTGAATCTGCCCTTTGGAACTCCTATCTCCTACAAACAAGAAATGGGGGGCATGGAAAGGATTTGTTTCCAGGAGGACCCCACAGCATCCTGCTCCATTTCATATATAGTCTCATATGTATTAAGGAAATTGAAATTGTTATCAAAACCTTCTCACAGAGAAAACTCAAACCTCAAATGGCTTTGCCAGGGAATTATATCAAACATTAAATGAGGAAACCAACCTTAAATAAGTGCTTTCAAAAATAGAGGGGGTAACATATCCCAACTTATTTTATGAAGCTGCATAACCCTGATATCAACACCTGGTAAATACAGTACCAGAAAAGAAAACTACAGACCAATATTCCTCATGATAATAGATGTAAAATTTATAAAATATTAGCAAATTCAATATAGGAATACATAAAAGAATAATGCCAGTGGTTAACATTGAAAATTAATGTAATTCATAACAGTAGAGAAGAAAAAAATCATGTGATCATCTAAATAAATGTGGAAAACATAGTTGACAATATTAAATATCCATTTATTATAAAAATTTTCAGCAAACTGCTATAGAATCATACATAATAAGTTAATAAATGACTTTCCACTAAGATCAGGAACAAGGCAAGGATGTCTGCTCACATCAACTTCCATCATCATTTTACTATAAATCTTAGCCAGCGCAATAGACATGGAAAAGATTGCCTTTTAAACAAAACTGTAAAGAAACAAGTTTTTGTATGTTGAGTATCTTATGGATCTAAAAAAAGATACCAGATAGCAAGTTCACAGGACACAAAAATCAGTTGTAATGATATAGGATAGTAATGACAATTGGAAAATAAAAAATCTAAAATACTGTTTACAAGTGCATCTAAAAGCATTAACTACTTAGGAATAAATATAGTAAAATTCATGGAAGATATCTATAGTAAAAACTACAAAATATTTAAGAGCGAAATTAAAGAAGACAAACAGAGAGATACCATTTTCACAAATTAGAAGGCTCAATATTGTTAAGATATTGTTTTCTCTTCAAATTGATCTGTAGATTCAATTCAATCCAAATTAAAGGCTCAGAGGTCTTTTATGATAAAGTCAACAATCAGATTCTATAATTTTTATAAAAATGGAAGGACTTAGAAGAACCAAAATAATCTTGCCAAAGAACAACAGAGTTGGATGACTTATAATTTTGAATTTCAAGTTGTAAAGCTGATGTGATTAAGATGGTGCATCATTGCTGTAAGAATATACAAGTAAGATCAATAAGACCTAAAAGAAAGTTTGTAAGTAGATTCATGCATGTATGGTCAATTAATTTACCATGAAGTCAACTCAATAGTGAAAGAAACAGTCTTTTAAATATATGGTTCTGGAACAGCTGGATGTTTATATAGGAAAAATAATAATAAGCCAGTCTGAAAAGGCTACGTACTGTATGATTCCAATTTCATGACATTCTGGAAAAAGGCAAAATTAAATGGATAGTAGTGAGGTAGGTTTTATATGAAGTATAAAGATCAGTGGTTGTCAGGGTTTCAGGGGGAGAAAAAGAGGGTTGAAGGGGTAAAGCACAGGGGATATTTTTAGGATGTTAAAACTATTCTGTATAATTCTATAATAGTGAACACATGACACTATGCATTGTGAAAACCCACAGAACTCTACAATATAAAGTCTGAGCCTAAATGTATGTAAATTAAAAAATAATTTAGCAGGTTGTGGGATCCCAGCATTGATACAGACAAAATAAGATGAAATAATCTAACTTTATTATAAACGTATGAAACAACCTTGCTGAAGGTACTGGGGGAAAAAGATACTGAGATAAGTAATTTTGGAAATGAATGAAGTCTTTAAGTCTAAAGGCAAAATAAAATGTACATAAGCACCATAATATAGTTCATAAAGTTGTTTCATGTGGAGCTACAGATGACCAATTCTGATACCACCATATACATATATGTGGGAACTGAACAATTAAGTGAATGTATGGCAGACAGGTAGATCCAAGTTTTTCATTGTTGGAGTGGGAGGTTACAGATATGCAAGGTAAGAGGCTATAGTAATCAATGCAGTAATGAATTACAGTTGGAACTGAGTCCAACTGAACTCATGTTTAGCTTAATAGAGATACAGATAGTAACCTACAAAAATATCTATAGATTTTTGTATATGCACAGGTTAGCATACACACATAGATTTCCTTTCTCTGTCAGTTGTGAGGGCATGGAAGCAATGACATGCTGCTGGGGAGTAGCAATGAGCATACCTAGTACCCAGACCTTGATTTCTAATACCATTTCTTAATAAAAGAAACCAGGGATCCTTAGAGAAAGGGATTATTCTAGACCAAGAAATATATAAGATGAGCCTGGAGAATCTTGTAGTACTGGAAAGTAAGGAATTGCTTAAGCAAACCAACAAAAACACACAAAGTCATAGCAACCCACAGTGATGGAGATACATTAAGGGGACACAAGAGCCAGTGAAAAAGTTCCCAATGGCCAAAGCTTGTACACTTTGAGCAACGATATAAATAAAGTGGTGTATGAGGATAACCTAAATTATAAAGGACACATCTCTGAGTTCCTACAGATATAAATTAATGACTGAATAAATAAATAAATGTGGGAAATAGACCACCTTTGTAGAAGAATTTGAAATAACTTACATAGAAATTTTTCCCTCAAGGAGGTGGAACATAATTTCCTACTCCTTAACTGTGGGCTGCATATGGTGACTTCCTCCCAAAGAGAACAGTATGGAAAGGTAGAAAAATACTAAGTCTGCTGTTGACAAATCTGACCCACACTATCTCAGCCAGGTGATCAGGTTAACATCAATGGTGATAAGTCATGAGGATAGCATGTACACTTAATATAGTGGGATAAGAATGGCACTTTAATTTTGGAGTCTTCCTCCCGAACACCTGTAACTCCAGTGTATTGGCCAGGGTTCTCCAGAGAAGCAAAACCAACAAGGTGTACTGATCTTTATCTATATCTATTTCAACAGTGATATGTATATCCACATCAGTATCAATATAGAAAAAGAGTTGGAAACCCAGGAAGAGCTAGTGTTGCAGTTCAAGTCTGAAGTCCATCTGCTGGCCAAATTCCCTCTTGCTCTGGGGAGATCAGTCTTTTTTTTTTTTTAACTTTTATTTTATATTGCAGTATAGTTGATTAACAGTGTGTTAGTTTCAGGCGTACAGCAAAGTGATTCTGTTACACATGTATCTATTCTTTTTCAAATTGTTTTTCCATTTAGGTAGTTACATAATATCGAGAAGAGTTCCCTGTGCTATACAGTAGGTCCTTGTTGGTCAGTCTTTTATTCTATTCAGTTCTTCAGTTGATTGCAAGAGGCCCACCTATATTATGGAGCACAATCTGCTTTACTCAAAGTCCATGGATTTAAATATAACTTTTACCTACAAATGCCCTCACAGAAACATCCAGTATAATGTTTGACCAAATATTGACACTGTGGCCCAGCCAAGCTTAATCATAAAATAAACCATCACACCTAGTCTAGTCATGAGAAAAACAGTAGACAAATCCCAAGTGAGGGGCATCTTACAAAATACCTTATCGTTACTCCTCAAAACTGAAAATCATTGAAAACAGTGGAAGTCAGGAACTCACAGACAAGAGGACAATTAAATGTAATGTTGCATCCTGGATGGGATGATGAAACAGAAAACGTATGTTAGGTAAAGACTGAGGGAATCCGAATAAAGTATGGGCAATGTATCAATATTGGTTCATTAATTGTAACAAATATACCATGTTTATGTTAGCTGTTAATAATTGGGGAAACTGGGTGTAGGGTACATGGAAATTCTCTGTACTGTCTTCTAACTAACAGGGTAGGAAAAGATTTATTAGGAGGACACAAAAATTACTAATGACAACAGGCAAATATTGATGTATTCGTTGATCTTTATCAAAATTAAGAATTTCTGCTTATTAAATACACCATCAAATAGGCAGGTTACAGACTGGGAAAATATAACACAATTATCTGACAAAAGACACATGTTCAGAATATACAGAAACTTTAACAAATCAATAGTAAAAAGACGAATAATCCAACTTAAAAATGGGCGAAAGATGTGACAGACACCTTGCAAAAGAATACATAGGAATAGCCAGTTAAAAAATGAAAAGGCAATGAAAACCATTAGTCATTTGGAATCGCAAATCAAACCTACAATGATACACTATTTCCCATCCACTTGAAGGGCTAAAATGTAAAACAAAAAAACCTGTGAATACCAAATGTATCAATATTACTTCATTAATTGTAACAAATTTACCTTACTAATGTAAGCAGCTAACGTTGCGGAAACTGTGGTACATAGGACTCTCATATGGAGCAGCTAAAATGTTCATAAATTGCTAATGCGAATGCAAAAATAAATTCTTTGGAGAGCTATCTGGCAGCTTTTCATAAAGTTAAACAGACTCTACCTATGACCCAGCTACCTACAGGAACATCAAACATGTCCATAAAAAGACTTATACAGGAATATTCATGGCAGCCTTATTCTTACTAGGCCAAAACTTGAAGAAAAAAAACCAACAAATATCCACCACTAGAGTAAACCAAACGATGTACATTTGTACATTCATAGAATACTACTCAGCGATTTTTAAAAAGAACAAATTACTGATACAAACAACATGTAAGAATCTCAAGAACATTTTGTTGTGCAAAAGAATCTAGATTTTAGAAAATGCATACAATGTGATTCCATTTACATGAATTTCAAGGAAAGGCAAAACTAATATATGGTTATAGGAATCAGAAAGTGGTTGTCTCAGGTAGAGGTAGAAATGGACGGGAAAAGGGGTGTAAAGGAACTTTCTCGGATTATATAGATGTTCTTGTTTTTGGCAAAAAAGTGTTGTGTGTAATTGCCCAGACTCTTTAAACTAAATACTTTAGATCTTCATTTTATTATATGTAAATTATACTTCAATAAATAATTTTAAATTCATACTTCAAAAAAGTTAAAGTATTAGATGAACTTTCCTTTCTCTTTACCTTATTTCATCTTCCAGCCTGGAGATTTCTATTTATCTTGGCTTTTCATGGTGGAGGCTTAATACGCCATACTTTTTTCCATGAAACAACAAGGTCATATTCAATTCATTAGTTTGGGGCCCTATTTGATGTGGATATCTTATGATTCCCATTAATATTTAGAGTTAGGCTCTTAATTCCTATTGTATAGAAGGTTTGCCTTTGTCTGACCTGTGTTGCCCAGTCTCTTTGCTGCTTTATTTCCTTATCTCTGTTGCCCAAACTGTTCTCATAGATTTTGAGCTTATTGCCGTTTCTGACCTTCAGTACCTGCATAAACTTTAAAGCCCCTTCTTGTGTCTATGTATCTTTATCATTCATTGCACTGTCTCTACAATACTGCTCCATGAAATAGAGGAATGATATGCTGGTTTTGAAATAAATGTTAACATTGCATACTATACATTTGAAAGAAATTACTTTCAAGAAAAGTAAATTAAAATAATGAAGGTGAGTAATAAATGAGTTGATGCTTTGACTGTTTTTGAATAGATGCATTATCTCCCATATCTATCCTGATCTGATCATAAATAATTTGGATGAAATTTTAAAATTCAATACATACGTGTCATGAAAATCATTGTATATTATATATCTTAAATTCTTTTTTTTTTTTTTGTGGTACGCGGGCCTCTCACTGTTGTGGCCTCTCCCATTGCGGAGCACAGGCTGGATGCGCAGGCTCAGCAGCCATGGCCCACGGGGCCAGCCGCTCCACGGCATGCGGGATCCTCCCAGACCAGGGCATGAACCCGCACCCCCTGCATTGGCAGGTGGACTCTCAACCACTGCGCCAACAGGGAAGCCCTTAAATTGTTTTTTAATATTTACTATTAAATAATTGTTTTCTGACTTATTTTTAAGAGTTTGCTGGACAGAGACTAGGAAGAGAGAGAAAATAGGCATATGTAATGTCCAGAATTTTGAAACAGACAATAGATACAGATTGAATCCTATAAACCAAAGAGGCAAAGTTGACAGTAGCTTTGAAGATCTGTTATCAGATAATAATAACTATATGCCATTTGCACTATAATCTAGAGAAGGAGTTAGAGAATGTTGTCAGATACTGGAAAAAAGAAATGAGAATTGTGTCCTGAAGAACTGGCTTATTAATTCCACTCAAGTGTGCCCTTTTGTTCGTCTGGTCACATTTGTTGCAGCTTTTAGCCCCTCAATGTCTGACCCTGGGTATGTGGGCTTGAGTGTTTGCTAGGATGGCTATTTAACAGGATACTGATGCCTTCTGCAAGGGAATCCAAGTGCAAACACTCTGCCAGGACTGCAGTCCTTGCTCTTGTCCCTTGCTGTGTTGTTTTTCCTGCCACTCTGGTTTCATTTCTGCTCTGCTTTCTGCTTGGAATACAGTCATCACCTTCCAATCGCAGTTTTATATGTTCTTACTGCTTAATCATTATTTCCCAGCGATTGTTAAACACTTAGTGTATCATCAGTCCCTTACTTTTATTATCCTCATTACTAAGAATTAATGATCTACATGGAAGTACTTCCCCCTGCCCCAACTCCCTTGTAGATTTATTTGAACTTTTTCCTTAATATAATCATTCCTATGACATTTGCCAACCTACTTTCATTGAATTATTTTGGAGAGCTCATAGAATACTTGGCAGAAATGCTCTGAGTCACAAATGCAAAAGTAGACAACACACAGGGCACATTTCAACAGGCTTTGGCACCAGCTAAATAAACCAGTTGGAAGACACAATCTGCTGCTTGAATCTAGTACCTGATGACTAATGGAAAATTACAGAGCCTCACTTCTAACTTGACATTCCTATAGGGCATTAGTTTCACAAGAGATGGCATGCATATGTAATAAGTAGAACACCCCCAAAAAAATAAGCCCTATTAAAGACAATCATCTGTGAGACATTCTACTCATTTTGTTTTTCCTACTCCTGGCACTAGAACCTGGCTAGAGTAATTACATAGAGGTCATTGTTGCAAATATGCGTGGGAGAATTCTTTAATTAGGACTGTAAACTATTATGTTTTTGTCTAGAATCACTGAACTCACTATAGAATGAGAACTATATAAACTTTACTATGCAATCAACTGGGAACATAATTATGTGCAACAGACAGTGGGTTTCCATATTCCTTTTTCACTAAGAAATTGCCATAAAATTTACCCTGATGTATGAAAGGATATCACCTTCTTTTTAATCAAGTTTGGGTCCATTTCTTTTGATCTCCAATTATGGTAGATATTCTGTTGTGTGCTTATGCTTATGTTTCCTGTTTGTTTTGTAAATTTTTCTAATTCTTACTCCAAGTCTTCAAAGTGAAAGTATTGTCTCTATTAGTTATATTTTTAAGGTTGACTTCTTTCTTATATTTTTTATAAAATACATAATGCCAGTTTTATATTTCAAGATAAAGTATATTTTTCTTTTTAGAGAGAATGTGTTGTACCTCTTTGTTTTTCTTTTGTAGATATCTGTGTTTTCTGGGTAGCTGCCTCAGTAGTTTCCTCAAAAGAGGGGGGTACAGAATTCTCCTGATTTTGAAGGAAAGAATCCAAGTTGAAAAGAGCAGAACTATACATAGGTTTTGTGTAATGACAAAGAATAGCTTCTTAAGTATTAATTGTAAACTATTTTATACTGATATCATGTAGATTTTCTACAAATAATTTTAAGCATAGTTACATAGATTGTTGAACCTCAACATTTTGTCCACAGTATCTGAAAACAGGTGGCTTAAAAATGGTCTTAAAAAACAAACCAAAAAATACTGAAGGATTTCTTCTTGAATATTAAGACCCAGGTGCCAACAGATGATATGGTTTATAATAATTGTTGGCATACTTGATTATATAATTTTTACAGTGAAAATGACTTCTTTTCCTCTTGACACAAATCATTGTAAAGTTCCACTGACCTGTTTTCCACACTGGAATCTCACATAGAACCTAGATGAGAAATTACAATACATTCACAATAATTCCCCCAATTGATATTTTTTCACATAATAGTAAAAATTAATTTCATTTTCACAAATTATCTCAGGAAAGAATTTTTGATCACCATGGTGGTTGTAGACCTATGAAATTGCTAACAACATATATATCAGCCTAGACATCTCTCAGGTGCAGCAAATGGGCAGATAGACTATGTGTTCTTCCAAAGTGAAAACTGTAGCCTTGTAAGAATAATTCTCTGCCTGTTTTCCAAATTAATGTTTGAATTAAAATTTTATTCACATATTTTAAGGAATATGGATGTTCTTCTTTTATTACAGTGTTTCATTCACCCTTTAAAAGTTTTTCACAGGTTGAAGTCAGAAGGTACTTAGCTTGTATAAGTGCAAAAGGCAAGGGACCTAAAATTCATTTTTATCAGGAAGTTTAAAAAGTAATTTTATCTCAGACCACATTGCCAGAAATAGCACAGGTAAACAATACATAGCTGTTGTATGAATAAATGAGTATCAAGGAAGGAAAAATATTTACTCTCCTTTGAACCATATATATTTTATCCAGTTAAATGGTTCTAAAGCCTGAGACACAGAAAACTAACTAGCTCCATTCATCAATATTATTTAGTCTTTCATTATTACTAATTATCCCCATTTGTATTGGCTCATTTATTGTCTACTCCCTCCCCACGGGTATCAAGTCTTGCCCCCCACAAAACATTTTACTGCCCTGAGGTCTTGTAAGCATTTGAACTTCATAAGACGCGAAGGATACTCTAAAAAAATGAAGGAACTAAGGAACCAATTATAAACTATAGAATGATAATAAGACATTATATAATAACATGCTAATTAATAGCCATTCAGGAGGACTCATTAAAGTGAACCTCATGGTCTGTCTATAGCGCTTTGTTGATAGATAGCACCTGTACTGTAGAGGGACTATCTTCCCCTTCTTAGCTGGAACACCCAGCATCTGGCAAACATTTTTCCTCCTCCGTTTCCTCCACCTCCCAGTGGAAAAGGGGCTATTTATTTCACGGACACTGATTTTAAGATTAAAAATTAATGTGATTGTAATTTAAATTTCTCAATATTCTACTGCTCTCCTTTTCCGTGTACTGCCACCCCACAAGCCTCTTCTCTCTAAAGCTTCATCTTCTTGTTGTATACCTCACTGACTATAAATCAACATATTTATATAGATTGAGCTGGAATGCTCTCTCAAAACATTTAAATTTACATTCACAAGTTCATTTACATCAAAAAAATTTTTAATTTACACTAAAAAAACTCAGAACATTTTGGTGCAGTAGGAATGCCTTGAAAGTGCTCTCCTTGCTTTCATTAAACTGTAATACACTGTAAGGTGTATTACAGTTTAATGAATGTTGTTTTCTGAGTTAGGAGAGCACAGGCCCATTACATGTAATTGAACCACACTGAATTGAATAGGTTGGTTTAATTCATGGAATCAGTACTGGTAGATCTGCTGGGAAGACCCACCAAAATTATTTTATCAATTGTAGAATTGCATATGATATAATGGAGACCATAATAGACTCCAGATTTAGAAGATGTAACTTGATGAACAAGCAATCTGGTTAAAGGTCATTTTCAAATAAATAATACTACTGATCCAATGTCAGTAGCATATGTACGCATAGCTGTTCTTCCTGATACAGGGATCATTTACATTAATTCACTCTCTCTCTCTCTCTCACACACACACACACACACACACACACACATACACACACACACACACACACACACACACACACTGTCTTAAGATTTAAGAGGTATGAAAAAGACTGAAATTAGCTGATGTATAAAGGAACCAAAGTCTCATTAGCATACTGCTCTTACCAACTAGTTAATTCATCATTTATACTCTAAAATCTTTCCTACAATTATTTAAAAGCCTAAATAATCAAACTTCAGTCAGAATGTTTCATGTTCTAAGTATTATCCATATTTTGGTATGGATATTAAGTGGTCTATTTATTTAAAAATAAATGGTCAATATATTTTCATCATAACATTCAGATTAAAAGTACCATGTTGCATTTAAAATGTCATGCAGAAAAAGAGTTTATCAATTGTTAGAGAGCACATCAGCCCATAAGTGTTGTCACTTCAAGTTTACTTCAGAATATTGTGGGTTTTCTTACCATGACATGTTTATACATAGGTACAGACTATTAACTTGGTCTTTACTTCCATTAATAAGGGGATTTTAAAATAATTAATTATTGCTTCTTAGATGCAGTATATGGTAGTTTGAAAGCAAGAAAAAACAAAAGAGTGGCTATTTTCATGCTTATGTAATCCCGTATCAGAAAACAGAGAAAACAGAGTGACTGGAAAACACAGGGCTGAAGATTCAGACGAATAAGAGTCTGAATCCAGATTTGTGGATATATGTATGTATGTGTACATGAATGTATTAATATATGTATGCAGTAGTCCCCTTACACTTTATGAGGTTGATGCTGCACTTTAATAGGTACATGCCTCTTGGGGATGTTGTGGTAAATATTTAGTCTCTAACATAAACATTGTAATATTTTACTTTTTTATATGGGTAAAGTAGAAATATGTTATGACACATGACTTTAGAATTAAAATTAAATACCAACATGACCTCTTGTACTGTCAGTGAAAGATATCATTGTCCAACCAATGGATGGTGAATGGCCTTTAAGTCCCTCCTCATCAGTCTGCAATGACTCCATGAGGCTGATTTGCTTTAATGTCTTTGAGAATGACCTCATTTTAGCATATTTTACTTAGTACGCATATTTTAGCCTGTTTTACTTGATATGAATATGCATGCTGAATTAATTAATATTTGTTATCCAATCCTTTAATGTTTTTTTCTTTTATTCATTTATAATTCCCATTTTAAATTTAATTTTTATCATTTTAATGAAAATTTGTTTTATTAAATAATAACTTTACATGGTTTACTAATGACTATAAAGATTGGATCAGCACATTGAACAAAGAGTCACAAATAATTTCAAGAATGTCATAGCATTCCTAGAGGTATGGGCAGTTTATGAATAGTTTCTTTCTGAAAAGAGAAATTAGAATATAGAGGCATAATTTATAAATTTGTTCTTAGTACAATGGCTGGTGGAAGAATTTTTTACCAGTAGTCTTTTCCCAGACTTTGCTATACCCACAGACCACAATTAATTTATCTGAGGCCCAGTCTCTAGACAGTGCTTTCCCATAGAACTTTCTGCAGTGATGGAAATGTCCTTTATCTGTACCATCTAATACGACAGCCACTAGCCACATATGGGTACAGACACTTAAATGGTGGATATAGTGGAGATGAATTTTAAATTTTCTTTAATTTTAATTTATTTAAATATAAATAGTCACACGTGCCTAGTGGCTATTCTGTTGGACAGCATAGCAGCACTTAATCTTTTTTGTGGTGTTCAGCAGAGGGGATGTTTTTAATGATTGCATTTTGACCCTTACTCTGATAAATTGTATTATTATGGTTCATTGGGTTGCAAGCAACAGAAGTCAACTTTGAGTAACTTAAATTAAGAGGAGGATATATTAGAAGGGTATTAAGTTAATTCGTGGATTAAAATATGAATTGATCAACTAAGCTTCAGAAAGGCAGACAAAAAGTCCTCTCCAAGGACCTCGGTATCAGTAACCTGAGACTTTTAGAGGGGCTGCTGTTAAAGGGACTAAGCTTTAACAATCATCCAGAAAGAATCTTACTGTCTTCGTGGATCAAGTTAGCTTAATGACAGTTTTCACATGATAATTTTTAATCATAAAATAGTACATATTTATTTACTATTACATACAAATATATTACATAACATCTTTTTTCCTTATTATTTTACTATGGAATAGAATTTGGTTTCCCAACTTAAAAATATTAATTATGTTAAATAATAATGTACCCATCTGTTTAAAATTTAGTTAATTCATTTTCCCCCTAGATTAGTAGTTACTCAAAATTTAAAATATAAGGCTGAAATTGAAGAATAATTAGATGTGCAACTGGTATGCCATATTTTTGATCTGAAGATAAACTATACTCCAAAGAATTCTTTTTAAGTGGAAAAAAAAGGACACTAATATAGATAAAATTTTATCTAAAAATATTACTTTAAATTTTTGAAAATGCAGTGCATGCATTTATATTATTAAATATCTTCTCTCATATCAGGAGGCAAATTACTGTCATTTGGAAAAATACCAGTTCTTAAACTCATATATTACGAGTGAAATACATGTTAAAGAATATACTTTTCTATACTTCGGAATGTTTCCTCTGCTTTTAAAGTGCTTATTTGTCTGGAATTATCTGTTCAGATCATTGTAGAAGAACAATACAAGAGCTCAATTACTGCGTGTTTGTGGTGTGTTTAAGGGACAGATCACTTATCTGGTATAGAACTGAGAATCTGAGATATGTTTGTGTCTGACATGTGAAAACATACATGTAACTGATATTTTTGGGAACTGGCTTAGTAAATTCTCAGATAAATTGTGTGCTTGAAGGTCTGTGTTAAATCTGCTGAAAACCCAACAATTTTAAAAATTAAAATTCTAAAAATTGTTAGAGCACTAGCTTGCTAATAAGTTAATGATGAATAAATTTGGTAGAAAATTATATATTTAGGGTCATTAACAAATTAAAATATTTATGAATTACTGACGCTTTATTCTTAATTTTTATATGCATCAGAAAATTTAGAGCATTCATGCAAAGGGAGACCAATTTATGTAATATGACTTGTCTTAAGTTCAGCCTTACTTGGACAACAGCATCATATATGAAGAGAAAAAAGACCAGTTTATTCTAGAATTAACTTAAAGAGACTTTTAAAAGTACTAAATTTGACTAAGTTTAAGTAAAATTGCATATTAGGGGCATTTAGCTTATATTTTCTGATGCTAACAAGTGGATGGGAGTTTAGGAATAAGTCCAGATTACTTTTTTTCATGCATTCATTCAACAAACAGTTACTGAGTTCCTTCAATGTGCTAGATACTTTTCTAGATAATAAGGGTACAAAAGTAAACAGAACAGATTCTCATTTTCATGGAGCTTACATGTAGGGAAAAAAAAACAATAAAAATCAATATACTAAAATGTTGAATACTGGTAAGTGCATTGGAGGAATATAAACCAAGATAAGAATAAAATAATGATGAAGAATGATGATATTTTTATACAGACGTTTCTGAGAGGTTGGTGTGCCAATGGGGACCTGATTAAAGGGAGGGAGCCAGCTATGTGATTATCTGGAGGAAGAACATCTTACAGAGGAATAGCAATGGCTCTGAAGTAGGAGCATGTGAAGCATATCTCAGCTTAGGGGTTACCCAGTGTGCCTGGAGAAGAGAGAGCAAGGGGGCAAGAATCAGTACCCAGGTCAGAGAACTAGCATGGGTTCAGCTCACCAAGCACTGTTATTATTGGCTCAGTATAATGGGAAGACATAAGAGGATTAAGAGTAGAGAAATTGTATCATTTGGTTTACATTTTAAAAGACTCACTATGGCTGCTATGTGACAAATAGATTGTGGGGTGCAGCCAGAACAGAAGTAAGTTGTCCAGTTAGGAAGCTTATAAAGTAGCCCAGGCAAGAGGTGATAGCTTGCATTAGAGTAGTAGTGATGGAAGTGGTGATTAATGGACAGATTTCAGACATATTATGAAGGTGAATCAATAGGATTTGCTGATAGCTCACACATGGAAGGTGGGAAAAAGAGAAAGATGACTCTATTGTGTCTTTTTCTTATTCCCTCTCAACTCTCTTCATTCTTTAGTTATCCATCCTCCCTCTTATTTTTACCCCAATTCCTCCTTTCTTCTCTCTCTCTCACTTTTGCTCTCACATATACCTTATCTTTAATTTTCTCTTCTCTCCTGCATTTTCCTCCCCTCCTCCTGCTTTTATGTCTTCCTCTTTATCTTTCCCATCTTTTTTTCTCTCTTTCTCTCTCTCATTATTACTTTAAATCTAATTCTGTTGACTGTGTCATAAGTGCATTGTAGAGAGCCAGAGCTGGGAGACCTGTAAGAAAGCTTTTCATGACTAGTATGGTGAGCAATACATATGGGTAAGTGATTAGACTTGGGATTTGAAGGTTGAGCTAACTACATTTACTGATGGATTGAGTATAATAGGTGGGGTAGGTAGGTAAATCATAAATGACTCCAAGGATTTTGCCCTGAGACAAGCGTAAATTGTGGTATCATCAACTGAAACAGAGAAGCAGGTTTAGCTGGGGATTATGAGTGGAGATAAGATTCTTTCTTTTTTTTTCTTTTTTCTTTAACATGTTCATTTTGGCATAGCTATTCAACATCAAGTGGAGATGTAGGGTAGCCTGGAGCCTAGGGGAGGGAGAGATCAAAGCTGGCCACATTGATTGAGTTATTGTAGCAGACACACCCTAGGGTGGCCCCGATGAGTAATGCCATTGTTAGATCCCCTTTCCTGGAGAGTAGGTGGAACCTGTGACTTGCATCTGACAAATAGACTCTGACAAAGGTGATGGAATATCATGCCCATGATTATGTTTTGTTATATAAGACTGTTTTACCAGACTGAAGAAAGGGATTCCCTTGCTGGCCTTGAATAAGCAAAAATCATGTTGTGAACTGTCTATGGATAAGGGCCACATGGCGGGCCACTGAAGGTGACCTCTAGGACATGAGAGCTGCCTCCATCCGACAGCTGGGCCCTAAGTCATACAGCTGCAAGGGAATTAATTCTGCCAAAAACCTGGAGGAGTTTTAGAAGAAAATTCTTTCTTAGCTGAGTTACAGCTCAAGAGCTCAGCTGTGAACATAGCAGCCTGGCAGACATGTTGAGTGCAGCCTTGTGAGAGTCTAAGGAGGAGACCCAGCTAAGCTATGCCTGAACTGCTCTCACACAGAAACTGCTAAGCTACTAAGTTTGTGGTAACTTGTTATGCAGCAATAGATAATGAATACAGTTGTCATGAACCATAGATGGTATTTGGTATGTAGAACTGGATGAAATCACTTAGAATATAATGTCCAACAACTATCAATCCAATACTGCTTATAGGTCACTTTTTAGTCAATTTTTTAAAGCATTTTACTGCTGTCTCTAAACCTAAAGTCTCTAAACCTAAAGTCTCTAAAGCCAAAGTCTCAGGAAAGAAAATCTTATTTGGCAAGTTTAGATGAAATGTCTACTTCATGAGCTAAATAAATGTAGCCAGGAAGAAATCAGGGTGCCTAGAATAAACATATTGGCAAGGCCACCATCTCTGTGAGTAGAGGGAAGGGAAGTGCAGTTATCAGAGAAGAAAGCCATGAGCTTGGCAAACACCTCCACATTTGTCTGCAAATCTGTCCACTTTTCATTTTTTATTTCTTGGCTAATTCACTTAGGGTCTGTACCAATCAGAATTCTGGATAACGGTTTTTCTGTTACGTATTTTTTTGAGGAAGTTAAATTTGTTTTTAAAAGCCACATGTGTCATAGTACTACGTATCTAGGGAGACCTTTGCATTGATGTTTTTAAAAGCTGTATGAGAGACCTGACATTCTGTGACATGTAGTACTTTTATTTTGCTTAATTATAAGAATAAAGTGCACATACCAGATGGAGAGCTGGCCATGTTTCTTCCTCCTTGACCTATAAAAAAAAAAGATCAGGCTGCCTTAGTAAAGTGTACTTGATCTTCCAAAATGTGGACATTCATAAAATGCAACAACACTCTCAATTTCCACAGAGGTCAAAGAAAGGATAATCTATTTAGCAGGAGGACTGGCTGATAACACAGCCCCATCTCTCTGAGTATTACTATCACTCTATATAAGGTTTATTAACAATGTCATTGGCTCTCTGCTCAAATCTTCTATGAGAATTTTCTCTTTGGCCACAATCCAGGAAGGGGCAGGTATACATGACCAAGAAGTCCTTGCCTCCTGGCCTCAGTGATATGATCCTGAAGTATATTTGTGACTCAAGCTGGATCATTCCAATTTTCTCTTGGGCCAGTGAGTGGTGGAAGGTTTTGGACTTGGAATACGCAGTAACAGTTGATTTACTTAACTGTGGGTGCCAAAGAGGGACATTATAGGAATTGGTGCTGAGGTTATTCTCTCAGGATGGCCTCACAGAACTCTATGAGGAAGGAGAGGATACTGGTTTGTGTAGAAGGCTGAGGTACTGGTGACATGGAGGTGGCGGTGGCAAAGCATAGATCAAAATAACTTTTGTTTCAGAGAAAGGGAACAGCTCTTGACCAAAGGGAGTAGGCCCCAGAGGATGTATGCGTTGGTCATCTAATCATTCTTCATCTTATGAAACAGAAACATCTAAAAAAATTAAACTGTCATATACCTTAACTAATAGGTCAAAAATTCTTTTAGCTTCTTTAGAATAAAGGAGGATTGTCTCAAATTTTGTCCACCTGGAAATTATTTCAGTGAAAGCAGAACATTAATTCATTTTCATGAATAGTTTTCTTTTTTGTGTGAAATTCTCATCAATTAATTTAAATGTCCATTTAACAATGCTAAAGGAGTATGTGGTAATTAACCCTAAAGTTGAATTTTTAGCTTTTCTTTCTAAATAGTGAGATTTCCAGTGTCTTTAGAATTCTTCATTTTACTTTCTCATAGTTTAGAAATTTTTGAAATAAATAATGGAGTCATAACCAGAAATATAATCTTTAGTTTGAAATACTCCTGAACAAGGGCGGGACATCAGCAAAATGGCTGTATAGGAATTTCCAGGGCCTGTTTTTAACTAGCAACATCAATTTGAGTAACCATCCACACATGAAAGTAACTTCATAAGCGCTAAGGATACCAGGTGAGTGATTTCAGGCCCCTGGCTCATCCCAGCACCTGCTTTCTCCAGGATATCAAAGAGATATGTGTACTCCCACATTCACTGCTGCTTTTATTCACAATAACCAAGACATAGAAACAACCTAAGTGTGTGTTCATAGATGACTTCGAATCTATGATGAACGGGTAAAGAAAATGTGGTATATATACCACATGTGGAATATTATTCAACCATTTTAAATAAAGGAAATCTTAAGTTTTGTGATAATGTGGATGGACCTTGAGGGCATTATGCTAAGTGAAATAAGTCAGAGAGAGAAAGACAAATACCATATGTTGTCACTTAACACATAGAATCTAAAAAAGTTGAACTTAAAGAAATGGAGAGTAGAATGGTATTTGTCAAAGGCTGAAGGGGGTGGGAGGGGATGTGAGATGTTGGTCAGAGTATATACATTCAGCTATAAGATGAATAAATTCTGGGGCTCTAAAGTACAGGCTATAGTTAGCAGGGTATATTATGTATTATGTGACAACTGAAATGTGATAGTACTGGACAGAGCAAGAAACCGCTGAGTCATTCTCTCAGCCTAAATTACCAGGTGATTCTGCCCCTTAAAGGAATACCCAAAATTCAAACTCACATGGAAAGTGTGGTCAATGATGTTTGTGTTGAATAATGTCTTATACCCTACACTGAGGGATTTGAATTCTTTCAAGCTCTGTACTGTAAGTGTCTTAACTTATATTATCCAGAGTGCCTGATTATGTTCACTTGGTTTGGATATTATGCCAATTTTATGTTATCAAACTGAAGCTGAGATCAATGGTATTTTCATCATTTTTGTCCTTCTCAGGTTAGTATAAATATCCTAAATCATCATAGATAATTGACCTTTATATCTTTCAAAATATATCTATTATATAGTTGATTCATAACTTAGAATTCCTTTTAGGCATTCACTTTCTTGATAAATCTATGCCAGATTGCTCCCTAGGTTTTTAGTTAGAGCAGTTTCAGGTGTAAGATGTCACAGACCATCCCTGATGCTCTACAATATAATTTTAAAATCAAAGTCATGAAAGTGTGATACAACCCTGTCACTGTCAACTTTTAAAGAAAAATAAAGGATTTCTTCTCTTGCAAATGCATTGTTAATTTCTGTAAATTATAATCAGAATTAGGCATTCACTATGCTTAACTATTCAGCATTGAGTAGAATGTTTTCATTTATTATTATCTTTGAAATTTATTTTATTGAAGTATTGTTGATTTACAGTGTTGTGTTAGTTTCTACTGTACAGCAAAGTGATTCAGTTATACATATATATATATATATACATTCTTTTTCATATTCTTTCCATTATGGTTTATCACAGGATATTAAATATAGTTCCCTGTGCTATACAGTAGGACCTTGTTGTTTATCCATTCTATATATAATAGTTTGCATCAGCAAATCCCAAACTCCCGATCCATTCCTTCCCCTCCCCTTCCACCTTGGCAACCACAAATCTGTTCGTTATGTCTGTGAGTCTGTTTCTGTTTCGT
The DNA here is from genome assembly GCF_059928025.1 of Delphinapterus leucas. Taxonomy (NCBI): domain Eukaryota; kingdom Metazoa; phylum Chordata; class Mammalia; order Artiodactyla; family Monodontidae; genus Delphinapterus; species Delphinapterus leucas. Next base: position 65,148,421 of record NC_143137.1, on the reverse strand, counting down.
AGATAAGTTCTTTTGTGTCATATTTTAGATTCCACATGTAAGTGATATCATATGGTATTTCTCTTTCTTACTTAATATGATAATTTCTAGGTCCATCCATGTTGCTGCAAATGGTATTATTTCATTCTTTTTTATGGCTTAGTAGTATATCATTGTACATATGTCCACATCTTCTTTTTCCATTCATCTGTCGATGGACACTTATTATAGGTTGTTTCTGTGTCTCAGCTATTGTAAATAGTGCTGCAGTGAACATTGGCATGCATGTATCTTTTCAAATTTTATTTTTCTCTGGATATGAATATTTTAATTTATTAATCTCTCATCCATTAGATCACTGATTGTGACACCAAGTTAAAATGTAAAATTCACATGTCACATGTGCATTGATTCTTTAAACCTCATAATGCTTTATGTAAGTTTTTCAAAATGAAAGACCTATTTGAATATTAATATTTTGTGTGATATTCCTAAGTTGTTTTGTTGATTATAACACAATTAAAGAGAACTGTCTACCTTTACCAAGCCAGTATTCTCCTTTATATTTTCTTTCTTTTCCTCTCTTATTTCAGTTCCTTAGTTTTCTTGCTCATACATTTAGGTTGAACCATGTGAAATTGCAATTTCTGTCTTTTCTTTCATTTGGCTTAAATTAATATAAGAGAAGTTACAATAGAAAATGAATAAATGTTTATGATACCAAGAGTATTTGTCTTTGAAGATTCAGTGAATAACACCACATGTCAAATTTTTTCTTGGGGAAAAAGATAACTTGGAATTTCCAGAAAAACATTACATTTAGCTTCATCAATATAAACATTATACATAGCTTCACCATGATTCTAAGATCAATTCATCTGAGGTTAATCATGTTGTAGACATTATTATTATCCATTAAATAGCATTTATCTTACAAAGAAAATGTAATATTTCTCTCTGAAAGCACAGAAAGCATATTCCTTCTTGATTAATTATTTTGTCCTTAAAGTTTGATGTATGACCAGTCATTCAAACTACTGAATTGTGAATTCTGTGTAAAAATTTCTAGTTATTATACAAGTGACCTACCTTGATAGGATGATTCTGTAATGTTTTCTTCTTGCTTTATAAAGTCAAGCTGTAAAACCTGTAGGCTTGTAGATAAATAAATAATAATAATATGCTGCAATTATATTTTGTGTTAATATGAAATAATGAATAACTAGGTACCTCACTCTTTGTTAATATTTTGTTCTAACATGATGGACTATTATACAGCAGTGATGCAAACAAAATGGAATCAGTATTAAAAACAGTATCTAATGTCAGTATCTTGTACTCTAGTCAGATTAGGATTGACAGAAATTTTTTTTAACTGAAAATAGCTTTAGTTCTTTTTTTAAGTACTGGAACTATTGGTAGATGTACAAAACCATTGGGGATTTGGTGGCAGATACTCAGGTATCAAGACAGATAAGAGAACACAATGTAAATACAGAATTAAAGGGAACAGGAATTTTTAGTTTTTAAGAATATTGTTTGAAGTTAGGCTGAACAATAGCAGGAAGTATGTCTATAGTGATCGTTCATAATATGTTTTTAAAAATTACATTATGGAAATGGAGTGAACATAGTCACATTGGCTAACTAAGTTTCTTAAGTATTTTTCAAAAATGGGCCTTATAGATATTGGCTAAATTGTGTTTTGGTGGGATTAAAGGAAGATACAAAATTAGGCCACTAGTTTAATCTTTATCTTGTAGAGTAGAGGTCTATGGCAATTTTATTCTATCACAGGAAAATTACCTTCCATTCCTCCTTTGCTACCTTTTTCCTTTCTTCCCTCCCTTTCTTCCAGCCTCCCTCCCTCCTTCATTTCTTCTTTTCTTCCTTCTCCTTTTGGTGGAATTAAGACAAAGGGGGAAAATGAGTTGAGTAGGAGAGACGGGAAGTGCTCTTAATACCACAGACAATTTCAATAACAAAACAACAATCTTAGAGACAGGGGAAGATTTGTTAATTCCTTCACCCATGTGTTATGGAGGTCTTTTCTCCCCAGTGATGCTGTTTGTGAGATGATAATGATCTATCTTAGATATCCTTAGTGTTACCCTGTCTATCATTCTCACTGTAAGGCTCTTTATCCAATTTCACAGATGATAATTTCTAGTTTGTAAACCATTGGTTATCAGTTAAAAGAAATCATCCAGAACTAACACTTTGGCTAGTGTAATTAATCTTTATATAGTTTAATCCCTATTTGATGATGTGATCTGCATCAAAGAATGGAGTGCTTATTCCAAATCATACCCTTGGCCCTTGGTGTACTGATAATCAATTTTTACTGTCATTATAGTCATCTAGAAGAAAGGGGTGAGAAAATGATGTATCTCACATATAGGCCATCATTCATCATGTTGCAAATCATACTGTTTCACTAAATGAGGAATTCTGAATTCTTCACCTTCCTATGCAAGGTCAATTCTGGATATAAAATAACAAGGAACAATTAAGAATAATAAGTGAATAATGACAAAAGTATTAAAGATTAGTCTTTGTTTAATTTATAATCTATAACATATTATATTCCAACTCTTAATTCACTTATACCAAAAGTATATACCAAATTATTATATGTAGTAGAAAATATATAGTAAACCTTGCTTAAGAATCTTTAAAAATTCTGTAGCTACTCCAAGATTGGATATGTCATTACTTTAAACCAGTGGCTCTCAATGGGGATGATTCCTTCCCTTCGGGGACATTTGACAGTGTTTAGTGATATTTTTGTTTGTCATAACTTAGAGTGTACTACTGGCATCTACTAGGAGGCCAAGGTTGCAGCTAAACATTCTATGATGCACAGAATAGCCCCTTTTAACAAAAAATTATCTGGCCCAAAATATCAGTGATGCTGAGGTTTTGAAATCCTGATTTAAACAAATATGCATTAAGTACTTCCTGTGTGCTCGATATTGTGCTTAGGAATATTTGGGGATACAAAATATGCCAGGTAATCAATACATTCAAGAAGCTTGAAATCTCAGAGAAGAATTGAGTTCCAAGTCCAAATAATGATGATGATGATAGCAAATTGAATAATATATCACAAAAAGACAAAATAAAGCCATAAAGCCTCAGTAGAGCCCAACTAACACTTTCTTGGGAGCTTAGTTTTACAAAGATTACAGCAGTTATTTTTTTTTTTTCATTTTCTCAAAGTAGATAATTTTTGTACAAGGTTACAAAATATTAAATGTACAGAAGAGTACTCACTGAAAAATAAATTTCCCTTATCACCCTGACCACAACTTCCTTTTCCCGAAGGCGATATTATTTCTATTTTTTTAATAGATTCTATCCACGGTATTCTATTCCTTTAAAATAAATATATATCACATTGTATTCCTTTAAAATAAATATATATCACATTGCATTATAATTTATTTAATCAGATCCCTATTGAAAAATATTTAGATTATTTCAATTTTCTGTGATTGCTAACAAAGCTGAGATGAATATATTCTTGTGTACAACTGAGTGTGTATCTGGAAGATTGGCTAGAATTAGAATTTTGGTTTCAGAATTTACATGAAATTTTTATTTTGAAAATTTTTTTCCAAATTGCCCCCTGTGGTAGCCAGTCTCCAAGGTGATTCCCAGTTATCTTTTTTCCTGAAATACGTGCTTCTGTGTAGCCGCCTCCTACATTGAACAGTGCTGACCTATGTGACCAATAAGATATGCAGAAAATGATATGTGATTACAGAGCCTAGTCAAAAAAGACATCACAACTTCCACCTTGCTTTCTTTTGGATCTCTGGCTGTAGAGGAATCCAGACGCCATGTCATGAGGACACTCAAGCAGCCTTGGGAGAGGCTTATATTTAGACGAACTGAGGATTCCCACCAACAACAAGCACCAAATTGCTAGCCAGGTATGTGAGTCACTTTTAAGAGTGGATCATTCAGCCATCATCAAGCCTTAAAATGACTGCAGCCCTGACTAACATCCTGGTTGCATCCTTGTAAGGGACCCTGAGCCAGGACTGCCCAATGTAAGCTGCTCCCAAATTTCTAATCCAGAGAATCTATCAGAGAAGATAAATGTTTATTGTCATTTTTAAGCTTCTAAGTTTTGGGGTAATTTGTTACGTAGCAGTAGGTAACTAATACAGTCTTCATGGAAGTTGTTCCAATTTATACTTCCAATAAGAGTATGAGAGTACCTGATGTCTTCTATCTACCCTTTCTAACACAGTGTGGTATCATTTTTTTTAATGCTTTACAATGATAAATGATAACATGTCATTGTCAGTTGAATTGCACTTTTTTAGTGTGATTGAACATATTTTCAAGGATTATTTAGGAATTATTTAATTCAATATGGTATCTATTCACATACTTTGCTCATTTTTCTACTAGGTTGTTGGTTGTTTTCTTATTTAGTTTTAGGAACTTTTCATATATTGAGAAAATTTGCAATTTTTATGTGATACAAGTTGCAAATGTTTTTATCTCCTTTGGATTTTTTAAAAATGATTTTTCAAATAAAGACATTTAAAAATTTTTGTAGTAAAAATTTTCAACACTTAAAAAATGATTTCTGAGGCTTCCCTGGTGACGCAGTTGTTGAGAGTCTGCCTGCCGATGCAGGGGACATGGGTTCACGCCCCAGTCCGGGAAGATCCCACATGCTGTGGAGCGGCTGGGCCCATGAGCCATGGCCGCTGGGCCTGCGCGTCCGGAGCCTGTGCTCCGCAATGGGAGAGGCCACAACAGTGAGAGGCCCGCAGCGTACTGAAAAAAAAAAAAGATTTCTGGACTTTGTGCCATGTTTTTATTTATTTATTTATTTATTTATTTATTTATTTATTGGCTGTGTCGGGTCTTTGTTGTGGCATGTGGGATCTTCATTGCGGCATGCGGGATCTTTTTATTGCAGCACACGGGCTCTTCGTTGTGACGTGTGGGCTTCTCTCTAGTTGTGGCATGCAGTTTTCTCTCTCTAGTTGTGGCACGTGGGCTCAGTAGTTGCGGCATGCGGGCTTAGTTGCGGGCTTAGTTGCAGTAGGATCTTAGTTCGTTAACCAGAGATCGAACCTGCATCCCCTGCATTGGAAGGCGAATTCCTTACCACTGGACCACCAGGGAAGTCCCCGTGCCACATTTTTAAAACTCATCCCATTTCTGAAGTGACTTTCAAAATCCTACCATGGATTTTCTAGTACTTCTTGGTATCCTTTTTTATATTTAAATACTTAATTCATTTGGAGTTTATTTTCTTTTAAGGTGTAAGGTAAGGATTCTGCTTAATTTATTTTCTTGTTCCAAATAGTCATTCAAGTTGTTGAAACACGAATAATTATGAACCAACCTTTTTCCTAATTTGAAATGTTTTCTCTCTTTTATACTAAATTGCATTTGTATTTGGATGAATTTCTGGTCTTAAATATATCTAGTATATTCTGCTGGTTGCGCTCTCTACCTACATTATGTTACTGTAGGGCTACATTGTTTTCATGATATACTAATTTTCAGAATGATTCTCACTCTATTTACTCATTCACTTCAATATTTACTGAGCACTTGCTGTATGCCAGATGTTTTAAGTGTTCAGGAAAAAGAGTTTCTATCTTCGTGAAAATACACTTCCTAATGGAGAAAACAATCAACCCTAAAACAAATCAATCTATGATATGAAGAAAATAAATCAGTATAAATCCTATATTTTATATAGGATTTTCAATGATAGTTTCTCTGAGGAGGTGACATTTGATGTGAAACTGTGATGGATGTGATTTTATAGAGTAAAAGCATTGCTGGCAGATGGGACAATGTGTGCAAAGCTGATAGGTGCTTAAAATGCATATTTGAGAAATATTACTGGAGAAAAGTGAAAAAGTAGGGCAGTGGTAGAAAATATGTTCAGAGAAATATTCAGGTCCTAGAATGCCTTGTAGACCATGTGAAGAACTTTGAGTTATAAGGGTGTAGAAAAGCCATTGAAGCCCGTCAGTGATGGGATGGGATCTGATTGATGCTATCTGAGGAACACTCATTGTTTTAGGGAATAGTAATGGGTGGGAGGGGGTTGAGTGAGAGGAGGGCAAGAGTGGAAGCAGGCAGTCCAGTTAGGGTATTTCAGTAGCCCAAATGAAAGATGATGGTGGCTTGGGCCAGCCATGGTGGTGGCAAAGGTGCTCTGAATCCAGTAAAAACTGTGGAACAGCTGGTGTAATTTGCCATAGAATCAATTTGCCTTACTAGAAAAAAAAATCCTATATTTATTTTAGTAGACACACATTAAAATTATAAATTGACATAGGCTGGATTACTATCCTTGTACTCTTCAGTACTTTTTTTTAACTCAGAAATGTAAAATGTATTTTCTATTGATTTACATCCACAGTAAAACTTTAAAATTCCCTTCATAAACATCTTTCTCATTCCTTGTTCCTTTTTGGTCTTTTTTGTTGTTCTTGTAAATGAAGTTGTATCCTTTATAATATCTTCTAACTGGTTGTGAACGAGCATCGACTGCCAGACATGTGAGAGAACAAGTGTTCATACTGTTCCTGCCTGCAGGAACCTGATCATTGTGGAGCAGAGAAGAGCCATCCCTGATGTGCTCTGTCTGAATTCCTGACCCACAGAATCTATGAAGATAATAAATAGTTGTATGGAGTAATTTGTTACACAGCCATGAAAACTGGAACAGAAGTGCATTCTCTCTCTTCAGTTTATAGGATTCATTGAATAGAAGTTGGATCCCCTTATTTTAAATTGGATCCCCAATTATTTTTATGGAGGTATAACATTGGAAAAATGAACCAAATGTAAATATACAGGTCAATGAATGGCCACAAATGAATACTTGAGTGACCAACATCCAGGAAAAGAAGCCATGCTCAAAAATGACTTATCTATGTTTTTTTTTTTCTTCCATTCATCCTTGCCTTCTACCACGAGGTACAGGAAGGTTCTCACTGCTTGCCCACTTACTCTTTCTCCCTTATTGTAAACAAATAATATTTGGTTTTGTATCTCAGAATGAGATGCTTATATTTGGAGAAATGTATTCTACCAGCAGGGTCAGGGATATACAGCTGGGTGTAACCATTCTCCACATTTTCATGCATTCTGCTTGACCTATGCTACTTTTGGCAGTCCTTTAATCTGTTCTGTTATTTTGTTGGCAATGAGGTTCATATATCTGTTCTTTTCTAACATTTTTTGAGGGGGGCAGTGATTTCTGATAAAAGAATAGACAGACATTGGAATTATTTATTTAAGTAATATATTTAAACTTTTAAAAACCTTTATTTAAACTTTTAAAAATGGCATTTCTTATGGTATAGCATGTAATCTTGGCCTTGAAAAGTGGATAGGATTTTGAGAGGTGGAGAGGACAGTGAAAGGGGTGCACTTAGGGATAATTGTACAGGATAAGAACAAACAAAAAAGCATGGTGTACAAATATAGTTAGCAACCTATTACTAGGTATTGAAAATGAGTTCAAATTATATTACAAAGCTATAGTAATAAAAGCAGTATGAGACTGGCATAAAAACAGACACATAGGCAATGAAACAGAATAGAAAGTCCAGAAATAAACCCATGGTCAATTAATTTATGACAAAAGAGCCAAGGATATACAATGGGGAAAGGAGAGTCTTGTCAATAAATGGTGTTGGAAAAACTAGACACTGGACCCCTATCTTACACCATACACAAAAATAAGCTCAAAATATATTAAAGACTGGACCTCTATCTTACACCATACACAAAAATAAGCTCAAAATATATTAAAGACTTGAACATAAGATCTGAAACCATTAAATTCCTAGAAGAAAACATAGTGGTTAAGCTTCTAGATGTCAATCTTGGCAATGATTTTTTGGATCTGACAACAAAAGCAAAGGCAGCAAAAGCAAAAAGAAACAAGTGGGACTACATCAAACTAAAAAGCTTCTGCACAGCAAAGGAAACCATCAACAAATTGAAAAGGCAACCTACTAGTGGGAGAAAATATTCACTAATCATATATCTGATAAGGAGGTTAATATCCAAAATATATAAAGAATTCATACAACTCAAATGCAAAAAAAATCTGATTTTTTAAAATGGGCAGAGTATCTGAATAGATATTTTTCCAATGAAGACATACCAATGGTCAACAGGTACATAAAAAGGTGCTCAATATCACTAATCATCAGGGAAATGCAAATCAAGACCACGAGATATCACCTCACACCTATTACAATGGCTATCATCAAACAGACAAGAGATAACAAGGGTTGGTGGGGATGTGGAGAAAAGGGAACCCTTGTGCATTGTTGGTGGGGATGTAAATTGGTATAGCCACTATGGAAAACAGAATGGAGGTTCCTAAAAAACTTAAAAATACAACTACCATATGATCCAGCAATCCCACTTCTGGGTATGTATCCAAGGGAAATGAAAACAGGGTATTAAAGGGATGTCTGCACTCCCATGTTCATTGCAGCATTGTCTACAATAGCTAAGACATTGAAACAACCTAAGTGCCCATCAATGGATGAATGGATAAAAAAGATGGAGTATTATTCAGCCATGAGAAGGAAGGAAATTTTGCAATTTTTGACTACATGGATGGTTTTTGAGGGCATAATGAATACTAAGAGAAATTAGACAGAAAGAGACATACTGCATGTTATCATGTATATATTGAATCTAAAAACGACACAAAAAACACATATAAACAGAGAATAGAAAAGTGGTTGCTAGGGGCTGAGGGGTGGGGGAAATAGGGAGAGGTTGATAGAAGGGTACAAACTTTCAGCTGTTAGATGAGTAAGGGAGTAACGTCTGAGGACCTAATGTAAAACATGGCGACCACAGTTGATGATACTGTACCATATAATTGAAATTTGCCAAGAGAGTTGAAGTTAAATGTTCTCATAAAAAAAGAAAGCAAGAAAGAAAAAACAAGAAAGGAATAAAATGAATTAGGAATATTGCTAGGCACCTGGAATAGGGGACTCCTATACTGACTTATCCTGTTCTCAAGGAGGTCAGAGTATGGAGGTAGCAGCAATCACCAGTGTTTGACTGAAGTCATGAATGATCATGAGGATCAATTTAGTCTGGGGCCAAGTTCTAGTTGAATCTCAGTGTTACTCATTAACAAATGTGTAATTCAATAAACAAAGAAGACATTGTACATATTATATATGCCACAACTTCTTTATCCATTCAACTGTTGATGGACACTTAGGTTGCTTCCATATCTTGGTTATTGTAAATAATACTACAATGAACATAGGGGTGCATGTATCTTTTTATAAGACTGTGTTAATTTTCTTTGGATAAATACCCAGAAGTGGACTTGCTGGTTCATATGGTAGTTCTATTTTTAGTTTTTTGAGGAACCTCCATACTGTTTTCCATAGTGGCTACACCAGTTTACATTCCCACCAACAGTGCAAGAGGGTTCCCTTTTCTCCACATACTCACCGACATTTGTTATTTGCAGTCTTTTTGATAATAGCTATTCTGACAGGTGTGAGGTGATATTTCACTGTTGTTTCGATTTGCATTTCTCTGATGATTGCTCTGTTGAGCATCTTTTCATTGTCATATTATTTTATATTTCCACTGAGAGTGTTCAGAAGTTCCATTTGTTGCTATTTTAGTTGATGTTAGCATGGTATATCATTGTTTTAATTTGCATTTCTCTAATGACTAATGATGTTTAGCCATTTTCTTATCCTTATTTGCTTATTATTCATATTTTTTCTTTTGGTGAAATGTATGTTCCATTATTTTGTTCTGTTTTAATGGGATTGTTTGATTTTTTATTATAGAATTTTAAGTATTCAATATATATGTGCAAAACATTCATTTATCAGCTACATGTTTCTCTACTAATGTCCTTTTTCTGTTTCCAAGTCCAATCCAAAATACTACAGTGTGTTTAGGCATCATGTCTCCTAGTTTCCTCCAGTCTATCGAATTTTCTCAGTAGTCTCTTGAGAGTTTTAAAGATTACTGATTAAATGTTTTGTAGAATATCACTCAATTTGGGTATAGCTGATGTTTTCTCATGATTAAACTGAGGTTCTGGGTCTTGAGGAAGAATACCACATAGAGGAAATGTCTTTCTCACTGCATCCTCTCAGATGCACATGATACCAACATATATTATCACTGGTGAGCTTAACCTTGACCACTTGTTTGACAGTGTGCAAGATTTCTCCCCTGTAAAGTCACTATTTTTCCCTTTCCATAGTCTCTTCTTTAAAAGTGAGTCATTAAATCCAACCCAGACTAAAAACTAGAAGAATTGAGCTCACTTTTCTGGAAGGAGGAGTATAAAACATTTTGTGTAGGTGTTAAAATGACCATAATAATTAATACATAATTTTTGGAGGGGATACTTTGACACTATGCAACTATCCTGCTTCTCCTTAAAGTTTTGTGCTCTAGTTTTAACACTCATCAGTGTAACTTGTTTGCATCAATTGTTACTGTTGTGTTCTTAATGGTGATTTTCTATTTCTCATACTTCTATATTTAATCTTTGGAATTCTTCTGTAAGGAAGGTTTGTTCTTTCTCTCCCATTTGTTTATTTAGTTTGTTCATTTAAAAGTTTGGAAAACTTTTTCTGATAAGGTTCAGAGAGTAAATATTTTAGACTCTGAAGACTAGATTTTGGAGGAAAAATCAAAAGTACCTATTACTCTAATAACTCTAAGACATTGTTCCAAACTTTGCAACGTTTTGTGATTCTGGCATCTGTGGTCTACTCTTAATTGTGTGTGTAAAAGAGCACTTCATAATAAGACGTATCTTTTTAAAAACTGAGACATTTGAACATTGTCTTCTGGATACATTTTAGTTAATGGAAGGTAAAGTATGCTCTTGAGAGAACTTGGTGCTGTTTGAAGAGTTGACAATTGGAAGATACTTTTTCTTAGTGGAAATACAATCTCTTAAAACCTCAGCCAGCTTCAGATGTGGGCTCCTATATTTTATAGATGATAAAACTGATGCTTGGAGGACTTAAGTAAATTTTGTGAGGTCATATATAGGGCTAGGACCAGAATCTAGACTCTAATACTAGTGAGCTGTTTCTTCCATTATCCTTTGCTGCCACATACAAGAAGAAATGACTTTGTCAGATAAAAAATGTAAAGTTAAGCTAGTCTTTTAAAAGGCTTTACAACTATAATGATTTGAGCGACCATTACATATAATATTGGAAAAAGAAAATCCTTGTCTATTTGGTGATTATGACTGCTCACTGCTGGGAAAGGTGGCAAGCAATAAAGAAGTGTACAGAAACAAAACAAGAGCTCTGGCTACTGTTTGTTTCAGCAATTGTCAGGAAAGATGAATTAGTACAAATTCCCCAGAGGTGGCATGATATGTAAGACTAATAAAACGATACCTGATGATTCCCTTGAAGAATGAAAGAATAACCTCAAAGAAGAATCAGAATTAACAAGAAATGAGATCAATCTTTCACAGCACCATGAAGGTTAGAAAGATAAACCTATAGTACTCCAAAAGCCATGAAATTACTTCTAAAGGCAATAATCGATTCAGTGGGAAACATTAGAAAACTACAAGTCAAAAACAACATCAACAAGAATGGTAATCCCTGGAGGTCACAACCATTGAGCAAAATGCCTGCTAAATCCTGTTTCGCTCCCCCTGCTTCTCAGCTAAGATTGATTCTATGCTGAATCCTGAGCCTGAAACAACTGTTTCCTGAGAAGTCTTTTCACTTACTAAGAATTACCTTTCCTTCCCTGCTTTTTACAAAAAAGGAAGGGAGGGAGGGAGGGAGGGAGAGAGGAAGGAACGGAGGGAGAGAGGGAGGAAAAGAAGAGGGAAAAAAAGCTTGCCATTGTCCATTTTCTTCCTTATTATTTTCTTTACTTGACTAGTTGACCAAAAGACCTTCAATGAAATAGATTAGTTCAGCATTCTTGTGTTTCTCACAATACTATAATTGTGTAAATCATCACAAGTAATGATTTTCTTGATCATTTCAAGTCTTTTCTGAGTAATATGCATTGCTCTATGCTCTGATAATCTACATTGACTCTCTTCTCACATTCGATTTTCAATTGAAAATTTCAGTCCATAATTACTTATTAAGTTTGCACTTTGTTATGCCCTGTAGATACTGAGATGGAAGATCATCTCAGTATTCAAGCAAAAACTGATGTCTAGTTAAGTAGTTTCCATTTGAGAAAATCTTTTTCCATGTGAGGTAGAACAACTTTGGACATCGGCTGGGGAAGTGTAGCCAAGTTAGAATGATAGTTTACTGTATTTTTCTAAGTTTTGTAAAATGAACACGTATGATCTTTGATAATCATAGTAATATTAACCTTTTTAAAAAAATTAAAGACATTAAAACAGAAACTTAGATGATTAAAAATGAGAAATTGTGAATATATTTTTATTTCTTTAATTTTACTTATACATTTACTTTTACATTTAGTTTTCATCACTAAATAAATATACCTCTTTGAAGGAACGATTGATTCTTCCATACACTTCTCCTCCTCACTGTCAAGTCCCATTACCTAGAGATGAGCACTTCCAATTATTTAATTCATTGTTCTAGTGCTTTAGTTCATATTTCTAAATAACATGTACATACTGATATGTCCTGATTTTCAGTTACAGATATCTATTGAATTCTTTTTTTTAATAAAATACTTTAATTAATTTATTTGGTGGCACTAGGTCATAGTTGCGGCAGGTGGGGTCCTTAGTTGCAGCTCGCCAGCTCCTTAGTTGCAGCATGTATGTGAGATCTAGCTCCCTGAGCAGGGATTGAACCTGGGCCCCCTGCATTGGGAGCTCGGAGTCTTAACCTCTGCGCCACTGGGAAAGTCCCTATCTATTGAGTTCTATTGGATGAGGTTTTACTTCTCTTTGGCTCCTCCCCTCCCATCACACACAGTTTCCCTCTTCCTGCAGTGCCAATACACATATTCATAACTGTTGGTTAAATCAGTATTTAGCATTTGCAATATTTATGCATAACTAAATATTAATCACAACAAAGGCTGTTCATTTTCTGGCCACATAAAATATACCTTTGGTTTTCTGGGAAAGAAACTGTGTTGACTCCCTCCCATTGGTAGCTTCTGGCTTCTCCCTGCGGTAACACTGACTTTTTTTTCCAGTCGCCCAAAGAAAACACACTTCACAGTGAAGTAGTGAGCAAAAAGATTTTACCAAAGACCCATTAGGGGAGGCTTTAAATGGCCATGGGTCATATACTATATGCCACACAACATTTTCCTTCTCTAAAAATCTCCCTGAGGGATCAGTTCCCATGTCTTTTTTTCTAGGTTGCCTGACAGTGAAGATCTTTCTGTTTTCCCTCCCTCCTAATAATTTATGTAATTCCCTGTGCATAGAGCTGTCTCTAATTCTCCTGCCTTTTGCTTTGCCGCAGTCCTTTCTGATGGTATGTATTGTAGTTCTTCTCAGGCTTTTCATCCTCAGAGACAAACTATGACATCAATGGCATGTCTGTGAAAGAGCTTTGTGTCAGTCAGGATAGGCTAGGTTATTCCCTGGTAATGAATAACCCCTAACAGTCTGCACCAGGTTGATTTATGCTTCCATGATCATGGCCACAGCAGGAAAGGTAACATATGTCATTTTCACTCATATTTTATTAGAAAAATCAAGTCACATGACTACACCCAACTTTATTAGAAAAAGCAAGTCACATGTCCATACTTAACTGTAATACTTACCCTACTGTGTGCCAAGAAGGACACAGTATATTTTATATTTTAAAATAGCTCTGGGCTTCCCTGGTGGCGCAGTGGTTGAGAGTCCTCCTGCTAATGCAGGGGACACGAGTTCGTGCCCCTGTCCAGGAAGATCCCTCATGCTGCCCCGCAATGGGAGAGGCCAAAGCAGTGAGAGGCCCGCGTACCACAAAAAATAAATAAATAAAATAAAATAAAAAGCTCTAATGACAACCTTAACCATTATAGTGAGTATAGGGACTTTCTATACTGCAAACAAAGGAGACTCTTAAAAATAACATATATATATATATATACACATATATAGTTATTGTTATTGCTATATATATACTATTCATAGAAAAATCTCTTGACAAAATTCAACAGAAGTTCATGATTTCTTTTATATTTACATTACTTGGGAGTTACTGACCTTCTTGAATCTTTGAGCTTATGTTCTTCTCCCAAAAACTTGCAAAATGTTTGCCATTTGCATTAAATATTTTTCTGCCCAGGTCTCCTTCTACTTTCTTTTAGAGAGTCCCGTTGTTATACTGTTTGATATTGTCTCACAGGTCACTGCATCTCTGTTCATTATTTTTCAGTTTATTCACTGTTCATTTTGAATAATTTCTATTAATCAGTCTTTACATTCTTTAACAATTTCTTCCACTATCTCCAGCAGTTTTTCATTTAAATTATTGAATTTTCAGTTCAACTTTGGCATTTTGTATTGCTTTCACTTCCCTGATGGGTTCTTTTTCTCCTTACTCATTATTTTCTGATTTAAATGAAATAAACATTTTACTTTTCTGCTTTAAATGTATTTAAAATAGCTTCCTTAATGTCTTTGTCTGCTGAATCCAACATAGTTGCCTGATCATCACTGATGTGCTTTAGGGATTGGTGCCCATCCCCTTGACACCCAGGCACCTTTATAGAGATAATTCTATCTGGTCCTCAGTTGCCTGATCACTCACAGAAATGGTGAAATCACAGAGCTGACCACTGCAGAAGAGGGCCTCTAATGGCCACCCCAGGAAAAGTCTGAAGTACCGTAATCTGGACTCAGCCTGAACTAATGTTGCTTTTTCTGGGATCTGCTAACACATCTGTTTCTATTATACAGACAAGAAATGACTGTTAGGGCATTGGGAACTCCTTTTCTAAGCCATTAGATTGAACTAGTCTCTATCTGGAGTGAGAAACTATCACTCTAAAGTATCCTCTTTAGTCAGGGATCTTAGTTGGATTATGGGGCCAGGAGGGGTCACTACAACTTCCCTTATGTAGTTAAACATTAATTGTGAGTCTTAAATACCCAAGTAAAGGACCACTCATTTGGGAAGTACATAATGTGTCATAAGTTTCATCTTTCGAGTAGATAATTAGTCATATACATTTTACCACCTCTTGGTGTCTGGGGTCTACCTCTATGCACCAGTTTTATAGCATACATTTTAAAATTACCCTTTAGAAGATCATTTTCACTTTTAAAAAAGTAAAAATAACTTTTTTCCCATTACATATATTTTGATAGCTTCTAGGAAAAAGGAGGGCCCAATTAGCCTGACTCACTTCTAACTCATCCATTGGATCACCAGTCTAAGAGAGGAAAATGTAATCTCCTTTACCTTAAAATGTCTTCAGAAAACATTCTTCTGTGAGTTTACCTTTAAATTCATTAATTATTACATTAATTTAAAGTAATATAAAGGCTATTTAAATTTTACAGAAGGTGACATCCCAACTTCTAAGGAATGAAAACGAATCTAAGGCAAAACCTTAATTATTACATGCATATTTGGTTTGTTACTGTAATACATCTAAGTTTTAATTATTAAAAATCTAAAATAAAAATTATTTAATGCTGAGAACATTGAACACACTGAATATAAATTTATCTTAGTAAAATTCTAGTCAGAAACTGAATATCAACTATTAAATATTAACTTTAGGGCGTTGAGAAAAGGATATTAGTATAATGATAACCTAGGCATTTACTCACAGCAGAATATATTTCTGATTGAGAGTAACTATCATTTCAGGTCCACTAAGCAAATATATACTACCCATTCATTTCATGCAAACCTCTGATGAGCTGCCTATGGAAACAAATGTCTCTCGTTGCTCAACTAGCATGGGTTCAAATTGGTAGCTTGGGGGTGAAAGGTCGTGGATTCTGTTATCAGTCATCTAAGCTACCCATTCCTCCAGGAGCAAAGCAGTGGCTCATCAAGGGAGGGAAGAATTATTTGATCAACTCATTAACACATTGTTAGCAAATATCATCTTGTATAAAATATGAACAACATTAAAAGTAGCTACTTTTTATTGTAACATATGGAACATATGTGAAGAAAATGTGCCAAATCCAACATTCTGCAAATTGCTATGAATTGTTAGTGAGAAGATTCATTTGCACTTCCGAGGCATTTCTTGCCTGTGACTGTCAAACAATGGCAGTGTGATGGATTGAGTTACCCCAAGCAGATCTCCCATGAATACAGTCTCTGGCCTCTGTCCGATAATATTACAGACCTGACTTTTACACTCACTGTTAACATTCTTGTGGAATAAGTTATTTTAGCTTTCTGCCACACTATTTTTTATTTCTTTGTATTAGATACACAATAGAGAGTAAAAAATGATTGTGGATATACAGCTGGCAGAGAAGTCAAGAGCTGCAGTTTGGGATACTCATCGCTTCATGAGGATAGCTCACATACATAATTTCTGAAAACAGAATACAAAAAGATGAAGACAGAATATAGTCTCATGATTAGCTAGCATTAAATATTCAATAAAAATGTGAAATGTACTCTTGCGCTTTTCTCTGAGCTAATCTGAACTTCTAAAACACTGTGACATAATACCTTTTCTGAAAGGATTCCAAAATGGTTTCAACTGCAATTTTATGCCAAATTTATCACCTGCTTACTTTGTGCCATACAGTGTTCTAGAATACAGAAATGGACAAACCCAACAAGTTACCTAGCATTGTGTTACTTATATTCTACTGAGAAGAGAGAATATAAATGGATAAACAAATGATAATGATAGTTTTAGTAAGGTAAGTGAAATGGGAGCCATGCAGTTTTATACCTTAGATAGGTTATTCATAAAAGGCCTGTATGAGGAGATAACATGTGAGTAGAAGTTTGAATAAAAAAGAAAACAAGTTGTGAGAATATTTAAGGTAAAAATCATTTCAGACAGAAAGGACAATTAAAGGACTATCATAGAGAATTTGCTTGGAGTGTTCAGGAATTGGCAAGAAGATCAGTGTGGCTGGAGAAAAGCGAATGAAGGAAGGAAAGGCAGGCTATGAGATGAGGGTTATCTATGGGCTAGATCATTTGGGACCACAAGTTATATAAATGCTTTGGGTTTTGTTCCAAGTGTCATAGGTACGGCTAGAAGGCTTAAGAGCAGGGAATTGATAAATTATTTACCTGTTAAAGAACTTCTCTGGCTGTTGTGTGGAAATAGACTCTAGAGGGTTAAGAATTGAAGAAAAGAAGCTATTACAGTAGCCCAGGCAAGAATTCATGATGGTTGGAACCAAATGACTATAATAAGTAGTATTCCTACTCAGGACGTAATTAAGGCTGATAGAATTTTGAGTCCAAGAGGAACAAAGGCATCAAGAATGTTTCTAAGAGGTTTTACCTGATCAGCTGGGTAGTGGTGGGGCCATTACCTTAGTTATGGAACATTAGAAGGGATGCTGTTTTGAATGGCAAAGGGGTCAATACTCTATTTTGGACAGGATAAATGTATGAGAAGATGCCTGTTAGATCACTGTATTTATTTTCTATGCTGCATGACAAATCATCACAAACTTAGTGACTTAAAACAACCCAAATTTATTATTTCACAGTTTCTGTGGGATTGGATTGTCTTGCTGTGGCTTAGCTGGATTCTCTACAAGCCTGGAAGTAAGCTATGAGCCATCTGGGTTCTCATCTGGCAGCTTGATTGGGGAAGGATCTGCTTCCAAGCTCACTCAGATTGTTGGCAGACTTCCTTTCCTTGCAGCCTTAGAAGTTATGGAATCTTGCTTCTTTAAAATCAGCGAGGAGAGCAAGACTCTAGAGCAATCAGCTAGTCTTACATAATGTAACAATCACAAGAGTGATGTGCCATATTCAAGTCACAGTCCTGCCCACACTCAAGGGGAGGGGATTCTACAAGGGCATGAAAGCCAGGATGTGAGGATCTTGGGGACCACCTGAAAGTCTATATACACCCAAGTGGATACACTAAGTAGGAAATTGAATATATATTCCAGAAGGAATATCAAAGCTGGAGAGAGAAGCTTTAGAGTTATCAAGGTATTGATATTTCAAAGCCTTGGGTCTGGAGGAAAATATAATCAATAATGACATGGAAATGATAGTCATTTTGTGTCAACAAACATAGAGAGGGAATATTCCAATCAACTAGATTTTTTTAAAAGGTGCAGAAAATAATCCTAGGATCAGTTTTGCTACTTAATGGGTCAGTTCTTGTCTGCCTTAACATGGTTACTACTCTTAACTAATTGTGGGCTACTATCAGAGGGTTAGTATGTGCCACACAAATAATGTGCTAAGAGCTTTTAAAAGATCATCTCACTTTATCCCTGTAATAAACTAATGAGATAGACAATATTGCTTTTTTTTTTTTTTTTTTTTTTTTGCGGTACGCGGGCCTCTCACTGTTGTGGCCTCTCCCGTTGCGGAGCACAGGCTCCGGACGCGCAGGCTCAGCGGCCATGGCTCACGGGCCCGGCCACTCTGCGGCATGTGGGATCTTCCCGGACCAGGGCACGAACCCGTGTCCCCTGCATCAGCAGGCGGACTCTCAACTACTGCGCCACCAGGGAAGCCCAACAGGCAGATTCTTAATCACTGTGCCACCAGGGAAATCCCAAGTAGCTATGTATTTATTGATTGATGTGTTACATTCTCTTTGCTGTTCAAACTGGTTCAAGAGTTAGATATGAAAATCCATTAAACATTCTCCTCTATGAAGTGCAAGCAGAAAAAAAAAGAATATAATAATAGAATAATATGTGGCTCTGTAATGAACAATATTTATATAGTTATAATGAGATAAGTGCTGTTATGGGCTATAAACCTTTATAATTAACCAATATTCAAAAGACAGAAAATTTATTATTATTATTGAATAGAATGTAAGTATTACCAATCTTGCAATAAAAATACAATGTACAGGTGGAAGAACTGGAAGATAGACTGAGGAGAGGTGGGAAAATTGTAATACCATAATTTTGCAAAGTAGGCAGTCAAAATATCGTATCTGTGAATGATGGAATAAAAAATAAGATTTTAAACTGTTACTATTCCACAGTAACTGTATAAGATAGGAACTAGATGCTCATCAAACTTTTTTTTTAATACAGCTAATCTAAGTTTCTAGTTACCACTGCAGCTAGCCACAACTGAATTATGGCCAGTAAATTGTAGAAAGAAATAATATACACCATTTACTGATTTCTCAAAATCAGATCATGTTTTAATTTTTTACATTCTCCCCCATACTTTTCTTATGCAGCTTTATTTTCTCTGGGATGTCTATTGTCTTTCATTTCTCTTTTTGGAAGAAAAACTGTTTCCCTTCCTCACCATATCTTTATTATTTTCATCTCATTCATTCATTGTATTTCTTGGTATCCATTCCATTATTCTTCCTCAAGCCTGCTGACTTCTTATTTTGGTTTGAATACTCACTTCATACTTGGACTGTGACTTTCCTGTATAGCTTTTTGAATTTTTCCACAAGATTCTAGTTTGCTTTGTTCTGGCATTCTATGCTTTTATAAAATCTGCAAGATGTTCTAAACTTATGAGTAAGAAGAGGTAATATTTATGCCAAATTTGTTATCTTAAACCAGAAGCCCATGATAGCATTATAAATTACTCATGATTCAAATTAATAGCAAACACCAGGATAGGAAATAAATCATAGAAGCAATAGGTCTATATGATCCATTAATGCATGTAAAGATTCTGCCCCATTTTTATTCATGTTTGAAAAGATGAGAGTTTTTTTTATAATATTTATGTAGATTTAGTACAATTCTCCTAAAATCTGAATAGACTTGAATAATCACTGAAAAACAACTTCCAAAAGTTGAGCTAGTGGTGTTCACATTTAGAAGAATTATTAATAATATTTCTCTTTCTCACAGTTACTAACTTAACTCTAACACTTCTTAACTGAATCTTAACTCTAATGATCGCTCAAAGCTAGCAAGGAGTGAACGTGATGATGTGAGAAGACATTTTAAATGTAACTGAGAGAGTAATTCATTAGCTTATAAGTATTTGAATGTACAAAAATCTTGAGATCAGGTTCTGTATCAAATTAGTTAATGCCTTCAGTGTTATTACTAAATTAAGATGCTAAAGTCTCTTCTCTTATCTTATTATTTGCTCCTTTATTACTGGAAAACACAACTGTGCTAGCCTGTAAGATTCCTGTAGGCTTATACTAGAAATATTTTTTTTTAAACTTTCAGGGAAATTTATTAAAGAGAAGCACTGACTGAAGCCATTGAACAGAGAGCATGATAACACAGAGAGGCACTTCTAACGGCCACTGGAGCCAATGGGTCCCACCGCCCCCTCCCAGGGTCCCCAACAAGGTGCCTCCGCTACACCCCACCCGGCGGCCCTCCATCCCCCCACAGTCTCCCTTCCTGAGGGCCCCGCGGGTGGCCTCTCGCCAGGACAATGGGCGTTGGCAATGCCTGCTCCCCCCAGGGCAGCCCCTCCCCCTCTGGTCCACATGCCTGAGGCCTGGCCCTGCCCTATGCCGGTCACAGGACAGTCCCACAGCAGGGCACGCACCACTGAGCCGATGACGTGGTGTCCCAAGGAACAATGGGGTGGCCGTTAATTGTACTGCTAATTACTTTCACATTTCCAAGTAAATTCTTATTCCAATGCTGTGTTATCTAGTTTGGGATCGCAAACTATGACGGAATGTTTCCCAATTGATTTTACAAATAGCAAAATTCAGTCTTGAATTGGATAAGTACAAATATATGTGATCAATACCATTCACAAACTTAGAAACTGAAGCTTATTAAATACTATTATTAATATACAGAAATCTGTTACATTTGTATACACTAACAACAAACTATCAGAAAGAGAAATTAAGGAAACAATCTCATTTACCATTGCATCAAAAGGATAGAATACCTAGGAATAAACCTACCTAAGGAGGCAAAAGACCTGTACACTGAAAACTATGACAGTAATGAAAGAAACTGAAGACAACACAAACAGATGGAAAGATATGTTGCATTCTTGAATTGGAAGCATCAATATTGTTAAAATGACCATACTACTCAAGTCAACCTACAGAACTGCAAGCAATGCAATTCCTATTAAAATACCAATGGCATTTTTCACAGAACTTGAACAAATAATTTTAAATTTTCTATGGAAACACAAAAGACCCTGAATAGCCAAAAGAATCTTGAGAAAGAACAACAGAGCTGGAGGGATCATGTTCCCTGACTTCAGACTGCAGTACAAAGCTACAGTAGTCAAAACAGTATGGTACTGGCACAAAAACAGACAAATAGATCAATGGAACAGGATAGAAAGCAAGAAATAAACCCACGCACCTATGGTCAATTAATCTACAACAAAGGAGGCAGGAATACAGTATACAATGGAGAAAAGACAGTCTCTTCAATAAGTGGTGCTGAGAGAACTGAACAGCTACATGTAAAAGAATGAAATTAGAGTATTGTCTAGCACCATATACAAAAATAAACGCAAAATAAAGTAAAGGCCTAAATGTAAGACCGGATACTATAAAACTCCTAGAGGGAAACATAGGCAGAACACTCTTTGACATAAATCGCAGCAATATTTTTTTTGGATCTGTCTCCTAAGGAAAAGAAATAAAAGCAACAATAAACAAATGGGACCTAACTAAACTTAAAAGCTTTTTTGCACAACAAAGGAAACCATTGACAAAACTAAAAGACAACCTATTGAATGGGAGAAAATATTTGTAGCTGAAATGACTGACAAAGGATTAATATCCAACATGTATAAACAGCTCATACAACTCAACATGAAGAAACAAACAACCTGATTAAAAACATGGGCAGAAGAACTGAATAGACATTTTTCCAAAGAGAAAATGCAGATGGCCAACAGACACATGAAATGATCCTCCACATCGCTAATCATCAGACAACTGTAAATCAAAACCTCAAAGTGGTATCAGCTCACACCTGTCAGAATGGCTATCATCAAAAAGAACACAAATAACAAATGTAGGCAAGGATGTGGAGAAAAGGGAACCCTTGTATGCTGTTGAGGGAATGTAGATTGGTGCAGCCACTGGAAAACAGTATGGAGGTTTCTCAAAAAACTAAAAACAGAACTACCATATGATCCACCAATTCCACTCCTGGGTATATATCCCCCCAAAACCCCACTAATTCAAAAAGATCCATGCACCCCAATGCTCATAGCAGCATTATTTACAATTGCAAAGATATGGAAGCTACCTAAGTGTCCATCGACAGGTGAATGGATAAAGAACAGGTACTATATATGTACAATGGACTACTACTCAGCCATAGAAAAGGAACAAACTTTTGCCTTTTGCAGCAACATGGATGGACCTGGAGGGCAATATGCTAAGTGAAATAAGTCAGACAGAGAACGACAAATACTGTAGTAGGCATACAATAAATATTTGTTAGCCAACTGACAAATACAGTAATTTAGAATTTACTATATAGTTTCATATACCTAAAATATTTTCTTCTAAGTTTATTTGCACCCCTAACTATGTTGAACTGTGTCAGGCTAGTAGGTGAGTTGAAGAGAGGAGAAAGTTGTATAAAAACATTGGCTGGAGAGCTGCAGAGTGGAGAGCGAAGAGAAGGTAAAAGGGAAACACTGATATTGGAGAATAACATCAGATCCTCTTCAAAACATAAAAACAGATCCAGAAGACTTTTCCATTTTTTTCTT
Organism: Delphinapterus leucas; assembly: GCF_059928025.1. Taxonomy (NCBI): domain Eukaryota; kingdom Metazoa; phylum Chordata; class Mammalia; order Artiodactyla; family Monodontidae; genus Delphinapterus; species Delphinapterus leucas. Next base: position 65,125,649 of record NC_143137.1, on the reverse strand, counting down.
TCAATACAAGTTTTGCAATATAGTTTACTATTACTATTTAGAGGCTAACTAGAATGGTGTCTCCATATCTTTATCGCTGTTCACTTTTGACATTTGTATTGGCCATTAGCACTTCCTCTAAAGCGACCATGTGAAGGGAGTGGGGTGAAATTTAAGCCAGGCAGTTTGCCTCCTGTTGACAGATTTTGTAATATGATTGATGGGGCAGAAGGTGAAACTATTTGGTAAAATGAGTTTTTTGCATTATCTGTGTATTTCATATATCAATGCCAGTATTTCTCAAACTGCAGGTCAAGACTCTAGAGGGAAGGGTTACAATATAATTTAAGGAGTTTCATATATGGGAACTATTTGGAGGTGGAAATTGTGGGCTATATTGAAAGTATGAGGCATCATTTTTTCCTCAACTCTCCACAATTCCTCCTTCCTAACCTGTTAAAATTTGTTTTAACAAAATTCTGCCAATTGGAGGATATAAAATCTTTATGCATGTTATTCATAGTGTAAACCCTTTAAAAGCAAACATTAGAGAGTGTTGAAGTCACCTGTCTATGCAATTCTGCCTGCAGTACCTTGCACAGTGCCTTATAAACAATTAATATCTATAGGTTGATTTGCTTTCCACTTACTCACAGAAAAAAATATGACTATATTATGAGAGAAAATGATAAAAATGTGGAATTGATAGGTACCACCCATCATATATATATATATATATATATTTTTTTTTTTTTTTTTTTTTTTTGTGGTACGTGGGCCTCTCACTGCTGTGGCCTCTCTCGTTGCGGAGCACAGGCTCCGGATGCGCAGGCTCAGCGGCCATGGCTCACAAGCCCAGCCGCTCCGCGGCATGTGGGATCTTCCTGGACCGGGGCACGAACCCGTGTCCCCTGCATCGGCAGGTGGACTCTCAACCACTGCGCTGCCAGGGAAGCCCCACCACCCATCATATTAACTACTGGTTGTCATAGAGAAGAAAAAACAAAAACTGCAAAAAAATGTTTTTTCTTTATAAATGTGTTTTGAGCTCCTGAAATAATATTAAACCCAGGATTAACCAGATCTCCCAGGGTCTCTTTTACAATTCATGTTTGATTTCAGGCCTCAGTTACACTATTGTGTCCCATTTTTCTATTTCCTTTTATATAATCTCTCTCTATTTTATCCAAAAAAAAAACATCCTTTTATTTGTGGGCTATGAAGATTTATATTAGTACCTAAAATTTTTTTTTTCTTTTTTCCTTTTTGGCGGTACGCGGGCCTCTCACTGCTGTGGCCTCTCCCGTTGCGGAGCACAGGCTCTGGACGCGCAGGCTCAGCAGCCATGGCTCACGGACCCAGCCGCTCCGCGGCATGTGGGATCTTCCCGGACTGGGGCACGAACCCGTGTCCCCTGCATCGCAGATGGACTCTCAACCACTGCGCCACCAGGGAAGCCCCTACTGCTAGCTTTTAAATTTGGTCATTGATTTCTTTACATGTAAGTAAATATATTTGTAATCAAGGGAAGTGGCAGAAAATATAATTTCTTTTTATAAAATATTTTTAAGGATCCATGTGCAAGAGTAAACTTAACATTTCAGAAAGTGTTAAAACATCAGAAATATATTTACCTCATATTTATTTTTATTATTTATAGTAATTAGAAAAAAATGAAATACAGAGAAAAATTATCCACTATAACTTGGAATAAAGAAACTAGAGAATATTTTTAATAGAATTTTAATGACAAATCATACAATAAAAGACAGAGTTCTATAGGCTATATTGTCATCAAAGATCTATCACATTGCTCAGAGAGACCAGTATTGGCTGGTCATCATAATAAACGTATTTAAATTAGCCTTGTATGTGCTAGCATATGTACTCTTATTCTTTACTTATCTACAATAGGAATAATAATAAGAATGATTTGTTTTATTTGTAAACCTATTGTTGTTTCATTTAACCGTGATATAATTGTGAGTAAAGTACCTCTTCCCTGGATAAGAATCATTGTGGGCATTATGACCATTACGGTCATAAATTTTCTAAGTTTGATGACAACTGTAAACCCACAAATCGTAGATGCTTAAGAAATCCCCAGAATAAGAAAATAAGAAAAACAAAGAAAACTGCACTGAGGTGCATCATTATCACATTGCTCAAAACTAGTTAAATAGAAAATGTCAAAAATAGAAAGAGTAAGGAGATGTTACAAACAGAGATACAAGAATAAGGTTGATAGCATATTTTGTATCATAAACAGCTCAGTGAAGCAAATTTTAAAGAACTGAAAGAAAAAAAATCAACCTAGAATTCTATACCCATCAAAAATTACATTCAAAACAAAGATTTTGTCAGGCATACAAAAGTTGAAAGAATCCATAAACTGCAGGTTTACACTATATGATAGGTTAAAGCAATTTCTTTAGGCAGAAAGAAAATGATACCATATGGAAATATGGATCTACCCAAAGGAATGAAGTGCATGAGAAATGGTAACTAGACAGGTAAAGACTCAAGATTTTTTTTCTTATTATTTAACTCTCTAACAGATAAGTAACTGTTTAAACAGAAATAATAACAATGTAATGTGAAGTTTATGATATGTGTAAAATTAAAATGGAAAATAATAGCACAAATATTGAGAGAGGAAAAATGGAGATATATTGTTTTAAGGTTCTTATGCTATATATATATAGTGGTATATCACTTAAAGGAAGATTGTGGTAAGTTAAGCATGTATCCTGTAAATCCTGAAGCAACCATTAAAATGACAAAGCAAAGAGTTATAGCTAAAAAGCCAACAAAGAAGATAAAATGATAGAAAATTTCATTTATCTAAGAAACTGAAATAAAAGGAAAAGAGAAACAAGGAAAGATGGGACAATTGTTTTTAATGGCAAAATGATACAGTTTGAATCTAACCATATCAATAATAGATTAAATTTAAATGACGTAGAAACTCCAATTAAAATACAGAGATCATCAGATTGGACAAAAAGCAATAACCACTTATATGCTGCCTTTGAGAAACAAATTTCGAATACATAGACATAGACAGGAGTAAGTTAAAAGTAAAAGGGTGAAAGAATCTATAGTATCCTAACACTTTATAAAACAAAACCTGAATGGTTATACTGATATCAGACAAACTTGTTTTTAGAGCAAAGAATATTACCCAGGGATAAATTTATTTTATAGCAATAAAAGGGTCAATTTAACAAGACTTATGCAACTAATAACAGAGCTTGAAAATATATGAGGCAAGAACTGCTAGAACTATAAGAAGAAATAGACGAACCCACAATTATAGTCAGAGATTTCAATAATACTCTCTCATTAATGGATAGAACAAGAGCAGAGAAAAATGAGTAAGAACATAGAAGATTCTAACAGCACTGTGAATTGAATTTATCTAACTGACATTTCTAAGATATTCCACCCCCAAACAAACATTGGTTTTTTTTTTGGCCACACCACGTGTGGGATCTTAGTTCCCTGACCAGGAATCAAACCCACCCCCCCTGCAGTAGAAGTCCAGAGTCTTAACCACTGGACCACCAGGGAAGTCCCAAACATTCTTTTCAAGTACACACAAACAACACCAAGATAGACTGCATTGGACCCTAAAACAAATCGCACTAAATTTAAAGGGATTCAAGTCTTTCAATGAATGTTACTGATTACAATGGAATTAAGTTAGAAATCACTATCAGAATACTTTCTGGAAAAGTTCTCCAAAATTTAGAAATTAAATAACACTTCTAAACAACATATAAGTCAAATAAAAAGATCAAAGGAAGAATTAGAGGGTACTTGGAATTGAACAAAAATGAAAACTCATTGTATTAGAATTTGCGTGATGCTACTAAAACAGTGTTAAAGGGGAAATGTGTAACACCAAACACCTATGTTAGGAAAGAAAAAAGGTCTCAAATCAATTATTTTGGTGTCCACCATAAGAAACAAGAGAAAGAAGAGCAAAATAAAACCAAGTTAAGTAGGAAAATGAAATAATCAAGATCAGCGCAGAAATCAATGAGAATAAGAGCAAGGTGGCAGGAATAGAAGACCCAGCCCTTGTCCCTCCACAAAGACACTGACTTAACAACAATATATGGACCAAAATATCGTTATGGGGACTCCAGAAACCAGTTATGAAGTTGTGGTATCCCAGGCAGGTAAAAAGTTGAGAACAGCCACATTGAAATGAATGATAAGAATTATTTCACTTTATCCCCAGTTACCTCACCCTTAGGTCAGCAGAGCTCATTGCCATTGAAGAGAACTCCAACTCATGGCTTCTCCTTGGTGGGAAAGAGAAGAATAGAACAAGTGTCCAACATGCAGTATATTCAGAGGGCTGCCCGAGGGACTTAGTTTCTTTCTCATATGACTTGGAGCACTGGCATGGTTGGAACCAGCATAGTTTAGATTCCTGGGGCCACTGAAAGTAAGAGAGAATAGGAGTAGCTTGCTCTCATACCAGAGGACCTGCTGTGCTACAGACAGAGGCCATTGTTGTTTGGCACTATCAGAAGAATGCACCCAACTCATGGCTTCTTGAGAGGGAGAGATAAGAGTGGGACATTCATCCAGGTGTACCAAGGGTTTCCAGAGGGACTGGTTTCTGACTGGTGTGACTTGGAGCCCTGAACGGGAACCAGGATACTTTGGATGCCTGTAGGCCACTGAGAATAAAAAGGAGCTGGACAACTTGGTGCTGCAGTACCACAGAACCTGCAATATTGCAGAGAGACACTAGAGGGAGCAAGAGATTATGAGCTACTGAAAGAGAAACTAGCAAATCTCTCTAGTTGGTAAATTACATCCACAAGAGCAGAGAAGTTGCAACCCCCTGAAAAATGTTTCAGAGCCCCCCAAAATCTCTAGCTGTGTTAATTGATGAAAGGCTTCCCCTGTACAAAGCCAGCCTAAAAGTACTGAGGGAAGTGCTATTTTTTCAAATGAAAAAACTTAGCAAAAAAAAAAAAAATCACAGTGACACAAAGAGACAGGGAAACATGTTCCGATCAAAGGAACAAAATCAACTGAAACAAACAAATATCTCTGAATTACCTGTCAAATAATTTAAGATAATTGTCTTAAAAGAGGTCAGTGACCTGCAAGAGAACACAGATAGACAACTAAATAAAATCAGGAAAATACATGAACAAAGAGAATATCAATGAAAAGACAAAAAGCATAAAAAAGAACCAAATAGAAATTCGGGAGCTGAATAATACAATAACTAAATTGAAAAATTCACTAGACTGGTTTAACCACAGATTTGATCAACCACAAGAAAACATCAGCAAACTCAATAATTGGTCATTTGAAATTATTGAATCAAAGGAGCAAAGAAGCACCTTCAAGATGGCGGAGGAGTAAGATGTGGAGATCACCTTCCTCCCCACAAATACATCAAAACTACATCTACATGTGGAACAATTCCTACAGAACACCTACTGAACGCTGGCAGAAGACCTCAGACTTCCCAAAAGACTCTCTCAGGTGACCTACACACAGAGGCAGGGCCAAATCCAAAGCTGAACCCCAGGAGCTGTGCAAACAAAGAAGAGAAAGGTAAATCTCTCCCAGCAGCCTCAGGAGCAGAGGATTAAATCTCCACAATCAATTAGATGGGCCCTGCATCTGTGGAATACCTGAATAGACAGCGAATCATCCCAAAATGAGGAGGTGGACTTTGAGAGCAACTGTAGACTTGGGGTTTGCTTTTTGCATCTAATTTGTTTCTGGTTTTATGTTTATCTTAGTTTAGTATTTAGAGCTTATTATCAGTGGTAGATCTGTTTATTGATTTGGTTGCTCTCTTCCTTTTTTTATTTTACATGTATATATTTTTTCCTTTTTCTCTTTTTGTGAGTGTGTATGTGCATGCTTCTTTGTGTGATTTTGTCTGTATAGCTTTGCTTTTGCCTTTTGTCCTAGGGTTCTGATTGTCCATTTTTATTTAAAATTCTTTTTTTAATATAGTTTTTTTACCCTTGTTATCATTGGTGGATTTGTTTTTTGGTTTGGTTGCTCTCTTCTTTCTCTCTTTTTTTTTATTACTTTTTAATTTTTAATAATTTTTTTCTATTTTAATAAATTCATTTTATTTTATTTATTTTTTTTCTTACTTTTTCTCCCTTTTCTTCTGAGCCACGTGGCTGACATGGTCTTGGTGCTCTGGCTGGGTGTCAGGCTGGAGGCTCTGAGGTGGGAGAGCCGAGTTCAGGACATTGGTCCACCAGAGACCTCCCAGCCCCATGTAATATCAAATGGCAAAGGCTCTCCCAGAGATCTCCATCTCAATGCTAAGACCCAACTCCACTCAATGACCAGCAAGCTACAATGCTGGACACTCTATGCCAAAAAACTGGCAAGACAGGAACACAAACCCACTCATTAGCAGAGAGGCTGCCTAAAATCATAATAAGTTCACAGACACCCCAAAACACACCACCAGATGTGGTCCTGACCACCAGAAAGACAAGATCCAGCCTCATCCACCAGAACACTGGCACCAGTCCCCTCCACCAGGAAGTCTACACAACCCACTGAACCAACCTTACCCACTGGGAGCAGACACCAAAAACAACGGGAACTACAAACCTGCAGCTTGTGAAACAGAGACCGCAAATGCAGTAAATTAAGCAAAATTAGAAAACAGAGAAATACACAGGAGATGAAGGAGCAAGGTAAAACCCACCAGACTAAACAAATGAAGAGGAAATAGCAGTCTACCTGAAAAAGAATTCAGAGTAATGATAGTAAAGATGATCCCAAATCTTGGAAATAGAATGGAGAAAATACAAGAAATGTTGAGCAAGGACCTAGAAGAACTAAAGAGCAAACAAACAATGATGAACAACACAATAAATGAAATTTATTATTCTCTAGAAGGAATCAATAGCAGACTAACTGAGGCAGAAGAATGCATAAGTGACCTGGAGGATAAAATAGTGGAAGTAACTACCACAGAGCAGAATAAAGAAAAAAGAATGAAAAGAATTGAGGACAGTCTCAGAGGCCTCTGGATAACATTAAACGCACTGACATTTGAATTATAAGAGTCCCAGAAGAAGAAAAAAAAAAAGGACTGAGAAAATATTTGAAGAGGTTATAGTTGAAAACTTCCCTAATATGGGTAAGGAAATAGTCAATCAAGTCTTGGAAGCACAGAGAGTCCCATGCAGGATAAATCCAAGGAGAAATATGCCAAGACACATATTAATCAAACTATCAAAAATTAAATACAAAGAAAAAAATATTAAAATCAGCAAGGTAAAAACAACAAATAACATACAAGGGATCCCCATAAGGTTAACAGCTGATCTTTCAGCAGAAACTCTGCAAGCCAAGGGAGTGGCAGCACATATTAAAAGTGATGAAAGGGAAAAACCTACAACCAAGATTACTCTACCCAGCAAGAATCGCATTCAGATTTGAAAGAGAATTTAAAACCTTTAAAGACAAGCAAAGCTAAGAGAATTCAGCATCACCAAACCAGCTCTACTACAAATGCTAAAGGAACTTCTCTAGGCAGGAAATACAAAAGAAGGAAAAGACTTACAATAACAAATCCAAAACAATTAAGAAAATGGTAAAAGGAACATACATATCGATAACTATCTTAAATGTAAATGGATTAAATGCTCCAACCAAAAGATATAGACTGGCTGGCTGGTTACAAAAACAAGACCTGTATATATGCTGTCTACACGAGACCCATTTCAAACCTAGGGACACATACAGACTAAAAGCAAGGGGATGGAAAAAGATATTCCATGCAAATGGATATCAAAGGAAAGCTGGAGTAGCAATACTCATATCAGAGAAAATAGATGTTAAAATAAAGACTATTACAAGAGACAAAGAAGGACACTACATAATGATCAAGGGATCAATCCAAGAAGAAGATATAACAATTGTAAATACTTATGCACCCAACATAGGAGCACCTCAATACATAAGGCAAATGCTAACAGCCATAAAAGGGGAAATCAACAGTAACACAATTACAGTAGGGGACTTTAACACCCCATTTTAACCAATGGACATCATCATAAAATGAAAATAAATAAGGAAACACAAACTTTAAAAGACGCATTAAACAAGATGGACTTAATTGATATAAATAAGACATCCTTCCAAAAACAACAGAATACACTTTCTTCTCAAGTGCTCATGGAACATTCTCCAGGATAGATCATATCTTGGGTCACAAACCAAGCTTCGGTAAATTTAAGAACCTTGAATCATATCAAATATGTTTTCTGACCACAATCTATGAGACTAGATATCAATTACAGAAGAAAAACTGTAAAAAATACGAACACATGGAGGCTAAAATATATGCTACTAAATAACCAAAAAATCACTAAAGAAATCAAACAGGAAATCAAAAAATACCTAGAAACAAATAACAATGAAAACACGATGACCAAAAACCTATGGGATGCAGCAAAAGCAATTCTAAGAGGGAAGTTTATAGCAATGCAGTCCTACCTCAAGAAACAAGAAAAATCTCAAATAAACACACTAACTTTACATCTAAATCAATTAGAGAAAGACAAACAAAAATAACCCCAAATTTAGCAGAAGGCAAGAAATCATAAAGATCAGATCAGAAATAAATGAAAAAGAAATGAAGGAAACATTAGCAAAGATCAATAAAACTAAAAGCTGGTTCTTTGAGAAGGTAAAATTGATAAACCATTAGCCAGACTCATCAAAAAAAAAAAGGGAGAAGACTCACATCAACAGAATTAGAGATGAAAAAGGAGAAGTAACAACTGACACTGCAGAAATACAAAGGATCATGAGACACTACTAAAAGCAACTATATGCCAATAACATGGACAACCTGGAAGAAATGGACAAATTCTTACAAAAGCACAACCTTCCGAGACTGAACCAGGAAGCAATAGAAAATATAAAGAGACCAATCACAAGCACTGAAATTGAAAGTGTGATTTAAAATGTTCCAAAAAACAAAAGCCCAGGACAAGACAGCTTCACAGGCAAATTCTATCAAACATTTAGAGAAGAGTTAACACCTATCCTTCTCAAACTCTTCCAAAATATGGCAGAGGGAGGAACACTCCCAAACTCATTCTATGAGGCCACAATCACCCTGATACCAAAACCAGACAAAGATGTCACAAAGAAAGAAAACTACACGCCAATATCACTGATGAATATAGATGCAAAAATCCTCAAAAAAATACTAGCAAACAGAATCCAACAGCACATTAAAAGGATCATACACCATGATCAAGTGCGGTTTATCCCAGGAATGCAAGGATACTTCAATATATGCAAATCAATCAATGTGATACACCATATTAAGGAACTGAAGGATAAAAGCCATAGACAATCTCAATAGAAGCAGAAAATGATTTTGACAAAATTCAACACCCATTTATGATAAAAGCTCTCGAGAAAATGGTCAGAGAAGGAACCTACCTCAACATAATAAAGGCAATATATGACAAACCCACAGCCAACATCGTTCTCAATGGTGAAAAACAGAAAACATTTCCTCTAAGATCAGGAACAAGACAAGGTTGCCCACTCTCACGGCTATTATTGAGCATAGTTTTGGAAGTTTTAGCCACCGCAATCAGAGAAGAAAAAGAAATAAAAGGAATCCAAATCATAATAGAAGAAGTAAAATTGTTACTGTTTGCAGATGACATGATACTATATATAGAGAATCCTAAAGATGCCACCAGAAAACTACTAGAGCTAATCAATGAATTTGTTAAAGTGGCAGGATACAAAATTAATGCACAGAAATCTCTTGCATTCCTATACACTAAAGATGAAAAATTTGAAAGAGAAATTAAGGAAACAACTCCATTTACCATTGCAACAAAAAGAATAAAATACCTAGGAATAAACCTTCCTAAGGAGACAAAAGACTTGTATGCAGAAAACGAAAAGACACTGATGAAAGAAATTAAAGATGATACAAACAGATGGAGAGATATACCATGTTCTTGGATTAGAAGAATCAACATTGTGAAAATGACTATACTACCCGAAGCAATCTACAGATTCAGTGCAATCCCTATCAAGCTACCAATGGCATTTTTCACAGAACTAGAGCAAAAAATTTCACAGTTCATATAGAAACACAAAAGTTGCCGGATAGCCAGCGCAATCTTGAGAAAGAAAAACAGAGCTGGAGGAGTCAGGCTCCTGGACTTTAGGCTATACTACAAAGCTACCATAATCAAGACAGTATGGTACTGGCACAAAAACAGAAATATAGATCAATGGAACAGGATATAAAGCCCAGAGATAAACCCATGTACATATGGTCACCTTATCTTTGATAAAGGAGGCAAGAATATACAATGGAGAAAAGACAGCCTCTTCAATAAGTGGTGCTGGGAAAACTGGACAGCTACATGTAGAAGAATGAAACTAGAACACTCCCTGACATCATACACAAAAATAAACTCAAAATGGATTAAAGACCTAAATGTAAGGCCAGACACTATGAATCTCTTAGAGGAAAATATAGGCAGAACACTCTGTGACACAGCAAGATCCTTTTCAACCCACTTCCTAGAGAAATGGAAATAAAAACAAAAATAAACAAATGGGACCTAATGAAACTTAAGGGCTTTTGCACAGCAAAGGAAACCATAACAAAGACGAAAAAACAAACCTCAGAATGGGAGAAAATATTTGCCAATGAAGCAAGTGACAAAGCATAAATCTCCAAAATTTACAAGCAGCTCATGAAGCTCAATATCAGAAAAACAAACAAAATCTAAAAATGGGTGGAAAACCTAAATAGACATTTATCCAAAGAAGATATACAGAATACCAACAAACACATGAAAGTACGCTCAACGTCACTAATCATTAGAGAAATGCAATCAAAACTACAATGAGGTATTACCTCACACCAGTCAGAATGGCCATCATCAAAAAATCTACAAACAATAAATGCTGGAGAGGGTGTGGAGAAAAGGGAACCCTCTTGCACTGTTGGTGGGAATGTAAATTGATACAGCCACTATGGAGAACAGTATGGAGGTTCCTTAAGAAACTAAAAACAGAACTACTATATGACCCAGCAATCCCACTACTGGGCAGGATTGAGAAAACCAGAATTCAAAAAGAGACATTTACCCCAATGTTCACTGCAGCACTATTTGCAATAGCCAGGACATGGAAGCAACCTAAGTGTCCATTGACAGATGAATGGATAAAGATGTGGCACATATATACAATGGAATATTACTTAGCCATAAAAGGAAACGAGGGGCTTCCCTGGTGGCGCAGTGGTTGAGAGTCCGCCTGCTGATGCAGGGGACATGGGTTTGTGCCCTGTTCTGGGAGGATCCCACATGCCACGGTGCAGCTGTGCCCGTGAGCCATGGCCACTGAGCCTGTGCGTCCGGAGCCTGTGCTCCGCAACGGGAGAGGCCACAACAGTGAGAGGCCCGTGTACCGCAAAAATAAAAAAAGGAAAAAAAAAGAAACGAAATTGAGTTATTTATAGTGAGGTGGATTGTCTTGGAGTCTGTCATACAGAGTGAAGTAAGTCAGAAAGAGGAAAACAAATACTGTATGCTAACACATATATATGGAATCTAAAAAAAGAAAAAGGTTCTGATGAGCCTAGGGGCAGGACAGGAATAAAGACGCAGTTGTAGAGAATGGACTTGAGGATACAGGGAGGGGGAAGGGTAAACTGGGACGAAGTGAAAGAGTAACACTGACATTTATACACTACCAAATATGAAAAGATAGCTAGTGGGAAGCAGCCGCATAGCACAGGGAGATCATCTTGGTGCTTTGTGACCACCTAGAAGAGTGGGAAAGGGAGGGTGGGAGGGAGACACAGGATGGAGGGAATATGGGGATATATGTATACATATACCTGATTCACTTTGTTGTACAGCAGAGGCTAACCCAACATTGTAAAGCAATTATACTCCAATAAAGACGTTAAAAATAAATAATTAAAAAAACTAGAAAATAAATAAATAAAATTCACTTTCTTCTATTACATCTATTTCCTAATATGTTCTACCCATTGTATATGTATTTTTGTTTAGTATTAAGAGTTATTTTAAAGCATAACCTTTTTATAAATCAAAGGAGTTAGATAATATCACACATCAAATTCTCTGTATCCTCAGAGTGAGGAGGAAATAATGGGCACTGGAATGAGTATTTATTGAACATCAACTGTATAAAAGCCCCTATACTCTAAGCAAAAATACTAGATTTTCATTATCCTGTTTAATTATTTGCACTCTCAGTGTTCTACCACACATCTGAGATGGCCCGGTCTCTACATCTTTCCTGCTTGGTGGCCTCATCCTACTATTACTGCCCTCCTCATTCAGCTCAGATCCCATTACCTATTATTTCAAACACTCAGTCTCTTTCCCTGCCATCCTCTTTGGCTTTTCCTCCCAGTCATCTGCCAAAATCCTAACAATTATCCACCATCTCTGAGCTTGCTTCCAGGTTGCTGAAATCTGCTAGAAAATATAACCAACAACAGGGATGCAGACTGAAGCTTTCCAATTTCACATATTTCAAGAACTCCTATAGGTTTCTGAATGCATAACAAGTCAAAAAATTTGCGGGGAGGGAGGATATAGAAAACTAAGGTTCTACCCAGTATATTTAGCTCTGTGGAAGTTATCAGATTGTCAAATCTTAGAAAATAAAATTTAATTTTATCACAAACAGCTTGTTGGAGCTGTAGCTATCAATCTACCAAGTGGCAAGATAATAAGCACAGATAGACTTTATGATGACTCGCTCTCTGAAATGACAACCATTTGCAAAGACACACTTAAGCGGCCTTCAGTTTATTAGTATAAATTGAATGGAGTTTTTCCTTATGAACCCAATCTGCCAAAAACCAAATCTATATTTTTCTCACAGTTTTTTAATTTAACCCAAGGGCACCTAATGTCATTATTCTGGCTCTACACATATGTAATATGGTTGAAGTTAGGAACCTGCCAACTTTTTCCCTTTAAACACTTATCATTTCATTCACCTTAGCCTTATCTGTGAAGCAGTGGTAAGATTTAGCTCATCTATCAGTTCCTTTCCTGCCTTTATGTGAGAAAACTGGAGTTTAAAAAATATATCCCTTCATAATTATAATGAATTCCTAAGCTCTTTCAACAGTTGTCTCTAAATCTAAACTTTTAAGCACATAGTTTTATCACTTAATTCTTTTTTTTAATCTGTGGTTAAAGGACCTCATTCTGTTTTCAATACCTATTTTAAATTTTATCTAATGTGTAGACCACCAAGCAGAAAATAAAAGGACATGTTTTTGTTAGCAAAGAACAAATGGCTAGAATGAAAATTAGTCTTCTACCCATTATACGCACAGAATGCTTATGGGAAAAACATAAAGACCCTGGATTGATTACTGACTTTTCTTTCTGATCACTTCAATACAATTTATTTAGAAATTCAGGGCTATCTATCTAATTGTCAAACTCAAGGTTTAAAATCTTTACTTAATAACTCTTCCACTACTCATTCCTATCGATTATTTTCCTCTTAATCATGTATCTGTTCTCCCTGTTATCTTGTCTTTTAATTCAAGTTGTATTTTTTTTTTGCGGTACGCGGGCCTCTCACTGCTGTGGCCTCTCCCGTTGCGGAGCACAGGCTCCGGACGCGCAGGCTCAGCGGCCATGGCTTACGGGCCCAGCCGCTCCGCGGAATGTGGGATCCTCCCAGACCGGGGCACGAACCTGTGTCCCCTGCATCGGCAGGTGGACTCTCAACCACTGCGCCACCAGGGAAGCCCTTCAAGTTGTATTTTCAATATTCTTTCCCCCTCCCCTCTGCCTCTTCCCCTTTCTCTCCATCCCTCCCCCCGCCACACACACACCTTCAGTTAGCCTCTAATACCTCTTGGTCCACCCACAAACATCTCCACCATCAGTCATCTCTTTTCCACGTCAACTACCACAAACATGGTTTGGGTGTTCAATAATTCTTAAGTGGCAAAGCATAATAACCATTAACTGATTTCCTTCTCTAATCTACTTGTTTTTAGCCTTTGGGAGTTTCAGATTCCTTTGAAAATCTGATGATAGCTTTAGATCCTCTTCCCAGAAAAATCCCAACACATGAACTTCACCACACAGTTTCTGATGATTAGCAGAGTTATAGAAGCCAGAACACAGGCATTGGTCTGAAAATTTGTTCTTGGTTCCCTCACTTCCAATCTACCTCTATCCCCCTGCCACTTTAATCCTCCTAATGTATTAGTGAATCATATTAATTTCCTCAAAAAGCTTGTTCAACCCCACTATTTGCTGAATTCAGTCTAAATATTCTGGACTCAAAATTCTACAGGCCACAGCTTTAATTCCTGTGAGACTCACCATTACCTCACTCTGTGGACCCCACAGTCTAACACGAATTGACAGTCACTGTATTTGCTGCCATGCTGTCCTTTCTTTGCTGATTTTTTTCCTGCCTAAATGCTTTCTATCCCAATTAAAATATACCAATGCCTAGGTCCCAAACCAAGAGATTCTGAATTAGTCAGTTTGGGGTACAGCAGGGGCATCAAGGGCTTTAAAGCTTTCCAGGTGTCTCAATGCACAGCAAAGTTTGAAACCACTGATGCAGATAATCTGTCTAATACTCTAATCTCTCAGTTCTTTTTCTATTTTAATAATCTTTTCCTTTAGTCCCAACCCAGAAGATAACATTGTAACCAAATGAAAGGCAATGCTTTTTTAAATAGGACACAAAAAGCACCAGCTGTAAATGAAAATATGTTCAATTAGACTTGATTTAAGTGAAGAACTAATGTTCATCAAAAGACAAAACTGGAAGAAGATATTTTAAATAATTTACTTGTAAAGTACTCATCTATAATATATTAAAACTCCTGAAAATAAGCAAGAAAATGGCAGGAAAATAATTTTAAATGTGCAAAAGACTTGAATAGGCATTTTATTAATAATAGTACACTTATCTAAGTGACCAATGATAAAATAAAAGGATGGGCAATATCATCAGTTATAAGGGGCATGCAAATACACACTACAGTAAGACACTACTACGCACTGAGAAGACTGAATAAATAGTTTAACTGCAAAAAGTGATGGGTAGCAAATTCAGAGCTAACATTTTCTTACACTGCTCATACTCATGTAAAACCACTTTGGAAAACTACTTCACAGTATCTATGAAAGCTGAACATAACTGAATATATACATCCTTATGAGCTGTTGGCAATTTTACCCTTAGGTATCATCCCCAAATTGATGTTCACACACACAAGACAGGTAAATATAGCATTATTCAAAATAGCCAAAATGGTAAGAATATTGTTTCATTGTACAGTAATTAGACAAATAGTCACATATTCATGCAATGGAATACTATACAGCAATTTAAGATAACAAATTACTGCTATATGCAGCTACATGGACAAGTTTCTCAGACATGATGCCTAATGAAATAAGCCAGAGAAGAGTGCACTCTGTGTGGTTTTATTTACATAAATTTAAAGTGACCAAATTAAACCGTGGTGGTAGAAACCAGCATACCAGTGACTTTTTAATACTCAGATGGAGGTAATGACTGACAGGAACATAAGAAAGGCTTCTGGGCTGCTGGACAGTGTTTTATATTTTGATTTGGGTGATGGTTACCATAAGCATATTCACCTCACAAAAAATTTGTTGAACTATACAGTTACCTAGATGTACATTTTATAATATACTTCAATACAATGTTTTCAAAAAGGAAGTAAGATCTGTACAGGCGTGCCTAGTTTTATTGTGCTTCACTTTACTTCACTTTGTAGATAGTGCATTTTTTACAAATTGAAGGTTTGTGGCAACCCTGCGTCAATGAAGTCCATAGGCACCATTCTTCCGACATGCAGTATTGGAAAGTATTTTTCACTTCATGTCTCTGTGTCACATTTTGGTAATTCTCACAATGTTTCAAACTTTTTCATTATTATTATATTTGTTATGGTAACCTATGATCAGTGATCTTTGATTTTGCTGTTGTAACTTTTGGGAGCATCACGAACAGTGCCCTGATTAGACAGTGAGCTTAATGGATAAATGTTGTGTGCGTTCTGACTGTTCCACCAACCAGCCAGTCCCCCATCTCTCTTACTCTCCTCACTCCTCCCTGTTCCCTGAGACACAACAATATTGAAATTAGGCCAATTAATAACCCTACAATAACTTCTAAGTGTTCATGTGAAAGGAAGAGTTGTACATCTCTCACTTTAAATCAAAAACTAGAAATGATTAGGTTTAGTGAGGAAGGCATGTTGAAAGCTGAGATAGGCCAAAGGCTAGGCCTTTTGCACCAGTTAGCCAAGCTGTGAATGCAAAGTTGTTGGAGGATATTAAAAGTGCTACTCCAGTGAACACACAAATGATAAGAAAGCAAAACAGCCTTATTGCTGATATGGAGAAAGTGTTAGTGGTCTGGATAGAAGATCAAACCAGCCACAATGTTCCCTTAAGCCAAAGCTTAATCCAGAGCAAGGCCCTAACTCTGTTTAATTTTATGAAGCCTGAGAGAGGTGAGGAAGCTGCAGAAGAAAATTTTGAAGCTAGCAGAGGTTGGTTCATGACATTGAAGGAAAGAAGCCATCTCCATAACATTCAAGTGCAAAGCGAAGCAGCAAGTGCTGATATAGAAGCTGCAGAAAGTTATCCCGAAGATCTAGCTAAGATAATTCATGAAGGTAGTTGTACTAAACAACAGACTTTCAATGTAGATGGAACAGCCTTGTTCAACACATAGATAGAACAGTCTCTATTGGAAGAAGATGCCATCTAGGACTTTCATAGCTAGACAGAACTCAATGGCTTCCAAGCTTCAAAAAATAGGCTGACTCTCTTGTTAAGGGCTAAGGCAGCTGGTGACTTTCAGTTGAAGCCAGTGCTCATTTACCATTCCAAAAATCCTAAGTCCCTTAAGAATTATGCTAAATCTACTCTGCCTGTGCTCTATAAATGGAACAATAAAGCCTGCAAGACAGTACATCTGTTTACAACATAGTTTATTGAATATTTTAAGCCCACTGTTGACATCTATGCTCAGAAAAAAAAGACTTCTTTCAAAACATGACTCCTCATGGACAGTGCACCTGATCACCAAGAGCTTTGATGGAGATGTACAATGAGATTAATGTTGTTTCATGCCTGCTAACACAATATCCATTATGGATATGGGCCAAGGAGTGATTTCAACTTTCAAGTCTTATTATTTAATAAATACATTTCTTAAGGCTATAGCTGACATAGATACTGATTCCTCTGATGGATCTGGGCAAAGTAAATTGAAAATCCTCTGGAAAGGATTTACCATTTTAGATGCCGTTAAGAACCTTCGTGAATCATGGAAAGAGGTCAAAATATCAACATTAACAGGAGTTTGGAAGAAGCTGATCCAACCCTCATGGATGACTTTGTGGCGTTCAAGACTTCTGTGGAGGCGGTAAATGTGGATGTGGGATTAACAAAAGAACTTGAATTAGAAGTGGAGCCTGAAGATGTGACTGAATTGCTGCAATCTCATGATAAAACTTTC
The DNA here is from genome assembly GCF_059928025.1 of Delphinapterus leucas. NCBI lineage: Eukaryota > Metazoa > Chordata > Mammalia > Artiodactyla > Monodontidae > Delphinapterus > Delphinapterus leucas. The sequence continues at coordinate 65,108,066 of NC_143137.1, read as the reverse complement.
ACAGATGAAGAGTTGTTCCTTATGGATGAACAAAGAAAGAGGTTTCTTAAGATGGAAACTACTCCTGGTGAAGATGCTGTGAAGATTGACAAAATGACAGCAAAGGGTTTAGAATAGTACGTAAACTTAGTTGTTAAAACAGTGGCAGGATTTGAGAAAACTGACTCCAATTGTGAAATAAGTTGTGGGTAAAATACTATCAAACAGCATCGCATGCTACAGGGAAACCATTCATGAAAGGAAGTCAGTCGATGTGGCAAACGTCACTGTTGTATTATTTTCAGAAACCGTCACAGCCACCCCAATGTTCAGCAACCACCACCCTGAGCAGTCAGCAGCCATCAGCATTGAGGTAAGACCCTCCACTAGCAAAAAGATTACAACTCACTGAAGGCTCAGATGATGGTAGCATTTCTTAATCAGTAAGCTATTTTTAAACTAAGACATGTACATTGTTTTTTATTAGACATAATGCTATTGCATATTTAGTAGACTACATTATGGTGTAAACACAACTTTAAATGCACTGCAAAACCTAAAAAATTTGTGGGATTCGCTTTATTTTGATATTTGCCTTATTGCAATGATCTGGAACAGAGCCCCCAAACTCTCCAAGGTATGCCTATATGTATTTACATATCACATGGGTAGAGCTTTAAGATACATCACTATCTGTAGAAGGGCAAACTTTATGTAAAAAAGGAAATATCATTTGGGAAATTATGGGTCATACATTAGTGGTGAACACTGATGTATTTTTTCTGGATGTTCAGTAGTGGTACAGTTGTCCCTCAGCATCTGCAGAGGATTGGCTCCGGGAACCCCCGTGTATATCAAAATCTGTGGATGCTCAAGTCCCTTAGTCAGCTGTCCACATCCACCTTTCTGCATCCACAGATTCAACCAGCTTCAGATATTTATTGAATATGTATCAATATTTATTGAAAAAAGTTCTGTGTATTTGTGGACCGTGCAGTTCAAACCCATGTTGTTTAAGGGTCGACTGCATTGTCATGTTATAAACGACCGGTATTTGGTGATAATGACGCCCATGCCAAACTGATTCTGCGATACTGAATAAGGAGAACTAGGGACGTGGGTGCTCAAACAAGAGTTGAACTAGGAAGGAGTAAACCCTTCCTACAGCGTTGGGATACATGATGGCTATTGCCCGTTCTCCCATAGCCAGAGGTAGTAGTAGCCTGCAATAACTGGTTTATTCTCATATGAGATTTCAGTTTGACGGACACGTATTTGCCTAATGAACATTCTAACATCCAGGAAATAATTTTTTTTTTCTTGAAACAACTCCTGGATCCTCCAAATAATTTTACAGTTCTTTCACTTTCTGGAAAATATGAATGCATCACTATTAAGAGGAAAACAAATTTGTCTCTCCCAATTATACAGTTTACTCAATATTTTCAAATAGAGGCAATGCAAGATTAATTTAGGTCACCAAGTTTATAATTTCCATTAAAATAAAGTTAAATATTGATTAGATATCAAATGCTATGGTTATTCCAAACTAAAATTACCAATTCTATACAGTAAGTTAACAACATAGAAAAATTATTATTGCCTGTTAAAAAATTTATTGTAACATATTTAAAGGTTATACTTTCAATCACCAAGAAGCTATTCTCTTTTGTAGACAATCTATATTAAGCACAATATATATTGGAGATTCTGTTATTGATGTACTTTCATAAAATACTGGTAAGCTCCTTATATCTTAGCAACAAGCAGAAATACGAAATCTATTTTTACTCTTCCCCCTATTTTTCCCTAATAATTTTCTTTTATCTGCCTGGAGAAACCTGGTCAATGTATCATCATATAAGTCATATGTTAAAGTACATACAATTCCAAAAGCCTCAGGCTTATATCCAGCATTCAGATTTTTTGCATCTAAAACTATATTATTTAATTGTGAACCATGATAACTTTTATAACTGAAATTATAAATTTTCAAAATTAATAATTACTAAAATATTTATTTAAATATATATTTTTGCTAACTATATTAGAAAGCTTTAAAATAGATAGAAAGTATATTCAATTGACTAACATTATATTTAATGGTAAGAAGCACATATTTTTAGGACTTTAAGTTTAGACTAAATTTTTTTTTTAATAAAAAGTTTGGATATACCTTAAAATCAATTTGTGTGGGCCCATGCCCTTAAAGACACCTCACCAGAGAAGGTATATAGATGGCAAATAAGCATAGGAAAAGATGTTCCACAACACATGTCATTAAAAATTCAAATTCAAATAAAAATGATATACAGCCGCACACTTACTAGAATAGCTAAAATTCAAAACACTGACAACACCAAAGAGAACATGGAGCAACAGGAACTCTCATACATTGCTGACAGGAATGCAAAATGGTACAGACACTTTGGAAGAGAGTTTCACAGTTTCTTACAAAACTAAACACACTCTTACCTATGATCCAGCAGTCGTGCTCCTTGATATTTACCCAAAGGAGCTGGAAACTTATGTCCACACAAAAACGTGCACACAGATGTTTACAATTGTTTATAATAAAGCCATGCACAGACAGCTTTATTCATAATTGCCAAAACTTGAAAGCAACCAACATGTCCAACAGTAGGTGGATGGATAAATAAAGTGTGGGACATCTAGACAAGGGAATATTATTCAGTGCTAAAAAGAAATGATCTATCATGAAAAGACATGGAGGAAACTTAAATGTTTTGAAATAAGCCAATCGGAAATGGCTAAACTGTATGATTACAACTATGTGACATTCTGAAAAAGGCAGAACTATAGAGACAGGAGAAACATCAGTGGTTGCTAGGGGTTGGAAGGAGAGTGATGAATAAGTAAAAGATTTTTAGGGCAGTGAAAGTACTCTGTTGTGATGCTATAAATATGGATACATGTTATTACACATTTGTATTATGTACATAAATGTATTTGTATAATGTATTCATAGAATGCACAACACCAAGAGTGAACCCTATGTAAACTATGGGCTGTGGGTGATAATGATGTGTAGGTTTATCAATTATAACAAATGTACCACTCTTGTGCGGGATGTTGATAATGGAGGAGGCTATGCATGTGTGGAAACAAGGGGTATATAGGAAATTGCTATAGCTTCCTCTCAATTTTGCTGTGAACCTAAAACTCTGCTTAAAATAGTCTTAAAACAATCAACTTATGATGGAATAAAGAGTAGAAGATCTACCTCTCTATGTCAATTTTCCAAAGTGTTTCAGAGAGTACTTGCTGTAGAAGTAATTAATTTTTCATCACTTTTTTTTTGTATTGACATGCTTTGATTTCTTTCTCATTTTCTTTTCTGTATCCTCCATAGATATTTTCTTTGTGGTTACCATGGGGCTTATAGAAAACACTTATAACTATAAAAATTTATTTTATGCTGACAACATCTTAACTTCAAGCATATATAAAGATACTCTTTTACATATCCCCACCCCCACTTTACATGATTAATGTCACAAAACATCTTTATATATTGTGGATCCATTAACATAACTTAGTAGTTACAGTTAATTTTTATACTTTTGTCTTTTGAGTTCTGTACCAAAATTAAAAGTGCTTTACATACCACCAAACAGTATTACAATATTCTGTATTTAACTATATATTTGCCTTTACCAGCAAGCTATGTTTTCATATACTTTTATGTTGCTGTATAGCATCCTTTCATCTCAGCTTGCAGGACTCCCTTTAAAATTTCTTGTAGCGCAGGTCTAATGGTGATAAACTCTCTCAGCTTTGTTTATCTGGGAAAGTTTTTAATCTCCTTCATCTTTGCAGGACAGTTTTGCTGGATACAGTATTCTTAGTTAATAGTTTTTTTTTTTTTTTTCTATTAGCACTTTGAATATGTCATTGCATTCTCTTACAGCCTGAAAGGTTTCTGCTAAGAAATCTGCTGGTAATCTTATGGGAGCTCCCTTGAACATGACAAGTTGCTTTTCTCCTGTTGATTTCAAGATTTTCTCTTTGTCTTTGACTTTTGATGGTTTAATTATAATGTGTCTCTCAGTGTGGGCCTCTTTGGATTTATCGTAGCTGGATTTCCTAAGCTTTCTGAATATGGATGTCCATTTCCTTCCACAGATTTGGGAAATTCTCAGCTATTATTTCTCCATATAGGCTCTCTGCCCCTTTCATTCTTTCTTTCTCCTCTTCTCTTTTTCTCCTCCCCCCACCTTCCAGAATTCCCATAATGTATATATTGGCTGCTTAATGATGTCCCTTAAGCCCCTTAGGCTTTCTTCACTTTTCCGTTTTCTTTTTTCTTTGCTCCTTTGTTTTTTTAATTAAAAGAAAAATTTTAACACCTTTACTGGAGTATAATTGCTTTACAATGTTGTGTTAGTTTCTGCTGTATAACAAAGTGAATCAGCTATGCATACACATACATCCCCATATCTCTTCCCTCTTGTGTTTCCCTCCCACTCTCCCTATCCCACCTCTCTAGGTGGACACAAAGCACCAAGCTGACCTCCCTGTGCTATGCAGCTGCTTCCCACTAGCTATCTATTTTATGTTTCATAGGGTATATATGTCCATGCCACTCACTCACTTTGTCCCAGCTTACTCTTCCCTCTCCCTGTGACCTGAACTCCATTCTCTATGTCTGTGTCTTTATTCCTGTCCTGCCCCTAGGTTCTTCAGAACCATTTTTTTAGATTGCATATATATGTGTTAGAATAAGGTATTTGTTTTTCTCTTTCTGACTTACTTCACTCGACTTACTTCACTCTGTATGACAGTCTCTAGGTCCCTCCACCTCATTACAAATAATTCAATATCATTTCTGTTACAGCTGAGTAGTATTCCATTGTTTATATGTGCCACATCTTCTTTATCCATTCATCTGTCGATGGACACATAGGTTGCTTCCATGTCCTGGCTATTGTAAATAGAGCTGCAATGAACATTGTGGTACATGACTCTTTTTGAATTACGGTTTTCTTCGGGTATATGCCCAGGAGTGGGATTGCTGGGTTATATGGTAGTTCTATTTTTAGTTTTTTAAGGAACCACCATACTGTTCTCCATAGTGGCTGTATCAATTTACATTCCCACCAACAGTGTAAGAGGGTTCCCTTTTCTCCACACAATCTCTAGCATTTATTGTTTGTAGATTTTCTGATGATGGCCATTCTGACCTGTGTGAGGTGATACATCATTGTAGTTTTGATTTGCATTTCTCTAATGATTAGTGATGTTGCACATCCTTTCATGTGTTTGTTGGCAATTTGTATGTCTTCTTTGGAGAAATGTCTATTTAGGTCTTCTGCCTATTTTTGGATTAGGTTGTTTTTTTTTTGATATTGAGCTGCATGAGCTGCTAGTATATTTTGGAGATTAATCCTTTGTTAGTTGCTTCGTTTGCCAATATTTTCTCCCATTCTGAGGGTTGTTTTTTCATTTTGTTTATGGTTTCCTTTGCTGTGCAAAAGCTTTAAGTTGCATTAGGTCCCATGTGTTTATTTTTATTTCCATTTCTCTAGGAGGAGGGTCAAAAACGATCCTGCTGTGATTTATGTCATGGAGTGTTCTGCCTATGTTTTCTTCTAAGAGTTTTATAATGTCTGGCCTTACATTTAGGTTTAATCTGTTTTTAATCTGTTTTGAGTTAATTTTTGTGTATGATGTTAGGGAGTGTTCTAGTTTCATTCTTTTACTTGTAGCTGTTCAGTTTTCCCAGCACCACTTATTGAAGAGGCTGTCTTTTTTCCATTGTATATTCTTGCCTCCTTTATCAAAGATAAGGTGACCATATGTGCATGGGTTTGTCTCTGGGCTTTCTATCCTGTTCCATTGATCTATATTTCTGTTTTTGTGCCAGTACCATACTGTCTTGATTACTGTAGCTTTGTAGATAGCCTGAAGTCAGGGAGCCTGATTCTTCCAGCTCCATTTTTCTTTCTCAATATTGCGCTGGCTATTCGGGGTCTTCTGTGTTTCCACACAAATTGTGAAATTTTTTGCTCTAGTTCTGTGAAAAATGCCATTGGTAGCTTGCTAGGGATTGCACTGAATCTGTAGATTGCTTCGGGTAGTACAGTGATTTTCACAATGTTGATTCTTCCAATACAAGAACATGGTATATCTCTCCGTCTGTTTGTATCATCTTTAATTTCTTTCATCAGTGTCTTTTAGTTTTCTGAATACAAGTCTTTGTCTCCTTAGGAAGGTTAATTCCTAGGTATTTTATTCTTTTGTGTGCAATGGTAAATGGGGTTGTTTCCTAAAATTCTCTTTCAGATTTTTCATCTTTAGTGTATAGGAATGCACGAGGTTTCTGTGCATTAATTTTGTATCCTGCCACTTTACCAAATTCATTGATTAGCTCTAGTAGTTTTCTAGTGGCATTTTGAGGATTCTATATGTATAGCATCATGTCATCTGCAAATAGTGACAGTTTTACTTCTGTTATGATTTGGATTCCTTTTATTTCTTTTTCTTCTCTGATTGCTGTGGCTAAAACTTCCAAAACTATGTTCAATAATAGTGGTGAGAGTGCGCAACCTTGTCTTGTTCTTGATCTTGGAGGAAATGTTTTCTGTTTTTCACCATTGAGAACAATGTTGGCTGTGGGTTTGTCATATATAGCCTTTATTATATTTAGGGAGGTTCCCTCTATGACCATTTTCTTGAGAGTTTTTATCATAAATGGGTGTTGAATTTTGTCAAAATCTTTTTCTGCTTCTATTTAGATTGTCATATGGCTTTTATCCTTCAGTTTGTTAATATGGTGTATCACATTGATTGATATGTGTATATGGAAGTATCATTGCATTCCTGGGATAAACCCCACTTGATCATGGTGTATGATCTTTTTAATGTGCTGTTGGATTCTTTTTGCTAGTATTTTGATGAAGATTTTTGCATCTATGTTCATCAGTGATATTGGTGTGTAGTTTTCTTTTTTTGGTGACATCTTGTCTGGTGTTGGTATTAGTGTGATGGTGGCCTTGTAGAATAAGTTTGGGAGTTTTCCTCCCTCTGCTATATTTTGGAAGAGTTTGAGAAGGATAGGTGTTAACTCTTCTCTAAATGTTTGATAGAATTTGCCTGTGAAGCCATCTGGTCCTGGGCTTTTGTTTGTTGGAAGATTTTTAATAACAGTTTCAGTTTCAGTTATTGTGATTGGTCTGTTTATATTTTCTATTCCTTTCTTGTTCAGTCTTGGAAGGCTTGCTTTTGTAAGAATTTGTCCATTTCTTCCAGGTTGTCCATTTTTTTGGCACATAGTTGCTTGTAGTAGTGTCTCATGATCCTTTGTATTTCTGCAGTGTCATTTGTTACTTTTCCTTTTTCATTTCTAATTCTGTTGATGTGAGTCTTCTCCCTTTTTTTTTTTTTTTTGATGAGTCTGGCTAATGGTTTATCAATTTTACCTTCTCAAAGAACCAGCTTTTAGTTTTATTGATCTTTGCTAATGTTTCCTTCATATCTTTTTTCATTTATTTCTGATCTGATCTTTATGATTTCTTTCCTTCAGCTAACTTTGGGGTTATTTTTGTTTGTCTTTCTCTAATTGCTTTAGGTGTAAAGTTAGTTTGTTTAGTTGAGATTTTTCTTGTCTCTTGAGGTAGGATTGTATTACTCTAAACTTCCCTCTTAGAATTGCTTTTGCTGCATCCCATAGGTTTTGGGTCGTCGTGTTTTCATTGTTATTTGTTTCTAGGTATTTTTTTTTTTCCTCTTTCATTTCTTTAGTCATTTCCTGGTTATTTAGTAGCATATTGTTTAGCCTCCATGTGTTTGAATTTTTTACAGTGTTTTTCCTGTAATTGGTATCTAATCACTTAGTGTTGTGGTCAGAAAAGGTATTTGATATGATTTCAAGTTTCTTAAATTTACCGAGGCTTGATTTGTGACCCAAAATTTGATCTATCCTGGAGAATGTTCCATGAGCACTTGAGAAGAAAGTGTATTCTGTTTTTTTTGGATGGATGTCTTATAAATATCAATTAAGTCCATCTTGTTTAATGTGTCTTTTAAAGCTTGTGTTTGCTTATTTATTTTCATTTTGGATGATCTGTCTATTGGTGAAAGTGGGGTTTTTAAATCCACTACTATGATTGTGTTACTGTCAGTATCCCCTTTTATGGCTGTTAGCATTTGCCTTAAGTATTGAGGTGCTCCTATGTTGGGTGCATAAGTATTTACAATTGTTATATCTTCTTCTTGGATTGATCCCTTGATCATTATGCAGTGTCCTTCTTTGTCTCTTGTAATAATTTTTATTTTAAAATCTCTTTTGTCTGATATGAGAATTGCTACTCCAGCTTTCCTTTGATATCCATTTGCATGGAATATCTTTCTCCATCCCCTCACTTTCAGTCTGTATGTGTCCCTAGGTCTGAAGTGGGTCTCTTGTAGACAGCATATATATGTGTCTTGTTTTTGTATCCATTCAGCCAGTCTGTGTCTTTTCCTTGGAGCATTTAATCCATTTACCTTTAAGGTAATTATAGATATGTATATTCCTATTACCATTTTCTTAGTTGTTTTGGGTTTGTTATTGTAAGTGTTTTTCTTTTCTTGTGTTTCCTGCCTAGAGAAGTTCCTCTAGCATTTGTTGTAGAGCTGGTTTGGTGGTGCTGAATTCTCTTAACTTTTGTTTGTCTGTAAAGGTTTTAATTTCTCTGTTGAATCTGAATGAGATCCTTGCTGGGTATAGTAATTTATTTATTTATTTTTGTAGTATGCGGGCCTTTCACTGTTGTGGCCTCTCCTGTTGTGGAGTACAGGGTCCGGATGCGCAGGCTCAGTGGCTGTGGCTCACGGGCCTAGCCACTCTGTGGCATGTGGGATCTTCCCGGACCGGGGCACGAACCTGTGTTCCCTGCATCAGCAGGCGGACTCAACCACTGCGCTACCACGGAAGCATGGTATAGTAATCTTGTTTGTAGATTTTTCCCTTTCATCACTTTTAATATGTTCTGGCACTCTCTCTGTCTTGCAGAGTTTTTGCTGAAAGATCAGCTGTTAACCTTTTGGGAATTCCTTTGTATGTTATTTGTTGCTTTTCCATTGCTGCTTTTAATATTTTTTCTTTGAATTTAATTTTTGATAGTTTGGTTAATATGTGTCTTGATGTGTTTCTCCTTGGATTTATCCTGTATGGGACTCTCTGCACTTCCTGGACTTGATTGAATATTTTCTTTCCCATGTTAGGGAAGTTTTCAACTATAATCTCTTCAAATATTTTCTCAGACCCTTTCTTTTTCTCTTCTTCTTCTGGGACCTCTATAATTTGAATGTTGATGCATCTAATGTTGTCCCAGAGGTCTCTGAGACTGTCCTCAATTCTTTTCATTTGTTTTTCTTTATTCTGCTCTGTGGCAGTTATTTCCACTATTTTATCTTACAGGTCACTTCTCCATTCTTCTGCCTCAGGTATTCTGCTATTGATTCCTTCTGCGCATTTTAAATTTCATTTGCTTTGTTGTTCATCATTGTTTGTTTGCCCTTTAGTTCTTCTAGGTCCTTGCTCAATACTTCTTGTATTTTCTCCCTTCTATTTCTGAGATTTTGGATCATCTTTATTATCATTACTCTGAATTCTTTTTCAGGTAGACTGCCTATTTCCTCTTCATTTGTTTGGTTTGGTGGGTTTTTACCTTGCTCCTTCATCTGTTGCATATTCCTCTGTCTTCTCATTTTGTTTACCTTACTGTGTTTGGGGTCTGCTTTTTGCAGGCTGCAGGTTTGTAGTTCCCGTTATTTTTGGTGTCTGCCCCCAGTGGGTGAGGTTGGTTCAGTGGATTGTGTAGGCTTCCTGGTGGAGGGGACTGGTGCCTGTGTTCTGGAGGGCGGGGCTGTATCTTGTCTTTCTGGTGGGCAGGGCCACGTCTGGTAGTGTGTTTTGGAGTGTCTGTGAACTTAGTATGACTTTAGGCAGCCTGTCTGCTAATGGGCGGCATTGTGTTCCTCTCTTGCTAGTTGTTTGCTATTACTACACTTTTAACCTCACCTTTACTCAGAAAAGAAATAGGTAGTTCCTACCCTCAAGGAGCTTATAATCTAGAAGAATAGACAGACAAGGCAAATGTGTGTTCAGTAAGTAAAGTGATGTTCAGGGTGTATGAAGCTGAGAATGCTTTCCTCAGGCTAGGGAATTAGACGGAGCTGCATAAGAAAGATAATACTTCAAAGGAAGCTAGGTGGGCAAGTTGCATTTAGTACATTTGGGGAGGGTGTGTGGGCCTGTGTAAACAGAGACAAGAGTTGCAGGTGGGGCCAGGATATTCCAGACAGAGAGATCAGATCCTGCAGAAGTCTGGAGGTGTGAGGGAATGTTTCACATGTTTAATACTAAAATTAATTAAGTATGGCAGGAGTGTAAGATAATTATGAGGGATAATGTTAGAACATTGGGCAGGGGAGTATTTGTGGAGGGATTTGTATGCTAAGGCAAAGTGTTAGAAGTTTATTGTTCAGCCTGAAAAGGGCCACGGAAGAAGAAAAAGCAATGGAAAGATTTTAGAAAGGCTCCTCTGGTGGCAACGTGGAAGATGGATTGATCAGTGTATCTGGAAGAAAGAGAAAAATTTAGAGACTTAATAAACACATGAAAAATGGAAACTGCAAATGTAACAGAGAAATGATGTTTTCAAATACCTTATCACTATAGACCGAAGAATCTCTTTCCTCTCATCTTGCAAACTATGTCTTCATGATCCTTCTAAAACATTAATTTGTATATGTGAAATCAATGTCTCCTCTGGAGACTCCACTAGGGAGGCATCCACCTAGAAGCTCTTTCAGGTTGTAGGCAGGATCCATTTCCTTGAGGCTGTATGACTGAGGGCACCAGGTTCTTACTGGCTATTGGCTAAAAGTAGCTCTCAGATCCTAGCGGTCACCTTCAGTTCCCTGCTACTGTGCTGGATACTTCATAACATGACAGTTTGCTTATTCAATACCAGCAGGAGAGCATCTCTCCCGTCTGTGGGCTAATGTAATCCAGTTTTATATAACTTAAGGTAATCATGGGAGTGACATCCCATCACCTTTGCCACATTCTATTGGTTTTTATTGGTTGGAAGCAAACCACAAATTCTGCTTGCACTCAAGAGAATGGGATTATTCAAGGATACGACTCAGGGGGGGCCACCTTAGGCTATGACTTCCACACATATATTCATGAAGTTTTTGATCAAAAGTGAGAATCTAATAAGTAATCCTGTTAAAACTGAATAATCTATTATGTTTCAGGAAGTGATCTATTAAAAATACAATTGGACCCATAGTCTCCAACCATATCCCTTTTCCTGCTGCTTGTAACATTCTGTAATTTTCCAACACACTCGGAGTAAAGGCCAAACTCCTCACCAAGGTTTATTGACCAACATGAGTTGGCCCCTGTTAATCATTTTCTATGATTTCCCCCCTTGCCCCTGTGCCATAGCCATACTCTAGATTTGTTCTCAATGTAAGCCTTGGAAATAGTTATTTCCTCTCCCTGTTTACCTTCTCCTTGTCAGTGCCAACTCAAATTAAAAGTAACCTTCTCCGAAAGGCTTTCTCTGACTATTTAATCTAGAATTTTACCAATCATCATTGAGTACTACATAACCTGGTTTCTATTGTCTTTTGGAACCAGTCATTGGTGGTATATTCTTCCGGTTTATATTGGTTTTGCTGGTTAGCCTCCATCTCCTTTACAGATGAATACAAGTTCTACAAGAGCAGAGTCTTAAAGTGCGTGGCTCATCTTATTATTGCCGTCACCCAGAGCAGTTTGTCTCATTGGTGGGTCTCAACATATATTTGTTGAATGAATGAAAGTCCCACATAAATCTTCTCTGGAAGCAGCTTGTGTTATTGCTAGAGAAATCAGATACAAACTTTTAAAAACTTATTTTACTTCATGTGTTTTTGGTTTGACTATATAAATTTTCAAAATCTTAACAAGTACTCTGACTTGTAAATCTTTAGTAATCACCGTAAAACCTCATGCTCTGAGAACATCCTTTTTAATGCTGAATATGTGTTGGTTGCTTGTCAGGGCATAACCATTCTTTTCACTGAGATGCAACTGTGGATTAACTATTTGCCCTATATACTGATTAATAAGTCATACTGTTACTAACTAAATATATTTTAACAATGTAAATGATTTTTTATTCCAAGAAAAAATAATGAAGAAACTGATTGCAGCTGTGGTTCACTTATCTTCTTAAAGAAATCCATTCATGGCAATACTATAAAACTAAGACTATCAATATGTGGTTTAATATAAATACCTCAGGAATTTTAGTGATTTTAGGAGTATACTTCTATGTTTGAAAGGGCCATGATAGTGCCATTACAGAAAAAAAAAAGAGAATCTTGGTTAAGTAAATATATTCTGGGACTGCTTGTAGCTTGAGTGCTGCCAGATGATGAGCTTGATAAAGAGGTTGGTTTGTGATTGGAGTACAATCTATACTACTGGTGATGTGGACTAGAGACAATAGAGATCTGGAGAGAAACTGGATGAATGATGGGTTGTACAGAGCTTGTGTCTTGTTTTGTTTAGTTTTTTTTTTGTGGTATGCGGGCCTCTCACTGTTGCGGTCTCTCCCGCTGCGGAGCACAGGCTCTGGACGTGCAGGCTCAGCGGCCATGGCTCACAGGCCCAGCCGCTCCGCGGCACGTGGGATCTTCCCAGACCGGGGCATGAACCCGTGTCCCCTGCATTGGCAGGCGGACTCCCAACCACTGTGCCACCAGGGAAGCCCTTGTTTAGTTTTTTATGTGGGAGCTATTCAACATTGAAAAAAATGTAGCTTAAAATTTTTTACACCAAGAAATTAGCTTTAATCAATTCCTCTAAGATTAAGAATAAAATGAGGCATGTTTTCTTATCAGGAGACAAGACTGAAACTTGAACTTAAGAGCACCCTTGAATACACAGATTCATAGAAGCATTCATTTAATACCTTGTTACACAATAGCTTGAAAAGAAATATGCAAAAATTTATATGTAATTAAGATCAAAGTTTAAAAATGCTGACAATGGACTCTCCAGTAAATGTCTGCTGCAGGGAACTCAACTGAAGGAGCGAAGCTAGAGGAAGGTAATTAATCTTCAAGACTGAAAGTGTTAAAATAGCAATTGTCCTTTTTGAGATATATAATTGAATTTTCAAGAACATAGAATCATCTACTTTTAGAGGTGAAAACAAAGAATGTGTATGAATTTATGACATTTCCTTAGCATCATTTTTATTTTTTAATGAAGTGTTTCAAACTGTTAATCTAGGTGAGATGTCTATAATTACTGATCAAATTCTGTCTTGGGGAAGGTTGAGTAAATAGCTTATGATCACATGCAGTTAGTGAGAAAGAGTTTTAATAGGTTTCATCAACAAGGATTTCATGAGTGAAAGAAGGGATAATTTCTTTTCCTGTAAGAGGTGTATTCTTTTCTTTTTGATGCTACCACCTCAAAAAATCTTTATACAAAGCTTACAGCACTACCTTGAGTCATATAGTACTTGCATGCCCTTTGGTGATAAGGTTTCAAAGAAAGTCCTTCTCCCCAATGAAAAATGAGGGGAAAGAAAGTTTCATTCATGGTTCAGCACAGTATCCTGGGCCAAGCATTGTGATGTACTATAGGTTTACATAGGTAAATACAATAGAAAGTTTTCTGGCACTTTGGTGTTTTCCATCTGTTGATTAAACAAATAAATAGGTTTTGTGTTGTTGCTGGTTTTAGTTGTTGTTGATTTTGAAAACAACTTGTGCTAAGTCTCTGACTGAATAGTGTTCTGGTTGTAAAGCATTGGGAAACTTGGTTAGAGAGGATGTTTAAGAGGGCTTGTTTGGGGAGGTGGCTTTTAAGCTAAGATTTGAAAGACACGGTGGAGAAATCACTGGGTGAAAACAATGAATATGGCCTTATATTAGCCAAGAGAAGAAAGAAGGTGACTACAGTGTCACCCCCTGCAGATGAGTCAGTTAAGAACAATGACACATAGTCATTAGATTTAGTAACAGGAAGGTTTTAAGTTGCTTTGGCAAGAGCAGTTTCAGTTGATGGTAGAGAACAAAATTCAAATTGCTCAGAATTGAGAAATGAATGAGGGTGAGGCTGGTGGTAGTAAAAGGAAATCCATGAATACAGCCAATCTTAAAAGCAACTTATCTGGCCAATTTCATGTTGTTATACGATCTAAATACTTGACAACACAGGTTGTAAGTCAATAACATTATTCCATTGTAAATTATCGTAAGCATTAAATGTAATGTGAGAGCGTATTTAACAATACGTGAAAAAGCTCACTAACTTATGGATTGAAAAGCGGAATATAAGATTGGCTATTGAAAAGTTCTTAAAAATATGTGACTATAACGCATATGCCTATGAATATATAGAAATAGAAAAAATATTCAATGTTAGATATCATAACTATATATTATGTTCAATATATGTATATATGTGTAAAGGTAACTGGAAGAGTTTATACTCATTGAATATAATCAGGTGTTATATAAGTATAAAGAGGTGTTATCTCTGTGTGATAGTTTTATTGATACTAATTTTTTAACAATGAATGTGTATGATGTAATCATCATTTAAAGATTAATCATTGTAAATAAAATATAACAAGCTCTAAAATTTCATAGCCTTGGTTCAAATCTATGCACTGGTATTTACTAATTTAACTTCTCTGAGTCACACTTTTATCCTCTGTGAAAGCAGAATTATAATAGATGCCTTGTAAGATTTGTAAGTTCATATTAACAGTATATTAAAACTTCTAACACTTTAAAAAATAATTATACTTTTAATAATTTACTGCTATAGACTGAATGTTTGTGTTCCTTCCAAATTCATATGTTGAAACCTAATCCTCAACGTGATAGTAATTGGAAATGGGGCTTTTGGGAAGGTGATTAAATTATGAGTCTGGACCCCTCAAGAATGGGATTAGTGCCCACAGAGTGTTCCCTGCCCATTCTGCCATGTGAAGACATAGCAAGAATATGTTTGTCTATGAATTAGGAAATGGGATCTCACTAGACACCAAATCTTCCAGCATCTTGAGTTTGGACTTCCCAGCCTCCAGAACTGTGAGAAATAAATGTCACCTGGTCTGTGCTGTTTTTGTTGTAGCAGTCCCAACGAACTAGGACATTTCCATAGATTAAAAAAAAATTATATATACATAGTGTATATGTATATATAATTTTAGTATGCATAATATATATCATATATCTTCAGTTGGATGTATAAAAAGAACAATGGTACAATACATTAGGGAAAGAATAGAATTTTAAGTAAGCTAATGGAATTATTGGGTAAGCTAGTCGGTACAATATATAACATTAGTGAGTCTGTGTGATCTTATAGAATAAAAATAGTAACTTTTGACAGGAGAAAATTTTTATCATCCATAATATATATCCTGTGAAAATTTTCTGTATTCGTGTCTTTGGGAAGCATCCTGACATCATGGACTATGTGCTTATATACTCTACAGAAATCTAATGTGATCCATTGAGATGTTAAAGGTATAATTGTGCTTCTGGAATTTGGAGGGTAGAAGAATTATAAAAGGTTAACATGGTAAAATGCAAAGACCAGTGATAAACTGGGCCCACAAAAATGAAAAGTGGAAATTTTCCTGTGTGACTTTATAAAGAGCAGAGCAAGGTCATTCAATTATTTTTATTTTAAGGTTAGGTTAGAAGATAAACTAACTCCTTTTCTTCTCATGATTAAGTTTGTATAGGTTTTGTAGTAAAATTTATCTCTTTTTTAAAAGTTATAGCAAAAAGGAATAATGTTTTCTATACCTAAGGCTAATACAAAATTGCAACTCAGAAGAAATTTCTCTTTCATGCATCCTCTAACATAAATCCAGGTTCATAAATTTCAGCTTTTTGTTTGGGTATTCTATAAAAATGGTAATCTAATTTGAATTCAGTAGATGTCAATTTATTTATATAAAAAAGCTGTGCATACCACATATGTCTGTTAATGATCTTTTGCTATAATACTTATCACTGTTAAACACGTATGATATCTTGGCACACTGAGGAAGATGTTGGCAGACACATTCCTTACCTTTAAGGTAGCTGTAGTCTGTGATAACATGGATGAGAAGAGTCACAAAAAGAATATTCAGGCAAAAAAAAATGATACCAACATTACATAAGAACCAAAAGTAATAAACTGAGGGGTTGGTGCATTTTGGAAGAAATCAGCAAAATAGTTATAGATGTATACGTGAATAAGCTCAGAAAAAAGTTGTTATCCTCTCCTATGTTCCTGGGGAGAAATTCAGGGAAAATATGGGACTTCAGTTATAGTGCATACAGTAAAAGCATATAAATCAGAGACAGCTAAGGGGTAGATACTCGATATCAGATAGATTTCCTGCTGTACAGTGATGAGTTTCATCCTTTGAGAATAAAATTAGATTATATATCAACTATCAAAATGCAGTTATATTATGGAGTCATTACAACCAACAATTAAGAGTCCCATTGCTGGACTTGCTAAGACAGCAGGGAGCAATATGGACAAAGCATCTGGTATTATTTAAAAGCACATTATTTGACGTCAGGCAATTCCAGTACTGGCTTGGCCACTTCATCATAACAATCTCTAAACCTACATTTTCTTATCTGCAAAACAGACGTGGTAAATAGTCCTTGCAAACTCTCTCTGTCACACTATCAGTGATGGTCTATGGTTTGGATTGACCATCAGACCCATGAGACACAATATCTTTTAACCAACACCAATTTTTTTTAGCCTTAAGGAAGCATAGGAAGGAAATAACACATCACACATAGCAACAACATAGCAGAGACTATGGATTCTGCATGGCTAACAGGTAATGCTTTTGATGTCTCAGTCATTTCATACTTGGGGCAATGTGATCATGAGATAAGATGCTGGATAGCCTAGGCTTAGAGAGTGATCAGTGCTGCAGTCCCTTTAGCTTTTTTCTTTAATTAGTCACATGGTCATTTTATGTGCTCATAATCAGCCCAATCTTTGGAAAATTTGCTTCTTATCAATTCAGAGTATTCATTACTTGCTGTGGACAATAAAGCAAGTGTTTGGTCCAGTACACAGTTCTTGGTTGGATTTTCACTTGTTCTCTATGTGGTATCCTATTTCTATCAATTTTGTGAAATGTATTGCTAGGAGAATTGACTGAGTCAGATCCTCAGGCATCTCTGATAAATATCAGTTAACAATTCTCCTTACTAATAAGGTCCAAAATATAAGATTGATGTTTGGTTTTCAGGTGTTATCTCACCAGATTCTATTTAGGGTACAATATGTATAACTGTAGTCACTAGCTTACTACTACTACACATACACACCTTCATAGCTTTTCTTAGTATCACACCTGGAAGCAATTTTTCCATTGCTTTCTAATCAAGAACTGAAGATACTTAATTTTCTTTTGTTTATATTTTCATCATTAAATGAACACTTAGACATATACTTAAGTATCTATTATAGAGAAGTAATTCGGTTATCGTATCAAAACTATGTTTCATTTATAGTGTTGGATTTAATTCTGAGTCTCCACTCAGGCAAAGTGGCTAAAGATCTTCTATCTTCAGCATATTACTGGAATAATTGTCAAATTCTAGTGAAATTTGCAAATAGAAATTGATGTTCCATAATGTTAATTTATATACACACTTACCCTTTAGTGTTACAGCTCAGAAGCAAAGCAGACGGAGAGGTGATCACATTTTGCATTATTAGTCTTCAGAGGACCATAGAAGTAGAGCAAGGAAGGAAAGCAAACCAAGTTGCTCTGTCTGCTTTTTTTCAGGACTGCATTTTTGCCATTACTTTTTGAAATCCATAAAATAGAGACATATCACATTTTTTAGTATCTTGGGGTCCTTTGACCCAAGGTTCTCTTACTTTTCAGATTTTAAAGTCTTTTGGAGAAAGTTGTGAAGAAGAAATGTATGTTTAGTTATGACATTTTTTCTTGTCTCTCTTCCATTTCTGCCATTTCTCTTCTCACCTCTATTCTTCATGTTTCCAATTTAGTCTGATGATATTACGACTTACTTCAACCAACCAGTTCAATTTAAAAAAATCATATGAGCAACGTACAACGTTTTAAAAAAGTACAAAACAGCAATAACCAACCAAAATCAACCAAAAATGGGACAACTTCCCTGTCATTGTCCGTCGGTTCCTCGGTGTGTCTTTTCTTAGAAAGGATGCTTCTTTCCCTATGAGGAGAATCTCTTCTCTATGCTACTTTTTTTTTTGGCAAACATTGTATGAATTTCTACAGGGGAGGAGAATGAACATTTTTAAGGTACGGGCAAAAACTACCTTTAAAAGGAAATGTGCCAGGAGATCAACAGGGGTATCTCTTCCGTCTGCAATGATTCTGTTCTTTAATGATGTGACTTTTTTTCCCAGCAAGAGTTAGGACTTTTAGACTCTCAGTAAAAGACAATGCATTACTTTCCCAATGAGTTCATGACTTAATCAGGATTTATTTGCATCCTAGCACATGCAGACTTAATAGTAATATATGCTGAGGCCCTTGCATCTTAGTTTGATGAAAAGAGAAGGAAGTAAAGATCCCGCTTTATGGGGGCAGGAATATGAATACAGCTACAGAGCTAGATCTTGCAACGAATAATTACCTGTCTATTATCTGAATGGCATAGAGAGAAAAGTCATGGACATGGCAATTGTGGCTAAATGATAGAGCCCTATGCTTCACTTGGGTACAGTAACATGAGAAGTCTAACTGACACAATGTAAAATTCAGTGGCATTCTGGTCCAGGTAAGCTGCCCACTATGAAAGAATTCTGGCCAATGATGGGTATTGGGGAGGGGGTGACAGAAAGTGCTGTTCCCATCTTAAAGTGACAGCAAGATTTAAGACAAGACAGGACATCAGGACCAAGCAAAGAATGTGTGATTCAGAGAAATGTTTCTTCCCTATTTGAGAGTTGGTAGTCAAATCTGAGATGGAGTTAGAATCACAGATTTAATGCATTAGCTCATTCCTGCTGAGAAGCTGATATAAACTGTGGCTGTACAGGGCTTGACATCATATTCTGTGTGTATGACTGAGAGATCAGTTATCATCCCTGTAGAATTGTAGGCAGAGGAGACTGGAGATAAGCTCCTTCAATATCTCCTTCACACTGCTCTTTCCCAACCTTCCATGGGCTCTTTAGGAACTCTTGGAGCACAGTAGCAAAATGAGTAGTTTTAGGAACAGGTAAGCTAAAAAATATAAACACCAACTTTCCTAGCTCTTCAAATAAGCTTGGTTTAATTAATTATTTCAAAATTTGAAATGTAGCCAATAATTGTGCTAACTTATTGGTGCCCAGTGTTTATTTCCCAAGCAGCAGAGACTTCAGTCTATGATATGAGTGCTACAGTGGTTTTCTATGCCTGACACTCATTTTGTAAACACTTCTCTCTGAGTTTTCTCAAATACAAAGAGTTCTAGGGTTCTCACTGCAGGAACTCTAGGGTTCCTTGGCTGGACATGTTTGGATGCTACAAGGATGATATTATGGGTACTCTTCCGACCTTAAGAAGATGAAGCATGCTGTCTAATTGAGATTATAAGTTTATGACTTTGTAACTTGCTCCCCCACATGTTATAGGTATTAAAAAAATTGCAGAGATTACATTTTAGATTTGATGGTAAGCTTTTATACTGCATTATGCTGTACTTGCTTAAAATTAATTATAACAGCTATTTAATGGAAAATATCTCCAGTTTTATGTTATTCCTCCACTTGCCCATTTTTTCTACATTAGAAAACTCTTCAGCAGCCTATGTCTCAATTCCAAAACTTTGGTGTCAGAATCATTTCCAAGACTTATTTTTTTATTTCTTATTTTTTTTGCAGTACGCGGGCCTCTCACTGTTGTGGCCTCTCCCGTTGCGGAGCACAGGCTCCGGATGCGCAGGCTCAGCGGCCATGGCTCACGGGCCCAGCCGCTCCGTGGCATGTGGGATCTTCCCAGACCGGGGCATGAACCCGTGTCCCCTGCATTAGCAGGCGGACTCTCAACCACTGCGCCACCAGGGAAGCCCTCCAAGACTTATTTAAAAAGCAGATGTCTTTGTCCAACTTAGACCTACTTCAATAGGTGATCCAATGCAAAATTTAGGAATCAGCTAGTTGTGGATCCAATTCTCACCCTGGTACTTCTTCACTCTATAACTGAAGAAGTTCATTCGGTACTCAGCAAACATTTGTTGAGTGTCTTCTAAGTGCTGGAGACTCTGCTATGTACCAGTGATCCAAAATAAGCATGACATATATCTGTCTTCAAGAAGTATATCAATGCATAAGAGAGTTCTAAAGCACATCACAATGTGATACATAGTACATTAGATAAATATAAAGTGTAATAGTAGCAAAGAAAAAGAGCCACTTCCCTAAGTACAGAAAAGGAGGGTACATTATTTTCCAGAAGATGTGACCTGTGAGCTGAGTTGAAGCAAGTTTCCAGAGAAGTAGACAGATACTCTAGAGAGAGAAAAGTAAATGTCCCTGTATGTTCAGAGAGAATGAAAATTTCTGGTGGCTGGAGCCTACCATGCATAAGCAGAAATCTAGGGGCTTGAGAAATGCCCTATGAATTATAGTAAGCAGACTCTTCTAGTCTACAGGTGAAGAGAAATATTGAAAGATATTAAGGAAAATGGTGGTATGACCAGATGAAGGTCTGCAGCTGCTTATGTATTAAAATGAATCTCTTAAAAGGAAGATTGTGGGCTTCCCTGGTGGTGCAGTGGTTAAGAATCCACCTGCTAATGCAGGGGACATGGGTTCGAGCCCTGGTCCGGGAAGATCCCACATGTCGCGGAGCAACTGGGCCCGTGTGCCACAACTACTGAGCCTGCACTCTAGAGCCTGTGAGCCACAACTACTGAAGCCTGCGCGCCTAGAGCCTGAGCTCCTCAACAAGAGAAACCACTGCAATGAGAAGCCCGTGCACTGAAGCAAAGAGCAGCCCCCGCTCACCACAGCTAGAGAAAGCTGGCACGCAACAACGAAGACCCCATGCAGCCAAAAAATAAATAAATAAATAAATTTTAAAAAATAAGGAAGATTGTACCTTAATATCTCCACTGCACCAAAACAGCAAAATAACATTGGTGCTCATGAATGAATGTACACTGTAAAATAATCAGCTTTGATTTTTAAAATTGAATTGATTGGATTACTGCCATCCAGGGCACACAGTAATCAAAGACTCTAGTGATCTTGCTATAGGCAATGTTTCAAAGGACAAAAAATATATTTTTATATAAAATTTTTAGAAAGCAGTTATTACGTTTATAAACATCTGAAATAAAATGGTGTTATTTCTTAATTCTCCTCTTTCCTATTGGAACTTTTTGCTTCTGTGTAGAATTCTTAAATGCAGCTAAGGCGTGACAGCCACAAGTGCTGTCACACACCAACCAAAGTGGCCAATCTCTGTGTTTGTCCTTCATCAGCTCAGAGAGTTCTTATCCAATCTTCAGGGACAGAGAACTGAAAAAAGTCTAAGGACAGGCCAAGGAGATTCGCTTACTATTCATAGACTAACCTTATGTTAGAGAGAATCAGCTCTTCAAAGAGAGGGAACTAAAGCTTTGTGTGTGAGTTTAACAGAAACGGCATCATTGTGAATATAAGGAAAAGACTCCTAAGTCAAAGGAACACTTTGTAATTCTAAAAGAATGTAAGGGATAAATGTAAAATTATCAATGAGCTAAAGTGAATGATTCTGTCATCTATACTTTTATTGTTCTCTCTGGTTGTTTATCTTGAGAATATTTTCTTAGGCAAGTTCTGCTACCTCCTCCAGACCTGTCCTAATAGTAAGATATTAGAAAGTTAGCATCACTTTTGCACCTTGAATATCGCTCTGCACCCATGTCAAATTTTTGTAAGTATAAACCTTGATAAATGTAATGCATAGTGGATTTGAAGAAATTATACCATTTAAATAATATTTAAAATAATTTGTTTTAAATTCCACTCTTGTGGATCATAAATCCTGCTCCATTTAAACACTAGACGTGCGAGAGATACTTTGGTCCTTTTTTGTTTGAAATCAATTTCATGGAGCTGTAGTTTTTGGCAACACTTTTATTATATAACTGAGCCCAGAAGATCCCCATCCCCCATCTGTTCACTATAATGTTTTCTTCCTATTTTATTCCAGAAGATGCCAAGACAGCCTCCTGGTGGGTTACCTTGGCAACTTCATGTGTCATGTTTTAGAATGTCCCAGGGCTGCAGTTTTATTTCCATTTGCATGCACTTCAGTCAGCTAACTGTAAATTAAAAAGGCCTGTTGTAGAATCAAGCTTTTTTTTTTTTCTTGCAGAGTGAAAAACAGATAATTAAGATTACTGTTCAGTAAAATCCATTTATATGTAGGATTATGTATAGGAAAACTTGGATCACTCTTACCTAAGTCATGGTATTTTTCACATGGCACTTCATAAACTGATGCTGCAATGCCACATAATATAATACACAATGTATTATACACATAATATCCAGTGTGACTGCTTGATCTCATCTTTGAAAAGCATGTCACTTTACAATCTTTTGATGACAATCATACAAGGCTTTTCTCAGTGGAGCTTTTGACATGTCAATCAGTATAAGACTGCAGTGATTCAAGATAGTTTTATTGCATCAAGCTACAGATTTCAAGTAACCTCCAATCAAGCAAGTATTGAAAATATATCATTTAATGTTTTTCATCTGAATAGTCACATCTCTTTGCTATACCTTTTTAAAAGATAGTGTCATAATTTCTTTCTTATAAGCCTAAAATACCTTTAACATATTTTTGTGGAAAATAGCTTACGATTTGTATTAATCTTCGAAGATAGACTTTTGCAGTTTTATAAAAAGCAAGAGATAGAGAAGGCCTGAAATTTGAGCAAAGTTGTAAAGTTAATAGCAAAGCTAAAGTGAAAAGTAATTCTTTTTGAAACTCCAGCATTTGTTAGGTATCAGAGTAAGAGCAATGAATCAGTGTTTTCACTTCAGGAAGAAAACTACCATCCTGCATGCTCCACAGTCTGCAAGATATTTTTTGCCTGTCTTTAAAGAGTTTAGGCATTCTGTGACCACTTACAACATTCTAGGAAAACATTCTGCTATGAAATAGTTACATTTTTCTGTTTGACCCAGCTTCAATGTTACCTTGAAATTAATAATGATCTCTTTCAAAGAAAGGGTCTCCGAAGAGCTTTTCTGGGTAATTTTGAGGACCACCATAAATTGAGCTGTATTTTCCCCTTTCCTTTTTTAGGGGTATATGCTGAACACGCTCAATATATGCAGGGTAATTCAGTTGCTACTGTCTTTTACATTGTTTCCTTCTAGGCTTCATTATCCTTAGTATGTCATGTATTAGCTTTGACTTTGATGAAGGTGGTGGAAATAGGTCATCTTTGTTCATGAACTTTTTATTTTCCAAAATCTTCCCCATTGTGAGTATTAGGAGAATCTTCCAATATGGTGCATCCATTAAGGATGTCTGTGTCTGAATATCATCTTTTTGTGACTATCCTTAAAGCAATATGGTTCCTTTAGACATGACTTTGTACTGGACAAGTCAATACCTAATAAAGGCCTGGAGTAAGAGATGATTTTTTTTTTAACTCCAAAGAGGAGTGAAACTAGCTTGATATTTTATTTATGGGTGTGAAAATCCTTTGAAGAGATAATAAGGAGACAGGAGGATTGGTGCCCATACTAACATGGACAGTGTCGTTCAGCTTGTTCGTTTTAGATAAACTACCAAAATGCAAGTCTTGTTCTTACAACACTATGAAAATCTTCTCCAAACTTTAGCTGTTCATGACACCAATGATTGCTTCTAATTTGTTTAGGTTAACAGTTTCAATGCTTGCATATCAAAGGCAGATTTTTTTCTCTTATAGCCATGGTAAGGTTAGCTAGCACTGAATGACAGATGGAATATGTTATCTCTGGTTCTGAGCAGCCATGATTGAGATCATCGAGCACATCTTCTAGTCAAGCATGATTTTTCATTTAAAATATTTTCAGAGGACCTTAGGTGCATATGGGTGAAGTAGTTAAACTCATCTTTTCCAGTTCATGGCACACTGTCTGTCAATACTGTTCCGTGCAAAGCTTCTCTCTTGTTTTCATTCTTTCTCTTAATTTTTTACAACTTTATTGCCATATAATTTACATATGAGAAACTGAACCTATTTAAGGTGTATGATTTGATGAGTTTTGACATATGAAAACGTTTTTGAAACCATCACTACAATCAAGATAATGAGCATCAGCCCCAAAAGTTTCCTTGTGTCTCTTTGTAATCTCTCCTTTCTGCTACTCTCCCAACCACAAATCTGTTCTAATCACTATAGATTAGTTTGCAATTTCTAGAATTTTTTATAAATGAAATCATACAGTATGCATGAAATTTTGTCTAGCTTCTTTTATGCAGCATAATTATTTTGAGAATCATCTATGTTGTATTTTGTATCAATAGTTCCCTCATTGTATTGCTAAGTAGTGTTCCAGAGTATAGCATTTGTTTATCAATTCATCTGTTAATTGACATTTGGGTGTTTTCCACGTTTTGTCTATTTCAAATAAAGTTGTTATGAGCAATAATGTATGTCTTTGTGTGGACATATGTTTCATTTCTGTTGTTTTAATACCTAGGTGTGGAATAGCTGGGT
This sequence comes from Delphinapterus leucas, assembly GCF_059928025.1. Taxonomy (NCBI): domain Eukaryota; kingdom Metazoa; phylum Chordata; class Mammalia; order Artiodactyla; family Monodontidae; genus Delphinapterus; species Delphinapterus leucas. The sequence goes on along the minus strand of NC_143137.1, from coordinate 65,083,325 downwards.
CATACAGTAGATGAATGTTTACTTTAAAGAGACTGTCAAGCTTTTTTACAAAATGGATGTGCCAGTTTACAATTTCACTAGCTTTGTGCAAGAATCCCACATCCTCACCAACACTTTGCCCTGTCAGTCTTTTAACTGTCACCATTCTAATACATGTTTAGTGGTATTTCATTGTGGTTTTGATTTGCATTTCCTTAATGACTAATGATGAAGAGTATCTTTTCACATGTTTATTTGCCATCTGTGTACCTTCTTTGGTAAGGTGTCTGTTTAAACCATTTGCCCATTTTCTATTAGATTTTCTTAGAGTTTTAACAGTTCTTTATATATTCTAGATTCAAGTCCTTTATCAGAGATAAGTTTTGCAAATATCTTCTCCCACTCTGGAGTAGGCCTTTTCATTTATGACACAGTGTCTTAGAAAAGCAAAATTTCCTAATTTAATGAAGTCCAATTTATCTTTATTTTTCTTTTATGGACCATGCTTTTAGTGTTATATTTAAGAAATCTTCGTTTAATTCAAGGACCCAAAGGTTTTCTATCGTTTTATTCTAAATATTTTCTAGTTTTAGGTTTTATATTTAGGTTTATGATCTATTTTGAATTAATATTTGTATGTGGGACAAGGCATGGGTTGAGGTTCTTTATTTCTTTACTTTTTATCTTTGTTTTTCTTTCTTTTTTTTTTTTTTTTGCATGTAGATGCCCATTTGTTCCAGCACCATTTGTTGAAAGACTGTCATTTTCCATTGAGTTGACTTTGCCTCTTCGTTGAATATCAATTTCCTATATGTGTGTGGGTGGATTTCTGGACTCTGGACACTCTATTCTATTTCACTGATATATGCATTTCTTTTTTCAATTTTTCTTTTGTTTGTTTTTCCCTTTGTCCTATCTCCACTCCTACTGTTATTATGTGTATGTGTGTATGTATGTGCATGACATGTATATATATGTGCACATATTTTCTATATATATCATTATAAAACATAGTTATTTTGTATACACATGTTTTAATTTACATAAGTATTTTTGTATGTAGTCTTTATTCTGCTTGATACTTCTTATAACATTCATAATATATTCAAAAATATATTTAAATGCTTACTTACATTGCTCTATGTAAATTTACCTAATGAATTGTGTCTAATTGCTTCATAGTATCTGACAGTGTGCATCCACTACATTTTGCTTATCCATTCCTGGAAGGATGGATACCTAGTATGTATATGTCTTCAACTTCTGGAACTACATAAAACACTACCATGAATAACCTTGTATAAATACCTTTGTGAAATTCTGAGAGAATTTCTCTGCGGGTGGAGCCACTGGGGCATAATTTATACACATATTCAATTTGACTGTATATTGATCAACTGCTTGCCAGTAAAATCAGAACAATTTACATTCCAACAAATTGTGCATGAGGATTCCTAGTTCTTTACATCCTTGACTACCCTTGGTATTATATACAACATTCAAATTTTTCCAGTTCAATAGGTGAAGTATAGTATCTTTTAAACTTGCATATCTTGGATTACTAGTAAATTTGAGAAACTCATTTACATGTAAACTACATGGGTTTCTCCTCTGTGACTTGTCTTTTCTTGTCTAAGTTTTTTTTTTTGGCCAATTTTTCTATCATGTTTCCTATCCTTTTCCAGTTTATTTGCAGAAACTCCTATATTCTAGACTAGCATTGTTCAATAGACCTTTCTGCAGTGATAAAAATGTTCTATTTCTTTCTGTCTAATTTGATAGCACTGGCCACATGTAACTATTGAGCACTTGGAATATGGCTTGTGGCACTAAGGAAGTGAATATTTCATTTTACTTAACTCCAACTAATTTACATTTAAATAGTCACATGTGGCTAGTGGCTACTGTGCTTAAGACTACAGTTCTAGACATTGGTCCCTTGGCAGTATTACATACTGCAATTGGCTTCTTCCTGGCTGTCTGCTACCTTTCTCTGTGGTCTTTATCATTCAACAGAAATCTTTACTTTTGATCTATTCAAACACATCAAGTTTTGACTTATGGGTTTCAGTCTCCGGATTTTCTTTAAGAAGTACTTTCCCATGTTGAAGTCACTAAGATATTCTCCGTTATTTTACTTACAGTGTCAGTTAATGATTGAGTCTTATTTTCCTTTGTGTAATCATATCCAGTTTTCCCTCCATAATCTATTAAATAATCTCTTTATAACTCATTGCTTTGTGGAGCCTTATTTACCATATATCAAAATTGTGTTTTGGGGCTTCCCTGGTGGCACAGTGGTTGAGTGTCCGCCTGCCGATGCAGGGGACACGGGTTCGTGCCCCGGTCTGGGAGGATCCCACATGCGGAGCAGCTTGGCTGCTGAGCCTGCGTGTCCGGATCCTGTGCTGCGCAATGGGAGAGGCCACAACAGTGAGAGGCCCGCATAACACATAAAAAAAAAAAAAAAAAAATTGTGTTTAAATCTTGCTGAGCTCTGTATTCTTTTCATGAGGTTATTTCTCTGTTTTGCTTATTCCATATGCTTTTACTGTTGTAGTTGTTACATGTCTTAATATTCCACAGGACATGATTGAATCAAACGGATTTTTTTGGTCAACTTTTTCAAAATTGCCTCAGATCTTTGTAAATCTTGATGTTTTGTACAAACCTATTTTTAAACCTTAATTTTTATTTATTGAGTATCCATTTCAGTGAATGTTTATACGTACATATAACCATGTCACTACCTGTTAGATGAAAATGTAGAACATTTTAACCATTCTCCAAATCTCTCCATGCCCCTTTATACTCAATAACACTTTACCTCCAGAGGTAATCAGTATTCTGAATTTGATAATTACAGGTTAGTTATGTATTCCTTTGGTCTGACTTCCTTCAATCAACATAGTGTTTCTGAGATTCATTCATATTATTGCATCAGTAATTTGTTCTTTTTATCACCATACAGTATTTTATGAATACACCACCTTTTGTTTATCTAATTTTCTGTTGATGGACATTTAGTTTGGAGCTATTCAATGGTGTGCTGGTAAAGGGCTGAGGGTTTCGGGGGGAGGGGGATTTGTAGCACTGTACACTCTGATTTGTAGCATTTGCCAATTCCCCGGCATAAGTACTTTCACCACAGCCAATTTTAAGCTGCATGGCTTAACAACAATGTTGCATTGTTCCTTGTGAGCTTCTGCAAGCTGACTCCAACACACACCTGAGAGTTATTATGAATAAACTGCTCTGGATATCCTTGCACAAGGGTTTTTTGTTGTTTCTTCTTTCTTTTGTTGTTTCTTGTTTTCTTGTTGTTTCTTCATTGTTGTTTCATATGGACTAATTTCAGTTGAGTATATGCTGATTGCAGGATTTCTGGGTCATAGGTAGGAGTATGTTTAATTAGTAGAAACTGACAGATTTCCCAGTTTGCTGATAATTTTTACATGTAGGAATAGACTGTATCAAATTCCTTTTATCCATACATAAACATAATCTTACAATTTTTCTTCTTGATTCATCAATGAGAAGAATTGTAGATATATATGTGTTTTTGATGTTAAACTTTACATACATCAATAATGTCAATTATATTTGATCATACTGTATTCTCTTTTGAGCACAGTTTTGGATTTGGTTAGCTAGCGTTTGGTTTAGGCTATATATATAAATATATATGTGTGTGTATATATATATAATATGCGTATTATATATATGCTTTTTGCTAAAATGAAAGCAAAAATATATTAATTTCCAAATTAAGATTAAAGTGTATAAATTAAAGCATATAAATACTTCCTCCAAATTTCTGTTATTGCTTATTTTACCCTGACTTTACGTAGTCTTTAAGGCCAAAATCCTAAAATAATTGTTTTCAAGCCTGGCAGTACATTGGAATCAGTTGGGGAGCTTTTACAACAATTCAGGTCCTCACCCATACAAATCAGAATCTCTGGGGCTGGAATCCAGGTACTCTTATTTTTAAAGCTCTACAGGTGGTATCTATATACAAGCCAGAGTTGATATTCACTATTCTAAAAGATGCTGGAGTATGGTGCAGGGTGTTGTAAATGTTGAGGAATGGCTGTGAGAATCACATGGGTCATCACCCTCTGCTCACATAGAATCTGCTGTGCTGGAGGTGCCTAGGTGATTATGAAATACACATGTACACAACACAAATACACATGAAACTTAAGCCTCTCTCTTGTAAAGTGAAACTTCAATGTCAGCCATCTTTATATCAGGTGTTAAGTATTGACGCATATTATGCTTCATGCTGCCTTTCACTGTTATTTCACCGTTGTCAGCAATGATCACCACCTGCTGATTGCAAATTTTGATGGAGGACAGGGTTAGATTAGATGGCCTTTAAGTCTGCTTTGGCTATGAAGTTCTGTAATTCTTAGAAGACCTTAATTTTTTTATTTAGCTCTCTTGATTAGTTCTGAAGCTTACCAACCAGCTATGCAGTCATTTCAAGGTAAAACATATATATATATTTTTTCATTTACTGCACCTATCTATCCTTTTCCTTTGTTGTCTGAAAAGAAATGTAGAAGTTCCAAGTAAGGGACTACTGTAATAGAGCAGGACACTAAGGGGCTTTCCTGGGACCCAGGATTTGGGTCCCGAGCCTGGCCACAGGTTGCTGTGGGACTCCTGCGAGGAGACGTGGACCTCGCGGCTCTGACGAGCGTGCACAGGACAGGGACTGGGACGAGCTGAGGCCGGGCGAGCCGCGGGTCCGCCCTCCGGGCAGGGATGTGTCAGTCTGGCGGAGACTGGGGCCAGGGACCAGCCGCAGCTGCAGCGCGTCTAGGACGCACGGCCCGGGCGGCGCAGGCGCGGCCCGGGCGTGGGCGGGTGGGCGTGGTGCAGGGGTCTAGAGCCCGGGGCAGGCAGGCCCAGCCCCTACATCACTCCCGGGCGCAGGTCTTGAGCGCGTTCCCTGCCTGGCTCCTGGCTCCGCGCCGCGACCGGGTCAGTGTCGGCCTCTCTCTTCCCCGGCGCTGCGCCCGCAGGCTGAGTGAGTATCTCTGGCGCTCCTGTCTGTCTTGTCTTCCAGGGCACCGCGGGCAGCCCCCTGTGCCCGTCCCGGAAAGCCCATGGAGAGGGCGCTTCGCAAGGCCTCGGCTCTGTGCTTTTTTGGGCAAGAGCTCACGGTCAACGCTGTTGCTTCTAAATTTTGCCTGTTTAGACAACATCCCAAGAACTGAAAGTTCCAATATAGTTCTCCATATCATTTATTATCTTTTTTGGGGGGGCGTGGGAGGGGTGAACTAGGCCGTGGGGAGAGTAGGGGAGATTTGAGCCAATGGAAACAGTAAATACTTTAAACTAGTATGGTCTAGTTTCATCATTCCAAGCTGTCATCTTTTATTCCCTTGAACAAATATGACGTGAAGTTAGACTCAGTGAAAAAACAAAGACCATACTGAGGGTAAAATACAGAGGGGTCTCATTAGACAAGCAGACCTAGTTTAATGGAATAATCCTGTTCAGCTGAAACTAGGACTGGTTAACAAAATGGTAGGATAAGTCGTTTGAAAATTTAAAAAATAAATTCCCATTGTCTCTTGCCTGCATCTAGGGTTAATGTTGACATTACATGAAAATAAAGTTAACGTTAACCTTGCTAATTGTGTTAAAACCCTGGCACTGTGCATCTTTTACTGAGAGATACTTATCAACAGTTCTGTGAATGTAACCTATTTGGAAGAGGAGAATTGGGAGAGGCAGGGAAACGGGGATAAGGAAACTTTTCTGAAGTAGTTTACAGGTTTGGCATTAGTTTTCTAAGCTACTTTGATACAACTTCAGTTTCATGTATGATAGAGTAAAAGGAGTCTGAAGATTTTTGTTGGAGTTTTGCTTACTAATTGTGTGGTCTAAGACAAGTAACTTAACAGTTTGGGAGCAGTTTCCTCAACCTTAAAAGAGTGTCAGTGGTTTGATTAGCGGGAATATGCTACGTAACTTTTTCAGTCTGTACATGCATATTCGGCTTCCCCACCCCTAACGGCTTGAGGTGGGACAGGGTGTTTCCAGGTGGTTCTGATCATGATCTTTTCCTCTTCCCTCCCCATCAGGAGATCCTTGAATACTCTTAGGCCAAAGGCTGGGTGAGTTATCTAACTTTATAAACTGTTGAGTATTTGATTTTTCTGCCAAAGATTTTTCTTTAGTCATAATTTTTTTTCTTAAGCAAAAAAGTAGTAAAACATAGGTTTAAACTGGGTAGAGTGGTGAATAATTTACCTTTGAGTTGTATTTGAAACGTTGTTTAGTTGAAATATTATGTCTAAACATGAGTGTGGCACATACATGTCAAATTCACTGTGTGTGGGCCTAGATGTTTAAGAATGAATACTTTCAAAGTCTTCCTGGGTTACGTGAAAATAGCTTATATGCTAATTAAACCTTTAATTTCTAATTTGGTTCACTTGTATCTCGGACCGCCTAGATGAGTTCCTCTAAAAATTAGACTCACCTGAGTCCCTTCTTTGCCTAAGATGTACTGTTTTCCCTGATTTCACTAGAATTTACCTTGAATCATCTGTGATGAATTTTTATTGCGAGTACTTAAGATATTTTATCATTAAATAATAATTATAGTAATATATAAATTATATAAATAAATCTTTTATTTATATGGTTGCTATAATATATACATGTAAATATACTTGAAGGTGAGTGTAATATAAAATTTGATGTCTGATTAGGTCATGAATATACATATATCCATGGTATTTTGAAGGATTGGGGGTTTGCTACCCCATTTTCTGGTGTATATTAATAATTAGAGTCAAGATCTCAGCCCTAGATGAGGTGTTATTTGAAATTGCTTAGGTGGGATGGATAGCCTATGCAGATCGGATTCTGTAAACCTCTTCATCAGGTATTTCCAAAGTTACCGTTGGGGAAATTCTCCCTTTTCTCTTTAACCTCTAAGATATCGTAACACGTGTTAAACATTAGAGAATTTCAACTAAGGAATACAAGAATTGTGCCCATGTGTTGGGTACATTTCAAAGGAGAGCTACACCACTCACATAAGACTTGGAAACAAGATAGTGAAAATGTAGTTTTCAATTGAGTTTATCAGTTACTAGGAAGATATATTAGGGGTAGCTAGAGGTTTGATGAGGATGTTGAGATCTGTGGAGAGGCTTGTTTGGGTCAAATTAACAGTGCTTTACCCATTTCCTATGGAGGAATGAAATGAGAGCCTTTTTGAAGAAGGGGAATGTTTCCCCCTCACGTGAAATCAAGTTGGAGAAGGTTCAAAGTATCCATTCATAGGGCTTGGTAATGTTTCTTGGAGTTTCGGAGATTAACACTTACATGTGTCTGAAAAGATGAGACAAATGCCCCTGCCTGAGCACAGAGTTAGGAAGCTGCATTAGGAGTGAACTGCAGTGACATATGTAGTGGGGGAAGGATGTATAAATTTGACGGTTGATTCTTGGGAAGAAGTTGGCCTGAAGCCATTTTGAAAGTTTTTCTAACCAAGAGGATCAAAGGTGGACCTCGGGAAGTGAGTGGAAGCCACCAGCAGAGAGGAATATTTCATGGCAGGGCAAGTTCAGTGTTCAGTTGGATGTCCTTTGAGAAATGGACAAATGTGTTCCTTCTCCCCACTCAGGATTTGTCCTCTGTCACCCAGAGGACTCTGCCTGTACATGACAGTGGTACCTTCCCCTTCCCCCATGTGACCCCTAAGGAGTCACAGTCTAGTGAAGGGGGAAGGACAAGGAGAAGAAAGCACTAACCCGGTCACCACTACAGGCTTTTTAGTCTGAAATAGGCTCAAGCTGGGAAAAGCGGAAGTTTCACCTTTCTATGAAGTTAGAGATTTTGATTATTATGTTAAGTGGACATCTTAACTAGTGAAATGAAAATATTCTTTTGATTAAAGGGAACTGGAAAGCTGTGGATACTTCCTAAGGTTTTATCCAGGAGCAGGGAAAGAACTAGCCCAGAGAAGGTTGAAAGACAGTGGGAGAAAGTTTTTTATTCTCACGAAGGAGCCTGACTTCTTTAAAGAAACAGTTATTCCGTAATTGCTTTGTCTCTGGCTCAGCTGTGGGATCTTGGCCAATGTGCTTAATCTGTGCAAAGCTTTGGTTTCTATATCAGTAGCTGAGCATAATATTAGTACTTATCTCAAATCTTATAGTGAGAAACAAATCTTATTAACACAGTGCCTGCCACAATGTAAGCAAATACTATGTTATTCATACTTTGGATTTTTACACAAATATCGTAACTCCTAGTTCAGTATTGGGCTCAGTTAGGTGCTCACTGATCTGTTCAGGTGAATTACCAGAATGACTGGGCTGAGGCAATAGAAATCAACAGGTTTCTGAGCTTGGGCTAGAAGAAAGTGGTGACCAAAAGCATAAACTTATCGGATTCCTTCATTCTGGCTGCTGGTCCCAGATCTGAGGAAGGAAGCTTCAGCTTCCCTAATCAGTCTCTTCTGACTCCTTTAATAGTAAACACAATAAAACAGCTTCTTAAACATACAACTAAACATGTAGCTATGAAAATAGGGGCACAAATCCGGGACTCTATGGGCCATGTATATAAAATAGTTTTAGGGGAAAAATAAAAAAGATTCTGGTAAAGTTCAAAATGGAGTCCAGTTGTTGAAGGCAGAGCTAATACTTGAAGGTCAGATTGCTCAGATGTGTAAATCCAAATGCCAGTTAATTATTTTCAAATAATCCAACATCAAAGGCACATGTGGCTGTGGATAATATGTAAACATTTGAAATCTCACAACCACTACTTTGGCTTTAAACACTGGGAAGGTGTTTAAATGGTACTTGAATGGTGACTATCCAAGAAGTAATAGCACTTTTGCTTTCTTTGCCTTTGTAACTTCCAGTGGTCTGAGGAAAATAAACCAATGTATTATGAAATTAAAGACAAATACTAAATTTCAGAGGAGTGATACAGGTTTAGGAAGGCTCTAAAAATGTGCAGATAGGTTTTGATAATCTCATAGACAAAAAGGCTTGGCTTGGCTTTGGCCTTTTTCTTAACTTTTAGTAAAATTATACAAATAAGTATCTGCATGCCAGGGAAAATAACCTCAGTTAATAAAACATCCAAAACAGAAGGCATCCAACTCACTATGACTTGTTCAACCACACAAATTGAGCTACAGTATATATAAAAAAATGAATATCCATGGTGCATTTTTCTGTTCTTTAAAAGAAGAAAAAGTACCTAGCTCTTTGATCTTCTTGTCTCCAGTCTCTTACCTTTTTAAACATGATTTCAAGGATGCTTATTTCTCCATACATATGTAATCAGTAGTATCTGGCAAAAAAACCTTCTGCAACTCCTTGTTCATTTTCCCTCCACAGCTTCATAGCTCTTAAATTAGAGATTAAAAAATAAAAAAAGAGAAAAATTCCAAGGGTGGGAGGCAAAGGATCAGTGCAATTCCATCTGAAGTTGAAAGAATATTTTGATATTTTTAACTAAGTGTCCATATTGGGATGTACAGTATCATTATCTTTTCATAGAATAAACTACTGCTTTGAGAAAATAACCCAAGTTTTGGAGAGCAGTAAATATTATAATTTTAGTGAAAATGTTGTTATAGAGTTCCATATTTTAAAACTTAGTTCTTTCCTGTACCCATCTTGTCTTCTGAAATTAAGTGTTTAAAACAAACTTGAAAGGTAATTTTGAGTTGACGGTATATTCACAGGCCATGTAGTCCTATTCCCCCATTTTATAACTGAATCTTAGATTAAGGTTCTGCATCAACTGGTAGGGCTGGGACTGGAAGATTAAAACCTTTGCGTACATCTTTAATCTCCATGATAAAAAGCAGTCCAAAAAAGTTAAGATTCTGTGGCAGTGTCTTGTTTTTGTTTTATTTCAAAGGTTTGATTTTTTGTGTGTGTGTGTGGGTGGGTCAGTTTTACAGAAGTGAGAATAGCTTAATTTGATAAAAATATTAGTCTTATTTAATGAAGGAATAGGAAATAATATTTTAAAATCATTTGTGTAAATTATCTCAATTTAGAGGAATAAAATCATAGTTCAAAAATGTGAGAGAACATTTATCTGGAAAAAGCCATAGGAATTATTATTAATAATCCTTTCCTTCTTTAGTAGATTATGGCAGTCTTTCTTAAAACTCATTTTTTTCAACATCTTCTAGATTCTAACTTTTGTTGAATTAAAAAAAACCCCACACAATTCTTAAGGGATTTGAACCAGCTTTCTTATTTTGATTATTCAGTTATTTTTAATAGTGCTGATTTTATAACTTTCAGTGCTTGATGTATTAAATATTTTATGTTCTGGTATATATATTTGAATGTTGAAATTCTGGTAAACTCAAGTAGTTCTGAATTACATGGTGTTTGTCAAATTTATTAACTACTTGGCATACAGTTTTTCTTAAATAGCTTTATAGGTGTTTACTGAATATTTACTGAATATTATAGAAATAATTGTTTATTCATTTATAATCTACATGATACTATAGATGTATAGAAATTCATTTGCCAATAAAAATCCCACCTGTGAGAAGTTTTATAGATAGGAAAATAATTGTTTAATAAATGATAATGAAATTGGCAATCTGTTTGAAAGGAATCAGATTGTGGATGAATTAAATCATTAATTATTTTAACTCTAGGCTGTATTTAAACTGTAATTAAAGAGGATATTAAACTTGTTAACTTAAATTATTTATAAGACATGATTGTGTTAACACTTGTTACTGAAATCAATACATTTTGGTATAAAGTAATGAGTTAAATAACTACTCCATTTTCTTTAGAAGCACTTGAGTTTTTATAAGGTTTAGAAATTTCACAAGTATTCATCCACTCTTCAAACTCCTTTAATTAAATTTCTCTTCAATCACCATGATTTAAAGTAAAACACCTTTTGCATTGGGTAAAAAATGATGCCCTTAATTTAACCAACCATGTGACAGACTTGATGTGAAACCAGGTAAGTAACAATGAAAGCTGCTATTAGTGACAAATATAAAACACATTGAATAGTTTCACAGGAATTTTCATCTGTTTAATGTATAGTGATGTTAGGATCATTGGGAGTATTTGAAGGGAGATTTGGGTAATAAAGGGTAGATGGTAGTTCATCCATGTTGGTTCCTGAAATTGGCTGTAAAATGCATCATGAAATAAATTTCTCCCATTTGCTATTTTGTCCCTAGGTATCTTTGATATTGTGCATGAGAATACCAGGCTGAAATAGTGGGACTTAAGTACTTAAATAGGTGATTCAGAATCAGATATTAAGTATAGGAGTTTGGAGCACCTGTAAATATTTTAAACATTGTGGCTAATATATCATAATATATTTAATGCATGATTGAAACTGGGTTGTCTTCTAGTAACAGTTCAAGAATCCAGACTTGGATTTGGTTCTTTTAAAATTACATTGTCATTGACTTGTAATAAATGTTGATTTATCACAAAGCAGTGTTCTTGCTAGCATAAATCATTATCACCATGATAGTACTTTCAGTCACACACATTAGAGATTTGATATTCTTATGTGTTGGGAGGATGTTGCACTCTTGATTTAAACAAAACTAGGCCATTAATGGTGAAAAATGTGGTTTATGGAGCCGGACTGACTGCATGCAAATCTTGGCTTCACCATTTCCTAGCCATGTGATTTTTGAATATATTAGCTATCCTCCCTGAGGTTGTTTGTAAAGTGACATATTTATACATCTTCAATGCCTTGCTGTGAGGGTTGAATGACTTAATATATATAAAGCACTTAGAATATTGCCTAGCACATTTGAATTACCCACAAAAATTAGCTACCAGCTAGTTTCCCCCCCTGCCCTTTTTGTCCTGCTGTAGTGCTTTTCAAATTTTTTTTTGCTAAATTCTCATCTCCTGCTTTCCCTTGCTAGATTCATATCTGTTGGGTTTATGGAAGGAACTGACTTCTGTAAGACTAAATTATGTGTGTATGTGTGTATGTGGTTATGTAAAATATGCAAAGGTGTGTGTATATGAGTGTCAGATAAGTAATATTTTGATGGACAATATATCAGAAGGATTTATAGGGTTTCTCTTTACTCTAAAAGCCGTATTCTTGTTAGAGGCAATTGTGTGGACTGCTCTACATATGTACTTAAACACAGTGTTTACAAACTTTGTTCAGGGACCGACACAGGACATGCACACCTATCATTGTGTATATTAGATCACTTGTTCCGAAAATTCTTGGAAGGTTCCTTTAATGACGACAAAGCTGTGAACCATAAGATGATAGGCAAAGAATTTTTTCCCCAAAGGGTACCAAGAATTCAATGTGGGAAGCTTCCAGTTTGGTGGTTAAGATTGACTGAAGGTTGCTTTTGCTACTTAATAGCTGTGTAATCTTACACACGTTACTTAACCAGAACTCCCTCTTCAAAATGGCTTGAATTTTACATTTCTCATAATTCATATAAATGCTTTAGTGTAATTTGGACAATGTTGCTTATAGTTAAAATGATTAAAACAGGAGCTGGCAAAGAGTGAACAGTGGAATATAAGATTGTGATTCTACATCTAACTCTACCTTTTGTCTCAAATGTTTGCTTTTGTTTTACAAAGGGAAGTAAGGAAAAAAAAAACCCACAATTATTTCCTCCTAGATTAACAGTTCTCTAAGAGCATCTCTAGTAGTGGACCAGTACAGCATCTTCATATATGAACAAGAGTTTTTTTTTTTTTCAATGAAAGTAGCATTTGCAAAACAGCTTGTGTTCACTTTAATTTGGAAACATTAAAAATTAATGTCAAGGTGTAAAATTAGGTTGTATCCCACACTTGAAATATTTTTTGATAACTTAAGCAAAAACCTCAATGTCACATGATCTATCCATTCCTTAAGTGTCTATTTACTTCTCAGTTGTTTTTTTTTACAGAATAATCTTCTTAATCAGCTCAACAATAATGAGAAACTGCCTTGGTCTTCAATTTTGCTTCGATTGTGGAAACAGCCTTGGAAGTATCAATTCTAGATATACCTAACCGCATCTTGTCTTGCCACAATCTAAACAAAAAGAACAGACCCTATAACAAGAATAAATTTCTTATTATAGGATAAAACAATTTATGACTTCCCCAGTGGCAGTTTGAAAAAATGTTGAGACTTTGGAAGATCTGTTAATCTGGGAAAAATAAAAGGACATGCTTATATCAAAAATATGTGCCCTTAAAGTTAATGTCAGCAAATGAGCCCCCAGATCAAACCCCAACCCAGAAAGCTTTGTTTATTCAATAAAAGGTTGACAAAATAGAAAAGTTTTATTCTACAAATATGCAGGTCCACATTTTATTAGTTTTTCAGAACATTAGATACTAGACCCATGTAAAATGAAAGGAAATGTGTCAGCTAAAAATGAAGAATTCTGAATGAGCAATTATTAAAGCTTTCATCCTCGTGATGGGACAGCTGCAGGGTTAGAGGCTCACACTAAGTCACTCAATGCTTACAGAATACCCAGTGTGTGCCGAGTTCTGAATAGTGCAGCAACATCTATGGAATATATTGAATAATCACAAGTCTCCTTTTAGGTATAAATTATTTTACATTGCCCAAGGATCTTTTCAAACAAGTAGAGGATATTATAAAATCAAGCATTTACTTGAAATTGGCTTTACTATTTGAAAACAAAATTTATTTGTGAGCTCTGCTTATAACTGTACACAATGATTGTTATGAAACTCCTTTCAGTTAAAAAAAACAAATGTTAAAGGCTTTATACAATATTCTGTCTTAGAAATACAAAATCTTTTAGAAACACTATAAGACATCTTGCTGGAGCAGTGATATTTAAAGATGGTTATAACAACTGCAGATATCTAGGGAGCTATAAAGAGAGTTAGGTTATTGTATGTACATTTTAAACCACATTCTGCCAAGGAGGATAAAAGCTTAAGAGAGGAGTGTTTTGGTTTTTTTTCCTCTTTTTTCAAAGGTGTGTGCTTGTAGGAAATGGAGAAAATCAATAAAAATTTATACTCATCAAAGACATGCCCAACATTGCCTTTTTTTCCTTCTCCTTTTCTGCGTTTGTATTGGACTGTAGAAAGACAAGGGAGTAGGAATGAGAATGGAATAATCTTCTGGCAGCTGGGAGTTGTACAGACTAGAGAACAAGGAGAGAAAAGCCTTCTGTCATTCAGGACAGAGCAAAATATAAAACTCAGATTCTGATATTAAGTAGAGGTGAGAATGGTGTACAAGGTATTTATCTTTTAAAGAAAAAATTTCTTTATAAAATTATATAATTTAAAAGTTAAAAAGATCCTGTGCTTAAAACTATGGAAAACACAGAAATAAGTTAACTATTTCAAGGGCAGACCAACATTAATTTTACTTCTTTGAACAGATCCTTACATGTTGCTAATTTGAAACACTTTTGCAATAGCATTTTAAGCTAATGATTAGGGAGTAAGTAGTAAACTCTCAATTTATTATATATTTGTCCTCTGTAACTTTGTATCCCTTGCTTCCTAATAAAATAACATTCCTGTTAGGCCCCATGGCTCTTAAAAAAACCGCCAGTGTTCATTTTTGTCTTTTTACCGTTAAATCTATTGGGGACATTCTCTACGCTTTTCTGGGTATTTAATTTTTTATGTATCTCTATTACCTATGTATTACAAATATGGTTTTTTTTTGCTTTTTAAATGATTGAGCACACAAGTCTCCTTTTTTTCCCTTTTTCAATTTCATTGTGATATAATTGACAAAATTGTAAAGATATTAGATTGCACATTATGATATACGTTGAGAGGATTCCTCCCTGTCTAGTTAATTACCACATCCATCGCCTCACATTTTTATCTTTTTGTGTGTGAGAACATTTAAGTTCTCCTTTCTTAGCAAATTTCAGTTATACAGTAGTGTTATACAATAGTGTTATCAACTGTAGTCACCATGTTATATATTAGATCCTCGTATCTTATTCATCTTATAGCTGAAAGTTTGTGCCCTTTTACCAACATTTCCTTATTTCTCCCAGCCCCTGGCAACCACTTTTCTACTGTTCTATGAGTTTGATTTTTTATTTAGATTTCAAATATGTGATGCCACGTAGTATTTGCCTTTCTGCTTCTGACTTGTTTCACTTAACATAATGCCTCAGGGTCCATCCGTGTTGTTGCACAGTGCAAGAGTTGCTTTCTTCTAATTGCTGAATAATATTCCATTCTGTATATACACATCTTATCTCTTCATCTGTTGATGGACACTTAGGTTGTTACCATATTTTTCTGGCCATTTAAAACATTGCTAAAGGGAAGGATTAAGTTCTGCCTCTTTGATTTTGTCCTTTAAATGTTTTCTGCTGCAGCCCTCACCCCTTTCACTAATTAAGTTGTGAATAATTAAGTTAAATAATTAAATGATTATTAACTATGAATAGCTCTTTTTTGATTTACAATTATAAAAGAACTCTAACCTGAATGCAGTTCTCTCAGGCATGGATGCTATATTCCACTTCTCCTATGTCTCTCAGTGCCAACAATAGTGACAAACACAACATTGGAAATAGAAATGAGGGCCAATCACTAAAATTATATTAAAATACTACATTGTAGTTACAAAAATACTAATTGTTTTGTTAATTAAATATAATCGTACTCTAGACTAAAAGGAGGGGTGAAACCAGTGGAAGATGCTTGGTATATTCTTTTGTCATATTTCTTATAGATTTATGAATAGGGCAAGTGTTCACAAGTATGGGGGCAGTTATGGGAATCTTATCAAAACATAATTGTTGGGATTGACATATACTAATATGTATAAAATAGCTAATTAATAACCTGTATAAAAAATAAAATGAAATTCAAAAATTCAAAAAAACATAATTGTATCAGAAAAAGCCCACTATACATACATTAAAAGTATCAAAATGTCATAGTAGGTAGTTGAGGGCGGTGGACATAGTAGGACAGTATCTTAAAAAATGAAAGAAACTTATGGAGGTATTTTTCTCTTATTTACAATAGTTTAGGGTATTATGGTTTTCCAAACAAAATGATAGGATGGTATGACCTGATCCTTTTACTTGATGTTTGTAATCCTACAGCCAGTCAGTACAAGGATCTCTTTTAAAAACATCTGATACCAGGCACTACCCATTTTCCCAAACATCTTTTATTAATGCTTTGATACTCAAGTTAATCTTTTCTGAAACTTGGATTTTTGTCTTCAGTTTTTAATTTGTTAAACTCTGGTATATCACCATTTGTCTGTGGCTTTCCAATTGTATTTTCCAACATCACTTTATAAATAATTTGCTACTTTTAAAATTTTACTCTGTAAATAATTTAATATTATTTGCATAGTATTTTCAGCATTCCAGGCGACAGTCAGTAGGGACTGAACATTAAAGAGGTTGAGCAACGAATATGGAAAACTAGTATTAAATGGGGAGATTTCAGTGATAATGGGTTTTACAGGTCACCAATTCACTTAT
This sequence comes from Delphinapterus leucas, assembly GCF_059928025.1. Taxonomy (NCBI): domain Eukaryota; kingdom Metazoa; phylum Chordata; class Mammalia; order Artiodactyla; family Monodontidae; genus Delphinapterus; species Delphinapterus leucas. Next base: position 65,066,836 of record NC_143137.1, on the reverse strand, counting down.
GAATATTTTTGGGTAGTTATGTTTTTCTATCCTACCTTATAAATTCAGGTATTTGGAAAACGAACGTTAGGGTAATGGGAGACGCTTATAAGTATTTGCAGCTAGAGGTATATAGAAAGTATCCTTAAGGACAAATAGTGACTTGACTAAGGATCAAGGGTGACACTCATGGAAGCTTCCTAACCACTGGTCTCAGAATTCTCTGCGGTTGGCAAGGTGGACAATAATGTCTCTGAAAGCATTCGTCTGTGAGTGCATGCCAACCATGTTTCAAATAATTTCACCCAGTCTGACACCTTCAACTACCATTCATTTCCTTTTCCTTCCCCCATTCTCTTACCTCTCCTCCTCTTTTGTGGTTGGTGCTATCTTTTAAAACAATGTCTGCCTGCTTTCTTTTTGAGATACCTTTATTTTTATTTCGAGAAACTTTATTTTTTGAGCAGCTTATGCTCATTGAAAAATTGAGTAGAATGTACAGAGACTTCCATATATCCCCCCTCCCCACCCCCTGCAGTTTTCCCTGTGAACGTCTTGCACTGGTATAGTACATTTGTTAAAATTGACAAATGAATGTTGATAAATTAACTGTATCCCACGGTTTATATTAGGGTTCACTCAGTTGTACCTTTTATGTGTTTGACAAATGTATAATCATATATTGGCAATTAGAGTATTGTGCAGAATAGTTTCATTGCCCTAAAAATCTTCTGTGCTCTGTTCCTCCCTCCCTATCAACTAATCCCTGGAAACCACTAATCTTTTTACTGTCTCCATACTTTTTTCTGTTGTAGAATGTCATATTGTTGGAATTATACAATATATAGCCTTTTTCAGGTTGGCTTACTTAGCAGTTCTCTTGTTGTATTTCCATTCTGACCTGTCACTCTTTCTTTTGCTGAGGTCTTTACACCTCTTCCAGTGGTCTTCATGAAAGGAACTTAAATGATCCCATATGTGCTCTTTCATTTATGTGGCCTGCATCTGGTCTATGGAAAATCCTGATAAATTCATTTTCTTGAAAACTGAGTACCAGCTGACTAGTGAGAATGACCTCTCCATTGTGCCTTTCATCAAAAAAAAAGGTAGCCAGGTGTTTGACCTTAATCTGGAAAATGCAAAGCTGATAAGCACTCATTCAGTGGATCTCTTTCCCTTCCTACAGCTCTTCTTTATTGATTTGGAGTTGGGAGACAGGGCTTCCCAGCCCTCCATTCTTCAAAATGACTGTACTTTAAACCTTCATCAGTGTGACTGAGGGGTTTAAGAGTCATTGCACTGATTTGTGGTCCCCATAATAAATCCTTATCTAGAATCTTACTTTGGAAGCTCAGTTTAACATTTTGTAGCAGGAGCAACTCAGAACACATTTTTTCTTCAAATATTCAGAGATTTATCAGGAATCCCTCTACTTTTTCTTTTTTGTGCCAAAATGTCACTTAAGGAGTGACTTTCCCAGACCCCTCAATGTCGTATTTCCTGTTTTCATCTGGACACCATCTAATTGACAGTTCTAAAATATGTGGCAAGTAAATAAAGCAAAACTACCAGATCACATGTTTGTGACATATATACATCAAATGCAAATAATATACACTTAACAATTTAGCTATGAGAGGAATGGATCTTGGGATTCTTAAATAAAAAAAGGTAGGGAACTAGGAGTTCTTTGACTCCAAGAAAGTGCTCCTCTATGAAATAACCTTAAGAAATTAGTTTATAAATTATTATATATACATCAACAATTTTTTAGATTTCTATACTGTTTTCTTTAGATTGCTAAGTATGAGAGCATGACCTACTTTCCTCCAACTTGTGCCTCATAATGGGTATTTGCTCTATTTTATACACAACTATTTTCTCCTAGAGTTACTCTTCTACAGAAAGCACTTCCAAAATTGACTCATTAAAAACAGTTCTGCGAATCTTAATCAAAGATTCATAGTTTGTATTCATGTAGTTCACAACTTTGTGAATTGCCAATTTTTGTTGAATTATTTACATAAAAATGAATACATTTTAACTGTTCATTAATTGGCAGTGTCTAATAATATCTTCTATTTGCTACTTGCCTTGCGGACATTAAGAAAATGGTTCTGAAATTCAGTTGGCATTTTGGGAGGCTGGCCTAGATAATCCTATTTCTGGAGAATCACTGATATATGCCAGAACATACTTTAAAAATCTCTTCTTAAAGTTACATCACTGTTTTCCTTAATCCTTAATTCAGTCCATGGACTCTATTTTTGTTTTAAATTGTTTGCCTTCTAACAGCTAATAATCTGGAAAAACTTAGGCTAACACCAGCCAACAGAAGGAAAACTCAGTAAACATGGTGTGACATAGCAGATAAGAGCATAGAACTATAAAGCCAAACTGAGGGATATGAATCCTTTTTTGTCATCTCCTGAGTTACATTGAGTAGGTCTCTTAAACTGTCTGTGACTTAGTTTTCTTTTGTATAAAAAACGAGTAATAGCACATATCTTGTAGGGTAAAAATGAAGATCAAATGAGTTAATACATGTAAAGAGCTTCTCAGTGCCTGGGACATGAAAAGCACTCAGTAAATGTATGTGTTTTAGTATTTGTAAAATAGTTAGAAATCCTATTTGTCTAGCAGTACCAGGAATCATAGCATGTTCAATTTTTTTCCACATAAAGAATAAATGAAAGTTAATCAATTGAACTTCTGTGATCACCATTTGCACCAACCTGGCTTGAGAAACTATTGGCTTATGAAACTAAAAATAATCAAATCAAATCAAACATAGGACACGAGAATTTAAATTGACAAGGTCTTTTATTTTAAGAGGCATTGGCTGTGGTTCAAACCATGTGGAAAAGTGTTCAGAAATGTCCTTTGTTCATCGGGATGTTTAATCCTATACCGTAGGGAAAAAAAAAAACAATAGTTCTCAGGAAGCATATATACTATTCTGAAAAGAACTTATTCGCAAAAGAAATAGTGTCAGCTTCCTGATGGGCTTCTGGAGTTTGGTTCCCTCACTTGCCTCTCTAGAGGGGCCTCTGTTTGAACCCCTAACACGAACGAGGTTCTGTGTAGTGCCAGAATCTATGGCTAAAAGCTCGTGCCCTTGATCTTTTGCTAGCTTAAATTACCTTCTTTGATTTTGGAGCAAATTATTCTGAAGGCTTACTCACATTCCAGCATCCTATTTACTTTCCTTTTACATGTTTACCTTTTTCCTGGTTTGTTCTTATAAATCTAGAGGTGCAAACCACAGGGAGTGTGGGTGCACACTGAGCGTCGCAGTGAGGGAGAAGGTGAAATGTTTTCCTAGTTCTCTGCAACCAGCCCCTGCAGACCTCCAGCCAATACCCACACTATACAGAAAGCTTTGAGGATAAAAATTCGAAGTGAGATCCAGAAATTGTTTAAAAAATGTCTCAAGCGACTGAGTTGATAGTTACTTTTCCTATATTAATGTAACTTTAAAATGGCAAATGGCTTCTCCTCATAGGTATCTTTTTCTAATATTGTATATTTCATAAGTTATAACGTATATGGTCAATAATGTTACACATTTAAAAAATAACTGACACTCAAATTCCAATAGTGACCATAGTTCTACATGGATCAGTACTAAATCTCTCAGACAAATTAGTCTTTACATTGACCAAAACAAAGTCATTATATGCATATTAGGTGCCACAACATAAATTGAATTAAGAGGTGAGTGAAGAACATACAGCTTTTTTTTTTTTTTTTTTGCGGTACGTGGGCCTCTCACTGTTGTGGCCTCTCCCGTTGCGGAGCACAGGCTCCGGACGCGCAGGCTCAGCGGCCATGGCTCACGGGCCCAGCCGCTCCGCGGCATGTGGGATCTTCCCGGACTGGGGCACGAACCTGTGTACCCTGCATTGGCAGGCGGACTCTCAACCACTGCACCACCAGGGAAGCCCCATACAGCTTTTTATACTACTTGATATATGATACTTTCAGCCTTAATTCTCTACCACATTTTTACTGTTATCAAATTATTCCAGTGGCAAAACCATCAGCCGTCTGCTCATTAAGTGAAATAAAACAGGTAAAATGTCCTGTACAGTGTGTGGTGCATAAAGGGGTTCATTAAATATTATATTCTTACCTCCTTCAATTTTTATCCTTCAAAATGGGATATTAAGAATTTAATCAACTCCTTGATGTATATATAAGACTAGTGAGGGACTTCTCTGGTGGTGCAGTGGTTGGGAATCCGCCTGCCAATGTAGGGGACACGGGTTCGATCCCTGGTCTGGGAAGATCCCACATGCCCTGGAGCAACTAAGCCTGTGCGCCACAACTACTGAGCCTGCGCTCTAGAGCCTGCGAGCCATAACTACTGAGCCCGAGTGCCACAATTACTGAAGCCCGCATGCCTAGAGCCCACGTTCCGCAACAGAGAAGCCACTGAAATGAGAAGCCTGTGCACCGCAACGAAGAGTAGCCCCTGCTCGCCGCAACTAGAGAAACCCTGCACAGAGCTACGAAGACCCAACGCAGCCAAAATTAAATAAATAAAAAGACTAGCAAATTTGGTGATGGAATCAGGGACTAAAAGCTGCCTTATGATGTAGCTGGTTTATTCACTGAGTGGGGAGTTGGACGGAGATTACAAATTCAAGAAGTACTAAATGTTCTGTAAGCATTTGATTTTAAAAAAGAGGTCCCTCCCTCTTCTGCCCATATAATTCTGGGGGGTATGAGTGTGGGAAGTATCCTTTACCAAATTTCCAAGTTTACCTTAGACTTCGTCACAAAAGGAGATCTCATTTTATTCTTCAGGAGGTCCAATACTGTTGGAAAAGATGTTCCAGGGTTAGTTGGGAATGTAGACAGCCAAGTTTGGACAGGGCAGTACCAAGAATATTACACATCTGTAGTTTTTGAACTTGAATCCCTTACTTCTCCTTGTCTCTGTCCCTGCTTTGTAATTCTTAGAAAAACTGCCTTCCTAGCTGAAATGGTCAGAAATTGCCCTTTAATGACTTAGTCATTGCTTCACGGCCTAAAAGCTATTATACTCCTATATAAAAGGACTCATAATTATATATGAGTTAATTTCTTTAACTTTGCAAACTTTAATATAGGGGATCCAAGAGTTAAGAATTCTTGTTTTCTAATATTTGAATTTTATGGGTTCCCCTTCTAGAAAGTTTAATCATTTTTTTGACTAGAATTTTGTTAAAATTAATCATCTTCAATATAGGTAGAACTAGTTACTGTATTAGTGTGAATGGATGGAGTAGAATGAATAACGGTAAACTCCCACCTGGAAGCTTTCCTAACTAGAAGCCAAGCATCTTCTGGGCATACCTGCTTGTCTGGGATTTTGCACTAGGATTCTAGTTAGTCATATTGCTGTTTTGTTTTGTCCCCACCCACCTCAGTTTTCCCCTCTCTACCACTGCCAGTGCGATTATGGTCATATCATTACCCTATTTTAGAATTCACGCACCAACTGGGTATTTGAGTCATTAGGGAATTCTTACTTTTTTTTTCCAGTTTGCTATTGGTATTGTGGTCATATTACAAAAAAGGAGTTCTTATTTTGTATTTATGATAGAAATGCAATATAAGTTAATTTTCTTAAGAATGATATGTGCTTTTTATTTGCTTTGTACTTTATCTTCTAGAATTAGGTGCTTTTTTAAAAATAGGCATTATTACTATATGAAAATCCTTCAATGGCATCTCATTTTTATGTTTATAATATTTCTTAACTTTTTAACAGTGTTAAAAGCCCTACCTACTTTTCAATCAGATTGTTTTGCATTTACTCACAGTCCTGTATTCCAGATATATCAAGGTATTTGCTGTTGAGTTTTTTGATCCAAGACCCTTTTTAGTCCTGTGTATTTGTACTGTTCTAAGTTGAATACCTTCTTCCTTCCTCAGTGTTGCTAACTCCTGCTCTTCCTTAGTAACCAGTGCATATATATATTATTGAAATTTGACTGTATCATACCTCATGGTACATATTCTGGCCCTCCCCACCTCTTTTTTAGACAGTGAGCTACTTGAGAGCCGATATTGTTTCCTAGCTTTATCTGGAGCGGCATATAGTAGGTACTTAAGTGCTGTTAAATGAATGAATACATTTGTAGCCCCAAATCATTTTCTCTTAGCCAGTGGACCTTCTTTACCATGTTTAACTCTTGGAGGAAAAATGTTTCTAACTAAGAACAAAATCTGTATACTTGGAACTGAGGCAGATCATGGGGTTGAGACTTAGATTTCCTCCTTTCCTCTTCCTCCTTTATTGCCCAAATCTTCCTCCACACTTCCCCTAAAAAATTCAAAACTGGAGGTTGGGACAAATGACATGAATTCATTCATAGATGCCCTGTTAAAAACCAAAACCAAAACCAAAACCCTCAATGCCTCTCCATATTTTTTAGCATTAATGACCTTCCGTCTGTCATTTCTTTTTTTTGTTGTTGTTTTTTTGTTTGTTTTCAAATTTCATCTTTTTAATCAACTTGGTGAAAGACATCCTAAACGCTACATGAAACACAACAGAATATTTGTTTCTTCCAGTATTAAGAAAAAAATGACAGACAGATATTTTTAAGAAACTTCTATATAGTCAAGGCAGAGATCTGGAGTAAAAAACACCTCTAAATAATCATGTTCTTCATTTCTTATAGTTACAGTTAGAAATTGCTTCCTAATCACGATTAAACATTGTGTACAGGTGTTTAAAATGTTCCTAGATGCACATTACTTAAAAAAATCAGTATGGGCAAACATTTTTTGCTAGAACCAACATTCCTGAGAGCCCCAACTAAAAAACTGGTAAAAAAATATCCAGACTCCACAAATGTCTCAGAATTTGTCTTTAAATGGGAGAAAACTTAAAAAAAAAAAAAACACATGGAACTTTATGAAAGGTCTTTAACAAGCTACCTTGGGAGCTCTACTCAAAAAAAGAAGTTGATGTAACTAAAACAGATGTTTCAGTGCAGCTCCAAAAATCTTTATAAATACAGCCATTTGGAGGGATGGTGCTGGATCAGAAGAAGTTTTATTCCTTGTGTATCTACCTTAGGTGTACATGCCTCATCTCAGTTGTCATAATTATCCCTGTAATTTCCTCCTGAGTAGTGGTCATAACCACCCTGGCTTCTGCCGCCATAGTCTCTGGACCTTCCATATCCATATCCATATCCTCCAGGTCGGCTGTCATACCTGCCACTTCCTTAGCCCTGGTCCCCACCACCTCTAGAGTAGCTGTGACCACGCCCATAGGCCCCAAAGGCACCCCCTCTTGTTCCTTGGGCCAACTTGCCCGCGTGGTCTCCACGGATCTGACGACCGTCCAGAGACTCTCCATTCATGGCTCTCATGGCATCTGAGGCATGCTCTGGATTGGTGAAGGTGATGAAGCCAAAACCCCGGGATCGCTGAGTCTCCCAGTCCTTGACAACAACCACCTCAGAAATAGGTCTGAAGCTGCTGAAGTGGTCTTCCAGAGCCTGCTCATCAGTGTTGAAGTTGAGCCCTCCCACGAAGAGCTTCCCTTCTTCAGAGGACATGGCGGTAAATTCAAGTCCTGGAAATTAAGTAAAAGGCCGAAGAGACAGCTACTGCCAAGAAGCCGAGAGACTGGGCTGTCATTTCTTTTTGTAGGCTAGACTAGAGTATAATTCACACAGATTTCCCTATTCACAGGAGTATCTGGAATGCATTTTTAGATGAAGTTAATATCACAAATTGTGGCTATCAGTTTTGATATTATCAAAGAAATATTAAAAAGAACTTGTCTATCTTTAATGCAGATTATAATCTTACAGCACAATAGTAAAATAGTGTCTCACAAGGGAGCTCTTTATGCACTGCTGCATTGGAAGTTTATTTGAAGAAGTGGAAGAATTTGATCACTCTTTGGAAATCAATTCAGCTATTTCTCATGACTAAGTTTCCCTTATGCTTAGAAAGAAAGCCTTTATTGTTTTCCCTCAAAACAGTGCTGTTTGTCTACTATTTTATCTAAGGAACATTTTGTCAACCAAAAAATAATTCCTCATACAAGTGCAGATTCATTAGTGTAATTTAAATTAATTCTTGTCAAATATAGTGAGTTTGAAAAATGAAAACGTGTGGCTATAGAATAATGAAAAGGCATTTTTCTCAGGTTGTTTTTCTGCCACACTTAGGAAGTGGGGAAGAGGGAAGGAGAAAGTGAGAATGAGAGGGGGAATGGGAGGAGGAGGTGGGGAGGGGGAAAGTACTCCATTCAGTTGTAACTATTCAGAAGGTAAAAAGGTAAACGTGCATTTCCTTTTTTTAATAATTGAAATTTCCTCTGTCTTTATATGCCTTTTGAAAAATTATCAAACATTGTAGAAGTAATTTTTTTTATTTTTTTAAATTGTTTTGGATGAAGTAGAAAAGAATAGCTTTATTGCTTTGCCAGGGAAAGGGGGCCACAGTGGGCTAATGCCCTCAAAACCATGTGTCCCAACTTGGAGAGGCAGTAAGAAGTTTTATAGCAATGGTTCAAAAAGGGCGTAATCAGTTCGTGGACATTCTTCTGACTGGTTGGTGGTGAAGTAAGTGGGAGTACGCATCATCAACCTCTTGGTTCCAACTGGTCTGGGGACTACATGCTTGTGGGCAGCATACCGTTATCTTCTCCCACCTGGTGGGAGTTTCAGTATCTGGTGTCTGGACTTACTGAGGCTCAGGTTCTTTGTGTCTCAGCACAGAAGGTATTCAACGGGAGGCAGAATGATAGGCAAGAAGTGGATTTATTTAGAGAGAAACACACTCCACAGACGGAGTATGGACCATCTCAAAAGGCAAGAGAGGCTAGAAGTAATTTTTAAAGTATTGGATGCTTATGGCTCTTAATACCTTGCCTTTGCAGAGGCATAAGTAATAATTTACTCAGTAACAAGCAATAACATCAAAAAAGGCGTTTCATTTACTTAGAGCCTGGATAGTATACACGCTGAAAGCCTTTAACGTTTTTTTTACTTTTTCTTTACTTTATTAAAGCATTATGAAATTTTGAATATATATCAGCTCTGTGCCAATCTCAAATTTGTTTACTTAGTCGTTCTTATTTTTTCCCTTGTTAAACATGCGTTTCTGAGGTCTAAATATCGACATCTGATGGGAAGTCTGATATAGTAATGATAGCTTCATTAAATCACTGATAACATAATGCCTGGGATTCACTTTCAATGGCTTCAAGATGTCTCATGTTCTTGTAGCTGTCTGAATTTCTATATAGTTTATTTTCCTTCATAATGCCAAAAGAAGACACACAACCTATAGTAGTAAGCTACTTGAATGATCTAAGTTGTTTGAACAAGCAAGGAGACATTTTTCTTTTGCTGATTCACTTCATGTTCTATGGAGTTGGGCACTTATATTTTTCTATCAATAGTATAATTTTTTAGAAAATTAACATGAATAATGTGCAGCGATGGAAAACTTTTCCCTGCTAGGTTCTTTGGCTGGTCTAATAAATTAAATTGATATAAGACAGACTAACAGAAGAAACAAATTTAATTATGTACATATGGGAACCCCACAAAGACATGACACTTAAAGGCAGTCAGCCAGTTGAGATTTACATGCTATCCTGAGCTAAGGGTAGAGATATGGGTCTGGGGCTTCAAAGGGGAGAGGGGTGATTCACAGGAGGATGAGAAGAGCAGATGTTTGGTAATCACATATTTGCCCTGCTATGTAGAGGAGTCTTTCAGGTAAAGTTACCTCTGGTAATCACTCTCTCCTGGATTCAGCCCCCTATCCAAATTCTTTTAGGCAGTTAAGAGGGAGGCAAAAAGCTCTTCCTGAGTCTGCTGGTCTTGACTGCCTTCAGCCCCAAATAATTCACCTGCTAAAGTGGTGCATTTTAGGGTGGCATATTCTGCTCCCTTCACATATCTGCTTCTAAAAGCATGGAATCTAAGAATAAATTATTCCAGATTAGACATGTATTAGTGTTAAAGAAAACTGAATTTGAGTTACATTTCCCATAATTTCTATTTTTCAAACAAAAGCCAACTCTAAATATTTTATTGAATTATTTAAAATGTATAATAATAATTTAGATTTTTCTTCCATTTTTATTGAGATAATAATTGACATACAGCACTGTAACTTTAAGATATACAGCATAATTAGTTGACTTACATCATGAAGTGACTATCACATTAAGTTTAGTGAATATCATCTTCTCATGTAGATACAAAGTTAAAGAAATAGAAAAAAGTTTTTTTCTTACTATGAGAACTGTTAGGATTTACTCTTAACAAATGTCATATAGAACACACAGCAGTGTTAATTGTTTATGTTGTATATTACATCTCTAGTACTTATATATCTTATAACCAGAATCTTGTCCCTTTGAGTGGCTTCATCCAGTTCCCTCTCCCCCACCCCCATTATTTAGATTCTTGAAAAAAAATCTTTTAAAAAATATCCTTTTACAAATATCAATCTTCTAATATATGTGTATACATGTATATAACATAGTGTCACATTGCTTGTAGTAGTATGAATGAAATTTCATGAAAATTCCTGGGAAATGAAAAACAAATGTTACTGAAGTTGAGTGTATATAATCAGAATGACAAAGTAAGAAATTATTCTTTTTTAATGTGGAAGGAGACAAAAATGTATTAAAAGTCCAAGGATCAGGGCTTCCCTGGTGGCGCAGTGGTTGAGAGTCCGCCTGCTGATGCAGGGGACACAGGTTCATGCCCCAGTCTGGGAAGATCCCACATGCCGCAGAGCGGCTGGGCCCGTGAGCCATGGCCGCTGAGCCTGCGCGTCCGGAGCCTGTGCTCCGCAACGGGAGAGGCCACAACAGTGAGAGGCCCATGTACTGCAAAAAAAAAAAAAAAAAAAAAAAAGTCCAAGGATTAAATATATATTATGTAAATTGTTAAATCTGAAAGTACTTTGAGTATTCTCACTATATTTTAATTTCCTAAAACATTAAAAAAAGTTGAACAAGTCAGTTACTAAGAAATTCAAAATCATTTTTTCAAGGGTAATATTAAAAGATCAATTAAAATGGTATTTGACAATATGGGAGATATAACATTATTTAGAAAAATAATAGTAGGCTTGAGTCATCTAGCTTTGCCATCTCTACTTTCCTTATTTCCCTCCATCAGCCTTCTCATTCACTTTTATTTTAAAAGCCTTTTGCACATAGATGTCTACTACTTTCTCCCAAGATGTGCCACTGTCCTAGGTGACTTTAATATCTAACCTGGTGAACCAACACTTCTTTGAATTTCTCAGTTCTAATGATTTCTACCTCCCATCCATGTTAGCCATCAATTCTTGTGGCCATATAAGAGGAGATACTAACATTAGAAATAGAAAAACGATGTCTTTTTAGTTCATAGTTTACTTCTGCAGCATCCCATTTGCATTCTTCTAGCTATAGTCCTCTATTTCATTTTATTCATTCCTCCCTTGGAGATCCAAGGCCATTTGTCTTGACGGTTCTCTTTCTGGAGAACCCCCTTGGAAGCCAAAATATTGCTAGTAACTAGCAACAGTAACTAGTTTAGCCTAACCTAAGCTGGTCCAGTCTTTTTCTTTCACAGAATATTTGTGGAAGGTTGGGAAAAACCCTTGGTGTTTATTATTGGATGTGACTGAAAGGATATGAGGCTAAGGTTTCTATGGCCATTTGCTCTGTAGGAAACACTTTGACACCTATTGTACCTGGGAATGAAACCAAAAAAAGCATGTTTTATACCCAAGCATGGAGATATTCCAAGTCCTGATATTTGAGCCCTGGGTCTTCTGGCATTAAGCTAACTCATCCCTCGGACTTTTCATTTACTTGAACCAGTTCATTACCTTTTCCTTTAACCACTTTTGTTTCTGATACTTATATCAGCCATTCCTCACTGATAAAATCTGTAACCTTGATTTCAAATCTCATTTTCAGACCATAACTTTATCTTTCCAGCTTTCGGTCATATTACTTCACTTCTTTAACTTCTGAAATTGCTGTTCCCGTGACTCTTTAATGCCTAGGTAGATCTTGGCACATAGTATGTCTTGATAGATATCTGTCAAGTAAATGAGTGAATTGAAGGAGTTAGTGATATGACTCTTCTATTTAACTCTCTCCTCCAGTTTTTTTTTAATCTCATTTATATATGACATAACCACTTTCTTGGCAATACCCTCTACTCCACTATCCACCAGTTTTCATCTCATCTCCTTGGTAAAACATTAATTTTTCATCAGTCCAACTGTCCTGTCTTCTCCATGATGCCACTTTGGCTGCTAAGCACATAGGACCATGCCACCCACTTTTGTAGGAAATGAACTCTATGACAAAGGAACTCTCTAATTCTCACCTGCGCACCTAAAATTTAACTTGACATCATACTTTCTCTTTCCCTTCTGATACAGTGAACAGCGTGATTCTTCTAAGGTTTGTTCCTCCATCTGGGCTCTGGGTTCCATGTCTTCCCAGCTGGTTTGGGGTCTTCTGTTAATCAGTTATTCCTTCCTAATACTATATCTTTAACCTCAACCTTGCTATTTTTACTTTCTCATACATGTTTATTTTCTTTTTGTTTCTCCTTCAAATTCACATTCTCTTCTAATTTTTTTCCCCTCTCCCTCCTCTTAGCCAAACTTCTTGGAAGAGTTGTCAGCATATCTTAACCTGAATTTTTTCACCTGCCATTTTATTCAGTTCAGTGAAATCTGGGTTACTCCTATGTTCTTAACTGTTAATGTGCTTCTCAAGAAAACCTAATAAGCTTTCTCCACCATCTAATAGACCTCGCAAATGAAATACTAGGCACTTTTCATTTTACTTTTGTTTTTATTCTCAGTTGCTTAGGAAAGCCTTCTTTGATACTATAGGCTATATTTGATCTCCCTCTCATAAACTGCTATAGCTTTCTGTAGTTTAAATTCAGTTTCTTGATCTTGATAATCAGTTTCTTGCTATAATTACACAGAATAATTGTATATTTGCATGATAATTTGACTAATACCTTCCTCTTCTACCAGCTTCTATATGCTATGAGAGAAGAGACTATGCATATTTTGTTCATCCTTTTAGCCACAGCCGCTCGTGTACTTCTTGCTACATAGAATTGATTAAATATTTTTAAATGATTGTAGAGAGATTATCTAAGTCAATATGGTAGGCAGAATAATGGCCTCCATAGATGTCCATGTCCCAACTTCTAGAACTTGTGAATATGGCATTTTACATGGCAAAAGGAATTTTGCAGGTGCATTTAAATTAAGGATGTTCAGATGGGGAGATTATTCTGGATCATCTGGGTGGGTAAAATGTAATAAAAACAGTCCTGCTAAGGGAAAGAGCAAGGAAGAGAATCACAAGATGTGACAAAGAGGGTGGAGTGATACAGCTACAAGCCAGGTAATGCAGGTGGCCTCTAGAAATTAGAAAATACAAGAAATGGTTTCTCCCTTACAGCTTTCAGAAGAAATGCATTTCTGTGGACACCTTGATTTTAGCTTCGTGAGATCCGTTTCAGACCTCTGTCTCCAGAGCTGTAAGATAATAGATTTGTGTTTTAAACCACTAAATTTGTGGTAATTTGTTATAGTGGCAGTAGGAAGCTAATACGTGGACCAATTGGATCACATCACTCTTCTGACTAATACCATCAGAGACATGTGTTCTCAAATTTCCAGATTCTTCACATGAATGACATGCAGCATCTAAAATTGGCTCCTTTTAATTGCATCAGCCTTATTTTGATCACATACTAATAACCTTAGTAGAATATTACAATTATAAAAAACTTCAAGCTCCCCCAATAATTACATTCTCCTTTACCTTAAATCTTTGCCTGTTCTGTTCCCTTGGCCTCAAAATTCCTCCCATCTGACCGCTTTCTCCAAAATCGAGGATATATGTATAGTATAACCAGAGGATATATTGCATGGTCATCTCATTATTTATAAGGTTCATATAATTTTTTTTTTGGCTTTTTAAAATCACTGTTTTTTCCATTTGGTAGAGGTTTTTTTTTTTTCCCATACAAATATTTGCCACAATTTTTAATTCCCCAAAACCATACATAAACGATAAATACCATGCTATTAAAAGTGTTAAATTTGTACAAAAATACCTTAAAGTTTAATACTTGTTTGTTACAAATAAAAATACATATTTAAGTGACTCGTGATCTTTTTTTTTTCCTTAACATGATTCTGCTTTATACTTTCTTGCCCTGGTGGTTCTGAGCTATGATTGAAATAATACATTTCTTTGCACAAAAAAGAAAGGTGAACTTTTTCCTTAAACAAAGGACACAGTGTTCAAATGCTTTACCTAAGCAGTTGTTTGAATTATTGACCAAAATAAAAATGGAAAATAATTGTTTCAGTATGGAGATTCTACAATTAATATACAGATCTATTTTTTTATATTCACCAAATAACAGTTATTAGTGTAACTATTCAAAATATCTGAAAAAATGAAAACAGTTGCTGACAAACATTAAAAGCAACTGTCACAATTTATTGCTTTGAGGGATGATAATAATTGGCAATGTATTTTGTGAAAAATGTATTTACAATTTCAGTAAGTGGCATGGCTCAGAACAAAAGACAGTCCAGTGTCATTTTTAAGTACATGTGCTGTACACCCCTCAATATAACCAGTTTTCAAAACATGTCAAGCAGTATGAGTTTGATTTGCCTATCATTAAGATAAACTTCATTTTAATAGACTCTTCATTCTCTCTCAACTTCTTAGTCTTGAATTTTAAAAATAACTAATTCTCAGTGTTGCTAAACACCCTAATTCATTATCAGAGATTTTTCAGCTATTAAAAATGTTTCCTTAAAAAGAAAACAGGTCACAAGACATACCCTGTTTGATAATTTGTTGCATAGGGAATAGCATACATCTTAGTTAAAATCATTCCTATACTTGGGCAAAACATTTACCACCACCTATTACGGTCGCCTACATGCATCATTGCTGAAATGTTGTAAGATGATTTTATACCTGTACCCCTCCCATAGCAGCAGTTCCAGCAGTTGACCAAACTAGTTCTCCTAGTAGAGCCAGCTTTATGAAAAGCCTGTTGGTTAAATTCTTGCACGAATGACTTCGTAGTAAGAAACTGATTTCGAAGCGAATTAAGGAAAGTATCATAGAGAACATGTTCAAACAGACATTTCTCATTTTAAAAAGGGATAGGAAGATGGACTTGTAAAATATTTCCTCTGATGTTAATTGTAGAGAGGGGTGGCCTGCCTGTTTTTCTTTTTCTCTACCCTTGGGCTTGGCAGGGGTTTCCCTGTCATATACCACAGTGATAACCATAAAGAAACCTCTTCAACTTGAAAGGGGAAGTGAACATGAGCCATGAGATTTAAAAGACCCCTGTGCTTGCAGTTAATGCCACGTGATTATCTGTGCTTCAAATGTCACAGAAATCTTAAAGGGAATTTTTTTTAGCGCCATGTAGATACCGTCTTTTGTCCTGCTTTATAATTATAAAGCGTCGCTATAATGTATTAGTGGGTTCCTGTATCTCCAAATTACCACTGTGGCTCGACTGTTGGAATAAAGCACTGTTCTGTTCACTCCATTCTCCTCCTGGTAGAGTCGGCTCTATGGACTTCTGTGAAGCCAGGGGGTTTCTACTAATAACCCGGTCCAGCTTATTACCAGATTCTGCTATGAGAGGCACAACAAGGCAGTAGTCAAAGTCTCTCTTTCGGTCATGATTAACCTGTAAGAGCCTATCGTAGGGTTTAAGCCACCAAGATCTGGCCCAGCTGGGCGAATATTTTTGACACATACTCCTTTCTCCAGCAAGCCGTTGGCTATACTGAACCCGAAGTCCTCCATGTCAGAGCCCTTGTACAAGGTCACCAGATCACCGGTTTATCGTAAAATGATACAACTCAGACACAGCCAGATGGAAGTGTTGCTTTGGGGCAAATTATGTGGGAAGGGTGCGGAGCCTCCATGCTCTCTGAGTGCACGACTCTCCGTGCATCCCCACGTGCTCACCAACCTGGAAGCTCCTGGAGATCCATCCTTTTGGGTTCTTATAGAGGCTTCATTATACAGGCACAACTGTTTAAGTCATTGGCCTTTGGTGATGGATTCATATAATTTAAAAATAATATAACTTTTACATTTGTCTATCTGTTGAATATCCTAAACTGGGTTGATATCTGAGATATAATCATGATAAGTAAAAGCCAGAAGGACTTGGGGCTTATCAAGCCCAACCTTCTTATTTTATCCATATAAGGCAGCTGAAACTGAGTCATCATCAATGATGTGACTGATACATTTTGCCAGACTGAGGGCGGTAAAGTGAGGGAGATGATAAACCAGCTATCATAGCCTCCTGCATTATTTTTGGAAGAACAGAACAGAGAGGGATAAATAAACTTTCTTATGAAATACACATACACACCTCTGGCAATTTTGACAGCTCAAATATTATGATAAATATATAGAAGAATTTCGGGATTGGAGTTTTTCAATTGTCATTCTTGCATAATTCCGCCTTGACTGTAGTGGAGATGGTGATGATAAAGATGATGAATGGTGATGCTGGAGGTCCCGATTCAGGGGTGGCTTCAAATTTTGAATGACCTAAATTAAAGCTAGAGCAATTTTAGGAGGCCTCTATAGAAAATATATCTATAATCACACAAATACAGATTTACATTTGAAATGATTATTTAGACTGAGAAAAGAAATCAGAGTTGTATGTCTTCAGAAGCTGGTAGATACCTTGGCCATTGCAACATTCTGAAAAATAATGTCATGTTATCCATTAACTGTCTAAAACACTTCTACAATATATTTTCCCATGTTTCAGCTGCATACTTTGACCACTTCTTCATATGACAATAATTTCATATCTTTTTCTATAAAAAGAACAAAGTATGAATGTCTTTCCTGTAGTATGATTGTATGAATTTTTATTTTGTTTTAATTTTTTTTGAATTTTTATTTTAAATTGATAGTATAGAAAAGTTGCTTGCAGCTTCACAACTTTTTAACGATGTCATATAAAATTCTAGGATTGTCACAGTTGAGAGAACCTCTTTGTTTCATCATATATGGTTATAAAAGCTGGAGTAATTTTCCAACAACCATCTTCTGGCTACATTTAAGCATGTTTCTCTTCTAATACCTACATACTTCTTGTACTGGGCCCTGCAGGGAACATTCAAAATACACTATGATCTCTGGCCCTGTACTTCCGTGAAAAAATCATTGGCTGAGTGGTCACTAGGAATATGCTTGAAAGTCATTCCTAAGCCCAGACAGCTACAATTACATAAATATACATAAACATGACTAAAACTCAAATGTATTTTGCAATATTCTCAAATCAGTTGTGCCTTAGCTGAATATCAAAACAATGCTTGTAGCCAGTTTAATGGCACCCAGAATATGGGAAGAACCACAGAGCAGAAGCAGTGAAAAGAGCCAGTGGTCTTAATTGAAAGTGGCTAAAATCTCATTTGTAAAAGTTTTGTAAAAGCATATGACCATGTGAACATACTTCTATGATATCTCTAGGACTTTGGAAGAGTTTGATGCCATTGAGAATCTAGGTCCTAATACTTCACTAGCCTGTGTCACATTTAACTCAGATAATATTTTCCTAATACTTCACTAGCCTGTGTCACATTTAACTCAGATAATATTTTCCGTACATAGTGTTTTAGAGTTTGCATGAGTCAAGGCCTAAGATGACCAAATTACTTTCTTGGAAACAAACATTTCAAAATTCTCAAGAGTGGAAGCTAATTTAGAATTCTGAGGAAACAAGCTAGGAATAGTGCTATGATGATAGAGTTAAAATGGAATAAATCACAGGTGTTGGCTTCCAGATTATTGCTGAATAAGGAAACATACATGATGCTGGCTTTTCCTGATGCTTTGTCTATGCTCTTTGTCATCATGAATTTGCGTACTGCTTTTATATCGAGAATTTAGGCTTTGGCAAAACATTGAATAGAGCACAGCCTTGTGACTTCCCACTAGGTAGCTCTTCCAATCTAACACTCTTTAAAAATATTATTTGGTTAGCTGATTCTTTAAAACTATTCTGCTACAATGAGATTTTAATAGTGTTTGCTTTAATTGTTTGTACTAGATAACTGATGTAATACTGCTGAGTTCTCTGTAAAAAACAAAAACAAAAGAACCCCCCAAAACACCAAAAAACTGTATGTATCTCAATTACATACCTAGACCTGTAGTGCTGTATTAGAACCCAAGACACTCCACACAGATGGATTTAAGTCATCATTCAGTAAGAAATTGAGTAATGCAATTTTAAGTATCTTGTGGTAGGGAAACTTAGAGGTATCTTTAAAGCTTGCATAACAACTAGCTCTGAGCTTATGAACTGTGGGAACTTCATAAATGTTGATTGAATGGATCAGTGTACCAAGAGTAATTATGAATCACTTGTACCAAGAATAATTTGATTTCAAACTGTTTAATTTAGGAAAAACTATAGTTAAAAGAAATATTTTAAAAAGTAATGTGTCTTTTTGGTATGAGACCTTTTTTTCCCTGACATTTTCAACTAAATAAAAAATTTCCAATAATCTTTTGGGAGAACAAAATAAGAAATGTAAAATGAAAGACTTTGAGGAACAGTTTTGATGATATATACTCTTAAATTAAAAGACTATATACTTCTGTGTTTATAGCATGTATGCCTGTAGTAACTAACACGGTGCTTGGCATGTATTTGACTATTATAGTAATGATTAGTGCTGTTCACCAAATGTTATTGACTCCCCAGTTTCTGGGCATATGATAGGACTGACATTCCCCGTAAGTTGAAGAAATTAGATATGTCATCCATTTGGTTTGGCCAATGGAATGTGAGCAGAAGCAAAAATTTGAGAGTTGGTGAGTGGTACAGAATTGTCTACTCTCCTTCTGTCCCCCCTCTCTACTTTGTCTTGGTAATTTTTGTAACATGGAGTTGAAGCCTCTCTCAGCCTGAGTCCCTGAAACAATGAAAGATTGTTTGTAACTGCAGCATAACCTAGCCTATTCAGATTAATATAGCTATATAAATAGATATAGAAAGATAAAGTATATTCTGCTTTACTTTGTGTCATATTTCTGTTAACGTTGTCAGTGTTGTTTGATTTAAAAATGTACAGAGCATTCAGGGCTTGGGGTTGAATTAGGCAGTCTTACCTGAATTAATAAATTACTAAATAATGTTAAACCATATTACCCAAATAGTCTATATTATATAAATATTAGCATCTAAGATATACTTTTGATATCTCTTTTCTCCCCGCTCCAAGCATGAATAGAAATATTTAAAATAATTTTAAAAATTATGTATATATGTACATATAATCCTTAATCTGTAAAGGTAAGCAGCAGTTGAGTTAAATAGCATATGAGAATCTTTATAGTATTCATGATGCAATGACTACCCTGATAGTTTTGTAATGCATTTAATTGGAATTTTTATGAGCTGATAAATCTTAAATTGGCTACACATGGAGATACTGTGATATCATTTAGGATGAGATATATTTAAGCTAATTGTTAATATTTGTGGAGATAGAATTTTTAGTTCACATATAATGACATTTAAAAAATTCTGTGTTTTAATAATGTGTAACAGTAAAAAAAATCTAGTTGTGAGAAGCAATGGTCATTTATTCACAAATACCACATCTTCATATTTATATAAATGTATCTCTTTCATTTGGATATTGAGTTCTGTCATGTTTTTTTAAGAAAGATGCTATTCAAAGCTTAGCTATACTTTTTTCAGATGATCTACAGCTAATCAAGAAGAATTTCTACCTTCTAATTTTCTTTATCCCAATATTTAATACTTTCAAAGAAGACAAACTTCAAAGATGTCAATTTTATATAAAGCCTGGTAAGAGTGGGAGGGTGGAAATTATTAAATCACATATGATTGCTCAAAATTATTCAATATTTTTTAGTAAGTTAATTGGAGCAGGATGAGAAGGTATAATTTACTAAATGCACACAGGTAAGCTTATTACTTCTTTCAAAACCGATTATTGCTTTGCATTTCTCAGTGCTGAATCTTCTCCCCATCTATCTTTCAAATATAGTGACCTATTCTTTTGGAACTTGGAGTGATTCTTTCTCAGTTCTCCAGTGCTTACTGATTAGCATCTAGTGCCCGGATTTTTTAAAAAAATTTTATTTAATTTATTTCTTTTATACAGCAGGTTCTTATTAGTCATCAATTTTATACACATCAGTGTATACATGTCAATCCCAATCGCCCAATTCATCACACCACCACTACCACCCCCCACCCGCTTCTTTCCCTGCTTGGTGTCCATACGTTTGTTCTCTACATCTGTGTCTCAATTTCTGCCCTGCAAACTGGTTCATCTGCACCATTTTTCTAGGTTCCACATATATGCGTTAATATACAATATTTGTTTTTCTATTTCTCACTTACTTCACTCTGTATGACAGTCTCTAGATCCATCCACGTCTCAACAAATGACCCAATTTCGTTCCTTTTTATGGCTGAGTAATATTCCATTGTATATATATACCACATCTTTATCCATTTGTCTGTCGATGGGCATTTAGGTTGCTTCCATGACCTGGCTATTGTAAATAGTGCTGCAATGAACATGGGGGTGCATGTGTCTTTTTGAATTATGGTTTTCTCTGGGTATATGCCCAGTAGTGGGATTGCTGGATTATATGGTAATTTTAGTTTTTTAAGGAACCTCCATTACTGTTCTCCATAGTGGCTGTATCAATTTACATTCCCACCAACAATGCAAGAGGGTTCCCTTTTCTCCACAGTTTATCCAGCATTTGTTGTTTGTAGATTTTCTGATGATGCCCATTCTAACTGGTGTGAGGTGATACCTCATTGTAGTTCTGATTTGCATTTCTCCAATAATTAGTGATGTTGAACAGCGTTTCATGTGCTTCTTGGCCATCTGTATGTCTTCTTTGGAGAAATGTCTATTTAGGTCTTCTGCCCATTTTTGGATTGGGTTATTTGTATTTTTTTTTTTACGATTGAGCTGCATGAGCTATTTATATATTTTGGAGATTAATCGTTTGTCCATTGATTCATTTGCAAATATTTTCTCCCATTCTGAGGGTTGTCTTTTTATTTTGTTTATGGTTTCCCTTGCTATGCAAAAGCTTTGAAGTTTCATTAGGTCCCATTTGTTTATTTTTGTTTTTATTTCCATTACTCTAGGAGGTGGATCAAAAAAGATCTTGCTGTGATTTATGTCAAAGAGTGTTCTTCCTATGTTTTCCTCTAAGAGTTTTACAGTGTCTGATCTTACATTTAGGTCTCTAATCCATTTTGAGTTTATTTTTGTGTATGGTATTAAGGAATGTTCTAATTTCTTTCTTTTACATGTAGCTGTCCAGTTTTCCCAGCACCACTTATTGAAGAGACTGTCTTTTCTCCATTATATATCCTTGCCTCCTTTGTCATAGATTAGTTGACCATAGGTGTGTGGGTTTATCTATGGGCTTTCTATCTTGTTCCATTAAGCTATGTTTCTGTTTTTGTGCCAGTACCATATTGTCTTGATTACTGTAGCTTTGTAGTATAGTCTAAAGTCAGGGAGTCTGATTCCTACAGCTCCATTTTTTTCCGTCAAGATTGCTTTGGCTATTCGGGGTCTTTTGTGTCTCCATACAAATTTTAAGAGTTTTTGTTCTAGTTCTGTAAAAAAAAAAAAATGCCATTGGTAATTTGATAGGGATTGCGTTGAATCTGTAGATTGCTTTGGGTAGTATAGTCATTTTCACAATATTGATTCTTCCAATCCAAGAACATGGTATATGTCTCTATCTGTTGGTATCATCTTTAATTTCTTTCATCAGTGTCTTATAGTTTTCTGTATACAGGTCTTTTGTCTCCCTAGGTAGGTTTATTCCTAGGTATTTTTTGTTGTTGTTGCAGTGGTAAATGGGAGTATTTCCTTAATTTCTTTCAGATTTTTCATCAGTGTATAGGAATGCAAGAGATTTCTGTGCATTAATTTTGTATCCTGCAACTTTACCAAATTCATTGATTAGCTCTAGTAGTCTTCTGGTGGCATCTTTAGGATTCTCTATGTATAGTATCATGTCATCTGCAAACAGTGACTGTTTTACTTCTTCTTTTCCAATTTGGATTCCTTTTATTTCTTTTTCTTCTCTGATTGCCATGGCTAGGACTTCCAAAACTATGTTGAATAATAGCTGTGAGAGTGGACATTCTTGTCTTGTTCCTGATCTTAGAGGAAATGTTTTCAGTTTTTCACCATTGAGAATGATGTTTGCTGTGGGTTTTTCATATATTGCCTTTATTATGTTGAGGTAGGTTCCCTCTATGCCCACTTTCTGGAGAGTTTTTCTCATAAATGAGTGTTGAATTTTGTCAAAAGCTTTTTCTGCATCTATTGAGATTATCATATGGTTTTACTTCTTCAGTTTGTTAATATGGTGTATCACATTGATTTGCGTATATTGAAAAATCCTTGCATCCCTGGGATAAATCCCACTTGTTCATGCTGTGTGATCTTTTTAATGTGTTCTTGGATTCTGTTTGCTAGTGTTTTGCTGAGGATTTTTGCATCTATATTCATCAGTGATATTGGTCTGTATTTTTCTTTTTTTGTAGTATCTTTGTCTGGTTTTGGTATCAGTGTGATGGTGGCTTTATAGAAAGAGTATGGGAGTCTTCCTTCCTCTGCAACTTTTTGGAAGAGCTTGAGAAGGATGGGTGTGAGCTCTTCTCTAAATGCTTGATAGAATTCACCTGTGAAGCCATCTGGTCCTAGGCTATTGTTTGTTGGAAGATTTTTTTTTCCCCCCGGTACGTGGGCCTCTCACTGCTGTGGCCTCTCCTGTTGCGGAGCATAGGCTCCGGGCACACAGGCTCAGTGGCCATGACTCACAGGCCCAGCCGCTCCGCGGCATGTGGGATCTTCCCAGACCGGGGCACGAACCCGTGTCCCCTGCATCGACAGACGGACTCTCAACCACTGCGCCACCAAGGAAGCCCTGTTGGAAGATTTTTAATCACAGTTTCAATTTCATTACTTGTGACTGGTCTGTTCATATTTTCTATTTCTTCCTGTTTCAATCTTGGCAGGTTATACCTTTCTAAGAATTTGTCCATTTCTTCCAGGTTGTCCATTTTATTGGCATAGAGCTGCTTGTAGTAGTCTCTTAGGATACTTTGTATTTCTGTGGTGTCTGCTGTAACTTCTCCTTTTTCATTTCTAATTTTATTGACTTGAGTCCTCTCCCTCTTTTTCTTGGTGAGTCTGGCTAATGTTTTATCAATTTTCTTTATCTTCTCAAAGAACCAGCTTTTATTTTTATTGATCTTTGCTATTGTTTTCTTTGTTTCTATTTCATTTATTTCTGCTCTCATCTTTATGCTTTCATTCTGCTAACTTTGGGTTTTGTTTGTTCTCCTTTCTCTAGTTCCTTCAGGTGTAAGGTTAGATTGTTTATTTGAGATTTTTCTTGTTTCTTGAGATAGGCTTGTATAGCTATAAGCTTCCCTCTTAGAACTGCTTTTGCTGCATCCCATAGGTTTTGGATACTCGTGTTTTCATTGTCATTTGACTCTAGGTATTTTTTGATTTCCTCTTTGATTTCTTCAGTGATCTCTTGGTTATTTAGTAACATATTGTTGAGACTCCATGTGTTTGTGTTTTTTACGTTTTTTCCCTGTAATTCATTTCTAATCCCATAGTGTTGTGGTCAGAAAAGATGTTTGAAATGATTTCAATTTTCTTAAATTTACTGAGGCTTGATTTGTGACCCAAGATGTGATCTATCCTGGAGAATGTTCCGTGTACACTTGAGAAGAAAGTGTGATCTGCTGTTTTTGGATGGAATGTCCTATAAATATCAATTAAATCTGTCTGGTCTATTGTGTCATTTAAAGCTTCTGTTTTCTTTATTTTCATTTTGGATGATCTGTCCATTGGTGTAAGTGAGGTGTTAAAGTCCCCCACTATTATTGTGTTACTGTTGATTTCCTCTTTTATAGCTGTTAGCAGTTGCCTTATGTATTGAGGTGCTCCTATGTTGGGTGCATATATATTTATAATTGTTATATTTTCTTCTTGGATTGATCCCTTGATCATTATGTAGTGTCCTTCCTTGTCTCTTGTAACATTCTTTATTTTAAAGTCTATTTTATCTGATATGAATATTGATACTCTAGCTTTCTTTTGATGTCCATTTGCATGGAATATCTTTTTCCATCCCCTCACTTTCAGTCTATGTGTCCCTAGGTCTGAAGTGGGTCTCTTACAGACAGCATATATATGGGTCTTCTTTTTGTGTCCATTCAGCAAGCCTGTGTCTTTTGGTTGGAGCATTTAATGCATTCACGTTCAAGGTAGTTACCAATATGTATGTTCCTATGACCATTTTCATAATTGTTTTGGGTTTGTTTTTGTAGGTTCGTTTCTTCTCTTTTGTGTCCCACTTAGAGAAATTCCTTTAGCATTTGTTGTAGAGCTGGTTTGGTGGTGCTGAATTCTCTTAGCTTTTGCTTGTCTGTAAAGCTTTTGATTTCTCCATTGAATCTGAATGAGATGTTTGCTGGGTAGAGTAATCTTGGTTGTAGGTTCTTCCCTTTCATCACTTTAATTATATCATGCCACTCCCTTGTGACTTACAGAGTTTCTGCTGAGAAGTCAGCTGTTAACCTTATTGGAGTTCCCTTGTATGTTATTTGTCGTTTTTCCCTTGCTGCTTTCAATAATTTTTCTTTATCTTTAATTTTTGCCAATTTGATTACTATGTGTTTAGGTGTATTTCTCCTTGGGTTTATCCTTTATGGGACTCTCTGCACTTCCTGGACTTGGGTGACTATTTCCTTTCCCTTGTTAGGGAAATTTTCGAGTATAATCTCTTCAAATATTTTCTCTGGTCCTTTCTCTCTCTCTTCTCCTACTGGGACCCCTATAATGTTAATGTTGTTGTGTTTAATGTTGTCCCAGAGGTCTCTTAGGTTGTCCCAGAGGTTGTCCCAGAGGTCTCATTCCTTTTTCTTTATTGTGTTCCACAGCAGTGAATTCCACCATTCTGTCTTCCAGGTCACTTATCCGTTCTTCTGCCTCAGTTATTCTGCTATTGATTCCTTCTAGTGTAGTTTTCATTTTAGTTATTGTATTGTTCATCTCTGTTTGTTCTTTAATTCTTCTAGGTCTTTGTGAAACGTTTCTTGCATCTTCTCGATCTTTGCCTCCATTCTTTTTCCGAGATCCTTGATCATCTTCACTATCATCATTTTGAATTCTTTCTGTGGAAGGGTGCCTATCTCCACTTCATTTAGTTTTTTTTCCTGGGGTTTTATCTTGTTCCTTCATCTGGTACATAGCCCTCTGCCTTTTTATCTTGTGTATCTTTCTTTGAATGTGGTTTTTGTTCCACAGGCTGCAGGATTGAAGTTCTTCTGTTCTTCTTGCTTCTGCTGTCTGCCCTCTGGTGGATGTGGCTATCTAAGAGGCTTGTGCAAGTTTCCTGATGGGAGGGACTGGTGGTGGGTAGAGCTGACTGTTGCTCTGGTGGGCAGAGCTCAGTAAAACTTTAATCTGCTTGACTGCTGATGGGTGGGGCTGTGTTCCCTTGCTATTGGCTATTTGGTCCGAGGCAACCCAACACTCGAGCCTACCTGGGCTCTTTGGTGGGGCCAATGGCAGACTCTGGGAGGGCTCACTCCAAGGAGTACTTCCCAGAACTTCTTTTGCCAGCATCCCTGTCCCCACGGTGAGCCACAGTCACCGCCCCCCCCACCTCTACAGGAGACCCTCCAACACCAGCAGGGAGGTCTGGTTCAGGCTCCTATGGGGTCACTGCCTCTTCCCCTGCCTCCTGATGCACACACCTCTCTGTGTGAGCCCTCCAAGAGTGGAGTCTCTGTTTCCCCCAGTCCTGTTGAAGTCCTGCAATCAAATCCCACTAGCTTTCAAAGCCCGATTCTCTAGGAATTCCTCCTCCCATTGCTGGACCCCCAGGTTGGGAAGCCTTATGTGGAGCTCAGAACCTTCACTCCAGTGGGTGGACTTCAGTGGTATAAGTGTTCTCCAGTCTGTGAGTCACCCACCCAGCAGTTATGGGATTTGATTTTACTGTGATTGCGCCCCTCCTACCATCTCACTGTGCCCTCTCCTCTGTCTTTGGATGTGGGGTATTTTTTTTGCTGTGTTCCAGTGCCCTCCTGTCGATGATTGTCCAGCAGCCAGCTGTGTTTCTGGTGTTCTCGCAAGAGGGAGTGAGAGCACGTCCTTCTACTCTGCCATCTTGGTTCCTTCTAGTGCCCGGATTCTTAAAGCTGTCTTTTTAGTTGGACTGCAAACCTCTGGTTTAGTGGATCCTAATTAGTTTTGAAAGTACACTCCAATGGGAATCTGATGAAAGCTATGGATCTTCTCTCCCCATCACTTCCTCTCTCCCTCCTTACAGTCCGTGCCCACACCCAAGCTTGCACTCAGCTCTCCTACTTTGCAGTGGGCTCAGGGCATAGCTCCAATCCCATTGTTGATGTTGAGGTTGGCCCACAGGCCAAACCCAGCTTTCGTATTTGCTTCCAGTTCATAGGTTTCTGCCCTGGTTTCAGGATTTAATTTGTATGCTTGCTCCCCCTCCCCCCCCATAAAGGCTTATTCCCTTTAATTTCTGGAAACCAAGAAAAAACAAAGCATGCTTTACATCTGATTCAGTTGTTTTGTAGCAGTAAGATTCTTCAGAGTATTTTATCTAACATACTATCCAAATCAGAACCACAAATATAGGTTTGGGAATTGGTTGACACTTTTTGAAACATATTTTAATTGAAGCACTTAATTATCTGACTCCTACGAATATTGAAATATCTAATTATATAAAATAAACGTGATTTTTCTTACTATCGGTATTGCTATAACTATGTATATGTGTATATACACTGTGTACCGCTAGTTCTACGTATTTCTTTATATAGCTGACTTTCCTATGTGAATGCGTCCATTTGATAACAGAGTGCCTGTCTTACTGATCTTTGCAAGAGATAATACAGTACATAGTACAGTGTGAGTGTCCAGAAAAATGTTTTAGACGAATGTGTTCATGATTAGCTGGTATTATAGTTGGAGTATAAGTTATGAGATTTGGGGAGTTGGGTTTGTTTTACTCCTGTTAACATTGTTTCATTGGTTAGCGTAACTCATTTAGTCCAGGTTACACAAATAGTTATTGATTAAATTTTATGTGTTAGGCTCTTGTGCAGGAAAAAAAGGCCTACTTGGAAGACTGGACCTTGACTGATATATGGGAACTTGAATAGTAAACAGTTCCCTACAATGGTATGAAACTTTAGCTAAATGAGGTATAGACAGTATAAAGTGTTGTTTATGCTGAATATCTGCTTTTCTTCTGTGAGTCTGGGATTTTACTATTAGTGAGGCAGAGAGTACCTTATATGATGAACCCCGGATATAAACCATTCAACTCTGAAGCTCTGATGCACTGCCCTGGTACACAATACTTTGCATGTATCACCAAAATTCCATGCTGGAGGGGAAAAAAGCATGTCCCATGTGACTCCACAGGGAGAGGGCTAGTAACATCTTAGTTTCCTCTGGTCTTTGCCCCATGCACTTTTTCCCTTTGCTGATTCTGCTTGGTATCTGTTTACTGTGGTAAATGATAGCATTGAGTGCAACTGTGTGCTAAGTCCTGTGAGCCCTGCTAGTGAACCACTGAACCATTGGGTTGTCCTTGGGGACCCCTGACACAGCCATGCATCAGTTCTAGGGAAAAAATGGAGAAAGGACACTTGACCTTCAGGAACTTAAAGCCTTACCATGGGGAGGGAGGAGGCAGGTGTATACAGGGTATTAGACATTCAAATAGATAATTTCAATATAATTTGGTTAATAATTATAGCCATAAAGAGTGTTATGGTAGCACTGAAAAGCGACATTGTTTTAAAGGTTCAGTACAGTTTTTTGAGTCAGTTTTTTGAAAAATATTTTGCCAAGTGAAGGAAGAAAGGAAATACATACTGAGCAGAGCGACTTGAATGTGTAAGTAACAGTAGTAGTAGTAATAATGGTCACAAACATAACAGGAAACACACAGTGCTTACCAAGAATTGTTTTAAGCTCTTTATATATTTATTTGATTTTTATAGTTAATCATGTGAAGTAGGTGATAACTGTTTTATAGAGGAGGAGACTTCAGCACAGAGATATTAAGTATGTTGTATAGACTCGTAGCTGGTGTACAGTACCCTGGAATTTAATCCCAGGCAATCTGCCTCTTACTCCATGTTGTCTTTCTAAGGAAGGAAAACGGGATATATTTACTACTTATTTTTCAATTCCAAGCTTCAGACATAGAAAAGACTTTTTGAATTACAACACATCTTTGAATTGAGAGTTTCCCAGGATAAGATGTATCATTTCCATGGAGAAATAAGATTGGAATCATAAAATAATAGACAATAAAGAACAGCATGTTTAAATATGTAATACAATCCAAAAGAGGCAACATAGGTATTCAGCATTATTTCCTTTGTGCATGTGTGGGTCCAATGGCATCCTCACAGTGTCTAGATTGGTGATAAAAGCATGATAGTATCTCAATAATTGCTTTAATAAATAACATCTAGCCTCCCTTTGGATAATCTTTAGTACCTTCTTTACTGTTGTATCTGACAGTATTTTCGATGGTGAATGACTTTGTTTTTTATATCTTTGGTGTTTGTGTTTGGATACATATACATGCCTTCAGACTTGTTAAATAAAAAGTGGTGAATATGACCTTTGTGTTTAAATTTTTTTTTCTAGTTGATGCATAATTTCTTCAAGTTTTAGAAAAAATTAAGAGAATTAAAGTGGCTACCTTTAATGTGTTCTCCTTCAAAACTGTAACAAGGCTTAGAGATATAAATGAAAAAAATAAACAAGCATATTGCATACCAAAAAACCTAAATATCTTTAGGTCCATTTAGTATTTCAGTGTTCTTTGGTTAACTTGACTACAGTATAATCAAGAACTCTTCTGTTGTTTAAAATTGCATTTCATTTTATTTATTATTGAATTATATTTGACCTACAGAGTTATATTTCAGGTGTACAGCATAGTTCTTCAACATTTATATAAAGATCATCATGATAAGTTACCATCTGTCACTATTTAAAGTTATTATTATTTACTATATTCTCTATTTTGTATATTACATCCCCATGACATTTTTTTTTCTTTCTTTTTTTGTGGTATGCGGGCCTCTCACTGCTGTGGCCTCTCCCATTGCGGAGCACAGGCTCCAGATGCACAGCCTCAGTGGCCATGGCTCACGGGCCCAGCCGCTCTGCGGCATGTGGGATCTTCCTGGACCGGGGCACGAACCCGTGTCCCCTGCATCAGCAGGCGGACTCTCAACCACTGCGCCACCAGGGAAGCCCCCATGGCATATTTTATGACTAGCAGTTTGTGCCTCTTAATCCTCTTCACCTCTCTGGCAACCAACGGTTTGTTTTTGGTATGAGTCTGTTTCTCTCTTTTTTTTTCATTTGTTCTGATTTTTAGATCCCAGTTGTCATACGATAAAATCATATGATACTTGTCTTTGACTTATTTCACTTAGCATAATAGCCTGTAGACCCATTCATGTTGTAGCAAATGGCATGATTTTATTCTTATGGCTAACATTTCATTGTATAATATATACCACATCTTTACCCAGTCATTAATCATTGGATACTTAAGTTGCCTCCATATCTTGGCTGTTGTAAATAATACTGCAGACACAGGGGTGCATATATCTTTTTAAATTAGTGTTTTCATTTTCTTTGGCTATATACCCAGAAGTGGGATTGCTGGATCATATGGTAGTTGTATTTGTAATTTTTTGAGGAACTTCCATACTGTTCTGTGCAGTAGATTCTGTAGTAGCTGCATCAATTTACACTCCCACCAACAGTGAACAAGGAGTTTTTTCCTCCACATCCTCACTGACAGGTATGGCCTTTCTAACAGGTATGAGGTGATTATCTCATTGTGCTTTAAATTTGCATTTCCTTTTTGATTAGCGATGTTGACCATCTTTTCATGTCCCTATTGGTCTTCTGTATGTCTTTTATGGAAAAATGTCTATTCAGGTCCACTGCCCATTTTTCAGTTGGATTGTTTGATAAGGTTTATAAGTTATATTTATGTGTTCTGCATATTAACTCCTTAGTGGATATATGATTTGCAAACATCTTCTCCCACTTGGTAGTTTGCCTTTGCATTTCATTGCTGGTTTCCTTTGCTGTGCAAAAGATTAAGTTTGTAGTCTTAACTTGTTTTTGCTTTTGTTGCCCTTGCCTGAGAATACATATGTAAAAAATACTAACATCAGTGTCAAGTAGCTGACTGCCTATGCTTTCTTGTAGGAGTTTTTCGTTTTAGGTTTTACATTCAAATCTTAATCCATTGGAGTTTATTTTTGTATATGGTACAAAAAAGTGGTCCAAACTTGTTCTTGTGCATGTAGCTGTCCAGTTTTCCCAACACCACTTACTGAAGACACTGTCTTTTCTCTGTTGTATATTCTTGCCTCCTTTGTCATAGACTAGTTGGCCATATGTGTGTGGGTTTTTTTCCTAGGCTCTCTATTCTGTTCCATTGATCTAAGTGCCTGTTTTTTGTACAGTATTGTACTGCTCTGATGATTGTAGCTTTGTAGTATAGTTTGAAGCCAGAGTGTGTGAGACCCCAGTTTTGTTCTTTCTTGAGATTTTTTTAGCAATTCAGGGTCTTTTGTGGTTTCATACAAATTTTAGGATTATTTGTTCCAGTTCTGTGAAAAATTATATTAGTATTTGGATAGGGATAGCATTGACTTTGTAGATTACTTTGGGTGGTATGGATATTGTAACAATCTTGTAATCCTTGAGCATGGAATATCTTTCCAGTTATATGTTACCTTTAATTTCTTCGTTGATATCTTATAGTTTTCTGAGTACAGGTCTTTTACCTCCTGGTTATATTCTTTTTGATGTAATTGTAAATGGGATTGTTCATTTCTATTTCTGATAGTTTGTTATTAGTATATAGAAATGCAAGACATTCCTGTGCGTTTATATTATATCCTGAAGCTTTACTGAATTCACTGAGTTCTAATAGATTTTGTTGGAGTCTTTAGGGTTTTCTATATATAGTATTATGTCATCTGCAAATAGTGGTAGTTTTACTTCTTCTTTTCCAATTTGAATTCCTTTTCTTTTTCTTGTCTATTTGCTGTGGCTAGGACTTCCATTAGTATGTTAAATAAAAGTGGTGAGAATGGGTATCCTTGTCTTTCTCCTGATCTTTAAGGAAAAGGCTTTCAGCTTTTCACCAGTAAGTGTAATATTACCTGTGGGTTTGTCATACATGGCCTTTATTATGTTGTACATTCCCTCTGTACACACTTTGAAAGTTTTTTTTTTTTATCATAAATGGTGGTTGGATTTATCAGATGCTTTTTTCTGCATCTATTGAGATGATCATACAATTTTTATCCTTTTTTTAAAAATGTGTATCACGTTGATTTTTGGGTGTTTTAACCATCTTTGCATCCCTGGAATAAATCCCACTTGATCATGGCATATGCTCCTTTTAATGTATTGTTGGATTCAGTTTGCTAATATTTTGTTGAGGATTTTTGCATCTATGTTCATCAAGGATATTAGCCTATAATTTCTTTTGTAGTGTCTTTGTCTGATTTTGTCAGGGTAAGTCTGGCCTGATAGAATAAGTTTGGAAGCTTTCATGCCTCTTCAACTTTTTGGAATAGTTGAAAAAGGATAGGTATTAACTCTTCTTACAGTATTTGGTAGAATTCATCTGTGAAGCCTTATGGTCCAGAAAGTTTTCTGGTTGGGACTTTTTTTGATTACTGATTCAATTTCACTATTACTGATCAGTCTCATCACATTGTCTGTTTCTTCCTGATTCAGGCTTGGAAGACTGTTTTCTAGGAATGTGTCCATTTCTTTTCTAGATTTTCCAATTTGTTGGCATATAGTTTTTCATAGTAGTCTCTTCTGATCTTTAGTATTTCTGTGGTATTGGTTATAACTTCTCTTTTACTTTTTATTTATTTGGGCATTCTTTTTATCTTGATGAATGTGGCTAAAGTTTTGTCAGTTTTGTTTGTCTTGTCAAAGAACCAACTCTTAGGTTCATTGATCTTTTCTGTTGTTTTCTTTGTGGGGGGTTCTCTATTTGACTTATTTCCACTCTGGTCTTTATTTCCTTCTACTAATTTTGGGCTTTGTTTTCTAGTTCCTTTCAAGTGTAATGTTAGATTGAAAAAAAATTTTTTTAAACAGGCCTATATTGCTCTAAACTTTCCTCTTAAAACTGCTTTTTCTGTGTTCAAAGATTTTGTAAGGGCACGTTACCTTTTTCATTTGTTTCAAGGTATTCTTTGATTTCCTCTCTGATTTCTTTGTTGAGCTATTGATAGTTTCGTAGCATGTTTAGTCTATGTGTTTTTTCCACTTTTCTTGTAGCTGATTTCTAGTTTCATACCATTGTGGTTGGAAAAGATGCTTAATATGGTTTCAGTCTTCTTAAATTTATTGAGACTTGTTTTGTGGCCTGGTGTATGATCTATCCTGGAGAATGTTCCATGTACACTTGAGAAGAATGCATATTCTGTTTTAGGATGTAATGTTCTATAAGTATCTATTGAGTCCAGCTGGTAAAAGGTGTAGATTGGGGCAGTATTTCTTTATTGATTTTTTTTTTTCTGGGTAATCTATCCGTTGCTGTAAGTGGGGAATTAAAGTCCTCTAGTACTACTGTGTAACTGTCAGTTTTTCTTTTTATGTCTGTTAATATTTAGGCGCCCCTATGTTGGGGTAATAAATATTTACAGGTATTATAACCTCTTGTTGGATTAATCCCTTTATCATTATACAATGCTCTTCTTTGTCTTTTGTTACAGCCTTTGTTTTAAAGTCTATTTTATCTGATAGAAGTATCGCTACCCCATATTTTTCCATTCCATTTGCATAGAATATCTTCTTTTCATCCTTTGACTTTCAGTCTGTGTGTTGCTTTAGATATGAAGTAAGCCTCTTATAGGCAACATATAGATGGGTCTTGATTTTTAATCCGTTCAGCCACTCTGTTTCTTTTCATTGGCGCATTTAGTCCATTTATATTTAAAGTAAATATTGATGTCTACTTACTCCATTTAGTAAATTTTTTTTTCTGGTTGCTTTTGTATCTCTTCTCTGTCCTTCTTTGTGATTTGATGACTTTAGTGTTATGCTTCTTCTTTCTCTTTTTTTGTGTATGTATCTATTATATGTTTCTGGTTTGTGGTTGCTGTAAGGTTTGAGTATCACAACCTATGTATATAGCAGTCTCTTTTAAGTTGATGGTCACTTAAGTTTGAACACATTCTAAAAACACTATTTCTACTTCCCCACTTTACATTGTTGATGTCGTATTTTACAGCCTTTTATTTTGTTTATCTCTTAACCAGTCACTGTAGTTATAGTTGATTTTATTGCTTTTGTCTTTTAACGTTCATACTAGCTTTGTGTGTGGTAGATCACTGCCTTTACTCTACTGTTGGCCCTCTGTGCCCACAGGGGATTGGTTCCAGGATGCTCTGCCCCTAGTGGATACCAAAATCCAATGCTCAAGTCCTTTACAATTGGCCCTGTGTATCCGTGGATTCTGCATTTGCTGATTCAACCATATTTTTGGTCTGTGGTTGGTTGAATCTGTGGATGGGGAACCTCAGATACAGAAGGCCAACTGTATGTCTTTTTTTAACCAGTGGTATTTTTCCTTTCATGAATTATTTCCAGTTGTGGCTTTTCCTTTTTGTTTAATGAAGTCCCTTTAATATTTTTGTACAGCTGGTTTAATGGAGGTGAACTCCATTAGCTTTTTTTAAAGTCTTATGGGGGTTCCGTTGTATGCAGCTAGTTTTTCTCTTCCTGCCTTCAAGATTCTTTTATTTTTTGATGTTTTAATTGTAATGAGTCTCAGTGTGTTTTTGGATTCATCTTGTTTGGCACTGTCTGTGCTTCCTAGACTTTGATGTCTGTTTCCTCCACCAGGTTAGGGAAGTTTTCAGCCATTATTATTATTATTATTATTTTACATCTTTATTAGAGTATAATTGCTTTACAATGGTGTGTTAGTTTCTGCTTTATAACAAAGTGAATCAGTTATACATGTACATATGTTCCCATATCTCTTCCCTCTTTGTCTCCCTCCCTCCCACCCTCCCTATCCCACCCCTCTAGGTGGTCACAAAGCACCGAGCTGATCTCCCTGTGCTATGCGGCTGCTTCCCACTAGCTATCTATTTTACGTTTGGTAGTGTATATATGTGCATGCCACTCTCTCACTTTGTCACAGCTTACCCTTCCCCCTCCCCATATCCTCAAGTTCATTCTCTAGTAGGTCTGTGTCTTTATTCCTGTCTTACCCCTAGGTTCTTCATGATATTTTTTTCTTATATTCCATACATATGTGTTAGCATACAGAATTTGTCTTTCTCTGTCTGACTTACTTCACTCTGTATGACAGACTCTAGCTCCATCCGCCTCATTACAAATAGCTCTATTTCATTTCTTTTTATGGCTGAGTAATATTCCATTATATATATGTGCCATATCATCTTTATCCATTCATCTGATGATGGACACTTAGGTTGTTTCCATCTCCTGGCTATTGTAAATAGAGCTGCAGTGAACATTTTGGTACATGACTCTTTTTGAATTATGGTTTTCTCAGGGTATATGCCCAGTAGTGGGATTGCTGGGTCATATGGAAGTTCTATTTGTAGTTTTTTAAGGAACCTCCATACTGTTCTCCATAGTGGCTGTACCAATTCACATTCCCACCAGCAGTGCAAGAGTGTTCCCTTTTCTCCACACCCTCTCCAGCATTTATTGTTTCTAGATTTTTTGATGTTGGCCATTCTGACTGGTGGGAGATGATATGTCATTGTAGTTTTGATTTGCATTTCTCTAATGATTAATGATGTTGAGCATTCTTTCCTGTGTTTGTTGGCAGTCTGTATATCTTCTTTGGAGAAATGTCTGTTTAGGTCTTCTGCCCATTTTTGGAATTGGGTTGTTTGTTATTGAGCTGCATGAGCTGCTTGTAAATTTTGCTTACTCCTTTGTCAGTTGCTTCATTTGCAAATATTTTCTCCCATTCTGAGGGTTGTCTTTTGGTCTTGTTTATGGTTTCCTTTGCTGTGCAAAAGCCTTGAAGTTTCATTAGGTCCCATTTGTTTATTTTTGTTTTTATTTCCATTTCTCTAGGAGGTGGGTCAAAAAGGATCTTGCAGTGATTTATGTCATAGAGTGTTCTGCCTATGTTTTCCTCTAAGAGTTTGATAGTTTCTGCCCTTACATTTAGGTCTTTAATCCATTTTGAGCTTATTTTTGTGTATGGTGTTAGGGAGTGATCTAATCTCAGACTTTTACATATACCTGTCCAGTTTTCCCAGCACCACTTATTGAAGAGGCTGTCCTTTCTCCACTGTACATTCCTTCCCCCTTTATCAAAGATAAGGTGAGCATATGTGCGTGGGTTTATCTCTGGGCTTTCTATCCTTTTCCAGTGATGTATATTTCTGTTTTTGTGCCGGTACCATACTGTCTTGATTACTGTAGCTTTGTAGTATAATCTGAAGTCAGGGATTCTGATTCCTCCAGCTCCATTTTTCGTGCTCAAGATTGCTTTGGCTATTCGGGGTCTTTTGTGTTTCCATACAAATTGTGAAATTTTTTGTTCTAGTTCTGTGAAAAATGCCAGTGGTAGTTTGATAGGGATTGCTTTGAATCTGTAGATTGCTTTGGGTAGTGGAGTCATTTTCACAATGTTGATTCTTCCAATCCAGGAACATGGTATATCTCTCCATCTATTTGTATCATCTTTAATTTCTTTCATTAGTGTCTGATAATTTTCTGCATACAGGTCTTTTGTCTCCTTAAGTAGGTTTATTGCTAGATATTTTATTCTTTTTGTTGCAATGGTAAATGGGAGTGTTTTCTTGATTTCACTTTCAGATTTTTCATCATTAGTGTATAGGAATGCCAGAGATTTCTGTGCATTAACTTTGTATCCTGCTACTTTACCAAATTCATTGATTAGCTCTAGTAGTTTTCTGGTAGCATCTTTAGGATTCTCTATGTATAGTATCATGTTATCTGCAAACAGTGACAGCTTTACTTCTTTTCTGATTTGGATTCCTTTTATTTCCTTTTCTTCTCTGATTGCTGTGGCTAAAACTTCCAAAACTATGTTGAACAAGAGTGGTGAGAGTGCGCAACCTTGTCTTGTTCCCGATCTTAGTGGAAATGCTTTCAATTTTTCACCCTTGAGGCCGATGTTGGCTGCGGGTTTGTCATATATGGCCTTCATTATGTTCAGGAAAATTCCCTCTATGCCTCCTTTCTGGAGGGTTTTTATCATAAATGGGTGTTGAATTTTGTCAAAAGCTTTCTTTGCAACTATTGAGATCATGTGTTTTTTCTCCTGCAATTTGTTAATATGGTGTATCACATTGATGGATTTGCGTATATTGAAGAATCCTTGCATTCCTGGAATAAACCCCAGTTGATCACAGTGTATGGTCCTTTTAATGTGCTGTTGGATTCTGTTTGCTAGTATTTTGTTGAGGATTTTTGCATCCATGTTCATCCGTGATATTGGCCTGTAGTTTTCTTTCTTTGTGATATCCCTGTCTGGTTTTGGTATCAGGGTGATGGTGGTCTCGTAGAATGAGTTTGGGAGTGTTCCTCCCTCTGCTCTATTTTGGAAGAGTTTGAGAAGGATGGGTGTTAGCTCTTGTCTAAATGTTTGATAGAATTCACCTTTGAAGCCATCTGGTCCTGGGCTTTTGTTTGTTGGAAGATTTTTAATCACAGTTTCAATTTCACTGCTTGTGATTGGTCTGCTTATATTTTCTATTTCTTCCTCATTCAGTCTTGGCAGGTTGTGCATTTCTCAGAATTCATCCATTTCTTCCAGGTTGTCCATTTTATTGGCATAGAGTTGCTTGTAGTAATCTCTCATGATCTTTTGTATTTCTGCAATGTCACTTGTTACTTCTCCTTTTTCATTTCTAATTGTATTGATTTGAGTCTTCTCCCTTTTTTTCTTGATGAGTCTGGCTAATGGTTTATCAATTTTGTTTATCTTCTCAAAGAACCAGCTTTTAGTTTTATTGATCTTTGCTGTCATTTCCTTCATTTCTTTTAGATTTATTTCTGATCTGATGTTTATGATTTCTTTCCTTCGCTAACTTTGGTTTTTTTTTGTTCTTCTTTCTCTAATTGCTTTAGGTGCAAGGTTAGGTTGTTTATTCGAGTTGTTTCCTGTTTCTTAAGGTAGAATTGTATTGCTATAAACTTCCCTCTTAGAACTGCTTTTGCTGCATCCCATAGGTTTTGGGTCATTGTGCCTCCATTGTCATTTGTTTCTATGTATTTTTTGATTTCCTCTTTGATTTCATCAGTGATCACTTCGTTATTAAATAGTGTATTGTTTAACCTCCATGTGTTTGTATTGTTTACAGATCTTTTCCTGTAATTGATATCTAGTCTCAGCATTGTGGTCAGAAAAGATATTTGATACAATTACAATATTGTTAAATTTACCAAGGCTTGATTTGTGACCTTAGATATGTTCTATCCTGGAGAATGTTCCATGAGCACTTGAGAAAAATGTGTATTCTGTTGTTTTTGGATGGAATGTCCTATAAATATCAATTAAATTCATCTTGTTTAATATATCATTCAAACTTTCCTTATTTATTTTTATTTTGGATGATCTGTCTCTTGGTGAAAGTGGGGTATGAAAGTCCCGTACTATGAATGTGTTACTGTCAATTTCCCCCTTTATGGCTGTTAGTATTTGCCTTATGTATTGAGGTGCTCCTATGTTGGGTGCATTAATATTTACAATTGTTATGTCTTCTTTTTGGATCGATCCCTTGATCATTATGTAGTGTCCTTCTTTGTCTCTTGTAATAGAATTTATTTTAAAGTCTGTTTTGTCTGACATGAGAATTGCTACTCCAGCTTTGTTTTGGTTTCCATTTGCATGGAATATCTTTTTCCATCCCCTCACTTTCAGTCTGTATGTGTCCCTAGGTCTGAAGTGGGTCTCTTGTAGACAGCATATATATGGGTCTTCTTTTTTGCCACGGACCAGCCGGAGAAAGAGGATTTCACCACCCGGGGTCAGAAGGGGAGGGGTAAGGAACTGAAGTAGCACCGACGAATGGGGTCAGAAGGACAAAGACAACTGATGGTTGCAAGGCAAATTTTATTATGCTACAGTTGCAGACTATATAGACTAGAAAAAGGGAGGTTGGTTGCCAGATGGTGATTTACATCATCTTTAGACTGTCTCGGCCTCAAGGTTAACTTCCCTGGGAGAAAACCCATAAACCCAGAATCATCCAAAATAACCTGCATGTGCAGTGGGGAGACAGCTTTGCTTGTCTCATTTTACATTCTTTCTGATCTCTGGGCTGTGGTGATTTATCTCCCATGGAATGAAACAAGGAGGGGAACAAGTAGGCACAGTCCGTTCAAGCAGTGGTGGCATGCCTGGCATGTCCGCTAATTGCTCTCAAGGGTGACCGTTTCCCACAATTTTTCTATCCATTCAGCCAGTCTGTGTCTTTTGGTGGGAGCATTTAATCCATTTACATTTAAGGTAATTATCGATACGTATGTACCTATTCCCATTTTCTTAATTGTTTTGGGTTTGCTATTTTAGGTCTTTTCCTTCTCTTGTGTTTCTTGCCTAGAGAAGATACTTTAGCATTTGTTGTAAAGCTGGTTTGGTGGTGCTGAACTCATGCTCAGCTTTTGTTTGTCTGTAAAGGTTTTAATTTCTCTGTCAAATCTGAATGAGATCCTTGCTGGGTAGAGTAATCTTGGTTGCAGGTTTTTCTTCTTCATCACTTTAAATATGTCCTGCCAGTCCCTTCTGGCTTGTAGGGTTTCTGCTGAGAGATCAGCTGTTAACCTTATGGGGATTCCCTTGTGTGTTATTTGTTTTCCCTTGCTGCTTTTAATGTTTTCTTTGTATTTAATTTGACAGTTTGATTAATATGTGTCTTGGCATGTTTCTCCTTGGATTTATCCTGTATGGGACTCTCTGTGCTTCCTGGACTTGATTAACTATTTCCTTTCCCATATTAGGGAACTTTTCAACTATAATCTCTTCAAATATTTTCTCAGTCCCTTTCTTTTTCTCTTCTTCTGGAACCCCTATAATTCAAATGTTGGCACGTTTAATGTTGTCCCAGAGGTCTCTGAGACTGTCCTCAGTTCTTTTCATTCTTTTTTCTTTATTTTGCTCTGCAGTAGTTATTTCCACTACTTTATCTTCCAGGTCACTTATCCGTTCTTCTGCCTCTGTTATTCTGCTATTGATCCCTTCTAGAGTATGTTTAATTTCATTTATTGTGTTGTTCATCGTTGCTTGTTTCATCTTTAGTTCTTCTAGGTCCTTGTTAAATGTTTCTTGCATTTTCTCTATTCTATTTCCAAGATTTTGGATCATCCTTACTATCATTATTCTGAATTATTTTTCAGGTAGACTGCCTATTTCCTCTTCATTTGTTAGGTCTGGTGGGTTTTTATCTTGCTCCTTCATCTGCTGTGTGTTTTCTTGTCTTCTTATTTTGCTTATCTTACTGTGTTTGGGGTCTCCTTTTTTGCAGGCTGCTGGTTCGTAGTTCCCGTTGTTTTTGGTGTCTTTCCCCAGTGGCTAAAGTTGGTTCAGTGGGTTGTGTAGGCTTCCTGGTGGAGGGGACTAGTGCTTGTGTTCTGGTGGATGAGGCTGGATTTTGTCTTTCTGATGGACAGGTCCACGTCTGGTGGTGTGTTTTGGGGTGTCTGTGGACTTATTATGATTTTACGCAGCTTCTCTGCTAATGGATGGGGTTGTGTTCTTGTCTTGCTAGTTGTTTGGCATAGGGTGTCCAGCACTGTAGCTTGCTGGTCGTTGAGTGAAGCTGGGTGCTGGTGTTGAGATGGAGATCCCTGGGAGATTTTTGCCGTTTGATATTACGTGGAGCTGGGAGGTCTCTTGTGGACCAGTGTCCTGAAGTTGGCTCTCCCACCTCAGAGGTACAGCACTGACTCCTGGCTGCAGCACCAAGAGCCTTTCATCCACACGGCTCAGAATAAAAGGGAGAAAAAGTAGAAAGAAAGAAAGAAAGAAAGAAAGAAAGAGGATAAAGGAAAATAAAGTAAGGTAAAATAAAATTATTAAAATAAAAAGTAATTATTAAGCAAATTTTTTTTAAGGTAAAAAACAAACAAAAAACGAACGGATTGAACCCTAGGACAAATGGTGAAAGGAAAGCTATACAGACAAAAATCTCACACAGAAGCATACACATACACACTCACAAAAAGAGGAAAATGGGGGAAAAATAATAAATCTTGCTCTGAAAGTCCACCTCCTCAATTTGGGATGATTCGTTGTCTATTCAGGTATTCCACAGATGTGGGGTACATCAAGTTGATTGTGGAGATTTAATCCGCTGCTCCTGAGGCTGCTGAGAGAGATTTCCCTTTCTCTTCTTTGTTTGCACAGCTCCCGGGGTTCAGCTTTGGATTTGGCCTTGCCTCTGCGTGTAGGTCACTGGAGGGAGTCTTGTTTTTTGCTCAGACAGGAGAGGGTTAAAGGAGCCGCTGATTCGGGGTCTCCGGCTCACTCAGGCCGGGGGGAGGGAGGGGCACGGAGTGAGGGGTGAGCCTGCGGCAGCAGAGGCCGGTGTGACGTTGCACCAGCCTGAGGTGCACTGTGCGTTCTCCCGGGGAAGTTTTCCCTGGATCCCGGGACCCTGGCAGTGGCAGGCTGCACAGGCTCCCCGGAAGGGAGGGGTGGTGAGTGACCTGTGCTCGCATACAGGCTTCTTGGTGGCGGCAGCAGCAGCCTTAGCTTCTCATCCCCGTCTCTGGGGTCCACGCTGTTAGCCGCAGCTCACACCTGTCTCTGGAGCTCCTTTAAGCAGCGCTCTTAATCCCCTCTCCTTGCGCACCAGGAAACAAAGAGGGAAGAAAAAGTCTCTTGCCTCTTCAGCCGGTCCAGTCTTTTTCCCAGACTCCCTCCCGGCTAGCCGTGGTGCACTAACCCCTTCAGGCTGTGTTCACGCCGCTAGTCCTCTCCCTGTCCCTGTGATCCAGCCGAAGCCCGAGTCTCGGCTCCCAGCCATGCCCGCCCTGGTGGGTGAGCAGACAAGCCTCTCGGGCCGGTGAGTGCTGGTCGGCACCAGTCTTCTGTGCAGAAATATCTCTCCTTTGCCCTCCGCACCCCTGTTGCGGCACTCTCCTCTGCAGCTCCAAAGCTCCCTGCTCTGCCACCCGCAGTCTCCGCCCACGAAGGGGCTTTTAGTGAGTGGAAACCTTTCCTCCTTCATGGCTCTCTCCCACTGGTGCAGGTCCCATCCCTATTCTTTTGTCTCTGTTTATTCTTTTTGCTTTTGCCCTACCCAGGTACGTGGGGAGTTTCTTGCCTTTTGGGAGGTCTAAGGTCTGCCAGCGTTCAGTAGGTGTTCTGTAGGAGCTGTTCCACGTGTAGATGTATTTCTGATGTATCTGTGGGGAGGAAGATGATCTCCGCATCTTACTCTTCTGCCATCTTCCCCCTCACCCCACCATTATTTCTTCAAATAAGTTTTTCTATTTCTCTTTCTCCTTTCCTTCTAGACCCCCTACAATGCTAATGTTAATAGATATAATGTTGTCCTAGAAATCTCTTAAACTATTTTTTTTCTTTTTGCTTTCCTGATTGGTTGGTTTCCACTACCCTGTTTTCCAGATTGCTGATCCAGTCTTCTTTATCATCTATTCTGCTGTTTATTCCATCTAGTGTGTTTTTCATTTCAGTTATTGTATTCTTCCGATCTGATTGGTTCTTTTTTATTTTTTCTATTTATTTACTGAAGTTCTCACTGTTTTCATCCATTATTCTCCCGAGTTCAGTGAGTGTTTTTATGATCATTACTTTGAATTCTTTGTCAGGTAAGTTACTTAATCTCTCTTTTGTTTGGTTCTTTTCCTGAGGTTTTGTCTTTTTCTTTTGTTTGGAACGTACTCCTTTATCTCCTTTTTTTGCCTCTCTGTTCCTATGTTTGAGGTAGATCAACGATGTCTTCTGGTCTTGAAGGTGTGGTCTTTTGTGGAAGGTTTCCTGTGGGACTCAGAAGAGCAATGCCCCACTGGTCACCAGAGCCAGAAACTCCAGGGAGTTAAAGTGGGCCCACCTGTTTTATTGGTGCTGTGCTTGCTTGGCTGCTGTGGTACACAGGTGTGCAGGGGTGACCTCTGGCACAGCTCTCTGTGAGGCCCGTCTGTGGCTGTTGTGGGTACCCTAGTGGGTGGGACTGGACCCCCAGGGTGGGTGCCACTTTGAAGGGGCCCTTGCCAGCGTGGGTGGATTGGGTGTGAGTCACGGGAATTCTGGGGTGGGGTAAGTGGTACTAGAAAGATAGGTGGCAAATGTCAGAAATGGTACCTGCCAGCACTGAGCTAGCTAGGTAGAGGGAGAATTTGAAAAATGGCACCTTCCAGTGCTTCAGTCCCTGGAGAAAGTTCCAACAGATCCTTGACGTTTGGCACTTTGCCTACAGTTAGTTCGTGAATCATTTTCTTGTGTGGCCCAAGTACTTTTCAAATGCCTGCTTCTGTGCTGGGTCTCAGAGCAAGTGAATTTGTGTAGAAGCCCTTTAAGAGTGAAGTTGTGGTTTTCTACAGCACTCAGGTTCTCCTGATTATAAGCCCCTTTGGTTTTCAAAGACAGATGTTAACAGAGCTCACCTTCCTCATGCAGGTTCCCAGGGCTGGGGTGCCTCATATGGGGCTTGAACCCCTTGCTCCTTAGGGAGGATCTCTGCTTTTGTGATAGCCCCTTTTGCTTGTGGGTTGCTGCAGCAGGGGTGTAGGTCCTGACTAGATTTTGTCTCTGCTTCTCCTACCCATCTTGATTGGTTTTTTCTTTATACCCTTAGTTGTAGAAGAGCTTTTCTGTTAGTCTTCAGGTTGTTCTCAGAGTTGTTCTTTATGTAATAATAGTTTTGGTGTGTCTGTGGGAAGAGGTGAGCTCAGGATCTTCCTACTTCACCATCTTGATCCTGCCTCTGGACTCATTTTTAATACACTTGGAAAAATGAAATTTTCAAGTGGTCTGACACATGTATAAAAAATCATACTTTCATAGATGGAGAATGAAAATCACAACCTGTATTTGAGTGTAACGATGAAATTCATGTACCAATGGAGTAATTTTCAGGAAGATTAGCCAAAGAAACTTTGGCTAATTTGTACTTACTAGAAATGTATACTTATTAGGAAAAGGATGATATTAATCTCATTTGGATAGAATTTAGTGTAATACTCAATATAATTACATGCCTAGAGTCACAGTGTGTTACTTAAATTTTAACCATTGTAAAATTTTCATTTCTAGAATGACTATTTGATTAATTTTTATAGTTTTCAGCTCTTGACTGTAGTTCTCTACCTTGTTATATAACGACATGACAGTACTCACCATATTTACGTCTGATAATTTCAATATCTGTCTCTACCATGGGTTTGTTTCTGTTGTGTTTTTTTCTATTTTGGCCTTGATTAATTTGTTCTTTTTTATGATATGCCTGAAAAAATTTAATGGAATGTTCTCTTTCCATAGTGTATGAAAAATTTTAGGGGTAATTTTAGTCTCTGAATATTTTTTTTTTAAGAGAATTCACTTTTGCTTCCTTCAGGCAGAGAGGAGGGATAGATTATGTTCAATTCAATTCAATGCAGTTGTAGAATTGCAGTTATGTCTTAGGGCTACTCATGTGTTTCAACTTTGAAGTAAGTATGTGTGCAT
Organism: Delphinapterus leucas; assembly: GCF_059928025.1. Taxonomy (NCBI): domain Eukaryota; kingdom Metazoa; phylum Chordata; class Mammalia; order Artiodactyla; family Monodontidae; genus Delphinapterus; species Delphinapterus leucas. The sequence continues at coordinate 65,022,924 of NC_143137.1, read as the reverse complement.
ATGTGTATACATATACACACAAATACAAATGTAAGCATTTGGTATATAGGCTTGTTTGGTCATTTGTAATATCAACATTCATGGGTCCCAACTGGGGTGTTTCTTAGGACCCCTTCTCCTTGATGTCCCTCAACTCCAGTTTGTTGCCCCATCCCCATGAGAAGCTCTGTTCAGTTTTTCAGCCCCTACCCTTTGCTTGCAAATTAGCAAATGATTTTAAACGGAAAAGCAGTAGTGAAGGTTGGGCTCTGTCCTTTGTACTTCCATTTTCTCTGGGGTCAGGGTCTCTCAAGTCCACAGCCTTGGTAATTCTTCACTACCTTCAAAATGGTGTAATTTGGATTTTGGATAGTTTTTCCAACACCAGTGCTCACCAGGAACATTGTTCTGCAACAAGTTTTTCTGCAGAAAGCTCAATGCATTAGAGAAAATGAAAAATGTAAAACATACTTAAGTATATTTTTTATAAAATTAGCGATAACTTATTTGAGAACGCTTGACTATTAAACATACTGTGTAGTAAATAGCATATTAACCTGGGAGTGAATAAACTAATGTGCTTAACAGATACTTAACATATAATGAATAATTTCATTCAGTAATGGGTTTAATCTGGGTTTCCTAGTCTAGATTGTACTTTATATTTTAGACAACATCATGCCATTCACAAATTTAAGTTAACTACATAACCTGTACCTCAAGCTCCATGCTATAGCTAGAACCAAATGTCAACAGGATTCCTCCTGTGACTCATGTCTGAACCTGATCTTTTTCATTTTTCATCATTGCTATCAATTTGTTTTTTTCTTGTAATAAAGTGCTAATAGGTAAAGTGCTTGAGGTTGAGTGAGTGTGTGAATGCTGACAAATATAAAACAACCTGAAAATATATACATATTCCTTACTCTTGACTGTTAGTCTAAGTTCACCTTTTTTATAAAAATGTCATTTCTTTCGGTTCCTGATGAGAACCTTGTCCTTCAGTAAATTAGAGGAAATGCCATTTTATTACTTCGTGTAACTCAGCAATATGAATGACTACAAATGCACATTAATATACCATTTCCCCAGAAGCCTATTTCACATAGCTTTGCAAACAAATGCAAAGGCAGATGAAAGGAGTTAGGTAGTATTTTAGTCATTTAGTAGCACTTTTAACTTACAGCTTTGACTGTAAGTTAATGAAACAGTGAAGTAATTGATTCAAGAAAAGTAGACAACAAATTACACTTTGAAATATTTGGTTCCAAAATTTCAGATGTGAGTTATTATTACCGTAATCCATGGGCATTCATTTAAGTATTGATGCTTTTTGTAGATGGTTTGTGTGCATCAATTTAACAAGAAAAACATTCCTCCTTATGACCACGTGCAAACCACAACCATCAATTAATGTTCAGGGGCCGTTCACAGCAGGAAGGGCTGGAAGGATGGTTGATACTGAACCAGTAGCATATATACATACTAGAGGAGTTTGACTTCTAATGGTAGAGCTTTTCTTATACCTGAAAAGTCAATAGTGGCACAACTTTCACTTGTGACATATATAACAACTAGTATCCTACATGAATAATTTGTGGAGGCTATTTGTCTTTGACATGTAGTCTTTTTCTGATAAATGAATTAATATCACCATTCTTTATTTCACCATAGTGATCATCATCCCCCTGAGCTCAAGAATTAAAGCATGCAATTCTGTATAAATCTTTATATGCTATTTTTGCTTTTGCATTTATTCATATACTGAATAAATTCTAAAAAAATTAGCACATTCTTGTTAAAATGGATTTTTGGTTTTCATCTTTTAGTATTAAGTAGCTATCAATTATAATATATAGAATTTCTTATAGGCATATGAATGCATTTGGTGCATTTGAGCATTGATTACTTTAACCTTGCTTTGCAATCTGTTCTTTACACATGTTCGTACTTACATACAACAAAATGTATGGACTGTTGAATTAAGATTTATAGAAATATCTGGTAGCCACCAAGAAGTTCTACATACAGAAAAGAAAGATAAAAAATTTAAACAAGATAATTATCATTATCGTTGTAATTATGCTAACTAAGATGTATTGCGTACACCAAGATGTATTGCATAAATCAATGTATATTTGAATACAATGCAGTCTCTGTTCAAAGTGCTTAGAGTTCCTGCTATCTTAGCTTCACACGATGAAGATCATAAAGTAGGAATGATAGTGAATAGGGCATATTCAAAGGTGAAACTGGATGTGCTAAAGAGCAAGGCTTAAAAAAAATTTATACAGTCTTGGTCCAAGCATATTTTAGAATGTGTCTCCAAGTCATGGGCCTTTACCATTTAAGCAATTACTATTCATAGTTTAGAAAAATAATTTTATTTATAAGATTAATTACCTATTTGGATATGTAATTTGGCCTTATATATGTCAAAATATATTTTCCATAATACACATGGTTATTTGCACATGCCAAATCGCGTAGGTGACACCTGCTGGCATAGGAGCTTCCATTCATCTCTTCTACTTGGAGATGCTCTGAGTAAATTTTTCAGATACCTTATTACCTACGCTGAGCAAAGCAAACAATGAACAGAAACATATTGAGTATTAGGCATCATGAGATGTGCAGTAATCAATAAGATGCGATTTCTGTCTCCTGAGACATTACAACATAAAAGTAAATATTAACCATAGGTAAATAAAAATGGAGTTTGCTAAATTACAGGTAAAGAGAATAGAAAGGGTGGAGGTTTGAGGAAGGAAAGTTTTTCTCTAATAGAGCTTTTGCTCTTAGAACAGAGAAAAAAGTACTGAATTTCAAGGACATCCAAGGTTTAATCTCTCTCCTCAAGGAGGCCCTTAAGAGGATGAACTTCTGTCTTCTTTCACATTTCAAAACTATCCAGTGATCTCTTATCTTTCACCCTAGACTAGACACACACCAGACCCACACTTTAATGTTGAATCCTCCCCACACTGTCCAATGCATTATGTGCTCCTTTTTCTTCCCCTGTTTTGCAGAATTGACCTCCTCAAGTTTATTTACAGGAAAATAGTTTATTTACAAAGTAAACCTTGTCTTTTCCAGACTGAAGTGATGTTGCAAAAATAAGCCCTTCTTTGACTCTAAGTTTCCCAGCTTCCTCTGGCAGAAAGGAAGTGGGGGCAGGTAGGGAACTGCACCAGTGTATCCACAGTTAGGGAAAGGTTTTGGCTCTGACACTGAAGTTGATTTATATGCTGATGTATGCTAATCAGTACAATAGAGTTCTCTAATAACATAATTATTATGCTGACTCAGGCTAAAATGTTAGCCCGTGTGGCATGTTTATCTTGTCCTCCAGCACCAGTGGCGTAAAGGGATTGATTTCACTGTACTGCTAGTGGATATGATGAATTTTATAAAACAGTTTATTTCCTTGGTCGAAACCCAAATATCTTGATAAAAAATGAAAATAATTAATTGCTAACAGTGGGCTTGACTTCCATGGGGTTAACATACATAACAGGAGGAGAACAGTAATTAAAATACGAGCAGGTAAATGCCCTCAAGTACTGTTTTAATGATGGACACATTCCAAGAAGGCTCTTACCTCCTTAGGGCAAAGGCTGGAAGCCCCTTTTCTGACTCTCAGAGGAGGGGATGGCATCTCATTTTGCTTGTCAGATGCACATTTTAGGAGAAAAACATCTAGAAATACACAGAAGCCTGCTGCTTTTCAGGATGGAAAAATATTGCAGCTCTAAGGATCAGCTTCTTAGGTTTTTTTAATTTTGTTTTTGCATGTATGAACTTCTGAACATTTGGGACAAAAGCAGATTTTAGAAATTAAGATCCTTTCAATGAATGTGAGACAAAAGGAAACTTCCTCCCCCCTATATTATGCCTTGGATTGAAGCTGGAAAGAATTTAGAGCATCACTTATTGTTTGCTTTTAATAGGCACTTACATGGGTATTAAGTCATAACCATTTTGTGATAATTCATTTTGGAATCTACTTCATTATAGACATCAGGTTATGAACAAGTTTATGTAATTTTTTTCTGCTTTACAGTGCTAAGCATGTCCTCTGAACTGGCTTAGTGCCTGGGAGCTCCCTCCCTACACGGCTGCTGGTGAACCTACAAGCCCTGTGACCTTATCAGCTTTGTGCACACTCCCCTGGGAAGTTTTGCTTGCAGGGGATTCCTTGTAGGAACCTACCTTTCACCATCAGCATTTCCCTGAGTTGGGTAATTTTTGCCATTTAATTAGTAGTTCTCAATGCTTGTTGTGTTTTTTGAACCCCTAGAGATTCTGACTAAATTGGTCTTGAGTGAAACAAAGGTATTAGTATTTTTTTTAAAGCTCCTCAGGTGATTTAATGTACTTCCTCGGTGGAGAACACAGCATTAGATCATTTAGGGAAACCTCAGAGCTATTCCCTCCTGGCAGGGGAGAGGAGCGTGGTCCCCTGTAACTTTTCCATGGACTTGGCCATTCCACTTATTACTTCTGTCCAGAGGTACTTGTGAAGTCCCACCTTTTGACTAAGTCTTGCTTAATTTGGGGTACTTAATTTGGTTTGTGCTTTTTCTAGTTGTTCAGATTTCTTCTGGTTTCCTAGCTTGTGGCTGTTCAAGACATAGACAGTAATTAACTTTGGCTTCACAACCTGCAACTCTAGGCCAGCCTCCTCTCAGCCAAGAGAGGAGGCTGGACTGTAATCCATACTGTTACTAGACATATGGGCTCATGAAACATTGTGTGCGTTTTACCCCTCAAAGTGTGTACCCCCCAATTCAAAGTGTTTGAAACTCCTCTATGAATCATCCTCTTCAGTGATACAATGAAAATATATTAGCATTTTAGTATATAACTGCTATTAAAATTAGTAAATATTTGGCCCACCAAAAATCACGTCACTTAAAGCTAGATAATATGGCTCATCTGTTTTTTTCTTCCCTGTATTAGTAATTCTAAATAGGTTGGCTGTAAATACTTTTTATCTAAAATATATAATTTCTTTTCAAAAATACATAATTATAGTATGAAATTTCAGTCTTCGTGGATTAACTCCTATTGATGAGTATAGTGATGGATATTTGGAATATAACTTGGTAACAGTTTATTTCATATGATACCAGAAAGTGTTGGAAACAAATGCAATCTGTTAATCAAAATACATGAACAGGTTGAAAGTTCGTTTGGTAGTGAAGTCTTTATACTCTGTGACTTGCATTTTGATTGTTTTATATGGTAAGTGGTTTTTTTCCACCCTATTGGAAGAGATTTGTGTACAAAAACTAATACGTAGTCATTAAAAAAGCAATAAAAATGGATGCTGTGGCATTAACCTTCCTTTTGGATTTTTTTCAGTTATTCTTGTCGAAACAACCACTCAAAAGTATTTTTTTTTAAAAAGTAGTGCATCGTTTACTTGGCAAAAAATGTTAAAACACACAAAAATATACATAAAATGTATTCACAAAGTACCAGTAATCTGAACTTCATACTACACGATGTAAATCTCAATGATACTAAGATTGCTCAGGATATTTTAGTGGTTTTGTAGTCGGCTCAAGTTTATTATTTGGAATCAGGTAGAGTATCATACTGTTATGTCTATAAAGTAGCATCAACACACATGAAAACCTTTAATGACTTAACAGCATAGGCTGTTGAAGGTATAATGATACTTTCTGCCCATTACTTTCACTATTCAAGAGGAAGGGCCAATAATATTTTCAAATTGAGCTAGAGGGTAATCATAGAGGCAAAAATCCATGGCTCACTATCAGAGGTTATGTAATTACATTGTTTGAATTCTTTGATTCAAAGTAAGGGAAACAAACTTGAGATCTTCTTAAGTCATGAGGCAAATTAATAATGAGGGTGCTGGGGCATAGCCTGATGTCCAGGGACAGAAATTCATCCAAGCCTCAGTTACCTAACATAAACAGGAAAAACCGTTGGGACTTTCCCTTCTTCATTTTTATTCCTCCCTGCATGTCTGTTTTACCATATATTTTTGCAAACAAATTCTCTCTTCTACTACATCTAGTTGGTGCGATATGGCTACACCCCCCTTTCCTTAGAGTGCATGTGGTAGGTTGAGCCATATTCAAAGTTAAAGTGGCTCTGGAAAAGATAATCTGACTATTTCAGCTTTGCTCAGGAACCCACTCATCGCTACTGATGGCCTGGTGTTAATATCACTGAGCACTAACTTCTGGGGGCTTGGACCTATCAGGAAGAAGGGGCATGAACTGGACACACAACCAAATAGTGTCAACTCTCTTCTTGGGAATGCAGAAAAAGGTCACATTTTATTTGTGTGTGAGGCTTAGTGTTATTACTTGCAGCCAAATTTTCCTCGGTCTAGGGGTCAAGAACCTTGTCGTTCAGCCCACCTATTACACCCAGGGACACCCTTCACCTTCTTTTCCTGTATTTACATATCAGACAACTAGCCTGCTATTTATATTTTGTCCCGTGAGACCCTGACTTGGTGTCTTCCATACCCAGGTCTGGGCCAGCATGTGATATACCTTGGTTAAAAAAAAAAAAAAAAAAAAAAAAAAAAAAAAAGTTGGGAGAAGAAAACATAGGTTGTTCCTTTTCCCTCTGAGTTTCTCTCAACTCCAACCTGTGTTACTCTAGCAGCAGCCCCAGCATAATAATTGTCATCAGTAATTTTGAAAATACTTAATATTACTGAATGTTCACTATATGTACAGGATTAGGTAAGTACTTAGATTGTCTCATTTAATACTGATGACAACCGTATAGTCAGACGCACATCTCCATCTTACAGATTGGCAACTGGAGCTGAGAGAAATTCTAGAGGAAGTATAAGTATTAAGTGATAGTACTGGATGCCAACCCTAGACAATCTGACTTCCAGCCTAGTTTCTTAAGTAGTTATTTTTACTGAAGAGTTGTGAAGTACTGCAGGGCTACAGGCCAGCATCTGTTGCATCCACCCTCCCACTCATTCCACTCTTAATAGACTGTCAGATTCTTCATCCCATACGCATGTCTCAAGACTCTGTGTAGGCCTGCATAATGGTCCTGTAGGGTAGTCCACTTGGTCCCACAGTTAAACCGTTCCTTTCATGAAATACTGACTTTGCTAGAGAGGGTATAATGGTTAAATATTCATTCTGTTATGGGCTGAATGTTTGTGTATTTGCCTCCCCCCACATTTATATGTTGAAATCCTGACACCCAATGTGATGGTATTAGGAGGTGAGGCCTTTGGGAGGTAATTAGGTCATGAAGGTGGATCCCTCATGAATAGAATTAGTGCCCTTATAAAAATGAGACATGGAGCTTGCTCTCTCTACTCTCTACCATGTGTGGATGCAGTGAGAAGATCTCCATATGTAAGCATCTCAGAAATATTTCTCTAGTCTGTAGAGAAGCTACTTAAACCTCTTTGTAATCCCATATTTTCCCCAGTTTATGTTTGTACGTGAAATATTAAAATTATAAATCTTGAAAATCAGAAAGGGAGACCCTGGTTGTTTGCAGTCTTGGCAAAACACAGTATCAACATGGTATATTTCAATTTCTTTTTAAAACTATTAGAATGTATTTCCACTGGTGAGGCAATTGGGTGCATATATTTAAAAAAATCAATAAGCTCATGGTTCATTGCTTACACATTCCCCTACAATGTTAGATAAACACAAATCGTTCAGGCACTGTCAAGAAACTTATTGTTCTGCTATGTCCACTAATTTCTGATTTCGCTGTGGGGGAACTTCATGGTAAGTATAGCTCTGTTTTGTGGCAGCTAGGGCAGCAAAGACTTTATATTTCAACTCTTGCAAAAAACAGAAGAAGCATTACTTTTCAAAAGCAAGTTAAAAAGTTCAAAGGCCCGGCTTCATTGCCAAATTGTGATTTGACTGTTTTCTTAAAATGAGTTTACACTCTGATTCAGTGAAAGGAGGGTACATAAAGCTTACCTCTAGTAACTACCTTGCCTATGTGTTGTAATGATGGTTCTCTGCACCATTAATCTGCTCCTGGGATCTGTTTGGATGTCAGTGATCCTGTTGTGCACACCCCAGTTTTACATCTTAAAGTAGCTTAGAATAAGTATAGGAATATTAGTTTCCTACTGCTGCCATAGCAAATTAACACAACTTTAATGGCTTAAAATAACACAAATTTATTATCCTACAATTCTGAAGGTAAGAAGTCCAACATGAGTGTCACTGGTCTAAAATCAGGTTGTCAGTAGGGTTGTACTCTTTTTAGGAGGTTTTAGGGAAAAATTTATTTCATTGCCTTTTCCAACCTCTAGAGGCTGCCTGCATTCCCTGGCTCATGACCCCCTTCATTCATTTTAAAAGGCTGCAAGGTTCATGTTCCTGACCATTCTTCTGTTCTTAAAACTCTGACTGCCGCTGGGGACAACTTTCCACTTGCGAGAATTCATGTACTTAGATTGGGCCCACCTGGGTAATCCAGGATACTCTCCCCATCTCCGAGTCCTTAACCTTAATCACATCTGCCAAGTCCCTTCTGCCATGTTAGGTAATATATCACAGGTCTGGGGATTAGGATGTGGATGGCTTTGGGGGGAAGGTGGACATTCTTTTTACCACAGAGTAGTTTAAGACAGCAATACACAGAACTATAAAGTAAAATGTGTAAATTAGTATTGGGTAGGACTTTTTTCCCCCATGTAAATCTCTTTCAGTTATCACCATGTGAAGTGGTTTTTTTTTTCCATTTTACTTTATTATTTCCACTTTATGTGAAAATTGAGACTCATGAATTTGTCATGTCACACTTCTAGTTACAGGAGGAGCCAAAGGCTTAATCGGGCCCTCAGATTTGAGACTTCCTCCTCTTATGGCTATTCCAGATTGTTCACAAGGCAGCAGACAGAAAAGGGATGTCCTAGAAAATTACAGGCTCATTCTTGGTTCAGAAATTCTCAGGGAATGTGGCCTATCTGTACAAGTACTTCAGGTTCCTTTTAGTAAGACTGATAACAAATGTTCCCTCTGACTTTTAAAACTTTGAGTAAAATATGCAGACAGGCCAGGGCAGAGTTTGTATTATATTTGAATAAAAATTTAGGACAAAGATAATAGAATCTGAAAATCTTAATCTACAGATTTATTATAGGACTGCCCACCAATTCAAGAAAAAATATAATGAATAGGTTACATAAATTTTTGTAAAGTCCATTGCTTCTCAGACTTTGAAAAATGCACCAAAATCATCTGGAGGGTTTGTTATAATGCAGATTGCCAAGCTCCACCCTCAGAGTTACTGATTTAGTAGGTCTGCGGTTAATTTGCATTTCTGAAATATTCTCAGGTGATCTGGAAGCTGCTGGTCTGGGACCACACTTTGAGTGCCTATGGTGAAGACCTTTAATTTATAGGCAAAATCCATGTTTCAGGAATGAAAACAATATGCTCCTGATTGGCTCCTTTGCAATCTGCTAGTCTCCTTTGATTCTAGAGTTATGAACACTCTTCTTTTATGCTGAATGTAAGGCCAAAGCTGAAGTGGGAATGGAAAGGAACATTCGTGCCTGCCAGTTTCCGAAAGGGAAAGGGAATGGGGATTGGATACAAACTGCAGATCTTTTTGAAGAACTTTAGCTCCCTTTGTTAAAGTAAACTGCTTAACATCTGTTTCTCAAATAATTTTCCCATCAGTGATTCAAGGGTGCAGCAACATTTGAAAACCAATGGACTAAGGAAATTTTTTTGTGGTACATGAGTTTCTGTCTTTACTGTCATCTTCATCTTCAAATCCTGGGTTTGATCCTTTTCTTTACTTTTCTGGGGTTATATCATGAACTGTGATCATTACCTTCCTAAGTTGAGCCTCCAGACTACTCAAGTACTCTGTCTGCTAGTCTCTGGTGTTGGCCTTTTGCTTCCTAAATGGATTGTGATTGAGAGGGGGTTGGGCTCAGGCACTGTCAGCTAGCCTGGGCTACTTCCTTCCTGGCTCTTTGGACCACAGTCTCAGTCAAGCTATTGTCAAAGTGTATACTGTTCTCTCTCCAGAATACTTGTACTTGTGCTTTTTAGAATAGGATCTGGAAAATAATGCCTCCGTGTCATCTAGGCAAGATCTACTTGAGTGATTTAGTGGAAATTTGGTTATTTTAGCCAAACTGGCTGGTACTGAGAGTTGCTCCTAATACTGTATGTTCACAGAACTACTGACAGCATTTGCCATTGGGTGTGCTTAGATCAAATAGTTATTGTGATTGGAAAGGAATGTAATTAATCATATAATTTGAGTGGTTCTGGCTTCCACTAAAAGATGTCATGAAACAAGGCATTTATGATGGACAATTCACAAAGTTGTGTAGATCAGACTAAACCACATGCACAGTGTACTCAACTGTGGAGCCATGTTCTTAGAGACCTTTTTGAATTCCTAGTGTTATCAACAAAATAATCGCATGGTTGGTCCACACCTACATTTCTGACCATCAGCCTAGCTAATCAGAACACTTGGCACCCTGCGGTTACTTTATGAAAGTTTCAAAGGTTCTTTCCTAAAGGTATTTTGTCTTATAAATGAAAACTCAAATGTTGGAAACCTAGTGGCCATTTTGAAAATTTAGCACTAGCTGTTTTCACTACAGAAATGGCAAAAATGCAGTTCCAGTGGAGAAACTTACATACATTATTCATTATTTTTATTATAAAACTGACCTGGATATGAAATAGGTTGTTACTTTATCTGACGTGATCTTTAACAAGAACAGAGTAGCAGACAGTTTGAGCATAACTCTAGAGCACTGTATGATCGAATGAGTAAAATATCATAAAATTTTCAGTACTAGGTAGAATTCACACTGCCCATTAAATTGAAAAATGAGAGAAGCAAGACTTCTGCCACACACTTTGGTAAAGAGTCTAGTTTTCTTGATACAAAAATAAAATACCCATTCTGTTCTCTTTTGAGCAATATCTTTGAAATATTAACCTCAATGGCAGACGTTGCTTAATCTGCAAATTTATCAGCTAGCAAACCATTATTATTGCTAATAACCTTCATTCACATTACTCAGAGCTGCTGCTTCTTCCATTCTTGAACAAATGGAGTACAGCGTGGTAGGCATACTGAAGCCTATTAAATTTTCACAGACCATTAGTCCCCACCTCCCTTAAAGTTGAGCTTGTATTTTATTTCTTTTATGTCATTTTATCCATGAAGGCATTTTCTTTCTACTAAGGACAAATATTGAATGAAAATTTGATGCAGTTTAATGTAATTCTCTTCTGTCATTTAGTTAAAAAATAGTTAAAGCATGGACTGAAAGTGGATATGTGAACATGTGGTGACTCAGTCTGTTAACAATATTTTAAAAGTACAGATAATTTGTTTTGGCTGTGTGAATGCTGCCAAACTCACTATATAATATATAACTTAAAAATAGCAACCCCCAAAATCCTTTAGTTTGACTGGCGTGATTCATCATGACTGCATCACAACAAACTCTTTTCAACAAGATTATTTTTCAAGGTTGAGTTTAGAAAACATTGACTTTTTAATCCTCTTCCCTTCATTTATTTAACTTTTGGTATGCAGTGTTTTGGTACTTTCCACCAAAATTTCCGCCAAATTAGTTAAAAGTATTTTCAGGGAATGGCATACAAATAAAACAGAACTACTTTTCAGCTTCTAATAATTTCCTGTTCCTTTCATAAATTTCCAGAGGGAAGGCAACCTTTCAATTAATGGTGGGTATTTGGCCTTTGGCCAAATATAGTAAAGACAGACTTGCTAATCACATTCATGATGATTTTCCAGCAATTCCTGCCAATTAAGGTATTCATATGTTAGTGAAAACCAGGTATGTCTCAAGCCCACAGATAGGCCTTTTTGGATCAAGGCTTGAACCAGAAGGTAGGATATATGTTGTGAAGGTCAGGAGAACCAGTTTTGTTTCCCAGCAGGTCAGGAAAATAAAGTCTACAAGTTTTCACAGTAGCTGAACTAGGATAAATGTGACTGATGGGGTTATGTCCTTGAATAATCAAATTTTTAATGTTTAAAGAATAGTATAAGCATTTATAATATTATATTATAAATTATAAGCCTTTATAAAGCCAGGTCCAGCATGTAAAGAGCTTAGAAGTCTGAACTCCCATCCTTGCAACAAGGAAAAAGCAGAACAAACTGAAAATTACCACCTCTATAGATTCATCAAAGAATGGAAGCCACAGGGCAGACTGCTGCCCCCAAACTGTGAACACAGGCAAACACAGAGAATCACAGTTTATGGGGAGCAGAAGCCATTGCTGTACCTTGGTAGGAACACTTAAAGGGTAATCAATTGTTGGAGACTAGCTTGAGAGAGAGAAACTTTTGGGAGCCCAACCTTAGGAAGGCCTCCACACTTTCCTGAGTTTTACCTCCAGGAGCCCCACCAGGAGATAATTTGGAGTAAAATTCCATTCATGCTTTTAGCAGGGGGAAGGGAAAAGTAACCATTTTGAAATAAGCTGAGGCCTGTCCTCATTGGAAACTGTTTTTACCAGAGTCTAATTGACTTGGGTTTTATCAGAACCTAACTTCCCTGGAGGAAGAGAAATACCTAAGTCTGGCTCCCTCTAGCCTTCCTGCCTCACCTAAGGGGAGAGGAAAAGAAAAAGGCTGAGAAGCACTTGTGATGGTCACAGTCCAGGGACACAGTCTCAATAAAAGACTGGAGCTTAATCATAGGAATGTAGAATGCCTACCGCCATCTGCCCTGCCACACATCTACCACCACATCAATAGGGCTTCTGTAAAATAATGAGTTACAGTAGGAAGAACTATAAGCCTTGGGCCCTATTTAAGAAGGAATCTCTAGGGAAAACAAGGGAGACAAAAACAAGGACCCTAGAGGAAATTTTTGCCTCTGAAATCACACCTGCAGCAAAGAGTAAACAAAACCTAACTGTAACAAAACCTTATGAACATAAAACCTCACACTAAAGGATTGTTTACCCCAGTTCCTTTGACCTGGTATATCATATCTGGCTTTCAACAGAAAATTGCAAGGTATGCTAAAAAGCAAAAAATAGTCTGAAGAGACAAAGCAAGGGTCAGAACCAGATCCTTATGGCAGAGATTTTGGAATCACCAGATAGGGAATTTAATTGTGATTAATATGCTAGGGACCCAAATGGGAAAGGTGGACAATACACAAGAACAGATAATAGAGATTAAAACTCAGATTCAGGGCTTCCCTGGTGGCGCGGTGGTTGAGAGTCCGCCTGCCAATGCAGGGGACTTGGGTTCGTGCCCCGGTCCGGGAAGATCCCACATGCCGCGGAGCGGCTGGGCCCGTGAGCCATGGCTGCTGAGCCTGCGCATCCGGAGCCTGTGCTCCTCAACGGGAGAGGCCACAACAGTGAGAGGCCCGCGTACCGCAAAAAAAAAAAACCAAAACAAAACTCAGATTCAAAAGGAAGTGCTAGAAATCAAAAACACTTTAGTAAAGAAAAACTATCTGTAATGGGCTGATCAGCAGACTGGAGAGAATTAGTGAGCTTAAAGATATGTCAATAGAAAGTTGAACTGAAAGGCAAAGAGAAAAAAAGAAAAGGAACAGAGAAAGAGTAAATGTCTCTTAAGCTACAGAAATAATGGTGTCCATCATGTGTATAATGGGGTTGTGTGTGTGCGTGTGCATGCTTGTGTGAGTTAATTTTTTAAAAAAAACTATGATATCCATACAGTTTTGGAGCTTCATTTATCCAACATTGTGCTTTGTGAGAAATTTTATATGCCACTGTAAAATACATTATTTTATTAAAGTCTTCCATTTCCTACCTCCAGCCTTCATGCCTCCTCAGTCTCTCAAATGTATTTGTTTATATATTTCTCTTTAATATATAGAATACATTATCATCTAGTATGAGAATGTGTCTATATGAGTTTGCTAGAGGGAAATTGTGAATCTCAACAAAAATATTAAATACTAATATGCAACTTCTGAGACACTCTGCTTTCCATATGTAGGTTTTGTCAACAATGAGTTGAGCAAACCTTTTCCAGAAAGGAATGAAAATGACACAATTTCAGACGAAATGCTGAAGCTTTACATTAGTGATGAAAGAAAAATAAATTTAAATGTTGAAAGCTGTAGAATATTTAATTGCAATATTTACAAGAGACTTTTCGGGCTTCCCTGGTGGCGCAGTGGTTGAGAGTCTGCCTGCCGATGCAGGGGACACGGGTTCGTGCCCCGGTCCGGGAAGATCCCACATGCCGCGGAGCGGCTGGGCCCGTGAACCATGACCGCTGAGCCTGCGCGTCCGGAGCCTGTGCTCCGCAACAGGAGAGGCCACAACAGGGAGAGGCCCGCATACCACAAAAAAAAAAAAAAGAGACTTTTCTTTTGAAGTGTCTCTTTTTTTATAATTGTGTTCATGGACGGTTGTGTAATTTTTTGAGGGGGAGGATAGGGCTATATTGAAACATTTAAATTTTACTAGGGTTGTGGTCCAGTTGAACCACAACCCTAGTAAAATTGTGGTCCAATTGTGGTCCAATTGGTAAATCTTTGAAAAATGTTAACAGAAAAAAATTTGTTCAGAAATATGAACTAGCTTTCCCTGATATCTAATGGATAGTTTGTTCATTGCTTACTTGTTAAAGTTGAAAATATTTTTTAAAGAGTTTTTTTCCTGCTCCCCTGTTTCTATAAAGGATGTCTCATCTGGTGAAAATAATAGTCACCCTCTCCTGACTTTCTCTTTTTGTCTCATGGTTTGATCAACAAAACAACTAAAAAGGGACTGTGCAGAAAGTTTAGAGGTCACTTTTTAAGGAAAGAAGAAAAACAAATGAAGAAAAGAGAAAAGGTATATGTTAGGGTGAAGGAAGTAAAAAAAAGTTTCCAGGATGAATGTCTTAGGGGGAAAAAAGACAGCAAAAATAAGGAAATAAGGAAAATAATTAAAGGAATAAACCTAGGTTTTCATGCTTTTTTGTCTCTGCCCTAATTATATGGTATCATCATTTGATTCTTAATTGACCAGGAAAAGTTTAGCTATGGGAAAAAAAAAAAGGAGTGATCATGTTATGAGACTGTTTCTCAGTTCCTTTTTTGCTTTTGTTGGTATTGCTTCTTTTGTCTTGTTCCACTTATAAACCTTGCCCTTTGCAAGTCAGAAGGAGTACAGACATTTCTCATAAGTTAATATGTATGACAGCCCTGAAATTAATCACATCTTCTGAGATGGTAAAAATTCATTTTGGAACAATGGACTGCAGTGGGCGATTGATCATAGTGTACTGCTTCCTTGTTTCTTACAGTATCTGGATTTTAAGGTGTTCTTTTTTGTTAATTACTGTGTTTACCTTCAAACTGTATTTCTGTGACAACAAATTACAGATATAAACTTCAATTTGATTTTTTAAACTGGTAAGCCTTAAAAGTAAAACCTTTCGACTTTTCATCTTCCCCATCTATTTTATTCAGTAAAAATAGCATTCATACACCATCACAACCCTAGGCAAGCTATTCATGAATTCTAACTGCTTGATCTCATGATTAACATAGTCGTAGAAACCTTAACAGTGAGCTTTTGCTTATGATTTCTCTTTGATGAGATGTTCAAATACAGCTCCAAATTGAATTTATTTACACACACACACACAGGTGTGTATACTATGTAAATATTTTATATATTCTACATATGGCATGAAGAGTGACTCTATAGGTTATAATTGAATTGTTTTGTCAAATTTTAAAAATGTATATCTTCTCCAATATGTACTTGCATCTCTGCTAACTTGAGTGGAGTTTTATAAAATTGCTTGCTCACATTTAAAAAATTTGCTAGTCTCGTCTGTTTCATACTCTGTTCATTCTAGGTTTTTTAAATTAATTGGATGTAAAAAGTAAACACTGTGCTAAAATAAGTCACCTAAGGTCTTTGCCTTGGAGCAACTGTCTCTGGGACTAACCTCTCGTAATATTAATAGCACATAAGAACAACCTGAAAGAAGTGTTAAGCTACTATCGCCTCCTGAATACCTAGAGAATGTTATAGTTGTCAGCTTTCATCTTGTATTTTTCTTAATATATACATTTATATTTCTTTTCTTTGCTCTTAATCCTGAAGAATCTTTCCTACCTAAGCTTTTGTAGTAATAGTACTAATCTCTCAATGTAGGTCATCATTCTGTTTGCAAAATTGTAATTGTGATATTCTGAAGGCCATAGCTAGGGAAGAAATCTTTCTGGTGATTCCTGTTTTACATTTTAGGAATCTGATATTGATGAGAGCCATATTTCAAGAGAAGTAATGTGCTTTGTAATCCATGTGGTGGTCTTTCCTTGCCCATCTACATACCTGTGTTGCCTCAAGGCATTTTTTAGAAAAAGCATGAAAGTGGGGAGGCCTGACCTACTTGACTTGGCCTTGTGAATAAATCCCACTCATAGCTAGTACATCACATTTAGGATGCTGCCGAAGTCTGCTATTGCCCGTGGCATGGGGATGGGGCTATACCTTCTGTATGCTAGATTCTATTATAATCTCCTGTTCCCAAAGTGAATATGTAAAATATTAAGGGAAACTTCATGAATTTACTGTAGGCTTCAGGTAGTTGACCCAAAGTAACCTGTTGCTTAGTTCAGTACGTGGAAGATGAGGTGGCTTAGCTATCCGACTGCTTGTCACATCAGGATCAATGACTTGGACTAGGTCTTGAACTGTGGAATGGGTAGATGTCACACCTGAACATTTTAAACTTCAGTGTCTTCATTTTCTGCCCCTGTCCTTCAGTCCTCTCTCTCTAACATCTTTTCTTTTGTCTGGACACTCCCCTCCCAATCACACACATACACAAATACAGAGAATTTCCTAAACCCTCTCTCCTATTATTCCTTGTGTTTTTCAAATTTTGTAGCCTAAAGCATCCGCTGAAGGCTTTTCTCACCTTTCTTGATGGTTTTCTGCTGGCCCTGCAGAGATGCATGCTTTGTGCTAGGGTTTCTGTGTCTTTTGGCTGTTAGAGGAGAATAATGAAGACTTTGTTTCCCATTTTGACAGAAGAAATAGATGATGTTGTGGGGTAGGGGTTTTTATTCCAGGCTGTAGCTTATTTTTACCCAAAGTATTTGAAATCAAACACACCTCCCACTGTGATGACTCACTTATTTCTAAAGGTCCCCATCTGGTCTCTGTGAGAAATTCATATTCTTCCTATTAACATAACTTTGATCTTATTTGTAATAAATACTTAATGACGCTGATCTTACTAGAACGCAAGAGCATCCGCCTTTCTGCCCTGGGCTATGTGAAAAATTGTCTTACATTAACAAGAAATGGAAGGTGGTTATGTCTATTTGCCTCTCTTCAATTTCTAGATATCTTCATGAATAATAGGGATGGGAAAGAAATTCAGTCCACCAAATCGGTTCTTAAAAAATAATTTGTCCAGTGTTGTGCTGAAATTAGTAAACCAGGAAACATAGCCTCTAAGAGAGACTCATTTTCTTCATTCCTGCTCTAATCAGTATAGATTTTATGTCCTCTGTCAAATATAGGGATGTTTCCAGATACCTTTATGGAACATTCATTTTATTTTTATTTTTCCAAACTTTCAAGATAATCTAGAATAAAATTATAGATGCTTTTGTTTATGAAGGGAGAATCACAAGATAATCTAAGAAATTCAGCTTAGAACATCTATGTGTTCTTTGAGAATAATTAAGATTATAGTCTCAGTCACTTAGATCTCTGAATCTTTTCGGAACTCTCTTTGGTTAATGTTGAAAAAAGTACAAAAGTACTCATGGCTGCTCTCCTCAAAGAATGAATATTTTCACAAATGGGATTATTTTTTGTAAATAGCCACAAAGTAGTATAGTTTCTTCTTATGAAAATGAACTTCACATATTCAACTGTTATTAAACAAGACCTTCAGACTCTTAGACTATTTGTAATATTTTGATAAATAATATGTATCAGAGCTTTAAATTTTCTGAATTCTCTTTTCTGTATACTGTGGTATCTGCTTCTTTCTCTGGTTAGCTGAAACTTGCTGTTTTAGTCCTAATCCGTAACTATCTGTTACTGACCGTTGTAACAGGTAGAACCTATTCCTCACCCCTGGTACCTACCATTCTTATATCTCCCTTTCATTTCACCTTTATGTTTCTAGATGGCTTTTTTCTTTTCTTCTTTGCCTATTGCCTTGACCCTATCATTACCAAATATCTTCCCCTTTCCTGCTATTCTTCTAAAATTATTTGCTATAACTATATTTTCATGTGTTGCTGGACTTTACCTCCTTTCCAAGGGCCTTAGAATGGGAAGGAGAATGATCTAATGATATGTGGAGTAACAAGAATTTCATCTTATCCCTCCACTGTTCCAAATGAAATACCATTATCCATTCATGAGTTCATTGATGACTTACGATGTCATGTGCCAGAGAGACACAGTGCTAGGGGCCCTAGGGACATAAAGACAAACATGCTGTTGTTCCTGAATTCAAGAACCTTTTACAACAAGCTCCAGAGAAATGTCTGATTCAGGTATACCTTGGTTTATGATGGCAAATTATTGTAGATCTCCATATCCATATTTGAATCCTATGTACTAACCAGTCCTTTTGCATTGCTGGAGAGTGAAGGTAGTCTGAACTACTATTTCTAAATAAATGAAAAATTTCTGGGTTCTTGATCTGTTTTTTTTTGGGGGGGGAAATTATCTTAAATGTATTTCACTTTTCTCTTCCTATGATTGATTTGATTTAGGGTATTGGAAATGGTGGGGAGTGTGATTATCATGATACAGCAGTTAGAAGGTAGCAATACAAAATGGTGACCAAAGTTAAGATTCACTTTTATATGAAATAATAGAGTGAAAAATATGTTCAC
Source organism: Delphinapterus leucas (assembly GCF_059928025.1). NCBI lineage: Eukaryota > Metazoa > Chordata > Mammalia > Artiodactyla > Monodontidae > Delphinapterus > Delphinapterus leucas. The sequence goes on along the minus strand of NC_143137.1, from coordinate 65,004,068 downwards.
ATTTTTCAAATTGTGTTTATTTGGGAAATGCAATTAATCATATTTTTACGTTACCAGGAAAAAAACTTAGTTGACATTAATTGCCTAGTACGTGACAGTTGTTCTGCCTTACATGTGTTACCTGATTTAACATTCTAGCTGAGCTATTGTTTTGATGTTAGATACTTAGGCAGCTTATTCTGCTATATTCCATATGATGTTAGTAACTTAAGTGTTGGAAATAGATAACACCAATTAAAATTTGTAGTTTTTATCTAAGTATTTTTGTGCATAGGCAGTCTTTTCTTTGCGGTTAATTTATGTGCATATCTTAAAAGTAAAGTTTCTTTAGAAATAATTGGTTCAGCCAAGTGTTTACTCGAATTCTCCCTCTCTAGTAGATGCTGGAATTTATAATATGCTTTTCTATTCCTTTCCTGTTATTGCAAATCTTTGTTCAAGCTCTGGTCCCCACGTTCACATTTTTTTTCTAATGTCAGTACCTGGTTAAGAATACAGTATTAGGACTAGAAATCATAAGGGTTCACGAAGACTAGGAGGCGAATACTGCTGTTTCCCACTCTGCTATTCTGGTGGGATGTTTTCCTCAGACCTTGTCCTTCTGTCTTGCTCCTTGCTCCTCCAAAGTCCTTGTTTTCCTCTCAATTGCTTGAGAGCCTGCTGAGATGAAGTGTTCTAAAATAAAGTTTAAATTTACTTCCGTCTTCCATGTTTGCAAGCATCCTTCATTATCCTCTGTATTTATTTTCCTTGTAGGTGCAAATGAGGTGGAATGTGAAATGAATGACATTGCTCCTGGTAGTAATCAATCTTAGAAAACACCAAGAAAAGGTTTTCATTTAGGGAAAGGATTATAGGGGGAAAAATCTATAAAAATATAGTATTTACTTCTACACTGGACCAAGAAAGAAATTCTGGGTAAAAAACAGTCTGGTTCCTAGGCCAGGTGAAATAAGGTAGATATAATCTAATTGCTTGGACACATAGAGTAGGATGGTAGAAATCAGTAAACTAAGACATGTTCCACATGACTTCTTATATTATTTTCCTCTAAACTCCTAAAAATACACTTCTTGCCCTTCACTCTGTCCACTTCTTACAGCTGCCTTGCTGGACCCCTTGTCTCAAGCCTTGGAATTCACCAACATGAAGTAGGCATGGTTCTCCTTTCAGGAGGCCCAAGAAAGTCTGATTATTTCCAGCTTTAAAAGTACATCAGAAGCTAACTGGCTTTGTTGTGCTGTTAGAAACTCATTATCAGATTCTCCTTCCAAAACATATCCTGCTATACAACACTATACCTATGTATTCACCACTAGAAAATTACTTCTTAGAGGCTTTCTGGGTTTCTAAGAAATTAAAAGGCAGATTTCCCTGTGGTTATTAGCACATATGAGCATATGAGTGATTATGACACACCTAAGAACAGATTGCTGAACAATATATCGTAAGATGTGTGACCAGAGAATTCATGCCACCTCCCAGTTCCAATGGCTTTACTGATTCTAGTAAATTTATGTTTTACATAATTTGTAATAAGTTTAAGTTATAAGTATAACCTATGTCCTGATTACTAATAATGATATCTATTTAAAAATGAAAGTAAAAATATTTGTAAAATAATATTTGGCATGACTGAATTTCCTGGAAAAATTTCGGATGTTATCTAATATTGTATCCAACTCAGTTTTCCTTTTTTTTTTGGCTGCGTTGGGCCTTCGTTGCTGTGCGCAGGCTTTCTCTAGTTGCGGCGAGCGGGGGCTACTCTTTCTTGCAGTGCGCGGGCTTCTCATTGCAGTGGCTTCTCTCGTTGCAGAGCACGTGCTCTAGGTGCTTGGGCTTCAGTAGTTGCAGCATATGGGCTCAGTAGTTGTGGCTCATGGGCTCTAGAGTGCAGGCTCAGTAGTTGTGACACACAGGCTCTGTTACTCTGCGGCATGTGGGATCTTCCTGGACCAGGGATCAAACACGTGTCCTCTGCATTGGCAGACAGATTCTTAACCACTGTGCTACCAGGAAAGTCCAGTTTTCCTTAATGAATTAACTGTGTTCTATTTTTAGTGTGATACATCTGTTGTCTATTTCTTTCCTCCTATCATAAGACTTTTTGACCATTCATTCACTTAGTTGATATTTCATGAATACTTGCTTTGTTCTAATTAATGGCCTGTAACATAGCCTTAAACAATATATATCCACACCCTGTCTTCCACAAAACCAGGGAGTTAGAGATTTTTTTTGGTTACTTGCTAGTAACAACATCCTTATCCTCATAATCCTTCTCTGTAGCTAGATAAAATTACTGTAAAAATTTCTATTAAAAATGCCTCTTATGGAGGGAATGTACCTCAGTGCAACAAAGGGTGTATATGATAAGGCCATAGCTAATATCATATGCATTGGCAAAAGCTGAAAGCTTTTCCTCTAAGATCAAGAACAAGATAAAGATGCCCACTTGCACCACTTTTATTTAACAACATGGAATTGGAAGTCCTAGCCAGAGCAATTAGGCAGGAAAAGGAAATAAAGGTATCAAGTTGGAAAGGATGAAGTAAAACTCACTATTTGCAGATGACATGATAGTACATATAAAAAAACCCAAGACTCCACCAAAAATAGAACTAAAAAATGATTTCAGTAAAGTTGCAGGATACAAAATCAGTATACTGAAATCTGTTGCATTTCTATACACCAATAATGAACTATCAGAAAGAGAAATTATGAAAACAGTTGCATTTACAATTGTATCAGAAAGCATAAAATACCTAGGAATAAGCTTATCAGAGGAAATGAAAGACCTGTACACTGAAAGCTATAAGACATTGATGAAAGCATTTGAAGACACAAATAGATGGAAGGGTATTCCATGCTCTTGGATTCGAAGAATTAATATTGTTAAAATGTCCATACTACCCAAGGAAATCTATAGATTCAGTGCAATTCCTATCAAAAATTCAATGGCATTTCTCACAGAAATAGAACAAACAATCCTAAAATTTGTATGAATCCACAAAAGATCCTGAATAGTCCATGCAATCTTGAGAAAGAACAAAGCTGGAGGCACAACACTCCTTCCTTTCAAACTATATTACAAAGCTTTAGTAATCAAAACAATATGGTATTGGCATGAAAAGACACACACAGATCAACAGAACAGAAAAGAGAGCCCAGAAATAATCTCACACATATATAGGTAATTAATTTACAACAAAGGAGGGGGACTTCCCTGGTGGTCCAGTGCTTAAGACTTTACCTTCCAATGCAGGGGATGTAGGTTCAATCCCTGGTCAGGAGCTAAGATCCCACATGCCTCATGGCCAAAAAACCAAAACATAAAACAAAAGCAATATTGTAACAAATTCAATAAAGACTTTAAAAATGGTATACATCTAAAAAATCTTAGAAAAAAAAAATTTACAACAAAGAAGCCAAGAATATATAATGGGGAAAGGAGAGTCTCTTCAATAAATGATGTTGGGAGAACTGGACCACTCTCTTATGCCATGCACAGAAATTAACTCAAATGGATTAAAGACTTGAACCTAAGACCACGAGATTCCTAGAAGAAAACATAGCCAATAAACTCCTTGAGATTGGTCTTGACAGTGTGTGTGGATTTTTTTGATCTGATAAAAAAAGCAAAGGAAACAAAAGCAAAAAAAATATAGGGGACTACATCACACTCAAACTTCTGTACAGCAAGTCAACAAAATGAAAAGGCAACCATCTGAATGGGAGAAAATATTTGCAAATCATATATCTGATAAGGAGCTAATATCCAAAGTCTATGAAGAATGCATACAACTCAATAGCAAAAAAAAAAAAAAATCCAATTTAAAAAATGGGTAGAGGATCTTAATAGACGTTTTTCCAAAGAAGACATGCAGATGTGTCCAACAGGTACATGAGAATATGCTCAATACCACTAATCATCAGGGAAATGCAAATCAAAACCCCAATGAGGTATCACCTCACACCTGTTAGAATGGCTGTTTTCAAAAAGAGAAGAGGCAACAAGTGGTGAGAAGAGAGAACATTTGTGCACTGTTTTTGGGAATGTAAATTGGTGCAGCCACTATGGAAAACAGTATGGAGGTTCCTCAAAAAATTAAAAATGTAACTACCATATGATCCAGTAATTCTACTTTTGGGTATTTATCCAAAGAAAATTAAAATACTAGATAAGATATCTGCACCCCATGTTTATTGCAACATTATTTACAATAGCCAAGTTATGGAAACAACCTGTGTCCATCAATGGATATATGGATAAAGGCATTATGGTATGTATATATACAATGAAATACTATTCAATTGTAAGAAAGAATGAGATTTTGCTGTTTAAAACATCATGCATGGACCTTGAAACATTAGGCTAAGTGAAATAAGCCAGAAAAAGACAAATGTATTATTTCACTTATATGTGGAATAAAAACAAAACCAAAACAACAAAAATAAACCTCATGGATACAGAGAACAGATTGGTGGTTGCCAGAAGCAGAGGTGCGGGGGTGCGTGAAATGGCTGAAGGAAGACAAAAGGTACAAACTTCTAATTATAAAATAAGAAATGAGGATGTAATTTATAGCATGGCAACTATATGTTGTAGCTATATATTGCATATTTGAAAGTTATTGAGAAAGTAGATCTTAAAAGTTCTCACCACAAGAAAAAAATTCTGTAAATATGTATGGTGATGGATGTTAACTAGACTTTACTGTGGTGATCATTTCACAATGTATAGAAATGTTGAATTATTTTGTTGTAAATATGAAACTAATACAATGTATGTCAATTATACCTCAATAAAAAATGTAAAAATACCTCTTTTTATCATAAAAAGACATACTAGTAACGAATAAGCTAAACCAAGTGAAAAGTATATATATTGGAAAGTTAGTCTCTGTCCACATATATACATACATATATACACATACCTACATACATATATCCTTCCAGATTTCTTGTGCATTAAAGTTATATTTTACATAAATGGGATCATACTGGCTGCTACTGTATGTCCTGTTCTGCTACATTTTCTTCCCTCAAAAGTATGTTAAATACTAAATTTCCATCTACTTTACTTCTTTCAATTACAATATTTTCATTTTCACTGTTTGCCTGGCAGTCTACTTCCTGGATTAATCGTGCTCCAGGAGGTGGATATTTATGTTTTTTTCTCACTTTCCACTGATTTAGACAATGATGAAAAACAACAATAAATTTCATTGCTATTTTAAATCATTGTTAACATTTGTTATTCTTTGATTATGAACAAAGCAGAGCAGTTTTTCTCATAGATCAGAAAACATATTATCCAATGTGTAGGCTAGCACTTCATCTGCTAGGTTTCTGTTATAAACTTGGAATCATTGCTACCCACTTGTACATTTTCCCTGCATTCTCCAGGAGAATCCTAGAAACAAATTTCCCAGGATCCTTTTTTCTAACGGTTGTCAATTATATTCAATAAGAGGCATTTGAAGGATATTAATTATTAGAGAACTAAAATCAGAATTGAAAATTGGATGGTTTGAGATTGACTTGTGCTGAAATTAATCTGTTGTACAGATAAGTTTCGGTAACCCAGCTGACCTAATTTGAAGTTTTGATTCAGTCTGATCAATGGATTACCACCGAACATTTGCAACAGTTCTGCTGAATTCAGTCCATATGAAAGTTATGTAAATAATTTTTAAATACCTGCCATAAAAATGAGAAGTGACTCAAATTTATCAGTGATTCTCTTCCTTTCAAGAACAAGATAGCAGTTTCTACATTTTCTCTTTGTGGGTCACATTTCTGCTGTTACGTCTATACAAGTGGTGCTTTATCAATTGATAGTGTGACTGAGCATGGAATCTAGCTGCATGTTGCCTTTTAATATTGATCTTTTGTGTTGAAGTATAGTGAACTCGATCACTCTGAACTTCAGTCAGCAAAGACCAGTAACATAAGAGTTGGTTGAAACCAGTCCAGGTGGTAATATTATCAAAAAGGCAAAGGATTTCATCAGACACAGTAACTAATTCTTTGAACTAGCCCAAAGCATCTTTTAGAAACGTGAATCCTAGAAATGTGTTGGATTAGGATAGCTAATACACAGATTTAAATTTTCTTCAGATGATTTTTGATCTTTTTTCTTGATAAATGTACACAACAGCTCCATTGCTAAGAGGACACTATCATAATGATAGAATAGTTTGCATGAAGGTATGCAAAAGAATTCATCATGTTGCATATATCAGCATATTCAGTAATCTTAGGTGGATGTCTTGATCATTTAAATACATGTTGGAAAATGAAATACATATATACGTAAATGTGACTTGAGTGATTTTCAGGATATATGATATATAACTAGAAATCTTATCTGGGAAGGTATATGGGTATGTGTGATAAGGGGTTTTCAGAGTTTTTGAGAAACATCTTTGGTTGAGTGTATTTCTTAAGGGCGATGGATATATTTGAGATGTTGTATCTGACTTATGATAGTGTTGACCCGCTTATCTATAAAGCAGAATAAGTAATCAAAATCTGTCTTAGAAGTGTCAATCCTTTATGCTTCAGGGGTCAGAAAGTCTAGAGGTAAGCCAAATATCAGGATAGTGATTTTTTTTCTAAAGATTTCTTGAGACAGTCTAAAGAGTCATGGATGGAGAAACACAAAAAAATGTAAATATTATTCATTCTCCAATTTCAGATTCAATTTTTGTGCCCTTTCTGTTTTATTCTGGATATTTCAGGGTAGCCCGTGCAATCAGATATTGTGTATAAGAATTGAAGAAGCATTAGTTATCTTTAAGTGAGAGAAACGGTTTTCATAAACAGAAGTATGTCTTAATTATTTATCCTGTTTTTTCTTCATAGTGAAGATAATTAAGATTATGTCTCACTCTAAATAGCAGAATATTATGACATTTTAGAAGAATTGCTTCGTTGAGGATTAGAAGAAATTAAGTATAGTTTTGGTTTTGGTCAAGTCAAATGAATTATCTCTTTTTCCTGGTATTCTTGTGAGTGGAGTTTTAAAATAAAATTGATCATTCTGTGGACTCTACTGAATATTTTATTAACATTATCATAAGTAACTAAAGCTTATATTAGCCCTGTGAAATAAGAATTATTAGCAGCATTCCACATGTAGGAAAATTCAAGCTTTGAAAGACAAATAACTTATATGAGCTACTAGATATCTGAGGGTTCCAACATTTTTTAAAAAATTTATTTAATTAATTTATTTTTGGCTGTGTTGGGTCTTTGTTGCTGCGTGCGGGCTTTCTCTAGTTGTGGTGAGCGGGGGCTGCTCTTCGTTGTGGTGCGCGGGCTTCTCATTGTGGTGGCTTCTCTTGTTGCGGAGCACGGGCTCTAGGTGTGCGGGCTCAGTAGTTGTGACTCGCGGGCCTTAGAGCGCAGGCTCAGTAGTTGTGGCACACAGGCTTAGATGCTCCGCGGCATGTGGGATCTAACCTGACCGGGGCTCAAACACGTGTCCCCTGCATTGGCAGGCAATCACTGCGCCACCAGGGAAGCCCGAGGGTTCCAAGATTTGAACCCAGTTCTTAACGCATCCAAAGCCTATGCTCAGGAACACTAGTCATTACCAATTATGTAAGAATACTGCCCATAATTTTGGGACTCTCTTTTCTTAGCATTGTTTTTTCTTACCATTCACATTCTTAGATATTTGTTTGAATAAGAGAAAGAAATGTTAGCAATTGAGTTTTGTTTTTGTTACTGTTGAACCCCCAATCAGTTACTTTAATTTTTCTTGCAATAATGTGAAATCAAAGAACTGGTGGTGATTGGATTGAAAAGCGCCACCCCACCATCAGTCCTTCCTCATTTCAAATAAGCAAGAAGTGCCATTGTTTTTAAATTTACTTTAGCTCCATTGATAGCACTTGGAGGCAGAGGTGGGAATTGCTAAATATGACTTTTATTTAAATAGCACATTGACTAAAAGATGGAATCTAAGAGTTAAGTAACTTACCCTTGATTGACACCCAGTTTTAACATTTAAATATTTCTTGTAAGGATAGCATTGGAAGACCACAGTGAGCTTTCTCTAGTTTTTCTAATCCACTTCTGTGGTATTAAACACCATCTACATGCTTGAATCTGATAACTTATGCTCTAATACAGAATATTTTTTTAAAACCCAAACTTATGCATCCAGTTGCCTAATTGACATCTCCACTGAGATTTACCAACATTTTAAAACTTCTTAATGTGTAGTAAAATATACATGTGGAAAAGTGCCCTCTACCCCAGTAACAATTATTCTAATACTCAACCGCTATCCTAACACTTTAACTTTATAGTAGTCATCAAGATTTTAAATATACATTTACACATTATTGATGGATTATTAGTTTAATGTCTGTTGACATTAGCTCTGTGTTCCATCAGTACAAGGTTTTATTCAGCATATATATGTATCATATCACCTAGCAGAATGCCTGATACTTAGTAGATTGTCTAGATAATACATTGAGTAATGAAGGGACTATGGAAAATATAACCAATTTGTATTATGTACAGAGACCAGTCTGCTGATATATACAGAATTTTCTGGTTAATTCAAGGGATAGGGAGAAAGGGAGAGTTGATTCCTGCCAGTTATTGTGCTCACATTTTTTTTTTTTTTTTTTGGCTGTGCCGCGTGGCATGTGGGATCTTAGTTCCGGGACCAGGGATTGAACCTGTGCCCCCTGCAGTGGAAGTGTGGAGTCTTAACCACTAGACTGCCAGGGAGGTCCCTGTGCCCACATTGTCTAACGACAAGATTTAGTTAAATGTCTACATTTTCTTCTGGCCTTTCTGATATTATTCAGCAAAATGAAAAATAGTATTTTATGTGTAACAGATAAATAGTTCAAACACAAAGCCTGCAGTATTTTTATTTACTTTCCCTTGAATAAAGAATGGAGAGATTTGTAGTTCTAGTTTATGTAACGAGCAGACAGGCATGAACATTCATGTAAAACGACATCAGGCTGGCATTGGAAGGTCATTCTTTTGGCACACGTCATTAGTTGGATCTCTCATCCTTTTCTAGCTTATTCTTCTTTCTTAACACTTTTTTTTTTGCCTCTCTCCTTTCTACCTGACTTTTTTTTTCCTACTGTCTACCAAGTCTTCAGGTCTTTTGACCCATACCTGATGGGTCTTGCTCAGCACTGGTGGCCCTTGGTGCTGATGAGGAATAGAGCAGCATATGGTTGATCAAAACCATGTTGAGGGCTTCCCTGGTGGCGCAGTGGTTGAGATTCCGCCTGCCGATGCAGGGGACACGGGTTCGTGCCCCGGTCCGGGAAGATTCCACATGCCGCGGAGCGGCTGGGCCCGTGAGCCATGGCCGCTGAGCCTGTGCGTCCGGAGCCTGTGCTCCACAACAGGAGAGGCCACAGCAGTGAGAGGCCCGCGTACCGCAAAAAAAAAAAAAACAAAAAACAAACAAAAAAAACCATGTTGAAACTACTGGCAGATATCTTGGGTGTACAATTACTGTTTAGAGCTCTTTTTCTTTTTGTTTTTTTCTCCTGAATGGTCCGTATTGTGCGTGATTTATTAGTTACTGGTTAGAACACTTATGCAGGTGCAATTCTGTAATTCAGGGGAAAGAACCCTTGCATGCATATTTGCAGGTTCCTGTACTTGAAGACTTCCCTTCAAAAAGCATACTTTAGATAAGTATCTGAGAAAATACACAAAATATCCTATGATACTACTACTCAGGCTAAATGTCACTAAAGCAAGTAAAAAATCAAACAGCAGAAACAAACCATGCCTTCTGTTCTTTCTGCCTGCAGAGCCTTTTTACTGAATAGTGAAATATTATCACATATTCTGTATTAACATTACTTTGTATGTTTGATTCTGTTCTATGAATGACCTACAATTGCATGTGAAACTGTAGACAGTAAAATAATTTATTTTTCACATTAATACTTGAATCTAATCATTGGTCAAGAAAATGTACCACAAAATATATTTTATAAACAAATAATAAAATTTCATCCTTTGTAGTCTGTATGTGGCAAAAAGAATATATTGTAGATATATAGTATGTATGAATACACACACACACACACACACACACACTCTTTCATCTGGTAATAATGCCAGCTCTTTATCTGATGTCCTAATACAACTATGATATTAGTGTTTTTAATGTCCCCGTTATTTTAAAAACAAATGCTAACTGAAGGATAGTAGATATTTTGATGTTCAGTGTGTGATCTTGATGCACACATTAAACATTATAAAGAATCAATAACATTACTAAGGTACCTTTTTCTGTAATGAAATCTTCAAGTTTAATGAAGTCAAATTGATAGTCTGCTGTAAGTTAGTGTAACTACAGATTACTTCTTTAATATGATTGCTGTCATTTAAATGTGTGCATGTGTATGCTTATAATATATAAGTTGAAGAGCTCAGGTTTTGATGATGACTCTCCTAATTTAAATACGCAAGATGGTAAAAGCAGATTATCATCAATCTGTCAATGGCTTTGCTTGAGATTATTTTTACTTGATGCTTCAGGAATGTTTTCCAAAATGAAGGGAGATGTTTAAAGAAGGCGGCCTGCCATACACTTTCTACCTGACCTAGTGCCATTTCCACAGAAACCTGTTGCCCAGAGGTAACTTTGGCTGTGGATGCTGCGGGAGTGGTGGGCAGCATCACGATGAGTACAGGCCATGCTAACTAGCTACCTCTGTAACATATTGTTAGTGTGAATCAGAGAGCACTTTCCTGACTTGCATGTGACTGCTTTCTTGAATAACTTTGACTTTAATCAGTAAAAATGAGAGTGGAAATGTTGGGAAAATGTGGTCTACTACATTCAAAGGTGAATCCTGTATAGCATTTTATCTTCTTTATTATTGATCTTCTGAACCCTTTAATGCTATGTATTAAGTGGTGTGTGGGGGGGAAATTTACTAAGGTGGTATCCTAAGAGCTGGCAGTACAACTCAGTTTAGAGGGGAAAAATTTTAGTTCCTTAAAAAAATCTTGGTAAGTAGTAATTGGTGAGTTAATGTTTTTATAGCACTTACAACTGCTAAACTACCATTTTTTAAAGTCCGTAATGGGAATTTCCTGGGTCTAGTGGTTAGGATTCTGTGCTTTTACTGTGGAGAGTTTGGATTTGGTTGGGGAATTAAGATCCCACAAGCTGTGCTGTGCGGCCCCCCAAAAAATAAGTCCATCATATGACTCTCATAGGATGAGCACATGCCAAACATTTGTGCAGCTGCCTATAGGAAGAGAGCTATGTTAGCATCAGAGAAAGATTGTTGGGGAAGAATGGCTAGGTTAGTTACCTAACTGGTTAATGTCCTGCAGGGCAGTGGCCCATAAACTTGGGGATTATGTTTTGTACCAGACAGAAATCATTTGCATCTCTATCAGACAGAAATCTACAAATTAACCTGTAACTTTGCCTCCTTTGGCTTTTAATTAATAATGTATACTAAGTCAATCAAAGACATTCTCTTAGATAATTAAATAATCCTTAGATGGGTGGGTTAAACAATGCTCCATGTGAAATTCAAAAGCTATGCTGCTTTCCCTTTGCCTTATTTTTACCTGTGAATATTTTTTTCTTAACAGAGCAGTCATTGATGTGTAAGAAGTAACCAGTAAATGTTTAAAAACAAGGGAAAATGGCTTAGGAGGTGACACACTGGCGTTTACGGTTAGGGTTAAGATTAGAGAATAAAACTGCATAAAATATGAATTTTTTTTTTTTTTTTGCGGTACGTGGGCCTCTCACTGTTGTGGCCTCTCCTGTTGCGGAGCACAGGCTCCGGATGCTCAGGCTCAGCGGCCATGGCTCATGGGCCCAGCCGCTCCGCGGCATGTGGGATCTTCCCGGACCAGGGCACAAACCTGTGTGCCCTGCATCGGCAGGCGGACTCTCAACCACTGCACCACCAGGGAAGCCCCAAAATATGAATTTTTTATTCCCAAGTGTTAGGTGGGGGAGATGTGATAATAAAGAAGGGATCAGAAAAAACATGAGTTAAAGAAAAAACGAGATGGAGCACTGTATGGGGGAGGGTCAAGAGAAACCGATGGTTGTGGCACTACCAAAAGGAATTTTGAGAACAGAGATAGCTAGGTTTTGGAGTTATTTGTACTGTGCAGTGGATGATACAATTTATCTCTTTGTCTTCCATTCTTTAGTAAATTCTGTGCTCATTAATGTTCTGTGTGTGCTTTATTTTTATAAACTGGTGAATGGGCTGAATTTTATAGGTAGATTATTCATTTATGAATATATTTATGTATTCAGCAACGACTTTTGAACCCAACTTTGTGCTAAGCATGTATGAGTTGCTGGACACACTGTGTGTAACCGAACAAAGAAAATCAAAAAGAGCCTTTATAGAGCTTATAGTTGAGTGTGGAAGTCAGGCAGTAAATAGATAAACACATCAACATGTAATGGTAACTTGTGGTGAATGCTATAAAAATAGGATTCAGTGATAGAGGTGGATAGGTTTAGAGATCTGTTTTAATGGTTTGGCCAAAGAAAGCTCCTCTGAGGGAGGAGGCCCTTAAGCATATCTGAAGCAAAGACCATCCAAGAAGAGGGCAGACATGTCCCTGTGTATTAGTTTTTTAGGGCTGCTGTAACAACCGCACACTTGGTGGCTTAACACTACAGACATTTATTCTCTCCTGGTTCTGAAGGCCTTAGGTCCAAAATCGAGGTGTCTGCAGGGTTGGTTCCTTCTGGAGGCCCTGAGGGAGAATCTGGTCCATGCTTCTCTCCTTGGCTTCCTGTAGCAGCTGGCAGTCCCTGATATTCCTTGGCTTGTAATTGCATTACTCCAGTTTCCACCTTTGTCTTCACATTGCCTTCTGTCTTGAGAGTGTCTCTATTACAAGTCTCCATTGGCCTTTCTCTTATAAAGAAACTGTCATTGCATTTAAGGATACCCTAAATGCAGGATGAACCCATTTGAGATTCTTGATTACATCTGTTCAACACGAGGCAGGATTTAGTATGTGCAAAGACAAGAATGTGGTAAAGAGCTTGGCATGTTCAAGGAACGAGAGTAAGTCATGATCCACTTGACATGGTGGGTGATGTCGTCATGTTGCCAGCTATGTCAGTGAGTAGAACTAGGAAATAACCCTCATGTGAATTTTCAGAAGCATGAGGAATAATTTGGGCTTGACAAGGCCTAAAAGGGGGATTGAAGTTGTCTGTGAAATCCATTTGATATTCAGCTTATTGTTTTCTTTTTTCGTAGTATTGTCAAAAGTCTTGTGACTTAAATGAGCTTACTCTAAGTAGACATGCTATGCCTTATGTATAAATTGTCTGCACAACAAACAACCCAATCCAAACATGGGCAGAAGATCTAAATAGACATTTCTCCATAGAAGATATACAGATTGCCAGCAAACACATGAAAGGATGCTCAACATCACTAATCATTAGAGAAATACAAATCAAAGCCACAATGAGGTATCACCTTACACTGATCAGAATGGCCATCATCAAAAACATCTACAAACAACAAATGCTGGAGAGGGTGTGGAGAAAAGGGAACCCTCTTGCACTGTTGGTGGGAATGTAAATTGATACAGCCACTATGGAGAACAGTATGGGGGTTCCTCAAAAAACTAAAAATAGAACTACCATATGACCCAGCAATCCCACCACTGGGCATATACCCTGAGAAAACCATAATTCAGAGAGAGTCATGTACCACCATGTTAATTGCAGCTCTGTTTACAATAGCCAGGAGATGGAAGCAACCTAAGTGTCCATTGACGGATGAATGGATAAAGAAAATGTGGCACATATATACAATGGAATATTACTCAGCCATAAAAAGAAATGAAATTGAGTTATTTGTAGTGAGGTGCATGGACCTAGAGTCTGTCATACAGAGTGAAGTAAGTCAGAAAGAGAAAAACATATACCGTATGCTCACATATATATATGGAATCTAAAAAAAAAAAAAAAGTTATGAAGAACCTAGGGCCAGGACAGGAATAAAGACACAGACCTACTAGAGAATGGACTTGAGGACGTGGGGAGGGGGAAGGATAAGCTGGGACAAAGTGAGAGAGTGGCATGGACATATATACACTACCACATGTAAAATAGATAGCTAGTGGGAAGCAGCTGCATAGCACAGGGAGATCAGCTCGGTGCTTTGTGACCACCTAGAGGGGTGGGATAGGCAGGGTGGGAGGGAGATGCAAGAGGAAGGGGATATGGGGATATATGTATATGTATAGCTGATTCACTTTGTTATAAAGCAGAAACTAACACACCATTGTAAAGCAATTATACTCCAATAAAGATGTTAAAAATAAAAGAGTAGAGAGGAAAAAGAAACTGTGTGCACAATTACTGCTTGTGATTTTCTTGTCTGTTCTAAAAGGGTCATTTTTCAATGGCCCTTGCCTCTCTTGTGTTGTTACCATATTCCATTTCTCAAATCAATGCCTAATGATCCGTTTTCCATATCACCTCTGTGGCAAAGAGTGACAAAGGCTAAGCCATAGTGTAATGGTATTATCCAGGTTGTACAGACCAAGTGAGTCTTTTCCTATGATGTCTAAGTATATGGTATGCATATATACCACTTTGGAAAGCCTTTTTAGGTCCCTTCTCTAAGACATGCCAATAGAATTCAGGTTAGAGTATGAAATAACCTGTTTTGGAGTCCTGTTGAATGAAAAACTCCAGTCAAAGTAAACCAATTCTATTAATGTCACTTTCATCTCTTATTGAGGGAATGATTTTAAACTCTTTACTCTATGAGCACCATTTTATATAATTGAAGACAACTTATAAGAAGGTTGTGCTGTACAACTGGGTCATAGCTGATGGCTTACTTAGACACAAATAATAAAGAGACTTCCTTTAACCTCTTAAATGTGACTTTCCCACTTACCTACCAAATAATGTGGTGCTGAGATTACTGATGTCTCAGTAGCATCCTGGCCTCCAGGTAGGGTTGTAATCATTGTAATCATTCTTGAGCATTTTAGGGTATATGCCTTTAACACTGTCAGCTACTAACCTCAATGCTGAAATAGTAGTTACATTAATAAAATCCACTTTAGGAAAATTTTTGATCAAATGATAGTATTTTTTGCATTTCTGACTAGTTTCTACTGCTTATAATTTCCTCTGAAAATCATTTAAAAGCAGCATCCCTATAAAGAAAACCATTTGATTAGTAGTGTAAGTGTTGGGAGTGTAACACTGAGAAAATAATTGAGAAGTAGAACAGAACAAAATCAGTTCACTCTTAGATATCCTGAGTACCTTCCTTCTGCAAAGCAAAATGGAAATAAATATTAGAAAGGTTAAAATTGGTCTTTCTGTCATGCAGTTGAAGGACATACTTAAAAAAAAAAAAAAAACTTATGGGAACCAGCAATCTGTGCTTTGAGAATTTTCCCCAAATGTGCACTTGATCCAGTGTGTGGTACAAGTTGAAGGACTTTGGGGAACATATAATGATTTGTAATACCTTAATTGGAAAACTGTGCCAAATAGCAACTTAAAAATTAGAAGCAAAGGAGATGAATTAATTTATTTGTTGACTCAAGTTGGCTTATAGATAAATGAAGATAGCCAAAATGTAGCTTTTGATGAGGGAGCAAATGAGATGTGCCTCACTGCTAAAATGAAATGTGACCAAAAAAAGCAGTTTGGAAAATAAGATTGTTTGTTGAGATTGCATTTAAATATGCTTAAGAAAATAGCCATGCTTTATGACAAATGTGAGGTTGTGTAGAATAATTTACTGAATACTATTTTGTGGGAACATTTTGTAAATCATCATGTTAGATTTATTTTTTCCATTAAAACATAAAAAGCTCCTCAGCAATTTATATCCCTTAAGAGAATTATAAGTTATTGGTTTATTGCATTTCTTATATTTAACTTTAAGCTTGTTTGGCTGTTGTATTTGACCTTGAATAATGAGAACATAAACTTAAGATTAGAGCAGTATTTTTGCTGTTTTATTACTTTCATTTTTCCTCTTTTGGATAAATAAATGTATGTTTCTGGTATGGGAACAAAATTGAGAGCAGGGGAAAAAAAGCAACAAAAGGGAGACTGTCATTTTTTCTGTCAGTAAAGCTCTTTTTAAACAAATAATAGTAATATGAGGGTCAAATGACTTATTTTTGATACGAGAAACAAAAAGCAAGACCATGAAGTCTTTTTTTAATTAATATCCTTTATAGAAAAGTTTAAAAGATAATTTTTCTTTTTTCAGTTAATTCTATTTTAAAAATTCATCGAATGTTAAAATTAGGGCGATAGGTATTATTAGGTCATAAATAATAGACCATGTGAAGAACCATGTCTTGGAAAACAGCATATTCTTGTAGCCTTTCCTTCTGAACCCTGAGTAAAGTTATGTAGTCTACGTTTCTGGCATAATTGGTTGATTAGTTCAGCATGCTCCTCATAGTGAAGTAGAAAACTTCAGCTCAAACTTTCTCTCATCAGTTCCATTCTCATTCTTGTAACCTCACTTTCCTCTTGGTAAAAAGTTTAAGTTTTTATACTTCCGACAGCTATAAAATGTACTGCTCAGTAGGGTAGGAATGTAGGGTTTACGATGGATTATGTATCTTATGGATTATGCCCAAGCCTTTATTTAGAACTGTGAAGGAACATTGAACTGGACGAGTTAGACAGGGAAGTCTATTCAAGACTGTTGAAATAGGGGAGAGAGGTGGAACTCAACTCTGGTGAAACAAAAGGTTGGAGAGGATTGTAAGCACTGAGGTGAGGTATTGAGAGAGACATTGGTGAGGTAGTTGGTCAAAGTGACTAGTCCAACTGTTTGCTGATTGGTGATTATGGCTTCTACCCACCAACTGGAGCATTGTCTTTTTGGATGATAACATTTCAAAGGGATGGCTTCCAGGTCTTTGAGAGAGACATTTCTGGGTTGTAAAACTGGCAAGAGGCTGGGAGAAGATTTATGTCTTAAAGAGGCAGAGAAAGAATTTAAAATAGCAAGTTTTTTAAAGTGAGAGAACTCACTTCACTTTTCTAAAGTGAAAAAGGAAGGTCAGGGGCTATAGTCAAGAAGAAATCTGTCTAAAGTTGAGTCAAGCTGAGGGATGTTTAAATCAAAATGAAAGCCAAGATCAATTCATTGGCCATGGAAGGGTAATAAATATCTTGACTTTAAATGGCATAGATAAGTTCTACCTGCTTTTGTATTTATATAAATGAAATCATACAGTACTTAATCTCTTGTGCTTCAGTTTTTTGCTTCAGTCCTTAAACATGTTAGATATTCTTCATGAGATAAATTCCCTTCTATCTCTAGTTTGCCAAGAGGTTTTATAAATCATAAATGGTGGTGACTCTTGTAAAATTCTTTTACTTCATCTATCGAAATATGTATGATTTTTCCACATTTTTATGTTAATGTAATTAATCATACTGATTTATTTTGATTGTTAAACCAAGTTTTCACTCATAGAATAAGACTCACTTGGTCATGGTGTACTATTTTTTTTCCCATTATCGCTGAATTTAACTTGCTTGTATTTTATTTAAGATTTTTGCCTTTATGTTCTTGAGAAAGATCCCTTGGTAATTTTCCTTTTTTGTAATGTCTTTATCAGGTTTTGGTATCAAGATTATACTGGCCTTCTAAAATGAATTGGGGAAAGTTTCTTCTCTATTATCAGAAACAGCATTTTATTAAATTGCTATTATTTATCACTTAAGGATTTCAAAGATTTCAGTGATGAAGACATCTAGGCCTAGGGTCTTTGTGAGAATGTTTTAAATAGCAGATTCAACTTCTTTACTTGATGCCAGGTAATGCATATTTTCTATATATGTTTTCATCTTTCTGCAGTGTTAGTTTGAAGAATTTGTATATTTCATTCAGGTATTCTAATTTACTGGTAAAATTGTGTATACTCCTTGATCTTTTTTGATGTAGCTAGGAACAATGTAAATGTTAACATATTACCCTTCATCATTCTTGATACTGTAGTTTGTGTTTATTCCTTTTCATTTTTTTCTTTACTATGTCTTGCTGGGGTTACACAATTTCATTAGTATTTTCTGAAGTTTAAAATTTGCTTTAATTGATTTGAATCTCTTCATTAGTTTCTTTTATGTTTTTAGGTTTGATTTGCTTTTTTCTTTCCAACTTCTTGAAAGAAAGGATACATAATTTATTTTGAAGCTTTCTATTTCCCAGCTAAGGCATTCTAAACTATAAATGTCTCAAAATACTGCTTTAGCTACCTCCCACACATTTTGAAATGGTTTATCTTTGAGTTAATAATAATTTATAAGTTGTTTAAATTTCTTCTTCATTCCATGCATTATTTAGTAAAGTATTGTTTAATTTCCAGGAATACAGGAATTTCTATCTAGTTCTCTCTCTTTGTCACTCTCTCTGTCTGTTTTAATTTATCCTCTAAGTTCATTTCACTCTGGTTAGAGGATATATTCTGAATAATTTAAATTCTTTGAAGTTTGTTAAGGCTTGCATTATGACATATATTGTCAGTTTTATTAAATGTTCAATTTGCACTTAAATTTCTCATTGTTGGATATGGTATTCTAAATATGTCAAATATATTAGTTCTGCTGTTTATATATTCCATATCTTTATCTTTTTGATTTTCCATATCCTTTCAGTGTTACTGATAATTATGTATTGATAATACTATGCATAAGTCTTCCACAGTGATTATGGATTTAACTATTATTTTTAGTTCTGTCAGTTTTTGCTTTATATGTTTTTAAATCATGTTAATAGATGCAAACAAATTTAAGATTATAATAGCTTCCTTTATCACTATGAATTAGTGATTAATCATTCTTAAAGTCTACATTTTTGATTATTAATATAGATACATCAGATTTCTTTTAGTTATTGTCATCATCTTTTTGCAAAGCCTTAAGATTATCTTTCTGCTTTGTTTGAAAGGATGTCTCTTTTTTCAATACTACAAATGCTTACTGTTTGTGAGTTTGGTTGCTATGATGAAAATCATAAAAGGAGACTGTTTGCCAAAAGGGCTAACGTTATGCAAAGCAGAAGCATCATTTGAGAATGAGGGGAGGTTGGAGGTTGATATGTCTCTGAAATTTTAAATGCTTGGGAATTTAGAGAAATCTCCCCCACTCCATGGAATTTGTGTACTCTCTTATTCTTCTTCTCTTCCTATAGGACATAAACTCCATGAAAAAAATTTGCCTTTTCCATTGATTTTGGTAGCCCCCAGTACTTAGAACTGTGCCTTGCACATAAGAGTCTATATCTGTGTAATGTCCATTGGAATCTCAGTTTTCTTCCCAATATCTCTGTAAGAAAGGTCCTGTTATTTCCATTTTGCTAATGTAATTGAGTCTGGAAAAGGTTATATACCTTTATAAAGGTGAGTAAATGATGAAATAGAATTCGAATGAAGTCTGTCTAATGTAGGAGAGCATTTCACCCTAGTCTTCAGTGGTGAGGTACCTTGGCTGACAGACAGGGGGTGTGGTGGCTAAGAGCTCATGTTTCTGAGTCAAATTTACAGACCATGTCTACCCCTCAGACTTTGGGCAGATTATGCGACACTTCTCTGTTGCCTCAGCTGTAACGAAGGACGCCAGTACCTATTTCATTGAGTTGTTTTGAGAATGAAATCAGTTAATACCTGTGTGCAGGAAAAACTCAGGTATTTTTCTTTCTAGGTGGGGAAAAACCCAGTTCTTCCCTTTTTTCCTCTTGTGTGTGTCTCCTTTACTGCTCACACAATACATTTCATTTCTGGTCACCAATTGTGTGAAGGCTTTACCCCACACTAAGCAATTATCTGTGACACCAGCTGGGTGTCCTACGATTTAACTCAATTCTGACACCATCTACCCAGAGATAGTGTCAGATCCCACAGGTTAAGGGCTCAGTCCCTTCACCACTTCAGATGGCAGTTGCAAGTAGTAGGTTCCCAGGTTCTGTCAGATTTGGTTGCAAATCGGACATTCCATGACTCCCTCCTCAGGTTCCAAAATTTGCTAGAGCACTCACAGAACTCAGGAAGACACTTAGGTTTACCAGTATGTTAAAGAATAAAGGATACAGATGAACAGCCAGATGAAGAGATACACAGGGTGAAGTCTGGGAGGGTTCCAAGCATAGGAGCTTCTGTCCCCATGGAGTTGCAGTGTGTCACTCTCCCAGTGTAGATGTGTTTGTCAGCCTGGAAGCTCTCTGAACCCTGTACTTCAGGGATTTTCGTGGAGGCTTCCTCACATAGGCATGATCAGTTATTAATTAAAATTGCGGCCCCTGTCCCCTCTCTGGAGGATGATGGGTGGGGCTGAACATTCCAAGCTTCTAATCGTGGTTTGGTCTTTCTGGTGACCCCCATCCAACCTGAAGCCATCCAGGACGCTATTCAGAGTCGTGTCAATAGAACAAATGATACTCCTAGTACTCGTATCACTTAAAAATTTTACAAGGGTTTTGAGCCCTGTGTGAGGGATGGGTTCAAAGACAAATATTAGAACAAGAGATGCTCCTAGTATTCTTTTTGCTTAGGATGTTACAAGGTTTTCAGGAGCTCTGTGCCAGGAACCAAAGGCAAAGATCAATGTATACATATTTTCTATTACCTCATAACCTGAAAAATATTCATTATTTATAAGACAGGTTCACTTCCCCCCGTCTCCCCACCCCCCATATAGTTTTAGATCCTACCTTAGAGGAAAAAGAGAAGCCATTCTATTGGAATGCTCTCACCTTCTCCAAACCATGTACACATGCTTTGGGCCCATATTTTCCATTTTTCTTCTTTACAGGAAGGAGAGGAGATACTCTCTTTTATGGTATCGATTCCCTCTGCTGTACTCTGAATTTCAACTCTTCATCCAGTCTCTGAGACCTTAAGGATGTTTTTTTCCCTTTTCTGTAATCATACCTTCAATCTTTCCCTTTCTGCTGAATCTTTCCCATCAGCATTTATGTATGTTAAAATATCTCTCATCTTTTTTTTTTTTTTTTTTCTGTACGTGGGCCTCTCACTGCTGCGGCCTCGCCCCTTGTGGAGCACAGGCTCCGGATGCGCAGGCTCAGCAGCCATGGCTCATGGGCCCAGCTGCCCCGCGGCACGTGGGATCCTCCGGACCAGGGCACGAACCCGTGTCCCCTGCATCGGCAGGCGGACTCCCAACCTCTGCGCCACCAGAGAAGCCCTCTCAACTTTAAAAACTCTTCCCAAATCCATATCCTCATCCAATCACCACTGCTTACAAACTCAAGAAACATGGTTCTACTTCCAGTCTCAATTTCTCACTTACTTAAACCGTCTCATCCCTTGATTTCCATCCCATCTTTACTTGTTCATCACCTTCAGTATAGTTTTCAAGTACTGGAGTTCCTAAAGGCTAAGTAATCTCTTCTGATTTAATATCATTAGCTCTCAATCCTTGCTGAATGTTAGGATCATCCTAGGAGCTTTAGAAAAATTACCAATGACCAAATATCTTCCTCAGAGATTCTGATTTAATGGATGTGGAAGGAGACTGGGCTTCTGCATTTTCTTTTTTTTTTTTTTTTTTTTTTTTTGCGGTACGCGGGCCTCTCACTGCTGTGGCCTTTCCCGTTGCGGAGCACAGGCTCCGGACGCACAGGCACAGCGGCCATGACTCACGGGCCCAGCCGCTCCGCGGCATGTGGGATCCTCCCAGACCGGGACACGAACCTGCGTCCCCTGAGTCCCCTGCATCGGCAGGCGGACTCTCAACCACTGCGCCACAAGGGAAGCCCTGCATTTTCTTTTTTTAAGTCGTAAAGTGATTCTAATGTTCAGCCAGGTGTGAGACTCAATGCTTTAAATTCTCTCTCCAGTTAATTTTCACCCACAGCTGTAGCTTTATTTACTTCATTAGTAATACAGCTGTATATTTTAGATTTGGGGAACTTTCAGCGTATGGCTTTTGGAGTTTTCAGGAAATCTGAGATCTTGAACCCGACCATGAAACACTTGGCATGGTTCAGTATAAAAAATAAGGAGTGTTTTAGCCATGCTAGAGATAGGTCTAGCCATCTTCTTTATGCATCATTTCCCATGAGCCCTTGGTTGGTGTTTGGAGTTCTACAATTTAGATTACAGCTTGGAAAATGGTGGCCTTATGAGGAAGAAGGAAGGAACCTAACAGGGAGAGCTCTAAGAAAGCATATTACGAAAGCTTGGTAACCATAGAGGTAAAATGAGGCTGGCGTAGACCTTTCTTGGAGTTTTAATCTGACTCCAGCAAATGTTTCTGATGGGGTTACAGTGAGGAGAAAATGAATTACTGTGAATGAATCTGATATAGTGCTTGATAGAAAGTATGGGCTTGCCTTTCTTGAAGAAATATCTATGGACAGCTTCTTTCTGCTGATCTTTTGGCCGGTAAATTTTAAAATTCAGTAGGTGTATGTCTCCTACTCTACATATCATAGAATAATAAAGGTTCGTCTTCCTTTTCCACGTTCTTGTGAAGGATTCTTTAATTTGTCTGTCTTAAAGATTTTTCAGAGTAAATAATGGAAGAGAAATAAAGGATTTTCAAAAATACACATTAGATAACGTTTTTTACTTTAATGCTGTTAAGTTACTGTATTATGTTTACAATATTGTTCTTTTCATAAGCCTGACTCCTTAGGGTCTTGAGAATGCCGACTGATTAAATATGTTTACCCTAGTCACATGTTCTCCCCTAAACAGTACAAAACAAAACCCTCTATGCTGGCCTCTCATGATCCAGAATAATTCTCATTTCCTCTGGGAGGAAAAAAAACACTCTCCAATGTTATATTCTCTACTGAGAGGATCACACTAAAACCTTGACATTCCAGAATCATGGAAAAAAGGATATTTTAGTGAACGTGATTTTTTGATCCTGCTAATTTACTATTGGCAAAAAAGTGGGGGTAAATTTTAAAGTTAAAAGCTAATCTACCTTCCTTAAGCTGAAGCTAACAGTTAAAGAAAAATTACAATTAGCACTTGTTTCCACATTGCTGATAAAAGCCAAACAATTAGAAGAAATTTTTCTAAGCCAATACTAAACTCATAGTATTTAAAAGTAAAAATAAACTTGTTGGCTTGATTTTTAGTTAATTTGCAATTAAGATGTCATATTGTACATTGTTTTAAATTGCTAGAGAATTCCGTAATAAAGCTGAAATTATATCCCTGTGGTCATTTAAAACAACGTTTCCAGGGCCCTGTAAGAATGACTTAGCCTACACAAAAGCACTCAGAATATGCTTATCCTTAATCATCATGTAAATTAACCCAATTTTACCTGCAGAATTATCTGTTTAATTGCTTGATTTACTGATGAAGATTGTGTAAAAACATGAGTTGTTTTATTTTTCTAAACCACTTCTCCTCAATCATCTATTGTTAAGTCACCCCAGAGGTTAAGAGTAAACTATAGTACTGATCATCAGATTCAATCACCTAATTATACAAGATGGTGAAGTGACTTCTCCAAGAGCACACATGTTAGTGACAAAGCTGAAAGAGAAATCTATGCCTCAATCAAAGACAATGTTCTATGTAGTAACGTTTTCTATAAATTAATATAAAAAGGAAAGAAAAGCAGGGAAGCTGTGACTTCTACATTTTTTTTAAGTTTATTCTGCTTAAATTTAAACCTTAAAAAAATCTCCATCATTATCAAGTTAATACTTGTGCATTTTGATAAATAAGAATTATTACTTTATGAATATATTTGAGGTTTAGCTCCTTGCTACTGTGTTTTGTTTTTTTCATATTCTAGATGGATGGGAGTTAGTCATATTTTAAAAGATCCAAGTCATGGCCTTCTTAGTTTGGTACTTTTGGTGGATTAAATGAGTTGAAATCTTAATATAGCCTTAAACAATATAGTTACACTTGGATAAACTTTGCCTAATAAAATGGCTGGTTAAATGTGAGTAGATTCTTGAACACTTAAGATGACTATTTTATATATACCTACTTTTTCAAAATCCCAAATCCTTTTTATTTTAAGAAATATAGTTACTAAAAAACAAAAATGAGAACTGTGTTTAGGTGAATGTTACAGTCTTCCTTCCACTAAAAAATTTTTTTCTGGAGAATAATTTTAGACTAAGGACAATGTTTTATTTAAATTATAAGAGAAATCTGAACAGTTTTTATTTTTTGTTTGGTGTCAACTCGATTCTGTAAACTATAACATGATGTTTACATATGGCACAAGGTTTTGATATGTAGATTATGTGACCTTAATATATTCGATTGTAGTTAAAATTAATGATTATATGTTATGAAAATCATGTTCAATATGAACTTTTTACATATTTATTTACATTAAAATGCACTTCAAATGTTTTTAAGTAAATGATTTTAGTCAGTCTCAGTCTTAGGAACCATAAGTACTCTTTCTTGAAAACACTCATTAAAAATTTCATGTTATTCTGGTGTGAGTTACCTTTTAGTTTGTCTAACCCTGTCTTAACTAAACAAGGAACTTAATTTGATAATTGCTTAATTATGACTTTGCTGGCAGCTTCCGTGTTTACATGTTTTTAAAATTCTGACTACCAACTGAATTGAAATATATGCCTCATATATTTTAATGTTCTCATGTATTTCTCTACATAAATGTTTTCTTGAGTCCTTAACATTTAAATGTAAACACTTTAATAAGATCTAGAGGAGAGACTGTACTCCTGAGAGTACATTTTTTTCTCAGTTATTACTGTTGAGTAGGCGGCTGCATATCAAAGTCAGGCCCTGACCTCAGAAGCCCTCAGCCATCCTCCTCCTCTTGCTCCCCCCCACAGTTTTCTTCTAAATTAAACTGTTCATTAGTACTATTACAGCCTTTGAATCCTTCATGGTTTTTTCCACAACACTTAAAATAATATGCATTCCCCTTTTGTCAGCAAAATTTTGACAGTTAAAACACAGATATTTTGAAAGCTCTATAAGCAATCTTCTAAACTAAAGCCTGACTTTAATGCAGTTTGTATTTGCACACTGGAAATAAATATATTTTTAATAAGCCGTATTTGCCCAAATGCTTCTCTCATTTCTCAGTAGGTAACTTTCACTTTTGCACAGAATAGACAATTGCTAGTAACTTAGGGATGGTGAATATGATTTTGAATATAATGCGTAGCTAAGACTGTTTTTCAAATATGTCATTTTAGTTTATGATGGTTGAATATTAGTTAATTGAATAATTTAAGTGCCTGAGGGCATCCTTCTTCAACAAACACAAAGGAAAAGAAATAAAGGTGAAATAAATAAAAGAGAGGAAATGGATGTTTTATGGACACGTTATGAATGCACGATTTTAATACAATTGTGTATAGTAAAACTTGAACAGATGCTAGGAATAATTGTTGATTTTTTTATATTACTGTATTTTTAAAAGAAGTCTGGAGGAAGGAGAAACCAACAATTTATTTAATGTTCATTGTGTGTCTATAATAAAGACCTTTTCTAGTTGTCCCTTTTCCTGATTTTAGGAAGACAAACCCTCCATAGGCTGTATCTTCATAAAGAGTCTTTTTGTGACCTGTGTGTGCCAAACTGAATACTTTCTGCTTATTTTCTAGCTCTTAAGTCTGTCTGGTTTCAATAAAATAAAACAAAAGGTTGAAGCAGAAAGCTTGTTTGGATCTTCTTACAAATCTTGGTTGAAAGTTTGACTCAGGTTGTTCTTACCTTTATTAATCGTGACCCATGAGAAGTCTTTTAGAATGATATGTAGTATACTTTATCAATGCATATTTGAGTCATTTTATTCTTCCATGCAAAATGAAAGATAGTTTACTGTTTTATTTTAGTATATATTAGTGCAAAGTGTGTGAATAATCCAGCAAGAAAAAATATTAAAGTGATGAAAAATTTAGATGAGAAGTCAGTGGTAGATTTACATACTGAATTCCATTTTATTATTTTTTAATTAGTTATTTTATACATATTAGTGTATATATGTCAATCCCAATCTCCAGACTCATCCCCCCAACCCCCTGCTCCCCCCGCTTTCCCCACTTGGTGTCTGTACGTTTGTTCTCTACATCTGTGTGTCTATTTCTGCCTTGCAAACCAGTTCATCTGTACCATTTTTCTAGATTCCACATATAGGCATTAATATATGACATTTGTTTTTCTCTTTCTGTCTTACTTCACTCTCTATGACAGTCTCTAGGTCCATCCACATCTCTACAAATGACCCAATTTCATTCCTTTTTATGGCTGAGTAATACTCTGTTGTATATATGTACCACATCTTCTTTATCCATTCGTCTGTCATTGGGCATTTAGGTTGCTTCCATGACCTGGCTATTGTAAATAGTGCTGCAATGAACATTGGGGTGCATGTGTCTTTTTGAATTACAGTTTTCTTTGGGTATATGCCCAGTAGTGGGATTGCTGGGTCATTTTTTAAAGTTGTTTTTTTTTTTTTTTCCTGGAAATCTGCATCTAGCATTTAAAACCTTGGTTAGCTATTTACATTTTACTGGAAAATATTGTGTCCCAAACTAAAATGAGAGAGAGAGCAAGAACACTTAATTTCTATTGGCATTGTTGTTTTCAAAAAAAGTGTTTTATTTCTGTGTAATTCCTGTGTTCCACCTCAAAACAAATCATTAGTATTAATTTGGAAGGTCAGAGAAAGCATCTTAGATAAAAATGTACAAATTTTTTGCATTTCAGTTGGTAAAAATCCAATTTCATTTTTTTAAAAAGGTGATTCTACTAGCTACATTCATTTGGAAAAATTGCAGGAAGAATAATGATTATAAGCTATATCTAACTGTAAATCTGGGCAGAGAGTTGGAATTCTTTTTGTGATGTAAGAAATCAGTTATTTTTATAATTTTCCATATCAAGGAGAATTTTTCACCTGAAATTTATTGGGGTCCAGAAATACTAATTCCTAGAATGTGACATCAGTTAGAGAATTTAAAAAATTAGTCATACTTAGCTGTGAGAGTACTATATTTATAAATTTTTAAAACAGTATAGTTGATTCATTTTATGAGTTTCAGGTATACAGTATAGTGATGATACTCCACTTAATTTACTATAAAATATTGACTGTATTCCCTGTGCTGTGCAATATACTCTTGTAGTTTATTTTATACATAATTGTTTGTACCTCTTAATCCCCTACCCCTATCTTGCCTCTCCCATCCTTCCTCTCCCCACTGGTAACCACTAGTTTGTTCTCTATATCTCTGAGTCTATTTCTGTTTTGATATATTCCTTCATTTGTTTTATTTTTTTGGATTCCACATATAAGTGATAAAATACATCTATGTTCATCAGTGATATTGTCCTATAATTTTTTTTGTGTGATGTTTTTGTCTGCTTTTGGTATCAGGGTGATGGTGACCTCATAGAATGAGTTTGGGAGTTCTCCTTTCTCTGCAATTTTTTGGAACAGTTTCAGAAGGATAGGTGTTAGCTCTTCTCTGTTTGATAGAATTCACCTATGAATGCATCTGGTCCTGGACTTTTGTTTTTGGGGAGTTTTTTAATCAGTTTCAATTTCAGTACTTGTGATTGGTCTGTTCATATTTTCTGTATCTTCCTGGTTCAGTCTTGGGAGATTGTACCTTTGTATTCTGAACAACCTAAATGGGAAAAGAATTTGAAAAGGAATAGACACATTTCTATGTATAACTGAATCACTTTTTTGTACACCTGAAACTAACACAACATTGTTAATCAACTGTACTCCAATATAAAATAAGAAGTTTAAAAAAAAGAGCTACTAAAAGCAAAAAAGTGATAACATACAGTATTTCTTTGTCTGACTTATTTCATTAAGCATAGTACCTTCCATGTTGTTGCCAATGACAAAATTTCTTTTGTATGACTGAGTAATCTATTGTTGGTGTGTACCACATCTTCTTTATCCATTCATCTTTTGATGGAAACTTAGGTTGCTTCCATATCTTGGCTATTGTAAATAATGTCGCTATGAACATCAGGATGCATGTATCTTTTCAAATTAGTGTTTTTGTTTTATTCAGATACATACCCAGGGGTGGAATTAATCATATGGTAGTTCTATTTTTAATTTTTTGAGGAACCTCCATACTGTTTTCCCTAGTGGCTTTACCAATTTACATTCCCACCAACTATATTTATAAAATGATATACAAAGGAGGATACTGTACTTTTTTCTTTTGGATCTCCCAGAGGAAATCATCAGGCCAGAAACCATAACACAACTGGGTGTAAAATGATTGGTTATAAGACCAACTTTCCTTAATAACTGTAAGAATTCGGACCTGTATGTGATGGTACACAAGAATCTTTGTGTTGGAATGTACTTTACTTCTGTTATAGCATAAATTCATGCTCTGTGATATGCAGTTGTCTCATTGCAGTTCCCCATAAGAATTCTCTGTGTCATGTTAGTGACAAGAAAATATAAATTAAGAGTTGAGTTGTTTTAAAATGGGATGGTGGAACATGTGAGGAAGTATATGGAAACCTTAAGAACCTTTCCTCGAGCTTTGTTCCAATGATGTCTTCAGGTTTTTTTTGTGTAGCCTCGGTAGAGTCCCCTCTTTAAGCATTCATGCCTTATCACTGAGGGACAAAAGCATATATTAAGAAAGTGAGGAAGCCTTGTTCCCATTCTTTAGACATTTTTGTTGATTTTCAGATGTTTTATTTTACTTTAATATACAAGCACTTGCAGCTCTGTGGTTCACAGTATTCTAAGAGGAACAAAGAGGAAGTTAAAAAAATATATATATATCATGGCTTCTTCCTGAGTTACTTCCAGGAAGAATTTTCAGTTTTGCAATTCCTTTCTGCCCCAGAGGGCCTTTTTCTTTACCGTGTAAAAATATGGACATTCTAACTGAAACACAGTGTATCAAGTGACATTATCAGTCTCAAACAGAAAACAGGCTGGCATACCTTTTGAAGTTTGTACTCAAAAGCAGTATTCAAATTATGAAAGCCTGGGGCAAGCATGGTTGCATAGTTGCTACATGTTACTGGCAAGCTCAGCATCACTGATCTAACATTCACTGTAGTCAGGTAGATTTGACTGTTCTGTAGCTACAGATTGCACCCTCATCTCACTCCCTCCTCTGTCCTCACCAATAGAGAGATCTGGAGAGTAAGATACATCAGCTCAGGTCCGGCAGCCGTGCTGAGAGAAACATCTTACAGTTCTCTCACTATGAATTAGTAGCATATTTGTACACAGAGAAGATAGCAGGCTTTATTATACAAAACGAGTACCCATTCTACTTCTGATCAACTTGAGTGTTTCTATGTTATTAGGTGCAAATCATCAGTAGCTTAAATTGTCTAGCAAACTAATAAGGAAACAAGATCTCTGTGCCTTCAGAAACATCATAATGGCTTCTGAAGTTAGATAGGTATGTTTTAGCAGAGATTCCTGAATATTTTAAACTCTGAGTGCTGCGTTTGCTGTTTTTATGTAGTGAGTACATAAGCCCATGACGGTGTGCATTTATTTAATTACTCAGAATTTATGGAACCTCTAATATGCACTCGATGTCATGTTAGGTATTAGGGATATAGCTCTTTGACAAGACAAGGTTAGTTTCTTTAACAAAAAAGTAAAATATAGTAAATGAAAATTGAAAATAAATAAAAATATTTACTTTTTAGTTAATGGAGAAGAAGAAGCTTAGGAGTGACAAAATAGCCAAGAAGAGCAGCTGCAAAAACATTGTCATCGGGGAGAAGGAAAAGTATTACGCACCCTCCCACTCTGGGGGAAAAAACAGCGCTCTGCAGGTTTCAGAGTATTCAATGTGGCCAGACACTGAGTGGAAAGAGAAAATGAATGAGAAGTGTTAAAGTCAAGTTAGAGAAGAACTCCAAGAGAATATTTAATTGGAGGCAAAAGCCTGTATTTTACATGCTTGTAAACAACGCTTTCAGGGAAATTCCTTCTAAATGGTAGTTTGGAAGACTCACCACTTTTTTGATTTATACACAAAGTAGCTTATTGTATTTCCCTATGATGGATAAAATAACTAGCTTCACTGCCAAGGCATACTTTATCTCTGCGTCTAAACTGAATACCAGCAGGCAGTTATAAAGTATCACTAGAAATGTTCAGTAATTAGGTAGTAAATATTATTGCATGAAAGGTGCAGTTGGGAGTTCTTTCCTGAGCTTCGTCTCTTCCATTGTATCTGTTACTTCATAGAGATTATTTTTTTATTGAAAAAATAATTGGTCATTTATTGTTGGCCATTTATTTCAAAATGAGTGCTCATAGCTGGAAGTGCTCAGATAGGTGGGATGAGCATCTGTCAGAGGTTTGGCAGAGGGAATCCCTATGTTGGTTGTTTTTAAAGTCCCTCCCAACACTGACTTCTGATCTAAGAAAGTAATCATGGGTGCAATCTTTCAGTTACTCTCTGATAGAAAGTTGTATATCCCCAGTGGTCGAGACTCACTCCTCTTCAGCTGCTTTTCTCACCAGCATCGGAGGTGGGAAGGGGAGGTAAAGACTTGAGCTTTAGTTCTTCCAGAGTCCATTGAGTGGAATGTCTCTTTTCTTATCAAAAAAAATTGGGGCGATGAAAATGATTTTGCAAGTAAATAAAAAACACATTTTTATAGACTTTGTTTTATCATAAACATGGTATTCTCCCCTGCTCTCATTCTAATCCTTATTACATTCTGTCTAATTATGAAAATAGCTTCCTGACTTGTTTCCCTCTGGTGTCTTTCTGTGGTAATTCAATGTTTGACTATATTTCTGTTTAAAATACTGATTCATTGTATTTTTTCCCCTAAATTGCTGGTCTTCACCTTTCTCTGTGATCAATACCAAGTTTTTATTGTTCAGTTTTTAAGGCTCCCTGGGATTGGCCTTTTCATTGAGTAAACAGGTTGTTTCCCCTTCTGCATCAAGATTTGATGCATCCTCTGTAATAAATTGTATGGACTCTAAGGCAGACAGCTCTAGGCAACATGTGTTACCTTAAGCAATTTCCTTAACCTCTTTGAACGTTTTTATAGTTATCTTTAAAATGAGAATAATTTAACTTACAGAATTATTAGTAATACGTAGAGTGAAACACCTTGCACAGTGCTTTGAATATAGTAAGTTTTACCAGAGTCAGTTCCCTTCCTTTACCCTATCACTCCCTTTTATCTACTATACTCAGAGTTATTTGAATGGACATGCCTTTCATTTTGTGCCTAATATAAGATCTGTACACTGGTATACGTATGTCATTGGTCCTTCCATTTTATGTAACTGAGCATGGCTGTGATAAGCAGAGACAGTTTGAGTATTGAATCTTTGATAGCAACAAAGTGGTTACTACATTTCAGTTGCATTTGTAGCAATTTTATGAGATTCAATAAAGAACGCTTAATTATTTTGTGATTTTGTGATTGCACTTTGCTATTATGTTCCTGCCTTGCTCTTGTGCCTTGAGTCTACTTTTAAAGTGAGCAAATTTAAAGAGTTTTTATGAAATTGAGGGCCATGACCAGGTGATCGATGTCCTAGAAGTGATTTCCAGTAACAAAGTCTTTGTGGATATTTCAGACACTTCAAAGTATATAAAATTATATCTTTATCCCAGAGTTAAAAAGTCTTAGGAAGTAAACCTTTTCTGAGACCACAACATGGGAGCTTTGAGTGTTGTATTTTGTTTACCATTGACACTTTTTCCCTCCATCGTCTTGAAATTTTTGTCCTTTAGTGTTAACTTTGGTGGGTTATACATTGCTGGTGGAGCAAAGTCACTTTCATTTCATCATCATAGACAACCATTCGTTTAGACCCCAAGTTGCTCAAGGAGGTCTTATATAAATATTTGATTAAAATAATGGCACTCTTGCTCTCAAGAGAATCGGTGTAAAATTCATAAACCACACTGACTTGGTCTAGTAAAACAGCAGTATCTGTAAGAGCCTGACAAGAGCTAGCCGATAACTTCAACTATACTCTGAATTCATTTTAGTTCAGTTTTTTTCTTATAATTTAGATATAAATTTTCATGTGTTCCCGTAATTTGTAGATGCCTACAATATGCATAACTCTAGACTAATTGCTTTAGGGAATACACATTATTTTGCCTTGGTTGTGGTTGAAGGAATTTCAACCACAAATTTCAAAGCAGTCTAGCTGGAGAAGAATGAATAAAGCATAACATGTTAGATATTGAAATTAAAATGGGCCTATGACTATTCATCATTTCTTAGTTCTCTCCAGCTTCATACTGAAAGACTTAAGTCAAAAGATATAAAAAAATAGCTATTAAGTCTAGAAAATTTTCCACTAATTGAAAGGCTTTTTAACTGAATTTAAGTCTACTCCTGCTTCTGGAAACATGATATAAAGGTATAAAGGAATGTCATACAGACATTTCTCCGTCCTCTATCCCCCAGTTCAGAAATGAAAATTTTGACTGAAGGGAATGATAGACAACCATCTCTCTACTTCATTGGTGCTGTTTTTTTTGTTTTTTTTTTTTAACAGCCAAAATGCTGCTCTGGACATTCTGCCCCTGCCTCCATATGATCTTTTTACTCATTTGTAATTAAAGTTACAGAAAACAGTTGCTAGCAGGCAGGGAATGGGGTAAATCTTATACTGCTCTACCATATTTGTAGGTAAGGTAGGAGTAGAGAGAGGAAAGCCAGTAGCAGTTCATACTAGGAATTTTGGGTTTTCATATATCCCATATGTTGTTAAAAAGCAAAGAGGTAGTCAAGTAAGCTTGTGAGAGTCCCATCTGAAGCTGACAGAGACATCCTGACACTGAGATTTAGTCCAGGAAAGTGGATTCAGTTATTTGAAGTGAAAACAAAGTAGGATGAAGGGCAATTCACACACTCTACTTACTAGTAATGACTGGGCATTGATAGATCTCTCCTCATTTGGTGAAGAATAAATAGGAAACTTCAGTTATAGGATAACTTCACAGTCAGCTTGAAAGTTCAGAAGAAGGACATACTTTGGAAAATTATTCTCCATAGGAGTTAGGAGAAATTTTAGAAATTTTTTTTCTCTTAATAGTATTCAAGTAGACAAAAGCCTCTTCTCTTTGAAACCAGAAGACATAAAAAGACAAAAAAGGCTGTCATTCCTGGACAAGCTTGTCAAGAAGGTACACTAACAATGCTGTTCCCTTCCCCAGCCCAGTCCTAAAGAAGCCAGAGAAGTACATGAGGAGTTGATGCATCACAGAAAATATGAAAATTCTGAGAAACCTACAGGGGGAGTTGTTGGATCCTGATAGAAAATAGCAGCCAAGAGTGGAAGGTGGCCAAGCTGTTACCCTCACATTGTCTAGGAATATGCTGGGGAGGGAGGTTATTAACTGTGATATATTTTCTCTCGCACATGAAAAAGGAAGGAATTTTATGCCTTCCATTACCACTGTAGGAGACTGCTGCATGGCCACACCAGTCCCTGCTGGGGCAGAGGGAGTGGTGAGTGACTTCAGGGTAACTTCTGAGCCAGTTTGGCTTGGGAGCATATAGATGCAGGAAAATGGAACCAGCTTACCCCCTACCGCAAGTCTCTCTTTTAAAATTAGAATCTGTAGTCGCTTTGCTAGTAAAAGCTTTTTTCAGTTTTATTTTTTATTTTTAAAAAGCAGCAGCAGTTGGCCTTTTAAACCCTGTGAAGGTACCACTTTCTGGATTCTATTTGTTACCTTTAATTTCTGCCTTCAACCTCGTTGGTTCTTACCTGAAATTCTCTTTCTTGTATTACCTTGCTAAGACTGAAAGGACAAGCCAACACCATTGCCATTTCACGTTCTCTCTCACCTTTTCCCTAGAGCTGTAGGCTCAGCAGGCAGGCAGTATTCTTGCAGGTTATCCCAAGACTGCATTTTAACTGAAAGTGTTTGTTGGGTTTTCCTGCATCTCCCTCTTTTTAGCCTCCAGGGTCAATTTTTTCTGTCCTCCAAATGATCACTAAGTTTAATAATAAACATTTTAGTTTTCTTGTATCTAAGACATTTATTTCAAGTTACCAAGTTAGATATTAGCTACTGAACTAAAGCCTTTTCAGTAAAACATAGAATTCAGCTACCGTATTACATTTTAAAGTTTCCACTTGTAGATCTGGCTGAGAAAAAAAGTGTAATAATGTATACTTTTCTGCCCTCTGAAATGTCAAATAGACCTATAAAGACTTTTCTTACAACAGAATCTTCACCTGAGACCACTCTGCTGAGGAAAAGCTCTAAGGGAAGCTGCAGTAGCGCTAACCCTGGAGCTGTATCTGCTTGCTAATGGCTGAGGATTGGCCCACTGGTGTTTGATGAAGCCACCCAGATGTCTTTGCCAAGGACTGAGGGGAACCTGTAGAAATAGAAATCAGCTATAGAGAAAGCCACCATAAGCTCTAGTCACTCACCAAGTTCAGAACACTGTGTGACCGGTTATGCAGTTAAAAACCCACCTCAGAACATTAAAATCCTGCCTGGATAATTCGAGCCTTTAAAAATTACTAAGGGAAAATTACCTTGGCAACATATCAAAGGTGTACACAGTCTAATCTCATCAGAAGGCGCTATCAAGGAACTTGTGTCTGAAATTTCACACTCTGTTTCACTTGTCCGTGTTCTGATGATGCACCAGAAATTATTTGTTTTGAAAGGAACCCAAGAAATAGCAAACTATTCCTGAATTGAGCTCTGAGAAATAACAAAATGAGACCAAAAGTCTTAAAAAGTATAGAAGATTGTCTTTGTGACTTTGCAATGGGGAAGGACTTCCTACTAAGATTATAGAAGCACAAACTGTAATGAGAAAAAATACCAGTACATTTGATTGCATCAAAGTCATGGTTTTGTTCAAGCACACAAAACTTAAATTGGGAGAAGGTATCTGCAGCATCCAAACCGATAAGAGATTATTATAAAATGAATGTTCCCCCAAAATTGTATGTTGAAATTCTAATTCCCAATGTGATGGCATTTGGAAGGTAATTAGGTTTAGATTAGGTCATGAAGGTGGGGCCCTCATGATGGGATTGGGGCCCTCATGATGGGATTAGTGCCCTCATAAGAAGAGGAGGAGAAGCCAGAGGCACTCTCTCCACCATGTGAAGACCCAGGGAGAAGGCCTTCACCAGAATTCGGTCATGTTGGCATTCTGATCTTAGACTTCCCAGCCTCTAGGACTGTGAGAAATATCGATTGTTTCAGACACCCAGTCTGTGGTGTTTTGTTATTGTAGCCCATACTAAGTAAGACATGGATAAATGTCCAAAAGTACTGAGGGGACTAATTTACATTAGCAAGAAGAAACAGGAAACCCAGAAGAAAAACGGGCAAGTTATATAAATAGGTAGTACATAGATAGAAAATGGCCAACAAATGTATGAAGATGGGTGAATGCAAGCTCATCAGTAATGAAAGAATTGCAAGTTAAAGTAACTCTGTTATATATGCATATATATATGGAATAGATTCTTAAATATTAGAATCGAATTATCAGACTATTTAGGAAATAGGGGACCTACAAGTTCTTATGTACTTCTGACTGATGTATTAACTAACATAGGCTCCCTGGAAGGTAATTTGACAGCATTTTGTGAAATTAAGCATGCCAAAATCCGATAACCTAGCAGTTGTATTCTTAGTGTTTAGAGGGCGGAGAACCTCTCAATAGACCCACGAGGGAGCTTGTATAAATATATTTACAACACTGTTTGTGCTATCAGGAATAGTTAGACAAAATAGGTATCCATCACTAAGAGAATAGGTAAGAAGTGATAGAAATAACTGTGCAGAAGGCAATTGTAAAGGACTACATGTATCCTGGTTTTACGAATTGATTTTTAAAACTCACTCTTGAATGGAGGGGGAAAAACACCACTTGTAGCACCATCCCACTTTTTATAAATTAAAAAATGCTAACATGCACCAAATAACATATTTTTTTAAAGACAAATACTTGTCAAAATACACATAATAAATGGTAAAGTGAATGCTTATGTAGATGGTGAGATGGAAATGAGAACTAGAATTGGAAATTTAAGGGAATAAATATGAAAGGCCTCATACCAACTAATGACATGACATAAAGAGTATGAGCCATTCAGTTATCTGTTTCTGAAATTCAAAACAACAATCAAAACATCTCAAAGAAATGGATAAACTGAGGCATGTGTGAAAATAAATGGCAAAAGGCTATAATTTAATTAGTAATGTTGATGATCAATAATGTTAAGAATGAAGAGTCCTTCCAGAGTGAAAAGTAAAACAGCACATGGAAAACAGTGAGAAATCTAAGAATAGGTATGCAGGACATAGAGTTCCTGAAGAGGGAAACAGAATAGAAGCAATAACATATGACATTGGAGGGGGGAATTTGAATGTTAATTATTTAGCTCAACAGAGTCTACCACATTCCAATAAGTTAGTAAAGAGATAAAATCAATAAAAAGAGATACATACCTGGATATATCGTGTCACGTTATCGTTTTTAAGTTACAAGAATGTGTGAGGGGAGATTTGTAGTTTGGGGGGGAAATTTATGTTTTAAAGAACATATAAAATATGTAGCAACATGCTTAGTATTATGTACAGTGCCAAAAGTATGTTACAATCTGCTTCTATTGGAAAGGGGAGTAGAAGTTGGAACTGGAGATTAAAACAGGAAATTTGATATTCTGCTACATTTAGGAATGTGTACTAAAATGAAGACAGTCATTATTTCTGAGAGGTTAAATTATTTGATTTATTTTTTATATGGATAGTTTTTGTTTTCCACATTTCCCACAGTATGTACATATTTTCTTTTAAAACCAGAAAAAAAATCTAATTTATAATACTAAATACTTATCATAACTTAAAAAACAGTTAAAGAGATTTTCTTGCTCAAGTAGGTTAAGCTAGCACAGGTAGAAAAAGACAGAAAAAATATGCAAATGAACCCAAGTATGGAACTGATACTGAGCGCAAGATCCTGGTAATTACATTGCCCATGCATTTACAGGTATCAATAGACCAAGTGAGAAGAACTTAGGACAGTGGTTTCTGTTAGAGAATTACATTTACAAAGGGTTTATTTCTCCTGTTCCAGCACATTTGAGAATCAGAGCATTAGTAGTTCTGATGCACAGGTTATTTTTAATATGCTAAAGCTTGTATATCAATACCATGAGTCAATGGAACATCAAATTATACCTTCTCAGCATCAGAACTCTGAAAGAATTTCTTGACAGTTACAATATGCTATCAGTTAGAGGTTTTTATTTTATTAATTGCTGTTTCGAAGATAATATAACACCATATCAATTACTATGAAATTAATCATTTGAGCCCCAAAGTATGCATCACTACCCCCAGGTTTTGTATTCTCTCTACATTAATATCCACTGTATGTTTTGTGTTTATACTATAATTGGATGAGGATGTTCTTCATTTGTGTTACTGTAGCTGGGGCAGCTGACATTACCAGCAATCCACTGAAGCCTGGGATTTTTCTTTCTTTCCTGGAGGTGCCTCAAGGCTATGTGATGGACTGAGGTGTTCCTGAGGGACTTAGCATAGATGAATACATACATGTGGATACACCGTTTAATTTCTCTGTTTAGAAACACTTTTGTTCCTCCCAGACATTCCTCCCATGTTTCATTCTACTTCACATTTATAACTTTAAGAAAATCAGAGGTATCAGAAGAAAACTGTGACAGTGATGGTTATTAAGTATAGAAACATGGGTTCTGGCTCCAAAGAACCAAGAAGCAAAAAACGATTGAGTTCAGTGTGGTCAGGTGGTCTACTGGGTTTTTGATGATTATAAAATGTTAAAATTGCAGACATTACTATTGACCACAGGGACATCTAATATTTATCAGAATTGGAGCAAACTATAAAAGCAAGATGAACACTTAAAATTACCTCTGCTACCCAGGGACCTGACATTCTCTTAAAAAGCTTAATTGCTAGAGTTTTACAGTGGCTTTTCTCTATCTCCAGGTATTGCTTTAGAATACTTTACTCCACATTCTGCATTATTATTTGGCTCCTTTGCTATTGGCTTACTTACCATAGCTAGTAAATGAACCCAAGTATGGAACTGTTACTGAGAGCCAGATCTACTAATTAAATTGCCCAAGCATTTACAGACCAAGTGAGAAGAACTTAAGACAAGAGTTTCTCTTAGAGAATTAAATTTACAAATGGTTATTTTTCCTGTTCCAGCACGTTTGAGAATTAGAGTGTTAGTAACTCTGATGTACAGGTTATTTTTAATATACTAAAGCTTGTATTTCAATACCATGAAAAAAATCTCGCAAAAGATTTTTGTTGCATGGGTGCGCATACTGGGAAGGTACACTAAAAAAGCATGATGCGTGGACTCTTACCTGTTAACAGTGAAATATGTGTAGGCATTGATAGTGTTCAGAAATTTTTAAGGCAATTTGACATTGTCATGACATCTAAGCATGTGGTCAGTGACGGGCTTGTTGAACAGGCTATAAACCATTTAGGGCATTGTTGAACTTGAGTGTTGAGTCACAGAAGACACAAATTGTGTTCCAATCACATTATAGCATGTAATATTTTAAGATTATTGACAAATACAACCCAGTAATATACAAAATTTGGAATCCACTCACGACTTCTATCTAAAGATGTAAATTTAAGTAAAATACAGGCTAAATTGTTGAAACGAGCTACTGATGAAATTTTTTTTAACACCTTGGTTAGAGCATAATTGCTTTACAATGGTGTGTTAGTTTCTGCTTTATAGCACAGTGAGTCAGCTATACCTATACATATATCCCCATATCTCCTCCCTCTTCCGTCTGCCTTCCACCCTTCCTATCCCACCCCTCTAGGTGGTCACAGAGCACCGAGCTGATCTCCCTGTGCTATGCAGCTGCTTCCCATTAGCTATCTGTTTTACATCTGGTAGTGTACATATATCCATGCCACTCTCTCACTTCGTCCCAGCTTACCCTTACCCTCGCCGTGTCCTCAAGTCCACTCTCTAGGTCTGCGTCTTTATTCCTGTCCTGCCACTAGGTTCTTCAGAACCATTTTTTTCTCCTTTTTTTAGATTCCATATATATGTAATAGCATACGGTATTTGTTTTTCACCTTCTGACTTACTTCACTCCGTATGACAGTCTCTAGGTCCATCCACCTCACTACAAATAACTCAATTTAGTTTCTTTTTATGGCTGAGTAATATTCCATTTTATATATGTGCCACATCTTCTTTATCCATTCATCTGTCAGTGGACACTTAGGTTGCTTCCAGGTCTTGGCTATTGTAAATAGAGCTGCAGTGAACATTGTGGTACATGTCTCTTTTTGAATTCTGGTTTTCTCTGGGTATATGCTCAGTAGTGGGATTTCTGGGTCGTGTGGTAGTTCTATTTGTAGTTTTTTAAGGAACCTCCATACTGTTCTCCATAGTGGCTGTATCAATTTACGTTCCCACCAACAGTGCAAGATGGTTCCCTTTTCTCCACACACTCTCCAGCATTTACTGTTTCTAGATTTTTTGATGATGGCCATTCTGACCAGTGTGAAGTGACACCTCATTGTATTTTTGATTTGCATTTCTCTAATGATTAGTGATGTTGAGCATCCTTTCAAGTGTTTGTTGGCAATCTGTATATCTTCTTTGGAGAAATATCTATTTAGGTCTTTTGCCCATTTTTGGTTTGGGTTGTTTGTTTTTTGATATTGAGCTGCATGAGCTGCTAGTAAATTTTGCAGATTAATCCTTTGTCAGTTGCTTCATTTGCAAATACTTTCTCCCATTTTGAGGGCTGTCTTTTCGTACTGTTTATAGTTTGCTTTGCTGTGCATAAGCTTTTAAGTTTCATTAGGTCCCATTTGCTTTTTTTTGTTTTTATTTCCATTTCTCTAGGAGGAGGGTCAAAAAGGATCTTGCTGTGTTTTATGTCATAGAGTGTTCAGCCTGTGTTTTCCTCTAAGAGTTTGATAGTGTCTGGCCTTACATTTAGGTCTTTATTCCGTTTTGAGTTAATTTTTGTGTATGGTGTCAGGGAGTGTTCTAATTTCATTCTTTTACATGTAGCTGTCCAGTTTTCCCAGCACCACTTATTGAAGAGGCTGTCTTTTCTCCACTGTATATTCTTGCCTCCTTTATCAAAGATAAGGTGACCATATGTGGGTGAGTTTATCTCTGGGCTTTCTATCCTGTTCCATTGATCTATATTTCTATTTTTGTGCCAGTACCGTACTGTCTTGATTACTGTAGCTTTGTAGTTTAGTCAGAAGTCTAGGAGCCTGATTCCTCCAGCTCCATTTTTCGTGCTCAAGATTGCTTTGGCTATTCGGGGTCTTTTGTGTTTCCATACAAATTGTGAAATTTTTTGTTCTAGTTCTGTGAAAAATGCCAGTGGTAGTTTGATGGGGATTGCATTGAATCTGTAGATTGCTTTGGGTAGTGGAGTCATTTTAACAGTGTTGATTCTTCCTATCCAAGTACATGGTATATCTCTCCATCTATTTGTATCATCTTTAATTTCTTTCAGCAGTGTCTTATAATTTTATGCATATAGGGCTTTTGTCTCCTTATGTAGGTTTATTCCTAGATATTTTATTCGTTTTGTTGCAGTGGTAAATGGGAGTGTTTCCTTAATTTCTTTTGAGATTTTTCATCATTAGTGTATAGGAATGCAAGAGATTTCTGTGCATTAATTTTGTATCCTGCCACTTTACCAAATTCATTGATTAGCTCTAGTTAGTTTTCTGATAGCATCTTTAGGATTCTCTATGTATAGTATCATGTCATCTGCAAACAATGACAGCTTTACTTCTTCTTTTCCGATTTGGATCTTTTTATTTCTTTTTCTTCTCTGATTGCTGTGGCTAAAACTTCCAAAACTATGTTGAATAAGAGTGGTGAGGGTTGGCAACCTTGTCTTGTTCCTGATCTTAGCGGAAATGGTTTCAGTTTTTCACCATTGAGAACGATGTTGGCTGTGGGTTTGTCATATATGGCCTGTATTATGTTGAGGTAAGTTCCTTCTATGTCTACTTTCTGGAGGGTTTTTCTCATAAATGGGTGTTGAATTTTTTCAAAAGCCTTTTCTGCATCTATTAGATGATTATATGGTTTTTCTCCTTCAATTTGTTAATATGGTTTATCACATTGATTGATTTGCATATATTGAAGAATCCTTGCATTCCTCGGATAAACCCCTCTTGATCATGGTGTATGTTCATTTTCATGTGCTGTTGGATTCTGTTTGCTAGCATTTTGTTGAGGATTTTTGTATTTATGTTCATCAGTGATACTGGCCTGTAGTTTTTTTTGTGACATCTTTGTCTGATTTTGGAATCAGGGTGATGGTGGCCTCGTAGAATGTGTTAGGGAGTGTTCCTCCCTCTGCTATATTTAGGAAGAGTTTGAGAAGTATAGGTGCTAATTCTTCTCTAAATGTTTGATACAATTCTCTTGTGAAGCCATCTGGTCCTGAGCTTTTGTTTGTCGGAAGATTTTTAATCACAGTTTCAATTTCAGTGCTTATGATTGGTCTGTTTATATTTTCTGTTGCTTCCTGGTTCAGTCTTGGAAGGATGTGCTTTCCTAAGAATTTGTCCATTTCTTCCAGGTTGTCCATGTTATTGACATAGAGTTGCTTGTAGTAATCTCTCATGATCCTTTGTATTTCT
Source organism: Delphinapterus leucas (assembly GCF_059928025.1). Taxonomy (NCBI): domain Eukaryota; kingdom Metazoa; phylum Chordata; class Mammalia; order Artiodactyla; family Monodontidae; genus Delphinapterus; species Delphinapterus leucas. The sequence continues at coordinate 64,962,396 of NC_143137.1, read as the reverse complement.
GCAGTGTCAGTTGTTACTTCTCCTTTTTCATTTCTAATTCTATTGATTTGACTCTTCTCCCTTTTTTTCTAGATGAGTCTGGCTAATGGCTTATCGATTTTGTTTATCTTGTCAAAGAACTAGCTTTTAATTTAGTTTAATTGATTTTTGCTTTTATTTCCTTCATTTCTTTTCATTTATTTGTGATCTGATCTTTATGATTTCTTTCCTTCTGCTAACTTTGGGTTATTTTTGTTTCTCTAATTGCTTTAGGTGTAAGGTTAGGTTGTTTATTTGAGATGTTTCTTGTTTCTTGAGGTAGGCTTGTATTGCTATAAACCTCCATCTTAGAACTGCTTTTGCTGCATCCCATAGGTTTTGGCTCATTGTGTTTTCATTGTCATTCGTTTCTAGCTGTTTTTTGATTTCCTCTTTGATTTCTTCAGTGATCTCTTGGTTATTTAGTAGTGTATTGTTTAGCCTCCATGTATTCGTATTTTTACAGATTTTTTCCTGTAATTAATATCTAGTCTCAGTAGCGTTGTGGACAGAAAAGATACTTGATACGATTTCAGTATTCTTAAATTTACGAAAGCTTCATTTGTGACCCAGGATATGATCTATCCTGGAGAATATTCCATGAGTACTTGAGAGGAAAGTGTATTCTGTTGTTTTTGGATGGAATGTCCTATAAATATCAATTAAGTCCATCTTGTTTAATGTATCATTCAAAGCTTGTGTTTCCTTATTTATTTTCATTTTGGATGATCTGTCCATTGGTGAAAGTGGGGTGTTAAAGGCCCCTACTATGATTGTGTTACTGTCAGTTGCCCCTTTTATGGCTGTTAGTATTTGCCTTATGTATTGAGGTGCTCCTATATTGGGTGCATAAATATCTACAATTGTTATATCTTCTTCTTAGATTGATCCCTTGATTATTATGTATTGTCCTTCTTTGTCTCTTGGAATACTCTTTCTTTTAAAGTCTAGTTTTTCTGATATGAGAATTGCTACTGCAGCTTTCATTTGATTTCCATTGGCATGGAATATCTTTTTCCATTCCCTCACTTTCAGTCTGTATGTGTCCCTAGGTCTGAAGTGGGACTCTTGTAGACACTGTATATACAGGTCTTGTTTTTGTATCCATTCAGCCAGTCAGTGTCTTTTGCTTGGAGCATTTAATCCATTTACATTTAAGGTAATTATTGATATGTATGTTCCTATTACCATTTTCTTAATTGTTTTTGGGTTTGTTATTTTCCTTCTCTTGTGTTTCCTGCCTAGAGAAGTTCCTTTAGCCTTTGTTGTATAGCTGGTTTGGTGTTGCTGAATTCTGTTACCTTTTGCTTGTCTGTAAAGGTTTTAATTTGTCTGTTGAATCTGAATGAGATCCTTGCTGGGTAGCATAATCTTTGTTGTAGTTTTTTCCTTTCATCATTTTAAATATGTCTTGGCCACTTGCCTCTGGCTTGCAGAGTTTCTGCTGAAAGATCAGCTGTTAATCTTATGGGGATTCCCTTGTATTATATTTGTTGTTTTTCCCTTGTTGCTTTTAATATGTTGTCTTTGTATTTAATTTTTGATAGTTTTATTAATATGTGTCTTGGCATGTTTCTCCTTGGATTTATTCTGTATGGGGCTCTCTGTACTTCTTGGACTTGATTGACTATTTCCTTTCTCATATTAGGGAAGTTTTCAACTATAATCTCTTCAGATATTTTCTCAGTCCCTTTCTTTTTCTATTCTTCTTCTGGGACCCCTATATTTCAGATGTTGGTGCATTTAATGTTGTCCCAGAGGTCTCCGAGACTGTCCTCAATTCTTTTCATTCTTTTTTGTTTATTCTGCTCTGTGGTAGTTATTTCCACTGTTTTATCTTCCGGGTCACTTATCTGTTCCTCTGCCTCAGTTATTCTGCTATTGATTCCTTCTAGAGAATTTTTAATTTCATTTATTGTGTTTTTCATCATTGTTTGTTTGCTCTTTAGTTCTTCTAGGTCCTTGTTAAATCTTTCTTGTATTTTCTCCATTCTGTTTCTGATACTTTGGATCATCTTTACTGTCATTACTGTGAATTCTTTTTCAGGTAGACTGCTTATTTCCTATTCATTTGTTTAGTCTAGTGGGTTTTTTCCTTGCTCCTTCATCTGCTGTGTTTTTCTGTGTCTTCTCATTTTGCTTAACTCACTGTGTTTGGGGTCTCCTCCTCATTGAGGCTGTGGGGAGGGAGGGGTACCGAATATGGGGCGAGCTTGCGGCCAGCAGAGGCCGGCGTGACGTTGCACCAGCCTGAGGCGTGCTGTGTGTTTTCCCAGGGAAGTTGTCCCTGGATCACAGGACCCTGGCTGTGGCAGGCTGCACAAGCTTCCAGGAGGGGAGGTGTGGATAGTGACCTGTGGTTGCACACAGGCTTTTTGGTGGCTGCAGCAGCAGCCTTAGCATTTCATGCCTGTCTCCGGTGTCCGCGCTGATAGCCGAAGCTTGTGCCCATCTCTGGAGCTTGTTTAGGCGGTGCTCTGAATCCCCTGTCCTTGCACACCCCGAAACAATGGTCTCTTGCCTCTTTGGCATCTCCAGACTTTTTCCTGGACTCCCTCCCGGCTAGCTGTGGCGCATTAGCCCCCTTCAGGCTGTGTTCGCTCAGCCAACCCCAGTCCTCTCCCTGGGATCTGACCTCCGAAGCCCGAGCCTCAGCTCCCAGCCCCCGTCCGCCCCTATGGGTGAGCAGAGAAGCCTCTCGGGCTGGTGAGTGCTGGTTGGCACTGACCCTCTGTGTGGGAATCTCTCTGCTTTGCTCTCTGCACCCCTGTTGCTGCACTCTCCTCCATGGCTCTGAAGCTTCCCACTCGCCTGCACACCCCGTCTCCACCCGCGAAGGGGCTTCCTAGTGTGTGGAAACCTTTCCTCCTTCACGGCTCCCTCCCACTGGTGCAGGTCCCGTCCCTATTCTTTTGTCTCTGTTTTTCCTTTTGTCTTTGCCCTACCCAGGTACGTGGGGAGTTTCTAGCCTTTTGGGAGGTCTGAGGTCTTCTGCCAGTGTTCAGTAGGTATTCTGTAGTTGTTCCACATGTAGATGTATTTCTGATGTATTTGTGGCGAGGAAGGTGATCTCCACATCTTACTCCTCCGCCATCTTGAAGGTCTCTCTTATCTTTTGAAGTTACAATTTCCAAACAAAAAGAAAAGTTGCAAGAGTTATCATGATTTTCTACATTAATCACCCATATATACATTTTCAATAGATATTAATAACTTTTCTTAAATTCTTCTCTTATCCTGTGTTTATTATGATTATATTGTTGGAATGTATTTTGAATCTTAATAATAAAAACTGGATTAATGAAAAAGTTTTTCATTTTTCAAATAATTTCTTTTATGTACATGTTAGCCTGCAACGATTCGGAGATAAATTTTTGAAAATAAATAAAAAGCACTGTACTAGCTTCTAAAATACAGTGCATTGGAAAGAATGGTATGGAAGGAAAAGTCTAAACCTAATAACATTTTTGAGGATGCTGTAGACCCTGGACGTCAGAAACAATATAGGCTACAAAAAGGTTACATACCCCCGGCCTCCTTTCAAAATCATGGCATGACATGTACAGTGTACTGGATTTTTTCCACTTTCCCTTTTCTCTGCTGTTTAGTAGCTTCTTCTGGCAGCTACTTATCCACCCCTAACACACCTATGCAGATTCCATGATTTCTGGGCCTGGCTTTATGCATGTTGTGACCTGTACAGTTACACAGGACTCCACCCCTATTTTAATGCCCTTCTGTAGCTCTTTTAAAACTTCTTAGTTTTTGAACAGGGGAACCCACATTTTCATATTGCAGTGGGGCACAGAGTTGTGTAACAGTCCTGGATAGTAGCTTTGCCAGTATTGTATGACCCGATTCCTTAGCCACAATGATTAGTTCAAGCCTTGGTGCCAAACTGAAGCTTGGTCAGTTATAAGGGTTTCTTGGGAATTTGAAATTTGGGAACAAGAGGCTTAGGGATAAGACTTAGACCACCTGTCTAACAGTAGACCAGCTGTCTAACAGTGACAGTAGCAGCACTGAAGATCTACAAACTCCTGCAGAGCTAATCTTGTTCTTTTTATTTTCTCTGAAGCATGATTTTGTTCAGCTACATCTTGGATCTTATGAAAGATACTATTATCCTTTTACTATATTGTCTTTTTTTCTAAGTGGCTGGCATAGATTTTCATTCTTGCAACTAAAAAGCACAATTAACATACCTATAGGACAGGAGGAGGATGAGAATCAGAGTTGGAAATTATAATAATGAAATAGTCTCAGTCTTTTTTGTTTTTTTGCGGTACGCGGGCCTCTCACTGTTGTGGCCTCTCCCGTTGCGGAGCACAGGCTCCGGACGCGCAGGCTCAGCGGCCATGGCTCACGGGCCCAGCCGCTCCGCGGCATGCAGGATCCTTCCGGACCGGGGCATGAACCCGTGTCTCCTGCATCGGCAGGCGGACTCTCAACCACTGTGCCACCAGGGAAGCCCAAGTCTCAGTCTTGAGATCCCCTCCTCTCTCCTCTCCTACTTGCCCCTTGACTGGGAGATTTGAAAACAAATGGACTCTGTGAAGTCAAAAACTGAGCAGGCTCCAGGGCCACAGCCTGAGTTTGAGAGGAACCGTCTGAGTCGTGGAGGTTTTTCCCATGAGAATGGGTAACCACCTCAGGTATATCCTAGTACAGGACATTCATAAAAACTTCTAGAGAACTGAATTCTGATATCTTACAAAGATTTGCACTGCACTTGTCGTTTTCCTCTGTCCTCAGCCTCTCACTACTCATTCTCTCAAACCACAGAAAAATAAAGTTCTCCAATCTGAAACCACATATTAGTGGGGAAGCATTCTTGCTTTAGATGTAGTAAAAAGGAAATCAGTCGACCATCCACACTCTGTTAGTGAAGATGAAAGGTGTTAAAAGATCTGCACAATCAGGGCTAAGGTCAGAAGGAATAACATGGCAGTCATGCAAACACAAGATAGCTAAACTCAAACACCATAAGGCAATACACTGACTCTGTAAACAGCTATGAATAACCAGAAACCCAAAGCTAGAAATATAACCCCATAGGAGCATGAATTAAATGGACCAAGACCTCAAACATGAGTTGTTAAAAACAATAGAATAGATGGACACAAAATATTGAACACTTACGGAGATGTGACAACTAAAACAACAATTAGGATCATCAGGGGACACATATTTATGATGGAAGATCACAGTAGTTGTATTTTCTGTGCTGTGCATAAATCTTTCTCTGTCTCTTTGTTTCTTTGTCTATATAGAGATGTTTATGGCAGCATTATTCATCTTTTTCATCATGGGAGAATGGCCAAATAATTTGTAGTAAATTCTTAGTATTCATTTATACAAAATGAATGATTTTTCAGCCCGGTGGGTTGTGCCTGACATCTTTTTAAGTGAAAAAATATATTTGTGATAAATGGGTATAATATGGTCTTATTTTTATGATAAAAATTGCCTTTATATGTTAATATATATGTTAGCATGAGCATGTAGACTTACATTAAAAATAGAAAGAAAGTGAGGAAATACAACTTGCCACAAATTACACAGGCTATGTAAAGCGGGAAAATGATTTGAATCAGTTATTTTAACCCTAATCTCATTTTTTTTCTGTAAAATCCCTTTGTTATATAAAATCTACTGAGCAGCAAAGTCATGAAGGAAAATATAATCCAAGTGCTTCTTGGTGATGAAAATGTTGCAAATGACTGATATTTAAGGTGTTCTTTTTCATTGTTATGAAAGGAATTTGAAAAATATGTTAGTCTGTATTTAAATATATATGTCTGGTTTTTTTGTTTGTTTTTTTTGCGGTACGCGGGCCTCTCACTGTTGTGGCCTCTCCCGTTGCGGAGCACAGGCTCCGGACACGCAGGCTCAGCGGCCATGGCTCACGGGCCCAGCCGCTCTGCGGCATGTGGGATCCTCCCGGACCGGGACACGAACCCGTATCCCTTGCATCAACAGGCAGACTCTCAACCACTGCACCACCAAGGAAGCCCTATAGGTCTGTTTTATGTTTTCTGAAAATTACCTAATGAATTAGTAAAATGGTGTGGTCCTAGATGTCATAGGGCCTGAGGGTAAAACAATTTCAAGACCATCTTTAAGAAAAAGTATATGCAAGATCATGAATATTATATTCAGGATCTTAAAAGGGTGATGGAAATGAGGGAACCTAAAAGTTATCTTCATTGGCTACATGGTGTATTACCTTTTGCTAAGATCCATTTTCCTTTTGCACTGAAGACTCTCAGGCACTTGTATTGTCCCATGCAAACCACAATTTTCTTTTGAAACAGTGTTACTGATGTGGTGGTTTATATGTTTTTGAGAGTTTGAGAATATCAAAATAGAAAAACAGTTTAATCTCATTAATATTATAATGTATTTGTACTAAACTGTGAGTAAATCTTGAATGAATTGCAAGTCACAGTCCAATTATTATGCTGTTGTCATTACAATATAGTAGACTGCTTCCACGAAATTCTTTTTGTTAGGAATTTCCTTGGATAAAGTAAAATTTTAAGAAATTTAAATTCCCTGTTGATATTTTCTTTTTTCTTAAAACTGTTCACTAAGTAGATGTTAATCCAGCACAAAGCAACTCAGATGAAAATTTTGAGATGATGTCACAATAAAAGGAGAAAACTAAATCTATGTCTGTAATAGTTATTTTGCAGTGTCTGAAAGATAGAGACTAAACATTTGTGTTACAACTCCATATGGCCATATGGAGTGAGTGGTATGGCATTGTTGATGTAGAAATAGCACTGCACTTGTAGACCTTTAGTTTTAAGTGGGTATCATAAAGACCCTGGGTTATACATAGTTGATTGGTGTTTTTTTTCTTTTTAAATTTTATTTTTGGCTGCATTGGGTCTTTGTTGCTCTGTGTGGGCTTTCTCTAGTCACGGGGAGCAGGGGCTGCTCTTCATTGCAGTACGCGGGCTTTTCCTTGTGGTGGCTTCTCTGTTGTGGAGCACGGGCTCTAGGCATGTGGGCTTCAGTAGTTGTGGCATGTGGACTCTAGAGCGCAGGCTCAGTAGTTGTGGCACACGGGCTTAGTTGCTCTGCGGCATGTGGGATCTTCCCAGACCAGGGCTCAAACCCGTGTCCCCTGCATTGAAAGGTGGATTCTTAACCACTGCGCCACCAGGGAAGCCCTTGATTGGGGTTTTAAAAAGAGAAAACTTAATTTTGCCACAGGACAGAATAATTTTATTAGGATGCTGCATGTCCTATAAATGTGTCTGTTTTAGTGGTGGTTGTTTCCTGTGATTGTGTATACCTGGTGCTTTTTATCCTAAGAGCCAATTGTAAATCAAAAAGGAAAGCAAACCTTTAAAAAATAGCTCTCATATCAATGTGACAAACCGAATATTATTTATACTCAGTATTTTTACATAAGACATTTTAGGTAGCTTTGAAACAGAAAACTGGAAGGTCATCTTACTATGTGTTATGAAAATGATCAGTTCCTAAAATGTCCCAGAAAACTCGTTTTCATTTGTTTCTTGTGTTCTTTTAAGTGTATAAATAGCCTATTACTCACAAAGTTGGGAGACAAAGAAACTTTTGAAATTGAGAATACCTATCTAACCAAGACAAACCGCATATTAAGTTTGACTTTTTTTCCCCCATAGCATGTGTTAAGTAGTTGAGTTACAAACACAGGACCTGGAATTACTGTTTTTCTATCAATTAGCTTTTGAATTCTACAAGATAATTAGATTAAACAAAAAATTTGGTCTTGTTCTAACTAAAAGCAAACATAAAAGGTAGGTTAATAATTTTACATTAACAGTACTGATAAGTAGTATTTATTACTTTACATGTAAGAGGAAAAAATATAATCTAAGACAAAAATGCAGTTAATAGAGTAGAATAAACTGAAACCATTCCAGTGGGGTGAATAGGCAGAAAATGAGTGATCCAGTCATTCCCATTTCTTCAATAAAATAAATGTGTATTTCTGTCATGCTACTATTAAAAGGTGTATGCTTTATTTGCTGTATAATTAGAAACAAGGGAAATAACATAATCTGTTCATCAGCCATTTTTTCCCCCAAATCAGCTATAATCCAGTTTATCTGAGGAACAACTTTGAACAAGACGAAAACGTGTAATTCAGCATCATGAATGCTTAACAAGAATTTTGTCTCTTTCATGGCAGTTCACATTGTCTGTTTTGGAAGATTATGTTTTTGGAAGTGAACAGTGAAGTTATTAAACTTGTCTCGTAATTTTAAAAAACTAGGAATTTTGAAGTAGATGATTTTGGTGTATCAAACATGCCACATCAAAATTTATATTTGTACCCAGATTGACCTGTTATGCTAGGGGAGGGGAATTTCCAGTGCTCATTAAATACTCAGTACTCTGAAGGCCTCTCCATTTAATGGCAAAGTTTGGCTCACATACTGGATGTGAGAGCTTCTAACCTCAAATTGAATCAGCTTTCCTATTTCTGTAAGGCTATGGAGGGCAGGGTTACAGTCCTGCAGTGGTACCCTGGTAAGTATTTAACAACCAGGAGCCGTGATGGGTAGTGTTTGTCAACTTCCATAGTGTAAACACTCCCAGTGTGTCCAATTTCACCTTACCAACATGATTTCACTGATAGTATCTTAGCCAGCTTGGGCTGCTTTAAGAAAATACTACTGACTGGGTGGCTTAAACAACTGATTTTTATTAGTATGATTTCAGAGACTTGGAGGTCCAAGATCAAGGTGTTGGCAGATTCTCTGCCTGGTGAGGGCTTGCTTCCTGGTTTGTGGACAGCTAGCTACCTTCTTGCTCTGTCCTCACAGAGAGAGCACTTTGTTCTCTCTTATAAGGACAGTAATTCCATCATGAGGGTCCTGCCCTCATGAACTGATCAAGACCTATTTATATTCCAAAGGCCCCACCGCCTAATACCATCACATTGCGGGTTGAGGCTTCAACATATGAATCTGGGGGGAAAGTGGGATATAGACATTCAGTCGAAACAGCAAAGAAGTGAAAAGACTTGCATATCTAGTGCACCACTGCTTCCCTCCCCTACAATCCTGTTTTAATTTCCCTGATGTTAAGGTGTGTGGCCACCATCACAGTGCACCATGTGTTCTTACATTGACAGAAAGTAAATTAGTGATTCTATACGCTTTAGGCAAATGGATACTGTTTTTGTGGGTTTATTTAAAATCTTGACATTTCAGTGATTCAAACTGAGGCACCTTGTTGATGGGCTTGTAGTTGTATTTCATTGTGGTTTTACCTTTCATGTTCCTACTTACTGATAAGTAGAAAACCTAGGCATATATAGGCTGTTGATATTAATATGTCCTATTTAGTGAAGGGCCTTTCAAATATTTAGTCTGTTCTACCTTTTGGGTCCTTCCCTCATTGAACACTTTATTGGTTCTTCATGTTGTACATATCCAAATATCTTTCTTACTCTTCTTAACTTTTTAGTTGTTAACAGTGTCTTTTGATGAACAGACTTGTTTAATGTCATTCTAGTCCAAATGATCAATTTGTTTCTTTATGGTCAGTAAAGAAACTGACCCCCCACCCACCCCCCCCACCTTTTTTTTTTTTTTTTGCGGTACACGGGTCTCTCTCTTCTGTGGCCTCTCCCATTACGGAGCACAGGCTATGGACGCACAGGCTCAGTGGCCATGGCTCACGGGCCCAGCCGCTCCACGGCATGTGGGATCCTCCTGGACTGGGGCACGAACCCGTGTCCCCTGCATCGGCAGGCGGACTCTCAACCACTGTGCCACCAGGGAAGCCCCCCCACCCCTTTTAAGTTTTCCCAGTTCTGAAACCATAAAGATTAATGGCTTTGCTTTCCACATTGAGATTTACAATCCAAATGGAAAAGATTTTTCCGTGAATGATGTAGAGTTTCATGGTTTCTCCATGTGTATATACAATTGGCTCACCACCAGTTATTGAAGACTTGTCCTTTACCTGCTGCTCTGAGGTTCCATCTTTGTCATAAATCTAGTATCTATATTATGGATTTGTTTCTCATATATATTTTTGCTTTCGTCCATTTGTCTATCTTTGCATCAATGTTGGTTTTTGATAGTCTCATCTTGGGCATGCAGTCTTTCAACCCTTCTTGGCCACTTAAGAATAGGCTTTGGGCTTATCCAGGAGGTAAGGAGCCCTCATTGTTTGTACTGGGCTTATTGTTTTGTGTGGGAATATCTTTTCCTGTTTCTGACTCTATGTGTTCTCCTTTGATCTGCTTAAGCATGTGTGTCATATGGCACCTGGTCAACCCTACTATACTGTATCTGTTCCTTGCGAGGAGGGGACAGGGACCTTGATTCTGCAGCACCACGAGGGGTGTGTGTAGGCCAATGGCCGTGCGTTGGCTTCTAGGAGGGACCTGCTGGCCTTGGAGGGGACCAACATCCTCTACTGAGGATAATCTTTCTCAGTCTCATCTCCGGTGAGTAAGGCATTCCATCCAGTGCTTGTTCTATCCACTGTGTGTTGCTTGTCGACTCCAATCCCAAGATGGCAGTAGGAAGAAGTATTCAGACTTCTGGTGACAGGCAACAGATGCCATTTGTTTGACAGTTTCCTTGGGTATCCTTGGTCCTTTATTTTTGTGTATATTTTTAGAAATGTGTTGAAATGAAATTGTCATACCTTTTGAAATCATTTTGATGTTAATACAGTCTGTAATGGTAACTGGTTTTCATGTCTGACACTATACTGTATTTCCTTTTATTTTCCTTGATAAGTCTAGCCTGTGTTAATCAATTTTATTAGGTTTTTCAAAGAAGTAACTTTTGGCTTTGTTAATCTTTTCATACATTTTTTGTTTGTTTTCTCCTGGTCTCAACATTATTTTGTTCTGTCAATTTTTAGGTTCAATTTAAATTTTGCATTCAAGTTTTGCATGCAATATTGAGGGTCACTGATTTTCAGATAGTTTTTCTTTTATATTCATCTGAAAGGTATATATTTCCTTTTAAGCATTTAAAAATATATGTACATATATTTTTCATTTATATTTTGAAAATGTGTATTTAAATTTTTTCTTTAACAGTTTCTGTTTTTTTTTAAAAATATATATACATATTTTAAATTTATTTTTGGTTGTGTTGGGTCTTCGTTTCTGTGCGAGGGCTTTCTCCAGTTGCAGCGAGCGGGGGCCACTCTTCATCGCGGTGCGCGGGCCTCTCACTATCGTGGCCTCTCGTTGCGGAGCACAGGCTCCAGACGCGCAGGCTCAGTAGTTGTGGGTCACGGGCCCAGTTGCTCCGCGGCATGTGGGATCCTCCCAGACCAGGGCTCGAACCCGTGTCCCCTGCATCGGCAGGCAGACTCTCAACCACTGCACCACCAGGGAAGCCCTAGTTTCTGTTTTGATCAGTGGTTTATTTACAAGTATATTTCTTAATTTCCAAATATATCCTAAAACAAAATATTCTTTTTGTTATCGATGTCTGCTTTTACTCCTGTGTGATCAGGGATCAGATTCTGTATGATTTCGATATATTGAAATTCATTGAGTCTTGTTAACATGTGGTGAATATCTGTAAAGGTTCTGTATGCCTTGAAAATAAGGTACATTTATTTTTCAGTTGCTGTACGTTTGTTACATATATGTATATGTGTGTATGTGTTTATATATACACTTTCAATTAGACCAAGATTGCTACAAGTATAATTTAATCTTCTGTATAGTTATTACTTTCTGTCTTCCAGTTTTATCGGTGCCTGAGAGAGGTGTGTTAAAAATCTTCTATAATTGTGGATTTGTTCATTTCTCCTTGTATTTCTCTCAGTATTTGTTTTGTAAATATTGTGGATATAACATTTGGGGAACACAGGTTGAGAATTACTAGGTGTTCGTTGTGCACTGACCCTTTTACCGCTATGAAAGAGGCTTCTTCATCTCTACAATTTTCTTGTAATGACCAAGAATTTTTCTTGTTTTGCTTTTTAATACAGCCTAACAATCTTTTTCTATTGATTGGAGCATTTAGTGCTCTTACATTTAATATAAGTAATGATTTGTTTTGGTTTTAATCAGCCATCTTTCTACTTATCTAAGTGCTTTATATACATCCTACTTATTCTATATTATTTTTGCTATCTTACTGGTGTTTCCTCCATCTATCCACTTAGCAGTTATGTACTTTTTACTATTTTTTTTAGCGGATTCCCTTCATATGAAAATAAGCACTCTTGACTTATCAAATCACATATTGTCACTATTAGAATTTTTGTGCAAAGCAAGTGAGTAAGAACTCCATTTACCCCTTCCCAACATAATAAAAGCCATTGTGAATTTAATTCTATACAGATTTTACATTCAAACAAAACATTCCTGTCCTTGCTGTATACAGCCAACACTCAGGTATATTTACCCACCTGTTTATCATTATATGTTCTTCTGCATTTCCAAGTTTATGAGTTACTTTATCAACATTTTACGTACTTTACTGTCTTTTCGTTTCTATTCTGTTTGAGAACTTACTTGTTAGATTGGTTACTTCTCATTTAAATGTAATGTGTAGTCTTCCTGGTTACTTTTAAGGTTTCTCCCTGTTGGCATTTAATAATTTAATATGTTCACCAGCATAGATTTATTTTGTGGGAGTGTACATAAATCTGTGTCTTGATGGCTATAATACATTTTGAAAAGTTCTAAGCCATTATATCATAAAGTTTTTCTTTATACCCTCTCTCTCCCTTCTCTTTCCTCTCATTCTGGGGCTCCAGTCATACATAAGTTACACCTCATCACTATAATCCCCTGTGTTTCTAACCCTCTCTTTATTTTTTAAAATCTTTTTGTCTCTTTCATTCTAGATATTTTCGTCTGACCTATCCTTCAGTTAATTCATCCTCTTAAGTTTTGTCTAATTATACTTAAACCCATCCATTTCTTTTGGGGATAATTTTTTGCTTGTCCTGTTTTTGAACAGCCAGCATTTGTTTATTTGGCCTCATCTTAGTTCTTCACACCGGGTCCTCTGAGTTAGAATGTTCCCATATTGCATATGGGAAAACTGTGGCTTTGTGAGTGGTCATGAATTGGCCCAAGGTGAGTTGCCAGTAAGTGGCAACCCAGGGTTGGAATCCAGGCTAAGCCAACTCCATACTCCGTGCACCTATGTGTGTATTGAACTTATCAGTGCCCTACAGCCAGAGATCACCAGGATCCTACCTGTAATTAAATAAATTAAGCTTATTCCTTGTGGGAAGAATGGAGAATACACACCACAGGGGACAGTGGGGTGTTTTAGTAAGAACCTATTACAGGATTTGGGCCTTTTTTGGAGGTGATTTGAAAGGAGACTCTGAGGAAGCAGAGGGCTTTGTCTAGACAGTTTGCTGTTAAAACGCTCTTAGAAGAGTATATATTGAACATAGTCTGTAATAACACTATGGTTAATCTTTAAAAAATTTTTTTTGTAGAATGGGTTGATGAATAGTTCAAAACTATGGTGGCTGCGCAGAAGTATTTAAGATTTTGGACAGGACATATTGGCCAACTATCATATAGGGTATTAGCATAAACAAAATGACTTCTAGTTCTTTAAGTAGGTTTTGAAGTCAGGTACCTAGACTGTGAAACCCAGGAAATGATACTATGTCCCAGAATTCAGTTGGTTCTGCTTTAGGTAGTAATGTAGCTTTGTTTAAATTTAACTTAGTAACAGACTATTCTATTTGTCCTGTAGTATTTAATATAGGTGTAACAGGAAGTATTCACTATAGCATAAACTACCCTTTGGTTTACTATAAGGAAATTAAGTGCTATACAGTTGTCAATGACAACTCTAATAAATGTATTTAGACTGGTTTTTCACGCTTTCAGAGCAGAAGTGGTAATTTATTACTTTGTGCTAAGGTTAGAGGTAAGTTTTGAACCATCTTCTCTAGCTTTAATCTCCATATGAAAGTTGTCGTTTGGAGACTATGCATTAAAAGGCATTCAATAGTCTCTCTGAATTTTTAAAAATATTTGTGTTTATTTTATTTTGGAGAGTTCTGGGTATCATTTTGAAGGAGGGTAAGACTCACTGATGGGATGGTAGTTTTCAGTATCTAGAAATCTCTAATAATTACTCCAGATACCCAAAACAAGTGAGAATGTGGTACATAATTATAAGCCTAATACACATATAAAAAGTAGTATCCTAGTGGAGCATAGAATATTGGGTGGATAGTTATTATATATTATAGTAGGAGTCATTCTGTGTGCCTTGAGTTGGACAGATTCCTTGAGTAGAATTAAGTAGTTTTGATAAAGTAGGCTGAATTGTATCTGAAGAGAAGAGGGGTTAAGTTTATTCCTACTTTTTAAAATTCTTTTTGATTCTGTGGTAAATGAAATTTTGTTAATCTTTTTCAGAGAACTAACTTTTTGTTTTTCTCTGTTCTCTAGTCTTCAATGATTTCCACTTTGATCATTATTATTATTTCCTTTCTTCCACTTGTACAGAGTTTAATTTTCTCATGTTTTCTAGTTTCCTAAGGGGAAAAGTTAGATTATTTATTTGGGATATTTCTTTTTTAATATAGACATTTACAACTAAAAGTTTCCCTGTAAGCACTGCTTTGGCTGCATCCTATAAGTAGTGGTGTGTTGTGTTTTCATTTTCATTCATTTCGAAGTATTTTCTAATTTCCCTTTTGATTTCTTCTTTGACTCATTGGTTATTTAGGAATATATTGTTTAATTTATACATATTTGTGGATTTCCTGTCTTCTTTTTGATAATAATTTCTAATTTAATTCCATTGTAATCAGATCTTACTTTGTGTATTAGTTGCTGGTTGTCATAATAAAATACCACAAATTGGGTGGCTTAAACAACAGAAATTTATGTTCTCACAGTTCTGGAGGCTGGATGCCCAAGATAAAGGTGCCAGCAGTGTTGGTTTCCTCTGAGGCCTCTCTCTTTGGCTTGCAGATGGTTATCCCTCTGTATATGCATGCCCCTAGTATCTCTGTGTTTGTCCTAATCTCTTCTTTAAGGACACCAGTCAGATTGGATTAGTGTCCACTCCAGTGACCTTATTTTAATTTAAGCACCTCTTTAAAAGTCTTAGCTCCAAATACAGTCACATTCTGAGGCATTGGGGGTTAGAGCTTCAACATATGAATTTAAGAGGACAAAATTCAGTTCATACACTTTATAAGTGACTTAAATCCTTTGAAGTTTATTGAGGCTTTTTAAAAAAATGGTGTGGCATGGTTCTATCTGTATTCTGCTACTTTTGGATGGAGTATTATATAAATGTCTGTTACCACTAGTTGGTTTGTAGTGTTGTTCAGGTGTTCTGTCTATTTCCTTGTTGATATCCTACCTGGTTGTTCTATCCAGTATTGAAAACTAG
Source organism: Delphinapterus leucas (assembly GCF_059928025.1). Lineage (NCBI taxonomy): Eukaryota > Metazoa > Chordata > Mammalia > Artiodactyla > Monodontidae > Delphinapterus > Delphinapterus leucas. Next base: position 64,946,998 of record NC_143137.1, on the reverse strand, counting down.
GTATTGAAATTTCCAACTGTTCTTATAGAATTGTCTATTCTCCTTTCAGTGCTGTCATTTTTTCATGTATTTTGAGACTCTTGTTAAGTGCATATGGTTGTCTCTGTTATGTCTTCCTTATGGATTGACTTTGCTTCTAGTAACAATTTTTGTCTTGAAGTCACTTTGAATATACTGTAGCCATTGCAGCTCTTCTTTGCTTTCTCTTTGCATAATACCTTTCTCATCCTTTTACTTTCAATCCATTTGTATTTCTGAATCTGAAGTATGTCTTGTAGACAGCATATAATTGGATCTTTTTGTTTGCTTTTTTTTCTTAAATATGTGTTTATTTTTATTTTTGGCTGTGTGGACTCTCTAACTGTGGCACGTGGGCTTAATTGCCCTACAGAAAGTGGGATCTTAGTTCCCCAAGCAGGGATTGAACCCATGTTCCCTGTATTGGAAGGCGATTCTTAACTACTGGACCACCAGGGAAGTCCCTTGTTAACCTTTCAGACAGTCTGATTTTGATTGGAGTATTTAGTTCATTTATATTTAATTACTGGTACATAGGATTTATGTCTGCCATTTTGCAATTTGTTTTTTCTACATCTTATGTTTATTCTGTATTCCTACATTACTGCCTTTTTGTGTTAAATAGATATTTCATAGTATTTCTTTTAAATTTTCTTGTTGTTTCCTCTATTTCTTTAGTTATTATCTTAGTGGTTGTCCCAGGGTAATTAACATCTTATTTTAGAATAATCTAGTTCAGATTAATACCACAGTAATCTTTAAACTATTTAACACTCTTCTCCAAGAGAGCTTCATTCCTTCCGCCTCTTTTGTGCTAGTTTTGCCATCAAATTATATCATTTTTCATTATAAGCTATCAACAGTTTTATAACTATTACTTTATGTAGCTGTCTTTTAAATCAGATGTAAGAAAATATATACACATACTTTTTTTACATTTATTTATGGAGTTTCTTTTACCAATGCTCTTTATTTATTGTGTGGATTTCAGTTACTCCTTAGTCCTTTCATTTTAGGTTGAGGGATTCCCTTTAGTGTTTCTTATAGGGCAAATATGTTAGTGATGAAGAATTCTTTCAGTTTTTGTTTATCTGGAGATATCGCCTTTGCTTTTAAAGGATAATTTTGAAGGATATAGCATTCTTGGTTGACAGTCCTTTTCTTTTACCACTTTGAGTATGTTATCACACTGCCTTCTAGCCTCCGTGGTTTTTGTTGAGAAGTCAGCTCTTAATTTTATTGAGGATCCCTTTTATGTGATGAGTTGCTTTTCACTACATTCATGATTCTTTATATGCCTTGGACTTTCAACAGTTTGACAATGATGTTTCAAGGCATGGATCTCTTTGAGCTTATTCTGCTTGAATTCCTTGAGTTCTTGGGTGTGTAGATTAATGCTTTTCACCAAATTTGTGGGACTTGAGGGCTTTAAAAAATATATGCATTTTCCCTTTCTGAGATTCCCGTTATCTCTCTGAGGCTCTCTTCATCTATCTTCATTGTTTTTTCTTTTCTATTCATCAGACGGGATAAGTTGACCTATCTTCAATCCAAGTTCATTGAGTCTTTGTGCCATTCAAATCTACTACTAAGCTCTGCTAAGGAATTTTTTTTTCCAGTTACTATACTTTTCAACTTCATTTCTGTTTGGCTGTTTTAATTAAGTTCTTTGTTATTGATAGTCTCTATTTGGTGGGACATTGTTCTCATACTTTAATATTTTAGACATGGTTTATTTTAGTTCTTTAACATTCTTATAACAGCTATCTAGTAAATCCAACACCAGGACTTCCTCAGGAACAATTTCTCTTGCCTACTTTTTATGCTGTCTGTGTGCCATACGTTCCTCTCTCTCTGTGTCTCCCACCCCCATGGTCTTTTGTTTTTGCTGTTTGTGGTGGTTGCTGCTGCTGCTGCGGTTTGCTTAGTGATGTTCCTGGACTAATTCTTCAAGTTCGTATCCTTTTTTACATGTAGCTACTGAAGTCTCTGCTAGATTAATTTAATGGTCAACTAATGACTAGGCAGAAATTTTAAGTGCCTTAAGCCAAAGTCCTCCATACTTTACCAAGAGGTTCTATGTTTGTGTTGAGCATTCCTTCAACCCTTCGTCAGGGAATTTATAAATCTGTTATAGCATTCACTTCCTGCTTGCATAGATCCTGAAGGTCAACCAGAGATGAGAGATTAAGGGCTTCTCAGGTATGTTCTGGACGTACCCAGAACATGTTCATGGACTTCTCGATTTCCAAGAACACGTTAGATTTTCAAAGCCTTATTTTTTGGCCAGAGTCCTTTTAGCCTCAGTTGATACCACACTCCCCAGCCCTCAAAGTGAGTCAGCTGCAGTGTTAAATAATTGTCCCCATTTGTTTTTCACAAATACCCTAGGGATAGGGGTACTCAACCAGAGTGAAGTCTACATCAGGCCAAATAAAGACAAGCCCTGAGAATGGGGCTTTTCAGGGAGCTGTCTGGTCAAATAGTGACACTTGAGAACGTGGCATTTGCAGAGCTCCAAACCTATTGTGCCCCTCCTGTGGTTGCGTGTTTGCTGATTTTCACAGCTGCTGTAGTTGCAAGGCTGTTGGTTTTCAAGGCTACCAAAGAACAGGGAAGAAAGTGATGGGCAAGTAAAAACACCACAAAACTTGCTGATCTTAAGAAGATTGAGCCACTTTTCTTGAATAAACATTCTTAGGATTGTTCCAAAACATTGGTTAATTTCCAGAGTTCACAAAACCTTGACATTTTTTGTCAGTGCATTTGTTGGTCCTGTGGATAAGAGTTTCTGTTTTTGAGGCACTCACTTCACCCTTTCAGAAGTACTTCCCTCTTACTTAGTTTTTTAGTTAATATTTTTTTTACAGTTCTCTGCCTAAATTTCCAATATCATTCTTAAACTATATGAAAATAGTAATCATAGTTATTTTAAAGCTTGTATTACTTTATCTGTAATACCTATGATCTGTTAATAAATTACCATTACCATTAATAAATAAATAAATACCATAAATAAATAAATCTACCATTACTAGATGCAGAAGCCAAGAATTTCTTTATTTTTATTCAAATTTAGTGTTGTAAAAATGTTGAGTTGCATCAATCCTAATAATTTGAATGGCCTACTAGAAAGTTTGCCTCCTCAAATCTCTTTTCCTTATATGATGAATGATAGTTTAGGGTTAAATTATCTCCAGAATGCTTAGCTGACTTAATGTTTTTTTCTCTGCATGACATTTAGCATTTGTTTGTTTGTTTTTCTTAAAAGTTAAGACAAATTAAATAACTGTTTCCTTCAGACTTCCCAAGACAGTTATTCCAGATTGTGTTCTCCTAAAATGTTGTATTTACATTTATATACTTCACAATGTGGTTTGGACTTTGCTTTTAAGGATCTTTCTTTTTTTTACTAGAATAGCCAAGAACATGTTTCATTCCTTTGTCTTTTGTATTCTTTAAGAAAAACGTAATAAGGGACATAAGTGCTTCAAAAATTGTGTGTTATTTAAAAATTACTGGCTGTGTTATCTGCTGCACTAAGTAAAAAGGCAAGTTAGAATGTAATGTATCAGTTTTTGTTAATAAAGGAAAATTAGGTGTGCTTATATTTGTACGTGTGTAAAGAGTGACGTAGAATGGTACATGAGAACGGATTTCCTCAAAGAATTAAGGTTTTCAGTGTGTCAGGGAATAGGAACTATTCTGCTTTACACATTTTTAGATTATTTAATTTGTGATAATAATATGTTTTGAGTGCTTACAAGGATTGGACACTTTGCTAAATTCTCTACTAGTTTTCACTAATTTAAATCTCAAAACAAGTATAGAAGACAGGTTCTATTATTTCCCCATTTTATAAACAGGGAAATTTAAGTGTAAAACATTAGGGACTTCCCCAAGGTTACACAATACTTGGCAGACCGGGATTCAAAATAGCTTGTTTTGTTTGATCTTTATTCTAATCATTTAAAAAAAGAGGCATTGAATAAACAATATTATTGTAATAGAATCAACTTGCTTAATTTAGTCACTTTAAATCATTATATATTTGTACAGTAGGTCTTAATTTCATCGTAGAATGAAATGAATTTTGTTCCTAGCTAATATTAAAGGCCAGTGAGAATAAACCCCACCAAAATTTTCAGTGAAACTTCTGCTTTGAACAATAGGTAGGGAACCAAGGGAAATCAGTGCATTGATTCTTTGTGACTTGAGAATATCTTTTAATGTATTCTCTAATTTCTAATCTCATACATAGTTAATGTGTCTGTTTACCTACTGCGTGGGACTGAAAGACACTAAGGAGGAATAAATTCCACCCCCTCCCTTATTTTTTCCTGAAACATCCTTTAGGGTCCTTGAATAAAAGATAATCTGCAAATGCTGAAGTCTTTTGTATAAGAATTGACTGTACTCTGGAGGTAAAGGTCTGCAGTGAGTTCTACCATCTGGTATACATGTTTAAAACAGGAAAACATCTTACATAACGATTTTGACAGACACTCATTTCTTAATGGGTAAGCCAGGTTATCCTCAAAGGTACTGAGTAGGGAAAATAATCAAGTATTCAATGGCTTGAATTTTCCTTCTTTTAATTTCCCATTTCCCCATAACAGCTTACAATTTGCATTCATCTCTTTGCTAATTGCTTCATTAATGCTTTGTAAATTAGAATGTTTGTTATACACTGCAGTTGTTAGGTTGCCTCAGGCAGAGTAAATTCTAACTTTAAATAATCTCAATAAAATTATTGCTGAAAAACTAATGTTTACAGCTCTTTGTGCATTTATACTTGGTGGAATCTATACTCCTTGAATGAGACTCTGTGATATACTTTGGATATAAGGGAAACTGCTGTCTCAACTTAGCTTTTAATTATATTCATTTTTATGATTTTTAAATGGATACCATATGCTAGACCTTTTGGAACCAGTATGCATTGTAGATTAAAAAATGGTTATGGAAATTTTCCACAGTAGCATATCCAAGGACAATACAAAGAACAAATATTTAAGAGAAATTAGGAGGTAGGAAGATCTGAGTTTCAATTTGTATTCAAGCTTAACCGCACAAAGTGATTGATACTGAGCTTGTGAAATTTTATTACCATTACGTGATAAATATCCTTTAGGTATAATACAGCCTGACTGAAGCTTTCTTTTTAAATATTTGCCACAGGGCTCAGATTGATATTTAAAAACATAAAAATCTTCATGTAACTATTTCAGACATGTTCACAACTATTCTTATGAAAACCTTACCTCACTTCTGGACAAAGATGGAAAAAGTGAAAGATGTTATAGAATATTATTACGTGAATTGGTTGATTTAGACCATGTGTTAAAGTATTAATTGTCCTCCTAACCTAGCAATTGGTACTTATTGGTTCAGATGACCTTAAAAATAGGATTTTAAAGGTAGATTCTCTGATTTTTATTTTATTTTACTCAACCACAATGTCATATTTTTGCCACATAAATCTAATACATTAAAGCAAAAATTTTGTCCTAATATAGATTTTTTTTAAGTATTTGAAATATTTTGTCATTTTCATTAAACAAAAGAAAATTCTGAAACACATTAGGGTGCATTCTAATTTAATCATTTTATTTAGCTTTTTATTAAGAAATAATTTGATCTACAGAATAACCCTCTGAACTAAGGAAAATAAGTGTATGATTATTAATATTGTGTAGGTGAAGAGGTTTAGGTGCAGAGAGATTAAGTGAATATTTTAAGGGCTTGAATGGGTACTCAACTGTTCTGAATATTGTATCAGTTATAAAGGATTGGTAAAAAAATCATTATAAAATTAGAGAATGCATAATTCTATACTTAAAATAAAACATGAGAGGAGAGTTTTATATGTGCAGGCTTTTTTCCTAGCAGTGAAAGATGTTTTAGGATCCACAGGAAGAAAGAGACACACAATCCAAGGGAGCTAATTATATGTTTGAATAAATGTAACAAAGTTTAATAAATTAAAATGGCAATAAAAACCTTCTAAAATAAAGGCAAAATAATTATGTTGTAACTGATACATAGCCGTATAAAATTGCACATAGATGATTGTCTGGTTTATTCATTCTTTCATGGCACAGATATTTATTGAGTGCCTACTGTATGTTAAGGAGATGTTCTAAGAGCTTGGAACATTAGAGTGAATGTTTTATTGAAACTCTTTTAGAAAGTTGTCTTTCAACTTTCATAGTTTCATAGATACTATATAATGATAATGAGGATGAATACTGACCATTTAAATGCTATGTACTTCTTTCATATTAAGATTTTTTCCAACATAATATAAATGTATATTATGAACAGTGACATGGTAATGATTACAACTGCTATAGTTTAGTGTAAAACAAATTGAGTGATGTTGAGTAAAATGAAAGAAAAATCCCTGCCACAACAACAGCAAAAAATAAACTGGCAAATAATCTAAGCGGTGATGAGAAAGAGAAGTTGGAATGAAGGTACTTTGTCAGTTCCAATTATCCTAATTTGAAAAAGCAAATAGGCCCACCGGATGTTACTACATGAGTTAGTAACATCTAGACATGAGGCTGGCTTCAACATTAAAAGTTATTAACTTACATGCTTACACTTGTACAATTTCTTAGACTGGAATTAAATTCACATGTTATGACTTTCTGTAACTCTGTCTTGAAACAAAGCCCTTATTAGAATGATGTAAATTCCTTGTAAATGAGAACATTCTGGCTATCTAGTCATAGGCTATCCTTTTAGGAGACTGTCCAGGGCAGGGTTCACCACTCCCAGCATTTGTGGCAGGGAGTGGGGCCTTAGACCTTGTTATCCTGCTTTCTTTCGTGGCTACATGGCTGTTGCTCATTGATTCCCTTAACACATTTTCTTTGTCTTATCAACTCCTCCAGAGCCCCAGAAAGGGAAGGTAAACTGAGGCAGTGATGTTGTGGCTGTATTTTCTGTCTGCTGGTCATCTTATTGACTGTAATAATGGCAGCTAACACTTACCGAATGCCAGGTGGTTGTCTTTGTGCTTTACATGTATTCAACTTTTTAATCATCAAGTCTTTTTGATAAGTTTATTCAGGACCTGTATTTTACAGATGAGCATACTGAGGCCCAGGGTGGTCAAAGGGTCAGTAAACACCTAGTGGACTGAGATTTGAACTCAGGCCATCCAGATCAGAAGATATGCTTGTAACAAGTCATGACTGTGGAGTAAAAACATTTTATGGTTTCGATTTTCATGTTTATGTCTTTGACCTAATCTTCCTTAATCCTGACTTTTTAATTCATAAAATAAGAAAATGAATCTCCTGCTTCCATCACAGAGTTGTAATTGGTAACAAATTTTAATGTATGAAAAAATATTTGGAAGCTGTAAAATACTATATGTGTGAAGATTATTATCATTATCACTTGGCACTGTTGAAAACCTTTTACTTTACTCAACTATTTTCTTTCTGGCCTTGTGACAGTGATCTTGTTCAGCTTTTCTCTAGCTTTTCTGACCCTTTTCTTTGCCTTTTTCTGGCACCATTTTCTTTTAACACCCGCAAAAAAAGGCGTAAAAGCCAGAGTCCTATGCTTGGCTCTGGGGAATCGAGATGTTACCTACTCTAACTTCTTAATCTTTCAGATGAGGAAACAAATTTTGAGTAGTTACTTGATGCCACAGGTTAATTTTATCAGAAATGGTATTTATTCGTGGATTTCATTACCTGGTCTGAAGTCCTCCCAGGGTAAATGCTGGGCTGATTCAGTGGGGGTCACTTCCACATCTTCATACTTGCACATCAAAGGATATCGGGTTTGAAAATTAGCAGTTAAAACATAACAATTTTAAGCATAAATGTTTTAAGATTAGTTCTGTATCAGATTGCAAGTAGCAGTATCAGTTAAAAGCAGAAAATGGAAAAGATTAAACTTGATTCCATAATAAACAGATACGCAGTGTCAGGGCAGAATAACAGAAACGTGTTTTTACATCTTCTGGGGAGGGAAAACTAATTAGTTTGGGACTGATTCAGATAGATGTCATTTTAAATTACTTTCTTCTGTTTACCAAAATAATGCAATTAGATGGAGTAACTACAGTAAAGAAGATAGGTGTAAACCAGATGTCTGGCAGTAGACATTCACAATATTAACAACTATATATGGAACTGCCTGCTAGGCAGATTCATGCAGAAGTAAATGTTGGGTCGTTCTCAAGAAAAATGAGCCTTGATTGAGTGCACAGATGAGCCACACGTTTCATTTTTAATCAGTAGAGAATATCACTTGGTTCAGCTAGGCAGAATGGTGTGGTTTGGACTTGGAGGGGGAAGAGGTAGGTGGTGAAGGAAATTGATTAAGTTAATCAGTCCACTCCAGAAAGTGGCACAAATCTTTATCTTTTTTCAATTGTTTGATTTTTTTCTTATTTGTTTTATCTTGCTTTCAGTTTGGATTGTGAATGTACATTTGTCTACCTCTGTATATGCATTTACACATAGACAAACATTTCCTCACAGTTAAGCCATAATATAGTGAGTCTAATTTAGAAATACTTTCACTAAACTTAACCAATTTTTTGTCTAGATTTTCTTTGAGAAAGGAAAGGAGAATTATTAGAAGGTTAGTCTGAAATGGCAGCAACTGATTCTAACCAAAACATAAAGGAATTTTTATTTGAATTGACAGAGTATTTAAGATAATAGCAAAGTGCTAGATTTAAACTCCATTAGCTGTCTGAGGACTTTGGGCATTTTCTTAGTAATATAACTTCCTTCATAACCTATAAAGAATAAATATTATAGAAATTATATTCTGTAAGTACTAGTTTTTCTTTCCCTGGAGACTATAAGTACTCCTAAATATTCATCCATTCTTTTAAAATTTTTCTTGTACATCTACACACAGTACGTGGGGCAAGTATTGTATAGGATGAATATAGTCTTGTCTTGCAGAATTTGATTCTTTAAGGGATGCAGATTTATGATTTACAAATCCAGGTGATTGGGCCGTGAGAGGGGAACTTTTAGTGTGCTCTATGAATATAGAATCTAGTCAGTGAGTCTAGTCTGGTATGGGTGGGGAACTGGGCTATATGTAGGGTTAAGGGAGGGATTATGCGGCTGCAGTTTACAAAGCACAGAGAGTTGGCAGAACCAGATTATAAGTTGTCTAATGAATTATGCTATGAATTTTGAAATTCATTTCATTGACAATGGCAAGCTATAAAATGGTTTTAATGGAGAGAGAAATGAGTGAACAGGCTTGCATTTTAGAACAATCAATGTTTAAATTGATTTCCTAATTAGGATTCTTTTCTGGCGGGATTTATTCCCTTTAAATCTTGCTGTAGTTCTATGTCAGTAAAGGCTTATCAGATAACTGCAGTAGAAAAAAGGGAAATTTGGTCTTGTTCATTTCTTTTTGACACTTAACTATTTTGTGCCTATTAGGCATATGGCAACTTGCTAGGTCCTGTGACGTATAAGACTCCTTCAGGCCACACTGAAGCTGTTTCAGTTCTGAAAGTGATAAAGTTCTGAAGAAGACCAGTGATCCCCCTATTCCCTTGATTTATAGGGTTGTGAAATCATTTGTTGACTGTTTCCTTCCAGTTCCTTTTCAACCAGGGCTGAATCTCCTTACGCGGTTAGTTTGAAATCACCCTCTGGGTCTCCCTTTCTCCCACTGGGCTTTAATCTCATGACAACCCTGGGTTTCTTTAAGAAAGTTCTGTTTTATGCAACTGTGTTTTGAATTTATGCCTGCAAGCCCCAGTTGCTTTGGATCTTCACAGGCCAAGATGGTGGACAAGTCGACTTCTACTAGACCTTGAGCCTCAGTATATGCTCACATCAGAAAGCTAAATGAGACCCCCAGAGGCACTGTGACAGTTCCAAGATGGAGCATAAGGATCAAAAAAGTGGGCGGTGGCCCATTTCCTAGAAACCCCTGCCCCCTTCCTAAAATAGCTGGAATACTCCTCCCACTCATTAGCCTATGAAATTACCCACTCCTATAAAAACTGACAACCCCATACTCTGGTGCCTTTCTCAACTTCAGAGATGGCCCACATACTGTCTGTCCAGTGTGTTTCTCCCAAGGCCGCTCTTGCCTTCTGAGATGGTCCACACTCTGTGGAGTATGTTTCTCTCTAAATAAATCCACTACTTACCTGTTACTTTGTCTTTCACTGAATTCTTTCTGTGATGACACATCAAGAACCTGAGCTTCATTAAATCCTGAAACCATGTGTGTGATCTCAGTTGGAAGACTGTGGGTTTTGGCTGGGTTCAAGTCCCAGACGTGTGGGTTCAAGTCCCAAGCTGGGTTGTGGCCGGGTTTGAGTCCCGACCGCGTGGGTTCAAGTCTCAATCTGGGTTGTGGCCAGGTTCGAGTCCCGGCTGCGTGGGTTCAAGTCCCAGTCAGGGTTTTGATCGGGTTTGAGTCCCAGCCGCTTGGGTTCAAGTACAGTTTGGGTTTTGGCTGGGACTCGAACCCGGCCAAAACCCACAGCCTTCCAACTGAGATCACACACTTGGTTTCAGGACTTAATGAAGCTCAGGTTCTTGATGTGTCATCACAGAAAGAATTCAGTGAGAGAGAAAGTGATAGGTAAGCAGTGGATTTATTTTGACAGAAACACACTCCACAGACAGAGTGTGAGCTATCTCAGAAGGTGAGAAAGGCACCAGAATATGGGGTGGTCAGTTTTTATAGGAGTGGGTAATTTCATAGGCTAATGAGTGGGAGGAATATTCCAGTTCTTTTAGGAAGGGGGTGGGGATTTCCAGGAATTGGGCTACCACCCACTTTTTGATCCTTATGGTTGGTCTTGGAACTGTTATGGCACCTGTGGGTGTGTCATTTAGCTTTCTGATGTGAGCACCTGTGGGTGTGTCATCTAGCTTTCTGATGTGAGCCTATACTGAGGCTCAAGGTCTAGTCGAAGTTGACTTGTCCACCATCTTGGACCCATTTGGTTCTAATCAGTTTATGTCATGTCCTCGGGCTATGTCATTCTTTCAAAGGCTGTGCCCTGCCTTCATCCCCCCTGTTTCATATGTACCTCCTGTATATGTGGGAGATACCCAGGAAAACTAACTCCCTCAAATGGCGCAAGCCTTGGTCTTAAATACCATGTCCAGCTAAAGAGAAAGAAGTGTTGCGTTTGGGGGCTGGGGGAGGATCCAGTTATGGGAGATTACCAGGCAAAGCAGAGTAAACACAGGTATGGTTGTCATGCAGATTTAAGTCCCTGCCCTCTTTATTGATAAGAGTTTCTACAGTTTTGGTAATCTTCCTCTTCCTGGTACAGTGAAGAAGCCATTCTTACAAATGGAGATTTCCCTCATAAATGTAAATTTCTCTTATAAAAGGATAATTCTCAGTTTTCAGAGCTTTTCATAGGTTTGCTGTTTCTTAAAAATAATTTTTATGCCAAAGAAGTGTATTTTGGAGTGACAAATTCTGCTCCCCTTCACTAATATAATATGTTCTGCCCTTCTACCAGCTCTATAAATTAGCCTGATTCATTGGTGTCATGCTTATTCTACTTGTTCTTGACCTGCTTATGTTATATTTTTAAATTAGAAATATATAAAAATAAGTATAAAAATCCCATAGTTCTATAACAGATGCATACTGTAAATATTTTTGAGTTTCCTTCAAATCTATCTGTTCTCTGTTTCTGTGTGTATATGTATGTATACACATAAAATATTTTTACAGATCAGATCATACTGTGTACAGTTTTTGTATTCATTTTTTCCTTGAAAAGAAATCATATGCGTTTTCTAGGTGAAAATTTTCTAGTAAACTGTGTCAGTAGTAGTTAGATCATATTTTGTGGTAAATATCAGAATCAATTATTTGTGCATTTTTGAAATTTAAGCAGTTTACAGTTATTTAGTATTACAAATAATGCTTTGAAAACACATTTCTTTATATGCATTTAAAAAAATTTTCCCCCTTCGAGTAGCATCCCCCAAATTAAACGAACGTTTCAAAAGAAATGAGTTGACAAGAACTGACACAGCTTTCAAAATGCTTACAAGAAAGAGTAGAGAAAGCTAACCCCCCTGACAAAGATGGACTTAACCTTTTCCTCAGATGGATAGTCTGTATCAAACTGTAGTGGGGCTTCTTCCTGACTCTGGGTGCTTGAACTTCCCTTTTCTTAGAGCATTTACTTTAGAAAACTTGTAACTGTTCATTCTTTCTTTGCCCTTTGAGATGTAAATTTGCTTAAAGACCCTTTGACAGTTTTACTGTCCAGGACTGTTTTTTTTCAAAGCCTGGGAGCCATCCCTCTAAAATGTAATCATCAAGGAAGATAGGTGCTCTGTCTCATCATAAAGATAACTGAAGGGGCTTCCCTGGTGGTGCAGTGGTTGGGGGTCCACCTGCCGATGCAGCGGACACGGGTTCATGCCCTGGTCCGGGAGGATCCCACATGCTGCGGAGTGGCTGGGCCCGTGAGCCATGGCCGCTGAGCCTGTGCGTCCGGAGCCTGTGCTCCGCAACAGGAGAGGCCACAACAGTGAGAGGCCTGCATCCTGCAAAAAAAAAAAAAAGATAACTGCACATAGTTTTCCTTTGGGTGAAGTCAATTAACAAACATAGGTGGCTTAAGATCCTCCCCACCCCAGCTCTTAAAACTCTGTAGCCCTGAGCTTCCCTGGTGGTGCAGTGGTTGAGAGTCCACCTGCTGATGCAGGGGACACGGGTTCATGCCCGGTCCAGGAAGATCTCACATGTCGCGGAGCGGCTAGGCCCATGAGCCATGGCCACTGAGCCTGCGCGTCCAAACTCTCTAGCCCTTCCTTTCAGTGGAGTTGAGTTCAGACTGAACTCTGGCCTCTCTCCCCTATTGTAATAGCCTTGATCACAGTCTTCCTTGGCCAGTGTAATTTTTACTGTGACACCTGATATAGGCTGAATTGTGCCTCCACTCCCCAAATTCACATGTTGAGGTCTTAACTCCAAGTACCTCAGAATGTGATTATATTTGGAGAGAGGGCCTTTAAAGAGGTAGGTAGACGAAAAGACAGCCCTCAGAATGGGAGAAAATATTTGCAAATAAAACAACTGACAAAGGATTAATCTCCAAAATATACAAGCAGCTCATGCAGTGCAATATCAAAAAAAACAAACAACCCAATCCAAAAATGGGCAGAAGACCAAAATAGACATTTCTCCAAAAAAGATATACAGATTGCCAACAAACACATGAAAGTACGCTCAACATCACTAATCATTAGAGAAATGCAAATCAAAACTACAATGACATATCACCTCACACCAGTCAGAATGGCCATCATCAAAAAATCTAGAAACAATAAATGCTGGAGAGTGTGTGGAGAAAAGGGAACCCTCTTTTCCATAGAGAAAAACTGGGATTAAAAAAACATGTTTGTTATTACTAAAAATAAATATCTTTAGGTAAAAATAATAACTCTGTGCTGCATAAATAATTTTTGTATCAAAATCATATTGGCTAGTCATATTGATAGTGTTGGCTAGATAAAAATGATTGTCCAACTTACATTTCTTACATAGCAAATACTAAATAAATATCTTATGGATGAATGAGTATTTCTTTAATGGTTTATATAGCATTGTAATTATATCTTTTTTCAGTACAGTTTATAACATGACACATATATTCTTAAAAATTACCTTAAAATTAAGCAAAATGATGCAATAAAACACTACAAGGATCATAGGAAAAATATAAGCACAACCCTCAAAAACTTGATCAGTCAATGACATAAAAAAAATTGAAACCTCATAAAAAATGGAAGCATAGTTTTACACATGTTAAATGGTTAAAAAATATAGGAATACAACAAGAAATATGGCATTTAACATTTCTTAAAAAGACCTGACGTTTGCTCGTGAAGTGGGAGTTGGAAGGGTTGTAGATTATGAATTATTTCGAAGTGGAGGAAGGAAGGTTAACTGAAACAGAAGGAAAGTTGTAACACCATCTGTGGGTGAGTGTGATTCACAGTACACACTGTGAACTGAGGTGGCTGGAAGGGCTGTGTGTGTGTGTGTGTGTGTGTGTGTGTGTGTGTGTTTGTATTGTGCATTTCTACCAGCTCTGTTCAGCTGGGTGCAGTTTTCTGGTGTCACCAAGTATTTCTTGCAGATGAAATAACATTTTAGGTAAATACAAAATTCTTGCTATGCTTAAGTTTCTTCCTTAATATTCCAATCATGTTAGAACAAATTCATTATTTAAAACAAATGTTATAGCAGAACTGACATTATGTGGTGAGCTCAAATACCTAGTCTGGGAATTCTTTTGAAATGGATTCTTCTTTTTTTTTAACATTGATATCAATTTTTATTCTTACCTAATTAGTGCAAGTACATCATTTAATAGGAGTTTCTTAATGAGTTGTTTTTCTTTAAAATTCAATCATCTAAAATAATTCAGAAACAATTTCTGTTAAAGGAGGTTGCATACTATGGTCACAAAGCTTAAAATTAATTAAAACTTCAGTGCACTTAATGTTACATATAAGCTGCAGCAGAAAAAAGATGTTTAACAATATATGATATAAGGGTTTTATTCCTCATTTTGCGTTAAAGAACATTTATAAAATTCAGCCCTAAAAATTGACAGGCTGTGAAATAAATTGTACTTTATAGTTTAATTATAGTGAATAAGTAGTAACTCTTGTTGCATTACATTATTTTCTCTATGCACACATTTCTAATATATTTGTCATATATTCAAAAATATGTATAGTGTATACATACATTATATATTTATATATATATATATATATATATATAGTAGTGTATATACGTCCATGATGCTCTTTCACTTTGTCCCAGCTTCCCCTTCCCCCTCCCCGTGTCCTCAAATCCATTCTCTAGTAGGTCTGCATCTTTATTCCCATCTTGCCCCTAGGTTCTTCATGAGCATTTTATTTTTGTTTTTTAGATTCCATATATATGTGTTAGCATCTGGTATTTGTTTTTCTCTTTCTGACTTACTTCACTCTGTATGACAGACTCTAGGTCCATCCACCTCACGACAGATAACTCAGTTTCGTTTTTTTTTATGGCTGAGTAATATTCCATTGTGTATATGTGCCATATCTTCTTTATCCATTCATCTGTTGATAGACAGTTAGGTTGCTTCTGTGTCCTGGATATTGTAAATAGAGCTGCAGTGAACACTGTAGTACATGACTTTTTTTTTTTTGTGGTATGTGGGCCTGTCACTGCTGTGGCCTCTCCCGCTGCGGAGCACAGGCTCCGGACGCGCAGGGCCCAGTGGCCATGGCTCACGGGCCCAGCCGCTCCGTGGCACGTGGGATCTTCCCAGACCGGGGCACGAACCCGCGGCCCCTGCATCGGCAGGCAGACTCTCAGTCACTGCATCACCAGGGAAGTCCTACATGACTCTTTTTGAATTATGGTTTTCTCAGGGTATATGCCCAGTAGTGGGATTGCTGGGTTGTATGGTAGTTCTATTTTTAGTTTTGAAATGGATTCTTTTATAACTGTTTTTTTTTTTTTCTTTTTTTTAGATCTGTTCAGGTTATCTTCTTCTGGAATTATTTTTGGTCATCCCATTGATTTTTATCTGCAATCAGAGTGCGCTTCTGCTTCCAATGTCTAATTTTAGTCTTTGCCTTGGTCCAATGCCCAGCTCAAATCTTTGTATATAAGCCAATTGGGAAAAATATGAGGAAACCAATAGTTCACAGAGGAAATTTTTATAGCACCTTCTACCTTATTTCTCTGCTGTTCCTGAAGCCATTTCTCCTTAGGAGCAATTTTTTTTTTTTTTTGCCGAAACAGTGTAGTGTAGAGTTTGTACAGGTACTCTTTTCTGTGAAACATGACCATGACAGTGTATAAAATAAGTATTCTTCTCTACTGTCCTTAGGAGTATATTGTGTAATATGAAAAAATTTTTTAGAAGAAAGTGTGGCCTTTCTTCCGTCTTGCAATAGCCATGAATAAAGTCTTCCTTTTTAACTTTGTCCAGTACAGTTTTTGCTTTGACCAGTACAATCTTTATTCCCCAAACACTCCTCTTCTTACCTTCTTCCACTAAGATCACAAGTTTTCTCGTAATGAATACTCACTTTTTAAAAACCTTTCATTAATTGACATCTCTAAGACTGTTCTTTAGTGATAACTATGACTTTTTTCTTAAAATTATATTGAACCTCTTTGACCTTTCCCAGTATTGTTCCTGATTTGGCAGTTCTTTAGCCATAACTGTTGGTAATCCCCATGTATTCCTCTTCCATTCTTTACCTATACATCTCTATTTGGTTGATTTCAAAATATTTCAACTCCCAAATACATGCTTATGGCTCTGAAATATTCTTCAGGCCATACTCTTCTTGAGTTGCTAGGCCATACTTCAGCTTCTTTCCTGTATCTCCACTTTATGCCTCATAAGCATTTCAGAACTCTAATTTATTTGGAAGTTCACTTTGCAGCTTTTTCAATGTCCGTTTACTGGATGAGTGCACACCTCTCCACACAGCTGGCCAAGCCAATAACTTGGGCATTGACCTAGAGCAGATTCTTTAATTTACTTTTTCAAATACAAAGGAAGTGCCTAATAAATTTTGTTGAATAAAACAATATGTAATATTTTACAAAATCTTGTTGTTTTTTTTACCTGACTTTATATCTTCTCTCTGAATGATGGCCAGGGAGTGAGATGTAGCCAGATGAGTACAGCTTAAAAAATTAACCTGAGGACAGGGAGACTGATAACTTGGTGAAGGTTGGTTGCTTCTTGAACTATTAAGAGCCTAGCTCAAAATAGGATAATTAATTTATAACAACATTTCAGTTTATTAATGGGTGCAGTATACTCAATACCAGGACAAACTTACTGTAAATAGTCAGATAATAAACAGTTTAAGCTTTGTATGCCAAAAGGCAAAACTGAGAATATTATATAGGTTCTTATATCATCATTTAAAATGTGATCATATAAAAATGTGAAAAAAACATTTTAATCCCACCACTGATATAAAACCAGGCAAGAGCCCACAGGCCATAGTTTGCAAATGCACGCTCTGTAACGTATTATAAATGAGAGTATCAAATTCATGGTCCAATGAGCCTGACTAAAGCTTTTTAAAAAATTAATTCCAAACCTACCACCAGTTATGCTGTGTGGTGTGCATGGATGCATGTGTGCATTGTGTATATATTTTTTGCTGTGTTCAGAGTTTTTATTGGGAGATAGTAATTTTAATATCTAGGGCTTAATTTTTTATTCCTCTATGTTATATAGTTTCTTGGTAGATGTAATTGGTAAAGAACTAAATAAATTATTTAGTTGCATTTTATTGCAGTTGTATGTGAACAACTAATCATTAGATAGAAATGAGATGAATTAAACTCATTTCTTGTCATGAAGAGAGAAGGTAGTATTAGTCTAATTGGTAAATGCTAGAAAAAAAGGCAACATTTTCATTTATCACAAGATCACCTTATTCATGATATAAATTTCATTCAGAAGAGATGTTTGTAGTTTATCTGTGTTAGTTTCTTTTTAGTGTTATGGAACTCAGACACGCTTAACCCTCACCCCCCACCTTAACGGGGCTTTATTTTAAGGATACCTTGGGGACCAAGGGAGCCCAGAGCAGCTAAAACTTTGTTTATCCTTGTCAGGGGTAAATCAGTAGCTCTTATAGTCTGTCAACAGCTCTGGTGACCCAGTGGGAATTTTACTTCTGTCCTGATATGGCTCCCTCCTGCCTACTTCTCTCCTGTCCTACCTGCTTCCTCCTGCTTTGCAGCCTTCTCTCTATTTTCTGATCAGTGTTGTGACTTCTACTCCACGTAGATTTTGCTTACTTCTTAATGTTTGTGTGTGTTTGGCAGTTTTTTTGGTTTGTTTTTAAATTGCTAACATTGGCAGCTTCTAGAGGAATCTCTAATCAAGAAGATAGACATACTTCCCCAATGCTGTGGAATTGGGGTGTAGTTTGACGGTTTGACACATTTCCTCTCCTCCAAAACATGTGTATTGGATTGGCTTTTCCTTTTTATTTACTTACTTTAAAAATTTTTTTTTTATTTTTTTATTTTTTGGCTTTTCCTTTTTAGAGGAAGTCAAAATCAAAGTTTCCAACCTGAGACACTTTCATTTAAACAAGAGGATAGTCAATATTTTTTTTAAAAAAAGGACACATTATGATTTGAATATTGTTCCCACCAAGGGAAAATGAAATCTGATTTGTGGGCTTGACAGGCAATCATAAATTTTTCTAGAATGTCTTTTTTTCTTTTACTGATGCTTGGTTGTTGCATGTCTGCCATGTGGTCAAAAGAGAAACGTGGAGATTAGGCCCATAGTTCCTGACTCTTTTAATTCAACCAGTTTCTTTAGATCCATTTTATTATGTTGAGTAGCTGCTGATAATGGCTTTTGGCCACTTAATAGTTCAGTCTGAACCTATCACATGGTTGGTCCAATAATTACTTATACATAAAAGAAAGATGGCTGTACTCACGGCAGTCGTGAAAGACTAGATTCAGTGCAGTTCACACTAGTAGAACGGGAAGTTAAATGTTCGTGTATTATTCCAAGAACAGAAAGGCTTAAAATAGTTCTTGGTATTCATAAATTTACAGATGACAAGCATTAAACCAGAGATTAAGGAATTAAGAGATTAGGACAACAGAAAAAGCGAGAGCACGGCATACAGGAGAGAGCAACCACAGCTTAACCCATGCTGATGGAGGCTTTGCAGGAATGCAAGCTCACAGTTGCCAAGTCGTGTGATTTATTTTTTTCAATTAAAGCTAAAAATCTGGAATTTATTGTTACAGAGTGTTAATGAGTTGAGTTGTGTTCCCCCCACCCCAACTTAAAATTCATATGTTGAATCCTTATAGCCAGTACCTCAGAATGTGACCTTATTTAGAATTAGGGTCTTTACAGAGAAAATTAAGTTAAAATTAGATTGGACCCTAATGGAATATGATTGGTGTCCTTATAAAACGGAAATCTAGGCACAGAGACACACAGGGAAAATGATGTGAAAAGACATAGGACGGAGAGGTCAACTGTAAGCCAAGGAGAGAGGCCTGGACCAAATCCTTCCCTCACAGGCTGCAGATGGAACCAACCCTGCCAACTCCTTGATTTTGGACTTCCAGCCTTTTTTGTGACAATCAATTTCTGTTGTTTAAATCACCCAGTTTGTGATACTTGGTTGTGGCAATCCGTTTCACACTAACACAGAGTGTTCCTGGTTTTCTAATACTGGTAACCTATTGAATTAAAGTTGAAACCAAAACGTATCTCCATCCCTTTCCCTTTTGACTCAGAAGTACAGCCCATTTCAAAAATTTTATCAAAGGCAAAGGGCCAAGGGCACCTGCCATTCTAGGGATGTTAAATGATAACTGAACATTTGGTAGTATATTTGGAATTTGTTTCAATCGTTGGATAATAAACCTTGCTAATTATTACTCATTTTTCCTTTATAAAGGTCTCAAATTCAATCTATCCAAGAGAAAAGGTTGTTTGTTGAAAAAATCAACACACTGGATCAAATACTTCTATTTATCAATGTTCAATTTATTTTTTCTTTAAAACCAGACCATCTCAGTGGTTGAATGCCGATCTCTAGCCTACCATTTATAGCAGGGAGAGCAGGTCACGACCCATCACTATGTAAGCACTCACCTGTGGTTGTGCATATAGCAGGTAATCAGGCTTTTACAGACTACTCTCCACAATACTTCAATTCACTGATAAATGCGTATCAGATCCTGGCCAAATAAGGTTTGTTCATAAATTTATAATCTTTACTCACTGAGTTATTGAAGAGTGATAAGTGAAACTCAAAAATCTTTATGGTTGGTCAAGTCTTATGGCATCTGTGTTCATCAAAAATTTATCCAAATCTGGAAAAATATACTAATCACAGTTGCAGGCAGAGAACAATGCTTCAAAAATGATTTACCTTTCAAACGTAATATCACTCTTCGCTCTATTTAAATTCCAAATTGTTTAACAATATAATCCTGTTGGTTCTGTTAGTTAAATGAAAATCAGAATCAGCTGATCCATGCTGCTAGCAATTTTAAATAGTTCATAATCACAAGTCTGTTGTTAAAGTAACTGTTTCCTCTTGCTATTTTATACTAAACCAGGTCTTAAATCAGTGTATGCTATAATAAATTAGAGAAAAATTAAATATGTATGTATTTCATAAGCTAAGGCATTTTTGCATTGGAAAAATTATTTTGAAGAGATGTAACCAATTCAGTTCGATAAAACATTACTTTGAATGTTATGTCTCATCTTAATCTGTGAAATTAAGAACTTGAACTAAATGAATTATAAGGGCCATCTTGGGACCACGGGGAAAAAAAAAAACCAGAAGGGCATGTAGTTTGTTTTCTTTTTTTTTAACATCTTTATTGGAGTATAATTGCTTTACAATGGTGTGTTAGTTTCTGCTTTATAACAAAGTGAATCAGCTATACATATATATATATCCCCATATCTCCTACCTCTTGCATCTCCCACCCTCCCTAACCCACCCCTCTAGGTTTTGTCTCCTCTAGTTGTCTAAAATAAGTTTTATTTGATGGTTAGAAGAAGAATATTATGGAAAAGTAATATTAATGTGAATACCATGTTCTTTGGTATAATTTCTTTCTTTACAGCCTTTTTGCTAATGGCACAGAGTCTAGAGCATACATTCGAAAAAGTTACAGCCTGTTTTCTCCCCTATTTTAAATTAATGAGCACTTGTTGAAGAAGTTTTTTTTTTTAAGGGAAAACTGCCCACAGACTTTAGTGTGTACCTCAGAAGACACTGGTGTCAGGACAAGGCCATGTCACTTGCTAAATAAAGTCTTCTAACTGTAACAACTATTTTTACCTGCTTAATAAGCAGAAGACCTCCTGAGATACATATAAGTAAGCTAATGGTTTAGGCATTAGGAGAACCTATGAGGGGGACGTATGAGGACATTGAGTGAATAATACAGAATCTCTTCTGATTTGAAGATGCTGTAACTCAGGAAATGCATGAGGAAAATGTGATTTTGGGAATAGAAACATATACATTTTTAGTAACAATTAGCTAGACTGGAAAAACTGACTTTTAAAGAATGATGCCCTGTACTTTCTCTAGCGAGCGCCTACAAATGTCTCCATGTCATTCTATGGAGAGTTTACGCTCTGTTTGGTAAAACCCCTGGTGACACTCATAGCTTCTCTCCCAGTGCCATATGCTAATGACTCTAAATAATATATAACCCCAAATTCTAAACTGTGTACTTGCCATTAACTTTATAGGATGAACATATATCAGAGCAAGGAGAAAGAACAGGGTTTAGACAGCATGGTTTATTTTTTGAGTTATACTACTCGTTGTGATTGATATATGTGTAGCAGCTGGCTTTTATTTTTAAATTTTTATTTTATTTTTGGCTGTGTTGGGTGTTGTTGCGCATGGGCTTTCTCTAGTTGTGGTGAGCGGGGGCTACTTTTCGCTGAGGTGCGTGGCCTTCTCACTGTGGTAGTTTCTCTTGCTGCAGAGCACGGGCTCTAGGGCGTGGGCTGCAGTAGTTGTGGCTCACGGGCTCTAGAGTGCAGGCCCGGTAGTTGTGGCGCATGGGCTTAGTGGCTCCTTGGAATGTGAGATCTTCTTGGACCAGAAATTGAACCCGTGTCCCCTGCATTGTCAGGCAGATTCTTAACCGCTGCACCACGAGGGAAGTCCTGCAACTGGCTTTTAGTATAAAATAGAATTTAAACCTTAGAGATCTATTAACCAAAGAGCCATGATTGGCATTAAATACAGTTGTTATTCCATTCAGGGAAGTAAACTCATATTTGTAGAATACAACATCGGTTTTGAACGTATACTGTAAACGTCTGGGCAACATATCAAGATGTTTTGCGCAGTTTTTGTAGGCGGATGTGATCCACATTGCCATGGTACTTTTTTCTTCAAGTGATATGAAGATAAATAGGGACTCTGTTGTATAATTGCTTCCTTTCATTTCCTAAATGCCCTTAAGTGGATTTTAGAAAATCCAAGCTATTCTCACAATAGGGCAGGTCAAAGCCCAGTAGTACCCTGAGTGACCACGGCATTAACCGGCAGTTATAACCATCAAGGGTACTGAGCTCTAAACATGGGGAATTGATTTTTCCAAATGTAACACAGAATACTTAACACTTTACTAGATGGCAATAGATAAGTGAGTTTTATTGCAGTTTATAATGCATATTGATATTGTAAAGTCAATTTTATCATATTAACATTTGTAAACGTGTTTCATTTTCTTTCATGTGTGTTAGCTGCTGAAGGATGATGTCAACTATACTGATTTTTCTTTGGAATACACAGAGAAACAGCTAATTAAAAAATAGCTTAAAACTCCAGGCAAAGTCATTTGTTACTGTCCTTTCTTTAAAATGGACTGCCAAATGTCCATCTCATTTATAATATCTTTTGCTTCAGTGAAACATGGTGAGAAAGGAAATTTTATGGGATTAATATTTTTTTGTATCTTAAGTACAAAAATCTCATATGTTTTCATATAAGTCTCCTCAGGAGCTTTTAAAAAGGCAGCTTTGGAAAGCCAATCTGCAGGTATTCTACTTTAGTGGATCTTGCTGAAGTGGAACGTAAGTTGCTGACTAGTAACATCCCCTTTCTCAGAGTGATTCTGATGAAATGCTCCTGAGTGAGGGAAATGTGGAAGATACTAGAAGCAGCAATGATCTAATTACGTGATTCAGTCATTACTTTTTCTTTCAACCATTGATTTAATAGGTATTTATTAAGTGACTGTCATCAGTAGCTTAGTATAGGTTTATATAATGTTTCTGTTGGAAGAGATCAAAGGGTACAATCTTTTTTTTGTTGTCATTGATGTTTGTTTAGGACACTAACATTGCTATACTATTATTAAATTACAGACTTTATTGGAATTTCACTAGGCATTCCACTGACTTATGGAATTTTTTTAGAAAAGGAAAAAGCAAGACTAAAGAGGAGTAACTCTTTTATTAATTTTTTTTTCCACCTGGCCCTCATGTTATCTCAATGATCCTTCTATATATCTATTTTCTGTAACTCTTTTTCCCCAGAAGTTTGTTTTTAATTTTTTTCCTTTTTAACTTTTGATCCCCTTCATCCTTTTCTTCCACCGCAACTCCATCCTCTGGCAACTCCCAATCTATTCTTTTTATGTATGAGCTTGGTTTATTTGTTTTTCTTTTAGATTTCACATGTAAGAGACATAATACTGTATTTGTCTTTCTTTGTCTGACTTATTTCACTCAGCATAATGCTGTCAAGATCCATCCGTGTTGTGGCACATGGCAAGATTTGCTTCTTTTTTATGGCTGAATGATATTTCATTGTACATATATATATACCACAGTTTCCTCATCCACTCATCCATTGGTGGATACTGAGGTTGCTTCCATTTCTTAGCTCTTGAAAATAATGCTGCAATGAACATGGAGGCTCATATATCTTTTCTGGTTAGTGTTTTAATTTTCTTTGGATAAATACCGAGAAGTGGAATGCTGGATCATATGGTAGTTGTATTTTTCATTTTTTGAGGATTCTATATACTGTTTTCCATTGTCACTGAACCAATTTACATTTCTAACAACAGTGTACCAGGGTTCTCTTTTCTCCACATCCTCACCAATACTTGTTATTTCTTATCTTTTGGATACTAGTCATTCTGGCAGGTGTGAAGTGATAACTCATTATGGTTTTCATTTACATTTCACTGATGATTAGTAATCTTGAGCATCTTTTCATGTCCTCATTGACCATCTGTGTATCTTCTTCAGGAAAATGTGTATTTAGATCTTCAGCGTATTTTAAAATTAGGTTTTATTTTTGCTATGGAGTTGTATGAGTTAGATATTTTTGATATTAGCTCCTTATCAGATATATGATTTGCACATATTTACTCCTATTCAATAGGTTGCCTTTTCATTTTGTTGATGGTTTCCTTTGCTGTGTGGAAGCTTTTTAGTCTGACGTAGTCCCATTTGTTTATTTTTGCTATTGTTGCTTTTCCTTTTTGGTGTCAGGTCTTGGTGATGAAGGTCATATTTCAAAGAGTCTATGTCGAAGAGCTTACCGTCTGTTTTCTTCTAGGAGTTTTGTGGTTTCTGATCTTATGTTCAAGGGTTTAATCCATTTTGATTTGATTTTTGTGTGTTGTAAGACAGTGGCTGAGTTTTATTCCTTTTCGTGTGTCTGTCCAGTTTTCCTAACACCATTTATTGAAGAGATTGTTCTTTCCCCATTGTATATTCTTGGCTCCTTTGTCATAAATTAATTGACATTTGTGTGTGGGTTTGCCTCAGCACTCTATTCTGTTTCATTAATCTGTGTCTGTTTTTATACCAATACTGTGCGTTTTAATACTATGGCTTTGCAATATAGTTTGAAATGAGGGAGCAAAGTGCCTCCAGCTTTGTTTTTCTTTCTCTGGATTGCTTTGTCTATTCAGAGTCTTTTGTGTTTCCACACAAACTTCAGAATTATTTTTTCTAGTTCTGTGAAAAACACATTGGAATCTTGATAGGGATTGCATTAAATCTGAAGTTTGCCTTGGGTAGTATGAATATTTTAACAATATTGTTTCTTCCAATCTATGAGCACAGAATATCTTTCCCTTTATTTATGTCTCCTTCAGTTTCCTTCATCAGTGTTTTATAGTTTTCAGTGTACAGGTCTTTCATCTGCCTGGTTAAGTTTATTCCCAGGTATTTTATTCTTTCTGATGCAGTTGTAAATGGGATTGTTTTCTTAATTTCTCTTCCTGATAGTTCATTATTGATGTATAGAAATACAGCAGAATTTAATATATTGATTTTGTATCCCACAACTTTGCTGAATTATTTATTGTTTTTTTGGTGGTGGTTTTTTGGTGGAGTCTTTATGGCTTTCTATATATAATGTCACCTGGAAACCGTGATAGTTTTACCTCTTCCTTTATAATTTGGATGCCTTTTCTTTTTCTTGCCTAATTGCTCTCTAGCTAGGACTTCCAATACTATGTTGAATAAAGGTGTTGATAGTGGACATCCTTGTTTTATTCCTGATCTTAAAGGAAAAACTTTTAGCTTTTCACCATTGAGTATGAGATTAGCTGTGGGCTTGTCATATACGGCTTTTATTATGTTGAGGAACATTCTCTCTATACCTACTTTGTTGGGAGTTTTTATCATAAATGGATTTGAATTTTGTCACTTTTTCTGCATCTGTTGAGATGATCATATAATATTTATTTTTCATTTTGTTAATGTTGTGTATCACATTGTGTGATTTGTGGATGTTGAATCATCTTTTCATCCCTGGAATAAATCCCACTTGATCATGGTCTGTTATCTTTTTAATGTATTGTTGAATTCACTTTGCTAATATTTTGTTGAGGATTTTTGCATCTATGTTCATTAGGGATATTGGCCTGTAATTTTATTTTCTTACAGTGTTCTTGTTTGGTTTTGGTATCAGGGTAGTGCTGGCCTCTTAAAATGAGTTTGGAAGAATTCCCTCCTCTTCTGTTTTTTTGGAAGCATTTGAGAAGGATTGCTACTAATTCTTTGGAGGTTTGGTCGAGTTCATTAGTGAAGCCATCTGGTCCTGAATTTTTGTTTGTTGGGAGGTTTTTGATTACTGAATAAATCTCCTTACTAGTAATTGATCTGCTAATAAATACTTTCTGTTTCTCTCTAATTAAGTCTTGGTAGGTTGGGTTTCTAGGAATTTATTCATTTTTTTCCTATGTTGTCCAGTTTGTTGGCATATACTTGTTCACAGTAGTCGCTTATGATCCTTTATATTTCTGTGGTATCAATTTTAATATCTGTTTTATTTCTGATTTTATTTATTTGCATTCCCTTTTACCTGTGCTGAGTCTCGCTAGGGGCTTGTCAATTTTGTTTATCTTTTCAAAGAACCAGCTCTTAGTTTTATTGACGTTCTCTTTCGTCTTTATTTCATTTATTTCTGCTCTAATCTTCAGTTCCTTCCTTTTAACTTTGGGTTTTATTTGTTCTACTTTTTCTAGTTCCTTGAGGTGTAAAGTTAGGTTGTTTATATGAGACTTGTTCCTTGAGGTAGGCATTTATTGCTATGAACTTCCCTCTTAGAACTGCTTTTTCTGTATCGCAAAGTTTGGTATGTTATATTTTTATTTTTGTTTGTCACAAGGTATTTGATTTCTTTTTTTTATTTCTTCTTTGATCTCTTGTTTGTTCATTAGCATGTTTTTAATCTCCACATTTTGTGAATTTTCCAGTTATTTTGTGTAATTATTTTCTAGTTTCATCCTGTCATGGTTGGAAAAGATGCTTGATATGATTTCAGTACTTTAAAATTTATTAAGGATTTGATTTATTCTTTAACTAAAACCTAGAGGTGAGGTGGACTTACCAAAAATAATGCTAGTTATCTCTAAACCTCCAAATTACAATCTACTGATTAAATTTCTGCTTTTACTTCAGACATATTAGTTATAACATAGTTTTTTTTCTTCTGTGTCCATAGATGTATATTCACTCAGAATATTAAATAAAGCAAGTATTAGGCTCAGTAAATCTTGAAGATACCTTGCTTGGCTTTGACATGAGATATGTTTCTCTTTATTATAAAAAAGCCTCCTTCAGTCAGGAAAACAGACAAGAAACATCAGGGATTAGCTGTTATAATTGGCACTTCTTCAGTGTTTTGCGTTTATTTAAAAAAAAAAACACCTAAATTTTTACTTTTTTTTTTTTACATTGAAATAGACTTAGGGTATGGTCCCGATGAATAGACTATAAGATTTAATATGATTTTCTTTATACAAGTAGAATAATATCCTGTAGAACAGAAGAGAAGCATTTTAGCTATTTTTGCAGGTAAGCAAACAAACAATTAAAAAATACACAAAGCCAAAAAACCAGAAACTTATTGCACTTGTATACCTTTTCCAGCTATTTTAAAGAAAAAGACACAAAGAAATGTATTAATCTTTT
The DNA here is from genome assembly GCF_059928025.1 of Delphinapterus leucas. NCBI lineage: Eukaryota > Metazoa > Chordata > Mammalia > Artiodactyla > Monodontidae > Delphinapterus > Delphinapterus leucas. Next base: position 64,919,955 of record NC_143137.1, on the reverse strand, counting down.
AATAAAATTCTATTTAATAATTCCAATCACAAAAACATATGCAGATACTCATTTAACTGTCATTTTAAGTGCGCATAGTTTTCTCTTACCTGGTGATATTCAGAAAACTATTTTGAGACACATAACAAGGATCTATCCCTTTTACAAAGTTGTATTTTTTGTTCCTATCATCTTAGGAATTTTCTGGTTTCAAGCTGGCTGATTTTTTTTTAAATAGCAAATTTAACACATTATTTCTTTTCAGAGCATTAGGAAAAAAATATGTGTATGCAGAGAAATGGACTCATCCAAACTATTGTGTTTATCAAGGATATGAAAGCATTGGTGGGAGCCAGTTGAGTCCATGCTGAGTAATTGTCAGTGGAAATGAGTTTGGCCATTTTCTTTTTGCACTGGGAAATTTAAACAATATTGTTGAGTAAATATTGATACTGTTTTTGTGCATTCATTAAAGTGCAAAAGCTTCTCATTTTAATTCCAAGGGTGTGGATTAGAAGAAGGAAAGGATTAGATGGAAATACCCTGCAGCATAAATGTATTCATGGGATAAATTTGCTTTAAGTAGAATCACAATTGCAAAGGAATCCCCATATACTCATAGCTGCCCCTGAGATGATTTGACCATTTGGGGAGGAGAGGACCAATCACTGGTTGAACATGATTAGAAATAACATCAGCTAATAATTTGGTAATAAAATTATCTCATGCCATAATTTACAGATGATAAGTTGTTAATCGATTATTTGTCTTTTAGGTAAATAGCTGTAATAATGACCCATCCTTATTTTAACAGCCTTAGTGAGTTTTTCTCTAGGTCTGATGCATGATTGCTTTTCATATTAAAAACCATGGAATTAGAGTTGCTTTTTCGAATGTTGCTGTCCACCAGCACCAAATTTTACAATATGTTGTTAATATTGTGTAAGCATAACTGCATTTATTTTAAGATATATTTGGAATATAATACGTATTATACTGTTCTTTTTAGAGAAAAATGTAGGTACTACATGTAGCTGACCCTAAAATATTTTTAGACACATAACACTTTTTCAGAAAATGCGTTGGGTTACATGAAAAAAATGTGTGATGAGGAAAATTGTATGTTTAGAATAATGTATTCTAAACCCAATGCTACCTTCACAATGGGTGGGACTACAGAGGTGGCAGTGTCTTTCTTTGTCAATAGGCCCAAAAGGAGATGTTTTAATATTGTTGCCCTGAACCAAGGTGACATGAGGGTTGTTAAAATTATAAAAATAGTTTAAGGGTTAAAGTAAGGATATGAAACATATAAACAAAGTAATGGTGTGGCTACCTTTTATGTGCTTACTTACTTTACCATCATGCAATGGCCTGGGCCCTGGCAACAGACATGCTTCCCTATGCTAGATTTTACCTCTGCCTGTGCTATATGTTCAATTCCATATCTAGCCTTGTTAGAAGAGCCAGGGTGGAGTGTTTCTCAGTGAGAAGCAGCAGCATACATTATTTCCTACACCATCATCCCAAAGGCCCCAAGTTTCAGATGAGAATGCAGCCAGCTGACCCTTTAATTTTAGTTGTGTTACACCCCAAGCAGAGAACCCACCTATGTGGTGCTGAACTTCTGACCTAAAGAGATGTAATAAATGGACATTGTCTTGAGCACCTTATGTTGCGGTAATATGAAACACAACAAATAGTAAATTACTACACCTGTAGAATGTTTTATTTATACTACTGACTTTTTTCCGAACACTTCTCAGCTTTTTTGGGACATATGTTCTTCTGTGTTCATTTTTAAATTATTTCCTGGTTCCCAAAACAAAAACAATAAAAAAACAATAATAGGAAACATTAAAATTGTACTATATATTAATTATCAATCATATGGAATTATATTAATTTCAGAAAAAGGGAGTTTATCTCCACTTAAGCCTTTTTATTCTTATTTTGATTTTCCAACATTATTGTATAATTTTATGTAGTTTATTTTTATTGTTTATTTTCAGTATAAAGACATTTTTATATTAAAATTTTAGGTATTTTATAATTTAAAAAATTATTATTATTGAGAATAGGATATTTTTTTCAATATCATCTCCAAAGAAAATATATGTTCTTCATTTTCAATATGCACTTTCAAATATTTAATTTTCTTAGCTAATTGTATTAGCTAAACACTTTAAAATAGTGTTCAATAGTATTAAAACTTTGTTTTATCATTGCAGTGGCATGGTCAGCATTGTACTTTATGAAGATTAATTTGTTTTGATCTATAGAATAAATTGGATGAAGGAGGGGTTTAATGGCAGTGGGGAGAACAGTTAGGATCTTATTTCAAAGTCCAGCATAGAGTGAAATGGAGCAAAGAAGCACGGCAGACATGAAATTGACAGAACTTGGGGAGTAATTGAAGTCCTGTTGTGGGTGGATGAATTTCAGCTGACTTTGAAGTGTTAAATCTAGATGACTGTGCCATTGGTGGTTTAATTAACAGATATTGGCAAGAGCTGGAAGATAGGAAATAGTTGAAGTCAGTTAATTTGGATAAGACTGTTGAGTTTATAATGCTAGAGGAACATCTAGGTAGAGGCAGTTTGACTGTTACAAGTCTTATGGTATGGTCAAGAAAGAAGTAGGTTGAGAACTCAAAGTCTTAGATTAAAGTATACCCCTGACTTTGCCATGAACTAGCAGGTTTTGTTTTTTTGTTTTTTTTTTTGTGGTACGCGGGCCTCTCACTGTTGTGGCCTCTCCCGTTGCGGAGCACAGGCTCCGGACGTGCAGGCTCAGCGGCCATGGCTCACGGGCCCAGCCGCTCCGTGGCACGTGGGATATTCCCGGACCAGGGCACGAACCCGTGTCCCCTGCATTGGCAGGCGGACTCTCAATCACTGCGCCACCAGGGAAGCCCCGAACTAGCAGTTTTATATTGGATAAAGAAGTCAACTGTTCTGAGAGGCAAGAGAGTCAAATTCTCCAAACATTTATTGAAACTCTACCGTGTGGAAGATATTTTTCTAGGTATTACAGGGGATAAAACCAAAGTGATTTGAAAGGCATCAAAGAGCTGTAATTAACTTTGCTGGATAAAGATGAGGTTAGGAGATACATGGATGGGGAAGACTAGGTCTTATTTTGGAACATTGATCCAGTGTAATGAAATGGAGTTGGTATGGGAATATGGTTGGGGATAGGCTAATAGGTTAAAATGGAAGATTGGTTCAAATATATGAGAAAGTTAATGCTCAGACCAAGAGTTTGGATCTTATTTCAGGTCAGTAAGGAAGCATACTTTGTCTTTGACTAGGAAATGTCCTCCATCTTCACTGCATTAGCTCAAAGTATCATCTTTTCTCATATGGATGGCTTCAGTGTCTTCCCATCTACACCTACAGTGTATTCACTCTTTATTTCATTCTAACTACAGTGAAATGAAGGAATTTTACCTTCATATTGTGAAAAATCCAATATATGTTGTTTTATCTCTCAAGAAAATTTAAGTAGATTTCCATTGCTTATAGGATAAAAGCTAAACTCTAAGTATCGCCTACAAGATCATTCATGACCTCCCCTTTCTTCCTTCCCAGACTGTTGCTTCCACTTTCTAATTTGTACTTCAGTCATTCCGAACCTATTTACTATGCTCATTCACATATACCTGATCTTGTACATGTTATACCTTTTGCCTAGAATACTTTCCCTTCCATTATGTTGCTTACTCAGGGCGTGTCTATAAAGAATTGAAACCAATTTAATAGTCATCTTCTTTATGAGAACTGTCTCTGGCCTCCTGTCGTGCTCATCATGGCATTACTCACCTGTGCTACTTTTGTTTCGTATGCACCCTTCACTCATTGGAGTTGAAATACTGTTATTTGTTCAAATCTCTTTTCCCCGTTAGGTGGACATTCTTGAGAACAGGACTTCTATTATATTTTAACATTTTCATTATTTGGTTTGAGATTTTTCATCTTGGCATTTACTTATGAGCAGGTATGGGCTCTACAGGTCCTCTTTTAAGTCACTAAGTAAGTGTCACTGTAGACAGATCCATGTTAATTGTCTGAATTACTGTCATTTTAAGTTCTAAACACTTTTCTAAATTAAAAAAAAACACATTCACTTGCGTAGTATAGGGGAGAAAGAGCTTATCTAAAACAAACAAAAAATCAGTGTAGAGATCAATTCACTCTTTTGGAGGCTATAGGATATTTTTATAGCTTTTAGCTGAAAAGCACTTTAATGTTTACAGAAAATTTTAGAAAAATATATATTGAATCATTTCTACAGTCAAATGCTCACTTGTAGGTTTTCATCACCATTTGTTTCCATCTCAATTTAGGACCACCTTCTACTAGCACATTTATAGAACTGGGACATCTGCTACTCTTGGGCACTCAGGCCCATGTAAGAGCCAGCTGCAGCATACATTATTTATTTGAACAGCTGGTTGATTTGTAAGTTCGTAAAAAATTCTCCCTCTAAAAGCATCAATGTATGACTTTTTTATTTTGTATTTTCCTTTTTCGCTTATTGATATTCTATATACACAAGTTTGTATGAACAGGACCTGGGTAATTAAAATAATAACAGTAAGAAATCTCTGAAACAGTGGCATCCACCCCTTAAATAAAGGAAAAGGATACATTGGATAAAGGAAAGGGATGGCATTATTTTATGTTCTGGAAGGCACTTATTAATGTATCCAACTTAAATATTTAAAAAACTGTATTTTTATTTATACAAGTACTTATGAGTAGGTCAAACAGTAAAATTGATACATATAGACTATGCATGGCCTAGTGGCAAGCAAAATTTTAACAGGTAAACTTTAAAGAAGATTTATCTTCTAATTGGTTCCTACAAATTTTACCAAAAACTGAATTACTTTTAAATCCTAAAATTTCAAGAATTAGAGAACAAAATATTTAAAAAACTGAATATATTTTTCTTCCTAAAGTGATGATATTGTTTGTCTTTGTTACTGTTATAAAGGCATGAGGCAGATACTGTTAAAAACAAACTGATATTAAAGTGGATTATGTACATATTTATCCTGTGTATTTTTTCAGGATGTTCACTGAAACACAGAGGATGAAAAAAGACTTAAATACCACACAGAGTGCTTGAGAAGCCTTTCAGTATAGTGTGCTATATAAATGCCTGCTTATTTGTGACACGTTCAGTTACATTTTTAATTAGCTGAAGCTTAGATTCTGAAACAATCACTTTGGTGGCTGATTTGTGTGGATCACAACACCACATTATGGGTTATTTCATTACAGTGAGTACCATATTATGTGAGTGCTGATGTTTTTTAAGCCATGGATTTTTTTATTATATGCAAAAATGAGCAATTTTATTTATCAATATCAGTATTGTTTGTGTGGTGACATATAATATTGTATAGTCAAATTATGGATTACTCTATTTTGTAATTATCTCATTACATAGTTACAATACATGATTATTGTAGAACATTTGGAAAATAGAGAATTCTTAAACAACATATAAAGAGTCACTTTTTGCCTTGTGGTGTATGTGTCCTTAGTAAGGTATCATGTAGTATATACTTTTAAGAAAATTTTCATTTAACATATATTAAACATTTCCCATGCCACTGATAACCTTCTGTGATATTACTATTTTTAAAGCATTCATGCTATTCATTCGTAAAGATGATCCACAGTTTGTTTAACCAGTCCCTATATTTGAACATCCGTATATGTTGAACACACCATCTCTTCTGTTGTGTTCTTTATGTTAGAAGGGGGTCAGCAGAATAGAGACTGTAATGAAGAATATTGGTGATAGACATTTGCTATTATAAGTAAGTCAGGAGGAACATTTAAAAAAATGAATCTTTCTCATCCCATGATAAAATCCTAATTAAACATTGCTGTAAAGAACAAAGGGAACATACATTTCAAGTATGTTCTTACTTACATACTTACTGTTGATGTACTCACCAGAAATTTTGCACCTGTTAATCCTCTTAGCGATAGCTACGAATTTTTGTAGACTTTAATAATTCATTTAGTAAACAAATATATGTTGTGTATAAAAAGTTTTAAAGTATCTCAAGAGTAGAAGTTCACCTAAACATAATATAAAAATCAGACTCTCCCAATTTCACTACTTGGGTATACGAACAAAGTTTTAAACAATTAATGGTCGCACAAGAAGTATAAGATGGCATTTTGTCCCAACATCACTGGATATCTTGGAGGTTTTTTTGTATTTTATCCAGTTTTTGTTTTTTATTTATTGAATATACTTTCCCATCCATTCCAGTTTTTTCCTTAACTAACTTTGAAGGTACACACTTTGTTCTTTTAGAGGTTACTATTGAAACGTGTTACTAACCTAGGTTTATATTCAGTCAGCATCTTCCCTGTTTCCCAAAGAATCCAAGTACTACAAAGTGTGGTAACACTGGTCACTCTTCTGACACAAATGCTCTTGCTCAGTATTATCATTGTCCCATAAAACAAAAAGTGATTTAGATTTACTTAGGTATTTACCACTTTTCTCAGCTTAGTATTTTTATTGTGTCTCCAACATTTCTTTTCCTCATTCCTGAAATGTCCGTGTCAAATATATGTGTTTTCTGGATCTTCCATATACTATTTTTGATGCCTTTATTCTGCAGGGTTTTCATTTGCATTTTTCGATAGCTTTATCATCATCTATGAGGGAAGAACTGTGCAGACACCATGTTTCTCAGAAAGTGTGGTTAATTGACACTGTCTTCCAATTTCAAGCCTACTTTTGTGCAGGTCAAATCTTCTCAGCTACACAGTGGGGATCAGCTTAATTTACACAGCTCTCAGTCACATTCTAGCTTTAAATAGGATTCTCCTTGGTCTGTACCTTCTCAACTAAAATCATATTTCTTATCCTTTGCTCCTCCAGCCTCAATCTGTATTTTTTGGGAGTAAGTTAGGTAATGGAATACGTGCAAAAAAAATTTCTAGAGTTTAATTCTACCAAAATTCATTTTATATGGCCCAACCTCTTTCAGGTAGTAAATGGCATTCTTCAATGTTTTGTTTTTCAGATCATAAAACGTGATTCAGAGTGTAACAGTATGAAGCATTTTTGTATATTTTCCAATATGAAATTTTTAAAATATTTAATTGAATATCTTCATGATGTTGTGATGGTGTGTAGCAGTGGGGGTCACTTACCTTACCATGTTCTTTGCAAGTCTCCAAACTAGATTTTGTGAATAACCTCTGAGGCATCATAGTAGTACATCTTCCAAGATAAACTGCATTTTGATTTTTATCTCTCTGCTTTGTCTCTGCCTCTCTTCTAACCTTGTAGACATTTGCATGTGAAATTCTTCATGGTTCTGCTGGGTTTTTTTCCCTCAACATCTTATCTCTCATTTATCTCAACTTTCACATTTCTAACATCTACTTCTCTCTGCACAATTCTCAGTTCTGCAATCTAGTCATGATATCTGTTCTGAAATATCTTGTTGAAGATCACACCTACTTATTTGTTTTCCTGTTTCTCAACTAAATATATCTGAACTCTAATTCTATTATTTTTGGCTTATTTCATTAATTTTTCTTTCATTAAATTTCTTTTAGAAATTTGCCATTTCTAACCTTTTTGGTGATCTCATTTTCCTGCTTTTACAGGGTTGATATATCAGAATCACCTTGGTACGGAACTTTTGCTTAGGCTCCAAAGACCTGCTAATTCTGTAGGTTCAATGGTGCTTTTTTCCCTGTACTCAATTTTTTTCCCAGACACTGTCACTGCTGTTCAATTCATCATTACGTTTCACTTATTAAGGAATAAAAGCATTCAAGCTAGCTTCTATATAACTGACTGTCCTCTTAAAGTCACCTCCAAGCACACCAAAAATGCATTATCTTCCTCATATACACTTTATTTTCCAATCTCAAAGTAAAGCCCCTAATAAATACAGTTTCTTACATACTTTGCTGTTAAAACCATGACTGGATAGATGCTAATCACAGTAGAGCAAATGTAGTCATGAACTGTCCTTGACAGTCCAGATAGAAACTTTCTACCTTTTTTGAGTTCTATGAGCACCTTAGAGATATTGGCATATGTCTGATATATTTTTATACATGTCTGGCTTTACCTGTAAGATTCTACAGCAGTGTGTCTCCTGTAGTAGCAGTTAGCCAGATGGGGCTGTTGAGCGGTTGAACTATGATTAGTCTGAAGTGATGTGCTGTAAGTGTAAAATGCATACCAGATATACATGACTTACTATGAATTAAAAACATGTAAAATATCTTAATATTCTCTTATACTGAACCATAAAAGCTACAAGCATGCCACAGCTTTTAGCACACATACAAAAATGTCTGCAGAAATCTTTACTATGTTAATATTAAATCAATTCTGAATCAATGAATTCTGAAAAATACCCTAACTGAAAGGAGACCTAGATCATCTGGACCGTAGAGACTTTTAATTTTTTTTCCTTTTCAAGTCTATGTACACAACAAACCAACCGGATCATCTTCCCAAGTTTGAGCTCATTTCTAGTTTTTCACACTCCTTAATGGCCTTGAGGTGGAACAGTAATAAAGAGCAGTTAACTAGTTAAGTCGTGCCTTTGAGGCCTGAACTGTGCAGCTTCTTATGTAACAGCGATTAACTCAGACCCTGAGAGTTGTTAGGTAAATAAGCGTTATTTGATAATGATCCATTCTGGTTGCTTTGTGTCACATGAAGTCATGATTTTGGCTTATGATACAAGGACTGCCGACAGTCTGACATAGGCACACTCTGAAATTGGACTTGTGTCTTTCTGGTAGAAAATGACCTTGCAGCACCTGATGGACTTTCCCCCCCCTAAAGCCAGGAGCACAGCAGTGTCCACTTGAATGGCAAATTGTGATAAAATGGCAGGAGCGAAATTGCATAGCATAATCACTGCAATTTTTTATTGAATTGAGCCCTTTGCTCTTTCTCTTGACAGAACAGTTTATTGAATGTGCATGTGGAAAACAAAGAAAGGCAGTAAAGAAAAATACCTTTTTTTTTTTTTGCCTGAGAATAGAATAGAAAGAAAACGTGTCTACTTCCAGAGTGTGTTTAAGTGGAAGAACATTTTCAGGTCCAAACAGACTCTTTAGAAATATCATAAAACTGTGCCGCTCAAGGGCAATTCAGTGACTGATGAAGGTTCTGTCTGGCAGCCCTGTCAGCTTGAACAATGGAAGTTTCTTGTGTCCTTTATTCCTGGAAAATAGAGAAATTCTACCAACTAATAAAAATTTTTCATTAAAAGGTAGAAAGATGATTTTAACAGATGGCTAATGTTTTATGTTGTACATTCAGTAATAGAAGGTCTGTCAGCTGCAGCTTAAAGTTTTATAATGAACATGATTTAATCAAAAATCAATTCTTCACAATTTAAGGTAGAAATTAACAATGGGAATTTCTGGTTTGACTCAGCTTGAGCATTGGTACCATTTGGCATATTTGGAGAGAGGCTTCCTGGCTTTTCTTAGCACTCTTGAACTTAATAACCTTTGAAAATAAAATACTGAAATTGTTTAATTTCACAGATTCTTCAGTTTAAAACAGAAACAGTGGTGTTATAACAAAATGTTTTGGTGAAATTTATTAATAGCCTAAAAGCCTCAATATTCAGGTATTGGATTTTATTATTTGGTTACTACCCATTCCAATAGATGATTTATTATGATATAATATTTTCACTGATGCTATAATCCCAGCTCATTGTATTTATGAAACCTAGACTTTTGTCATATCTTTTAAATATTCTTGAAAAAAATACAATATTGAAGTGAATATCAAGGGTCTTGGGACTTTTACCCCTTTGTTAAATTTTTTTCCTCTTATTATGATTTTTGTTAAGAAAATTAAAAACATGTTTTGGAATTAAATATATTCTCCTTTAATAATAAATACTTTGATCATGATATTGTTTTTCTAAAAGTTACTTAGCATGAATATCATTTTATAAAGTGTTTTGTTTTGGAATTCTTCCAAGGCAAGGAGGAGAAACCATATTATACTTCAGGCTTGGAAAAGCCTTAGTAAATATATTTTAGAGGAAAAAAATCCTTATTTGGTAGAATAGCTGGAAAAGGTGGCAGGTATTTATTTTTATCTGTTCCCTGGGAATTCCCTACTGTCCATTTGAACTTCCATTATTACTGATAAATCTTAAATGCAAACTAGTAAGGTCTTAACTCAAAGAGAGTTGGACTTACAGCAATAGGAGTGGCTAAGAAACTAACGTTTAGCCACTCTCGAATACCCATTAGCTGTTTTCCACATTTCTCTTTTATTGGTTTTCCAATATCTATATTTGCTAACTGAATGAGTTTATTATTGAGCATTGATGTAAAATTAAGAATTTAAATGGGAAGGGCATTAAAATAGCAGAAGATAAGAATTTCTTTTCTCCCCCTCCCCCACCAAAGCCTTTAGCTTTATATATTTATATGGTTTTTACAATTTTTTTTTTCAGTTTTCAGGACTAATCTTATTTGGGGCTAGGAATGCTAGGATGAATTACACCCTTTTAGATGATGTCTTGTACTCTGTGTCTTTAGTTCAGTTAGGTAACATATGTATTGGATTGGCCAAAAGGTTCGTTCTGTTTTTTCCGTAAGATGGTTCTAGTAGCACTTAGTTGTCTTTAACTTCATTTGAAACAGTTTTGTTAGATTGTATGGTACAGCCGTCATATCAGCGTGAATTTTAAAAAAAGACCTATCAAAATTGGTGAATTTTTGTGTAGCCATTTTAATATTGAAGATGGAAGAAAAAAAGCAACCTTTTTGGCATATTATGCTTTATTATTTCAAGAAAGGTAGAAACACAACCGAAACGCAAAAAAAGATTTGTGCAGTGTACGGAGAAGGTGCTCTGACTGATCGAATGTGTCAAAAGTGGTTTGTGAAGTTTTGTGCTGGAGATTTCTCGCTGGATGATGCTCCACGGTCAGGTAGACCAGTCGAAGTTGATAGCGATCAAATCAAGACATTGAGAACAATCAATGTTATACCGCATGGGAGATAGCAGACATACTCAAAATATGCAGATCAAGTGTTGAAAATCATTTGCCCCAGCTTGGTTATGTGAATTGCTTTGATGTTTGGGTTCCACATAAGTTAAGTAAAAAAAACCTTGACCGTATTTCCACATGCGACTCTCTACTTAAACATAACAAAAATGTTCCATTTTTATAACAAATTGTGATGGGTGATGAAAAGTGAATACTGTAAAATAACATGGAATGGAAGAGATCATGGGGGAAGCGAAATGAACCACCACCAACGAAACCAAAGGCTGGTCTTCATCCAAAGATGATGATGTTGTATATATGGTGAGATTGGAAGGGAGTCCTCTGTTGTGAGCTCCTCCCGGAAAATCAGACGATTAATTCCAACAAGTACTGCTCCAGTTAGACCCACTGAAGCAGCACTCAGCGAAAAGCATCCAGAATTGGTCAACAGAAAACGCATAATCTTCCATCAGGATAACTCAAGACCACATGTTTCTTTGATGACCAGGCAAAAAGTATTACAGCTTGGCTGGGAAGTTCTGATTCATCTGCCGTATTCACCAGACATTGCACCTTTGGATTTCCATTTATTTAGGTCTTTACAAAATTCTCTTAATGGAAGAAATTTCAGTTCCCTGGAAGACTGTTTAATGCACCTGGAACAGTTCTTTGCTCAAAAAGATAAAAAGTTTTGGGAAGATGGAATTATGAAGTTGCCTGAAAAATGGCAGAAGGTAGTGGAACAGAAGCATAAATACGTTGTACAGTAAAGTTCTTGGTGAAAATGAAAAATGTGTCTTTTATTTTTACTTAAAAACGAACGGCACTTTTCGGCCAACCCAATAGAAAAGAATGGTGTGGTAAAAGATAATGTTATAATCATTCAACTAATGATGGTACTCACAAAGTATAAAGAAAATTTAAGATACTAATGTATATTTTATCTGATTTACTGATGGATATATTATATCAGCTTTATTAGAAATTGTATTTTGTTTTCTAGACCCAGATTTTATTAAGGTACACAAATAAAATGGAAAGCACTTTCATGTGAAGTGTACAAGCAACCTAAATCTTTAAATGGCCTATTAAACAAAAAAGTGAAATTATTTTTATCATTTTAATTAGTATTTCTCTATGTAGCAATCATCTTGTACCTGATTTTATGCCATCTGTTTGGTGTTTTAAAACTCCTTACTGGTTGACAATTTCTAATTTGAAGAATAAGTACTACTAGATAATTTTCTAATAATTCCTTATCTCTTGCAAATCAATGTGAAAGAACAGAAAACTGTGACTTATTGCCTCTCCTGTGCCTTTTACATCAAAGGTGCAAGTTCCTGATGGCCCAGATTGTGTAGGATTCTTCTTCTGATGCATTGTTTCTCAAGATTCCGTCCTTAGGCTAGCTTCCTTACATCATTGAAGCATGTTTCCTTTCCTGGTAACTCAGTTCCATTGTCAGCCTGGAAGGATACAGTTGCTGCAAATGCCCCTGCTGCTATTGTTTTGGCACTGATGGGCTTCTGCTGTTTTGGCATAAATGCTGCGTTTACACGCTGAGAATAGTTTTCTTGGCGTTTGGGAGAACTGTTATCATGAATATGATGAATTCATGAACCAGAGTGTGTTTTTGCACTATTTTAAATTTACTTAGTGTCTCTGTTATGGTGCCTCAAATAAGCACTCATGATTTATTTTCAGTTTTATCTAAAGCACAGTGTACTTTCAGGTATGCATCCTAACAGGTTTTGTTTTCCTATGATGTTATGTTTTATCTCGTTTTCATTTGTCACCTAAAAAAACTAGTCTTGTTTATGTTTCTTTTTTAGCGGTCCCGTCCTCCCGCTCTTCCGCTCTCACTTCTCTGTAACAGGATGCCCCAATCCTCCCACTTGAGTGGTGTCACTGTAGGTCAAGTAGGGAGCCAGGACTTTTCATCTCCAAAAGCCAGTGACTAAGACCCCCAGTATGTCAATGGAGAGCAGTTAAAGAGCTTGGACTTGCATTCTCACCAGGGTGTAATGAAGTGTCCCTCTACACCTCACTGGGACAGTTGTCAGAGGAGCAACAATGGAGAGGGAAATAGAATTGTGCAGTTAGAGGAAAACGTAAATAGTCTCCATAGTAAAGGTCCACAGATGGATGTTAGAACTAGTAGGTATAAAATAAACAGGCCCGAAATATCTGCATCATCTCCAGTGTCCTCCTCCTACACATTTGTTTAGTAATTAAATAAGGAAGATAGTAGCTATAGAGCGCAGAGTCCTGGCAAGCACCACTTTAACCAGGTTGTCGAGGTCAACATCCCAGTAATACATACCGGCCTCATATACTTGCTATTATAATGCACTGAGAAGGATATAGTGTCTCTGTATGATTTCTCCCAGTAATGCAAAATCTTAGCCTAATCATGAGGAAACATCAGACACTCTAAATTGGAGGACATTCTAAAAAAGTAACTGATCAGTAATCTTCAAAAGTGTCATGAGAGACAGGGGAGGGCTGAAGAAATCACAGGAGGAGACTAATGAAACCTGCCAACGAAATGTTGTGTGGAATCCTGGATGGGATCCTGAAACATAAACATAATGTTAGAGGAAAAATTAATGAAGTCTCAATATGTTCAAAATATTAGTTAAAATAGTATATCAAGGTTAATTTCTTAGTTTTGATAAATATCCTATGGTTAAAATGTTAACATAAGGAGAAGCTGAGCGAAAGGATCTTCTTGGGGTGTAAACTACTGTTTTCAAAACTTTTAAATGTGAGTCTAAAATTGTCACAAAATAAGTTTAAAAATTTGGACATTTTTATCTTAAGCTGCTGAAGCAGAACATATTGTGATCAATGCATTATTTTCTTTAATCATGTCCCAATTCACTGTTTAGTCCCTTTTTTTCCACTGTTTTTCTAATCTGCTTATCTGATATTTCCTAGAAGTAGCTTTGCTTCACACTGTTACTGTTATCAGTATAGACTGGACTCCTGAAGTTTGCCGAGAAATATCTGAGTAATGTTATTTCCAAGGACCATATAATTTTTTTTAAATGTTTAATAAATATAAAAAGTAGGTCATGTAATTTTAAGGCTATTCAAAAGCATTTAGTTTCTAGGAAAATTGCAGTGGTACAAAACAGTACCCACCTGAAAGGTGGTTATTTTGAGTGTCCATTTGAACTTCTTCAGTTTTTGCTTCAAAGAAATATTTACCTCTTATGTTTGGGTGACTCTAAGTGAGGGAATGTTGGATGGATAGTTAGGAGAAAATTGAAATTAAACAACCATTAAGGGCTGGATTACATTATGTTAACATAAAAAGTGAGAAGATAGCATTTTCCATGTTCTATAAAAGTTGTGTTTGTAACATCTGATAGATTTATTTATTTTTTTTATTTCAGGCAGGTCCAGAAAATTATCAGAGCTTTTCTTGCAGACTCAGCTACAGCTCAGTGAGAAGTTGGAGGTGGCACAACTAATGGTAAGTGATGACCCTGCAGTAACGTTTGGTGGTTTACCTAATGCTTTCATGTACATCTCATTTAATTCTCATAACAGTTTATGAGTAGCTTAAAAGTATGAAAAACCAAGACCACTATTATATTGGAGTGAAGCGGGTAGGGAAGATACTGTTTGCTAGAAAAAGCATCTTCTGACCGCTAAGTAGTATAAAATGAGTAAAGTGAGTCATGTGCAAGGAGCTCAGGTGATTTTACTTTGAACTGTTCTTTGTAATAAAGACAAAAGAGTTTAATTCGGATGGAACCTAACTTTTTATGGCTTATACATATTTGTTGATTTACTTCCTTTTCCTCAGCGTTGTGTCTGTCATTTTACATTTTTGTCTGCGCTTTCCACTAGGTTGTGGAGAACAACCAGTTCAATAATATAAGCCTCAAAAAAACGTGCATTGGTTTTGAGTTTATCAAGTTAGCTTAAGAAGTTTATTTCATTATATTGCTGCCCAGCTGAGGTAAAAAGTTACAAGGAATTTTTGAGTCCTTTAAATTTTAGCCATTCTAACGGTTATGTAATGGAATCTCATTTGGGGTTTAATTTGCATTTCTCTGTTGACCAGTGATATTGAGCTAACTTTCATGTGCTTATTTGTCATTTTTGTCTATTGTGGAAGGTCTGGTCAAATAGTTTGTCTATTTTGATTTGGGTTTACTTTTTATTATTGAATTCTCAGTTCATTATTTTGTCTACCTGTTCTCTGGCAGGAAGTATATTAAGAATATTTTCTGTTATGTGTGATATACCTTATTTTCTAAATAGTCTTTCAAAGAGAAGAGTTTTAAATTTTGATATCCAGTTTTTCACCTTATGTGTTTTTAGTGTGTACTTCTTAAAACCTATCTTAGAAATCTTTGCCTACTCCAGGGTGGCAAATACATCTGTTTTCCTTGGGAATTTGTATAATTTTAACTTTTACATTTAGTTCTATAATTCATGCTGATTTAACTTTTAGATATAGTAAAACTAAGGTTCAATATTTATATTTTCCCTTATGGGATAACCAGTTCTAGCACCACTTGTTGAAAAGGCTGTCATTTCTCCCACTGAATTGCTTTGGTACCTCTTTTGACAGTCAAATGGCCATGCATACGTGGGTTCATTTCTGGACTCTCTATTTGGTGTCACTGAACTTATTAGCCTTTTGTCAGTCCCAGGCAGTGAAGATTACTGTAGATTTATATAAATGTTTGCAATCAAGTAGTGTTAAGACCGCTGTCTTTTTTTTTTTTTTTTTTAAGATTTGGTTTATCTCTTCTAGATACTTAGTATTTCCTTATGTATTTTAGAATAAGCCTGACAATTTCTAAAAATAAAAGCCTGCTGCATTTTTGGATAGGATTGTCTTGAACCTACAAATCCATTTCGGGAGAACTTACAATTTAACAATATCAAGCCTTTCTATTAGTAAACACGGTGTGTGTGTGTGTGTGTAATATATTTTATATATATATGAAGTATGTATATAGTGTATATATATAAAGTATAACTTCATAATATATATAGGATCCAGTGTGTATAATCTCTATTTAGAACTTCTTATTTAAGTTCTTAAAACGTGTATCAATATATGAGAAAATATGTGAGTAAATTTTAAGAGAAATTCAATATAAAGCAAATTGGTAAACTTTGTCCCCGTGTCCTTGGCTTTTCATAATTGAAAAAAGTCACATTAAGGTCCCTTACGCCAGTGAGAAAATGTTTCAAAAAATAGGAAAGAATGTGTAAAATTTGTTCATTATAGGGGTTAGGCCTCAAAAGAACTAGGGAACAAGGAAGATTCTCAGAACCAGACCCTAACCTGCATTTTGGCTTTTCATCCCAAGAACTTTCCTATTTATATCTTTTGCTGCATACTGGTTTGCTCAAAATCTTCCTGAAACTTCTTTTTCTTTCTCTCTTCATATCCTCTTATTGCTTTGTGACATATATGAAATACGTAGCTCTTTTCAGTCTATTTAAATAGGGCCTCCAGGTCCATACTGTGCTTAACCTTCCCTGCCTGCTCCAGTCTCAGGTTGATTTTCATGTATTCATAATCACATTTCTGCATTATTACAGTATCCTGGAATATGATTTGTTTGGCTTGGTGCTGTGTGTTCATTCATAATAGCGTGGTTATTCCATTACACATTTTCACTTAAGCAAGTTTGTTATATGCTGTCATGTACATGTGTTTAATTATAAAGACAGGAAAAAATAGAGTTGAATAGGTCTTTTTATTCTTGTCGTAGTTTTTCATTTTTATACGTGACATGCTGGTCTTACGTCAATACCAATCAATTACAAGTGACTGTCTGCTGTGCTGTATGGCGAAAGACTGAGAAGCTGCTTCTCTGCTTATTGGTTAAAAAGTGGCATAATCAATTAGCAGTGTCTATCAGGGTCTTGGGTGGGAGCTGCCAATGTGCCAAACCTGCATTGTATTATTTGCCCCAAATGTGGGCCTATTCCTTTGCTAGTCCTTGTATCGTAAACATGGTTCAGAAACTAATTGTAATGTTATTATCTCATTCTAGGTTTAGCATTTCTAATATTCTTATGGCATACAACAATGCTGTAGTCATTAATTTTGGTTTCATATGAGCATTTCTTTAATCATTGCATTTCCATTTCACACCAAGCTTATTCTTTGTTTCTGTTTTTTTCCTATCTATCTACGTATCTGTCTGTCTGTCTGTATATCAATCTATCTATTTGTCTATCTGTCTATCTCTTTATTTGTCTATCTGTAATGGATAGAAAAAAAATCAGTCCTTCATCACAGATAGTTAGTGAAGCCCTGGGCCAGAGAGCGTTGATTAACTTAAATTGCATCCCACATTTGGAAAAGAATTATAATCTAAATATGAAATCTTTGAAGTGTGATTCGTAGTTAGCCCCAATTATTTTATGTTAAATTTTTTCTGTTATGTGGAAATCATTGTTAGGGACTGTTTTTTCCCTTGCCTTCTTGACTCCCACATTGTTTCAGGTCTATTGACTATGTACTTTGGCTTTGTTTTGCTGTTTCCGTGCATGGATACCTCAAATAGTTTAAGACTTGACTACAGATTTTAAATGCGTTGTTAAATGAAAATAGTCTGTCCTAGAGCAAAGACTTTAATCATCATTATTCACACACAAGTTTTTACTGAATTACTGGATTCTAGGTATAGAGGTAATACAATGATATCGCTCTTTAATGGGCAAAGTTTATTTTATGGTTAATACTTGCCTAATTAAAAACATTTTACCTATCTGAATAATTTTTCTGACAAGTGAGTTATGTGGCAAAGAGGTCTATGGATAATTATTAATTGCTTTGGCATATCTCATAATTAGTGATTACTTGTCTCAAGTCTTATACATTATTTTATTTCTGTGTTGTTAATAAGACTTAAAAATTAAACGTATTTAAACACCCTTAGGAAATATATTTCTTCATTTTTTTATTACCCAAGACAGTTTTGTGTTAAACATTTGATGACTCTAAGTTAAAACATTGCTCTAGTTTCCTATTCAAATAAGTGAGTACAAAGGATATTATGTTTAAGGCCTTTCTCACTAACTTCCATATAAAATTTAGCAAATTGCTGTATAGAAATTACCTTTTATTTATGAGCCAATTTTATTACGATTTCCATTTCAATTTTCTGTATTTCTCATCAAAATACTAAAAACATTTTGTCAAATATTTTGATTCATTTTAAATCTAAGCGGGAAGAAAGCTGGGCAACTTGGTCTCCATGTTCTTGTCCCTTCTTTAAATCATATTTAGTGTGATTTAGTTCATCCTAGTATGATTTCTTTTTCTTTTTGGTAAATCTGATCTTTCAGCCACATTTTCTCATTTAGGTTACTGAACTGAGACATGTTTATCAGTATCTTTTTATGTCTGTTATCATAGTTTTATTGAATTTTTAGCTAACATGGATTTCATGTCTTACTTGACTATTAATGTATTGGTCTACTTTTAAAATCCATTACCTTTGATATTTTTAATTACCTAAATGCTTTTAAATCTCTGAATCATCTTAAGGTTAACTATATATTATGAAGTTTAAAGTTCATTGCTACAATTCTTTCTAAAATTAAACATTAATTCTACAGTATTCTTAGAAATATTTATGATGATGTATCCTCAACTGTATTCTGGTTTTTTATTTATGTATTCATCAAAGTTTTGTTGAAGCTTTTGTATTCCAGTCATTGTATTGTGCATTGGTGATATAAAGACATAAATGGATGGTCTCTCTCTCTTCTCTTTATATACCTTGTATTTTAGGTGAAAAACAGACACTAGGTAATGTTTCCCCAATGTAGAACAAGCAATGAAGCAAGAGGTGAGACATACGAGGCATACCTGCTTTGCTTTGTGATCCACCTCTCAAAAGCCAATGATGGTTAATGTGGTTTGATAAGTGTTGGCAGAAAGAATGTTCATATTTCCATTTCTTCCTGCTTCAGTCTTGGGAGATGGTACATTTTTGGAATTTGTCCATCACTTCTAGGTTGTCCATTTTACTGGTGTATCATTTTTCAGAGTAATCTCTTATCATCCTTTGTATATCTGTGGTATTGGTTGTAACTTCTCCTTTTTCATATTTGACTTTATTGATTTTGGCCCTCTCTTTTTTTCTTGATAAATCTGGCTGAAGGTTTATCAATTTTGTTTATCTTTTCAAAGAACCAGTTCTTAATTTCATTGGTCTTTTTATTATTTTTTTAGTCTCTATTTTATTTATTTCCACTTAGATCTTTATGATTTCTTTACTTCTACTCACTTTGGGCTTTGATCTTTTTTTTTCTAGTTCCTTTAATTGTAACATTAGGTTGTTTACTTGAGATTTTTCTTGTTTTCTGAGGTAGGCTGGTATCACTATAAACTTTCCTCTTAGAACTGCTTTTGCTGCGTCCTGTAGATTTTGGATCATTGTGTTTTCATTTTCATTTGTCTCCAGGTATTTTTAAATTTCTTCTTTGATTTCTTCAGTGATCAGTTGGTTGTTTAGTAGCATGTTGTTTAGCCTCCATGTGTTTGTGGTTTTTTGAAGTTTTCTTCTTATAGTTGATTTTTAGTTTCATAGCCTTGTGGTCAGAAAAGATGTTTGATATGATTTCAGTTTTCTAAAATTTATTGAGACTTGTTTTGTGGACTAGCATGTGATCTATCTTGGAGAATGTTGCATGTGCACTTCAAAAGAATGTGCATTCTGCTGCTTTGCGCGGAACGTTTTATATATCTATGAAGTCCATTTGTTCGAATGTGTTATTGAAGACCTGTGTTTCTTTATTGATCTCCTTCCTGGACAATCTGTCCACTGATATAAGTGAGGTGTTAAAGTCCCCTACTATTATTGTGTTTGTCAGTTTCTCCCTTTATGTTTGTTAATATTTGCTTTGTGTATATAGGTGCTCCTATGTTGTGTGCATATATATTTACAATAGTTGTATCTTCTTCTTGGGTTGATCCCTTGATCATTATGCAGTGTTATTCTTTGTCTCTTGTTAGTCTTTGTTTTAAAGTCTATTTTGTCTGATATGAAATTGCTACCAAAAGTATTTCTTTTCATTTTCATTTGTGAGGAATACCCTTTTTCCACTCCCTCGCTTTCGGTCTGTGTGTGTCTTTGGATCTGAAGTGAGTCTCTTATAGGTAACATGTATGTGGGTCTTGTACCCGTTCAGCCACTCTATTTTTTGATTGGAGCATTTAGTCCATTATTGATAGGTTAATTGATAGGTCATTTTGTTAATTGTTTTAATGTTGTTTTTGTAGTTCTCTTTTGTTCCTTGCTTTTTCTTTTGTTTGCTTTCCTTGTGATTTTTGTGACTACCTTTAGATTTTTGGTTTTTGGTTACCATGAGGTTTGTATACAGCAATCTATCTATATATATATATGATCATTTTAGGTTGCTGATTTCTTAAGTTCAAATGCATTTTAACAACCTTGTATTTTTGCCCGCCCCCCCACCAATGTTTACCGTTTTTAACATCATATTTTACATCTTTTTTGTTTTGTGTATCCTTTACTTACTGTGGGTATGGATGATTTTACTGTTTTTGTCTTTTAACCTTGCTCTAGCTTTATACTTGGTTGATTTACTACCTTTACTGTATATTTACCTTTACCAATGAGACTTCTCCTTTCTCAATTTTGCTATTTCTAGCTGTGGCCTTTTCTTTTTTGCATAAAGAAGTTCCTTTAATATTTATTATAAAGCTGGTTTGGTGGTGCTAAACTCTTTTAGCTTTTGCTTGTCTGTAAAACATTTGACTCTCCTTCATATCTGAATGAAAGCCTTGCTGGGTAGTGCATTTTTGGTTGTAGTTTTTTCCCTTTCATCACTGTAAATGTATCATGCCACTCCCTTCTTGGCTGAAGAGTTTCTGCTGAAAAGTCAGCTGAGAGCCTTTTGGGAGTTCCTTTGTATGTCACTTGTTGGTTTTCTCTTGCTGCCTTTAATGTTCTTTTTGTCTTTAATTTTGCCATTTTATTTATTTATTTTACATCTTTATTGGAGTATAACTGCTTTACAATGGTGTGTTAGTTGCTGCTATATAACAAAGTGAATCAGTTATACATACACATATATCTCCGTATTTCCTCCCTCTTGCATCTCCCTTCCACCCTCCCTATCCTATCCCTTAGGTGGTCACAGAGCACTGAGCTGATCTCCCTGTGCTATGCGGCTGCTTCCCACTAGCTATCTATTTTATGTTTGGTAGTGTATATATGTCCATGCCACTCTCTCGCTTTGTCATAGCTTACCCTTCCCTCTCCCCATATCCTCAAGTCCATTCCCTAGTAGGTCTGTGTCTTTATTGCTGTCTTACCCCAAGGTTCTTCATGACATTTTTTTTCCCTTAAATTCCATATATATGTCTTAGCATACGGTATTTGTCTTTCTCTTTTGGACTACTTCACTCTGTATGACAGTCTCTAGGTCCATCAACCTCATTACAAATAGCTCAATTTCGTTTCTTTTTATGGCTGAGTAATATTCCATTGTATATATGTGCCACATCTTTATCCATTCATCTGTCGAAGGGCAGTTAGGTTGCTTCCAGGTCTTGGCTATTGTAAATAGAGCTGCAATGAACATTTTGGTACATGACTCTTTTTGAATTATGGTTTTCTCAGGGTATATGCCCAGTAGTGGGATTGCTGGGTCATATGGTAGTTCTATTTGTAGTTTTTTAAGGAACCTCCATACTGTTCTCCATAGTGGCTGTACCAATTCACATTCCCACCAGCAGTGCAAGAGTGTTCCCTTTTCTCCACACCCTCTCCAGCATTTATTGTTTCTAGATTTTTTAATGATGGCCATCCTGACTGGTGTGAGATGATATCTCATTGTAGTTTTGATTTCCATTTCTCTAATGATTAATGATGTTGAGCATTCTTTCATGTGTTTGTTGGCAGTCTGTATATCTTCTTTGGAGAAATGTCTATTTAGGTCTTCTGCCCATTTTTGGATTGGGTTGTTTGTTTTTTTGTTATTGAGCTGCATGAGCTGCTTGTAAATTTTGGAGATTAATCCTTTGTCAGTTGCTTCATTTGCAAATATTTTCTCCCATTCTGAGGGCTGTCTTTTGGTCTTGTTTATGGTTTCCTTTGCTGTGCAAAAGCTTTGAAGTTTCATTAGGTCCCATTTGTTTATTTTTGTTTTTATTTCCATTTCTCTAGGAGGTGGGTCAAAAAGGGTCTTCCTGTGATTTATGTCATAGAGTGTTCTGCCTATGTTTTCCTCTAAGAGTTTGATAGTTTCTGGCCTTACATTTAGGTCTTTAATCCATTTTGAGCTTATTTTTGTCTATGGTGTTAAGGAGTGACCTAATCTCATACTTTTACATGTACCTGTCCAGTTTTCCCAGCACAGCTTATTGAAGAGGCTGTCCTTTCTCCACTGTACATTTCTGCCTCCTTTATCAAAGATAAGGTGACCATATGTGCATGGGTTTATCCCTGGGCTTTCTATCCTGTTCCATTGATCTATCTTTCTGGTTTTGTGCCAGTACCATACTGTCTTGATTACTGTAGCTTTGTAGTATAGTCTGAAGTCAGAGAGCCTGATTCCTCCAGCTCCATTTTTCGTGCTCAAGATTGCTTTGGCTATTTGGGGTCTTTTGTGTTTCCATACAAATTGTGAAACTTTTTGTTCTAGTTCTGTGAAAAATGCCATTGGTAGTTTGATAGGGATTGCGTTGAATCTGTAGATTGCTTTGGGTAGTGGAGTCGTTTTCACAATGTTGATTCTTCCAATCCAAGAACATGGTATATCTCTCCATCTATCTGTATCATTTTTAATTTCTTTCATCAGTATCTTATAATTTTCTGCATACACGTCTTTTGTCTCCTTAGATAGGTTTATTCCTAGATATTTTATTCGTTTTGTTGCAATGGTAAATGGGAGGGTTTTCTTGATTTCACTTTCAGATTTTTCATCATTAGTGTATAGGAATGCTAGAGATTTCTGTGCATTAATTTTGTATCCTGCTACTTTACCAAATTCATTGATTAGCTCTAGTAGTTTTCTGGTACCATCTTTAGGATTCTTTATGTGTAGTATCATGTCATCTGCAAACAGTGACAGCTTTACTTCTTCTTTTCCAATTTGAGTTCCTTTTATTTCTTTTTCTTCTCTGATTGCTTTGCCTAAAACTTCCAAAACTATGTTCAATAATAGCAGTGAGAGTGGACAACCTTTTCTTGTTCGTGATCTTAGAGGAAATGCTTTCTGTTTTTCACCATTGAGAACGATGTTGGCTGTGGGTTTGTCATATATGGCCTTTGTTATGTTGAGGAAAGTTCCCTCTATGCCTACTTTCTGGAGGTTTTTATCATAAATGGGTGTTGAATTTTGTCAAAAGCTTTCTCTGCATCTATTGAGATGATCATATGGTTTTTCTCCTTCAATTTGTTCATATAGTGTATCATATTGATTGATTTGCATATATTGAAGAATCCTTGCATTCCTGGGATAAACCCCACTTGATCACGGTGTATGATCCTTCTAATGTGCTGTTGGATTCTGTTTGCCAATATTTTGTTGAGGATTTTTTCATCTGTGTTCATCAGTGATACTGACCTGTAGTTTTCTTTCTTTGTGACATCTTTGTCTGGTTTTGGTATTAGGGTGATGGTGGCCTCGTAGAATGAGTTTGGGAGTGTTCCTTCCTCTGCTATATTTTGGAAGAGTTTGAGAAGGATAGGTGTTAGCTCTTATCTAAATGTTTGATAGAATTCGCCTGTGAAGCCATGTGGTTCTGGGCTTTTGTTTGCTGGAAGATTTTTTTTTTTAATCAGTAAAAATGCTGTTTATTTGCTCTTGAGATTAAGCTGATTTTCATCTTAGTAGGAACAGGAGGAGAGAGAGAAGTCGTTCATTTTGCAGTTGCCAGTGATAAGCTCCCAAGGGCCACGCCTTCCTTCATTTCCTGTGTGGGAGGAAGCACCTAATCCTGTCCAGCTGGCTCCTCTGTGTGCACTGGGCAGGAGCGTGACAGGGTTAGACAGGGTGGATGCATCAGCTCCAACTTTACCATTTTATTGCCAGATGCCCAAACGAAGGAGCCACATCTTTGTCGAAAGGACAAGGCATTTCTTTTTTCGATTGATAGATACTACTTCTATGGACTCCTTGTTTTCAAGGCAAAGGAGAATTATTTGTTTAGTTTTCTCTTTTAAATTCTCAGCAGAGCATCAGAGCCATGCCTTTAAAGCACGTGTAAGATCATGTCGTTCCTTCGCGTAAAGCCCTGCCAGGGCTTTCTGTTTTGCTTGGAGTGGAAGTGTAAGCCTTTAAAATATCTCAGCCGGCCTTACACAGCCTAACTCCGCATGACCCTTCCAGTCTCTTCTATTTTTCTCTCTCTTGCTCGCTCTTCTCCAACCACACTGGCCTCTTTATTGGGTCTCTCACTCACCAGACACTCCGCTGCGTCAGGACATTTGGTTTTGTTATTCCTTCTACCTAGAACACGTTTCCCCCAGATACCTACAGAGTTCACTCCCTCACCTTCTTATGATCCTGGCTCAGATATCCTCTTCCCAGTGAGCCCTCATTAATCACTCTGTTTAAATTGAATCCCCATTCCAGCACATTCTGTCTTCTTTCTAGTTCATTTCCCAACACCCTACTTCCCACATGGCTTCCAAAATGTTTTCTCTGTATGTTTTTTCTTGGCTTTTCTTCCTTCATTAAACTGTAAGTGCCAAGGGAAGGGATTTTATCAGCTTGTATTCACCCAGACCCACAACAGTGCCTAATATGTAAAGGTGCTTTATAAGTATTTGTTGAAGGAAATAAATGAGATCTTTTATTCTCTGAATATCGTGCATAGCATTTCTTTGGGTCTTTTGGCTTATTAAAATGACTGCTAATCTTCTTATGGATTTCTATAAATCTAGAGGAATTTCTTCATTCCCCTGCGTATTTTGGGTTACAGTGTTAGAAGTTTCATTTTTGTTTTATATTCAGAACTGGCAATGTCATCAGGGTTTTGTTTTGTTTTGTTTTTTCACACACACTGTATTTTATTTTTACAAGAGATAAATAAACTGACACCAAGTATTGTAAATGGATGACCGCAACAAAACAACGATTGCAATTACCAAACACGAAACACACTCATACTATGTCGGCATTCAGTCCAGCAGTCGTCCACTGTAACAGGTCCTTTACTTTGCAGTGAAAACTGATTTTTATATTTTTTACCTCTGAGTTCCTATGGGATTTTTTTTTTTTTTTTTTTTTTTTTTGTGGTACGCGGGCCTCTCACTGTTGTGGCCTCTCCCATTGCAGAGCACAGGCTCTGGATGCGCAGGCTCAGCGGCCATGGCTCACGGGCCCAGCCACTCCGCGGCATCTGGGATCTTCCTGGACCGGGGCACGAACCCATGTCCCCTGCATCGGCAGGCGGACTCTTAACCACTGCGCCACCAGGGAAGCCCAGGATTTTTTTTTTTATTCAAACAGAAAGTAACAAAAGTTATAATCATCCTCATCAGTTCACTCAATCCCATGTAATTAATTTTTTTCATCTTGATCTTTTGTTAGCACTTTTATGAATTCATCAGATTTCCATTAAAGTTCTGAAAATGCTTATTCATTCAGTTCAACAGTATAGTCAGTTACCAGAAACCTGTACTTGTCAGAGTCTTTTACATGAATTCCTTGAAGATGAAACCCTTTTATAGGAAGATTTTTGTGAAAGCATCAGAGTGCACCCAGAACTGTCTGTAAATGACAAAAGACTTAAACATGACCACGGTTAAAGATTTGATGAAAGTTCATAATAATGCAGTTGACAAGGAAATTTAGTTATTTCTGAGATATACATTTTAAAGTAATAACTAGAATTATGACCTATAACATTATACCAGAACATATAGGATTTTTAGAAATTTCATGTAATGTCTGAAACATTTATGTTAACATATTTCCATACAAATAACCCAAAGAAAGTTTAGTATTAGTTGTTTTTTTTGTTTGTTTTTTTATATGGCAGGTGCTTATTAGCCATCCATTTTATACACATCAGTATATACATGTCAATCCCAATCGCCCAATTCATCACACCACCATCTCCACCCCACTGCGGTTTTCTCCCCTTGGTGTCCATACGTTTGTTCTCTACATCTGTGTCTCAAATTCTGCCGTGCAAACCGGTTCATCTGTACCATTTTTCTAGGTTCCACATACGTGTGTTAATATACAATATTTGTTTTTCTCTTTCTGACTTACTTTACTCTGTATGACAGTCTCTAGATCCATCCACGTCTCAACAAATGACTCAATTTTGTTCCATTTTATGGCTGAATAATATTCCATTGTATATACATACCACAGCTTCTTTATCCATTCGTCTGTCGATGGGCATTTAGGGTGCTTCCATGACCTGGCTATTGTAAATAGTGCTGCAGTGAACATTGGGGTGCATATGTCTTTTTGAATTATGGTTTCCTCTGGGTATATGCCCAGTAGTGGGATTGCTGGATCATATGGTAATTTAATTTTTATTTTTTTATTTTTATTTTTTTTGCGGTACGCGGGCCTCGCACTGTTGTGGCCTCTCCCGTTGCGGAGCAACAGGCTCCGGACGCACAGGATCAGTGGCCGTGGCTCATGGGCGCAGCTTCTCTGCGGCATATGGGATCTTCCCGGACCGGGGCACGAACCTGTGTCCCCTGCATCGGCAGGCAGACTCTCAACCACTGTGCCACCAGGGAAGCCCTAATTTTTAGTCTTTTAAGGAACCTCCATACTGTTCTCCATAGTGGCTGTATCAGTTTACATTCCCACCAACAGTGCAAGAGGGTTCCCTTTTCTCCACACCCTCTCCAGCATTTGTTGTTTGTAGATTTTCTGATGATGCCCATTCTAACTGGTGTGAGGTGATACCTCATTGTAGTTTTGATTTGCATTTCTCTAATAATTAGTGATGTGGAGCAGGTTTTCATGTGCCTCTTGGCCATCTGTATGTCTTCTTTGGAGAAATGTCTATTTAGGTCTTCTGCCCATTTTTGGATTGGGTTGTTTTTTTTTCTTTAATATTGAGCTGCATGAGCTGTTTATATATTTTGGAGATTAATCTCTTGTCTGTTGATTCATTTGAGAATATTTTCTCCCATTCTGAGGGTTGTCTTTTTGTCTTGTTTATGGTTTCCTTTGTTGTGCAAAAGCTTTGAAGTTTCATTAGGTCCCATTTGTTTATTTTTATTTTTATTTCCATTACTCTAGGAGGTGGATCAAAAAAGATCTTGCTGTGATTTATGTCATAGAGTGTTCTTCCTATGTTTTCCTCTAAGAGTTTTATAGTATCCAGTCTTACATTTAGGTCTTGCATCCATTTTATTTTTGTGTATGGTGTCAGGGAGTGTTTTAACTTCTTTCTTTTACATGTAGGTGTCCAGTTTGCCCAGCACCGCTTATTGAAGAGACTATCTTTTCTCCACTGTATATCTTTGCCTCCTTTTTCATAGATTAGTTGACCATAGGTGTGTGGGCTTATCTCTGCGCTCTGCATCTTGTTCCACTGATCTATGTTTCTGTTTCTGTGCCAGTACCATATTGTCTTGATTACTGTAGCTTTGTAGTATAGTCTGAAGTCAGGGAGTCTGTTGCCTCCAGCTCCATTTTTTTCCCTCAGGACTGCTTTGGCTGTTTGGGGTCTTTTGTGTCTCCATACAAATTTTAAGATGATTTGTTCTAGTTCTGTAAAAAATGCCATTGGTAATTTGATAACAATTGCATTGAATTTGTAGATTGCTTTGGTTAGTATAGTCATTTTCACAGTATCGATTCTTCCAATCCAAGAACGTGGTTTATCTCTCCATCTGTTGGTATCGTTAATTTCTTTCATCAGTGTCTTATAGTTTTCTGCATACAGGTCTTTTGTTTCCCTAGGTAGGTTTATTCCTAGATATTTTATTCTTTTTGTTGAAATGGTAAATGGGAGTGTTTTCTTAATTTCACTTTCAGATTTTTCATCATTAGTGTATTGGAATGCAAGAGATTTCTGTGCATTAATTTTGTATCCAGCAACTTTACCAAATTCATTGATTAGCTCTAGTAGTCTTCTGGTGGCATTTTTAGGATTCTCTATGTAGAGTATCATGTCATCTACAGACAGTGACAGTTTTACTTCTTCTTTTCCAATTTGGGTTCCTTTTATTTCTTTTTCTTCTCTGATTGCTGTGGCTAGGACTTCCAAAACCATGTTGAATAATAGTGGTGAGAGTGGACATCCTTGTCTCGTTCCTGATCTTGGAGGAAATGCTTTCAGTTTTTCACCATTGAGAATGATGATTGCTGTGGGTTTGTCATATATGGCCTTTATTATGTTGAGGTAAGTTCCCTCTATGCCCACTTTCTGGAGAGTTTTTACTATAAATGGGCATTGAATTTTGTCAAAAGCTATTTCTGCATCTATTGAGATGATCATATGGTATTTATTCTTCAGTTTGTTCATATGGTGTATCACATTGATTGGTTTGCGTATATTGAATAATCCTTGCATCCCTGGGATAAATCCCACTTGTTCATGGTGTATGATCCTTTTAATGTGTTGTTGGATTCTATTTGCTAGTATTTTGTTGAGGATTTTTGCATCTATATTCATCAGTGATATTGGTCTGTAATTTTCTTTTTTGTAGTATCTTTGTCTGGTTCTCTTATCAGAGTGATGGTGGCCTCGTAGAATGAGTTTGCTAGTGTTCCTTCCTCTGAAGTTTTTCGGAAGACTTTGAGAATGATGGGTGTTAGCTCTTCTCTAAAGGTGGACGCCTAACCACTGCGCCACCAGGGAAGCCCTTCCTGATATTTTTTGATTTCTTCTTTGATTTCTTCAGTGGTCTCTTGGTTATTAAGTAGTGTATTGCTTAGCCTCCATGTGTTTGTATTTTTTACAGATTTTTTTCCTGTAATTGATATCTAGTCTCATAGCATTGTGATTGGAAAAGACACTTGATAAGATTTCAGTTTTCTTAAATTTACCAAGGCTTGATTTGTGACCCAAGGTATGATCTATCCTGGAGAATGTTCCATGAGCACTTGAGAAAAATGTGTATTCTTTTGTTTTTGGAATGTCCTAAATAGGATGGAATGTCCTATTAATATTAATTAAGTCCATCTTGTTTAATGTATCATTTAAAGCTTGTGTTTCCTTATTTATTTTCATTTTGGATGATCTGTCCATTGGTGAAAGTGGGGTGTTAAAGTCCCCTACTATGAATGTGTTACTGTCGATTTCCCCTTTTATGGCTGTTAGTATTTGCCTTATGTATTGAGGTGCTCCTATGTTGGGTGCATAAATATTTACAATTGTTATATCTTCTTCTTGGATCGATCCCTTGATCATTATGTAGTGTCCTTCTTTGTCTCTTGTAATAGTCTTTATTTTAAAGTCTATTTTGTCTGATATGAGAATTGCTACTCCAGGTTTCTTTTGATTTCCATTTGAATGGAGTATCTCTTTCCATCCCCTCACTTTCAGTCTGTATGTGTCCCTCGGTCTGAAGTGGGTCTCTTGTAGACAGCATCTATACGGGTTTTCTTTTTGTATCCATTCAGCCTATGTCTTTTGCTGGGAGCATTTAATCCATTTACATTTAAGGTAATTATCGATATGTATTTTCCTATTACCATTTTCTTAATTGTTTTGTGTTTGTTATTGTAGGTCTCTTTCTTGTCTTGTGTTTCCTGCCTAGAGAAGTTCCTTTATCATTTGTTGTAAAACTGGTTTGGTGGTGCTGAATTCTCTTAGCTTTTGCTTGTCTGTAATGGGTTTAATTTCTCCATCAAATCTGAATGAGGTCTTTGCTGGGTAGAGTAATCTTGGTTGTAGGTTTTTCTCCTTCAGCACTTTAAGTGTGTCCTGCCACTCCCTTCTGGCTTGCAGAGTTTCTGCTGAAAGATCAGCTGTTAACCTTATGGGGGTCATAGTTATTTTCAAAGTGGGTATAATCATGTTTGCCTTGGCAAGTCAAGTAATAAATGGAATGACTTTAATAAATATTTAATTCCACATCCACATCTTTTGTAAATTGTTATTCATAGGTAATACACTGTCAGTATTTTGCACAAGTGAAAATGCCTTGGAAAATATTTGCAGAAGAAATAAAAATGAGGAAACTCCTAATTATTACATGAGGGTCAAATAGGAATATTGTGTCTTATTTTAATATTGTTGTCCTAAACACATCCTATCAAAGATAATTGTTTTAGAAATGCAGCATAATAGACAATCACATGACTCAGAAAAAAAATAACATTAGTAATCATTAATAGTAAATTATAAGACAGAAAACCTATGATGTATTTGCTTTACATTGCTTATTTTTTGAAAGATGCTACATTTCTGTAGAGAATATAATCTTTCTTTATAGAATCATACTAATCATTTTTATGACTTTTGCTTGGAAAGATGTATTCTGTTTTCTTTATTAATTGTTTTTAGGCTTTCTATATTCATAATTATTTTGTTCAGTTTATCTGAAAATTAATGAGAGGTGTTAATCAGCTTTTTATTACTGAATTTTTCAGTATATTTTGTTTTACATCACTTAAAGCTTTTGATTTATGAATGTTGTCATCATATTGTTCTCTATGTACAGATATTCATCTTTTTTATATTATTTTACCCTAGGAAGTCAAAATGATAAGTTAAAAATCCTGTTTCGTTTATAGACAGTTCAAATGCTCTACTAAGACTAATGATGAAATATCTTCTTCCTTCCTTCCCCACTTCCTTTTGCCTATGTCCCCCTTTAGTCAATTATATTTTTTCTTAGAATTTACTTATATACTATTTACTAAGCTTGTTTTACCATTCTTGAGTTTTAGGCTTTAAAATATACCTATTGATATAATTTGACTACATATAAGAGATGAAACTACTATACTTGCATTATCTCCATCTTTTTACATTCTTCCCTTTTTAGGTGTTTCTAATTTGATATGTTCTATTTCATTTTTTTCCTGTCATCTTAATACACACATTTACTTCAGGTATATTTTGAGAACATAATATTGTTATAAAAGTTTAGCATTCACCAATAGTCTTACTCCTTTAATTTTCCCAGTCATATCTTAGTTGACACAAATTGATTGTTCAGGAAAAGTTTATGGGACCATCATTCCCAATGCTTTTACATGTGTAAAACTCTTGCATGTTATCTGGGATCAAATTTTGGGGTCATACTTGGTTTCACTTAGAGATTTGTGGAAATTGACCATGGTCTTTGGACATTAAAGGTAGATACAGAAGATTCTGGGGCTGTTCCAAAAATTTCCCCATATATGTTTTCATCTTTTTTTTGTTTTTTTTTTTGGAGGGGGTGTGGTATGCAGGCCTCTCGCTGTTGTGGCCTCTCCCGTTGCAGAGCACAGGCTCTGGATGCACAGGTTCAGCAGCCATGGCTCATGGGCCCAGCAGCTCCGCAGCACGTGGTATCTTCCCAGACCGGGGCACGAATCCGTGTCCCCTGCATCGGCAGGCGGACCTTCAACCACTGCGCCACCAGGGAAGCCCTATGTTTTCATCTTTTATCTAGCTGCACAGTTGATGGTTTCTTTCTTCTTTTTTTTAAATTGAGTTATTCATTTATTTTTGACTTGTTGCATCTTTGTTGCTGCGCACAGGCTTTCTCTAGTTTTGGCGAGTGGGGACTACTCCTTGTTGCGGTGCACAGGCTTCTCATTGCGGTGGCTTCTCGTTGCAGAGCATGGGATCTAGGCCCGTGGCCTTCAGTAGTTGTGGCATGTGGCCTCGGTAGTTGTGGCTTGTGGGCTGTAGAGCGCAGGCTCAGTAGTTGTGGCGTACAGGCTTAGTTGCTCTGTGGCATGTGGGATCTTCCCAGACCAGGTGTCAAACCCGTATCCTCTGCATTGGCAGGTGGATTCTTAACCACTGCACCACCAAGGAAGCCCCACGATGGTTTCTTTGGTTTCAGTTAGTTATAACTTCAGTAGGATGTGTTTGCATGTTGTCTGTTCTGGACATTTTTTCCCAGTAGTATTAAATATTTCTGTCAAAGTGTAGATTCAAATGTACTTATATTTTAAGATTTTACTTATTTGTATATCTGTAACTATTAATTTTGTTCTACCATTTATTTTCTTCCTTAATAATGTCCTGTTTTCATGTTCTTTAGTTTTTTTCTGTCAGGCTCCTTCTAATTTTGCCTTAATTTCTGCGATGTTTTAATTTTAATGTCACATGTTCTCTAAGCTCTTTCAGTTTCCATCATATCTTTCTGTTTTCTCACCATCTCTTACCTAAATTTCTATATTCTTGTTTGTTATTCTTGATTGACGAAATTCATCTTGTAAATTTATAGAAAAGTTTTTGGACAAAATTTTCATGTATTTCATGGTATACTGGGTTGAATAGTGTCCCCTCCAAATTCATGTCCACTCAGAACCTCTGAAGGTGGATATTTGGAAATAGTGTCTTTGCATATGTAATTTGTTAAGATGAAGTCATAAGGAGTTAGGGTGGTCCCTAAATCCAGTGATTGATGTCCTTGTAAGAAGGCCATGTGAAGACATAGAGAGACATGCTGGGAAGATCCATGTGACAGTGGAGGAAGAAGTTGCAGTAGGGAGTGCAAAAGATAGCTGGAAACCATCAGAAGTTAGGGAGGAAGGATTCTTCTTTAGAGCCTTCAGAGAGAACATGGCCATGCTCACACCTTGATTTTGGACTTCGAGCTTCTAGATCTAGGAGAGAATAAATTTCTGCTCTGTTAAGCCAGCCACTTTCTGATAACTTGTTATTAGAAGCTAATATAATTGGCAAGCTTTTTGTAGTGAGTTTTCATCTGCCACTGTTCTCTTTTTTCTTAATCTTGTCTTACAGCATTATTGTGTGCTTGTTATAGGGCTCTGTACTGGATCAGTCCCTTAGAGGTGGTGTTTTTTTCTTTTTCAACCATCAAGGACCAGGGGAATTTTCCAACCAACCAGATTTTTGTGCATGACCTAGGGGTTTGTGTTTATACTTGTTTATCTGTATTCCAAGCCAGTGGAGATAGGCAGTTGTAGTTTTGCACACAGTAAAAGATGTCCTTTTCGCTGATGCCGTAGGGCCAGAATAACGTTTTCGAATATAGTTTGCTTATGTGCTCTCATCCTCAGCCTACGCATCCCACTACTGCTGCTGAAGACTTGGTTTTGATTTTGCATCACGGTTTGATTTTTGCCCTTTTATCTGTTTTGTGGTTTATGGTTATCAAAGCTATTATTCACATTTCTGTATATTCTTTAATTGGCTATGAGATGATTTTCAGAAAGACAAAGGGTCATGCCAGTATCATACCACCATTTTTACACAGGAAGCTCTTTAATGAATTACATAAATGGCAATTCAGTTTTGATGGTAATCCAAGTTTAATTTGGTTTAAATTACCCTAGTGGGAGATAGTTTAGTCTAGTGGGTTGAGCGTCATAGGATCCAGAACCCAGTAGCCCAGATACAAATCCCAGCTCTGCCTCTTTTTATATCTTTGGGGAAGTTACTTAACTTTCCTCTACCTCAGTTTTGCTCATCTGTGAAATTATAGTAACAAATAGGTGTCTTTTAAGGTTGCTGAGAACACCAAGTTACCTCTGTAAAGTGCTCAGGGTCAGAGCCTAGCATATGGTAGGTCATGGTCACCATTATTATTCTCCAGCCCACATGAACTCGATATTGTAACATTTCTAAAAAAAGGAAGTCATTCAGATGTATAGACTTCCATGTACGCTTCTGAAATTTAATTTTTCTTGAGAATAAAAAAATGATGGTTATATTCTAGGTGACTTAGAGAGGTCACTCAGTTCACTAAATTTTTATTCATTTATCATCAGTAATGAATGGGCCTTAGTGTCAAAATTGGATCTGTTTTCAAAAATAAAAACATTTTTCTATGGGATATGTTAATTTAAAATTGCTTTGGTTTATCTCTTTAATGCAGCAGAAGTCTTCCTAATTTACAAAGGTTTCTTCATTATAAAAAGATTTTTGTATTAGATTCATATTCAAATGATGAGGTTTACACTAAAATTATCATCATAGGTAAATGAATATATTTATCAGTTAACTCTTCATCTAGCATAAATTTAATTTTTAACCAGATTTCATTTCTTTCAAATTACTACGTTATCACATCTTTAAATATTTTAGTGTTTGTTAGCATAATTTCCTGTTCTATTTTGTTATTGTTCACAGATAGATTTGCTTGCAACCAGCAGAAGAACTTAACTTTCTCTGGAAACCATCCAGATGTTTTCAAACAATTGTCACACTTTAATTTTGACTTAGTCTTTACTCAGTAAAGCATACCTATTTTAATTCCATTGAGATTACTTTATCGATCCCTATTTATTCTTAGTGTACTTTTCTGAATCTCCATAATTATTTTAATCTTTCCATTAAAGAGAAATCCTGAAATGAAAGTAACAGGAGAAATGAAATTTTGAAATCAAATAGTTCCATTGTTTACTTGCTAGAGTACAGTAAAACATCCATGGAAAGGCTAAGGTAGTAAATAATGTCACCCTTGTGCTTTTAGAGGAGAATATATTCTATGTTGAGTCTGGAAACTGTTGTATCTCATGTTCCCATGCCCATACAATTGCCAGATTTCTTTCAGAATTATGAGCCATCCTAGCAAATATGTAATTAACTGAAAAAAAAAAAATCTTGTAAAACATTTCCTTTTTTGGAAACTTGCTGGAAGAATAGTTACTGGTGTAACTTGATTTCTTCCTAAAACTGAAGGTGGCTTTTGTGTTTCGATTCTTTATATGATATTTTTAAAATCCAGTGTCCTCCTGATAAAGTTGGCTCATCTCATTATCTGAGATCATCTTTTCTGATTGTTTAAACATTTTTTTTAGCATAAAATTTCAGCTTTTAATCTTCATATGCTCTTGGTACTAGGTGGGTAAAAACAGCTACTACTGAATGTCTTTGAAGGAAAAGTGAATTGCTGTGTTGAAATTAGGGTTCCCAACATGAAAAAAAAATTGAGTGGGGCTAGGAATTTTTATCTGTTAATTTCTATGGCTGATTTCATGGTCAGTACGAAATTGGGGCAGGTCATCATTCAAAATCAGAATCTTAGAAACATGGACTATATTATAGACCAGGAATTTTCCTCCTTCTTAGGTAGTCATTTTCCTTTCAAATAAATGAAGGGATAATATCAACCTTAATTCCTTTCACTAAATGCATGTACCTTTTTTTTTCTACTTTTGACTTGATGAAGACTACTTTAATTATGAATTTTGACTAGTTTGACATGAGTGAAGAGCATGTTATGATGATTAATACTATCTGTATGATGCCTAATACTGTAGAAATGTGAGCACTCTGTGACTTGTCGTAAATCAGTGTACATGATATAGGGAGAAAATTAGCTAACTTATTGATTTTCTTCAACTTGTCTATAATTCCTAAATCATACATAACCAAATAACCATGTATTAAATGGTTATGCAGTAATAAGATTTAACTCTTCTCATTTTGATTAGATTCCATATTTTAGGAGAATGCCTTGGGACTTTGCATTTGATTGAAATGTTTTCTTAAAAAGTCATATTTGTAGATGTCCAAAATGTGAGACCTTAAGTAAAAAGTATGCATTATTGTTTTCTGTTTCAAAAAAGTATTTTGAGGCATGTTAAAAAATAAAATAGAATATATGACCTTCTTGTCTATTTATCTTAGCTGCAAGAAAATATAGCGATAAATTCAGTGCCTAGTTTTAACACCATCTTGAAATATACATCTCGTGGTCCTTTTACTTTCTTAGGTGGCCTGTGATGTAATTTATCCATATATCAGTTTATTTGCATTGCTTTTAAGCTTCTAACCTCCTTAAATTTCCTTGAAAGTAGAATGAACATATGTTAGGAATAAAGGATACTCTTGATAACCATGTGTATTTAAAACATCCCATTTAAGTTTTCCTCTATAAGTATTCTCAGCACTTCTTCCATACTTATCATTCTGAAACTTAAGATAATGCATTGTTTATTTATACATGTAAATGTAACGGATAACAGCTTTTGTATTGACATGTTTAAATTGAATTTTAGTCTCAAAATGAAGCTCACACATGAAGGTATTTAAAGAAACATGATTAACCCTTGAATAAATGAGAGTGGGCCAAGGAGCTGCTTGCTATCAAAGACACCACAAATATGATAGCTTACAAAGAGAAAAGCTTCTTTCTTTCTCACATACAATCCTGGGTAGGCAAGTTCTACTCCACTGAGTTATCCAGGGACCCAAGCTAGAATGCTGGCTCTGACGTTCTCACTGTACACAGGGCTTCGTACACAGGTCATAATGTAGCTGCTCCAGTTGTCAGTCTCTGTGCTATCGAAGGAGACACACCAGAATGTGTACTGTGTCCACTTTGTGAAAATGTGTTCTACTTTTGTAGCCACATTGGTGAGCCGTGCTGGTAATGCAGTTTGAGTCTTCATTGACCCTCTTGATTTTGCCTGCATCCCCACCCCCATCTCCAGCTCATTTATCCAGCTTCCTCATTTGCCACCTCCTCATTCAAATTACATTCTAGCCACAAGGAGCAAATCATGGTTCCCAAATGCACCATATCATGTTTATAATATTTATACATCATTTTCCATGCTGTTTCCTGTACCTCTAATTCTTTTTCTTTCTTAGCCTTATTAGTTCTTTCTCAGTCTTCAATACACAAATCTCTATGCCTTTGTTCACAGTATATTATATATCCCAGTTGTATTGTAAACCCTTTGTAGGCAGCTACCATGGCTTACAGTCATGGTTATGCCATTTCTGAGCTGTGTGACTGTGGGAAAGCTATTTAAACATTCCATGCTTCATTTTCCTTATATAAAGTTGTGATGTAATTTGTACTTTCCTCATAGGGGTTAGGTAAAGATTGAATGAGATAATCTATGCAAAGGTGTCTTGGAAATAGCTCTTTTATCAAAAATAGAATAAGCACTCAACAGATGTTAGTTATTCATAGTTACTACTATTTATTGTGCTCCCAGGATACCTAGTTACCTGACAGGATTGAAGAACATTTATTATCTGATTATTTGAAAATCAGCAACCTACATACTGTACTTAATAAGTCCACAAAAGACACACAACTTGGTATGTGACTGAGGCCATAATGAAGAGAATTAGGAAGCAAAGTGATTGTGATGGTCTGGAAGGAAGGGTAAACCAGGGCCAGGACAATAAAACATAATAGCTTTTTTTCATCAAGAATATTTTCCTCTCAGGCAGGCAAAGATATCATTCCAATTTCATTTTATACTCATTGTTTCAAGATGAAATTTGTTTCTGTAATGAATTTCAACACAAATCTTATTCTCTGTGTTTTGCACTCCCCCATCGACATACCAGACAATTTGAGATAGGAATTCATTATTCAGTATATTTGTACAATTGTGCAAATATGTAAATATAGAGATGTCTACTAGATATAATTTGTTTTAAAAATAACAGAAATAACATAAATGCCTCAGAATAGAAGATTGAGTAAATCATTATTTGTTTAATGCAATATTAGGGAGCTATTAAAAAGAATATGGACAATCCAGACTTAGAGGCATAGAAGAGTGTCTTGAACTCCTGTTATGTGAAAATATAAGCAGTAAATGATATCTATAATATCATTGCATTTATGTTTTATTTGTTTTATTTTTTTGTCGTTTTTATTTTTTTTAACATCTTCATTGGAGTATAAATGCTTTACATTGTTGTGTTAGTTGCTGCTATGTAACAAAGTGAATCAGCTATACGTATACATATGTCCCCATATCCCCTCCCTCTTGTGTCTCCCTCCCACTCTCCCTATCCCACCCCTCTAGATGGTTACAAAGCACTGAGCTGAACTCCCTGTGCTAGGCAGCTGCTTCCCACTATCTATTTTACATTTGGCAGTGTATACATGTCCATGCCACTCTCTCACTTCGTCCCAGCTTACCCTTCCCCCTCCCTGTGTCCTCAAGTCCATTCTCTATGTCTGCATCTCTATTCCTGTCCCGCACCTATCTTCAGAAACATTTTTTTTTTAAGATTCCATATATATGTGTTAACATACGGTATTTGTTTTTCTCTTTCTGACTTACTTCACTCTGTGTGACAGTCTCTAGGTCCATCCACCTCACTACAAATAACTCAATTTCGTTTCTTTTTATGGCTGAGTAATATTCCATTGTATATATATGCCACATCTTCTTTATCCATTCATCTGTTGATGGACACTTAGGTTGCTTCCATGTCCTGGCTATTGTAAATAGAGCTGCAATGAACATTATGGTAAATCACTCCTTTTGAATTATGGTTTTCTCAGGGTATATGCCCAGTAGTGGGATTGCTGGGTCATATGGTAGTTCTATTTGTAGTTTTTTAAGGAACCTCCATACTATTCTCCATAGTGGCTGTATCAATTTACATTCCCACCAGCAGTGCAAGAGGATTCCCTTTTCTCCACACCCTCTCCAGCATTTATTGTTTGTAGATTTTTTGATGATGGCCATTCTTACTGGTGTGAGATGATGTGTCATTGTAGTTTTGATTTGCATTTCTCTAATGATTGGTGATGTTGAGCATCCTTTCATGTGTTTGTTGGCAATCGTATATCTTCTTTGGAGAAATGTCTATTTAGGTCTTCTGCCCATTTTTGTATTGGGTTGTTGTTTTTTTGATATTGAGCTTCATGAGCTGCTTGTATATTTTGGAGTTTAATCCTTTGTCAGTTGCTTCGTTTGCAAATATTTTCTCCCATTCTGAGGGTTGTCTTTTGGTCTTGTTTATGGTTTCCTTTGCTGTGCAAAAGCTTTGAAGTTTCATTAGGTCCCATTTGTTTATTTTTGTTTTTATTTCCATTTCTCTAGGAGGGGGGACAAAAAGGATCTTGCCGTGATTTATGTCATAGAGTGTTCTGCCCATGTTTTCTTCTAAGAGTTTTATGGTGTCTGGCCTTACGTTTAGGTCTTTAATCCATTTTGAGTTTATTTTTGTGTATGGTGTTAGGGAGTGTTCTAATTTCATTCCTTTTCATTCTTTTACATGTAGCTGTCCAGTTTTCCCATTATTTTTTTAATGGAATATTATGTAGCTATTAAAAAATATGGACAATCCAGATTTATAGGCATAGAAGAGTGTCTTGAATTCCTGTTAAGTTAAAATACAAGTAGTAAATGATATCTCTAATGTCATTGCATTTGTTTTTAAAAAGTATATATATATGTACATTTTTATATAAGTAAAATCTAGAAGGATACTATCCAAGCAGTTAACAGTTATAGACAACAATTTCAAATTAGTATGCTTGGTTTACCATTTGAACCATTTAAATGAGCATATATTACTTTCTTAATAAAATAATAATTCCCTTCAAGTAATATTTTCCTCTCAAGTGTCAAGCATGCAACTTACAATTCATTTTTAAAAAAAAGAAAGGAAGGTAAAGGAAATGTATAGGCTTATGGCACCATCCACAGATTTGCAGCATGGGTTAGTTACAGGTACCAGAGGAACGTTATCTTTTTATCCATTGCTTAATTCACTGGCTATCTTCTGGGTTGACCTTATTGTTAATCAGTCTCTTGTGAGCTCCAAATTTATTTGATCCTTATAATTAACAATGCCATTGAAAAGAAAATGACTCTTTTTTTTTAATAGTATTAGTAGTAGTCCTAGTGCTGGATCTTACTCTTCTGGCTTTCTTCCTGAGCCCATCCTTGAATCAAGCAATGTGATTTATTGGAAAGATACTTTGTCTCAGTCAGGCCAGACATGCTGGATTAGAAATTTTGCAACGTAACTAAAACCTTCTATTACATAAGGTAGTTTTATAAGAAACAAAAAATTTAAGTCAAATCTACCAATATTTTACCTTAATACTTTCCTTATGTATTATACTTAGAAATAAATGCCCATTTCACAAAAAGATTTTCATAAATATTTATATTTTGTTTCAGTATGCTGGTGGTCTCTTTTCGTGTTTAGTTCTTCAACCTATTTAATATTATATTGAGAGGAAATGATAAACAATTATCCTAGAATGATTACTTTCATTCTTTCCCTGTCAATTCAGGTTGGCAGCTTTATACCTCACACACACACACACACACACACACACACACACAATCTAGAAGTATTTTTGTTTCTGAGAGTCTTTACCATTTGTTATAGAACTTTAGCTCTAACACATTTTTTTTTTCTTGGTCATAACAGTGTAACTTATATTACATTGGATTTCTCTCTGTATATATGTGATTTCCTTTCTAGCTATTTCAATTTTCTGGTATTGGTATAGTGACTCTTTTGGTTTTTTTTTTTTAATTTAATTTTATTTTTATGTGGCAGGTTCTTAATTATCTATCTTATACATATTGGTGTATATATGTCGATCCCAATCTCCCAATTCATCCCCCCCACCGCTTTCCCCCCTTTGTGTCCATACATCTGTTCTCTACATCTGTGTCTCTATTTCTGTCTTGCAAACTGATTCATCTGTACCATTTTTCTAGATTCCACATATATGCGTTAATATATAATATTTGTTTTTCTATTTCTGACTTATTTCACTCTGTATGACAGTCTCTGGGTCCATCCATGTCTCTACAAGTGACCCAATTTCATTCCTTTTTATGGCTGAGTAATATTCCATTGTATATATGTACCACATCTTCTTTATCCATTTGTCTATTGATGGGAATTTAGGTTGCTTCCATGACCTGGGTATTGTGAATAGTGCTGCAGTGAACATTGGGGTGCATGGACTCTTTTGGTCTTATTTTTATTTTTTTCAGCTTTTTTGAGGTATAAGTATATTTTGATTGAATGTCTATTTTATCTGATAAAAGTATAGCCAATCCTGCTCTCTTTTGGTTACCATTTTCAAGGAATATCTTTTTCTGTTCCTTCACTTTTGGCCTGTGTGTGTCCTTAAAGCTAAAGTGAGTCTCTTGTAGGCAGCATATTGTTTGGTCTCTCTCTCTTTTTTTTAAATCCATTCAGCCCCTGTGTGTCTTTGAATGAAGAATTTAATCCATTTACATTTAAACTAATTTTTGGTAGATAAGGACTTATTCCCATTTTGTTAGTTGTTTTAAGACTATTTTGTAGTTCCTTTTTCCTCTCTTGTGGTCTCTTTTTGTAACCTACTTTGTTGTTGTTGTTGTTACATGGTTTTATTCCTTTATCTTTATGCTTTGTGTCTCTGTTAAAAGTTTTTTTTTTGTGGTTATTCTGAGGCTTACATGAAACCACATACATTTATAATAGTATTTTAAACTGATAACAACTTACCTTTAATTTCATACAAACACTCTACACTTTTTACTTCTCTTCCCTCCATGTTTTGGTTATTGATGTCACACTTTACATGTTTTTGTACTGTACTTCCATTAACATATAATTGTAGCTATAGTTGTTTTCATTGCTTTTGTCGTTTAACTTTTACACTGGAGTTAAAACTGATTTATGTCCACCGTTATAATATTTGAGTCTTCTGAATGTACCTGTATATATGCCTTTACCAGTAAGTTTTATATGTTCATATGGTTTCATGTTGTTACTTAAAGTTCTTTCATTTTAACTCTAGGAATTCCCTTCAGTGTTTATTGTAGGAGGGTCCAGTGATGCCAAACTCCTCAGCTTTGATTTTTGTCTTGGAATGTCTTTATCTTTCCTTCATTTCTGGAAAACAGTTTTTCTGGCTGTAGTATTCTTGGCTGGCAGTTTTGTTTTTTTTTTTTCTTTCAGTGCTTCAAGTATATAAAACCACTCCTTTGCCTTTGTGTTGTCATGTTTTCTTGATTTTTTTTGTCATACACATAACCTTGTGTTGGTATCTGTGCATCTGAAAAAGCAAACCTTTACTCTACTCTTTACAGACTGGTTTCAGCATGCGATGACATTCTCTTGTTGGTTCCCCAGGCTGATGGAATTACGTCCAGACTTGTAGTCGGCTTAGATTGGAGCTGGGTCACGTGACTGTTGCTGGGCCTACAGTGGGTTCCACAGTTGGTGAGCCTGTTACCAGGGGTTTGGGCAGACTGATCACTCAGTGAATGGGACTACCTCCAAAACCTTGTTCAGTAGGGTTTGGCACTGAGTAAGGGGCTGCTTTAGGGTTCACATTTGGGTCCACAGATGTTGGGCCTGTTATAGGCAAGGTATACAGATGGCCTTGACTCCCACCAGGTCCCTTGGTAACTCCTTGAGTGGTCAGGACTGTCCCCTTACTGTAGCTGAGAGAGGCTGGAACCATTACTGTTTAAGGGTCCACAACCAGCAGTAAGTACTGCAGATGTCCTGCTTGAGGCATGTGCAGGTATGACTCCTCCTGGGTCACTTAGTATATGATGTCAGTAGTAGAATAAAAGGCCACTGGGGCTGTAGCCAAGTCCACCGGGTCAGGGTTGTTTCTGGGTCTGCAGCCAGGACCGTAGTCCCTGAGTCAGCCACCTCAGCCTGGGCCTCTCTTCTCAGAACAGCCCTCCTCAGTCTTGGCCTCCACTGAGGTTTCAGAGTTTTCTACCTGGAGCACACAGCTCCCACAAAAATACTTTTGTCTGTAGATGGCTGCTAAATTATTGTGTTGCTGGGGGCTTGTGAGCAGGGCACCTTCTATTCTGTCATTTTGCTGATCATTTTTTTGTTTTCTAATCTTTGTCTCTCTTGTTTTGTGAACTTTGCAAGAAAAGTCCTCCTATGATTTCTTTCTTTTTTTTTTTGGCCGTTGTTTCTTCCTTTCCTCTCTTTTGCCCCTGGAATTTCCACTGTAGACAGAAGGAATTTCTTTGAAATAATTGATATATCTTGTATGATTTCACATCTTTGTTCTTTTACTTACGAAAACAGGGAAAATTGCTTAAGCTTCATTTTAAGTTCATATATTGAGTTTTATGGAAATTGTCTTAATGCAGTCTGATGTTCATTCTTTCTACTGCAGTGTTTAATTCAACTGTATTTTAAATCTCCATTTATTGATATCAGGTTTGTTCTTTTCTATGAATGCCCATTCTGTTTGGATAGAGGCAGTGTCTTCTTGAATCTTATTAAGATCATAAATCAGACATGTTTTAAAAATTCTTTGGTTTTTTTTGAGTAATTTTATTTTCCTGATACATATGCTCTAATATGCACCCCCTTCTTTAAAATTTCTAGTATGTTTTCACATGTCTGTATAGTTTTTCTCTTTTTGATGATATTTATGGGTAAAGTCACAAGCCTTAATCACAACTGGTAACTGAGGTGAGTCCTTTTAATATCTCATTTGCATGCCTGTTCGAAGTTGAGTTCCAGATGACAGAACAGAGATAAACTTTTCTGTGGTGGTTTTACTTTGTCGGATTAGTGGTCCAGCTGCCTGGTCAAATTAGGAAGGTAGGAATCATCCAAAATAGTTGTGGCAGGAAAGAGCACCACTTCCTGTCTGACAGTCGGAACAGAGCCCCTGTTCTTTGCATTCTGTGCAGTGTGTAAGCAGCAAGTAAGCACAGTTCAGTGGTACTTCCATTTGGGCGGCTTCTGACAATTCATCTGTTCCCTGAGGTTTTGAAAAAGATATAGGTGTGCTTCCCCAGGGACCTTATCCCTCTGGGTTAGGGAATATCAGTGTGGTTCAGCAGTGATTTCTTCTTCTTTTCTTTTCTTTTTCTTTCTTTAAACCAAGTAGCCTCTTTCACCACTGAAGCATCTGTAAGGCAGCCCTTCCTTCAGATTGTATTTCTATTTTCTATTTCTTGATTCCTTTTAATGGAAGAGAACTTCCTCAGAGTTTCAAGTGTGTCCATATCATCTGTCTCTAGTTTCCTGGACTCACGCCAAAAATTAAGTGACTGGTAATTTCATTCATCCCTTCAGGTGAAATTTAGGGAAAGGGGAAAGAGTTGGACATGTTCAATGAAATTTGCCTTCACACTCAGAAGTAGACCTGATTTTTTTTTGATCTATCAAAAAATTTCACATTTTCCCCATTAAGTATCTCTTATTACATACAGCTTATCATTTATGTCTTTCCATACATTTGCATATATTTTCATCTGTAATATGTATTTAATATCCCTGCAGTTTAGTTTTGTTTATCAGTGTGATGAACATCTGTCTGGTGTATTCATCCAAAATTTTAATGAAATATATTAAAAAGAATAGATGTGTAGTTTGTCTTGAGTACTTACTTGAGGTTGTCAGCTCTTCTATTATAATCAGTAATATCTTTAATTGTCACTGTTCCCAATTTATACTTTACCATATTTTTCTTAAGAACAGGTTGAGGGGCAGTATAACCTACTTTGCTCAAGATTTAATACTTTTTATATTCCACTTTTCCATAATACAGTATATATTCCAGCTTTTCTTAATTTAAAAGACTAAAAACTTTACAAAGAAAATGAAAGTTGTCTAGGATATTATTAATGAATTCATGCTGTTTGTAGTGACCATCGCTTGCTCTTTTAAATGTCCACAAACCATATCCTTATTTCAGGCATACCTCAGAGATATTGCAGGTTTAGTTCCAGACCAGTGCAATAAAGTGAATATCGCAGGAAAGCAAGTTACACGAATTGTTTGGTTTCCCAGTGCATATAAAAGTTATGTTTATGCTGTAGCTTGTTAAGTGTGCAA
Organism: Delphinapterus leucas; assembly: GCF_059928025.1. NCBI lineage: Eukaryota > Metazoa > Chordata > Mammalia > Artiodactyla > Monodontidae > Delphinapterus > Delphinapterus leucas. The sequence goes on along the minus strand of NC_143137.1, from coordinate 64,875,292 downwards.
TAGCATATGTCTTAAAAAAAACAATGTGCGTACCTTAATTTAAAAATACTTTATGGCTAAAAAAACTCTAACCATCATCTGAGCCTTCAACAAGTTGTAACTTTTTGCAGTAGCAACATCAAAGATCACAGATCACCATAACAAATGTAATAATAATAAAAATTTTGAAATATTGCAAGAATTACCAAAATGTGACACAGAGACATGAAATGAGCTGTTGGAAAAACGGCACTGATAGACGTGCTCCATGCAGGGTTGGCACAGACCTTCAATTTGTAAGAAACGCTGTCTCTGCAAGGTGTAGTAAACTTAAGTTCCATAGAAGGAGGTATGCCTGTAATTTATTATCGCCTCCCGACTAAGATTGACCTGTTTGGTTCATCTTCTAGAGTGTTCAGTATCAAATTATCTCCCTTATGAAAGTACACCAAATTGCTTACATTCAATTGCAAATGAAAAAAATATGGGGCACAAATGATCTGTAAAATGTAAATAATTTTAGCCCCGTCTGCTTCAGATACTCTTGGAAAGTGGGATTTTGGAACCCTAAAGCTGAAATACATTTTCATATTTTCAGGACATATTATACACTGTAGAATGTTGCAGACACTGTAAAATTGTATACCTGTTTCTTATCATGTTTCTTTCTTTGCGTGCTTGGGCAGTTAGGGTGCTCAGCATTCTTGTAAACGTGATGTGTGACTAGGTCACAAGGCAGGAAGTGATGCCTTAGTTCATCTAAGTTTCTTATCCTTGTTTTCATTTTGCCTCAATTTACTCAATCATCCCTTTAAAAAGAATCCTGTTACCCTTACTGTATATACAACTTTGATATATGTCAAGTTATTCTTGGAATATGAAGGAATTGAATAGATGGGTAGATAATAGATAGACGGATTTGATTGAATTAATTTTGTTAGGGTTCTGAGACCATTTACTAAGAGTTTCCTTGTACATAGAAAAAGCCAAGTGAAGGTACAAGTGCCTACATGCCAATAGCTTGGATAGGAGCATTAGAAGGAAAGAGGACAAAGAAAGAATTTGATAACATAGTTTTTAAGAACTGTGAACTTGGATTTGATTTAGCCATTCATTCTATTGTCTTTAATAGGCAAGTCACTCTTAAACAGTGAAATGGATAAGTAGAATTAACAGTAAATAAATTCCTAATATGCCTCAAATCTGAAAATTCTTCAGTGCTTTTCTATTTCTACTTCAGTCGTGATAGCTGTCCAGATGTTTTGTTATTCAGGAGACGCTTGCTTTCTTTGTTTGTTTGTTTACATTTCAAATGCCCTGCTCAAGATAGACCTGCTAGCCTGAACACCATTTGGATCCTAGATGTGGATCCTCAGTCAAATGACTGTCACATAATTATTGCACTGCTTGAACGAATCAGTATCTAAAAAGGGATCTATGTCTAATCTGGGAAAATAGCACTGTTTCCTTTGCTGTTTTCTGTTGTTTTCTAGTGTAATTGTTTGATGGTACAAACATGTAGCCTGATAGATTCTACTCTCACTATATATGTGAATTCATTTTTTTGTAAAGGCATATTTTAAAATTATGGAGCCTGAAGCTCCTAGTTACAGAAAATAAATCCATCAAGATTGTAAAATGTCAATTAATTTGAATTATTTGAATAAATAGTCATAAAAAGATATTAGAGGCTTTGAAAATAACTTAAGAATAGATGTGTTTTCTAGGCAATTTGGGTTTAGTGATAAAAAGCCCACCTCCCTCACTTTGGGGAAAATGCTAAACCCCCTGTAGTACATGCTAACGTGTGTTTTGTTAGCCCTTGATGCCTGGAACAATCATTATATTCTGTAACTGAAGTCTCATACACCCTTGCTTCTGTTTACCCCGCCTTGTACCACAGATGGACTAAATGGGCCTGCAATTCCTCAGGGTTTTAAAAAATTCTCTGTGATGGTTCAGAAATTGTGGCTGCACCGTTGACACCCTACTAAAACAGGCAGCTGCGGTGTGACATCCTAGATGTAAAGCCTGCATAAGATGAAACCACAGCTTTGCTTAAAATCTCTTTATGGACTGTTAATCACCAAATACAATGGATGGCAAATATTTACTTGATCTGCACTTCTCTTTACAGCTGGGTCTGGATAATTCAGTCAAGGTTTGCAAGGCAAAGAGTTTTGTAATTCTGAATTTAATAAGGAACAACCCCCAGAAAAATACTATGTGTTACAGTGATTTTGATTGTTGGCCATTAAATAGAAAAATGCTTTCATTTATGGCATAATATGTAAAAACAGACTTAATATTATCTATTAACTATATATAATTGCATGCTTAGGTTTAAAAGAAATATGGCTACACAAAAGTTCATTGAGGTTTTTCCCATGGGAAAGCAGGACATAGACAATTCTGTTCAAAGGGCAGAAAAACAGAATAAAATGAATTCTTAGGAAAAGGGATGTCACAGTTTTATTGATGATACTTTACTTGATTGATGAACAGAATATTCATTTCAAATGCACATAACATACACCATATCTAATTAATAAAAACCTATCTCACAGATAAGCGCCTTATCCCCAAGTAGACATTGCTTTATTTAATATTTTTAAATTTCCTGGTGAGAACATTTACAGGGGAAATTTTAGGCCCTGATTTGTTTGTCATTTTATTGAGTTTGCTTGTTTCTTCAGCCAATTTTTGGCTGTTTTGAAAATGCACAGCCTCAAACACAAACCAGCTATGTAAGTGAATCCTGTAGGAAAACCCATATGATGAAACAAAAGGCTGTAACAATAATTCATATGTAAAAACATTTATCAGTGATGATGATTAAAATGAATTCTGTAGGGAGAAGTTTATTTTCATAAGAACTCATTAAGATAAAAATCAGTGTTGGGAAACAGTTGTTGGAATAAACTCTAAAATCATCACAAAGGTAAAGAAACTTTGTACTTGAAAAGATAAAGAGCCTCGTGACTTATGATGAAACCCACAGTGTCTGGGAACTAATCAGTGTGGGTGGAAGATTCAAAGATTAAATGAGAATAAACTTAAAAGCATACAAACTGCTCTAGGAGGCCTGTGAGACATAGGCTAAATATTTAATTATCCTGTTTTGTTATCTATAGAGGGATCCAAATGCCATGTTGAAAGTCCATATAATGGGCATATCTTGAGTAAAATGTAAGAACCAATTACCACAACTTTGTGGCACATACAGCAATCAATGTGCTAAATCAATAAGAACAAGTCAGGTTAATTTGTGTTAATAATCTGTTCTTACACTCTAGCCATTTATTTAAAGTACATTGCAGAATAATAGAGGTATAATAGCTATTTTACAAAGATTCTTCACAGCGAAAGAAAAAAGAGACTATGTAATTAAGGTCCAGGGACACTCTGTTAGGGCCTTGAGGGATGAGATAATCATGGGAGCAGGGAGGCTTTTATGCCACTTCCAAAGGAAACAGCATGTGGTGTGGTAAACCCCTGAGATTACTGGTGTTGACTACAGAATGAAGCCCCTGGGATATTTGGGGGAGGGGTGGGAAGGGAAACTGTATGGGAGCTGTTGGAGGCTTTTCTAATATTCCTGCACATCCTTAAGCCTAGCTTAACTTAATCACCTGTAAATTCACTTGCCATACCTCTTTGGTAGCTTCATGCATTCCTGCTGGGGATGGCATGGATTAGGACAAAATATATAACTCAGGGTGTGTGTAAAACCAATTTACTTTAAAGATTGGTCTGTGGAAAACAAGAGCTTCAAAATGTAAACAAACAAAAACTTAGGGAAGGGTGGAATATTTTCAAATGTAGTATTGATGATTGGTGATTGAAACACTATTTGGATTGTGTTTATTTCCATGAATTTGAGAAGCAGTCTTTATTCTAACGTGATATTACTGTGTCAGCCATGAATCCTAGGTTCTCTTGGAGAGTCAAAATTGCACATATGCCATTGCATTTATCTGTGTTTTTCATTAGAGTCTTCAGGTAATGTGCCCAATTATTTGTCTGGGAATATATGTTATTTTAGATATTGGTAAGGTGACTTTGATTTTTGTTTTTGTTTTCCCTCTGCCCACTGCTTTAATTCCAAACTGTTAACGCCCATCTAGTTTATCCATGTGGACTTAAATAGCTTAAAGACTCTTTAAGATGAGTTTTTGGAACGAGGTGACTTTTTTTTAGCATTCGAACTAATCTGCCCTTGGCAGTGCCTCTGCCAACATGATATGATGCTCTTTTTCTGATGGGAGTGAGTGGGACAGACTACATACTAACACTGTAAAGGGATTAAGGATCACATTAACTGTTTAATTCCTCTATTTAAGCTTGTGAGAACTTGCCGTTTTTCATGTGGTCTGTTGATTGTCTCTGGATTAAGTCCTGTCTTAGTTTTAACCTTGTTTGTAATGCTGAGGAAACTGTTAAGGGGAACTAAAATAATCTTGGCAAGATCATATCGTAGTTCTCTGGAAAAAAAATAATACACGAATTTGAAAAGATAAACACACCCCAGTGTTCATAGCAGCATTATTTACAATATCCAAGACATGGAAGCAACGTGCCATCAACAGATGATTGGATTAAGAAGATGAGGTATATATGTTTACAATGGAATATTACCCAGCCATAAAAAGAATGAAATACTGCCGTTTGCAGCACTGTGGATGAAGCGAGAGAATATTATGCTTAGTGAAATAAGTCAGAGAAAAACAAATACTGTATAATATCACTTATATGTATAATCTAGAAAAAATACAAAGGAATGTGTAGGTGAAACAGAAACAGACTTACAGATACAGAAAACAAACTTGTGGTTACCAAAGGAGAGAGGGAAGTGGAGATAGTATGGAATTAAAAGATACAAGCTACTATATATAAAATAGGTAAGCAACAGGTTATACTATATGGCACAGGGAATTATACCCATTATCTTGTAATAGCCTATAATGAAATATAAACTGCAAAAATACTGAATTACTATGTTATATACCTGAAACTAATACAATATTGTAAACCAACTCTGCTTCAATAAAAATAAAATAATGGCAAAATAAAGTCAGGAGCACAGGCACAGACATGCTACTATACTGTATCTGTATTCTCAAAAGAAAAAAAAAGGAACCGTTGGCATTCTTCCAGGACTGTGATAATTGAGAGTTAGGATTCTTTCTCAGTGAGTTAATAGGAGAAAAAAGAAAAAAAACCTCTTACCTATGAAAAGATGTGTTGGTTCTGAAGGAGACTACCTTAAAAGGGTAGGGAGTGGGGGATTGTTGCAGAGACTAAAGAGGCATGATGAGGCTTGGATGGATCCAAGTTTAAAAAAAGAAAAAAACACTAAAGTGTTGGTACAGTTGATAAAATTTGAGTATGAATTGGTAATTATATCAGAATTACTGTTAATTTTCTTACTGTGAAATCTTATGTGGTTATATAGAAGAATGTCCTTATTTTTAGTATGCTTAAGTATTTAAGGATGAAATGCCTGCAACTTACTATAGAGTAGTTCAGCAGAAAAAAAAAACGTATATTGAGAGAAATAAGCAGATATGGTAGAATGCCAAAAATTGCTGAATTGAATCTAGGTGGTAGATATAGAGAAGTAATTCTTTAATTTGTTCAACTTTTCTGGGTCCTTAAAGTTTCTATAACAAAATATTGAATAAAAGCTCTAGACTTCACCAAGGAGCATAGGAGCCAGCTGAAAGAGGCCCCACTGATCAGAGCCAGAACAATATGAGCAACAAAAATAAAGTCCTGGTATTTCTATTGATAGAAATAAACGTTTGGTTAAATTAATAAGTGAGGGAAAAGAGGCAAATATTCCATGAAGACAAATTGCAAATAATTTATATAGATACTCCATTCTAAAGGAGAAGGAGCATAATTCCCCAGTCCTGTGAGCATGCTTCACGAACTGATTTCCTTCAAAGAGTGAAAAAGAAGGAAAAATAAATAAAAACTAACTTTATGCTGGAACCTGACAGATACTACCGCAGCCAGGTGATCGAGGGCAACGTCAACAATTTTAAATGATGTGGATGATAGGTACCCTTGATAGGACATAATAAAAATGGCATTTTACCTCTGTGTCCTTCTTCCGGAAACTTGTAACCCCACTGTTACCATGAGAAAAATATTCAACAAATCTCAATAGTGAGGCAGCCTACAAAATACCTGATGGATACAGAAGAAATACATTGGATCAGGGCAAAGTACATTGGATACAGAAAAACTGCATTAGGGAAAAACTAAGGAAATCCAGTAAATTATGGACTTCAGTTAATAATAATTTATTAATACTGGTTAACTCTAACATATATACCATGCTAGTGTAAAATGTTAAGAGGGGAAACTGGGTTTGGGATATATGATAACGCTTGGTACTATCTGCTAAAATTTTCTGCAAACCTAAAAACTGTTCTAAAAAATAAAGTCTTTTCAACAACTTATAGATTTTTAATCAGTGATTCACTTGTAGGAATTTACCTTAAAATTATTTAAATGTATATAGAAATGTTGATTTTAAAAATGAAAAATTAGAAATAAAATAACCAAATATATGATACAGGTTCTGTGAATTATAGTGTGATTATACTGTGCAGCAATCAAAAAGTATATTATAGGAACATATTGAAGTAGAATAGTGAAAAGTCCATGAGCTAATGTAATGGAGAAAATGGGTTACCAGAAATTTGTATAGTATGATTCCAAATTTCATGGAAAACATTATTTTTAAAATGATTGCTTGAGAAATGACATAACTAGCTTTCTTCTTCATGCTGTTGCATAACGTTTATCCTGGAGCATCAATTTTTTGAGCTGCTGGAATTACATTTTTTAAATTGGATGGCTGGGTAGAATATTAAAGACGTTTAAGTATTATATTTTGCAAAATTTCTGAAAATGGACTTGGATTTTGTGTTTTGTCATGATTTGTATTTAAGTGATAATGATTAAAATAATTCTAATTTGGGCTTCCCTGGTGGCGCAGTGGTTGAGAGTCCGCCTGCCGATGCAGGGGACGTGGGTTCGTGCCCCAGTCCGGGAAGATCCCACATGCGGCAAAGCGGCTGGGCCCGTGAGCCATGGCCGCTGAGCCTGCGCGTCCAGAGCCTGTGCTCCGCAACGGGAGAGACCACAACAGTGAGAGGCCCGCGTATCGCAAAAAAAAAAATTGTAAAACTATACTCCAATAAAAATTAATTAAAAAATATATTTGACGTACAATAATGTAATTCTTTCTTTTCTTCCAAGGACTCTTTTTGTGTGTTCTTCTAAAATATGTCATATGTTACCCGTTAAATACCACTTAAGATTTTCCCCCTTTTGTAGAGAGAGTGACTTCCATAATATATTTGTCTTTTTCTGATAAACTAATTTGATAGTTTAAAATAAGAAAGTATAGTTTAAAAGTGAATGCGAACAGTGGATCAGATAAAACGTGGTGAGTGTTACAGTGGACGATAGAGGGATGTTTTTATTAGATTAAAAATACTTTGTCTTACAACTGAAAATGCAAATTGTGCTGTGCCATAATGTTCCTTTCAAGCACACAAGATAAAATTTGCATATCTAAATTGGATCAGGCCAAATGGGTTTCCCTAGTCTCTCTTCCTTGAGCATCAGTCAGCCTGGAAAAGCCTGCAAGTGATCCCAATAGTGAGTTTTTAACGTCCACATTCAAGAGTCTTTATGTATGCATGTGTCTTTTTCTGTGTATCTACATATATGTGTGTATAGATGGTTATGTATAAATATTGATGTATTTATACTGTATTTTTATTTTAATTTCTTAGAGATTTACAACAAAAATTTTCACCTTCTTCTTTTGATAATTACTTGCTTTACATGTAATATTATTTTGGTACATTTTTCAAAATCTTTCTACCCAATGTCCACATTGTGCTTTTTTCTTTCACTAATATTTTTCTGCTAGTTGATGTTTTAGAGTGTGATAAATATTTGAAACTTTGAGTTCTAAATGAAATTACCTTTACATACTAATAAGCTATGTTCTCTATTCCATTCATGTTTAAGGAAATATCTGAAATATTTAATGAAAAAGAATAAACTGTATTTTATGGGGCTATTTGTTATCCTAATATATCCTACATTTTATTTTTATATTTTTTATTTTTCATTTTTTGCGGTACGTGGGCCTCCCACCACTGTGGCCTCTCCCGCTGCGGAGCACAGGCTCCGGACGCGCAGGCCCAGCGGCCATGGCTCACGGGCCCAGCTGCTCCGCGGCATGTGGGATCCTCCCGGACCAGGGCACGAACCCGCGTCCCCTGCACCAGCAGGCAGACCCTCAACCACTGCGCCACCAGGGAAGCTCTACATTTTATTTTTTTAAGTTCAAATTCTTACCCAATTTTTTTTGGTCTCTTTATTTATAGGTGTATGCTGTAACTAAATTTTGCAAATAATCCACCATTTGACAAATACCAAGTTGACTCAACAATAGAATTTGCTTAAATCTTTATATTTACACATATGTTAGGTTTATTTTAATTTTCTTCAGTGGAATTAAAATTGTAGCTCAAGAACTTTGAAATCTTCTCATGGTTGATTACCTTAACACATTTATAGGTAAAATGAATATAATGTGGACGGCTTTAGTTGTGTTGGATAACCACCTCATTATCAAGAGTTAAACATTCCAAATCAAACCCCCCAACTCTAGGTGCTCTTAATAAAAATCAGCCTTAGATATTTTTGTTAATAAAATCCAAAGTGTTAATAAGTCAGCAATAGCTTTATGCCCAGTTAGTGTTTTAAAAAATTGGCAGTGTTCCTGTTTTTATAATGTCAGATGCACTTCTATTATATTTGTGTATAGAGGATTCTATGTTTTATCCAAATGTCATAGAAGTATTCTTATCATGTCCATTTTTTTCCATTATAGGTTATTTATAAGATACTGAATATACTTGCCTCTGGTCTACAGTAGATTCTTGTTGTTTATTTTATATAGAGTAGTGTGTATCTTTCAATCTCTAATTTATCCTCCCCCCTTCACCTTACACAACCATAAGTTTGTTTTCCATGTCTCTGAGTCTGTTTCTATTTTGTAAATAAATTCATTTGTATCATTTCTTTAGATTCCACATGTAAGTGATATTATATGATATTTGTCTCTCTCTGTCTGACTTACTTCACTTAGTATGATAATGTCTAGGTCCATCCATGTTGCTGCAGATGGCATTATTTCATTCTTTTTCAGGGCTGAGTAATATTCCATTGGAGAATATATATATATATATATATATATATATATATATACACCACATTTTCTTTATACATTCGTATGTTGATGGACACTTAGTTGCTTCTCTGTCTTGGCTATTGTAGATAGTGCTGATGTGAACATTAGGGTGCATGTATCTTTTCGAATTAGAGGTTTTGTCTTTTCCAGATACATGCCCAGGAGTGGGATTGCTGAATCATATAAGGAACTCTAGCTTTTATTTTTTTAAGGAATCTTCATACTGTTCTCATAGTGGCTGCACTAATTTACATTCCCACCAACAGTGTAAGAGGGTTCCCTTTTCTCCACACCCTCTCTAGCATTTATTATTTGTAAATTTTTTGATGATGGCCATTCTGACCAGTGTGAGGTGATACCTCGTAGTTTTGATTTGTGTTTCTCTACTAATTAGCAGTGTTGAACATCTTTTCATGTGCCTGTTGGCCATCTATGTGTCTTCTTTGGAGAAATAATTATTTAGGTCTTCTGCCCAGTTTTTGTATTCAGTTCTTTCTTTCTTTTTTTTTTTTTTAATATTGAGCTATGTGAACTGTTTGTGTATTTTAGAAATTAAGCACTTGCTGGTCACAACTTTTGCAAATATTTTCTCCCAGTGAGTATGTTGTCTTTCTTTTGATTATGGTTTCCTTTGCTGTGCAAAAGTTTATAAGCTTAATTAGGTCCCACTTGTTTATTTTTGCTCTTGTTTCCAATACTCTAAGAGACAGATCCAAAAAAAATATTGCTGCAATTTAGGTCAGAGGGTGTTCTGCCTATGTTTTTTCCTCTATGAGTTTTATATTATACGGTGTTACATTTAGGTCTTTAATGCATTTTGATTTTATTTTTGTATATGGTGTTGAGAATGTTCTAATTTCATTCTTTTACATGTAGCTGTCCAGTTTTCCCAGCACCACTTACTGAAGAGACTGTCTTTTCTCCATTGTATATTGTTACCTCCTTTGTCATAGATTGACCATAAGTGTGTGGGTTTATTTTGGGGCTTTCTATCCTGTTCCATTGATCTATGTGTCTGTTTCTGTACCAGTAACATACTGTTTTAATTACTTTAGCTTTGTAATATAGTCTGAAGTCAGGGGGTGTGATACCTCCAGCTCTGTTCTTCTTTCTCAAGATTGCTTTGTCTATTTGGGGTATTTATTGTTTCCATACAAATCTAAAAATTTTTTGTTCTATTTCTGTGAAAAATGCCATTGTGAATTTGATAGAGATTGCATTGAATCTGTAGATTATCTTGGGTAGTATGGCCATTTTAACAATATTGATTCTTCCAATCCAAAAACACGGTATATCTTTTCCATCTGTTTGTGTCATCCTCAATTTCTTTCATCAGCATCATATAGTTTTCCAGAGTACAGGTCTTTAGCTAGGTTTATTGCTAAAGACCTTAGGTAGGTTTATTGCTAGGTATTTTATTCTTTTTGACGTGATAGTAAATGGTATTGTTTCCTTAATTTCTCTGATACTTTGTTGTTAGTGTATAGAAATTGAATCATGTATTCAATTTCTGTATATTAATTTTGTATCCTGCAACTTTACCAAATTCATTGATGAGCTCTAGTGGTTTTCTGGTGGCATCATTAGGATTTTTTGTGTTTAATATTATGTTATTTACAAACAGTGGCAGTTTTACTTCTTCTTTTCCAATTTAGATTCCTTTTATTTCTTTTTCTTCTCCGATTGCTGTGGATAGGACTTCCAAAACTATGTGGAATAAAAGTGGCAAGAAACAATTAACAAAATGGCAGTAATAACATACATATCAATAATTACCTTAAATGTTAACGGATTAAATTCTCCAACCGAAAGACAGCTGAATGGATACAAAAACAAGACCCATGTATATGCTGCCTGTAAGAGACTCACATACATACTGAAAGTGAGGGGATAGAAAAAGGTATTCCACACAAATGGAAATCAAAAGAAAGGCAGAGTAACAATACTTATTTCAGACAACAAATAGACTTTAAAATAAAGACTGAAAAAAATAAATAAATAAAATAAAGTCTGTTACAAGAGACAAAGAAGAACGCTACATAATTATCAAGGGATCAATCCAAGAAGAAGCTGTAACAATTGTTCATATATATATATGTATGTATATGTACACGCACAGCCAACATAGGAGCATCCCAATATATAAGGCAAATTTTAACAGACATAAAAGGAGAAATTGACAGTAACACAGTAATAGTAGGGAAATTTACCACCTCACTTACACCAATGGGCATATCATCAAGACAGAAAATAATAAGGACACACAGGCCTTAAATAACACACTAGACCAAGTGGACTTAATTCATATCTGTAGAGCATTCCATCTGAAAACAGCATAATACACATCCTTTTCAAATGCACATGGAACATTATCCAGGATAGATCACATGGTAGGCCACAAAATAAGCCTCAGTACATTTAAGAAAATTGAAATCGTATCATTTCAATTACTCTTTTGCCAAATTTATTTTTATTTAGAATTTCACTGGAATAGGTGAATGTTAAGAGTGTATGGAGTATAAGTATGGTTTATTTTAAATTACCTTTGTGTATGATACATGAAGGATAACTTAATAAAATAAATAACCTAATAGTGTTTTTGATTCTGGTAAAGCAGTTTCATAATTTGAAAAAGCTTTCCAGAAAAGAAAAAGGTGAAATGCAAGAATACACCACCGGTACTATTATTTAGAAGTAATTGACCCTGGACAGATCCACACATTTTGTTGTTTGAGAACATTCACCAATGTTTTGTAACCATGACTTCCATAATTCTTGGTTTTGTAGTGATTCCTGCTATGACCTATCTACCCTCAAGTTCCTCAGTTTTAGTTCCTTTCTATTTGCACTTCTTTTCTCCGAGGTAATGAGAGGACTTAACAGAAGTCTTTGTGTAAACAATCACTATTTGAAGATATTTGGGCCTTTAAAGGAAACTATTTTAGGAAAATGGCAATTTCACATCATATTCTGTACTTGTGGATTGCACGTAAGGAGCGTATTTGGTGTACATTATTGATGATGAAGATATGTAAATTTTATAGCTACATTGATTTATAGATATACAAATATATTTATACATTTATATTGCCTAGTTATAGAACATATAATGGTACTTATAGTATAAGCACATGTAATTTTATATATACATATTTTCTCATATACATTTATGTCTATTGAGTTGTTTCTAATTTAATTCATGTGAGTACTAATTTTCAACTTGGTTCTCGTTTCTTGGACACACAGAATTCTCTATTTTTTTCCACTTTCTCTAGGGGAACAAATGATTAATTCTGATTTGTTGATTCTCTGAAGAAATATGTAGAAAAAATGAGATTGACAAAATTTTTAAATCTTATGAAATCAGTTGTTGCTGGAGTAAAATTTTATTAAATGTTTTGGAGTATAATTTGGCAGCATCTGATAAAGTGAAGATATGCATGCTTGTGATGAAGCAATAATATCACATAAGGGTGTTTAAATGGAGAGAAACTTGCCTGTGTGCCCAAGGATAGTATGCAAAGATATTGAAGGCAGCCTTGTATTTAATAGCAATCTAAGTGACCAGCAAAACCAAAATGCATACATAAAATATGGTATGTTTATGCAGTAGATTTTAAAGTGAACAAACATGAGTCATCATCTGTGTTAACATAAACTGGGAAATACAATAATTTGGATTGCACAGAGGCATACCCTGAGACGAGGCTTTAAATGCAGATAGTTTTTTGGGGAGAGAATCTCAGCGAATACCAATGCGGGGTGGAGAAATGAAACAGGAAAGAGAAGAAAGACAGTAAAGTATGTGTTATCAAGTGACTGACAACTGTGAATAACTGGGATAAGTACAGTCCTGCTGGAGAACTCTGGTACACTGTGTGAACAGGCTCACTTAAGGGACCAGGGATATCAGCATTGATCAGTTGCTTGTTAAGGGCTGCTGCAGGGGAAGAGAGGGGCTTGTTTCTTGGTACTTATGGCCTGATGTACCGGGATGGGTGGGCTCTAGTGGTCAAAGATAACAGTAGGCAAAGAGATGCAACTGCTGGCAGTTCTGAGTCAGGGCCATGGCAAGTGCCTGGCGGATACAGTGAGACCCTGGTCCCCACTAAACTGATGACTCTGCTTGTTGGTGGGGATTAGTAGGAGGGAAAGGAATGGAATTGGGTCTGCAAAACAAATTCCATTTATATGATTTTCTTTCTTTACTAAGTAAAAATATTTCTTTACTAAGTAAATATGACAAAATGTTATTGATTTTCAGTTTTGGTGTGGGTGCACAGGTGTTTGGGATGGCATTTTAAAAATAGTTTCCTAAAAAAAAAAAAAAAACTCAAAATAAAGTATAATGAAGAAACCACCTGGTCTTATTAGGCAGCACACACTGAATGTTTGAGAGTACAGATACATATTATGCACTCCTTGAGATCAGGTATCATAAAATTTTGTTTACCAGGAAACTTACACAGAATCTTGGAGGAAGTTTATAAAACAAATGCCAGAATTAATTAATTATAGATTCTAGTTGACAAAGTCGGATCTCTATAGGCATTCAACATAGTTGTCTCATATTTGTCTGATGTACTTTGGCATTGGCTGGGCAAGAAATTTAATGTCCATCTTAATTGACCTTAGTATATAATACTGGCATCTAAAGAGGTAAGGTCTGGGATAATTAGAGGAATCCTCCAGTGGATGTGAATAATGAAGATTGCAGATAATTTAAGAAGCCAGTCACTTGAGAGTCTTGATAGCGCTCTATATAGATGACAGTAAGTCTATTTTGAGAAAATCATCTTAGATGCAGTTGTAAAGATAATAAATCTCAATCTTTCTGTGGAACTGCCAAAGAACAATAAGGTATGAATCTTCTTCCCTTTATTGCTATGATTAAAAAGGTAATGATACTACCAAACATTCCCTCTGAATGTTAAGAAACATGTTGGGAAATGAGTGAACCGTGGGGCTTAACCACATTCCAAAATATAACCGGAAATACCTCAATAGCCCATGAAACCTCTTTAGCAAACCCTTAGGCAAAGACTTACTTCCCATGAACCAGTTCATGCTGTGTTGTCTAAGCAGCATGAACTGAATTTTATCTGCCTTACAAATAGCAACTTTCCTAGTAACCACAGGCTGTTAACAGTATTTGGTGAGTAATAAAGTGTGTGTTTTATTTGTTCTTTTGAAGGGAATAAGAGCTGATAAAACCAAAATGAAAAGGCAGAAGATGGAAATGCTTAAAATTATGCAGATAACTATACTTCATAGAAAATATTATTTGAACTAAACTCAAGAAACATTGATTGAAAAAGAAACTTGTCTTCTATTCCTAACATAATTGTAATGTGAAGAAATACAGTTTGTCGTCTTTGAGAATGAAAAGTCCTTTGTGATACCAACACCAGGAATATTTTTAAGAGTTGTAAAAATGTAGTACATTTAAAGCTACTGTCCAAAAATAAATGGCAAAATAAAATTTTGGAAGTCCACAGGGCATATAACATTTTTTTGTTGCTGTATATAATTTGCAGGTCTAAAAATTCACCGGTTGGTTTGCTTCAGTCCTAGACAGGATAGTCTTGCAAAATTAAAGGACCAAATTCTAAACCCAGACTTACTACTGATCCAGCGTTTGCCTTAGGCAGTATGTAAGGCCAGTATGTTCTAGATTTTGCTTCTAAAACTATGTTTGTGTCAACATTCCTCAGTTTCTTATTGTGTGAGCTTTACCTAGTTAGCTACTGCTAAGAATTCTGAAACACAAACTGCTGTGTTTGTCTAACATGCACTCCTGTGCCTCAGAGTCTTCAGTATGGAAACCATGATCAAGAGATGATTAATGTTTGTCAACTGTAAAAGCTTAGTTTCTTCTACTTTTTGATAGGCTCACAGCACATGATTTAAAGTTGCCAAAGTATTAGTAAGTATGAATAGATAATCTCTAAATAGATAGATTCTCAGACTGCATGTTCTGTTTGTGTGTTTTCACATGGGTTTTAAGTGGAAGTACCTATTATAAAGTGTGGAGTTTATCTTGTGAAAAGTTTTTGAGCCAAATAACACCCATTCCTTGAAGAAGAAAGTTTAGAGGAGAAGACAGCTTTGGCTGAATAACAAAGCACCTAGACAGTTACAGAATCTTGTCACAGGAAAGGCTAAATTTTCTTTAACATTTATTGAGGAGAAATTGTATGATCCCTCATTAAAATTTTCCATCAAAAGTAAAGTTCAATTTTTACAATATTTGTTATTTTCTTTGAAGGAGAAAAATGTCCTACAAAATTTGATGCCTTCATAGTTCATCATCCTCATAATTTCCATTCTCTCTTTTCAGAAATTGTGTTTTCTAAATACATATATCAAATCATCATGTTGTACACCTCAAAATAATACAATGATATAAGTAATTATATCTCAATAAAACTGGGAAAATAAGACAAACATTCAAAAATTCTGTTTTCTTGAATTCTTCATCAGTTTAAGAGTTTTGAAGACTTTTGTACTTGGTAAAACTATTCATAATTTCTTATTCTTTAAGGACTGTCCTACTTAGTAAAGTGCCAATTAGAAAATAAGTTTTTCAGCTTCATTTTACTACTTCTTTTTGGGAGATTTCTTAACCTGGTAAAACTTTAATTTAAAAAAAATCTACTACCATATTCTTAAGTTTGAAGTGTTATTTGTCTGTTGATTCTTTCTGTTTTGTAGCCTCTTATTTCTGTTTCCTGATGTCATTTCTTCTCTCTGAATATTATTGATTTTATTTTTTGTTCTCTTCATTTTATCTTTTTCCTTCTTTTTTAAAATTATGTGTGTGTGTTTTAGTGTATGTCTTTCATTTTAGAAGCTCCTCTATGAATTATCTGTTGACATTTAAGAATGAAGTACTAAAAGTCAAATTGGACACTCTATAGGCACTCTGTAGGTGTTGTTTATTGAAGACAGCAGCATCTATTGTTCTTTGCTTTGGGATTGGCGTTCCTCATAGAGGTATCCTCAAGTCTCCTTGGAGAGTGAGTACATACCCTGTTTCTAGCGTTTTCAGAGTTGCATGAAGGGAGGGGATTGAAGGTCTTCCAGTTCAGTATATAGCTATCCATTTGTCTTTCCCATTTCAATAGAGTTCCTCACTTCCATACTCAACTTCTCCTGGTGTCCCCCCATCTTGCTGGTTTAACTCCTCCTGAAAACAACTTCCAGTGTCCTGTAGAGTAGAAGAGTAATAGCAGTAATACAGTAATATATTTCTGGAAATCCAAAACATTTTCTGCATTTAGGGTAGGAAGTTCAATATGTGGTTAATAAGTCTACACTTTAAATCTTGTTATTCAAATATATGTTCAAGTAAATTTTTCTTTAATTCAATGGTCAAAGGCTGAGAGGTTTTGCTTTTTTTTTCTTCTTAATCTTACAGTATGTTATTTCTTTCAGTGGATCTTCATTTCACTACTTATTGTGGAGAAATTTTAAGACTTTCAAAATGGAGACTCCTTTTTTCAATTTTAGGAGATTTTTTCCCCTTTTCTTCTAAATGTAACTACTTATTTTGTTCTAGTCATCTCTGTTTCCTCCTCGAGAGCTATACGGGCTCTATGCCATTGAGATACCTTACTTATCATCACTTTGGTCATTATATGGCAGTTAGGACCTTTCTTGTGGTATCCTCTGTATGTTTCTATCATTTGTCCCCAGTACCACTAATTTTATTTTGTGCATTTATATTTCTGGTTATTGCTCTTTTTACTTGTATTTTTAATTCTCTTGTTACTGATTTAATTTTACATGTTTTTCTTTTTTAAATAGATTTTTTTAATCATACAAATAGTACTTGCTTATTTTGAAACAAAATTCAAAGGACAAAAATAAAAATTGTCTCCTGTATCTTACATCTTTTATATCTTATATATTTAGGATAAATTTCTAAAAAGTTCAACTGATTAAAGGATATATTGCCCCTTTAATTTTAGTGAATATTGCCAAACTGCTAAGAGGTTGTACCTAAACAGGGTCTTACTGTAGAGTGTGAGAGAGCAGGCTTATCCACAGTATCAGTTACAGCAGCCTGTAGCTACTCCTGGAACCGGGGGATGATGGGGCAGTTAACTGTCTCATGGAGAATATGGAATAGACAGAATTGCTATAGGATGGGAGGATGGTGCTTCTTCGCCAGAAGGATTGCTAGGTACATAATAGGTAGTCATCTACTAAATGTTATTAAACATATGAATCTTGGCTAATATAATAGGTAAAAAATTGGCTTCTTATTGCTATTTTCAATTTTAAGTTATATGGTTGAACATTTTTTCCTGTCTCCTGGCCAATTTGTATATCACTTTCAGTGAACTGCTTATCAACAAACTTTATCCGCTTTCTTATAGTATTGTTAAACATTTTCTCTTTTATATGTTAAAAAAAATGAAGGCAAGTATAGAAAAAGCTTCTTCCAGTTTTTCTTTGTTGTGTGATCTTATTTTGGGTGGGTTATTTTATTTTATTTGCTATTTGGATAATTAATTATGGTGAAGCCACATATCTTCTTTATGACTTCTGAGTTTTTGACTTTCGTAGGCCTTTTTACGAAATTTATAAAAATATCCTCCCACATTTTATTTCAGTACTTGTACAGTTTTGTTTTTATTCATGATTATGTCTTTGATTCATCCGTAATTTATTTTAAAGTTTGAGGAGAGATTCATTATTCCTCACTTCCAAATGGCTGGAAGTTTGTCCAAACAACGTTTCCTGTTTTCTTCATTGCTTCTTTGCTGATTTGAAATGTCCCTTTTGTCCTATTCTAAACTATCAAATAAATTTTTGTTTGTTTTAAAATTTCTATACAGTGATTTTTGTGCAGGCCCACAGTTTTGCACACCTCCAGTTGTGCCACTCCCATGTTGTTTTTAAAATGTAATTTTATCTTGTATAACCAGATTCCTTTTTTATTACAAGGACTGTTTTCAAGGCTGTATATTTCCATTTAAGTGCTAGAATCCACTTATCTGGTTTAGGAATGTCCTATTGCATATTTTACTATCCCTTAATCATATGGAGTAATGCAAGGAAAATATGTGTGTAAAGTGGATTAATGAGCATGTAAAGTGACTTAGGGAAAAGTTTTCTACTTACATTCAAATAGGTAGTTTTTTCTTTATTTAGGAAAGTCCCCTTAGAAAAATTCAAATTGGCTCTTTCTGTCTTATACAACTCTTGTTAATTCCCAAGTTCTTTTGTTTTTAGCTTACCTCATTTATCACTTATACACAGGAATCCCTTTAATCATGTTTTCTAACTGATTATTCTTAGTTTTAGAAAATTAATGATCATTTTATACATTAAAGATTTAATTTTTTGACTTCTCATTCACTTAAAAGGCTTTTCTATTGACATCTTTGGATTTCTTAGATATATAATATTATAAATTTTAGTTACTGATAATTTTCACTCTAATAGTCATTTATTTTCTTTCTTTTTTCTTAGTTATATTTTCTTGTACTTTTAGAATAATATAAAACTTTAGTGGCAACAGTGGCATTTGTATCTTGTTCACTCACTTAGTGAGAATATATTTAAATGTTTTCTGAAGAATATAATTGCTTTGTGGTAGGAGTCTTATCTCCTTTGTGATATGTATCTTTTATCATTATGAAAATATGGATCAAGTTTTTCATAAGAAACTTTATCAAATTTCTTTTCGGTATATTATGATGATCTCAGAATGTGTCTCTCTTTACCTAGGAATATGGGAAAATATATAAGTCCTTATATATATGTTCTAGTATTCAACCATCTTTGCATTCTGGGCATGACTCTAAATAATATTATTGTGGTATTTTATTGCTCTACCAAGTAACTGAATTTGCCAATATTTTATTTCAAAATTTTGCATCTACATTTCTAGTGAAACCTTTTTTTTTAAATTGAAGTATAGTTGATTCATAATGTTGTGTTAGTTTCTGGTGTACAGCAAAGTAATTCAGTTTTATGTATATATATATAATACATATATATATATATATATATACACACATACACACACTTTTTCAGATTCTTTTCCATTTTAGGTTATTACAAGGTATTGACTATAGTTCCCTGTGCTATACAGTAGGACCTTGTTGTTTATCTCTTTCATATATAGTAGGGTGTATCTGTTAATCCCAGGCTTCTAATTTATCCTCCCTGCCACTTTCCCCTGTGTGTCTGTTTCTATTTTGTAAAGAAGTTCATTTGTATCTTTTTTTATTAGATTCCACATATAAGTGGTATCATATTGCATTTGTCTTTCTCTGTCTGACTTATTTTACTTAGTATGATAATGTCTCGGTCCATCCATGTTGCTGCAGATGGCATTATTTCATTCTTTTCTGTGGCTGAGTATATATATACCACAGCTTCTTTATCCGTTCATCTGTTGATGGACATTTAGGTTGCTCCCTGTATCTTGGCTATTGTAAATAGTGATTAGGGTGCATGTATCATTTCAAATTAGTTTTCTCTGGATATATGCCCCGGAGTGGGATTGCTGAATCATATGTTACCTCTATTCTTAGTGTTTTTAAGGAAACTCCATGCTGTTCTCCATAGTGGCTACACCAATTTACATTCCCACCAACAGTGTAGGAGGGTTCCCTTTACTCCACACACTGTCCAGCATTTATTTGTAGACATTTTTTTTTTTTGTAGACTTTTTGATGATGACCAGTGTGAGGTGATACCTCGTAGTTTTGTTTTACATTTCTTTACTAATTAGCGATGTTGAGCATTTTTTCATGTGCCTTTTGGCCATCTGTATGTATTCTTTGGAGAAATATCTATTTAGATCTTCTGCCCATTTTTTGATTGGTTGTTTGTTTTTTTGATATTGAGTTGTATGTGCCATTTGTATATTTTGGAAATTAATTCCTTGTCGGTCACATCATTTGCAAATACTTTCTCCCAGTCAGTAGGTTGCCTTTTCATTTTGTTTATTGTTTCCTTTGCTGTGCAAGAGCTTTTAAGTTTAATTAGGTCCCATTTGTTTGTTTTTGCTTTATTTCTTTTGCTTTGAGAGACTGACTTAAAAAAACATTTCTACGATTTATGCCAGAGAATCTTTTGCCTATGTTCTCTTGTAGGAGTTTTATGGTGTCATGTCTTATATTTAAGTCTTAAGCCATTTTCAGTGTATTTTTGTGTATGGTGTGAGGGAGAGTTCTAAGTTCATTGAGTTACATGCAGCTCTTCAGCTTTCCCAGCACCATTTGTGGAAGAGGCTGTCTTTTCTCCATTGTATATTCTTGCCTCCTTTGTCAAAGATTAATTGACTGTAGGATGTGTATTTATTTCTGGGCTTTCTGTTCTGTTGATCCATGTCTGTTTTTGTGCCTATAGCACGCTTTTTAAATTGCTGTAGCTTTGTAGTATTTTCTGAAGTCTGGGAGGACTATGCCTCCAACTTTGTTCTGGTATAAGAAGAACTTACACTGATCCTTCTCAAACTCTTCCAGAAGACTGAAGAGAAGGGAACACTTCCAAAGTTATTCTATGAAGCCACTGTTACCCTGATACCAAAACGAGACAAAGACACTACCAAAAAAGTTACAGGCCAGTATCCTTTATGAATATGAATGCAGAAATCCTCAACAAAATATTAGCAAAATGAATCCAACAGCACATAAAAAGGATCATTCACCATGATCAAGTTGGATTCATCCCAGGATCACAAGGATGGCTCACCATACTCAAATCAATGTGATACACCACATCAATGAAAAAAAAGAACAGACCACATGATCACTTCAGTAGATGCAGAGATTTGATATAATATTCAATATCCCTTCATGATAAAAACTCTCCCCAAAATGGGTATAGAGGGAATATCTCAGCATAATAAAAGCTATTTGTGACAAACCCACAGCCAGCATAATACTCAGTGGTGAAAAGCTGAAAGCCTTTCTGCTGAAATCTGGAACAAGACAAGGATGCCGACTCTTACCACTTTATTCAACATAGTATTGGAAGTCCTAGCCACAGCAATCAGACAAGAAAAAGAAATAAAAAAGTATCCAAATTGAAAGAGAAGAGGTAAAATTGTCATTATATGCAGATGACATGATACTGTATATGGAAAATGCTAAAGACGTCACACAAAAACTATTAGAACTGATAAATTCAGCAAGGTAGCAGGATACAAGATTAACATACAGAAATCGGTTGCATTTCTTTACACTAACAATTAAATATCAGAAAGAGAAAGTAAATAAAATACTTAGGAAAAATATCTGACCAAGGAGGTGAAAGACTTATATGCTGAGAACTATGAAACACTGATAAAGAAAACTGAAGATGATTCAAAGAAATGGAAAGATATTCTATGCTCTTGGATTGGATGAATTAATATAGTTAAAATGGCCATACTACCCAAAGCAATCTATGGATTTAATGTGATTCCTATCAAATTACCCATGAGATTTTTCACAGAACTAGAGCAAATAATCCTAACATTTATATGGAATCACGAAAGACCCCGAATTCCCAAAGCAATCCTGAGGAAAAAGTGAAATCTTAATTATTACTGTTATATCTTTGTATTGTGCTGGCTTCAAATGAAACAAGGAAAATAATGCAAATCCAAATGATATATTAATAACTCCATATGTTAATTACATTAAATTGTAAGTGAATTTAGGGAAATTGGTGAAAGAATATGTCTTGTCACAAGACTCTGCTCCTCCATCCAGCTTCATATCAGGCTGTTTTTCTCCACTAGTATGATTTGTCTGCATTGTTTTATTTAAAATAAAATATATTTCTGTGAATCAGGTGGAAGCAAGAGTGGGAAGGGTGTAATTTGTATACTTAAATATTGGTTAATATTTGATTTTGAATGGTAGAAAGACAGGATACCCCAACTAGTACATAAAAAGTGAAGGATTTTGGTGATATTTACTACTTTATAGGGGATAAAATAATATTTCTTACTATATCCTTTCACTGGTTTACAACGAGATCAGTCTTCTCTTACCACATATGAAAAAACACAGTCCCACTTTTACTGTCACTTAAGTACTTCTGAGCAGTAACCATCAACTTTTTATATGAAACCTTAATAATTTGTCAGTGGCATCACCACTTCTAAACACATGATTAAATTATTTCAGCATCATGATATTTTTAGTAGTAAATTGCCATGGTTTTCCAATTATATTCTCTTAATAGAGTTTGATTGACTTTGAACCTTTAAAATAAAGGGTTAAAAAAATAAAAATAAAATAAAAGGGTTGCCAAGGTAACTAAACTTGATTTGCAGAAAAAATTAACCTTTACTGTAATGGTACAGTATTTCAGTGAGCATTCCTATTTTTAACCCTCTTTTGAATTCGTATTTATTAAATGAAATAAATATAATTTTGAACCTGATCTAACCAGTACAAGGCAGAGATGGAATTGAGTGAGAGAAGGGTAAAAAAGCAATGTCAAAGTTACATGCTTGCCAAACAAAAAGGAAAAGGACTTTACTTGAAAGCTATTACTAGGAGAAAGTGAGTTTTATAGTTCTGTGTCTCTAAATCTAAGTGAAATATGAATATTTTAAATATTCCAAGATATAATACCTTGATTCTAATCAAAATAATTTACTGCAAAAATTAATGTGGAAACCTCAGTGGTGTGGTGCTTGGGCATGTAAAGAACACGTTATCAGATAAACAGTCTCCAAAAAGTTGAATAAAAATAAACCAATGTTCTTTGGCAAACTGTTGAATACTCCTTGAATTTCATAGTCTTTGAATTCAAGTTTGTTTTGCTGAATCCTTTTCTTTTTTTCCCCTCACTGTTGTTTCAGTAATCTTCAAGTAATTTTCATTCCTTTTATTGTATTTGCTAACTGGGCTGGTGTGCACATTAACAACTTGTAGATATATTAAGAGCATCTATATAACACAGTCTGTTTGCATTTCAAAATTGTAGTCAGAGTTACAATTTTGAATATAAAACTCACTTTACAAAAGGTACTAAACTTTTTTGTGATTCAGTAGTCTCAAAGCAAGGAAAGGAGAATAATTTCTTAGGTTTTAAAAGCACCTTCTGTGTCAATCAAATAAATAACAGAAGCTTGTTAATATTTAGGATTAAAGTTATAGATATAGAATGAAACTTAATTTGATAATAGTTTCATTGTCTATCTGCCAACGATGCCATAGAAGTCAATCTAGACTATAACGTTTAAAACATTTAAAGCTTGTATATACCCGCTTATTCCAGAGACATTTTAGAGGATGAATCTAAATTGTAGTGAATCTAATTGTAGTGAGGTTGGAGTAGTTGAAGGAGTCTTGCTTGGAATTAGACTTGTCAGGCCATTGATAACTAGAATTATAAGATACTAGATGGCTCTGTAATTCAGCAGCAGCTTAAGTTTCGTGCAGCCATGTAGGGAATGAAAGTAAGGTTTAATTTCAGAGCAGTATGCATTCATGACCTTTTTGCTGTGTAGTGAACTCTGTTTAATGTTTCCACTTAAGGTGCTGCAGTAATCTTTAACTCAATAAGAATCTTAACTAAAATAT
Organism: Delphinapterus leucas; assembly: GCF_059928025.1. Classification (NCBI taxonomy): domain Eukaryota; kingdom Metazoa; phylum Chordata; class Mammalia; order Artiodactyla; family Monodontidae; genus Delphinapterus; species Delphinapterus leucas. The sequence continues at coordinate 64,851,475 of NC_143137.1, read as the reverse complement.
AAACGATTGAATGAAGCTTTCAGTGCAGATTTTACTGGTTTAAAGAAGATTAACCTCTTAATTACAAGAAATTATAGATTTCTCTGTTGTTGCTATTACTAAATGAGTTCTCTTTAGTATAAATTGACTTGTGGGATTTAATTACTACATTTATATTATCTCAGTAAAATTAAGTAGAAAACTCAACTAATCTGGTTACTTTTAAGTGTTTCTCTATTGGATTCATAAAAGATCTTCAACATTTCAGGGTGAATTGGGCAGGAAAGATAGCCTACTACCATTCTGGTAGCCACAGCCAATAATGAAATTTTGCATAAATTATGACTAGGTATAAATAATATTTTTCATAAGTATTTTAATGAAAACTGACAAATCAAATGAACCAATTTGAGAAAGTCTCCTCAACTCCAGATTTCAAAAACAACACCCTTTATGATAATCTCTGGGTCACATAGTTATTAGGGAATTAAGATTACAAAAATATTAATTAAATTCAAAGTAACCACTATACTGTAAGTCCCAAGATAACTTGGGTATTCTGCAATTATCTGTTGAAACACAGACTTGGTGTTTTGCAAAGAAATCATTTGTTCTGCCTTAGTGAAGCTAATTATTCTCAGCATGCAACCACAGTTTTCAAATTGCAAAAGGCACATCAACCTTTGCTGTATGTTGCAGGAATTAAAACCCAATCAGATGAGATAATGAAGTACATACGAAGAATATGATCTCACTTTTGCAATGCAATAAAAATGAAAGCCATTAAAAATGTTGCAAAAATCATAATTTAGAGAAGAAAAACATGCTGTAAAGCAAATGTTTAGTATTCATTTTAATTACTTATTGCTTAGAGGTAAGCATTAGCTTTACTTATAGTGTGGTGCAGACTGTTCTTTTTAATGACTGAAGCATATGGTGGCTATTCAGTCAAATGTGAAGCAGTATAATGCAGGAGGTTTTTAAATTTCATGGAAAACTAATGAAGTAGTCCATATTATGTCAGGGATAAACATATACACTTGTAGGAATTTCATGAGAATATATTAAGAAAATAGTTATTAAAAATAGGCTAACAGTGGTGCTCCTTTGTACTTGTGTGATCTGGAAGAGTGAAATACATTAGTACTCTTATTCCTTAAAAATAACAGCTGTGATAATGTCAACAACATATTACCCATTTAAAAATCTCTACTACTCTCTTTTTTTTCTGTGAAACTTATTTTTTTTCTAAGAGTATATAAACCATTAGTAGCCCCCATAATTGCACAATGAGATAGTGAAACACAGTTGGGTGTGAGCCTGTGTTGCATTTTACGAAAGAGAAATCTCTTGTAATTTAAACCCATTGAGTTAATACCCTTTTATAGTTTGTTTTGGTGTTTTTCTTCCACACTAGCCATTGTCAGTGATGTTTCCTGCCCCCACCAACACTCCTTTTCAGTCACATGGGGTGAAAATAAGATGGATTCTAGGTTTTGTCCTTAGCTTGTTATGGGAGAAACCGGGGCAAGCTTCCCTTTTGGCTGCCAAGAAAGTAGAGTCATCGCAGCCACGCAGAATGTGAAAACAGCAGGATCCAAACATCTGCAATGACAACACAGAGAGCCTGAAGTTTCTGCTCATTACATGCTATGGGGGCTGCCTGTCTGGAGCAGTTTACTCTGCAAAGTATCAGTTGCGGATGAGGCCCACTGTTAGTTATTTACGTGCCTAACAGTACCCTGGGTGTTGATATATTAATGGGCTTTTCTCTTGATTCATTTTACATTTTATCTTTGTGTACGTAATGCTATCATATGTATTATGTTGTCCTGTGGTCGAGGGACATGGCAGTTTGGCTAGCCTGTACATTTCCAAGCTCAGTACCATGCATACATGAAGGCTCAGTGAGTGTTGCATGATGTATATGTGAGTCACTGTATCTCCAGAGCTTGACACAGTGCTTGGCACATAGTAGGCGCTCAGTAAACATTTTCCCATTGGTTGAATGAATGGGTCAATTTTCAACAAAGGTTTGATTTGGAGGACATAATGGAGATCACATAAAAACTGTGATAAAATGGACTTTCAGAGCCACATTTGGGTCATGACTTAAAAAGCCCTGGGAAGAGCCTAGATCCTGATATTTGGCTTGCATGATGTTGATAGTGTTGCTCTTGTCAGTGTTATTTTCTTATTTTTATTTTGGACTAAAAATGTAAAAATTTCAGAATATTCAAACAGCTGCAAAATGTAGTTTCTATCACTTTTCATTTAGAGACACATGTGTTTATAAGGGCATTTTGTCCACACTCTCAACCCTCTTACATTGAGACCTTACAAAAATTTGGTAAATGAGACATGTTGTAGATTAAAGAGTCATGTTTGCTCGTTTAGTTTTGAAGTACTGCTTTTATTCACATCCCAGTTAAGCTGCTTATGTTCATCTCTTTTCAGTTGAGTAAAGTAAAATTGGATGGTGAGCTGTTGTTCAGCCAAAACTTGGCAGTCCTCAACCCATTATTCAACTTAGAAAGGAAAACAAATTTTAAATACCTTTTTGTCCCCTTTATCACCTTCTAGGATCTGGAACATTTTCTGTGCCACCGATTAGCAAATGAAAGAAAAATTATTTTCTTTGTAAATTGCAAAAGGATGCAATTGTCATATAGTAAGACAGGTTAGCATCTGTATCTCAAGGGAAAAACTTCTGGAAGTAGCAGATCTGCCAGTAGCAATTAATTAGAAAGCTTTTCATACTGTTTTCAGCTATAGACGTGTACTAGCAGCTTGAGAAAATTGGTAGTGACGTCTGCTGTCTCCACAGGGTAGTACAATGGATGGAGTTAATTTACTGACATTTGCTTTTTTCTTAAAGTGTCCTATATCTTCATCTTACATTGAGCTTGATTTTCATTGCCAAATGATGAATTCAGCATAACTATAGGTATTTTTATTGCATTATAATGCACGGTATATAAGATGTAAGCATATCTTACTCTATAAAAATGAATGCATCTTACATCTGTGAATGCCAAGATGTGTTGAATAGCTGGTCTCTCTCTTTTTTTTTTTTAATTTATTTGATTTATTTTTGGCTACATTGGGTCTTCATTGTGTGCTTGGGCTTTCTCTAGTTGCAGAGAGTGGGGGCTACTCTTCATTGTGGTGCGCGGTCTTCTTATTGCAGTGGCTTCTCTTGTTGTGGAGCACGGTCTCTAGGCACATGGGCTTCAGAAGTTGTGGCACGCAGCCTCAGTAGTTGTGGCTTGTGGGCTCTAGAGCACAGGCTCGTTAGTTGTGGCACACGGGCTTAGTTGCTCCGTGGCATGTGGGGTTTTCCTGGACCAGGGCTTGAACTCGTGTCCCCTACATTGACAGGTGGATTCTTAACCACGGCGCCACCAGGGAAGCCTGAATAGCTGGTCTCTTTTCATCACCTAGTAAGCAGAAGTATAAAGAAAGGCCACTCTGTTAGCAAAGAAAGATGTGTCAACTTAAAATATCGGTAGCAAGACTGTCAAAAATTGTCATTAAAAAAAACAAATGTAACTTTTATATAACAAATTTTATCTCAAGGACAAGCTTGAGTTTTTTAGTTCTATTACGGATAATCATATATGCTAAGATTTTTTCTTAGGGAAGTATTATACTTGCATTCGTTCTGCACATTTGGTTCTAGAACACTTGGGTACAGTTGTTTCGCTCTAATTACTAAAAAAAACACAAAGTTCCTTTAAATTTTAGTCAGGTGAATTATTTAAATCGTTTTCCAGTTTTTCATAAGTACTTTTATTTCATAAGAACTTTTCATGCATTTATTTTGTGGACCTTCTACTCTAAATAAATTCAAATTAGACAAATATTTGTGTCTATTATATTTTTAGTGCAGATGTTCTCTACAAAACCACTGATTTTCAGAAAGCTATCTCTAATTTGGGCAACACAATGTATAGGGAGATTATGGTATCCTACTACTTTTTTTTGGGCCTCACCTCGTGGCATGAGGGACTTCCCCGACAAGGGATCCAGCCTGTACCCCTTGCAGTGGAAGCACAGAGTCTTAACCACTGGACCACCAGGGAAGTCCGGTATCCTCCTACTTTTAAACTTATCACTAAGTACATGGGAAAGTTGTTAAACTGTTATTTTTTTCTATTGTCACATAATGATACCTTGCCCACTTATTTCTTCTGATGTGAAAGGTTTAGCTGACATTTAACATATGAAAGTAATGAGCATCAATTAAATATTAAAGTTTGTTTTCATAGTTGGTTAAAAAATATAAAAGAAAAATAAAGATAGAAAATGAACTGACTCATTTGGAGTTTAATTGACTCCCAGTTAAATGTATGGGTTGAACATAAGGGTACTGCCTGATTCATCCCCAAACCCCACTAAACGTCAGTAGCAGAGTTTAAAATGTATAAATACGTAAGGCCAAATAGAATGGAGAGGAGATAGTACAAAATAGTGTTGTCAAAAAATTTTAGAAAAAGATTGAAAATTCAATCAGGAGAAACTTTTAAAATGACTCAGTCGACTAGGGGAAGCTGAGATCCTATATGTGTCAAAGAGTAAAGCAAATATATTTATCAGGAAGGGTCAGAAATCAGAGGCATCTCTTACTCAGGAAGGGTCAGAAATCAGAGGCATATCCACTCCAAAGGTGAAGTAAGGAAGGGCTGTTATGTTGTACAACACAGAGAGAGCCATTCACATTGTAGCTTATATGAATGATATGTGAGGGATTCTGAAGTGAAGCCTGATAACCTGTCACAAAAACCTGTTCAAATATAGAGTTAAAGGAGTAATGCAGCATAGGAAACCACTATCTATTTACCTCTTTTATTAAAGATGCAGGGTTTTTTCCCTCTACTATTCTCTTCAGCCTTACGTGTTTTATACTTTTAAAATTCTGCTGTTCATGTTTTAGCGGGGTTTGAGGATGAAGCAGAGAGAACTCTTATGTTCAATTTATCATTTTACCTTTTATGAAGTAATCACTCCCAGCCTGCCTTCATTGTGAATTTTCTTTCTTATTTGGTCAAGTTAAACCCTGAAAGAGGTCTACCATTGCTATCTTAATCACTGCCAGCTCTCTAGAGATTAGACTCCAATTTCTACATTTCAGTGATTATTAATCTGCTGTCTACCTATGTGCTCAACAGTTTGACCTGAAAACATGTAGAGGGTTATGACATCTAGGTAATCAGACAAAGAAAAATAATGAAGTCTTTTGGGTGACACAGTTGCCTGAATGTAGGAATCTATGGTAGAGATATTGCTATGTATTTATTAAATTTATTCCATTTTCTTCATCTTGGGCACACTGGGACACAAATTTCCCAGCTTCCCTTGCAATTAGGTTGTGGCTATATGGTATCATTTTGTGCAGTGATATGTAGAGAGGAATAATGTAGACATCTCATAGAACTGTAGCACTCTCTTGCCCTCTGCTTTCCTTCAGAGGCAAACATGTAGGATACATGTTGAAATCCTGAGTCAAAAGATGGAAGTACCCTAGGTTCCTGGAAAGTAGAACCATTGAATCAGTAAACTTGAACACAGATCTGTATAAATGATCTAATTTGATGAATAGAGAGAAAGAAAAAGATAACATGAGCGGTGCCTCACAGATCTGTGAACCAGCATCAAGCATGCCAACAAATAGGTCATGGAAATCCCAGAATGAAAGGAGGGAGAAGTGAACAGAAAAAAATATATTTGAAGAAATAGCCCTCAAAACTTACCAAATTTGATGAGAAACATTTACCTAAGCACCTAAGAACCTCAACAAAGCCCAGATAAAATAAGAGATCTACATCAAATACAGTAAGAATTTATCATAAAACATTAAGAGAAAAAAGACTCATCAAGGGCAAAGGAACCACAATTGAAACCATGGGTTAAATCCATTTCATCTTCCTTCACTAATCAAAGTCATTTTAAGACTTGCATGTCCTCCAAGCAGTATGTAGCCTAAACAATAGGCTGTTTGCCTGAGTTGTTTTCTAGGAACTTGGAGTCAACTGCTTTAGTTCCAACGGAGCTGGTTAAGATTGGATAGGACCACTGATCCTTCAACTGAGCAAGCCTGAGTATCCTCTCAGTGACCTTTTGAACATGCATAGGTCTGAAGCTTAGTAACACCTCTGCAGAATAACGATTACAGCACCTTTTCCCAATCACCTTTCCCCATGCTCCCCATGCCTCAAACTGCCCTGCTTCATTACTCATTATCCCATAAATACCTGGAGCTTCTTGCCTTTGGGGAGGTGGATGTGAGATTTGTTCTCCCATCTCCTCTCTTGGCTGCCTTGAGAATAAACTCTCTTTGCTGCAAACCTTGGCATCTCAGCATTTTGGCTTGCTGTGCATTGGGCAAAATGAACCTGGTTCAATATCATTGAAAGACTAACAGCTAACTTCTCATCAGGAGCAATGGTTTCCCGAAGACATCAGAATCTTATGTTCAAAGAGTTGAGAGAAAACAAAAACTGTAAAGCAAGAAACCTTTATTCAACGAAAGCATCCTTTAAGAATGAAGATGCAGGGCTTCCCTGGTGGCGCAGTGGTTGAGAGTCCGCCTGCCGATGCAGGGGACACGGGCTCGTGCCCCGGTCCGGGAAGATCCCACATGCCGCGGAGTGGCTGGGCCCGTGAGCCATGGCTGCTGAGCCTGCGCATCCGGAGCCTGTGCTCCACAACGGGAGAGGCCACAACAGTGAGAGGCCCGCGTACCACCAAAAAAAAAAAAACCACCCAAAAAAAGAATGAAGATGCAGTAAGCACATTACCAGCTAAACAAAGTCTGAGAGGATTAATTACCAACAGACCTGCCTTCCAAGAATTAATAATGGAAGTCCATCAGTCTGAAAGAAAATGAAACCAGAGAGTAACCCTAACCTACTTGAAGAAATGAGGGGTGTCAGAAATGGTAAACATGTTATTAAATATGAAAGAGCCTGTAAATATATTTATTCGTATTTTCTCCTAACCTTTCTAAAATATATAAGATTTTATACGGAAGTTTTAATAATACTGTTTTGTTGTTTTTTTACCATGTATAGATCACATAACATAGGGGAGAAAAGGGGGGCATGTTAGAAAAAAGATGCTATGTTTCCTGGGAATTAAGTTAATATTCAACAGTATACAGTGAAAAGCTGGCATAGGTAAATATTGTCTTTAGAGTAACTCAGAAAATTATTTTTAAAAACCCTGGGTGGTTAGAATAGTATGACAAAAACACAAAAGAAGGCATAAAAGGGGAACAGAGGGAAAAAAAAGATATAAGATGTATGTAAATGCCCGTAGCAACATTATTTATAATAGCCAAAAAGTGGAAACAACACAAATGTCTATCAACTGATTAAAGGATAAAGAAAATGTAGTATACTCATATAATGAAATATTACCCAACCAGAAAAAAAATGAAGTACTGATTCATGATATACGAAGAATGAACCTTGAAAACGTATGCTAAGTGAAAGAAGCCATTCACGAAAGGCCACATATTGTATGATTCCATTTATGCAAAATTTCAAGAATGGGTAAATCCATAGATACAGAAAGTTAGTGGTTGCCAGAGTTTGGGGGAAGAAGAGTAACTGATAATGGGTTTGGGATTTTTTTTTTTTTTAGCTTTAGGAAGATGTTGTGAAATTACACGGTAGTGATAGTTGCCCAACTGTGTGAATAAACCAGTGAATTGTATTTAAATGGGTGCATTTATGATATGTGAATTATGTCTTAAAACTATAATTTAAAAAATATATGACAAGTAGAAAATAAATAGCAAAATAACAGATGTAAATATAACCATATAAATAATTACATTAAGTGCAAATAAACCAAAAACCAATCAAAAGGCAAAGATATTTGACTGAATAAAAAACAAACTCAACCATATGCGGTCTACAAGAATATACCTTAGATCTGAGTACGCAAGTTGGTTGAAAGTTAAAGGATAGAAAAAATATTCTCCATGCAAGCAGCAACCATAATAGAGCTGGGCTAGCCATATTATCAGGAAAAATAGACTTCACAACAAGGGAAAATTGATAGAGACATTAAAGGACATGTTCTAATGAGGGAGGTCAGTACATCAGGAAAATAAAACAATGTATGTGTGCATGCCTAATAGCAGAGCTCCCAAATATATGACATTAAAAAACTGACAGAATTAAAAGGAAAATTAGACAAATCAGCAATAGTATCAGGAGCTTTCAGTTATGTGTTCTCAATAGTTGATAAAACAATACAACAACTAGACAGAGAATCAGCCAGGATATAGAACATTTGAGCAGTGACATCAACTATCTTGAACTTTATAGAACATTTCACCCAATGTCTGAAGAATACATTTTCTTTTAAGTGTGCATGAAACATTCTTCAGTATAGACCACAAGCTGGATCACAAAACAAGGCTCAATAAATGTAAAAAACTTGAAATCATGTAAAGTTTATTCTTAACACCAGTAAATTAGACTTGCACAACAGAAATAGATCTCGAAAACCCTCAAATATTTGGAAATAAAAAAAAATACATTTAAAAATAAGTCACAAAAAAATAGTCACAGAACAAGGAATAAATCATAAGGGAAATTAAAAATATATTTTGAACTGAATGAAATGGAACACATCATATCAAACTGAATGTAATGCAGATAAGCAGTGCTTAGGAGGAAATTTTTTTGGCTTTAAGTGTATGTCAAAAAATAAGACAGGTTGGGACTTCCTTGGTGGTCTAGTGGTTAAGACTTCTCCTTCCAATGCAGGGGGTGTGGGTTTGATCCCAGGTCGGGGAGCTAAGATCCCACATGCCTCGCAGCCAAAAAACCAAAACATAAAACAGAAGTAATATTGTAACAAATTCAATAAAGACCTTAAAAAAATGGTCCACATAAAAAAAAAATCTTTAAAAAAAAGTAAGAAAGGCCTACATAACTTCAGTAAGTAACCTAATTAAGTACCTAAGTAACCTAATGCCTCAGTAATCTAAGTTTTCACCTTAAGAAATGAGAAAAAAAAGAGCAATTAAGCCTAAAACAGAAGAAAGGAAATTATAAAATTAGAGTGTAAAGCAATGAATTAAAAGAAAGAAAATCAATAGAGAAAAACCGAAGAAACCAGAAGTTTTATGAAAAGATAGAAAAAAAAAGACATACCTTTAACTAGGTCAATTAAGAAAAAAGAAAATAGACATGAATCACCAAAATCAGGAATGAGGAGAAATCAGTACCAACCTTATATAAAAAATTTTTTTTTTGGCTTAAACAATAGAAATTTATTTCCTTACAGTTCTGGAGGCTAAAAGTCCAAGATCAAGAAGTCCACAGGGTTGATTTCATTCTGAGGCATTTTTCCTTGGTTTGTTGATGACTGTCTTTTCCCTTTGTCTTCACATGGTCTTTCCTCCCTGCATGTCTGTGTCCTATTCCCCTCTTCTTATAAAGACACCAGTCATATTGAATTAGAGCCCACACCAATGACCTCATCTAACCTTAATTATCTCTTTAAATACTCTTTCTTCAGATACAGTCACATTCCGAGGTACTGGGGGTGAGGGCTTCAACTAATGAATTTGGGGGAACACAGTTCAGCCCATACCAAGATACTTGCTCATCTCTCTCTCTCTCCCCTCTAATTATGATCTCCTAAAAGAGAAGGCAACCTTATATAAATGTAACGATTTTGTGTGGTTATTATGAACAAACTTTTGCTAACAAATTTGGCAACTTACATGATACGGGTAAATTCCTAGAACACAGTTACCAGAACTTATGGAAGAAGAAGTTGAAAACCTGGGTAGATCTATAACAAGTAAAGAAACTGAAATAGTAATTAAAAATCATTCCATGAAGGAAATGTCTAGGCTCAGATGGTGTCAGTAGTGAATTCTAAGCATTCAAAGGAGAACTCATACAGTCCTTCACAAACTTTGAAAAATAAGAGAGAAAGGAACACATTCCAATGCATTCTATGAAGCCTGAATTATCCTGATACCAAAGCCATATAAAGACATCACAAGTAAGCTGCTCAACACCACTAATCATTAGAGAAATGCAAATCAAAACTGCATTGAGGTATCACCTCACACAAGTTAGAATGGGCATTGTCAGAAAATCTACAAACAACAAATGCTGGAGAGGGTGTGGAGAAAAGGGAATTCTCTTGCATGTTGGTGGGAATGTAAATTGATACAGCCACTATGGAGAATAGTACGGAGGTTCCTTAAAAAACTAAAAATAGAGCTACCATATGACCCAACAATCCCACTACTGGGTATATATCCAGAGAAAACCATAATTCAAAACGACACATTCACCACAATGTTCATTGCAGCACTATTTACAATAGCCAGGACATGGAAACAACCTAAATGCCCATCGACAGATGAATGGATAAAGAAGATGTGGCACATATATACAATGGAATATTACTCAGCCATAAAAAACGAAATTGGGTCATTTGTAGAGATGTGGATGGACCTAGAGACTGTCATACAGAGTGAATTTAAGTCAGAAAGAGAAAAACAGATATCATATATTAACACATATATGTGGAATCTAGAAAAATGGTACAGATGAACAAGTTTGCAAGGCAGAAATAGAGACACAGATGTAGAGAACGAATATATGGACACCAAAGGGGGAAAGCGGGGGCAGGGTGATGGTGGTGGGATGGATCGGGAGACTGGGATTGATATATATACACTAATATGTATAAAATAGATAATAAGGACCTGCTGTATATATAAATAAAAAAAGATATCACAAGTAACAGCAAGAAGAAAAACTAAACAAACTCAAGACCAATATTCCTAATGAATATAGAAGGAAAAACCTAAACCAAATTTGAAAATCAAATTTAATAACATACATAAAAGATTATATACCATGACTAAGTGCAGTTTGTCCCAGGAATGCAAGGTTGAGTTAACATCTGAAAATCAAATCAATTAATAGAATGTATTGATCAATTAAAGGATATAAGACAGAGGATGTACAAAAATCATTTGACGAAATCCAACACCCATTTTTGATAAAAACTTTCAACAATCTAAAAATTTAATGGAACTTTCTCAATCTAGGAATGGAAATGGCATCTATGAAAATCTATAGCTGACATCATAGTTAATGGAGAAAGACTGAATATTTTCTCACTCAGATCAAGTACCAAGCCAGGATATGAGCTCTCTCCACTTCTGTTTAACCTTGTGCTGGAAGCTTTAGCTGGTGTAACAGGCAAAGTAACAGTTACAATAACAGTAATTGTAATAATAAAAATGAAGGCTTTCAGATTGAAAAATGAGTAGAGATGTCTGTCTGCTGATGGCAGATTTATATGTTGAAAAATCTCAAGTTGGGAAAATATCTATTAGAGTAATAGGTGAGTTAAGCAAGATTGCAGGATACAGAATCAATATGTAAAACTCAATTTGATTTCTGTATTTTAGCAATAAACAATTCAAAGTGAAATTCAGTAAATTCTATTCACAAGAATGTCAGAAACAATGAAACAGGTATAATTTAACAAAATAAGTGCATTCTGCACTGAAAAGTATAAAATAGTTATGAAAATAATTTATGAAGATCTAAATAAATGGAGAGACATTCCTGTTTATGAATGAGAAAACTCAGTATTGTTAAGATAGCTGATCACCTCAAATTGATCTGTGGATTCATTGCAGCCTCCATCTAAATTGTAGTAGGCAATTTGTAGAAATTGAGAAGCTGATCCTAAAATAGATATGGCAATGCAAAGGACCTTGAATAGCAAAAACCTTTTTGACAAAGAAAAAAGTTGAAGGTCTTACATTATTGAATTTCAAAACTTAGTATAAGCTAAACAAATCAAGGTTGTGTGGTATGAGCATAAAGATGGGAATACAGGCATACCTCATTTTAGTGCTCTGTGGTTCATTGTGCTTTGAAGATACTGCATTTTTTACAAATTACCATTCTCCGTGGAGCAAATCTTAATCAGTGACATTTTTCCAGTAGCATTTGCTCACTTTGCATGTCTGTGTCACATTTTTTTGTTTGTTTTTGGTTTTGTTTTGTTTTTTGCAGTACACGGGCCTCTCACTGTTGTGGCCTCTCCCGTTGCGGAGCACAGGCTCCGGGCGCGCAGGCTCAGCGGCCATGGCTCATGGGCCCAGCCGCTCCGCGGCATGTGGGATCTTCCCGGACCGGGGCACGAACCCACGTCCCCTGCATCGGCAGGTGGACTCTCAACCACTGCGCCACCAGGGAAGCCCTCTGTGTCACATTTTGAGAGCTTTTGTAATACTTCAGTCTTTTTCACTATTATATTTGTTATGGTGACCTGTGATCAGTGATCTTAGATGTTACTATGACAAAAAGATCACAACTTGCTGAAGACTTAGATGATGGTTGGCATTTTTTAGCAATAAAGTATTTTTAATTAAGGTATGTACGCTTCTTTAAAGACATAATGCTATTTCACATTTAATATACTACAGTATAGGGTAAGATCTTGACTTATGCACTGGGAAAGCAAAAAAAATCCTGTGACTCCCTTTATTGTGAATTTTGCTTTATTATGATGGTCTGAAACTGAACCCGCAATATCTCTGAGCTATGCCTTGGAGTGGAACAAAAGTAAACCATCCCCTTAATGGTCAGTTGATTTTTTATTACAAAGTGCTGAGACTATTGTATGAGAAAAATAACACTCTTTTAAATGGTGCTGGGACAGTTGAGTATTCTTGTGCCAAATAATGAGTTTAGAACTTTACTTCATACCATGCGTAAAAATTAACTCAGATGGATCAGAGACTTAAACCTGTGTGACCACCTCTCCTACTGGTGGCGTGCAAAGAGCCACCATGGAACTCAGTGATGCTGGTGTCCTTCTCACCAGTACATTTCTGAAGGCCTTGGTGATTGGTGTGGTCTCTGTGTGTCCCCTTGGAGGAGCATAATCCTGTCTTGGTCTTCCTTTTCCTTACATAATGTATCTACTCCAGCATGTCCCTTCCTTCCCTGTCTTCCTTCCCTGACATTTCACTTTCCATCAGTGTTTCTCCAGGCTTCTAGGAACCACCAGTTTGCACCATCCCTTTCAGTCCTTGGCAGAGTGTTAAATTCTATACCCATAGAGTATTTCTCCAAGATAATAAACTCTCTATCCCTGTATGTTGTGGCCCCTAATCAAACACTCTCAAAATCAAGCCTCCTGAATAGTCTTCTGGCTCCTACCAGTAGTTAGCTGCTAGCTAATTCTGGCAGCTCCTTTGCTGTGTAGTCCTTTTACTCTTAACAGACCCAACATGACTAGACTGACTTAACGCTGCAACTTAATCCTAGCTAGCAGCCTGAAAACTAGGAAAGGCGATATGCCAGTACTTAACAGGGAGAGGTGGGCTGCCTTCGAAGGCTTTGAGAGTTCAGAGGAGCCCAGGGAACCAAAGACATGTGCGCATTGACCCAGAGAAACTTGTCCATGTATCAGGTTCCAGGTTTTCCTAAGCAGACCCTGATCTTTTCGTAACAAACTTGCCTCAGTTGATCATTCACTTATCTTTGCAGTTGTCAACTCTTAACTATTAAGTTTTAATTTGATCTTAAGCTTTTTTTTTTTTTTTTAACTCTGTCACTGCAGGAGACAAGGGTCTCTTTTTAAGGGCTCCTTTCCTTCATATTTAGTTTTCAATTGCTTGTTAAAGGTCGGTACCTTTTCATTATCCATCTGTAGGACCAACACAACTAGTGATAGCTAATCAATTCTATTGCCTTTGTATACATTATTGCTCTGCACTTTCAAATACCTGAATCATTGCATTGGCCTGGGTGTTCTGTATGGAAGCATTCTCCCAAGTGAACCCCTGGTGAAATGTAACGATTGGGGTACTGCATTGTGTCAGGGACTATTGATGCCTCACCTACCACCGAGATTGGGATCCTTATTGTAAGGCTTACAGTAAGTGATCCATTCCCCAAACCTAGAAGGATCTGAACCAAAATACTGTACCTTTTTTAAGCTTTTTTTTTTTTTGCGGTACGTGGGCCTCTCCCTGCTGTGGCCTCTCCCGTTGAGGAGCACAGGCTCCGGACGCGCAGGCTCAGCGGCCATGGCTCATGGGCCCAGCCGCTCCGTGGCACGTGGGAGCCTCCCGGACCGGGGCACGAACCCGCATCCCCTGCATCGGCAGGCGGACTCTCAACCACTGCGCCACCAGGGAAGCCCCAAAATACTGTACCTTTTTACCTGACACTCAAAACAAGGAATCTGATTATTCATAGCAGATCATTATTGTTTCCAAACAGGTTTAGTTTTGAGTAAAATGGAGAAACCATGGGGTTTATTTTCTTTCTGTAAAACTATTTGAAATTTAGAATCTCCCCTCCCCTCACCGCATATACCTACAAACCAGCAAACTAATCAACCAACCAACCAACAAAGTAATTATAAAGAAAAAGGAATTGGAAAGAAAATAAATGGTGAATATTAGAGTCAGAATTGGGAAAGTAAAATTTGTGGCTACTTATCACAAAGATAAAAAGGGAAATGTTTCATCTTTTAATAATCTCGTGGGTGTGGCAAGAAGGGGGGGAATAGAAAGAAGCCCCAAATTAATTTTTTCTACCCCAAATGTTGGTCAAGTATGACACCTAGAGGCCATACAAACAGAATTCCTTCGGGTGATTTTTTTTTTTATAAGGCAAGATGCATTTAGGTAGAGAAATTTATTTAAAGTTGTTATTTCAAAGTGGATATTCTTAGATACTTCCCTATGTAGCTGTGAATAACTTTGTATATATTCCCTCATTTACTCATTGTTTTTCTTCATAAAAACTGATGATATTAAAAGTTTCCCTCTCTGTCAAGTAAATGAATTTTTGATGATTGACTTTAAATGCTGGTACTAATCCCTACAAGTCATTGTCTGTATGTCTTTTGGGTCTTCGAGTACGGTTATATGCTTATGTTCTAATAAAAGAGATAACACATGTGTAGATCTGTACACACCCACCCTCTCTGGAGTTTGGAAACAATAGCAAAAATAATAAAGACAGGTAAAAGGACAACACATGAGAAGCGATAGGTTCAGAATTATCTTATTTCTAAATATTAAAAAACATACATGCTTTGCATTTTTCATCCATTGGTTTGGAAACTTTTATATATCCCTGGTTCATTAATACTTGAACAGTTATTTATGAAAAATGATGAACGATTTACTTCATGGCAGGCTGTACAGATGGTCAATTTAATCTGCATCTTTGAGACTTCTCATGACTAAATTTTGACATCATGTCGTTAAACATTTGTGTATTATTTATGTCATATGCTAGAAAACAAAGACTGCTATGTCTTGCTATCTCTTGTAATCTATCAGTTTTATTGATAGGATTTATCTGACTGGACACTATAGCTTTCACAAAGGAACATGTATCTGAAAATATATATCATTTCTGTGTCCTCAGAGACCCATACATTTTTGTCCTCAAGTGCAATAATGACATTGTTATAGAACAGATGTGTGGCATCGGCGGAGACAAATGTTTATATGACTTAGTTTCTGTAACCTTGTCCAGTGGTATCTTTATTACTAATTGTACATGTGTATGTATCTAGAGTGATTTTTTTATTGACTCTTAAAAATTTTTAAAAACTTTTAAATTGAAATATAGTTGATTTACATTGTTTTGGGTGTACAGCAAAGTGAATCAGCCATACACATATGTATATATCTATTTTTCAAATTCTTTTCCAATATAGGTTATTACAAGATATTGAATATAGTTCCCATTACTGTATAGTCAGCCCTTGTTTATCTATTTTATATAAAGTATTATATATTTATCTATCTATTTTATCTATTTTTATCTATTTTATATAAAGTATTTATCTATTTTATATAAAGTATAATCCCAAATTCCTAATTTATCCCTCTCCACCTTTCCCCTTTGGTAACCATAAGTTTCTGTGTCTGTGAGTCTGTTTCTGTTTTATAAATAAGTTCATTTGTATCATTTTTTTAGATTCCACATATAAGTGGTATCTTGTTTGTCTTTGTCTGACTTCACTTAGTATGATAATCTCTAGGTCCATCCATGTTGCTGCAAATGGCATTATTTCATTTGATTTTATGGCTGAGTAGTATTATTTGGAGTGATCTTTAAGCATTGTATAAATTGAAAGTAAAAGAAGGAAACCAATTGTTGGCTAGTTTCAAACACTACAGCAGAACAGTAACCCTAGTTGTGAAATGGTCCCTGGTTGTTTTATATAATGCTTGAAGTTCTAGCTATGATGTTTAAACTCTTGACCAGTTGAGTAATTATTACACAACTATGGATAAATATAAAAATCAGAAGCTTAAATTTTCTTTTGATATTAAGCTATTAGGTATAGCGTCTGATGGCTTTTCAAAGGGCTAAGTAATTATCCTGCACATGAAATTGTACTAGCTTGACTCCTTAGATTCTCTGTCTTCTGTTATTTAATGAGTTTCTACTTGGTGGATTGATCTGGGACTTCCCAAGAATGCTTAGAATGGGCTGATTAACAGAGTACTTCATTTTAAATGCTCTCTGTGCCCGAATTAGATGGTTTTAGGGTTTAGCACCCTAACAGTAGCTGAGAAATAAAAACAAACAGGATAGGAAAACACTGCCATTGTAGAGTGGTATTACAGCGTGTTCCCTAAGAAGACAGACCCAAGGAAGCCATACAATTCCTATTTTCTATTTTCTTCTTCGGTGTAACTGTTGAAACAAGTGCTCCTTCAGGGAGCCACACATAAGTTGGAATCAGGCTTTTTTGTATCCCTTATCAACCTGTAATCTTTTGATTGTTGCCTATTTTTCACCAGTGAAGAAACAGTAATCCACGCTAGTTTTTCTCTCCTAATCACAGACTCACAGAGCTAGGGCTCTCTGAGCTGTTAATTCCCTCTTAGAGGCCTAACAGAGTGGAAAGTAAATAAGGACCAAATTTGCAACCTTCAACATTGCTAATTTCCTCTGATGTCAGAATACTTAAATAGGCAGGAACTGGGAATTATTTGATCAAAACCTGCTTTTAATCTAATGCATGCAGCAGGGCTGTGTCTGGAATGATCTGCAAAACGACAGGAGTCCCAAGAGAGCTTTATGGAAGGTTTCCTCTTTCAGAAACAGTAGGTTCCTCATTGTAAACTCTTGGGTTGGCTGTGCTGATGGAGCAAATTCATAAAGAGTAGTTTTCCTGCTTTTTAAATTTTATTTTATTTGGCCAGCTATTGCTGACCGGATGTGAATAGTTTTCTTTGGCTTTCTTTTTGCCCAGTTTTTAATTGGCTAAATGCCTTGATATCATTTTAGTTTTACTAGGAAATGAGTTAGTAAAGGGTTAGCATTGGGGAGAAGAGAGAAAGAGAAAGGGCAAAGCATTGTCTGACTTCACACACATTCCTTTATTACTACTGGTTTAAGAAAGTGAAAACACAAAGAACAAAAGGCCGAAGCACATTAGATTATATAGATTATAAAGGCATTTTTCTACAGTATCTGTTAAGAGACATTAGTGTCAAGGATTGTTAAGTAAATAATTTACTAATTTGGAGATATACAAATAAAGGAAACTCACTTTGTTCTTTAATTTTACTCAGAACTGTGTGGATCCTTAAAGGTAGCATATTTTTGACAGAGCGTAAATAAAGGGATAGCACTTTTATTAACTTCATAGGTGAAATATAATTTCATGATTAGTTTTTGTAAAATGTTATCCATCTAATTAGATATCATTGTGGATACTTATTAATACTAATTCAGTTTTAAAGGCTGTTAAAAGACAGTGTACTTTGATTTGTAACCGTAGATCAATACTGCTTATATTTTTATTGGGAATAGATTTCTTTAAGTTAAAAAGGAAAGATTTAAAAAAGAGTTTAAGTGCCTTTCAACAGCAAGTAAACATCTCTGCAGTTTTCCTACGTTTTTCACATCTGATCATAAATACTGCTCCCCACATAAAGTAATTCAGAAGCCACGGCTTAAAAATAAATGATAAACACTGATGCTTTGCATAAATAAATATATGCTAAGAAGAACATGCCACTAGAGCTAGCATTTGACTCCTTGGGTGACGATGAATTTCAGAGCCTGTTATTTGTCATGCGGAAGCCTGTCGGGTGATGATTCTTTTTAGTGGTGTATCCGTCCAAACATATTTCACCGCGCCATGTGCACTGGAGTTCTCTGGCGGGTGTGCTGGCTGTGGGTGCCCCCGCTCCCGTTCGCTCGCCTTCTTTCTTGCCCTGGCTCTCTCGCCTCCCCCTGCCTGCGGCTCCCTCGGTGCTCCTGTCGGCTCACGCCCCCCTCCTCTGTCTCCAGCTGGCAGCGGCGGGGGCTGCGCTGCCTCCCGGACCTCGGGACCTGCTCCGTCAGCTGGGGCCCCCTGCGGACGGCTGCCTCCCTCGCCTGTAGGACCTGCCACTCTGCGCGGAATGGCAGCGGCAGCAGCATCCCCGCCAGTGGCGGTGGCGGCGGCAGCCACGGCCACCGCAGAAGCTATTGTTCCCTGGTGTTAAACGCGCTTTCCCTCCTTTTCATCTGACAAGAACAATAGCGGGGAGAGCTTTGCGTTCTGTACTTGGGAAGACATTCCGAGGGCAAAGGAACATTCCCTGCCAACCGCGTCCCGGACCTGGACCCTGGAGCGGCTGCGGGCGGCATGGGGCTGCAAGCGAGGCGCACGACGTCCCGGAGCCCCGACGCTGCGGGCCCGCGCCCGGCCGTCCTGCCGCTGCTGCTGCCGCTGCTGCTGCCGCTGCCGCTGCTGCTGTGCCTGGGCGCCTGTGGGGCTGCGGCGCCGGGCGCGGCGGAGGCACCCACCCTCTATCTGTGGAAGACCGGTAAGTGGGACGGAGTTCCCCCTGCTTCCCATCTTCCCATCTGGGTCCACATTACGAAACTGCTGGGCTTCAGGAGGGACCCCTGTGCTTCTGATGACCGGGGGGTACTGGGACCCTAAGGTAAAAAAGTACAATTCTTAGGAAGCAAATTAGGTCATGGCCGATGCTGTTAGAAAGAAAAACCTAACAACTAAAAAGCATTAGTGAGTCACTGGACTATTTCTTTCACAGCTCCGTAGTTAATGAGGGCAACCAACGTTGCGCTTTCCTAATTACGTGCAATATTTTTAACCTCTGCGTTCTCATTCTACTAGGACTTTCTTAAATATATTTCTAGCAAAGAGCAAGCAAACATTTTAACTCCGGTCTTTATTCTGTGTTTAGGCAAACAGTTCACTCTGTGCCATGATATATATGGATATAGAGTTACATTTAAGGTACAGCTTATGTGGGACACGTGGAAACAAGCCAAGTGAGGGCAGTTCTGACAGTTGAAGGCAAATGGGGCTGCAGTGAGCTGACTGAGACCTTGTGAATCTCGATTCTTAATGAGCGAATTGAGGGATTTTTAAAGTGTACAATTGTTAGGATGTTTAGGTTTTAACTTCTCCTGCCTTGAAAAAGTTTTTGCTTTGTTTTCAACCAGCCAACAAAAGCAGCAACTAATTGTCCCTCAGAATCTCCCAGCGAAGTGCTGACTAGAGGTCCTGGTGTGAGGCAGTGACAGGCAGGAAAACAATACCAAATGAGGAATTCCCACTCCCTCTCCTGAGGCTCCTTTCTCCTCTAAAGGACACTGAGAATTCTTCAGCAGACCTGAAACTTCGGGTTTATAAGAAGAAAGTGGGAAACATTATTCTTACTGCTTAGTGCTAGGAATGAATTAAGAGTTTCTTGGCAATGACTAGACATTACGAGAAGGATGCAGTAGACAGGAGGGAAAGTATATATTGGTCATGGGATCACAAACAAGTTACAGTGAGTGTGTCTCTTTCCTGGCTTCAGCTGTCTATAGTCCCCCATGCAGAGACAGATCAGCCTACTCTACAATTACACTGATACCCTGAATTTTTAAAGAAGTTGCATCTATCTAACAACTTAGTGAGGAGATTGAATAGAAACTTATTTAAAGCCAGAGTATAGAATTTGCCTCAGAATCTTGCATGAAATAACACACATAAACACACGTTTAGAAAAGCCATTTGGATGTTAGTGTTAGCCATTCTTGTTACCACTTGCAGTTTAAAGATCAGTTGATTAGGGGATGCAGATGAAATCAAATTGATTTTTTCAATTTAAAATAAAGAAGATCTCTAATTTAGCTGAAGCCATGGTTTTAATTTTCAGAAGCTCAGTCATAACAAACACTAGTCAAACTATAATTTACCATTAAATGGTGTTATTTGGATGCTCGGTAAGAGCTTCTCAAGTAAGTAAGTGTTGGACAAAATAGTACTTGCCCTGTTGAAATTTGTACTGTTAAAGTAACAAGAGCCAAGCAGTAATTCAGATCAAAGAAGAGGCTAGGCAACGTTCACTGTGCAGCATCTGAGGTGCCAATACATGTCAATATAAATGTCATGGTGGCAACTTAAGCCAATAAACAGTTTAAGATAGTGGAAAGCTCTCAGAAGCAAGGATATGGAGACCTTGGTTCCAGTGCCAGTTCCAGCTCTTGCTAGCTCTAGGAATGTTGGCATGTCACTTAACTTTTGACCCCCAGTTTATTCAGCTGCCTGTAAATGGGACCTTCTCCTGACTATTCGTAGTATTATGAAGATCAAATAAGTGAGTGATGAGAAAGTAATCTGTAAACTTCAAAGTTATGTGCATGTACAAATATAAGGTAGTATGATGAGAATAATGTAATCTCTTTGATGGTGAGCCTTGGTTTGGTGAAAAAAATGGTGAATTAGGAGAGCAAAATAATGACCTCTTTATTTTTTTCCAGAGGGAAAGGAGACTTCACCATATCTATAAAGGAACTGAGAATAGTTATTGGAGGAAATAGGGAATATTTAAAGGAGAGGAATACACTGTAAATGAAGATATAGGGATGACAGAATCATACGTGTTCCTCATTTGATGAAAATAAAGAGGCAGGCAGTGATTTGAGAGAGAAAATGAGGTGAAACAGTCCAAGATTCTAGTGGGATAAGCTTGGTCTTGGTAGAGCAGATTATTTGGAATCACATTATTGGTGAGATCATTGAGTTAAAGTGATGTAGTGAAAGGTACACTGGATGAGGAGCTAAGAGAGGAACTGTAACACTGTGTGTGTCACTAACGAGCTTTAGAATGTTAGCTAGGTCATTTAACTACTTTAGTTCTTGGTTTCCTATTTTGTGATATTCATTGATTAGAAAAGATGATATTTAAAGGCCTTTTCAGCCCTAAAGTATGTGCACATATGCACATACATACACCATAAACATACATGTATGCATCTATACACATACATAGTATATTAACGTATATATACATATATATGTACATAATATATATGAACGTTTAATGCGTAAGGTATATTGTATGAATGTTTCATTAAGTCAGTCACAACAAAGAGTTGTTGAGGACTCACTGTGTGAATTATTTGAAGTCATTGTGGTAGAGGCTGGCTAGGGTTTTGTTGTCCCTGCCCCCAAGAAAGTTACAGTTGAACAATACACAACAATTACAACATGGTATACCATACTCATGAACAAAACACTGTGAGAGCAGAGAAGTTGTGTAGCTGATAGAGAGAAAAAATAAAAAGACAAGGCATGACAATATTCCTAGGTCTTAGAAGTACTGCAGCGCAAGTCCAGAATATGTGGTGGGAATGAAGGGATGTAGTGCTAATGAGATGAGTTGGGCCAGATTGTAAGAAGACCTTCACACTATGGTAAAGATGTTAGAGTGTAACCTATAAGCAGGTGCAAGCCATTATAACCTTAGAGCAGAGGATTGATATATTCTTCACCCAGAAGGGAGAAAGGTAAGTTAAGAGGCCGGGAGGTCAGTGAGGAGAGGGACTGAGAGACAAAGGGGAACAAACCACTTATAGTGAAGGATGAGTAGAGGAGGGCTGGGGGCACATGGCAGAAGTGTTAGCTCAGGTTTGGAGTGCAGGGGACACAGTGTCTGCCAAGGAGAGGTGGAAGTAATGCTATCTGCATCATGTCTGCACACAGTTACTTGATTGAGACAGAGGATATGAAAGAAGGAAGAACAGTGTTCTTGTGGTTGGGGAAGAAAGAATACCAGTTTAGTTCTCAGTATCAGATATACTGAACTTGAGGTAGCAGTAATTCAGTCAGCTAATAGAGGAATTAGTGAATGGGTGAGCAGTTTAGGAGAAAGTGTTAGGCTGAAGGTATAGGCTTGGAACTCAATACATATATAATATTTCAAGGCATGGTATTGGGAGGGATCATTAAAACAACAACAGTATTGAAAAGAGGGGCCAGAATACTTCACAGAGAATATTGAGATTTAAGAGTCAGTATGGGAGAGAAACTAGTGAAAGAGCCTGAGAAAGTATGGTCAGAACAGGTCCAGAGAAAATGCCAGTAGTGCTAAATGAAGAAGATATCTTATGAAGGGGATGGGGGCAAAAAGTATAAAACATTTCCAAGAGTCTGGAAAGGGGTTATGAAATATTTCAGAAAAGATCAAGTAAGAGGAGGAACTGGTAAGATAATTAACACTGTTTTGGGAAAAGACATTTTCAGTAGAGTGATAGAGCTAGAAACTTAGTTGAATAATAAACCAGATAGTGGAGAAGTTATAGTATTGATAAAGTAAATAAGCAAGTGGTATTTAAGTCCTTCTACTACACTGTTGTTTTTCAACAGAGAAAAAACCAAAATATAAGATATTAAAATATAAAAGTTAATGTTTCAACAGTTTTGTGCCATAGTCATTTGAAAGGTAACTTTGTTTGAATACTTGAAAAATATATTTCATACCTGCAGAGTTAAAGCAGTTATATTATTGGAAGATGAATAATTACTGTTACTGGTGAGTGTTAGACAGTTCTCCACTTTTTAATATTCTTGAATACGGAATTGTTTCAATAATAATTATGGCTAATTATATTCACCTAGCAATTCCAAATGAAGTGCATTGAACAAAATGTGATTGAACATGAGTCAGACAGAAGATAGTGAATACAACCAACTTTTATCAACTTAGGCCGTAGAGATACATTTTCAAAAGGTCTTAATGAAATAGTTGAATTTATTTTTATAATAATGAAATTACACTAAAATCCAAGAAGGATACACAGTAGCCATTTTTTCAGCATCAGGTGGTACTTACAGTTGAGTTTTGTCTTAAGGAAATTACTTCTCACATTAAACACTTTTGACCAGGGTGCATGCATTGCAAGACAGTGCTGTTGACAGTCACTGTGTCCTTTACATAGTTAATTGCACATAAAATAATACTTTGTTTCCTCAGTTTAAAATAAAAACAAGTGTTTTCTTTTTCTTTCATGTACTTATACTAATATAAAATATTCTGCAATGTACATGGAAACATATCCATCCTAATCCTGCCATTCATTAAATAACAAAGGAGAGAGGGGTGTTGTACCAGGTAGTAGTAACATAAGGGTGGCATTATCCTTAAAAAAGTGTTTTGCATTTCAGTTGTGCTTACAATTTGTCTTAATTTGGAACGTGACACAGGTTGCTCATTAAATGAAGAATAGAGATGGAGCAGAGATAGGGATGGACAGAGTGTGGGCGTCAGTGTCAATTAATCTGGAACATGGATTGAAATATTTTATCCATGGGACCTATGAAATTATTTCATCTCCCTGAATCTTTTTCTTTCATCTCCAGTATGGATAAATATTACGTATCCTGTAGGGGTTTTCTGAGGTTTAAATATGGTAACATATGTATATATTAGTAGAGTGCTTGAACGTATTAGGACTTCAATAAATGGTAGGTTATATTATTGCTATTATTCTCTTATATAATAGAATGGTTACTTAATTTTATGACCTGGAACAAGGCTAGTAACTTCAGCTTTCTCTAACGCATCTTTTTTGGTAAATGCACTAGAAATTACAAATTGATCTAGTTACAGGGCTACATATTCCCACAAGTTATAAGGGAGGCAGCATTGTGGAATGGAAGGAACATGGACTTGGGGATCACTATTTAAATTTTGCCTCTACCTGACTGGTCAAGTTACTTAAACTCTCTGATTTTGTTTTCTCACCTTAGAATGGTGACAGAAGTTCTGAAGTGAGAGGGTATTTGTGAAGTTTTAACAGGTAGTAAATAGAAAGGGTCTAGCACAGTACCTTAAATATAGTAAACATTAAAAAAAATTAGTTCTCTTCCCATTCTTTACCTTTTCCTCTCCTAAAAATGACATATCTTGAAGGAATTTTAATGATCCAATACATTTATCTGTTTTCTCCAACTAAGGGACACCAGGACAAACAAATAAAACAAGTCTAGAAAGAGATGTTATTTTACTGTAGGCTTGTCTTTTCTTATTAGTTTGGCACTTATATGTAGACAGCATGGATCACAGACCATCAAAATATTTTGAGCACAAATTCAGGGTGAATTATATAAATAGATATTTTTGTACTTCATTTTGTTTAGTGTCTCGGGATTTCTCGGGAACCTGAAATTTCACATTCTTGCAGTTAACATTGTCACCAGTGCCTTCCAAATTAAATATTTTCACAGTAGAACTGTTTGTGGTTTATGATTTGTTTAACATCTTAGGTGATTATTTAAATAAATAAATAAACTAACTACAGTTTATGTCTTGTTTTCCTACCCTTCTTTCTTAGCATACATAGCACAGTTAGTACTCAGAATTCTTTAAGAGCTTATTGGTTATTTGGTCCAAAAAGTCAAGTGCTCAGGTGGTTTTATGAAGCTTTAATAGCTCAGTGGACTGTGGTAACAGGGGTCACTCCTTATGCAAATTATAGGTAGCTGCCTGGTTTGCAAAATAATGAGGGCCCCAGTCAGGACTGGCATTAAGAGTGCTGTAGAGCATCACATACCCAGGTCTCTTCCTACCTTTTATTGTTATATAAAGAACTGGTGGTGGGATGAGATGCTGACGTTCTGATTAGGTTATTGGAGAAGTGTGATATGCTTTGGATCCTTTTAGGAGGAAATGAAGCCTCTTAGCCTCTGATTTAAGTTCGAATGGTGACACTGGACAGTGGATCTCTCTGGGAAGCGGAAAGTGGAAGCCTCTAGGCTTCCGAATATGAAGGCACATTAGAGTGGCCCTTAATGACAGAAGCCCTGGGGAAGTGGCATCCAGGAAAACATATCTTTCCTATCACAAGAGCATCATAGAGTGTGAGTTAGAGGTTCCAGTGGGTCATAAGGTAGAGATTTTTTCTGATTTCCTTCATCAGAACTTTACACTTGACACTTTAGAATGCATTAAAATGATGAAGAAAATACAGGCATTTGCATTTAATCCCCAGGTACTGAAGCAGCAAGAAAAGTACTTCTATTTGGAGGAAGAGACACAACAATTAAAAACAAACCAATAAGGAAAGAGTGGGGGAAACCTGGTAGTAATTAAAACAGTTGATGCCAAAAGTAATTATTGCTTCCAGTATGTCATTGGACCTAACCAAAAGGATGTCCTCTCATCTTCCAGAAGAACTAGTGAGCTAATTGGTGTTTTCCATAATTTACCATGTGAAATCATAATATTTGGGATATCATTTTTACTGATTCTATATTATTGTATCAAAGTTACACTATGAGAAAAGAAATGAAATAGGGGCAGATGGGGGAAAATCACAATTACACCCCTTTATAAGGATAATAATTTTATTATTTAAAAAATTTATATTTGAAAATAATAATTTTCAAATGGCACATGTAATAAATTTCAGTGGGGCTCGTGTTCCAGGAGCCATCAGAGAGAGATGGTCCACATAGAGTGACATCAGTAAATTCAGGAGAAGCTATGCATGACTGCTAAAACTTGAAAAGAAAGTAAGACAAGAAAGTAAGACATTATAAGAGAGAGCAACAAAACAAGGAGAGAAAAAAATGGGCAAATCATCTGCATTCCTTTAAAAATTATTTTTAATAGGCTTTATTTTTGAGCAATTTTAGGTTTATAAAAAATTAAGCAAAAAGTACAGAGTTCCCATGTACCGCCTCATTCTCTCCCCAATTCTCCCTATTATTAACGTCTTACATTAGTGTGGTACATTTATTACAACTGATGAGCCAATATTGATACATCATTATTAATTAAAGTCCATAGTTTATATTAAGGTTCAGTTTATATTAGGGTTCACTCTAATGTACATTGGGTGGTTTTGGACAAATACATAGTGACATATATCCACCAATACATGTGTCGACCATTTCAGTGCCATACAAAGTAGTTTCACTGCCCTAAAAATCCTCTGTGCTTCATCTGTTCATCCCTACATCTCTCCCTTTCTCCCCCCAAATCTCTGGTAACCACTAATCTTTTTATTGTCTCCATACTTGTGCTTTTTGAGAATGTCATACAGTTGGAATCATACAGTATGTAGCTTTTTCACATTGGCTTCGTTCTCACTCAGTAATGTGCATTTAAGTTCCTCCATGTATTTTCATGGCTTGATAGCTCATTTATTTTTATCACTGAATAATATTCCATTGTATGAATGTAGCACAGTTTATCCATTTACCTATTGAAGGACGTCTGGTTGCTTCCAAGTTTTGGCAATTGTGAATAAAGCTGCTATAAACATTCATGTGCAGGTTTTCGTGTGGACCTATGTTTTCAGCTCTTTTGGGTAAATGCCAAGGAGTGTGATCGCTGGATCATATGGTAAGAGTATGTTTAGTTTGTAAGGAATTGCCAAACCGTCTTGCTAACTGTACCATTTTGCGTTCCTGCCAGCAATGAGTGAAAATTCCTATAGCTCTACATCCTTGCTAATGTTGTCGTGTTTTGAATTTTAGCTGTTTTAATAGGCATGCAGTTTTATTTTGTTGTTTTAATTTGCTATTCCCTAGTGACATACGATATTGAGCATCATCTTTTTATCTGCTTATTTGTCATCTGTATGCCTTCTCTGGTAGGGGATCTGCATCCTTTTCATCATATAAATAAGAGTAGTAAGAGCCAGTAGAACTCTTTTGTGACAGAGTTCAAAGTCTCAATTCAGCCTGTGCTGCACATACTCCACCTCTTGTTGTTCTGTTCATGTGACCCACACTAAGCACATTTGTTTATATAAAGAGAAAACACACGTGGGAATTAAGTAAAGAATAAATGGAGATGGGTGTACACTCGGTCTAGTTTGTTCTACCTTGAGGGAAAACCCTTGGGAGAGAGTTTGGAAGTGCCTTGAAAGGGAAGAAAATGAACTGATATATTAAAGGTTAAATTGGACCTGCAAGCTTGTGAGATTTTCAAGTACACTATGAATGTGCTGTATCTCTAGCTGCCTCTGGTCTGGTTAATAAATCACGTACATAGCTACATATTCACTTTTCCTTGTTCTTGCATGGAGGAAGCCATGGGCTGGCAGAAAGTCAAGGTGCAATATCCTTCTGAACTTCTGGGAAACAGTGGAGGTCCACTATTCTGAACCTCTGGTAAATTGACCTGGGAACCAAGTTGTCAAGGCAGCCTGCTATTCAGGTTGCTCCCACAGGACTTGCTATGAACACAAAGTGCTGAGTACCCCCAAAATGGGGGTAGTAAGACAATGACTTAGAAGTGGATAGTTTATGTGCATGGGGGTAGAAATATAGCACACGATGTTGCTCTATTGAGAGAGCTTGATAGAAAATCAGTTTTCCCTAGCAAATGTATCAGGCACAGGCATGGATTATGTGGTTGCAATAATTTAACTTATGGTATATGGCCAATGCAAGGCTTTCTAATGGTGCCACACAGTCTGGATAAAAAGTTATCCCTTGGATTATTATAGCAGCAATAGAATATTCTGAGTATTGTAGATGGATATGTTTGCAAATATGTTCTATAATGTGCCTGCTAGAGAATGGCATCAGACCACAGATAGTGCCTCTTTGGGTTCCATATTTAAAGATAATTTTGGTCTTCTCTACCAAAATCAGAGAGTGCAACTGTAAATGTCAGTGGGACCCGCTGTATTCCGGTACTTCCCCTTCACAGTGAGAGTGCGTGCAGAGAGTTGAACGAACCTATAGCTTGAAATGAAAGAGACACTGATTGCTCAGGAGTTAAATAAATATATATTTGTATGCATTTGCGTGTGTATGTAATAAATAAAAGGCGATGTTCAAGAAGAGACGTTTGAGCCAAACATGAATCTTGACCTAATTTTATAATTTTTTAAGAATGTGATCTCTAATCTCTCTGTGTCTCATGTTCCTTAGACATACCATAGGTAAGATGTTAGTACCTACCTTTTCAGGTTATTTTAAAGATAACTTGAGAGAAACCTGTAAAGTACTTAGATGATGCCTGGCACACATCAGTGCTCGTAAATGTCCTCTCTTACTTGGTGTGATCCTGGTGTGAGCTGTGAATGCCTTCTTTCTGGGATGGAGTTTGTTTCCTGGATCTGTCTGGATCCTTTCCTTCGTTTTGATTCTTCTTTCTTCTTGGATCTGCATTTGCATCTCAAGCTTCTCTGCAACTGACGTTGCTCTGCTTTCTACCTGCTGTCAGAGCCACCAGCATAGTTGCAAAGCCCTTAGCTTTGCTGTTTGCAGAGTTGTTCAAAGTAGTTTTAAAACAGACATTCTGCCTTAGTGTTTCATTCTTACTTGTGATGGTGCATATCTTTGCCATGCAAGGAATGCTGGAGGTGTGACTCTTTAAGTGGGACGATGTGTTCCAAAATTCCTTTGTGTGGAAACACCTAAGAATGTTCTTGGCAAGATTTTCCTGGTCTGTGATGCTGAGTGAAAGGGTGTAGGGAATGTACAGTGAATGCTGAGGCTTCCTCTCTCAAAGTCCTCTTTCCTCTCCTATAGTATGTTTTCTATTTCTCTCTCTCCCTCCCTCCCTCTGTATGTAAATGAACGTGCACATGTCATGTATATGCTCTGTATATGTACATGCACATCTCATATATATAAATATCCTACTTACACACCTCAATATATGTGGCTCAGAGTCTTTTGAAGGAAATTAAAATGTTTCTCAACTTGGAGGAGAGATGATTATTCAACATTTTAATGCCCATTACAACTCATTTATCTGTATATTCTCTAAAATTTTCTAGCATTTATAAAATTATGGTAGAATTACAATAACAATATAAGACACCATTACAAGCATACATATACATGCATACATACCTAGATACATAAATGCATACAACATACATGCACATGCAAATAGCACAGTTATTTATGGTTAAATGACTACGCAGAACTTCACAATTTATCTGGTATTGTGGAAATTTTTATACCTCCTCACATGTGTTTTATACCTGGTATTTATAGAGGTGAGTTTTAAAAATGTGTGCAATTACTAATACTTTTCACTAAAATATTAATTATACAAAATTTATGTTAAAATTTTATTTTAGAAATTTTTATGCCAATACAGCATTCATCAAGAGCCTAGTCATATAAAAGATCTTATTGTACAAGTCCTTGCATTACCTCCCACTAACTTATAGCTTTTATTTTAAGATCCTTTTTATGCCTAACCATCTTTCTGTGTTTGATCCTCTGGTGCCTGAACAGTCTTCAAACTGCAGTCCCTGCACAAATTTCCAAGAAGTACTTCTCTTCTAATAGCACTGCCTGCCAGCATGTCCGAGAACACCATTTATATAAAATATTAACTTGTAAATAGTTTACATTGATTGTGATATCATTAAGGCAGTACAGATAACAGACCCAGGTGGAATGATCTGGATTAACTATTGCTTTATTCTGTATGTGTGTGTATATAATATATATGTTATATCCAATGTATTTTTTTCTATGGGAAATATAGTTTACTCAGAGCCACTACATCATGCAACTTCAGGGACTCCAGTCACAGTAAAAAAAAAAAAAAAAAAAAATTGGGTAACCTTTTTCTTCATCAGTTTGTATCGATCAGTTTCAATTAAGTAAAACTGGCAAGTGCTTAATGCCTGTTTTATGTCAAGCTAGGTGCTGGGGGCAAACATAACCAGCACATGGACCCATCCCTTCTGAAGTCCCCTATCATGGGTAAATAAGTAATTATTGGTTAGTGAACTTATTACAAAAACAGAAACCTATATAGATAGATGTAGATTGAGAAGGGGGTGATTATCTTGCAGAAGGAGACAGGGAAGGGAAGATTTCATAATACACAAGTTTGAAAAATAAACCATTTACAAAAGGGACAAAGGCTCTAGAGAGACAGAATTCCAGGCACAGAGGAACAGTTGTGAAGAAATTAAATGACATGCGTGTCCAGGGGCAGCGAGAAGTTCTGAGGCACGAGGAGCAAGCAGGGAGTGAGCTGGGTGTGTCTGGAGAAGGGCGTGTGTGGACTAGCGTGAGCAGGCAGTCCTACGGAGCTTAGCCTTTGTTAGCTGTTGTTTGACTTACGGAATCTAGGAGCCTAACTCTATTTGGATGGATAAAATATTACTAAGAATAAAAGAATATATTTGCAAATATGAAGCCATATGTGAATTTACGAATTTTAGCAGATTGTTGATTGTATAAGTAAATCGTTAAGTAAACTGTTCTCCTTGCAAACTTTCTATGAGCAATGCTGTCTTTAAGTAATGCTGATTAAAGACAGTTATTTCAAGAGTGGAGACCCTTTCAGGTTTATATATAAGGGTGATTTGATATTTTTTCCTCTACACTTTTGATTAGACCAATGTTGAAATGAGTAAACCTGAAATCTATGTACTATTTCTCTGGTGGGGTCAGTGACAGAGAATATAAATGAGTGAAGTGGACCAGCCATAGGGTAAAGACTGGTTGAACTCACTCTTCTCTATGGGGACTTGGTTAATTAAAGAAGCTGTGCCACTCCTCACCCTGCTGAGGGTGTGTTATTTGCCATAATTTAGAGATGGGGTTCCATTAAAAAAAAACTCTCAGGGCTTCCCTGGTGGCGCAGTGGTTGAGAATCTGCCTGCTAATGCAGGGGACACGGGTTTGAGCCCTGGTCTGGGAGGATCCCACATGCCGCGGAGCAACTAGGCTCGTGAGCCACAATTACTGAGCCTGCGCGTCTGGAGCCTGTGCTCCACAGCAAGAGAGGCCATGATAGTGAGAGGCCCGCACACCGCGATGAAGAGTGGCCCCCACTTGCCACAACTAGAGAAAGCCCTCGCACAGAAACGAAGACCCAACACAGCAAAAATAAATAAATAAACAAACTCCTACCCCCAACATCTAAAAAAAAAAAAAAAAAATCTCATAAGGGACAACATTGTCTGCCAAATACAGTGTCTAGTGAGCCAGAGTTGGATTATGGGGTAGTAGTTCACAACCTTTGCTTGACCATCATATCAGGTCTTTAAAAATCTGAAGCTTAAATATAGGATGGAAAAGATAATTTAAAAATACTTTTTTGAGTTTGAGAGAATGACTTACATGAGAATATATGAAACTCCAAAATCAAGGTATCTGAACAGTCCCACTTCCAGCCAGCATCAGTATTTCCCTCCACATTAGATGCTGTGCTTCATTTGTTCTCATAAGTTAATAGGCCCTATGGCATGAGAGGAGCCAGTTGGAGCAAGGCATCTGCTGCCTTGAGCTGGTGTGTATAATCACAGAAATGCAGTGAAGATCATAGGGTTCAATCACTCTATAAAACAGCTTCTTCTGACAGTTTGCAGTGGTGACTACACACCACTAATGGGAGAGTCACCAGACTGGATTTGGATTTATGGAATCACATAATTCATAAGGAAAGCTTTGAGTGCTGCTAAGATACATTTCTCTCCCTCTCTCTTACTGCAAGGTTTAATATAACTTCTTCAGTTCCCTTGGCTTGTTTTATATGAGAACTGGCTTTGAACTGGCTTCAGCTGTGAAAATTCCACAGGAAGAGAATAAATATTGTAGAGCAGACAAGGTGGTCTTTGAACCGTGGTTGATCAAGCACTGCAGCAGCATGGGCATCGTGATGTCCCAAATCGTGATGAAAGTTTTCAGAGCTTTCAAGATCATTCTTCTCAAAGTAACTTTCTCTCTTGATAGAATAATCCACAAGCTAAATCAATTTGATTATTTAATGAAAGATAGGAAAAATAGAGGGAAGAGTGATTCTCATACTGTGTCATTATAGGCAAGATGAATCACCTTTACTGGCCATATGCTGAGTAGTAGAATTGCTGTCACAGCCATTTTTAACAGCTTTACTGGATGTAAATCAGATACCATGCAATTCACCCTTTTAATGTGTACAATTCAGTATATTCACAGAGTTGTGTATCCATCACTACAATCAGTTTAGAGCATTTTCATTGCTCCACAAAGAAACCCTGTACCCCTTAGCCATTGCTCTCAAACTCCATGCTTTCTGTCAGGCCCAGCCCTAGGCAAGTACTAGTCTACTTTCCATCTCTATAGATTTGCCTCTTCTGGACACTTC
Source organism: Delphinapterus leucas (assembly GCF_059928025.1). Taxonomy (NCBI): domain Eukaryota; kingdom Metazoa; phylum Chordata; class Mammalia; order Artiodactyla; family Monodontidae; genus Delphinapterus; species Delphinapterus leucas. The sequence goes on along the minus strand of NC_143137.1, from coordinate 64,819,083 downwards.
ATATAAATAGAATCATGCCTTACGTGGTCTTCTGAGACTGGGTTCTTTTACTTCGCATATTTTCATGGTTCGTTCATGTTATAGCATGTAGCAGTACTTCATTTATTTTTATGCTGAATAATATTCCATTTGTATGGATGTACCACATTTTTAAAATCCATTCATCAGTTGATAGATATTTGGGTTGTGTCCACTTTTGGGCTATAATGCTATGAACATTCATGTACAGGTTTTGGTGTGGACATGTATTTCCATTTCTCTTGAATATATACTTAGGAGTTGAATAGCTGGGTCTTATGAGAACTATGTTTAATCATCTGAGGAACTGCCAGACTGTTTGAGACATAGTTTTTTGAACTCAGCACAGCACAATATATATTGTGTTTTCCGAGAACTTCAATTATGATATAATTATCATTTGAGAAATTACATTAAAACTCCAGTAAAAATATCTTGTGTAATTAGAAGGAAAGTAGTTGTGAAATATAGGAAAGTGCTGTAGGGAACCTATTTCATAAGAATAAAAGCACATTTAGGAGGAAGATCTTGAATACACTTGATAGGATGCCTAGAAGAAGCTTCTTTTGGGTTTTTAATCTGATCATATAGTGAAGCTTCAGTAAAGAAAAAAAGTAGTTGGGATGGGAGAGGTGTGATGACTTAAAGAATGAGTGGATTACTTAATCACATGTATTTAAAACGCACAGAAAATCCTACGTGATACTAATGAAAAATTTAAATGTTAATGCATTTTAGAAGTTGCCCATTTGGTTTCTACAAGTTAGTGTATGTAATAACAATACCTGCTTGTATTTTCATGGTACTGTACAGTTCTCTAAGCTCTCATACTCACGTGTTCTTTTACTGATTCTCACAGTTTCTTCATTAATGTAGGGCAGGAAGTAATGCCCTTCTCTTTTATTGAAAGAGTAAACCAAGGGACCTGAAGTCAAGTAATTTGACCCAAGCCACACTCTTAGTATAACACTAGCAGCCAGGACAAATATCTTATTGTCTTTTATGCTGTGACATACACAAAAATAAAAACTTTATACAAAACACTTTAAAATATATGCCTAATATTTTAATTGAAGAGGTGATAGGGAAAATTTTCTTGGGTTTTGTGAAGAGTAAGCTTCAAATATTTAAATTAGCATTATGTGGTATAATTACTAGGCAATAACAGAAATTTAGTTTTAACACTTTAAAACAAGCATCGGGAGATACAGTAAATGATTACAGATTTGTATTTTAGTAACTATTTTGACTATTTGGTATCTTGATTGAGCATTTGACAATGTCCTTGAGATTTCAACATTTACTCTCATAGTTTTCAGTTTTTTTTTTTTTCGGTACGGTACGCGGGCCTCTCACTGTTGTGGCCTCTCCCGTTGCGGAGCACAGGCTCCGGACACGCAGGCTCAGCGGCCATGGCTCACGGGCCCAGCCGCTGCGCGGCATGTGGGATCTTCCCGGACCGGGGCACGAACCCGCGTCCCCTGCATCGGCAGGCAGACTCTCAACCACTGCGCCACCAGGGAAGCCCAGTTTTCAGTTTTTGTGATATAAAATAATGACATGTTTTTTCTAAACAATTCATTGCCCTGTAATCAAATGTAAGCATATTCTCATATTGTTCCGTGATGCAATGAATCTTAACATTGAAAAGTATGAACTACTGCTTCAAGTCATAACTCAGTATTTAATTTCAGTATATTGATGTTGCCCTTTTCTATTCCTCTTTTTTTTTTTAGAGTGTTATTTGGATTTAGACTGTAGATTTTGTTGACAGCGTCACACAGGAGTTTATACTGAACACCATACAATGAAACATCCCAAATCTTCTTTACATCTCCCCAAATACCCCACAGAACTCTCTGTCACACACACCCCCCCCCACACACACACACCCACACACACGCATGCGCGCGCCATTACACATAATCTCCTTTCCCTCTCCTAAGTAGTCTCAAGTTTCTTTCACTCTCTCTTTAAAGTTTTCTTTACTCCTAGGCTCTTCCTATCCCTTCTCTCCCATTACTTTCCACCTATTCTGTGGTTCCTTGTAGCTTAAGGAAACCAAGCATATAGATACATTAGTGATTTGGTTTATATTATGTAAACTATCACTATAATGACCTATTATAAAAGTGTCACAGTTTGTATTTTTTCCTTAAGGAGTAAAGATTTGCCTTTAAATTTAACTTCATTTTTGTTGGCCTTAGTTTGATACAATAGAAAATAAAGTATTACACTGAAAAAAATTGGTCTGACCATCTGTGTTGTGCTTCGGTACAATATTGCACTCCACCTTTAATTTCAGGGAATCATTTTCCAAGTATATTAACTGAAGTAATTTCTTGAATAGGGATATTATTGACAATAGAAATGCTGACTTGCAGTGTGCTGCACAGGGAGACTTGCATTCCAGCTGTAGTTTTCCTTTTCTTTTCTTCTCAGAAAGAGGCGAAGTGAAAACCTGCCAGCATCATTATATTTGTCTCTAGGCAGCTAAACTATGATATATTCAGTGTGGACTACTGTATGGGATACAGCTGTGAAATGAGCTATAATTTATTATTGAAAGTAAAAGAACTAGTGTAAATTTATTCAAATGAAATTCTTTGCAAACATTACAGTAAATAGGCTTTGGAACATTCTCATTCTGTCTCTTGTACTTCGAAAATGACTTTTCTGAAGACACTATATATCTTAGGACATGTGATGAAAGAGATAAAAATTAGGGATTTTTACCCCTAAAGTGTTCAGGGATTTCATGTGGTAGGTTCAGGGATTTATGTGGTAGGTTTCTCCTATCACCAGTGTGATAGGATTTTTAACTTGAGTTCAGATCTAAGCTTATCTCTTCCTAAATATTGGACGAATATCAAAAATCGCTTTTGACAAAGTGGATGATTAGTTCCTGAATGTGTCATGAGTACATTGTAGAAGCATTTAACTCCTTAAGTATAAAGTATACAGCCAGATAGAAGTTTTACTTGGAGGAAAATGTGGACTATTCTTTCTATTTTGAAGGTCTTTACTAACTTCTGTACAGTACATGTCCTTATTTTAAGTTGTTTTATGTGTGTGTGTGTGTATTTGATAATTCTCTTGGTTAATGTGCACAGGAAATTTGGTGTCTTAAAGCCTGCTTAATGGACAGAAGAGACATTACACACAAATCACCAAGTTTTAAAATATTGTAATCCAATAAGATGTACTTAACAATAACATCATACTGCACATAATTTAATCTGTAGTTTATAGTGATGCATAAACGTCTTCAGAAGGCTGAAGTGTGCCAGTCTTCATTGTGAACAAAAATTTATTGCTGATTAGAATTATGAAGAAGTTCTGCAAGAAATTTTTCATTGGTAGGATGCTGAATTAAGCCATATTTAAGGAGTATTTTAGTCTTTCTCATTTAATTGTGTACTTTTCTTTTTTTTTTTTTTTTGCGGTACGCGGGCCTCTCACTGCTGTGGCCTCTCCCGTTGCGGAGCACAGGCTCCGGACATGCAGGGTCAGCGGCCATGGCTCACGGGCCCAGCCGCTCCGCGGCATGTGGGATCTTCCCGGACCAGGGCACGAACCCGTGTTCCCTGCATCGGCAGGCGGGCTCTCAACCACTGCGCCACCAGGGAAGCCCCTAATTGTGTACTTTTAAGACATTTAAAAGTGGCAGTATTTTTCTAAATGATTGTCTGCATTCAAAAATTTACAGAAACCTATATCATTCTACTCACATCCACACCTTTGAGAGTTGAAATTAAACCATTCTAGGGCTGTGCTAACATCTTCAATGATTGTGCCTACATGTACATGTGTGTAATATTTCTTTTATTATGTGTTGCATCATATTAATGCATCTAGGATGGACAGATAAATTTAAGCGGTAGACAAAGTGTTATTTCATCTTCCAAGTAAAGCTCTTCTCCCCCCTTCCCTGTTTTAATCTATTACAAACATGTTAGTGATATCAGCAGTAGGCGTGGTCCCCTTTGAGCCCCATTATTTACTGCACGAACATTTTCAACTCTGGTCTAGATCCTCTTCTAGCAGTGGGGAAATATAGACACACAGGACCGGTCCCTTGGTCAGTGATGAGCTCATATCTTTTAAAGAGATGCAGAAACACAACAGCCATAAATCAGTGTAAGTGGGGCTATCGAGGAGGCATGTTTGAAGTGTTCTAAGGACACCGAAGAGGGAGTGATCAGTTCATCTGGGCTGGAGAAGGGCAAGGACCAGGAGGGAAAGGCCTAATGGAGGATTTACAGTTAAGCTGGGCTTGAAAGGATGAGTAAATATCTGAGAGTTGAGAGATGAAATGATGGCATAGCATGAATGGTAGAGTCAAAAGTGTAAATTAGCCATCTAAATGGATTTTATATTGTGAATGGCTCTTTCCCTGTCTGTGAAAACTATAGTAATTCCCTGTTGGTATCCTCAATAACCTCAGTGATTCCTGTCAGTTCTGTTTCTTCCTTCATCAACCTGCCAGCTTTATGCAACAGCTGCACTTTCTACCTGGTTTCTAATTCCTTGTTTGGTCCTTATAATGTCTACTTGAATTCCAAGTTCTGACCTTAATCCTAACCAGTTACTTTTCCATGTTCTTCGGTTTCATAGTTTAAACAAATGGTCAGTTTAGTTCACCTTCCTTGTCCAGCCCACTGTTCCACAAACCCCAACTTCGACATGAACCCAGAAATATCAAATAACTGCAATTGGTTATTAGATCCAACTCCCAGCCATATTTACCTTGAACCATGTGTTACACCATTATGCTTTGGTACATATGAACGTTCTTTGGGGCTTTAGTGGGAAAACCAATGAAAATTTGTGTCAGGAAGTAAGTTGTATCTCCATTAGACCCAGGGATTAAGCAAGTGAGCAAGTTCCAGATTTACGTAAAGTAACTCATTTGTGTTTAAAGAATGTCTTAGCTCTGGCTTACTTGATGATATATTGGTGCTTACTCTAATATTCAGTGTGGTTAACTCTTAGAGCTCCCCTTCATGTAAAATGTAATTTGATGCATTTGTAAGGCTGTGATGATAAGGCTGTGAAAATCCTCCTACAGTAAGTGAGCTGTGATTTTTCTTTACCCTCATAGGCAACCACACAGAAAGGGAAGGATAGTTGTGTGTAGTAAAATGTAATATCTTATTTGAAGTTCTTGGTACATAAGCAACAGATAGCTATAACCCTACGAGTAGACGATTATGGCTTCCAAAAATTGCTCTCCTGTGAAGACTCAGCTCAGACACCATTTCCTCGTGAAGTCTTTTGTGATCTTTCTTCCTGATTTGTGGTAGCACTTTAACAGACGATACTTGATTTCCTTTTCTTTGAACCCTGTGTATGTATTACAGTATGTGCCTCCACTGAAGTACCTGTAACTTTCTTTTTGATACTTTATAGGTCTCTTACTGTTGAAATGTGAACATCTTCAGTCAGGGGTTATCTTAATCATCTTTGTTACTTTGTTACTATCACATACTAAATGTCAGTATATGGTTAATGAATGAATAAATTACTGCACCTTATTTTAGATCACATAATTTTTATATTACTTCTGTTTTACTTCATAACATTCATGGACAATTGTCTTATTTTATTAAATAACCTTAGAAAAATTGATACCTTTTAGTTGAGTATATTTTCTATTATATAATACTGGCCACTTAGGTCGTTTTCTTTTATTATGGAAAAGATGTTGTGAATTATATTTTTGTAAATACATCTCTTTTGCACATCTCTGAGTATTTCTTTATAATGCAGTCTTAGAAAGAAAGTTATTCAGTTAAAAGGATGAATTCTTTTAAGATTCTTGGTACAGATTGTCAAATTATTATAACTACTAGTAGGGAGTCGATGGTGCCTATGTCACGTGACTAAAACTGGGCATAAAAGTTTACGAACTTTTGCCAGTATGACAAATCGCAAGTCATCTATCTCAGTATTATCATTATTTGTTAATTGATAACTTTTAAATATGTTAAAATATACTATATTTTTCCATTTTGATGTATAATTATTTTGGTTGGTTTTGTTTATTTATTTTGGTTTCTTTCTGAACTATCCTGAAGTGGTTGGAGCTGGGCCCGGAGGTGTTCCAGCCTGGCATAATCAGAACCTCTCACAAGACAGAAGGAGGGTTCTGGGGAGCTGTGTATGGATAGGCAGTGAGAGGCCCTCCGGGGTACTTAGGATAGGAGAGCAGTGAGGCATTTAGAAGATGGGTATGGGGTGGGTATCAATATTGTTCTGACAGTGTATTGTTTATTGGTTATCATTCACTTTGGTATTAATTTAGAATTATTAATCCTAGTTGAGATTTGGAAAATAGGCTTAAAATGTTAGCTTTGCAAGAGACAAATCTTATTTTTTTTTGGCAAAAAAAAAAAAATAGAATTCAGGCTTGTGTATTATAGTTGTAGTGAAATATTCATTGATTTAAAACTCATGTCAGGTGATCTTTTACAGAGAGTGAACTGCTCAGACCAAGCTTTAGGTGTGATCAATCTTTTCTTAAAAAATAAAAACATACTGTATTAATTTCAGTCATAAATTACTACTGTGAATAATTTGTCACATTTAAAATGGTTTATTCAAAATAAGTTTGAGTTTAGGTGGGGCTAAAATTGCAGTGTTTAATATTATTCCAATTTCATTTATAGTTATATAAGCCTTCAAATGAAAACGATGATAAAACCAATAATGTGCTTTATATTTTTGCCGCCTTTTATATTTTCTTCCCATATCATCTGTATATTTAAGAAAGCAGACTTTATAGTAAATAATTTTGATCCTTCTTGATACCCAAAGTAAGTAGTATGTGGGAATACCTTTCTCTCAGACACTTATTTCAAGTTGTTACCTTGATCAGACATATTTATGAAATATAATATTCGTGCAAATAAGTTCCTGCTTCCATTATTCCCAGGCCCACGTCCTCACAGATCTTAGGACCGGCCTTTAGCATCTGCTGGCCATAGCCACATGTAATTTAGAAGGCCTGAGGGTATAGCAGACAGATTCTAAACATCTTTCTTAGAAAAAAATGAGAAGCCATTTAGTATTGGTGACTTGGATCTGTGTCATGTCAACCTAAAACTTTAAGGCAAATCAGAAGCCCCTAGAAGGAGATAGGTTTGTGTGTGTGTTCAAGAGAGAAACAATGAGAATATGAGAGCAAGAGAGAGAGGCGAGTGGTGGGGGAAGAAAAGGAGGAGGATTAAGTGATTTCAATCCATAAAAATAATAATGCTGCATTGAATATTTCAATGCAGGTGCAGGAATTATGCTGGGGGTCTTAGATTAGCAGTGGAGGGGAGACATGATATTGGATGGGAAAAGTAGGAAGCTTAAGACACAGCTGTGCAGCAGAGAGGAGACTGCCTGGGGGCTGGCACCTGCATTCTCTTAGCTGCATGGTGGACACCTCTGCTCCACCAGCTCTCCGCTCGCTACCTACTCCCCATGGGCCTTTCCTGCTTGCTTACTCCAGGTTCTGAGCAGTGCTCTGCTTATCTTAAATCACCAATAGTAAATTGATCATCTAAGAACTACTGGGGCAGGGCATCAGTCTGATTGAACACAGGACTATTGTTCACGCAAGAAGTCCCACACATCGGCCTTTGTATTTATTTATTAAAAAATGATTGTATACCAACAACTGTTTCTAAACTCTGGACTAACGTTGAAGTCTCCTATTTATAAATTCTAATATATTTCCTTTCTACCATTTATTTGGGAAGATGTACTGTTTATAAGTCCATGTTCCAAAAGCTCTATGTTTTGCACATTGAGTGTTTGAATTCCTGGTGACTTAACTTTTAATAAAATGTTATATTTAGGTTTACCTTTTGAAATTTATTTATGGAGTTATTTCTATTTCTATTTAAAAAAAATTTCCTGAAATAGAAAAAATGTATTTCTGGACTTTATTGCAGAGGTTGAAGTTTGAACATAACTAAAAATAAGTGTTTTTAAGAACGTGAAGCGGAGCTACATTTCCTGACCTGAAGAGCACTGGTTAGCCTTGTGAGGAAGAACTGTGTGAATATTCAGCTGATCATAGGGCGTTAAATAGATTCTGTTTTGCTTAAAAAAATTAAATGTGCTCCATCTATCACAGGGATAACTCGAAATAATGTGTTGTAGGTCAGAGAAGTATGACAATTAGAACTGCTTTTGATTTTTTTTTTTTTTTTTTTTTTTGGCTGTGCCTCTCGGCTGTGGGATCTTATTCCCAGACCAGGGACTGAAGGTGGGCCCACGGCAATGAAAATGCAGAGTCCTAACCACTGGACAGCCAGGGAAATCCCTGTTTGTGATTTTTGAATGAAGATCAGAATAAAAATAAAGAATCAATCACTGAATAGTTTTCCATTTTGCCCTTGAAAACATCTGAAATCAACCAATAAGACAAACATAATTTGTATTCTTTTGCAAAAGAGTTACAGTCAAAACAAGTGAAATTCTGAGACCTATGTATGTTGTAACTTCACTATATTTTCATTTTTTATTTAAACATTTTGTAAAAATTTTATTTTCTATTGGAGTATAATTGATTTACAATGTTGTGTTAGTTTTAGGTGTACTGCAAAGTGATTCACTTATACATAAATCCATTCTTTTTCAGATTCTTTTCCCATAGGTTATTACAGAATATTGAATAGAGTTCCCCATGCTATACAGTAGGTCCTTGTTGATTATCTATTTTATATTTTTAAGATAGTGATTCATAAATGGTGTTGAATGTAAGCATATTATCACCATTTCTGAATAAAATTATTGTGGATTTTGATATTTCAAATGTTTAAAATTGCATATGATTATAAATTTGTCTTAAAGTTGAAATCACTATGATTTATTTTACATTATATTATTAGTTGACATTTCCAAGCCATTTAATCAGATGTGAATCAATAAAAGTTATCATCAAATCTTTTCATCTGTGCATGATATAAGGGAATTATGTTCTCTAAAGAAGCTTTAGAGAGGTGTTAAAAGATTTCCATGATTAGAATATTATCAGGGACCATTAGAAATCTGGAGATTTTTGTTTATATACATATATATATGTATATAAACAAATATACACATATTTGTCCTAAAACATTGCATTAATAAGATATAGAACCGTGGCCACAAGTGAAATAGCAAGTGCATATACTTTTATTCAGTAAACAAAGGTAATATTATATTATCACATTATCGTGCTTCTATAAGTGCTAACAATAATAAATACAACATAATGTTTAAATTAATATTTTGATGGTGTGGGATCAATCATTGCAATATAGAAAAGAGACAGTCTCCATTTCCTCCAAATTCCTTTTGGAATGAGAATAAACACAAGTATATTATTGCAGTGGGAACGTGAATGGGGAAGTCTTGAGTAGTAAACAAGAGGAGCAAGTCTGGGTCTATGGGCTAAAGGTTAAGAGGCTTGACATGAATAGAAGTGTAGGCAGGTAGTAGGCTAAGACGTAATGACCAAGAGGGGCTCTGGCATAATTACAGCCTTTGGCAGGGAACCAGTGCAGGGATTCAAGTTTTTACTCAATTCCCAGAACTGGGAGGAAATCTGAGGGCTTGAGGATAGTGAACAAGAAAAAAATATTTATCATCAGACTTAATTCCCCAAATTACCAGAATTAATGTTTTTTCTTCATGGAGTCACCAAATGTGTGTAAATCCCCTATTACTTTTCCACAGTCTCAGTCAAATGGTGGGTGGGCTCAGCCTGCAGATGGGGCCTCTCAGGCCCCAGGTGTGGGGACTGAGCACTACCAGGCAGCTCATTAAACAAACAATGGAAGTGTTTAAAATTCAGTCACAATATTTAAAGCATTAAAGGTGTTACAAGCCTGGTTTCCATTTCCTTTGAGAAAGAGATATTAGCCTTAACCATTAGCTAGGAATTGAAGGTCACGTGATATCATAAAAATATGATTTATCAGCCATAACCATTGTCTTGGCCAACTTAATCCATGCAGACTGGAACACTATGTATAGCATTTTGTGTAGCACATTTAACAAATCTCCAAAAGTATTTTAAGTAACTTGTATTTCAGTTGTGTTGAGTTTGAAGTTGATATGTGGGTCTGGGGTATTTTTGCTTATTTTTACATCTATGTATGTCAAGAAATCTGTTCTTCATGTCATTTTTTTATAGGAAACTAATAATTTTGAAACATCTTAACAAATCTAGCTGAACATATGTTTTCTGGAAAATAGTTAAGAAATCTTTCTTTAATACACAGTATTTAAATCCAAGAATCCACAAAAGGAGAACTTTAACCGTTTAATCAATATTGTGCATAAATATCTTGCTTAGAAGGAAAGAATACCTAATCATATGTTTCTAAAACCTAATTTTACTAATTTGGAATAAAAATGAATGATAATTAATTACAGATAAATTCTATTTAATAATGGGATTGTCTTTAGTGGCAGAGTAAATGATAGGTTGTAAAAAATTGTTAAATATTCATTTAGATTTCTGAAATAGAAAATGTAAACCAAAATAATTTTAATAGCATTCAGTTGCCTTCTGGACAAGATCATTCAATTATCCCACAATTACTCTACGTGCAGTGTCTCTAGACTGAACTTGTTGTCCTTTCAGCATTGATACTTAGGAGACAAATTCCTCTTTACCATTCCTTCTCCTTGTCTCCTCTCTCCCACTGTTACAGACCTAGCTCCTCCCTGATATCTGACTCTTCTATTAATTCTGGAGAAGGCTTTAACATCATTTACACTTTGAAATACATTTGTACCCAAATAGAGTAAGAAATCATAGACTTTGAACTGATGGGAATTTCCACTCTTAGGTCTATTACTTGTTACATTTCATGTGACTTTGCTTAAGCAATTACTCTTTCTAAGCTTCACTTTTCTCAACTAAAAAATATTGATTGAAATTCCTAATGTAAAGAATTGTAATGATTTCAGATAAAATCCCCAGCCAAGTATAGTCACCCAAACTGAGGCATTTATAGCAGCCCCAAGGGCCAGCACGTGCTGTTCCCTGCCTAAAAGGTGCCAGCTGTCCCTACTGTCTTCTCTTCTGCTCTTCCTTCAGGCTTCTCAGGAGAACTTTTACGTTACCTTATTGTACATTCCCTTTGCTCTATCTCTTTCTCCTTTTCTGTATTTATTACAGATGTTATTTAATATCTGAGTGACTTTGATTAATATATGTATTCTCATGATACTTTAAGCTTCCTAATGGGAAAGATTTTGCCACGTCTAGATTTTCTCATCTTTGTTTTTTGATAACATAGCACAGAGCTTGACACATTTTAGGAGGCAGATGGTAGTTGGATGGATGGATGGATGGATGAATATATAGTAGCGGAAATATTTAATGAACATTTAATAAGTGTCTGACATTGTACATCAAATAATTTAACACATATATACACAAAAATCTATTAGGTACTTTTATATCCTCAATTTAATCATAGAAAGGTTGACTAACTTACCCAGTGATATAAAGATGGGAAAGAACAGAACTGGAAAAAGTAACTTATTTCCCACCCCACTCGTAACTCATCCTTTCGCCATCCTTCCCTTTTATTTATTCTGTTTACTCCTAAATGCAAATAAGCTGTCCCAGTATTGGCACAAGCACAGGATCCAGAGACCTTTTTCAGTGTTCCGCTTCGGGGCTTCTCCCACAAGGTAGTGATCACACATTCACAGTCTCAGATTCAATAGCCTCAAGGCCTCTAACACAAAGTTGCCATTTCTTAAACTTTTGTTTGCATCAGAAGCACGGGAGAAAATAGTCACAGTACCCACACTCCTTTCCCACTACAAGATTTTTAATTCAACATACAATCTCCAGGTGATGATAATGCAGGTGCCATGTCTATATCAATGTTGGAGGAACTTAAGCCGGAGGAACTCGGATTTGGGGAAAGAAACAGATTGTGTAGGGCCACTTAGGCATAGAGTAAGAACGTGATACGGTCAAGAAGATTCCTCTACTCTAAAAATAGGAAATTTCAGCGTTTTGAAAACAAATTATCGCGGTTAGAGACTAAAAAGTTTTGTTAAGAGCATAGCATGCATTCGTATGCATGTTTTATTTCTACAAAATTAAGAAAAAAGGAACATAATTCTATTATAGTAGTAAGAAGATAGTGTGAATAATTATACCCCCTCTGTTCATGTTAATAGGACACAGATGGTTAGATGAATCCTATGCAAACTTTTTATCATAATTGTGCATTAGTTCTGATTGATACTTCTGTCTTTGCCTCTGCCTGCATGTTGCTCACAATGTCTGAATTTTGTACATTTGATTTTAAGATGAAGGTCTAGGTGGCTGAGTTAAATTTTCTCTGGTAAATTATTTTAAATGTTACTAGTTTCTGAGGCAGTATTCTAAATTAAATACAAGTAAATTGAATAACTATTTTTGAGGTCATTCAAAGGAGTAATACATGCTTGATTATCTATTGAGATGATGTCCTACTTTTATTTACAAAGCAATTTAGCATGTGAAAGTGAAATTCCCAAGCATCTACTCTTAGAAGAGTAAAACTGAGAAAGCAAATGAGCGATGTAGAAGTTAAATTGCCACAAATAACATCGACTTAAATGTATTATCCTTAAATAACATCAGTATTCTGAAATATGAATCAGTTAAATCTAAAAGCAAATTTTTTTTTATTTCTACTGGAGGAAAAAAGGTAATAAAATATGCATAAAAATGTATATAATGTATATATATTTAATCAGAGTCATTTTGATTGGCACAGAGTTTCTAACTGAGAATTTTTCCAGATTGTCTGTGGAGTCTAACTAGAATTTGCCTCAAATAATTTTATCTATTAGTGGCTTCTTTTAGAGAGTTTTTTTCAGACTTAGAAGTGAAAACAAAAATTAAAAAAGACTCTCTGTCACACAATTTTTTACTCACATTTGAGTAGCATCTTGAATGATATAACTCAGCAATGTTATTTTAGTATGCATACATTATAAACCATATTACACATGCTGTGACTGTATACCTACGAAATCTAAAAGAGTATAGCAAAATATTACCACTAATGGGAAAGTTTGCTAAGTGGCTGGATGCAAGATGAATATATAAAGATTATATTTATTTTAAAAGTAACTAAGCAAACGAAAGAGAGAAAGGCACGTTTTTCATTATAAAAAATAACAGTGGCAAATACATAAAATATAAAGAAAGAAATTTAACAGGAGAAAAGCAACACCTAAGTGAAGAAAATGATTACATTCCATTGAAAGCCATAAAGCAAGGCTTCAGTAAATAGCAAAGTATACGGTATTCTAGATGGAAAACAATATCATAAAAATGAAGATAACTTCCAAATCAATATGTAAGTATGATGCAGTTGTGATCACAATGCCAGTGGATTCTTGTAGAGACCTGTGCAGAGTTATCTTGAAGATGATTATAAAACCTAATCCATGCTTGCTAACTGTTTGCATTTAGGTGTCATTATGGTTTTAAGAAACGTTATGCTGGATTTAAATTCAAAGAAGTACCAAACATACATGTCTTAGCAGAGTTCTAGGAAACAGTCTAAGTATAATTAGAAGTGTTACAATTTATAATGATCAGAATTTTATATGAAAGTAGTTGATGGGTTGACCTTAGGTAAAATTTTGAACTAGATGAAGTATTCCTTAGCTGTTTGCTGACTCTTCTTTTGGGTCTTCCTTGAGTCCATATTTTTTTACTCCTTTCTCTTCTTCTCAAATATCTTCCATATTTCTTAGGGCTTCTCACTCCAGCAGTTCATTGCATACTCAGATTTATTGGTTCCAAATTTTTTGGTCTCCATCCTGGTCAGGAAACAGAAGGAAAGGGGTTCAGAGAACAATCCAACAAATGTGTGTGTTTATTTATAAATTATGTACAAGTTCTTCTGAATAATATATATATTTGAATTATAAGTAAATATCCTTATTTCAATCAAATATTCTAAAACTTAAACCTATGGACTAATAAAATGGATTATAATGACTGGAACCTACAAATTGTGTTAGAATTAAAACTTTTTTTTTTAATCAGGCCATTACCAGAAAAGTGATTGAATGCCATCTGCTATTTATAAAGCTTGAATTCAACTGTGATTTCCTATATATAGATAGCATCATTTTCTGACAAATCATAAATGGCTTGTAAATGCTACTGGGGGCCGAGTTTAGGATTATTAGAATATTATGTGACTTGAGTTTTTAATATCATTTTTTCTTTCCTCCCTAAGAAGACAGGAGTTCTGTGTATGCGTGTGTGTGTTTGCGTGTGCCTCTGTGTGTGTGTGTATTCACATATGTATATATTTTTAATAGATCTTTATTGGAGTGTAATTGTTTCACAATACTGTGTTAGTTTCTGTTGTACACCAAAGTGAATCAACCATAAGCATACATATGTCCCCATATCCCCTCCCTCTTGAGCCTCCCTTCCATCCTCCCTATCCCACCCCTCTAGGTCATCTCAAAGCACCGAGCTGATCTCCCTGTGCTATGCTGCTGCTTCCCACTAGCTAACTATTTTACATTCGGTAGTGTATATATGTCGATGCTACTCTCGCTTTGCCCCAGTTTCCCCCTCCCACCCCGTGTCCTCTATGTCTACATCTTTATTCCTGCCCTACAACTAGGTTCATCAGTACCTGTTTTTTTTTTTTTTGGATTCAATGTGCATACATTAGCATACGGTATTTGTTTTTCTCTTTCTGACTTACTTCACTCTTTTCTCTTTTTTTTGCGGTACGCGGGCCTCTCACTGTTGTGGCCTCTCTCATTGCGGAGCACAGGCTCCAGATGTGCAGGCTTAGCGGCCATGGCTCACGGGCCTAGCCGCTCCGCGGCATGTGGGATCTTCCCAGACCAGGGCACGAACCCGTGTCCCCTGCATCGGCAGGCGGACACTCAACCACTGCACCACCAGGGAAGCCCTACTTCACTCTTTATGACAGATTCTAGGTCAAACCACCTCACTACAAATAACTCAGTTTTGTTTCTTTATGCCTGAGTAATATTCCATTGTATATATGTGCCGCATCTTCTTTATTCATTCGTCTGTTGACGGACATTTAGGTTGGTTCCATGTCCTGGCTATTGTAAATACTGCTGCAATGAACATTGTGGTACATATCTCTTTCTGAATCATGGTTTTCTCAGGGTATATGCCCAGCAGTGGGATTGCTGGGTCATATGGTAGTTCTATTTTTAGTTTTTAAAGGAACCTCCATACTGTTTCCCATAGTGGTTGTATCAATTTATGTTCCTACCAACAGTGCAGGAGTGTTCCCTTTTCACCACACCCTTTCCAGCATTTATTGTTTCTAGATTTTTTGATAATGGCCACTCTGACTGGCATGAGGTGATACCTCATTGTATTTTGATTTGCATTTCTCTAATAATTAGTGATGTTGAGCATCTTTTCATGTGCCTCTTCACCGTCTTCCTTGGTGAAATGTCTATTTAGGTCTTCTGCTCATTTTTTTAAACTGGATTGCTTGTTTTTTTGAAATTGAGCTCCATGAGCTGTTCGTATATTTTGGAGATTAATCCTTTTTCTGTTGTTTCATTTGCAAATATTTTCTCCCATTCTGAGGGTTGTCTTTTCATCTGTTTATGGTTTCCTTTGCTGTGCAAAGCTTTTCAGTTTAATTAAGTCCCATTTGTTTATTTTTGTTTTTATTTCTGTTACTCTAGGAGGTGGGTCAAAAAAGATCTTGCTGTGGTTTATGTCAGAGTGTTTTTCCTATGTTTTCCTCTAAGAGTTTTATAGTGTCTTGCCTTACATTTAAGTCTTTAATCCATTTGGAGTTTATTTTTGTGTATGGTGTTAGGTAATGTTCTAATTTCATTCTTTTACATGTAGCTGTCCAGTTTTCCCAGCATCACTTATTGAAGAGGCTGTCTTTTCTCCATTATATGTTCTTGCCTCCTTTGTTGTAAATTAGGTACCCATATGTGCATGGGTTTATCTCTGGGCTTTCTGTCCTGTTCCATTGATCTGTATTTCTGTTTTTGTTCCAGTACCATACTGTCTTGATTACTGTAGCTTTGTAGTATAGTTTGAAGTCAGGGAGCCTGATTCCTCCAACTCCGTTTTTCTTTCTCAAGATTGCTTTGGCTATTCAGGGTCTTTTGTGTTTCCATATGAATTGTAAAATTTTTTTGTTCTAATTCTGTGAAGAATGCCATTGGTAGTTTGATAGGGATTGCATTGAATCTGTAGATTGCTTTGGGTAGTATAGTCATTTTCACAATATTGATTCTTCTAATCCAAGAACGTGGTATATTTCTCCATCTGTTTATGTCATCTTTGATTTCTTTCATCAGTGTTTCATAGTTCACATATATTTTTATTATTTATTTTTTTGTGGTTCACGGGCCTCTCACTGTTGTGGCCTCTCCCATTGCGGAGCACAGGCTCCAGACGCGCAGGCTTAGCGGCTATGGCTCACGGGCCCAGCCGCTCAGCGGCATGTGGGATCCTCCTGGACTTGGCACGAACCCATGTCCCCTGCATCGGCAGGCGGACTCTCAACCACTGCAACACCAGGGAAGCCCCACATATATTTTTAAAGTTTAAAGTGTAGCTAATTTTCTTGAGAATGCTGTAATTCCTTAAAATGAATATCTCTCTAATTTTCTGCGAAATCCAAAGTTGGGTACTGGTGCTGTAAAAATAAAAAGAACCCCCCCCCCAAGAGTCAAAGTATAATCTATTTAAAAAACATCACACTACTAAATTCTCTAACTTCTAGATATAAAAACATTCAACTTACGTTATACATGTTTGAAACTGTTCTCGAGCACAAAGTATTCCAAGGCCGATGGTAGTATTTATTAGGTAAATAATTTATTTCATTGTTCTTGATACTTGGAAAAATTAAATCCTGTTTCTATTCCATTGGTATCTTATTGTCCCTATATATAGCACAGTTTAAAAAAGTAAACTCTCTGGTGCACAGTGCTCTGACATAAAGAATTTAGTTCTATTTTGAAGAAACCAAAATGGTATGTGTGCTTTTGTATGATAGTAGAGTGGGTGGGAGGGATGTTGAAAAACGTCTCACTGGCAAGAGACTTATGTTTTAAGTGATTTTATGAAGATGAGCTCCTCATTATTGATTCTTAGGTCTTAGGTGATGATATTAAAGCTTACTGGAAAATTTAGGAAGCTTAATGCTGGTACAGACCCCTCAGCTATGCTGCTTTTTCGTTCATGCTGTGGATTAGTAAGAGATTGACCTGAATTAAATCCTTATATCGCATTGCCTGTTAGAAAAGAAGCAGAGGGGAGAGAAGTAACTAGATGTGCAGAAGAGAAGAGATTTCCATTTTCCTTTATATCTTGTCTGAAGGACATCACTAATGATCATTAATTCCTGAGCATAAGTTTGATATGGATATGATTCTAGGCCAGGGAGATGCTATTCAGTTTGACTTAATAAGAAATTCTCAGTTTAATTATGCAGAGGAACAATGACAAGTGACTAGATAACCTCTGAAGTACTGACTGTAATTTTTCAGGTTCTGAGTAAAATTATTTTTTATGTTTCTGTGTAGTATATCCTTTATTTTTATATTGAAGAAAAAAGTGGTAGGAGGTATAACACATGTATCTTGACCTCACAAACTTCTTTATCTTTTACCCTCTGTGTTTTACTGAGTTTAATGGAAGTGCAATATATTAGAATATAATTCGGTAAATGAAAATGTAACTTAGAAAATCTTTATGCACTTGAAAACTCCTGTTCTTCCAATTCTTCTCTTTTCCTCATTGTATTACGTTCATTTTTGAAAATAGAATCTAAGGTTCATTCTGTTTTTCTTCCTAAACTTTCCAAAATTTTATATCACTTTACATTGGATAATCTGATCACCAGATTGAAAAAACCTTTGCACATTTAGTTTTTATTTATTTCTGTTTTTTACTTGTTCTTCCTAAAAATTTTTGAAAAAGAAAAGGAATACACAGGAGGCAGAAAAACATTATGTTAGAAGTCCAAGGCAGCATTGTTAACATTACACGTGAGTCTTCTCATTTTGTTTTATTCAGTTATTTAAAAAAGAAGTTTGAAATTATCTGTTTATAAATTTTTATATCTGATTTTTTTTTTACTTGAAAAGTAAAGTATAGCATTTCCACAGGACTTTCAGAAAGCATCAATATCTTATGTAATGACTGCATAATATTCCTTTTTGATTATTTTTATTTATTTATTTTTTTTTGCAGTACGCAGGCCTCTCACCGCTGTGGCCTCTCCCGTCGCAGAGCACAGGCTCTGGACGCGCAGGCCCAGTGGCCATGGCCCACGGGCCCAGCCGCTCTGCGGCACGTGAGATCCCCCCGGACCGGGGTGCGAACCCACGTCCCCTGCATCGGCAGGCGGACTCTCAACCACTGCGCCACCAGGGAAGCCCTATTTTTGTTAATTTTTTATGTTTAGGTTTCTCCACTTTTGACATTGAAACAATATATCTTTTTTAATTTTTCATTTCAGACTATTTCCTTAGTTTATATTTCTAGAAGGAAAAAATACAGTACATTGTATTACCATGATTTCCAGATTCTTCAGTTTTTGCTTCTTTTTTTAAGTCTAAATTTCTGTGGAAAACTTCTGATTTCTTCCTCAGAGGCAGAAACTTTTTTGAAGTTCACTTTTCAGTTTCTGTCTGTCTTAGCTCTCTTTGTCATTGCTTTATGTTTTTCCATTACATACTGGAAGAATTTTTTGGTATTGGTAATTATGTTTTATTGCTTAAAAAGTAGATATTAAAATGTGCCATTCCATTCTGATGACTTGAAATACTTCTTACCTCCTTAGTCTCTCCTTTTACCCTTCTTATTGTCTTACCATTTCATCGTGTTAGCTTAATTTCTTCTGTGGTTGTCCCTTTCTCTTGCGCAGAGACTGTATAATTCTTTTATTCATTTGGAGATACCAAACAGTTTAATGTAATTTTTTCATTTCCAGTAATAAGTCATCGAACACAGACAACAAAATTTTAATTGATCCACAGGTGTCTTACTTTGAAATCATGGTGCTATGATACATTGCAGAGATTGAAGAACTACAACCCACAGGCCAAATCTTGCCCAAAATCTTCTTTTGAAAATAAGATTTAATGGCACACAGCCATGTCCATCCCTTTCCACATTGTCTATGGCTGCCTCCGTGCTACAGTGGAGAGGTGAATAGTCGTGGCAAAGACTATATGGATATTATATTTGTATATTTACTCTCTGGCCCTTTACAGAAAATGTTTGCTGACTTATGAAATAGAGGAAATTTTTAAAAAATTGTGTTTTGGGGCTTCCCTGGTGGCGCAGTGGTTGAGAGTCCGCCTGCCGATGCAGGGGGCGCGGGTTCGTGCCCCAGTCCGGGAAGATCCCACATGCCGTGGAGCGGCTGGGCCCGTGACCCATGGCCGCTGAGCCTGCGCGTCTGGAGCCTGTGCTCCGCAACGGGAGAGACTACAACAGTGAGAGGCCCGCGTACCGGAAAAAAAAAAAAAATTGTGTTTTGTTATGTTTGCTTTTGGCTACCCATGCATTTCCCCTCTCTATCTTTTATTGGAATAACAGCTTCTTCATTGGGTACAGTTGGGAGCTATTGCGTTTACTGCATGCTGAACAAATAACCTTGGTTAGTTTATTCAGATGTACCTCTCCTGGAATTTGCATTTGAGTAGATTGCATTTTGTAGTGAAGCTCTGATTAAATTGTCCCCACTATAAGGCTTGCTACAGATATATTGGGGGAGAGCAGAATTGGTAATAAACTCAGGAAGACAGAGCTTGGAGTTACGAGTCAGATTATTAAGGGCACATATACCATGAATAGTAGTTTGCAATGGGCAGCCATCAGGAACTTTTCAACGGGAGAATGACATTCCGATTTATGCTTTAGGGCAAGCAGATCACTCTGCTGCTGTGGAAAAGCTCTGTTGTAAAGTTGAAGAGCTTTTCCATTTCCAGCAGAAGGATCCGTTATGACGCAGAATAATCTAAGCCAGAAAGGGTAAGAAACTTCAGCCAAGCAGTAATGATGAAGAGGTAATAGAATGATGTTTAGAGAGTACAAGCCATGACAGATAAGAAGGAAAAAGTGAAATGGAGGGAGTGGGAAAGACAGTTCTAAAGGTTCTAGTCTGGCTGACTGTGTTTATGGTAGGAAATGCACAGGGAAGAGTGGTAGGAACTAATGGTTTACTTTTTAGGCATATGAAGTTGAAGGTGTCCCTGGAAAATTTAGGTGAAGTTGTAAAATGAATAGACCACCAGTAAACAAGAGTAAAATTAAGAAAAACCTTCTGGGGATAGATAGTACCAGGAAATGCCCCAAAGAAAGAGGTAGGCAAGGAGGAGGAGGAAGCAGACAGGAACAAGATGAAGCATCCACAGAAAGGAAATGGTGCAATGCCTCATTACTTTACATACGTCACTCATTGCATGCAGTCCATCTGTGAGTTTACAGTGTATAAATTATTCTTCATTGCTTATCTGAAAGAACAAATAGCCGTTAGTACCAATATTTGAAATTTAAAGAACTAGACTTTATAGGTTATGTGCTCTTTATGTCTAAATATTTTCTTAAAAGGGAGACAACAGTAAATACCTAGGCTGCCATCATGTACTAAGGAATTTTCTTTATGAAACTTTTGTTCCTGTGAGCTGATAAAGATTCACCATGAAACATACTTTACAAAAACTCCTCAACTGTCACAATCAACTCAGCTTTGGGAAACTATAATTTTTCCCCAATCCTTAATAGAAGGTAAACATATCTGATCTAACTGCCTATCCTCTACAATTTTGTAAGAAAAGGAGATAATGGGGAGGGGAGAATAATGTATTTATTGGTAGGAGAGCAGTCCAACAAAATTGCCGTGGCTCTCTATAATAAGAGATAACAAATACCAGTTGCCAAGTAAAATGGATGGAGGACTCTCAGTGATAATCAGAACAAGCTGCTGAGTCATGCAGACTTCAAGGTTTTAGGCTGTAATCTCAAACTATATTTGTTTATATATTATTTATTTATAATTTGTTTTTCTTCTATATTACTATATATTTATTTATACTGTGTTTATTAGTATTGACTAGTCTGTGTCCTACCAGGTTAATTAAATACATATTATTAAAGTTGTCTGCAGAAATAAAACGTTCAAATATAGTTTTATTTTGATGTTGTAAATTTATAGTAGATAAGAAAATTATACATGGCTTGATTTTCAACCTTCCTCACTATTTTTCATTCTTCACAATATTAGAAGCATGATTGCATGTTACAGTAGAATACAAGGGGATGTGTAGAATGGGTTTTGTGCTTTAAAGAAATGGTGACAGCAGTGAGATTTGTGAGTACTCAACCCAGTGGAAAAATGTTTATTTAAAATTTTATTTCTTGAATAAAAAATTACAGAAATTAAAAAAAATTACTTATTGTCTTACTGACTTGTCAGAATGACTATTGTCTGCCAGTCTTTATATGTACTTTATTTTTATAAATTTGTAATAATATATATTTTTGGCATTTATATGTATATACATATATATGTGTAACTGAATCTAAAAATCTTAAAAATCATTTGGTAAAAGCTTTTCTAGACATTAAATTATCATATTTTTATCAGTATTTGTCAGCCTAATATTCTTCAAAGTTTTTACAATATTAGGAGAATTTTAAGTGGAAACAATGTAATTTTTAATTTCCTCATGCAGAAATGCTCCTTTTATCCCTCATTAGGAAGGTCTTACTTTATAAACTTTAATTTTTTGTTGTCGTTGTGCTAAAACAGGAAATGCACCAACATATAACAATTTGAAGGGCTGAGTATGAAGCCATTCTATTGCAAACTAAGGAACTGTTATTTTCTGAAGCTCCTTCAAATCTTTATACAATTGCTCTTACTGTTCCTTCTGTGTAAATGTTGCCACTCTAAAGATATGTTACAACTCACTTCCCTTAGAGTGTGTAATTATTGTATTGTCTCAACAATATTGGTTATCATATACCACAGTGAGCACCAGTCCTTTCTTGTTTTATTTATTTTTATTTTTTGTACAGTATAGCAGTATTTGAGCTGTTTAATTTGATTTTCAACCCCCAACAGTTTGGTTGCCCTCATTATAAAACACTAAGCAGTTTTAGCTGAGTCATGTCTGCTTTTTTGACTCTGATTAGGAAGTCAATAAATATTTAATTTTCCCCTTTTAGACTTCCAAAAATATCTTTACTTCCTTATAATCTCTATTTCAGTACACTTTTTGTATCTCCTTGCCTCCTCTCATTGTATCTCCAAAGATTTAATTTTCAAATAATTATTGGAAGAAAAATATCAATGCAGAACAAAGATTTTGTTATTAATATTTTATAGTATTTTAGTATTGATTCTAGAGATGCAAAATTACATATACAAATTTACTTTCTCCAGCAAATATTTATGATGCAAAGTTGGACACCCAGAAGTTCATATCACTTAAATCCTGCTCATAAGGAGCTTAGAGGATACTTAGGAAGAAGTGCACTCAAATGAGTAATTATACAGCAAGTGCCATAAGGGAAGTACAGATAAATGGCAGTTTAAAGCAAGATCAGGAGAGTTTTTAAAACAAAGGTATTTTGGGGGTTGGTTCTTAAAAGACAAAGATTTATCTACTCGGAAAAGAGGATTTGGAGGTATCATCCTCTCTTTTCTGGTGGACTACAGTGGCCTCCTAACTGGTCTTCCCTCTTCCATTTTTGCCCTCCATATAGCAGTCCCAGTGATCATGCATGCTCTTGCTTAAAATACTCCAAGGGCTTCCCTTTTCCTGTAGACTAAAAGCATAACCATTTACAGTGGACTGCAGTGCCCTACGCGATTGGTTAATCATCCATCCTTCTGATGTAATCTCTTATCTCTTTCTATGTTGCTCAACGAAGTTCCGGGCACACTGGCCTTTATGTTGTTGAAACACATCACTTCAGGCCTTTGCACTTTGTTATTCCCTCGGCCTAGAAAGCCTGCCTTTGGATCTATGGGGAATTGGGTGCATTTGGTAATTCAGGTCAGTGCTCCACTGTCACCTGTTCAAAGAGCCTTTCCCTGACCATCCAACCTGTCTCCTCACCCTGAATTACTATTGATATTTGGTAAATCACTCAGTTTAATGTTTTTCATTGCACTTATTGCTATATAACTTCTTGCTTCTTGTATGATTTACCTCACTAGACTATAGCAATAACAACAGCTAACATTTATTGACAACTTATTATTTTCGGTACTTAGTTTGTTACTACTCAGTGCTAAGTATTAACTCATTTAGTCTTCAGAGCAACAGTGGTTCATTATATTATTATCTGAATTTTACAGGTAATGAAACCCAGTCACAAAAGACTTAAAAACTCCAAGTGAGTGATAGAATTAAGATGTGAATAAAGGCAGCTTGACTCCAGAGCCTGTGAATTTACCCACAGCTCTGTGACACACTCTAGTCTCCACACTGTCTTCTTTATCAATGTCTAAGAAAGAGCATGTCCCATTGCCTGCACTCGAATAATTGTTAAAAGTTTAAAAAGACACGCTAGGCCTTGAATAGTATGTGTGGGCATACATGGCTTGTGTAGAAGCTGAAGGGAAGACATTTTCCCAGCAGTGAATAATACCAAGAGGCTCTCAGTAAAAAAAATCGGGGGAATGTACAGGGAATATTGAATACCTTAGAAATAGAAATCTAGTCAGTAGATTTGGGCCAGACTACAGAATGACACATGCCAGATAAAATTAAGCAGTTGAAAAACAGTTGAGGTATTTCAGTAGGAGAGTAACTATCAAATTTCTGTTTTAAGATTAATGTGGCAGAATCATCAAGAAAGAACAGTAGAATACTGAAGGTGGCTGCATCATGACTGCAGTAATACAGGCAAGAGATATTGATGACAAATACAGTGGGCTTATAGAAATCATTGGGAAGGATTAGATGCAAAAGATTGTTCATAGGTCAAATAAAAACTTGTAGGATGGTGGTGTCATTAAAAAAGAGGGGAAACAGAGAAAGAAACCTACTCTGTAGGGAAGATAATGAACTTGGTTTTGGATGCATGGACTTTGCAGTGACTGCAGGATGTTCAACTGGATATTCCAAAAGGCACTGGCAGTCTGGAACTGGTGCTTCAGAGTGCTCATGAGTAGTGAGAATGGAAGTTACGAGTGTGGAAACACTGTTCCACTCTGAGTGATTCTCTAGTACAGCAGACTGAGAATGTATAGAGACAGAAAAGAGGATGAAAGATCCTAGGGCAACATCTTTGGAGCAAGAGCAGGAACAGAAACCAAGGAAGAGAATACAGCATTAGGGGAGACTGAGGAGGAGAGCGTACACAACAGAAGAAGGGGTGCTCAGAAGTGACAGTGTTCCCAAAGAAACTGAAGAGATTAAGGACTAAGAAAAGGCTATTGAGATTAGTTGATCAGTGAAGACAGAATCCAGACTGCAAGTGGTAAATGCCCATGGAGGGCAGGCATGTGATGCAAGTGGACAGAGCTGACTAGGTAAGGATGGTAATGACCTGGAGGATAGCGCTCACTTCAGTTGTTTTCATAGACTGTTTTTTTGAGCATGTTCAGGTTCATAGCAAAATTGAGTGGAAAGTGCGAGGAGTTCCCATATACCCCGTCACCCTCACAAACGCACAGTCACCCCCACTATCAACATTGCCCACCAGGAGTGGTACATTCGTTACCATTGATGAACCTACATTGACACGTCATAATCACCCAAAGTCCATATAGTTCATTTAGGGCTACGTTAGGATTCATTCTTTTTGTAAATTCTGTGTTTTGATAAATGTGTAATGATATGCATCTATCTTTATAGTATCACACAGAGTATTTTCACTGCCCTAAATATCTTGTGTTCCGCCTGTCCTAACCTGTGGCAACCACCAATCTTTTTACTGTCTCCATAATTTTGCCTTTTCTAGAATGTCATATGGTTGCAATCATACAGTATGTACCCTTTTCACATTGGCTTCTTTCATTAAGTAATGTGAATTTAAATCTTCTCTGCGTCTTTTCATGGCTTAATAGCTCATTTCTTTTTAACAGTGAGTAATATTCCATTGTCTGGATGTACCACATTTTATTTATGTATTCACCTACTGAAGGACATTTTTGTTGTGTCCAGATTTTGGCAATTATGAATAAAGATGCCATAAACACCCGTCTGTGGGTTTTTGTGTGAACCTAAGTTTTCAACCCCTTTGGGTAAAAATACTAAGGAGTTGATTACTGGATCATATGGTAAGAGTTTGTTTAGTTTTTTAAGAAACAGGCAAACTGTCATTCAAAGTAAATGAATCGTTTTTCATTCCCATCAACAATGAGTTACTCTCCTTCCACATTCTCACTAGAAATTAGCATTGTCATTGTCGGTGTTTTGGATTTTAGCCGTCCAAATAGGTGTGTAGCAGTATTCGGTTGTTATTTAAATTTGTAATTTCCTAAGGACTTGTGATGTGGAGCATCTTTTCATATGCTTATTTGCCATCTGTGTCTTTGGTGAGGTCTTTGGCTCATTTTTTAATCAGGTTTTTAATTCTTAATGTTGAACTTTAAGAGGTATTTGTGTATTTTGGATAATAGTTCTTTATCAACAGTGTCTTTTGAAAATATTTTCTCCCTGTCTGTGACGTGTATTATTTTCTTCACATTGTCTTTCACAGAGCAGACATTTTTTATTTTAATGCAGTTCAGCTTATCAATTATTTCATTCATGGATTGTGCCTTTGATGTTGTATCTAAAAAATTATCACTACACCCAAGGTCATCTACATTTTCTCCTATGTTATCTTCTAGGAGTTTTATAGTTTTGTGTTTTGCATTTATATCTGTGATCCATTTTGAGTTCATTTTGGGGAAGGGTGTAAGGTCTGTGTCTAGATTCTTTTTTTTTTATGTGACTATCCCGGCAACATTTGTCGAAAAGACTGTCTTTTCTCCATTGTATTGTTCGCTTCAGTTTCAAAAGCAGCCGTTATACAACTTCACCTGTGTTGCTCTCAGGAAGTATGGGTCAGTCCAGTGTTCCCTACTCTTTTTATGTTTTGATGAACCCAGAAATTTAAAATTTAACATTTTCTAATGCTTAAGTGTTGGTGATTAATTTAAAATTTATATAAACTGTTTAGAGCCAAGCAGGTAACTCTTGGCACTAACATGCCCTGAGGGCCACCAGTTTGTAGCCATTGCATTGTGTGGATGGTTGGTGACAAAATAAAGATTAGCAAGCATATATAGTTTGTTTAATGTTTTAATTTTTGTCAGCTGGGTGTGGAGGGAGGGAGATACCAAAGAAAGGTATTTAATATATTGGTTTGCAAGTAACAAAAGTCAGACTACAGTAGTTTTTGTTTGTTTGTTTTTTAATGAGTATTCTCTAGCATCCAGAGAGTTCTGTGGCTGAAAAAATATATTAAGGTCTCAGGTGCCTTTTGCTTTTTTACTTCACCGTTCTTAGCATTTTTTTGTAAGGTCACAGCAATTGCAAGACAGCTAGCTGCTGCACCTCTAGACTGAACAACCACGTTCCAGGCAGAAAGTGGGAGGCACAAAGAAAGAAAACTTACTTCTCCTTGCTAGGTTTTACCTTTCTTTTTTTTTGGCTGCGTTGGGTCTTTGTTGCCTTGCGCGGGCTTTCTCTAGTTGCTGTGAGTGGGGACTACTGTTCTTTGCGGTGTGCGGGCTTCTCATTGCGGTGGCTTCTCTTGTTGCAGAGCACAGGCTCTACGTGGGCTTCAGAAGTTGCAGCACGCGGGCTCAGTAGTTGCAGCACGCAGGCCCTAGAGCGTGCGGGCTTCAGTAGTGGTGGCGCGTGGGCTCAGGAGTTGCAGCACACGGGCTCTAGGGTGTGCAGGATCAGTAGTTGTGGCTTGTGGGCTTTAGAGCGCAGGCTCAGTAGTTGTCGCACATGGGCCCAGTTGTTCCGCGGCATGTGGGATCCTCCCAGAGCAGGGATAGAATCCGTGTCCCCTGCGTTCGCAGGCGGATTCTTAACCACTGCACCACCAGGGAAGTCCCCTGCCTTTCTTTTTAATGAGGGAATCTTTCCCTCAGGGTTTTCTGGCTATATTTGTTTGGCCACAGCCCTGTAGCATGGCTATTCATGTCTGCAAGGGAGAATACACAGTGGAGTAATTTGGTTTGCTTGTCTCTATTATAGTGGAGGGTAAGGAAAAGTAGGGTTAACGATGGCTTTTGTATGCTTGGTCCAGTGTCTGTCACAGTGTAGAGGTGGGAGAAGAGTGAATATAAATAATAAACAAAACATTCTACAATGTGATGAAGGATCTGTTGGGGAAGGAACAATTGAACATTCAAAATAAAAGGAAATAATAAGTAAAACAAGTTATTTTTTGAGAAGAGAGAAATAAATGAATTAATATGCAGAGATACTCCGTCATGGATAAACCTCTTTAAAGGAAATTACTTCAGATTGAAATTGGAATGACATTGAGGGGAAAGCAGAAAAACGTCTCCAAGGTTTAGTGAAAGTTGAATTAATTAAAGATTACAAATTAACACATTTGAATTTTGAGAGAGGTTTTTTGTGCTTGTTGTTTCTTCTTTGTTTTGTTTTGTTTTGTAGAGCAAAAGATTAGCGAATTACGTTCTTCGTTAAGACTTGGCAAACTGATAGCAACTGTATGTGAAGTTCAGTTCAGGGTAGGATATATTAAATGTTTGGGATATGATATAAAATATAGAAACTAGAGTGAATTTAAAGTACTTATTAGAACATTATTTTAATAATCATGAATATGGAAGAAATAAAAGCAATTAGGGGCACATAATGTGCCAAAGGAATAGGAGATATTTGAGGGACAGGATTAAAACAGTGAAGAAAAAGAGCAGGTAAAAGTGGGAATGAGTAGATGGAATCAGAGAATATTTCACACACTGTGAAATACTGCATATCATGAAAGACCTCCTTATACAAAATGTAAATGCTCAATAAAATGTAGTCTAACACTGAAAGTAGGGGTGAGCTCACAAGAATGAAAAGGAAATTTGAAGGGCCAGAAATAAAATGATACTGCAATCCAGAGTTGTGAACCCTACAGTGAAGGGTAGTATACAAACTTAATAATCAGGGAACTTGGATTTTTGTAAGAAGCTGAGGACAGGAGAAAAGGCAATGGAAATAGAAGGGGTAGGCAATTGGAATTGAGACTTCCCACATAAAGTTCAGACATGCGAAGAGCTATAAGCCCTTGCAAAAAGAGGGGTATAATCGTAGGTCTCTATTTCATATATTTAAAGTTCAAAATTGTACTACCTAAATAATGTGAGAAGTTAATTTATAGCGGTCTCTTTTGAGTTCCTTGAAGTACTTGGCAAAAGTCACCACAAACCCAGAATTTACAGTATTCCTATAGCCTGAATATTTGCTCACAATATTCTGTTTGCAATATACACATAAAAATTGACTAAGGCTCAAGAGACACTACAGACGTTATTATTCACTACATGAAATTGGCCCCGATCTATAAAAGTATGTTTAGAATGATTGAAAAATGCAATATGGAGTGAAAACTTCTGAAAACAGAAACAGTTACTATCCAAGAGGAAGAGGGATATTTGAAAGGGAAGGAGGTAAACCTAGAAACAAACAAAAATAGTAGTAATTGAAATTAAGAATTCAGTGGATTAATTAAGAGCAGATTAGGTATGGATGAATAAAGAATTAGTTAACTGGAAGAAGGTGAAGAAATTTAATTTAATGGAGCAAAAAGTTGGGAATTACGGAAGAGGTTAAGGCACATTGGAAGGAAAAAAGAGTTGATCTAACCTATATCTAATTGGAATTTCATACGGCAGTATTTGAAGAAATATTGGTTGGAAATTTTCCAGAATTGATGAAAGATGTATCTCCTAAGATTCAGGAAGCACTAAAGAACCCCAGTCAGAATAGAATAAATACATATATATGGGTTTCTGGAAGGAATAACAAACAAATATTAACAATAGCTTTCTTTAGCAAGATTAGGGAGAGAGCTTGGTTTCAGAGGAGGAGGTATTGACTTTTATTTTGTAACTTTCTGTGCAATTTAAATTTGTTAATGCTATAATTTTCAGTCAACAGGGATTTTTAAAACTTCTTTATCTTTAAAAAAATTATATACTTTATAAAAAAAGAACAGGTAACAAATGGGTAGTTACGGCCTATATTAATTAACTGATAAACCGAAGGAGGAATTGTTTTTTGCATTTTGTAGTTCATTTGGATTCTCCTAAAGGGATATTTTTATTGCATCTTCAATATGGAAAGACAAACATTTCCTCTTTGCAAATATACAAGTATATCTAATTAAGTAGGCAATATTGCCTTGACACTTCTTGACTATGGTATTTATTGTATAATAGCCATGACAAATCAGCAGATGCAGCTAGTTCCCCACCTGTCTGTCTTCTCTAACTCACTAGCTGTTTGACTTCTAACTGCCCAGTTCTGTATTTATTTGTCTGAGGGCCTCCTCTGGCCACTGAAGTCTGCTTTCTCTGCCTGTGGAGGAGGTCAAACATGCTTAATGTTCTTGCAGTAGCCCTCAAACAACAGTCAGTGAGGACTGGTGTACAAATACCCCAGTTGCCCCTCAGCAGATGACAGTGAACCAGTAATTCTATATTGGCTCTCCGAGTTTCCCTAGTGAATGTAAGCTTCAGTTGCTTTGTGTGACAGCTAGTTTAACCATGTGTCCTTTATTGGCTCCCCCACCCCCCATTCTGTGTCTCACTTTCCCATCCCTCTACTAATGTTTCCTTTACGAGGAAATAAATTATGAACACTCAAATCATTATGTTACAGTTTGATTATGCAGGAACCATAACTAAAACAAAAGTAGCTTACTTCTTTTAAATTTTCATAATCAAGATTTCAATGAAATAGATGTTCCCCAGTCATTAAAGTGGAAAAACTTATATAATTTAATCATTCGTTATGGAAAAGTATCTCAAATACTTTGTAATATTTCAAAGAAGTCCCTCTTACTGCAGAAATCATTCCCTCTCCTTTTCTTTCTTTCTTTTTTTTTTTTTTTTGCGGTATGCGGGCCTCTCACTGTTGTGGCCTCTCCCGTTGCGGAGCACAGGCTCCGGATGCGCAGGCTCAGCGGCCATGGCTCACAGGCCCAGCCGCTCCGCGGCATGTGGGATCCCCCTGGACCGGGGCACAAACCCGCGTCCCCTGCATCGGCAGGCGGTCTCAACCACTGTGCCACCAGGGAAGCCCCCCTCTCCTTTTCTGTAGCCACATGTGCCACAGCAAAACATTTCATGGCAGAAATATCTATAAGTCTAATTAAGTAGGAGAGAATCACATAATTTTACATTTTACATGTGTATTTTATTTTACATGTATAAAATAAAATAAGATCTTAAGGCCTTTTTAAAGGCCATTATTAAAGCAGTTTCTGCCCTCAAATTTATTTAAGACCTTTGGCTAATTTAGGTGATGAATATTGCTCGGTCAAGTTTGAAGGTTTCAACAAAACAGACCTGGATAGTGATTTCTCTCATCCCTGTTGCTTAAAGGTCATTACTTTTCTTCTTTCCTAAATAATATTTACAGTTCATTTGGGAAACTACTAGAAGTACAGAAAAGGAATGACTGCTTTTTCCAGAGTACCTATGTGTGTATGTGTGTGTGTTTAATTAAGAGCTTTCTTTATCTTCTGCAATAAAGACATCAAACACCCATCTCTAAAAATATTTTTTCATGTTGATTCCTAACATTGGGCTGATCATTTGTTGTGACAGCCTGGCAGATGACTATAACTATGGCAGATGGCCTCAGACTTTTTAATCAGAAAATCCAAACTGAAGGTTCTGGATTTTCCTTAAATCTTATCCTAAAGTATGAAGTGCTACAGAACAGATGGGAACATTCCAACTTGCTGGAAAAAAAAAAAAATTTCTCCAGTAAATGCTTATAAATTACATTACATCCTGGAATCTGTAACTGTGGTCCTTAGCCAAGGGTGATTTTGCCCTCCCAGGAACGCTTGTCGATGATGTCTGCAAACATTTTTTATTAGCATGACTTGGAGCAGTAGAGAGAATGGTCCTACTGGCATCTGGTGAATTGAGGCCAAGAGATGTGCTAAGCATCCTACAGTACGGGGGAAAGCCACCTGCAACAAAGAATGTGTATGTAGAGCAGAACTTGGCAAACCCTGGTCTATATGTTAGGATAATTTGCACATGTTTATTTTAATTTACAGCTACTTAAGATATTCAAATATTATTTTCGCCGTAAATTTTTAGAGATAGAACCCTTTACCAACTGGATTTCAAAACAGAGAAGAGGAATTGTCTTGTTTTCATTGTAGAGCCAAATCATTTTGTTGTTTATTTGTTAGTATCGCAAACAGATGTTCAATAAATACACAGGTAAGAGCAAAATGTGACTTGACAGGTCTTTCTTATTTAGGATCAACCCAGGTTTTGACAATATCTATTTCACTTGTAGCATACACATTAACCATGTATGGAATAAAATGGACTCTGGGAAAAGGCTGTTTAAAGTGGATTTTTACATGGGAATGCAGGTTGCAGAATGACCTTCTTTTTCTTTATCTCCTTGTAGAGTGCTTTATACAGCATTTGCTTCTACTGTCTCTTACCTAGCACCCATGTTTTGATTCTCTATCCAGGATATCTTATTGCTACATAATGTTCCCCAGGAAATTAAAGCTCTCATTGTATTAATTATCCATTGCTGTCTAAAAAAAATACTAAAACACCTCACCTAGTGGCTTAAAACAATAAACATTTATTATTTCACAGTTTCTGTCAGGTCAAAAATTCGGGGAATGGGTTAACTGGATGCCTCTGGAACAGGATCTCCTTAAGATTGAAGTCAAGATGTTCGTAGAACTACAGCCACCTGAAGGCTTAACTGGTGCAAGAGAATCCACTTCTAAGGTGGCTCACTTGCATGCCCAGCGTGTTAGAGCTGGCTGTTGGCTGGAGACCTCAATTTCTTACCACATGGACCTCTGTATAGGGCTGCTTGAATATCCTCAAAACATGGCAGCTGGCTTCCACCAAAACTAGTGATCCAAGAGAAAGCAAGGCAGAAACCAGAATATTTTTTATGACCTAGTCACAAAAGTCATACACTGTCATTTCCACAATATCTGATTGGTTACAAAGATCAGCCTTATTCACTATGGGAGGAAACTGTATAAGACACAGAACCCAGGGGGTACAAACCACTGGGGGCACCTGTGATTCTGGTTTCCGTACTTTTGATATACTCAATAAAATATTTTACTATAATTAGCCAGAGTTTTTACTTCTGTATGTAACAGTATGTTCATGAATTATTTAGTTGTGTTTTATATTAATTCTGCAGCCCATTGATTGATGACTTGAAAAGGAAGAAGACTAGAAGTAGAGAAATCAATAAGCAAGTTAATATAATGATTCAGTCAAAGGAGGATGAGGGCTAGGCTTATGGAAGCAGAAATAAACATAGAGTGGGAAAAGAATGCGGAAATGCGAGGATGAGTGCATAAACTTTGGATGTCAATTAGAGGCATATACTGCAGGTGATTCTGAGAATTTTTACCTCTTCTTGTAGATAGAACATGACCATAAGTAAGATAGCCAAACACCCAGGTAAAGAGCACTTCTAGGTAATGAACCTAGTTTTGATCTTCTTGGCCTTGATATGTCAAAAAGAAATTCACATAAAAATATCCAGGAAGGAGTTGGAAACTTGGATCTGTTATATGGGAGAGGGCACCTAATAAGAGATCTTGTCTGGGAATTAACTGCTAAATAGGTATAGTTAACATGGATAAAGTTGAGAGGGGTGTGTGTGGGGTGGAACATTAACATGGAGCAGAAGTGGATATTTCTTAAAGTTGGATGAAATACTTCTTGGTAGTACGTTATAGAAGTGATGGAGTAAACACTGTTTTCCAGTTAAAGTAACTTGGTATAGTGAAAAGGACATCCCATTGTGTCAAACCTATCTCTGGTACTAACTAGCAGATTGATCTTTGGCAAATCATTCAATTTCTCTTATCCTTACATTTCACATCTATTAGAGACTTAGGAAATCTCTATAGTACATCTAGGTCAAAAAGTTAATGACACTTATGATGTTTACATTTGTTTTATGTGAATATTAATATTCTTCATAGGATTGGTATAAGAACAAAATAAGATAATGTATGTAAAACTGCTTTATAAATTATGATTAATGCAGAATCTGCATGATGTCTAAAAATTAATAAGGATATTATATATTTGTGTATATACTTGGTAGAATCATTGGGTATATTTCGCAGTGTATGATTTCAACGTGACAGTTTCTGTTCACATGAGAGTAGTTTCTAAAAAATCGATATGCAGTTATTCTCTTTTAATCGTCTCTAAGCATAAGGCTCAAATTGTGATCTCTGAATATGAATATCATTCTTTATAATTTTAAAAGTATTTAATTAGTTTTTAAAGGTACTGTCCATTTATTTTGATCTCCTCAAAAATAGGGACTTGGTTATATTGAGCTTTATTTTTGTTGGCACTATTAACCACATACAAATCGTTAAAAATAGATGTGAAACTATATCTACCCATCAAATAAGTGTTACAACTTGGTTAGTCATAACTAAAGCATTATCTAGTGAGTAATAATGAATGGCTTTATGTTTGAATCAAGTGTTAAAATGTATGATGAAGATGCTTTTGTCTTTTAGGGACTCCTAGGAATCTATTTAGTGCTTTATCTTTTCCAAGGCCCCATCTAGAAACTGACACCTGAAGTCTGTTAATGTATCTACTGCACAGAGAAGGGTTTTTATTGTTGTAGGAGCAGATGCAATTTTAACAGCTTCCATTGTGTAATATATTCAGAATGATAATAGAAAAAACATACCAGGTTCAAAAGGAAACCAAGCCACAATTCCCATACCAGTTATTTCATTCCTGTTAAATATTATTAATTTAATATAGATTTGCTGAATTCGACTTCAGTAATGCCTTCCTTGCATCCATGGACTTTAAGTGGTAGGGGATTCTATAGGACTGTTTACCCAAGATGAACATTGGAAATTTAGAAGACACATAAATAGGTAAGATCTAGGAATCATCTTCTCCATTCCCTACTTTGAGTCCTCAGTAAGGGAGATGATCTACCCATGTAGGTAGACTTTGAATCATATTAGAATACACTACATCATAGATGCTGGCCACAGTTGGCTTAAGGCTACAAGTTAAAGTGTGTGTGTGTGTAATTAATTTACATTTGTAACAGCCTTTGTTGTACCATTATAGCACAATGATGGTCTTTCCTGTGAGTTTATTGGGTCTGTTGGCTTTAATATTCTCTGTGTTTTGGGAACTGTGAGGTTTATCTTTACTGAATTTTGGTCTCCTGGTGGAAAAAAAGTTGAAAATGTTGAAAATGTTATTAAATGGCATAAAATGTCCCCTTCTGCTGGTAGAGACAGCTATAACTTGGCATCCTCTCAAGGAAATGGGCTTTTCAGAAATTGAGCTGAGCAATGTATGTTACTTTTTGTATTTCTCTCTTTGCATGTTATCTCTTGTGATTTGCTGCCATGCAAAATAAGCATTGCTTTCCGTTCTGTTCTTGAAAATGATAAATTATATCTTTTAATGCTTTTATAACAGCTAATTTATACAGAATGAATGCCTAAATGAACAAATGTAGGACGGTTAGACTTCTTGATGTTAAATCAACTGCAGCATCTATAGCAATGTTTCAAAGGTAATAGTCGTTGCCACTGATGGCTGAAATACCTTAAATTTAAACTGGGCCTGATGGGAGAGAACCACTAATAATTGGAGTTTCACAGTTTTTTTTTTTTTTAGCTATGGAATACTTTCAAACTCTCCAGTGTTAGGACTTTTAAATGAAAACAATTGTATTAATTGTTAGGATGTGTCTTTGGCTCTTTTAGAACACTTCTATAATGTTTCATCAGTTCATTCAATAGATATAATGTCTATGTTTTCAGAAGCTGATGTTTAAAAATTTTACAGATTGGGTGTGAAGAATGGAATAATAAAACCCCATGTTTTATGAAACGTTAATAAGCAAACATCAAAACAGAAGAATCCAAAAGAGACAAACATGATGTAGTTCTTCACCCAGCATAATATGAATTCAAAGTAGGTTCTATATAAAGTCATAAAACAGAAAATGAGATCTGATTATAATGGACCACCCACTCTATTAGCAAATAAGGTTGTGAATAGTGACCAGATAATAAAGGGAAGGTTTTTTTAAATTTTCTTTTTCTCTCTAGGGAATTCTGAAAAGTTATAAAGCCTTCAACGTTTTCCTTACAGGCATTGTAGTCTCAGCAGCTTGATGTGTTTCATTATTGGGACTGAGTTTTCATATGCAGATTCAGTCTCAGGGGCAGAATTACATACATGAGGTTAGAACAGCTTCTTCTACAAATTTGTTAGCTGCCCTGGGGGAGAAAATGAAACATATGCCCTAACGGTCATGTTTCAGATCTTTGCTCGTCTACAAAGAGGCAGTTCCCCGCCCCCCCTCCATAGAACCTATCCAGAGAATCATTTTCAGTTTGCTTCATTGAAATTGCAGTTCCCTTGAGCCAGTCATGCCTTAGGAAACATCTGCTTCACCATCAGAAGAGGTCTACAAAGGAAGCCTACTCCACTTATCTTACCTTTTAAAAGAATTTCGGGTCTCATTTATTTTACTTACCAAATGTATATTTATAATTACAGTAGTGAGGACATTTTGGGGGAATATATAGAAAATACGTAAATATTTCATTATTTGAATGTTCATAGTTTTATTAATTTATGGAACACTTAATTTGATTCTTTTTTGCTTTTTTTAAATTGTTGTAAAATATACGTAACAAAATTTACCATTTTCAAGTGTACCTTTCTGTGGCATTATTTTCACGTTGTTGTGTAACCAGTACTATGCTCCATCTCCAGAACATTTTTCATCTTGTAACGCTGAAACACTGTACCCGTTAAAGAATAGCTCCTCATTACCTCCTCCCTGCCAGGCCCTGGAAACTACCATTCTACTTTCTGTCTCTATGAACTTGACTACTGCAGGTACTTCATATAAGTCAAATCACACAGTATTTGTCCTTTTGTGGCTAGCTTATTTCACTTAGCATAATGTCTTCAAGGTTTGTTCATGTTGTATCATGTGTCAAAATGGCCTTCTTTTTTAAAGTTGAATAACATTCTGTTCTAGGTATATAGCACATTTTATTTATTCACTCATCAGTCAGTGGACACTTAGGTTGCTTCTACTTTTTTGGCTATTGTGAATAATCCTGCTGAGGACATGAGCATACAGCTGTCTCTTCAAGAATCTACTTTCATTTCTTTTTATTTTTTTAATTTTTATTGGAGTATCGTTGATTTACAATGTTGTGTTAGTTTCAGATGTACAGAAAAGTGAATCAGTTATACATATACATATATCCACTCTTTTTAGGTTCTGTTCCCACATAGACCATTACAGAGTATTGAGCAGAGTTCCCTGTGGTGTACAGTAGGTCCTTATTAGTTACGTATTTTATATATAGTAATGTGTAAACAAATGAACTTATTTACTTTCATTTCTTTGAGGTATATACCCAACTAGAATCGCTGATCATATGGCAATTCTATTTTTAGATTTTTAAGGAACCACCATACTGTATCTCACAGCAACTGTACCATTTTACACTCTGTCAACAGTACACGAGGGTTCCATGGATGGACCTGGAGATTACCATACTAAGTGAAGTAAGTCAGACAGAGAAAGACAAATATCATATGATATTGCTTATATGCAGAATCTAAAAAAAACAACAACAAATGAACTTATTTACAAAACAGAGACAGACTCACAGACTTGGAGAATGAACTTATGGTTACAGGGGAAAGTCTGGGGGGGCGGGGATAGAATGGGAGTTTGGGATTGACATGTTCCCACTGTTATATTTAAAATAGACAACCAACAAGACCTACTGTGTAGCACAGGGAACTATGCTCAATATTCTGTAATAACCTAAGTGGGAAAAGTATTTGAAAAAGAATAAATACATGTATATGTATAACTGAATCACTTTGCTGTACACCTGAAACTAACACAACATTATTAATCAACTGTACTCCAATATAAAATTTAAAATAAAAAAAAAAAAGCCAAAACCTTTGAAAAGTGAAAGGGTGAGAAGCACATACACACAGATAAATACACACACATATAATGAGTGATCCAAATGTTTTGTGCAATATTTGGCAATGTTTCATGTAATACTTCTGTGTTTCCAAATATTAAATGGAAATATTAAAAAAAATAGTAAAACAAGTTATCATTTCTAAAAAGATGATGCTAAATCTAGAGTAGTAATAAAGCATATGTTTCAAGTTAAAAAAAAAACTACACATGGGTTCCAATTTTTCACATATTTGTATAATACTTGTTATTTTCTGTTTGTTTCCTTTTAACTAAAAGCTATTCTAATGGGTGTGCTGATTCCCATTTTTTGTTAAAGGTAATAGTGCATTAAAGTCTTTTACTTAAATATATATATATATTTTTACATCTTTATTGGAGTATAATTGCTTTACAATAGTGTGTTAGTTTCTGCTTTATAACAAAGTGAATCAGTTATACATATACATATGTTCCCATATCTCTTCCCTCTTGCGTCTCCCTCCCTCCCACCCTCCCTATCCGACACCTCTAGGTGGTCACAGAGCACCGAGCTGATCTCCCTGTGCTATGTGGCTGCTTCCCACTAGCTGTCTGTTTTACGTTTGGTAGTGTATATATGTCCATGCCACTCTCTCGCTTTGTCACAGCTTACCCTTCCCCCTCCCCATATCCTCAAGTCCATTCTCTAGTAGGTCTGTGTCTTTATTCCTGTCTTACCCCTAAGTTTTTCATGACTTTTTTTTCTTAAATTCCATATATATGTGTTAGCATACGGTATTTGTCTTTCTCTTTCTGACTTACTTCACTCTGTATGACAGACTCTAGGTCTATCCACCTCATTACAAATAGCTCAATTTCGTTTCTTTTTATGGCTGAGTAATATTCCACTGTATATATGTGCCACATCTTCTTTATCCATTCATCCAATGATGGGCACTTAGGTTGTTTCCATCTCCGGGCTATTGTAAATAGAGCTGCAATGAACATTTCGGTACATGACTCTTTTTGAATTATGGTTTTCTCAGGGTATATGCCCAGTAGTGGGACTGCTGGGTCATATGGTAGTTCTATTTGTAGTTTTTTAAGGAACCTCCATACTGTTCTCCAAAGTGGCTGTACCAGTTCACATTCCCACCAGCAGTGCAAGAGTGTTCCCTTTTCTCCACACCCTCTCCAGCATTTATTGTTTCTAGATTTTTTGATGATGGCCATTCTGACTGGTGTGAGGTGATATCTCATTGTAGTTTTGATTTGCATTTCTCTAATGATTAATGATGTTGAGCATTCTTTCATGTGTTTGTTGGCAGTCTGTATATCTTCTTTGGAGAAATGTCTGTTTAGGTCTTCTGCCCATTTTTGGATTGGGTTGTTTGTTTTTTTGTTATTGAGCTGCATGAGCTGCTTGTAAATTTTGGAGATTAATCTTTGTCAGTTGCTTCATTTGCAAATATTTTCTCCCATTCGGAGGGTTGTCTTTTGGTCCTGTTTATGGTTTCCTTTGCTGTGCAAAAGCTTTGAAGTTTCATTAGGTCCCATCTGTTTATTTTTGTTTTTATTTCCATTTCTCTAGGAGGTGGGTCAAAAAGGATCTTGCTGTGATTTATGTCATAGAGTGTTCTGCCTATGTTTTCCTCTAAGAGTTTGATAGCTTCTGGCCTTACATTTAGGTCTTTAATCCATTTTGAGCTTATTTTTGTGTATGATGTTAGGGAGTGATCTAATGTCATACTTTTACATGTACCTGTCCAGTTTTCCCAGCACCAGTTATTGAAGAGGCTGTCCTTTCTCCACTGTACATTCTGCCTCCTTTATCAAAGATAAGGTGACCGTATGTGTGTGTGTTTATCTCTGGGCTTTCTATCCTGTTCCATTGATCTATATTTCTGTTTCTGTGCCAGTACCATACTGTCTTGATTACTGTG
Source organism: Delphinapterus leucas (assembly GCF_059928025.1). Taxonomy (NCBI): domain Eukaryota; kingdom Metazoa; phylum Chordata; class Mammalia; order Artiodactyla; family Monodontidae; genus Delphinapterus; species Delphinapterus leucas. The sequence goes on along the minus strand of NC_143137.1, from coordinate 64,779,895 downwards.
GCTTTGTAGTATAGTCTGAAGTCAGGGAGCCTGATTCCTCCAGCTCCATTTAACCTTCTCAAGGTTGCTTCAGCTATTCGGGGTCTTTTGTGTTTCCATACAACTTGTGAAATTTTTTGTTCTGTGAAAAATGCCAGTGGTAGTTTGATAGGGATTGCATTGAATCTGTAGATTGCTTTGGGTAGTAGAGTCATTTTCACAATGTTGATTCTTCCAATGCAAGAACATGGGATATCTCTCCATCTATTTGTATCATCTTTAATTTCTTTCATCAGTGTCTTATAATTTTCTGCATACAGGTCTTTTGTCTCCTTAGGTAGGTTTATTCCTAGATATTTTATTCTTTTTGTTGCAATGGTAAATGGGAGTGTTTTCTTGATTTCACTTTCAGATTTTTCATCATTAGAGTATAGAAATGCCAGAAATTTCTGTGCATAAATTTTGTATCCTGCTACTTTACCAAATTCATTGATTAGCTCTAGTAGTTTTCTAGTAGCATCTTTAGGATTCTCTATATATAGTATCATGTCATCTGCAAACAGTGACAGCTTTACTTCTTCTTTTCTGATTTGGATTCCTTTTATTTCCTTTTCTTCTCTGATTGCTGTGGCTGAAACTTCCAAAACTATGTTGAATAAGACTGGTGAGAGTGGGCAACCTTGTCTTGTTCCTGATCTTAGTGGAAATGCTTTCAGTTTTCACCATTGAGGACGATGTTGGCTGTGGGTTTGTCATATATGGCCTCTATTATGTTGAGGAAAGTTCCCTCTATGCCTACTTTCTGCAGGGTTTTTATCCTAAATGGGCGTTGAATTTTGTTGAAAGCTCTTTCTGCATCTATTGAGATGATCATATGGTTTTTCTCCTTCAATTTTTTAATATGGTGTATCATGTTGATTGATTTGCATATATTGAAGAATCCTTGCATTCCTGGGACAAACCCCACTTGATCATGGTGTATGATCCTTTTAATGTGCTGTTGGATTCTGTTTGCTAGTATTTTGGTGAGGATTTTCGCATCTATGTTCATCAGTGATATTGGCCTGTAGTTTTCTTTCTTTGTGACATCCTTGTGTGGTTTTGTTATCAGGGTGATGGTGGCCTCGTAGAATGAGTTTGGGAGTGTTCCTCCCTCTGCTATATTTTGGAAGAGTTTGAGAAGGATAGGTGTTACCTCTTCTCTAAACGATTGATAGAATTCGCCTGTGAAGCCATCTGGTCCTGGGCTTTTGTTTGTTGGAAGATTTTTAATCACAGTTTCAATTTCAGTGCTTGTGATTGGTCTGTTCATATTTTCTGTTTCTTCCTGATTCAGCCTTGGTAGGTTGTGCATTTCTAAGAATTTGTCCGTTTCTTCCAGGTTGTCCATTTTATTGGCATAGAGTTGCTTGTAGTAATCTCTCATGATCTTTTGTATTTCTGCAGTGTCTGTTTTACTTCTCCTTTTTCATTTCTAATTCTATTGATTTGAGTCTTCTTCCTTTTTTTCTTGGTGAGTCTGGGTAATGGTTTATCAGTTTTATCTTCTCAAAGAACCAGCTGTAGTTTTATTGATCATTGCTATTGTTTTCTTTATTTCTTTTTCATTTATTTCTGATCTGATCTTTATGATTTCTTTCCTTCTGCTAGCTTTGGGGTTTTTTCGTTCTTTCTCTAACTTCTTTAGGTGTAAGGTTAGGTTGTTTATTTGAGGTGTTTCTTGTTTCTTGGGATAGCACTGTATTGCTATAAACTTCCCTCTTAGAACTGCTTTTGCTGCATCACATAGGTGCTGGGTTGTCATATTTTCATTGTCATTTCTTTCTAGTTATTATTTTGATTTCTTCTTTGATTTCTTCAGTGATCTCATGGTTATTTAGTAGTGTATTGTTTAGCCTCCATGTGTTTGTATTTTTTACATATTTTTTCCTGTAATTGATATGTAGTCTCATAGCTTTGTGGTCGGAAAATATACTTGATACAATTTCAATTTTCTTAAATTTACCAAGGCTTGGTTTGTGACCCAAGGTATGATCTATCCTGGAGACTGTTCCAAGAGCACTTGAGAAGAAAGTGCATTCTGCTGTTTTTGAATGGAATGTCCTATAAATATCAATTAAGTCCATAATGTTTAATGCATGATTTAAAGCTTGTGTTTCCTTATTTATTTTCATTTTGGATGATCTGTCCATTGGTGAAAGTGGGATGTTAAAGTCGCCTACTATGATTGTGTTACTGTTGATTTCCCCTTTTATGGCTGTTAGTATTTGCCTTATGTGTTGAGGTGCTCCTATGATGGGTGCATAAATATTTACAGTTGTTATATCTTCTTGTTGGATCAATCCCTTGATCATTATGTAGTGTCCTTCTTTGTCTGTTGTAATAGTCTGTATTTTAAAGTCTGTTTTGTCTAATATAAGAATTGCTACTCCAGCTTTCGTTTGATTTCCATTTGCATGGAATATCTCTTTCCATCCCCACACTTTCAGTCTGTATGTGTCCCTGGATCTGAAGTGGGTCTCTTGTAGACAGCATATATACGGGTCTTGTTTTTGTATCCATTCAGCCAGTCTATGTCTTTTGGTTGGAGCATTTAATTAACTTACATTTAGGGTAATTATTGATATGTGTGTTCTGTTCGTATTACCATTTTCTTAATTGTTTAGGGTTTGTTATTGTAGGTTTTTTCCTTCTCTTGTGTTTCCTGCCTAGAGAAGATCCTTTAGCATTTGTTGTAAAGCTGGTTTGGTGGTACTGAATTCTCTTAGCTTTTGCTTGTTTGTAAAGCTTTTTTTTGGCCTCTCACTGTTGTGGCCTCTCCCATTGCGGAGTACAGGCTCTGGACGCACAGGCTCGGTGGCCATGGCTCATGGGCCCAGCCGCTGTGCAGCATGTGAGATCTTCCCAGACTGGGGCACGAACCCATGTCCCCTGCATCGGCAGGCGGACTCTCAACCACTGCGCCACCAGGGAAGCCCTGTAAAGCTTTTAATTTCTCCCTCAAATCTGAATGAGATCCTTGCTGGGTAGAGTAATCTTGGTTGTAGGTTTTTCCCTTTCATCACTTTAAATATGTCCTGCCCCTCCCTCTGGCTTGCAGAATTTCTGCTGAAAGATCAGCTCTTGTTAACCTTATGGGGATTCCCTTGTGTGTTATTTGTTGTTTTTCCCTTGCTGCTTTTAATATTTTTTCTTTGTATTTAATTTTTGATAATTTGATTAATATGTGTCTTGACGTGTTTCTTCTTGGATTTATCCTATATGGGACTCTGTGCTTCCTGGACTTGGTTAACTATTTCCTTTCCCATATTAGGGAACTTTTCAACTATAATATCTTCAAATACTTTCTCAGTCACTTTCTTTTTCTCTTCTACTTCTGCGACCCCTATAATTCGAATGTTGGTGCGTTTAATATTGTCCCAGAGGTCTCTGAGACTGTCCTCAATTCTTTTCATTCTTTTTTCTTTATTCTGCTCTGCAGTAGTTATTTCCACTATTTTATCTTCCAGATCACTTATTCGTTCTTCTGTCTCAGTTATTCTGCTATTGATCCCTTCTAGAGAATTTTTAATTTCATTTATTGTGTTGTTCCTCATTGTTTGTTTGCTCTTTAGTTCTTCTAGGTCCTTGTTAAACATTTCTTGTATTTTCTCTATTCTATTTCCAAGATTTTGGATCATCTTTATTATCATTATTCTGAATTCTTTTTCAGGTAGACTGCCTATTTCCTCTTCATTTGTTAGGTCTGGTGGATTTTTGCCTTGCTGCTTCATCTGCTTTGTGTTTTTCTGTCTTCTCATTTTGCTTAACTTACTGTGTTTGGGGTTCGCAGGCTGCAGGTTCGTAGTTCCCTTTTTTTCGGTGTCTGTCCCCAGTGGCTAAGGTTGCTGCAGTGGGTTGTGTAGGCTTCCTGGTGTAGGGGACTGGTGCCTGTGTTCTGGTGGATGTGGCTGGATCTTGTCTTTCTGGTGGGTAGGTCCACTTCTGGTGGTGTGTTTTGGGGTGTCTGTGGCCTTATTATGATTTTAGGCAGGGTCTCTGCTAATGGGTGGGGTTGTGTTCCTGTCTTGCTAGTTGTTTGGCATAGGGTGTCCAGCACTGTAGCTTGCTGGTCATTGAGTGAAGCTGGGTGCTGGTGTTGAGATGGAGATCTCTGGGAGATTTTCGCTGTTTGATATTATGTGGAGCTGGGAGGTCTCTTGTTGACCAGTGTCTGAAGTTGGCTCTCCCACCTCAGAGGCACAGCCCTGATGCCTGGCTGGAGCACCAAGAGCCTTTCATCTACACGGCTCAGAATAAAAGGGAGAAAAGAAAGGAAGGAAGGAAGGAAGAAGATACAATAAAATAAAGTAAAAGAAAATAAAACAAAGTTATTAAAATAAAAAATAATTATTAAGAAAGAATTTTTAAAAAGAAAAAAAACTGTCAGACAGAACCCTAGGACTGTCTGGTTAAATGGTTAAAGCAAAGCTATACAGACAAAATCACACACAGAAGCATACACGTACACACTGACAAAAAGAGAAAAAGGGAAAAAAAAAATATATCCTTGCTCCCAAGGCCTACCTCCTCAATTTGGGATGATTCCCTGTCTATTCAGGTATTCCACAGATGCAGGGTAAATCAAGTTGATTGTGGAGATTTAATCCACTGTTCCTGAGGCTGCTGGGAGAAATTTCCCTCTCTCTTTGTTCGCACAGCTCCTAGGGTTCAGCTTTGGATTTGGACCCGCTTCTGCGTGTAGGTCGCCTGAGGGTGTCTGTTGTTTGCCCAGACAGGATGGGGTTAAAGGAGCAGCTGATTCGTGGCACTCTGGCTCACTCAGGTCGGGGAAGAGAGGGGTACGGAATGCGGGGTGAGCCTGTGGTGGCAGAGGCCTGCGTGACGTTGCAACAGCCTGAGGTGAGCCGTGCGTTCTCCTGGGGAAGTTGTCCCTGGATCACGGGACCCTGCCAGTGGTGGCCTGCACAGGCTCCTGGGAGGTGAGTTGTGGAGAGTGACTTGTGCTCGCACACAGGCTTCTTGGTGGCAGCAGCAGCAGCCTTAGCGTCCCATGCCCGTCTCTGGAGTCCGCGCTTTTAGCCGCGGCTAATGCCCGTCTCTGGAGCTCCTTTAAGAGGCGTTCTTAATCCCTCTCCTTGCGCACCAGGAAACAAAGAGGCAAGAAAAAGTCTCTCGCCTCTTAGGTAGGTCCAGACTTTTTCCGCTGTGTTCACGCCGCCAACCCTAGTCGTCTCCCTGGGATCTGACCTCCGAAGCCCGAGCCTCAGCTCCCAGCCCCCGCCTGCCCCTGCAGGTGAGCAGACAAGCCTCTCGGGCTGGTGAGTGCTGGTTGGTACCGATCCTCTGTGCGGGAATCTCTCCGCTTTGCCTTCCACACCCCTGTTGCTGCGCTCGCCTCGGTGGCCCCAAAGCTTCCCCCCCTTCACCACCCGCAGTCTCCGCCCGCGAAGGGGCTTCCCTAGTGTGTGGAAACCTTTCCTCCTTCACAGCTCCCTCCCACTGGTACAAGTCCCGTCCCTATTCTTTTGTCACTGTTTTTTCTTTTTCTTTTACCCTACCCAGGGCAAAAGGGCATGTGGGTAGTTTCTTGCCTTTTGGGAGGTCTGAGGTCTTCTTCCAGCATTCAGTAGGTGTTCTGTAGGAGTTGTTCTACATGTAGATGTATTTCTGTTGTATTTGTGGGAAGGTAGGTGATCTCCACGTCTTACTCTTCTGCCATCTTGAAGCTCCTCCTATTTGTAGACTTTTTAATGATGGCCATTCTTACCTGTGTGAGGTGATACCTCGTAGTTGTGATTTGCATTTCTCAGACAGTTAGTGATGTGGAGTGTCTTTGCATGTGTTTATTGATCATCTGTGTGTCTTCTTGGGAGAAATGTCAATTTAGGTCTTCTGCCCATTTTTTGAGTGGGTTTTATGTTTTTTTTGATATCGAGCTGCGTGATCTGTTTGTGTATTTTGGAACTTAATACCTTGTTTCTCACATAGTTTGCAAATATTTTCTCCCAGCCCATAGGTTGTCTTTTCATTTTGTTTATGGTTTTCTTTGTTATGCAAAAGATTTTAAATTTAACTGGGTCCCATTTGTTTATTTTTGTTTTTATTTCCATTATTTTAGGAAATGAATCCAAAAAGATATTGCTGCAATTTATATCCTAGAGTGTCCTGCCTCTGTTTTCCTCTAGGAGTTTTATAGAATCCAGTCTTACATTTAGGTCTTTAATCCATTTTGAGTTTTTTTTTTTTTTTTTTGGCGTTACACGGGCCTCTCACTGCTGCGGCCTCTCCCGCTGTGGAGCACAGGCTCCAGGTGCGCGGGCCCAGCCACTCCGCAGCATGCGCGATCCTCCAGGACCGAAGCATGAACCCACGTCCCCCGCATCAGCAGGCAGACTCTCAACCACTGCACCACCAGGGAAGCCCTTGAGTTTATTTTTATATATGGCATTAGAAAATATTCCATTCCATTCTTTGAGGTGTAGCTGTTCATTTTTCCCAGCACCACTTACTGTAGAGACTGTCTTTTCTCCGTTGTATATTCTTGTTTCCTTTGTTATAGATTAATTGACCATAAATGTGTGGGTTTATTTCTGGGCTTTCTATCCTGTTCCATTGATCTTTGTGTCTGGTTTTGTGCCAATACCATACTCTTTTTGATTACTGTAGCTTTGTAGTATAGTCTGAAGTCAGGGAGCCTGATTTCTCCAGCTCCATTCTTCTTTCTTAAGATCGTTTTGGCTATTCAGAGTCTTTATTGTTTCCATACAAATTTTAAAATTTGTTGTTCCTGTTCTGTGAAAAATGCCATTGCTAATTTGATAGGGATTGTATTGAATCTGTAGAATGTCTTGGGCAATATGGTCATTTTAACAATATTGATTCTTCCAATCCAGATGGTATATCTTTCCATCTGTTTGTGTCGTCTTCAGTTTCTTTCATCAGCATCTTATATGAAACCCATTATTATTGTGATATGTGATTATTATTAGGTAAACTTGTATTACTTATCATCTCTGGCTACCTGTTTCTGTCGGCACATTTTTGTGAATGGTCTCTTCATGGCATTTGTTCATTTTTCTGTGTGGGTTAGTTTTTTTTTTTTTTCTGATTAGTAATAAACTTTTTATTATATACCTTACATGCAATTTTTATTCTTAATACCTTTTTATAATTTTGCCATGTAGAAATTCAAAGTCTTAGCAATAGAATTTGGGTATTGAGTTTGTTGCAGTAGCTGTAGCCCATTTTCTAGTTGCCTTTTGTTGTTCTAACCAGGTAGTCAGGTGGAACTCTAGGAATTATCCTGAAGTTTAGAACAAAATTCAGAATAGGACAACGTCAAGTTATCTTTAGTATAGAGATGTTCCATACATGAACATTTTAATCCTTTTAGATGAAGTAAAAAATTTATTTGGATTCAGGAATAAAGCACAGCGTTTTGCTAAAGTCCAGTTCCATGAGATGTTCTAAGAATTTTTATTTTCTTACAGTAAGGAAATCTATTTTACTTAACTAAACGTTCTTCAGATTTATTTTATCATGGAAATGTTGGGGGGTTTTGATGGCCTTTTGTTTGTTTATTTGTTTTTGTTTATACAGAATAACAAGATTCTGCCAATGCTTGGTCTCTAGTTATTCTTTCGTAATATAGCTACCAGGATTTTGGGGAGACTTTAGTGTTATTATTAGAAAGTGGCTGTCCATCATAATTTTAGGTTTATAGTTAGGATTATACTTTAGCACACATTGGAAATTGAAAAAATAGCCATCATTTACCCTTTTTGAGTCAGAATAAATTCATGTCATTCCTTTTCTTAAAAAAAAAAAAGAAAATTCAAAGTGTTATGAATTCAAATGTGTTTGATTTACCCCCTTTTTGTAAAATTCATCGCTTTCACATTTAGGTCATTACTCACTGCCTATGATGGTTGCTAAATATTTCTTATAATGCTGTTATTGTTTAGTATTGATCTTACATTTAATTGTTAAATTTATGTGGAATTTATTGTGTGTTACCATGGACTCTAAGAGAGTGTTTTTTAATGTTGCAAAAATAGTCATCCCTTCATTCTCGACAAACGTGATAGTGCCTTTATTATATATCAAATTCTTGGGTATGCTGGGTCTTATGTAGACTCTTCCATCTATTTAACTAATTTTATTGTTGATTCCTGCATAAGTATCAGTGTTAATTATTGTAATTTAAAAAAAATACTTCTTTTAAAATGCAATTTGGCCTCATTGCTACATTTCTTCAAATTGTTTGGCTGTTGTTGGACTTCTGTTCTTCAAAGTGAATTTTAGGGTCACATTTCCACACTCCAGGAAAAAATATCACTAGAATTTTGGTTGGAATTGCATATAGTAATCTGATAATAACTGCTTTTGTTATATCAATTCAATATAGATTGAAATTTGATGACTGTCACTTCATTTATCAGTGTTTTAAATGAGCTTTTTTGCATTGGCTGTATTTACTTTTTATTTTTTATTTTTGTATTGAATTATAAATGTACAATTATTTTTTCACATGCCAGACTTTTTTCTCTCTGTATTTATAATATTTTCAGTAGCTTCATATTCTGTCTTGGTTTTATTTTTACTTTTCTAATGAACATTAAATTAAAACTAGCTGTTGTGGCCATTTATTCATCTTTATTATTAGAAGTGACTAGAATGCAGTTAGTATGCAAATTTTACCAGGTTGAAAAAATGCCATTGTTGATTTTTATAATTGTGGAGAAATGGTTATAAATATATTTATGGGCTTTTAAACTGTAAGTCTGTCTCATAATATTAATTGTGATAACAAATCTTTTTTTTTTTTTTTTTTTTTGTGGTACGTGGGCCTCTCACTGCTGTGGCCTCTCCCGTTGCGGAGCACAGGCTCCGGACGCGCAGGCTCAGCGGCCATGGCTCACGGGCCTAGCCACTCCACGGCATGTGGGATCTTCCCGGACCGGGGCAAGAACCCATGTCCCCTGCATCGGCAGGCAGACTCTCAACGACTGCACCACCAGGGAAGCCCACATATCTTTTAATAGTCAGTGTTATTATATGTATCTTTTTGAGCTTTGACAAATTAGCCTGTGAGGGAAAAATTAGAAAGGAAAGGTATTATGGGACACTTGTATGAAGAAATTGTCCTTTTTGTCTTCTTTTTTTTTTTAGTCTTTTAAATTTCAAAAAAAAACCTGCAAACATTTTTAACTGTTCTTATATTTATTAGGTAAACTTATAGATATTAATACATTTCTTCCTTTCACATATAACTATTATGTTTGATTTAAAAAATAGAATATATTACAAAAAATGCTCTTTTACTGTACCATAAATAATTTTATTTAGCCAAAAGCTTAGTATATTCAGTGGATTTGGAGATAGACTGTTAACCCATAAATATTGTCCTTGCTTTAGTATTATTACTTTGCGAAATGTAAATAAATAGTGACTGTTTTTTAAAATGGAAGTGATGTCATGCGTATTTTTCTCAAACTACTGAAAGCTTATAACAAATCATTTAAACCACACAATCGAGAATTATCTGTGATAACCCTATTTAAGATGCATTTCTCACAATGCATTTAGCCCTTGGTGTGGAATAGAGGGGGTTTTAGGAAGATTTGAGTAATGATAAAATTCACACGTCAGATTGAAACTACATTTGTCAATTTCCAACTGATACTATTAGTCCCTTCCTGCAGAACATTGGTAAAATGTGGCTCACTACCAGGACTGACCTTGCTGTTTAAAGTATGCTTTTTTTGTTTTTGGCGGTATGCGGGCCTCTCACTGTTGTGGCCTCACCCGTTATGGAGCACAGGCTCCGGACGCGCAGGCTCAGCGGCCATGGCTCACGGGCCCAGCCGCTCCACGGCATGTGGGATCTTCCCGGACCGGGGCATGAACCCGTGTCCCCTGCATCGGCAGGCGGACTCTCAACCACTGCGCCACCAGGGAAGCCCCCAAAGTATGCTTTTGATTCTAGAAAAACAGAAAACATACTCTGTAGTTTCTTGTAAGTAATAATTTCATTAACATTAAATACTGAGCAAACCTAAGTTAAACCAGATTATTGAAATTGCAGTTAAAATACAATTCTTGAAATGTTATTATTCATGTTAGCAAAATAAATATTTGATTTGGCTCTGAGTGTAACATTAATTATTAAAATACCAATCACTTAAAATTAACTGTGATGTAACTTTGATCCCTTGGGAATAATAAAATATAATTCAAATAAGTGACTGATTATAAAATAATTTTATAAAATTATTCATTATAACAATTTGATGTTATTTTTTTCTTCAAGTATTTTTTAAGCCTTTTAAATATACATAAAGATCACAGAATTGTCAGTTCAATATGTGAAAGAAGAACAAACACATGTGGAATAGTGGTATGAATGTTTCAATCACAGCAGTTGACAGTCAACTTCTAATATACGTCTTTAGACATATCTCAGTATTTCGTATTAGCATGAAATGCAATAGTGACAAGGAATTACAGATTAAGATTAGAATATTATAAATGAAATCCAGTTTTCAAAAATGTTGCTTGTTTACATTATTTAACTTTTAAGATGCTTGAAATTAATAATTGCTGTATATTGCAAGTAATCATAAAAGTGCTTTTAGATTAAAGTTAGGATTCATTGAAATATTTCTCATTAAGAATTAAACACCTCGTGAACAAAACTAAATTTGCAACTATTTATTGGGTATAAGTAAATCAACTGGATATAAATAAATAGAAATCTTTATTTTACATAAATAAATAGAAAACTACATGTAGTACTTTATAAGTAGTAGGGTTTCAAGGACTATTTGCCAAAATTAATAAAACAGGTGAGACAGGATTACATGTGGAGTGGTAAATGCCTTAGATGTAAATACCAGAAGTGTTTCTAGCTAAACATACTCAAAAGAATTTTACTTATAAAAGTGTTTCCCTGCTGACCATTTCTTGGGGAATAGATCCTGAACAAGAAAGAAATATGTGTAAACTCATTTATCATCACACGCTAATGTTAAATGGCAATGCAGTGATAACCTTATGGACTCACTTTCTTAAGTCTCATCCAAAGGACCACCACAATTGATTGTTTAATAATTAACTCTTGTTTGGTTACAAATATATTTGGAATGAATTTTATGGAATAGCTTGCTTTGCAAATGATTATCTTAAAATCTATTAAATGTATTACGATAGGCCATGTGTTCGAAAGCATAAAGGATCGTGATGCTTGGGATGTTGAGGTTGATTGTGTTCCAGAAAATTTGTAAGCCAAAGTGATTGTAATTCAAAGTATAGTTTTCATTTAAATATTACGTTTTTAAATAAGGCTTCAAAGGCAAATTATTCTATAAGTTAATGATGCATAATAAGTTGTCCTTAATTTCATCTTTTCTTTTAAAAACCTAAGATGTACATTAAACACATGGAAAATCTCCCAACACTTTTGAAATAAAACCGTGGTCTCAGTGTCCTTGTTCAAGAAGCCTATTTCTATGCTCAGAATCTCTAAGATAGAGTAGGAGATCACGTTTGATCATACCCATCACTGATTTCCTAAATAAGTCCCACCTAAGTATCCAGAAAGAGAAAAGTGACAATGTAATGCATATACTGAAAAGAAGCTTTGAGTGTCATGCCTTCTGACCTGAAGATTCCTTTTCACCTCTCCACTCTCAGACACTTTAAATGATTCCATGTTGCCACAAATATGAATTACATGCCATTGTTTGTTTGTTTCCTATGGTGTTAAGCTGGTTTATGATTGCGCTGGTGATGTTAGTATTTGGAATATGGAAAACTTAGTAGGTGGTTTTGCCTCATGACAAGCATATGGTTCCATTTGCCAATGTCCTTAATATATTATAGGACAAGAAGCATTGTTAGTAGCCCATTGTTAATGATCTTTCTCACATTACAAAATATTTAGAGGATAGACAATATATTCATTTCACTCCCTTTTCAGCTCCTCATTCGTATTGTAAAAGTGAGCAGATATCTAGGATATCTTGAGGTCATCTCTCATTCCAAGTCTTTATTCCTTAGATCTCCTCCCAAACTTCTGTGTCTCTGTGCTGAGCTGTTTCCTCCTTGTGCTTTTATCTTCCCCAACCTATTGTGTTGCACCACAAAATTGCACTAAAATCTTTAATTTTCTAACTAAACAGAAAGCAATAAAGCTTTTCTTATTTCATCAAACTTTGAACAAGAATTAATGAAGAACCTTTTATGTGCCAGGAACTCTCCTAGCTTTTTCAATGAACATAAAACCCTAAAGTCCATCCATCTTGGAGCTTACTTTGGGATAATGCATACAGTAAAAGTGAAAATACTATGTAATGAAATATGTAATAATTTGAGAAGTGATATAAAAAAGAAAATACACAGGTTAACAGTGTGTTGCAGCTGAGTCACAATTTTAAATAAGTTGGTTAGACTAGGTCTCATTGAAGTGCCTTTAAGGAATTAATATGTCTGGAGGAACTGTTTCAGGCTGAGGGAACAGGCCAGTACAAAGGCACGCCTGATATGTTTGAGAAGCAACAAAAATGCCAGAGTGGCTGAAATGAATGAACAAAATGGGGAGAATTATGAACAAAGAGATCAGAGAGATTATGAGGAATTAGATCATATTGGGCTTTGTAGGCCCCTCTGAAGAATGGCCTAATTCCAAATAAAATGGCATACCGGTACAGATTTCTGAGCAGATGGATAACATCTGATTTTAAAAAGTTAAAATGCCTTAAACCCATGGAAAAGTTGAAATAATATGCAATGTACCTCTGTACACTCTTTTCCTATATTCATGGAACTCTTTATCTCTTCCCACAGTTGCTCCGTCTACACACAGAGCCACACACACACTCTTCCACTTTGCCAAGTCATCAAAAGCTGTCTACAAACATGACACTTCCCCTAAATGTTTCAGTATGCGTTTCCCAGAAACAAAGACCTGCACCTACAGAGCTACATCAACATTATCATACTTAATACAGTAAATAATAGTTTCAAATTTCCCACATTTTAAAATTTACCCAGTTTTTCTTAAACATCCTTTTCACTACCTGGTTGTTTTTTAATCCTGGATAAGCCAAGACCCACTCATTGCATTGTCTGAGTTCTTTATTCTTCTCCATTCTGAGTCCTTCTCCCTCCCTCTGTTCTTCATGGCAGTTAATCTCTGGAAGAGTTCAGGTCACTTGTCCCATAGATCACCCTCATTCTAGATCTGTTTAACAGGCTCCTCATTATTAGATTCAGGTCATAATATAATATACTTTGCTTCTTTCATATATTCGTTGCTTGGCTAGTTTGGCAGAGTAAGTCAATCTTATAAAAAGTTCACATGACATTCACTTGTGTAATTTCTAGAAGGACAAACATTGAACCAATAGAGTTATTTCTAAAAGTCATATTCATTTTAAATGATAAATAAGACTCTTGGCGAGAGAATGAAATTGGGTTCAATACCCTTGAGTTTGCCTTGGAAAGTTGCGTCTTATTTACCTACTTTGTTTTTCCCATTGTGGCAGGCAGTTGATTTCTAAGTTTTGGAACATTCTTGTCAGATGTGCTATTGATGAAATTGCTGTTCAGATCTGATGACAATTTAATATAGAACAAAACTAGATTGAGTGACCTTTGCTGCAGTTGATGTTGGCCTTTCGTCTTGTTAAGTGACTGGACAATTTATCTAACTTAAAGGAAATATTGTGATTGCTGAATGGACTGTCATAGATAAAGATATACACCATTCATCTTGAAAAGGTTCGCCGGGCAGTAGTAATAAGAGAAGGTCAAGGGGCATAGGACTGCATAAACCTTCTTTTAAAATTCATTGTCCTTCCACATATAAGTAGTTGTATTTTTTTTAACTTTTAACTATTTATTCAGGGTCTAGTATTGCTGAATAGACACTGTGCACACCCAGTGGTTAGAATATGTTTTGCTAGATCATTGCAAAGTCAAACTTTAGATTTCTGTCTAGGATAAAAAGTAATCTGTTTATTCTTCAAGATGGGAACTCAAGCTCAGATGATTATCATTATTCAGTTAAGTTGCTCAGATTCTGGCCTCTTTGTAAGGAAAACGGGATTTATTTCCTTATAGTGTCATACATGTTTGGGGTATATAGGTTAGAAGGGACAGACTATAGAGTCATAACCAGTTTGGGGATAAAATAGAAGACTGTTGCTATGTACTTGTATGAAACTACTCAAGGGAACCAGTCTTTCTTCAGGAGACTTGAAGCAGGTGAAATATGTAGTATTCTCACTTAGTGACAGGATGTGTTAATAAAATAAACCAAAAAAACGTAGTTGAAAAACAAAAGTTAAGTTGGCAATAGCTGAAGTTCTTTCTCTAGAAATGATTATACAAACTATATATATTTAAATTTTCCATTAGCCTAAGCAACTTTTAAGTAGTGAAAACATTCGTTAGCTCTGAGCTAGTATAATTTGCAGTTCTTCATAGGTAGCTGGTTACCTTTGGGACTGATGAAAAGTGCTATTCACATTGCTGTTGACTGGTATGTCTCACTAACACATACCAAGGCTGGGCAAGTCTTAGAGCTTTCATACTGTTATATACTTTCAAACCATTTCTCCCTGTGTTAGGGTGTGACATATTAATCTCTTGAAATCCTTGGCCTATTTTTATAGTTTTTCCTACCTTAAGAGTTAGTGAACTATATAACCGGGGAAATTTACTTAAATTTTCTGAAATTTAGCTACTTCATTAGAAATAACACATTTGCCAGAAGGCTGAAGTAGAGAAAATTGACATCTTAAAGTTTCTTCTAAGTATTATGATCTATTAGTTTACTATATTTGTTCACCCATAGTTACTCAAAATTATAATGAAATCAAGATTTAGATTTTAATAATTCAGCATATTGATCTGATTCTCTTTCTGATCTTCACATGACAGTCTGCCTAAGATCATTATAATTTCATTACCTTTTCGTATTTATCCATTTGTATAGCAGGGATTATTTGTAAATATTATTTATTTAACTTCCATTGCTATTTTTAAAATAAATTTATTTATTTATTTATTTTTGTCTGAGTTGGGCCTTCGTTGCTGCATGCGGGTTTTCTCTAGTTCCCGTGAGCGGGGGCTAGACTTCATTGTGGTGCGCAGGCTTCTCCTTGCGGTGGCTTCTTTTGTTGCGGAGCATGGGCTCTAGGCCCGCAGGCTTCAGTAGTTGTGGCTCGCGGACTCTAGAGCACAGGTTCAGCAGTTATGTAGCACGGGCTTTGATGCTCTGCAGCGTGTGCAGTCTTCCCGGACCAGGGCTTGAACTGGTGTCCCCTGCATTGGCAGGCGGTTTCTTAACCACTGCAGCCACCAGGGAAGTCCCCCATTGCTATTTAATAAGAGACAACCATGTTGTCAAATACTGACATAAACCTTCTGCCTTAATGTGAATCATTCAACTTCTGAGATTTAAGTTAGGATTGAATAATCCTGTTGTAGTGAATTATTGATAAATCTCTTAGAACCATAAATTAGTACTTATGTATTTGAAAGGAAGAATTGCAGGATTTATCTATATTTTTCTGATTGGAAGGACTTAAAATAGTAAAGGGAGGAAAATATTTAGCAATATAATGAATAACTAACTGATCATACAGTTTAAATTCTTTTAAGAGTTTTGCAAAATCTGACTAATCTCCTCTTTTACTAATCATAGTCTTATTGTCACTACTCCACAAAGCAAATTTTGTGTTATCTTTCCAACTGACATGTTTTTATAAAATATATCATCTTTAAATCCTGATAAAATGAGCAGTAAAGAAGAGCTGTGAAAAAAACTAAAGCAGTTACTGAAATATCTTTTCTTCTGGAAAGGCAGGAACAATATTTAATGACTAGCCACAAATATTGCTATAATCATTAAAGGAAATTATGTTCTACACATAAGTCAAGGTGGTAAAAACTGATGGTTTATTGATAAACTAAATTGGAAGAGCCAACAAGCTTTATTAATCTATCTATTTGACTTTTTGAGTAACTGTTTTCAGACACTATGCTATATGTTAGCTTTTATTTATATAAAAAATATATGTACACATACACTATATGGATATCTGTGTATATATGTGTATATACATATACAGGTACCCCTGTGCATGTATTATGTATATACTATACATACATATGTATATACACATACACACCCAACAATGCATTGTAAAAATATTTTTAATTTCTATGAGCACAAAGGAGGAAGCATCTAACTCAATCTAATGGAGATATAGGCAGCCAAAAATTACCCCAAGAAGTGCCATTTTAGCTGAGACCTGAAAGTTGAATAGAGTCTGTAAGGTAGATGAGGACAGAGATGGGAGAAGGCATCTGAGGCAGAGAGAACAGCATGAGTGTATGCCTGGCTGTGAGATGATTTGGTTGCCAGTAGGGTAGGAGCATAGTTTGTTTTGAAAAAAATAGTTGTATAGGAAAGTGTTAAAACAATTCAGAATGGCCTTATCTGTCATACAAAACTTTCTTTTTGATTTTTTTTTTTTTTTGGTCAATGATAGGGACACAATAAAGAATTTTGAACAAGGGGTTGGGATGAAATACAAACCAATTTAGTTAGAAATACAATTGTGATATCAAAAGAGAGAAAAGTTCGAAGGCTGTTGTAACAAGAATAAGAGGCTTTTAAATTTGTCATTTTGCAACTCTTTCATGCACCTGTTAATATAGTCTTCTCAAGGACACACTTTTTATATACAATGAGATAAATGCCCCTTATAAAAAAAAATCCATGCTAAAAGCATCTTTGTGAAATAAGCTCTAAGAAAGTGTTTCTATATAAGTCATTCCATCTGCAAGTATGTGATATATTGACCAAAATTGTAATGTTCAAAGGCATTATATCTTTTTCAACTTTAGATTAGCAGATTTTGGATTTCCCTTTTCCATGAAAAAATACTGTTTTTTAAATATCTTGTTTAACCAATAATGAAATACATTTCATTAATGAACACGCAGGGCAACTGTTGTATTTAGAATTGGGTTTACTTTTAAAAAATTCAGTATAAAAGTCTTAAACAGTATTCTATGTGATTGAATTTTTCCTCAGGTTTCACAAACAGCAATTAAACCTTTAAGGTCTGCCACCAGATGTTTTGTTTGTTTGACATGTTTGTAATTTTGTGTTAGACATGTTTGTATCTTATCACTATCTTAACAGTATGACAAGTTTGTATTAGAATAATAAATTAGAATACTATAATTGAGTACTTTTTGTGTTCCAAAATATGTAAAGTTAGTGGATAATTAGCTTTTAAGTACTTTAAAAAATAAATGATTAGTATCAGGTTAGAACAAGTTAAACTTCATAAATTATTTCCAGGTAAAAGTAGTAATTTTGATTATGTGGTTTTTAATTGGTTGTTTGCTGATACTATTAGCACAATGTGTGCTAAAACCTCTGGTACAACATGAAAGCTATAATAAAATCTACTGTAAACCATCCATGAAGGGGACTTTTACGGATGTTGTGATTATGTGAGCCTGGAGGCTACATTGCTATAATTGGCCTCCTGTGAGGCTGGAGTTCTGCAGTCCTTCCTGGAAGCTCAGTGAATTAGAAGACTGGATTTCACAACATTTACGTTTGTTGACTGATACTTTTGAGTTAGCAAAGTCCACATAATGATGAACAGCAATTCAAGCTTGTATCACTATTCTTTGGATATGAAATGCAAAATTACATCTAGTTTCTTTTTTATCTAGTAGAGATTCAGCTACATTGATATTTCTGAGATGACTATCCAGTGAATATTACTGGGTGTTCTTATTTTTGACACATGTTTATTCCTGCCTTTATGTAAATGTACTTTACTTGTAATCCTCTAAATCTCCCCAAATTTCATTCAGTTAATTTTTTTGATCTTCTAGTTTGGTAGTTTTATACTTCTTAGCTATTTAGTGGTTATAATAGATATTTTATCAGAAATATTTAAATTTACAAATTCTAAAGCTAATTACTGTTGCTTCCTTCCGCAAAATACAAGTGCCTTAGACTGTTTTAAATCAAATCACACCTTCCCAACTTATTTGATATTATTTATCATATTTAATTTTTAGATTTTTATTCCCTAAATATTAGATATTCTTATTAATTCTTTAGAGAGGCATACCTCTGGTGATATTGGAAGTTCAGTTCCAGATTACCAAAATAAAGCAAATATTGAAATAAAACAAGTCACAGGAATTTTTTGGTTTCCCAGTGCATATAAAAGTTATGTTTATACTACACTGTAGTTTGAAGTGTGCAACAGTGTTATGTCTAAAAAAACAATGTACATGCCTTAATTAAAAAGTAGTGCTGCTGGGGGACTTCCCTGGTGGCACAGTGGTTAAGAATATGCCTACCAATGCAGGGGACGTGGGTTCGATCCCTGGTCCGGCAAGATCCCACATGCTGTGGAGCAACTAAGCCCGTGCGCCACAACTACTGAGCCTGTGCTCTAGAACCCACGAGCCACAACTAATACGCCCGCGCACCACAACTCCCGAAGCCTGCGTGCCCTAGAGCCCGCATGCTGCAACTACTGAGCCCACACACTGCGACTACTGAAGGCTGAGCCCTCTAGGGCCTGCGTGCCACAACTACTGAGCCCGCACATTGCAACTACTGAAGCCCATACGCCTAGAGCCCATGCTCTGCAACAAGAGGAACTGCCGCAATGAGAAGTCCGTGCACCACAGCAAAGAGTAGCCCCTGCTCGCTGCAACTAGAGAAAGCCTGCACACAGCAATGAAGACCCAGTGCAGCCAAAAAAGAAAAAAATCCCAAAAAACAAAAAGTAACGGGGTCGGAAAAATGGTGCCAATGGACTTGCTCAATGCAGGGCTGCCACAGATCTTCAGTTTGTTAAAAAAAAAAAAAAAAAAAAAAAAAAAATTCAGTATCTGTGAAGCGCAGCAAAGCACAATTAACTGAGAGGTATGCCTGTACGGTCAATAATGGCTTAAATCCATACACATATATGTACTGCTTCGCAGATTTTTGGGCTCAGTAACTTCTGTATGAAGTATGTTCTTTAGAAGTTCTCTTAATGAGAGTATGTAGTTGGTCAGCTGTCTCATTGTGGGTGTCTTCAAATGTCCTTAGTTCACCATTATTATGAAATAATGGTTTTCACAGTGTACAGTTCTAGGATGACAGATATTTTATCTTAGCACTATGAGAAAATTTAGTATATTCCTTTGTTTTTGGTGTTATGTTTCTAGATGTGATTTTTGAAAAAATTCTACTTGTAAAAATTCACTTGACTTTCGGAATCTGAGACCTGGTATCTTATGAATAGTGAAAAATTTTTAGTCATTCCTTTTCTGAAACTGCTTTCCCTCATCCTCAGAATACTGATTAGAGATATTAGAACTTCTCGTTCTTTTTCTCCTTGTCATATATTCATGTCTGTCACACTGTGGATGATTTCTACAGATCAGTACTTCGATTCATTAGTTCTCTCTTCTGCTGTATCTAATCAGCTGTTTAACATTCTCACTGAATTTCTAATTTGAAGCATATCTTTATTTATTTATTTATTTTGGCTGCCCCACACGGCATGTGGGATCTTAGTTCCCTGACCAGGGATTGAACCCACACTCCTGCATTGGGAGCACAGAGTCTTAACCACTGGACTGCCAGGGAGGTCCCTGAAGCATATCTTTTATTTGTGATTATTTTATTGCCTGTTTTTCAAACTACTTGGTCATTTTCATAGCCTCTTTATTTCAGCATACTTTTATTATATGCTGTTACTCTTTTAAATAAGTAAACATTCTTAGATTATAATTCCATTACTTGCCCTTTTTGCACATATTAACTGTAATGTGTTGGTTTTTGTTGACTTATGCTCCTGGTTGTTCTTTTCCTGTTGAACTCCTGTTCCTTGGAACATTATTTATGGGAATTCTTTGAAACCTGGGTTTGAAGTATTTTCTCCAAAAGTGTTTTGTGTTTTCTTCTGCCCGGTCCCTGTATCATTACCAGCATGGGACCACTTAAAACTGATTTTTTACTTAAGGTAGTTTTGAACAGGGATCAGCCAACTACAGCCTTCAGAACAGATTCAGCCTGCTGCCTGCTTTTATGAATAAAGTTTTATTGGAATACAGCCACAATTATGTTTTATTCTTGGCTGCTTTTTCTACTACAGTGGCAGAATTGAGTGGCTCCAACAAAGACCATATAGTTCACAAACTGTCAGGTATTTACTATCTGGCCATTTGCAGAAAAACTTTGTCAACTATGGTTTTATTAAACTATAGACGTAGTATGAATTCCTATCCCAACTCTTTAAAGGCAGATTTGTGGTTATGAAGTCTCATAGGAAACTTTTTTTCTTATTCCCTTCCAAACAGAGACAGTGGTGTGACAGGAAACAACCTTAACCCTCTGTCTTTAGTGTATCAGTGGATTCACCTGGTTGGAGTCCTGAAGTCCTGTATTGGTCTTTAATTTGACTTCCCATTTTGAGCTGCTTTAAGACTTTGTCATATGTCCAGTATATCTTTAACCTTTAAAGCCATATCCTATACCATCAAAGGTGAACGAAAATGTACCTCTGGCAAATACAGGTTTTAGCATCTTCTTGTCTCACTGAATTAATGTTTTCTCATCATTTCTGCATCTGAGAATTTCCCTTTTCTATTTGATCAGCTATGCATTTTTAAAATATGCATGTTATATTTTATCTAGAATTTTTAGGTGTTCTACACTAAGAGGGTTTCTCTAGACACCAGTTCCACCATATTACCAGATATGGAGCATAACCTATTTTAGGAATGATCTCAAGCCATGCTTCTTCTTTCAAGCCAGGGATAGCTAAAACCTACTGGCTTTAGGTTCAGACTGCTGGACACAGTTAATTGTCCACCGCTTTCTCTACGTGTGGCCTCGGGCTAGTTATGGAAGCACCATTAAACCCCTATTTCATCTCAGTAAAATGATAATAAATGCACCTATTTCTTAGAGACTTTGTGACAATAAAAATGAAACCTTGTATAAATATAAATACATAAGTATATATAGTGTTATCATCTTGCCCAGCAATTGTAAGTGGTTAGAAAAAATGATATATAGTTATTATTAATATAATTACTACTACTACTGTATTGGCCTATTCTACAAATAATTAAGCCTATCCTTAAATCGCTTATTCTAGAAGGTAAAAATTAGTAGTTAGCACTTTACTAGCCTCTGGGGGTACAAGAATAAGTATCAGATATTCACTATATTACACGTACTTTATGAAAGCCCATAAAAGATATTTACTCTGTGTCGTAAGAAATGTTGCAGTGGACAAAGGGAATAAGAATATTAACATTCTGGAGAATCAGAGGAGTCAGCTTCTAATCTGTCGATAACAAAAAGTACCTCTAATCTCAGTCTTCTCATTCTGGGAAGTTTTATGTTGTAATTATTTAGAGCAAAAGAAAAGTGAAGGAAGTAAGAGTTTAGATTTCTGTAACACCACTCTTGCTTCTGCCCCAAAGTCTGTTATCAACAAAGAAACAAGTGTGGTTCTTTTAAAGTATAATTAAATTATCCTCAAGAACTTCCAGTGGCTTCCCATCTCTCTAAGAGTAAAATCCATATTCTTTACCATGATTATGTAAGCCCTGCATCATTTGGCCTGAATGATTTAACTCTCTGTTCTCATCTGCCATTTTCCTATGTATTTTATAATCTCCAGTCACAACTGCTTTCTTGCTATTCCTTGCTAAACCAAGGTTGTGTCCATCTCAGTGTGTTTGCACCTCCTATACCCTCTGTTTTGGTCAACTTAATGTTATCCTATCAGAGAGGTCACTGCCCATCCTACTTAAAATAGCACCTTCCCCCATCACTTTCTACCCTATGACTGTGCTTTGTATTTCTTCTTCTTCCCCACATCTGTTATTATATTTTTGTTTATTTGATAATGGTTTTAATGTCTTTCTCTCCCTACTAAAATATAAGTTTCATGAGATTAAGGAGAGTGTACTTGTTCATTATGATATACCAAGTGCCTGGGCAAGTTCTTGGCATATAAAAGGGGTTCAATTACTATTATTTGAATAACAGATGGATTCGAACCCAGACTAACAAGACTGCAACATAAAATTTTGCCCTTTCCATTGCACCACACTCTTCTTATTTGTAACTTCAGTTTAAAGCCTTTTCTCACCTTTCAATCTGATGCTTAATATTCATATTATTTCAACTATGTTCTTTTCTCTACAAACATGATTTTGAATTTCACCATTGACTATTACCCAACAACTTAGCCTAACAGCAGCCTTTCTCTGCCCCTCATGTTTTTTTCTGGGCTCATGAGGGAGATCTAGATACTCAATGTGTATCAGAATAAGTGTAAACTTCTGAAACTTCCATGAGCAATCAATAACCTTTAGCCTCTAATATCAAAGTGGTGGAATCTGGGGCTGGGTGTCCTAGACAGGGATGGGGGTTGGCAAGTAGGGAAGAAGCTGTGCCATTAGTTTGAGGGATAACAAGTACTTTCAAAGTTGTGTTTACATTGCTCTCTCTATGGACTTTTCCTCCGAGTCTAATGTAAGCTGCAGGAGGACAGGGACTTTTGACAGTTTCCCATACACTTAAAACAGTACCTACTACATATTAGTGGCTTAATGCATATTTTTTGAATGCATAAAATTGATATATTTTGAAGGTAAATTCAGCAGCATTTGCTTATGGACTAGATATGATAAAATGAGAAGAAAGAAGTCAGTAATTTAAAGGATGAAGTTTTCATTTATGAAAGAGAGAGAAGACTGGGAGAGGAACAGGTTTATGGGGGAAATAAAGGATTTATTTAGGACATGTGAAGTTAAGGACGTGTGTGAGATATCAAGATAGAGATTCTGAGTAGGTAGTGGATATATGATTCAGAAATTAAGGGAAAAGGATGGAGCTGGAGATATCAATTTGGAATTCATCCACGTAGGGCTGGCTAATGGCTGTAGGACAGCAAAGGATTCTCTGAAGGGTACTTGGATGGGATATGCTTTCAGAAGATTATTTGCAAAGAATGAAAGAAATGTAGAAGAAGCTACTTGAAGTGGGAAATTAATATTTTATGCTAAATAAGTAGAAAAGGTAAAGAAGTCCTGGAGAAGAATAGGGACAGAGGGAAAGAAAGGAAGAGATGGCTTTATGAGCATTTAAGAGGTGGGATCTTTAGGTTTCAGTAACATACTGAATACGGAGGAGAGAAAAAGGGAGGAATCAAAGGAGCCTGAATGAATAACCTGGTGCATTGACTATGTAAATAAAGAAACTAGAATATAGGGCTGTTTAAAATCATACACAGTGATGAAGTTGCTTTGAGATAGGTTGAGTAAAGTATCTTTAAACGTTTAGATTTTAGCTGAAACATAAAAATGTAGGTGTATATGCAAAATTTTATTTTGAACATAACAGTCTTTTCTAGACTGCTTTTAAAATGTATTTGGCATATTTTTACTTTTATTGATCTAAAAGTTGTTGTAAATGCATAATTACACAAATTCTTTTTTACTTTATTTCAAGTTATTTAACTGAAAACACCTAGCTGTGTTTCCAAGGAGTATTTCTTTGAAACATCAACATATGAAAAAGTCTAACTTATTTTTATAACAGGTGAACTGCAGAACTCATATGCCTTGAATACATGCATTTGTTAACTTAGAAATATGATTACATTGAACCTTCAAGCCCCAAAGTGAATGACACAGCTGGTTTCATAAATATAACAACCTCTTTATTTTGGTATCAGATGATATCCTTTTAACTGTGTTATTGAAGGTAATAGACAAGGAAGAAAATGATTTCATACTGAATGATTTCAAATAACTATGGTGGTGGTCATGGAGGTATATTGCTCAGATATCTATGTGAGAAAGTTTGGTTCTGGAAGCCACAGCTGCCACACCTTTGGATCCATTAGTAGTGGGTAGTGGTCGATGCCAGGACCATGCTTCCCCTGGGCTATTCCCAGCCATTGACTGCCCACAGCAGGGGTGCTAGAGCTAAGGCATCCTGCTCAACAAGAGATTCTTCTAATTTGTATTTTTGGTCCAAACACTTCCCATCAGCCTGACTGAGACTTCCCAGAATTATGCCTCAGTCTGAGGCTTTGTCTACCCCGTCCTTTCTTCCCTATCTCTGTCATAGGTAAGAGGACTCCATCAAGAACTGAAAGCCTCCCCATTACTTCTGCCCCTTCCCTTTTAGTCTTAATTAGCATTTTTCTCTGTAAATATCTTGTATGTCCAATCGTATCTTGGCATCTGCTTCACAGAGTACATAAACTGTCACACCTATGTTATAGTGTTCTTGAATTTAGGATTTTGCCCATGACCTCATAGTTTTCATATTTATATTTTTAGTTGGAATTATAATAACTCATTGTGGATGCTTAATATTGTGAAAAATACTTTATCCAAGATTTGTATGAAGTGTTCACCTATTTTATAGTATGTACCTAAACTAGATTTTGTCAACATCACCGCTAATAAAATTTTTGGATAATTCTTTGTTTCGACAGGCTGTCTTATGCATTGTATGAAGTTCAACAGCATCTGTGGCCCCTCTACCCACTAGCTGCCAGTAGCACTGTCTTCCATTCTGAAGACATTGTCAGATGTCTCCACACATTGCCAACGGCCTTTCATAGGCAAAATCGTTCCCAGTTGTAGAAATACAATATGTGGTAGAATCAGTTATGCCCTAGGAAATAAGATATGGTCATTACAGCTGAAATATTAAGAAAGGTTTTTAGGAGATGGCACTGAGACAGATTTTGAGGAGTGACAATGATTTGCTTACCTTCTAGGCAGGATTAATTGCATGACCTAAATCACAAAAGCAGAAATAAAAGCACATAAAAGAAAGCCGTTTCCAAGGAGACTGTCTTGGCAGAATCAGAAGAAAGGTCCCTACTGGTATTGGTGCAGTAGATATTTGTAACTTCTACGATAGTCATACTCCCTAAGGCAAAAACTACTTATTTCCTCTGTTTTATTCCCTTTATTTTGTCAGTTGCTATCTGAATCCTGTGTGTGGCCTCATCATGTGACTTCAGTGTGTCTTCTCTCCATTGTAGTGCAGACTGCTAAACCCATGGTCTTTGTGCCACATCTCCTTACCTAAACTCCCTACTCCCAGTTACTCCCTATATTTTATAATTTCAGTCTTTTTATTGATATTCTCTAGTTTGTGAAACATGATTCTCATGTTTTCCTTTAGTTTTTTAAGTCACAATTTCCTTTATTTCTTTGAACATATAATATTTGATTTAAATCGTTGTGTACTAAGTCAAACATTAGGGCTTCCTTGAGGATAGATTCTACTGATTGTTTTTATCTATAAGTGGATCAAACTTTCCAGTTTCTTTTTGTGTCTTACAATTATTTTTGTTAAAAAGTGGAAATTTAATGTGGCAACTCTGAAAATTGTACTCCTCCCTCTCTGTTTGTTGTTGTTATTCATATTGCTCTATATTTGTTGAAGGGAATTCATGAACTAATTCTATAAAGCTTGGATCTAATTATTTAAAAATCTATACTAATGCCCCTTTTTATTCTTGATACTGGTAATTTATGTTCTGTTTCTCTCTTTCCCTCTCATCCTTCCCTATTATCAGTTTTGCTAGGAGTTTATAAGCATATTAATCTTTTCAAAGAGAACTTTCTTGAGTGTTTTCCCCATGTGTGTGATCTCATATCTCAGAACAATTCAGAGTGCAGCGGGACCCCAAGGTAGGTCCCTCCTTAATCTGGAAACTGGGCCCAGATTAACAGTGGTGACAGTAGCAGCTGCAGCAGACACAGTGATGGTGGCACCGACTGCAGCCATGAGAGAGAGAAAGGACTCCATGTGCAGGCGGTGCTGAGACCCACAATGGGAGGGCAGCTTGTCTTTTCGTTCCTCAATTTCATATCTACCAACATCTATACAGATATTAGCCATCTGCCTGAGAGCTGGAACAGGTGGTTGGAAAGTAAACTTTGTGAATAAATTATTACAAAGTTTACTTTGTAATAGTATATAAGTGGACATCGCAATTAAGCTTATCGGGGAGGTATCGAAATTCTTACAAAAGTTTAGAATCTCTAATGTAATATTGCAGAACCAATATACACAGGTTTAGAAATACAAATTAAAATTAAAGATCATCATATTTTCTTGTAATTGAAGATACAGTGATAGATGACATAAACGGGTATTTTGAATTATGTATAAATCTTAAATCCAATCTAGTTTCTTGTATAACCTCCATAAGTTATAGGAAATGCCCAAGGAAACATTAAAATTCTGTTGTATAAATTTACCCTTAAAGTTAAATTAAAACTTACACAGTACTGATTTATATAGAGTTAAATCTTTTTAGAAAGTTTTTGTATATTGAATCATCACCTCTAGATGTTCTAAAATTTATATTTCAAAATCATAACTCAGAATTTATCCTTATTTTGAACTTTATAGAGTACTCTTAACACCTCTACTGTTTTATCAGCAGGAAGACATTTCTGAAAATTCAAAATTATCAGAAGTTACTTGTGATCCTGTATTGTCCAAGAGGGACTGACATTATTTTCAGTTTTATTAAAGAATAATAAAGTATGAAAGTATACATTGTGATGACCTAATAAATGAATTTGTAAAAATATAAGCACAAAGATCTTATGATCAATAAAGATATCACATGTATTAACAATGTATTATTATTTATCAAGTTATATAAAATAGTGGCATCAAAATATTTTTTGTAATTTGTAGTTACATTATTATTCATGTATCACTATTGCCCCAGTTACTTTTTATAAGTAAACTATGTATAAAAGAGAAAGCTTTATGCTTTAGTATCTTTAACAGCACTTCTACCAGAAGACTATTTTTTAGAGTAGTTTCTAGGTTCCTAACAAAATTGAGATGAAGGTACAGAGATTTCTCATATATCCATATATCCCCTGCCCTGATACATGAATGGGGGGGAGAGGTCCCCGCACCTCCATTATGAACATAACTCACAAGAGTGATGTTACCATTTGTTACCAAGGATGAACCTACTTTGACATATCATAATCAACCAAAGTCCATAGTTTAGGGTTCACTCTTTTTTTTTTTTTGCGGTATGTGGGCCTCTCACTGTTGTGGCCTCTCCCGTTGCGGAGCACAGGCTCCGGATGTGCAGGCTCCGGACGCGCAGGCTCAGGGGCCATGGCTCACGGGCCCAGCCGCCCCGCGGCACGCGGGATCTTCCCGGACCGGGGCACGAACCCGCGTCCCCTGCATCGGCAGGCGGACTCCCAACCACTGCGCCACCAGGGAAGCCCTAGGGTTCACTCTTGATGCCATACATTCTATGGATTTGGACAAATGTATAATGATATATATACATCATTATAGTATTGTACAGAGTATTTTCACTGCCCTAAAATACTCTGTGCTCTGCCTATTATACATCTCTCCCCTGACCCGACCTCTAGCAATCACTGATCTTTTTATTGTCTCCATAGTTTTGCCTTTTCCAGAATGTCAAATAGAGTCACACAGTATGTAGCCTTTTCAGATTGGCTTCTTTTACTTCCAGTATGCATTTAAAGTCCCTCCGTGTCTTTACATGGCTTGTCTTTACATCTCTTTTTAGTTCTGAATAATATTTCACTGTCTTCAGGTACCGCAGTTTTGTTTTGTTTTTTTTACCCATTCACATACTGAAGGATATTTTGGTTGCCTCCAAGTTTCGGCAATTGCGAATAAAACTGCTATAAACATCCATGTACAGGTTTTTGTGTGGACGTAAGTTTTCACCTCCTTTGGATAAATACCGAGGAGAATGACTACTAGATCATATAGTAAGAATATGTTTAATTTTATAAGAAACCACCAAACTGTCTTCCACAGTGGTTGTACCATTTTGCATTCCTGTCAGCAGTGCATAAGAGTTACTGTTGCTCCACATCCGCACCTGCATTTGGTGTTGTCAGTGATTCAGATTTTGGCCATTCTAATAGGTGTATAGTGGTATCTCATTGTCCTTTTAATTTGCATTTTCCTGATGTCGTATGATGTGGGACATCTTTTCGTATGCTTATTTGCCATCTGTATGTCTTCCTTGGTGAGGTGTCCAAGGTTTTGTTTGTTTGTTTTCTTATTGTTAAATTTTAAGTGTTCTTTTTATATTTTGGATAACAGTCTTTCATCAGATGTGTCTTTTACAAATGTTTTTCCCAGTCTATGGTTTGTCTTCTCATTCTCTTGACATTGTCTTTCTCAGAGCAAAAGTTTTTGATTAAGTATAGCTTATCAATTATTTCATTCATAGATTGTACATTTGTTGTTGTATTTAAAATGGCATCACCGTACACAAGGTCATGTAGGTTTCCTCACAGGTTTTCTTCTAGGAGTATTATAGTTTTGCATTTTACATGTAGGTCTTTGATCCATTTTGAGTTAATATTTGGGTAAGATTTAAGATCTGTGTGTAGATTCATTTTTTTGCACGTGGATGTCCAGTTGTTCCAGCACCACTTGTTTTTTTTATTTATTTTAATTTTAATTTTTAAAGTCTTCTTTGAAATATAGTTGATTTACAATGTTCTGTTAGTTTCAGGCATACAGCCAAGGGATTCATTTATATATATATATTCTTTTTTCACATTCTCTTCCATTATAGGTCATGACAAGATTGAGTACAGTTACTTGTGTTATACAGTAGGTCCTGTTGGTTATCTGTTTTTCATACAGTAGTGTATATATTTTAATCCCAAACTCCTAATTTATCTTTCTTCCCCTCCCCTTTTGTAACCATAAGTTTGTTTACTATGACTGTGAGTCTATTTCTGTTTTATAAATAAGTTCATATGGTGTATATATATACAATGGAATGTTAGTCATAAAAAAGAAATTAACTAATGCCATTTTTAGCAACATGGATGGACCTAGAGATTATCATACTGAGTGAAGTAAGCCAGACAAAGATAGCATCGTTTGTTGAAGAGACTGTTTTTGCTGCATTGGTGAATTAACTCCATAGATCAAGTGGGCAAGAACTGATATCGATAAAATTGAGTCTTCCTATCCATGAACATGGAATATCTCTGCATTTATGTAGTTCTTCTTTATCATTCACTACAGTTTGGTAGTTTCCTCATATAGATCTTTTACATATTTTGTTAGATTTATAGCTAAGTATTTCATTTTGGGGTGCTTATGTAAATGGTAGTGTGTTTTTAATTTCAAATTCTACTTTCTCATTATTGTTATATTGGAAAGCAGTTGATTTTTTTATATTGCAACCTTGTATCCTGCAACCTTGCTGTAATTGCTCATTAGTTCCAGGAGATTCTTTCAAATTGCCTACATAGATGATCATGTCATTTGCAAACAAAGATAGTTTTATGTCTTACTTCCTGATCTGTATATCTTTTCTTTCCTTATTACATTAGCAAGGACTTCCAGTACAATGTTGAAAAGAAGTGATGATAGGGAACATCCTTGCCTTCTGTCTGATCTCAGAGGGGACACCAGTTTCTCATCACTATGTATGAAATTAGCTATAGGATTTTTGTAGTGTTTATTAAGAGCATTCCCATTATACCTAGTTTACAGAGTTTTTATCATGAATGAGTATTTGGGTTTTGTCAGATATTTCTATCAGTCTATTGATTTGGTCATGTGTTGTTTTTTTTTTTTGCGGTATGTGGGCCTCTCACTGTTGTGGCCCCTTCCGCTGTGGAGCACTGGCTCCGGACGCGCAGGCTCAGCAGCCATGGCTCACGGGCCCAGCTGCTCCACGGCATGTGGGATCTTCCCGGACCGGGGCACGAACCTGCGTCCCCCACATCAGCAGGCGGACTCTCAACCACTGCGCCACCAGGGAAGCCCATGTGATTTTTTTATAGTGGTTGATTTGATGGATTACATTAATTGATTTTCCAGTGTTGAACCAGCCTTGCATACTTGGGATAAATCTTGCTTGGTTGTGGTATATCTTTCTATACTTTTTTTGGATCTAATTTGCTAACATTTGTTGAACATTTTTGCATCTGTGTTCGTGAGCAATACTGGTTTGTAGTTTTCTTGTAATGTCTTTATCTGGTATTGGTATTAATATTAGCCTCATATAATGAAGTATTACTTCTGCTTCTGTCTTTTGAAAGAGTTTGTAGAAAATTGGCATAACTCCTTCCTTAAATGTTTGGTAGAATTCGCCAGTGAACTCATCTGGGCCTGGTAATTTCTGTGTGAAAGGTTATTAATTATTGATTCAATTTCTTTTGTAGATATAGGCCTATTTAGATTGTCTTATTTCTTCTTGTGTGTGTTTTAGAAGATAATGTTTTTCAAAGAATTGGTCCATTTAATCTAAGTTATAAAATACGCGGGCACAGAGTTATTCATAGTATTCCTTTATTATCCTTTTAATTTTTACGGGCTGTGAGGCGATGTCCTCTCTTTCATTTCTGATATTTGTTAGCACTTACTTCTTGCATTTCGAAAAAGGGTCCTGCATTTTCAGTTTGCACTGGACCTGGCAAATTATGTGTTACTCCTTAACTCCAAGGGTGTACATAGTTTGGAAAGTTATACTTTTAATAATCTTTTACATCATTTGCATGCCTTTAGATGATTTCTCTTGGCTTTGTTCTGAGTTTTGTT
Source organism: Delphinapterus leucas (assembly GCF_059928025.1). Taxonomy (NCBI): domain Eukaryota; kingdom Metazoa; phylum Chordata; class Mammalia; order Artiodactyla; family Monodontidae; genus Delphinapterus; species Delphinapterus leucas. Next base: position 64,749,219 of record NC_143137.1, on the reverse strand, counting down.
TGGGAGAGGATTAAAGATTACAGAAATAGCAAGAATACATGTTTGCTTTTCTTAAGTGTTCAGCTGTCTGTGAGCTAACAATTTAAATGGCAAATACTTTTAAAATTTCTTCCTATACTTTGCCTTAAAAGTGTTTTCAAGAACAAAATACCTTTCATAAGTTGGGAAACAGCTTCATCTCCAGTCATCTACGAGTTATATTCATGAACAAGTTTGACAGTCAGCTCCATTATCGGAAACAACTTTTATTTCATTCTCCTCCTATCCAGGCTTTTCCCAGAAAGAAACCTGTTCTTCACTCCTGAAATTTAATCAGTTCACCAAGTCTTATCAGTTCTGTCTTCTAAACAATTTAGCAAATGACTCGTTTCCCTCCATTTCCACTGCTATAATCAGGCCCTCTGTACTTCAGTTGCATTCTACCTGGCCTCTCTGTCTTGACACTGTGCCAGACTGCTGTTAAAAGTAAAAAAAAAAAAAAGAATGTATATATATATGTATAACTGAATCACCTTGCTATACAGCAGAAATTAACACAGCATTGTAAATCAACTGTACTTCAATTAAAAATGTAAACAAAAAAAAGTAAAAATCATATAGCATACAGATCCCCTATTTAGAGTTCCCTAGCTTTTGAATTAAAGCACAAATTCCTTCACATGGCATAGGTCCATTCATGATTTGGCAAATGGCTTCAGCCCTCTTGTTTGCAATCTCCATATACATTCTGACATGTAAAAACTGTTTGTATTTCCCTGAAAGTGGCCTGTTCTGTGAATACCATCGTGCCTACCTACATACTTTTGTCACTGCCAAAAATCTCTACTTTTCCATTGTTCTGTTGGTTAATGCTCTCCTTAAGACTCAAGACTATATGTCACTTTGTCCAAGATGCTTTCCATGGCCTGCCAGAGAAATTAAACTCTCCTGGCTTTGTGCCTCACAAGATCCCCTTTTCCATCTTTACAGCAGCAACATATTCACTGTAGAATTATTGTTCATTTACTTATATCTATCTATCCATACTAGGTAATCATTTTCTTACAGGTAGAGAGTGTCTTCTCTTTCTGCATCTCCAGCACCTAGCACAGGGCTTGACGTGTACTAGACTTAAAACTTCTGGAATGAAAGAATCAGTGAATAAACCCAAGAAGCTAAATTGATAAAACTAATTTAGATTACAGTGTAAGTGTAATTGTACCCATTTAACAATTTGATTAAGTATGGATAAGGAAAGATAGTCAATTTATGGTGGAGAATCCTGGCAAACGCTACCTTAGCCAAATGATCAATGTTAACATCCCTAATGATGTCAAGTTGAAGTGATGCACCCCTTACATATTGGGATGAGAAAGGCACTCTTGTCTCTGAGGTATTTGTTCATAAAACCAATAACCACAAGCTTATTAGAAGAAAAGCATCAGACAAACCTAAATTATGGAACATTCTACAAAATATGTGACTAGTACTACTCAAAACTGTCAAGGTCATAAAGAAAATATGAAGAGCTGTCATAGTATAGAGTATCCTAAGGAGACATGACAACTGAATTCAGTGAGGGAATCTTAAATTGGATCTTGATGCAGTAAAAAGATATTAGAGGAAAAAAAAAAAAGTTGAAATTTACATAAAGTCTAGAATTCAGTTAATAGCAATTTACCAATGTTTGTTTCTTAGTTTTGACAAATCTGCTATGGTGTATAAGATATTAACATTAGGGGAAATTGTAAAGATTATATTGGAATTCTTTATACACTCTGTGGCTTTTCTGTAATTATTCCAAGATAAGTGTTCATATACAGACTATAAGGATGAATGCAATAATTGAAAATACCAAGAAGTAAATACAGTTTCCAGTTAAAAGTCAATTAAACATGGTATCATAAATATTTATGTAAATACACATTAATCATTTGAATTGAAAACAAATGTACATTCATTAATCTTTTGATGCCAGGAAGAGGCTTGCTCTACAAGTTTATTGCCACGTGTTTTCGTACATTAGTCAGTATGAATGTAGGGCTTAATTTTAATCCAGTAAGGCAGTTACATTAAGGTCAAAAAAAGATCTCCTTCTAGACCATTATTAACAGGACAGTTATTGTATTAAAGACGTTTATCTGCAATACTCAACCTGGTATGTGAGAAGTCATGAGATGTTAAATTTCTGTGAAAGCTGTGGATTAGTTTTGGGTTCCTTAAAAATCAGGGCATCTCCAGAAGGAAAGTGTAAGACCCTCCAAAGTGCTATATCATGTCAGGCCATGTCAATCTAGTCTGTATAAAATGTCTGACAACTGGTTTACATTCCAGGTGGTTGTGTTGGGAAGAATTCATAGGTGCCATCAAAAGTTAACAACATGGGCAAAGTTTATTTAATGATGGGATATTCTACCATTCATTAATTTTACCTAAAACATGAATTTAAAAACATCAAGACCCTTGTAATTCTTTATAGACAGTTTGAATGTCTTTATAGACAGCTTGTAATTCTTTATAGACAGCTTGAATATCACATAATATAGGCAAGAAGTGCTTTTTGAAGAGATCCCTAAGTGTAATGTAGAGGTATTGGTTGGTGACCATAGCATAGGATTGGACAGACAGATCTCTGTCTATTAATACAGCTCTGAGTGTTTATAGAAGATAATAAAAATAAGTGAGTTTTTTGACAGTAATAAAAATATTTTTATTTTTACTTTTTATTTACTGTTGACATGTGTTAATGTAAGTCCAGTGATATTAGAGCTTTCTATACAAATAAGTGAGTTTTCACATTAGTTTGTACTTAGTCTTCATGTGACTTCATGTTGTAGTTTGTCTCTAGAGTGAAATGACAGTTTCCAAGAGGAACTGTATCCCTGAGAAAACACATTACATACTAAGAGGAATATACTAAAATGTAGTAACTGAAAATAAAATAAAATCTGAAACGAGACTGGATAGAATTAGATTATAGAAGGGAGTGTAATGTTTATCCTTAATTATTTAATATTCTCACAGAAATACTGTTCTCCATTGAACTCATCCAAAAATTGATGAGATACTTAAAGAACATGCAGACTATAAATTTGAACTCTGAGATCTAGATGAATATTCCCAATGGAGGATAAATTTATTTCCAATTGCTGTAAATTTCAGGTCTAAGAGATAAGGAAATATAGTACCAGTAAAACTAGGTTCAGTGTTACATTCTAAACACCTTAACTCTTTATTATTGAGCTACCTTGTAAAGATAACAAAAGTCAATAAAGCATTGCTACGTATTTCATCTTTTAGGGCTATGAAATATTTGTGTGCTTCCATAAATGTTAATGAAAGAGAATAGGTAAACAAATGTCATTGACTATAAATTAGAGTTTGGAAAGGCAGTAATGTGTAGCACAGTATTTTAAATCATAAAAATTTTTGATCTTTACCCTTTGAATGATAAGCCTACCGTGATGTAGCTGATTTCTTCAGTAAGGGAAAGGAGTCAGGGCTCCTGATTGCAGAGGCACACTCTTAACCTTAATGGTAATACTTTTGAAGAATTATATTAGAAAGTAGCAGTTTGTATTATGAATCACAATGAAGAAAATCATAATGACACAAAAGACAGCCATTAATTGGGTATGAGTTACTATGTTTTAAAGCGCTGGCTGTGGAAGGAGAAATGCCACCTTTGAATGAATAGCTTCCTCTGTCTGATCTGACCTCCTCCCACTTAGATGTGAAGGTGATAAATCACGAAGTGCAGCCACAGCAGGGATCCTTATTAATAGAAACATCCAAGACTTCTGGCAATCGCTGTGAGTGCAAGTGACACGCACAAAGGTTTTCCTTTCAGCTGAAAAGATGTGAATTTTCTATGAGAATTTGTTAGAAGTGGATACGGAATTTCTTGGCTGTGCATCTGAGCACTTCATCTACTAGACAGTGTAGGAGTCCTTAGAATGTGTTCTATCAACACATCAAGCCACTATCACAACGATTTGAATTGAGAATTTTATATTATTAGAGTAGGTATATTCTTGAAGCAAAAAAAATCACTATTCAATTTATTTCTCTTTAATGAAAATAAAATTGAAGCAATGAGCAAAGGATCTGGATTTTACTAATTTAATCACTTGAAAGAGGAATCAAATTTTTAAATGACAACTTAAAACAGGAACTGGATTTAGTTATTTCCCCTCCCCCACTCTAACTGTTACAAAGACAATTGAATGTGATCATTTCTTTTTAAATTATTTTTTCCAGTTATCTTAAGTTCAGTTGTTCTTGTACTGCCTCTGAGTTTGACAGCTTCTTCTGAAAACCATAACCAGATGATAAGCAAGAAGCAGTGAGGCTCAATTTTGATTTTACAAATTTTCAGTACTCCCAAAGTTAAAAGTAAAAGACTTGCTTGAAGGAATAGAAAGAGTATGAATTTAGGAAGCCTGGGTTTAAGTTCCAGATTAAGCCTTGTGTGACTTTGGACACGTTACTTATCCTTGAGATTTAGCGCTCACATCTATAAAATAAAAATTACCATGCTAGCATTATCTAACATTAGTATTTTTGGGGTGAGTACCATATTAAACAATGTATGCACCTTAGTTTTGGAAATAGTAAATTTATATAAAGTTTGGAGGTAATATGAGAACTTCAACTATTTTCTTTGTTTCTGTCATCAACATAGTTATTAAAAAATTGATTTATATAGATACTATATATCTTACTTTACATTTCACTTTCCTTTTACCTTCCTAGAGGTGTTAGCTTTATAATTTAAAAATATTATCTCAGATTTACTTTAACCAATGAATACACAGAGATTATAAATTTAATGAAAGCAATATTTTATTTCCACTTATCTATCCAGTATTTTATCTATTATAAAGATAATATAACACTAGACAACTTGACTGAAAAATTGCTCATGAGCTTATTTCAGTGTTCATCTTTTCAGTATATATATGTAGCAACTATATTCCTGCAAAATTAATTATTAAGTGTATTCAGTATTTTACTGATGGGGGAGAGGTTGGCCACAGAATAATGAATAAACGTTCACTCAGAACTTGGCATGGCATGAATGTTTTAGATGAAGAGAGGTCTGTGTTCCCTTTGTATCCCTTAAGCAGGGACTAACTTTCCTGCCAGAGGTTAATTAAAATAGTCTTTCCTGGGCTTCCCTGGTGGCTCAGTGGTTAGGAATCCGCCTGCCAATGCAGGGGACATGGGTTTGAGTCCTGGTCTGTCTGGAAAGATCCCATATGCCACGGAGCAACTAAGGCCACGCGCCGCAACTACTTTCCTGCACTCTAGAGCCTGTGTGCCACAACTACTGAAGCCTGCGCCCCTAGAACCCGTGCTCTACAACAAGAGAAGCCACTGCAATGAGAAGCCCACGCACCCCAACAAAGAGCAGCCCCAGCTCACCACTAGAGAAAGCCTGCGTGCAGCAACGAAGACGTAACACGGCCAAAAAAAAAAATCTTTCCTATAAAAATATTGAATCACTATGTTGTACACCTGAAACTAATATAAATCAACTATACTTCAATTTTAAAAAGTCTTTCCTAAGTCAAGAGCACAAAGCAGGGTAATCTTACAGAGAGCCAAACATCTTATACATCAGGAGGAAAAGCCACGATACATTTAAATACCTACCAGAGTACCTAGGACACAAGGATAACCATGCCTGCTATTCTGGTGTAATTATTAATTGCACTCTCCCAGTTTGGACAATGAATTATGTAATCATTTACATAATAGGTACTCAGCAAATGTTAACATTCTCTTCAGTGTCCCAGTTTAAATAATAATTTATATGGTCACCGTTTAATAAATGACAATTTCTTTTCTTCTACCAGAATTATTTACAGAAACAGTATTATGGTAAAACTAAAGTCATTTATTCATTCATTCAGCAAATATTTGAGTGCTTACTATGTTCCAGGTGCTGGTAAAATCATAGAGAACAAGACAAGTAAACTTCCTGACCTTAGGGAGTGTATATTTTATCAGAAAAGCAGACTTTAGAGTGGTAAATAAATGCATACATAATATACTTTTAGGGACTGACAAGTACTGTAACATAAGCTGAAGATAGATAATTGAAAATAAAATGTTGTGGGATGAGGAAGGTACATTGAGATAGAGAAGGCATCTTTCAAAAATGGACACTTGGGAAAACATCAAATGACCTGAGGGAGAGTGCCATTTAAATATCTTAAAGAAGGATATTTCCAGGACAGGGAACACCTTTCCTAAGTGTTCAGCCACTGAGATGGAAAAGAAACTTAGCATATTTGATTAGCAGCAAGAAGACCAGCACAACTGGTGCAAAGTGTGTAAAGAAGGGATGGGGTTGGAGGGAGGTTGAGTGTCATGGCAGAGTCTGAGTTGTCTTCTAAATGTGCTGGGGAGCTATTGGAGGTGGACACAGTCTGAATTTAGCTTCTAAAATGATCATACCACATGCTATGTGAAGAAAAGACCGCAGAGAGGTGTATCACACTCCTCAAATGCACCTCATCAGGTACTGGCGGCTGCACCTATCTCTGAGGCCATTGACTAGTTTCACCCAGTCACCATGGCTTCCAAATTAATGTGGGCAACACCTGAGATTGCTTCTCTTCATGCTTGGGTCTCATGCCTCTCACCTTCCATTCTAGGGCCTCACTGAAGCCATTGAGGTGTGAGATGCATGAGATCTTATTAGTGTCCATGCAAGCACAATCTGGAGTTGTAGGGGAGTTAATACTCCAGGCTGAGTCTTTGACCATTAGGAGAAGAGAGCATATGGACAGATTTTTCTCTCTCCCTTCCTCAAAACAGATTGTCTTGAGATAGAGTAGCTCATGTGGTCTCTTAAATGTCTGTCTTGAAAGAGGGAGCAATCCATTGTGCTTGGTATCAATCCATGGCCAGCATTGTAATGCACTCTGTTATTGGCTTTTTCTTCTCTGCCTGACCTACCATTCCTCCCTTTTGTTTCTTTTGCGATGGCACTTCCTAACACAAGAGAAACATATAAACTTTTGCCCTTCCTCTACTTTCTAGGGAAACCAAACTAAGATAGGAAGATGAGGAGAAGTAGAAAGACTAGTTGGGAAGATATTAAAGTAGTCCAGTGAAGAGAAGGTGGTGGCTTGGAATGTAGTGTTTGCTAATGTCTGGTAATCAAGAGTGTGATTTAATTAAACATATACTTTTCTGTTTCCTCTTTCTTCATCAGCATATTACCTACCTGTTTTTTTCGGGGGGGGGGTTACCTGCAAGAGTGAAATGCTCTTGTAAATGGTTTTATTTTGATCTATTTTCTCTCCTCCAGCAACTTTTTCATTTTTCTATGTCATTCCAGTACTCAAAAGCCTTTGTCCTTCAGTTTATCACCATATTAAATTTTAATTTTTTTGTTTGTGTTTCAAGCTGTTCCATTCATTGGCCTCATTAAAGTTATCCAAATTTATAATATTTCCTGAAACATTATAATCTCCTTACTGCTCAAAATATGTTCAGATTCCTAGGATTTTCCTTATTACCTTCTCTGTAGCCAAATTGTATCAGTCCAACAAGATTCACTTCCTTCATGAAGCATATATCATTTTTATCCTGGGCCACCCAATAATAATAATAGTGGATCCAACACTGATCTGTGTGCTTTTACATATTATTCCTCTCAGAATTCCTGTGATGTACCCATTAGTAGTATATTACTTACCTGTTGCTGCTGTAGCAAATTACTGGAAAATCAGTGGCTTAAAACAACACAAATTTATGATCTTACAATCAAGATGACAGCAAGACTTTGTTCATTCTTGAGGCTCTAGGGAAAAATGCATTTCTTTGCTTTTTCCAGCTTCTAGAGGCCACATGCATTCCTTAGCTCATGGCCCCTTCCTTTTTCAAAGTAATATCTTCAAATCTTTCTCACTCCGACTTACCTCTTCTGTTTCCCATCTCCACTTTAAATATACTTGTCATTACATCAAGCCCACATAGATATTCCAGGGGCAATTTCCGTATTTTAAGATGAACTGATTAGAACCTTAATTCCCCCTTGCCATGCAACATAAGATAGTCACAGGTTCTGGGAGTTGGAGCAGGGACATCTTCAGGGGGCCAATGTTCTGCCTACCACAAACATCCTCACCATTTTACAGTGAGGATTCTGAGGCACAAAGAAGTTCAGGAACTTGTCAAAGACCATGAAGCTAGTAAGTACCCATGAGCTCCAAAACCTGCATGCTTAACCACTAAGTCATACTGCCATCGCTAAAGAAGAGAAAGGCATTGCTAGTACTATATTATATTTAGATCATATTGGGTTAACAGGTGTTTGGTGAGATCCTATTTTGTTACATATATCTGAAAATAATATGCTAAGTGCTGTTGTGGATGTGATGTTAATTGAAATTTGATCCAGCAGGCAAGGAACTGGGAATCTAACAAAGGGAATAAAACATAACAAATCATACTATTCTTGTGTTATACAGTATATCCTTGTTGCTTATCTATTTTATACATAGTAGTTTGTCTCTCTTAATTCTATACTCTTATCGTGCCACACTCCTCCTCCCTCTCCCCACCGGTAACCACTATTTTGTTTTCTATATCTGTGAGTCTGTTTCTGTTTTGCTAGGTACATTTGTTTGTTTTATTTTTTAGATTCCACATATAAACAACATCATGCAGTATTTGTCTTTCCCTGTCTGAGTCATTTCACTAAGTATAATATTCTCTTCGTCCATCCACATGGCTGCAAATGGCAGAATTTCATTCTCTTTAACAGCTCTGTGTGTGTATGTACACCATATCTTCTTTATCTGTTCATCTGTTGATGGACACTTTGGTTGCTTCCCTATCTTGGCTTTTGTAAATAGTGCTGCTGTGAATATTAGCATGCATGTATCTTTTCAAATTAGTATTTTCATTTTTTACCCGATATACCCAGGGGTGGGATTGCTGTGTCATATGGTAGTTCTATTTTTAGTGTTTCGAGGAACCTCCATACTATTATCCATAGGAGCTGCACCAATTTACATCCCTACCAGCAGTGTACAAGGGTTCTCTTTTCTCCACATCCTTGCCAACATTTGTTATTTATTTTTTTGGTGGTAGTCATTCTGACAGATGTGAGGTGGTATCTCATTGTGGTTTTGATTTGCATTTCCCTTATGATTAATGATGTTGAGCATCATTTCATGTGCCTATTGGCCCTCTGCATGTCCTCTTTGGAGAAATGTCTCTTCAGGTCTTCTGTCCATTTTTGATTGGTTTGTTCATTTTTTTTTTTTTTGATATTGAGTTGTATGAGCTGCTTATATATTTTGGATACTAATCCCTTATCAGTCATGTCATTTGGAAATATTTTCTCCCATTCTGTAGGCTTTCTTTTTGTTTGGAGATAGTTTCTTTTGCTATGCAAGAGCTTTTAAGTTTAATTAGGTTCCATTTGTTTATTTTTGCTTTTATTTCTTTTGCCTTAGGAAACATATCAAAAAAATATTGATATGATTTATGTCAAAGGGTGTTCTGCCTATGTTCTTTTCTAGTTTTATGGTTTCAGGTCTTAACACTTGGGTCTTTAATCCATTTTGAATTTATTTTTATTTTTAAATTTATTTTTATTTATTTATTTTTTTGTGGTACGTGGGCCTCTCACTGTTGTGGCCTCTCCCATTGCGGAGCACAGGCTCCGGACGCACAGGCTCAGTGGCCATGACTCACGGGCCTAGCCGCTCTGCAGCATGTGGGATCTTCCTGGACCGGGGCACGAACCCGTGTCTCCTGCATTGGCAGGCAGACTCTCAACCACTGCGCCACCAGGGAAGCCCTTGAGTTTATTTTTGTATATGGTGTTTTACACGTAGCTTGTCCAGTTTTCCCAGCACCACTTACTGAAGAGAATGTCTTTTCTCCATTGTTTATTATTGCCTCCTTTGTCATAATAAATTGATCATAGGTACATGGGTTTATTTCTAAGCTCTGTATTCTGTTCCATTGGTCTATGTATCTGTTTTTGTGCCAGTACCATGCTGTTTTGATTACTGTAACTTTGTAGTATAGTCTGAAGTCTGAGAGGGTGATACCTCCAGCTTTGTTCTTTTTTCTCAAGATTGCTTTGGCAATTTGGGGTCTTTTGTGGTTCCATATAAATTTTAGGATTGTTTGTTCTAGTTCTGTGAAAAATGTCATGGGTATTTTGATAGGATTGCATTAAATCTGTAGATTGCTTTGGGTAGTATGGTCACCTTAAAAATATTAATTCTTCCATTCCAGAAGCACAGGATATCTTTCTATTTCTGTGTATCATCTTTAATTTCCTTCATCAGTGTTTTATAGTTTTCTGGATATAGGTCTTTCAGCTGCTTAAGTTTATTTTAGGTATTTTTTTTGGGGGGGAGGTGTGATTTAAATGGGATTTTTTTTACTTTTTCTAATAGTTTTTTATTAGTGAATAAAAAAGCAGATATCTGTATATTAATCTTGTATCCTGCAACTTTATTGAGTTCATTTATTAGTTCTAATAGTTTTGGGGTGGAGACTTTAGGGTTTCCTATGTAAAGTATTATGTCATCTGCAAATAGAGTTTTACGTCTTCCCTTCTAATTTGGGTGTCTTTTCTTTTATTTCTTTCTTTTTTCTTTGATTGCTGTGGCTAGGCCTTCCAATACTATGTTAAATAGAAGTGACAAGAGTGCGCAGTCTTGTCTTGTTCCTGAATTTAGCGGAAAGCTTTTCAGTTTTTCACTGTTGAGTGTGATGTTAGCTATGGGTTTGTCATAAATGGCCTTTATTATGTTGAGATATGTACCCTGTATATCCACTATATAAGACTTTTTATCATCAATGAATGTTGAATTTTGTCAAATGCTTTTTCTGTGTCTCTTGAGCTGATCATGTGATTTTTATCCTTCCTTTTGTTAATGTGGTATATCACACTGATTGATTTGTGAATATTGAACCATCATTGTGTCCCTGGAATAAATCCCACTTGATCATGTATTTAGTCCTTTTAATATATCGCTGGACTTGATTTGCTGATGTTTTGTTGAGGACTTTTGCATCTGTATTCATCAAAGATATTGCCCTGTTATTTACTTTTTTTGTTGTGTCTTTGTCTGGTTTTGGTATCAAGGTAATGGTTGCTTTGTAAAATGAATTGGGGAATGTTCCACGTTCTTCGATTCTTTTGAATAGTTTGAGAAGGATAGCTCTTCTTTATATGTTTGATAGAATTCCCCTGTGAAACCATCTGGTACTGGACTTTTGTTTGCTGAGATTTTTTTTTATTACAAATTCAGTTTCACTGTTAGTGATCAGTCTGTTCAAATTGTCTGTTTCTTCTTGATTCAGTCTTGGCAGGTTTTATGTTTTTAGAAATTTCTCCATTTTTTTCTAGGTTGTACAATTTGTTGGCATGTAACTGTTCATAGTATTCCCTTATAGTTTTATTTTTTTATCTCTGTGGTATCAGTTGTTATTTCTCCTTTCTCCTCTTTCATATCTTATTTTCTTTTTTTTTTATCAATTTTGTTTATCTTTTAAAAAAAACAGCTCTTGGTTTCATTGACCATTTCTGTTGTTTTCTTGATCTCTATCTTATTTATGTCCTCTCTGATATTTATTATGTCCTTCCTTCTGCTGACTTTAGGCTTTGTTTTACTTTTCCTAATTCTTTTAGGTGGTTATGTTAGATCGTTTATTTGAGACTTCTTGTTCCCTGAGGAAGGCCTCTATCACTGTAAACTTCCCTCTTAGAACTCCTCTTACTGCATCCCACTGATTTCGGAAAGTTCTATTTCCATTTTCATTTGTCTGAAGGTATTTTCTAATTTCCTCTTTGATTTCATCATTGACCCATTGATTTTTCCATGTGTTTGTTTTCCCATTTTTCTTTCTGTAATTGATTTCAAGTTTTATACCATTGTGGTTGGAAAAAATGCTTTATAGAATTTCTGTCCTCTTAAATTTTTGAGGCTTATTTTGTGGCCTATTATGTGCTCTATCCTGGTGAATATTCCATGTGCACTTGAAAAGAATGTACATTCTGCTGTTTTTGAATGTAATGTCCTATAGATATCTACTAAGTCCACTGGTCTATTGTGTAACTTAAGACCACTGTTGCCTTATTGATTTTCTGTCTGGATGATCTATCCATTGATGTAAATGGTGTGTTAATGTCTCCTACTATTATTGTATTGTTGCCAATTTCTCCCTTTATGTCTGTTAGTATTTGCTGTATATATTTAGGTGCTCCTATATTGGGTGTGTATGTATTAACAAGTATAATGTCCTCTTCTTGTATTGATCCCTTTATCATTATGTAATACCCTTCTTTGTCTTTTGTTACAACCTTTGTTTTAAAGCCCATTTTGTCTGATATGAGTATTGCTACCCCTGCTTTTTTGTTGTTACTGTTTGTATGAAATATCTTTTTCCATCCCCTGACTTTATCTGTGTGTGTCTTTAGCCCTGAATTGAGTCTCTTGTAGGCAGTATATTGAAGCGTCTTGGTTTTTTTTATTCAATCAGCCACGCTATGTCTTTTGATCAAGGCATTTAGTCCATTGACATTTCAGTAATTATTGATAGCTGTGTACTTATCTGCCATTTTATTACTTGTTTTCCAGTTATTTTGTAGTTCTATGTTCATTTCTTAGTCTTTTTGTTTCTTCCCTTATGCTTTGATGATTTTCTTTAGTAGTATGCTTGAGTTCTTTTCTTTTTGGTTTTTTCTTATCTACTGCAGGTTTTCTGTTTGTGGTTACCGTGTGGTTCATATATGTTTACCCATAATCATATCTACTTGCTTTAAACTGGTGGACATTTAAGTTGAAACACATTCTAAAAGATCCTGATTTTTTAATCCTCTCCCCTGCATTTGGTGTTTTTGATGTCATGTTTTATGTCTTTGTGCTTATCCCTTAACAGTTTATTATAGTAGTTACAGTGGTTTTTTATAATTTTTTGTCTTTTAATCTATATACTGGCTTATTTAAGTAATCTTCAGTCCTTGTTATTTGTGTGTCTTTCCAAGTGGGATTTTCTCTCTCCTAAAGATTCTTCTTTTCCATTTAGAGAAGACCCTTCAACATTTCTTTTAGGATAGGTTTAGTACTGATGAATTCTTTTAGTTTTTGCTTGTCTGAGAAGTTCTTTATCCCTCCTTCTATTCTAAATGATAATCTTTCTGGGTAGAGTATCCTAGGTTGCAGAGTTTTCCTTTTCAGCACTTTGAATATATCATGCCACCCCCTTCTGACCTTCAGAGTTTATGCAGAGAAATCAGTCTTTCTTATGGGGATTCCCTTGTATATGACTGTTTTTCTCTTGCTGTCTTAAGAATTCTCTCTGTATCTTAGACTTTTGCCATTTTGATTACGATATGTTTTAGTGTGGGGCTGTTTGGGTTCATCTTGTTTGAGTCCCTCTGCATTTTCCATACCTGAATATCTGTTTCCTTCTTTGGGTTTGGAAAGTTTTCAGCCATAATTTCCTCAAATACATTTTCAATCCCCTTCTTTCTCTCTTCTCCTTCTGGGACACGTATAAGGTGAATGTCGCTGTGCCTAATATTACCTCAGAGATGTTTTAAACTGTGCTAATTTTTTAAAATTTGTTTTTCTTTTTGCTTTTATGATTGGGTGGTTTCCGTTATCCTATATTCCAAATCACCTGTGTGTTCTTCTGTATCACTTAGTCTGCTCTTCATTCCTTCTAACGTGTTTTTTAATTTCAGGTATTGAATACTTCATTTCTGATTGGGCCTTCTTTATGTTTCCTAGTTCCTTGTTAAAAATTTCACGGTGCTCGTTTATTCTTTTCCCTAATTCAGTTAACGTTTTTATTACCAATGCTTTGAATTCTGTATCTGATAAATTGTTTCTGTTTTTTTTTTTTTTTCTTCAGGGATTTGCTTTTGCTCTTTCCATTGAGAGCAGTTCCTCTGCCTTTTCATTTTGCTTAACTTTATCTGCCTGTATGAATTTAGGTTAAACACTTACCTCTTGAGATCTCAAAGGGGTGTTCTTATGCGGGAGCATCCTTATACAGACTGTGTGTGCCTAGTGCCTTTGGTGGGAAAGCTGGATTTGACGTGGATGCAAGGCATGTCTTTCCTCAGGGTGTGCCGGCAGTTACAGCTTTGGGACTGAAGATGGAGGGTCTAGAGCTGGAGCCAGCTTTGAGTTGGGAGTTTCCCTCTACTCAGTGGCCATCAACACCCTATCAGGTGTGAGATCTGTTCCCAGGCTGCTGGAGCAGAAGCCCTGGGGGTTCTGGCTCTGCTCCCTTGAGGAGTGTGTTTTCTTCTCTCCCCACACTGGGACCCATGCCCTAGAGTGTGGAATGCTGAAGCACAGGGGGGCCTGTGTGGGCTCTTGGCTTGTGTAAGTCACAGAGGTGTCCACACTGTCTCTGATGCACTGCCTGTGCATACACTTAGAATTGTTTCTCTCACTCTGCTCAGATGCAGCTTTGGGTGCAAGTCCCCTTTGTCACTTTCAGTGGGTCACTGCTCCTTGCTTCTGCCACCCTCCCCCTATTGTGGGTCCATACTACAGGGCAGGCAGGGCCTACATGGACTCTCTGCCTACACTGGGGCATGAGCCCTGATAGAGCAGCTGCTGCCAGAGTTGTGGGCTGCTTCTGACGTGCTGCTTGAGTAAGTGCCAATAATGGCCACCACTGCTACACCCAGGCTCTACCCTCGGATAGGGTCACCTCTACATCTATTGGCCAGGTCTTCTCCCCCGTTGTGGCCATCCCAGATCCAGTGCCATGCTGTGACGTAGAGTGAGCTGGGCCTGAACATTTGCTTGACTAGGGCCGGGGCATGCATCAAGGTGGTCACAGGAAACCTAGAAGCCACTAAATGAGTCTTCTCTCCACCCTCTCTGCCCTGCCTTGGGGTCAAGCCAGCACACACTCCTCTCAAGCTGAGTCCAGGCTTCCCACAGCCCTCCTGTTAGTCCCAGTGGTCCTCCAACCAGTCAAGGGTGCTCATGTCTCCCATGTAGGACTCCAAGACTAGGGTGCCCAATCTGTGGCTCTCACCACTCTCTCCTCAGATTGGTTGTCCACCCGTGTATTCTCCCTCTTTCTCTGAGTCTCCTCCCAGGGGCATGGTCCCAATCTGATGACCTTTGTTTCCTTCCCATCCAATTATGTGTGGATCTTTCTCACAGCCTTTGTTGTTCCAGGGTCCTTCTGCCAGTTTCCGATTCGTTTTCAGTGAGAATTGTTCCACATGTAGATGTATTTTTGATGTGTTTGTGGGGGAAAGTTAGATCCATGTCCTCTTATTCCAGTATCTTGATCAATCTCCCTCAAACCTTTTCTTTTTAATCTTAGGTTTTAATTTATACATGGAAAAGGATGAAATGGTAATATTTATCTGGCGCGAATATTCCTAGGAGACCTGTTCCTCTGAGAAAATGGCAAATTTGGTGTTAGTCCAAAAGAAGTGTCTCTAATTCCGTTCCCTACCACCATCACACATAAAACAACTTCTGTCTTCAGAAGCAGACACTCCCCTCAGTCTGATCTGAGTTTCCCCTGGCATATAAAATACTCTTCTCATTACGTCAACAGAATGAAGTAAATGTCATATCCTCCTTTGAAGGTCAAGAATGCCTTTTTTATCATTTAGTTCTTCTTAGTTTTCCATTTGTATAAATGACTATTGTAGGTATACTTAGCCCTTTCTTTTGAGTATCAAGAAAAATGGTGGCTTTCCTTTATGATTTTGGTTCCAGAAGAATAAAAACAATATCTAGAGCTTTCTTTTTGCAGCCTTAAAAAAGCTTTGAACAGCCCTAGAATGTTACAAAAGATGAAGAAATTTGCTCTGACTCCTATTATGTGGACGAGTTTATTATTATTAATGATTATTATTCAGAACATCTTAGATGCATCTATGATATCTCTGTTTACTCTAAGTATTCATCTTTAGAAAAGAATTCACTCAATGTCTATAAACACTGTATTTGCTGCTTCTTTGCCTAGATATTAAGCTGAAAATTTAGTTGTAAATTAAGTATGTTAGAAAAAGCATTGCTGAACTTTAAGTACTATGTATTTACCATGTGAATGTTTAAAACTTAATATATTTAAGTATGTTTACTATAACACTTGAAATGATATACTGCCATTTGAGTATAAGAAACCAGCTTATATTGGTTCCATTTTTCTGGTCATACATTTTTCATTTTAATACAGAATATTTTTATGTATATGTCCATTTTACATCCATAGCTAAGAATGTAAAAACAGGATATTTATATTTATAAACGAAACACTTGGCTTTGCTGTCCCATGATTCAAAAGTGTCATTATCTATCCAAGAATGAATACTAACAATTTTAGCATCATGTTACACTATGTCAACTTTCGTTTCTTACAGATTCAGATGAAACAAAAAGTAATTTTGAGACTAATCCATAAAATTGTGCTTGAGAGTCAATTAATTATAATACATCATTCCCTGCCTCTCTTTAATATACAGAAACATAGTTCTGTTACTGTGACATTATAGATACTTCAGAAACTCTTACCAACTAATATATGCTTAACACTCCAGTAGAGCACTAAGAATTTGAGCTGGAAATGTGTATGCCATAAACAACTAGAGAACGGGAAGCATTTCACAGAGGGAACTTGAATGTGTAAGAAGACCTGTTTGAAGAAGCAGAGGGTTCTTAAAGAAAAGTGTTGTAACTTATAAAGGTGGGAAATTCCAACAAGTATAGCCTCTGGTAAAAATAAGATAATTAGATTTAGTCCTCTAAACAATAAAAACCATTGACAAGAAAATTTTAAAAATGACTATAAAATTAGGGAAAAGATGTTTTGTCGAAAAAAATGGAAGTTTATTCAATTACTTTCTCTCTTTCTCCACAGTCACATATTTTTCAGGAAACACGATGAGGTACTGTGTTATTCCCTGTGTGGAGTAAAATTTTTATTAAATTGAAATTCCTATCCTTTGGAGCAATTTGCTTCCTAAGGAAGTTTACATTCTAGAAAAGAAAATAATATGGACATAAACAGTAGTAACGTAAGAAAGGTCGTTATCAGTGCTTTAAGAGAAACCAAAACAGTATTACAGGTGTTCAGGAGAGGGGTCAAAGAGGTAATACAAGGAGATCTAAAAGGAAGAGATCCTTAGTTTCCAACTTATGTACAGCTCTCTGTTTTTAATTGTTCTTATTCAGATCACATATCTTTCTTAATCGTGTTGACCTCTCAGCATTGACTTTGTAAAAGTCTCACTTCAGACCTCAACTCCCCACACTGTGTTTAAAAACTGTCTCTTTGATGAGGCAGTTTTCCTCCTCAGTTACATTCAACATTACTTCAGCCAGATCAAGCCATCGGTAGTTTTCTCTGTCTCTAACAGCTACGTAAAAGTAATACAGGACTCACAGACTTAGAGAATGAACTCATGGTTACAGCGGGGAAGGGTCAGGGGGAGGATAGATTGGGAGTTTGGGATTGACATGTACACACTTCTATATTTAAAACACATAGGGCTTCCCTGGTGGTGCAGTGGTTGAGAGTCCGCCTGCCGATGCAGGGGACGTGCGTTCGTGCCCCGGTCCAGGAAGATCCTGCATGCCGCAGAGCAGCTGGGCCCGTGAGCCATGGCCGCTGAGCCTGCACGTCCGGAGCCTGTGCTCCGCAACGGGAGAGGCCACAGCAGTGAGAGGCCCGCGTACCGCAAAAAAAAACAAACCCCCCCCAAAAAAACAAAAAACAAAAAACACATAACCAGCAAGGACCCACTATATAGCACAGGGAACTCTGCTCAATATTCTGTAACAACCTAAATGGAAAAAGAACTTGAAAAAGAATAGATACATGTGTATGTATAACTGAATCACTTTGCTGTACACCTGAAACTAACACAATATTGTTAATCAACTGTACCCCAATATAAAATAAAAAATTTTTTTAAAGTGATACAGGAGCAGATAAAGAGATCAAAGGCTCTTAGAATTGCATTATTTTTGAACACATATATCCTGGTTTTTTATCATTAAATGTCATTTAAGGAACACCAACATCAACATGAAGATGTCACTGTGTATAAGTCAAGATATAGTTTCTGACTTTTGGAGCTATCAATCAAATTTCAGCAATGGAGATAACTTGGGTGACACTGACGTAATACGAAGTGGAGAAACTCACACCTATAGTGTGTGGATATGTCATTTCTGCTTTTCCGTTAATCCTGTATGCATTAGTCCCATAGGAAACGCCAATTTCCTGAGGGGTTTTCTTAGTGGACAAAACCCAGCATGGAAAGAAATTGTCTTATTGAGAACATGAGATGGGATTGGTTTGTTAGTTGGTGATGATAGAACTGTCATCAAAAATTGTCAGTCATTTTTCTCATACAAGTATATTTAGTTACAGTTCTGGGTAATTAACACTAGTGAATACTGTTTGGATATTTATGTTCCAAGGGCTATGTTTACTACAAGTTCATAGTTATAAGAGGTAGTTCGATGTCACTAAATATGTTCAGGGTCAAATCCAATATATATGTGCCTTTGAAATTACATTCTTTGAAGACATTTAAAAAAATCTGTGTGAGGTGAATAGGTTACAAACTTTGAAAATGATTCATCTGAAGAAATAGGCTTTCAACCATGGTTCATATGCCCTCACTTCCATTTGATAATCTTACAGTAAGGTCACTGCCATAGGCCTTTTACATGTACTTTCAAAGCCATAAAGATAATTAACTCTGGATCCAAGGTTAGGCAGTGTTCTGTAGATGGAGTTGAAAGCACATTTACTGTTGTTGTTGTTTTGTTGCTTTATAAATAGTTGAAAGGTCTTCACTATATGAGTAAATGTGTTGTTTTGTGTTTTATACATATGCTGTATACTATAGGTACAGTGTAAAATATCTTTGACTTTAAAATGTGCTGAAAATATTTTGAAAGGTGAAAGCACATTGATATGTAAGCTTGGAAGAGTAATCCCTGTAGGGTTAAGCTCATGAATAAGAATTAATTTCATGTTTAACATGGTTTCACTCACTTAGCATTCTGTGTTCTGCAGTATACCACATGGATGACTGCAACAGTTTTATTTTACATTTCTGAATTGTGGCTTATCTATTTAATGATTACACATTATCATACTTGAAGCAATACATACTTGAAGCATACTTGGAGCATTATCATACTTGAAGCAATACATGGTCAATTTTTCAAAATCTTACTGTAAAGGTATTACCAAAGGATGTCATGTGAATCTCTATTAAGATAAAAATATGTGTTCATGTTTTGAAAGATCACATATGTACCCATGTATTTGATGCTCCATAAAAACACCCTCTCATTTTTTGCAGATAAAATCATATCTCTGCCCTGAGGACTTTTTTCCAGAGACACTCTTAAAAATCCTTAAATAATGAATGGAATTGTTCTAAATTTACATGTAATTGTGTGAATATTCACTTATTAGTATTGTTAAAATGCCTGAAATGCATAGCAAAACATACATAAACTTTAGTGTATTTGTTTAAATTTTAGTGTAACACTAAAATAAGCTGGACTTAGAGTGCCATTACTTGTGATAGTGGTTAGGGTGATTAAGTATATAAGGCTTTTTAATAGCATTTTTGAAGGAGAGGAATGGAAGGCCATGTGTCATAATACTTCTCCTATCAACAAAATTTGTCTGTTTCCATGAGGCACAAATTAGATTCTTTTGCAAAGGTTGTCTCAGATTTAGTCTATAGTTTGATTTCCTTTGTCATTTCGACCACATTACATTTCTGTTTTACAGGTGGATTGATTTCTGTGTGGCTCATTGCTTGTGTTATTTATTTAGATTAGGCAGTTGAACTTACTCTGACTCCACAAGTGAAATAAAGTAGACTGTGATGAAATAGTCAAAGAAAAATTGGTCTTGAGATAACAGAAATAGACCAGTTTTTTAACCCAAGCAAACTTGGGTTAACTTGACTTTAAGAATTCACTGTAAATATGTAATTTCTATTAATAACTCTGAGGCATAATGGAAGTAGTTAGAACTCTTAATTGTATGAGTTAAACGTATGCGTTATACACAGTTGATGAGTCTTTCCTAAATTATTGACTGTATTAAGAAGCATCTATCCTCTGTCAACAGCATGGTAGGCACTCTTGGGAATGCACATTAATCAGAAGTTATCTTCCCTCAAGGAAGTTCAAACTTCATAGATTCAAAGCTTATTTTTATGAAAAGTAACAAAATAATTAAATGGGAAAATACATCACTGTGTATTACGGAACAACAATACAGTATGACAGTGTATATAGCACAAGGCACATTATCTGCATAGCGAATAAATACAGGATTTCAGGAGGAAAAAAAATGGATTCAGTTTATTAAAAAGGGACAAAGTTAAATATGAACTGTCTTGAAGGGAACTAATTAGGTTGCAGAGAGGCCAAAAAGAGCATTTTTAAGAATATAATGGGTCAAAGCAAATTGCAAAGTGAGATGATGTATATGCATGGTGTGTCCCGGGGAAGATGGAGAGGCTGTTTTAACTGGAGTACAGCATTAGTGTAGGAGAAAGAAATATGGATGAAAAGGTCAACTGAGATTGCCTTGTGGAGGGTAAATGGGTGCACTACCAGATAAACAGCTGAGGAGCTCTCAGGGGATTGAGAAAATCTCAGGAGAGAGAAAAGAAAATATAAAAGGGATATTCAGTGAAAGATAGGACTCAAAAATGGGTGGCCAGCAGGCTGCAGGAGATGACTAGTATTAATCCAAAGATAAAGGAACTGAACATGAGTTATAACTACTGACCAGTGTACAGGAGGATAAGCTAATAAACATTTAATTAGCTGAAATGTTTGGGTGAGGAGGGTAAGTTGTAGACAGAAATATCTTGTATTTGGCTCTTATTTTGAACCAAAGGTGAGGAAAATAAAAATGTAATATCCAAACAGTAAGTTTAGAGTACTAATTTCACAATAAAGTATATTGTAATGCATTATATAAAA
The DNA here is from genome assembly GCF_059928025.1 of Delphinapterus leucas. Classification (NCBI taxonomy): domain Eukaryota; kingdom Metazoa; phylum Chordata; class Mammalia; order Artiodactyla; family Monodontidae; genus Delphinapterus; species Delphinapterus leucas. Next base: position 64,728,226 of record NC_143137.1, on the reverse strand, counting down.
TAACACTTTGTATTTTAAAACATTAATTTTTGTAAGACAGAAATATAAATTAAAAAGAGGGAAAAATAAGATTAAGGAATTTAGAGTACATTTTATCTCCTCCAGAAGCTCCATTTGTTTTTATTTTATATACTGTATATACGATAAACAGAGAAAAGAACGTTACTCAATTTAGCTAATAACTAATTTAAGTAGTATTAATTTTGTTTTTAAAATGCTTCACCTCTTTTTTTTAATTCCTATTAAACATGTTGAATACAAAGTTTCAAGCTCTGGTTCTGATCTCAGTTAAGATGCAGTGTGTCTAGGTGCAAAATGATTCTGCAACAAAATAGGTGAATCCAAAAGGAAAGAATATGTCATCATTCATGCTTACTAAATCATGATGGTCATTTCAAATCCAGTCACCAATGGCAGAAAGTATGCTGATGTTGATGTTGAACATTTCCGCCTTCATTATATTAGCTGGTTGTATCTCTGTCTTCGCTAATGTTAATCAGTTGTTTGGCAAACTAGTTGGAAGACTTTTCCTATACATTCAACAACTAGGTCTAAAATCTACTGAAAATCTTTATTTCAAACATTTAAAGAAGTGAGCAAATTTTGACTCCAAATATAAGTGTGTATAGTGTCCATGGGGACTTCATTTGCTTAAAATACTACCTTGAAAAGACAGATTAAATATGTTTATACTTTTTTCCAAACAATATAGTAGGCAGCATTCTTCTAGAAGTCAGTAAATTTGGATTTCTTTTTTTAATAAGAGAAAACTGTTCAGTGTACCTTTAAATCTGATTCTTTTTAAAAAAAAATTTTTTTTTAATTAATTTATTTATTTATGGCTGTGTTGGGTCTTCGTTTCTGTGCGAGGGCTTTCTCTAGTTGTGGCAAGCGGGGGTCACTCTTCCTCGTGGTACGCGGGCCTCTCACTATCGCAGCGTCTCTTGTTGCCGAGCACAGGCTCCGGACGCGCAGGCTCAGTAATTATGGCTCATGGGCCCAGTTGCTCCACGGCATGTGGGATCTTCCCAGACCAGGGCTCGAACCCGTGTCCCCAGCATTGGCAGGCAGATTCTGAACCACTGCGCCACCAGGGAAGCCCAAATCTGATTCTTTTTAAAGCATTTTACATGAGCAAACCAGCAAAGCATTCTGTAGTATAACTGATGTTCACGATCACTGCCCATATATCATTACAGATTATTGTTAAGAATTTACTGTAGATCTTGGGTTTTTGTTTGCTTGCTTCCTTGCCTGCTTGCTTCTAAAACATAGTATAGCATTTTTGGTCCTTCATGCTTCAACTTCTTCCTCTCATTGCACTGTCCTGGAAGGATGCAGTGAAAGAAATTCACGTGTAGTGTTATCTTTTAGTAACCTTGCTCTAGAATCTGTTTCATCAGTGGTTACCCTTACAGACAGTGGTCCCTCCACACAGAACACCACTTTCGTTAACTGTCATCCACCACTCATAACATACCTTTCTCTATACATATTCTTATTTACTGTCCCAAACTAAACTTTTCATGAGCTAAGACAGAACAGAAACTTTTATATTTGAGCCTCACTATGAGCAACCTCCCAAAATTACATAATTTGACAGGCCTCTTCTTTCAGCTAACTCATCAGCAGTGTTTTCTGTGTGATTCTCCCCAAAAGTTTGCTGACAAAGGATTTTGTTTAAGTTGTTATTATATTGTTTACCATATATTATTTCAGTCATTTTCTTTGACCAGGGCAGAAGAAAGCTATATTCTTCTAATGGTACAATTTCATTAAATTATTTCATTATTAAGTTAGAAATTTAAAAGATATTTCAAAATATTATTTAATTTAGGACATTTGTGTTAAGTGATGGTGTATCATAACTCTTCATGTTGCTGGAAAAGAGAAAGAGGTTTGTCATTATTAACAAAATCTTTAGTTTTAAAATGTCTTGTTTACCCTGAAGCCTGAAGGTACTCGAAAATAAACGCATTAAGTGTTACTAATATTTAGTGTACTTATTGATACTGGCAACCTCTCTCAGTCTACTCAGTTCTTGTAATATTTTGAGGGAAGTTTAGGTTTTGATCAATGCAAACCTCAAAGTACACTTACGTTAGTTAGTAATAGCTCTTGTGTATCATAATTCAAATAATCTCAATAATTTTACTGGTCAGTTTCTTATCAGATATGACTAGATTGTCATTGTTCCCAACCCTCCCCCCCAACTGACTGAAAAAGAGTTTGTATTAGGAATAGAAGAATCTGCTTTGCCAGTTTCTTGTTCACTTGTGTTTGCATACTTTGTCCGATCTTCAATTCATGTTCACACTTTCATGCCATATATTTATTTTGGGAAAATTGATTTATGCTACTCTAGATTGTATAACACTTCAATCTATGTATTAATATACAAGGAAAACTCCAATATTAAACAAGTGAAAATGAAAGAAAAGTTTAAATATGCCTTTGCTTGATCTAATTCTGACCTCCTTTCAGAATAGCATAGGTAGCCAATGGACTAAGTAAGGTGCCAGTGTTGATTTGTACGCTAAATATAAGCAATTCTTAATGTGTTTTTTATTTTATAGATAAAATATAATTTGAGTAAAAATTTATAGAACACCTGGAGAACTTTTTGTAGGTTCTGATAAAGTAGGTCTGGGGTGGAATCTGAGAGTTTGCGTTTTAACAAGCTCCCGGATGACTTAGGCTGCTGGTCCCTGGACCACGCTTGGAATAATGAGATTTTACAACACTCCAGTGCATCTTCTCACAAACACCATATGAAGCTTGCTTCCAATTTGAAGACAGCTGTAGACAATGGGGTGTCATTTAAGGGTTTTCTAAGAGAAAATAAAATCAGGTTTATTTTAAGGACGAAAGAAAGAATCCAGTTAGTAAGCTATTGCAGTGGTGAGGTAAAAAGTGTTAGTGTTGTCAATGGAAATGGAAAATAATGGACGTATCCTAAGGGAAAAGTAAATCTCAATAATATGAATGACCAAATCCTATTGATATTGAAATAACTTTAAGTCCTGTTTTGAGATGGTGTTCTGTTATTAATTTAGAACAGAAATATTAAATCTCCTAAGTAAACTAGAAAAATATAAAGAATGTAATGATATTTTTCACTTTTTAAAAACATGAAACCCTCATTGGTGTTCCACATCTGTCCATTGTGCTAAGTTGGTAATAGTGTATTTCAATTATTTCAACATTTTGGTCCCAAAATGAATTTAGAGAAAGAGTAATAAATGAAGGTGTTCCTTATAATAGGTATTTTTGTAGATGATATATTTAATTAGTTATTTTACCACTGGATTTTTGTTTTGAATTGTTCCTTCCCCTTATTATGGGTGTTATCATTTTGAGATTTCATACTTTCTTGGTAGGGTGAAAGAGAACAGGAAGGGGACTGCTGCAGTTAGAAGGAAAGTATGATGGCCTAGAAAAAAAGAAGGTCAGTGAAAGAAAAGGCAAGGAGGCAGTAGGGAAGAAATGAATGAGGAGTTCAAGAGAGTTGAAAATGGATATCTGGTGATATTGGTGACAATCTCAATGACTCAACTTCACAAATATGTATCCATTGCCCACTGCATTCCTGGTACAATGGCAGAATATCGTCAGTCGCAGCCTACATTTTCATTAGAAAGACGCCACCTATAATGTGATATAATATTAGTAGTGGGGTCTCAAGATTAAATTCAAAAATATCTGGATGCCTCTGAGGGGAACCTCAGAACCCCTGCCGTCCAACCAGTGTTTGGTGTGTCATGTAGCTCTTATCAGAACTCCAGCAGCCTTGTCAAGAGCTATGCCCCAAACCTCTGCTTTCATTATGAGAGAGACTAGGGTGGATATGAGAAATTATTCTTCAGTGACTGAAAAGGTAATCTAGAAAACATGAGACCCACTAGGCATGAGGTATTTATGTTTTATGATTCCCAAGTCAGTGTTGTTTCTTCAGACTATGGGAGACGATATAAGGGGAAAATAAGTTAATTTCAGCACTACTCATACACTGGTCAGAATTCATGTGGTACTCACAGATAAAGTAGCCAACCTGGAAAAAGTATCGGTTCAAATTGTATTTCTCCTTGATTCACTTATGCCATGAGGGACTCACAATCCATTTAGGATATCAGCATAGTCATTGTACACCTCAATCAATTTAATGCGAAGAGGGGAAAGGGAATCATTAGGGCACACACACAAAAAATCAATTCTGGGCATCTGTCTGCATGTAGACCTCAGGCCAAAACAGACTGAGTACCAAAAGATAGGCAAAAGGGAAATCCCAGATTTCATTGTGCAGTTCTTTGGTGCTACTCCTGTTATGTGACTAATGAACCTTTCATTTTGAATCACTGTGTCTTACAGCTGCACCTAATCATTATTTCTAAAACCTAAAACTATAATGTGGGCAGAAGCTTTAGATTAGGTGAGGCATGATGGATTGTCATTGTCAAAGTATTAATAGAAAGGTTCATTTTATATTAGAAATATAAAATATGGTATTTTATTCACATCTCCCTTTTGAGCTCGGATTCAGCTGTCAAAATGGACTGTATCATTCAAGACTGCACAACTTTGCCAAACGATGTAGGACATTTGGCAGTACCTATATTAAATTCTGTTTTCCTGTAGTTCTTATGAAAAATGCTTCACATCATTGTGTTTCTCTATGAAGCACTATTTTTTTTTCTAAATAATGTTAAAGTGTGATCAAACCACAGTGTGATAACCACAATAAAAGAAGAGCAATGCAAATTAGTGTTTCTAATTGAAATTGTTTCTGTTGAAGCATTAAGATTTTATGTCTGTTTCAATCTATTTTTACTGTAAATATATTGTAAAATTTAATATTGCAACACTGTTAAATTATTGTCTCTTTTTTATAGATGAAAAAACAGACTCACACAGAATAAAATAATTCATTAGGACTTGCAGCAAATAATTACTGAACCTACAGTTTGAACCAAATTGTTTCTCTAAACCTAGCACTCTTGATAATTAAGGCCTAGAGAAAGCAAGAGATTTGCACTAAAAGTCACACAAATACTCTTAGATGTTTAAGTAAATATGATATGGATATTCAGATCTATTTCATGCACATATATAAACATGGAAAAATAACATGAACATCACAGCATACACAATAGAAGTCTATTTCAAATGTATAAAGTAGATTATTTTCAAACTAACTACATAAAATTCAATCATAAAAAATACAAATAATTTTCCATTTTTTAATGACCCTATTGACATTGCACTTTCCAATCTGGGTTCTAAATTAATGTAAAATTACGGAAGGAGAAAGTAGTGAGTCTTAGTAAATCCACTGCCATTCAAAACCAAACAAGCTAAGTCTTTCATAACTTTAACAACAAAAATATTCCAAAAAACAATGTATCTGAAAATGTTTGGTACAAATATTTATCATAGAAACTGTGTGCAGTGCTTAAGCAAGTTCAGTCCCTATATACAGTTTCTGGTAAGAACATCTCAGGTTTAAGAATATAAACTTAATCCTGTTAATCCTATTTCACTACATGTGTAATCAAGTTAACAAGTGTCATCAGGCATCCCTGGGAATTAGAAAGTGGGACTTATATTGAATTGATGCTTCTGTATGTTAAAAGTTTAGCATTTTGTTTTAAAAGTGCAAAGGATTGACATCAAAACTGAAATTTAAAAATATGTTATTTTTCAATGATTCATGTTTGCGTAGGATTTTATATTTTACAAAAGAAAATGTTGATCAATTAAATGGCTTTTCTGCTATTTCTTTGATCTTAATTTTTTTTTAATGAATTTTGCCTTTTTACAAAAAAAAATTATTTACTTATTTATTTATTTATTTATGGCTGTGTATGGCTCTTCGTTTCTGTGCGAGGGCTTTCTCTAGTTGTGGCAAGTGGGGGCCACTCTTCATCGTGGTGCGCGGGCCTCTCACTATCGCGGCCTCTTGTTGCGGGGCACAGGCTCCAGATGCGCAGGCTCAGTAATTGTGGCTCACGGTCCTAGTTGCTCCGCGGCACGTGGGATCTTCCCAGACCAGGGCTCGAACCCGTGTCCCCTGCATTGGCAGGCAGATTCTCAACCACTGCGCCACCAGGGAAGCCCTGATCTTAATTTTGAGGAGTGTCTTTAATTTAGGCATCGTCCTTATCATAGGTCTTACACTAAAGGGTTGTATTTAGGGATTTTTTAAAACTGTGTTCCCCTGGTTTGATCTGGGAGAAACATCTCAACGGTTACTTGTTTGATTACTGTACTTACAGCTTACACAGCAGGCTTGATCAGTAGTTTTTAGCTGTTACATGTACTTAATGCATATGTATCTCCTTATGTTCATGCACTGATTTGGGTACTCAGATATATATATGATGGTATATAAGAAAGAAAAGAACTATTTTTCAGTAACATAAAAATTCTTTTTCCTTTTTAAAAACTCAACTTCCTTAAATGTCCACAACATGTTGAAAATAAGTTGAAAACTACTCTTAATCCACCAAATATCAAAATTTAGGCTTAAATAATACATTGTTATGGTGGGGAAAATATATATACATACATATATATGTGTATATATATATGTATGTATATATATTGTAAACACACCTATTTTCTTTTTCCTTAATTAAATTTTTGCCTAGGTTTTGCTCCACAGTAATATTCCATATGACACTTTATAAAGCAATAAAACCAGTATAGAGTGCTGCTGTCAATACCACAGAGTAAGATCAGAGGAGTGTTACTTGAAAATGCTTAGTAAAGAGATGCTTCTGCTGCATATTCCAAAAATGGAGCTATCCTGGCTTCACTGCAGGAAGACTGTGCACTGTATTGAATGCTGTACTAGAAATTATTATAGTGTGCCTCCAGAACACTATTTACTCTAATATTCTGAATAATAACACATCTAGTTGATAGATAGCAACTTCGTTCTGTATACTTAGGCAAAAAACCTTGGTGTCATCCATGACCCCTCTCTTACACTCATACCGCACATTCAACCCATTAGCAAGATTTATGGGCTCAATTTTGAGAATATATCCCAATTCCGCAGTTCATCACCACTTTTGCTCCTACTCTTGATTCAAGCCACCATCATCTCTTGCCCAGATTATTGCAGTAGCTTCCTAACTAGTCTTTTGATTCTACCCTTGCTACTTTTGGGTCTATTTTCAGTTCCGCAGCTAGAGTACACACAACCCTCCAAGAGCTTTCCATTTCACTCAGAGTAAAACCAAAGTTCTTACAATGTCCTTCAATGTCCTATATGGTCTGGTTCAATTACCTCCTATCTGAAAAGATTCCACTAATCTTTTCCTTGCTCATTCTGCTCCAGCCCTACTGACCCCCTTGTTATGATTAAAACACACCGGTCATGCTTATACCTCAGATCCTTTGAACTTGCTCTTGTCTCTGCTGAAATGCTCTTTTCCCTCATAGGTACATGGCCAGTTCTCTTATCTTCTTTCATCTTCACTCAAATGAGAACCTCTGGTCATAGCTCCAGATAAAACTGCAAAGCTAATCAACCAACAAACAAATAACAGAGAAGTTTGCTTTATCTGCTTTATTTATCTTCTTAGTAAATACTTATTATTATCTAACTTACCATTTAAGTTACTTATTTATTGGTTTATTTTTCTATCCCCTCAACTAGAGCCAAGCTCTGAGAGGTCAGGAACTTTCTTCTTTCCTTCATTGCCATATGCAGCACACTTTGAACAGTGCCTGAAACCTAGCAGGCAATTAGTCAGTATTTGTTGAATGAATGAATGAATTTATTTCAAGAAGATAGTTCTCAGGGATGGAAAATATACAGGCTTTATTGCTGCATTTGTTTTTGTACATAATCAAAAATGTTACCACAGTGTTTTGGAGAGGTGATAAAAATAACAATTGTATGGATATTAGAAGTGAGTTTTGGCATATGTAAAACATTTTAAAGACATTTGTTTCTCTGGACCAGTATTTTAAATTCAAATTATTTGTGTATAGAAATACCAAATGAATAACAACTTCAAGTTTTCAAAGTCTTATGAAGAAGGCACATCTACATGATTGACATAAAGAAATAAAGGAAGCAGACTTCCCTGGTGGCGCAGTGGTTAAGAATCCACCTGCCAATGCAGGGGACATGGGTTCCAGCCCTGGTCCGGGAAGATCCCACATGCCACGGAGCAGCTAAGCCCGTGCGCCACAACTACTGAGCCCGCGTGCTACAACTACTGAAGCCTGCACGTCTAGAATCCGTGCTCCACAAGAGAAGCCACCGCAATGAGAAGCCCACGCACTGCAACGAAGAGAAGCCCCTGCTTGCCACAACTAGAGAAAGCCTGCACACAGCAATGAAGACCCAACACAGCCAAAAATAAATAAACTTATTAAAGAAAAAAAAAGAAAGAAAGAAAAGAAGGAAAGAGAGGTATACTACTTGGAAATGTAAATTAGCAAGAAAACAAATAAATAAATTCTATGACCTTGGGCAAATTACTGACCTTTTTGCATCAAATCTTTTCACATTTTAAAAGTATGAGTGTTGAAATAGATTAATTCTTGGTTCCCTAATAGCTCAAAGATATTTCATAAATGTATATGGAATATAAATTTGTTCTTGTTTAAAGCTTATGCATACACACAGAAGGTATTACCACTTCACACACTATTTTATCAAAAATAAAAAAAACGTCTATTGAATTTCTGTTGTGTATGAACTGAGGGTCGTGAAGAAAATCTATGAAGACAGGCATGTTATCTGACTTTAGTGAGTTTACAGTTTGAGTAAGAAGACAAACAAAATAGTATGAAAAAAAAAGTGTGTAAATAAACCTGATCAATGGTATGATGAGAATATATGGTGCCATAGTGCCCTCAGGGGGAGGTCCTAACTGGGTTGTGAGGGACAAATAAGGCTTTCTGGAACAAAATGTAGTTTGAGCCACTAGTGTAAATAAGAGTACAGACTAACCAGGCAAAGATGATGGGATAGTTTTGAAGCAGGAAAGAACATATTAAAAGATCTTAGGGGCAAAAAGGTAATAAGAGTTCAGTATATATGGAGCATAGAGAGCAAAAGAGAGACTCCAAATGAGGTTGAAGTGGTAGAGTGGGGCAAGATACCGGAAGGCCTGGAATAGCATATGAATTTTGCATTTTTACCAAAGACCCTTGGGGAATGATTGAAGGGTTTAAAATAAAACTGTAAAAATCAGTTTTCCAGTTAAGAAAGATCACTGGGGCGGTAACTTGAAGAATGAATTAAAGAGGAAGAAGACTTGGTGTAAGGAAGAGTTTTCAGGCTGCCTCAGTAATCCAGGTGAGAGATGCCTGTGGCCACTTTAGGGGAGTGCAGTGGGAATGGAGAGACGTGGCCTAATTCAGGATTCTTAGGACTATTTGAGGAAAAAGCAGATTTGGGGGATAAGATTAGTTTTGTTTTATACATGTTGATTGTAGAAGTAGAAAGTGGAGTTTTCTAACAGTTTCATATATCAGAAGCCTAAGATAAATGTCTTGCCTTGAGAAAATGATTTGCGATTCATAAGCATATGCTTGGTAATTGAAAGCATGAGATTAGATGTCATCACTCAGGATACAGAGCAGGAATGGAGGAGGGCCTGAATGAGCCCTAAGGAGTCCCGTCAGGGGATAGACAGGGTAGAAGGACCTAGCAAAGGAGAGGAAGAAGGAGCAATCAAGAGTTGTAAGCTAAAACTATAAGACTCTGAAACGCAAGGGAAAATAATGTTTAAAGAAGAGAAAGTTGTCAAGAATGTCAACTGCTTCTGAACATCCAAGTAAATAGGGACTGAGGAGGATCCCCTGGATTTATCAGTGTAGATGTCTGAGGCGACCATGATGCTGGCAGTTTCAGGAGTGATGGAAGTGGGAACCAGTTGGTGGTAGGTTGCTTATAGGTAGAGGAGTGAAGAGATGGAAATAGCCACTTTGGATGAGTTAAGCTACAGGAAGTAGGTTTAGAGAAAGGCAGAAACTGAAATGCAACGTAGGATTAAGGGGGGGTGTTATTGTTTTGTTTTGCTTCATTAAGTTGAGAGAATCTTGAGCACATTTCAAGGCTGATGGAAATGAGCCAGTAGAAGGAGATTATTAAGGATAAGGGAATGATGATAATTAAAGACCTAGATCCCCAAGAAAGCAGAGATGGAATGCAGAAAATAAGAGGGATCATTCTTATATATTAGAAGGCACTTTGCAGAAAATGGACTTGACAATGAAAACCCTGGTTTCAGCTAAGGCAGGAAGATGGAAGGAACCTAGAAAAGAATTTATCGAAGGAGTAGGAAAGTTTGCTAATCCAGGTTTTATATAGGTGACCAAAAGGCTTACCTTTTCTAGAAAATGAAAGATGTGACACTTGGCCTTATGTAGACTTTAAAAAGAACACATACACACTCACACAAAGATAATATGTTTGTACAGAAAAGTAAGTCCAGCTCTTCTTTTGGCAATAATAGGTACAAAATTCCTCAATAACTATAAAGTAATAAATTTGTCTGATGCTTTTTTTGACATCCTTTTTGCTTTCAGTAATTTACCCATTTCAACATTGGTATCTATCTTTAAAACCTGTTGAGACAAAAAAGGAAATTTTCAATGAAATTCAGAGTTTTATATGCCCAAATTTTACTTTATCTTAAATTATTTGAACAAAATTAGGACCCAAATATGCCTCTAAGTTATATTGTATTGTGTATTTTGTAATCTTTAAAAGGATTGTGGATTATGTGACAACTTCTTCAGTTTTCTGGATTTTTTTAAATTTAATTTTTATTTTATATTGGGGTATAGTCGATTTACAATGTGTTTCAGGTGTACAGCAGAGTGATTCAGTTATATGTATACATATATCCATTCTTTTTCAGAATTTTTTCCCATTTAGGTTATTGCAGAATATTGACTGGATTTCCCTGTGCTATTCAGTAGGTCCTTGTTGATTATCTATTTTACATATAGTAGTGTGTATATGTTAATCCCAGTCTCCTAATTTATCCCTCCCCACACTTTTCCCCTTTGGTAACCATAAGTTTGTTTTCGAAGGCTGTGAGTGTGTTTCTGTTTTGTAAATAACCTCATTTCTATCACCTTTTTAGATTCCACATATAAGGGATATCATGTGATATTTGTCTTTCTCTGTCTTAGTTCACTTAGTATGATAATCTTTAGGTCCATCCATGTTGCTTCAAATGGCATTATTTCGTTCTTTTTTGTGGCTGAGTAATATTACATTGTACATATGTGCCACATCTTCTTTATCCATTCCTCTGTCAGTGGCAATTTAAGTTGCTTCCATGTTTTGGCTATTGTAAATAGTGCTGCTATGAACACTGGGGTGCATGTATGTTTTTGAATTATGGTTTTCTCCAGATAATTGCCCAGGAGTGGGATTGCTGGGTCATATGGTAGTTCTATTTTTAGTTTTTTAAGGGACCTCCATACTGTTCTCCACAGTGGTTGTACCAATTTACATTCCCATCAACAGTATAGGAGGGTTCCCTTTTCTCCACACCCTCTCCAGCATTTATTGTTTGTAGACTTTCTGATGATGGCCATTCTGACTGGTATGAGGTGATACCTCATTGTAGTTTTGATTTGCATTTCTCTAATAATTAGCAATGTTGAACATCTTTTCATTTGCTTTTGGCAATCTGTATGTCGTATTTGGAGAAATATCTATTTAGATCCTCTGCCCATTTTTTGATTTTTTTTTTTTTTTTTATTGAGCTACATGAGCTGTTTGTATATTTTGGAGATTAATCACTTGTCAGTTTCTTCCTTTGCAAATATTTTCTCCCATTCTGTGGGTTTTCTTTGTTGTGTTTATTGTTTCCTTTGCTGTGCAAAAGCTTTTAAGTTTAATTAGATCTCATTTGTTTATTTTTGTTTTTATTTTCAATACTCTAGGAGGTGGATCCAAAAAGATATTGCTACGATTTATGCCAAAGAGTGTTCTGCCTGTGTTTTAGGTAAAGATTTCGTATCAGCTAATTCTTCAGTCAATTCCTTATCTTCAGTGAATGCACTCAGTAGACTAATGCTATATTAGGACCTATTGGTTAGAGCAATTTAGGCACAGATTAATGATTTATTTAAAGGGAAAGAATGTGGATAATTATCACAATTGTATACATTGTTTCCTGGTAGGCCCAGCTAGTTCCACTCAACACAAGCTTTTTAATTATTCATAAAACCTATAGAATGCGCCAGTATTCAAAATGCAGGTATTTTAATAGGTCAATATAAATGTGAGGCTATTTTGAATATTTTATCAGATTAGACATAGTAAACAAAACAACCATAGTTCAAATTTTATATACATATATACTTAGGTAGGTTAAGCAGTTTGATGGAAGGAATAAAGTTTAAATATATAAAGTTGTTTAGAGCCTTCCTACGATCAAAAAAGCCCTCATACAAAGAGGCATACAAATTGTGTTGCAAAACACGAGCTTGCTAATCCTTGCATAGTTTTACATTTGCTATGCTGTATATCAAAGAAAATTAAAGTACTCTCAAGTGAGAACGCAGAGTGCTCTTTACAAACTTGTGTTTAGGCTCTGGTCCAAAGGAAATTACATTTCCTTTTATGTAGATTACTTCAGTAATGATTGCAAACATATTGTTGGTAATCTTTGACAATACATAGAGAATAAAGTTTTGAGAAGTTAGTTGTCTTGAATTTCATAGAGAGAAACTTTTGATTTCGGAAGGTGCAGATGGACAGAGGTCCTAGAAAAGATTATCTAGAAGGTACTCTGCAAGCTCTTCACAAACTAAGTATCATAGGAACCATATGAAGATATGTATCTGGGACTATAGGCACAAAAGTGCTAGTTAAAGACATCAGAGGTTGGAGCAGCTAGGAGACCAACAAATAACACTTTATATCCACATCTTAGTTTGGAACCAAATAAGAGACAAGAGTCAGGCACAGATGGAGATAGAAATAACAGATTCGTGGATCGAGGGAAATATTGTCACAGTGGGTTCCCTGGTACTTTGCTGTGGAATTAGACGGACATATCCTCCTAGTAACACTCACAAGTGGACAGTAGATAGACTTCTCTATAGAGGCAGTCCAAATGTCAGAGAACAGATCAGAATTTGCCATCCTACGGAAAAGTTGGTTCCAAGAAAGAATGAGAGAAAGGGGCTTGGCAGGCGTTGTACAATTCTTGTGCTTTAATTCTCTTCCCTCCATGGAGAAGAGTAAATAAAGGGCGAGGTGGTGGAAGGAGTGAGAAGAGGCAGGAATGTGATTACAGTAGAAGTCCCTCCACGTGGAGGCAGGGCTTGCTGTAACAAGAGTGGAGGAGGTGGGCTTCCCTGGTGGCGCAGTGGTTGAGAGTCCCCCTGCCGATGGAGGGGACACGGGTTCGTGCCCCGGTCTGGGAAGATCCCACATGCCGCGGAGCAGCTGGGCCCGTGAGCCATGGCCGCTGAGCCTGCGTGTCCGGAGCCTGTGCTCCACAATGGGAGAGGCCACAGCAGTGAGAGGCCCGCGTACCGCAAAAAAAAAAAAAAGGAGGTTCCTCACAAATGAAAGCAACAAAGATGGCTTAAGGGAGAACCCTGGTCATGTGGATATTTAAAAGGACAGAATAGTATATAGGCCACCTTTTATACACCTACTTCTGACTGAGAGAGATCACCTTCTTTGCTTTCATGTCATTCCTGCAATCAGACCCTTGAATCAAGTCGTTTAGGTTTTAATATGTTAGGACAGTTAGCACTGTACTTGCAAATGATAAGTTTTTAATAAGTGTTACCTTCTACCCTCTTTCATTTATAAGAAAAATTATGAGCAAATGGTGGGCATGGGGAAGTGTGCCGTTTTTGCAAGGAAGAGATTTGAAGAGTCCATGATAAGAATAGTAGAATGTAAGGTGAGAAATGATTCCAATTCATGAAGGTTCTTTATTGCTACTGAGGTTTTTTGTTTGCTTTCTGCATTTTGTGTTTATGTGTTTTGTGTTTGTACTATATTGTTATTTGTGTTGTTGTTATCCTTATTATAGGAGCAGTATGATAAGACTTTTCATTCAGAAAGACAAATAGGACAGCCATGTACATAAAATGTATTGGAATGAGGGAAAAAAAGAGATATTCTATTAGGGTTCTCCAGAGCAATAAAACCAATTATATATCACTCATATGATTGGCTGAGAAGTCCCATGATCTGCCATCTGCAAGCCTAAGACCCTGGAAAGCAAGCCGGTGGTGTAAATTACAGATGAGTCCAAACGCCCGAGAGCTAGGTTTGCTGATGGTGTAAATTCCAATCCAAGGGTAGGAGAAGACTGATGTACCAGCTCAGCATGCAGGAAGAGAGGAAACAAACCTCCCTTCCTCTGCTATTTTTTCTACTCAGGTCCTCAACAGATTGAATAATGCCCACCCACATTGGAGAAGGCAGTCTCCTTTACTGAGTCCTCCAATTAAAAGGCTAGTCTCATCACGATAAACCTTTACATTCCCACCCAGAAATAATGTTTAACCTGGGAACCCCATGGCCCACTCAAGCTGATGCATAAAATTGACTGTCAGATTTAAAAACCAATTTGGAGAATACTGTAGGCAACAGTGATGTAAACATAAATATGATTAGTGGCAATAAGAACAAGAATAATGGAATAATATGAGGCATATAATGAGTTAGAAGATACCTACTGAATAATCTGTTGGGTTGTGTGATTTTGTTTTGTTTTTGTTGAAGAACTTAGTGATAGAAGTTTTACAGGGTCATAGTTAAATTCCAAGATCCCAAAGCCCAGAAACCAGAGACTGGGGGAGCAGCAAGGCTGCTAGAGAAAGGCCGTGTGCAGCGACGAAGACCCGATGCAGCCAATTAATTAATTAATTAATTAATTTAAAAAAAAAAAAAAATGGGAGAACCATAGAAGCCACTTGGCCAGATTTGCACAGCCTCACAGGAGGAAAAATGAGAATAGTGCGCTTGCCTGGGTCCCCTTCTTCATATGATTATTCCTGGATTTGCTCAGCTAACATGGATACTCCTCTTGCAATGGCCATGCTAAACAATCTGCTGTAGTTTGCAAGCTTGGAATTCTTTAAACCTGACTGAGAAGATCCATGTAGGCAGAGGGGCATCAAAGAGAAAGAATAATGATGCAGAGTACTCTGTGTACACGGTTTTCTGGCAAATTTAGTCAAATGGTCTTTATTGGCTCCAGATATTCCATTGGTTAGACTATAATTCTGGACAAACTGCTTTTCTTTCCTGTGGCATTTATAAGGAAATACTTTCATGTAACTTATGAAAACATGCATTATTTGGTACTAATTCAGCCAAAATGTTATTAGAGGAGCCTCAGATAAATGTCCCAGTAGCGCAATCTGTACGAAGTGGAAGATAAAAATACCCACCTTGCAGGGTTAATGCAAGGACTAACTGAGAAAATGCAGGTAAATCACTGTGAATGTCACCTGGCACAGAGCACACACTTTGAAATATTGTTGGACAATTATTTTATTAACACATTTGGCTATTTCAGTACTGCAGGATTTATTACATCTGCTTTTCAAACTTTTTTTTTTTACTGTGACCCTCATTAAAAATTTTAAAACTGGGACTCAGTATACGCACACATATACAACTTAAAAGTTTCAAGAAATAAAACCCTTGTTATGTGTGATGCACTGTGATATTTTTCTTTTTTTTTTAACTTTCCTATTATCTTCTACTCTATTCTGTTCTATTTACTTTTTTGAAAGGGCTGATCTTGATCCGCCTATTAGTTGTCACTATTTCAAGGAAGACTATGTTACCAGCATTACATTTAATAAAATCTGAGTCATATTAAGTGTTCAGAACCTACTGATAAGAGTTACAAAGTTCAGGTGACATGGGAATATCTGGCTTCAGTGTACCTGTTGAATTTGTAGAGATTTGTCACTAGACTGAGAAATAATGATCATCTGACCTCTATAATATAGGTTGAGGTATATTTTTTTCTTAATCCTTAAAAAAAGATTCTCATGCTTAAGATATGCTTAAAATTGCTTCTTGATATATGTAATAAGCTTCTATAAATTACTCTGTCCAGGAAGTTTCCCTCTATTCTTCATAGACTTGTTTAGGCCTACGTGAGTAATCTGCTAAAGGGGCAGAGTGACAGTAAATTCAGACCTCATTCTCAGAGCATGAATGAGCAGAGTCTTATTTATGATAAAGAGATGATCGATCAATTCATGTGTTTTTAAACTGCTGCTCACTACTGTAACGTGGCATGTTTTAGCCAAGCTGAAAGAGGCATTTAGAGAGGAAAGGATTATAAAAATAAACTTGAACCCTGTAAAGTAGGATTATAAAAATAAACTTGAACCCTGTAAAGTAGGATCATCTAGTTTTTTTCTTTTTTTGGCCTATTTTATAGTTTCTTCTAGTCCTTCCCCCTTTTGAGGAATGGAAGTGAAACACAAAATGCCAGTCTCAGGGGTTGAGTTTTGCATGACTTAGTTGGCTGCTAACTGGTTCAGCAACAATGTGCTATGCAGAACTGTTAATTGATGCGCCATAGCTTTAGAGCTATAGGTAGATCAGCGCATCCTGTGTGTGGAAGAATTAAGAAGATTATCTGTCTACTCAGTCAGTCTTTACATATGCATGGACACACTAAGATGAATAATTGATTAGGGGCAAGTAGAGATGTAATGCTGTGGAAGTTCAAAGGAAGGGGAAATTTGACACTTATTTCTGGGCTTAGAATGTTCACATTGGAAGGGACTTAAGTTCGTCTAGTTCTAAAATTACTGTCTGCTCTGTGTTATGAATTGTGCCCTTTGCTTTGACTCACAGTTTAAGAAACCTTGTTAGGAAATTTATGATTTCTAAATGGGAAGCAAAAAAGTTTGATTCCTGTAATAACTTACAGTCAGCCACTTATTTATTACCTTACCCTTGGATATGAGACTTGATGTTAGGATTAAAGAGAAGTGTCTTGAAAGTAAATAAATGCAGAGTCTAAGTTTGTGGCAACAAATCTGATGTTCTACTTGGGCCGCTGTGGCATCAGGCTCATCTGGGTCATGGATACCTGAGATTTGGCCGGTAGCTGTGTGCATAGGAAACGAAAATAACCGCCAATATTTGGAAGTGAGGGGAATACCTAAAATCTGCTACCTAGATTAATGAGTGTATTTGTGCTGCATCAAGATGTTGACCTTTCCCAGAAGTGAATGATTACAGTAAAGGTTAGGTGACATGTGTATGATCTGTAAACTCCAAAGCAAAATGGCATTTTATGTGGTGAGAGGAAAAGTTATTTGTTCCTTTCACTGGTTTATGATTACTTATTTACGGCTTAATAAGCCCAAGCACAAACCAGTAATGAATAATCTTTAGCTACTGTAGTAGACTGTGGACAGTAATATTAGGGTTTAATACATAGGATCAGCCCATCACCCAGGAGTAAACGGACCTGTCATTTTGTATGATGCTGTCATCATTCTTTTAGGTAAATTCACCACACAGTAGCCCCAGTAAATAACTGCAAGATAAGCTGGAAACATACACCATAGACATAAGTTTTGTAGTTTTTCCCATTCATATTACGTGATTTCTTGCAAGAGGGTTTCTTTTGAACATTTCTCTTCATGTGTTAACTGGGAAGAAGGTTTTAGCTGAGTATTTTGTTTGTTTCTGGGGACGAAAAGAGAAATCCAAATAAGTGAGCAACTTAAAGATAGTCCTAAGGCTTTTGTTGATATGACTACAAAGGTGGTAAATAACCAGTTCTTATATCGACTAGGATATTCCCCTATTAATTCGTCTTTGACCACATTTCTATTGTTCAGAGTGCTTTCCCAAAAGATGAAATTGGAGCACAGCTGAGTTGCCTATTGTCATTGGAATCACAGACTTCTATCAGTTCTCACTGGGATATAACCGGTTAGCATTTTTTTCCTTACGAAGATTACCATGTTTAGTACCTACATTGTGCTCTGTCTTATAGCTTCACATTTATTATTTCATGTAATCCTAGTAACAGTCTCGTATGGTAGCTAATTAGAATGCCACTTGCCTGATGAGGAAATTGAGGATGTTAAAGCACGGAAGTGTAAGTGTGAATCTGTATAGAGAGGGAAGAGAAACACAGGAATAGAGAGATTCATTGGTTTTATAAGAAATAAATGTCAGATTTAAGATTGAAGTGGAATTTCAAAACCTTCATTTCGGTCCAGGAACGTCACATTCACCTGGAGGAATTGACACAACAACTAATCAGTAGGACACAGATTTGAAGTCTGGGCTGTGTGGCTCAAGAGTAGGAAGTTTCTGCTCTTCTATAAAATCCTTCATTTATAGCACATGGAGTGGAGGACAAAACCCATGGTTGGAAACGACTGAGGCACAAAATCATCAAAAGTTCCTTGCCTGTGTGTTCAGCTAAATACTTAGAGCACAGTTGCTTATCTGATTTCTATTCCTTCAACTTTCTAAGACTTTTTAGCAGTCCTTGGAAAATAAATAAGACAGTATTAGGAATATTCCTAAAGCTTTTTTCTACAAGGGAAGTAAACTGAAGATTCTTTGTTTGCTGAATTAAAACTCTTTAATACACACATTATTTAGCAGATACATCTTTAGGCCATTTAATACCTTATTAAAGCAAATATTGGAAATAAAGCAAATATTGTCTTATTGGCTCTCTTCAAACCATTTGATAAATACATTATATTATATTAGGTAACAGTCACAATTATCATTTGAGTAGCAAATATGAGGCTGTTAGATCCTAAAACTTACATTCAACTATATATTGTTCTGTTCTCATTTTTGATGTAACCTGCATAATACCGTGATGATCTGAAGTAGATGATAGTCTGTAAATAGGGGCTTGTAACAAATAGAAATTTAACACTGCAAACATATTTTTTGGCATCTTGGGTGAAATAATAAAGCACTTCTCCTCAGAGCATTTTGCAAACTTAATCATGCTTTCTTCAGAAGTAGGTGAGCATACAAATGCTCTCTGCATTAGAACTCAAGAAGTACTTTTTAATTCTGTATGCAAGAATTGAGCAGGGGTTATCTACCCTGCATTTCATGGCTACCTTCAAATAATTCTAGCCTCCACTGCCTTGGGACTTCTAGGGTAAATTTTTGCTGCATGTTTTTTAGGTGAAAACTTACACTACCCGTTATTGTATTTCATCTCTGAGACTTAGCCTTGATGGGTCGATGAAACAAAATCAGAATTACTGAGAATCTAATTCAGGTTCCCCAAGTGACTTGAAAGAAATATGAGTTACAGGAAGTACATGTTTTTGAAATTAGGAAAGTCACTGAGCGATAGCTGTCAAAGTTTTCTTTTCTTTCTTCGTGTGTGTGTGTGTGTGTGTGTTTGTGTGTGTGTGTGTGTAAAATATATTTAATTAATTCTTAGTGCACTGGTTCTCAGGGCTTGCTCCATGGTCCACTGGCAACAGCATTATCTGCAAACCTGTAAGAAATGCATATTCTTGGGCCTCACCCCAGACCTACTGAGTCAGAAACTCTTGGGGTGGGGCCTTGCAATTTATGTTTAATAAGCTTCCATGGGATTCTGATGCTTGTTAAGGCTTTGAAACTACCACTTTAATGCATACAGCGGATCCCTCAATTTTCTGTGCTTATTCAGTTATTTGTGTTTTCAACAGAGTCACATTGTAAAACATTTAGTTTTACTGAATATTCACAAGATTCTTAAGTACAGTGGCATTAAAGAAGTTTATAGATCACACATGTATTTTACCTGCCCTTTTGAGAGTTAGCAGTCAGCAAGACTGGCTACACCAAGTTGTGTCCACGTAGGAAAGCCTATTTGCATTGATCCTGTTCAGAAGCCAGAGTACCTTCAGCTTCTATCTCACATGGGAAGGTAGCGGACTTTAACTAGCAGGAAATACTACATTTCCTGACAAACTTGCTATTCCTTCAGTGACCTCCCAGTCATGATTTACCTTCTAAAAAATCTTTTATTTCCCTGTTGTTAAAGAACCATTTTCTGCAACCTCCAAGTACTGGTTCCTTCCAGGGATTTAATATAACATTATCAAAGCTAAGTTAAACTACTTCTTAGGCATCTGTAAAGGGCTTATTATATTTTTTAAATAATACGTCAGATACAGACTGAAATATAGACCAAAAGAGACAGCAATTGAAGATGGGTAGAGAAGACACTCCTGGTTCCTTCCATCCCAGCTATGAGTTATGGCCATAAAATCAAATCTGAATCACAAGTGATTGAGCTGTCCATAACTCATTTACCAGGCCACATCATGAGATTGATAAGTCAGAAAGCACAGCAGTCCTGACACTCAGGTGGTGTTAAATCATGTCAGCAGATTTTTATTATCTCAGGCTGATCTGGCTGTAGTAGGGTATTTGTGAGTATAAATTCATGGGTTAAGAAAATCAGTCATTTACGAGGTATCATTGGGTGTGCCTACCGTGCACAAGGCACTATGGGGAATATAAAGATACATGTCGCATTGAACCTGTGCAGCTTGAGCAGAGAGCTTACAAAAAGTAGGGACTTAAATATTCTGGATAAATGATTCAAAAGCCCTACAGCCTTGTCGTCTTCGTAGACTAGCTTAGGCTTTACTAGTGATTTCCATGAGAGCAGGGGTCTTATCTTTTTTATTTTTCCGGGGCTTAATACAGAGTTTAGTGCATAGTCATTTCAAAATAAATCAAGGTTATTCAATTTCTTCCTTTTCTGAATTTTTCTTATAATTTTCTAAACCACTCATGTAGCATCAATCATACATTGCTTAGATTTCCATTATGTTTGCTATGTTGATATGTTTTATTTGCCAATGTACAATGTCTAGGAATCTGTCCCATTAGATGATACTCCGTATGCCTAAACTCCTAAGGATTATGCTTAGTTGATCCACAATGGCTATTTGTTAATGATTGTGGAAATAGCATATTGGAGTACAGTGTATTAGACCATGATTCAAGAGATGACACATCATATAACACTTCCAGCTGAGTGAGTGGTCCAAAACTTTTGAATTCAGAGTAAACATAAATCCCTGGGCTAGAGTAAGTGGAGAAAACTTTAATGGTACAACAGTTTGGAGCTAAGATGGAATTTAAAGGTAATCTACTCAAAAGTCTCCATGTTACAGCTGAGAGGACCTAGTTCCTGAAAGAGTAAATGATTTATTTTAAAGGTCATATGGTTTTATGTTGATTTGTACTCTGTTATCTCGAGTTGTTGATCTTTGATTGATTTTATTAGAAGTTTTGTGCACCGTCAATAGAACATAGTACAGCTATAGGCAAATATATATTAGAAAGCAAACAGTAAACATTTATGAGTTCTGTTCATTATTGGCTATTTTATTTTTTTTTAAACCTATGGAAACATTCTCAAACCTATGGAAAACATGAGCAAAATCCATTTGATTTTTTAAAAACTAAATATGTTTTAATAGTACCTATGATTATGAAGTATTGATAATTTACGATAAATATTTCGACATGCGTAAATGTTTAACACTGAGTACTAAATTATAGCATTGTCCTACATTATCCTTACAATATATAAAGTATCTGTTTAACTAGCTTTAACTCTAGGCTTTAAGCCAGGCATTTTGAAGATTAATAAATCGTGATTAGGCAGAGAAGCTGGAATTCACTTCCAGGTTAGAGAACTGGGGTGAAAAAGAGTTTAAAGTGGGGAAAACTGCAAGGAATATTTGAGTAACCCCTTGGCATTCCTCAGTCTGATTTAGCTACATGCTATTATTTTAGGTTTAAGAAATCATGGAGAGGGAAAGAGATAAAATATGCATATTCAAAGCTATGACAGACTGTTAGGAAAAAAAATGAGAAAACATTAAGATCCTTGAATAAAATATTTAATTTGTATGAGCTTCTTTCACTTTCAAGAGTTATTTTGGCCCAAGCCAAATGAATTTCAAAGGAATATCAAATAAGCATTGAAAAATGCAGACAAGGAAACAAGAGTGTACCACACACTGCCGAAGGCTTTAGAACAGATTCCTTTGGGTCTTTCAGCCTCTGGTTTCAGTGTGCATTTTATATTAATTAAAAATAAAAATAAGATTTCTCCACAGCTGGGGAAGATCTTAGTCTCTCTGACAGTTTTGCCTGCCAGGCACACATATCGGAGGTTTTGCAGAGATTAGAATGATAGAATGTATTGATTTTAGCTAACAAATGGCGAAACAGAAGTCGGTTGGGGCTCCCCTTAATAATAAATGCCCAGAATTTTCCATGATTCCTAAACCCAACAGAATTATATATACTGGTTCATCAAGCAGCTAACACACTTGGCATATGAGACGGCGTGGTGGTAAACAGAAGGTCTGTAAAAAATTAATAGCTCCATAACTGAGAGGCAGCGTTCAAACCAGGAGGCCAAAGAACTCTTGCAAAGACAAACGCTGCGCTTACTTCCCACTGTGGCTTCACTGTGATTTACAGCTAATTGGGCGTGAATTCAAGGAAAAGCAGTGGAAGGAATCAGAAATATTAATGGTGTCATGGCTAGAGATGAGAATCCAGAGGTCTGTTTCAAAGTGGTGGTTTTGCATCAGGGGCAGAAAGGACTATCTCATTTCCTAAACTCAGTGTGACCCCCTTAGTTCAGTGGTTAGATCATTTTGGAAATTCATTCCATTTTATATTTAAGCCAGTTGTATGTTTTATGAACAGTTTTCTCTAGACTGCACTTTAGTCTGCCTCTTCAGTTCATGTTTTAAAAAATAAAGAAATGAAAATGACATCAATGAGAAACTCTTCTTATGTACAAAGAACAAGGTGAAAAACCCTGAATCAGAGCTGAGTGGATTGCTTGGTATCTGCTCTATTCAGATAATGACAAGAAGATGACTGATCACCTATTTACCAATAAGTCATTGGTTCTTTAGACTCTGATAAATGTATATTAATGATTTTCTGTTAAGCATGGGCTTAATCTTTGAAAGTGATTAGAACACATTTCTTCTGTTTTGTGTTACTTTACCTGGTTTATAGATATAGTTTGTTTTAAGAAGCAAATGTGTTCCTGCCAAGCAGTTGATATTTTTGTTTTTAAATGGTATCCTTTCAAAATCTTTAGGCTATTTTCAAAACCCACGTGATAGAAACTTTTAAAAAGGAAGATTAACCTAAATATATAGGGTTTAAGTGGATGCTAATAGACTACTGAACACAAGCGAAACACACGTGTCCTGTCTTAATAGACCCGCCTTGTGAATAAAAGTAGATTGTGTAGCTGCCAAAACATAAAGGATATTTTTGCAAACTAATGGCAGTTTCTTTACTTTCTGAGGAATTGTAGCCTCTGAAGTCTCATTGTGTGCTTTCCCACTTGCAAATTTAATGTGCAATCCCTGCTTTGAAAAGTCATTTGCATCTCAATAGAAGTAACGCTTAGTTTGATAAATATTTGGTGTGTATTCATACTCAAGACCATAGCATTTAGTTTGACACTGGAGCAATACACATGTAGTTACTATAACAAAAAGAAGTATGTGTACAAAGTGCAAAGTGGTACCTTTTTAGCACATTTTAATGTAAATGTAGTGGCTGACAATACTACATTTAGGTATTATCTACATGGAATAGCAAACATTAGATCAATTTTCAAGTGTAAAATTACAGTAATTCTGAGACATTTTGTAAGAACCAGATCAATATGGCTTCAGAGTATATTGGTAAAAAGTATAACATGAATCATTTGTGTAACATGGAGATTGTAATAATAGAAATGTTATTCTTGATAATTATGTGCATTTATATGTTATAACATATTATGTGCTCACTCATTTTATTCAAACAGCCTATATTATGGGCCAACTGGAAGACTTACTATGTGATAGGTGTTCCTAGAGACACTGAATAACAGTAAGATTGGAATACAGAATATGAGGTTTTTGAACCATGAAAGATAATTATTTTGGTAATCTCTGATAGACTCAGGGATTAATTTATAGAAATTAATTTGTAATGGGTTGTGGTATTCCAAAAACATTCTCCCATAGAATAAAGGAACCCCTTGCCCACTAAACCAAGTTAGATGAAATGTACCTAAAATACAGTACAAATCTTATTATAAAACCTAATAAATATGTAAAAGTTAAAAATCTTCCTGCTTCCCTCAATTCCCAATTTAAAGGCATATCTCCTCCGGTCCTTTTTTGAGGAAGAGATAAAAGAAAGGGGGATACAGTGTAAACACAGGTGCAATAGTCTGATTGAAAGGGAAGTAAGAGGAAATCAAAGTCCCATGTGCCTCTGAAAAGAAAATAGGATTCCTGGAATCACCGTAACACCAAATCAAAGTGAATATCACTGGGTCATCTTTCGGAAGTAAAAGACGTACCTAGGCCTGGCTCATTTAAATTTGCTAATACTTTTATATTAGATTACTGAAATGTGTCATAGGTACTTTTAAGCTTTGTATATGATATTTCCTCACCTCAGTAGCTTAAACATGTTTTTAGGATATTTAACTGTTTCTGTGACTCTTATTAAGCAAATATAATCATGATGAGGCTTTTTATTTTACTTACTACACCATACCTATAAGTTTGAGTCAGTTTCCCATTATTTGATAATATTATCTCAAATTGGCAGTGTAACAGTGACAAATACTTTTACGTGCAGTAACCCAACATCGCTTTTATTCTTCCCCTCTCTGCATGGGGAATTAATCACTTCCTTAAATCGGTCATAGTACTTCGAATGTATCTTTTAAAGTCACTTAGTTCTGAAATGTCAATCGATGATTAGCATTTCAGATATGGTGCAGCCATTAAACTTATCTTGGGTGAAGCACCCACTGACAGTATGTTTTTTCTTTGGAGAGCTATCTTATTTTATTTTTTAACATCTTTATTGGAGTATAATTGCTTGGAGAGCTATTTTAAATGAAGCATGTTAACTTACTTGATTTTCTTTATAGGGCCCCATAATATAGTTCCCAAACCACCACTCAGTGTGGCCTATTATGCCCCCAAAGGTCTCAGAAGCTATAGAGCAATTGTTTCTTAACCTTTTCTTGGTCGTGAACCACGAATAGAATGTAAGCTAAGGACCTTCTCCCTAGGAAGCAAGTGAGAGAAACAGCACATCCATGAATTCACATATAATTCATGGACCCCAGGCTAGCCTCAGGTTACAAACCCCACCCTGGGAAGCACGATTGGTATAAATGTTTCCAAAGTGTTGTAAAAACTGCTCTTTATGAAGCCCTTCCATAACTACTGCTTGACACTGAGCACTGTTAAGAAAAGGAGAAGGAAGCTGGAAGGGATTCAAAAGATGTGTGAAAACTTTGGCCTTTGGTAGGGGAGAATTTTGTCTGTTGAAACAAAAAAGTAAGGTAGAGAAAGTTCCACAAAATAATAATAACCATAATAATAACAACCATAATACAGTAATGGTTATTATTTATCTAAGCTTATCATGTGCCAGGCTCTATATTAAGCACTTTACGTGCATAATTTAATTTGATCCTTGCAACAACTCAATAAAATAGAGACTATTCCAGTTTTGCAGATGAAGGAACTGAGTCTTATAGAAAATAACTAACAGGCTAATGCCACTATTAATAAGTGGAAGAGCCCAGCTCTAAAGCCCAGGATCTTAATCACTATGAAATATTTAAAACAATGACAGCTTTGTAGGTTTGGTAGCAGAAAGTTGAAACTCATGCAGTGATGTTCTTTCTGATCTGAAGTATGAGACAGGTTTACATCCGGGAACTAAGGGGTAAGTTTGATTTCAGGATATTTAAAATGCTTTTCCTTTTTTGATGGAATATGTGTCTCAGAATTGACCAGAGAAAATATGATTTGCAGAATTTATACGAGGATAATGATCATGAATTTATAATGAAAATAATGATAATGTGGCTTCTGAGTAGATTTTTTTTCCAGCAATTCTGGGAGACTTCAGTGTAGGTATGGAGAAAGCATACAACAAAAAGGCATTAGAATATTGGCAGGACTACTAATGAAAGTATAGGGTACTGTGTCAGAGATTAATAAGGGAAAATGTGAGAAAATCAAAGAAGTAATATACTCACGATTCCAGTGAAGTTGAAGAAAATGTTGTAGGGGGAATAGTTGAACAATCCAGCTGGAAGATAAAGAAATCATATTCAGAAAGCATAATCTAGAATTGGTGATTTTGTATGAGGATTGGTCTTTTACTCCAGGATGCGACTTGGGGTAATTCGATAATAGAGATGGAATTCTTTTAGATGCACGTGACAAAAGTATAGCTCAACTGTTTTCAAGCAAAACTGGCACAGGTGTGGAGGGTGAGAAAAGTACACAAAGGAGACTAGAGATGGAACCACTCTTGTGTGACCTTTTGAGGATTCAAATACCAGTGAGACTCCCAAGTGTCTCTGTCTCCTCTCCTGCTGCTTCTCCTTGTCCATCAAAGAAATTCAGTGAGGGAGAAACTGTACCAAAACAGTTTAGGGGGATATTCTACACATATCCCTATTCCCCACAAGGTTAAGTCACTTAAATTATATCTTGTGCGTGATTTGGGAAGAAAACCTTGTAATTCTATTAGCAGCAAGACATATTTGGGTATACCAAGCTATGCTATTATCTATCTACTATTACTTACTATGTCTTAAAAATATTGTATTTCTTATTTATCCTTATGTTTAATTTGAAAATGCTGAGGATTTTGGATTTCAGGCAGCCTTGTGTAATTAGGAGTAATGGTGTACCATAATTCATTGCTTTCAATTTTGCTTTAAAGTTTGACTAAAAGTTCAAATAACTTGTTGTAGGTAGAAACTATCTTTTTCCCACTTGTATTAGGGGACCCTAATGAGGGTTTCCAGTGCTTTGTTCCTTGCAATTAAATGCTTGTTCTGTGTATCGAATTAGTGTAAAAATTGGTTTATGGTTCAAAGATGCCACTAATTAAGTGACGATCTAATGTATTCTGAAACCTGTTGTGTTTCCAATTCAAGTCTGTTTGTTGCCAATTATACCCCAATTAACTCCAGTTTCAATGTGAGCAGTTTTTTTCCTCCACTGCTCTAGAGGGGATGCCTTTAACTGAAGCTTCTCTAATCTTAACGGCTTTGCTCCTCTTTCAAAAAAGATATGCTCTATGAAGCATATTCAGTGCATTTCAGTAAGTCCTGTTGTCCATCAGAGTCTATTTGATTAGAGCATTAGGAAGATATAATAGGTATAGGTGAAATCAAAGGGACAGAGAAGGTCAAATATAGTCAGACGCTGCTGTATTTAATTTTAATATTATCGGAACAAAAGTTTTTTAAGTGCAGACTTCATATAAGATATCATGCCTGGCACTTTGCTAGTACATAGTAGTAAATTTTTGCAAACATTTTAGAATTACAGATATCTTCAGTAATGGCAAATATTAATTCCAGAATACTAACTTCTCAACCATGATTAATGAGAGAGCCAGCACAGTTTTAATCGTGGTGCTGCTACTTATTGGGTGTGGTGAAATTACTTTTATTTAGGAAAATAAATTATATTTATTCTGAAATAAAACCTCTTTGATCCTAATATTTCTGAACTGCAAAGCAGGAATAATAAACAATAAGCACAGGTGTGTGTGTGTGTGAATTTGAAGATATTTTTCATTGTTTGCAGATGAGCTCCTGGGTCTGTAATTAGCAATTTAACACAAGTTGGGGAAGGTTTTTCGACACCAGAGTTTGAACACTGCCAGAAAGTTTTAATGTATGTGCAACAGTACACATGTTAGCTTGGTTGGGAGGCGTGAAACCAATGGGAGGGCCATTCAGAGAGCTGATCTTACCGAGAGAAAGGCACTCGTCAAGAGTGTTGTGCATGTTTTCCCTGAGCAGAACTTCTCAGCTGTGAGCATGTCCCTTCAAAGAGTTGTTTGTTTGTTTGTTCTAGATTCTTTTTTAATGAAATGTAGTTGATTTATAATGTTGTGTTAGGTTCAGGTGTACCGCAAAGTGATTCATTTATATGTATATGTGTGTGTGTGTGTATATATATATATATTCTTTTTTCAGATTCTTTTCCATTATAGGTTATTTCAAGACACTGAGTAGAGTTCCCTGTGCTATACAGTAGGTCCTCGTTTATTTTATATATAGTAGTGTGTATATGTTAATCCCAAACTCCTAATTTATCCCTCCCCCTTCCTTCCCCTTTGGTACCCATAAGTTTGTTTTCTATGTCTGGGAATCTATTTCTGTTTTGTAAATAAGTTCATTTGTATCTTTTCTTAGATGTAAAAAAGATGTAAGCAATATCATATGATACTTGTTTTTCTCCGGCTTACTTCACTTGGTATGATAATCTCTAGGTCCATCCATGCTGTTGCAAATGGCATTATTTCATTCTTTTTTATGACTAATATTCCATTGTTTGTGTGTGTGTGTATGTATATACACACACACACATATACATATATACCACATCTTCTTTATCCATTCATCTGTCAGTGGACATTGAGGTTGCTCCTGTATCTTGGCTGTTGTAAATAGTGCTGCTATGAACACTGGGGTGCATGTATCTTTTCAAATTAGAGTTTTCTCTGTGTATATGCCCAGGAATGGGATCACTGGATCATATGGCAACTCTATTTTTAGTTTTTTAGGGAACCTCCATACTGTTCTCCGTAGTGGCTGCACCAATTTACATTCCCACCAACAGTTCAGGAGGGTTCCTTTTTTCCACACCGTCTCCAGCATTTATTATTAGTAGACTTTTTGATGATAGCCGTTCTAACTGGTGTGAGGTGATACCTCATTGTAGTTTTGATTTGCATTTCTCTAATAATTAGCGATGTTGAGCATCTTTTCATGTGCCTCTTGGCCATTTATATGTTCAAAGAGTTGTTTAATTGAGCGTCTTCTTTGGAGAGTTTCCAGAGGGCTGAGCAGACATGATTGTAGTTTTCTATCTAGAGAAGCTAAGAAGAACTACACTGAGCTAGCATAGTCCCAGAGGCAGAAATAAGTTTGAAGAAAAGAAAAGATGTCATCATAATATTGATAATAATAATTGCAGCTAATAGGGACTGAATACCTAGCCTGATCCAGACAGTGTTCTAAATGCTTCATATATACTATAATACTTAATTGGCAAAAAGATCTTATGAGATAGGTATTCACATTAGCCTCATTTACAAATGAAGGAACTGAAGCACAAAGAATTATTTAATTTGCTCAGGCAGAATTTTAAGATGACTCCCCATGGCTCCCAGCTCCTGGATATTCAGTCAAACACTAATCTTGGTACTGCTGTGAAGAGATTTTGCAGATGTAATTTAAATTCAAATTCAGTTGATGTTAAGGTATGGAGATTTATCCAGGTGGACCTGACTGACAAAATCACGTGAGCCCTTTAAAAGCAGAAAGTTTTTTCAAGCTGGTGGCAGAAGTCAGAGATTCAAGCAAGAAAGATTTGAGGTCCCCTGACTTCTTTAATGATGGAGAGAAAGACTGGAAAAGACCTGAGAGTGACCCCTAGTGATAGTCGGCCAGAAAACAGGTACCACAGTCTTGCAGCAGCAAAGACCTTTATTCTGTCAACAACCGAATCAGCCTGGTAGTGGGTTTTTCCCCAGACCCTACAGGCAACCACCCAGTCTAGCTGACATGTGATTTTAGTCTCATGATACCCTGAGCAGAGAACCCAGCGGTACCATACTGGATTTGTGGCTTACTGAAGTTTGATCAAATAAATAAGTGTTATTTTAAGCTGCTCTGTTTATGGTGACAGTAATAGAAAACTAGTACTGTCATAAATATACTGAGTGGGAACTTCCCTGGCAGTCCAGTGGTTAAGACTCCACGCTTCCAGTGCAGGGGGCGTGGTTTTGATCCCTGGTCGGAGGATTAAGGTCCCACATGCTGAGTGGCGTGGCCAAAATAATAAACAAACTGAGTGCACATGTTCTTAACCTGCTAAGCTCTTTAGAAGTAGAAGATAGACTGAGACACAAAACAGACCTCAGACCCAGGAAATACACATAGGCTGCAGTCAGAGTTAAGACTTGGAGGTGACGTGGTGCAGCCAGTAGCTCAGCATGAAAAATCATCTCCAGGGGAGAAGGTGATCTCAGGTGTGCCCAGGTCATGGGAGAGAGAGATAGGAAGATATCTATCTACTCTCTGTCTGTCTAGCTATGTAGCTATCTACTCTATCTGAGAGACAGAGGCAGACACTGATTGGGTCAGAAGTTGGATCCCTCTGTAGCCCACTTAGTATCACATGAGTCAACCTTAGGGAGTGTAGCCTGGTCTGTAGGTGTTTGGAAAGTGGACAGAAGGAGCATTAGTATGTCACCTAGAGCCTTGCAACTCAAAATGTGGCTTGAGGACCAACATCACCTGGAAGCTTGTTAGGAATGCTGAATATCAGTTCCTGCCCTAGACGTAGTAAGTCAGAATCTGCATTTTGACACGGTACTGGGTAATTTATTTGCACAGTAAAGTTTTTGAAGCACTGCCCTAGGAAAAAAGAAGAAACCAACAGTTTCTGTATTACATTTCTGTCAGTTGCCAAGTAGAGTATAGCTGAGGAAAAAGATCTTAATAGAATTTGAATCTTCATTTTTTATGTTTTAGTATCCTTCTAATAAATTGTAGTGATCTATATAGCTTAGAAAAAACTGTTCAGAAAATTCAAAGGATGAAACAAATGGATTGCAGAGCTAAGAAAGAAAGTAACTCACGTCCATGAATCTTCAAATGATTTATATGCGTCTTTAAAGAACGATCTGCGTGTTAACAATCTGTATGAATTGTATATGAAACCATGATAATATATTTACTACATACTGCTTGCATTGTCTTATTTATCTGGGTATGCAGCATCCCACATAAAGAAAAGAACCCACACATTGTATTTTTTAACAGTTTGAGTGGTGTGCACATGTAGAAACCAGCGACTAGAGCCCTAAGAAATTTTATTGCATGTTCACATTTTGAAGCAAATATCACTATTTTAAATCATACAAATCCTTTTTTAAAGTAATAAGAATTACAAAAAGAATTTTTAAAAATCAGTATATGAAAGGGAGGTTGTTTTTCATGTTCTTGTAGAATAAAATTAATAATCAAAGATTTCATTGTTTTAAAGAGGACAGTGCAAAAACCTAGGCATATAAATTGACAAAGCAAACAACCTAGGCATATAAATTTACATACAGTTATTTAAAATTGTCATTTTTTCCAGCGTGAAGCTGGAGTTACTTGTAGATGAAGTCTGTTCTTTTTCCTTGGTCTATGAAGCAATCATGAATACAGGAATACTTTATTAGAGAGATAAGGCAGTGAGAGCAAACAGGCATGAAATCCAGGGCACAACAATCCTGACAGGAGATGGCCATTAAGATCAAAATAAATTATTATAATTTTTAGAAATGTTTGTGAGAGATAATTTAGTCTTTCACCTACTTTCGGGAAGGGCTATATGTAAACAGACACAACATGAAAACACTCCAACTACAGTTTTTTGTTTTTGTTTTTGTTTTTTTTACATCTTTATTGGAGTATAATTGATTTACAATGGTGTGTTAGTTACTGCTTTATAACAAAGTGAATCAGTTATACATATGTTCCCATATCTCTTCCCTCTTGTGTCTCCCTACCTCCCACCCTCCCTATCCCACCCCTCTAGGTGGTCACAAAGCACCGAGCTGATCTCCCTGTGCTATGTGGATGCTTCCCACTAGCTATCTATTTTACGTTTGGTAGTGTATATATGTCCATGCCACTCTCTCACTTTGTCACAGCTTACCCTTCCCCCTCCCCATATCCTCAAGTCCATTCTCTAGTAGGTCTGCGTCTTTATTCCTGTCTTACCCCTAGGCTCTTCATGACATTTTTTTTTCTTAAATTCCATATATATGTGTTAGCATACGGTATTTGTCTTTCTCTTTCTGACTTACTTCACTCTGTTTTGGCAATAAGATAATTTTTAGTAAAGGCTTTACCTGTGAAGTTCCTGCCATTTGGTTGTACATTGAACTGTTAACTTTTTCTACTGAAGCCAATATATGTATTAATTGTTAATTTGAATTAGTAATCTTTGTGTTAGACTTGAATTTTTTTCTTATTAAGTGGATTTTTCAGTAGGGAAAAATAGAATTATATAAAACCCAACTACTTTCTAAAAGTTGTAAGACATTTCCAATATCATGTGGTTGGTTTGTATTCGAAATGAGTGCCCTTTATTATGTTTTGCACTATTGTAGAAAAAGAGAGTACATTATTTAATCAATTTCCCTTTCGTTATCCCATGAGTTGGAAGTCTGCCAGAAATTGATCCAACAAGTGATATCCATTTAACCTGATCTACAATCAGAAGACCTTCTGTAAGATACATTCCACATCTTTTAGCACGTTGTATGGCTTGTCGTTTTCAGAAAGTAATTTTGAAAACAGTGAACCTTCAATAATTACAAACAATTAAAATAAATATAACCTTATAAAATTTTCAACTAATAAATACTATTTCCATACAGTTTTAAGAACATTCTTCTTACACACTGTTCTGATTCAGCTTCAGAACCATGTATAAAAATTTTGTTTAAGATTTCGTTTAGAGCAGCGCAAGATGTATTGGGACAAAGCAACCATGTATGTGTATACCTTCAGTGCCCTTTTTTGACATTTCCATTAATACAAATTATAATCACTTTTATAACACACTCTATTTACATGAGATCCAAGAAATAAGTTATGTGATAACTGTTACACTTCAGTTACACAGATGGAAAGTTGAAGATGTCACCGTGGAGAAGTGCTGTCATCAAGCAGCAAAACTAGTGTGTTCTGAAATTAAGTGTGAGTTTGAAGGGGAATTTTTAAAATGTTACATGCAACATTTATTTATTTAGAATACATTTTCATCATCATAACTAACTTTGAAGGTAACACACTTGCTCAATTTTTAAGGATTCTTTCTGCCTTGTGCATGATTTACTTATACTTTATGTATTACTTTTATGTATACTTTGTGAGTTGAGCTCAGGAATTATAGTCATAAAATCAGAAAACTTAAACTGATGAGAAAATTAACAACCAGTGATAACAAATAGTTAGGGCATCTGAAAGATGCAGAGCTTACATTAGTACTTTTTACTAGGAAGACATTTCTAGTGGGTTTTCTCCAGTTTTCTTCAGGGAGAAGACATTAAAAAGCATCATCAAAGTAGACCAACATTAGTACAATATGGGTTTAATTTTATTTTAAAGTATATTCATGTACTTCATCTTCTCCTCTCTATGGCTAAAGGACATGATTTAAAAAAAAAAAGATGTGTTTTAAAGAGTGAGGCTGCATAAAGAAAGAATGAAATAATGCCATTTGCAGCAACATGGATGGACCTAGAGATTATCATACTAAGTGAAGTCAGTCAGAGAAAGACAAATATCATATGATATCGCTTATATGTGTAATCTAAAAAAAAATGATATAAATGAACTTAAGTACAAAACAGAAACAGTCTCACAAACATAGAAAACAAACGTATAGTTACCAAAGGGGAAAGATGGGGGGAGGAATAAATTAGGAGTTTGGGATTAACATATATATACTACTATATGTAAAATAGATAGTCAACAAGGACCTACTATATAGCACAGGGAACTCTGCTCAATATTCTGTAATAACCTATATGGGAAAAGAATCTGAAAAAGAATGGATATATGTATAACTGAATCACTTTGCTGGACACCTGAAACTAACACAATGTTGTAGATCAACTATACTCTAATGTAAAATAAAAATTAAATTTAAAAAGAAGAGTGAGGCTGCAGTGCTTAGCTAGAATGTGGAATTCCGTGCCTCAAGGTCAGCCTCGAACTAACCTGAACACAGGAGTCACGCTGTCTTATTAGTATGACAGAAGTTGATTTATTTTCTTGATGCAAATTTGCAGAATTGGGCTTTTCTGGCTCTTAATTAGTTATCTGCCTCTTAGCAATGTTAAGGTATATTGACATTGTAAATGCAAAAGCAAAACAATCAGTAACATTTCAAGGCACCTACATACAGATATGCTTATTTTTTAAGTCACTTCCTATAAAATAAGAAATAAACTTGAGCTACATAGCTGACTCAAAACCTGATCTGATTCTCCAATTTTAGGTACCTATTTAAAATGATTAGAACTGTTAGTTTCTATAATTAACGTTGCTCTCTCTTCACATTACCATTTCTGAAATCAGCAATTTCCGTAATCTTTGTACTTCCTTTCTGTGTTGGATGATTTCCAATTTGAAGTGTTGTTTTGAACCTAAATAGAATCAGCCCAGAACAGCTCTATGATACATTGAGAAATAAAGGTGTCTTTGGAGAGAGAACTTCAAGTGCAAATTAACTTGAAATAATTTAACCTGAGTGTGGAATAATTTGCAGTCTTTCTTCTGTGCAGCTGTGGGAATTGCTTCTGTAGGCCCGATTGGGGGAATTGCCTGGCTACTTGCAATTTTGTCACATCTGTCAGCTGTAGCTAAATGGAAAATATAGTAAGAGGTAACATTACATAGATTTGGGAAGTTCCCTAGGGGGCCTTGTCGCTTTGCAGCAGTGAATAAATTATATGAGAGCTGAAATGAAATACAGTATTGTTGATTTGCCAAAGCATGAAATTTGAAAGAAAAAAAAAATCATTTCTTAGATTCACTGTGTAAATCCTCTACAGCCAGAAGCTCCTATCTGTCAGGATCACAACTTCTGTTCCCCAAATCAGCCCAGTGTTTTCTAGGAAGGTTGTGTTTTTTTCTGGTTTGTAATTTTTATGAAAATATTTTACAGAGAAATAATCATTAAATCACATTTAGATACATATAGTCAACAAATTTCCATTTTTGGAAAAAAATGTTATGTGGAATCAGACATGCCAGCAGACCTACAATATTAAGTGTCAGAATTCATCAAAGGTTAATTTAATATGATTATACAGTAAAAACAGTCAACAGCTTCCAAATCAAGTGGGGGCAGTTATATAATATATATAGTTGAAACACCAGGTATCAGCAGTAGTTTACTAGAAGATGGCAATGTGTAGTGCTTATTAACATGCATTTAATTGGTGTTAATTTTAGTGGAGGAACTTTATGATTTTCAATTCCTAGGAAGGCTCCTAAGTGTAGAAACTAAGTGACCTTCAGTTTGGTCTTCTTACTGTACATGTTCCTGCATTTCTACACAGATATCTTTAGGGTAGCCGGTTAATAAAAATAGCTTTCTCTCTCATCTTGAAGAGTTCTTGTGAAGGTTAACAAGAAGACATTTGAAAGCAACTTATAAACTGTAAAGGATCAATAATGATTATTATTACCTCTTGGAGCTCAATAAGCAGCTGAAGAACAAGGATTGTGCGTGCCTCTTGCTTGCGTGTTCACATAAAATATTTATCTCATTGCATAATCTCAAGATTTGCCTTGACGTTCATGCAAGAAATATTTCCTACACATTAAATTTATGCAGAATACCATATGAGCCATAAAATTGTCAGTCATAAGTATCCTGAAGGAGTTTGCTGTCCACAAATATGGTAGCATATAACAAACATGGAAAAAAAACTGTTAGCTGAATTATGGAAAAATAAAATTCTGTTCTTCCGGAGGGAATCTGTGAGGACTTCTGGACATAAGTTGGCCTTAAAGAGTTAATAAGCAGTCAACAGTCTGAGTCAAGTGGGGACGTTATTCTTTTTTTTTTTTTTTTAACATCTTTATTGGGGTATAATTGCTTTACAATGGTGTGTTAGTTTCTGCTTTATAACAAAGTGAATCACTTATACATATACATATGTTCCCATATCTCTTCCCTCTTGCATCTCGCTCCCTCACACCCTCCCTAGCCCACCCCTCCAGGCGGTCACAAAGCACGGAGCGGATATCCCTGTGCTATGCAGCTGCTTCCCACTAGCTATCTACCTTACGTTTGGTAGTGTATATATGTCCCTGCCTCTCTCTCGCTTCGTCACAGCTCACCCTTCCCCACAGCTCACCCTTCCCCCTCCCCATATCCTCAAGTCCGTTCTCCAGTAGGTCTGTGTCTTTATTCCTGTCTTACCCCTAAGTTCTTCATGACTTTTTTTCTTAAATTCCATATATATGTGTTAGCATACGGTATTTGTCTTTCTCTTTCTGACTTACTTCACTCTGTATGACAGACTCTAGGTCTATCCACCTCATTACAAAAAGCTCAATTTCGTTTCTTTTTATGGCTGAGTAATATTCCATTGTGTATATGTGCTACATCTTCTTTATCCATTCATCCAATGTTGGGCACTTAGGTTGTTTCCATCTCCTGGCTATTGTAAATAGAGCTTCAGTGAACATTTTGGTACATGACTCTTTTTGAATTATGGTTTTCTCAGGGTATATGCCCAGTAGTGGGATTGCTGGGTCATATGGTAGTTCTATTTGTAGTTTTTTAAGGAACCTCCATACTGTTCTCCATAGTGGCTGAACCAATTCACATTCCCACCAGCAGTGCAAGAGTGTTCCCTTTTCTCCACACCCTCTCCAGCATTTATTGTTTCTAGATTTTTTGATGATGGCCATTCTGACTGGTGTGAGATGATATCTCATTGTAGTTTTGATTTGCATTTCTCTAATGATTAATGATGTTGAGCATTCTTTCATGTGTTTGTTGGCAGTCTGTATATCTTCTTTGGAGAAATGTCTGTTTAGGCCTTCTGCCCATTTTTGGATTGGGTTGTTTGTTTTCTTGTTATTGAGCTGCATGAGCTGCTTGTAAATTTTGGAAATTAATCTTTGTCAGTTGCTTCATTTGCAAATATTTTCTCCCATTCTGAGGGTTGTCTTTTGGTCTTGTTTATGGTTTCCTTTGCTGTGCAAAAGCTTTGAAGTTTCACTAGGTCCCATTTGTTTATTTTTGTTTTTATTTCCATTTCTCTAGGAGGTGGGTCAAAAAGGATCTTGCTGTGATTTATGTCATAGAGTGTTCTGCCTATGTTTTCCTCTAAGACTTTGATAGTTTCTGGCCTTACATTTAGGTCTTTAATCCATTTTGAGCTTATTTTTGTGTATGGTGTTAGGGAGTGAGCTAATCTCATACTTCTACATGTACCTGTCCTGTTTTCCCAACAACATTTATTGAAGAGGCTGTCCTTTCTCCACTGTACATTCCTGCCTCCTTTACCAAAGATAAGGTGACCATATGTGTGTGTGTGTTTATCTCTGGGCTTTCTATCCTGTTCCATTGATCTATATTTCTGTTTTTGTGCCAGTACCATACTGTCTTGATTACTGTAGCTTTGTAGTGTAGTCTGAAGTCAGGGAGCCTGATTCCTCCAGCTCTGTTTTTCATTCTCAAGATTGCTTTGGCTATTCGGGGTCTTTTGTGTTTCCATACAAATTGTGAAATATGTTGTTCCAGTTCTGTGAAAAATGCCAGTGGTAGTTTGATAGGGATTGCATTGAATCTGTAGATTGCTTTGGGTAGTAGAGTCATTTTCACAATGTTGATTCTTCCAATCCAAGAACATGGTATATCTCCCCATCTATTTTAATTTCTCTCATCAGTGTCTTATAATTTTCTGCATACAGGTCTTCTGTATCCTTAGGTAGGTTTATTCCTAGATATTTTATTCTTTTTGTTGCAATGGTAAATGGGAGTGTTTTCTTGATTTCACTTTCAGATTTTTCATCATTAGTGTATAGGAATGCCAGAGACTTCTGTGCATTAATTTTGTATCCTGCAACTTTACCAGAGTCATTGATTAGCTCTAGTAGTTTTCTGGTAGCATCTTTAGGATTCTCTATGTATTGTATCATGTCACCTGCCAACAGTGACAGCTTTACTTCTTCTTTTCCGATTTGGATTCCTTTTATTTCCTCTTCTTCTCTGATTGCTGTGGCTAAAATTTCCAAAACTATATTGAATAAGAGTGGTGAGAGTGGGCAGCCTTGTTTTGTTCCTGATCTTAGTGGAAATGCTTTCAGTTTTTCACCACTGAGGATGATGTTGGCTGTGGCTTTGTCATATATGGCCTTTATTATGTTGAGGAAAGTTCCCTCTATGCCTACTTTCTGCAGGGTTTTTATCATAAATGGGTGTTGAATTTTGTCAAAAGCTTCCTCTGCATCTATTGAGATGATCATATGGTTTTTCTCCTTCAATTTGTTAATATGGTTTATCACATTGATTGGTTTGCGTATATTGAAGAATCCTTGCATTCCTGGAATAAACCCCACTTGATCATGGTGCATGATCCGTTTAATGTGCTGTTGGATTCTGTTTGCTAGTATTTTGGTGAGGATTTTTGCATCTATGTTCATCAGTGATATTGGCCTGTAGTTTTCTTTCTTTGTGACATCCTTGTCTGGTTTTGTTATCAGGGTGATGGTGGCCTCGTAGAATGAGTTTGGGAGTGTTCCTCCCTCTGCTCTATTTTGGAAGAGTTTGAGAAGGATGGGTGTTAGCTCTTCTCTAAATGTTTGATAGAATTCACCTTTGAAGCCATCTGGTCCTGGGCTTTTGTTTGTTGGAAGATTTTTAATCACAGTTTCAATTTCACTGCTTGTGATTGGTCTGCTTATATTTTCTATTTCTTCCTGATTCAGTCTTGGCAGGTTGTGCATTTCTAAGAATTTGTCCATTTCTTCCAGGTTGTCCATTTTATTGGCATATAGTTGCTTGTAGTAATCTCTCATGATCTTTTGTATTTCTGCAGTGTCAGTTGTTACTTCTCCTTTTTCATTTCTAACTCTATTGATTTGAGTCTTCTCCCTTTTTTTCTTGATGAGTCTGGCTAATGGTTTATCAATTTTGTTTATCTTCTCAAAGAACCAGCTTTTAGTTTTATTGATATTTGCTATTGTTTTCTTCATTTCTTTTTCATTTATTTCTGATCTGATTTTTATGATTTCTTTCCTTCTGCTAACTTTGGGGGTTTTTTGTTCTTCTTTTTCTAATTGCTTTAGGTGCAAGGTTAGGTTGTTTATTTGAGATGTTTCCTGTTCCTTAAGGTGGGCTTGTATTGCTATAAACTTCCCTCTTAGAACTGCTTTTGCTGCATCCCATAGGTTTTGGGTCATCGTGTCTCCATTGTCATTTTTTTCTAGGTATTTTTTGATTTCCTCTTTGATTTCTTCAGTGATCACTTCGTTATTAAGTAGTGTATTGTTTAGCCTCCATGTGTTTGTATTTTTTACAGATCTTTTCCTGTAATTGATATCTAGTCTCATGGTGTTGTGGTCAGAAAAGATATTTGATACAATTACAATTTTGTTAAATTTACCAAGGCTTGATTTGTGACCCAAGATATGATCTATCCTGGAAAATGTTCCATGAGCACTTGAGAAAAATGTGTATTCTGTTGTTTTTGGATGGAGTGTCCTATAAATATCAATTAAGTCCATCTTGTTTAATG
This sequence comes from Delphinapterus leucas, assembly GCF_059928025.1. Taxonomy (NCBI): domain Eukaryota; kingdom Metazoa; phylum Chordata; class Mammalia; order Artiodactyla; family Monodontidae; genus Delphinapterus; species Delphinapterus leucas. Next base: position 64,688,802 of record NC_143137.1, on the reverse strand, counting down.
TATCATTTAAAGCTTGTGTTTCCTTATTTATTTTCATTTTGGATGATCTGTCCATTGGTGAAAGTGGGGTGTTAAAGTCCCCTACTATGAATGTGTTACTGTCGATTTCCCCTTTTATGGCTGTTAGTATTTGCCTTATGTATTGAGGTGCTTCTATGTTTGGTGCATAAATATTTACAGTTGTTATATCTTCTTCTTGGATTGATCCCTTGATCATTATGTAGTGTCCTTCTTTGTCTCTTATAATAGCCTTTATTTTAAAGTCTATTTTGTCTGATATGAGATTTGCTACTCCAGCTTTCTTTTGGTTTCCATTTGCATGAAATATCTTTTTCCATCCCCTTACTTTCAGTCTGTATGTGTCTCTAGGTCTGAAGACAGCATATATATGGGTCTTCTTTTTGTATCCATTCAACCAATCTGTGTCTTTTGGTGGGAGCATTTAGTCCATTTACATTTAAGGTAATTATCGATATGTATGTTCCTATTTCCATTTTCTAAATTGTTTTGGGCTCTTTATTGTAGGTCTTTTACTTCTCTTGTGTTTCCTGCCTAGAGAAGTTCCTTTAGCATTTGTTGTAAAGCTGGTTTGGTGGTGCTGAACTCTCTCAGCTTTTGCTTGTCTGTAAAGGTTTTAATTTCTCCATCAAATCTGAATGAGATCCTTGCTGGGTAGAGTAATCTTGGTTGCAGGTTTTTCTCCTTCATCACTTTCGGTATGTCCTGCCACTCCCTTCTGGCTTGCCGAGTTTCTGCTGAGAGATCAGCTGTTAACCTTATGGGGATTCCCTTGTGTGTTATTTGTTGTTTTTCCCTTGCTGCTTTTAATATGCTTTCTTTGCATTTATTTTTTGACAGTTTGATTAATATGTGTCTTGGCGTATTTCTCCTTGGATTTATCCTGTATGGCACTCTCTGTGCTTCCGGGACTTGATTAACTATTTCCTTTCCCATATTAGGAAAGTTTTCAACTATAATCTCTTCAAATATTTTCTCAGTCCCTTTCCTTTTCTCTTCTTCTTCTGGAACCCCTATAATTCGAATGTTGGTGCGTTTAATGTTGTCCCAGAGGTCTCTGAGACTGTCCTCAATTCTTTTCATTCTTTTTTCTTTATTCTGCTCTGCAGTAGTTACTTCCACTATTTTATCTTCCAGGTCACTTATCCGTTCTTCTGCCTCAGTTATTCTGCTATTGATCCCATGTAGAGTATTTTTCATTTCATTTATTGTGTTGTTCATCATTGTTTTTTTCATCTTTAGTTCTTCCAGGTCCTTGTTAAATGTTCCTTGCATTTTGTCTATTCTATTTCCAAGATCTTGGATCATGTTTACTATCATTATTCTGAATTCTTTTTCAGGTAGACTGTCTATTTCCTCTTCATTTGTTAGGTCTGGTGCGTTTTTATCTTGCTCCTTCATCTGCCGTGTGTTTTTCTGTCTTCACATTTTGCTTATCTTACTGTGTTTGGGGTCTCCTTTTTGCAGGCTGCAGGTCTGTAGTTCCTGTTGTTTTTGGTGTCTGTCCCCTGTGGCTAAAGTTGGTTCAGTGGGTTGTGTAGGCTTCCTGGTGGAGGGGACTAGTGCCTGTGTTCTGGTGGATGAGGCTGGATCTTGTCTTTCTGGTGGGCAAGTCTACGTCTGGTGGTGTGTTTTGGGGTGTCTGTGGACTTAAGATTTTAGGCAGCCTTTCTGCTAATGGGTGGGGTTGTGTTCCTGTTTTGCTAGTTGTTTGGCATAGGGTGTCCAGCACTGTAGCTTGCTGGTCATTGAGTGAAGCTGGGTGCTGGTGTTGAGATGGAGATCTCTGGGAGATTTTCGCTGTTTGATATTATGTGGATCTGGGAGGTCTCTTGTTGACCAGTGTCCTGAAGTTGGCTCTCCCACCTCAGAGGCACAGCCCTGATGCCTGGCTGCAGCACCAAGAGGCTTTCATCCACAAGGCTCAGAATAAAAGGGAGAAAAATTAGAGAGAATTAGTAGAAGTAGAAGAAAGAAAGAAAGAAAGAAAGAAAGAAGGGAAGGAAGGAAGGAAGGAAGAAAGAAAGGAAGAAGAAAAGGAAAGAAGGAAAGAAGGGAGGGAGGGAGGGAGGGATGGTGGGAGGAAGGAAGGAAGGAAGGAAAAAAGAAAGAAAGAAGATAAAGTAAAATAAAATAAAGTAAAATACAATAAAGTTATTAAATTAAAAAATAATTATTAAGAAAAAACGGATGGATAGAACCTTAGGACAGATGATGGAAGCAAAGCTATACAGACAAAATCTCACACAGAAGCATACACATACACACTCAGAAAAAGAGGAAAAGGGGAAAAAATCATAAATCTTGCTCTCAAAGTCCACCTCCTCAATTTTGGGATGATTCGTTGTCTAAAGGAGGGAAGGAAGGAAGGAAAGAAAGAAAGAAAATAAAGTAAAATAAAATAATTAAAATTAATTATTAAGAAAAAAATTAAAACAAAAAACAAACAAAACCGGACGGATAGAACCCTAGGACAAATGGTGGAAGCAAAGCTATACAGAAAAAAATCTCACACAGAAACATACACATACACACTCACAAAAAGAGGAAAAGAGGAAAAAATAATAAATCTTGCTCTCAAAGTCCACCGCCTCAATTTTGGGATGATTCGTTGTCTCTTCAGGTATTCCACAGATGCAGGGTACATCAAGTTGATTGTGGAGATTTAATCCGCTGCTCCTGAGCCTGCTGGGAGAGATTTCCCTTTCTCTTCTTTGTTCGCACAGCTCCCAGGTTTCAGCTTTGGATTTGGCCCCGCCTCTGCGTGTAGGTCGCAGGAGGGCGTCGCTTCTTCGCTCAGACAGGACGGGGTTAAAGGGGTTAAAGGAGCAGCTGATTCGCGGGTTCTGGCTCACTCAGGCCGGGGGGTGGGGAGGGAGGGGCACGGAGTGCGGGGCGGGCCTGCGGCGTCAGAGGTGGCGTGATGTTGCACCAGCCTGAGGCACGCCGTACGTTCTCCCGGGGAAAGTTGTCCCTGGGTCCCGGGACCCTGGCAGTGGTGGGCTGTAGAGGCTCCCCGGAAAGGGGGTGTGGATAGTGACTTGGGCTTGCACACAGGCTTCTTGGGGGCAGCAGTAGCCGCCGTAGCGTCTCTGGCCCGTCTCTGGGGTTCGCACTTTTAGCCGCAGCTCGCGCCCGTCTCTGGAGCTCCTTTAAGTAGCTCTCGTAGTCCCCTCTCCTCACGCACCAGGAAACAAAGAGGGAAGAACAAGTCTCTTGCCTCTTCGGCAGCTCCAGACTTTTCCCCGGACTCCCTCCCAGCCAGCCGTGGCACACTAACCCCCTACAGGCTGTGTTCACGCTGCCAACCCCAGTCCTCTCCCTGCGCTCAGACCGAAGCCCGAGCCTCAACTCCAGGCCCCGCCCACCCCAGCGGGTGAGCAGACAAGCCTCTCGGACTGGTGAGTGCCGGTCGGCCCTGATCCTCTGTGCGGGAATCTCTCTGCTTTGCCCTCCGCACCCCTGTTGCTGTGCTCTCCTCTGTGGCTCCGAAGCTTTCTCCCTCCGCCACCCGCAGTCTCTGCCCGCGAAGTGGCTTCCTAGTGTGTGGAAACCTTTCCTCCTTCACAGCTCCCTCCCACTGGTGCAGGTCCCGTCCTATCCTTTTGTCTCTGTTTTTTCTTTTTTCTTTTGCCCTACCCAGGTACGTGGGGAGTTTCTTGCCTTTTGGGAGGTCTGAGGTCTTCTGCCAGCGTTCAGTAGGTGTTCTGTAGGAGTTGTTCCACGTGTAGATGTATTTCTGGTGTATCTGTGGGGAGGAGGGTGATCTCTGCATCTTACTCTTCCGCCATCTTCCCCTCTGACCTCGGGACGTTTTTCTAAGTATAGGGAATGTAATACATTAAAGTTTTGGAAGATTCAAGGCAAAAGATAGGTTGGCCAATGACAAATAATACAGTTAGACACAAATATAGGAGAACATTAAACTATTATATATTAAAATACTGGAAATTACAATATTTATTTGGAGAGCATAGGTTAAAAGAAACCATATATCTCACAGTAGGAAATGTCATCAAAGTCCATTGTTAATCCACAGAGATGGCGGTAAATTTAGCCTCACCAAATTTAAAGATATTGAATTCATTTCAGGTGTTTAAAAGCTTGATAATGAAGTTGTATTTCCAATTTTCTTGAACTTCTGATTAAAACTGTAGTGATGAGTCCATATTCTCTTATCAGCATAATCAGAACAGAATTCATGTTCTAGTATAGATTGGACATTCTCTCCATATTATATTACTGCTGATTCTTCAATTATTAATGCTTCTTAATTAGTGCCTGTAGGTATGTGAGTTTGCAAAACCTCGTCTACTAGATCAGGAACTCCGTGTTTGATATTCCTAACAGTTTATACTCCCCTCTCTTTGAACACTACCAAAACCCTTCCTTCTGAGGTAGCCCCGTCATGTTTAAGAACATGTTTTAGAAATTCTTCCTTATACTGAATTAAAATTTGCTTCCTAGTATTTTCCAGATATTTGTCTTAAATACGATTAATGGAGTCACGTAAGAAGTCTAATCTTTTTTCCTGTGGTAAACCTTTAAAATAATATATTATTTCTTGACAAGTTCATCCTTATTTATGGATTTAGTTACCAACCATTTCACCAACTCATTATTTTCCACTGCCTACTGAACACACTTCTAGGTCTTTGTGTCACACAGAACTTTGAACACAACATGTGTGAATTGAGGCTAAACTCACCATCTTCCCCACCAAACCAGGTTCTACTTCTGTATTCCCTAGCTTAGTAACTGACCTCAGCATTCATCAAATGACTCAGTCTAGAAACCACAGTCTTCCTAAACTCCTTGCGTTACTTCACATCCATATCTATTCAGCACGTACCACATGCACTGAAATTTATTTCATTCTTTCATCATTGCTGTGGACCATGGCAATAGCCTCCTAGTCCCCTTGTCCTAAATTATGCTCACCTTCAGTGTAGTCTTTATACTGATGCCATAAAGTCTCTCTGAAATGTGAAATTATTCCCCTAATTTAAAAAAATGTCATTGGAGTACCACCATATTCAAAATGAAGTTCAAACTATTAGCTCGCTTTTCAGAATTAGTTACTACTATGTTCTAATATACTGTCACACCAACATTTAGTTTTCCATATTAACTATCAACTAACTCCTTTCCCAATATCCTTTCTGTCTCATTTGACAGCCTGACTCTCTTGGGTCCTGTTAAAGCCTCCCTGGTCAGGCCATCCTGCTCTACCCCATTTGAGACAGATTAGGTACTCAGTTTTATCTTTCCATAGTAACTTATGCATACAGCTAGCACTACATGGAAATCCGTATTTTCTTTTTTCTCTGTCTCTAACACTAAGTATGCTATTGAGGATACAGATATCTTGATAATTTCCTGGAACGCTGGCATCTAGCAAAGAGATTGGCTCACATTTGGCACTCATTAAATGTTAATTGGATAAATGAATCAGTGACTACTTATAGGTTAATAATCTTTAGGTTGTCATATTTTCTAAGACACTTCATTATCCTGACTGTTCTTGATATACTCTCTGTTTTGCCAGCACTCTCCTTTAATTAAGGTATATTATGATCAGGAAGAGATGAACAGGAAGACATAATTCTGTGATGAAAGATCTATGAACTTTTAAGTCAAATATACTTGGTTTAATATTTCATTCAGATGCTACCTGTGTGATTATGGGAAATTTTTTCACCTCACTGGGTTTTGGTTTCCTCATCCATAAAATATGAATAATAGTATCTGATCACAGGGTTATTGCTGAGATTAAATGATACTGTCTAGGGAAGGATTCTGACATTCAGCAAGTTAATATAATCCCACTCGAATTGAAAATTCCAGGGATGTAAGCCTGTTGCAACATTTACAAATCAGTCAGTGTCATGGGCCATATTAACAAAAAGAAGGATAAGAATCATATGATCATCTCAATAGATGCAGAAAAAACATTTGACAGAATTTAACACCTATTTATCATAAAAACTCTGAACAAAATGGGTACAGAGGAAACATACCTTAACATTATAAAGGCCATATATGACAAGTCTGAGGTGTAACTCTGTGGTTAATGTCATACTCAGTGGTGAAAAGCTGAAAGTTTGTCCTCTAAGATCAGGAACGTGACAAGGATGCTCACTCTCACCACTTTTATTCAGCATAGTATTGGAGGACTTCCCTGGTGGCGCAGTAGTTAAGAATCCGCCTGTCGGTGCAGGGGACACAGGTTTGATCCCTGGTCTGGGAAGATCCCACATGCTGCAGAGCACCTAAGCCCATGTGCCACAACTGCTGAGCCCTTGCGCCACAACTACTGAAGCCCACATACCTAGAGCCTGTGCTCCGCAACAAGAGAAGCCACTGCAATGAGAAGCCCGCACATCGCAACAAAGAGTAGTCCCCTTTCACCACAACTAGAGAGAGCCCTGCGCAGCAGTGGAGGCCCGAGGCAGCCAAAAATAAATAAACTTTTAAAATAAATAAATAAATAAAAACCCGTAGTATTGGAAGTCCTAGCCAGAGCAGTTAGGCAAGAAAAAAAAAAGAGGGGGATCCAAATTGGAAAGGAAGAAGTAAAACTGTCACTATTTGCAGATGAAATGATATTATATATGGAAAACTGTAAAGACTACATCAAAAAACTGTTAGAACTAATATGCTAATTGAGTAATGTTACAGGGTACAAAATCAATACACAAAAATCTGTCAGACTCCTATGTGCTAATAATGAACTATCAGAGAAATTAAGAAAACAGTCTCATTTACTATTGAATCAAAAAGAATAAAATACCTGGGAATAAATTTGACAAGGTAAAAGGCCTATATACTGAAAACTACAAGACATTAAGGAAAGAAATTGAAGAAGACATAAATGAAAGATATCCCATGCTCATGGAATTGGAAGAATTAATATGTTAAATTGTCTACTACCCAAAGCAATATACAGATTAATGCAATCCCTATCAAAATTCCAGTAGCATTTTTCACAGAAATAGAACAAACAATCCTAAAATTTGTGTGGACTCACAAAAGACCCCGAATAACCAAAGCAATCTTGAGAAAGAAGAACATAGTTGGAGGCATCACACTCCCTGATTTCAAACTATTACAAAGCTATAATAACCTAAACAGTATGGTATTGGCATGAAAACAAATGCATAGATCAATGGAACAGAGTACAGAGCCCAAAAATCAACTTACGAATATATGGTCAATTAACTTACCACAAAGGATTCAAGAATATAAGATGGGGAAAGGACTATCTCTTCAATAAATAGTGTTGGGAACTTACCAGCCACATGCGAAGTAATGAAACTGGACAACTATCTTCCACCATACACAAAAGTTAGCTCAAAGTGGATTAAAGATATGAACATAAGGCCTGAAACCATAAAACTCCTAGAAGAAAACATAGGCAGTAAGCTCCTTGACAGGTCTTGGTGATGATTTTTAAAAATCTGACACCAAAAGTGAAAGCAACAAAAGCACAAATAAACAAGCAGGACTGCATCAAACTAAAAAGCTTCTGTACAGCAATGGAAACCATCAACAAACTAAGACAACCTACTGAAAATGGGAGAAAAATTTGCAAATCATATCTAATAAGGGGTTAATATCTAAAATATATAAAGAACTCAGACAATTCAGTAGAAAAATACAGCCTAATTTAAAAATGAGCAGAAGATCTAAATAGACATTTTTTCAAAGAAGACATAAAGATGGCCAACAGGTACATGAAAAGGTGCTAAACATCATGAATTGTCAGGGAAATGCAAGCCAAAACCACAATGAGACATCACCTGTTAGAATGGCTATTATCAATAAAACAAAAGATCACAAGTGTTGGTGAGGATGTGGAGAAAAAGAAACATTTGTGCACTGTTGGTGGGACTCTAGATTGGTGTAGCCACTGTGGAAAACAGTAAGGAAGCTCCTCAAAATTTAAAAATACAGCTACCATATGATCCAGTAATCCCGCTTCTGGGTATATAGCTAAAGGAAATGAAAACAAGATATTCAAGAGATATCCACACTCCCATATTCATTGCAGCATTATCCATAATAGCTAAGACATTGAAACAACCTAAGTCTCTATTGATGAGTAATAGATACTGAAATTGTGGTGTGTGTATATACCCAATGGAATATTATTCAGCCATAAAAATGAATGAAATCTTGCCATTTGCAACAGCATTCATGGACCTCTAGGGCATTATACTTACTGAAATAAGGCAGACAGGGAAAGACAAGTATCATATGATCTCTCTTACATGTGGATTTTTTAAAAAAAAGAAAGAAAAAGACCTTACAGATACAGAGAACAGATTGGTGGTTGCCAGAGGTAGGAGATGTGGGGGGTAGGAAAAAGGGGTGAAGGAGGTCAAAAGGTAAAAGCAAAATATGCAATTCAGTGTTTTTAGTATCCTCACAGTTGTACAACCATTGGCAAAATCTGCTTAAAAAACTAGACTGAGTCTGCTGTGCTGCCTACAGCCAAAAATATTAACTAAATGTAGTCTGAGCTCATTAATATTATATACTTGTTTCCGTGCAAGTAAATAAATTTAAAAGATACACACCATTGTTAAGTGTGGTCACCTCTTAGAAAAAGTAGATGGTATTTTGTAAAAGAAAAAAAATTCATTTCTTTACATTAGGTCTATATTCTGGAACTCATCACATCACTGCAGTACATAACACTTATGCTAAAATTTTTGTCAAATAGTCCTCCAGAATTAGACTTTGAACTCCTACTCTTTTGATAGATACATCAATGGATTTATATTTCTGAGAAGTGGAATATAACAGTTTAATACATACAGGTTGAAAAATTGGAATAGGAAACCTACTGCATACTTCAATTCAAATATTGTGTCTATGTTCAGAGTAACGTTGCTCAAATAGAAACCCAGTTGTCTCATTTCTGGTTGCTGTGGACTGTATTTAACAAGCTTCGTGAGCAGTGTGATGAACAATCTCCACACTTATGAAAGCTTTACTACCTCATATTCAATTGTTGGGATCACAGTCAGCTGCTCTCTCTACAAAGCAGCATCTGTCATTTCAGCACTTTCATTGGTATTCTACCCTGTATCTGAATACTCTCAGTATTCAGCGTTACTGGAAAGCGCTATGATGGAGATAGAGTAGAGCTTGAATTTTAGTGGCTGGCTTGGAACAGACATACAAATGTAGTGTAGTGTTTCTGAATCCTGTTCTTTACCAATGGATATTGGTCCAGCTGTAGTTTCTGGTGGCTTGGGAAGAGCATAGAGCTGGTCTACTTTTTGTCCTTGCTTAAAATGTATGGACGTAATAGCAATAACTGAAAATGACATATCTAGAGTGACACTGTAAAAAGTCCAAAATGGAGTCACTAATCATCTGGAGTCAGGCTTAGAAAGATAGCCAAGAGGTACAGCAAAATGAGAACATGGGAATCAATGAGAGATGAAGTAAGTACTTAAGAGTGGCAAAACTTAGCTACACTCACTTATACCTTTACATACCTGCATATTTAAAATCCCAACGCAAAACCTCTTTGAGTACCCTTACAAACCTAATTACTGAGATGTTGAGAAAAATACGTGAAATTATTCCTCTGAGTTTTATGAAATAAATTACTCCAAAAATATTTATTGAGCTTTCATGAGAGAAGTAAAATAGATGCCTTAATTAGTTATCAATCTTATAGAAAATTTTTCAAAAATATACAGGCAATGAAAATAATGTTGTGAACCATATCAACAGCTACCGTTTATCATGGTACATGAACCCGATACATGGCAGGTTCTGTGCACATGTATTTTCTAATTTGCTCCAACTATTACCCTGGAAGTATTATTATCCTTGTCTTCAAGATAAGGGGAACAGAGAATAAAGCTAGTCAGTAGCAAAGGTACTACTTTTTTTTTTTTTTGCGGTACACGGGCCTCTCACTGTTGTGGCCTCTCCCGTTGCGGAGCACAGGCTCCGGATGTGCAGGCTCAGCGGCCATGGCTCACGGGCCCAGCCGCTCCGTGGCACGTGGGATCTTCCCGGACCGGGGCACGAACCCGCGTCCCCTGCATCGGCAGGCGGACTCTCAACCACTGCGCCACCACAGAAGCCCTTTACTAGGTTTTGAGGCTCCACCTAGTTAGTACATAAATGTACCCTGTGAACTGTCAAATGGTATACTTGTTTTTGATAGTGTTCTAGATCAATAAGTTTACTAGATTATAATATGCACATATTTTCAAGATTTCACATTTCACAAGACTGTATATATCCTTTGTTAGAAATGTTTCTTATATTACAAATTTAAACGTATGTCTACATAATCAAAGTACAATTCTGTTTTTCCTACTTTGAATTCTCTTTAAGATGTTTCGTACAAATTTTGACAAGTTTATAGTATTGAAAGTTCACTAGTTTAGGCTTAAGCATAGAAGCTAAGAATCATGAGGAATACATTTAATATTTCAACAGCATATTCTCTTCGAAAAATTGTTGTAGTTTGAGATTCCCTGTAGTTGCAAGATACAAGTTAGTATCTGAGGAAGTGACTCAAACAAAGGCTTAAGGGCTGTCTGGGGAGCCGTAGACATGATCATAGAATCTTTTCCTGAAGGATTTCAACTATTAGGCTTAAATTATATTATTTTTAATAAGATGTTACACATCTCACAGGATCCTTTGTTTTCAGAGTTCAATATTTAGTTCTAGAAATTCATATTGAAAAGTTAATTCCAAGGTACACATTTCACATGTTCCAAGATTCACCTCAAGAACATTCCCTAAAATGTTCTTGTTATTTTAAGGAAAGTTGTTTTCTTTAAATTGATTTAAAGCAGTCATAGTTAAACTGTTTTGTAAGAATACTTGAGGTACTTGGGTGGGATGGGAGGATGGAGGGGGGAGATGAGAGTGATGGAGCTAACTAAATAACAGCATGCTCTTCAAACCAGTCCAGCTTTATCCTTACTTGTTATTACGTTGAGCATCTGCCTAATATTTTAGCCTTTTTAAAAAATATTCAGCTACTAAAACTGAAGAGCAGAATTGTAAAACCAATGGCCTAAAGTAAAGCTGTCGTGTTTTCCCGTGGGAGATAGAGAATTGCTCCTGAAATAATACACCCGTCATATAGCCACGTGGATTGATCGCCTTATCCATTTTATTTACATGAATTATTATCTTCTTATTTAAGTATATCAGAAGCACTGTAAGCACACACTTCTGTAGGAACTACGTGAAGCCATTGCACAAGACCTATAATTATGCCCAATCCAAGTATGCATTATTTCCAGATTTCAAATTTTGTAACCATCATTTCTACTCTTGACTTTCTTCCTCCCACAGATTTTGGTTGTCATTCCCGATCCCATCATCTTTTATTGAGCTAGTACCTTTGGATCCATTTTGCCCTACCCAAGCCTCTCATAGCTTTACATGTTACTCCGTTCGACACTGGTGACTTAATCATCCACACGGGCTTTTTGTGATTGGGTTTTGTTAATGTAGAAATTTTTTTGGAGTTTCTCTGCCTTCTAATTGACAGAATATTTCTGTAATGCTATGTGTGATGTTTAAATATTCACTTATTTGTTAAATTATTATTTTATATCTGAATATTATATATATATATATATTTTTTTGAGAATAGTATTTCCTGTTTCATGGTTACCTCTAGGCTTAGGAGAAATATGAATGTTTTCTCTTTTAATGTCTTTTATATATTTGTATAACATCCCACAAGAAGCTATATGTAGGGAATTATAACATTTATACATCACTCTTGCAAAAGGATCTGTAGAATATGAGCTTTGGAAGAGTTTCAAAGGCAGCTGTATCCTGATGGGAAGGTAGATCTCTTTCTGCCAAGTTATCCTCTCTTCAGCCTTTATGGCAGCTTACCCTCTCATTCCATTAGGAAGCCTCCACTGACCCCCTGGTCCAGGTTAAATACCTCTGTTGTACTCTCTTATTACCATGTACTTCTCTTTGGTAGTATTTATTACAATTGCAATTTTCCATGCATTTTACTATGAGCATTTGATTAATGTCTGTCTCCCTATTGGACTGTGAGTTCCTTGAGGACCGAGAGAATCAATCTTCTTGTTCATCATTGTATCTTCAGTGTCTACCCTAATGCTGGACCTACCAGGCTCAAAAAATAAGTGTTGAAGAAATTTGAATAAATGCATGGATGTGAATTATTTCCTTCATTTGGAATTACGTTCACCCCAAACTTTAAAGGATATGAAAACCTAACACATTTTGGACATTTTATTCATAGGTAAATAATTTCTTCCCAAAATATAAAAATGTCACCCTTTATTAAAAAAAAAAAAGTGAGGACTTGCATAAATTTTATGATTGTATGACTTCAGTGTTTCACTTAAATTTATCACTGATACCTATCTACTTTAGGTAACATTTTGTTACTTAGAAAATACCACTAAGAATTTAAAGGGAAACTGAAGATTGCTAAAGGAAGTATCATCCAGGTATCCTACTACATGAACACTTGTGTTCAGCTCAGCTAACTTTTTTTTTTTTTGCAGTACGCGGGCCTCTCATTGTTGTGGCCTCTCCCGTTGCGGAGCACAGGCTCCGGACGCACAGGCTCAGTGGCCATGGCTCACGGGCCCAGCAGCTCCGCAGCATGTGGGATCTTCCCGGACCGGGGCACGAACCCGTGTCCCCTGCATCGGCAGGCAGACTCTCAACCACTGCGCCACCAGGGAAGCCCTCAGCTAACATTTTAAAAGGGAATATTTTAGCTAAGGAGGGAGGTTAGGTGTATCAGCACAAAAATGTGTATAGTTGTAGTCTTTCTCTCCCCCTCCCCCCATATATATATATATATGTCTGTATATGTATGAATATACAGACATGTACACACACACATATGTAAAAACGATTCTTATAGGGAAATTGTTGCCTTGTTTTCCCCATGGAGAAGATTTGAGGAAAGCATGAGTTGTTTGGGGAGTGGCAAAAATTAGCCTTCAGGGTGCTAACATCTCCCTAAAGGACTCTCAGGGTGGATCAGCCTGTGTATCGTGCAGCAAGAGTCCTCAGTAAATGAAATTTGGAAGTCTCAAACTTCCATCTTCTGAAATACTGGGGCAACTTCCTTAAAGAACAGAGCTGAAGAGAAAGCACAGACATCAGCCTCAGCACAAATTTCATGACAGGAAATTACTCTGAGAATTTCAGGAGACTATGAAATGCTGTTTTTTTCTTCACTCTAAGAAGAATACGTGGTAGTGTTGACTATTTAGGTTCATATTTGGTACTTACTATGAATTCTTTATTTGCCAGAAGCTAAACAAGGCTCATAATATCCTTCTGGAAATAAAATGAAATTTATAATTTGGCAACATTTTATTAACGGCCAAAGCTTTCAATTTAATGCAGGCAGATAACAAACCTCTGGAGCCCAGCTTGCCGGGAATGCTCAGTGGTCTTTGTCCAATGCTAACCTTTTTTCTTTATTCACTCCAACTGGGTGAGAGCTTTCTTAATTGGAGTAGGTTCCGTACATAAAAAGCTATCTTCACTCCACTTACTATTGATTTCTAAAGGCTTGACCTCGTATTTTTCGAAATTGTGGGTTAACCTTCTTGCCTCAAGGAGAATGGCACCTGGGAATGACATTTCCATTTTCTAAAGTAATATGACCATAGAAGAAGAACTAAAATGACCCATGACATTAACCTATGGCTCTTAAGAGGATAACATCATTTACCTAATTTGGTAAAAGAAAAAAAGAAAGCCATGATTTCATGTTCAATTGACCAAAAAAAAAAAAAAAAAAGGCATGGATTCTGTTTTTCAGAAAGATCCTCAAAACCTTTTCTCAGTAGGATGTGACAAGGCCAAGGTCACAGAAGTCAAGTCTGCTCGCTGCACTGTCAGTTATTCAGTCATAACCCTGTTCCAGTAAGAGTTACTTCTTTATGTCCATCAAATTAGGGAAAAGGACAGTTAAGAGAAAAGCGTTTTATTGCACACCGTGATATCGAAAGCAGTCGTTGAACCAGCAAGTGCTTTGACCTGACATAATAGTTATCATTTTAGCAGCTTTAACCAGTTTGGTTATAATTACTGGCCAATAGTTTGTCAAATAAAGAATTCCTCTGTTCAGACTCTGTAGCTTAACCCTTTATGACATAGCCCTATCATGGCTAGAGCTTACATTGTCATATCTTCAATGTTTTCTCTGTATCGTATAGAAATTACTTCTTATCCACATTTTAATCTTAAAAAGAAGGAAAGCCTACAAAAGCTTATTCCTACTTGAGAGAACAAAGAGAGGAAAGACAGAGACAGAGGGATACTACGCTTTTTTAAAAAATTACTTTCTATCTACATGAATTCCAGTGAAGTCTGTCTTTATTATATTTTTCTTTGTAGCTGAACCATTACATTTCACTTACCACGGACATCAAAGGGTTGCTATGTGAATTAACTGCGGTAATGCAAGGCGAGTTCAGAGTAGTTGACTTGATGAGGGGTAGGCACCCAAAACTCTTATTTCTTGGTCAGTTTCCTTCTCCACCACCCCCATTTCATTCCTACCTAACTTTCCCTCTTGTTACTCTCCCCTCACTGCTCTACAGTCCTACACACTCACTCCTTTTCCTCTTCAGAACATTTGCTCATGTTTCTCTCTCTGCCTGAAATGTCCTGTGCTTGCCCACTGTGTGGCTACTGCCTCATCTTGCAGTCTGTGTTTAGGTTTTACCTCTCAGGAAGGTCTGTCTGTGCATCCTGTGAGGTGGTCCCCTTCTTTACTAAAGCAGTATCCTTTTGTTCTCCCATGGCATCTTGTCATTTTGAATGTATGGGTGAGTGATTGTACGCAGTGCTTGTGTTCTTGCCATTAGACTATATGCCAGTGAGTTTCAAAACATGCTGCACTTTAAACTATCTGGGAAGCTTGGAAAACAGTACTGGTGCTTGGGCTCCATCTGCTAGAAATTTCCAGTAATTGGCCTTGGGTAAGGCCCAGGTATCAGTATTGTTTCGAAGTTCCCCAGATGATTCTAACTCAGCAGAGTTAAGGAGCTCTGCCCTGAGCTGCAGGAAAGCACCAGTCGGCTTCATTGACCACTAGCACAGGGCTTGCTAGGTATGAGACCCATTAGGACCAACTATGGGATATGAATGTCTGAATTAATGTCTGGCTTATCACTGGCATTATAGTTTTCTTTGTCAAAATATTCCTTGGAGATGATAAAAGTATTCTCAAGCAGCGATAGTCTAAAAGTTGAAATGAAAAAGATACTTGCAAGTGTAAAGAGTGCTTCTGAGCTTCAGAGTAAAAACTAATCCTGTTTTCCCCTTCCAGTGATGTAAAGAAAATATTTTCCTTCAGATTTTTTACTGAGAAGAACATTTTAAGAATGTCTGCCACAAAATATGACCATGAGCCGTGTGTGTGTATACGTGTGTATGTATATTTCATTTTTCTTACTTTTGAGAATCTATCCATAAATCACTCAAGCCATAAACCAGTATCCTTACCATAGGACAGTCATTCCAGCTTACTACAGTCAAAATAATTAAATTCTAAATATGTAAACTTGTTATTCGACTTACTGCTTATTAGCAAAATTCATTTTAGTTTTTAAATGTTATCTGTATTTTAGTGCACATTTTTTCACACCTGGTGATTTGTTTATACAATGAGAGCCAGAACTGGAGTGAGGCAAGTGAGGTATTTTTCTCAGTGCAAAATTTAAGTGAGGGGGTTCCACTCAGTAATCAAAATAGTTACATCTTAATGTAATATTTTTAGAAATGCAAATTAATGCAAAAAATCCATCATGAAGAAAATATCAAAATTGTAAATAAAGATTACTGCTATGCTGAATCATATCACAGTCTGAGGCAAAAGGAAAAATGTGCACCTCTAGATACATGTTTTGATGTTTTTCTAATGGGTAATTTTTTCAGAGCATTATAGTTTATGAAAAATGTTTAAATGATATTTATGCTAAATATTTGGCACAAAACTATTATAATTTTAATTCAGCTGAAGCTAAAATTATTTTAGGTTGTCTCTTGGTCAAGAGAAATTGTCAAACATGGCAATTTTCTCAATTCAAAGTGAGATAGGCAAAGAAGTAGATTTTGAAAAAAAAAAAATATTTGATGAATTTGCTTCCATTACAGCCAGAGTTCACAGATTTCCTTTTGCCTCCACCATGGCTACTTCACACAGCATTGTGACACACATGATGACTTTTTATTTATAAGGTAATTTAAGTGCCCACCAAAGGTAAATGTGTCACACTATTAAACCAAATTAAAATTGTTGGCAAAAGTTAAAAGTGAGACAGAGATGATTGTTCTGTATTGATAATGAAGGTTTAACATTTATGTCCTTTGAAATGTAACATAATATGGTACAAGCATAAATATGCAACATTTGTTCAAAATGGAAGGGTAATAGAATGATTCATAATTTTAGTATTAACACCTCAACTTAATCTAAGATAGTATCAGTATGGAAGGCGAGTTTACTGGCTAGATACCAGCTTGACCAAATATTTTTTAATGCAGTACATTTTCAATAGCAATTGTACTTGCTGTTCTCTGATGGCAAACAATAAGAGCAGAAAAAATATTTTAAGCAAAAAATCAAATCAGAAATAATCCTGGGTTTAAAAAAAATCTTTTTGAGGATTTTAATATTTCCCCCATGGGAATACCTGAAAGAAAGAAGGAAGTGTAATGATTCTCTAATTAGAAATACTGACAGTCAGGAAATGAGCAGACCTTCAAAGTTATAATATCAAGTATGCCAGAAGTTCTGGAATACTTTATAGGCTCTAACAAGAAAAATTTTCTAAAAGTTAGGAATTGAAAGTTCCCAAATTGGACTATATTCCATTCTTCATAATAATTGGCCTATTTTCTTTAAGAAAATGAGAGGCTAAAAAGAATAAAGCAAAGAGAGCAAAGAGAAAAAAACAGTAAACATTATTTTCTTAATACCACTGATCATCAGAAGTTCAACGTACTACTGATTATAAATTCTCCTACTCCCTTTAGGAATCTGTTAAATAGACAACCACAGAATGAAAAAATTGAAATTGCTATGGAAAATTTTAATCACCCTTATTTGGATTACATGTATTACAGATGAAATGGGTATATTGTGTTTCATTGCCCTAGTAAGATTTCATGATAACCCAAAATATGTTCTTAATTGAACCTTCTGTTTATCTGCTTTTAAATACGGTACATGCATTGTGTATTTCTAGTCATCTACCTATAAAGCTAAGCATCGCAAATGAGAAAATTTAAAACAACAAAAAAAGATTTTATGTGATCGTCTTTTAAAAGGGTATGTAAAGCTGTTAATGGGTTTCACGGCTATTCAGCAAATTGGAAATTACGGTGAATAATCAATGAACGAAAGGTCGGCTCTATGGGATATTTCTCAGCAAGAGGAATGTCTTCTGGACTTCAAAATACTCATTCCTATAAAATCATTTTACTGTTATTTCTACAATTTAAATAATGAGGTATTTGATTATTACTAATAAACAGTTTATAGCTCTGAATTGCATCCGGAACAGAAAAGTAAACTGTTTTATCCTAGGAGTTTGTAATGTCTTATAAATAAAACCATTTAGTGCTAGGGGCACAACCAGAGACTGTCAGTGGAGCTGACCATTAGATTTCCCTCTCATTTTGAAGATTGATTTCACTAGTGCTGGGAGCATCAGAAAAGCAACTAAAAGCGTTTGTTACTTTCCTTTCCCACTGTTTACCATTGAAGGTCCATTAATGTTCCTTTGTAGCCTTCATATATTACATAGACAGGACAGGAGAGCTCTTCATTATCTGCTGTTAGCCTACAGAACTGCACACGTGAAAAGCTTTCTATGAAATTTGACACATCTTATGAAACTTGTTAAATCTTATGAAAAATAGCATTATTTTACATAAGTCAGGGAGTCTCACCATCTAAGGCCAGTTGCTGTGCTAGCTGCTGGACTGTTAAGAAAATGTGAGTGTTTAACAAGAGGTATTAATTTAACATCATAGCAGCAAAGAGGTAGAAATATTGGGGAGCAGTTTGAGTATTGGGATCCAGTTTTCTTAGCTTAAGATATTCTGAAATCATCTTCAAAAAGATAGGATCGAATCTCTGTGAATAATAGATTTGTACAAAGGACTTTGAAATATATGTCTTGTGCTTTTGCTGAATAAGTTAATATTGTCTATAGTGCTTTGATATGAGGCCCCTTTGCCCCAGTGGATCACTTTATTAAACTATCAGAATCCCAGAAATGTGCAGCTTAGCCATGATGTCTTTGGTAAAAGTTGGTTTGTTTTCAGCAGGGCTATGTTAGATACATGTTCATACAGCATCAGAATAAAAGATCAACTATTATCACCCATTAACATAGGGTTATATTTGTTTATTAGTTCATTTAGCTACCTAGGAGAACCCTAAGGCAAACTCTTGAATACAGATATTCTCCTTCATGTGTATGAAAATTCAGAACTCAGGCTCCAACCAGGTTGTGCCCTGCTGAATGCCTGGAGCATCTGTTCCCCCTTCCATTTTATAGCCACGGACCCTTAAATTCTAGCCTCTGCCTACTCGTTGAAGAGTCCCCTAAAGGTTCAAGCATAAACTCCTTACCTCAACCTTCAGTGCTGTCCAGAATCTGGTGAAAACAACGTTTCTAATCTGTGTCTCTCTCCTTATATTCTGCATTGTAGCCAAACTAAACTCCTCAGTGATATGTTAATCCACAAAACCTTCCCCCCCGCCCCTTTTTTTGTTGTTGTTGCATGCCTGAGGAATACTACACATTACAACTTACGGTACTGATATTTGTAACACACATGTACACACACACATAAATATAGCACTACCTCGACATGAAAAGTTTGGGAGAGTTGTCACTGGGAATGAAAATGGCTCATATTTTCCAATAAGGTAACAAAGGTCTGAAAGACTGATAAAGGAGTATTTAGGAACGGTAGATTCTTAGATGGAGGATTATACTTGGTTGGATGAGGCAATGTCTATTTCCTAATTTCTGTGGAACTATACTGATAACAGATAAATTTAGACATATTTTGTCTCTAAAGGGAGATCATAGATTCTGGTTATGACTTGTTTATTTACATTAATTTATATTCATAAATCTCTAGACGTAATAAGACTTTTTAAAAACCAAAAGTTTTACTCTTTTTAAGTGCTAATAATTTATCTAGAATTAAGGAGACTACAACCAAAAAATAAGGTGGCCTGATCTTTCCTCTTAGTTCCTGAACAATTACGGTCATTCATTCATTTGGGGGTCACTTGATACTTTGTACATTCTTAAGTTACAGCATTCTTTAACTTGCAGAGTGTGTGTTTCAAAGAGTTCTCTCACACTGGTTGGCCAAGCATCTTATTTTTTGTATCTCTACACATGATATAGTAGCTGAAAGAAAAAGAAGTCTTTAATTAATAACTTAAAATACTGATTTTTGAAAACTGTCTTTTAAGTGTTGTATTTCTATCACACTAAGAAATATTTCCTGTTGGGGGTGGTCAGAGATAAAGGTCTTTCTTCTCTTGTGAGGTAGGTTTTCTGTGCATATTAACTGCAGAATTAATTATTTAAGTTATAAATCAATGAATTGATATTTTATTCTGTTCTTTCGTATTCCATGTGGGACATTTCTGTAGCAGAGACCCTCTATATACATAATGGCATGTGGATTAGTGAAATAGAAATATTAAGTGAGAAATAGCTTGAACTGGGGAACATGTCCAACCCTGATTCTAGGGGAAATGATGAGAGTTATGCCATAGACATAGCCAAGAGCCACTCATCTAAAAATACTATTCCAGCCCACCTTTTTTGGAGCTTGGCTTTAATTTAGGTGGAGAATTCGGAAGAGTGAGGGAAATCTGTATACTTACACCATGTATATCTTAACCAGTTATGCCCAGGCTCATTATTTGACTTCATGTAAATGTTTATCTTAATGAAATAATTTCTTTCAAGATAGAAGGCTAGATTAAATGTGTTTTCCTCTGTGTTGCACATTCCTCCATCCATATCTCTATTTTAGGACTTCCATTTACTGACATCATAAAATTGTGACTCTCCCTAGGGCAGCCCTTTAACTCTTAGTTGTGTCTTATAAGTGTTTACTGTTTGTTGTATTCATTTATTCTTGTTTAATTGTGCTGATGTATTGTGCGGTTAAAAACCACAATACAAAAGGATCATACACCATGATCAAGTGGGGTTTATTCCAGGAATGCAAGGATTCTTCAATATATGCAAATCTATCAATGTGATAAACCATATTAACAAGTTGAAGGAGAAAAACCATATGATCATCTCATAGATGCAGAGAAAGCTTTTGACAAAATTCAACACCCATTTATGATAAAAACCCTGCAGAAAGTAGGCATAGAGGGAACTTTCCTCAACATAATAAAGGCCATATATGACAAGCCCACAGCCAACATCATCCTCAATGGTGAAAAACTGAAAGCATTTCTACTAAGATCAGGAACAAGACAAGGTTGCCCACTCTCACCACTGTTATTCAACATAGTTCTGGAAGTTTTAGCCACAGCAATCAGAGAAGAAAAGGAAATAAAAGGAATCCAAATCGGAAAAGAAGAAGTAAAGCTGTCACTGTTTGCAGATGACATGATACTATACATAGAGAATCCTAAAGATGCTACCAGAAAACTACTAGAGCTAATCAATGACTCTGGTAAAGTTGCAGGATACAAAATTAATGCACAGAAATCTCGGCATTCATATATACTAATGATGAAAAATCGGAAATAGAAATCAAGAAAACACTCCCATTTACCATTGCAACAAAAAGAATAAAATATCTAGGAATAAACCTACCTAAGGAGAAAAAAGACCTGTATGCAGAAAATTATAAGACACTGATGAAAGAAATTAAAGATGATACAAATAGATGGAGAGATATACCATGTTCTTGCATTGGAAGAATCAACATTGTGAAAATGACTCTACTACCCAAAGCAATCTATAGATTCAATGCAATCCCTATCAAACTACCACTGGCATTTTTCACAGAGCTAGAACAAAAAAATTCGCAATTTGTATGGAAACACAAAAGACCCTGAACAGCCAAAGCAATCTTGAGAATGAAAAAAGGAGCTGGAGGAATCAGGCTCCCTGACTTCAGACTATCCTACAAAGCTACAGTAATCAAGATAGTATGGTACTGGCACAAAAACAGAAATATAGATCAATGGAACAGGATAGAAAGCCCAGAGATAAACTCACGCACATATGGTCACCTTATCTTTGGTAAAGGTGGCAGGAATGTACAGTGGAGAAAGGACAGCCTCTTCAATAAGTGGTGCTGGTAAAACTGGACAGATACATGTAAAAGTATGAGATTAGATCACTCCCTAACACCATACACAAAAATAAGCTCAAAATGGATTAAAGACCTAAATGTAAGGCCAGAAACTATCAAAGTCTTAGAGGAAGACATAGGCAGAACACTCTATGACATAAATCACAGCAAGATCCTTTTTGACCCATCTCCTAGAGAAATGGAAATAAAAACAAAAATAAACAAATGGGACCTAATGAAACTTCAAAGCTTTTGCACAGCAAAGGAAACCATAAACAAGACGAAAAGACAACCCTCAGAATGGGAGAAAATATTTGCAAATGAAGCAACTGACAAAGGATTAATCTCCAGAATTTAAAAGCAGCTCATGCAGCTCAATAACAAGAAAACAAACAACCCAATCCAAAAATGGGCAGAAGGCCTAAACAGACATTTCTCCAAAGAAGATATACAGACTGCCAACAAACACATGAAAGAATGCTCAACATCATTAATCATTAGAGAAATGCAAATCAAAACTACAATGAGATATCATCTCACACCAGTCAGAATGGCCATCATCAAAAAATCTAGAAACAATAAATGCTGGAGAGGGTGTGGAGAAAAGGGAACACTCTTGCACTGCTGGTGGGAATGTGAATTGGTTCAGCCACTATGGAGAACAGTATGGAGGTTCCTTAAAAAGCTACAAATAGAACTACCATATGACCGAGCAATCCCACTACTGGGCATATACCCTGAGAAAACCATAATTCAAAAAGAGTCATGTACCAAAATGTTCACTGCAGCTCTGTTTACAATAGCCCGGATGGAAACAACCTAAGTGCCCATCATCGGATGAATGGATAAAGAAGATGTGGCACATACATACAATGGAATATTACTCAGCCATAAAAGAAACGAAATTGAGCTATTTGTAATGAGGTGGATAGACCTAGAGTCTGTCATACAGAGTGAAGTAAGTCAGAAAGAAAAAGACAAATACCGTATGCTAACACACATATATAGAATTCAAGAAGAAAAAAAAAATGTCATGAAGAACCCAGGGGTAAGACAGGAATAAAGACATAGACCTACTGGAGAACGGACTTGAGGATATGGGGAGGGGGATGGGTGAGCTGTGACAGGGCGAGAGAGAGTCATGGACATATACACACTAACAAACGTAAGGTAGATAGCTAGTGGGAAGCAGCCGCATGGCACAGGGATATCGGCTCGGTGCTTTGTGACTGCCTGGAGGGGTGGGATAGGGAGGGTGGGAGGGAGGGAAACGCAAGAGGGAAGAGATATGGGAACATATGTATATGTATAACTGATTCACTTTGTTATAAAGCAGAAACTAACACACCATTGTAAAGCAATTATACCCCAATAAAAATGTTAAAACAAACAAACAAACAAAAAAACCCACAATACTTCCACATCTTATGGGGAAAAGTAGATTTCACATCCAGAGTAGAGCACTGCACCGACTTCAGAGACCGGTAGTTCTTGGTCCAGTTTGCCATCATGATTCCCAACTTGACCTTGGAAATATCACTTCAGCATTCTAGTTTCAATGTACACAAAATGAAACATTTGAGTTCAGTGGTCTCTGAAGCCTCTTCTAACTTTAAAAGAGTATACATTTGTTTAACTATTAATATTAAAGTTTTGCATGTTGTTTTCTCCTAATTCACATACTTTTATTTAATGTATGGCTTGGGGTTTTTCTAAGTGCTTTTAATAAAGCAAACGAGCAGTTCATTTCAGGTTTTTTCAAGGTTGTTTTATATAATTTAATTACAGTAAATCACAGGGATTATCAAAAAATCATGATAGTCATAGATTACTCTCAGTTTCATAAATTGATTTATGAATGGGTTACTGATAACAAAATACTTGTTTAATCATTGACATTTATTGGCATTTAGACTGTGGGCCCAGAGGGAACATCATCTTTTTCAGGAGTATGTTTATTCTAGTGTGGCTGTAATCTATGACCACTGCAAGTACATTGGAGAGAAAAGATGCTTTTCTTCTCTCCATTTTGCCCTACTCTTAATATTAATTTAAAACTTATTTTAACTGTTGCTATTCGGAAGCTAAGTTTTTGATAGAAAACGGTCCATGATTAATAACGACTATTAAGAAGAAAGAGGAAGCATAAAAAGTACAAATGTTTATGCTTGTGCGTTGAAGCAATGTTGATTTTGGGGCTTCCCTGGTGGCGCAGTGGTTGAGAGTCCGCCTGCTGATGCAGGGGACACGGGTTCGTGACCCGGTCCGGGAAGATCCCACATGCCGCGGAGCAGCTGGGCCAGTGAGCCGTGGCCGCTGAGCCTGCGCATCCAAAAAAAAAAGAATATTGATTTTGTAGGAAAATGTAAAGAGAATTGTTAACAAAGCTGAGAATGCCTCCTATATTGTTCAATGACTAGACCTATATCAGTTCAGACAGCACTTAGTATAAAACCTGTTTTTTTAAATGACATTACTGTCTAGATTCTACAGTGTATGAGTTGACATTTTAGTTTTTCTGACTTAATATGCTTGTATTAAATTAGAAACCATTTTTAAATGAAGCAACCAGCAATGAATTTCAAATGTTTTAATTCCTCCTTTTCTTAAATTATTAACTCATTGCTCCTATAAAATGGAGTGTCATCCTTCATATTTTTGAAAACTTTGTTTTACATTCTTTTTGATATACTTTATAAAACATATCTTTAATTTTTAACAGATTGTTGCACTACAGATTAGAATATTATTTAAAGGAATAAAGTTTCTTCACCACTGGACAGTCAAATGTACTATGTGTTCCTTGATAATAAATTCATAAAAGATATTATTCAATAAAATGCTGGGTGGTCTCCAATATATGCTAGTTGCTGTGATAGGCAGTATGTAATAGGCAGAATGTAATTTATAATATTATTAATTATTACCTGCCATCCATTTGAACACCCACAGGAACTGCCCAGGATAATTTCTAAATGTATTATTTTTTTACTCCTTATGGCCTTTTGAGGTCCAAATAATTAATTGAGAATCAATGAGGTAAATCACCTGATTACCTTTACCTGGCTAATTAGAGGATGGTTTACTTTGAAGAGAATAAAGCCTCTCGGTTGCAAAAGACCTTCTAAAGCCCTGAGCGGTCAAATATTTTTTATATTTGTTTGTCTTTTAAAAACTTGCAGTATGTGTCTGTTTGCTCATTCTGTGTAAAAATTCACTCTTGGATCTAATTTTGTATCTGTAATTAATTTTGTATCTGTAATGTTGTATCTGTAATTTTGTATTCTTTTTCCTTAGAGAGGGCTCCCAAACTGTACAAGCGTCAGATCTCCCACAACCTGGATCTGTTCCTGCAGCTAAAAGCGTCCGAAGTGGGTGGCTCATCTTTAAGTCTCACAAGACTGCTTTTTTTCATTGTGCCCCACAGTCTTAGAGACCTCTCCGTCTAGTAAAGTAAAACTTCCTATACAAAGGGAGTTTTTATCTGCAGACATCTAGAGATTACAAAAGGAGATGAGTGCTCCAAACCCCTTATATCCCAGTATTTTGGGGGGTTTATAATTATCACACTACAGAAGGTTTTCTTGAGAAGGGATGAGAACAGCTTTTGAATGTGGGATGTATGTGGCCGAAAGATCAAGAAAGGTCAGTTGAGGACACAATAGAAACCCAACTCACATTTGCCTTATTTTCCTCTGGGGTTTTAGGTCTTAACCTTAGTACTTATTAGTTCTAGTCATACCGTATTTATTGAATTTATATGCCTGCAAAGCTGTTCTAGCTGGCAGGGTCTGAAAATTATTCGTAATTAACATTAATGGGCAGGAACAATTTCAGTGGAAATTGGCGTCATGGCATAATAACTAGTACAGAAGGTTGGTTCTTCCAGCATTCACATTTCCTCCTTAGAAATAAGCTTTGTTGCATGACGTTACATATGCAGAGACAACCGGGGATTTTTCCTTCCTTTTATTTGGAATCTAAATGTGCCTATGCCATCAAGAAGCAGCCAAGTAAACTCTGCTTGACATCACAGCGAAAGCCTTTGATGCTACTTTACCTGTAGATTGGTATTGATGGCTCCTGAATTGTGAAATTCTCCTACAAGTAACAGAACGGTCAATTTAATACTTAAGTCACCCTTTTCCTTGATTTGCATCCATCTTATTAGAAAGTGACACACTCTTATTGATTCCATTCAACCCTTGAAAGAGAAGATAAGAAAAACAAAAATGTAACAGAGATAAGAGGCTGTCAAGGTGATCCATGGATAGAGTCTAAAGGGAAGGTTTGTTCCCAAGGAAAACTGTGGTCCCAGTAAATGCTGTTAAGGGGACAGTATTCAGAGGTTAGAAAAAGCAGTTTAAGGTTACCATCATGTAGTTGAGAATCTGTTCTGCTGCTCTATCCTTGTTAGTAATTTAAGTGCTTTAGAAAGCATGTATCTCTTATCTTTTATGTTGCTATGTGCAAATCTGTTTAAAATGTTAGAGTTGATAGCCATGTACAACCTGGCATCAGATTCAGTGGCTATTTACTACTCGTTGCTGAGTAACTAAAATGTCAAAATATGTCTCTGAACCTTAGGCAAATGTGATTTCTGATCTCTAGGTTTTTCCCTTGCAGTAATAATTATGCTAAGTGTGTGATCTATTTAATATTCACAACATCCCTAGGAGCTGTGTTCTGTTATCATCCTTTATATAAAAATGAGGAAATAGATGCTTACAGAGGTTAAGTAATGTAAAGAAGTATAATAAAAGACAAGCATCTACACAAACCCAAATTAATCTGATGCCAAGTATACTATTAGCACTCTGTTCTTCTGACTGCCATAGATTGTATTTTGTTATAAATGGGGATAGTATACATATGCTTTGAGATATTTACTTCAGAAACCCTATTTATTGTTTTAAGAGCTAATTTCTTTGCCTTTTTGGAATACGTTATATTAGAAACGTTTAAAAATCTTTCATAAAAAACTATGGATGATAGAGACTGAAAGAAATAAAAGGTGAATAACAAGATTTTATAATACGGGTGAGTCCAGAGAGCACCAGTATAATACAAGGGGTGGATAAAAAGGCAGTTTTTAGTTCTAATGGTTTCTAGAAGTAAAAAGCCCAGAATGTAGGATGACTTCAGTTTTTTACTATAATGTGTTACATTTCTTTTTTTAAGGAAATTTATCATAATTCATTATTTAAAATCAAGGGAAAATGGAGAGTAAGATTAAAATCCATTATCTTATGAGGCAGAAAAAAATCACTCTTAGCATTTTGCAAATGTCATTCCGGTTATGTTTTTGTCCAACAAAATTGAGATTCTTCTATATTTAGTCTAATATATTATACTTTGACTTAACAATACATATTGAGAATTCTCATTTCATTACATTGTTCGATTTTCAAACATTAAAACCAGTCTTGTATTTTTGGAGGAATTTCCAGTTGGTTATGACGTATTATCCTTTTGATGTATTGTTGGATTGGCTTTGTGAAAGCATTTCCTTACATGTGTTTATGAGATAGATTGGTCTGTAATTTTCCTCTCTTCTAATGTCCTTGTCAGCTGTTGAGATCACGGTTATTCTGACTCTGTAAAATGAGATGGTAATGATTACCCTTTCCTCTGTGTTCTGGAATATTTTAGGAATCAGCTTATCACAAAATTTTTTGTTTTTTTTTTTCTTGGATGTTTGAATGAATTCACCAATAAAGCCATCAAGGGCCAAGAATTTTCTTTGTGGGGATGTTTTTACTATGAATTGAATAGATAGAACAATATGTATTTAAATTTTTTTATATCTCAATGTCTGTTTTGATAATTTTTGTGTTTTTCTAGAAATTTATTTCATTTAATTTTCAATTTTTTTGGCTTAAGATTTGTCATAATACCCTCTTTTTCTTTTTAATATCCACAAAATTTCTAAGGATGTCTCCTGTCTTATTTCTAATATTAGTCATTTGTAACTGTTCTCTTTTAAAATTTCTCAGTCTTGAGGTCTATTAGTATTATCAGTATATTTTTTAAATGGCTTTCTCTATGCAATATTTGATTTCCATTTCATTAATGTCTGCTCTTACCCTTATTATTTCCTTCTTTCTACTTCTTTGAGTTTATTATTCTTTTCTCATTTCTACAGGCGAATACTTAGATCATGGTTTTTACAGTTTTTTTAAGTACTTGTAATTTAAACACTTAAAATTGTAAACTTTTTTCTAAGAATTAGTTTAGCTTTATCTCACAAATTTTGATATCACGTTTTTAGTCTCATTTACCACAAAATAGTTTTTAATATCCATTGTGATTCCTTAGTTGACCTGTGTGTCATTTAAATGCATATTGTTAATTTTCAAGCACTCAAGCAAAGTCTATTTATCTTGTTGTTATTGATTTGTAGCTTAATTCCACTGTGGTCAGAGAATATACTGTGTCTGATATCTGTCCTTTGAGATTTGTTGAGATTTGCTTTAGCGTCTGCATATAATCAATCTTGACTAATGTTTTGTGTGTATTCAAAAGAAAGAGTATTTATTGTGCAGCTCTGGATGCAAGGTTATATATATGTCAATTATGTTGATTTTGTTAATATGTTGTTCAAATCTTCTAAATTGCTAGTGGTATCAGTTAATAAGAGAAGTGTCTTAGGGTCTTTTATTATAATTATAAATTTGTGTATTTCTCCTAGTTCTATCAATTTTAGCTTTATATGTTTTGGGGCCGGATGTTATTAGGTACGTGGAAAATTTTACATATTATAGTGGTGGATTGATACTTTTATTATTAAATGTCTATATTTGCATCTTTTCTTAAAATACACTTTGATATTAATATATCTTTAGCAAGCTTTCTTTTGTTTAGTATGTGCATGCTATAATTTGCTTCATCTTTTGACTATAACCCAATTTCCTTTTATCTAAGTCATTGCTCTCATAAACAGCAAGAATTGAGTTTCAGTTTTACATCCAATCTGACCACCTTTGTCTTTTACCTGGGATATTTATTTATTTTACATCTGATGTAAATTCGTGCATTTTGGTTTAAATATACCATCTTACTGTTTTTCTGTTTTTCCATTTTTTCTATGTATTTTTTCTCTTCTTTCATTAATTATTTTTATTATCACTGTTTCTCCTGTGATAGCTCATTAATTATAAATTGTTTGGATAATCCTTCACTGGTACACTTATATTCATTAAAGTCAACTCTAAATTAGTAATTCTTTCTCATCCCAGAAAATTCAGTGACCTTAAAACTCTTTGCCTCTGTTTATCCTTCTATTGTTAACACTCTTAGTGGTATGTATTTCTATTCTATATAAATGTAAATCCCACTAGGCATATTATCATTGTTTCATACATTCAGTATTCACCTGGATTTAGCTTTCCAGTCTTTATTACTTCCTGAATGATTTCTTGGATTTTTTTTCTCCTGTTATCTTGTTTGAATTGTAAAGATTTCTTCCATATCCCATATGTTCTTTTTTTCAGTCTTTGCATCATGTTAGATATTTTAATTGAATTTTCTTCTTTTTTTGAATTTTATTTTATTTATTTATTTATTTCACAGCAGGTTCTTATTAGTTATCCATTTTATACATATTAGTGTATACATGTCAATCCCAATCTCCCAATTCATCACACCATCACCGCCGCCGCCACCGACCACATTCCCCCCTTGGTGTCCATACGTTTGTTCTCTACATCTGTGTCTCTATTTCTGCCTTGCACACTGGTTCATCTGTACCATTTTTCTAGATTCCCCATATATGCATTAATGTGCGGTATTTGTTTTTCTCTTTCTGATTTACTTCACTCTGTATGACAGTCTCTAGGTCCATCCATGCCTCTACAAATGACCCAATTTCATTCTTTTTTGTGGCTGAGTAATATTCCATTGTATATATGTACCACATCTTCTTTATCCATTCGTCTGTCAGTGGGCATTTAGGTTGCTTCCATGACCTGGCTATTGTAAATAGTGCTGCAGTGAACATTGGGGTGCATGTGTCTTTTTGAATTATGATTTGCTCTGGGTATATGCCCAGTAGTGAGATTGCTGGGTTAATTGAATTATCTTCTATCTCACTGGCCCTCTTGCTGCTAAATCTCTGTTAAGTTCTTAATTCGGTTATTGTATTTTTCACCTCTGGATTTTGCATTTGACTGTTTTAAAAATAGATTTCTGCTCTCTGCTGATATCCTTTGTTGTGTTTTCCACTTTCTGGAAAACATCCATCACAGTTACTTAAACATGAAGGTCTGATAACGCTGATAATATGAATCTCCTACATTTTGGTATTCAAAGCAATTTTTGGCTGAATGCCAGCTGTTGTGATTTTTTTTTTTTTTTTTAAGGTTTATTTTTTGTGTGTGTGGGTGTGGGGACTCTGTATAATTGACATAATCTTTCAGATAGGATTTTTATGTGTGTCTGGTGTTAGGCTATGGAAATATCATCTTAATCTAGGCTGAAATTCAGATTCTAATCAGCTGAATTTAATCTTAAAAGCTTATCTTTTTTTCTTTTTCCTTTATCCACAAGTGTAGCCTTTGGAAATTATAACTGATAGCTGAGTTGGTTTTCTTCTTCCTGGTCAACCCTGGACATAATATTTTCTTCTCAGGTCCATAAAACTGCTAAAAGTTCTGCTCATCTTTTTCACCTCTTGCCCATAGTTTAAGAAATGGAAAATGCCTCAAGGGTACAAGCTGAGACAAATCTCAGACTACTTATTATGCACTTCATCTTTGTCTGGGGTATTAGTTCTCCAAGTTCTTGCTGCATTCATATTTCTCTGATGACTTCAGGTTTTGTTAAATTTAGCTTTTCTAATTGATCTCATTGGAAAGATGGGTCAGGCACAAGCAAGTATAAGAGTCAGTGACAGAAGATGGATGTTTTTCTATGTTTTAAAAATTTGCACGTTTTTCGCAATATTTAACGTTTTTCGCAATATTTAACACTTCTATACATATGTAATTTATTTTGTTATATATTACCAGGTAGAGATTAAGTGTTTTTGTCAAAGAGTGAGTCAAGAGTTCAATGTTATTTATTATTTTTTATTCATATATTTTATTATGTATTATTAACGTAAAACGCCACTTCATTATATTTTACTTGCATATTAAAATGCCACTTCATTATATGTTACTCGCATATATATACTTCTGAATATTGTATTCTGCTCAACTATTGTTCAGTTCTTACTTGACTGTCATTTTTTTTTTTTTGACACCAAATTGTGGCTTAATGTAAGAGCAGGCAAATCCCAGTAGCATTGCTTGAATTCATAATGTTTATCTTAGATACAGTTGATTGTAACAAAAGATGAAGTTTGGAATCATTTTCTCTTTCAAAATTGTTTTATTCAAATTTTTGATTTATATTAAGCTGAATTTTCTTTTAGCCTTTGCTCTAACTTTAAGTGTATGATAGTTTTTTTTATGCTTTATATAAGCTAATCTTCTGAATAGGTGGAACGCTGCATGAGGGCAGTAGCCGCATTACTTTTTTTTTTTTTTTTTTTTTTTTTTTTTTTAAACATCTTTATTGGGGTATAATTGCTTTACAATTGTGTGTTAGTTTCTGCTTTATAACAAAGTGAATCAGTTATACATATACATATGTTCCCATATGTCTTCCCTCTTGCGTCTCCCTCCCTCCCACTCTCCCTATCCCACCCCTCCAGGCTGTCACAAAGCACCGAGCTAATATCCCTGTGCCTGCCGCATTACTTTTAAACATCATGGTGTGTCCAAGTCTAGCACACTACTTAGCAGATGGTTGCTACTCATTATCTCTTTGTTGAAAGCATAAATGAATTTATGAATTATTATTGAAAAAACTGACTTTTGTCCGTTTTAATTCTTCACATCTAGGAGCACATGCCTCTCTATCTTGACTGATATAAAGGTATCTTTTATAAATCGGTTTAAAATAATTAGTGATCTGTACTTTTCAAACCTTAATACACATAAAAATTATCTAGGAGTCTTCTAAAAATGTAGAACCTGATTCAGTAGGTTTGGGCTAGGGTTTGCAGATTCTGAGTTTCTCATAAGCTACCAGGCATTATTGATGTTCCTGTTCCCTGGATCACACACTGGGTAGAAAGGGTCTAGGTTCTTAGATAGGACTTATGTGGAAATTTATATTTTAACTGCATTAAGGTATTGTGCTTATTGGGAGAGGTTTGTCCTCCCTAATGTAAAGCAGTGATAAATTTTTCTAATTAGGCATCTGAAATTTTATTCATTAAAATGTATTCATTAAACAAGTATTTATGTAGCAGCAGTTAATATGTGATATGCATTATCCTAAGCACTGGGGATAGAAAAATAACAAGACAGTATCTGCCTTTAAGGTAGTAATGACCTGTAGGGAAGAAAGACATAAACAAATAATTGCAGCACAGTAAGTGCTATAATGGAGACCTGTTTGTGGGAAAATGGTGTAGAAGTGAACATGGCTAAAGCACAATGTTGAGAGGGAGCAAAATACAAGACAAATTTGGAGAGGGAGGTTCAGGTCAGATCCTGGTGGAATTTCTAGATGGTGCTAACAAGCTTTGGTTTAACCTAAGAGCAAAGGGAAGGTATCAGAGAGTTCTCTGCAACAAGGTGACACGAACAGATTTGCGTGTCGAGAAGCTCCCGCTGGCTGCTCAGTGCAGAGAAAAGTGAGAGGTGGGCCAGAGTGGACTTGCATGGCTAGCGTGTTTAGAATTCCAGGTGTGGGTATAGGTTGCTCTAGTGTCTTTAAGCACATTAATAAGCTCCTCTACTCTAATGGATAGCTACTGTAATAAATGGGATCTAAATTACTCGTGACCAGTCATTTACACAGTAAGGAAATCAGTGACAGATGGGTAATAACCAAAAGAGCTGGATGTAAATGAAAGACGTTTTTGGTTGTTGTTGTTTGTTTTTTAATTTGAATAAGTTCAAAACCCAAAATATGTCAAATATTTTTCCTTTGGAAATACCTCCAAAAAGTGCAGTTTAAGTCCTAAGAAATATGCCCTTACTGGATAAAATTATCGGGGTTTTTTCACTCATCCTCTTAGGCATATAGCATTCTACTGAGTTCTGCTAAGAATCTTAAAATACTTTCCAGTGCATCTTACGTGTGCTCATTTTCTTTTCAAGATAAGCAAAAATTACCATGTTTTCTAGGAGCTACAGAGAGGTCAGAGGTAAAAGTTCCCTCACCAGTAGCCTCTGCTTTATAATTCCTTATGGCATGAAAACTGCAAGATATCAAAATAACATAGGACTGGAATTTTTTTATGGCATAAAATTCTGAAAAACTGCTTATCCACAGATAAAAAATTCAGCCGTTGGCAAAATGAGTTTAAAAACCCTCTAAGAGATGGAGATTTCCTGTGAGAGCTGTGAATCTCAAATCTTAGGTGTAGTGTTTGTCACATTGAGAAACCAGAATGCTTGGGAAGATAGCAATTATGAAAATGTAACACATCCTCAGAGAAACACCGTGACATTGAAGAAAATGCCATTGAAATAATGAGTCAACTATTAACACCATCAGGGTGAAAGAAGGCCTATGTGGGAAAAAGAATTTGAATTCCATCACTTCTTGCAGTCATCTGCACAAGCATATTAACAAGTGACAAACAAGTCTAAAGTAAAATACACATGATAAACATGAATCCTTCTGATGACAACCTCAGGAAAATAATAGAAAAGAAACCAGAAGGTTAATAATGTTAAAGTTTACTAAATTAAATATTGTTAAATTTTAATTATTTAATTTAATTATTTAATATTGTTAAATTTATTGTTAAATTTTCAACAATCATGGGTGGCTCTTTCTTGAAAAGAAATAGTCATGCTTTACCATTTAATTGCCTAACGTCCTTAAGGCTTGAATTAGCTTTCAGGCACAAATTTTCTTAAGCTATGGTTTAGTTTTCTCACCTATTAGCCCTGCAATTAATGAGTTTTTGGTGCTGAACTCACAGACTGCTGGTCCCCTATTGATGCTGGCAGGGTGGCCATCCTATCTG
The DNA here is from genome assembly GCF_059928025.1 of Delphinapterus leucas. Classification (NCBI taxonomy): domain Eukaryota; kingdom Metazoa; phylum Chordata; class Mammalia; order Artiodactyla; family Monodontidae; genus Delphinapterus; species Delphinapterus leucas. The sequence continues at coordinate 64,655,369 of NC_143137.1, read as the reverse complement.
GTGCTTGGCTTTCATTACTGTCACTTTCTGAGTGTACTATAACCTAGACCTCCATAGCTAGGCTACTCTATTTTCTAGCCTCTTGCTAATTCATACAGGGTGTCAAGGTATTTGTTTTAATTCAGATCTTTTCCTTCGAGGATTCCTAGAAACAGCCATCTTCTGATAGCTCTTACAGCTCACCAAGTATATACTGAGGAGCAATCCCAACTACATCTTAAATGTACTCTGGAAAGAACTTTCATATGAATTTTCATTGGCAGTCTAGCAGTATAGTGGGAATTACAAAAGGAACATGTCAAAGCTTCTGTCCTTGAGTGGTTTAAAATCTTACTGGAGAAATAGGTTTGCATATGCAAAATACTTGGTAAACAAAATAGGACACTATAACAAGAGGTCAGAATATGTAGCACAGATAATGTGAGAAATTCTCTTAAACATACATAGCGTGAGAAGAGAATGAATGAGCACAATTAAAGCAGATTGTTGAAAGGAAGTTAGGATTTACCTAGAGTAAGGTATTATAAAATATATTAAGCTAGGATTCACCTACGGAAAAGTTTCCAGTGCCTCCCCAACCTCATCCCAAGCTCCCTTTCCTTTTCAGATCTATGTGCCACGTGCTTACTTATTTATACAGTCTTCATTTTCTGGTTTTGTCCATGTTGTCCCCTGTTCCTGGCACTCTCTACGCCCACACTAGCAGCTGTCAACCTTATGTCCCGTGATTCCATTTCTGCCTCTCCAACTCAGATCTCATTATTTCCATCAAGCTTTGAGTTCCCCAGTAGGAATATAATATCCTCCTTCTTTAGGCTTCCAGTGAACCTATTTTTCCTCTCTGACTGGAATACACAAAATTCATTCTACTATTTAAAAGTATTGAGTGTTAACTTGTGATATATGACAAGGAGCTATGATTTAAAGTATGTCATTAAGGCTACTTTGCTAAAGTGTATGTCTTCTCATCTCCACTCTTCAAAATAAGGCCAAAAGAACATTATATGAAATTTACTACATGGCAGTTTTAACAATTGGGTCACATTGAACCTACCTCAGAACTTGTTGTTAATAATCAATAGTTAAAAAGAAGATAATAATGCTCATTTATGTTTTTCTACATTAAAAACTATTTGGAATCTTCCAGTAATGACTTTTCAATAATGTGAAAGAAAATTTCACCAATCTCTGATTTCAAGTATTTTTTTAACTCAAGAAGTTCATGGGTAATTGAGAGAAATAATTCTGATTCCTTGGATTAGCAAAGAGATGTGGATGCTTAAAATTCTAGGTATCCGTAATATTTATTAAATCGAATGGAATTGTTCAGTTAACAAGGTACAGTATTAGTATGAACAGGGACATAGGTATTAAATAATTAGCTAGAACTCTCATGTTAAGAAAAACAGGTGATCTAAATTGATGCCCAGAGCTGAAGTGGATACCTCAAAAAGACAAAATAAATTCTGCTGATATCCCTTCAAGAAACTCACATCAGTTCTTTTGGATAAATACCCAGAAGTGGGATTGCTGGATTATATGGTAGTTCTATGTTTAATTTTTTTTCAGGAACCACTATGCTGTTTTCCATAATGACTGAACCAGTTTACATTCCCATGAACAGTGGTCCAGTTTCTCCACATCCTTAACAGTATTTGTTGCCTTTTGTTTTTTAGATAATATCCTGACAGGTGTGAGGTGATATCTCATTTTGGTTTTATTTGCACTTGCCTGATGATTAGTGATATTGGGCATCTTTTCTTATACCTCTTGGCCATTTGTATGTCTTCTTTGGAGGAATGGCAGCACTGTCACAATAGCCAAGATGCGGAAACAAACTGAATATCCATTAACAGATAAATGGATAAAGAAAATGTGGTACAGGGCTTCCCTGGTGGCGCAGTGGTTAAGAATCCGCCTGCCAGTGCAGGGACACGGGTTCGAGCCCTGATCTGGGAAGATCCCACATGCTGCAGAGCAGCTAAGCCCATTCGCCACAACTACTGAACCTGTGCTCTAGAGCCTGCAAGCCACAACTATTGAGCCCAGGTGCCACAACTACTGAAGCCCGTGTGCCTTAGAGCCCATGCTCTGCAACAAAGAGAAGCCACTGCAATGAGAAGCCCGCGCACCGCAATGAAGAGTAGCCCCCGCCCGCTGCAACTACAGAAAGCCTGCACGCAGCAACAAAGAACCAACGCAGCCAAAAATAAATTAATTAATTAATTTTTTTTAAAAAAGAAGAGAAAATGTGATACACAATGGACTTATCTAAAATAGTCAAACTCATAGAAGCAGAGAGTAAAAATGGTGGTTTCCAGAGGCTGGGGGAGGGGCAAGTGGGGAGCTATTAATCAATGGGCATAAAGTTTCAATAAGTTCTAGAGATCTGCTGTACAGCATTATACCTATAGTCAATAATGTATTGTACACTTAAAAATTTGTTGAGAGTAGATCTCATGCTAAGTGTTCTTACCACAAAAACCAAAATTTTAAAAAATTAGGATTAAATTCTGGTAAGGAACACAGTCTAGGTAATCTAAATGCAAGTTTCCTCTGTCCCTCTGCTGTGTCCTATTTAGCCTGGAGACCATCTGTGAACTGTGAGCCCCTATGACCTTTGTACTCTAGCAAATAATGAGCATTCAGTATAGAATGCTCAGAACATTTTTAGCACTAGAATTGCTTCCTATAATGAGAATTTAATTTATGAGTGTAATTTTGATTTAAATAATTCTCATTCCTTTTCACCAAAAGAATACTAAATTGATGCAGATAGATGTGTAAAGCATTTGCTTTGTAATTAGCCTAATTTTTCGTGGCATTATATGAACACTATATCAAAGCATGCAAACATATATTATGAACATTTACCTTCAAATATAACCTAAAAGTTATCAATTCTGGACTATGCAGTGGAATTACAGCATTCTGAGAGAAAAGGTTTGGGGAGTGATAACTGAATGCATGGCACCTCAAGAACCTGGGTCAGAGAGTGCTGCTGATTAAGGAATCTGGAAGAGCTCGGAAGTGAAACGTACCTGTAGTTCCTTGAGCTGGCCTCTGGATAAGGATTCATTGAAGAAATAGATATTCAGGGACAGGATTTTCAATATGTGCCTTTGTCCTTACGGGGCTGAGTTAGCCAAGCAATTACCAAAAGAATGGCCATAGTGAGTAAGTTCATTACATAGCATAGTATGAATCAAAAAACTCTAAATCTCGACAGAATATGTGTGAGATGAGTTAACAGAGTTAACGTAAGAAGCTTGGGTGAGACTCACTGTGTTGAAATGGATATGAGGTTATTAACTTTTTTATCTCAATTAGAATAAAAGATATGTGGACGTGGTCAGGTGTTTTATTTATCTGTCTAGTCCATTTTATTTACTAGTTTCCAGATTGCTCTATTGTATTATTGCACAATCTAACAATGCCACAGAAAGCAACAAGCCTAATGATCAGACCAGAAGTCTTCTTAGGAATAAGAAAAATTAAGAAGATTAGTATTTAGTTTGGAGTGTTAAAATATTTGGAAAGCTATAAGGAAGTGTTTAGATTAGAATTCTTAGAGTGGAAGATTTTATAGGAATATTGCAAAGAAATCTCTAATAAATAAAGCTGACAATCACCAGAATGGGCAACTTTGCTAAACAATGAACTCTTGTCACCAGAAGTATTCTATCTGAGGCTAAAAGAACCTAAGAAAGATTGAAGAAAGTTTATAAATATTACAGGATCTCTGTGGACACTTCCAAATCACAGATTCCAAGATAATGGTAAATTAGTGAATTATTTTTGGAGCCTGAGGCTACTTGGATAATTTACTAAGTAGAGTTTGAGAAATAGAGTTCCAGTGTGAGCTATTTCATCTTAATTAAAGTCTCCTACGGTAGAATGAGAGAGTGGGAAGTCAGAAGACGTGAGCTGGGAAGTCAGAACATCTGGGTTCTAACCCAGGCTTGGATAATGACTGTGTAAGCTGCACTTAACTTCTGATGGTCTGAAGATCTTGCACTGTTTATCACTATGGTTTCCTTCAGTTTTAAGTTTTACAATTTCTGTGAATGTGCAACTGTCAGCTCCCCTATTCCTCATTTAACCATCTGCCTTAGTTGATTCTCTGTCATACTCTTGGAACCAATTACTCAGTGAAGCCATGTGTATTAATGCCCTGAGTTAATTTCAGTTGATATATATTATGTTTTTTAAATGCATCCTTACTGTGATTTTAAATCAGGCAAAAGAAGTATTACATCTACATGTGTCTTCAAAAAGAGTAATGATGTGTCTTAAAGTATAGATTAGCCTAATACACTGGTATTAATATAATATGATTTTTAAATTATAGCTACTTAATACTTGTGGAATTTGTCAGCCATGGATATTTAATAATCAAGGAGAAATGTATATCCAAACACAGAAATGTACATAGAAACAAAAATCAGAAAATGGATGCTTATTTCTGACTCCCTAATTTTTAATAAGATCTTAATGTTTTAGGCTAAAAGAAACTTTCCCTAGTTAAAGATATACTGTCCACAGTTATTAAAAAACAACTAACAGAACTGTATGCATCTTCAGCACTGCTTTATTGGTGACATTTCTTTGAAGATAAAACTGAATATCTGATTTTATTAAGAAAGGACATGAGTTAGAAATACTCAACATTGATCAAATCCAGTTATGGCTCTACATTTTATAACTTAATTTGGGGCTATCTTACATATGCCGTATTTTCCAAAGTAAAAATATTACATGAAAAATACTGATCAAATAATCTAATTCTTAAGAAATTTGTGCATGTTTATGGGTTATATTTTATCAAAGTTGGGAAGAGCCTCGTAAAAAATTAAGATAGTCTTCAATTCACTTTCTGGGAAACTGAAGCATATGCATTCAAATCTTAAATTACCTACTGATTATTTTTCACAGCATGTTATAATTTTGAGCTGATGCTTAACTTTATAAAAGCTTTACACTTGACTTTACCCATTATGGAAACAATAATCTAAGCTCTAGTAGACATTTCCAAGTCACTGATGTTGCAAATTACCGCCCTAAACTGTACACTCAAGTTCCTTGGACACGTGGAGTTTGGAAAGGTTAACTTGGCTTCAGATGAAGTATTTTGCTAGCAAAAATCATTTGTATTTAAAAAGTATATTTACAGATAATTTACAATTACATTCATATACATACCGATTAGTGTGTTGAAAATTAAATGTTTCAGGTATTTGAATTGCTTACTTCTAACTCTATATAATTACAGCATTTAGTGCGATATCAATTATATGGAGATTATGAAAATATACAGCGATGCATAAGGGCATTGACTAAGGTAACCATGAAGCAAGGCTTTATAGTCTCTTGTAAAGAAGTCATACTTCTCAGTTTCCTAAATGTATAACTGTAGTCCTTTGAAGTAAGAAGATAAAAACGGAATTTATTGTTATCCTTAATAATTGCCTGTAATGCAGTCTTACCCCAGTGCGTGAAAGGAAGAAATTAACATTTTTTTTGTGTTAGCCTTATTAATTGTAACATCACGTTAGGGGGAGAATCTACTTTGGTTCTGTTTTACCAGAGTGGTTTATTATATGCAGGGGAGTATTAAATCGTAATATATACCTAAAATGAGCTTCACACAAAAGTAAAAGACATGTACATATTTATTAACCAAAGTATGTGCAAAAAATGTCCTAAATAATCAAAGAATAAAATATATTTTAGCTGGGTTATTAAAACAGCACAGATGTCAAAAGGTTGTTACTTCCATTCATTTTGATTTTCCATTTTGTGAAGATCATATCCATAATCTCACATTACTGACTAAAAATATATTGTAATTATAGAGGTATGCAGTTCACAGTGTAACATCATCAGAAGAACTTGGAACCTATTATTTATAATAACTATGCATTTAATATGCTAGGCACTAGACCTAAGATGATAATGGTGGCATTTCTGAGCTGTCTTTTTTTAGTGTTTAATAAGACAAGGAGGGTCTATTAGATCTATAATTGGCTCTTCCCTTTTTGCCTGAAGGTTTCAAATAAATTGCTTCTAGGCCTAAGGAATTTAAGAATTCCCCAAGGCTTTGAACTTGGCAGTAACTTACTAGAACCTTGACACCATGTTGCTATATCCAGAAAATTCTCGAAGTTACATAAGATTATAGATGAATATAAAAATTGTTGGCTAAAGTTTGTTGTAGCATTATATGTTTTTTAATTGTGATAAAATGTACATAATATAAAATTTGCCTTTTTATCATTTTAATTGAACGATTCAGTGGCGCTAAGTATATTCGTATTGTTGTGCAACCATATTACCAGTAACCATCTCCAGAACATTTTCATCATCCCAAACGGAAACTCTGCCCACATCTCTCCTTCCTTTAGCCCCTGGTAACATTCTACCTCTGTTTCTATGAATTTGGCCATTCCAGGTACCGCATATAAGTGAGATCATACAATATTTGTCCTTTTGTGTCTGGCTTATCTCACTTAGCCTAAGTTTTCAAGGCTCATGCATCTTGTAGCATGTATCAGAATTTCATTCTTTTTTAAGGATGAATAATATTCAATTTTATGTATATACCATATTTTGTTTATTCTTCCATCTTTTGATGTTTCCACCTTTTGTAGTGCTTTCTTATCTCAATATATATCTATTTTCTTTCCTATCACAGCACCTAGCACATTGTAAGCCCACACTAAATGTCTGTTAAATGAATAAATAAACATGATAAAAATTCAGGCATCTTCAGCCTTTAGCAATTTTGTCCTGAAGGTATACTGTTCATAAAAAGATAGATGACTTTGGTTTGACATTTTTAGAGGAAAAACAAAAAGCAAAAACCATCATTTGCTAAGCATGAAATGGCACTTATGTGCCATCTCCAATCCACATGGCTTCACCTCCACCTCCAGTCACTCCTGTGACATCCAATTTTGCACAGGTTTAACTAGGTTCATGTAGATGAAAACTGACTGCAACTTATCATAGGCTGAGCAGTCTACTTTCCCAGAGCTTCTCTGACATTGTAGTGCAAGACGCCTGCAGAAATCTACTTGGCACTCACTCATGTACAGCCTGAAATTGTGAGGGAGTTAATGACCATGGGACCACTCTTGACCAGTGGGGAATAGGGGCAAGAGGATAAATGCTTTGCAATATCACCTGCTAGGCTGACATACAGTAGCTTACTACTGAGAGTTACTAAGACTCTGACTTTTTGATAGATGGAGATGATAGATTGAGATGAATTGTAGGTAGGAAGTGAGGCATTTTGTGTTAGGGTCCAACATAACATCCTTGGAGGAATTACAGAAATTAGTGCCACATCAAACATTCAAAAGATACAGGAGACATGGTCCGCATCATATTCCTGTCTAATTGACCTGTGTTGTTTCTAAAAAAGGTAAAACAAAACGGGATGGATCATAGAAGATGACAGCAAGCTGCTGTAAACTTAACCATGTGTTAGGCCCAATTTCAGCTGCTATGAAAGATGTGGTATTTAAACTACAACAAATCAACACAGTGTTAGATCCTTGGTATGCAGATACTGATCTAGCAAAGGTGTTTTCCTCAATTCTAATTAGTAAAAAGGATCAGAAGCTCTTTGCTTTTACTTGAAACTATATAACAGATGCAATCACTCCCTTACCCTGGGGACAATTAACACTTCTGCCTTTTGTCAAAAAGCACATCACACTAGTCCACTATATTCGTGACATGACATGAATTTGGTGACTAGGAAGGGATTATTTATTAGAGATATTCTAATAAAAAAAACCAGGGGCATGCTCAACACTCTGACTGGAAATCTTAGTTAGATCACCAGTTCATAAGGTGTATTTTCCACTTTACATGACTGTAGGTGACAGTATTGCTTAAACTCTCTGTCATGATACAAGAATCCCCTTTCCTCAAATTTCTGTAACATTCTCCTCACTTCTTTTTTTTAAATTAATTTTTATTGGAGTATAGTTGATTTTAATGTTGTGTTAGTTTCTGCTGGACAGCAAAGTGAATCAGGTATACGTATACATATATATACTCTTTTTTAGGTTCTTTTCCCATATAGATCATTACAGAGTTTTGAGCAGAGTACCCTGTGCTATACAGTAGGTCCTTATTAGTTATCTATTATATATATATTAGTGTGTATGTATCAATCCCAATCTCCCAATTTATCCCTCCTTCCCTTCCCCCTTGGTAACCATAAGTTTGTTGTCTACATCTGTGACTGTATTTCTGTTTTGTAAATAAGTTCATTTGTACCATTTTTTAAAGTTTCCACATATAAGCGATATCATATGATATTTCTCTTTCTCTGACTTCTTTCACTCAGTATGACAATCTCTAGGTCCATCCTTGTCACTGCAAATGGCATTATTTCATTCCTTTTTAAGGCTGAGTAATATTCCATCGTATATATGTACTACATCTTCTTCATTCATCTTGTTGATGAACAGTTAGGTTGCTTCCATGTCCTGGCTATTGTAAATAGTGCTGCAGTGAACATTGGGGTGCATGTATCTTTGTGAATTATGGTTTTCTCCAGATATATGTCCAGTAGTGGGATTGCTGGGTCGTATGGTAGTTCTATTTTTAGTTTCTTAAGGAACTTCCATACTGTTCTCCATAGTGGCTGTATCAATTTACATTCCCACCAGCAGTGCAGGAGGGTTCCCTTTTCTCCATACCCTCTCCAGCATTTATTGTTTGTAGATTTTTTGATGATGGCCGTTCTGACTGGTGTGAGGTGACACCTCATTGTGGTTTTGATTTTCATTTCTCTAATAATTAGTGATGTTGAGCATCTTTTCATGTGCATCTTGGCCATCTGTATGTCTTCTTTGGAGATCTCACTTCTTTTTAAGTTCTTACTGGCAGCTACCATTAGCCTTTTTCTAACAGTCTTGTTTTTAAGAAGTACCTTTGGCTTTGACTAACACTTTCCTCATTGTCCTTCCAGCTCTGCCCACTGCCTGGTTCCAGTATGCCACTCCCATATTTTAAATTTTTGGTTACAGCAGCATACGTCTTCAAGGACCATAGTCTTTGTTAGGTATCTATTGCTACATAATGAATTACCTCAAAATTTAGCTGATTACAGCCAGTAAAATTTATCATCTCAGTTTCCACGTGTCAGAAATTTGGAAGCAACTTAGCTGGGTGGTTCTGACTCAGGGTCTGTTATGAGGCTGTGGTCAAGACTGGCCAGGCCTGCAGTTATCTGAAGGTTGACTGGTGCTAAAGGATCTGCTTCCAATGAGATCAGGGGTCAACACACTTGCATGGAGTCTAGCCTAAAGAAATCACCAGTGATGCATACAGAGTTTAAAAGATTAAGTCACATAAAAATGAAATCTTTTTGTGTGAGAAAAAAGCATTTCACAACTTTATCACAAATATTCCTCATAATATTGATACATGGCTTATGGTTCAGATAGTATTATGAGACTATGGAAGTTAATGATATGGTACGTATTATGTTATGTTTTACATATGGGAGAAATCAAGATTTAAAGAGGTTAAGTAATTTTTGTAAGAGAGATCAAGTTGATAGGGCCTGAAAATAGATTACTATATTTGGCAACTATGAAATCAGCTATCCTAGTCATTGATTCATCATTCATTGTCTCATCAGATTTCAAGAGCTTGTTCTAATTTTTATACATTTAATTTGATACTCTTATGTAATTTCTTATTAAAGTTTAATTACTTATTGAAGATGAAAGCTCAGCTTGACTTCACAGTGATCTCTCCTTATCCACCAAACTGATTTGTCATTTGAGAGTTATATTTTAAATTAAAGTGAAATTAAATTAAAACTCAAGTCAAAAAAGTTATGAGCACTCCTTTTTTTTCCTTCAAAAAGAAAATTTAATCCATTTTAGGTCAGTGAATATTCAAAATTTAATTGTTTTTATGTTGATAAATCTACACAAGGGGGTCTCCTAGAGAGAGTGCATACTTATAATTAAATCAATTAGTATAATAGAGAATGGTACAGTATGCCAGGCATTCAGTTTACCAATCTGTGGGATTATTTCAAGAAAGACATCTAAGACCACATGTTTGCTTCTATGCACAGCAAAAATCCTTTGAAATGACCAAAATGAATACAAAATTTAAAAACTTATTTTTCAGTGTTGGAAAAAGGGAGGATACTAGCAATTCTCCAGAAGGTTTGAGGTTTTATGTAGACCGCAGTACACAAAGGATTGGATTTAAGGGAATAAGGACTATCTGTGTAGTTAAAATAGTCAAAAGGTGGACCCTCTGAGGAAATAAGCACATCAGATTCCCCCAGTAGGAGCCCAAATTTGGAAAACTAGCAGTCTGTAGATATCAGGGGAAAAAAATGGCTGTTTGGAGGGCAAACTGATACATTTGGGTGGACACATTTGCAATACCAGATGTATCAAAAGCTTGAAAAGCTGCAAAACTCTTGGCTAAATTACCTGACCAATATATAACAATCCATGTTTATTGTAGCATTCTGTATAGTGCTGGAAAAAATTTTTTATAAGACCTAAATTTCCACAAATAGAATATCAGTTAGGTAAATCATGGTAAATTGATACAACATGCCATTCAACCATAGTATAGATCTAATTGTGCAAACATGAAGAACATATGAGATTAACTGTCTAGTAGGGTCAGTCTTTGTGTGTGTGTGTGTATGTGTGTGTGTGTGTGTGTATACCTGAGCCCCCCAACATTTATTGAAACAGAGTTATTTTTATAGCATATTGGGTAGTTAAAAAGAAAATTATAAAACAACTTATAGGATGACCTTAAATTTATTTAAATATATTTTTAATTGCCTAATAGGATGACAGCAAAATATGAAGACTAGATACCTTTAGTTCATGGGATTTATGAAAAATTTTCTTTCCTGATAATTAGCAGTAATTTCTAGGGTTTTTTTCCTACAGTGATTTGCTCAAGTAAAAACGAAGAGAATTTTTAAAAAATTCTGTGACTTAATCAAGACAGTGTATGGTACTGGCACAAAACCAGAAATATAGATCAATGGAACAGGATAGAAAGCACAGAGATAAACCCACGCACATATGGTCACCTTATCTTTGATAAAGGAGGCAAGAATATACAGTGAAGAAAAGAAAGCCTCTTCAATAAGTGGTGCTGGGAAAACTGGACAACTACATGTAAAAAGAATGAAATTAGAACAGTTCCTGACACCATACACAAAAATAAACTCAAAATGGATTAAAGACCTAAATGTAAGGCCAGACACTATCAAACTCTTAGAGGAAAACATAGGCAGAACACTCTATGACATAAATCACAGCAAGATCCTTTTTGACCCACCTCCTAGAGAAATGGAAATAAAAACAAAAATAAACAAATGGGACCTAATGAAACTTCAAAGCTTTTGCACAGCAAAGGAAACCATCAACAAGACGAAAAGACAACCCTCAGAATGGGAGAAAATATTTGCAAATGAAGCAACTGAGAAAGGATTAATCTCCAAAATATACAAGCAACTCATGCAGCTCAATATCAAAAAAACAAACAACCCAATCCAAAAATGGGCAGAAGACCTAAATAGACATTTATCCAAAGAAGATATACAGATTGCCAACAAACACATGAAAGGATGCTCAACATCACTAATCATTAGAGAAATGCAAATCAAACCCGCAATGAGGTATCACCTCACAGCGATCAGAATGACCATCATCAAAGCATCTACAAACAATAAATGCTGGAGAGGGTGTGGAGAAAAGGGAACCCTCCTGCACTGCTGGTGGGAATGTAAATTGATACAGCCACTATGGAGAACAGTGTGGAGGTTCTTTAAAAAACTAAAAATAGAACTACCATATGACCCAGCATTCCCACTACTGGGCATATGCCCTGAGAAAACCATAATTCGAAAAGAGTCATGTACCACAATGTTCACTGCAGCTCTATTTACAATAGCCAGGACATGGGAGCAACCTAAGCGTCCATCAACAGATGAACGGATAAAGAAGACGTGGCACATATATACAATGGAATATTACTCAGCCATAAAAAGAAACGAAATTGAGTTATTTGTAGCGAGGTGGATGGACCTAGAGTGTGTCATACAGGGTGAAGTAAGTCAGAAAGAGAAAAACAAATACCGTATGCTAACACATATATAAGGAATCTTAAAAAAAAAATTGTTCTGAAGAACCTAGGAGCAGGACAGGAATCAAGACACAGACGTAGAGAATGGACTTGAAGGCACAGGGAGCAGGAAGGGTAAGCTGGGATGAAGTGAGAGAGTGGCATGGACACATATACACTACCAAATGTAAAATAGATAGCTAGTGGGAAGCAGCTACATAGCACAGGGAGATCAGCTCGGTGCTTTGTGACCACCTAGAGGGGAGGGATAGGGAAGGTGGGAGGGAGGCACAAGAGGGAGGGGATATGGGTATATATGTATACCTATAGCTGTTTTACTTTGTTATACAGCAGCAACTAACACAACATTGTAAAGCAATTATACTCCAATAAAGATATTTTTTAAAAAATCTGTGACTTGTGTATTTCAAAATAGGATACTGTGCAGCATTCATGAGACAGAATTTAATATACTACTAAGTTGTTTGTGCATTCCTTGATCATGATAAACTAGGACGTGCCGTTCCATAAGCAAATCCAGGAGGGAAAATGCATCATCTCATTTGAAGGATGCAGACATATTTAGTCAAACAAGAAACTGGCTCATCTGAGAGTTTTATAGCAAACAAGGACAGAAAGTAGTTTGCATAATTTTCTCATGCTCCTTTTATAGTGTTTATCCTTTATAAGGCTCTTTGGAACAGTTGCTAGCCACCTGTCAATAATGTGGCCTTTTATAGACTCAACCTTTTATTGTTCTCATGCCCTTGACATACAGAAAAACAACCTTAGAAGGAGTCAGTGTTGAATAGGGTAGGCAACATACTACTTTTAAATATAAAAGACTGTCTTTTGTAGACTGACATAAAGAGAGAGTTTTGAATGATGTGAAGAGAATAGGCATGTTATGAAATCTTCCTTAGGGGGAATAAAAATAAATTGATTATTTTATCAACGTTTTTGGAAATTGAGTTAAGAATTATATTTAAAGCACTAGTCAGTGGAAAACGAAGCCAAGTAGCATTCATTTAAAGTTGTTGTAACAATTTTGCATAATATTGCATCAGTTCCAAGTGAAAATATTTGTATTGTGAGTCCAACAATTACATAAATATTTTGTATATGCAATCATTTGTTTTAACTTCTTTTTAGTTGAATAAGATATCCAGTATATTTTTCTCAATTCACATAAAATCTGTCAAGCTAAGTGTTCTACACGTATTTATTAACCTACACCCTAGAAGTGCTTTCATGATACTGAATGAACACAATCCTACAAATCTGTATGCAGGAATACATTTCCATCCATAAAAGGACATTACCAAGCTCTTAAGTAGAAAGGTGCCTATCTTTTGTTTTGCACACTTAGATTCCAAGTTCTCTGTATATAATCATGAACAAGAATAATAAAGGAAGCAAGTTTCAAATCAATGGAAATTCTTTCTATTCTTGTTAAAAATACAAACATCCTGATATACACACACACACGCTCACGCAGACACACACAACCTTTCCAACACCACCATTTCCCACTCTTAGTAATATGAGATGTGGGACTACAATTTAATATTTGTGCAGAGACCTGTGAATTAAATATCATATTCTCATACTGTGCTTGGGAGACGACTTCATGTTTTCCTTGATAGAGTTTGCATATTGTGCTTTTCAAATTGCACTTTAAAACATTTGTACTTCTTGAAACGTGGTAGCTAATTGGGCTGATAATTCTTAGCTGCCAAGAGCAACTTTAGATGTGGTCCTCTTTCTGTTCCGTATCTGATTATTTTAAGACTACTTGGAGTACAGAACTAGACAGCCTTTCATCAGGTGTGCAGTGGTGAAGATCTGATTTTTCAATAGGTCTGTTAATTGGACACAAGTACAATACCCATGATTTAATGAAAAGTTATGATAGCAGATAAGGTACGCTGCAAAGTGAATGAGTTTTCTTTAGGTTCAATTGTGATTATATTGCCACCTCTACTTTCACTGGTGCCTTCATGCGTTTTTTTTTCCCCCCTTTAGCCTAGTATTTTTATATATCTCTAGAATTTTCTTGGGATACCTATCTTCTGGTTCTCAATGTAAATATACTTGGAATAAAATAAACCCAACAATGTTATCTATTACTAGCTGGTTAATAGAATCTATGATATTATTTTTGGAATGGAAATTGAATTGAATTTGTATATAGAATGTATGCTTTTTCTAGTTATCTAAGTCAACTTTCGAAATGCTTATTCATTATCAATGTATATGAAATAGTGTAGAATTTTTCTCGAACTCAGTTTCTTTCTGTTGGCATTGATATCAACCACGTAATGCCTTGGATAATAAAATCTGCAAACTAAATTCTCTCTTTTCTGAACAAAATGATTGAGGAAATTCATTCAAAAGCCAGCCATGTAAAAGACATGATCAAACCAAATGTTGCAGAAGATAGCAAAGTTCTGTTCTTAAGGAGCCACTGAGTCAGTCTGATGTGATAAACAGATATTGGCAAACTATTATTTAATAAACTAATTAAAATTGTGGTAAACATGATGTGAGAGACATGTGGAGTGTTCTAAGAATGTGTAAGAAGGGATCTCTCCCTAATTTGATGTTAGTAAGCTATGGATCATTTTCAAAGTAACCATCATTCACTTTTATTTTTGAAGAAACTTATAAGAAAGGCTGGAGTTTTCTGATAAAATTTGGTTTATAAGAGTAATATCTTCACCCATCCTTATTTTGTCTAGGGTAAATTTCAAACGTAATAGTTAACTAGTGTTGTATAGTTCTTGTTCATAATTTTAGAGGGTTTGTTTTTTAGTATGTGTGTTTTCCTTACTCAGTAATAACACACAGACTTAAAGTCAATCCACATTTTGTATACTCAGGTTTCGGTAATAAAATATTAATTTTCATCAGTTGAAACACACCCATTAATAGTAGTACAACCTACCTAAAGAGTACAATTAAATATTTTTAAGTGCCAAATCTATAACTTTCCTATAAAATTTTTTTGTTTTTACTTGGACGATAAAAGACTAACTTCTTAATAGTCCTAGTCTGATTCTTCAGTCTAATTTCATAATTAATATCAAAGATTGGAAAACAAAATATCAAGAAGTTCTCCTGAATTACACCTGGGTTTTACACTTTGAGTTAATGCAAGACACTTATATTTTGAAATTTAGACTTAATGGCATATAGCTTACTCCTAACTTGATGGTCCAACATAAACGTATCTTTATATGCTGTATTTAGGATGAGAAATAAAGATTACTGTTGTTCAAGTATGAAGGGGAAAATGAATAAATAGCAAAGATTTATGGAATTAACTAAAATTTCATACATTTTACTCTGTTCCCTTGAGAAGGGTCCCACGTTCTGATTCCCAAACTGGATATTTAGGAAATCTCTAAGACAGCATCAACAGATTTATGAATATATATTTTTCTTTGACAAATTAAAAATAAGATTAAAATATTATCAGGTATTCCATGTATACAGATGTAATACACTCACTGACTTTCTTAGCTCATAAAGTTTTGACATCAGCACTCTGGGAAGGCTGTTTCCCTGAATGTATTTTAAGCCACTTGTAATTCTCTACATATGCATATGAGCTTCATAAAGTAATGATATAGGTATGCCAAATTTTCACGCAACTGTGGTTAGTTAGCACAGTATTTTCAGTCAGTCTGTTTTCTGTTTACAACTCCATCATTCCATTTGTAATGAAGTTAACATCTTCTAGTTGTAAACATCTTCCTAGTTACACAAAATTAAATGTTTAAATATAGTCACATTCTTCATATTTCATTCTTTGTAGATTAATCATTTTGTATAGGAGTATCTAAGTCTCAAGCTCCGAAATGTAGGATAAATAATAAAAATAAAAGTCAGAACTGGAGTCTAAAATCCAGGATGGTTTTTTTATTCATTTAAGATGTGAACTTGGCAAGTCACCTCCCCTCCTTGTCACTTGTTTTCCTCATTCATAGAGTGAATCTATTGGCTTAGTTTAGTGGTTTTTACTTTTCAGCGACAGAAGCCTCTTCTCAGACAAAATCTATGTATAATATCAACATACATAAAAATAAATAATAATAATGGAGCTTTTCTTAGGGAAGCAGCAATGAGGGAGGAAGGGAGTGGGGTGGGGCTGAGTGACCCTGGAGCCGGACCGTGTATGCTGCTCGCCCACTTCCCACACAGCCTATTGAAGATGGCTCTAGTCCACATCAAATAATTCCTCAAATGCCAGGGGCCACGTTTTGAAAATCATGTAATTATATGATTATTACGTTTCTTTAAAATTCCAAAATAATGTAATCTCTATTACATAAATTGCTATTTGTCTATTAAAGTCTTGAGAATCCTATTATCTACCTTAAAAAAAGAAGTGATATATGCAAATATAAGTAGGTTTCAATCTATGATAAGAAGGATTCTAAGGTAAAAAGCCCACATTTCATTTTAAAGCCACTGACTTAAGTATTCCATAAAATTGCTCCATAATGCCAAGTAGTTCATATTTAGGAAATGAATAAATTGATAAAACTCAAAGTAACATGCAGAAAATTAACATGCAGAAAATTCCAAAAATCTTTTAGTCAAATTTTAATTCTCTTACCCATCTTTCTATTTGACTGTGGAGATGAGAAAAAAAAATTTTTTTTTGTAAATTTAAGGGGAGAATGTGATAGAATGAATTTTTCACTTCCCAGCTTTGGTTACAAGAAAGTAAACACTTCTGTCAGCACACACGTATGCAACTAATAGATTCTTTCAGTCATAGTATGTACAACAACAGAAAATGAGAGGGAAGAGAGCATATTCTACAAAATAGTTAATTGCCCCAGGAAAAGAAAAGTCTGCAGGAGACAAAGTTCTTCACAAGCAGCCTTTTTCTTTGCCAGTTAGTGAAATGAATTTGATGGTTATGAGGCAGGAGTAATGGGTTTTCACTGTGACTAGTTTCTAATGTAAGCAAGGGTTCTCTACCTACCTAAAATTAAGCAAGGGTTCTTAATGAGCTGGGAGTTCTCTACCTACTTAAAATTAAGAAAATGAATAAAAGCAAGTTTTCAGTAATCCCAAAAGGACGCAAAATGAACTTTTCCCAGCAGTTACCTTATATAGACTCTGTGACACAGTTCCCCTTCTGCAAAAATACAGAGTGTAGATCATTACTTTGCAACAGTCATGTACAGAGACCTACTTTATAACACTTCAGGGAAGTTAATGTACTAGACCTTGAAATACCTTTCTGGAACGTGAAGTAATTTGTAGTTTTCATCTAGTAGCACTGTTAACTCTTGTATCGTTTTTAGGTCCATGGGGCCGATGCATGGGAGACGAATGTGGTCCAGGAGGCATTCAGACCCGGGCTGTGTGGTGTGCTCATGTGGAAGGATGGACAACATTGCATACAAACTGCAAGCAGGCTGAGAGGCCCAGCAACCAGCAAAATTGTTTCAAAGTTTGTGACTGGCACAAAGAGTTATACGACTGGAGGCTGGGACCCTGGAATCACTGTCAGCCTGTGATTTCAAAAAGCCTGGAGAAACCCCTTGAGTGCGTTAAAGGGGAAGAAGGCATTCAGGTGCGAGAGATAATGTGCATCCAGAAAGAGAAAGACATCCCTGCGGAGGATATCATTTGTGAGTACTTTGAGCCCAAGCCTCTTCTGGAACAGGCCTGCCTCATCCCCTGCCAGCAAGATTGCATCGTATCTGAGTTTTCTGCCTGGTCGGAATGCTCCAAGACTTGTGGCAGTGGGCTCCAGCACCGGACGCGTCATGTGGTGGCGCCCCCCCAGTTTGGAGGCTCAGGCTGTCCAAATCTGACTGAGTTTCAGGTGTGCCAGTCTAGTGCCTGTGAAGCTGAAGAGAGCATGTACAGCTTGCAGGTGGGGCCCTGGAGCACGTGCTCGATACCCCACTCGAGGCAAGTAAGACAAGCAAGGAGACGTGGGAAGAATAAAGAACGGGGCAAGGACCGAGGGAAAGGAGTGAAGGATCCGGAGGCCCGTGAACTGATCAAGAAAAAGAGAAATAGAAACAGACAGAACCGACAAGAGAACAAATATTGGGACATCCAGATTGGATACCAGACCAGAGAAGTTATGTGTACGAACAAGACGGGGAAAGCTGCTGATCTGAGGTAACATTTTATTACCATTAAATAAGCGTGTCTCTCTGTCAAGACCATGGGCTAGAGAGTACTTAAGACCTTCTGTACTAAGTCTTGGAATTCATATGTGTACACCTAGGATGAGCTACCCCCAAGTGGGACATTTTCCACTTGAAGACATTTAAACTTTTGTGGTTTTCCTGAAGTTACCTCTGTTTTGTACATGTTTAGGCACTATACCACTAGAGGTAATTTAAATTTTCCTGTCAAAATCTAAAGCATGAGAGATTCTCCATGAGATGATCTTGCTTCTTTAGGTCAGCAGTGCTGTTTTCACCTATAATGGGGGAAAAAAAAAACATAGTGAGCTGGAGTTTGGGAATTTTCATTTCAGATACTTATTTTAGTAAGAATAAGGCACACTTATAATCTCCCCAAGTTTATAACATGTTCAGAATTACCCTATAAACAAAATCTAAACAACCACCCAGGGAGCTATACCTAAGAATAGTTCCTTTTACATTTTATAAAATGGAATAACTCTCCCTAGAGAAGAAGAGGGAAACCAGCAGAAAATAAGGTAAGTAAAGGTTATTTAATCATGAGTAGCTTACTTTAGAAAACATGTAATTAATTGACTGCATTGTCTAGACAGAAATTATTTGTCAAATTATCTCTGGGTAAATAATGACTATATTATGAAAGACTTCTCATGCATGATTTATTTCTTGTGAAAATATTCATTGAGGATTATCTAAAGGGTATTATGTTTTCTGGATATTCTAAATTTTGCTCTTGGATAAGCCAGACCATCTGGGAGGGGCTTATTTGGATCATTTGCATAATTGCTTCTCCTGAAATATTTATGTAGCTATGATTTGGACTGAACTGAGAAAAATTATGGCAACATCACTCAGAATTTTATATCATATTTATTGTAGAAATGACATTGGAAGTGTCATCTACTCCATTGCACAGTCTGTTCTCTTGATTAAAAACACATAAGATAAATTTCACTGAAGTCTCAACCCATGTGCTTCTGGTGAGCATCTGGATCGTTTTCCTTATGGCCCCTGGATATCTTGTAATAGATCACGTTTTCCTGTTTACCTTGGGAACATAAGTAGGACTGTGTGGCATGCGTGTTGTTTACTAATACCCCCCACCGGCTTCATGTTCTTCTCACCCTCATTATTTTCTTTCATTCATTCTTGTCTAATGATTTTGCTATCTGTGGATTTTGAAAGCTGACTGAAAGCCTTTTTGGAGCAGGATATAGTTTCAATAAGTGAGTAAACAAACAATTGATGTATCTTCCTAAGACAATTTCTCTCATCATACCATTGTTCTGGTCGCTATTTTTAGGATATTTGCTACTCCCTCTTTGTACATACATTTTCTTTCAGCCGTACAGTAATTTGCTCTCTCTCTGTTCTGAGGTCATCAATCCAACTCTTTTCCTGGTCTTGCTAAAGGCTGCTTCTCCTGCCTTCATTCCCCAGGTTCCCTGTGACTCCTTGAGAGAGAGAGAGAGAGGGAGAGGGAGAGGAAGTGTGTGTGTGTGTGTGTTCACCTCTGATTCTGTGTCATGGACATTTTAATTTCAATCCCTGTTTAATTCTTTTCTGACTGTCCTTTTCCTGGTGATATTCTGATCTCTTTTCCTGAAGTATTACAGTTATATTAGTTACTTGGCTCCCACCATGTAATTGAATAAGCCTCCAAGGCAAGTTGAGTTGTCTCCTGCTGTCGCTAGGTTAATATGCTGTAGACGTTTAATTTCATGTTGACTACTCAATTAAAAGTATACTTAGAGCAGTAGCTACTACTGCATAGAGCCTGATATTTCTATCCAGTTATTTGTAAGCAAATAGATATAAAAATCTGTAGATCCTCTGCCGGGTGCTTATATTCCATTAGAAATACCGTATGTATTCCAATAAAATGGTAGTTGCATGTATGTTATAACTTACTAGGGTATAAATTAAATATTATGTTAAATTGCTCCTTAATATTTCTCTTATTTGACAATTATATAAAGAATAATATGAATAAATATATATGATTAAGAAAGTTAGTCTTAGTAAAGAAGATACAACAATTAGGTATTTTGCCTACATTTTTCTCAAACATTACACCATACCAGTGAAGCTTTTTAAAGTGAAGAATGGATGGATAACTCCAACAAAGAACAGGACCACAGGTGAAAGACTTGATGATTAAAGTGCTTCATCTTATATCAAATTCAGAAACAATTTTATTGTGTAAGAGGCTAAAACAGTCCTATTACAATAACTAAATGAATTTATCTAAATAAACCTAAGAATCTTGGGGAAGCAATTCATAGGGCAAATAAAAATAAGTTTAGTAGAATTGCTGCTAGAACTGCAAAGCTAAAGATGATAGATTTCCCATGCTTTCTGCTTTCAAACAGACTAAAATCAGTAAGAACGAAAAACATGAATGCAAGTCCATCTTTTATGACAATAGGAAACAATCACAGTCCCAAACCACAATTGATAGAGAAGATTTTAGATTAATTTTCAATCTATAAATTAAATAGATCTAACTGAGGAGGAAAGTTAAAGGGGCATTATGTCTTTATAGCTTTCATGAGCACTTAAAATCTCTAAGAGTAGCCTGAAACTTCTGAGGGGCCAGGTTAATGGCATGTTTTATGATGGCATGGTCTGTGTTAGTGAAAGGGCTGCTGAAGCCTTCTTGTGTTCTGTTTGAAAACAGAATGGCATAATAACACTGAGGGGAACTCACTATGCCATTATTGCCAAGAAAAGACTATTAGTTTGATGGACTGGGGGATTAAAGTTTTGATGACCAGTGGAAGAGAATTCTAAATCATTATACACACCATGACGCAGGGGGCTTCCCTGTGAACCAGTGATTTTCAGCCAGGCTTGAATAGAGTCTTACCCCAGGTGAAGAGTTGTTTTGAAAGTTTCATCAGACAGCTCTTCAAGAAACCAAACGTATTAAACAGAATATGGTCTTCTGAATGAAAACCAGAAGTAATTTTAGTATTCAAAGAAGAGTCAAGAAAATAGAATTTTAAAAGTGATTTGACAGAGCTCCGAAAAGGAAGAGAATTATAAAACAAGTAAATAATTGGTAATTGGAAAATTTTTGGTGGTAAGAGGAGTCAGTGAGATGGAGAACAGTTTAAGAACATCAACTCCAATTTTTTAAAAAGATGATGGGTCTGGAAAGGAGATCACTATATAACATTCTGGGATTCCTAAAGATAGGACCAGAAAAAGAACAGAAGAAAGATAAAACAAAACCCCCAAAATATAATAGAAGACTTTCCTGAAGTTGGAAGACTTTAATCCACAGATTGAAATTGCACAGGGCCAATATTCTGGTAGAGGAGGCTGAAATAATGTCCTCATGGACATTAGAACAATTTTATAAAGAGAGACAAAGAGACACCAAACCAAAGACCAGGTTAGTACCCAGTTCTGAAACACTAGAAGCATTTCCTTTATAGTCAAAAATGAGACAGGACTGCACATTATCTTCACTGTTAACATTGATCTGCAAGTATTAGTCAATGTAGTTGAAAAGAGAAAGAAATTAAAATTGGAAAACAGGTGGGAATATTAAGATTTTTCCAGATGTTATAGAAAACTCAAGATATTCAATTGAAAATATAAACAATAAAATACCTCAATAGGGTGGATGGACACAAAGATAATATCTCAAAATCAATATATTCCCTAGATGCAAACAACAATTAGCTAAACATGATGGACACAAAAAATTAAAATATCCCATTTACAATAGTAAAAATTCTGTTAATAAACCTAATTATAAAATTTCTGCACATAATACCAGACTTTGAAAGTACAAAAGTAAATGTGTGCCTATCTAGAACATCTAATAAATATATCAATTGTCCCTACATTGTTACTATAAAATTAACAAGAGAAAAATAAGTAAAAGCCAGGAAAATTCTGAAAAATAAAAGTAGAGAGAAAAGACTAGTGTCACAAGATAATTAAATGCATTTTATTCTTTGAATAATAATAATTTTATGTTAGCACATGAATAATCAGATCAGAAAAGGGTCTAGAAAAAAGTTCCCCAAAACCCTGCAGTATGGCGCCAATGGTGAAGGACCATTTCCAAGTTGGGAGAAAAGATATAATTTAATCAATTTGTTTTTGTTTGGAGGGCAGTTGCTTTGCCACGTAAAGAAGAAGAGGAAGAAGGAAGGGGAAAAAAGAATTGTATCTCTTTTTCAATTGTATACCCAAACAAAGTCCAGGTTCATTGAGTACTTAAAAATGTTTTCTTTTTAAATACTAGAAGAAAGGCTAGAAAGTTGAAGTCTCAAAATAAGGAAGGTATCCTTATGTGACCTATTAGGCCACAGAATGCAGAAAACATACAGGAAAAGATTCATCTATACGATTATATTTATTTGAATAAAGAAAATTTTGCTCAGGTAAAATGTTAACCAATTAAAATCCAAGTAGCAAATGAAGAAAAAATATTGTGATATGTACAATTGACAGAGAGCTAGTTTTCTTAATGCATAAAGAACTCCTACAAATCATTAGGGAAAAAGTCCAAAATCTAATATAAAAATCAGCATAAGTTTAAGAGAATGAAAAGACAAGCCACACTGGGGAAAACATTTGCAAGACGCATTTGATAAAGGGCTTATTATCCAAAACACACAAAGAACTCTTAAAACTCAACAGTAAGAAAACAAACTACTGGATTAAAAACTGGACTAGAAACCTTAACAAATACCTCGCCAAAGAAGATATACAGAGGGCAGACTAAGCATATGAAAAGATGCTCCACATCATATGTCATCAAGTATATGCAAATTAAAACAACAATATGATACCACTACACACCTATTAGAACGGCCAAAATCCAAAATAACGACAACACCAAAAGCTGGTGAAGATGTAGAGCAACAAGGACTCTCCTACATTGCTGGCGGGAATGCAGAATGGTACCGCCACTTTGGAAGACAGTATGGCAGTTTCTTACAAAGCTAAACATACTCTTACCATGTGATCCAGCAATCATGCTTCACCAAGAATTTACCCAAAGGAGCTGAAAACTTATGTCCACACAGAAATCTACACATGAAAGTTTATAACAGCTTTATTCATAATTGCCAAAACTTAGAGGCAACCAAGATGTCCTTCAGTAGGCGAATGGATCAAGAAACCGTCTTACATTCAGACAATAGAATATTATTCATTGCTTAAAAAGAAATGAGCTATCAAGCCATGAAAACACATGGAGGAAACTTAAATGCATATTACTAAGTGAAAGAAGCCAATCTGAAAAGACTGCATACTGCATGATTCCAACTATAATATATGGCATTGTGGAAATGGCAAAAGTATGGAGACAATAAGTAGATCTGTGTTGCCAGGGGTTAGATGGAAGGGAAGGATGAATAGGCAGGGCACAGAGGATTTTTAGTGCAGTGAAACTACTCCATATAATACTATGACAGTTGATACATGTCCAAACCCATAGAATGTACAACACCAAGCGTGAGTCATAATATAAACTGTGGGCTTTGGGTGATAATGATGTGTCAGTGTTGGTTCATCAGCTGTAACAAATGTACCACTCTGGGGGATGCTGGTAATGGGTGAGGCTATGCATGTGTCGAGGCAGAGGGTATATGGGAACTGTTTATATTTTCAACTCAATTTTGCTGTGAACTTAAAACTGCCCTAAAAAATAAAGTCTATTAAAATCAGCAAAGGACAGGATCAGGCCAGAGAAAATATGCTAACCTTCAACCATAATTAAGAAATACAAAACATTTAAAATCTCATTTTCACCTGTCAAATTAGCAAATAAAAATGTTTGATAGTGTATCAGCGTTTACAGCCTCCAGGTTTGGTGATTCACTAAAAGGACTCAGAGGAATCAGCATATAGTTGCATTCATAGGTAAGATTTATTACAGTGAAAGGATGCAAAGCAAAATCAGCCAGGGAAAGCGTGCATGGAGAAAAGATGAGAGGAAACCAGAAGCGAGCTTCCAGGGTCCTCTCTGTGAGGAGTTTTGCAGCCTACGCTTAACTCCTCCAGCAAAGAGCTGCAGCAACACGGGCAAGGCATTGTCTACTTGGGAAAGCTCACTAGAGACTCAGTGCCCCCAAGCTTTTATTGGCAGTTGATCACATAGGCACCCTCAACCTGGCATGTACAAAAATTCCAAACTACCAGAGGGAAAGCAACTATTCACCATAAATCACATTGTTTAGGCAAACAAATTAGGCACAGAGAGCCACTTTATCATTTAGAGAAAATTTTATATCAATGTAGGGAACTGTTTACCAGGTAAGTTCCCAGATGCCAGCCAAAGGCCAGTCCTGCAAACAGACCTTGTATGGATAGAAGTCTGAGATTTGCTTGCTATTTTATCAACAGTAGTATTTAATATTAAAGAAATTGGGGAAAGAGTTGCTCTTATACAGTTTTGGTGGGGGCAGAAATAGGTACAAATACCTGAAAAATAATGTTATAATACGTGTCAAAATTAAAAATACACGTTCCTTTGGCAGTGATTTTATTCCTGGAGATGTTTTCTAAAATATATTTGTGTAAATATGTGTACATCTCTCATTGTAGCATGATTTGTTACAGAAAAGCAATCTAAATCCAACCAATAAAGGACTACTTAAATCATGGTGCTTCCACGTGTGGAATGCCACGTAGTTATTACCAAATGAGATACGTATCTCAATCAATGCAGGCTGCTATAACAGAGTATCATAGACTAGGTGGCTTATAAACAACAGAAAAATTTTTTTTCTCACAGTTCTGGAGACTGAGAAGTCCAAAATCAAGGCATCAGCAAATCTGGTGTCTGGTAAGGGCCCTCTTCCAGGTTGCAGACTGCTCACTTCTCACTGTATCTTCTCATGGCAGAAAGAGGGGAAGAGAGCTCTCTCTAGGGTTCCTTTGTAAGTGCACGAATCCCATTCATGAGAGCTCTACCCTCATGATTACCTCTGAAAGGTCCCACCTCCTAATAGCATCACACTGAGAGTTAAGGTTTTCAACATACGAATTTTGGGGGCACACAAACATTCAGTCCATTGCAGTATGTGACTTCTAATTAAACATAAGGGAGTAAAGGTAGTTTTATTTTAATTCACTGCCTTGAAATTAGCCAGAAACACCAATAAAGGAAATAATCGCTTCTATTTACAGTAAAAAAAAAAAAGAAAAGAAAAGAAAGAAAGAAAGTATCCACGTGAAAAATCCAGATCTAAAGGACGGAGGAATCTAGGACTTGAGGTGGGGAGATTCCTTTAAAGTAATTAGGGTCCAATCCAGGAAGATCCGTTCAAGAATCTTTTCCTTGGGATATCTCAGTCTTGGGAGGTGGGCATGGACCATCCACAGAGGTGATGGGAAAAGTCCCTTAGGATCCAGTTCCTCACCCTAGAACCACAGGGGAAGTATAGCTGGAGGAACAGAACATAACTCCCCTCATCTCTTGGCTGAGTTAAGTTGTCAAAAGTGAAGTGGAGAAGAAGGGGATAGAGGCGGCAGACATTTCTAGGTTGCAGCAAGCATAGCTTTAAGGCTTGTAAGATGTAAGGGTTTGCTATAAGCCACCCTCACATCTGGAAAGCTTTTAGCTGTCCCAGCTCACCAATTCCTGAAATAAAGACCTGACTATGCATTTCAAAGTCACATGTTTGAGGAATAACTATGAAATCTGCTATATATAATACAAGAAGTATTTAGTGGAAATAGAGCCTACTTTTGAAAATACCTTCCTTTTGAACACGCACTGTTTTGTTGTATTGTCTGACAAATGCAGTTAGTTGTAACTATAAATCTAATGGAAGCATTGCCAAGAAGTGTGGAAAATTCAGCCCAGTAAATTCATGAGGGAGTAAGAATTAGAATTTAAAACAGATTTCTGTTGGCTAAGACAAAAAAAAAGTAGCTTTATCCAGCTTCCAGATAACTCCGTGAATCAGACATTTTAGGCACAAATATGTAAGGATAAAAAACAACTGGGTCCATAAACATAGTCAACTCATCTTTGACAAAGAAGCAAAAGCCATACAATGGAGCAATGATAGTCTCTTCAACAAATGGTGCTGGAACAACTGAATATCCACGTGCAAAAAAAAAGAATCTAGACATAGACCTTACACTCTTCACAAAAATTAACTCAGCCTCCAGCAACCAAGATGTCCTTCAGTAGGTGAATGGATAAAGAAACTGTGTTTACATTCAGACAATGAAATATTATTCAGTGCTAAAAAGAAATAAGCTATGAAGCCATGAAAACACATGGAGGAAGCTTAAATGCATATTACAAAGTGAAAGAAGCCAATCTGAAAAGGCTACTTACTGTGTGATTCCAACTACATATGTGATATTCTGGAAAAGGCAAAACTATGGAGACAGTAAAAAGATCAGTGTTGCCAGGGATTAGATAGGAGGAAGAGATGAATAGGGAAGGTTTTTAAGGCAGTGAAAGTACTGTGTATGATATCATACTGATGGATAAATGCCGTTGTACTTTCATTCAAACTCAGAATGCACAACCCCAAGAGTGAACCGTAATGTAAACTATGGACTTTGAGTGATTATGATGTGTCAAAGTAGGTTCATCCTTGGTGAAAAATGTACCTTTCTAGTGAGTAATGTTGGTAATGGGGGAAGCTGTGCACGTGTGAGGGCAGGGAGTACATGGAAAATCTCTGTGCCTTCCTCTCAATTTTGTTGTAAAACTAAAAGTGCTCTAAAATAAATAATCTTTTTAAAAAACTGGGTAATACATGAAGAGGAAAATAATCTAGTAACTCCTAGAAGCACTGACAAATTGGAGTACTTTTCTCTCATTTTGTTATCAATTTTCTTTTTTTTTTAGTCTGTATATAAATTCAATCAACATTTCAAATAGTAATGAATCATGCTCAAGTGACTTTCTGATTTTTTTTCCTAAACTTATGCTTTTTTGACATACCCTCTAAACTTCAGACTTAAATCTGTTGAATAGGAAATTGTATTTCTTCTCAACACAGTCTCTCTCTTTATGCCTGATTTCTATTTTACTCTAGGATACTTGTTGTTAACTACTCCATCCTTCTCTTTTCGGCTTGCCCTCTAGAATGGTCATATAAAAGTTCAATATAAAGCTACTGGCTTTACAACAGTCTGAAAATTTCGCTCAGTCAACAAGAGGGGAATTTAAGTAATGGATAATTATGAGAAATAAGTACTCAGTAAGAATAGGGAAACCTGTGCACTCATGGCTCCACAACATTGAACAAGTAATTTAAACTTTCTGGGACTCAGTTTTTTTTTTCACCCATAAACCATATGTGTGTATGGCAATGGGCAGTGATGAGTGAAAGAAGGAGGGATCTTAAAAATTCTCTAAAGGCCTTCCAAGTTTTGTGATTCCAATGAACCTTGAACCAAAACCATACCTGAAATTGTCATATATATAAAAAGTCATATATATTTTTCTTGGCACAAAGTTAATTTTCAACGTGTTCCACAAATCAGTTCATTGTGAAACATGGAAATGAATGTATATGCAGTGACTGTAGAATGAGACCACTCTCCTGGTCTTGAAAGTAACTGCAAGATTTTTCCTCAGTTGATGCGCTGCATGGTTCCTGAGGGCCCATTCCCAGGATATGACTGTGAATCAGTGAAACTGCAAATCTTATCCTGACCTTACCAAAAAGAAGGGAGTAAATTGCCCACTTCTTAAAGTAATATTGACTAGTTTTAGGTTATTCAGAATCCATTTATAAAATTACTACTTCTCATGCATAAATAGCAGGCTTTTAGATTAAAAACTTTCTGTAATATCCCCAGTGTCGATTTGCCTGCCAGATACTCACCAGCATTTCTCAGGTGCTTGCCTCAGCTGCTTTCTGGCCACATCTGACTAAAGAAGTAGTTAATATGCCCACATTCTTTTGTAGATAATATATGGCTGACCAGAAAACCTTTACTTTTCTCAAAATGTAGAACTAACTGGGCATATATTATATTTACCCTTAGAGAGTCACTCGCAGACCTTCTGGATCCTGCGTATGTGCCCGGAGGCTGATCTGTGAGCAGCACATTAATAAGCCTTCCCAGTTCTCTTCTTCCTGGTTGGGCTCTACCCATGGGAGGCAGCAGCAGTCTATCAGAAGGTGGGAAGAGAGGGGTGTTGGGGTATTCATTCTGTCTTCCGGGGTCAGCAGTGCCTGAGTTCCTCTAACAAAAGGCTTCAGCCCCTGCCCAGCAGCCCTCTCCGACTGCTCTGCATCTAGCTCAGTGCTGCTAAAATCCTTTTCTTGGTCCCTTTGTCACCTTGGGGTGATAAATTTCCCATAGTTGCTAGCCCCAGAGTTTTTCACCATCCCTTGGCGATATAACACTGCCCTTGCTGTTGCTGTTGTTAATAATCCTTTTATTAAACTCTTCTGAATTAACCCATGTGAGTTTGTAATTTGTTTTCTGCTAACCTTGACATATACTAGAGTACAATATTAGAGCCAGAGAACTACTACTGTGTCATTGCTGGTTTACTTACCCCCATTCAACTAAGACAGTGCCTAGCCTCCAGTAAATGTTTGTCAAAGGCTTAAAATTTAAGAGAGTGTTTGGTCTTGGAACTTGAGCCTTTTAGTGAATAATATGGAGTCAAGTAAGGCCAATGGGAAAATGGAAATTTCTGTAGATTCTGAAGAAAGTAACCAAAATATGTAAATAACTCAAGAGAGATAAGTCATATTCAACTAAGAGAAGATAGAATATATAGAATGTAGAATATAGGTATTAGACCATTCAGGTGACACCACTTAGAATATATTTCAATATTATTGTGCCTGGTTAACACCAAACGATTGCTGTTGCATAATTAGATAAAATATATATTCTATAGAGTATAGGAAATGTACCATTCCTAATACTGTAAACGTATTCCAATATTTTCTGAGCGTTAGCTTAATCTTTAGTCCATTTATTAGCATTTTTAGTTATACTGTAAGCATATTATTTCTGTTTTTACATCTTGAAGCCACTAAGCTACTTAGTCATAACTATCAATTAATTGGTGTTGATGACAGCAAACTAAAAGGCTAATATTGTCAATATCCACCTATAAACTTATACCAAATTCAAAAATATCAGTGTGACCCTCAGAGTCACTTGCCCCATCCTAAGGTACCACTGTCTCATCATACCTAGGATATCTTCACCTCTCCTACATCTGTGTCTGTTGCCTCCCAGGAGTATTTTTGGTTTAGATGATGATCCTATCATGGGACAATTAAAAGGAAATTCTTAGGTAGCTTTTAAAATATGTTTAACTTACAGGAAAGCATTTAGGGCCGGGGCTAACCTTAAGCCACAGTGTAGATATCAATGCCTAATGTTCCTTCACATTAACTTTAAAGTCCATTCCAACTGCCTCATTTTTTCCTCAGAGCTTTATTAATATCTCCCATTTGACTGTTCTAAGTTTAGCTTTTTTCCTTGAGCTGGTGTGAGAGCATGTTTCCTTGAGAAACTTCCTTGAGCGGAAACTTCCTTAAGCAGCCTGGCCACTGACTGGGCAGTGACCTTGCATCTCCTTGGCAGCAATTTTGATCTCATCCATTGTTCTCTTTTATTTGCTGGAATTCTACCAGCTTTATATGGGTAGTACTGAATCTCTGTCTGACTGGAACATAACAAGAAGAATTTCAATGGGAGGAAATACTTTCAAAAGGAAAAAAAATCTATGTGGGATAAGGATTTTAATAAATCATTAATGCATTATTTGTATAACCTAATTAAGAATATGCTCACTCTTAGAATCTACTAATACATTGTGTTAGTAACTTCAGGTGTTTTGTCTTATTTCTTCCTTATAATTGTTACTTATATATTGGGCATTATTTTAGGCCTCTTCTCACACTTTCACCTTACTGTGTTCTTTATTGTTCTAATTTTGTATCATTTTATTATAGGTCGATTATCCAGTTTTTTTCTCCAAAGTTTTTTTGACAGATATTTTTTTCTCTATTTAGTATAGATATGTGCTTATTGCTACTACATTTTAAAAGAATGTGAAAATTTGTTTGGGTAGTATTTACCAGGATAGCAGTTGAATTGTAAATGAACAAAATAACTGCTGTGCTTAATACAAGAAGCCATTGTACTTTGAAGATCTTGGAATGTTGGTACAGTCATGTACAGTGTAGAGAGCTGGAACAAACAAAGCATGTTTTTGATTAAAAAAATAAATTTTGACTGATACATTTTGGATTTTATATAGGGTTTCACAAAGTTTATCAAAAATGCAGTTCTCTGGCAGGTTCGTGTCTATCAGGGACCCTGTATAGTAAAATTTAAAAAGAAATAGGTGAATTAAATTATGGTAGACATTGTATAGTTTCAGCTCTGTGGAAAGCATTGTTCCTGCACTTGATATCTTTAATTCTATGCATGAGAAACAAGGAGAAAAAAAAGTGAAAAAAAAAAGTAAAATCGCTTTAAATTATTCTAACTCCATGTAGACCCAGAAAGTTTTTGTCCTTTATGAGTTGTATAATATATATAGTTCATAGTTGGTAAAAATACTTGATGGAAAGATAAATCTAAGGTAAAATGACTAAAGTTTTCAAGAGAAAGCTGCATCTGTATTGACTAGAATAATTTGATGAGGCAACAGAATTTGACCAAGTTCCCCAAAATTGATCGTATTTACCTACGTGTGGTGTGATGGGGAAAGTGAGCATTCCAAGTCAAACAGATAGTAAGGCAAAGAAATTTGAAGGTTTTTCCAGTAAGCAGGGACAGAATTATGTTAACAAACAGGAATGGCATGCAGAATGAATTGGAGGGCCCAGATTTTAGAGTATGGGCAGCCAGGGCTTAGGTCATATTTATAATCTAAGAATGGGGTGAGGAATACCTGGATCAAGGTATCCGTGCTGGGAATATTGAGGTCAAACAGACAATACAGAATCAATTTAGGAGGAAATTCAATCTTGGCAATTTCCATTGAAAAGTTTGTATCTTTGATCTCTGCTTGCTATGAGCCTCTAGTTTCCGCAGCTGTGACCAATAAATGACAAAACGCTAGGATAGTTGGGTTAGCTAAAATGGAACACTGGCAAGTAGTAGAAACAGAAAGAAAAGAAGTTGCCTTTCCTATTTTGGTGGTCAGCTATTTCATGCTCCTCAAATAATATATAGACTTTAAACTGGCCATTTTATTTGGGGTCCCACTTACATAATAGATCATAGCCAAGGATGCTGTGGGATGATGCCAAAGCACTGAAGCTGATCCCTGACTGTCCCTGTGGATAAATTTTCATGATGATGATAACTAAGGTTTTCTTCTACTCTTTGTTAAACATGTCCACGTATGTCACTTTTGAGCCTTATAATTATGTGTGCTAGCCAAACTCTACACTCCCCAGGCTTTACCCTTTCAAAAAAGAAAAGAAAGGGATGTGAAAGAGGTTTCTTTTTAATAATCGCTTCATTCTACTCACTCCCCACCACGAAGTCTGCCCAAGTCTGCGACGGGGTGTGGCTTAGCTTTTTTCTTCTAGATTATGAATAAGGAAGAAGGACTCCTAATCAAGGCGTAGTAGATTAGTGGGGGGATGGGAATAGGGCCCAACTAGCAGGAGGCAAGAGAGGCTCCCAAGGCACAAAACTTAGGGATTCACTCACTCCCCGGGGCCTGCCAGTGCCTCCTTCAGTTTTGCTCCATAGGCTCTTAGCCTGACTTAGCCTCACCCTGGGTCAGAAGAGCAGTGAGTTGGCCGATGGTCTGAGGACTCACATGTCCTCTCTTCCAAAGGCTGTTCATCTTCTGCATCTATATAAGTCCCTATTGTATGCTTAACCTTTTATTTGAAAAATAAGTTTTTATATCACTGACCTTGATTATCTCTACCTTCTAACTTAGACATTCCAAGAATCTGTCAGTATTTTAGGGAGGTGCAAGGAACTGTGAAGTTTGAACAGGTGTAAAATTATGAATTACTTTTTCTTTGAGCCGAAATGTCTCCCTCTGTGGAAGTCCCTTTGACTCTATTCTTCATTTGTGCCTTTATTCTCTTCTGTATTTAAGTAGATATATTATCTAAAGCCTTTCTAAGCAGTACCCATGCAACGGCATTTTGGAGACTTTGGCTACTCAGTCTAAATTCCATCTGGCTTTTATATTATTCCTCTATGGTTACTGGTTATTTAACCTAACAGACTCATATAATGTATTCATAATAATACATGACTCTTCACTTTGTTATTAGAAAGGAATAATGAGGGGAACAATGTTAGGTGTTCAGACAGACTAATAGAGAGAAGTTAAGATACATGAGTCTTTGGTGGCCCTTTTAAAGGTAGCACCTTTCTCTTTTGGTTAGTTTGAGAAGAGGATGTAGTGTCCCCATCTGCTAGGTGCTTAGAAACTTAACTCGTATTAGACACTCAAGGAATAGTTTCATGGAAAAAAAAGAAATCATTTTATGCAACTGATGTAATTGACAGAACACCAGCATCAAACTTAGACTGTCTGGATTTAAGTCAGAATCCTACCGTTTATTTTTTAATTCCAAAATGGGGATAACATTCCTGCATTATATATGTGTTAGGATTTTTGTGAGGATATAAAAAAAAAACTACGTGTGTAAAATTGCTGTGTAAATTGATGTGGCTGAGAAAAATTTGAATTTTTATTAAGAGTAAAGTATGGCTTTAAAATAATTAGATGGTAAAGATCATTGAAAACAAAAAAAGAACACAGCCCTTTCCTTCTTAGGTTCATGAAATCCCTTTCAAAAGGGCAGAGTTGCATTACATAAGAGGATGTCTCATGACGTCTAATGATTTTGCAAAGTAACAAACACCTTTTTCACATCTTTGTATCTTTAATATGATAGGATAAGACCAATATTAATATGGTAATATTTACTTTGTCAGTATACACATTTTACTATGAATATGTTTTTCTGCTAAGCTCACAGAATCTTGGGTTCCACTCACACAATACAGAACTATTTTAAATTCTAGAAGGATCCAGAATATCATTAGTAAGATATTATCTTTAGCTACATCCTACTAAGCATAAAATAAAACTATTTTTTGTAAAAGTTATACTATTATGGATAGTTATACTATAAATGATATTTAAAGATAATTTTTATGTGACTTGTGATATTCAACAAATGTTATATAAATCTGTGATAGCTAATGTCATTGACTATTTTGATATTCAAATAAATCAGAGATTTCCCTGAAGAATTACTGCATCACAGATTTCCTCTGAAAAATCATTTATTGACTTAACATTTCTTAACTATTTCATCCTTAATTGTTTCCTAGCTTATAAGACAGTACATTCAACACAAAGCTAGATGTAAAGAGACTTCATTTATATATTTGTATCGTTAAATGTCAGGGGTTAATGTCTACAGCAACCCCTCCATAGAGACAGAATTCTGTGACTTAGTTCAGAACAATGTGGGGTTTTCTACACAATACAGGTAAATCAAGGAAAGAAAAGTAAGATAAAACAAATCTGCAATTAAATAATTAAAATATGAAAATGAGGATTGTGTTGGAAATTGTGAAGAAATTGTTACTAAAGGGATGTCATAATTAGAATCATATAAAGTTTATATCTTGGCAGAAAGAAAGAAGGGGTAATAAAGAGCAAAAAGGAATCAATGGAAGGGTTGAAGTGAATCAAAGCTAGTTTTAATTGAATTTGTCATAATTTGGATGATGCACTGTTGAGTGAAACACATAATGGATCATGTTAAGTTTGAAAACTGTAAATCAGACTAGGAAACACTGTGAAGTCATCATGAATGATGCATATGCTCTGCTGTGGCATCTTAATTTTAGAATTGCAAATTTGATTTCTGGAACTGTTTGCATTAGAACAACCAAAGCAGAGTGTTGTGAAATAAATCAATTTGAAAAGAAAATATTCCCTAATGTGATTTGTGGAGTTTCTTGGTAAGAGTACCCTGGTGACATACTTTTGCATAGCTTCATTCTCTCTCATACTTTCATTATGAAGCTGACAGTCTAGAGCCCAGGGGAGCCAGAGGAGCAAGTGAAGCTGAGAATAGGTTGGAAGTAGGGGCAGGGGTTGAGAGTAGGTTCTGTTTTGTTGGTATGGTCAGAGCTGTATAATCCATAGCGAGCGTTTATTGCTTGCCAGGGACATTTGCTGAGAATGGGTGATGGAAAAGTACAGGTTGAATGAACAGTAATGATGAAAAAGGTCTAGTTCTATCTTCTTGAGCCTAAATGAAGTGCCTCAGTTGTGCTAGATTAATTTGCTTTTGATAATAAGAACATGTTTTATATCATTTGTATGCAGTATTTTGTCAAGTAGAATGTGAACTACTTGAGACTGTCTTTTGATTCTTGTTCCCTATCCCTCTACTGTGAGAGGACTTTGAGGAGGTGCTCAGTGCTTGACAGCTACCAAAGGATGAGGGGGTGTAATCATTAACACCTAGTAAATGCAACCCCTGAAACTGCATACATTGTTCTGCATGGATCGTCTCTATTAGAAATGACCACGTTGGCAATGTCACTTTTAAAAGTTAGAATTTTAGATATGTCTTATACCTGTAATTTCCTTATATGCATTGCATTTATTATTTCATTAGTAGACAAATGCATGATAGTACTTCTATATGTAAATTAAATACATTAATCTAGGACAGTAACCTTAATACCATAGGTATATCATTGATTAAAAAAAAAAAATTCTGGTGAATTTTGTCCAGAAACTTTTTAAGAGGGAAGATGGGTAAAAAGAAAATTGTAGACTTCTAAAAAATGCTAAAGAAAAACTGCTAATAGTACAACATACTTCAATAAAAGAAAATGATTGTTGAGCACTTATTGGGATTACAACTTTAAGGTATGTGTAGAAGGAAGGTATGAAGAAAAATAGAATTGTTAATTACTTAGATAACTAGTTTTTATTGAGAAGAATCATCACGTAACTGATCATATGTTTGTCAACCCCATGGTTTGCTTTTACCAACTTACTCTCTGGATTTGAGAGAGAAGTAAACCGGATGTTCAGAAAGTGTTGCACCAGACTAGAACCTCGCTCTAGGTTAGAGGTGAGTACTACCTGATAGGGGTGTGCAGTGTCAGCAATTTTCACTTATACAAAGGTGGAAATGATGTGATTTTGGCACAAATAGAATATTATAAAGTTGTCACATTATTCTAGGAAGAGAACAGAGTTAAATATTAATTATACAGTCAGAAATTCATGAATATTTAAACTGACTCACAAATTAGGATCACTTGATACTCCTGTGTCCTTGTGCCTTTCTCCATATCCCCTACGGCTTTGAAAGTACAGATTGTAAAGAATAAAATTGTTCTCTACTCGTATGGCTATTTTAATTTAAAAGTCTAGATAAAGCACACAAATCATATCAAAATTTATCTTTGAAACTTAGTTGTTAATACCTAGATATGGTGGCAAAAATCATAGTTTAATCACTTATGAGCATTTGTTGCAGTTGTCAATATTATAAAATTACATTGAAATTTACATCTCAAAGCTTTGAAAATCCAGTACATTTCAGTAACAGTAAATGGAACCAGTTTCTTTTTGTTTCTTATTTGCTTACCATGTTTCCTTGCTGTGTGCCCTCTAGCTCATAAATATTACATGATATAATTATTTTTTAAAATTAGTTTTATTACTCTTCATACACAATGGAAACAAACTTATTTCTCTGTTTATGTAAATAATATTATCTTTAAACTGAGAACAATGTATTAGAATATAAAGAAAAAGTAAAAGCCACCTAGAATCTAACCACCCTGAAATAACCACCGTTAGTGTTTTGGTGCCTATGCATCACATTATGTATCTATAGTGTATCAGGTAATTTTACATAAATTTATTGTTATTCCCCTTCTTGAATCATATTAACACATCAAACACATCCCATTCCCCCATGAAGTGTTATGTTAACAAGCTATATTCATATGAACCTGCACATATTGATTATACATATGCATGCAAATGCACAGCTAACTTATTTTGCTCATTTTAAAAAAATAGATCATATTGTATACATTTTTGTGTCCTATTTTTTGCTAAATAAAACCTCACAGAAACCCTTCCAATTGATACAGAATAGTTCTAATCCATTGTTTTTAAATTCTTAAGCTCCCTGTTGACGGGGTTAACTTTATTTCTGGTTTACGACTACCAGGAACCAGCCTGCATTAAATATCCTCATATAAATTTCCATGTGAATTGGTATTTTTATTTATATAGGGCATATTCCCAGGTGTAGTATTGCTGGGTCAAATTTTATTTTAAAAGATATTTCTAGATGCTTTCTGAAAAGGTGGTAACATCTAACATTTGCATTCCCAGTGTTTGAGATTACTCTTTTCCTCTCATTCCTCTAATCAAAAGCTCTGAATTATTGCCAGTCTCATGCCTATCAAGTGACATAGCATTATTATTTGAATTTTCATATCCCTGGGTAGCAAACCTGAGCATTTTATCATTCGTATATGGACTTTTGAGTTTCCTCTTCTGTGCATCTGTGTATATAATAAACAAAAGATATGTATTTTTTCTCTTTTATGTGTTTTGTTCTTATCAGTTTATAGTAACTCATGTTATTTTATGGTAACTAAGTCTCCATAATATTCATTAAATTTTTTTCAAATTCACAAATCTGCTGACTAGCACAAAGTTTAAATTTTTAAAACATCAGATATGTATTTTTTTCTTTTACAGCTTCTACATTTTCAGTTGAGGTTAAGGTGGCCTTCCTAGTTATAGGTTACAAATTTAGTCTCCTAGATTTTCTTGTAAGACATATTGTGTTGTTTTAATTTTAAATTTACATTATTTCTCTCTGGACTTTATTTTGTGTATGTACGTGCAACATAGGGCTTCCTTTTTAAAATTTTCTTTCCTCTGGACATCTGGCTTTGCTGGCACCATTTTAAAAGGTCCTATCTTCTTCATTTACTTGACCTATCAATACCTCAGATTTTTCAGATTCTAATTCTGGATTCTCTATACTATATGACTGATCTCTTTTTCTTCTCCTGTTCAATAGCATGTACATTTTTCTCTAGGGAATATATAATGTATTTTCCCATATTTGGAATGGCAGGTGTGCTCCTTCCTACTTCTTTTTAATGATTTTCTAGCTATTCTAACACTGAAGTCTTTATATCTAATTACAGGACAAACCATGTTGTGATTTTAACTGGAATAATTTATATTTGAATATAATTATAAACTACCAGCAAGACTGTATTATGGTTTTCTGTATCTTCTGCTCTTATATTGTGTATCATCTTTTAAAATAATACATTATAATTTTTATATCAATTTTGAATATTTCTGGCTGTCTTTATTCCTAAATATTTTATAGGTGATTTTTCCTCTTGCAAATATAAATAGAATTTTTAAAATATTTCCATGTCTAGGTGCTTATTACAAGGGTAAAGCTGTTGACTTTTATGTCTTTAACTTATATCCATCCACATTGCCAATTCTCTTTTTAACTCCAAAAATGTTTTATTAGAGTCTCTTATGTTTTCATAGTACACAGTGGTAGCATTAACAAAAGAAATTTCTCTCTCATCTTTTCCAGTGTTTATGTCAATTATTTTATTTGCATGATGTTTTTGCTTGGGTGAACAAAGCAGTTTCAACTGTAACAGTGATCAATAACGATTTGTTCCCTGGGGGCTTTATTTAAGTTCACTGAAATAATTATTTTTAATTATTAGTACAGAAGAAGAAAATATGTGAACTAAATCAAGGCATTAACTAGTTATATGGTATTTCAGTTCTCTTATCTTCAGAAGTTCTGCAAATAGAAAACCTCAAATTTATTCTGTGCTTTAGATTGAAATTAGTATACTATAATAAAAATAATTAGAGATGAAAAGCCTTGTAACATTGACTGTGTTACACAGTCTATGTAAATTGAATCCTGTCTAAGGAAGTGCACAGTGTTACTAGTTAGAGTTTATGTTCCAGTAATTCCCACTGGAGCCCGGAGCTGGCAGTGAGACTTATGGTCTTCAAATACAGTAATATGTGTTCTACCTCTCTGATTGCTAATTGAAGAGACTCTTGATACTGGCGGTTTTCAATTAACTCTAGACCTTAAATAGCCTATTACTTAAAGAAGAGTAGTTAAGTATTGAAACAAAACATTGTGGTTAATTTACCTTTATCCTAGTTCACTTCCGAATTAGACCAGACATTAACATCTAACAAAAGGTAAGTTTAAAGTAACAACAAAGGAATTGGTGATTGTTGATAATCTATGATAAATAGAATGCTAAGTAGTGTGAACTTTTAATGTCATTTGCCAACCATAAAAGTGTTAGAAATTTATTTCAGGTCTCTTTTAGCATTCATATAATGTAGTTATAATCTGTCTACTTCCAATAAGGATTTGGGGGTGGTTTACAATAATAAAGCAAAATGAATTAACAAATGAATGATATATACATATGTAAATGCAATTAGTGAAAGAGGACGGGAAGGAAGATATATGAAGTTTTAAAATCACGTTTGTAGGTTAGCTGTAGCAATTGGAAACAGAAGTTAGATCGATATACCTGGGCAACTAGTAGAAAGAAATGAAGCCTGATTCTTATTTAATATGTGTCTGTGTACATGTGTGTGTTGTGTGCATACTGGTTTCCTCTGTCAGCTGCTGGTGAATTTTGGAGCGCAAGTTTATATAACAGTTGTATAAAGCAGTTCAAGAGGGGTCAAGATACTATGGACCAGATAGAATGTTGCTTTTGGCTAGAGGAAATCTCGGGTTCCATAGAATGTCTTGCTTGAGTATATCTGCTTGAACGGATTGCAGTTATTTTGCAAAGCACTGATACACGGTCACTGTCAGTTCTAAAAATATTGCTTATGTTATCTATTCAGCAACTTTTTTTCTGAGTCTCCTTGAAGAATAAGATGATAATTACCTTTAAAAAATAAAAACATTTAGCCCGCCCTAGGCGTGCCGACCCGCCAGCCCCCTGAGTGCTTCCTGACCCCCAGGCGTACTCCATGGCCGTGAGCATGTAGTCGGTGGGCTGCATCTTTGGGGAGCTGCTGACTCAGAAGCCGCTGTTCCCTGGGAAGTCAGAAATCGATCAGATCAACAAAGTGTTCAACAATCTGGGGACCCCCAATGAGAAAGTCTTGCCCGCTACAAAGACATCCCCAACGTCAAGTAGACGACCTTCACCGAGTACTCGTATAACAACCTTCGCAAGCGCTTCGGGGCTCTGCTTTCAGACCAAGGCTTCGACCTCATGAAAAAGTTTCTGACCTGCTTCCCTGGACGGCGGGTCAACGCAAAGGACGGCCTCAAGCATGAGTATTTACGTGAGACCCCCCTTCCCATAGACCCCTCCATGTTCCCCACGTGGCCCGCCAAGAGGGAACAGCAAAGTGTGAAGCAGGGCACCAGCCCCCAGTGGGAAGGCTGGGCTACTGCCAGCTGGGTGAGGACAACCTGAAGGAGGCGGGCTTCCGCCTCGCGACCACGAACCAGGGGGCCTGGGTCCCGGGCCCAGGCTTCAGCCTCTAGTTCTGAGGCTCAGAGCCGACCCCGGACCCACTCTGTGGAGCGCCGCCCGCCGAGGCCCAGCTGGGACTGCGGCAGATGCTGGAGGCGGCGTCTGGGTCCAGATCCCGGTCAGGGCCTGGCCACGGGGCTGTCGTGGACGCGACCTCAAGTCTAGTCGGACTGCTGTTCTCATGGGGTTTTCCACGTTTTCTTTTTATTTTATCTTGGCTTGTAAATTTGTAGAATTAAATCACATTTTTCTTGTTGTGGGAATAAAAAATAAAAACATTTAAATGGGGCTTCCCTGGTGGCACAGTGGTTGAGAGTCCGCCTGCCGATGCAGGGAACACGGGTTCTTGCCCCGGTCCGGGAGGATCCCACGTGCCGCGGAGTGGCTGGGACCGTGAGCCATGGCCCCTGAGCCTGCGCGTCCAGAGCCTGTGCTCCACAACGGGAGAGGCCACAACAGTGAGAGGCCCGTGTACCGCAAAAAAAAAAAACAACAAAAAACGAAAAAAACATTTAAATGAATGATGGCGTCAGAGAATAAAAATCAATCTGAGAATTCACAACCTTCTTCTGCTCATTTTACTATTTAATATTTTCCCCTTTGCCTATTTTCTCTTAGGATAAAAAAGAAAGAAGTTGCAGGGTTGTATTATCTCGAGAAAAGCAATTAGAGCAAAAGAAGAACTAGACTTTTCAGGGCACTGTGGGCTACGGTGAAACCTTGGGGAGAGCTAAGGAGGGAATGGCCCAAGTGAGAATGATAGAGCCTTTGGAACCAAGAGGGAAGGGTTGAAATAATTTAACAGTGAGCCACTTCCTGAGATTTAAGTGAATAAGAGAAAACCAGCAGTTTAATCACGGCTGCTGGGAAGCACATTTTAAAGACTCCTTTTAATGTGTTAGAGAAATTGAGAAAAGACTGAATTTCAACTTTGGCTCTGCTTTTTAAAGATCATACTTGGATGAGATAAGGCAATGCTCTCCAAAAATTTATTTCTGCCTCTCTAGGTAGCCTTGGATCAAAATTGTCAGACCATATTGTTGTTTACAGGACACGTCCCTTAATCTGTTACTGGTTTTCCCATATACGTCCTCTGGACTTACAATAAAATTTATAAAATTATAAAATTTGTATGTCCAACTTCGTGGGAAGAACGAGATGAAATCAGAACACCAGTCAAATAATTCTAGGTGTGTTTTGTGATGATGCATTTTCCTTTTAAAAGCGGAGAAATTGAGAAGTGGGACAACTTCATGAAGGTAGGAGTAGCAAATGTGTCAAAAGTTATGGAGACTAGTAATGATGTTGAAAATCTGCTTATACTGGTGCAGAGATACATATAAAAAGTGGAGTATTAGGGGAGGGGCAGGGGTAGGCTGTGACGAGGTGAGAGAGTGGCATGGACATATATACACTACCAAGCGTAAAGTGGATAGCTAGTAGGAAGCAGCCGCGTTAGCACAGGGAGATCAGCTAGGTGGTTTGTGACCACCTAGAGGGGTGGGATAGGGAGGGTGGGAGGGAGGGAGATGAAGGAGGGAAGAGAAATGGGAACATGTGTATATGTATAACTGATTCACTTTGTTATAAAGCAGAAACTAACACACCATTGTAAAGCAACTATACTCCAATAAAGATGTTAAAAAAAAAGTGGAGTATTAAAAGGTTTTTCCTAGATTTACTGTGTAGAAGCAGGGAATTATATTCAATATCTTGTAATAACCTATAATGGAATATAATCTGAAAAAAAGATTTTATCTATTTAAAATTTTTGTATATAACAAAGAAAGTATCACAAATCAGTGAAATAAGGAAAATGTATTCAATAAACAGTACTGTGACACTAGTAATGTATAAGAATTTAGCAACAGAAAATCATTTTTAAAAATAAATTTAAAACCTTACTGTACACAGTACAATAAAATGAATACTAGTGAGATATTTTTAAAATGTTGAATAATGGAGGAAAAGAGAAGAAAACAAATAAATATTATCTAATTTGTGGATGATTTCCTCCATTAAAGTAATTAAAATAATGGAGGAAATCACAGAGGTCAAAATTATATAATGTGGTGGATAAAATACACTGGGTGAGACCAGACAAATCTGGATTAAATCAGTGGTCTTCTGCTTATTTCAGACAGACTACATTTACCATAATTGCACATTACGTTTAGAAGCTGGCAACAGAAAGATAGCCGAAAGAAAAATATATACTCTCCAGCTAAAGAGGGGATGAAGCTAAAAAATTGAAAGCTACTTATAAATAATAGAAATTGAGTACGTTATAAATGAAAATACATAATTTGGTATTTGGCCAAAACAGTAATTACAGACGTAAGTGAATTTATTAGAAAACTAGTATACTGTTCAGTTATCTTATCTGCAAATAAGAGACTCCATAACAGCTCGTTTAAAAGCAGAAAGGAGTTTATTATTGGCAATGCCCAGAGTGCAGAATTCCAGAGAGAGCCAGGGAAACAAGCTTTGAAGCCACATGGCCAGAAAAAGTACAGCTGGGAGAATTACCCAGTCCCACCAGGGGAGAGCGCCAACAGAGGTCCCATGTCTTACTCACCACTCCCCATTCAGCACCCCTAAAGCCAGAAGCGGCACACTAGCTGGTGAAGAATAGCCAGACGTTTGTGACTGCTTGCCTTCTTCTCAGGATGATCTCATTCCTTACGTTGCCTGAAGTAGTGTTCATATCTTTTCCAAGTTGCATACAGTTGCATTTACTTATCTAGGCCACATGTGTAACCCAAGCTTCAAGGGAGCCAGGATACCTGGTCTTCATCCTTCCAGTCTCTGATGTACACAAAGACACGCTCCAAGGATGCTGGAGTAGAGTGAAGTGAGATAGTCTGTGCTATTTGCCTTGGTGGGTCATCCCCTTTTTTGGATGCTCAATATTTATAATACTTTGATTCCATTCTAATATTTCAAATATCAGTAGTAACAGCAACATGCTGTTGAAATTGAACTAGCCCTTTTACAGAGGAAAATATGTTCACCTTCTCTCCAGATTCTAAATATTCACTAAATTCCATCCCTTGAAGATATTTATTTCTCTAAACCAACTACAGTCAAAATTTAGATAAATCTGTATCATGATATTATCCACCACCAGCATGCCCTATATAAAATAGAAAGGACAATAGGGAGAAAAAATGAATATGATTAATATAAATGAAAACATATATACGTAATAGAATAAGAAAGAAAAGTTAGCCCGATACTAGTTTCTGTAATTGTTACAAGACTATAGCTGTGATGCGTAACTTAGTTCTTTCAGTGTGTATTCAGTTTTCCTTTCACCTTCACCTCGAATTGCAGCTGTTCAGGATCCTTTATCTAGTGGAATGACCCAAACCTTGCATTCCCTGTTGGTTTGAGATTGGTAGATCTGCCTTCATAACACTAAACATGGCAGTACCAGGAGGCACCCCCATTGTGAAGCAGCACCTCCACTTGCCTGTGATGATTACAGGACGAATCACCACACCAACTAAGAAACTCCTCCTTTTTTTGCTGCTTGATTTAGTGGCATGAAGAACCAAAAACAGCCTGTTGTTTGCATCAGCTTCCAAATCACTGGATATAATCTCCTAGTGGAAGCATTCATCATTTGGAAGCCAAAACCTCTTTAGCAGGATGTCCAAAGTCCTGCAAACCAAAATTTTTTCAAGTGTATCATTAGATGTAACTTATTCTACCCTTTGGTTCCCAGAAATATGTATATTGCCTCTGAAAAAAATAGCACTGTATATTTGCTGCTGGTTCAGGTAAAATATCCC
Organism: Delphinapterus leucas; assembly: GCF_059928025.1. NCBI lineage: Eukaryota > Metazoa > Chordata > Mammalia > Artiodactyla > Monodontidae > Delphinapterus > Delphinapterus leucas. Next base: position 64,611,694 of record NC_143137.1, on the reverse strand, counting down.
AACTTCACCAGCTCTTTTTTCTCAGATGGCACCTTAACCGAAATATCTTTTGACTATTCTATCTTTCCATAGGGCCAGTTACTTCTGGATGATGAGGGTACGTGTTAAGACCAGTGGATTCCATTATGATCATTTCACTGCTTTCATTCATTTGCTGTGTTTCATGTATTGCTTCGATTCAGGAAGTTTAAAGCCCAGTAAATAATGTTACAATATTATTAAATCTATCAGTGTATCATATATGATTAAAAATACAGTGTATAGTAGCTTTTCTGAACAAATAAGGAGATTTAATGCCTAGCAAACCATTAAATCAATGATATGGTTATTATTAATATCAATGAAATTGATCATTAATATGTATTACTGTGTAAACATTTAATGCACAGTAACTGTTTCCAAAAGTAATAGGTCTCCTGCCTGAGTACACTGCTATCCATTAATGTTAGAATTAATATACTATGAAGAATAGCCTTAGTAATCAGTTATCATAGGATATGTAGTATGATAAAATAACATATTGTTGTCAGTTCTTCCTCCTAAAATTAACATCTATATATTTAAAAGTGCCCTCTGCATATATTTAATACATTGCCTTCATCCACTAAAATAAAAATTGGATTCATTTCTTTTATTGCTCATTAAATGTTGATTTAGATAGATCTTCCCTAACACTTGAAATAGACTTGCAATAAAAGAAAACTGTATTTTAACTGAAAAAATATCTTTCCAAGTTCTCATAGTTTTGACAGATATGTACAAGTCAGGTTGATAGATGAGGTTCTTTCACATCTGTGGTTATTATTGTCCAGATCAGACTTCCATTTATAACTCAAAACCCTCTATGTCTTATAACATGTCAAATAGGTATTTAAACAGAGAACTACCCTCTCCTTTTTATTAATCTCCCTTAAGCATTCTCTTCCACGTAAACTCTGTAATTCAACAAAAGAACTTCCTACCATTACAGAGAAATAATTTTGAGATTATGAGATACATATATTGGAACATAGCGAAAAAATGATGAGATAAAAATATAGCTAATAATAGGTACTTTTCCATTAAGTTGAACAAATATACTAGCAGGAGTTCCATATAGTTATAATGACTTTTCATTTTTCCTGTTTATTGCAATATACCTAAAGATGTTGATTATTAAGTCCTATTTCTGAATGTCTTGGTTTCTTCCTGAGCCTTTTGAAGAATGCATTATGGAAAGGCAAATAGAATTATCTTCTTTTAAAAGATTTAGCTTTCCCATTTTTCTCAGTGTAGAAAGAACTAAGCAAACTGTTTCCTTCATCCTACATACTCCATATTTCAAGAATTTATTAAAGAGTTTTTGAGTAGTGGGTGGGAGATTTTAAAGTACCATTTCTCAAGAAGCCTTTGTATCTTCCAATTTAAAGTCTCGTCTCCAGTTTTAACACGTATAAAGTACCCTTTACTACCTTCACCTGCTGCATTGACAATGATTTTTTTTCTTGTTTGGTTGTTTCCATCATGTAGTTTATAAATTGAGTATATGTTATATACTGAGTAGATATACTCAGTATTTGCCTCAATACTGGGTTTTTGCCTCAATACCGAGTATCGAGGCAAAATAATCAAATGAATAAATAAGGCTACAATATTTGAGGAAGAATAAAGTCCAATAGGGGAGAAAATAGTATCACACGTGCAGAAATTAGAGGTGAACAAGAGACAGTAAATAATCAAATGTCTGTTTCTGTGTCAGAGGAGATAACAGGTTTAGGTTAAGTGAAAGTTTATGTAACTTCCAGAGAAGAAAGTTAATACTGAAAGTTTGATTCAAATATTTATGTTTATCCATCTCATCTTTGCCATCATCTTCATATCTAACATTTGTAAGAATTCACCATTTTCAAGTAGTTTACTCACATGATTCTCACAACTATGTTATAAAATAGAAAAGCCAAATGCTGCTGTCCCTAATTTAGAGACTCAGAAAAGATCAGTGATTTGCTGAAGATCATGTTGCAAAGAAAATACAAGAGTGCAGGCCTTTCATTCTCCCCAGGCCAATTCTCTTCTTTTCTGCCACTCATTAAAAAGACAAAAAATGGCACCAGAACACTTAATTAAACAAAATTAAACTTTAGCCTTCAGTATTAAATAAAAAACCCCAAAACCAAAAAACATAAATAAGCTTCTCTGCATGAACTGGGGGTGAGAATCCAGGAGTCCCTCTCACTAAAGTCCTTTTAGCCTCCCTTCCTAAGGCCACACCACGCTATCCTGATGGGTGTTCACCTAGAGCCCCCCTCAGCTCTTCCAGACCTGGTCTCTTTCTAGGTAGCTCTTTACGAGTTGAGCAGCAATAATATTTAGGAACCCTTCCCTGTGTGAAGCAGAATTTCTCCCTTGATGTAAATTTTACCTGCTCTGAACCAGTTCATTTCTCTTTGTCAATCCTGATGATTCACTATTCTTAGAGACCAGCTCTGCTACTTTGTCCCAGGGATTACTACTCAAGTAAGTCTCCTCAATTCTGAGTATGTCATTTGTTAATCTAAATTAATATTTTAAATTTCTGCCTTTTAAATTCAGTACTGAATAAAAATATCATGGGCTTGAGTAGCTGTTTGAAAAATTAAAATAGCCACAGAGAACTAGGAGCTAGAAAGAAGTGGAAGAATGCAGTCAGTGTGCTGTGTCTCCACATCTGTGAGAAAATGACAGGGATCATGTGAAAACCTTGAAAAGTCAGGAGAAATGGCTCCAGCTGGATCAAGTGGACTCTAAGCCAGCCACTGTGGGTTCTTGAGAAGATGATAAATTGGATAAATATAAAGTTGTCAGGTCATTATGACAGGGCATTGTGGGACGTTGTATGCAGGGGCAGATTAAAGAAAAATGGCGGTTTATCCTTTTACTCCTGACACAGGACAAGGAATACTTGGCTCAGTACGATAAGAGTGGAAATGGACATCAGAGGATGATCTGAAAAGATGTCCTATATAACAATTTGTGATAGCTTTTTGCTCATTAGCATAAGGCAGAGTTGACAGTGAAGAATCAGGAGGTTTGGGAAAGATATGCAGCATGTCAATTTGAGGGGAAGATGTTGAATTCGGTTTGAGAGCCGTTCTATTTGAGGTAAATAGAAATATGTCCATAGTTATTCTAGTTGAGCATGGTTATGGGTGTTCATCTAAGAGAGTGAAAGTTCAGAGAAAAGAGAAAAAGGCCAGAGAAATATCCTAGAAATGGTGATCAAAAGCAGGAAAAGTGGTATTTTTAGAAAAACTGCATTATGTTTTTCTTACAGTTTTATGAATTATGAATTAGATTTTATGGTTAGGTTCTATACTAATTTCAATAGAGTAATCACTGGGACCTTCAGATTGTCCACGCAGTGGGGAGTTAGCCAGGTCAGGTGAATGTTGATGGAATCCAGTGTCTATATAGAAAAGAATTTACGATCATTATCACTGCCCCAAAGCTTTCTTGCCTTTAACTTTTATCCCTTAACTGGGATATATTAGACTAATTCTCTCTCTCTTTCGTTAATCATAAAATTATGACAGTTAATCAGTGTTTGAATTGATACTTAGTAATTTTCCTTCTAAATAATTGATACATGTTATTCTGATTTATAAGAAAAAAATATATTTGTTTATTCAGATGACCAGAACTTATTTCTTATGTATATTTGGTCTTCATCCAGGGTTTCTGGCTCACAGCTCTCAAACCCTTGGAATTTCCTCAGTGTAGAGAGTGATAAAGGTGTCTTTGTTAATAGATGACTTTTGGAGAGCACCTAAGGCTAGGGGCTGTCAGTGAAGGCTACCTGTGATTAAAGGGTTGGAACTTCCAATCCCACCCCCCTGCCTCCCAGAAGAGGAGAAGGGCTGGAGGTTGAACCAGTTGCCAATGGCCAATGATTTAACCAATCATGCCTCCATAAAAACCCAAAGGAACGGGGTTTGGAGTGTTTCTGGGTTGGTGAACAAGTGGAGGTACAGATGGAGTGACCTGCCTGGTAAGGGCATGAAGCTCCACACCCTCCCCCATACCTTGCCCTATGCATGTCTTCTGTCCAGCTTGTCCTGAGTTATATCCTTCTATAATCAATGGCTCATCTGGTGAGTAAAATGTTTTTACTCTGCGTTCTGTGAGCCCCTCTAGCAACTTAATCAAACCTGAGGAGGGGGTTCTTGGGAACCTGTGGTTTATGGCCAGTCCATCAGAAGTAAAGGAAACAACCTGGATTTGTGACTGGCATCTGAAGTGAGAGGATGGGGACAGTCTTGTAGGACTGAACCCTTAGCCTTTGGAATCTGACGCTATCTCTGGGTAGATAGCGTCAGAATTAAGTTGAATTCTTGGACACCCAGCTGGCATCCAAGAATTGCTCGTTGATGCTGCACACGCCCTCCCCCACCACACACACACATCCGAAATTGGGTGCAGAATCCAAAATAATGCCAAAATATCCTTGTGGCTATGTTTCCATTCTCTTTTTCTTTAGTTTGAGCTTGAAAACAGAGACAAAAATTCCTTAATGCTGAAGAATGCCTTTAATGAAAAGAACTGCCCAAATCAATCATTGCCATGTGACACCATTTTAGAAGTCTGTTAGGTTGTTCTCACCCTGTCTCATAAAGCTATCTGGAGTTTTCACTTGGGGTGGCTTTGGGATTGTGCCATGAATCTTCACTGCGTTTGCCGGCTGGAATAGTATGGGTGATAAGGAAGCAGCTGCATGCAAGCATTCACTGTGTGAAAGGATAGAAAATGTATGCACTGGCCCTCCCAGGGAGGCCTCACTGCTATAGCAGTTTACCCCATTACCAAATACTTGCAGCGGTGATACCCTCGCATTCAGCTGCTGACCAGCAGCGTGGCCCTCAGCTTTAATAGGGAGCATATGATCCCTCCAGCTGGCAGGTGACGCCATTTGGCAGTGTTCCCAGCAGCTCAACAAAAGGTTTTCAAATATCAAAGCAAGCAGAAAGACCTCTGCCTTTGTAAGGAAAGTAATTTGACTGTGCATGCGTTTTGCTTCCATAAGAATTATTGCTTCTAACTTGCCGAATTCTGTGAAGGAAAGGGCACACTTAGAAATGAAATTAGCTCGGAAAATGTGTAAACTGTTCATTCAAATGGATAAATAAGTGCAAAATTAGAGGAAATCGAAGTCTGTGCTTAGAAAAGGAATGCCTTTTGAACATAGCTAAAGGTGGGAAAAGTATTTTTAAAACATCTGGACTCTCAATTTCCAATTAATTGTAACATTTAAAATAAATGGTTTGAAGACCATTTTTAGAGCATAATTAAGAAATATTTTGTGAATATGTATGTGTGCTATGATTTTTCACTAATTTTTGCCAGTTCCCAGTTCTGAAAAATTCAAGACAGAAATAAGACAATCTTATAGATAGGATCTTGCATAGTATTCTGTGTTATGTACGCACCATAATTTATTTATTTAAACTTTCCATTATTTATAGCCGTTTATGTTGCTTCCATACGTTTGTAACTACAAATGTGATAAATGTCCTTACAATATATAATTGTGGGGGAAAAAAAGGAATACAATTTGAACGTAGTTAGAGGTGGGAAAAGTATTTTTTTAAAGATTCAATCTGAAAACACAAACCAATAAGAATTTAGATTGGTTAGATTATGAAGACTTAAGAGTTCAATTTTACTGAAGAAAGGGACTTTAGAGGTCTTTTAGGAAAATGTAATTTCATCGTATGGAAAAGCTACATGGTAGAAGAATTGCTACCTGATCAGAGTCATGCATCTCAAGAGTGGCAGTTTAGAAATGACTTGGGTCTCTTGACTATGAGTACAGCATTCATCAATTTCTATCTTGTTACAAACTGGGGACTCAGACAACTGAGCAATCCTCTTGGTCCATACATTTTTTTCCACTGGAAAAGCAAACAGTAGATCAGTAGGAAAAATAAATATACATTTGAATATTCTTATATTAACCTCTGAATATAATTTTAAATTTAAATTGTTTGTATGTAAGCATAAGAAATGGGACTTACAGACATGACTGTCAGTTGGCTGATGGCTGTCTTGTAAATGTGAAAAATGCATCTGCCTCAAAAAGCATGTCATTTTTTTCTCAAATAGTCAGTAGAGTTACGCTAATACTCTGTATATGGTTTAAGTTTCATACCCTTATATTTTCTTTACCATATTTTTAATTGAAGTATAGTTAATTTACAATGTTGTGTTAGTTTCAGATGTACAGCAAAGTGATTTGGTTTATATATATATATATATATATATTCTTTATCAGACTCTTGTCCATTATAGGTTATTACAAGATATTGAATATAGTTCCCTGTGCTATACAGTAGGACCTTGTTGTTTATCTATTTTATGTATAGTAATGTGTATATGTTAATCCCAAACTCCTAGTTTCTCTCTCACGCCACTCCCCACTACCCCTTTTGGTAACCATAAGTTTATTTTCTATGTCTGTGGGTCTATTTCTGTTTTGTAAACAAGTTCATTTGTATCAACTTTTTTAAATTTTACATATAAATGATATCATATGATATTTGTCTTTCTTGTGTCTGATTTACCTCACCTAGTATGATAATCTCTACATCCATCCATGTTGCTGCAAGTGGCATTATTTCACTTTTTCATGGCTGAGTAACATTCCATTGTGTATAGACACCACATCTTCTTTATCCATTCATCTGTCAGTGGACACTTAGATCGCTTCCATGTCTTGGCTATTGTAAATAGTGCTGCTGTGAACATTGTCCATAGCTTCATATTTTGCAGGCCAGGATAGGGACAACCACTTTCATTCTTGGAACAAATTATGTAATCAAATTAAATACATGACCATGCTGCCCTAACAGAGTATACAAGCCTACAAATATATTTTGCTTTATACCAACAAAATGAATATTTTCATCTACTCTGAACACGATATTACATTTGTTCTTATTACAAAACTTGGGGATGCTTGTTAATATTATGAAAAGATTTCAGATATTATCCTTTGTGTAGAAAATCCTCCTGTAACATGAATAGTGTTATTGAATTCATTTGCATCTTTACAGGAAGAAAACATGTCCTTTCATTCAATAACAATATTATAAGTGCTTATTGTAGGCTAATTCTAAAGGAACTAAGAAAGATATATTGCTATGGATCTTGTTTATAAATGTTGTAAGTGCCAAAATGACTTATATTTCTGAAAAGTCATATGAGCTTATTACAGTCCATAGGCCTCATGAACGAGCTAGGCGTTGAGCTGGGATTGAGGGGTACCACATATTGGCTGGCCCATCAATCATGCCACTCTGGTGGCAGAGTAGTGCTTCTCAGGCTACCTACAGGGAAGGATCAGATTTTGCTTGCTGGTTTTCCCTTTCATTTTTGTTCAATTTCCTACTGATCCAGTAACACGGTCCTACATAGTCTAGCATGTAGCTCACACTGTATGCCTCTCACCATGGAATTCATCATTAGCAAAACTGGCCTGTGCCCTGTTCACAGGATTGCATCTACTGGTCATGTGCTTAGGTGTTGCAAACTTCAACTTGCTGTAACAGTGCCTCAGTACTTAGTTTCAATTCCTGTGCTTAGCTCATTGCATACCCCTAACAATCAGTTGCCCTCCTCCATGGACCACATTTTGACTACTGCTGCTCTAGTGGGGTTTTCCCTATACTATAAAGGCAGAAAACTAAACCATACTTCCCAAAGTCGCTTGCAGCCAGGTCTCTGGATGTGATTTAGATTCCAGCAGTGTGCTAGAGCTGGGCGTAGATTCTGAACTCAGGTCAGGAGGAAGAGAGAAAAGCACCCATTTCACAGGGAAGCTTGTGCCAGAAGTGTGGCTTCCTGCAGCCACAAAAGCAGCTGTATAGGTCAGAGAAATGGCTATGTGATTCTGAGGGCTGCAGCTGTCCTTAGAAGCCGCCTTCTTCAGCCTATCCAGTTATTTTATAAACCACCTAATATCTGGTAATAAATCACATTTTGTGTGATCTACTCAGTTTCTGTTGTCTGCAGGAAGAAAGGCTATACTGTTGAAGATTGATTAGCCAACTGTAAATAGTGGATGGCTTCTATTTTTTGAGTAGTCGAGAGAGTTAGCTCTCCACCAGTGGTCTCAAATTTCAGTGTGCTTATGGATCACCTGAGAATGTAGTTAAAATACAGATTCTGACTCAGTAGTGTAACCTGGGCGTCTGAGACTCTGGACGTCTAACAGGCTCCCAGTTAATGGCCATGGTGTTGGTCCACAGACCAAACTTTTAGTAGCAAAATTCTAGGTCAGACTAAGCCTTCAGGAATAACTTCCACCTCCAGAGCTCCTGACTACAGATGTTAGGCTTCAGCAAGATAATGAGAAACTATTCTGATCCCTTTTACTACTTTCCCTGGATTAGAAACAGTGGGCCTGTGGTGATTTCCAAGCATAACTACTATGACTTCTTTTTTCTCTTTTGCCTTATTAGAACAAAAAGAGAGAAAGGTTTTTTTTCATATATCGATATCTATTTATCTATCTATCAGTAAAGAGGAGACACGAGAAAGAAGGGATTAAACAAGTCGGTTCTAAGCAAAGAGACTTCAAATGGGGGATTTACAGATGTCACTTTTGGGCCACCTCAATGCATATATTCAACCTACCTATTTGTAAGGGATACACATTTTATTTTTAACATCTTTTCTGGAGTATAATTGCTTTACAATGGTGTGTTAGTTTCTGCTTTATAACAAAGTGAATCAGCTATACATACACATATATCGCCGTATCTCCTCCCTCTTGTGTCTCCCTCCCACCCTCCCTATCCCACCCCTCTAGGTGGTCACAGAGCACCGAGCTGATCTCCCTGTGCTATGCGGCTGCTTCCCACTAGCTATTTTACATTTGGTAGTATATGTCCATACCACTAGGGACACACATTTCTTGCCAATAACTTATGACATTGTATTTTCAGTCTACTATTTCATCTGCTTTCCGTGAGAAGGAAAAATTGTTAGATGGTGCTATTTGGGGAGGGATGGTTCAGGCCACATTTTGAGACCTTTCCTGAGCTTCAGCCATACCACCTAGGTCCTGAGTGAGTTCGCTTCACAGAGACACAGAAGAGAGACGGGAGATGGGATTCCACATGGCAAATAGTGTAGACAAAAGTGGGTAGATAGAAGCAGGCCACTGTTATCTGGAGACAGTAAGGAGACTGCACAGAATTGCAGGCTACTGGGGAGGAAGACTAAAAATTAATTTTGGCCGAGTGACCAGAGAGAGGGCCGTGGAAGCAGTGACAGATTATAGAGAGCTTCAATTACCAGAAAGTAAAGTTTGGATTTGATCTTAAGGAAATGAGAGTCCTGGAAAGTTTCTATTTAAGAAGCTAAAAATGATAATGGTATTTTGGGAGGCTAATTAGGCTACCTTCAGAAAGAAGGTATATTTTGTCAGGTGTTATGATTATTAAATGGACTACAGAAGTAATTTTAGGAAAAAAGATTTGAAACAGCACTTTATTTTTGTGTAGTATAACTTAAATTATCAAAAAAGAAACAAAATGTAATCTACAGTTTACTAGTTTTAACCTTGCCCTAAAATAAAAAATGTTAAATATATTGGATAATCAGAGTTTAAAAGTAACTGTCAAAAGTTTGTGCTCTGTTAACTTTTAAAATAAAGTCTCTTTAAAGACAAATATTAAAGTTTGCTCTCCATTTGTTTTTTCTTTTCTTTTTTATTTATTTTTAACATCGTTATTGGAGTATAATTGCTTTACAATGGTGTGTTAGTTTCTGCTTTATAGCAAAGTGAATCAGTTATACATATACATATGTCCCCATATCTCTTCCCTCTTGCGTCTCCCTCCCTTCCACCCTCCCTATCCCACCCCTCTAGGTGGTCACAAAGCACCGAGCTGATCTCCTTGTGCTATGCGGCTGCTTCCCACTAGCTATCGATTTTATGTTTGGTAGTGTATATATGTCCATGCCACTCTCTCACTTTGTCCCAGCTTACCCTTCCCCCTCTCCATGTCACCAAGTCCATTCTCTTGTAGGTCTGCATCTTTATTCCCGTCTTGCCCCTAGGTTCTTCATGACCACTTTTTTTTTTTTTTTAGATTCCATATGTATGTGTTAGCATACGGTATTTGTTTTTCTCTTTCTGACTCACTTCACCCTGTATGACAGGCTCTAGATCCATCCACCTAACTACAAGTAACTCAATGTCGTTTCTTTTTATGGCTGAGTAATATTCCATTGTATGTATGTGCCACATCTTCTTTATCCAATCATCTGTTGATGGACACTTAGGTTGCTTCCATGTCCTGTCTATTGTAAATAGAGCTGCAATGAGCATTGTGGTACATGACTCTTTTTGAATTACGGTTTTCTCAGGGTATATGCCCAGTAGTGGGATTGCTGGGTCATATGGTAGCTCTATTTTCAGTTTTTTAAGGAACCTCCATACTGTTCTCCATAGTGGCTGTATCAATTTACATTCCCACCAACAGTGCAAGAGGGTTCCCTTTTCTCCACACCCTCTCCAGCATTTATTGTCTGTAGATTTTTTGATGATGGCCATTCTGACCAGTGTGAGATGATAGCTCATTGTAGTTTTGATTTACATTTCTCTAATGATTAATGATGTTGAGCATTCTTTCATATGTTTGTTGGCAATCTGTATATCCTCTATATCTTCTTTGGAGAAAGGTCTGTTTAGGTCTTCTGCCCATTTTTGGATTGGGTTGTTTGTTTTTCTGATGCTGAGCTACATGAGCTCCTTGTAAATTTTGGAGATTAATCCTTTGTCAGTTGCTTCATTTGCAAATATTTTCTCCCATTCTGTCTTTTCGTCTTGTTTACGGTTTCCTTTGCTGTGCAAAAACTTTTACATTTCATTAGGTCCCATTTGTTTATTTTTGGGTTTTCTTCCATTTCTCTAGGAGGTTGCTGTGATTTATGTCATAGAGAGTTCTGCCTGTGTTTTCCTCCGAGAGTTTGATAGTGTCTGGCCTTACATTTAGGTCTTTAATCCATTTTGAGCTTATTTTTGTCTATGGTGTTAAGGAGTTTTCTAATTTCATTCTTTTACATGTACCTGTCCAGTTTTCCCAGCACCACTTATTGAGGAGACTGACTTTTCTCCATTGTATGTTCTTGCCTCCTTTATCAAAGGTAAGGTGACTATATGAGCATGAGTTTATCTCTGGGCTTTCCATCCTGTTCCATTGATCTATATTTCTGTTTTTGTGCCAGTACTCTACTGTTTTGACTACTGTAGCTTTGTAGTATAGTCTGAAGTCAGGGAGCCTGATTCCTCCAGCTCCTTTTATCGTTCTCAAGATTGCTTTGGCTATTCGGGGTCTTTTGTGTTTCCATACAAATTGTGAAAATTTTTGTTCTAGTTCTGTGAAAAATGCCAGTGGTGGTTTGATAGGGGTTGCAATGAATCTGTAGATTGCTTTGTGTAGTAGCGTGATTTTCTCAATGTTGATTCTTCCAATCCAAGAACATGGTATATGTCTCCATCTATTTGTATCATCTTTAATTTCTTTCATCAGTGTCTTATAATTTTCTGCATAGAGGTCTATTTTCTCCTTAGGTAGGTTTATTCCTAGGTATTTTATTCTTTTTGTTGCAGTGGTAACTGAAAGTGTTTTCTTAATTTCACTTTCAGATTTTTCATCATTAATGTATAGGAATGCAAGAGATTTCTGTGCATTAATTTTGTATCCTGCAACTTTACCAAATTCATTGATTAACTCTAGTAGTTTTCTAGTAGCATCTTTAGGATTCTCTATGTATAGCATCATGTCATCTGCAAACAGTGACAGCTTTACTTCTTTTCTGATTTGGATTTCTTTTATTTCTTTTTCTTCTCTGATTGCTGTGGCTAAAACTTCCAAAACTACGTTGAATAATAGTGGTGAGAGTGGGCAACCTTGTTTTGTTCCTGATCTTAGTGGAAATGGTTTCAGTTTTTCACCATTGAGGACAATGTTGGCTGTGGATTTGTCATATATGACCCTTATTATGTTGAGGAAAGTTCCCTCTATGCCTACTTCTGGAGGGTTTATATCATAAATGGGTGTTAAATTTTGTCAGAAGCTTTCTCTGAATCTATTGAGATGATCCTATGGTTTTTCTCCTTCGATTTGTTAATATGGTGTATCACGTTGATTGATTTGCGTATACTGAAGAATCATTGCATTCCTGGGATAAACCCCACTTGATCATGGTGCATGATCCTTTCAATGTGCTGTTGGATTCTATTTGCTAGTATTTTGTTGAGGATTTTTGCATCTGTGTTCATCAGTGATATTGGCCTGTAGTTTTCTTTCTTTGTGACATCTTTGTCTGGTTTTCATATCAGGGTGATGGTGGCGTCATAGAATGAGATTGGGCGTGTTCTTCCTTCTGCTATATTTTGAAAGAGTTTGAGAAGGATAGGTGTTAGCTCTTCTCTAAATGTTTGATAGAATTTGCCTGTGAAGCCATCTGGTCCTGGACTTTTGTTTGTTGGAAGAGTTTTAATCACAGTTTCAATTTCAGTGCTTGTGATTAGTCTGTTCATATTTTCTATTTCTTCCTGATTCAGTTTTGGAAGGTTGTTCATTTCTAAGAATTTGTCCATTTCTTCCAGGTTGTCCATTTTATTGGCATAGAGTTGCTCGCAGTAATCTCTCATGATCCTTTGTATTTCTGCAGTGTCAGTTGTTACTTCTCCTTTTTCATTTCTAATTCTATTGATTTGAGTTTTCTCCCTTTTTTTTTTTTCTCCCTTTTTTTTCTTGTTGAGTCTGGCTAATGGTTTATCAATTTTGTTTATCTTCTCAAAGAACCAGCTTTTAGTTTTATTGATCTTTGCTATCATTTCCTTCATCTCTTTTTCATTTATTTCTGATCTGATCTTTATGATTTTTTTCCTTCTTCTAACTTTGGGGTTTTTTTGTTCTTCTTTCTCTATTGCTTTAAGTGTAAGGTTAGGTTGTTTATTTGAGATGTTTCTTGTCTCTTAAGGTAGGATTGTATTGCTATGAAATTCCCTCTTAGAGCTAATTTTGCTGCATCCCATAGGTTTTGGGTCATCATGTTGTCATTGTCATTTGTTTCTAGGTATTTTTTTATTTCCTCTTTGATTTCTTCAGTGATCACTTCGTTATTAAGTAGTGTATTGTTTAGCCTCCATGTGTTTGTATTTTTTACAGATATTTTCCTGTAATTGATATCTAGTCTCATAGCATTGTGGTCGGAAAAGATACTTGATACTATTTCAGTTTTCTTAAATTTACCAAGGTTTGATTTGTGACCCAAGATATGATCTATCCTGGAGAATGTTCCATGAGCACTTGAGAAGAAAGTGTATTCTGTTGTTTTTGGATGGAATGTCCTATAAATATCAATTAATTCTATCTTGTTTAATGTATCATATAAAGCTTGTGTTTCCTTAATTATTTTCATTTTAGATGATCTGTCCATTGGTGAAAGTTGGGTGTGAAAGTCCCCTGCTATGATTGTGTTACTGTCGATTTCCCCCTTTTGGGCTGTTAGTATTTGCTTTATGTATTGAGGTGCTCCTATGTTGGGTGCATAAATATTTACAACTGTTATATCTTCTTCTTGGATTGATCCCTTGATCATTATGTAGTGTCCTTTTGTGTCTCTTGTAACAGTCTTTATTTTAAAGTCTATTTTCTCTGATATGAGAATTGCTACTCCAGCTTTCTTTTGATTTCCATTTGTATGGAATATCTTTTTCCATCCCCTCACTTTCAGTTTGTATGTGTCCCTAGGTCTGAAGTGGGTCTCTTGTAGATAGCATATACATGGGTCTTGTTTTTGTATCCATTCAGCCAGTCTATGTCTTTGGTTGGAGCATTTAATCCATTTACATTTAAGGTAATTATCGCTATATATGTTCCTATTACCATTTTCTTAATTGTTTTGGGTTTGTTATTGTAGGTCTTTTCCTTCTCTTGTGTTTCCTGCCTCTGCCTAGTGAAGTTCCTTTAGCATTTGTTATAAAGCTGGTTTGGTGGTGCTGAATTCTTTTAGCTTTTCCTTGTCTGTAAAGGTTTTAAATGCTCCATCAAATCTGAATGAGATCCTTGCTGGGTAGAGTAATCTTGGTTGTAGGTTCTTCTCCTTCATCACTTTAAATATGTCCTGCCACTCCCTTCTGACTTGCAGAGTTTCTGCTAAAAGATCAGCTGTTAACTTTATGGGGATTCTCTTGTGTGTTGTTTTGTTGTTTTTCCCTTGCTGCTTTTAATATGTTTTCTTTGTATTTAATTTTTAATAGTTTGATTAATATGTGTGTTGGCATGTTTCTCCTTGGATTTATCCTGTATGGGACTCTCTGTGCTTCTGGGACTTGATTAACTATTTCCTTTCCCATATTAGGGATGTTTTCAACTATAATCTCTTCAAATATTTTCTCAGTTCCTTTATTTTTCTCTTCTTCTTCTGGGACCCCTATAATTCGAATGTTGGTGCCTTGGTCTCTGAGACTGTCCTCAATTCTTTTCATGCTTTTCTGTTTATTCTGCTCTGTGGTGGTTATTTCCACTATTTTATCTTCCAGGTCACTCATCCGTTCTTCTGCCTCAGTTATTCTGCTTCTGATCCCTTCTAGAGAATTTTTAATTTCATTTATTGTATTGTTCATCATTGTTTGTTTTCTCTTTACTTCTTCTAGGTCCTTATTAAACATTTCTTGAATTTTCTGCATGCTATTTGCAAGATTTTGGATCATCTTTACTATCATTCTGAATTCTTTTTCAGGTAGACTGCCTATTTCCTCTTCATTTGTTAGGCCTGGTGGGTTTTTACCTTGCTCCTTCATCTGCTGTGTGTTTTTCTGTCTTCTCATTTTCCTTATCTTACTGTTTTTGGGGTCTCCTTTTTGCAGGCTGCAGGTTCGTAGTTCCTGTTGTTTTCGGTGTCTGTCGCCAGTGGCTAAGTTTGGTTCAGTGGGTTGTGTAGGCTTCCTGGTGGAGGGGACTAGTGCCTGTGTTCTGGTGGATGAGGCTGGATCTTGTTTTTCTGGTGGGCAGGTCCATGTCTGGTGGTGTGTTTTGGAGTGCCTGTGGCCTTATTATGATTTTAGGCAGCCTCTCTGCTAATGGGTGGGGTTGTGTTCCTGTCTTGCTAGTTGTTTGGCATAGGGTTTCCAGCACTGTAGCTTGCTGGTCCTTGAGTGGAGCTGGGTCTTGGCGTTGAGATGGAGATCTCTGGGAGATTTTTGCCGTTTCATATTACGTGGAGCTGGGTGCTGTCTAGTGGACCAATGTTCTGAACTTGGCTCTCCCACCTCAGAGGCACAGCCCTGACACCTGGCTGGAGCATCAAGAGCCTGTCATCCACATGGCTCAGAATAAAAGGGAGAAAAAAAGAAAGAATGAAAGAAAAAGATAAAATAAAATAAAATAGTTATTAAAATAAAAAATAATTATCAAAAAAATTTTTTAAGTAATAAAAGAATGAAAGAAAGAAGAGAGCAACCAAACCAAAAAACAAATCCAGCAATGATAACAAGCTCTAAAAAGTATACTAAAAAAAGAAGAAAAAAAAGAACAGAACGCTAGGACAAATGGTAAAAGCAAAGCTATACAGACAAAATCACACACAGAAGCATACACATACACACTCACAAAAAGAGAAGAAGGGAAAAATATATATGTATCGTTGCTCCCAAAGTCCACCTCCTCAATATGGGATGATTCGTTGTCTATTCAGGTATTCCACAGATGCAGGTACATCAAGTTAATTGTGGAGATTTAATCTGCTGCTTCTGAGGCTGCTGGGAGAGATTCCCCTTTCTCTTCTTTGTTCTCACAGCTCCCGGGGTTCAGCTTTGGATTTGGCCCCGCCTCTGCGTGTAGGTCGCCTGAGGGTGTCTGTTGTTCGCTCAGGCAGGACGGGGTTAAAGGAGCCGCTGATTGGGGGGCTCTGGCTCACTCAGGCCTGGGGGAGGGAGGGGTACGGATGTGGGGCGAGCCTGTGGCGGCAGAGGCCGGCATGACATTGCACCAACCTGAGGCACGCTGTGCGTTCTCCCGGGGAAGTTGTCCCTGGATCCCGGGACCCTGGCAGTGGCGGGCTGCACAGGCTCCCCAGAAGGGGGTTGTGGATAGTGACCTGAGCTCGCACACAGGCTTCTTGGTGGCTGCAGCAGCAGCCTTAGCGTCTCATGCCCGTCTCTGGGGTCCACTAACCCCTTCAGGCTGTGTTCATGCAGCCAACCCCAGTCCTCTCCCTGGGATCTGACCTCCGAAGCCCGAGCCTCGACTCCCAGCCCCACCTGCCCCGGCGGGTGAGCAGACCAGCCTCTCGGGCTGGTGTGTGCCGGTGGGCACCGATCCTCTGTGCGGGAATCTCTCCGCTTTGCCCTCCGCACCCCTGTTGCTGCGCTCTCCTCCGCGGCTCCGAAACTGCCCCCGCTCCGCCACCTGCAGTCTCCTCCTGAGAAGGGGCTTCCTAGTGCGTGGAAACCTTTCCTCCTTCACAGCTCCCTCCCACTGGTGCAGGTCCTGTCCCTATTCTTTTGTCTCTGTTTTTTCTTTTGCCCTACCCAGGTATGTGGGGAGTTGCTTGCCTTTTGGGAGGTCTGAGGTCTTCTGCCAGCGTTCAGTAGGTGTTCTGTAGGAGTTGTTCCACACGTAGATGTATTTCTGATGTATTTGTGGGGAGGAAGGTGATCTCCGTGTCTTACTCTTCCGCCATCTTGAAGCTCCTGCTCTCCACTTTTTCATTTTTTTTTTTAGTCTGATTCCTCTGTGTCTGATACAAGGTGATTAAGTAATATCTGCTTTTGTCTCAAAGCCAAACTTCTGTTCTATCAGTCTTAGCCATCTGGACTATCCTGAATGTACCACATAAATGAAAAGGGAACTGTCACAGTGACCATCACATCTTCTACCAGGCTGCCCTTGCAGAAGCGCAGCCTACGCCTTTGACCTCCAGAGGGGCATGTTCTCAGGAAAACCATAATGAACCAAAATGGATAGTTCCCCTAAGCTCTCTAGTGTCACCTTTTTGCATGGCCAGAATAAAGGAGAAAATGGTTGAGGGTGGCAGCTGAATAATTTAGTAAGCGTGGGTGATTTGGTGATCCTATTTAGTCCAACTAACAATTACAAAATGAAATTAATATGCGTCACAGTGTTCATCGACCTACCAAAGTCCACTGTAAGGCCATATGTGAGTTATGCAGGCCTAAAATGAGCCCCAGTGTGTGAGCCCTCAGCTACCCCTGTGGCCTTGGCTTTGAACTCTGTTATGCTCATGACTTTTAAAAGTATACAAGCCATCCAGAACTTTCAACTAAACCCTGATCCTTAATTCTGGATCTGTCTACTAGACATTTCTGCGTGTTGGATATGTACTGGATGTGTCCATATCCAATCAAGATAATAATGTTGAACTCAATTATCAACTGCCAGGAAGTTGCTTTTTATTCCATGTTCTCCATTTCAAAGAATTGCAGTGATGCTCACCAGATTGCCAAAGCTAGAAACTTCCAAGTTATTTAATGACTCCTTCCTCTCTTTTAACCCCTTCAACTATCCCTCAGGTTGTATAGTTTCTAACTCCCCTTTTTATAGTTTGTAACCCCTTTTAATTTCTACTGCCATTGCCTTTGTTCATACTTTGATAAGCCTCATAAGCAGAAAGATCTAGTTAGAATCCTAGTTCTGCTACTTTATCTAGACTTAAGTGAGACATTTAGATTCCATTTCCTTATCTTAAAAAAAAAAAAAAGATGGATCTCCATCTTACAGAATAGTTTTAAGGATTACATGAGATACTCTAAGTAAAACTTAATACAGTACATGGCTCACACTAGACATTCAGTGATGATTAATCTCATGTTCATAACCATACCTCACTCAGTTTGAGCAGTGTCTGGCACACAGTAAGCACTCAGTATATATTTACTATAAATATTAATGTCATAATCATCATCGCCATCATCATAGTTAGCCTGCTTCTGATCTTATACCCTGTTATTCTGTCCTGCACCCTACTATTAGAAGTTACATAAAATACAGATATCATGTCCTTTATGCTCCACAGCTTTGAATGGTTCTCTCACTCAGAGGAGGTGCTTTTCTGGATCTACATAACTGCCCTTGATCTGACCTAGGCTTCAGTTCCACTCTTATTTCTGCTGCTCACCAAAAACTCCTTACACTGAGGCCAAGGAGAAATCTATATTTCCCCTACCCACCAACAAACAAAGAAAAGACTTTTATTTCATATTTCCATTGATTACCGTCACTCAATATGAAAACTTCGTAGTAATGTACTACTTCATATAGCCTTCTGTGCCTCCCCAAGCAGAATTATATGCTTCCAATTTAATTACTATGATCTTGTCTTTGTACTTCTAAAGCCCAATATGTAGAGTTACTTGATTCACATTTGCTGAAATAATGGTATTGGAAAATTAAAGGAAGAACAAACTACAGATAGACACATAAGTAGGTAGGTGTGTTATATACATCACATATATTAAAAACTGTATAATCATATAACTTAATACTGTTCTCATGTTTATGCTGCTGATTTCTCATATGTAGGACCTGTATTAAAAACTGTTAACATGTATCAGGAAAATGTATTTGTTTTGACTTTTCCATAATTACTAAGTCCTCCTTACAGCAAGTAGCACATTTGCAAAGTGCTAGGGTGGTACGAATCCTGGGGCTGTGAAATAGTGAAACTATTGGATTCACAATGTGCCAGTAACCTTGGCACTGGCCTCAGCTACAGCACTTGCTCTAACAAACTGAGATTTACAGTCAGTTTAAACTGTGAGAAGCAGTAGGGCAAAGTGATTAAGAAAATGGGCTCTGATTTTAGAAAATTCAAGTTCAAATTTCAGTTCCCTACTTACACATTCCTATATGATCTTAAACACATTCCCTAACCTTTCAGAGACTCCTTCCCTGTAAAATGGAAATGATAATGGTACCCACATAAAAGAATAATTGGAAGCATTAAATGAGGTAATATCAATTAAGTTTTAAACTTAGGCTGTGCAGACTTTCAGATACACAAGACACACAAGACTGCTGTCTGGCATCAGTCTACTTAGAAAGATAAAGAACTTGTCATCATTGTAGCAACAGACATTCCTCATCTGGTGGTAATTCTTCTAGAAATCAATGCAGCACAATTCAGATGGAAGAAGATAATTCTACATCTGGCAAGTCCAAGAGTTGCCTTGGCTTAAAAGTCTCAGGCCCCACAGGCGCCGATATCTCTTGAAGTGATCCCGTAGTCATAGACAGCAAAGTCCACACAAAAGACAAGCCCTATTCCAAGAGCTGACACATTCAGCCAAGCCCAAAGTTGTGGCTGCCTACCAGGTAGTTTTAGTTTCTCCAGAGCAAATGGAATTTATCAAAATTGATCATTGTATCATAAATAATAATATCTGGTAACATAGCTGACATTTCAGCTTTCATCAGGTTACCAGGTAACTGTAACTGGAGGTATTTAACTGATGGTCAAATTCTCCACAAAAGATTAAAAGAGATTGTTAATTCTCTGCCTCTACATAGAATATGGATTTGGTAAGTAATACATAGAGGATAACATGTGCATATATGTATATGAATACAATCTCATGAAGGATTAGAAATGTATCTAAGAGGAAATTAACATGGAGAGTTTTGTAAAAAAGGAGTTATAGAGGTCATCATTTGGTCATTATTTTGCCTGATTTTCCTGGATAAACTCACAAGTGTTAGAGTGAAAACTTGTTCATCACAGAGAAAGTTTTGTTCTAAGGTTAGTGTTGTACCTAATGCATCATTAACACTCAATATATGACATTTGAGTAAAACTGGGATTCTGGTCCTCTCTGTTGTTATAAGAACAGAGCTGACTTACAGGGCCCTTTTACTGCCACTCTCAGATGATTCTCCTGCCCAGACCTCTCAGCTCAGACAAATTGACTTTGACATATTGAGCTCTAATTGTCTCCTAGGAATGCAATTTTCATACACATGCCAGTAGAATTAAAAAGATTGTATGTGAGTTGTTATATTAAAATGGACCTGCCTCTCTGTATGGTTGGTTTTCATAGTTAAATATAGCACCTGAATGATGAGACAGAATTATCAGTGAACTCTCCCACTGGAACAGATGCCCTATCGTGGCAGCATGCCTCCTGTGTCTTGTAAACGTGAGCTACTAGTTACTGAGAATGGGCAGGAGTTCAACTTAAGAATCAACACAAGGCCATCCAATTCCAGGAAAACCCCTCAAAGTGCATATGCCCGTAGTTGATGACATTTGTAGCATCATCTTCGTATGTAGACATTACAATTTAGAATTCAACATCCCTCTAATTCAAGGAGGATTCGATAGATACGAATTCGAACATAAATACTTTACTGATGAATTAGAGATCTATTTAGAGAATATCTCTACAGTAATACAGCTTAAATAGATTTATATTTATGCTTACGACGTATTTAATTAATATACTCATATGTATACCTTACATTAAAGTATGAACTGGAAAAGTTGATGTATTTGAATAAACATACATTGTAATTGACAGCTAACGTTTCAAACAGTATTAAAAATAATGTTAAGCATAAATTAAATGACTTTTTCTGTTCAATATTGTATTAGTTATCCAGGCATGTTTATTTAAATCACTAAATGGAAACTATCATATGTTAACAGTTCTTGGTTCCTCATTTTCTAAATGAAGACAAATCTGGAATGAGTAAAATGAACAATATGGTAAACTTAGTTTCAGCTAATTTTGCATAACCCGTTTATTTTCTATTTCCTATGAGTGGTTTAACAACTCTTACAAAATAGGAAGAAATGCAGATGTTAGCTTTGAGTCTAACAGCTTTTACACATCGTAAATGTTGATATCTTTTTAATGAAATTGGAATTGTACCTCCAAGTAGAAATAAAAATGTCCAAGCTGATTTCACTCTGGCGTGTAGAAGACAAAGTTCATGCCTGCCTGTGAGTCTGTGATGAGAATATTGATGCTCTTTTGCAGCTTTTGCCAACAAGAGAAGCTGCCGCTGACCTTCCAGGCCTGTGTGATCACCAAAGAGTGCCAGGTGTCAGAGTGGTCTGAGTGGAGCCCCTGCTCAAAAACATGCCATGATATGGCATCCCCTAAAGGCACCCGTGTGAGGACGCGGCTCATCAGGCAGTTTCCTATTGGCAGTGAGAAGGAGTGTCCAGAACTTGAGGAAAAAGAACCCTGTGTGTCTCAAGGAGATGGAGTTGCCCCCTGTGCCATGTGAGTAAATAAAGGATGGTGGCATCTGCTGCCCTTTCTGCCCAAAGTGCATGTTCCTTTAGCGGTTTGATTTCAACTGGATAGTATGTTGAGAAATAGAGATTTTTACAAATTCTAAGTAGAAAAATATCTCTCTACAAACACTATCCTGTAAAAATTACTGGTTTTACAGGGTAAAAGTGTCTTTAACAAGCTGTATTTCCCAGTCTCCATGAAAGTTAGATTTTTAACGGCAATTCCCTGTTTGTGTATTTTCTATAATGGGGATTGGCAGGCTTTTTCCATAAAGGAGAAGATAGTGAATATGTTAGCCTTTACAAGCCACATGTGTCTCTGTCACGCTTCAGCTCTGCCATTGGAGCTATAGGTAATATGTAAACAAATGAGTGTGGATATGTTCCAATAAAATTTACTTGTAAGAACAGGGGACAGGTTGGATTTGGCTATAGTTTGTCAACTAGCCTATAAGGTAAAATGAAGTTTCAAAATACAGGTTCCTATTGCTTATTGAGCAAGTTCTATTAAAATTCAGTACTGTATATAACAATTCCTATTGAATAGAGTAAAATGCTACATCAAAATAATGAGACTTTAAGCTCCTTCAGGACAAAGACTGCTTATGAACCTTGGGGGTGGGGCTTGTTTGTTTTTTAATTGCTTGCATGTCATAGGACCAGGCATACAGTAAGTGCCCAATCAATGTGCATTGAATTGAGATGAAATAAGACTAATTTTGAAATATTTGGCAGTGTAACTATATTCTTTTTATCCTTAAAAAATATCATCTCCAAGACATTACTGTGAATTATCTTGGTGATAAATATATTTCAGCTTAGTCTGAATATAGAATATTTATTAAACAACTTACAGAATCTTAGTTTCTCAGTAGATATGCACAAGCTTCATTGAAAGGTTCCCTGGAATATTTCAGATATTTAGAGAACATGCATACAGCTTGAGCTGCATGACACAGTGAGGAGGAAAATTGCTACTATTATTGTTCCTCCTCCCATTTCTAACAGTAATAATAATAATAACAAAGAATGTTAATGATTCAGACAAGATCTTCAATTATGCAGCACTTTGGAATCATCCCTTCTCTGATATAACAAGTGACGGAATGCTCTAGAGAGTTTTCTTCCTAACTACTCTGCCTGTCCTGCTGACTTGTGTGTTCCCCTCTACATAACAGTTTCAAGGAAGTTGCCAGGTTCTCTAATCAGAGTGTTTTGTCTCCTACAGGTTTCTTCCATTGTTGTCTCAAGTTAGGTGTTTTATTCTTTATCCTCTCAAATATTCAAATGCCATTAGCTATTAATTAAAATCTCTATTCTGAATCTTTCTTCTAACCCTTTATGGATGATAGCACTTTTTTAGAATGTGAGATCAATTGACATTACTAAAAATTTGTTCCTCTCACAGGACTCCTTAGGATGACCTAAATTGGGACTCCATTCTATAAAAAAAAAACCAAACTTTTCATTTTAGCTCCCCTAATGAATGACTTGTTTGGTTTTACTTTCCTTCACTGTCTCTCCTCCCAAGGCATCAAGTATCCATGTTTTTAGAATTGACCTGAATGCTGCACTTCCTTTATAAATGTATGTCAAGAGTGTCGTTCCTTGATGCCCCAGTCCTGCACCTCTATTAAGCCATGAATCCCCACTTATAAAAACTGAAAAACGAGCATGAAGTTCAGCTTTACTGTCATGAAACTTTACCACTGACAAAGCAAAGCCTCTAGATGAGACATCCTAGAGCCCACTTAACCTTTCTGTCTAACTGAGGTGAACATTAGCACACCCATTTGTACCTATGTTGGCTGTTAATCTGATTACTAAGGAGGCATCTTGGTTAAAGTGAAACGAAGTGCTACATGAGCCATTTTCTTTGTGCTTTTAGAATATCCATTTTCCTCGAGGTGGAGAAATGCCATCACGTTCTATCTTCAGTGGCATCGGGAAATGGTTCCCTGTCTATCTCCTTAAAGCATGTGTTGGGCTGACAATCCCCTGACATTTTTTTCACATCATAATCTTTATTGGAGCTTTAGTTTAGAATCACAGATCATCTTCCCTGTGTTCCACTGATTAGAAACGTCAGCTCTTTTCATCATTCATCAGCACTCATCAGGGATGCTCAGTGCTACAGGAAAAAAAAAAAAAAAAAACCTCTTATTCTCAACAATAAAGAGAAAACTCTAATTATGTTACATTTTTATTACTAACACACAATTATAATTTTGATCCAGTACGAAGCTGCAATTTTCATGCATTCTGTTAGAGACAAAACAAATGTTTGGGTTCATCATCATTTAGAATGCGTTCCATTCTCAGATTCAACCTTCCTTTGCTTGTAAGCATCAAGAAAGGGCAAGCCTGAGTTCAGCTTAATTGAACATAAAATTTCATGTTTTCAGCATTATGCTCTCTTTTCATAAAATATTTATAAGTAACTTCCAGTAGTTGCAATTAAAACTGGATCATCTTAAATTTAACCCCTCTTTAAATGGAGCGGGATGAGGATGTAGAGGAAGGGATTGAAAGTGAACCTGCACCTTAGAAGTAGTCTAAGATTAATTCAAGAGGTAAGTATTTTTCAGATTAATCTTTTTTTTTAATAAATTTTTATTTATTTTATTTTTGTCTGTGTTGAGTCTTCATTTCTGTGCGAGGGCTTTCTCTAGTTGCGGCAAGCAGGGGCCACTCTTCATCGTGGTGCGCGGCCTCTCACTGTCGCGGCCCCTCTTGTTGCGGAGCACAAGCTGCAGACGCGCAGGCTCAGTAGTTGTGGCTCACAGGCCTAGTTGCTCCGCGGCATGTGGGATCTTCCCAGACTAGGGCTCAAACCCGTGTCCCCTGCATTGGCAGGCAGACTCTCAACCACTGTGCCACCAGGAAAGCCCCAGATTAATCTTTTTGAGGAACAAAAAATAGGAGTGGAGAAAAGTTTTATTCAGTAAACAGGTTGCCACTGCCATCATTTTCTTTATCTAGGTATGGCTGGAGGACTACAGAGTGGACTGAGTGCCGTGTGGATCCTCTGCTCAGTCAGCAGGACAAGAGGAGGGGCAACCAGACGGCCCTCTGCGGAGGAGGGGTCCAGACCCGAGAGGTGTACTGCGTGCAGGCCAACGAGGACCTCCTCTCACACTTAAACTCCCATAAGGACAAAGAAGGTAAGCTGTTTTCTTCTCAAGTACTCAACTGTGGAGACCAAGAGTGGGATCATCCTGCAGGGGTGTATATGTAGCCGTTTGGGGCAGGAAGAGTCATATTTCTGTTCACGTTATGGCTGATATTGACTATGGTGAACAGTAGTCTAAATTATGGTTGTAAAAATAATTAATACAGTTCCATCTTTGGTCCGTTCTGATTCACTGACAAACCTCTCTTTAGTAGGAGTAATTAATTATAAAAATAGAATAAAGATGTATCTCGTAAGGATACATATAGAATGCAAGTATGTGTTCCAAAGTCCAAATTTTCTTTTCTTCATATAAGAAGAAGTAAAACGTGCTTGTAAAAAGAACACCTTATTTTGCTGTTTATAATGGGGTTGAAAAAATAAGTTAATTATGGTATTGAGTGAAAATTTCAATTTGAATTTAAAAGAAATAAATACAGAATAAAACTACAGGAAAAAAAAACAAAACAGCAAAACAAAACAAAAAAACTACAGGAAAAAGTCTTTAACCCAAAGGCATGACTTCTTTTTTTTTAATTTTTTAATTTAATTTTATTTATTATTTTATACAGCAGGTTCTTATTAGTCATCAATTTTATACACATCAGTGTATACATGTCAATCCCAATCGCCCAGTTCAGCACACCACTACCACCACCCCGCTGTGGCTTTCCCTGCTTGGTGTCCATACGTTTGTTCTCTACATCTGTGTCTCAACTTCTGCCCTGTCTCAACTCTAAAATTTTACTCATTATTGGATCAAGTTTATATTCAATTAGTAGCCCGTTAGTCCACACAAATATGAGGCTTTTCAAGCAATGCTGTAAGCAGACCCTCTTACATTTCACTACCTGAGGGATTGCAGGACTTCTATCACTAATACATTCAACATATATTGATCAGTTGCCAGGAGAGCTCCAAAAATTTTGTGTGGTGGTGAGGATGAAAATATCAATACAAACTTCATGTCAGGAAAATGCTCATGTTCATCTTGAGGGCACACAAACAGCCCAGTAGTTGTAATGCAGTATGATATGCATTATAATTGAATTTTAGAATAACCATAGGGAGATCATAGAAAGAGGAACCTTCACAAAGGAGGTGGAACTTGAGCTGAGTTATGACACATACACTTCATACATGTTTTATGAAATGGGCATTTCATAAAACAAAAGAAGAGATGGCTCCTTTGCCTCCCCCAGAAAAGAAGTGGCACTGGTGACCAGTAATTCTTGGGAAATAAGGACTAAAGTTTTGCATTTGCAACTTGAAAAATTTAATTGTTTTGTATCCACTAGCTTTACACAGCACGTTAGCTCATTTAGGAATCTAGCCTAGGGATACATTTTACTACTAACGTATCTTGAGGTTTTAAGGAAATACCATAAAACATGTAATGTTAGTACATTAATATTGTCTTGGCCACTTTAATGGCTACATTTTTAACACTCTTAGGTGGATTTATTATAGCAGTCCTTTCAGAGTAGTATAATTTCACTGCTAGAGGTAGATTAGATTTTAGTTTCTGAACGTCAGTTATATCCTGCAGGTTATTGCTTTCAAAAAGATCCTTCAGAATTCTGAATTGCAACAGGACATTTAAAAAAATCATTTTGTCATAGAATTCCCCTTCTACTGCTGTCAAAGCACTGCAGAGCAACAAAAGTAAGTCACAGAAAAAAGGGAAAACACAAAGAATATTATTATTAAGATGTATCTGTTGGACTAAAGCAAATGCCAAAGCAGAGATTAATAGACATGGAAGTAGTCAATTCACCTAAAATTAATATTTAATCATGTAAGTATGTAACATGAATAACTTAGGAATTTGTGTCCTTTCATGTCCAATACCAAGAATATTAATAAACCTCTTATTGCAAAAATAGCTGATTCTTGCTAAAAGTTGCAGCTTTTTTTCCTCAGAACTTAGACTGAGTTCCCCCTAGAAGTACTTAACATTGCCCAATAGGAAACTTGTTTAATATACCAGCATCCCAAGGGTGGCATGTAAAGACTGTAAATATGTGTGAATGGAGAATACTTAGACTGTGGGCTGTGAAGATTGTTCCCAGTCTGTCTTCTTAAACAAATAAGAAAGAATGAAAGCTTACTTTATAAAAACAGGGAAACCTCTCAAAATAACTTCCCCATTCAATCCTAGTTAGAAGGTACTGATCTCAAGAAATCCTGACTGTGTAACCATGAACAACCTACTCTAAGAGCAATTCATATTGCACTTAATTTGAAGAACAAGGACTACACTTTTGTTTTTGTAGATTCACACTTCGTGTCCTATAAATGTCGTTTTCACACATAACCAAACTATTAAAAATGCCTTAGGGCTTCCCTGGTGGCACAGTGGTTGAGAGTCCTCCTGCCGATGCAGGGGACATGGGTTCGTGCCCCGGTCCAGGAGGATCCCACATGCCACGGAGCGGCTGGGCCCGTGAGCCATGGCCACTGAGCCTGCGCGTCCGGAGCCTGTGCTCCACAGTGGGAGAAGCCACAACAGTGAGAGGCCCGTGTACTGCAAAAAAAACCAAAAAAACAAAAAAAACCTTAATTCAAAATAAAATACTTTAGCTCAAAAATAAAATTTCTTGATGCAAAAAATACTGTAAACAAGTGATATGAAATTCACATAAACTTCCTTTATTATCTTCGTACATCATATTACACAGAAGAATGATAATGACCACCTTAGCACAAAGGCAGGGTCGTATTAAATCACTTTATTCACTGGCGTATTTACTACTGTTAATTGACTCACCCCACACGAGGCTCTAAAAATTCTTTTCCTTGGAGCTAATATATTTAATTTGCAGAAAATTGAAATATTTATTATTAAAGTTCTCACAAAGTGTAAAGTATGTTATTCAAAACTTGAAATGAGTTGAATTATCAATACTTACTAAGTTGGCGATGGCATCTGTAGACAATAGGAAAAATATATCTGCTTGATATTGGAGAGTATCCACATTTTATTCTTGTAATTCTCCCAATTCTAACACAATATTCAGGTGATCAAAATTTCCATAATCACTTCTTTAGAAGAAAGGCTTGACAAGTTCTGTACTGAGGAGACTTAGTAGTAAAATCTTTGACAGTTTCTGTCATCTGGCTCTTCAGAATTCCAGTAGGCTTGAAGAATATCCAACTTACGCTGGCATGAACTCTATCCTTCTCAGGATATGACAGGACAAGGCCTTGCCCATGGGGAGGTTATCAGTGTAAGTCCTAGAAAGCTGATGAAAATGTTGCTGATCATTAGATGCATGAACGTGAATTGACTTTTTTAAGAGTTCAAAGTGAATTGAAAGTAGGTTTTAGCTATAGTAATTCAAGAAATTCTTCCATTTGATACAGATTGAACATGTTTTTAAATGAGGGGCACCAAAGGTATTGGTTATAAAGCACCATAAAACTTACTGCAGTTTATATTATAGGAGATTTTAGAACATTCCTTCATAGAAAATGTAGCAAATAATCCACACCGAAATCTGGAGAAGGTCTGTGGGATTTGAGGTTATTAAGAAAGACAGCCTGGATAATGAGCCTGTATGATGACACAGAATGAGATAAACCGGCAGAAAGATTTGGAGAATCAGTAGAAAGATGGATTGAGGGAAGGATGATTGTACTGTGAATGGGTAGACAGAAGGATGAATAAAGAGCTCATATTTTCCCATCTGCAAAGAAATAAGAATAAAATAGTCACCATCCCTAAATGAAATGCAAATTCTTTATAATTGTAGTCTTTTATCTACAGTTTCCACAGACTAGCCCACTTCAGTCAACACTATTTTGAAAAAAAAAGGCTATGCTTATGGTGCTATTTCCCTGTTATTTCAGAAAGTAAATATCAGAGAGTACATCGAAGTCTAGTGCTGCATCTTTCCTATCCATCACTTTTGAAATAACAGGTGCGTGAGACTATTTTGCATAACATTTCAATCAGAAATGTGTATCAGGGTTCTCTATACCTTCCCTGATATAATTCTTAAACCCTCTAGGAAAGATAGTAATTTACTTTTACTTTCTATTTTGCTAGAAATAGATAGAAGCTGTCCCATGAAATAGAAATGATTTTGTGTTTCTTGTCTTTCTAGAACATGATTATATAGATATAAATTATAGAAAAACATAAAAAGATTTTTAAATTTACTGACTTTAAAATGTCACTAGGGGACTTCCCTGGTGGTGCAGTGATTAAGAATCCACCTGCCAATGCAGGGGATGCGGGTTCGAGCCCTGGTCAAGGAAGATCCCACAGGCTGCGGAGCAGCTAAGCCCGCGTGCTACAATTACTGAAGCCCATGCACTCCAGAGCCCGTGCTCCACAACAAAGAGAAGCCACTGCAATGAGAAGCCTGCATACTGCAACAAAGAGTAGCCCCTGCTCACCACAACTAGAGAAAGCCCGCATGCAGCAACGAAGACCCAACGCAGCCAAAAAAATAAATTAATTAATTTTTTAAAATGTCACTAGGATAATACCATAATTATATAAGCATATATAAAGTTTGGGTATGAACACTTTTGTTGTGGTAAATTAATGAAGGTATAAACACTTTTCATAATTTATCATTATATTTTTAAACACACCACTTTGTTCTCTCTTAATCTTCTTATGGTAAATGAAGAAGGAACTAAATCACATAATGGCTACATTTGGGAAACATAGCCTACACTGGTGCAGTGGGTTGTAAAAAGCACTGTGATATAATTATAGAATAACTAAAACATTCCTATGTTTTAAATCCTAAATCCCTGAAGGAATCAAACCTTCCTCGGAAATCAGTCCTCTGGATATTTTGT
This sequence comes from Delphinapterus leucas, assembly GCF_059928025.1. Taxonomy (NCBI): domain Eukaryota; kingdom Metazoa; phylum Chordata; class Mammalia; order Artiodactyla; family Monodontidae; genus Delphinapterus; species Delphinapterus leucas. Next base: position 64,582,407 of record NC_143137.1, on the reverse strand, counting down.
GGAAGAGAAGGACTGTTTCCCTAGGAAATTTCTCTGTGATCAGTGGATTACAAAATGGAAGGTGAGATGCCAGGAGGTTTCAGCCATTGGGATAGAAGCTAATAAAAACTTACATTCTGAGAATTAGATTAAGCTGGTCATTGGTCTACGCCAGAGGTAACTTAACAATTTTTAGTAGAAGAAGAGCTTACTAATGACATGTCAGGAAGTATTCAACCAAAAAGGCAATCAAAGAAAAATATAATGAGGCAGCTCTGAAGTTGTGTAAACATGATAACAATGCTTACAGTACCTTTGACTTAGTCAATGTTTAATAAACATTTGTTGTTTGACATGTTTACTCTCCCCTTTGTAAAATAGTACAATTTCCTTTTAAATTTGTCTGAAAATTGTCTCTTCAGCATTTCAGGTACACTTAAACATTCTCTATTTCAGCTAGGGGCTATATCCACAGACACCATTCTTCACCCCTGAATAGTTAACTATTCACACCACTGACTTGGAATAGAGGACACGTGATCTAGCTGTTAGATCAAATGATGAGAGTCAAAATGTATACACTTTGTGTCAGGTTGGCCACTCATTTAAGAGAGTAGTTTTATATGTCTATTTTCCTCTCTTCTAATTATATAGATAGCTTAAAAATCTTTTGAATTTTCATCTTAAGACTACTTTCAAGAGAACCCCAGACAGATAATCAGGAAATCTGGTTTTCATTTCTGCTTGGCCTTATATCTTGATTCACATTACTTAACTTTATTTACCTAAAAATGTCTATTTAGTTACACTTATGTTATATTTCCAGCAATGTGGCAGACTAGAATAGCTGAAAATCATCCTTTAAAAAATACCTAGACATTCAGGATACAGTATTGTTTTAAATACTTTTAAGAGAAGAACTGAGGTCTTGATTAACTAAACAGTTTCCCAAAGCAAACCATGAAGGCTGAGATGATGCTTTCTGTGGTTGCCCTTGGGTAGGGATGGTACAGAACAAGGGTTTACATTATGGGGACTTGAGGGCATGACATAAACTTGTACTTAGAGAAAGAGAGTACAAGCAGAAATACTGCATTACTTCATCAGCCTCAAAGGGTTATAGCATCAATGATTGAGTGAGCAGAGAAATTCAACTTACCTATAGAGGGAGATAACAAGGAAGCAGATCAGCTTCAGCCTTAAATCAGGGCAAAAACAAACCTCTCCTAAAAATTCCAACTATGGGCCTGTACTCATATGAGTTTAAGTTTCAAATGTATGGTACTTCCATAAGTCCAAAGACCACAAAGCTGAAAATTAATATAAGAAATGGTGTCAGGCAGTGGTATTAGCAAGGTGCCTGACATAGCAAAAGCAAAAACTCTAAAGATGGGAATACCTTAACCTAAGCTGCAGGATTTTGCCAGGTAAACTGCACCATTCAAATTTGTGAACTACATGAGGAAAAATAATTCATTGTAAACAGGATTTAGAATGCCTAACAAACAGTAAAATTAGACTTGCAAATATTAGACTAAATATTAGATTTGCAAATATTAGACTTGGAAATATTAGAAAAAGCAGATACAAACTATAAAATACATATGCTAAAACTTATTTATGATGTAAAGGAAAAATTAAAACATTAAATATAATGAGTCACAATTAAAAAGACCAGATTTTAAAAAAAGAAAAAGGAAAGAAACAGAAGTTCTGGAACTGAAAAATAATTTAACTGGAAATAAACAAATGGGTAGATTATACACATTGAGATAAACAATTATTAGTAAACTAAAGACAAATGTAAGCAAATTATTCAAAGTGCAACACTGAAAATAGAAGTTGAGAATGAAAGCAAGGATAACAGTCATGAAGAATTAAACAAGAAGGTTCAGAGTGAGAGAATCAAGAGAAAAGATGAGAGAATTGTCTAGAATTGATGAAAGACAAGATATACAGGATCAAGAAAATTTGCAAGCAGGATAATAATATATGTACACTTTATATACAATGTAGTGAATTCTCAACTCATCAACTCCAAAGACATATTAAAAGGAACAGAGAGAAGGAGAAAATTAATTACAAAAGAATTAACAAATTAGCAGTGCAATTCTCAACAGCTACAGAAGATCAACATAATAAAAATAATATATTGAAAGTACTGAAAGGAAAATAACTGTCAACTTAAAATTATTTATCCAAGTACCTATCATTGAAAACTATGGGCAAAATTAAGACAAAAGTGAAAGGATTAATAAACCCTTACTGAAAGTACTGCTAAATGATGTTTAGAAAGAAGGAAATTGAACCCAGAAAGAGAAGAATTCAAGATGTGCAAAGAATTTGGTAAGCGTGTGGGTAATCTAAATAAGTATAAATATGTGTGAAGCAACAACAATAATTTTCATGATTAAAACACTGTAAATTAGTTAATGACCAACAATAATATGTGACAGGAGGAAATAATAAGGAGTGTATTGTTTGGGAAAGCATAGAGATATTGAGCACCCTTATATATTACTAAGTTATTATGCCTGTTAAAATATTAAGAATAATTATTAACATAAAAATACATTATATATATAGACACTTTTCTAAAAGGGATTAAATAAAAATGAGTCAATTCAATAAAAGTACTGAACAAGAGAAAAAAAAATCACCGTTTTCTTAGAGACAATCTAATTAATACCAAATAAAAAAGACTAAAAATCTAGAAATATGACTTTTCAAATGTCAGAGTTAAAGGTTATTACAGAAAGTCATTTTGTTTTTGTTATTATTATAAGACCAACCGTTTTATAAGTTTTTTGCCATGATCAAACTAAGAGTGTGGATTACTCAGTCCAAACATTTACCACTGCTGGAAAATACCTGAACAGATCACACGTTGTATTTCCCAGGCAGTAATGCCACCTTTATATACAAAGTGCAGCTGAAAATTTTATTTTAACATGAGAAATAACATGAGATTGATTTGAGTTATATATGTGTGCAGTGTCAAAACTATCCAGAAGGTTTAATGGTTGGATTGATTAAACAGCATTTGATAGAAAATTTTATTGGATAATCAAAAATGCCCAGAATTTTCTCCAGTATTTTTAGAGTGAAGGATAATCTTCACAAACATAAAACTCAATAAAAATTATGTTGCTAACTTGATATTGTTCAGTGAAGCATGAGAATGACTAAACTTTTAAAACTGAAGGAAACATCTGAAAATTCCTGAGTATTTCAAACCTATCTCCCTTTGTGTCATTCTCATTTTTTTCCCAGTTTGCTAATGGGAAAGGTGAATGACACTGGTTTGATTACTTAGGCAAAGGTAATAATGACAAAGGAATTATTACCCAGAGAAGATAATAAAATTCATTATGTATGTTGGTGCCTTTGACAAAGTCATAGATGGTGTGCTGTTAAATATGTGAGTGATATTAAGCTAGAAAGGATAAAACATACTAGATAATAATTTTATGATGCAATAGGCTAGACACATTGAAATTTCTCCAGCAATATGAAGTCTAACGAAATACTTGCAACAAATACCTACACTTAAGAGCCAAATGCCCACTCTAAAAGGAAATGATACCATAATGATGATGATATGATGACAGTGAGAGTATTGATTATGTTTATTAAGGCGCTATGTTAATTATTTGGTTGCTGTGAAGATTAAATGTTTAATGGGAAGGAACAGATGGCATCGATTGCTTAATATTATTATTTTTTATTAAAGTAGAGTTGATTTACAATGTTGTTTTAGTTTCAGCTGTACAGCAAAGTGACTCAGTTATAGATATATAACTGAATGATATATATATGATATATATGATTATATATATATTCTTTTTCAGATTCTTTTCCATTATTACTTATTATAAGATGTTGAATATAGTCCCCTGTGCTATACAGTAAGACCTTGTTGTTTACCTATTTTTTAAAATTTTTATTGGGAGTATAGTTGATTTACAATGCTGTGTTAGTTTCAGGTGTACACTAAAGTGAATCAGTTATACATATACATATATCCACTCTTTTTTAGATTCTTTTCCCATATAGGTCATTACAGAGTACTGAGTAGAGTACCCTGTGCTATACAGTGGGTCCTTATTAGTTATCTATTTTATATATAGTAATGTGTATATGTCAATCCCAATCTCCCAGTTTATCCCTCCCCTCCCCTCCCCCCAGTAACCATAAGTTTGTTTTCTACATCTGTGACTCTATTTCTGTTTTGTAAATAATTTCATTTGTATCATTTTGTTTTTTAGATTCCACATATAAGTGGTATCATACGATATTTGTCTTTCTTTGTCTGACTTCACTCAGTATGACAATCTCTAGGTCCATCCATGTTGCTGCAAATGGCATTATTTTGTTCTTTTTTATGGCTGAGTAATATTCCATTTGTGTGTGTGTGTGTGTGTGTGTGTGTGTGTGTGTGTGTGTATCACATCTTCTTTATTCGCTCGTCTGTTGATGGACATTTAGGTTGCTTCCATGTCTTGGTTATTGTAAATAGTGCTGCAGTGAACATTGGGGTGCATGCATCTTTTAAAATTAGAGTTTTGTCAGGGTATATGTCCAGGAGTGGGATTGTGGGATCGTATGGTAACTATTTTAGTTTTTTAAGGAACCTCCATGCTGTTCTCCATAGTGGCTGCACTAATTTACATGCCTACCAACAGTGTAGAAGGGTTCCCTTTTTTCTGAACCCTCTCCAGCATCTGTTATTTGTAGGCTTTTTGATGATGGCCTTTCTAACCAGTGTGAGGTGGTATCTCATTGTAGTTTTGATTTGCATTTCTCTAATAATTAGCGATGTTGAGCATCTTTTTATGTGTCAGTGGGTTAATGTTAAACTCATTCTGTGTCTGTCCTCCCATGTTACTTTTCTGAACATCAATCACAAGCTATCAGTGAAGTGTTACAATTTGGATATCTCACTTGATATTCCTTCATTCACTCAGTACATACTTACTGAGCAACTGTTAGGTTGCACCACTGATTACGATGTTGAATATAGAATGTTTTAAAAAGCAGACTTGATCCCTGTCAGGGAACTTATAACCTATCTTATATAACCAAACCTCAAATAACCTCGTATTAAGGCTTTGTTTACTGGAAGTTCAGGGTTGCCCCTTCACAAGGCTAACATGGAGAGACTTCTACAGACATGCCAGTTTGGGGCTCTTCAGTTAAAATCTGAAAATATACTACAACCATGGTCCATCCTTAACAAAGAACCTTTATCCTTATTCACTGGGTATATTATTTTTCTGGAAATCACATATTTTCAAAATGTAGTTTAAAAATCACCTGTATGCTTTAAGAAAATGCAAAAATCCCTGGATGTTATCCACTGGGATTGTGATTCTGTAGGTCTGAAATGGGTGCAGGAATCTCTGTTTGTTTTATAAGCACCGTGGTGATTATAATTAGGAGACGATTTTACCGTAAAGCTCATGATGGTCCTTTTAAAAGACCCTTTCCAAAGCTTTGGGAGAGACTGGGATAGGGAAAGGGAAATCCATTTTTCTTTCTTTTTGAGGCCCAAGGCTTATGTAATTTATGCATTGAAAAAAAAAAAATTCCAAATACAAAATCAGTAAGATCTCTGTCAGGGTTCCAGAAGGGTCCTGTGCATGTGAAGCGCCCTGACCTTAAGCCTCATGGGTTTCTTAATGAATCTGTCCCAAATTCTAACACAGATTTTTGGCCTCTATTTGAGCCAGAGAGAATCAGTACATTAATATGAGAAACAGAAACACAGGCATTCGTGTCCTGAAGACAGGTTTCCCAAAGTTCTAGAGATAAAACTGGGAAGAATGGAGTGACTGGGAAAAGTCACTCTTCGTGTTCAGAAGTGAAGTAGAACTTTCAGTTCTAATATTGGTCTTAGTTATGTTCACTGAGCCCTAGTTATAGGTCCCTGAGCTGCAAATCTTTAGAAAACCACTATACCTTGCTAGTAGTTAAGTTAGGAAATTGGTGGGGAAGAACACTTTACACTGAGATACTGTTTCATCTCACTTTATATCTGTAACCCAAGATGGAAAGAAGCCATAGCTGTTAGTAAAGGACCTTCCATTAATGAAAGAAAAACATTAGATAAAATGTCACATAACCTGACACTATCGAGTGACTGTACTATGTGTGCTTTTTGTAACCCTTAAGCACATATTTCATCGAGTCCGTTGTCGATGAATGATAGCACCAGAAGGAATTTTGAAATGAACACTCAGGGACCTGCGCTGGTGCATGAATAGCACTTTTTCAGAGGCACACTCCTGCAATCTAAGAATGTAAAAGAAGTGGTTTGTGGCGGGCTGCTCCCTGCCTTGCTGATGATTGCTCAGTAGGGAGTAGCTACTCTCACCAGTGTTAACAGAGGAGTACAAACTACATTGTGGAACTCATTAATATTTATTCCTTCTAAAAGCAATGGGCAATAAAAAGGGAAATAAACTGGGTAGAATAGCAATGGGAAAAGGAAGCCATGACAACAGATTCATCTTGAAAAGGTTTCACCATTTATTGCACACAAAAATACACTTGAAATACAAGGATCCACATTATTAGTCTGGAATTCACTAAAAATACCTCTACGGGTCAGCTAATTTATAAAAAAAATTGTAAATTGAACGCAGCCTAAGAATTTAAAGTAGTCATCCATATTATTGTAGTTGCGTGATTTGGATGTATCAGTTTACACTTTCATATTTTCAATACTCAGCAAAGCTACGTGTTCTCAGCATCAGCTTCTGTGCTGTGTCTGTCTATAGACAAGAGCTTTCTCTAAGCCAAGGGTCACCTGCCTGTCGCAACAGAGACCAGTGACATTCCTTTTCCTTTTCTTGTGCTGCTTCTCTATTATCTGACTTGAAATGCCTTCAACCATTGTCACAACTATCCACATATCTCCTGTTTCAAGTTGTCTTTTTCACGCTGTTATCTTTTTTCATCCAAAGCCTATGCCCTTCTTATACTATATTACACAAGTTACCATTTGATTATATAGTATTCTGTGCTTTTACAGTTGCCTCATGAGTATTATGCCAACTCCCCAAGATTTTAAGCTTCTGAGGAGGGAATGGCACTTTTTCCCGCCTAAATTTTAATTGATCCATTATTCTTACCAGAGCTCTGGGTAGTTTGTGAATTGTGTCATTTAGAAATATCTTTAAGAGAGATTAAAAAGCCCTTCAATGAGAGGATGTTTACTTCCTAGACATCTAATTTACAGTGTTTCATTTTGAATTAATCTGTATGCCTCACTAACTTCATTCTTTTCCTCCTTTGTTTTCCTTTCCTCTGCAAAGGCTTAATGAGATAGCATATGTAAAACACATCCTAGCATAAGGCCTTGCACTTATTATATGCCAAATGAGTATTAACTGCTTTTGTTTATGTGTTTACTTTTCTGCTTAAATTGAGAAAAAGGGAGGAATTTTTTTAAATGATAATTTTACTCCAAGCATTTTGCATGTAATAAAGGCATAATTGTATACTGGCCTTGCTAGTTGAGAAACATAACGGAGGATGTATAATTCATGGAGTCTGTTTTCAGTATGTCTCAAAATCCTTTAGTGTATTTACATTATACATGAAATTGTTCCTTTCTTGGAAAAAGTAGACTTCCTTTGTATTATTTCAGAGCAAAAAGAAATAGAGCTAATTTTACTTCTGTATTTATGGGAGACAGAATAATTACAGCTTCCCTTACTTTGTGACGCTGAATCCTTGAGAAGTTTAGGCAGCGCTCTGTTGCCAAAGGACTCTGAAGGAAATGCTTGCAGTAACTGTGGGATTCTTTGGTTGCTCTAAAAGCACACTTTGATCATTGCTCAGCCTGTACCACACTGGTCCATCTGCCCCTAACGTTACACAGGGTTCCTGGGCTGCTAAAATCACATTGGTTAGGCAGCACTATGCCTGGGAGACCTTAACGTTTTTGATCAAAATAATATTAATAAACAGATGCAAAAAAATTACAAAAGGGTCTTATTGTTTTATATGTCCTCAGCTAGGTCTGGTTAGAAAGCCTGGGATCAGTTAAGTTCTTCTTCCATTAGGAATTTCCAGAAGTACTTTGAAAATAAAAAATCATGTTTTTCACTAAGAAAGCTGTTGATCCATTTCTCACTGTCTTTCAAAAATTCATAGCAAAGGGAGTAAGCAAAGAAACTAACATGTTGTGATAGTTTTCCTATTAATGCATGACTAAATTTTCGCAGACATACCAAGACAGTAAGTGACAGAGGACAGACTTGAGCCATTTTTTGACTCCAAGTCTAAATTCTATCTAGTCTTATTCCTCTGCCCTGTGAATTTGCTTCAGAATAAAAAACTGGGTACAGTAGCCACCCACAACTTTATCAGAGTCACTGAAAGTAGTTCTAGTATATTAAATTATCCGATGATATTTCTGTTGCAAAAATAAACAAAAATGCCATGGAGATATGCCTCTTATAACAGAAAATTGAAAGAAAATTAAGGATAATTTAATTCCGTTTTACGATTCAACACAATTAAGAGATTCATTCCCTGAGATGGTTCTATAAGGTCAATATGAAGTCTTGCCCATGGGCATGTGAACCAGTATTGTGTTGAATCATATGAAATTGTTAGTTTTGTAGGTCAAGAGCTGTTGATTAGTGGCAATTTCCTATACATCACCTGAAAAGGTACCTTTACTGTATTGTGTTAAGTCACCTAGTGGAACAGAACTACTCTGTTCCAGACTTTCCACTGTCAGAATCAAGCCTGCAGCTATTGGCTATGAATTGTAGTCATTCTTTCCACGTGGACTGTATGCATTTGTGCTGTGTGCAGTGTGCTTTAGAGAGGGTAATGATTGTCTTCTGTAAAAATATGTAGATTTCCCTGTAGTAGATATTATTTATGGGAAGATAACTTATATTCATGGCTTGAGAGTGACTTGAATTTATCAAGCGGCTTTTATTCGATGCAGTTAGAAATCTTCCGTATTATGTGATTTTTAATACTTACCTGTGCCCCACTTTGTTTTATGTAAATATATAAAATAAAAGGAGATACAGTCATTTTAAGGATAAGTGGGTGAGGAATGTGGGGCAAAGGAAAAATGCTAGTAGTAAGAGGATATCCAACCAATGATGAATATAATAAAGATAATGTACGAAATGTGTGCCGTAAGATCCTGTGAGTATCTTGAAGTGGGACCAGTAGTTTTAACTCTAAGCTTGATAGCCAGTGCAAAGAGGAATAGTGAATTATGAAATTCACAGCATCCATTAGACAGTAGAAACCAGTTGTAAAGGAAAAGCACAATTTCTGGTTTTAGAGTCAGAAAGAAAATTCATCAGTAGGGCTTCCTAAAGAGGATAGTGTGACTGTATTGCATTACAACTTCATTAACATCTGTAGCGTGAACACCACAATGAATTCTATAAGGAAGCTTTTTCTTTAAGCAGTTTTCCTCAGTGTAGGCCACTAGCATAAATATGAAAGTGTAACCCAGGAAAGGCAAATCAGTAGGGATTAATGTGATACGGTGCAGATTTATAGGTCTCTGCTAAGCAGGATAACCCAGGGATAGAGTTCAGAATATCTAAATGAATAGATGTACAGCTATTCCCTCAGGCAACCCTCCTCAGAGTTTTGATAGATATTGAGAGGCAGAGAGTTCCCTTACATCCCCTGACACAGGGATCTGGAGTACTTTTATTCTGCTTTCTGTTTAGTTGCACTTAAATGCAGAGACACATTTTCCAGCCATCATCTAGGTGAGAATAGGATTAGCATCCTTAAAAGAAAATCAGAAGGCTTGACAAAGACATAAACTTGAATAAAATATGATCCACTTCGAACAGTGAGATGAGCTCAGAACTAAGTAGATGTAGAACAGAGAAAAAGTTTAGACACAGATAAAGGAATATCAAAGGTCTTTAAGTCTATTCCAGTACATAACCCATAGCAAAAATCTGTTACATGTGCAAGGGAGACCAGGCTTCGACATTAATGCCATCTTTTAGAAGAAGCAGTTTAACTTTCTGGTATCTTCTTCAAGATAAAATAATTTGCAAGTGTAAATCTATGGACCTAAATGAGTTAACTTGAAGTGATAATGATAATGATGAGGAGGATTGAGAAGATGATAGACGCTTATTACATGTGAGACATTGTTCTGTTTTACATTTAGTGGTTAACTAGACCTTCACCACAAGCCTAAGAAGTACTGTTATTATATAATATTGAGGTATAGAGAAATTAAATAATTTTACCAAGGTGTATGGCTAGTAAATATCATAACCCGGGTTGTAAATCAAAAAGTCTGCTTCCTGGGCTTCCCTGATGGCGCAGTGGTTGAGAGTCTGCCTGCCGATGCAGGGGACATGGGTTTGTGCCCCGGTCCGGGAGGGTCCCACATGCCGCGGAGCGGCTGGGCCCGTGAGCCATGGCCGCTGAGCCTGCGCATCTGGAGCCTGTGCTCCGCAACGGGAGAGGCCACAGCAGTGAGAGGCCCGTGTACCGCAAAAAAAAAAAAAGTCTGCTTCCTGAACCTGTGCTCTTAACCACTATGCCATGGAGTTAGGGTTATTGTCAGACAGTTTGATGTTGAGAAAAAGTTACCTTCCCTCTAAGTGATACTTCTTTTAAAATATGTGCCTTTCTTTTAAATAAGTAATTATGTCTGAGAGTGAATGGTTTACTAAGGTTATTCCTATTTAATTACAGTAAAATTATACATATAATGTCCCTGTTTCCATTCACTATGTCAGGAAGTTATTCATTCTTTCATTTATTTAGCTGATACTTACTGAATGCTGTCTATGTCTAGACAATGTTCTAAAATGCTGAAAATAGAGAAGTAAACAGCACGGACAAGATTCTTGCTGTCACAGAGTTTATATATTTATGGAAAGAGACAAACTATCAGCAAAGAGATAAACAAGAAATTATCAGATAGCAAGAAGTACTATGCGGAGGATCAAAGTGGCGTGATGTGAGAGAGGATGACTGGGCAGTGATATTTTTGGCACTTTAGGGTTTGGCTTCCCAAATTTATATATCTAAGCACAAATTCTCCTCTGAAGAACAAAATCATATATTTATCTTCCTGTTTGACATCTCCAATCATAACACTCAAGTGTGCTTGTCTCCTCTCCATACACTCTTGTAACGGCACAATAAATAAAAGTTTTAAAACAATATCGGAGTACAGTATACCTGAATAGTAAAAATTCCATGATCTATTTAATACATGTGTTAAAATAAATCCCTTGAAGCTACTTAGGGGGAAAATAATCACTAACAGAATAGGCAACACAAAATAATTGTTTAGTAAATATTTGTTGAGTAAATGAATAAATGGACTGAGTAATGACCTCCAAGGGTCAGTATGTATGATTTCCAACGAATTATTACTTTGATAGCCAGAGAGATGAAAGTTATAAGATATGCATATTTAGAAATGTATCACAAAACCTGGTAACTAAATATTTTAAATGATCAGAAAAGCAAGCATATTGTTAGGCTTCTGCTTTCAACTATAATTGAGTAACTGGAATCCTCTCAATAAGAATAACTATAAAATTGGACAAAAATTACAAAGCAGCTGCTTTTAGGCATTAAACAGCAAGCTGCAGAAAACTGTAACCACAATTTTGAGGTGATCAATCACCTCAGTCTTCTACTGGAGGGTCTCCTCTCCTGACACAGAGTAGGGAAAATGAAGACAAGCAGAGCATCAGGCCTTGCTGAACTAAAGAGTTAGGAGTCTGAATTCCAGGATGCTGAAATGACTGGAAATTTCAGGGCAGGGTACAGAGAAAGGGCATTTGCACTGAGGGGAGTGGGGTGGAGTCCAGGCGTCTATGTGGGGATATCCCATGGGGCTTTGTCCCAGGGCTGGGCTGCACATGCGCAGATTGAGACTCTGTGAAGTCTAGCAGAGATCCTATGCTGCAAGGCTGAGGGCTGAGGGGTGATAGAATAGGTAGTGCAGTGCTGGGAGATGTCCAAGTTCTAACCCTGCAAGGATGAGAATCCTCACTGAACACCTCAGCCCTCATGGCTTAGGAGTAAGGACCACAGTGTCACAGCCAAGTTCAAATCTGAACCAGACAAGCCTTAATCCAAATGAAAACAAGCTTGAAAACATCAGAAGGATCTGCTAGCAATTTAACTGTTTGACAGAACAAAATTCATAAAGGAAGATGACATAATCCTGACTCTCTACAGTGTATCATTCACAAAGTCCAGAAGTAAGATAAAAAGTTACTCCAGGGAATTCCCTGGCAGTCCAGTGGTTAGGACGCAGTGCTCTCATTTAGTTCAATCCCCGGGTTCAGTCCCTGGGTAAGATCCAGCAAGCAGCCACATGGTGCGGCCAGAAGAAAAAAAAAAAGTTATTCCACAAAATTAAATAGATCTGTTATCAAGTAAAAGCAGTCAGTAGAAATATACTTTGAGAGGACTCAGATATTACAGTTAGCAGACAAGGACTTTAAGGAACTATTATTATAGATATTTTCAAAGGTTTAAAGGAAAAGATTGTCTTGGAGAGTGAACAGATGGGAGTATAAAGAGAAAAATAGACATAAGAATATGGAAATTCAGAAGTGTAACAGATCTGCAGTAAAAAAATCATTGTGTTTAATTCTTCGTGCTAGCAAAAGAAAGGTTAAGTGATCTTGAAGACAGATCAATAGAAATTATTGGATGTGAGTAGAAGAAAGGGTTATTGATCTTGAAGACAGATCAGTAGAAATGATCAGATCTGAAGAACAGTGAGAAAGAAGATAGGGGGGAAAAAAGTGAAGAGAGACTCCGTGATTGGTGAAATAATATCAAACTATCCATGTATTAATGATATAGGGAAGAGAGAGAGTGATATGAGAAAAAAGATACTTGAAGAAATAAAGGCCAAAATATTCTCAAATTTGTTGAAAAAGGAACCATCAACTTTCATATGTAATAAGCTCAGCAAAACTCAAGCAGGATAAATACAAAAACGACAACAAAAATACAATAAACTCAAATTTCTGAACACTGAAGATGAAGAGAAAATTCTCAAAGCACCCAGAGGTAAAAACACATGATATATACATGTGAATAAAGATAACAAATGAGGGTTGAAATCTCATCAGAGATAATAAAGCAGTGTCTCTGCTGAAAAAAAATTGTCAGCTTAGACCTTGGCAATTGAGTAAGTGCCTCTAGGCCCCAGTTCTCTACCTTCCCCCAGAATAACACCCCTAATTTCTTTTTGGGTGACAGATAAAGGATCTGAGGCACCTCCACCATTTCTTCAGTTCCAGAGAGGTTTATCTGGTGGAACCAAAACCCATAGTCTTGAGGAAAGGTCAGCTTTCCTTCTCATATCTGTGGTTTCTCAGATTTATTTGGTGCCAGCTGGTCTAATATGAGTCTTCACAAATGAACGTGGCCTTCCAACTTAAATCCTGCTGTGCTCATTGGCAAACTTTCCTCTAACCTGAGGATGGAGCTGAGAAACGCCACAGCCAAGAGGGTTCTTTGATGAATTCATCAAGATTGGAGACAGAAGTCATCTTGACAGAACCCAAGAACCAAGTGAAATACATATAAGTCAAGATCCCTAGTTTTGGATCCACTTCTGAATATCCTCCCAAGAGTTCTTTTCAGGTTGTTTGCCACCTGGTCCTTCATCAAGTTGAAGCCAGAAGGTTAAAGCCTCTCCCCACCCCAATGCCTACAGTCCCTCCTTGCTTGGGCTGTAATGCTGACATTTTCTTTTTTTCCCCACATTCTGTGATTCTTTGTGTCAGGTTGAATGGTTTTTAAAACATGTAGCTCTTCATGTAAACTTTGAATGATGTGTAATATTAAAAACAAAGACCGTTCCATTTTTTAAGGAATACTTGGAAACACTCAGAGACGCTTTGGGGTTAATCAGAAGGTCAGCAGAGTAAAAGGAGAATTCCCCACTCCATATACATTGCTGCGGAGTCTCTCATTTTTCCTTCCAGAGGAAAAAAATCTGAACTATATGAGAACAGAGAATTTAAAACTAATAATAATAGGAGAGATTAGGAGTAGAGTTTTTAAATTGCACAAAAAGATTTAGAGGAAAAGTAATGAGGTAATAATATACTCAAAATACCATTAAAATAAAAATGAAAAAAATAAGATTTTCATTAATATAGGCTAGAAGTCAAGAAAAACATAAATGTGAAAGAAATAAAGTTTAGATTAAAAAGTTTAAGATCTGTGAGATAAAATGTAAGAGAGGTTCATTAATAATTAATAAAACTTCAGCTCAAAATTTATTGATGATTTGAATGTGAGACCTGACACCATCAAATGCCTAGAAGAAAACATAGGGGGTAAGCTCCTTGACATTGGCCTTGGCAATGAGTTTTAGATTCGACACTAAAAGCAACGGCAACAAAAGCAAAAATAAACAATGATGTAGTGGAGCTACATCAAACTAAAAAGCTTCTGCCCAGCAAAGGAAGGCACCAACAAAATGAAAAAGCAACCTATGGAATGGGAGAAAATATTTGCAAAGCGCCTATATGATAAGTGTTTAATATCCAAAATATACAAGCCAATCTGCTTTAGGGATCTCCCCCTTTCTCCCACAATTTTATCCGTTTTCCCTAAGATGCAGTTTGATCAGCCCACAAAAGTGAGTCAAGGAGATCACTAGTATCAAAGCTCCAGAAGCATTTCCTAGTGAGGCTTGAGATCTACAATGGCAGATGTTTTCAAGTCTCCAGTATCATTTTCCAAGCAGTTTTATTTAAAAGAATTTAGTGTAAACTTGGGGAAAGTATTCAAACTCAGTTTACATGCTACCATAAATTAAAAGGTGGATTTAAGGTTAGAAAAATGTCCAGGAAGAAATACACCACCAATAGAAAAAACTATACCACTGAAAAAATAATTCTTAATATTCTTATGGCCAAAGACAATAGCAAGCAATTCTTTAAGAGTGCGCGCATCTCTATTCTGGAATATGAATGACATTTTCTAAAAGATAAGCATTTAGTGCCACAGCGTTATGGCATCCTGTGGTTAACTTCAACTCTAGTCCTGCATAGCTGTGTTTCTCAAAGGGTAGCCTGAGCATTACTTGCATCAGAATCAGCTGAAGTGCTTGTTAAAAATCCATATTCTGAGGTTATTCTTAGGTTTCAATCCAAATGTAGTGCATCCAAACTTCTGGTCATGGTACCCAGGAGTCTGCTTCTTTAAAACAACCCCTCTCCTCACTCCCACCTTCCAGTAATTGTTGCATGCACTGAAAATTGAAAAGTCACTATTGTTAGGTTAAGCATGGATCTTGAAAATCATGATTCTACTCCCCAGACCCAGACATCAGTAACTTTGCATGTTCCAAAAAGCTCTGATGCTACATGATGACATTTTCCAACAAGCGCTGTTGTGACTCTGCCACCTTTGACATTTGGTTTTTTTAGAAACACACACACTAGAGTTTAATGCCAGAAACTTCAGTGCTTTTTTTTTTTTTTTTCCAAGAAGTCTTAACATGGATTTCATGTGTCTTACCATGAATGGGCTGAACCTTAGCAGCCCTCATGTTATAGCCTAATAAAGGGGGAATCTAGACATCTCGGAAACTTTGTTGGAATGTCAAACCCAGCAGTTTAGTCCAGAGCTGCCAGTGCAGCTGGCAGCTGCAGAAATGGGTGGATTAATTGGAGGTAGAGCATAACAGGGCAGGAATAGAGGTCCAGGGAGGAGGAATTGGGATTCCTGTCAATTGCAATGTCGTATGCAGCATAGGATGTGGGTCTTCTGAAAGGCAGTGTGAGAAAATAGACTCATCACAGTCTAAAAGGTCAAGAACAAGGAAGAATGATGCAGTGACAACCACAAGTTCCATGTTAGTTGCTTGGACCAAAATCTTTGGAGTCATTCTAGATTTCTCTCTCTTTCATTCTGACAATCAGTTCCTCAGGAAATTCTTCAAGCTCTACCTTCAATATTTATCTGACCACTTCACCTCCACTATCACCCCTGGTCTGAAACACTATGTTTTGCCTCCTGACAGGTGTCACTTGTCCCACCACAATCCATTCTCAACACAGCAGCAGAGCAGTCATTCAGAATCACAGGTTGTGTCACTCCTGTGCTCAAAGCCCTGCCTCTGTGCCGCCGTCCACTCCACGTAAAAGCCCATCTCCCTCTTCTGCCCCTTGTCTCCTGACCCCATCTCCCATGCTTCTGCCTCATGCTCCTTTTTCTCCAATCCCTTGGACCTCCTTTGCAGTTCCCGTACTACACCTTCTGCCTGGAATGTTCTTGCCCCAGACTTGTGCTTGGCTAATAACCCCATCCCCTCCTTCCATCCTTGTCTCAAATGTCTCTTTCTCAAAGAGGCTAGATGTGATCACCCTACTTTAAATTGCCCACCTCTCCCCCAAACACTCTTAGACCCCTTCCTCTACTCTTTTGTCTTCTTTCATAGCCCTTTTTGCCTTATACCATACTATACCAGTTAGTCGTTTATTAAGCTTATTACTTTTAGGTTTCCCCACTCCCTCAATGAGTATTCCCACTGCAAGAAAGCTGATACCTTTATCTGTTTTGTTCTCTACTAAATCCTGAGCATCTCTGTGTACCAGTATGTGCCTGGTACCTAGTAGATGTTCAGTAGACATTTGTTGAGTGAGTTACTTAAGTAAATATTCACAAATATTGATCCTGACAAAGTGTAAGGGGGAATTTAGGAGTGATTACAAAGACTTAAGTAGAGAAAAGTAATTAGAATAAGAATCAGGTCTGAGATATGTATAAATAACTGAGTGGGTCAGAAAATCAGAGTGGGCCTGGATCCAAGTAACACATTATGACAATGGTTTATTTGTAGGTGGTAAGTAGTTTTGAGGTTACAGTTCAAGGCTGCCCACAAATCAGGCTTTTGGCCTTTGACTCAGTGTTCCAGGTTGTATTTTATTTTTTAACACCAAGACATTAGAAGGAAAAGCCATAAAATTTCTCTTTTATCAAGTTCATCGTCTGTGCAGTGATCAGGAAATGGGACTCTACACTTGGAATTCTATAAATGGAGATTTTGAGAAAAGAATGGAAGATTTCAGGAAAAACAGAAAATCTCATACTGTAGGTATTTACCTCTGTTTGCTTCTAAATAAAGTGTAGAGAGTAATAGTGGCAGCAACCTGCTATGGAGAAACTTGAGTGAATACAAGCTTAGCATCGATTTTTTTCCCCCAGAAAAACAGGGAAAAGTTGATAAAATATGCCAGTGAATATGACTATCCTTAAGTCATTATCACAGATTATTTTTTCTTCAATATCCCATCAAGCTTGGTATTATGGACTGAATTCTGTTCCCCCCAAATTCATTTGTTAAAGCCCTAACCACCCGTGTGACTTTTTTGGGAGATAGGGTCTTTAAAGAAGTAACTAAGGTTAAATAAGATCAAAAGGGTGGAGCCCTAATCCAATAGGACTGGTGTCCTTAGAAGAAGAGGAAGACGCCAGACATGAGCGCACAGAGAGAAGATTGTGTGAGGACAGTGAGAAGGCAGCCAGAAGAGAGGCCTCATAGAAACTAACCCTGCCGACACCTTGATCTTGGACTTGTAGTCTCCAGAACTGTGAGCAAATATACTTCCGTTGTTCAAGCCACCTAGTCTGTGCTACCTTGTTATGGCAGCCCTAACAGACTAATACACTTGATCATCAGAACAATTATATTTGGAGGAGCTCAGCAAGTCTCTGGAGCTAGTTGCAGGCCTTGTTTGCTTAGATATTCCAACTTTTTAAATAACCCTTTTTAAAGTGAAAGTTGCAGTTCTTTGAAATTCTAACTGCTAAGGTTCTCTGTCATTATATTGTGGATAACATACAGGCTCCAAACTGCTTCTTTTAATTTACATTATCTATTAATGTTATTTTCCAAGTTAGGGACATTGTAAATGGTAACTTGAGTCAATAATAGTGTGTTGTTGGAAGATTTCAGTGTGACTTTTATATAGATTATTCGACAGTATGTCCTGTATTTTAAAAGAAAGAAAGAAAAAAAAAGGAAAAAAAAAAACCTTCATACTGCAGTGTTACGACAGATGGTACATCCCTGTAGTAGGAGAGTGATGTCCTCGTCAAGCTGTTGATACAGTTTGTGAAATTTAAATCCTAATATGATTGACATTGCTATGAAGGTATATATTTTGAACAGTCCCATGTATTTTTAAATGTTCTTGTTTTATAGGAATCAGGGTCCCTGAGAGAAATTACCTGACATATGTTTGTCCCTATAAATACTTGAAAGGATAGCACAGTTCTGTTTTATTTGAGTCAAGACACGAGGATAGTCGAGGGAGTTTGGCATTGTAAGCATAGGCATATGAACCGCTCTCTGTAATTTCCTAAAATGACCAGTGGAATATACAAATAGAGGAAAAACCTGTGTCAGTCCTTGAAACCAGGAGAGAGCCCGTCCAGAGGCTAGACCCTTAAAGGAGTTTCTATTTGCTAGGGGTGATATTGATATAAGATGGAAGGAACAGAGGCACCTGGGAGATTGACTAGAATTCCTGAGAGAAGTAGGAAGGGACCTGACAGTCCTCTCCCTGGCATCAGCACAGCAGAGTGAAGGCTGCAGGCAAAAGAAGTAACAGGCCCATCACTTGGTGCCCTCCTAACTCTGCTGACAGCACACCAGCCGCAGGGTGGGTGGAGTCCTTTATAGGGAGAAGATGGCCTTCTTAGAAGTCTGCCCAGTCTGTCAAGTTTACAACACTGTTAGTGTTCATGGGCTAGCTCCTTCCCCACCGTCAGTCTCCTTAACACCCATAATTGAAAAAGTTAAAACTAGAATATATAGCTGAGAAGAAAAGAAAGAGGAATGCTCTCTTCTTATTTTAATCTGGGCCTAAATATTCATTATTGGGATATTTGGGAAGAACCTTACCTAAATTTATGAAATGTATCCAGTGCAACTTTCACTTGACTATTAAAACCAAGATAGAGCAAGCCTGGGCTTTAACTCCCAAAGAATAAGCAAACAGAAAAATCAGAAAAATGTAAATATACCACAGTTTCAAACATAGGGACCATTCAATACCTTAGCTCTGAAATTGTCTAATATAAGAAAAACAAAATTAAAAAATGTTTTGTGGCCTCAAATGTTTTGATTTGTGACCTCAACACAATTCAAGAGGTTATCCAAAGGGCAAGCACAAGCAAGCACAAAGAGGAAGAAAGCTGTGGTCAAACAGGATGGCCTGGGGCTGAAAATCATGGCTATCAGTACCTGAGCTGCACAGAAGCAGTGATGGTCCATCGGATACTGAAAACATTAATTATGGTGTAGAAAATGCACTCAAGACTGTCATGTATGCTTCCTAAGTAAACTATATGTCTTGTGTTAATATAAGAAATGATTAATCCAAAACAATAGCTCTATAATGAATTAATCATAGGCAGAAAGGACTGGCAGTAAGCTTCAAAGCACATTAAATACCAAGAGATAATTCTCAACCATCGTTTTAAATATGGTTGCAAAATTGATTCAAGAATAAGTGTATTATCTTAAAACAATGCCCTCTTATTAAGAAGGAAGTGGGTTTTATGTCCCCATTAACTATACCAGCCCGTGAAAGATAAAAGAAATTTCCGTGAATAAAGTTTAGTACAAGAACATCTTCAAAAAGCTTTAAGCAACCACTGATACATGTAGAATTTGATTAATTTTCAGGACATAGGCTTTCTTCATTTGCTTGACATCAATTCTTACATCTAGCAGTAAGTGAGGGTTGAATAAACCATCAATAGAACTTTCGTGGAATTCAAACTACTTTGGTTAAATATACCCTAAATTACTATCACATACTTGTAATAATTAAGAAAAACCAACAAACCATCATTGCCACTGCCATTGACCCTATAGCACCCTTAGGCATAACGTTCCTAACACAGTGGCAGGGCTTTGCACAGAGTAGGCATCTAATATTTATTTTAACACATTGAGCAATATAAGAACAAAGGAAAGGAAAGCCATTTGTAACTGATTTTATTTATAGATCTTCAGAATCTCTTTTGTTATCAGGCATCCTTATGTTTAATAATAGTGTTTGGTCAGTTCCTATACTGAAACTAAAACTTAAATCCAAGAGAATTTCCTTGTACTTTTGAATTAGCAATGAAATAAGCTTCTTTAAAGAAGCAATGCTATTTCAAGAAAAAGATAGATTTTCAGGGAAGACAGTGGAAAATAAATACAGTGTCAGGAGACTTTGAATGCCTAAAATGCTCAGCCATTTTGCTAAATGGGTGAATGAATTATTAAACCTATTGCACTTTTCTCAACCTTTGAACCCTAATATATCTTTTGAATGACTCAGAAAAGGCTTATTGTTGTACAAATAGGTCTGAAGTAGGCTGGGTGTGAGATCTGTCATTTAAAATGTTTTAAGAATCCAAGTATACAATTTCATGATAAAAAAAGTTTAAAATACACATGTGGTGTATTTTTTAGGCATTAGAACAAAAATTATTTAGTTTTAGAAATTTTGTATTAAAAATAGATGAGAATCTAAAATGTTTCTTATTAAAATACTGAGGACTCACTTGCCAGATAAATATCACTTCCAGTTTCTTCTGTCACCCCCACAACAGTAATCAAATAGACTGTTTAAATAATGTGTATGGGGCTCCCCTGGTGGCGCAGTGGTTGAGAGTCCGCCTGCCGATGCAGGGGACGCGGGTTCGTGCCCCGGTCTGGGAAGATCCCACATGCTGCGGAGCGGCTGGGCCCGTGATCCATGGCCGCTGAGCTTGTGCGTCCGGAGCCTGTGCTCTGCAACAGGAGAGGCCACAACAGTGAGAGGCCCTCGTACCGAAGGGAAAAAAAAAAAAAAGTGTATGTCTTCTACTCAGGCCACCCTTCATATTATAGAATTCTAGGAGTTGGAGTAAAAAATGGGGGAAGAATGTGGCTTCTACTAATTGTCATATCATAGTATATAGCAAAGTGGATAAGAGCATGGTCTCTGAAGTCAGATACCAGCTACCTCTGATTAGCTGTGTGACCTTAGGCAAGTTACTTAATCTCTCTGTGCCTCAGTTTCCTCATCTCCAAATTTGGTATTACTACTTTTGTACCTACTTCATGAGATTGCTGTGAGGATTAAAAGAATTTATTTGCTAAATTCAATATAAGTATTTACTATTATTATTAAGATTATAGGTGCAGAACATACCATTTTAATAGTAATTTAGTTGGACAGCCAGTTCTTGATATCTTGTAGAATGAAAATTTAGTTCCATTCCCAACTGATGTATGAAAGAATAATTTTCAATGATTGACCACTAGGGCTGATGCTGGATTATCTTTTTTTTTTTTTTTTTTTTTTGCGGTATGTGGGCCTCTCACTGTTGTGGCCTCTCCCGTTGCGGAGCACAGGCTCCGGACGTGCAGGGTCAGCGGCCATGGCTCACGGCCTTAGCCGCTCCGCGGCATGTGGGATCTTCCCGGACCGGGGCACAAACCAGTGTCCCCTGCATCGGCAGGCGGACTCTCAACCACTGCGCCACCAGGGAAGCCCCAGGATTATCTTGATAGCCTCATTTTACTATTATGACATACATATACAATATTAATAATCCCCATTAACTGTACTTCAATACATTATGACCTATTTCAAATGTATTTGCATGTGTGTGTGTGTCATTACATATTGTTACATATTATTGAAGCCCCCTCACTTATCCTTCCAAGATTGCATAGAGTAGTACTTAGAAGTACACACTGAAGATTATGGAACCAAACTGCCTGGATATGAGTCCAAAATATACTGTCTCCTAGCTGTGTGACTTTGGGAAAGTTACTTAACCTTTCCATATTCAGTTTCCCCATTTGGAAATAATTATCCACCACCACCACCGCAAATGGGGATAATAGAAATACCTATCCCATGGGGTTTTGAGAGAATTACATGAATTAATATTTGTTAAGTACTTGGGCCACCATAGCATTGCCTGGTACGTTGTAAATGCCAGTAAGCATTTGTCATTAAATAACTCACATCCACTCCATCACAGGATGTGGGACTCCTATTCTCAATTTTATGTTTAACATTCCTTGCTTTTGTTTATGTATTTGACATGCCCAAGCTCTTCAGCCAAAGACCACCAGCTACACACCTGTGTTTGAACAAGTTGGGTTTATTACTTTTTGCAGCAAGGGAGAGCCCACACCCTGGGCAACCAGGGGCATCTCAGTAAGAGGGTCAGAAAGCACTTATATTAGGATTTGGGCTTCAGTTAAGTAATTATTTTAGGGGGCTTTAAATAAGTGAGCTTTGCTGTGGATTGAATGATGTAAGGAAGCAAGAGTAATTCTATAACCAGGTATCTTAATAAACCTTATTTTTGGAAGTAGGAAAGACTAGAGGGAGTCTAAAGCTGTAACTGATAAAGAAGCAGAACTCACTCATATTAGCTGGGAGATGGGAATATTTGATATTTTGGCTGTTCCCACGGTGACCTTGTTTTTAGTTAGACAAATGAAGTAGTCTTACTTTTTGTCTTACTCCATCATAGCCTAGCTGAAAAGATCAGGCCAGTTCCCAGACAATGGTGGCCACTCTCCTCTTTTCCAGACTTAACGTATTTATCCCAAAACGTGGTGATAATGCTTGCTTTTTAAAACTTTATATGAACAGTATCATTTAGTACAGGAGTCCCCAGCCCCCATGCTGTGGACCAGTTTCTGTGGTAACTGGTCCCTGGTGCCAAAAAGGTTGGGGACTGCTGATTTAGTATATATTCTTCTTTGGCTTGCTTTCTTCACTCTTTGTTACATATTTGTGGGTTTCATCGTATCAGCGATTGTCCTGTAGTTTATTTATTTCCACCTCTGTATAGCATTGTATTGACACCGTAGTATTGACACCATAATTTAATATCCATTCCCTTTTTGTTGGATACCTGAGTTACTCCTAGATATTTGCAGTTATAAACAATGCTACAGTGACAGTTCTTATAAATATCTCCTGAGGTAAATGTCTGATGTCTGATAGCTTTTTCCAAACTGTATACCTGGGAGTATGCCTGTCTTCAAACATGCTAGAAAATTCCAAGTTATTTTCCAAAATGGGTAAAACAACTTAAATTTCTACCAGCCGTGTTTAACTGCTCTGGCTGCTTCACATCTTCTCCAGCACTTGGTATTGTCAAACATGTACGTTTTCTGATAAACTAGTGGATATAAAATGTCATTTCAGATGTTATTTTTTTATTAAGTCTGATAATCTTTGAGTTATAGTGATTTATACTCTTGCATTCATTTCCTCCATCTTATTTTATTCTCTTTGTTACATTTTTTGTTTCATTGTTTCTTCTTTCTTGCCTTCCTTTGAATTTATTGCAACAGTTTTGCTATTGTTGCATTGTTTCCCTTGGTTTGGAAGTTACACATCCTTATCCTATTTATATAAAGAGATTACCTTAAAATATTAAGGCGCAGACCTAAATGAATACAATCTATAGTTAATATATTTACCTTGCTAAGGGCTTTAAGCTGCTTTACCTCTGATTACCTTTCACCAGCTTACATATTATGTAGTCTTGTATTTTAGTTCTATATTGCTGTTTATAACTGTCTGTATTAGTTTTCTATCACTGCCATAACAAAGTACCAAAAACTTAACATTTTATCTTATAGTTTTGTAGGTCGAAAGACTGACATGGTTCTCACCTGGCTAAAATTGGGGGCTTAGCAGAGCTGCATTCCTTTCTAGAAGCTCTAGAGAAGCATCTGTTTCCTTGCCCATTCGGCTTGTTGGCAGAATTCAGTTTCTTGCAGTTGGAAAAGTAAGATCTCCATTTCCTTGCTAGTTAGAGACTGTCCCCAGCTTCTAGAGGCCACATTCCTTGGCCTTTACCCCTCTCCTCCAAAGCCAGAATGGCAAATCAAGTACCTCTCATGCTTTGAATCTCTCCTCCTCCTTCTTCCATCTCACCTTTCTGACCAGCTGAGAAAGGTTTTCTGCTTTTTAGGACTCATGTGGTTAGATTAGGCCAATTTAGATAATCCAGGATAGTTTCCACATCTCAGGGTTTGAATCCTGAATCACAGCTGCAAAGTCTTTTTTCCCATTAAGATAACATATTCACAAATTCAGAGGATTAAAGCATGGGATCTTTGGGGGACCATTATTCTGCCTACCACACTCCCCTATTTAATCATCATAATTATGCTTTTACAATCAACGTTTACTTTTACTCACATTTAATATTTTCTTTGGCCACCATTCCATCTGGCATCTTAGACCCTGCTTCTCTGTTCACTGTCCTTTGTATGAGAAATAAATCCTTTAGAAATTTCCTTAATGATGGTTTGTTATAGCTTAACTCTCATTTTCTGTCTGAAAATGCCTTCCTTTGTCCCTGGTAATTAAAGAACTCTGGATATGCAAGTTCTATGACCTGGGATCAGTACTGCCTCAAGGGAGAGGCCAGCTTTAGGACTCTGGCACCATACCAGATTCATGCTGTGGATTTGGGGAATCATTTGAGGATTTTCCTTTCTTGTGATCCTAGTTATAAAATTGAAAGGTTTTATTTTTTAAATAACATATAGGCTTCTGCTTCCAGGAAGATAGAAAAGATGTAATTTTTCCTAATTCTCTTACTAAATTAAAAAAAATTCTGAACATTATATAGTAAACAGACCATTAAGATGACTCTGAAAGTCGGAGAGGGAGGCAGGCAAGCTAGAGATTTTAAGACTCAAGAAATGACAAGATGCTCAGTTCCCTTTTGCCTCCCACATCTCAGACTTGTAGTGAGAGAAGACCACCACTCATAAATACCAGTGGGAGCAGATTTTAAAAGACCCTAACAGATGCTTATTCAGGCAATGTTTTAATTTGCTTCTAACACAATATAAAAATTAAAATATATTCTGTACCTATAAAAAATTAGACTTATAAGGAGAAAAAACACAAATTGGTAAAGTGGATTAAAAAATATGACCCAACTATACACATTCAACAGGAAACTCACTTCAAATATAGCAATATCCCAGGTTGAAAGTAAATAATGAAAAGCGATAAATCATGAAAATGTTATTCAAAGAGAAGCAGGAGTGGCTATATTAATATCTGATAAATTAGACATCAGAGCAAAGAAAATTACCAGAAACAGAGAAGGACATTATATAATGATAAAGGGTCAATCCACCAAGAAGATAATGAAATCTTACATGTATATGCACTAAACAACATACTACAAAATATGTGAACAAAAACTGATAGAACTGAAAGGAGAAATACACAAATCCACAATTAAAGTTGGAGATGACAACATTCTACCCCTCATACAGAAATCAGCAAGGATACAGAAGAACTCAACAACATCAACCAACAGAATTTATTAAGCATTTGTAGAACACTCCAACAACAGAATACGTTTCCTTTTCAGGTATCTGTGAAACATATACTAAGATAGACCATACCCTGATCCATAAAACAAAGTTCAGCAAATTTCAAAGAATTTAAATCATACACAGTGTGTTCTCTGAGCACAGTGGGAACCAAATTAGAATTCTATCACAGAAAGATAACAGTCTCCAAACACTTGGAAACTAAACAACCCATTTCTAAATAAGCCATGTGTGAAAGAGGAATTCTCAAAGAAAATCAAAATACTTGAACTGAATTAAATGAAAATATAACATATAAAAATCTGTGAGACACAGCTAAACAGTGCTGAAAAAGAAATTTATAACGCTAAATGCTTACATTAGAAGAGGATAAGACACAAATCAATGCTATGAACTCCCACTTAAAGAACCAAGAAAAAAGAGAGCAAAATAAGATGAAAGCCAACAAAAGGAAGAAAATAATAAAAATAAGAACAGAAATCAGTGAAATTGAAAACCAAAACAATAGAGAAAAATCAGTGAAACAAAGAGCTGGTTCTTTGAACAGACTATTAATGTTGAAAACTCTAGCAAGACTGCTAAAGTAAAAAAGGGAGAAGACACAAATCACCAACATCAGGAACAAAACAGAGGCTATCACTTTTGACCTTACAGACAGCAAAAGAATAACAGGGGAATACCACAGACAACTTTATAAACATATATTTGGCAACTTAGACTAAATAGAAGGAATTTTAAAAATAAACTATAAACTACTGTAACTCACTCAATGTGAAACAGATCATTTCTATCCAGAAAATAGGAAAAGAGGGAACAAAGACCAAGATACTAGAATGAAAAGAAAACTACAGACCAAAATCTCTCATAAATACAGATACAGAAATCCTTAACAAAAATATCAGCAATTAGAATTCAGTAATACATTATAAGAATTGAAGACTAGGACGAAGTACAGTGTATTCAGGGATGCATGGCTGGTTCAATATTGGAAAATCAGTTAATATAATCCACCATATTAACAGGCTAAAGAAAAAAAAATCACATGATAACATCAAACAATGGAGAAAAAGCATCTGACACAGTTCAACACCCATTCATAATAAAAACTCTCAGAAAAATAAGAATGGAGAGAAACATCCTCAACTTGGTACAGATCATCTGCAGAAACCTACAGGTAACATCATGCTTAATGGCGAAAGACTGAATTCTTTCCCTCTAAGATTAGGAGCAAAGTGGCTGTAGGCAATCCTTGTAGCTTCATCACTCCATCTCTCTCCATTATTGCAGTGCCTTCCTTTCTGTGTTTCTTCACATGGACTTCTTATAAGGACACCAGTCATTGGATTTAGGACTCACTTGAATCCAGTAGGACCTCATTAGCTAATTACATTTGGAACGACCCTATATCCAAGTAAGGTCGTGTTCTGAGTTTTTAGTAGACATTTGAGCGGGGGGCAGCACTATTCAACCCAGTACATGTACCCTGGCTGTATCAATGCCAATATTCTGATTGTGGTGTTATACTGTAGTTTTGTGAGATCTGACTATTGGGGGAAACTGGGTAAAGGGTATGTGGCATCTCTGTGAGATTACAATTTCATGTGTATCTACAATTATCTCAGAATAAAACATTTAATTCAAAAAATTATATATTCACTGTTCTTAGGGATTATACAGTGAGTATATTTTCAGAGTACCTCATTGGCCACATTACTGGAAACAGATGATTTAAGTTTACCTCCTATAATGAATTTCTTTTCCATCGTAATACTCTAAATATACAAATATAAAAATATTTCAGACCTACCTACAAAAATGCACCAGTTTCATTGTTTTGTTTGTTTTATTAAGTCCTGAAAAGTTCAGACATTCTTTTTTGACCCCGTGAAGCGTACAAAGTACATATAATTGAAAACCCTTTAAGTCGTATGAGAACAATAAAAGGTCTCCTTTATTTTCAAGAGATCAACAATAAGACAAAAAAAATCTAATATATACTTCCTTGGAACTTGTACTGGATGAACAATTTCTTTATAATTTCTAGTAAAATTATATAAGAATAATGACTGGGCCATTTTAGAAAATTTAGTTGTCGATATTTGAGAACAAGGGATCAGCAATAAACACTACATTATGTAATACACAACTATAGGAATTATATCCCACAGATTAAACTAGAACCCAGTAAGATCTCCTGGGTCTGTTCTTTGCTTCATTATTGAATCACACTGATTCCAAATAAATCTTGGGCAATTGCCAAAAAAAAGACCACTTTTGAGGAGTTAAACTCGTATCTGTGATTTACATTAATCAGCATATATGCTGTTTATGGGCACAGATTTGACTCTGTTGAACCTGTGCTCTCACTACCCAAGGCCCTCTCTTTTTCTGGCTGTAGTTTGGTCCTGGTACCTCCACTGGTCAATCTGTGCTATGGGCATGAGGCTTGAAGTGGTAGCCTCACATTTGCCAACTCTTTGTATGCCAGGGAAGGTCTAAGATAGAACCCCACCAGTTAGATCAATAATTGTGTGATTCATATTTGTAAAACCGGCCGAGAACATTTATTTACAGTGTTTTTTTAAATAAAAAGTTGAAAATGCAAAAAAAAAGAAAAAATCAGCATATACTGGATAAAAAAAGCTATAATGAAAATCACCAAAGGAATAGAATCATACAGAAAATACTCTCCCCCTGTCTTTCTTTGATTAATGAAAGATAGACAGACAGATAGATAGATAGATAGATAGATAGAAAATTATCTGTAAAATTGAGGCTATTGTCGACTGAAAAAAAAAAAGCACAATGTTGAGAGTTGTGAGTTAAGTTTATTTGGGGCAAATTGAGGTCTATAGTCCGGGAGACAGCATTTCATATAGCTCTGAGAAACGGCTCCAAAGAGGTAAGGGGGGAAGGTCAGTATATATGTGATTTTGGTGAAGGGGGAGTACATGCAATCAAGCACACATTTTTGCAGAAGGTTGCTGCTAGTCACAAGGAGCAGACATCACCATGAAGGATTTTAGTGCCATTTCAGATATGGGGAGACGCGAGAATTGGGCTCATAAAATCTTCTCCTGAAAATATCTATCTGAAGGCCTGTTTTGCCAGTTTTTCCCAGAGCACAGGGTGCCTCCTTCCTGGTCTCCACCCTGCACTCCTTTCAGGGTATGTTGAAGGTCAGCAGCTTACGGTTTAACCCTTGTAGAAGCAGATAGCAAGTGCCACTTTTTAGTTGGTACTATTTTTCAAGGACTGTATTATCTCCGTGTTGATTTGCTCAGCTTAGCAGAAGATTTTAAGAGTATTTTGCTTCAAGCAATACTTCCTTAAGCCTTTATTCGTCACATTTCTCTTTTAATAGCTCAAGAAGAATCTGTGACCTATTTTTCTATTTGATTTATTCAAAATACACCAAGAGCTAAAATTAAGCTTTAGAAAAATGGCCAGGAATTAATGTTTGTACCTTTTTCCTTAATAAAAATTGTATTTTCCTCCTACAGTTTTCAGTCTTATATACAAAATAAATTTCTTCAGGCTGTAATCATAGCTCTCACAATTGCATGCTCAGTAGACTTCCCTTTATAGTAACTGTAATTTCCAACACTATATAATAACACTAAAGACTAAAGTTACTTTTAGTCAATTGAAAGGAAAAAAATGGAGACTTTTTAGGTAATTATACATATAACCACTAATTTAAGTGATAGTCTGAAGGATTCAACAAGTGAAGGAATCGCTTATGTTAATTTGCAGTTATAGGAGTTTTTCTTCATATTGTAGACTTAGATTAGTCAAGATTCTCTGGAGAAACAGAACCAATAGTATATATATAGGTATGTAAGAGGAGATTTATTATAGGAATCAGCTCCTGGGATCCTGGGAGTGGGCCACTGGTGTAATACCCAGTTTCCCAGAACCAGGAACTCTGATGTCCAGGGGGAGGAGAAGATGGATATCCCAGCTCAGGAAGAGAAGGAATGTACCCTTCCTTCACCTTTTCATTCTATGCAGGCCTCAATGGATTGGATGATGCCCCGCCCACAGTGGTGAGGGCAATCTGCTTTACTTAGTCTACTGATTCAAATGCTAATCGCTTCCAGAAACACACTCACAGAAACACCCAGAAACAGTGCTTTACCAGCTATGTGGGCATCCCTTAGCCCAGGCAAGTTAACACATGAAATTAACCATCACAAGACTCTTACACCTGTAAAAATATTAAAAACAAATCGTTTTATGTGAGATATGTATCATTGATGTCATCTTTTTATATTCAGAGAAATGAAACATTTATTCCTGTATTTTCTGTCATCAGTGTGCCAAGCACTTTCACTGTTGGAAAGCAATCGAATGAATCATTTTTGGCTTTGCCTAATGTTATGATACAAATTGGCAACAATTCTGATAAACTTAAGTGAGAATGCTCTTGGTGCCCATGCTAAGCAAATTAGGGATGCCCAGTCATTTATTTTCACTGCAGTGTGTGTGTGTGTGCCGGGGTGGGGTGGGGGATGGGGGGCGGAGAGTGGGAGGGGATGAAGATAAGTACTCCTAGGAAGAAAAAATAAAAAACAAAATCTATAGAATATTTTTCAGAACTGAAAAGCTGTGGCAGAAAGAGGAGATAATAGTCTTTAGGTCATTTATGATTCTGTGTGCAGAAAGTTGAGGGATATACAAGTATCTACAGTTTGCTTTAGTGTTTATACTCCAAGCAGATAGATACATTTAGTACTTTTATTTAAAACTTAGGATAATATAGTTGAAAATATTTTCTCTGTGAGCTTCTATATGCAATCCCATGCAATTGGAATTTCATAGTCCTTTACATAAAGAGAATGAGAATTAGCTAAGACCTCTTATTATTTCAGGCTTCTATGCTACATGCATGGGCATTTCAAAGTATCAGAGAGTAACAGGGGCTAGCTTTTATTAAAGGAAATGTGTGTCTTAAGACATTTACTTCTCAAAATTTTTATGACAGTAGTACACTTGATTCTCTTGTGATGTCCATAAAGTTTTAAGTATCATTCTTACTCAGTCATTTTTAATCAGAACTGTGGACACCTTCTGACGTTAACTATCAAATATATGTGCTGTACAAAATAGCCAAACTGCAGTCATGATAGCAGAAGAGAAGCAAGGGCTAGCAGTATTTATACACAGTTCATTGGTCAACTCATGAACATACGTGGACAATTACAAATTTGTCCCCTTAGCAATTCTGAGCTTTGGATCACATATGCAAATAGTATATTCTTTAAAGTTCTGGAAGGTATCTGGTGAGTCATGCATTCGGAGATAGAGATGCCCCATTTGGTGGCCTGAGCTCTTCCTTCATCATATCCATCAGTTACCTTTCTGCAGACCAAAAGGGAAGGGGGACTTCTCTGCCAGAGCCACTCAGTGGAGATTTTTTCCATATACGTTAAAGCTGTAGTTCCCCTCCTACTCTGTTCAGTCCTCTAAATTCTACGTTTTTAGAACCTAACTATAAAATTTTAGAAATAAAATTAACTGTAATGATTATTTTACTGACTAGGAAAGTTAGACTCAGCATTATTAATTGCATGACTAATTAGTGGTGAAGCTGGTGATCAAACAATCGCAAGACTTCTAGCCCAGTTTCCTTTGACTATACTACACTGCTTCTTTCCCCCCCACTCCTTCTCTCTCCTTTTATTCTCAGGATGGAGCTGAGAAGCATTCGAGTAATGTCTTGGTGGCACTTCTTTAAGCATTTTCCTTCTCCATACACAAAACTGCTCTGAAAAATCATATTATTGACCATAACAATCTGTTTAATTCTTAAGGAACCTCTGTTTTTCTCCAAACAGCCTCAAAACCAGTGGACTTGAAATCATGTGCTGGCCCTATCCCTAATACGACACAGCTGTGCCACATTCCCTGTCCTATTGAATGTGAGGTTTCACCCTGGACAGCTTGGGGACCTTGTACTTACGAAAATTGTAATGACCAGCAAGGCAAAAAAGGTATGTAATATTAAAATGGCATGCTTAAAACTCCCATCAATTGGGTCAAACCATGAATTATTAACAAATGCTGCTCTGTGTTCCTGTGATCATTCATTTGCAGTATTTTCCAGAATGGCTAAAGAGTATTGATCTTTAGCACAAAAGAATTATAAACCTATTCTGGTGATGATACCAGAAGATTAAAACTGCAGAACGTAGGCAAGATGCTTGTTAATTTAGACAACAGATGGAGAGCATCTGACGCAGTTGGTGCAGTGGTTAAGATGAGCTGTGGTGTCAGACTGACGTGGATTGGAAAACCTAGTCTGTCCTCTGTTGTTTAGATAAGTTAATTAACTTATTTAAATCTTTGTTCCCTTATCTGTAAAAGGGATGTAATATGATCTGCACCCAAGTTTTCTTTAAAGGCTCAATGAGATAAGCATAAAGCACTTATTTCATTGCCTGACCTGTGGCTAGTGCCTAATAAACAGAACTACTTATTACTTTGAAGGTAAACAAACAAATAATATTGCTTTTATGATGCAAATAATATATCTAAAAGGAATAGAATAAATGCAATTGTTTACTACATGTTCGGCATGGTAGAGTAATTTTCACATGATCTAGTAATTGAAAACATTTTTCTATTTTGTTTCAAAGGACAGTTTTCTAGTGATTCCAATATATTCACATAGCAGTAGACAGACTTATTAATTTTGTTATACATTGTCAGAAAGGGCAACACTTAGGTGTTATTAAAGCACATAGCAGGACTTTGAATACTCCGTGTTAGAGCCCAGATGGTTTATATCCCGAATTCAAATTTCTGGAGAGTCTAAATTCAACTAAGGCTTCAAGAGACAGTTTCCTGAAACCATCCAACTTCTCAGAGGTTCCTTTTCAAATTTAACCAGGTGATCCTGTTGAGGAATTCAAAATAATAGCACTTGTGTCTGGTCATGAATATTTCTGAATAGGTTGAGATTTTATGGTGTCTTTGAACATTTTACAACTACAGACTTTCCAAATCAACCAATCACCTCTCTCTCTGTCTCTCTTTCTCTTTATCTCCCTCCAGCCCATTCTTGCTTGACTTTTACTGTAGTAAGCTGACACCAAAAGTCCCTCTTTGGCCATTCTGTTTATTCATTTAATAAATTGTTAATGAGCTCATATTAATCTAGAGTTTGAGGATACACTAGTGATTAAAGCAGATATGAATTCTACTCTCTACCCTCATCCAGCTTTCACTTGGAGTTTCATTCAGCCTTCTGAAATATTCAGTGCATGATGGTAACAGTAAATATTTTCCTTCCCCAACAATTCAGGTTTTAAACTGAGGAAACGGCACATTACCAATGAGCCCACTGGAGGCTCTGGGGGCACCGGCAACTGCCCTCACTTACTGGAAGCCATTCCCTGTGAGGAGCCATCCTGCTATGACTGGAAAGCAGTGAGGCTAGGAGACTGTGAACCAGATAATGGAAGGGAGTGTGGTCCAGGCACTCAGATTCAAGAGGTTGTGTGCATCAACAGTGATGGTGAGAAAGATTATCTATCCTGTTTTTATGGATGTCTGTTTGACCCTGGAGATACGGTTTTCCTTATGTTAAAATCTCATGTCTTCTCACATCATAGCTGGTTCCATTTACAAACACAGAAATAGCTGCCCCTTCCTTTCCTTCCTTTCCTCCCCTCCCTCCCCTCCCTCCCCTCCCTCCCTCCCTCCCTCCCTCCCTCCCTCCCTCCCTCCCTTCCTTCCTTCCTCCCTCCCTTCCTTCCTTTCTTCCTTCCTGATGGTGGCTGTGGAGAGGGTCTTGAACAATCACAAGGTATTCTTTACTTTGAAAACAGGTATCATAGAATAAGAAACCAACATCAAGGCAATGTGTAAAACTGACAAATTTTAAAATAACAAGGAAAGGTAACATTTTTCTAAGTGTTTTATTTTCCTGTTTGCCATGGAAAGTGATATGTAAATAAAGAAGGGTTGTAAGCATTGGTTGACTTGGCTTTAGAAGCCTTCATCTCCCGCCCTGATACTGTGTCCTAGTAATATATTTTAATTTCCAGACTTCCAAGCCACGAGGCCTATTGCAGCCTAGAGTTCCTGAATCAACCTTCTGAGCTCTAGGGCCTCCCTTCTAGGAATGTCATAGAGCCACTGGGACAGGGATTTTCCACAAAGTTCTTTCCTTGAACCATAGGAATTACCTTGGACTTTTACGACTGATTTTTGTTGGATAAAATATCCTGTCTTGCTTTTAGCCCTGACTTAAGATCTTTACATTCTTTCCAAGAGTGCTGCAACTGTTTCAGGGAGATTCCCCCTTATTGTTCAGCAATGCCTGAATCACACTTAGGAAACAAAGAACTCCCCGAGACGTAGTGTAAAACCTCTGGCTAAGAGCATCTTCAAGGTTCTTCCAACTCTGAGACTCTGCACATCAGAGCAGCATGAGCACCACACCCCGGGGTCCCATGGTTGACAGTTGATGCTGTTTACAGCATATGCAGGAACGTTCTGGTGCCCTCTGAGGGGCACTGGAACATCTGGTAACCGTCGTGATTCCTTCCATCCTATTTTCTTCCAGCAAGCAGAATTGTTACCTCCTGTGACTCAATCACTGCTCAGCAGAGACAGATACTCTCTGGGGTAAGAGACTGACAGACACTGCTAGTACTGAGAAATTAGCCTTTCAACTTTGAAACCTACAGTGCTGTCTTTGTCCAGGGTCCAAGGTAGTCATGCAGGACAGCATCAGGTAAAATCTGAACCAGCACTTGAAGTTGGAAGGTGAAGAGGGGATTATTGCCCCAGCTATTTTACGATGAATGCCGCTTTTTTCCCTGTAGATATAATTAGCTATGATACATCCTCTCTTTAGCGTTGAATCAGTTCTACTCTAAAGGGAAAGAAAAGGAGATTAACATCTAGGAAAAAGAGAACGCATTCTGTTGTGCTTAAAATCTTAATTTGAATTAAAAGGCACTGTCTATTACTTTCTGAGTTGCTGTAGAAACAGTAAGGGTCATATTTATTTTAGTATCGTTAGTGACTTCCTTAATGATACTGCTTCTTGATTCCTTTTTCTCAATTTAAATAATTTTTCTTATCCTCCTATAGACCTAGGGAGGAACTGGGATCCCAGATATTATAAAAAGTATATTTGCATGGACTAAGTTGAAAAAAACTCTTAAGATGAAAAGTTAGTTGTGCATGGAACCTCTGCCTAAATATTATAAAATGAAAAATCAGGTCTCACGTATTGCAGTGGTCTTCCTGGATGTTTGTGCAAATTGAGTATATTTGAAAAGTACTGGAGGAGGTGGCTATTTTAAAAACAACAGTGGTTAATTTTAATTCTGTCAGCTAAAAAATATTATGTAGCACATATAATCACCTCCTAAATTGTCTTGTGGAACATTAAAGAACAAGAAGAAGAATGAGTTAGATATGTCTAGTTATGTTGGAAAGTAATGTATGTTATAACCTAAAAGGCAAATTGATAACTCAGTATACATAAGCTGGTTTCACTTTGTCCACCTAACAAACAGAATTAATTTTAAAAGGTCAGAAATGTGTTGCTAATATTCAGTTTGTTATTATTGTTCATTATCAGGATATCTCCTCTGTCATCACATTTTACTCCCTGACATATATTAGTTATTGTGCAATTCAGTGTTTTAACTGCCTCAACTACAGGAGTATATAAAATCAAGAAAGTGTTTTATTATAAATCCTAGAGGCTGTTCAAATTTATATATAACAAACATAATTGTGCTGTGCGAATCAGTGCAAAAACTGGAGACTTGTAAATACTACAACAGTATTATGTGGTCACCTGGTAAGTGTTTAGCAGCTGCACCAAATGTCGTTTTGTAATTAAATCGAGCCCAGGGAATTAAAGTTGATTAGTTGTACAGACTCTACCTCTAGGCCTGGCTGTGGCTATAGATTTTGTTTTATAATTAAGTTAAAGCTCAACTAGGGAAGTGAAGAATTAGAGCCTAATTCTAGAGTGAATCTAGCAAATAGTAGAAAGACTGTTTTTTCTCCCGCCTTCCTCACAAATTTCACCACTTTGTTAATGACCTATCTCAAAGCATTTAAAGTCTCTTTTTTTCTGAAGTGTTCTTTACCCAGGCTTCTGAGATCATTGGGATTGGCTGCTGCTGTGATTGTCCATTTTCCAATTGTCTTCTAAGGAACAGGGTTGACAGAGGGTTGAGAGAGCACCCAGGAGGAGTTTTATGTAGATTGTCTGACAGAGGGGTGTAACAGAAATGCAAGGTGAAAGAGAACTCAGAAGACAATTAGACTGTCCGGGAAGAGAGAAACATTTTATGTGTAACAGAAAAAAAATATTACTCACAATTTAAAGATTGTCAGAAAAGCAATCCCAGACCTGTGGGCACAAATACAGGAACTACTCTAAAGGTCTGGTGGTAATGGGTCAGGGTGCCAAGTGGAATCCTAGAGAATGTTGAACCTATGAGAAAACCCCAAATCTGCTTTCTTTCAGTTTCTGCAAAATTTGTTTGTGTTTTATTTAAAGGTGTGAATTGGTGAGGCAAGAGTATTTTGTTTCCCAAATTGGTTGGTTAGAGACAGAAGAAAGCAAGGCTATTAGGCTGAAAGTCAAAAACCAATCTATAATCTTATTGATAAGGATACTGTAAACCAAGTATTGTTTCCATATTTCCCTCCCCTCTGTTGAAAAAAGATAAATGATACCATCTATATTTCATTACCATGTGTTCTATTCTAGATATTAGAGTATTGACCCCTTTCTGTGTGAATTTCAAAACCACAGTTTCGTTATTGGTATTTGTAAAGGAGTGTCAGATTCCTGTCTTATCTATGGACTTAATTACAGTCTACTGAGGCAAGTCCCAGAAAGCTGCATTTTTATGAAGCTTTCTGGATAGTTCTGATACACAACGAAGTTTGTGAATCACTGTACTAAAATGACAACAGGATTGTTTTGGTGGAACCTCAGACCTGATTCTGATACCCAAAGATTCCCAGCACCAAAGCATACTGGCTGGATTTGGGTAATGCTGAAGAAGACCTATGATTAAGAACGCTAAGAGAGTAAAACTGAAGCAAGCCTTTAAAGTAATTTTTTCTGCCTTTTTTGGGGGGAAACCATTTCTGTATAGCATCAGAAGTACCAAAAGAACTGACCATGAAAGATGGTTGAAGATGAACTTAATACCCCAGGCACGGGCTTGTCATGCGACTGCTGAGTCTTTCTGAATTTTTACCACCAGTTTCTTCCTACTGGAATGAGATATGTATCCACATAGGAGTAGATGGAAGGGAAGACTTGAATGCTATTTATTTCCCAAGTAGTTTATGTTGTACTCTTCTTTCCCCAGGTATTCAGTATTAAGAGGAATGTAAGGGCATACCTGATATCTTGAGGTAAATCAGGAATAAGCTCCTTAAAAAAATGGAAAATTTTTGCCTCTGGAAAACAGGACTCGGTATGGGGAGAAATGGGGCGAGGTACTGCTCTCCTCTATGTTAAGCCTTGTACTACAATTTGTATACAATTTACAAATTATATAAACACTGAATTAATTTGTCCAAATATATATTTATTAAAGAGTAACAGTTTGGAGGGGGATAGAGATATGTGGAATAAAGAGGACAGGGTAAGGAGCAAATCATTCCAGGAATAGAAAGAGAGAAACTACAGAGCTTATAGTTGAAACTAATATTTTGTCTGGTTGAGAATATTCGTAAGCCTTCCTAGAAACATAGGCCATGTCAAGGATTAGGATGCCCACAGTTTATTAAAGATGTGCTTCCAGGGGAAGCCAGTAAGAGAAGGGGAAATAAAGAAGCAAAATAGTGAAAGGAGAGTGTGTCTTGGGTTCCCAAGACCACCCCCAGGTTCTTTAATTAACTAGGGGAACTTACAGAACTCAGCATATGGTCATACCCACAGCTATGATTCATTTCGTCAAAAGAGTACAAAGCAAAATTAGCAAGAGAAAAAGGCACGTGGGGCAAAGTCCAGAGAAAACCAGGCACAAGCTTCCAAGAGTCCTTTCCCAGTGGAGTCAAATTGATTATGCATAATTTTTCCACCAGTGAAGTGTTGTCTACCTGGGAAACTCACCTGAGCCTAGGAGTCCAGGGTTTATATTGGCTCAGCCATGCAGTCACCCTCTGCCTAACACATACCAAAATTCCAGACTCCCAGAAGGAAAGCAGGTGTTCAATAGAAGGCACGTTGTTTGTCTGCATACTTTAAGCCCACTGAGCAACACTTATCATTTAGAGAATATGGAGCCCTCCAGAAATTCAAGGTCCCAGAGGCAAGCCAAAGGCCAGCCTAGTGAGCAAGTGTCTAAGGATAACAGTCTCAGGCCTGCTAAGTTAACTGTTTTCTGCAGGGAACACCAGAGTTGCAGTCTCAGTCTAATTAGGTGAGACACTCTGGAGTGTAAATTAAACCCTAAAGCTTCTAGCTTTAGAAGTAAAGGAGCTGGGATTTTATACTCTCACACCAGTCACGATTGGTGCACAGATGCTGGCTGGGAGGAGGAAGGTGGGTCCAGGAAACATCCGGCTCTCTATATTGGCCAGACCACCCTAGTGCCCAAGGCCATTCAGCTAAAGGTCAAGAATGAGATATAAGCAGCAGAATCTGATAGATGGGTGCAAAGATGCAGTAAAAGGAGTCTTCAGGGATCCAAGCTGGGCAAGAACACTGTACAGGAGGGAGATCCAAATATGGTGGGAAGGAGTATAAATGTGTGTATACTAAAGCAAACCTAAAACCTGGTAACAGTGTCTTCTATACTACAGAGGAATCCCCATGAGGATATAGTTTCTAGTTTAGGAAAACACTTTGGGACAATTTTGGTTGACAAATCTACATTGCCTGGATAATAAGAGAAGACCTGAGTTCTGCAAAATAAGAGAATTTTTAAGTTACTTCTGGTAGTATGGGGAGAGAGGTAAGCAGTTTGGGAATGATAAAAGAGAATGAAAGATAGTTCTAGGAGGAGAAGTGAGAGTAAGGATCTTAAGGAAGAAAGAGAAAAAGTTTGAGGATGGCCACAGATAACTGGAAATACCCTTTGGTATGAAATGGGTGATTTGGTCTCATGGGTTTGGTCAGGGTAGTACCATTTTCTTGAGGTCATTATTGATAGCACTCCCATTTGTCCCCGAAATTGTCCTGCTTTGGAGAATAAGTAATAAGATCACCCTAGAAATGACTGATAAATTGTGAGACAGAGGAGACAAAAAGCCTACTTTTGCTTTTTTCCGTCAGGATAATACCTTTTGTGCTATATTTTTTCATAATTAATTATCAGTGATGGACAAGAACATCGTAATACACAAGGAGGAGTGATGAAAACTTAAGTTAAAATTTGTTTAAGTTTATAAGGGAAACTAACCTAGGATTTGCTTCAAAAACTTTGGCAAGAGCTCAAGTTCAGATCAATTGAAATATCTGTAGAGCTAGCTGAGAACACAATTTCAAAAGCATGGTCACTCTTTGGAACTGGAATCTGCTTCTTAACACAAATTACACAGTCATTACATGGAAAAGCTGATCTTTTAAATGCAAGAATACGTCCTATAACTGAATTGTTTTTCCATAATTTAAGCAATAAATCAACTAAGGAGTTTCCTTCCTGTAGAATGCTATGCCATTTAATGCATTTGCAATATAATTAGGTTGGATATTATGCTTAAATCTAAGGTCCCTTACTTTACAATTAGGATCATCTAACACTGTTGGTAAGAGTTTGTTTCCTATAATTGCATTGTGATTCTCTATTCAA
The DNA here is from genome assembly GCF_059928025.1 of Delphinapterus leucas. Lineage (NCBI taxonomy): Eukaryota > Metazoa > Chordata > Mammalia > Artiodactyla > Monodontidae > Delphinapterus > Delphinapterus leucas. The sequence goes on along the minus strand of NC_143137.1, from coordinate 64,543,227 downwards.
TTTGTTGTAAAGATGAAAGTCATTACAGCCTTTTAGAACATTTAAGACAATAGGTTATTCTTCAGTGTTGGTTTGTAGTAATCACAATTTTATTCTGGCCTTAAAAAATCTGGCATCAGATACCCTGATCTATCTTCTCTGTGTGTGTGTGTGTGTGTGTGTGTGTGTGGTATGTGTATTATAATATATTTTGATATACTGTAAATAAAAAGTATCTTTTTGTTTGTAAGGAAGCCATCAGGATTGAGCCAGCGTTCTTTTGCATAGCAATGTCTTAGCAAAGAGTAGCGTTTTATAGGGAATTTTCTTCTTTAAAGTAGGTTAGTTATAGCAGAAACCTCAGATGAAAGTTGAGTGAACAGTAGTTTGCTTGCCACTTAATAGGATGATATAAATTTCCCCCTAAGTTTTATCTACCGCTTCAAATGGCAAATGCAAGAGAAAACAGCCTTTCACTTTATAAGGGGTCAAATGCCAGTTTTCTCATAGCTGGGTCAGTAAAAGCCAGTACGATAGAAGGCACATCTTTCAACCTAACAGATGCATCTCATCCCTTACCTTATCCTTCCCTTTTTTGCTTCTGTGACTTTGCTCATCTCTTATCTCCCCTGTTAGACTTCGTTTTCCCTTGATTTCATTGATCCTCCATTCCTCTGATGTCTTTCCGCCCTCTCAGGCTGTGTATCATTTAACTGTTGCCGGATAACAAACCACTTCACAACTCACTGGCTGAAAACAAAACCAGTTAGGATTTCTCATGATTCTGCGGAGTTCCTGTTCCAGTTTTACTGTGCTCACTCGGAGAGGTTTGGCTGTGACTGGAGGAAGATCCAAGATGGGCTCCCTCACGTATTTTGCATCTGATGCTAACTGCCTGCTGAGGTGCATTGGTGCTTCCTCACAGGGGCTCTCATTCTCCGTTAAGCTAGACCAGATTCCTTACCTGGCGGTTGTAGGGCACTGCTTTTAAAAGGACAGAAACAGAAGCTGACAAGCCTCTTGAACTTTTACAGTGTCACTTCGGCCACATTCTTTTGGTCAAAGGAAGTCCTGATGACAACTCAGATTTAATGAGGAGAGAAATAGGCTCTACCGCTTGCTGAGAGACGTTTTCAAGAATTGTGGCAAAGAATTTAATTCACTACAGTCCACCCTCTGGTCACAATTGTTTTCACTCCTCCCACATGCAAAGTACACCCCATTTCCACCGGAGACCATCAGAATTCTCATGCAGTTTTGCCATCAGGCTTAAAGTTCACTACCTCATGTTCTGCATCTAGTTCAAATATAGATGAGGCATCTCGGGGACAACAATTCGGGTGTGGCTACTCTTTTCTTATTTGTATTTTTTTCACATATTTGCTTTGAGCTCTTACTTTCAGAGGAGCTGTTTTGCCCCATGAGGCAATTTGTCAAATTCTTTCCTGTGCATTTCAAAGTCATTTAATTCTCTCCTTTAATTATAGATTTTTTTGAGGGGAAAAATAAAATTCAGAAAATATAAAAATAAATATATAGGCTCTTATTATGTACAAATAATATGACAGTCTCATTTGATCAAAGTAAAATTATAGAACTTGACTTCTTAAACAGAATTGTGCTATGTATCTTCCACATAATACCATGCACACATCAAAAAAAATTATCTCAGATGATAGGATTAGTGTTTATTTTAAAAACTTGTAAATGTTCAAGCGCTTTTGTCCCTAACTTGTATATTGTTATTCCTTTCTAAGTTTTAAAAAAGGAGTTTATTGTAGCGCTTAAATCTTATTATTATTAGTTAAATCCTGTATTAAGAAACCTTTCCTGTGAGTTTAGAAAGGACTCAGTCCTACAGATTCTATCTGTTTAGCTGAATGTCTGAATAATTATTTAAGGTGTCAAGACATGGAAAATATAACTCTCATATTGGAAGATATTTTAATTTGTAGATGTAATAAAAATTTGAATCATTCAGATAATTAACTTTCCCCCAAAAATGAAACTCTTTTGTCCTGCACCTAACATACATATTCCTTCAAGATCTTACTATACACTAGTGTGGTGCTTTTCACAAAGTGATTTATGAAAAATGATTTTCTTTAAGATAATGACTTCATATAATCCTTGTTTTATGTTACTTGTCACAAAGAACCTGATTTCAGATTGAAATCGGAAATTTTGGTTTCTAGGGTATGGCTACTCTTGAATCAGAGGGCTTTGAACAAAAAAAGACAAGATAACCTTCTCCACACATACAACATACAATGATGTAACAGGGACCAGAAAATCAGAATAGACTCTCCCACTCAAAGATGAGAAAAATAGGAAACGTTCAGCAGTTTCTGGTCTACATCAATTCTAAGACCCAGCCTGTCTCCCCTATACCAGGGGCAGGGAAAATTCCTTGATCTAAGCCTATTTTTGTTTTCTGAGAGTGGTTCCGTAGCCCATTTTTCTCCTTGGCTCTTTGTTCTTCACCCTGGGATCTTGGATTTTCCATAAGATGTCTTGCCTTTTCCATAAGAAATGGCTCACATTTATAGCTGAGGAACTTTCTCAGTCTGCCTTCTGCGCACGTAAATCGGAGAGCCTGGAGTCCTTTTATTCATTTTGAAATATTGCAGTTTCTCTAAGACCAAGCTGACAGTGTTTTTATCAATATAACACTCTTAAATGGTTTTGGGTTTCTTAAGAATCTCATTGGAAGTCACTCTGTGGCACCAAAGCCATATCCGTAATTTGGATAATTTGTTTTTGAAAAACCTCTCTTTACTTTGGGCCATGTATGAGGCTGCTGTGGAAACTAACTTTAAGATTTTTAGAGGCCTTTTAAAAGTCAGGGAGTCTTCTAAATACCACTTAAATCTTTCTGAGGTCTTATCAAAGAATTTTTAGCTACATCCTTGAGCTGATTTTTACCTTAGGCCATATATTTCTCTGAAAATCTTTTACCAGCTAACCAGGGGTGAGAAACAATTTTATTTTCCATTTCAGTATATCATGGCATCATCTTAATTCCAACTGCACACTGATTATTCCTTTTTTAGTTTATTTCTCTCCCTATATCATCATTCTCAGGATAAAAAAATTAAATTGACACTTCTAACCTCTTTTCTGGAAATGTCTAGATTTATAGGTCCATTAGATATGTTTTCTGTCTTGCAAGTTTCTATAAGCAACAGTTCTGAGAATTTTTCTATCAATATGTAACATGATGATGTTACATCTTCCATTAACAACCTTTTCTGTCTCCATCCTCCATTAACAATCTTCTCACCTATTTTTTAACCTTTACCTACCCCAAGTCTCAAAGCCATTGCTATATGTTTTAGGTTTATGGTAAAGAAGCACCCCATTTCTAGGTACCAAGTTCTCTACCAGATACGTATGCTGCGTAACAAACCACCCTAAACTTAATGATTTTTAAAAAAAATTTTCTCAATTCTGTTGGTTGGCTGGGCAGTTCCTCTATTGGTTCCTCCTGGGATCACTGGTGCAGCTGCAGTGAGCTGGAGGGCTGGCATGGATGATGTCCAAGTTGGCCCCACTAATATCAATGTAGGTACTTCATTTTTCCTCCATGTGTCTTGTCATAGCCCTGTAGACTAGACCAGCTTCTTTTCAAGGTGATCCCAGGGCAGTGTTCCAGAAGGGCAAAACAGATGAAAGACCTTGTAATGCCTGGGTTCTGGAACAGTCATAAGGGTCAAAGACAGTCCCAGGGCTGGCCAGATTCAAGGGATAATGGACTCAATTATACCTTCTGATGGGAGTTTCTTGTCAGAATTTGTAGACATATTTAATCTACCACAGGCTACTTCCTCTGTTTCCTGTATGCTGTATTCTTTCTGTGCTTCCTGTTTAAATGTTAACATTCCCTTTCAACCTTCTGCTTTTGAGCTCTATCTGGAAGCTCCAACTAAACCCTACTGGCATTTCAAAATCCGTATGTACCAAAGTCAAACTCATCATCTCTCCTCCAAAACTGGTTTCTCCTCCAGTTTTCCTCACCTAGTTGATAGCACCACAATTTGCTCAGTCCTGCTGATAGAGTGACAACTGTGAAGTGACATAAAGGAGGTGGAGAAGCCAGCCCCATGAGAATCTGGGAAGATAATGTTCTAGGCAGAAGGAACACCAAATGCAAGACCCTGAGATGGGAACTGCTTTGAATCTGAGGGACAACGAGGTGGCCAGTGTGGTTGGCATAGCGTGAATTAGGGGCAGAATAATCAGGGATGAGGTTAGAGGAGTTTATGGAGGAGTGAGACCACTAAGGGGCTTTGGCTTTCAGTCTGACTAAGTTGGAATCTATTGGAGGGTTTGAGCAGACAAGTAACGGGAGATGACTTTTGTTTTTAAAGAATTGTTCATGTTGCTTTGTTGAGAATCAACTTTGAAAGAGTAGATAAGAAACACTGAAGAGGCTATTGCAATAATTCAGGTGAGAGACAGTTGTGAGCCTTAGATAAGGGTTGCAACAATGGAAGGGGTTAAAAGAGTTACACTGATTGCCTAGGAAGAATTAAGGCAGTTAATAGAGATAGTGGGATCCTGGGATCAGATTTTCCTTATCTGGGGATTCACAGGTCTCCCACCAAACATCCTCTCTTGATCATATAATTTAACTGCTTAAAATCTCTTGCTGGCTTCCTGTTGCCTTCTGCATAAAGTTCAGAGCTATTTGGGAATCACAGAATGTCTCCCCTGATCTCATCTGGTCCTTTTACCAGTCGTCTTTCTGTCCTTCTGTTTATTACATCATTGTACATTTTATAGAATTTGGTTATTTCCACTTTACTATTACCCATTATCCCCTCTATACTATTAGTTACTGTGGGTTAGGAATCATGCCTTATTTATTTTGGTATACCTATTTCCTAGCCCTGTGCTCCATATAACAGACTGTCAATAATGGGTCTCTGATTCATCACCAATTTCTTGCTTTCTTTTATTCCTAAACATCACATCCTTTCAGGAAATGGCTCTCAATTTCTCCTTAAGTAAACTTTTGTTAATGCTCTCACTGCAGATTCAAACTTTGCCTCCCAGATGTCAGATAAAGCATGACACCAAATTGCACACTCTATTACCATCTCAATATGCCTTCAAATTCCATTACTCTCAAGTCCCAGTACACCAGAGCAAAACAGCCACTGCGTTTGCATAAAGAGAAAAAATAAACAGATTGTTCATAAAAACCTATAATCTGAAGGATCCTTCTAACAGCATTTTAACATTAGTCTGACTTTTGCTGAGATTCAATTTTCTGGAGCCCAGTCACTGAAGCACTAAGTATGGGTTCAGATGCTAACTTTACCATTTTCTTTGGCAAGTTACTTAAATCCTCTGTGACTAAGTTTCCTCATCTGTGAAACTAGGATAGTACAGTTACCTACTCATAATATTGTTGTAGAGTATAAATGAGTTAATATATGTTAAGTGCTAAGAATTGTGCCTGACACATAATAAATATTCTTTAAGTATTTGTTGTTACTATCATTCATTTGAGATGAGTTCAATAGTGAAAAAGGGAACTAAGCACTAAAACCATTCTTTTTTGTTTGTTTCTTTGGCTAAGGATAAGAATTTTATTACTTACCCATACTGATCAAATGATTTACAGTCGATCTCATTTATTTTCATAACACTCTCATAAAATAAGTGTATTTTCAAAAGCATATGTATATATATATATTATAAAATAAGTGTATTTTCAAAAGCATATGTATATATATGATATATATATGTATTATATATTATATATACACCCTTACAGAAATGATGCCTGCTTCTTTGTTCCATTAGCTATCAGAAAATAATAAGTATTATATAATAGTAAAATTTCATCATAGAAAATCCTTTCACCTGTTACACAAGGAAATAGATGTCTGAATTGATGTTTCTTTTTTTCCACTTGACACATGCTAGTGATTCAAATTAGTATTGAGCTAGTAATGTCTGCTGAAGAGAACTAAGATTATTTGAATTTGACCAAATTTTGAAAATTAATTCTCATAACATATTGCTGTTTTTAAAGTATAGATTATGACTATGCATTTTATATTCATATGATGTAAGAATTGCACTGTGTCATGCACAGAGAATTGTAATTTTCTCTCTTTCCTTAGATAATAAGCTAGTCAGAAACTGGACTTCACTTGGTTTATATATCAGATCAGGGAATGTTTTTGTGGAATGGCAATTAAATATCTGAGAAAATAAATCTATAGTAATCTTCAAACTTTAAGACCACTGGAATCCCAAAATACTCCCCAAAAATCCACATTAGGAAGTAAGGCTTAGCTGTGACCCTCAATCTGAGGTTTCTTATTTCAGGAGCACCTAGTGTTGAAATGGGAAATGAGGTATGAAAATCTATAAGATTAATACAGTGCATTTTCTTGATTTTCAGTTTTACCAATAGGCTAAAAGGGGGTAAAGAATTTAAGTAAATTAACAAGTAAAATTTTTAAATCTTTGATTTTATATCTTAAAGTCTTAAATCCTTGATTAAAAGAATTGCTAAATTGATGTAAAATTTTTGAAGATATATGTTCATCATGTGTTACTTGCCTCCTCAACATTCATTCATTCTCTTCTCTCATTAACTGTGCCTCTGATTTTTCTTTGAAGAATTCATCTATCCCCCAAACGTATTCACAAGGTTTGCTGGGATTGTACTTGCCAAAGCTGTATTCTATCTACTTTGCCATAGTGATTGCTTTAAGGATGAGTGTATGACCCAATTTGGGCTAGCAAGAGAGAATACACCCAAGAACTTGTGCAGAAGAAACTAAAAGAGATACTGAAGCTATCCAGAGTCACTATGTAAAGTTGATAATATAAAAGACGGGGTGGAGGTATTTGTTGGTACCATTTGAGCCATTGAATCTATACTATCCTCACCTGAAGCCATTTTTAATCCTTACCTGAGGTCATTATTTAAACCAGTAAAGGCTCTTCATTATTTCTATCCCAGAATAGATCTAACTAATACAGAAAGAGACTAGGAAGTTAGTTCCCACTTTGAATGAGTGGCTACGTGGGCTCATACTCCCAGATGTATCCAAAATTCACCTCTAAGCAATTTTTCAATCTCTGTTTTCCCTAAGAATATGTCTATGAACCATTTGCAAAACCTTTACATTATGCTAAAGAAGGGTCAAAAGTGGCTTTTCTGAATAAGCTAATTTCTACAGAAGATTTCTCAGTAAAAAGAATGCAGGGCAACAGTCTGGTTGGAAGAAGAAGGACTTGTTTTATATCTTCAGAGCATTTGATGTTAGATAAAGAAAACATCAGTTGTCCTTACCAAAGCAGAAGTAGGCCAGCAGAAATGGTGTAGTGTCTAAAGTGCCTCAAGGCGTCTTTTTCTTTTTTTGCCACAATTGTTACAAGATGCTTTTTATCCTTCCCATTCTCTTCTACTCCTTTGACATTGAAACATTCCATTGCTGGACATCATTGTAGACATCATAGAAATGACATGATGTCACAAAATTTCTGCCTGGTACTTTTTAATGGAGGATTGGTCAAAAAATTCATTCGGGTTTTTCCATAACATCTTACAGAAAAACCTGAATGAAATTTTTGGCCAACCCAGTGTTAAGATTACGTAATGTCAACTTTGATTCAGAGCTATATCGGAATTTTTAAATAAAAAACGTGTGCAGTCAGCCTTCTGAATATTTAGTTTGGGTTTTTCTAGGATACACAACCCAGAAGATTGCCATATGCCATGAGAGAGCTAGAACCCTCTAAACAACATTTAGAATTGGTTTGAACATTGGTTAGATCTGTAAGAGTCTGCTACTTAGGCTCATTCATTCATCCATTCCACAAGGTTTATTTAATGCTCTGTTTCAGGCATTTTGTAGCATGTGCTAGTGATGTGATATACTAATGATAGCTTCTCCCATCCCAACAAGCACCTAGTTGGAGATGGGAAAATGTGTAATCAAATCATTTTAACATAGTGCAGTAATTTCTAAACTAGAAATAAATACAGGGTGCTAAGAGGAAAAGTGGGTAGAGTTTACTCTCTACCTCGAAGGGTCACTGAAAAAAGGAGATGACTTATGTGTTTACTCAAAGGATAAATAAAAATTCTTAAGAAGATCCGTCTATTTTAGGCTAAATGCACAGCTATGCAAAAGCACAGAGGTGTGAAAGAACTTGGGATGTTTGAGGAGCTGCAAATATTTGGATACCTCACTACAGAATTTGTGTTTGGAAAGTTGAAGGAGATAAGTCTTTGTGAGTGATACCAGACCACGAAAGAAGCCAAGTAAAAGAAACTCTGTTCCATTCTACTGGTATTAAAAAATGTTCTGCTATGGTCAACAGGCACATGAAAAGATGTTCACCATCGCTAATCATCAGGGAAAGGCAAATCAAAACCACAATGAGATATCACCTCACACCTGTTAGGATGGCTATTATCAAAAAGACAAGAAATAACAAATGTTGGCGAGGATGTGAAGAAAAGGGAACACTTCTGCTCTATTGGTGAGATTGTAAATCGGTTCAGCCACTGTTGAAAACAGTATGGAGGTTCTTCTAAAAAATTAAAGTAGAACTACCATATAACCTAACAACCCCACTCCTGGATATATATCCGGAAAAAAAAAAAAAACCAAACACTAAATCAAAGAGGTATATACACGCCAGCGTTCATAGGAGCATTATTTACAGTTGCCAAGATATGGAAGCAACCTAATTGTCCATCAACAGTTGAATGGATAAAGAAGCTTTGGTACATATATACAAACATAAACTCACACAATGGAATACTACTCAGCCATAAAAATGAACAAAATTTTGCCATTTGCAACAACATGGATGGACTTGGAGGGCATTATGCTAAGTGAAATAAGTCAGACAGAGAAAGACAAGTGCTACATGATATCACTTATATGTGGAATCTAAAAATTACAACACACTAGAGAATACAGCAAAAGAGAAGCAGACTCATAGATATAGGGAACAAACTAGTGGTACCAGTGGGGAGGGGGTGGGGAGGGACAATATAGGGGTGGGGGAATGGGAGGTACAAACTATTGGGTATAAACTAGGCTCAAGGATATATTATACAACATGGGGAATATAGCTAGTATCTTGTAATAACTGTAAATGGAAAGCAACCTTTAAAAATTGTATAAGAAATATTTTTTTAAAAATAAAAATAAATTTTTTAAAAAAGTGTTCTGCTGTGGAGGTGGTATAATCAGATCATGTAGAAATAAAACTCCAACCATAGCAGAGAGGAAGGGAGTTGAGACAGATGCTCTTATTCTTTTTTAAACTAAAGTAAGAAGTATATTTGTCCTTAACACAAAATTTGATCTAGGAATAATCCTGAGAATTTTATTGTAGTGGCATTTGTGTTTAATCAGAGTTATTGATGCTCACTTGTTCCCCTGACACATTAAATGTAGAAAGTAGGGAAATCCACATACCTTAGAATTTATGTTTTATATATTTCATAGAATATGAAAGATGTTTTACAGGTTGTCATAATGCTAATGAAAAGAAGGAATGTTCCAAATTATTATGATCTGGCAAGTAGATGAAGAAAGAAGTTATACTGAACATTTTTATTTTTAAACAGCCCCTGATAATGTAGCTGTAAGGATGTCTTTCATACTTATTTGAGAAATCCATATCTAAACGTTATACATACACACCTCTAACATCTACATAAAAGTATAGAAGACTGATAGATTATTATAATATGGGTGAAAGTTGTAATTTTTAAATTTCACATTTTATATGCCAGGAATACTTGAAAAAAATGGTAGCATAATTGTATTAATTCTATTACTTAGAAGTAGTAGGTTGTTTAAGCTTTGTATTCCTGGAATTGATCTAATCATTTATATGATAACAATGATTAAATCATAATCATAACAATGATTAAGATGTAGAGATCCACCAGAAGGCAGACAGCAGAAGCAAGAATAACTACAATCCTGCAGCCTGTGGAATGAAAACCACATTCACAGAAAGACAGACAAAATGAAATGGCAGAGGATTATGTACCACATGAAGGAACAAGATAAAACCCCAGAAAAACAACTAAATAAAGTGGAGATAGGCAACCTTCCAGAAAAAGAATTCAGAATAATGATAGTGAAGATGATCCAGGACCTCAGAAAAAGAATGGAGGCAAAGATGGAGAAGATGCAGGAAATGTTTAACAAAGACCTAGAAGAATTAAAGAACAAACAAACAGAGAAGAACAATACAATAACTGAAATGAAAACTACACTAGAAGGAATCAATAGCAGAATAACTGAGGCAGAAGAATGGATAATTGACCTGGAAGACAGAATGGTAGAATTCACTGCCCCAGAACAGAATAAAGAAAAAAGAATGAAAAGAAATGAAGACAGCCTAAGAGACCTCTGGGACAACGTTAAACGCACCAATATTCGCATTGTAGGGGTCCCAAAAGGAGAAGAGAGAGAGGAAGGACCCAAGAAAATATTTGAAGAGATTCTAGTCAAAAATTTCCCTAACATGGGAAAGGAAATAGCCACCCAAGTCCAGGAAACACAGAGAGTCCCATACAGGATAAACCCAAGGAGAAACACACCGAGACATATAGTAATCAAATTGACAAAAATTAAAGACAAAGAAAAATTATTAAAAGCAGCAAGGGAAAAATGACAACACACAAGGGAACTCCCATAAGGTTAACAGCCGATTTCTCAGCAGAAACTATACAAGACAGAGGGAGTGGCATGATATATTTGAAGTGATGAAGGGAAAACCTACAACCAAGATTACTCTACCCAGCAAGGATCTCATTCGGATTTGATGGAGAAATCAGAAGCTTTACAGACAAGCAAAAGCTAAGAGAATTCAGCACCACCAAACCAGCTCCACAACAAATGCTAAAGGAACTTCTCTAAGTGGGAAACACAAGAGAAGAAAAGGACTTACAAAAACAAACCCAAAACAATTAAGAAAATGGTAGTAGGAACATACATATTGATAATTACCTTAAATGTGAATGGATTAAATGCTCCAACCAAAAGACACAGGCTCGTTGAATGGATACAACAACAAGACCCATATATATGCTGTCTACAAGAGACCCACTTCAGACCTAGGGACACATTCAGACTGAAAGTGAGGGGATGGAAAAAGATATTCCGTGCAAATGGAAATCAAAAGAAAGCTGGAGTAGCAATACTCATATCAGATGCAATAGAGTTTAAATAAAGAATGTTACAAGAGACAAGGAAGGACACTGCATAATGATCAAGGGATCAATCCAAAAAGAAGATATAATAATTATAAATATATATGCACCCACCATAGGAGCACCTCAGTACATAAGGCAAATGCTAAGAGATATAAAAGAGGAAATCAACAGTATCACAATAATAGTGGGGCACTTTTAACACCTCACTTACACTAATAGACAGATCATCCAGACAGAAAATTAAGGAAACAGAAGCTTTAAATGACACTACAGACCAGATAGATTTAATTGATATTTATAGGATACTCCATTCAAAAACAGCAGATTACACTTTCTTCTCAAGTGCACACAGAACATTCTCCAGGGTAGATCACATCTTGGGTCAACAAATCAAGCCTGGGTAAATTTAAGAAAATTGAAATCATAAAAAGCATCTTTTCTGACCACAGCACTATGAGATTAGAAATAAATTACAGGGAAAAAAATGTAAAAAATCTAAACACATGGATGCTAAACAGTATGCTACTAAATAACCAAGAGATAACTGAAGAAATCAAAGAGGAAATCAAAAATTACCTAGAGACAAAGGACAATGAAAACACGATGATCCAAAACCTGTGGGTTGCAGCAAAAGCAGTTGTAAGAGGGAAGTTTATAGCAATACAGTCCCACCTCAAGAAACAAGAAACATCTCAAATAATCTAACCTTATACCTAAAGGAACTAGAGAAAGAAGAGCAAAAAATCCAAAGTTAGGGCTTCCCTGGTGGGGCAGTGGTTGAGAGTCCACCTGCCGATGCAGGGGACACGGGTTCATGCCCCAGTCCGGGAGGGCCCCACGTGCCGCAGAGTGGCTGGGCCCGTGAGCCATGGCTGCTAAGCCTGCGCGTCCGGAGCCGGTGCTCCGCAACAGGAGAGGCCACAACAGTGAGAGGCCCGCATACCGCAAAAAAAACAAACAAAAAAAACAAAGCCCAAAGTTAGTAGAAGGAAAGAAATCATAAAGATCAGAGCAAAAATAAATGAAATAGAAAAAAAGAAAACAATAGCAAACATCAATAAAACTAAAAGCTGGTTCTTTGAGAAGATAAACAAAATTGATAAACCTTTAGCAGACTCATCAAGAAAAAGAGGCAGAGGACTCAAATCAATAAAATTAGAAATGAAAAAGGAGAAGTTACAACGGACACCATAGAAATACAAAGCCTCATAAGAGACTACTACAAGCAGCACTATGCCAGTAAAATGGACAACCTGGAAGAAATGGACAAATTCTTAGAAAGGTACTGTCTCCCAAGATTGAACCAGGAAGAAATAGAAAATATGAACAGACCAATCACAAGTAATCAAATTGAAACTGTGATTAAAAATCTCCCAGCTAACAAAAGTCCAGGATCAGATGGCTTCACAGGTGAATTCTATCAAACATTTAGAGAAGAGCTAACACCCATCCTTCTCAGACTCTTCCAGAAAATTGCAGAGGAAGGAACACTCCCAAACTCATTCTACAAGGCCATCATCACCCTCATACCAAAACCAGACAAAGATACTACAAAAAAAAAAAATTACAGACCAATATCACTGATAAATATGGATGCAAAAATGCTGAACAAAATACTAGCAAACAGAATCCAACAACACATAAAGGGATCATACACCATGATCAAGTGGGATTTATCCCAGGCATGCAAGGATTCTTCAGTATTTGCAAATCAATCAATGTGATACACCATGTTAAGAATAAAAACCATATGATCATCTCAATAGATGCAGAAAAAGCTTTAGACAAAATTCAACACCCATTTATGATAAAAACTCTCCAGAAAGTGGGTATAGAGGGAACCTACCTCAATATAATAAAGGCCATATATGACAAACCCACAGCAAACATCATTCTCAATGGTGAAAAACTGAAAGCATTTCATCTAAGATCAGGAACAAGACAAGGATATCCACTCTCACCACTATTATTCAACATAGTTTTGGAAGTCCTAACCACAGCAATCAGAAAAGAAAAAAAAATAAAAGGAATACAAATTGGAAAAGAAGAAGTAAAACTCTCATGGTTTGCAGATGACATGATACTATACATAGAGAATCCTAAAAATGCCACCAGAAAACTACTAGTGCTAATCAGTGAATTTGGTAAAGCTGCAGAATACAAAATTAATGCACAGAAATCTCTTGCATCCTATACACTAATGATGAAACATCTGAAAGAGAAATTAGGGAAATACTCCCATTTACCATCACAACAAAAAGAATAAAACATCTAGAAATAAACCTACCTAAGGAGACAGAACATCTGTATGTAGAAAACTATAAGACACTGATGAAAGAAATTAAAGATGATAGAAACAGATGGAGAGATATACCATGTTCTTGGATTGGAAGAATCAACATTGTGAAAATGACTGTACTACCCAAAGCAATCTACAGATTCGATGCAATCCCTATCAAATTACCAATAACATTTTTCACAAAACTAGAACAAAAAATTGCAAAATTTATATGGAAACACAGAAGACCCCAAATAGCCAAAGCATTCTTGAGCAAGACAAATGGAGCTGGAGGAATCAGGCTCCCTCACTTCAGACTATACTACAAAGGTACAGTAATCAAGACAGTATGGTACTGGCCCCAAAACAGAAATATAGCTCAGTGAAACAGGATAGACAGCCCAGAGATAAACGCACGCACATATGGTCACCTTATCTTTGACAAAAGAGGCAAAAATATACAATGGAGAAAAGGTAGCATCTTCAATAAGTGGCCCTGAGAAAACTAGACAGCTACATGTAAAAGAATGAAATTAGATCACTCCCTAACACCATACAGAAAATTAAACTCAAAATGGATTAAAGACCTAAATGTAAGGCCAGACACTATAAAACTCTTAGAGGAAAATATAGGCAGAACACACTATGACATAAATCACAGCAAATTCCTTTTTGACCCACCTCCTAGAGAAATGAAAATAAAAACAAAAATAAACAAATGGGACCTAATGAAACTTAAAAGCTTTTTCGCAGCAAAGGAAACCTTAAGATGAAAAGACAACCCTCAGAATGGGAGAAAATATTTGCAAATGAAGCAATGGACAAAGGATTAATCTCCAAATTATACAAACAGCTCATGCCACTCAATATTAAAAAGAATAAACAACCCAATCAAAAAGTGGGCAGAAGACCTAGTCATTTCTCCAAAGAAGACATACAGATGGCCAAGAGGCACATGAAAAGGTGCTCTACATCACTAATTATTAGAGAAATGCAAATCAAAACTATAATGAGGTATGACCTCGTACCAGTTAGAATGGGCATCATCAGAAAATCTACAAACAACAAATGCTGGAGAGGGCGTGGACAAAAGGGAACCCTCTTGCACTGTTGGTGAGAATGTTAATTGATACAGCCACTATGGAGAACAGTGTGGAGGTTCCTTAAAAATCTAAAAATAGAATTACTATATGACCCAGCAATCCCACTACTGGGCATATACCCAGAGAAAACCATAGTTCAAAAAGACACATGCACCCCAATGTTCATTGCAGCACTAGTTACAATAGTCAGGTCATGGAAGCAACCTAAATGCCCATCGACGAATGAATAAAGAAGATGTGGTACATATATACAGTGGAACATTACTCAGCGTTAAAATAGAATGAAATTGGGTCATTTGTAGAGACATGGATGGACCTGGAGACTGTCATACAGAGTAAAGTAAGTCAGAAAGAAAAATATTGTATATTAATGAATATGAAATAATGAAATGAAATAATGAATATGAAATAATGAAAAATATTGTATATTAATGAATCTAGAAAAATGGTATAGATGAACTGGTTTGCAAGGCAGAAATAGAGACACAGAGGTAGAGAACAAATATATGGACACCAATGGGGAAAAGCGGGAGCAGGGGGGTGATGGTGGTGGGATGAGTTGGGAGATTGGGATTGACATATATACACTAATATGTATAAAATAGATAACTAATAAGAACCTGCTGTGTAAAAAATAAAGTTAAAACAAAGTTGATTGTTCTTATGCTTTTAGTTTAAAAATTGATTTTTTTCATATTTTCAATTTAGTATGAAGAATATTATGTATTTTATGGTACTTTAATGCATTCACTTATAATGAAGTTTCTTAGCAGTGTGGATTTAAATTAAATAATAACTTTATGCTGTTCAGATGGACTGTACTCAGGCATGGTCAATTGATTACAGTGAGGGGAAAACAAAGTTGCATCTGAGTCTTGAAAGAATCCTTTGCCTTTGTTTACAAAATCATATCCTCCTCTTATAATTTGATAAAAGCATTTCAAAATGTACTTACAAATGTAGCTTTGGTAAATAGAAAGGTTAATGTTAAATGTGAAATACATAATAATGTGTACGAAGCATGTACCTTTCATCCCCAGAAAATGGATGTGTTTATCTCCTGCTAAGATTAAGAAAGTCAAGGCTGGTTCCCTGCTGTTTCTTTTTAAATAATCCCTTAAATTATTTAGTCAAATTCAGGGAAAAATTTATTTTTTTGAACTTTTCTTTTACAAAATTGTACTTCGTGTGGATTTGGGTATGCATTAATCATACATTCTGAATTAAGTAAATCTCGATTTCTTAACAACTTTACTCTTTCTAGTAGAAGAATGGCAGTAATTCTTTTTTTTTTACATCTTTATTGGAGTATAATTGCTTTACAATGGTGTGTTAGTTTCTGCTTTATAACAAAGTGAATCAGTTATACATATGTTCCCATATCTCTTCCCTCTTGCGTCTCCCTCCCTCCCACCCTCCCTATCCTACCCCTCTAGGTGGTCACAGAGCACCAAGCTGATCTCCCTGTGCTATGCGGCTGCTTCCCACTAGCTATCTGTTTTACGTTTGGTAGTGTATATATGTCCATGCCACTCTCTCACTTTGTCACAGCTTACCCTTCCCCCTCCCCATATCCTCAAGTCCATTCTCTAGTAGGTCTGTGTCTTTATTCCTGCCTTACCCCTAGGTTCTTCATGACATTTTTTTTTTTCTTAGATTCCATATATATGTGTTTTGAAGTAGCGTGGTCTCATTATTCTAGTTTGACTGCCCACATTCATGAGAGGAGGAAAATAGCGTACTGGAGCCATTCAGAGCACCCTAGCGAACTCAGACTATATGATGCTCTGTTTCTGCCTGGCTAAGTACGTATGACATATAAAGATTGAAAACGTTTTTACAACCAAATCACTGCTCTATTTACCTAAAATATTCATCTAAAGAAGTTTCTACATCCATAAAAAAAGATTATTCATCTGAGACCAATTAGTTTCAACTTAAGGTTCACTGAAACACTCAAAAGTGTTACTGTAAATGAGTAGGGTTCGTGCTTTTTGTAAAAATGGTACAAGTCTTAAACCTGTTACAGCTGAACCAGCGAAGCTGGTTACACAAAGAGGAAGAATTGTAAATTATTATGATCTTCAGAAGGTAAACAATATATATTATAAACCTCAAATATGTTCATCTATACCACCTCTAGTAAGCTACTCTGAGGAATAGTACCCAAAATGTGGATGCTTAAAAAAAAAAAATTGCAGCATATACTAAAAGCAGTAAGAATGGAGTAGCCAATAAAGAAGACCTAAAAGGAACTGCAAGAAAGAGAACAGAATAGAGAGAACGTCTTTGTGTAGGAAAAGGTATTAGTCATAATAATTACTATGAAGGAGGGCTGTACAATATATTCTGGTCTATTGATCTCCCTGTTATTCTTTTGTAGACTTTCAAATATTCACTGGTAAGTCATTTTTCTAAGTTGTAAATTGACTTTTTGGATAAATTTTTGACTGGGAATATACAAATCTTTTTTTCTTTTTTCATAAATGGGTGTTTGATTTTGTCAAATAATTTTTCTATGTATGTTGAAATAATCATGTGATTTTTCTTTCTTAGTCTGGTGATGGGATAGATTACATTAATTGATTTTTGAATGTTGAACCAGCGTTATATACCTGGGATACATCCCACTTGGTCATGATGAATAATTCTTTTTATACATTCTTGGATTTGGTTTACTCCTATTTTGTTGAAGATTTTTGCATCTGTATTCATGAAAGATATTAGTCTGTATTCTTCTTTTCTTGTAATGTCTTTGCCTGGTTTTGTTATTAGTGTAATATTGGTCTTACGGTTAAGAAGTTAGAAGTATTCCCTCTGCTTCTATCTTCTGTAAGAGATCACAGAGAATTGGTATATTTTCTTCCTTAAATGTTTGATAGAATTCTCCAGGGTACCCCTCTGGGCCTGATGCTTTCTGTTTTAGAAGGTTATTAAATATTGCTTCATTTCCCTAATAGATATAGGCCTAATCAGATTGTCTGTTTCTTCTTATGTGAGTTTTGACAAATTGCATCTTTCAGGGAACTGCTTCCTATTTTTGTCATTTTTTCAGAGGTTGTGGGTAGAAGATCAAGGAATAAAATAGATCAATGAAAATGACAGAAGAGTCATTATGCAGAAATACAGAGAATAATAAATGTCCACATGGCTTAAAGCATGTTTTTTTGGAGGACACATAACTTACAGAGAAAACTCTGTATGTATTATTTGTATATATTATTAGAACATTGTGATTATCAACCCCTTTAAATTTTTTAAAGAATACAGTAGTTTATTTATGAGCAATATGTGCCTAGATAAATACATGGTCAGAGAAGTATCTGAATACAGGGTTGGGAACTAGCTGGCTCTGCAGGCTGTCTGCCTCTCCTGTCTGCTCTCTCTTCTCTCTCTACTCAGATTGTGGTCCATATACCAGCTGCATAGCATCTCCCGGGATCTTGTTAGAAAGGCAGAATCTTGGGTCCCACTCCAGAATCCAAATATTGGGTCCCACTCTGAATCCAAATCTCCATTTAAAAAAAATGAGGTATAGTTTTTTTTAATTTTTTATTGAAATATAGTTGATTTAAAATGTTGTGTTAGTTTAGGTGTACAGCAAATTGATTCAGTTATACATACATGTATATATATTCTTTTTTAGATTCTTTTCCATTATGGTTTATTGAGTATAGTTCCCTGTGCTATCTATTTTATATTATAGTAGTGTGTATATTTTAATCCCAAACTCCTAATCTATCCCTCCCCTCCTTCCCCCTTTGGTAACCATAAATTCATTCTGAGTCTGTGAGTCTGTATCTGTTCGGTAAATAAGTTCATTTGTATCATTTTTTAGACTCCACATATAAGTGATATCATATGGTATTTGTCTTTCTCTGTCTGAGTTACTTCACTTACGATGATAATCTCTAGGCCCATCCATGTTGCTGCAAATGGCATTATTTCATTCTTTTTTGTAGCTGAGTGATATTCCATTGTGTATGTATACCACATATTCTTTATCCATTCATCTATTGGTAGATACATAGGTTGCTTCCATGTCTTGGCTATTGTAAATAGTGCTGCTGTGAACATTGGGTTGCATGTATCTTTTGAATTATGGTTTTCTCCAGATGTATGCCCAGGCGTGGGATTGCAGCGTCATATGGTAGCTCTATTTTTAGTTTTTTAAGGAACCTCCATACTGTTCTCCATATGGCTGCACCAGTTTACATTCCTACCAACAGTGTAGGAAGGTGGATTATGCAAATCTTAAATGAATTTAGACAAAACTGACATCTTTATTATGTATAACCTCTCCATCTAAAAGCTTGGAGTATTTCTCCATTATCTGTCAAGTTTTTCTTTATTTTCCTTAGTAGAGATTTGAAAATTGTTTTTTATGTCAAAGAGAGATGCTCTCAGAGAAAGAGATGGAGTGATACGATTACTGCCATTACTTTCATTTTCTAGTGCCTGTGTCTCTCGTTTAGTAATTATTTTCTAAAAGCAAAAGTCAATATATTAATGTAAAGACTTTAGCCATATTTTTAGAGGGATCAGAACGCTTGATTTTTACTTATGACTCTGCTTCTAAGTAGTTTTTGTATAATGCATTGAACTTTGTGAACCTTCCATTCACCGAAGTGCAGAATCAACCCAGAACTGAAAATGGTGTGACACCTATCATACGTCTTAAGAAAGTATCTTTTATATTAAAATTCATGTTACTACTAATAAAGCACCATTTTCCTGTAACTTTTCTTTGTAGTTTGGGCATTGAGAGAGTGATCTGAGTTTGTCAACTGTGATAATCCTTTTATTTCTTTGGCATTCAAATTCTACAGAAGTATTTAAAATGCCTCAGAACACCTAGTGCAGATTATCCTGAAAGGGACAGGGAATGTTTAACAGAAGAAGAATATCGTATGTGCCTGTTGATAGTTTTGATTAAATGTGTGCTATGCCTTGATATTTTAATTTTCCAAGTACTTTCATATTATAGTAGAAACCGAGCAAACATTACCACAATAAACATTTTCCTGTAAGAGAAGTGAAAGCAATGGGCTGATGGAAACTTTTAAAGAACTCTAATATTATAGTTCCCACAACGCTGATATAATCTGGTTCCTATATTCAATGTTTTAGCATTAAACTGATCATTATTTTATCTTTTATTTACAATAATTTATTTATAACGATGCAGGATACCCTAATAAGAATAATTATTCTTTAACTGTCAAGAACAGGTTTTATCTCAGATTGTCTCTTATACTAGCACCCAGAAACAATCCAAAAAACAAAGCCCAAGGATAAATGAGAAAAATACTTTAAAACAGCAGGTAAGTGTTAACTCATATCCATAAACATGAGAGTGAAAGAAAACTTATAAATCAATGTGATGAAATATTTACATTTTAAATAATATTGATTTCTACTAGTTCTGTTTCTGCAGTGACCTACTTCATTTGGACACATTGCCTAGTGGCCTGTGGGGAAACATGTATTTTTAAAAGGAAATGGGGGAAGCAGGCTCTGACTCTTGGGCTTCTATCTAGGAATTCTGTCCTCTGAATAACTAATGGGATGATGAATTCCCTCATGATGGCAAATAGTGCTGCCTCCTTACCGCTCTCCTACAGTTGAGTTTTTCCCTGACAGTGTCATGAATGTCCCTACTATGAAAGTTTTTATTAGGCCCGAATTCTCCTTTCCCTAATTTTGGTCACACCTTGCTTGGATTTAGGAGCTAAAGAGCTTAGAAACTCTAAAGTTTTAGGACTGATTTCAGAAATCTAGCTCAACTCTATATCAGAAAGGGTTTATGAAATCTTTTTAGAGATTAATAGTGAGGTGTGGTATTTTCCATACGAAAATATATTCTAAGCTGCTCTGTACAATTGCCTTTTCACCGAATTGTTTTACTTAAGGTGCCTATGTTGAAGACACTATCACAAACGGCATGTAAAAGTGTGGTAACACTTATGCATTAAATTATGTACTATCTCCTTTATGAAAATTGTGGGAAGAAATTTACTGGTTTTTTAAATCAAGAACAATTTTACCTTTCCTGAAAATAGTTCGATTCTTGGATGGATTTTGTATTTAATCCCCCTTTATGTTGTGAGCTAAAAAGCTGAGAACTAAGATTATGAGGAACCTGTAACCAATATGTGGCACAACCGCTTGTATTAACTTTGTTTCTCAAATGTCTGTACTTCTTAAAATAAATTTATTACTCAACTTTTTCATTACTGTTAGCTAACTTTTAGGTGCTGCAAACTACATTAAAACTTTGTTTGAAGCAAGATTATATAGGAATTAATTAATGTATTAAATTCCCATTTCCAGACATCTCCCTGGAATTTTGGAGTCAACCAATCAGAAGGTAGTGACTGCCTGTAACTGCTATAGCAATTCTCTTTCCCTCTCACTCCCCAATCAGTCCTTTGAAGGAAAATGTCTTACAATGAAAGCATTGTGCTATGAAAACTCCTTTTTTTAAGATTAATTTTTGTTGGAGTATAGTTGATTTTCAATGTTGCATTAGTTTCTGCTGTACAGCAAAGTGAATCAGTTATACATATACATATATCCACTCTTTTTTAGAGTCTTTTCCCATATAAGTCATTACAGAGTATTGAGTAGAGTTCCCTGTGCTATACCATAGGTCCTTGTTGATTATCTATTTTATATATACTAATGTGTATGTGGCAATCCCCATCTCCCAATTTATCCCTTCCCTCCCTGCTTCTCCCCCCTGGTAACCGTAAGTTTGTTTTCTTTAACCATGTGGCTGTATCTCAGAGCCCTAAGCTTGTGACTCAGTGTCTCTAGACAGTTCTGTCTCATAGAAAACACTCGCCAATTAGCAAATACTTTTTTTAAGTTACTGATTATATATAAAGTTCTTTGAAAATGCAAGGCTGTGTAAATGTACTTGGCATGTTTCATTCTTTAAAGGTCTAAGAGAATGGAAGATGACCTAGATGACATTTTGTAATCGGAAAGTAGTACTACTAATGGGGCAGCTCAAGTTGAGCACTCTTTTTCATATCTTTGTGTGTGTGTATACATATGCAGAATATATACATATATTCTGATGTATGAAATGTCTGAGTATGTAGTATGTGTTTATTATCACTGTGTTCCTTAAATGATCACTAATAATCCAATCATTATTGGTGATGTTTTGAAAATTATCTGATAAAAGCACAAAAATTTTAAAAGATTACATTTTGGAAAGTAATATGTGTGGATTTTCTTTTTTTTTAATTAATTAATTTATTATTTTTGGCTGTGTTGGGTCTTCGTTTCTGTGCGAGGGCTTTCTCTAGTTGCGGCGAGCGGGGGCCACCCTTTATCGCGTTGCACGGGCCTCTCACTGTCGCGGCCTCTCTTGTTGCAGAGCACAAGCTCCAGACGCGCAGGCTCAGTAGTTGTGGCTTACGGGCCTAGTTGCTCCGCAGCATGTGGGATCTTCCCACACCAGGGCTGGAACCCATGTCCCCTGCATTGGCAGGCAGATTCTCAACCACTGCACCACCAGGGTTTTCTTTTAAGTAGCCCAGTCAGCATACTGATTTCCTGTAAGACTCTTCAGTATAGTTGTAGAGTGGTGGTGTGCATGTTGATCCCTGTTGTTTCCATAACTAAAATTGATTCCTCCCCCCAACACTGAGACCTTTGCTCGTCATCAAATTACTTTTTTTCTTATGCCAAAATGACATTTGATTGGATTATTCAACAGAAGAAGGCTTCCGTCATTGAGTACAATCAGTATGCTTGTGTTCACTGATTTTACAGACCTTTCAGTGACTACCTTCATAAATGAAAGCTGGAATGGTTCAGGTTCTAGTCAGATTATACCAAAACTTGAAGTATTTTTACAACTGTAACCTCTTTTATCAACCTAAAATATTCAACAAGTCTGTTTCTAAAAAATATTATGTACTCATATGTAAATATATCAATCAACAGACATTTTCAAGCACTCATTATTTGCAAGATTTGCAAAAGTATGTATATGCATGGTACTTATTCTAAAGGACTTTATATCCCTGTAGCATATATGGAATATATACATAAAACATAATTGACAATAAAAATAGCCCACAATTAAAGTTAAATGAGTCATACTATTAATGATAGAAGTGATATCTATCACTTACTCTAACAACTATTATGTACCAGGTTCTTATACCGTGTTCAGCTTTTACATCTATCATATCTAATCTTTATAACAGCCCTTCAAAAGAGTTAGTATTAAATCCATTTTGCAGACAGGGAACTAGTAACCTACTCAAGATTGTGCAGGTAAGAAATACTTTAAAGTTTAGCTCCCTTTGACAACGACTGCAGTCTGTCAGAGCATTATATTGCATCCCCACAGATGTTATAGGTTTTCAGAACTTAGAGATTGCCTCCAGCTATAGTAGTCAGGAAGACTTGACAGAGCTGTTGCAGACTGATTCAGCATTTCTTGGTGTGAAGGATTTTGAAAAGTTGAGCGAGGGGCTTCCCTGGTGGTGCAGTGGTTGAGAGTCCGCCTGCCGATGCGGGGGACACGGGTTCGTGCCCCGGTCCGGGAAGATCCCACATGCCGTGGAGCGGCTGGGCCCGTGAGCCATGGCCCCTGAGCCTGCGCGTCTGTGCTCCGCAATGGGAGAGGCCACATCAGTGAGCGGCCCGTGTACCGCAAAAAAAAAAAGAAAAAAAAAAGTTGAGAGAGGAAGAAGGGGTTCTAAGGTGGGGGGAAGAGGCACAAGTTGGTTAGTGAAAACAAAAGGAGGAGGAGCACTTGTGTCCTGGAGAATTAAACATACTGAAACATACAGGATATGAGTTTCATCTGAAAGTAGTTTGGAGGTAAAGTTGAAGTGAGAGTCAATAACATAAGATGATAGAAGGGCGTGTATGCCACCTAATGGCTTGGTATTTATTATTGAATGTACCACGTTTCCTTGAAAGCTTTTGGGGGAAAGTATAATACTATCAAATGCTGTATTAAGACTACTGTATTAACCTGACAGAACTGCAGGATAGAGTCTGAGTGTCTGAAGTAGAAGAATTAGGAGACATTTAAACTAGTCCAAAGATATGAGGCTAAGTTTCACAAGATTCATGCAATGGAACTAAAAGAGTGTAGGCTAGTGATATTTTTAAG
Organism: Delphinapterus leucas; assembly: GCF_059928025.1. Classification (NCBI taxonomy): domain Eukaryota; kingdom Metazoa; phylum Chordata; class Mammalia; order Artiodactyla; family Monodontidae; genus Delphinapterus; species Delphinapterus leucas. The sequence goes on along the minus strand of NC_143137.1, from coordinate 64,519,498 downwards.
GACAAATCACATCTTTGCAATTAAACAAATATTAGTACAAAGTTGATTCAAACATACCGTAAAAATTTAGGGGCTAACTGGAAAAACAATGTTACCACAAAGAGATTTATCTAAATTTACAGGAGCAAGTGACTTTGAGAAGAAGGGTTATTTAGATGAATTAGTTTGTATATGAGATATTAGCAGCATAAGTAAGTTGAAAGCAGCCAGCAAATGATGAATATGAGATAGAACATCAAAAGAGATGTCAGGAAATGAAGTATGGCTTGTCAAATGTATAAAGATCTGTAAAACCACCAGACTAGATCAGATCTCTAAGTAAATGAAGTATAGTTGAAGTCAAATATAATTCTTGTCTGAGTTACTACTATATGCAAAGTATGCACTAAGAAATTTTAAAGGTAGTAATTTAGTTTCTATTTTATAGTAGAATGAACTGAGTCTCAGGGTAAGTAGTTTATTAAAGTCATAGCTATTAACACTTCCACTACTGATAATGAAAGAGTAATAATTAGGACTAACTCTACGTCTAAGGACAACTTAAAAGGCTGGAAAAATATATTTGTAGAAATGTTTGAAGACACTGGAGAGCTAGCAAGGCTAGTGAAGAATTATAGGTCAAAGATCTGAGAGGAAAATGGCAAAAATGTAAGTTTGGTATTTGAGTAGTCTCAGCTGTATGGATCGCTGCAACTCTAGAACAGGAGGCTGTGTGGCTGAGAAGGTTAGCAGAGCTTTTCATAGCCACATAGTGCTATGTAGACAAGGATTAGAATTCAGGGTTATGAGAATTCAGGGTTAGCCAAAGAAGGGGGGCCTTAGTGAATACATCAGTCTTTAGGGTGAGATCTCAAAGAGCTCTACCCTACGATAAATCAAAAGAATAAATTAAAAAATAGACAAATGCACGAAGTCTGAAGGCTAGCTTCAGATCACTTTAATCATGAATATTGGATTAAGTTGCCCAGGATTGTAAGAGACGAGTACATAAATTTTGTGTGAGGTTTTAATAGACCACTATCAGTAACTGATAGAACAGTTACCCAAAAACCAGTAAGGATAACAAAGATTTGAAAAGCACAATTAACAAATTTGAACTAGAAGAATGCTATATCCAATAGCCCAATATCCAATTCTCACTAAATATGAAATCTTTAAATATTGTGGGACATAAAGCAAGTATGAGTATATTTAAAAGGTTTCAAATCTTCCAGAATGTGCTTTCTAATCCTAGTACTATTAAGCTTGACATCAATATTAAAAAATATATATAAATTATTCGTATGTGTGGAAATTAAGAAATAATTTTCCAAGCAGTAAATGGATCAGAGGAAAAAATCAAAATGGAAAGTAAAACATATTTTGAACTGATTTATAGTGCAAATATTATATATCAAAAGTTATGAGATGCAACTAAAACCATATGTAAAAGAAATATATATTCTTAAAGACATATATATTAGAAATAAAGGAATACTGAAAAAAATCAACGAGCTAATTATCCCTCACATGCACTTAAAAAAATCTAGAAATATAAACACAAATAAAATAATAGGAAGAAAAAATTTAAGAGCAAAAAAATGTATGGAATAGAAAAGGAAGCATGCACTAGATACGATAAATGAACACATTTCTTTTTTAACAGACTAACATTTATAAACGCATACAGAGAGCAAATGAAGAGAAAGAAATGATAGTAAGTACACATTACCAATTTCAGAGCGAAAAGGGGGACATCATTAGAGATTATAAAAACAAAAAATAGTAAAGGGATATGATTAACCACTTGATGCCAGTACATTTAAAAATTTAGCTGAAAAGAACAGATTTCCAGAAAAATACAGTTCACTAAAATTGAATCCAAAATAAATATCTTCCCGTAAAGAAATGTACAAATCCAGATGGCTTCACTAACAAGTACTGCAAAAATATTAAGGAAAAAATACTGTGAGTCTTATATGAATTTTTGAGAGAATAAAAAATGAGAATTAATTCCCAACTTATTTAATGAGACCAAGCATAATATTAATACCAAAATCAAAGTCAAAATTGGATATCAAAATTAGAAGCAAAAATTATAAGTAGAAATTAGAAAATTATACCCAATTATATATAAAAAGGGTAATATATAACAACTAGTTATGGTTTTTTCCAGGAGTGTGAGGTCAGTTTATCATTCAAAAATCAAACAGTTGATTCAACTAGTTAACAAAGTAAAGGAGAAAACATACTTTTCTCAATAGATTCAGGGAAGATATTTTGTAAAATTTAACCTCTGTTCAGGATATAAACTTGAAGCAATCTAGTAATGCAAGGAAACTTCTTTAAATTGATAAGTATATGATTAAAATACTAAACCATATATGATATTTAGTGGTGAAATATGAAAGTTTTCCCTCTAATATAAGCAACAAAGAAGGATATACACTATCACCACTTATATGAATTAATTAGTTAATTATCAGCTCAAGTCAATGTATATTAAACATCCAACAACTATAAGATTGTAATAAAAATGATACTTATTATTATACTTATTATTCAGTCACTCTTCAATAGGAAATCTAGAACTTACTCTAAAATTTTTATGGGAATTCAAAGGGCCACAAGTAAGCAATACACTCAGGAAACAGAAAGATGGAAGAATATTCTGTATTGGAGAACAAGATTTATCATTAACCTAATAAGACATAGTGGTGTTGGGGCAAGATATGCATTTATACCAATTAAACAGAATACACAATCCAGAAACAGAACCACATATTTATAGACATAATGTATGATAAAGTTGGAAATGTAAATGCATAGAGAAAAAAAATTTTTTTCAATAAAGGGTGCTAGGTCAATGGGATAAAAATAAAAAAAAAATATTGTTTGATCCCTCTCTCAAACAATATACAAAAATCAATTTTAGCTGGATTGTAAATCAAAATATAAAAGGTAAACCTTTCTAATCTAGAAGATAATATAGGGGATTAACTTTATAAACTGATATAGAGAAAACTTTCTTTAACAACTTGTGAAGGAAAAAGATTCATAAGTTAAAAAAGTTCTACTTGTCACAAAACATTATTAAGATCATGGAAAGGCAAAAGAAAGAATAAAGGAAGATATGTGCGGACAACTTTCTGTATTCAGGATATATAAAGAACCGCTACAACTCAATAAGAAAAGCACAGTCATTCCAATAGAATAAAAATCATTAGCAGACTTGAGCAGAGATTTTTCAAAACAGACATTGTAAACCAATAAATATATTAAAACATACTCATTGGTAACTGAAAAATGCCAATTAAAACCAAAATGCTATACCACTACACACACACCAGGATGGCTAAAATTAAAAAGTTAGACAATACCAAAAGTTAGTCAGGATGCAGAGGAAGAGAACTCTCAAACACTGCTGCAGGAAAGTGACGGTTTGCCGTTGCCTAGCAAAAATGAACATATTCATCTCCAGTGACTTAGGAAACTCACTCCTAAGTATGTACCAAAGAGAAATGTGGGCATAAGTGCACTAAAACCATATAAAGAATGTTAAAACCTTATTGCTATGAATTTCAAAAGGAGACAAAACTAAACAACGGAGCTAAAAATCAAAATAATAGTTACTGTGGGGAAGAGGGAAGGAGAAATAGTTGGAATGGTCATGAAGGAGCATGGTGGGCTCAAGGCTGCTGACAGTGTTCTCTTTGCGCTCTGAGGAATGATTACCCAGGTGTTTGCTTTGTGACAGTTATTGAACTGTATGTTTTTTTAGAACATTGCCATATGCATACTATATACTTCAATAAAAATATAAGTAAAACCAAAATACTAAAAACAAGAAAAAAGTCATCTAGCTAGAAAATGGAAGTAAGGGATTCAAATTCAGGCCTACCTAACTTCAAGGCCTATGAATGGTTTATCCTCATTCAGTAGAACAGATACAAGGAGTAAAACTTTGGTGCATGTTCAAATTTGGTGAACAAATTTGTCAGGAATTCTATATCAATGAACAGTGAAAATGGAAACATGAAAAAAAAGACGTGTGAATGAAATCTGTTCCTACATTATCTCCTGTTATTTTTTTTAACATCTTTATTGGAGTATAATTGCTTTACAATGGTTGTTAGTTTCTGCTGTATAAAAAAGTGAATCAGCTATACATATACATATATCCCCATTTCCCCTACCTCTTGCATCTCCCTCCCACCCTCCCTATCCCACCCCTCTAGATGGTCACAAAGCACCGAGCTGATCTCCCTCTGCTATGTGGCTACTTCCCACTAGCTATCTATTTTACATTAGGTAGTGTATATATGTCCATGCCACTCTATCACTTCATCCCAGTTTACCCTTCCCCCTCCCTGTGTCCACAAGTCCATTCTCTATATCTGCGTCTTTATTCCTGTCCTGCCTCTAGGTTCTTCAGAACCTTTTTTTTTTTTTTTTTTTTAGACTCCATATATATGTGTTAGCTTATGGTATTTGTTTTTCTTTTTCTGACTTACTTCACTCTGTATGACAGACTCTAGGTCCATCCACCTCACTACAAATAACTCAATTTCGTTTCTTTTTATGGCTGAGTAATATTCCATTGTATATATGTGCCACATCTTCTTTATCCATTCATCTGTCAATGGACACTTAGGTTGCTTCCATGTCCTGGCTATTGTAAATAGTGCTGCAGTGAACATTGTGGTACATGACTCTTTTAGAATTACGGTTTTCTCAGGGTATATGCCCAGTAGTGGGATTGCTGGGTCGTATGGTAGTTCTATTTTTAGTTTTGTAAGGAACCTCCATATTGTTCTCCATAGTGGCTGTATCAATTTACATTCCCACCAGCAGTGCAAGAGGGTTCCCTTTTCTTCACACCCTCTCCAGCATTTGTTGTTTGTAGACTTTTTCATGTTGGCCATTCTGACTGGTGTGAGGTCATTATGTTTTTGTCATTGTAGTTTTGATGTACATTTCTCTAATAATTAGTGGTGTTGATCATCCTTTCATGTGTTTGTTGGCAATCTGTATATCTTATTTGGAGAAATGTCTATTTAGGTCTTCTGCCCATTTTTGGATGGGGTTGTTTGCTTTTTTGATATTGAGTTGTGTGAGCTGCTTGTATAATTTGGAGGTTAATCCTTCGTCAGTTGCTTCATTTGCAAATATTTTCTCCCATTCTGAGGGTTGCCTTTTAATCTTGTTTAAGGTTTCCTCTGCTGTGAAAAAGCTTTTAAGTTTCATTAGGTCCCATTTGTTTATTTTTGTTTTTATTTCCCTTTCTCTAGGAGGTGGGTCAAAAAGGATCTTGCTCTGATTTATGTCATAGTGTTGTGCCTATGTTTTCCTTTAAGACTTTTATACTGTCTGGCCTTACGTTTAGGTCTTTAATGCATTTTGAGTTTATTTTTGTGTATGGTGTTAGGAAGTGTTCTAATTTCATTCTTTTACATGTAGCTGTCCAGTTTTCCCAGCACCACTTATTGAAAAGGCTGTCTTTTCTCTACTGTATATTCTTACCTCCTTTGTCAAAGATAAGATGACCATATGTGTGTGCATTTATCTCTGTGCTTTCTATCCTGTTCCAATGAGCAATATTTCTGTTTTCGTGCCAGTACCGTATTGTCTTGATTATTGTAGCTTTATAGTATAGTCTGAAGTCAGGGAGCCTGATGCCTCCAGCTCTGTTTTTCTTGCTCAAGATTGCTTTGGATTTTCGGGGTCTTTTGTGTTTCCATACAAATTGTGCACTTTTTTGTTCTAGTTTTGTGAAAAATGCCATTGATAGTTTGATAGGGATTGCACTGAATCTGTAGATTGTTTTGGGTAGTATAGTTATTTTCACAATGTTGATTCTTCCAACCCAAAAACATGGTATATCTCTCCATCTGTTTGTATCACCTTTAATTTCTTTCATCAGTGTCTTATAGTTTTCTGCATACAGGTCTTTTGTGTCCTTAGGTACGTTTATTCCTAGGTATTTTATTCTTTTTGTTGCAATGGTAAATGGGAATGTTTCCTTAATTTCTCTTTCATATTTTCATCATTAGTGTATAGGAATGCAAGTGATTTCTGTGCATTAATTTTGTATCCCACTACTTTACCAAAGTCATTGATTCACTCTAGTAGTTTTCTGGTAGCATCTTTAGGATTCTCTATGTATAGTATCATGTCATCTGCAAACAGTGACAGCTTTACTTCTTCTTTTCCTATGTGGATTCCTTTTATTTCTTTTTCTTCTCTGATTACTATGGCTAAAACTTCCAAAACTATGTTGAATAATAGTGGTGAGAGTGGCCAACCTTGTCTTTTTCCTCATTTAGTGGAAATGGTTTCAGTTCTTCACCATTGAGAACAATGTTGGTTATGGGTTTGTCATACATGGCCTTTATTATGTTGAGGAAAGTTCCCTCTATGCCTACTTTCTGGAGTGTTTCTATCATAAATGGGTGTTGAATTTTGTCAAAAGCTTTTTCTGCATCTATTGAGATGATCATATGGTTTTTCTCCTTCAGCTTGTTAATATGGTTTATCACACAGATTGATATATTTAAGAATCCTTGCATTCCTGGGGGTAAACCCCACTTGATCATGTGTATGATCCTTTTAATGTGCTGTTGGATCCTGTTTGCTAGAATTTTGTTGAGGATTTTTGCACCTATGTTCATCAGTGATATTGGCCTATAGTTTTCTTTCTTTGTGATGTCTTTGTCTGGTTTTGGTATCAGGGTGATGGCCTCATAGAATGAGTTTGGGAGTATTCCTCCCTCTGCTATATTTTGGAAGAGTTTGAGAAGGATAGGTGTTAGCTCTTTTGTAAAAGTTCGATAGAATTCGCCTGTGAAGCCATCTGGTCCTTGGCTTTTTTTTGTTGGAAGAATTTTTATCACAGTTTCTATTTCAGTGCTTGTGATTGGTCTTTTTATATTTTCTATTTCTTCCTGGTTCAGTCTGAGAAAGTTGTGCTTTTCTAAGAATTTGTCCATTTCTTCCAGGTTGTCCATTTTATTGGCCTGTAGTTACTTGTACTAATCTCTCATGATCCTTTGTATTTCTGCAGTGTCAGTTGTTACTTCTCCATTTTCATTTCTATTTCTATTGATCTGAGTGTTTTCCCTTTTGATGAGTCTGGCTAATGGTTTATCAATTTTGTTTATGTTCTCAAAGAACCTGCTTTTAGTTTTATTGATCTTTGCTGTCGTTTCCTTCATTTCTTTTTCATTTATTTCTGACCTGATCTTTATGATTTCTTTACTTCTGCTATCTTTGGGGTTTTTTTGTTCTTCTTTCTCTAATTGCTTTCAGTGTAAGGTTAGGTTCTTTATTTTAGATGTTTCCTGTTTCTTAAGGTAGGATTGTATTGCTATAAACTTCTCTCTTAGAACTGCCTTTGCCTTATCCCATAGGTTTTGGGTCGTCGTGTCTTTATTGTCATTTGTTTCTAGGTATTTTTTGATTTCCTCTTTGATTTCTTCAGTGACCCTTTGGTTATTTAGTAGTGTATTGTTTAGCCTCCATGTGTTTGTATTTTTTGTACTTTATTTCATGTAATTGATAGCTAGTCTCATAGTGCTGTGGTCAGAAAAGATACTTGATACAATTTCAGTTTTCTTAAATATACCAAGGCTTGGTTTGTGACCCGAGTTATGATCTATCCTGGAGAATGTTCCATGAGCACTTGAAAAGAAAGTGTATTCTGTTGTTTTTGGATGGAATGTCCTATAAACATCAATGAAGTCCATCTTGTTTAATGTATCATTTAAAGCTTGTGTTTCCTTACTTATTTTCATTTTGGATGATCTGTCCCTTGGTGAAAATGAGGTGTTAAAGTCCCCTACTCTTACTGTGTTAGTGTCAATTTCCCCTTTGATGGCTGTTAGTATTTGCCTTATGTATTGAGATGCTCCTATGTTGGGTGCATAAATATTTACAATTGTTATATCTTCTTCTTGGATTGATCCCTTGATCATTATGTAGTGTCCTTTTTTGTCTCTTGTAACAGTCTTTATTTTAAAGTCTATTTTGTCTGATATGAGAATTGCTACTCCAGCTTTCTTTTGATTTCCATTTGCATGAAATATCTTTTTCTACCCCCTCACTTTCAGTCTGTATGTGTCCCTAGTTGTGAAGTGGTTCTCTTGTAGACAGCATATGTATGGGTCTTGTTTCTGTATCCATTCATCCAGTCTGTGTCTTTTGGTTGGAGCATTTAATCCATTTACATTTAAGGTAATTATCAATATGTATGTTCCTTTTCCCATTTTCTTAATTGTTTTGGGTTTGTTATTGTAGGTCTTTTCCTTCTCTTGTGTTTCCTGCCTAGAGAAGTTCCTTTAGCATTTGTTGTAAAGGTGGTTTAGTGGTGCTGAATTCTCTTAGCTTTTGCTTGTCTGTAAAGTTTTTAATTTCTCTGTCCTATCTGAATGAGATCCTTGCTGGGTAGAGTAACCTTGGTTGTAGGTTTTTCCCTTTCATCACTTTAAATATGTCCTGCCAGTCCCTTCTGGCTTGCAGAGTTTCTGCTGACAGATCAGCTGTTAACATTATGGGGATTCCCTTGTATATTATTTGTTGCTTTTCCCTTGCTGCTTTTAATACTTTTTCTTTGTATTTAATTTTTGGTATTTTGATTATTATGTGTCTTGGTGTGTTCTCATTGGCTTTTTCTTGTATGGGAGTCTCTGTGCTTCCTGGACTTTATTGACTATTTTTTTTTCCCATATTAGGGAAGTTTTCAACTATAATCTCTTCAAATATTTTCTCAGTCCCTTTCTTTTTCTGTGGACCCCTATAATTTGAATGTTGGTGCATTTAATGTTGTCCCAGAGGTCTCTAAGACTGTCCTCAATTATTTTCATTCTTTTTTTCTTTATTCTGCTCTGTGGTAGTTATTTCCACTATTTTATGTTCTAGGTCACTTAGCCCTTCTTCTGCCTCAGTTATTCTGCTGTTGATTCCTTCCAGAGAATTTTTAATTTCATTTATTGTTTTTCATTTAATGCTCATCATTGTTTTCTCTTTAGTTCTTCTAGGTACTTCTTAAACATTTCTTGTATTTTCTCCATTCCGTTTATGAGATTTTGGATCGTCTTTACTATCATTACTCTCAATTCTTTTTCAGGTAGACTGCTATTTCCTCTTCATTTCTTTGGTCTGGTGGGTTTTTACCTTGTTCCTTCATCTGCTGTGTGTTTCACTGTCTTCTCATTTTGCTTAACTTACTGTGTTTGGGGTCTCCTTTTTGCAGGCTACAGGTTCGTAGTTCCCTTTGTTTTTGGTGTCTTCCCTCAGTGGGTAAGGTTGGTTCAGTGGGTTGCATAGGCGTCCTGGTGGAGGGGACTGGTGCGTGTGTTGTGGTGGATGAGGCTGGATCTTGTCTTTCTGGTGGGCAGGACCACATCTGTTGGTGTGTTTTGGGGTGTCTGTTAGCTTATTATGATTTTAGGCAGCCTCTCTGCTAATGGGTGGGGTTGTGTTCCTGTCTTGCTAATTGTTTGGCATGGGGTGTCCAGCACTGGAGCTTGCTAGTCGCTGAGTGGAGCTGGGCCTTAGTGTTGTGATGGAGATCTCTGGGAGAGCTCTCACTGATTGATAGTATTAGGGCCTGGGATGTCTCTGGTGGTCCAGTGTCCTGAACTCGTCTCTCCCACCTCAGAGGCTCAGGCCTGACACCTGCCCAGAGCACCAAGACCCTGTCAGCCACACGGGTCTCGGCCCTGGTTCATGCACTTCCCATCACTCTGCCAGCTCCTGCCTCCGTGCCTCCCTCCCTTTCAGTTTGATCATTACTTCCCACACCCAGTGGGGAACAGAGGGCAGTGCAGAGGATGCTAGCGGGCACTGCCCCACTGCGTCCTCGTCTGCACCACATGCTGGGCTTGCCGGGTCCTTCCCAGTCACAGGGCAGGGTCCACAAAGACAGCCCGGCTGCCGAACAGACCCACAGTCCTGGTGAGGAGGGAGGGCTGTCTCCTCTTCTTAACTGATGTCTTTTATAGTCAGTGCCACAAAATGTGATTGTTTATTATTTCACATGAGTTCATTTTGTCCACTGGACTAGATTATAAAATTCTGGAAACCACAAGTCATATTTAGTTGGGTTTTAATTACCCACAGCACCTATTTCTAGGCACATAGCACGTGTATGGTAAATATCTCTTGTGTAATGCAATATCAAGCGAAAAATAATCTGATACATACTTGTGCATCTTTTTTTCCTACTTTCTCTTCCTTCTACTAGGTTAGTCAGTTGATGTACTTTGTCAGGAAAAGAATGCTTGTTATATTTTGTTCACTGATGTATGCACTGTGCCTAGAATGGTGCCAGCACACACGTGGATGAAGCTTGATACTTCTCAGACCATTCAGTTATATATGCCATATTTCTGCTTTTCCATCCACTTAATATACACTCTCCTACCCATATATTTCTATTGAAATTCTACTTATTCCTTAAGAGCCAAATTGAAAGGTCTTTTTCACAAAGTCTCCCTCACTCTTCCCCTCAGAACCAAATGCTTTCGCCTTGCATTCTATTGATAGTAGCAATTTCTTTGTATCCCTATCATGGCTTATATGATGCTCTCCTTGTATTACTCTTATTCGAGCATGTCTGTCTCTCTGAGTTAAGCTGTAAGATAGTAGATTATGCGAGGAAAGCATGGGGAGAACAAACAGACACTAACATTTTTTAAAGTTCTGCATTCCAGACCCTGAGCAGAGTGCCACTTCAGCTCTAAGTTAGAAAACATGACCAAGGTGACACATCTAGCAAGGGGGCAACGTCTTCTTTGTACCCAGGTCCCTGTGGCTCTGAAATCAGTTCCTTTTTCACCTTTTCATGCTGCCTCCATAACAATGTGTCTGCCTTATCTCTCTGTGGCTCTTTTAGCTAGTGTCCTCCATGGGGGTGGTCCAGAAAGAGTTGTAAATCTGAATAGTTTGTTGGTTCTTCACTTACAAATGTTGAATTTCCCTGAAGAGCACCTGATTCTAGATTGGAAGAAAGCACATCAGCATATAGAGATGCTGTGTCTGTTGGTTTTCATAAAATATCAGAAAAATAAGCCTACTACAAAATCCTCTTCCATGTATCTCATTATATGCATCTTTAAAATGTGCTTTCTATACAAGACATTTAATGAAGTTGTGTTTAAAGTAGTGTAGCTGTCTTCTGACAGCTCAGATCAATAGAAGGCCCTAAAAAAGGACTTGAGGTAAAATGGCAATCAAAAGCACACACCAGAATATTACATTGTGTGTTGGAATTTTCTTCTTTTCTCTTATCTGGCTCCCTTGTGCTTATTCTTTACTTTATAGCTTGTAGTTTGTTATACTCAATGCATTTTAATGACATAGCTGTGTTTCAGGAAGGAAAACATTTCTTTTTCTACTATCTCAGTATGTAGTAGGTTTTGAAATGTAGTTTTCTGATTTTTAAAATTATATGGAAATATTTCTACCTTCCTTTGTTTAAGCTGTTGACTCTGTGAATGTGACAGATGGCAATGCATTTTATGTCTAAAAACAATTATTGGTATGGGAATAATACTGTTACTTTCTCTCTTTTATCCCCTTCCATCCTGTAAAGACTTTATCTACATGACCACTACTGTAGTTCTGAAAGATAACAGCAATATAAATAAAGATATGTATGTCCTCCTGTTACCAAATAGAGGTCCTAATGAAATTACAGAATAATTGGCACTGTATCCCCACATTAAAGTTCATTATTAAACTCACATGGTGTCTCCTAAGGAAGTACTTAAGTATATCCAGATTTTCAATTAAAATTAATATTTAATCTTTCAAAAGTACAAATTAAGTTCTGCTTGCTTATTTTTTCTGTAAAGAAGTTGTGTGGAATTTTCTATTATCAGTAAATAGATTACATTTTTCTTCAGAAAAAGAGAATTAAGAGTTCTGCAGATAATTAAGAATTTATAACCAAAATGTTATTTACGACATTTTTACACCAAAGCCAGACAGTGACCTTAGTACGTATACAAACAAGGTCATCTCTGCACACAGGCAAGGTCGACTGGCTTGTGAAAGCCTTGTTTTATAGGAAGGTGGAGGTGGATGGTTATATTGCATCAGTGACATGCAGTTTCATAATTTCTGCTCTGGAAGAGCTAACACATCTGTAGTAGGTCACCTGGAGTCATGACTCAATTCTCAGAGTCATTCCTAGGGTACGAAGACATTAGCTAGGCTTAATCAACAACCCTACTTATCTTCCGTTCTGCATTTCCTGTTTCAAAAAATGGGTCGATGTATTAAAGTCTCTGATTTTATGAGTGTATTCCATGTATGCATGTAACCTTTGGGGTAGAATTTATTTTCAGTAAGTTCATTAAATTACTAATTAGGTATTATACCTCCTTATAGCTAGAATACAGCTTAAAATAAAACTGCATACAAATAGTAGCTCTTAGAACTCTCTAATAGGAAGGGGAATTGGCAAAAAACTTTTAAAAATGACCACAGTCAGAAGTTCTTATCTTTATATAAACAACTTTCATTCACTACTTAGTCACAGTACATTCTAAATTGTGATTGATACTGCTACTTGATTTTTCTTACGCGGGCCTCTCGCCGCTGCGGCCTCTCCCGTTGCGGAGCACAGGCTCCGGACGCGCAGGCTCAGCGGCCACGGCTCACGGGCCCAGCCGCTCCGCGGCATGTGGGATCCTCCCGAACCGGGGCACGAACCCGCGTCCCCTGCATCGGCAGGCGGACTCTCAACCACTGCGCCACCAGGGAAGCCCGCTACTTGAAATATTTTGACAAGCTCTTACTGTGGTTTGGCCAGTCACAGTTACGAAATCCCAACTCATTTAGCCAGAGCAGTACTCTGCTCTTCTCAGCAACTTTTGAGATTATATACCTGGAGAGTACAACCAAGATATTATGTATGCAAATCATCACCAGAGGTATACTGGAAAGACTACTGAAATATGAATAAAGAGACATGAATTCTAATCCTAGTTCAGTCACTAATTGTAAAACATTGGACAAATCTTTTCTACTATCACCAGCTCAGTTTATTCATCTCTTAAAAAAAATGGACAAAATCTCTGAAGCTTTAATTCTCTATGATGTTAACTCAGTATCTGGCAGTGAATCCAGCTAAATACAATGACATTAAGTTGTTTTCGTGATCAGTAGATGGTAAGTGAAATTTCCATATTAAGTAAATACATTATATTTGATTATTGATACTTGTGCTGATTTAAGGCACTCTGGATTATTAAATTGCCTGTCTTGAATGTTTACAGGATCAGAGAGGAATTCTCTTCTCTCAGCTAAAAGGTAGAAGTGCACGGGTTGAAGTCAAGTTGACAGCTGTTAGAGGTCAGCCAGAGATATTGGGTTGGCCAGAAAGTTCATTCGGGTTTTTCCATAAGATCTTATGGAAGAACCTGAACGAACTTTCTGGCCAACCCAGTATATCAACAAATAGAAAAATAGGATCAATTTTCCATCATCATCTCCTATGATTGTTTGATGCCAATCTTGTTGGAGTTGTGAGTATTAAGTTAAAATATTACATACCCAGCAACTGATTGTATTGTTCTGAGGGCAATAGGGCCAATACAGAGTCCAATAAATAAATTTCATTGTTAGAACAGAAACAAGAATCATAGCAATTTTTTTCCATTTTCAGTTGAAGGCATGTATTTTAATATTTTCTAATGTAATGTTAATCAAGAATTCCAAGAACCTGGTTGAGGCAACAGAAATGTGTTTTGGGAGGATTTATTAATACTGCAGCCCAGGAGACACAGATCCAAGAAGCACTTGAATTGTGTTCTGCCGGACTACAAAATGGGGGAAGCTTATAAAGGCAAAAAACCCTAAGGTTATATAAATTGTCAAGGTTTAGGATTGGAGATGGCAAGAAGTAAGGGTGCTTGGTAAGCAAGGAGTGGTTGGGGTTCGAAATGATTACCTAGTTGCAAAGGGGGTGGGGAGGCAGACTTTGAAATTACAAGGTTGCAGCTAGTAGCTGCTTACAGATAGTATTTTGAAAACTGCTGGTGCTGTCCTTGTGTTTGATACAGTTTAGAGAAAAGTTCTCAGTGATGCAGGAATGTGTCTGAAACCACATGCACAATGGCCACCCGGCTCCTGAGCCATAGTTATTCCATTTTGATTTATAAATGATCTTAAATATGTCAGCAGGGCTTTCTAATGTGATTCCTGATAATATGTAAACGTTTTTTCTCTGTAGCTACTGTTTTTGTGAATTCATTTATCACTCATTTTACCATTCAAAGCAAAAAGAAAACAGTTTTAAATGAGTATAAATACAAAGCAGCTGGTGATCTGTTCAGGACTGGATGAAAACCTCCTTCCCGATGAGTTAGGGATGGAGTAACAGAAGTCACTGTTTCTGAGGCTGAGTTCCCCACCCAGTGTTGATCATTCTTAGTTTTGGAGCCTCCATGCAGTTTTAGCCAAACGTCCCTATGTTCTTCTAAAGAGTAAAATAATATTCTTGAAAAAAAAGAAGCAAGTAATTTGTTTAAATATGTTTAGTATTTTTTAAATGTTACCAAATAATTATACTGCTAACCTGTTTAAAATGTTGTGAAATATTTGATGCATACAAAAGATCTTACAATATTACACGTCATAAAGCATAAAGATAAACATCCATTAAAATATTATCCAATTAAATAAATAGAACTCTTCTAATAGAATTGGAACTCCCTGGACCCTCATGACCTCATCCCTCTGGTTCCTATTCACCCCTTCTCCAGAGTGATGTTCTAAGTGAATTTTTTGTTCATCGTTTTGTTTTTGCATATTACATGGTGTTTCAACATATGAAGGTGTCCCTAAGCATTTTATGTTTACTTATTCTGGAACTTCATATAAATGATTTTAAGTTACTTAGTAAATATTAACTGATTGCTTACTTTGTGCCAGGCCCTGTTTACATGTAATGGTTATAACAGGATTAAAATAATGTACCTGTCTTCATGGACCTTACATTCTAGGGAGGGAACAGACAATTAAAAAGTAAATAAGTAAAATATCATGAGTTAGATGATGATAAGTACTATGGAGAAAAATACACAGGGTGAGAGAGATTGGAGAGTATATTAGTTTATTTTAGGTGGTCAAGGAAGACCTCTCTGGGGTGCAACGTTTAAGCAGAACCCGAAAGGAAAGAGGGAATAAGCTCTTAGGCAGGTGTGGGAAATCTGTGCCCAGATGAGGGGAAGAACAAGTGTAAAGGCTGAGGTGGAGCACACCTGGCTGGTTTGAGGCTGAGCATGAGGCCAGGAGTGTGAGCTGAGTGTGACTGTGTGTGTGTGTGTGTGTGTGTGTAGGGGAGATAGATGAGGGGTGAGTAGTAGAATGTAGCTGGGACCAGATCCTGAGGGCCTTTATAGACTGTTATAAACACATCACAGTTTTTTGTTCTCTTTTTTAATTGAGGTGACATTCATATAACATGAAAGTGACTGTGTTTTAAAGCGTACAGTTCACTGGCATTTAGTATTTTCACAGTGTTGTGCAACCACCACTGCTATTTCGTTCTAAAACATTTTTCATCACCCCAAAAGAATACCCAGTACCCACTAAGCAGTCGCTCCCTGTTTTCTTATCCCCCAATATATCGCAACCACCAGTCTACTTTATGTCTCTATGGATTTGTCTGTTCTGGATATTTCTATAAATGGAATCACATGATATATGACCTTTTGTACCTGACTTCTTTCACTCAGCATGATGTTTTCAAGGTTTATCCACATTGTGGTGTGTATCAGTACTTCCTTCTTTTTTAATGTCTGAGTAATGTTCCATAGCCCTCGTTTTGTTTTTCCATTCACCTGTTGATGGACATTTGGGATGTTTCCATGGGACTGTTGTGAATAGTGCTGCTATGAACATTTGTGGGAAAGTGTTTGTGTGGGCATATCTTTTCAATTTTCTTGAGTATATGCCAAGGACTAGAATTGCTGGGTCATATGGTAGTTCTGGTTTAATGTTTTGAGGAACTGCCAAACCTTTCCACTGTGGCTGCACAATTTTGCATTCCCACCAGCAACATATAACGGTTTCAGTTTTTCCATGTCCTCAACAACGCCGGTTCTTCTTTTCTTTTTATTATAACCATTTTAGTGAGAGTGAAATGGTATCTCATTGTGATTTTATTTTCATTTTCCTAATGATTAATGCTGTTGAGCATCTTTTCATGTGCTTGCTGGTTATTGGTGTATCTTCTTTGGAGAAATGTTTATTCAATCCTTTGACTATTTTTAATTGGGTTGTCTTTCAGTTGAGTTATAAATATTCCTTATTATGACTGCCTAAAGTCGCTAGGTGTCATTCATTTATTTACTCAGAAAATGTTTAATAAGTTTGTATTATGTGCCAGGTACTTTTTTAACCATTATAGTGATACAGCAGTGAGAGACAAACAACAGACAATATCCCTGACTTTGTAGAACTTGTATTCTAGGGAGAGGAGACAGAACAAACTCACAGAGAGATACAAGGCATCATTCATGTATATATTATATATACATTAATGTATATATTTTACAATAACAATTGGAAAAAATACCTGGAAACAAAGAAAGGTGTTGTGATGGAGAGCTATGAGTGGGGAGAAGAGTATCTTAGAATGGCCAGGCAATGCCTCTTTTAGGAAAAGGAAGTCAAACAGAGACGGGATGTGAGGGACCAATAAAGTGAATATCAAAGAGAAAAGTACTACAGCCAGAAGGAAGAGTCCAGACAGGAGAATGCTTCAAGTGTTCCCAGAGTGTCACAGAGGCCAGTGTGGCTGGAAAAGCATAGATGTGACCAAGGACCAAATCATAGAGGGCCTTTTAGGACTTGGGAGATAATTCCACATTAATGGGAAGCTACTGGAAGATTTCAGGAGAGGAATGATGTGATCAGAATTGTTTTTAAAAGGACTGTCTGGCTGCTGAGTGGAGAAGAGCAAGAGTGGAAACTGGAACCTAGAAAGTGGTCGAATCAGTAAGAAAATGATCAGGATACAAATGAACCAAGTACAATAACAGCCATATACGTCAAGGACAGTCCTTATATTTAGTGGCAAAATGCGTTTTCTTTGCTAAGAAAATATTTAATTAACAGAAAAACTTAAAAACATTAAAACGTGTATTTTGCAGTGTCCCTTGGTGAAATTATCTGTACATGCTGGCACCTCTGCTTTAGTCCTGCTTTAGGAGTTCTGCTGCTGCTCCAGGATCTCTTTATCCCTGTATTGTTCTCATAAAACTTTCATTTGCTCCAGAAGTACTTTTAAAAACAGGTACGCTTTGTAAAGCACTCTTAGATTCTCCATCCCTTAATTCCAGATTCTTATCATGCCAAGTCACTACCAGAAGGAGAAGAAAGTAGGTAATGAGCCCCACAGATATATAAATCTCAAGCCATAATGCATGACCCAGTAATGCAATAACTGCCCAAATGACATTCAGCTAGTATGCTTCATTTCCTCATTATTCTGAATCCTTCCTTTACTTTTAACCATGTACAATTTCCCATAACCTTATTCACTAAACATGCCAATGCTATATGAATTGCTATTTTTCACTCTAATGGAAAGTTCTCTCCCTGAATCCATCTAAGCGTTTTTATTATGTAAATTCTCTAGTGTATTTAATTTTTTGCCTTAAATGTATGTTCGAAGTACCTACTTTTAATTTTGACGTTTCTATCTGTGGCAGCACTTTTATTTCCAATTCTACTATAAAAACTATTGGGTTGGCCAAAAGATTTGTTCAGTTTTTTCCGTAAGATGACTCTAGTAGCACATAGTTGTCTTTAACTTCATTTGAAACAATTTTGTTAGGTTGTATGTGACAGCTGCCATATCAGCGTGCACTTAAAAAAAGACAACAAAATTGGTCAGTTTTTGTGTAGCCATTTTAATATTGAAGATGGAAGAAAACAACATTTTTGGCATATTATGCTTTATTATTTCAAGAAAGGTAAAAACGCAACTGAAACGCAAAAAGAAAAGATTTGTGCAGTGTATGGAGAAGGTGCTGTGACTGATCGAACGTGTCAAAAGTGGTTTGCCAGGCTTCCCTGGTGGCGCAGTGGTTGAGAGTCCGCCTGCCGATGCAGGGGACACGGGTTCGTGCCCCAGTCCGGGAAAATCCCACATGCCGCGGAGTGGCTGGGCCCAAGAGCCATGGCCGCTGAGCCTGCGCTTCTGGAGCCTGTGCTCCGCAACGGGAGAGGCCACAACAGTGAGAGGCCCGCGTACCGCAAAAAAAAAAAAAGTGGTTTGCCAAGTTTCGTGCTGGAGATTTCTCGCTGCACGATGCTCCACGTTCGGGTGGACCAGTTGAAGTTGATAGCCATCAAATCGAGGCACTAAGTGAGAACAATCAACGTTATACCACGCTGGAGATAGCCGACATACTCAAAATACCCAAATCAAGCGTTGAAAATCATTTGCACCAGCTTGGTTATTTACGTTCATTGCTTTGATGTTCAGGTTCCACGTAAGTTAAGCGAAAAAAACCTTCTTGACCATATTTCTGCATGCAATTCTCTACTTAACCGTAATAAAAATGTCCCGTTTTTAACACGTATTGTGACGGGTGATGAAAAGTGGATACTGTACAATAATATGGAATGGAAGAGATCATGGGGCAAGCGAAATGAATCACCGCCAGCCACACCAAAGGCCAGTCTTCAATCTAAGAAGGTGATGTTGTGTATCTGGTGGGATTGGAAGGGAGTCCTCTATTTTGAGTTCCTTCTAGAAAACCAAAGGATTAATTCCAGCAAGTACTGCTCCCAGTTAGACCAACTGAAAGCAGCACTTGATGAAAAGCATCCAGAATTAGTCAAAAGAAAATGCATAATCTTCCATCCAGATAACGCAAGACCGCATGTTTCTTTGATGTTCAGGCAAAAACTGTTACAGCTTGGCTGGGAAGTTCTGATCATCCACCATATTCACCAGACGTTACGCCTTCGGATTTCCATTCATTTGGGTCTTCACAAAATTCTCTTAATGGAAAAAATTTCAATTCCCTGGAAGACTGTAAAAGGCACCTGGAACAGTTCTTTGCTCAAAAAGATTAAAAGTTTTGGGAAAATGGAGTTACGAAGTTGCCTGAGAAATGGCAGAAGGTAGTGGAACAGAAAGGTGAATATGTTGTTCAATAAAGTTCTTGGTGAAAATGAAAAATGTGTCTTTTATTTTTACTTAAAACCCGAAGGCACTTTTTGGCCCACCCAATACTTGGCCTTCTATCTTTTAAGTCTTCTACTCTAATCGTTTGAATTAAAAAAAAAAAAAAGAAAAAAGATTCCCACAGATGAATGGATAAAAAAGGACCTGGTATATATACATAATGAAGTGTTATTCTGTCATGAAAAGAGAAGATATTCTGCCATTTACATTGGACCTTGAGCACATTGTGCTAGGTAGGATGGGTCAGACAGAGAGAGACAGGTACTGTGTGATGTCACTTATATGAAGAATCTAAAAGAAGGTCAGACTTGTTAAAAAAAAAAAACAAAAACAGAATGGGGTGGTGGTTACCAGGGAGTGAGGCAGGACATGATTGATAGCATTTAAGGGTACAAACTTGTAATGAGTACTAAATAAGCCATGGAGATCTAATGCAAGGTATGATGAATATAGCGAATAGCACTGTACTATTATGATGTAATGTGATAATATTGTGTCAGTGGCAATCATATTACAATATATAACTGTATCAAAGTAACATACTGTACACCCTAAACTTACAAGTTGTAACATGTCAACTTTATCAAATAAAAAATAGTTCTTTTACAATGCAGTATTTTTTGAAGCATAGGTTATAGCTGAGTTCTTTTAAATATTAATTCTTAATCATTTCTACTTGAAGTTGAAAAGGCAAAAGGAATTAGACTCTCACATCAAATATTGGAAATGAATGTTTGGAATTAGTGACCATTTATTTGTAAGACATTTTAGAGAGAAGAATTAGGACAACCGATGAAATGCACTACAAAATTTTCATTATTATTTCCTTTTATCAAAGTATTTTAATCTGATATTGAGGATACTCAGTTCTACTAAAGCAGAATTGAATTTTGTCATCCTCTGATACTTAATAAGTTGAAAACTCTTCCTAAGCATTGATACCCTATCAAATCCATTTAAGTGCACACTGAATCGAAAGAGAATGTGATGGCCAGGGTTTGACAGTCAGGAGTTCCAAAACATACCTGCGTCTCTGCAGTCTCTGCCTCGTACGTACAATGAAGATAATAATGTACCTGAACAGTTATCCTTCAGGTAACTTTTTTCTGAGTGGAAGGTGATATTAAGTAATAAAGATTATCAACAGTGCATTATACTGCAACATGTGTTTACCAACAGGATAATCAGTGATTTCCATGCTATCTTTGAAACAATGCTGGATTGGGGATTGGCTTTGTTTGAATTGCTTTCTCAGGAACTACTTCATTTCTATAGTGTCCTGAAGAAATGGAATGGGGTGAATTTCTGTCAGTACCATTTATTGGAAGATGTACCAAAACATCTTGCTTATGTCAGCAGATATATGTCCATTAAAATTACCTATCGATTTATGTTGGATAGTTTGATTTCTGGATTCATGGCATCTATGTGGTCTTCTGTAATGAATTCTCACAATTATTTAGCCTCAGTTCCTTTGCTGACATATATTCAGTTTTTGTTATCAGGCTTATAACCTCTCGTCTTTCCTACTCCTAAGTTGTGGACTTTGGTTCTACTCTTGGTTGGCTGAATTTCTTCATTGTTTCTTTTGTTTTGTTTCAAGAAAATCACATTGTATGTTTTTAATCCCATGCATCCTTGAGTGAGATTTACTGCTTTTGCATTTGATTCATACAGTTTCCTCACATGTAAAAGCAAGATATTTTCTGCTTTTGAAGATTATTGTAAGCAGTTTATATAGCACAGGTGTCTGACCCTTGGGAGAAGTGTAATTTGTGTTTCTTGGTGCATCAGGTAATTGAGCAAAGTGTTGTGAAATAGTATCTGTAATCTCTGTAATGGCCTCATACGTAAGAAAATAACAAATGTTTCATCCCTAAATCCTAGCTTCATATGATCATTGAATGAATAGTAGAAACCCAGGTATATCATTAACCTGTGGTGTGACCTTGGGCAAGTCTTTCCTTTTTTGTGGGCCCCCAATCCTTAAGCTGAATCACTCCCATATCTTTTCTTTCCACACTTTTCTGATTCTGTGTGCACAACAGTCTTTTACTGGAGAATCATAAGAGATTAATCGCATATTATTCAGCTTCCATGCCTTAGCTTCCTTCTCTATAATATGGGTATAATAACCATGTGTACCTCATAAGATTGTTGGAGAATTACATTAGCTAAAACCTGTAAAACACTTCGTGTCTAACACATAGCAATGCTCATAAATGTCAACAGTTATCAGTTCCAGATTGTGAGTTTATGTTCATGTCCTTTAGAGTGGAAATAGAAGCATAGTGTTCACATATGATCATAGTATTTACTTATACTTCTGACTCATTATAAAATTTATTACTTGAAAAATGTATGATCTTAGAATATTACTAACAAGATTTTCCTATTTGGGTATCTACTGTTATTCTTAGCATTGACTTTCCAGTAACTTAACTTGTCTAAAAATCTTAACTCCCCAAATCCCCTCTTATTTTGATTCTGTGTATTTCATCTCATCCATTCCCCCCTACCCCGGCTTTGTAAGTCCATCCAAACCCAAGCAGAATAGCTTACTGTTCCTACCCTCAGGGTAAAGATTTCAAAAGTCTTAGCACATTAGCTATGGAACTCATTCTGCCTGCATCTTCTCTCCTTGTTTGATCAAATAGGCAGCCTCTATTCCATCTTTCAGATGTACACATAAGCCAAGCACTTTTTAAGATTTCTCTAGTTCAGTAGTGGTTTTGATTTTTTTGATGCCTTCTAGAGAACATTGTCTTGGCACACAATGCTAGAAGATATAGTTTTACAATAGAAAGTAGTCAACGTTGATTTTATTTTATCTTCATTGATACTGTTCAGCAGCTACTTAAAGAATTGGGGAATAAAAGCGCTGCCAGTTTGCAAGTGAATGTGATCATGGTTTCCTTAGTATTCAGGCTGATTTTTAGTAAAAGAGTTCAAGTGTAACTGTTGTTTATGTCTCCTCTTTATTTGTTTACTCAGTTATTACTTTGAACACTTATCCTCACAAGCATATAGGGCCAACACTCCCTAAAGCTTACTTACCTAGTTACTGCATATGTACTGAACTTCAGATTATGAAAGTACAATGTAAAATAGCATATATTTACATGCAGCGTATTAAAAATAAATCAAAAGATGAGATTATAAATCAAATAAAATTTTACCTGAAAAAGCATTGCTTTGTAACCCAGTTATTTTAGTTGTTTTGCTTTGTTTTGCTTTTATAACTCTCCTCCTGAATGCTCTATTTCTGGCATTTTGTCAAGCTCCAAGCTTGAAAAAAGAAATGCATCAAAGGTCAAGTTGCTTATAAAAGCATTACTGAAATGTCAGAAACAATTACACTGAATAGAAGAATAAATCTCCAAAGAAATTAAGCATCCATTTATTAAAAGTTGTGACTTTACTGTGATTCCATTTCTCAAAGTTATACTGTTGATTATTTCCAGGTTGTAATATGCTACATAGAATTGGTCTAATTTAAGGGTAGATTATACTCTGAAAGAAAAAGAAACGTGTATTTTCAAAAATGCACTAGTATATAGATTTGGGTAAAATATAAACTCATATTTATTACCAGTTTTTAATCAAGTGTCTACAAAATGCTTATGCCTGGAATTTAGCATGTTATGATAGAGAGAACATGAGCTTTGGAGTCTAGAAATGTGGGCTTGAAATCCTGCCTCTGCACTAAGGAGCTGATGACTTGGGGCAAAGGAAAAAAAAAAACTGTTTGATTCTCTATTTCAAATGTTGTAAAATGTGACTAAGAAAAATATTTACCTATTGAATTGCCATGATGATCATTTGCTGGGCACGTAGTAGGTACTCAAAAGTGTTATTTCCTTTCCCTTCATTCAGGATATAATAATCAGTGCGAAGCTATTATAAGTTTTTAAGCAGAAAAGAAACATGAGAGATCGCTTACCTTGAATTGCTGTGGTAGGTAGATTTAGATCGGAGAGACATGTAAGATTCTCGAGCTCAACTGCTTGATTTTTTTTGTTTTACTTTGTTTTCCTTTGAAATTATAATGGGAACTCTGGGAGTTAAGAGAACAGGACTTATAAATAAATTGTTGATTACACTCAGGGTGTTATTTGTAATATTTAACAAAATATTCACTGATCAAGACACAAACACTGACCAATCTGAAAAGGTGCCTTAATCTATTGGCCTGTTTTTAAAAATCAGTGTGCTTTTTTCTGTATAAGCCAGCACACACCAACTGAATATTAGCACCATATTTACCTGAGAAAATTGTATAATATTTTTAGCCTAATCTAGTTA
This sequence comes from Delphinapterus leucas, assembly GCF_059928025.1. Lineage (NCBI taxonomy): Eukaryota > Metazoa > Chordata > Mammalia > Artiodactyla > Monodontidae > Delphinapterus > Delphinapterus leucas. The sequence continues at coordinate 64,496,001 of NC_143137.1, read as the reverse complement.
CATTTCAGTTTTATAAAATATTTACTCTTTCCTGTAAGAGCAAAGTTCCCACTAATGTATACCTATACTTGCTTTTAGATTTGGTGTCAAATTATATTATGTATGTATTGATATAAATGTGTGTGTTCCTTCAGAGCAGCAATTGTATTTTATTGATTTATGATTAAATAGCCCACCTAGTACTCATCAAAGTACCTTATAAACAAAATGTTATTACCCCCAAATGTCTTTATTAGGAAATGACTACTATAAAACTTCATTACTTAGTCTCTTTATAGAAGATGAAGTAAAAAAGAGCCCACTCTGATTTACTTATGTCTCCTTAAAATACCTAAATTATTGCTTCAACTCTGGGCTTGAGATGAACAACAACAAAAGAGTTATTTGAGGTAAATTAAGATGATGCAGTGGGACACTGTTATTTACTTTTAATTAAATAAGTATATATAATTTCTAGTCCCAAATATGACTGAGAATTTACTTGAACTGTCAATCCTTCCTTCCTTCCTTCCTCCCTCAGAAATGAGTAGACAGAATAGCTCCCAAACACTGATGCATCGGAATCATTTAGGGATCTTTTTTTCCCCACCTGTATTGACATGTAATTGACACATAACACTGTGTAACTTTGAGGTGTACAAGGTGTTTATTTGATACACATATACTGCAGTATGATTACCATCTTAGTGTTAGCATCATGCTAAGTGAACTGTCAGAGAAATACACATACTATATATGATCTCACTTATATGTGGAATCTGCAAAAGCTGTGATTTCCAGGGACTGGTAGTGGGGGTGTAATGAGGAGGTGTTGGACAAAAAGCACAAACTTCCAGTTAGAAGATGCATAAGTTCTGTGGATCTAATATACAACATTGTGATTATAGATAACAACACTGTGCTATATATGTGAAAATTGCTAAGAGAGTAGATCCTGAATGTTCTCACCACAAAACAGAAATGGTAATGATGTGATGTGATAGAGGTGTCAGGGATCTTTTTAAAATAAATATTTCTAAGATCTTGCTTTGTAGATCCAATTGAGTAATCTTCTAATGGGACCTGAAGGTAGGACTATTTAGAATCACCACCACTCCCCACCTTCTGCCAGGTTTGGAAAACAGTGAACTAGGGTAATTTTTCTATCTTTTCCCAGATCTTTGTTCTCATTGACCTTTAATTTTCACTTATGTTGACAGGTTCATGAGTTCCATTTTGGCCCATCTCCGTCTAATCAAGTCCTTCTTTATCAGTGCAGATATTAATGTTTTATAGAACTCTCAGGTTTACTTTCTGGAAATATTCATTAATCATGGTTTGGCTTTGTTTGATCTTAACAGAGACTTTCTATTTCAGTTGCTGGGCGTATGATGCTCTTTCGCTATCAGCTGTAGCTATCTTTTTTTTTTTTATTACAAACTCTTGCAACTGTTATTAAGTCTGAGATGGTCCTGAACAACTTTTTATACATGTTAACTCTTGATGAAATGGGCTGGTATTTCCTAACACATTTGTGATTTTCAGTATGGAAGTGAACAGCTTTTGGACCAATTAATAGAATAACATTTCTCCCATCAGTAAAACTTTATTTTCCCTAGGATTCTTTTCCTGTGATTTGCTAGCAGACGTTGCACTACAGTGATGCAAATTAAAGGGACAGACTGCAACTTAGCTCCCAGCCTACAGTCTTCATGGTCCAAACTTTCTGTGTTTCTACATGAGGGTCATCAGAGGACAAAATGGAAGATCTTGGAAAAGATTAATGGTGATGATTAATTATTTGGATTAGTTTCTGCTTCAGAGCCTTCCATGTAGAAAGTCTCCTTTATTTTACTGTTCTCTCTTCCTCATTTCCAATCACTTAACTTTCATTCCCTCAAAACTCTGTTCAAATTCCACTGCCTTCAAAATGTCTTCCTTAAAAAAATGTGTTATCTCTAATCACCTATCAATGCACAGTCTCTATCGGTGAGCCAAAATTTACACTGTTTATTAATGAATGTTTTATGTGATAAATATAATATCTCTAAGTCATTTGGTCTTCTTAATCCTGGCAAGATTCCAAAGTCAAATATAGGTCTACTTAAATTCTTTTTTTTGTAATTTTCCCATTACTCCATAGACTTGTTTCTACATTGTGATCTTGTAATAGCTATCTGTAGAATAACTATACTTTCTTTCTATTTTTCTGAATATGAAAGAGATCCCAAAATGCAGGAGTGCAGAAAGAGAGATGGTAAAAATTGCTTTAAACAAGAAGATTTACAAATTGATGTTGGTTTTTAACCTAGTCCTAAATGGTTGATAAAAGCTTGGAGTCATCCTTTTCCAAGCAATGTGGTCCCTTTAGCCTAATCTTGTTGCAACTATACCCAGAGCAGGGGAAATGGATTTGCTAGACAATGTATGTCTAGTGGGGACAGATGGTTGAATGTCTTAAAACACAACAGACATGTATGAATGCTTGAGCTGGAGAACTACAGGGAGTCCTTAGAGGGTGTAATGCAGTCACAGCAGTGTGGCTGGCAGACTATTTGATTGGTAATTTGCAGGACAGATTGGAAATGTGAGACTCGCTCAGAGAAAGAATGTGAGGTAACCAAGACCTGAAAGAAGGAAAAAAAATGAATAAAACAAAAGGAAAAACCACTCCCAGGGCCCTCATCCACAAAGATCCTTACAAGGTTGCAAAAGGAGCTGACTGGGATACAGCCTGTAAGATGCCTTAATGGGATAGAGAGTGAGGCTGGAGAGATCAACACAAGAGTTGTATTTCATCACAGATGAATACATGAAACATAAGCTTTTAAAGTTAAAATAATTAAACCAGTAGATTAAAATAAATATGACTATTTTGTTGATTGTATTGATAACTTCAAAATGTTCCTGAGATATAACTTTTTTTCATTTTGTAACATAATTTCTCTCATTTACTACTGTACTACAGTTCAGTGTAACTGCATCACAACACTTCCAAAAGAACCTTTTTTTCTTCTTATCCAGAAGATGCCTGAGAGGCTTGATGACTGAAAGTAGTTGTGTACAGCTATGTAACTTATAGTTTTTAAAAGTTGGTGTCAATTAGGAACAAAAACCACATTCACAGAAAGGCAGACAAGATGAAAAGGCAGAGGGCTATGTACCAGATGAAGGAACAAGATAAAACCCGAGAAAAAACAACTAATTGAAATGGAGATGGAAAACATTCCAGAAAAACAATTCAGAATAATGATAGTCAAGATGATCCGGGACCTTGAGAAAAGAATGGATTCAAAGATCGAGAAGATACAAGAAATGTTTAACAAAGATCTAGAAGAATTATAGAACAAACAGAGATGAGCAATACAATAACGGAAATGAACGATACACTAGAAGGAATCAATACTAGAATAACTGAGGCAGAAAAATGTATAAGTGACCTAGAAGACAGAATGGTGGAATTCACTGCCCCAGAACAGAATAAAGAAAAAAGAATGAAAAAAAATAAAGACAGCCTAAGAGACCTCTGGGACAACATTAAATGCAACAACATCCACATTATAGGGGTCCCAGAAGGAGAGGAGAGAGAGAAAGGCCCTGAGAAAATATTTGAAGAGATTATACTCGAAAACTTCCCTAACATGAGAAAGGAAATAGCCACCCAAGTCCAGGAAGTTCAGAGAGTCCCATACAGGATAAACCCAAGGAGAAACACACTGAGACACATAGTAATCAAATTGACAAAAATTAAAGACAAAGAAAAATTACTGAAAGCAGCAAGGGAAAAAAGACAAATAACATACAAGGGAACTCCCATAAGATTAACAGCTGACTTCTCAGCAGAAACTCTACAAGCCAGAAGGGAGTGGCATGATATACTTAAAGTGATGAAAGGGAAGAACCTACAACCAAGATTACTCTACCCAGCAAGGATCTCATTCAGATTCGATGGAGAAATCAAAAGCTTTACAGACAAGCAAAAGCTAAGAGAATTCAGCACCACCAAACCAGCTCTACAATAAATGCTAAAGGAACTTGTCTAAGAGGGAATCACAAGAGAAGAAAAGGACCTACAAAAACAAACCCAAAACAATGAAGAAAATGGTAATAGGAACATACAAATTGATAATTACCTTAAACGTGAATGGATTAAATGCTCCAGCCAAAAGACACAGGCTTGCTGAATGGATACAAAAACAAGACGCATCTTTATGCTGTCTACAAAAGACCCACTTCAGACCTAGGGACACACACAGACTGAAAGTGAGGGGATGGAAAAAGATATTGCATGCAAATGGAAATCAAAAGAAAGCTGGAGTAGCAATATCAGATAAAGTAGACTTTAAAATAACGAATGTTACAAGAGACAAGGAAGGACACTACATCATAATCAAGGGATCAATCCAAGAAGATAAAACAATTATAATTTTATATGCACCCAACATAGGAGCACCTCAATATATAAGGCAACTGCTAACAGCTATAAAAGAGGGCATCGACAGTAACACAGTAATAGTGGAGGACATTAACACCTCACTTACACCAATGGACAGATCATCCAAACAGAAAATTAATAAGAAAACACAAGCTTTAAATGACACAGTAGACCAGATAGATTTCATTGGTATTTATAGGACATTCCATCCAAAATCAGCAGATCACACTTTCTTCTCAAGTGCACATGGAACATTCTCCAGGATAGATCATATCTTAGGTCACAGATCAAGCCTCAGTAAATTTAAGAAAGTTGAAATCATATCAAGCATCTTTCCTGACCACAACGCTATGAGATCAGAAATCACTTACAGGGAAAAAACGTAAAAAACACAAACACATGGAGGCTAAACAATACGTTAATAAATAACCAAGAGATCACGAAGAAACCAAAGAGGAAATCAAAAAATACCTAGAGACAAATGACAATGAAAACACGACAACCCAAAACCTATGGGATGCAGCAAAAGCATTTCTAAGAGGGAAATTTATAGCTATACAAGCCTACCTCAAGAAACAAGAAAAATCTCAAATAAACAATCTAACCTTACATCTAAAGGAACTAGAGAAAGAAGAACAAACAAAACCCCTAAATTACCAGAAGGAAAGCAATCATAAAGATCAGAGGAGAAGTAAATGAAATAGAAACAGAGAAAACAATAGCAAAGATTAATAAAACTAAAAGCTGATTCTTTAAGAAGATAAACAAAATTGATAAACCATTAGCCAGACTCATCAAGAAAGACAGGGAGAAGATTCAAATCAATAAAATTAGAAATGAAAAAGGAGAAGTTACAACGGACACCATAGAAATACAAAGCCTCATAAGAGACTACTACAAGCAACACTATGCCAGTAAAATGGACAACCTGGAAGAAATGGGCATATTCTTAGAAAGGTATAACCTTCCAAGACTGAACCAGGAAGAAATAGAAAATATGAACAGACCAATCACAAGTAATGAAATTGAAACTGTGATTAAAAATCTTCCAACAAACCAAAGTCCAGGACCAGATGGCTTCACAGGTGAATTCTATCAAACATTTAGAGAAGAGCTTCTCAAACTCTTCCCAAAAATTGCAGAGGAAGGAACACTCCCAAACTCATTCTATGAGGCCACCATCACCCTGATACCAAAATCAGACAAAGATACTACAAAGAAAGAAAACTACAGGCCAGTATCACTGATGACCATAAATGCAAAAATCCTCAACAAAATACTAGCACACAGAATCCAACAACACATGAAAAGGATCATACACCATGATCAAGTGGGATTTATCCCAGGGATGCAAGGATTCTTCAGAATACACAAATCAATAAATGTGATACACCATATTAACAAATTGAAGAATAGAACCATAAAATCATCTCAGTAGATGCAGAAAAAGCTTTTGACAAAATTCAACACCCATTTATGATAAAAACTCTCCAGAAAGTGGGCAGAGAGGGAACCTACCTCAACACAATAAAGGCTATATATTACTAACCCACAGCAAACATCATTCTCAATGGTGAAAAACTGAGAGCGTTTCCTCTAAGATCAGGAACAAGACAAGGATGTCCACTCTTGCCACTATTATTCAACATAGTTTTGGAAGTCCTAGCCATGGCAGTTAGAGAAGAAAAAGAAATAAAAGTAATACAAATTGGAAAAGAAGAAGTAAACTGTCACTGTTTGCAGATGACATGATACTATACGTAGAGAATGCTAAAGATGCCACCAGAAAACTAGAGCTAATCAATGAATTTGGTAAAGTTGCAGGGTACAAAATTAATGCACAGAAATCTCTTGCATTCCTATACACTAATGATGAAAAATCTGAAAGAGAAATTAAGGAAATACTCCCATTTACCATTGCAACAAAAAGAATAAAATACCTAGGAATAAACCTACCTAGGGAGACAAAAGACCTGTATGCAGAAAACTATAAGACACTGATGAAAGAAATTAAAGATGATACAGATGGAGAGATATACATGTTCTTGGATTGGAAGAATCAATATTGTGAAAATGAGTATACTACCCAAAGCAACCTACAGATTCAATGCAATCCCTATCAAATTACCAATGGCATTTTTTGCAGAACTAGAGCAAAAAGTCTTAAAATTTGTATGGAGACACAAAAGACCCTGAATAGCCAAAGCAGTCTTGCGGGAAGAAAATGGAGCTGGAGGAATCAGACCTCCTGACTTCAGACTATACTACGAAGCTACAGTAATCAAAACAGTATGGTACTGGCACAAAAACAGAAATATAGATCAATGGAACAAGGTAGAAAGCTCAGAGATAAACCCATGCACCTGTGGTCAACTAATCTATGACAAAGGAGACAAGGATATACAATGGAGAGAAAACAGTCTCTTCAATAAGTGGTGCTGGGAAAACTGTACAGCTACATGTAAAGGAATGAATTTAGAACACTCCCTAACACCGTACACAAAAATAAACTCAAAATGGATTACAGACCTAAATGTAAGACCGGACACTATAAAACTCTTAGAGCAAAACATAGGAAGAACACTCTTTGACATGAATCATACCAAGATCCTTTTTGATCCACCTCCTAGAGAAATGGAAATAAAAACAAAAAGAGACAAATGGGACCTAATGAAACTTAAAAGCTTTTGCAAAGCAAAGGAAGCTACAAAGAAGACAAAAAGACAACCCTCAGAATGGGAGAAAATATTTGCAAATGAATCAATGGACAAATTATTAATCTCCAAAATATATAAACAGCTCATGCAGCTCAATATTAAAAAAACAAACAACCCAATCCAAAAATGGGCCAAAGACCTAAATAGACATTTCTCCAGAGAGGACATACAGATGGCCAAGGAGCACATGAAAAGTTGCTCAACATCACTAATTATTAGGGAAGTGCAAATCATAACTACAATGAGGTATCGATTCACACCAGTTAGAATGGGTATTATCAGAAAATCTGCAAACAATAAATGCTGGAGAGGGTGTGGAGAAAAGAGAACCCTCGTGCACTGTTGGTGGCAATGTAAATTGATACAGCCACTATGGAGAGCAGTATGGAGGTTCCTCAAAAAAGTAAAAATAGCACTACCATATGATCCAGCAATCCCACTACTGGACATATACCCTGAGAAAACCATAATCCAAAAATACACATGCACCCCAATGTTCACTGCAGCACTATTTACAATAGCCAGGTCATGGAAGCAAACTAAATGCCCATCGACAGATGAATGGATAAAGAAGATGTGGTACATATATACAATGGAATATTACTCAACCATAAAAAAGGAACAAAATTGGGTCGTTTGTAGAGACATGGATGAAACTAGAGACTGTCATACGGAGTGAAATAAGGCAGAAAGAGAAAAACAGATATCGTATGTTAACGAATATATGTGGAACCTAGAAAAATGGTACAGATGAACTGGTTTCCAGGGCAGAAATTGAGACACAGATGTAGAGAACAAACGTATGGACACCAAGGGGGTAAGCGGCGGCAGGTGGGGGTGGTGGTGTGATGAATTGGGCAATTGAGATTGACATGTATACACTGATGTGTATAAAATGGATAACTAATAAGAACCTGCTGTGTAAAAAAATAAATAAAACAAAACTAAAAAATAAATAAAAGTGAATATAAGGGCATTTACTCATATGCAGAATCATCAAAATGACATAATTGACATTTTATAACTCATACATGCATATATATTTTATTCTTACCAACATAGCAGAAATGCTCCATAAAACTAATAGAACTTTTTTTTTTTCACTTTATATGCACACGTTCTACCAATACTCTATCTTCAAGTTACTGATGAGGAAAGACTGAAGAAAAAGGAACATAGGTTGCTCTATCTTTCTAAGTCATTTTCAGCATTAGTGGTTGGCTAATACAGGCAAGTAACAGGAGTAAGAAAGGATCTGATAGGATTCCCAGGTCATTTGTGTTTCTTGGAATATAACTGCCTTCTTTGTGAGTTCAATTCTTTCTGAGCAAGTTCTGGTGAAGTTGGAAAGTGTGGCCCTTCAAGGACTCTGCTTACCTAGTCATAAGTGTAACATGATAGTACTCACTGTGAGTCTCACTGAATTCTCAAGCTTCATGGGTCTGCCAGAATTCTATTGTCATGGGGCATTACCACACTATGCAAATGGAATAGCAAGACTAGGAGGGCACACAGATTGTGCGTATCCAATCTGCTCACATACAGGCTCTTATGTTACATCAGACATAACTTGCAAATCACAAGTTCAATGACAGAATTATTAAGAATTTCAAGATGGTAAAAAAAAAAAAAAAAGGTTGGTGGCAATTATTTACTGCATAGAGAAGTGAAGGAACATTATAGGATGCCACATATCTTGGTACTTCTGCTTATTACTGTGAGCTAAATATTCTCTAGTATAACTCTTAAATTTAAATTTTTGATTGAGGCCCAAAATATATATACAACACAACTCTAAATAATTTTCAGAATATGAACTGTAAAATTTGATAGTCATAATTACATAAATTGGCTTTTCCAGGGATTTCCCACACTTTAACAAAAAGAAAAACCCAAGATTACTGAATATGAAGGTTATGCTGTGAGTTAAGTGCAATGGTATTTGCTAATATCTTTCTACAAGCCCTTTTATAAGCAGAACTAAGGAAAAAATTATTAATCACATTAACTCAACTTGATTGAAACACAGTGGTGTTTAGAATGGAGCAGATCCTTCCACAGTGGTATGGGAGAGATGTTCAACTCCTCCACTGACAGAAGGAGATTAAAGTAGGCATGGCACTGTTATAATATGTAACCTTTTTAAACTATGTGCCAGACATTGAGCTAGGGACCTCATTAAATCATTTTTCTTATTTAATATGCACAACAGTACCATAAATAAATATTACTATTATTTAGCTTCCATTTTGCAGGTTAGGAAACTGAATCTCACAGTGGCTAAATAATTTGCTCAAGAACACATAGTTGGTAAGTGGTAGAGCCAGTATTTGAACCAGGACAGTTTAACTTCTAGTTACCTAAAACAGTACATTTGGAAGAGATGAAATTAACAGTGTAGATAATTTCAAACTCAAAAACAATTAAGAAGAATGAAGTCAGAAGAAAGAACTAATCAAGAATGAAAATATGAAATAAAAAAATCTGTGGATCTAAGAATGAATAAAGTTTTGTTTAATCTTAAATAATGCCAGAGGTAAAATTATTGTTTGATTTTTCTAGAGTTTCCAGAGTGCTTTTATAAAGATGAGTCATTCACCTTTTAGTCGTTGAAATTAAACAAAGCCGGGTAATCTTGGGTTCAGGCAGATGAACAAAATGATAATAGGAAAAGGCATAAAAATGAAATATTAATTTCAGTTAAGAAAACACATCTCACACCTTTATTGCAAAACACATGTACTTTCAGTTTTACCACTATCATATTGTACACATAGAGGACATGCATTTAAAAATGTGCTATGGACGTCCCTGGTGGTGCAGTGGTTAAGAATCCCCCTGCCAATGCAGGGGACATGGGTTTGAGCCCTGGCCCCGGAAGATCCCAAATGCCGTAGAGCAACTAAGCCCATGCGCCACAACTACTGAGCCTGTGCTCTACGGCCCGTGAGCCACAACTACTGAAGCCCGTGCACCTAGAGCCTGTGCTCCGCAACAAGAGAAGCCACCACAATAAGAAGCCCGCGCACTGTAATGAAGAGTAGCCCCTCCGGGCTTCCCTGGTGGCGCAGTGGTTGAGAGTCCGCCTGCCGATGCAGGGGACACGGGTTCGTGCCCTGGTCCGGGAGGATCCCTCATACCGCGGAGCGGCTAGGCCCGTGAGCCATGGCCGCTGAGCCTGCGCGTCCAGAGCCTCTGCTCCGCAACAGGAGAGGCCACAACAGTGAGAGGCCCACGTACCGCAAAAAAAAAAAAAAGTGTAGCCCCCACTCGCTGCAACTAGAGAAACCCTGAGTGCAGCAACAAAGACCTAACGCAGCCATAAATAAATTTAATTAATTAATTAATTAAAATAACAATGTGCCATGATAGTTGGTGTTAAACAGAGGCAGAAGTCATGGGGCTGATGTCAATCTTTACAGTTTACCCTTTTTTTCTGCCTAACCACAAGTGAAATCCTTAACTAGAGTTATTAGGAGAGGAAGTCATTAGTGTAGTAATAACGAGTTGTTCGCCTAATGCTCTGTTCACTAAGTGGGCAGTTTATACCATAAGTGCCTTAATTGAAGGATTTAGTACAAAATTTTCATCATTTCTTTTTAACAAGTCATTGTATTTACTAGGCTTTGTTAGAATGGGTTTCATCTCAAAAATGAAGTTAAAGCTTGTATTACTTTTTAAATTTAATTTTTATTTTATATTGGAGTATAGTTGATTTACACAGTTGTGTTAGTTTCAGGTGTACAGCAAATTGATTCAGTTATACGTATACATGTATCCATTCTTTTTCAGAATATTTTCCCATATAGGTTATTACAGAATATTGAGTAGAGTTCCCTGTGCTATACAGTAGGTCTTCGTTAATTATCTGTTTTATATATACTAGTGTATATATGTTAATCCCAAACTCCTAATTTATCCCTCCCCCCCCTTTTCCCTTTGGTAACCATAAGTTTGCTTTTGAAGTCTGTGACTCTGTTTCTATTTTGTAAATAAGTTCATTTGTGTCAATTTTTAAGATTCCACATGTAAGTGATGTGATATGTGTCTTTCTCTGTCTGGCTTGCTTCATTTAGTATGGTAATCTCTAGGTCCATCCATGTTGCTGCAAATGTCATTATTTCATTCTTTTTTATTGCTGAGTAATATTCCATTGTATATATGTGCCACATCTTCTTTATCCTTTCCTCTGTTGAAGGACACTTAGGTTGCTTCCATGTCTTGGCTATTGTAAACAGTGCTGCAGTGAATATTGGGGTACATGTATCTTTCCAAATTATGAGTTTTTGAAACATGGGTTCTGAATATATGCCCAGGAGTGGGATTGCTGGATCATATGGTAGTTCTATTTTTAATTTTTAAGGAACTTCATACTGTTCTTTATAGTGGTTGTATCAGTTTACATTCCCACCAACAGTGTAGAAGATTCCCTTTTCTCCACATCCTTTCCAGCATTTATTGTTTGTAGACTTTTTGATAATGTCCATTCTAACTGGTGTGAGGTGATACCTCATTGTAGGTTTGATTTGCATTTCTCTAATAATTAGCAATGTTGAGTCTCTTTTCATGTTCTTTTTGGCCATCTGTGTGTCTTCTTTGGAGAAATGTCTGTTTAAATCTTCTGCCCATTTTTGATTGGGTGGTTTGTTTTTTTGATATTGAGCTACATGAGCTGTTTGTATATTTTGGAGATCAGTTCTTTGTCAGTTACATAATTTGCAAATATTTTCTCCCTTTCTGTGGGTTGTCTTTTCATTTTGTTTATGGTTTCCTTTGCTGTGCAAAGTTTTTAAGTTTCAGTAGGTCCCATTTGTTTATTTTTGTTTTATTTTCAATTACTCTAGGAGGTGGATCCAAAAAGATCTTGCTGCAGTTTATGTCAGAGAGTGTTCTATCTGTGTTTTCCTCTAAGAGTTTTATAGTATCCAGTCTTACATTTAAGTCTTTAATCCATTTTGAGTTTATTTTTTGTGTATGGTGTTAGAGAGTGTTTTAGTTTCATTCTTTTACATGTAGCAGTCCACTTTTCCCAGCACCACGTATTGATGAGACTGTGTTTTCTCCATTGTATATTCTTGCTTTCTTTGTCATAGATTAATTGACCATAGGCGCATGGGTTTATTTCTGGGCTTTCTGTCCTGTTCCATTGATCTATATCTTTGTCTTTGTGCCAGTACCATACTATTTTGATGACTGTAGCTTTGTAGTATAGTCTGAAGTCAGGGAGCCTGATTTCTTCAGTTCCGTTTTTCTTTCTTAGGGTTGCTTTGGCTATTTGGGGTCTTTTGTGTTTCCATACAAACTTAAACATTTTTTGTTCTAGTTCTGTGAAAAATGTCATTGGTAATTTCATAGGGATTGCATTGAATCTGTAGGTTGCTTTGGGTAGTATAGTCATTTTGACAGTATTGATGCTCCCAATCCAAGATCGTGGTATATCTTTCCATCTGTGTCATCTTCAATTTCTTTCATCAGCATCTTATAGTTTTCAGAGTACAGGTTTTTTTGCATCCTTAGGTAGGTTTATTCCTAAGTATTTTATTCTTTTTGATTTGAAGTAAATGGGATTGTTTCCTTAATTTCTCTTTCTGATCTTTCATTGTTAGTGTATAGAAATGCTAGAGATTTCTGTGTATTAATTTTGTGTCCTGCTACTTTACCAAATTCATTGATGAGCTCTAGTAGTTTTTTGGTTAAAGCTTGTATTATTGACTACATTAGGGCCTGGAGTTGGAAAGTGGCTGCTGACAAGGAAGGAAGGTAAGTTTTTATCTCAGGGTCACCTGTTTCAATTTTGCCAAGATTGTGGAGAATGAAAACACAGACAGAAACTTGAGATAACAAAACAAAGAAAGGTGGCAAGGAAAAGAACAGAGTAGGGACATAAAAGATAAACTTACTGAGGATGGAAATAGTTTGAAGATGATGAGAAAGTAGGAAAATTCTGAAAAAAAATTATAATATGAAGACCCTAAATTGTTTAAAGATATTTAAAAGTCAATAGGTAAAAAATATTTACATTTTCTATAGAGATAAATAATATATTTAATTTTTTTAAGTATTCTTTTCCTCTCTATATATAAAGAAAGAGAAAGTGAAGCTAAAGATAACATTCATATTATAAATTGGATATAAATTGGTTGGTCAAAATAAAAACTGCACTTTTTTTTACACAAGTAAGGAGAAATTACACAAGTAAGGAGGACTTTAGACTGTTACACTGGAGAGAAACTAAAATCAACTCTGCAGAAACAAAAGATGTTTTTTAAGCCCTGAGGTGAGCTAGTGGAAAAACACTGGAAGATGTAAGAGAAGAGATTGATCAGTGGGATGTGTTGAGCATACTGAGTTACTCCTGAGTTTGCAAATGTTTTCTCTGTGATTAGGCAATCTGTGTTTGCTAATTGGTGCCCAATGAAGAAAATAGGTACCTACCATACTGAGAGATTAGGACATTATCTTCTTTGATGTGTCCATGACAGAGATGGTTCCCAACTCTTGACAAAGACATTTCCTGGTTTGTAAAACTGGCAAGAGGCTAGGAGAAGATTTACACAAATTTCAAAGGGTCAGAAAGAAAATTTACAGTTGCGTTTTGCTAAAATAAATTTTCTAATAAAAGGAGGTCAGGGACCTAGAATCAGGAAGAAACCTGTCTATAGTTTAGTCAAACTGTGGGTAATGGTAAGGCCGTCTTGGTCAGGTTCTAGTAAACCATCAATTGGAAATATATTGGGCTGGCCAAAAAGTTCCTTCGGGTTTCCGTACCATTGTACAGAAAACCCGAACGAACTTTTTGGCCAACCCAACCCAATATAAACACCAGTGGCTTTTTCAGGAAAGCAACATATGTTCTGGATTTCCAATTCATTTTTTCCCCCTCATCCAGCAAAGCTCTTAAGTTTTAACAATAACTGAACCAAGGACTCCAGATATAAAGATGTTGAATAAGACAATATCTCTGGTCAGAAGGTTCTCATAGGCTAATGGAGGTAGATAAAAAGTCTTAAAGAGTGTTATGTCTACAACACTGTGGAACACAGAGGGTAGAGCACAGCCCCATCTGGGCGGTTTGAGAAAGAGAAGGTTCACAGAGGCAGGAAATCCAGTCCTAAAGGATGACTTAGCAAGATGATGGGTCAATGAGGCATGGAGAACAGTGTACAGGAAATGATAGAGGAGTGAGAAAGCAGCATGTCAGTTCATGGAAAAGCAAATAGCTTTCAGTGGATAGAATTTAGGGAAAACATGAGGCAATGGTGGAGGATGAGAATGTTCTCTGCTCTAGTAAGAATTTGGCCTTCAGCTGATCGGTATCAGGGAGACTGTGATGCTCATATTTGCATTTTAAAAATACACCCTTGTCTTTAGGATGGGTGATTGGCTGCAGGGGAAATGGGACACAGCAGGCGGCCAGAGGAAAGTGTGAAATGGTGTGGAAGAGAACATGGGGTGAGGCAATACTTAGTATGTTGAATAAATCAGACTCACTACCTGGATGTGATTGGAGAGGGAGTGCAGGCATTAAAAATGATTTGGAAACTTCCCATTTAAGTTGAAGAGATGTGTAGCTTCTCTTCAAGATGGGGAATGAAGAAAGAGTTCTAAGATTCAATTCATGAGTCTTTTACTTCAATAAGCTGAGAGTGATTCTGGACTTACATGTCTTACAGTTGTTTTAAAGTTCAGATAAGGTGGTTATATGAAAATGTTTTCTAGGAGATCTAGGCAAATATGAACCTCCATTCTTTTCCCATCTCAATTGTTTATTGAATTTATATTGGTTATCAATATATAAGTAAGTATATGAATAATGACTTTCACTATCAAAAGTCAATATGAATTTTTAAGACAATTTCTGAAGAATACAAAACACATTGTCAACTTAATAATAATTCTTAGGGTTACTGTAGAGTTTGTACAGGTCTGGCAAGAGGAATCTGATCCCAAGGTTACAGTACTAGAGACTTTCTAAATAGTATGCTTTTTTAAAAAAAATCTTGACTCTTTATCTGGTTTCTCTCTACTTTGATTTCTCCTTTCTGCTTACCCTCCTCTCAGTTTCATTACACTGATGAGTTTTGATTTTGCAATGGCTTCTGGAGGTGCATTGCATATAGTGCTACTGAGACTGTTAAAAATTAACCATAGTATAACTGAATCACCTTGCCGTACACCTGAAACTAACACAACATTGTTAATCAACTATATTCCAATACACAATAAAAACTTTTTAAAAGTCAACCATAGCAATCTCCACATTTCTATGATTTAAAAAAATCAGGATGATGCCAGGGACATTTATGGAGTAGGAGTAAACGTACATATACCTTACATTAAAATACAGTTCATTATACTTTTAATGTATCAATGTTCTTAACTCTTAAACTATAAAAACCTTCATAAACCAAGGTTTATCTTTTATATTACATTTAAGCTTCACCACAATGAATGCAGTAAACTTTCAGTATATACTTTTACCAAGAAAAGAAAATGTCTATCCTCTGACCCCAGTTCTCATTTTGTTTTACTTCTCTGGAAATCTTCACGAATTGTTGGTGTAATTACTTCAAGCTGATGTTTAATTCTCTTATCCTATAGTAGGAAACGCAATAGAATGAGAGGAGATATTTTAGAAGAGTTCATGAGAGTTTGGTGGTATCCCTAAAAATAGATTCAAAAAGGGGAAATTTGGGAGTTAAAGTGCCAAAATACATGTTTAAGTTGATTAAAATGATAAATTATTAAAAACATTCTTAAGATTATATTTATGGAGAAAAATGTTAAATGGGTGTCACCAACTTAAATATTTAAATATGTTTTTGAGTTCATAAAAATAAATAAACCCAAGCATTTTCATTTTATTTCTCAACCTCTTGTTAAAGCGTTTCACAAACAAGTTTAAATAAGATATGCTTCAGTTAAGGCTTCAAAGTAAGATGTAAATTGTAATATGTGGACAGTGATTCATTCATTTACTTCTGTGTTATATATTTCATGTAAAATATGCATTTTTTTAAGATTTGGTTAAAATGCCTAGAGCTTGATGTGGGGTCGGGGGTGAACATGTTACATAAAAGCAAAGCAGTCCTTCGAAACTTTTCATGTTGGAAATGCATGCCAAAAAATATAGTATATTTAATACACAAAGTCAAGCATGAGAAGGATTCTAAGTGTTGGCATCACATTCAGAATAGCAAGAAATTAACCTCAGAAAGATTAAAGAAAAAAATCTGCTGGTTCCTTGACTTCTTTGCAGACAAAGGCTCATCCATTCTTATCTCCTTTGGCATCTCAAGTTCTCCCTACCACCATAACAGTTAAAAAGGTAGACTGGAGAGTTGGTTAGAACTCAGTACAAATCTCTGCTTCTTTAGTCAAACTTCTGCTAATTTGAGACAGTAAAATTAAACTTATTGAGCTTGAATTTCCTTTAGAGTGAAAAATACATATTAATATCCATGTCAGAAATATGCTGTGAAAGATATAAACTTTCAGTTATAAAATAAATAAGTCACGGAGATGTAATGTATATCATGGTGACTATAGTTAATAATACTATATTGCATATTTAAAAGTTGATAAGAGAATACATCTTAAAAATCTTCATCACAAGGAAAAATGGTAACTATGTACAGGGACAAATGTTAATTAGACTTATTGTGGTGATCATATACAAATATTGAATCATTATGTTGTACACCTAAAACTAATGTTACATGTCAATTATACCTCAAAAAAAAGAAGGCTGTTGGCACAATTAGCTGAGATGATGTATATAATATTCATAGCATGGTGCCTGGCCAAAGATGAGCAATCAGTAACTATTCATTGAATGAATGTTTTCACCCAGGTATAAAGAGAAGTATAAAGGGAAGTCCCACAGAGAAGTGAATGATGTTAGGTAGGAAATCCAGATGAATCCGTTTTATATAGCTGCCCTTTCAAGAGGCAATTCAGTTCTAATCAAACCACAAGAGAATAAAGGCAAAAAAATCTTAGAGCAATGCTTTTCAAATTTTACCTGTATACAGATCACCCAGGGATCTTTTTAAAATACAAGTTATGATTTCTGGGTGGGATCTGAGAGACTGCATTTCTAGCAAACTCCAGGTGATGCATGTGCTGCCTGTCCACTGAATACACTTTAGCAAAGTCCTAGACCACTTGAATGCATGGTATTTTAAGAAATACTGTACTTAAATCCATATTTGTCTAGTCCAGCATTCTGTTTCATAGAACAACAGCTTAAACTTAATTCATTTATTCATATAGTAGATCATCTAGTGTCTACTAGGTGCCAGGCACTGTTTTAGGTTCTAAGTATAAAATAATGAACAAGACAGATAAGAAACATGCCCTTATTGAGCTTGTACTCTAGTAGTAGGATCAGATAATAAACATGAAAACAATTACTTAAGATAGTTTCTAGTGGTGATTAAAACTATCACGAAAATAAAATGAATTTACTGTGAGATTGTGTATGGTCAGTTAAGGCTCCCCTAGCAAGGAGACAATTGAACTGAAACCTGAATGTTGAGAAGCAGCCTGCTGTGTGAAGATATGAAAGTTTCATGAAAAAGGAAGAGAGAATGCAAAGGCAACAGTGAGATTGATCTGTAGGAGGAAAGGAAAAAAAGTCACTGTGTCTAGGGCATAATGCCATTATTTGGATGCAAGACCGTGATGGGCAATCAGGAGCGATTAGAGGGGCAAACAGGGGCAAGGTCACACCTGACCAAGTTGTGGGACCGTGGGGGGGGGATGTGTAGAGGGGGGACTGCCAGGGAGGAAAGTGAAGTAAATGCTGAAACCTTGGAGGTTGGATCCAAAGTGGGTCTTAACAGCTCCACAGAGGGTTAAGGTGGACTCTAGAACGAACTGGCTTACAGGAAAGTACACCTGACTAAGCAGAAAAAAGTGAGTGAAAAAGATCTAACATAAGGTGTGGGACACAGGTTGGGGGAAAAAAATAAAAGACTAATTCAAAAAGCAAGAAAGGTTAAAACTGTACATCCCTTAGGTTTACACTACAAGAAACAGGAATGTATTATTTATGTCATGCACATTAATGTAATTGCACACAGGTAGCACACTCTCCTCTAATGTTGCAGGATGAATTAAATTTTTCTGAATAGAAATGATTAAGTAACTATTATAGAAAACAGAAAACTATAATTCCTGGTTGACTATAAGCCCCAAACTTGCCTTACTTTTCACAGAATATTGGAAATGAAAGTGAATGAGAGTAGATAGAACAATAAAAGATAGCAACAAAGGAAATAAGACATATGCAGGCCCCTCTTTGCACTAAGAAAAAAGTCTAGTACACACAAGAGTCATTATGTAAATTGTAGAATATTAACATGTTTTGGAGTATAATGATTTTTATATTGTATCTACCATACAATCTATATCATATCATTTATTGGGATATAAGCCAAACTCTAAAGCCAGTAAAAGCAGAATTAAAGGAGATCTTCTTACAGATCAGAGTAACTAAAGAAGAATGAATAATATAATGGTGACCCAACAGTCATTTTAGTGAGTCTTACTTACTAGTGAGCAAGCCTAACAATTTAAAGGCTTGCAAACTAGTGGCTACTAACACGTAAGTGCATTCCAATTGCCTTCTGATTTAGCCTAATGATTTAAGGCCCTACAAACTAGTAGCGATTAATGTTAGAGCATTTCCAATTGACTTCTGATTTTCTGTCTTTGTTTTTCAAATACATGAATAAAGGACTGTCCATTCAAAAGATGCTCCTAACCCTCCATCAGTGACAAACAGCTTTGAGTCGTTGGCTTATAGCAATGAAGAAGGGCATGATTAGTCACCCTTTCTCATCTGAATGCCTAATGCCTCAAGGCACACATTTCTGATACACCGATCCTGAATTATGGATATATTCTGTGGCAAAACAGCAGATTAATTTTGCCTGTTTGTATATTGTTTTACTCTGTTCCATTGACCTCATTAGCACCTGTACTTACCAGCTAAGCCACAGAGTTCAGACGTTTTCATACTGTATTTTGGTCATTTATTTGTAATTCTTCTAGTTTTCTTTGCCATTTATTAACAGCAACAATATTTTCTTCCTCACTGACCTTTTGTATATATCCTTTCATTTACTCAAACGCTAGATGAGTGCTGGTCTCTAGAGCTCTGTGAGTAACAGAAAGAGTGGACTGAGATGAAGCTAGAAAAGAAAACAAGAGCCACATCATTTGAGGTTTCATAAACTTTTAAGAAATCTGGCCTTCATCTTAAGAGCAGTAGGAAACTACTGAAAAGTTTTAAGCACTGGAGTGACACAGTCTTACTTCTGCCATTAGCTTACCTTGTTGTTTTTTCCCCCTTTCCCAGTGGGATCACTGTAGCCAGTGGTTTTATACTATCATCCTATTATTTATGTTTCCTGGCTATTTCCAACTAATGGACTAGTTTTTTAATGAAAGAAAAAGGTTGCCAACTGTACAAAAATAAATTCTCTGGGAGACACAAGAGAGTTTGCAAAGAAGAGAATATGAGTTGGTTCAGGAAAACAAATGGTACATGCTATGGATGGGTTCATTATTTGTGAATGATGGCTCATCTGCAATAATGAAATAAAGGGGGGTAGACATATTTCTTTGATGCTATTTATTGCAAAGATTAATAATATAAGTATAAAAATCACTTCCTGGGCAGGTATCACAGCATAAAATACTTGTAGCAATGTTCTTGATCTACACACCCAAACACTGATAATAAAGAAGCCTCATTTAGGAATCAATCGATCGATCTATCTATCTTATCTATGTGTCTATCTATTCATTCCTGGTATTTTTTTAACATCTGGCTATAGTATGCAGTGACTTTTTTGGTTGTGCTTTTAACCAAGAACAAGAGGGAAGTAACCTAGTTTATGTTGGTGCCCAACTGGTTTCAGTTGCTCATTTTACATTATTTTAAAATGATAGACTATTGGTGATGATGTCTTTCCCAGGAGAAGAAGTTGACAGACAGCTGTGCAGAGACGCTATCTTCCCCATCCCTGTTGCCTGCGATGCGCCGTGCCCCAAGGATTGTGTGCTCAGCACGTGGTCTGCATGGTCGTCCTGCTCCCACACCTGCTCGGGGAAAACCACAGAAGGGAAACAGATACGAGCACGGTCCATCCTGGCCTATGCAGGAGAGGAAGGTAAGGTCACCAGCTTCAGAAGGGACTTAGGTTTCTTCCAGAAGTTGGTGTGCATTATCTTTGTGTAGCCTGGATACGATGGATGTTCTACAAAAATCAACTTCCAGAAATCCAGCAATCCAAGGAGATTTAATATCTGTTGACATATTGGGCACCTTGCTCCTGTTCCCCCAAATTAACCTTGAAGATAGATCTTTAATAAAAAAGACTTTGGAAAGTGAACTCACTTTGCCTTTTCTCCCTCCTAATAATTCAAGTTCTTTCTACTTCAAAGTGTTAAACCTGTGAAAAAAATTTGAAAATGACTCTCCACATTGCAAATGTCAGGTTTCATTGTTTTTTCTCTATTTCAGTAGTCAGTTTTCCCCATGAAATCGTATTCTACCTTCTCATAAATAGTAAGCTTTATTTTAAATAATCACCAGCATGACTGTTGCTTGACTAAAAATTACATGGATTTTCTAGCATTCAGGTTCCTGACCATAGGCTCTGAGATCCAGAATGTAGACTGTGTTCATTTTTAAAATACTTTGCTCCTAAATCACTTCACCCTATTGGGTGAATAAAGCACAGGTTTTTCATATATTCATAGTTCAGTTGTTCAAGCTTTATTGTCGCGTAATACAAGGCTCTTGGTAATTGTCTCTCAAGCTTGTATCCAGATGCTAATTTGGCCTCTGTGTGACTGGGTGATATAATGTCATATTTAATCTTGTCATTCTGGAAAATAACACAGGAGCAAGGAAAACGTAGAAATAAGTCAAGTTCTGTCACATTAAGGCATGTTCTGTCTCAAGAATATAGGCGTACGTTATTTAAATGTTATCAGGCTGAATGACACTTCTCCATTCACATTTAACACTAGTAAATAATGATTTCTATTTGTAGTAAGCACATGTTTCTTTATGTATACCTCCAAGTAATCAATTTTGGAGGAGTTTTCATATTGCCTATTTCATTTTTCTGTTTATGAAGCATTTTAGTGATAGAAATCTGCTAGTGTTCTTACTTAATCAAACTTGCTATCTGTGTATGTGATTCTATGCAAAAATATAACTGCCTTGGACTTAAGACATAGGAGAAAATTTAACATATTTAAAATAGTCAACCTGTGAGAAAATTTAGAATTTTCTTTAAAGTGTCCAAAAACTTTTTTCTTGTCACCTCAATATAATTTTAATCATTTGCTACCAAGAGAAAAATGTATCTATGGAACCTAATAGAAAAATAGAACCTTTTAGAGACAAAATTATATTCCTTATGTTGTCAAACAATAACTCTAACCTTGTATAGATTATATTCAGACTTCACACTCTATCAGCTCAGATCATGTCTTAGGCTTCATTAAAATTAGATCTGTGGTCACCCTGCTTCCTATAAATCCATTATACTCTGCAGACACTTGCTGTGTGACTAGTAATAAGTGACTTTTCGCCCTATGAGTCACATGGCTGAGATTTTGCCATGTTTGCAGAACTCACCAGATCATTATTTCTATAGACATGATGCTTCACACTGAAAGGTCATAGAATGCTTTAAAGGCAAAAATTTATGATTGTTGTTTGGTATGTATCATCCACTTAGTTTGAAAGTGTGCGACTTCGATAATTTTTAATGAAGGCTAATAGCTGCATCATAAACAGCCCGTGCTGGAAGATTACAGATGTGTATATAGTTAATCATAAAGGCATGAATTCAAAACATACTTTTAAATGGAAACTGTAGAGGAAACTCTGACAATGAGGAATCTTTTGCTATTTGTCTCTGTTAATAACAGCTACAAAAACTGGTATAATTATGTGAAATATTTAATGAAGAATTTATCTTTCAAGAATGATATAATACCTATTATTTGCTGGACACTGAAACACATTTTCTTTTCTTCAAACTAAGCCTTTTCTAATTCTGAGCTATTTTTTAAATGAATTAGGAAGTGCATTTGCAGGAAGTTTTAAAATATGTTTCCCTGCCAATTAGCTAACCCTTTATAATTCTACACAAAAGCATGTATTTCTATTATTCCCCAAGAATTAGTATTTTGTATATGTCATAAATGTTCTTAATTATCTGTGGATCAGAAAATTAATGTGATAACCTTAAGGGAAAAGATCACCTTAATAAAATTATATATTGAGTAAACATAAGACATGAAATTATACAACTTTCTCATGAAATAACTTACAGGACAAATGTATTTATCTGGATTTACAAAATAAATGCTGCAACCTATACATTTGTACTTTTATTTATCTCAGTAATATAACCTCTTTGTATTAATAAGGAAACATTAAGTTGTACTGCAGTAACAGCCCATAAGTTCAGTAACTTTAAAAACAACAATTATTTTTCCCTCTTGGGAATTTTGCTGCAGTGACAGGTGACTCTCCAAGGCAGTCTGTCCCACATGAAATGTCTCAGCATTGCACCTGCATATGAAGGCCTACCTCACAATCCTCATGCCGGAGGAAGAAGATAGCTGGGGAGTCTATCTGCTGACTTAAAAGCATCAGCAATTAAATTCTTTCATCCAGAAGTGATTTGTGTCATTTCCACTGACATTTCACTATCAAAGCAAATCATATAATCATGACTTGAAGTTGAACCTAATTTTAAGCGGGGCAGGGGAAATATAGTCCTACTGTGTGCTAGAAAGAGAGGAGTGCTGGCTACTGGTCTTACCCCTGGTTTACCTGTCTTTTTTTTTGTATGTCTGTATGCATGTGTGTGTCTACCTCTATGTGTATATGTATATCTATTTCCATATATATGTGTGTGTGTGTGTGTGAGTGAGATAGAGGATTATTCCATGTGGCCCCAGTGCAGTAGATAAGCTCTCCATTGTTAAAATGTTATGACTTATTATTTCTTTGTTCCTATTAAAAGAATGATAGAATAGTAGAATAGCACTTCCTTTTCCTCATGTTATACTTTCTTTTTGCTTTCCTTCCCTTCCTTTCTAGGCTCTGTATCTCTCTTCCTGAACAATTTTATATGCAAAATCATTAAGTGGAACCAAGCAGTTGAGCATCTGTGCCAGCAGGTGGGGGGTCTGCAGTGGTCCAGAGTGGGTTGTCAGAGCCCAGGCTGAGTGAGATGAGCATCCCCGGTAGGAAAAGGATGGCCTGGCATGAAGTGTCAGAGACACTGAGAAGTCTAAAGGGGTCGGGGTGGGGAGGACCATGGATTATATAAGAGGGTAAAAGCAGCTACCCAACACAGAATGCCAGAGCACGAGCAGGGTGAAGAGAGAATCCCAGCGTTGAAGCAGCCAGCCCAGTGTGGGGTGAGGAGGGTTTCAGTAATGTGGGGTGGCCGAATGCAGGGTGTCAGAATATGGGCAGAGTGATGAAGATATCCTATGGGTACAGCAACGAAGATGGCAGTGAGAGATTGGAATAATCTGGGGTCGGGGAGTGACCAAATAGGTACATGTATTAAACATAATAGGAGTTGGGTTTCTTATTGCTGGAGAAGGGAGTTATAAATATGTTAAGAAAGAAAACTAGGGCTTCCCTGGTGGCGCAGTGGTTGAGAGTCCGCCTGCCGATGCAGGGGACACGGGTTCGTGCCCCGGTCTGGGAAGATCCCACATGCCGCGGAGCGGCTGGGCCCGTGAGCCATGGCCACTGAGCCTGCGCGTGTCCGGAGCCTGTGCTCCGCAACGGGAGAGGCCACAGCAGTGAGAGGCCTGCGTACCAAAAAAAAAAAGAAAACTAGGATAAACCCTATTGTATTATATTGGAACTTGAAGTTATCAGTGTGAATTCATGGTGTCCAATTTATAAATCTAGGCATAGAAATAAAATACAAACATAAGTATGATGTATATTCATATTATGGATGTATACATGTATTAGCTCTGTCCACTGAAATGACATGAGAGCAGCAGGACCACAATAGCAATAAGTGCATTCAGCACTCAGATCTTGGTGTCTAATGCCGTTCTCCAATGAAAGGAACCAGGGCTTTTTGGAGAAATAGCTGATTCTAAGGCTGAGATAGGAAAAGTACAAGATGTGCCTGGAGGATCTTGTGCCAGAAAGGAAGGAAGAGGAGAATATGTCAAAAGGTCACAGAAGCTAGCTTGAAGGGTCTCCCACTGGCCACATACAGGAACAATGTGAATGCCAAAATAACGGTAACAGCTGGTTATAACTCTAAGAGAGGAAACCATGGATCCATACTTGATATAAATAAATGTATTAATTGAAAGTCTGATGAAGAACATTATATTTACAATCTTAAGTATCCTCCTAAATGAAGAAGTTTGACAGACACCACCTTAATCCAGTGATCAAAGTTTACATCATCAGTAATGGGGCACATGCAAAGCATGTGTTCCTGGTGTGGTACAATGAGAACATGACATCACATCTGTAACATCCCTGTCACAGGTACATATTGTAGAATCTAATCATGAGGAAAGATCTGACAAACCCTAGCTGAAAGACATTGTACAAAATAACTGGCCCTTAAACTTCAAAAGTGTCTAAATTATGAAAATTAAGGAAAGACTGAGGAAGATTGAAGGAGACTAACAAGTCGTAACATCTAAATGCAACACTTGATTCTGAACTAGATCCTTTTGCTATAAAGAATACTTTGGGATAATTGGCAAGCTTGAATGGGTCTGAGGATTAGATGGAAATAATGTATCAGTGTTAATTTCCTGATCTTAAATATTGAATGTGCTTATGTGTAGGAAAATGCCCTTGACTGCAGGAAATACACATTGAAGTTTTTAGGATAACAGGGTATCATTTCAATAACTTCTTCCAAGTGATCCAAGGGAAGAAACTGTTGATAATACTTTTAATTTTCCTATAGTATTGAGGTTGGTTCAAAGTTAAACAAAAAATAATAGAATGAAAACAATTTGAATACAACTGCTTTTCATAGCATCTTGAGTAACATTATGTAACCTATTATTTTGTGTACCGGCAGTACACAAAAATGTCATAAAATGCCTCTTATTGAAATATTGTCATTTGGAAACCAAATCACAAATGATAGCAACTGGAGATAGATAATATACTGGAGAAAGTAAAAATATTTCTTTTCAACTTAAAAAAAAAATTGTGTGTGTGTGTGTTTGTATCTTACTTCCAAAGCGTTGACTTTTAGTTAAATAAGGTTAGTAATTTGCTTTTTGATTTGTTTGATACTTTGAGGTAAAAATCTTCCTTGTATTTTGTAAAACTACAGGATGGATTCCAAGAGCTACTTCAGAATTATTTCAAGAGTTCTAAAAGGATGCCGTATTTTAACATTTAAGTCTGGCATGTTTTTAATATAAATAGTAGTAAGTTGAATTTTAATGAAAAATGTAAAACTGATGTTAGGTTTATGGCCTTCTCCATTTTTTTAACTTGTGTTACAGATTCTTAACACACTTGGTTTAAAAAGGAAAAATTATTTTCAAAATGTTTTCCACTGAGTATAGCAGTAACTTCTGTTAGTTTTCATTATAGATTCAGTTATCCTTACAAAGCAAGAAATGAGAGAATATTTATTTTTGTAAAGTTCAAAATGAACTGATATTATAGCTTCAGCAAAATGTTAGTGTGTCTTTACACCCGCTTTGTACATGCAGAGAATGGAGACAATTGAATAAAATTAGGCCAAAATTTTTCTCAAACAATTAGTATCTTCAAAAATTATATTTTGCAGTATAAAACATTGGGAAGAGGAATATTTCTACTTTATCTTGCTTAATTTTTATAGTTAAATGATTTTAATTCTAAGAATCAGGGAGTATTTATATTTCCTAGAGGAATTTGAAGAACGCAGGATCTATTTTATGTGTATATACACACATAACTCTGACTTCTAAGCAAATACTACCACTTCCTCATCTTCCTACTACCGACTTTGAAAAAGGAGTTCTGCTTCAGTCTGTTCCTACAGGACCACCAGGCAGGATTTATGCAGACTCCACACTGGGACGTCTTCTACCTTTTACTACAAGGGGAAAAAAGTGGAAGGGGTAGGGGCTGCAGCAGGGTCTCTTGAGGTTCTCTATGGCTAACGCTCTTCCAGTTAAATTCCCTGAAATCATGCCATTGCCAGCGTTCTTTTCATCCACAGTGGTCTGCTATCAAAGTGATTAGGGCTGCAGTAGCAGGCAAAGTTACAAGTATCTTAAAACTGTAATTCATAGTACACTGTAACTGCCTCTTCTTAGCCTGAGCCCCATCCACTTCCTTATTGCCAGTTACTTCCCTGTGTGGACTCTCTACTCCAATTGACTGCATCAATGTTACTAATTCCCAGGGTCATGCCTGCCTGAGTACCTTTGCTTTTATTTATTTTTTCTTCTGCTTAAATAAAATCCTCCCTTCCTTCTCTCCCTTCCCAGAACTCTGCTTATTAAACTACTACTCCTTCAAAACTCATATCAATGCCTTATCTCAATAACCTGTCATTTTTAGTACCCCCCAAACTAATGTAATCTTACACTTTTGAATCCCAATTATACAAAATACCTCTTTTAACATAATTATTATATTCTACCTAGAATTATACTCATTTTTTTGCTCAACTTATCCCCCTATTACTTTTCTCCACTGCATTATAAGATCCTTGAGAGTAGCAAGAATTATTTCTAACCCCTCTAGATATCCCTTGAAGCGCAGGTAACCATTGCATATTGCAGTCAGTATATAGGTTTCTAATTAATGTTTTGAAGAGGTTCTTTTTTCTTTCAATTGGCCATCTAAATTGTAAGGACTTCAATGTCAGACCCAGTAACACCATAGTTCTGTTAAATGTTTCCTAATCAAGCTTTTTAGGATCTTGATGTGGGGAGGAAAAGTCGCTTTTTAATTCCTAAGAGAGAAGTTTCGCATAATAGTTGGTATTTTTCTATGGACATGAAAGTTTATTTATATAGCAGGATTTCATCAAAGTATTATAAAGTCTTTCCTTTTGCTGGAATGATAGAAAATCTAAATAGTCACATTAGTATGAAACGTATGTTTTTATGTATAAGAGGATTTTTTAAAAAATACGCTTATCACTAATTTTGTCACAGGTGACATTTTATAATCTCCCCAGTACTACAGAAATGGGAATATTCCCAGATGTCTGGAATTAGATCTTCCCATAAATAATAAGTAAATTCAGTATTGTATCTATCAATTTTTCAACCATAAAATTATTCCCCAAACAACATGACCGTGCTGCAGTGACTGATCACTCCAAGCCATGCTTTCCAAATTGCCACATTGTTGTTATAATTAAGACCACATTGGGGCTTATCTGTGCAAGTACCTTGACATCAGCCCCAAACTGCTGATGCGGCTTTAACGTGGATCGGGGCAAGAAAATAGATAGTCTTTATGTCTGTAAACTTAAACAGTTATCTTGTAGCTCCTGGACACCTTATGCTGATGTTGTAGAAGTTCTTATTTTTTTCAAAGCCAAGCAGTGAATTCCAATGTCAAAAACAATTCAGAGTTTTAAAATCACAATTTAAATAGCATACGTATACTCAAAGTGAAAATGGGCTAAGTAAAGACGCACATTATTTTGTTGAAGAAGGATAATTTCACCATTAATATGAAGGTATGGTTAAAATGGTTATGTAAAATGTCTACAATTAGCATGTGTTTTCCTGAGAAATAAGGCTGGACAAATCTAGAGCCTCAGGGAAATGGGTAATAAGAGTGCTCATTTATTTCTCCCCAATCCAATTAGCAGGTTTAGGAGTCGTTCCTATTCAAATCCTAAACTTATTGCTTCCAGTGATGGAAGATAGGATATGAACTGTGACAGATGTTTTCACCTTCATGAAGCAGGGGACAGCAGTGAAATGCTGTTTAATGCAGGTTATTTGCATGTTGATCCCATGTTCAACACTGCATAAGTGATTAGAAATTGCAGTTAAATTCTCACGTAAACTGCCTACTGATTTATATGCTGAATAGCGGGATATCCTTACTCACAAATGAAATGATACCGAAAGATCAGCTCAGGGTGTGTTTTTTTTATGACTTTTCCCCAAATCTCAAGCTTTAGAGGCCATCTTCCATAATAAGGTCACTAGCTATTGAATCACTTTTTCTTATTTTTTTTAACTTCTTTAGACTTGCTTTCCTAATATCTAAAACCCACCTCTTATTATGTTCAATATTTCCTCCATTTACTATTACAAATATGTGTGATGAACACCCAAGGTTTCTGCCATTCCACATGAACAACCAGTTATTTTCTGTTCTTAAGATGAAATCCAGAGACTACATAAGTTTGACTAGATCAGATTGTTAATAAAGTAAGCAATAAATTCCTCCAATACTCTGCTTTTAACAATATAAAGCTTTTTATTTTCATAGTTGACATTATAAATAGCATAGTGTTAAGAAACTTCCTAAATTCCTGTTACTGTGGCCGCATCATTTAATCTGTATGGGCTCATCCACTTTATAGTTTTTACCTTGTACAGCAGCTGTGGATATTAAATGAGGTCCCATCTACAAAGTACTTATAATGGGGCTAGCACATAAAAAAGTTCCATATTGACAACTCCACACCATATTCTATTGATTAAAGGACACATCTGTTTTACCCTTCATCATCTCTGTAATTACTACATCTTACAATGGATGTATTTTTTTAAATTTTTATTGGAGTACAGTTGATTTACAGTGTTGGGTTTCAGGTGTACAGCAAAGTGAATCAGTTATACATATATATATATATATATATATCCATTCTTATTTTTTTATATATTCTTTTCCCATATAGGCCATTAAAGAGTATTGAGTAGAGTTCCCTGTGCTGTACAACAGGTTCTTATTATGTATTTTATATATAGTAGTGTGTATATGTCAATCCCAATCTCCCAATTTATCCCTCTCCCCTTACCCCCTGCTAACCATAAGTTTATTTTCTACATCTGTAACTCTATTTCTGTTTTGTAAATAAGTTCATTTGTATGCTTTTTTTTAGATTCCACATGTAAGCACTATCATATGATATCTGTCTATGTCTGACTTACTTCACACGTATGATAATCTTTAGGTCCATCCATGTTGCCGCAAATGGCATTATTTTGTTCTTTTTATGACTGAGTAATATTCCATTGTATATATGTACCACATCTTGTTTATCCACAATGGATGCATTTTAAAATCACTGTGTCCAAGCAGCAGTTATAACACAGTTTTCATTGCTAGTACATGTGAATTTCATTGTTATTTCTGGGAGCAATAGCAACCTCATGATATTTCTGCCAAAAACAAAGAAACAAAAACAGCTAAGGGCCATTTGAGGAAGGAAAATAAACCGTTCCTCAGTTGCTTGCTTAAACCTCTCATTCATAGACATCTTCTGGTATGATTAAAAATGCAACAGCAAGGGCTTCCCTGGTGGCGCAGTGGTTGAGAGTCCGCCTGCCGATGCAGGGGACACGGGTTCGTGCTACGGTCTGGGAAGATCCCACATGCCGCGGAGCAGCTGGGCCCATGAGCCATGGCCGCTGAGCTTGCGCGTCCGGAGCCTGTGCTCCACAACGGGAGAGACCACAACAGTGAGAGGCCCACGTACCGCAAAAAATAAAAAAATTAAAAAAAAATGCAACAGCATCAGAACTTAGAAATAGGTACCAGTATCCTGGAAGAAAACGCTGGAGACAACAGGGGAACGCTCTTGAAGAAATCCTGCATCATGAACACGTTTGATGCCACAGAGATGATAGTGTAGGAGAACACAAACTTTGATGAGTGTGAGTCTAAAAGCTACTTGAAATATTTGGATTCTGAATGTAAAGAAATTTTAGGAATACCGTCCCTTTTAAAGTATGTAAAAGGGTTATATTTTTTAAAATTATGTCAATAAGTCATACAAAGGAATTTCAATAAGCATACAGTAAAAATTAGAGTTGTTAAAAAGTATTGTAGCTTAATTTGCAGCCATTTCTCTTTCTTGGGACACATAAAATGATGGTCTATCCCACAGTCAATCACATCTTAGATTTGAAGAAATACGATATTATCATTACTACATGGCTTCTCCAATAATGCTATGGAAAGTCAGAAAGCATCAGTTGATTTTAAAACCCCTGTTTCTAATCACCCTAAATCCTAATTCATTGAAATAATCAGCACTTTGAAACTGTAATTAAGGCTTTCATTTTGAGGGATAGCATTTGAAAACACACTGGGTTTTCTCCATCCACAGAGTCTCAATGCCCATGTTTCCCCTGGTTAGCAATTACATAGGCTTTATTTGTTCCTCATTTTCATCTTCTCTAGTGAATAATAGCCTCTCTCTTTGAGGTCCTCCTGAGTGCCCCAAACCAAATATCATATATACCACATAGTTTAAATTTTAAGCCAGACCATGCCAAATGAGATAAGTTTACTATGCAATTTGCCTTCCTAGCAGTGCGCTGGTCACATGTGCTAAGTGGCAGGTATCATTGTTATTGTTAATTACAAGGAACAGAGAACGGTAAGGTTCCTGTTGGCACCATATCTAATCTGCTAATGTTGTCCATTTTTATAGGTGGAGCTCAGTGTCCAAATAGCAGTGCTTTGCAAGAGGTGCGCAGCTGTAACGAACATCCCTGTACTGTGTACCACTGGCAAACTGGTCCCTGGGGCCAGTGCATCGAGGACACCTCAGTTTCATCCTTCAACACAACTACAACTTGGAACGGGGAGGCCTCTTGCTCTGTTGGCATGCAGACAAGAAAAGTCATCTGTGTGCGGGTCAATGTTGGCCAAGTGGGACCCAAAAAGTAAGGGCTTTAGAATGACAACAGTAAATCCTGTGGCCAGCCATGCAGGGATTGGCTTAGGCTTTACTTGCTTCATGAAAGGAAGCATTTGATTCTTATCATACCTGGCCTCAAGAGTAAGACTTCTTTGTTTTGAATGCAGCCGCTGATAAAGTTGTAACAGCTGGAGAGTCTTGTACCTGGGATCCATAAATTCTCTAGAAATCTTTCTATGTGATATCTACTTTCAGTGTTACAGTAGCAGTTTCTGCTTTTATTGAGCTAGTGAAGCAATGAAAGAACTGCTTGCTTTTGGTCTGGCTGATCAATAATGACAGTTTATGAAGTCCTAGCAGTGGAGGTCATCCATGACCTCCTTTATATCCGTAGGCCATGGAGGCTGCCGATCTAGTTTAATTGGGCAGTAGCCTTCTGTGCTCTGCCTTTCATTTCCCCTAGAAAGTACTATATCAAAAATACTGAGGCCAAACTTATTACATCTTTTAATGGTTAAATGAATAAGCCGTTTATTCCCAAGAGAGAGCCTTAGGATAGGATGAGTGTTATAATAAGCAGAAAAACCATCAGTTTCTTACTGTAGTTACCAGTAGCGTAACAACAAGGCAAACGATTTGCCAGAGGGGAGGGCAAAGAACTAGAGAGTTGGCATATTGTATGCGCCTTGTGAGAAATATAAACAAAAACATGTCATAGCATAACTGGGCTAATTCTTTCTTAGACAAAGTTAATCAGTTATAAAAATATATGCCAAGGACTTCCGTGGTGGCACAGTGGTTAAGAATCCGCCTGCTACTGCCAGGGACACGGGTTCGAGCCCTGGTCCAGGAAGATCCCACATGCTGCAGAGCAGCTAAGCCTGTGCGCCGCAACTACTGAGCCTGCGCTCTAGAGCCCATGAGCCAAAACTACTGACCCCGCATGCTGCAGCTACTAAAGCCCACACGCCTAGAGCCCGTGCTCTGCAACAAGAGAAGCCACCGCAGTGAGAAGCCCACGCACCCCAGCGAAGAGTAGTCCCCACTCTCCACAACTAGAGAAAGCCTGCATGCAGCAAGGAAGACCCAACACAGCCAAAAATAAATAAATTTATTAAAAAAAAAAAATATATATATATATGCCAAGAGGAAAAAAGAACTCTTTACCTTTTGATATTTAGACAGCATAAATCTTTTAAAATTCAAATCATCTTAGCCATGTGAAACATGGAAAGTAAAACCGATAAGTTTGCATTGGTATAAAAATGGCCTCATAATTTCCAAATACTTGGCTAAGTGCTTAGATATCATGTGTGATCTTAAGCATACTACTTAACAGATTCTGGCTTCAGTTTTCAAAAATTTTTGAAAGGATTTAATGAAAAGAAAATGTAGTAATGTAAGCACTCAATAAACCTTAGAAATTGTATTTTCTCTTAAAAATTTGAGATAGTTCTTAGTGTTTCAGGGAAAGGATAATAATGTAACTGACATATGACAAACTCCAGGGGATAAATAAGAATCCCATTATGAGTTGTTTTTTACTAATGGCCAGGGTTCTGGACATTAGCAGTATTTTGTCCCATACTTTATTTGTTTATGTACTTTGAAATTAAGAAATATATTAGAAAATACATGCCAAAAAGACTTGAATACACTGAAAAGCAATTCCACATGCTTAATAGGTAGCCCCAAACCAATATTTTAATAGAAATAATGCTAAAGTTGTAATGAATCTAACAAAGGATATTAATGTGCAGTGTATTAAAATTCAATAGCAGTAACAACAGAAGCGGAAGTCCCAAGTGCTGGAGAATTGTGGGTCTTTCTGGGACAAGCAGAGAGGTAGAAATATTCACTGTAGAGGGTTATAACCTGACCAACTTGTCATGGTACAGATTGGAGGGTTGTTGTGCTGAGCTTCTATGGGTAAGCTCACTCTGTTCCTATTTTGCAGTTAATCACTTTTTAGATGTTGCTGTTGGTATTTTCCTCACTTATGCAAACTACAAAATATATTTCTGAGCAGTGGATGTACATATGCACAAGCCTATGTGTGGAAAAGCCTGGTGGATTAATGTTATTAAATCATTGAGTAGAAAGGGTATCCTGAAGCTCCATGTCAGACCACCACAATAATCCATTAAAAATGTGCTTTACCCTTGCAGCCTTATTCAATGACCTGGATACAAGTATAGATTTGTTAAATCAAATGGGTTTACTTTGCCCTTAAAGTTCTAAAAAATTAAGCAAATACTGTGAATTCAAAAGAAAATGTTACTACCCTTATGCCTAAATACTAGGTTAAATTCAATGACTGCTTTTCAGTACTAGGCATTTGAAACAAAAATGCAAATAGAAACCTTGTTTTAAACTCCTCTTAATAAAACAGATTACTGTGCAATGGTAAAATCAATGTTATTGATCTTATCTATCCTCCGAGTAACAAACTTCAACTCCTATCACATCTGTTTAATTTGACCTTGAATAAGATTTGGGGGAAAATCAATTCCTTGATTTAAACCACAGACACTAAATACAAACAGTACAAAGGAGAAAAGAAGCATGTTGACTGAACCAATTGCCTCACCAAAGGAAGTCTGAATTCATTTTACTGGATGTAATCTAGGCTGTATAATTTATCTTTGTGTGTTCATTTAATGGCTTTGTTTTTAGTAATTTTTTTCTCCACAGTTAACCAAGTATCTTGCTAAGGAAATTTCTAAACCATATAAAACAGAATTTTGGAGGTTGTCAATGATAACGTAAATTCCGTTGATTTATTGAGGGCTAAAATTTGAAGAGCATGTAATTGAGTAATGCTCTCCCACTGTTAAAGTTATAAAACTGCCTCATTGAGGAGGAGTGCTTCCAATAATAATTACTAATCAATAATTCCATAGTTTCAAAAGAATTAACAGGATTATATGTGGGTTTTGCCATATAATATTTCCTGGTTAAGCATGTAGGTTAAGTTATAATTCTAGTGATTTATAAACTTAATTGTAAAAAAACGTTGCCTTCTGTGATTCTCATCTGAATTTCTTTGCCGTCCATGACCTTGAGTAGGCATAGCAATTAGGAAAATCCAAGCCTATACTCAACATAAACCAGGGAGATAATTTCTTTTTGAAATGTTGAATCCAATATATTTTTTTTAAATCCACTTTCAAATAAACCCTAGTGTTACAGAATGAGAGAGAAAGGCATGTATCTGTATAGCTGAATAGAACATAATACTTCTGGATGAGATAGGATATGTAGATAAAAAAATTATAGATATATTAAAAATGAAGTGTCAGCAAAGCACTATAAAGAAATTATGAGAAGGAAATGAATGATGTTGTTTTTTTCACTCATAGTTCAGTTCTGAAAACCTGATTAACTTACTTGTTGAAAGAGTTTATCTTGACTTAACAAAAACTTTGGCTTCTTCTATGCGGAGTATTTTTAAATCCCATTTTTCACTAATTTGCCAAATTATTCCAGCAACAGTTATACTGATTGTTCGGTTTATTTCTTCACTGCTTCTTAGCTTACTTGTCAGAGATTGATATGACCTCAAAAGAGAATTTCTTAGGAATCAGAACATTAAGTACTTTTAGTTACATGAATTATGTTATTATATTTTGTTGTCATAATATACATCTTCTTCTAGTGTTCCTGACCAACATTTGACCACTCATGATAGTAGAATCAGACTGTGAAGATGCAGAGAAGAATTGGAAAATGTGAAAACCATGTAATAAGTATACAATAAACAAAACAGTATATTTAAAACTCATATATCAGCTTCCTAAAATTATCTTTTAGGAAGTAAAAACCTTATATAGTGTAAGACATTTCAGTGTTTTGTCATTATTTTTCTCTTGTTTTCCTAATAATATATTTTTGGTGTATTTTTTTAAAATAATAATAAATTTTACTCTACTTTATGTCAAGAACACAGTGTTTTATTTTTCTTTAAATTACTTATTGGCTATTTTTATTTTATTTATATTACTCTTTTTGTTCTAAAAATATTGTAATTTATAAAAATATTTAAAACCCAATAATTTAAAACTAGGAATAAAATGGAAGAAAAGATAAGAGTAGAGACAGTGAATGAAACCAGGAATACAGCAAAAATTGTTTATATTAATGAGCTATACACTTTTATTATTTTTTTACTTATTTGTTATGAAATACTTAGCTGTAAATACAATATTGGTTTTTGAGCATATACTATATATAGAATATACTCCATTATAAATTTATTTTGTGCTAAACATATTTTGTAAAAATAAAGTGCAGAATAACCTGGAAGATTATAATTGGCAATAAGCCTATTTAGTTATACAAAGATGTAGCCTTGGGTCCTTAAATTGGTAATTTGAACTTCCATAAATTTCTTATAAAGCATGTTGCAAAATACAGATTTATTAATGGAGAGATTGTTATAAATGGATAAAATAGAATTATTATATTTTCTTCTACATAGCACAATTACTATAATTAAATTTACACTTCCTGCCTTGAGTTTCAGTTTGGAATAATTGTTTTGGTTTTATAGCCCTTGTCAAAAGCAGAAAGGATCCTAGAGGTTAAGTTAAATAATACAGATTGATGCCTGTTTAGCAATTTCAGCAATAAAAATTCTAAAGATACTAAATTACCTGGTTTTCTGGATTACTGTAGAGGTCTAGTAGTTTCCCTTTGCTTTTCCCAGGTGTCCTGAAAGCCTTCGACCTGAAACAGTGAAGCCCTGTCTGCTTCCTTGTAGGAAGGACTGTATCGTGACGCCATACAGTGACTGGACATCATGCCCTTCCTCATGTAAAGAAGGTATTATCTGCAGAATTTTGAAGGAGGTTCACCTAGGAACCCTCTCACTGGGACCTCCAAGTTCCTTTGGTTGAGCAATGTTTTTATTCTTACATGGGCTGGCTGTGTAATCCTGGTTTGGCATGAATGCCATAAAATTTTGGCTTCCTTCTAGAAAATAATACAGCTTTTAGAGTACCAAACAAATGAGTTTTATGCCAAGACTGACTTAAATAACTTCATACTATAGATCAAGGTGAAAGGATTCTAAACTTTATTAATAATGTTTCCTTTAACATTGATTCTAGAAGAATGTATAGTGGCCTTTTGTATTTCAAAAAGAATATAGAGTGATCTTCTCAGTACTCATGGCTCTCAACCTACTTAGTGGCAAGAAATAGCCATGGGACCAGATTCAGTACAGTTTCAATTATATGACCCAAAGGATGGGAATAAAGGAAAGAGAAAAATGATCAAATTGTACCTCTGCCAACACTTAACATGACATGAGGCATTTACAAGACGAGGATTTGTTCCCAGTTTGGCTTGTTTTTGCTTTCATTACTCACAGACAAAGACCCTTTAATATCATGAAAGATACTTTGTTAATTCTTTACCCTCCAGGATAGGGTCCTTTCTCATTGCTGCTGAGAAAGATGTGAGCATTCTCCAGGTGACTTATGCAGTAAGTGATCACATTGTCTCTCAGTGTCACAAATGACACTGTCTCCTATTTTTTATTTTACTCTCCCGACAAATAGAGACAGTTTTTCTTCAGTTCCTTTTATGCTTTTACTTTTGCTTCTTGACTCTCACTAGAGAGATTCAATTTAAGAATCAACTTCTAGGGCTTCCCTGGTGGCGCAGTGGTTAAGAATCCGCCTGCCAATGCAGGGGACACGGGTTTGATCCCTGGTCCAAGAAGATCCCACATGCCGCGGAGCAACTAAGCCCGTGTGCCAAAACTACTGAGCCTGTGCTCTAGAGCCTGTGAGCCACAAGTACTGAGCCCGAGTGCCACAACTACTGAAGCCCGTGCTCCGCAACAGGAGAAGCCACCACAATGAGAAGCCTGTGCATGGCAACAAAGAGCAGCGCCCGCTCACCGCAACTAGAGAAAGCCAGTGCGCAGCAACGAAAACCCACCGCAGCGCCCCAAAATATAAATAAATAAATAAAAATTAAAAAAAAGAATCAACTTCTAGTTTAACCACTGTTTTAAATCACCAGGATTATTTTTAAATCCTGAAGATATTACATAAGATTATAAACTTAATAATGGATAGTTTTTACAGTGTGATGATTTTATATAGTTGAAACATGAGTTCCTTTTCATGCTTTTTCTGTTTTAAATACCCTTGAAATAGCAAATAAATTAAACCACATAGTGCGCAAGAATAGAAAATGTTGATTTGAAAAGTCTTTTAAGGCATTTTAAAAGCTTTTGGGACAAAAAGTTAGCATTAACTCTTTAAAAATGTTAGTGGCATTAATCTTATTGATAAAGTATTGACAATTTTATCCAGATTTTCTTCTTTTATCCCCTTACTTTCTTAAAAACTAAACATATGATATCCTTTAGTTTGATCATAATCAGCAGTAGGACTGTAGGTTAGTATTTCTCATAGGGTAGTATTTCTGTGATAATTGTTGTCTATTCATTGCTACAATGAAAAAGCTTATTTATTACATGGAATTTATGTGCTTGAAAATTTTATGCTGGATGTTTTATACTTGATGTTTTCTATTGGTATGAGACAGCCCATTTACTAATAATTCCAAAACATAGGCAGTTACATTTATAATGACATGATTAATAATCTCACACAAATTTAACATTTGTAAGTAAAATTTTTGAAAGTAGAAAAAAATTTGCCTTTTCTTTATATTGGGCAGTTCCTTATTTTGAGTAAAATATTTCAAAATAACTGTTCTTTTGGTCTAAAGCATTTCAAGAAAATAAAATAAAATAATAAACTAGAAAAGGTTTCATTAAATTGATTCTAGGATAGACACTCCTCAAAATGAGAAATCAGGTAAAATTGTCTCATTTCATTAGAAATAAGATATTTTGGAATATCCCAAACTAATTTGAAACTAATTTGAGATATTGGAATATGTCCAGGAATTAAGAACCAATTTAGTAGTCTAAGAATTTATCTTATTATGTATTATATATGTCTGGAAAGGGAAGAATAATAGATATAACTTACTCCTTTAAAAAACCTATCATTGAAAATTAATTTTTTTTAATTTTGTTTTATTTTTTTATACAACAGGTTCTTATTAGTTATGCATTTTATAAATATTAGTGTATATATGTCAACCCCAATCTCCCAATTCATCACACCACCACCACCACCACCCCCACCGCTTTCCCCGCTTGGTGCCCGTACATTTGTTCTCTACATCTGTGTCTCAGTTTCTGCCCTGCAAACTGGTTCATCTGTACCATTTTTCTAGGTTCCACATATATGCGTTAATATGTGATATTTGTTTTTCTCTTTCTGACTTACTTCACTCTGTATGACAGTCTCTATATTCATCCACGTCTCTACAAATGATCCAATTTCGTTCCTTTTTATGGCCAAGTAATATTCCACTGTATATATGTACCACAACTTCTTTATTCATTCGTCTGTCAATGGGCATTTAGGTTGCTTCCATGACCTGGCTATTGTAAATAGTGCTGCAATGTGTCTTTTTGAATTATGGTTTTCTCTGGGTATAGGCCCAGTAGTGGCATTGCTGGGTCATATGGTAATTCTATTTTTAGTGTTTTAAGGAACCTCCATACTGTTCTCCATAGTGGCTGTACCAATTTATATTCCCACCAAGAGAGCAAGAGGGTTCCCTTTTCTCCACACCCTCTCCAACATTTGTTATTTGTAGGTTTTCTGTTGATGCCCATTCTAATTGGTGTGAGGTGATACCTCTTTGTAGTTTTGATTTGCATTTCTCTAATATTAGTGATGTTGAACAGCTTTTCATGAGCTTCTTGGCCATCTGTACATCTTTGGAGAAATGTCTATTTAGGTCTTCTGCCCATTTTTGGATTGGGTTGTTTGTTTTTTTAATAATGAGCTGCATGAGCTGTTTATATATTTCGGAGATTAATCCTTTATCTGTTGATTCATTTACAAATATTTTTTCCCATTCTGAGGGTTGTCTTTTTGTCCTGTTTGTCGTTTCCTGTGCTTTGCAAAAGCTTTTAAGTTTCAGTAGGTCCCATTTGTTTATTTTTGTTATTTATTTCCATTACTCTAGGAGGTGGATCAAAAAAGATCTTGCTGTGATTTATGTCACAGAGTGTTCTTCCTATGTTTCCCTCTAAGAGTTTTATAGTGTCCAGTCTTACATTTAGGTCTCTAATCCAGTTTGAGTTTATTTTTCTGTGTGGTGTTAGGAAGTGTTCTAATTTCATTCTTTTACATGTAGCTGTCCAGTTTTCCGAGCACCACTTATTAAAGAGGCTGTCTTTTCTCCATTGCATATACTTGCCTCTTTTGTCATAAATTAGTTGACCACAGGTGCAGGGGTTTATCTCTGGACTTTCTGTCTTGTTCCATTGATCTATATCTCTGTTTTTTGTGCCAGTACCATACTCTCTTGATTACTGTAGCTTTGTAATATAGTCTGAGGTCAGGCAGTCTGATTCCTCCAGCTCTGTTTTTTTCCCTCAAGACTGCTTGGCTATTCGGGGTCTTTTGTGTCTCCATACAAATTTTAAGATTTTTTGTTCTAGTTATGTAAAAAATGCCATTGGTAATTTGATAGGGATAGCATTGAATCTGTAGATTGCTTTGGGTAGTATACTCATTTTCACAATATTGATTCTTCCAATCCAAGAATATAGTATATGTCTCCATTTGTATCATCTTTAATTTCTTCCATCAGTGTCTTATAGTTTTCTGCATACAGGTCTTTTGTCTCCCTAGGTAGGTTTATTCCTAGGTATTTTATTCTTTTTGTTGCAGTGATAAATGGGAGTGTTTCCTTAAATTCTCTTTCACATTTTTCATCATTAGTGTATAGGAATGCAAGAGATTTCTGTGCATTAATTTTGTATACTGCAACTTTACTAAATTCATTGATTAGCTCTAGTAGTTTATTGGTGGCATCTTTAGGATTCTCTATGTATATTATCATGTCATCTGCAAACAGTAACAGTTTTACTTCTTTTCCAATTTATATTCCTTTTATTTCTTCTTCTTCTCTGATTGCCTTGGCTAGGACTTCCAAAACTATGTTGAATAATAGTGGTGAGAGTGGATATCCTTGTCTTTTTCCTGATCTTAGAGGAAATGCTTTCAGTTTTTCATCATTGAGAATGATGTTTGTTGTGGGTTTGTTGTATATGGCCTTTATTATATTGAGGTAGGTTCCCTCTCTGCCCACTTTCTGGAGAGTTTTTATCATAAATGGGTGTTCAATTTTGTCAAAAGCTTTTTCTGAGTCTACTGAGATGGTCATATGGTTTTTATTCTTCAATTTGTTAATATGGTGTATCACATTGATTGATTTGCATGTATTGAAGAATCCTTGCGTCCCTGGGATAAATCCCACTTGATCATGGTGTATGATCCTTTTAATGTGCTGTTGGATTCTGTTTGCTAGTATTTTGTTGAGGATTTTTGCATCTATATTCATCAGTGATAGTGGTCTGTAACTTTCTTTTTTTGTAGTATCTTTGTCTGGTTTTTGTATCAGGGTGATGGTGGCCTCATAGAATGAGTTTGGGAGTGTTCCTTCCTCTGCAATTTTTTGGAAGAGTTTGAGAAGGATGGGTGTTAGCTCTTCTCTAAATGTTTGATAGAATTCACCTGTGAAGCCATCTGGTCCTGGACTTTTGTTTGTTGGAAGATTTTTAATCACAGTTAAAACTTCATTGCTTGTGATTGCTCCGTTTATATTTCCTGTTTCTTCCTGGTTCAGTCTTGGAAGGATATACCTTTCTAAGAATTTGTCCATTTTTTCCAGGTTGTCCATTTTATTGGCATAGAGTTGCTTGTTGTAGTCTCTTAGGATGCTTTATACTTCTTCGGCGTCTGTTGTAACTTCTTTTTCGTTCCTAATTTTTTTGTTTTGAGTTCTCTCCCCCTTTTTCTTGGTGAGTCTGGCTAATGGTTTATCAATTTTGTTTATCTTCTCCAAGAACCAGCTTTTAGTTTTATTGATCTTTGCTATTGTTTTCTTTTTTTCTATTTCATTTATTTCTACTCTGACCTTTATGATTTCTTTCCTTCTACTAACTTTGGGTTTTGTTTGCTCTTCTTTCTCTAGTTCCTTTAGGTGTAAGGTTAGATTGTTTATTTGACATATTTTTTATTTCTTGAGGTAGGCTTGTATTGCTATAAAATTCTCTTAGAACTGCTTTTGCTGCATCCCATAGGTTTGGGATCATCATGTTTTCATTGTCATTTGTCTCTACGTATTTTTTGATTTTCTCTTTGATTTCTTCAGTGATCTCTTGGTTATTTAGTAATGTATTGTTTAGCCTCCATGTGTGTGTGTTTTTTATGTTTTTTTTCCCTGTAATTGATTTCTAATCTCATAGCATTGTGGTCAGAAAAGATGCTTGATATGATTTCAATTTTCTTAAATTTACTGAGGTTTGATTTGTGACCCAAGATGTGATCTATCCTGGAGAATGTTCCATGTGCACTTGAGAAGAAAATGTAATCTGCTGTTTTTGGTTGGAATGACCTATAGATATCAATTAAATCTATCTGGTCTATTGTGTCATTTAAAGCTTGTATTTTTTTATTAATTTTCTGTTTGTATGATCTGTCCATTGGTGTCAGTGAGGTGTTCAAGTCCCCCACTATTATTGTGTTACTGTCAGTTTTATAGCTGTTAGCAGTTGCCTTATGTATTGAGGTGCTCTATGTTGGGAGCATATATATTTATAATTGCTATATCTTCTTCTTGGTTGATCCCTTGATCATTATACAGTGTCCTTCCTTGTCTCTTGTAACATTCTTTACTTAAGGTCTATTATATCTGATATGAGTATTACTACTCCAGCTTTCTTTTGATATCCATTTGCATGGAATATCTTTTTCCATCCCCTCACTTTCACTTTGTATGTGTCCCTAGGTCTGTAGTGAGTCTCTTGTAGACAGCATATATATGGGTCTTGTTTTTGTATCTATTCAGCGAGCCTGTGTCTTTTGGCTGGAGCACTTAATCCATTCATGTTTAAGGTAATTATCGATATGTATGTTCCTATTACCGTTTTCTTAATTGGGGTTTGTTTTTGTAGGTCCTTTTCTTCTCTTGTGTTTCCCACTTAGAGAAGTTCCTTTAGCATTTGTTGTAGAGCTGGTTTGGTGGTGCTGAATTCTCTTAGCTTTTTCTTGTCTGTAAAGGTTTTGATTTCTCCATCAAATCTGAATGAGATTCTTGCCAGGTAGAGTAGTCTTAGTTGTAGGTTCTTTCCTTTCATCACTTTAAATATGTCATGCCACTCCTTTCTGGCTTGTTGAGTTTCTACTGAGAAATCAGCTGTTAACCTTATGGGAGTTGCCTTGTATGTTATCTGTCATTTTTCCCTTGCTGCTTTCAATAATTTTTCTTTGTCTTTAATTTTTGCCAATTTGATTACTTTGTGTCTCGGCATGTTTCTCCTTGGGTTTATCATGTCTGGGACTCTCTGCACTTCCTGGACTTGGGTGGCTATTTCCTTTCCCATGTTAGGGAAGTTTTTGAGTATAATCTCTTCACATAAATTCTCGAGACCTTTCTCTCTCCCTTCTCCTTCTGGGACCCCTATAATGTGGATGTTGTTACGTTTAGTGTTGTTCCAGAGGTCTCTTAGGCTGTCTTCATTTCTTTTCATTCTTATTTCTTCAGTCTGTTCCACAGCAGTGAATTCCACCATTCTGTCTTCCAGGTCACTTATCCGTTCTTCTGCCTCAGTTATTCTGCTATTGATTCCTCCTAGTGTAGTTTTCATTTCAGTTATTGTATTGTTCATTTCTGTTTGTTTGTTCTTTAATTCTTCTAAGTCTTTGTTAAGCATTTCTTGCATCTTCTCGATCTTTGCCTCCATTCTTTTTCCGAAGTCCTGGATCATTCTTCACTATCATTATTCTGAAATCTTTTTCTGGAAGGTTGCATATTTCCACTTCATTTAGTTGTTTTTCTGGGGTTTTATCTCGTTCCTTCATCTGGTACATAGCCTTTTCATCTTGTCTATCTTTCTGTGAATGTGGTTTTTGTTCCACAGCCTGCAGGATTGTAGTTCTTTTTGCTTCTGCTCTCTGCCCTCTGGTGGATGAGGCTATCTAAGAGGCTTGTGCAAGTTTCCTGATGGGAGGGACTGGTGGTGGATAGAGCTGGCTGTTGCTCTGGTGGGCAGAGCTCAGTAAAACTTTAATCCACTTGTCTGCTGATGGGTGGCGCTGGGATCCCTCCCTGTTGGTTGTTTGCCCTGAGGTGACCCAACACTGGCGCCTACCCAGGCTCTCTGGTGAGGCTAATGGCAGACTCTGGGAGGGCTCATGCCAAAGAGTACTTCCCAGAACTTCTGCTGCCGGTGTCCTTGTCCTCACGGTTAGACACATCCACCCCCCCACCTGTGCAGGAGACCCTCCAACAGTAGCAGGTAGGTCTGGTTCAGTCTCCTATGGGATCACTGCTCCTTCTCCTGGGTCCTGATGGGCACAGTACTTTGTGTGTGCCCTCCAAGAGTGGAGTCTCTGTTTCCCCCAGTCCTGTAGAAGTACTGCAATCAAATCCCACTAGCCTTCAAAGTCTGATTCTCTAGGAATTCTTCCTCCCGTTGCTGGACCCCCAGGTTGGGAAGCCTGCCGTGGGGCTCAGAACCTTCACTCCAGTGCGTGGACTTCTGTGGTATAAGTGTTCTCCAGTTTGTGACTCATCCACCCAGCAGTTATGGGATTTGATTTTATTGTGATTGCACCGCTCCTACTGTCTCATTGTGACTTCTCCTTTGTCTTTGGATGTGGGGTATCTGTTTTTGGTGAGTTCCAGTGTCTTCCTTTCGATGATTGTTCAGCAGTTAGCTGTGTTTCTGGTGTTCTCACAAGAGGGAGTGAGAGCACGTCCTTGTACTTCACCATCTTGAACCAATCTCTCCTTAGCTTTCTTCTCCTGATTCTCTCAAAGGACATCAATTACTTGCTAGAGGCTAATATAGGGATCTGGGCCCCCACAGTGATCCACTCTCCAAATGGCCAGTGAGCACGGACAGCCACAGTGGTCAAAGTCTTGAGGCAGGGGAATCCATGGTGCAGGTGAGGGACCCCAGGGTCTGGTCTCAGTGATTTCACTTACAGTAGGATCTTGAGCAAGTCATTCCATTGGGTTGCTGTGCATGGCATGAAAAATATCAGGTTTGAAGAGTTCTAGATTCAATGATACTATAAGCCAGGGCATAAATCAGACAATGATGAATGCTAGAAGAAAGATAAATAAGGGGAAGGAGGATCATGAGTTAATGAATAGGGGTGAAGTTTCATCAAGTAGCATGATTTTTAATTTGATCTCTGCTGATGATTTTTACAGTT
This sequence comes from Delphinapterus leucas, assembly GCF_059928025.1. NCBI lineage: Eukaryota > Metazoa > Chordata > Mammalia > Artiodactyla > Monodontidae > Delphinapterus > Delphinapterus leucas. Next base: position 64,451,633 of record NC_143137.1, on the reverse strand, counting down.
CTAAGAGGCTGATTTACTCTTCTCTGACCATTTACAAAATACAGAAAATTTTTTGTGACAAACTGTGATAACTTATACAAGGCACTTAAAAAAATTTTTAGCAGGGCTTCCCTGGTGGCGCAGTGGTTGAGAGTCCGCCTGCCGATGCAGGGGACACGGGTTCGTGCCCCGGTCCGGGAAGATCCCACATGCCATGGAGAGGCTGGGCCCGTGAGCCATGGCCACTGAGCCTGTGCATCCGGAGCCTGTGCGTCCGGAGCCTGTGCTTCGCAACGGGAGAGGCCACAAAAGTGAGAGGCCCGCGTACCGCCAAAAAAAAAAAAAAAAAAAGAAAAAATGTTAGCAGATAGATGAGGGAACAAATAGATTTTGAATACTGTACATGTGTTTATTAAATTAATACTCATCTGTGATATGCATAAATACTTATTGCATTTCTAATTTATTGATTACTGTACTTAACTAGCACATTGATGGCCCCGCAGAGAAGAACTTCAAAAAAGCTTTTGATCTCATTTAAAATGTAGAACTCTTCTACATAGATCAGTTAATGTAAGACTTACATGATTCAATAACGAGATTTAGTGGTAAAACAGGAAAAGCTCTAAGGAAGAGACAGGGAAAATATTAGGGAACAGACATTAGGGAAAATCTTGTTGAAAAAAAAGGTAAAAGAGGCCTTTTTGAAAGAGAGAATGCATAAAAGAATCCCAAGTGATCAAAGGCATCAGGAAAAGTCTTAGTGACCATGAAAAAGATGTGTTGTTCGAAAGAAAGTGGGATCCAACCCACTGGAGCTTGGAGTGTGTCGAGGAGAGTCAAGATGTGAAGTTGGAAAGGAGAACAGAGGCAGGTTGTAGAAGACCAAATTAGATTTACTCATATATAGTAGGACACAGGTTTTAGTTTTCGAACATAAAAATGAGTAGTGAGTTTCATGGTATAATGGAGTCAGTGGACTTTGAATCAGCAGATCTGGTTTGGACACCTATCTTGGCCACAAAGCAGCCAAGTGACCTTAATCTCTCCAGATACTTAATCTCTGCAAGCCTTGGTTATAACATCTTTGAGTTGTTATGTGGCAAAAATGAAATAACATATGGTAGAGTACTCTGTGCTTTGTGAACTGTAGTTCAGCTACAGCTACATTATTTGTTGTCTATAGTGATTATAAGTTCCTGTAGGAAAGGCACTACATAGTGCATATGGTCAGAATCTGGTAAATGTTTTAACTTGATGTATTGAAAGCATTTTTTCTTAGAAGTTCAATTATGTTGCAATATGTGGAAAGTATTTAGGTCATGTAGTTAGCTTTTCATTATTTGGTATGAAATGGAAATAAGGCAAGCTTCGTTGAAATTACACTGACTTCTGTGTGCAATTAAAAAATGCTTAAAAATGTGAATGTTCAAGGATAGATGATAGCAAACAAAAATTAATTCAGGAATGAGGTGGTTCTTTTAAACTTAATTCTGTAGGTAAAATCTACATTTTGTAAGAGTTTGAACTTATGAAAATGTAGAGCTACCCTCCTTTTTAAGTCACTTTAAATAGGTAAAATTACAGTATAGTATTGCAGAAAATGGGACAGAGTAGCTTAGGATTCCAGGAAGAACAAGCAGAGTAATTTGAAATATTATTCAGCCCTCTCTCATGATGTGCCTTGAAAAATCAATGCTGGTAAACATCAGTATTGAACAGAAAGTAATTTAATCCTCAAACCAGTGTACTTGTTAATGTTTCCAAATTTTCATAAATCTTTACAAAGGGCTTTATTAAAGATGGAAAATATTTATGCATATAAATTATTTGTAACTCTAATCTTTAAAAAATCAATACTTTTGATCAAATAATACACTTGGCTGCTCAAATTGTGTTTGCTCCTTTTTTTCTTGCTAAATTTATTGACTTGACAGCTAGCAGGGATATTGCAGAGGCATCTTTTCTACCTTGATGCCCTCAAACAGCACTTTGCTAGAATTACCCCTCAAAGGTGCAATAACTGCCTTTACATTTGACTTCTTGCATGAAACGTTTCCCTTTCAGTTTCCTCACTGTGCTGCTGCAGCCTGCCATCCGCCTCGCTTCCAGCTTAACCCATCTTAGTTTTGCCTGTCCTTTAAATCCTTCCATCAAGGAATTTCTCCAGTGAAACTTATCTTGAATGTCTTAAGATATCTAAAAAGTGCTGTAGGTGAGTGAGAGATTACATATCCTCTGAGTCTCTATGGCCCATTACCACATAAATGTTTTCTGAATATATAATCCCTTTTTTCTCTACCTATCCTAGGTAGGTATTGTCAAGTATAAACACTATAGGATTATTCCTTTATTTTTCCTGTGCTTATTATTTCCAATGAACAAAATGATACCTTATTTTTTTATTAATACTAAAGAACAGACTTAGTACCCATGTGCATAATACTCTAAGGAAATGGATATAAAGGAAAAGAAAATGCTAATTTATAATCCAGTTGAGAAGAAGTGAAATAAATGTGTTTGTTCATTCAGCAAACATTTATTAAGACTTTACGCTGTGTGACCACTGTTCTAGGTGCTAAAACACAAAGATAAATGGAAATTATGTATGTATCCCCACCTCATACAATAAATTGGGTGTAAATATATGTGGGAAACTCTGAAGATTGTAAAATTCCACACTTGCCAACTCAAGTTATTAGTTAGGAGCCTTCCACTTTTATTAATTTATTTTTTAACATGTACTGTAGCTTTCCCTTTGTCTGCACACTGATTTGAGGGCTCTGTAACTGGTAGAAAGTGCTGTTTCTTTGAGTGTACGCGTAATTTGCTAACTGCGATCTGAGAAGAAACAAACCTCCCAGTGGGTAGAAGCATGGATGTCATGACACTTCCTGTGTAACCCCATTAAACTTCCTCTCTAGGTGTTATGGCTTTGGAATGTTCCACTTTAATCAGGTCACAATCTCTCTACTGTGGGCTGTGCAAGGTTAAGGTATTTGAACTTTTTTATAAGAATAAATGGATTCCCATTGTGGAATCTATTATGGAAGTGAAAAGAGTTATCATGGCGTTATATATCAAGTACAAACTTGTGGAGATTGTGATGAGAAGGCACTAGAATGTTTCAGAGTTTTATATTAGGTGACTTTTTTGCTTTCAAGTCAATAAACAAAGTAGAATTGAAACACTAACATTTGCTTGCTGCTTCCCAAATCTGAACAGCCCTGGGTATATACCAGGTGATATTTAGGTAGTTAATGACCAGGAGCTTCAGTCTATATGGTGCCAGTGATGCTGCTCTCATTGTCCCCTCTAGTCTTTGGATCCCTTGGCCTCAATTCTATGTCTATTTTTTATCTGCAGGTTAAAAAGGGTTGGAGAGTTATTGACTCTTAAGAATTTCGACCACCTGGGAAACAAAGACCTGCTCCTCTTTGGTCTTTCCCTCTTTTCCCTGTTAAAAAACAAACACACGCCTCCCGCCTTCCCCCAGTGCTAAACAAATGATAAGAATGTTCATTTAGTTTCTATAGTCTTTTAAAAAGATTAAAGACAGAGCATAAATATAAAACAAAAGGAAAAATAATAGATAATAGTGTAAAAAAAAAGCATGGAGTCAGTTAGTAAATAGGGTAGAGGGAGGGGAGAAGAAGAGAAAAATTATAATATAAAATCAAAGTTAAGGTAAGCTCCTGCAATTGAGAAGAAAATTAGCTCTGAGATTCTGGTGAACAAAGCAAAAAACAGAAGCACAGTGCATTCTTAACGGATTGTCAAGGGAAACAAGATTTTTCCTAGCTCTAAATTATTAGAGGAATTTATCACATGGGCCTTAAAATAAGGGTCATTGAACAATATAATGGATGGAGATAGCATTACCAATTTTATTAAAAGTCCTATTGGCACTTCTTCGATCTTTCTTAGATAAATTATTCTTAATATGTAAAAGCTGCAGCTGGCATTCAAACTATTACTGCTACAGTTTTTAAAAGTCTAGGACAATATTTCCAAATACTTTAACTCTCTGCTACCCACTACCTCCACCCCCTAGTTCCATACTTCATTACCTGTAGTATTCCAACTATTCACTAAAATAGCTAATGCAGTCATTAACAGTACAGGTTTCCCGCACTATAGGAATAATCCTAAAAAGTTACATGCAAATTCTAGAATCTTAAATTGGGACATCCATGGTCAGTCATTCCAGTAGATCTCAAACTTAGCTGTTTATCACTGTTTCCTGGCAAGCTTTGTAAAAATCAGATTCCCACATCCACAGATTCCCACATCCAGCTCCCAAGAGATTCTTATTTAGTAGTTCTGGGTACATGCCGAGAAATCTGCTTTTGGTTTTTGGTTTTTATTTTTTCAAAGAAATTCTCCTGTGTAGTCAGACATTTAGGAATCACTAATCTGATCCATTCTCCCATTTAATATAGGAATCTTCAAGTCACGCTGCTAGGAGTCAGTGGCCAGACTGTGTTGAGGGATATCCTGACTTCATGTCAAAGGATGTTCCATTACTGGAAACTTCTATTTGTCAAATCATATTTTTCTACGAACACAATGACTTTAAGGATATTTCATTTCAGTTCTGATTAAACTTTCACTGTTAGGGGCTGCTAACCCTTCTAAATTTCTCTGTTTCTGTAGTCTACATATCTTGAGAAAACATGTAAATGCATCAGGGGAACTCTAGTAAAGTAATTCTTTAGGGAATTCTTTTGTAAGCAAATTCATGACATATGGCTGTTCATCTTTAAAGTGTATATATTGTAAGTTGTCAAGTATGTATTTTATTAAAGTTGTCAAGTCTTATATATCATCTGTTTCTCATACTAAAAAATTCTGAGCATCTTTATATCAGCAATATTGTCAATTTGATATCTTCATTGAAGGTAAATCTTAATTATTGCCATTGTTTTTGTAACATAATTTGGAGTAACCTACTTATAGTAATTATCGCTATTTTGAATGCTTCTCTAAAAATTCTGCCTCGAGGAAACGACTTTCATTTCACTACTTACAGCTCGGATGTTTAGGATGTGACCTGAATTAAAGATCTTAAAGTGTTTAACATGAATAATAAATGACTAGAATAATTTACGAGTTATACATTTCAAATTAAGTGAATAACAAAGAAATAGAATTTCACATTAAAACATTGAATATATTCTCCTAAGAAAGATTCATTAGATGTGTATGAGTCCCATGTGGTAAACAGGGCTATATGAAACGGCATGAAAATAAACTTAAGGCAGAGAAAAACAGATTAGTTAGATCTGTCATATTTCTCAAGGGGGAAGAAGCATACAAAAGAGCAGTTACATTGTAAGTGAGCATTAGGAAGACTAGCTAACTATGGAACTATTTTCTCCGTTCTTCACATTTTTAAATATACATTGATTGGCTTTCAATACAAGTGGTCTTCGGGAGAATTTAGGAAATGACTAGACGAGGCCTCTCAGTCAGGGATGTCAAAGCACATGGAGCTGGAAGCAATGTAATTTCTTCACACAGGCTGGTATTTGGAGATTCTTTCATCAGTGCAGAGAACAGAGGTTAAAAAGCTGCCTCATTCCAGGGGACTCCGGAATCAGGAAGCAGACTCGGCACCGGGTCATCATTCAGCTGCCAGCCAATGGAGGCAAGGACTGCACGGATCCTCTCTATGAAGAGAAGGCCTGCGAGGCCCCTCAGGTGTGCCAAAGCTACAGGTAATGGAGTGAAGGAAAAGCCTTCTGAGCGATGCACTAAGCAAAATACTTCAGGTTCATGGTTTTTCTGACAATGAGAAAAGGAAGCCAACACTGCCCGCAGACTCAGGGGAGTTGAGGATGTTTATGACTGCGGGTCCCATCTCTTGCGTGTTTTAAAGAGCTGCTTTGCTACTGAAATCATCTCCAGGGACACAAATACTTGCGTAAACTTCCAAGCTGTATTAAAAGCTTTTGGAGCTTGAAGAGTTTCTTATGTTGATATAATCTATAGAAAATGCAGAAAAGTGATTAATAATTATGAAACATATGCTTTTGGAAGCAGTTCTTTTCGCTTACAGGAATAGCCTAAGCCTTCCTCCCCTGGCTCCAAAGAGCACCTGTTCCTCATAAATGCTGGCATTCTGGGTCATGAAATGACATCTTTGTCTCAGTGATGTTAGTAAGATGTCTGTTTTGTTGAACATGTGTGGCCACCTCAAGGAAAATTACGGTTATTGAAGCTATATGTCATCATCTTGATTATTAGAAAAAAAATTTTTCATAACTATTAAAAAAAGTACTTAATTGAAACTTGATGTGGTGAATAATTGCAGTCCTGACAACAAATGAAATATTATGGCATCAGCCAATGGAATGTGTGATCCCAAAATAATAACTTAAGATGAAATTGATGGCAAATATTTCATCTTAATTTATCTGTGTTTAATTCTGAGATGACAAACAGTATAACTGCATGCTTTCATGATGAACATTAACTGTTAGCCCAAACTTATTTATTTGGGGGATTTGTTTTTGTGAAGTGTGTTATAAATTGCAGCTTCTGAGTTACCCCTACAGTGCTAATCAAAAGAGCACTATATATACAAAAGGCTCATGCATTGAACGCAATTTTATAACTTGAATGTAAAATAAATATACCTTTCTAAAGTGGAACACATCACTTCTGGTACTATCTGGATACATCTGCTGGCAGTCCTAATCATTAAAAAGGCTAAATGTGGGACTTCCCTGGCGGTCCAGTGGTTAAGACTCTGCGCTTCCACTGCAGGGGGCACGGGTTCAATCCCTGGTTGGGGAGCTAAGATCCTGCATGCTTCATGGTGCAGCCTTAACAAAAAAGAAATAAAAATAAATAAAAAGGCTAAATGCTATCAGTAGAGTCTGTTCCTTTAGAACTTGACAGTGATGGACTCTTGTCTCCACTGCAATAGGAAGTACTTTTATATTTAGTGCTGCCTTTTATAATTCCTTGATGAAGATCTAAATTAAATTTAGATAGGACTTTTTTTAAATAGATCTTTATTGGAGTATAATTGCTTCACAATACTGTGTTAGTTTGTGTTGTACACCAAAGTGAATCAGCTGTATGCATACATATGTCCCCATATCCCCTCCCTCTTGAGTCTCTCTCCCACCCTCCCTATCCTACCCCTCTAAGTGGTCACAAAGCACCCAGCTGATCTCCCTGTGCTATGCGGCTGCTTCCCAGTAGCTAGCTATTTTATATTCGGTAGTATATATATGTCGGTGCTCCTCTCACTTCGCCCCAGCTTCTCCCTCCCACGCCATGTCCTCAAGTCCATTCTCTATGTCTACATCTTTATTCCCGCCCTGCAACTAAGTTCATCAGCATTGTCAAATAAAGTCCTGTTTGCAGTGGTCAAAGTCATGCTTCCTTGGCACTGTGTCTCTGTGATTTACTAGTATGTTTGCTTCTTCTCTATGAGGCTTCTGTTCTTTCCCTGTAGGTGGAAGACTCACAAATGGCGCAGGTGCCAGTTAGTCCCTTGGAGCGTGCAACAGGACAGCCCTGGAGCGCAGGAGGGCTGTGGGCCCGGACGGCAGGCAAGAGGTGGGAGGCCCCATTCCACGTTGATTTGCTTTGCATTTCTCCAACAGCACTAACTTAACCACTAGCTTGAAGAGTTTGTCATTTTGATGCTATGCTAGGCAAACAGAGCAAAGCAGTTAAGAATCTGCTACCACCCATTCTACCTTACACCAGAACACGGAAACCTGACTTTTTAAATTGTGTCCTTAGTTCTTTAACATTAGTTCCTAACTCCTCTGGTTAAACTTTCCCCTCATTCATATCTAGAAGATGATCAGACCAAGCTCTTGAAAGCGTTAACGACATAGATTGTACACTGCAGCTTTTTTTTGTTGTTGTTTTTGTAATTAGCTTTTGGCTCACGGGATTCCATAACACTTTGCTTGTCACCTTAACAATCAATAAGATCCTTACATCATTGCCCATATGCATTATATACGTGCATGCATAAAATGTAATATAATTGGTTAACTTTCCCAGAAATTCTCAGTAACGACATCCTTGTCATTGTCATGGCGACCCCCAATTCTGTTCATATTTAGTACTGATTTTTAAATGGCAGATTTATGTACTCTAAACCGGCCATATGTGGATTGCAATCTGTCGACGCTACTAGATAACATGGTTTCTTGCAGCAATGAGTGATGGAAATGTTTCCAACTTGCCATGATTATTTACTAGATATTATGGATAATACTTACATTCCAAGCTTTGGAACATGTTATTTATACATGTAGCAAATTCAGTCTGTAAAGAGTACATGATTCTTTTTACTCATGTTGAGTTTTAGAATGTAATTCTTGCTACATATCTAAAATGTAGCTGAATATGTAATTGAATACACAACTACCTTTTTTAATTCATAAAAACATGCCCTGCACCCTCATTTGTCGTTATGTGTTGGATGATGTTGTAGAACTCTGAACACACAGAATTAGATTCCAGTTTTTGCTGATTTGATCCGGGACCCCTTTTCTTTACAGTGAAAAGATTGCTTTTTAAAAATTTGTGAAGAATAGCTTCTTTTTTGTAAAAAATCTTCCATTATGATAGTCATTTTAGGAATCTTCATTTGAAACGTAACATTTAGTTTACAATTAATATTAACTATCTAGTGATTTTTAGGATTTTATTTTATGTGCTTATTTTTCATTATGTATCCTCCACCGTCCGCATCTGCTAAAAAATAACTCTCCCTTCACAGTTATAGAGACTTAGGTATTTAGAATTGAAAGTCATTCTCCCCATCTGAAACCATTCATGGAGAAATTGAGGGATATAAGACTTTCTTGTCATGCCTTGCTAATTCCTCCTTGAATCAAGCATACATTTGCATACAATTTGGCCCCTACATAGAGTTTATGATGAAAACAAGCGTGAGTTTGGGAATCAAAAAACGTAAGTTTTAGTCCCAGTTTGTTCAGTAATACAATGTGAGTTTTATTCATCCCTTTACCTTTTTGGGTATCAGTTTATTTAGATGGGGAAAAAAAGAAAAGAGGGCTGGACCAAATGATCTTTCAGGATTATTCCAATTTTCATATTCTACAGTCTATGCACAGATGATATCCAGGGAGCAAAGTGTGACATGAAGTTAGGTAAAAAGATGAAAACCATATTTTTGTAGAATACCACTGGAGGAAATCTAAGATGTGGTGGAAGCTGCGCAAGTGTGAAAACAGCTTTAGTTTCAAACTCTGTTACTTAACTGCACAACCTTGGTTTATTTATTTCCTCCCTCTGAGGCTGAGAACATAATGATCCTCTCAGCGCTTTGCACATATTAAATCTTCATTAAATGTTAATTCCTTTCCCCTTCCTGTTAGATCATGCCCTCAGTGAATGTGTGCATAGATCACTGTAGGCATAAAAGCAACAATATTAACACGGGTCTTTTGTTTTTTGACACAATCTGTATAAAAATGTTTCTTTTTGTGATTACCAGTGATCTTTTCATTTCCAAATCTGAAAACCTCTGCTTATTTCTCATCCTAGGTGACTACTTTGTAATATCTACCCACCTCCACTGTGACAGGGATCTTTGGCTCACTCAGTGCCACTTTCTCCTGCCTTTTTGATGGTTCCCATTCTTGGTTTCCTATTACTGGTGCCTCTTCCTCTGCCTGTACCTAAGTAATGCTTCCTCATCTTGCCGTATTTGTCAGACTACTTTTTCTATCAGCAATCTTATGGGATATCTGGGAAGAGAAAGTTGCATTATAACAAGTAATATATGCATAAATATACTCAGAAGAACTCCTTTAATTAACTTCTATATGAAGATAATCTTTGTTGCCTTGATAAATATTTTTTTCTTAGAGCCTATATTTCTATGGAAACATGAAAAGGAGAGAATTAAGAGAGTAGAGATATCTTTACTAATGGCAAAAAGGCAAAAGATTATTTTTTTTGATGGTCATGGCTGTTTTCAGAACTCTGCATAATTGACCTGTCAGACTCTTGCTATTCCCATCTTTGCCCTTATCCAGTCAGAGACTTTAAAAATGCCGACTTGTGCGATTTTTTAATAACTAAAATAATTGTGTAGTAAGGATTAATATCAGTCAGCAAATACTGTGGAGGAGCTACCCCCTTCCTCTCTAATGCTTCAGACTTTCTGATTTCAGGCACTCACATAACTAGGACTGCATTCAGAAGACTGTGTAGAAAGAGCCATGAGTGTCAGGAAGGGATGAAGATGTTCAACCCAGGGAATTTAATTTGTTTAGGGAAATGAGATCACTGGTAACATCACCCAACAAGTATGAGTTAAAAATTTAAACCAGCCCGTTGCAAAAGCAGTCATTTGAAGCTAAAGAGCTTAAGAAAGATCTAAAGGATGAGCTGGGACTTGACTTGTACCGTAATGTTAGAATAAGTAGAAAAGAGAAAAGAATACAAAATGAGAGCAATTCTGTAAGTTAAGCATTTGAGGTAAGAAAAACAAAAACATTACATGTGTTCACAGAAGAGTGGGTAGATTGAACCTCTGAAGATGTGAGCTGGAGCCTGGGGTAATTTTGTAGAGGACTATAAATGTCAGGATCGGTATTTTAGACCTTGTTCAATAAGTGGTAGGAGCAAGGACCTGATGAAAGCAGTGTTTTATTTGTCACCATGTACAGAATAAGTTAGAAAGATAAGACACATGGGTCTGGATGCCAGCCGGGACGCTGCTGTAGCAATGCAAGGTTGAAGTAATAAGGGCTCAGATTGGAACCACTGTAGTCGGAATGGGTAAAAATAAATGGATTTTCCACATACAATAGAGGAAAATAACTTTAGGACTCAGTAGCAGACAATAGCAGCAGAGGTAGACCTAACTAAGTCAAAGATGATCATATGATTTTTAACTCCAGTATTTTCAGCTTGTATAGCACAGGGAATTATTGTTTTAAAGAAGGTTAACAAACACTCTGTATGAATCTTCTCATAACTGGAGTTATGAAATCTTGAAACAGATCAAATTTAGCTTTTGAATTGAGATGGGCTGTAATTGTAAAACACTGCATTTCAAGGCTCAGAAAGAACAGGATTTATCTTGGCTTTCATTCTGATGTGGACTACATTTTGAAATGATAATTTAGATTTCTTCAGTTAAATAAAAATATCATAGGAACCAAAAAAGGAGTTAATTTACTAAGTATGCGTAGAAAAGAAATAGTGTATGTCTCATATACTATGCCTCACTCAGAAGAACACTTACAAGGTCACCTTTTATGATTTGTTTTCTCTAAAATGACTTGAACCTTCCCTGTTAGTAAAAAAAAATATAAGTCTAAACTTACCTACCAGCTTCTAGCAAGCCATCCTTGTTGTTCTCCTTTTGAGTCACCTGCACCTACTTTTAGCCACCTGTTAAAAAGTGGCCATTATAGACAGACTTTCACTTTTACTCTTAGTACTATTAATAGCATGATTGCTCCAAGTGTAGGAACTATCCCTGGTGATGCATTTCAAAGGAGCTGGGAGGCAGTTATGTTCCCAGAGTCTCTTTAATGAGTCACTAATGGTAACTGCTTACCATCTCAGCACTGGCACTCGGTATAAAGCAAATCATTGAGAATCAGCCTTACCCACAACTGAGTTAGAATAACCCAGGCATAAGAAGATAGGAAGATTCTACTACAGTCAAGTGAATGCAGTCTTGACCAAGTCTACATTCTGTGTATTTCAAAACTATGTGAAAGTGCTTTCTGTGGAAATGCTTTACGTTAGAACACAATAGGAAGTTAGAAATAGTAAAGAATTTTAGCAAGGCTTTGAATATCGAGGATGGTGTATTCCAGGGAATTTTATCTAATGGTATAAGAATGAAAAAGAGAGAGGAGAAAGAGGTATTTTAAAGATGGAATTAACAGGATTTTGCAATTTTAAAACTTAAACCATTCTTGAATCTCACAGGGAAATTTTAGAGGGCTTTTGAAATAGGCATCTTTCCTATAATATTGTCAGTAAAAGAAATGCAAATAACGTGAAGTTATGTCCGCAATCTATTTAATTTTTAAGTGTATAAACAGGTTCTGTTTGCTTCATGCTATTCAAGTCACTTGTGTATAAACTTTTAATGGAACTGTAACCTCTGCTGTCTCTTCTCTCTGCTCACATTTCTACAATTCAGATGGCATTTAGAGGGCTAAGTTATTGATTGGTCAGTGACTATATCACTGAAACATAGCCATACTAGCCGTAGCTAGAGTTATCATTACATTTGCATTCAAAGTAAAAGAGGTGGCCCATATTAATGACAATTTTGGACAATTTACTTATTTTTTCTCTATGACTGCCCTAAAGGACAATGTCACTACTACTTAAAATGTGTATATGTGTGTGTGTGTGTGTGTGTGTGTGTGTGTGTATATATAACTAATTCCACCGTTTATTACTTTGTGACATATTTATACCAGGAATATGATGAAAAAATATCATCGATTAGATGCTGGGATGTTATAAAAATAATTTCAAATTTACTCTTGCTCAATCTCTGTGTTGATCTTAATGCTATTTCCTGCCAAGTGTACTTTCTATAAATTAGATGGAGCTAGAGTTAATAATCCCCAGGGCCAACCCTACCTATCGTAATCCCCCACCCCCTCTGTATCCTTGCCTGCCAAGGAATGTCCACTGTAATGTTAACCTGTCACTAAGATTTGACATCAATCTCTTTATGTGGAAGCCAGCCTGATTCAGATGTATTCTCAAATCCAGACCACAGAAAAAAGAAAAGAAACTTTAATTATATGCCTCACATGGCAGGGACCCTCCTGGTCCTGGGAGTCCTCACCCGACATCACTTATTCGTTAAAAAGATTATTCAAGGAAAGTCTAGGAATGAAAAAGAAAGTTCTAAGTTTCCCTCCACCAAAATTAAATCCATGTGAATTTGTAGAATGTGAGATATAAGTATTTAACTACAATTTATGCCGTTATTTTTTGTGAGCAAATATGCTTAAATCTTATGCTTAAATTAAGTAGCTTAAACTATATTGACACCTTTCGCATCACTCTTTTGCTTAAATTCTGGTTCACTTTGATTATACCTTAGAGGCATTATTGAAGTTAGGCCCAGAATATCTGGGCCAGTTTATCTCAGTAACTCACATTAATCTGTTAATTTTCAGAGATCGTTATATAATAGGAATGAAAATAATGGAAGTAGAAAAAGAACTAGGTAAAAAGAGTCAAAGAGCTTGCTTTAAAGAAATTTTGCACAGACGTGATTTTTAAACTCTTCTTTGGGCTAATATACTTATTAATTACCGTGTAATATTTTTGTACTCTTCATTAATATAAGCTATTATTTAAATCTTCTAGAATTATTTCTACTTTTAAATGGCTTCCTCTAATTTTCTGTGACTATTAGCATTCTAGCTGATTTGGGGATTTTGGTTTTGTTTTATCTCTCTATGAGAGCCCTGTCCTAAAATGATGATTAGCATTTGCTATTTTGTAAATAGCTGATAAAATAAGCTTGACACCGGGATGTCTGTCTTTGTGATGGTTCCTCAATGCCCAGTTAGTTGGTTCGTTGTGATGCAGTTAACCCTTTCCAGATCCCAATCAAGGATCTAGCTGACCTTGGTCTAAGCTACTCCACGGGGAGCTGATTATTATTTCCTAGTAAGTCCCCAGAGAAGGACTTTTGCATATATTATAAGCATCAATAAGACTAGAGATCATTGGTAACTAATTAGGATCAATAAGAAAGAAAAGTGCATTTCTTTCCCTTCTGCCAGAGTTACATTCACAAATTGTAATTAGGAAGTGTAATTTGGCAAACTTGTCAGTGAAAATCTCTTCCACACAGAGAAAGACCAGGATCATTAAATCCACCTAGTAAACAACTGGAGCCCTCTTGCATTACTTATAGGTTTGGTCTTATTTCTAAGCACAATTAGGTCTCTTGGTAACTAGTTCCCACTCACATTAAGCTTTTTCTTTTTTATCTCCACGTGATTCATTCTCAGTATTGTCACTTTTTTTGTAACACCATAGGAAAAAAATCACTCCTCTAATTACTCAGTCTGGTGAACATACTCTGTCTCCAGTGCTACCCAGATGCTGTTGCTGTGGGATAAACCGTGTTAATATGGCTCAGTTTAATAAATAAGGTCTCAGAGCTCCTTGAACTCTTTGTTACAAATAAGCCAAGAGTTTTGACTGCACTCGGGCATTGATCTTATTCTGTTTCCTGCAATGAACTTCTGTGTGCACATTTTAGATCTACTCATTTATTTCACTCTGATTATTCAAACGAAATGACAACATGGTCTTGCATGCCGAAGGACAGTCCACAGACCAATAGAACTCCTTCTTTTTGTGCATCCTGAATAATAAGGGCGTTTCATTCCTCTTCAAGAAAATGAGGACGAGCAACTCCATTCTGAATTCTATTAGATTTACTTCAGAGCTGCATCGGTAGCCTTCCATTTACATACTCATATATGCATAACACAGATATCCATGTTCTTTTAGCTCAAACCAATGTTATCTATTCCCTTTCATTTCAGGAACCTTTATTAGTCTCTTTAAAACATAACTCAAAATTCAACTGACATGAAAACATTCTGGAATTGACTCTACTTATTCTACATCATTTTTATTTAAATTCATGGGAAGTTTCAAAGATACACAAAAGTAGAGAGACTGTAGTAATGAGTACTAGTCGTGTAGTCATCACTCACACAGCTTCAACAGATTTTAACATATTGTCACTCTTGGTCATCTGCCACTCCTCATACCCTTAAAGAGATTTTGCTGGAGTATTGTAAAGCAACTCCCAGGTAAGATATACATCATCCATAAATACCTAATATTTTTAAACATAGCAAGAGTACTATTATAACACTAAACAAAATTGAATAACTCATACCATGTCTAATATTCATACCACGTTTAATTTTCCCCCGTTTTCTCAAAAATGCCTGTTTACAATCAGTTTGTTCAAATCGGGGTTCGTAAACGTCTCCACATTGCATTTGGCTAGAATATTTCTTCAGTCACTTTTAATCTAACAATTTGAGCTCCCTTTTTCAGAGCATTTATTTGTTGAAGAAACTGGCTTTCTTGCTCATCTTTCCAACGTTCCCTCAGTATTGATGGGCTGAGCTTGCCTAGCTTAATTTATAAGTAAGCCACAAAGTAGTCATATGAATGTCTCCTAGGTTTTCAGCCTGCTGGAAGTAGCCTGTCCGTGACCCTTAACTTCTGTGCTTCATATAAATAAAATAAAATTTAAATAAAACAGATGGATATAATCAGCATAGTGTTAAAGATGGAATTTTTACTTTAAAATAATTATTTTGATATATGCCGACCTCACTAAGACGCTTTCATGGTAATTCATCCATAGGGCAACATGGGTTTTGGCCCTTCTTCCTGACAAGGCCTCAGCCCAAAGAAAAGTTGCATAATCATTATACACAAGATTTGCATCCTGCACCTGTAAATACAAATACAATTGTCTGGGTATGTGTAGCTTTCTGGTGTGCAAGGAAACCATGCTTAGGATGACGCATCTTTTCTACAGTTAAAACCACCCTGGTTTCAGTGTCTTAAAAATGATTTTTAAGATTTATAAAGTTGAGAGACCAGATGGTTTCCTTTCCAAACATTTATGTTTTCTTCACCCTAATAGCAGGAAGTTCATTTCAGATTACATTCCTGTGTTTGAATTGTTGTATTTCCTCCAAGTCAGAATAGAAACAAGTTGAGATGTGTGATAAACTTCAATATATTGTACAAATGGTACCATTGCTACTTGTTTGGATCACACTGCATGAGTAATTCACTCCAGGTACTCTGTCTAAATGCTCAGATAAGGGGAGTGACGTGCTGAGTGGGTTTCTGAGTACAGATCTGGGAATTTTACACATCGTTTCTTTTCACCTACTTGAGATACTTTTTGAGATTTTACGTACTGCAGGTATATAGGTTTTAGATTTATGTAAATGGTGTAGATTTGCACAGAAGAAATTCGTTTCTGGAATTGTATTGATAGTGGTTCTACTTTATTTTATTTTGGTTTTTTGGTGTCCCTTAATGTGACGATGGTTGGAGCAATTATGAAATAAAATTTATAAAAGAGAACCTTAGAGAGAAAACCTTAATGGAGAACTTAAGGCAATTTCATTTAGTTTAAAAGATTTATAGTCAAGTCTCTATTTCAGAGAATCAAATTGGAATGCTTAGATAAAGGTAGGCTTATTTCAAAGAACATAAATTTAATTTTGTAGTTTTCTTTCAGTTATAAACAGTGTGACCCTCTTCATAGCTTTAGAGTTCTGATGGTCAAATTTCTTATTTTCCAAATTAATCATTCTTGAGGTTCCTCCATACTCTGATCAGTAAAAGCCTCATATTTTCCTCTTTATCCATCCTTCCTCTTGAACATCCTTGGGCAACTTTGCCCACAAACTATCAGAGCTTACTATGTATAAACTGTTTAAGCAAGTGTAGAGAGAATTGCAAAATCACGTCAGCTTATTAATATACTGCATTTTATGGATTCCTCCTATACCAATCCACAGATAACATTCTTCCAAGCTACATGGATGCTGTTTTTGGTCCACTCCTTGTACTCCAAGTTTAAGCTCCCCTTAGTTCATTCCTACACGCTCAGCCTTTATTTCCCAAAGCTTGGCACAGTGCCAGGGAGATTGGGGTACCAAAGGACCTTCAGTTTTAGTAACAAGTCTCAGGTAGACATATCCTAGTGACTCGAATACTCAGGCTCATAGGCCTTAAGCTTGAATGTGCATAAGGATCATCTGAGCAACTTGAAAATAAATGCATTTTCCTTGACCTCACACACAGAGATCTCATTCAGGAGCTCCGGAATGAATCTAAGAATCTTCAACTTTAACAGCATTCCAGGTGTTTCAGTTGCCAGTGGAAATACACTACCTCCTGCTGCGTGTTTGAATCATCAGGGAACTTTAAAAAGATGTTAATGCCTGGGACCCTGTCCTCAACCAGTTAAATCAGAAGGTTGGAGTCTAGCAAGGGCATAGACATTGTTCCGAAAGCTATCCAGGTGATTAACATCTGCAGCTTGATTTGAGAGCCTCTACCTTACGCCGGTCTGATAACCACAGTGCACCAGACAACTCCTCTCCCAAGTGGTGAGAGTCTCTTTGGAGCACTTAATAATTTTTCCTGTCACATAACCTTCCTAAAGGCTCCCACAGTCCACTCAACCAGGTTTTCATATCTGTAAACTTCAGGGACCGCTGTCTAGTCATACAAATTGGCTCTTCCAATGTTGTGCATATTAAACGAAGAGATATCTATAGCTAAGAAATAGGTGAGTTTTCACCTACATCTGCGCAATTATGTAACTTTTCCTACAGCAGTTGCGACAAGTTGTGTTCACCTACACAGAGAAAGGCTTCCTTTGCTAAAATTGTTAAATCTTTTTACACACCCCATCACACAGTCCTATACTACTGGGTGTTAAGTTTTAGTGTACAGATCCAGAGAGTCTTGTCCAACCTGGGGCCCTGTGTGCCCTAACTGTAATTTAGGATCAAAATGCCAGGCTCCTTCATCTTAGTTTCTTGATGATAGAATTCTGAGCAGGGCAGAGACCAGCTGCAGTGTCAGCCTAGGCCACAAACCTGAAAGTGCCATGTGAGTCAGTCTGACTGGGCCATTTAAGCTAGTTCAGTGAAGACTTAACTTCAGGACCGAGGTCTAAATGTTTCATCTGCTTCCTCAATAAAAAAATGAAGTATTTCTAAAACCAACAGTGGGAAATGGCTGAGGGAGAAACAGGACTTAAACATCACTTACTCTTTTTCATTAAGACCTGCTACCTTTAAGCAATTCTACATTTATGTTCAAAACATAATAAAACTATGACTTGGTTTAAAAAATTCAGTAGAACAATGTCTTGGGGAAAATAATATATATAAGCCAAAATTATTAGACTGTTTTTGGAAAGTCCATACTGTAATTGTTGGAAATGTCAATTATGATGTGATAGATTAAGATTGCTAAAAGTTTTTGTCTTCATTTTAAATTCATGGTTGTTCTTTGTGCGTGTGAAGAATTTGTACAGGGAAGTGGGGAACTTTGACACCGCCTCCTCCCATTAACTACTAACCACTTCAAAGCCATCACAACAAACTTTGAGCGTAATTTAAAAAACAAAAACATGCTTTCTATGCAAATGGAGCTTCACAAGTTTCATAAGTGTTCTCTCTCCACCCAAACCTTCCAACCAATTTGCTGCCATTAAGACCCTTCTGTATAGAAATCCCAGAGTGGACAACGGTATGAAAACAACTATTAAAGGTATGGGGTGTCTCCCAGCACCACCATGAATATGTTTAGTTCAACATAAGCTATGATCAGAACCCATGTATTATTTATTTGTCTCTTAATTCATTTCTAAGTATATTCCACATGAGACTTGAAATCCTTAATAGCATCTAATAAAAACTGCTAAGTGTGTGTGTGTGTGTGTGTGTGTGTGTGTGTGTGTCTGAGGGTTATCTGTTATTTTAAAAATCCTATAGGATCAATTTAATGACTACTGTGATTACTAAAAACACTCCTACCAGATTTCTGCTGCAAATAAAGAATTAAAAGAGGACTCCTTTGACTGAGTAAGAAATGTTAGGTTAATTCCTAAATTACAGAGTAATTACAGACATTCAGATTCATGATAAACAGCTTTTTGCTTTTCCTTTAGCCATTACTTGTCGAAAGCAAGATGGTGGACAGGCTGGTATCCATGAGTGTCTCCGGTATGCAGGCCCCGTGCCAGCCCTCACCCAAGCCTGCCAGATCCCCTGCCAAGATGACTGTCAGTTTACCAGCTGGTCCAAGTTTTCTTCATGCAGTGGAGACTGTGGTGCAGTTAGGACCAGAAAGCGTACCATTGTTGGTAAGAATAATTGGGATGCCAAAGCCAACACTTGTCAAGGCAGAAAAACACAGTAAAAATTCAGGCCAAGATAGTTCTGACAATGTATTTGGAAAATGCACAGATATGCGTTATTATTGTTATACTAACACATAATACGACAATGGATTCAGAGCCGTATTTTGATGTAAGTTGGCAGTGACAGATGCATTGTGTACCTTTAGTAGAACAAAAAGGTAGCCTTGAAAACTGAACTCTGTCTCCCTATACAATACGCGGTAGATTAATATTTGGTTTAAACATGTACCTTTGGTGGATTACCTACAGACAGTGAAGTACTTGGAGAAAAGTTTTTTAGGAACATGGGGAAAGGTTGCCACTTCACTTTCTCAAGCCATTCTCACTGTCAGCCTCAGATTATCCTTCATATCCTAGATGAGAAATATGACATTAATTCTGTACCTGAAAACACATTTTAAAAGGTAGTCACAATGACAAAAAGCTGTAATATAACGAGTAGGAACAGGAGCCATCATATTGAACTAAACTCTGATGCACTCAAAAATATTGTCAGTGGCAAAAGAAACCTAAAAATATTGGTGCTAGTAGAGTATTCAGAATTTAAAGTTGTAAAATGATCCAGCTGTCATAACGAAAACTGTTGAAAATTATATAAGGCAGCTTATGAAAGTTAGAGATAAATATATGTAAAACATATGTAATTAGTTACATGCAGTATAATTAAAAGTATATAACATATATGACATAATATAAATTATGATCTAATTAAAATAATGATATTTTTCAGGCACATATTACTGTTATACTCAAGGTCTTTTTATTTTAAAAGGGAATTTATTTCGATTTATTCACAAACCATTTCTAATATTTTTATTGTGATATTAAATATCTTAATTTTGATTATTATTATTTCCTACATTAATCACCAAGTATGTCAAAGTGATTATTTTTCAGAAATACTGAAAGATGCAAAATCACAATCAGAAAAGTAAATGCAAAAACCTCACTTTCTGAATCGTAATCCTGTATAACTAAACCATCTATTCGGACTTAACAAAAGAGTTACTTAACTGTGCAGGTCAGTGCAGTGACTCTCTCTCTCCATTTCATTTTTTTGCACATGTTATAAAGGAGAGAATTGTGCAGTTACCTCAAACTCCCCAGTCAGTGAAAGCATATGATCATTTGAGAGGATTTTAATCATTTTGAGGAGTGTAAAATTCAGCACAACAGTTAGTGCCTTATTCAAAATGGGCTATTTTTAAGTGAGAAAATAAGAGAAATTTCACTATGCAAAGCACCCAGAGCTAACAAAAGCCTACATAGAAAGCACTACAGAGGGGGAAAATAGCATTTATTTATAGGCTACTGTTGAATACGGTTAAAAATAAAGGATGTTTAGGAAAGGAGAAAACTTAGGGATGCTTGATATTAATGATGATATTTTCCAACTTAATTTTCTCCACAGGAAAAAGTAAAAAGAAGGAAAAATGTAAAAATTCTCATTTGTACCCCCTGATTGAGACGCAGTATTGTCCCTGTGACAAGTATAATGCACAGCCTGTGGGGAACTGGTCAGACTGCATTTTGCCAGAGGGGAAAGTGGAAGTGTTGCTGGGAATGAAGGTACAAGGAGACATCAAGGAATGTGGTCAAGGATATCGTTACCAAGCAATGGCATGCTACGATCAAAATGGCAGGCTCGTGGAGACATCCAGATGTAACAGCCATGGTAATCCAACTTTTCTTCACTGTTATACATTTGCTGTCTTTGGGGGTGGAGGTAAAATGCAAGTGTATCAGAATGGAGAGAAATGAAAGTTTACAGGAGTGTGTTCTAAATTGAACCTTAGGGGCACCACTATGTATGTATTGCTATATCATTTATATGTAACAGGACATTCGGTGGCACTTGTCTTGTTGTCTAGAAGTTGGCAACTAAGTCCCAAAGTTGGTGATAAGGAAGCCTTACAGGTAGGTAAAAATAGTGCCAGAAACCTCCCTTGGGGCAGATCCAGAGTCTACTGATTAGGCTCAGCAATCCACACAAGTCCACGTACAGAAAAGGAGGGAGGAGAAGAGAAGATTGAATTTAATTTGAGAATAAAGTGTTAAACCAGACAGACTTTTAATAACCGAACTGGCAAGATACGCGATGTGCCTAAAATATCAAGCGGCAGAGGAGAAAGACTGAAAGCTGCAGTTGGTGAAAACTCAAACATCTCGTTTATTCCTCATTAAGCTGAGATTGGCCCAAACAAACAAAACTAGAAAAAGGTACATACACTTTGGAAACTTTTGATTTCCAAAGAAACAAACAAAAAATCAAAAAGAAGCTAAAATACTGTGACAATAATTGAATTGCCCGAAGTTTATAAAGAGTGGTTTTGACCAGAGTATGCAGTGAACTCTTTCATTCTACATCATAATATAGGCAGACTTAAGCAGTATTTCTTCATTCTTTTATGTTAATATATCTGTCCTTTTATTGTGGAATAAGATCAGCCTGAATCATGGATGTCACATATTTGCAAACACTGGACAGTGATTCTCCTCTCTTCATGGGGGTGACCTAACAAAGATAAGTTAAATTACTGGGAGAGAGGGTTACCCTCCAACCTTGCTGAAGTAACTTCTGCAGTTGGAACAGTGCTCCTCTATTTTTATTATATGGTTCAGAAAACAACATGAACTAATAGGACCATCTCACATATATAAACCATTATGGGGTATCATGGTGACACATTTATGGAATCTCTTAAATCTGTCCCCAAAACAGTTTCCAAAAACTGTGACTTTTATTTTTTACCTTATCTCATAATTACTGTTTTATCAAAGTCTAGTGATATAAGCCCCCATTATAAGAGTCCATTTTGTTGAAGTTCTAGATATAAGTATTTTGCATGCATGCATTGCTATGTTTAAGATTATTCCATGCATTTAGAACAATAACTAAAAAGAGTTTAGTAAGCCTTGAAAAACTTCTGTAAGAGTAATTGAGTTTTTTATTCTCTATATCAAATAACATAGGTGCTATTAATTAGATACCAGGAAAAATGTAAATGCACTTCGCATTCTGAGCTGATATAATAATGTAGAAGATCATAGTTAGTCATTAAAATGTAAGAGTGAAGATCGCTTTAAAAATGTTTCTCCTGAAATGTAGCATGTAAGTGTTTGCTCACATTTTAAATTGTTATGCTTAGTGAATCACCAAGATAATCATTTGTTTTTAACATAACCTTTGAGCTTTCAAAATGACTCATATATTCTCGCTTTTACCTTGACCTGTTAATTAGATGCATGAGAGCTTCAGTAAGACACTTAAGAGTCAATCTTATTTTTAGAAAAAAAAAAAATTTAAAAATATCTTGTGACTCTCACGAAAATGTTTGATCCCTTGAAGAAAATAAAAGTACAGAAAAACTGAAATTGGCCAAAGGCAGTAGACTTTCTGCCTTAGCACTGTCAATTCAAAGCATGAAGAATTCAGTAGTGTATTCTAGAAGAAAAGCACATGTAGAAAAAAAGATGGGTCCCTGGCAGCACTGAACTTCATGGAGATTGTGAAAGGATCTAAGATGTTTAAGTGAACTGTTCCAGTTTAGTTCTTTGTGTCCATCCAACATCACTCCTTTCTCCTTAAATCTGATCTAAGATGGATGTCTAACGGGATATTTTAGTGTCTACTAACATTTTTACTCAAAGTCTGAGGAAATTGAGTGTCTCTTGCCTGATTTGTTTGGAATTACTGCTGCTGTTCTGTCAGTGCCGATAGCGATAGTGGAGTGCTGTCACTTTGATGTTCTATCCTAGGCATGCGCTAACTTGCAGTTTCTATGAGCACTGCCTTTGCTCAGACAAAGCAGCTTCCAGATGAATGGTGGGAATGGGGTTTAAAGTGGCTTTCAAGAAAGTCTCTTACAGCTTTCAGTTTAAACATAAAATTGATCCCCACATGCATGCAGTACAAAGACACTAATCCCCTGCCCTATTCAATAGTGGCCTTATGGCATTTCTACTTAATCTGTGTTATCCATCTGTGGATCATATTATCAGTTATTATACTGATAAAACAGTTTGACTTTCATCAGCTTAAGTATATTATTTTAGGTCATTTCCCATGTGGTCACTTTTTTTTTTTTAATGTCTGAAACTCGAGGCACAATTCTATTATGTCTGGAATTTCTCATAAGAATAGACTCTGTACTGAAAAGCAATATATCGATACAACAAAAATCAGATCTTAAAGTATACCTTGGGAGCCACATAAGTGTTCATCTATCCTGATATATGGTATTAAATATAGTTCCTGCATAAATGTTGATATATAAATACATTTTTGGCATTTATCCTGATATCATAATACAAATTATGTATATTTACTTTTGGTATGAAATCTTGAATGGTGTCACTATTAGCAACAGATTATAAATCATTAAAAAACCAAATTACACATTTTCTACTTACTGCTAGAATACTCTGAGATCTTAATTAATTGGTTCACTAGAAATTGATTGCCTTGGCACATAGTACTAGGTACTTCTCAAGTTAATCACTTCTAAAATTTCACAGAACAAGAGGTAGAATTTCTGGAACTTTTTTTTATTATATCATTTAATCTTGATATTTTAAAGAATGTTAGAGGTAACCTAGCTTATGCAAGGTGCACATATATAAGACTTTCATTTAAACATAAGTGATAGAATTTTATTATGCTGCCCCTCAATCCTACCCAGATCTCCCAAAAGCCCTTATTCTGCTCTACTTTTTGTATTTCAAAAGCATGTATCACTCTATAACATACCATATAATTTACTCATTTATTGTATTTATTATTTATGTTTTATCCTGTACAAAAATGTAGATTGATGAGGGTATCTTGGACTACTTTATTCACTCATGTATCCCAAGCACCTAGAACAGTAGTAGGTGCTCAGTAAATATTTGTAGAATGAATGAATGAGTGAAGAGGTGGAGAGAATTTTTGTAGCTGTATTTGATCCACAATCAGGCTTGGACACTTCCTTTTTTCCAGACGGTGTCCTTCCCTCTGTGTCACAGTTCTGGAATATAATCAAACAGATCATTGAGAACAACTAAGATCTTTGGAATAAACTATATACATGCCACAAACTTTCTATATGATATTCATCAAATATTTATGCTTCTCTCCTCCTACTAATTGGTAGGTAGAAGAAATAATAGTCACACACCCATTCCACTGAATTAGTCCAGTAATATCGATATTGGTAAGTCTCTTCACTCCAGTTTAAAGCTTATTGTTCAGAATTGCCTGCTTTGTACAACACCAGATTTGGACAACAGCTTAATCTCTTGGTTTATATTAGTAATTGTGACAACTTGCTTTTTCCCAGCCTGTGCTTACAACTTTAATGGGGAGTATGGAATGTTCATTTAATTCTCTTTGTGTCCACTCATCTTTCCTTGAGAAAATAAGGAATAACATTTCTATTAGATTTATCTCAAAGGAACACTTTGAAGGCAAACTGGATAAAGTGTAAAAATGTCAGATGCTGAAGTCTTGAGCTCTTTGAGCTACATAATTCCTTCCAGACACTTCTCTTCAGTCTTTACTCTCAGCAAATTTGTCTTTGCTGTTCCTTATAGGGAGTTTAAGCCATAATGTACTATCAATAGATATTCTAAAATTGAACTTAATTTTATTTGTGATATTTTATCATCTGTTAATATCAAGTAAGCAGAAAGGCCTGTCTGATATGACTGTTCTTCCTGAGTCCCTGCTGTTTAGTATACATAGGTCTCCTATCGCCTAAAAGTAATATGTTGCTTTGATACCTATCAAATACCAATTTGGAGATTCCATGAGGAAACTCAAGAATCAGCTATTTGGTTAGATTACTTGTTACCAAATGTTTTCCTAAAGGGCCAGATAGCAAATATTTCAGGCTCTGCAGGCTAAAAAGTCTCTGTAACAACTACCCAATTCTGCAGTTATAGAATGAAAGCAGCCATAGACAATATATGAGTGAATTACACAATTATGTTCCAGTAAAACTTTATTTACAGAAACAGGCTGTCAGCCTGTGCTGTCATTTGCCAACTAGGATTTAAACCCTTCTTACTCAGAAAGCCATCTACAGAGGAGCAGCATAGGCATCACAGAAAAACCATTGGAAATGCAAAGTTCAACCTACACTGCAGACCTGCTGAATGGGAATCTGCATTCTGACAAGATCCCCAGGGGGTTCTATAACACATTTAAAGTTTAAGACTACTTCTCTGGGTCATGCAGACACTCACAGGGTTTGGTAGGGATCATAAGCTTTATTAACCTTGGTGTGAAAGACCTGTGAAGATCATTTCCTAGAGGATCACAGTGTGATGCTGTCTTAGGCAAAATATCTCACAGGAGATAGTTCACTTGCTTACCCGTTGTGGGCAAGAGAACATTAGGGAACTTCTGAAATTTGCAAAGATGTGTCTTTATAAAGTGAATGCCTGTGTAGGTATGATTTTGAAAACAGAATGAGTCTATAGGATCTTCTGTGGAAAGGATATTGGCAAGTTAATGATTGCCCTGAGGAAAGTTTTTTGGTTCAGATAGAGAAATAAGAGAGAGCTCTGGGTTTATTTACTGCTCTATTCGTAAGCAGAATACAATATTATATTGAAGTGTTGTGTGCATTTGACTTTGTGCACTCAGTATTCATGATCCAATGACTCTAAAATTCTCAGTACTTTGTACTGCCATTTGACCATCATGCTGGCATTTAAACAGCTGTACTACTTATTGTAGGTCACATTACACCCTTTTAATTATTTCAGTTTGTCTTTTAACTGTAGTCACTATTGAATTGTTCAGCATAGTTTGTCTAATGCCTTATTAGTGTAAGATTAATTTCCCTTTAACATTAAGTTTTAAATATAATGATTTATATTAATTCTTCCAAGCTTTCTCTCTTTGCCTAGTATGTTTATGAATGATATTACAGAGAACCTTCTGAACATTAATGAATGGCTTTATCAGTTGGTTTTCTAAGCATCTGTAGGATTCAAAGTATGCCCATTAAAATTTGATATTTTGTAAAACCCTTGCTGGCACTCAAAGTCTTTCTTACAGGTTGTTTCATAGGTAGTTTGCACTACAGCACTAAGTATTACAATAAAAAGAAAGCTCTACAAATTTTACAAGTGAAACAAAAGATTTTTAATAAAATATTTTCATATTATAACTATAGCTGACCCTTATATGGCAGCATTTAACATTACTGCCTAATAGCCTAAGTGATCTACATCCTATTTCACCAGCCTCCCGAAGTTATGATGTGGATGATTTTAAAGCAGGTATCATGTTTAAATGATATCCCTTGATGTTGTAAGGAACTGTAAATACCAGATGCTGCCTTATTCAGTCATAAATTCTAGTATACATGCCACAGGTGTGGGGTTTTTCTCTATTAGAATTTACAGGAACAAAAAAAGACCATCAACAAAACTTAGAAAAGGAATACATCCTGGGTGTATTTGTGGTACAAGTGCCCAACTGAATTTTTTAAAATTCAGAGAGTACTCAATCTACAAGTAGATTTTAGTTCAAGAGCATGTACTTTTAAGACATTGTGGAACTCAGGGTACATCTGATAAAAATAATTATGAATATGAGGAGAGTAGATTCTGAGGATAACCTACATGACCACTCAACCACAATATACCTGGAATGTATTCCTTTTTGTAATGGGATTTTATAGAAGATGATATAAGTTTAATATTAGAGGTTAATTAGAAACAAGATTGAGTGAGAAATTGTGCCCTATCGTAGTGGATGCTTGTATTTGAGGAAGAGCATGTTTAATTAAACCAGGGAGAAAAGGCAATAGAGTTTTGTAAATAAGCTGAAATGGAGTTCTGATTTCTCTGAAAAGCTTTTTCAGTTGGTGGTATTTTTTTTTAATGTCTAATTCATTTCAGAATTTAAATCTTTCATTTGATAGTACAGATGAAGCTAGTGTTGCTTTTGCAGTCATCATTCACAATTGAGATCTTTTTCCTTTCAAATGTAAAAGACAGGCAGGGAGTGAGGAACAGACTTTTCCTGAAGTAGCAGTTGCAAGTTTAAAGAACCAAGGAAATAAAGAAGGGGCTATTGTGGATATGTGGGTACAAAAAGAAAGCAGGTGTCTAGGGTCGAATTTAAATAAGGTGTGGATACCAGCATTATTTTCTAACAGGATCCCTGAAGGGGGACTATAGAGGTGATGAGGGAGACTTTCCTTGGAAATTTTCCTGCAGCTACCATCGTGTCGTGTGTGATGGAAAAACATCTGGTGTTATTTGATTCTGTGTGCTCCATGTCACCTAGACCTCAACTCATCTGTTACTTACTTACAAGGTTTTCAAACTGGGCTCCATGGAGCCCCTCAGGCCAGGCTGTCAAACATAGCCTCCAGAATATCCCATACACCTACTGGGCTTTCAAGCTTTTTAGGAAGAAAGTGTTTCACTGCTTAAAATAAATTTAACTGCCAAGAACAATTCATTATTTGCAACAGCAACAAAAAAATTTGTTTATCTTTGCCTTTATCAAGAAGTTCTGCTATTATGTTTTACTCCACATCCTTTCTGTTGGTCTCTGACCCCGTTTTCCCCTTAATGCCTTAGAGGAAGGATAACACTAATTTCAGTGAAATGGCTAGGAGTGGTAATCTTGCTGATATCTATGATAATGTTATTGATATAATCACAGGGTTGTTCATTACTTGTGTCACAAGGTTTCATAATTCATAAAGATACTGAACCTCATATAGATTCCTGTTACATTAATGTCCTGCAATCCAAAATAATTGTAAAGCTCTCTGTCCCGTTAGTTGAGTTTAGTCTCATTCTTAAAACATAGGTCTTAAAACATAGGTCTTTTTCTACTTCAAAGCATCATCAAAATGGTCATGTAGTGAGTAAAGCTTATGCATAAGGAATTTTCTTTGGTAAATGCATGAAGAAGGCACTATATATTAGACATAAGCCATATCAATGGGCTCAAAAAGTAACCTGACCCTTTTCTGCCTCTGCTGCGGCGATGGCGCCAGTGAAAAAGCTTGTGGTGAAGGGGGGCGAAAAAAAGAAGCAGGTCCTGAAGTTTACTCTTGACTGTACCCATCCTGTAGAAGACGGAATCATGGATGCGGCCAATTTTGAGCAGTTTCTTCAGGAAGGAATCAAACTGAATGGAAAAGCTGGGAATCTCGGAGGAGGTATTGTAACAATCGAAAGAAGCAAAAGCAAGATCACTGTAACTTCCGAGGTGCCTTTTTCCAAAAGGTATTTGAAATATCTCACCAAAAAATATTTGAAGAAGAATAATCTCCGTGATTGGTTACGCGTAGTTGCTAACAGCAAAGAAAGTTACAAATTACGTTACTTCCAGATTAATCAAGATGAAGAAGAGGATTTAAACTCAGTTATCTGGAGTATTTTGTATGAATTCTTAAATAAAATTTAGGAAACAAACAAGAAAAAGTAACCTGAGAGCACACCAACACATTTGTGGACATTTTAAAGTTAAATTTGAAAGGAAGATCTTTACTTGTAGTTACTCTTCATGTTTATCCCATTTCTTCGTAGTCGCATTGAAGGCCGATTTAGCCCTTACAGGAGATTTTAGTTAATTTACAGAAAACAAAATGGTCTTTTAAAATAGTCATTAAAAAAATGTCAGGAGGTTTATCTGCATAAGTTTCCTCTCCGTTTGCCATAGGTTTGACCTTTAATGCTTTAAAACTTTAAAGTATAAAATAATTTAAAAAGAAACTTTCTTAAGTTTGGGGGTTTTGTTTGTTGACTTTTGCATTTTTTTCCATGTCTGGAAATGGACATAAAAGGCCTGATTAAACATTAAAACTCTGTACAGCTCAAAACATGAATCCAGTTTTAATGCATTATAATTACAACATATCATGATGATCTGTTGATCTTTTTCTCACTGGTCCAGTGAGATGCTATAGGAAAAAGTTAATAAGCATAGACTGCAGTGTATGAGTCATTCTCCTAGAGATTCACAGTTCATATCAGAAAAAAAAAAAAAAAGAAGGAAAGCTCGGGGTGAAGAGACCTGCTTAACGCAACAATTTTCCAACTTATTTGACCACAGAATGCTTTTTATAAAAATTATGTTTAACACTTACTAGAATCCAGCAAACTAGTGTTTAAAGATTATCCTTTGGAAATACTTCAGTGTCAGTATATGATTCTTGTTGACTGAAAGAACAGTGCCCTGCATTGGATCAAGTTAAAAAAAAATCACTCTACTAAATTTCTAAGTTAATTTATTTCCCGTTATTTCATAATCTGAACACTCCATCAAATATGATGTTTATATTGCTGACAAAGCCCTACTTCCAAAGTGGGTTCTTAGAACGTTTTTCTGATTTTTAATATTAGTTAATATTTTAATATTAGTTAAAGTTATAAATGTTAAATTTGGGGTGAAACGTCCATAAATGCCTTAATGTATGTAATTATTCCCAAAGTTTTAATTTGGTTGAATAAGTAAACTATAGATACGGGCTCTTTCATAAATAAGTTTACTTCCTTTTTTAATAAAATATACATCTGAAAGTAGAATGCAATTCTGACACTAACCACCTGGATTTGGGCCAAACTTCACAGGTTAGGGGGCTCAGTCCTCTACAAGACTGCTCTCACTTCAGACACTAGCTGTGCACTTTCAGGGTCCCCAGGTCAACCTCACTTCTGACCAGCTGGCTACAGATCTGGGGATTCCCACTACCCCCTCAGGTTCAACAATTCACTGGGACGATTCAGAGAACTCAGGAAAGCACCATTACAATTACAGTTTTATTATAGCAAAAGGATAAAAATCAGAACCAGTTGATAGAAGAGACACATAGACGAGGGCTGGGAAGGTCCCAAACACAAGGCGTCCATGTTGTCTCCCCATGGAGCTAGGAGGCATCACCCTCTTGGCCCATGGATGTGCTTTACCAGCCTGAGCTTCTGTATCCAGAGCTTTCTGGGGGGTCGTGTTATGTAGGCATCAGTTGAATCATTGACCACACAGTTGAACTCAATCCCCTCTCCCCAGAGTTTGGGAGGATATCAAGTGGCTTAAAGTCCCAACCTTTTAAACACATGGTTGGTCTTTGGTTTGGTGGTATAATCATACCCCTTCCTTAGACATCTTCTTATCATAATTTCACATGTAGTCCAAGAGGCCCAACAAGAATAACAAAGATACTCCTATCACTCAGGAAATGTCAGGGCTTAGAGGCTGCCTCCCAGGAATCAGGGAAACAGACCAACCAAAGTCTTTGTTATACAGCAGAGAGTTTTAGAGTTTGCTATAAGAAATGGCCTTGATGCTGAACTCGTACATAGGTATGCTACCTGAATCTGAAGGTGCCTAGTCATTGGGTAATCTCCCAGTATTGGAATAGCAACAGCTACAAAATCCCACAGCAATTAAAACTAATGTTGAGGGCTTCCCTGGTGGCGCAGTGGTTAAGAATCCACCTGACAATGCAGGGGACACAGGTTCGAGCCCTGGTCCGAGAAGATCACACATGCGACGGAGCAACTAAGCCCATGTGCCACAACTACTGAGCCTACGCTCTAGAGCCTGTGAGCCACAGCTACCGATCTCTCGTGCCACAACTACTGAAGCCTGTGCACCTAGAGCCTGTGCTCTGCAATGGGAGAAGCCACCACAATGAGAAGCCCATGCACGACATTGAAGAATAGCCCCCGCTCACCACAACTGGAGAAAGCCTGCGTGCAGCAGCAAAGACCCAACGCAGCCAAAAGTAAAAAATAAATAAAATTATTTAAAAAAAAACAATGTTGAAATTTTCTGAGAAAATCTGTAAGTATTTAGCAGATATGAAGAGATACGCCTTCATATGTATAAAAAACAAATAAATATAAATGAAATAGCATTTCATTGCGGTTACATAAATTTACCTGAACACTTCACTATGAAAATTTTGATTGCCCAGTGTTGATCCATAACTTTTCATACAT
Organism: Delphinapterus leucas; assembly: GCF_059928025.1. Taxonomy (NCBI): domain Eukaryota; kingdom Metazoa; phylum Chordata; class Mammalia; order Artiodactyla; family Monodontidae; genus Delphinapterus; species Delphinapterus leucas. Next base: position 64,420,690 of record NC_143137.1, on the reverse strand, counting down.
TGAATATAAGAATGTGGGTAGAACAGTCGATTATAGGAGTTTGGATATATACAGAGTAGTTTAGTTTCAGCAGCTTTTCAAGTTATCAGTTCTTAATATATAATTACAAAAGAGTATTCTGTTCATTTTGAAAATATTTTTAAATGATATTTTTCAGTATTTTCAAATCCACAGGGACCACAGTAGATCAAGTTCTAGCTAAGTGTTCTCATTCACGATTGCAGTCATGTGCATATAACACACATTTAAGTAGGAGAGATTTTTCAGGTCTCTTTTGAGATTAATCTAGATGTTTCAGATAGAGTGCCAGCGTTGCTCATTCACACAGCTGTAAATCAGAACCAACCAATATTTTCCACGTGCTTTCAACATGAATTCTTTAATCTATCAACAGTGCACCTTTCAACAGCACAATATAGTAATCGTGAGGGTTGCTGAAAGCTACTTTATCTGCACATTTATAATTCAAATGAATGAGGTGACTGGATATATGTCAAAGGCAGTAAGTCCTCTGGTTGCCACATAAAGCCTGCTAGTGCTCTGTATTCATTTCAACCTGAAAGCAGCCATCAGAATAGATATAGATACAAAAAAATACAATCAGAAGCCACGAGTTTGATTTTTCCATGTGTCAGGTTCAGTATTGAGCTACTAAAGGTTTTTTTATTTTTTTTTGCGGTACGCGGTCCTCTCACTGTTGCGGCCTCTCCCGTTGCGGAGCACAGGCTCTGGACGCGCAGGCTCAGCGGCCATGGCTCACGGGCCTAGCCGCTCCGCGGCATGTGGGATCCTCCCGGACCGGGGCACGAACCCGTGTCCCCTGCATCGGCAGGCGGACTCTCAACCACTGCGCCACCAGGGAAGCCTGCTACTAAAGTTTTAACACCCTAATTGTGAAGTCGTTTATTTTATTCCAGCATTCCTCAGGAGCCATAAATTGCTACAAGATGCCAGCAGTTTATTTAGCCTTAAAACGCTTCAAATGTTTCTGTCTTCTATCCCCCATGATTGTTTGGCGTTAATTGCCCTCACAAATGATCTTAGCAGAGAAGACAGGGGAATGCTTATCTAGCAGTTCACTAGTAGCATTAAGGGTTTTAATGGTACTAGATAAACATGACAGGCAATTATTGAATGTTGTTACACACTAGAAGATTAAAATGGAATGCTAAGCATTATACTCTTTTGCAGTTTTGTCTTTATCTCAGTGCCTAATTTGTACCTTTCAACAATTTAATAGATTGAGTTTTATTTGAGAGACGTCCTCTGGAATACTCTATTGGAAGATCCAACATAAAAATTTTATATCTGCTTACTTGAAAATACAGTGTGAATCAGACTAAACTCAGACGTGACATATTTCACCAATGCCGTAATACTTCAACAGATAAAATGGAAAGAAAGAATTTCCATTTATCTGTTACTCTGAAGTAGTGACATGAAAACTCATGTGATTCTATTTTCAACTATAATTACTGAATAACAAAAAGGTTAGAGGTTTACTTTTGCAGTCATTTTGATCTTTAGCAAGGTGGAAAATGCAATTCTAGAAATATTTCAATAATTTATTACCTTCGAAATACTAGTGTCCTTTAACTAAGCTATTGATAATATTTGGAAATAGTTGGGATTTCTTCTTAATTCATTGTCTTTTACAAACATTAAATAATCTGGTTACAGATGGCATTCATTTGGAAATGACTTTAGACATTTGTACAGTTTGATTCCATTTCTTAAACTATTCCTATGAAACACAAATTATTACTGGCCCTATCAGGAGTCACATTTTTAAGTGTCGCACACTTTATAGATTTATTTACTGGCTGTGTTGATTGAAAAGGAGAATGTGATTTGAAACATATTTTAACTCAAAATAGTGAGCTGGGCTTGTTTTCCCACCTCAAACTATACTTAAAGTCAAAGTATGAGCTTTAAGTAGGTCATGGTAATCTGTTTGAAGAACAGTTATGCTTTTCAAAATTTTGGTAAACACTATTGTAAAGTACTTTTTCAATTCTCTATTGGACTTCCCTCTGATTATTATCAATACTCCATTAACATCTTCTTTCTGTCTTCAGTGTCTCACAGCTGGCAAAGCCCCGGCTGACACATCTGCCCCCTTGAAGATTCTCTGAGACTAATTCCCACTTTTGAGCATTCTTCCATTGCATCCTGCTCTTCATACCAAATTCATGATCCCATCTTTTTAAAAAAGTTTTCTTTTATACTTACAATTTGCTGATATAATGTACATATCCTCTGAGGCATCAAATTCACTCCTAGGAATATGCCTAACAGAAATGCATATGTATGTTCACCAAGAGACATGTTCTAGAATGTTCATAGCAGTACAGTTGATAATAGCTTGCCATTGAAAAATACCCAAATGCTCACACACAATAGAATGAATTAAAAAAACACAATATAGTCACACAGTAGAGTACTATACATTAATTAGAATGAATAACCTTCAACAGCATGCAACAGTATGGATGAATCTCACATCACAACGTAGGGTGAAAGAAGGCTAGCACACATGGGTATGTGCTGTATGATTCCATTTACATAAATTTTTTTAAAGTAAAACAGTTCTAGATTGTAAGAAATCAGGGTAGTAGTTGCCCATGTGAGAAGAGGTAGTGATTGGAAGGCAACACAAAAGAGGGTTCTGGAGTAGTGTGGGTTTCATGCATGTGTTCAGTGAACTTTATACTTTTGAAAGATACACTTTTGTGTATCGAGACTACAATAAGTTTAAAACAGGTGATGTGTATATTTGACAAAAATATAGAAGATAATATAGAGAGAAATATACCACAAAACTACTTCTCACCCAGATTTTGCTGATTCTTCCTGTGTCTTACAACAGAGTTCCTTAATTTCAGTCCTACACACACACACACACACACACACACACACAGAAATAAGTACAAGTAAAACTGGTGAAACTTGAATAAACTCAATGGATTGTATCAATCTCAGTATCTGGGTTGAGATTATACTTTAGTTACCATTGTAGGAAACTGGGGAAAGTATGCAGGGGACCTCTCTATATTATTTCTTACAAATATATGTGTCTACAGTTAACTTAATAAGAAAATTTTCAATTAAAAAGAGAGGGAGTGATGAATAAACACAAAAAAATATATTAATTTCCAAAAATCAGGCACTATCCCAAAGGAACTGTATTATAATGTCTGGGGTTGCCAGAAAGCTGTACTTTTAACATGTGTTCCAGGTAATTTATAAAGCAAGGCTAGGATATACTATGTAGTAAGTTGGCTAGCTTTTTAACACTGTATCAAGTCAGGACACTTTGGGCACAAGCTTATAGATCAGATCTGTCATACTGGTTTTTAGGTGGTCTTATTTCACTGTAATAAAAGAAATCAGTGTTGGTTGGCTCTCTTTTAAATCTGCCTAGAATAAAAAGAATAAAATACTTAGGAGTAAGTTTAAGAAAAGAAGTGCAAGACATACACTAAACACTACAAAACATCCCTGAAAGAAATTAAAGAATACCTAAATAAATGGAAAGAAATTCCATGTACCTGGATTGTTAAGATAGCAATACTCCCAAATTGACCACACTATTCAACACAATTCCTATCAAAATCTGCCATTTGGGGCAAAAATTGACAAGCTGATTCAAAGATGTATGTGGAAATGTAAGGGACCCAAAACTTTCTTGGAAGAAAAAGAACAAAGGAGGACTCAGACTTCCTGATTTCAAAACGTACTACAAAGTGACAGTAATCAAGACAGTGTGGTGCTGGTATAGAGATCAGTGGAGTGATATTTAGAATCCAGATATAAACCCTTACATTTATAGTCAACTGATTATCAACAAGGGTACAAAAACAATTCACTGTAGAAAAAATAGTATTTTCCACAAATGGGCCTGGGGTAACTTGGTAATCACATACAAAGGAATGAAATTGGACTGCCTGTGTTTTAACATATACAAAAATAACTCAGAATGAATCATATACTTAAATATAAGAACTAAAACTATAAAACTCTTAGAAGAAAAAAATGGGTGTAAATCTTTATGTCCTTGGATTAGATAATGGTTTCCTAGATAGGACATCAAAGCACAGGCAACCGAAGTAAAAATAGATAAATTGGACTTCATTAACATTTAAAACTTTTTTTCTTCAAAGGACACTAAAATAAAAAAGACATAATAAGTTTTGACAAGCGTAGAAATTGGAACACTCATACCTTGCTAGTGTAATTGTAAAATGGCACAGTCACTTTGGAAAACAGTTTGGTACTTCTACAAAAAGTTAAATACACTCCAAGATATATACCCAAGAGAATTGAAAGCTTGTCCATACAGAAACTTGTACACAAATATTCACAGCATTATTCATAATATACAAAATGTGGAAACAATTAAAATGTCCATCAGCTGATGAAAGGATAAAAAAATATGATATATCTATACAATGGAATGCTATTTGGTCAATAAAAAGGAATGAAGTACTAACACATGCTATACCATAGAAAAATCCAGAAAACATTACATTAAATGAAAGAAGCCAATCATAAAACATAATGTTTGATTTGATTTTATAAATTGTTCAGAATAGGTGAATTCTTAGAGATATAAAGTAGATTAGTGGTTGCCAGGGAGGGGAAAATGGGAAATGACTGCTAATAGGTATAGGGTTTCTTTCTGTGGTAATGAAAATGTTCTGAAACTAGATGGTGGTCATGGTTGCATAACTCAGACTATATTAAAGACCAGAACGTGAGCTGATTTTTATAGTGTATAAATTGTGTCTCAATAAAATTTTTAAAAATCTACCTAGAGTTCCTAGCATAAGTTGTTTACATTATAATGATTTTCAAAATCGAATCTTTGATGTTGATGTAAAATGGTAAGAGCAGAGTGTTTTCTTGTTTCAAGAACAACCACTCCCCATAGTATGACAGACGACAACATTCAACTCTTGACCAGAGGAATTTTGCTCTTTCCACTTATTTGCCTTGAGAACAATAGTGATAAACTGGTACTGTGAAATGCCAAGTTGGTAGTGAGGGACTGGTCAAGGAAAATGCTCCCATTTCTCAAAAAAAATCTGTAGACTCTTAAGTTAATTGACTGTGTGATTTGATGGAATGAGTACTAGACTAGACCTCAGAAATCCTATCCCTATCTCTTACTGTGTGACCTTGCACTTGTCAGTTATCTCTCTGTATTTGTTTTCTTATCTGTCCAGTAGAGCATCAGTACATGCCCAATACATTTATAATATCTGCAAGAGAATCAAATGAATACAAGGTGTGAAGGTGCTTTGAAATTGACAGCACTATAAAAATATGAGGCATTGTTTATTTAACATCCTTCATTTTTCTTCCTCAGACTTGATTTTCAATGAAGGGGAACCATAAGGTGCTAAGTTAAATGGTTCCTTTTGAATATTGGTTGAGAGGGTCTGGCTTTCTTCTTGAGGAAGAATGTTGCATGGACTCAGACACTTGAACTTGTGTGACATTAACAGATAGGATTTTATAGAAAACTGTTATAATTTTTTTAATGTATCAGTCTGGCCACATGAGAATGATATGGCAGCAGACAGGTTATTGTCAATTAAACACGAGCTGTCAGGAAGTCAGAAATGTTGAAATATGGTGAGCATGAATCCTAAGCAGATCATATGACAGCTGCTCAGCTGTTATTTTAACAGAGTGACTGTATGTATGTGTTATTTTCCTGTAGAATTTAATTTGAGTCCCTAACGACAGAGACATCTCTGCATTTGCATGTTGCTGTCAAGTCAAACTTGGACCTTCTAAATGAGCTAGAATGGTGGGTAGTAATAGGCGAGTGACATATGGAGGAGATGGCTCTTGTCTCATTTTCCTCCACTCAGGTTACATTGAAGAGGCCTGCATCATCCCCTGCCCCTCAGACTGCAAGCTCAGTGAGTGGTCCAATTGGTCACGCTGCAGCAAGTCCTGCGGGAGTGGCGTGAAGGTTCGGTCTAAATGGCTGCGTGAAAAACCCTATAATGGAGGAAGACCATGCCCGAAACTGGACCATGTCAACCAGGTATTTTCTACCATTGGGAATATTGTAAAATATTTTCTAGGTGCACAATAATCTATTTTTTTAATCCAAAATAGAGAAGAATAAATAATAGACCCTGAATAAGAAATTTGACCCACTTTATCTTTAGAATGCCTGAGTAAATTATTAAAATCCCAAATCAGATAGATGATCTCTGTATTCTCAAGAGATTTATTTAGTACACTGTATTACATGTATGTGCATATTAATATAATTCAATGGAAATAAAAATGAAATCTACTTTTGAAATACTGTTAAGGTATTAATCTGTTATTATACAATAATTTGTGTGCTGAGAGCAAGATTGTCTTTTTCTGATAGATCCGATAGACTCTCAGAAAAGACATCTCAATTACCAAGTATATAAATTAAAATCAAAGAAAGTATATGGGTTTGGGTCTAAAATTGGGAAATATATTCTGTACATTTACTTAAGTTTGTTCAATATGAAATATGTTAAGAAAAAAATATATACTGGACTTCCTTGGTGGCACAGTGCTTAAGAATCCACCTGCCAATGCAGGGGACACGGGTTCGAGGCCTGGTCCAGGAAGATCCCACATGCCGTGGAGCAACTAAGCCCATGCGCCACAACTACTGAGCCCATGCTCTAAAGTCCGCGAGCCACAACTACTGAGCCCGCATGCCACAACTACTGAAGCCGGTGTGCCTAGAGTCCATGCTCTGCAACAAGAGAAGCCACCGCAATGAGAAGCCCGTGCGCCGGCCGCAACGAAGAGTAGCCCCCGCTCACTGCAGCTAGAGAAAGCCCACGCACAGCAACAAAGACCCAAAGCAACCAAAAATAAACATATATAAATAAAATAAATTTTAAAAAAAGAAAAAGAAATATAAAAATGGCATCAAAGTAACCATATGTTAATCTATCAATTTGGTGATTGGCCTTTTCAATCTCATGTGGAACTTTCTTTGACTTCGGATGCACACCTTGTTAGCGGCAGTTCATAGCTGTTACTCGTGTTCCATTGGAAATAAAATGTCTAATGGGGGGAATTGTGACTAGTTTAATGTAATATAAGATTCATCAGACAGTTATTGCCATGTTTGGCCTACATGTGAATTAACAAAGAGTGAATTTCACACAATATGTGTAGGTATTAAGATGTATGTTTAAATTTAAGTCACAAATGAACCAATTCATATGTATGAACTAAACTTAAATATGTAGGTATGTTTCATACGCACATAGATTTTCTAATTTTAATCTCCAAACACACTGCTTACCCATATATTTGCCTTCCCAAATTAATCTAAATTTGTTCATCACAATAAAAGCAAATTATAGAGAAAATAAAAATAACTTTTGAATAAATCAATTAAGGGCCAAGAAAGTGGAGAATTAAATTGCATAGAAAGTACTCCAAAAGAATGTTGATTTTTCCCCCCAAAGAAAAATTGCTGAACTTGCCCTTAAGTACAACTGAAGGTGAATAATATACTGCACTGCTGCCATCTACTGGTAATCGAGTTTCTCTGTCCTAGTGAATATTTCCAAAGAAGAAAATGCATGACCCCGATTAAACAGAATAACTGAAATGTAATGTTTATAATACAAAAGAATATTATTCTACAAGTTTTGAAATCTTGAATTTCCAATAGTAAATTTAAATTTTAATAAATTTTTATCCGATTCAAATAAATTCTACACATTTTCATACCTTTAGTGTGTATGTGAACAGCCAGATTTTAAAATTAAAATGAGCTATGTTTGCCTTAACATTTTTTAAATAGTGAATCTGAAGAAGTTCAAATTGATTGTACCAAGTTGTCCTTGCTTAAAAACTCTTTAACCTAAGCCATTTCTCTGTCACTCTGCTATAATCTAATGCAGAGTATGATAAGGACATCTGAGTATTTTTTATCAGCCTACTGGTGGTATATTGAGATATGAACAATGGAAAATCAAAGCTAAAACAAGAAATAATAGATTCCTGAATCTTTGACTTTGAGCACAAATGTTCTACATTAAAAAATAGAAACTTCTAGGGATTTATTTGTTAGTAAAATGTTAGGAAAGTAAAGAATATGCAAAGGTTTGTGTAAGTGTTGAAAATTGTAAATCATATAGATTTTTACTGCAGTTATATGTTCCTCAGTAATTAAGTCGTACTTTGCCTTGGAAATGATCTCTGAGGTTCCATTTTCCAGTTGAGGAAGCAAATCCCCATTTCCTCAGAAATATGGGTGGATGGATGGATTAAAGTCAATATATCAGTCAGTCAGTCAATCAATCCATAGATAGTCCACTCACAATTTGAACCACACGATATTTGCAGTCATATATTGATTCCCCATGATACGTATTTTGATGTCTACTCAGTTTGATTTCTTCATCCTGCCCATCAAATCCTTTCCTTAACTTGCTGTTTGCAATACTCATTTGTGTATTTTAATTTTAAACAGTAATAAGGAATTGGTTTTTCTCTTTTAAGGTCTAAGAAAGATGTTCTAATCATTTACCAAAAAAAAACCCACCTTTTATATATGGGTAATATTTGAAACTTAGAACATGAGTTCTTCTCATCAAATATACTTATCTTTGTTTAACTTATCTTTGTTTCTCTCTCTTTTCTTCATTCCTGGTGAACACTACTCCAGGCCCAGGTAAGAACTTTTAAACCTCATCGTTCATAATAGAGTGCTGTTTGTTTTCATTTTACTCCTGACATCAGAGAATGTATTTCTTTTCCTGCTATTTCTCTTATCTTTTATAGGGGAAAACATGTTTTCCATAAAATTTTTCTTCTGCAGCTCTTCTCTTTGTTTTCCTAGCATATTACATGTGTTTTCTCATTTTACTATCAGGGCCTAAGGTACAGGGATAGTGGAGAACAAGCATAATTCACCACCGTTGAAAAGGCAATGACCCCTCCTCTTAATGGTCGCATGCTTCTCGGAGAGGGAGAGGTGCAGGTGGGCTCAAAGCGGTAGCAGGAGGTGGCTCTGAACTGATTTGTATTCACTGCAGTGTAGGAGATTAAAATGAAAGCCATCAAAGGATTAGGAAAGGTGGCATTTTCCCTTCAGTTGTTCCCTTCCCCACAACTTGTAGGGTAATATTTTACTAAATACTAAAATAGTATTTAGTCCTATTTTAATACAGCACCCAACGTGAAGGTGATAACTTATGACAGTAATTACAGATTCTCACTCCAACAGTGCACACTTTTTATTCCTATGTGGAATAGGTCCACTTTATTCACTTTACTTGGATGTTTAGTAAAACTAAAATTTGCACAAAAGAATGGCTCCAGAGGACTATTTAAATCTATATTTTCTGGAATTAAATAGTTATATGAAATATTCATGTAGTTTGTGTGTGTGTGTGTGTATGTAAAATAGGAAATAAGAGTTATCATAGACTTTGAAATGATTTTAAGAGAGACATTTTTCTTTAATGGTTGAGTCAGCTCTGTTGCAGTAGATTATGGTCCTTTTTTTCATTTATTTAGTCATTCTTCTTTCTCATTGAGAAAAGAGCATAATTGGTTCATTGTGCTAAAAATCCTGAAACAGCCAACCACACCACCCCAAACCTGGGGCTGCAAGCCTTTATGGGCACCAGAGCAGAGACAATTTGCTTTGTTTTATGTGGCCCTCACTGCTTTGTACCTGTGTAATATGAGATCAATTTCAGACCTTGCTTCCAAGGTTTAGTTAGTTTTCAGATAGCTTTATTTCATATTCTATATCTTCTAATTTAGTTTCATATATGGAACACACACACAAAATTCTTATTGGTATACATACTTATTTGGAAAACAGGCCAAATTATACTTATTTGAAAACAGCTACTTTTATATGCTTACTTAATTCATTAATTCTTTTATTCATTTATTCATCTTACTCAACAAATCTCTATAGAATGCCTGACATATGAGCAAGCACCCTGGGCTAAGTATTGAAGACACATGAAACTGTGAACAGGACATATGGCCCAGGAAATTACAATACTATGTGGTAAGGGTCAGTCTAGGAAAGTACAGAATGTGTCTGATGTGGTCCATGAGGTCCAATCTCCAGCTGCAATGTGATAGAGGAGCAGCACAACACAACACAGCCGTACCCTCCACTGCTAGAACTCTCAAGAGATCCTCTGTATTCCTGTTTTAGAATAATGAACAGTAAAGGAAAGGCTTCAGAGTAGCTAAACAAGAATATCATGATAACTGTGATATGAAGTGTTCCCACTTACCTCATGGGGTTCCGTGAGGTGAGGTCATTGAGAACCGTGTGTGTTTCAGGTGTATGAGGTCGTCCCTTGCCACAGTGACTGCAGCCAGTACATATGGGTTACAGAGCCATGGAGCATCTGCAAGGTGACCTTTGTGAACATGCGGGACAACTGTGGAGAGGGTGTGCAAACCCGAAAAGTGAGGTAAGGCCAAGCCTAGTTACACAGAGAAGCAAAGGCACAGCCACCTCCCGATTTCTCATGTGCCAACATGAGCTTGCCCTCCTCCCAATCTCCTGAATGAAATTGTCTTCAATTTTATTTTTATGGCGTCTGTGTTCATAGAAAGCTCTAAAGGGATCTGCTTCCAGCAGCAGTGTATCATCCTCTGCCTTCTGATTTTAGGAAGCTTTGCTTCAAGGTACTCTTGCAGGGAAAGGGCTGCATATTGAATGCGAGGTGAATGAATGCAGATTTTCCAACCTCAGTAACTTCTTCCTTAAAGGTCAAATATATTTCTAACTGTATCTTAGTGATAATCTTTTGCAAACTCTTTATCCTTTGTATCAAACTGGCTATCTTTTGAATACTCCCATCTGCTCTAGGAAGCCTTCCCTAAACCTCCCCACTGGCTAGTGCCTCTCATTTGTTCCCTGAACCACACTGTCCGGTAGGGCAGCCACTAGCCACGTGTGACTGTTTCACTTTAAATCTATTAAAATTAAATAAAATGCATTTCCTCAGTCACACTAGACACATTCTAAGTGCCCGATAGCCAGAGGTGGCTAGTGGCAATTCTGTGAGCACAGTATTTACATTGTCATAGAAAGCTCTACTGAGCGGCCTTGTTCTATAATACCCCACATACCCCTCACTGTTTTGAAAGATCCATCTACATGTCTGTCCCCTTTATTAAATCCTGTTTCTCCAAACTGAGACCCTGTCATATTCACAGAACTTCCCTAAAACCTAATACAATTAAATTATTGTAATAATTGTAATACAATTAAATTAACTCATTAAATTATCCCTGCACCATCTACATATGATCCTTAAGGGTCTCAAACCTGGGAAGCAAGTATATGAGGCTTTATTATCTCCACTTTACAGAGTAGATTCAGAAGTACTTACTAAGTAGTGTGCTGAGAGCACACACCTAGTAAAGTGACAGCTGCATTCAAACTCAAGTCTCTCGTCACTCTTTAACTACAACCAGTTTCTTCTAACTCTGCTGGGTGACACACAGTAAAGAAAAACAGAAAAACATCCAAAACCTGACAACTCCTGTTGTGAAGAATCCCATTCTCACTCATGACATAATTTTTCATGAATTTAAGATTCCTATTTCTTAATCTGTTTCAATAGGAAAGTAGAACAAGTTAACGTTTATATCATAAAACCTTGGCACACTATGTAAAACATTTAATCCAGTAAAAATAGTCTCTATCTCTTTTTTCAAAAGCCCATCTGAACTCTCAAGTTATTTTATGGAGTAATTTTTAAAGGTGGATGAGGTGGGGTGGAGGTAATGAGTTAATAGGGAAACAGGGAAGAAAAAGACAGATTCTGTTTTCTACCAATCTTCTGCCAAATTTAAAATTTCTCTTTCAAATATAAAAATATTTTTCTTATATTAAAAATTTGATCAGGTTGTGTTTTTTGTTATTAAAAAAATTATAATAATGAACTTCTTTCGGCTTTCCCTTCGGCTGTGTATATGTTGCTTCTTTTTGCTTTGTGAATAGGTATTCTCAACATTTCCAAACACATCTTAAGCACAGTAACTTTTCTGGTCAACTTATTTTTCCAGTAAACATTTTTAATGCAAACAGAGAAAAGAGAAGATCAGTATTGATTGGAATTTCTGATTCTGTAATAATGTTTCTTTCTTGATTCAGTAGTATACCTCCCAAACCTTACCCTCTGCTAATTAAGGTCAAATGTCCTGTTAGATGCAAGCATTGGGTGACATTTCAGGAAGAGTCTATAAGAGAGCAGGTTTCAAAATATCTCATTCTTTCTCTTTTAGGATGGTGTGACATCAAAGACTGAGTAATAGTAGTGGTTTGCCCTGCTGGGAAGGAATATTTTTTCACTAACATTTTTGTAGAATTGCCAGCACATGATGATAATAAGAACCAAACAGATTTGGTTATTTCTACTGTTGCTTTTGAATTTTCTGCAGGCAATCCCCCCCCCCCTTATTGCTACAACTGTGGTGGGCATCTGGGCCCACCCTTGGCCTCCAACTTGGTGGTTGTTTTCTAAAATAGTTCAGTATTCTCACAGCATAATCCCTTCTCCTATGGAAAGGAGAAAAGGCCAGGAATTTGAAGAAAGCAAATGAACTTAAAGTGCTTCCCTTTGGGCTCAAGACTTGATCCAAATATTTATTCTATTCTACAGTGATAAAAGTATCATTAATACTAACTCAAATAAATAAAACATAATCTGAATATCAACAAGAAGGGTTTTTTAGCAATTGTGGCACATGCAAATGATGGAATTCAAATGTAATCATTAAAAATTATGTCTTAGAAACACAGTTAATAACACAAAAAGATTTTTATAATGTATTGTTGATGTTTTTCCTAAATGGTACAGATAGTAGGTGAAGTTTGCTCCTGTTTAATGAAATGAAAATATATGTTTAAATATAGTAGTCTGTTAAGAGTGGTTATCTCTGATAGAATGTAGTGAATTTGTATTATTTCTTGTGATTTTCCTAAAATGAATCTATTACCTGTATAGTAAAAATCGAAGGAAAAGAAATAGCTTTGAAAACAAAGTTTTATGCACATAACTACTTAATAGAGTATTGAACATCTGTCCTTAACTTTGAATCAATAGGTAATTTTGCAAGTTAATCCTTGTACATCATGTCAGGGCCTCACATTAACGTAATCTTTTCTTAGCAAATCCAACTTTGGAGATTGAACTGTCCCGTCTGCTCCGTCCTCTCATAGCTGCTGTCAACAGAACATTTTTAAAATGCCACTGAAGCTAGAACTTTTTTCCTGGGAAACTAAAACTCTCCCAGAGAAATTTATAATTTATTTTTTTCCTTCAACAATGAAACTATATAACTGTCTGTCTACATTTGCATATTTTTGTGATTACCTTTTATATATTATTCAATATCAAAAAAATGCAGAGGTGGGTATTTGTGTGGTGATTTTTCCAGCTTACAAACCCGGTTAAGACATAACCAACAGCTTAGTTTTCCAGTCTTTGAATGCGTTCCACAGGAAAACCACATTTCTCTTAAAATTAGCAGCGCTGTATAGAAACGTGATTCTGCAGGGGAGATCTGTGAAGATGCAATGTCCCTACTGATTGTAAATCCCTGAGAAAAGTTGACATTCCAGATATAATTGGTAATGTAATGCAACCAACAGTTTAAAACATTGCAGTGGGTTTGAGAGGCTTAAGAGCTCAAGCCTTCCTTTTCATCTCCTGCAATGCAGTTCTCTTCCCAAACCTATTAATTTGGTTGACCTTCTCTGAGTTACAAATGAGGGATAAAGTTTTTCTCTTCTATTCGAAAAGTGCCTTGAGAGATTATTAACTACAGTAAAAGTTAAGTCTGGTACTAGTCACATTAATTAGATTCCCAAGAGATGACTAAGGAGCCCTTTATGACTGCTTACAATAGAATGAAATGTAATAAAATGTTTGAATTTGTTCTGTTAAAAGGAAAACTAACAATAAAAAAGGTCAAGATATAGGAAGATCCCAACAACCACGTTTAGAGAATTTGTGCTATTATTCTTATGACTGTCTCTTCACTTCTGCCTTTCTTTTAAGGTTATCAGCAGATGGGAAGCGAAAATTACTTTTGAAATGACAAAACAACTTGATAAATGCCATCAGTTACTTTCTCAAAACCACTTACTGAAATCTCTCCCTAGGAGATTTCAGTGTGCCTTGTCTTCCATCATATATGAATCTGCCTTCTCCATGGAATTCACCGTTTTCCTCAGAAGAAAAACATGCATTATATTCCAGAATTGTAACCCATCTATGAGTATCTTTGGTGAACTCATTAGTTTCTGCATCATATATGGGTGTAAATGACCCTCTCCTTTAAGAGGAAGACACGTAGTTTATGTACACAGAGTGTATACACAGTGGCTATAACTTTAAAAGATTATGATACATGCAAGCATAGATTTTTAAATCATTAGCTATACAACTAGGTATGGGAGGCAGAGATCCTTTTACGTCTTTATGTTTGGAGAATTTTATTCATTAAATGCAAAGCTTCCCATCCCCCACCTCCATGGTGATGTCTTATGAAAAACCTTGTACCTTACGGGTTGGCCATTGTTCAGTTGTCCCAGTTCCTTCACTGATAGGTATGTTTTCTTCTAGATGCATGCAGAACACGGCGGATGGCCCTTCTGACCATGTAGAGGATTACCTCTGTGACCCAGAAGAGATGCCTCTGGGCTCTAGAGAATGCAAATTACCATGTCCCGAGGATTGTGTGATAACTGAGTGGGGTCCGTGGACCCGATGCACTTTGGTGAGACAATTAACCATTTATTAATGTAGAATTTGCTTAATTCCTTACCACTAAAGCTTTAAAAATATTATTAAGAGAATAATAGCTTGGTTACTAAATTAGTTACTAAATTAGTTACCAAAGCAAGGCATATTTTTGGCTACTTCATTCTTATGACTGTGCCATTTAAAATCAGCAATGTTTGGACTCACACTGAAACAGCTCGACCTCTTGTAAGCTTTATGCTCCTCCACCATCCTTCTAAACCCAGCACAGGCTTCAATAGCTGTGGCTCGTGGGATCTAGAGCGCAGGCTCAATAGTTGTGGCACAAGGGCTTAGACGCTCCGCGGCATGTGGGATCTTACCAGACCAGGGATTGAACCCGTGTCCCCTGCATTGGCAGGTGGATTCTTAACCACTGCACCACCAGGGAAGTCCCAAAATGCCTTTACATTTGCTTATGAATTCACAGCATGTTAAAAACTGCAGTGGTGATAATGATTCCCTCCAGGTAAAGGGAAAAAGAATGAAAATCTAGTAAAAATACTTTAATGGTGTCAGGTTATTATCATCCCTTGCTTTTTGCCCAATCCATTTAAAATTGTAGGCATAATCTTTCACACGGTAGGGGTATGGCAGAAGGAGTATTGACACTAAAACGCAAAAGATCCTGGTAAGAAAGGGAGTAGAAAGAAGAAAGCTGTGCATCAGTGAGTCTCTTTCCACACACTGACTCTTGAGTCTCTTTGGGCCTGGAAAGCCAGCTGAGAGTTTCCAATCACACAAAGCTTCTAGATTTCAGCAGCCCGTAGGGCCTCTTCCATGGGACCCTGGGAGGAGAGTCACTTGAAACAGAACTGGCTGATGATGTGGGAAATTTGGCTTACCCTTGTGCATCTTTGTAAAGCTGCACACTTCAGAATGGCATCAAATCATGGAAAAGATACATCTAATGTGGAATTAATTTGCTGAAATATAATATGGGACAGATACATGTTTTCAAGGAGGAATGAATTTTCTATTTCAGGGTTAACATTATTAAAGATGCTGATTAGCAGCCAACTGATAGAGCGGGAGCAAAACAGGGCTGGCAGTTGACTTGGATGCAGGTTAAATTGCAATTAAGAATCATCTGTTTCGGGCTTCCCTGGTGGCGCTGTGGTTGAGAGTCCGCCTGCCGATGCAGGGAACAAGGGTTCGTGCCCCGGTCCGGGAGGATCCCACATGCCGCGGAGCGGCTGGGCCCGTGAGGCGTGGCCACTGAGCCTGCGCGTCCGGAGCCTGTGCTCCGCAACGGGAGAGGCCACAACAGTGGAATCAGCTGTTTCACAAGCATATGCAAATGATTTTCTATTCTATTTAATTCCATAGCATCGTATTTTAAGTTACTGTTTCTGATCTTAGTAACCAAATGTTTTCAAAACAAGACTGTACGCGTAGGAGAATGGCAACCAGTCTTTTTAATTAGTGCTAAGTTGTGTTTGTGTGCATATATGTGTGCACATTAGGAAAATAAAGGTTGTATATAACTGGTTATTTAAAGTTCACCCTTAAAACCGTTTTTCAGGTCCTGTCAACTATATTAGATAAATAGATAGATTATAATTTCTGTATTAGTGATCTACAATAATTAGTATGACCATATGTATGTGTTTGTGTATGGATGATGTGATGTATCTATTAATATTTGACACATAGGCTCTTTTTCTCCCAGTTTTACTGAGAAATAATTGACAGACATCATTGTATGTTTAAGGAATATAGCATGATGGTTTGATCTACATATATTGTGAAATGATTACCACAATAGGTTCAGTAGCATCCATCTTCTCAAATAGGTATGATGAAAAGAAAGAAGAAAAGAATAAAGGAAAAAAATGTTCTGCTTGTGATGAGAACTGTTAAGATTTAGTCTCTTAACAGCTTTCCTGTACAACATACAGCAGTGTTAGCTACAGTCATCATGTTGTACATTACATCCCTACTATTTATTATCTTATAACTGGAAATGTGTACCTTTTGACCACTTTCCTCCAATTCTCCCTTCTCTCCTACCCCCACTTCTGGTAACTGTAAGTCTGATCTCTTTTTCTATGAGTTTTGTTTTTTCTTTTGTTTTTTAGATTGCACATACAGTGAGATCATACAGCATTTGTTTATCTCTGTCTGACATTTCACTTAGCGTGATGCCTTCAGGGTCCATCCATGTTGTCACAAATTGTAGAAATCCTCATGTTTTTATGGCTGAATAATATTCCACTGTATAATTATACTACAACTTATTTATCCATTCATCCATTGATGGACACTTCGGTTTTTTCCATATCCTGCCTATTGTAAATAGTGCTGCAATAAACAAGGGGGTGCAGATATCTTTTCAGGTTAGACACATCTCTTAAGCATTGTCGACTGAAGAAACACACACAGCTTAAAAGTTGCGAGTTAAGCTTTATTCGGGGATCTTACTGAGGATTATAGCCTGGGAGACAACCTTTTAGATAGCTCTGAGGAACTGCTCTGAAAAGGTAAAGGAGGAGCCAGGATAAACAGGAGTTTTTTGCTGGGAAAGAACATACAGTCAGACATCAAAAGATTACTGCTAATCACTAAAACAGACATCTCTAGTTAATGACTTTAGTGCTTTCCTGGGTATAGGAAGATGCAAGAATCTGGGCTTATTGAAATTATTCCCTAGACATATCTTAACTATCTTGGGTCAGTATCCAAAGCACAGAATGCTACCTCTTTTCCTCCATCCTGTTTCGCTCAGGGCACATCACCTGCAGCAGCTGCAGTGGCTGGTGCCTTGATCATTGTAGAACTGAGGCAGCAGACAACATTCTTTGTGTACTGGAATGGCAAACAACGTTCCCTGTTCCCAGCATCTTAGAGCTAGCTGGAACATCAGAAACTCATCCAACACCTTGATTTTATAAATGAAGAAACTGAGGCGTTATGAGATTGTTTAAGTTAGCCAGTGTCCCAAAGGTTCTAGCTCTTGCTCCAGTGCTCTCCCTAATACATTAGCTCTTGTGTGGCTGAGTATTCACCTTTCTGAGGAGCTATATTATTCTTTGTCAGCCTTGCAATCAAAGCAGTTTCCGGCAAAGGTCAGCTGATCCCATCAGACAACCTGCTGATGAAGGAAGAGCCTGCCCTGATGCTGTTGAGAAGGAACCCTGTAACCTGAACAAAAACTGCTTCCACTATGATTATAATGTAACAGGTATGTGAACAGTCATCTCCTTATAGAGTTAAAGGTCAAATCCCACGTCTGTCAGCTCAGCAGCATTTCCGGAAGTATTGTTCAACTCCATCTGCGTGCCTTTTGGACATGCTGCTTACTCTCCCAGAAATAATTCCGTATTAAATGAAAGAAATATTTATCTGCCTTATTTTTCATAAACATCAAAATAGAGAATGAAATTATCACACAAACATTAGCTCTTAAGGCAGACGGAGAATAGTCTAAGGGTTCCTACTTAAGCCACCCTCTCCCACTTTCAGAAGGTGCACATAAAAGGTATATCTTCCCATGGGTATCAGTTTATTGAAAGATGTCTTTCTTCTTCAGAATGTGTTTAATCACTGTGAATACTGGGACAACAATTCTTTCCGTGGGGGCAGTTCATAGGCACGATTAGTCTGCTGTAAAGACATCAGCAATCTTAAGCTTGCCAAGAAGTGCGTGAAGAGAATATAAACATTTCAGAGATATAAATATTATCAAAGGTGTAGGTGAAAAAAGATAGATGAGTGTTTTTTTTAGAAAAAAAAGGCTTATTCTAAATTCCATTTCTTTCCCAAACCCTCATCTCATACCATCAAGGTATATACTCTAGGAAAGAAGACTTTCATGGTTTGTATGACTTAGGGCAACACTGAAGCTAACTCTGGAATTTTTCCCAAGTAATTTTCACACCAAAATAAACCCCAGAAACTGTACAGTGACACACAGCAGTCAGACTGACTTTTTGTTCTTTTGGTTTTTCTCTTCAGTTTCCTTTCATGACACAATGAAATCACAGTTCTCTGGGGCATGCTACGTTACCCTGGAAAGAATTATTTTGCAAAAGATATATAATAAAGGGAATTAAATAAATATGGCCAAAGTGATTTTGAAATAAATAAGCGTACATTTTACAGTATTCTACAGTACGGACAGTAAGTGAAAGACAGTTTTATTTGGATATAACTACCTAAAGTACGAGCCATTAAAATTATGATTATTTTGCTTAAACAAAAATGTTGAAATGTAAATTTCTACTTCCGTTAGGAAAAAGGTTTTTAAATGACATTTGATCTGCAGGCCACAGCCATTTCTACAGTATCACCAAACAGCTAGCTAGCAAGATTGTCAGGGAGACATCTGCCTCAGGAATAGTCCCTGTAGCGATGTGCAACGCCAGCATTTCCATTTGACTCCAGATACGTTCAAAGCCGGGGCCCATACGCTCTGCGTGTGGGATGATTGATTGCGGGGCTTAGGAAGCAGTTGTGAATTAAATATGGGATTCAGGTCATCCGAGTTTCATTTGAAATCCGGTTCATGCATAGCCTTCTGTTCTGATATGCTCCCTTCCTTCCAGACTGGAGTACGTGCCAGCTGAGTGAGAAGGCAGTTTGTGGAAATGGCATGAAAACGAGGATGCTGGATTGTGTTCGAAGTGATGGCAAGTCGGTTAACCTGAAATATTGTGAAGAGGTGAGGGGATGCTTTGTTATGTCTTTGCGAGTAAATTCTTCCCTAATAATTTCAATTCATGCTGAGCCAAGTGACCTGACCAGCGCTTTATGCAGCTCGTTGCCAGCAGATGTTTTCGGCACTATTCAGAGGCTGCTAAACACTCTCTCGAAAAGAGACACTGTCCAACACTACTGATTTCTACACGTAATTTCCTGTATTTTGTTCTGCCTGGAGCCCAAAGGTATGCTAATTAGCCTATTCTGAAAGAAATGCTCGGGGAACAATAAGTAATCAAGGTGAATATAAAGGCAATAAATCTTAATCAGACCACTCATCATCTCTTGTAATTTCATATGAGTTTTGTGTTCCCTGGGACACCTGCCAAGAGCCATCATTCATTCTCTCTGTTGCACAACATTGATCGCGTGTGGTTCGGTAGCAGATTTTGATATTAGGATCTGATACCCAGCTGTGAGAGTCCAAGACTCAGGTCTGGCTAAGAGAGAGCTTGAAGTTCAAACAAAGGAATAGAGTCTGCCATTAGTGTCTTTTAGGTACAGAGAATTGTAACTGTTAATTCTCCAATTTACGAAAGTAATGTTATCATTTCGAACATGACCTTAGGAAACGCGAGAAAACATAGTTGTTGTCCTTCGGTAGTATTCACGAAGCTACACTTTGGGTTTTGATCATTTTGTCTGGTTTCCAGACCAAAAGGGCACTCACATTCCTGACAGATTTTGACTCCTCTTGCATCTGAGGCCACTGGGTTAAACATGAACCAAGATAAGCAACAGCCTCCACAGACCTGCAACACCCGGGAGGAACTTATAACCTCATTAGGGTTCAGTAGACTTGGGACCATGACGTCTGTCTACACATTCTAGGGGTTACTATAAGCTCGTGGTAAATTATTCAAACTCCTAAGGGAAAACTCAAAATGGAAATATTTTAATCCATTTGATATCTTTGATATTATCATGTGGACCTAATTTATCTGTATCTCTGTCCATGGGAACAGAGCTCCCAAGTGTGCTGAAAACAAATTGTTGAGTTAATAAATTGCTCTGTCATCTTATAACATAACTTAGTCAATTACTGCTTTAGATTGCATCAGAAATTTTATACCTGAATCAGTCTGGCTTTGAAACTAATAACATCGAAGTGATGTGATCATTACAAAAATAACATTATTATTAATGAACGTTATTATAGTTATATACAGGCTGGAGAGCTTTCTGTGGTCTACCTCTAGTTGGCTAATATGTCTCTTTTTTTGCAAGTGCACATGTAAGTGTCCTCCTGGGTCAGAATGAGATAACTATTAATAGCTCTGAGAGCTTTTAGAAAGCTAAACCCAAATCATACAAGACCAGTTTTTAAATATCTCATGACTACAGGACAAAGATATAAATAGGGCCTTTTATTTCTTAAGTGAAACGTGGGTAAAAACCTGAGAAATAATTTTAAGTATCCAGGAGCCTGGATAAATTTACTTTTATGTACAAATATTATAATGTTTGAATACTGTGATGACAGGGATTCAAATCATAACATTTTAGTAAACCCTGTATTCAGGGAGAGCAGTGCTACTCTCTGCGGGAATTGGATTGAACAACTCATATCCCATTTTATCCACCCTAAAAAGCAGTAGACTTAAATAATAGCCCTGAGAAAAGCTGGCTATCTTTTTTAACAGTAGATTGCCTACCTACTAATACATGTGCAAACCCTGAATTGAGTGTAACAGCAGTAGCTAACTCTTGCTGTTTCTCTAACAGCCCAAAAGAAAGATGGCATTACTGTCCAACAAAGAGGAAAATTAGGGTTAAATCCATCCAGCATTTATATAGCACTTTTGTCTTTGATGTTTTTCAGACATTAATTCACCAGATACCTAATAACTGGTTTCTCCTTTCCTATTTGTTTATCCCTGAACATATGTTTAGATAAATGATAGATTAGATAGATGATAGGATAGATAGATAGATAGATAGATAGATATAGAGAGAGAGGAGAAAAAGTAGCTACAACAAATTTAAGAGAAAAAGTAGTACAGAGTTGAAATGTCTTACTACTGGGTACCCAAAATATCTGTAAACAGACATCCTTTTTAACCCTCTAGCAAAATAAATGAGCCAGTAGTAGTTGAATTCTGTGGTTCAAAACCTTTCTCCATGAAGCTATTAGGTACCTTAAATTTAACACATCTTTTTTATCGTATCACCTTAAAACTTCTAATCTCCAGTGATTATAAGTGATTTAATTTAATTTTAAATTAAGTGATATGGTAAAAGTTTTCATACCAAATACTCAGCTTTGTCAAGTATTACTGATGGAGACTATAATGAGAGTGTTTACAGAGGGATCTGGTACCTAAATCGTCGATCTGATCCTCTCTCAGTGCATAACTTAGAGCCAAGAGTTCTACTTGAACCGCAACATAACATTTCAGGAAAACTTTCTTTTGCCATTTTCTGCTCTACAAATTAGACACTATAAACTTACTTTCATGCAGAAATAAAAAAGGTCTTGAAAATCCCCAAGGATGACTACTTTAAAAAATTGCACTTTCCTAAGAAGCTCTTATTTTTTCTATTTCAATGCCACTTTGTACCTTTGACTTTTTAAATGTTTGAATATACAGTGGATGAGTTTGAAATCTCATCCTTCATTTTAAGCGTAGAATACTTAAATAAGTAATGCTACTTAATGCAGTAAAATGCACAACATTATTATCTGATGAGAGACTAATGCCAAAGTAACAATTACACCACAGTTAGCTGCTGAGATCGGTTCTGGAAGAGAAAATCTTTTTAAAAAAATAATAAATGTATATAAAATATTCATAATAAAAATTCTAGTGACCCACCCCTCCTTTTGAGAGAGGTAGCTTACTTTAAAACTATTTTATATTATTTTAGTACATTATATTTTTGGTTTTGAGTGGCAACTGGTCTTTAACCTCGCTCTTTTTTCAGTTTGACATGCACATGTAAAAATAAATAATATCCCCCAAATACAATTATATATCTGTATAGTGCTGATATTCTTGCTTTTTAACTAATAGAAAATATTTGTGCTTCCACCTATTTATTCCTCCTTGAGGGAAATTCAACTAATTTGGAGATTAAATCTTCCTTTTTTCACTTTTTATATAAAAAATTCAACAATATATAAGTATACTGAGTAAATGGGCTCCTCTATTCATCCTGTTCCTTTTGCTCCCACTCTCCTGGATTGAACCACTTTATATTTTTAACAGTTTGGGTCTTTGTACTGCAGACATCTTTTTATTTTATTATGCATATTGCTTATTCTTCCTCTTCTCTCATCCCCGCTCCAATCTTGCCCTTCCTTCTTCCTTCCATCAACACTGCACTGTGGTCATGCCTTCCTGTCAGTACAAATAGATCTACCTCTATCCTTTCAGCTCGGCCTGGAGAAGAACTGGCAGATGAACACGTCCTGCATGGTGGAATGTCCTGTGAACTGTCAGCTTTCTGACTGGTCTCCTTGGTCAGAGTGTTCTCAAACGTGTGGCCTCACAGGTTTGTTTGTGCTTTATTTGGCATTAGACTGATGGTCAAGGAATATGAAATAAAATGTCCCTCTTGCTTTAAGTCATATCAAATAATCTACAGAAAGGTTGAATCAGGGTATCTGATTCAAAACATCTAAGCCTTACTTGTTCCTCTAATTTCGGAAGAAATGTCTGACGCCTTCTCCTAGTAAGACATATGCTTGGGCTTCCCTGGTGGCGCGGTGGTTGGGAGTCCGCCTGCCGATGCAGGGGACGCGGGTTCGTGCCCCGGTCCGGGAGGATCCCGCATGCCGCGGAGCGGCTGGGCCTGTGAGCCATGGCCGCTGAGCCTGCACGTCTGGAGCCTGTGCTCCGCAGCGGGAGAGGCCACAGCGGTGAGAGGCCTGCATACCACACACACACACACACACACACACACACACACACACACACACACACACAAAAAAAAAATATATATATATATATTATATATGCTTGCACAACTGTAGTGTATCACTGAGGTTGCACCACTTTGTATCTCTTAAAGGAAAAATGATCCGAAGAAGAACAGTAACCCAGCCCTTTCAGGGTGATGGAAGACCATGCCCTGCCCTGATGGAACAGTCTAAGCCTTGCCCAGTGAAGCCCTGTTATCGGTGGCAATACAGCCAGTGGTCTGCATGCCAAGTGCAGGTAACCAATCTCAAAAAGTTGTATGGAAGTGTGTATTCTTTATCTGGAGAGACTTGGTTTCAGAAATATTTTCAGAGCTTACAGATAGCATGTTTCCTGTTAAAGATTTTAGGTACCTTGCCATTTCATAACTGTTTAATTGGTTTCGATAACAAGCACTCCCTGTCCTGTATTTTAAAACCATTTGGAGACTGATTCATTTTAATGAAAATTTATTTGCCTGTCTTTGGCTAGAAAACAAATAAATTGTTCATGCTATGCTTTATAGCTACTGCCCTATAGGACTTCTTCCCTAAGGTTTCAAATGCTCCTTTAACTGCTCACAAATCAAAATCAATGGTGCAGAGATGACTGTCAGCGATAAGCTAACTAATGAATTATTTTTTTCCCTAATTATGTCTTCCTCCATTTCAGGATGCCCAGTGTGGCGAAGGGACCAGAACAAGGAATATTTCTTGTGTAGTGAGTGATGGGTCAGCTGATGATTTCAGCAAGGTAGTGGATGAAGAATTCTGTACTGATATCGAACCCATTATAGATGGTAATAAAAAAGTGGTTCTTGAGGAAACCTGCACCCAGCCTTGCCCAGGTAACAACGGCAAAACAGAATTCGTACTTTGGCCATTCCTTACCAGGACCAGGGTGGAGAAGGGGTTGCACGTATAAGTTTAAGTTAAGAGACGTCAACAGTCTTCTCATTCAGTAATATCTGTGCCAACAGCTAGACACTGTAGCGTGGATGAAGGGGGGGCACTGCCTCCTTACTGCCAGGTGGGGGTGAAGTCCAGTTCTCCTACGTGGCGTCTGTTGACACTCACCCCCCCTCGAGTTTTAACTTCTGCAAAGAATGGAAATTAAGGCCTTAGGCTCATGCTTGACAGGGAGAATATGAAAATTCTACCCCTAGATATATTAGCTAAAATATATTAGCTATTAGATATAATAGCTAAAATTCTACCCCTAGATAAATTACCATTCAAGAGTGAGAAGAAATAGTATTATGGAAGAAAATTTTGAATGAAAGAAATTCTGATTCAGTGTTGGACACAGAGGTACAAGCAGGAAAATGTAGAAAGCAAATGTATATCAAGTAGTTTAGAAATAAATAGCAGGCAGTGATAAGTTAATGATTAGGAATTTGGGCTTGATGCAGAGGACTTTAGGGTAGATAGAAGGTCAAAATAACCTCAGTGTCAAGCATGACCCTATGGCCTTAAGAAAGATATAGGGGCAACAGTGTTTTGGTGGGCTAGAAAAGAACAAGATTGGAAGTGAATTGCCTGTCTTTTTAATTTTCATTTTATATTGAAGTTTAGTTGATTGACAATATTGTGTTAGTTTCAGGTGTACAGCATAGTGATTCAGATGTGTGTGTGTGTGTGTATGGTCTTTTTCAGATTCTTTTCCCATATAATTAAAAAATATAAGTAGAGTTCCCTGTGCTGTACAGGTCTTTGTTGATTATCTGTTTTATATATGGTACTATATATATGTTAATCCCAAACTTCTAATTTATTCCTCCCCCTCACCTTTTTCCTTTGATAACCATAGATTTGTTTTCGACGTTTGTGAGTCTGTTTGTTTTGTAAATAACTTCATTTGTATCTGACTTCATTAGATTCCACATATAGTGATATCATATGATATTTGTGCTGCAATGAACATTGGGGTGCATGTATCTTTCTTTACGGATTATGGTTTTCTCTGGATATAAGCCCAGGAATGGTTTTGAAGTTCATTTCTCTAATAATTAGCCATGTGGAGCATCTTTTCATGTGCTTCTTGGTCACCTTTATGTCGTCTTTAGAGAAATGTCTTATTTAAATCTTCTGCCCATTCTTTAATTCTGTTGTTTTTTGGGGGGGTGTTCGTTTGTTTGTTTGATATTGAGTTGCATGAGCTGTTTGTATATTTTGGAGATGACCTTGTCAGTCACATTGTTTGCAAATATTTTCTCCCATTCTGTGGGTTGTCTTTCCGTTTTGTTGATGGCTTCCTTTGCTGTGCAAAAGCTTCTAAGTTTCATTAGGTCCCATTTGTTTATTTTTGTTTTTACTTCCATTACTCTAGGAGGTAGATCCATAAAGGTCTTGCTGCGATTTATGTCATAGAGTGTTCTGCCTATGTTTTCCTCTAAGCGTTTTAATCCATTTTGAGTTTATTTTTGTGTATGGTATTTGAGAATGTTCTAATTTTATTCATTTACACATAGCTGTCTGGTTTACCCAGCACCACTTATTGAAGAGACTGTCTTTTCTCCATTGTATATCCTTGACTCCTTTGTCATACATTAGTTGACCATAGGTGCGTGGGTTCATTTCTGGGCTTTCTATCCTATTCCATTGATCAATATTTTTGTTTTTGTGCCAGTGCCATACTGGCTTTTTTTCCTCTTTAATTTTTATTAGAGTATAGTTGATTTACAATGTTTTGCTAGTTTCTGCTGTACAGCAAACTGAGTCAGTTAAACATATACATATATCCACTCTTTTTTAGATTCTTTTCCCATATAGGTCAGTACATTGAGTAGAGTTACTGTGCTACACAGTAGGTTCGTATTACTTATCTATTTTATATACAGTAGTGTGTATCTGTGACTATTTCTGTTTTGTAAATAGGTTCATTTGTACCATTTTTTCAGATTCCACATATAAGCAATATCATATATTCGTCTTTCTCTGACTTACTTCACTGAGTATGACGAGTCTCTAGGTCTGTCCATGTCACTGCAAATCGCATTATTTTGTTCTTTTTATGGCTGGGTCTCTACAGACAGCATATATTTGGGTCTTGTTTTTATATCCATTCGGTCCGTCTATGTCTTTTGGTCACAGCATTTAATCCAAACCACTTCAGACCTAGGGACACATACAGACTGAAAGTGAAGGGATGGAAAAAGATATTCCATGCAAATGGAAATCAGAAGAAAGCTGGAGTAGCAATACTCATATCAGACAAAATAGACTTTAAAATGAAGACTATTAAAAGAGACAAAGAAGGACACTATATAATGATCAAGGGATCAATCCAAGAAGAAGATATAACAATTGTAAATATTTATGCACCCAACATAGGAGCACCTCAATATATAAGGCATATGCTAACAGCCATAAAAGGGGAAATCAACAGTAACAATATTTGGGGACTTTAACACCCCACTTACACCAATGGACAGATCATCCAGACAGAAAATTAATAAGGAAACACAAGCCTTAAATGACACATTAGACCAGATGGACTTAGTTGATATTTATAGGACATTCCATCTGAAAGCAGCAGAATACACTTCCTTCTCAAGTGAACATGGAACATCCTCCAGGGTAGACCACATCTTGGGTCACAAATCAAGCCTTGGTAAATTTAAGAAAATTGAAAATTTTCCGACCACATGCTATGAGATTAGAAATCAATTACAGCAAAAAAAAAAAACTGTAAAAAACAGAAACATGTGGAGGCTAAACAGTATGTTACTAAATAACCAATGAATTACTGAAGAAATCAAAGAAGAAATCAAAAAATACCTAGAGACAAATGACAATAAAAACACAATGATCCAAAACCTATGGGACACAGCAAAAGCAGTTCTAAGAGGAAAGTTTATAGCAATACAGTCTTACCTCAGGAAACAAGAAAAATCTCAAATGAACAACCTAACCTTACACCTAAAGCAACTAGAGAAAGAAGAACAAACCCAAAGTTAGTAGAGGAAAAGAAATCACAAAGATCAGAGCAGAAATAAATGAAATAGAAACAAAGAAAACAATAGCAAAGATCAGTAAAACTAAAAGCCAGTTCTGTGAGAAGATAAACAAAATTGATAAACCGTTAGCCAGAGTCATCAAGAAAAAAAGGGAAAAGACTCAGATCAATAAAATTAGAAATGAAAAAGAAGTTAAATGGACACCACAGAAATATACAGGATCATAAGAGACTACTACGAGCAATTCTATGTCAATAAAATGTACAACCTGGAAGAAATGGACAAATTCTTAGAAAGGTACAATCTCCCAAGACTGAACCAGGAAGAAATAGGAAATATGAACAGACCAATCACGAGCACTGAAATTGAAACTGTGATGAAAAAACTTCCAACAAACAAAAATCCGGGACCAGATGACTTCACAGGCCAATTCTATCAAACATTTAGAGAAGAGTTAAACCTACACTTCTGAAACTCTTCCAAAATCTTGTAGAGGAAGGAACACTCCCAAGCTCATTCTACAAGGCCACCATCAGCCTGTTACCAAAACAAGACAAAGATATTGCAAAAAAAGAAAATTAAGAATTTTCTTAATTCTGTAATAAAATTAAGAAAATTAAATGTAAGACAGAATACTAAAAACTTAGAGGAAATATAAGCAGAACACTCTGACATAAATCACAGCAAAATCTCTTTCGATCTATCTCCTAGAGTAATGGAAATAAAAACAAAAATAAACAAATGGGACCTAATTAAACTTAGAGGCTTTTGCACAGCAAAGGAACCCATCAACAAAACGAAAAGACAACCCACAGAATGGGAGAAAATATTTGCAAACAATGTGACTGACAAGGGATTAATCTCCAAAACTTACAAACAGCTCGTGGAGCTCAAAATCAAAAAAACACGCAACAGAATCAAAAAATGGGTGGAAGACCTCAATAGACATTTCTCCAAAGAAGACCTACAGATGGGCAGAAGGCACATGAAAAGATGCTCAACATTGTTAAGTATTACAGAAATGCAAATCAAAACTACAGTGAGATGTCACCTCACACCAGTCAGAATGGCCATCATCAAAAAATCTACAAAAAATAAATGCTGGAGAGGGTGTGGAGAAAAGGGAACCCTCCTACCTTCCTGTTGGTGGGATTGTAAATTGATACAACAACTATGGAGAACAGTATGGAGGTTCCTTAAAAAACTAAGAATAGAGCTACCATATGACCCAGCAATCCCACTCTTGGGTATATATCCAGAGTAAACTGTGGTTCAAAAGGATGCATGCACCTGATGTTCACTGCAGTGCTGTTGACAATATCCAAGACATGGAAGCAAACTAAATGTCCATTGACAGAGGAACAGATAAAGAAAATGTGGTACATATATACAATGGAATATTAGCCATTAAAAAGAATGAAATAATGCCATTTGCAGCAACATGGATGGACCTAGAGATTATCATACTAAGTGAAGTAAGCCAGACAGAGAAAGAGAAATATCATATAATATCACTTATATGCAGAATCTAAAAAAAATAATAATGAACTTATTTACAAGACAGAAACACAGACTTAGAGAACAAACTTATGGTTACCAGGGAGAAAGGCAGGGAGGGACAGATTGGGAGTTTGGGATTGACATGTACACACTACTATAGATAACCAACAAGGACCTACTGTATAGCATAGGGAACTTGGCTCAATATTCTGTAATAACCTAAATGAGAAAATTTGCAAAAGAATGGATACTTGTATGGGTACAACTGAATCACTTTGCTGTATTCCTATAACACATCATTATTTATCAACTATACTCCAATATAAAATAAAATTAAAAAAAAAGAAATCTGTGGTAAACGATGTGAAGAAAAACTGCAAGATCCCATAGTAGCATAGAACAGGCAATTCACCATTTTAATTAAAGCAATTACAAATCCAGGAGGAGGCTGGTCTTCTCTTGTAAATTACAATCTATTCATTTTCATTCCTCTCTTGCTAGTTTTCTCCAATGATGGCTTTTGAAAGCTAGTAGCATGTGAGCTTATAAGCTTTAAAGAGTAGAATACTGAAGTAGGAAATGCATTTCAAACACTTAATATCTTTGGTAGGCAGAGTGTAGTTTTATTATTACAATGTTTTATATGGTCAAAATTTAAAAATATATTTAGTACAAGTCAGTGCCCCACACTTATTTGCTGTTATTAAATCTTTGAAGCTTGACATGGATTATCCTGGAGTGATAATTATATAATCCACAGACTACCATTAAAAGATTTATTGAGTTTTGTGTCAAAATACACTACATCAAGTGATACAAGCACAGAGATAAAGCCTATTAGTAAAAAGGTATATTTTACTTCCATGTAGTTTGCAGTCACTGAGGTGAAGTTACACTACATTCATATTGACAGGAGTTTCTCTATCTTATTTTTAATAGTTTCTCTTGCATAATTAAATACTGAGTAAGCATAAAGTAGCATTTCCTAGGGGATATAAATATTTATAAAACTTTAACTACTTAAAAATTCTTCTTAGTTTCTTTTTCCTTAGCACTTCCAAAATTTACTAGAATTTTCTTCATTTTAGGATGACATTAGACAGAGTAATAATGACACACTGTAGTAAAGGTGTACAAAGATCACTCCACTTGACTATTATACATGTATCTGTTAGTCAGTAATTCATGTCTTTCCAGGATTTCTTAATCCTGGCACAAGAAGTTTTTTCATTAATCAGATCTCCTCCAGGTAACTTTGTGCTAACATTAGATATCTTCAGTATAATATAAGGCAATATAAATTATTCATGTGATATGGCTGGAATAATTAAAGTGATAAGAATCCCTTATGGATTTGTGTTTATCAAAATGTACTGCATCCTCTGAACAGTATCACCAAGCAGTCAGTCCTGAAGAATGAATGAGTATACGAGAAAGGTGTATTTCATTAAATCTTCCCTGTTCTGAAAATGGTTGAAGATGAACACATGATATACTACGGCCCAACAATTCCTGTATAACTGTAACTATTTTCTAGTTATATACCCAAAATAAATGCATATATAAGTTCACCAAAAGACTCATACTAAAATGTTCACAGCAGCGGTATTCATAATAGGAAAAATTTACAACTCTCCACATGCCCATCCATAGTAGAATCGAAATGTAAATAGTGGTATGTTTATAAATAAAGCACAGCACTAAAAATGAGCAAGTTAGAGCAACATAAATATGTGATGGTCCTCAAGACATAAATGAGTGAAAGAAACCAGACATTAAAAAAGTACATACGGTTCTATTCCATGTATAGCATGAGGAGGGTTTCTGAGATTCTGAGAATGCTCTGTTGCTTGATTTGGAGGTTGGTTACGTGGGTATTTAATCAGGCTGTGAAAATTCAGCTATCTGTGCATTTATAATGTGTCATCATTTTGCATGTATATTACTCTTCAATAAATAATTGAAAAAAAGGGAGGAAGTTGACTGAAGATGTAGATCAGAGAAATTGTGTGCATTATTGCCACTACTGCAGCTGCTTGGTTAGCTGTCTCACCTCCACAACTTTGGTAAGAAACAGAAACCAAGCATAAATACCAGCTTTCTCAGCCTTGGACTTCAAGCTCTTTGAAATTTTGAACGCCTAGGAGACAAGTCCTGTGTATATTTCGATTTTCTTTTAATAGTACCAAGTGCTTAATAAACCCTTTTATGATGATAATGACAAGAGTGATAGTAGCAGGTTTTAATCAAGTATTGTTGTCACTTAAGAGAAGGGAAATCATGATGGACAAGTTCCTTCAAACCATAGTTTACCTTTGATATCATTAAGCAGCACATATGCTATACTCAGTAACATCCACTCAGAAAATAACACTATTAATACAAACTTACAAAACCACATACAAACTTGCAAATATTAAATACTTAAACAAATCTTACAAATATCATGAATGACTGGCATACCTAAAAACATTGCTCAGTCGGGTTAAACATAAAATGATTATCTGGCTGGCTATTCTTTATGGGTATCGGTATAAACTACAAACTTGTGGTTTGCAGGTGACTGTTATTTGAAGGAGTGGTCTTCCTGGAGCCTGTGTCAGCTGACCTGTGTGAATGGTGAGGACCTAGGTTTTGGTGGAATACAGGTCCGTTCCAGAGCGGTGATTATACAAGAGCTAGAGAATCAACATCTGTGCCCAGAGCAGATGTTAGAAACAAAATCATGTGATGGTGAGTGCTACTATTCATAAAATCTATTTATTTTAGTTTTGTGTTGATAAGCAAAAGTATAAGATATAAAATTTTCTGTTGAATAAGCAAATTTGCTAAGCTATCACTTAAAGTTGAGAATTCAGGGTATGATTCTGAATTCTAAATATTTAGAGAATAAAAGTCTTGCCACCCTTCATAAATGAAATATTGTAAAAGTATTTCCAAGTTTTATGAGCTAAAGAAGGCTGAGATGATTAGGAGCAAGTTATTTGTACACCTGTAGCAACCCTGGTGATGTGTGAATGTAAGAATATCCTCAATTTATTTAAATCAAAAGAGAGAAAGAAAAATTACAAAGCAACAGCAAAATGAGATATTTTACTATATTCTCAGAAATTGATAAATCTAAGTATTGGTAAGGATTAGTCTAAATTTGACATAAAGCATATATAAAAATACATCTTTATATGTCTGTGTGTATATGTGTACATACACATAGAGCCATGCACCCAATATAAGCAATAGATGACATTCACAAGAACCACAGAGCGTTAAAATGTTCTAGTTTGGGAACACAGAAGAAATCTAAATGAAAAAAAAAGAATTGTTATCTAGTGGAGAATGTCTTGCTCAACAAACAACCCTCTCATTCCCGCTTGTGTTCTGAAGCAACTGAGTATGACATATATTAGCAAATAGGAGCCAAAATAACATCTATATTGCTGAAAAGTTGAAGAAAGCTTAGAATGTTGGAGAACAATGCTTAGAATGAAAGCCAATTGAGCTAGATGCCTTAACCCAAGAATTATAGAATTATCTACCTTCTTAGTTAAGTCTTCCCAAATTTACCAACCAGATAAAAAACATTTCATATTCCTGGGTAGGTAAAGGAGAGAAAGGACAGAGGTTACAATAAATGAAATAATTCCCAAGAAAAGAAAAAGAATTGTTTACCCTGAAATGACAATGAAGTAAAATTAGGAATCAGTAAAAATTGCCAAGAAACTCTCCCCATGCCCACACAGAAGTGAAAACCGAAAGCTACGTTTCTAGAGCATTACATATCAAATGTTATGCAGGATGCAGCACAGAAGTACTTAGAAGGTAATGTGAAGCTTTACATTCTTATATAGGAGGGAGAAAAGTTTAATAAGAGCTAGACTTTCAGGCTTCCCTGGTGGCGCAGTGGTTGAGAGTCCGCCTGCCGATGCAAGGGACACAGGTTCGTGCCCCGGTCCGGGAAGATCCCACATGCCGCGGAGCGGCTAGGCCCGTGAGCCATGGCTGCTGAGCCTGCGCGTCCGGAGCCTGTGCTCCGCAACGGGAGAGGCCACAACAGTGAGAGGCCCGCGTACCGCAAAAAAATTAAATTAAATTAAATTAACAAATAAATAAAAAGAGCTAGACTTTCAACCCAATTAAAAAAAAAAAGGGAAATAGAGTGTATACAGTACTGATAAATACAAATTCAATGAGACAGGAAACAAATAAACAAGATAATCAACAAAGCCAATAGCTTGTTTTTTGACCAAACTAACAAAATAGACCACCTCATGCATAATCAATGAAGGAAAAAAAAGGACAAAATTACTACTAATAATAAGATAGTGTTTAAAAATATAATTCTATGAAAAAATTTTGCTAATAAATGTAAAAACTTGACAACAATTTAGAATGTTATTTATCAAGAGTAATAGAGAAGCTAAACCATAGATTCTGCAACTATTAAAAACACAAGTCTATCAAATATTCTCACACATGCACACACACTAAAACCTAAATGGCTTTAATTATGAGTTTCACTAAAATTTAAAGAAACAGACAACTCCCATTTATTGTGAAATCTTAAGAAATAAAACAAAGTTGGGTAGAAAAAAAAGATGACGAAAATCTCCCCAATACAACACCAAAATCACAAACAAAAATGAAAAACAAAAATTCTTTCAAATCAAAATTTGAATCTTCTACACTGTAAAATAGATCATAAACAAAGTTACCGGACAAGCCACAGACTTAGAAAAGATATTTGTGAAGTCAATTTTAAGGAATTAGCGTCTAGAACAACTATCCTAAATCTTTTCAGCATTCCAAGACAATTTCATACTTGTAAAATTGCTGAGTACCCCAAACTGCTTTTCTCTGTGACTTATATATATCAAAATTTTTCATATTAAAAAATGACAACTGATGTTTTAAAATACTTGATAATTTATTTAAAACAATCATAAATCAATTTGTTACCATAAATATTTCCTGAAAAATAACTATTTTCCAAAACAAAAAGAAAACAACTTTAATGACAGTCATTGACTCGTTTTACACTTTTTCAAATCTCTGGCTTAACATCTGGCTTAACAGAAGACAGCTGGCTTCTCTTCTGTGCTTCTGCATTCAGTCTATTGCCATCTTAGTTTAGTTTATGTATATGAAGAAAATCCAGCCTTACTTACCCAGGTGTGTAGTTAAAGGGGAAAATCATCACACACGTACTCTGAAAGAATGTCGAAGTCTTCCCTGGTCCCTGGACCATAATTTGAGAATTGTTATTCTAGAATAAAAAATTCCCACAACCCAATATTAAAAGGCATATATTTCAGTAGAAAAAAAGGGGTGGGGGGAGCCAAAAGATATACATAAGCAATTCACAAGAGGAAATCTAAATGCCCCAAAACATTTTTCTCACTGTTTAATAGCTTTGGTAATCAACTACAAGTTAAAAATGACAAGATAGCTTTCCACACCCACAAGACTGACAAGAAATTTAAATCTGGAATTTATAAATGTTTGTGAGGGTTTAGAGTAATAGTAACTCTTATTCAGTGCTGGTGGGTATATAAACTGTCACCTTTTAAAGAAAAGAATAAGCTGTATTTAGTAAAGTTTCAGCTATCCCTGCAATGATACCCAGAAATTTCCCTTCTAAATATTTACCTTGAAGAAGCACCAGGAGGCTTGCACAAGACTGACCACTGAGGCACTGTTATAATAGCATAAGTTGAAAACAACCTAAAAGTCCACCCATAGAGGAAATAGATAAATAAATTGTAGATAGTACCATGGAATTCTATGTAGCAGTTAAAATAAATTGACTATGTCTGCATTAAAAAAATCACATAGAAATATTTCATTTATAACATTTTATGTTACATATAACATTGACTATTAAGTTTCAAAAAGATGTATGTATCATATGTATCAGTATGATACTTTTTAAATTTTAAGACTGCCTAAAAAACTTCCCTGGTGGCACGGCGGTTAAGAATCCGCCTGTCAATGCAGGGGATATGGGTTCGACCCCTGGGGTTCGGGAAGATCCCACATGCTGCGGAGCAGCTAAGCCCGTGCGCCACAACTACTGAGCCCACGCTCTGCAACTACTGAAGCCCACGCGCCTAGAGCCTGTGCTCTGCAACAAGAGAAGCCTGCGCACTGCAATGAAGAGTAGCCCCTGTTTACCACAACTAGAGAAAGCCCACGTGCAGCAACGAAGACCCAAAAAAAACACCTAAAAATAATTCTATAAATAATTTATAGATTGTATATATTTATACTTACATTCTATTTATATTAAAAGAATTAAAAACATGTCACAGAAATGCATGTATCTACTTCAGAAGACTGGGTATTGCTGGAGAAACAAAGAGGGACATCAGATCAGGAAGCAATATAATAGAACTTCAAGTTTATTTGTTACTTTTTTTTACTCATCAACAACCAAAAATAAAGCAAATATGACTAAATGGTAATATTAGTTAAAATTGAATGATGGGTAATTGAATATTTTTTAAATTATTCTCTGTCCTTGTCTGTATGTTGGATATTTTATAATACTTCAAATAAACATAAAATTAAATTGAAAATCCAGGTTCACATTAGATAGTATGACAGCAGACATAGAAAATTAGTTGGAATTTAGGTATGTATCTGGAATTTTGTAACATTTATATGGCAGCTTCTGGATAATAACTTGACATTTGAATCATTCAGGATGGACTTCTCATCCCTTTCCAATTGTTTATAAATATTTTATTAATACCCTATCTCCATGATTGTTCCGCTGGCCTATAGAATGCCTCTGTTAATGTTTATTGTGTTCCTGCAGAGGGACAGTGTTACGAGTATAAATGGATGGCTAGTGCTTGGAAGGGCTCTTCCCGAACAGTCTGGTGTCAAAGATCAGATGGTATAAATGTAACAGGTAAACCTCCCATTTCTTTGTTCTTTGAAAGTCTTACTGTAACACACATGTAACTGGTTAAAGAAAATAATTAAGAAAACAAAGATATTCTTTGAGTATTCCACACATGGTTGGGTTCACGACACCTGAGCTGTGCACCTGATGACCAATGACAAATTATTTTGCTGTTTAATGTTTCAATTAAATTCTCCCTCACCCAGCCATTTTAGACATTGCTGCTATAATTTACTTAAAATACTGTCTAATTCTAATAAATGATTATAAGTAAATAATTCTCAGATTGTTTTTCCTAGAAATCTTATATATTAATAACTTACTTCTTACATGCTAAGAAAGTCAATATTTTGTTGACTCTGTTTCTGGGCCTTAAAGGCAATATACATGCAGTCCAAAAATATTGCCAAGAGAATATGATGACACAAATCCAGATATTTTGCTTAAATTCAGAAATCTATGATTTATAGTTTTTTATTAATTAATATAGAAGACCTATTGGTAAAACTCAAGCCCAGAGCATATGAGTAGCCAGTCTACCTACTCTGTCCCAAGTCAAAAATCATTGTACATTGAAAGAAGAAATCCAAATGAAAACTGTTTTTGAATCTCCTTTGACCCAAATATACCCCCAAGATCTACTCTAATCTACAGTTACTGAAGTTTCCTTATCTGAGTCCAGTAAATGCAAGGGATCCCAAAGACCCTTTGAAGAGGGAAGAAAATTGGCTCCAGAGATGGAGTGAACCACCCTGCAAATTTTCTACAAAGAAACCAGGGTCAGAACAGAACCTCAGCCTCAGGCCCATGTACCCAAAGATCTAATGTCTCTTCTTAAACAATGTAT
Organism: Delphinapterus leucas; assembly: GCF_059928025.1. NCBI lineage: Eukaryota > Metazoa > Chordata > Mammalia > Artiodactyla > Monodontidae > Delphinapterus > Delphinapterus leucas. The sequence continues at coordinate 64,384,050 of NC_143137.1, read as the reverse complement.
TTGTAGAGATCTAATCTATAGGAATCTCCATAGCATAGTAGCAGCCTGAGTATTGACAGTTAACTGTTCAGGGGGACCTGCTGACTTGCTGCCATTGTTTTGACCCTCTGGCAGGGAGAAAAAGTAATGTGCATTTTGTTGCCTCTGAGTAATGTCCATTTATAAATTTAACTGTAGTATCTACAGTAAGATGATAGGAGCAGGGGTTGATATGCTTTTTGGAAAGCATAAATTTTTATATTGAATTTTAAATTACCTGGATTTATTGAAACCTAATTACTAATTTCTTCCTTATGAAAGCTAGAGCAGGATGTCAGATTGTATTCTTGTGAAGATAAGATTTTAGACATGAGAAATCTGTGTTAAGAAACACTTGATAATAGCAACTCCCAGTGGATACATCTATAACAAAGAAAAGACACCTACCAAGAAACGCTTTGCTCTCTCACACTGTTATTTTCTGGAAGAAAAATCTGTTCCAAGCACACCACTCTCCGAGGCAACAGGGGGAGACAGAGTTCTGGGAAGAGAAGCATAGGCTTTCTGAACCCAAAGGCATTATAGAGGTGGTCCACTCAACTCAGCTGTTGAAAATGAATGTCTACATTCTTCTTTAAACTCTTCAGAGGGTATTTTACAGCTTCCCCAGAGGATCCTATCAGTTTTCAGTGTTTTTTTTTTTCCAAATATGGATGCAAATAATAGTTGTCTGCCTTTTCTTCTACATGTTAAAAGCTCTTTTCACACTGAAATTGGGGCTATTCCCCAATGCAAAGGTAAGTCAAATTTTAAAAGACTTACCTGTAGAAATCATATTTTCAACTTCTTTTCTATATAGGTATCCCATGTATTTATTCCCTTCTAATGCTGTTTTATACCCCCCCCAAAAAATGTGTAAATGATTGACTTGTGATAAACTCTGTATGCATTCTTCTTCCATCTTTTAGGAGAGATGAGATTCTTTATGAGAAATAGACAAGCATGTAAAGTATATTATCTGTCTTGATTGATTGCTTTAATTTTATGAATAGTTGTCCTTATAAGAAACTCAAGATGCTGCTTTACTTTGTCTTCATATGTTTAATGATGATAACTTCAATATGGCCATGTAACTGCAACTGCCTTGCAATGACTAACTGCTTTTCCATAACAATTTTTCTGTGAATATTTTGTTTATAATATAGAGAGATAAGGCAAGGAATTAATAGGTACCTTTGATTAGATTCCAAGAGGATCATCAATTCCACAAATAAAGGAAAAATCTTGCTTTGCTAAAATTCTAAGTTGAACAAGTATGGTTTGAAACTATCAGTTCTTTCCATGCCACCAATACTGTTTCTTTATGACATCTATTCTTGTCTTGAAACTTCATTATAACAACTTCAGCACACCTGGTACTGTACTTGAAGGAAGAAAGAAGAGGACTAAACAGAGAGCTGCAATGTCAAGTTAAAACAATAGTGCAGACATACACTTAGTAGCTGCCTTTGTTTTCTTATACCCCAAAACTATCCTGAATTAGTGATTTTCTCAAAAAGAAATATGTATTATAAAAAATACATACACAGGGCTTCCCTGATGGCGCAGTGGTTGAGAGCCCGCCTGCTGGTGCGGGGGACGTGGGTTCGTGCCCCGGTCCGGGAGGATCCCACATGCCGCGGAGCGGCTGGGCCCGTGAGCCATGGCCGCTGGGCCTGGGCGTCCAGACCCTGTGCTCCGCAGTGGGAGAGGCCACAACAGTGAGAGGCCCGCGTACCGCAAAAAAAATAAAAGAAAAAAAAATACATATACAAGATAGTCACATGAATTAAAGGGACATCTTAACATGAAAACTATTTATTTGAATAACCAAGAAAGAATTTTAAAAGAATATTAAATCTGCTTTTTAGTGCTGGACTTGGTCTCAGAAACTATGATAAATAGCTTGCAGGCAATTAGTGTTTTCAAAGTAGCAACTATAAAATAATCCATTCAACAGGTGCTTATTGAGCACCTGCTGAGTGGCAGGTACTTTGCTGTCTTCTCTGAATAAGAAGAGCCTCGAGACCCTAAATACAGTGGTCAAGGTCAACCAGATATTTCAGTCAGCTGCCCTCGGAAAAGTCTGTGGGATTCCCAAGGTGGTTCAGGATTCAAAGACAAGTCTACAACAATGATGTATTTTTAATCATTGCAAGAGATGCTACTTGTCAAAATATGATTTTCTGTTCTGCAGGGGGCTGCTTGGTGGTGCGCCAGCCTGATGCTGACAGGTCTTGTAATCCACCGTGTAGTCAACCCCACTCGTACTGTAGCGAGGTATGTGTGAATTCATTAGAGTAGGCAAGCCAGCTTCATCATTTGTCACCCCACTGCCTCTGGTACAATCCATTCCCCAACCCCAAAAAAGCATGTCTTGAGGCATAAAAATTCTATTTTGGGACCTCTCCTTTTATCACTATAAACAATTCTGAATGCACTTGCCTCTACTGTTAGAATAAGTCTGTAAAGGAACAAAAAGTGTGTTCTTTTTTACGTAGTTATGACAGAAATTACATGAAGTAAATTCCCAGAACAATATTTCTTTAAAGCCTGCTCTTCAAGTCAGGTCTGTTATGCTTACAAAGATCACCTTGCATGTACAGTATAAGTCTTGTTCTTCTGCAGACGAGGATGTGCAGTTGTGAAGAAGGGTACACTGAAGTCATGTCTTCCAATGGTACACTTGAGCAATGCACACTTATCCCCGTGGTGGTGATACCCACTGTGGAGGACAAAAGAGGAGATGTGAAAACCAGTCGGGCAGTACATCCAACCCAACCCTCCAGTAACCCAGCAGGACGGGGAAGGACCTGGTTTCTACAGCCATTTGGGCCAGGTGAAGTGACTAGACAGTGTTGATGTAGAATTCTTTAGCTATATATTTAACCAATACCAAAGGATTAAAAAAATGAGCAAGCATTTTCATATGAGTTAATTATTTTATGTACAGTCATTTATGTTGATACTGCCATATATTATTATAATTTTCTACTATTGTGAAAAAAGCACTCATGCTGAAAATTCAGAAAAATGAGTACTTTCTTCTGAGAAAAATTTTAGGATTGATATTATTTATTTTAATTTCAGTCCTAAATTTAGAAGTGTAATTATTTTCACATTGAACAAAGAAATCTAACAATGAAAATATTAGGAAAAAAGTGTTGTCATTCAGAACTCGAACAAATAAAACTATAAAGACGTTAAATAATTTTCCGTTTCGCCACAGAGTGTTAAATATTTGAACCTTAAACAGGAAGATCAGCAATGCAGGAGATACTTGGCAGCCAGACCAATTTCTACCAGCCCTTAGAGCTGGCACACTCAAATACTCAGAATCTATACTAGCACCAGATAAACGGGGGCAGGGATGGAGGCTTCCTGTCTAGATGGGACAATCTAAACTTGGAGACTGACTAGACACCTGTCATATTCAACAGACAGCTCGTAATGTATCTAGTAATGGACTTGAAGCCCATACAGACAAAAGCTTGAAGCCTCATCAGATGCTATCCTTACTCTGTACGTTTTCTCTCTGCAGTTGATTCAACCATATGCTTAGCCCTAGAACTAAGCTGGTGCTTAAAAATGTGCTGCAAGAGCTATATGGTAACTAAGATCATGACACTTTTTCTCACACCCTAGAGGGATGACTAGTTCATGACGGAAGGAAATCTCCAGGCAAAGCCAGGCATAAACTACTTCCTGACTCCGTTAGAAACATGAGAAAGGAAGGAAGCGATTTGCATAGCCAGCACATTTTTAATGCATTTAGTCAAGACACTTTCCCTTACTGGTGAATCACTATTGAGAATTTTTTTTTTAAGTATGTTCAATATTTGGGTGATTCATATTTAACCACATCATCCCAGTGATGATGTGGTTAAATATGAAGCTGACCTGTTTCTGTAAGCATGGGAAACTCTTCCTCTCAGTGTCCAGGACAGCGGACCAGCAAATGGCCATTTGCAGTCTTGACCCTGACCAAAAATCCAAGCAGATCTCCGCACATCAAAACTGATTTTTAAAGAGAATATTATTATTGTCGTTTTCATTTAATATATAGTTTTCCTAAAGTGAACATTTTAATATATTAAAAAGGTACACGTTTTAAGAACATACAGTTAGACCTTGCTCTTGGTTTATGAAAAACCCAAAAATATTTGTTGAATTTCTCTCGGGGCAAGTAAACCCAATAGAGCTCTTTTGATTTTGAACCCAGACTCAAATTTTTTAAATCTTTAGAATTGAGAAAAAAAAAAAAAAAGGGTATTTAGAATATTAACTTAGTTTATTTCCAGCAAGTGAACCCCTAATTGATCCAGCTCTAGGCAAAAAAAAAAAAAAAAAAATCATAGTACTAATTTGCTTTTGATGCCTTTCAAATATTGCATAAACCAGAGTCTCTGTGGAGTCAGTTTGCCCAATCTATAATTTTAATTCTAAAATCATATGTTTGTTTAGCTGTATGTGTGCAACAGAAAATATATGTTGGTGTGAGGATCAAGTTAGGTTAGGCAAAGTCATTAATAGTATCACTCGTTTGAAGTTTATTCAGAATATAAAACTGAGAAGTTCAAAGTGAATGAGACCAGAAAACCAAATTTTAAAAGTTTCCTATCATAAAACTGGAAAAAAAGAAAAATTCCTGTCCTGATTCCATACAATAGAAAAGACAGAAAAAAGTTATTTAGAGATCCTTTTATATGTTAATCAAACTTGGCTGTTTTTACAAAGGATATTGTCAAATCAGTTTTAAAGCACGCTCTAAGTATAAACTAGATAAAGGATTATTAATTCCAAAAATGTTAAATATATTTACTATCAGTTCATCTGGAAAAAATATTTAAATGACAAAGTTTACATTGAGATACCTGTCAGCATTAACTCAAAGCTGTAGGACTTTCTTGAAATTGCATTATTTTTTCTTCTCTTCTCACAATTGCCATTCTAAAGATAGAATGAAAATCAGAAGAAAATGTTTATATTGGCATTACACATATATTGGGTTTAAAAGAAAATTCAGGTAAGAAGCAGCAGAAATGTAGACCTGTTAACTTGATATCTGAACTTGAATTCAAACTTCATTGCTTTTCAATTCAATTTTCATTGATAATTTATCTTTAATGAAGGACCATCTAACTCACTATAGCAGCTTTGCATTAATCATTAATTATGCCTAAGCAATAATTCATTTTGAGTTTTGAAAGGACTTGGTCATATGTGACTGGTCATTGGTTGTGGTTAAAGACTGTCATATATATACCAGACTAATGTAAATTAATGACTAATATCCATTCTTCTTAGATGGGAGACTAAAGACCTGGGTTTATGGTGTAGCAGCTGGGGCATTTGTGTTACTCATCTTCATTGTCTCCATGATATATCTAGCTTGGTGAGTGTTTAAATATTTCAAAATCTAAGGGGATCTCTATTTCAGAGGAAACACTTTCAACTGGCCATAACCAAGAACAGCAATCTAATGTCTCAAATAAGTATTCCACATTAGTGTTCATCTGAATTTCTGAATAAGCATGGCTTTAGTCTTAGATTAATCTAAAAACTACCAAATCTGATCCATTTAATTTCTGAAGATGAGCCAGAGCTGCCCCAGGTCATCTTCTCAAGTGTGTTCTCCTTGGTTCTATAAGCAAACATTACTTTGTATACTTATGATGAACTGTAGATTTTTATATTGAATTACTACTGAGGAAGATATTATGGTAATACCCAATTCAACTATCTCTTAAAACATTAATTATAAATTGTGTTATTTATAAAAGTTTATGGACAGATATAAGTGATTATACTATAACATTATTTCCATTGTTCGTACTAGAGGAATTCCATTTAAACAATTCATCTTTTACAGGATAATAAAATATTTGAAGGATTCTGTTTCAAGTTTATTCAGAGCATAAAACAGAGAAATTAAAAAATCAGAAAATCAAATTTTAAGGTTGAATTTAGGCAGTGTAGGCAATTAAGCAATTTAGGTTTACCAATGTTTCCAGTTTTTTCATTTAAAACAATAAAAATTGCAATTGAATATTTTCTTTCTCCCAATTTTAATGATTTTTTTTTCTTTACAGCAAAAAGCCAAAGAAACCCCAAAGAAGGCAAAACAACCGACTGAAACCTTTAACCTTAGCCTACGACGGAGATGCAGACATGTAAACCATAACTTATCCTGCAACAACCAGTCTCAGCTTTCTACCTTTGCTGTAGATATCCAGAGGCCACAAAGCTATTCAAACTGGATGGATTAAAATACATTGTAACTTCTTAAAAGATCATCATTAAGAGTGAAAATCACAGTGCCACTGGAGATATCAAGACAGTACCACTTACATAGAAACCATCAGCCTTGAGAATTCTAGGAGATTTAGTTGAATACATGCTGTATTCTGAGAGTTTTATGTGATCTTTCTGAAATCTACCAACTGATAATTCACTTTCATCTCTAAAATACGGTGGTGGGATTGGCCAGTTAGGATGCCTGATGCAAGCCTCTGTCTGCAGTTAACCATAGTAACATTTTCGCATGAAGAGTTTATACCAAGATCTCTACACTACTATAGTCAAACATAACAACATGTATACTCAATTGATGATACACATTATGTCAGATTATGTACTTGTTAATAAGCAATTTTAATGGTGAATAAAGATAAACTCTAAACTGAGCAGAAAACCCACTGAATAAATTCAGCATCCTGGTGATTGATGATAGTTTCATTGACCTGCATTTCAGAGGCAAAGACCCTTTTATAAGACTTAATTCTTGTCTCTCTCCAAACTACAAATGCTGGACAGGTACTAGTACCTTAGAAGAGTCCTCAAGTTCAGTATTTTATAGTGGTTATTGTCTGGAAAACTAATTTGCTTGTGTTAATACAGTATGTTTCTACTTTCTCTAATTTTCAAACCGGTTGCCTGCATCTTTTTTGCTATATGGAAGGCACATTTTTGCACTATATTAGTGCAGCATGATAGGCACTTAACCAGTATTGCCATAGAAACTGCCTCTTTTCATATGGGATGAAGACATCTGTGCTCAGAGTGTCAAGGAGACATTTACAAGTTCTTGTGTCCTAAAGAGAGTAAAGTTCAGTTGGGATGGCGACAGAATGGAATTAGCTATTACATCTGCTGCACACTTCCTCATCACTGCAGCCATTGTGAAATCAACAACATGGCGGTAATTTAAGTGTTTAAATCCCGAACTCACTAACCCTCCAAAAGATGGATCCCTCTAGTTGGTTTTTAATTGTACTTTGAAGGCTGTTTATGACTAGATTTTTATACTTGTTATCTTTGTTAAAAAAAGAAAAGAAAAGAAAAAAAGGAGCTGGTTGTCTTTTTAATTTTGAGCAGATGGAAGAAATGTGTTTGTGATTTTTGTAACTAAAAGAAATCAAAATTGTGTGTTGATTTTTTCTTTCTCCCTGATTTGTTTTCCTAGTTTCAGATGGAATGTATTTCAAAATCCATTGTTTTGTCTTTCTCACCAGTAAAATTTGAAGCGAGTCTTTTTAATGTATGATATCAAAAACTAGAATTTTTAAAAGAGAAGAATAAATATTTTGTCCAGGGCTTCATTAAATATCTAGACCAAGGGTGGCACACTTTTTCTGTAAAAGGTCAGATGGTAAAGATTTTCAGCCAGGTCTATGTTGCAACTTCTCCATTCTGCCATTGTGAGAACGCAGCCATAGACAATACACAGTACAGTGCATAAAAGAATGAGCATGGATGTTTTCCAATAAAACTTCCTTTAAAAGAAGTGAGCAGACCACATTTGTTGTGGTTTGGCTGTTCCCTGGTCTAGAAGCTTTTTCAGTGCTAACTCACTCTCCATCGTGTCATCTTGAGCTTTCATTCATTTACCCTCAGACTGCGATCAGTGTTTAATTTCAGAAATGAAAAACGGTCATTCAACTTATCACTGTATTGGAAGTAGCTATATTTTTCACAGATGTAGCCCTGGGAATGGCCCAGTAAAATGATATCTAACTCGGCTGGTTTCTTTCGTATGAAAGGAAAATTCAAAAGGTGCCATTAAAAAGCGATACCATTTTTCAGGCAACATTTATTGTGACAACCTTTGGGAGACGGAAGGACGTTACGTTTTCAGGTCTTTAAAAAATAGCATCACAAGCTATTCTGTCTTAAACATAGCTGTGTTGCTATACAAGTGGTTTGGACTCGAAGGTATCTTACCTTCATACTAGAGTTTGAACTCCCCCTACTGTTTGCTAGAGTATTTGCAAAGATTACAAAAGACAGATTGGAATGTCGTTGTCCCTCAAATAAACAGATTTCTACATATTTCGATAAGCATTAAATGTGGTGAGCACTAATTCCTTATTCAACATTCACCGTATTAAGCAACATGTAAATCATTTCTAAGCAAACAGGATGTCAGGAAAATGAGAATTTTACCTTAAACCAAGGATTTGAACAAGGAAAAACAATTCCATTTCATCTGTCTTATTAAAGAGGAAGACAAAAATAATATTGTCACCCTAAAACTGTGATTGATTGTCAATATATGTACTCAGGGGTCTTCCAGATAATCCTCAAGTTGATCTCTCTGAATAAAATGAACTCCATTTGTCCAAAATGGTTGAGAAATAGTCCGTTGCCGTTACTTGAAGAGTTTCGCTGACAGTCTTACGAAACGCATGCCATACCCAATACCCTTGAAATTGTTGACTAGAATAAAATATTGTTGCTACTAATGCTATACTTACGATCATTTAAAAGTCATTAATTCAGAAAGTAGGTCAGTATCATCCTACCTATATTGTTAAAATTAAATGAATAGATCAACATTATAAAATGTCATGAAAATACAAGATGATTTTATTCATAAATCGATTACCTTTTGCAGATATGAAGGACGCTAGGTTCAATGTGATCTAACACTAGGGAGCATACTGGAAGTTCCTCATTAGGATAAATAAATACTGGATGGCCTCTTGTTAGAAAGGTACAAAGAGGAGAATGTAGCTAGCTGACTATTTTGGACAAATGAAGGTTACTATATTCATGTTTATAACATGAAAATGGCCTTATTTTTGTTCCTGGCATGAGTCAATAATGAGTTAAGTACTTTACCGGAATTTCATCAAAACCTTATTCCTCCTGTTCATTTGAAGAATTCAGGAGGGCAATATAGTAGTAACTTGTCTTACCAAAATGGTCTGTGAGCCCACAAAGATTAAGAATTACTGTTCTGTAAGTATGAAGGTTTGCTTGGTTTTAAAAAAAGAAATGAAAAACATTGACACAGTATTATGCTATTTTGTTGGACTGTTTCCATTTAAATGACATAGAAGTGGCATAACTGATCTCTCTTGAAAGAGGGTGGTTTGCTCATTCATCAATATCTAATCTAGGAAGTTGACCACAATCCTTATTTCAAAGCCTTTTTGAGGACTCTGGTGTAGCTTAAAGCTAATTTAAAAAGGAGTGCATAAAAGCATGTTTTTAATTATAACAAAGCACAAGTACCTATAACAAGACAAATATTTATTGAATTATCACATGTAAGACACTCTGCTAGGCACTGTAAAATATTAGTAATGGCTTTTGTTTACATATATATCTAAGATTCAAAACAAGGAAAAATGCTTAATGAAAATAATGAAAATGACACACACATCACCCTTCACTCCAGATTTAGTGTTCAACATGGTTAGTATTTTTCCTTATGTAATGTCCATGTCTCGGGCCATGCTGACAGGCTTTGGCTATATGGCTCCTCTACCCTCAGGCAGGTGGCAGTGGTCATAGTGGCAAGTAACACCTCTCAATTTTTATTTTAACCTCCTCTAACTCCCTGTATATCCTTCTCCTTCATGATGATGTTCAGTGCCTGGTCTCTGTCTACTCTGCTCTCTTATCAACAACTAATCTTGTCTGCTTCCCTCAGAACCACCTTCTGCTAAACATGCCTACGTTTTTAATAAGAAAAAAAAAGCGGTGAATGCCTATATGTCTTTCCTATTGGAGTCAATGTGTCATTTAGAGTGTGAACAGGTTCATTTAAACAGAATGTACTGGTCAAAGACATGAGTAAAAAAGAAAAGCTGTGGAGGACATGCCAAAAAAAAAAAATAGACGTTTTCTGTAAAAATGTCAATTCCTACCTTAGATTTAGTCCTACCCAGTACTATCCCCCTCCACCAATCTTCCCCTCGTGCCTTTGTTCACGTGCTAGTCTACAAGACAGCGAGGGAGGCCTGCACCTTTCAAAACTTACAGAAAGAAGAGCCTATTCTTAGGCTGAATCAAGGTTTGAACAGATTTGCAAGAATCAGGCTTCCCAAATGATCCAGGGTCTCACTAATTGTAAAAATATTACCAAATTCAAATATGTTTCTTGTTCTATTTCCACTCTAAGCTTGAGGGTATTGAAAGGAGAGCAGTCCATGAACGAATCTGTGAGGAATCACGTCAGGCAGTGATCTTTCCTGGGTCTAATTAAGATGTGAGAACTGAAACTTCCGCCTGTCCCTTCCGGTCCTGCCCTCAGGTGGCTGAGAGTGCAGAGCAGGATTTCAGGTGTCTGAAACTGGAGTGTGGGCCCAGCAGACATGACTCTTTATAAAAAGGATGTTTTCCAGTGTGATATAATTCTGCATCTAGCAGGGAAACTGAGAAATGGTTATGTCTACATTATGAAATGAGTAAAACAAATGCTAAATGGATAGAGTTAATTTTGTAGTTTTATGTTTTCGTGCTTCTACCAAGGCAGATCTTAAAATGGCAGTTATATGAAGACATTTAGCTTGTGAGAGTCATGTTTCCAGTGATCAAAAACCTCTAGTCTATTTAAACTATCACTGGGTGTCAGTCTTGTGTTTTGTAGATTTTTTTTTTTAAACAATAGTTTCTAGATTACCTACTTTGAACCCTCAGTGAGCTTTTCCCAACTATTTTTCAGGACTCTATTTATGTTTATTTTTTCAAAGGAAACATTAAGATTTCCTTCCTGATACCTTTTCCTGCCTATTTCTAGTACAAAGATTTGAAGCGATCAGTATGTGTCATTGTAAAATATAACTTTATTAAATTTGCAATGTCTTTCTATAAATTATAATCCCCTGAATATGTTTTTTGATTAATTTAATTACCTGAGTATTTATTAATATTTTGTTTAAGTAAGGAGGCAGCTGTCTAAGTTTTTGTTAATATTACTTTGTAAATTGTGTAATGTAATTTATTTTAAATTATGTACATTTCTTTTTTAACGCACAAAATGTCTATGTACAATTAACTACAGATTTGCAAATAATGTCACTAAGCTTTATTCAGTTAATATAGATGGCATGTGAAGATGTAATATGCTTTTTTACATTTTCATATGGGTTATTTGTAAATAACTATGTTGGTGATAAACATAAACACGGAAATCATTTTCATTCTACTCATGTGTATCTGTGTTTTAATTTGCACCATTTGCTGCTCAAATGTGGGATAAATTTTTTTTTCAGTGGAAAACCAAATCTTTTTACTATTGTACTGCACTTTCCTGGGTCTTTTTTTTTTTTTTTAGCAATTCCAATTTAGAAAGTTTGAGAGATGCAAACCTTTACTTTAAAAGTCTGCAGCGGCCACAGATTAATCATCCTGGACAAAGGAACTCTTGGTTTCCAGTAAATTAAAAAAGACTAAATAGCAGAGGATCATAAGATACTCTAGAATACGGTGCAGCTCTTTCCCCCTCAGTCAGAAGGCGAGCCTCTCCCTGTCCATTTTCCCTATGTCTACCAGTAAAAGACCAATCCTAAAAAACAAGGCAGAAGCTCACACATTAACAAATTAAGATCCCCTTCATTCCCAAAATTAAGATTCACACATTAACAAATTTAGGAAGAGATGCACAAATTAGATAAATTACTTCTAGGGTAGCTTGCAACTAAAACATTTTCTGAAATCGCTGTTTGCTAAAATATAACTAATGAGCAAGGAACCTGTTAAAGACAGTATATGAACCACTCAAAATATACAGCTAGCCTCAAATGCTTGTTGAAAAACCTGTGATGTGCAGTCTCATTTTCTGTATTGTTCATTACAGCTCAATCTAGATGAAAACTTTTAAAATAACCCACATATTTCTTTATATGTATCTGGACATTCATGGTCAATTACTAACTTCATTTTTTATTTTGCATCTCTAATTTATGTCCTGCAAACACAAATATGAACACAACTGGTCTACATTTTGCTGGTCTGAGTCCCTAGTGATTCCCTTCATTAAACTCTGAACATACTCCAAAGAAAAGCCAACACACACTACAATTTACAGGTCTTGTCGGTGTCAAGTACTCTGAAAACAGTATGTACATAGAAAAATGCTTACATGCAGTCAGACTTTCTGATGTTGCAGTCTTTTTTTCTTTTTTTAATTCAGATCACTCCCCCTCCCCCTTTCCACATTCCTCCATAGCATCTCCCTGCCAAGGTAACTCAAGTCAACAATCTGATATGTATCCGGCCATATTTTTCTCCTTGATCATATAATCTGAATATGATGGGGACAGGGGTAGAAAAGGAGAACAGAGAGAGACAAACGGGCTAAATTTGGTAGATACAATAAGAAAACAGCTTCATTTCTTTTCCTATTACTGTTTCAAACACACTAAAATGTCCTTTGTCCTCCCCTTGGCAACCCTATTGCAAATCCCATAGCTCTTTGGTCACAATTTGAGTTATGAAAAACACTCAGTCCAGGCTAAAACAAAACATCAATCCCTCTCATTGTTTTCATTTCCTTGCTGACTAGCAAATTTGAGCAACTTTTATCTTTTCCTGTATGTGTTGGCTATTTGGATTTGGTCCTCTATTACATATCATTTTTAAATGGCAATTTTGGTGATAACAAAGTGGTTAATTTTAGGCCATCAATTAAATTTAAATTTTTTGGTAAAGGAAAATTTCTAAATTTTATTTATCCACAATCTAGTTTTCCATCCCAGGCCGAGATGCTCTTACAAGGGCCCCTGCCACTTCACTGCCCCCAGCTCTCTGCTATTTCTGAGCATGCTCACTTCCCCTCTCATGCTAACCCTTGAGGCCAATGTCACATGGAGGTGATGAAGTTGGAACCCAATCTTCTATTAAAACCACACACTTTCCTTAGAGCACTGCCCTTACTGTTATCTCTACCTGGAACACTCTTCCCGTTGATACATGCCTGGCAGCTCCCTTACTTCATGCAGGTCTCTGTTCAAATGCCACCTCATCTGAGAAGCCTTCACTGACTCCCTCTGTCACTTTTCTATCCTCCTGCTCTTCTTTAGTTTTCTTTATGGAACCTTATATTATGTATCTTTTTGGATGGTGGTTGTGTTTTTACTGTCTCTCACACACACGAGAGGCCAGGTCTTTATCTGTTTTGTTCCTTGCCTGGAATGAAGCCTAACACATAGTAAGAACAATAAATTCTTGTTGGATGAATACATGAACAAAAGAATTAGTGAACTGTGAGGTTTATGGACAAAGAGTAGTTAAGGTCAATTAGGAGATCAATTATAAAGAGACCACTAGGGTTAAGTGACCAACTAATTCATCCACAGCTTAAAGTTGTCAGTACTCCATCATGAATCATTTTATATTCATTTCACTTGCCACAAGTATGTTCACCTAAATTCCTCAGAAAGCACAATGTTCTGACATGGGAAGAATAATAACAGAGCACTCGAAGAAATAAACTCAGTAATGACTGAGCCTGGCATCATGGAAGAATGACAGCTGAGGACATGCCAGGAAGATGTGGGCCATGGGATTTGAAAAACTGTCTTGAGAATGGAGTCTATAAAAGAGAATTCTGTCATAGCTTTCTCTTAATTTTAATTTCATTGCATGGGAAACTCCAGTGGGAGACATGAGGGAGCAGGGAATACCCGGAAATAAAGGAGGGAGGCTGATTAAGAAAAAGGCAATTGCAACAAAAAGAATAAAATATCGAGGAATAAACCTACCTAAGGAGACAAAAGACCTGTATGCAGAAAATTATAAGACACTGATGAAAGAAATTAAAGATGATACAAATAGATGGAGAGATATACCATGTTCTTGGATTGGAAGAATCAACATTGTGAAAATGACTATACTACCCAAAGCAATCTACAGATTCAATGCAATCCCTATCAAACTACCAATGGCATTTTTCACAGAACTAGAACAAAAATTTTCACAATTTGTATGGAAACACAAAAGACCCCGAAGAGCCAAAGCAATCTTGAGAAAGAAAAACGGAGCTGGTGTGACAAAGCGAGAGAGAGGCATGGACATATATACACTAACAAACGTAAGGTAGATAGCTAGTGGGAAGCAGCTGCATAGCACAGGGAGATCAGCTCGGTGCTTTGTGACCGCCTGGAGGGGTGGGATAGGGAGGGTGGGAGGGAGGGAGACACAAGAGGGAAGAGATATGGGAACATATGTATAACTGATTCACTTTGTTATAAAGCAGAAACTAACACACCATTCTAAAGCAATTATAACCCAATAAAGATGTTAAAAAAAAAAACGGAGCTGGAAGAATCAGGCTCCCTGACTTCAGACTATACTACAAAGCTACAGTAATCAAGACAGTATGGTACTGGCACAAAAACAGAAATATAGATCAATGGAACAGGACAGAAAGCCCAGAGATAAACCCCCACACATATGGTCACATTTTCTTTGATAAAGGAGGCAGGAATGTACAGTGGAGAAAAGACAGCCTCTTCAATAAGCAGTGCTGGGAAAACTGGACAGCTACATGTAAAAGAATGAAATTAGAACACTCGCTAACACCATACACAAAAAGAAACTCAAAATGGATTAAAGGGGCTTCCCTGGTGGCACAGTGGTTGAGAGTCCACCTGCCGATGCAGGCGACATGGGTTCGTGCCCCAGTCCAGGAGGATCCCACATGCCGCAGAATGGCTGGGCCCGTGAGCCATGGCCACTGGGCCTGCGCGTCCAGAGCCTGTGCTCCGCAATGGGAGAGCCACAGCAGTGAGAGGCCCGTGTACCGCAAAAAGAAAAAAAAAAAAAAAAAAGATTAAAGACCTAAATGTAAGGCCAGACACTATCAAACTCTTAGAGGAAAACATAGGCAGAACACTCTATGACATACATCACAGCAAGATCCTTTTTGACCCACCTCCTAGAAAAATGGAAATAAAAACAAAAATAAACAAATGGGACCTAATGAAACTTAAAAGCTTTTGCACAGCAAACGAAACCATCAACAAGACGAAAAGACAACCCTCAGAATAGGAGAAAATACTTGCAAATGAAGCAACTGACAGAGGATTAATCTCCAAAATTTACAAGCAGCTCATGCAGCTCAATATCAAAAAAACAAACAACCCAATCCAAAAATGGGCAGAAGACCTAAATAGACATTTCTCCAAAGAAGATATGCAGATTGCTAACAAACACATGAAACGATGCTCAACATCATTAATCATTAGAGAAATGCAAATCAAAACTACAATGAGATATCATCTCACACGGTCAGAATGGCCATCATCAAAAAATCTACAAACAATAAATGCTGGAGAGGGTGTGGAGAAAAGGGAATCCTCTTGCACTGTTGGTGGGAATGTAAATTGATACAGCCACTATGGAGAACAGTATGGAGGTTCCTTAAAAAACTAAAAATAGAACTACCATGTACCATAATGTTCACTGCAGCACTATTTACAATAGCCAGGACATGGAAGCAACCTAAGTGTCCATCGACAGATGAATGGATAAAGAAGATGTGGCACATATATACAGTGGAATATTACTCAGCCACAAAAAGAAACGCAATTATTTGTAGTGAGGTGGATGGACCTAGAGTCTGTCATACAGAGTGAAGTAAGTCAGAAAGAGAAAAACAAATACCGTATGCTAACACATATATGTGGAATCTAAACCAAAAAAAATGGTCATGAAGAACCTAGGGGCAAGATGGGAATAAAGATGCAGACCTACTAGAGAATGGACTTGAGGACATGGGGAGGGGGAAGGGTAAGCTGGGACAAAGTGAGTGGCATGGACATATATACACTACCAAACATAAAATAGATAGGTAGTGGGAAGCAGCCGCATAGCACAGGGGGATCAGCTCGGTGCTTTGTGACCACCTAGAGGGGTGGGATAGGGAGGGCAGGAGGGAGGAGATGCAAGAGGGAAGAGATATGGGGATATATGTATATGTATAGCTGATTCACTTTGTTATAAAGCAGAAACTAACACACCACTGTAAAGCAATTATACTCCCACAAAGATGTTAAAAAAAAAAAGAAAAAGGCAATTGCAAATTTCTTAAAAAAACCCTTGTTCCAAGATATAAAAGCAGCCTGACTATTCTGTTGTCTTAAACTATATTAATTTACTTTATGGTATCAATAATAGTCAAGTGCTATAATATTTGCTTGCTTTAAAGCAAAAATAAAACAGAAAGCACAGAATAAAATTACAATTCAAAGTGTTTCCCCAATCCCCCATTATTCATTTTGGAACAATAGAGGGGGACATTCAGCAATCATGTTAAATACATTAATGGACCATTTAAAAACCATTCCTTCTAGAATACCATGCCTTGATTTCCTGGAAGAGTGAAAAGAATTTCAAAATCAGAGTCAGTTGGTGAGTCTAGAAAGTAGTAATGGAGGAGAGAGTGAACATCTTAAGGGGAGTCAGAGGCCTGTGTCCTCGTCTTTCTTAGTGATGAAAACCCTGTCAAACCACATCCCCAGTGACCCTCCAGCTGCTAGTCTGACAGCTGATGTATAACTGCACCCTTTCACAATTTATCTTTATAAAAGTTTCCCTCATTTATAGTATTCATCTGGGGTTTGTGTGTGTGTGTGTGTATCACTTTTTACTATCTTTTCCCAAGGGCTACAAGTCTTGCTATTTATGGGAAAAATAATTTATAAAAATAAATCAAGAGGCAAGTATCCTAACTGTAGAAGGAGTCATAATGGACAGGATTTTGATCTGATATTTGTTTAAAAGATCTTTAAAAATTACAAGAAAATTAATTTTTGTATGCTCATGCTCATTTTAATGTCTATAAGTAAGAATCCACAGCTAAATCAAATTAAAATGTCTCCAATAATGAAGCAGAAAATGATGGACTGAAGCCATGTCTAGTAGTAATCATGGTATAATGCATGTTCCAAGAAGATTATGGCAACATTTGTTCAGCAATAAAAACTAAAGATGGGACTTCCCTGGTGGCGCAGTGGTTAGGAATCTGCCTGCTAATGCAGGGGACACGCGTTTGAGCCCTGGTCTGGGAAGATCCCACGTGCCGCGGAGCAACTGAGACCCTGTGCCGCAACTACTGAGCCTGCGCTCTAGAGCCCGCAAGCCACAACTGCTAAAGCCCGCGCGCCTAGAGCCTGTGCTCAGCAACAGGAGAAGCCACCGCAATGAGAAGCCCACAAGGAAAAGCAGCCCCACTCACTGCAACTAGAGAAAGCCCGCAAGCAGCAACAAAGACCCAACGCAGCCAAAAATAAATAAATTAAAAAAAAAAAAAAACAACTAAAGAGGACTTTGATACAATTCTCTTCAGAATAGGCATCCTACTGGCTTTCAAAAATTAACAATTCCTAGCCAAAAATATTTAAACCAAGGCAGATGTAGCAGTAAATTGGTACATATGTTACTTAGACTACAACACCATGCATAGACACAGTCCATAACTTTTAAGAGCAGTACCTTCCACTGGCAGTTATCAGATCCTGCATATTATACAAAGTTTGTTTAAAAAAAAAAAAAAAGAAAAAAACTAAGGGGGGACCAGAAACCTTGATTGAAAGTTCCATTTTACTTTCTGGTAGGATATAAGAACAGGGTCAGAAGAACAGAGAAGAACATGTAAACTTATGAAAAAGATTCTCATGAACATTCATAGTTGAAGAAGTGCCATTTAAAACAATGAACCTATAGATGAAGAAAATAAAGTTTGACAGTATATGATCTTATGAAGTATGAGGCAAAAAAAAAGATTTTTGTTTATACTAGTGGGAAAAATATTAATTCAAGTCAACAAAGGGCAATGTAGCACTGTTTTTTAATTAAAAATAAACATATCCTTTGACCTACCAATTCCATTTCCAGGAACTGATCCTAAAGTCTAGAGAGACATATGATAAATAGATAAAGAGGGAAAGATAGATAATAGATAACATGTGTGGTATGGGTGTGTACACTGTGTGTGCACGCGCATGCGCGCGCACACACACACACAGGCAGCTCGGTACACGCTCATGCATCTGTTGACAAAGATGATAGGTATGTAGATAGGTAATTGATATAAAGCCTGTGAACAATGGTATAGTATAGACATTATCACATTTGTTAATTACAAACATATGGATGCAACATAAATGGCTATCAATAATGGAAAGTTTAATAAATAATGGTGCATCCATAACACAGAATACTATCCAAGATCCTATCTATAAGATCCTCTTATTTCTGTCTTTAACTTTTCAGAACTGGGGACTGGCAAAAATTAGTGAAAAATCAGAGCACACACATATTCACAAACTATTTCTTAATTATGCTCTAAAAATGGCCTTCAAGCCATTTATTTTCAGTCTTACAAACAACTGATTGGAAACTGAGAGTCCAGATTTTTGGTACAAAATGAAACTCAGAAATATTTCCTGCTGATCATGTACTTATAAAGCCAAATTAGAAAATGATTACAGTTGATTACAGTTCAATATAAAAAAAGGGAAAATAATGCTAAATATTTGTCATTTGGAATAGATCTTTTTTTTAAGTTCCTATCTTCTGAAATAACTACCAAAAAAAAAAACTTAAAAACCCCTCTGGCTCGTTGCTGCTAATGTGAGACTGAAATTTGGAAGTGCCAAAGAAACAACAAAAAAGAATTATCTTGCCTTTTAGTAATTGCCTGGAGTTAAATTTAATGAACTGAGAAGGAAGGTTTCTGCAACATTAGGGAGAGCAGCTGGAGAAAGAAGCCCGTCTGTAGTGGTCGGTGCTTACCAGCTAATGAGCAAGACGTTTGCAGCTCATCTGGACTTAGAAAAACACAAAACACCAACTTGGAAGCACAGAGAACTGCTAATTGTCTTTCTGATTAGATATCCAGCCTTGATTTTCAAAGCTAATAAAGTAGGTAGGGAAAAAAAATCTCCAAACATATGCATTAGAGGCCTCTGGGTGACAAAAATGGAACAAATGTTTCTCCAATTGGATTATCACTATATATCTTCTGAAACACTCTATTAGAGCTTGGCTAAGAAGACCAAGAACAACAAGCACATAAGAAACTTCTATTTTCCATCCAGAGGTAAAAATACTGGGAATTTAACATAAATGGTCAATCCAAAGGTGGGTGTAATGAGAATGCTAGATGCCATGTGAAAACATTCAGTTCTAAGGTTCCCCAATTGCTTCACTAATATGGTGAAGCACTATGAGTCTGAGAAGACCACTTGGTTAGTGAGGTGTCTGAAAGCATCCCTCAAGCAGATTGAGAAGTGGTACTTGCTGAACACAGGCAATGGCATATGGTGTGTATCTCTCTATCCATTCATTCAGTAATAGTTGTTAATCTACTATATGCCAGGCACCATTCTAGGCTGTGAATGGTGGGAAGTGAGAAAGAAAAAACCCAAAACTTGCCCTTACTAATCACACATTTTAATGAGGGGAAAGACAATAAAGAAATAAGGAAAACAACACTGTAAATCAACTATACTCCAATAAAATTTTTTTTAAAAAAAGGAAGGAAATATAATATGCTTGTTGGTGAAAGTTGCCGTGGAGAAAATAAAGTAGGATATGGTGATAGGGAATGCTAGAGCATTGAAGGGGAGTCCCCCACCATAAGGGTAATAATTTGTATCCCTGTACCCAATTCCACTGGGCAGGGTGAGAGAGAGAGGTGAGGTTTCACCACACCACCAACAAGCAATTCTCCAGATACCAGAAGGGTGTCCAAGAATTCTACTCAATTTAGACACTCTCTTCCTGGAGAGAGCATCAGGTTCCACAGGTTGAGGGTTCAGTCCTGCAAGACTGCCCTCCCCACAACTTCAGATGCCAGTTGCAAGTCCAGGCTGTCACCAGACTGGCTATAAGTCAGGGGTTCCCATGACCACCTCCTCAGGTTCAATTTGCTAGAGCACCTAACAGAACTCAGAGAAACATTTACTTACTAGATTACCGATTTATTATAAAAGGATGGAACTCAAGAACAGTCAGATGGAAGAGATGCATAGGGCAAGGTATGGGGAAAGGACAGGGAGCTGAGGCAGGAGATAGATGGGCCCCTGGCTGAGTAGCTGGAGTCTGTCCCCTGTGGGCAGACACTCTAAGATAAGATAACAGCAGGAGGAGCGGGAGCCCTGCCCACATAAAAGATAAAGAGACCACGTGTTTCTCATTCTTGAGGTCAAGGAGACCTTCCCAACTACACATGCTAAGAAAGGCTCCTCGGGAACCAAAAAGGGAGGAGGCACCACCCCATAATAGGTGGCGTCAACCTTCCCATAGGTCTCTGTGCTACAATCCATCTTGGCTAAGAGACTCTCGTGCACACAGGGGAGGACCATGAGTTATACCAAATATGGACCCAGAGCCAAGCAAAGCAAGATGATTGGCCAAAGGAAACCCAGGAGAAGTGCCCCATATAAGTGAGCACAACTCTTTCTCGGAGCCTGCCCGTGTGTGCCTATTCACACGTACCTTTTTCCTCGTAATAAACACTTTACTTGTATCACTACTTTCCATCTCTTTGTTGAAATTTATTTCTACAAAGCGGACAAGCCAGAGCCTTGTCACTGGCCCTCGTGGTCTAGTGGCTAGGATTTAGCACTCTCACTGCCGCAGCCTGACGTCAATCTCTAGTTGGGGACTGAGATCCTGCTTCAAGCCGCTGCAGGCTGAGGCCACCCAAGATCAGAGCTTTCATACCCTCACCAGGCTCATCGCTCTCCCAGCACCTCCACATGTTCACCAACTTGGAAGCTCTCTGAACCCATTCTTTTGGGTTTTCAGGGAAGCTTCATTACATAGGCATGACTACTGACTAAACCACTGACAGCTGGTGAATGAACTCCATCTCCAGTCCCTCTCCCCTCCCTGGAGGTCTGAGGGTGAAAGTTCCAACACTCTAATCCCATGGTCCGTCCTCCTAGCAAACAGCCCCCATCCTTGGGTGAGTTCCTGAAGTCACCTCATTAACATAACACAAGACAACTTTATTGCTCTCATCACTTGGGAAATTCCAAGGGTTTTAAAACTATGAGCCAGAAAACATGGACCAAGACCAAATACACATGAGAAATATATATTTCTCTGAATATCTGAGTGACCAAATAGGTATATTTCTTATGAATCACTATATCACTGTCAACCTCCCGGGTCTTTGAACATGGATCCCTTACAGCAAACGATCATAAAAAACAAGATACTGGTACAGTCCTAGAATCTCATTCAGTCATTAGTAACTGTCCAGTCCACCATCATATTGTACGAAAATACCTCCCAAGGGGAGGCCACTCGGATTTTCAGGCTTCCATTTCATCTTGTCAGGTTCCAAAAGCAAGAGTGCTCTCAGCAATATGTCTTCACTCTTTCAGGCATCTAGTATAAATGAGCTAAGAAACAGTATCATCTCTTGTTCTGAACTTCTTATGAGGTGTTAACGTAATACTGAGTTTCCCTCAATTACATAACCCATTTATTCATTCCTTTACCCAGAGCTGCTATTTTAACTTCTCTCTGTTTGTACTCAAACTTTCCCACCTTTGGAAGGAACGTTAGGTTTGGCCATCTAGGTTTGGCCATCGTGCGGGTCTAGAATGCAGGCAGCAATACTAGTCTAGCAAGTGCCTCCCCTCCGTCTACTTCTCTTCACACAGAGTAAGGTTACAAAGGTACAGAACTAGTGGGATATCTTTACCACCAGGCAATATAGCTGCCTTCACCGTTAATCCCAATTTTGCCAGATGGGTGAAGACACATCCTACCCCATCAGGCCCTTAGGAATTCTATCTGACATAAAGGTTAAAAATATAGTTTCTTGCTTTGGAATTATCCCTGCTTCCAGCCCTTGTAGTTGCAGTCCTGGTCCTATGACCACTGCATCATGTAAGAAAAAAAACAAGTTGAAGTGATGTGGGGAAGAAATTATACCATCACCTTCTCCATGCCCGCTTTGCCAGATCCACCAAAAAAACAGAAAAGTATCCAGTGGGGACACTCCTTTAGCCCCACTCATGTTCACATTGAGTATGAACACACACTCATGAAGGTGTGTAAACCAGCCCTTCACGCTTTTATCTCCCCTTGTTTTAGACAACCAATGTTTTAACTGCCCAGTCCAATGCTGTCAGACTAGTAATTTGAGGAGGATATGTCTCTGCCTACTGTTGGACATTATCAGTTATAAGGCAAGTCCCTCTGTCTGAAGAAATGATGCTCAGCATTTAAATTGGTGTAGTATTTTCTGTTCCAGTTCTTTTACGGCATTCAGAGTACTTCCAGCAGTCTAGAGTCAGTGTCTATTCCTGTCAGGACCCATTTGTAGTCCCCCCACCCACCAGGGCTACCAACAGCAGCCTCAGCTTGTCTTGCTGAGCTCTGTTCAGGACCTTCCCACCAGAGAATCTGCCACAGGGCCATCTTCAGTCTCTGTCTGTTTTGTTGGCAGACAGAACAGCTCTTACTGACATTTTGTGCCTCAGAGGGTACAAGAGGAATATGTCTAGATTTAGCTCGTCTCTACATTGTTGCAGTGCCTCCACATCCACTCATTTCATGGACCCGATGGTATCTCACAGAAGCACACAAGGGTATCTGCTTGATTTCAGTCACCTTCCACACCTGGAAGGGAGTTCTTCTGATGGGCATTGACACGTCTTACTTTAATGCCTCCTTCAAATTCCCACAGTGATATCCACAGGACCATGCCCCACATGGGCATCCCTTTAATAGACCTGGTTTCTACTGCCTTTCTACCTGACCATATGGCCAGGCCATTGCCACTTTGGCAGCCACGCAAACAGTGGATTGGAGACTAGATGAAAGACTACTGCCTCAGTCTGGGAAAGATAAAATGAGAGCTGAAGGAAGGAAGGAAGTGTAGTTGTGAGAAGACGATTTCTTCAAGAAATAATGAAGTTGAATTGATGGAAAGTAACTTCCAGGTGCTACCTTAATTGCTATTTACTAAAACTGATAATGGCAGAATAAAATTTGGATTTGGGAGCAACTGTTGAGTTTCAGATGACTCCAAGACATCCAAATAGAAATACTCAGGGAGATTTATACAACAGAGTTAAAACTCCAAAACTGTGGATTCAAATTTGTAAGTCATTAGGTCTTAGCTGCATAAGATCACCCAGAGTGCTGTGTGAAGGGCCAACCCTAAGAAACACTAATATTTAATGGGTAAAAAAATGAAGATGCATTTACGAAGGATAGTGTTCATATGAAAACAAGAGAGAACAAGACGCAAGTGATATCAACAGCCAAGAAGAAAAAAGCTTGTCAAAATATTGCAGAGAAGGCAAAGTGAGATGAAGATTTGGATCTACTGCATTTGGCAATTTGGTTACCGCTGACCTCTGTAAGAGCAGGGTCAGAGTAGTGTTGGGTGCAGCAGTTGGTGGAAGGGCAAGTTAAAGTTGAGGTCAGAAGAAAAGTCATTTTATAGATTGTGCTACTGAGGTAATTGTCCAATAGCACAAATAGGACATTTCCCTAAATAAAGGAAATACAAGATAGAACAATAAAAAGACAGGAGATACAGAAGGTAGAAGGAGACAGTTGCTGTTTGCTATCATAATGTCTGTTTCAAGTTTACTACATGAATGAAACTAAGAGTTTAGCATGCATTATTATTTCATTTGAATAAAGGCTCGATGAGGTAGCCTTCTTCATCTTTAAAATGGCAATACTGAGACTCAGGCAACAAAGCAGGCACATGGACCCAGCCAGGACCCATCCTCTTAACCACTGGACCATGAAAATGTCAAACAAATGTGAGATTCTCTTCTGGAACTACAGACAAGAACTATAATTCTTTTCACCATACTACTTATCTTTAAGCCTTTAAAGAAAGCTCTCATGTCATTTTACAACTCCTTTTCAAGCAAAACATTGCCAATTCTATCACCATGCTTCAGATAACATTCGCTTCTCTTTAAACTTGCCTTTTATATAAAAGGATTTGAGGTTCACAGACTTCCTGCCACCCGTCATTCCACTGCAGACATTCTCCAGCATATCATTCTTCTTCAGATAAAATGCCCACAACTGTAACAACATGCCAGATGAGGTCAAACCATCGTTGTTCTGACAGCAAGCAATAATATGCTAAGATTATAGTCACATTTTTCTGTTCATAGTGTCCTTTAAAATAACACTTCTAAACTGTCATATTCCCATAAAGGAGAGCTGTGAATTCTTCCCAATACTGCACTTACAGTGACATTCAATCATTTACATTTATATATTACATAATTTTAGTTTCATTTCATGGTTCCTGACTTCTGAGAAATTTTGAAGACTTGTCTATAAGCCAATCTATTACTATCTCCCATCTTTGCACTATTTGTGGGTTTAGTAAGCACATTTATGTCTTCACCCAACACATTCATAATATTATACATGACGAGTAGGAAACAGACCCTAACTACTCCCCACAGACTCTCATTCATTCATTCAGTCAATAAATATTTATCAAGAAAGGGCTTCTAGGGTGCTGTTAATGTTTTATTTCATTACCTTGGTAGTGATTAAATTTGTGGGCTCATGTTAAGATAACTTGTTGAAACAAAAAACAGACAACCCAATTGAAAAATGGACACAAGACTTTAATAGACATTTCTCCAAAGAAGAAATATAGATGGCCAGCAGGCATATGAAAAAATGCTCAACATCGCTAATTATTAGAGAAATGCAAATCAAAACTACAATGAGCTACCACCTCACACTGGTCAGAATGGCCATCACTAAAAAGTCTACAAATAACAAATGCTGGAGAGGGTGTGGAGAAAAGGGAACCCTCCTACACTGTTGGTGGGAACGTAAACTGGTGCAACCACTATGGAAAACAGTGTGGAGTTTCCTCAGAAAACTAAAAATAGAATTACCATATGGTCCAGCAATCCCAGTCCTGGGTATATATCCAGACAAAGCTGTAATTCAAAAAGATACCTGCACCCCTATATTCACAGCAGCACTATACTCAATAGCTAAGACATGGAAACAACCAAAATGTCTATAGACAGATGAATGGACAAAGAAGATGTGGTACATATATACAATGGAATACTACTCAGCCATCACAAAGAATGAAATAATGCCATTTGCAGCAACATGGATGGACCTAGAGATTATCACACTAAGTGAAGTAAGTCAGACACAGAAAGACAAATACCATATGATATCACTTATATGTGGAATCTGAAATATGGCACAAATGAACCTATCTACAAAACAGAAAGAGACTCACAGACATAGAGAACAGGCTTGTGGTTGCCAAGGGGGAGGGGGTGTGGGGGAGGAAAGGACTAGGAGTTTGGGATTAGCAGATGTAAACTATTATGTATAGGATGGCTAAACAACAAGGCCCTACTGTATAGCACAGGGAACTATATTCAATATCCTGTGATAAACTATAATGGAAAAGAATATAAAAAAAAGATGTCTATATGTGTATTACTGAGTCACTCTGCTGTACAGCAGAGATTAGCATAACACTGTAAATCAACTATATCTCAATAAAATAAAACAATAAATTTTTAAAGAAAGATAACTTGTTGAATGACTCAAAGAAATGGAACGATATCCCATGCTCTTGGATTGGAAGAATTAATATTGTTAAATTGGTCATACTACCCAAAGCAATCTACAGATTTATTGTGATCCCTATCAAATTACCCATGGCATTTTTCACAGAACTAGAACAAATAATCCTAAAATTCATGTGGAACCATAAAAGACCCAGAATTGCCAAAGCAATCCTGAAGAAAAAGAACAAGGAAGGAAGCATAATCCTCCCAGACTTCAGACAATACTACAAAGCTACAGTAATCAAAACAGCGTGGTATTGGCACAAAAACAGACAAATGGATCAATGGAACAGAATAGAGAGCCCAGAAATGAACCCACACACCTACAGTCAATTAATCTTCCACAAAGGAGGCAAGAATATACAATGGGAAAAAGACAGTTTCTTTAGCAAATGGTGTTGGGAAAGTTGGACCACATGTAAATCAATGAAGTTAGAGCACAGTCTCTCACCACACACAAAAATAAACTCAAAATGGCTTAAATACTTAAATATAAGACACGACACCATAAAACTCCTACAAGAGATCATAGGGAAAACATTCTCTGACATAAATGGTACCCAAGTTTTCTTCAGTTTTCCAAGGCAATAGACATAAAAACAAAACAAAACAAAAAAATGGGACCTAATCAAACTTACAAGATTTTGCACAACAAAGGAAACGATAAACAAAATGAAAAGACAACCTAAAGAATGGGATAATATATTTGCAAACAATACAACTGACAAGGGCTTAATTTCCAAAATATATAAGCAGCTCACACAACTCAACGACAACAAAAAAACCAAACATCCCAATTGAAAAATGGGCAGAAGGGGCTTCCCTGGTGGCGCAGTGGTTGAGAGTCCACCTGCCAATGCAGGGGACACAGGTTCATGCCCTGGTCCAGGAAGATCCCACATGCCGTGAAGCGGCTAGGCCCGTGAGCCATGGCCGCTGAGCCTGCGCGTCCGGAGCCTGTGCTCCGCAATGGGGGAGGCCACAACAGTGAGAGGCCCGCGTACTGCAAAAAAAAAAAAAAAAAAGTGGGCAGAAGACCTTAACAGACATTTCTCCAAAGAAGAAATATAGATGGCCAGTAGGCACATGAAAAGACGCTCAACATTCCTAATTATTAGAGAAATGCAAATCAAAACTATAAAAAGGTACTACCTCGCGCCAGTCAGAATGACCATCATTAAAAAGTCTACAAGTAACAGATGCTGCAAAAGGGTGTGGAGAAAAAGGAATCCTCCTACACTGTTGCTGGGAATGTAAGTTTGTGCAGCTACAGTGGAAAACAGTATGGAGGTTCCTAAGAAAACTAAAAATAGAATTACCATATGATCCAGCAATCCCAGTCCTGGGCATATATCCAGACAAAGCCGTAATTCAAAAAGATACATGCACCCCTATGTTCATAGCAGCACTATTGACAATAGCCAACACATGGAGACAACCTAAATGTCCACTGGCAGATGAATGGATACAGAAGATGTAGTACATATATACAATGAAATACTATCCAGCTAAAAAAAGAATGAAATAGTGCTATTTGCAGCAACATGGATCCAACTAGAGCTTATCATACTAAGTGAAGTTAATTCAGAAAGAGAAAGACAAATATCATATGATATCACTTATATGTGGAATCTAAAATATGACAAAAACTAACCTGTCTACGAAACAGAAACTGACTCACGGACATAGAGAACAGATTTGTGGTTGCCAAGGTGGAAGGAGTTGTGGGAGAGATGGAGTGGGAGGCTGGGGTTAGCATACGTAAGCTATTATATATAGAATGGATAAACAACAAGGTCTTACTGTATAGCTCAGAGAACTATATTCAATATCCTATGATAAACCATAATGGAAAAGAATATAAAAAAAGAATGTGTATATATGTATAACTGAATCACTTTGCTATACAGCAGAAATTAACACAACATTGTAAATCAACTATTCTTCAATTAAAAATGAATTAAAATTTTAATTTGTTTAATTAATTAGTTAAATTTTTAAAAATTGAAAAAAGATAACTTTTTGGACTCAATACTTATAGTTTGTGCAACAAAACAGAGTCCAGAAATAAATCCATTCAGTTTATAATAAAAGGTGCTAATTCAAATGCATGAGGAAAAGATTAATTATTTAATAAATAGTAGTATACAGACAATTGGGTAACCCTCTGGGGAAAAAAAAAATCCTGAATAACTTTAAGGTTACTTTGACAGTTTTCTTTTAGAGTTTATTCTTCCTTTAATAGCCTGAGATATCTCGTCTTTGAATGGCAGTTTTCACCTTTAATTATTGAAACTTTGTCATTTAGTTTTGCATTTCCTGATTTGGAAAGTACTTCAATTATATCATAATTTGCTTATTTTTATTTCCCTTATTGATTAACTTGTAAGCCAACACTCTCTCATACTTACAAGTTTCCTAACAAAGATATGTTATACTTCAACAAATTAATTCCTAGGAAAAACATTAATTAAAAAATCTGACTTGGCAACCACATAGGATACATTTCTTTACCCATTCATTCATTAACAGATATTTACTTGTGTATCTAATATATGTCAGGCTATATGCGATATTCTACAGACACCAGTGATGAAAATATCATAATCCTTCTTCTTAGTGGGCCCATGATTCATTGATTCACATTTCAAGAGAAAGAGTACTTCAGACAAAAGAAATGGATCACTGCCAAAATGTTGATGTAAAAAATAAAGGAAATTGCTGAAATTTTCATTCCTTGTAAAGGAAATAGGGATTATCAAAATAATTTTTTAAACTTGCAATTTTTTTCCAGTTCAAGCAAATTAGTAGGGAAAGTAATAAACTAAAACAGCACGATTAAATTAACTTAGGTCAATTAAAATTGATATTTGCTCAAAGTGAAGAAAATACCAAGACCTTTTCCATGTACCAATCATGTTCCCTATTATCATGACCTGAAAAAATAATGGCAGTTCTCTTCTTCTGATTGTTGCCTGAGGACCCCTACCACTCCTATCCTTTAGTTAGGAATACTCCAAAGGATGCCCACATGTCCAAGCCACCAATTCAACAGCAAGTGGAATAAAGAAATAATACTTCCACCCCTCACCTCATTCTATACTCCCAAAGACAGTCTACAAAGGAGGAGAACACCCAGTTTTAAAAATTTGGTCACTTCATGGATTTGTGGGGTTACTTCAGAGCCTCTGCTAGGTTTTCTTTATCTGTGAAACAGCCCTTAAAAGGCCTATGGCGATTGACAGGAAGACACTGGAACTCACCATAGGGGATACCCCACATCCAAAGACAAAGGAGAAGCTCAACGCAGGGACAATGACACTGGCAGCAAAAGTTCTGTGAAGTACTCCTTGGAGTGAGTCCTCCCAGAGTCTCCCATTAGTCCCACCAAAGATACTGTAAGTTCCACTGCCGGGTCGCTTCAGGCCAAACAACCAACAGAGAGGGAACTCAGCCCCACCCATCAGCAGACAAGCAGATTAAAATTTTACTGAGCTCTGCTCACCAGGGCAACACCCAGCTCTACCCACTACCAGTCCCTTCCATCGGGAAGCTTGCACAAGCCTCTAAGATAGCCTCATCCACCAGAGGGCAGATAGCAGAAGCAAGAAGAACTACAATCCTGCAGCCTGTGGAACAAAAACCACATTCACAGAAAGATATACAAAATGAAAAAGCAAAGGACTACGTACCAGATGAAGGAACAAGATAAAACCCCAGAAAAACAACTAAATGAAGTGGAGATAGGCAACCTTCCAGAAAAATAATTCAGAATAATGATAGTGAAGATGATCCAGGACCTCGGAAAAAGAATACAGGCAAAGATTGAGAAGATGCAAGAAATGTTTAACAAAGACCTAGAAGACTTAAAGAACAAACACTTAGAAGAATTAAACAACAAACAGAGATGAACAATACAATAACAGAAATGAAAAGTACACTAGAAGGAATCAACAGCAGAATAACTGAGGCAGAAGAACGGATAAGTGACCTGGAAAACAGAATGGTGGAATTCACTGTCATGGAACAGAATAAAGAAAAAGGAATGAAAAGAAATGAAGATAGACTAAGAGACCTCTGAGTCAACATTAAATGCACCAACATTCACATTGCAGGGGTCCCAGAAGGAGAAGAGAGAGAGAGAAAGGACCTGAGAATATATTTGAAGAGATTATAGTTGAAAATTTCCCTAACCTGGGAAAGGAAATAGCCAGCTAAGTCCATGAAGCACAGAGAGGCTCAGGCAGGATAAACCCAAGGAGAAGCACGCTAAGACACATAGTAATCAAACTAACAAAAATTAAAGACAAAGAATAATTATTAAGAGCAAAAAGGGAAAAATGACAACATAAAAGGGAACTCCCATAAAGTTAACAGCTGATTTCTCAGCAGAAACTCTGAGACCAGAAGGGAGTGGCACAATATATTTAAAATGATGAAAGGGAAGAAACTACAACCAAGATTACTCTACCCGGCAAGGATCTCATTCAGATTCAACGGAGAAATCAAAAGCTTCACAGACAGCAAAGGCTAAGAGAATTCAGCACCACCAAACTAGCTCTACAACAAATGCTAAAGGAACCTCTCTAAGTGGGAAACACAAGAGAAGAAAAGGACCTACAAAAACAATCCCAAAACAATTAAGAAAATGGTAATAGGAACATACATAGCGATAATTACCTTAAACGTGAATGGATTAAATGCTCCAACCAAAAGACACAGGCTTGATGAATGGATACAAAAACAAGACCATATATATGCTGTCTACAAGAGACCCACTTCAGACCTAGGGACACATACAGACTGAAAATGAGGGGATGGAAAAAGATATTCCATGCAAATGGATATCAAAAGAAAGCTGGAGTAGCAATACTCATATCAGATAAAATAGACTTTAAAATAAAGAATGTTACAAGAGACAAGGAAGGACACTACTAATGTAGTGATCAAGGGATCGATCCAAGAGGAAGATACAAGCAATTATAAATATATATGCACCCAACATAGGTGCACCTCAATACATAAGGCAAATGCTGTAACAGCTATAAGAGAGGAAATTGACAGTAACACAATAATACTGGGGGACTTTAACACCTCACTTACACCAATGGACAGATCATCCAGACAGAAAATTAATAAGGCAACACAAGCTATAAATGACAACAGACCGGATAGACTTAACTGATATCTATAGGACATTCCATCGAAAAACAGCAGATCACACTTTCTTCTCAAGTACAGACAAAACATTCTCCAGGATAGATCAGATCTTGGGTCACAAATCAAGCCTCAGTAAATTTAAGAAAACTGAAATCATATCGAGCATCTTTTCCGACCACAACACTATGAGATTAGAAATAGATTACAGGGAAAAAAACACAAACACATGGAAGCTAAACAATACATTACTAATTAACCAAGAGATCACTGAAGAAATCAAAGAGGAAATCAAAAAATACCTACAGACAAATGACAATGAAAACACAACAATCCAAAAGCTATAGGATGCAGCAAAATCAGTTCTAAGAGGGAAGTTTATAGCAATAAAATCCTACCTCAAGAAACAAGAAAAATCTCAAATAAATAACCTAAACTTACACCTAAAGCAACTAGAGAAAGAAGACCAAACAAAACCCAAAGTTAGTAGAAGGAAAGAAATCATAAAGATTAGAGCAGAAATAAATGAAATAGAAACAAAGAAAACAACAGCAAAGATCAATAAAATTAACAGCTGGTTCTTTGAGAAGATAAACAAAACTGATAAACCTTTAGCCAGATTCATCAAGAAAAAGAGGGAGAGGACTCAAATCAATAAAAAGGAGAAGTTACAACAGACACCGCAGAAAGACAAAGCATCATAAGAGACTACTACAAGCAACTCTATGCCAATAAAATGCACAACCTGGAAGAAATGGACAAATTCTTAGAAACAACCAGGAAGAAATAGAAAATACGAACAGACCAATCACAGGTAATTAAATTGAAACTGTGATTAAAAATCTTCCAACAAACAAAATCCAAAGCATCCTAAGAAAATACCACAAGCAACTCTGTGGCAATAAAATGGACAGCTGGAAGAAATGGACAAATTCCTAGAAAAGTATAATCTCCCAAGACTGAACCAAAAAGAAACAGAAAATATGATCAAACCAATCACAAGTAATGATACTGAAACTGTGATTAAAAATCTTCCAACAAACAAAAGTCCAGGACCAGATGGCTTCACAGGTGAATTCTGTCAAACAGTTGGAGAAGAGCTAACACCCATCCTTCTCAAACTCTTCCAAAACATTGAAGAGGAAGGAACACTCCCAAACTCATTCTATGAGGCCACCATCACCCTGATACCAAAACCAGACAAAGATACTACACAAAAATAAAATTACAGACCAATATTACTGATAAATACAGACGAAATAATCCTCATAAAATACTAGCAAACAGAATCCAACAACACATTAAAAGGATCATACACCATGAACAAGTGGGATTTATCCCAGGAATGCACGGATTCTTCAATATATGCAAATCAATCAATGTGATACACCACATAAACAAACTGAAGAGTAAAAACCATATGATCATCTCAACAGATGCAGAAAAAGCTTTTGACAAAATTCAACACCCTTTTATGATAAAAACTCTCCAGAAAGTGGAAATAGAGAGAACCTACCTCAACATAATAAATGCCATATACAACAAACCCACAGTAAATCATTCTCAATGGTGAAAAACTGAAAGCTTTTCCGCTAAGATCAGGAACAAGACAAGGATGTCCACTCTCGCCAGTATTATTCAACAGAGTTTTGGAAGTCCTAGCCATGACAATCAGAGAAGAAAAAAAAATAAACAAATTGGAAAAGAAGAAGTAAAACTGTTACTGTTTGCAGATAACATGATACTATACATAGAAAATCCTAATGATGCCACCAGAAAACTACTAGAGCTAATCAATTAATTTGGTAAAGTTGCAGGTTACAAAATTAATGCACAGAAGTCTCTGGCATTCCTATATACTAACAATGAAAGATCAGAAAGAGAAATTAAGGAAACAATCCCATTCACCACTGCAACAAAAATAATAAAATACCTAGGAATAAACCTACCTAAGGAGGTAAAAGATCTGTACTCAGAGAACTATAAGACACTGATGAAAGAAATCAAAGATGACACAAACAGATGGAGAGATATACCATGTTCTTGGATTCGAAGAATCAATATTGTGAAAATGACTATACTACCCAAAGCAATCTACAGATTCAATGCAATCCCTATCAAATTACCAATGGCATTTTTTACAGAACAAGAACAAAACAATCTTAACATTTGTATGGTGCCACAGAAGACCCCGAATAGCCAAAGCAATCTTGAGGGAAAAAAACAGAACTGGAGGAATCAGACTGCCTGACTTCAGACTATACTACATAGCTACAGTAATCAAGACAATATGGTGCTGGCACAAAAACAGAAATATAGGCCAATGGAAGAGGATAGAAAGCCCAGAGGTAAATCCACACACTTAATCAACTAATCTATGACAAAGGAAGCAAGGATATACAATGGAGAAAAGACAGCCTCTTCAATACGTGGTGCTGGGAAAACTGGACAGCTACATGTAAAAGAATGAAATTAGAACACTCCCTAACACCGTACACAAAAATAAACTCAAAATGGATTAAAGACCTCAATGTAAGATGGGACACTATAAAACTCTTAGAGGAAAACATAGGAAGAACATTCTTTGACGTAAATCACAGCAAGATCTTTTTTGACCCACCTCCTAGAGTAATGGAAATAAACAGAAAAATAAACAAATGAGACCTAATGAAACAAAGCTTTTGCATAGTACAGGAATCTATAAACAAGATGAAAAGACAAGCATCAGAATGGAAGAAAATATTTGCAAACAAATCAAAGGACAAAGGATTGATCTCCAAAATATATAAACAGCTCATGCAGCTCAATATTAAAAAAATAAACAACCTAATCCAAAAATGGGCAGAAAAGCTAAATAGACATTTCTCTAAAGAAGATATACAGATTGCCAACAAACACATGAAAGGATGCTCAACATCACTAATCATTAGAGAAATGCAAATCAAAACTACAATGAGGTATCACCTCACACTGGCTAAAATGGTGATCATCAGGAAATCTACAAACAGCAAATGCTGGAGAGGGCATGGACAAAAGGGAACCCTCTTGCACTGTTGGTAGGAATGTTAATTGATACAGCCACTATGGAGAAAAGTATGGAGGTTCCTTAAAAAACTAAAAATAGAATTACCATATGACCTAGCAATCCCACTACTGGGCATATACCCAGAGGAAACCATAATTCAAAAAGACACATGCATCCCAATGTTCATTTCAGCACTCTTTACAATAGCCAGGTCATGGAAGCAATCTAAATGCCCATCTACAGACAATTGGATAAAGAAGATGTGGTACATATATACAATGGAATATTACTCAGCCATAAAAAGGAACGGAATTGGGTCATTTGTAGAGACGTGGATGGACCTAGAGACTGTCATACAGAGTGAAGTAAGTCAGAAAGAGGAAAACAAATATCGTATATTAACACATATATGTGGAATCTAGAAAAATGGTACAGACGAACCAGTTTGCAAGGCAGAAATACAGACACAGATGTAGAGAACAAATGTATGGACAAGAAGGGAGGAAAGCGGGGCGGGTGGGTAGTGATGGAGACTGGGATTGACATATATACACTAATATGTTTGAAACAGATAACTAATAAGACCCTGCTTTATAAAACAATAAAATTAAAATTAAAAAAAAAAAGGCCTATGGCATGCCCAACCATAGTGAAAGGAGATGAACAGTGATAAGCATAAGCTGTCAGATGAACAGCTCTCCTCTAGGTGTTCAAAATACTAAAGAGGCATTTGTGCTACTCTTGGGGAGACTCCCGACAGACTCAGTATGCCTGTAGAGCAGCATGCCATCTTTTTAAAAGAAGTAGGAAGAGAAATAGACTACAGATTGAACTTTTTTAATGAAAAAACAAAAAAACTGAAAAAAATTTAAATTACCAGATCAGATCATATTTTAAACTGGATAGAATGAAAAGTTAATTTAATTTTTTTTCCTTAATTAATATATGTTTAATGAAATTCTAATCAGAAACTCAATAGCTTTTTCTAATTGGAAAAAATAATCTTCAAGTTAGTATTTTTTTAAAAAACATTACTATTACCAAAGAGTAGCCAAGAAAAGGACCACAATGATATACCACATATTTGAAAATATTATAATTAAACATTGTATTTGTATAAGACAAATACAAATAGACCAGTGGAGTGACATAGAGTCCAGAAACAGCATCCAGTATACATGAGAATAGATGATCCTTATGGTAGTTCAATTACATAAGAAAATGATAAGTTATTTAATAAATAGCATATTTAATAAATACATTTGGAAGACAATACAAGTGGACCTCCGTCTTTTAATATTTACCACATTGTTAAACTCAAAATTATTTATCATCTTGAATGTACAATAAAATAATAAATGCATACACATACATATATATATACTTTCCAGGAGAATTCATGTTAAAAACTGGAGCCTTCTAATCTAGGACACTTTATTGCTTCCCTTCTCTATTTTTCTCTGGCAATCACTTCAGTTCTTCCCATTCTCTTTTATCCTTCTCAGGACCACCAGATTGTACTTCCAAAAGCATCCTGTTTCATTCAACTGCTTAGAAATTCTTACAATTTTTCTCTTTTCTTCCGTCAGAGGCTTTGCCTATCATTTTTCTTATTCATGCAAATTTTCTCTTGGATTTTTTAATTGAAAGAAAAGTATTTGGTATCTTAATCTGTTTAATTGGTCTACACATTGATTCTGCTAAATTAGAAAATGTCCATGGTAAACTGGCTTCAGTACTGGCTAACCTGGCAGAACGGCCTGTGGGAAATTACATTGATTGAAAAGTTTACTTTTTTTCCCCTCTTACCAGATTTTCCCTCTTACCAAGTTCAAACAAAATAAAAATGGGAATTTAAAATTGAAATTTTATTAAAACTTAAAATTTGGGGCTTCCCTGGTGGCACAGTGGTTGAGAGTCCGCCTGCCGATGCAGGGGACATGGGTTCGTGCCCCAGTCCGGGAGGATCCCACATGCCACGGAGCGGCTGGGCCCATGAGCCATGGCCGCTGAGCCTGCGCGTCCGGAGCCTGTGCTCCGCAACGGGAGAGGCCACAACAGAGAGAGGGCCGCGTACCGCAAAAAAAAAAAAAAAAAAAAAACTTAAAATTTGTTTAGATGATACTCAAGATGGCGAGGGAGTGGGAGAACGTGGAGTTCATCTCTCCCCACAAAGGCACCAAGAATACATCTAAAAATGGAACAATTCTCACAGAGCACCTGTTGAACACTAGCAGAGGACCTTGGACACCTAAAAGGACATGAAAGATCCCCACATAACTGGGCAGAACAAAAGAAAGAAGAAAGGAAGAGGAGAAGTGGGACAGGACCTGCACCCCTGGCAGGGAGGTTAAGTTGAGGAGAGGTTCCTGCATCTGGGGAAGCCCCCTAACTAGGGAGGAGGTCAGCTGGGACAGAAGGGGAGCCTCGGGGGCTTAGAGGAGAGCCCAGCAACCGGCCTGTGGCAGGCAGGACAGAGTGAGACCTACAGGGATGGTCCATGCCACAGCCCAGGCTGAGGCGGGTGTCCACCAGTGCACACGGGGGAATGTGGAGTTTGGAGAGCAGATCCAGAGAGCGGACTGCTGTTGGCTGTGAGGAGACAGCCTGGGGGGACGGGAGTGGGGAGCTCCACAACCCAGAATGCTCGTGGAGGAAGCCCTGGCCACCACAGAAGCGAAGTGCCATTGTTGAGTGACGCGCAGAGGGCACGGCCGCCATTTCAGCCTCTCTCCTCACGCGCTGGCCCCCGCCTCCATGGGCACTAGGGAGGGACCCCTCCAGAGCCAGCTCGAATGCCCCCACCATTGCCTCCTCCGTCCCCCACCCCGGCCCGGGCAAACTACTCGCTGTCTCGGCTCCCTCCTGCCTGACGGGATCGTGCATTCCAATTGCTACCCCAGCGCCCTCCTCACCTGGGCAGCCCACGCACCCCACTCTCCGCCTCGGCTCCTTCCTGCCTGATGGGCTCGTGCATCTGGATTGCCACACAGCACCCTACCTCCTGGGCGGCCTGATCACCACCTTAGCCCCCTCTCTCCTGATGGGATCGCATGCTCCAGCAACCTCTGGAACAGACTCTGGTGGGAGGAACACATGCAGAGCGGGGGATGAAACCATAGCTGAGCCCCAGGGGCTGTGTGACTAAGGAAGAGCTGAAATCTCCTCCTGGCTGCATGAACCATGGAGTTACACCTCCGCTGATGGCTTCCTAAATTCAGCACCTCCGGAACATCAGAACAGATAACAAGTGCTCCTGCAGCTGAGAAGGGTCTGGCTTTAGCAGATGTGGGCTATGTGGGTGCGTACACACAGGAGTTGGGACAGACCAGAGTCTGAGCTGCTTCCATAGCTCCCACAGCGGGTCCAGGTGCACAACTACTGCAGTCCTGGGACCTGATCTCAGTGGATCTGCACCAGTGGCCTGGTGAAAACAATGCCTAAGAGCGACCAAGGCCAATTGCCA
Source organism: Delphinapterus leucas (assembly GCF_059928025.1). Taxonomy (NCBI): domain Eukaryota; kingdom Metazoa; phylum Chordata; class Mammalia; order Artiodactyla; family Monodontidae; genus Delphinapterus; species Delphinapterus leucas. The sequence goes on along the minus strand of NC_143137.1, from coordinate 64,346,531 downwards.
GGATACCCACAGTTAAGGTGGGACGGAGAGCAGTTCCAACAAGTGTACTTTGCAAGCCCACACAATGGGTGAAAGGGGACACAACAGAGCACATTCACAGGTGAACAGCTCCAGAGGAGGAATACTCAGTGGCTTCCCTCCCAGTGGAAATGCCCCAATCCTGCCTGCCTCCCACTGCAGATCAGAAACACAGCTAAGAAACAGATCTGGGGGCCTCTACTCCAACAACTAGGGAGCAGGTCCTGCCCCTGACAGGACAGTGACAACCACAGAGCAAAGGGGAGGCCCCACTCAATATCCAGGGCAGGTTCTGGTCACCACAACACCAGCCAAACCCCTTATCAAGGGGATAATGACATAAGCCTCCAGACCAACTTCACCCACCAGGGGGCAGACACCAGAAGCAAGAGGAACTAGAGTCCTGCAGCCTGTGGAAAGGAGACCACAAACACATAGAGGGAACCTACCTCAACATAATAAAGACCATATATGACCAACCCACAGCAAAAATCATTCTCCATTCTCAATGGTGAAAAACTGAAGGCATTTTCTCTAAGATCAAGAACAAGACAAGGATGTCCACTCTTGCCACTTTTAACCAACAGTTTTGAAAGTCCTAGCCACGGCAATCAGAGAAGAGAAAGAAATAAAAGGAATCCAAATTGGAAAAGAAGTAAAACTGTCACTCTTTGGAGATGACATGATACTATACATAGAAAATCCTAAAGATGCTACCAGAAAACTACTCGAGCTCATCAGTGAATCAGGTAAGGTTTCAGGATACAAAATTAATACACAGAAATCTCTGGCATTGCTATACACTAACAATGAAAGATCAGAAAGAGAAATTAAGGAAACAATCCCATTTACCATCACTTCAAAAAGAATGAAATACCTAGGAATAAACCTGCCTAAGGAAGTAAAAGACCTGTACTCAGAAAACTATAAGACACTGACAAAAGAAATCAAAGATGACACAAACAAATAGTGAGACATACCATGTTCTTGGATTGGAAGAATCAATATTGTGAAAATTACTCTACTACCCAAAGCAATCTACAGATTCAATGCAATCCCCATGAAATTAACAATGGCATTTTTTGCAGAATTAGAACAAACAACTTTACAATTTGATCCTCAATAGATAAGGCAAGCTTGAGAAAGAAAAACATAGCTGGAGGAACCAAAACAGTAATCAAAGCTACAGTAATCAAAAGAGCACGGTACTGGCACAAAAACAGAAATATAGATCAACGGAACAGGAAGAGAAAGCTCAGAGATAAACCCACGCACCTATGGTCACCTAATCTATGACAAAGGAGGCAAGAATATACGAAGGAGAAAAGACAGTCTCTTTAATCAGTGGTGCTGGGCAAACTGGACAGCTGCCTGTAAATGAATGAAATTAGAACACTCCCTAACACCATACACAAAAATAAACTCAAAATGGATTAAAGACCTAAATGTAAGGCTGGATCCTATAAAACTCATGGAGGAAAACATAAGCAGAACACTCTGTGACATAAATCACAGCAAGATCTTTTTCAATCCACCTCCTAGAATAATGAAAATAAAAACAAAAACAAACAAATGGGACCTAACTAAAAAAAAGCCTTTGCACAGCAAAGGAAACCATGAACAAAATGAAAAGACAACCCTCAGAATGGGAGAAAATATTTGCAAACAAAGCAACCAACAAGGGATTAATTTCCAAAATATACAAAGAGCTCATGCAGCTCAATATCAAAATACAAACAACCAGAACTTCCCTGGTGGTCCAGTGGGTAAGACTCCACACTCCCAATGCAGGGGGACTGGCTTTGATCCCTGGTGGGGGAACTAGATCCCACATGCATGCCACAACTAAGAAGCCCACATGCCGCAGCTAAAGATCCCACATGCCACAACGAAGATCCTGCATGCCATAATGAAGACCCAGCGTAACCAAAATAAATAAATAGATAGATATTAAAAAAAACAAATAACCCAACCAAAAAATGGGCAAAAGATCTAAATAGACATTTCTCCAAAGATGACATACAGATGGCCAAAAAGCACATACAAAAATGCTCAACATCACTAATTATTACAGAAATGCAAATCAAACTGTAATGAGGTATCAGCTCACAATGGTCAGAATGGTCATCATCAAAAAATCTACAAACAAATGCTGGAGAGGGTGTGGAGAGAAGGGAACCCTCCTACACTGTTAGTGGAAATGTAAATTGGTGCAGCCACAATTGAGAACAGTATGGAAGTTCCTTAAAAAAACTAAGAATAGAGCTACCATATGATCCAGCAATCCCACTCCTGGGCATATATCCAGAGAAAACCATAATTTGAAAAGATACATGCACCCCAATGTTCATTGCAGCACTATTTACAATAGCCAGGACATGGAAGCAACCTAAATGTCCATCAACAGAGGAATGGATAAAGATGTGGTACATACATATGATGGAATATTACTCAGTCATAACAAAAGAACAAAATGATGCCTTTCGCAACAACATGGATGGACCTAGAGTCTGTCATACTGAGTGAAGTCAGACAGAGAAAGACAAATATCGTATGATATCACTTACATGTAGAATCCAAAAGAAAAAGGGTACAAACGAACTTATCTACAAAACAAAAATACAGTTACAGATGTAGAAAACAAATTTGGGTTACCAGGGGGTAAGTTGCGGGAGGGAAAAATTGAGAGATTGGGAATGACATACACACACTACTATATATAAAATAGATAACCAACAAGGACCTACTGTATAGCACAGGGAAGTCTATTCAATACTCTGTAATGCCTTATATGGGAAAAAAATCTTAAAAAACAGTGGATATATGTATATGTATAACTGATTTACTTTGCTGTACACCTGAAACTAACATAACATTGTAAATCAACAATATCCAATAAAAATTATAAAAAATAAAATTTTAAAAAATTTGTTTAATAATTGTTAAAATTTGTTACATCACCACACTGAAATAAAAGTTAGGCTTCACTGATCAACCGGAGTGCTCCCTATACTTCTATATTTTAAGACTTGGTTCTCTTTAGGCCTTGATTGGCAGACTTAATATTAAACCATAGTGATCAGTTGTAAGAGGTTTTGCCTTTGTCAAATTTTCTCATAAAGGTGTACTTGTAAAGAACTAGGAGTCTGTAACAATACCACCTAGATTAAAATCTCAGCTCTATGCTTTCAAGCTGTGTGACCTTGAGGAAATTAATTAACTTTTATGTGTTTCCATTTTTCTTGGTTTTTAAAATCTGGATAAAATTAGTATCTTCTACTTGGTAAATATGGCTGCAAGTTCTTTGTTACCTCTGCTACATCTCACTGTTTTGAACTGGGCAGACGTTGTGACTGCTTGATCAACAAAATATTGTAGAAATGATGCTGTGCTTAAGACTGATAGCTTCCTCTTCCCCTCTCTTAGAACATTTGTTCTTGGAACCCAGCCACCATGCTGTGAAAGAGCTCAATTAGCTCCGTGGAGTGGCCACTCTAGAAAGGTATCAAGTCTCCAACCAACAACCAACACTGGTTGGACCCCTAGCCATTAGCCAGCACCAATATAACAGACAAGATGAGTGAGTTATCTTAAAGGAAACCTCACCTGTCATTACGCTGCAGAGATGAGCTAACCCCACCAAACTATGCCCACATCACAGGTTTGTGAGCCGAATATATTATTGTTATTTTAGGCCACTAATTTGTGTATGATTTGTTACTCAGAAATAGAAAACAGAACTTGGTCCCTGGAAGTTACGAAAGCCTAAAACATGTGACACTGGCTTTGCCACCAGGGAGCAGGTAGAAGCCGGAGGCCCTCCAAAGGATTGCTTTTGAAAGCTGAAAGGGCCTGTTGACCTAAAACAAATAGACTGCCAGCTATTCCTCTAGCAATGATGGGTTTATTCAGGATCAGGAGAGAATTGAAATTCAGGGTTTCCAACCATGGCAAGGCACATGCAAGTCCCCACAGAGCAAGGGAAGGAGAGCGTTTTTATTGAGGGGGAGAAGGAAGTTCGAGGGCTATAGTAAAGAAAGAGTCCAAAGCTTTTCACTGGCTGAGTCCCTGCCAGGAAAGAAAGCAGGTCTTTCTTCTCATCAGCTTTGCTATTGTCTCAGGGCTTGAGGCCTCCCTTTCTGGTCTTCCAACTCTATTTAATTGAGGTTTCTGTTTATTAATTGTTTACAGGCCTTTCCTAACTTAGGGCAATTGTGGAGTTTGGAAGTCGTGTAAGAACAATTATTCACTCCCAAGTTTTTGAAGCATAAAAGTTTTAAAGTATAATTGAAGAAAGAAAAAAAAAGATCAATTGGACTAGAATATAATTAGTTGCTTTGGATTCAATTTAAAGGGTTATAAAATAAGATCTATCAAGAAAGTCTTAAAGTTCTAGAGATTAATTAATACTGGAATAGAAGTAGCTGGGAAGATTCACAAAATAACACTCCGTATATCACCTAGAGTTTTTCTCTACTGACAGGACAATAAATCATGTGCTTAAACAACGGCAGGAAGGAGACGGGCTAAATTTAAAACACACTTGGCAGAAGAGTTAAGCCTGTAAATTCTGAAAAGGTCTAAATCAGTCATGTTTGCTCTGGACGAAACGCTGACAAGAAGCCCAGAGATGGACTAGCTGGCCTCCTCAGTATTCATTTGCATGCTTTCAGCTGCAAGAACCCCAACTCAAAGTGCTGAATCAGTGAGGCCATGTATAATCATCTTACACAGCAGGAGGCCACAGCCAACCACTGCAGGACTGATTGGATCCCCGGCTCTGCTACGTCATCAAGGATTCAGGTTCTCCTACCACTTGGTACTCTTAGTATCACTCATATATAATCAGTGAGAATTCGCTCACCTAACTACACCCAGCTGCAAAGGAGGCTGGCCAATATAGTCTCAGGTTGGTCAGCCATGCCTCAGAAAGACGGGGGATAACCACAGCCTGACCCTCGCTCCTGTTAGCCAGAGCTCAAAACGAGGCAGTGGAGACTGCCAAGTGAATCCTGTGCCCCGAAAGATAGAAACAAAACCTCTGGAATGACCTTTTGGGCAGGTGTAGTCAGTAAGGATAAGAACATAGGACCAGTGCCCAGCTAGGAATCCCTTATATGGTAGTAGGTAGCCGATAAATGCCAATGTGGCATATTCTCAGCCCAGTGATACTGAAACAGGAGGGAAGGGGGCAGGGCACAACCTTTAAAAGAATGACATAGCCGTTGAGGACATAGCATAAACTTGTTAGAAACAACTAGGCCCAAGATGGCAGACGATTCGACCTCCAGTAGACCTTGAGCCTCATTATACACTCATTGTAATACACTAGCATATGCTAAGTAATACACCCACAGGTGTCATGACAGTTCCATCAAAGGCCAAAAAGTGGGTGGTGGCCCAAATCCTGGAAATCCCCGCCCCTTCTCCAAAGGAGTTGGAATAATCCTTCCACTTGTTAGCCTATGAAACTACCCAGCCCATAAAAACTAACCACCGCATATTTCAGGGCCGTTCTCACCTTTTGAGACAGATTGTATTCTGTCTTTGGAATGTGTGTATCTCTAAATAAATCCAATTCTTACCTATCACTTTGTCTCTCACTGATTTATTTCTGTGATGACGAGACATAAAGAACCTGGGTTTCATTAAGATCTGAAAACAGGTGTGTGATTTCAATTAAGTGTGGGTTTGAGTCCCAATCTGAGTTTTGGCTGGGTTCAAATCCCATCTGAGTTGTGCGGTTTCGGCATAATGGCAGTCTGCTCCTGCCCAGAGCTGCCCTGACCTAAAGGATTCCCCATTCCACATGGGTCACACCGACCAAACTTTAGGTGGATTTTGTTGAAGAACCAGAGAGGTAACAAGGAGCTGTGTCCACTTCTTTCTTTTCCTTACCTAGTCTTTTGCACGGCTTGGGGTTGAACCTGAAGTAGAAACAACCTAAGCTGAGAGAGAATGGCCATTCTTAAAGCCCAGACTGGCCTTGGTGGCCTGGCCTCTCTCACCAGCACAACGCTCTTCATCCATCTAAGAGTAGGTTTCACTCGTACTCAACGTGGAGCAAAATGACAGACGGCATTTCGTGAAGAAGAATGGGAAATCAGGTAATATCTAACACCTGCAAGAAATCTTCACACCTGCAAGAAGTCTTCACCCCCTTGCTTCTGAATGAGCTAGCTTGCTTTCTCAGAGCAACTACAGGCAAAGCTGCTACTTTGCATTCCAACATCAAATAAAGCCTGTTTTGGATTATTTTACATATGGGATTATCTGTACTGTTGCTCCTCTCTGAATCGATGGTTGAGTGCAAAGTGTCTAATGCAAGATGTTATCTCCAGCCAGAAATTTTAACTACCATGAATCCAACGTCTGTTTTCCAAAAGAAATTCTTTAATGTTATGCTTTAAATTTTCTACAGAAAAATTAGGGCCGTATATCCACTTATCTCATCACAACCATGCCCCCAAAGAGCTGTATCTAGCACTGCCTAATTGTTAACTTCTGAGCCTGGTTATTAGGCTCAGAATAAAGGCAACAGGATTGAAAGTCTTGCAGATTACACACACATTTACAATTATAACTTCGTTAGAATCCCAAGAAACAAAGTTGATCATGCTGTAACACACACGTATTCACACACTGACACACTCACACACACATTTCCATAGACGTCTCATCTTTAGACAGATTGACGTCAAATGTCTTTTAAGACTCTGGCAAACCCCTGAGGGTTTTAATGCTCAAGTATGTGATAGATAATATCAGACAACCCACTGAACTTCAGATCCCTGAATACACAGAAATCAGATGGCAGGGCAGCTGCACTGTAAAACTCCAGGGAAAATCATGTACATCATAGACCAGAACTGTTCAGAGCAAATCCTACACAGCCGTACAAGGCAGCCCAGCAGGTGTTTTTCTTGCTGCCTCTAAACATACAGCTCTACATGACACAAGGATCTCCTATTGCTGCTCTTGTAGACGACAGCTTGCCAGTGTAAAAGGCAGGCTCTCCAACTTCCACATGCCATCACTTTACCTTCCACGCCCAAATAAACATGCCTGAGCTACCACTAACGTGTCAGGTATCAAGTCCCCCTCACCATGAACTCCAGCTACTTCTAAGGCCCCCAGGATGCTGTCTCACATGCTTTAGCAACAGGTCCCTTGCATTCTTTAGCTCCAGCTTCTTCATCACACCGCTTTGCTGCTGCCTCCTCAGCTTATGACCGCTGCAACTTTGGGTTAGACAATGTGAACCTGGGGCTGAGAAGTACCTCTGAACTGCCCCTGCATTGCTTCACCCATGAGATGGAAGACAAGGTCAACATCAGGGTAGTCATGTCCAGACTCCCTTCTACATCTGTCTCTTGGTTGAAGAGTCTGAAGCAGGAGATAGGCTTATGTCATCACACAACAGGAAACTGAAGAAGGGAACATAATTCAGTTCTCTAATTTGGGTGCTGAAATCAAGGTAGCACCAGTCATTCTCCTACTGCATTTGCCTCGGTAATGTTACATCACACAAGCAATGGTTCCTGTGCTTCATATCTGGAGGATTCTGGACACTCGCCCTGGCAGATAAGTGACTCCAAGGAGAGTCGTGAGAGCTAGTGCAGCAGTGCCTGATTGGTAAAGGGACTTGGTGCTTCTGCAGCAGCCAGACAGCATTTCATGATGTTAGGAGAAGCCACCAAACACTAAGTGACTCCTTCTTTGAATGCTGGTAACACCTAAGCTCCTGGGAAGAGGAGATTATGCTAACCTCTGTGACTCCACCCCAGAGGCAGAATTTCAATTAATTCTCTGCAGTAGAAGAGACCAATCCATAAGTTTCACCAAGACCCTATGGAAGGATCTGGGGCAAAGGGAGGAAAGGGAAGTGTTTAGGAGGAACATGATTTATGGCTCTACGTATACACATAGGGCCTAAGTCTAGCTGTATCCTCTGGGTTCCTTGCTAGAGTCACCTGTCCTAGCCCATGGCTCTAGGACAACTTGAGGCATTTCTATCAGGCTAAACACCACACAGACCCTTGATAACTGTCAGTGTTACTTCTTTCATTTCGCAAGCTCATTCTCGGGTCCAAAGCCCACCTCCAGAGCCCTCATTCTCTGATAATCAACTGGAGAAGAACACACTGCTTTCAGGGGAAACTCCACAAGATTAGACTGTGTTTGACATCAGAGCATTTTCCAGATATGGTAGGATTACAGACAACTTTGATTTTCTTATTTATACCTTTTTATTTCCTGAAACGTTCATGGAGAATAAATATTTTCATAACAAGAAAATATAATAAACCATTTTCATTAAAAAAAAAACAAAAAACAATAAGCCAACGTCTGAGTAATGTTTGTTCAGGGAGCCTACTTTTCTCCAACAAAAATCAAATGTTCCTTCAAAAAGATTCAGTTCAATTAAACAAAACTTGAAACTTCGCCAGTAATTAAGATATCACAAATCTACATAAAACAATGTAATGCAAGAGAATGTTGCCTTTAATCTAGTAAAACAGATACACTTCTACTTGAGGAAGATGTTCTGAATTGAAGGGGAAAAAAAACTAAGAAAAATTCCCACTATTTTACTTCCCTATTTCTGTAGTGACAATTACCGCAGATTTAGTGGCTTAGAACAACACAAACTTATTCTCCTACAGTACTGGAGGCCAGAAATCTAAAATCAAGATGTTAGCAGGTCTGCATTTCTTCTGGAGATTTCAGGGGAGAATCTCTTCTCACCTCTTTCGACCTCTAGAGGCCACTTGCATTCCTTTCTTGGCTCACTCCAACCTCGTGTCACTCCAAGCTTTTGCTTTCATCTTCACATCTCCTACTGTTAACTCTGACCCTCCCACCTCTCTCTTATAAGGACCCTTGTGTTTATATTGGGCCAACCCGGTTAATCCAGGATAAACTTCCCATCTCAAGATCCTTAACTTAATCACACCTGCAAAATCCCCTTTTCCACATAAAGCCATATCTTCACAGATTCAAGGGGTTAGGACCTGGATATCTTTGGGGAAGCCATTATCCAGCCTACCACACCCACCTTATATTTAAAATGTTATTAAGTAGCTCCCCAGATGTTACCAATATATCCAAAATTCCAGAATGGAAAATTCTACTGTAATTTTTTTTTTAAAAAAAAGAACTGTCAGGGCTTCCCTGGTGGCGCAGTGGTGGAGAGTCCGCCTGCCGATGCAGGGGACACGGGTTCGTGCCCCGGTCCGGGAAGATCCCGCATGCCGCGGAGCAGCTGGGCCCGTGAGCCACGGCCGCTGGGACTGCGCGTCCGGAGCCTGTGCTCCGCAACGGGAGAGGCCACGACGGTGAGAGGCCCGCGTAGGGCAAAAAAAAAAAAAAAAAAAAAGAACTGTCAAGTCTCTTGACTTTTATATCTCACATTTTTAGAAAATTGGCTGGATGATCTCAGATTTGAAGCCTGTTAAACTCAAGTCTTTTCACGTGCAGACATAAAAAAAATAGTTGTAACTATGTTTATGATCAATTTTTGGAAATGTAACAATTCCCAGTTATTTCCTCATAGGAATCTTTAGTCCAGACATTTTATAATACCTTCAGTGAATATTTGGAGCTGTTTGTTTCCTAGAAGGAAAAAAGAAAGCAAAGGAGAAAATAAAAGAAATCCCTGCAGTTTGACAGAGGTAAAGCACCAGAGTCTAGGTGAGAGTGCTGGTTTTGTCACTTATTAGCCATATGACTTTAAGCCAGTCACCTTACCATATCCCCCTGTATAAAACTGGGAATACTACTTCCTGCCTTGCCTACCTGACAGGTTGGGGCAAGGATAAAATGAAATAATTGCAAACATAGGCTATTATCATCATCCTACAGGGTGAAGCATTTAAACTGTTATCCCCTATTTTTAACTAGGATCACAAGGAGAAACACTTCAGCTTGGAGTTCATTGAGCTATTTCCCTGGAATTCAGACCATGGAGCGTTCAATCTGAAATTCCTTCTATCTTCACATAAAGCCTCACAGGAAAAGAAAAAAAAAAAGGATCATCTTAAAAGAAGTATGTCTGTGGCATCTATGAACTCGATATATTTAGTGAGGAGAACTTAGCATTATTTCTTCCACCTCCAAAAAGTTTTTGTCAAGTTTTCACAGAACAATGGAAAGTCACCAAACAAACAAACAAACAACAAAAAAACAAAAACTTGTCTTCCATGTCAGGATGGCCTGAAACATATATCTTGAGTTCCCTCTTGTTCTCTGGGATAAAACCACTGCATTGCAAAATGTTTTCGCTCATACAATAAAAATCAATTGGCTTCAACAATCTTAAACCTAGTTGCCCACGTTTCCACAAATTATGGTGTGAACATAAAACTTCAAGAGCTTCTTTAATGAGTCACAATCATAACTGGTATTTCCTTCCCCCAAATTTTTGTGTAGACATGCTCCAAATTTCATCCCTTTAAGACCTAGATGATTCAGCATTTATTTCCAGAAGAGCTGCTGAGAGGCTGGCAGTCAAATGCAGGATAGCTTTGCGTACCTTAAAGAAAACCTGCTTCAACCTTCTACTTAATATTAGAGCCATCACATTTCTCTTTGACAAGATTGTCTGCATAAAGGTTTCTTGAGAAAGCCAGGGGATTAATTTACTTCTGTCATTGTGATTGACTACAGAGCAGCTGTCAGGCAACTGAATCATCTCCAATCTCCATCACAAATTACTCTAAATGGTTTTTTTAAGATAAACTTGCCAAGGCTGTTATGCCTAGCAGCTCTGACTGGAAAATGTGCAATTGATTTAAATGAAAAACAAGAGGATCTGTTTGGGGTCTTCATAATAAAACTGCCATGGTGCCTTTGTTGATGCTCAAGAAGCCACAGATGTATCATGTACATCTGGAAAATAAGGAACCTTTTCTATGCACACTTCTATATAGTTCATAATTTGGCAGCATAAAATTGAGCTTGTCTAAAGCAACACACTGCAAAAGAAGGTTACCATGAGATTTTAGAAAATGTTAATAAAAAATAATAGGTAATATTATGAATCTTTGTTTCCATCAATTGTTCTTAATGCAGATGAACCCCAAAGGAGAGTAATGTATTTCTCTCCTCCACTTCTTCAGAGAGGTAAGTTGTGTTCTTGCAGTAAGGAAATAAGCACGTTAACCACGGTGGACAAAACACTGCCTAGATCATGAGAAGGTTGTGTAATAAGTAATTTAAATTAAGGACAAAAGGCATAGGTTTTGAAGGAGAAAAACACCCATGAGAAAAATCTGTTTATATTGGTTTTTGCTTTTTATTTTTAATTTATGTAGCTGTGGATGTTTCCTTAAAGTGGTTTTTCATTGTTGATTATAAAAAGATCTTGGGTATCTTACCTGTTACGATTGACAGTGCAAATGAAGACTAAGAATGTCCTGAATAGCTGAGAGGGGATGTGAGCTAGAAGTAACCCAGGCCCTTAGTGCAGAGAGGACTTTGTATGCTACCAGAGAACAAGAGGACCTCTTGACAAAGTAGCTATCAGAAGGGTACTGAAAGCAGAGAAAATTGGTAAGGAAAGATACAATTCATTGTAAGAGTTATTGAGTATTATTCTTTACCAAGCATTGCAGTAGGTGCTGGAGATATACTAAATAAGGCAAGGTCTCTCTCTCCAAAGAGCTCAGGGGAAGAAATAAAGTTAACTTAGCATACCAAAACTCTTGGAACTCAGCTGAAGTGGAGCTTTAGAGGAAACACTGTGGTGTAAATGCTAATATTAGGAAATAAGAAAGGTTATAAATAATGATCTAAACTACAACCATAGAAGCTAAAAAGAATAAGAGAGTAAACTAAATACCAAGTAGAAAGAAAAATAGAGCAGAAATCAGTAATAGAAAACAGACAAGCAACAGAGAGAAATCAGTATATTCAAAAGCAAATTATTTTAAAAGATCAATAAGATTAATTAAAGACTGGCCCAAATAATCAAAAAAAAATTTTTAAAGGAAAATATAAATTATCCATGTCACAGGTGAAAGAGGAAACCTACGACAGAGCCTCTAGACATTAAAATAATCAAGAGGATATTATAACAACATTATACCAACAAATTCAGCGACCCTGAATGACACAAAATGAGCAAATCAAATTTTTCAAAGTAAAAGAAATTTGAACCTAGCCTTTCATATCCAGCCAAATTTTCACTCTGAGAGAGTAATAAAAAATAAGAAAGCATCTCAGGCACAAAGGTCCTCAGAGGTTTTCTCACACAATGACTCCCATCTGAAACAATTCTGATTTCCTAACTATGACTCAAAATCCAGAACCATAAAGAAGATGTGGCACATATATACAATGGAATATTACTCAGCCATAAAAAGAAACGAAACTGAGTTATTTGTAGTGAGGTTGATGGACCTAGAGACTGTCATACAGGGTGAAGTAAGTCAGAAAGAGAAAAACAAATACCGTATGCTAACACATATATATGGAATCTAAAAACAAAAAAAATGGTCATGAAGAACATAGGGGCAAGACGGGAATAAAGATGCAGACCTACTAGAGAATGGACTTGAGGATACGGAGAGGGGGAAGGGTAAGCTGGGGCAAAGTGAGAGAGTGGCATGGACACATATACACTACCAAATGCAAAATAGATAGCTAGTGAGAAGCAGCTGCATAGCACAGGGAGATCAGCTCCGTGCTTTGTGACCACCTAGAGAGGTGGGATAGGGAGGGAGATGCAAAAGGGAAGAGATATGGGGACATATGTATATGTATAACTGATTCACTTTGTTATAAAGCAGAAACTAACACACCATTGTAAAGCAATTATACTCCAATAAAGATGTTAAAAATAAATAAATAAATAATAAAATCCAGAACCAATAAGGACAAAGACGTATGTGTTTCATGACATTAAAGTACAAACTGCATGGCAAAAACCACTAAAACTGAAAAGATAAATGAGAAAAATATTTGCAACTTATAGTACAAAGGATTATTATGGTTAGTATATGAGGATCTTCTAAATGTTGGGGGAAAAAATAGAGAAATGCACAAAAGAAATGAAGAGACAGGTCAAAGAAAAATGGAAATGCCACTCAAATCTATGAAAACAACTCAATCTAGCTTACAATAAGAAGAGTGCAAGTTAAAACTACATTGAGATATAATTTCTCACCAAAAAAAAAAAGAATAATCAAGAGATATTATTCTCTTGATTATTATTGAACAATTATTGAACAACATTATACCAACAAATTCAACAACTTGGACAAAATGAATAAATTCCTTGAAGGACAAATATTATCAAAACTGACAGAAGAAGAAATAGGAAATCTAAATGTTCCCCGTATATATTAAGTAAATTGACTTTATAGTTTAAAACATTCCCACAAAGAAAATTTCAGGCCGAGATGGCTTCACCTGTGAATGCTATTAAATATTCAAGGAAGAAATATTAATAGTACCAATCTTACAGTAACTCTTTCAGAAAAAAAAAAATGATATGAAGTATCCAAATAATTTTACCAGACCAGCTTAAACTAATATGAAAACCTGAGAATAACAGTGAAAGTAAGGAAAGTTGAGGATCAATATCAATATCCCTCATGATACACATATAAATGCCCTTTTTAAAATTTGCAAATCAAACACAGAAATACATTAAAAAGATAATACATGATGACAAAAATCAGGTTTATCACAGGAATGTAAGGTGTTAAACAAGCAACGTTGGTTAATAATATTTGTTAATAATAAATGTAACTCACCAAATTAAACTAAAGAGGAAGATGTACAAGATCATCTCAAAAAATGCAGAAAAAATGTTAAAATTCAAAACCTGTTGTTGATAAAAACTCATTAAACCAAGAATACAAGGACAATTCCTCAAACTGATAAAGAACATCTATGAAAAGCCTACATTTAACATCATACTTAATGGTGACTAGTTTTCTCCTAAGATAAGGTACAACGCAAGGATATCTGGGTTCATCACTTCTATTCAACATTATACTGAATCTGGATGTTGCAATACAGCCAGAAAAAATAAAACACATAAAGATCAAAAAGGAAAACTGTCTCTACTTTCAGATGATACAATTGTTTACATAGAAATTCCCAGGGAATTTAGGAAAACAACAACAAAAATTAATAGATGAATTTAAAAGATCACAAAATACAAGGTTCATTATAAAATTTAATTGTATTTCTGTGTACAAGCAACTAACAGATGAAAAATAAAATTTAGAAAACTATCACTGATAATAGCATCAAAAAATAAAATACTTAGGGATAAATGTAATGAAAGATGTGCAAGATCTTTACACTGAAAACTTCAAAATATTGCTGAGAGAAATTTTAAATATTTCAAAATATGTGAAGAGATATACTATGTTTATGTATTAGGAAAAATCAATATTAGTTATTAAGATTTCAATTGTCTCCAAATTGATTTGCGACAGGAGGGAAAGGGGCAGGACACAAAGGCTAGATAGTGAAGAAGGGGCTCAGCTGTTGGAATGTGATAAAGACCAGCTGGAACCAGCTGAAACCAAGGTGGCTTTGAGAATAGTTCGGTCATTGACCTTTAGCTCATACCTTCATTGTAATACTAAATATCATTCCCCTTTATGCCATGACAGTTCTGAAACAGACCATAAAAGGCCAAAACGTGAGCAGTGACCCAGTCCCTGAGAAATCCCCACCTTTCCCCGCAACAGCAAGAATATTCCTCCCACTCGTTAGCATATGAAATTACTTAACCCCGTAAAAACTAAAGACCCCATGCCCTGGGGCCACTTTCAGTTTCTGAGAGGTTTTCCATTGTGCCTATGGACTATATATCCCTCTAAATAAACTTGCTTTCCCTTTACTCTGGCTAGCTCTTGAATTCTTCCCTGCCCAAAGCCAAGAACCCTCACTTGGCAGTCCATCCTAAGGACTCCTGTGGGTCCCAGGACTTGACACTTCCCTCTCCTGCAACAGATTTATAAGATCAATGCGGTATCAATTAAAGTCCCAGCAGGCTTTCTTGAAGATACTGACAAGCTGAATCTAAAACTTATATGGAAATGCAAAGAAACTAGAATCATCAAAACAATCCTGAAAAATACAAATTTCAAGACCCACACTTCACGATTTCAAAACTTACTATAAGAATTTCTATGTAAACTATCGTCTTCTCTGGAAAGAGACAGTTTTACTTCTTCTTTTCTGATCTTTATGTCACACAATTCTGTTTTCTAGAATATATAAATAACTGCTATAATTCAATATGAAAAAGAAAGCAATCCAAATAAGAGTAAATGGGCAATACGCAGGGATAAACCTTCACAAAGAAGATATAAAAATGCCAATGAGCACGTGAAAAGGCACTCAACATATTAGGGAAATGCAAATTAAAACCACAGTGAAATTCTATTACACATATACTAAAAGGCTAGAATTATACATTTGTTTAAAATTGATGGCCCCGAATATTGCTGAGGATGCAGAGCAACTGGAACTCACATGTACTGTTGATTAGATTGTAAAATGGTTGCTGGGTTGCACCCAGCAGGCCTGCCTGCAAGCTCTGTACCTGCCCAGGTTCAAGCCGGAAGGAAGAACGGGGAGTCAGTGGCGACAGAAACATCAACGGTTTAATGCATGGGGGATCTTACTTACATTTCTGAAGCAACGTCCTGAAGCAACACCCCACTGCGCGCGGAGGGCAGGCAGAACATGGCGGCAGTCCACGCTCCCCGGGGAGGGGGAGGTTACCACTTATAGGGGGAATTAGTGTCAGGTTGGCTCACTGGTTACCAGGGAAACTAGCAGAGGGGCACGCCCCTCACCACCCCCTTGATCAGCTAACAGGTGGAGATGTTCTGATTTAAAGGTTAGGCAAGTTTGTAGTTAGGTCAGTCATGCGAGTAGGGTGTAGGTGAAGCAGGCACTGGTGGAGCAGGGAATGTATAGAGAGCAAGAGAACAGCCAACTCGGTGGCTTGATCACACAGTGGTTCATGAACTTCGAAAACTGTTTGCGCTTTCTTATAATGTTATACATGTACCCTATGACCTGGCAATTCTTCCCCTAGGCGTTTACTCTGAGAAACAAAAATATATGCCCTCAAAAAGAATTATACAAGACTGTTCACGGTAGCTGTATTCATAACTGCCCCAAACTACAAACAACCCAAATGTCCATCAATAGGAGAAAGGATAAACAAACCCTGGTATATTCGTGCAAGAGAATGCTGCTTAAAATTTTTTTAAAAAAGCAATAATCTATTAATGCAGGCAGCAATGTGGATGAATCACAAAAACATTATTCTAAGCCAAAGAATCCAAACAGTATGATGTCATTTACATAAAATTCTAAGACAACTAATAATTCTGATAGAAATCAGTTTTTCCTCTGGGGGTTTGGGATTGTAGTTAATTGGGAAGGGGGCTAAGGGAGCTTGCTAGAGTAATGGAAAAGCACTCTTTCTTGGTAGCATTGTGGGTTACATGAAAACATGTATTTGCCAAACCTGATTTAACTTTATGTTTAAGATATGTGCTTTACTCTGTATGTAAATCTAGACAGGTCTCAGGCAAATGGTAAAATGTTAATATTTCTTAAATCTAACTGGTGTATATGTAAGTGACTGTTTCTTAACCTCTATTTTTCTGCAATTTGAAATAATACAGAACTTTCGAAAGTGAAAGAAACTAATATGTAATATTTTCAACAATGATTCTGAAAACTAGTTTTCTGGGCTCTCCTGACAGTCACAAGGGGGCGCCAGAGAACACTGGGTGCCTGAAGGTTGGTGGAGATTGAAGCAAGGACTGGGAAGGGGCGCTTCAGAAAAAAACACACTTTGCTACTTTATCTGTGTACAAGGGACAGGGAACTTTATATTCAGTTTTAGATCTTGTATGATGAACACAGACATTAATGTCTGCAGTGAACCCACAGCTTACTTAGCATTTTCTAAATCTCACAGTCAATAGTTGCAGGACAAATTAAACCTATTAAAGTCACTTGCTGAATCTCAGCTGGAAGGAGCGGCATCTTAGAAGAATTCAGTTCTAAATGCTATAGAAATAGTTCTCCTCAAATAAATACTGATTTTAAAAATAGTCAAGTGTGAATACGGTTTGAAATAAACCACAGCTGTACTATTTTTGCTTTACTGATAGATGTGCCTCCCCCCAATTATTTGGTAAAATAAAAGTTTGTAAATCAATCACTTTCTCTTCTCATCAAGGTTTTGTGGTCTCAAGTAAGGTATGAACTCATAAGTCATAAATAAATAAAATGTTCATTTCAGAGCTCTTATTTTCTCTAAACCGTCTTCATTATCTATAATTTCTAGCATTTGTAGTTTCTCTGCCCCAACAGAGATTTATAAACCATCATTTTGTGTACACTCTCTATGTAAACTCCCGGCCCTAAGGAGTCTCAGTTGATGGGACCAGGAGTGGTAAGCATACTCACCTGGATGGTCCCATAAGTGGTCCCAGTGTATTGGTCTGGGGGATGGGTGGAGCTAGAATTAGAAAGCAGTATTGATTCATTCTGTTGCTCTGGTGGCCGGAGCATTAATATATAAACTTGGAATTGTTGAAAGCGATGTTTTTGACCCTGTGGCCTGGGAAATGGGAAACAGAGAGAGCTAGTTGAGAGTGAGAGGGGAGAGTAAAGCAAGAGACAAGCAAGAAGGAAATCCTGAGGCAAAAGTTCTAGGTCCCTTGGTCCCTAAAGTTCAGCTGGAACTCTCCTAACTCTCCATTTACAATTACGCTAGTTCAAAGAGGCTGCTGTAATGGCAAATCCCAAATACCTAGACTTGCATTATTATTAGGGAGAAAATGTATATATCTCTGATCTCAAATTATCTGTGATTTCTAACATTTCAAATTCTGCTCCCTGAAAATTAACACTTGAATATAGTTATAAAGAACCCTGGTGGAAGAGTGTAAAATTATCATCCCTTAGATTATCCTTGATGCGATGAGGCTTCCGCTTGGACATGTTGAGTATTTTGTTTAAAGGAGATCAACTCTACATACCCAATAACATTCTAGAGCTCTTACTATGTAGCAGACCCTCTTCTAAATATGCTAGCTGGGTTATCTCAGTTTATCCTCACAACCACTCAGTGAAGTAGGGAGAATTATAACCACACCTAAGGATGAGAAAAGGGAGGCGCAGCAAGAGTTTAGTGACTTGGCCACGGGTAGTAATGGTGGATCAGGCACTCAAGCCAGGAGGTCTGACAAAGGCCTGGCTCTTAACCATTTTACCACTGTGTGGAGGTGCCATAAGTTATTGTTTCACTTCATATGCATTTAAACTTTAGATTATGGTGTTGTTATAGGAGAAACTGGAGGAGGGGAAGAAGAAAAAAAACAGAACAAAACATAATTGATGGGCATTACCTTCATTTGCCTTCATCTTGGATTAGAAGGTAAAACCACTAACGAGTGTGCAGAGCTGCAATGTCATTCAAGGTGCCTTCCTACCACCGAAGGGCAGAAAGTTCAGGTTATCAGATGGACCCCAGGGGAAGGGCACACTGTGGCTTGGAATGTCATACTCCTCAATTTCACTAACCTTTCACATCAATGAGTAGGGATTGGAGAAAATTGAGATGCTATGATTTAGTAATGGCTGAGCAAGGTACAGGTGGGAGAAATGTTTAAAGGATCAAAACACCAGCCATTCTGACTGCCTCAGTTTCCTCAGAACTCCATATTTAAGATACCAAAGGAATTAACCTGACCCACAATCCCAGCAAGAAGGCAAGCATATCCCTGTTGTCAGTATCAGACATGAATTAGTATTATAAAAAATTAATAAACAGAAAGTTTAATTAAATAGAGTTGGGAGACCAGAAGGGGGAGCTCTCACACCCTGTGATGATAGTAGAGCCCAACAACAAGAAGGAATGCTCTTCTTTCCTGCAGGACTCAGCCATTGAAAAGCCATGGACTCTGTTTACCGTAGCCCTCTCAACTTCCTTTCTCTCTTATAAAGTGTTCTCCTTCCTTTGCTGTGGGGGGATTTGCACGTAGCTCTCCATGGTTGCAGACTCCGAATTGCAATTCTCTGTTGATCCAGAATAAACCCATTTTTGCTGGAGAAATAGCTGGCAGTCTACTTGTTTCACATCAATAGTATCACTTAGAATTATCTTCACTTCTCCCGGCCTTCACTCATTTCTCCCTCTCTCCTGATGCTTACCGAATAAAAGATATTAAATAGATGTATGGTTTAGGATGGCAAGGATTTCATGACCCAGTGTCTCCCAGTGTCCCATTAAAATTCCAATTAAAAAAAAGGAAAAATTTCATAACAGTACTGAAAATTAACTCTCATAATAAAAACTTTTCTACAAGTGGAGAGAAATTTACACTAATTATGACCTATGGAAGATGCTGCTTCATTTATCCCAAAGACTAAGGGGAAAATTACCTTGGAAAATGGTTTAATAAAGAGCCAAATGAAAATAATTTTTATTTCTAAAGGATATCTTCAAAAAGATGCAAAAAGACATGCCTCTAAGAAATGGAAATGGGAAAGAATATGCAAAAGACAGAGACGACAGTGGAAAATGAAAGGGGCATCACTGAACATAAAAACTAAAAATGAAGCGTAAAGGAAAAATTTGGTGAATTTTACTCCACACAAAAAAGTTAAACTTCACAAACCAAATAAAACACACACGACAAGCTGGGGAAATGACTGGCAGTATATATGATGAAAAATGATTGATAGCCTAACTTTGTAAATAGCTCTAACAAGTTGACAAGAAAAATACCACACGAGAAAGAAAAGTACAAATAATGATGTGAGAAATGTAATTTCTGGTAAACATAAAAGAATTCAGTCTGTCTAATAATCAAAGATATGCAAATTAACATTCAGTGAGATATTCTTTTTTTTTTTTTGCGGTACGCGGGCCTCTCACTGTTGTGGCCTCTCCCATTGTGGAGCACAGGCTCCGGACGCGCAGGCTCAGCGGCCATGGCTCACGGGCCCAGCCGCTCCGCGGCATGTGGGATCTTCCCGGACCGGGGCACGAACCCGTGTCCCCTGCATCGGCAGGTGGACTCTCAACCACTGCGCCACCAGGGAAGCCACAGTGAGATATTCTTTTTACATTTATTTAATCAAATGAAAATGATGTTGCAAGGGTGAGATGAAAGGGATCCTGTCATACAATGCTAGCCTGAAAAAAATTATTACAACTTTATGAAAGGTAACTTTGCTCTTAAAATCACAAGCCTTAAAATATTTCATAATCTTGAACACTTAAACTTCAAGGGAATATGTACTCAGGAAACAATTAAATTCTTACCAATATGTACATGTCAGGAGTTCAAGGTGGCAGTATTTCTTTCTTTCTTTTTTTAATTTTTGAATTTTATTTATATTTTTATACTGCAGGTTCTTATTAGTCATCCATTTTATACACATCAGTGTATACATGTCAATCCCAATCGCCCAATTCAGCACACCACCGCCACCACCCCGCTGCTTTCTAGGTGGCATTATTTCTAAAAGCAAAATATTTGGAAACCACCTATGCTTTTAATAATTAGTACTGGTTAAATAACTTTTGTACATAATTATGGAAAACATTTTATGGCTGTTAAAAATTGTGTTCTTGAATTACCTGGTGAAAATGTTCATCTTGTAATGTTAATTAAGAAAAGTGGAACCAAACTTAAACAAAATTAAAATTTTGTCAAAGAAAAATTATAAATATATTACATCTATGAAGAGATGAAAGGCTGAAAGGAAATACATCAAAATGATTTTTTAAAAAGTGGTTATATGTGTTTTGGAAAGGAAAATTACAGGTGTCTTTTTTCTTTTTTATATACTTCCAAGTTTTCTAAATTATCTATAAGGAAACGGTGCTACTTTTATAATCAGAGAATATATTTGAAAAATCACGGATTGATGGTAAGAAATAACTAATATATTCTTCACTCATCTATGTGGAAAAATATGAGTAAACTATACAAGTAAAACCATCTGCTACTATGTTGTTCCATAGAAACAGCTATGTGTTCCCTTTGTCTTTCAAGAACACCTGTCAACAGCCTAAAATACTCCATGGTATACAGTTAACAAGGTTAACGACCTAGTTTTGTAATTTTCTTTTTCTATGAAAAATGGCTGTGACCTTTGATGGTCCTCAGAAAAGACACCTCCTCGTAATTTTAGCTTTTCTCCTAAAAATCATTTCTGTCATTAGTTTCACTATCACACTTTTCACAGCAAATATAACAGGGCTACCTTTCTTTACTCAACTCTTCAGAAGCTCTGCAAAATTTAATAAAACAGCAAACGTATATCCAGAAACCATTTTAGAAAATTAAATGCAATTTTCAGTTTCACTACACAAATTTGGTAAGCTGGAATCCAGGCATTGCTTTGAACTCTGATGAAAGGAGTAATTTCTTTTAGGAGCAACACTGTGCCTGATTTAAATTGCAACTGTCCCTAAAAGTTGTCTTAAACACTTTATTCCACTAGATGGCAGACGTGGGACGCTACATGTAACAAACTGAGTAACTTCTAAACAGTAACCCCCAAGAAAAAATAAGACCGTGAGAAATGTAAAATGCGGTAAAATGCGGTGGAAAATGCTAACATGAGGGAATATAAACAAGCAAGGAGGACATATTTAATAATCACAGATAATACTAACAATGGAAAATAAAAAGTGATTAATTTCTCCTATCTAAATGTGTGCAATTTCAGGATATAACTCACTCCCTTTCATACTTTGCATTCTTTGATAAAGAAACATTAAAAAAAAAAAAATCTTCCACGAAGAAAGAGAGGTAACTAACCAAGCTTGAAAAAGTAACGCCGAAATGTCTTACAGTATGACAAGTCAATTAAAAGTAAATAATTCTAGGATATCAATTAATACCATTATCTTTGTTCCTATTAATAATGATCCATTCACTTTTTCATTCAACACACGTTGGTGGCTGTCTCTAGGCAGGCACTATGTGATCCAGATTTTAAGTAACACTAAAACTTGTGGATTCCACAATCCTGTTTTACCAACGATTAATTGTGCTCCCCCCCCACCCCCCGCCCAAAGGATGGCGTGGCTCATTAGGTTATCCAGCGAGTCAACAGCTGACAGCTCATTCCTAAACTCCTCACCATTTCTCTCTCACCATCCGCTGCAGTCTCCCGTGGGTGATGTAGCAGAGACCAAGCTGGTGCCAGTCTGGCATTTTCTAATTCCCACCGTCATTGTACCTTCACTCACTGAGCAGTACCTAGAGGATGAACATACTCATTTGTTAAAAGTTCAGTTCTCACAATCACTATTTCATTCCTTTTACAAATATTTCTTGAATTTCTACTCTGCCCTAGGCACTCAATTGGGTTAAGATAAAAAGTTAGTCACTGTTCTCCAGAGCTATAACCTGGTAAAAAGAGGAAGGGGTGGTCTATAGTGCGTGGAGAGCACCCCACATTATGATCTCAAAATCATAATCTGGGATCCATAACCAAGGGGTGGGTGTGAAAGACCACAAAGCCCTCCATCACATGTAAAGAGGAGCAGTCAGATACCGAATACAGGTTTATCTGACTGCAAAGTCCACAGCTTTAAGCTCTGGGCAGTTATAAACATACTCTGTGAAAAGCAGTATGTTAACAGTCTGTTATGCTTCTAGGATCACTCATTCTAATAAGAAATATGTCTTTTCATCAAACCACTTGTAGCAATAGGGATAAGGCATATATAAATAAGTATATATACCATTTAGAAAGTGCTATCTAAATAAGAAATTATACAAATGAACTTGTATACAAAACAGAAATAGACCCACAAACATAGAAAACAAGCTTATGACTACCAACGAGGAAAGATGGGGGGGAGGGATAAATTAGGAGTTTGGGATTAACATATACACACTATGATATATAAAATAGATAACCAACAAGGACCTACTGTATAGCACAGGGAACTACACTTAATATTTTGTAATAACCTATACAGGAAAAGAATCTTGAAAAAAATAGATATACATGTGTGTGTAACTGAATCACTTTGCTGTAACCTGAAACTAACACAACATTGTAAATCAACTATACTTCAATTAAAAACAAGAAAGTGCTGTTTGTAAAAGTTCTAGGGAGGCCAGAGAGGCGATGTTATTTATAACTGGGGAGAATCAACAGAGTCTATGCATGAGGTGGCACTGAGCAGACCTTGAAGGGTGGATAGGATTTGGACCTGTGATAATGGGCAAAAGCAATGGCCCAGGAATCATGGATTAGGCAGAGGGAACAGTGGATAGTTCAGAGTGAATGTTTACTTATTAATTGAAAATAAATGTTTATTGAGCATCTACTATATTCCGGGTACTCTTCCAGACTCTAAGAATTCATCAGTGAACAAACCAGTTTTGTTTTGTTTTTAATCCCTGTTTCTGTGGCATATTATAAATAAGTGAGTAAAATATACACTATGTCAGAGGATGGTAAATAAATAAAAAAGTCTAACCAGAGAAGGAGATGTGCTGGAGGAGACCAGAGACCTCAAGGAGGAGGAGAAAGAGAAGGAGAAGCATTCCAGTAGAAGGAACAGTTAGCGCAAAAGTCCTGAGACAAGAATACACAAAGAAATATGGGGAAAGATAAACTGGAGCAAAATAAAGGCCATCATATTGGCATAGATAATGATATTCTGATGACAGCTAAGACTGTTCCCAAGGGCTTTCCTGGTGGTCCAGTGGTTTAGACTCCGCACTCCCAATGCAGGGGGCCCGGGTTCCAGCCCTGGTCAGGGAACTAGATCCCACATGCCACACCTAATAGAGCCCGCATGCTGCAACGAAGAAGCTGCATGCCACAACTAAGACCCAGAGCAGCCAAATAAATTAAAAAAAAAAAAAAGACAGTTCTCAGATTTAACTGTGTCTTGAATCCAGGGACCACTTCTCCTAAAGCTATTTGGACTCAGAAACCTGCCTGAGTTTGTGTACATTCCATTCTGACTATAAAAGGGCAATTCTCCTCCTAAGGGTGACCCATTCCAGTATCCTACAATCGGGGTAGAGAAGCAGTTTAATTCTTGAGTACATTCGCTGGAAGGAGGGGTTGTATCTGATGAAATGTGAGCGTAGGTGGTTTACAGTGTAGCAAAGATAACACTGGTTCTCCAGCCAGACTGAGGAGAAGTTCTGGGAAGCTCCCGTCACTGTGCGTGGTGACAATTAGGGTATCTGATCAGAGTCAACATTATGTCATAGTCAACACATAGTCAACTGACTATGTTTAGTTGGCTCTACAGTCAGCTCTTGCTGCTGTGAAAGTGCCCGTGCTCATGTCCAGGTCTGACTTGTGCCAACGATATCCCTGCACAATGTTCCTCGTGTCACAATCAGGTCCTCATCAGCGCGTGGACCGGGCTCAGTGTGGCCTTGCCATCTTCTCTGGCTTCCAAATCATCTTCACCATGATGGCGCACATTCATGGCAAGAAACAGAAAGTAGGGAAGATAAACACAGACACAAATTTGCAATTCGAGATGGCAGACTGGTCATGTACCTTTGTCTCTCTTCCCCTCCCAAGACACCGCTTTAATTCATGCTAATTGAATGATTCACCTCGTTATTCCAAGGAAAATTACTTTGAATTTAAAGTAGGCTATTTCTGAACCCCAACAGTTGAGACCATTTCACTGATTCCTTCTGGCTCCAGTAAAAGCTGGAAGCGAAGTGTAGCCTGTAAGCCCTTAAAATTGAGAAGCACTTTTTTTCTCAGAAGGGAGAGGATGTGCAGCAGAATTCCCACACCTGTCGTCGGGCCTTGGGATGGCAGGTCACTGTCTAATGTGGCTTTCTATGCTTTTCCTCTCAGGACCCTTACGCTTTTCAGCGCTGGTTTGGGAATGAAATTAAGTTCCAGTTATTTCATGAGTGCCACTGACAAACTTACCAGCAGCACTAAACCACCTGAGCACCCAAGGACAAAGACCTCTCCCTGAGCCTCTATAATTGGTTCTTATCCTTGCACTGAAATCACTAATTGAGACTTAATTGCTGGTTCAAAAACTCAGGAGAAATCACCTAATGGCATTCATTTGCTGGGTCAAGAAGGTAGTGACTTTATTCTACTCTTCTATGAAACACTGTAATCCTTTTAGTCTGCCCCTTCCAGGCTTCATCTAGCACAATATTTGTCTGTATTTCTTATTAGTAAAACAGGGAGATTTCACGAATATAGAAAGAGAACGATGTCAGGCAACTGCCAGTTACATCTTCGTGAGTGTTGGACTGAATTTCAGGACATGAATTTTAAATTCTAATAAATAGGACAATCAAACTTTAGATAAACCTTAACTGCCTAAATGATAAAGAAAATACCCTTGAATAACATATTACCAATAACGTGGAATAGGACAAGCATCAGCATCTAGCCTGTTCCGGAAATTTACCGACTAGATACCCTTTCACCTATCTAAATATTCTTCACTTCAAAGGAAAGTGAATATTTTCTTTGTCATCCAAACCGTCCTTCTATATTGTACCCAGATATGTACCCAGAAGTATCCTCATCAAGAATCTCTAGGTATCATGCTTTAAAATTCGCTGTTAAATAAATCTGTAAATACTTATGTACATGAACAGAGGTGCCAATACAAGTAGGTGCTGAGATAATATCAAAGGATTGAATTAAAATGTTGAATTAAGAAGTTTGATACAGGGCTTCCCTGGTGGCGCAGTGGTTAAGAATCCGCCTGCCAATGCAGGGGACACGGGTTCGAGCCCTGGTCTGGGAGGATCCCACATGCCGTGGAGCAACTAAGCCCGTGTGCCACACCTACTGAGCCTGCGCTCTAGAGCCTGCGAGCCACAACTACTGAAGCCCACGTGCCTAGAGCCCCGTGCTCCACAACAAGAGAAGCCACCGCAATGAGAAGCCTGCACACCACAACAGAGTAGCCCCCGCTCACCGCAACTGGAGAAAGCCCACGTGCTGCAACGAAGACCCAACGCAGCCAAAAATAAATAAATTAATTTAAAAAAAAGAAGTTTGATACAGAAAATATAAGACAATAGTCCTTTTTTCTTGGATAAAGAGAAAGTCTTCTTAAAAGGTATAAAGGAAAATACTAGAATTTTAAACCTTGCAAAGAGCATTTTTTTAAAATGTTGCAACAAAGCACTATAAAAATTAAAACGTAAGTAACAAACTGAGTGAAAATATTTCCATTTTACATAAAAGACAAAAGATCAGAATCCAGAATATATATATAAAGAATAAAAACTACCTCCCCCAAAATATCAAATAATATATACAGCAACTCTCAGATAAGGGGAAAGTATAAATATACATGTGCCCCTACCTTGTTACAGTTCAGAGAATTAGACATTAAGTCTCAATAATACTTCCTTTCTTACACAGCCATTTTTAAAAATTTGATAATATCAAGATTTGACAATGGTGTGAAAAAACAGTTACATATGCCATTGGCTTTATAAATAGGTACAGCCGCATAGAAGGACAATTTGTCTGAACTTGCCTAAGACTCAGTAAATCCCTCCTTTGAATCTATCCCCGGAAAAGATATGCAAATGCCTACAGGAAGATATATTCAAGGATAAGCCAAGAATTGTTTGTATGGCAAAACATGTATTCAGTGAAACGCTATTTCTCCAGGTGCTTAATAGATATTAAGCAAAAAAGGATTTCTCAATCAGGTATGTTGAGGAAATTCTAAGTTAAATTAAATTGATCAGACTTCATTACTGTGGGATTTCTCAGTGCGTTAGGTGCCTTACTCTGCACTATGAGTTTCTGGGGGCCTGTAGCAGACAGCACTTCCCACACTTACTGAACCACTAAAATCTTCTTTCAGGGATCCAAGGAACTGGTGGTTTAGGGAATGAGCTTTCAGAGATGCTGAGCTACTTGATGGTGCAAAACAGCTGGGGGCCTCTTTCCACAAAAGGGCCAGTGGAGTGGTAGGCTCTAGAACTTAGTGGTCAGGCAGATTGAGCAATGAGTAGACAAGGAAGAAATAAGACCTTGTAGATTTTTCTTTAGGAACGTCCAGAGAAGTAGGATTGGAGATAGAGGGCAGTGCAGGATTGAGGGCAGGTGTATTCTGTTTTGTATTGTTTTATTTGTGGGTTGGTTTTTTTCTATTTTTGTTTGTAGTGTGGAAGACACAAGTGTTTGTTTGTAAGTAGTTGGGAGTGATCCAATAGAGGGGCAGAATTTCAAAATACAGACACACCCGAGGATGTGCATTCCTGAGAGAGGAAAACATTAGCCTTGCCCGGAGGCAGGGCAATTCTGCCAGTTAGTGGAAGGGTTTGGAATGCAAACCTAGATCATTGGTAAATGAAGGAGGGAAATTATAACTCAAATACGGATTAATGTACTTTTTTACTTTTTTCAATAAAGTAGGAGGTAAAATGATATTCTATGAAGGAAGGGAAAACCAGTGTGCCAGGGTTGAGGTGAGCGAGGATAGTTAAACAAAGCACCTGTGGGCGGGAAGGGGGATAAACTACTTCCTTTTTGTATCATCTCTTCAGCTTAGCACCAATATTTTCCTTATTTTTCACTCATTTACCATTTGTACGTGAATTAGCTTTTATTAAAAATAACCAAAAAACACAACAGAAATGTCCAGATTTCTTTAGTTTATTTTACAGAGAGAGTGGTATGATCAATAAAGACAGTGAACAGGAGCAAGAGGCGGTAGTTGAAGGAAGCAGATGGATATTTTCTTTTGGAGGAAGGTATAGCAAAGATTTTTTTTTTAAAGAACAATAGTAAAGGCAGTAAAATAGTAAACAGTAGTGAAAATAGTAAACAATTGAGGGTCTTTATGACCTCTGCATCCAGAGGGTGGGTGAAATAATAAATATGGATGCCACTAGAATTTTCAAATACTGTTCTGAGATCCTAATCAAGCTGACCACTTAAAACCATTTCTTCTCTAGGAAAATAAAAAGCACTCAATCCGGGACGCACATTGTTAGCACCACAGCTCTCCACAAGAGGGCAGCATGTCCTCAGTTTTGAATGGGCTTTGCGCCCCTTCTCGAGATTTTTTTTTTTTTCCTTTTCAAGCAGACTGAGGCTAAACACAACGTGTTTCGCCTGGGAACACTGATGTGAACATAACACATTCCTCCCCTATGAAGGCGCAGGTGAGATTTTATTGGACACAAGCTCACCATTTGCAGGAACACAGACCTGACATACATAAAGAACATATTAAATGACAATGGGGACAGTGCAGAAGCTGATTGAGATTACATAGTTTCGTTCTACACAAACTGGCAGACTTTTTCTCTTTAATAAGCACTGTTTACCTTCAGAAAATCTATCTTCCTGTCTTAGGTGGGTATATATTCACCAAAACCGGTTACCAACATATACTTAAGTAAAAACATGATGGATGGGTATACTGTTTTCCAAGCTTAAAAAATACGTATATAATTTCTTTGAGACCTTGCTTCCAATACAAATATTACATTACAATGTTTTAATCTTTACTAGGTACCAAAAAGGTGGTAGATTCTATAATTCATACCAAAAATAAAGTTAAATGGAGGGTACTAATAATATAAGAACCCAGCTTTTATCATTTTTAAATTTTAATTCACAAGAGGAACAATATAGTGTTGCAGTGGGCATATTTTCCAAGTTGGTAGAAATTGTTTAGACCCCACAAAATTAAGTGATTTAAAAAAAAAGCAAAGTCTTATTGACTCCATAGCCTACTTGGGCACTTTGCAATTTAAGTAATTGTGATTTAATGAAACATCAAAGAACCTAGAAGTAAAACCCTCTGGCTTATTTTACCCTTATTAACTTTGAAACAGATTTGTTTTGTTGGGGTTTGCTTTTGCTTTAAATTCACTGAAGCTTGGGTTGCTTTCGCAGGGTGAATTATTTACTAATACATATCACCCTCAAAATAGAAGATTTCCCATCAAACTACTGGCACCCACTAAACGCAAATAACCTAGGAATTTGGCTGTGCAGAAAAGCAATCTAAAGTGTCCAGGAATGAATTGCTTGTTTCACAAATAATTCTGCCTCTGCACAAAAGAAACAGGGGAGAGAGAGTCTCATTGTTCTTTTAATAACACATAGTAGAGCCTCTCCCTGGCTGTCTCCTTTGCCGGCTCCAGGAATGAAGGTGGAAATGTAACTCAAAGCATCCTGATTTCTGCTCATTATGATCCTGTAAAGTCCTGTCATTTAGGAAATGTGTCTCAATTTCTGTGGAGATGAAGCAGGAAGGTCAGACTGAGCTTTAATCAAAGGTGTCTCTCTGCCAGGATAAGAGGCTTCTCTCCCTCATGTATGTGGCTTTAATTTGGTTGCTTTTTTTTTTTTTTTAAGGATGCCTAAAGCCATGTTGGGTCCTGGCTGTGACTGTTGTCATTGAATCCCTGAAGCCTAGGGAAGACACCGATGTTGTCACTGGCAATTTACCCTTGCAGTATTTCTCTGCTAAACTGGGAGGGATTTTGTCACTGGTGCACTATCAAAAATACATGGAGTTCTCGCCCCTTATTAAGAGATGTCTTGTCAGGTGAGCTAACATTTATAATATAAGCCTAGCAATGAGCGGGGCCCATCTCTCGCAGGAAACGTGCAGGCATGCTGTGCTGGCAGGGGGATGGTCTCCTCCTGGGGAGGGGGTACTGCATGGCTGTCGCCCCATTTCCTTCAGAGATTTCCCCTTCTCTCTGAACTCTTTGTCACAGCCTCTGCACCGCCCACTGCCCAACCAGCATCCCCACTGCTACCAGTATGTTTCTCCCTCCCTCTCCCTCTCTCACCCTTCTCTCTTTCTCCCTCCTCTTCTCTCCCGTTTTCTCCCCCTCTCTTTCTCTCTCTCTCCACCTTTCTCTCTCCCTCCCTCCCCCTTTCTCTCTCCGTCCCTCCTTCCTCTTTTTCGGGAAGGGGCTTTGGTAATCACAACCCCTTTCTTTCATAGGAGAGAGAATCCCTGTCACTCTTCCAGTGTCCCAGATGCCATAATTCATTCCTCATTAGGTGGGCATTGTTGATTTC
The DNA here is from genome assembly GCF_059928025.1 of Delphinapterus leucas. Lineage (NCBI taxonomy): Eukaryota > Metazoa > Chordata > Mammalia > Artiodactyla > Monodontidae > Delphinapterus > Delphinapterus leucas. Next base: position 64,316,450 of record NC_143137.1, on the reverse strand, counting down.
CTCTGAGAAACCGGGGTTGCTAGAAGCATTGCTAACTCAGGTAGTTCTTGGGCTGAGAAGCGTGTCATAGCACTACATGGTTGTCTCTGCGGGTATCTCTCCTCCCACACTTGACACTGGGGATCCCATCTAAGCTTTCCTTTTCAATTCAGAAGGCTCTCAAATCCCAATAAAGTGCAGAACTATATGTGTTATGAACAAAATTTGATTTCTGTTCAATTTGGGAAAAAAATACGGGTCTCCACCCTTGTGCTTTAGACGTGTAAAGGTGGTCATGAGGGCACAGCCAACCCCAGGCAAAACTGTGTCCTCCACCACTACCCCTACCAGCCCACCTTCCCCAGGAGGCTTTTCTTCCCCATTTTTCCTTCTGGCTGGCTATCTGCTGCTGGCTAACAGATAATTAATACCAGCTTAAGTTGGGGCCATTTCCAGGGATGTTTACAACTGAAAAATGAGACGTAGGGAAGACCTGCTGTATGACCTTGGAAAGCTTCTTTCTCCTGTTCTAAATAAAATCTCTAAAGTGACTTCAAGGATGTTGCCCTGGATTCGGACCATCTCCATGTCCTCTTCCTTCACTGTGACAGGCTTTTCCTAATGAAGTGCGTGTCCTTTTGTTAAAACACTTCTTTATTGTTGTTGTTGTTGTTTTTGCGGTACGCGGGCCTCTCACCATTGTGGCCTCTCCCGTTGCGGAGCACAGGCTCTGGACGCGCAGGCTCAGCGGCCATGGCTCACGGGCCCAGCCGCTCCACGGCACGTGGGATCTTCCCGGACCGGGGCACGAACCCGTGTCCCCTGCATCGGCAGGCGGACTCTCAATCACTGCGCCACCAGGGAAGCCCTGTTAAAACACTTTGAACTATAGAATCTTCAAGAGATTAAGTAACAGTGCTTCAGGGAATAGAAGGAACTATTCTTTCAATGCCACTAGTATTTCCCTTCCTACTTTTTGGTTGCAAATAACACCAGCTTTCACTATACAACATCTAGACATTTGAAAACCATTTACCAGACTCAGAATATCACACTGACAAGCATCCTAGTAGCTGTTTCCCTCCAGTCCACCGAATATCAATGGAATCAAAGTCAAATTCTTATCTACAGGTCTTGCCCTCTCTACCCCATTACCAGCCACATTCTTTCTGTCTCTATATTCTTGCATTTGTCAGGACTCTTAGTTACGGGTGGCAAAATCAGACTAAGAGGAAAGAAAAGGAGTTTGTTGTTTAGATATGAAGGTATCCCACAGAAACCAAGAAAGGGTTGACCAGCAGACCATGGTAAGGGTGGGGACTCCGATGAGCCTCAAGAACGGAAGCAGGACCATGGGATCATGTCAGGGCTTCCCACCTCTGCTGTGTGTTTTTCAGCCATATTCCTTCTCTCTCTCTAGCACATGCCACCTCTATCTCAACTGCTGTCATGATCTCTGCTACTATGGCAGAAAAACACAACTACTAAGTGGTCTGAATTTTACACAGCATAGCTTCTGCTATCTGGACAAACAAAGACATCTTTCTCAAAACAAAATTTTAAATGCAGGCTCATATTTCTATGAGCCTATGTAGGCACCCTCACCTTGGGCTGCAAATATGATCAGAAAGTGCACTCACATGTCAGCGCTTGTTGTCACCAGATGGCCAAGTAGAGGTCAGAAGGGGAAGGCATAGCTATGGTAGCCTGAATAATGGCCCCCAAAGATATCCAGGTTCTAACCTCTGGAACCTGTGAATGTTACCTATGTGGCCAAAGTGACTTTAAAGATGGGACTAAGTTAAGAATCTTGAGATGGGAAGATTATCCAGGATCATCCAGTGAACCCTAAATGAAATCACAAGTGTCCTTTTAAGAAAGAGGGAGATTCAACTTTAAAGGATATGGAAGCAGAGATTGCGGTGATGTGCTTTGAAGATGGAGGAAGGGACCACAGGCAAAGGAATACAGGCAGCCCCTAGAGACTGGAAAAGGCAAGGAAGCAAGTTCCCTCCCAGAGCCTCTGGAGGGTGCACAGCCCTGCCGATGCCTTGATTTCAGCCCAGTGAAAACCATTCTGGATTTCTGGCTTCCAGAACCATAAGAGAATAAATCTGTTGTTTTAAGCCAGCAACTTTGTGGTGTTTTATTACAGCAGCCATAGGAAACTAGTACAGAGTTCTTAAAATACAAGGAGGGGAGGCAATGCCTTGGAAGGGAATTCCTGGTGAGGTTTTGAGCCGTCAGTACAAAAGACACCCGCAGAAGACTGTTGTCAGAGCCTCAGGAGAGGGGGCATCGCCAGCTTCTGACTTCCGATTAGAGACTTCAGATACATACAAAGAAAATGCATCATGACTGAACAAGTAGATGCAAATCCTTTCTGAGTTAAGTGGGAAATGTTCAAAAGAAGTAGAACTGGCTATAAATGGTCACATGGGGGGAAGTAGAAGTAGAACTGGCTATAAATGGTCACATGGGGGGACGTTTATAGAGAAAGTGGGTATGAGGAGAAAAGATCTGAATAGAGAAGGAAAGAGATGTGTAAGGTCCTAGAAAGAGCACTAAATAGGAAATTAGGACTCCGTTCCTAGCTCCCTGATTCTAGTTCCAGAGTAGGATGGGTTCTCCACCTTCTTAGCCTTTGTCCAGGCAACTCTGAAGTGAGGTCTCTAGTGACCTGATCCTGAAGATCCCCTCCAGCTTGAGGACACTGCGATCCTCAAACTTCTGTCTAGATGTTGGCCTAGATATTGCCCTTAGTTCCTGGGGTTCCTGAAGTTTATGTTCACGTGCTTTGACATGGTAGATATATTGACACAAAATTCTGTACAACTAAAATGGAAAACCCCCAGCTGGCCATGTACAAAATCTCAAAGACTACTTGGTAAGAAACAGAACAAGAGCAAATAAAGACATGACCCTTGCGTGAGCCCTGGAAAATATCTTTACAGGGGACTAACTGCTTATCGAGGCAAATGTGAATATTCCTCAAGGAAATCTGGAGAGAGTGCTGTAGGGTTGAAGGTAAAACACAAATCCATAAGCACCACTAGAGGGCAGAACACACTCCCTGGTGATGGCAGAATTTACTGGTAACAGAAAAGATAGCACTTTTTAAAAATAAGGTAATTTCTATGTTTGGGGGAAATAAATTGAAGATAAACAAATATGCCTGAAATTGGCACATCAAAACTTACTTTGTCCTAAATTTTTCATCTGTGTTCTTTTTGTCGGCTAAAATCATAGCAATTCTAACAAAAATTATTAGTTATTTGAATCCTATAATTTAAAAAACATAGCCATAAATTACACTTTCAATAGCTTCAAATCGTTTGCATAGCTCTGTCACCTGTATGGAAATAGAAAGATTTTTTGTTCTATTCTGAAACTGTAATAAAAAGGGAAACTGTGGATGCCAGTTCAATACTGCATTGGATGAAATGTACAGACTCCAAAATGTAGTGGTTTAATCAAAGAGGGCTCAGCTCTTCTCTCATTAGAGTAAGTCCAGAAGTAGGCAATCCAGGGTTAGTCCACAGACTCCACAAAGACACCCTTCGATCCTTCTGCTCTGTCATCCTCAGTTCATCCATGGATACAAGACAGCTCCAAAGTCAACTCACTCTGCATTCCAGGCAAGAAAAAGAAGGGAATGCGAAGGGCCAAGGGTGTAAGGTGAGAGGTTTATTGTTCCCTTTAGAAGGCTTTCCTGAAAGCAGCATCTAGTTCTACTACGTACGTTACCAGAGCTATGGTCCTGTTTTGTTTTTTTTTTTCTGGCTGCATTGGGTCTTGGTTGCTGTGCATGGGCTTTCTCTAGTTGCAGCAAGCAGGCTCAGTAGTTGCGGCTCACAGGCTCTAAAGCACAGGCTCAGTAGTTGTGGTGCACGTGCTTAGTTACTCTGCAGCGTGTGGAATCTTCCTGGACCAGGGATCAAACCCGTGTCCCCTGCATTGGCAGGCAGATTCTTAACCACTGCACCACCAGGGAAGTCCCTATGGCCCTCTTTATTCATCCCCTGCTGCAGATTTTTTTAGCTGGGTACCTTGCTTTCTTAAAGAACATCAGAATGTCTTTTAGAAATAAAGTGAAGGAGGATGGATATGCAGTGTGCAAATAAAATGTCTGCCATACTCTTGAAAAATTGTCAACTATCTTATTTGCCTCGATGAAAATGATCATTAGAGCTTCTCTTATTGCTATTTTAAAAACCAAGAAGAATACTTTAGTAGTAGGGTGTATTCATCAAGAATCTTTTAGTTGCAAGGAATTGAACCAAATCACAAGCTGAAGCAAAAAGTGGGGGAGGGATTGTTAGACGTATACTAGGGTATTTCATAAAAGTGAAGAAAAGTTCAAGTAACCTACTCTCAAAAAGAAAAGGAAACAGGAATGCTTCAGGATGTCTTGGATTTTTTTTTCTGTACAAATCTGCCAATAACAGGTACAGAGCACATAGTGCATCTTAAAAAATAGCACCCTAAAATTGCAAGGTGATAACTGCCAGCTCATGTCATACAGCTGGGTTTTTATAGGTCACTTGAATATAAGGCCAGTATTTTCTGAATGATAGGGCACATGATAGTATCCATTAATCCCTTGGATATCACCTCATTGGCCACTTTTGCTGTAAAGTGAATCTGGTGGTAATATGTTTACTCTGACAGTGGATACGACCTTCAATAAACTCATAGATGATGTGCATAGGTATGAAGGGAAGAAAAAGAATCCAGAGCATGCATATCTCTTCTGACAGTAAAAAAAAAAATCCCCGATTTATTCACTGATGGCAGGGGCCCAATTTGGTTGATCTAATTACCAGGTGCCCAGAAAGCATCCTTGAGGTTTGGTGCCAGATTGAGGTTCAGAATGGGATGCCATTGCTTGAAAAATTAGGCACTCAGCAATGATCCTAGGCAGGCAAGTCAGATCTAGTGAAGGGAAATTCACACAGTTGAGCCTATAGCAAGTCTAGCATCTATCTCTGCCACTATGCCTGCCTTGTTCATAAGCCCACTGATTAACCACCATACTGAATAATAAAGGAAAATGATGACATCTATGGACCATCCTGTCTACCTGATTACTGACAGTGTCTTCTACAGTGAAAGTTTTCTGAAAGTCAGGCATGAGATACAATTGTTTTCATGCTTTAAGCTCATCCACACCAGCCTATTCCTTAAGCTTCTTGTCACTAATATTCTAATCTTGCTCTTCCCCAGCAAGGGCCAGACAATAACAATTGCCTAGAAATCAAGAACGATCCTGATTTTAGACCAGAGTAAATAGCATGTTGGTATGCTTGCTGTTTTGGCCACAAAGAGTTTTAATTTCCTCCGCTGTCTTTCAGTGCCACTCCTGTCTGGAGCTGTCACACTGTATAGACCATTTCAGTTCATGTCAGCATTTCACCGAGAATGAAGCATGACAGTTTTATCTTTAGTCAAGTGGTCATAGGAAACCACCCATGAGGCCATTCATAGGTATGGACTAGGGAATTCATGGGAATGTGAACAACGGGAGTATGTATGACCTGATTGTGTAAGTAATTTGTGCCTTCAGGATCTGGTTTGGCGGCGGAATGTTACCAGCCATACCCAGCTTTAAAGCTAGATATATCAAATGTTATTAGTTGCTTATGAGTAGTTCAAACACTATAGCTTTCTATGGACCAGGTATTCTGTCTTCACCAGAGTCGAGTCCATTTAAAAGTTGGGAGCTCATCTAAAAAGGATAATCATTTGGAAAGAAGAGCATGGATCTGCTTTCAGACTCTAGAGACCACCATTAGATTGTCCCATTAGGGCTTATTACAGACTCCATTGTGCAACCCTGTCTCCAAACAGCACCTTTGGACTTGCTGGGTTATAAGGGCTGAGAAACGAGTAGCATGAACTTTGCTCTGGGAGAGTTAAAGGTGCTTCTCTTTCTCTGGGAGGTTTTCAGGTACCTGGAGGTGATACATTCACAATTATTTCTCTCCCTTTTCTTGCCACGGTTCACTGTGGATAAAGTATATTTCCTTGTCTCAAAGACTTTGTGCTTCCCCACCATATGACTTACTTTGAACAATAGAATGTGGATGGACATGACAGGATTCCAGTTCCTAGAAGAGACTTTAAGGTATGATGTGTGTTACCAATCGCTCTCTTGCACCCCTGTCCTGCACCAAGAGAACATCACAAGTAGGTGGCGCTCTTTCAACTCTGGCCCTATAAGGGCACATGGAGCAGACCTGAGCCCTACCTGCAGCCTGGAATAGCATTCCCGTGGCAACGTGTGATGCAAGTGAAGGAGAGAGAAATGCTTATCTTTGTAAACCACTGAGATTCTCAAGGTTATTTGTGACATAGTAAAACTAAATGAAAGCAGACTAAGATGCTAAGTAAACAGGTCGGAGACAATGTACAACATACTTCTTTCAAATACGATACAGACTGTCTTCAAAATCTGAAGGGGACCCCCATGCTATGTGCTGTGCTTCCATCTCCATGTCAGGGAGACCAGGTATATAAACTTGTATTTTAGGTTGGAAATAATATCCCAACATATTCTAAATCATTAATGCCATAGAAATGTCATAGTATCAACCTGAGAACTTTTGCAGATGTTATCTCCTACTCCTTGAACCAAAACATCTGGGGAATTTCCCTTTTCCAGTTTTCTCAGGCCCAACACCTTGATATCAGTGATATAATGAACACAGAGAGTATTCACTCTTGATGGCCTGCTGGGACCCCCTTGTCCAGGCTGGCGTATCAGTGTCCCAGTGCTTTGAGCGTTACCTGCTAATGACTAGCAGTGGTTCTGACCATGGCAACTTCCCCCCAAAGGAGCATTTGGCAAGATCTGAATACAGTTTTGATGACACTGTGGCAGATGGGGAGAGGGTGGGAGGAGAAGGAATGCTACTGGTGTCTAGTGGGTAAAGTCCAGGGATGCAGCTAGGTATCATATAATGCAGAGATAGAACAGCCCCAGCTGGATGACAAACTGTCCAGCCTAAAATGTCAATAGTGCCAGGGTTGAGAAACCCTGATCTGGAAAGTGGCTATTAACAAAAGTCAGCTACTGCTCCCTAGCTATTTTTTTTTTTTTTTTTTTTTTTTTGTGGTACACAGGCCTCTCACTGTTGTGGCCTCTCCCGTTGCGGAACACAGGCTCCGGACGCGCAGGCTCAGTGGCCATGGCTCACTGGCCCAGCCGCTCCGCGGCATGTGGGATCTTCCCGGACCGGGGCACGAACCCATGTCCCCTGCATCGGCAGGCGGACTCTCAACCACTGCGTCACCAGGGAAGCCCCTCCTCCCTAGCTATTTATTCTGATTTTGTAATTCCAGTGAGAAAGAAGAATATTTTCCCAGCTTGGGTCAGGTTATCTTTGCCAGGATGGCATGGCCCAGTAATGCACACATGAAACGGGAGACCCAGTCCTCAGAGTGAATGAAGCAACAGAAGGCAGACAGTGAGCTTTTCTGAAAGTCAAGAGAAGCAGGGAAAGGTAACTTCAGCCAAGACAATTATGCTCACTAGAGCGGGGTGGTGGTTGGTTAACAGGCATCTCTTTCTGAGGAGTGAAAAATGATTGAATCTTCATACACACAGCAGTCGCTGGAGCTGCTGCTGTAACCGGAGCAGGTGTGGACCTCATTCCAGGCTCTTAAAGCCCAGGACAGGAGCTGTATTATACAGCTCCCTGTATTTCCCTACTTCCCATGTGTCCCATCTCTCAGTTAACTGAGACTACTGCTTTTCCTTGCAAAATGAAGTATACATACACAGGCAGGCACACGCATGTGAGTGTGTGCGCACACACACACACACACACACAGTGCTCAATGTTGATTCAATTTGAATTTTCAATCTGTCCCCATAAGAATTGGTGAAACACACAACCAGCTGGAGATAAAGGAAATGACGCTGCTATAGTCTTTATTGGATCACCTCTCGCTTTGGTTGTTCAATTCTGTTTCAGGCACTTATTTATTTATTTATTTTGCGGTACGTGGGCCTCTCACTGTTGTGGCCTCTCCCATTGCGGAGCACAGGCTCCGGACGCGCAGGCTCAGCGGCCATGGCTCATGGGCCCAGCCGCTCCGCGGCATGTGGGATCTTCCCAGACTGGGGCATGAACCCGTGTCCCCTGCATCGGCAGGCGGACTCTCAACCTCTGCGCCACCAGGGAAGCCCCCAGTCACTAACTTTTCTGTTCTACCTAAGTCTGCCCTGGAATTGTTACTTTCTCAAACGGGAGTAATAATAGCTACCTTCTATTGAGCACTCACTCAGGCTACACGTTCATAAATATGTGTGTGTGTATGTTTATGTGTGTGTATATATATATATATATATACATACATGTATATAATACATTTATGCACATATATACATATATGTGTGTGTATACACAAACACACATATGTCTAATTTTAATCCTCACAACATTCTTATGAGGTAGGACTATTATTATCAATGAAGAAAATTAGTATTAGAGAGTTTAGATAATTGGTTCAATGTTATATATTTCCAAAGTATGTAGTAGAACTGGACTCAAACCCAGGTCTGTAAAACACCAAAATCTTTTGCTTAACCACTGTCTTCTCCTGCCCTCTCCTACTCTGGACTTTCCCCTACTTCCCCATCCCAAGCATGAACCATAATACATTCCAACATCCTCAGGAGCTAAAACAGTTTAATGAGATCTCACATAACTGTCACAAAAACCAAATTTAAAGCAAAAATGCGAATCAAAGTTGACCACGCTTATCGTACTTAATGCTTATTGAAGACAATCTGAACACGTAAGCTGAGGCAAATATCACCACTTGGCAACAATAGAATTTCCATGTTACTCAGGATAAGTACAGAGCACACAAGAGATTTCAGGCCAGGTGGTAAATACAGAATGAGAGAGCCCTCATTGCAGCCACTGTCTCAACAGAGATACCACGTATGAGGCTGTAATGGCAACCATCTCCCTGCAGATCACCCAGCAACATGCTGTCAGATGAACCCAGCTGGAATGAATGCTGGGTGTTAAAGAAAGTACCAAGGATTTCCCAACGCTTTGTGGATTTCAGACCCAGCACTTCACTGGCTTTTACCATAGAGGGTACATGAGTGGAGCATGCTTGTGCCATGCCAGCTCCTTGGAAGGTTGTGTCTCATTTAGATCATCAAAGCCATTGGCCAGACACCCTGTCACCCCCTGTGCTCTGTACAATGCCAAGCATTCTGTACATGGTCCTCCAAGTGCTAAATAATAACAGTGTCTAGCTTTCTTGGGCTATTTGCAGTACAGTCATTCTTTATACTCATTCTATTAACTGCTGTTGTCTCTGCTCCTGGTGAGAAACAGTGTTACAAGTGACAAGATGGACACCTGGTTAAAAGACGTCTTCAGAAATAGAATTCCTTGCTCCCAATCATTTCAAATTCTTACAGCATTTGACTGAAGGAAAGCACAAAAAAATTTAGCAGCTTGTCCTTTATGCTAGTTGCAAAATTTACAGCCACCCCTTCACCTGCATCTTCTCTAAGATCCTATCTGCCTTTGAGGGCTAACATGACATAATTCTACTCCACTATATAATGTAATGGTAAAGAGGAATTTTCTGCTTGGAAGAGACCATCTCATTTTAATATGCTGTGACATCTTTTGGAAACCAATATCCTCTATAATAGGGAATGGCTGCAGATCAAGGGCAATCATTACTGTGATTTATGAGCAGTGCAAGCAGATGGTTTTTTGAATATTTGGCCTTTTCCCAAAATCCTCATGCAAGCTAAGCCATTGTATCTCATTGCATGAAAAGCCTTTGCTTCCAGGTAAAGGGATGGGCTGACTCAGAATCTGACTTTGTACTTGAAAACAGAAACAGAAGATGCTGCTAACCTAAAGAAAGCCAATGAACTATTTTTTTTATTTTCCCTACAGCTAGGAGCAATCATAACTACAGACCAAGCTGTGTCAGCCAAAAAAAGAGAGAGCCAGATACCTGGTCTGGAAGGTGAAGATGTCTCATTTTGTTGTGGTTATTAGATTATCAATTTTCTCCCCTCAAGACCTGTGTGATTCACAGGGAACACTATTAGCCTGGCAAGAATTAATTACAGCCCTGATGAAGGTGACCTTCCAAACAAAAGCGAAAAGGCAAACTAGTCTTCATGTGAAGTACCTGAGAAGTTAGATATGGCTAGGATTCTAAACAGGATCATGGGAAATACTCTGATTTAAAAGGAGTATGCAGTGCTCTTTTAACTGGAATGCCAGGTGAGTGGGACCTTACCCTGAGCTGTGACCAAGAAATTGCTATTATCTGCATTATTCAATATTTTGAAATTTTAAGGCTTTCGTTTCAATTTGGTTGGTCTTTTCACCAGTCAAAAGAATGAGAATTTTTTGAGGACTAAGGATTGACAATGATAAAGATTTATCATTTCATCTCAGCATCAGAAGACTAGGGGATGTTGTACAAATAAGTGAAGGAAGCCAGTCACAGTGACTTGAAACAGGGAACCACGAAAAGTGATTTTTCCACAGTCAATATATCCAACAATGTGTCATTAGCTTGCGATTCTAATTGTTCCTCTTTCTTTCTGGAGCATTAATATTGGGAAAATGTACAAAGTAATCAAATGAGTCTTTAATGAGCCTACATTCTTTCTTGTAGCAATAAAAACCCTCCCTCTCCTTCAGTTTCTCAGCGCTCAGCAGTCCAGCAACCTTCTGTTTCAAACTGTGGGTTCAGGAAACATTTTGCCATCAGTAAGAAACCTCAAAGTAAGCCTCAATCACTTTTGTTATTATGAAGATTTTATTTTCAGGTTGCAATGGAACACTTCAGCACCTGTTCAAAGGATTTCGAGGGTAAGCAATAAGAGGGGCAAGGATGGCTTTTTTCCCTTGCAGTGCCACTAAACTGCCACAATGCAGGTTTTCCCAGAGAAAAGCCTCCCTCTGTGACAGATTTTGCCCCCAGCAGGTGCTAAACATTCCAGAAATGAACAGTGAGGCCTCTGGCACTCTTCACCTGTGTGTCTAAGACCACACTAGGCTCAGCTCATCTTTTTGCCCTGTAAACAGGCATTTGCACTCAGGAAAATCTTATATTTTCAGTTCTATTAATAGTCTTTATTCCACAAATTCTGTTTTTATTCATTCACTTATTAACCACTTATTCACACATCAATTTAACAAACATTTATCAATTGCCTGAACTAGGTTCAGGACACAGGTGGGTTCCCAGCTCTGAACAGAACAGACAAGGCCCATGTCCTCATGAGGCTTATGTAAATTTTTGTCTCTGCTTAACTTCATGTTATTTGGTTTTACCTTTAAAAATTTCTTGAGTGAATTATTTGTTTCTTGTTTTATAATGAAAAATTTAAACTATGAATTTGCCTCTGATTGCAGCTTTGATAATATGCCATTAATGTTCTTATTTAATGTCATCCTTGTTATTTTTTCTAACAGCTGGTTTGAACTTCTCTTTGACTTAAGAGTTTAAAGGAGGCTAGTTTGCAATAATGTTTGTTTCATCTCCAATAGTTAGAGATGTTTTGCTTCCTTATTATTAATTTCTGGTTTATTTTGCATTAGGGCCAAAGAATGTATTCGTTATAATTCCATTTTCTAGAACTTAAAACAGTTTCTTTGTGGACTAGTAGTTTCTCAGTTTTGGTAAATGTTTTATTGTGAGTTGACAAAAATGTATATTCTGTTAGTAATGAAGAGTTAGAACTCTGTCAATGAAATATATTATAAATTACGTTATTTAGATGTTATTATTTTATATACTATATTATTATACTAAAATACTGCATAGCATATTTATTATTTATATTATAAATATAAATGTCATTATATTATTAGGTACTATTATAAATTGTTTTATTTATATGTTCTTTTTCTTTATGTTTGACTTTTTGATCTGTTATAAACTGAAAGATGTAGGTTCAAAATACAATATTTTTAGTTTGCTTTATATATTTTGCTTTTTTTTATTCAGTACATAAAAATTAATTACTATTAAATTTATACAAAAAGAACCTCCTGGTCCCATTTAATGGTTTTTGCTATGAATTCTATTTTCTTTGATATTAATATTGCTATCTGTGTTTTTTATCTGTTGTGTTCGCCTAATGTGTATTGTTCCTAGCTTTTATTTTGAAATGTCCCTTCCTTGTGTATCTCTTACATGGCATCTAACTTAACTTTTTAGATTTTGTTTTGTACTTTTATTTGTTATATGCTTGTTAACCATACCTGAACATCTTCATTTTCTTATTTAAAAGGTTAACCCATTTAAATTTATTATCATAATTTATATATTTGGTCTTACTCTGTTCCCTTTTTATTTACAATATGTTTTATGCTTACCACTTGATAAGCATACTCTTGTATGCCTACTCTTTTTTTTCCCCATTTTTTGCTACATTGATCATATTTTTTGTTTTACTTCTATTTCCAACTAGTTGATTGCCTTTGGTTTTCCAACGGTGAGTATCTCTGGTTGTCTATTGATGTCTACTTGCTTCTGTACCGTTTGTTGAAAAGGCTGGTTTTCCTCCATTGGATTGCATCTTTGTCAAAAATCAATTGGACATATTTGTGTGGGTCCATTTCTCGGTTCTCTATTCTGTCCACTGATCTATGTGTCTATCTCTCTGCCAATAACAGTCTTGGTACTGTACAAACTGGGTAGACTGATTTCTCCCAATTTTTCATTTTTCAAATTGTTTTAGCTATTCTAGTTCCTTTGATTTAACCATTTAAATATTAGAATAATCTTGTGTATATCTACAAAAGAAATTCTTGGTTAGTTTAAGTGTACCTTTGAGTAATCTTTTTATCAGGAATAATATGAGGGGTATATTTTCTAAAGCTCATAATAAATATATCAATATATACTAAATAAAAATACTTTTTATATACATGAGTGATATCATGATTGAATAAGAAATTCGTGGTTAGAGCTCAAATTCTTTTTACTTACTCCAAAATTCTACAGACCTTGTTCCACTGGTATCTAATGTTTTTTGTTATGCGGGAAAAGAACAAAACCAGTCAGATTTTTCTATTTTTTCTTTCTGGATGTGCAGAAGATTCTTTGTTTACTGTTGAAATTAAAAAATCTCACCAGGATATGTTTAGGTATTGTTTTCGTTTTGCCCACTTTGCCTTATGTGCTGCCTCAGGATATTCTTCACCTCAGGAAAGTTTTATACTGTTATTTTCTGGTGTTTGCTGTGTTCAATTTGTTCTCTCTTCTTGGAAGACCAATTTTTTGTAGGTTGAACAGGTGTCTTTTTACACCTGTGCTCTTCACTCTTGTTAATTTCCTCTCTTTGTTCTTATCTTCTGAATCCTGGGAGAATTGTTGAAAGATGTCTTCCAAGTCACTGGTTGCTTCTCTGAGAGAGGATTCTTATCTGTACTGCTTCTAACGTAGACTTTAATTTTCTCATTATATTTTTAATTTCTTTACAATTTTTTTTTTTTTGCGGTACATGGGCCTCTCACTATTGTGGCCTCTGCCGTTGCGGAGCACAGGCTCCGGACGCTCAGGCCCAGCAGCCATGGCTCACAGGCCCAGCCACTCTGCGGCATGTGGGATCTTCCCAGACTGGGGCACGAACCCGTGTCCCCTGCCTCGGCAGGCGGACTCTCAACCACTGCGCCACCAGGGAAGCCCTAATTTCTTTACAATTTAAACTTTTCTTGTCAGTTCCTTTTATACTTACAAGTGTGTAGAAACCCCTTTTCTACTTCTTTGTCATCTTTCTTCTCTCATTTCAGAGATTCTGTGTCTTCTTAAAGTTAACTGAGTGCACAATAAAGATGTAATTGTGTTCCCTCTAGTAAATCTTCACTAGTTGAATAAGTAATATGTGAACAGGAAAAACAATCAACCATGACAAAAATATATGTAATTAAGAGCAAATTTCCCTCTTATCCCAAATATCCTTCCCTTTCCTATAATCAAACATTGTTAATAATTTCTCATTTCCTTCCAGAAATGTTTTATATATATACAAGCATGTAAATGTATATTTATGTTTTCTGTTTTTAATACAAATGAGATGATTTTCTATAAGCCTTGTTTTTTTTCACTTAATATATCTTGAAGATCATTTCATATTAGCATATAACATTCTGCTTCATTCTATTAACATATAACAACACTGTTCTCAAAGTAGTACACAAGTAGCATTCATACAAATACCTTTTTTACATGTTTATAAACACTTCTTTAAATGTATCACAGAATGGCTACCACATTTATTCACTGAAGTAACACTGCTCTCAAAGTAGTGAGTAAGTAGCACTGAGTCCACCGTAATTCATTCGTCTACTACCCCATGATGGACATTTAAGTTGTCACAAGTATTTAATCATGGAGACGTTTTTTAAAAGCATGGTCTTCCTTTGAATTGTGGTGGGTTTTTTTTGAGGGATTGTAAATATTTGTTCTTTTTGTTTTCTTTTTTTTCTCTTCTATTTCCTTTTTCCTTGTTTGCACATCCTTGAATAATAGATACATCCAAACTTGGTGCTTATCCAACAACATGATGCCTTAATTCTCCTTATTCCTTCTCACCCATTCCACTTTTTTATAGTGTCTTCCTTCCAAACATAAAATTGAGGTGCCGATTTACTTTATAGACCCATTCAAGAGAGTCTGAAGGAATATACACCAATATGTTAATATTGATCTATAGGAGATTTTCACTTTCATCTTTATGCCTTTTTGTACTGTTTAAATCCTTTACATTGAAAAGATATCTATAAATAGAGCATTCCCAGTTCAACAACTCAAATATGGGAGTAGGAACCACTGAAGGTGAAAGCTGTCACAGAAGAGGGATTTCATCTCTGTGCCATTTTTCAAAGTGTATTGAAGCCAGTGGCAAGCTTTCTGTTTGTTCTGGTCCTCCTAACAGAAATAACAGACACTTTTGGATGCCAACCCAAAAGATGTTTCCCCTTCTTTACTGCTAACAAAATCTCAGTTTTGTTTAGACAGAAAATGAAGCTACAATCAAAGGATTAAATAGATGAAAGTTCAATGAAAGGACTATTTAGAGTGGTCTGAGCAAGCTCCAAGGATCAGCAATAGCAGAGAGCTAATACCTACTTCAGGCTTGAAGGCAAAGAGGGACAAGAGGTTATTGAATCCAAGGGAAAGCTATAGCTACAGGAGGTCTTCTGGAAGAAGCTATGGCCTGTGGAATAAAGAGAATGGTGTTACCAAAACCCAAAGAGAGCTGGAGCAACAGAAACAGGACTACCTACCCAATAGGAGTTGTGCCGATGGCAGCCCAAGGAGGGAGGAAGCTGGGGGAAATAAATACCCCACCATTTTTCTCTCCTGCCTTCGGATTTCCTCCAATGTCTCCTGGTACCAAGACTCAATGAGAAGCCAGATAGCAAAGGAGATCAGGTGATCTAGGCTACCGATATCAGCCCCTGAGGTATGTAGCAGGTTAAGAAGGGCAGTGAAATATACATATTTTATGTCCTGCCTCACATTCCCTTGGCCTATCATCTTGTCCTGGCCATTGCTAGGTCAACTAGCTGCAGCGATAGCCCCTGGACTGTTTCACAGCATGTCTCTTGTTTCTCAGGAATACTTTGCCTTCACCACATGAGACACCTACAGGAGACTAGCCTGCCTACCCATTCTGCAGCATGTTCAAACTGTACATAGAAAGTTAGTGGTCCCTGGGGCAACCCTTGACCGTTTGGGTTTGGAAACCAATAGGTAAATATAATTTCTTCCATGTCTTGAGCAGACAATTCTGAGATGGGATCTACAGGGTTCTTCAGATGTTCTCTGTTAGACTGAGCCCCAGTTGCCAGACAGCCCCAGTTGCCCATAACAGTAACTAACACTCAACTTTAAAACTTCTTACTCTTGAATTCACTTTACCTCCTTCTCTGTTTTACTACTCCCGGTCCCCTGACCCCTATTGTCTGATATCATTTCCCAAAATAACTATCTTCATGTATCCCTTTTCTCAAGTTCTGCTTTGGGGGAACTCAAGATAAAATAGACAGAGAAGGGGTAGCTCTGCAGGGGCAAAAGGAGAATAACCATTCCAGGTGTCCACTCTTCTCCCAAGTGTTACAGGGGTAAGTAGCCCTATTCCAAATTGCAGGTGTAGATTCTGATTAGTCTACAGTAATGGTTTAGAAAAAGGCGTGTGATCAGTTTGAGCTAACAGTAAAAGAAGAGATGTATGTTGTTTTACCTTTATAGTGTAAGTGCAAACTGCAGCACAAGGGCAGTTCTAAACAGGCAGCCTAAAATATGAAGCTGCTGCAAACCGCATAATGTTTCCATTGGGTTCAAAACATAGTTTCAAGGGTTTAGGTAAAAATACATACCATTAATCCAACAATGGTCTATCCACCCCAAATTTCTGGTGCCACAGTCACAGACAAGAGCTGGGGCTCTGCAGGAAAAACAAGGGAAGCTTGTGGTTGCCACAAATGTCTATCCAGAGTACAAGGGATAGAAAAGTCTTAGGTTTAGCTGTTTGTCAAATATGTGGTTTGATTCTCCCATAGTTTTGAGGATGTACAAACTCAGCTCTGATTCCACAAGATAAAGTTAATGATGTAAACCACAGGTTGGCAAACTTTTTTCTAGAAAGGGCCAGATAGTAAATATTTTAAGCCTTATAGGCCATACTGTCTCTACAAAAGGAGACATAGAAAATGCATACACAAATGGGCATGGCCATTTTCCTTTACGAAAGTAGGTGGTGGACTTGATTGAGCCTCTGGGTTTTAGTTTGCTGACCCTGGTGTAAACCAAGCAGCCTTTTGTTGCCACCTCACAAAGAATCCGTTGGTACCTCAAGTAATATTTTCTTCAAGATGTGAAAAATTTAATCAATCAATAAAAAATTAGACTATCCAGCAGCTGTTGTCCAAAAATTTTATTTTCTCTTAAGAATACTAGCCTTCTACTGTTTTTATTTCCAACAAAAAATTCAGATCAGCAAAATAATGTCTAGTTGATTGTACTTTTATTTTTCATCTCAAAACACTGCATATCTCATCCTGAAACTTTTAGCCACACCCCCTAAAAAAATGGAATTGAAAGCACAAGATCTGAAAACCCATCATAAAGTCCATTAATTTAAAAACCACTAAGTAGAACTAAAGAAAAATATATTTGTTCAAATGCAATCACATAACTAAACCAAACAGTAGTCTCCTGGAGATAACCTTATGTTAAAAGACTTTCATGTTTTCTTGAGAGCCTTTCATGCTGAAATTTCTAAAAGCCCACTGGCTGCACACAGTGGCAGAATGCAACAGTGATTTCACAACCCCAGGCAAAATTATATAACAAAATAAGGACATGACGGAGTATATTTCTTATCCAGTGGTAAGTAACCTGCAATTGCACAATTAGGATTTGGTCAGGGCCCAGATGCTAATTGCAATACCAGGCAGAGTGTACTCAATGTTTAATTTACATCAAATAGAGAAGAGCCTTCCAGTACCAGGCATTGAATCCCGTGTTGGAATGCTGTAGCTTTTCCTAAAGCAAAAGAACACACTACCAACATCATTGTTCAGCTGCACCATAGGTATCTCTGTGGGAGTTTTCTAACAAATTACTAACAAGAGTTGGCCCTATTTAATCTATAATCGTGAATGCCATCAGTGCCTATGTTTAGAGGTCCATAAAGCCAAAGAATAGCACACACTTGGGTCTTGTTCAGACTAAATTACTACAGAACAAGGGCCAAATACCAAAGTAACTGTGACTGCATCATTAGATAGTCCTTTCAAAATAGTTACTTTTTTTGTCCTGAGTATTTAATGGAAAAATAAGCAATTCCTTTGAAGTTAAGAATTTATTTTCTTCCGGTAAGCAAATGTTTAACTCTCCCACCAAATAATGATTTTCTTTTCTTATCAACACCCACATTTTCTATCAAAGAGCACAGATTTTTCTTTGGCATCTTCCTCAGATATTCTATAAACTGAATTGATTTATCATATGTAGATGTTGATGTTGAGCCGCTTACGGCTACACAGTATAATTTAGTCAAATTCAAACAGACCCATAAAGAACATAAAAATCACTAAGCAAGCACCGAGACATTTTAGCAAGCAAATGGCAACATGTGTATTCAGGAAGGAGTGTGACGGGCAAGACTTCCACTGACTTCCATTTCATCACAAAAGACCTCCTGAGAGAGAGTAATGTAGAAAAGATGGAAGTCCAAGTCCAAGATTTGGTGAGCTGGTACATAGATCAAGCATGACAGATGAAATAGAGAGAGAAAAAATCTATTTAGAACATGTATGTGCTGCTTAAATGAATGGGAACTAGAGTAAATTTGCATAAACAGAGCATAAAAGAAATAGTCTGATTATGAAAAGTTACAATGGTCCTACAGGGACATGACTGGGGTCACATTAAGGCTGTGTTTTAAGTAATGGATGAGACACATTGGAGGTCAAAAGAAACACATCATAGTTGCTGTTCATAAGGCTTTGCAAAGGATCTCAGGTACATTGATTTCATCCTGATAACAACCCTGTGAAGTAGATATATTATCCCCAATTTCCTCATTAGGAAGTAAAGGAAATATGAGTGACTCATATAAGACTGTTTAGCTGGTAAATGGTAGAATACAACAAAAAGCAAACAAAAATACTCAGTTCTTTTAGCTGTGTAAAAGTGTTATTTCCACTCAACCACAGCACCCTTTGTATGAAGGCCAGAAAAGCAACATGTCTCAGTACATGTACTCCTGGACTAAATGCTGCAATAAGTTTCAAAGTCAGTTTAAAATGTTTTACTTCAGTAACCTGTATTTCCCAGGCCTCGCCAGTTGTGGGACCTCGTTAATGGCAATAACCCAAATTTCACTGGTTTTGCCTCTGTCTATGTCACACATACTCTCGATCCTTTGCACAGCCCTCCAT
This sequence comes from Delphinapterus leucas, assembly GCF_059928025.1. Lineage (NCBI taxonomy): Eukaryota > Metazoa > Chordata > Mammalia > Artiodactyla > Monodontidae > Delphinapterus > Delphinapterus leucas. The sequence goes on along the minus strand of NC_143137.1, from coordinate 64,297,506 downwards.
GTGTTTCTGGGCGTGCCAGAAGAGCCTCACAAGTCTCCCAACCCTGTCTTTTCAGTGATGCCCGCTCCCTTGAAACCACTGAGGGCAGTACCTCTCAGTTCTACTGCTACAACCATATTCCATGAAAACACCGATGTCTGACCAAGATAGACTTAACATTAGCTCAGCTTGACTAACCTTTAGACAGGCTTCTTCCTGACTCTAGCTCCCTGATCTACCTTTTCTTAGAGCATTTACTTAGGAAAACTTGCATCTGTAAATTTTGTCTCTGCCTCTTTAAGATGTAAATCTCCTAGTCTCTTGCCAGTTTTACAACCCAGGAATGTCTTTCTCAAGGGATTGGGAGTCATCCCTCTAAATACAAACATAGAGAAAGATAGGGCACCTATCTCCCTGTCTCTGTAGGAGGGTAGGAACCTGACTTCAATAAGTGCCAATTAGCAAACACAAATGGACTAAACACATGGCCCAACCTCCCCACTAAGGTCCTCCAGCTACTTTCCACTAGCTCACCGCACTGCTTTAAAACTCTCCAAATTTTTGTCTTACTGGAGTTTAGTTCTTACTCTCTCCCCATTATGATAATCTTGAATGTCTCTTTTGCCTATTTAACTCCACCCCATGCAATTTATCCAGACCAAAATGCTACCACTGAAAAACTCTCAGAGCACTAAATCCCCAGGAACTCAAGGAGGTGCAGAGAAAACACCTCTCTCCCTGACTCAGGTCACACTTTGTAACTTGTGATAAAGCCAAAGCACTATCACTCTTTCCATATCTCGTGGAGTCCTTCATGCAGAGTCCCTCCATCTTCTCACTGTAGTTCTACAGACTGATGTAGGGACAGTATGACAGGCAGACAGCATGCTTCTCTCTACATCTCAATTCCTTGGTCAGGTGCCCAAACAAAACAAATCACTTTCTTCCTAACTTCCCCCTTCCCACCCCAAACCATTAGTTTTACTACAAATGAACTTATCATGGACCCATCCACTAGATGGCAATCATGCCCACAGATGTTTGAATTCCAGTTTAGTCCAAAACTGAGATCCCTATTTCACTTAGATGAGTGAAATAGTGTGATGGGGTGCTTAAAAATAAAACAAATGAGAAAAAAATGAAGTATTCTCAAATTTTCTCTACCCTTTTTGCATTGTTTGAAGGATCCAGTTCAAACAACCATTCAGAAAGTATATTTATACACTCATATGCCTTATACCACCCACTGATTTTTCGATTTAAGTTTAAATGCCAGCCCAGCAAGTTTAGAGCCATTTTATTCCCCAGAAGAGAATAAAAAAATTTTTTTAAAGACTAGCAGTCTGGGTGGAATCCAGAGGAAACTGATTTCAGTTCAGTATTAGAAAGAGCTGTAACAATTACAGGAATCCAGCATTCTAATCGACTGTTGTAAGAAAATGGTTTTGTCCATGTTGGGACTTGGGTAGAGGCTGGAGATAGCATCCAGAATGTTGTAGAGGGAATTCGTGCATAAGGTAGGACACCTGGCTCCTCCAAGGACCCTTCCAACTCTGAGATGATGCTGTGTGATATATTTACGACTTGCAAAATATAATTCTTTGGGGTTCCTTAATGAGATTTTCTTAATTTCTTTTATATATATTAGCACCTCATGAATCAAATAGAAAATCTCCCCCAAATATAGAACACTTCTTTCTAAAATGAACACCTAATAATAAAAGTAATTTTTATCTACATATCAACTTAAGGGCGGGGAAGGTGAAGGCACTGAATGGTGCATTTAACTGGATACTATATAGCTGCCATTATCTTTGCACATTGACATCAAGTGTGAATTGATTTAGTTATTCCTCACAGCAATCTCCATGCAATTAGGCATTGCTTACTCACAGCTAAGTGATCTGAGCACTATACTGATAAGTAAATCTCTCTTTCTCTTTTTCTACAAGTATTTCATTAGAACAGCTTCCAGAGCCCTGTGCCAGACCTAAAACTACCACAGAAGACAGAATCCCTACTCTCAAACAGACAATGCTATAGGAGTGAGGGAGTGAGCTCCAGACAGGAATTAGATGTTTCTCTTTCAGTTGATCTCTCCCTCCTCCAGGTTGGTGAGTGAGTATCTGGGCTCTACCAACGCTGGAAGTCAAGCCAATTGGCCCCGCTGAATTTCTGGAGGTCATTCGATCCTGCTGCCATGGAAAACCACACAAGATTAACAGCAAAAACAGACTCCAGACTTTAGGACACTCCAATCTTAGCTATAGGATGTTCTAGGCATGGGTAAGACACCTAAACTCTTCAAATCTTAAAATCTCACACACATCTGCAAAATGGGAATAATATCACATGCTCTGACTACTATAAGGTACTGTAAAAATTAAAAGATAAAAATGCTATGTGTGTATTATTTTAAAGTGGTTACTATTTTTGAAAAAAAAAAAAAATGAAGACAAGAGCCACTTCCCAGCTAATCAGGAAGGCACTCGACTTATTTCCATATGCCTGAGGCCCAAGTCACAGAGAGAAACGGTAACAGGCTGGGGTAGCATTTCCTAACAGGCCCCAGCAAATTCGAGTAGAATTTATGAAATTCTAGTTTCTTTTTTTTTTTTTTTTTTTGCGGTACGCGGGCCTCTCACTGTTGTGGCCTCTCCTGCTGCGGAGCACAGGCTCCGGACGCACAGGCTCAGCGGCCAAGGCTCACGGGCCCAGCCTCTCCACGGCACGTGGGATCTTCCTGGACCGGGGCACGAACCCGTGTCCCCTGCATCGGCAGGCGGACTCCCAACCACTGCGCCACCAGGGAAGCCCGAAATTCTAATTTCTTATCCTTCACCAATAATGTCAACGGCTAACCAAGACCCTAGATGTAGAATCCAAAGAGTTTTGCTTGTGCTGGGCACAAAAGGTTTCCTCCCTTATTCACAGCTTAGTATATCTTTAAAGCTTTTAAATATATGCTTAACAGGAAACTTATCCCCCCAAAGATGCCATTTTTTTGTTAGTAGGAGAATTTTTAAATTTTTCTTTAAAAACTGTTTATTTTAAAGCTTTTAGCTTTACTGGGATAAAATGCTAAGGGTAATAGTGGGCTCCCCCCTTAGCTACACCACTATATTTTACTCCTCTGCTTATGTTACCGAGAAGAGTAAAAGCCCATTATATAAGAAAAAACATTTAAAGAATTTATCGGTATTGCGAGAACGACTCTGCTCATCAAAACAAATGGAGAGCAGAGTTGTCTGTGATTGTTGCAACCTAGCATTCTTGGAACTGTGTCAAGAATATAAACAGGCAGACTCCCCATCCACTCAAAGCCCTGACTCTAATGAGGTTCTCAGATTTTAAAACTTATAATACCTAGTCAGAATCATAGTATTCTGGTTCTAGTTAAAAATAAAATATCTGATTACCCTTTTCTGCAATGATAATGCTATTTTTCTGAAGTTGGGGGAAATATTTTAATAGCGAGAATGAAGAGATTAACCTTCTTTTTTTGCTGTTTTCAAAATATAGCTCCAAAAAAGAACAACTCTGTTTCTTTTTTTGTTTGTGTCTCAGTCATTGTCTTCCTTTTACTTCTACCAACAATATATTAGGTAAGCTTCTCTTTATCAAATTTTACTTTGAAAGACCAGGAGTTTAAATTCTGTTGGCATTCCCTGCTGCTCTAGTCAGAGCACAGAGGATTATGTCCAAAGTATATTTTTAAAGTCAGTGTGTTGGCTTAGACACTGGCTAGCTTTCGTACAAAGGTGCTTTATGAATCATGAATCAAATGAATAGCATAATAAAAGCACACACCTCTGGAAGTATCCATCTAATGCATTTTGGGTGGAGAAAGAATATCTGGTCTCTCACTTTGGAAACTATAGAAGTAGAATAAAAATGGTTTATATATATATCAAAATCTACACATTTTTTCTTCCCTTCTTTTTTTTAGGCGGCATTACTTATTTACAATGTGTTCTCTCTGGGATAGCCTGCGAGAGGAAACATCTTATTTGCCCAACACTCTTTAAAAAGATGGTGAGCACATGAACATCCATTACTGCAGGTCCCTGTACTAGAAGTGTTAACAAGTTTGCTAACAATATAAATCAAACAAAGGTAATGGGAAGCACACACAGACACAAAGGTTAAAAGCAATGATGAAGGTCATTCCCAAAAGTTGTCCAAGAATATTTCTAACTGCTTTTGCAGTGCGAACAGTTGATGAAAGTCTCTTGAATTTATTGCAGTATTAAGCTCAGACACAGCTTTATTTGAAAATTCCTCTTGAGTTTTCTTCCCATTCCTTCTCCACATTTTTCCATCTCTGAAATTTTCTCTTCAGCCCTGACTGGTGTCTTGTCTTTATGTGTCATTAAACCCACCCTCTATTTCTTTTATTTTTTTTTAAAGGGTGACAATTACTTGTTTATTAAATTATTTTATTCCACAAATATTTATAAACCCTTTACTCCTTTATCAGGTATTTTTATAGGCTATGGGGATATGGAGGTGGGCATAATGCCGTAGAACTTAACAGAATAGATAATACTGTACCCTTTATGCTTGACGACAGCAATATTAGGAAACATGATTTTAGAATAAGAGTTAACATTATGGGAGTCATAAATTGGAAGCATCTTTGTTCTTTTTCAATCCCATATCTTAAGAAGTGATATAGTCTAACTTTTTTTTGTCAATCATTTTTTTAATTGAAGTATAGTTGATTTACAATATTATATTAGTTTCAGGTGAACAACATAGTGATTCAATATTTTTATAGATTAAACTCCATTAAAGTTATTACAAAATAGTGGCCGTGTTTCCACCTGCTGTACAATATATCCTTGCTGCTTATTTATTTTATACATAGTAGTGTTTTTTTTTGTTTTTTCTTTTGTTTTTTTTTCTTAAATGTGTCAAGTGATTTTATTTATTTATTTTTTAACATCTTTATTGGAGTATAATTGCTTTACATTGTTATGCTAGTTGCTGCTGTATAACAAAGTGAATCAGCTCTACATACACATATATCCCCATATCCCCTCCCTCTTGCGTCTCCTTCCCACCCTCCCTATCCCACCCCTCTAGGTGGTTACAAAGCACCGAGCTGATCTCCCTGTGCTATGCGGCTGCTTCCCACTAGCTATGTATTTTACATTTGGTAGTGTATGTATGTCAATGCCACTCTCTCACTTGGTCTCAGCTTACCCTTCCCCCTCCCCTGCTCTCAAGTCCATTCTCTACGTCTGCATCTTTATTCCTGCCCTACCCCGAGGTTCTTCAGAACGATTTTTTTTTCTTAGATTTCATATATATGTGTTAGCACACTGTATTTGTTTTTCTCTTTCTGACTTACTTCACCCTGTATGAGAGACTCTAGGTCCATCCACGTCACTACAAATAACTCAGTTTCGTTTCTTTTTATGGCTGAGTAATATTCCATTTTATATATGTGCCACATCTTCTTTATCCATTCATCTGTCCATGGACGCTTAGGTTGCTTCCAGGTCTGGCTATTGTAAATAGTGCTGCAATGAACATTCCCACCTTCTATTTCTGAGGCTATGAATTTCTAACCATTGAAAAGCCAGTTCCAAAGGAGGCAATTCAAATACACGTTATAAAAGTTTCAGGCAGATGTCAACGGAAAGTCCTCCCTGGCCCCTTTCCCTTCCAAGATTAATGAGGATTCTTTGCACAGACTTCCTAAAGCTCACAGCATTGGCACAATGATATCCACTCAGCTTCTCTCCAAGTGGTACCCTCTGGGAGGACTTACGTCTCAGGTCTCACCAACATCCCCCTAACGTATTTCCCATCCAACTCTTCATTCTTTTACCTCCAACCCAGTAAAATTTTTCTTTGAGGACTCTGCACTTTTATAAAAAACCTGACATTTCCTAGACTCCTTTGCAATTAAGTGTAGCAAAAGCAACTTTAGCTTTTAATACCTTAGCATACTTCTGGAGTGTTTTGCTTTCCCTGTCGTCTTCATTTTCTGTCTACTGAGGACAGATGTGGGGCTGGAGCAGCCATATTGTGACCATGAAATCACCATGTGAATGAAAGCCAGACAGAGATAACTGGATAACAGAGCAGAAGGATAGAGCCCTGGGTATTGATATTATGGAACTGCTGTGCCAGCCTTGAATGCCTTTTTCTGGACTTCTTTTTAAATAAACCCATGCTTGGTTAAGGCACATTTGGCTGATTTCTGTTAAATGCAGCCAAACACAATTCCTAACTGATACACCAGTTGTTGCTCACCTAGTGTCCTAGAGGGTGGGGTAGTTGGACCCTTCTCTGGTCTCTTTTCTATCTGTTGTTATTGTCCTAGTGTCTGTGCTTGCTTCTTTTAGAGTCTTCCCTTTTGATTCTCAAGAGACTGTTTTTCTTTCAATCAAACTCAGTTCTTGTAATGCAAGCTCTGGCTTTTGAAAATATTGATTTTGATGTGAGTTTCAAAAGCCTGTTTTAGAAGTCAAAGACTGAACAGCCATTGATTCTTTCTCTATGCATTCCAATTACAACAGTCTTAACTTTCCTCAAGAAATGTGGAAATCTCTGATCACTGAGGGAATGATCATACACTGGGAATTGTGGACAAGAAAATACAAACTTGTTTAAGACATTATATCAAGGAATAGAAAAAAAAGAGGCTTACAAATTTATTCTGAGCCTTTTAAATGTCCAAGTTTTTCTTATTACAGTCAATAAGGTAAGTTGTCTTATTATCCTGTGATTCGGGTTTGCACCCTTTCCAGCCCACTATGCTAAAGAGAGATGGGATCCCCAAGCACATTCCTGAATCTCAATATACATGTACTCCTCTAATGAATGAATATTCAGTGAAACTATTTGAAGGTGGATGCCAAGTCAATGGGATACCAAACCCGGAAGACTTCTGAAAAACATTAGTTTATCCCCTGTAATCCCTAGAAAGGCATCCTGAGCTACAAAAAGTTAGTGGTCCACAGTTTTCACCAATGTATAGCACATAGTAGAATATACAGAACCTTGTTTCTCTCAAGAATTCAAGAGAGCTCAGAAAATTCCTATAAAACCAGATCTACAGACAGTGTTTAATTCTACTGCTACCACAGGGAGAAAAAATAATAAAAAGGAAGTAGATGTCAAGAGTGTGAATCAACATCTTAGAGAAGAAGCTGACAGACCTAAGACACCAAGCTCTCTAGGATGCCAGACCAAACCCCACTGATTTGCAAATCATAAGAGATGTGAAGAATCACCAGAGAAAGTGGTAGACCAAAAACAAGAAACAAAGGAAGCCTTCCTAATTAGTGGCGTTCAGGAATCACACAACCTCAACATCTATCTCTTCAAAACGAGAAGGAAAGATATCAACTCTTGATATCTACTTTTCACTTGAGAAAATAATTTTCCGTGACATACGGTGGAAAGTAAGATTATAACCTAGCAAATCATCCAACATGAATGGAGTTTTGGATACTCTGAGCAAGGCCTCAAACTACTAATACCAATCTTACAGCCCTCTGAGTCCTAGAAAGAAGTGTAAACATTTATGGGAAACCAAATACGAGCATTTAATCTCTAACTTGAGTGTCTTTGAACTTGGAAAATTACAATGGCACATCACCATACTGTTCATCTTTCAGTACGTGCACTGCCTTGGATTGTGTTCTTTTATAACTGTCTATGAAAGAAAATCTTATTTCCTCTCAAGGGCAAAGACTGTAGCTTTACTTCCTCTGTATGCCAAACACATTGCTCGGGACCTACTGGACTCTTATTAAAAAATTTTGTGGTCATTTCCAAGATGCTCAATATCATGTTTGAACTTAAAATTTTCCTTGTTAGAAAAAAAGTCACTATTTATCTGTGAAGAAAATGACATGGGTCATTTTTATTATGAGACTCTCAACTATCTCCTTTTAACTTTTCAAGGAATTTCCTACCTCTAATTATTTATTATAATTCCTTTTTATAATAATTCTACTTATCTTCAGTGGTTTATGTCCTCTCCTTCCTAGGAAAAAAAGAACTATAACATGCCCATCATACTCCCTGCCACACTCCAGGCCTCACCCTCCTCACACGTTCACTCTTGAAGAGGGGACCTCATTCAGAGTTCCACAGCTTTTTCCCATCATTCTTGCCTCCTTCATGACATTGGTGCCTGGTGTTGTCGTCTGTATATATTAATCCATTGCCCTTTCCAGCTCACTGCCAATAAACTATTTAAGGGGAAAAATAAAATCTGTAGGTCATTCTCAAATGTTCAGTGAAACTTCTGACATACCACTTATCATTCTTCCACATCCTCTTATCTTCTCAACCTATATCCTCACCAAGACTCTGATTAACTGTGAATATCTGGCATCACAGACCTCTGATCATAAGATCAGGTTACAATATACCCATCCTTACCCACCGCTGCAGGAGCTCATCTACCAATGTCTTCTAAGGATTGCAGCTGCACTGTCATATATCTGAAGCAGCTCTCTCACGCTCTTTTCTCCTGGCCTCCAATGGTATTCAGTAGCAACTACTCCCATGTCAAGGCAGAGATACAGTTCTCCAGTTTTAGACTCTGTTGCAAGCAATGAATAACCCTCTCCTAATCCCCCATAATGTAGTAACAAATAAGGCTGAAACTTATGAAAATAACTGTATTCACGCAAAGCAAACTCTGAGACTGACATTAGCTTTCTCTTCAAGGCAAAATACTTGGGAGAAAGGAAAGAAAGAAGGATTGGACAGAAAGAGAAGTTTGAATACAATGTAGTCTCAGTGAAGAACTCAGTCGGCCCTATATTCTGGAGCTGGGATGACTTCTCAGAAGTGTCCAGAGCTGGGGCAAGGGGGCCAGGCCTTTATACAAAGTCATCATTCAGTCTTTGGATACAGGCTTTCCTGGAAGAGGGTATGACCTTTGGCTACATGATTCTCTTCAACTGAGACAAACCCAAAAGGAGCTGAGAGCTGACAGTTGTCTGTCAGCAGCATATTCTGTAGCTGGGGGAATAAATTCACCATTCCTGAGGAAGAATCTAGGCAGCACATGGCATCTTCTACATAAATATCTAAGTTTTAGGCAGGGAATCTCATTATATATATTTTTTCTTTGTCAGTATGATACTATGATTGGTTCTTCTTCCTGTATCAGGTAACTTTATCTTGGTCTAAATCCTACCTATCCTTTAAGTCCAACTCCAAGTCCACAAATGCTTCAACTAGTACAGGACTAAAGTATACCTCAGTTGCTTCCTGAATATGTAATAATTGTCACAAAACATACTAAAAAAATCTATATAAATATTTTAAAGATTATAAGACTCATAATCACTTTATAGAGCTCTTAGAACAAAGTACAGATCTTCCTCAACGTACGATGGGGTTCCATGCCAGTAAACCCATTGTAAGTTGAAAATATCATAACCTGAAAATGCATTTAGTAGACCTAATCTATGGAACATCATAGTTTAGCCTAGCCTATCTTAAACATGTTCAGAATACTTGTATTAGCTTACAGTTGGGCACAATCAACTAACACAGTCTATTTCATAATAAAATGTTGAATATCTCATGTAACTTATTTTACATCGTGGCAAAGTCAAAAAATCTTAATTCGAACCATCATGAATCGGACTGTCTGTACACACTACAAAAATTTCTCATAGCACTTTCCCAAATTCTTGTCTAAATTTTCATTAGCAACAACCATGAAAAACATATGGTAGCTATTAACCACCAGCAAATGCAAATGTTTCATATGGAAAATATAGGTCATTAATATCTTAGAAAGTTGTTAAGAGAACTGAATGAAATTGAAGTATCTTAAAGAATATAATGTATACTAGAATAGGTATCCTAATAGCATTGTCTAAGAGGATGCCAGAAAATAAATACTAATTTCAGAACTTGCTTATCTAAATGTTCCTGCAAGTTTAGCCGCTATTTATTGGTCTTTCTAAATCTGGCAATATTTATGGTAATATCTTGTTTCCATAATATTTATAAAGAAGATCATTTCTTGAGGAATATCTTAAAATACAATTTAACTCATATTTCTCACTATGTTTTTAGTATAATGGAACCTTTACATGTACTGTGTGTCACAAACTCTTTATGACTATGATGAGTTTTGTGACCTCTCCTATTTATCAAACATAATTTAAACATGCTAGCAACAGCTAATGTAAAACTACTTACTATTTAGTTTCAGGAATTTGGTAAAATATAGAAGAAATATACCATATTAAACATTGTTACCTGGATAAATGGCCCATAGTGTATTTGTATAAACTTTTTTATTGACATATAACATATACACAGTACACAAATGTTAAATTCAATTACTATCCAGATCAAGATCTAGAATATAATTGACAGGATTAAAATGAGAAATAGACAAATCCACAATAATAGTTAATTATGTCAATTTTTATATATTTTGAAGTTGTGTCATTAAGGGCATACATGTTTAGGATTGTTTTGGCTTCCTGTTTAATTGATCCTTTTTCATTATGAAATATCTTTTTCATATCTTTCAATAATTCTTGCAGTAAAGCTTCTATGCCTGATATTATTATAGCTATACTGAATTTCTTTGTTACAGTTTATATGCTATATATTCTTTTACTTTTAATCTGTCTATATTTAAAATGAATCTCTTTAGAAAGCATATATTTAAATCTCATTTTTTAAATCCATTTGTCTTTTAAATAGTGATTACTCCATTATATGTAATAACCAATGCAGTTGCATTTAACAATATCTCAATAACTGTTTCTCTTTGCTCCATCTGGTCTTTGTTCCTTTTTAAATCTTTTCCTGCCTTCTGTAGAATTCAATAAATTTTTATTTACTTCTTTTTGTTTCTTCTTTTAGCCTGTTTGTTTACATTTTTATTACTTTTTAGAAGTTACCCTAGAGATTATAATATTCACCTTTGCCATCATACAATCCTCCTAATATTAGTACTATTATAATTTCCAAATAATGCAATAACCTTTTAACAATGTAACTCCATTTACATGCCTCTTGACATTTATGACATTATAGTCATACACTTTACAGTCACATGTATTATAAACCACAAATATATTATTATTGTTGTTTTAAACACCAATATCCTTTCATATTAACTCATATATTTATACTTTCCATTGTCCTTTATTTCTCCCTCTGGTTTTATGCATCCATCTGGAAATACTTTCCTTTAGTGTAAAGAATTTCTATTAGCGTATCTTATAGTCTGCTTCTACTGGTGACAAATGTCCTCATGTTTTATCTAAAAACTTCTTTATTTCATTTTTATTTTTGGAATGATTTTAGGTTTACATAAAAGTTGCAAAGATGGTGCTGAGAGTTTCTTTATAGACTTCACCCAGATGCCCTAATCTTAGCATTTGAAATAATTATGGTGCACTTCAAAACTAAAACACTAACACTACTATTAGCTAAACTATAGACTTTATTCATATTCACCATATTTTCTACTAACATCCCTTTTCTCTCGCAGAATACATACTGAGATAATAGATAGCATCGAGCACCTTTATTTTTCAAGGATTTTTTTAAAATTTAATTTTATTTATTTTTTTATACAGCAGGTTCTTATTAGTCAACAATTTTATACACATCAGTGTATACATGTCAATCCCAATCTCCCAATTCATCACACCACCACCGCCACCGCCTGCCACTTCCCCCCTTGGTGTCCATACGTTTGTTCTCTACATCTGTGTCTCAATTTCTGCCCTGCAAACTAGTTCATCTGTACCATTTTTCTAGGTTCCACATATATGCGTTAATATATGCTATTTGTTTTTCTGTTTCTGACTGACTTCACTCTGTATGAGAGTCTCTAGATCTAGCCACGTCTCTACAAATGATCCAATTTCATTCCTTTTTATGGCTGAGTAATATTCCATTGTATACATGTACCACATCTTCTTTATCCATTCATCTGTTGATGGACACTTAGGTTGCGTCTGTGACCTGCCTATTGTAAATAGTGCTGCAATGAACATTGGGGTGCATATATCTTTCTGAATTATGTTTTTCTCTGGGTATATGCCCAGTAGTGGGATTGCTGGGTCATATAGTAATTCTATTTTTCATTTCTTAAGGAACCTCCATACTGTTCTCCATAGTGGCTGTATCAATTTACATTCCCACCAAGAGTGCAAGAGGGTTCCCTTTTCTCCACACCCTCTCCAGCATTTGTTGTTTGTAGATTTTCTGATGATGCCCATGCTAACTGGTGTGAGGTGATACCTCACTGTAGTTTTGATTTGCATCTCTAATAATTAGTGATGTTGAACACCTTTTCATGTGCCTCTTGGTGATCTGTATGTCTTCTTTGGAGAAATGTCTATTTAGGTCTTCTGCCCATTTTTGGATTGGGTTGTTTGTTTTTTTACTATTGAGCTGCATGAGCTGTTTATATATTTTGGAGATTAATCCTTTGTCCATTGATTCTTTTGCAAATATTTTCTCCCATTCTGAGAGTTGTCTTTTCGTCTTGTTTATGGTTTCCTTTGTGGTGCAAAAGCTTTTAAGTTTCATGAGGTACCATTTGTTTATTTTCGTTTTTATTTCCATTACTCTAGAAAGTGGATCAAAAAAGATCTTGCTGTGATTTATGTCAAAGACTGTTCTTCCTATGCTCTCCTCTAAGAGTTTTATAGTGTACAGTCTTACATTTAGGTCTCTAATCCATTTTGAGTTTATTTTTGTGTATCGTGTTAGGGAGTGTTCTAATTTCATTCTTTTACATGTAGCTGTCCAGCACTACTTATTAAAGTGACTGTCTTTTCTCCATTGTATATCCTTGCATCCTTTGTCATAGATTAGTTGACCATAGGTGCGTGACTTTATCTCGGGGCTTTCTATCTTGTTCCATTGATCTATATTTCTGTTTTTGTGCCAGTACCATATTGTCTTGATTACTGTAGCTTTGTAGTAAGTCTGAAGTCATGGAGTCTGATTCCTCCAGCTCCATTTTTTTCCCTCAAAACTGCTTTGGCTATTCGGGATCTTTGTGTCTTGATACAAATTTTAAGATTTTTTGTTCTAGTTCTGTGAAAAATGCCATTGGTAATTTGATAGGGATTGCATGGAATCTGTAGATTGCTTTGGGTAGTATACTCATTTTCACAATATTGATTCTTCCAATGCAAGCACATGGTATATCTCTCCACCTGTTGGCATCATCTTTAATTTCTTTCATCAGTATCTTATAGTTTTCTGCATACAGGTCTTTTGTCTCCCTCGGTAGGTTTATTCCTAGGTATTTTATTCTTTTTGTTGCAATGCTAAATGGGAGTGTTTCCATAATTTCTCTTTAAGATTTTTCATCATTAGTATACAGGAATGAAAGAGATTTCTGTGCATTAATTTTGTATCCTGCAACTTTACTAAATTCATTGATTAGCTCTAGTAGTTTTCTGTTCGCATGTTTAGGATTCTCTATGTATAGTATCACGTCATCTGCAAACAGTGACAGTTTTACTTCTTCTTTTCCAATTTGTATTCCTTTTATTTCTTTTTCTTCTCTGATTTCTGTGGCTAGGACTTCCAAAACTATGTTGAAAAATAGTGGTGAGAGTGGACATCCTTGTCTTTTTCCTGATCTTAGAGGAAATGCTTTCAGTTTTTCCCCATTGAGAATGATGTTTGCTGTGGGGTTGTCGTATATGACCTTTATTATGTTGAGGTAGGTTCCCTCTATGCCCACTTTCTGGAGAGTTTTTTTTTTTTTTTTTTTTTTTTGCAGTACGCGGGCCTCTCACTGTTGTGGCCTCTCCCGTTGCGGAGCAACAGGCTCCGGACGCGCAGGCTCAGCAGCCATGGCTCACGGGCACAGCCGCTCCGTGGCATGTGGGATCTTCCCAGACCGGGGCACGAACCCGTGTCCCCTGCATCGGCAGGCGGACTCTCAACCACTGCGCCACCAGAGAAGCCCTCTGGAGAGTTTTTATCATAAGTGGGTGTTGAATTTTGTCAAAAGCTTTTTCTGCATTTATTGAGATGATCATATGGTTTTTATTCTTCAATTTGTTAATATGGTGTATCACATTGATTGATTTGCGTATATTGAAGAATCCTTGCATCCCTGGGATAAATCCCACTTGATCATGGTGTATGATCCTTTTAATGTGTTGTTGGATTCTTTTTGCTAGTATTTTGTTCACGATTTTTGCATCTGTGTTCATCAGTGATATTGGGTGTAATTTTCTTTTTTTATAGTATCTTTGTCTGGTTTTGGCATCAGGGTGATGGTGGCCTCATAGAATGAGTTTGGGAGTGTTCCTTCCTCTGCAATATTTTGGAACAGTTTGAGAAGGATAGGTGTTAGCTCTTCTCTAAATGTTTGATAGAATTCACCTGTGAAGCCATCTGGTCCTGGACTTTTGTTTGTTGGAAGATTTTTAATCACAGTTTCAATTTCATTACTTGTGATTGGTCTGCTCATATTTTCTGTTTCTTCCTGGTTCAGTTTTGGAAGGTTATACATTTCTAAGAATTTGTCCATTTCTTCCAGGTTGTCCATTTTATTGGCATAGTGTTGCTTGTAGTAGTCTCTTAGGATGCTTTGTATTTCTGCAGTGTCAGTTGTGAGTTCTCCTTTTTCATTTTTAATTTTATTGATTTGAGTCCTCTCCCTCTTTTTCTTGATGAGACTGGCTAATGGTTTATCAATTTTGTTTATCTCCTCAAAAAACCAGCTTTTAGTTTTATTGATCCTTGCTTTTGTTTCTATTTCATTTATTTCTGCTCTGATCTTTATGATTTCTTTCCTTCTACTAACTTTTGGTTTTGTTTGTTCTTCTTTCTCTAGTTCCTTTAGGTGTAAGGTTAGATTGTTTATTTCAGATTTTTCTTATTCTTGAGGTAGTCCTGTATAGCTATAAACTTTCCTCTTAGAACTGCTTTTGCCGCACCCCATAGGTCTTGGATTTTTGTGTTTTTATTGTCATTTTTCTCTAGGTATTTTTTGATTTCCTCTGTGATTTCTTCAGTGATCTCTTGGTTATTTAGTAACATATTGTTTAGCCTCCATGTGCTTGTGTTTTTTTATGTTTTTTCCCCTGTAATTGATTTCTAATCTCATAGCACTATGGTCAGAAAAGATGCTTGATATGATTTCAATTTTCTTAAATTTACTGAGGCTTGATTTGTGACCCAAGACGTGATCTATCCTGGAGAATGTTACGTGCACACTTGAGAAGAAAGTGTAATCTGCTGTTTTTGGATGGAATGTCCTATAAATATCAATTAAATCTATCTGGTCTATTGTGTCATTTAAAGCTTGTGTTTCCTTATTAATTTTCTGTTTGGATGATCTGTCCATTGGTGTAAGTGAGGTGTTAAAGTCCCCCACTATTATTGTGTTACTATCAGTTTCCTCTCTTATAGCTGTTAGCGGTTGCCTTATGCATTGAGGTGCCCTATATTGGGTGCATATATATTTATAATTGTTATATCTTCTTCTTGGATTGATCCCTTGATCATTAGGTAGTGTCCTTCCTTGTCTCTTGTAACATTCTTTAGTTTAAAGTCTATTTTATCTGATATGAGTATTGCTACTCCAGCTTTCTTTTGATTTCCATGTGCATGGAATGTCTTTTTCCATCTCCTCAGTTTTAGTCTGTATGTGTCCCTAGGTCTGAAGTGGGTCTCTTGTAGACAGCATATATATGAGTCTTGTTTTTGTATCCATTCAGTGAGCCTGTGTCTTTTGGTTGGAGCATTTAATCCATTCACGTTTAAGGTAATTATCGATATGTACGTTCCTATTACCATTTTCTTAATTGTTTTGGGTTTGTTTTTGTAGGTCCTTTTCTTCTCTTGTGTTTCCCACTTAGAGAAGTTCCTTTAGCATTTGTTGTGGAGCTGGTTTGGTGGTGCTGAATTCTCTTAGGTCTTGCTTGTGTGTAAAACTTTTGATTTCTCCATTGAATCTGAATGAGATCCTTCCCGGGTAGAGTAATCTTGGTCGTAGGTTCTTCCCTTTCATCACTTTAAGTATATCATGCCACTCCCTTCTGGCTTGTAGAGATTCTGCTGAGAATCAGCTGTTTACCTTATGGGAGTTCCCTTGTATGTTATTTGTTGTTTTTTCCTTGCTGCTTTCAATAATTTTTCTTTGTCTTTAATTTTTGAAAATTTGATTACTATGTGTCTTGGCGTGTTTCTCCTTGGGTTTATCCTATATGGGACTCTCTGTCCTTCCTGGACTTGGATGGCTATTTCCTTACCCATGTTAGGGAAGTTTTCAACTATAATCTCTTCAAATATTTTCTTGGGTCCTTTCTCTCTCTCTTCTCCTTCTGGGACCTCTATAATGAGAATGTTGTGTTTAATGTTGTCCCAGAGGTCTCTGAAATTGTCTTCAATTCTTTTCATTCTTTTTTCTTTATTCTGTTCCACAGCAGTGAATTCCACCATTCTGTCTTCCAGGTCACTTATCTGTTCTTCTGCCTCAGTTATTCTGCTATTGATTCCTTCTAGTGCATTTTTCATTTCAGTTATTGTGCTGTTCATCTCTGTTTGTTTGTTCTTTAATTCTTCTAGATCTTTGTTAAACATTTCTTGCATCTTCTCCATCTTTGCCTCCATCCTTTTTCTGAGGTCCTGGATCATCTTCACTATCATTATTCTAAATTCTTTTTTCTGGAAGCATTCCTATCTCCACTTCATTTAGTTGTTTTCCTGGGGTTTTATCTTGCTCTTTCCTCTGGTACATAGCCCTCTGCCTTTTCATCTTGTCTATCTTTTTGTGAATGGGGTGTTTGTTCCACAGGCTGCAGGATTGTAGTTCTTCTTGCTTCTGCTGTCTGCCCTCTGGTGGATGAGGCTATCCCAGGGACATTTTACTGTGTATAAGATTCTGTATTGATTGTTATTTTCCTTTCATCTCTTTAAAGATGTCATTCTACCATCAACTAGCACACTTATAGCAGTCACATGCCACCAGGCTTCACATTCAGGTGTGCTGGGGCCTACCCTACCCACCAGCATGCCCACAGCAGTCAAACACCAACAGCCACACAGCCAGCTATGCTGAAGGTCTGTCCTACCCACCAGCGCACCTGCAGCAGTTGGGCCAACACAACAGAAAGGCTCATACAGCCCACATAGGGAAAACCCTTGAAGCATCTGGCTGTGATGGTCAGAGGGCACTGTGCTGCTGGGTTCCATAAAACATCTTCTATATAAAGTCACGTCTCCAAGAGCAGGAGATGTAACAAACCTACCTACTACAGAGAAATAAACACAGAGAATCAGGTAAATGAGGAGACAGAGTAACATGTTCCAAGTGACAGAACAAAACAAAACATCAGAAAGAGAAAACAGAGATAAGCAATCTACTCAATAAAGACTTTGAGGTCATGGTCATAAAGACATTCCCACATGTCTGCCAGCTGGCTTTTCAGCAGAACCTTTGCAGGCCAGAAAGGAGTAGCACAATATACTCAAAATGCTGAAATGAAAAAACCTACAACCAAGAATAATCTACCCAGCAAGGTCATCATTCTTAGTTGAAGAAGAAGTAAAGAATTTTATAGACAAGCAAAAGCTAAAAGTGTTTATTACCACTAAACCAGCCTTATGAGGAATGTTAAAGGTCTGCATTTATTGCCTATTTTTCTCTTACTGCCCTATCTTTTCATAGTCTCATAATTTTTATTGCCTATATTACATTGTACAAAAAATAATTGTAGCACCTGCTGAGAATGTTGTTTTCCCCAAAGAAATGTTATTCTTTTCTCCTCTCAGGCAGATAAGTCAAAAAGTTGATTATTTAAATCTAGAGATTTAACTGAGTCAGGTCTAGGTTGTAGTTTTAGTTAAATGCAGTTTACCATTAGTTCAAAAATATTCCTTGGGCATGGGCATTCTAGACTTTTGCTTTAGGCTTTGGAAGGGCTTTAGGCTTTGGATGGTCTTTGTCTCTTTAATCCTGAAAATCTATGAGAGATTCTATTCTGTCCTTTATGGGTTTTGAGCTGAGTTCTATAGTTTCCTGCTCCGTACTATTTCAAATATATATCAAACATACTGATGTGTCAAGTATTAATATTTTGATGTGGAGACTGGCCACATCAAGCTTTCCCTCTCTGGCAGTACCTGTCTCTAGGCATGAGGAAACTGTAAGAAATTTCACCTTTTAGAGGTGTTGAGCCGGTCCCCAAGCAGTCTCATGAGAAAAAGGAACTGTACTTTTGAGTCCCCTCTGGATTCAATCAATCATACTATCTTATACAATCTTCAAAAGAACCAAATTAAAAAAAAAAAAAAGAACCAAACTTGAAAAAATGGTAGTTACCAGGGATGGAGTGGGGGTGGGGAGTGGGAAAGGGATAGGAGAGATATTGTTTAAGAGTATGTACTGGCAAACAACAAGGTCCTACTGTATAGCACAGGGAACTATATGTAATATCCTGTGATAAACCATAATGGAAAAGAATATGAAAAAAAAATATGCATAACTGGGTGACTTGACTTTACAGCAGAAATTAAACACAACATTGTAAATCAACTATACTTCAATAAATTTTTTTAAGACTATGTACTTGCAACTAGTATATAAATAAGTCCTAGATATCTAATACACAGTACATGATTATAGACAACAAAACTGTATTATAAACATTAAGCTTGCTAAGAGATTAGATCTTAATTATTCCCACCACTAGAAGACATGGTAATTATGTGTCATGACAGAGGTTTTAGCTAGTGCTAAAATAACCATCTTATTACAATATAAATGTATCAGTTAAATACATTGTATACCTTAAACTTACACAATGTTATATGTCAATTATACCTCAATTTTTTTTTTTTTTTAAAGCTCCAGTTTTTCCCTCAGCAGGATCCCTCTATTTAGACTAAGGCCAATCTTACTCCTAGACCAAATAAGAGATGCCCCCAGGGAAGAAAATGGCTGGCAATCATGAACCCATTTACGAAAGGCTTTTCCTTCTCTAGAATTTTAGTTCATCTATTCTCCTTACTAATATAGCAATTCAATTTCTTTAAAAACATAATTTTGTAATTTATTTTATTTTTAAAATTTTACTTATAGTGGGATTGTTGCCCTTCCATGGTCTGTTACATAATGCTTGCAAGCAGAATTTCAATCCCATTACATTTAAACAAACAAATGTATGTTTAATTATTTGAGATCCAATGCTAAGAAACAGAATTGCAAATGGTCTTAAAAACAAGTCTTTACCTATAATATTGACAAAAGTCTGAAAACAATAATGATACTCTAGACCAGTGGTCCCCAACATTTTTGGCAGCAGGGACTGGTTTCGTGGAAGACAATTTTTCTACGGAAGGGGGTGGGGGGTGGATGGTTCAGGTGGTAAGGCAGGCAATGAGGAGCAATGGGGAGCAGTAGATGAAGCTTTGCTCACTGCCCACTGCTCACCTCCTGCTGTGCGGCCCTGTTCCTAACAGGCACAGTACTAGTTGTGAACACTTGGGATGAGTATATATCCCAATTTTCCCCAGACAGTTTCATTTTATATCTACACTCAGTGCCTCTTTTACTCACAAACATATCACAGGTAAAATGATTAATTATATGGTCCCACCTCAGTTTACATACAGATATGAGGCATGAAGGAAGGTAACATTCTGATTTTCATTGTACCTCCTTCCCCTCAAGCTTGTGTATGTCATTAGACTACTATCAACATACCAACCAGTATGTTGGGGTTTCTGAACCATGACCCTGTTACAGTATTATTTGCCAAAAACCAGGGCAAAATAAATGACTCGTATTCTAAGTATCCCTTAATAATCCATACCTGCAGCTTCAGAATTCTTTTTTTTTCTATTATGTTCATATGCCTGCTGCTTTAAGAAAAGCACTAACAAAATTTCATGATTAATACAGCTTTATGCTCCCATAGGTAAAATGGAGTTCAGTCCTATTAAAATATTTCTGTATTTTAATATAGACTATTTACTGTTTTAAGACACATATATGTATTTTGTTTTCTTTTAACCATAATATAATAGATACTTGAAAAACAAAGCCAGAAAACAACTTAGGAATTTTCATCATTTTCATAGGTATCATATAAAGCAGGTTACATTCAATTCTCCATGGAGTAAAGTTTGGAAATGAGGTTGAATTATTTGCAGATGACAAATTTTAGATCCTAAAACATGCTTGGTACATTGGAGAAAATCTTGTTGGTTAAATCACTTGAGCCATCAAGTTTTTCTTAAAGCATCTCGATATGCTTTTG
Organism: Delphinapterus leucas; assembly: GCF_059928025.1. Classification (NCBI taxonomy): domain Eukaryota; kingdom Metazoa; phylum Chordata; class Mammalia; order Artiodactyla; family Monodontidae; genus Delphinapterus; species Delphinapterus leucas. The sequence goes on along the minus strand of NC_143137.1, from coordinate 64,277,266 downwards.
ACTGATACCATCTGTTATCTCCTGAAAAAATTATTTTCCTTTGGAAGGTATTCATCAAATTATAGGTGACATATTTGTTTGAGAATATACTAGACCATCTGGTTCTATAAAAATGTGTCTCTAAAAAATATTGCCATCCTATCTCAGCTACACCATCTGTACTTTTCAGAAGCTCTTTTTGTTACATTCCCAAAACAGAAACACATGATATTTTTGGCTCCTGGTTAAAGAAGCAAAGAAAAACATTTGCAAAGAGATTTTTCTAAGCACCGTGATATTTTACAGCTATTCACTAAAAGAGTAAGTAGATGACCAGAAAAATGGAGTGTGAAGAAAAAAGGAAGGCATGGTGGGCTCAATGAATATTTCATATCCTGAAAAGAAAGTCACTAAAACAAAGAGCTTCACAGCATCCTCCCTGAATATATGAGCTTTGTAGAACACCCAGGTGTGTTACCCTATTTGTAATCAAGACAACTAAATATTGAGTTTACAGACATACTCTCATTCCTATTACCATCCTGCAGTTGCTACTCGGTGATGTAAAAAGTTATTTTCTTTTCCTAAGGATGCTTTTCTATTTATTAAAATAATAGATGACAAACCTAAGAAAATAACCTCACCTCTGATTCTCTATTTGATCTCAGTAAACTTGGTAAAGACCAAATTTTCTCCAACTATAAAATGGGCCAGTTTCTCACCAGAACAAAGTTTGTCTAAATCAGGCCAAAAATTTACTGTGAACCAGAGCAATTGTTCTCAAACGTTCATACCATACATCTCACTGTTCCTCACAAGTGGTGGTAAAACACTGTGAATGAAAGCAAAAGCTCAATTTTCCTATTAAGGATATTCATGTATTTCACCACATTTAAATGGTAACGTACTCACTTCTCCATTTAAAAATATTTACTGAGCCCTTATTATGTGGCCAGCACTACTAAACACTGAGGATCTAATAATGAACAAAAACAGTTATAACCCCTGCCCCTCGGAGTTTAAAGTCTAGTAAATGAAAGAAACATTATTTAAAGAATCAACAAAACAAATGTAAAATTGCAAGTGTTAAAAAGAGTTATGGAGGGACTTCCCTGATGGCGCAGTGGATAAGACTCCACGCTCCCAATGCAGGGGGCCTGGGTTCAAGCCCTGGTTGGCAAACTAGATCTCGCATGCAAGCCGCAACTAAGAGTTCACATGCCACAACTGAGGAGCCTGCAAGCCACAACTAAGGAGCCCACCTACCACAACTAAGACCCGGTGCAACCAAGTAAATAAATAAATAAATATTTTTTTAAAAAAAGACTTAAAAAAAAGAGTTATGGAGGCATGAAGTATATTATCGGTGCATAATAAGGAGCTAGGAATTAGAAAGGTCACAGTAAGAATCTGTGAGGAAGTAATACATGATATGAGATACAAAATGTAAGTAGGAGTTAATTCAGTAAAGAGAGGAGGAAAAAAATTGCAAAAAAAAATTGTCCCACCCTTGACTTGGACAGAACCTTCAGTGTAATATAATTCAGTTTATATCTGGGAAGGAATTATTATTCCTGATAAAATGCTTAAGCAATATTCTGATGGATTTCAGTTGGTTTTAGGAGTCTGGGAAACTAGTAACCTAGTTGACTGTCAGTTGACCTGTAACCAGATATTTGTTTCCCTTTCTGTCTGGTCCATCCATGATTATGATTATTGAACAATCCTTTTTTTTTTTTTTCTGTGCATATCACTACCAAGAAAAATCTCTGAATTGTCTGCTAGAGGTCTTTCCAATTGCAGCAAAATTGTAATAAAATGCTGATACTAACTCATAATTAATATCAGAAAAGTATTTATTACAGTTTTGGAGGACCCATAAAGATGAGCTTTTCTCATGAAGACCCACCATGGTGAAGAGGATCAAAGAAGAGAACAAACATTCTGGTGAGATCCTGTGTGTTGTCCTAAACTTCCAGTACCTGAGCTTTGACTGGAAGTTTCTGCTGAGATGTCAAAACTGGGGCTCATTCTCAAGAGGATTCACATGTCAAAGTCCAATGGCCATTGTATTAGTTTTCTATTGCTATCATAACAAATTACCATAAATTAGCATCTTAAAACAACACCAATCTATATTCTTATAACTCTTTAGATCGTAAGTCCAGGTATAGTGTGGCTCAGTTGGTTCCTCTGCCTTAGAGTCTCACAGACTGAAATCAAGGTGTTGGCTGGGCTGTGTTCCTTTCTGGAGGCTCTGGGGATGAATCTTCTAAACTCATGCAAGCTGATGAACAAATTCAGTTCATGCAGTTATAGGACTGAGGTACCTGTTTATTTGCTGGCTATCAGGGGGAAGCCTCTCTTGGTGCTTTAATTCTGCTTCCTTCCCTTGTCATGTTCCCCCTCCATCTTCAAACCAGCAACAGTGCATCAGGTCCTTCTCACACTTCAAATCTTTCTGACTTCCCTTTCAGCCCCAACTCTTCTATCTCCAGCCAGAGGAAGCTTCTACTTTCACAGGCCCATATGATTCTAACACCCAGATAATCCAGGACAATCTCTCTTTTAATGTTTTATAACCTTAGTTACATCTGTAAAGTCCCTTTTGCCAGGTAACATAGGTTCCATGGGATTTGTAGTTTCCAGGGATTAGAGCATCGGCATATTTGGGGGGCTATTATATAGCCATTTTACAGGACGATTGTCCATCAGCCATTTTAAAAGATGACTGCTTTTGAGACATTTTTCCATCCCAGGTAAGAGCTTGGAAAGTTAGTTTAGGTTTGCAGTTTGGGTCCTGTCAGTGACCTCCTCCAGAGTGGGAGCATGTGATTTGACACGTAGGGGATATCAGATTCCCCCAGGAAGGGGAACTAGATATGGTACCTCAAGGTTCTGGTAAATGCTTTAGGTTGAGAACTTCTATAGCTGTTTGAAGAATTCATGAGCATATATTGTCTTCTTCCTACAGGGTTTATTTTTGGACATATTTCTGTCTGCCTTTTGTCTAGATTATTATATTTGACGCAGGATTCCCTGTATGTTTGCCTATGTATTTACGAAGCTGCTTGTAGGCCTTTGTGTTTACAGTTAGTGGAAATTCTCTGGGAATCTTTCAGATACACAGCTGCCCATTTGCTGAGAGCAGCTGTTCTCAAACTTTGGGTCTGAGGATTTCTTTATACTCCTAAAAAGAATTGAGGACTCCAAATAGCTTTTTTTATGGGAGTTATATCCATTTATGTTCAATATATTGCAAATTAAAAACCAAGAAAAAATTAACATATTTATTAATTCTTTTATAAATAAAACAATTTCATATAGCATAAATACAATGGTTTTATGAAGAGATAAAATTTTCCAGAACAAAAATTTAGTTATAAGGCTAGTATTGTTTTACTGTTTTGCAAAGGTCTTTAATATCTGATTTAATAGAAGATAAGCTGTATTCTCATACCCATTTCTATGTTCAGCCTGTTGCAATATGTTGCTTTGGTTTGAGTAATGAAGGAACCTGGATTTACACAGGTAAATATTTGGAAAAGGGAGAATTATTTAATAGCCTTTTGTATAATTGTGAATACTCTTCTTTGACACTAAAAGTCTACAAGTGGTAGTTTTTAAAAAGGTTAGTTGGCATGTGGAATTTGATACCATATGAACAAATCTTTTGTATCTCACCACATTAAAATCCATGGTCTTAATTTGCTTGAATGGATCTTTCTGACACATATATAATTTTGTAACATCATGCATTTGTCATTTGGAAAATACAGATTCACCGGGTTATGAGGATCTTCCAAATACTGACAAATTTCATCATAAAATAACAACCAAAACATCACCTTAGTTGATATCGCCAATATCAAAAGAGTATTATGAAGCTGTGAAGCTTCTAGCGGCAGATACGAGTTTTCCAAAATGCAAATTTTTTACTTGAAAGTTCAAATTTTATCACCGGCAAAAAATACTAGGAGATATTTTTCTTGAAGTGACACTCACTCCATTCATTTTCAGAGATGTGTCTGCCAACTACCCAAGACTGAAAAATCCAAGTTTCTCCTTCACATAAAAAATAGTATTCCATGGGAAAATGCTGCTAGTTGCAGAGTTCATCATTTGTGTGATCATGGGGCTATCTAATTCAAGCCAAATAGATCTTTCAGCCAAGGGGACCCAAAAGGACTTTTGCCTTTTCGTGTTTTATTGAGAAAAGCTCTAAAATACTTAAAAACATGGAATTATTAAACTAGAGATAATTTGAATTTATAATGGCACATTAATTATTCCTGAGTAGCAAACAATCCCAATATTTAAAGCTTTAAAGGAAAAGATTTATCGTTTTTCATAATACTGTGGTTTGGCCAAATGATTCTTCTGCTGCTTTTACCTGAGCTCACTCAGGGAGCCAGTTCAGCTGGAGAGTCAGCTATGCCAAAAGATCCATGATAGTCTCACTCACGTGTCAGTTAGTACTGGTTATCGCTGGGAGCCTTGGTTTTTCTCTAGGTGTCCTTTCATCCTCCAACGGGCTAGACTGGCTTCCTTACACGGTGATCTCAGGGCAAAATTTCAAGAAGGTAAAAATGGAACTTGCCACATCCCAGTAGCCAAAGCAAGTCACAGAGATTGATGGAAGGGCCCGCAAAGAGTCTATGGCCATATTTAATATATCAAAAGTGGCCACTGAAGGTCTCTTTTTTTTTTTTTGATTAAAACAAATCACCTTAGAGAAATGTTCAAATCCAATAGTGACAAAATTTCTTGTAGTCAGTGTCTTCCTTAGATGATGGGGATAAGACAGCTACAAAAACACAAGTCTCAAGTGTGAGTTCTTTAAAATACTGTTCAATTGTTTTGTAAGGAAGTGCTCAAAGAAGGATGGGGGCATGGAAAAAGGGCATAAGAATTCCCACTGGACAAATAAGGGACAATTTCAGTATCAAAACAAATAATGATAGTAATGGATTATATCTTATTAAATAAGATTCCATAAATCCATACTAACACAAATAAATAAACAGAGGGAAAGAAGACTGCTCTTCCTTGCAGTAGAATGCCAAGTAATAAATGTAGAAGGAATACTAGAATTAGAAAAATCACCATTTGACAACTACCTATTAATAATTCCTCCAGGCAAAAATCATCCAAGACACTAAAGCTGGTAAGTGTAAGGTTGAGTAGAATGTAATATGGAAGCACAGATCTAACTCCATATTGGATCTGTTTCTTTTACTCTGACCTTTGTATTCTATTGTTTTTGCTACAAGTTAAGAATATTGCCTATAGCCTGAAGTATACAGGAGAGCTCACTCTCAAGGCCCTGACCTTTAAACATTTAACACTTTTCCATTCATACAGAGGTAAAAAAGTTGCAGAACAGAGAATAACATTTGTCTTGCTGGAGGTTTACAGGAACATTGTGACTGGACCTACATGGGCGACTGCAAGAACAAAGGATGTGGCAGCAACCAACCACACCCCCCTTTTAGTATAAAAGAAGCCTGGATTCTAACTTGGGTAAAATAGCTCTTTGGAACACTAGTGCACCAGCTTCTTGGTTTGCTGGCTTTCCAAATAAAGTCACTATTCCTTGCCCCCAGCAACTCATCTCTCCATTTATTGGCCTGTCATGGGGCCAGCAGTACGAGCTTGGACTCAGTAAAAAGAAGAGGAATATTTACAAGATCTCAAAGTAATTCCGAACAAAAAACATTTTAATTATAGGAAGAAGAAACCTGGCAAATATGACCTTAACCAAATAATCAAAGTTAACTTCACCAGTAATGAGAAAAATAAATGTCATGGGCTCCTGACAGTGCACACTGAGAAAAACATAACATCATTTTTGTAATATTCTTGCCAAAATTGCATAGCCCAAATTTAATCAAGATGAAACCTCATGGGGCTTCCCTGGTGGTGCAGTGGTTGAGAGTCCGCCTGCCGATGCAGGGGACACGGGTTCGTGCCCCGGTCCGGGAGGATCCCACGTGCCGCGCAGCGGCTGGGCGCGTGAGCCATGGCCGCTGAGTCTGCGCATCCGGAGCCTGTGCTCCGCAACGGGAGAGGCCACAACAGTGAGAGGCCCGCATACCACAAAAAAAAAAAAAAAAAAGATGAAACCTCAGACAATCCTAAATTGAGGAAGAATCTACCAAATAAATTAACTACACTCTTCAAAAATATCATGGGGATGAAAGAAAAAGAATGATTTAGGAACTGGTCCAGATTCAAGGAAACTAAAAAGATAGGAAAGCTAAATGCAATGTGTGTTTCTGGACTGGATCCTATACTCTAAAATATTCCTTAAAGGACATTAGTGGGACAGCTGGTGAAATTTAAATCAGGAATTTGGATTAGATAATAGTATTGTACTGGTGTTAATTTCCTGATTTTGATAATTGTGCCACATTATAAAAGCAAACATCCCTGTTAACAGGAAATATACACTGAAGTGTTTATAGTGTTATAAAGTATTATAGATACGCAGCTTATTCTCAAATGCTTCAAAAATTATAATACTTTTTTTACATATTTACCTAATACAAGAGAAAACACAAGGTAAGTGTGATTAAAGTGCTAACATTTGCAGCATTAGTATGAAGGGTAATTCACACAGAATTATTCACATATAATTGTTTTTACAACTTTTCCTGAAATAAATTATTTCAGAAAACTTTTAAATTTAAAATAAAAAGATTAAATCAATAAAATTATAGCTTAGCAGGACCTCATGGGGGCTTCCTGGGAGAGACCTCACCATGTCCTCTACCTGCCTCTTGTTTGTAGAAAAACTTTAGCCTCCTAGGCCTTCCACAAGCTCCAAAGAATAAATTTAACCAGAGAAGTGAGAAAATGCAGAAACAAAGGAAAACAGTCAAGTAAGAGAAAATAATAATAGTTTAGCCATTAAAAAAGGCAAGGACTTTTAGTTCCTCCTCAAGGGCTATGATAAGATTCTGAGCCATATCCTTTGAGCTGTTTTGCAGATACTGAAACCCCCACCATGTGGAAGAAGTTAACTGTATGCTGACAACAAGCAGGTAGACCTCAGACCAATTGGAACCAGAAGGTTGATGATGTTGACTCCCAGTTCTCACCACCAACCAATCAGAAGAATGATCACCCATCTTGCGACCCTCTACCTCACCCTGTCTTTTAAAAACCTCTCCCTGAAAGCCACTGGGGACGTCAGGCCTTTTGAGCACTAGCTGTCTGGACTCCTTGCTTGGCATCCGGCAATAAATGCTGCACTTTCCTTCACCACAACCCGGTGTCAGTAGACTGGCTTTACTGCACTGGTGAGTGGACCCAAGTTTGGTTTGGTAACAAAATCAATTTAGAGATTACTCTTCAAAGTAGAGAATTTAAATTATCTTTTCTTGACCCAAAATATAAAATTGTATACAAAACTTTGGAGAGCCAGTAGCAAATTACTAACTCTTCCTGTATTAGTTATTTTTACAACACTCTGGTATCACATATCCTAACATAAAGATAAGAACATTTTGGGGCTTCCCTGGTGGTGCAGTGGTTGAGAGTCTGCCTGTTGATGCAGGGGACACGGGTTCGTGCCCCAGTCCAGGAAGATCCCACGTGCCACGGAGCGGCTAGGCCCGTGAGCCATGGCCGCTGAGCCTGCGTGTCCGGAGCCTGTGCTCCGCAAAGGAAGAGGCCACGACAGTGAGAGGCCCGCGTACCGCAAAAAAAAAAAAAAGATAAGAACATTTTGGCTGCTACTTTTTAAGACTAAATACTGAAACTCAAAGCTTAATGAAAAGTGAAAGTTCAATTGTCAAAGAGCTATTTTGGATGAGATTCAAGATGTATCAGAACATTGCCAACATAATGTCTTAGAAGACAATTTAAAAAATCTGCAAAAATAAGTGTTGGTTTAAGAAATGCAGCAACTAGGAAGACTCATGTAAACACAGAGATCTCAGAGATGTTCAAATTAGTCCAAATCCATTTCAAAGTTCTGGTTTCTAGAATCTATAAATAACTGCTATAATTCAATATAAAAAAGAAAGCAATCCAAATAAAAGTAAATGGGAAATAGGCAGGAATACATCTTCACAAAGGAAAACAAGAATGCCAAAGAGCACATGAAAAGGTGCTCAACATAATACATTAGGAAAATGCAAACTAAAACCACAATGAAAGTCCATGACACATACGCTAAAAGGCTAGAATTATAAATCTGTTTCAAATCGACAGCCCCAAATATTGGTGAGAATGCAGAGCAACTGGAACTCACATATATTGCTGATTAGAGTGTAAAATTGTTGTTGGGCTGCACCCTGCCCTGTACCTGCCCAGCTTCAGGACTCAAGAAAGAGCCCGGAGTCCATGACAGAGACATCAACGGTTTAATGGATTGCAGAGCTTACCATCTGAAGCAAGGTCCTGGAGCGACACCCCACCGTGTGGGGCAGGCAGGAACTGGTGGCAGTCTTTGCTCCTGGGGGGAAGGGGAGAGGGAGGTTACCACTTACAGGGGTAATTGATGTCAGGTTGGCTCATTGGTTACCAGGGAAACCAGCAGAGGGGCACACCCCTCACCACCCCTTTGATAGGCTAACAGGTGGAGATGGAGATATTCTGATCTAAGGGTTAGAACAATCATTAACTGGGGCAAGGATAAGTATATAGGAAGGTCAGTCATGTGAGTTGGTGTGGGTAAAGCAGGCACTGCTCAATCAGGGGATGTACTGAGAACAAGAGAACAGCCAACTTAGGTGGCCCAATCATACAGTTCGAAAAATAATTCTGTTCCCCTTACAGAAAGGAAGAAAAGTCTCCAAAAAGGGAACAAATGTATTTCATTTAATGATTAAGGGTCCCTGGTGACTAAGATAAAAAAGACCAAAAGATAAACAGATAGGCATCAGGCCATCCTTAAGAAAAATTTCTGTATTGAGATTTTACCATTATTCAAATATTTTAAAAAATATTGGTGTAAAAATGTTTTAATTATTGATAAATAAATATTTGTAAATAAATATCTTATATAAAATTACAATATTTAACACTCCTAATTATGGTAATACTTGCTTGGATTAAATATTGTCACAGTGTGGGATAAAATGCAAACAACATTTTGGTTCATGCATGACCCTCATTTCTTTTCTGATAGGGAGCCAATTTACTGGAAACAACTTATATCTGTCTTATAGATGGATAAGTAATCATTAATTACTTAAGATTGCAGAGATTAATTAAGATTAATTAATTAAGATTGCAGAGATGTAAATATGTATCTAAAACTATATTGAGTTAAAATAATGAACATCTTAAGCACTGTTCTTGTAAACTTCAAGCAACACTGCAAATTACCTAAATCCACAGTTACCTTATTTGTATTATATGAGTAAAATTTTAGGGATAAGTGTTCAATACCAAGTAGGTTTATTGTTCTTTAGTGTCAACTTAAATTGTAATTCTAAGACCCTTAATTAACTTTATGACTTCAGACTTAATTAACTTTAAGACCTAAGGCTTAGAAATGTTTAAGTAATTAAAATAAATAGAAACCTCTCCTGCAAAAGAGGATATAGTACTTGGCAAGGAGCGACAAAGCAGTAGTATCAAACAAAAATACTTGGTCACCACACAATAATTTTTACTTATATACTCGTTTATTCGTAAACACATTTGTTCTTCTTAATACTCATTTTAAGAGGATAAAATTAGTGGAGTGAAATATTGTCTTAAAATGTGCTTGTAAGAATAATTTCATTTTAAAACTAATGATTTAAGTTTAAGTAATATCACCTTATTATTATCTAGTACATGTATATATATTTAATATTAAAATACTTGGAGGTAGTAAGATTAAGTTCTAAAAGAAGCTATGTATAATGGAGAAAATGAGCTCTGGTAGCTCACAAATAAAATGGTGTTTAAGTGTACAGTCTGTTTTCAATATAAGGCTGTACAAAAATATTTTTGTTTTCTTCATATTCTACCCAGATGTCAGGATTTTTGCCTAACAGCTGCATATATATACTGTGAAAAAGGTTTATTGAGAATTGAGCTGCTTTGGCATATTTCATATCTATAAACAATTATAAGCAAATCCACCAGGAAATAAGGGGTTTCTCACTTCTATAAAGTTAACATTCCTTTGGCAGTTATAATGTATTACTACTCTGGTTAATAACTTAGCCATCACTGTGGCTATTTCTTTCTCTTGGAAACTTATGATTTTACTCAGCAATAATTTCATTGTTGATCTGTCCAAGATAAGTCCCCAAACTCCAAATAATAAACTGACCAGGTGTTTTTCATACTCAATCATCTCTGGTACTCTCTTGAAGCACAGATTCCCTCTCCTTGTAACAGAGGGTCAGCCCTTGGAAAGGAGGGATACTAGCAATAGTGAGTTAGGATAGATAGGCTCCACATTTTCTTAGTTAAGTGGAAAAGAGCTCAACCAAACCTAAATTAGTGTCAATTGGGTAAAGTATTATTAATATGAATATAATTTAGTAATTGTATTACCTTTGAGGATGGATAGAAGTAGACTCATGTTCATGAAGTTGGGCTGATACAGTCACTTCTAACAACTTTACTTCTAAGAAAATTTTATTCCTGAGTTTAAAATACCTGGGTCAAGAACTCTGGTTCTGGCCAAAATGAAGAATCTTAGATTTTCTCTCCTGCCTGAAAAAACAAAATATATACAAAATATATAAAGATTTGCAAGATACTGGACATTAGGCAATGGAAGACAACAATGCTTGAGAGATGGAAAATGAATGAGGTGAGCCCTATGATTGCCCCAACCAACTATTTTGATAGAGTTTCCAGACCAGAGTACAGAGGAAAGAACCAATAAACTGAAAAAGTTCAATGACTTAGAATTCCTTGAAAGGCATAAACTACAAAAGCTCACTCAAGAAGAAATAAATAACATGGATAGCCCTATATGTATTAAAGGAATTAAATTTTTAGGTAGAAACCTTCTGACAAAGGAAACTCCAAGCCCTGGTGGCTTCAATGGTGAATTCTACCACATATCTAGAGAAAGTACCAATTCTTCAGAAATACTTCAAGAAAATTGGAAAGGAACTATTCCCAATTCATTCTAAAAGAAAGAGCATGACCATAATACTAAAACCAGACATTACCAGAAAAGAAGACCACCAGTCAGTATCCCTCATTAATATATACATGCAAAAATTTGAAACAAAATTTTAGCAAACCAAATACAACAATATATAAAATGTATAATAAATCATGAATAAGTGAGTTTTATTCCAGGAATCTAAGATTGGTTTATCATTTGAAAATCAATCAATGTAATTCACCATATTAAACAACTAAAAAAAGAAAAAACATATGATATGTCAATGGATGCACGAAGAGCATTTGACAAAATCCAACATCCTTTCCTAATAAAAACTTTCTCAACAAACTGAGGATAGAAGGAACTTCCTCAACATGATAAAGCGCATTTATGAAAAACCTATAAGTAATATTAGACATTATGGTGAATGTTTTCACCTTGATTTGAGGAAAAAGAGAAGGATGTCTGCTCCCACTGTTCTTTTTTTGTTTGTTTTTTTTGGAGTACAAGCAGTTCATCAAGTATTTTTTTTCCTTTTGATATTGTTTAATTTTGCATACATAAAATATTTACAAAGTTCAAAACTATGATTCAAAATTCAAATCTTATAAAAAGATATTCTCAGGGAAGTCTCACTCACATAAATATTATCCCATCCCACTCCTACTTATCTTCAGAGGAAAAACTTTTCATTAGTTTCTGGTATATCATACTGTGTTTCTTTCTCCAAAAGTAAGTATATATGTATGTATGTACAGACATACATTTTATTTATTTTTAATAGACTTTATTGGAGTAAATATTCTTCACAATACTGTGTTAGCTTCTGTTGTACACCAACATGAATCAGTCGTATGCATACATACATCCCCATATCCCCTCCCTCTTGAGCCTCCCTCCCATCATCCCTATCCCACCCCTCTTGGTCATCACAAAGCACCAAGCTGATATCCCTATGCTATGCTGCTGCTTCCCACTAGCTAACTATTTTATATTCGGTAGTGTAAATATGTTGATGTCACTCTCACTTCGCCCCAACTTCCCCTCCCACACCATGTCCTCAAGTCAATTCTCTATGTCTACATCTTTATTCCTGCCCTGCAACTAGGTCCATCAGTGCATTTTTTTTGTCTGTTTTTAGATTCCATATATATGCGTTAGCATACGGTATTTGTTTTTCTCTTTCTGACTTACTTCGCTCTGTATGACAGACTCTAGGTCCATCCACCTCACTACAAATAACTCAGTTTCATTTCTTTTTACGGCTGAGTAATATTCCATTGTATATATGTGCCACATCTTCTTTATCCATTCATCTGTGGATGGGCATTTAGGTTGGTTCCCTGTCCTGGCTATTGTAAATAGTGCTGCAATGAACATTGTGGTACATGACTTTGAATTATGGTTTTCTCAGGTTATATGCCCAGTAGTGGGATTGCTGGGTCATATGGTAGTTCTATTTTTAGTTTTTTAAGGAACCTCCATACTGTTTTCCATAGTGGCTGTATCAATTTACATTCCCACCAACAGTACAGGAGGCTTCCCTTTTCACCACACCCTTTCCAGCATTTATTGTTTCTAGACGTTTTGATAATGGGCATTCTGACAGGCGTGAGGTGATACCTCATTGTGGTTTTGATTTGCATTTCTCTAATAATTAATCATGTTGAGCATCTTTTCATGTTCCTCTTGGCCATCTGTATGACTTCCTTGGTGAAATGTCTATTTAGGTCTTCCACCCGTTTTTTAACTGGATTGTTTGTTTTTTTGATATTGAGCTGCATGAGCTATTTGTATATTTTGGAGATTAATCCTTTATCTGTTGTTTCATTTGCAAATATTTTCTCCCATTCTGAGGGTTGTCTTTTTGTCTTGTTTATGGTTTCCCTTGCTGTGCAAAAGCTTTTAAGTTTAATTCAATCCCATTTGTTTATTTTTGTTTTTATTTCCATTACTCTAGGAGGTGGATCAAAAAAGATCTTGCTGTGGTTTATGTCATAGAGTGTTCTACCTATGTTTTCCTCTATGGGTTTTAGAGTGTCTAGCCTAACATTTAGGTCTTTAATTCATCTGCAGTTTATTTTTGTGTATGGTGTTAGGGAGTGTTCTAATTTCATTTTTACATGTAGCTGTCCAGTTTTCCCAGCACCACTTATTGAAGAGGCTGTCTTTTCTCCATTGTATGTTCTTGGCTCCTTTGTCATAAATTAGTGACCATATGTGTGTGGGCTTATCTCTGGACATTCTATCCTGTACCATTGATCTATATTTCTGTTTTTGTGCTAGTACCATACTGTCTTGATTACTGTAGCTTTGTGGTACAGTTTGAAGTCAGGGAGCCTGCTTCCTCCAGCTCCGTTTTTCTTTCTCAAGACTGTTTGGCTATTTGGGGTCTTTTGTGTTTCCATACACATTATAAAATTTTTTGTTCTAATTCTGTGAAGAATGCCATTGGTACTTTGATAGGGATTGCATTGAATCTGTAGATTGCTTTGGGTAGTATAGTTATTTTCACAATATTGATACTTCCAATCCAAGAACATGGTATATCTCTCCATCTGTTGGCATCATCTTTAATTTCTTTCATCAGTGTTTTATAGTTTTCTGAGTACAAGTCTTTCACCTCCTTAGGCAGGTTTATTCCTAGGTATTTCATTTTTTTTGTTGCAATGGTAAATGGGACTGTTTCCTTAATTTCTCTTTCTGATTTTTTGCTGTTGGTGTATAGGAATGCCAGAGATTTCTGTGCACTAATTTTGTATTCTGCAACCTTACCAAATTCATTGATTACTTCTAGGAGTTTTCTGGTAGCATCTTTAGGATTTTCTATGTATAGTATCATGTCATCTTCAAACAGTGACAGTTTTACTTCTTGTTTCCAATTTGTATTCTTTTTATTTCTTTTTCTTCTCTGATTGCCATGGCTAGGATTTCCAAAACTATGTTGGATAAGAGTGGTGAGAGTGGACATCCTTGTCTTGTTCCTGATCTCAGTGGAAATGCTTTCAGTCTTTTACCATTGGGTATGATGCTTGCTGTGGGTTTGTCATATATGGCGTTTATTATGTTGAGGCAGGTTCCCTCTATGCCCATTTTCTGGAGGGTTTTTATCATAAATGGGTGTTGAATTTTGTCAAAAGCTTTTTCTGCAACTATTGAGATGATCTTATGGTTTTTATTCCTCAATTTGTTAAGGTGGTGTATCACATTGATTGATTTGCATATATTGAAGAATCCCTGCTTCCCTGGGATAAATCCCACTTGATCATGGTGTATGATCCTTTTAATGTGTTGTTGGATTCTGTTTGCTAGTATTTTGTTCAGGATTTTTTCATCTATGTTCATCAGTGATATTGGTCTATAAGTTTCTTTCTTTGTGATACCTTTTTCTGGTTTTGGTATCAAGGTGATGGTGGCTTTGTAGAATGAATTTGGGAGTGTTTCTCCCTCTGTACTTTTTTGGAAGAGTTTGAGAAGGATCGGTGTTAGCTCTTCTCTAAATATTTGATAGAATTTGCCTGTGAAGCCATCTGGTCCTGGGCTTTTGTTTGTTGGAAGATTTTTAATTAGTTTCAATTTCATTACTTTTGATAGGTCTGTTTATATTTTCTAATTCTTCCTGGTTCAGTCTTGGAAAATTGTACCTTTCCAAGAATTTGTCCATTTCTTCCAGGTTGTCCATTTTATTGGCATATAGTTGTTTGCAGTCGTCTCTTATAATCCTTCGTAGTTCTGTGGTGTCAGTTGTGGTTTCTCCTTTTTCATTTCTAATTTTATTGATTTGCATCCTCTCCCTTTTTTCTTGATGAATCTGGCTAAGGGTTTATCAATTTTGTTTATCTTCTCAAAGTACCAGCTTTTTACTTTTATTGATTTTTGCTATTGTTTTCTTCATTTCTATTTCATTTATTTCTGCTTTGATATTTATGATTTCTTTCCTGGTACTGACTTTGGGTTTTCTTTGTTCTTTTTTCTCTAGTTGTTTTAAGTGTAGGGTTAGATTGTTTATTTGATAATTTCTTGTTTCTTGAGCTGAGAGTGAATTGCTATAAACTTCCCTCTTAGAGCTGCTTTTGCTCTGTCCCATAGGTTTTGGGTCATTGTGTTTTTATTGTCATTTGTTTGTATGTAATTTTTTATTTCTTCTTTGATTTCTTCTGATCTCTTGGTTATTTAGTAGCGCACTGTTTAGCCTCCATGTATTTGTGTTTTTTACAGTTTTTTTTTTTGTAATTGATTTCCAATCTCATAGCATTGTGGTCAGAAAAGATGCTTGATACAATTTCAATTTTATTTAATTTTCCAAGGCTTGATTTTTGACTCAAGATGTGATCTCTTCTGGAGAATCTTCCATGTGTACTTGAGAAGAAAGTGTATTCTGCCACTTTTTGGTGGAATGTTCTATAAATATCAATTAAATCTATCTGGTCTATTGTGTCATTTAAAGCTTGTGTTTCCTTATTTATTTTCTGTTTGGATGATCTG
The DNA here is from genome assembly GCF_059928025.1 of Delphinapterus leucas. Taxonomy (NCBI): domain Eukaryota; kingdom Metazoa; phylum Chordata; class Mammalia; order Artiodactyla; family Monodontidae; genus Delphinapterus; species Delphinapterus leucas. The sequence continues at coordinate 64,261,728 of NC_143137.1, read as the reverse complement.
TCCATTGGTGTAAGTGGGGTGTTAAAATCCTCTACTATTATTGTGTCACTGTTTATTTCTCCTTTCATGGTTTTAGCATTTGCCTTATGTATTGAGGTGCTCCTATGTTGGATGCATAAATATTTGTAATTGTCATATCTTCTTGGATTGAGCCTTTGATCATTATGTAATGTCCCTCCTTATCTCTTGCAACAGTCTTTATTTTAAACTATTTTATCTGATACGAGAAATGTTAATCTAACTTTCTTTTGATTTCATTTGCATGGAATATCTTTTTCCATCCCCTCAGTTTCAGTCTGTATGTGTCCCTAGGTCTGAAGTAGGTCTCTTGTAGACAGCATATATATGGGTCTTGTTTTTGTATCCATTCAGCCAGTCTGTGTCTTTAGGTTGGGACATTTAATCCATTTACATTCAAGGTTATTATCAATATGTATGTTCCTATTACCATCTTCTTATTTGTTTTTCGTTTGTTTTTGTGGGTCTTCTTCTTCTCTTGTGTTTCCCACCTAGATAAGTTTCCTTAGCATTTGTTGTAGCACTGGTTTGGTGATGCTGAATTCTCTTAGCTTTTGCTTGTCTGAAAAGCTTTTGATTTCTCCATCAAATCTGAATGAGACCCTTGCTGGGTAGAGTAATCTTGGTTGTAGGTTTTTCTCTTTCATCACTTTAAGTATATCCTGCCACTCCCTTCTGGCCTTCAGAGTTTCTGCTGAAAAATCAGCTGATAACATTATGGGGATTCCTTTGTACGTTATTTTTTGTCTTTCCCTTGTTGATCTGAATATTTTTCCTTTGAATTTAATATTTGTTAGTTTGATTAATATGTGTCTTGGTGTGTTTATCCTAGGGTTTATCCTGTATGGGACTCTCTGTGCTTCCTGGACTTGGATGACTATTTCCTTTCCCATGTTAGGGAAATTTTCCACTATAATCTCTTCAAATATTTTCTCAGACCCTTTCTTTTTCTCTTCATCTTCTGGGACCCCTATAATTCGAATGTTGGTGCATTTACTGTTGTCCCAGAGGTCTCTGAAATTGTCTTCAATTCTTTTGATTCTTTTTTCTTTATTCTGCTCCTCAGCAGTTGTTTCCATCATTTTGTCTTCCAGCTCACTTATTCGTTCTTCTGCCTCAGTTATTCTGTTATTGATTACTTCTAGTACATTTTTCATTTCAGTTCTTGTGTTGTTCATCTCTGTTTGCTCTTTAGTTCTTCTAGATCTTTGTTAAACATTTCTTGTATTTTCTCAATCTGTGCCTCCATTCTATTTCTGAAATTCTGGATCATTTTTACTATCATTACTCTGAATTCTTTTTCAGGTAGTTTGCCTATTTCCTCTTCATTTATTTGGTCTTGTAGATCTTTACCTTGCTCCTTCATCTGTGACATATTTTTTTGCCATCTCAATTTTTTTTTTTTTTAATGAGTGGGATTGTGTTCCTGTCTTACTGGTTGTTTGACCTGAGTATTCCAGCACTGGAGTTTGTAGGCTGTTGGGTAGAGCTGGGTCTTGGTGCTGAGATGAGGACCTCTGTGAGACCTCTATTCAACATTGTACCAAAGGTTTTAGCCAGATCAATAAAGCAAGAACAAAAAATAAAAGAAATCCATATAGGAAAGGAAGAAGTAAAACTATCATTATTCACAGATGAAATCATTGTCTATGTAGAAAATCCAATAGAATCTACAAAAAAGGCTGTGAGTTTATGAATTCTTCATATGAGAACTGTAGATGTAACTAGTGGATTCTCAAAAGAATTTAAGTATAATGTCTCTAATGTTTGGAATTCAGGAATGTTTTTAAATGAGTTGAGCTCATAAAAAAATCACAATTATTTTAGATAAAAGATATTGGTAAAAGGTTCACTGATTCTAACCATATAATATCTGTAAATAATCAAACCACTGATGGTATTTATAATGACTTTGTAAAAATAGCATATATATGGATTGGCCTTGCTACAAAACTAGTAAAATTGGTCACCTATTATGCACATGGTCTTTACTGATTCCCCGTACACTGCTCATGGCAATGTAGTTGTTTGCATGGTTTCAACATAAAATAGATAAACCAAATTTATAATCATAACTGTATAAGAAATGTCACACTAGAAAGCAAAGCTCACTTAATTAAGTGGACAAACCCACTCCAAAATAATTAGAACTGCACTTCACGTATGGAAATTGGTTTGGTGCCCATTCCATGATTAATAGGATTCCAGCCTTACAAGAATATATATACATATATCATCACTCCTGGTAGGCCAGATGCAATCATGAATTTGAGTTCTTAGAGGTGAAAAAGGATAGCCCTACATTTTTAGGGATGGTGAGTAATCCTAGAAAAAACAGCTACTTGTTCTTTGGTGCTTTGCCTCAGAGTAGACAAGGTGACAAGAGCAAGAGCAGATACAAATAAGGAAGCATGGAAGGAAGTGGGGGAGGAAAGAAGGAATAATGAAAGAAAAAAAAAGGAAGGGTAGGGAAGTGGAAAGTAGAGGACTGAAGAGAGGAAGGAGAGGAAGAAAGAGTTGAGGAAAGAAGGAGATGAATGTGGAGGAGAGGGAGAAGAGAAGAGGAGAGAGGGCAGGGAGGGGAGGAGAGAAAAGGAGATTCTGAAATAATAATGCAGCCTGGATTTTTTTGAAAATCTCTGAATAGAAGTTAATTCTCTGTCCTTAGAAAGGAATAGCTCTAGTTTTGTTAAGCAAACAGCAAGAGCATTTATCAAAACTTTTAACTGGACTTAGTTAGATAAGTAAAGTAGGCCATGTTGAAAAGAACATGGATAATATAAAAGCTTTAGTCCACAGACTATATAAAACAGCTAAGACTGATCTTGAGTTGCCATAGGAATTTGTCTGGAAATGTTCCTATTACATAGGAAAAGGAATATCAATATATAATGAAACATTGTGGATGACCTGGTAAGCATGACTCCATATATATTGCATAAATTTAGCCTGTGTCTAATTTTTGCCATTTATTTAAAAATGTAAGAGAGAATGGGCTAAAAAATCCAGTGAATGATCTTAGCACAAATATGCAATGAGAACCTGTTTATTGACTGAGAGAGATCTTTGAAGATTGTCTGAGTCAAAAGGAGGACTTTAAACTAAAAACTGTCCCAAATCTGCTCTCAGACAGAATCTGTTTTTTGTAATATAATACACAACCTCATCTCAAGAAAAAATTGGTAACCCTGATAAACTGTTTAAGCAATTTCTGATGGACGTAAAATGGATTAAAACCCCTTTGAAGAAACGAGTAGCCCACCCAACCCAGTTGACTGTCACTAGACCTTGAACTAAATTTATTTTTTAATCTCACTTCTCTTTTCCCTATAAATGTCTCTACCAAGAAAGAAATCCTTGAAATGGCCTGATATTTTACAAGTCTGTAAAATCCTTGGCACGTGTACATAGCTAATCACTCAATGTTATTTAATAGCATTTTGTGTAAAAGGAATAGTAAATTGTAAATTACTAACAGACATTTAAAAACGACATTGTTAAAGACAAATTGTATTGCTCTACCTTAAAAAAAAACATACCAAAATAATCACTACATTAGACACTGGTCTGAGGGTAAAATAATTCCAAAATTATCAGTAACAACATGTCGTGTGACATAACAACCACTTTTGGGGTAACATGGGACATATGCCTAAACGGGGGGAATAAAGACAGTGAATAATTCCTGGAAATTAGGAAAACCGGCTGGTGTCTAAGGTTCTGAGCAGGATTAAATATCACAAATGGATTATGGGTGTCAGGGAAAGTAGTCATGAGATAGCATGTCACGTAAGCATAGTGATTGCTATGGAAGAAATAATTCTTAGTAAAACGGAATGACAGTAGTATGACTGCTGCCCCTCCTCTTCTACGGCATAGAGATTACGACTTGCCTGAAAGGACTGAATCATGTGCATAGATATCTATGAAGTATTCAGCAATCCTGGCCTTACTTAGGGGATAAAAAATCTACTTAGACTGTCAGTAACTAAAATTATCCAAAATTTATTTTCAATTACAACAAAACAAACACTTGATATAGGCACCTAGATTTGTCCTCCTCAGGGTTTTTTAAAATCCTAGCTTGTCCAAAAGCAGACAACTCATACCATGTTAAAAAATTAGAGAATGTAAGTAAAACAACAGAATGTTTAACTTCAAGGTATAAAAAATAAGCCAGGTGCTAGTTAGGGGTACAGACAAGAGATACTAATACAATAGAAGAAATCTTACCTCCACACCCAAGAGGGTGGGGGTCAGGTATGGCTTTCCCAACATGTGTACCATGTCATCATTCCTTCTGGCTCTTGTAAGCCATGGAGGAGAGAGCAGCAGAGAGGTCTTTATAGGCATTGGGGGAGCCATATGATGAAAGGGAGGGTCAAAAAGTAGGGGAAGATGGTAAATCTGACTTTTCCTGCTCATCTACATACCCAATGCATAGCTGTTTATAACCTCAGCAACAGGGTAAAAAAAAAATTACCTCTTGGTTGTCAACCCCAAATCACATATCATGTAACCCTTTCAATACGTTAGTTGTCCTTAGAGTAGTTCCACTAAATCAGAAAAGAACCTGACTAGAGAAAAGGGAGGGAGCAATATGCAATGAAATTTAAGTAAGCGGTTGGTATGAACCTTTAGGCCATACTGAAGAGCTGTAACTTTATTCTAAGAGCATGGGGGAGACACTGAAGGTTTTGAGCATGTAAGTTAGCGAGATGTATTGTGTTCTTTAAAAATTGGTTTGTAAAGAAGGAATTATGGAAAGGCCAATTAGGATACTTTTGCTGCACTGTAGATAAGAAACAGTAGTGGCTTAGAATACAGTGAAGAAGAATAGAAGTAGACAGATTTGAAATGTATTATAGAGGAAGTAAGAATAATTCCTTGTGGTTTGTGTATGGGAGATGAAAGACAGGGGAAAATGAAAATAATTCTCTTATTTTTTATTTGGGTCACTGGGAAAATAATTGATATGAGATAGACTAAGAGACTAATAGGTTTGGGAGTGAAGTCAAGAGTTCAGATTTGAATGAGTAGAGTTTGAAAATCTTATTAGAGCCCCAAATAAAGGTGGGAATTAAATATTTGTCTATATGAGATTCTCAGAGCAAATGTCAGGGTTAGATAAATAAAGTTGATAATCATCAGCATATAAGTTGTATTTTAAAAATAGGTCTAATGCTTCCCTGGTGGCGCAGTGGTCGAGAATCTGCCTGCCGATGCAGGGGACGCGGGTTCGTGCCCTGGTCCGGGAAGATCCCACATGCCGCGGAGCGGCTGGGCCCGTGAGCCATGGCCATTGAGCCTGTGCGTCTGGAGCCTGTGCTCCGCAATGGGAGATGCCACAACAGTGAGAGGCCCGCGTACTGCAAAAAAATAAATAAATAAAAAATAAAAATAGGTCTAAATGAACTTCACTGTGGAGAGAGTGAATACGCAGAAGATATATCAAGAACAAGCTCTGAAGCAATGCAACAATTAGCACTCCACTGAATTTGGGAAAAGGAGGTCATTGGTGACTGATAAGAACAGTTTCACTGAAGCGATGAAGTAGGATTAAGAGTAAGTAGGAAGTGTGAAAACAAAGATAAGCTGTGGAAATGGAATGGTAGCCAGACAGGGATGATGGGTCAAGATAGTTTGTTTTTGTTGTTGTTTTTTAACAGAAGGAAGGCCCTAGGGTATGTATGCATACTCAGAGAAATGGCCCAGTCAATAATGAGAAATTGATGATACAGGACAACATGTGAGAGTCTAAGTATGGACTGATGGTGAGAGAAAACAATTCTGTGCTTAGGTAGGACAGGTGTCTGCAGAAAAGGGACATAGACAAAATCCCTGTGTGAGGAAAGAGTGAGATCCAGATTATGAAAATAATTAGGGACCACAAGATGCAAACACTTCCACTGAAAATAACTCCCAGAGTCAGTGAATTGAAGCAGCAGTGGGAAATGGCCATGGGGCAGTGTGAAGAAGACTAATAGAGAACTGCAGTCAGAGCAGCTGGCCCAGTTGATCCCAACCCAGCTTATACCAAGGAACACATATCTGCAGCCTTTCCAGAAAAAATAAGGAAGGAAGGTGGGAAGGAAGGGAGGGATGGAAGGATGGAGGGAGTGAGGGAATGAGGGAGGGAGGAAGAAAGAAAAAGGAAAATGGCAGATTACGGAGCACCAGGAATCTCTCTCCTCACCAAGAAAATAATTGTACTGGCAGAACCTGTCTGATATAACTATTTTAGAGCTCTGGAGTCTATTGAAGGCCTGGACTTTCCAGGGAAAGGCTTGGACACTAAATTGCAGTTAATTTTGGTCAGTTTCAGCTCTTAGTACAGTAGCAGCTACCCATCTCCCAAAACCAACCCCGTGGCAGGCAGCCATGCACGTGTTCCTGGAGCAACCTGCACAGAGCTTGCAGGAGACATGGTGGTCAAAAAGGACCCTGTCCTCCAAATATCATAGGGCTGTGTTCTGATTTCTGATTGCTGCTTCTAATCACAGAAGTGCAGACATAGAGGTAGGTGACCGCTGTTGTTGCATCTCCCTCAATTATGGCAAGCCCCACCCTCCGGGGCTGAAGTGGAACTTAAAGGGCTAGCTTGCTTTCTCCCCACTTGATTTTTCTCTTTTCCTCTTTTGGGAGACATAAATTAAAGATTGGGACATCCTAAAGCAACTGCATATATAGGGAAAATTAGAAAATGACCATACATGCCCAGGAAAAGGTACAGACTCAGAAAATATCTGAGAGAACCTTCAGTATACACCTCAGGCTGATCCTTTTCTTATCAAGTTTCATTTCTCTGATGGAAATAAATAATTTCTTTAAGTCTTCTTAGCGTCATTCTGTTTACAAATAGATGAAAAATCTTTTACAAAGGAAGACTATATTCACTCTTCAGCATAATATAATACAAAAGATGAAGTAGATCTTAAGTTACCAATAAAATTAAGATTGTAACTGTTAAGCGGTTGATTGTACATCATGGAGCAAAGGATGAGTATGAAATGAAAAGCAAAAATCATTGTTTTTTTTAAGTGTGTAAAATGCCTCATCAATATGCTCTATTCTTAAATTATTCATGCTGAATAAATATAATGTAGAAACCAAATTCCACAAACGGCAAATAGTAACAAAAGAATTGAAACTATTTTTTGTCATCGTAAGAATCAACAATTTCCAGATACAAAAGATTCAAAAAGTATTGGGCAAGCTGAATAGAGTTCTGAGAACACTATACACATTTTCAGAACAATCAAAACACTTCCAACAGAGACGGGAAAAGAAAAGCAGATTCTACTGAAAAACATTTTCATGACACAGAACCACTGAATTAACTGACTTTCAAATAAAGGTGCAAACCTTACAGTAATTTCAAGTCACATTCAATATGAAGCAAAGATTTACATGAAAGAACTATCTTTAGATGTATGAGCATTCAGAAGAGAGAAATGTGTTCAGTGGAGAACCCACAATGCTTTGCAGTAGCCTGTCCATTGCTCAAGCATGATGACTTCAAAAGGGACAGCAGAAAGAAATTAAAAATTGGAATAAATACTATCAAGTAATGAAAGAGAAGAATAAAAGTGAGTTCTCATACCTATATACCCGAGTCCAGATATTATTTCTGTATAGATGATCCAGACGTGATTAAGTCACAGTATATCAAAACCTCAACTAATCTCGACTGCTACCATATTTTCTGTCTCCAAACCTTGTTTGATGATAGCCCCTCTACCCAGTTACACAACCACATACCTCAGGGTCATTTTTGTATCCTCGCTTACTCCCGTTTCTCCCCATCTTTTACCAATTCTATTGATTTCATTGCTAGTGTCTAGACACTCCTTTCATTCTGTTTGTTAACGACTGAGTCAGAGCCTCATCAATCTCCTGCCTAAGTCACTGTAACAATATCTTAATTGATCTCCAATGTCCCCAGTATTTCTCTTTTCAGTCTATTCTCCACATTGCTGCCAAAGTAATCATTCTAAAATGCAAATCTGATCCTATCATTTCCTTGAAAAATATCCTCCAAAAGTTCCTTGGTACCAACTGGGATAAAATCCAGGCTCCTCAGCGTGACATAAAAAGCCCCTGATAGGGACTTACCATCTCCCTACCCATTCTTGTCCTCATATCCCCTGCTCATCCTTCCAAACCCAACTCAAGAATTATCTTCCGTGAATATTCATTCATGATACACTTATCTAAATCAGGCTTCCCAACCGCAGCACCTTGCAATTCCCTTTGCCTTGGAACTTATCTCAGTTTGTTATAATTGACTGACCACGTCTGTTTATCCATAATATTCTGCAAGGACATTAAGCAAAAAAGCCATTGTTCTTCATTTTTGTATCCCCAGCATGGAACATAAATACATAAGCAATTAAAGTGTTTGAGAAAGAAAGAAATAGGGAAGAAAAAAAGAAGGGATCAATTAGATAACTCTGGAACTTTTTAGCTCTAAAATTCTGTCTCCATGATTCCATTTATTTGCGCCAGACTCTCATGTCATACACATACAATCTACAGGCAGTGAGGGGTAACTATCAAAACCAATAAGCTATTCTTCTGTTCTCCAGTCCCAAGAGAAAGTGTTCCCTTAAACTCATCATATAAAGGCATCAAGGAAGCTTTAAGGTAAGAGAAACTTGTAGTAGTATAAATTCTTAGGAGTACCAAGAGAAATAGATCCCCAGATGATATACCAGAGAGCTAGCTTTTACCTCCAAAGCAACAATGCTCAGAATATACAAACTCATGCAGCTCAATATCAAAAACAAAAAAACCAACCCAATCAAAATATGGGTAGAAGATCTAAATAGACATTTCGCCAAAGAAGACATACAGATGGCCAAAAAGCACATGAAAAGATATTCAACATCACTAATTATGAGAGAAATGCAAATCAAAACTACAATGAGGTATCACCTCTCACTGGTCAGAATGTCCATCATCAAAAAACATACAAACAATAAATGCTGTAGAGGGTGTGGAGAAAAGGGAACCCCCCTACACTATTGGTGGGAATGTAAATTGGTACAACCACTATGGAGAATAGTACAGAGGTTCCTTAAAAAACTAAAAATAGTTCTACCATATGATCCAGCAATCCCACGCCTGGGCATATATCAGGAGAAAACCATAATTCAAAAATATACATGCAGGATGGGATATGCGATATATGTATGCATATAGCTGATTCACTTTGTTATACAGCAGAAACTAACACAACATTGTAAAGCAATTATACTCCAATAAAGCTGTTAAAAAGATATATATATATAGATATATATATAGATATATATACACACGCACCCCAATGTTCATTGCAGCACTATTTACAATAGCCAAGACATGGAAGCAACCTAAATGTCCATCGACAGAGGAATGCATAAAGAAGATGTGGGACATATATAAAACGGAATATTACTCAGCCATTAAAAAGAATGGAATAATACCATTTGCAGCAACATGGATGGACCTAGAGATTATCATACTAAGTGAAGGAAGTCAAACAGAGAAAGACATATATCATATGATATCACTTATATGTGGAATCTAAAAATAATAATACAAATGAACTTATTCACAAAACAGAAACACACTCACAGAGTTCGAAAACAAACTTACGGTTATCAAAGGGGAAAGGTGTAAGGGGGAGGGATAAATTAGGAGTTTGGGATTAACATAAACACACTACTATATATAAAATAGATAATCAACAAGGACCTACTATGTAGCACAGAGAACTCTACTCAATATTCTGTAATAACCTATATGGGAAAAAAATCTGAAAAGGGGGACTTCCCTGGCAGTCCCCCTTAAGGCTCCACGCTTCCACTGCAGGGGTCGCGGGTTCGATTCCTGGTTCTGGAACTAAGATCCTGCATGCCATGTGCATGGTGCAGCTAAAAAATTTTAAAAATGAATCTGAAAAGGAATGGCTAAATGTGTATGTATAACTGAATCACTTTGCCATACACTTGAAACTAACACAACATTGTAAATCAACTATACTCCAATACAAAATAAAAATTAAATTAAAAAAAAAAAAAACAATGCTCAGAGATGCATGGGTCATCCTCCCATCCTGCAGAGACATCAAAGCCAAATGCCAGGGAGGTAAAGCCTTTTCACACACTAGAGGGCAGTCTCGGAGCAGCAGTAAGTGTTTCCATGCTTATGAAGTTGTTTTGTATGGGTTTTTCTTCCCTTCTTATCAGGTTAAAATGTATCTCTCCTTATCCTAGACTCTAGGAGTCGGACTTGGTCATGCTCTTCTCTGTGGCATACCCACAACTCTTCTACAGAATGTATCACACTGTTGTTATTGTTATTAGATAAGCGGTGAGAAACAATTTTCCATTGGGCTCTTGCATTTCTGCCCATTTGAGCAAAGATACTGATAGATTTTGCTTCCAACTATCTTTTCAAGGATGTTTGTATGGCAAACTGCCTTTGAAGATAGAGATAGTGTCTCCATTCAAGGCGGAAGAAGGCAGGTTTTCTTCCTAACCTGGGTTGATATCAAAGAAAAGGTGAAGGTTAGGCAAGTTCACCAGCAGCCTTCTTTATAACACTGGGAGCTTTCTAAGAATAGGTTCCTCAAGTTCGATACCAACCTACTATATATATCTCTACCTGGGCCACTTTACATCACCGCCATGGATTTTGGTTGGGGTGGGGAATGAATCCATGAGAGCATGAAGTCCATGCTACCTGTTGTGCCATGAGTAATAAAGTCCTTTTCTCTGAGCCAGGAATCTCATGTCTTATGCCAGCATCTATGAAACTGTAGCATTTAAGTAGAGTTGAAACCTCAAAACCCTTTTTGAGTTCTGGATGAAGTGCAGTGTGTGTGTGTGTGTGTGTGTGTGTGTGTGTGTTTAACCTATTTGGTTTCTTCTGACCATGAACTCCTTAAGAGTAAGGACTGTACCTAATTTACACAGGTATTTCCAAATCATAACCTAATAAAATTAAAATAGATGTTAGCTGAATAAAAATATAATGAGAACATGGGTAATTAGGAAGAGCAAAAGAGAAAAACCCACCAAGTAATTTATGGATCTTTTCATCACTTAAATTCATGCTGCTTTTCATTAAGTTAAATTAATGCTATTATTTCAAATTAGAAAAAAAAGAGAATGTTTTCACATTACAATTGTAACCCCAACTCTCATACTGTCACACTATCCTCATATCATAAGTGTTTTGTGTACCTCAAAATGAATACATTAATTCTAAGAATCCAAAACATTTTATCACAAATAATATAAAAATTTACAAGAAGTTTGATTGAGTAAAAATCTGTGCTTAGATGTAATCAATGATAGAAATGAGATATCATTCGTTGGCCAGTGGCTTGGCTAGAGAGGAAATGAGGAAAAACCCCTCCCTCCACACATGTATTGGATGCCAGAAATTTATGTAGAGGTATAGGAGTCTCGTGGAAGGTAAAACACTTGGACCATGATTCTTCTTTTTCCCACTCACCAAACCACCATCAACGTTAAATTTCAAAATATAAAATCATGTCTTTTTTCAAAAAAGCACAATGAGGGTTTTTGACAGAAAATGTACCATAATGAAGTAGGTCTTTGGATCTGTATTACAGATGGAAGTGCTGCCTCTGGATTCCATTTTTGGTTAACTTTGGAACCCATTCTCATTTAGTCATTCTTGCACTGTGGGTGTGTCTGGTGAAATGACTCTGTGTATGTGCAGTCAAGAGTTGAAGCATCATAACTAATAAAAATTGGAACCCAAGTAGTTTACTGTGGGTGTCTTCTTTCAGAGTGCAGCACCAAGGAAAGCAATGTCCTCCTCCCCACTGAGAGGAAACCTCAAGGCTGAGAAAAGCATCCAAAGAGGTGAGAGATTCAGTGGTGATAGCAAGGGGATCAGCAAGTGAGGTATTACAACTAGGAGGAACAGAAAATGTAACTAATCCATAGCTCTGTGAATCTCCTGGGGCCCCTGAGGCTGCTCTCACTGACTTAAGGAGGTGGGGCTCCAGTGAACCTTGAGGTACCTGACAGGTTGGATGTACCTGACAGATAAACTTATGTGGATGTCAGTCTCAGTGGGGTCCAGACAAAAGGTCTGAATTTCTATTTATTCTAAGATAACTGATTCATGGTCATGAGTAAGCATCCCTGGGGAGTCTTAGAAAAATTGGGTAAGGGGAACCTTGCTAGTAAACTGGGAGAGGTTTTAAAGCCGTTGAAATGTGGTCGTAAATACAAATGCAATTTCATTTTGTCCACAAGCTTGTGAAGCACAGGGGACATCTGGTAACAAAAATATCAAAGTCCAAAAGAAATTTCAGGGGAAAAGTTTACAGCTTGTCCTCTGCAAGACTGACTATCTATGTCGCTCTTTCTTCACAGTTAGTTAAATGAGGGCTCTGGCAGTGCAATGACTCAGAGATAACAAAATAAAGTCGTAACATCAATATCCTCAAGTGTTTGGGGATATATTTGAGAATATAAATATTAAATGTTGAAAAAGGGATTCAACCTGCCCTTCAAGTCCAGCCAGCTGGATTTCCTCCATCATGCAGTGTCCTCTAAGATTATCCAAGTGAAAAAACAAAACCCTCAAGGAGCAATGGACTACAGTACTTTGTAAAGAGGCAGTGAACAAACAAGTGGTTTTGTTGTTGTTGTTTTATTTCATTTTTAGAAATAAAAAATTTAATTGTTCTGACTCCACAGGAATAGATACCTCATTTGAGGGCAGCTATTTCAGTATAAGGGGCTGTGAACACTCCTAACCAAATAAAGCCTTTCATTATTTATCCAATCTTGCCATTGAGAGATATATTTCAGCAACTCATTTTTTGAAAGAAGACCTTGTTAATATTCAAGGTCTATTGGTTAATAATGCGTTAAATTTGTGATTACTCCTTCCAATATGGCAGCTCAGGAGAGCCACTGGGAATAATAAAAAATGTGAGGAGTAAGTTAAGAACATGACATATATACTTCATGGTTACCCAAGGTTTCCATAAAAGATGAAAAAAAAAGAAAAGAAAAGGAGAAAACAGTAAAGCAGGAGGTGAGACAGCTCGAGAGGCAAACTTCACAGATTTGACTGTGACTTGACAATAAGAGCCATGGTAAAAATCTAAATTCCTTTCTGAAGTTTGGAACTTTATACCCTTTCTGGGAAGTGCACCTCTCAAAATTATGTTAAATGACTACCACTTAGGGGAATCTCTGAACCCTGTTTGGCTATGCACTATTTAATAGAAGCACAATGTCATCTCACCTTAATACACTAAAATGAAAATCCCACCAAGAAGTAAAAGGTTGAGGGACTTCCCTGGTGGCGTAGTGGTTAAGAACCTTCCTGCCAATGCAGGGGACACGGAACCCTGGTCTGGGAAGATCCCACATGCTGCGGAGCAACAAAGCCCGTGCGCCACAACTACTGAGCCCACATGCCACAATTATTGAAGCCTGTGTGCCTAGAGTCTGTGCTCCACAACAAGAGAAGCCACCACAATGAGAAGCCCCGCACACTGCAACGAAGAGTAGCCCCCGCTCGCCGCAACTAGAGAAAGCCCACGCGCAGCAACGATAACCTAATGCAGCCAAAAATAAATAAATAAAATTTATTTTAAAAAAAAAAGGGAAGTAAAAGGTTGATAGAGAGAAGTAAATATTCCCTTAGTATGTATGATGAACACCTCTGATGATTTTTCTTGAGCTCAAAGAGCCATTATTAGAAAATTGTAGCTCTGTGTAGTTAAGTGTGGCAGATGGCATATAGGAGTGAGTGGTGTGCAATTTACAGTAAACAAATTCTTTATCTTTGACGGGTCATGGGGAGAACTAAAACGGTCTCCAATTCAATCAGGGAATACACTAAAAAACAGTGACATACAGATTCACTAATTATAGTGAAATGTGTTAAAAAGCTACAATTATCCCAATGGATGGAAACTTTTTCCATGAAGATTAGAAAAAACAACCAGGTGTCAGGAGCTGACAGCAGGATGCCATTTATAAATGTGCCCCCAGATTAGTTGACACCTGTTTAGAGAAGATACTCAAGTTTTCAGGGCCTTCCAGTTGGTCTTCTCTCAAGATAGGCACACTTTCTGATAGTACGTGTGAGTGTGATTTCATCAGCTGCTCTTGTATCAAATGTAAGAGGAAAAACTGTAGCTGACATTTCTTTTTGTCTTAAAAGGGAGAGGATCATAAGTTCGTGTGAGTGTTTCCTATAATACTCGCTAGTTATCATTAAAATAATGCTTCAAATATTCTAGAGTTTGACTTCTACCTCTAGAAAAAGAGGAAAGAAAACATAACACAAATATGAAATGTGTTTCTTAATAATAGCTGTTTGATCATTTTGAACTGTGGCCATGAAAATTTATCAGACTGAGAAATACAGGTACAGAATGTAAAATCACATAATTTTTAGGAACCACCCATATGATATAGACTGTGTCCTATATCATAGTACTACATAGGGTTTACTGGTGGCTTGGAGCATAGGAACCTCACGGAGGTGCAATGGGGTGCTCTTAAATGATGCCATGTGGGACTCTGATCCAAAGGGATGAGATCACTGCATTCAGGGAGGACTTGATTTGGATAATTCCTCAAAGTGAATCGTAGATACTGGGATGTATAAAAGAACACCTAGGATATGAGGAGAGTGCCTTATTAAACACCCTGCAGGTATTTGGAGGCCTGGGACATTTTGCTGGGTTTGTACCATTTTTTTTGGTGTATGTGTGTTATCATCTGTAACATAACCATTACCCGAGAAAGCTCAGGCTAAAATTTCAATCTTTCAACTGGTGTCTGATGTGCCAGTTGTACTGTAAATGACCTAAGCTTCCTTGGTATGCCAGGCAAATTCTGAAACAAAAGGCTACAGACACTGCCCTGGAATAGTGGCACCCTCACTTTTATGATGAGATTGATTCCTCATTTTAACTGGGAAAATGTAACAATACGTCATCTAAAAAAACTTATCTAGGGAATTCCCTGGTGGTCCAGTGATTAGGACTCAGCACTTTCACTGCTGTGGGGCCCGGGTTCAATCCCTGGTCAGGGAACTAAGATCCCACAAGCCATGTGGCATCGCAAAAAAACCCCAACCCCCGCCCCCCCCAAAAAAACCAACCTTTATCTATAAGGTGTGACTGGGAGTTGTTTGATCCCACTTACTGTTTATCATGTCACTGGCCACAGATTTTCTTCTAAAAGGGATACATGACTTTATGTTGGGGACTGTACTGTAGGCCAATGTTTTGACCCAGGACAGATGTATAAAGAGACAGCCACTAAGTGGGCCTCAAGGCCCTGGTTTTTAAAAATTCCTATTATATAAAAAGTGGTAGAGGAAAAAAATTGCACTTTAATTCATTGGATTTATAACTGACAAGGACAAGAGAATTTGATTTGGGACTTTAATTGTTTCAGAATTTAACTGGAGAATTCTGGAATTTAATTTCTTTGTGTTTTCAATCTTTGAACTTTAATTTTCTCCTGGCAATTTGATGCTAGCATAGCACAGATATTCAAATTTGGGGCCCCTTTATATTGGCGGCATTTTGTTATTGGAATATCTTTATGTTATTGTACAATCTCATTGCATACGCTCTGGTGAGCTCCAGTAGGCCATATGTCTAGATATTATGTCAGAGGAGAAATAGAATAAGGTGACCTCTAAGCACTGGATAGGGCAAAGTGCTGGAATTAATGTAAATAACATACGATTCTCACTCATTTTTAGAGCCTTCTAGACCAAAGTCTACACTGTTCACCAGTGGTTCCAGAAAGCTGCACAGCAGAGCCCTGTTGGAATTAAAAGACTGCCTTCATGGAGGTCAGAGCACATCCGTATAAAGAGGTGATCTCCTCCGGGACCCGTAGTCACATACCTGGGAAACCACAGGTTAATTGCCAAGCCAAATGGTTTAGAGGAACAAAAAGTTAGAAATGTTATGGGGAATATTTGTCCCTCACTCTTCATGATTCCCTATAGAGAGAGATTTTAGGTAGAGTAAGGCTCCTAGGCCTTTGCACTACCACTTCCTCACTGCTCATGGCCACTGCTCACCCAGTATTCTGTGGGAAGAAATTAGTAGATCACGTTTCCAAATCAGATGGAGTCTCTTATTATGTCTCTGAAATATTGAGGATTTAGTCTCTTTTCTTCTCTAGCCACCCAAATCAGTGAGTGTGAGGCAGTGATACCAGGTAGGTCTCCATCTGGGAGGCATCAGAAACCTAATTTGTTTTTATTTAAGCCACATTCTTCACACTAGCAATAAAAGTAATGACATTTTCATCTCCATCTGCCTGTAACTATATCTCCAACAGTTCTACACTCAGGCAGAGAATAAGGGTGTTATTTATTAGCCTACTCAGGTTCCTATACATTCTGTCTTCGGTATTTAAATTACTTTCAATATCAAAATAAGAACATTCACTCCTATGTATTTACTCTGGTTTCTAAATGCTATGTTAGAACTTCATCTTTCCACAAAAAAAAATGAAGATCAAGTAAACAGATTTTCACAGCTTTTTAAAATTCCCTCATGTTATATTTTTGGCATGAAACAAAGTCACAAATTTCATGGGTATTACAATTATATTGGAAAGAAAGGGTGTCACATATATGTAATATTTTAATATTTGTTAAAAAAATTTAATCTTCTTCAGGAGCCCTCATCCTATCCCACTTGATAGCTAGAAAACCCAAGCTTGTTAGGTGGACATTGTCTTTCTTTGGACTATAACAATCGCCCTACCTGCACCCAACTCTATTCGTGGGGAATCCCCTACTCCATGAATCTTGATGAGAGGCAGTGACTACTGCTCACTCTGAGAACTGAGTATTTTTTTCCCCAGCTTTCACATGACCTAGGTTCTACCAATAAGATACACACACACTAGACCTTGGCTTAGAGTCTGGGATGCAAAGAAGCAGGGAGTGTGCAAAATCCATTCTCTCAATATTGGCAATAAAATCAGCAGTTGCATCCATTTTCCAAAGGTGGCAGCAATGGAAAGAGTTCTAGCATTATCTCTATTGTCCAGCATTGATCATGGAGGCAGTTCCAGTAGAGATACTCATTCTCGGCAGTGCTGTCTTGATGTACCAGTTCTGCAGAATGATTTGGACTCTGTCTCTGACTAGGTATTCTCCAAGTCTAGTTTTCTAGCAGTCCCAGCAATTGTTAACTAACTAATAGCCTCAATAAATCTGATTTTCTGCTTAAATTAACCAGAGGTAGTTCTGTCACTTGAAAGTAAAAGTCCTGATGGATACCCTGTTCAGTTAACACTACCAGCTTCTACCAGTATGAACAGTCTCCTATCAGTTTAAAACAACCTCTTTTGGAATAAGTCCTCAGTTTACAGAGGTATGCCCTCTTCCCTTTTTCTTCAACAAAAAGTACATAGGTCTGCATAGTCCAATAGAGCAACCACTAGTCACAGGGGCTATTGAGCACCTGAGGTGTGGTTATTCTGAACTGAGATATGCTGTAAGTGTGAAAAACAACTGGATTTCATAGACCTATTACAAAAAAGAATGTAGAATGTCTCCTGAGTAATGTTCATTAATTACATGTTAAAATTATATTTTGGAAATACAAGGTTAAATAAAATATATTAAAATAATTTCCTTTGTTCCTTTTTACTTTTTAAAATACAGCTACTAGAAAAATTTTAATTATATGTGTGGCTTACATTATATTTTTATTGGATAGGCATATGGGGGAGCAAACGCTCATACATTTATATATTATATCATTATTCTCTTAACAGTAATCTAAATACCTAGTCCTTAAAAACAATAAAATCCTTTTCCCCACAATATTATTTGATAAATAGATTATTTTTATTACTAAGCGAAGGGGAAGGAGCTAATGTAATAAAAGTGCCTAGGTGCCTGGCACAGTGCTATGTAATTTGCATATATTATTTCATTGAATCCTCATTATCACTCTGCGAAGGAGATATTAGAATACTCACTTTATAAGTGAGGATATATACTATGAAGTTAGGTAGTTTTCCCAAGGATATTTATCTATTGCGTGGTAAAGCTAGATCTGGAACACAGATCAGTTTGTTTTCCAAGAACTATTTTCCCATTACCCCGTGGGTCACACCCCTTCCCTCCCACCTTCACCCCATTAACTATTCAGAGGAAAGATTCCAGAATAAATCTACAGCCTATGGATCAACAGAAACTCTTTGTTTTCATCTATATATTACATTCCCCTCTATTTTTTTTTTTTTTTTTTTGCGGTACGCGGGCCTCTCACTGTTGTGGCCTCTCCCGTTGCGGAGCACAAGCTCCGGACGCGCAGGCCCAGCGGCCATGTCTCACGGGCCCAGCTGCTCCGCGGCACGTTGGATCTTCCCGCACCGGGGCACGAACCCGTGTCCCCTGCATCGGCAGGTGGACTCTCAACTACTGCGCCACCAGGGAAGCCCCCCTCTATTTTTTATTTTAGAAAATTATAGTATTTCTGCTAAGTTATATTATGACTTACTGTTTCAAATTGTCAAATTCAATAACTGATGCAGACTTAAACTTACTGGAATGAGACATTCTTACCCAATACAATTTCTGAACCAAAAGCAATACTCTGTTTCTTCTATCTTCTAGGTCTAGGTTCTTAGGTCTAGTTGAATTTAGACCTATTTTAAACATAAGCTATTTTTAAACTTTCTATTTTAATCATCTATCTATCTGGTCCATTTGGAACCCCTGAGCCAGTATGAACAATGACTATATTTTCTGTACATACGTACAGGTGGTCAAATTATTTTCTGTCTTCAAGAGGTTGTTTAGGAGATATATTTTTGAGTTCTGAAATATTGAAAAATTTGGGGACATTTTGATAATTTATGCAGACATTTGGAAAGACTGTTTTTTTATTAGTAGGTATCAGATTATCCAGAGTATTTGAAACCGTACACAAAGGTCCAGGAAAAAATGTAATGCCACTATTTATAGGTTCAAAATAAATACCAAAAAAAGTTCATTAATTTAGACTAATTTTCCCTAAAATCTTGTTCTTTTTTAGCCTCTGAACTTTTGTTAATTGTAGATAAATCTGTTCCACATATATATTCAACCAAAACAGTACTATCCTTGCTATTAATTCTGTGGTGGACATAGAAGAAATAACTTGCCTATAGAATCAAGGGCTCTGTTGAAATGTTTCATTAGCAAAAATCCTCACAACTCTGAGTGCCATAATCCACATATAAGAGAGCCTATGTGATATACCTCTGTGTTGGTAGGGGACTGGGGTCTGAGAAAGGTAGAAAGGGTGTCACAGCATGTCTTTCAAAATAATAACATTCAGTGTACTGAATTCTCCTAAGTAGCTTCAACTGAACACTTTTTAAAAATTTGATGATATTTAAAGGCTCCTAAAATATGCTCAAAGGAGAGACATAAAGAAATACATGTATGGTCCTGTCCTGAAGAAGAGCACAGAGTAACAGTGAAGTTGAGAATAACAGATTCTCTGACTTCAAACTCAGGAATGATTATTATAAACTGGAATGATCTGAGGAGGTTATGAGGTCTTAGAAAGGACAAAGAGAATATCAGAAGTGAAAATACAGAGGCAGGACAGAGAATTGCATTTTCCAAGACAGCTAAAAGATAAAGTGAGTTGGAGTAGAATGTGAAAGAAATGAAAGGGAAGTCAGAACATTTTTTGCTTTAGTTTATAAATATCTTGAATGCCAGCCTAAAGATTTTGGATATTATCTTATTTGTTACAGGGTTATATTAAACAATTTTATGCAAAATGATGATAACGTGGTTTGATAAGATTCTGAACTAATGAGATTAAAATGCGGAAAAGGGGATGTGAGGCTCATGATAAAGCAAGCACTAACAAAACTGTGGCACTAGGTGGGGAATAAGGATGAAGGGTTAATCCAAATTGAAACTAAGGTACCAAGCCTGGAAGTTTAGGAGAGGGACTTAAGTACAGATAAACATATAGATAATATGGATATTGCAAGAGTAGGCTAAGTTGGAAAAATATGTTTCTTAATTCCTTTGATTCTGAGTTGACAATACACACTATTACCAAAACACATAAGCCTCTCAAGACTGTGTGAAGGCTGGTGGGGTGTGAGCCTTTTGATTTGCTAACTTTATTAAATTAATTGAGTGCACTACAGCAATATGAACAGTCAAAATCACTCAAAAATTGTTTATTATTTATTAGAATTACTTTCCTACTACCTTGAATCACTGCCTGATTTTAGTTGAAATAACATAACACCAAGTGATTATTTAAGAGTAATCACAAGTAATTGGGCAAATGAACATATGCATGCACAAGCAAAGAGACTACTAAAGGTATTTATCCTTGGAAAATACAAAGTACCTAAATTAGTAGTTGTTTTACTATTTTTTCATTCATTGAAATGCATCCTTTGATTTGACATTCTTATTTCATATTACTTTTATATTGTGCACCTAAATATAGATATCGAGAGAACTGGGACTTCCCTGGTGGTCCAGTGGTTAAGACTCCCCTGTGCTTACAATGCAGGGGGTGTGGGTTTGATTCCTAGTCTGGGAACTAAGATCTCACATGCTACAAGGAATGGCCAAAAAAGAAAGAAAGAAGGAAAGAAAGAAAGAGAAAGAGAGAGAGAGAGAGAGAGAGCGAGAGAGAGAGAAAGAGAGAGAGAGAGAGAGAGAGAGAGAGAGAGAGAGAGAGAAGAGAAAGAAAGGAAGAAAGGAAGAAAGAAAGAAAGAAAGAAAGAAAGAAAGAAAGAAAGAAAGAAAGAAAGAAAGAAAGAAAGGAAGAAAGGAAGGAAGGAAGGAAGGAAGGAAGGAAGGAAGGAAGGAAGGAAGGAAGGAAGGAAGAAAGGAAGAAAGAAAAGAAATTGAGAGAACTAATTGTGTTGTGACTGGTGCTGAATATGTTGATTTCTTTAATATATTTTATATGTTTAACCAAGACTAATTTTTTCTCTGAATTATTTCAACTACATGATCCTACAAGTGGGACTTGTTTGGGGGGAGGATATATTTGGGAGGATTGGTTTTTAATTTGACCACATACCCAAAAGTAATTGTTTATAACAGATTGGGGTCTATTTATCTTGCTGTTGTTTTTATCTAAAGTTACCTCTCAAAATGATTGTTCTAAATCAAACAAGTTCAGAAATAGTAGAGATTTGGGAACTTTAAGAACATTATAATGACTCATGCTTGATGGCTCTTTATAGTATATTTTAATAGGCAAGAAAAATTACTGTCATTTTTTTCTTCCTGACCCATCTTTACACTACAACTATAATAGAGACACTATGAACTTCATTCTATCTTGGTTCACTTGGAAAAATAAAAGTTATAAAAAAGGTTCTAAGACAAATGGACTACTATTACTAGAGCCACAGCTATTAGTATTATTTATAATTGCTACTCCCTTCTAAAAGGAGCCCTTTGTCAAGGAATCATAAAAGCTACTGATTTTCACTTTTGTAGAGATGGATTTGTGGATATTAAGGTCTCCTTTTGTCACATCTTTTTTATTTTATCCAGCAAAGTAGAGAGAACAGCTAAACTAGGCGGAACAAATAGAAGTTCCTTGACTTGTATGACAGAAAATTCCCCCAGCTATAGTAAATCTTGATTTAGAGAAGTATAATATTTCATGATAGAAGATATTTCATTTCCTAAACCACTGTATTGCACATACCTGTAAGAGACAAGCAAGAAACATGAAATTTTTATTGACTGATAAAAATAGGACTGATAGTTACTTAGAATTTGAAAAAAAGCAGTGAGCTAATTTGTGAAATTAAAATAATCTATAAATTGTAGGATGGTATTAGTACCTACATCATAGGGTTTTTTGGGGATCAAAAGAGACAATCCATATAAGGTTCTTATCACAGTGTCCCACTGTAGGTATTCCATCAAGCTACCTACTATCACTATCACCAGTGTTACTTTCGTTACTACTCACATAACTCAAGCAACATAATGTATTAATTAAAGATATTTATATTGACATTTAAATGACTTTCATTATATTAGAGGTTATCTTTCAACTAGAAATCAGTTTTTCCTGCTCATTTTCACACTTGAATGTAATTTAATATACATCAGAATTAGTGGTACAGTCATCATAAACCTATTTGATAATTTCTAATAGACAAAGCCCAACTTTAATTCGTCAAGTCCTTACTCTAAACATTCTATTTTAGTTTATTTAAACAATCTACATTTAACCCCAGGAAGAGTTCTCAGGTTATTTCATAAAGATATGCTGGAGGCCATCATCAGTTTACACTATGATGTAAGTGGGGTTTTGGAAAAGCTCTTTGGGTAGCCATAGAAGGGCTGGACTGGAGAGGAATGCAATGCTAGCAGAAAGAATAGTTAGGAGCTGTTGCAGTTATCCAGGAATAAATGAGAATGTGGTCATATTTGAAAGTAATGTGAAATTAAATGAAAAATGGAGTAATAACCCACTTAGGTGAAAGTGAACTTTTGGCTGTCCTGGTCATTCAAAACAAAGCTGTGAACCTGTATCCTCTACTGGAAAAAAAAAAAAAATGTCCACAAGCACATGCAATAGAAAACAACCCTTAGCCCTTACTCAGAGTCCATCTACTTTTCCTTTGCATACAAATCATACAATTCATCCCAGGCTGTAAAGAAAGTGTTTTAAGATAAAGGAGAATAAAAAAATACATCAAAGCAGAAAAACTATCATAAAAGCAACAATCTGATGTCCTTGATGTAGGGAAAATATGACTCAAAGCATAGCAATACCTCTAGGGAACATCTTAATCTAACATCATCATTAAGGTGAGTTTGGTTATATTTGTAACTCCACTGGAGGGAAAATGTGTTTTCTCCAGAATTCTTGAGAGCTACAGTTCGTCAGTAGTAAAGTGAGGCTGATTGCCAAGAGCAAAGCAGGACAGGAGTGGGGAGAGAAAACAGCCACGTTTCCTAGAGCGCTACCAGTAATGGAGGCAGGGAGGGAACCAGAGGGCCTGGGGGTGAAATAATGCCATGGACCCCACATGAACAGTCGTCCCTTCCTAGCTACAACCAGAATGAAGGTTCAGAACAATGTTCACCTATATTTCTGCAAGGCAGAGAGGTTTTCAATGGCATCAACATTCTGATGAATGAGGAAAACCTAAGTTTTATTTATGCATTAATGTTTAAAACTTCTGTTACCCGAGACAGAATAGCTGAACAGTTCTATGAACCAACTTTGGAGTCAGGCAGATCTACGTTTAAGTCCCTGTTTCACCTGGGTTGTATTACTTTGGACAAGGTAGTTAACCTCTCAAAATGTTTCTTCATAATAGCAATAATAATTCCTACATCACTAGATTGTTAGAAAGATGAAATAATATATCTAATGTTGTATTAGTTATTGATTGCTGTGTAACAAATTACCCCAAAACTTAGTGGCTAAAAACAACAAACATATATCATGTCACAGTCACTAAATCCAGCCCGCACTTGAAAGAAGGGATTATGCAATGCATGAATTCCAGGAGACAGGATCATTGGGGGTTATCTTTGAGGCTGCCCGCCACACTTGTATTTAGCTAAGTGCTAACACATAATAAGAGCTTAATATATGCTAGCTCCTATGATTATTATCTTCTGGAAAACTCACAAAACAGCTCTTTATTTATGGTTAGTGGATAAATGAGGTACTACTTGTGCTCAAGCTTCAAATAATGTCCTAAAAAACAAATAAAATGGGATATACCCAAGTATGAAACTCAAGTCATCAAGTGCAAGTTATATCTGAACACAAATATTAGAAATCAAATAAGGAGGGAGACAGTCAGAAGCAAAAGGCCATGAGGAGGGTTAGCAACCTCTGTCCACTCTGAAGACTTGTAAAAGTGGTGGCCTGCTCTCACCATGATCACCAGAGTCTTCTACTCTGCAACTGAGGACACCTGAATTAAGTAGTCTTGCTATCCCCCTCTATAGTAAGTCAAACGGTGCTGTGGGAAAAAGAATAAGTATCCATCACCTCAGGGATTGGCAGAATAGCAAGACAATGATCTTTCTAAATGGAATCAGGTTTCCTTCAAATTATGTGAATACAAATAGCAGAAAAAGAAAGAGGAATTAGAAGAATTTGATGGGCTAAATTCTTCACTGAAATAGCTGCCTCTCTAGTCTCTGCCAAGAAAATATCAAAGATTTCAAAAACAGGTCACGACCACTTCTATAAACATGAGCAGCCCTTAGACAAGCACAATCCTGGATACTGTGGTGACCCTAAAACTGACAAGTTCAATCCATTACACTCTAAATGTGTCTTCATCCCCAACCCACCCACCAGCAAAATGTTCTAAGACAGCTGCTAATTTAAAGGCAGAATTAATTACAAGTGGCTTTGTGACAGATGCTCTGTTTGGACTCCAACTGAAAAAGCCTCTCTGTTCCAGGCATGATGCTGGTGTTCTACTATAGAGATTTCACTATAGCCATGCAGTGCTACTTGGTGGGTGGCTTGCTTGCAACGTGTTTGGACAAACCACTGTGACTTAGCCTAGTTTCCTGACTTCCTCAGCTTGCTGTCCCTCTTTCTGGCCTTTTCCTTCATTTCCTGTGGCTAAAACACAGTCTTATTTGTCACAGTCCGTCAAGACACACAGGAGAAAAGATGATCCATCCCAGAGAAACTTTCCTGCCCTTCCTTTCATTATAAGCCAGACAAGGAACTTCGGACAGAAAGCACTGACCCTGCAAAGAGTGTACTTGTTCTTTGGGACTAGTCACTGTCTCAGTAATTCACAGCTACCATGTCAGTCATTATTCCCAATTCCCCACAAACCATCTGATTCCTCATGTTGGAGAAGAAACCTAGAATGTTTTAATATTTATTTTTAAAGAATACATTTTCATTTTAGAAAAGTTGAAAACACATAACGTTTTTAAGAAGAAAATAAATAACTGGAATACACTTTCTAGTCTTTTAGATGAATTATTTTAAAGGTTCTCCATGTCCTATATTTGGTGAAATCCTTGATGTATATCATACTTTCTAGTCTGTTAGATGAATTATTTTAAAGGTTCTCCATGTCCTATATTTGGTGAAGTCCTTGATGTATATTATACATAGAGAAAAAAAAGGTTTTTCCTTATTTTTATACCTTATGTGCCTGGGGTAAATGTTGGCCAATGATATTTTTTATATTTTTCATTTTGATTAACATATTCTTGAGTTCAATCCAGCTATTTTGAAGCCTAAATTCCATGACATACAAGATAACCAATTTTACTTATTTTTTTCTTTATAAAAATTAAGCTTCACCCATTGATAAGTTTGGAAAATATTAGGGTGCTTGAGAAAACCTGCTTTCCCTTTTGCCTACTTAAATCAGACTTTTTAGACATGCTTGATTCTACAAATGTTACTCTTATACCATATGTTTTGTCCACCAAACTTCTGGAACACTATCAATTCTCGTTCATAGATTCTACCTTTCAGATTGCCAGATTAACTGTGTAATCATTACATTCAACAATCATGATTTACAATATATAACAAAAGGAAAGTTATTTCTGTCTCTTACTATCTCTTAAAGTACACGCTATGGGCCAGATCTTTCCTGGAAGGCCCGCTGACATTTTCTGGTGCCTCTTAAATAAAAAGCTCTATGGTCAAGTCTCCCAATACAGTTGCAGTAGAGTAATTATTTACTCTTATGTAATAGTCAAAATTCAATCTTGCTTTGAAGTTAGAATAAATACCTCCTTTGAAGTTTTTGCATCGTGGTTTTGTAACTCACTGTGAAATATGGCACTAATTTTTTCCGTGCTTCAACCAAAACTTCTATGACAACATCCTTTTCATATGTATGCCTTTCTCTTCCTTTGCTTATAACTTTTAGCAGTTATACTAAAATTCCCCCAATATTACCTGTTAGTATATTTTACAGCACCTGTTCTCTAAGTCAAATGAAAAATAAACCAAATCTCGTGTCAACAGATTTATTTTGTTCACTTTTCAGAAAAAATTAAAACTGCCTTATTATTTGTTTTATCTTCTACTTACCATGAAGGATCATAAGCTCTCTCCAAATGGAGACAACAAAAGACCTAAATTCCATCTGAATGGCCCCCACTGAAACCCAGAGAAGACAAAATTATTTTAATAAAGCCCCATCATTCTAATATTTAGGATATTAGAGCCACCCCTGTCTACTTGCTTTTGCTTCTCTAGCCCTTCAGTATTCTTGTTATACTACTGTGTACATTACTTCATCCTGGTAAGACATCCTGATTTCTCATCACTCCCTTCCTCAGCTGCTACCCTCTGCTATGAATGTCTTCCCCCTGCCCAGGTCCCCACCATTGTTTTACTCATCCTAGCTCTCCTCATCTGTACCCTTGGCACCAAAACCCATGGCCTTTCTGTAAGTGAAAGTTTATCCAAATCTACATCCTAATACGTGAAAACTCCTTTTTTCCCCATTTTTTTTTTTTTTTTTTTTTTGGCTCACATCCTAACAGAAATGAAACAACGCATAGAAATCATATACCTTACTGGCCACTCTGGTAAGTTTCCCTGCCTCTAACTCTTTCAATTCAAAGCAGACTAGAGAATAAAAGGGTTTCAGCTATCTCTGTCTTCTGCCACTCAGTTTCATCACTAGTGACACATTCCACATCGACACTCATAGAACAATTACAGGTCATGCATGTCACAACCATGCTTTGGGGCATAGCTCCCCTACATGTTATTTACACCACATCCATGGAATCTCTTCTCTGCCTCCATGAAACCCAACCTTAAATCACTCATCTCCTAAACTTAGGATACATTTTTTCCACCCATACTCCAAAGTAGAGATAAGGGAATTCTCTAGGTAATCAGGAAGATCTGATTCATCACCTATCCCAGCACACGATATCAGTTTTATTCTGCTAAAACACAATTCTTTTTATATAATGCCTTGCCCAAGTACCTTTAATGGCTCCCCTTTACCTACAAAAGTAAATGACAGTTTGGATTTGAGCTCCTGCACCATAGAGACCTAGCCTTACTGTACTGGAGATAAGGTTACCAGATTTAGCAAATAAAAATAGAGGACTTTATCTGGCAACATTAATTGAAGGATAACCAGCTGCAACAGTAAGACCATACTACACCCACACCATACAACTACTATGGCTGCTGCTATTTAAAATTCTAAACAATAAGTGCAGAATGGACACTAACCAATCAGAATGGCTGTAGATGATTAACAAGCAACAGGGCTGAATCAATGCATCCTCGTAACCTATCAGCCTCATACTCATACTGTGTTCCTCCAAAGAAGTACAACTGCCCTTTTCTTTATCCTTCCGAATATTACCCACCTTTCAAAAATTTCTAGATGTTAACTTTCTCTCGAAAATCTTTCTGAACTAAAGTAATGAGAGTTTGGTATTGAAGATCAAACTCATTGTCTCCTCTGAATTTCTCTAGCGTACTGCTTAGGTGACTCATCTTGAGAGCTGCTGCCTGTTGGGAAGCAGCTCTCCATAGATCTTTTGCATTTTTGCGTATCTTATAAGCAGAGGCACTGACTGTTCTTTGTTCTGGACTATCCTTTCAAAGATGATTGCACAGTGAACACCTCTGGAAAATAGAGATAGTGTCTCTCTCTGAAGCAAACAGCAAGCATGCTTACAGCCTATTATATATAAAAAAAAATTCAGGTTCCCTAAACATAGGGTTACTTTCTTATATCAAAACCCAGTGAGTGTGCAGGCATTCATCTGGCCCATTTATATCACTTCCTTAGGACTCTGAGGCAAGGGGAACTGACTCAAATATGCTAATGCTCATGTAGCTTTCCGTTCTGTAAGTAATGAAGTCCTTGTTCTCTGACCTAAGAGTCTCAGGTCTTCTGCCAGTATTCATGAAACTAACTGTGACAGGGCAACTTGTAAGCTTATAAGTATGGTAAAGTCTCAGACCCTTCACAGTGGTTGATACTGCCTTGTTATTTAAACATTTCACACATGTAAATCTAATATCTCCAACTAGATGATACTTAGTTAATTCTACATTTGATTCAATACCTAGCTCTGTACGTAGTGACAGCCCCATGAAAAATCTTATTGAAGGATACTTCAATGTATTTTGAGACACAAAACAAAAATGTAAAGGGGAAGCGGTTATAGATGTTTCAGAAAGACTATAAACAAGGAAGGAGAAATTATTATTGAGCAGTTGGGCATTGGCTTAAAGTTAATAAGGTTAAACTCAGAATGCTAGGGAAAGATACAGACAAAGTGAGAGAATCATTAAGAACCTATCTCCAAACCTGATTTCTAAATCTGTGTTGCATATTAGGTACTGCCTAATTTACAAAGAGCCTACATCGTGATCAACCTTGCCATCTCCTACGAATTATTTACTTCCCTTAATATGCCTACTTGATAGCATTAAGGATGCCACAGGCTTGGTGACAGTACATTGGGACTGCAGGAATTAGGAAGGCAGCAACACAGAGCTCCTTTAAGCCTTGAACTGAGGCAGGGCTGGGTTAGCAATCAGCTGGCTGTGGACCTCCAAATAGCTATAGGCCATTCCGGCTTTAGCAATAAGCCTGTGTAATGACCCTGTGCAGGAGCTACAGTGGAACATCGCTGTCAAGTAGAAGGTCGTGCACCAGAGCATTGTGCTCCAAGAAAACTGAAACATTCATTAGAAAAAAATGCACATTTTAAAATAGCCTGACATTAGAATGGCCTCAAGCTACCTGTATTTATTTAGGAGAAATTTGTAGCGTTGTTCACCCCAGAAACTGAGGTAAAAATGCTTATATCATTACTGAATGGACCTCTCCAACATTCCATAGGTGATCTGTGGTAAAATACATAACCTCTGTCATTTAAAAAAAAAAAGCCAATGGAATGGTATTTGATTTTTAAGTAGTAAAATCCAAATTTAGAAAATCAAAACCTTTCTTGACCTGAAATTTTAAATTCCAATTAAGCGGGCTTTCCTGGTGGTGCAGTGGTCGAGAGTCCGCCTGCCGATGGAGGGGACACGGGTACGTGCCCCGGTCCGGGAGGATCCCACGTGCTGTGGAGCGGCTAGGCCCATTAGCCATGGCCGCTGGGCCTGCGCGTCCGGAGCCTGTGCTCTGCAACGGGAGAGGCCACAACTGTCAGAGGCCCGCATACCGCAAAAAAAAAAAAAAAAAATCCAATTAAGCAATGATTATTAACTAAATGTCAAAATTTTTCTAGCCTGTTTCGCTGACTTTTTAAAATTTCACGAGACAATTTTGGATGCCCTCATGCTGAGTCTCATCACCCATCAGAACATTTAAACTGAAAACATCTGACAGACTGACTTGGCTTACAAATTCATTTTAATCATGTTCAAATATCCACATCAAGGCTCTGTGCCTGATAAGTGGGTTTTTTAATAAGCATATTATAAGCCAGCAGGAGTCATCTTGCTAGCTACATTTTCATGCAAGAATTAGATATTAGGAGATTCCTAGGTCAGTGTAATCAATGGCAATTTAAACTTTTTTTTCTTTTAAGAATTAGCAGCTTCTAGAAATGGGCTATTATGACTTCCAAATGGGGCGAAAAATGGCAGGAACAAAAATCATTGAATTATGATGTTTTTCTGACATCCTCAAGCCTCTTATCCTAAAACCTATAACCAAAGCATAAAAGGTGATTCAAGTAACAGGTTTATAAAACACATGCTACAAGTTTTTTTCCTCTCCCTTCAATAAGACCTAAACTTGGTCATCAGCAAAGTTTATCTTGCACACTTCCTGCCAAACCTAAGTCAGATGCTCAACCCCAAGCTCCTTGTTGGCTGCCAAGGTTCCACAACTTACTCTAGGTGCCACTGTCCAGCTTTCTCCGCTCTTCAGTCCTCAACCCCAGGCTTCTAGAGTATAGCCACACCCAATGACTAACAGTGCCATGGAAAAGGGAAATGCCAACCACTTCACACATTATTCTTCTGAGTCCAAAAACATGTACTTCATCCCAGGTTTCCTGATAATTATTTCCTTAACACAAGAAATTTATTTTAATAGTCACCTAATATAGTCCCTGGCACATAACATGTGTTCAATCAATGGCTTTTTAACTGAACTGAAATAATAGTGACAATATTTGGCAGAGTGAGGGAGGGAAGGTATTCTGGTCCTCACACATTTTTACACTATACCCAGACACAGGGCCTGATTGCAACTGACAGTCTTGCATAGAAAGAGGGACACCATACATGGTTGAATACAACCAATTATTAGGCTGAAAACATTACTCAATAATTCATTGTGCAAGCAAATTTGAGCCACACAGCAATTAAGTCATAGATCTAAGATGTGAACTTGGACATTCTGGCTACGTAGTCTGCACTCAATCTCTGCCATCCTGAACTACTGCACTACATGTAAGAACTTCATTTACCTGTCAATCTGAGTATGAAACGGTGCACACAACAATCTATAATTAATATACAGCGTCTGTCTACTTTTAATTTCCAGTTCCTTCAGCAATGTATGACAAAAGGAAATGTCCCTGACCTATCTGGGCTATTCCATTCTGTCTGTTGTACCCTGTAAATTCCTTGAGGGCAAACATTAAGCCAACACCCAGCACCATGCCAGCAACATAATTAATGCTTCATAAATATTTGTGGAACAAATGAATGAATTCAAGTTCTCCATTGCTTCTGATTTATCATTGTCACTCATAACATCTAAACTAGAAAATTTTTTTATTAAAATATTTTTAAAAAGTTAATACACGTTTCAAAAACTGTCAGGTTCTTGGTCTGAAAAGTTCAAATATAGTCTTTGTCAACTGTTAATTTCTACCAATGTGCTCTGAAAACATTTGGCTGTGTATTTTGCCCAAGAAATAGCGTGCTGGTATCTGTTTCACTATATACTCTTCAGACCTCCCCCATGCTGTTTAGCCATTTGGTACCATGTCCTGAAGCCTCATGTGTACCCTTCAGCATCCCAAGAAGAGGCTCTCCCTGAGTTCATCGGAAGAAATTCAGTTGCATAATTACCCTATTACACATGAATTCTCCACTGCTCCCTAGTGTCTTCCACACTGTCCAGAATCCAGGCTCACAGATTACAGAAAGAGGTCAGAGAAATCTGATACCAAACATAAGATTCACAAAATTCACCATTTCGTGTAGACAGGTACACTGAAAACTATTTTTTTCCTTTGATGTATTGATCACCAACTGCAACAAAATAGGCAGAAGTTAGGCACAAGGAGGGAATAATAGAGAGAAAAAAAGAAACTTCAAGATTGGCTATTATACCTAAACTATGTTGTGCATATCAGGAGAGACCCTGTCTGACTCCCTCCCAGTTATTATAGTAAGTATCTAGTTTCCTATATGAACTCAGTGTAACTCATAGGGAGTTCTTAAAGAATCTGAAAAAAGCCATTATCCTAGAGAGTAGGATAATTCCTCAAATTGTGCTCCTGTGACTTGGTTTTCCTCAAAATACTTATGTATGCTCCATGTTAAATGGGCACTTTGATCAAATAGACTAGGTAAAAAGAGGGTTTAGGACAATTAAATGGGTTTCTTTGTACAGACTGCTTAGATACGTTTCAATGCATACAATGGTACATATAGAAATTTCTAAGGGACCTTAAGTTCATTACATTTTCCTACCCTTTTACACCAGCATGGTGAAATAAAGCTATACTTTTGAATGTCCATTTTTCTATAGAAAATGTATCTTTGTAGAACTATACTTGACAAGTAATTTCTTTCTTTCAACTCCAAAGCTGAGGACTTAGTTTCCAAAAGCGCTATTGTTCAGAATCTATGTGTCAAATGAACATGCTATTTTAATATTCAGTCCTTCTAACACACTGCATTCACACACACGCACACACACACACATACACACACGAAATCAGTAAACTACATTTATCTTGTTTGGAGAATTAATCATTCAGCATTTTGCAGTTCCTTACTTGGCAGGATCTTTCCATGAGTTGGTCACTCACCTTCCACCTAGTCAATGTACCAAGAATGAATACCAGGACCATTTATCAGCTCTATAAGATCAGCTCTATGAGCAATGTGCTTAAAACTCATGATCTCTTTCATCATCCTTCTTTACCTTTGATTATTCGAGCCAGAAGAGTTAAGTTCAACTTCTATCATTATTGCTTACTGTGTAAGTTGGGCAAATTATTTCACCTTTGTTAGTCTCCACTTCCTAACTTATATCGAGAATAGTAACACTTCTCTTGCAGAGTACTCATGAGATTAAATGAGAACATTTGTAAGAGAGGGCTAGCAAAACTTTTTAATAGGAAGTACTCTACAGATTTTCCTTCCTCAAATTCTGTCACTTCATTTCATCCCCACCTCCCTTTCACCCTCACCATCCAATCTCCCTAAGTCTTTTAGTAAGAAAATAAAATATTCCAAAGCATCTTTTGAATTCTTCCTAAATCATTTAATCAATTTCTAACTTATCAATTTTTAACCTATCTGTCTAATTAATCAGTACAGTAAAGTTCTCTTAAGAGGCAGTGAAATTAGAAGGGAAAACCAAAGGTACTACTGTACCATAGTGGAATACATTTACCTACTCATCCCTGTTCTAATCCCTCCAACCGTAACTGAAAAGATGCAACATGTCCTTCACTGAAAATGTTGCAGGCAAGCCTTATGGAAAGATGTCTAATGTGAAATTTGAAAACAGAACAATTATTTTTTGTTGACTTCTGGTTTCATACTTTACTTTTTTAAAGAAAAAATGTAAGTGACCAATTTCAAGTTAGATATTCCTTGTCGCAAAACTGGAATTTTCTTTTAATTACAAAATTTGGGTTAATGCACATAATTGTGGGTATGACAAATAAGGAAGATAAGGCTTTGCCCTTATTTTAATTATGGAAAATTAAAGCACAGAGAAATTGCATACTTTGATTTTGAGATCTCATTGAACACTGTGTCTCCATGCCTGAAAGCAATTGAATCAGGGTGAAAATATTGATCAGTCTGCTTCAACTCAACAAATCAGACATTTCTATGATTAACTCCAACATAGAATAAATCATAAACAATTTTTTTTCTAATTTCTCCCCTTGCTTTCTGGTATGCTCTTAGTGACATTTCAGAAATCCCTAAGTTTCATTCTCCATTAGCAAATGATTTTCTTTTTGGAAATTATCATTGCTCCCTAAGTTATAATTTTAAAAATAATTCATATTCTCCTTTATCTCTTAAACAATAGAAAGTGTGTTGTTTCTAACAGATTTAGGCCATCCATAATTGTTTAGAATTGGGATTTTTAACCAAAATATACCTAAGAGAAAATTATTTTCACTTTGTGATTTACCCAGTGGGATAATCCAAATGTTTATTCTAGACAGATCCTACATGGAGTTGCTCTAGTCATCCTGTACATTATACCACTGGTGTTGGTCATAATAGGCATACCCTCAGAGGATTGATTCCCCCTCTGAATAGCAGCAACCTTCTTTCCACCTCTTGGTCAGAATTAATCACCCTAGCCAAACATTTTAGCCCCCTTTTTTCTTTTCTCCTTGTTATCAGAGATGCATGAAATGGTCAGCTGACAGTCTCTACTTCCAATTAAATAAACAATTGGTATCTCTGGAAGCATTCCCCCACTTCAAGCTAAATTCAGAAACCGGAGTCTTCAAGAAGGAAAGTGAAGATTTTGTGGGGCAGTTAAAATAGTGAAAGAAACCGTGCTTTTGACCCTGGATCCATGAATTTCAGTTATGTAGGAAACAGCACCATATGTCCTTGTTGATTCAGACATATGCTACATAGTTAAAGGAAGGATTTTCTCCTACCTGGCATGAGTTTTCAGTAGGGCATCCCACTGCGGATAGAACACCAGCTGCTTCTGGGTGATCAGGTGTATGATAACACGAGTGAATTCCTGAGCAGCATCCCATCTCCTTACTTCTTTCACTCTAAAATGAGTTCCTTAGAAAGAAACAATGTTGTGTAGGATACTACGTAAACCACATGTAGTAATTCCTTGGGTGGTTCTAGCAAGAGCATGATGCAGGAGGAAAAGCAACCTGAACACAGAATGCTCTACCCCAATGAGGGCAAATTGATGCCTTCTCCAAGATGGAAGGAGTTCAATAAAATCAAACTGTTACAAGTAGATGACAGGTCTCTGTAGAGTTAGTACCAAATAGGGGGCTCAGTGTCAGACCCTCTAATTGCAGATGGCACTAAACAATCAAGGTAGCCACGTTTCTATTTCTCGTTAGGAACATACATGCTGTTGGGCTCATGCTTCCTTCTCATCACCCAACCTCTAATCACTGGGGTGCCCCAGGGCTCTATGCTCTATCCTTAGACATTATTTCCCTATCTACATTCTCTTTAGAGATGTCATCCAACTCTTGCTTTAAATTTCCTCTGTGCGCTGGGAATTTCCATATTTAAATCACCAAGTCAGACCACCTCCCTGAATTCTACACCCATGCAACTAACTACCTACTCAATATCTCCAGTTATTTAATAGGAATCTTAAAAATGATATACCTACAAGTGATTTCTTCCTATCCCACAGTGTGCGCCTCATACAGTCCTCATCTCAGTAAATGCCAATTTTATCCTTCTGTTGCTCACAGCAGAAACACTGCAGTCATCCTTGACACCTCTGTTTCTTTCATACCCACATCAAAGCCATTAGCAAATTCTGTCAGTTCTACCTTCAAAATATATTCAGAATCAAAGCACTTCTTACCACCTTACCCACAATCCTCCTAGTCTAATCTGTCATCCCTTTTCCTGAACCACTGGATATTTTCTAGCCTGTTTCCTTCTTTCCCCCTTACCCTTTACAGTCTATTTTCCACATGGCATTCTAATGATCCCTTTAAAATATAACTTGTATCACATTACTTTTCTAGTTGAAACCTTCTAGTGTCTTCCCATCTCAGAATTAAATTGAGACTTTTCACCATGGTTTACAAGACCCTGCGTGATCAGGCCTCTGCTTCCTCTAATTTTCCCCTTGCTTGCTGTGAAGCTGGCCACCTTCCTGTTTCTTGAACAAAACAAGCATGTTTTTGCTAACTATTCCAAGCTGGCTGTAATACATTTACACCTTACTTGTGCAGAATTCCCTAAACAATATCTAAAATTTCACCTCATTACTCTCTACCAACCAACACTTCTTCATTTTTTTCTTCTTAGCACTTATTACCTCCTGAAAATATTATGTATATTTTTATTTGATATTTCTTTTCCCACTAGAAGAACTTAAAGGTTCCATAAAAGTGAGGACTTTTTTTCTTTTGTTATTGTTATACGCCTTTCCTGAAACAGTGCTCAGAATGTATAGGAATTTGGTAAATATTTGTTGACTTGTCAAATGAACTAATTCAATAAACAAGCACGGGAGTGGCTGGAGAAGAGATTTGTTGTTATCCATAGAATGGTCATCTTGTCCTGTGGAGTAGGGCATTCTTGATGAGAATTCACATGAGACTCAAATATTCTCTCACTCTGGACCATTCTAGGAAAATCCCCCCCCCCAAATATTTACCTCCCCTTAGACTGTCTTGTCACCAATCCTTGAATTTTTCTGTTCATCCAGTCAATCTTAGTCATTACCAATGAGTCATATAGTTCCTTATCTCAGGCCTTTTCTTCTGCCAAAGAGGACAATATGATATCTATGAAATTAAGCCCAGCTACAGAAATTTCCTTCCCACTGTCCTTCAAGAGCACTATATATCATGCGGCACCATTGACAATTCAGACTTGAATCTTCTCCTCCATAAACAGGTCAGAACAAACTCCCCAAGTCACCACAAATATAGGTTCACAAGGGGTGGCAATGAGGAGCAGGCACGTTGAGAGCTTGAACTACCTATACAGGCAACGTTCTTGTGCCTACACGATCTGCAGATTTGACATTCCATTTGATGATGGAAAGCTACTGGGCACCCCCCAACTTAATGGCTAGGCAGGTGTGAGAGTATCCGTTTATGAGGGACAACTCAGGTCACTTCATCCGCTGGTCCTAAGGTCTCTACTGAACTAGTTACAAGGAGAAGCCACTCCTTAACATGAGGACAGCTACTTACCTAAAGAGAATTATTTTGCTTCCCATCTGTTATGGATTCTCCTCTTGGAGTTTGACTTGCTTTCACTAAACTTCCCAATCTGCCACAGGTAATTTTATCATCACAACTTCTGCTAGTTCATTAAAGTAAAATGGCATACCGCTTGCCTGGACCAGTTAGAGAGCTCCTTGCCTGCTCTAGAAAACTTCAGTCATAGAACACATTGCAGATGTAAAATACATTACCTCTAAAGCATACCCACACACACAAAAGAAAATTCCAAAGAATTGTACCTCTTTCTCAGTGGTAACAGGCTCAACAAATAACTACTGGTTTTTCACTTTGAAGAAGAAATCTTGATATTCTCCAGGTACCTCAAAGAAGTGACAGTATGCTATATTGTCAAGAGTTTTATCCTCCTCTTCTGGCACTTAGAAAGATATCTTACCGAGACTTCCAGGGTTTCTTCTACTTCCCTTTCCCCTCATATGCCCAGGGTGTGATAAATGTGGTGAACCAACATGACCTTCAGTGGAACAGTGATACAGCCACATTTCCTTTAGACAAAACTGTAGCACAGAACTGGACAACTGATCAGACCCTGAGGCAAAACAGTAAGGGTGTGGTGTTTTCCCTTCCAGGTAAGAACAAACTGCTTCTTTTTTGTTTGCTTGTTTGTTTTAATTCACTGGACAAAGTGGGGGAATATTTACCAGTATAATAGCTACATAACAGATTCAATGGGCTGTAATGATTTTCTCAACTAAGGAGACCTCATCAAGAAAAGCAACTATACCTGATTAAGCTTATAATAATCCACCATCATTCTCCAGAATATACCTGTCTTCTGCATTAATCTAACTGGGGATGTGGTAAGAATCATCAGTCTTCATCTTTCAAGAATTTGGTGGTGACACTAACATCTACAATTTCTCCAGAGATACAGAGTTGACTTTGAATTACTCTTTTGGAAGAGAATGGAAACTCCAGATGCTTCCACGTTGCCATTTCTACCACAACGGGATTCATACCCATTGGTTCTCAACCCCCAACAAAATTGTGATGCAACAAAGTATCTTTAAATTCCTCTTTTCTTTCCCTTGTACTCCCAACTTTATACACTTAATGCCTGATTTCTAACACTTTCCTGTAAGCAAAGCCTGAGAAGATGTTACTGTCATTTACCCTTTGAAAAACATGCATGTTCAAATAAAAAAGAAAGATCATAAGCTTCAAATGGAACCAAATGGATTTCTAATTGTAAACTCATCACCTGCTAAATCATGTGTGACTTTGCCCGCATTAATTAACCTCAGTTTTCTAGTCTATAAAAGGGTGTAAGTCTAAAGACTTACGAAGCAAATCACTGAACACAGGCATTTATAATAACCACAGGGTTGTAAAACACATGCTGATCTCTGCCTAAAATACTCCAATTCTCCAACACTTCCACTCTTCCTTTGGATTTCTCTGGGGAACATATTCTGTTCCCTTTCTCTGCTTAGATCAAATTCCCTCTTAGATATATTCCCTTAACACTCTCTCTTCCCTTTCTAGTGTGTGTCTCAGTTGTTATCTTATATTCGTTTTTGTATTTATTGTATTATTGTCTGTCTTAACCAATGCATTGTATACTGCTTGAGGGGAAGTCATGTCTGCTTTTGCTCATCTTTATAGTCTCAGTGCTTAACACAGGGCTTGACCATTGTAGACGCTTAAAAATTAGTTGAAAGAATGAATTAATATCACAAGGCAACAACTAATGAGCACTTACTATGGGTAATACTCTGTGTCATGTGCTTTATGTCCACTACACATATAATATGCAAACATCCTTCACATTTCTTCATTAAAAATTTCAGAAAGACTTAGGGAAAGCTGAATACTGAGACTTTTCTCACTATTTTCCTCACCAGTCTGGGTATCCTCTCTTCCCACAATATCTTGATCATACATTTAAACATCTCAGGCACATGATATAATTCATCTGCACTTTCAAGACCTCCAAAACAACACAGCTGATTTTGGAACTCCAGTCTGCATGAGAAACATCTGAAAGCTAGTTTAAGTACTTCATTCATGCATAGAGATTCTAATTCTATAGTTCAGGAGAGAGAACTGGGTATGTGTGTTTTTATAAAACACCTCAGGTGATGCTGATGGTAATGCATATTCATTTCATAAATTTTCGGATCTAGGAGCCTAGAGTTAGAGAAGGAAACAGATGTAGAGTTGGAATGTTCAGTGGTAGACCACGGAGAACTTTAATGTTAGGGAAAAGAAATTTGCACTCTTGGAAACTCTCTGAAATGCGCAAGAGTTCTAGGAGGTCAGAGATTACTAACAAGTACTGTGATATGCAAAGAAGCCATCAATACTGACAACTTCATAGGCTGAGAGCTCATAGGCTGAGAAATCTTGATATGGTTGAAAATAAAGCACTAGAGTTATTTATGTAAACTGTTCCACATTTATGCCTAATTGCCACGCAGCATAACAATACTCATGTATACCCCTAAATGTGTGTCACAGTGCTCTTGTATATTTGGAACAGTGATCTCTGTTAATCTTAGTGTTTTTAGATTACTTTTCTGAACCACAGACATTTGATCACAACTTTAAAACAAATAGTAAAAGTCTGATTAATATGTACAGATTTATTTCGAGTGTTTTTTTTTTTTGTTTGTTTTTTTGCGGTACGCGGGCCTCTCACTGTTGTGGCCTCTCCCGTTGCGGAGCACAGGCTCCGGACGCGCAGGCTCAGCGGCCATGGCTCACGGGCCTAGCTGCTCCACGGCACGTGGGATCTTCCCGGACCAGCGCACGAACCCGAGTCCCCTACATCGGCAGGCGGACTCTCAACCACTGCGCCACCAGGGAAGTCCCTCGAGTGATTTTTTTAGAATTGTCCTATACCCTCCTAGAAAGAGAAAACTGGTATATACTTTCTAGAGGGAAACTTGGCATCTCTGAGGATGACAATGGCGATTTTAGAGATGGACACAAAATGACCTGTGCTTTTCTAACCACTCCACCCATTATCTCTAAGAAGTAGACAAAGGAGCCTTCTACTTCCCACTGAAGCACACATTTCAAATGCTAACATAGAACTCCAAGTATAGGAATGGACACTTTCTCTCTGTGAATTAAATGATATGCCTTGCCTTTGTTTGTCACAGAGGTTATCAGATTATTTTTCCTTAAAATGTTTGCCAAGATATCTACAAAAAATAAATAGGATTTTCCACTTGCACATTCAACTCACGCATCTCCTTTGTATAATTTTCTTGATTCTTCAAATATTAACATTTTAGACAGGTACAATGAAACTCAACAAATTGAGCTAAAATAAATATATTACCAAATCAAAGAAAACTCAAACCTAATCCTATAGATTTCGAGTTTCAGGCAACTCTTCTTTAAAATAATATATTTATCTTTGTAATTGTTAATCTAAGACTCTGAAATCAGATTCACCACAGTTCAAATATCATCTCTGCCATTTACTAGTTTGGTGATCAGAGGCAAAATTTTTGAACTTCTTCAGACCCAGCCAATTCATCAGTAAAATGGGTATATTTATCACATAGTTTCAATGTAAGAATTAAATGAAAGCGTGTATTCAGGAGTACATTAAAATGTACCTAGCATAAGGTAAATATCAAGAATTATTACTTTTTTGGTTCAAAAGGATACATGCACCCCAATGTTCATTGCAGTGCTGTTTATACTAGCCAAGACAAGGAAGCAACCTAAATGTCCATTGACAAATGAATGGATAAAGAAAATATGGTACATATATACAATGGAATATTACTCAGCCATTAAAAAGAATGAAATAATGCCATTTGCAGCAACATGGATGGGCCTGGAGATTATCAGACTAAGTGAAGTAAGTCACACAGACAAAGACAAATATCATATGATATCACTTATATGTGGCATCTAAAAAAAATGATACAAATGAACTTATTTACAAAACAGAAACAGACTCACAGACTTAGAGAATGAATTTATGGTTACCAGGGGGGAAGCGCGGGAGGGAGGGATAGACTGGGAGTTTGGGATTGACATGTACACACTGCTATATTTAAAATAGATAACCAACAAGGACTTACTGTATAGCACAGAGGACTCTGCTCAGTACTCTGTAATAACCTAAATGGGAAAAGAATTTGAAAAAGAATAGATACATGTATATGTATAACTGAATCACTTTGCTGTACACCTGAAACTAACACAACGTTGTTAATCAACAATACTTCAACATAACTTAAAAAAAAAAAAAAAAGAACTACCACATGATCCATCAATCTCACTCCTTCCTGGGCATATATCCAGAAGAAACCATACTTCAAAAATATACATGCAGGGTGGAGTCAAGATGGCGTACTAGGAGGATGCGGAATTCACGTCTACTTGCAAGTAGGGCACCTACCAGGCACCCGTGGGGAACCACAGATACCTAAGGGGACGGGAGGAACCCCCAGCGACAGGGTAGGACGTGGGGTGTGGGGGAAGTGAAAGGGGGAGGAGAAGTGGAAGCGGAAGGGGACTGGCACTCCTGAGGGGCAGCTGTGGGAGGGGAAGGGATCCCATGCCCGAAGGGGGAAATAGAGGAACCACTGGGAGGGCAGAGGATCAAAAGGGAGCGTGGCCAGGTTTCCCCTGCCCACTTGGACCCCCAGGAACCTATTGAGATTCCGGGCCTGATCCTCTGCCTACTGAGGTCCCCTCCAGCCATGGGGCTCCTGAAGGAGTGGGAGGGAGGGAAGGGGGAGGAAAAGTAAAGGCTAGACCTCCAGGACTGGCATCCCTGAGGGGTGGCTGGGGGAGGGAAGGCGTTCCTACACCCAGTGGGACCCACCCACAGTTAGGGGTCCAGCGGCTACCGGGGAGACACTGGGGGAGACAGTGGGGGAGGGGCACAAAAGAACGGAAGGGAACAGGGCCAGTGCTTTTCCTGTCCACTTAGGCACTGGGAAGCCTGTTGGCCTCCCAAGCCTGATCCTCTGCCCTCAGAGCCTCCCTCCTGCCTGCAGAGCCCAAGTCCAGCCCCTACACCCCCACCCAGGGCCCTACCTCTACACTCAGAGACCTCCTCTAAGACCCCCTCCAATGCGCTGGACCTAAACCCCACCCACACACCCTCACCGAGGGCCCTACCTCCAAACTCCAGCACTCCACACTGCAGAGGCCTTCCTTTCAACATGCTGCCTCTCCCCTTCTCTGCAGGTCACAAGCATAGGCCCTGCCCCAGGTCACGCCCCCACCCGCCTAAGTCCTGCCCCCCTAAATCCCTCCCCTGCCTAAGTTCCACCCCCCCACCTAAACTCCGCCCCCATAGCCAAGGCTTTTTTTTTTCTTTTCTTTTTTCCTCTTTTAGACTGGGGTTCTGTTTTACCTTCTTGATTCATTGTTGTTTATTCTTTTATATTTTTATTTTTCCTAATAAATCTTTTATTTTTCTAATTTTATTTTTTCTTTATACATTGTTAGTGATCTCTCCTTTTGGCTTGCTCCCCCTATTTATTTATTTATTTGGTCTTTTTTCTGTTGTGGTTTTATTTTACCTTGTTGCAGTTGTTTCAAATACAGTTTTGTTTTTCCTAATATATTTTTAACGTTTCTACTTTTACCTTGTTTTTTATTTTCTGATATTGTACTGCTCCTTTTTTCTTTCTTCTGGTTTTTTTTTTTTTTTTTTACTGCACCAAGAAGCTTGCAAAACCTTTGTTCCGAGGCCAGAGATCGGGCCTAGCTCCTGTGGTGGCAGATCTGAGTCTAAACTGCTGGACTAACACAGAAACTCATACCCCAGGGAATATCAATAGGAGTGAGGCCCAGAGGTCCTCATCTCAGACCAAGACCCAGCTCTATCCAACTACCTGCAAACTCCAGTGATGGATGTCTCAGACCAAACAAACAATAACACAGGAATACAGCACCACCCATCAAAAAAAATTAAAATGAAGCAACAAAAAAACTATGCTACAGATGAAGGAGCAAGGTAAAAACCTACAAGACCAAAAAAATGAAGATGAAATAGGCAACCTACCTGAAAAAGAATTCAGAGAAAACATAGCAAGGATGATCAAAAATCTTGGAAACGGAATGGAGAAAATACAAGAAACATTTAAAAAGGATCTAGAAGAACTAAAGAGAAAAAAAACTGATGAAAAACACAATAACTGAAATCAAAAATACTCTAGAAGGAATCAATAACAGAATAACTGAGGCAGAAGAATGGATAAGTGAGCTGAAAGATAAAATGGTAGAAATAACTGCCAGGGAGCAGAATAAAGAAAAAAGAATGAAAAGAATTGAGGACAGACTCAGACCTCTGGGAGAACATTAAATGCCACAACATTCAAATTATAGGGGTCCCAGAAGAAGAATAGAAAAAGAAAGTATCTGAGAAAATAGTTGAGGAGATTATAGGCAAAAACTTCCCTACAGGGGAAAGGAAATAGTCAATCAGGTCCAGGAAGCACAGAGAGTCCCATGCAGGATAAACCCAAAGAGAAACACACTGAGAAACATTAATCAAACTATCAAAAATTAAATAAAGAGAAAAAATATTAAAAGCAGCAAAGGAAAAGCAACAAATAACATACGAGGGAATCCCCATGAGGTGAACAGATGATTTTTCAGCAGAAACTATACAAGCCAGAAGGGAGTGGAAGGACATACTTAAAGTGATGAAAGGGAGAAAC
Source organism: Delphinapterus leucas (assembly GCF_059928025.1). Lineage (NCBI taxonomy): Eukaryota > Metazoa > Chordata > Mammalia > Artiodactyla > Monodontidae > Delphinapterus > Delphinapterus leucas. The sequence continues at coordinate 64,218,874 of NC_143137.1, read as the reverse complement.
CTACAACCAAGACTACCCTACCCAGCAAGGATCTCATTCAGATTTGATAGAGAAATCAAAAGCTTTTCAGACAAGCAAAAGCTAAGAGAATTCAGCACCACTAAACCAGCTTTACAACAAATGCTAAAGGAACTTCTCTAGGCAGGAAACACAAGAGAAGGAAAAGACCTACAATAACAAACCCAAAACAATTAATAAAAAGGTAATGGGAACATACATATCGATAATTACCTTAAACATGAATGGATTAAATGCTCCAACCAAAATACACAGGCTTGCTGAGTGGATACAAAAATAAGACCCGTATACATGCTGTCTACAAGAGACGCACTTCAGACCTAGGGACACATACAGACTGAAAGTGAGGGGATAGAAAAAGATATTCCATGCAAATGGAAATCAAAAGAAAGCTAGAGTAGCAATTCTCATGTCAGACAAAATAGACTTTAAAATAAAGACTCTTACAAGACACAAAGAAGGATACTACATAATGATCAAGGGATCAATCCAAGAAGATATAACAATTGTAAATATTTATGCACCCAACATAGGAGCACCTCAATACATAAGGCAAATGCTAACAGCCATAAAAGGGGAAATCGACAGTAACACAATCATAGTAGGGGACTTTAACATCCCATTTTCACCAATGCACAGATCATCCAAAATGAAAATAAATAAGGAAGCACAAGCTTTATGACACATTAAAAAAGATGGACTTAAATGATATTTATAGGACATTCCATCCCAAAACAACAGAATACACTTTCTTCTCAAGTGCTCATGGAACATTCTCCAGGACAGATCATATCTTGGGTCACAAATCAAGCCTTGGTAAATTTAAGAAATTTGAAATCATACCACGTATCTTTTCCAACCACAATGCTACAAAACTAGATATCAGTTACAGGAAGAAAACTGTAAAAATACAAATACATGGAGGCTAAACAATACGCTACTAAATAACCAAGAGATCACTGAGGAAATCAAAGTTGAAATCAAAAAATACCTAGAAACAAAGACAATGAAAACACGATGATGTAAAACCTAACAGCTAAAGCAGTTCTAAGAGGTAAGTTTATAGCAATACAATCCTACCTTAAGAACAAGAAACATCTCAAATAAACAACCTAACCTTACACCTAAAGCAATTAGAGAAAGAAGAAAAAGAAACCCCAAAGTTAGCAGAAGGAAAGAAATCATAAAGATCAGATGAGAAATAAATGAATAAGAAATGAAGGACACGATAACAAATATCAATAAAACTAAAATCTGGTTCTTTGAGAAGATAAACAAAATTGATAAACCATTAGCCAGACTCATCAAGAAAAAAAGGGAGAAGACTCAAATCAATAGAATTAAAATGAAAAAGGAGAAGTAACAACTGACACTGCAGAAATACAAAGGATCGTGAGAGATTACTACAAGCAACTCTATGCCAATAAAATGGACAACCTGGAAGAAATGAACAAATTCTTAGAAAAGCACAACCTTCCGAGACTGAACCAGGAAGAAACAGAAAATACAAACAGACCAACACAAACATTGAAATTGAAACTGTCATTAAAAATCTTCCAACAAACAAAAGCCCAGGGCCAGATGGCTTCACAGGTGAATTCTATCAAACATTTAGAGAAGAGCTAACACCTAACCTTCTCAAACTCTTATAAAATATAGCAGAGGGTGGAACGCTCCCAAACTCATTCTACGAGGCCATCATCACCCTGATAGCAAAACCAGACAAAGATGTCACAAAAAAAGAAAACTACAAGCCAATATCACTGATGAACATAGATGCGAAAATCCTCAACAAAATACTAGCAAACAGAATCCAACAGCACATGAAAAGGATCATACACCATGATCAAGTGGGGTTTACCCCAGAAATGCAAGCATTCTTCAATATACGAAAATCAATCAATGTAATACACCACATTAACAAATTGAAGGAGAAAAACCATATGATCATCTCAGTAGACTCAGAAAAAGCTTTTGACAAAATTCAACACCCATTTATGATAAAAACTCTCCAGAAACTAGGCATAGAGGGAACCTACCTCAACATAATAAAGGCCACAGCCAACATCATTCTCAATGGTGAAAACTGAAAACATTTCCTCCAAGATCAGGAAGAAGACAAGGTTGCCCACTCTCACCACTATTATTCAACATAGTTTTGGAATTTTTAGCCACAGCAATCAGAGAAGAAAAAGAAATAAAAGGAATCCAAATCGGAAAAGAAGAAGTAAAACTGTGAGTGTTTGCAGATGACACAATACTATGCATAGAGAATCCTAAAGATGCTACCAGACAATGACTACAGCTATTCAATGGATTTGGTAGAGCAGCAGGATACAAAATTAATGCACAGAAATCTCTTGCATTCCTATACACTAATGATGAAAAATCTGAAAGAGAATTTAAGGAAATACTCCATTTACCATTGTAACAAAAAGGATAAAATACCAAGGAATAAACCTACCTAAGGAGACAAAAGACCTGTATGCAGAAAAGTATAAGACACTGATGAAAGAAATTAAAGATGATACAAACAGATGGAGAGATAGACCATGTTCTTGGATTAGAAGAATCAACATTGTGAAAATGACTACACTACCCAAAGCAATCTACAGATTCAATGCAGTCCCTATCAAACTACCAATGGCGTTTTTCACAGAACTAGAACAAAAAATCGCACAATTTGTATGGAAACACAAAAGACCCCGAATAGCCAAAGCAATCTTGAGAAAGAAAAACAGAGCTAAAGGAATCAGGCTCCCTGACTTCAGACTATACTACAGAGCTACAGTAATCAAGCTAGTATGGTACTGGCACAAAAACAGAAATATAGATCAATGGAACAAGATAGAAAGCCCAAAGATAAACCCACACACCTATGGTCAACTAATCTATGACAAAGGAGGCAAGGATATACAATGGAGAAAAGACAGTCTCTTCAATAAGTGGTGCTGGGAAAACTGGACATCTACATTTAAAAGAATGAATTTAGAACACTCCCTAACACCATACACAAAAATAAACTCAAAATGCATTAGAGACCTAAATGTAAGACCGGACACTATCAAACTCTTAGAGGAGAGCATAGGAAGAACACTCTTTGACATAAATCACAGCAAGATCTTTTCTGATCCACCTCCTAGAGTAATGGAAATAATACAAAAATAAACAAATGGGACCTAATGAAACTTCAAAGCTTTTGCACAGCAAAGGAAACCATAAACAAGACCAAAAGATAACCCTCAGAATGGGAGGAAATATTTGCAAAAGAATCAATGGACAAAGGATTAATCTCCAAAATATATAAACAGCTCATGCAGCTCAATAGTAAAAAAACAAGCAACCCAATCCACAAATGGGCAGAAGACCTAAATAGACATTCCTCCAAAGAAGACATACAGATGGCAAGAGGCACATGAAAAGCTGTTCAACATCACTAATTATTAGAGAAATGCAAATCAAAACTACAATGAGATATCACCTCACACCAAGCAGAATGGCCATCATCAAAAAATCTACAAACAATAAATGCTGAGAGGGTGTGGAGAAAAGGGAACCCTCTTTCTCTGTTGGTGGGAATGAAAGTTGGTACAGCCACTATGGAGAACAGTATGGAAGTTCCTTAAAAATCTAAAAAGAGAACTACCTTACGACCCAGCAATTCCACTACTAGGAATATACCCTGAGAAAACCGTAATTCAAAGAATCATGTACCACAATGTTCATTGCAGCTCTATTTACAATAGCCAGGACATGGAAGCAACCTAAGTGTCCAAGACAGATGAATGGATAAAGAAGATGTGGCACATATATACAATGGAACATTACTCAGCAATAAAAAGAAACGAAATTGAGTTATTTGTAGTGAGTTGGATGAACCTAGAGTCTGTCATTCAGAGTGAAGTAAGTCAGAAAGAGAAAAACAAATACCATATGCTCACACATATATATTGAATCTAAAAAGAAAAAGGTTCTGACGAATCTAGGGGCAGGAAAGGAATAAAGACACAGACATAGAGAATGGACTTGAGGACACAGGGAGGGTGAACGGTAAGCTGGGATGAAGTGAGAGGGTAGCATTGACATATATACACTACCAAATGTAAACTAGATAGCTAGTGGGAAGCAGCTCCATGGCAGAGAGAGATCAGACCGGTGCTTTGCGACCACCTAGAGGGGTGGGATAAGGAGGGTGGGAGGGAGATGCAAGAGGGAGGGGATATGGGGATATACATATGCATATAACTGATTCACTTTGTTATACAGGAGAAACTAACACAACAGTGTAAAGCAATTATACTCCAATAAAGATGTTTAAAAAAAAAAATATATATATATATATATACACACACACACATACAGGCACCCCAATGTTCATTGCAGCACTATTTACAATAGCCAAGACATGGAAGCAATCTAAATGTCCAGTGACAGAGGAATGGATAAAGAAGATGTGGTACATATATACAATGGAATATTACTCAGCCGTAAAAAAAGAATGGAATAATACCATTTGCAGCAACATGGATGGACCTAGAGATTATCATACTAAGTGAAGTAAGTCAGAAAGAGAAAGGCAAATGTCATATGATATCGCTTATATGCGGAATCTAAAAAACAAATACAAACGAATTTATTTACAAAACAGAAATGACTCACAGACATAGAAAACAAACTTATGGTTACGAAAGGAGAAAGGTGAAGGGGAGGGATGTATTAGGAGTTTGGGATTAACATATACATACTATTATATATAAAACCGATAATCAATAAGGTCCTACTGTATAGCACAGGGAACTCAACTCAGTATTCTGTAATAACCTATATGGGAAAAGAATTTGAAAAAGAACAGGTACATGTATATGTATAACTGAATCACTTTGCTATACACCTGAAACTAACACAACATTGTACATCAAATATACTCCAATTTAAAATAAAAATTAAATTAAAAAAATTAAAAAGTAAACTAAAACACCCCCACTATGGTGTACACCTGAAACTAATATAATATTGTAGTCAACTATACTTTAATAAAAACAAAAACAAAATTTTTAAAAATGAACTATTACTTTTTATTACTAGTCATCGTTGATAATAAAACACATTGAGAACAATCATGATAGTGATTATTATGGGGATATGAGAAAAAGGACCTGCAGGTCTTTCACAAACCTCAGAGCTCTAACTACCCGAGATTGTGGCTATGGTTATTTATAAACTCTGACTTCATTTTCAATTACATTTTTGGGACTCTGATAGATGGATTCTTTCTCGGTCCATTTGTTAAAAATACTTAAGAATTTGGGGTTAACTTAACTGTTAAACAAAATGACAAAGGTTTCTTTGGTTTCCAGTTTTCAAGTTTCATGCTTGTTTGGACGTTTTTTGGAGGAGGGAAACTACTGTGATGCCCAAATGGTAGCAGCACTTTCATCAGATGATCCATTAGTCAGTTTTCTGAAAAGCTGAACTTGGTCCACACAGCTGTCATTTAGCATTCTCACCCAGGAAAACAAAAATTAAAGAAAGATGGGAACTTGCTATTTTTCTGTTTCAAAAATAAAACAAGGCCAGTAAAACTGTCACAGGTCACTTTTCTCAGAAAAGCACTGGCTGTCGTCCCAAAGGCAAATTGAATTGTAGAAAGCATTTCCACTGGTTTTCACAGGAAAACCAGAATAACTGGGGACAAAGCAGGTGAGGAGTTGAAAAGGGAAGAAAGGGAACTAAAATGTAAATAAGAAAAAATGTGTAATCTTATTTTACTGTTTAATAACCAGGTCAAGTTTGGTTAACATAAAAGTATCTAATTCGGGGCACTTAAGTTGAGATGAAGTGTACCTAACATCTATGGATATTAACTTTGGACTTAGAAGTACAGGTAAATGACCAAGGAAGCATTCTCAGCCCCAGTTGCAACATTAGAACTTGCTCACTAGGGTGGCTTTGTTTCAAGTAACTCAATTTGCATTACTTCTAAGTGGGAATAATGATTTGACTTGCATTCTAAAGGAGGACCAGAGAAAAAGGATAAGTAACAGTGCTCAGTACAGATAAAATCCCATCATATCACACTAAAACTTTTTAATTTGGTAAAACAACATTACAAATAATAGTGCTGTTATAAAACCTTTATCCTCAAGCATAATACTTCAAAGACTGAGCAACACATTATGTGATTAAATAAGTAATGTAATCACTCATAGGAATAAGAAAAGATTGAGTTATTTGTTGTTTCTTCCTCATATTATCTCTTCACTAGCTTTTACTAGAAGAAAACTACTTTTTTTTTTTTTTGCGGTACGTGGGCCTCTCACTGTTGTGGCCTCTCCCATTGCGGAGCACAGGCTCCGGACGCGCAGGCTCAGCAGCCATGGCTCACAGGCCCAGCTGCTCCACTGCACGTGGGATCTTCCCGGACCACGGCACGAACCCGTGTCCCCTGCATCGGCAGGCGGACTGTCAACCACTGTGCCACCAGGGAAACCCGGAAAATACTTTTGAGTGAAATTTCTAATGAAAAGTGCTTATATTTATATTGTTATGAGTAATTTTTTATGCCCAGTTATATAGATTCAAGTCACTATTAATATAGGTATCCTTTAAAAAAAGGTGGCCAGGGATTCTAAAGGCAGCTGGAAGTTAGAAACTGCAATAAGTTGTAATTAGAAAATAAAGGGTAAATTTATATGAATAACAAAGAAGGTAATTTTTCCTGAAAGTCAAGATAGCTGTCCACCAAAGCATTATTTTTGGATTATCAGTAAAGGATATTAAACATACTAAATCATAATTTCTAAAGATTTTTGTAGGAAATATCATAGATCTAATCATAAAGCATAAAGAGGCATATGAATGAGAAAATTAATGTTAAAACTGAGGAAATGGTCATCTTAGGACAAAGGACTATGTAGTTTCATTAAAAAATGAATTGAGATAATGTATAGGTGAAGGGTAGCAAAATATGCCACTTTAGCGTAAAGATAATTGAGAAGAAATAGATACAAGGAAAGCTCTGTGGGATGTGGAGAAATGGGAAACCTCCTACACTGTTGGTGGGAATGTAAGTTGGTACAGCCACTATGGAAAACACTATGGAGGTTCCTCAGAAAACTAAAAACAGAATTACCATATGATCTAGCAATCCCATTCCTGGGCATATATCCAGACAAAACTCTAATCCAAAATGACACATTCACCCCTATGTTCATAGCAGCACTACTCACAATAGCCAACACATGGAAACAACCTAAATGTCCATTGGCAGATGAATGGATACAGAAGATGTAGTACAAATATACAATGGAATACTATTCAGCTAAAAAAAAGAATGAAGTAATGCCATTTGCAGCAACATGGATGCAACTAGAAATTATCATACTAAGTGAAGTCAAGTCAGAAAGAGAAAGACAAATACCATATGATATCACTTATATGTGGAATCTGAAATATGACACAAATGGATCTATCTATGAAACAGAAACTGACTCATGGACATAGAGAACAGACTTGTGGTTGCCAAGGAGGAGGGAGTTGTGGGAGAGATGGAGTGGGAGGTTGAGGTTAGCAGATGTAAGCTTTTATATATAGAATGGATAAACAACAAGGTCCTACTGTGTAGCACAGAGAACTATATTCATTATCCTATGGTAAAGAATATAAAAAAAGAATGTATATATATATGTATAACTGAATCACTTTTGCTGTACAGCAGAAATTAACACAACATTGTAAAACAACTATACTTCAATGAAAGAAAAAGGAAAAAGAAAAGCTCTCTGCCCTCCCCCATTTGCCTAAAAGTAGGACATAAATTTGTAAAGTTGTCCCCTGCCCCCCTTTACCAGGAAGGACAGAAGTTCATCATCAGTGATAACTCTAGACCCTTATCAGCCCAGAGATGCACAAGAGAAATCTTTACATCAAACTTTACTAACTAGACTTTATTGTCCATTAGTTCCCCCATACATTTACCTTCCCACAATTTGCCACCCTAGAAACTCAAAGTCTTTTTCCTTTCACTTGTCACTTGCTAAAAATGTATTGTTCTTTTGTTAAGATGCTACACAAGCCCAGGTTCTAACCACACCAGTAAGTTACTCATCACTGAGTACAACCATATATATGTGCGATGCACATGTTAATAAACTTTAATTTGTTTTTCTCTTGTTAATCTGTCTTTTGTCAGTCTAATTTACAGGGACCTAGCTGGAGAACCTAAAATGGGTAGAGTAAAAAGAAAATGTTTCCTCCCCTACAAAAATTATTTCAATAAATGTCTTAAGTCATGAGAAGATTCAAATTCTAGAAATAAAAGCAAATATTATCACTCCACTCATTAATGACAATGAGGTTGGTGAACAACATAAGAAGATGAAGGTGCCATATCCTTAGCAGAAATCATGTTAATCATGAAGCTCAATAAATATTTTAGTGCTGAGAAAATTAATATAGAACTACAGGCATAAGCCTACATACACTCTTATCTGGACTAATGAAAATGTTTACCTGAATGCAAATTATAATCCATATTTAAAATATGTCTTTCACAGGGACTTTGTTGCTTGATAACACAGTAATATAACTCTCTAACCATAGTTTTTGTTTTGTTTTGTTGGGGGTTTTATTGAGGTATATTTTGACATATAACAATATGTTAGTTTTAGGTATACAATGTAATGATAGAATATTTGTGTATATTGCAAAATGATAACCACAATAAGCCTAGTGGTCCATAAGGAAATAAAAATTCACATTTTAAGTCAAGATAAGAAAAATTTAAACATAAGAATTTTCTCTTCCTGTTTGGGCCTCCTCCCTTCCCTCTAGTGTGCATTGTGCATCTGCATTACACGTTAACCAGACCTCCCCAATGGCAGAAATACCTGCTCAACTATAAAGGTCAATTTTTCTCCTTCTGGCACCAGCCATGTAACTCCTTAGAAGATAACATTCCTTCCACAATTCCATAAGGGGTCACGATGACCCACTACTTGCCTTATACAGACAACTTATGCAGAGATCTTTGGTGAATTTTATGTACAATGCCAATATATCATTTCCCTTAAAGATAGTGATTGGTGCATAACAGACTGGTCAGATGACCTGGGGAGATACCGGAAATTCTTAATATTTACTTATGACCTTATTAATGTTACTAGCTACACTACTTATATTCTGCCTATTTTACAAGAGTACCTGCATTACCTAACGTGTGACTGAGCTTCAGATAAAACTAATGATGATTAGGTGACTTGGAATGATTGATTGAATATATAGTTCTAGAAGATCAATGATTGTAATAGTATAACTCTAGATATGGGAAGAAGCATCAAGAGGGGACCATTTCCTGAACCATAATAGACTAGTAAGACAGGCAGTCCAGAGGCTTTTGGCTACTGTTAACAGGACCTAGTCCAATTATAGCACATTGAGCAGCTCATCAAAAAAAAAATCCTCATCTGACTCGGAATGAGCATTCCTAGCACTGCGGGACAAATTGATCATGAAATGCCTCCCAAACCTTGGTCTACATTAAGACTGAAAGGGAAGGGATTGTAAACTAAAGAATGTTGCCCACCATCCAGTTCTACAAGAGTCAGGTCATTAGCTACCGCAGTCTCTGACCTATGATACACCCTGAAAATAACTCAGGGTTAAGATCAGGATGAGGCACTCTGTACTCTGGGAAAACTGGCAGAAGAAACCTTCAGATAGATATGTTCAGGAGAAAAATTTTAAGAACCTGGATTCTTGCATCTTCCCCTACTTAGAAAAGCACTAAAATCATTAACTAAGCTGTCTGTTCCTTATGGCCAATAGCAAACGTTTACTAAGATGTGTGCCTGATTGCACGTACCCCCTTCACCAAAATCACATATATACCGACCTCCCCCCTTACCTCTTCAGAACAGTTCTCAGAGCTAGTTGAGAGACTTCTCCAGGGTTATAATCCTCAATTTGGCTCAAATAAAATTTTCCATTTTTTTCTTAGATTTGCTATTAATTTTTTTCATTGACATCCATTATCCTACTTAGTTACCAAAGCTTTTTTTCTACTGAGGAGAACTTTTAAGATTTATTCTTTTAGCAAATTTCAAATATACAATACAGTATTATTAATAATCACCATGCTATAGGTTACATGCCCAAGACTCATTTATCTGGTAGCTGGAGGTTTGTACCTTTTGACCCCCTTCACCCATTTTGCCCATCTCCCACCTCCTGCCTCTGGCAACCACTATTTGTTCTCTTTAACTATGAGTTCAGTTTTTCATTTTGTTTTGTTTTGTTCTAGATTCCATACATGGGTTATCATATGGTATTTGTCTCTCTCTGACTTATTTCACTTCACCTGGTGCCCTCAAGTTCCATCCATGTTGTCACAAATGGTAAGATTCACTTCTTTTTTATAGCTGAATAATATTTCATTATATATATATATATACTTCATTATATGTAATATACATATTACAACTTCTTTAGCCATTCATCTATTAGGGATACTTATATTGTTTCCATGTCTTGGCTATTGTGAATAATGCTGCAATGAACATGAGAGTGTAGATACCTTTTCCATATCTTGTTTTAATTTTCTTTGGATATATACCCAGAAGTGGGATTACTGGATTATATGGCAGTTCTATTTTTAATTTCTCCATACTGTTTTCCATAGTGGCTGCACCAATGTACATGACCACCAACAGTGCACAAGCATTCCCTTTGTTCCACATCCTCACCAATACTTGTTCTTTCTCATCTTTTTTTTAATTTTTAAAAATTTTTATTATTTTTAAAATATTTATTTATTTTTACTTTGGCTGTGCTGGGTCTTAGCTGCAGCATGCGTGATCTTTGTTGCAGCATGCAGACTTCTTAGTTGCAGCATGTTGACTTCTTAGTTGCTGCATGCAAACTCTTAGCTGCGGCATGCATGCAGGATCTAGTTCCCCGACAGGGATTGAACCCAGGTTCCCTTTGGGAGCGCAGAGTATTACCCACTGGATGACCAGGGAATTCTAATAGGTGTAAAGTGATGTCTCATTATTTTGATTTTCATTTCCCTGATGATTAGTGATGTTGGACATCTTTTATGTACCTGTTGGCCATCTTTATGTCTTTGGGAAAATGTCTATTCAGATCCTCTGCTTATTCGTAAATTGAATCCTTTTTTTCTTTTTTGTTTTTTCTGCTATTGACTTGTATGCGTTCTTTATATATTTTGGATATTAGCCCCTTATCAGCTATATGATTTATGATAACTTCTTACATTCAGTAGGTGGCCTTTTCATTTTGTTGGTGGTTTCCTTTACTGTGCAGAAGCTCTTTAGTTTGATGTACTCCCACTTATTTATTTTTACTTTTGTTGCCTTTGCCATTGGTGGCAAATATAAAAAAAAAAAAATAGAATTATTGCCAAGACTGATGTCAGATAGTTTACTGCCTGTTTTACTCTAGGAGTTTTATGATTCTAGGTCTTACGTTCAAGCTTTTAAACAGTCTGCTCTCTGTGCAGTGTCCTGGGAGTGGCAGCATGCCAAGAACTATCCTCTGATTATTATAGTCCCGCAGGACCCAGAAATGCAAGCTCAAGCCAGGGTATCAAGGGACATCCCTTGGGCAGCAGGCATCCAAAGTAAAAACCAAGACACCAGACACATGTAGAAGTATTTCCCTCCAGGAAATACTGGCACTCTAGAGTGTGGCAGAGGAAAAGAGTAAAGATAGCACCCATCCTCTGTGGTCTCTGGAATGGATCACAGTTGGCCCTTAAATGTGTGTTTAATTAGAAGCCTGCCCCTCAAGCTGCAGCTATGATGATAAGCTAATAGGCTTCTTTCACAGAAAGACTGAGCTCCTGGGTCTACTGCCTCTTGCTGTGCCCTGAAGATGTTAGCCATTTAAGAACTTTTTCTCCACTGGTTATAGTCCTGTGGGACCCACAAGCATAAGCCCCATAGTTTTGTTGTGGTGTGTGTAATTAGGACCGCGCACAGTGTATTTTAGAAACTCTCACTTAAAACACAAATGTGTTAAGCCATTGACACCTACCAATATTTTCTGTCTTATTACGAATGTTTATTAAGTATGTACTATATGCCAGGGGCTATAGATACAGTAGATACAGCAGGGAACAAAGCCCATGAACCAATGGACTCATTCTAAAGGGGAAAGAGTCAACAAATATACTTCAAAGAAAATACAAATTTCAAAGAAAAATAAGGCAAGGAAATAGAAAGAGTGATGGAATGTTGTTTTCCACTGGGGGGCCAGAGAATTGCTCTCTGAGGAAGTGATATTTGAACAGAAAATTGAACAAAGGAGAATGAAACTGAGGAAGAAAACCAGTTAGGAGGCTGCAGCCATAGCCCTGGTAGAAATATCCAGGACCGCTGCTGGTGCATTGGCAGATACAGTGTTGTAAGATGCAGAGAGAAGCAGAGTTCAAGAGAGATTTACAGTTTAGGAGAAAAAATATTTAAAAGTATAATTCTGCTAGTAGAATTATTTAATTTTTTAATTACTTAATTTTCTCATTAAACAGCTACTGTAAATCTCAGAAGGGACAAAGATGGGAAGACTTTTACATGCAAATCATACAATTTAAAACTAAAGAACCATCTTCAACATAGTAGAAAAATCAAATCCCTAAGGCTTCTGAAAGAGAAAACTGTCAATTTTCCGCTATCATCAACAAAAGGATAAACTCAGTAACATCATGATTAAAACACTTAATAAGGAAGAACTGTATAAAAGACGGAGATAATTACAGCCATGTAAACCACTACCACTGATGGTTATATTAATTGTTCTAGACAAAGAATATAGCATGTAGTTACCTTACAATCTGTGATACAAACTGTATAAAACAAAAGATAGGGTAATTTGCTTTATGGTGCTAACCACAACAAATGATAGCAGGGTTCTCAGAGTTTGCTAGCAATAATTACACATTTTACTCAGAATGTTGCTTTACATTTATCAGGCTCGCATATAATTTCCCTGAAATGTTAAAATCTTGTGTGTCAAAAATAAACATACCATTTTCTTTATTTTGTGCCTAATGTAGTTAACAACAGATAGCCTGTGTACGCCCACATATAAATAGCTTGGAAATCTCCAAGGAATAATAAAAATATAATGAAAATACTTAATAAATTTAGTTCATTATCTTACCAGGGTAAATGGATACACGAAACCCAATTAGTGCCCAAATAGTAATCAGGGCTTTGTTATTGTTTGTTTCATTCTCTAATTCCAGACTCTCTATATAAATTTGAGATATAGAAGAGGCAGCTAGCAACAAGACTAAGCTTTGAAAAATCATAATGCAAATGCTTCAAAGAAAGTATGTCTTCTCTGGAACACTGCACAGTGCTTATATATACGTGATTGGTTTAAGCTGCTGATCTCTTAATTTCAAACGCATTTTTAAAACCCTCCACTTATACCCCTCTCCCCTTATGATTACTGTTTTTGATATCTTATTTTAGATCTAATCATTTTGTGTATCCCTTAACTGCTTATTGTGGATATAGATAATTTTACTACTTTTGTCTTTTAACCTCCCTACTAGCTTTGTGTGTAGATGATTTCTTACCTTTACTATATGCTTGCCTTTTCTGGTGAGCTTTTTCATTTCATAATTTTCTTATTTCTAGTTGTGACCTTTTCTTTTTTCTCCTAGAGAAGTTCCTTTAGCATTTGTTGTAATCCTTTAGCATTTGTTGTAAAGCTGGTTTGGCGGTGCTGACCTCTTTTAGCTTTTGCTTGTCTGTAAATCTTTTGATTTCTTCATCAGATCTGAAGGAGAGCCTTGCTGGGTAGAGTATTCTTGGTTGTAGGATTTTCCCTTTCATCACTTTGAATACACTGTGCCACACCTTCTGGTCTGCAGAGTTTCTGCTGAAAAATCAGCTGATAGCCTTATGGGAGTTCCCTTGTACGTTATTTGTTGCTTTTCCTTTGCTGATTTCAATACTCTCTATCTTTAATTTTTGTTGTTTTAATTACAGTCCATCATGCTCACAATCTTTACTCTGAACTCTTTCTTGGGTAGATTGCCTATCTCCACTTGGTTCTTCTGGGGTTTTATCTTGTTCCTTTGTCTGGAACATGTTCCTCTGCAGCCTCATTTTTGTCTAAGTTACTACTGGTATTTTTATATATGTAGTAGGTCAGTTACCTTTCTAGCTTTGGAGAAGTGGCCTCTGTAGAAGTCCTGTGCGTCTCTGCAGGTCACTCCCCTCTCATCACCCAAGCTGTATGCTCTAGGGATTCCCCGTAAGAGGGCTGTGTGGGTCCTTCTATTGAGGCGGGCTGACAATGTGGGTGGTCTGATAGGCTTGGCTGGCCCCAGCGCAGTTGTTGCCAAGCCCTGCCCTGTGCAATTGCGGCTGTTGCTGGTTAGAGGGGCCTGGTCACGAGGCAGCTGGCTGCGCAACCCTAAGAGGCCCCGGGACTCATGCTGGCTCACCAGTGGGTGAGGTCAGGATCCAGAAGACTCCAGGGCTGCTGCCCCCGCCACTGGTGGGTGAAGCCATGTCCTAGGGTTAGTGCGGGACTACTGGCAGGAAGAGCCGGGTCCTAGAGTCTGGCTACAGGGCCCAGGAATCCCAGAGCCAGTGTGTGTGGGGGGGGAGGGGCGCTTCTCCTTACACAGCTGGGTATGGGGTCCGAGATGTCCTGAAGCTTGCGTTGGCCTGCTGGTGGAAAGGACCGGGGCCAAGCCGGTCCCAGGGCAGGGTCTGGCCTGCTGTAAGCTGTAGGATGGCGGTTTTCTTGCATCTGGTGTCTGGTTCCCTGGTGGTTAAGACTGGTCTGGAGGCTCGTGCAGGCTTTCTGGAGAGTAGCGGCGTCTCCAGACAGCTGTGGGCTCAGGAAGAGTTGAGGCAGCCTGTCTGCTGATGAGTGAGGCTCTGTCCCCACCCAGTGAATTGTTTGGCCTGAGGCGTCCCGGCGCCTGCGCCCACAGGCTGTTGGGAGGGGCCAGGTTTTGGCGCTAATAAGCGAGAGGGAGGGTCCCACCTGGCGTTGCTACCAGAGGCTTCTGCGTAGAAAGAGCTCCCAAACGCGGCTGCGGCCGGTTCCTGGTCCACAGGGAGCTCCGCCACTTCGGGGGACTCTCCAAGGCCAGCAGGTAGGTCTGGCCCAGGCTCCTATCAAATTACTGCTTTTGCCATGGGTCTCGGTGCATGTGAGGTGTTGTGTGTGCCTTTTAGGGTGAAGTCTGTTTTCCTCAGCCATTTGGTATTCCCGAAATTAAGCCGCGCCGGCCTTCAAAGCCAAATGCTCTGGGGGCTCGTCTTCCTCGTGCAGGACCCCTGGGCTGGGGAGCCCAATGCGGGGCTCAGAACCTCACCCCTGTGAGGGAACCTCTGCGCACTATAATTATTCTCCAGCTTGTGGGTCACCCACCTGAGGGTGGAGGACTCGATTATATCACTGGTTTGCCCCTCCTGGCCGTCTCTTTGTGATGCCTCCTTTACGTCTTTAGTGGTAGGTCTTTTCTGGTAGAGTTTGGTTTTTTCATAGACGGTTGTTCTGCACATAGTTGTGCTTTGGGTGTTCGCAGTGCTTAGCTGGCGTGTGGTCCGACAACAAAAAGAAATTCAATGTTACCATTTAAGGCAGATAAAGAGGAATCTGGACGGAAAAAAGAGAGGATCCTAAAAGGCTGCCGACAATTCGCAGCAGCACTTTAACACTGAAGCAGCCTGGCGGCGTTTTTCTTTTCTAAGGACTGTTTGTTGCCAGCCCACTGAAATAAAAAACAAGCACTACTGGTATTATTAAAAGATGAATGAATGAAAAAAGTAGAAAATCTCATTAAACCCTGTCAACAGCTACAGTTCATTATGAGCATCCCCATATAGCAGCCAATAATCCAATAATAACATTATGTTTTAAATAGTATGCCTAAATGGACCTCATTACAAATAGTTGCAGCTTGACACTCCATAAATGTCACACGATGAACTTGTGTTAGCTCAAACCTCTTCATTTTAGTAATATTTCATAAAATTTGACTATTAAGGAAAATAAACCAATGCCTTAAGAAACTGACAACATAAAATACCTGAAATGTTCATCTTTTCTTTTTTTAAATCTATAGACTGCCCTCCTTTAGCTTCTGTCAATGTTGATAAACTAAGCTTTGCTTCGTTGTTCTGATTCATCTGGGTTTACCTTGCCATCCCTCACAGATTTTTCTCATAGACTTGTTTTCTTGGCCTCTTCTCCTAAGCACCCCCAACACATTTACATGCCAGTTTTTCAGTGTGGTGTTTTGCTTGTTAGACCTGTTACATCAAATAAGCTTAGACTCTTTGGCCCCTTCTAATATTCCCCCACCATTCACTGCCCAAAATATTTTTTCCATTTTTTTTCTTCTTAATTTCTCAGAAGACACCTCACACAAAAATTTTAACTAAGTAAAAACGTGAGAAGAATATGGAAAGTTCAGATGTTAGCTCCATGTATGAGGAAATAAAAATTTGAGAAAGATACATTTAGAAAGAAAATTTTAGGACGGTATGAGCAGTACTATCAGGAGGAAAAGTTCCCATATTAAAATGAGGGAGAAATTTGGGATGAAAAATATATTGTGATTCTGCTCTGTGGTAAAAACAAAATGAATTAAATCAATAGAATCAAACAAATGTGACTCAGAAAGCATAGGATGTTCATAGATAAATGAATAAAGAAAAGGTGGTATATATTTATATATATACATACAATGGAATATTCTGCCTTTTAAAAAAGAAAAGGTGGAGATTCACACACACACACACACTGGAATGTTATTGTGCTTTTAAAAGAAGGAAATTCTGCAATGTGCAACAACATAGATGAACATTGAGGACATTATGCTAAGTGAGATAAGCTAGTCACAGAAAGACAAATGCCGCATGATTCCACCTATATGAGGTGTCTCTTGCTTTTCTTACCTGTGGGAAGGTAGATGATGATTCTCTAAATGCCCTCTCGAAAGATTGTTTGCTTGCTGTTTTATTTTTTGTGTTTTTATGTATGCCTGCAGGCTGAACCATTTTATGGCTTCCTTTTCATTCCAGTAGAACATTTGAACTTTTATTTATTTGTTTTATATTCCCAGGAAAGCGAGAAACTGAATGCTTCTTCTTTGTTTTGATTAGAAAAGCACAAAAAGTCAAGGTAGGATACAGAGTTCAGTGAGAATGAAATCTCCAAGCAGTTTCCACACAAGCCAGGACATTTTGTCAGATAAGGTCTAAACCAGAGAGTTTTCCTCTTCTTTCTATCAATTGTATTATCAGAAAGTCAGAGATATAGCAAAAAAAAATCACAAAACTCTGAGGTTGAAGGGGGAGGACACGAATGGAAGGCTACTCAGCAGCATCCACTTCCTCACTGAAGAACATATTATTAGTAGATTTTACTGGTAGAATTGTCACTTGAAAGTTAATAGGAGGGAAAGAGAAACGTTAACTGTGATGAAAGGGTGTAGTGCAACATGTCAGTGAATTCTTGGCCCGGCCCTTGTTCGAGAGATGTGAGCTTCCTCAATTGAGAACATGATTTCCTGCTCTCCTTTTCTTTCTTTCTTATAAAAAATAACTGTTATTTATTGATTATGTTAACAGAAGGAAAGTGACATGAACTAGGGATTAGATAAGTAAACTTAAATATCATCAAAGAGTCTGTAGGGAGATGGGAGACCACATGAAACACTTAGGAATTGGAAGTACGTGGTCTTAGGAGAGGCAGAGAGAAAGCAGGTATAAAAGAATCAGATCAGTCGTTTAACCTCATGTAGTCATTCTAAAGATCAATTATATGTTTGAAAATGTAACTCTCAATTCAGTAAGTATATTTTTAGTGCCTGCTCAGGCCATGTATATAACACTGAAGAAATGTAGCACCTTTTAATTGCAATCAAAGAGCTTACAGCAACATTTTCCACAGCTGTGATGAGTGTTGTTCACAAGTTACATGATAAATATCACCTATGGGTGCTGGAGAGGGCAAATGAGCCACTAGTGTTAACAGCTTTAATTGGTAAAAGATTTCTGGAGAACAGACTGTTAATATAAATCAAAAGCTTAAAATTTTGTGTATTTGATGGTCAATATCACTAATCATTAGGGAAATGCAAAATGCACATTAACACAATGAGATACCACCTCACATCCATTAGGATGACTATGGTCTTAATTTCCTAGGGCTGCCATAACAAAACTTCACAGATCCAGTGCTTAAACAACAGAAATTTATTTTCTCACAGTACTGGAGGCTAGAAATCCAAGTCATGGTGTTGGCAGGTTTGGTTTCTTCTTAGGCCTTTCTCCTTCACTTGCAAACGGCCACTTTCTCACTGTATCCTCACGTGGCCCTCCCTCTGTTCATGCATGGAGAGAGAGAGATCCCTGATACTTCTTCCTCTTCTTAAGGATACCAGTCCTACTGAATGAGGAACCCATCCTTATGACCTTATTTAACCTTCATTACATCCTTAAAGCCCCTGTCTTCAAATATAGTCACACTGGTGGTTAGGGCTTCAATATGTGAATTTGTTGGAGGAGGGGAGGAATATAATTTAATCATAACAACCTCATTGTTTGCAATAGGCAAAAAGTAGAAATAATCCAAATACCCACGAATAGGGAATTAAATAAACACATGACTGTACATTCATATAATGGAATGCTATGCAGCCAGTAAATGATTTACGTGTATATTTATTAACATGGAAAGATGCCGTGATATAGTTAGATGAAAAAAGACATGTTTCAAAGCATCATATATAGTGTGATCTCATTTTGTAAGTATAGAAAAATGCATAAACAAATACATTTTTGTATTTCTCTTTTTCTCCCCCATTTCCCCTTTCTCTCTCCCTCTCTCTCTCTCTTTATGTCTCACTCTCTCTCATATATATATATATAATCATCCGGAAAGATATACATCATATAGTGTAGGAATAATTGTATTCGATGGTGGTTTATGGTTAATTTTTTCCTTCTATTTCAAAATAATTTTATTGCCCGAATATTTGAATATGTGCATATTTTATTCATATCTTCCCAAATATAGTTATTTTCATTTAAAAAATTATTACAATTGAAATTGTAATTAACAAAGAAATGAGAATCTTCAAGCCTTAAAAGGTAACCTGAAATAAATAGGCTAAGGAATCTATTGCTTATTTTATAGTATCCTCCTTAGTTAGTACCAAAACCCAGAGGCTATGATTTTTTTTTAATTATTTATTTTTATTTATTTTGGCTGCACCGGATCTTACTTCCAACGTGCAAACTCTTAAGTTGAGACATGTATGTGGGATCTAGTTCCCCGACCAGGGATCAAACCCAGGCCCCCTGCTTTGGGAGCACGGAGTCTTACCTGCTGGACCACCAGAGAAGTCCCCAGAGGCTGTGAATTTTACTCAAGGTTTGCCACTGAGTTTTCAACACATACATATCCGTTTCTTGAATTTTTTCATCCGGGCACTATTCTTCAGAAAGCCTTATCCTTAGTGCTGGAAAATGATTACTCTTGTGCCTGGTAATAGGTGAATGGCACAACCCTGACCCTGTAATAATCTGGCATTCAGTGGGCTTTCTTCAGCTCCTTGAATGAGGGGCAGGCTGTAGAACAGCTCTTTACCAATTCATTCCCTTTTTCCAGTCTAAGTACTGCTAGAACAGATTCTCTCCTATGGTATAAACCCAACTGACATTTAATTCACCTACTGGCAGCCACCCAACCCTCTCTGGACAAGCAGATGTCACTCAACAAAGGACTTCAATATTTTATTCTATGGCGTTTATCAGCTTTTTTTTTTTTTTTTTTTTGCAGTACGCGGGCCTCTCACTGTTGCAGCCTCTCCCGTTGCGGAGCACAGGCTCTGGACGCGCAGGCTCAGTGGCCATGACTCATGGGCCCAGCCGCTCCGCGGCATGTGGGACCCTCCCGGACCGGGGCACGAACCTGTGTCCCCTGCATCAGCAGGTGGACTCTCAACCACTGCGCCACCAGGGAAGCCCATATCAGCTATTTTTAAGGCATTGAAATGATCTTGGCAATACCATTTGAAGTAATCCCTCACTCCTCTTACCACCATTGAAACAGAGCCCCTGCTCTGCTTTTAGCTTTATTTCAGCCCTGGTACCTATGAGGCCTATGGAAGTTATCAATCAAATCAACTTTATGAAGTTCTTTTGTGAAAACACTGCAAGGCATTGGACAAAAATCAACACAGAAATAACTGGAGAAACAACTGTTTAAGCTCAATTAAATTAAGGAGTTTACAGTTTCACCTCAAAGCATAAGTATAGTTAGAGAAATGGTTTTGGAGGAATACACCCAGTCTACTGAATCGTTTTCAAGCCACCTGTTCTCAGAATCTAGCTTCAATGTGGCAGAAATGACAACAGCAGTAACTAGTTTAGCAGAAGGGGAAATATTCTTTTAAAAAAGAGGAGAATTTCTGCCTTAACTTTCACATTTTAGAAGAAATGAAGAATTGATTTAAAGATTGTTTATTTTGTTAAGTAGAAGCCATTCGTTTCTTTTTGGATATGCGAAAGTAGACCAGAAGCTTAATCTAGATGAAGACCAAATTGTTTTTTATAATAAAGAAATCAGATGTACTCCCAGGCATCTGGGGAGACAGGAAAAGGGTCTTAGTCAAAAAGACTGGTAACATGGCAGCAAAAGAACCTACAGACAAAGATGACAGCAAGAAATCCCTAATCCCCGTGAGACCTGGGAATTTTTTTAAGAGCAATGTCATGTATTCAGATTCTGCCCTGTTCTGGGTTTCCCTTATGTTACTCACATCATCAGTGAACAGCTGTTGGACACAGCAGTTTTACATTAAGGATGCTCTGAGGAGTAAGGGAAGGAGTGCCCAGCATGTGAAGCTTTCTGGAGATGACAGCAAGGAAAGCAACTGTTAGGAGACAGCAGAGAAGCAAGCTTGGTATGTGCCAACTCAGGAGTACACATAGCTCCTGTCCTGTTTTCCCAAAACCTACCAGAGAAAGATTTGAGGAGGAAGGAGGTGGGTTCAATCCAGCCCTTACATGAACAGGGGTATGCAGGTGTCAGTAATGTGGGTACTAACACTCTTTATGGAAAACTAAATTGTGCCACGTAGTTTACATCATCACTTCAAGATAAGTATTTATTATGCGTCCCTACCCCAAGATAAGAAAACTGAACCATGAAGACTGAACTAAGTAATTAGTTCAAGGTCACATAGGAGTCACTGACAGAACCAGGATGGGAGCCCAGATGGAACTGCCTCTCGTCTCTGCATCTGTTCACCATGCTCTGTACCTCTGTAGAAACACCTATCTGAAAGTTCAAGGATTCTTTAACGCTTGACTGGTGGGTATGCCATTTGGAGGCTTCTAATGGCAGAACCACCACATTCAGAGCAGAAAGTCAGCATTTGACTTTGCCAGAGCAACCAAAAATGACCCATGTGCTTCATTAGCATCTAGTGACAACTCAGTAAACTACATGAGTGTAGGGCCATGTCTCTTTTCTATCCATGACTCCCTGTCACAAAACCCGTGTGCCAGATGATTTGTTGAATAAAAGACTAGTGCGTAAAGGAAAAGTTTGATCTGATGATTTTTAAATGAATATCCATGCCTAATCTTCTTTTCTCAATCAGCTCTAGAAGAGGAATTTCATATTGAATACAACTGATAAAGTTCACTTTAAAAGAGGCTTTTCTTGGGCTTCCCTGGTGGCGCAGTGGTTGAGAGTCTGCCTGCCGACGCAGGGGTCACAGGTTTGTGCCCCGGTCCAGGAAGATCCCACATGCCGTGGAGCAGCTGGGCCCGTGAGCCATGGCCGCTGAGCCTGCGCGTCCGGAGCCTGTGCTCCGCAACGGGAGAGGCCGCAACAGTGAGAGGCCCGCGTACCGCAAAAAAAAAAAAAAAAAGAGGCTTTTCTTAACTTGAAAAATTAATGCAAGTAATTCATGTCCTTAAAGAAAAATTAGAAATTGCAGATAAGCAAAGTGAAAAAAATGAAACTACCCGTAATCCCAGTGCCTAGAGATCAGTTGTATTAATTCTCAGACGTGGAGCACTCTTAGTGAATAATGCTCAGAAAACTGGGGCTCCCTTTCCCAAAAAACCACTGGGTACACGCAAGTATTTGAACCAGCACGGGTGTCCTAGTCATGGCAGCTGTGTGACTTGATACTTTGCACTGAAGGGGTTGGTTTCAGCGTTGCCACAGCAGAGCAGCAGTAACAACAGCAGCTGAAAAGTCTCTGTAAAGCTCTTTTGGACTGACTGAATCTGTGTGTTTCTTGCATAATTCAGAAGAAAGAGGGACTCCCACCTTCTCACCATAGATTTTCTGCACTTGCTGCCAATCTGGCATAGAAATGATCAAATTAGACTGTATTTGAAAAATAAAAGTTCTGTTTTTACCTGTACTTCAGGCCAGACCCATTATATAAATTATGCAACAGTGACCATTCTGATATATAAATATTTAACCTAGCAGGTTTAATTTATATATTGATATGTCCCAAGTGTATAGAAGAGTGCCTGCTTCATAGGAAATGATTGAGTTAACTCATTTGGAAAAGTTTTTGCGATGGGAATTGCTGCCCCCGAAGGCCTATCATTAATGCTTTAGCTTCATATTGTCAAAATACCTATAATGAGACATGCAAACAATACTAAGGTCCTTACAGGTGAATGGCTCCAGCTTACCTCCCTAATCCTCTTATTTTATTTTCTCTTTTCTCTTGCGTTGTATCCCTAATGCTCCACGTTCACCACCAACAGATAAACAACAATAAAGATATTTATGAGATCTCCCAGCTAACTTCTTCTTTCCCAAGGACATCTATAGCTATTGCATTGTATTGATAATAGTTACCATTTATTGCAACACTGTGTCAAATGCATTACATTCATTGTCTCATCTGATTCTGCAAATTGTTTGTTGCTATTAAGCCTACCTTATAAACCAAGAACTGAGGCTCAGAGAAGGGAAATGACTTGCTTAAGTTCACATAGCTACTAAGTAGCAGAGCCTGGATTTAAGTGCTGGTGTATGTTATTTTAAAGTCCATCCTCTTAATCACTACTTGTCACAGTTGACAAGGGACTTGGAAAACATGGATGTCCTCAGATGAAGGAACTGAGAATGCAAACTTTTACTATGCTCTGATTTTTAGCAGATACTAAATTGTGTCCCTTGATTACAATGACTCCCTAAGAGGCAGAACTTTAAGCAGTAAATATGAAGGGAAAAAGTCCCAGGGAAGATCTGCTGACCAAGCCAATTCCTTCTATCAAAGATGTGCAGGTGAAGATGCTCTGAGAACAGCGAGCGTCAAAACACTTCCTGAATTTTCTGAGTATAACACGGTGACTTTGGGAAAAATGTTATTTTTCCTACCAAAATACCAAACTGCTAAAATGGTTGTAAATTCCAGCTTGACCCTTTGAGTGTCTGTCTCCCAACCAGAGTGGGTAACTACACTTGTGAAACAAGAGGTTTCAAATACAAAGAAAATCAAGACTGGCTACACTACAACCCTCTTTGTGGAAAGAATATTTTATTTGATCATATCAGTGGTAATAATATTCTGATGGATTAAAAATACTATTCAATTTCAGTGATAGCTTTATCCACTGAGTAAAATGAAGCTACATTTTAGATTATGAACCAAATACATTTTCTATAAAGTAAAATAAATAAATTAATTAGTTAAGGCACAAATACTGAAAGTACAGTATAAATGCCATACAATGGGGTTTTATATAAACCTCTAGCTCCTGATTAGGAGCTAGGAAGTCTTTTTCTTCCTATGCTCTTCAAGTTATGTTGATCTCTTCTGGGAGACTTGGTTTTCTTGGGCCAGATCAGCTGCAGTTTGAACTTTTTTGTTTGAGAATCTGCGTAGTTCGTCTCTACTTATGAACTTGTTCTGTTTGCTTTAAGGATTTTTCTTGCTCCCTTCATGTTCTACATGTATGCCACTGATTCTGTATTCCTCTAAATAGAAAAAATATTGTATATCTACAATATTATACATTAGTTCCATTTTTTAACTTGAGCCCTCAGTGCTATAATTTTCTATAAATTCTTCCTAATTTAAGTAACGACTTAGGTAGGTAATTACTTAACAATGTGGACAATAGGAATTTAGTTCTTTTTGGTTGATTATTCCTTTTATCAACATTACCTATCTTTTTTCTGTTTAGCACTTTTCATCTTGAATTTATTTAGTCTGTTATTTCAATTATTACACTTTCTTTTTGTGACCAGTTGCTTGTAATTCTTTGAATATCCCTTTATTCTGAAACTTCCTGGCATGGTTTTTAAAATCTGGGAATCTGTCTTTTGAAAGATAGGCACAACACACTAGCATTTATTTTGATTACCTATATGTTTAGATTTATTCCTCCCTTCTCATTTTGTGCATCCAATTCCCAAGATTTCTAGTCTTTTGAAAAATGTTATCGATCTTTTGCTAGAATGATATAGTTTTTTAAATCTACCTATCTTTTGGGAGGTTAATTTAGTTTTCTTTGTATTGTTTTTCTTGTACTTGTTTGAAAGTTACACATTCTGTTTTTAATTCTCCTTGTGATTATCCACACGTTTTAGCACACATTCTGAAACATAATTTTTAAAATGTCTCAAATTAATCAGTATTAAAATTTCTACCCAACAAGATAATAGCAAAAACTCTTTTCCACTGTCTTGCTACCCATGTACCCCTATTTTATATTTTGATATAGATTGAAATTTTTGACCCAAATTATATTTTAAATTATTTACACATTTAAACATACTTTAAACACTAATTTCTTTCTTTTTTTTTTTTTTTTTGTGGTACGCTGGCCTCTCACTGTTGTGGCCTCTCCCGTTGCAGAGCACAGGCTCCGGACACGCAGGCTCAGCGGCCATGGCTCACGGGCCCAGCCGCTCCACGGCATGTAAACACTAATTTCTTTTATCACCATACTTCTTGCAATTCTTTTTTCATCTTGGATTCAAATTTTTCTTGCTCTGGAATATGAATAATTATTTCAGAGTGTGTTTACTAATTATAAACTCTTGGGCCTTTGAGTGTCAAACACTGTAATCTCGTTCACTCAACTCTGATTCAACCCCTCTTCTAGCTTGCCTTCCTTTTCTTCAGAGTCTTTCTTATGGAAACTATGGTTCCAATCCCCCCAGAAGCTAGGTATCTCTATGGGACATCAGCTCTGCCAAGCAGATGCACCCATATGAGGCTCAGAGATGGCAATGTGCACCTGCAAGTGAAGGCCATGTGCAGCGAGAGCTGGTCTTTGGGGAAGCACAATATTAACGGCATCAGATTCCTCTGGGGGCTGTAGCTGAGTTCCTCATGTCCAGATCTGAGCATCATGGGCACTGAGCAGAAAATGGCCACAGTCATGGGCTTTTGCTGGCTCCATCTGGTGGCGTGGGTGAGTCCTTCTGCCTCTGGCTGCATTGTTTAATAAGTCCTTTTCTGCTTAAACTTGATAGAGACAATTCTGTGATCTGCCCCTAAGAATCCTAAGTGAATCAACTTTTGTGTTGGAAAATGTATTTATTTTGCTCTGATCTTTGAATAATAGATTCACTGGGTATGAAATTCTAGGCTCAAATTTATTTTCCTTCAGAATTTTTATATTCTAGTTTCTTCTTGCAACTAATAGCTCTGCTTCTCCTTCCCTGGTTAATCTGTTTCTTCTCTCTGGAAGTTTTAACAGTTTTTTCCTAAGTTTATCCTAAATGCATCTTCCATTTATCTAGATATGAGTTGATATTGTTGTTTTTCCCTGCTTAGTCCTCAATGGGCCCATTCAGTCTGACATTTAATGCAGAGAAATTCTTCTCTTTTACTCTTTGCACGTTGCCTTCCATCCATTCTTTTGGTCTCTTCTTCACTCTCCCAGGTGACTGATTTCAGAACTTCTTGACTTTTCCTACATATTTTTAAAATTACTTTTATACTCGTTATGCCTTTATTTAGTAGCTGCGTATTATGTCCTATCTCTGTGCTTCTCAAACTTTCATATGTGTACAAATCACCTGGGTATCTTAGTAAAAATGAAGATTCTGATTCAGTATTGGGGTGGCACGTGAGATTCCGTATTGCTGACAAGTTTCCAGAAGATGCCAGTAATGCTAGTCTACAGCCGGTACCATGTATAGAATGGTCTTAGGAAACATGTCTGGCATTGCAGGTACTGACATGTGTACTGAAAGCACACGGACTCCACGGTCAGCCAGCATGGGAATCCCCCTCCTACACTCACTAGCCATATGACCTTGGGAAAAGTGACCTAGTCTCTTTGAGAATTCGCTTTCCCCTCTACAAAATAAAGATACTTGTCCCCATGTTTCAGATCTCCTGCAGTGATTGTGATTTTTAGCCTGTACACACCACAGGGGGCAAGAAATGGGGAAAGGACAACCTTGGGCTTCTACTGTCAGGGATAGGCTTTAATGATGCCAGACAGAAAGTGTCTGCCCGGCGGGGAGGGCTCTATGCTCAGCTTGACCTCAGCCATGAAGTTGCTCTTTGAGTTGAAGGGATTGGAACAAAACGATCACACCTGTTTCATCCCCATACCTGTTTCAACCCCCAGCCACAGAAGAGGGACATGCACGTTCAAGTTCAATGAAGATCAACCTGCAAGGTCAGCCGCACAGAGAGAAAGTAAATCATTGTGTGATTAATGTAGTATATTGAAAGAACAGACTTGTTAAAAATATAAAGGCAGTACTTAGAGTGGAAATTGTGAAAATTTATGAGCAAAAAGTGAGGATGAGAGACTAATGTTTGCGCGGGGGTGCGGGGGGGGGAACTTCTTGCCCTAAAGCCAGTTGACCGTAATGGTTTCTCTGAACAGAGGGAATGAAAAAGGAAGGAAGGAACAGCAGAGTAAATAAGGAAAGAAATCAACATTGAGTAGATGTTTCATGCCAGGCATTTTGCAAATCTTATTATGTAATGTGGGGTCCACCAAGGCTGAATTCAGCTCCCATCCCCACCAACATACTGGCCTGTGAAAAGAACAGGGTGAACCACCAAGAGGATTGGTAGCCTCAAGCAGCAGAATGAGAGGAAGAATGGGCCCAGACAAATGCCAAAGCATTTTGTTTGATATCAGAAATTTAGTTTTAGATACGTGTTTGGTTATAATCTTGCTGTTTACACATACAGGCAAATGTTTGGTTATAGTTTTGCGGTTAGAAGGCCAATTTAATCAGCAGGCTAATTGAAAGATTTAGTCTTAGTACTGACATTTTTAGAAACAGAAAAATGTTAAATAGCCTTTGTTAGATCAAATACAAAAAAGAGCAGAAGATCACTAAAAGACCATCTTTAGAAAGAATGGGTGACAAGTTTTCCAAGAACAAATTTTAGCCCCATTAATTCCCATAAAGTTTATCAGAAAATTCCTTAGTACTTTATTAGCCATGCTAATATCTTCCCAGAAGGAAGTCATGAATTACATTGCATAAAGAGATTCTGTCCCAATGAGGTTTGGGGAAATTTTTTCCTTGACTAGTATCAGTTTCATTAGTGGAGAAAAACCTACAAATTTAAAAGTAAAATCCACTCAATATAAGACATAGTTTGCTAAAAAAAAAAATTAAAGGGACTTTTTTCCAAGAATTGTAAGTCATTTCTACTGTTGAGAAGGGTTGCTAGAGAAAGACCCCTACCTGGCTATTTCAGCCAGGGTTCAACTTTTCAGAGGAGATTGCAACATTGTGATTTATAATAAATATATATTTGGTCTTCACCCACAGATAGGCTCATATTTGAGTTCTCAGGCACCCTGTTGGTGTTCTAGAACTGCTTGGTATTATGTGGGAAGCACTCTGCACACACACTGGAATTGGGTCCAGGAGCACAAAAGAAGATGAAAGGGGTATGGGGCACCACATAACATGTCTTCAGTAGGGCGGTTTCTGTCCAGGTGGGCTATATGCTACAGCAGAACACATGTAAAGTGTTCAGCACTTAAAGTGAGCTCAAATCTACATTTTGTTCTTTCTTTCTTTTAACCTACTGTCTACCATTCTTCTCTTTCCTTCCTGCTCTTCAGAGCTAAACTGACTTACGACAGTATTTCAGGGCTAACGAGGTTCTCTCCAGCCCTCACAATCTTAATTTAGAGATAAGAAGCTTAAAATCCAAGTAACTAGGATCAAGACCACACAGTACTGATGAGTTTCTTTCACCAAGTAAATATTTCAGATCCTCTTTTTTTTTTGAGAAGGGCTCAAAAAATGTACTTGAAAGGTAGAAGTAGTACAGTTTACTGGAAAAAGAAATAGCAACATAAAGTGGGGGTGATTACAAGGCCTCAGATCAACTTTTGCCAGCTTCACCATTGGGACCATGGTCAGCCCTGGTTAGTGTCATCGCTGCTTAGGTCAAAAACAGAGAGAAAGCCTTCTTGTCCTACCCACTGAGTGTGTTCATCCAAAAGCAGGGATTCTTTACAAGCAGGGTCAGGGGAAGTGGGAGAAAAGGATCAAACCTGAATTTCCCAAAACATTGAAAGGTATTGATAGGGTTAACAAGAAAAGATTTATAATTAGGACAGGCTATCGACTACACTCTGTTACTGAACTTCTCTAAACTCCAGTTTCCTGCAAAATGAAGCTAATAATATAGCTTACAAGGCAGATAAATGATGAAGTGCTGAGCTCGGTGCCTAGGATATAGCATTATACCAGTTAGCTATTGATGTATAACAAATATCCCCCAGATTCAGTGGCATGACAGCAGTAAGTTTTCATTCTCATACTCATACATCTGGAGTTGACTAAGGTGACATCTTGAAGCTGCAGGTGTGCAGGGAAGCTGAGAAAGCTCTGTTCTACACATCTCCCTCCTCCTGGGACGAGCAGCCTCCCCGGGACATGTTTTTCTTATGGCAGTGACAGAAGCACCACCACACAAGCACATTTCAAGCATTTGCTTATATAATGTCTACCAACATCCCACTAGCTAATGCAAAACACATGGCCAAGCCTAGCATCAATCAGGCTGTGGGAGGGAGATAGTTTTTCCTGAGCAATCGCACAAACTATTACTATCAACTTTCTTTTTTACATTAATATTCTTCTCATGTACAAAACCTCAAAAGTCTCACTAGTCACAGCATCAGGTTCAAAGTCCAGGACCTTATGATCTACATTAGGTCTAAATGTAGCTCTTCTTCATCCAGAGGCCTCATAATAAAAAGACAGGTTATCTGCCCAGTACACATCCAACATACAGAGGTAGAACAGGAATGGAATAAAAGTAGTAAGAACTCTAATTAGAAAAGTGAGTACTTTTCCCAGACTGATTCCTGCCTGAGGAAAGATGGGAGTTGCAAGACCTTTTTATATCTCAAATGATTTCAGTCTTTTAGTTCAGGCTGGCAATGATTTTTCCAAGATGGCTCTTTTAAAAATGTTGTAAGTTCCAAACATTTTTGCACCAAAATATTAGTATGTGACACCCAAGATTCTTTTTGAGATATGCCTCTCTCTAGAGACTCAATTACAGATACTTCAGAGGTTTCTGGCTTCTACAGAACCAAGACCTTAATCTTTGTGGGAACTCTTTTGTCCATGTAAAAGGATCTAGTGGGTACCCTAATCATTTCAAATGTCTTAGCAAAGGGACTTACAAGCACAGTCTTTACCCTGAGGCAATGTCCTACTGTCAGTCCCCTGAATTTGTTCTGTTCCTTGACACTGTGTCATAATGGCTATATGACCTTGTTGAAGAATACTTTTATTTTCCGCTTCCACTCCCACTGATGTGGGAGTGGAATTTATTTATGAAACAGAACCTGATTTCTCTCCATGAGTAAGGGATTACCATCCATACCATCATTCTTACACAGAGTATATTGGAAGTGCATGGAGCCCTCTAAATGTGGACATTGCTCCTGTAAATGTCATCTCAGACTATGGTTAAATCTAGGATAATATAGGCAATTTACAAAGCAAGAATCAGAGATATTCAGCAAGAAGGGCAAAATTAATGATTACACTTCAGACAAAAGGCCTGTTCTTGGGGCTGCGCTTTCCAATACAATAAGAGAAACTTAATAAAGTTTTTCAGAAAATATTCATGGATGAATTTACTGCAACACAGCATTATTGATGAGTGAGAACAACCACCAGTGATTATTCCTGGGACCATGGTGTGAGGAGAGCAATTAACAGCCACTCAATTTAAAAATTTGAAGGAAATGAATGTTCATAATGGATGCCATGCAATTATGTGAAACTATACCTTCTCACAGTATCACTGGGGACCAGAAAATTATTCAGTATCATCAGTAGACCTACATTAGCCTAAAGGCTAAAGGCTAAAAGTACATTAGCCTTTTTGTGTGCCTTAAATCTGGACTGACATATGCAACTGTAAAATGCAAAGTTAAATAGAATTACCTAAAATCATGCTTTTGGTCCTATGTTTGCCATCCTTGGCATATAGAAGTGGCTTCTGATTTTCTGTCAAGTAGGATGGAAAGTATAATCACAGATACCCCCCACACCAGCCCCATACAACTATAGGCCATTCCCCGAACACACTTTCGATTTCTTCTCAATTCCCTGTGGCCTCTTTTAGCTCTTCATTATCTCTGACCTGGATATGACAGTTGAGCTGTTCCATCAGCCTGAGTTCTTTTTTTTTTTTTTGTGGTACGCGGACCTCTCACTGTTCTGGCCTCTCCCGTTGCGGAGCACAGGCTCAGCGACCGTGGCTCACGGGCCTAGCCACTCTGCGGCACGTGGGGTCTTCCCGGACCGGGGCACGAACCCGTGTCCCCTGCATCGGCAGGGGGACTCTCAACCACTGCGCCACCAGGGGAGCCCAGCCTTAGTTCTTATTCCCTTGTCTTTAAAGCCTTGTTCCAATGCCATCTCCTCCATAAAGTGTTTCCTAATTACATTGTTAAGAATGATTACCTTTTCATAGCACCCTGTTTATCCCTCATTTGGGGATAATCACCATGTAATGCATTTTACTAGAGTGTGATGTATTGAAGTCTGTTGCCCATATTGGACAATAAGCTTCCTGTGGTAGTATATGGACTTTATCCCACTTTATCCTTTGCACACGATGTTTATTCTAAATTCTATTTAATGCAAGACTTCTAGCAATTGAATCATTTATAAAATGATTCAGACTTAGCAGTATGCTCAGACCCCAGGTAGATCCCATTATCCTACTGACCTCAGTTCTTTATTTTTCGAAGCCATAGTTCTACAGTTAATCCCATGATCTCCAAGCCTTCAGAATAATCTTCCTATATAATTTCAAAACAAATATTCCAATTGGAATACTGCTAGCAATAATAGTCACAAGGACTCTCTAAATTATGAAGTGGATCTTTATGAAAATAAGAAATGATGGATATGCTCATATATGTATATGTAGGTAGAAGATTTTTCAGTTTCTGAGGCTACCTACAGATGACTGACTAATGTACCAGACTAGAAAAGACATAAAAACTTATTTATAAAACCAAGAAATAAAGAAGAGCAATTCCTACTCTGCCTGTTGTCTTTCACTTAAGGGCTAAAGCATTTTTATGAACTCCTTCTTGACCACCATTTTGTTTATGATATAATAAAAAACCTGGTATTTCAGTGCAATGGACAACTAGCTGGCTTGTTTTGCCATTTGCTTCTGGAATGTAGCAATGTGGGCTCACCATGGAAAGAAACTTGACCAAAAGCACTGGAGAGAATTCCACCTGTTACTTTTGCTAAGAGTACATTAGCCTTTTTGTGTGCCTTAAATCTAAGTCACCTTTTTTGTGTCTGTGTGCTTTATCACCCACAATTAAATCTGCTTGAATTTGAAAAAACAAAAATTTCTCACTTTAAAATTTTACCTCTAAAATTAGTCATAATGCAGACCTTCATATGGATTTGCATATGTTGGAATTGTATTATATTCTTAGAGTTTTCATATGAAATCCTTAAGCTGAATAAAGTGCATACTTAGTGTGTTCTCTCAAAAAAAAAAAAGAGCAATTCCTGAATACTTATTTGATTGCTATATGGCATCTTGAGCATATATTTTATAAAGTCAAAGATGAATGAGACTGGCTTGGAAATCACAGAACCTAAGAGCTAATTGAGCACACATATACTTTGTGAAGGTCAGGTGAGATGAACAACAAAGTTTTCTGAGAACATTTGTATATGAATACTGAAGTTGAAGATTCCAGCTAGTCACTTCACATATTGTGTTTGGCCATCCAAAAATGCAAGCAATAATTAATAGTTGAACACTGGGTTTCCCAAGATTTGTGACAATCTATCTGGGGGAGATGAGAAAATTTGAGATTACCCTAATTATGGAGAGTTATTTCCTTATAAAAGGCAAGAAAAATCATATTGGATATATTATTACTGGATATTGAGTTTTTGTTTAAAATTTATGGTGAGTTTGAGATACTTTTGAAATGATGAGTACAACCTAGCCATGAAAAATCATGAGTACAATGTGCCTAAGTCTTACTGAACTTTGTCCTCATAAGTAAGAGAAATCAGTTGAGCCCTCACTTTTCTGAGTAGTTCTTCAGAGTGCATAATCATTGAGTGATAAACTCATATCTCTGAGAAGGGGAGCTTTTGAGATCACAGACCAAGGTTGTTACAGTTGACATGCTATATACCTGTGCCTAGAAGCCCAGCTCTGCTGCTCTGTGCCCCTCCCTCCCTTTGCCTCATGAATAGGATCCTTGGTAAGAGGACCTGCCATTACCAAGTCTCAGTCAAGGAGGTGCCATTAAACCTGCATCTTTGAGGAACCTCCATAATGTCCTCCATAGTGGCTGCACCAATTTACATTCCCACCAACGGTGTAGGAGGGTTCCTTTTTCTCCACACCCTCTCCAGCATTTATTGTTTGTGGATTTTTTGATGACAGACTTTGTGACTGGTGTGAGATTATATCTCATTGTCGTTTTGATTTGCATTTCTCTAATAACTGGTGATGTTGAACATCTTTTCATGTGCCTCTTGGCCATCTGTATGTCTTCTTTGGAGAAAAGTCTGTTTAGGTCTTCTGCCCAGTTTTTGATTGGGTTGTTTATTTTGGTGATATTAAGCCACATGTGTTGTTTGTAAATTTTGGAGACCAATCCCTTGTCAGTCACATCATATGCAAATATTTTCTCCCATTCTGTGGGTTGTCTTTTCATTTTGTTTATGGTTTCTTTTGCTGTGCAAAAGCTTTTGAGTTTAATTAGGTCCCATTTGTTTATTTTTGTTTTTATTTCCATTACTCTGGGAGATAGATCAAAAAAGATACTGCTGCGATTTATGTCAGAGAGTGTTCTGCCTATGTTTTCCTCTAGGAGTTTTATAGTGTCTGGTCTCATATTTACATGTTTAATCCTTTGGGAACTCTGCTCAATATTATGTAACAACCTAAATGGGAAAAGAATATGAAAAAGAATAGATACATGTATATGTATAACTGAATCACTTTACTGTACACCTAAAACTAACACAATGTTGTTTTATCAACTATACTCCAATATAAAATAAAAAGTTAAAAAAAAAGATAAGTAGATACAATACATGTGACAGCTTTTAAAACCCTTTTAAGGAAGTATAAAACTTTGCAATGTTATTTTTAGCAGGTACCCTAGTAACAAATATTAATGTAATCTATTTCCATTTTGTGCCTGAGTATGTTTCTAAATTGCTTCAATATGAGTCAACATTTTTTCAGTGTAGTTGAGAAAAAAATTTTGGGTCAGAAAAAAACCCAAAACCCCTGCATCCTTCACCAGTCTCATGCATTCCAGCAGAAGGTGCCCCAGATGAGAGCTTGTCTGGTCATGGGACAGGGAATGGATGAGGGTGGGTAATTGCTCCACTATTTCCACTTGGCCCCTTGCCACTTATCAAATAAGTCTCTGTTCCTTTTTCATTTTTTTAAGTGCCTGGGAATGACTGCTCAATTCTATTGTTACATCTGAGTGAGTTATAGGAAAACCATAATCTGCTTTCTGGATGGCTCAAAGGAGGTATTTGTAACAATTATCTTAATGAAGGTGGAATAGGTATATTGCTAGTTAATGTAAGTGCATATTTTAAATCAGTTTTTCGTGTTGGTTATTTGTTTCAAGTCTTGTTGTTTTCAAGTTAATTACCTTCTGACTTCTTACTTTAAATCTCTGCTCTGTATTCATTTTATTATACAACTCTCTCAGAGAAACCTACCAGGTATCTGAATAATTCCAAATCTTGTGGCAATAAATCCTAAATGGTCTGATGCATTAACAGTTAGTTTCCTGTATTCTCACTGTTTATTCCTCAACACTAGAGACTATGGTTTTCCCTTTCTTTGATCATTCTGAAGCATTTTTTTGTTTAGTAGGGTTCTACACCCACCCAACACCCAAAGGAAAGGATGGTACTATTAAGTGGGTTGCTCATGGCTGTTCTGTTTACACCCAAAACTATCCCAAATCCTACTGATTCTACTTCAGGAAAATTTCTTCTTTTCCCTCCCTCCTGGCCACCACCCCACACTCTTCCATATTTCCCTGACTCCACCTAACTCTCCTCATTAATTACAACAGAATTGTTCTACTCCACATGCCATTCACCTCTGGTATTATGTTGTTAAAACACAGACATGATTATGTTATTTCTTCATTTAAAAGCCTTTAATTTTTCCCATTTCTTCCAAATAAAATTGAGTGTAGAGCATTTTACATAATAGACAAAGCTATTTACAACTTAGCTTTATCTTTCTACCCTCATTTCTGTCCACATCCCTCCATGTGCCCTCATCTCTAGTCACCTGTAATTACTCCCAGTTTCCAAAAATATGCCTTGTTTTTGTTCATGCTGTTCCTGCATCCTGAAATACCGTATGACCATTCAAAGCACCCCCAACCCCCAGATGTACATGTCGAGTTAATATGCACTCTTCTAGACCCTTCTGTAACAGGAAAAATATTTTCCCAGGAAGCATTCACATAAGTGCTTTGCATTGTCTTTGTTCTGTGTTAATATCTTGATATTAATTTTAACATATTCTAAATATAAGCATATATTAATGCAACATAAAGTAACTATTGTTCAATCAAATTTTGGATTCCCTTTACTAGGTGAATGGCAATGATAGTGGGGCCAGAGGATTTCTAAAGACCCCTTTATGGACAAATATTTATTCAGTCAGTCTGTCATTTTATTGAGAACTCACATGTGCCAAGCGTTTTCATAGTAGGCAGAAAATACAGAGATGAACAAGACAAAGTCTCCATCCTCATGAGGTCTACATTCTGAGGAGGAGTATTGGGGTGAAGAC
Organism: Delphinapterus leucas; assembly: GCF_059928025.1. Taxonomy (NCBI): domain Eukaryota; kingdom Metazoa; phylum Chordata; class Mammalia; order Artiodactyla; family Monodontidae; genus Delphinapterus; species Delphinapterus leucas. Next base: position 64,183,497 of record NC_143137.1, on the reverse strand, counting down.
AATTTAAAAAATAACCATATAATATAATGTCACCTATCAATGAGAGGGATTTTTTTTTAAAGGATAAAACAGGATTATAGGAGAGTGATTGAGCATCCAGAGAAGACCTCCTATGTAGTAACACATGAGTGAAGAGCTAAATCAAATGAGATCTCTCACCAACATGTGAAGATCCAGGGAAGTGCAAGTGCAAAGACACTGTGACAGGAATAGGTTCCCTTGTTCAAGGGCAAATTAGCAGACCCATGCATATGGAGCAAAGTAAGTGAGCAGAAAGTGATAAAAGAGGAGGCTAGAGATGAAGGCTATGAGGGAAAATTTTGGAGAGTCATGTAAGGGGTGATGGGTGAACTACTGTGTTAGGATCATTCCCCATTTGTCTTCAAGAAGCAGAGCGTTGGAGATATAAAGACCATGATCCAAGGTCAGATAGAGCAGACTGGAGTAGTTGGGGACTAAATGCAGCTTCATACCTACTCTTCTAGGACTTCCCAAAGATGAGCTCCAGAGTATCTATAATGACTCCCAAGAAGAGCACCTCCCAGTGTTTTGCCTATTTTCTCCCTCAGAGGTTGACAGATTGAGCAAACCCCAGACATTAAAAATGTTTACCTCTGAAGCGAGGGATAGGGAAAGTAAAAGGAGTCTATGCCCATGCTCCCATTTGACCACAGCTTGCCAGTGGGTAAGCTTCTGCTTTTGGAGATCACCTGGGAAGCTTGTTAAAAATATAGATTACCATGTTCCCCAACATTCACAAATACAAAATATATAAATAATGAGGACCTACTGTACATATCTGGTGAAGGAAGGGACAAATTTTCATTCCCATCATTTGTTGGCACAAATAAAGAACTTTCTCAGGTACCATGACTACATATTAAAAGTTGCCAATGGCAGCTGTTTTCATAATGATGATGGAATTTATTTCATATACTTCAATTGTTATTACTCTCCTAAATAATTTAGGGGCTCTTGTAAAAACAAATGTCTTTTAGAAGTGGCCTCATTCAAGAGTTTGCACCCATAGTTATTCACGCACATTCTATTTTCCCCAAGTCTCATGGAACTCGGTCTTTTCTGGATCAACTCAGCTCAGAAATAAAGAGGTGTTTGGAAGATTTCTCTAATGGGACACAGTGCTGAGCTTAAATGAAAAGGGCAGTGACAGAGGTTTCCCTGAGATGCAAGGCTCTATTTTGTTACAGTTCCCTTCCTCTTGTCATCTGCATCTGTTAGAGTGGCCAACCTCAGTGACAGACAAGAAATAAATGTGAGATTTATCAGATCTGTTTTTGAGCAACTGATCTTGCATAACAAGACTACAGCAAGCTGTCAGTTCTGTTATGTCCCTCGTCTCTAGACCTTTGCACTCCCCTATGCTGCAATCCCACGGAACTTTTATTCTATACATAAAAGAATAAAATGCTGGCTTTCTATTTGGCCCTGTGTTTTCCATGAAACCCCACAATTTGTACAACAAGGACTCGGTGTTTCAAATGTATTTCTCTTCCTAACTTGTTAAAGTAGGGCTGGTTGGCTAAATGGGAAGTATTACAGGTTTTTAGGCTTAAAGTACAGTTAGAAATACAGGTAACACTGCCACAATCAGCATAATGCATGCATAACGGCAAAAGGGTAAAGATAGAGATGATGGAAAAATCTTTACCACGAAAATAATGGCTATATTGTTTCCCATGGGAATGCTCCAGCAATTTCAAAATCTAAAATACACCAAATAGTTAACCCATGACCAATAAGACCTCACAATGTTCATGCAATGAGAAAATGTCTTTTGGGCATTTTTTCTGCAGCTTTGCTTATTTGTTTTTGTCTGTCTGTAATGATGAAATAATCTTTGAATTTATACCACTTTGTGATAGAATTTCATAAGGTGTTTAGACAGTGATTTGATTTCAAAGTCAGCCTAGTTATCCTAGAATAATAAATTATCAATCACAATTTCAAATGATGATCTTTCCATAAACCTAATATTTTAAATATTATTTTATCAATTCCTTTTTTCTATACCCTATTGTTATATCACATAGAGTTCATTTGTCAGAATAAACCTAATGTAAACATCCTGATTTATAAGATATTTGATAGAATACAGAAAATACAGCTTATCAGACTTTTTTTTTTTTGCCCCTTGCTTAAGGACATAACCCTTCAAACAAGCATGTGATGGGGAGGATCAGGTCTCTGCTTCCACTCACTGTCCCTCAATCTCATCTGTTGGCAAAGGCCATATTTTATACACATCAGATTTGAAAATATAAATGGAATTTACCTAATCTGTCCATCTTTCTGGCAGTGAAGATGGAAGATAAAACATATTCACAGGAAAATGCTATAGGCCAGAAAAGGGTACTCTGCCTTGGTCAGTAGCATAAGAGACATTACATGAGAATCTGGATGTCTTTCCAGATCTCTTCCTAGTGCACGTGCAAACCTTACTACCATCCAGCAGATGGCGGGAGGCAAACTCCAAAGCCTTCTGAAAAGCCAGAAAGAGTTCAAATTGTAAAGGGCCCCTAATATCAAATTAGAGAACAAAACAATATTTTACAACTTTTGGGCTCTTTATTTTTAATTCCATTATTTTAGTTGAACATAATCCTAGATTTACCTATCGAGTTTCTTTTGCTCTCTTTTTACACTACTGCTAAAGTAAATCTGGATAGTGTTTGTTAAAACAGACAGCCAAACAAAAAGAATGCACACAGATTTATTCTGTTCAGTTAAATCTGCTGGATCTATTTGTCTTTCAAAACATAATTAGCATACACAGATCTATTGTTTTTCCATATGACTTACTCGTGGCCTAATTAAAAGCAAATGGAATTGCCAAGTGTGGGAGATCTTAGGATGGAAAGGAAAAATTTACTGTTTGTTGAGGATGTCAAGAGCGCTCTTGTTTACTCTTTGCTAGCTGCTACGTTTTGCTTTAGAATTTCTTAATAAGTTTTTGTGAATAGTCCAAATCTAATTGTTTATTTCTTGTACCATATTTAGAAGGAAAAATTCTTTTTCTCAATGAACAGATTTGGAAAACTAAAGAGGACCCTGATTTTTATTGCAATGTTAATTGGAGAAGTAGGGAACCTCTCAAGAATGAATATAGGATGCATTTCATAAATGGGCAGTCACAAAATTATATCATGGTTTATTTTTTCCCCAAACCATTGTCCCCACAATTAGTTTGTGATTTTACAACACTGTTGAGTTTATCCTGAGAAGAGCTTAGGATGATATCTGTGTGGTAGATTCCTTCAGCTGAATTAAGAAGCTAAAGTGGGCATGTGTTTCTCAGTTATAAATATCAGTGTGTGTGTGTTTCCTGGTGACTATACCTTAAACCTACTCACTTCATTGCAATTAACATGCTAAATTGTAATTTCTGTGTCATATATTTACTTCTCCAACTAGATTGTAAACTCCGTAATAACATGCACTTTCATCTTTATATCCCCAGCGTCTAGCAGGGCCTGAGACACAGAAAGTGCTCACTGATGCCTATGGAGTAGAATTGTGGTCGATTTAATAAAATGGACATTTTATCAAAGTTCAGTTTAGCTAGTGAGGTATAGGCTTTGTGCACAGGTTTTCTTTACAGGTAATACCAAATGGCAGGTGACACCTCAGGATGTGGTGGTCTCTCACCTCAAATTCCTGTGGAGAACTGGGGGCGGTCTCCGTCTGAAACATGCTGGCTCCCCTCACCTGCAAGATTTACACAGGAAAAAAATTAGGAAGAACTCCAGCCTCAGCTTCTTGAGAATTTAATGTTGAAATAACCTTGAGTAGACAGTGCCTTCCTCTTGGCTGATGGCTGTCCACAAGGATTTTTTCCTACCATTTGTAGGTGTTTTCTCATAATTCCACACAACCACTTTTACTCAATTTATTTTTCGCTTTTCCTTGACATATTTTGCAGTTGCTAAAAATTATACTGAAATTAAAAAGAGGGAGGAGAAACCCCATTGAGGAGGGATATGTAAAATAAGATCACACTATAGAGACATACCTGGATTTGTCATTTGGGGCTCCCACCTATCTTGAGGCAGGTTGTGTTAAAAAAAATCCTGAAATTATATTCCCTTTTGTTTTTTACTTTCAAGTGCATTTAAAATTTACATAAGTAAAAGATGCTGGTTATATAGCATTTTTTGTACAACAGTATCTAACTTCCACTTCTGCAAATGCCCATCGGTCACATTTTCCAGAATGATTGTTCAGAGTTTTCATTCCTTTCCAAATATGTTCTAGGCATATACACAAACTTTTCAAATGGAGTCATACTCCACAAACTATTCTACAGCTGGCTTTTCCAACACACAGTACTCATTTTAATGTTGAGTAATTTCATCATGAGGTTGCATTGTAATTCATTTACTCAAATCCCCTACTGACCAACATATAGGTTGTTTCCATTTTTTTTTTTTTTACTTCTGAAGTGTGCTTCTCTGATCATCTTTGCATCTGTCTTTGCACATTTGTATGAGTATATCTGTAGGGAAAACTTTCTAGTACTGAAATTGCTGGATTAAAGGAAAATCATGTTTTAAATGTAAACTGCTCCCCCAAAGCAGTGCACCAAGTGACTTTGCCACCAACAGTGTACGTGAACACACCCCCTCCATCTCATTAAGCTCCTTCCCTCCTTTTTTTCTAAATTGGGGTATAATTGACATATAACATATTCACTTCAGGTGTACAACATAATGATTTGATATCTATATATATTGCAAAATGATCACCACAATAAGTCTAGTTAACATCCATCACCACACAGAATTACACATTTTTTCTTCTTGTGATGAGAACTTTTTTTTTAACATCTTTATTGGAGTATAATTGCTTAAAATGTAATGTTAGTTTCTGCTGTATAACAAAGTGAATCAGCTCTATGTATACATATATCCCCATATCCCCTCCCTCTTGTGCCTCCCTCCCACCCTCCCTATCCCACCCGTCTAGGTCACAAAGCACCGAGCTGATCTCCCTGTGCGGTGCAGCTGCTTCCCACTAGCTATCTATTTCACATTTGGTAGTGTATATATGTCCATGCCACTCTTTCACTTCGTCCCAGCTTATGCTTTCCCCTCCCTGTGTCCCCAGGTCCATTCTCTACCTCTGCGTCTTTATTTCTGTCCTGCCCCTAGGTTCATCAGAACCATTTGTTTTTTTTTTTTAGATTCCATATATATGTGTTAGCATACGGTATTTATTTTTCTCTTTCTGACTTACTTTACTCTGTATGACAGGCTCTAGGCCCATCCACCTTACTACAAATAACTCAATTTTGTTTCTTTTTATGGCTGAGTAACATCCCATTGTATATATGTGCCACATCTTCTTTATCCATTCATCTGTCGATGGATACTTAGGTTGCTTCCATGTCCTGGCTATTGTAAATAGAGCTGCAATGAACATTGTGGTACATGACTCTTTGAATTATGATTTTCTCTGGGTATATGTCCAGTAGTGGGATTGCTGGGTCAAGTGGTAGTTCTATTTTTAGTTTTTTAAGGAACCTCCATATTGTTCTTGTGATGAGAACTTTTAAGATCCCCTCTCTTAGCAACTTTCAAATATACAGTACAGTATTGTTGACTATAGTCATCATGCTGTATATTACATGCCCAGGACTTATTTATTTTGTAACTGGAAGTTTGTATCTTTTGACCACCTTCACCAATTTCACCCACACCCGCCTCTGGCAACCACCTAGCAGTTTGGGAGTTTTTTGATATGTTTATTCATTTTTAGATTCCACATATCAGTGACATCATGCAGTATTGTCTTTCTCTGTCTAACTTAGGTCACTTAGCATAATGCCCTCAAGTCCATCCATGTTGTCACAATTGGCTCTCTCCCTCTTTTAATCCTCAAAAAAGGAAACCCCAGGTGTATTTGATTATTCCCTCACAATTAGTTAAAATGTTATAAATATTGGTACATTCTGCATAGAAATATAGGAATAGCAGAAAAGACAAATGGTAAGTTAGTCATTACATATGATGTAGTTTGTGTTATTTTTATCCCATTATTTTTGTAACAAGAGAAGTCAAACATACTATAACAAAACATGGAAGGATAGGAACATAATGTATGTATAAATTGCAATTTGCTCTGCCTCTGCCTGCTGAGATAAAGGAGGCTTCCATCGGAGAGAAAGCAAAAACCTATTACCCACAGTTCCCTACATCTTCTCTGCTCAATGATGCACCAGTGACAGTACAATAAATCTGCTTGTTCACGAGTGCCCTACATAGCCCAGTTAGGAAAGCAGCACTCTGTGACCTGTAGCATCATACATCACCTGGAGGTGCTGCTGGCTGTGCTCAGTGACCCGTCTCTGATTTTTCTCCTTTTTGTCACCGACTCCTCCAGACATCACTGTCTCATCAAGTGTAGCTGATTCCTGCCCATATTTCCCCTCTCCCTGCCTGCTTTCATTACTTGTACTCAGAAAAATCTCTTCACTTTGACAGAAGGGGTTGAATATACGGCCTCTTTCCCTTGCAGTGATCAACACTTGCATGAGATAAGCTAGCCAACAAAGGGTGGACAGAGCAATAGGATTGACTCTTATCATGATTATGTCTCACGTTTGAAGTGCTTCTAACCTTCACAGTGTAATCCATAATAGTAATACACATTTTAGGAGGATATGACCACAAGTTGGACACCATCACAACGGTGCCATAAACATAGACAAGGGAGGCTTTCAGGTACAGCTAAGAGTCCTGAACCACACCACCCAACCATGCATGCTCCTGGTCTACCATTATTTATTTGTAACCCAAATCTTCCAGGCCTCACCCATTGTGGAAACAATTGGGACTCAGAATATCTATTGTTAGGTTAACATTAATTTCAATGACACTGACTCCATCCACTTATACTGTCCCCTGTAAAGTCTCATCTAATTCTTATGGGGAATCTCCAGAGGGTCCCCCTAAAGTGCTCCCATACCAAGTGGTCAGTTCCAGCCAGAGTTATGTTGCAGCTTTCGCTCCAGCCTTCTCCTTTGTAACTACTACCAGCAAAGGCACTTGGAGATGCTGTCCTACCAGTCATGTTTACTGTAGGAACTTGAATGTCTCTGTCAAGGGGACAATCTCCCGATCTTCCCAAACTTCAAGGATCTAGTGTGGTCCTGTGCTCCTGAGGAAGTAGAAGAATGCTCTTCTTGCCAACCATGCTGGCTTTCAGCCTCTGGGTACCAAAGGAACTCTGCCCATGCCCCTTGCCTCACAGTACCTCATGGAACAGCTATGTCAATCTTGGCCTGTAGTCCGTCTTTATGGGACTTGACATGATGCTCTAGAACTGCGCCACCAGAGGCAACAGACCTGGCTTGGACCCCTCCATTCCTGTTTCCCACTTTCCTGTAGTCTACTTCCTCTCATGCCTATCAACTCTGGCAAACAGAGGCCTAGGAGACCCCAATTCTACTTCTCATCAGTCCTTCTCCTAAGTTGTTTCTATTTCACACATTTAATGTCTAATGCAATTCCATGACCCAAGAAGAAGTTACTGCATAGCTGCATTTTGCAAATCAAGGAGAAGGTATGCATTAGAGTCTTCACTAACTAAATTGTGATGACCCCCTGCAGTTGCCTTCTACAAAAGGTTATTGGTTTTTATGCATCACAGTTTTGTATACTCCCAAATTAACAAATTTGAACACATCTGAGCATCTGTGTTCCTGCCAGGAATGTTCCATGTAAAATCAGTAGTGAATATAATATCTAGTCTAACATACAAGGTCTCCATGATCTGTCCCTTCTTCTTTTTCCAACTCTGGCTTTACCCCTTTATACCCACTCGCCAGTCATACAGAATGACTTTCAGTTTCCCAAGCAAGTTTTCCTTTTTCCTGCCTATAACCCTTGCTGCCGATATAACACTTGCTCCCAAAATAACTCAACCTAAAACATGTTCCTCCTCATCTAGTCACCTTTGAAAACCCAAGTCAAGCATCAGTGCATTAATGAAGACTTTTCTGTCTCCTACCTCCTCCCTCATTCCTCTGAAAGAATTGATCACTTCCCCCCTCTGACCCAACACCACACTCCGTATAAAATTCTCCCACAGCACCACAATATTTTATTTTTCAAAACTTGCTAAACTTAAGGGCAGGGTTATTTTATCAACACCCACTCAATATCTGGTGCTCAGTAGAAGTTTGAGAATTAATTTCTTGGAAATAAAATAAAAGATATTAGTACATCTTTGCATATGTAAATAAGAATAAACCATTCTTTTCCCCAAAATGCTTAATTTAACTATATCTAGACTTAGATAACTTTTTGTTTATAGGAAATTCTCCTAAAGAATAACAAAATGAATAATACTACATGGAGGAAAAATGAGGAAAAAAGTACAGACAAATTTGTATTGTGGGCTCTAGCTCCTGGTGCCCACATCACATCACCTTGGCCCACCTCTGATTGCATTGCAGCTGGAGTGGACAGATGCTAGGTGAACCTTTCTGTGTTCTTGCCCAGGGCCTTCTCTCATGCTATAGAAGCTTTAGGCCTGCACAAGCACAGCTGGAAGCAGAGGGGAGTTAATGCCCTAAACTAAGCCACGGAATCTTGTCCTGGACAACTAGCCCACTCTAACACATTAGTGCATGGAAAGATGTACCGGGCTAGGTTGAAAAAGACCTAGGATATATAACAGTTAAAGACAATGTGTGGTTCTGGATTGGATCCTAGTATGGGCAAACCAGATATAAAAGATCTTTTTGAGACAATTATAAAAATGTGAATATGGCCTTGTACTTGATGAGATGAAGATAACACTGAAGTGGAAAAATAGATATTGTTAACTAAGAATATGTGTGTGTGTGTATTCCAAAAGACAAAAAAATGATCCAGAAAAATATATACTAAGGTACTGACTGTTCAGTCTCTAGATATTTGCAGTATGATCCTTTTATTCCCTTAGTTTTGCTAACCTGTATTTTCTAATATCCTACCACACACACACAAACTCCTCCTGTATTTTAAGAAAATATTTTGAAAAAGCTAATGCTGTGTCCAACTTCCAACCTGTTATTTTGTTATTCCAGGACAGTTTCTATACAGTTCAGTGATAAATGGGTCTGAGAAACAAGGAAAAATGTAAATGGACTAAGGGGTGGGGGTCCCATAATGCATTGTGGCAGGATAAGAATATGCAGGCCATGACCCAGCCCCTGGGTAGACAGGATCCCATAAATATCAGAGTCCGAGTCTATGTGAGTTATATTCACTCCTCCCTGTAAACTCATTCACATGCACGCATTAAAATACTCAGAGAACACAGACACATTCCTCAGCCCAGACAGAGGGAGATGCTTGTTTAACCAGCACTTCATAATTTATAATTGCAGGGATTAGGAGCCAGCCTTCCTGCTTACTGAATGCACCTGATGTGACTTGGCAGGAAACTTCCACCTCAATACACGCATTCTCTGTAAGCTGGTGATCCTCCTATACACTTAATTTTTTCCCAATGTAAGCTGGTGATCCTCCTATACACTTAATTTTTTCCCAGTCAATCTCCCCGAAAGAAAATAAATATTTGTGGATTAAAGGAGAACTGCCTTTTCATCCTTTAGAGCTGCTGGCATGCAAGCTGTTAAGTACAGAGTGCTTAATTAATGGAGAGGTACCATTAGAGAGACAGCTGGACCTGCATTCAGATGAGTTTGAATTCAAGGTACCACGAGATAAAGATCTGAAAGTGGAAAACCTGGACTGCAATTGGGTTTGTTCATAAGAGGCTGTTAAAGGTCAACTGTGTTGTGCTCGAGATAAAGAGATGCTATTAAAAACAATTGGAGGGCTTCCTTGGTGGCGCAGTGGTTGAGAGTCCGCCTGCCGACGCAGGGGACACGGGTTCGTGCCCCGGTCCGGGAAGATCCCACATGCCGTGGAGCAGCTGGGCCTGTGAGCCATGGCCGCTGAGCCTGCGCGTTCGGAGCCTGTGCTCCGCAATGAAAAAAAAAAAAAAAAAATGCAAAGTAATTCATAAAGGAGCACTAAGTCACATATGTTAAGTTAGTTTGTCTTTCTGATAGCATGGCATTCATGATGGGAAAGTAAATTTACCTAAAAGCAAGATCTTTGGAAAAAAACCATTGATCATGTCTTCCATGCAAAGTCATTGGAATACGCTCCAGGTGCCAGGACTACTTGTTCTGTCTGATCACAGCAGCCCCATAGTTCATTGCAGCCCCTTCCCAGTCTGAGAATTCACTGCTTTTCCCTAAGGATAGTAAGTGCATTTCTGGGGACACGCTGAGATGCCTGAGCCTGCTGACTTCACGTTACCTTTGATGAACTAATAGCCAAGCACCAGGACAACCCATCGTGCACATGATCCCACTTTCCTGACATTCAGCAACATATTAGAGGAAACTAGCCCACTGCACTTGACGTACAACCTCCCCTTCTCCCTGTGCTCACTCCAGTATACCACACGTTCTGACGAATGAAGACTGGGATGAAAATTGTTAATCTGTCTGGAGAATATATCTACAATTATGACTGGCAGTTTATTTAACTCCACGTAGAGACATGATACGTTTTCTTTGTGCATCTCCCCCTCAGGGTGAATCCCTTCATTCAACTACTACAGACTTCCCTTCTCCCCAGCACATCTCCTGACACCAGCCAGAGGTGTGACAAAGGGCAATTGCTTCCCATGCCCAGGAAGGCCAGCCCCCTCGGGCTCACCTTCACCTTCCTCTGGGCAAGAAGGAGGTCACGTGTCTTTGCTGCTGGGCTTGGGGGTGAGAAGGGACAAAGGCACTCCAGCAGATTGTGACCTTGTGCAGTCAACCTGCATCCGATTTGCTTCTCCCCTTCACGTTGCCAGAGGAAAACTCCTTGTTGCTCTTCTTCCTTTCTTGGGCTTGGGAATTAATTGGGGTGTTTCTTGATTTCCTGAAATCACAAGAATAATGAGCAATTTTCTGCAAAGTTCTATTTGTGAACATGCATTGCCAGGCACACGTTAATTCCAGCCCAGCACAGCAAGCTGCTCACCAGTTCCCGGCATCAGTCAGGAGTGTCAGCCAAAGAGAGACAAAGAGGGTGAGAGGCAGTTAATATCGCACATTTACCACTGCTGATCATTTGCAGGTTTTAATAACAGCTTTGCAATTCAGATTCTGCACACAAAAAAAGGATTTCTAGATGAGATATCACAAGGTTTCTTCTGAGTCCATCACCTTTGAAAAACTAGGGACGTGGACATGTTCATCATTAACTGCACTAGAATGAAGGCAGCTTGCTCACATTCAGACCTCATCATACACATGATCTTAATAGAATGTGCTTTAGGCTGCAGTCAGCAGAGAGAGCCCCAGAAATGAAGGGTCCCCTCCAATCACAGAGGCTAATGAGAAACAGCACGTCATCGACGGAGCCAAGGGTAACAGCAGCCACAATAGCTACCACTTATGGAGTACCTGCTACATGTCACTTACTTTACCACTTGTTTTACATACATTATCTCCTTTAATTCCTAAAACCAGGCTGGGGAATGGGAATTATTGTTTGCATTCTCCAGTATTCGAAGAACTTAAGTAGAGCTAAGTTAGTAATCCCTAAGATTAAATACCTAGTAAATAGAAGAGACAGCATACACTCGTGCCGCTTGCTCTGTGTCGGGTATCTGAAACCATCTCTTGTGATTCAGAGGTTGCCAATGAAACTATGATTCTAGGAATAACTACAATGTACTGGGTGTGTTTTTTCTGTTTGTCCCACCTGCCTCCTGTCTTCACGTGAAATCAGCATCTGCGTCCTCTGGGGGTTGCTCCTTCTACCACACCCACCGTCTCGTTGAATAAGAGCTGCCCGCTTTCTTCTTACAGACCCTCAACCCCTCAATCCACAGTGGCTGGCCCAGAGATGGCACCTGCCCAAGCCAGACCAATCCCTAGGACTTCTCCCCGCTCCCTGGCTACCATTGTTTGTGGATGAGCATGTGAAACAGTAACAGTAATACAAAATATATTAGTGGTTTTTATGTGCCAGACATTTCATACTGTACTTTCTCTCACAACAACTCTACGATATAGGTACCATTATTATCTCCGTTTTTCAGAGGTGGAGAGTGCAATCCAGATGGTTAGGCATCTTGCCCAGGGCCACATATCTAGAAAGTTGCAAAGCTGAGACTTGAGTTCTATCAATTAGCTATTGCCACAAAAATGCTAGGTAAACAACTTAGTGGCTTAAAACAATAATCATGTATTTTCCCTGAGCTGGTGGCCACACGAGTGTTGGCTGGCAGAGGCCGGGCTCAGCTGGGTGTGTCTGATGGCCTTTGCTGAGCTGGTTCATACAGCTGGGTCTGCTAGGGTCAGCAGATGTAGCCTGTACCAGGCTGGTGGCTGTGTCCCCTGTGTCTCCAGGCACTTGAGGGCTGGCTTGAGCGTGTCCTTCTTAGGAAATAGTCAAAGAGCAAGAGCCCAGATAGAATCAAGAGACTTTCTGAGGCCTGGACTAGGAATCAGCACACTGCTGTTTTTACCTCATCCAGATATAGTCAAGAAGTGGGATATGTGGTCTGTCTCTTGTGAGGAGAAGTTCACAGTCAAAAGGATAGGATATGGCTTCCCTGGTGGCGCAATGGTTAAGAACCCACCTGCCAATGCAGGGGACACGTTTTCGATCCCTGGTCCGGGAAGATCCCACATGCCACAGAGCAACAAAGTCCATGTGCCACAACTACTGAGCCTGCGCTCTAGAGCCCGCGAGCCACAACTGCTGAAGCCTGCATGCCTAGAGCCCGTGCTCCGCAACAAGAGAAGCCACCGCAATGAGAAGCCCGTGCACCGCAACGAAGAGTAGCCCCTGCTCGCTGCAACTAGAGAAAGCCCGCTCGTAGCAATGAAGACACAACGCAGCCAAAAATAAAATAAATAAATAAATAAAATTTTTTTTAAGAAGGAAAGGATAAAGATTCAGGGAGAAGTGAAGAATCGGGACCAATGACACAATCCCATACACTTCTCTAGGAATGTTCCATCTCAAGCTGGGGAGTTTCAGTTCTTTGCTGGTCAGTGGCATTATGAGACGGGGAGCTTTAAGCTCCCACATACCCCAGTGAGAGGAAGAAGCTGGTCACGGTGGTATGTGGGAAGAGATGCAGAGACCAAGGATGGGGAGAAATCTCAAGGATGCCTGTGCCCTGGGACCAGTTGTCTTCAAGCCTCGGCTGTGTTCCTGCTCTTCCTGTCTTTTGGTTGTTCAAGTCTGCTTCTCAGGTCCTCACCCCAAACTCTTTTTTTTTTTTTTTTTTAAACTCTTTTAATTTAGGTTTACTTTCTCTCAAATGTTACAGAAAAGGTTCTGAGCAGTACAATACCCTGTAAGTAAAACATAAATAAAACTGCAGTAATTCATGCTAACATACCTAACATTCAACATGTATTTTTATTTATTTATTTATTTATTTTTGGCTGTGTTGGGTCTTCGTTTCTGTGCGAGGGCTTTCTCTAGTTGCGGCGAGTGGGGGTCACTCTTCATCGCAGTTCGCGGGCCTCTCACTATCACGGCCTTTCTTGTTGCAGAGCACAGGCTCCAGACGCGCAGGCTCAGTAATTGTGGCTCACGGGCCTAGTTGCTCCACGGCAACCGGGGCTCGAACCCGTGTCCCCTGCATTGGCAGGCAGATTCTCAACTACTGCGCCACCAGGGAAGCCCTCAACATGTATTTTATGCATCTACTATTTGCAATGGAGTATGTCAAAAACTGGGCATCAGAAAGAATGGGTCAGGTTGAATCCCTGTCCTCAAAGAACTCAATCTAGAAGGAGACACAACACAAACACAGCTTGTGACCCTGCAAAATGAGTGCAATTTGCCCTAAAGGGAAATGCAGGAGAGGGTGGGATTAAAGTCTGATTTGGACTTAAAAATGGGAATGCCTCACAGAGGAACTGATGTGTGCTGTCAATTTCTAGAAGATTAAAGAGGATTTCTACAGCCAGAGGAGAGAAAGGAGGTGGCTGGCAGTGAGGGGATTGATGTGGCGGAGGGTAGCAAGGGCAACGAGCAAAGTCATAGAACTATTTAAAACTACATGATATCGGATGGAGGGATCAGAATCATTTGGTAGTTGATAAGACATTTAAAAGTGAAAAGTTAGAAAAGTTTGCCAGTGTGCCTCTAAGAAATTATGCACGGCACCGGGGCCTTGTCCAGTGGGCAGAGTTGCTCTTCCCTACTTAACAGGCATTATGTCCCTAAAGTGCCGTGGGATATAGAAAGTGCCCCTTGAGATTGTTCTACTCCTTTTATCCTGACATTGCACTTACAAAGAAGCCTTTGCATCATAATTTGATTTCCCACATAGGCTGTCCTCTGGGGAAGAGAAGAAGCTAACCAGCCTACAGTAATATTCCAATCCTCTTGGCAGTTATATTTCTTAGCATAAATTTAAAAATTGAAAATCTAGTTTGTAAAACAAACTCTTGGGAGTCTGGTGTGTAGTCAGGGCTCTATTTTACAGAAACCCAACATAAGCTAAAGAAAAGGGGTTTCCAGGAAAATTATCCATTTGAATCACAGAGTAGGAACTTCAGGCACCAGGGCTGCTTCAGGGCCTTCAGGATATGGAACTTGGAATTCCATGTTCTCTCTTCATTGTTTTGGGATTTTCTACATCTGGGAAGGTACCAGCAGCTCTGAAGTCATATCTTTATACAGTTCACAAGCAAGAAAGAAGAAAGAAATTATTTTTCTAGTTTCAGCAGAGAAAATCCTAAAATACGCCTCCTATTGTTCAGATGTGGATTAGCTGCTCATTTGTGAGGGATGCCCCAGGGATGGAATAAGATGATTGATCCAGTTTGGGATCATGTGCTTGAAGATGGGTGAGAACACTGTCCCAGAGTCTGGGGAAGGTGTTTCCTTGGGCAGACAAAATCAGTGTCATCAACTTTGTTTATCATGAGTCATGCTTGATATCCAATGGTCCCCAGACTAATAGATCAAACTAAGTCTAAATCTATAAACTGAAGGACTAGACCTGGACCCACCCCCGCTTTCAAGCATAGAGCAACCAAACAGCTTTTACTGTGGCCCTGCATCTTTTTAAGTCATGATTTGAGGTGATGCAGATTGAATAAGGCTTTGGACAGGTCGTGGGTTAAGTCTGCATAGGTCACCCCTGTGGGTAGGATATTAAATTTATACTGAGATGGAAAAATGTGACTGAGCACCAAATGATAACAGAAAATGGGTGTCTTTCTCTCCTTTGCTCCCTTGGTGATACACTCATGTACCTTGGAATACAGACACAGAAGATTTGGAACCAGCAATGTTCCAGATGCTCAGGGAAAAGGTGGGAAGAGAGGAATAGCATGCCCAGAGTACCTGTAGCCATTCTCCAGATCTCAGCCCAGGCAACTGTTCTTCCCTTACCCCTACCCCTACCCAAGAAGCTTGCCATTGCACTCAAAATGGCGCAGGGCACTTCAGTCCTCACAGTTGCAAAGGTCAACAATTTTTCATGATTTCTTTCAGCCTTATTTAAACCAAGGACTGCTTAGGCAGATCAAACACAGCCCATTAACATACTTACTAAATTGAGAGTCGTAAAAAGCGTGGCCAATCGTACAGTTTTGAAAGCAAGGCATAAAATGTAAAGAGAAAAGCAATGGCCCTCAGAAGACCAAATCTCTGTCACTCATTCTTGTGTGGACTCCTGAGCAAGGTCCATCCTCTTCGATGCTGTTTCTTCATCTGTGAAAGGAGTATGTTGGGCAAGTTAATCTCTAAGGATCTTTCCACATTGAAAAATCTACGGTTTCACTACAATGCCCAGTTCCTAAACTTTTCCAGGATTGATGCCTTAATGTGTTCTCAGAGTGCTTTGTGGTTAATGAGGATGATGAGAACTAGCGTGGGAACAGCGTCTATATACCAAACAATCCTGAGTAACTAACTTACACGGCACAGAAAGGCGTTCGGAGCTCAGCATTTGAAATTGCACATATCTCTTCAAATCACGCCTCCTGTACATTGCCTAGTGTGAGGGACATTGTCAAAGAATCACAAGGACTTAGCTCCTGCCTTTCAGATGTAGGACGCTCAACGATGGCTCCTTGACCTTGAGTCTGGGAGGAATAGGGAGGTGAGCCTGCTGCGTCTGGTTTTAGACATCCGAGAGAAAGTGCAGGAGGCAGAGAGAGAAGTGAGAAGGGAGGCCAAGAGCTACAGATTTTTTAATCGGAGAAAAATATTGATATCCTTTTTGTCCTTTCAGCAATGAGAGGTAGAAGCTAAAAGCTTGGCTTTGACTTGTAGATTAATGACGGCCCCCAAAACGGTGTTGCATAAGGAATAGGAGAAGGAGGCCCTTGAAGTACAAATATAGCTCTACTTCTCCGTCGGCACACATAATATGTGGCAGACACTGAATGAGGCCACCGTGCCTTTCTCCTGCCACCTGCTGTGCTGAGGGCAGTTCCATCCTCAATTTATTCCAGTCATCTGACTCTCCCTGTGTGCATTATGTTGTTGTTGTCTTAGAGAATAAAAGAAAAAATTCTTCCAGAAAACAGTCCTCCTAAAGAAGGTGTGGCAGGGCCTGTGGTCTGCAGTCAACTAGGACTGGGCTTTAATCCTAAACTGACACTGATTTATTCGAATTATATTATCTACCCTCAGGAAAATGGGTTGACAAGTGTCCATCAATAGATGACTGATTAATCTACAGTAGCTGATCCAATGGAATATTATGCAGCCATAAAAAGAGTGAGGAGACTGTTATGCAGTTCAGTGCAGAGGTCATCCGGATATTTTGTTCTGTGAAAGAAGCAAGATGTAAGGCAGTTTAAATAGTATGCTACCTTTGGGCTAGGGAGGGAAGAAAAGAAGGTATTCACATATATTGTTTGTAAGCACTTTTTAAAAAAAATTAATTTTATTGGAGTATAGTTGATTTTACAATGTTGTATAGTTTCAGGTGTACAGCAAACTGATTCAGTTATACATGTACGTGTATTCATTGTTTTTCAGATTATTTTCTCATATAGGTTATCACAGAATATTGAGTAGAGTTCCCTGTGCTATACAGTGGATCCTTGTTGGTTATCTATCTTATATATAGTAGTGTATGTTAATCCCAAGCTCCTAAATTATCCCTCCCCCACACGTTTCCCCTTTGGTAACCATAAGTTTGTTTTCAATATCTGTAAGTCTGTTTCTGTTTTGTAAATAAGTTCATTGGTATCATTTTTTGAAATTAGAGTCCACATATAAGTGATGTCATATGACATTTGTCTTTCTCTGTCTTGCTTACTTCACTTAGTATGATAATATCTAGGTCCATCCATGTTGCTGCAAATGGCATTATTTCGTTCTTTTTTATGGCTGAGTAATATTTCATTGTATATATGTACCACATCTTCTTTATCCATTCCTGTGTTGATGGTCACTTAGGTTGCTTCCATGTCTTGGCTATTGCAAATAGTGCTGCAAAGAACATTGGGGTGCATGTATTTTTTTGAATTATGGTTTTCTCCAGATATATGCCCAGGCATGGGATTGCTGGGTCATATGGTAGTTCTATTTTTAGTTTTTTAAGGAACCTCCATACTGTTCTCCATAGTGGCTGTATCAGTTTACTTTCCCACCAACAGTGCAAGAGGATTCCCTTTTCTCCACACCCTCTCCAGCATTTATTGTTTGTAGACTTTTTGATGATGACTATTCTGACCTGTGTGAGGTGATACATCACTGTAGTTTTGATTTGCATTCCTCTGATAATTAGTGATGTTGAGCATGTTTTCATGTGCCTTTTGGCCATCTGTATGTCTTCTTTGAGAAATGTCTGTATTTTTTGTATATATGTATAAAGGAACACTGAAAATATATACAAGAAACTATTAAGGTAGTTTACTAGAAGGCAGAGGTGAGGGGGGCATGGAACAGCATGTACAGAAATGAGGTGGGAGTGAGATTGACAATGTGCACCTTTTATATTGTTTTGATTGTCAAACAATGTGAATATACTGCCTATTTTTGAACATTTAAATTCAAAAAAAATTTGGGATGTGTGTTTGTTAAAGTAATACTAGCTTACTAACTGCTATTGCAAATAAATCATAAAACTCAAAGGCTTACTACAGTGTATGTTTACTTCTCACTCACAGTAAGTCCAAAAACTCATGGTCATTCAGGGACCCTGGCTTCTTTCAAAATAGGTCTCCTTGGGCTTCCCTGGTGGCGCATTGGTTGAGAGGCCGCCTGCCGATGCAGGGGACATGGGTTCGTGCCCCGGTCCGGGAAGATCCCACATGCCGCGGAGCGGCTGGGCCCGTGAGCCATGGCCACTGAGCCTGCACGTCCGGAGCCTGTGCTCCGCAACGGGAGGGGCCACAGCAGTGAGAGGCCCATGTACCGCAAAAAAAAAGAAAAAAAAATAGGTCTCCTTCCCTCCCGTGTATCTCAGAGTCCTCTGCGTCCAGCTCGTGGGGTTGGGGTGTGGAGAGGAGCCATGGGTCTGGAAGTGAGGCAGTCATCATTACCCTCATTGCTTTGGCAGAATTCAGCCAGATGGCCACCCCCAATTGCAAAGGAAGCTGGGAACACAGCCTAGCTGTGGGCCCTAGAGGAGGAGGAGAAGAGTTTGGTGAACAAAAAATATATTATACCAGTGGAGAAACCTAGCAAAAGAAAAATTCTGATGAATTCTATTTATTTGTTGAGTGTTTAAAATTAGTTTTTACTAGAGCATTGTTTTGAAATTGTGGCATTACATAACTGTTCCTGCAAGACAGATTTGTTGATGTTGATGAGATCTGCGTGTTCACTAATCTCATCCATTTATCGAGTCTTAGGTTAAAAGGAGCTGTTGAAAGATCTGTTATTAGGGCAAATATTGAGGGTCCACAGAACAGTAGGACTCTATTCAGGACCCTCTATTTTGTTTACTTCAAGTAAGATTGAAGGCCACTGTTCTGTTTATGAATCGCAGGAAGTAAGATAAACAGCATCATACGCCTCAAAATGCTCCAAAGTTCAGTACTGCTAGTACCAGTGGGGTGTCCAGGAGGGAGGTCATATTCACTTACCAGCGTAAGGAAATTCAGAATAAACAACTAAGATTACTAGGTGTCTCCAATGGAAAACTGTGCATTATTTAGAGATGTCTTTCCAGGGTTTATCTGATTCTAGCTTGTCATTGCCTTTGAGTTATTTCATAATTGATGGCAAAGCAAATCATGTGTCTACAGACATGCCAGTGAGTTCTGTCTGGTGGAGGGACAGCCTTCCTCTTCATGGAAAAGCCTTGTATGGGTTCATTTGAAAATTCATTTCAATATTCCTGATCTGTGAATGTGTCTGTTCTTTGGATTATCCTTCGAATTGGTTGTAACATTATAATGTTATTCCCTTTCGAATTGTATCGTTTAACACTAGAAACTGTTGAGAACCAAGGGTTTGTGCTTCTGGCTCTTGTCAAGCTTTCTTTTCTTTTTTCTTTTTGGTTTATTCATTTGTTTTGCTTTCTCTTTATGTTACGCCTGTCATCGTTGCCGGAGACGCTGTTATGTAGTATAGCATAAAAACCCGGCAGTGAAACAATTTTACTATCTTTCTCTTGCACACCCACCCCAACTGTTAGGATGTTATGCCAGCATAACATCATCAGAAAGCCTGTTCTGCTGACATTTCAAGCTCCCACGGAAAATGCTGTGAATCTTCTGAGAAGGCCTTATTTGCAAGATTTGTTCAACCAAGAGGTTGGATAAGCATCTTGGATTAAACCTTCAAAGCAGCAGGCCCTTGGTTACTTTTCCTGATTAACCTGGGAACTCTTTGAAAGTCTCTTTCTTATAATATGTGTTTTGAAACCATCAGTTTTCATAATCAGAAACACTTTGGTAAACACACTTCTTTATGCCTTTTCTTTTAATTAGTAAAACCCTTATTTTCCACAAACTTTCCATATTTAAACTTTATCTGCAAAGAATATTTAGTGTGAAGTATTCAAAAATTAGACAGTAATGGAAAATACTTTTCTCCTACTGATAACATATCAAAATCTGTGAGTCTAGTCATTAATTCCTAGCTGCTTTGCCTCTAGGAAACTCAGAGCCAAATTTGTGACTCGACTTTAATAACTCAGTAGACCCTACCTGCCTGCATCCTACCGTCCTCCAGCCTTGACCTTGGTTCCTAATTTATATTTTTCCTATTCTTGCTTTTACTATTTTATGTTTACTTTCTTCTGTTTTACTGCATGCATTTTAGAAGCCATCTCTTCTTTTTTAGGGAATAGGCCAGACATAGGGCAAGAAATTTATACACATAGATTATACATGTCTCTGTGTTTAACCTTGTAACAGAAATTCTCCGGAAAATTACCGCTTGCTTTGTCATTGTTCTTTCCTGGTGTGTTTCATTCACAGACGCAATGAAGCACTAAGATATCTTACTTAACCTGTTCATATGCTCTGTAACTATTAAACACACTTTAGGAACGGATAAACAAGTCAAACAAGGTCAAATTGGTATGTTTCAGTTCCGACAATGATTTACATCATGTGAGTGATAACTGTATTTTCAGTTTCTATAAATATTTCTCAGCCACATCATTATTTATTAGAAAAGTACTGTCCAAACACCAGCACCTCATCATTCTCTCTACAGACATTTCATGAGATAAAAAGTGGCCTGCCATCACGCTTGCGAGTTCAGAATGCAAATTGAATAGCTTATATCTCTGGGATTTGAGTTGGGTCTAAATCATCCCAGGAGCCCAATGTTCCCAGGATCCCATTACAGAGGTGAAATTTTCATAAAGGAACTAAAGTCTTACCTTAAAGGTGGAAACAAAAGTGTCAGTAGGCTGCCTTCCCTCTGTAGTGAGGAAGACCCACTTAATGGTGTGGTATTAAAGGCACACTGAACTTTAGGCCCCAAATCTGGATTCAAGTCCTAGTTTTACAACTCACTGAAGTGTGGTTTCCTGCACCTGTAAAATATGGGTAATAATTCCCCTTACCTTCAAGTGGTTGTGAGGACTTAATGTGAAAATGTTTGTCATTGAACAGGGTTCCATCATTACCCACTCCCTCCTTGCCTTGCACTAAGAATTGACTCTGTTTATGTGAACCCCAGGGCATTTTTTTGTTTTTTTAACATCTTTATTGGAGTATAATTGCTTTACAATGTTGTGTTAGTTTCTGCTGTATAACAAAGTGAATCAGCTATATGGATACGTACATCCCCATATCCCCTCCCTCTTGCGTCTCCCTCCCACCCTCCTTCTCCCACACTTCTAGGTGGTCACAAAGCACTGAGCTGATCTCCCTGGGCTATGCGGCTGCTTCCCACTAACTATTTCACATTTGGTAGTGTATATATGTCCATGCCACTCTCTTCACTTCATCCCAGCTTACCCTTCCCCATCCCCATGTCCTCAAGTCCATTCTCTACATCTGTGTCTTTATTCCTGTCCTGCCCCTAGGTTCTTAAGAACCACTTTTTTTTTAAAATTCCATATATATGTGTTAGCAAACGGTATTTGTTTTTCACTTTCTGACTTATTTCACTCTGTATGACAAACTCTAGTCCATCCACCTCACTACAAATAACTCAATTTTGTTTCTTTTTATGGCTGAGTAATATTTCATTGTATATATGTGCCACATCTTCTTTATCCATTCATCTGTCAGTGGACACTTAGGTTGCTTCCATGTCCTGGTATTGTAAATAGAACTGCAGTGAACATTGTGGTACATGACTCTTTTTGCATCATGGTTTTCTCAGGGTATATGCCCAGTAGTGGGATTGCTGGGTCATACAGTAGTTCTATTTTTAGTTTTTTAAGGAACCTCCATACTGTTCTCCATAGTGGCTGTATCAATTTATATTCCCACCAACAGTGCAAGAGGGTTTCCTTTTCTCCACGCCCTTTCTAGCATTTATTGTTTGTAGATTTATCTATGATGGCCATTCTGACTGGTGTGAGGTGATACCTCATTATAGTTCTGATTTGCATTTCTACACAATTGCTTGTAGTAATCTCTTGTGATCCTTTGTATTTCTGCAGTGTCAGTTGTTACTTCTCCTTTTTCATTTCTAATTCTGTTGATTTGAGTCTTTTCCCTTTTTTTCTTGATGAGTCTGGCTAATGGTTTATCAATTTTGTTTATCTTCTCAAACAACCACAGCTTTTAGTTTTATTGATCTTTGCTATTGCTTCCTTCATTTGTTTTTCATTTTATTTCTCATCTGATCTTTATGATTTCTTTCCTTCTGCTAACTTTGGGGTTTTTTTGTTCTTCTTTGTCTAATTGCTTTAGGTGTAAGGTTAGGTTGTTTATTTGATATTTTTCTTGTTTCTTGAGGTAGGATTGTATTGCTATAAACTTCCCTCTTAAAACTGCTTTTGCTGAATCCCATAGGTTTTGGGTCATTGTGTTTTCATTGTCATTTGTTTCTAGTTTTGTTTTTGTTTTCTCTTTTTTTTCTTTTTTTCTCTTTTCTAGTTGTTTTTTGATTTCCTCCTTGATTTCTTCAGTGATCTCTTGGTTATTTAGTAACATTATTTAGCCTCCCTGTGTCTGTAATTTTTACAGATTTTTTTTCTTGTAATTGATATCAAGTCTCATAGCATTGGGTTGGAAAAGATACTTGATATGATTTCAATTTTCTTAAATTTATCAAGGCTTGATTTGTGACCCAAGATATGGTCTATCCTGGAGAATGTTCCATGAGCACTTGAGAGGAAAGTGTACTCTGTTTTTCTTAGATGGTATGTGCTATAAATATCAATTAAGTCCATTTTACTGTGTCATTTAAAGCTGTGTTTCCTTATTTCTTTTTGGATGATCCTCCCATTGGTGAAATTGGGGTGTTAAAGTCCTCTACTATTATTGTGTTGCTGTCGATTTCCTCTTTTATGGCTGTTAGCGTTTGGCTTATGTACTGAGGTGCTCCTGTGTTGGGTGCATAAATATTTACAATTGTTATATATTCTTCTTGGAAAGATCCCTTGATTATTATGCTGTGTCCTTCTTTGTCTCTTGTGATAGTCTTTATTTTAGTCTCTCTTGTCTGATATGAGAATTGCTACTCCAGCCTTCTTTTGATTTCCATTAGTGTGGAATAATTTTTCCATCCCCTCACTTTCAGTCTGTATGTGTCCCTGTGTCTGAAGTGGGTCTCTTGTAGACAGCATATATATGAGTCTTGTTTTTGTATCCATTCAGCGAGCCTGTGTCTTTTGGTTGGAGCATTTAATCCATTCACGTTTAAGGTAATTATCGATATGTATGTTCCTATTCCCATTTTCTTAATTGTTTGGGGTTTGTTATTGTAGGTCTTTTCCTTCTCTTGTGTTTACTGCCTAGAGAAGTTCCTTTTAGCATTCGTTGTAAAGTTGGTTTGGTGGTGCTGAATTCTCTTAACTTTTTCTTATCTCTAAAGGTTTTAATTTCTCTGTCGAATCTGAATGAGATCCTTGCTGGGTAGAGTTATCTTGGTTTTAGTTTTTCTCCTTCATCACTTTAAATATGTCCTGCCACTCCCTTCTGGCTTGCAGAGTTTCTGCTGAAAGATCAGGTGTTACCATTATGGAGATTCCCTTGTATGTTATTTCTTGCTTTTCACTTGCTGATTTTAATATTTTTCTTTGTTTTTTATTTTTGATAGTTTGACTAATATGTGTCTTGGCATGTTTCTCCTTGGATTTATCCTGTATAGGACTCTCTGTGCTTCCTGGACTTGATTGACTACTTCCTTTCCCGTTTTAGGGAAGTTTTCAACTATAATCTCTTCAAATATTTTCTCAGACCCTTTCTTTTTCTCTTCCTCTTCTGAGACCTCTATAATTCAAATGTTGGTATATTTAACGTTGTCCCAGAGGTCTGTGAGGCTGTCCTCAATTCTTTTCATTCTTTTTTCTTCATTCTGCTCCCTGGCAGTTATTTCCACCATTCTGTCTTCCTGGTCACTTATCTATTCTTCTGACTAGTTATTCTGCTATTGATTCCTTCTAGAGTATTTTTAATTTCAGTAATTGTATTGTTCATCACTGTTTGTTTGCTCTTTAGTTCTTCTAGATCCTTGTTAAATGTTTCTTGTATTTTCTACATTCTGTTTCTGAGATTTTGGATCATCTTTACTATCATTACTCTGAATTCTTTTTCAAGTAGGTTGCCTATTTCCTCTTCATTTATTTGGTCTTGTAGGTTTTTACCTGCTCCTTCATCTGTGACATATTTTTTTGCCATCTCAATTTTTTTTTTTTTTTTTTTTTTATGAGTGGGATTGTGTTCCTGTCTTACTGGTTGTTTGGCCTGAGGCTTCCAACACTGGAGTTTGTAGGCTGTTGGGTAGAGC
Organism: Delphinapterus leucas; assembly: GCF_059928025.1. NCBI lineage: Eukaryota > Metazoa > Chordata > Mammalia > Artiodactyla > Monodontidae > Delphinapterus > Delphinapterus leucas. The sequence goes on along the minus strand of NC_143137.1, from coordinate 64,159,114 downwards.
TGTGTCTTGGTGCTAAGATGAGGACCTCCGTGAAGACCTCACTCTGATGAATATTCCCTGGGGTCTGAGATTCTCTGTTAGACCAGTGGTTTGGACTCTGAGCTCTCACTGCAGGAGCTTCGGCCCAATCCCCTGCTCGTGAACCAAGATCCCCAAGCTTTGTGGCACGGAAAACAAAAAAAGAAAGAAAGAAAGAAAAAAAGGAGCAGTACAATATCAAAGAATAAAAATAAATAAGTAAAATTAGATAGGAAAACAATATATTAGGAAAAATAAAACTATAATTGAAACAACTGCAGCAAGGTAAAATAAAACCACAACAAAAATAAAGAAAAAAAATGGGGGGTCAGTGGGGAACAAGCCAAAAGGAGAGAGCAATAATAAAGTGTAAAGAACAAAATAAAATTAGAAAAATAAAAGATTTATTAGGAAAAATAAAAATATAAAAGAATCAAAAACAGTGAATCAACAAGGTAAAACAGAACCTCAATCTAAAAGAGGAAAAAAAAAAAAGCCTTGGCTATGGGGGCAGAGTTTAGATGGGGGTGGAACTTAGGCAGGGGTGGGGTTAGGGTAGGGCGGGACCTAGGCGGGTGGGGTGGTGATGTTTAAGCATGGGGCAGGGCCTCTGCTTATGACCTGTGCGGAAGGCGGGAGGCATCATGTCCAAAGCATGGCCTCTGCAGTGTGGAGTTCCGGAGTTTGGAGGAAGGGCCCTGGGTGAGGGTATGTGGGTGGGGTTTAGGCTCAGCGTGTTGGAGGGGGTCTCCAAGTGTAGAGGTAGGGCCCTGGGTGGGGGTGTAGGGGCGGGGCTTGGGCTCTGCACAGCAGGAGGGAGGCTCCGAGTGCAGAGGATTAGGGCCAGGAGCCCAATAGGCTTCCCCAGTGCCTAAGTGGACAGGGAAAGCACAGGCCCCGTTCCCTTACGTTCTTTTGTGCGCCCCCCCACCGTCTCCCCCGTAGATGCTGGACCCCTAACCATGGGTGGGTCCCTCTGGGTGTAGGAACGCCTTCCCTCCCCCAGCCACCCCTCAGGGGTGCCAGTCCTGGAGGTCCAGCCTTTACTTTTGCTCCCCCTTCCCTCCCTCCCACTCCTTCAGGATCCCCATGGCTGGAGGGGACCTTGGTGGGCAGAGGATCAGGCCCGGAATCTCAACAGGCTCCCGGGGGTCCAAGTGGGCAGGGGAAACCTGGCCATGCTCCCTTTTGATCCTCTGCCCTCCCAGTGGTTCCTCTATTTCCCCCTTCAGGCGTGGGATCTCTTCCCCTCCCCCAGCTGCCCCTCAGGGGCACCAGTCCCGTCCTGCCTCCACTTCTCCCCCCACCGCATGCCCCACGTCCTACCCGGTCGCTGGGGGTGCCTCCCATCCCCTTAGGTGTCCGTGGTCCCCCACCAGTGCTTGGTAGGTGCCCTAGTTGTGCAGAGATGCAATTTCCACGTCCTTCAACCCCAGGGCTTTTTAAGCCTCTTTCTTTCCTTATGACTGGCTGCCATGCTCAGGGAGGCTCAGCGGTGGCTCAAGGCTGTGGGTTTTATTTGTCATAGGGATGTCCTAGTCCTATCCTTCGACATTTTTCATTTTGCTTTAATTACCTATGAGGGGACTTTCATTTATGAATTTATTTGCCCCTTTGTGGCACACTGAGTTTTCCAAAGCTGGCCACAACAATTTCTCCCATTCCATTAGCTTTTCTGCAGTGTGATACCCAGTCTTACGGGCATTCACTCGCTCAACATGGATACCAGTGTTTCATATTGTCCTCTCGTGTGTCATCTAGAGGTTTATTGGGAATGGATGGGATTCATGTCACTTCTTTTGTGAAGTGGAAAAGGGAAAGTTGAAGACTCCTCCCCAGGAGTATTATCTGGTAGGTGAGTTTGAGAAAAAGAATATATAAGGAGGCAAGAATCTGGAAGTGGATTTCCTTAAAATTACCACATGCCAGTACTTATTGCAGGTCTTGATGTACCTCCAAGGGGGTGTGTTCTCCAGCTTGTAGGCTATTGCTCTTTGCAGTGACTACTTTGTGGTGTGATAATTTGAAAACTAGTTTTATAAGATATTACTAGAAGTTAAAATATCAAAATGGGGCTGGGCTCCATAATGGGTAAAAAGTAAGGCATCTCTGATTTAACAGTTTCCTCACTGTGCTTCTCAGAAAGCACTGTGACCCTCTAAGGGGGTATAGGATATAGAATGCAGCAGTCCTCAAACTGATTTGCATGTGAAATCTTGTTTTAAAATGAGAATAGTGTCCTAGTAAGCATACTTTGAAAGCACTGATTGTATTAACTGTCTATTGCTTTGTAACAAATTACCACAAATTTATCTTCGAACAACACACATTTATTATCTGATAGTTTCTGTGGTTCAAGAGTCTGGCTACACTTTGTTTTCCACAAGGCTGCAATTAAGGGTTATCCAGGAATGGGTCTCATCTGACTGTTTGACTGAGAAAGGGTTCATTCCAATCAAGTTGCTGGCAGAATTCATTTCCTTGTCCCTCCCAAGCCTGTACCTCCAGCCCAGCTCATCAAAGGGTAAATGTGATTCGTGGGTCATTATGCACTAAACTAGAAGGAAAAAGACGTTACACAGGTATTGAATAAGTACAGAGAAAGAGGGTTTTGTAGGTAGTGGTTTTCTGTTTTCTTTTTTAAGGGAAACTCACAGCTTCTTTTGTGTTTCATGATATAAGCTATGGACACCAAGAGCTGAGATCTCTCTTTGACATTTCGTCTGTTCAGTGAACTGCAGAAAATGTAAACCTTTACAAGCCAGAGAACTATATCTTCCCTGTGTTTGCTTAGAATACTTAAAGACAAATCTAACTTTTTTGTTCTCAAAGTTTTGGGAATGACATCCCACTTGATTTTATCCTTTTAAAAAATTAATTGGTTCCAATTCTGTGACAGTGTTTTAAATCAACCGTTATTTCCCTAGTTTTGTATTATCTTTCATATTCCAAAGTATGTCATTTCTGTCATCAGGATACCCATTATATAGTGTCCTTGAAAATGTGACTGTTGGGAAAAGTAATTATTATTCCAAAACCACAGTAGCTCTAAAATGAAATTAAATTCTATATAGATTTTTGCTTCCTCTTTTATATTTCATTTTTGCCCCCCTCCCCACCCCGCCCAGAGATTTAGACCTACTTTCCAATTAAACTTTCTTCTCCTATGGACAGCCTCATTTATATTTTTAATCCATTAGTAGTTTGGTTCAGGAGACTTCGCTTTAACTGTGCTCTGGCCATGTTAAGAAGTTTCAGGTCTTGATCAGAGTGTCGACGAGTTGTAGATTCTGGCCTGGGACCTTGCACGTCAACTACCTTCTCTTTCAGGGCCTCTGTAGACAGTCATGTTCTTCCTGCTTTACGTTTTCAACGCCATGTGTAGTTTCTCTGAGCCACTTTGACACTATAACTAGCGTTCATTTTCTTTTCTTACTAGATTATAATACCCTTTAAGCTTTTTTGGAAGTAAAATATTTTAATGAAATTATAAAGGATGCGATAGAGGAGATATCCCATAAATTTGGAACTCTTTGAGGAAAAGAAGTTATTTGATATTTATCATGACCAGAACACTGTCATGTCTACTACTTATTTAATGTTCATGTGGTAGATAACTCTTAGTGACCCTGGTCTGGGAGAAATGACTCCTTCCAATGGTCCTAGCTGTTGCTACGTTTGTAGCCAACCACTCCCTGCCCTCAGCTGATTGGATATAGGAAAACATGTGACTCGAGAACTAAGCCAATCAGATCACTCATTGGACAATTTAGACTTCGTTAGTAGAAATTCCTGGTGTTAGAAGATCAGGGGCCTTAGAACCTATATTGATGAGTAATCAGAAAGAGTTTTTATATATAAGAGAGAAAAGGGAACCAATTTCAGGTAAGAAAAATAGGTGGAAAACTACAGAGAGGAATGCTGCCAATTGGCTACTCTGATTCTTGAAGACTTACAAGTTCGCCGTTCCAGAATGTCTGAGGTTTTCCAGCACTTGGATTCTGTGAGACACCCCTCTACTCCCACATAATATCTCCCTTTACATAAATAGTCTCATGTGGATTTTTATTCTTTACAAACTATATCTAAGAAATTTCACAACCCTGTAAAAAAATTATATTTAAAAATTCGAGCTTTTTTGATTTAAAAATAGTTGACTGAATCCATGTTTCTCTCTGCTGCCTCCCCAAGATCCAGTAAAAATGCAGTAAGGAAATAAAAGTATTTGAAATCACAGGGACAAGGAGAAAAATAAAGTCAAATTTAGAACAATGGAAAGAACATGATGAATGACAACTGTCTTAGCTAGGCAGAAAAGGTGAGGCCCAGGTGCCTGTAAAGGGGGATGGGAATCAGTCCAGTATGTGTCTCAAACCCCATTAAAAACTCAAGAAATGGAACTGCCAGGCGTAAATGGGAGGCTGGAGTGAAGAATGAAGCTGAAAAAAAAAACATGAATAAGGAACAGATGTCTGGGTGAATTCCCCAACCTGCATAGTCAGGTGATTGTTCCTCCAGCTAAAGTAAAACTAGAGACCCCAAAGTAAACCAGAGAGTCTCCAGGTGGAGGGACAGCATGTTCTCCTAAGGACAGAGGGAGGCTCCCTACTGACCTCACGAGGTTGAGTGAGTATACACGTGGTGCCATGAGACTCTCTAGCCCCACGAGAACCCTGGCTCCCCGACCCCGCACACTGTCTCAGGACATACAGTTCCAGGACGGAGGTGATAGCATTCTTCCCAGAGGAAATGGCCAGCCTCACAGAAAAGAATCAGAGGTGGTGACATTTGGAGGATTCTCTCATCAAAACCTCCTGGGGTGGAGCTCACCAGCCTACAATCTGCCCTACGTACATAGTGCCCACTTTTTAAGTATGTGCTTCAGTAAAGGATTTCTAGACATTTGAGGAAAGCCTTCAACGTGAAAAGGGAGAAAAAGGATATTTGGGGTAACAGAGAGGGAAAAAAAACCAATGCACAACAGCCTTGGCTAAATGCAGGTTGGGAGCTATGGGTATCGATGAGGAAGTCTGAATTATCCAGAGTAGGATGTAGAACAGAGGCAGCAACTTCATTAGATGAAAAGGGGAGTTCAGAGACATGAGGTTCGTGAGAGAACGGCCTCAAATGAGGAAAGATAGGTGGCTGAGTCTAACGAGGATGCTACTAGTTCCTGAAAGCAGGACCTAGAAGGATATTGAATGATAGAAAAAGAAAGTCTGATTATTGTAATGGAGGAACAACTGACTGCCTTAGTCATAGCTAGAGAAAGGCAATCAGGGACATTAACAAATGACTTTGCAGACAACCCAATAGAAAAATGGGCCAAAGATTTAAACAGACACTTCAGCAGATTATAGACAGATGGCAAATAGGCACATGAAAAAATGTTCAACATCATCGGTCATTAGGGAATCGCCAATTAAAACCACAATGAGATGCCCACTTGAATGGCTAATGCCAAATCAAAACAAAGCCAAAAATACCAAGTACTGATGAGAATGTGATGTGGAGCAATTGTAGCCATCACTTACTGCTGGTGGGATTGTAAAATGTTACAGTTACTTTGACAGACACTCTGGTAGCACTTATAAAGTTAACTATACACTTACCACATGACCCAGCAATCCCACTCTTAGGCATTTACCCAAATGTCCTCACAAATATCTGTATAAAAATGTTTATAGCAACCGTATTCATAATCGTCAAAACCAAGAAACCACTCAGATATCTCCAGCTAGGGAGTAGATAAGCAAACTGTGGTCCATCCATACAAAGTACTACTCAGCAGTAAAAAGGAATGAAATGATGCATGAAGCCACACGGATGAACTTTTTTTTTTTTTTTAACATTTTATTTATTTATTTTATTATTTATTTTTGGCTGTGTCGGGTCTTTGTTGCTCTGCGCAGGCTTTCCCTAGTTGTGACAAGCGGGGGCTACTCTTCCTTGTGGTGCGCGGGCTTCTCATTGTGTTGGCTTCTCTTGTTGAGGAGCACGGGCTCTAGGCACACGGGCTTCGTTAGTTGTGGCTTGCGGGCTCTAGAGCGTGGGCTCTAGATCGTAGGCTCAGTAGTTGTGGCGCACGGGCCTAGCTGCTCCGCGGCATGTGGGATCTTCCCGGACCCATGTCCCCTGCATTGGCAGGCGGATTCTTAACCACTGAGCCACCAGGGAAGTCCCGGATGAACTATTTGAAGTGAAAGAATCTCCTCTCAGAAAGCTACATACTATATTATTTCATGTATATGATGTGCTGAAAAAGGCAAAACTAAAGGAACAGAAAGCAGAAGAGTGCCTGCCAGAGTCTGGGTGTGGGGAGGAGACATTGACAGTTGGCTATGAAGGGGCACAAGGGAATTTTGGGCTGTGATGGAACTGTTCTCTGACTTAATTGTAGTGGTGGCTACACAAGTGTATGGTTTGTCAAAACACTCAGGACTGTACATTAAAAGTGTGAATTTTACTATACGTACATCATAAGTCTTAAAAATGAAGGCAAAATGAAAGAGGTCTCTGGCTTGAGTGACAATCAGAGAGTGACATTGCTGAGGTTAACAGGAAAGCTTGGCTGGGCAGCAGACAAGCCCAAAAGGAACTAAGCGCAGATTCTGCCTTGGCCAATCGAGTTTGAGGCATCAGAAAATACAGTTAATATGGTCAAGATGGTGGGTTTTTTTTCCTTTTTAATTGCTAACTGGTATTCTGTTATATGAATATACCAGAGTTTATTTATCCATTTGCCAGTTGAGGGACATCTGAGTTGTTTCCACGTTTGGGCATTTATGAATAAAGTCTCTATACGCATGTATGTGGCTACTGAAAGATCTGAGCTAGGGATCTGTGTTCCTCAAATGCAAATCTGATCATGTTATTCCCCTGATTAAAATTCTTCACTGGTTTCTTATTGCCTACAGCAGTGATTCTGTACCGTACATTGGAATCACATGGAGCGCTTTTCAAGCTGCTGAATGCTCAGCCCACCTTGAGAGATTCTGATTCAATTGATCATTGGATAGGGCTCAAATGTCAGTTTTCTTAAAAGCTCCTCATACTATTTTATTATCTTTTAGGCTTAACTCTTTTAAAAAAAAAAGTATTATTGAGATATAATGCACCGACCACAAAATTCATCCATTTAAACTGTACAATTCAATGGTTTTTGGTATATTCTATTATTAATTTTTTAAGTTGAGGCAAAAAAATATGTATATAACATAAAACTTGCCACTTTAAAGTGTGTAACTCAGTGGCATTAGTTACATTCACAATATTGTACAGCCATTACCACTGGTTCCTCATTACCATTTGATATTAATGTATGTCCAATTCTATAGAGCTAAATCCAAGTGCCTTAGCAAAGGCCCAAAGGCTTTCACAGGAAAACGTCATCCTATCTTCCCAGACTCAGCTCCTCTCACTTCCTGCCCTGCATTCTCCTGGATCCAGACACTCTGAGTTGTCTTTAACGTTTGAAAACTCTGCACCTTTGCATACTGCTCTTTCACCTCTCTGAAACACTCTCCCCACTACTATTTCTGATAAAATCCCAGGTCTTCAAAGTCAGACTCAAGTATTATTTTTATGGAGTGCTCTTTCCACCTCTGGGCTTATTTAGCTGTGATCTATATCACCCTTTATCAGCCTCTACTGGAGCACTTAATCATGACAATTTTCTGTGTCCCTTTTTGTCTCCCCAACCAGAACCAGAATCTGTCTCTGTCTCTCTTCCCCCCTCACTCACAGTGAACACTGAAATGGAGACTTTGCAATGTCAACATTAGAGAAGAACTGCCAAGAAGAGCCACCTAACTCATATCACATAGTGACGTGAGTGGGAAGTAAACTTTTGTTGATTTAAGGCATTGAGGTTTCAGGGATTGTTTGGTTCCACAGCATAGCCTAGCCTAGCCTAATAGACTCATGAAGAATTCATTCACCATATTCGTCAGCTGTTCTCTTGTGATATAAGTAAATGGAGTATGTGGAACCCCATGGAAAATAGATCATGGATTGGAGGGGAGGCAGAAGGAGAGCTTGATTTCAGAGGAGTCTAGGAAAAATGTAGGTGTGAAGGAAAGGTCTTGAGCACAGTTGTTCCTCAGGGAAGATAGACCTAGGCTGTGGTGAAGGAAGAAGGAACTCACAGATTGGGTGTGTCTAAGGGCAACGAAGACAAACAGCCTACTAAAGCCTTTTTCATAAGACTATTCCTGACTTACAGAATTAGATACAATCAAGTGTAAAATTTCAAATCTCAAATCAATACTTGCCAAAAAGTCTTAAAAAGAGAACCCTGAACCAATGTTCAGTTGTTAATTCGACTTTTACTGACAAAATACATTTTTGAAGGCATTGCTGAATGCACCAGTTTTGCCCCTTATTAGTATAATCAGAAAGATGTCTTGGTCCAGCAGTGCTCTGGAGGTTGAAACATGTTCTCCTGTATGATTTGCAGCTCTGACTAGATCTGTTTTTCTGCCTAAGGTGCAGAAACGCAAATGTGAACTGTGATGCTGTGTAATTTCTGCTTCTTAGACCATCACCATTATAAAAAATACAAAAACACAAAACAAAATTTTTTTGAATTTCACTAAAACCGTGGACTGACGTGCATGAGGCAAAATACGCTGTTGTCCAATCTTCCATTACCGTATTAACCTATTGATTGTCTCACATTATTAAAAAACAAAACAAAATGTGCATCTGTCATAGAAAAGCATGTAGAAATGAAATGTACCTCAATCAGCAATGAATTGTTTAAAGGAGAGAAACATAAGCTAAAAAGTATTGCAGTCTGGGATCTGTTTTAAGACAATTTGGTGAGAGAGAGGAAAAAGTACATAGATAAAGCAGACGTGGCAAAATCTTAATAATTGTTGAATCTCAGTTATGAGTACATGGGGATTCATTGTACTCTGCTCTCCACTCTCTTGCATATATATGCAATTGTTGATGATAATAAATGATACAGGGATCATAAACTTACAGATAAAATACTTTCAAACATTTGCACAAATTTAAGGGTACAACTTAAATGATTAGTTTCCTTAATCATAGAATTTTATCATATAATGTCAAAAAATAATGATATTTTGCAAATAGTAGGATTGATTCTTCAGAGCTCTTCCATATGTGTTATTTCATGATGGTACCTAAAATGACATATTTCTACAGTGGTTATTACCTCTTTCTGATACTGTTTAATAAGTTGCCTTTCTCATTGCCCTGAAATCTGAATATCCTGCAAGAGTTCATCTATCTTTAAAAGCAACAATAATCTTTTATCACATTTAGAATTAGACTCAGTGTTAAAAATGATAATGGTTGGAAGTGCATGCATCAGGGCAATCCACATTTTCTGCTCCTTATGTATCAAAAGTAAGGGTATCATATTCAGACTTATACACACAACATCTGATTCAATTATCTCTTGTTTCCTGGAAACCATATCTATTGACTGTGGCTTGAAACATGGATATGAAAATAGCAGTTTTTTTACTCCATTGACAGTATCGATAAAGGTAGAGTATATCTTTTATTCTAGAGTGAGATATTTAGCATGCCATAGGTGTAAATGACAGACATAAACTAAGAGACAAAAGTGAACCTTTCAAACGTTAATGTGATGTTGGCTGTGTTATGATGAGCCTAATGATATCAAGTGCACAGAACATATAGGTGTCATGCTGAGAAACCAATGATCTAGCTCTCATCTTGACTGCAGGCAAAGAATTATCTCATTAAAGCCATAAATTTCATGAGTCTGTTCCTAAATTTAAAACCCTTAAGGAAAATGGCTTTCATGGTTCAACAGTTTTAAATGGTTGTACTTAGTTGGCTTTGTAAAAAGGAAATGAATCGTTTTTTTTAAACAAATCAGAATTATGCCATAGTTGCATGTGTTTTCATGCGGTTGCTGTTAGCACTTAACTTCCTCTCTAGATAACAAAACCCCAGACTCCACATTGAATTCACCATGGGGAGACAATTATTACTTGCTATGATTGTTCAGGATAGTCTGGGACGGTGATGAAATTTGCTCATTCATGGCTGTATAAAAACTGTTTTCTTGAGGTAATGTGAAAAGGAGAGGGTTTCTAATCAACCTTCACTATTCAGAGTAAACATTATTTAGCCTACTCTTAGGAGGAGTAAGTTGCTCCAGTTTCATGCGGTGCTAGCACCCAACCAATAGAAATGTGTGCAGGCCTCAGGGATCCAAGGCATTGGAAAATGTCAAAGCAATTAACTGAACTTATTTCTTCTTTCTCAGTGGATTTTGGAATAAATCTTACATAGCCATGGGGGAGATGCACTTATAGGAAATATTTTCCGTGTTTTGTTTTGTACACGTCCAACTTAAAGAGCAACAATTGGTTGCATCTGGGAAAAACAAGACAAAGTACAAGAGAGTACAGATATTTCAAATGCCTCCAAATGTTTAATCTTAGAGGAGAGTCTTAGTGATTGTTTTACAGAAAGAATATATACATACGAAAGAATATATACCTACACACAATAAGAATATAATTATTGCTTTCCAAAAAATATTAGAGAAGCAAAACTACCTAGACTCACTTCATTTCATCTGGATGATCAGAAAGTTACAAATGAGAAATATTATACCTTGGAAAGAGCATGTCTTAATTGATGTGTGTGGAAATAAAACTCAAAGAAGTTCATAGACAGTTGAAACTCAAAGCAGTTTATAGTCATTTAAAGTTGGAGGGCTTCCCTGGTGGCACAGTGGTTGAGAGTCCGCCTGCCGATGCAGGAGACACGGGTTTGTGCCCCGGTCCGGGAAGATCCCACATGCCGCGGAGCGGCTGGGTCCGTGAGCCATGGCCGCTGAGCCTGCGCGTCCGGAGCCTGTGCTCCGCAACAGGAGAGGCCACAACAGTGAGAGGCCCGCGTACCGCAAACAAACAAACAAACAAAAAACTGTGATGTAAAGTTGGAGCAACTGGGCATACATCTTGCTTTCCCTCTCAGTCAAGCTTTCTAATCCCAATGGAAATGGATAGAATTATCCAGAAGATAAAGTTAAGGTTTAAATATTTTAAATTGTGTTTCAGTGTATTTTCAAGTGCAAAGTCATTCAAAAAATCATTAAAACAGAACATGAAATCATTAAAAATCTTTACATTAAATGTTTTCAAGAAGGCATCACACTATTTTTTGAATGTTGAATTTTTTTTTTTTTTTTTTTTTTTTTGCGGTAGAGGGGCCTCTCACTGTTGTGGCCTCTCCCGTTGCGGAGCACAGGCTCGGGACGCGGAGGTTCAGCGGCCATGGCTCACGGGCCCAGCCGCTCCACGGCATGTGGGATCTTCCCAGACCAGGGCATGAACCCGTGTCCCCTGCATCGGCAGGCGGACTTTCCACCACTGTGCCACCAGGGAAGCCCCTGAATGTTGAATTTTTACAATTTTTTGTATGTTGTTTAATTTCTTTTTAAACTTTCATTAGCATCATTTGTAGATAGTTATTACTTTTAAAGTGTTGTTACAAACACTATTGTAGAACACCCTAACACCGTACACAAAACTAAACTCAAAATGGATTAAAGACCTAAATGTAAGGCCAGACACTATCAAACTCTTAGAGGAAAGCATAGGCAGAACACTCTATGACATAAATCACAGCAAGATCCTTTTTGACCCACCTCCTAGAGAAATGGAAATAAAAACAAAAATAAACAAATGGGACCTAATGAAACTTCAAAGCTTTTGCACAGCAAAGGAAACGATAAACAAGACCAAAAGACAACCCTCAGAATGAGAGAAAATATTTGCAAATGAAGCAACTGACAAAGGATCCATCTCCAAAATTTACAAGCAGCTCATGCAGCTCAATAACAAAAAATCAAACAACCCAATCCAAAAATGGGCAGAAGACCTAAACAGACATTTCTCCAAAGAAGATCTACAGACTGCCAACAAACACATGAAAGAATGCTCAGCATCATTAATCATTAGAGAAATGCAAATCAAAACTACAATGAGGTATCATCTCACACCTGTCAGAATGGCCATCATCAAAAAATCTAGAATCAATAAATGCTGGAGAGGGTGTGGAGAAAAGGGAACACTCTTGCACTGTTGGTGGGAATGTAAATTGATACAGCCACTATGGAGAACAGTATGGAGGTTCCTTAAAAAACTAAAAATAGAACTACCATATGACCCAGCAATCCCACTACTGGGCATATACCCTGAGAAAACCATAATTCAAAAAGAGTCATGTACCAAAATGTTCATTGCAGCTCTATTTACAATAGCCAGGACATGGAAGCAACCTAAGTGTCCATCATTAGATGAATGGATAAAGAAGATGTGGCACACATATACAATGAAATATTACTCAGCCATAAAAAGAAACGAAATTGAGTTATTTGTAGTGAGATGGATGGACCTAGAGTCTGTCATACAGAGTGAAGTAAGTCAGAAAGAGAAAGACAAATACCGTAGGCTAACACACATATATGGAATTTAAGAAAAAAAAATGTCATGAAGAACCTAGGGGCAAGACGGGAATAAAGACACAGACCTACTAGAGAAGGGACTTGAGGATATGGGGGGGGAAGGGTAAGCTGTGACAAAGAGAGTGGCATGGACATATATACACTACCAAACATAAAATAGATAGCTAGTGGGAAGCAGCCGCGTAGCACAGGGAGATCAGCTCGGTGCTTTGTGACCACCTACAGCGGTGGGATAGGGAGGGTGGGATAGGGAGGGTGGGAGGGAGGGAGACGCAAGAGGGAAGAGATATGGGAACATGTGTATATGTATAACTGATTCACTTTGTTATAAAGCAGAAACTAACATACCATTGTAAAGCAGTAATACTCCAATAAAGTTGTAAAAAAAAAATGACCATTATGAAGCACAACTTCTACTTAAAAGAAAAAATATTGCCTCCAGTTTTTGGCTATTAAGAATATTATGAATAAAGTTGTTTAAAATATTCATATATAAATCTTTTTGTGGGCATATCTTTTCATTGCTCGTGTGTAAAAATCTATAGCAGAGTAACTGGGTCATATATTAAGGGCATGTTTAACTTCATGTGAAACTTCCAAACTTTTTTCCAAAGTGGTGTACCATTTTACACTTGGACCAGCAATCACGTGGACAAGATGACAATTCCCTTGGCTGTTAGTCTGCTTCTTTCCATCACTGCTTTCTTAATAGGCTCATGAATAAAATGGACATTCTGGAGGGATGAAGGCTGTGTATAGAAAATAATATAAGTGTTTACTCTTGATTTGGTTACCATTGCTGAATGCCTAACTTGCCAGCAGTAGCAACCTATCCCTAACCTTTTATGTAATACCTCCATTAGAGTTCTATTGGTGCATAAAAATTACCACAAAAATTTACAGCTTATAACAACACAATTATTATTTCTGAGTTTCTATGGGCCATGAGCCTGATACGGCTTAGCTGAGTTCTTTGTATGAATTCCAGTTGTGTTATAACCTCACCAACATTTCATTATCTGAGTTTAAATGATCACCTATGACTGTCCAGTAGAAATACAATGGAATTTACACATCAGAGTTTCCTAGGAACCACATTAAAAAAGTGAAAATAGTTGAAGTTTCTTTTAGTAATATATTTTATTTAACCAAATCTATCCAAATATTACCATTTAAGCCTGTAATCAAAAGTTAAGATATTTTACATTCTTTTTTCATACTAAGTCACCAAAATTGGTTATGTATTTTATTCTTACAGCACATCTCAATTCAGACTGGTTGTATTTCAAGTGCTTAATAGCCACATGTGGCTAGTTGCTGCTGTATTGGACAACACAGACATTTCCATGGGTATACAGTAGTCACTCACTGTGGTTTTAACTTGTATTTTTTCCTGATAACTAAATGATGTCGAGCATGTTTTCATACACTTATTGGCCATTTGTAAATCTTCTTTTGTATAATGTCTGTTCAAATGTCCAGCAACAGGTGGTATATTCACACAATGGTGACTCACAAATTGTGGTATATTCATACAATGAAAAAGTACTCAGTAATAAAAAGGAATAAACTATTGATTCATTAAATAACCTGGATGAATCTCAAAATATTATGTTGAGTGAAGAAAGCCAGGCACAAAAGAATACATATGAAATGATTCCATTTGCATGAAATTTTAAAACAGGCAAACTAATCAAGAAAAATAAAGCAAATCCACTGCTATAGTAGAGGTGTGTGAATGATTGTAAAACTGCAAGAGAACTTTCTGGAGTGATGGAAATGCTTTATATCTTGAAATGCTATAAATGTACCTATGTAGATATGTACACTTATCAAACTTTATTGAACTGCTAATTCAAAATAGGTGCATGTTGTTGTATGTAAATTATACTCCAATAAAACTGATTTAAAGAGTAAAAGCAACATATGTTAGTACCTGCTATGCAATTTCCAGGCCCAGTGCAAAGTAAAACTGTGGGATCCCTTATTCAAAAAGTATTAATTTTAAGACAGTGACAGCAGAGGGAGTTTATTATGATTCCCCGGTGATAGAGAGTGCATGGCATATAGTAGGTTCCAATACAATTTTGTTGGATGAATTTAAGAACGTGGGCATTTTAGTGCACAGCAACTTCCTTTCAAGGACAGCATTAACACCTCTTCCTACTTCTGCTGTGTGTTCCACAGACCTGAGGAGAGAGTAGAATTCTGTATAGTTTTTTTTTTTTTAAATGATGTACGTAAGTATGATAGAGACAAATACTGATTAAAAGTTGTTTTACTTTTAAATTCTTTGAAAATGTGAAGAAGTATAGCTCAATAACTAACATGAAGAAAATACAATTCAGTTGAGTGGGTGGAAATTATACAGGCATCATGAAGTATAAAGAAGTTTCATCTTTCAGGTATTCTATATTGTTACAGGCTGACTTAGCTGTAACTAACTAAGCTAGTTACTTAGCTAACTTACGCAGTATGGGTCAGGAAACAAGCTAAGTAATGGGGATGTGGAGATAAAACACGTATATATAACTGTGTAGTGGTTTGTCTTCTTTAGAAATCAATTGTTAGATCATATTCTAATTGTTAATGTTTCTAAGGATCCTAAATATATATAATCCACATTGCCATAAACATTTCATTGGGACTTCACTCTAGTGTTCCTTAACATAACTGGAATTGTTATAACAGGCATTTGGACTTATTTAAATAAGTTATGGACTGAATGTGCCCCTCCCACCATCCCCACCTCTGCCAATTCTCACATGTTGAAGCTCTGGTTCCCAGTATGGCTGTATTTGGAGTAAGGAAGTACTTAAGGTTAAATGAGGTCATGAAGTTGGGAGTCCTGATCCGATAGGATTAGTGTCTTTATAAAAAGAGACCAGAGAGCTCACCTGCCCTCTTTCTATGTGTACTCACCTAGGAAAGACCACGTGAGGATGAAGCAAGGCCACCATCTGCAAGCCAGGAAGAGAGTCCTCACCAGAACCCAGAAACTGCTGAATCCTGATCTGGGACTTCCAGCCTCCAGAACTGTGAAAAAATAGATTTCTGCTTTTGAAGCCAAGCAGCCTGAGGTATGTTGTTATGGCAACCTGAGCTAATACAATATGTTATATTCTATAAAAAAACTACATAATATGCAAAATTTGATTCAAAAAAAGTAACAGCTTAGTCATATAATGTGGGCAATCTTTTAGCATTATAACAAGATTTATGTGTATATACTTAGACATAAGTGTATAAACCCTAAAAATTTGATAAATTCATACGGCAGATTTTCCCTAAAGGAAATTTAAAGTGATTTACTTTATTATTCATTGTCCATAAGCCAAGGGATACATAAATATTTTAAAATATTTCTAAAAAGGAAAACTAGAGTTTTAAATGATTAAAGGTATCACAAATATAAATATTTAAAATGCCTGTTGGGTGGCTGAGTGTCCCTCTTCTCATACTCAGCAACTTATTTTAGAAATGAAAGTATTAAGAGATGAGATGACAGCACACTAGTAACTAAATCAACAGTCTACTGAAAAATATGGCCAAAAAGCTACTGCAAAATTGTAGAGAAGCAGTAAGATGCTTTTACACTTGTTCCATCGTAACTCAACGTAGAAAAGATAAAGCAGGATTTTCATGTTTTAGGGGAGCTGGAATAGTAGTTAATTACTTCACTTAAGCCAAAGTTTTCAAATTAAGCATGGCTAAGAATTTAGGGAAGAAAAATAATTAAAGGGGAGGTAGCAGGTGGTAAATAAGGTGCTAACAAGAAAGACTATGTTTTTGGGGAAGATAGTGAATTGAAAGAGGTATGACATAGGTAGTTCACAATAATTAAATGTGATATTCTGGGGTGAGACTGCCTGGGTTTGAAGTTTTGCTCTGCCAATTACACGCTCCATAACCTTGGTTAATTTATTTTCCCTAAGTCTCAGATTGATCATTGGTAACGCGAAGAAAAGTAATAACTATCTTATATGTTAATAGGGATGATTAGTGGTATAAAGCATACTGTTTAGCACAGTACCTACGACATAGTATATGTAATAGATTTTAATGATAATATGAATCATGTATTATTGTTTCTTTTCAAATGTGACACCGTTAATGTAACTCCAATCTAAGTGAATATGGGTATTCTGAAATAGAGTAATATCTATTCCAAAAAATAGGAAAAAAATGGGAAAAAGTCAAATTAATCTTTGTATTTGCTTATTGCACAGGCCCTCCTCAGACTCTGACATGCCTACTCAGGCTTTTCTTTGGCTCAGACTCTGCTTCAAAATTCATCCAGGGAGTCTAATCTGTGGGATATAGCTGTTTTCCTGATATCCATAGTTACATTATTTGAGGCTATACATCAATGAATTTTCTATCTTGCCTACTTGCAGTTTTCCCCATTTCAGCCTACTGTATCATAGCTGCCAGCCTGTCCCACTGTCACACCTTTACTGAGCTCCTCAGATGCTTGTGATAAAACTATGGCTCCAGGCTAAGTATACAGATTTCATTCTCACAGGGAAGAAGTGTATGCTGGCATTCTCTTATAAGCCTTCCAAAGTTCTGCTTCTCATTTTAAGAAACTCTGCTTCTCATTTTAAGAAACTCTGCTTTAAATAACCAAAGACATCTGCCAAAAACATTGGCAGAAATCAGAAAATGGTATTTAATCTTGTGGCAGTAGTTGGTTTTCAGTGTTTTCACATGCAAGCATTTCCTGTTCATTTTTGAACTATGTTGGACTTTCTTTATGTTAGTTGGAATTCTGTTAAGGTCCTTGAAGAAGACAACAGAGGCTTGTAAGGAGAAAAGACTTTCAGTTTGTTTTTCTTTTTAAGTCATCCACATGTGTTAACACTTGGGTTACAGATAAAATTGTCTCTTATTCTCAAATTTCAGTAAAGAATTTAAAAAAATATTTTAACGGTCTAACTTTTATATAAAAGTTTAAATCGCTCTTAAAAAATACAAATTCCAAACGCACGTTCCTATTTCATTTTCAATGACTTTATTGAGAACATTTTGCAAATTAGATTTACAATTTAACATTTTACAATTAGAAATTTCATCTGCTACTACATAAGTTGCAAACTTTTCAAAACACTACAGAAAATCCTTTATTTCTTTGGATTTTTCTGTTCCATGTTGAGCTCCTGAGATGTATTTTTTCTTTCAGCTTCATTTTCATCTTCCTGTGAAATAAATTTTAGAAAACATTAAAATATAAACTTCAGGGCATTTTATCACCTATACTTAATACACTTTAACTTCATTTCTCTGAAGAATTAACTATCATGACTCCAGTAATCGTAGGGGAAAGGCTATAAACAAAATGGCACAATTATGCAACATTTAAACATTAACATTCTCAGTGGGTGCTGTTTTATACTACACATTGACTAAAAATTTCTGTATGTTTTTAAAAACAACTTATTTTATCAATGACTTAAGAATTACTTTTGAAAGCACCTGCTACTAAAAAGTGTCCTTTTTAGGGGGTCAATCAGATATTTTTACTTCACTATTTGATAAAAAACAGTAAATTTAACTTCTGAGACATTTTATGTACCCAGCATGGCATTTTGGTCTCATCCAGCATACTTTCTTGACAGGTCTGCCAATTTTCCAATTACTTGTGCCACCATGTTATCTGAAGATCAGTCAGTTCTAAAATAGGAAACTCTAAAATGGGCACGTGAGGCGACAGAAGGCTTACATTCTACAGTTTCGATTCTAAGTGGTGGCCTCATAATTCATAGCAGGTTCCTGTGGAACATGGTGAATAAATAAAGTGACATCATAATGTCTGCTTCCATAGGAATGAAGTGTATCTTGTGTTCAATATTAAATGGTGACCTCCAAAGTATAAATAATGAGAATCTGGAAAAATACTTCATCTTACATTTTATAACCCATCTCATCATATATGTTCCTTCAACAACACGTAAGTACAAAGCAGTCTTGCTTTCCTAATATTTCTGATAGGCCTGCCATTTTTATTAATGGAAGTAAAAAACACTGTCTAACTCTTTACTGAGTTAATTAAAGTATGAGTAGCTTAATTTCTTAAGTATCTCTGTACAGCAGTAATAACATCAATATCACTACACATCACCCTGCATCTCTGTATAAAAACCAAATTCAGTTAAATAATTATTAAGCTTTGCTAACAATTAAATAATTATTAAGTAAACTGACTCTATTAAGTAAATGCAAATCAAGGTATATGTATATATAACAAATATATATTTGTTATATATATGTTAATGTTATATGTATAACATATATATTTATATATAGTTTATACATAACATATATATGTTAAGTGTCATATATATATATATATATATATTTGTTTTCCACGAAAGACCACACCCTTGCCCATAAACATTGAGGTGGAGAAAGCTTCCTTTATATACATTGTCTCTAAATTTCAACAGCACCTGTGATTTAGCCTTTGTCAACACCAGGAAAGCAGAGAAATTATCAATATTATCAATCAACCTGAATCATTACAGATATGTTGGCTGCAAGGAATGGGGTTTCTGACTATCGATTTTGGCAATGTAATTTTAATATATTTATCTAAGCATAATAGCCACTGTGTGCTGTTTTTTTCCAATTTGTCTCTACTGAATAGAGATATTATGTTCAATTGACTCTTGAAAATCTATTAATGAACAGGTAGTTTCCACTTTAAGAGTCTAAGATAAGAGTCTCTAGAGATTACACTTTAATTACAACCCAATAAAAAGCAAATCCTATTCCACACTTTCCACTGTCGTCTTCTGTCAGTGAAACACTGACAGAAAGTGTTAAAACAGCAGGTAAAGGTGGCAAGAAATTTTTGTTAGGTAGCACTGAATTTGTTTATATGTTGTTCAAGGCAGGGCTTTATCTTCTTTATCTTATATTCCTACCACCTAACAGGGCACATTTAGTGTATGGGGGGGGGGTCCAATAAATGTTTCCTGAACTATGAAACAGTGGAATAAAAGATGAGTAAAAGAGAGGTCTGTAATTTGGAAAAGCATAATATCCTTCCTTATCCAGTAGTTACACTTCTGAATTTACTAAAACATTATTGAAAACAGAAATAAGCAAAAATATCTGAAACATCATAAGCCAAAATCACTGTTATCAAATTCATATTTTTTAATTTTTGAAAAAAAGTGGAGGCTTTATCACGTGGACAGTCTGCTAAGTTCCCACAGCAATATGACTTACTGGTTTAACAAGCTTGGTTACCCTGATGATCCTGAGGACTAGGAAATATCTGTAATATTTACTTTCATAATTAACTAACGTTCTTCATATAATGTCAGTCTTTTTGTTGTTGAATTTTTCTTAGTAATAAAGTATAGTTAATAAATGCATGCCTAATACTGCCTCCTGTTCAGGACAGGTACAAAAGTTTCTTTATGCAGAGAAAATGTCTTAAAATATCTTGCCTTTCTTTGCCTTTAAACTATTTGTGTAAGTTAACAAGATAAAATCTCTTTCTTCCTCTGTATAAGAATAGCTGTGATCTGGATACAGAAAAGGATTATGGAGGGGCAGAGAAGGCATTTAATCCACTGCTAGAGTCCAACACATCGTAATTGCTACGGTATAATATCATCAAAATAATAACAGCCAAAGACTTTAATCATTGTAAATAAAACATTGGAATTAGATATAATAAAGCTCCAGAAAGGATTTTAGAAGTTGCTTTGTTTTTTTTGGGAGTGCTAATTTGTGTTTCTAAGTTTACGCATCAATTTTTTTTTAACATCTTTATTGGAGTATAATTGCTTTACAATGGTGTGTTAGTTTCTGCTTTATAACAAAGTGAATCGGCTACACATATACATATATCCCCATATCCACTCCCTCTTGCGTCTCCCTCCCACCCTCCCTATCCCACCCCTCTAGGTGGTCACAAAGCACCGAGCTGATCTCCCTGTGCTATGCGGCTGCTTCCCACTAGCTATCTATATAACATTTGGTAGTGTATATATGTCCATGTCACTCTCTCACTTCGTCCCAGCCTACCCTTCCCCATCCCCGTGTCCTCAAGCCCATTCTCTATAGACATCAATTTTTATAAGAACTTTATAACAGTTCAAGATTAATACAATCATTAAAATAGCTCAGGCAGCAAATCAGATATCATTCACAAGTGAATGCATAATGAATGAAACTGCAAAGAAAGGAAGTTTTTTTACCAAAGTATTTCTTCACTACTGGATACTAAAGGCAGGCAAATTTTTCTTCTGATAGATGGTAGGTTCTTGTCACTCTTTGCTGAGATAAGACATCTGTTTTTTTCCCAGTGAAAGAAGACCCTTGCTACACGGATCATTTTCTTAGTGACAGCCCTGACAAGTTTGACATTTGTTTCAAGTGTTCTGAAGCAGCCAACAAGAAAATGTACCCTTTGGGGCTGCTGGAAAGCAGACAGGTTTACCGCTTAATGTTTAAGCTTGTTAATTTATACTCCAGAAAACATGTTGATTATAGCAACCTTGCAGATCTGCTAGTTACATGTGGAATTTCAGGAATACGCACATAACAATAACGCTCATAATGCCACACAGTTAAATGTGGTTCCTCGGCCTTCCTGCTCTTTGGACACTGACAGCATTGTTGTAGTGAGGAGAATGAAAATTTCTAAGCACACATGGACCATGTAATTATGGGCTAATGCTCCAGGTGGCAACATGAGACTAAAAGAGTTATTATAACAGAGAAGTAAGTGAAAATACTGCCATTTTTATCTAAACTAGATTCCTTTTACCACCAAGTAAAACCCACAGAGTCTGTTTAAATCCTACTCAGCTTGCAGCATCAATCTGGGAGAGAAGGCCCTCTACTTTTCCTTATTTACAAATTTGACTCATAACAGTTCAAAGAATTGATGTCAATTTAATAAAACCTATCCACTCCTGCTTTTCCCTTCTCTTGAGGTAACCGACTCCAAACAAAGAGCAATTATTTTAGCAGCTGGAATTTCCACTGCTCAGGCAATATTTGGACTCAAATTAGTCTATGAATACAGCTGACTCTGTATTTACCCTACAGACTGTCAAGTTTTAAATTATTTCTTTTAAAGGTTGGATTATACAAAGGGACACACTTTCCCCATTATTTCATTATATCTTTAAAGATGACTTTATGAGTACCTTTAGAGTGGAGAAATCTGTCAAACACTACCTTAACCAAATGATGAAGGTTAACATTACCAGTAATACATATTAACATTAACTCTTTGGTAAGATGCACTAAAAAGGGCACATTAATTCTGGTCTGTGGTATCCTTCCCAATAATGCATGAACCTAAATCTAGTAAGGAGAAAACATCAGATAAACACTCTATAAAATAACTGAACAGTAGAAGATAATAACACTACAGGAAGCTGGATGAAGGGCAAATGGGAATTATCTGTGCTGTTTTTGCAACTTTTTGTAAGTTTAAAATTATTTCAAAAAGATTTAAAAAAACAAAATAGAAATGACTACTTAATGAAAGTTTTCTAAATTCAAAGTAAGTGTGATTGTATGCACAAAGAGTTTATGTGGAAGGAAATTCAAGGTAACTGTTGCCTCTACATTAAAAATACACAGCTAAAATAAACTGTTTGCTTTCCATTTTTCTATTTAAAATTCCTTAAGTACCTCAAATGTTTATAATGGTGATGCTATTAATTTTTATTTTCTTGTCTGTGCTTCCATGCATTTATCTTACATTTCTACTCTGAGCACAGATCACTTTCACAATTAGAAAACATAAGCTTTATTTCCAGAAATAAGTAAGCATAATGGGAGTCTGTTTTCAAAGAGAATGATGTCAGTTGTTTTTACTTTACAGAATTTGCTATTCACAGCAGATAGAGACACATGGTGGTACAAACAGTAAAATAAAGTGAGAAGGTACAACTAAGTACTAACTTAAAATATTTCTATTATAATATTTTCTTTAGATCTTAAATATTCCTTTAATCAGAGAAAAGTTACTGTAATTGGATTCAAATTAATAGTTGAAATTATCTGTATGCTTTGATAATGGTCCTTTTAAAACTGTAGTATATACACAGCTTTTGGTGAAAAACATGAAGACACACTTAACCTGTTCTGTTAGTTGTAGACTAAGTATAGAAAAGTAATATATAATATATTGTTCTGATCTGAGGTCAAAAACTACACTCTTTTATTCATTTAAAACATATACCAGAGGGACTTCCCTGGTGACACAGCGGTTAGGAATCCGCCTGCCAACACAGGGGACACGGGTTCGAGCCCTGGTCCAGGAAGATCCCACATGCCGCGAAGCAACTAAGCCCGTGCGCCACAACTCGAGCCTGTGCTCTAGAGCTGGCGAGCCACAACTACTGAGCCTGCGTGCTGCAACTACTGAAGCCTGCATGCCTAGAGCCTGTGCTCCACAACAAGAGAAGCCACCGCAATGAGAAGCACGCATACCGCAATGAAGAGTAGCTCCCGCTCGCTGCAACTAGAGAAAGCCCATGTACAGCAACAAAGACCCAACGCAGCCAAAAATAAAATAAACTTAAAAAAAAAAAGTATACCAGATATAACTCTCAACGGCATTTAAGATTGTGCTTTTAATAAAGAAAATATGCTAGTGCTGCACAATAAGGAAAAAATTTTTCTTAATTACTGGAAAAATACGATAATGAAAATGTTTTAGGCAAAAATGAGCATGTTGCATGCTTCAGACTAAAATTAATTAGAGTTTTTAACATTTTACAATTCCACTCTAATTTTTTAAATGGGGCATTTACTTCATAGTAATAAACACTCGGATCATTAAGTAAAGTGCAAAATGTGTGTGATGTGCTACATTTAACAACCTTTGGCCCTTTTTTCTGTACTTCTGTATTCAGTTTTCCAATGCATTGAATAAGCAATTGAAGACCACAATTAAATTTCCTGATGTTGCATATTTGAGATTCTTATTTCACTTAATACAAAAGGCAATTAATCTACCATTTTACAACTGAATCTCAACTTCAGTGGGCCATGAGAGATGCTGAAATGAACTTACAAGAAATGCTTAATTAAATTCACAGTAAAAAGCATAAGAGGTTCTTATGACAGAAGTTGCATATTTAATTAGAAAGTCTAGGACTTCCCTGGTGGCGCAGTGGTTAAGAATCCACCTGCCAATGCAGGGGACAAGGGTTCAAGGGTTGATCCCACAAGAGCAACTAAGCTCGTGCGCCACAACTACTGAGCCTGCGCTCTGGAGCCTGCGAGCCACAACTACTGAGCCCACGTGCCACAACTACTGAAGCCTGCGCTCCTAGAGCCTGTGCTCCACAACAAGAGAAGCCACTGCAATGAGAAGCCTGAGTACCTCAACGAATAGTAGTCCCTGCTCGCCGCAACTAGAGAAAGCCCGCGTGCAGCAATGAAGACCCAACACAGCCAAAAATAAATAAAATAGATACATTAAAAAAAAAAAGTCTAGGGCTACTGTAAAATTAAAGTAACCTGGGATGTTCTTAGTAAACCTAGCTCAAACACGTAAGTCGTTAAACAAAATGGAGCTATTTTGTAAATTTCTACCTTTTTTCTCTACTTAGTGACTCAAAAGATAGTTAATCAAAGAAATATCCCATTACCTAATATTACAGAATCATGGCCTTTTATTTTAATAGCAAGTAGATAGATAAAAGGACAGTAATAAATTTCTAATTTCATGTATGAGTATATACGAATAATTCTATTTCATTTGTTGAGCAATCACTTATCTCTCAATTTGTGATTCTGGAGCAGATCTAGTAAAGTAGGTTTGCTTTTCTAAGTCTTTAGTTCCTCCTGTTACTTTTTACTTCTTTGTGGTGGCTTTTGGTGGCATGGAAATGGGACAGTTAAAAATAAGACTTTGGATTTCCCATGTATGATTTCAGATCAAGAGAGAATCTCTATGACCTGGGAAGGAAGGCCCTAAGGATTGGTACAGTCATCTAGGGAGGGCATATTTATAGGAAAGGAAAGGAAGAACAGTGAGTGGAAGGTAAGAGTCTGGCAAAATAGGATTAGAAAAAAGAAAATGAATGATGGATGATAAGTGTGAGTTAGATTAGACACTTAATGAGCATAAACCTAATTCTATAAGCTTATCTTCTCATAAACATGAAGAAAAGCGTAACTTTCATAATATGAATTTTTAGGTATTTAAGATACGTTTAAAATATGGTGCTAACCTGCTGGGGCTAAGAATACCATCACACTCTTTTCTTCTCTGACAGATGAGTTCCTGTATAAGGCTTATGTTTGATAACCCCTGTGGAACTTATGATCTTAAAGATAAAAATATTTTCCTTCTCTGGCAGACTATCTAATATCTAGGAAATAAGCATAGAAGTGTATGCTGGAAATGAACATTAGAGGCCCCTAACTTTCCTTCATATGTAACACTTTGGTTTAAAAGATATTACCTGCTTTTGATGAAATGTACAGTGTGGGGAATATAGTCAATAACTATGTAATATCTTTGTATGCTAACATACATAACCAGGCTTATCATGGTGATCACCTTGAAATACATAGAAATACTGAATGTTATGCAACAGGAACTAACAGTATTGGATGTCAATTAAATTTCAAAAACAAACTCATAGAAAAAGAGATCAGATTTGGGTTAGGGGGTGGGGTGAGGAGAAAATGGGGAGGAAACTGGATGAAGGTAGTCAAAAGGTACAAACTTCTACTTATAAGATAAATAAGCACTAGGGATGTAATGTACAACATGATAACTATAATTAACACTATGTTATATATGCAAGCTGTTAAGAGAGTAAACCATAAGAGTTCTCACCACAAGAAAAAATTTTTTTTCTATGTCTTTAATTTTGTGTGTATATGAGATAGATGTTCACTTAAACTTGTGATAATTACTTCACGATGTATATAAATCAAATCATTTTGCTGTATACCTTAAACATATAGATGCTGTATGTCAATTATATCTCAATTAAACTGGAAGAAAAAATGCTACCTGCTTTTGAAGTTGGTGGGTAGTCAGTACTGACTCTAGAGAAAAATAAAACAAATAAAATCCCTCAAATTCTATAAGGGGGCAATATAAGTATATTTTCAAATGAGAATAGCACAAGTCCAATGTATATGAATTAAAAGATTATGGTATATTAAGAAATAACATTTAAAGAGGCTCTTTAGAAAATATTTTTGCATAAATCATCTATTATTCACTAAATGTAACATTTCAAAAATCCTAAATGTACTAATATTTGAAGACAATACATATGAACCTCTACTTTTCCCACAGGTACTCAAGGAGAAGAGACATTTCTAAATTTATGTTGTTTTATTTTTTGTTCTAAACATACACATACAGGTTTAAATTCCCAGGAGTTAAAAAAATTCCATCAAGCAAAAATAAAGTCTAAAAATGTTTAAGATATGCAAGCTCACCAGTCAAATTATAGTTCCATAGCTAAGAAATTTCTAGGTTGTATAAAAATCAGTGATTGGCTCATTAAAATTTCCAGTCATACATGCACTGTTTTATGACTAGAAATTATTCAGCAATAACTGAGTTCATTATACAAGCTGGAAAATACTTATAGGTAGCATATTTTATTTATTTATTAATATAAGCAATAGCCATTGATGCTGGAACTGGCCATTGTGGAAGAAGTGCCCTCTTCAATAGGATGTGATAGCATTTTGTTTATCCTTCACAATACAATGAGGAGTTTAATGGAACATAGATTTAAAAGGCATTTTATATATATTAAAAGAATTTGGGTGAAGGAGATCAAGATGGCAGAGTAGAGGGATATGGAGCTCACCTCCTCTAACAAATACATCAAAAATACACCTACATGTGGAATAATTCTCATAGAATACGTACTGCAAAGCTTGTAGAAGATCTCATACAACCAAAGCTGCTGGAAAGATGCCTACATAACCAGTAAGATGAAGGGAAAAGGGAGAAGAGGAGGAATAGGGACAGGACCTGCACCCCTGGGAACCTCCTTCACCACCTGGGAAATGTGCTGAAACACACAGGGAGCTTCAGAGGCTGGAGAGGAGAGTGTGGGAGCTGGCCTGCAGCCCCCCAGGGTAGAGAGACCAGCACAGCTGGAGACATGCGCCTCCTGGTGTGTGCAGTGGCTAGGTGCTGAAACTTGGGCTTCAGCAGACAGACCTAGGGAGAGGAACCAGTTTGGCTGTGGGGAGACAGCCCGAAGGTCCTGGAGTGGGCCTGGGCCACAACAGGGGGCACGCACAGGATGGAGGGAAGATCTTTCATAGGAGCCCCACTGTCAACTCAGTAAGGGAGAGGTGTAGATCTACCATAGCAGCCTCATTATCAGTGTGGTCACAGCAGGGCATAGCTTCTGCCACCATGGGTTTTGCGAATTTCGTGCACGCTCAAGTGGAGGCAGGGCTGAAATCTGAACTGATTACTAGCACTCCTGTAGTGGAGGTGGCCCCTGAGTGCAGCAGCAGCAACAGTGATTTCTGTGGGCACACACACCAGGTGACAGGCAGCATCACAGAGTCATACATCCTGGCAGAAAGCTCCTGGGGAAGAACACACAGTGGCTCCTTTCCCAGAGGGAGCACTCCAGTCCCACCTATCTCACACCACAGCTCAGAATTGGATCTGGGGCCTCTACTCCAACAACTGGGGAGCAGACTCTAACCCCAACAGGGCTGTGAGAACCACACGGCAAAGAGGAGGCCCTGCCCAACATCCAGCACAGGCTCTGGTCACCAAAACACCAAACACACCCATCTATCAAGGAGACAAGGGCCAGCACAGCCCGAGGAAAGACTTGGCAAGCATCCATACCAAAAACAACCCTGGCACCAACAATACTGGACTCACATGGTCTACACAGGGTCACTCACACATAAAAACAGCCCTTTAAAACTACAGTAGATAACTGTTTCTCCTAAATTCATAGAGTCAGAGAAATATAAGTAAAATGAAAAAGTAGAGGAACTACTGCCAATTTAAAAAACAATAGACTCCCCCTAAATGAACAAACAATGATACAGACCTCACCAGTCTACCAGACCCTGATTTCAAAAAGGAGGTAATAAAAATGCTGAAGGAATTAAGAAAGACTATCAATAGAAATGTAGATCACTGTAACAAGGAACTAGAAACCATAAAGAGGAGCCAATCAAAATTAGACAACTCAATTTCTGAGGTGAAAACTGAGCTAAAGGCAAAAAATAGCAAACTAAAGAATGTAGAAGAATGAATAAGTGATCTGGAAGACAGAATAACAGAAATCACCCAATCAGAACAGCAGACAGAAAAATTTTAAAAATAAAAGCAATATATGAGATCTATGGGATAATACAAAGCATGCCAATCTACATATAACAGGAATTCCAGAAGGAGAAGAAAGAGAAAAGGGGATCAAAAATATATTTGAAAAAATTATGGCTGACAACTTCCGAAACCTAAAGAAGGAAACAGATATCCAGGAAGCACAGAAGGTCCCAAACAAGATGAACCCGAACAGCCCTACTGTAAGACATATCGTAATTAAAGTGGCAAAAGTTAAAGAGAGGATTATAAAGGCAGCAAGAGAAAAACAGTGAGTTACAGTGGAACTCCCATAAGGCTATCAGCTGTTTTCTCTACAGAACTTTGCAGGCCCGGAGGGAGTGACGAGATATATTCAAAGTCCTGAAAGGGAAAGGCATGCAACCTAGGATACCAGGCAAGATTATCATTTAGAACAGAAGGAGAGAGAAAGAATTTCTCAGACAAGCAAAAACTAAAAGCATATAGCAATGGTAAACCAATCCTAAAAGAAATATTGAAGGGTCTTCTCTAAATAGAAAAGAAGTAAGAATCTACAGGAAAGGGAAAGTCACAACAGGAAAGACAAATTTATAAAAGGACTGAAGATCCCTTAAATAAGCCAGTACATAGAATAAAAATGAAAAAAATTCAGTGAAGGCGATTATAACTACAATGAACAGCAAAAGGATAAACATGAAGACGTAAAATAGGACATCGAAAATACAAAATGTCAGGGAGGGAAGCAAGAAAAGGTAGACCTTTTAGAATGTGTTTGTTTATATGACTACCAGTCTAAAGCAAGTAGGTATAGTTATGGGTTAGCATACTTGAAAACCAGGATAACAAATCAAAAACATACAACAGCTTCACAAAAACCAAAAAGAAAGGTACGCTAGCATAATACAAAAGAAAACCATCAAACCATAAAAGGAAAATCAAAAGGAAGACAGGGACAAAGAAAAAATACAAAATCAACTGGAAAACAAGGTTTAAAATGACAAATACATAATCATCAATAAGTACTTTAAATGTCAACTGACTAAATGCTCCAATCAAGAGAGAGAGTGGCAGACTGGATAATAGAATAAGGACCTACAATATGCTGCCTACAAGAGATATACTTTAGGGAAAAAGACACACATAGATTGAAAGTGAGGGGATGGAAAAAGGTATTTCATGCAAATGGAAATGACAAGAAAGCTAAGGTAGCAATAGTCATATCAGACAAAATAGACTTTAAAATGAAGACCAGGGACTTCCCTGGTGGTGCAGTGGTTAAGAATCTGCCTGCCAATGCAGGGGACACAGGTTTGAGCCCTGGTCCAGGAAGATCCCACATGCCATGGAGCAAGTAAGTCTGTGAGCCATAACCACTGAGCCTACGCTCTAGAGCCCGTGATCCACAACTACCGAGCCCATGCGCCACAACTACTGAAGCCTGCACACCCCAGAGCCCATGCACCACAACTACTGAGCCCACACGCAACAACTACTGAAGCCCGCATGCTCTAGGGCCTGCATGCCGCAACAACTGTGCCCGCGTGCCTAGACCTCATGCTCTCCAACAAGAGAAGCCACCACAGTGAGAAGCCTGTGCACCGCAAGAAAGAGTAGAACCCGCTCAATATAGCTAGAGAAAGCCTGTGCACAGCAACAAAGACCCAACGCAGCCAAAAATAAATAAATTAAAAAATAAATAAAACAAAGGCCACGAAGAAAGACAAGGACACTACATAATGATAAAAAGATCAGTACAAGAAGAAGATATCATACTTGTTAACATATATGCACCCAACAGAGAAGTACCTAAATACATAAAATAAATACTAACAGACATAAAGGGAGAAATTGATGGGAATACAATAATAGTAGGAGACTTTAACACTCTGCTGACATCAATGGACAGATCTTCCAGACAGAAAATCAATAAGGCAACAGAGATACTAAATGACACAATAAAACAGTTAGACTTAGTTGATATCTATAGGACATTACATCCAAAAAACCCAGAATACACATTCTTTTCAAGTGCATATGGAACATTCTCTAGGATACACCACATACTAGGCCACAAAACAAACCTCCACAAATTTAAAAGGATAGAAATTATTTCAAGCATCTTTTCTGACCATAGTGGAATGAAAATAGAAATCAAACACAGAAAGAGAAATGAGAACAAAAAATGATCACATGGAGACCAAACAACACGCTGCTAAAAAACCAGTGGGTCAACGATGAAATAAAAAAAATACCTCAAGATAAATGACAATAAAAACACAACCATACAAAATCAATGGGACACAGCAAAAGAAGTTCTAAGAGGGAAGTTCATAGAAATACAGGCCTTTCTCAGAAAATAAGAAAAATCCCAAATAAACAACCTAAACTACTACCTAAAAGAATTAGAAAAACAAACAAAATCTACAGTCAGTGGAAGGAAGGAAATAATAAAGATAGAAATAAATAAAACAGAGATTAAAAAAAATAGAAAAAAATCAATAAAACCAAGAGCTGGTTCTTTGACAGGATAAATAAAATCAACAAACCTCTGGCTAGGCTCACCAAGAAGAAAAGAGAGAGGATCCAAATAAATTAAGAACTTAAGGAGGAGAAATAACAATGAATAATGCATAAATATTGATACAAAAATCATAAGAAAATATTATAAAGTTACATGCCAACAAAATGGACAACCCAGAAGGAATGGACAAGTTTCTAGAAACATACAGTCTGACAAAACTGAATCAAGAAGAAACAGATAATTTGAACAGACCAATCACTACAAGTAAAATACAATCTGTAATTTTTTTAAAAGTCCCTGCAAATAAAAGTCCAGGACTGGATGGCTTCACTGGGGAATTCTACCAAACATACAAAGAAGAACTTATACTTCTTAAACTTCTTAAACTCTTCCAAAAGACTGAAGAGGAGGGAACACTCCCAAAGTCATTCTATGAAGCCACCATCACCCTGATACCAAAAAGACAGATACTAAGTAAAGAAAATTACAGGCCAATATCTTTGATGAATATAGATGCAAAAATCCTCAACAAAATATTAGCAAACTGAATCCAACAATTCATAAAAAGAATCATACACCATGATCAAGTTGGATTCATTCTAGGGTCACAAAGATGGTTCAACATACACAAATCAATGAATGTGATAGACCACATCAACAAAAGACACAAACCACATGATCATCTCAATAGATGGCAGAAAAAGCATATGATAAAATTCAACATCCATTCATGATAAAAACTCTTGCCAAACTGGGTATAGAGGGAACATATCTCAACACAATAAAAGCCATTTGTGACAAGCCCACAGCCAACACAATACTCAATGGTGAAAAGCTGAATGCCTTCCCACTAAATTCTGGGACAAGACAAGGACACCCACTCTCACCACTTCTATTCAACTTTGTATTGGAAGTCCTAGCCACAGCAATCAGACAAGAAAAAGAAATAAAATGTATCTAAATCAAAAGGGAAGAGGTAAAATTGTCATTATATGCAGATGACATGATACTCTATGTAGAAAACCCTAAAGACTCCACACAAAAACTATTAGAAGTGATAGATGAATTCAGCAAGGTAGCAGGATACAAGATTAATATACAGAAATCTGTTGCATTTCTTTGCATTAACAATGAAATATCAGAAAGTAAAAAAAAAAAAAAAAGCCCTGTTCAAAATTGCATTAAAAACAAACAAACAAAGAAAAGAAAACCTAGGGATAAACCTGACCAAGCAGGTGAAAGACTTATACTCTGAGAACTATAAAACATTGATAAAAGAAATCAAAGATGGCTCAAGGAAATGGAAAGATATCCCATGCTCTTGGATTGGAAGAATTAACATAGTTAAAATGGCCATATTACCCAAAGCAATCTACAGGTTTAATGTTATCCCTATCAATTTACCCATGACATTTTTCACAGAACTAAACAAATAATTGTAATATTTATATGCAATCACTAAAGACCCAGAATTGCCAAAGCAATTCTGAGAGAGAAGAACAAAGCTGGAGGTATAACCCTTCCAGACTTCAGATAATACTATAAAGCTACAGTAATCAAAACAGCATGGTACTGGCACAAAAACAGACATATGGATCAATGGAGCAGATTAGAGAGCCCAGAAATAAATTAATGGTCAATTAATCTTCAACAAAGTAGGCAAAAATATATAATGGAGAAAAGACAGTTTCTTCAGCAAGTGGTGTTGGGAAAGCTAGACAGCCACATGTTAATCAATGAAGTTAGAATACTCCCTCACACCATGCACAAAATTAAAGTGGCTTAAAGACTTAAATATAAGACATGATACCATAAAACTCCTAGAAGAGAACACAGACAAAATATTCTCTGACATAAATGGTAGCAATATTTTCTTAAATCAGTCTCCCAAGGCAAAAGAAATAAAAGCAAAGATAAACAAATGGGCCCTAATCAAACTTATAAGCTTTTGCACAGCAAAGCAAACCATAAACAAAATGAAAAGACAACCTATGGACTGGGAGAAAATATTTGCAAACATGTGACCGACAAGGGCTTAATTTCCAAAATATACAAACAGCTCATACAACTCAATAAAAAAAACCAAACCACAAACAACCCAATCAAAAAATGGGCAGAAGACCTAAATAGACATTTCTCCAAAGAAGACATACAGATGACCAACAGGCACATGAAATGATGCTCAACATCGCTAATTATTAGAGAAATGCAAATCAAAACTACAATGAGGTATCATCTCACACTGCTCAGAATGGCCATCATGAAAAAGTCTACAAATAACAAATGCTGTACAGGGTTTGGAGAAAAGGGAACACTCCTACACTATTGGTGGGAATATAAATTGGTGCAGCCACTAAGGAAAATGGTATGTGTCCCTTAAAAACCTAAAAATAGAGTTACTGTATGATCCAGCAATCCCACTCCTGTGCACATATCCAGAAAAGACAAAAACTCTAATTTGAAAAGATATATGCACCCCAGTGTTCACTGCAGCAGTATTTACAATAGCCAAGACATGGAAGCAACCTTAGTGTCCAACAGATGAATGCATAAAGAAGAAGTGTATATATATATATATATATATATACACACACACACAATGGAATATTACTCATCCACAAAAAAGAATGATGCCCTTTGCAGCAACGTGGGTGGACCTAGAGATTATCATACTAAGTGAGGTAAGGCAGACTGAGAAAGACAAATAACATATGTGGAATCTAAAAAATAATACAAATGAATTTATTTACAAAACAGAAGCAGACTCGTAGACAGAGAAAACTTATGGCTACCAAAAGGGAAGGGGGCATGGGGAGGATAAATTAGGAGTATGGGATTAACAGATACGTACTATCATACGTAAAATAAACAACAAGGATTTACTGTATACCATAGGGAACTATATTCAGTATCTTTTAATAACCTATAATGGAAAAGCATTAAAAAAAAGAATATATTGTATGTATGTGTGTGTGTCTGTGTGTGTATAAACAAATCACTTTACTGTACACCTGAAACTAACACAATATTGTAAATCAACTATATTTCAATTAAACGAATTTTTTTTTGGCTTAGTCAAGCCCTACAGTTAAATTTTACTCAAACTAATTTCTATATTGCCATTAGAAAAATCATAATCTTTGGCCATTTTAATTAATGCCATAATAAAAAAATACGAGAAAATACAGAAGTTTTACACTTCCTTTGTTGAGTTTTGATGTTCTAAACAAAGGACAGTTATAGCTCATAGTATCAAATCACTGTCAAAGAAATAAACAGAATTTACATAAATGGTAATATCACAATCTTAGTGCTACTTTAGAGAAGAGGTAGAAGACATTCAAAAAGTGAAAGGTAACACAAACTCCCTTAATGAAAATGATGTTATTTATGTAACTTGATGTTTAGGTTTGATAACTGTCCTATTACATAAGATGTTACCATAAGGAGAAGCTGGGTGCTTCATACTCTCCATACAATTTTTGCAATGCTTTTAAAATCAAAGTTATCTCAACACAAAAAGTAAAACCAGACAAGCAAGCAATGACCTTTGTTAGATGATTTAGAAATAAGTATACTTATGTTTTAAATACTATAAAGTTTCCCACCAAAGTAGTATGCAGAGGTAATCAGAGTTATGAATAGCAGAATTTTGGCATTTCTGTGATATGGACAGCTTATTACAGACTCCACAGTATAAATCAGTATTTACTGCTCACTAGTAAAATCACAGTCATTCAGTAATACTGAGCGATGTTTCACACATGAAACTCATTGCCGTGTTTTGTGGATTCATGAAGTTTAAGAACAATGAGAACCAGATTCAACCGTTATGGTAAATAATTTCCTCATTCTAGAAGAGTCTGGAATACATTTCATCCCTTGACTCATATTAAACATTTTATCTTTTTAAGATAATCTTAACTCTTGAAGTAAATTCTATTCCTAGAATCTTTCCTTTCTTCCTCCTGCAAAAATTTATTGAACAATGATTGTGTGTCGGACACTGGGAAAGGTAATGGAAATAACAAAGATGAATGAAATGTCTTGCTGCCTAGAGGAGCCCGTGTTCCAATGTGGAAGACAGGG
Source organism: Delphinapterus leucas (assembly GCF_059928025.1). Classification (NCBI taxonomy): domain Eukaryota; kingdom Metazoa; phylum Chordata; class Mammalia; order Artiodactyla; family Monodontidae; genus Delphinapterus; species Delphinapterus leucas. Next base: position 64,124,689 of record NC_143137.1, on the reverse strand, counting down.
AGGCACAGAATTACAGTGCAATGGAGAAAGTATATTATAAAGTCTATCAGGCATAAAATGTTAAGAGAAAAAGACTAAACCATGACAATACATAAGGAGAGTTTTTTTTTTTTAATGATTGATATTCTAGAGTTCGGGTATGGCATCGAAATAATATACCCTCCTTCATTCTCAAAGAGTGGTATTGTGAATCTGTAAAACAAATACCTCTCAATGTAACTTACACTGACTGCTCTTTTATTAAGATTAACAACATCAAAGGACTATATCTTTGAGAAGTAAACTTATGTTTAGAAAGTGAATTTTAAAATCTTTACTCCAAAGTGAACAGATTAAGTTGCCTCAAATATCTCTATTTCAAGTTGAATGCTATTTTCCCTAGAGTGAATCCATTAATCTTCACAGTTTTATTGGAAATTAATAGCTCATTAGACGTCCAAGTAACACATTTCTTATGGCACATTAATTTTTCATGGGTGACAAAAAGTAGATTTTGCTTCAAGAAAAATTAAAAATAGTATTTTAGAAAATTCCACACAAGAAAACTTCTCTAATAGTTGTATTTCATGATCAGTGTCAAACCTAACAGCCACATTTCCACATCTTGAATTCACAGATAACCATATAAACACTATTTTGCTTTTTAAAGAAAAATATTAAATGTTTTAAACTCCTTGTTTTAAACTGTTACCATAATGAAAACCATGAACTACTATGTTCTTAAATGATTCCAAAAAGTAGGCCATGTGGCAAGTACCAAATCACTTATAAAGCCTGCCTGAAAATGTACTTAGTTAACTAATGTTTTCTATGACCAGTGAGTTATTCTATAAGTATAAAGTGTTTCTCAATAGTCCATGATCTAGGCTATACAACATTAGAAAAAATGTTTCATACAATGACATTTTAAAACCCTATTTGAAAAGAGCATTCAGAGAGCTACAAAAGCCATTTACATTCTTCCCTGACTATCAACTATGTGTCAGGTATTGTGATAGGTGCTAAACAGAAAAAATGATATATAAGAGACAGACTCCCAGCATTATGGAGCTTGTAATCTGTGTCCAAAACAATGGGTTACTCGAGTAACTATGTAACTGCAATTATGATCTATTCAATGAAAGTATAGTGCTATGAGGGTTTTACTAGAAGGACCTAAGAATTTCATAGAAGCTCCTCCCCCTCCGGAAAATGACAGATACATTGAGACCTGAAGAATAAGAAGGAGTGGCAAACCTAAAGTCAACACACAGATAACATCAGAAGACAAAGAAAATGTCTTTTTTCACCTTATAACCATCTAATATTCTCAATTCTGAATCTACAATGTATGAAATATTTAAAAAGTAGTTGCGTTTCTATTACTTGCAGTTAAAGCATTCTTACCAATACAACATTGGCATCTTTCTTAATTTTCTTCTCCTAGTTCTCTGAATTTTCCCCATATCTTTTATTTCTTTTAACTTCTTTTCATCCATGTCTTTAGAACTCTGTTACTGTTATCTGGAGATGGCTCTAAAGGGCTTCAAATGCCATCTATTTTATGATGACTCTCCAATTTATATCTTCAGCCTGGTGTATATCCCATGCTTTAAACTCGTATGTCCACTGCTACTTGATGTCTTCACTGAACTTTAAATAGGCACCTCAAACATACCATGTACAAAGCCAAACTTGATGCCTCTTCCTAACCACTGCCAACCTCCCCTAACAGCCTTATACCTCTCTTGGTCTATCATTTACCCAACTGCTCAAATGCAAACTCTAGGAGTCATTCCTTGATTCTTTTCTCTCACACCCCACAGCCAACTCCTGTTGTCTCTATCACCAGAGTATCTAAAATCTGTCTAGTGCTTTCCATTTCCATTGTTACCATCTTAGTCCATGCTATCATATTTCTTGCCTGGATTACTTTAATAGCTTCCTAATCAGCCTTCTTGCTTCCATTTCATAGTTGTACAACCTATTGTCCATATAGTAGGCAGCAATTTTTGTAAGACACAGAGAATATCACATCCCACCTTTGCTTGAAACCCTCCAATAGCACTGTGTTTAGAGTAGAATCCAAACTCCTGCCATGGCCTACAAAGTCCTATTATCATCTGGCCCCTTCTGCGTTTCTGGCTTCATCTTGGACAGTTCTCCAACTTGCTTAAGCAGCTCCAAACATGCTGGTCTTCCTTGTGATTCCTGAACAAACAGCACTAGCTCTTTCCTCTGCCTTTAATTTTATATGCCAATTTTTTGTTGTTGTTTTTTGTTTTTGTTATACGGTCTTAATCAGTGAGTTCTCTGACTTCATGCACGGAACCTGCCCTTCCTCCACCAACCAGATCATTCCTCATAACATTTATCACAATGAAATGATCATTTACTTATTTTATATATCATCTGTCTTCCTTCACTAGAGTGGAAGCTCCATGATAGCAGATTTTCTCTGTCTTGCTAACCATAGTATCCTCAGAAGCTAGTGTCATTTCTATCATATCACAGTGTCTCAATATTTCTTTTGACTATATGAATAAATTTCCTGCTATATAGATGCATGGGAAACAAATAGTAGTTTTGACTTTTTGAGTACTTATTAAATACAGAGTATTTACATGCATTGTATGTAATCCTCACAAATGCCAGGCAAGATAAGTCTTATTCCCGTTTCCCATATAGAAAATTGAGAATTGAAGACATTAAAGAACTGCCCTCGGTCACATACCTAAAAATATAAGAGAAGCTGGGATTTAAACTCAGCTCTGTATGACTCCAAAGAGTTCTCTTTCCAATATACCACGCAGACAAGTAGAACTGCTCATGATCAATAAATTTTAAACCTCACATATTTTTCCAAAATAATTCAATTTTTGCCCAACAGATACTGACCACATTAATTACTCAGTTATACAAAAAGATCCTAAGTCTGTCTTGCAGAAATCATTGAAAAGCAATCTTTAAATCCAAAACAGTTTAGAATTCTGCTACCTGAAGATTATTTATGAGAAATCCTGATAAACATACCGTCTTTTCATTTTTTCAAGCATTCTGACAATATTAGGATTTGTTGTGTTATATTTCCTAAATCTCATGAGGATACAGGAATAGTTGAGAACAAAAAGGGGTACTGGGAAAATGTTGCAAGGATCAGTTTCTGAGAAACATAAAATTCTACCATTACCTTGGGATGGCTGCTCTTTTGTCTTCAAATAAGCTCATGTAAAGAGGATTTATTATTGAGGTCCTCGGCTTTCTCAATTCTTTGACAGTTATTAACACAAAAGCTTACTTGCTGAGAAAGAAAAAATAGCCTCTATTTTTAAGAAGAAGAATCACAAGCTTCTACAGAGGTAGGTACATGAAGGACTCTTGGAAGCTCTTGGAAAGGTTGAGAGTTCAAACTGAAGGGTCTCAAAAGAAAATCCTGGTATAATATTAAATTGACTATAAAACTGACAAAATGGAACAGTTAATGAAAATTAAATTATAAATTTAATTATATAAAAATGAGAAAATGAAAGTTAATGATCTCATGGCCACATTATGTGGCAACCATATTGTTCAATCAAAATTCGTTAAACATTTGGAAAGTGCTAATTTTCGTAATACGGGTGTTCAACAATTACCTAGGAAACATAAATTTCTAATTCTCCACTGAATTATGAAAGCATTAAAAAATGATTTTACTTTTCTTAACTTTTTAAATCAGTTTCGTATTTTATCACAAAGTACATAAACAGAATGTGACCTTTTTATTCCAATTTTCTTTTAAAATAAAAAAAATAAGCTGTATACTCTGTATTTCACCACAGTTTGAAATGTCTTGTTGATATATGACATATTCAATTTCAAAAGAATGATAAAGCAGGAATATAACTGAGCAACAGCAGGCATTTGAGACTGCGATACCATTTTGCCTCCTCTGAACGTAGGTAGCATGAATCATTTTTAGGACTCAGCACACAAGTAGTGTACCTGATAATTAATTTGTGTTATGTGTTTTACACATCACAAGCAGCACAATAAATATGTAATAATATGTTGAGTTCCGGAAAGCTGTATGGAAAACTTGGTAACATTTTGTACATTTAGAAAAAATGTAGGCTTCTAATATACAAACTAGATCTATATGCCTAAATTATTTAAACTAAGCTTTACTTAAAAAATTAATGATGTGTATGAAAGAATAAGGAGAAAGAAGGAATAGGGAAAACTAATGAAAAATATCCTTTCCTCTATTTTTTCATTCAAAAATTATTAAGTGAATACCTACTATATGCTGTGCATATGTTCATAGTAGAGAGGAGAACAAACAGAGCTGATCCCTGCTCTCAGGAAATTTATGCACTTGAATTGTAAAAGTGAGTTCAATTTATGCCTCCTATCTTCTCTATTCCTCAACAGACACCTCCTTGTTTCTTCAGCAAGTCCAATTATTTTATTATAAAATGTTGCAAACATAGCAATAATCATAACCATAACTTACAACACTTATTGAAGCCCTCTGGATATTCCTTCCCCATCCCATTACTCTTCCTTCCTTTTTACCAGATGTAAACAATATGCTGAATTGGACATTAATCACTCCCTGGTATTTTTTTTATTTTAACATTTTATATGAATGGCATCATATTATACTTCTACAACTTCCAGTTTATTTTCATTATTATATTTTATATATTTATTTGTTATACTTTTTAAAAATAACATACATGTTTTCAGCTCAAAAGCTAGCAACAATCCAAGAAACATGCTAGAAACAATCCAAGTCAAGGTGATGACAAATATACCACTATTATTTAATCTTGTTTTGGAGATACTGGCCAACACAATTAGACAAGAAAAGAACATGAAGTATAAAATTGTAAAAGAGGAAGTAAAACGATCCCGATTTGTTTACACCTGGAAATGTCAAGAGAATCAACTGAAACACTGCAATAAGCAGAAGAGAATTCAGCGAGCACCTCTATTTGTAACATGAGGAAGATCAAAGGTAGATAACAAAAAATAAAATAATATAGATTACTCAAGACAACTATTAAATTCTGTATCCATATTCTTCTAATTACCTCTCTAAATTTCAAGACTGATTAAAGCAAGAATACTACTCACTGTGTGTATTTCTAAGAAGAGCAAATCAATATATTAAATAAGCAATTCACATTTAAGAGATATGTCAGATGCTAACATAAGTTACAACAGATTTCAGTGGTTTTCCAGACCACTCTTCTCTATTAAGAGCCATAAAATTATAGAGACAGAAGGTATTTTACTTACAGGATGGTTCATTTGATCCACTCTTTTTACTCTACTGATAGAGAAGCCATTCTTAAAATACATAATTTACCTCCCCAAGGTCCCACAGTTACTTAATAGTAGAGCTGGAATCAGAATTCAAGTCTCCTAAGTTGCTGTCTGGAACGTCTGTCATGATGAGCCAGTAGTGACCATAATGAATCAATACGATTTTAAATCTAATGCTGGGGACTTCCCTGGTGGTCCAGTGGGTAAGAGTCTGCCCTCCCAATGCAGGGGGCCCGGGTTTGATCCCTGGTCGGAGAACTAGATTATGCATGCATGCCACAACTAAGAGTTCTCAAGCCACAGCTAAGAGTCTGCATGCCACAAGATGCAAATAATAAGTCCACATGCCGCAACTAAGAAGCCTGCATGCCGCAACTAATGATCCCACATGCCACAACAAAGATCCCACGTGCCACAACTAAGATCTGGTGCAGCCAAAATAAATAAATAAATAAAATAAAATAAAAATAAATGTTGACAAAAATAGAGCATACATAAAAACAAAAAATGTTGCTGATGTTGTGTGTATGGGGGTGGTGTGCATTTAGGTATTCTAAGAATTGAACCGATCTTATATTGTAAAATAATTGTGTATTCTTACCCAAAGTATCTACATGAGCACAGTGGAGAGTGTATATACATTAGGCCTCAGACAAATCTATCTGAATCCTGTTTTGGCACTTACTATTGGTGTGACCTTGGGAAAGTCACATGACCTCTCAGTATCAGTTTCCTTACCTGTAAAATGTAAAAAAATTAAAAACTAACCTCAAAAAACAGCCTTTGGGGATTAGAAGTACGATTATGCATGCAAATTATACTAGTAAAATGTTTACATTTACTAGTAAAATGTGTTACACAGTAGGTGCTCAAAACAATGGTAGTTATTATATTATAGAATTTAAAATACACTTCCAAAAACCAGGGTCGAAAGTTGAGCTCCGATGTACATGGTTGGAGAAAGTGCTTTTTCTTTTTACCAGGATAAAAATGATCAGTTTTGCTTCCTTTTCTAACTACAGTTTTAGTATTTCAATACAAATGGTAATTATAATGTTAAGAATTACTTAAACTTATAGGGAGACACAAGAGGGAAGAGATATAGGAACATATGTATATGTATAACTGATTCACTTTGTTATAAAGCAGAAATTAACACACCATTGTAAAGCAATTATACTCCAATAAAGATGTTAAAAAAAGAATTACTTATAGAAATGTTTTCTACTGTTTATTAACCTACAAATATGTGAATATCTACTATGTGCCAGGTTCTGTTCTAGGAGACAGAGAAACAAGTGGTAAACAACAGCATGTCTTTGTCCTCAGAGATCTTAAACTTCAATAGGAAAGAGACAATAACCTGTTAGCAGATAAATAATTTCATATTTTGATGTAGTAGAAAAAACAAAGGAAAGGAATACAACGTGTGGGAGCACAGTTTTCCTTAGACAAGGTAGTGAGGGAAGTTCCTCTGCTAAAGAGGTGACATTCAGGCTGAGACGTGAATGATTTGAAAGAGCCAGTCAGGTACTAATCTGTGAGAAGAGAATGTCCAGGCATAGGGAACAAGGGCAAAGGGCCCTATAGTACAAATGAGCTCAGCATGTATGACCACCAGTATATCTGGCAGGAGGCAATGTTAGGTTGCCTTTGTAAGCCACACTGGTTATTCCATTTACAGTGAGAAGCCACTGAAGGGTTTAATACTAGTAATATGATTTTGAGCTTTAAGCTTATTTTAGTTGCTGTACAGAGAAGGAAGGGTAGAGGTTACAGGTAAGAATGAAAATAGGGAAATAAGGCAGAAGACAACTGCAACAGTATAAATCAGAAATGACGGTGGTGTGGAGCACTGCAGTAGTGGTGGGAATGGAAAGATGTATGACATGTTCTGAGTCAGGACAGGCTGCAAGGTAGAAAGTGGGGGATAAAAAAAAGAGTAATTAGGAATGATTCCTGTTTGGGGCACACAAAAATGGTAGTAGTAAGTTAGGAAAGACTAAGAGAGAAGCAAGTTGTGATAGGAGTGGGAGTGAGGAAGGATCAGGAAAAAAAATTCTATTTCAGCAACATTAAGCTTGAGACAATCTTTAGCTATCCAATGGGAATGTCAGGCAAACATCAGGATACATGAATTTAGATATTGAGGGAAGAGTTCAGGGCTACCAATAGAAATCTGGAAGTTCCCAACTTATAGATGAGGCTATATGCATTCATCTAGGGAATGGCATACAGAGAAGAAAAGGGTCCCAAGGACTACGCCATGATAATAAAACTTGGGTACAGGTGGAGAATTCAGCTAAGAAGACTGAGAAGGAGTTCCCATTTATGTAGGAAGAATATTAGGGGACTCTGAGGGTCATAGAAACCAAGATAAGAAAATGTTTCAAGTAAGAGGGAATGGTCGACATTGTCAAATGATGTTGAGAGGTCAGATAAGATTCAGGACAGGCATGACTACTGAGAAAGAGATAGCAAGTGATCTTAACAAGAGCTATTTTAATGGAGCAGTAGGGATCAAAGGCTGGCTGAAATAGTTAAAGAGGGAGATGCCATTTTGCACTTTGTTCTTCCTCTTTAACTTCAAGAACAAAGATGTAATGACTGGGGCTATAGCAGCCATCTTTGAACTATGATGGAAAAAGCAAAAGAATCAGGATAAAATTACTCCTGATAGCCTGGGCTGCTGAAAATACTACTTCTTTGGGCTTTCTGTTATGTGTTATATTTTATATCTCTATATTAATCAAACCTTTCCTGCAGCATAAAAATATCCCTTCCCTAAAAGTAATATATGATATGTTTTCTCTCCTGGTCTCTTAAGACTTTCAGTCTGAATAAAAAACAAAAAACAACTGCAGCACTGATTTGCACTAACAGTGAGTCTACTGCATTTACTTTAAAAAGAATACCTTTTCATTATCTCCTTTTAGGTTTGCATGTCCTAGTTATGCTGGAAATGAACATATGGAGCTGAAAGTAGGTATGAAAGGAAAACTTTCACACGTAGCAGAGTTCTATAAATGCTTTTAAAAACAAGTGCAGATGTGTTCCTTTATACCTTCAACCATAAACAGTCAAATCAGAATGATCTTTCCAACTTCAATTGAGTACTCTGAAAATTAACTCTACATGACTGTAATCAGGAGGTATATAATATTTTTGTACTCTTTCACTTATTTTTTTATAAACATTTCCAATTTTAGAGGAAAAAAGAGAAAATGGAGGTACTGAGGATAGACAACTATTTAGAAGTTTTGCTGTAGTACAGAAATGGGCAATAACTGGAGAAGGGACGAGGTGAAGTTCTCTAAAAGATAGGGAAATGTTAAAACATGTCAAAGGAAATGAAGAGATACTTCTTGAAGGAACTAAGATATTTTCTATCTGCTATTCCTCTGGTACTAGTTTCAAATATAAAGTCTTAGATCATACCAAAATTATTTGCTTTCAAAATATAATTCTGTAACATGTAAATAAATATTCTATTATAGGAATTCTCATATTTTAATTGTAAAGTACTAGGAACTATGTCATAAACATACTGTCATAAGCCTAGATTTTCCAATGAAACATTCTAAAATAACACTAGAATTGACTTAATATAGTTAATAATAATTCATAATAAAGAATTTAGTCTCAACACATGCAAGAGCCTATTTGTCATTGGTTTTAAAAATTTTTTTTCTTATGAAATATGCTTTTATATTTTCCCAAGTGGTACTATCACATATATCTATAACACGTTAGTTTTCACTTTCATTAGACTATTTCATGATGATAAAAACAAAGCACATGATTATTTGATTAGAAAAACAGTTCTTTGTTTGATTAAATTAATTATATTAATACAAAATTTTCTTTACAAAATGCTACAAAACTGCTGCTTTAGGCAAATGACAGTGTTAAAACTGGATAAAATAAAATACTTCCATAAATTATAACAAGTGAATCAGCAACTTTTTGTAGTATTATATATTTCATATATAATAAATTATAACAGTTTATATATTTATATATTTATAAAATATATTTATTATACTATGTTATTTTACAATATATATTATATACTATGTATATTTTATATATTAATATCATAAAAATAATTTGGAAATGCTAAATTCTTTTCTGCTCATAGTGAAGTAATTACCTTGTAGACATTTTGGAAGTTAGCTCATTTTCAGTTTATTTAAGTTTGTAGAAATGACAATGATGCACAGTGGTTTTAAAATAATGTGCATTTTCCAGATATGAAGGTATATGCACATAAGAATTGTTTTTCCTTCTAGATCCTCACTGAAATGGCCAATGGAATTTTAAAAACATGAGACACAGAGAGAGAGGGAAGGAAGGAAGGAAGGAAGGAAGGATGCAAGGAAGGAAGGAAGGAAGGAAGGAAGGAAGGAGGGAAGGAAGGAAGGAGGGAAGGAGGGAAGGAGGGAAAGAGAGAGGAAGGGGATGTAAGTAAGAACATACACCTATAATAGTAGTGGAACTGAGGGAAGATTCCTACCACTTTCTAAAAATACCAAGAATATTTGCTGGGACCCATCAAACCAGGTTATTTCCACTGCTCCTGGTTTTAACAGTACCTTGAGTTCTTCCATAGTTTTCTTCTCATTTGTCTATATTCTCTTTTACACTATAAGCACCAAGAGGAAGGGGTTATGTCCTTTCATGGATACCACGGTACTCCCAACAACTATTACTGGGCCCTACACTTACAAAAGGCTCAGTAAATATTTGTAAAATGAAGGCAAGAAGAAACGCTAAAAAGAAATACATCAATATGCCAACAGTGGTAATCCCTGGAGAGTAGATTATGACTTTTGTTTTATCCATTTCTCTGCATTTTTCAAATTATCTATAATGAACATGTATTAGTTGCATAATGCGAAAATAATTAATACATTGAAAAACACAGTTCAAAATAATTTTTCACTTAATTCCTTACACAACAGATAAGCAATATGAAAAAAGTAATTAAAATATATTAATGCTAATTATTTATAGAAAACATTTATGCTAAATGAAGTTTATATATTTTATTTGTAAATTACTGTAACACACCATCTTCAAAAAATTACCTAAGGATGTATTTTAATATATAGACCCTAGTTCAATAAAATTTTGTTCTTCATTAGGAAAAGGTAATACCAAGTCAAAGTCAGGAAATGTAATCTGAAGTCACAAAGCATGTGAAATATTTCTGACGTAACTAACACCTTTTAATGTCTAATTTTTAAGTAATGCAGATCAAGTGTTATATAGCTTGTTCCTATTCTAAACAAATATTTAACTACAAAAAAATAGGTAAGGAGCAATAGATAAGCAGCTAGCTGTACTAAATTACAGGGCTGCATCGTGTGTCTGAGCAGAAAAGAAAATTCTAGATTTTTCAAACCGATAACTTTTTTGACATTAGCTCACTAGCCATTAAGTCATTAATTTCTTATCACTGTGTATCTATGTAGAATAATAATTTGGTTTTGACAACTTAAAAGTAGAAAACTATTAACATAAGAACTATTTCATTTTTTGTTGTTTTTGCATTTTAGGAATTTTTTGATGATCTTGTATAGTGAACATGTGACTAAAACAAAACCTTACCATTATTTTTTCCCTATCAAACATAACAGGATCTTCTTTAAGCTAGGTTTGTGATGATAGGTTGAGCTTCTCATACTATTTTTAATAAAGTACTGCTTCCTTACTTTAATATAGGGAAGATACATTTTCAAGAAGGAAAATGCTGATGTTATCTTGGTTATAAGCTTGCTGCTGAAATGATTTAGATTGTTTTCTCTTCCATGCAGTATCAGTATAAGGCCTTTCTTTTCAAGAAATGAATTATAGCTGATACTTCAAATCTCTTTTATCTGTATCTCTTAGTTGAGAAAAATGAGAAAACATAAATATTTATTCTATATAAACAGAACAGACGCAAGATGTAGATAAAAATGATCCATTATGGAGCAGTGAATAATTGCTATTTGTATCACCATTCAAAGAGAAAAGGGCATCAAGTATTTCTACCACCTTTAAATCTGAGGATACCTAAAGTTACTGAGAAAATAAAAAATCTGTAATTTTATGTGTTTGGGATAATGTGTTTGTGGTTCATGATTTTGCATTGATAATAAATTTAACATTATTCTCTATAGCATACTTTGGAGGAAACTCAATAAAACTTTGCTTTAATTGAGAAGCATCTGTAGCATCAAAAGAACCACAACCCACACCAAAAACAAGTTTAAGAAATCCTAATGTAAAAATAATAAACAGTGAAGCTATGTAAGTAAATTATTCCTTTACCTTGCCATTTCTGATATCTAGATATTCAAAAGGTAACCACCAAAAAAATGTGCAGGCAAATTCTCATACTCTGATAATTTGAGGAAAATATGCTAGCATTTTTTTTCCATGAAGCAGTAGTTTTACACATATGGAGAGACTACATGGAAAGGAGAAGGCAATATTAAGTAGAAACAACAATATCATTAATAAAGTCACCTAAGCATAAAAACGTACAGGTGCTAGAAATAATTTTAAACTAGGTTTTAAAGAATGTAATACAAAAATACCTAAAATCAGAGATTCACATGCTACACTGATGCAAAATGAAGCTGATAATTTCAAAGAAAGAAATCTGTACCTTGATTAAACCTCCTGGAAAAACTGTGTATCAAATTACGCTCTTGATGAAATTCAGACTATAACACAATGCATAGAAATTTTAAAAAAAATATCAAAATGATAATATTTTTATTTTGTCTACATATGCCAAACATTATAAGCTCAATTAGATAATCATGGAAGGTACATAATACTTAAGAATTATATAGGCACTGTAAGATATTTAACCACAAATGTACATAAACAAGCACTGGACATTAGTACTATATAGGAGAAAGACCAAAGGACTTGGGGACAGAAAGTCAAAGTCCTCATTGGTGGCCCTGCCACTTATCATGGGTCTTCGACAATTCATTCACAAACCTCTTGGAACTCTAGATCTTTTTTTTTTTTTAACATCTTTATTGGAGTAAAATTGCTTTACAATGGTGTGTTAGTTTCTGCTTTAGAACAAAGTGAATCAGTTATACATATACATATGTTCCCGTATCTCTTCCCTCTTGCATCTCCCTCCCTCCCACCGTCCCTATCCCACTCCACAACGTGGTCACAAAGCACTGAGCTGATCTCCCTATGCTATGCAGTTGCTTCCCATGAGCTATTTTACATTTGGTAGTGTATATATGTCCATGCCACTCTCTCACTTTGTCACAGCTTACCCTTCCCCTCCCCATATCCTCAAGTCAATTCTCTAGTAGGTCTATATTTTTATTCCCATCTTACACCTAGGTTCTTCATGACCTTTTTAATTTTTTTCCTTAGATCCCATATATATGTTAGCATATGGTATTTATCTTTCTCTTTCTGACTTACTTTACTCTGTATGACAGGCTCTAGGTCCATCCACCTTACTACAAATAACTCAATTTTGTTTCTTTTTATGGCTGAGTAACATCCCATTGTATACATGTGCCACATCTTCTTTATCCATTCATCTGTCTGTGGATACTTAGGTTGCTTCCGTGTCCTGGCTATTGTAAATAGAGCTGCAATGAACATTGTGGTACATGACTCTTTGAATTATGATTTTCTCTGGGTATATGCCCAGTAGTGGGATTGCTGGGTCAAGTGGTAGTTCTATTTTTAGTTTTTTAAGGAACCTCCATACTGTTCTCCATAGTGGCTGTATCAATTTACATTCTCACCAACAGTGCAAGAGTGTTCCCTTTTCTCCACACCTTCTCCAGTATTGTTTCTAGAATTTTTGATGATGGCCATTCTGAGTGGTGTGAGATGATATCTCACTGTAGTTTTGATTTGCATTTCTCTAATGACTAATGATGTTGAGCATTCTTTCATGAGTTTGTTGGAAATCTGTATATCTTCTTTGGAGAAATGTCTATTTAAGTCTTCTGCCAATTTTTGGATTGAGATCTTTCTTTTTTTGTTAGTGAGATGCATGAGCTACTTTTAAATCTTGGAGATTAATCCTTTGTCAGTTGCTTCATTTGCAAATATTTTCTCCCATTCTGAGGGTTGTCCTATGGGTTTGTTTATGGTTTCCTTTGCTGTGCAAAAGCTTTTAAGTTTCATTAGGTCCCATTTGCTTATTTTTGTTTTTATTTCTGTTTCTCTAGGAGGTGGGTCAAAAAGGATCTTGCTGTGATTGTCATAGAGTATTCTGCCTATGTTTTCCTCTAAGAGTCTGATAGTGTCTGGCCTTACATTTAGGTCTTTAATCCATTTTGAGTTTATTTTTGTGTATGGTGTTAGGGAGTGTTCCAATTTCATATTTTTATATGTAGCTGTCCAGTTTTCCCAGCACCACTTATTGAACAGGCTGTCTTTTCTCCACTGTATATTCATGCCTCCTTTATCAAAGATTAGCTGACCATATGTGCGTGGGCTTATCTCTGGGCTTTCTATCCTGTTCCATTGATCTATATTTCTGTTTTTGTGCCAGTACCATACTGTCTTGATTACTGTAGTTTTGTAGTATAGTCTGAAGTCAGGGAGCCTGATTCCTCCAGCACAGTTTTTTGTTCTCAAGATTGCTTTGGCTATTCGGGGTCTTTTGTGTTTCCATACAAATTTTGAAATTTTGTGTTCTAGTTCTGTGGAAAATGCCAGTGGTAGTTTGATAGGGATTGCATTCAATCTGTAGATTGCTTTGGGTAGTAGAACCATTTTCAGAATGTTGATTCTTCCAATCCAAGAACATGGTAAATCTCTCCATCTATTTGTATCATCTTTTTTTTTTTTTTTTTTTTTTGCGTTACGTGGGCCTCTCACCGTTGTGGCCTCTCCCATTGCGGAGCACAGGCTCCGGATGCACAGGCTCAGCAGCCATGGCTCACGGGCGTAGCCACTCCACGGCATGTGGGATCTTCCCGGACCGGGGCATGAACCCGTGTCTCCTGCATCGGGAGGTGGACTGTCAACCACTGCGCCAACAGGGAAACCCTATTTGTATCATCTTTCATTTCTTTCATCAGTGTCTTATACTTTTCTGAATACAGGTCTTTTGTCTCCTTAGGTAGGTTTATTCCTAGATATTTTATTCTTTTTCTTGCAGTGGTAAATGGGAGTGTTTTCTTAATTTCATGTTCAGATTTTTCATCATTAGTGTACAGGAATGCCAGAGATTTCTGTGCATTAATTTTGTATCCTGCTACTTTACTAAATTCATTGATTAGCTCTAGTAGTTTTCTGGTAGCATCTTTAGGATTCTCTATGTAGAGTATCATGTCATCTGCAAACAGTGACAGCTTCACTTCTTCTTTTCTGATTTGTATTCCTTTTATTTCTATTTCTTCTCTGATTGCTGTGGCTAAAACTTCCAAAACTATGTTGAATAATAGAGGTGAGAGTGGACAAACTTGTCTTTTTCCTGATCTTAGTGGAAATGGTTTCAGTTTTTCACCATCAAGGATGATGTTGGCTGTGGGTTTGTCATATATAGTCTTTATTATGTTGAGGAAAGTGCCCTCTATGCCTACTTTCTGCAGGGTTTTTATCATAAATGGGTGTTGAATTGTCGAAACTTTTCTCTGCATCTATTGAGATGATCACGTGGTTTTTCTCCTTCAATTTGTTAATACAGTGTATCACGTTGATTGATTTGTGTATATTGAAGAATCCTTGCATTCCTGGAATAAACCCCACTTGATCATGGTGTTATGATGGCTTTTAATGTGCTGTTGGATTCGGTTTGCTAGTATTTTGTTGAGGATTTTTGCATCTATGTTCATCAGTGATATTGGCCTGTAGTTTTCTTTCTTTCTGACCTCTTTGGTTTTGGTATCAGGGTGATGGTGGCCTCGTAGAATGAGTTTGGGACTGTTCCTCCCTCTGCTATATTTTGGAAGAGTTTGAGAATGATAGGTGTTAGCTCTTCTCTAAATGTTTGATAGAATTCGCCTGTGAAGCCGTCTGGTCCTGGGCTTCTGTTTGTTGGAAGATTTAAAATCACAGTTTCAATTTCAGTGTTTGTGACTGGTCTGTTCATATTTTCTCTTTCTTCCTGGTTCAGTCTCGGAAGGTTGTGCATTTCTAAGAATTTGTCCATTTCTTCCAGGTTGTCCATTTTATTGGCATAGAGTTCCTTGTAGTAATCTGTCATGATCCTTTGTATTTCTGCACAGTCAGTTGTTACTTCTCCTTTTTTCATTTCTAATTTTATTAATTTGAGTCTTCTTCCTTTTTTTTTTTTGATGAGTCTGGCTAATGGTTTATCAACTTTATCTTCTCAAAGAACCTGCTTTTAGTTTTATTGATCTTTGCTATCATTTCCTTCCTTTCTTTTTCATTGATTTCTGATCTGATCTTCTTTCCTTCTGCTAACTTTAGGGTTTTTTGTTCTTCTTTCTCTACTTACTCTAGGTTAGGTTGTTTATTTGAGATGTTTCCTGTTTCTTAAGGTAGGATTTTATTGCTATAAACTTCCCTCTTAGAACTGCTTTTGCTGCATCCCATAGGTTTTGGGTCGTCGTGTCTCCATTGTCATTTGTTTCTAGGTATTTTTTGATTTCCTCTTTGATTTCTTCAGCGATCACTTCGTTATTAAGTAGTGTATTGTTGAGCCTCCATGTGTTTGTATTTTTTTACAGATCTTTTCCTGTAATTGATATCTAGTCTCATAGCGGTGTGGTTGGAAAAGATACTTGATACAATTTCAATTTTCTTAAATTTACCAAGGCTTGATTTGTGACCCAAGATATGATCTTTTACCAAGGCTTGATTTGTGACCCAAGATATGATCTATCCTGGAGGATGTTCCATGAGCACTTGAGGAAAATCTGTTTTCTGTTGTTTTTGGATGGAATGTCCTATAAATATCAATTAAGTCTATCTTGTTTAATGTATCATTTAACACTTGTGTTTCCTTATTTATTTTCATTTTAGGTGATATGTCCATTGGTGAAAGTGGGGTGTTAAAGTCCCCTACTATGATTGTGTTACTGTCAATTTCCCCTTTTAGGGCTTTAGTATTTGTCTTCTGTATTGAGGTGCTGCTATGTTGGGTGCATAAATATTTACAATTGTTATATCTTCTTCTTGGATTGAACCCTTGATCATTATGTATTGTTCTTCTTTGTCTCTTGTAATAGTCTTTATTTTAAAGTCTATTTTGTCTGATATGAGAATTGTTACTCCAGCTTTCTTTTGATTTCCATTTGCATGGAAAAATCTTTTTCCATCCCCTCACTTTCAGTTTGTATGTGTCCCTAGGTCT
The DNA here is from genome assembly GCF_059928025.1 of Delphinapterus leucas. Taxonomy (NCBI): domain Eukaryota; kingdom Metazoa; phylum Chordata; class Mammalia; order Artiodactyla; family Monodontidae; genus Delphinapterus; species Delphinapterus leucas. The sequence continues at coordinate 64,108,083 of NC_143137.1, read as the reverse complement.
GAAGTGGGTCTCTTGTAGACAGCATATATATGGGTCTTGTTTTGGTATCCATTCAGCCAGTCTGTGTCTTTTGGTGGGAGCATTTAATCCATTTACATTTAAGGTAATTATTGATATGTATGTTCCTATTCCCATTTTCTTAACTGTTTTGGGTTTGTTATTGTAAGTCTATTCCTTCTCTTGTGTTTCTTGCCTAGAGAAGTTCCTTTAGCATCTGTTGTAAAGCTGGTTTCATGGCGCTGAACTCTCCCAGCTTTTGCTTGTCTGTAAAGGTTTTAATTTCTGCATCAAATCTGAATGAGATCCTTGCTGGGTAGAGTAATCTTGATTGCAGGTTCTTCTCCTTCATCACTTTAAATATGTCCTTCCATTCCCTTCTGGCTTGCAGAGTTTCTGCTAAAAGATCAGCTGTTAACCTTATGGGGATTCTGTTGTGTGTTATTTGTTGGTTTTCCCTTGCTGCTTTTAATATGTGTTCTTTGTATTTAATTTTTGATAGTTTGATTAATATGTGTCTTGGTGTGTTTCTCCTTGGATTTATCCTGTATGGGACTCTCTGTGCTTCCTAGACTTGATTAGCTATTTCCTTTCCCATATTAGGGAAGTTTTCAACTATAATCTCTTCAAATTTTTTCAGTCCCTTTCTTTTTGTCTTCTTCTTCTGGGACCCCTATAATTCGAATGTTGGTACGTATAATGTTGTCCCAGAGGTCTCTGAGACTGTCCTCAGTTCTTTTCATTCTTTTTTCTTTATTCTCCTCTGCAGTAGTTACTTGCACTATTTTATCTTCCAGGTCACTTATACGTTCTTCTGCCTCAGTTATTCTGCTATTGATCCCTTCTAGAGTGTTTTTAATTTCATTTATTGTGTTGTTCATCGCTGCTAATTTCCTCTGTAGTTCTTCTAGTTTCTTGTTAAATGTTTCTTGCATTTTCTCTATTCTATTTCCAGGATTTCGGATCATTTTTACTATCATTATTCTGAATTCTCTTTCAGGTAGACTGCCTATTTCCTCTTCATTTGTTAGGTCTCGTGGGTTTTTACCTTGCTCCTTCATCTGCTGTGTGTTTTCCTGTCTTCTCAGTTTGCTTATCTTACTGTGTTTGGGGTCTCCTTTTTGCAGGCTGCAGGTTTGTAGTTCCCGTTGTTTTTGATGTCTGTCCCCAGTGGCTAAGGTTGGTTCAGTGGGTTGTGTAGGCTTCCTCGTGGAGGGAACTAGTGCCTGTGTTCTGGTGGATGAGGCTGGATCTTGTCTTTCTGGTGGGCAGGTCCACGTCTGGTGGTGTGTTTTGGGGTGTCTGTGGACTTATTATGATTTTAGGCAGCCTCTCTGCTAATGGGTGGGGTTGTGTTCCTGTCTTGCTAGTTGTTTGGCATAGGGTGTCCAGTACTGTAGCTTGCTGGTCATGGAGTGAAGCTGGGTCTTGGTGTTGAGATGGAGATCTCTGGGAGATTTTCGCTGTTTGATATGACATGGAGCTGAGAGGTCTCTTGTGGACCAGTGTCCTGGAGTTCGCTCTCCCACCTCAGTGGCACAGCCCTGATGCCTTGCTGGGGCACCAAGAGCCTGTCCTCCACATGGCTCAGATTAAAAGGGGAGAAAAAATGAAAGAAAGAAAGGAAGGGAGGAAGGGAGGAAGAAAGAAAGAAAAAAAGGAAAGAAAGAAAGAAAGAAAGAAAGAAAGAGAGAAGAGGATAAAATAAAATAATGTTATTAAAATAAAAAATAATTATTAAGAAAAAAATTTAAGTAAAAACCAAAAAAAACCAGACAGACAGAACCCTAGGAAAAATGGTGAAAGCAAAGCTATACAGACAAAATCACACACAGAAGCATACACATACACACTCACCAAAAGAGGAAAAGGGGAAAAAGTCTATATTGGTCCCAAAGTCCACCTCCTCAATTTGGGATGATTCGTTGTCTATTGAGGTATTCCACAGATGCAGGGTACATCAAGTTGACTGTGGAGATTGAATCTGCTGCTCCTGAGGCTGCTGGGAGAAGCTTCCCTTTCCCCTCTCTGTTTGCACAGCTCCTGGTGTTCAGCTTTGGATTTGGCCCCGCCTCTGCGTGTAGGTCGCCGGAGGGCGTCTGTTCTTCGCTCAGACAGGACGGGGTTAAAGGAGCCGCTGCTTCGGGGGCTCTGGCTCACTCAGGCCGGGGGGAGGGAGGGGCACGGAGTGTGGGGCGAGCCTGCGGCGGCAGAGGCCGGCGTGACATTGCACCAGCCTGAGGCGCACCGTGCGTTCTACCGGGTGAGTTGTCCCTGGATCCCGGGACCCTGGCAGTGGCGGGCTGCACAGGCTCCCCAGAAGCAGGGTGTGGATAGTAACCTGTGCTCGCACACAGGCTTCTTGGTGGCTGCAGCAGCAGCCTTAGCGTCTCATGCCCATCTCTGGGGTCCACGCTGATAGACACGGCTCACGCCCGTCTCTGGAGCTCCTTTAAGCAGCGCTCTTAATCCCCTCTCCTCGTGCACCATGAAACAAAGACAGAAGAAAAAGTCTCTTGCCTCTTTGGCAGATCCAGACTTTTTCCCGGACTCCCTCCCAGCTAGCCGTGGTGCACTCACCCCTTCAGGCTGTATTCATGCAGCCAACCCCAGTTCTCTCCCTGGGATCCAACTGAAGCCAGAGCCTCAGCTCCCAGCCCCGCCCGCCCCGGCGGGTGAGCAGCAAGCCTCTCGGGCTGGTGAGTGCAGGTCAGCACTGATCCTCTGTGCGGGAATCTCTCCGTTTTGCCCTCCGCACCCCTGTTGCTGTGCTCTCCTCTGCAGCTCTGAAGCTTCCCTCCTCTGCCACCCGCAGTCTCTGCCCGCAAGGGGGCTTCCTAGTGTGTGGAAACCTTTCCTGCTTCACAGCTCCCTCCCACTGGTGCAGGTCCCGTCTCTATTCTTTTGTCTCTGTTTTTTCTTTTGCCCTACCCAGGTACGTGGGGAGTTTTTGCCTTTTGGGAGGTCTGAGGTCTTCTGCCAGCGTTCAGTAGGTGTTCTATAGGAGTTGTTCCACGTGTAGATGTATTTCCGATATATTTGTGGAGAGGAAGGTGATCTCCACGTCTTACTCTTGAGCCATCTCCCTAAAATCTGGCTAGATTTCTTAACTAGTGATAACCTTGAGGGAAAAAAGGTCTAAGGGAATTTGACCAGTTGAGCTGTAACTTTATAAAGTCACTTCTAGATTTAAACTCTAAGATTCCACTATTTTAAATGAATGAGAAGTAAACCATTATGAATAAGACTCAAGGTGAAACTCGTATTTTCCTCAAATAACCTTGGGGCACCAATTCTCTCCCTGGGTACATGCTTTATAATTCTAACAAACTGAATTTTTAAGGCAGACATTACTTTTTTAGGTAAGCCTGAGCACATCTGCAGTATCTACTGACATCTTTTATTAGCAATAATTTAATATCATATGAAATTCAACACTAAGAGCCTGAGTTAAAAATTGAGATACTAGAAAATAAGTATTCACATACTCCTGTTGAAAAAACCATGAAATAGTACTATTTCCATATATGATTCCATATTCATCTAGAAACCATAGGTTATAAGTCTATAATCAAATTTATACATGATCCTATTTTTCTCAATCTTGACAACTATTACATAAAGAGCTTCTCTAAGTTCTTAGGCATCTCTTATCCTTTCGGTTATGAAAAATCAAACACACATGCAACAAAATAGTTTGGTTTTGCTCACAAATCTGGATAAAAATAACACAGGGTTAATAACGACAGTAATAATTATAATAATAATAATCACGATGGTATGTGTTACAATTTATAGAGAATTTAATGGGCCAGTAATTATGCTAGGCATTCTACATATGCTATTCTCTGATGTTCAGAACTTGCCTACACAATATTACCTTTACTTTACTGATGAGGAAATACAAACTCAGAAGGCTTAAGGAATTTGCCCCAGAGTGGCAAAGCTACTAAGTGGAGTAGCAGATATTCAAATCCAGGTCTATCTGATTATAAACCTGATGTTCCACAGGCATATTTTACTTACGTTCAATTTTATAAAAACTGACATATAAAAAAAGAGGTTTAACTCACAGATAATAAACATAAAACAATATTGGCTTCTTGACATTTATATGAGAAGACTGACTGTATACAAGAGATGTTTCCCACGAACTGAACATTTCTCAGTGTCAGTAAGTACTTGGGAACAATTTCAGATAATGCCAAAATCTGCAGTGTACTGCCACTTTACCAGCACGAAGCCTTTCATTTTATCATAAACTACAGAAATATCAATCCTATTATATGAACCGCTTTCAAATCGTATAATTTAAACCTCTTTGCTTGAACTCTTAGTTTCTTTAAATACTTCTACGTAGAATATTGTAGTTTGTCCACTGCATGGTAAAAAAAAAAAGGAAATTTACAAATCTATAGCTCATCCTTGCTGAACAATGAAAGATCACAACATAAAATCTTCAAAAATATCTACACAAAATTAAGAATGTAAGCAAAATATTACTTCCTCCTAGATTGTATTTTCTTCTGTATCTGTATTCATATACATAGACACCTAGCAAAAACATAGGCCTGTATATGTCAGGATCTACTGTAACAGCTCTAATCTAGATGAAATGTGGGTCTAGTGAGTTTAGTGAGTTGTTTTAAAAGTGAAATTTAATTACAAAGAATAAAATCAGGTACATCACACATAGTAAGGATAACAAAGTAAGTTTTGTTTTAGTGTAGAGTGTGTATATATATGTACAGGGTGTGTGCATGATAGAGTCTTGTAAAGAGTAGCGGGTGTGTGAAGGGCTATGTGTAGAGCTGTATGTAGGAACATCTGTAGGAATGTATGTGGAGGTGTGTACGGGGGTATGAGAAGGTTGATGTATGTGTATAATCATGTATATGAATGTGTGTAGGGTCCTCATAAGCCAGGTTATCCCCACACAAAGACAGGAATCTAGAAGTCAATGTGTGGACTTAATGATCACAATGATGCATTAGTACATTATTAGGAATAGTACATTAAGTCATATCCTATGGAAAATATTACTCAACTCTCATCAATTCTGTTTTGATTTACTATACCTTTTGTACGTTAAAAGGTTCAAAAAATTACTTGTCATATATTTCATTTTTTATAATTTATTTTTTATTTCTTTTGGAAACAAAGCTAAATGCCTGGCATGCTCCAAACATTTGAGTTTTAACATTTTAAATTACCTATATTTAGGGTTAGTTTAAAATAGATATTCTTCATTTAAATTTACTAAAACTTTGTAAAATCCTTTAAATTTGACTTCAAACCAAAGCCTGATGATTTCTCTTTGTCTTTAATTTCCTCTCAATATGAAGTTCATAAGAGGGTGACAATTAGTTAACTTCATTAGGCTAACCTGATCATGTTCTCCCCAGATCAATATGTAAAGTTACTCAAATAGAGAGCAGAGCTTAAAAAATTAATCTTCCTATACAATGAAAATAATACTAAATCATTATTAAATACCTCAATATCAGAAGAAATAAGTGAGTATACATTGAAATAAATAGTGACTAAAAGGTTAAATATGGGTAAATGCTCAATTTTTAATAACAGTAACAACACAAATTACTTAAACATTTTCTTTTAGTATGACTCATTAATAAACCTGTTAATTTAAAACAAATGAATTCTTTGCTAGGGACAAATTTTGCTTTAAATTACTCAAAACTAAAAAATACTTAGAAATGAATGACAACGAAAATATGATGACCCAAAACCTATGGGACAGAGCAAAAGCAGTTCAAAGAGGGAAGTTTATAGCAATTCAAACTCACCGCAAGAAACAAGAAAAATATCAAATAAACAATCTAACCTTACACCTAAAGCAACTAGAGAAAGAAGAACAAAGAAAACCCAAGTCAGTACAAGGAAAGAAATCATAAATATCAGAGCAGAAATAAATGAAACAGAAATGAAGAAAACGATAGCAAAGATCAATAAAACTAAAAGTTGGTTCTTTGAGAAGATAAACAAAATTGATAAACCCTTAGCCAGTCTCATCAAGAAAAAAAGGGAGAGGATGCAAATCAATAAAATTAGAAATGAAAAAGTAGAAATCACAACTGACACCACAGAAATACAAAGGATTATAAGAGACGACTACAAACAACTATATGCCAATAAAATGGACAAGCACGAAGAAATGGACAAATTCTTGGAAAGGTACAATTTTCCAAGACTGAACCAGGGAGAATTAGAAAATATAAACAGACCTATCACAAGTAACGAAATTGAAACTGTAATTAAAAATCTTCCAACAGGGCTTCCCTGGTGGCACAGTGGTTGAGAGTCCGCCTGCCGATGCAGGGGACGCGGGTTCGTGCCCCTGTCCGGGAAGATCCCACATGCCGCGGAGCGGCTGGGCCCGTGAGCCATGGCCACTCAACCTGCGCGTCCGGAGCCTGTGCTCCGCAACGGGAGAGGCCACAACAGTGAGAGGCCCGCGTATCGCAAAAAAAAAAAACAAAACAAAACAAAACAAAAAAATCTTCCAACAAACAAAAGTCCAGGACCAGATGGCTTCACAGGTGAATTCTATCAAATATTTAGAGAAAAGCTAACACTGATCCTTCTCAAACTCTTCCAAAAATTGCAGAGGGATGAACACTCCAAATTTGTTCTACCCTGATGCCAAAACCAGAAAAATATATCACAAAAAAAGAAAATTATAGACCAATATCACTGATGAACATAGATGCAAAAATCCTGAATAAAATACTAGCTAACGAAATCCAACAACATATTAAAAGGATCATACACCATGATCAAGTGGGATTTATCCCAGGAATGCAAGGATTCTTCAATATATGCAATTCAATCAATGTGATACACCATATTAACAAATTACAGAATAAAAACCATATGATCATCTCAATAGATGCAGAAAAAGTTTTTGACAAAATTCAACACCCATTTATGATAAAAACTCTCCAGAAAATGGGCACAGAGGGAACCTACCTCAACACAATAAAGGCCATATATGACAAACCTGGAGCAAACATCACACTCAATGGTGAAAAACATTTCCACTAAGATCAGGAACAAGACAAGGATGTCCACTCTCGCCACTCTTATCCAACATAGTTTTGGAAGTCCTAGCCACGGCAAACAGAGAAAAAAAGAAATAAAAGGAATACAAATTGGAAAAGAAGTAAAACTGTGACTGTCTGCAGATAACATAATACTATACATAGAAAATCCTAAAGATGCCATCAGAAAACTACTAGAACTAATGAATGAATTTGGTAAGGTTGCAGGATACAAAATTAATGCACAGAAATCTCTGGCATTCCTATATACTAACAACGAAAAATCAGAAAGAGAAATTAAACAATCCCATTTACCACTGCAACAAAAAGAATGAAATACCTAGGAATAAACCTAACTAAGGAGGTGAAAGACCTGTACCCAGAAAACTATAAAACACTGATGAAGGAAATCAAAGATGACATAAACAGATGGAGAGTATACCATGTTCTTGGATTGGAAGAATCAATATTGTGAAAATGACTATACTACCCAAAGCAATCTACAGATTCCATGCAATCCCTATCAAATTACCAATGGCATTCTTCACAGAATTAGAACAAAAAAGTTTACAATTTGTATGGAAACACAAAAGGTCCTGAATAGCCAAAGCAATCTTGAGAAAGAAAAATGGAGCTAGAGGAATCAGGCTCCCCAACTTCAAACTATACTACAAAGCTACAGTAATCCAGACAGTATGGTCCTGGCACAAAAACAGAAATATAGATCAATGGAACAGGATAGAAAGCCCATAGGTAAACCCATGCACATATGGTCACATAATTTATGACAAAGGAGGCAAGAACATACAGTGGAAAAGACAGCCTCTTCAATAAGTGGTGCTGGGAAGCTAGACAGTTACATGTAAAGAATGAAATTAGAACACTACCTGACACCATAGGCAAAAATAAACTCCAAATGGATTAAAGACCTAAATGTAAGACCAGACACTATAAAACTTTTAGAGGAAAACAGGAAAAACACTCTTTGACATAAACCACAGCAAGATCTTTTTTGATCCACCTCCTAGAGTAATGAAAATAAAAACAAAAATAAACAAATGGGACCTAATGAAACTTAAAATCTTTTGCACAGCAAAGGAAACCACAAACAAGACAAAAAGACAACCCTCAGAATGGGAGTAAATATTTGCAAATGAAACAACTGACAAAGGATTAATCTCCAAAATATGCAAACAGCTCATGGAGCTCAATATCAAAAAACAAAGAACCTAATTAAAAAATGGGTGGAAGACCTAAACAGACATTTCACCAAGGAAGACACACAGATGGCCAAGGGGCACATGAAAAGATGCTCAACATCATTAATTATCAGAGAAATGCAAATCAAGTACAATGAGGTATCACTTCAGAGCAGTCAGAATGGCCATCATCAAAAAATCTAGAAACAATAAATGCTGGAAAGGGTGTGGTGAAAAGGCAATCCTCCTGCACTGTTGGTGGGAATGTAAATTGATACAGCCACTATGGAAAACAGTATGGAGATTCCTTAAAAAACTAAAAATAAAACTACCATATGACCCAGCAATCCCACTACTGGGCATATACCCTGAGAAAACCATAATTCAAAAAGAGACATGTACCACAATATTCACTGCAGCACTATGTACAATAGCCAGGACGGGGAAGCAACCTAAATGTGCATCGACAGATGAATGGATTAAGAAGATGTGGCACATATATACAATGGAATATTACTCAGCCATAAAAATATGAAACTGAATTATTTGTAGTGAGGTGGATGGACCTAGATAGAGTCTGTCATACAGAGTGAAGTAAGTCAGAAACAGAAAAACAAATACCATATGCTAAAGGATACATATGGAATCTAAAATAAATGGTACTGATGAACGCAGTGGCAGGGCAGGAATAAAGACTCAGACATAGAGAAAGGAGTTGAGGACACAGGGCTATGGGGAAGGGGAAGCTGGGGCAAAGTGAGAGTAGCATCGACATATATACACTACGAAATGTAAAATAGCTAGCTAGTGGGAAGCAGCCACATAGCACAGTGAGATCAGTTTGGTGCTTTGCAACGACCTAGAGGGGTGGGATAGGGAGGGTGGGAGGGAGGCTCAAGAGGTAGGGGATATGGGGATATATGTATGCATATGGCTGATTCAGTTTGTTGTACAACAGAAACTAACACAGCATTATGAAGCAATTATACTCCAATAAAGATGTATAAAAAATAAATGAAATAAATCAATTCTTTGCCAGGGACAAAATTTGCTTTAAATTCACTCAAAACTAATGGCTTTCTATTGTTAATTCCAGTGAGGCTAAAAGAACCTATCTAAAAAAACTTTCTGCTGTAAAACAAAATTTTTCTTATATATAAATATTTTGAGTATAAAAGCAACAATAATACTTTCTCACAGATATTCCTGCTCCCTGAATTTTTTGTAATAAGAATATCTTCAAGCCTTTGGCTTCATTAGATTTTTTAAACTCATATGTGGGAAAAATAAAATATTTGTTCTAAAAACAACATTCTCCCCAAGCTATAAAAGCAGGAAAAATACTACAACCGTATGTTTCTGTTTGGATTACTAGGGCTCCAAAATCACTTGTTACATGGGCTCCAAATTCACTTAAAAAGGAGTACAATTTTTGAAAAGAAATTTTTTATATTTTATGGCTCAAGTCAAGGAGTTAACGTTTTAGTGACAGTGAACCAAATGAAAATGGAGCTTGTATCTAAAAAATAGAAATCTTCAAGTTGTAAAAATAACAAAATATTAGTAGTGGTTCTTCCCTGAGTGATTTTTATTTTCATCTTTATATATTATTCTATAATAAGCATGTATGCTTATAACTTCCAAAAAAGTAATTAAAATTATGACCACTTACCATAGACATCATAATTAGACTAAACAAAATCTTTTCATCTTAATACCTAAATATCTAGACAAGTTACACTGAAGAAACAAAAAATTTCTCAGTCTCATATATCTAACCTTACATTTATATATCTATTCATTGACTTTTTTAGCTTTGATATATAAAACATTTGCAATATACAGTGTGATTCACATGGTTACTAGTGGTAAACGCACTTCTGAAAGTTTTCAACACTTTCTAGGATCCTATAATAATGGAATATGGCAAAAGCTATGCCCATCCTCCACTGTTGTCTTGTTTTTTAAGGAAAAAATAACCATGCAAAAGATTTAAACATTAAAAAGGAAAATGTAATCCGTGTTTCACTTGTGAATGCTGACATGAAATTTCTGAGAACCTGGCTTCATACATAGTACAGAATACTTTACTATCGTAGTTGTATTATTTGTGGGTCAAAAGTGAAGAAATATGCTGGAATAAAGAGAGCAAAAACAGCCCACAAAGGCAAAAGGACTAATCCTGAATTTTCAACCCAAATAATAATGAAGAGCCCTCACTCCTTCCAGCTTGCACCTTGAAAAAGATTACTTGTAATTAAAATGCCGACAGAGAACTTAGCAGCAGCATTGCCACTGCGGCATACAATATATTTGACGCTATGGAAGTCACAACAGCTGCTAACTGTACTCAGCCTCACACTGACCTTAATATGTCATGAAAAATGAAGGACTTTACAATATAAGAAATGCAAATAGAACTGATTTTACAAAGAAAGGACAAGAAACTAGGTTTGAAATAAGACGGTGGGCAATTTAAACTGTTGTCAACAATGTTACTTATGTGAAGCAAAAGATTACCAATTATTTTTTCCACCATCCCCCCACCTCTGTTTTTTTAATACCCGTTGACTTTAACAAGACAGGTCCGAATGTGTCATAAGTTAATTCTTTATCAGTTTTCATATATCATCCTTTACCTTGGCCTGCTGAAAATTATGCAAGCTATAAATTAGCTTTAAACAAGCTCTGAATCAGGCTAGAACTGGTTTTTGAATTAAAGAGCCTTCAGTATATTATAAGGTGCTGTCATTTTATTACCTCAATCAATTCAGTGTGGCCTGAGGTGGAAGGAAATGAATACTGTCTTCATTTGCAATGGGTTTATCTCTTACAGCAGGCTCTGGAAACGTAACTGCAGCAATGAATTGAAAGCTAAAGTTACACTTAACATTACCAATGCAGGAAATTGTTGCTCCTTAACAAAGTTGGAGTTTCAAAGGAAAAAATGATGTTTCTATACTGTGAAAAATATACAAAAAATTAACACTTGATTAAAATTAAATTTTATAGAATACTGAAGAAATATAGTTAAAGCCAACATTCTATTAAAATAATTTTAAATGGTCCTCAGATAAAGAAAAAAAAACCAACACAATGGATGTGCTATTCTCAGTGTTTCAGAAATACTAGACATAAATGTATATTTCATCTTTATCTTAGTGAAAACTATTTCATTTCTTTTTCCTGTGCAACTAAATAGAAAAGTGAATTAGGTATTAGTCAGGTTCACTGTCATTGTTACTAGACTCTAAACCACTGATAAAAGAGCCAAAAAAAAAAAAAAAAGCCCTAACGAGTAGGTTTATTTATTGCTGTCTCCATTTTAAAGTGAGCAAATGAGGTACAGAGACATTAAGTCACCTGCCCAAATTTACACAGTTACCTAGACAATTTGATTCCAAGTCTATTCTTAAAGGAGACTATTTGACTAAGAGTACAGGGACACCAAGTATATCTAAGAGACAAATTTTTCAGGAAACTGTTTGTACCAGAAGTAGTAATGAGGAACATTGATGAGGGAAGGAATAAAATCAAGTTCAGAGACTTAGAAGAGTATGTCAAGTGAAGACAGAGGTGGATTCCAGTGACAATAGACAAACCAGCACGTTTATATGCAAGTACTCATATAACATGCATATAACACAAGAATGCGTTCAGTCTTTGACAAAGTTTAATCAGAGGACTATGTGTTGCTCTACCTAATCAATCACTGTGTACCCTTCCATAGTTTGAGTTTACTCATGATTTGCAAAATGATTTTAGACATCTATATTTTAGCACTAAACTTGTTTTTAATTACTGAACAGATTTAGCGACAATATAAAATAATTTCTGAAGTGCTCAGTGATAGATTAATAAATGACTGTAAAAAGAGCACTAACTGACACTAACCTAGTCATTGCTCTGCCATTAACTAGCTGTGTAAACCTGAGATTAACAAGAGGTTACTTCTGTGAGTCTTACTTCTCTTAACTATAAAATAAAGCACTTTAACCAGATAATATTTTTCCAATTATTTAATGCTACAAGTGGTAGTAAAATCAATTTAGTGGAGACTGATCAGCATTTTTTAATGTAAAAAGAAAAGAACAAAAATTATCAGCATGCTTTTTATTCTGTAAAATCTTTAGGTTATATGTAGCAAACTATGTAAAATAAATCTCTGACTGAAAAAGCTTGTGAATCACTGGTCTAAATAATGTCTCCTCTCCTGACCCCTAACATCCTCTAAAGGGCAAACAGAACTTCGGTGGTTACAAATTCATGGTATAATATTTGTAACCCTTTATGATATGGTCTCCATCTACCCTCCCAACCACTTGCTTTGCATTAAAAACATATTAGCTGAAAAGACTACATTTTCTCCATTGAATTGCCTTTACTCTTTTCCCAAAGATTGGGTTATTACATATACATGGGTCTGTTTCTGGGCTGTCTATTCTGTTCCACTGATCTATGTCTATTCTTTTGCCTATACCACACTGCCTTGGTTACTGTAGCTTTATATTAAGTCTTGAAATCAGATAGTTTCAGTCCTCCAACTTTGTTCTTCTCCTTCAATACTGTCTTAGCTATTCAAGGACTTACATCTTTCCATATAAACTTTAGATCTGTTTGTCAATATCAACAAAATAACTTGCTAGGAATCTGACTGGGTTTGCACTGAATGTATCGTTGAAGTTGGGAAGAACTGTCATCTTGAGAGTATCATGTAAAGTCTTTCTATCTATGTACATGGAATATTTCTCCATTTGATTTTGATTTCTTTCCCCATTTGATATTGATTTATTTCTTTGTAGTTTTCCTCATATGGATCTTGTACATATTTTGTTAGATTTATATATAAGTATATGATTTTTTTTTTTGGTTCTAAGGAAATTGGTATTGTGTTTTTAATTTCAAATTCCAATTGTTCATTGCTGGATACAAAAAAGTAATTGACTTTTGAATATTAAAAATTGTATGTATATGTATAGCTGATTCACTTTGTTATACAGCAGAAACTAACACACCACTGTAAAGCAATTATACTCCAATAAAGATGTTAAGAAAAAAAAAGAAAAATTGGCATTGGTACACTTGGACATCCATGTGAAAAAAAGAAAAAAAAAAGAGTCTACATACTGATCTTATACTTTTCACAAAAATTAACTCAAAATGGTTCAGAAACCTAAATGTAAAATGCAAAACTATAAAGTTCCTAGAAGAAACAAGAGAAGATCTAGCTGACCATGGATTTGACCATGACTTTTTAGATACAACAAAAGAACCACCCATGAGAGAAAAAAAATTAAGTTGAACTTCATTAAAATTAAAAACTTCTGAAACAGAAGCAACCTAAATGTCTATCAATGGATGAAGGGATAAAGAAGATGTGGCACATATATAGTGCAGGTTCATCAATGGTAACAAATGTAACACTGAGGTGTGGGATGTCACAAGTGGGGGAGGTTGGCTGTGCATCTGTGGGAACAGGTGATACATGGAAACTCTCTGTATGGTCCACTCAATTTTGCTGTGAACCTAAAATGTAAAGGAAAAAAAAATGAAAGAAAGAAAGAAATGAGCTATCAAACCATGAAAAAACATGGAGAAAAATGTGTATTACTAAGTAAAAGAAGCCAATGTGAAAAGGCTATGTACTATGTAATTCCAACTATATGCCATTCTGGAAAAGGCAAAAGTATGGAGACAGTAAAAAGATCTGTGACTGCCAGGAGTTTAGGGGGGAGGGAAGGAGGGGCAAATAGGTGGAACACAAGGGATTTTTAGGCAGTGAAACTATCCTCTATGATACTGTAATGGTAGATATATGCTGTCACACATTTTTCAAAGCCCACAGAATATACAACATAAAGAGTGAATCCTAATGTAAACTGTGGACATTAGTTAGTAATAATGTGTTAATTGTCTCATTAATTGTAACAAATGTACCACACTAACGCAAGATGTTAATAACAGGGGAAACTATTACTACAGCTTCATATATTACAGGGGTGGGCGCAGGAATGAGGGGGCATATGGGGAACTCTGTACTTTCCACTCAATTTTTCTGTAAACCTAAAACTGCTCCAAAAAAGTCTATTAAAAAAAAACAAAAAGAAAAAATTAAACATCTTTAGCATTTATTATTAGTATAATTACAGCTTTTCAAATTATTATGCCGTTTCCCCAATACAAATTGTACACGCACTCCTTCTCTCCAAGGATTCCCCCTGTGCTGCTTCAAACAGCGGAAAGGCCTTTGAAATATGGTAGCACATGGTAGCATTATACTTTCCTGGCCTCTTAACATTAGGTATAACTATATAATTTGTATGGAGTTAAATGTGTCAATTTCCAGATATGATTGTAAAAACCATTTTATAATTTGCCATATTTCCTGCTACAGTGCCTTGGACCACAGATGTTGAAATAAAACTGCCATCAGCTTCGGTCCTCAAGTGACTATGATGTACAGAGTTGCTCTGTCAACCGGTATTGACATGTTACTTGCGTGAGAAATCAATTTGTGTTAGTTCACAGAAAATCTGGGATTTTTTTGTGTGTGCTGCTTAACCTAGCCTATCTTGACTTACATTCCTATCAAATCCAACCTAATTTTCATAATTCCATTCAGATGTCACATTATCCACAATCTTTTTGATTCTTGGATCTGAAAGCAATGTTTCTAGCCTTCTAATTCGCAGTAGTTTATCTGTACCTTCTAATGGCATTTAACACTTTAAATCTTGTATTAACACTTTAAATCCTATAATTATATCCATACATGCCTTATCTATCCTATAGAACATAATTTTTTAAGGGTCAGATTTATGTCTAATTATTTTAGTACATCTCAAGCACCTAGCAGAGTATGTGGCATACCTTTTGAATATTACACAGATTTCTTTCAGTAAAATGAGGTTCCTATTGCAGATTATATTGGTAGGTCCATCAAGACAAAGAAAATATCTGTATAAATAAAAGTTACTGTTTCTTATCAAATATTATGTTTCTTATCAAATGTTGTGTACAAAATATGAAATAGACATTTTCTTTCAGATTAGTTTTAAACTCTTAGCCAACCCCAGTGTTCTTCATTCTGGAGGAGACAGTTTCTTTTTAATTTAAAACTATATCTCTATTCCAAGGAAATTTACTATAATCTATAGGTACTTTTAAATGTTAACAGAAATTCTGACTGATCTAGACAGAAACAATTCTAAGAAAGGATATTATTTTAAACTTGCTGAATAGATATTCTCTTATGTCTCTTAGTGTAGGTCTTTTCTGCATATTTGGGTCATGGCTGGCAGAAATTTATGTTTCAGACATCCATTTGTTGTTCACCAAACAGCCTTGGGCATCTAAGGCAAAAACTAGAAGCTGTACCACTTCTACTGCCATTCAGCGAAATGAAAGTTTAAAAAATAATTTCAATCACAACAAATAGGAAACAGGCTAGCAGTGAAGAACTACCAGGAGCAATTTTAAATCTATCTCGGAAAAAATTACGTGCAACATTCAGGTTCCTTGTCTTCAAGGAATTATGAAAAATATTCCTCTGCCATAAGAGTTTGCAGTTGGTAAAAAGAGCCTAGACATAAAAAGATGAATAACCATGCAAAGAAACATCTACCAAATGTCAAATGAACAGTCTAGCAAAATGCAAAAGAATTTTAGTGTAGTCCTATGGATTGCTGGGAAAACTAGGTTTTAAGCTGAACATTCAATTAAACAAACAAACAAGCATGACACCCTGATGATATCTGTAAAAGGGAGAGGAAAGGAAGGAGGGAGGCAGGGAGAGAGAGAGACAGAGGAACACCTGTCTGGAATACTAGCATGGGTCCAGATTATAGATGGCCTTGAAAGTCAGGGATAAAACTGTGATGTCTGTCTTACAGTAGTGGACAAGGAAGAGCTCCTTCTTTGAGTTTTCTAACCTGGAAGGACATGCGAAAAGTGACCTTTCAAAAAGACTGATTTGGAAAACTCTGTAGGAGGGCTTAATGAGAATAGAAACTTAGATTCTGAAGAGAAAGATTTGGGGGATAAAGAACAAAAGTAAGTGACATTTTCTTTTCTTCTGAGAAAAGAAATGAGATGGAGGTATTTTGAAAGTAACAAAGGTTGAAGTAGGAAAAGTAACAAGGACTATTTCTAAGGTTGGGAGGAGATAAGATAAGGGTATGGCCCCTTTCTTCTCAGTGAAGACAGTCATCTAGAAAAAACTAGGGTGCTGTAAATACAACTGAGACTTGAGGTATGTGGCAAATATCTGAAGTAACTGCTCTAAGAAATCTGATCCAAGAGCTCATAAAAGACAGCAATGAGGCTTGGTTTAACTTAGGAGCCATAAAATTTGTAGTGAACCTAAGTCCATGAATTCCTCCAGTTATTTATAGTCCGAAGGAAAAAAAAAAATTGAGATGAAACAACACAGTGGATCCAGAGAAAGTTGAGGAATTATAATAGAGGGCTCTAATGTTTTTGAAAAGTATCCATTAAAATGCCAAATCATAGCTTAAAAAGGGGGAGGGAGGTAAAATCAGAAAGAAGATGATGTCCTGGCATCTTGAGGAAATGGTGGAAAGTATCTGAAAAAGTGGAAGAACTAAGAAAAAAGATGATGATCTGAGTCACGATGATTGGGTATATGACATTTTCACAGTAAAGGACTATTGGGTAGGTGACGTTCTACCTCTCATAAACAGTCTAAAATTTCATTTTTAAAAGATATACACTGATAAAATACTTCAGAAAATATTTTCTTCAAAGCCTCACACACACAAAGATTGGTCTGGTAATTCATCAAAGGAGAAAGAAGCCTGAAGAATGAGGAAAGATGAGATTGGAGAGGATTTCTTTAACAGAGGTACTATAGAGGAAGTCCCTATATGAGAGTCTTTCTGAAAAGTATTCAAAGTTTTTGTCCCCTAGAAGTTTCAGGGACACTGAGGCTGGTTGGAGAGGCTTCTGAAGAGTACTCAGAGAACTTGTCCTCTAGGAGTTTTGAGGGACATAGAGTTGAGCTGGTGATGCATCTATATAGTTGAGCAGCAAAGATGCAGGGGGAATGACTGCTCTTCTAAGCTTACAGGGCAAGGGGTTGCATGTGCTTACCTTAAGACCAATGAAAAAGACACGTGAAAGAGAGCAAGACTCTGTTGTCTAGAAAGGGATCTGGGCCAAAGAGGACAGCCTAGTGGGAGTGGGGTGATGCCAATCAGAGAGGAGCCAAAAGGGACTTACGTTCAGAAAATGAGTTACGGGCAACCCACAATAGAACACATCTCTCACTTCAAGGGAACAGCAGGTAGGAAAGCCCTAGCAATGAGAAATCACTAAAAACCCACAGAAGGAAGCAGGGACAAGAGTCAAACTCCAGTATGTGCCCCTTCCAAACTATAGATTTCCCAGTTTGAAGCAGGTCTGAGGTGGTGAGAGGAGAAGCTTTGAACTGGTTGAGAGACTGAAACCTTGATATTAAATTGGACTAGCTTTTTGATATTGAAAAAGAAGAGAAGACTGGAAAACCCATGAGTCACTCGAAGAAAGAAAATCCATCAGAGCTTGTTTAAAGGCACAGGGATGAAAGAATTAAGTTGCTTTCTATGTGCATCTTGTCTTGAATTCAGGAACAAAATTTACTTAGATCGGAATAAAAAAGGAAAAGTAGTCTTTTTAAAATAGTAGTCTGGGACTTCCCTGGTGGTCCAGTGGTTAAGACTCCGTGCTCCCAATGCAGGGGGCCCAGGTTAGATCCCTGGTCAGGGAAGTAGATCTGGCATGTGGTCTCTTCCACAATTAAGAGCCCGCATGCCACAACTAAAAGATCCCGTGTGCCGCGACTAAGGACCTTGCGTGCCACAACTAAGGATCTGTGTACGTGTGCAACTAAGACCCGGCACAGTCAAATAAATAAATAAATAAAGCTTATTAAAAAAACAGTAATCTGGATAGTCCTTAAAGCATTTAATATAGAGAACAGATAAGACCACTTCTATTGTCTCCTTTTATTTAAATTAATTTTGTTTAAACGTGTCAGTTTCAGACTACAGGATTTTTTTTTCCCCTCAAATTGCCATGGTGAGTTTTTAAAAAAGGCAACTAATTGTATTTGGCCCTATTAGGAAGGTTCCTATCTTAGGGAAGCTTTTTACTGATGAAGGAACACAAATACACTTGATAAATATACAGAATATCATGTTTCCAAATGCTGCTTTCATTAAGTCTGGGAAAAATGAGGAGGGGAGAAAGAGTAGGAAAGGAGAAAATCTGGGGATTTGGGAACAGCTAAATCATGAAGAAAGTTTACCTCACAGAAAAAATTAGATTCATGAGCAGTAGAACTCAAAAGGAAGCACTCAAAAAGAAATGGAGGATAAGATGGTACTTAATATAGTATTTATGCTGTAAACAGGTTAAAGCTTCCACATTGTCATTAAATGTCACAGGGAAAGGGCAGGAAAATGTCTAAATTATATACCACTTTGCTTTCTTTAAAGGAAAAAAGAAAGTTTTCTAAAAATATGTACTTCATTCACAATCCTAAGATGACATGAAGTGGGGAAAAATTGATTAATGATAACTAGACTAATGACTGGATGCTGGAATAAAGTTTGAATTGAGTTATTAAGTAATGATTTTTTGTTGGTGTGTGTATGTTGAAACCACTGCATTAAAATAAGAAAATAATGCTGAAACATCCCATGTTCATGACTTGCTTTAGACTATATATCTATGCTTTGGATCTGGTTCACAAATATCTGCTAATCTACATTTAAAAAACTGATTTTAGAAACAGAATTTACAGAATACCATCTGTCTTTAGAAGCTGAGAAAATAGTCCAGTCCCTCAGGAACACAAAAGTGAACTGATAAAATGCTTTGATGAAGTTTGAACTTTTCAAAGTGATTCTTAAAAAATTTAACCTCTATAAGCATACTTTAAAGAGTTTTCACACCAGCGAAGCAGATAATCATTTGTAGCCATTACTGAAGGTACATTTAACAAAAAACCAACTTAACTTCAATGACGATATAACACTACAACATAAACCTTTAAGAAACTTTCAGAGAAAACATTAAAATAGATTGCATCTTAGGTGACCAGAGTTTAAATTTAGCATATGGATATGGTCCAGAGGAAAAAAGAGAACAATATATTAAAGCTAGCTAAAATAATTTGTAGAAGTCTGAAATCACAAAAGAACGTAGATGGCTGAGCTAGGTCACAGGTGGAAATACGGTGGAATAAAAACAGTTACATATATGGATCTTTATCTGTCAAGGAGGAGGGAAACATTTTTTAACTTTTTTATAGGTGAGGTAATAATTTCATACTCTGGTATGAAAAGAACTAACCCAAATGAATCTAAAACTGCATGATAATTAGTATTTGATCCATTGACAGACAAGGTATTATTTTTGAATAAGAGGATTTTTTACTGCAAAATAATGCTAATACTGAAAAAAATATACAAAATCTTCCAGTTTATACATAAAGTGGCTGACACTGCACAAATCAGAATATTCTTAAACTATCTTTGCAAAGAGATTGAATATGGTTGGTTTTAGTTTCTTTTTACAGTACAGGTTTTCAAAGCTTCACAACTCATGACAAACATTAGACAGTAATATCTGACTCAGCAAAAATACAATGCTTAATACCTAGTTAAAAAAAAAATTCACTTCTAGATCCCTTTCCCTCACCTCCCTCCAAGTGCAACAGATTAGATTCTGCTGGGTCCACATAAATCATCTATGTTGTCAAGCAGCAGCTCCCTAAGCAAAGACACATACTTCACTGAATTTTATAACGAAAGGGCCTTGAGGAGTTATAGTCTATCTTTTAATACCTTACAGTAGTACCATCCTTAATCGATTCATTTAAGAATTACCTCCAGGATTTAGTCTCCTATTCATTAAAAAGACCAAAATAGATCGCACTTAACAATAAAAGTATTTTTCCTTTTCCTATTACTAGTAGTGTTTATTTATAATAGAAAAATTATCTGAGTTTCTACATGATGAAAATCTAAAATGGCTTCAGGACAAAATCTAATTTGAGAAGCTCTTGCAACAAGGAATAGAGAATTCCTATTTCAATATATGAAAAGTTTCTAAAATACAGGCTCTTGAACCAGGCAGATATGGGTTTGAATCACTGTTGTACCACTTACTAGCTGTGTAATGTTGAACTTCTTTGAACCTCATTTTTTTTTAATCCACGGAGAAGAGATGAAAAACAGTAACTACCATAAAGACTACTGTGAGGATTAAATGAGTATACATTTTAAGTGCTTAGATAATGCTAGGCACATAGAGGTACTCAATAAATGTTAATTACTAATATTATTACTAGTAGTGAGGCA
This sequence comes from Delphinapterus leucas, assembly GCF_059928025.1. Lineage (NCBI taxonomy): Eukaryota > Metazoa > Chordata > Mammalia > Artiodactyla > Monodontidae > Delphinapterus > Delphinapterus leucas. The sequence goes on along the minus strand of NC_143137.1, from coordinate 64,087,461 downwards.
GGAGACGGATGGGCCCCAGTCTGAATAGCTGGAGTTTCTCCCCTGTGGACAGATACTCCAAAACAGCAGGAGCGAGAGAAGAGCTGAGCCCTGCCCAGATAACAGATAAAAGACCACATATTCCTCATTCTTGAAGTCAAGGAGACCTTCCCAACTATTCATGCACAGAAAGGCTCCTCAAAGGTCTAAAGGGGGCGTCACCTCATAGTAAGTGATGTCAGGTTACCCATAGGCCTCTTCACTGGAATCCATCTTGGCTAAGAGATGTGCATGCACACATGGGAGGTTCCTGACATATACCAAATACGGACTCAGAACCAGGCAAATCAAGATGATTGGCCAAAGGAAACCCAGAAGAAATGCCCCATAAAAGTGATTCAAACTACCATGAGGGTGCAACTCACTCCCTCTGAGCCCACCCATGAGTCTATCCACAGGTACCCTTTTTCCTCCTAATAAACACTTTACTTGCTTCACTACTTTCCAACTCTATGTGGAAATTCATTTCTACACAGCTGATGCGCCAGGGCCTGGTCCCTGGCCACTGGTCTAGTGGCTAGGATTCAGCACTCTCACTGCTGTGGCTTGACTTCAATCTCTGTCTGGGAACGAAAATCCTGCTTCAAGCCGCTGCTGCAGGCCAAGGCCAACTGAGATCAGTAGGATACTTTCTTATTTTTAAAATGTTCATTTTTTTGACCCAGAAATTACACTGAGAGTATATCTGAGCAAAAGAATATTGTATAGTACTTAAAAAATCTCATTAGAAAAGAGTATTTAACACTATGGAAAATTGTCATATAATGCAATTATATGAAAAAAAAGTATGTAACAGAATGTATAATATAATTGCCATTTTTAGAGAGGAGGTTGAGATAGAATATACCACTAAAATACGAGCAGAAATACAAATACATTTAGGTGCTATAATTGCAGGTAATTTAAAATTTTTTTTTTTGCAGTATGCAGGCCTCTCACTGCTGCAGCCTCTCCCGCCGCGGAGCACAGGCTCCGGACACACAGGCCTAGCGGCCATGGCTCACGGGCCCAGCCGCTCCGCGGCATGTGGGATCCTCCCAGACCGGGGCACGAACCCGCGTTCCCTGCATCAGAAGGCGGACCCCCAACCACTGCACCACCAGGGAAGCCCTTAAATATTTTTATCTTTTTAAAATTTTCCAAATATTCTACAATAACCATGTATTCCATTTCTAAGAAATTAAAAAACACACATGTAAGTAATTTTTTTCTGACTTCAAATTTCTCCAGAAAAGTAGAGTCAGAGAAAAGAAAAAAGGAGAAAAAAAGAGTAAGAAGCATTTTTTAAAGCAATATTTTATATAAAGGATATTAGTTTTATTACACTAAAAATTTGCTATTCTGAATTATTACTCTCTAGCTTTAAACAAAACTCAAATAGAGTCTGACACCTCAGTTATATCAATTTAATCATATCTCCACACTAATATCTCCCTTGGAGATCATGTTGTAATGTATTTTCCTAGTTAAGCAAATATTATTTAAGCTTTATAATAAAAGGAGACTAATAGATAGTGGAAATGGCCAACTAAAACTTATTAGTAAATTTATCACTACATTATGTCTTAATTATTAGACTAAAGGATAATATTTTAAAAGGCAGAAAGTCTCTCTCTTGATGAACATGAACTCAGAGAAAGTAGATGGATCATTTAATCTTAAGTCCCAGGTTTTCCTGTAGCAAAACTGGTAGGGTAGTGAGCAGGTACGGATGCTGTCACCTGCAGAGTGAGAAGAGACTGAAAACAGGCCAAAGAAGCTTATCAAAAAGACCAAAAGAAAAAAGGTCTGCTAAGAAGGGAGAAAACCAGGAAGAGAACAGGTTCAATGAAGGCAAGGAAGGAGTTTATAAGAAGGAAGATGTTACCAACAGTATCAACAGCCATACAGAAGTAGAAAAAAGATGAAGCTGAGTAACTGAAGAAGATTGATGGGGACAAACTGAATCTATAGCTCAGAGGAGATCCTTGAGCTGTTGCTGGACAATTCCAGAACTTGGAAAGAAGAAAGGGAATATAGGATATCAGCAATCCAGAAATGCTATGGTACTGAACCTGAATCAGATGTCATCAACCTACCTTGAACCTGCCTGTGGGGTTGAAAGAAAGTCCTATTAGAGAAGAGTAAAGTCTGAGAGTGAATGATATTCTGTAGTTACAATAAGTGAATACTTCAGTTAGAGACAAAACTATATGTAAGGAATTTAACAGAGATGAGGGTCACAGAAGTGGTTCTTTAATGTTAATAAGCATAATTGTCACCTGTGGTGCTTATAATAATGCTGATTCCTGGGTACCAGTCCAGAGATACTGATTTAGCAGATCTTCATGGGCCTTCCAAGCTGCCTACTTAACAGAACTACTCTGGATGATCCTAGTGCAGGTGGTTTGTAGACTATACTTTGAGGAGCAATCACAGAAATCTGGGCTACGTAGATTGACAAGTGATGAAAATCTCAAACTATGATGTAAATCAGAAGATCAAAAAAATTGATGGAGACAAGGAGACAAGGACAAGGAGAAATAAAGTGGTGTTCACCTAACCTATTAAAGTTAGTTACAGGTAGTTCATACGGTCCTGTCAAAATAAGAACTGAAGCTAACAATTTAACATAGAACAGGACTGGACTAAGCTGGGGCTATGGGGCAGTGGGAGGATAGTGTGAACCACAGTCTTTTAATCTGCCTTACTTAGCATTTTACCAGCAGAAAATATGTTAAGAACAGCATATTTGATATTCCCAGAAAGGGATATTCCAATTTTAAAGTAACATAAAGATAAACAAATAGAGAAATATATATGCTATGATTAAGGAAGTACATTATTAATGGTTTCTTCCACTGGGAATCAAGGGAGCAGGTGGCAGAGAGAGAGGTATGGGGTGTAAAGATAGGGTTCTAAAGAATTTACATGTATAAATCGCTGCCCTTTAACTCTTACATATAAAGCACATATTGAGATTCTACGTTTTTAAAAGAAAGGCATTAGTAGCACCTGAGAATGAGTACAAATTTCCTTATTTACTTAAGAATGAGGATTTCTCTTGGCACAAATGCTTGTAAGACATACTGAAGGCACATAATCATTTTATGGCATTCTAAATGTATTTACACCGTATGCCCTAAGAGCTAATTACCTTAATTTCCAGATTCCACAGGAATGTAAAAGTGCTAGCCCGTAACTTCCCACATTTCCATCCTTAAAAGTATTCAAACGTTTATACAATAAAAGGATGTGTTGCTTATATATATGCCTATTCTCTAAAAGCTATTTCTTAGGCTTGATGAATCTTCTGTTATCAAAAACTGTATACACGTTGACAAAGTGAATTCATAAGTTATCTCAAAGCTGTCTTTTGTGGTTCACTACTTTAAATTTTATTAACTTTTTATTTTCATTTCAGTTTCAAGTTTATAGTTTTCATGACCTTGACACAGAAATAATACCCCTCCTGTCTATGGGAAATTTCTTTGATATTTCTTCACCTATTAAAATAATGTCTGCAGTTAAAAACGAGTTTCCTTCCCTACAAGGGAACTTTTGCTTGTATCAGTTATGTCTTTTCCTATTAGTCAATACTTGGTAGAGCCAGTGGTTTAAATACAATAGTAAACCTTTACTTTCTAAATATCATTCCTTCTACTTACAAAATAAACACATTAGTATATGATGAGTGCAATTCACAGAGCACCATAATTCTATATTTAATGTGAAACAGTCATTGCCATCAATATAAAAAATACCAACTATTTGCTAATGTTATACAATAAATTTAGAAGAAATACCTTATAGAATAGTATATAATTTTAAAAGTTTGGAGAGCTATAAGTGCCTTAGTTTAAATATAGATTAAATATAAAAATAGCTTTCAATGCCTCTTAAGCTCTAGCAAGAAATTAAAACAAATGGACCTTTTCGTGAATGAAAAAGTTAGACATGACCTTACTCTATTTAGTGTGAAACTCTGAAAGAGACAAGAAAGATTTTTACTTGGTATGTGTGAAGATAAAAAATAAAACACAGAAAACTGTTCTTCAGATTCCTTTTAAAAAACATTTTTTACATTTGAAAAATCAGAACATTATCACTGATTTTGAACTCTCCTCTCTGTGGCTAAAATTATTGCTTATTTATTTTTTTACTTAATTTATTCATTAATTTATTAATTTTTTTGTCTGTGTTGTGTCTTCGTTGTTGCGCGTGGGCTTTCTCTAGTTGCGGTGAATGGGGCCTACTCTTCGTTGCACTGTGTGGGCTTCTCATTGTCATGGCAACTCTTGTTGCGGAGCACGGGCTCTAGGCGTGCGGGCTTCAGTAGTTGTGGCTCGCTGGCTTAGTTGCTCTGCCGCCGCATGTGGGATCTTCCCAGGCCAGGGCTTGAACCCGTGTCCCCTGCATTGGCAGGCAGATTCTTAAACACTGCACCACCAGGGAAGCCCAATGATTGTTTATTTTTAAGAATAAGAAGATGTGTTATTTACTGAGTGCCTCTATTATTCTAAATATTGCCATTAAACCTTTCACAAATGAGCAACCTGAAACTCAATGAAGTGAAGCAACTTGCTGAAAGTCACAAACATTGTAAATGGTTAATATCTGAACTCAGTTTGCTTCTTTTTCAAAGCTCATAAAGCTCTTTCCTCTGCATCACACTGCATACTTTGACTTTCTGTGCATTTTAAATTACTCAATATTCTTACTCAACAATGCCTCAGATTATCACTCCATAAATTTAATGGCAAATTTTTATGGAAAAAAGAAATATTATCACAAAGAAATAAACTACTTATAGATACACATCCTAATTTGAGAGATGTCAAAAAATGAGTGTCTTAAAATGTAACATAGCATAACACACTAACTCCTAATCTGTAGTTTCTTATTAACCTTGATAAGATTCTATCAGAAAATCAAGACTAGAATGCTTAAATATATTTGATTTCCGAACTCAATTTCATTAACTGAGTTCATACTTCTAATTTTCTTAGCTTAGATTCAAAGAAGACTAAGTTTTAGCAAAAGGGTACTTCTTAAACCACAATACATAGGTCAGAAAGACAATTTTTTAAGAGATAAGTAATTCTACAAAATGATGAAATAGTAAAACTAAATGTTAAAATTAGAAGTAACTATCTAACTGTATCTACATCTAGAATACATGAACTCTCACTCTGTTTTCTGAAGCTAGGATTTAAGTCATTCCTATCATTCAGGTGCTACTTTCACAACTCTGGGAATGGGCTCACTTAATTCAACTAAGACCATCTCTGCAATGAACAATGTCTCTCACACTCACATTACATATGAATACTAAAAATAATATGTTTACATAAATAATATATTCTACATTCCTTCTTGGTATATTATATAACCCCAAATTAGTATGTCAAATGTTGGGTTAATAAGGTAAAAATATTCTTATTAACTTTTTAAAAGCTGTAATGAAATATCCTTCAGCTTAGCCATCAGATTTTTAGTAGGTAACTTTTTCTCCAAAATAAAAATAAAAAGATAATTTTTTTAAACCAAAGGATAGTATGAAGCTAGTGAACTCTAAAAGGTAGTCCTATATATGGCACCCTACGGTACTTTGATTATTTATCTCAGTTATGATTCAGTTTCTCATCATATGGTATTCCACAGCATGGTTTACAGCACGCTATGTAAACACATCAAGCCCACATGCCATCTGAATTAGAAAATGGCTTGGTTTTCCCAGTTTGTAGAAAGTGTAACTTAAAAGATGATGTAGTCTTTCCATTTTTTTCAAAATATTAATACAGAAAACATCTGTATAATTTTAGAGGTTCTAATCATTTTCTTTCTCTATAAATATTCTGAGATATATAAAAATGGACATCATAAACACTAACAAATTTTATCTGGAGGAAAGAAATCCTGTTTTTGAAAAGATTCTTAAGGAATACCTGACCATGACTTATTGCAGTGTACCAGTGTGCTTAATGTGTATTGCACAGTCCGCATGAAAATTACCCTAGGTTAAAGAACTAACAGATCAGTGTAGATTCCAATTCTGTTATAAAGAATAACCATAAACAATGTTTTGTTGAAAATTGCGACTTGGCAAAAATATTACCTAGAGACAGGGTTCAGAAACATGTCTAGGACAATCAAGTAAACAACTTTTTTGAGCAGGCAATAATGACAAATAAAAAGTTCAGTTCAGTACATAAACGTTCAATTTAAACAAATAACACTTTATTTTTTTTTTAAAGCACAGTAGCATCTATAGTTAGTAGAATTGTTAATAGCTATTACTTTTTACTGAATTCACAAAACACTGTTACTAGTCTCAAAGTACAGCACTCTATTAGAAATTAAGACTTAAAAGACATTTATACAAACAATTTTGCCTGCCAGGAAAAGTGCTAGAGTAACCAGCAACAGCCAGACTTGGCCTAGGATAAGGTACAAGATCACCTGGAAGTGTTTGGGCTTTACACCTGTGGTGTAAAGCAAAGATGAAATCTAAAGTTTAAATATTTAACTATAGCCATCATCAAGGATAACCACACCATAGTTTTAATTCTCAGACTTTTCGTAAGTCTACAAACTACCAAAGATTTTCCTATGGGATTCTAATTTAGGATACTGTATAAACAACTTTCCTCCAGACTTTACATAACTGTATCAGTAAAAAGGCAAATCAAAAAACTCAGTAAAGCTTGATAAAACATATTGTTATAACCTCTAATGTCACACAAGTCCTAGAAGAATACTGAATTAAGACAGGTAAGTGGTATAAGTTTTACCTGGAAATGACTTATCTGTCAACTGTGCTAAATTTAGAAACTTAAAATCTAACCTAATGCCAGATAAAATCCCAGAGGTCAAATGAATAAAGTATTAAAAAGTCCTTTTTTATGGGTCAGTTATATGATTCAAATTTAAAAGAACTTTAAAGGATAATTCATTTTAATTTTATATTTTTTATAAATCTTCATAATACATAAAACTCAGACATTTAATTTCCAGTATCACCAGGTTCAATTAAATGTGCTTGTTTAATACTGTGGCAAGATAATCCTTGGAGAGATTGTTCTGTTCAGTTTTTAAAGAGGCAAAATTCTCAATGACTATTTTGCTCAATAGTAAGTATTTATGTATGTCATTTGACACAAGCATTTCACTTACAGAATTCTAGTTGCTCAATGCAAAAAAAGTTGGAAAAATAGAACAAAAATTTTAAAAAATCAGACTTCCCTACTCAGGGATTTCTAATACAAATGATTACCAAAAAGTACCACACTTGCCTGAGCTGGTGTGTCATACATTTGTAGTGCCAGAAAATCTTCCATAAGAATTTAGATGAGATCTTCACGCATATGAAGTCAACTTATTACCACTCAAAAAGAGTACTATACTAGAAAGATCAAATAAGAGTGAACCAAATGGAGGTCTCCAAGCTAAGATAGCTCATCTTGTAGTATTCAGACAATGACCTGTCATGTACACCTTTTGGCTTTTCACAAAACAGAACGTGAACAGGGACGAAAAGCTAGAATCATAACTGGCACAGTCAATGTAAAGTATATGATGTGTATTTAAATTCTGAGTGGCACCTGTGAATATATATCACTTGGATGATGTCCTTTTAAAAGAAATATTTATAGTAATACCTGTTCATTTAACCATGCCAAAAGAAGCTATCTTCATTTGGGGTGTTTCAGTACACAGAAGATGTTGAGGTCTATATCAAGTATACCCTAGAAAAAAGACAATAGTGAACTGTGCCCTATATTAATACAGAAAAAGAGGGAGAGGGCTCAGATCAATAAAATTAGAAACAAGAAGTTACAACGGACAACAGAGAAAGATAAAGGATCACAAAAGACTACTACAAGCAACTATATGCTAATAAAAGGGACAAATTCTTAGAAAGGTACAATCTCCCAAGACTGAACCAGGAAGAAATAGAAAATATGAACAGACCAATCACAAGTACTGAAATTGAAACCGGGATTAAAACCTCCCAACAAACAAAAGTCCAGGACCAGATGGCTTTACAGGCAAATTCTATCAAACATTTAGAGAAGAGTTAATGCCTATGCTTCTCAAACTATTCCAAAAAGTCTCAGAGGAAGGAACACTCCCAAACTAATTCTATGAGGCCACCACCACCCTGATACCAAAACCCGAAAAAGATACCACACACACACACAAAGAAAATTACAGGCCAATATCACTGATGAATGTAGATGCAAAAATCCTCAACAAAATACTAGCAAACCAAATCCAACAATACATTAAAAGGATCATACACCATAATCAAGTGGGATTTATCCCAGGGATGCAAGGATTTGTCAATGTCTGTAAATCAATCAGTGTGATATACCACATCAACAAATTTAAGAATAAAAACCACATGACCATCTCAATAAATGCAGAAAAATCTGACAAAATTCAACACCGATTTAGGATAAAAACTCTCCAGGAAGTGGGCATAGAGGAAACATACCTCAACGTAATAAAGGCCATATATGACAAACTACAGCTAACATCATACTCAACGGTGAAAAGCTGAAAGCATTTTCTCTAAGATCAGGAACAAGACAAGGATTTCCACTCTTGTCACTTTTATTCAACATAGTTTTGGAAGTCCTAGCTATGGCAATCAGAGAAGAAAAAGAAATAAAGGGAATCCAAATTGGAAAAGAAGAAGTAAAACTGTCACTGTTTGCAGATGACATGACACTATACATAGAAAATCATAAAGATGCTACCAGAAAACTACTAGAGCTCATCAATGAATTTGGTACAGGATACAAAATTAACACACAGAAATCTGTTGCATTTCTATACACTAGCAACAAAAGATCAGAAAGAAATTAAAGAAACAATCCCATTTACAGTCACATCGAAAAGAATAAAATACCTAGGAAGAAGCCTACAAAAGGAAGCAAAAGTTCTGTACTCTGAAAACTATAAGATGCTGATGAAAGAAATCAAAGATGACACAAACAGATGGAAAGATATACTGTGTTCTTGGATTGGAAGAATGATTACTGCCAAAGTGGCTATACTACCCAAGGCAATCTACAGATTCAGTGCAATCCCTATCAAATTACCAATGGCATTTTTCACAGAACTAGAACAAAATTTTGTTTACAATTTGTATGGAAACACAAAAGACCCCAAAGAGACAAGGCAATCTTCAGAAAGAAAAATGGAGCTAGTGGAATCTGGCTACCTGACTGCAGACTATACTACAAAGCTACAGTCATCAAAACAGTATGGTACTGGCACAAAAACAGAAATATAGATCAATGGAACAGGATAGAAAGCCCAGAAGTAAACCCATGCACCTATGGTCAGTTAATCTAAGACAAAGGAGGCAAGACTATACAATGGAGAAAAAAACAGCCTTTTCAATAAGTGGTGCTGGGAAAACTGGAGAGATACATGTAAACAAATGAAATTATAATATTCTTTAATACCATACACAAAAATAAACTCCAAATGCATTAAAGACTTAAATGTAAGACCAGATGCTACAAAACTCTTAGAGGATAATATAGGCAGACACTCTTTGACATAAATCGCAGCAATATCTTTTTTGATCTGTCTCTCCTAGAGTAAGGGAAATAAAAATGAAAATAAACAAATAGAACCTAATCAAACTCAAATCTTTTGCACATCAAAGGAAACCATAAACAAAATAACAAAACCCACAGAATGGGAGAAAATATTTGCAAACAAAGAGACTGACAAGGGATTAATCTCCAAAATTTACAAATAGTTCATGCAGTTGAATATCAAAAAAACAACAACCCAATCGAAATAACAGGCAGAATATGTAAATAGACAGTTCTCCAAGAAAACATACACATGGCCACTAGGCACATGAAAAGATGCTCAACATCACTAATTATTAGAGAAATGCACATCAAAAGTACAATGAGGTACCACCACACACCAGTCAGTATGGCCATCATTAAAAAGTCGACAAATAACAGGGACTTCCCTGGTGGCAAAGTGGTTAAGAATCACCTGTCAATGCAGGGGACACGGGTTCAAGCTTTGGTCTGGGAAGATCTCACATGCCACGGAGCAACTAAGCCCATGTGCCACAACTACTGAGGCTGCACTCTAGAGCCCAAGAGCCACAACTACTGAAGCCCACACGCCTACAGCCCATGCTCCACAACAAGAGAAGCCACTGCAATGAGAAGCCTGCTCACCGCAACGAAGAGTAGCCCCCACCTGCCACAACTAGAGAAAGCCCACATACAGAAACAAAGACCCAATGCAGCCAAAAACAAATAAATACATACATTTATTAAAAAAAAGTCTACAAATAACGAATGCTGGAGTAGGTGTGGAGAAAAGGGAACCCTCCTACACTGTTGGTGGGAATGTAAATTGGTACAACCTCTATGGAAAACAGTAGGGAGGTTCCTCAGAAAACTAAAAATAGAATTACCATATGATCCAGAAATCTCACTCCTGGGCATATATCCAGACAAAACTATAATTCAAAAAGATATACGCACCCCAATGTTCATTGCTGCACTATTTATGATAGCCAAGAAATGGAAGCAACCTAAATGTCCATCGACAGAGGAATGGATAAAGAAGATGTGGTGCATATATACAATGGAATATTACTAAGCCATTAAAAAGAATGAAATAATGCCATTTGCAGCAACATGGATGGACCTGGAGATTATCATATTAAGTGAAGTAAGTCAGACAGAGAAAGACAAATATCATATGATATCGCTTATATGCAAAATCTAAAAAAAAATGATACAAACAAACTTATTTACAAAATAGAAACAGACTCAGAGAACGGACTTATGGTTACCGGGGGGAAGGGCTGGGGGAAGGGATAGTTAGGGACTTTGGGATTGACATGTACACACTGCTATATTTAAAATAGGCAACCAACAAGGACCTACTGTATAGCACAGGGAACTCTGCTCAATACTCTAAAAACCTAAATGGGCAAAGAATTTTTAAAAGAATAAATACATGTATATGAATAACTGAATTACTTTGCCCTACACCTGAAACTAACACAACATTGTTTATCAACTCTACTCCAAAATAAAATAAAAATTTAAAACAAATATAATATTAAGTCTATATCTTATATTTAAGTATACAACATAATTTTAGAGTATCAGTTTGTTGAAATTTGCCTTGGGTTATATGCCTTGTGCATATTTGTTTTAAAATTGCAAAGACATTCATTTTTAGCTTAAAAACTTTTTAATAACTGAACAATTTTTAAAATACATAAAACAATGGTTCTTATTCCTGACCACTCATTAAAATAATTTTAGAAGCTTGTAAAAAATAAAAATGTCTGTCTTCAATCCCTCTCTCTCCCCTCCTTCCTGAACAACTCAATCTAAAAGCCTTCAGGTTATGGCAAGCAAAGAAGGTGTCCATGCAGCAGGGGAATGGAGGGTGATAGGAGATTAGTTTTACGTCAGGGGATTAATCTTCTAATATATATCAAGGATAACTGGAGCCAGTTTTCAGTGAGGGAGTTATAAATATGAAAAGGGAAAAAACCAGAATGGTTTCCAATATCTATGAAGACAAAGAAAAGTAAATGTGTATGTCTATGAATGTACATACATACATCTAGTCCTTGGCTATGTCTACTGAGAAGACCTAAGAGAAGCAACATCCCAGTAACAATGAGTACATCTAGTACCATGATCTTAGTTTCTAAATACCATTTTCCACTAAAAGGGAAGCAGAGCTCCTTGGAGAAATCACTGGTTCCAGGAGTAGGGGAAGGGAAAGAACAAGTTGAGCCTAGAACACCTTTAGTAAGGAAGCACTCAAAGATTTCTGGGATCCATATGAAAAGAACACAGAAGCCAGCCTGAAGTGGCTCTCATTAGCCAAATTTGAGACAATTCAAACATCAAAATAAATAATGATAATAACCAATATAAACCACTGAAAACAGAAAATGAAAGTCTGATAAGGAATAGGATATTTACACAGTCTCAAGGTTCTTCCCTACAAATTACTTATTAATTAGAAAGAGGAAAAGAATGGAGAAGACTTGCAGAGAACTCCTCAGTCAAGTGATTAAAGTTAACATCACCATTTATGGTTCATATTGAAATCATGTGTCACCTGATAGAATGCATACTGCATCACATCTGTGGTATTTTTATCAGATGCATAAAATAAATCTAACCACAAGAAAAGATCATAAAAATGCAAAGTAAAAGACATTCTACAAAATAAGTGCCCTGTAATCTTCAAAAGTGGCAATGAAATGACAGTCAAGGAAAGACTAAGGGACTTTCCAGATTAAAGACTGAAGAAACATAAAAATTAAATGCAATGAATGATTCTGTATTGGATCATTTTGCTATTAAGGACGTTACTGGGACAAATAGCAAACCTTGAATGAGGTCTGAGGATTAGACGGTAACAGTGTATCAATGTTAATTTCCTGATTTTGTCAGTTATATTCTGGATATGTAGGAGGATGAGAAAACACTGACAAATGTAAAGCAGTGGTGTGTCAAAAAGACTTTCAGGAAGATTACTCTAGTAGCAGTGTGGGACTATGATCTCCAAACACTGTTGTTGATGTACCCCAATACTAAAATATTTTAAATACATACCTTAATAAGTATATATGTGTGAAGTTATATACCTATTCTACAGCAGTCATCTGTTACATTAGAAAACACACTCAGACACAGAAATTAAAATGGGATGCTATATAGAATTAATTTAATTAGTCATTTGTCTATCTCCTGAGGTACAAACACTTCATTTTGAAGGAACCTAGTGAAGAGTCTGGTACACTTATTTAGATAGCCTCTAAAACAGGAGGAACTGGTAGAATGAGGAAAAGGTGAGGCACTGAATCAAGGCAGTAACAGTGGAGAAAAGGAGGAAAGAGTAAACCGGAGAAATATTTAAGGAAGAACACTTTTACAGGACTCAGCAAGGGATTTTCTATTTGGGACAGGATGAAGAAGACTTGAAGATGATTCCAGGTATTTGGCTTGGGAGAATGGATGAAAGTAAAGATGAAAGAAAAAATAAAAGATGGGTGAGGTGGAGGAGAAAGAATAAAATACATAGCTTTTCCAGGCATAGAGCATTCATTTGTAACAGTATTTTCACAACACAGTAAAGAGCAAGAGAAAAAAACCTAATGCATGGTGATCAGTAGCAATGAACTAGCCCCACTGAATAAAAACATAGCACACTGTCTTGGATAGCTGCTGCCTTAGTCAAGTATCTTTGAAGCATAGCCTATGGGAGAAAGTATATTTTGTGCATGTGTTTGTATGTGTGTAGATTTGTGTCTCTGTGTGTGTTACATGTAATGTATATATCTGAATCCACGTAGCTGGTCATTTTTCATGAAACCTAAAGTGACTACCTAGGTTTATGAAGGATTGATAACGCAGAGAAAGTCTTATCATGCCATACTTTGTGGGTCTGGGTAGAATAAAAGTCATTCTATATACAAATATTGAATCATTATGTTGTATATCTGAAACTAACATAATAAGTCAATTATATCTCAAAATATCATTCTGTTAGCTAAACTGTTATGAAATATCATTAATTTATTATCATTAATTGTATATTATTAATGTAATATAGTATATTTTATCTTTCATGAGCTAAAGCTTAATATGGATTGAGATATGATGAATCTTGTTAGACTTTTGTGGAATTTCTATACTTTCTATAATTAAAAGCAATAGGCAGGATTAGCGACAGAAGATTTTTGCTCTCATAAAGGTCACAGCAAAAAAACCCATTACTTGAAAGACAAAGTTATATATCAATACATTATGCTGCTCAGAGTATACATGGCAATATTTTAGAGTTTCCCCTGGTATGCAAAATTTGGAGACAATGTCAACAGTTAAATAATATTTAAAGTGCAATGCATTTTCAAGTACATTTTCAACTACACACCCATACCATATATAATCTAAAATTCTAAGCAAAATAAATAATTTATTACTTGGGAGTCAAATTTTTATAATAAAAGTTAAGACTTCTTGGACTTAATAATCCTGACTACCATAAAGAAAGAAAGTTGGATATATATTTTATGGCTATAACAATTTTATATTCACTTTTCCCCACCTAAGTTTATTGGCAACTGATTCCTTTCTCCTGGAAATAACTACTTCTACCTTAGCTTTTCATACTATTAAAATAAATGCACATGGCAAATATATTTAGTATTACCTAAAAAATACCATTCCACCAAAGCAAACAGAGCAGAATGAAGGACAAGCAAAATATATTAACTTTTATTGTGGATTTCTTTTAGGCCCCAAAATGATACTAATTTTCTTGACTCAGGTATTAATAATATACTGCTTTCTGAATTTAAAAGCTTCTGCAGCAATTTACTGAATTATGAAGCATGACATTATCTATCAATGTTTTCTTCTTGGGACCCAATACTAGCAAACACCTTACAAGAGAAAATGTAAACAGAAATTTACTTGTCAGGAATAAAGTTTTCAAAGTGAGCAAAACAGAGTTGATGTAACACAAGTATTCAAGGGAATGAATTAATTTTCCTTAACTTTCAGCTTAACTATTATATTAAGCTTAATTTTTTATTAGAAAAAAGAAGTAATATTCATTTTGATATGATAAAAATAGAAATCCATTTCACTGCTGTAATCCTTACAATAAACTGCTGTGACATTCATCAGTTAGATACCATATTTGGATATTTTAAAAGTCTTGGCTGTTTATATCTGGGATTTATTCAATCACAAGTCAAAGAGTACATTGTAACTTTTCTAACAATGTGCCTTCCTAATGGATTTCCATTCTGAGTCCAAAGATCTTATTCTCTGGTAGACAGGGAAAAGCAAAATACAAGAACATCTCAATGGCTACTGGCATGCACCTACTGCACTTACAAAATATTCATTTTGTATATTCCCAACATATGTGAAATGTCCTCTTGCATTTTCAATGTTCATTAACAAAATTACTATATAACTTAACAAAGGCACTCTGCAGTTAATACAATGCTACATATTTACAGTAGTATAAAACCTTTTCAAATGAATGTACACAAAAAGGCTTATTTATAAATGCAATAAATCTTTTTTTCAAAAATTGCTTTCCTAATTGCTTTTTGAGGGTACAAGAAAACCCCACACCAAAAACACACTTAGAAAAATTATATTATACCATAAAGAGTCCCATAAGACAACTATTTAAAATCTATAGTACACCATTATTTTTTTCTCATTTAAATACAATTTCTGGAAAACATTTTTTAATTATGTAATAAAAGTTTTTGATATTAAATATGCTCCCTCTTAAATTTGGGTCTTAATAAAATAACTGTAAAATAATTCTTGATATTGTATAGTTTAAAACCTTGAGCAAAAATGCTTGATTATTAAATAAAATGCATAAGATTCTATATTAATAATCATTATACAGATTTGTAAAATTTTTAATAAATTTGGTTATTTAAAAAACCCTTTAAATAGCTTTCTTCTTCCTATAGCCAAATGCTTTTCTGCAGTTTTTAATAAATAAACTTTTCAGATGGCTTCTGTGGTAAGCTGGAATAAATCATTTTAACTGATAAAAAGAATGTTTTTGATTCCATGATCAGACAGGAATTCAGTATCAATTTTAATTCACTCTAGGAAAAACAAATGCACTTAAGTGGCATTTAGGAGAGATGGCTTGAGGTCCACATTACAATAGACAGTTAACTTCTGTTGTCTATTTAAAGAAGAATAATTTGATTAACCCACAGGTGACCATATTGTCTTAGTTCAAATATATTTAATATTTCTGTCAAATAAGTCAAAGCATCAGGGGTCCAGCTATTTACTCACACACTTAAAAAAAGCATATAATAATCTTAAAATGTCAATCGTCACAATTTAAGGTTATAAGATTGATATTCAAAAGATTTCAATAGTTTATTATTGGAGATAAACTACGAAACAACCTTATTAGATATTTCATCCTTTCTACTTATCTAAAATAGTTACCAGAAAAAAATTTTAGGATATAAAATCTAGTTTTCTCGAAGAGCAAACCTTATAGAACATTCACAATATACCTACTATATCTTAAGATGAGTCATCTGTAAAATTAAATTGGATTTTATTGGTTATTCCCTAGGGGTGGTAAATTAGCAGAGGGTGACTTGCTACTAGAGAACTATTTAACATGCTACAGTAATATAGAGAATACATGAAACAGCTAAAATATTTCATAGAGAAAACTTATATAAGTCAGTAGAGCTCTTTACTCCTTAATTTAAGGGCAATAAAATCATCAAGGCAATATATTCTTAAAGTGCATAGAGTAAATTGTTGGTCCTTCATATTCCAATTCTCCTTAAAGTTAGAAAGCCATTGGTGAGATACAGAAAAGCTATCAAAATAAAGGGAAACAACACTTTTTCTTATAAGTTTCTCCCCTTACCTTAGAAGATGAAGAATCACACTCCTGACATATCCATCCATAGCCTGTTTGTTTAGGAGACTTTTTCAAAGGAGGATCCAAACAACCAAAATGGTAGCACAGTCTACATTCATCACACCTGCAGGGTAAACAGATTTATACTATATTTAAATAATATTAAAAAACACTTTTTTTCAGAGAAAAACAGCAAACTACTGTATATTTCAACTGTAACACTGTTAATTCTATCCTTAGCTGACAAGATTATTAAATTAATGTTTATGAAAAAGACAATCTAAACCTGAAATAAATGCTTTAGGAGAAACAAAATACCAAAACAATAAAATAAACAAAACAAATATCATTCAGAACATTTTGATAGTAGAAATGTTAACAGCATAGGAATAAATTTATGTGTATAACCCTATGTGTTCAAAACTAACAAATATTAACATTTTCAATTTTGAACTTCAATAATAATCACTTTCCCATTAGATGGTTTTAAAATTAATATAAGATACATATAATTCAAGATTATGAATTCAATCTAATATATTGTGATTATTTAAAAAAACTTTTAAATCTAATGAATTCTACTAGGCTACACTAAGCTTAATTCTATACAATTGATATACCTCATCACTCTCTTTCTCTAAGTTAAGGTAGATTGTAAATAAAATTTCTAATGTGTATAGCATGCTAACATAATCTACAGCAAATAAAAACCATTCTAAGAAGTTTATTTTCTAAAATATAAATTCTCTCAAAAATTTACCTGTCACTTTCAGTGCAATTGGTTTTTCAAAGTACCTCCTAGTACATTTTAAAGCTTATTAACAAATGTTTTGATAGTGTCTTTGCCACCTATGATGTACAAAATCTAAGAAAACTATCATACCTATTCTTCGTTTCAGACAATCTCATCCTGCTGACAATGAAGAAAGATCTGTATTATTTCAGTGTTTTTTAAAAAGAATTTTGCATCAGTTGGAACAACAAGACCAAAATTTAACAACAAATAACAAAGATGTATACATTTTATAGAAAGGGTTATATTCCTCTTATTCTTTGTGCTATTTTTTTGTAAGTTAAAAAAATAATACTTTCTCCAAACCAATCTGTCACATTCTCTTTATATATACTCTTACTGATTTAAACCTAAAAAGTTGAGGAATCCATAACTAAGAAAGCAAGGAGGATATTTTATAGGACATATATTACTTAAAGTACAAAATTACTCTTAAATAATTTTTATTAGAAAAAAGGAGGAGTTATTGTGATAAACAACATGCAAAGAAAAGCAATTTATTTTCACAATAAAGGGAACTATAAATCTACATTTATAGTAAAAATTTCATGTCATTCTATAAAACCCAATCTCCCAAAGGCCCATTTCAGAAATCAAAAGTTTCAGAAAGTTTAGCAACTTAGCTAAGTTATTCAGGTATACAGAAGTTTAAAACACAATTATATATCTTAAGTTTAGGCACTCCTTCCTCTACAACTTCCTTCTCATAAACCAAATAAACTTATGTACTTTTCCAAAAACCTTCACTTAGACTCAAGAGATGGACTTGAATAAAAATGTTTACTATAATAATTCTAGCTATACAAAAACATCAAATCAAATAGTAATAACAAACAGTACTTTATTTACTGTGCCAATATTATAAATAAACCATCCAAAAATATATTTAAAAGCACTTAAACTGTTCAAATACCTGTTGTTCTAGTATTAAGAAAAAATAATAGATAATATATAGCTAACATAAAACTAAATGGCAAGCCCACAAAATTTTGTTCTTCTCAATTCAACTTATTTACCCTTCAATAGTTAAAATTCCAATTACATTAAACATATAGTTAGAGGACCCTTCAGCGTATAAGCATTTATGAGTTATGAGAAGGTTGAGATTTCTAGTTAGCTGAGGGCGTAGTCCTTCAAGCATGGAAAATAGTATTTCAGTCATCTTTAATGGGAAATTTAAAGAGAATCACATTCTTTGCTTCATCAAGAAAATCCATTAAATATAATTTACTCTATCTTTATCATTCCAGGGTCACAAGTATGAGTAATAGATGCTGCTACATGTCTAACAATGTGACAGCCTTTTGTGTTTGGACATGAATATCATCAGTCTGCTGTTCTGTTTGAATTCTTGTATTCAACTTTTATAGGTCCTCCTCACTTGCTTAAAAAATGTCAGTCACTACTTTCTGATATTGTCAGTGTCATCTGTCTAAGCAGCATTTCCCCGACAATAATTCACTGTGGATTCAGAAACCAGATCACTGGACTTAAGACTATGCCAATTGACAGTTTATAAAAACATGAAAATGAGGACTACTAAGTACATGGACTCAATTTGGGTTAACTATAGTCTTTTTTGCTTAACTTAGGGTTTTTAAGCAAGTTCAGATTGCCAATAATCTGGGCTTTTGATAAGTGAAGAGTTATAGTATTAATGCTTTCCTAGTTCATATCAAATTACAACCTAATTACTACAGATTTACTTTATAAGTCTGTGCCATAATAACTTGCAAATTATGGTTTCTAGTGTACAACTAGAGTCAAACACTATGATGAATATAAAGGTGAATCATAATTCATTATCTTTTACCTTCATGTACTAAGATGGTTCTTGCTGGTGTGTGTGTGTGTGTGTGTGTGTGTGTGTGTGTGTATTATGTATATGTACATATATATATTTCAAGCTGATAAATTAAGAACAAGTTTGCTACATTGATATAGTTCAACTTTGTAGCTGATTTCAATTAATTGTAAACTCAAGTTATCTTTCAGCTCAATAATAAATGCAAAAGGGAAAAGAAAGATTTTATATGCTAGATTTGTTAGAAGATAATGTTGAAGTATATGCCATTTGGAAGTGACCTAATCCTTACTGATTCCTTCATTAGTGATACTTTTTAGAATGACTTAGTCTACACATGGAACTCATGTATTAGTGATGGGTTCCAGAGGAAAGGAAGAATCTGCTTGTTAGAATCAGGGGTGATATGGAAGTTCTCTCAAGTTATAGCTCACTCAGTGGTAAATAAAAACTGTAATTCCAAGACTAAGTAGCAGAAAGGAGTAGTTAATACACTTAGGAACTGCCAAAATCCAGGAGAGGAAAAAAGAAAAAGAAATAACCCAATCTTGAAATCAATAACTCTGTTAATAAACAAACATATATATATTAGCCTTTTCTAAAAATGACTAAAATTATTTCCATATGGAAAAAATATAGTTGTTTCTACACTAAAATATTTAATTCAATAAATCTATAGCTTCGTGTGCTGGTAACAAAAATATCCTGAGTGATACAAGGGAACTCCAGCAGAATTTGCAAGAATTAATTCACCATAGACAAATGTAAGGAATGCCATTAAGAACCCTAGAAATCAAAGAACAATTTAGATGGTAAAAATAGTAAATTATTTATTTCATGCACACACACACCATTTTGTAAACTTTAGCAAATTTTGTCAGCCAACAAATTATGGTTAAGTTACAAATATAGATCATTTTAAAAACTCAAAAATCAGAAGCTCGTAAGGATCTGCAATCATTCTGCTACCTTAAAGCTGAAATAGAGTTGAAGTAGTTATTGATCAAATTATTATTTATGACCTCTACATCTACTTCTTACACATACTTGGAAATACGTAATTACAACACATAATATAGTACATATTTAATGTATCAAAATAATAAATCTTGTGCAAAAGCAGTCACTGACCCACAAAAGCTGTGATATAACACAATATACTTTATTAAATAACACAAATGTCTATGTAATAAAAACAGACTATTATACCAATAGCACATATATTAAATAAGAAGACAATGTCTTAAATTTAAAAATATAAAACTAACCTATAAAGATACACTATGTTTTTTAATAAAATGCAAACTGGATGCTTAAAGAATATCCTCTAAACATCTAATAAAACTGTACACATTAACATATTATGGGACATTCTAAAATTACAATTGTAAGTGAGATAAGATAAATCCCATTTATAAGAAAAGGAAACCTCATTATTTAATTAGATTTTTACTAAATACAACTTCCTAGGCATCAGATTCATAATGGATACAGATGTCAATAATAAAGCAGCTATATGTATATGGTCTTTTACACACTCATTTAACAAAATGCAGTGACCAAATAAACATAGTTCTATATGTATTTAAAATACTTACTTAGATATGGTTAAGTATAGCACCCTAGACATAAAAGAGGAAGAAAATGATTTATGTTCATATGTCCTATGATCCATGGGAGCAATCAGTCATGTGTTTATCTGATTACTGAGAATATACACACAAGTAAAAAGAAACAACTTATTTATTTCTGTCTACACCTAAGAGACAGGCCAGTGTTCCAAAGGGTTTCTTAAATTCCCTTAATTTCCAATTGATAATTTCACTAGAAGAGTACACTAAATAACTACTTTTCAAAATTAACCAAAAAAAAGGTGCACCTCCTATATATATAATTTATAGCCAGATGATCAGCTAAATTTCAGGAAGAAGAGAAATCCATAACATGGGACTTGAAAAGTAATGTACATGTTTTATGACCAGGTTGATCCATAATCGTAGCTATTTTTTATGTCAATGAACATTTGATTTAGGTCCCTTCCAAATCTATATAGAGTAAAATAAAGAAGCAACCTTGAAAATATATACTGTTACATCCATTTAATAAAAAAACAAAAAACTCACAACTAAATATCAAGAGAACTGATGGGTTGGATTTTCTTACTTTTTCACCATTTCTATGCAAAAATTCTATAGAAGAATGACCAAAAGAATTGGTCTTAATATTACTTACATAACGTCTTACTAGCAACTGAAACACCTACACAAATGTATTAACCAGTAGTGACAGACTCTTTCATTGAACAGTAGCCAATTATTTCAATTATTCCTTTTAACAGATGGAGAAAATGCAGGTTTGTGGCCCATGAGTTAAATCACTTTTAAAATAATACAAGCTTGCACAAAATTCTGCATTCTACAAATATTAGAATAACATTTAATATCAATAAAGGCAAACTTTATTCCTTTTTACAACACTTTTAGTGCAAATCACCTATATGAGCATTTTCTAAATACTTAGAAAATGTCTTTTATATGATATTTCACAAATAAAGGCTAAATGTGGAGGTCTTGAACATATTTTCATTAATGTCACTATAGACTTTCATCACATGCAATAATGAATGAATGAGTGGTAGGAAAGACAAAAATATTCTGTAAAGTATATTAACTGGAAAAAATATTTGGATAATTACTGAAATCCAAATTCATGTTTAATGATCACTTAAATAATGGGATCAATTCAGTTAGCTACATCTGCAGTAGTCAAGTTACAAGATTAAAAGTGAAAGGCAAAATTAAAACATGAAATAAAAGAATTCATATAAAAATACACAATAAGGTCAAGTACCTCTTCACAGCATGAGAGAATGATTAGACATTTTCATACCTGAAACACATCTGCTTTGTTCTTTAATAAACTGATCTCCATCTGCTCATGCCCTTGGAAATTTTTCAGCAGTACAACCTGCTGTGCTCAAGCCCCACATAACTTTGTATTTCCCTGCTCATAATTAACTAATTATTCTCTAATCAATAGTGTAGATCTTGATTTTACAATGTAAATCAGATAAATGAGATAATGGCTGGGGGTCAGTCTCATTTTATTCACAAAGCCCAGCATGAACATCCAGTTTCATTATATCTTATGTACCTGAACAGCAGTGAATCTTACAGCAGGCCTGCAGAAAGTCTTAAGACTGTGTACTGGGAGAAAGAGGTCTATATGTTTATTTAAAAAAAAAAAAAAGTATTTGCAAAGCATGTCTATCTCAGAAATATTTTTAATCGCAATCCTTAGTATTATGTAAATTGATAAAGTGTTGACTGGGCAGGAAAAAATTTCTGCCTTCATATGCCATGCAACTCTAAAGCTGAGTCTCTTAAACAAGTTTTAATTGTCAAAATGATTTCAGAAAATTTAAAGAAAAATTAGTAATGTTAGTATGCCATTCTGCTAGAGAGTCCTTCTGAATTCCTTGAATAGATTTTGGTGAAATATTAATAAAATATTCCCATACTGAGAATCAAGTAAAACAGTGGTAAGTTTTGTCAAATAAAAAACATTAAGAGTTTAAAAAGAGTGATCTAGTAAGTAATAGGATGTAAAAACAGGGAAAAAGGATAATGAGTGTGAATATTCTTATTATTTATTGGTCAGTGATCTATTTTTAACATTATAATTGTAAAATTAGATAAACACTCAAGAAACATGAATAACAATGATATATAAATGATAAATAAATTTCATTTACAAACAAAATGGATAAAGGTTAAGGCTAAATTTGTTTTCATGTTAAACATAATCCTAATTTCAAATCTTTTCCTAACAAAGGAATTAGTGAATTATGGACAAAGGCTATGTTCCTTGATTAATTTCTGTACCTAAAATGGTGCTGTGTCCAAAATAGGTATAAACTAAACACCTGTTTAACTAAACTTATGTATAATAAAGAAGTTATACTCTATGTGCTATAAACTACTATAATCTCTTTTACCTAGAAACAAGTATTTTTGAAAATTTAAGGGCCCTTTTAACAAGATTAAAGCCACATTCAATCAATCAATGTCAACCACAATACCATGATTCTTTTAAAAATATTATACACAAATGGTTCTCAAAGGATGTCCCTGGCCAGCTTCAACATCACTTGGGAACTTTTAGAAATGCAGATTTTCAGGCCTCATCCCAGACCCACTTAATCAGAAACTGCAGGGAGAAGTAAGAGGGAGTAAAACGAGGAGGAAAATGAGGAGGGGAGTAGGTGAGCGATCTGCTTTTAAACAAATCCTTGATTCTGATGTACTATAAAGTTTGAGAACCACTGCTATATACTGCCATGTCATTCTTCTTGTAGTTCAGAGTTATTGATTTTACTTCTTGATATTTCAGTGTTTTTTTTCTTTCCCTATCATGTGACAAATAACCATCATTTACCTGTCGGACTGCTTTCTCTTATACATGTAAAATATGAACTATTTAGTGTATATTCTCTTGATACACACATTAATATCTCCTTTGAATAACAGCTGGACCAATTACAGAAAAGGGTTAATTTTGTACCATGGAAATATGAGAGTGTCTAGGAGATTATTAGGAGAAAGTGTTTCATTCTACTCTCTTCAAAAGTTCTACTCCAAATACACATTTGCAGGACCAGTGATCTTATGAATATTATGTGGTTTATAATCGTGATGTGTGACAAAGATTCTTAGGGCTAGCACCAAATATGGAACCACATATCCACCACTGAAGAGTAAGATGGAGAATGATGATAATATGGTATTCTAAATAGAACCAGGTGGAAAGGACTTTGATTAATAGTGTCACCAAAACCACAAGGTTTAATGATTTTTCAAAAAAATCTAAAATAAAATGACCACTAGTAATATCTTACCATGTATCAAAGGAGAGTCAGGTCCAAATGCACTAGCATATTCTTTTTTAAGGAAATGGCAATCTGACATTTTTCTTAAAATCAGCTGGAGTTCATCAATAGTAATAACTACCAACTTTTTCTTAAGCTTATGCAGTGATAAATAATGAGTTCTTTTTCTAAAAAAAAAAAAGCCTACTGGTTTTGCTACAGGTTATTAATATTTTTCCTCCAATGTTAGGTCTTTCAATAAGTTAATAATCTCAGTTTATACATATTTTATATACATACTGCTTTTATTAAATATCCAATAATATGGTTCCTTAGTATAACTAAAGATTACTAGCATACAGCAACTTTATATTTACACTTGCTTTTAATTATCTATAACATTTCCTACTCTATTCCTAATGTTTGAACTATTTTCAATGCCACTATACCTGAAAAGATGTCCCAAACCACATTTATAAATCAGGAAATTCCAAGAGACATGTTGACAATTTACATGTATATATGTATTTCAATTTCAGCAAACAGTCTCTTCTAAATCAGTTCAAGATGAAGTGATGAAATATTCAACATATTTCTGTCGTTGATTTAAGACTTGTTCATTAAAGCTTGAAGACCAAATTTTAATTCTGTAAACCTTTGGAAAGATACAAATGTTGATGAAGATCTTTCAGTTGGCAGGTTGTATAGTCAAAAGCTTTGTATCTCTCTCCTTATTTTGTAACCTCATACTTAAGGTTGAGAAAAATAAAATTATACTGAACAGAGAAAGTTTGTATTGAATCAATAAAGAGTGAATATATTTGGTTATTACTAAAAAATATCTAGAGATCAACACAGATATATTCTTATTTACAAGCTTAAAATCTGAAGTTGCAAAAACTGCATGCTACTAATATTAGTGCTTTCACACTAGAACTAATGAGTCAAAACTAGAATGGCATACGCTTTCACAAGTCTTTCACTTTTGCTGAATATTATAAATAGAAGTAACATTTAATATAGTCTACAGTTGTTTCCCAATGCAGTACTTCATATATGAATATATGTATTAAGTTGGATGAAACAGAATAGCAGACTAATGGAATGCATTATGTTTCTTGTTTGTTACTAGATTTGTTCAACAACAAGTAGCACATTGCATGTAAGTCCCACAGGCTTCAGTAACTCTTAAGTAAGTCCAAATACTGTATATCATTTGCCAAAGAAGGAAGAGGGGAAGACATTACTTAATAGGACAATTCTGACAAGACATTATCTAGTATTTTTCAACAATGCACATATCAAATGTTTCTGATTAGTGCAAAAAAAAAAAAAAGAAAAAAATCCACACAGGCAAATTAACTGCCTTGTCAGTCCAAGTAACAAACCAATCAATTACATTCTATCCAAACCTGACAAGCAAAGGCAACTTTTTGCAGTGATAAGCTTATGGGAAAGACAAGATAGCTGTTCTCCTTTACTTTATATACTCTATTGAGAGTGTTATCCACATTTTTAAAATCACACTTATAAAAGAGGTTTCCAGGATTGCCTCCGAGGATGAGCTGTGGCAGAGTTGGGTCTCATGAAGGGTATCTACACAGTAAAGTGATAAGAAAAGAACATTAACATTTAAAGATCACAGCAGCTCTGCACTATGTCTTATGAAACACACTAACAATACCATAGTAGATTCAAATAACATATGATCTGGTCCAAAGAGACAGATGCCCTAAACCTAAATGCCATGATCTTGTAAAGGTTCTTACTAGTTGAAATGGAACTATTTCATCATTTGAAACACTGAGTTGCCTCTTGTATTATTATTACTTTTAGTTGTCACAATAAATCGATCTTAGTAAAACAAAAAAAATATAAAAATGATGAGGGGTTTGTATTTATATAAGCAAACATGTAATTTGATTAATAGATGCTTTAAATAATAGCAGTTTGCTATTTTTTCATCAAATATGACAAGTTAACAATGCTTGAGAAAGCATGCAATATACTGAAAACAAGCACACCTAATCAGTACATTACAGGAGTGGTTCTACTCAAGTACAGAGTCTCAGGGAGTAAATATTCAGATGATTCTTATTCCCTGGGCCTATACTGCCTTCCTTATTTTAAAGACTATATTGGAAACGTTTGCTTACAATTATGAAAAGTATATCCCTAGCTAGCTATTTTAGTAGATTTGTGCAACAAAAGTGACAGAGAATACACCTCACTGTAAAGACCTGGTCATTGATTATAAAACACTAATTTTGGCCAAATTTTCAAGTCATTCACTTGCATTTATTTTTCAAAACTTTCTTTAGTTTTTCTTGTATTTATTTCCCTACTGACGCATTTTCAGAGGAGAAATTTTAGATGCCTGGTGATGAGAAGTAACTTTCTTTTTGATTGTGGAAAACAAAATTTTATCATTTCCTTCAGATATTTACATCTGTGCAGATGAGATTAAATTACCAACTAGTCACACATCATAGAAAAAGTTCATTTCAATATTTAAGTATTAGAGAGATGTGTTTAATGCTTCTAAGTTCTACTGAGAAAAAGAAAGTGAAAAGTGGCACAATCACAGATAAATAAAGCACTACTATGCCATCGACGAGCTACCATGCCAAACTGAATAAACTCCAAAGAAAGGAAAAACAAAATTGTACAAGAAAAAAAGAATATAACGTGAAACATAGTTTTCAGAGAAATGTACTTATCAACATATGAGAAGTAAACAGAAAGAACAGAATTCCCTCGTTGAGTAACAAGGAAATAGATAGGAAGAGCTGAATTCCCTTGCTAAATAGTCACATGTGCTAACTTTTCTCAGTGCTTCAGGCTCCAAGTGATGAAATGTAAGCACATTCTAAATCTGATATTCTGAGAAGTGCTTTGCCTGCAGGTTAAGCACTACTATATAAGCAAAATGAAAGAGGAAGCAACCACATCATTTACCACAGAAGTACATTTAAGTTTTAATTACATGCACAAACGATAGAGAGTAGCAGACAACCCAAAGATTCATTTGTAGTTAACACTGATAGGAATTTAAATATATATTGGGTTGGCCAAAAAATTCGTTTGGTTTTAAGTAAAAATAAAAGACATTTTTCATTTTCACCAAGAATTTTATTGAACGATTCACTAACTGAGTGAACTTTTTGGCCAACCCAATAGATACATTAGATGTCACAGAAATCTGCTTTAAATTCTAATTAAATCTAAATTTAACTTTGAAAAAAACTGAAAAGCTCTAACTAGTATTCTTCCATCCTAAAATTTCACTTAATATTCAGAGTAAGCAACATGACTTGTCTTGGCTGCTACCTTCTTAGGACAAAAGACTACTATGTGGTCTTTTATATCAGAGTTCAAGTCTTGGCTTTGTATTTATTCCATATGCTTCTAATAAGCTTACTTACAAATTAATGTAGAAAAAAGGGAATTAACTATTTTCAAAGGGCTTCCCTGATGCAAGCACCAATGGTCTGTTATCCTGTATAGTTGGATGCCTACCAAGAAGAAGCACCTACTTTTGCCCCAATGAAGTCAAATATGCTAAAGGAGCATAGTTTGGTGAGTGGTATGCCTAATGATTAGAGCATTAGCAACACAGTCAAGACTGCCTAGACTCAAAACTCTAATTCTACCACTTCCTAGTTGTATGATCTTGAACAAGTAATACTTCTCAATTTCCTCACCCATAAGATAGGGATAAAATCAATATCTGTGTAATGGAGTTTCCTTGAGGATTACATGAGATCAACTATACAAAGCATTAGCACATTGGCCCTTAATAAGCACTCTATAAATCTCAGCAACTAATATGAACAACAGTAAATTTATCAAACACTAGTAGTATTTAATGGAAGGAAAAAACTGTATTCTAATATATAACAATTTATATAACAGAATTTCAATATATAATTGGAATAATTTCTATTTCATGATGCTTAGTGCCTCTGTACCTCAGTTACCTAATCTCCAAAATGGAGATGGCCATACCTCAGAGGACTGTTGTTAAAAACTGAATGAGATAATACACTTAGAAAGCAGAGAATAGAGCCTGGGATATAGTAAGCATCTAACACTAGCATTATTTTAATTTCCAGTTCATACAGACTTTTAACATGTCTATGGGGTTCAATTAAAATGTTAAAAATATGAGATTCTTATACATTATTACCTAGATATCAAAATCCATCATCAACTCCAAAATTTATATCCAATCTTATCTACAAATTCTAATTCCATTAATATGTCTATTTTATATGTCTGAAACTATAAAAAACCAACACAGATCAAAACCTTGTTATAGGAGGAACAGATGAAACAGGATGTTTCAAAATAAAAAAGAAAGAAAGACCAGAAAACAATATAGTTGGTTTCTAATACTAGAAGCTGGATTATGCTTGTTTTATATGATTCCAAGGATTGAAATTATTAAGAAGAGATATGTTAGCTCACTTGGAGAAAGAAATTGCCAGTGGTCAGAGCTGCCTCAAGAGGGAATGGGTTACTTATACACTTCTATCCCTGGCAGTAGCTTTTGAACTGTGGTTTTAGTAGTGATACTGAGCAGATGATTCAAGTGTCAAAGAATAGTGAGATCCTTTTCAGAACTGTATAGTATTAATACTTGTTTTGAAATTGCTTTGAGTTACAAAAGTTACAAAATCTGGGGAAAAATTGAGGTTGATGCCTTCATTTTATAGATGAGAAAATGACTATCATGGTAACTTAATTCAAGGTCATTCATCTAGCCAGTAGCAGAACTATCGGTGGAGTCCCAGTCTTTCTTAACAATAGATAATCCCTTTTGTGTAAGTTAACAAGTTAACAATATTACCACATTGCAATAGAAAATGAGTTTGAAATTACAAAAAATAAATTTTACTGAAAAATAAATGAGTGAAACGAGAAATATTTCATTGCTATATATGCTAGAAATTATGATGTTTACTACTCTAAAACGGCATACTCCAGAAATACCACACTTCACTATGTAATTAATGGTTACCATGTTCAGGCTTCTGTTTTCTTTAAATACTTGTCTATAATGCATTTATTTTAAAGAGAAAAAGAAAATTTAAAAATTCAAACACTGATAATGTAACATAAAAATATTTATAAATCACACTAAGTTACTTAAAGGTTTAATGTTTTAATATAGATATGAAAATCAAAGAATGTCATACATTGAATATTAAATGTGTGAAGCAGGTTAGCTACTCCACATGTCTAACAAATCATCAAATCAACTTAATTATAAAGGAAAAAAATATACTGAATAAACATTTTCTTTTCAATCCAAATTTTATCAGAATACCACCTTAATAAGAAAGGTTCAGTGGCAGCTTGTCTACTTTCATTATCCAAATATAAATATTTTGAATATTAAACATCTCTTTTCCAATTTTTACTAATAGAAAGGCATTCTTAAAATGTAACTTCTAAGTTGTTTCCTTCACAAGACCCAGTTTATTTTCTAATTTCCTCTTTAGAATCTAATCTCTTCATGATGTACAATACAGCATCAATTTAGTTCTAAAGACATTAACTAAAATCATTGATCACTGCTTTTTATAAAGCCAGGTCTAGGGCATAACGGGAACACTCTTAGTGTTAGGGATGGCCAAGTAACTCCTAAGAACAGTGGTATAAAGCATTTAATTTTAAATTTTAGACTCTTTTACCCTGAATGGTTCAGTACATGTTCAAGACAGCCTTGGAATAATTGTATTTGGAGAATAAAGAACAGCTGGGCTCAACAGAAAATGAAGAAGCAGGAGAATGCATGGCCTGCTCTGAAAGTTAGGGAGGATTTTGGTAGAATTTCTTCAATGACTGGAGTTTGGGTTTAGGCCATTTAATCAGGCAAGAGAAGAACCCAGAAGGTTGGAGGAATCAAGATACATTAGAGCTACAGAAAGCAGTTATACTCTAGCAATAAAAAATGTGGACAGCCAGGGCAAAGAGAGTGGGATCCAAGGAGGCCTAATCAGAAATGAGAAACATAGAAAGAAGGCAAGAGGAAACACTGAAGCAGCTAAGGTGTACAGAATAACATCACAGAGAACACTGTAGACACTGCACTGAGAAAGGTCTTAAGTAAGCCGAAAAAATGGGAAAAAAAGAAATGGAGATCAAGAAATGTTATGATGGAAAATGGTTCCCCAATTACTCTGATATTTTTAGTTTTCAAATAATGCACAGCAGGCATATTTTTTAAACTTTTCGAACAAAATTATTAAAATTATATGAATAAAAGTAAATATACTAAGATGCTATAAGATCATAGTAATTCAAACTTTTTTTATATTTTTGATGTTTTGTAAGTATATTTTTATAACGAACAAAATTTTTTAAATATACATGAAAATTTCACTTACCTGCCTTTAAATTTTAATTAATAGACTTTATCTTTTAGAAGTTTTAGATTTACAGAAAAATTGAGCACATACACTCCCCCCCTTCCCCCCACCACATCTCCCTTTAAATTTAAATGTCAAAGTCTTCACATCATGGTGCCTTTGATAGATCAGGGGTAGAGAAAAATGAAGGCAAAGAATGCCAGAAAGACAGAAATAGAGGCAGAGACAAATATGCCAAGATCTGGGAGTGTTCACACTTTACTGATTCTTATTCAGTGTGATGATACTGAAAAAGTTGCTGAGTTAGATGCAATGAGGATAAACAATGAACTTGAGAATGTGAAAGAAAGGGACTTTCAGATGAGGATTAAGCTAGCCTTAACTCTGCCTCTGCCAAACTCTACTCCACAGATTTAGAACCTACTGATTCAGAATCTCCAAGAATAATTTTATGATTGTTGTTGTTTGTAATTCTTCCTATGGGTAACTTGCATCTCTAGCCAAGCTGAGAACGACTATCTTAAAGCTTCAGCTAAAGGGCTTCTGGAACAAAGCAGTGGTTCTCAGAGTATGGTCCCCGAATCATCAGAATGAGAGCAACAGCTGAGAATTTATTACAAATATAAATTCTTGGGCACCACCCCAGAGAGTCCAAAGCAGAAATTCTGTGGTTTAATAAGCCTTTCCGGTGATTTCAATGTACCCTAAAGATTAAGAGCCTTAAAGTAGACTAAATTCAGCTGGTGTGAAGAAATCACAAAGAAAGAGGCATTCGAAACAAAAGCTAAAAAAAATAAAGGGAGGTAGGAGACAAATTACAAATATTCCAGTTGACATTCAACTAAGCAGAGACAAATATTATTTGTACACATAAATACCGTGGTCACCAAAACAAAGCTTTAAAAAAAAAACCCACAGAATATTAAACAATCTCATCTTGAGGATCTCCTATGAGATAATTCAATTTCTCTGGACTCAGCCTGTGGTCCAACTAAACCAAGGACATCTACCCAATTCTTTCAGTTCCTCTGTTCTTATGGAACATGATTCCTTACCAGACCTTCAGAGACACAGAGACACAGTCATTTACTTAAAGTAAAGGTAGGAAAATTAGGATTGGATACTTGAGTTGTACAGAACAGATCTGTAACAGTTACTACATCTATTTCCAGGGTTTGGATTCCTCTCTGTATTTATAATCACATAACTTTAAGTGCATTCTGAAAATTTCTAATTCAACAACTCCTAAAAAGAAACCTCTCAATTCCCTATGGTGTCATTCACCTATTGTATTTCTCTCCAAAAAATAAATATAGCCACTAATCTTTCTGTTATTGGTATCACCAGTCTTTCAAATTAGTTATCTTAAAGTCGGATAGTTTGGTTTAACACTCCCCTTTCTTCCTTGCCTCCTCATTTTCATTAATTATCTGCTGTAACTTCTACTGTGAACTTACGTCTCCTGAATCTACTGAATCCTTTCCATTTATTTTTCCATCAGTCTAAGTTCTAGGCCCCCAAATTGGTCTATCTCCAGCTGCCCATTCCTTCATCACACAGGCCACCACAATATCAATCTCCTAAAGGACTATTCTCCCTATTATCTCTTACCTTCAATAAATCCCCATTAGGACTCTTAAAATCTTTATACTGAATCCAGGCCCCAATCTACCTTTAACCTACATTACAAATGACTCCAAGGATCCCATGCTATTTCTTTATTCATATTCATTCTCTTGAAGGATTTGGTACCTCCCATCTCAATCTTCTGAAACCTGCTCATACATACTTCAAGATGCAACTCAAATTTCTCCTTGGTTTACATAAGATTTCTCCCTCATCCTTTTAGGAATATTCCCATCATCCTCTAAATTCTGATGTCTCTTATATACCTTCCATATAACAGTTTGATGTATGAATAAGTAAATGCATTTTCATATCCTTAATAAATATTAAATAGTTTAGAAAATAAATTTGATGAGAATAAACATAGGAATATTATTTTTTTAAAAATAGGGAGAAAATAGATTCTATACTTTCTTTACAAATGAAAGCGTCAAAAGCACAGTCAAATAAACTTTTGGTCAGAGTGCTCAAGGCTCTCACTACATGAAACTCAACTTTCCTTTTAAAAAGATCTACATTTACAGGTCATGTCACAACAAGGTTCTTGATATAACCAGGCAATTTTTCAATTCTTTAATAATTGACACCAGTGAGTAAACTGACAAAAGAAATGGGTCTGGAAGATTCCAATCACTTAAAAAGAAAGTCATTGACTGATATAATTTCACTTGGATGTGACTGAACCCCACTTATTTAGTCTTTCCTAGGCCTATCTTCCTTGTGCAGCTGTCTGTGTCCATCTGATTTACTGAGCGCTACAGGGAGTGCCTAACAATTTCACCCAAAGCAGAAGTCCTCCTCCACTTGCTATTATTTGGAGAGAACATACTTAAAGAGTTACTTTTATGTAGTTCAATGTATCAGAACTGGCTAAATCACACTTAGGGCCCTTCATGTATTATCTTTGTACCAAAAAATGATATATACACACACACAATACATGAACAATATTATACTAAAGTCAAATCATACAGTTGTTTAATAGTATAGTCATGAGGTAATTTTTCTCAAACTTGCCTAAGTATTTTAAGAATATAGACATACATTAAGTACCTCATTAAAAAATGTTTCCAGAGTTCTGAATTTCAACTTTTAAAGAAACTATGAAGTATTCAGATAAGGTTCAGAGGAAAACTATAAAGAATTGTGTAACTGATAGAGTATCTATGAAAGAAAGGCTGTAGAATCTGGGTTATTCACTTCTTAATTTTCTTCCAAATTTCTTTCTTTACTTTCATTCACCAAAGAATTAAAGTAAGGGTGTAATAAAACAAACTTTGGTTAAATGACAACATACCCTTGCCTAGCATAGAATTAAATATCATAATAACCAATTTGGGTAAATGAGAAAAGGTATTGTTTTGGCAAGGGAACAAAGATCACAAGAACCTTTTTTCTTTCTTTTAAATATGCAGGGTTTTAAAATAAAAAAAAATCCTATTTAACAGTAAATGAATCTTTTGAAAATTCTGGCAATTTTCAGAAGATTCTGGTAATTATTTCACTTACTGTGTTCTAGTTTCTAACTCTAGTTCTATTAACTAATAAAGTCAGTATAAATCAAAATTGTAGTTGATAAAGATAAAAAAAACAAGATGAAAACAATCTAATTCCAAATCTAATTTCTTTTTTTTTTTTTTTTTTTTGGCCGCACTGCATGGCTTGAGGGATCTTAGTTCCCCAACCATGGACTGAACTCTGGCCACGGCAATGAAAGCACCAAGTCCTAACCATTGGACTGCCAGGAAATTCCCCCAAATCTAATTCGTATCTTCGAGTACTACACGTTAAGAAGTGAAGTATAAAGGGAGCAATGTTATGTATATTTTATGTATATATATGTGTGTTTATATATATTTATATATAAAAGAAGAGTTATTCTTATTTACCAGTATAAAAAGAGGCTTAATGAGACTGAAAAGTTTGCCCACAGATAACACGTCTCTCTGATATCAATAAACCACACATCGTTACCAAAAATTATTTTCAGGGATTTAAGACAGCCAAACAACATCTGAACAAGAAGTAGGAAATTTATAAAGTGAGCAATTTTATATATGGGATATACTACTACTACTATAATGGGTGCAGAATTTAAAAAGATGTGACTGTGAAGATTAAAGGTCAAGCAATGCATGAAGAATTAAGGTTTTTGTACCATTTCCAGTCAAGTGACCAGACTAAATGTCACAGAATAAAAGTAGCTACTGTCACAAAAGGGAAATGTGGAAACCCAATGACATACAGTGACATGACACTGCAAAAGTTATTTCCAGTATTTAAACAATGAAAAGACTTGTGCAGTTAATCCAGAAGGAGCTATATTCTCTAAAACTAAAATGACAACTAAAATGATGAACAGTCCAGATACTAGACTAAAAGTGTTAAAAAGTATAAACATTTCATTAAAACTAATAATACTGTTAATAGGGCATGTAAGGACACAATTGTGCACTATAATAGTCTCTTTAAAAAGAGTAGGATTATTGTAAGGACTTAATAACACAGAACCTGTAGAAACAGTATGATAATGAACGCTGAAGTCAAGAGGTCTGGGTCCTAAACCTAATTCACACTAACCAAGTGATCTTTTACAAACTATCCATCCAGAGAATTACGGAAAGATTATAGTATGCCAAATTTTATTCCAGCACTTGAGATATAAGTACAACTCTTCATTAAATTCACAGTCTGATGGAGGGGTCAAGTGAACAAAAGTGTAAGACTCTGAATAGGAGAGATTCAATACAGAGTGGTAAGTATTATTAGCATAGAGGCCTATATAAACTGCCAATGAAGCGTATCAGGTAGACAGACTATCTTGCTTGATGAGTAGGAGAGAGCAGGTTAAGGAAAGGATTAACAAAACAAAACAAAAAAGATTAACAGAGGATTAAAGCAAGTGTTAAAAGGTAAGTAGGAATTTATCAGGGAGAGAATATGTGGGGTAAAATTTGATGCAGAAGGGAAGTACAGAGGAATTTTTAAAAAGAGTATGTCAGAAAATCCACATAGTTTGGTAGGTTGGAGTTAAGGGTACTTGTTGGATAAAAGTGACAGGGAACACCTCTTCTACTGCACTGTTATGAAAAGAGGAGAGGGAAGGGTGGTGGAAGAGAGACGCCTATGGATATCAATAAGGTTATATGTAAGTTACAGGTTCCATGTCAGAAAGTTTAGGCATTTCTGTCTGATGGCTTCTGTTTTCTATGTGAAGCAGGAGACGAGGTCATTTGTTAAATATGAAGAAGGAAGAGAAAAGGTGATGAAATAAGGAGCATGAGAAGAATGGAAATAGGTGCTGTCAGGAATGAAAGTTCAAGTTTCACATCAAAAAACAAAGCAAACAATTAAAAAAAAAAAAAAAGGTAAAGAAAGAACCACAGTGTCTTTTATCGCTGTGGAATTACCCCAGAAGCCAAATTAGAAATTCTCAACCTGTTAATAATTTTCTTTCAGATTAAAATGGAAAGGAGATCCAGACCATTAAAATTATAAAACAAAGTACAGTCTTATTTCCTCTACTCTGACTAAAATTAGATTATGACCTAGTCAGATCTAACTTAACTGACTGTGCATTGCCCAAGCAGTTAAAATTAGCAAAAATTAATGGTAAACATACATATTTTCAGATTAAAGATAATTCAGATTTCAATGAAGCAGGTACTATCCTTAGAAACACAAGAGGAATGTTAAGGGTAATAAAACTCATTTAAGACTTTAAATATATCTTAACTCATAGAACAATAGAGCCACGAAGAAAAAAATGAACTGAATTACTACACAAACTATAATAAAACAAAGTATGACAGAAACTACTATCCCGATCTATTGGGTGGGCCAAAAGTTTCATTTGTTTTTTTCCATAAGATGGCTCTAGTAGCACTTAGTTGTTTTTAATTTCATTCAAAACAATTTTGTTAGAGTGTATGTGACCGCTGTCATATCAGCGTGCATTTTTAAAAAAGACTTATCAAAATTGGTGAATTTTTGTGTAGCCATTTTAACGTTGAAGATGGAAGAAAAAAACCCCAACATTTTCAGCATATTATGCTTTATTATTTCAAGAAAGGTAAAAATGCAACTGAAACACAAAACAAGATTTGTGCATTGTAGGGAGAAGGTGCTGTGACTGATTGAATGTGTCAAAAGTAGTTTGTGAAGTTTCATGCTGGAGATTTCTCGCTGGACGATGCTCCATGGTCGGGTAGATCAGTTGAAGTTGACAGTGATCAAATTGAGACATTAACTGAGAACAATCAATGTTATACCATGCAGGAGATAGCCGACATACTCAAAATTTCCAAATCAAGCATTGAAAATCATCTGTACCAGCTTGGT
Source organism: Delphinapterus leucas (assembly GCF_059928025.1). Taxonomy (NCBI): domain Eukaryota; kingdom Metazoa; phylum Chordata; class Mammalia; order Artiodactyla; family Monodontidae; genus Delphinapterus; species Delphinapterus leucas. Next base: position 64,051,165 of record NC_143137.1, on the reverse strand, counting down.
TATGTTCATCACTTTGATGTTTGGGCTGCACATAAGTTAAGCGAAAAAAACCTTGACCGTATTTCCACATGCGATTCTCTACTTAAATGTAATGAAAATGTTCCGTTTTTAAAACAAATTGTGATGGGCAATGAAAAGTGGATACTGTACGATAATGTGGAATGGAAGAGATCATGGTGCAAGCGAAATGAACCACCACCAACCACACCGAAGGCCGGTCTTCATCCAAAGAAGGTGATGTTGTGTATATATGATGGGAGTGGAAGGGAGTCCTCTATTATGAGCTCCTTCTGGAAAACCAAAGGATTAATTCCAACAAGTACCACTCCCAATTAGACCAACTGAAAGTAGCACTTGACGAAAAGCGTCCAGATTTAGTCAACAGAAAACGCGTAATCTTCCAGCAGGATAACGCAAGACCACATGCTTCTTTGATGACCAGGCAAAAACTGCTACAGCTTGGCTGGGAAGTTCTGATTCGTCCACCGTATTCACCAGACATTGCATCTTCAGATTTCAATTTATTTAGGTCTGTACAAAATTCTCTTAATGGAAAAAATTTTGATTCCCTGGAAGACTATAAAAGGCACCTGGAACAGTTCTTTGCTCAAAAAGATAAAAAGTTTTGGGAAGATGGAATTACGAAGTTGCCTGAAAAATGGCAGAAGGTAGTGGAACAAAAGGGTGAATATGCTGGTCAATAAAGTTCCTGGCGAAAATGAAAAATGTGTCTTTTATTTTTACTTAAAAAACCGAGGGCACTTTTTGGCCAACCCAATAAATAAGGCTTTGACATTTTGTACATAAAAATAACGTAACTAAGCCAAGTTATCACTAATATCTGATGACTGTTACTCTAAAATATTAAATATGAATGACTTTAATTAAAATCTGTAGATTCTCTATTCTCTACAGTTATGTAAAGGGCATACCATGTCATAAGCATGGAGCCTGGGACTGGGAATATTAAAATTAACTTAATTATTAAGATATGGTACTTATACACTAAGAATCATGGGTGGAACAAGAAATATAGACTAAATATAAATGACTGAGAAGCCCTCATTCCAGAGAAAAACAGACGATCATTTTAGATAAGAGCAAGTTAAAGTTAAAGCAAGATGGCATGAAACTAACAGGAAAGTTTTAGGAAGGAGAACTAGGTTATCTGGAGCTGTGAATAACTGAAATGAAGATAAAAAGACTGAGGTCAGGTTTGGAGGGCCTTAGAAGCCATGTTTTAAACTCTGGATTTACCTTGTAAGAAATGAGAAGCTTCTGGACAAATTTAAGTACAACATGAACAAATTCTTTATACGACTAGATGGAGACTGGTGACATTGAAACTAGTAAAGGTGCTGGTTACTATAATAGACTATGAGGGAGTTAATGAAGGCATATAACTTCTATTTCTATTCATTTAATCCTCACAGCAATTCTATGAGATAGGAGTGATTACTATTCCCAGTTTATAAATGAGGAAACTAAGGCACAGAGAGAATATAAGTAACTCAAAGTCAAAACTAATAACTACTGGCCGAGGATTTGAACCCAAATAATTTGGTTCCCAAATACAACTATCTGAACCACAGTTTTGCCACTGATAAGAACTAGAGTAAAACACTGAAACTATGAACACCAAAAATTTTAAGAAGGAACGTTGGTCACCAATGTTAAATGCTGAAATGAGACCAAATACGAAGAGTACATAGAAAATTAAAAGGCCATTGAATTTAGCAATTCAGAGTTTGCCAGTGACTGCTTCAATGAAAACAATAATTTTTGCCTCTGTAATCAACCACCAAACATATATTCCACTTCCTCAAGGTCCAATCACCAAACATGTATTCAACTTCCTCAAGGTCTGAAACACCATACAAAAGGTTACAACATCGACAAGTAGCTTCAACATGCTTGAAAATTTGCATTCTCAACACATAAAATTAACAAAATACAGTCTCTGTAAAACAAATTATGTTTTTAAATCAACAGAATTTGACATATACTAGTAAAGCAAAATAACAGTTTTATATTATGCTAATGTAAAATCCATTATTTTAAAATGACATAGTAACTCAGATCTTTAAAAATATTTCAAGCAAAACTGCACAAAGATCATCTAAAGGGCAAAGACAAATAATATGCACTGCCTGCTTAAATAACGTAGGAGATATTAGTTGGTTGTCATAGTAACACATCGAATTAGTTTTTTTAGACATAAATATCACAACATACAAAAATTAAAATTTCAATTTTGTAAAAAGTACCATCAGCAAGCAAAGTACACACACAAACACACACACAAAATACCTGAAAGAAAAGATCTGCAACTTATACAAAGATATGTGATAAACTCATTTTTAAAAAAGAGAAAACATCTCCATAAATAAAGAGGCATAGGATGTGGAAAGACAACACATGGATGAGAAAATCCAGATGGCTTATCAATATATGAATAAACACTCAACCTCACAGGCAGTCACAAAATAAAATCAAAGTGTCAATTTCTACCCACCAGATTGTCAAACACTTATGCAATAACATCCTCACACAATCATGTCTATTGGGAAAAGAAATAACAGTATCCATTAAAATGTAAAATATGCATATACTTTGGTCTAGCAAACTCAGTTTGGGATAGAAATCAAACAGAAAAAAACCCATGAATTTCTACTTATAGGGAAGTACTACAATTAATTATGGCACATCCACATTATTTTGTAGCTATTTAAAAGACTGGCTTAGTTCTATATTTACTGAAAAAGCCCATTATGTGTTCTCAAGTTAAAAAAAACAAAAAACAAATTTCATAGTAAAGCCTACAAAAGCTATAGAAGGGAGAGAGGGAGGAGGCCAGCCAATGGGCCCTGAATTTGTTTGCACATAGAAGAAAGAAGTATGGATGATTATACACTAAACTATGTCTGTTACCCCAAATGAACAGGGTTTTGAGTAAGTAGGGTGAAAACAACATTCCTCTATACACTTATTATTTAAGTGATTACAAACAACATATATTGCTTTGGTACTTAAAAAACAACCTGATAAATTAATAAATGCGTTCTAAATCCAGTATGACAGTATCTCCGAAATAAAAGGTTATCTGTATATGCAAAACATTTGTTTTACTAATGGTTTTTATTTTTTCCAGAATATATGTGTACTGTATGTGTGTATATATTTTCTTCCTGAACATGTTTAAGTTTTGTAATTATTTTCAACTACATTTTTAGCAAATAGTAATAGCTATGGAAATAGCATCTTATAAAGTATCTTTTTATATCTTACTTATGTAATGTTACAATCCCAAAAAACAACCATAAATTGTGCTATTTTAGGTCAAATAATTCTGCACAGATCTCTGCTTGAAACTACCTACTGCCATAAAAGGACTTCCCATCTTCCTGAGTATGCTTACAAAGTCTCTTTTCTCTTCTGGAATGTCTTGCTCCTTTCTTCCCTACTTACTTAAACCTACCCATTATCTTACAACTTCATTGGTTTTATTGCTTACCACTGTTTTTTTTTGTTTGTTTTTTTCCCAATTATCTTTCCGGGTAATCCTATACTGAGTTCCCATTATGTGAGAATTTTCAGAAAACACATTATTTCTATGTAACAAATTTCTGTGGCTTTCTGGTCCTGATGATGGAGAGAGCGGGTGGGTGGTGGGACAGGGTCGGGGGGAGAGGAAGGGAAGGAGGAGAAAGGAAGAAGGAAGAGGGAAGGAGGGTGAGAGGAAGGGGAACAAAGGAAAAAAGGAAGAAAGAGAAAAAGGAAAGGAAAGAAAAATAAAGGTATTTTTTCAGTAAGGTATACTTTAATTATATCACTAACAAGCCCCTAAGTCACTTTTAGTTGAAAACATATATCCACACTGCATATTGTTCTGATTAGTTCTTCTGATCTAGGTAACAGTTTGAAGATAAAGAATTGTTGAACTCAATGTAAACCCTTCCATTTTGTGACATTTGGAAGAAAGAGCAGCAGAATTAAAGCACGTCAGGAAACTAAATATAATGGACACTTAACAGAGTTCATAAAGAGTGACAGTCTCCTGTTTAAAAAGTTAGTCAGCTGGGAAAAAGGGCATATTGAGTGAGAAATTCCAAGTCAAATTTCCATTTCTTTAGTTGAAATTGCACCTTTTATGAATATTCTTATAATCCTGGGGGATGGGGGGGACCAAAGTAGTGTTTAGTCAAACACTATCTGATGTATCTTTTTTTCAAAAGTGAGATTTTAAGAAATATGTATTTGCAAAATAAATTCCCAAGTTTTTGTTTTTGTTTTTTAAATAACTGTGTGGCAGGGCCCATATCCAGGCACTCCATATTAACATTAAAACTGAAAGTCCAGTGCTGCAAGTCTTACAAAATATATTTTGGCAAGTTTCTCTTTCTCAGCGTGTTTTCATAGGTGCAAAAAAGCTTTGTACTACTTTTATGTGGGACAACTTTATGACTTCATTCCCAATAGAAATGTGTCCTCTCAAAGTTAATAGGCATTGATCTTTTAGACCAGTGATATTCGTACTTTGTTTCCCTGTAAAATCAGCTCTAGTAATATACATCTAAAGTGACAATAAAAAGTAGGACACTTTCTGGGTTACATGCAATAAGTGCAGTCTATGTAATTACTGAACAAAGCTTTCCTATTTATTGACATGTCATTTCTGATCAAGAGTTACTAGGAAGGAAAAAAGAAGAGGGGAGAACAATGGAGAAAAAAATTAACTTTAAAGAACAAACAACATTGTTTTAAAGATATAATAAAACTAAACGATTTGTCTATCACAGTTAACATAAAATGTTAAGGGGTAAAAGCCATGTTCCTAAAACAAATTTAACTTATTTATTTTGAAAACAGATTCCTGTAATAGAATTCAGTGCTTGGTCACTCTTCCTCTACATTCCTATCCTAAACTTTGGTTTCTTTTTAATGAAAAAACGAGTCAGCAAAACAAAATGCCACCATTAAATCATTCTGCAACATTTTGTGTCAAAAATGTAATGGGAAATGCACACATCAAGGGAAAGGTTACTGTTCTGCCAGAACATCTTTTCACTTGGTTCATAGCTCATCCTTCTACATAACCGTGCAGGCACTACTGATGGTTTTCTCTCTCAGTTTAATGTGGCATTTGAAGGATTATGGCATTTTCAGGAAACCACAGTGCAGTGACTTTAGTGGTTATCTGACTGAAAGTGATACTGTGACTTAGAATAACTGTGCTGTTTATGTGCAATGATAAAAGTCAGCTACCAAGTCATTTCACAATGTCAACCTAATTCTTGATTGTGTATTTTCTTACAGGAGGTCAGTCTAGAAAGCGAGGCCAGAATTGGAGAAAACTCATTTTAAATGGGAGCCTGCTGTATACAGGTATACTATATTTAACTTTAAATCCTATTAACTGCATTGTAATAGGAAGAGCTAATTCAGAAATTGATAATATTAATTCCTTCCAGTTTAGGATAAATGTAATTGCTTCTTGAAACTGTTTCACAAAAAGGATTAAAATGAAGAATTAAAATAAAAATTAAGAATTAAAATGAAAAGGAACCATACATCATACATGTAAACCTATTAGGAGCTATAACGCTACTGTAAATATGAGATATGCTATAAATATCCAAATAGCATGTTATTATTATCTACAAATGTTTTAGTCTATTTAAAAGCTCAATCTATAATATTTTGTTTTACAGAGTTAAGAAGAAAACAAAAAACTTTTCAGATTGAAAGAAAACATTTTCTACTATAAACCATTCCTCACAAACCTGTATCTCAATTAGTAAAAAATGAAAAGTGGCTGCCTTATAATTAACTCATATGTTTCTGGTAGGCTATGACCTATAAAGTATATAACTGAATTAAAATTAGAAAAAATATTATGAGTTAATACAATAAAAAATAGCACTGTTGGTGGGAGGTTTATGCTGTAAATTATTCAGAATTTCTTTCTCTTTTTCTTCATTCCTATGGTATAATAAAATCATAGAATGTGAAAATTAAAAAGGATTTTCAAATCAATCTAACACACTGCTCATTTTATGAGACAACTGGTTCCCAGAAAAGTTATCTGCATCCTCATGGTTGACACAGTCTTCATCCTCCCAATTTTAGCCCTATATCTTCCCCACCATTTTTCCTGGTTACCTAATTAAGTTGTCAAGTGAGGTTCATTTTTTGAGCCTATTAAGATAAATACTAAATGCACTACCACAAAAAAAAAAGAGAGAGAAACTGTCCTTAATAAGCAAGAAAATTATATTCTTGGTTTTCCTAATTAACAACCTCTCCATATAGGTCAACAACATTAAGTAGAAAAGTAGAGTTATACTAACGACACATACCACACATAAAGAATAAGTGAAATGAGGGAAAAAATGAGGCTTGAAATCTTCTCATTTTTATCTTGAATCATGAAATAGAGATAGAAATATGAAAGCATTGTTAAAATACGTTATAATACAGACACACACACACACACACACACACACACACACACACACACACGCACGCACGTTTTAAAACCTGAACAAGATCACCCTAAGGTTATATAATTCTGAGGTTATGTATTTCTTGAGATTTAAGTCTCTGTTTCACGTATGCTGAAGAAGGAATCAAGTTGATGCAAAACTTCTCAACTAAGGAACAAACTGACATTTATTTTATGAAGATTCTGAAATAACAATGTTCTTATTTGCTAAGCTCACTAAATTTCAAAGGACTGCAATTCTTTGTCTATTATCTTGTATTGTTCTACTCATTTAAATGACCTCTCTTCTCAAAACAAAACAAAACCCTCAGATCATAGGTAATCAAGAGGCTATCTGTGAGGTATATCTATTCTCCAAATTTGATCTACCAAATGTAATTACACTGTGCTGTCATCTTTCCCCACCCCCGCACAACTGGTGGTTAATGCAAATACTCACCTCTCTAAAATTTCACATCATTGTGCCTGTATACTCAGATTTCTTCATCTATAATTAGAGCGATGTGCGTTGTTCTTCAAGATAGAGGGACTACAAAAGCATTCAGTAAATAGATGATCACAATTAAAATGACTTGTGACCAAAAAGGTAAAAATATAGATGGCATAACAGATCTTCACAAACAGCAACTTCAGTTAATATATATGGTATTATGTATGTATCATATGTATAAATTAAGTATGTACACATATGCCATTTTAATGTGTGTATATATAACATAAATACAATGTAAATATATTATATTCATTCATATACATGAATGAATATAATATTCATATACCCTTCAATCTTAAAGTTATTTGTAAAAGATGTAACTTGCACCTAAAAAAGGACAGAGTATATTTTGTTAAAAGCAAATGTCCCAGGGACTTCCCTGGTAGTCCGGTGGTAAAGAATCTGCCTTCCAATGCAGGGTACTTGGGTTCAATCCCTGGTCAGGGAACTATGATCCCACATGCCACAGGGCAACTAAGCCCGTGTGCCACAACTACTGAGCTGGCGTGCCTCAAACTACAGAGCCCACGCACTCTGTAGCCCATGCACCCCAACTAGAGAGAAGCCCATCCATGCACCACAACTAGCAAGAAGCCTGCGTGCCACAACGAACAGCCCGCGCTGCAGTGAAAGATCCCGCATGCCTCAGCTAAGACCCAACACAGCCAAAAACAAAATAAAGAAAAAAAAAAACAAAAAACACAAATGTCCCAGAGATAAACATCTACAAAGGTCGGATTTATTATGAGTGCTATGATCCTCATTTAATATAAATACGAATAAAGGATAATTTAATAACATCTAAAGTTAAAAAGGAGAAGTAGTTATTTAAATAAGTCCTTTTAATATCAAAGAAAATCAAATAGCATAGTTAGAAGAATAAAGATTATAGCACTGCAATCTCTATGAACATCAAATAGTCTTGAAAACCATAATATAAACAGAACATCAGATATGATCTTGAAAGAGATGTCATCATTTAGCCTGAAACAAATACATTTAACAAAGGCAAGTTTTATTCTACCAGGGAGCTGAAATGTAAATTTATGTTGAGACTGTATAGGTTAAGAGCATAGGCTCTGGAGCCAGACTACCTGAATCTGAGTAACAGTTTCTCTACTTTCTTTTGGGAAGTTATTTAAGCTCTCTATGCCTTAGTTTCTCCGACAATTCAAAGGAGATAATACTACACTGCTCACCTAACAGGGAAGCTGTAAGGATTAAATGATTCAAAATGTATACATGAGGTACCTGACCCATAGTAAGCATTATATAAATGGTTTATTACAGTTGTCATTTGCATATATAAGGCATTTACAATTCTCTAACACTTGTGCCAAGCCACTTACTTGTATTTATCTCAATTAATCCTCCAACAATCTATGGGTTAGGTACTACTGATTATGGTTATTTTACAGATAAAGAAACTAAGCCACAGGGAACATAAAGGCAGAGTTCACAAATCACAGAAACAGGTTTCATACCCAGTGGAGTGTCTATAAATCCCCACTTAATCATTCATTATATAAAACTCTCTCCCAAAATGTAGAAAGACTTTAAAATTTAATAACATTTAGGCTCGTCACATAAATTTAGCAGGCTTGTTTTAAAAACATCCAATGTAAAATATCAAGCTGAAGAAGGAATAAAATGGAGTAATTTGTTCACATTTCAAGACTCACTTTAATTAGAAATATCTCTTTAATTAGAAATTCCTTTGTTAAACAAAAAACATATTCAATGACAGCTGTTCAAGATGGTATGGCAGGCTTTATTTAGGACCATCATGATAGATTTAAGAACAACTGCAATGGGATTTTATATTGGGGGAGAAAGATTGGGCTCAACTCTGAATACAGTACGGGCAAGTGGGAATTTATAGCCAAAGAACACGGTGGGGATCAGTGGATAGAAAATTAGTAAGTGGAAACATCAGGGCTAAGGGGGTTCTGGCTAAACTGACCTAAAAGGATTTTTGCTTAAGACAGGCCAAGGTGATCAGAATGGTAGAGGATGAGGAACCTGATCAGATATCTAGGATCAGATATCAAGGGTGGGGGGTTCTGGTTAAAGTAACTTAGCAGGGTTCTTGCTAACACTGGACTTTATAAGGAAATATACAGATGAGCTGAGGAGAAAGTTCAGTAACCTGACTAAAGTTTCCTCTAGAAAAGAATCTTTGTTGCCTTTAGTGCATTAAAATTTTTTTGAAAAAAAAAACCCAAAAACCAGAAACATGTATAAGCGTAATATTAAGATAAAAAAAAAAAAAAAAGGATCAGGAAAGGAATAGGCTATGAGGAACCAGAGACAAGAGAACATTTGCCATGGTTGTCTGGGGCTGGGGTGGAAGCTAGGATTTACAGTGTAGAGGCACAGCACTTTTTGAGGTGATGGAATTGCTCTAAAATAGGATTGTAGTGATAGCTGAACATTTCTATAAATTTATTAAAAATTACTACAGTCTACACTTAAAATGGCTGAATTTGTATGGTATGAAAATGAAATCTCAATATAGTTATTTTAAAAAAGTAAAGAGATATTTGCTCTTTATCAAAGGAAGTACGCTTTATCAAAGGAAATGACTTCCACTCCTCTCTAGCTAAATGAGAGAAAGGGCAACAAGAATGGCTTCCACTCTAAGAGACTTGATCATTAATCATATTCTACACAGTTACAGAATACTCTAGCAAGAGATTCTGAAAGTAGGTGTTTATAGGAGAGCTGTGACGGAATGTAAACACATAGGCAGTATTTATTTGGGAACATGGAATATCACATAACCTTTGAATATCAGAGCTAGTGTGTTAGACCTCAGAGATGATATAGCCTGATATCTTCTCCAGTAAAATAAGAAAACTGAGATCCATAGAGATTAAGTGACTTGCCAGCACTGGCAAGTGAGAAGCTTGGACTAACTGAGATCTCCTACTCTGAGTGAAGTAACCGCAGTCAATCAGAAACCATTTTTTACCACTCTTTTTTGCTGTTGTATGCAACATATATATACTATTTTAAAGTTTGTTTTTAATAATTAAAAATGAGAAAAACCAATCAATTTGGACTTAAAGAAATGTCTCTGCCCTCAAAGAGATTACATACTATTTCAGTGTATAAAGCTGCAATGCATAAAGATTTAGCAATGCATCAGTAAATAATTTAATAAGCATTTATTCTGAATTAACTTCTTGTGCCATATTGTATAAACTAAGGAAATCATCATGACTAAATAGAAGGCCTGACCTAATCTAGTGAAAAAAGTAAAAATTCATAGACAATTTGCAAGCAAGTGGATAACAGCATGATGTGGGATTTTATGTGGGTCCCAAAGGCAATCAAAGTAAGAAAAAGATAATTATGGGATCATGTAACTCTGGAAGGATACATGAAAGAAGTAAATACTGACCTAGTCCTAGAAGGAAGAAGAGAATATGATCCGAAATATTATAGGAAGCTGGAAAGTCTCAAGCAAATAGTTGTAGTGCACATTCAAAATAAAAGCAAGACTAAAGAAAAGCAGCAACTTCCAACTGAAATGAAATGAATAAATTGCTTGAAAAAACACAGCTTACCAAAACTAGCATGAGACAAAAGAAAAAATTTCAATAGCTCTATTACCTATTTTAAAAATTGAATTAATTACCAAAAACGTCCCAACAAAGAAACTCTGGTCCAGATGGTTTCATTGAGGAATTCAATGAAAACTCAATGAAGAAATAAAATCAATCAAAAATGCTTCAAAAAAAAAAACAACAGAATACTTTGTAACACCTTTTAGAAGGCCAATAACCTGATAACAAAAGAAGATAAAAGACTTAACAAAAGAAATTAAAAGACTTAACAAAAGACTGAAATTAAAAGAATAATACTTTCGTGAATAGAGACACAAAACCCGTATCAAAATATTAGCAAATGAAATCCAAAAAATAAAAAAATACACATATAAAAGAGGCAATACCTCACGACCAGGAGGGTTTTATCCCAGGACTGTAAGGCTGATCCAACTTTTGAGGCCTCTTTCCGTGGGGAATGGAAAAGCCAGACTGAAAGACTGCTTGTGCACCTCTGCCAAGATCTCCTCATTGAGGGGTCTTAAAGACACTTTGCTCCACCGACTCAGTACTGTTCTATTGCCTACCGCTTCTCCTTTTCCTCCCCTCCAGCCCCTGGGTCCATTAAACAGCAAGGACCTTCTGTCCAGGCTGCCTCAGTAGTGAGCTTAATGCCCCAACCCCTCCCCATTTCAGCACCAATCCACTAGACCCTTATCAGTGGGGGGAAATGGAACATTCCGGGAACCAGCAACCTTTCCTGTTTGGCCTCTTGCTTATACTACCGCAACAAATTAATAATTTTAATTGTAACTTTCAGCTTGGCTTGTGATCCTAATTGACTACCTCAACTCCTGGTAGCTCTCAAAACTTGCATAAACAGTTAAAAGAAATCATATTTTATTCTTATACAATAGCATCAAAAAACATTAAATACTTAGGAATACATTTAATAATAGACATACAAGACTTCTACAATGAAAACTACAAAAACATCCAATGAGAAAAAATAATGGATATTTGAAAATCTGAATAAATGTAGAGATATACCTAGTTCATGGATCAGAAAACAATACTGTTAAGATGTTAATGTTCCCCCAAATTCATCCACGTATTCAACACAAAGCTAATCAAAATCCCAGTAGGCTTCTTTTGAAAAAATTTGGTTAAATGTACATAAAACTTACCATTTTAACCATTTTTAAGTGTATATTTCTGAAGCATTAAGTATTTTCACACTGTTGTGCAACCATCACCACCAACCACCTCCAGAACTTTTTCATTTTACCCAACTGAAACTCTGTACCCATTAAACACTAACTCCACAGTCACCCTGCTCCTGGCAACCACCATTCTATTTTCTTTCCCTATGAACTTGACTAAGTATCCCATATTAAGTAGAATCATACAACATTTGTTCTTTTGTGACTAGCTTATTTCACTCAGCATAAGGTCTCCAATGTTCATCCATGTTATAGCATGCATCAGAATTTCCTTCCTTGTTATGGTTGAATAATATCCCACTGTACGCATATACCACATTTTGTTTATCCATCCATCCATTGATGGACACTTGGGTTGCTTCCACCATTCGGCTACTGCCAATAATGCTGCCATGAATATGAATGTACAGTATCTCTTTAAGTCCCTGCTTTCAATTCTTTTGAAATGAAATTCCTTCTTCTCCACATCCTCCCCAAAACTTATTTTTGTTTGTTTGTTTAATAATAGCCATTTTAATGGGTCTGAAGCAGTATCTCATTATGGTTTTGATTTGAGTTACACTAATGATTAATGTTTAGCATCTTTTCATGTGCTTATTACTTTTTTGTATATCTTCTTTGGAGAAATGTCTATTCAAGTCCTTTGCTCATTTTTAATCAGGTATTTTCCTTATTGCTGTGAATGACTTCTTGTGCTTTTTATATTCTTGATATCAATACCTCATCAGATATATGATTTGCAAATATCTCTCCCATTTTGTGGGTTGCCTTTTCACTCTGTTGATAGATTCTTTTGATACACAAACATTTTTAATTTTGAATGAAGTCCAACTTCTATATTTTTGTTGTTGCTGTTGCTGCCTGTGCTTTTTTGGTATTATATACAGACTTTATTCTTTTTAATGAAAATAAAAAGCTCTTTCTAACACTCATACGAAGATGCAAAAGATCCAGAAAAACAAAAGAGCTTATCATAAGGCCTCAAGAATCAAGACGACTGGTACTGGCACAGAAATAAGTACATAGCTTGATGGAACACAACACAAAGTCTAGAAATCGACCCTCATTTAAAAAGTCGATTGATATTTAACAGTGGAACCAAAGCAACTTAATGTGGAAAGGCAAGCGTTTTCAACAAATGGCGCTGGAAAACTGGAAACCCACATGGGATAATAAACAAACCTTCCTTAACTCTACCTGAGACCATAAAAATTTATGTCAGATGAATCACATATCTCGATATAAAAGATAAATCATAAAGCTTCTAGAAGAAAACAAAGGAGATAATTTTTGTGACCTGGACCTAGGCCAAGACTTCTTAGATAGGAAACAAGAGCAATAATCATAAAAGTTGCTAAACTGGACTTAGTAAAATTAGTAACTCCTGCTCTTTAACACCATTAAGAAAATGAATAGGCAGGCCATAGATAAGGAGCATATGTTTGAAAAACATGTATTTGTAAAAAAACTTAAATCCATAACATATTAAAAGCTCCTATAACTCAATACTAAACATACAACCCAATTTTTTTTTAATCGGCAAAATAATTAGTTCACAAAGGAAGACATACAAATAGCCAGTGAGCACATGAAAATGTGCTCAACATCATTATACATCAGGGTAATGCAAACTAAAACCACAGTGGGATTCCCTCACACACTCATTAAAATGGCAGACATCAAATAAATACTAAACAGGCCATTTATATGAAACTCTACAGGAGGCAACTTATAAGGGAAAAAAATAGAAAAGTGGTTGCCTTTGAGAAGAGGGACTGACCAGGAAAGGGCACAGCTTTTGGGGAGTGATGAAAATGTTCTATACTTTGATAGAAATGGGGGTTACATGAGTGCATGCTTTTGTTAAAATTCAGTACTTTATTCACTTAACATTTAGGCATTTCATTGTATGTAAATTTTACCACACACACACACCCAAACAACTACTGAACTTAGATCTACTTTTTTGCCGAGGTTTGGGTTGGCAATTCTGAAACTACTTCCTATATATTCTAAGCTTGAGCAAATAGAAAAATATATTGTCCTGAGACCTAAATCGGACAAGACAATTTATAAATACATTTTAATAATTGAAAAAAATATTTCCATGAAACTGTTTAAGCTTGTTTCATCATTAATTCAGAATTTACAACTTTTGGGAAGTTGAATTATTGTTTCTCTAAGTAGTTTACACAGTCTGGATTTAAAAACACTGAAACAAAGCACATGTAATTATGTTTCTAAGTAGATACAGCCATTTTTGTTACTTGATTTTTAATTTTTTGGTCTATACCGAAATTACTAAGATCATATTTTGTCAAAATACCTCTTTAAAAAAACATATCAGGAAGGGTGATACATTATGAAACTTTAAATAGTTGTAATATTTGCATTTTTTTTCCTACTTATCTTTGACAAAAAAAAAAGAAAGAAAACTATCTTTTGTTTATTAATGCTCAGGCTGATTTCTTCACACATTCTAGCATTACTCATATATTAAATATTGGCATTCTTAGAGAGTTTTACTTCTGGTATTAAGCTAATTCAATTAACTAGTTGTTTTTTTTTTTAAGTTAATACAATTAAATGACCTGGTTTTCAAAAACTATAATAAACTTTCAAAACTAAAGTAGAATGGATAATTTATTGTTTTTAAATCAAAAATCTTAAAAATAAACTGTTAAACAAAATGAAAATTTAGAAATATTGTCTCAAAATAGGGACATAATTATGTTAAACCCTCCAGAATGTGACAGAAATAGGTGTTCTGAATTTTATTGAATTTCAATTTTACTTAAGCATCAGATGATGTTATTGTTTGGTATTCATATCAGAATTTCCTTGAAAAGCTGTTTCTATAAACTATTTCTTATAATGCTTATTTAAAAAATAACGTAAATGTAAAAGTTTTTTAAACAGTTAAAAATCTAAGAAAACAAAGTTTCAGGTCATAATTATATTCCTTTGTTTAAATTTTCAAATAATTCCTAATGCTTCATCAGCTTGTATTTAGAATGCTACACTTATCTTCCCTGTTTTTTTTTTTTTTTTGCAGTACGTGGGCCTCTCACTGTTGTGGCCTCTCCCGTTGTGGAGCACAGGCTCCGGACGCGCAGGCTCAGCGGCCATGGCTCACGGGCCCAGCCGCTCCGCGGCATGTGGGATCTTCCCGGACCTGGGAACGAACCCGTGTCCCCTGCATCGGCAGGCGGACTCTCAACCACTGCGCCACCAGGGAAGCCCTATCTTCCCTGTTAAAAGAATTCGGCAGCATATTTCCTCAGGCTATGGGTTACAAGAAGTCTATATGCTTTCTGAGACATCTTGATATGCTACTTTATCTTTGCCTTGTATATTAAATCTATGTTTAGATCAGCTTTTTATTTAAAATCTATTTTATATTAAAAATAAAAATTAGGAAGATTTAATATCTGGCCAATGATTCCTTAATGCAACCTCCTATGAAGTGTGTAAGTCACTAACCACCATGGGGAGGCACCCCTTGCTCAGTGACTTGGAGTAAGAACATGGGAGCTGTAAAGATAAGTAAAACAGAGACCTTGCCTTTAAGATGGTCATACTTTCAAGTGAGAAAAACCAAGTGAAACATATTCCAGAGCTAACAGCAGTGAAACTTGAAGAAAGAGGCATATCACACAGGACATCAGGGTGACAAGAGGGGATATATTTTACCACACATAATTGAAAGAAATATTAGAAATCTAAACTTTGGAAACAATCCTTTAGAATACAGTAATTTGTACTATACCAATCACTGACTCAGGGTTACAAGACAAAACAAAACAAAAACCTAAAACCTATCCCTGAAATTGTTGGTAGAAGTAAGGAAAAGAAACAGAAGATTAGCCAGAAATGTCTTTGTGCAGGAAATGTTTTTAATAATTTGAAATTTATTAGATGACAAATCACTTTAAAATTTCTATTTGTTTCTAAGTTCTAGTTTATAAGTATCCAAATAATATACATTTGCACCATCACTTTACAATCATTTGATATTCCTACATGAATAAGCAAATTTTACCATTTAGAGTGATTACTATGTGATAAACTGCATAAAAAACAGTAAACTGGTAAGTCTATAATCAAAATAAAATAATTCATTCTATTTGTTTTAAGCAACCTATCAAATGCAATCTTAATTGTTCTTAAAAGAAATGAAACTAGGTTTCATTTCATTCACTAAAACAATCTATTTAAAGTGATCTTATGTTCTGTGAACACAGTAACTAAAGTTACAACTAAACCCTGCTCTGTTGGTCTAATCAAATCTCTGGGGGAAAACACCCCTTACTATGACCCAGGCAGTCTATAAGCCTCCATACCAGTGAGAACAGGACACGTAATTAAAAATTTAAAAATCTGATTTATCAAAGAGACTAATATTTGAAATAAAAATCTGATAAATATGAATTTGTGCTGGTGCTCCTAATAACTTATGATACCGTCAAATTTGGTTTTGGGGAAGGCACTCAGAAGCTAGATGTTTAAATTGTGAAATAAATAAAAGTGCTAACAACATTGTTAACAGACCAAACAAACATCCTAACCTTGTAACCAAAATGGTTCAATATCTATATAACTTGCCATATCTTCAAATAAGGAAGAGAATAGAGCAAACATTTAATGGTGTATACTTAGCTATAAAAGTAAAATAGCTTCATAGATCATTTCCTACCTTCACTGCTTCTAAGTAATGGCCACAATACAAGATAAAAATTAAAGATGCTATTTAAGAGGACCAATGGATTTTAAGGGTTCTTAGTTTTAGGAGACCTTTTTGCTCCTTCCTATCTCCCATTAAGTAATAAAATGTGTCACAATGAGTTTACACAGTTAAGATAAAATTTGAGGCCTACAAGTTTGGTCTTATTCCTAATTTGATAGTTTAATAAAGACTTATAGAGAAGAAAAGCCTACCTACCTCTAAAATCTATCCTTTGAAAATTAACTATGTTCAAAAAGAAGAATAATTTCTACTGTCACATGAGTGTATCAACTAATCTCAACTCTGTGATTCCTAGTTCTTTACCTAATACACAGAAAAAACTCATCCACTATTCTTTAGTGACATGAAAGTAATCCTCCTTTATTAAGCCTTTTAAACGTCTTCATCAAATACTTACACTGAGTGATCAATTTGTTCTAGGAATAAATTATAATAGTAAAAGGTTTTTTTTTTAAATTAATTCAGCAAAGAATAATCAGTCACTACTTATGTGGCATAGTCATTCATTTACCAAGCATTTACTGAGCATTAAATGTCCCAGGAACTGTGGAAGCAAAACCAAGTAAGATATCACTAAAGGCTCAAAACTACCTCCAACAATGAACATGCACAGCAAGGAGATAAATACCCCAAAAGACCTCACAATTCCAAGGCAGTTTCAATTTGGCCTTCAGCATTTAATTGCACTAAATAACATAAAGGAATATATTTTCAACTGTAAACTTTGCAGACAAATTTTAATTAAGTTTAAAAAGTAGATGGCAAAAATAGGAAGCAATATTTTTAAAAAAAAAAACATATGATACTGTAAACAATCTTTGTCTTTAACACCTGTGGTAATTTTCATATTTCCCATGTTTAGCGGAAATAGTTTATTAGTCTAATCGTTTTAGGGAATGTGTTTCAACAAATTCAAATTTTTTGTCCTCCATATTGCAGGAATAATTAAATACAAAAACATGCACATTCTCTGAAAAGTAAAAAATATGCATTTATATTATTACTGTATCATATTTACCAACAGGAACCCTTATTTCAGAGCCCACATATATGTATTCTTTTTTTTTTTTTTTTTGGCGGTACGCGGGCCTCTCACTGTTGTGGCCTCTCCCGTTGCGGAGCACAGGCTCCGGACGCGCAGGCTCAGCGGCCATGGCTCACGGGCCCAGCCGCTCTGCGGCATGTGGTATCTTCCCGAACTGGGGCACGAACCCATGTCCCCTGCATCGGCAGGCGGACTCTCAACCACTGCGCCACCAGGGAAGCCCTGTATTCTTTAAATTACTAAGTAATATCACTGCCCTACTATTTCATACAGAATTACTCACAAAGCCTGTAATGGAGCATAGTACAATTCTGATCATGTACAACAGAGGGAAAAACTAAGACCCAGAAATACTAAATTACTTGGCAAAGGCCTGAGAAAAACTTAAAGACAAAACAGAAAATAACATTTGGAACCTATTATTACAGTGAACTGATAAATTGAATGCAATTTCCTAGTGATATTAAAAAATTATACATGTAAATTAACGTATACATATATACAAATAACTGAAATAGAAAGGAAAAAAATAAGAAAGAAATTTTTTATACAGCCTGAATTACATAGAGAAGTGTGGTTTCAAAATCAAAACTGCTAAACTGCTGATTCTAAAGAGTCATGTATATTAGTTCAGAGGAACTTGAGAAAATACAGTAAATTCAATAAAAAATTAAGTAAATTAATTAAATTATGATCCAAGAAGTTTAATTTTATAAGAGAACTTAATAGACATACATAGTAAGTATAATGATCAAGCACTGAAATATATCTTTAGGGAAAATAAAGTGTAATTTAAAATGTCTTAAAATAAAGTTAAAAATAGCATGTATACATAATATTTAAGATGCAACTTAATCATAAAAGTATGGGCTTTTGGGGCAGATCTGCAAAAATGATGGTGCCAATTACTAAATAAAAGAGATGTTAAGGGAAATGGCAGATATTAGCTTATGAGTACCTTTTTAAACACATGAAATTCTACATAAAATTCTTTATCCCAAGAGCAATGTGCTTAAACTGAATGTGTATCCAGCTTGTTTTATCCTCAGAAACATTATTAATATATAATATTTATAAAACATTTAATTCCCTCTTCATAACCTTTTTAAAACCTTTGCATAAAATCTGTGATGTTATCTTCTTAACAAGGCAAAACCAAGGAAAAAGACTTTGTATACCCATCATTTCTAGAGTAACAAAAATATCTTTACCTTTCACGAGACTTTCACAAAAACCCCAGACACTGGAATGTTATAATAATGTAATTAAGGATGAAAATTTTATAACAGGAACTAATTAAATGAGAGGAAAGGCTCATATTAATTAAAAATCTTATCAAGAATCAAAGAAAGATGATACCTATTTTTTTTTTTTTTTTTTTTTTTTTTTTTTGCAGTACGCGGGCCTCTCACTGTTGTGGGCTCTCCCGTTGTGCAGCACAGGCTCTGGACACGCAGGCTCAGCGGCCATGGCTCACGGGCCTAGCCGCTCTGCGGCATGTGGGGTCTTTCCGGACCGGGGCACGAACCCGTGTCCCCTGCATCGGCAGGCGGATTCTCAACCACTGCACCACCAGGGAAGCCCGATACCTATTTTTTTTAAAACAACTATATAATACAATGTCTTGGAGATGCTCTTGTATTAGGTGGCTTTTGAAATAAAACTGTACTTATTTCCTAGGTTCTTTCTTTCAAATACATGACCAAAAAAATAAAATAAAAACCTGGCAAAAACATATAGGGCCTACAGCAACAAGGCCTGAATCAAGCTACTATCTTAAAAAAATAAATTAGAGGTAGATATTTACATAGGTTTAAGTAATTAAAGAGTATAACCAGGTCTCTTAAGTTTTTAACTAGTGTTTCAAAATGATCATGCCCTATAATGCCACCCTCAACCCCCATGGGAATTTTCTTCTAGACTGAATTTTTCTTCATTACGTAAGACTGTTTTTATAATTTTTTCTTTTATTTTTGTTGTTCTATGTACTCCACTCTGTTATGCTTATGCTTTCCTTTTTTTACATAAATCAGAAAATTATGTTGCAGTCAGAATTATTCATGTGTATCTTCTGACATTAGAACTAATTTACCTTAAACTTAAATGAGTTTAACCTCCAGGAGAGCTCTCATGATATTCTACACAAACTACTTCAAAAAACAGTGGCCTAATATGACAGACTTTCTCAACTTTGTTGAAGCACTTTGTATTTCTTTACTGGAATTTTTACTTTCTCATTACCTTCCTCAGCAACATTATAAAAACCTCATGAAATTTAAAACCAGGTGCCTTTACTTGAGGAATTAAAACAAACAAATTATACTTTTAATGACATCATTTTGGAAGCAAATATTTAAAATCCTGTAACAGTACTAATATGCATTTTATCAACTTACTCTTTTTGAAACATTTAATTTCTGTGCCATGAGTTAGTTCAATAGGGCTTTATCAAAAGACAATTTTTGAAGGAAATCAGAAAGCGTTCCTGTAACATACTAAAAGATTCTTTGTGTCACTGTCCTTTGAAAAGAGGATACCTCTTTTATTTAGATGAGGTCCCCTTTTGATCACCCCCCCACTCCTTCATCTCACCCAGGGCTTTGAGCAATTTCTTCATCTCAGCAAGAGAGGCAAATGGCTAAAATTAGCAGTCTCTGGACCCTCAGGAATAGCCACTGTGCCGTATCAGCTGAGATTCCTGATTAGAATTATGTCTGATTTAAAAAAAAAAAAAAGTAACAGAACAAAACAAAGAAGCAAAGAAGAAAACCAAACAAAAAACAAAAAATGTCTATCTAGGCCATCTTTTCACCTTTCTTTATTTCATAAGAGAGAAGCATTTAACACATTGTTTTGAAAAATGATAAGGAAGTGCTAACGAAGTTTTTGTCAAGAAAAAGTATCTGTCATCATTATCTCTAATAAACTTCAACTTTTATAATATGCTAACAGAACTTAGTAATTTTATTGTTTTATGAGATAAAACATAGTAATCTTAGCACAAAGGGTTTGGATCAAATTATATATTTTTGTGGCCTCTATATGCAGAGCATGGTCAACTTCTCTTGTCAATGGAAAATTAATTCTCTTTTGTTCAAAATCCAGATAATCACTCTTAATTACATCTAAATCCAGAGAATAACCATGTGTGGCAGGTTACTAAGTGGATGAAATCTGTTTCTGAAGTACTGTTTCCACTAAATAAGACTTTAAGAAAGGTCCTATGCTGTGATTTGCTTTCCCCATTATATCTGTGATGAGAAAATGAAGAAGATGGAGCCTTAATCCCCCAAAGCCAAGGTCTCAGCATCCAGCTTACCTGACAAGGTTTTCATTGTCTCCAGTTCCCTTGCAAGTGGCACATTCAGTTCGTAAATCCTCAGCCTTGGGCTTCTTTTGTAATACAGACTGCCTTTGTCTCCTCTCTCTAGGAACTCTCTCCTGCCATACAAGGGAGGATGAAACAAAACATAAAATCAGGATATGAGGTAAACAGAAATAATTTTAAGCAAGAAAGTTTCTCAAATTTAGATTGTGTAAAATATGCTTAACTTATTCCAACCTCATGTTTTTCTTCCTCAGGAATGAAGCTTCGTTTTCGTCCTCTGGTTCTCTAAAAAAAAAAAAAAAGAAAGAAAGAAAAAAAAAAAAGAAAAATCCACAAAAATATCTAATGTTTAATTAATAATAAAAATAAATTTTCTCTGTTAAATGTTACTGCTTCGGTTAAGCACTTGGAAAATTAGCATTTCTAATTAATGCTGTACTGCTCTATTGCACTTTATTACAATTTATGCCAGAGGAAATAAACACAAGACAAATTAAATACACTCAACAGTGACAGTGTTTTACTGTTAAATAACACAGGTATCTGATAAGAAAAATAAGTTCTACAAAATTAGCTTGAATATTTCTGAACACCTCATACACATCACACAATGATGATTTATGCAGAACATTTAAATTTTCATAACTTACACGACTTCTAGAGCTAAAATGCTAAACCTGGACTCACATCTATTGTATGCCTCTGTGTGTGTGTGCGTGCGTGCACAAACAGGTTTGAATAACATAAAGAAACAATCTTTAACAGCTGTAAATAAGTGGGAGGCAAAGGTCTCAGATGTCTCCCAATCCTAGTTAAAATAAAACTAACTAAAAAAAACATGGTATAAGTGACTCAAGCTTATTTCCTTAAAATTTATATCCTGTATTTTGGAACACATTTCCCATTTGAAAGATGACATCCATATGTTTGAAAGTAATATAAGTACAATAGGATTTGCAGCCAATATGTTAAAAATCTCCACCCATGTAGCACAGCTTCTGGAGGTTTATAATCCCCATGTGAAGATCACTGCTCTTTAGAGAGACTGGAAGAAAAAGGAGGCACCACTCCCCAAAATTACTTTACCTGACTGTTGAGATCAAAGATCATTCCCACGTTAGAGTAGGTACCAAATAATTCTAAAGAGAATTGCTGTCCAATATAAAAAACATTCATGTTTTTCTAAATTACTGTCATTTCAATTCTCTACAATACCGAGTCACTTGTTATTCAGTACCCAGGCTAACTGTACTCTGTTTAATCTGCCCCTAGATAACCAAGAGTTGACTAAATTAGCCGTTCAAAATAAGTAAATTTATAGACTACATATTCATTTACATTTATATTGCCAATCAGTATGTTTTAATTACATTATGGAAGAAATAAGGAAGAAAAAGTAAGACTATACCTAGGAAAAGGTTTTAAATGCAGGCCCTACATCTGTTCTTACTTCCAAAGAATTAGTACTAAGCCTTGCTCCTCAAAATATCAATCATGGTTCATAAGCACTGGCATCCCCAGGGAGTTAGTTAGAAATGAAGAATCTCATGCCCGGAACAACATACTGAACTAGAGAACCTGCCATTTAAAAAGATCCCCAAGTAAGTCATACACACATTGAAGTTTGAAAACAGCCCTTAATATTGACAACACTTCTCCAAGTCCTAATTAAAACCTTATGGCTAGCCCTTTGTATAGTCATCTTTCCCCTCTGTGACACTCCTTTCCTCATGCTTCAATTTCTGTCCCCCAGTGCAATTTATCCCAAAACTGGTAAGGACCATGTCATATTCATCTTTCTAGACTTAAATTTAATACAATACATATTACATAAAAGTTCAATAAATTTGTTTTAATAAAATAAATAATAAGTGTTTCGATTAAAACTCACAGATGAACACGCTAGATAATACAAATGATAAAACAACTGACAAAAAGGGTAAATTATTGTTCCCTTCTCTGGTAATCTATTTTCAATTTGCATAATTTATGCATATAGCCATCCATTTCAAAAAGGTGATCAAAATTAATAACCAATATCAAAGGGAAAATATTCAAATTACTTATCTTAATTCTATAAATATATAAAGAATGCTCAAAAGGCCTTCACACATTTCCATATTTTCTTCATTCAACCCATCTTTTGTTGAGTCATCTAGTTTTTGAATCATCTAATCACTGAATTAATTTTTGAAGTATATGTGTGAATGCTCCAAGTTCATGTTTTCAATTCTTTTGAAGATATATAATTATTTACCATTTCTGATTAATACTTTAAATCTTTGAACATCTGGTTTGATTCCGTCAATTGGAAGTTCTTCAAACCCATACTGCAGTTAGCATCAAAAAGCATAATGCCACAGAATGATCCTATCACACAATGACATAGTTACATACCTCTGCATTTATAAATTCCTTTTTATTATATTTTATTAAATATTTTTAAATGAATAAAAATATAATTATCTAAAACAGTCATTTTAAATGCATGTATCAGTATTACAAAAAGGTAATCATTGATGTATTCCTGCAGTAATTTTAAATAACTAAACATAAGCAACATAAACAAATTCTAGCCAGAAAACCAGAGTTGTTACAAGCAATACGAAATTACAGCATCTTAGAGCTCTGAGATAGCAGGCCAGGGAAATGACTTGATGATCAGACAGCTGAAAACTGACAGAGGTAAACTTCAACCCAGGTCTCTCAACTCTCAATTCAGTGATTTTTCTTGCATGACAAATCCAAGATTAAATTTAATCCCAAATAGAGATGAGCAAATTATCATAAGAAAGCAAATCTCTTATTCTCACTTGAATATGTAAATAAACTGTAATACCGTGATGCGTAAATGAAGAGTTTTTATATTTTGAAACAAGTAAATAAGACAATTTACCCAATGGAGAGGAGACCTCAATACTTCAAACTGACACTATATTCTATCCAATTTGGTACCTTATACATGCAATGACTAACATGATCCATTACCGAAATAACTTGCCTTAGCATTTACCACACAACTAGTATTTCCAAAAATTGAAAATAAGAGGATTTAATCCAAACACAATGTTTCACAATATCAAGTTCCCCAACAAAGAAAATGCTGAGAGTTGTGGGGGTTTTTTCTAGTTGTAATGAAGTGGCAGCAACTGTAACTGTTATAACTCATACCTGCCTACAATCATAACAGATAAGATATCTTAAACATGGTATCCCTGAATGAATCAGAAAATATAAGGGGAGTTAAAAAGAGGGAGAAACGATGGAAAAAAGAAAAAAACCATGCTTGGCTCATCCAACAAATTTCAATAATCAAATAATAATTTCAATAATCAAAGAGCTTGCCCCACCTTAGATGTACAGAAGTATTTGTAACCAGGTTGTCATTTCATGGTATACATTGAGGCTGACACTATTTTAGAAACAAGATAAATAAAGCAGAAGGGAGAACACAGGGTGTGGAAGAAGGAAAAACATTATTTAACAAATATGTGCTTTAGAACTTAACACAGATAAATTATCTAGATATTCCAAATGATTGACGGTATATTTCCAAATTGTGCTTCCTTTTGTTAAAAGTAAAAGAAAGTTTGAAAATCATTCCAAATCTTGACACATTCCTATTTTTTTCTTCTTTTTTAGTTTTTAAGAACTTTATTTTCTTAGGGAACACTGACAATCTGAGCTGCTTAGATCATCTGGCTCTTTATCTGTCTTTGGTACATTTACTTGAAAACAGGATGTGATAAAATCATCCACAAAGAGTGGCATGATATTAGAGACAATGTATCTAAGTTAGGAGAGAATAAAACATTTTTAACTATAGGCATCATTTTAATAGCTTATTCACCTAAGACAAATAATTAAATGTTTCAATAACTTCACTCATTTGGACTAGAAAACATGCAACAAATTTTAATTAATTGTTTAGAGCTGGGTTGTTTTAATTTATAATTAAGTCAGATGCATGATGATTTTTCCAAGGTTAGAATGATTCATTTCACAAATGAACTAAATTTAAAACTAAAAGACAGTGTCTCAGCATCTTTGAGATCACTAAGATGGATTTCACATATTCATTTGTACACTGATTTCTCTAAATTCAACACTTATTTTTTTGATGACAAATCAATATTTATACAAATGACAATAAATAACCCATACATGGTTAGATGAAACATAAAGATACCCTCCTACGTAATTTATATATAAAAAGAGAAAATGCTTGTTTATGAGAAAATTCCAAATTCAATGTTAATTAGGACAACAGCCAAACCTTGAAAACCTGTCAAGCTAAAATATCTTCAGATTTATGCTGAGGAATAAATGTTGGGGCTGTCTGGCAGCTGTTCAAAATGCTTCAATGAAATATATACAGTATATGTATTTCCTTAAAAAGTATTTGTTTTCCAATTATAAAACAATGTATTGAAAACAATCATATATTAAAGCTAATAAAATATTCAAAAGAAAAATGTTACATATATAACAAAAGCACCACCAGTTTCTGTTGGGCTATTGGCATACAACAGATGGAATGGTGATCCCCCAAAATGAGTGTCTTCCCTTCTTGTCAGTTGGCTGTAGAGTTTCTTTTTATCTAATCTAATTTATATTAACAGGGTTAGGAAAATAGGTGGAAAATAAAAAGAACATCATGATCTAATTGGCTTAACACTATTAATTAAAATAACCACAAGCCTAAAAATATAAAAGATACATCCTACATAATAAATGTTTCTATAAAACTCTTCTCATAGATAACGGTATATTCAAAATAAGTAAAATCCTGAAGCTCTGCCTCGTCCCTGTTCCCTTTATTCCATGCTCCTGGAAATAAATAAAAATGATGAATTTCCAGGAGGCAAAAAGCATAGCAGAAGCCTTGGGGTTCTGAATACGATTACTTGCCCTAAGGACACTCACAGTGGATCTCTTCCAAGTGAGCCAAAGTGACTTAAGTATGGTTTAGTTCACCACAAAAATTTTTGCTAGGGTTTCTTCTAAGGTTCTGTGACAGACACAGGTTATATAATCTGTTTAGTACTTCAGAGGTCACCTTGGGTCTGATAATAAATTCAATAATAACTCTGATATCTAAAGCCCCCATGTATAACCCTTTCTTCCCAGAACTGCATTAATTTAATCAAAACAATTAGTATAAAGATAACAAGTAAATTAAGACATGGGCATCATGAATGCCTAGTACACTTTAGTCATTTCAATAGGGCTGAATCTAAACGTTTCTATATTTCTACTGAACTAGCATCTAAAAAATATTTTAAAAACAAACATAACGAAAACAGACTCTAGGATATTTGATTATCTCTCAAATGAAGACTGCACTTTTAACAGGCTATTGATTTATACTGTTAAATAAAATGGAAAACAGATTAACGATGTGTTTAAGTCTATTTCCAAAAAAATGATCTATAAGAAAAGATGCATCCTGAAAAACAATATGGTTTCAATCAAAGCTGCTAAAAAGTACTTTGACTTTTTACTGCATTTATCTTCCCAAAAAAGGAGGGATACAAAACAATATAAAAATGTATGAGACAGGAAGAAAGATCTGACAACTTCAAAGAGAGTAGAAGATGATACACTGTGTAAAAGACTATGGAAAGATAGTCTCAACAAGTCCCTTTGGCACTTGTATAAAAGATGAAAAGTCACTAGATGACATAGAGTGAAAAGAAAACGAAAAGAAAATCTGAAAGCTTTCAAGTTACATTAAAGTTATTAGAAAATATGCCAAAAAGTACAAAGGTCAATTTTAAAGTAACTTCAAAGGAACATTAAGCTAATTTATATTTTCTTCGAAAGTAATTTCCTGGGCTTCCCTGATGGCGCAGTGGTTGAGAGTCTGCCTGCCGATGCAGGGGACACAGGTTTGTGCCCCGGTCCGGGAGAATCCCACGTGCCGCGGAGCAGCTGGGCCCGTGAGCCATGGCCGCTGAGCCTGCGCGTCCGGAGCCTGTGCTCCGCAACGGGAGAGGCCACAGCAGTGAGAGGCCCACGTACCGCAAAACAGCAAAAAAAAGTAATTTCCTTCTCTAAAAGCAAGTGAAAAGTTTCCACATTTAAAAAAAAAAATGCAGAGAAAATGTCTAACAAGGTACTTTAAAAAGAAGTATCCCAGGCTACCTTTAGAGTAATTCTATAGTTTCACCAATGAAATATGATTAATATACATGGAGAAAGGGACTAATTCCCTTCCTAAGTATAAAGGGCCAGAAAAAAAGACACTTTCAAAGTACACTGTCTTCAGACGCATAGCCACAGTGGAAGAGAAAAGAACTCATTTGTGCAATACAAACTAAGTACCTTCTGTGGTAGGTAATGCATATAGTGGTGAACAGGACAGCTCCTGTCCACCTGGGTTCAGGTCCATGAGTCTACAGATACCAAACAATTAAATGGATAATGATTTATAAATACGGTAAGTGCAACTAAAGTGAAGGATAAAAACAGTCACATACTGCTCAGATCTTCCAAAATCTCACTATAATCAAAACTGTTCTTAAATTTAAGAATCAGTCATAATTTTAATGCCCTTAATAATGATATAAAACTACATTCACCTTAAAGATGTGTATGGAGAAAATGCCTAACAAATTGGAAAAAAAAATTCTCAAAGGAACACACTTACGTGTGACTCTGGCAACCCTCAGGCAGGAATGGAAAAAGAAAGAGTTCAGATTGGCAAGAGGATAAAAGAATCAAGGACAGCAGCAAAAGCATTACTAAAATAACTGAACATAGGATCGAGAAAAGATACTGGAACTCTAAGTGAAGGCATGAGGTACCTAGATAACCAGGCTGCTGAGTAACTGTGAGAATAAAGATGGCTATTGGACTAGAAATGTAAAGAAGAAACCCGCAACATACTGAGGTCAAATGAATTTAATCATGATTATTTCACAAGCATCTTAAAATTAAAATCAAATATTATTTCATACAATACTCTCTACCCAATGCAGATAACTCTTCCAAAAATATCCCTGATAGTCATATAGCCTCAATTATTCTGGATAACAAGGAAGCATGTTCCATATGACACAGTTCTAATTGTTGGTCCCAGTTTTACTATCTGAACTTATCCTAGAATTCATGTAACAGAAATTTAAATATTTAAAGATAAATGACCAGGTCTTTATTATGTAAAGAGTCTGTTTATTCATTTATTAAACTAATAAACATACCAAAAAAACGTAATTACACTTGTGACAAGGGCAGCAAAATAAAATAGTGCTATGTGTACAATGTTTCAATTAATTACTCCTCAGAGTGCTTTTCTAGAACTTCATCATAGTATCACATTAGGTTTTGCTTTCTTAGTTCATATGAGCTAAAATTGAGGGATGATGGCAATAATGACAGAGGATTAATTAACACTTTACAACAGATCTACAATCTCTGTCATTTTTCATTTGTTAAAGAGTCCAATTAGAACATCATTTTTGCACTATGTAACATAGCATAGATAGCAGAAAGGGAAAAGGGCCTGCACCATTTTTTTTTTCTTTTACAATATCAACAGTACCATTAGCCAACAAAGAAATGCATATCAAAACCACAGTGAGGGGCTTCCCTGGTGGCGCAGTGGTTGAGAGTCTGCCTGCCGATGCAGGGGACATGGGTTCGTGCCCCAGTCCGGGAAGATCCCACATGCTGCGGAGCGGCTGGGCCCATGAGCCATTGCCACTGAGCCTCCGCGTCCGGAGCCTGTGCTCCGCAACGGGAGAGGCCACAACACTGAGAGGCCTGCATACCGCAAAAAAAAACAAAACAAAACAAAACAAAACACAGTGTGGGCTTCCCTGGTGGCTCAGTGGTTGAGAGTCTGCTTGCCGATGCAGGGGACACGGGTTCGTGCCCCAGTCCGCGAAGATCCCACATGCCGCGGAGCGGCTGGGCCCATGAGCCATGGCCGCTGAGCCTGCGCGTCCGGAGCTCGTGCTCCGCAATGGGAGAGGCCACAACAGTGAGAGGCCCGCGTACCGAAAAAAAAAAAAAAAAAAAAAACAGCGATACAACACAAGTGTCGCTGGGCTAAAATCAAGGTGTTGGCAGGCTGCATTCCTTTCTGGAGGCTCTAGGAAGAGAATCAGTTTGCTTGGTTATTCCATCTCCTAGAGATTGCCAACATTCCTTGGTCCAAGACCCCCTTCTTCCATCTTTAAAGGCAGGGATGCTATATATCTCAGACCCATTGTCTGTAGTCACATCTCCCTCTCACTTACAGTCAGGGAAGGTCCTCGCCTTTTAGGTCCACATGTAATTAGTTTGAGCCCACATAATACTGCTGAATCTTCCCATCTCAAGGTCCATAACTTTAATCATACCTGCAAAGCCCCTTCTGCCATGTAAGGTAACACATAAACAGGTTCTGGGGATTAGGACACGGATATCTTTGCGGGGGCGCATTATTCTGCCTACAATACTCAACACTGTGGAAATCAAATTTATACACTAAATGAATTTATTAAAACTATCATCCTATAGATGGAAATGGGGCATTTAACAGTAGTTAACACTTGAAAAACAAAATCCCTAAGTATATTACAATCACACAAACGTGCATAGGTAAGAAATAAAATGCTACTTTGGGTTAAACTTCAAGAACATAAAAGTATAAGGATTTCACTCCCTCTCTATGCAGTCAAGAGATTACCCTTCTCCCATAGGACACAGTAGGCATATCCTCTGGAGAAAAAGAACCAGACAGACTCTGTACAAGGGTTTATCAGGCACAGAGAAGGGAGCAATGAGGTAGCAAACAGAAACCAGGAAGCTTAAATGCAATTCTGCTTTCTAAACCATGAGACCTTTAGCCCCTTTCTCCTCACCTGTCCAGGAGTCTGACAGTCAAAATTATACCTATCAGTTAGGAGATGAGAGAATACTTCTACTGAATTATTGTGGAAAAAACCTACAGATACTGACATTAAGAAGGTTCCCAAAGAAAAAGCCCCCTAATCATAAAATCACACTACAGGGAAAACAATGGGTTTATCAGCCCTATACAAACTTAATTACCTTTTTTAGAACAAAATAGGAGTGGACATCCAAAGATCCTTAGGCATCTGAAAGCATCAATATGAAAGAGATGAACATGAATAGAAATAATGAAACCACAGGAAACACAGACAATGCACGATACAGAAAAAAATTTTGAAAATATAACTAATATTCATAAAGATATAAAAGAAGTCTTTGCAATCATGAAATAAGAACATCTACTATTAAAAGAAACAGAGAAAGTACATACTCATCCTAACTCAGAAAGAGAAAATCCTAAGTGTTTCAAGAGAAGGGGAAAAAAAAGTTAGAAATGCAGAAAGCAATACTGGAAGCCAGGAGTCAGTAGAGTGATGCTTTAAAAAATATGCAGTATTTTATACACAGCCAAATAACTAATAAAGTATAAGAAATTTAAAAATTTTTAGACATGTAACATCTCAAAAAATTTACCTCTCATTAATCTTTACTCAATAAGTCATTGAAAGCATTGCCCCATCAAGATCAGGGACTAAATGAAAAAAGAAACTGAAATGCAAGCAACAGAAAATTCCACCCACCAAAGGTTAAAAGGAATTACCAGGATGATGATGAAATAAAGTTCAAGGATAACATAAAAAAAAACAATTCACATTAGAGCTGGAGCAGAGAGGGCTCAGAGAAAATATCTAAGAAATTATCTGACATGGCTGACCATACGGAAAACTGTCTATCAGAGATATTTTACAAGGTAGTTGAAGGCTATGAGAAGACTCAGTCTTAGATTCAAAGAAACTAAACAAATTGAAAATACAATGAAGGGCAAATGGTTTATTTTTAAAACTATTCATTCCTTTCTTTAAAAATAAACTGAATGAATGAGGATCCTCAAAACTTAATTAGTGAGACAGTCTGACTGTATTCTTTCCTTCAGAATCCGCCTCACTCCTGCCTACCCAGCCTTAGACCAGTAATAGGGTAAAAAGTGTGCTATTGTTTAAAAGTTCATAAAGTGTTCAGAGAGCATGGCTCTATTATTCTTAAACAATATTTTATCTTTGGGAAGTTTCTATCATGAAGAAAATGGGCTAAGCCAATCAAATGTCACTTGTAAATGAAGCAAAAGGAAAATTTCAAAAAAATAAAATCTTGAAAATAAGTCGCCCTGCAGTATATACATCTGGTGGCCCACTTGATCACAAATGTTTCTTGTAATCATTCATACGATTTTTTCAGAAGACAATGATTATAATAAAGGTAAGTGCCAAAAAGGGAAAAAATAAAGGTTATCAACCAATGTGATCTTTAAAAATAAAACAAAAGTAAAAACCCTAAAGTAAAGTGAAATAAAATCACAAAGTATTACCATTTCACGCTGCATACGGGATCTTAGTTCCCCAACCAGGGACCGAACCCACGCCCCCTACAGTGGAAGCGTGGAGTCTTAAACCACTGGACTGCCAGGGAAGCCCCTATATCTCACATTTCTAACAGATTTTCCACAAGAATGCCAAGACAAACTACTATATCAAAAAATGAGAAAGGACTTGAATAAGCTTTTCTCCAAAGAAAATATACAAATGGCCAATAAACACATGAAAAGATGCTCAACATTAGTCATTAGGGAAATGCAAACCAAAACTAAGAGATACAACATCACACCCATTAGGATGTCTATTATCAACAAACTAAAAAAAAAAAAAAAGTGTTGGCAAGAATATGGAGAGGGCTTCCCTGGTGGTGCAGTGGTTGAGAGTCCGCCTGCCGATGCAGGGGACGCGGGTTCATGCCCCGGTCCGGGAAGATGCCACATGCCGCGGAGCGGCTAGGCCCGTGAGCCATGGATGCTGAGCCTGCACGTTCAGAGCCTGTGTGCCGCAATGGGAGAGGCCACAACAGTGAACGGCCCGCGTACCGCAAAAAAAAAAAAAAAAAAAAAGAATATGGAGAAATTAGAATCCTTGTGTAGTGCTGGTGAAAATGTAAAATGGTGTAGTGCTGTGGAAAACAGTTTGGTAGTCACTCAAAGAGTATAACACAGAATTACCATATGATCCAGCAATTATACTCTTACGTTTATAGCCAAAAGAACTGAAAGCAGGAACTCAAACAGGTGTTTGTATACCCCATGCTCATAGCAGCATTACTGACAACAGTCAAGAGGTGGAAGCAACCCAAGTGTTCACCAACAGATGAATGGACAAACAAAATGTGGTACAGACATACAAAGAAATGTAATTCAGCCTTAAAAAGGAATGAAATTCTGACACATGCTACAACGTGGATGAAGCTTGAGGATATTATGCTAAGTGAAATAAGCCAGTCACTTACATGAGGTATGCAGAAAAGGCAAACTGACAGAGATAGAAAATAGAATGGTGGTTGCAAGAGGCTGGGCATAAGAAGGAACAGGGAATTATCGTTTAATGGGTATGGAGTTTCTGTTTGGGATGATGAAAAAGTTCTGGAAGTGGATGGTGGTGATGGTTGCACAACCCTGTGAATGTACATAATGCCTCTGAACTGTACATTTAAAATGATTAAAATGATAAAATAAATACACAAATAAATTAAAACCCTGAAGTATAGTATAATTACAAAGTATTACCGTTTCCAGATTATTTGAATGTCGATGTGTACATTTTAACCCTCCCGTAAACAGTCTTAGGGATAAAAAATGAATACAATTGTGAAATTTAGAAAGAGACTTTTGGTTCTAGAAAAGATTGCAGATCATCTAATTTATTTTATAAATGAGGATATTGATCGCAAACAGGGTAAGTTAAATTACTTATCCAAGGCCACATACAGGGTTATTGCCAGAGTATGGACCAGAATTCGAATTTATCATGTGCTAGTCCAGGTACTTTCCACCACACACTAGGCTATCTTACAGGTTTTGATGCTGTCTAAAACACTTAAGAATTTGATTTTGTACCATTTATCTTTTACAGGGAATAATGCTACAAAAAAATTGTCCTAGAGAGGAAAATACCATTACATTTTAAACGGTTGATTATTTTCTCAAGTATAATTAGAAGTCATATCCATATATATTTCTAATTAAATAAATGTGAGAAAGTTAGTTAAGTTAAAAAAAACACTTCAATCAATCAATATACTAATGATCAAAATTTCCTTAACACAGGAAAAATTTAAAGAGAAATGACCTATCCTAAAAAATGTTCACACCTATTTATCTGAAAAAACTGAATGAATGAAATATTAAGTGACTTTTTGCTGAAGGTGCTCTAAGTCATTAATCATCAAGAACCTTAATTGATAAGTGAATCTGTACTAACACTAAGCTATTAAGATTTGATCCAATTAACTTCTTTAAAATTTTGCCAAGTTACTAATGCAAGAAGCTGTTGCCAGCCATCAAGATGCCTATCATAAAAACATATTGTAAGAAAGACAAATACGGGTGTTAGATGATATCTAAATGTGGTTCAAAATTTTTACACTAAATTTTATGCTAAAGGCTCCAATGCTTTTACAGGTGTTCAGCTTGCTGTTACTTTAAAAATTTCAACCTCTTAATTCAAAGGTTTGGGGCAGTGGAAAATAAAGACTTTCTCAGCCAGTAGAATACTTTCCTACTAGTATTAATAGTCAACTTCTAGTTTTGTTGCTCACCTCAATCTTCTGCCTTTCCTCTTCCATTTCAGTTATGTTACCTCTAGGGTAATTTAATGTACCTCTCATATGGACACTCTACCTTCTAGTTTATATTACATTATTTGAGGGTCAACTTTCTATCACCATAGTTCTTTGAGGACATAGACCATGTCTTCACTTTAGAGTTCTATTCAGCATCTACTGCCCAGTGCCTTACCTCGTTAGTTGCTCAGTAGGTGTATACCGAAAAAGTTAACCTGATCCATGGTTCAAGAGTAGGGCAAGGAGTCACAAAGACCAGAGAGTATGGAAAGACGTGGATTCCCACGCAGGCAATTTTTACTGCTTAACTATTAAACTCAGGAATAAATATAAAGCACTCACACAAAAGATAATTACCTACAATTTTGACAATTGTGAAGAAAATATAACATCAATTCATGCTTCTACACATTATAAACAGAAGTTCATCTTAAAGTACTGTCTTCCCTTCACTGGACTCTGAAGGTTTTCCCAAGAGGACAAAATAAAGATCAAACCACTGAGGCTGAGAATTGTGTTGTATGCATTACAAGTCACTATCTACCCTCTAAGCGATGTGAGATAAAGCTGAAAATTAGCAAAATCAGGGGAGATGAAATAAATACAGAATTACTGGGATCCGTAAAGGTGTAAAAAACAAAGCAATTAAGTCTTAAAACTAGAATACTATAACATCATAAAACAGACTGTGTGATACTAGACAGTG
This sequence comes from Delphinapterus leucas, assembly GCF_059928025.1. Taxonomy (NCBI): domain Eukaryota; kingdom Metazoa; phylum Chordata; class Mammalia; order Artiodactyla; family Monodontidae; genus Delphinapterus; species Delphinapterus leucas. The sequence continues at coordinate 64,016,901 of NC_143137.1, read as the reverse complement.
AATGCATCACATATCACTAAAACCGCAACCTACAAGGTCAGTGGTATTACAAGTTGTTCTGGCTTGATGCCATAGAAACAAACTGGAAAAGTGGAAGGAAAAAGATACTATTTTAAACTAGTAGAAAGAAAGTACTATAATAAAAATTCATAGTTGAAAGATTAGAACCACGTAACATTTTAAGAAGTTTGAGAAAAAATATTTTATCTAATATAGGAATCAAAGGAAAACAGTATGTATGAAGTATGGTCATTTTACATTTAAAGGTGCGCTAGGTATATAAAACTAATACCTATAAAAAGGCTTTCATGCAGGAGAAGTAAAGCAATTCTCCCAGAGCAAAAGAAGCTGAATTATATTATGATAAATGAGATCCCAGTTCCCCAAACAAAACATTTTCATTCCTACAGTAAATGAAAACTATATTTAAAAATTATCCCCAATTATTATTACTGGCTAACGCAGAAGTTAAAACCATTAGAGAAAACTGCTAGCTTTCTCCAGAATGTATAATTAGACATATGACAGTTATTATTTTATAAAGTGGTATTATACCATTTATACTGAATCTATGGATCCAAAGCATAGGCTCAACCACTAAAAAATAAATAAATTACATCAAAGCTGACTTCTGAAATATACATTGGCAATGGATGGTATAAATTGTAGGAATTCTGGAAGAAAGAATTGCTTAATGTAATCAAAATAAAAGGGACTCTCTTTGTCAAAATCTCTAATGAGAAAAGCCCTATACTCATTTGTGTAGCTTTTATAAGAGGAACAGAGGAAGAGAGTCATTAAGTTAACAATGCTGACATCTATCACAAGAACCTTTATCTTTTAAGATTCTCTACTTCTCTCATGCTTCCTTTTAATTAACTAAAAAAAGAAAGAAATGAAAAGAAATACAAGGGTGAGAAAAAACCTGTGACTCACCTGTAAATCAACGGCAAACACGGTGAGGGCTCCACTGGATATTCAGCAAGCTAGGGAAGGAGTTAAACTTCTCTCTCTCTCTCTTTTAAATACTGCTAAGCCTGTAAAAAGCCCACGTTCACCCTCTTTGGCCTACACTGAGGTTATCCTCTTGGTATTTTATAACTCTTCAGGTCTGTATTTATGCTGTCAGTGATGCATATAACCGTTTTATTAAGAACTTCAAGCTTGCCTTGCAGAGGGCTCAGAGCTGGGAGAATATGGATGAAGACGGTATCACAAGTCCTCTAAGAGGAAAGGAAAGGGGGCAGGAGTGGGGGTGGGGAAAGGAGTCTGAAAATGTTGCTTTTTAGGGCACCCACCGCGTGCCAAGTAAGCACTACATTAAGCACTTTTTAAGCTGCAGTTGGTTACTATGCTAGATTGTCTGTGGTCAGTCTGGCACACACCACCACCCCCACCACCCTTGCTTAGTCTGTCTAAGGGTGGAAACCACATTCCCCACAGTCCCCTTTCCCTGGAGAGTTCCATGTCTGTAACCTCATATTTGAAGCAGATAAGTAAAGTGAAGGCCATTTTTTCTCAGGAGGTCATGGGAGTCAGGTGCTTGGCTTTTTCAGATGCTGTAGCCTTGCTGACCTTTCCATCAGCTCCCACTTCACAGTCCTGGCAGGCTTTGCAGACTTCCCCACAAACTCTCACTTTTCTACCCACTCACCAGTGATGTTCACGCTGAGGTCTTCACTGTCAAGTTCTCTGACCTAATGTCAGCTCCTACCACCTGCTTGGTGCTTCAGGATAGATATTTCATTGACAGTTTCTCTGATGTTCAGTAGAGCTCCTCTGACCTATGGTGACAGCTTTCTTGATATCCACGCCCTCAGCTATGCCAACAGTAGTATAAGGCCATAATTCTCCATAGAGTGACTTCCATTTTCCTGACCAAACCCTTAGTCACTAAGCTGCTGGAAGCATGAAGATACTGTGACTCTAGCCCAAGAAATACCAGGAACAACTACTAGTAATCTTGTCTAGAAAGGCAGTCTAATAAAGTAATTAAAGTATGGGCTCAGGAGCTAGCTAAATTTGATTCCTGTCCCTACCACTTTGAAGCTGTATGTCCTTATTAGATAGGTTACTTAAACTCTCTGCCTCAGTTTCTCATTTGTAAATGGCAATGATATTAGTTACTGCTTCACAGGGTAGCTACGACAATCGAATAAATATAAAATACACAGTAAATAACAGGTAAAGGTTAAATAGAAATATGCTTTTCAACCCTTTTTCTTCTTTAGACTTAGTCCTCCTATTTGTACCCAGTAATAAAAGAGAATAATGGCTACTGAGATGCTTAAATACTGGAGATGGGATATTTGTGAGCCAATCTAAGAAGATGTTACAAAGTCTTATCTCTGGAGCAGGAAACAACATGTGAAGAATTTTCTAAAACCAGATCATTCCTCTTTTATTTATTAATACTTGAATATTTCTATGTTTTTTGAACTACCTCCATACTGCTTTTCCATATGGCTCATTCTTCAATTTTTTTCTTATTTTTTTGACAGATATACCTATAGAAATGTCAGATAATCAAAGTTCAAAATATGTGCCCTCATAATAAAGACAGATTCAAGGCATGTGAATTGGGTTGGAGAAGGGGAATGTTGGGAGAAAAGTTAAAGAAGACTTTAATTCTATTTTTAATTTATTAGAACAAAAAGTATTCACATATTACTTTTATAGTTAAAACTTAATTTAAAAATAATTCTAACATTCAGAATGATAAATTTCAAAAACATTGATAACAATTAAATATGATAACATTAAAATGTGAAACAGAGAGAATCTCCATGTTTGTTTAAGAAGGGTATTTTCTGAAAGTATACTATTTTCATTCTTATACAGATAAATAGCTCTTTTACCCCATTTAAAAAAAAACACTAAATCTTTAGTGCTATAATTTTTTTCAAACAACTTTTCTGGCCAATCTTTTTATGATCTTTGGGTACAAATAATCTAGGAGAAAAAAGTAACACCGAGACTATTCACTTTGAAAAGCATCTATATCATATTAAATCAACTGTCTCAAAATATGCTGTATTCCTTCAGATTTCTATAAATCCTTATTAAGGAAATCAGAGTAGAATGATATAAAAAATGACTTTCCTCAGTATCCAAATAATAAAAATACAGTAAGGTTTAACGAAGTGTTCTACTCCCGTTGTACACTTTGGCCATGATAAATGGCAACTGCCTGTTAGCAGGAAAAAGTGGATGCCATTTTTCTAACAGCAGCCTTGTTTGGCATAAAAGCGGCACTGGAGCACAGAGACTGAGTCTATGGACTCATCTCTTTTAACACTGATCAAACCAAGTGAAACAATCAAAAAGATATTTGTTGCTTAATCAAAAAAACCTTAGATGCGGTAAGCCAAATGTTTTAGGTAGATTTGGAGAGACTAGTTAGGAAAGAAAAAAAATAGTAAAGAAAACCACTATGTACTTCTCCAACTTCACTCTCAATGCAGAGCATACACTCTTTTTTTTCCCACAGCAGGTTTCATAGTACTCAATTTGGTGGGAAAAAAAGCAAACCAAAATAGAGAACAGCAAAACAAACATATACTGGCAGTTCATACATACACATGCTGTCAGTGTACTTATTCATTTGCTGCTTCTAATTGTTTTTCTTTTTGTTTGATCTTTTTAAATACCAATTTCCTCGAGGTAAAATAACCTTCAAACATTTTATTAACTTCTACACTATTACACTGTAACTGACAAGATTAATGCCAATGCGCTTGCACAAGCTTGAAAAGGAAAATTGTTCACACCTAAATGAAAGTACAAAGAAAAGGAGTGTTAAATGTAATATTTAATGTGAATGAACTCAGTTACATGAGTTAGTAAGTGGATATATGCCTGGCTTCCCACAGATAACACTACGGTATGGAACGACACATGACTATTTTGGTATAAGATTAGAATATCACATTCCCAACTATGCTATCTAATGATCAAATGTTTTTATAACTACTCCATTTGTACCTCAACTAAATGCTCTTTTACAGACCTCAGAAAAGACACCAGTTCTTAATTCAGGCTGTCTGGGTTCAATTCCTATTCCACTTACTATCTGTAAGATCACAGGTAAATTACTTAAGGTTTCTGTGCCTCAGATTCATTTTGAGTAATATAGGAGTTATGAAAAGTTAAAAGTAACTTATTTTTTTAAAGAGGGAGTAGGGTGGAGGATTACTACAGTATCTGGTATATGATCAGTCCTCAGCAAATGTTAGGTATTATTATTATTAAACCATCTTATATAAAAGTAAACTAATTCCCCACATCCACTTCTGACTTACCTACCTTTGAAAAATGTAATGAAGTAAAATATACAAAGGTCAAATACTAGGAAGAAATAGAGAATAATAAAATGGTTGGATTTATCAGTAATACAGATTTAAAAGATGTTATATTAATAGTAGTAATATACCAGGATTTACTCAAATATTCCAACACGTGAATCCCTTCCTTCTCCCTTTCACTCCCTTACTACCACCATGATGTTATTTTTAAACATAAAGATATAAAGTATAAAAGGAGAGAAAGTTAATAACAGATGGTAAGAAAAGATATTCAATAAAAATGGAACTTCAATCTATAGTAGCCCTGATCATTTTTTGTTTTTGATGATTCTTGGACAATCCCACAGAGACAGACTTCAAAAAAACAGATTAAAGCGCTATATATACTTAATTATACTGCAAAGTTTGAATTTTTAAAAATAAAATTATTCTAACAGAATATCAATTCATATATCACACAAGATGGATTTCTGAAACAAGATGAAATCATTTTTACTAGCATGAAATAACCCCAAACTACTTTTTTAAAAACTGTGCTATCACTATAACCCAAGGGAACATAACAAACTTAACAGAAATGGAAAGTTTTAGAAGAGATGATCATTTCAACAGTTTTACTGAGTGAGATATTACTTTGAAATGAGAAACTGAAGTTTAAGTTCTGTCATGAATCCCCTATGTCACAAGGGTAAAATTTTCTTGAAAATTCAGATAGAATACTATGACTACTGTGAAATGAACTATATTTTGATGAATAATGGCTGGAAAAACAAAAAACTAGCAAAAGCAAAAATACTATTAGAAAGAATTTAAGGATGGAATATCCCAAAATGTAACATATGTACTAAAATAAAAGGTGTAAGTAGGAAGATACTAGGAACAACAATTAAAAAATTAAAGGAAGAGATAAATCAGTTATTTATTGTGAAAGGTACTTGACTAGACAAATTATTATTAGGCAGTAATATACTTGAATTCCCATAATTAACAGAGTGCTAAGAAAAGAAACTTTAAAATGTTAATACAACTCAAACAAAAATGACCGATAAAAAATTAAGGTAGGGACTTCCTTAGTGGTGCAGTGGTTAAGAATCCACCTGCCAATGCAGGGGACATGGGTTTGAGCCCTGGTCTGGGAAAATCCCACATGCCGCGGAACAGCTAAGCCTGTGTGCCACAACTACTGAGCCTGCGCTCTGGAGCCTGCAAGCCACAACTACTGGGCCTGCGAGCCACAATTACTGAAGCCCGGTGCCTAGAGCCTGTGCTCTGCAACAAGAGAAGGCACCGCAGTGAGAAGCCTGTGCACTGCAACGAAGAGTAGACCCCACTCACTGAAACTAGAGAAAGCCCACGGGCAGCAACGAAGACCCAATGCAGCCAAAACAAAAAATAAATAAATAAATAAATTTAATTTAAAAAAAATTAAGGTAACAATAGAAACTCAGCCAAGATCAAGATCAAGAGAGTGATCATTCTCTTCTACATCTCTCAATTCTTAAGTTCCTCAGTCTGTTACCTGACCAACTGAATATGCTTATCACAAGTTTTCTGAACTGCTGTACAGACTGATGGAGCAAAGGCAGAGAAGAATGAAAAGAGTAAGAGTAATAATCATAAATGTTATCCAGAGAGTTACTTTCAGACTTTAGTCTGCATAAGACTAACACCTAAGATATCTGCTTAGCCCAACCCCCTAATTCTAATTCATTAGCTCTAGGATGACTCCAAAGTCTACATTTCAACAAACGCCCCAGGTGATCCTGATGCAAGGAATCTGTGGCCTCTAGAATACCATTTCCAAAGATGGTACCTCATGGTGCTCTATGCCACAATAAAATATTGTCTTGAAAAAAAGTGCTCTTTGATAAAATAAGTTAGGAAAAAGGATAAATAAGGAAACGTAATCATTTTTCTAAACATTAGTATTTCTCAAAGCTTCAATATGCATTTGAATTCCCCCCAAAGAAAAAATAACCATACTATATTTCCTAAAATTACTGGGCATAGAATCCTTTCTCGTCTTTTACCTACCAACATCTACAAGAAGACTAAAACTTTAACACAAGAAAACTAGAGACAAAGAATAAGATGAGAGGAATTGGACTAAATTAGAAAATTTTAAAGCTTCCTTGTAATTCTAGGCTGGAAAAGCAGACAGGTAAATTAGAAAAAGAAAAACCAACAGAATCCTCATTTATCTTAAGTAATACTAAACTATGGGCACATAAATATCACTATAATATGTACAAAATTCCCCTCTATATGATAACTCCAAAGTTAAAAAATGATAATACTGTTCCTAAGGATTTCTTTAAACAATAAAGAAACTAGAAAAAATGTTTCATAAGAGGATAATTTTGTAGACATAAGAAGTTTTTCTCTAAGATTTTAAGAATAGCTTCAGATAGTAGGAACAAAGTTATAGAAAATATTTTAGAAATAGAAACAAACAGGCTTATTTAAAGAAGGAAAATTCTCTCTAGTTCATCTGTAAACCAAATATATTTGTGAAGTCTAAAAAATGTTTTAAACTAGTAGAAATTATAGATAAAACTATTTCAAGTTGATCAATTTAGAGCACTCAAAATTAACTACTTCAATTATCTAAAAGATAAAAATTCCCAGATTTGCCTCTTTGATTTCAAATGAGTCCATAACACAAAACTGAACGAAATAATCTAAGTGATTTCTCTTAAACAAAATCTTTTAAGTGATTATATTGTAATATAGACTACAGATTAAAAAAAACTTTTGAGAAAACTGTTAGTTTAAGGAAAAAAAATTAAGACTCTCTAAAACCAAACAGATAAAACAAATGAATGATGATAACTAACCCTAAATACATATTTACATCTCCCTCAGGGGAAGGCAGATTTTTTAAATGTGCCTGCCTTGGCTCAAGGTAAGAAGGTGAAAAATGTCTCCCCTTAGAATTCATAACTGCAAGCCACCCCTCATGGGTTTGGAGTAGAAATTAACACTACTCATGTAATGGAAGAGACACACATGCTAAACTTTTATTTAAAATGGTCTTAGGTTGGTAGAGCTCCCAGGCACCTGGTAATAACTCTGACCTCAAAGAATTTTCAATGAGAAATAGGCTAACAACCTGATAGAAAAGCTGAATAAGACTTGCACATACATATCCTAGAAGAGGAAATACAACTGACCAAAAATATGCAAATACATGCTCTAAGTCATCTAAGTATTGAGGGAAATGCAAAATAAAATGTCCATGTACTATTTTACATGTATCACACTGGAAAGCATTAAAACATTGGACAAAACATGTTTGGGAGCAAAACTTATACCACTTATTCATTACTGGTATAAGTGTAAACTGGTTTGGAAAATATTGGAATTACCTAGCAAAACTGAAGATGCAGATATCCTATAACTAAGCAAATCCATGCCTTGCTATATACCCTAACTCCCTGTTACCATGCTGCAGGAGACATTTAGAAAGATATTTAAAAATGAGTTGTTTATAAAAGTAAAAAGATGGAGACAACAAAACTGCCAAACTATAGAACAAAAGATAAATTAATAACGATCTATTGTTTCAATAAAAAACTACATATTAGTGAAAATAAATGAACTACAATTACAGAGATCAGCATGTGTGAATCAAATCAAGATAACGTTGGTCAAAGTATCAAATAACAGGAAAAAAGTCTGACTTCATTTATATGAAGTTCAAACCCTGAAAAACTATGTATTATTTATGAATACATATATACATACATATCAATACGTATAAAAAAAGGAGTGAATGAAAAATACAAAGTTGAGAAACGTGGTGACCTCTGGGCTAGATGGATGGTGAAGTGAGTACTGAGGGATTCAAAGGTGACTTCAAAGGCTTTGGTAATATTCTGTTTTTGAAGTGGGTTTGTGAACACAATGGGCCTTCATTATTATTATGCTTTATGTTGAACATAAAAACTGTACATTCTCACGTATGATTGGTATATTTCATAATACAAAATAAACTTTAAAGAATAACCAATAGCAATATACATGTTTCTTTCATTGGCTACTGAGTATATGTTTACCCTTTGTCTTTCTCACCCCTTAAATTTTGACCTCAGAATTTTGTAATGGTTATGATAACTAGGGAGTAAATTACCGTGTTTCTTATTGGAATCTTCTTGGGTTCTGGAGGCATATCCTGCGGAACAAATTTCACTGGTTCCTTAATCTGCCTCCTTGATCGTTTGGTCCCATCTGGTAAGGTTTCCATGGCCATGTCTGCTTCCATGTCACTACTCCCTGCCTGGTCACATTCTGAACACTGCCTACATAAAGAAAAAAATATAAGTTCATACATTTATTTTTACCTTCCAGCATTAGCTATGTTTTCTATAAATACAAAATTCAGGTATATGTTTAGAATATATGAAAATATACACAGGAACATGTGACCATAGGGTATACAATGATTATACATACAGAAAAGCACATACATTCTTGTAAGAGAAACAAAAATAAGTATAATGTATCAAGCAATTCCATGTATCCCTAATAAGTATAATAAAAACACATGTAATACTGCTACATGTTTAAGTGAACCAACATAAGAAGCCCAGATAGTTTCCATTAGGAAATCATGATTTTTCCTCAAGTGACATACACTGTGACACCAGAAAATCAAAGTATTCATTGACCCTGACTCTACATCTTGTCACAGCTATAATATCCTTGAATCTTAATTAATAGCAAGCTGTACTGAATATACCAACTAAGGAAGTTCTGTAAAAACAGACTCTCAGAAGTGAACAAAAATAAATGGATCATTTTGGTTGGTGGCCTTTACTACGTATAAAAGAAAATATATAAATTTATTTATGAAAAGAATGTATTAAAGTAGCATTTTTAGGGCTTCCCTGGTGGCACAGTGGTTAAGAACCTGCCTGCCAATGCAGGGGACACGGGTTCATGCCCTGGTCCGGGAAGATCCCACATGCCACAAAGCAGCTAGGCCTGTGAGCTATACAACTACTGAGCCTGCAAGCCACAGCTACCGAGCCCGTGTGCCACAACTACCAAAGCCCGCACACCTCAAGCCCGTGCTCCACAACAAGAGAAGCCACCGCAATGAGAAGCCCGCGCACCACAACTAAGAGCAGCCCCTGCTCACCGTGACTAGAGAAAGCCCGTGCACAGTAACGAAGACCCAACACAGCCAAAAATAAGCAAATAAGTTAATTAATTAACTTTAAAAAGTAGCGTATTTAAAAATATGGGGGGAAGATGGCAGAATAGAAAGGAATAGGAATCTGAGTCTCAACCTAGACAACAATTACATTAGCAGAATCTGTCTGACTTATCTATTTTGGAACTCTGGAGTCTACTGAAGGCTTGCAACTTCCAGGGAAAGGCTGGCACAGGTAAATTACAGTTAATTTTGGTCAATTTCAGCTCTTAGTACAGTAGTAGCTACCTATCCCCCATCCTAAGCCACATGGCAAGTAGCTGTGCACATGTTCCTGCAGCAGCATGTCACAGCTTTTAGGAGCCAGGTTGGACAAAATGAACCCTGTCCTCCAAATATTGGGGATATGTGCTCTGATCACTGATTGCTGCTTCTCATCACATGATGGCAGACAAAGAGGTGGGTGACCCCTCCGATTATTGCAAACCCCACCCGTTGGTCCAAAGTGACTTCCAGGACTTAGCAGACTGGTACCCTTTACCCCCCACCTTCATTTTTCTTTTTCCCCTTTTGGGAACCAGACATTAAAGACTAGGACCTTCAAAAGAAAATGCATATATGGGAAAAAATTTTAAATGACCACACTTGCCCAGGGAAAGGCTCAGAAAAGACATGAGAAAACCATAAGTTTACACTTCAGGCTGTTACCCAGCACAAAGACAGCCCGCTACAATAAAAACAAACAAGCAAATAAATAACAAAACACAGCAAGCCCTGCGGATGGAGGAGAACCTCATTTCCAGGAAAATGGACATCTCATTTCCATTATTTCCATTGTTTCCCCTCTGTTTCTCTTTTTGTAACTATAACCTTTGTCAGTACATTCTCCAACTTCTCATGCTCATTCTCACCCCCACCAAAAGTAATACATTTAGGTGACTGAGAAACTTGCTTTAGAGCACTCAGATAATAGTAATATTATGCTCTGAAAACCACAAAACACTGAACAACTCAGAAAAATCTAAACAAAATGTAACTGCCATACAGAAATTTATCTATTCCTATTTCAAGACAACTGCCACATGATACTTGCAGTACAAAAAGCCAACACAGATGAAAACACTACCTGCAACTCTTTCAGCAATCTTTTAAACTCTACAGTCCTCATCTTTTTTTTTGTTTGTTTGTTTTGACATGGACCATTTCTACAGTCTTTATTGAATTTTTTACAATATTGTTTCCGGTTTGTTTTGTTTTTGTTTTTGTTTGACACGGACCATTTCTAAAGTCTTTATTGAATTTGTTGCAATATTGTTTGTTTTATGTTTTGGTTTTTTGGCCACAAGGCATGTGGGATCTTAGCTCCATGACCAGGGATCGAACCCGCCCCTGCATTGGAAGGCGATGTCTTAACCACTGGACCGCCAGGGAAGTCCCTATAGTCCTCATCTTATAAATAGCCTTTAAGATATGAAAAAGCATCTCTGCTACATTAACCGGTACACAAGAGCCTAAGAAATAATAACTGAGGATAAAGCCATGGCCTGTCCAATTCCATGGAATTGCATATATTGGGGGGAAAGTCATAATTATCCTTCATAATATCAAAACACATACCTGGCTTCTTTTAGTAATCCACTAAAAAATAAATTAATTTAAAAAATAGAAAAAAAATAATCCACTAAGCTGCTATTATCTATGAATTTAGCTAAACTCACCTTAATCCTGTATATTTTTACTTAATATATTCTATTACGGAAGAGAATGTATAAAATCTATAATTCCTATGCATAGTACTAAAGGTAACCTTAAGTAATCAAAAAATTCCATTAATTAAAAATGGATTTTTAAGTATAAATAATGAAAATTCAGGTAAGGAATTTATGCCAAAGCACTACCTTCATACTGAAATACTAAGAGATTTTCCTCAATTTGCTGTACCTTCTTGATCCCCAGCACCCTACACTATAACTTATGTTCAGAATAATTACCTAAGGAGGTTTTAAAAATCTTAATTACTAAAGTAAAATAATTTTTATTGTATAATGCTAAAACAAGGAAGAATACTAATTTAATCTATAGAAAATATAATTTGCATAAGGCAAAGAAAAAAGATTTTATGAATTTTTAAACATAATAAATCCAGTAACACGCTATTTCCCAAATATTATAAATAATTTATGATTTACTTTTTTTTCCTTTATAAATTACCTCTTTTGGTCTTCAAAGATTTCACACCATAGTTTTTTTTTCTTATTTCTAAGCCTTTTCCCATGCTTTCCCCACTTTTTAGAGGGAAATCTTCAAAGGTGCCTATAGAAAACTACATCAGGGAAATACAAATCAAAACTACAATGAGGTATCACCTCAAACCTGTTAGAATAACTGTCATAAAAAAGACAAGGGATAACAAGTGCTGCTGAGGATATGGAAAAAAGGGAAACCTCATGTACTGTTGGGAATGTAAATTGGTACAGCCACTGTGAAAAGCAGTGTGGAGATTCCTCAAAAAATTAAAAATGGAACTATCATATGAGCAATTCCACTTCTGGGTATTTATCCAAAGCAAATGAAATCACTATCTTGAAAAGATATCTGCACTCCCATGTTCACTGAATCATTATTTACAATACCCAAGGCATGGAAACAACCTGTGTCCATCAACAGATAAACGGATAAAGAAAATGTGGTCTATATATACAATAGAGTATTATTCAGCCATAAAAAAGAAGAAAATCCTGGCATTTGCAACAACATGGATGGACTTTGAGGACATTATGTTAAATGAAATAAGTCCAAGGCAAATACTGTATAATCTCACTTATATGTGAAATATTAAAAACAAAAACAAACTCACAGAGAATGGACAGGTGGTTGCCAGAGGCAAGTGGAGGGAGTGGGCAAAATGGGTAAAGGTGGTCAAAAGGGACAGACTTCCAGTTACAAAATAAATAAGTCCTGAGATGTAATGTACAGTATGGTGACTACAGTTAATAATACTACACTGTATGTTTGAAAGTTGCTAAAAAAGTAGATCTTAAAAATTCTCATCACAAGAAAACAAAAATTGTTAGGTGATGGATGTCAACTAAACTTAATGTGGTAATTACTTCACAATATATCTATATCAAATCATTATGTTGTACACCTAAAACTAATAAAATGTTAAATGTCAAAATTATATCTCAATTAAAAAAAAGAGTTAATGGGAGAAAGGGAAGACAAATTATGAAGAAAAACATGGGAAAAAACTACTTGCAAAATTCTTCATAGAAGGGTTTGTGCTACATATCTTCTTTTTGTCTTAAAAGAATAAAAGTATATCCAGAGAATAAAAGGATAAAAGAAAAAATGGTTTTATGAATTTTTAAACGTAATAAATCTAGTAACGCTCTATTTCCCAAATATTATAAATACTTTATGATTTACTTTTTTTTTCCTTTACAAATTACCTCTTTCAGTCTTCAAAGATTTCACACCACAGTTTTTTTCATGGATGGACCTTGAGGGCACTATGCTGAGTAATATTTTTTAAGTAATATTACTCAATTCTCTGTCAAGTAATACTCTTCATAATATTCTTTAAATAATTAGAAAATGCAAGACAAATTCTGATCAGATGGGTGGTGGAAACATAAGATTAGTACCCCAAAATTAAAATAAGTATTTACTATTTGAACTACTCTAACGAATCAAACCCTATTTATTTATACCTTACCAGGCTTGTCTTAGAAAGAATGTAAGGTAGTGTTCAAAATTATATATTTTAAAAAACAAACCAAGATAACATAAACTAAAAGTGAAACAAAATACATTTCAAACACTGGGAGTAGGTATAAACAAAACAGAGCCTAGATTACACCTTTACTAGTCCCTCTACCCCCTGCCAAATGCCTCACCCACCTAATATTCTTCTTTATCTGATTTGCCCATCTCTAATCTAACCTAAGAAGTCCTTGGGTTTTCCCCTCTCCTCCTCCTGGTCAGCTCAGCATTACTGGAGAAAAATCAATTAATCACACTTACTAAACAAATTCACTGAACATTCTTGCTATATAGCCTCAGCAAGTCAGTTATCTCTGATTTTTTTCCCACAGTACCTGGTGCAAACTATTTCCTCTCTTCTCAAGCCCCCATTATCATCATCCCAGGTCCTTTCCCCTCTCAAGACTACTTCTATTTCACTGAAAAGTCTATCTAACATGAACTCACTCAAGTTCCCTATTCTCCACCAATAACCACTTCTGTAGCTTTAACCATCTCTTCTTTCCTGTCACATGTCTTAACTCAGTCCAGCATAGCGCTGTGAACTATTGTGGAATGGACCAAACAGAAAGCATCCAGATCTAGAACCAATATCTTCAGGAAAGCAGTGCTGCTATTGGAAGAAAGAGCTGGACAGAATAGTCCAGCTTAGACTGGACTATTTGCTTAGAATAGTAGACTGGACTATTGGCTGGACTAGTTGCTTAGAATAGTCTATCAAGCAGAATATGGTATTTGAGAAGTAAAGCAACATACTGCATAGTAATTCTAGCTGGCAGCAAACATAAGGGAGATATAGCAGTAAGCGTGTTAACACAGGCTTGCATAGCATAAAGATAGCAAAAGCAGAAACTGGTGACATCAGAAATGTATACCAGTGGGCTCTGTAGAAATTTAAGCCCCAAACTAGGGCTTAGTCATGAAATAAGGTCCCAGTAACAGGACCTCTTTCCCTAAGTAAAAGACTGAAAATTAAGGTAGAGAGTAAAGCAGAAATTAGGCAACGGTGTGATGGTAAATATGGGCAAAAGTTCTAATTTGTAGCTTTTGCCAATTTCTGTGATAGGAATACTCCTACCTGTGGTCAATTTCAAGCTATCATGCACAGAATGGGGAAAAGATGTAGTAGCACACCATTACACAGTTTTTCTAACATATATATATATACAATAGATTTAAATAAACTAAAAAGCATAGTTAATGGTAAAGTATGTAGGAGGTGAAGTTTTTTTTTTAGTATTTATCATCTTTAATATAATTTCAAAAATAAACTGGAAATGTTAAAAAGCAAAAAGTAAAAACTGCCTCCCACATTTGAGAGCACTGAAGAAAAAAATATTCTCCAAAAATTACTCCAAAAGTAATACATCCAATTAATTGCTAAGCAAAGCTAAGTTGACTTTAGAGGCCAAAGGAAATTTGATCACTAGAAGCTACAAGACAGTGAAGACTTCACTTTGCTGCAATATTAGCTTCTACTTTTACTTTAAAACATTGCAACTAATGCATAGAACCCTAAGTAATTTAGGTTCTCTGGGGGGAGCTTTCACTAAAACATCCCAGGCTATGCACTTTCATCTGATATTCTTCCAGAAACTCTTACACACTGGAAAACAAAGCTCTGCAAGCACAGTGGGATTAGACAAATTAATAACCTCATTTAAGAAGAGAAATGCATATCTACACTTCCAAGATCATGACAAAGCTTCCTGGCCCTGGAGACTACCAAACTGGCTTTCAATTTAGAAACCCACATAGGATGTTTATTAACACTGCAGGCATTCTAATAAGTGACAGCAAGTTTCTCTTAAATTCTGGTTTCAAAATCACACACGTATCAAAAGTAATACATTCCACTATATTAGAAAAAGAGTTGATCAGTATGAGTGGCTCAAGACAAACTGATAAAAGAACACTATGAAAAAGCAATCATGTGAAAATGGTGAAAGAATGTGAGCTTCTTAATAAAATGAACAGAGGTACGTTTATGAAATAAAACAATGAGATCAGAAAACTTGCTTTAATGTGTTTGAAGAATACACACCTTTTTGTATAGATTACCATTTAAAAAGCTGGGGTCCAGTCTTTTCCAAAACTAGAATTTGTATAAAGTTTGTATAAAAAGAATAGTCATGTTCATTCCTAAGCTTTCCGTGGCCTATATTCTTCCTGTATGGAATCAATCTACTAGAATTTGAACATCTGTCTCTTGCTTGGACTAAAATTAAGCATAAAACTTATAAATATCATAAGCTTTTATCAAACATCTGTAGTGATTCAACACGCCTAAGCTAATGAAAAAATAATTCAGAAACATATGTCAAATGTTTCTAGATTTGCAAAGAATGGCTGAACTTAAATATACAACTAGCATAAATGACAAGTACCAGAAGTAAAGCCTTCAGTGACACTAATTTAGAAATAAAATACTAAATTACAAATAAAAGCATGAATATGGAGGCAAATTCTTGATAAATTCATTCAATTTCAAAACAAAATTAAAGCATTTAAAAAAATGTATAATAAAGCAAGAGAATTATAAACAGAATTCATGCTTTAAGAAACCATTGCTAAGATACCAAAATAGCCTCAATTAACTTAAAATTCATTTATCAAAAAACTGCTACATCTTTATTCATATAATGCTATAATAAATATTTATGTCTGAAATGTTCTCACCACAAAAAAATGGTAACTACGTGAGGTGATGACTATGCTAATTAGCTTGATTGTGGTGATTATTTCATAATGTATACATATATATATCAAATCATTAGGTTGTAAAACTTAAAACTACAATTTTTTTTAACATCTTTATTGGAGTATAATTGCTTTACAATGGTGTGTTAGTTTCTGCTTTATAACAAAGTGAATCAGTTATACATATGTTCCCATATCTCTTCCCTCTTCGTCTCCCTCCCTCCCACCCTCCATATCCCACCCCTCTAGGTGGTCACAGAGCACCGAGCTGATCTCCCTGTGCTATGCGGCTGCTTCCCACTAGCTATCTGTTTTACGTTTGGTAGTGTATATCTGTCCATGCCACTCTCTCACTTTGTCACAGCTTACCCTTCCTCCTCCCCATATCCTCAAGTCCATTCTCTGGTAGGTCTGTGTCTTTATTCCTGTCCTGCCCCTAGGTTCTTCATAACCATTTTTTTTTTTTAGATTCCATATATATGTGTTAGCATACGGTATTTGTTTTCCTCTTTCTCACTTACTTCACTCTGTATGACAGACTCTAGGTCCATCCACCTCACTACAAATAACTCAATTTCGTTTCTTTTTATGGCTGAGTAATATTCCATTGTATATATGTGCCACATCTTCTTTATCCATTCATCTGTTGATGGACACTTAGGTTGCTTCCATGTCCTATTGTAAATAGAGCTGCAATGAACATTGTGGTATATGACTTTTTGAATTATGGTGTTCTCAGGGTATATGCCCAGTAGTGGGATTGCTGGATCATATGGTAGCTGTATTTTTAGTTTTTTAAGGAACCTCCATACTGTTCTCCATAGTGGCTGTATCAATTTACATTCCCACCAACAGGGCAAGAGGGTTCCCTTTTCTCCACACCCTCTCCAGCATTTACTGTTTCTAGACTTTTTGATGATGGCCATTCTGACCGGTGTGAGATGATATCACATTGTAGTTTTGATTTGCGTTTCTCTAATGATTAATGATGTTGAGCATTCTTTCATGTGTTTGTTGGCAATCTGTATATCTTCTTTGGAGAAATGTCTTTTTAGGTCTTCTGCCCATTTTTGGATTGGGTTGTTTGTTTTTTTGATATTTTGCTGCATGAGCTGCTTGTATATTTTGGAGATTAATCCTTTGTCAGTTGATTCATTTGCAAATGTTTTCTCCCATTCTGAGTGTTGTCTCTTTTCATCTTGTTTATGGTTTCCTTTGCTGTGCAAAAGCTTTTAAGTTTCATTAGGTCCCATTAGTTTATTTTTAAAACTACACAATTTTTAACTGTCAATTATATCTCAATAAAATTGGAAAAAATTATAAAAATATCAATTAAAAACTTACTGAAAACTTTATATGAAGCAATATGATATAACACTTACACTGTTGAAACTAAGAGCAAAGCAGTTCTAACATCTAAATCCTCTCCATTTTACTTACCAATAACTGTTTTTGGTCTTTCTTGGCATCCTTGTAAGAGGAGGGTCCAGACATCCAAGATGGTAATGGAGTTTACAGGTATCACACAATAAAAGAAGATGCTGATCATGGTTCTTCTTACAAATTCCACAACTTTGAATAAAGGCAGCAAATAAAGGATTAGAATAATTATCATCATAGTGAACAGTCAACTTACAGCATATTTTTAAAATTTCAAAATTTCACCATATTAACTTTTCTTTTATTGAAATCAAATATTTTTTCATAACATGTCTTTTTATAATGTCAATAATTATTAGTTCTATATACTTTTGAGAATGTAGAAAAATAGCCTGGATCTAGTATAAATTTAAATATTGCTGGTGTCATACTTTTCAGAGAAGGGCATATGTTAGATAATTATGTTAACATTGTCTTTATCTTAATTTTAATTATCACTTTAAAACCCATTTAACATTAGACCAATTTTTTTCTAGAAACAAATTATTAAACAAAAAAATCTTTCAATTTTCTACGTCTCTAAAACTACAAAAGCAGTTACTTTACAAACAAAATTCAGTTTATTTTCTACCATTAATTATAAATCTTTCAAAGAACCTTCAACATGTAAATAAGCTACATATATAAGTCTCTTTACAAAATCAGACTTTGAGTCTTAAAAATATACCAATTGATTATTTATTATAAACAATGGGAAGTTTCACTATTGTTGTTACTGTTATGTTACATTATTTGTTTACTATATGGACCATTTTTAAAGTCTTTATTGAATTTGTTACAATATTGCTTCCAGGTTGTTTTTTTTTTTTTATGTTTTGGTTTTTTGGCCACGAGATATGTAGGATCTTAGCTCCCCGACAAGGGATCGAACCCGCACCCCCTGTGTTGGAAGGCAAAGTCTTAACCACTGGACCACCAGGAAAGTCCCTGTTACTGTTATTTTACATTTTTGTTTGTTTTTAAGAAATCCAACTTTTCTTGGGCAGAAGGACAAGTTAACTACTCCTGAGAGCACAAACACTATGACCTAAAAATCTAGGGTATATTTATATTAAGAATGTGAAGGTTGAGGAAAAAGTTGTTGAGAACCTAAAAGATATATACAGAAACAGCAATGATGTCTGAATTTTTAAATAATCCTAGAAAAAAAGATCACATACACACATATACAACAATGACAACAACGACCAGTACTGGGTCTCAAAGTTGCTCAGAGTAAAAATGGAAAATTACTTAAAGTATATTCTGAAATAAAAATGAACTGTAGTGATAAAAAGTCAGGAGCATAAGTGATATGCCTGACGGTTCCAAATGAGCCAATTTTATTTGGAAAAGCTAGACTGAGAATGTGCTAGTCTTCATAAAGTACACTAAAACACTAGTGGGCTTCCACAGTTCAAGGAAGTTATCTGCTATTACCTATGGAGAGAGCCTCCAATCAAGAAGAGAAAGTAATTATAGAGATTGATATTGTTGCTACTGCTGCTATTTCTGAGAAAGGAAGAGGTTGTGGGGAGAATATTTATAAATTTACATAAGCATATACTTGTGTATGTGAATAGATTTGTGTATGTATACACACACACAAACATATACTAGCATCTTCTAGACTTTTCTCAATATCATCAGTTACATGGAAAAAATAGTGAGATCCAAACCTACTGAAGTATGGAAAGAAGTCTTAATAACTATGTAAAATTGCTATAATGGTGAATACTGTAAAATACTGAGCCAAGAACAAAAATATTTGGGAGAATGAAATTATTACAACTGAGCCAAGAGAGAAAAAATTGTAGACAGATTCAAATCTAAAACTTATCTTCATTATCCACCACTGTGCAAAGGCAGTAATTCAAGCTATATTATAGTACCCATCACTACCTAAAAACACATGTAAACCTCTAAAACTCATTCAAGTAAAATAAAATATAAATGCCCATTTATCTAACATATCATTTTAACTATTTAAGAAAATAATCATCTACATTATTTAAAGTCACTTTCCAATTCCCCAAAGAGGACAGTTCATTTCCATGGAGCATATGCACACATAGCGCCAGTTACTTAAAGGATACAAAAAGTGATTTAGCTTGTCATTAAAAGAGGAGCAAAGTCTCTTCTATCATCATTCAATCTGGAAAGCATCTTTGATGGTTTTAATAAAATGAACTTCAAATGCATTTAACTTAAATTCCAATATAAATGTAATTCATTCACAAATATCTGAAGCATCTTGTTACTAAAAAGTATTAGTTTAAAAATACACAAGGGCTTCCCTGGTGGCACAGTAGTTAAGAACCCACCTGCCAATGCAGGGGACATGGGTTCAAGCCCTGGTCAGGGAGGACCCCACATGCCGCAGAGCAGCTAGGCTTGTGTACCACAACTACTGAGCCTGAGCTCTAGAGCCCGCAAGCCACAACTACTGAGCCTGCGTGCCACAACTACTGAAGCACACACACCTAGAGCCCGTGCTCCTCAACAAAAGAGGCCACCGCAATGAGAGGCCCACGCACAGCAGCCGAGACCCAATGCAGCCAAAAATAAATAATATTTTTAAAAATGAAAAAAATACACAATATTAATCTATCATAATTTCATTACTTGCCTATAAAGTACTGCAGGAAGAGTAGATGTCTTTTGTGTGCCTCCTTCTTTTTTACTTGGTTTTCTCTCCTTGGGTGCTCGCAAAATTGCCGGTATGTTCAACTTCTATTGATTTGAACAAATGCAGTTTATTTTGTTTTAAAGAAAAAATATAAAGCAACTTTCCTCTATGCACTGCTCAAGTCAACTAACATGCTAGGATTGTGAGGGGGAAATCTTTTACAAGCGTTTACATTGGCAAAAAGGACTAAAATGAGTTTTTGTCTCAGTCACTGCCGTTAGAAGCCTATAATAACATACTTTCATCGATTTTCAGTGGACCACTAAAACATTATGAAAATTAAACTTCTACTTTAGCTTTAAAAATGAAAGACAAGGAAAAGAATTTAAGAACTTAAAAGAAAAAAAGTACACTTGACAAAAAGAATATTGAGGCCGTTTATTTTCCTCAACATCCCAGCTACACTGGTGCTCCAAAGGTTAATTAGAAAAATTATCTTATTGGACCAAACTCTCCACAAAGTGAAGTAGATTCTCTTTGGGTTTCTACTAATCAGTAGTATGCTGGCTTCCCAGACAGCAATCATCTATCAAAGTCATTTCTCAGTGGCCCGGTGGGCTGGCATCTGTTTAACCAACTGGAAAAAAGTGTCCTGCAAGTGGTACAAATGAATTCTACTTCTGCTGTGTATTTTACATTTGCACAAGGAAATGTATGCGCTTCTGTTACAAGTGATTTAATAAATGAAAATCCTCTTTTATAGTAGATAATGTTTTATACTAAACAGGAAATTCTTATGAGACAAACTTGCAAACCAAGCCAAAAGATAATGCTAGCTTGCCAAATAAGCTAATAATAGGCTTGCATTCAATATTAACTTATCTAAATATAAAATATAAAACACCATAATCTTCCAAAAATTCATCAACAACCTATCAATAGAAACAAAGGTCAATTCTCCATACGCAACTTCATTCTCACCTTTTATATTATGTTATTCATTATAATATAAGCCATATACACCTTGTTCACAAAAGCAGCATCTTCAAAGCCAGCATGGCACAATACATATCAGTATGCGTTACCTTCTAAAATAATATGTCTACACAAATTGTTTAATGAATTTGACTCTTTGTAAATCTTTAAAACAAGTACAATGAAAAATATCTGTTCTTTGAAAACCTTCCTTCACAAACAAAACTATTTTCATAATGAAAGGACCACAATGAGTCTTCATCATCCTTAAAAAAATAACTGAAATTATTCAAATGAATTCTTAATTTAAGAATTATATACACAGTATCAAAAAAAAGCATTCAAAGAAATCCACTGGCAATGATTCTTCTTTTCAATACCAAGAACTATAAAAGGCTAAATATGTTCAAGGATAAAGTTAATTTTTTTCATAACTACAATAATAGCTACTGAAGGAGAAAAACTACACTTTAACATTACAGTTTCAAAAACCATTTCTTACGCAGTTCAGTTCAAAATCAAATCAACATGAAAATAAATCTCTCCAGTTTTCTGTTTAAATTTTACACACACCCCCGGTCCAAAAAAAATTTTTTTAAAAAGAACTAATTATAGCACAAGAACAGGACAGAAGAAATGTGGCAAGGAATCTAAAACCGCTACATTAGAGGCAGAAGAATATGGTAGAAGTAACTCATGCTTCAAATCTTAGCTTCATCACAAACGACAGGTCAATCAGTTAGAGCAAATGAAAAAATCTGCAAACAAGATAGCTGTTAAAACAACCAAATTAAGCTACAAGTTCTCAGGAGGCAGCTTCCAAAGCTCTAGATGTACTGCAGGCAGGAATCATTATCCCAGATAATTAATTGACCCTGATTAAACGGAATTCTTTAGTTAGTGAAGAGACAGTTGTATTATAGTTCTGATCTTTGAAATCATATAGAGAGCAAGAAGAGAAAGAGATAGCAATTGGAAAGAAACTAACCTGCCCTGTGATTCTGCCTAGTAAGGCCCATATTCCTTGTCCTTCACTTCGAAGTTTTCCATTCAGGTTTTGTAGTTCTTCTAAAGATTCACACAGCTACAATGTAAATAATTCAAATTAGTAAACCATTAAAATATACAGTAAAATATGTGAAAATGTAAATAATTTATTAATAAATGTCCCAAAATATCTATATTTATAGTCCATATATTTTTAACACATTCAAGTACAATACACTGAAAAATGAGGGTCTCCAATTATCTAAGCAGCACCAACAAAATGTAAGCATTTTGTTTTATGTTACCATTTTTACTAATGACAATAATGATGCCTACACTTATATATTCTATTATAGTTTACTATATAATTTCAGAAACGTTCTGCTAATTAATCCTATGAGTCTATCAAGACACACTCCTACCATTTTCCGAATGAGAAAACTAAGGATCACAAGGTTTTTGTAACTTAGCTAAAATCGTAAGACTAGCAAGAATCCTTAGGTCTTTTGAATTGAATCCCAGTACTCTTTTCAATACAGTGTGGCTGATTATTGGAAATTTACTTCCTACAAATATTTTTATCACTTAAAATATTATTTATCAGTAAGTCAATCCTGGTTTTATATGCTCATGTTACTTATTACCTAAAAGTTAGTCACAACTTGCTTTTATATATTTCTTTTTGACCTTCCTCATCTTTAGAATGAAGGGGTAGAAGAGAAATTTAAATTAGGAGGTTTTTTTTTTTAATCAAAAGTAACAAAACAATTCAAGAAAAAAACAGTAATTTCAAAATAAGTTTTAAAGTTTTCTACAACTCAGAAAGAGAAGTTCCATAGTACAGTGGTTAGGAATAAGGAATGGAGTCAGACTGCTGGGCTTCAAACCCCAACTCTATGACTTGACTACCTATGTGAGTCTGGGCAAATTACTTCCCCTGTTTAGGACTCAGTTTACTCCTCTGAAAATGGGAGCAGTAATCCTAAGCCATATTATAAAGCTGAAATCAGAATTAAATGAGTTAATATAAGTAAAAGTGCTCAAAATTGTGCCTGGCACATAGAAAGTACTCAGTAAGTGTTAATGATGGTAATGAAAATAATGAGGGGTCAGAATTGTAGGCAAGCTGTAAGAACTCCAGAGGAATTTCAAAATAAAACATAAATAAAAACATTATAAAATCACAAAAGAAATCATCAATAAGATGTAATATGTTGTTTGTTTTATAGCCAACTTACCTTATTATATTCCACATGAAGCTTTTCTTGTTCATTTTCTAATTTATCCTTTATATTCTTTTGTTCAGCCATATTTTCTTGAATTTGAATCATGCGCATATTTCTCTCTATTTAAATTAAATATCCAATTTTACTTTAGTAGAAAATAAAAGCTGATACATAAAATACACAAAGGAAGAAGCTAGCCATAGGGATGATCACATGGATAAACCTACATCATTCAAAACACTTTTAACTCTATTCACAAATTAGCTTAGCATTTTACAGCAACCCACAACTTATTAGGAAAATAAACATGCTTTTACTTGATATATGTAACATGCTAGTAAATTTCTAAAAACTGACAGCATATCGAAATCTCCATCGGCAAATTGTCATCAATGAAAACGTGCATGAATCAGTGTCTATACTGACCAAAATAATAATTCACAAAATCAGCAGTGAGAGCAGGTTGCTTATGTTTTCTCCTTCCATCCACACTAGAACTAGTATCTGAATTGTCCACTGGGAAGATATCTGTACTGATCCCCATCAGTTCTGCTTTCCGCATAAGTTTACGAATGGCCGAAGCACTGCTAGTGAGTGGTCTGGGCAATTTTTCCCTTGGAACCCAGGCCTGGGGTCTGGTGGATCGAGCTAGTTCTGCTTTGGCACGATATTGCTGAAGCCGAGCATTGATCCTTGCCTATAAAAGAAATGTATACAAATTTTAAAAGATACTAAAATGGAACATACTCCTTATGATTTTTACTTCCACATTTAGAAAAAGTAAAGATAACCAAAATTTCACATATCAAGGCAAATTATATCTACCCACAGTCCTTAAGGTATACTGTATAATTCTTGGGCTATAATAAACCAGGTCTACCCCTAGTAACAACTGTCCTAGTCTATGATCAGAATTGTCAAAAACTAATATGATTAAGCTGAAGTTTCTCTTCTCAACCAGCCTTGCACTAGTCTCCATAAATGTACTTAATTTACACAAAAATACATTTTATATGATGGGCAAACTAATCAAATTCTTTGCATAAAAGAACATTAGAACAGACTGAAAAAAGATGTGGTCAACATATTGCACTGATAGAATAATTTCCTCTAAGCCATATTCTTTAATGTACTGGAAGCATGCTTTACAAATGACTGCTTTGTTGACTAGGTGACGAGTAATATATTCAACCACAAACTATACTCACCATTTATCTTAATGACAATCCACTTCCTAGGTAACTAACCAAATTTCACAATTATACTTCACATGTCATTGGCAAACACACATGAGATCTGAAATTTATAACCTTGATTTTTTTTTTTTTTTTTGGCCATGCTGTGTGGCTTGTGGAATCTTAGTTCCCTGACCAGGGATCAAACCCAGTCCCTCAGCAGTGAGAGTGTAGAGTCCTAACCACTGGACCGCCAGGGAATTCCCTGAAATCTATAACCTTGAAAGAAAAAAACATGAGTTTTGGCATGAATCCCATCCATACCTGTGCTTCTGGTGATAGTTGCTTCTCTCTCTCTTGTAAAGACATTTTACAATAGGATTGTAGAGCCAAGTAGTTTTTTCTCTTCCACTTTCTGTCTAACCTATCTGCATGTTGCTTACAATAAGCAAAAAATGGATCTGCTATATCCTATATCAAAAAACAGGGGGGAAAAAGTAAACATTTTTACTTCAAAGGGTCACTAAAAAAACAGTAATAGATAATATTTCCTTTTTGAAGAATAGCCCACAGTGTTGGTTATTCCTAAGATAAATTACAAAAGTAATTTTTATACATAATGATAAAAATTGCTGCTTTAGAAACTTAATCCTATATATCAAGTTCAAATTAGCAATTTTTTTTTTAAAGGGCCTTGTGGATTTAAAAATACTGAAATCAAATCTTAGGTATTACCATTTAGATATATTTGTTACCTAAAAAAATAATCACGGTTTAAAACAAATAAGATTTCAATAATCTTAGGTAGAAATCATCATTAAATATTAAAGTTATGCATACACAGATTAATATTATAAAACAACAGTATATCTAGAAAATACAGTACTAGCCAACACAGATAAGTAGGGTACTTCTAATTGACTAGAAATGCACAGGCAGATTCCACCTGGGACAAAAGTGGATTAAGAGGGCCAGGCCTGGGGCTTCCCTGGTGGCACAGTGGTTGAGAGTCCACCTGCCGATGCAGGGGACACGGGTTTGTGCCCCAGTCCGGGAAGATCCCACATGCCGCGAAGCGGCTGGGCCCATGAGCCATGGCCGCTAAGCGTGCGCGTCCAGAGCCTGTGCTCCGCAACAGGAGAGGCCACAACAGTGAGAGGCCAGCGTACCGCAAAAAAAAAAAAAAAAAAAAAAAAAGGCCAGGCCTTGTCAATAAAACACTTTAGATGGTCCCTTTAACTCTTCATGAAACCCTAAAATCTCAGATGGAAACACAGCTCTCTCACAGTCATATTTCATGATACTACCTTAATGGGTACATTTTTTATTCATAAATAGTAGGGTACCAAAAATAAAAGAAATCTACTATCAAAAATAGAATAAATTGTAAATATGTAGCCAAAAAAAGTAATGTGCAATGTGATTGCCAGCAAAGTAACAGG
This sequence comes from Delphinapterus leucas, assembly GCF_059928025.1. Taxonomy (NCBI): domain Eukaryota; kingdom Metazoa; phylum Chordata; class Mammalia; order Artiodactyla; family Monodontidae; genus Delphinapterus; species Delphinapterus leucas. The sequence goes on along the minus strand of NC_143137.1, from coordinate 63,991,121 downwards.
CAGTTCATTCTTTAGGTCTGTCCCAAAGAGAATAATAAAGATAAGCTATCCATATAGGTTTTTATCTAAGTTATGTTAAAGGGTCTCTTAGTAAGGTAGGGTTTTACAGCCCAAAGAGAAATGATGACACTAAGAAAAGAAGAAACAAATGAGAAAGTACAAAAAGAGAAATCATCGTAATAATAAAACTAAAGTGTCCTTGACATTAAAAAAAAAAAGTATATGATGCAGTTCTGTAGTGTGATATCCAAAGATGTCACAATATGGCACTGTGAACACTGTGATCACAGAATTTGGAAATATAAAAACCTGGAGATAAATCCTGGCTCCACCATTTACTGATTTTTGTGGCTTCAAACAAGTTGTGAAACATCTCTGGGTCTCTGTTAACTCATTAGTAAAACAGATTTAATAATAACTACTTCATATAGGTACACAATACAAAAACATGGGCAGGAGATTGCATTAAAACGCACACACACACACACACACACACACACACACACAGTTGCTTTCTCACAACATACTCTACATCCTGATCACAGAATAGGCTAATGGAAATAAAGAACACATTGAAGCGTAGTCAAAATGATCTGGAGAACTATTCTACTGTTTCAAAGTAGTAGGTATGGTTGAAATTGACTTATCAGAGATAGGATTCATGCTTGTATAGATGAGTTAAGCATTAGGACCTAGACTCTGACTCGCTAAAAAGACCAGTCATCTCTGGTCAAAAAGGTATCTGAAGGGGACTAGGTAGCCCAAGTAATTTTTTTTTTTGTTTTCATTATTTGGGATTGGGGGACAATAAACCCTAAGTCTAAGGCTAGAATGACCAAGGGATTAACCTTGTTTAGACAGTGGAACAGATATACCAAGCAAATATTAACTGTGACAGAAACCACTGTCTTCTGATATCTATCCTCTCCTTCTTCTCTTTAGTACTAGAATCTTCTGAGTTTCTACTGGGTACTTGACGACCTTGCTAGAAAATCTCTGCTCCAGACTCTCAGCATCTGGATATGGGCATGTGATAAGTTCCAGCCAATGAGGTTTGTGAAATTTCCTAACCATACCTTTGAAAGGAAATTGCCTACTCTTAACCTTTTCTTCCTTCCTTCCAATGGGGTGGAACCCAGTCAAGGTGTGATAAACCATCTCTGACCATGTAAGAAAGTGCGACAGACTAAGGGAAGATGAAGCAACAAGTAGGAAGGCACCTGGTCCCTGGAACCAAACTCCCCCAATATCAAATCAGTCTGGAATGTAGAAAGAATTCAACTTCTTCTTTGTTTAAGTCACTGGCTATTTGCTTTTGTTCAACCATTCAAAATAGTGTCCTAATTAAGGCATTGGTTGACTTGGAATATCCCTTTAACTTGCCTAGAGAAACTTTCAAGATCCTACTCCCCAATGAAAAATAGAAAGGGAAAAACATTTTTCTGAATATCTACCATGTACCAGGCACAGGTGCCTTTTTTCATACTATCTCATTTATCCTCTATAACACTACCACATGAGGTGGGTTCTATTATTTTAATATCAATTTTATGGTTAGAAAACTGAAAACAAGAGAGGTTAAGTTGCTGACCCAAGATCCACTGCTAGAAAGTTAAGATCTTTTTCAACCACTATCTGTCATCAGATTTACTTATGGATGTTTCCAAACAGAAATGACAAAAGCCCAACTCTGGAGATTGTGATTCAGTAGGTCTAAGGCAAAGAGTTTTAAACATGAATGCCTTGAGAAAAAGTACCAGTAAATGTAAATGTGCAAAGGGGCCTAAAAGACGCTGGAAGATTATAAGACAAAAGTAATGATGGGGGTGGGGGGTAGGGGGGATGCGGGGTAAATGGTGGGGACTATGAGCAATGTGGCAAAGTGGAATGCCCCTCAACTCAAGGTTGTCTTTTTTTTTTTTTTTTTTTTTTTTGCAGTACGTGGGCCTCTCACTGTTGTGGCCTCTCCCGTTGCAGAGCACAGGCTCCGGACGCGCAGGCTCAGCGGCCATGGCTCACAGGCCCAGTCGCTCCGCACCATGTGGGATCCTCCCGGACCGGGGCATGAACCCGCGTCCCCTGCATCAGCAAGCGGACTCTCAACCACTGCGCCACCAGGGAAGCCCTCTGAGCATCATCTTTTATCTTTCCTGATCACTCTCTCTAAGACTCAAACAAGTTTTTAACACCTTTCAGGTCTCCAATGTGTGGACTTTCTGTCTTCTGACTGTCCGAGAGCCCATGCACATGATTGCCCTCTTTACCTGATTATTTCATGGTCCATCAATTAATTACTTCGTTGCATGGCGCATCGATTCGCTTGTTCCTCTCTTCCTCAACTAGCTTCGCTTGACAAAACCTAAGGCACCAACTCTTCCCCTATTTTGTACCTGTACCTGAGCAGCTGCACACATTCTCAAATTAATTCGTATTCCATTTTTGTAGATAATTACTGAATAGCTTTATCTCTCTGTCAAACCTTCAGTATCTCCTCCCTATTCCTAACTTGCAGATGATGACCTTATTTATTTCACTGGAGAGGGTTTCAAAGAGAGGAGAAAAGCAACAAAACAAAAACTTCCACAACCTCCAATCACCACATACCTCAACCTATCTGCATGTCTACACATACCCTCTGACTAATCTCCTGTTACTATGGATAAACTGCCCAATGTTCCTCTCTAAGGTTAACCTTCAGTTGCGATAATATCCCACCCCATCTTCCCTACAGCAATTCTATCTCTCTTACACATTTTTTTCTCTCCACTGGCATGCTAAACATACTGTAATATCCTTTAAAAATACTTAAAAGACCTTCCTTGGGCTCCCACATGTTGTTCCACTTCTAAGCTCCTCTTAATAGGAAAAATCTAAAGACCTGTCCATATTAGCTATCTTCAATTCTATTCCATTCTTAAGTTTTCATTGACTACTCCCAACCACTCCAATAGCTCCTGTCAAGTGAAAAATGACCCTCATTTTGCCAATTCCAATGGTCATTTTTCAATCTTAATCTTACTCCTTTGACACAATTTGCTCACTCCCTCTTTGAAACACTTCTTTGAAATACCTCTCTTAGTTCTTTTCTTTACCTCACTGATCACTCCTCCTCAGTCTCCTTGGTAGATTCCTTATTTTCCCAAATTTGAATGCTGTTGAATGCTGAGGTAGCCCTATGACTGTCATCAGACCTCTTCCCATCTCCTTCTACTCTTATAACCTAGATAATTTCATCTAGTCATCTCACCATAAATACTATCTATACCCTGACAGCTCCCAAATTTATATCTGTAGCCTTGACTGCTTCCCTAAACTTCAGACTCTGATAGCCAACAACCTACCTGATCTCTCCACTTACGTGTCTAATAGGCATTTTGAACTCAACATGTCCAAAACTGTCCTCAGTTTCCTTTTCTCCTGCAACAGATCTGCTCTTCCTTCAGTCTTCTCCACCTCAGTAAACCACAACTCCATTCTGCTAGAAGCTCAGGCCAGAAAGAAGTCACCCTTTTTACCCTCTCTTTCTGTTACATTCCACAATCCTTCAGCAAATACCTATAAAATTTCTCATTTCTCATTACCTCCATCCTAAAACCTGTTACAGTAAAAGTTCTAACTGGTCTCCCTGCTTTCACTCTTGCCTCCCTACTGCCTGTACTCAATACAGTTATCAGGGAAGTCCTTTTAAACATCAGTTGGTTCATATGTGCTCTATGCAACTCTTACGGCCTTCCACCCCACTCGAGTGTAAATCCAAAGTCATTCCCATATCTTTCCAGGCCCTACATGAAGTAGCTCCCTGCTACCTCTATGACTTCCTCCTCTCCTCTTACCAAACCCTAGCCCCTAACTCTGTACCAGCCATACCAGTCTTCTTCTTGGTCCTCAAACCAAGCATGTTTCTACTTCAGAGCCTCTGTATTTCTGTTCCCCCTGCCTGTAATGCTCTCCTCTCAAATAAACATATGCTCCCTACAATTTTCCTTACATATTTCCATAAAATGTCACCTTATTAGAGAGTCGTTCTCTGATCTCCCCATATAAAGCAGCATTGCCCTACCTCCCTTACTCCCTAAATACTTTATCCTGCTTTATATTTCTCCACAATACTTATCACAATATTTTTTTTGCTAACTTTTTCACTCTCTGTCAGAGGAGAGATCCCACCTGCCACTAAAATGTAAGCTACCTTAAGAGCACAGTTTGTTTTGTTCACTGTTATCTCTACAGGGTATATAGCAGCAGTCCCCAGCCTTTTGGCACCAGGGTCCGGTTTCATGGAAGACAATTTTTCCACAGACCGGGGGTGGGGTGGGGTGGAGTGGGGTGAGGGGTGTGACGGCTCAGGCGGTAATACAAGCAATGGGGAGCAGCAGATGAAGCTTCGCTCGCTTGCTGCTTACCTCCTGCTGTGCGGCCCGGGTCCTAACAGGCCACAGACCAGTACTGGTCTACAGCCTGGGGGTTGGGGACCCCTGTCCATAGCAATGCCTAATACACAGTAGGTCAATATATCTGTTGAATAAATATACTGAATGAATGACAGTAAAAACATTAATTTGTAATCCTTAGATAGTTCAAAGGTAAGAGATAGGTCAGGAAGGTCCAGCTGAAGTTTCTGATTCTTCCAGGGAACCTTCTTTCTGTACTTACACCACTTCTTGTCCATACTAGGCACCTGTGACATCTTTTACTGCCATCTTGAAAGACTGTTGAACATTTTATTGTGTTTACTATCTATCCCCACCTAGGTTGATACTGTAACTTAAAGCTATTTTTATGCTCCCTGACAAACTCCTCCACCCCATACCTAGAGTTTAGTGTCTTCCACATATGCACATGCCCTCAATCATGATTGACTGATTTCACAGAGTACTATGAAGCTTTGTTTGAATATAAATCTCACTGTTTGCTAAACAAAGTTTAGGTCACCCCCTTAACACAACTTAACTGAGTTTCAGAACGTGAATTCAATAAGGACTTACTCCTTATGGTCATGTTCCACAAATACTTGCTGAGTTATAATTCTGTCAGCCCTCAGCTGCAGTGCCTTTGCAGACATTATATGATTAACTTGTTTAACATACAGCTGTAATTTATGTTTTAAAGAGTCTTGTACTCAAATCTGAAACTCCCAGATGATGAAGACCAAAGAATAAAAACAATAAATCTGAGCAAGATTTCTTAATTTCTTATTCTAGTGCTTGAAATTTCTAAGACTTTTTACAGCTGAAAATTTTAAATGCAAATTCAATGCCCAAATGCCTAGTGTCTAGATACCAAAAGAGAAAAATTAATTTGACAATGTACATATTTTGTCCTTTATATATTCCTGAACCACAAACAAAACTATGTCTATAGCTCTTCAGTATTTCTTCCTATAAAAACTGAAAGTAACCAACTTAGCTTTACTGATATCTTGTATTTGGGTTCTATCTAAGAATCTGTATTCAACTTGATCTCATTTTTGAAGCTGTATTTTTCCCATTTGGCATTTATCACTTTTTCATTTTCCACTTTTATGACTTAAGTATTTTATCAATTCTTAAAACACTCATACACATTGTATGCAAAATATGGCTGTCTAAAACCAAGGTGAACTAAATTTACATTAAGTCGTTTTATGTATTTAAATTATATTTAAAAATATATAGCAGTTTCTTTATCCATCATTAAAATATTATCTTTACCTTTACCTTTTATATAAAAAATTAATACTAATCTAGCTAACAGAAAAATAAGGCTTTGTACAGGAAAGCAAAATTATCCTTTGGCATCAGATTCCACAAAAGCATTAAAAGGTATTAACTATTTATGTTAAGCTGATTAAAATCTGACATATTTCTTTCTAGCACGAAAATATATATAATTTAATGAATATATAACGCTTTAAAGTATCCAATTCTACTCTTCATTTTTTAACCATATGTGTTAAAACACAGAGAGTAAACCTATGTTAATTTATTCTGCAGCTAAAGCTCAACTTATCCAATATCAGTCTAGGAAAGTCCTAATTCTCTGCTCTGCACATATTTAAGAATTACCCATCTGCATTTATTATTATATTTTATATTTCCTTACACTTAGTTGGACCATTCCAAATTCACTATTTTCAACTGTGGTTTACAATACAGATAAAAATATGCTCTTATGGTAGATATTCAATTTAGACACTGATACAAAACTCATAAAGTTAATTCAAAAATAATGATATAAACTCTTTATTGAAAACAAGACTGGTGTGTTTTTATCCTATATATTATTTATCATTTATATTATTCAAAAAGGATTTGAGGTGGCTCATTAAAATATGCAAAGTATAAGATAATTTTAATTAAGTTTTAATTATTAATTTTAAAAACTAAGTAAGGACTGTAGAGTGTGTGTGGAAGGTGAGAGTGAATAATGGAATGAGGGGAAAAAAGAGGTAGGAAAAAATAAGATGAAGCCCAGACATACAGAGTATCCCTCAAAGCTCTGTGTAAGATTATAGAACTAACTTGGGGCTGTGATGATAAAAGATAAAGCCAGTACTATTCAGTCTATGGAATTATTTTTTCAATGTAGAATGTTGTTTTCTTTCCTTGACTAACAGATGCTAAAGCCGTATTAATGTTTGGAGTTTAGACAGGTGATCTCTTTTGACATAAAATGTACCATAAATCAAAAATAACAATAATCTTGACTAAACAATGTTCTGATTTATTAAACTGAATTCCCTTAAAAAACACAAAGTAATTGAGCCAGTATTAACTTGACCCCCCCTCTGACTGGGGTAAAAAGCCCCATGAGAAAAAAAAAGGCTTGGAAAGGAAGGACTACTGAGAAGCCAATTCCACTGTGATGAGGGAGGCTGGAAGGAGAGGGTATGACACTATTAAAAGGCAAAGACCAGGAAACAGATCAGACCCAGAGAAAAGAAGGGCCAGAATATTAGAATTCTACTCTGAAGCAAAGAAGGGAAAAACGGGAAAGGTGACATTTTTACTTGTTTTTTGTTTTAATTCATAACACCTGATTCTTCTTTTCCTTCTTTTAATAGCTGATATAAAGACTTCTTCATTTGGTCTAGGTATGAGCTACAGTGAATGGAAATAAACTGCCAACTTCTTAGGCTAGTTGTAGCAAACTGTTAGTTGCTGACCCCCCCCCACCCCAGTCATCCGCTTCCAACATATTCCTTTCTTGTAAAATCCATTTTATTTGACAGAAACTAAAAATGTCAGGTTTCACCTTCCCAACTTATCTCATTGCTAACGATGGCCATAATGACTGTTTCAATACATGATATGATGGGAAAATCTAGTGGTGTGAACGTATGAGAAAATTTTTCATTCCTAATAATAAGAGAACCCTTTCCCTTCTCTTTGGCTTTGAATTCTATAATGAAAGAACACAGTGCTAAGAGCTATTCCAGCAATATTGAGACCATGAGACAACAAGGTTAGGAACTAAAAAGAAAAATATGTTGATGCCGGTGGGAGAGAAGGATAAAATAAGACTTCATTATTTAGCTGCTGAAACAGCCCCAGAACTACTTATGTTTATGCCTCCTATCGTATGAGATAGTTAATAACTACTTATGCTACTGCAGTTAAGTATTCTATTACTTGCTGCCAAAAGCCTAGGTAAGATACAACATCAAGAAGATGAACCACCACAGCATTTATCTTAAAGGCCACATGCACATTGGTAGTAGACTCCAAATGTGGCTGTGAAACTTCCAGAAAATTAAAGAAGTTATTAATACAATCAGTTACATAATTCACAATATCACAAACCAATTAGTAAGCAAACACACTGCTATACCTACTATCGAGAACTGAGAGAAAGAATACTGTGCTGAGAAATAGGCTCATCAACATTCCCAGTTAATACAAAAGAAAAAAAATCAGTAAGGCTTTCAACAACAACAAAAATGTAAAAAGCACACATCAGCAAAAGGAATAATAGTATGAATCAAAATAATTTTGTCCAGGTACGTAAGCATCTAATAATATGGCTTACACAGAATGTTTAGAGGAGTGGATATTCTGTATATATTCCAAATAAATCATATTTCTTACAGTCAAACTTCAAATAAAGGTTAAATAAGATTCTTAGAGAAGTACCAAAGTGAAAGTGATCTATTTGCTAACACACGCTTTAACAGGTAACTGAGCTGGGGTAGCAGTGAACATCAACTTAAGCAAACCAAAGAGATAAAGAGACACGTTTATGAATAAAGCTATTCCAATACCACAAGAAAATGTGCCAAGGAAATATTCTCAGTCCATGCCCGTAGATAAATAGGAAATCAAAACAAGGAAAAATGGGAAATCAAATATGCAAGGCACTATACTTAAAATGATGGTTTGAAAAGTAATTTTACCCTAGAATTCTTTTTTAAATAAAATCTTAAAAAAAAAAATCTTAAATGCTAAACAGCTGACCAAATAAAAGATGAATGACAAAAGAGATCTTGTCCCTCAACTTGTATTTTAAGCACTGAGGATACAGTGAAAAATAAAAAAGAACAAAAAAATCCTTGTCCTCATGAATCTATATCCTAATGAAAGTGACAGACAATAAACAAGATAAATAAGAACCATATATATTATCACACACCATGATCAAGTGGGACTCATTCCAAAGATGCAAGGATTTTTCAATATCTGCAAATCAATCAATGTGACACACCACATTAACAAATTGAAAAACAAAAACCACATGATTGTGACTTCCCTGGTGGCACAGTGGTTAAGAATCTGCCTGCCAATGCAGGGGACACAGGTTCAAGTCCCAGTCTGGGAAGATCCCACATGCCACAAAGCAACTAAGCCCGTGCGCCACAACTACTGAGCCTGTGCTCTAGAGCCCGTGAGCCACAACTGCTGAGCCTGCGTGCTACAACTACTGAAGCCCGCGCACTTAGAGCCCGTACTCCGCAACAAGAGAAGCCACTGCAATGAGAAGCCTGTGCACCACAACCAAGGAAGAGCAGACCCCGCTCACTGCCAACTAGAGAAAGCCCAGGCGCAGCAACAAAGACCCAACGCAGCCAAAAATAAATAACAAATAAAATAAATTTATTTTTAAAAACCCATATGATCATCTAAATATATGCAGAAAAGGCTTTTGACAAAATTCAATGTCTATTTATGATAAAAACTCCTCAGAAAGTGGGCACAGAAGGAACGTACCTCAACATAATAAAGGCCATATATGACAAATCCACAGCTAACATCATACTCAATGGTGAAAAGCTGAAAGCATTTCCTCTGAGATCAGGAACAAGATAAGACGTCCACTCTCAGCACTTTTATTCAACATGGTTTTGGAAGTCCTAGCCACAGCAATCACAGAAGAAAAAGAAATAAATGGAATCCAAATTGGAAAAGAAGAAGTAAAACTGTCACTGTTTGCAGATGACATGATGTTATACATAGAAAATCCAAAAGACACTACCAGAAAACTACTAGAGCTATATTAGATAGTGGTTAGGTATTTTTAAAAGGGAAGAATAAAGCAGGAAAGGGGAATAGAAAGTGTCATGGGAGGCAGAGGGTTGTAACTTTAGACCAGTGAGTAGTAGACATGGAATGAGGACCCGAAAAAAGTGAGGGAATGAGCCATGTGAGGGAAGGGCAGCCCATGCAGAGAAACAAGTACAGAGGCCTAGAGTAGGAGCTCACCTGTCCATTCATTAAAGGGAGCAGCAGGTAGGCCAATGAGGCTGAATGAGGGGAAATGATGAAGTCAGAGAGGTAATGTGAAGCCAGATCACACAGAATCTTATAAATCAGCAGAGAAACTGGCCTCTAGTCTGAATCAGACAGAAGGCCACTGAAGGGTTTTGAGCAAAGGAGTGACCAGATCTGACTTAGATTTTAATGGGATAATACTAGCTGCTACTGAAAATGTCCTCTATTCTCTGGCAAAGGATTGGCAAACTATGACCTGAAAGCCAAATCTGGTGCTGCCTGTTTTTGGAAATACAGTTTTATTTGAACACAGCCATGTTCATTTGTTTATGTATTGTCTATGGCTGTTTTCATAATCAATGGCAAAGTTAAATAGTTACACACAAGCCATAGGCCCACAAAGCCTAACATATTTACATCTGGCTCTTTGTAGTAAAAAATTGCCACCCTCTGCTCTAGCAAGGCAAGGGTAGAAAGAGTTAGGAGGTTGTTATATTAATCCAGGTGACAAAAGATGACAGACTAGGATAGCAGCAATGAATGTGGTAAGAAGAATTTGGACATATACTAGATATACTTTGAAGACAGGATATGCTAATGGATTAGACGTGGAGTGAGAAAGTGATCTGAGTAACTCTCACAGAGTTCATCCAGAATAATTTTTAAAATAATGCCTAACACAGCCACATAAAGGCATCACTGAAGATCTGATATAAAATGTCTAACTTTAAGTAACATAACTTCTTGATGAATTCATTTAAAAAGTTTTTGATCCACCACGAGCCATTCCTATCCATCCTGGTTCTTCTAGCAATATTAAGGCATCAGTTCAACAGCTAAAGATCTAATTTGAGCCTTTGAAATTTAATCCATGAATGATTTCAATGCATTATCAAAGGCTGTGGGAAAAAAAATCGATAAATTATCTTACATGTTTCAAAGAGAATTTTTTACATGGTAACAAATTATAACAATGTTCACAGTACCAAAATCATACTTTATCATACTACCATACTACCATATGGTTTAAATGGAATATAAGTAACCTTAAGTCAACTATATGATGTGAACCATAATAATATAAGTTTCAGTCATAACTGAGCCTGTGCTATAGATCAGTTTTTTTTGTCTTTTGGGGTTTTTTTTTTTTTTGCGCTACACGGGCCTCTCACTGTTGTGGCCTCTCCCCGTTGCGGAGCACAGGCTCCAGACGCACAGGCTCAGCGGCCATGGCTCACAGGCCCAGCTGCTCCACGGCATGTGGGATCCTCCCGGACTGGGGCACGAACCCGTATCCCCTGCATCGGCAGGCGGACTCTCAACCACTGCGCCACCAGGGAAGCCCTACAGTTCAGTTTTAATAATAATATGTTGTAACATAACATGGTTAAATATTCTAAATAATCTAGAATTTTCACAAAGTGGATCAAAAAGAATAGAAACTTCAAATGCATTCTCACCAGTAAGATAAAGTACTATGTCAGAAGGCTATAAAAAAACATGAAAATATGCTAAGGTGTATGATGTCATTGGATGAAACTGAGGTACTTATTCTCTTTTTCAACCTTTCTTTTACTGCCTATATAAAACAGCCATTAAGAAGTAAGAAATCCAGGCTTCTCCAGCTGTTCACTGAGATTTATCTGATCTTGAGTCTTACTTGTATTGTCTCTCTGCACTTTTGCTCACCATCTTGAGTTACAGCCATGACTAATCCACACAACCCTATTTTATAATTGTACCTCTATGTCTACCAAACAGCTGTGAAAATGCTCAGTGTTCATTTAGTACCCTTCTTCAATTAAAGTACAACTCATCAGAATCAGAGACTGACACAAAAACAGATTTATGTACCCAAAATATAATTTCAACAGGATCCTTATATTGATAAAATATATCCTTCAAAATTTGCTTAACAAATTTTCTTCATCAGATTATCTTTTTTACTTGTTTCCTGTCTATGAAATAAATGGAATAAGATGAAAGCCCAACATAAAAAACATATTTTTACATGACACTGAAAATTTACCCAATAAAAGATGGAACATAACATATATACATAACAATATATCCCAAATATAAAGTAAGAACTACAGAATACTCAATTACCTGCCTATATAAAGTGCTTAAAGAATCAACAAAACTTGCTCTCTCTCTCCTTACAGTATTAAAATGTTTTGAAGACCCCAAAGAGCTTATGTGAGTTATATTTATAGATAGCATATTAGAAGTTAAAATTGAGTAATTTTTAAAATAACAATAAAGCCATTACATGTTAACAAAAATAATTTTTATGAAAAATACTATAATTTACACACAAAAAAAAATTAGTGAGAAGAGTGGCACTGTTTTACATTTTTACAAACCTCTTTAATATCTCGATAGTGGACATTAAAGAAGATAGCTATATAATCTCTAGAAATTTCCACTATTACATTAGGAGAATATTAGGAGCAAAAAGAAGTATATACTATTTTAATACTGTTATGAAGACAGTTTTGACCTCAAAGACCTTGAAAGAATATTAAAGAGTCCCGAATACATACTATGAAAACAACTGACTGCTTAATGTAAATTTCTGGTAGGAAAATTTTAGAATTAAAAATAATTGTAAAGAAATAGAAATGCAAATACTGAAGACTGAAGACAGGGTAATGATTTTATTTAAAGAGTAACAGAGCAAGGTTATTACTCAAATATAATTTCAGATTCTCATATAAAATATGCTGACACTGTAATGCTTTAAAACACCTTGCATTATGTTTCATTTTATCTGTCAGATTTCACTATAAAATTTTTAACATGTTTTCTAAATGTCTGGCTAGGTTTAAGACTGAAGAAACTCATATATATTGTTTACTCTTAAAGTTTTAGATCTGTGATCTAGACAAAGATTTTAAGAATAAACTCGTAAATTTATTTTATAATGCATACCTGTTTGTAGGATATAATGAAGTCACGAGAAGTCTCATGAACATATTCACCAACTATGGATTTAAATCAACCTACCTCCTCTGCTGCTGCCTCTGAAAGCAGACCTTCCTTCTGAGCGCAGGTCACGTGGAAATAGGCTCTGCACATCCCTGCATCACAGCTAATGCAAACTCCAGTTCTAGCAAAACGAGGGTCTTCACAGAAGCTACACTCCTACAATGGAATAACAGGAAAAGTCTCAGAGCAAAAATATTTCCAGAACAGAAACTGCATTCTCATACAAAGCATCTACAAAATACAAATAGCGAACCAACAGTATATCAATACAAACAATAACTATAGGCAAGTATTTATATGAAAAAAGTAATTCTCTATATAGTTCTAAAAAACAAAATTCCACTGATACAGTAATGAGGATAATAATAATTAATATCATTTGAGGGCTTACCGTGTGCTAGGCACTATTCTAAGCACTTTATAAGTATTAATATATATAATCATTTGACACTCTATTCCACAACAATATGTGGAAAAGGTACTATATTTCCATCTTACATATGAGAAAATTTTACACATGAGAAAACTGAGGTAAAGACAGTTTTCAAACCAGGACAATCTTACCTTAAGTCCATGCTCTTAACCATTAAGCTACACTGATTTGAACAATGTAATACTACTCAGAAAAATTAAGGAAAATAAATAAGAAGCCAGAGAAAATTCACTGAAAGATCTAGGCATTGCAACCAAAGATATAATGCATTTAAAAAATATATTTAAGAGAATTAAAAGTAATCTTAAGTAAACAATTTTGTGAAATTGGTACTAATACACAATATAGCCAATTATTTACATTCTTTCTGTATACAAAGGGAAAACCTGCAAAACTAAAGGCATAAACTGTTGAAATTACCCCAAATGCCACCACCCCAATTTATTTTTTTGATACTTTTAACTAAGCCACAGAGAGAGAAGAAGAAAAACGTAGTCTCAAAATATACACTACTCTGGTAATAGGAACCTTCACAAAAAAACCTGCTAAATTGTGAAAGATTGCCAGTAGACAACTAAGGAAGAACTGCTTAATAAATGTATTCTACATAAATTAAATATGAGAGAAACATTTTTTAAAAAATTAAAAAGTTTCAATAGACACTAAAAACATCATATTAATACTATAACAGTTAGTGAGTACCTACTTGGTATACAACACCAAACTGATATATTAGCAATGAATAAAAATAACAGGAACAGGACTCTGGGTACAGATGTGAAAACATTCCCAACCCCTGACACTCTACTGCCTAATTATGGGTCTTTTTCCACCAACAGTAGTATATGTATGGTAAAAATTCCAGCAAATAGTAATCTAAACATGAAACCAAAAAATTGAGAAAGAGAGAGAAAGAAAAGAGATAGAGAGAAGGAGAGGGGGTCAGAGAGGGAGAAATGAAGAAATTAAACTATTTAAAGGATGTCAATACTATGAACGAATCAAATTGTTTAGGATAGTCCCCTAAGTGAGTAATTTAACGTAGTATGATGAAATTGGGCAAGGGATTTCAGAGTGAACACAAAGAAAAAATTTCCAACAGTGAAGTCTCATAAGACAATACAACAAACTAATAAAGAAAATAGAATCTTCCTCAATTGCTTGAATCATTTAAAATGCAAGGGAACGGGCTTCCCTGGTGGCACAGTGGTTGAGAATCAGCCTGCCAATGCAGGAGACACGGGTTCAAGCCCAGGTCTGGGAAGATCCCACATGCCACGGATCAATTAAGTCCATGTGCCACAACTACTGAGCCTGCGCTCTAGAGCTCAGGAGCCACAACTACTGAAGCCCACGTGCCTACAGCTTGTGCTCCACAACAAAGAGAAGCCACCGCAGTGAGAAGCCTGTGCACGCAACGAAGAGCAGCCCATGCTCGCCACAACTAGAGAAAGCCCACGCACAGCAACGAAGACCCAACACAGCCAAAAATAAATAAATAAATTTAAAAATAAGTAAATAAATAAAATGCTAGGGAACTAAGCAACTGAGAACACAGGGGAGAAAGTAATCAGGAGGAGGAAATGGATAGACAATGTGATCTAGAGAGCTATCCCAGATATAATTCACAGCACTGGGTTTGATTTTGCAGATGAGCTAGAGAGTACGTAATTTTTTGACTCCACGTCCCAGTAATACTTCAAAACAAAAGCAGGTGATAATGAAAATAATCAGCTGATAATTATACATTTAATGACTCTCCTTTTCAATCCAGAGGTCACTGCTGGTCTCAGTTATATGAAGTAATATCTGGTTACTGTTCTTTAATTGCTTCTAGATTTATATTTATGGTAAAAACATGTGCTTATTGAAAAAGATGGAAGCTACTCCCTTCTAGGCTCTGTGCTCTTGAATTATGAAACTGCCCTCAAAAGGTAGTAACTTCCATTTCCAACACTGGTGGGCCAGGTAATTTGTATTACTCCTACTCAACTAGAAAATGTGGACAAATTATTTTTTTAATTATAGTTTAAAGGCATTTAAGAGAGGTAACAAGATAGTGTGCAATTACTTGAGCACCAGGAAAGTTAAGTTCAATACTAGGGCCTGGAAGCTTTATCTAATTCTGGAGAGGAAAGCTGCAACCTCCCAAACTAAAGCACAAGATTATTCGAGGGTAGAAGGTGACGGATGGGGATGGTGTTTAAAGCCCAAAGAGGATATTCTGGATATAACAGCAGAAACTGTGAAATTTTAAAAATTTCAAATCAGAATTTTCCAACAATCTGTACGTTTCCCACCCCACCTTTAATATGTTACTAATGCTCTTTAAGAGTTTTCCTTCCCAACTGCCCAATACATAGTAATGGAAAGAGAATATATCATTGCCTAATTAGTTCTAGTATTCCGAAGATGTTTGCAATAATTATATACTTAAGTTTAAATTCATAAGTGAGTTATCTTATCACTTATAATCCTAAAACTCAGTCATAATTAAAAACATATTTATAAACTATGGAGGATGAGGATCATTTGCTAGTAAAAAAAAAAAATTCTGTTGGCCTTCTGCAGTAGAAGTAAAATAATGGGTGCTTCTTGTACTCTTTTCATAATTTTAATAAATTCCACTTCAAAAGTAAAGTCAGAAATTAAGCTTGTATTTGATCCAACTGATTAAAAATAAGGATGTAGTCTGAGAATTCATTATGCACTAAGCAGTGTGCTAAATACGAGGAAAACAGCAGTGGCATTAACTACCATTTTACCCCACAAGTTATACAAATATATAGAAGAATTTATACATTATTGGCTCTCTGGGAAAATTACTACCAATACTAAATGATTTAGTGCTAACTGCTCTCCAATAGCACAATTAGTAATAAGCATTTCTGTAGTCAACCATGATATTAGTAAAAAGTCATGTAAACTAACAAGTAAAAACCTTCTCTTAGACCATCAAAAACACTTTGTCTTACCTTGGCACCATATTTGGAATAGTTCATTTCTGTTAGTGTTACTGGTCGCAATTTGTCAATATCTCCAAAGGCTACACCAGGAACATACAGGGCACAGACAATGTGAACCCATCTATAAGGAGAAAAGATGATTTTGCTATCAGACCTTCGGAAAAAATGCCCACAGGAAAATAAATGTAAAATTATGTGTCATCTCAAATAACTACTCCAAGAATTTTATGATCAGATTTCAAAATCTCAGACACACAACTAAAGAATATGGAACATCTATACAATGATATCATTTACAGAAAAAGGGACTGCAATAAGCGTTACTTTTCCAGCAGCTTAGCCAAAGGTGAGAGTTAACATCTATAATTGCCGTTCACTTAAAATTCATCACACTTTGCACTTATGTGTTATTCTTAAATATTTGCACAAAACCACTATTCAAATGAAACATCATTTTCATATGCATGGAAAGGTATCACATTCATTATTTTAAGCACTCTGAGAATTAAGGATCCTAATTTAAGACTTGTGAAGTTACTCTGCATAAACCACATAAAATTGCTCTTTCCTGTTACTTTTTTCTAAAAGCTACTAGATAATCCTTAAGGACATATTTTAAAACAATTTTTGGTGTGCATCTTAACTTTATTTCTTCTCAGGTTGAAACTGATTGCTAGAAGATGGTACCAAACAGTTGTAATAACATAAGAAAGTCATATTTCATTCAACTTATCTGTTCACCATACAACCTATGTACTAAAACGTATGTGCCCCACATATATTTTTTGAAGTCTGAATGATGCTACAACACTAAACAAAGAATGTTCAGTTTCAGTATACTAAACAGAAAAAATAAATAGGAGTTGATTCTAATTCCATTTTTTAAAAACTGCTCTGAACATTTTTAAATATATTAGGCACCCTGTTTGCTTACAATCAAACAAAACACAGGATCACTAGATTTTGAAATGTAAACAGATCTATATCACTTCTGCAAGACACAGAGTAAAAATGAGATGGCAAATATCTCTTAACCTTGTGAAAATATTAACAACAAATTTTGCTTTAGCACAGCTTGAGAGGCTATCATTGCTACATGGTTCTGTTTTGTGATGCATTACGAGTTTTAAAGAAATAAGACTAAGAATCACTTTATAGATGTACTGGGGAAAATAGTTACAAATCTTTAAAAATTATCTTTTTTTATTGGGAAGAAACTCCAAGGTTTTGTGATTTTCTTGATAAAATGTTTTAATCCAACCTCCCAAATGCATCCTGTGGAGTTCAGTATAAAGATACACATCTTCAACAAGCAGCTGCTTTCTCAATTTAATTTGCACAGTTTTCTCACGCTCCACTGGTGTGTTAAATGCTGCTGTACTCTGTACAAGTTCATCTTTGATAAACCCAACAGCTGGCTGCTTGCTTCCTACTGACCTTCTTAAAATGTTTTAGTACAAGTCACACAGTACTACAGATTTAAACTACCATTTCAGTGTGATTGGCACACAAGCGTATCATTTCCCCCAACCACTCATGTGAGGATGCCAACTTGACTCTATTAAAATACATATCAAACAGCTGAGACAATTTTGGTCCTTTTTAATATATGTTGTATATAGTTTTTTGTTCATTTGTTTAGCTGCACATACTTTAGAACCTTTTAATTAAGACAAACTGAGAAATCAAAAAGGAATAATTTTCCTTGTTACTTTACCATCCATTCTGCTTGGAGCTATGAAGACAGATGTTGATTAGGGAAAGGAGCAGAAAACAAGCATCCCATAAATCCACCAAAAAACAAAGAGTCAGAATTGTCATTCTAGCGTAGAAGCTATTAATAGATTCTTTTAAATTTACATATTTTAATAAAGCAAACTAAGTAGAAAGCTACTTCTCAAAAAACTCATTTCAGAATGGGAACTATATTCATCAATCAAATTTGATTTTGTAATGTCTTGTATTTGTAGTGCCTTTATAACATATTAAAAAATTCACTTCCAGGATGTTATTTTCATTCTTTCATTTATTCATTCAGTAATTAATTACTAAGTGTCTACTAGGAGCACCATGCAGGAAGTTTGGAAGTTACAATGATTTACGTGAAATGTTTGCAGCATAGGGTGTGGTACCCTATTATATTAAAGTATGTCTAATACTTCCTATAATCAGGTTTTTAATACCATTAACACAGAATAAAACACTCTAAGAAAAAAAATAAAAATTTAATGATAAGAATGGGCTGATGGTCTTCTCACATTAAATCACATCATCTTCTATTGTAGAATTTGTGGCTCCCATCAGAAACAGAGGGGGGAAAAGTCTAATTAGACTACATAATAGAAGTCAATTTCAAAACCTTTTTCATTCTTTCCATGCATTGTTCTTTCTTTTCATCTGTTTTGCATTTTAGCTACAATACTAAATAGCTTGTCAAATTTCTTGGCTTTTTTTGCCTTGATTCAAGCTAGTATTACATCCTTCAAACTATATCAAGACCTGTAATTTCCACACTAGCCTACAGGTGAGCGTGAACATCAACACAAATAAAATGTTCAAACAGTATAAAAAAAACTTGCCAGGCTGCACCATGCAGGGAGGTGTCTACATACATGTAAGATCCACAGAAGTCGATACAAATATCTCCCAGTAAAACTAAATGGTTAAAGAGGCCTCCTTTTTCTTCATTCAGAAAAACTTTCCAAGTTATTTTGTGGACTATGTATTAGTACATATTATATATTAGTGTGATAAGAGAGCTACTTTATAGTTGCTTTTCAATAGAAATTTCAAATTACTGACGAGAAAAAAAGTAAAATAAATGCTCTTCCCTAAAACAAAGCTCTGTGTTTTCCAAAGCTGCCATACTTATTCACAACAATTTATCACCATAAATTTCAAATCTCAGGACTAAAGAGTTACTAAGAAAGAATTTATGCAGTTGGTATTCTATGATTACCTTAAGTAAGTAGAATAATATTGGTAATAAAAATCACTAGTAGTAGCAGTAGCAGAACTAAGGAGATATTTATTAAAATACTTACTACACTCCAGAAACTACACTGCTTACAGAAATCATCTCATTTAATTCTCTCAAAAGTGCTAGGAAACTGAGGCATAAAATGGTTAAATCTAAAATCACAGTTAGTAAGAAAAGACTAGAATTCAAATATAGGTGGTCCAACCTGAAAGTACACGCTTTTCATGTTGTGCTAAATTCCCTAATTCTAGGCCAAAGTCACTCCAAACATAAAATAATGCTCATGTCCACGATACAGACCAGAGACTCAAGTCAATACATCAAATAATTTGTTATGTATTTATTTTATTTGGGGGATGAGCTTATGTCAGACAAGAGGTAAGATTTTTAGTCATTTTTCCTAAACATCAACACAGGGTTCTCTAAGATTCCATGGTAGACCCTATGCAATCCCAATAATCTTGTATGGCAATACTTCTCAAGGCCCTGTCTGCCAACTGAGGTAAAAATGAGAAAAATAAGAATAATATTTTTTACTCTACTAAAAAAAATTTATTAAATTTAAAAGACTGTCCTTTATTTTGGGATAAAATGTATCCTATCCTTTTCAAGATGTTAAAATATGAAAAATAATGGTGATAATTTGTACAAGTTATTTTGTTATTCTTGTTAAAATATTAAATGTTTCGTAAAAATACTGAAATATACGTATGTGGCAAAATAAAAAATTGAGCACCCCCTCTTACACGGGGGAGGAGGGTAAGTAGTGATCTATAAAATATAAAAGGTTAGAAACTACTCTTATACATCAGTCACCCATCCTAGTTGGTAGTCTCCTTAGAAAAAAAACATGAAAGATGCCAACGCTATGATGATGACAACTGCTCAAATGTGGTAATAAAGATGAGTGTGAATATAGTGAAAAGAACATAGGTCTTTGTGCCAGTTATCAATTTATTGCCTCTCAGCTCAAATCCACCCTTCAATATCTGCTTTGCAACAATGAACAGAATCCCTTCAGCATTTCTCCTTTACAGTAAGCGTCATATCATACTAAGCTGTCTCAGTAGGGAGTAGTAGAAGGCACTGTAGGAGGAAGGGGCTTCTCTGCAGGATGGGAAGAGGACATCCGCCAGTGCTCTGCCCCACCACATGCATCGTCCCTCAGTGACCCTGCAGGCCCAGGCTGGAGATCACTTTTTTGTGGGCCTCTCAACACAGACACCATACACTCCAGGCTTTGAACCACTGCCCAGCCACCCACTTGCCAAGAACTGTAGACTAGGTAGTGACCCAGGCAAACCAGCCAACTTCTCTGCCAGCCAGTAGGCTGGAACTACAGTTTCTCTAACAAGGCCTGAACCCCAGCCTTGGGGAAGGTGTCTTCATTCCAAGTTTGTCATTCCCTGTATACTCTCCCTCAGCCCTACGGTATTATTCTTTAGAGTTCTTTTATATCTTATGGTTACTGTTTATCATAGCTTAGTAATTCTTTACACTAAACATCCCCTTTTAAAATCACTGTATGGGTTCTGTTTCCTGATATATGCTTGCAGTCAAACAGATCTGAGTTCAAATTTAACTATGGACTTGTTCAAATTAAAACTATGTAATGATCTGAGCCTCAGGTACTACCTATAAAATAGGAAACTTTACCATCTCTCTTATCATATGGTCATTACTAAGATTAAATGGGATTATGGGTTATAAAGGCAAATGCAGATCCTCAATAAATGATCTTTTCTCCTCCCTGCCCTGATCTGTAGCCTCCTGTCCATTTACTCTATGCCAAAAAGACACAAAGAAGCAATCAAATGAAACTGTGTAACTCAGAAAATCATAAATAGAAAAATAGTCAGAAGCATACTCATTATAAAGCAGGCATATTAACCCAACAGAATTATGACATCAACCTTCCAGCATCTGTCTCCTTGAAAATTCCATCCTGATTGGGACATAGTTCACAGCTAGGGGAAACACCACATTTACAGGCATCACAAAACCAAGGTTCAGTGGAGTTTTCAGAAGCTGAACTCATAATAGAGTCACTCTCTCCATCAACTCCATAACAACCTAAAAGAAAAAAAGAGTATGATTAAATAGAGTTTATTTTTTAAACTCACGTTTATAAAGTTACAAAAAAAAAAGGGAAAGGAAGTAGAGGAAAATTCTGAAAAATTAATGGTTTATAAGAATATAACAAACACATAACAAACACATAAGTCAAAACACATAAGTGAAATCATTTTATAAAAATATTTTTTCACCTACCATAGTATATGCAATGAAATAAATGACTCTTTAAGATAATTTTAGACCTACTGGAAAGCATTACAGAAGGAGGAAATTTTAAGGTTCTTTAAAAAATGTTTTAACTAAAAAAATACATAAAAATATGCGTTTTCATTAAAAAGAAATCAGAACTATTTAGTCTATGAACTATTAATTAGTAAACATTTTTGAGCTCTCTTTGTACTGAACACATATATAAAAGACCATGATCATGCAAAACATACAAAAAAAGCCTCTGATCTAATTTTGGAGGTGGCAGATTAAAACACAAATTCATACAACCACAAATGCAAAGCTAGTATTAGTAAAAGGAAAATAATACAGAAACACGCACACACATAAATTAAGGCTATAGAACAATATGAATAGTTCAGACTAGAGTTAGACAAGTGAGTTCTATTCACAGCTGAGCCAGTCTAGAACTATACAAGGTATTTGATCTTTTTAAACATTTATAATTCTTCTAACTTCTGTAAAAATGTATCCATAACTGAAATGAAAAGAGAATACTCTTTTTCCTCTTTTCATTCACTGATAACTCGATATTCTGAGGGTTAAATTATTTAAGCAGCTAATGTGATTTAAAAAATTTTAAATATCCTCATGAACATACCAAACAAAGAAGATAATGTAGCATAGTTCTTTACATTTTAGAGTAGGACATCAACCATTATTGATGGCTTGTAATAAAGAGTACCTCCCTGGTGACTACAATAATCATGACTCCTAAATTGTTTTCTTTTACCTAAATAGTGCTGGATATACCACAAACTTCATATTATCTAACTCTTTTTCCAGAAAGGAAGACACTGCCCTAATGACAAAACATACTTAAGAAAAATAATTTAATGTATATGTAGTAATTAAAAAGATTACAATCTTATTCTAGTTCCAATGTATGCCCCATCATCTTTAGGCTTGGGCATTTCTCTGATATCCTAAGACACATTTATTTCCTGTCAAGACAGGTCACTTCTACATATAGCCTATAATCAACCTTCCCAGGATACTTTTCACCAGGTTTATTCTAAGAGGGTAGTCTTAGTGCCAAACTCAAAAGGGCCCTAAGTACCCAAAGAACCCTTCAATAAACTGAAGCCATTAAAAAAAACCACTATGAGAAACATATATAAGTAACAAGCATCTCTCAAAAGGACTCACCATGTAGGTAAGTTTATATGCATCCAATGTAAGATCATGTGATTACTGAAACTGGTTATACACTACACAGACAACAGGAGCCTGTTGAAAAGCATCTTCACATAACCACCAAAGACATCCAAGTTAAAACAAATAAATAAGTATGTAAATAAATACTGAGTTGAACAAGTCACCCAGAAAGAAAAAGAACCATACACATTAATAAATAATTTTAAACTACCAACATTAATTTACTAGATGTCGTTAATAGGTCAACAGTCATGCATAAGTATTTTATTCACACAGTAGTACCACTCCATATAGATTATATTAAAATATCCTAGTAGGCAGAAAACTAAAAAGTTGTTTGCAACTGTGATTTACATAAGCTGCCTCACGCAAATCCCTTAATTATTGTCAAGCTTATGTTATTCAAAGGCTTTATAATGGTGAACCTTAACATAATCTGAAAAGTCATACGAAAGAATGCCAGAGAAAAGATTTTAAAGGAGCTAGACTATCATGCACAAGATAAGAAAAGGAATCAAACTATTAATTTCTTTAATATAATTAAATTGTGCTTGGTAATAATTATCAACTTCATCACTTCTTTTTAGATATACATTTTTTAAATGATAAATTATAAAATGAAAAAGAAATAAAATTTTCTTCTGGGAGTAGTTATTATTAACCATCACCAATAGAAGAATATTCTTCAGTAAAGGCAACAGTAAGCAAAACATTTTATTCAAAAAAATCATAAAACAATAAAAACAGTCAATTTGATATCTCAAAAGGTTATGCAATACTACAAAGAGAAAAGTCTATTTTCTTCACAAAATAATATTCCTTCGAGGCAAATTCTTTCATTTGTATCCACACAAAGTCCCAAGATAATAAAACCCCCAAGTGACTATCCATTTTATTCATCTCATTCACCAATATCAAGGTAAATCACAGCAGTTCACTCTTTTAGAATAAAGCAGTTTCAATTCTAATTTTTAAAGAATATACCACACACCTGACAAACACCTGCATAATGATTAAACCACCTACAAACCACCTGAGAAGTGATTTCAACCTAGGAAATTCCTACTTTGTAACCTAGAAGGCTGGTATTATATAAGCACAAAGAACAACCAGCAAGTGGATAAGTATTTCTTCTTCAGCTTCACTGCCCTTGAAAAATAATCCACTCTGTGTTATTACCTTTACAGAGTTCTTTACTTGCCACTTTTCCCCTATTTCCACTTTGCCCTGCCATTTTTCCCCTATTTCTCTGCCATACCTGTTGGGTTTACTGAGCTCTAGACCAAAGTTCTAGCATTTATATCCACTCTAATCCATTTTAATTAATGACTAAATACATTTTTAAATATTTTTTTCTTCCATAGACAAAAGAATTTAAACTACCATAAAACAAGGTTTATTCTCTTCTACCTATCTAATTTTGAGTAAAAGATGCAAAAAGTACACTTTCAATATGATTACAGAAAAAAAGTCTTTCTTTTATATGGGTAAACATATAAAATAAAAAATTTATAGATATATAAAACCTATTTCATATAGGTTTTTCATGTTTTTAAATGGGTAAACAGAGAAAACATGGTTCTATGACTGTCTAACAATCAACCTCTGGGTAGTACATGCAACTTATACAAATCATATTTAATGCAAAATAATATAAAATGTGCTTACAATTGTTTTGAGTTATACAAGAATACGTATAATCCAAATCAGTGGAAATATTCCCATTCAGCCTGGCATGGGAGACCAAAAGACCTACAGTCTTCTACTTTCTAGCTATGTAACTGTAGACAAACCACATCTCTGAGGCTGAGTTACCTCATCTGCAGTAAGTATTTAACATCTATTCTAACTATCTCTCAGTATAGAAAATTAAAAAACAGGAACAAAAAATTTGCCATTTTAAAATTTAAAATTTTTCTGTACTTAACATCCTATCACTAGAACTCTGATTACAAAACCCACTAAAATAAAAGATTTTAAATTGAGTAATATTGTTGTTTATGAGAAAAGAACTTATAACATGCATGATACCTGTCACAAATATATCCTAAAGCACAAAAGAGCAAAAGTGCCTGCTCACATATAAAGTCCAAATGGTTATAACTTGAACATACTTTAGTACCCAATAAACACTCATAACAATATATTTTTGCATATGCTAAGAAATAAAAATAGTCTAGGGCTAGGCTAACAGCAGACTGAAAAGTAAACAAAGGGGGGAAAACATCTTAGTATACCTTATTTAATGCATTGCTGGCAAAGTGTGCTACCTAATGCTCTGTCATGTACTATGACATGTAGGTGACATTTTTCTTCAGACAGTACAATCAATACATCAGGATAACTGACATCACAGTCAGGGGTACCCTACTATTACAAGTCAGTTACAAGATCTTGTCACAAAGGTGCTTATACTAAGTGACAAGCTGCAACCCAAACAAAAAAGAAATTCATCTACACTTAGATGAAATAAGTACTCTGAAAAATAGACAGTTATACATTTAATAACCACATTTGGAAAACTATCTTTTAGCAAAATCTCAACTTAAAAACTTACCTAGGACTTCCCTGGTGGCGCAGTGGTTAAGAATCTGCCTGCCAATGCAGGAGACATGAGTTCGAACCCTGGTGCAGGAAGATTCCACATGCCGCGGAGCAACTAAGCCGCTGCGCCGCAACTACTGAGCCTGCGCTCTAGAGCCCATGAGCCACAACTACGGAGACTGCGTGCTGCAACTACTGAAGCCCGCGTGCCTAGAGCCTGTGCTCCGCAACAAGAGAAGCCACTGCAGTGATAAGCCCATGCACTGCAATGAAGAGTAGCCCCCTCTCGCTGCAACTAGAGAAAGCCCGCGCACAGCAAGAAAGACACAACACAGCCAAAATTAAAATAAATAAATAAATTAATTTTAAAAAAAACTTACCTAAATTATAATTACTTAAGCCATAAGTATATTTTTTTAAAAAAGGGAAAAAAGAAAAAGAAATGATAAAGCAAATACACAAAAGCACTAACTATGGTTGTCTGGATATTAGGACTGTTAGAAATGTTTTATCTTCTCTCTGTTCTATAGTTCCCACATTTTATTTACTATTCATGCAATATATTATGAAAGAGAATTAGCTTTCTCTAAAATAAAACATTTAATACGTTCATGTTTAACCATGAAATGTTTAAGGAAAAGTTGCATGGCCGATTTACAATACGGAAGTCTGTCACTTAGGCACCTGATTAAAAACCAAAACCAAAAACATAAAACCTAGCAACACTAGTTTCCTATTATGCCTTAGAAAATTTCACTTCTTCTGAATTCATTAATTTTAGATAAAAATTCATTTTGGAACTTTAAAAGTATCAGAGAAATATCTACATATGTGTATAAAAATGAACATTCTAAACAGTGAAAAATATTACAAAGTTAAAAGGTACAGAACAGGGTGGAAAAAGTATTCGCAAGGATGAAAACTATTTGTAACACATATAGCTAACAAAGGATTAACATTAAAAAAAAAAAATTCCAAGAAGTCAATGAGAAAAAGACAAGAAATGACAAGAGAAATATATAGAAAGTAACAGAAAAAAGAAAATAGCCAGATACCAAACTTCAATACAAATAAAGTGAACACATAATTAAGAGATAGTCTCCAAAATATTTTTTTAATTTATTAATATGCAGTGTTGCAGAGTTATCAAGTAGTTTGTACACTGTTGGTAAGAACACAAATAAATACAGTCTTTTTGAAGGGCAATCTGGCAAAGTTTGTTAAAAGTTTAAATGCACTTACCTTTTGATTCATTCTAGGAATCTACCCCACAGAAATTACATGTATATGACATATTTGTTAGCACTATATATAAGCAAAAAACTACAAACAAAAAAAGTAAATACATTATGGTTGAACCACTCTATAGCTAAATACATACCATTAAAAAAATAATAATAAAATATCCATATGTACTCATGAAAAGAATCTCAAGATTAAGAGATGAGTGAGTGAAATAAAGAGATGAGTGAAATAAAGTGAGTTATACGGGAGGAAAATCCCATGGAATTTATCTTATTTATTTACTTATTGCAGGGCAGGGACTGTGCAATTATGCATATGCATATGTGCACACGTGCATGTAAGTAAGAGCCTGACGAAAGGGACTCTTCACTGGTCAAATCTGGACAATCTAAGCATCACAAAGAGTAATGAGGTTGTAGATGATAATGTGTGAGACCACAGTAATACTGAAAAGGATAAAAGGGGAGAAGTTCTCTACAAAATAAATGCTGCCTGATAAATGTAGAAGGAATGATAGAATTAGAAAATCCCCACCCTACTGAGACTGAACCAGGAAGAAATAGAAAATATAAACAGACCAATCACAAGCACTGAAATTGAACTGTGATTAAAAATCTTCCAACAAACAAAAGTGCACAACCAGATGGCTTCACAGGTGAATTCTATCAAACATTTAGAGAAGAGCTAACACCTATCTTTCTCAAACTCTTCCAAAATACAGCGGAGGGAGGAACACTCCTAAGCTCATTCTATGAGGCCACCATCACCCTGATACCAAAACCAGACAAAGATGTCACAAAGAAAACTACAGGCCAGTATCACTGATGAACGTAGATGCAAAAATCCTCAACAAAATACTAGCAAACTGAAACCAACAGCACATTAAAAGGATCATACAGCATGGTCAAGTGGGGTTTATTCCAGGAATGCAAGGATTCCTCAATATACACAAATCAATCAATGAGATACACCATATTAACAAATTGAAGGAGAAAAACCATATGATCATCTCAATAGATGCA
Organism: Delphinapterus leucas; assembly: GCF_059928025.1. NCBI lineage: Eukaryota > Metazoa > Chordata > Mammalia > Artiodactyla > Monodontidae > Delphinapterus > Delphinapterus leucas. The sequence continues at coordinate 63,963,795 of NC_143137.1, read as the reverse complement.
GAAAAAGTTTTAGACAAAATTCAACACCCATTTATGATAAAAACCCTCCAGAAAGTAGGCACAGAGGGAACTTACCCCACATAATAAAGGCCATATATGATAAACCCACAGCCAATATCATCCTCAATGGTGAAAACTGAAACCATTTCCACTAACATCAGGAACAAGACAAGGCTGCCCACTCTCACCACTATTATTCAACATAGTTTTGGAACTTTTAGCCACAGCAATCAGAGAAGAAAAAGAAATAAAAGGAATCCAAATTGGAAAAGAAGAAGTAAAGCTGTCACTGTTTGCAGATGACATGATACTACACATAGAGAATCCTAAAGATGCTACCAGAAAACTACTAGAGCTAATCAATGAATTTGGTAAAGTAGCAGGATACAAAATTAATGCACAGAAATCTCTCGCATTCCTATACACTAATGATGAAAAATCTGAAAGAGAAATTAAGAAAACACTCCCATTTACCATTGCAACAAAAAGAATAAAATATCTAGGAATAAACCTACCTAAGGAGACAAAAGACCTGTATGCAGAAAACTAGAAGACACTGATGAAAGAAATTAAAGATGATACAAACAGATGGAGAGATATACCATGTTCTTGGATTGGAAGAATCAACATTGTGAAAATGACTATACTACCCAAAGCAATCTACAGATTCAATGCAGTCCCTATCAAACTACCAATGGCATTTTTCACAGAACTAGAACAAAAACTTTCACAATTTGTATAGAAACACAAAAGACCCCGAATAGCCAAAGCAATCTTGAGAACGAAAAACAGTGCTGGAGGAATCAGGCTCCCTGACTTCAGACTAGACTACAAAGCTACAGTAATCAAGACAGTATGGTACTGGCACAAAAACAGAAATCTAGATCAATGGAACAGGATAGAAAGCCCAGAGACAAACCCAAGCACATATGGTCACCTTATTTTTGATAAAGGAGGCAAGAATATACAATGGAGAAAAGACAGCCTCTTCAATAAATGCTGCTGGGAAAACTGGATAGCTACATGTAAAAGAATGAAATTTGAACACTCCCTAACACCATACACAAGATTAAAAGCTAAAAGGGAGTAAGACCATGGTCCACCTAGAAAAAAGATAAAAAACAAAAAAATCTACGTTATTTGGACCAGGTCACACATCATTACATATTTTTTCAACCCAGGTTCCAATTAATATGGGGTGGCAACAGTGCATAACAGTGTCAGTAAGACTTGACCCAAAACATCTCCAGGATATATATATGCTGATCAGGCTGCACATTACTGTACTGAGGATTATTGTTACTTTTCCTCAAAAGAGAAATTCAACCATGTAACCAAAGATTATTAAGCAGGGTTTGATGTGTTTTTTTTTTTCTTTTTCTATTGAGTAGACAAGACTGCTACAAAGCTAGTGGAAGATGAAAAAGTCTTCACAGATCTACTAATCAACACAATTTCTTAGTGATGCTATCCAAATGCGACCAAAAAAACTTAAATGGAAAAGTCGGGAGTATATCCATATTAAAACAACCCCTTCTCAAACGAACAGTGATATTTGGCAAGGAATCTTTTGCACTAGTAGATAAAAATGACCTACAGGAAATTACATTAGAAAGGATCCCAAATACCGTATTTGGTATGTTTACTAACAAACAGGGAATAACAATTTTATTAGAACACTATATTAATCATAACTTTAATTCATTAGGTTTATAAAAATATACATTGATGTTTAATAACACTTCTCCCTTAAACCAAAACAGATCATTTAAAATCTCCAAAACTAGGAATCTTTCAAGATATTAGCTCTAATACTACTACTAAGAAAAGAAAGAAAAGCTACTAAGAAAATGAGAAAGAGAATTATATAATCACAAAAATTAATGAGAGAAAGGGAAAATTATACTAAAGGAAGAAAGTAGTAACAATAAAATAAAAAACTCAAGATTTATTTTTTACTTTGATTTACAATTTGCATCTTTAACTTTGAACGTATCTGAAGTTCACAGAATTAACAATACTCCCAACAAAGCAATTATACTACAACATATTCAGTTTCTGAATAGAGAAACTACTCAGTTTCTCTATTTATTGTTTTCCCTATTTATTTTTTCCACATATTAGCTTGCTCCCAAAAAGCCTACAAAGCATCACACTCAGGAGTATTAATTTCCCTTTCCGTGTCTTCCCTTCTTCCTTCTCTCATAATAAAAATAGTTCCCCTATTCTAATGAGTTAGTCTTGGGAGAAAAATGAGCAATCATTAGCAAATGCTCAAGTGCCATCAGAGCCATTTAAATGAATAACACAAGAAAAAATGCTACATGACTTTATAGACACAACTTGCTTTTGACCTAAATGAAATTACCACTCAGTTTGATAATCTTCTTTGTCTGCCTTCACTCAGAGAGATTTTTTGGCTGTTTCTAAAAAATCAAAGCTTCCTTAGAAAGAAAGTAGATTTGCCATTATTGAGACTATTCATCTGAAGCACAAGTATCATTATGAACTTTTAATAGCTCTAGACACATCAGGAGAACTAATGGGGTGTCCTTCCAGAAATCTACATTCATTTAAACAAGAATCTATTGGGAAAGAACTCATACCAAGAATCGAAGAGGTACAAGACTAAATCAAAGACGAAGACAATGTTGGTGAGGATACAGAGAAAAGGGAACCCTCGTACACTGTTGGTGGGATTGTAAATTGGTGCAGCCACTATGAAAAACAGTATGGACGTTCCTTAAAAAACTAAAAATAGAACTACCATATGAACCAGCAATTCCACTGCTGGGTATATATGCAAAGAAAACAGAAACACTAATTCGAAAAGATACATGCACCCAAATGTTCACAGCACCATTATTTACAACAGCCAAGATATGGAAGCAACCTTAGTGTACATCAACAAATGAATGGATAAAGAAGATCTGGTATACACAATTGAATATTACTCAGCCATTAAAAAGAATGAAATTCTGCCATTTGCAACAATGTGGATGGACCTAGAGAGTAAATATTATGCTTAGGCGAATAAGTCAGCCAGAAAAGGACAAATACCTATGTTATCACTTATATGTGGAATCTAAAAAAATAAAACAGCAAATATATGGAACAAAACAGAAACAGACTCAATATATAGAAAACAAACTAGCAGTTACCAGTGGGGAGAGGGAAGGGAGGAGGGGCAAGATAAGGGTAGGAGATTAAGAGATACAAACTACTATGTATGAAATAAATAAGTAACAAGGATACATTGTACAGCACATGGAAATACAGCCATTATTTTGTAATAACTTTAAATGGAGTAAAATCTATAAAAATACTGAATCACTACTTCATACATCTTAATATAATATTATAAATCCACCATACTTCAATAAATAAATAAATAAGACAAGAGGTCAGAGGGGAGGGTTCATTCTGATTTGTACATGGTACTAGTCCCCAGGAGACTCAGGCCTGAGTCCAAAATGAAGGACCTATAGTACAATAAAACAGTTGCTTTACTATCATAGCTGTGGGACATTGAGACCGCATGGCTGTAGGAGCCTGCCTACCAGCAGCAAGACACATCACCCTCAAAGTAGATGAGGAACTATACAGTCAAATACTTCTAAAGACCAGGCAACTATCAAAAATGAGCAAGGGATTTGAGAGAAGACAGTGGTAAACTGAAGATTGTAACTTCACCAGCAGGAGGCAGCCCTATTCAGCTCCAGAGGATTGTTTCCATAAGAGAGTGAAAACCTACTGCTGTCAGAACTTCAAGAGAACGAATTCCAGAAAGTGCAAAATAAAATCTCCCAGTTTTTAAATGTTAGCAATCAATTCAATTTCTTAAAACCATTGTGCTAGCCTTAAAAATCACATCCATGGTCAAACCTATGAAGTAGAGATAGTGCCCTCACCATGATGAAAAGTCAACAACACTAATAGTACTGGTCATGCCTGCGTCACACATCAGCAATGACAGTCATGAATACAAGCAATGGTAACATACTTGTGACCATCAGTGGTGATCAATACAACAATGGCAGCACAGCTGCTGCTTTTGATGTTCAACTATTCTGCAACTCCTCCAAGAAATCTGAACCACTCCTGGAGGGAAAAAAAAAATGCATACATACAACCATGTTGACTGGTCTCAATTTATATTCATTACTAATCTAAAGTGGTTGCTTATTGCTATCTGGTAATGATATATACACATAATATATACATGTGAATACATGCATGTATGTATACACACACACACAATATTAAGTATTGTGTTATTCCCCCAAATAACTATTTTACACCTACCTCTCACTCCTCAAATCTCCAACACTCTGCTAATGACTGCTTCCTATTTCACTGAAAAGATAAGAAGCATTCAAAAAATAATTTCCACATGCTCTGACCACCACATCTAACATCCTACCTACATCTGTATCCATATATTTTCTTTTCCCTCCAGTTACTATGGCTACCTTTATCTATTAAATCTCTCCACTTGGTACTGGATCCCATCCTCTCTAGCCTTGTACTCAAAGCCCTTGCTCCACCAACTGTTCCCCTTTCTCTCCTTACATCATCAATTGTCAACTTTCTCTTTCCGCTGGTCACTTCCATCAGCACACTAACATGCCAGGTAATCTGCATCTGTGGTAGGCAGCCTCTAAGATGGCCCACAGTATTAACATTCTTGGAATGTCCCCTCCTACATTTGACTATCGTTGTTCTGTGTGAACAACAGAATATGGCAGAAATGATAGTACATAGTCTGTTAACTAATTTTGTATCTTTCCCCTTGCTTTTATGTATTTTACATTTATTTAATAAATCATGTGATATAAACATTTTGTCCATAACCCTTTTTTTCCCATGACCTTTGGGATGGCTTGCCTGCTAGTGTACTGGGCGTCTACAGTTGCATTAGAGTAATTTCCCACAAGACAGGTTTCCATCTTACTCTAAAAACAGTATTTGAGAGCTACCTTCTCTTTTGAAACATCTTCCTTACTTAACCTCCAGGTCACTACTTAAGGTTCTTCTCCTATCTCACTGGCAATGTGTTCCCCACCTCCTCTGACGTGCTAGGACCACTTTACTACTCCCTGTGAGCACATCCAGGCTCACAGTTTTAAATAACATCTGCAGACTGATGAGTCCCAAATTTACCTCGCCAGCCCCTATATGTTACCTAAACTCTAAAAATTTAAAACCAAACTTTTACTCTCCACCTCAAAACTTATTCGTCTCTTGGATCATTGCTATGGTCTCCTAAATGGTCTCCCCGATTCCCACTTTGGACCCACTTCAGTCTACTCTCAACCCAGCAGTCAGAGTGATCCTTCCAAAACATAAATCAAATCATATTAATCCTCTGCTCAAAACTCATGTCGGTCTTCCCAGATCCATCACAGTAAAATCTGAAACCTATGACTTTCAAGGCCTCATCTGGCTTGCCCCCAGCTCTGCCTCTACCACTAATCAGCTCACTCACTCAGTTCTAGCCACACTAACCTTCATGTCATTATACAAACACCCCGAACACGTTTCCACTTCAACATCTTTACTCACTACTCACTCATTCTGGAGTGCTCTTTCCCCAAATATTCACATGGTTTGCTCACTCACATCCTTCAGGTCACTGCCCAAATATCACCAGTAACAGAGAGGATTTCCTGTGTAAGCTTTTATAAATACAAACTTCCACCTACCCACTCAACCACCCCCATTCGTAGCACTCCCAATATTCCTTTTCCTTATTTATTTTTCTCCATAGTCCAGACCACCACCTGATACATACTTATTGTTTTATGTTTTCATTCCTGTCTCTCTTACTATACTTTAAGCTCCATGAGGTCAGCAATGTCTATATTGTTTATTTTACATGCCTAAAACCAACAGAATGCCTAGCACACAGAAGGTACTAAACAAATATTACTGAAAAAAATAAATGAATGAATAACAGTAATAGGAGACATTCCCACAGTGAGTCTTAGCAGCAAGGGAGGGGAGCTTCACATGAAGGCAAGAGGACTGGTTAAAGAAGCACAGGTCCCACAGGTCTCAAGTCCAGCAGACACCCAGAACTATTTGGGAGAAGGACTATAATACCAGAAAGACCAGTAAGAAAAGGCCATAGAAACACTGTTTTGCAGTAGGCATGGCCCTGATAAGAAAAAATTAACTCATAGGAAAAAAGAATAACTTTACCACGGAGAAACCTGGAAGACACCCTCTCAACCAAGTGATCAAAATAACATCACCAGTAACTGGACAAACAAACATACATGCATTGACAGCACAACATAACTTCTATGGCACCCCTGCCAAAAGCACATAACCTGAACCTAATCATGAGAAAACGTAAGAAAACCCCAATATTGAGGACATTCTATAAAAGAACTGGCCTGTATTCTTTAAAAATGCCAATGGCATGAAACACAAAAAGACTCAAAATATGTTCTAGATTAAAGGAAACTACACAGACATGACAACTGAATGCAATTCATAATCCTGGATTTTATTTTGCTAGAATCAACATTATTGGGATGATTGGCAAAATGTGAATATAATCGGTAGATTACAGTATTCTATCAATGCTGATTTCCTGACTTTGATAATTATGTGACTGTGTAAAAGAATGCCCTTGTTCTTTGTTCTTAAGAAATATACATTGAGGTATTAGGGGTAGAGCTGAACATTTTGTCTACAATTTACCCTCAGAGAGGTGAGGAAAAAATTATTATGAGAGAAGATAAAACAAATATGGCAAAATGTCACCATCTTGGAAATCTGAGTGACAAGTATATGGAAATTCTATTACTCTTATAACTTTTCTATAAGTCAGAAATTATGTCAAAATAAAAAATTTTAAACAAAGTACAACAAAATGTTACATAAAAAAAGGTTCAAAATTCATAATCAGGAAAAATATTTTCAACATATTATACGTAATATGTAATTACACATTACATATAAAAATATGTTCAACGTATTTCAAAATATTCAGATTTTAAAAGATGAACTCTACAAATTCTCCTTTCAAGTTCAAAATTTAAAAGTGTAACTGTTAAAGAAGAAACTATAATACCAGTAGACTTCAACAATTACTTTTTAAATAATACATTCTACTAGACTAACATACTAGACGTTTTCCTATATCTAAATTTCAGTTAAAAACTTGAAATAATGCCATGATGGAAAATATTATAACAATGACCTTCAAAGAAATACTGATTTCCATACAGTAATAATCTATTTTAATTTTTTTAAACACATTTTAAGTGAACGTAATCTGAAAAATAACACCCATTATACTTTGAAAATTCAGTATGTCTTAGTTCAAATATCATAAAATACTACAGGAAAACCTTAGTATAGTACATATGTAAAGTAGCTGATATTACTTATATAAATGCAGTATCAACCAGCCATTTCTAAAAGGAAACAAAACAAAGCAAAATTACCTTCATGGACTGTAATGCCACAATTGTCACACTGAATTATTTCATCAGCATCCTCACTATTATCTCCAAGACAAACACAGCAAATCAGAATATGGTCCATTTTTTGAGAACTCCAGTTTTGACTCTTCTCAAGAATCAGCGAGTCCTAATATTAAAATATCAGAAAATCACATATTTAAAAGGTGATTTTAATAAATAAAATTCGCACCTTAAATCATTTTACGCATTTCCAAAATTATGCTGCATACTCCATTATTTTAGTAATTTCAAAGTATGCTATGTTTGAGAAGTGAACCTCTTTGTCAAAGGACCCTCTAAGCACCCTCTCTCTAATTTTTCACTTCTCTGCAAGTCCCATATTCTCTCTCCTCTAGGAAATATAAAACCAAGCTTATAACCAACAACCCTTCATCTGCTTTGCCATTCTGGATATAGTCTGACCCCTGAAACTACAAGAAAGGAAAAATTAACCCATAAGTAATTACTAACCCTATATATGGGTTTTAAAACTATAAGACATGTTTCCTACACTTAGGAAGCTTATAATCTTATCTTGGGGAGACAAGACACACACATATTAAACAATTAAAAAAAATCAAGATAACGTATAAGCAAATATGTATGTGATGGCATATTACAGACTACACTCCTTTAGTGCTGGGGAATCCAGAATTTCCAGGGTCATCAAGCCACTGAATGACAGATCCATGAAAGCCTGCATAGGAAATCTGTGTATACAGGTACAGAAAACCATCTAAAAAAGAATCCAGATTGACTGATTGCTAGAAGAGTCAGAGTACTCTATTAGGTTTATGTCAAGAAATATCTAGTGAAAACTGGTAATAAAGATACCTAGTTAATTGTAATATAAAAGGAGAAAGGAAGATGTATTAATGAATATAAAAAAATAAAGGGAAGAGTGTGCTCCATTTAATTTAAACCTTCGGCATTATAAATTTAAACTTTAAATGACAAATTAACATGATGATGATTCTTGTCATATTTAACACACTGGGCTCAGCATTACATATAATAAAAGATGGCACTTGAGTCTATATATTTTCATTTAAGAACCTAACCATATTCAGAAACAAAATAAATTAGTTCCATATCACACATTAACTATATTGTTTCATATTAACATTTTTATATTTCTATATTCTTTTAAACTGACCAATATCCAAACGTAACCTTTAGAGTCATTTCAATAGCAATTTGTAAATAACATTTGAAAGACATATGACTGTCAAAATAACATTCTTTCAATATATTTTCTGTGTAATAAATCTAAACTTGCAGCTAATGTAAAAAACAAATCAAAAAAGAATGCAAAAGTTAACAAGGAGGCATCATTTCTCTTGAGAATTCTAGTACTTTAAAATTTTGTATTTTGCTCCTTTTTGTTATAAAACCAAAGTATCAATAGTTTGGGGCTTTGGATGTGGCTAGCAAATAAAGATTAAAACTTCCTAAAAAGAAAACCCATGTTTTAAAGTACTTTAGTACAGTGAGCAAAACAAAAATCTGCCCAGATTTTCATCCCATTAGCAATGCTTCAAATGTAACAGCATTTGCCTTAAAATCAAATGTTCTTGGGTTCCATTCTCAGCTCTCACTCAATAGCTATTGAACCTCGAAGCTGTAGTTTTCTCATCTGTAAAATGGGATGATAAAAATAATACCTACCTCATCAGGTTGTTGTGAGACTTAACAAGATAATGTATGGCAAGAATGTTCCTGAGACATACTAGGTACTCAATAAATGTTCATTCCCATTCTCCTTTCCTCTGTACTTCTTTGTAGGTGGTCCAAAAAGAGAAACATGAGCTGACCATTTATTACACTGGGGAATCTTCCTTGGAACCCCAAAAGAAAGGTTATAAGCCTCAATGAACACTGGTACTTTAAATATTTTCCCATGGTAAGTTGAAAAATTTTTTTTCTTAAAGTACCACATCTAGGTTAAAAAAAAATCACAGACCAGAAAAAGATCTAGCAAACAACCAGAGTTTGATGACTGAGAGGCTACTCATGTTTATGGGCTCTGCCAATATTTCCCTGGTGGAACTACAACTAATCAGCCCTTGAAAAAAAAGGTTTACCCATGTGGGAAACAAGTAAATGTCTATGGATCAGAAAAACTGGCATCAACAGACAGTTCTATTATTTTCCTATTTGGCCATTTTGTTCAGAAAAACAGTAAATGTCTAAATTATCTCTATTCCATTTTCTCTCTACACATATTATCATTTAGAGGCAGAGAAAACAAAATTAACTGGCAATTTTGACCCTCTGATCTCCATCATTTGAGACTCTTACTAGACATTAAATACAAACAGATAGAATGGGGATAACTTAGAGTCCTACAATATTACCCTAACCAAATGGCTGACAACGTTTCAATGGGAAAATCTAAACAATACATCCTCTTAAAAAGTTATCTAGGTTGTCTTCAATAGATCAAACATGGCTTGAAGCGCACTTCTGATCAGAATACAAAAGTCAATTTAGTATCAATTTTTAATAGCATATTTCTGAAGACATATCATTTTTCAAGTTTCTGGAGAAAATATTTAAGCTGAAGTTTTTACCACAAAATACATCATTTGAAAATATGATTTTTACATAAAAATGGAATTTGGGGAAATGGGTTTTGAATGGCACATCTAGGATATAACTTTAATATTATGGAATAATTAAATGGACTCTAATGGTAACTATTAAGATTAAATGGGGCACTATAGTAATAAATCAATGACTCCTTATTGTAAATTATTTCATTTTTCTCCTTGGGATTTAAAATTTACACCAAAAATGATTCTGCCCAATGTTTTTTATCAGCTCTCAAATATGTTTAGTGTTCATTTATATATGTATTCCACAAAGATTATTATAAATAACATATACAACAGGGTAAATTCTAACTAAGCTGTACGTGTGTTTAATAGGAGGAAATTCCAGCATCCTTCATATAAAACCAGAATTAAAAGAATCCTATTGCTCTGAAAATGAGAAAAAATTATTATACCAAGTTTGACCAATAGTTCTTCCTAGAAGTTTTTAAAGAAGGTTAAATTTTCAAGAATCTCAAGTAATTTTTGTACAATGTTACAAATTGATTTTTTTTTAGGCTTTAGAGCAATTTGTTTTATTTTGAAATGTGTAAAAAGACAAATGATTATTAAGTCAGAAGCCCCCAAAAGAAATGGCTATTTAAAATTTTTGGCAAAACGTTTACATTTTAATTAGCAAAATTCAGATGACAATTGTTATTTCTTCACATGGCAAGACATCTAATCTATTTAACATTATGAAAAAGAAACCCAAAAAGCTTCCACCTGAAAATGTATACTGAGATGATTTTCTATCATATACTAATTCTCATTCAAAGCTCTAGTTTCAAAGTCCAGAAAATGGGAACCATTATCTGAAAATACTATACAGCCCTCCCCAAAAAATTTATTTCAGAAAACTAAAGGCAAGATAACCTTGGTGAATCTCAAAAACTTCAAGATAAAAGTTTGAAAAAGACATGTAACCATATTCCAACGGGATTGTTTCAGATAGCACTAAAATGCCGTAATGCCACTTACAAAGGTATATGCCCATGTGAAGAAAATGCAGGCTATCAAATGCCCAAATCTAGAACAGTAGTTCCCAAAGCGTGGTCTGGGGAACTCTCTTCCAGGGGATCCAAAAGGTAAATACTAAGGATATTTGCCTTTTCACTCTCTCTCATGGTGTAACACTGGTGAAGATTTCCAGAAGTTACATGACACGGGACGGTGTCATCAATCTAATAACTTTTGTGTTTCTATACATCTCAGTTTTTTAAATTTCTGAGTTTTAACTGGAAATGGCAAATATCAAAAGATATAACCTATATGAATAATAATCGGGGTCCTCAATTTTTAAGACTATAAAGGTGTCCTGAACCAAATAGTTTGAGAACCACTGCTCTAGAGCATTTCAAGGCCTGCAGCATAGGCATGGTAAGACCATTAAGAGCCAATAATTATAAAAGGCCTCCAGTCAAAAAAAAAAATGTCAAATTCCCCTAAGAAATTTCAAAATTATGAAAGTTCCTGGGCATCATTTACATGATACCCAACACCATATCCCTACAAAAGCACCTGACATAGCACCCAAGAAAAAATTTCCTGCTTATAGACTAAATACAATTCTATTATGTATTCTAAAACCACATTTTCAGCTATCTCTATTACAAAGTAGTATTTGAAAACAAAGTAAAAGCATAGAAAAATAAAACTTCAAATATAATCAAATATATACATATTAACTAATGAACACTTGGCAAGGTATCACTACCTAAAATAACCAGGAAGATTAAAATACAAACATTGGCCAGAAGACAACAAGGATTACCTTTAGTCATCTTTTTTACAAAATCAAGATTATAAGAACAGGAAATTTAGAAATATAAAATAATTTTGATTAGTTCTTTCTTAAAATTTAATATCTAATTTAAATGACATTTATATAGGACTAGAATCATCAAAAATTATTGAAGAGTTTGAATAACAATCTTGGAAAAAACAAGTTATCAAGCTTTCAGGTAGAATATTATTGAGGGAAAATTAACCTTATATAAATTCTTCTACATTTCTGCATAGGGTAGAGCAAAAGGAAAATTAACATAAATTAACACAAAAGGAATTAATTTAGTTACTATAAGAAGGATCTTCTTGACAACTGTATCAAGGCACTTATCCAAGAAATGCCCTGGAATCTCATTCCTTTCGGACTATTAACCTAAATAAATAAAGTCCCATTATTTACTAAAATCTCTTCTGTTTAGTAGGAAAAAAACTAAACAGCACATGTGGCCTTTAAATGCATCATAAAGAAGAGTCTACAATCTCTTAAGCAATTTGTTATGTATTACAGATTATTAACAAATGGATAATTTGTATACATTTTACATGGCAAATTTCTAGACATATGCAGGTGTTCCCCCACACCTTAGCATAAATCTAATCCATACTGCCTCTATCCTAGCCAGCCTCCTTTTATGAATGTCAGGCTAATAAAAATGAAGAACGTGATACTGCAGAAGGTAAACTTAGTCAGTAGATACAGGTTAGTATTAAGTGCTATAAAATAAACTGGATACATGTTTAAATCAAGTATGAACAATTAGATTTTCCATACTTCTGTTTCCTTAAATTGGAAATATGGAACTGTCTGTGCTACATCATTATGAATACTATATTCCAAATGACGATTTTCCTTTACCTAAAGATAGGAATTAGGTAAGCACTGGAATCAGGCAATGTTCTTCTTAAGAAAATGGGCAACCTGGAAGTTAACCAATGTTTATAATGTAAAATATAAACTGCTTCTTCTCTACTGACATACAACACCTCTTAATCTGCTACATATTATTTTGGTAAAACACCAAATTTTTTAATGAAACTTAAAATAGAAAATCACTGCTATGTAAAATTTGTAAACAGAAGAAATGTAAAAGAATAAAGCATAGAAGGAAAATCTTTCTACCAATTTAACCTATTTCAATAATATGAAAAAACAAAAAAGTGCTTGTTAAAGAAGTGAATTTTTAAGACTATAAACACATTAATGGCATGACAGACTTATTATAGTTCTACATGTGATGTAACAGGTACATCTACATGTAAGACGACAACTCAATCTTTCTTTTGAAGAAAAACATATACATAAACACACAGACAAAGAGACACAAATGTGTTTGACTGAAGAGTCTTGAATGTTGCATCTTGGGCCCAATGGATAAACCTAACTTTCAGTAGTAGAACTTCAAGTGGAAGAACTGAGTCATTACTGTAGTTTTATGATAGTAATGTTTGTTTTAGGATAAGAAATGTTTGTTTGTTTTCATTTCTTTGTAGAGAGAACTTATTCACTAAAAATATGTAAATATATAGTTTGTATTTACTCCCATACATCTAAAGCAAAGATCTGGTGACTATTCAGATGGGTGCTACAACTGAAAAAGGAATTAACCTTTAAAATGAATCTCTAAAAGCCTGAGACCATCATTAAGTTGTTTGTTGCCCTGCTCAAAAGTATTCTAAAAGTCTAAATTTTTATGCGGATATGGATGTAACTAAGTTGAAAGAAAGGTGACCTTTGTTTTCATAATCCACTCAGCACCATTCAGCAGTCCTATGAACAATGGAGTGAGAGGACAGAAAAGGGAAAGGAAAACTCTACTATTTCCCAAGGGTATGGATATAGAAATATTTCTCTAAGAATAGAGACTGAGCTCCTTGAGGACGGTGATTGTGAGCTCCTTGAGGACGGTGACAAACAGGAGATACTCAATAAAGGCGGGCTGACCAAATGAATAAATGTTACATTTAGGGTGCTCACTCACTACCACAGCTGTCTATAACAGGATTTCAAGGAAGCCACTTAATATAACGGGTAGAATGGTTTAGAGAAGAATTCCCTTTTCCCCAGACAGACAGATATCATAAAAATTGGGTTGATCTACCTCATTACTCTTGCTCTGAGATAGTGTCAGGCTATCATTGGTCAGTTCCTCATCATCAGCACTGTTTCTGCTAAGAACTTTACTCTTCTTCTTCTTGCAACCCCCTTCACTGGCAGGGCTGCTATGATCTTCATCATTGCCTTCATCATTCTCATCCTCATCACTCCCACTTCCCTCATCTTCATCATCCTCATTGTCTCCATCACTTCCTTCCTTCTGAGATGCAGATCTTCCCTTTCTTTTTACTACAGTGGGTCGCCAATCATTGTCATCTTCACTATCATAGTCATCCATGTCATTCAGCTCTTCCATGGATACAAAATCCAAAAGTGGTCGGTTGCGACGAAGGTTCCACTTTTTTGGCTCACTGACTTGCTCCTCTGTAGTTGTTGTCGTGGGGACTGAAGGAGATGTATTAGCAGCAGGAGGACTTGTGGCTGGTGTGGTGGAAGCAGCAGAAGCAGCCACATTATCAGATGTTGTTGCTTTTTCTTTATCCTTCTCTCTCTCCTTCTCTTTATCTTTTTCTTTCTCCTTCTCTTTTTCCTTTTTCTTTCTAGGTCTCTCTCCATTCTCTTCTTCCTCCTTCTTTTCCACTTTAATTAACTGTTTTTCTGATGATAGTATTTCTTCCTCTGCAGAATTTTTAAGTTGTTCTTCTTTTACTTTAATATCTTCATTCAGTTCTTCCTCTAAAATATTTTCTTCAGAATCACTACAGGAACCTTCTCCACTGTCCTTTGAGGGATCTTCACTTCCATTACCACTCCCTTCAGAATCTGTTGAAAATATGAGAAAAAAAAAAACCACACATATGTATATACATACACACACACACACACAACGCTGACACAAATGAAACCACCAAAATTTGTGAATAACTTGCAAAACAATATAAACAAATTTAAGTCAAAGAATGGTAGACGTTCCCAACCTGATTAAATAATAAATCAATGAAGCTGGAATAATGGTTCTAGTTCAATATAGCACTAATGAAGATGAATATATGTAACTCTAAATTAAAATATGCTTTAAAACGAGGACCACTATTTTGTGTCATACATCTCACGCTATAATTGGTACCCTAGAGGCAATTTTTTTCAAAAAGTAAATGTGCTTCTTTTTAAATTGAGCACTTGATTTTAACTTTATGATAATGTAATACATACCAAATTGTTCTTCTCTTACATCTTTCTTTCATAAATTATATGGACTTACATGCATTGAGTCACATTCAGAACAAGAAAAATATGACCCAAAAACTTTGTTCCATTTATCTCACTCTTTACCCAGCAAAAATGAACATAGATATTTATGATAGTCAATTTGTACCACATCCCTAATATACCAATCAATTTTAGGATCACCAAATACACAAGTGAAAAACAGACAATAGCAATGGCACAGAAAATGGAAGTTGCAAGATAAGTTATCAATTTTTCTGATTATTAGAATACTGTTCATATCAATAAAAGAGTTACCTAAACTTCCAAAAATTCTAGGCAGTAACTACTACAGACCCTAGAATGAAAGAGATTAATGCATTTTTTTAAAACCTAATCCATCTCGGAAATGAGCAAGCACAGTAGTCACTAAAAAGATAGGTTGAGGACTTTAAAGAGTTCATGCAGGACCATAAGCTTTCTAGCAAGTGCCTTCCATTCCTGTCTAGGGCAGCTCAGGCCCTCTTAGACCAACACTACTCAGTAACATTCTAATCCTCTTTACACATAATCAAATAAATAAAAATCTAAAATATTTGTGGAGAGGGTTATTGGTGGAAGGGGAGCAGGAGGAAGTGGGAAACAAACCAGTCACAGTCAAGTTGTAGCCAACATCAATAGTAAAATCTGTAGGGTGATGAATATTTTGCACCTATAACCAAGATAAGGGTAATAATAAAATGGTGAAAAAAATTCATGTTTCCATACCATTTTAATTTCTGTTAACTCAACCAGTGTTAGCCTCTATAATTACCTGGGTGTTCAAAGTAAAAAAAAGTTGTCTCTAATTAGTATCTGGTTTCTAAAATATCTCAGAAATCCTTTAAAAATGGCTGATGAAAAAAATCCTGCAAGTTAAATCACATAAAAAATAAAGACTAACATTTAGTGGATGTTGATTGAACCTATAAAATCACTGTCAATCTCAAGATTATCATACAGGTGCCTATATCTTATTCAGGACTGTTGTGACAAAACACTCTCATCCTGAACAATCTTGTAAAGGACACAAGAGCAATATCATGTAGGCCAACAATCCCTTATCTGAATTTTGGAGCCACACATGTTACAGAATTTAGATTTTTTTCAGATTTTAGAAAGGTGGCATTGTGTATGCACAATATATTACACTAACACCTCCAGTGAGGTCTATGGTACTGTACTGTAATCAAATACGTTACATCTGCAGTGAAAAGTATGAATATTTACAAGTATGATAAGTAAATGCTACAAATAAACTCCTATCAGTTCCAGTCAGGTTTTACCATCAAATAAATTCATGCCAAACTTAGGAAACATCTTTGGATTTGTGAGCTTCTTAAATTTCCAAAAGAGCGTGGACCCAATGTCACTTACAAATAGGGGACTTATTTTCAGTGCAACAGCTCTACAAATCATTAGGAAAAGAAGTGATTTTTTTATACCACTCACAACAATTAAATCCAACCTACCAAGAAAAATACCCCTGGTAAAAAATAATAGTTCCTAGATATTTTTAGATAAGGATATAATAATAAGCAGAATTGACCAAACGCTTCTAAGGCAAAGATAGATCCTTGTGCACACTGACTAAAGCAAGCAATGCTATAATTAACAGCCCTGGGAAATGGAGAAAAGGAACTTTTCCTCTGGATTAACCTTGTAGAATTTTTTCTTAAGTAACTAAAAAGTACTCCTAATAGTTTTCACCAATAAAAACATAACAGTAGATATAAAAGAACGATCAAGTGGGGCACAAACGTGGGCTCCTGATCAAAACTGAGACCAATCCAACTTTGCTATTACTTGTAAATTTTACAGAATGTCAAGAATTTCTGCAATTTTGTTTTGGTTGTTGTTGCCAATGCCAATCGATTATTTTTAAAAGTACAGGGAAATTGATACTCTTTGATTCTGATTTTGTTTTGTTATCATGCCTAAATACAAAGCAGAATTTTAAAAAGATTTAAATGCTTTATATTTGTTAACATTATTAGAAGAATGTGAGATTTTTCCACGAATTAAATCCTAGTAGCTTACCCAACCCTTCATTCTCCAAATATATCACATTATCCATACTCCAACTGCTGGGATCAGGAATATATCAAATTTTATCTTTCTTTGATTTCTGAAAAATAACTTCTTCAACTGATTAGTCATAAGTTCTTTTTGGTACATACACACTTGAGGGATGCAGATAAACAATATTTAGTTATGGCACTACTTAGTAATAATGACAATGAGAAAATCACTGTCCCTGGCTGTCTATAATTCTATTTTTGTAGGCTGTAATGAAAAAGTTCCCATTCCTACCAATTCAAACAACGTTTCAAATCCATCACTCTTACAACCTTAAATAAAAGAAAAAAGTAATAACAGACTAGAGAAATAAACCAGATATTTCAAATACAGCTATTTTAGGCATAAGAACAGAGTTAATTCTAAGTCTACAATAAAAATGTTTACATTAGAAGAAAAATCTTTAAAATGGAAATCCCTACCTCCTATTCAGTTAAATAAAAGGTAACCTTTCTCAAACACAATATATCAGGGCTTCCCTGATGGCGCAGTGGTTGAGAGTCCGCCTGCCGAGGCCACAACAGTGAGAGGCCCGCATACCGCAAAAGAAAAAAATAAAAACAAAAAAACACAATATATCAAAACCTCTCTAAGCAATAGCTATTTCAGCTAACAGACAGTTAAATGTTTTACAGTTACAGAGATTAGAAACCAACCTTCAAGAATCCCTTCACAATATTCAATGCTTAAGTTTCCCCCATGATAAATATTAAATAATAAAATCAATATGATTTAATTCAGAGTTTTATGTTAACTTTGCAATATAAAAAATCATCTTTGTTCATCAACCTTAATTATTTAACTATTCTGTTTATTGATCTGGTGCAACAGTATTTAGGATTATAAATATATATAACAGATAACAGACAGATCACCAGTCTACTATTCAGTTATCATCTTGGAAACATTTTTAACTCATCTAGTATATCTCTTTCTAAAAAGCCAATCAGTGAACACAACTCATCTTCTACTTCTGCCTCCAGTTCCAGCTGTGTCATTTTACATCTTCTTAGAGATCTAGACCAGTGGTTCTCAAGTGGGTACAATTTTTCCCACAGAAAACATCTGGCAATGTCTAGAGACAGTGGTTGCCACAAAAGGGCAGGGTAAGGGTAGGGGTTAGGTACAGTAAGTGCTATAGCATTGAGTAGGTAGAAGACAGGGATGCTGCTAAACATCCTCCAATACAAAAGACAAGCCTTCACAACAAAGATTTAACCAACTCAAAATGCCAATATTGCTGAGATTGAGAAACACTGGTCTAGCATGTAAGACCTCAATTTGACCTCATTCTACTTCCCCAGGCTCATCTCTTCTACTACGCTTTTACTCGAAACCTGATCTCCATGTATAAACGATATTTTCCATCCTCCACATTTTTAACACCTAATGTTTCCCCTACCTAGGTTGCTTCTCTTTCAGTTCCTAGTTCAAGTCTCATCTCCTCAAAGAATCATTGTAAATCCAGTCTCAAGTAGTCCCATCTCCTTTGAAAGACTTGAACTACACAAGTGATTGATCATGCCTTATAACATCTATCTGCTATTTTATTTAATTATTCTAATATTATCATTATTTCTTTGTGAATTCACCATAACATCCAGCAAAGTGCTTTTAAACAAAGCTACAGTTGGTCAATGAACATATCTTGACCCACTTAGCCAAAGGAAGTTAAGCACAAAATACTACCAAGGCAAACTCTCAACCTGACTCTTCCAGTTAAATTGTTTTCTGGCAATTTGGACCAACTAAACTATGGCTCAAGATCTAAAATTAGCCATCTTACTTTGGCTAGGGGGTTGGGAAGACACAGCACTGCTATTTTGTCTTGTTTAATAAAAGTAATATATGCACTTATTTTATAATCATTCATTATGTAGATTACTAAATGTAATCAATCCTATCTTAAATGTCTCCTATCCTATACCCAATCTTAAGTCCAAGTCTCAAATATAACCACTTTAACTAGGCCAAACCATGAAACTGCCAATAATCAACTGTCTTAGACCTATAAAGCTGATAATTTCATATGGTACCAGCTCACTTTTCTACATACAGTTCTTCTGGTGGTTACCACCATAACTCTAATACACTTACACACTGTTTTAGGACTAATTTGAAAATGTATTTATTGACTGTCCTCAATCAAAAATGAGAAATTTAGCCCTACTTTCACATTAAAGATAAAATAAAAGATGATCTATTTTCAGTTCACAATTTTCTAAAGGTAGAACCTGATAATTATTAACTCTTTATAATCACCTGCCAATCTTATTGGCAGGTCATTTTTGAATAATATTTATCTTTCTCTATGTTATCATCTGAGAAGCACAAAAATAATGTCTATCAGCAAGGGTGATAACTTTTCAGAAATGTCTATATTTATTCTTGCTTATTTATTTATTTACTTTTTGACTGCACTCTGTGGCATGTAGGATCTTAGTTCCCCAACCAGGGATGGAACCCACACCCCCTGCACCGGAAGCTCAGAGTCTTAACCACTGGACCACCAGGGAAGTCCCTCTATATTTATTCTTAAAGCCAAACAGAAATATGAAGTTTTGTCGTCAGAATTTCAGAATTCAAAATGAAAATCAGAATAAACTGATGCACAGGATCAGTTAAAACTTGAGGGCCATTAATCTAACCATTTTAACATTAAGTTTGAAGGAAGTCAGTAGTTCATTGAGTTAGTCATGTCTGCAGATTGTTCTGAAAAAAGCTATGATCAGAAAGATTATTATTAGCTATCATTAAAGATGATTATTTAGCTATTATTTCTCCACCTCCAGTTTAATCACCTATTACTAAATAGGGTTGGGATCCCACAACTTCAGCATGTTTGGAAAACAGTGATAAGTCTAATGTCTTATTTCCTGTAAGAGTCCAACTGTCTTACACAGAGACGAGAAAGGATTCAAACAGGAAACACTGGTAATCTAGAGTAAGCCAACATCTCAGCTATGGGAGACAACAATGCACCTTAACCAAGAGTGTAAAATACAACTCAATTTCTACTAATACCTATTTCAAACAAAATCATTCTCTTCTAAACTCTCAGTTATGATAACATATCAAGAACTACACAAATAAATTTGTGACCTTTGGGGCCCAGGAAGTAAATTACAAGTATAGCAGACTAGGTAACAGAAAGTATACATTTTTGAGTGCTTTTAGGAGAGTCAAAAAAAAATTATCAACCTAACAAAACTCATTCTACCACTGTCACAAGTAACAGATAATTCCCATCAACCATGATTAAGCTTTAACAAGGTCAGGAGTTTCTAATTTGCTTGATACCAAAAATTATTTTGAGAAAGTAATTTGTATCATTAGATTGTTTTAACCCTTGTAAAGGGAAGTGATACATGTCAATAAACAAAGAGAAAAATTACATACAAAGTCAGGATTTATTTTCATAAAAATAATTATGGAATACTTAAAGAAATTAAGCTTTGGACTTTTTCCCTAATGGTATTCAAATTAAGTCATAACTTCTGAGACCTAACTATTTTTGTCAGTTTACAATCTCAACCATGACAAACCAAAGCTACATTCTAGCCAAGAATATTCTTTTCTGCAAAGGTTTTCACCAAGAGCACTAAAATAGGTTTGAATTTTACTTCCTTTACCTTCCCTTTCTTTCTCTTCTTTGGAAGTACCAAACAACAGTAAACAAAATGGGAGATGAAAGAGCTGAGAAGTAAAGGTTTAAAAAAATTGATCAAGATAAACTTAACTTTTGATTGCTGGAAGTAACCTCAATTAGTCACCTTGATACAGTAAGTAAGTAGTTTCAATTTAAGATTACACCTATCTACTTTAGGATCTAAGCAATAAAAAGATTCTAAATGTTGGGAGTCAAAAGAATTGGATTAGATCCATTTAGGCCTAAGTGGCCTCATGCAAATTCCTTAAACTCAGTGCCCCTGTTATCTGGCAAATAATATCTCCTACACAGAGTTACTGTAAAAATTAAATGAGATTGTGGAAACAAAAAGTTCTTGGTAAATCACAATGCAAATTCTGCTTGCTGATGCCATTAAAAGTAAAATAGTAACAAAACACAACCAAATTTCATCCCTTCCTACCATACCGAACAGGAAAAAAAAAAAAAAAAGGAAGAAAGAAAAGAAAAAGAAAAACCAGAGGAAAGGAGAGAGATATGACTAAGCATCAAAAATTCTCTGGTAGCATATTTTAAAACTGTTAAAAAGATAAGACTGAAAGGGCTCTAATTTCTCACTTTATTTAAATTTCTGTCAAAAGGGACAGAATTAAGTAATTTTTATTGTTCATGTATTTGTATTTTTCACATAAAATATTTAAACATAATTTGTATTTCTCAGAGTCCTGCAATGAAAACTTTATATGTATATATGTGTCCATGTGTGTGAGTTACAATGAACAGAAGATAAAAGGAAAACCACACTTTTGTGTTTTTCAATTTTGTACCATGTGAATATACGACTATTTAAAGAAGTTTATTGTTCTTAAAATCACAAAATGTAACAAGCAAGCACGCATACTTTGTACCTCATATTTTTAAAAGGCCCAATCCACAAGATCCAGCACCTACCAAAGTACAACTTTTTTTGGTCAATTCTATTCTGGTAAAGGAGCTAACAGACAAAAAGCAAAACTCCCCTCAAGAGGATGCCAAGTGATCTGAAAAGAGAAGAACTCTGTTCCTGGGCTGTTCATGGCTCATGTTATTCTCAGGATGTCACTCTACTTCAGGATATCTCTAGATTTTTTTCCCCTCTGTCCATAAAATAAGCATGAATATATTTTAAAGTAAAGAACAGAGAAAACACTTTTGCATCTTTGTATCTTTTTGTTTGTTTTTTAATAAGGTATAGTTGATTTACAGTATTTACTGCATCTTTGGAATAAGGCCTTCTCTGATAATTATCTAAGTAAATATCAAAAAAATCAGAAGCAGTGACAGTATCTAGTGATACGATCTTAGGGAAAGGTGGGAAATAAACAGACAAAATAAAGTTTATGTGCTTTAACTTTATATTGGCATTTTAATTAAACAGATTCTTTTTAAGAAAAGTCTGAAAATCAGCTCAACTGCAGAAAGCTGGGAAAAGGGAAGCGAGAAGGAAACATTTACCTGAAGCATCTCCAACTTTAAAATCACTGTCATCTGAACTATCATAATCGAGAGCTTCTAGCAGAGAAGCTGCCAAAGGCTTCACCTGCCGCCTCTTGGAGCTGCGATCCACTGTTAAGAGAAAAACATTACATCGTCATTCATAATCACGCCAAGCACGGGGGAGAGCTGTGGTACTGAGGGAAGGTACAGATGACCTCGTGCAGGTGGTGCAAATCTCTGTCTTAATTCAGTTCTCAGCAAAAGGTGTGGCGGGGGGGTTGGGGTGGGAACACTGGCTGGAGAGGGCCGGGCAGCTCCAGCCCCGAGGTGCAGCAAAGACGAACCCAAGCCGACCAAAATCGAAACTGGCCCTCTTGAACATCTTGCTTCTGAAACTCGCTTGTAATCCCTCACTTAGACATCGTAACAGTCAATAGAAATTGCAAAGCCCAGGGAATATGAGAAGCTATGTTCATTCCCACGGACCGTGGAGGGGGAGCGTCCACGAAGGGTCCAGCTTCCCGCAGGACACTCCCACCCCCGCCCTGCTCCAGCCGGCCCTGACTTCTCGAAGGGCTGAAATGGACCTCTCGCCCCGCGGACGCCTCCGACACACTTACTAAGGAATCCGAGGTGGTCGTTTGGAGTAGACCTAGGGAGAGGCTGCGAGAGCCCAGGCAGCGCCGAGGTCGAGGACTGAGACCAAGGAAACGAGTCCAAAAGATGCTATTAAAAATAGGCGGCGCCGCGGACCAGACCGGGGCGCCCCAGGTGCAGCCCCGCGGTTCCCCTCCCGCCCCCCGGCCCCTGGTCCTCGCAGAACCGACCCCGGCCGCTAGCGCGCCTTCCTTTGGCGCTTCCCCGGCCAAAGGCGCCCTCCGGCCCAGGCAGCGCGGCTAACCCGGCAGCCCTGGGGAGTTAACTTCCCCTGTTAAAACTCTTAGAAAAAAAATAAACGAAAGAAAAACTTTATTGGCCTGCAACAAAAGCAACAAAAGACTCAGAATTTACACAATCCGAGGCCGGTTGCCTAAAACAATAGGGAAAACAACGACCCGGATACAGCTCTGAAGAGAAGGAAGTGAAAACACCAGACAGAGAGCGGCCCTAAGAGCAGCAGGGGCCGAGGGCGCCTGCGCCGGCCTCGCCTCCGCTCTCCCTCAGGGAGGAGGAGCCGAACGGAGCCGGAAGGAACCGAACGGAAGCCGAGAGGGAGCCAAGAGGAGCGGAGCAGTGCGAGGGGGGAGTAGAGAGTTCTAGACTCTCGGCCAATTAAGTCCCTGAGGCCCGGCCCTCAGTCCAAATCCGTGGAAGGCCAATTTTTGTGTGTGACAAGACGGAGCAGGATGTGTGGCCCCATGAATGTGGAATAGTGCCTTGCATACATTTAGATAATTTATTTTATAACGAGAATTTTTAAATCCGTAAAAATATAAGGAGAGTATGTACAATCGGATGTCAGGCCTTCAACAGTTTCAAACGCCACGTTTATTCACATACAGGTTAATTATTTTTAAAAACAATATTAAAATGTTAGAATCTGAGCAGTATTAATACTTTCTAAATGTTTATATATCAAGGATAGAGGAAGATTTGAATGAAGCCGATTCAATTGATTCATTTATTCCCCAGATATACACTGAGTGGTAATGTTTGTAACATGGGGAAATACTGTGTCACGAAGGACTGTAAATGAAATATATAGGAATCAAATCATACATTGCAGTAATGGCGCTTATTCTTTAAAGAAAACGTGTTGAATTCTTTTGTAAACTGGAATTAAATTTTATAACATTAAATCTGAAAAATTAGTAAATACCTTTATAGTACAAGTCATGGGATGATTACATACAGGCTGAACCTTCAGCAAGAAGGTTGTTATCTTTTCCCTGCCAGAGCTTAAGGTACAGTTGAGGATACAAAGAAGTCAGTGAGCAATTGCTATCTATTGTGAAAAGGACTGCCAGAGAAAAACTACACATGCTAAGTCTTCCTGGAGAAAGTTATATTTAGATCCAGACATAGTGTCTGAACCAGCTGGAGAAGGGAGAAAAAGAGACAGAGGTTCCAGACCAAAGAAAGGACATGTGCAAATGACCAGGACGAAGAGAGTATGATTAGTCAGATTCCCTGAAAGCTGGACTACCTCTAATGCCTCAGGATATTCCACCACAATAGTAGTTACTGCAACCTCATATTTCTGTGTTCCTAATCACTGCTAAAAATGCAGTCTCTCTGACCCTCCAATCTCTGAAACTTTAGTTCCCTGACCCAAACTACCACTGCTATGTACCCGCTCAAATCTTTCTATCACGCTGAGGAAACTTCCATTCCAAAATTTTAAAACCTTAGTAAATCCTTTTCCCTTTCAATGATCGTTCTTGTACCTCCTTGTATAAAGTGGAAAGTTACCCTGCAGCCCCCTCAGATGGAAGCCACTCATTTTCTCAACATCCAAATGTGGCATCTGGTCCTTAATGTTCCCCACTGCCTTTCAGATCTGTTATTTCTCCAGTCAAAAGCCTAGCGACTTAAATATTTAAACAACTCCACTCCAGGAACTTCAAACATTAACTTCAAACATTAACCATACTATGGATTATTTAATCCCTGAAATTATGAAACCAAACATTCCTCTCTCTGACAACCTCCTACATTCATTGGGAGGAATTATTCTGAATTATTTTAAAAGGGAAAAGAGATTTCTAAAGCTGGCATTCAAGTTTCTATAAGAGAAAATCTTAGAAGTAGATTTTCTCAATGAAAATAAGTAAACCATTTAATTTTATTAACACTGCTTAATTGTTCTCTAAAAACAGGCTGTATTAACATATATTACCACCAAGAGTTCATGAGAATTCTCTCCAATTTTCCAAACTCCTCATCATTGACTATTAGCAATCATTCTTTTAACTTTTGAAGTAATTTTAGATTTATTGAAGTACACAAAGATAATACTGAGTTCCTGTATATTCTTTGCCCAGCTTCCACTAATGTCAACATCTTGCATAACCCTGGAACATTTACAAAACTATTAGTTTTTATTTATTAATATTAGTACAATATTATTAAGTAAAACTTGAATTTCACTAGTTTTTCCACTAACGTCCTTTTTCTGTTCCAAGATCCAATTCAGGGGGCTATATTGCATTTAGATTGACAACCTTTTTAAACTTTGCAATCCATGTGTTAAAAAGAAAAAAAATAAAGGAATGAACGAAGGGAGGGGGGAGGGAAGGGGAAGGGGAGAGTAAAGGGAAGGAAAGAAGGAAGGGAGGGAAGGAAAGAAGGAAGGGAGGAAAGAAAGAAAAAAGAAAGAAAGGATTTTAAAATAGCTAATTGCTTTTTTGATGTGCATTTAATAAATACGGAAGAGACTGACAGTTGTCTCCCAGTACCTTTTATCCCTTTCTTCTTCCAAAATGAAAGCCCTAAATTTTAAATAGGCACAAGCTTTCCAAGAATAAAGACTTCATTTCATAACTTGAAGTTATGTGCAGTTATGTAATTATGTTCTGGCTAATGCAATGTTAGCAGAAGAGGTACGTGCAACTTCCAGGAGATGGCATTAAATTTTTCCCCCCTTTTCTAGTTCCCTTTTTTTTTTCTTGCCTAACTCCCCTTGCTAGAACATCCAGTATGCTATTGAACAAAAGTAGGGAGAGTTGACTTCCTTGTTTTGTTCTGATCTTAGGAGGAAAGTTTACAGGTTTTTGAGAAAACTTACATATATAAGAATATGTTATAGGTGTACAGCATTATAATTTGACATCAGTATACACTTCAAAGTAATCGCCACCACAAGCTTAGTTACCATCCATCACCATACAGTTGACCCCCTTCACCCATTTCACCCACTCCCCAACCTCTTCCCCTCTGGTAACAACTAATCTGTTCTCTGTATACATGAGTTTGTTTTTGTTTTATTTTGTTTGTTCATTTGTTTTGTTTTTTAGATTCCACATATTAGTGAAATTATATAGTATTTGTCTTTCTCTGGCTCATTTCACTTAGTATAATACCCACAAAGTCCATCTGTGTTGTCACAAATGGCAGGATTTCATTTTTTTAATGGCTGAGTAGTATTCCTTTGTGTGTGTGTGTATGTGTGTATACATATATGTGTATGTGTGTGTGTGTGTGTTTGTATAGTTGACCCCTGAGCAACTCAGAGGTTAGGGGCAGTGACCGCCCCCCCCCTTGCAATCAAAATATGAGTACTGCTATCTCTACCTCAAAAACAAAGAAGTGGATAAATAACTCACCCAAGGGCAGGAAGCAGAAACAGTTCGGATAGAATCAGGACTTAAACTTTAGACCTTTGATTCCACATATTGTGATCTCTAATTGACTTTTCCCCACACTTAAAGATCTCTAAAAAGAAAATATAGGTACTATATTTATTGAAAAAAATCTGAGTACAAGTAAACCTGTACGGTTCAAACCCGTGTTGTTCAAGGGACAATTGTATACCACAATTTCTTTATCCATTTATCAATCAATGGACACTTAGGTTACTTCCAATCTTGGCTATTATAAATAATGCTGCAATGAATATAGGGGTACATATATCTTCTGTCAATCAGTATTTTCATGTTCTTTGAATAAATACACAGAAATGGAATAGCTGGGTCATATGATAGTTCTATTTTTAATTTTTTGAGGAATTGCCGTACTGACCCTTTCTCTCTCTCTCTTACTTCTGGGACCCCTATAGTGGGAATGTTGTTTTGCTTGATGTTGTCCCAAAGGCTTCTTAAGATATCTTCACTTTTCAAAATTCTTTTCTCATTTTGCTGCTTTGTCTGGGTGAGTCCATTACTTTGTCTCCAGTTCACTGATTCACTCCTCTACCTCATTCAGTCTGCCATTGAACCCCTCTAGTGTATTTTTCAGTTCAATTATAACTTCCGTTTGGTACTTTCTTATATTTTCCATCATCTCCTTGTTGAAGTTCTTGCTGTGTTCATCCATTCTTCTTATGAGCTTGGTAAGCATTTATATGCCCATTACTTTGAACTCTTTATCAGGTGGATTGCTTATCTCAATTTTGTTGAGTTCACTTTCTGAAGGTTTGTCTTGTTCTTTCAATTGGAACATATTCCTCTGTCTCATTTTGTCTAATTCTCTGCGTTCGTTTCTATGTGTTAGGTAAATCAGCTACCTTTTTCAGTCTTAAGAGAGTGGCCTTATGTAAGAGACACCCTGTTGAGCTCAGAAGCACAATCCCTCCCGGCCAACAGAGCCAGGTGCTCTAGGGGTGTCTCCTATGTGGGCTGCTTGTGCCGTCCTGTTGTGGTGATGCCATGACTGCCGCAGAGTGCTGGTGGGCAAAGCTACCGCCGAGCCAAGGAACAGGGCTGGGCAAGGCTCTCAGTGGGGTTTGACCCCTGGTGCTGACAGTTAAAGGGAGAGTAGTTTCAAAATGGTGCCTGCCAGTGCTGGCGAGATTGCAAAAAATGGCTCCCGCCAGTGTCTCAGTCCCTGGGGAATGTCCCAACTGGTTCCTCCTTCTCTGGTAGATACTCCAATATTACTAAATGTATCCCCTTTATCTATGGTCCATGCACTTTTTAATCTGGTGTTTTTGTGCTAGTTTTTGGGTCAATTGAGTCTACACATGGGACCTCTAAGATCAGGTTTTCCATTCCCTCCATAAAGCCATAAAACTATAAAGTTTTATAGTTTTCCTGGATGTGTTCTCCCCACCCCCCGTTGGTTTTCAAAGCTAGGTGTTTGAGGGCTCATCTCTCCTGTGCAGGATCTAAAGGTTGGGATGCCTGATGTGGAGCTCAAATCCCTTGCTCCTCAGGGAAAAGATTTGTAACTTTATAATCCCTCCTGATTGTGGATCACCACGGCTCAGGTGTAACTTTTTTTCCCTTGGTGAGATCGTATTTTTGCCTCTCCTACGCATCTTAATGCTGTCCTTTTACCCTTTCTTGTGTAGGTTCTGTTCATCCAGTTTTTAGGTCCCTTTAAGAGGAAATTAGTCCATATGTAGTTCTAGATTTGTTGTGTCCGTGGGAGGAGGTGAGTTCGGTATCTTTCTATGCTGCCATCTTGAATTCTCTCTCTGGAAAGCTTTCAGTCTTTCACTGTTTAATCATATTTAGCTGTGGGTTTTCACACGTGCCCTTTATCAGGTGGAGAAATTTCTTTTCTGTTTCTAGGTTGTTGGTTGTTTTTATATGAAAGAGTTTTGAGTTTTATTAAACTCTCTTTCTGTGTCTATTGAGATGGTCATGCGTTTTTGCACTTTGTTTTTCAATACGGTACAATAATACAGTGACTGATTTTCATATGTTGAACCAACCTTGCATTACTTGTTTAAATTCCTCTTACTCATGGCGAATATGTTACTGGTTTCAGTTTTGCTAGTATTTTGTTGACTATTTTTGCATCTATATTCATAAGAGACATTGCATTACTTAATATTATTTTTATGTCAGATAAAGAATTTTTATTGTTTATTAACTGCTATTATATCATCTCCTATAAATTTTTTGTACATCTTGAAAGCACACATGATAAATTTGTGCATTCTTAGAAAATTCTGAATCTTGTAATAATCGGCTATCTTCTTAAAATATTTTTATTATATAATCCATCATGTTTCTTTTTTTGTTCTGCATTAAAATTTGAGGTATTCATGCATTACTACACATATTATAAGAATAATTACTTCCTAACAGCTGCAACCACGGTCTTTTGCCAAAGAATACTCTTAATATTCGCAATTCTGTTCAACGAAGCAAGCCTAATGTGATTGTACAAGCATCATCAAGAATAATTATAAAAAGGAGATTTATATTTAGAAATGGCCCTTCAAGCTACTCCTACAAAAGGTAGTGACATAAGCAGCAAACTGTTGTTGTAGACACTTGCTATAGGAAAAACATACATAAGAAACAACAAACAAACAGTCTGGAGAACTGAATTTGAGTCAGAGCTTTGCCACTGAATTTCTGTTTAGAAAGAAACAAATTTCTGTTTAGAAATTTCTTTAGAAAGTCAACTTGAATTCTTTGAGCCTCTGATTCTTCATTTAGAATCTGGAGACGATAATAATAGCCTTTCTCATTAAATAAAATTTTTGAGAAGTAAATGACAAAGTAACTTATCTCCATAATTACTCCAGGAAAATGGAGGAAAAAAATCCAAGAAATAGGAGGGCATGCAATGCAAAACATGATGTAAAAAGGAAAGGAAAATAAAAGTTACAATTAAATGTGAATAATTATTGATAATAAAAGTGTGGGTTTTAATACAATTAATAAGCAAGAGTAAGTAAAATAGAAGAGTCGTAATTCAAAATGATTATAATCAAATCCAGGATATTTGGAGATAAAGAGATGGGGTGCTTGGTGGAAGTAAAGCAAGAGAAATGAAAAAAAATTGAATTGTATTATCTGGTTTGAGTGAGAAGCTGTAGATCCTGATTAGTTTTTTAAGCCGCCAGAAAAGTAGAAATCAGTTTGTTATAAACCTAAGGATAATAGGTCTGGCTCACAAAGGGTAACTGAACATGTCAGCTACCTTTCTACCCTCCCCAAATTTCGCTGAAATCACAGAAGAGATACAAAAATAGAAATAAAGCCATAAAAGCATAATACTGCTATAAATCTTAGAAGAGTGTCACAAGCAAACTTTTGAGGGCTAGAAAATAATGTTGACAGTTATGGAGGTAGGCTCAGATTGCCAACGAAACCCACCTGATTAAAAAGTGAATAATATCATCCAGGTGAAATAGATGAGTTACTGAAATGAGTTTTTTTTCCAGTAAAGTCTCTGCATAACACTCAGATGAGAGATAATGAGGGCTGTGAGAAGAGCTAAGACTTCGATAATAGGCTGGGTGATTCATAAGAAGGAAAAAAAGCCACATAGCAATCCATTTTCAGAGGAGCTGAAAATAGTGTTTCTCCCCAGTATATAATTTGAAGTTCAGTTTTATTAAGTGAGAAGTCTGATTACAGAAATTACCAGAGTGGGCACCAGGTTTATAGGAGAAAGAAGGATAATGAACCCAGTGTCATGAACTGCCATAAGGAATAGGAAGATCCAGCATATAAAACTACTCATAAACCACAAAGTAGAACCTACTCACATGCTCCCTCCCTACATCACTGATCTTTTTCCCACACACAACAACCATCAGAGCAAGGACATCTACAAACAGAACTTGCATTCATTACCTGCCAGATGAACGGGACTTCTTATTTAGGCAACATACATAAATTCTGTCTACCAAAACCACATTCTGTATACAAACATATAGGCAACCAAGAATCAATAAACATTTAAGTAAAACTACCGACATGAGAGGTTTTAAATTTTAAAAAACCTTTAAGACAATTATATAATTCATCTATATCAGGTCTCTTATGTACATCATGAGATTTAGAAGGTGAAAAGGAGACAGAGACCACCTTCTTTTAGCTGTAGCAGCAGCAAAACAAGATCTGTTATCTATGAAAATAGAATCTACGTTCTGGCATCTACTCACCAGTTTCAGAGGTATAAATAAGGTCATGATGGAGAACCAGATCTGGAAAAGGTTAGCAGCAACAGCTGCACTTTGTTTTCTGACTTCTAGATCTCAGCTACAGTTGTATGATCTTGAAACTAAAAGCCTCTTTGGATCACTGACTTTCACTCTTTCAGCCTTTCTAATGAGTTTGTATGTACCAAATTTCTTTTCAGAATAAAGTACTTAGGGCAGTTTCCATTTCTTCTACTAAAATCTTGTTTGACACAGTGCTTGCTACAGAAAGGTGTTCAGAAAATAAACCAACTTCTCAACAATGGGAATTAAAGGTTTATTAATTGACTTGGTGTGTGTCAAAAATCAGTGACAACTTCATGACCAGTGGAAAATAAGATACAGATGCAGTGGTAGAACAGTTACTCACAGTATGAAATGTGATCACCTGGAATAAGGTGGCTGTTGAAGGCAAGCCTTTGGTAACAAGTGCTTGCTATGACAGAAGGAAAATTATTATTTTATTAGGATTAAAATAAGAAATACTGACTTGGGCTGGAGCAGGCAGCTAGACAAACAAATGGCTGTCATTTGTGATCCCTTAAGGCAGGGGTCCCCAACCTTTTTGGCACTAGGGACCTGTTTCGTGGAAGACAGTTTTTCCCCAGCTTGGGGGAGGGTATGGTTCAGGCAGCAATGCCAGCAATGGGGGGAATGGTTCAGGCAGTAAGGCGAACGATGGGGAGCGGCAGATGAAGCTTTGCTCACTTTAGCACCGCTCACCTCCTGCTGTGCGGCCTGGTTCTTAACAGGCCCAACCCAATACTGGTCTGAGGCCCGGGGGCTGGGGACCCCTGCCTTAAGGGTATTCCCTGTAGAGAGTCCATGGATCATTTTATCTTGCAATAATTAATGTTTACAGAGATATTCAGGAGAAAACAATATTGATGAAGTACAAAAAGATAGTGCTGAAATATCTGATCTTCAAGAGAATCCTAAGTGCTTCCACAGCGAAAAGACAGAATATCTACAAAGGAATAGAAGTCAGGTTTGAATCAGAATTCTCAACTGCAACTTTGGATGACTGGGAACTTCTAAAATTATTTCAATGTTTCCTAATAAAGGGTTCATTGATAATCACTCTTTTCAAATAATATAAAATATACTGACTACAGAATTTCCCCCAAGGCAGCAAGGATCTGCTCTAGCATTACAGAGTAAAAACTTTCCACATATATAAAAAAGGAATAATAATGAAAAATTTTAATTAATTAATTTTTCATAGATAATATGTACACACAGTAAAAAAATTTTAATGCACAAAAAATTATGAAAATAATCTTTGTGCCCTAGCCAGTTAGTCATCTCTCTAGACATAACAAGATTAACTTTTTTTAAAAAGGTGCTTACCTAGAGGGGTGGGATAGGGCTCAAGAGGGAGGGGATATGGGGACATATGTATGCATATGGCTGATTCACTTTGGTGTACCACAGAAACTAACACAGTATTGCAAAGCAATTATACTCCAATAAAGATCTATTAAAAAAAAAAAAGGTGCTTAGCTCCGGACTGAGTTTTTATAATAGCTTTATTGAGATACAATTCACATACCATAAAATTCACCCTTTCATGGTGTAAAATTCGTGGTTTTTAGCATATTCAAAAGTTGTACAATCATCACCACTACCTAATTCTAGAACATTTATAACATCACCACAGAAAGAAAGCCCAAACCCATTAGCAATTACTCCTTGTTTCCTTATTTGTAGACCCTGGCAATCACTAACCTACTTTCTGTCTTTGGGATTTGCCTATTCTAGACTTTTCATACAAATGATCTTATGTGTCTGGCTTCTTTTACCTAGCATAGTGTTTTCATGTTGTTCATAGTGTTTTCAGTGTTTCGTTCACACTGTAACACAGCTTGTTTTTAAACTAACAATGATACTGTGAAATGTTATCAGTATTTGTTCTGCATGAGGAAAAGATGAAATTGAGAGGTATTTCAATATTTGCTATAATAGTTGTGTATTAGATCTCTTAGACAAGCTGAGATATTTAATTATGCTTTGGTGCATATGAATGGCAGTCTTGGGGCTGAGTTTCACAAGGGGCAAGTCCCAAGAAAGCAAAGCAGATGGGCAAAGACAGCATCAGTGACGCAACATCATAAAGTGTACAATATTGTATGTTAGACAAATAAGGTTAGTTAGAGACAGGAGGTTTCATGTCATCAACTCAAAAGGTGGTGAAGCTTTCAAAGAAACAAGAATATGTAAATGATACCTTCTGTTCTTTTTAATCCATCAGGTCTTTAAGTGACAGAACATAAGCAAACTCCCTAACACTGTTCTAAATCTACACAACTCAGTTAAAAAAGCTTTTACTGGAAAATATTGGAGGAAAGCGAAAAATAAACATACAGATGAAAGGATCAAGAAACAAAACACCCTTATAAACACCATCCATGCCAAGACCAAAAATGCCTCTCTTGAGCCCCCTCTGCAGATCCTCTGCAGTCTATAAATATAGTCATTTTCTTGAGTCTAACACTATTTTTTCAAATTTTATGTACATGGACTCATACAGTATATATTGTTTTGTTTCTGGTTTCTTTGACTAATATTTTTTTGTGAGGATCATCTATGTTGTTGTGTGTATTTGTAGTTCATTTGCATTGTGGAAGCACATGCTTGAATGTACCACAATCTATTTTTCATTTACCCTGATAAACATTTTGGCTCTTTCCAGTTTATGCTATTATATATAATGATTCTATACGTATTCTTGTTCATGTCTCGGTGCACATAAGCACACATTTCCATTGGGTTTATATCTCAAAGTGAAATTAGTGGGTCATATAGTATTCAAATATTAAACTTTAGTGAAAAAGTCAAGCAGATTTTCGAAGTATAGTACCAATTTATACTCTCATCAGCAATGTATTTAGGTGTGGTTTTCTTTTTCTTCTACATGGTACTTGAAGAGAGTCTTGAATCTTTAGTTTGACATATTACATCAGATTTGGAATAACCTTTGTTATCATAGCTCCAAATATTTTTTCTTCTCTATTCTCCTAGTCTTTTCCAAGACTTCAATTTCATACATATTGGGCACTATCTTGCACTGTCTTCATTTTTCTCAGCCTTATCTCTTTCCTCTTGCATTTTACTATAAGTAGCAAGGAAAAACAAGGCTGTACCTTCATCACTTTGCTTGGAAATCTCCTCAGCTAAATATCCAAGTTCACTATTTACAAGGTCTACTTCACACCCAACAATAGAACAAAATTCAGTCAAGTTGTCTGCCACTAATAACAAAGATCACCTTTCCTCCAATGTACAATAACATGTTCTCTTTCTACACCCTCACCAGAAGCACCTTTAATGTTCATATTTCTACCAATGTTCTGTTCATGACAATACATGTGTTCTCCAAGATGATAGAAACTTTCTCTACTGTGCTCCTCACTTCCATCTGAACACTTACCAGAACTGCATTTGATATCCATATTTCTACCAACTTTCTCTTCAACGCATTGTAGGCTTTTTCTATCATGTACTTCAAAATTCTTCCAGCCTCTACACATTACCGAATTCCAAAGACATTTCCTCATTTTTAGGTATTTGTTACAACAGCACCTCACTTCTGGTACCAAAATCTGTATTAGTTTTCAAGGACTGCAAGTGTAAATTGGGTGGCTTACAATAAAAAGAATTTAATTTCTTACAGTTCTGGAGGTCAGAGGTCTGAAATCGAGGTGTTAACAGGGCCATATTTCCTCCAGAGGCTCTAGGAGAGAAAATTTCCCTGCCTCTTCCATTTCCTAGTGACTCCGGGTGTTCCTGTGCTTATTGGTAGCATAAATCCAACCTGTCTCCATCTTCACATGGCCTTCTTTCTGTGCCTCTGTGTCTGTGTGTCCCTTCCTCTACTTATAAGGATACCAAGCATTGAACTTAGTGCCCACCCTAATCCAATATGACCTTACTTTAACTAATTACATCTGCAAAGAGCGTATTCCCAAGCAAGTTCACATTCTGAGGTTTCAGGTGTTCACGAATTTTTAGTGGACACTATTCAACCCACTATACTCTTCAAAGTTTTTGAACAGAAAAATATAGTCTGCATTGTCTGAATAACCTAATCTGCCAATCTCGGAAGTTCAATTTGTGAACAGTTTTAAATATATTTATTTATTTATTTTATTTATTTTTGGCTGTGTCAGGTCTTAGTTGTGGTGCACAGGCTTCTCTCTAGTTGTGGTGCATGGGCTCCACAGCACGTGGGCTCCAGAGTGTGTGGGCTCTGTAGTTGTGGCACACGGGCTTCTCTCTAGTTATGGCATGTGGACTCTCTCGTTGTGGTGCATGGGCTTAGTTGCCTCGCAGCATATGGGATCTTAGTTCCCCGACCAGGGATGGAACCTGTGTCCCCTGCATTGGACGGTGGATTTTTAACCATTGGACCATCAGGGAAGTCCCTGTGAACAGTTTTAAGATCAAGTAATTTTAACCCATAATGTTTTACTAGGGACCCACGTTTTGAGGAATTTGATATTTCTTTAATAAAATTGCTGTAATTAGTCTGGTGGGGATTAAAGAAAGCATGGGTGGATGATTCTTGTCAAGTTTTATTATGAGGTTAATGCTTTATAAATATGGAAGATTATTTTTTTCAATGTTATGGTTACATTTAATAGGAATTATCTATCCCTTGAAGGTTTGATAGCTGTTCTGAACAGCTATGCATATGAATGTTTTTGTCTCCTGCAAATTCATATGTTGAAGCTCTGACTCCCAATATGCCAGTATTTGTAAATGGGGCCCTTGGGACATAATTAGGTTTAGAAAGGTAATGAGGGTGGAGTCCCCATGATGGAATTACTGTTGTTATAAGCATAAGAAGAGAGACCAGAGCTCTCTCTTTTCACCATGTGAGGACACAGTGAAAAGTCCCCCATCTGCAAGCCTAAAAGATGGTTCTCACCAAAAACACAATCTGCTGGCACCTTGATCTTGGACTGGAGAATGCTTCTGTATCTACTGCTGTTATTAGAGACCATCAAAAGCAGTTTGCTTCCTGTTGATTAGTAATACACCCTGACTGTCTTACCTCAGGGATATAACAACTTGGCAGCCCTCCTGCAGTGTCCCTGTGTCTTTTTTTTTTCCCACAAGAAATCATGCTGGCCAGTTACACTGATGGTATCATATCGAATTGATCTACTAAAAATGAAATAACACCTACTCTAACATATTGATAATTGTAGGCTAGATTGTGGGAAGTAAACATGATCAAAAAATCATATTTCCGCCACCTCAGTGAAATTTCGAGGGTTCCAATGGTCTGGGACATGTCAAGATAGACTTTCAAAGTGAGGGATCTGTTACTGCATTTGCTTCCTCTTATCATAAAAATGCATAATACTATGTGGGTCTCTTTAGATTTTGGAGGCAACATTTACCTCATCTGGGTGTTATTCTGACCCATTTACTGAGTAGCCTGAAGAGCTGCTAGTTTTTGGCAGGGCTCTGCAACAGGTCTCAGTTGCCATGCGAATTGCTCTTCAACTGAGATGTACTGATATAATCTAGTCAATCTGCACTAGAAGTGAAATAGAATCTGTAAGAAAAAAAAAACTCCTTGCAAACAAAAGTCTAGGGCTCGATGGCTTCTCTGGGCAATTCTACCAAACGTACAAGGAAGAACTTATACTGATCCTTCTCAAACTCTTCCAAAAAAGGAGGGAACATTCCCAAAGTCATTCTATGAAGCCACCATTACCCAGATACAAAAACCAGACAAAGACACTACCAAAAAAGAAAATTACAGGACAATGTTTTTGATGAATATAGATGCAAAAATCCTCCACAAAATATTGGCAAACTGAATCCAACAACACATAAAAAGGGGAATACACCATGATCAAGTTGGATTCACCCCAGGGTCAGAAGGACGGTTCAACATACGCACGTCAATCAATGTGATACACCACATCAACAAAAGAAAAGACAAAAACCACATGATCATCTCAATAGATGCAGAAAAAGCATTTGATAAAATTCAACATTGATTCATGATAAAAAACTCTCGTCAAAGTGGGTATAGAGGGATCATATCTCAAAGTAATAAAAGCTATTTATGACAAACCCACAGCCAATGTAATACTCAATGGTGAAAAACTGAAAGCCTTCTTGCTAAAATCTGGACCAAGACAAGGATGCCCACTGTTATCACTTCTATGAAACGTAGTATTGGAAGTCCTGGCCACAGCAATCAGACAAGAAAAAGAAATAAAAGGCATCCAAATTGGGAAGGAAGAGGTAAA
The DNA here is from genome assembly GCF_059928025.1 of Delphinapterus leucas. Taxonomy (NCBI): domain Eukaryota; kingdom Metazoa; phylum Chordata; class Mammalia; order Artiodactyla; family Monodontidae; genus Delphinapterus; species Delphinapterus leucas. The sequence continues at coordinate 63,926,634 of NC_143137.1, read as the reverse complement.
ACAGTCATTATATGCAGATGTCATGATACTCTGTATAGAAAACCATAAAGACTCCACACAAAAACTATTGGAACTGCTAAATGAATTCAGCAAGGTAGCAGGATAGAAGATTAATACACAGAAATCTGTTGCATTTCTTTATACTTACAATGAAATACCAAAAAGAGAAAGTTAAAAAAAAAATAAGCCCTTTTAAAATGGTATCAATAAGTGGTGCCGGGAAAACTGGAGAGCTACATGTAAAAGAATGAAATTAGAACACTCCCTAACACCATACACAAAAATAAACTCAAAATGGATTAAAGACCTAAATGTAACACCAGACACTATCAAACTCTTAGAGGAAAACATAGGCAGAACACTCTGACGTAAATCACAGCAAGATCCTTTTTGACCCACCTCCTAGAGAAATGGAAATAAAAACAAAAATAAACAAATGGGACCTAATGAAACTTAAAAAGCTTTTGCACAGCAAAGGAAATCATAAACAAGATGAAAAGACAACCCTCAGAATGGAAGAAAATATTTTCAAATGAAGCAAGTGACAAAGGATTAATCTCTAAAATTTATAAGCAGCTCATGCAGCTCAATATCAAAAAAACAAACAACCCAATCCAAAAATGGAAAGAAGACCTAAATAAACATTTCTCCAAAGAAGATATACAGATTGTCAACAAACACATGAAAGAATGCTCAACATCACTAATCATTAGAGAAATGTAAATCAAAACTACAATGAGGTATCACCTCACACCAGTCAGAATGGCCATCATCAAAAATCTACAAACAATAAATGCTGGAGAGGGTGTGGAGAAAAGGGAAGCCTCTCCCTGGTGACGCAGTGGTTGAGAGTCCGCCTGCCGATGCAGGGGACACGGGTTCATGCCCTGGTCTGGGAAGATCCCACATGCCGCGAAGCAGCTGGGCCCGTGAGCCATGGCCTCTGAGCCTGCGTGTCCAGAGCCTGTGCTCCGCAACGGGAGAGGCCACAACAGTGAGAGGCCTGCGTACCACACACACAAAAAAAAAAAAAAAAAAGAAAAGGGAAGCCTCTTTCACGGTTGGTGGGAATGTAAATTGATACAGCCACTATGGAGAACAGTATGGAGGTTCCTTAAAAAACTAAAAAAGGAAATACGATACAACCCAGCAATCCCACTACTGGGCATATACCCTGAGAAAACCATAATTCAAAAATTCATTTACACAGTGTTCATTACAGCACTATTTACAATAGCCAGGTCATGGAAGCAACCTAATTGTCCATCGACAGATGAATGGATAAAGAAGATGTGGCACATATATACAATGGAATATTACTCAGCCATAAAAAGAAACGAACTTGAGTTATTTGTAGTGAGGTGGATGGACCAAGAGTCTGTCATACAGAATGAAGTAACTCAGAAAGAGAAAAACAGATATCATATGCTAACACATATACATGGAATCTAAAAAAAAAAAACAAAAAACGTTATGAAGAACCTAGGGGCAGGACAGGAATAAAGACACAGATGTAGAGAATGGACTTGAGGACATGGGAAAGGGGAAGGGTAAGCTGGGATGAAGTGAGAGGGTGGCATGGACTTCTGTATACTACCAAATGTAAAATAGATAGCTAGTGGGAAGCAGCCACATAGCACAGGGAGATCAGCTCGGTGCTTTGTGACCACCTAGAGGGGTGGGATAGGGAGAGTGGGAGGGAGGCTCAAGAGGGGGGGGATATGGGGATATATGTATATGTATAACTGATTCACTTTGTTATAAAGCAGAAACTAACACACTATTGTAAAGCAATTATACTCCAATAAAGATGTTAAAAAAAATACTTAGGAGTAAACCTGACCAAGAAGGTGAAAAACTTACATGCAGACTATAAAAGATTAATAAAGGAAACTGAAGATGATTCAAAGAAATGGAAAGATATCCCATGCTTTTGGATGGGAAGAATTAATACAGTTAAAATGGCCATACTACCCAAAGCAATCTACAGATTTAATGTAATCCCTATCAAATTACCCATGACATTTCTCACATAACTAGAACAAATAATCCTAAAATTTATATGGAACCACAAAAGACCCAGAATTACCAATGCAATCCTGAGGAAAAAGAACAAAGCTGGAGGCATAACCCTCCAAGACTTTAGAAAATACTGCAAAGCTACAGCAACCAAAACAGCATGGTATTGGCACAAAAGCAGACATATAGATGAGTGGACCAGAATAGAGAGCCCAGAAATAAACCCACACATCTATGGTCAATTAATCTTTGAAAAATGAGGCAAGAATATACAATGGAGAAAAGACAGCCTCTTTAGCAAGTAGTGCTGGGAAAGCTGGATAGCTGCATGTAAATCAATGAAGTTAGAACACTCCCTCATGCCATACACAAAAATAAACTCAAAGTAGCTTAAAAACTTAAATATAAGAAATGACACCATAAAACTCCTAGAAGAGAACATAGGCAAAACATTCTCTGACATAAATCGTAGCAATATTTTCTTAGGTCAGTCTCCCAAGGCAAAAGAAATAAAAGCAAAATAAACAAATTGGCCCTAATCAAACTTGTAAGCTTTTGCACAGCAAAGGAAACCATAAACAAAATGAAAAGACAACCTACAGGCTGGGAGAAAATATTTGCAAATGATGCAACCAACAAGGGCTTAAGTTCAAAATACACAAACAGCTCATACAACTCAGTATCAAAAAAGCAGACAACTCTATCAAAAAATGGGCAGAAGAATGGGCTTCCCTGGTGGCTCAGTGGTTAAGAATCCACCTGCCAATGCAGGGGACATGGGTTCGAGCCCTGGTCTGGGAAGATCCCATGTGCTGCAGAGCAACTAAGCCCATGTGTCACAACTACTGAGCCTGCACTCTAAAGCCCGTGAGCCACAACTACTGAGCCCGCGTGCCACAACTACTGAAGCCCATGTGCCTAGAGCCCGTGCTCTGCAACAAGAGAAGCCACTGTAATGAGAAGCCCGCGCACTGCAACGAAGAGCAGCCCCCACTCGCCACAACTAGAGAAAGCCTGAATGCAGCAACGAAGACCCAACGCAGCCAAAAATAAATAAATTTTTTAAAAAATGGGCAGAAGACCTAAATAGACATTTCTCCAAAGAAGACATACAATTGGCCAACAAGCACATGAAAAGAAGCTCAACATTGCTAATTATTAGAGAAATGCAAATCAAAACTACATGAGGTATCACCTCACACTGGTCAGAATGGCCATAATGAAAAAGTCTACAAATAACAAATGCTGTACAAGGTCTGGAGAAAAGGGAACCCTCCTGCACTGTTGGTGAGAATGTGAACTGGTGCAGCCACTATGGAAAACAGTATGGAAGTTCGTTAAAAAAATTAAAAATAGAGTTATCATATTATCCAGCAATCCCACTCCTGGGCATTTATTCAGAGAAAACTCTAATTTGAAACAATATGTGCACCCCAATGTTCACAGCAGCACTATTTACAATAGCCAAGACATGGAAGCAACCTAGGTGTCCATCAACAGAAGAATGGATAAACAAGAAGTGGTATATATATACAATAGAATATTACTCAGCCATAAAAAAGAATGAAATAATGCCATTTGCAGGAACATGGATGGACCTAGAGATTATCATACTAAGTGAAGTAAGTCAGACAAAGATAAGTATCATATGATATCACTTATATGTGGAATCTAAAAAAAATGGTACAAATTAACTTACTTACAAAACATAAACAGACTCACAGACATGGAAAACAAACTTATGGTTACCAAAGTGGAAAGCGGGGGAGGGATAAATTAGGAGTTTAGGATTAGCAGATACATGCTACTATATATAAAATAGATAAATAACAAGGTCCTACTGTATATCACAGGGAACTATATTCAATATCTTTTAATAACCTATAATGGAAAAGAATCTGAAAAAGAATACATATATATATTTGGTCATACACATATACAACTGAATCACTGTAAACTGTACACCAGAAACCTACACAACATTGTAAAACAACTATACTTCAATAATAAAAATAACCTAGCAGATCTGTTGGTACTTGAAGCAAATTACCATGCTACCTGAGTTATCCATCATGAACTGGGTTTTGTCTGACCAACAAAGCTGTAAGACTGAATATGCAGAGGAGCATTGCATCACCAAATGGAAACTAGAGGAGTTTGAGCTGGTCTTGAAGGTATAAGTAAATTGCATGAGTAACTGTTACAGATGCCTGCATTTATCTCCTGCAATAATGCCCCCTCCCCTCTCAACCTGCACCTGTGGTTACATAGAGCACTCTCTTTGACCAGTTAACTGAGAAAGAAATATTTGAGCCTGTTTTACAGATGTTTCTGTATGAAATGCTGTCAATATCAAATAGACAGCTGTAGCACTTTAGTTCCACTCTGGATTAACCCTGAAGAACAGTAGTGAAAGATAATATGGGAGTGGCTCTTATTATTTTCCCTAATAATCCACTAGTGAAATTCTGACCACCCCTGCAACTGTAGCTTAGCTGGTCTAGAAGCCTTAGTTTCAAGAAAAGAATGCTTCTGTCAGGGAGTAGGGCAATGATTCTATTAAACTGGAAGTTGAAACTGCCTCCTGGTCACTTGGCGCTCTTCATTCCAGTCAATCAACAGCCATATGGGAGGTTACTCTATTAGCTTGGGTAATTGACTTTGATTAGCAAGGGGAAATTGGGAAACTACAACTTAATGAGGGTAGAGAGGAGTAGGTATGTCAGAAATGCAGGAGATCTGGGGTAGCTCTTAGTATTCCAGTTCTTGCCAAATTCCTCCTTCAGTTTCTATACTCCTAAACTAGGTTTATGTCTAGTTCTGTGACAAAGGGCTCTAGTGTCTTTGGCAGGATACCCACATCATTGACGTTGAGAGCCTGGGGGCAATGAGAGACCAACGTGGTCTCTCTGTCCTCATGGGTCCACCCATCCCCATAGGTTCTAACGTGTCTTTGCTTCTGTGCCTCACGTCCTCCTCCTTTCTTGACTACCTTTCCCACTAACTTCAAGATGCAATAAGAAACAATGCTCCCACAATTGCATAATGTCAATTCCTTATAATAAATCCCTCATTATACATGCATATGTCCTAGAAGCTCTGTTTCTCTGGTTGAACCCTGATGGATATATCTGCCTACATTTCTAACTCATTCTAGCTTTTCTGTTCTGACTTCTCCTTCTTGGCCTGGTCCTCATTTTGTTAGTATTCTCTAGACTTTCATCACTGACCCTCTTCTTTCCTTACACCTTCCTTCTTACACATTCTTTGTAGCCAAGCTCATCAATTCCCGTAACTCTCACATATGTGACCTTTCCTTTTATATTGTACCTCTAGACCAAACTTTTCTCTTGAGCTCAAGAGTGATATTTCTGCCAGCCTTCAGAGCATCTCTGATTGGATATTTCATAGATATCCTAGACCCAACACTTCCAAAAATGAATTCATGTTCCTAACCTTGGTTAGGACACTATACACCAAGTAACCTAAGCTGTGTATCAGTGCCTATCGTAGCACTTATCCTAAAGCTTTGTAATAATTATACTCCCAGCCCCGCTAGACTACAAGATGTTGAAGAAAGACAGCACTGTGTTATTTTTATCCTAAGCACTTAGCATGATGAACAATACATAGTAGGCACTTAATATATGTTTAATGAATGAATATATGAATGAACAAATGACTGAATGAATGGATTCATAGAAAAGGTAGAAATTGCAGAGAGATAATAAATGTCAACACAGAAGAATAGAACATAGTTATTTTCAAAAAGCTATAATTTAAAGATCTACGTGTATGGCATAATTTTCCAAAAATTGTAAATACACAGTTTTCCCAAAATATTATTTAACCAGAAGTTTTCAGTGAAAAGAAGTACAACAATTTTAAATTGCTAGAGTTTCTTTACTTTTTACTATTCATTGAATTTTGTACATAAAATGCTTCAGGTATTTAATTTAAACTGATGACAGTATGTGAGGCTTTGAGATTTATAACAGCGGAAGTAAACTTTCACAGAACAAACTATGTTTTCATTTTTCCTATAGAAATTTTATAATTACAGTTTATACTAAGCAACCACAATACTAGTGGAAGAACATTTTTATTTTTAGATTAAGTATAGCTACAGAATCTTTATTAATAAGTGAAGGTATAATTTGTATTTGTGTTATCAGAAAAACAACTCTGGTTGTCAATTTATCTGCTAGAAAAATAATTAAATGCCTAAATGCAAACAGAGTAAAAAATATAAGATTCTGCTTTCAATTTGCATTAATATAGTCACACTCCATGGCTCACTTATCAAATTTTTCTTCTCTAAGAATAAAGCTATTTCTTTCCTGTCACCCATTAATAACATATAATTACTATACCTTCCAGAATTTTCTGGGCTTGAATCTTCAGAGAAACCATGCAAGAGAAATAATTTTTGGGGGGTGCTATTGATATACTGCCTAGATTTTTTAGATTTATTCACTGAACAACTTGCGTTTAATTTGAACAACTGATATTTTGGATTTTTAAATTGTTCACAAAATTAAATCAAACAAAGGAACAAGAAATCTAGAGGGCACATGTCTTCAGAGTGGAATGGTAAAAAAACAGCTCCAATTCATTGATTAAGACAGTATGCCCTGTAGTTGTTTTATCCTGTATTTAGATATAAAACTTACGAATCTTCACCACCTAAAAGATAAAGTTCCAAACAAACTTCTCAAAAATCTGGGTTAACCTTTTCCATTTCATTTTCTATAACTCCTCCTTATGCAACGTAAGCTCCCTCACACTGAACTCACCTCAATTCCTTCTACACATGATGCACTTACACTATGAACTTTTATTTCTTCTGCCTTGTTCAGGCTATATCATCTATGTGGAAGCAAATCTCCCTCTTTTTTTTTCTCTAACTTTCTAGATGCTCCATTCTCTATCATTATAACTTGCAAATGGATCAATTATTTTCTGAGTCCTTTTTATTGCACTACTTTGTCAACTGTTGAGAATAGCAACTGATACATGTTCCTAACATACCCTTTGCCTGCCATTTCACTGAAAGCTCTGAGTTCATCAGGGATGTTAACTGCCTTCTAATTAATTGAGAATTATTTCACAAAATGTTCCAGCACTGCATAATAAAGATTGCCATCCTTCTAGTCTGTGGTAATAGTTACCTCATCACACGTTGTTGGGTCCTGAATCCAATGTCATATATTTTAGGATTTTTATCATGATAATACACCACCACACTTTCAGTGCCAAATGCTGTATTAGTCACAGTAGGCTAGGCTATGCTGCAGTAACAAACTACTCTCAAATCTGGTGACTTGCAACAATAAAGGTTTGTTTTTCATTCTCAGTACAGTAGTCCGCCATAGGTCAGCAACATATCTGCTCCAAGTAGTTTTCAGCCTGACACAGAAGGCTCTATCTACAACATTGCTGATCTTGTAGCAGAGAGAAAAGACAGAACATGGCACTTGTTGACTCTTAAAGCTTCTGCCTGTGCATGACACAGACTACTTTTCACATCTCATTTGCGAATAAAGCAAGTCATCTTATAAAGCCTGACATTAATGAGGCAAGTAAGTGATATCCCCTTCCAGGGAGAGGCAGCAGGTATTTGTACACAATATAATCTACCACACATACCAATCCTACTTCTAAAGCTAAAGTTTGTTTTTACAATATGTATATTCTACTATGGCTTCTTTTTCCAGACTGTCACTTCTAATCTTCCAATCTCTGCTTAAAATATTGCTCACAGGCTCCCCTAACTTTAACGTGCAAAATTTAAACTTTTACAATTGGACATTTTGGTTAATCTTCAATGCAACTTAGGGAATTCCCTGGCGGTCCAGTGGTTAGGACACCATGCTTCCACTGCCAGAGGGCCGGGTTCAATCACTGGTCAGGGAACTAAGATCCCCCAAGCCACATGTCCAAAAAAAATTTTTTTTAATGAAATTTATATTCTCTAACCCTGCTTTGTTAACAATTCCAAAGGCATCACTTGACTACCTATATTATTGTTACTTCTAGAAACTAGGTCAATGACAAAAGAGTAAGCCACTGGATTTTACTTTCTTATTAACAGTGGCATTCTTGTATGCCTACTTATTTTATTACCAAGTGTTATCATTAAAAATAAAATATTGCAAGGAGAGGTCTTCTGCTTCTAATTTCTTTAATGAAAGCCTACCTACACTTACTGCTATCAGGCTTCTGTGCTCACTTCTAAGTATCTTTTATGATTTTTGTGCTGATATTTTCTTTTAACATAACCATACTCCTTACCATAGTTTATAAGGTCAATGTCAGAGAGACCTTTATAACCTCTCTGATCTCATTTTGTTACGGGTCAGCCACACTGGCCTCCCTTGAGCATTTTGTTATTTTTTAAAATCTCAAAACCATTTTTCTTGACAGTTGGAATATTCCTCCCTCAGATCTTCAGCAGTTTACCTCCTTCTTTTCATTTAGGTTTCAGCTCAAATATTACCTTCTCAGAGGAAACTTCCATGTCTACTCTCACTAAAGTAAACTTCTTTCCTCCACTCCCCCATGTCCTTCTCTCTCATTATTGTATTTTATTGGTTTGTTACTCTCTAAAATTATCTGAATTGTTTGTTTATGGTTTGTCTTCCTAACCAGCATGTAAACTCCATTCGGGAGGAACTTTTCGTTCACTGCTATCTCCCTAGTTAGAACAGTGCCAGATGCAGAGTAGGTACTTAATAAAGATTTACTGAATGAATGAAAAAGACACTAGTCTTCATAAGCTTCATGACATGTCATCTTAATAATCACCACTTATTATTTTTTTCCTACCTCGCTGGCCATATCTCCCTCTCCTAAGCATTGCATATTGGCATTCCCCAGCTCCACGTCCTTTGTCTCTCTTGTCACTCAACCTTCTCTCCCTAAACAATCTCATTCAGTCGCATGACTTCACTTCCTATTAATAAAATGAGTCCTAGGGAATTCCCTGGTGGTCCAGTGGTTAGGACTCCACACTCTCACTGCTGAGGGCCTGGGTTCAATCCCTGGTTGGGGAACTAAGATCTCACAAGATGCGTCGTGGGCTTAAATAAATAAATAAATAAATAAATAGAGTCCTAAATGTATTCTTCTAGTTTATATGTCTCTTCTGCCCCACAGAAGTCCACTTGGGTTTTACATAAATACATATCCATCATTCTCTATTGTTTCTTATCTCAATAATAGGCATCAAAATCCATACAGCCAGAACTGAACCTCTGAAACTATCCTGGACTCCCCCATCTTCCCACTCCCCTATGTCTGACCAGTCACCAAGTCTTGGTGCTACCTCCTAAATATCTCTGGAATCTTTTCGTCATCATCACATCCCCTATATTAGTCCAAGCTACCATTATCTCACAGGGACTATTGTAATGGCCCCTTAACCAGTCCCTCCCCTTTCATGTTTATCTCCTCGAATTCATTCTTCATAGACAAGGCAATCATTTAAAACCACAACATCTTGCTTTTGCTTAACTCCCTAATGCTCTCAGCATAAAACCCATGCTGTGTAAATGACCATTGGTCCAGCAGATCTGATTCCCACCTTGCTTTCCAAGTTCCAACCATACGTATAGACCTCCTTCAGCTTCTCAAAAAGTCTCTAAATTAGTTTCAGACCGTCACTCCTATTACCTCTCTTCTGTATATCTACATCCTTCCTTTCACTCGGTTAACGTCTACTCCTTCAGGTCTAACATTACTTTTTCAGAGGTGACTTTTCCTATTCTTTCCAGGCCCAATTACTTGTGTAATCATTTGATTGATGCTTTAAGTTACGTATGGGGTTGGAGGGGGTTCAGAGTGTCCACTAAAGCCCGTCTCAGGGAAGACTTTCGGGTTAAAAAACAAAAACAGATAAATGACAATTGTATTGGGGTACAGGAAAAGATGTGTAGCGACACGACCAATAAAAACATATTTTTAGAATTCAATTTCAGGCCCGGGGAGAGAATAGTGGCAATGTCGCAAAGGTCTTTGCAGCGTTGAACACTTAAGCGAGGCTCAGGAACTGTTTGCAGATCACAGTGACAGGACAACTGCCATCTTTAAGTCATTTACTAGTTTCTAATTTCTGCCCGTAAACGACAGTCAAGGACAGGAAGCAGCTGCAGTACTTTTAAACCGCAGTCGCTGACCTCGGCGGCTAGAGACTCGACCTGCCCTCCAGACGCCCGGCGCTCAGCAGCCAAAGGCGCCTCGCAGCTCCCTCAGCGGCGGTCACAGCGGGCGGCGCCCGACCGGCACGCGCGTCCCCAGCCTCTCGGCGCACCGACCCGGCTCTCTGGAGGCTAGCAAAAGGACCCGGCTCGCAGAGCACGAGGCCCGTGCGTCCGCCTGTCCGCCCCCTCTTTAAACACGGGGCCTACCGAGCAAGTGCCTGTGTAGTCAATCGAAGGATTCTACTTTTGACGCAAAAAATTACCCATCAGAAGTATGAGTAGCATAGGAATGAGAATGTTTCACTTTGCAGTTGAACGCTGTTGGACAGGTTAGGCGGGCGCGAGAGCTGCTGGATCAAAGCAGGCACTGTTTAGGACAGCTTTATCCGGGCCCTCCTGTCGCAAGCCGTCCTCCGAGGCAGGGGTCCTTCAGGTAGGAGGTGCTGGTTGACTTTGGACGTCCGCCCTTCCTCGGCGCGAAGGCTGTTCGGTCCCGGGCTTTGAAAGTTTGCCGTTGTCTCCGTCTGGACTCGAGGCTTCTGTCGCAGCCATGATCCGCCAGATCATCGGTCAGGCCAAGAAGCATCCTAGCGTAAGTTCTTAAACCCTTTCACAGTGTTTTCGCTTGTGCATCCCGTGTCGGGTTGCGGCTGCCTCCCCTGAGCTTTCTCCTTCGCAGCCATTTACCGTTCCTCGGGGCTGGACCCTGTCTCACTTTGTTTGTCCTATTCTGCTGGTTGCCCCAGGACCTTGAGCTCTGACCTTCCAGGCCTTGCATTGCGGGGTTTGGCCTGGCACACGGAAGGTGAGGGACGCTCTCGAGGAAAATAAAATGTTGGAACAGTGTGGTGGGCGCGCGTCCTCTTGAAGTTTGGTCGGACCAAGAGGGATAGTTGTGCGCTGTGTGGGTTAAAGACCAGGAAAGGTCAGGCACCCTATTTGTTGTGCTGTTTAGAGTCTCGTATTCACTGCATTGCACCATGAGGCTTTGAGGCAAATATGAGGGTCTCTGATCTTGGAATGCTCAGTTTGTCTGGACGTCTTGATATTTGGGAGGATTTTTGTAGTGTGGAGTTTAATCGCAGTTGAGTTCTTTTGTATCTCACATTTTTCCCTGCATATAAACGTGCTGTGGCCCTAAAAATCAATTACGCAGTATTTAATTTTTATCTTAAATCCAGTTGCCTAACGACGCATTAAGCATTGGTAGCAGTACGTTTTCAGAGATTATGCGTAAAACTGTTATTTATAATAGGTGTGTCTCTGTTTGCTCATTCAGACTCTTTATTTAACAGAATTTTTATTTTTCGTAACGTCTGTATCGAAGCAAGCTTAAGTAATTTGCCAAGAGCTTGTTTTGCAAGCCTTGAGTTGAAAGAAACTGGGAAATTTAATGGGAGTGATGTATAAATATTAAGTGAAGAAGGCGATATATTTTCTGGGGAAAATTTAAAATTTGAATAACTTTTTTCACATTTAAACCAGAATTATCTTTACATCGTTTGGAAATTACATTTCTTTCTTTTGAATGTAGTTATAAGAAATCTTATCTCAATATGAGGTCTATCTTCTTTCAAATTTTAAGACAAGATTAAAAAGACGGTTTGAAGAGAAGGTAAAACTATAGAGATAGAATGCAGATTAGTGGTTGCCTGAGGCTGGGTGGGGGGATGGGGAGTGACTGCAGTGGCCATGAGAGATTCTTGGGGTGATGAGAATGTTCTAAAATTGTATCGTGGGATGGTTGTACAACTTTATAAATTTACTACAAATCATTGGTGGTTTCATACTTGAAATTAATGAATTTTATGGAACCTCCATAAAGCTGTTAAAGTTTTTAAAAAAATAAAAAGGTGGCTTGAGACTTGGAAATCAATGTGTAGAAACTACTGTAGTCTTTCTGTTTATTTTTATCAGTATGTAGGTATTTGAAGATGATTCTTGTCTATTTTGTTTTTGGTTCCAGTTGATCCCCCTCTTCATATTTATTGGAGCGGGAGGCACTGGAGCAGCACTGTATGTTTTGCGTCTGGCGTTGTTCAATCCAGATGTCAGGTAAGTGCTTGAAAATGTTTAGAACTTTGATGGTTTATCAAACTGATTCAGGAGCCACAGCCTTTCTAGGGAGGCAGCATCAAGTAGTAGAAAGAACCTGAAATTTGTTGTCATACAGTAAGTTCAGATCCTGGTTCTACTGTTGTCATTTACTTTTTCTGGTTCATGAAGTTATCTAAATTTCTCTGAGTCTCATTTTCTCATTGGTTGAGTAGAACTGCTTATACCTATTTTGTAACGTGAGGATCAAGATAATAATAACTTTTTATAGAACAGTCAGGGTTGCTGGTATGTTTAAGTGTTTTTTGCCTGTGTTCCACAATAGGGAATGCTTCTTTCTGAAGTTGTAAAAGAACAGGCATGGAAAAGGTTGTTTCATTGTTTTTCTATGCAGTTTTCTATATATCACTTCATTGATGAAATAGAAAACACTAGTAAAAGCCAAGTGTAAAGTTTTTTTGTGACAGGGATAGGGACAAGGACAACTGCCCCAAGAGGCTCTGTGTTATACCTTTTTCTGATTGATTACATGAGATTGCTTATTATGAATCCTATCTCTCAACTCCATAATGAAAATAACACCGTCCTTCACCTGATAGGAAGTGGGATTAATATATTTGAAATGTTAGCTTCTTGAGTACAAGACTGTTTTAAATAGTGTTTTAATACTCTAACAGTTATAATGTTTTATTTCTTTTAGTTGGGACAAAAAGAATAACCCAGAACCCTGGAACAAACTGGGTCCCAATGATCAGTACAAGGTAAGCTACAAAATTGCTTCAAAATTGCTGGAAATTGTATTTTAATAAACTTTGTCATGGGGTAGGTTCTTTTTGAGATTGGATCTGCAAGTAAGATTCTGTTACAATGAATTTAGAAGAATTGCTAGATTGTTCTGTGAAATTAGAATGGCATATTTTTCTAATAAATATTTTTTCTAAGGATTTTATTCACAGGCTTTAGACTCTGTATGTGAAATGAAGATAATGTCTTAATTGTACTGATTCGACTAAGGAAAAAAAGAGTATAGTTCTTGTTTAATATTTTCTTTGTTCTTGGGTAGTGTAGTGCAGTGGTTCTCAAACCTCAGTATACATAGGCATCTTCTTCAGCTCCATCCCCAGAGATTCTGATTCAGTTGATCTGTTGCAGAGGCTGAGAATTTGCATTTCTAATATGGTTTCAGATGATGTTGATGCTGTTGGTCCATGGACCACACTTTGAGTAGCACTAATCTAGTGGCTGGTTTGGTTGGCTGTTCTTTCTTCTTGGTATGGTTGACATATTTCAGCTGAGAATTAGTAGGGAGAAATGAAAATCAGTTGAAACTTATATTTTACCATAAGCCTTCTAGATAAACTTTTTAACATCTTTCTGGAAAACTGGTTTGTGAAACTGCTCTTCCAAAGAATGACTTCATGGACTGAGGCCATTTACTTTTTTTAATTTGTTTTATTGATACATGATTGACCTGCAACGTTGTATAAGCTCGAGGTGTACAACTTGTTTGATGCATTTATGTATTACACTATGATTACTACAGTAGTGTTAGCTAACACCTTTATCATGTTACATAATTATCACTTTTTTGTGTTGAGAACAATTAAGAGATAGTTCCTTAGCAACTTTGAAGTTTATAATAAAGTATTGTTGACTATAATCACTATATTGTGTATTAAATCTCCAGAACTTGTTGATCTAGTAGTGGTAAGTTTGTACCTTTAACATCTCCCTAATTTCCCCACCGCCCCCCCATCTCCTGGTAGCTACCATTCTACTTTCTGTTTTTACAAGTTCAGGTTTTTTAGATTCCATTTAAGTGATATCATACAGTATTTGTCTTTCTGTCTCACTTATCTCACTTAGCATAATGCCCTTAAGGTCCATCCATGTAGTTGAAAATCTGAGCCCATTGATTCCCCAAACACAGCTTTACTTACCTGTAAAATTTTTGCATACAAAGAAAAAATCCTTGCAATGTCAAAAAGGGTGGGGGACAGCTTTACTAGGGTGTGATTCTCATACCATACAATTTACCCATTTACAGTATATAACTTGCCATGAATTTTCCATTATACCAGGCTGCTTCATCAAAAAATAGCAGTTTCTTTGAGCACTCTCAAGAAGAGGTGTCTTGACCGAGGAGTGTTTAGGACCCCTTAGCAGATATACCTCCTTGATGGAGATGGATGCTGTCATTACTGATGACAACAACTTTTAAGACAACTGTCACCTTCTACAGATTCCAAGCTTTCCACTCAACCTTCTGATTATAATTTGGCTTCCAAGTCTCTAAACTGATCGTGCTACAAGAAACAAACAAAAATGCACTGGTGAAGCTGAAGTGAACCATCTAATCTGTGTCACATTTTGACTCAAAAAATGATACACAGGCATCTTGTTTTTTCTCTCCTATAAATTTTAGTCCATTCTGGAGAAAATGGTTCCACATCCAATAAACTTTAAAAAAGAAAAGAAAACAGAAAAAACAGGCCTTTAGTCCTTCCACCAAAGAGCATATTGGAGTCTCTGCTTATGTAGTTTAGAAAGCTCCTCAGGTGATTATGATAATGAAGCTAATTATTATCATGTTCTGGAACATGAAAATACCTGCCAGTATGAGGCCATGTGAGCTGGAAATGGAACGTTGCAGCAACAAAACACTAATGTGTGCAGCGTAGATTGGGCTGTGAATAGCTAAGATACTGGTATTAGAGCCTGGAAAAATGAATCATGTAATGGCAAAATATTTGATAAGGTGTCACCTGCTATTACTTGGAAAGAAGACCATGTGCCTAAAGAGTTTGTTATAGAAAAGATTTTTGGAAAACAGGATGTTTGTGGACTGTTGCTGGCTCTACTTGCCAAGAGATGAGTTTAGAAGAATTGGGACATTTGCAAGCAGAAATAAAAGGGAACCAAGTCCAGAAGCTTGTGAGCCTGGAGTGGATGATGCCTACTACTGCCTCTAGACTAGAAGACTGGTAGACTAGGTTATTCTTTCTCTATCATTCACTTCCCCTCACCTAAGATAATTTTTTTTCTGGCCCATTAACATCAGATTTGGCCATGTGACTTGCTCTGGCAAATCAAGGGAGGGGAAGTGCTACCTGCCACTTCTGAGGCAGTGTGTAGTTCCCCCATTGTTCTTTTCCATCTGTCATGAGACCAAATTGACAGTTAAGGGCTACTCATTCAGCCCAGGATTAGAATGAAGAGGACACAGGGCAGTCAGCTTATAAATGGCATATAATGTGAATGAAAAATAGACCTTTCTTATAAGCCGCTAAGATTTGGTGGTTATTTTTTGCTATTTCACAATCTAGCAGAAGCTAACTAATACAAACAAGAGAGGTGACTAAAATAGGATTTAAGCATTAAAGGCCTAGCAACACTTATCATCTGAATAAAATGCCCCAAAGCCAAGATCAGAATATGTTGTGCCTTCCCAGCTATTGTTACAAAAAACTTAAAGGTAGCCACCATTAAATTGAGAAAAGCAATGTGGACATGGAAGCTGAAAAATAAATCAGATTTGAAAATTACTTCAACGGAGTATTTTGATACTGGCACATGGAACCGAATAAAAGCAAATACATCAGACACCTGCTTAGTGTTGAGAAAATTAGCAAAGGTTCTGTGACCTTTCCACTCTGCTTGGGTGTAGGGGCTTGATCCTGCTTCTGGCAAGTCATATAACTTGATCTTCAGTGTCTTCTTTTATAAAGTAAGAATGAGTAAGGTTGTGATAATTAAGATAAGCATAAAGCATTCTGCCTACAGTGCCTGGGATCTATTAGAAGAGCCCAACAAATATTTATTTCTTAAAATACAACCTGCAGTTCCTTTTATAAATATTCCCTTTAATATTTTGTTAATATGTTAGAGATGATACAGTTAGTTTCTTTTTAAATCTCATTGTCTAGTTCAGTTGCTTCATAGGAGAACACTGTCAGAACAAAAAATACTGCTTTATGGCTGATTCATACTTTTATGTTTATAAACTTTATAAAAGTCTGTGTACGTATCTCAAGGATAAGCTTCACAACCTGGGAATTTTTCTTTTTTTAAAAGTCAAATAAAATAAGATTTTTTCAATTAGAGATAAAGAAGTTAGGGTATGTTTGGAGAAATAAAGAAAAGGGTTTGAAGAAATAATGGACACAGATTTAATGAGCTTCTTCCTTAAAAACTGAAGAAAATGATGATAATTCTGCAGTTTTGGTTCTTTTGGAGTTAAATAATGTAGTCTCCAAGTAATTACAGCACAATTCAGTCTTCTTTGGCACAAGAATGAGTAAACTCAAGATTATAGCTTATGTATAAATCCTAGCTTATGTATAAATCCTAATGTTTCCTCAGTAGGAATTCTAGAGCAGTATCAAGTATAAATCATTTTTTTTAAAGTTGTTGAGAGTTAGACACAGTTTTTTTAAGTAATGATAGTAAGATCTATTTCTAAAATTAATTTAAGTTGAATATAAGGAAATTTATGGAAATTACAAAGTTTGCAAAATACAGTATTATTTAAAAGCAGAAATACTGTACTGTTTAAAAGCTTTTGTACCAAAGGTGGTCAGGTGTGAATTTGATTTTGATGCATTCTGGGTTAGGAAATTAAGGAAATGTCTAAGTGAGAGAGAGAAAATGGACAGAAAAGCCATCAAAGCAGGCCAATTTGTATCTAAAAATTATGGATACAAACACACAACAAAGTATTACTTTATATTACTAGCCAATCTTTATTGCTATAAATCTTTCCCATCTAAATTATAGCCCTTTCCTAACCAAATAGGGATGATAACTGGTATTTCTCTATTCTGTTGGAGAGTGACCTGTGTACATAGTGGAGACGGAAGTAAAAACATAAGAATTGGAAGTATATATCAGAAGAAATTCATAGTTATTCACCTTGAAATAGAAGAATTTTTTTATAGGTTCTACCAGATTATACTACCACTGCTCTTCTGAGGAAGATTGAATATTTTTACCTTACCAAAACCATTATTAAAGAACTGGAATTTTAATGTCTTTGTTTGAATGACTTTTATATTGTTAAATATTCCTAATACAAAATTAATGTCTGTAATTGTTACTATAGAAAGCTGAATAAAAATCATCTTAAACTTCTATACCATCTTTGTGTATTTGATTGATTATCTAAAATATCTTTTTTCTTTTCCAAGTTCTACTCAGTGAATGTAGATTACAGCAAACTGAAGAAAGAAGGTCCAGACTTCTAAATGAAATGTTTCACTATAAAGCTGCTTAGAATGAAGGTCTTCCAGAAGCCATCCGCACAATTTTCCACCTAACCAGGAAATATTTCCCCTCTAAATGCACAAAATCATGTTGGTGTATTGTGATGGGGTTTACACTGATTAATAAATAGTTTGAAACTTGATGTGTGTCACTATTTAATGCTGAAACTCTACTCTGAATTTTATAACTTAGGGTATAGGAAATAAACTATTAGAATTTAGGGAGTTTCTTGAATTTCTGTGTATTCGTGTAATTTGAAAATAAGACTTTAAGCTGCTCTAATAAAACACTTTTATTTTGTGTGTAGGCCATTGGTAACACTAGGGCATATTTAAGAACTAGAACTGGAAATCAAATGTAGATTGGCAAGATTATTCAAGCCTCTTTGGCATGGGCAAAATGAAAACCTAGATTTCTGTTACTGGCTGATGTCGAAGTATGTGCAGTTGTTAATGCTGGTTTTTACCATGGCATTCTCTTTGCTGAAGTTTTTTAAGGTTGTTAGTCGCCGTGGTCTGGCTGGGGATTGTAGTTGGATCTGAGTCCATCACTACTAACCATGGAACTAGTGGCCAGGAAGAGCTCTTGAGAACTTCTGCTGAGCCTTGGCAGGTTTTTAAAGGCTAGAAAGTATGTTAGTAGCAATTTTGAGTGAGAGTTAACTTTTTAAGAATGGGCTGTGGAATTGGAATTTGGTAAGAGAAAATGTTTGGGTGTATATTGATGTTACCTGTTACATAGCTCTGACCTTTTAGCTGGATCTCAAATGATCAGATGAACAGAACATTTCAATGGTTCAGTGGTGGCTAATCAAGAATTAACCATGTCATATATCAAGTTTCCACATAGGTATATGTAAATCATGACATTATAGAAACTTGAGGAATTTAGTGAGACAATTTTGGATTTTAATATATAGGTATAATAAATCTTTGTGTTTACAAAGTAATAGCACATTTTACAATTTGATTAAGCAGTTTTGAATAAATGCATTAAGAAATTAGTAATAGCATTTTCTACTATTGAAGACAATTGTGTGGATCTTTTAAGATTCTTAAACTTTAAGTAAACTCTTTGTGTTCAGTATTCCTGGACTTTCCCACATAAAACAATGTAAAATTTGGCATGAGATACAATATGTCTTGAAGAAAGTATTACATCCAATTACTGCTATTCAGGAAGCTGCAATGGCAGTGGAAGTTGACTGTCACTTAGGACTGCATCAAATATCAATGCTGCCAGGAAAGATAACGTGCTCTTTTTTTTTTTTCCTTAAATGAATTTGTTTAAAATTATGCTTTTACTGTGCTGCTTATTTAAATATACAGCAGACTGCTTTGTCAGTTCCTCAGCTTAATGAGGTCACTAGGCAGAGCTACCTTTAAATACAGATCTTGCCTTGGGTAACATTTATGTATATTTGAAAAATTGCATTTTTGGGAATTGACAAATGCTTCCCAGTAGGTACGTGAAACAAGAGCCAAGCAAAAATTATACTGACTTTTGCTGCTGTCAAGTTTATTAACCCACCCTGATCAGGTTTTACCCTTTCTACTCAACTAAAAATGCTTCTGTTTAGGACATCAATGACCTCTATGTTTCTAAATTCAAAAGGTAATTATCATTGCTCACTTTGACCTAATAGTAACAGTTGACCCAGCTCCTTGAAATATTTTCTTCCTTCACTCTAGAACAGCATGCTATCTGTGTTTTCTTTTTTACATCATTGGCTTTTCTACTCAGTCTCTTGGTGATACACCTTCACTTAGTGTTGGAGTGCCCCAAAGGAAAAACACTTTGGACCTTTTCACTATTTGAACTCTTTATCCAGTCTCATGTCTTCAAATACTATGCTTTGGCTGTCCAAAGTAATTTTTCAGATTAACGTGTCCAATTTGAACTTGTGAACTTCTCAGTTCCCATATCCACAATCTTCATTCCTGCTGTTTTCAATTATGTCAGTTTATAGGCACACCATCCTTCCTGTAGTTCAGGCCGAAATCCTCGGAGTCTTCATTAACTCTTTAACACCCCATATCCATATATTGATTATGTTTGCTCTACTTTAAGAGTAATGCCCAGAATCTCACTATTTTCAACACACAATTCCCCTACTGTCACCTTGGTCCTAAGCCATTGTCATCTAACTTGGAATATTAAAATAACCTCTCAGCTGGTCTCCCTGTCTACAGTCTGTTCTCAGCACAGCAGTCAAACTGATCTTTAATACAAAACTCAAAGTGATCTTTATTCCCCCAACATTTCCCTATTTTACTAAAAAAAAAAGCTAGATACTTTTAAAAAAGAAAACGTTCTGACTTTTTTCCGTTTTGCTCCCACACCAGCAAGTGGATATCCTAGATCCTCTACATGCCTCAGGGCTTTGCATTTGCCCTTTCCTGGCTTGGGATTCTCTTCCCCAAATATTGGCATGGCTTGCTCTCACTTTTTTCTTGTCTTTGCTCCAGTGCCTTTTTAATGAGGCTTTCCCTGTCCAAAATTTCACACCTACTGCATCCTCATCACTTTTTATCTCCTTTCCCTTCTTTGTTTTCATCTCAGTACTTATTAGTGTCTAATATGTTACATAATTAGCTTATTTTGTTTTATATATCTCCCTCCACTAAAATGTAAGCTCTATGATGACAAGAATTTTTGCCGTTTTGTTTGTTTTGTTTGATGTATCCTCAACACCTAGAATGGGACCAGGCACATAGTTGGTGTTCAAGAGATACTTATAAAAGACCAGTTCATCGATTGTCTAGAGTGGCTAATCATAAGTGGCTACAAGTGACTTGATGGAGGCAGAGAATCAGAATTGGAGATTATGGAACGCCTTTAGCAAAAGGGCTCTGAGCTTTACTTCACCACCCTCCCAGTGGATAATTTTTTAATAGGTCTTTTAAATTTCCAACTAGAGCATTATGTTGGTACTAAAACAACATCTATCCGGGTATTTGAAGCCTGTTCTCTTATTTCACAACATTTCAGTCAGGATGAATCTGAATGAAGGAAAAATCAGGTACAAGCACAAATAAAACCAGATATGTCCTCCTTTTATTAACACGTGAGTCACCATTGCCAAAAAATATCCATTTTCTTTTTTCACATTTTTTCTTTTGTTTCCAATTGTAAAAGCAGTGCATGCTCAGTGTAATTAAAATAATTCACAGGAAACATTTTTATATATCCAAGGCTTACTTTTAGTGGTATAAGAGGATATGTTAGAATGCTGCTTTGTAACCCCTTATTCAAAAATGCTTAAATATGGCATGCAGGAACCTTGTTATCTTAACAAAGAGCAGTTGCTGCATAGAAAAACAGAACCTCTAAATTTGAAATTTAAATTTCAAGTCCAGTAAAAGTGTACATAGAAATTATATATACATTTATTACTCTTTGGTATTTCCCACTGTAGCAGTTTGTTCCTTTCCTCTAAGGTGGTTGGTAGAATTCATCTTTGGAGGAAATCTCCACCTTTCTTGGTTAGGTAGAAGGTAAAGAAAAAAGACAAGAGAAAGGGTTATAAGAAGGCACCTCATATCAGGATGAAACTAACTATAATGGATAACGTTATTGAGCCAGGCACAATATGTATTACTTCATTTACTACTAATTACAACATTGTAAGGCACACTTATTACTGGACCACCACCCCCCCGCCACTTTTTTAGACAAATGAGGAAACCAAGGCATAAAAATATGCCCAAGGTCAAACTTAACTAGGAAGTAGTGGAGCCAGGCTTTGAATCCAGACATTTGACTAAAAGTTCATTCCCTGAACCCTCTAGACCTGTCTCATAAGGTTGTCTTTAGAATTAAATAAGATAATATATGTAAGAGGCTTAATGTATCTCCTGCCAGAATAAGTATTACTTAAATATTAGCTATTATATTTATAAAGCCTGGAATTCATTTCTTTCTCCCCTTCCATCAGAAACTTTAATGGGAGACTTCTAAAAGCCATATTATATAAAACTTAAAGGAAAGAAAAGGACTGTTCAGTAAAAGCTTATCCAACTACCAATAATCTGATCAAATAACTCTTTATTGCAAATATCATTGATTTCAACATGTAGACAAGGTGACCCCCTTTTATACCAGAGCTGTAAGTCTAAGAAGTGTGATTTATGCTTCTCCCTAGGTTTGCTCAAGCAATGCCTGCCCACATAGCATGCCATAATAATGTTCCACCCTCTCTGATTTGCATTATGACTCAGTGAATTAAAATCTTTATATGTAGGTCATCTCTCCTTGGTTGAAAATGATGCTGAGTTAATCCATGCCTGATATTGAAAGAATTTTTTGATGCTATTTGAATGATAAATAACATCTGGAGAAATTTATCTCAGGTCTCTTTCCCAGCTATTGTTTTTTAATCTTAAAAGGCAACAGCTTGTATGCTCTATAATAAGCTTTTCTGTTTGCTTCTAACCAAATCTTTTCTAAGAAAAGAGTTAATACTGCACAAGATTTTCAGACTCCACATTAATCCATCCTAAATGAAGATACTTTGCAAATTTAATTTGTTTAGACTGGTCAAAGAGTAATTTATCCTTCCTTGTTATATAGTATATTTCAACATCTTAAATTACAAAGCAATTTTGTTAGAAGAATCCTGTTAAATTGCTAAATTGTTAAATCTTATAATTTTTACAAGGGGCTTGCCTCATATTCCCTCATGATTACTTCTAGCTGTCGTGTGCAGATAAATGTTCAACAACTGGCTCTCCAGGGGGAAAAGTCCTGATTTTAAGCATTTGCCAGTTTCTGTGATTGGCAGTTTAATGCCTTCCCCTACAGTAGTCTACCTCCTAATCCCTGGAACCTGAGAATATATTCAGTTATATATTCAAAGGAGAAAGAAGGTTGCACATGAAATTAATGTTGCTAATCAACTGACCTTAAAATAGGGACATTATCCTGGATTATTCAGGGTCGAGTGTAATCAGAAGAATTCTTAAAAGTGGAAGAGGGAGCCTGAAGAGGAAAGTCAACGGGAGGTATGACTATAAAAGAATGGCCAAAGAAATGCACTGTTACTGGCTTTAAAGATGGAGAAAGGAGGCCATGAGCCAAGGAATATGGGAAGCCTCTAGAAGCTGGAAAATCTATAGATGTGGATTCTGTTAGAGGTTCCAGAAAGGAATTCAGCCCAATGAGACCTGTGACAGACTTCTATATAACTGTAAGATAGAAATTTGTGTTGTTTTAAACCACTAAATTCACGGTGATTTGTTATAGCAGCAATGGGAAAACTAATACATCCACTGCGGCAGAGTTTAAAGTACCATCTTGTTTTTATTGATCAAAGGTTGGAAAAAGGTGAAAAGAATTAGCTCTTGAGAGCTGATATGAACTGACTTCAGCACATCACTGAGTAGACTCAAATAAGAAGAGTTTTGTTCATTTTCTCCTTATATTTCATAGTAGAATAATAAATGCAACAAAAAATGACTAATTGAAAACCTTATACTATCATTAAGCTATTCCCTAGTATTTACTTTTCTTGTGTTTTGTTGTTGTTGTTTTTTCCTCTTAGGACCTAAGGCAGCTGGAAGGTAGGAAGTGGGAAGCAACTAGGGAGGGGAAAGAAAATGAGATGAGGTCATCATGTTGAACAACTCCTGAGGGGGACTACAGTACAAATGATGTCCCATTTAGTTGAACAACATTAAGTCCTCAACATAGTTTTAGGTTTTTACACAAATATGAAAACTGCTGCTCTTTTATACAGTGTTTCTTTTAAATTGTTCACTAGAAGCTAAGTCAAAAATCAGGATCATGTAGAAAAAAGAGAATGGGGTTTGAATCATGTAGAACTTGGTCTTAGTCACTGTCCAGCCAAAGAACCAAAAAGAAATTCAAGAGATCAAAAACACCATAACAGAAATGAAGAATGCCTTTGATGGGCTCTATGTAGACTGGACAGAGCTGAGGAAAAAAATCTGTGAGCTAGAGGATATGTCAGTAGAATCATTGGAAACTGGAAAGCAAAAAGAACGAAGACTGAAAAAAACAACAGAATATCCAAGGACTGTGGGACAGCTACACACATACATGTGATGGAAATAGGAGAAGATAGAAAGGAGCAGAAGAAATACTTGAATAGTAATGACTGAGAATTTTCCAAAATTAATATCATAAAACTAGTTCACAGATTCACAAAGCTTGAGGACACTGAGCAGATAAATGCCAAAAAACTACCCCTAGGCGGGCTTCCCTGGTGGCGCAGTGGTTGAGAGTCCACCTGCCGATGCAGGGGACACGGGTTCGTGCCCCGGTCCAAGAAGATCCCACGTGTCGCGGAGCAGCTGGGCCCGTGAGCTATGGCCGCTGAGCCTGCGCGTCCGCAACGGGAGAGGCCACAGAGGTGAGAGGCCTGCATACCGCAAAAACAAACAAACAAAAAACTACCTCTAGGCATATCATTTTCAAACTACAGAAAGTTAAAAGATAAAAAAATCCTTAAAGAAGCCAGAGAAAAAACAATTACTTATAGAGGAACAGAGGTAAGAATTACATTTGTCTTCCCCTTGGAAACCACGCAAGCAAGAAATGAGTGGAGTGAAATATTTTTAATGTTTTGAGAAAAAAAAATGTACCACCCTAGAATTCTGTGCCCTGCAAAATTATCATTCAAAAGCAAAGGAGTTATAATGACTTTCTCAAACAAAAATTGATGGAATTTGTTGCCAGTAGATCTGCCTTGCAAGAAATGTTAAAAAGAAGTTCTTTAAGATAAGGGAAATAATGTAGGTCAGAAACTCAGATTTACTTAAAGGAAAGGGAGAATGTGGAAGAAGGAATAAGTGAAGGTAAAATAAAAATTTTAATTTTTCTTCATAATTTATCTAATAGATAACAGTTTGTTCAAAATAATAATAATAACAATGTAATGTATTTCATTATATGCTATGGATTCAATGCAGTCACAATCAAAATCTTGGTTATTTTGTGGATATGAACAAACTGATTCTAAAGTTTTCATGGAGACGCAAAAGAGTCAGAATAGTCAGCGCAATATTGAAGGAGAAGAACAAGGTTGGAAAACTGACAGTACCCAGCCTCAAGGCTTACTATTGATAGAAAACCACAGTAATCAAGTGTGTTACTGGAAAAGAATAGACGAATAGATTAATGAAATAGAATAGAGAATCCATAAAAAATGGTACAGCCACTTTGGGAAACAGCTTCATGGGGTTCTTATATACCTAAACATACTGTTACTATAGGAGCCAGTAACTTCTCTCCTTAATATTTACCCAGAAGAATTGTAAATTTGTGCCCACAGAAAAACTGTACATGGATATTTATAGCAGCTGTATTATTAATTGTCAAAACTTGGAAGAAACCAAGATGCCCTTCAGTAGATGAATGGATAAATAAAGTGTGGTACATCCAACAACTGAATATTATTCAGCACTAAAAAGATATGAGCTATCAAGCCATGAAAAGACATGGAGGAATCTTAAATACATATTACTAAGTGAAAGAAGCCAATCTAAAATACTCCATACTGTATGAGTCCAACTATATGACACTCTGGAAAAGGCAAAACTATGGAGACAGTAAAAAGTTCAGTAGTTCCCAGGGATTAGGGTAGGGGGTGGGGAAGGGATAAGGAAGTGGAATACAGAGGATTTTTAAGGTACTGAAAATACTCTGCTTGGTACCCTAATGATGGATACATGTCATTACATATTTGTCCACACCCACAGAATGAATACCAAGCATGAGCCATAATGTAAACTATGGACTTTGGATGATTGTGATGTGTCAGTTTAGGTTCATCAACTGTAACAGATGTACCATTTTGGTGGGGGATGTTGATAACGGGCGTGTGGGTTTTTGCATGTTTGGGGGCAGGGGCTATATGAGAAATCTCTGCATCTTCCCCTCAGTTTTTCTTTGAACCTAAATCTGCTCTTAAAAAAATAAAATCTTAATTAAGATGAAGAGAAGAAAAGAAAGGAAGGTTAAAAAATTCCAGACGGTGACTTTCAGCCAATCTGCAATTCTTTTCCCCTTTGCACCTCTCATAACACATGGCCATGGACTTTATATTTATGACGGCTACAAAAACTTGATGAGTTAATCTACTTCCGCATTCCACACATCTTGAGCGCTGCACTGAGGTTTTCTTTGTATCCATGAGAACAGAGTCTGTGTTTTGCTTATCATTGTATCTCCAGGGCCTGATAGTGTCTGCACTTAGTAGACTTGCAAGTATTCGTTGACTGAATATATAGAACATAATGTGATTGCAGAGGCTTTTGATTTATAGACATTTTCTGAGTGATAGTGTAACTTAATTTGTAGATGATAGCTGAATTTTGAATGAATGTTTAGAAGTGAAAACTCAAGTGTTTATAGGTTATTAAAATGAAAATAAAATGCAGTAAAATGTTTTTTATAAACACGCAAGCTTTCATATATGAAACAGCAATAAAATAGCTATTGAAAAGCCCTAATTACTGACAGTTTACCATGTAGACACCTTATATGATGTTTCTAGATGGAAGCTACTAATTTGAATTACTCTAGAAAAATACTGTGTAGAGGCATTTTTAGTTTATCATTATAATATGGTGATACTCCCCCTCTATTTTACTAGAATCCCACAGTGCCTAACAATCATGAATAAATTTATAGACTTGTTTTCCATATTGAAGCAAAATGACTATGAGCATGAAATGCCCATTTCTTTTAGTTTCCTTACAGCAGGCAAATGAAACAAAGGATCTAATGGATAGTGAGAATAAATTACTCCATGGAGAAATAAGCACTAGATGCCTATTATTAATTTTTAGGTGCATAAACAAGGAAACAAAATAGATCATATTACTGGTCAATATTGGTACAAAATATAATTTTAATTCTAGTTTTGAACTTGATTTTCAAATAAGTATAATTTTTGAGTTCAGCTAAATGTTGCCAGGAGAAGAAAATGAGTTTGGTATTTGCTGGCATATCAATTTGTAAACATGATCACAGATCACAAACAATTGCAAGAAATACAGCGCTATTTATATTTTAGATTGCAGTGAGAATTAGTTCACTGGAAAGAAAACAGAAAGACATTTTAGCTAATATATACTGCTTCTTAAAAGCACAAACCTAATATAATGCTGTGTTAGGAAAGAAATGCTTAGAAAGCAAAGAACATGGAGAAACATTGAATAATCAGATTGCTAGGGATAAAAAGTAAAGCTTAAGGAATTAGGAGGATTAATTTTTCTCTTGCTTTCTGTAATGGATAGGGAGGGGAGAGAAGGGAGCTCTTGCTTAAATGTGCAAGGCTGTTTACATGGGTTATCTCACTTTTTACTCTCACATCAGTCCAATTGGGCTGGCATTATTATACTCATTTCCATATAGAAAAAAATAAAGTTCAGGGAGGCTGGTTGAATAAGTGATTCAAAGTCACACTACTACCTTATAAGAGCAGGCATTCAAATCTAGATCTACATAGCTCTAAAGTCCATTCTCTTTGCATCGTGCCTCGTCTGTGGCAAGACTTCTCTTTATTTTCAGCTATGCTTATCAGAGGGTGCCAATAATTTTGAGTCTTGACGCCACTGACAAAATGATCTGGCATTACAAGTCCACAACCTGGTGGGAATGGCTTAAATTTGCCTTAACTGTAGCTTGCTCTTTTCATTGCCTTTGGGTATTTTTATTCCGATGTTAACAGATGAAGAAGCTGGAGTAGTGAAGTTAAGTAAGTTATGGTTACACAGAACACAAATTGCCACTGGAGTTCAGAGCTTCAACATATACATTTTGGGGGAACATAAAAATTCAGTCCATAATACCCCAAATGTTCATGGCTTAACACAATAGAATTTAGTGAAGTCCAACCTGTGTTCCTTGGCAGGAAGTTTTCAATATGGGTCATGTTCAAAGTTGCGATTGATCCCCGCGTGATACATAGTAGTTTCTACATCAGGGAGTGATGTGTAGTTATTTCTAAGCTAGCTCTGAATATAGCTCCTCTTGATCTAGAGTCTTAAGAATTACAAGATGAACTGTCTGCATACTCAATATATAATATATAATCGTATAAGATATAGGATAACCCCAATAAACATGCCCATTCAGAAAGAAGATGAATGGGAACACATAGCAGTCTGTGGTCCATTAAAATTCTGAAATCTCTCCATGTTATAAGGGTCCCCTACCCTAGGGATAGGGAATGTCCCTTAATTGGGTAATTCTGCTTTCTGGAAGGTGCTGCTCAGTCCATTGTTCTCTGTGTCTCTCAGATCTTCCCTTTTGAGGAGTATTCCTTTCCAATATTCCTCTTGGTCTCACCTAAAATGAACGTTGGAGAATATGCCCTCCCTACAGGCCGAGTAGCTTTTTTTCTACCCTGCTTTATGTCTGAGGAAGGTTGGAGGCCAGGAGTTGTTCTAAAACTCAGAAAGTCTCAGATATTTCTAGTCTAGGCTCATGATTTATTTGACAGAATAATGTTCTTGTAAACTTAATAGGCATTTAATCTGATTCCAGGTACTTTTATTTGCCTATCACACACTAGTTCTTTTCTAGACATACTTATATTTTCTGTATATCTTTTCCTTCTTATCATCTGATTCTTCTCTGTTACTCTCATCTTACTATGATCTCTTGGTGTTTCACCTTAATTGGAGTACCTTGGACTTATCAGACTTTGGTGGCAGAAGCATACCCTTAATTTTTTCCCTTGGGTCATTTTGACCAACTGAAAGCATATACTGGGTGCCAAGTCAATTTATTCACAAACCTTAGCTTTCATCTTTGCCAGAGACTCAGTTTTAATCAGTTTTAATTCTCTGCTTTATCTTTTACTATTTAGGTTTGAGGAGAGTTACCTCTGTCAACCCTATAAATCACTGAATTTGTACATTCTTTCTAAATCGTATATTTCTGCTTATTACCAACCAGTTCTTTTCATGAGCTTCTCATTTTCTTGTGATACCTCATTGAATGTAGGCAACACCAACTAGAACATGTTGCTAAACTTCTAACTTTCCCTTTAGGATCAGAAGTCCATCAGCTATATAATCTTCCATCTAAGTTATTTCAGGTGGCAGGTCTGTCATGTTTTGCCATGGCATAGTACTGGACGACCATATTTTCGGCCTTTGAAAAGAGTTTCCTCATTACCTGTTGCCTGAACCCAGTGCCACATTTGTTAGGTTTTATTGTTATGGCAGCATCTCACTGGTAGGTACTAATTTCTGCATTTTTCAGGGTAGGCCAGATTATGATATATAAACAAAAACTCCCAAATCTCAGTGGCTTACTAAACTGAATTTATTTTTCTTTCATGCTACATGCTTAGTGTGGGTTGGGTAACAGGTTTTGTTCATAATAATCACTAAGGAATCAAGGCTAGTGGAGGTTTCATGTAAAAACTTTCTTCCAAAATCATAGGGTGACCAAGCCATTCTCATTTGTCTGGATCTTTCCCAGACTTAGCACTGAAAACCCTGCTTCCCATGAACCCAGTCAAACCAGAGCAGTTTGTCTGGTATTGTTGTGATCTTGAATCTCGAAGTCCTGTGTCCCAGGAAATCCCTCAGTTCTGGGAAAATTGGGGTGGTTGGTCGCTCAACACAATCATTACAGTAGTGGGAAGGAAATGTTATGCTTAAGGCATCCACCTAATAATGGCACCTGCAACTTCTCCTTCCTCTCACTGGTTAGTGTTAAGTCAGTCGGATGACATTGCCTAAAATCAAGGTGGGCAAAGAAGAGCAACTGACCATGGGTCTGTAAGGCAGAGTCAGAAATATTTAGTGAACAGCACAAAGAACTACCACACTAGTTCTGTGCCCAGGAAGAAGACAAAATGTATTGATAAGCATCTGGTCAGATCAGAGCATATAAAAGAGATTGTGGTGGTTTAAGATATTAAAACATATGAAAAGTTGTACAAATAAAATCAATTTAGAAATGATAAAAGGAGATGTTTAGAAGGAAACCCAGAAAATAAATCAGATCCAAAAGATAACAGATCTGCTGCTGAACTATAAATTTAGCAACAAGTACCGTCTTGGTTCAAGTTAGTATATATACATATGCATGTGGTGGTGGAAATAATACACGTATAATTTTAAGGTCAGTTACTCTCTGAGAGTGAAATTTTGGAGAATATACAGGCAATGAATGCAAATCAGCCACCTGTGAAAATTGGCCTTTCTGAGCTCTGCAAATGTGAGAATGAACTAAGGATTTCCAAAGCTATCAGTTACTAGAGTATAAGTTCAGAATAGTATTCAATCATTTATTCATCTATCAATTTATTCAGTATTTACTGAGGGACAAAAGCTTTGATAGAGACTAAGGATGTAGACATAAATGCCCCTCTTCTTATTGGAAGAGATAGATGAACAGGTAAATATGTCAGTTATAGATTGTGATAAGTACAATGAGGGGAATAAACAGGATGACAAGATAGAGAACAAAAAGAGAGGGCAAAGAAGAGGTAGGAAGAATTTTGAATTAGATCATAATGGAGTTTCTCTGTGAGGAAGTCATATAGCTGAAACCTAAAGGGTAGGAATGAGCTGCTAAGGGAAGAGCTGGAATAGCTTTACAGCCGCAAGTGTTAGCAAGTGCAAAGACACTGAGGCTTCAAAGAGGAACCAAATAAAGCCCACATGGTCAGAATGTAGCCATGGGAAAATTGGTACAAAAAGAGGTGGAAGAGGAGGCAAGAGCCAGGCCAGGGTAAGGCGTTTGGACTTTATTCTGATAATAGAAAGATTTTTATTCAGTAAGTGATATGATCTGCTTTTTGTTTTACAAAGAATAATCTGATTACCATTTGGAGGATGGATGGAAGAGGGCAAGAGCAAAGGCAAGGAGACTAGTTAGAAGACACTTTTAACAATCTTGGTGAGATGTAGTGGACTTTTGATTAGGGTGGTGGCAATGGGGGTGGAGAGAAGAGGATGAATTTTAGATATAATGTGGAACTAGCAGCAGTGGGACTTGATGATGGATGTAAGGGGGGAAAGAAAGAGAAGGATCAAGGATGACTCTTTAGTTTTTGGCTTGAGCAACCTAATGTGTGGATATACCCTTTAGTGACCTATGAAAAACTTGGAAAGAAACAGTATCTGTGGAAAAATCAAGAATTCTGCTTGGACAGATAATTTGATTTACTTGTTGGACATCCAAGTGGGTGTGTCAAGTAAGCACTTGGATATGTGTTTCTGGAGACCTGGAGAGACACACATTTATGAGACATCAACATATTGATGGTATTATAAGGTCAGGTAGTGGTTAAGAAAAAATAGGGAGAATGTGAAGATACAGAAGAGAAGAAGTCCTATGCCAATCTGGAAGTACTCCAGCATTTAGAGATTCTGTGGAGACAGAGGAACAGGAAAGGAGATTGAGAAGATGCAGCTCGGTGAGACATAGTGTAGTATAATGGACACCGATGGAGGACGCTGTTTTAGGAAGGAGTAGTGGTGGTGGTGAATTGTGCTATTGCTGCTGAAATGTTCAATAAGAAAAAACCAAAATAACCATCAAATTTGGCAACATGCAGACTGCAAGAGCAATCTCTATGGAACAGGTTGAGGAATAAGTATAAAATGAGGAAATGGAGACAGTGAGTGTAGATAAAATCTCCAGGCCTAAACTAATCATATCAAATATAAACAGCTGTAATATAATTAAATTGCAACTTAATATACTCCAGTAAATAAAACATTTACCAGTTCATAATTATATTACTTATCTTTAGGTAAATCAATTAACAGAAGGTGATAGTGAGTGTAGAACCTAGAAAAGGGAGGCCAAAGTCCAGGAATCTACCAGTTAGTCCAATAGGCTCAGAGGGAGAGTGATGATGAACCTGGAGAAAATTGCTTTCATCACTATAGAGATGGCTTTGGTGAAAAGCAAGGACAATTCTTCATATTTCACTATTGTCTGATCAAAAATATCTCCAAGACTGTTTATCTCTCTTCACTTTGATTTCTTGCCTCCCAAACAACCTTCTCACTAATAGTTCTGTGTTCCAAAGTAACCGATACCAGAGAGGAGGGGAAAAAAAAGAGAGGAGTTTTGATGGAAGGCTGAATGGATAGAAGGATTCATTTTGGAGATGACAGTTTTCGGTTTTTGTCTTTTCCTAAGAAACAAGTAAAGACGATAGGATGCAATCAGACACAGCAAAATATGTAGTAATGGACCAAGTGTGGAGCTTGGGCTGCCATAACAGGGTACAACAGACTGGATGGCTTAGACAACAGAAATATATTTTATCACACTTCTGGAGGTTGGAAATCCAAGATCAAGGTGCCAACAAATTCAGTTTCTGGTGACACCTCTTTTCCTGGCTTGCAGACTGCCTTTTCCCTGTGTCCTCACATGACCTTTCTTGTGTGTGTGTATATGTGTGCACACGCGCACAGAGAGAGATTTCTGATGTCTTTTCCCCTTCTTATAAGAACACCAGTCCTATCCGATTAGGGTCCCATCCTTATGACCTCATTTAACCTTCATTACTTAAAGGCCCTGTCTTCAAATACAGTCACTTTGGGAGTTTGGGCTTCAACATATGAATTTGAGGGGAAGGCTATTCAGTTCATAACAGATGGTTTTGCTTTTCTCAGAAAAGGAGGATGCATTTCCTATTGACTTTATGTAATAAAAATGGAAAGATTGTGTACCCACACTACAGTTTGATTCCATTCTAAAGCAAGACATAGCAGCCTGGGATTGGAAATTCGTATATATGCCAGAGGTTAAACAGGATTGGAAATTGCATTAGTAGACATAAACAAGAATGTCTGAGAGAGTGGGGGTAGATGTGGGGAGGAGAAAATATTGTTAATGATGGCATCCTCAAAATGGCAGGCCATTGGATTTAAACTAATGCTTTCCTAACTCTTTTCATGTCATGGCAGGAAAATGACATAGAAATGACAATTTGTGTGGCATTTGGAGGCATCTTTTTAGGTCTTGGTGGAAAAAATTTTGTACTATCAGTTTTACCTTTTAGTAACATACACTTAATGAGAATAATGAATAGCAAATACTACAGAAGATATTACTGTTGCATTTGTCTGCAATTTTAAATAAAATCCTTTAAAATGTTTTAATGGAAAACTTCAATTTGTTTTCTGAGCATATTTTATATTGTTTTCTGAGCTTATCACCTTTTTTTTTTTTTAACCAGTTACGGCAGTTTATCATAAGGCAGTTTATCACACACTTAGCATATGACCAGTAATTTTGTTCCTAGGTGTCATGCAAGAGACATGAAAAGTTATGCCCACATAAAAAACTATGTGCAATGTTTATGACAACTTTATAATCACCAAAGATGGAAGCAATCCAAATGTCCATCAGTTGGTGAATAAACCAATTGTGGAACATCTATACAATGAAACATCACTCAGCAATAAAAAGGAACAAACTGTTGATACATGGAACAACATAGATAAATCTCACTATTTCGCAAAGTGAAAGAAGTCAGACTCAAAAGTCTACAGAGCATATCATTTTTAATAGCAGGATTTTCCCCTTAGAATAGCCATGAGCAATTACTGATCAAGACTTTTAAGTGATCATCCATTTAAATTCCTGATAATCATTATTGATGGAACAAATAAGTATATAATAAAAAATTAAAACAAAATTTTAGGACAAAATTTTATAGGAATTGAAATCAGTTCCAAAAATCACTTAAAAAAAGCTTTTTTCTGTTTTTTTTCATTGACAAATGTAATGTTGGACTTTTTCTAAGATAGTGGAAAGAGATTTCAAATCCAATTAAGCTTTTCCAGACCAAGCATTTAAATGCATATGCATTGTTAGAAGAATCATCATGTAGCTAGCTTGGTGGCTGCTGAAAGGACAAATTAACCATGACTTGTTTATGATGACAGATTTGGAGATGTAGTCTGCAGCTGTGCCTGCCCTGTGTTCTGCCTGACCTTCTCACCCCAACATTCTGGAGCATGGACTGTATTACTTGGTTGCCTGGAACACAAACTCCTTCAACAGCTTCCTGGTTCACTTGTGGGGAATGGGCAGTGACTGAGTGCTGAAGCAGATTTTGAGGATGTCCAAGTGATAGAAAAAACACATCCTTGTCCACGCTCATCACTGTATGACAAAACAGGAAGCACAAAGGGTTACTTATCATTTTTTGTGGGCAGCACTTGGGTTGCTCCCTGAGGAGCCCCAGAGGAGGTTGCTATCTGCCAGAGGTTACCAAGTGGTGCTGTAGTTGATCCAGGCCCCACCGTGCCTCCCCAAGGTTAAAGAGAGCATCATTTCAGGGAACTCTGTTTAAGTTTTGTAAAGAGGCGACTCAAATCAGAAGAGGGATGATGGTTTCAAGGAACTAGGAGAAGTTGTAATAAGGAAAAAGAGCAGGATCTTTTACGCAGAGCTTAAATTCTGAAAACCCTATCCATTTTCTTTTTTTCCCCTGTTTTGTCTATCATATAAAAACACAACATGCCATATTTATTTAGAGCAGTGGATTATCCAACTCTATCCTTTTCGAATACTAGCACCAAGAAATATTTTATAGGAAAACATAATTCTATTCGAACAAGGAATAAAACCAAATTTGCTTACTTTTCTTAACAACCTATTATAGATAAGTCATCTGTGAATTTGTGTCAATCTTTTTGAATATACTACAATACTCTTCTAGTATTTTTAAACAGCTTTATTGAGATATGATTCACATACCATATAATTCACCCCTGTAAAAGTGTACAATTTCATGATTTTTCATATGCTCACAGATATGTGCAACTATCACCACATTCAATTTTAGGACATTTTCTTCACCTCAAAAAGAAACTCTGTAACCTTTAGCTATTACCATCCTACTCCCACATAACTTTCCTAGCCCTAAGAAACTACTGATCTACCTTCTGCCTCTATAGATTGCCTATTCTGGTCTTTTGTATGAATGGAATCATTTGATATGGAGACTTTTGTGACTGACTTCTTTCACTTAACATAATGATTTTTAAGATTCATTTAAACTGTAGTATATATCAGTACTTCATTTCTTTTTATGGCCAAGTAATATTTCATTGTATGAATATACCGTACTTTGTTTCTCCATTTGTCCACTGATTGATATTTGGGTTTTTCCCCCCCATATTTTGGCTGTTATGAATAATGCTGCTATAAATATTCTTATACAAGTTTTTGCATGGGTATGTATTTTCATGTCTCTTTGAGTGTATATCTAGAAGTGGAATTGCTGGGTCATGTGGTAACTCTATGTTTAATTGTTTGAGGGACTACCAGAATGTTTTCCAAAGTGGCTACATCATTTTATACTCTCATCAAAAGTGTATGAGTGCTCTGATTTCTCTGCATCATCATCAGCTCCTGTTATTATCTGACCCATTAATTCTAGCCATCATAATGGGTGTGAAGTGGGATCTCATTGTGGTTTTGGTTTGCTCCTCCCTGTTGACTAATGATATTTAGAGTCTTTTCATGTGCTTACTGGCTACTTGTATATCTTCCTTAAAGAAAGCCCCATTTAAAAAATTCTTTGCCCACTCTTCAGAAAGTGGGCATAGAGGGAACCTACCTCAACATAATAAAGGGAAGTATGAAAAACCCACAGCCAACATCATTCTCAATGGTGAAAAAATGAAACCATTTCCTCTAAGATAGGAGCAAGACAAGGTTGCCCACTCTCACTGCTATTATTCGACATAGTTTTGGAAGCTTTAGTGACAGCAATCAGAGAAGAAAAAGAAATAAAAGGAATCCAAATCAGAAAAGAAGAAGTAAAACTGTCACTGTTTGCAGATGACATGATACTATACATAGAGAATCCTGAAGATGCTACCAGAAAACTACTAGAGCTATTCAATGCATTTGGTAAAGTAGCAGGATACAAAATTAATGCACAGAAATCTCTTGCATTCCTATACACTAACGACGAAAAATCTGAAAGAGAAATTAAGGAAACAATCCCATTTATCATTTCAATAAAAGGAATAAAATACCTAGGAATAAACCTTCCTAAGGGGACAAAAGACCTGTATGCAGAAAACTAGAAGACACTGATGAAAGAAATTAAGGACTATACAAACAGATGGAGAGATATACCATGTTCTTGGATTGGAAGAATCAACATTGTGAAAATGACTCTACTACCCAAAGCAATCTACAGATTCAGTACAATCCCTGTGAAGCTACCAATGACATTTTTCACAGAATTAGAACAAAAAAATTTACAATTTGTATGGAAAAACAAAGACCCCGAATAGCCAAAGCAATCTTGAGAAAGAAAAATGGAGCTGGAGGAATCAGGCTCCCTGACTTCAGACTATACTACTATACTACAAAGCTACAGTAATCAAAACAATATGGTACTGGCACAAAAACAGAAATATAGATCAATGGAACAGGATAGAAAGCCCAGAGATAAACCCATGCACAAATGGTCACCTTATCTTTGACAAAGGAGGCAAGAATATACAGTGGAGAAAAGACAGCCTCTTCAATAAGTGGAGCTGGGAAAACTGGACAGCTACATGTAAAAGAATGAAATTAGAACACTTCCTAACACCATACACAAAAATAAACTCAAAATGGATTAAAGACCTAAATGTAAGGCCAGACACTATAAAACTCTTAGAGGAAAACATAGGCAGAACACTCTATGACATAAATCACAGCAAGATCCTTTTTGACCCACCTCCTAGAGAAATGGAAATAAAAACAAACAAATGGGACCTAATGAAACTTAAAAGCTTTTGCACAGCAAAGGAAACCATAAACAAGACGAAAAGACAACCCTCGTAATGGGAGAAAACATTTACAAACGAAGCAACTGACAAAGGTTTAATCTCCAAAATATACAAGCAGCTCATGGAGCTCAATATCAAAAAAACAAACAACCCAATCCAAAAATGGGCAGAAGACCTAAATAGACATTTGTCCAAAGAAGATATACAGATTGCCAACAAGCACATGAAGAATGCTCAACGTCACTAATCATTAGAGAAATGCAAATCAAAACTACAATGAGGTATCACCTCACACCAGTCAGAATGGCCATCATTCAAAAAATCTACAAACAATAAATGCTGGAGAGAGTGTGGAGAAAAGGGAAGCCTCTTGCACTGTTGGTGGGAATGTAAATTGATACAGCCACTATGGAGAACAGTATGGGGGTTCCTTAAAAAACTAAAAATAGAACTACCATATGACCTAGCAATCCCACTGCTGGGCATATACCCTGAGAAAACCAAAATTCAAAAAGAGACATGTACCACAATGTTTATTGCAGAACTATTTACAATAGCCAGGACATGGAAGCAACCTAATTATCCATCGACAGATGAATAGATAAAGAAGATGTGGCACATATATACAATGGAATATTACTCAGCCATAAAAAGAAACGAAACTGAATTATTTGTAGTGAAGTGGATGGACCTAGAATCTGTCATAGAGAGAGAAATAAGTCAGAAAGAGAAAAATACTGTATGCTAACACATATATATGGAATCTAAAAAAAAAATCGTTCTGAAGATCCTAGGGGCAGGACGGGAATAAAGACGCAGACGTAGAGAATGGACTTGAGGACATGGGGAGGGGGAAGGGTAAGCTGGAACGAAGTGAGAGAGTGGCATAGGCATATATACACTACCAAATGTAAAATAGATAGCTAGTGAGAAGCAGCTGCATAGCACAGGGGGATCAGCTAGGTACTTTGTTACCACCTAGTGGGGTGGGATAGAGAGGGTGGAGGGAGACGCAAGAGGGAGGGGATATGCGGATATTTGTTTACGTATAGCTGATTCACTTTGTTGTACAGCAGAAACTAACACAACATTGTAAAGCAATTATACTCCAATAAAGACGTTAAAAAAAAAAAAGAGAGAGAGAGACATGTACCACAATGTCCATTGCAGCACTGTTTAAAATAGCCAGGACATGAAAGCAACCTAAGTGTCCATGGACAGATAAATGGATAAAGAAGATGTGGCACATATATACAATGGAATATTACTTGGCCATAAAAAGAAACGAAATTGAGTTATTTGTAGAGTAGCATTGACATATATACACTACTAAATGTCAAATAGATAGCTAGTGGGAAGCTGCTGCATAGCACAGGGAGATCAGCTCAGTACTTTGTGACCACCTAGAGGGGTGGGATGGGGGTGGATAGGGAGGTTGGGAGGGAGGCGCAAGAGGGAGGAGATATGGGGATATACGTATAGCTGATTCACTTTGTTATGCAGCAGAAACTAACACAACATTGTAAAGCAATTATACTCCAATAAAGATGTTAAAAAAATTCTTTGCCCATTTTAAAAATTGGGTTATTTGTCTTTTTTAAAATGAGTTGTAAGAATTCTTTATATGACCAAGATGTAAGTTCCTTATCCGATATATGATTTACAAGTATTTTCTCTCATTGTGTGTGTTCTTCTTACTTTTTTGACGGTGTCTTTTGAAGCACAGACGTTTTTAATTTTAATGAAGTCAAATTTATCTATTTTTTCTTTTGTTGCTCATGATTTAGTGTCATATCTAAGAATTCTTTGCCAAATTCTATGTTTTCTATGAGTTTTATAGTTTTAGCTTTTACATTTAGGTCTTTGATCCATTTTGAATTAAGTTTGGTATCTGTCGTTAGGTAAGGATGTTTTGATCACCTCCTATTTACCCAGTTGGTGAGGGAGGTATCACCTATCATAGATAGTATGAGATGGCTGAACACATGATATCCAGCACTAGACAGATGAAATCAAATAGATGCTTATTAATCAATCATACTTGCAGCCCCAGGGAGGGACACAGCATATCATACAGGGTCACATGGGGGTTGCGCTTTAGAACAGTAGGAATAAGTAGAGGCTGTGGAAGTCTGACTTCATAGCATCCAGAGGATGAGGTGATCCCTGGTTCCCACGGGAGGTCATTGGCTTGTTTGTGATTGGCTTGTTTGAATTTCAAGTTCTGGCAGAGAGATAAAACCCATTAGACTGAGGACTGAGTGGGTTGCAGCTAGTGCAGCTGATAGAGGAACTAGTCAGATGGGAAGCCTTTCCTGCTGGGTGGGGGGCATATCTCACAAGAGCAAGGAATCTCATGCTTAGGACTTTGGGGCCCTGTGAGGCTCAAAGAAGTCAATGCAGCACAGGAAATGTTAGAGTTATAATACAAAGAAAACAACTTCAGCTTTTTTATGTAACCATCCAGTTGTTACCAACCAGCACCGTTTGTTGAAAAGATTATTCCTTTCCCATTGAATGGTGTTGGCACCCTTGTCAAAAATCAGTTGACCCATAGATGTATATGTTTAATTCTCAATTTTCAATTCTATTCCATTGATCTATAAGTCTATTTTTTCCTGGTACCACACTGTCTTGATTTCCATTGCTTTGTATTACATTTGGAAATTGGAGAGTGTGAATCTTTCTACTTTTTTTTCTTTTCCAGAATTGTTTTGGCTAAGTAGCTAATATGTTTTGGAGATTATATTGGAATCGTAAAAGTGGGCTGAGATCCATGTAGAAGAACATAGCTATTATAGACTAAGGAAGAGTTTGCTTCTATCCTATAAATCTTCCTCTTCAAGAGAGTGACAGCTGTAAAAAGGAAGTACATGGAATGATAGAGAAAAATCCTCCTGTTAGAGAGAATTAGCCCTGGGTGATGAGGTACTGATGAAGCGGGAGATGTCCAAACAATATAACCATGTAAATTGAATTAATTTTCCATGTAAATTGAATTAATTGTAATAGGTAAGAGAGTGATTAGTTCTAGTCATTAAGTGTTTCCAGATACAGTTAGGATTGCACTTTCCTGTACCTGGAGGTGACTTGCACTGAATAATGAAATGTGAACAGAAGTGATCCAAGTCACTTCTAGGTAGAAGCTGTAAAAGCCTGTGCCCCTGTGTGATGACAACCCCAGCTGACACCCTTACCCCCACCCCTGGCCCACCAGCTGATCTGCAATAGACTATATGAGAGTATTTTTGTTATTGCTGGACAACTTATCCTGTCCTGACTGTACAAAAGCCATTGGTTTGGCAGTTCATGGAAACTTTTTTTGAAAATCTGAATATATAAAGTAGGTTGATCGAATCTTTACCACAAACTTAACTGCTCCTCCAAAAATGGGCTAACCTCTAGTAGATAATTAAGGCACAGTTGAAATAACATTGCATTGAACCTGTGGGCTGTAGCTGCTGAGGTATCTACCTACCATCAACACATCATCAATCAGTGTAAGCTTTCCTGTCATTAGCTGAGTTTGGCATAAGCCAGAAGACTTGAAACTCAAGACTAGGTCTGAGAATTGGAGATGGTTTCCTTCCTCCAACTTTAGAGTTAAATGAGTTAGGAGCAACTGGTTCTAGTTTTACAAAACCAGATTTAATATGAGACTTGTTAACCATGTCAACTGAAAAAGAGAAAAGAGCAGCCCATGTAACACTTTTTGTTTTTAACATTTTAACGAGATTTGAATATAAATATACACATATCATATAATTAAGTTACATTGTTAACTTCTTTAGCATTTTATTAAAATAACGTTTATATCTGATACTTCATATAGAACAAAAATTCCACTATACTTAACTATGTAAATTAGCCCCCAAACAATTAGTTTGTTATCTTTAGCTATAAACAGATATGACAAATTCAAGCTGATTTGGGAAGTTATTTAATCAGTTAGAGACAAAATGTGTGCAAATGAAAATGAAATGTCATATCTTACAAATCAATTTCGAGCTGAAATAATATAATTTCTACATACAATTTGAGCTTCCCATAAATATTAACAATGCAAAGTCAAAGCTACATCTTTACCTTTATATCACACTTTGATATTTTTCAAGGATATGCTAATGTGAGTTACAGAAAATGAGACTCCATGTATAAAATTTACCAGAATGAAACTTAGAAGGAAAAAAATACAAGTTATATATTTTCCTTCAATTAGGTTTATTGCATATTTATATTTAACATATGGATTTTACATTTAAATTACACTTAAAAAAATAAAAGCTAATATTTATATGTTCCTCACCATGTGCTGACCTTGTGCTAAGTGTTTTATGTATTTTTTTATCTTTACAATTAGCCCATAAGGTAGACACTATCATTATCATACCAGTTTTATAATAAAGAAACAGACACTCAGAAAGTTTAAATAACCTGCCCGTGATTATACTGCTAATAAATGGTGAGGCTGGAATGAATCCTTGTCTTTCTGACTATAAGACTCATATTCTTATGTTATAAGACTTATGCTATAATACTCCTGCTGCCTCCCATAATATTTTCATATTAATTTAACTAAATTCTGGAGAGCTGTATGACTAATAAAGAAAATACAAATAAAGTAAAAACATTTCAGATTAATACTGCTTTTTCAAATGGAAATTTTATATGGCTTTTTCCAGTGTACATTTAAAAATCTCAATAGATGATTGAACAAGATGTCTGTACTTAGATTTGTTGAAATCTTTGATAAGAATGTTGAAAAGTTTGATAAGATTAGTAGAAGAAGAGAAAACAATTAACTGTCCATTCAAGCCCAGAAGCTTTTATTTGTTTTTTTAAATCTGGCTTGAAAAAGAGGTAACTTGAATTGATTTAGGAGCAAACTTAAGACTGTTTCTTTTTTAAAATTAA
Organism: Delphinapterus leucas; assembly: GCF_059928025.1. NCBI lineage: Eukaryota > Metazoa > Chordata > Mammalia > Artiodactyla > Monodontidae > Delphinapterus > Delphinapterus leucas. Next base: position 63,885,431 of record NC_143137.1, on the reverse strand, counting down.
TTTATTATTTCTTTATTTTATGGAAGTATAGTTGATTTACAATATTATATTAGTTTCAGGTGTACAACATAGTGATTCAATATTTTTGTAGGTTATACTCCATTTATATTTATTATAAAGTATTGGCTATATTCCCTGTGCTGTACAATATATCCTTGTAGCTTATTTTTATTCATACTAGTTTGTACCTCTTTATCCCCTACCCTTATCTTGTCCATGCCCCGTTTCCTCTCCCACTGATGTCCACTAGTTTGATTTCTATATCTGTGAGTCAGAAGCATACTGTTGCTTTGTTCTGGAAAAAAAACTGCTGTGGGCCATTTTGTTACACAAAACTACCAAGGAAATTTGAGGAGTTTGGGAATCTCTGGCTCTAAGGGGCTAAACTGTCCTTATAGGGAATCAATGTTTTTCTCGGAGTAGGCATATCTGCATTTCTGAAGAAAGTGTTTCCTTTCGAGAAGAGATCCTTTTTCTATGTATGTCATTAAGCACAGCTGTGCCTGCTAACTGGCTTGCTGAGATTGTGTACTTGCTTTAGCCCCAGCTCACCGGCAATCTGCACCTGCGGACAGGAAAAGTCAATTCATTGGACAAATACCTATAGAACATCATCTATGGATCAGACACAGTGGAAGGTGCTAGAATACAGAAGGAAAAGTAACACAAAAATCCATATAGTCTATATTCTAGTAGAAGAAGGCAGATAACAACAATAAGTAAAAATGTATTGTATATCAGATGTTGATAAGTGCTCTGGAGAAAAAGTGGAGCAGGGAGTGGGGAATGTGTTGAACGGATTCACAATGTTTATATATTTATTTAGAAATTACTTTAAACTTACAGAAAAAAACAAAAATACTACAAGAAACTACTGTTGTTGCAAACCATTTCAGAGTAAGTGGCTATCACTCCTGACTGCTTTACTACAAACAAAGATGTTCTGCTTTACAACCATAATACAGCCATCAGAATCAGGGTATTAGCACTGATCCTTTACTGCCATCTCATCCCGTTTCATCAGTTGTCCCAGTAATGTTCTTTATACAATAGGACCCTATCCAGGATCACATATTACATTTAGTTGTCATGTCTTTTTTTTTTTTTTTTTTGGCAGTACGCGGGCCTCTCACTGTTGTGGCCTCTCCAGTTGCGGAGCACAGGCTCCGGACGCGCGGGCTCAGCGGCGATGGCTCACGGGCCCAGCTGCTCCGGGGCATGTGGGATCCTCCCAGACCGGGTCACGAACCCATGTCCCCTGCATCGGCAGGCGGACTCTCAACCAGTGCGCCACCAGGGTAGCCCCTGTCATGTCTTTTTAATGTCCTTCAATAGGACAAAACAGTTTTTCATCAGTGGGGGTATTCTTTCACAATATATATGTATATCAAATCATCACATTGCAAATGTTAAATATCTTACAATTTTATTTGTCAATTATACTTCAGTAAAGCTGGGGAAAAAACCTAGTTTTTCAGTGTTTCTTTGACTTTCATTCTTGTCACTTGTGAAGATTACTGGCCAAACATTTTGTAGAATGTCCCTGTATATGGGTATATCTAATGGTTCCTCATGGTTAGATGCCAATTATACATGTAAGAATGCCACATAAGTAAAGTTGTGTTCTTATTTCATCCTGTCAAGTGATAGGTGATTTCAATTTGTCTCATAATTGGTAATGTTAACTTTGATCACTTCATTAAGAAGACATCTGTGAGGCAATCTCCACTGTAAAGTTACTCTTTTTCCTTTTGTAATTAAAAAAGCATTTTATGGGGAGGTATTTTGAGAGTATGTAAATATCCCATTTTGCACCAATTTTCATCCAATAGATTTAGCATCTGTTGATATTTCTTGGTTGATTATTACTATGATGGTCCATGACTTTCATTATATTTATTGGTTATTCTATTGATACTATAGAGAAAATATTTTTCTTCTCTGCATTTATTTATTATTTTAAAACTTTATATCAGGATGAATTCATGAATTTTGTTTTATTCAGCAAGTTATAATTTTTAGCATTATTATTAAATTTCTTACTCAAATTTTCCCAGATTTGGCCAGTGGGGTACCCTTTCAAGCTGGCACCTGTGTCGTATTGACAAAACCCCTTCTTTGAGAACTTCCTTTCTCTCTAGCATATAAGATGCTTCAGGCTTATCTTGTAATTTCTCTGCCCAGCTCTGTAATCAGCAACTTTCAAAGATCCCTGGACCCCATAAGTGGATAATGACACTGGATATTTGGAAACTAAGATCTGAGTGCTAGGTATGCTTATGGCTAGTAAGGTATTGCTGCTCCCAGATCTTTTTAGTGGACAGAGCTGGGGTTATATGTATGATTATACACATGTATACATAATACTTATACACACATATTTACATACACATTTATTTCTATATCTGTGTATACTGAAAGCATGAGTTAACATTTGCCTCCAGCTCCAATCCAACACCACAGTTCATTTTAGTTTTATCCCTTTCCATATTTGTAACCCCCTTCTCCCCCGGGAGAAACTTGGCTGCCTTACCTTTAACATATTTATGTGTTAGATCAATCCTCTCTGAGTAGAACCAATCTCCGGATGCTGCTACCAACCTCCTTCCTCATGGCTGAACTTTTCACTCTCCACCCATCTTTTCCTTTTAAGACTTTGACATCTGACTTCAAGCTTCCTCTGCCAGTGGCCCCTGCACTGATGACCTCCTCACCTCATGGATTCGTACACAGTGCACAGTTGCTGCCCCTCAGCCCCACTCTGCATGAATGTTTAGCTTTCTGGGCTTTGGAGTAAATTATTAGGAAGGCAGGAAGAATACAAGGTTGCCATTTTCAATAGAGTGGTCAGGAAACACCTTGCTAAGAAGATCAGATTTGAGGGAAGGTCTGAAGTTGGTGAGGGAGTGGGTCCTGTGGGTTTTTCGACAAGCGTTTTCCAGGCAGAAGTAGTAACACGTGCAAAGGCCCCGAGGCACAAAGGTGCCCTGTGAGTTCAAGGCAAGGAGGCCACCATCACTGGAGCACAGTGAGCAAAGGAGAGAATAGTAGATCAGGTCAGAGAAGTATCAGGGGGCCAGACTCTGTAGGGCCTTGTAGACCATTGTACAGCCTTGGCTTTTCTCTAAGTGAGCTGGAGTGCCATAGAAGGATTTTGAGCAATGGAGTGATGTAACTTGACTTTGGCGTTAAAAGATGACATCGGTTCCTATGTTGAGAATAGACTGTGTGTATGTGTGTGGTGATGAGGGGTGGAGGGAGAGGGAAGTTGAAAGCAAGGAGAACAGCTAAAATACTCCCTAGAATGATCAGAAGAGAAATTAGCTGTGGAGGTGGTGATAAGTGGCCAGATTTGAAGGCAGAGCTGATGGGATTTGCGATGGGTTAGATATAGAGCTTAGTATGAAAGATATATAGATAACAAATACTTAAGTACTGAAATGTAAGCTTGAGGAAGTCAGGGATTTTTTTTTTTTTTTTTGGTCAGTTTTGCTCACTGTTGTATCCCCAATTGCTAGAACAATACCTGGCATGTATCAAATATTTAACAAGCAGTTGTTGAATAGTTGAATGAAAAAAGTAAAAAGTAGAGAGGGAAAAAAAAAAGTAGAGAGGAATCTGAGTTTTTGTACTTTATGGGGAATTTACATCTTTTCCTTTAATGGCAGGTGTAGAAATTACCACTGAAAAATATTAGGAAACCTATATTTAGTCAACTGATAAAATGTGAGGTGAGTACAATGAAAAGGACTCAAGAAGGCCAATAAAAATATACTTTTAAATATTTACTGTTACCAAAACAAGGAATACTGAAAGGTTATGAATATGTTCAGTGGTTCTTCACTTCAGGGTATCGGTACTCACTTGCTCTGCTTATGTGAATTCTTGTGCATACCTGTGAGTGGTAAGAAATTTACTACCTACAAGGAGGAAGAACCAAAATTTGAGTAGGATTTTGCTTAAAAGAATTAAATACGAGCAAATGTGATTATTTTTATTAATACAGGGTCTCCCTTTTTTTGAACTAAAAGAAGCAGATTTGCAGCAAGTATGCTAGAAAATGTACATGGCCTGCAGTCTATCTCATTTATCCCACACCCATAGTGTTAATTGGTACAAAGTTTCTAGAAGGATATTGACAGTATATATATTGGAAATCTTAAACATATTTGTGATAGTTGACACCACGATTCCCACTCCGTATCCCCCTTAGGGTTGTTTATGTACATGGATTGGCCTACTTCACCAGCCTGGTTACACAAAATGTCACATTTAGTTTAAAAAATTTACATAATTCACGTAGATTTCTCACACCTCTGCATGCATGCAAAATGCAGTAGAACATCTGGCCACTCACTTTTGAAGTTGCTCGCATATAAATTGTTGAAAAATTTAGTAGGTTTAATTGGCCAAAAGGGATTGTCTTTCCCAGGGATTCTCTAGGCAGAAAGACAACATAAGAATGTGACTAACCCTCTGGTTTATCTTGCCACTGTAACATTTTATTCCACCCACACTAATACTATCCATGTCCTTGGCTATGATAATGGCATTATCACTATGATAACCGGCACAGGCCACAGTAGTTCCGTTCGGAGATCTTACTCTCTTACTTAGTCTTACTGTCAGGCATCAGTGACCCACTATTTAGTACCCACAGATGCAGCTTTTATATAATTAAATTATTAAAATATAAATTATTATAATTTATATATTATAAAATGTTACACATGCTTATAGATAATACAAAAACTAACAGCCAACTAACATTTCAGACCATTTCTTTTCTTTCTATATTATTGGGATCTTACTGTAATTCTTCTTTTTTTAATGTTCAGCTATTGCACCTTAATATTATATTATTTTTCTAAACTTTTGGGTTTTTTTAAAACATAATTTTTAATAATCACAAAATATACCATTGTAATTACATGTTACCAAAATGTATTCAAATAAACGCTGATTGTTGGACATTTAGGTCATTTTTGTCACTTTTTCCTTTTGATCTGTTCCTATGCTGGGATTTCAGTTGAGCAGGTGAAGGGATTAAAGAATTGGACTCTTGAAAGGAACCACTGATGGGCGTCAGAGTTGGGCAAATGAACTGAGGTGTAAAAGAATCTGTTGCATGTATAGACATGATCATTAGCCCCATTATAGCCCTAACTTTAAAATCATGTTCTGACTCAGGCCTGGAGGTGGAGGAGTCACAGAATAGTGGCACCAATTACATGTCACAATTTTTTTTTCAGGTTGTATTTACATGATGCTGAAACAACCTACTGAGTAATTAAATTCAACAGAAGTATGACATTCTTGTTTCAAATCCTGCCATGCTACTAATGGCTACTAGAGGGCAGCAGAAGCCAGGAACTGGCAGGAAAAGCAATAGCATGAATAGGCTGAAGAGGCCCAGGTCTCTGGTTCCCTCTGGGGAACCATCTGTTCAGGGTTGAGACAGAAGATTGGGTTCAAGGAGTCTGCAATAAGGTCTTTTCAGTTACTTGAGAGGGCAACAAAATAAAGGAATAACAAGAGTGTTAAAAGGGTTAGGTACTTATCAGACACTTACCTTAAACCTTTTGGAGGATTGAAACAAACAAATGGAGACTAACAAGAATCACCAAGTTTAAGCCAAAAGCCATGGGTTACCAGGTTATTCATTCGATGGAGAGGGTAGAGTTAAAGCTGTGGTAAGATTTGAAGTGAGTGTATCAGGAAAGCAAGATGTCTGTACAGAACTGGTGATGTCAGAGGGCTATGACAACATGACATCATCTGAGCAGACCCTCCATAGAAGAGCCCACTTGAGAGGGCAGCAACTGAGCAAATGTTAAGGCATAAGAACCTTGGGAGGTTTGGAAGCTATAGAAAGAGGTAACATTTTAGTAAAACGGTTTCTAACTTATGGTAGTAGAAAGAACATTGGGCAGGAGTCCTGAGAGCTGGATTTAAAGTCTATCCACTAACTAGTTATATGACTGTGAACAAGTGATTTACATTTCTTGGGCTTCTGGTTTATCATGGACAAATTGGGGGGTTGGACTGGATGAATTCTAAGATACCTAAGATATCTGAAATTCTAGGAGCGAATTGATTGGTGATTAGTCATCAAAACTATCACCCAGTTACACTGTGTAGGTAGAGTGAGATAGCAGTCCAGCATCCATCTTTCCTTAGTCTCTACAAACTGTCTTCATGTAGCTAGCCAGAGAGTGTTAACAATCCCACCATTTCTTATTTGTACTTCTGCAAAAAACAGAAGCCAGACTACTTGATGTTTCATACTGTGTACTCATGTAAGAGGAAGAAGGAACAAGGTTTCCCAGAATTTGATGATCCTGTTTTAAATACACTGGTGTGTGCCTTTGGGAAATATTTAAAAAAAAACCCAGAAAAACAAAAAAAACTAAAGGAATGCACAAAAACTCACTCTTGCAGTTCAAACTCTTTAGTTGTTGACACTTTGAGTTAGAGTTAGGATGACTTTAGAGGATCTTCAGGATATTTTAGACTTTTCTAATCAGAGCTTATATTTTTGAATTCTAAAGTACTAGATAATGATAAACACATTGTCAAAATGTTCATTTCCTTAACTATCACTGTAGGATTACAAACAATTTTTTATTTTCAAATTTCTTTTAAATTTATTTGTGACCTTATTTTAAAGTGGAAGTTATTGCTGCTTGAACTTTATAAGTTTATGAAAGAGTTTAATAGGTAGATAAGTCTGAGGAAGCTGTTTTATAGTTATTACACTACAAACGTTTTTTGAAAACCACCTCTTGTGAGTAGACATGGAAGAATGTAGAATATAGACATTTAAAAATTTCAAACAACTTTAAATCTGCTTTAAATAAAATCTGATCTGCTTTTTCATCTAATTTATACAAAGAATTCAAAAATCTTATTAAAAATGATGCATAGTTATATTGATTTTTAAAGCAGGAAGATATCATAGGCTTGTCTGGTACAAGTGGTTCTCGACCTTTTTACTGCCAAAGGCTCCTTTAATTAATTTTTCTCCAGTGATTCAACATTTTGAAATATTTTGTCTATTTTTCCTCACCAAAAGCACTCCTTAAATGATAATTAGGTTTTTCATTTTAAATTAATCTGAACACATACAACTGCTGATCTCTTTAGCATGAGTTCAGCAATGACACCATCCTGAGATGATGAATTTCTACCATGTAAAAAAATTCTAGTATTTAGTGCAGACTTACTGTGAGAAAATACACTAATTCTATTATAGTTTTGAGATTTTGAAGATAGCTCCAGGACTCTAGTGGACCCTGGGGAACTATTTCTTTTCCCTACCTCTCTCAGTTTACAGAGAAGTAACTCAATCATTTGTTTAGAGTTATGCTGATACAACTGCGGTGCTCTATCTACAATATTGGGTGTTCCCTCTTCTTTAGGAGTTTATGGTAATGGATGCAGTAAAGTTTATACTTCTCACAAAAAAGTGAATCTAGAAACTTGGGTTTGTTGATTTTTTTCTCTGTTTTTTGTTTTTTCTTAGATGACACTTAAACTGAACAAATCTAAGTTTAGGGGGCATCTCAGGTAGCAGATTTAAGGAACTAAATTCTGGATATTTCCTGGAATATAAGTTCCAAGATATTGTCCTTTACTGTTGTTTTCTTTTTGGAATCCTTCAAAAATAAGAGTTGAGAGATTATTTTGTTTTAGCAGCCTGTTGATGTGACTGTCATTTCATTACTTAAAATTTATTAGATACTAACTTTGCAAAATAGAAAATCTTTAAATTCTGACTCCATAGAAGGCAAATAGTAACACTGCGCTTGCGTGTGTGTGTTTGTGTTTGTATTTGCTGATTGCAGAGCAGCCTTCCCACTCCTGCCCATAAACATGTATCACACGTATGGTTTTCAAGAAGTGAGAATGAAGAGTATTTTGAGTACTCCCGAAACACCAAAGTATAGGTTACCTATACCTCCCACTCATGGAACTGAGTGGAACTATCTCTAGCTCTTTCTTTCCCTCCATATATATAGCCAAAGCTATCTCTTGCCATTCGCTACCATGATGCCTAGAAGTCCCATATCAACCTTTTTTTTTTTTAATCAAAATATGCAAAAATGTCACCTTGGAGGGTTAAGACAATAACTTATTGTCAGCATAACCAAGTTAACATGAACTATTTTGTTAACCAACAGAGAATAGGGATGAGAAAATTTGGAAATTTGGAAGAGTGGTAAGATGAAGGACAATGGAACTTAGAATGCTCAAGTGACAGGCAATGACAGCCAGAGTTGAAATCAAAGAATAAATGAATTTTGTCTTATTCATAATTTTAAATTAGTAATATACAGAGAATTCATGTTTGGAGGAAAATCAAGCTTTTAAGAACATATTTGAAAATGCCATATTTTTGTACCTGTTTTTGATACTAATCTAGCATAGGGACCCTCACTGCTGGACCTTGCTTTTAATATGCAGTCATCACTAGAGTAAAATGAAAATTATACATATATTTAAAGATAAACAATTTAAAAACTACTCCAGTCTTATACATGAAAAAACTCATAATATTTGTATTTTATATTTGCATTCAGAGAATATTTAGATAAGGCCATCTTTAGAAACAGAATTAAATAATTTGACTAAAAACATTTAGAACTCTTCAATGGCAACGATTAAAAAAAACCCAAAACACTTAGAACTCCTTGGGAACAGACCATTGCAGGGTTTTATAGAATCTTGCGGCTCATACTTGCATGGTTCATTAGTGACAAAACTCTGGCCTAGAGTCAAGTTTCCTGCTTCTCTCTCTTTTTTTAAAATAAATTTATTTATGTATTTATTTAGGCTGCATTGGGTCTTCGTTGCTCTGTGCGGGCTTTCTCTAGTTGTGGCGAGCGGGGCTACTGTTCGTTGTAGGTTGCAGAATCAAACCCGTGTCCCCTGCATTGACAGGTGGATTCTTAACCACTGCGCCACCAGGGAAGTCCCTACTCCTCCTCTTGATATACTCAATTCACAAAGCAGGGCCTCCTGAGGAACTGAAAATAAACCTAAATTTAAAATGTTTTAGTTTCTCTGTTTAGTAATAACAGGTACCACTTTTCATCAAAGTCCTGTCATGAGCCAGGTGTTTACATGGATCGACTGCAATCTTTACAGCCACCCTATAAGGTGGTGATAGCTAACATTGAGAGATAGAATAGCACAGAGGTTAAGAGCACTGGTTCTCCGTCACATAGAATAGTGTCTGGTACCTGTCTGGATTCGAGTTGCACACTTTTGCTTAATGGCTGAGCGACCTCCATTTCTTCATCTTTACGATCTAGATAAGTAGTACCTATCCCATAGTGTTGCTGTAAGTGAGAAAGAGGCGAGCAACACCTGAGAGCCAGGAGCTGACCCATTTCTATCAGCTAGGGCTTGGTGTTCTAGTAGCTGGCTTGATACTGCAGCTAGGCTGTGGCGTTTGCTGAACATGAACAAGTTCATAGACCATCAACGGCAGACAAGGCCACTCTGTGATTGTGATGAACCAAGAGAAAAACAAGACTACTCTATAATCATGTCTGAATACAGACAAAAACAAGCACATTGCCCAAACCATAAAAATAACCAAGTATCCCCCTTTCCTGGCTAAAATGAATGACTATAACTTCTTTACCAATAACAAATCTAGCTTTATTCTTCCTGCCTTCTAGATAAGAATTATTAAGACACCAATTATAGAATTACTTTCACTTTCTGACCATATCAAATACAAAGCAATGTTCTAGTTCTTTGAACTCTCCCTAAATTACTGACACAAGCCTGAATCCTAGTCCTTTCTAACACCCACTTGCTAAGGTGCCCTACAATTTTCCCCAATATATGGTCTCCCTTATTGTAACAAGTCAATAAACCCAACCTTGTTTGACCAAAGGTGTGTTCCTGGTGGTCCTGGGATAGAGGGCATTGACATGAGGAATGAATGAGTTAATCCATGTAAAAGACTTAAAATAGTGCCTGGTACCAAGTAATTGTTAAATGAATGTTATCTATATAGTCTTTTATAATTCTGTAGACAGTGATATGGAAACTCAGAGAGGGCTCACAGCTGGGAGAAGGTGGTGGTGTTATTCCAGTTCAGGTTTATTATGCTCCAGAGCCCATGTTTTCTCTAAACCACACTACTATGCTTTGATTCATCACCATTGCTCTCCCATCCTTCCCGTCAGGAGGTGCCATTATTGGCCCCTGGGATTCGAATTTTGTCTTGATCTATGTTTAAATAAAAATTCTTTTCCTTTAAGAGGCATTAAAAATTCAACCGTTAATCCTTTTCGTTTACGTAGTGGCTTGTTAGGTGAAAGACCTTCAGATTTTCTTTCTTTTACTACAGCTTTAGTCTTTTGATCATGGTAAAACTCTTTTTTATCCTTTGAAGTCTCATTGACTGAAAAGACTGTGGTAAAGAATGTTAGCTTAGATCTTTTGCAAACTAAGGTAGCTGGAAGACAAGAATGGCAACAGTCCCAAACTAGTGCCAGTGTACAGAAGTCAGAAGATGGGAGCCCAAGTATTAGGCTTCAGTGAAACCATCCAGCCAACTGCTAAAGTGATAAGGGAATAATATTAGGGAACCTCAAGGAAAGACAACATTCACAGCCAAAGCATGCTTGACCTCCAGAGCTTAAGGTAAAAGAGAAATTAATAATAAACTGGACCATAGACCTAAGTGCCTTTTGAATCCACTCACTTTCTAATTTATTAATCATGGGAATTTCTATGTTTTCTGGGGTGGGTGGAGTGAGGTCTTCTGTACCTATTTGCTTTATGCAAGACCTTCTAATTGAGTTCTTTCCAAACTGTGTTTCTGGAAATGTTGGTATTCTAGGAGACATTAATGTGTATTCTGTGAAAGACAGTCTAAGGGTCAGTTTTGGGAATTGTTCTAACTGTGTTTACTTGAAGATTCACAGAGGCATATTAAAAGCTCTTAAAAATGCAGTAAAATATCTGTTTAATTTTATAAGTCAGGCATTTCTCAAATTCATTTAAATTTAAGACTTTTTTCCACCACCACCACCACCACCACCACCACCACCATCATCATCACAGCTAACACTTACGAAGTGCTTACCATACACTAGATACTGTGCTAAGTACTTTGTATATACTAACTCATTGCCTCAACAATTTGGTTATTGCCAGGGATACGGAGGCATAGAGCAGTGCAGTAACCTCCTCAAGGTGACACAGCTAGTAAATCAGTACAGAAATTCCTTTAACTGCTCATGTCTTAGGAGAAAAAGTGACAAGTATTCTTTTGACTTGAGGTAACAAAGAGAAAAGTACTAGATTTATTCAAGTATTCTATCAACATTTGTTGAGAAACTAGTACAGACAAATGCTTTTCAAAGTACTGGAGATACAGCATTGAGTAAGACAGACAGTATCCCAATTCTTACGGAGCTTACATTGTAGTGGGAATAAATAGACAATAACAAGCATATAAATAAACAAAAAAAACAGGTAGTGGAAAACAAAACAGAGTGGTCTGAGAGTGTGGATTAAGAGTAGCTTAATTATTCTTGAAAATTAATTGCAATACCTTATTAAATAACTTCATGTGACTCCAACTAAAGCAGAATAATCAGTTTAATCATAGCCTTTTAATAATAACCTTACTGATTCATTGATAAGGTGTGTTTTTCCCTTTTTCCCCATTGGAAAGGTCATCAATTTGGCTTTTATATTCTTAGAGCAGTGTTTCCCAAAATGAGATCAATGAAGTACTCGTTCCTGGGAATTTTAATAGTTGTGTATGTGTGAAAATATTTTTGTGGTCAAAGAAGTTTAAAACAAGTTTCTAACTACATCAGTTACCCAGAGCCTCCAATACATCAATACATTTTTTTCTGCAAAAAATATAGTGTACAATAATTTAAACTTATTTGACCATGGAACCTTCTCTTGTGGCAGTTTCTCATGAGAGTTGTGTTCTGTGGAACCCACTTTGGAACGTATTACTTTAGAGCTATCTCGCTCTCCTTTTTTTTTTTGCACAGCACATTTGTGTTGCCATAATTATTAAACTCACTTAAAAGAAGTTTTGATCTTTTGCACTGATTTAGAATAATTCCTTATTAAATTCTCCTTTGTTGTTAGGATTCTGAAAAGCCAGGTTTCAGATCTAAGAGAAATAATATTTCAAAGAAAAGTACTATTTTTTCATATTCTGAAATCTTGTTAATTCTGTTTGCTGGCATTTGGGTTAGTGGAATTAGATATTCTGATTTTTCTCCTATGGCTGCTTACTTTATTATTGTGGTTAAATCTTTCTTGATAAACCTGTGCTACTCTTGGGATCTAGTGGGCACTATGTGTTATGTGCTCTTTCCCTATCAGTAAGAAAAAGAGACTGTCCACCTTTCTGTCTCACATGAACAGAACATAAAGAGAAATAAAGTTTTGTCTAAATGTACAGTGAAAAATGTCACGGATATTCCCAGTTCCCAAAGGCAAAAATTATTACCAGTTCCTTATAGATTCTTATAGAGATATATGTATCACATACATTTGTAATATTTACACTCACATACAAATATAAAGTTTCCCGTTTTGAACACAAGTGTAACAAATGTAATAGTACACTGTTCTACCCCCCTCTATTCACTTTGCAATTTATTTTGGGAATGTTTCTATGTCAGTTTGTAGAGATCTACATCATTAACAAAAAGAAAAAAAGAGCTACAACTATTGCAAAGTATTCCACTGTATATATTGTTAAATACATTAAACTTATGTAACTATATTCTACTGTATGGATTATTTTTTTATGTATAAATTTATTTATTTTTGGCTGTGTTGTGTCTTTGCTGCGCGCAGGCTTTCTCTAGTTGCAATGAGCGGGGGCTACTCTTCGTTGCGGTGTGCAGGCTTCTCATTGCGGTGGCTTCTCTTGTTGTGGAGCACAGGCTATACGTGCACTGGCTTCAGTAGTTGAGGCTCGCGGGCTCTAGAGCGCAGGCTCAGTAGCTGTGGCGTACAGGCTTAGCTGCTCCATGGCATGTGGGCTCTTCCTGGACCAGGGCTTGAACCCGTGCCCCTGCATTGGCAGGCGGATTCTTTAACCACTGTGCCACCAGGGAAGTCCCCACTGTATGGATTATTATAATTTATTTAACTAGTCTCCATTTCATAGAAATTTGGGGAATTTTAAATTATTGTCTAAAACAAAATAGCTCCTTAAATGCTAGTCTTGTGACAGTGTAAATTTTGCCTTGATGTTATTATTTTAGAAGTTTATGGTTTCTAAATTAACATTGTACAATTTGAAAAGATTTTTCACTTGTTATTTGGTTTGGTATAAAAAAGTTTGCAGGTTTCCGGAACACTGAAATTTTAAAACTTGTGATAAAAACAGTATGCTTTATAAAAACCTAACTGGTTTCCTGTATTAAAATTCTTTCTAATTTTTATCCTTGCTGATATTGTAAGTTTTCATATTCATTACATCATAATATTAACTACATATTTCCACCCCCAAATTCTATTTTAAAATCTTTTAAGTTTTTCATTTTTGAATTTAAGACCCACGACACTTCTGCATGGATTATTGTTCTGAGGTACAGTACCACTGCATATTTGGTTGACTTCTTTCTATATAAACAAGTCACAAATAATACAAATGAGCTTAGGTTGGATCAGATACAGTGAGGGTCGAAGAGTGATGGTTGATGCAAACAAGCAGGGTAATTAGTATTGTTCTTGCTGCATGATGAATTACATTATATCATGCATTAAAACAATGGATTGTCCTTCAGGGTATCAAAGACTTTGTAGCAAAGAACATAATGGGAAGAATACAGTCCTTTATCATTTCAAAAAAAGTGAGGCTTACAAATAACAATTTTGAGAATTCTTTTCAAGTTTCAAAGAACATTGTAGTGTCAGCACTGATGAGAATGTATCCACCTTGTCCTTGGTAATGGACAGGCACAGTGTATTTACTGTTCTTTTACTCTGCAGTACTGTTCTGTGATGACACGTGAGCTGTTTTGATCTCTGGGTACTTTAGCTTAAAGTGGACCAGGAACTCTTCTACCCTTGGGGGTGTTAGTAGGATTCCAATGATTCTGTTTGATCTACCATGCTAAACACAAATGAAGTAAATCAGGAGAAATACACATAGTGAGTATATCAAAGAGTTATTTCTACTTCTGGGCATAAGGCAGTTGCTAAGCAACCTGTGTCAGACTTCATGGTCATCTGTTAGGAAGGACACAAAGTCAATGCTCGCTCAAGACACATGAGATCATAAATAAAAAAAGTATTTTGTTGGATTCAAGAAAAAGCTGCGTGGATGAACGTATAATGGTTTCAGGATATGATGCATCTATTTGCAGATGTGTTTAAGGGAACAATTAAATAGGTAAAAAAAAAAAAAAATCTACATTCAATCCAAGTAGGCAGGAAGGACAAAGAAAATCGATTTTCTTTGAATTGTTCCTACTTCCCAGGATCTACCTTCTAAACACTGTGGCTCTCTGTGGGGTGTAATATCCTTAACAGGCCGTGCTGTGAACCTTCCAACAGCAGGGGAGTCCACAGTGCACCTTTGGAATTTGGAGTTTTATTGATAATAATAAAATTACTTACACTCTTCTTTCACATCTTTCTTCAATATTTTAAGATATGAAGTTTGTAACTTAGAAAAGAGTTTTTTCAAAGAAGAGAGGCATGGGATAGGTTTCAGGCTGAGTTTAACAAAGTTATCCAAGGCACAAAGTGTGGAAGAATTATGGTTTTTGCTTTGCAGAACCTATATATATGTTCAGTATCTAAAAATAACTGATGATTTTTCTTCCGTATTTTTTCTAGATAAATATTTTTCTCCTGATATGAGATTATTGCTTGTCCCATCACAACATTTCATTGCGTGCTGTTATTAACTTCAAGGCCTCTATATACCATTTACTGGCACCGTGGCCTTAGACAAAGGTTTTTTAAACTCATCTGAGCCTCCAGTTTCTTGAATGTAAAACAGGGCTATAAATAGTCATCTCATAGAATTGTGACAATCTTATGAATTAATAGTTATATAAAATGCCTAGTGGATAGTATGTTTTCATTTTTTGATAATTATTACTACTTATGGCATAGACTATTAGGACAAAGTATTCTAAGTAGGATTATTGCTTTTGTCTAGTAAAAGCACAATTTTTTAAATGGGAAGGTACATTAACTCATGTTTTCTGTTGAGATTTATTTTTTTTAGAAATTAATTACATTTAATTAGAACCAAAATAATCATTACATTGAAGTTTAAAAAATATTACATCTGTCTTTGAATTACAGATTGCAGTCCATTTTCTTTTTGGTTCTGCAGTAAGTATAAAGTTCCTCAATTTTGTCAGTAAATGAATATTTCTTTCTGTAACATAATTATAATATCTTTAGCATACAGATGATACAAAAAACCTACTACCCATAGGTCCAACCTCTCTCACAGGCTCATAGATTCTCCTTGGAGGCATAGGCCAGCATTTTCTTTTAGGAGAAGAATTTTTGTGTTGAAAATTGGGAGTCTGTTGAAAATCTGTTAACATTTTTAACAATGATGGGTTCAGTGATACTATAAAGTCAGTTGGGGAGAGCACTGTGATGATGAGGTAAAAGATCCAGAACCCATCTTGAGGGAGTTGCAGCTCATCTTTTTAGGACTATTTAGGCCTAGGTGTTCTCTCTGTGGCAGTGGAACATTTGTTAATTTATTCAGTAACTATTTTTTGCATGCCTACTATGTGTGCTAGGCCCTGTGTGAGAGATGCTGGGAATATAGTGGTGAACAAATTCAAAGTGAACTCTGCCCTCCTGGAACAGAAGGGAAAACAGTAAAGTACTAAGTTCCTTGAAGGAAATGAACAGGGTGTAGGGATAAATAATAGTGCTGCTGGGTTGGGTGAATGAGTTGCAACTATATAAGGGAGGGTGGCCCAGAAAGATCTCTGTGCAGTTGGCATTTAGACTGAAACCATTCAGAACAAAGTTGACCCCCTGGACCTCAGGGTTCAGTGTGGTAGCTCTACAACAGCTGATGTACTTGTTAATGACCGACCTTTCTTTGTCTCCAGGACTCTTGAGTTTGAATAATACAGCATGGTTTTCCATCTACTTTTCCTTTATGAAGGCATTCAGCTTTTATCTTTATTTTCTGAGACAGCTGTTTCATTTTACTGATAGATGTTATGTCATCCTTTAGCAAGCCAGCACTTCTTTCATTTTATGAGGATTGTTTTCTTCTACACATTGTCATTTCAACCCATGTCTTTTCATATAAATTATGAGCTCTTTAAAAATAAACTAATCTGTTAGTACAGATCAGGGAGGGGAGGAGCTGTAATCCACATATTAGAGTGGGATTGTTCCATTTTGCAGGTTTGTTTTTCTATATCTTGATTACCAGCTTCTCATAAACAATTGACTATGGCCTAAAAAGAGATTTAGAAGGTCATTTATGTTTTACTAATCACTACATTTTCATAGAATTTTAAGTCTTTCAAATTATTGTGTTATATATATTTACAGACAAAACTCTGATTTAGCAGCAATAACAAAAGCATCCTTGCATTGGTGGGAGTGGTGTTTTCAATTTGGTTAGCTTTCAAAACACCCATGAGTTGTAACAGTAGGAACATATTAATCTACACAATTTAAACATTAATAGACTAGCATTCATCTTCATACATTTATATGATTAAAGCCTAAAGTGCACAATTTCTATTTTAATACAAATCAGTGTCTACATGTCTGTTTGGATGATTGGGAGTTTTTGAAATTTATAATTAGCATCTAACAACTGCTAGAAAGGTATTATGAGAAAAGAGGCAAACAATATGAAACATGAAACAGAATGCCACATTATAATAACATCTGTAGCCCATGTTTTATCTGCTTTGTGTTAAATGCACTATAGATTAGCGGCTTCTAAAACTTACCTAGGAAGGATACAAATGTGAATCAGTCATGTACATAAAAGAACTGATTAGAATTTATTTTTTCCTAAGAATTTTTTATTGCTTACCTTTAATTAAACAATAATGGAAAACTAAGCTGTTTTACAGTAAAATTTTCTATTTGTAAAGATAAGAAATAAGCATAATGAGAAAATCATTTGCAGTTCAGACTATAGATACATTTTTATAAATAATTTTTCAGACTATATGTACTTTTTATAAATCATACATATATGTTATCTTCATACACCATACCCATACATCACTTTTCAGACTCTAACTCCATATATATACCATACCCATAAATACATTGACACAGACATTTGGGAACAAACATGAAAAGAGTTTCATTTAATTTACAGAATGGTGTTTTGAGGTTTTTTTAAACACTTAGGAGAATTTTTTGTGGTTCATCTGGCATTTTGGCTGTGGTTATTAAGACTTAGACTTACAGCAATAATTTAATTACATTTGATTAAAGTGCTGTGTTTATCTTTGACTGACTAATAGGATCACGAAATACTGATGTGTCCAACTTGACCTTCTTAGTGATCCAAATCAATTATTCCAGCTATACTTCTTTGTAGTCATTTCATTAATGGCCTTGCTGAGGTACCCCCATTTTCTGAGAATAGACCCAGCTTTGCTCAAATGACTCACTATGCTACTGTTTATTGAATTAGTTAAAAAAAATCCTGCTCTCTTTTAAAGAGTATTCAGACTGAAGACAAAGCTGCTCTTATTGTGGCTTGGCTCTCATTCCCGTGCAAAGGTACATCAGTTCTGTTAAATGTAACACACTGAGTGAGTACATGGAGAAGATCTGGCCTAGATAACTGCTCTCTTTTCATCCTAAGTCTTCCGGGTCTGAACTTTAGAGCCCTGGTTTTAAAATGAGGCTCTAAGTCCAAAGTGGAGGAAACTTAAAGAATATTTGCTTTCCCCTCCATTCTCTGCAGTTTCAAACTAATTAAAAATACCAGAATACTATGATATATGTTTATGCTACCCTCCTCGTTGAAGGCAAAGATGGAGTTAATAGGGCATAATTAATCAACCATTTTATTTAACTATTTCTTAGTGTGCATTTCTGTGTCCTCTCTCAACTCAAAAAGGAAGTATTTAAATGTATACTTTGCTTGTACATAATTTTCTATTCTTCTTCTCATGTGCATCTTTCCCCCTTATGGCAGTTGATAGCAGCTATAGTCCAGACACCTTGAGTTGAACATCACGTGAGAGAGTTCTTGGGTAAATGAGAATTTAATCACTTTTCACACCTTTTTTACTAGCAAGGGAACCAATAAGGTTAGGAGGAATGGTTGGGGAGTTTTGCTTTACTGAAGCTGCCACTTAGATTCATAGAAGTTTGAGTAATAAGCATTACTGAAAAACATTGCTTTGGCCACTTTAGATATTTTTTTAAAATCCTGACAAAAAGAGTAGGGAGTGATAATGGAAGTATGCTTGATTAGCAAAATTTAAGGTAATGTATCACTAACACTGTTATTCTCTATTCTTCCAGAGGTTCTTTATAAATTACAAGCAAATATAAATATCTTTTTATTATCTTCCTTCAAAGAAATCATGTTATAACATTACTCTGTGTGTTATGTTTTAAAAGTTTTACATGTATTTTAAAAAACAGCCTGCGGGCTTCCCTGGTGGCGCAGTGGTTGAGAGTCCGCCTGCCGATGCAGGGGACACGGGTTCGTGCCCTGGCCCGGGAAGATCCCACATGCCGTGGAGCAGCTGGGCCCGTGAGCTGTGGCCGCTGAGCCTGCGCGTCCGGAGCCTGCGCTCCGCAATGGGAGAAGCCACAGCAGTGAGAGACCCGCGTACTGCAAAAAAAACCAAACCAAAACAACAAAAAAACCGCATGCGTATATTTGAATACTAGATTAATTTTTTTTTCAGGCAAGGCTTTTTTGGGGCCCCTGCTACAACAGGGGGAAGCGAGAAAAAACAACAGTTTCTCTTGCTTGCCCGTTCACTGAGGGGGGCCGAGCTTGTTCTTTATATGGGATGAGGGTAGGGGTGTGTCCAGGGGTTGGGCCTGAGGGGTGGTTTAGGTCGTTTGCCCACCCCTCCAGTGGTGTTGTGGGCAGGGGGCATGCTCAGTACCCTGCTTTTGCTCCCGACACCCTGCATTTGCTCCTGACTCTTCAGAAGGGGCAGTTGAGTTATTTTTGGTCTTTTGTATCTTTTGGTCCAGAATTTGCCCCAACTGTGCATGCACGAAGTTATTTTTAGTCCTGTATAGTTTCTTTGTATTTTGTTGTTCGAAGAGATGTGTGTCCAGTTGCAAGCATTGCAGCACTGCAGCAAAGGGTCCTAGGTCCCAGCCTGTCTCATTCCCCCCTGAGAGACTCTACACCCTTGTTCTTAAGGGGTAGAAGGCCAAAGGTCTCTTCTGAACTTCTTCCTGCTGGACAGGGGCCGCAGACCCTAGCCTACCCTAGAGGTGTAGAAGTCCCTCACTGACTGTTCCAAGGAGCTGTGAGGACCTGGACCACTTTCTGCTGGAATGGGCTGAATTCCTTGAGCCATCATGAGCCTTACTTCAAAATGTTGGAGCCTAAAAGACACAAACTTAACCAAAAGGTTGAATAAACAAGGGCTAGAAAGGAGAAGAACAATAGCCATTAAAGGGCCTAGAAAGGGAAGGAAGCAGATTAACTTTGGGCTTCCTTAACTGTTGACCAGACAAGGGAAGCGATATTGCCCCTGCCAAGATTGTGAAGCCACTCTGCCTGGGTGTATATTTCCTTTTTTTTTTTTTTTAATGTTTATTCATTTTAATTTTGCCTTTAAAAAAAGTTTGAAGCCAATATATTGTGTTTTCCATGTCTGAAACATATTTCCTTAATATTAACTTTTACCTGTCTTGTCGCATTAATCCGAGTGCAGCAGGAAGTATTAGTTGTCACGCAAACTCTACCTTGTTCTGCCAGAAGGTAGTGAAGGACCAGACGATTGTCAAGAACCACATCAACCAAGGAAACAAGAGAGGGTCCCAAGTCCCTTTAAGGCTTCAAATAGGAGCCAGCCCACTACATCATTTTACTTATCTGAAAATGGTGCCTGTCTTTTGAATAGGTAGCTCAGATATTCCACTGGCTCACAGGTGACCTGTGGGGTTTCTGGAGGTAAAAGCTTTAGTCTGGACAAATGCACCCAAAGAGATATCCCTTGAAGCGGGGGTGGTTAAAATTACTTTATAGGGGCCCTTCCATTTTGGCAATAGTTGGTCTTGGGGGGACCCCTCTTTCCAAGTTTTGAGATGAACTTGGTCCCCGGGATTTATTTGTGAAGGAACTGCTCCTTCCTCTGTAGTTTTAGTGGGAGCTGGCAGTGCCTTGTGGGCACAGTCCTGGATTGCCTTCTGAACTTGTCCTAGATTAAGAGTATATCTCAGGGCCTGGTTCACCTCCATCCAGTACAATGTCAGTAGTAAGAAAAGGCCTCGCATAGGTCATTTCAAATGGACTAAGTCTCAGACCACTCCTGGGGGCTACACCGACCCTGAGGAGTGCAATAGGAAGCAAGTTGGTACAGGGTTCATGAGTTTCTTGGTAGAGCTTTGCTAAGGTTTTCTTTAAAGTATGGTTCAATTTCTCTACCTTCGCTGAGGACTGGGGGTGCCAAGAGGTGTGTAGCTTGTAGTCTATCTTTAGAGCCGTTGTGAGCCCCTGTGTGATTTTGGCTATAAAAGAGGGTCTGTTATTGCTCTGGGGGGACTTTGGAAGTCCAAACCAAGGAATTATTTCTTTTAAAAGGGACTTACAGTCTTCCATAGCCTTTTCAGATTGGGTGGGGAAGGCTTCAACCTATCCTGTGAAAGTATGAACAAACACCAGAAGATATTTATATCCTAATCCTAATTGGTGGCATTTGGGTGAAATCTAACTGCCAGTCTTCCCGTAGAGCACCAGCTCAAATTTGGACAAGTCCTTTATCCTATTCATTCATGAGAGGTCAGGGATGGCACTAGGAGTCCTGACCGAAAAGCTGGGACCAGATCAGAGACCAGTGGCTTACTTTTCAAAACAACTGGACTCAGTGGCCCTGGGATGGGCAAGCTGCCTGTGGGGAGTAGCAGCCACAGCCCTGTTGGTTAATGAGGCTTCCAAGCTCACCTGGGGACAACACTTAGATGTGTTAACCCCTCATCAGGTACAATCTGTGCTGGAAGTCAAAGGACATCATTGGTTGTCTGGAAGAAAGTTAACAAGATATCAGGCCCTCCTAATGGACACCCCCGACATTACCTTAAAGGTGTGCCAAACCCTGAACCCAGCAACTCTGCTTCTGGCAGTCGAGAGTGGAGACGTTGCATCAGTGTATAGAGACCATAGAACAAACTTACTCCAGCAGGTCTGATCTTCTAGAAGAACCTCCTGACAGCTCTGGGGTCAACTGGTTTACTGATGGGAGCAGTTTTGTACAAATGGGAACCTGAAAGGTGGGGTATGCCATAGTTAGTCTAAATGAAGTCATAAAAGCCAAGGCCCTGCCACCCCAGACGTCAGCCCAGAAGGCTGAACTAATTGCATTAATGAGAGCTTTGCAATTAGGGAAGGACAGGCAATTAAATATTTTTACTGACTCTAAATACGGGTTCCATGTGCTACATGCTCATGCTGCCATTTGGAAAGAAAGAGGAATGTTAAATGCTAAAAATTCCCCCATAAAACATAAAGATTTGATTCTGGCTCTTTTAGAAGCAGTGCAGCTTCTGACCCAGGTAGCAGTAATCCCCTGTAGGGGCCATCAGAGGGATGGATGGAACAGCAAAGCTGATCAAATTGCAAAACAGACAGTTCAATTGCAGGAAACTGAACAAGTTACGGCTCTAGTGATTGGCCCCCCTGAACTCCCTAGCCTTCCCCAGTATTCCCCACAGGAACTAGATTAATTTTTGATTGCTAACAGAATGATTCCCTATGGTTCAAAATGCAAAAACCCAAAGCTTAATTTTGTGTGTTTGTGTATAAATATATAATTATAAACGTGTAATTTTAAAGTGCTTAGTGATTTGCTAGGCATATTAACAGCTATAAACCTTCGTTTTCCTCCCCAAGAAAATGATGATCTAATTCTGGAAATGAGGTACACATGCCTTTGAAAAGTTAATACTTATGGCAATGTATTGTAACTTTCAAATGTATGTAGAAGACATTACTATGTCTGTAGAACTCATTCTTGTCATTTGACATCAAAACTTCTTTTCATAGAAAAATTACTTTATTATTTTTGTAATGAAGGGTTTAAGCAATTCAAAAAATTGCAGAAAAGTGATAGAAGTGATCTCCAATCTCACTACCCCAAGCAATCATCGTATTAAGTGAGCATTATCCCATTATCTTTCTATATATGTATGCAAACAGAGGCTAGAAAGAAAGCTTTGAAAAATGTTTTTCATGAAATAGGATCATGTTGTATGTGATATTTTAAGAATAAAATGTATTAAATTAAGTTTTATTTGAATTTAGAGCTAGCAAATGAAAATAAGGTGAAGTGAAAGAAGTTGCTAAACATCAAATATTTTGAATCATTATTTCTTAAAAGATCCCTATTAAAAGATTAAATAGAAGGATTATGGAAATCATTAAGAGTTTGGAGGCTTTTTAAAACTACATCTTCAATTTAAGAGGGTGTTGATTGACTTTTTGATGTTGGGGAATTAGTGCTCTCATGTTTCCTTTTACTTCTTTTCTTTAATCTCCTGGTATTTGTTAGTAATATTATTATTTTCATACTGCCAAGGTTTTGGGAATTTACATTCTATTCTGTAAACATAATCTATTCTGTAAACATAATCTTTTCTTTGTACTCTACTTAAATGGAGACACAACTCATCACTTGTCATTTTTACATTGTTTCACCATTCCCTAGTTTGTTATTTTCATTCATTCTATGAAAGTAATTTTAAATTTTGATATATTTTAAAAAGCAGTATTTGAAGAAAAGCTCATGAGTTTTGTGGTCCCGAAATTCTTTTATGTTTTAGAATGACTGACTGCCTATTGGTTTTATACTTGACTAATATCATGGCTTCAGGCTGTCATAGAATTTTGTAGACATTGTTCTTATGCTTATGGCATAAAATGTTATATGTAGAAATCTAAGGCCAGCCTGATTGAAGTTCAGTAAGTTAACTAGGATTTTTCTGAAATCTGATATGCTTTTTGGATCTGAAGATTAATTCCTTTTTTTCCCATGGAAATTTATTTATTAAGTTTTCTACTTAGAGGACATCAATTAACTTTATTTTGGATCATCCTTTCTCCTTCATATATTTGCTTTGCTTTTATTTTTTCGATATATTTGCATTTTAAAATCTGTCGTCATCATGATGTTCTCTGTTTTTTTCCTCTAGGTTGGTAATTTGTTAGCTATATATATTCTGTTACTTATGGTTTCTAATTTTATATACTCTAGTTTCTCTTCAGATCGTATGAATCTTTTGCCTTTTAAATTTAGCTATAATCTTTATTATGTTGCTTTGATCCTCAATTTATTTCCTTGTAACCTCTGTCTCTTTCTCTCCCATTCTCCCTCCCTCTTAATATTTTTCCTTCTCAACTGATTTTATGTATCAACTTAGCTAGGCTATGGTACCCAGTTGTTTGGTCAAACACAAATCTAGGTGTTGCTGTGAAGGTGCTTTTAAGATGTAATTAACATTTAAATCAGTAGACTTTGAGTAAAGTAGATTACCCTCAATAATGTGGGTGGGACTCATCCAATCAGTTGAAGTCTTTAGAAGAGCAAGGTCACCAGAAGAAGAAGAGTGTTTTACATCCAGGCTGCCTGCAGACTGAGACTCAAGACTGAGTCCTCAACTCCTGCTGGAATTTCAAGTCTGCCAGTCTGCCCTGCATATTTCAGACTTGTCCACCTCCACAACCACTTTTTCTCTTACCTTCTGGTCTTGTCTTATTCAATCTTGGAACTTTTGTTTTCTCGAACTGATGTTTATTAAGTTGATCTATAAATTGTTGGGAATTTTCTTCTGTAGGTTATCTATTCTTACTAGGCTGTGTTATTTGATAATTTTTTCATGCGGTATTTTCTTGCCTTTCACCCCTTTCTTCTTCTATCCCTCCCTCTCCACATTCTTTCTTCCCTTCCTGTATAGTATGTGCATGTATGCACATATGTGTGTGCATACTTTTGCATGGTGTGTTTTCTTTTCTTCAGGTTGCTACTTGTGTGGTGACTTTCTCTTTTTTTTTTAACATTATTTTATTATGGTAAGAACACTTTACATGAGATCTACCTTCTTAACAAAATTTAAAATTTACAATACAGTATTTTTAACTGTATAGGTACAGTGTTGTACTGCAGATCTCTAGAGCTTATTCACCTTGTTTAACTGAAACTTTATGCTCATTGGTTAGTAGCTCCTCATTTCTTCCTTCTCCCAGTCCCTGGCAACCACCATTCTACTCTTTGATTCTGAGAATTTGACTATTTTAGATTTCCTCATATAAGTGGAATTATGCAGTATTTGTCCTTCTCTGACTGGCTTATTTCACTTAGCATAATGTCCTCAAAGTTCATCTGTGTTGTCACATATTGCAAAATTCCCTTTTTTTTAAAAGGCTGGGTAATATTCCATTGTATATAGATAGCACTTTTTCTTTATCCATTTATCCGTTGATGAACATTGAGTTTGTTTCAGCATCTTGGCTATTATGAATAGTGCAGTGAACATGAGAGTACATATATCTCTTTGAGATCCTGACTTCAATTCTGTTGGATAAATACCCAGAAGTGGTAACACTGGATCACATGGTAGTTCTATCTTAATTTTTTTTTTCTTTTTTTTGCGGTACGCGGGCCTCTCACTGCTGTGGCCTCTCCCGCCGCGGAGCACAGGCTCCGGACGCGCAGGCCCAGCGGCCGTGGCTCACGGGCCCAGCTGCTCTGCGGCACGCAGGACCCTCCCGGACCGGGGCACGAACCCATGTCCCCCGCATCGGCAGGCGGACTCCCAACCACCGTGCCACCAGGGAAGCCCTATTTTAAGTTTTTTGAATTGAATCTCCATACTGCTTTCTACAGTGGCTGCTGAACTATTTTGTATTCCCACCAACAGTTCCAAAACTTTTTCTGCATCCTGCTGACACTTGTCTCTCTCTCTCTCTCTTTTTTTAATAATAGCCACCCTGACATACGTAAAAGATATTGTGGTTTTGATTTGCGTTCCCCTGAGATAGTAACATTGAGCAGCTTTCACATACCTGTTGGCCATTTTAGAAGTCAATAGCAGAAGGAAAACTGAAAAATTCACAAACATGTGGAAATTAAACAGCACACTTTTGAACAACCAATGGGTCAAAGAAGAAGTCAGAAGGGAAATAAAAAAAATCTTGAGACAAATGAAAATCGAAACATTACGTACCAAAACTTATGGGATGCAGGAAAAACATTACTGAGGGAAGTACATAGCAATAAATGCCTACATTAAAAATGAAAGAAAAAAACAAAAACAAAACGAAAGATCTCAAATAAACAATTTAACTTTACACCTAAAGGAAGTAGAAAAAGAACAAACTAAGCCCAAAGTTATCAGAAGAGCAGAAATAAACAATAGAGAGTAGAAAAGCATTAAAAAAAAATCAACAAAACCAAGAGTTGGTTTTTTGAAAAGATAAACAAAATCTGAAAACCCTTTAGCCAGGTTTACTAAGAAACAAAGAAAGAAGACTCAGATAAATAAAACCAGAGGTGACTCAATTTTGATTTTATGAGAGGTGGTGATTTTATTCAACAAATTACAACTGATGGCTGTGTATTTCTTTTTTTTAATTTATTTTTTTATTGAAGTATAGTTGATTCACAATGTTGTGTTAATTTCTGCTGTGCAGCAAAGTGACTCAGTTATACAGATATATACATGCTTTTTTATATTCTTTTCCATCATGGTTTATCCCAGGATATTGCATATAGTTCTCTGTGCTATACAGTAGGACCTTGTTGTTTATCCATTCTGTATGTAATAGTTTGCATCTACTAACCCCAAACTCCCAGACCATCCCTCCCCCACCCTTCCTCCCCCGATGTCTGTGAGTCTGTTTCTGTTTTGTAGATAGTTTCATTTGTGCCATATTTTAGATTCCACATATAAGTGATATATGGTATTTGTCTTTCTTTTTCTGACTTCACTTAGTATGATCATCTCTAGTTGCATCCATGTTGCTGCAAATGGCATTATTTCGTTCTTTTTATGGCTGAGTAGTATCCCATTGTATATATGTTCCACATCTTCTTTATCCATTCATTTGTCAGTGCACATTTAGGTTGTTTCCATGATTTGGCTATTGTTAATAGTGCTGCTATGAACATAGGGGTACATGTATCTTTTTGAATTAGAGTTTTGTCTGGGATATATGCCCAGGAGTGGGATTGCTGAATCACATGGTAATTCTATTTTTAGTTTTCTGAGGAACCTCCATACTGTTTTCCACAGTAGCTGTACATTCCCATTCCAGTGCAAGAGGGTTCCCTTTTCTCCACACGCTCTCCAGCATTTATTGTTTCTAGATTTTTTGATGATGGCCATTCTGACTGGTGTGACGTGATATCTCATTGTAGTTTTGATTTGCATTTCTCTAATGATTAGTGACGTTGAGCATTCTTTCATGTGTTTGTTGGAAATCTGTATATCTTCTTTGGAGAAATGTCTATTTAGGTCTTCTGCCCATTTTTGGATTGGGTTGTTTGTTTTTTTGGTATGGAGCTACATGAGCTGCTTGTAAATTTTGGAGATTAATCCTTTGTTGGTTGTTTCATTTGCAAATATTTTCTCCCATTCTGAGGGTTGTCTTTTTGTCTTGTTTATGGTTTCCTTTGCTGTGCAAAAGCTTTTAAGTTTCACTAGGTCCCATTTGTTTATTTTTGTTTTTATTTCCATTTCTCTAGGAGGTGGGTCAAAGAGGATCTTGCTGTGATTTATGTCATAGAGTGTTCTGCCTATGTTTTCCTCTAAGAGTTTGATAGTGTCTGGCCTTACATTTCGGTCTTTAATCCATTTTGAGTTTATTTTTGTGTATGGTGTTAGGGAGTGTTCTAATTTCATTCTTTTACATGTAGCTGTCCAGTTTTCCCAGGTCCACTTATTGAAGAAGCTGTCTTTTCTCCATTGTATATTCTTGCCTCCTTTATCAAAAATAAGGTAACCATATGTGTGTGGGTTTTTCTCTTTGCTTTCTATCCTGTTCCATTGATCTATATTTCTGTTTTTGTGCCAGTGCCATACTGTCTTGATTACTGTAGCTTTGTAGTATAGTCTGAAGTCAGGGCGCCTGATTCCTCCAGCTCCGTTTTTCTTTCTCAAGATTGCTTTGGCTATTTGGGGTCTTTTGTGTTTCCCTACAAATTGTGAAATTTTTTATTCTAGTGCTGTGAAAAATGCCAGTGGTAGTTTGATAGGGATTGCCTTGAATCTGTAGATTGCTTTGGGTAGTATAGTCATTTTCACAATGTTGATTCTTCCAATCCAAGAATATGGTATATCACTCCATCTATTTGTATCATCTTTAATTTCTTTCGTCAGTGTCTTATAATTTTCTGCATACAGGTCTTTTGTCTCCTTAGGTAGGTGTATTCCTAGGTATTTTATTCTTTTTGTTGCCATGGTAAATGGGAGTGTTTTCTTAATTCCACTTTCAGATTTTTCATCATTAGTGTGTAGGAATGCCAGAGATTTCTGTGCATTAATTTTGTATCCTGCTACTTTACCAAATTCATTGATTAGCTCTAGTAGATTTTTGGTAGCATCTTTAGGAGTCTCTAGTATAGTATCATGTCATGTGGAAACAGTGACAGCTTTACTTCTTCTTTACTGATTTGGATTCCTTTTATTTCTTTTTCTTCTCTGATTGCTGTCACTAAAACTTCCAAAACAATGCTGAATAATAGTGTTGAGAGTGGGCAACCTTGTCTTGTTCCTGATATTAGTGGAAATGCTTTCAGTTTTTCACCATTGAGGATGATGTTGGTATGCGTGTATCATATATGGCCTTTATTATGTTCAGGTAAGTTCCCGCTATGCCTACTTTCTGTAGAGTTTTTATCATAAATGGGTGTTGAATTTTGTCGAAAGCTTTTTCTGAATCTATTGAGATTATCATACGGTTTTTATTCTTCAATTTGTTAGTATGGTGTATCACATTGATTGATTTGCATATATTGAAGAATCCTTGCATTCCTGGAATAAACCCCACTTGATCATGGTGTATGATCCTTTTAATGTGCTGTTGGATTCTGTCTGCTGGTATTTTGTTGAGGATTTTTGCATCTATGTTCATCAGTGATATTGGCCTGTAGTTTTCTTTCTTTGTGACATCTTTGTCTGGTTTTGGTATCAGGGTGATGGTGGCTTCGTAGACTGAGTTTAGGAGTGTTCCTCCCTCTGCTATATTTTGGAAGATTTTGAGAAGGATAGGTGTTAGCTCTTCTCTAAATGTTTGATAGAATTCGCCTGTGAAGCCATCTGGTCCTGGGCTTTTGTTTGTTGGAAGATTTTTAATGACACTTTCAATTTCAGTGCTTGTGATTGGTCTGTTTATATTTTCTATTTCTTCCTGGTTCAGTCTCAGAAGGTTGTGCATTTCTAAGAATTTGTCCATTTCTTCTAGGTTGTCCATGTTATTTTCATATAGTTGCTTGTAGTAATCTCTCATGATCCTTTGTAGTTCTAAAGTGTCAGTTGTTACTTCTCCCTTTTTAGTTCTAATTCTATTGATTTGACTTTTATCCCTTTTTTTGTGGCCAAAGCATTTGAGCACTTGAGAAGAAAGTGCATTCTGTTGTTTTTGGATGAAATGTCCTATAAATGTCAATTAAGTTCATCCTGTTTAATGTGTCATTTAAAGTTTGTGTTTTCTTATTTATTTTCATTTTGGATGAACTGTCCAGTGGTGAAAATGGGGTGTTAAAGTCCCCTACTATGATTGAGTTACTGTCAATTTCCCCTTTTATTGCTGTTGGTATTTGCCTTGTGTATTGAGGTGCTCCTATGTTGGGTGTATAAATATTTATAATTGTTATATCTTCTTCTTGGATTGATCCCTTGATAATTACTTAGTGTCCTTCTTTGTCTCTTGTAATAGTCTTTGTTTTAAAGTCTATTTTGTCTGATGTGAGAATTGCTACTCCAGCTTTCTTTTGATTCCCATTTGCATGGAATATCTTTTTCTATCCCCTCACTTACAGTCTGTATGTGTCCCTAGGTCTGAAGTGGGTCTCTTGTAGACAGCATATATATGGGTCTTGTTTTTGTATGTATTCAGCCAGTCTATATGTTTTGGTTGGAGCATTTAATCCATTTACATTTAAGGTAATTATTGATATGTGTGTTCCTAGTACGATTTTCTTAATTGTTTTGGGTTTCTTATTGTAGGTGTTTACCTTCTCTTGTGTTTCCTGCCTAGAAAAGGGAGTTCCTTTAGCATTTGTTGTAAAGCTGGTTTGGTGGTGCTGAATTCTCTTAGCTTTTGCCTGTCTGTAAAGGTTTTAATTTCTCTGTTGAATCTGAATGAGATCCTTGCTGGGTAGAGTAATCTTGGTGTAGGCTTTTCCCTTTCTTCACTTTAAATATGTCCTTCCACTCCCTTCTGGCTTGCAGAGTTTCTGCTGAAAGATCAGATGTTAACCTTATGGGGATTCCCTTGTATGTTATTTGTTGCTTTTCCCTTGCTGCTTTTAATATTTTTTCTTTGTATTTAATTTTTGATAGTTTGATTAATATGTGTCTTGGCATGTTTCTCCTTGGATTTATCCTGTATGGGACTCTCTGGGCTTCCTGGACTTGATTGACTATTTCCTTTCCCATATTAGGGAAGTTTTCAACTATAGTCTCTTCAAATATTTTATTAGTCCCTTTTTTTTTCTCTTCTTCCCCTGGGACCCCTATAATTTGAATGTTGGTGCATTTAATGTTGCCCCAGAGGTCTCTGAGACTGTCCTCAATTCTTTTCATTCTTTTTTCTGTATTCTGCTCTGTGGTAGTTATTTCCACTATTATATCTTCCAGGTCACTTATCTGTTCTTCTTCCTCAGTCGTTCACTATTGATTCCTTCTAGAGAAATCTTAATTTCATTTACTGTGTTGTTCATCATCGTTTGTTTGCTCTTTAGTTCTTCTAGGTCCTTGTTAAACGTTTCTTGTATTTTCTCCATTCTATTAACAAGATTTTGTATCATGTTTACTATCATTATTCTGAATTCTTTTTCAGGTAGACTGACTATTTCCTCTTCATTTGTTTGGTCTGGTGGGTTTTTACGTTGCTCCTTCATCTGCTGTGTGTTTCCCTGTCTTCTCATTTTGCTTAATACTGTGTTTGGGGTCTCCTGTTCGCAGGCTTCAGGTTCGTAGTTCCCACTGTTTTTGGTGTCTGTCCCCAGTGGCTAATGTTGGTTCAGTGGGTTGTGTAGGCTTCCTGGAGGAGGGGAGTACTGCCTATGTTCTGGTGGATGAGGCTGGATCTTGTGTTTCTGGTGGACATGTCTGTGTCTGGTGGTGTGTTTTGGGGCGTCTCTTACCTTATGATTTCAGGAAGCCTCTCTGCTAATGGGTGGGGTTGTATTCCTGTCTTGCTAGTTGTTTGGGCTAGGGTTTCCAGTAGTGTAGCTTGCTGGCCATTGAGTGGAGCTGGGTCTTGGCGTTGAGATGGAGATCTCTGGGAGATTTTCATCATTTGATATTACGTGGAGCTGGGAGGTCTCTGGTGGACCAATGTCCTGAACTCGGCTCTCCCACCTCAGAGGCACAGGCCTGATGCCGGGCTGGAGCAGCTAGACCCTGTCATCCACATGACTCAGAATAAAAGGGAGAAAAAAAAGAAAGAAAGAAGGAAAAAAGTAAACTAAACTAAAATAAAGTTATTAAAATAAAAAAAATTATTAAAAGTAAAAAAAATTTTTAAAGTAATAAAAAGAAAGAAAGAACAGCACATCCAAACCAAAACCCAATCCACCAATGATAACAAGCGCTAAAAACTATATTAAAAAAACCAAACAAACAAAAAAAACGGACAGACAGAACCCTAGGACAAATGGTAAAAGCGAAGCTATACAGACAAAATCACACACAGAAGCATACACATACACACTCACAAAAAGAGGAAAAGGGAAAAAAATATATATATATATCGTTCCCAAAGTCCACCACCTCAATTTGGGATGATTTGTTGCTCTTCAGGTATTCCACAGATGCAGGGTACATCAAGTTGATTGTGGAGATTTAATCCACTGCTCCTGAGGCTGCTGGGAGAGATTTCCCTTTCTCTTCTTTGTTCACACAGCTCCTGGGGTTCAGCTTTGGATTTGGCCCCGCCTGTGCGTGTAGGTCGCCTGAGGGGGTCTGTTCCCACTCAGACAGGACAGGGTTAAAGTAGCAGCGGATTCAGGGGCTCTGGCTCACTCAGGCACGGGCGAGCCTACGGCGGCAGAAGCTGGCATGACGTTGCACCAGCCTGTGGCACACTGTGCGTTCTCCCATAGAAGCTGTCCCTGGATCACGGGACCCTGTCAGTGGCGGGCTGCACAGGCTCCCGGGAGTGGATAGTAACCTGTGCTCGCACACAGGCTTCTTGGTGGCTGCAGCAGCTGCCTTAGCGTCTCATGCCCGTCTCTGGGGTCTGCGCTGATAGCAGCAGCTCGTGCCCGTCCCTGGAGCTCATTCAGGCAGCGCTCTTAATCCCCTCTCCTCACGCACCAGGAAACAAAGAGGCAAGAAAAACTCTCTTGCCTCTTCGATAGGTCCAGACTTTTCCCTGGACTCCCTCCCGGCTAGCTGTGGCGCACTAACCCCTTCAGGCTGTGTTCACGCAGCCAACCCCAGTCCTCTCCCTGGGATCCGACCTCTGAAGCCCGAGCCTCAGCTCCCAGCCTCCGCCCGTCCCGGCAGGTGAGCAGACAAGCCTCTTGGGCTGGTGAGTGCTGGTCGGCACCGATCCTCTGTGCGGGAATCTCCCCGCTTTGCCCTCCGCACCCCTGTTACTGTGCTCTCCTCCACGGCTCCAAAGCTCCACCCTCCGCCACCCGCAGTCTCCGCCCGCGAAGGGGCTTCTAGTGTGTGGAAACCTTTCCTCCTTCACAGCTCCCTCTCACTGGTGCAGGTCCCATCCCTATTCTTTTGTCTCTGTTTTTTCTTCTTTCTTTTGTCCTACCCAGGTACGTGGGGAGTTTCTTGCCTTTTGGGAGGTCTGAGGTCTTCTGCCAGCATTCAGTAGGTGTTTTGTAGGGGTTGTTCCACATGTAGATGTATTTGTGGGGAGGAAGGTGATCTGCACATCTTACTCTTCTGACATCTTGAAGCTCCTCTGTAGACTTTTTAATGATGCCCATTCTGACCATTGTGAGGTGGTACCTCATTGTAGTTTTGATTTGCATTTCTCTAATAGCGATGTTGAGCGTCTTTTCTTATGCCTATTGGCCATCTGTATATCTTCTTCAGAGAAATGTCTATTTAGGTCTTCTCCCCATTTTTTCAGTTGGGTTGTTTGTTTTTTGTTGTTGTTGAGTTGTATGAGCTGTTTGTATATCTTGGAAATTGATGGCTGTGTATTTCTTATGTCTTCCATGGTGAAGAACTGTGGGGAGGGGAGTTGGAAAGAGAGTTGAGCCAAATTCTGTGCAGGCTTTGTTAGAGGATTCGGACTCTATTCTCACTTCTGAGGTTTTGTTAAACCTCCCACACTAGGGTTCCCTGAAACTAATTGGAACACATGTCCCATTCTTACTGAGGGAACAGGGAACTGGATCTGCCCTCTTCCATGTTACACGTGTAGCCTGGGGCCTTTGCTTCTAGTAGAGGTACTCAGCTTCTTAACTTCATTGTTCATTTCCCAAGCTTTACCTGTTTCTTCCCTGTAGCTCTGTCCACTCCTCCCCATCAGAACATCACTCAGTTCATTTTTTCCAGACTTGGAGGTATTCAGAAATAACTCACTATTTGGCTTCTGAGGGATGAGAGTAGATGCCTCACTATAAAATACCTGCCACTCTGCTCCAGATTCTCATCTTTTGTCCCCCTTTTGGCTGCCACTTTTTGAGCTTCATGGCATTGTATTGCCTAGTTGCTGCTGCTGCATTTTTCCTGGGTTTTGCTATTTTTATTTCACTGAATTGAATGTTGGGAAAGGAAATTCTGTGCGCCAGTCTTATTACACCATCCTAGCACAGAAGTCCCCAAAGATTTTTATTAACCACAAAAATATTTCTATTCATTGTGCAGATATGGAAATTTGCAAATAGAAGATTAAGTGGGACACATTATCATGTGAACAAGTACTTAATTACATTAGAGATGCAAATGTTTTTCGAGATTATACTTTTGTAAACAAGATGATCTTGTTATAATGGAGGATTTGTGATAACTGCAATGTAAAGGAGCCTCAGAGGAAAAATTAGGAAAACTAAGTATGTGAACTATTTATTGTCCATGTAAGTAGTATGCATAAAATCCAATAAATACCAAAGACTGTGTGCAAAATCACAGCATAGTGCATTCTATAACACAGTCTCATTCTCTTCTTTTAAATATCTAGATTACTTTTCATTTCTTGTAAGTGAACTGAAGAAATGTTGTCTCAGACTGACACACTTCTGAATGTTTTAAATCTCTAACAGTCAAAAACATCCTTGGCAGAGGACTAATTTCACACCTCAGGCATTAAAATTCAGAGTCTGTATTCATTGTTTATTTTACATAATGTAAAACAGCATGAAGCATGATATATTATACAATGGATGAATGGGAATTTTAGAAAATAGGGCATCATTTTACATTTACACCTGCTAGATGACATTTTATGTATTAGAAGGTGACCTGATATATCAAACATAATGATTTTTTTCAATCAACTGAAATTTTTGTTACTAGCATACATTAAAGAATAAAAGATTTCTATTATTACTGTTTGATTGTATTTTTCTAGAATATAATGGTCATTTTATGAGTTATTGTGATATCAATGTTAATCTTAATAGACCAGGCTTTGTTTTAAATATGGGATATATAAAAGTTAGAGACTACCATAAGATGTAGATTAATTAAATTATAATATGCTTAACAATAAATAGCTGGGCCAATTAAAAATAAACCTTTAGGAATATAATGATTCATTTCTTATTGTAAAACTTTTGAACCATTAGTGAGTGTATTAATAATTGCTGTTTAATTGCCAGAAACAAATAGCTATGTATCAGTATAATTTCTATTAGTGTTTAAATTATTTCAGGTACAGTTATTGGTAAATTAGTGCTCAGTGAAATAAATGATTTGGAAGTATGCCATTTTTTTGTCCAGTGAGAAGAAAACTATCATATCATTATGGTAAAGGCTAAACTATACAGTATAGTATCATAATTATCAACTAAGTTGGTGACATGTTTTCTTCTACGAATTCTGGGATAGAGTTTATTGGAATTGACCTAGAGCTGCTATTTCAGGTTCACGCTATGCATTGCTAGAAAGACTCAAGTTGTTGATGTCAGCTCAGCATTGATTGAGGCTGGTGGCTTCTGCTCGGTTTTTGAATTCCTGACTTACGTTCCTCCAAATAACAAGTTGTTATAAAGAAGTTAACTATGAATAGAAGGGAGGGAATGGATGATGAATACCCAAAGGCTGTCTTTTGGTTGCTCTTAGGTCCGCCCTGCCCTTGCATGCCTTACTCTGTATACCAAGAAGCTCAACCCTTGCAAACTTCAATTTCCAGACTCTTTGCTCAGTAGCTTCCAGTTAGATTTGACTAATAGGAAGTACCTGTGAGAGACTGCAGAGGGGAAGATAGGAGTAGCCTCTGCTTCTGATGGCATTTCCAACAGGAGAATACAGCTATTCTGTATACAGTCCAGTGTCCTTAGGTCGTTTCTCTGGTTGTCAAAGTGACCTCTGTGATTTTAGTGGTATCAGAACTAAGATCAGGGGTGACTACCATTCCCAGTGGCTTTTGATGGTTCAGGCTAGGGTGTCAGAGATTTCATTGGCAACAGCAGTCCCTAGCAGTTTTAGCAGTCTTTGTGCTCTGGGTTCTGGTAATC
This sequence comes from Delphinapterus leucas, assembly GCF_059928025.1. Taxonomy (NCBI): domain Eukaryota; kingdom Metazoa; phylum Chordata; class Mammalia; order Artiodactyla; family Monodontidae; genus Delphinapterus; species Delphinapterus leucas. The sequence continues at coordinate 63,850,380 of NC_143137.1, read as the reverse complement.
TCCTCTCCTCCCTTTTGTTATTCCAGCCCAAGGGGTGGTAGCAGCTTCTGTAGTTCTTATTCTCTGATTTTCCTCACTGAAACATTTTTTGTTTGTTTGTTTTTTGCGGTATGCGGACCTCTCACTGTTGTGGCCTCTCCCGTTGCTGAGCACAGCCTACGGAGGCGCAGGCTCAGCGGCCATGGCTCACGGGCCTAGCCGCTCCGCGGCATGTGGGATCTTCCCGGACCAGGGCACGAACCCATGTCCTCTGCATCGGCAGGCGGACTCTCAACCACTGCGCCACCAAGGAAGCCCCACTTAAATATTTTTGATCCTTCAGGCCTTCGATCATTTTTTATAAGGGTTCCTTGCAGTACATCCTCTCTGAACTATTTAGCACAATTTCTGTTTTCCTAATGAGACGTTACTGATTCTGTACTGTCAGTATCTTTCTGGCATCACCCCAAACTATTCTAAACTGGGCCCTCTTTAGCCTTGAGCGGGCACTCTCATTCTATCTGTGTCTGTGGATCTGTCTTGGACTTCAGTAACAAGGGTCAGGGGTGCTCTGTAGCTTTGTGCATGAGTATGATGTGATGGTGAATATTATTTCCTGACAGGTATTGGCATTCCCTAGGGTTTGCATTTTTTAATACCTCTCATTCTTAAAAGAAAAACAGACTATATGTACAAACTTATTCTGAATGGAACAGCATTTTCCCACTAGACTGTAAGCTCCATGAGGGAAGGCATCAGATCTATCTTGTTTACTGTTATGCCACTAGTCCTTAGTACTAAAGAGTTAGTGGCTTCTCATTAGATGTTTGAATGAATAAGTGAACAGCTTGCTCTATAAATGTGTGTGTGTGTGTGTGTGTGTGTGTGTGTAGTATTTTGGGGAGCTGAGGGCTGCACTGTAGGCTTTTGGCCTTTGGACCTCTCCCACTATTATACTTGATCCCTCAATTTCTCTTGTTATAGTGTCCATTTATACTTTTTATTGAATACATGAACGAGTTTCTACCATTTTACTTTGTATTTTCTGTTTACCTCACTTAATTTTTTTTTCTAATTTTCCTACTTTTTGTAAGAATGATAAAGTTTAATTTATTCCTTTCAGCTCTTTGTTTTTAATCCCTGGGCTGTTTTTGGAAGCTATAGATAGCATTTTCAGTCTTTCCATGTCTGTTGCTTAGAATGCCTAGAGTTCTATCATTTTTAGTTATACAGTTATATTAAATTTGCTAATATTTTATTGAGGAACTCTAGATTTAAAATTTTTTAAAATATCATTATTTATACAATACTTAAAAAGCTCTTTGTTATGAAAAATTTCAAACATGCATATGTTTTTGACACCAGTATAGTGAATTATCTTGTGGCCTGTATGGCTTTAACAATGATTACAATTATGAAAAAATGGTCAACCTTTTTTCACCTATTAACGTTCCCTACTTTGTATCATTTCTTAAGTAACCATTTCAGTATTTGTTTCTAAATGATATTCTTAAAAATGTAATCACAATGTCATGATCACTTCTAAAAATTTACTTAATGTCATGTAATATCCAGTCAGTGTTCAAATATTCCCGATGGTCTCATAATTTTTTTGTTGTTGTTGTTCAAATAGGAATCTAAATAAGGTTCACAACGGCAAGCAGTTGAAAAGACTCATCCGTAATCTATTTTAATTTGTGTTTCCCCCTCCTTTCTCTTTTTTATTTTTCCTTTGCAATTATTCTGCAAATTTTCTTACAGTATGGATTTTGCCAATTGCATCTCATGGTTTTCTTTAACAGGTTTCTCTTTCTCCCTCACTTTTTTATAAATAAGTAGTTAGATTTAAAGGGTTGACCAGATTCAGTCTGATTTTCTTTTTTTTTTTTTCTTGCAAGAAACTTTCATAAGGATATTCATAGAGAGCACAGGATATCTGGTTGTTTCTCTTCTGTTGATGTTAGTAATCAATTGATGATCACTGCCTGGATATGTTATTTTATTAGGAGTTGCAAAATGATGATGTTTTACTCTCCTTTTAAAATTTATTACCTGAAATATTTCTATAAAGAAACGTTCCCTAATCAACTATTTAATTACCCTCAAATATCCTGAATTCATGCAAGGAAGTCAGGATATATAAGTTTTCAAAATAATGACTTGGTTCCCTAGTATTTTGCTAAGGTGTGCAATAATTTTTTAAAAGTGTCATTGTGTATCATGAATTTTGGCATTTTTGATTTTTCAATCAATTGCAGTTATTATTCTTGTTGATTTTCAAATTGTCCATATTTTGACTAGAAAAAATTTTATTATCTCTTGAATCCTTTCTATCTGTCCTCAGTAGTCTTTGATAGATTTTTTGGTTCCTGGCTTGACAAAATATTCTATAGAATCATCTTTTACATTTCCTGCCCCATCTTAGAATCCTCTATTTGTCCAAGGAGTACTAGTTCTTTTAGTGGAAAAATAATATTTAGAAAGCACAAGATGTGTATTAAACATGCTATTGCCTTTTTAGTGAACAGAGCTAAGAAATGTGTGTGTGTTAAAAATAAAGTATATCATGATTTCATATTGATAATTTCAATTCAAATTCAAGAACATAGAGATTTTACTTAACCTTTTTAGTCTTACATTTGCTTCTCTTTGCATTCTGCCAAAAATTCTGGTTCCCACCAATGCCGGTATAATTATTCATTTGCTTTTTATTTTTTTTAACAGTACACTTAGTATAGCAATACTACACTACCTCCAATGGTATGATTACTGAAAACAGTTTATGAATTTTTTTTGCAGCTCTTTTTTTATATTTGCAGCTTAGTGTGTATTCCACTAGGCATGTAGGATCAAATTACTGTATTTTAAAAACACTTGAAATAATGATGTGTGCAGTTATGCTACTAACTTGTTACACCATTTATCAATTTTTTGCTTTTGCTTTTTTAGAGATTGCTTTAAAATTTTACAATTATGTGAAATATTTATATGTTCCCAACATCAAATACACAAAGCAAAATATATTCTGAAAATTCTAGCTTTATCCTTGTTCCCTTTTACTTGTTCCCTCCCTTCCCCTATACATAACTCTATTAGTCAAGTTTCTCCAGGGAAACAGAACTGGTATATCATATATATAATATATTATGAGGAATTGGCTCATATGATAATGTAGGTTGAAAAGTCCCACGATCTGCAGTCTGCAAGTTGGTGACCCAGGAAAGCTGTTGGTGTAATTCAGTCTGAGTCTGAAGACCTGGGAACCAGGGGAGCTGATGATGTAAACGCTACTCTGAGGGCAGGAGAACATGAGATGAGATGTCCACCCTTCTAATGCAGTCCTTCTCCACCTCTGTTGTCCAGGGGGTGCTTCAGCCTCACCCCCAGGTTCCAGATATATAGTTCTTAGTTGATCTTCTTATGAGGATGAATAAAGTCTGGAATGACCTATGTCACTGTCCTGATGACCCTCCTTGAATATCTGCAATATACTTATATCAAAGTCACTTAAAATATACTTATATCAAAGAGCAAATTTATCTTTCTATTGTTGAAATTGTTAGTTGACTTTTTTTAATGTTATTTTTCTTTTGTGCTTTTGAGCTCATTCTGAAAGGTAATTATACTTTTTTCCTCTCTGTGCCTACTCACATTTTCTAGCTCTTTTTACATACGGTTCCCTAACACCAGAACAAGATTTTAATTTTTTCAGTTTGGTGACATTGTCCTTTGCTAGTATCAGTATTATCACAATCACTGAGCCAATCGCGGTGTTTGTTACACCATATTTTTAAAAAATTTTAATGCTCTGTATGTTAAGCTAATATTAAGTACTGAGAAACTGGCATATCTTATTGGTGGGATACTGTTATCTCAAGTATTGATCAGTAGCTTTGTTCATACTTATTGGCAGTTTTTCCCATTCCTTTACCTTCCCTTTCTTGCCTCCTGTTTCTTATCCTAACACCATTGCCAAAACCTCCCTTCGCCTCTCTTTACAACTCAGCTCCTGCATCTCTCCTTCCCTGTCTCATTGGCCATCAATAAAACAATCAAACAAACACCAAATGTTGAACATTGGCTACACAGGACACAATTTAAGTCATCAGACAAGCCAAGGCTATCCTTTCTTGTTTGCTGGAGATAGAGCCGAACTTAGAGTGCTGTTCAGGTAGTAGAAGTTGTCCAGAGGTGACATTACCAGAGCTTCTCTCAGGGTAGCTACAATTGGGAAGTTTGTGTGGAAGTTCTGACTACACCTACTACATGGGGGATGGCAGCTCTGGGTAGTGCTTAGGTTGAAGTAGACTATATCAAAAAAGGCAACACAGCTAGTAGCTGCCAGAGGGATGAGGTGTCTCATGAACCTATTATTTTGGTATTTAAAAATAATATAAAATCTGACTCATTGGTATTTTTCTAATGTGCTTCCCATTTTATTTCCATCTTTATTGAGGCATAACTAACATATAACACTTATATTTTGACATCACAATCAATGACACAAGATACTCAATTCATGGTGGAGAAGAAAAATTTGTTGAACAACCCCTTCCTTTTTTTTTTAAAACAAGAGTGATATACACAGTAGCAACAATGTAAATTGAACAAAAGTACATTCTTTTGGAAAACTTTTTCTTTTTAGACATTCACAGTCCTCAGGAGGAGGTGAAAATAGTTTCACAAAGCAAAAATTTCTTTGCAAGACTAATTCTTACTCAGTTTTAAGTTTTCCAAACAAGTAGGATATGAGCATGAGGGCACTGAAATTTCTGTCAGTGTCTCAGTCCTGGGATATCTATCTATATATTTATATTTTGAAACTAAAGATGATGACACAGAATGTGAAATGCTTTCTTTGAATCAAAAACTGCACTATGAAACACAGTGCAATCACTGCCAAAAAGCTAAGAGCTGTTCAAATAGAATTCTCCAAAGTTATCAATATTTTTATCAAGTTGTAAAAAGATGAAATTCTTTGAAGACAAAGGAATCAGAGGAAAATATTTGAAAGTAGCTTATAACCATCTTGTTAACAAGCCCAGAAGGCCAGGGCTGAGTCAGAGAGAACTTTTACAGCAGCTGGAGAATTCTACAAAAATATATCTATGACTAACAATGCCTCTGTTGACACAGTTTGATTTTTAAACTAAATACACTTTGTTTTTTAAAGTAAATAACATTATTTTCCCCAGCTGTATATAATTAAAATTTATTCACTTTAAAGTAGTATGTTTTGTTATTTTTGACTAATATTTTACTTCTATTAGTTTATTTACTCATAATTTTATTAGAATGAGAATGTATATTGAAGTTTATATTAATATTTGACAAATATTTCCCCAGCTGTATATAATTAAAATTTATTCACTTTAAAGTAGTATGTTTTGTTATTTTTGACTAATATTTTACTTCTATTAGTTTATTTACTCATAATTTTATTAGAATGAGAATGTATATTGAAGTTTATATTAATATTTGACAAATATTTTTAGTGATATTTTGTAAAAAACGTATTAAATATTTGAAATGAGTTAAAATTGTTTTACTCATTTTAAAAGTTTAATGAATTATGAACACACTCAGTAAAATACCAATATTGTTACTAGTTTAGTGTTATATAAGAGAAATAGAAAAATATGGCATTGTCATTCCAACCAAGAGTGTCACAAGCAGCTCTGTGCAGGTGGTGCCACAACATGCTGGAATCAGCTTTCACTGGCTTGCAAGAACCAGTTGTTAAAATGTCAAGAAATATAAGACAGCCGTTACACACAGTCATTATTACAAATTATGTGTAATATTTTTTAAAATTACCATAAATATTTCCAAAATGACAACAGTGAAATACAGAGAAAAAAAATAGTTACCTCTTTTCACATTAAGGTATATAAAGTTAAAAAAATTAAGTTATACAAACTTACAATTAAATACATTATATGAAAAACAAAGTTAATAGATATTCAAAATGTATCACTTCCTAGTTATTTTACTACATTTTTCTGTTATCTATGCTGATAGGGTTATCTATGTCTATTGTATTTTTATGGTTGATATATGATATAGCAGTGTGATGCTGTGTATGTATCAGTTCCCACTCTGTGTTAGTGATGTCTTGTTGGTAGTTTGCAATTGGCCATCGTGGGAGTATTTTCCCATAGAAATAGGCAAATTCTACAAAGCAGGGCTTGATTTATTGTTTTGTTGATATAATTCAACTTAAAAGTGTGGTGTATATTTGTAGCCATTAAATGGTGAATAACACAAAAAAGAAGAAATACTCTTCCAGTATTTAAAACTACTATTAAAGAAGTCCTTTACATCACCGATGAATGAGTGAAGTTCTGACATAGTTCATTATTTTATCTTACTTGTTAATGTAAAGGGAAATGTCAGCAAGCATTCATGCTGGAACTATGCTAACTTGTCAATCGCAATTACAGGTTGGCTATGGATACAAGAGTTCAGCAAAAATCAACAGAAGCATTCTGTGAAAATCAATGGACTATATAGAATTTATGATAAAGAGTATTGTATATTTTATTATTTTTAAATTGGAAAAAATATTAAAATCATTTAAATAAAAATAATTAAAAATAATTTAATTAAAATTATTTAAAATTGTAAGACACATACATTCCCTCCCACCATAGCTATTCTTTTAAACATTTATCAGCACATCAATGGCTGTTCTGGATTTAAAACGAAAGTTTAACAGTGTTATTGAAGTATAATTGATATACAAAAAACTGCACGTATTTAATGTATAGGATTTGATGGGTTTGAACATCTGCATACACCCATGAGTCATTACCACAATTAAGGTAATAAACATCCATCACGTCCAAAAATTTCTTCCTGCCCCCCATCTTTTTCTGTGGTAAGACCAGTTAACTTGAGATCTCTTAACAAATTTTTTAATGTACAATACAGCATTGTTAAGTATAGGCACTATGTTGTAAATTGCAAACTGTGATAAATTCTATAAGTAAAAATACAGGGAGCTTTGATTGCTTGTAACAAGAAGACCGGATATAGTCCAACATTCATCAAAGTCTTCCTTGCGGTTGTGGTATTTGAAGTAAAATTTGAAGAGCGAGTAGGATGTTATGATACAAAACAAGGAGAAGCGTTGGGAGCAGTGAGAACAGGAAAGAGGGCTAGTGTGTTTGGGAATGGAAATACTAGGGGCAGAAAGTGCACAGAAATCAGAGTAGGAAGACATGCAGCGGCTGGAGTATACAGAGCCTTGAGAAACGATTGAGAAGTTTGAGTAATTGAATCATATGATTTGATATGTATTTTAAAAAGATCACTTTGTGAAAAATACTTTGGAAGGAAGCCAAAGTGTGGGTCATCAGTCACTTAGAAGGCTAACTGATGCAGGCAGTCCTGTGAGAGATCATGGAAGCTTAGCCTTTGGGGGTGGTGATAATACTGCAGAGAAGTGAATGATTAGAGAGATATTTAGGAAGCAAGATTGATAGGACTTAATGATGTATTAGATATTGTGAATGAGGGAGAGGGCAGTTTCAAGAAGTTTTACTGTTTTTTTTAAGAACAACCAGAAGAATGGTACCAATTATTGACTGAGAGAAAGGTGACAGAGGGCCCAGTCTGAGTTCAAGTTTTGGACATTCTAAGTTTGAAGTGCCTTTGAGACCTCACAATGGAGATGTTGATTGTTAATTAGATATAGCATGCTTATGCCTTTTATATGTATTATCATTTGGTTTCTCTTTTCAGAATGTGAACTCTTTGAGGCTAGCAAACATATATATCACTCAAAGTTCTTATTTTCAGGTAGCAGATACTCCAGTTAAGCAGGAGCTTATTGAAAAGATACTGGGTGCGTGCCAGGTTTAATGTAAGGCTAGAACACTATGTATGGAAAAATGTTGCAGGAACAAAGCTCCAAATCCCATATCAGAACTGGTGCAATGAGGAAACCATGGCAGAACACCAGTCTACACCTGTACTGCTGCCCCTTTGGTGCCAACACCTCAACTTTACCACAGCTTCTACCTAATGCCATTTCTGTGCCCTGACCTTGCAGCCTCCATCTGCAGAGAGTGTGGATGTGTCAGAGTCAGATATGGTTGTACTTGATTGCCAGAGCCTAGGTCACGAGATTATTCTCTGTTTGCAAGAATGACTAGGAATGTGAGTGTCTAACATACTCAGCCCCTGTAAGGGAAGAAGCTTTTGCTCTTCCACCGAGATGATAAAGTGGAGGCAATGCACACAAAGTAGAAAGAGGTTTAGATTTTGCATGGCTAACACAAATGGCAGATTTCTCCTTACATATATCTTATTCATCTTTGTATGCTTAGCACCTTATGTAGCAGATCTGAAACAATAATTTACTTTGAGTTGAAAAATTTTAAACAATGAATTAGAGTAATTCAGGTAAAATTTTTCTTCTTCATTTTGATCATTTAGGCAGTCTTTCTATTACTAGATTATTATACATCATTTTAATTTGTTTTTTGTAAGCTAGCCTCACTGTGATATTCCATACTTACTATTATACTTTGTTCTTTAGAAAAATATGTATTTTTTTCAAAACAGCAGTGGGCTTACATTTCTTATTTGAGGGACGTAGGGCACATTTCAGTGCCCCAGATATTTTAGACATTTTATTTAAGGAAAACATTTTTTTCCATTTCTCCTTTCCTACCTGTGCCTTATAATGCTAAACAAATAAATAATATCTGACATTTCCTATTGTTCCATGGCGTATTTTTGCCCTAGAACTTATTTCACATTCTGTCAGTCCCATTCAGATTGATGGAGTGCGATCATTTAGCACTTCTCTTGCCTCCTTCCTTTTTATGTTTTGGGCTTTCTAAGTTTTATTTTTCCCTTCAAAAATTTGAAAAAAAAATTGAAAAACCTTGCATTGTCTTCATAAGCTATAATAGATAAGCAACAAAGATTCTAGTTGAACCTTGTTTAATGGTGGTGATGATTAATGAGGAAACAATATCTTATTAACTTGAGAAAGCAATCTTATTAGATCATTTCTCCCTCAGATATGCAAATCAGACAGTTTTACTTGTGTATTCCTATTATACGTTTCATGTTTTGGTGTAAAAAGAAGGATTTTGGGTTTTTTTCCCATCAGTGTTGCAGTTTTCCTTGACACTAACGTCTTGAGTTTTTTCTTTCTATGATAGCAAGAACTGCTGTTAGAAGAGGCATGCTGTGTTATAATGCTAATTACCTGTCCATTTACTCCAAACCTTGTGGTAGTTTGTAGTGCGTCACTTATACTGGAACCATATGTTTCTAATGCTCCTCCCTGTGTTGGTTTAAGTTAGCATTGGCCAAAAGAGGACTTTATGCAAGATTTGAAAGGCAGAAGTGAAGCAGTAACCATTTTCCTAGAAGGCCGACATGGTTAGATGCAGTAACTGACAGATGCAGAGGTGCCCGTGGGTGCTGGCAGGTTCCAGCTGGCTCTTGGTCTGCGTCCAGCTTTTCTTTCTGATTCTTTAATTTTTGTGTGTGTGTGTGTGTGTGTGTGTGTGTGTGTGTGGTACGCGGGCCTCTCATTGTTGTGGCCTCTCCCGTTGCGGAGCACAGGCTCCGGACGCGCAGGCTCAGCGGCCATGGCTCACGGGCCTAGCCGCTCCGCGGCATGTGGGATCTTCCCGGACCGGGGCACGAACCCATGTCCCCTGCATCGGCAGGCGGACTCTCAACCACTGCGCCACCAGGGGAGCCCTCCTGATTCTTGACCCACAGTGGTTCCAGGCCCACTCCCAACTCTCTGTAGTGGACTCAGAGGAGTGGTAGCTGCACAGAAGCACACTTCCCATAGAGCTTCCTTTGAAGTCCTTTCAAGTCCCATTTCAGTGGCTGGATATGTTTGGCTTTTCAGATTGCCTGGCTGGTCACACTCACTCTGATCCTCCCAACTTCTTGGACCTCCTGAGCTTCTTGAGCCTCCTTTGCCCAGCTTTTCCTCTAATTTTGTGAGCTCTAACTCCTATAATAAATCTCTTAGCCTGAAACTCATGGTGTTTCTGTTTTCTGGTTGAACCCTGACTGATTGAGTTCTTCGTGCTAAAACTTAAAACTTGTTCTGATACCTTTTTCTTTGCTGTTTGTATTTGTCATGAATTACTTTTTTTTTTTTTTGCAAGTTTAAGACTTGTCTCTTGTCTTAAGTAATTTTATTTCCATTATTGGCAAGGAGTCTAAATTATTTTTTCTAGAGTTATTTAGTGTTCTCCTTCTGGTGAATTCTGAGCACATAATTAATGTCTGCATTAGTTTTCTACAATTTATTAATTTGAAAACGTGAGATTATTATGCATCCCAGTGTAGTTGTGAGAATGTTAATAAATTGTAAAGCATGTTATAATTGGTAGTCACCAAGTTATTCTGTAGATATATGTGAACTTTCTCTATTCTGTCCTTAGTAAGAGAAGATACACTAAAACAACAATAACAACAACAACAAAGCCTGTTTTGTCGTTGGGAACTTGGGTGTGTTATCCCACCATTTCTAGATGGGAGATATATTGCTTAATTTAGAAATAAAAAAAGTAATACAATAAGTGAAATATATATGAATGGTGATATGAAATAATGATATTTATAAGAGTAAAAATTGGGCTCCTTTTACATATCTGACATGTGCAAACGTTAAATCAACTTTGTTACATATTCTTAATGGAATGTTATGTAGCATTAAAATGTTTATGAAGACTTTATAATAACTTGGGAAAATGTTTAAATATTAGTGGAAACATCAGATATGGAATACTACATATTAAAAAAAACTGGAAGGAAATACTTTAAAATATCAATAGTAGTGGCCCGACAAGTAAATTTTTTCTTTGTTTTCCTGTGGTTTCTAAATTTTCTGTTACCTTTAAGATAAAGTATAAACTTTATTTGATAAGTTGTGAATTGCTGTTGAGAATGGTACTCTGCTGTTTATTCATAGGTGTGAATCACAATAAAATGATAGGGAAGCCAATAAATTGCTTTTTAATTCATTGACATAGCTGAAGAAGTATGTGAGCAAACTTCTTTTCTTAAATAGCTGGCATACATTTTCTTTCTACTTTTTTTCCCCCCTACAATTATTGCTGGGTTTGGCATTGGCACCAGTACAGCCTTTCATTTTCTGCAGAGGATTGCATGCAATATTTATATATTATATATCATACTTAGAAATCAGTTTATGATAAAGGGAGCCAGAACTCTTCCACGGGGTTGCTTCTTTCTGTTTAAAGAGGCATCTTTTCATTGGGGTGTAGTAATGGCTGTAGTACTTTGGCAAATAGCTATAAAACATGTAAACGTCCTCCATTCTTGTATTAATCCATCAGGAAGCTTTCGGGGATTCTTCTTGTCTAAAATATTCATAGGCAGCAGAATGTCCTGAATGCCCTACAGAATTTGTGCAGAGCCAAGGGAATGATTGATAGTGAAGTTCTGTTCTGAGTCACTCACAGTATGTAATTCTATTTGTCTTGCCAAATACGGGAGAACAGGCAACTCATAAAAGGTAAAGGTAATAGACACTGTATTTTCTTACATTTAAAGAAGAGCTTGGTGTGTCCACTTCACTGTACTCCACTGAATATAGCAAATTTTTTAAAATAAAATAAAATGCAGTTGCACCATTCTTTGTAGAGTGGTAAAAAGTTTTATTAAACAGATGTCATTTATTATATTGCACATTTCTCTTTGGTATATATTTGCCTGCCTGGGTGCATCTTAAGTGAGGTTCAAATGCTTAGTTAAAGAAAAACCAGTCAGGGTGCCTACTATAAGCAGGGTATACAGTAGATATTCAATACCTCCCTTAATGAATAAAAGTCACTATCCATCTTACAGTATTTTTTTTTTTTTTTTTTTTTTTTTTGCGATACGCGGGCCTCTCACTGTTGTGGCCTCTCCCGTTGCGGAGCACAGGCTCCGGACGCGCAGGCTCAGCGGCCATGGCTCACGGGCCCAGCCGCTCCGCGGCATGTGGGATCTTCCCGAACCGGGGCACGAACCCGTGTCCCCTGCATCGGCAGGCAGACTCTCAACCACTGCGCCACCAGGGAAGCCCCATCTTCCAGTATTTTTGACATTAGTGTTTTTAAGATATCATTCAGTTTTCCATTAAATCATTGTTAAAACTGAAATTCTGTTCAGGCTAATCTCATGAGGTCAGGTAATGCAACAGGTAAGACGATATTGTAATTGCTAGGTGGATTTAGCACTTTGAACCACTCTTATTTCCTGAGGGCATGAGTCTATCATTTGCACTTGTTCGCAAGTCCCTGAGTTTTGGCTGAGTCAGGACCTTGGAATCAGGTCTGGAGTTCTTGCTTTTGGTTTTCATTCTTCAGAATATAACCTATCATTGTTTATGTCAGATATTGTGCTGCATTTTATCTAATATGATTTGCAATGTATTGGAAAGATAGAATAAGTTAATTACAGTGTTCAAATTTTATTTTTCTTTAGTAAAAAGGTACTGGAGTTACAGAAATATAGCATCACTGTGAAGAAATTCTTGATGTATGAGACCATTGAAGTTAATTGGGACCTTCTACCTACAAGGAAGAGGTATTTGAGCCAAGAGTTGATTATAAGTGTGTATAATGTGGTAGACTGTAATCGGTTAAACATCAGGGGCCATATTTCAACATTATTCAATTTTCGCTTTGCACATAGTAGGAAATCAATAAATATTGCATTAAGCAGAAACCTGGAAGAGTCTTAGACTGCAGGCAATAATCATTTAGGCAGAAATTGCCAACTGGTGGGTTTTCCACAGGAGACTCATTAGACCTTGAAATTTGGGTATTACTTTGACTGGTTTGTGTTACATTTTTCATTAAGCTCGCTTCTAATAATATCTCATGCTTTAGCATATCCCTTATCTTTATTCTTGACATACAGAATATAGTTACCTTTCAGTCTTTGAGACACACAATAAATTTGCCTGGAAATTTGTCCACTAGGCAAAGAAAAAATTTGCTGACATAGGTAACCAAAGATATATACACATGTCTAACCTATCCTGAAAACATCTTCCTGTCGATTGTAATTTGTTGAGAATTTTTATGCTCTTTCCACTGAAGTGAAGAAAAGTTGCTTTTCAAGTGGTATGAAAACAAAGTGGAATTTGTAGTCCTCTAAGTTTGTTAGTTTTTTTGCCCCTATGCAGAGGGGCAAAGATAGAATAGGCTACTTTAAAAAAATGTTTCAACTTTTATTTATAATTTAAAATAAGCATGAGAAGAGCATAATCTGATTTAAATTTTATAGAAATCATACTGTTATATACTATTTTAGGGATTTGGGGGGAATGTAAGTGGAAAGAAGAACATAAATTAGGAGGCTATTGAAGTAATCCAGGAACAAGATGGCAGTGGAGTTGGAGAATAGTGGACTGATTCAGGATTTTTTTGGAGGTGAAATTGATAGGTCTTGATAGAAGATATTGGAGAGTGAGGGGAACTGTTATATAAAAAAATGGGCTGACTTGTCTAGATTTAATTTGAAAATATGAAAGAAGATTGCTGAGTTTGCCTCTCAATATTTGACGTTTTACTTTTAAGTAGACAAGAACTTAGTTGCTGAGCTCTTTTTGATCAGATAAATTAAAAGAAGGCAGTGAAGTTAGTGGTTACAAGGACAGGTTTTGGACTCAGATGCTAAGGGTTGAACCCCAGTTCAATCAGGAGCTATTTACGTGAAGGAAAATTACTTTTATTTTCTATCCCTCAATTTCCTCATTTATAATTGTACCTATATGGAAGGTTGTGGCTAATAAATGAAGCAATTCACCTAAAGTACTTGGTACACTGTGGCCCAAGGTAAACACCCCATTGCAGCTATTACTTTTCTATAAAGTGGGCAACTCACAGAGCCAGTCTAGATAGCTGAGAAGCAAGAAAAGGTGATCTCAGATATCTAGATATTTGAGGTGTACTGGGGTGAATTACCTGAATTTTGTCCTCTTCTACTCAAGTTCAGAACTTTTAGGCTATCATATCTTTTGCAGAAATGAGTATCTGCCTTTGAAATATCTTGCTCACATGGAAAATTGAAACTATATAGAAATATTTTTAAACAGTTAAATTTACCATTGAAATTTTTATTTTTCTTAAGCCTTGAAAAAAATGTTTTACATGACACTAGTCTTTCCTAGTAATACACACTGGCCATCTACCATAAGAGCCACCTTACAGCAACACTTGGTTTTTCTCTAGTTCTTTTATTAACTGATATTTCCCTGGAGAGTCTGATTCCCTAAACGTGGTATGAGCTGACAACATGGATTTAAAGGCAGAGGATCAGTGCTGCTCTGATTATTGATGTTGCCACATGGGAGGTTCTGGCAACAGAATGGGTCGTTTCTGTCTGTCTCTATGGCTGCCCCTCTGAGGGGTACTTAAGAGCAGGAGCCATATCAATGGGAGGCAGTCTCATTAGTGCTGCAGCTGTCATCAATTAAAACTTCTCCTTGGCAAGGATAGTTCCTCTTCCCTCCACTTTGCTTGTAGTGCAAGTGTCTGTTTTTTTAATAAATTTATTTATTTGTTTATTTATGACTGCGTTGGGTCTTCGTTGCTGCATGTGGGCTTTCTTTAGTTGCCGCGAGCTGGGGATACGCTATGTTGCGGTCCACGGGCTTCTCATTGTGGTGGCTTCTGTTGTTGCGGAGCACAGGCTCTAGGCATGCAGGCTTCAGTTGCTGTGGCATACGTGCTCAGTAGTTGTGGCTCACAGGCTCTGGAGCTCAGGCTCAGTAGTTGTGGCGCACAGGCTTAGTTACTCTGTGGCATGTGGGATCTTCCCGGACCAGGGCTCGAACCCGTGTCCCCTGCATTGGCAGGCGGATTCTTAACCACTGCGCCACCAGGGAAGTCCCCAAGTGTGTGTTTTTAAAGAGTATCTTGATTTGGCTCTCTATTCCCATAGTTGACAGAGGAACAAATAGAAATAATATTTGCAACAACAATAACAGCAGTAATGCTTATCGAGGACTTATCTGCTTTACAAAATTAAAAAAAAATACAATTTAAAAGGCTATTTTCCATTTACAGTATTAAAAAAATATTGGCTATATTCCTCGTGTTGTACAATACGTCCTTGAGCCTATCTTACACCCCAAAATTTGTACCTCCCACATCCCCATGCTATATTGCCCCTCCCCCCATAACCATTACTTACCCGCTTTTTATCAATTTTTTTTTTTTGCGGTACGCGGGCCTCTCACTGTTGTGGCTTCTCCCGTTGTGGAGCACAGGCTCCGGACGCGCAGGCTCAGCGGCCATGGCTCACGTGCCCAGCTGCTCCGCGGCATGTGGGATCTTCCCGGACCGGGGCACGAACCCGTGTCCCCTGCATCGGCAGGCGGACTCTCAACCACTGCGCCACCAGGGAAGCCCATGCTTTTTATCAATTTTATATATTTATCTTTTATGACCCTTGAAAAGGAGAGGAGAAATTGCTTATGTAGGCAAGTAAGTAGCATGCCCCTGCCCTATTTCATTCACTTGTCCAGCTTTTAATTTTCCTTATTTTGTACCTAAGAACACAAGAGAGTGTTCTGAACATGGAGCTGGGGAAGACTGATTGGGTTTGGATTGAGAAAGGGAGTGGTTGGAAGAAGAATGAGTGTATTTAGACCGGACAGAATTTGTGAATAGGAGGCTCTGCAGGCCTCTGTGGCGTTGCCTATAAGCCGTCCCAGTGTGTACTGTAATGGAACCAAACGATTTTGACTTGTGTCCCAACTTGGACTTCTGCTTTGGAGCTGGTTTAAGACTGAGCAGCAAAGCAGAACCAGGACTATATGTAGCTTGGGCATACTCTGTGCTTTCAAGAATCCAGGTGTGACATTCTTTTTCTAAATTAAGGATTCACAGCCATGGGTACATTTACTCAGGTAAATGATATGATGAAAAGACTGCATGAGCCATTAGTTCAGTGGCAAGTGTTTAAATGAGAAGAAATGTGATATACATATAGATAGATATGATATAGATATGTAGATGTAGACAGATAACTGAAGTTTTGGAGGGAATGAAAATAGCACTTATTTGGGGTTTGGCTAGCCACTGAGGCTTTATTTAGTGGAGACTGTTTGGAATGCTATTGGGATTTTGTTTTGCTGAGTAGGGTACATCAGCTAGGGGATTTTGAATATATCAGCTGGGGTGGGGAGTTGAAATAGAGTTAGCAGAGATTGATAGGGCTGTGAGAATTTTTCTTTCCTCTGTGACTGTAATATAACTTCTCTTTTGTCTTCTGATGAAAATTTGATTAAAATATTCTTTTGACGTTGAATTCGTGTTTTATTTGGGTGTGTTTTGCCCTAAGATGTATTCAAGGAGTATCAGGGTAAGAGCCGAAATCGTGAAGCTATCCGTACTTAAAACAGTTTACATGGTGAAGGAAAAGGGGGATTGTGAATTGCCCTCCCGCCCACTGAGTACAGCAAAGAGAAGGAGCCCAGAAAACATTCATCAGTGGGCTCTAATGCCTTTTCTAATGCCTGCCATATGATAGATACTGAAGAAATGTTCGTTGAACAAATTTTTATATTTTAGAATGAATGAAAAAGAGGTGGCTAGAAAATGGACATGCAGAGAGTTTACTTCATGAAAATTCCCCCAATGTTTGGGAATAGAAATGTGCCCATGTTCACTCTGAGCGAGTGAAGTACTTGAAAGGTGTGTGTATGCGCTCGTGTATATGTGTGTGTGTTTTAAGGATTAAAAATACGCAAGAACTCTGCAAGAAATTTCATTTCTTTTTGGGGTTTAAGAATAAAACCAGCAAACCAGTACATTTATAGTACTTGAACCTGTAATATTAAGAATTTCTATTTGGGGACTTCCCTGGTGGCACAGTGGCTAAGGATCCACCTGCCAATGCAGGGGACACGGGTTCGAGCCCTGGTCCGGGAAGATCCCACATGCCGCGGAGCAACTAAGCCTGTGCGCCACAACTACTGAGCCTGCGCTCTAGAGCCCGCGAGCCACAACTACTGAGCCCATGTGCCACAGCTACTGAAGCCCGGTGCCTACAGTTCGTGCTCCGCAGCAAGAGAAGGCACTGCAAAGAGAAGCCCATGCACCGCAATGAAGAGTAGCCCCTGCTCGCCACAACTAGGGAAAGCCCGTGTGCAGCAACAAAGACCCAACGCAGCCAAAAATAAATAAATAAATAAATAAATAAATAAATAAAAAGAATTTCTACTTGATCTCTTAAGACCATTCTTCTCTTTAATGTTGGGGAGACATTTTACTGTGGATGTGATGGTGGGTTATGGCAGTGTATCTTTGGTTAGGAAAGAGCAGGATAATAATTCATATGGAATGTATCTTGATTAGTTGTAGATTGCTTTCCTTTGAAGAACATGAAATGAAGCATGACTTTAAACCACTGTTTGTTTGTTTTTTTCTGATAAAGCAAGCTAAGTTTCTTCTAAGGATCTTCATCACAAGTGAAAACAAACAGGAATAAAACAAAGCCTAATATTTTTCTCTTTTTCAATTTTTAAATTTATCCTCCTTTTGGCTATATTGATGAAAAAAATAGATTGGAACCTAGTTGATTTATTAATTTAACCCTGATCAATGTGGATTGCTTGCAGGACTAGTTAAGTTAATGAGAAAAGTGACAAAAATGAATGGATTTTGAATAGCCAGATCTACATCATTCACCTTTAACACAGACTTACCTTTGTTTTAAATAATCAGTTTGGCAATGAAGCAGGTAATCTTAAAGGGCAAAGTCCTTTTTCTTATTCTTGTAGACATTGCCACTTTAATTCTAATTGTCTTTTTATGTCCAAAACAAGGTGGATATATTTGAAACATTTGATTTCCTGAAATAGAGCTAGAAGTACTGGGACTGATATAAATGTAAGTGAAATCCAAGAAAACTTCAGCAGACAATAGCACTTGAAATTTTAAAATTTTATTTTCATTGTCACTTCCGGAAAGCTATGCAATGGAGGAAGAAGAAATTTACGATGGAGAATGAAGTAATGTAATTAGGTACATATTCTGATCTTGAATTTTATGCTTTTAAAGGAGAAGTATATGCATGTGTGTGTGTGTGTGCACATGTATGTGTATATACGTACATATACACAGAGGTCTCAAAACAACCTTGATTTAAAACCAGTAATGTGCCTAAGAAGAGCTTCTCATTTGATGTCTATAATAGAGTAAAATTCACTGCATTGAAATTGTAGCAAATAGAAATGAAACTTTATTCATGTTCTGTGGATATCTTCTAGTCTGGATATAGCATCTGACAGCGTTCTATTCTGATAATTTCTCTTTGATGTTTTTCTTCTTCCCCAAACAGTTTGTTACAATTTGGTATGGCTTATAATATGAATTTAGAGATGCATTTTCAACTTCTTCCCAGAGCGTATTGTTATCTTTTAGCAACTCTTTTGTTGGATACAACAGAAGGCAACTTGCCATGTTTTTCTTTTGAGGTGAATCCGTTTACAACAGCCTACTAGTGAGTTGCAGCTGAAAAGAATCAAATCGAAGGCACACATTTATAAAAGAATTTCTCAGTCCCCAAGAAAAGGATTCTCACACCCTTATAGTGTATAACTCCCTCTGGGATCATGAGACAATATCATTTGTATAAACATATGTGGGTATTCTGTTTCTCTTAAGTCTATGTCTATGCAGTATAGACATGTATTTCTTTTTCTGTGAAAGTAGAGAAGGATTGATACAATGCATTGGAATAATTCTGATATTCCAATTAGAATATTTCTGATAGTTCCAGAATATTAGGAGCTGTAGAAAGAATTTTAACTACTTCTGTTAGTTGTCCCAAAAAATAACCAGGTAGGAAACAGGTCTGATAATGCATGGAAAGGTTATGGACTAATCGATGGGATCCTCAGAGGACGGTTGATGCCCGAGACTTGATTCCCAGTCTGCCTCAAGATTTAGTACTAATTAAAGTAAAATGAGCAATAAGATATGACGAAGTAAATAGTATTTGATCAGGACTTAATGGACAAGCACATGAAAAGAAGGGGAGAAGTGAAAGAAATACGGCAGCTCTGTAGTTTAGATAAACCAGACTCTTACTGTTTCCTGTTACAAACTTTAGAAAAAAGTCAAATACAAGATCTAAAAAGGTGATTTAGTTAGGTTTAAAGAATACAGTCCAAGAATACAGAGTATGAACACTTTGGTCATCTAATCTCACCAAGAATTCGAATTAGACCGTTTAGATGAGGGCTTCACTACTGAAATCTGCCAGATACAATATCAACTGCATCAAGCCCTGTATCCCTGTTTATATCAGTTACCACAAGAAACCCAAAGCCCACTTGGATTATTTATTGCTTGGATTCTCATTCTCATATGGCTCTGTGCAACTGCTAAGTAGGATTCCATTTCTCCCTTTCCTCCATTTCTTAAAACTCTTCTGCCCTCTAGAATACATTTGTCATAAGCAAAAATACCTCATCTTTAGAGCTCAGCATCGTCTCTGTTTCTTTCATTTTTTTTTGCCATAACTTAAGTCAAATACTAAAGATAATATTTTGCCTCTGTAATTCTAGATGTGTGACTGCTTCCTTTCCCATACTCCTTGAACCAGTGGGCTGGGAAATGGTGTAGATATACTACTTGCTCTTCATTGTTGTTTTCAAATTTTTCACCCTTTCTGCCCCTAAAGAGCCACAGCTTTAAAACTCATATCATCAGATTATAACACCCACTGCACCCTTGCACAGTCATTTGGAGACCCCAAGTTGTTTCTCTTAACTCTTTGAAGATTTCAGTGTCTGGATTACTGTCATTCTTTCTAGATTACCCCATTCACAATTTTGATGGGTTCAATAACCAAAGCAGAAAATCTTTTTAATACCCTTGTTTTCTTGATTCTTCCTTCTCCTGTGGTCTTCTCTCCTTCCTACGTCAGCTACTTATCCTCATGGTCACATTCTCAACTTTGTTACTACCACTGACTACTTTCCATCTTAAATATTAATTTCAAGGCTTCTCCCTCCTGTGTATCCAGCTTGTTCCCTCTAATATATGATCTCCAAAAATACTTTGTACCCATTGAGACATACAGTCTTTTGGTTATATAACTTTTAAAATGTCTCTCAATATAGTGGCCATGAGACTGCATCTTGCAGACCTCCTACTACAGCGACTGAATTGACACAGGACCCCAGCAGCTGCATTCACCACCTGAAATCCATTGCTGCATTTGCACCGAGACCAGTGTCTGAGTTGGTGGGCATTTTAAGGCAGACCCATTCTTGGGAGACATGGGACTCCTTTGCCAACTTTGTCTCAAGGACTCTCATGGCTTGCTGAACTTTCCTTAGACTGCGTGATAGTCTAGGATACTTACACCCAACCTTGCATCCCACTTGTCAGATAGATTGCATCATGTTCTGGTGGTTCTCCTAGCCCTCTCTGCCTCCATTCCTATTTCCTTTTACAGAGGCATTCTCCCTCATAAGATTTTTACACTTTTAATCCTATTTTGCATCTGATTCTTGGAGGAGTGGGACTAAATACTCGCTCTGCTCATATCCTTACTTCCATCCTTACCCATATTAGACTCCATAGTTCACTCACTTTTGTACTCCTTCAACTCTCCCACTCCTTTTTCACTTTGTCGCACTTGCCTGGCAAACCCCGAATCCTTCTCATAGCCGGTGGTTTGCCTACTCTGTGCCTGCATCTCTGTAGCTGAAGATGTTGGATACAACACCATTCTGAATCATCTCATTTAAAATTCAAGACCAGCAATGTTTAAGGGTGATCCTCTTATGCCTTCGTATTTCACATAGGGCCTTGTGGACTGTTGAAGAGCTTTGGAAGATATGATCGAGAATTTATGTTTTAAAAGGATTCCTCTAGTTGCTGGATGGCTAAATGACTCTAGTGGGTTATTCAGAGGTTGTTTACTTGCCCCCCCCCATGTTTAGTCTCTCTGTCTTCCATTAATATTTAGCTGGTCACTTGGTTACCCAAAATTAAGACTGCATTTTCCAGGCTGCCCCCGACCCCAACCCCCTTGCAGTTATGTGTGGCAATGAAACCAAATTCAGCCCTAGGGATGGAAATTGGAAATGTTAAATGTAACTTTCAGAAACTGACTTTTAGAAGAGGGAGACTTCCCTCTTCAACCTTCCTGGCTACATGCTAAATCAGTTATGGACTTATGGCTGAAGCTTTCATGAACATCTTAACTGTGAGGGAAATCTTCTTCATTGTGGAGGAACATGATAGGAGTATGGGTTACTGATATCATAGAACATCATACCAATCCTGAACACTCTCTACCTGGACTATTTCACATGTGAGAAAAATAAACTCCTGTCTTGTTTAAGGTCCTATTATTTCCGGTGAACTGTCATATACACAAATACCTAATCCTAACTGATACAGGAGGAAGTGAAGACACAAGAAAACCTATTGTGAGGTCATTTCAATAACCCAAGTGAGAAAGAACTGTGGCTTGGACTAGGTAACAGCAGTGGAAGTGGTAAAAATATTCAGATTCTTAGTGTTTAATGCGGTAGAATATTTGCTTGTGACGAGTAAAGGATAAAAAAAAGTCAAAGTGATCCAAAATCCAAAGGTGTGAACCTGGGTAACTGGTGGTGCAGTAAACAAACAAACAAAAAACAAAACAACAACAACAACAAATGGGACCACAAGAGGAGAAATAGGTTTAGAAGGGAAAAGGATGAGCTCACTTTAGACACTATTGTTCTCTGTTTGAAGTTCTGCCGGGATCACATGGAGCTGTTCAAGATTTCTAAAACATTCAGATGTAGATCTGTGGATTATTCACATTGAGTTGATAGGTGGTCATAAAAGCATACAGGCTAAAGCAAAAGAGAAAGGAGGGGTGAGGATACTATTCTCTGGATTAATTCTCTACTGGGGATATCCGTAGTTAGAAAGCTTTATGTGGTATTGAAGTATGCAGTGAAAAGATGCACTAACCTTTACTAAATTGTAAAATTAGACACTGGCTGCTTTTTGTTTGGCTCTGTTTTCCCATTTAAAAGAACATGTTGGGCTTTCCTGGTGGCGCAGTGATTGAGAGTCCGCCTGCCGATGCAGGGGATATGGGTTCGTGCCCCGGTCCGGGAAGACCCCACATGCCGCGGAGCGGCTCGGCCCGTGAGCCATATCCTGTGCATCCAGAGTCTGTGCTCCGCAACGGGAGAGGCCACAACAGTGAGAGGCCTGAGTACCGCAAAAAAAAAAAAAAAAAAGAACATGTTCTTTCTTTATTTATGAAGGGCCTGAATCCAAATTCTCTTCAATGAAGTTATTTTGGTAACTTTGGGTGAGTATTCTACGGACTACAGGTTATATCACTAAATTATCACACATTTGGTACAACAGTTCAAGAAAGCCTTTTATGTGAAAGGCCAAAATTAGCATAGGAACCAAAGAAGAATATAGCATAACTTCTTTTTGCACCCAAGGAGCAATCTTTTCATGTGGATATGTTGGTAAAATGATGCTTACATTTAGGCCTACTTTGAAAATTAAAGCAAAAAGCCTCTCTTTTGGGAATAAAAAGCACAGCTTAAAGTAATTTTTTTCAGGAAGTTTTCTTGCCTTGAATATAAATGATCCTCTTATATATAGTTTTATTGACAGTATGGTCTGGCATACAATATAGTGACATATGAGCCTTGTACACACCAGAATTCTTTTTTTTTTTTTTACATCTTTATTGGAGTATAATTGCTTTACAATGGTGTGTTAGCTTCCGCTTTATAACAAAGTGAATCAGTTATACATATGCATATGTTCCCATATCTCTTCCCTCTTGTGTCTCCCTCCCTCCCACCCTCCCTATCCCACCCCTCCAGGTGGTCACAAAGTACTGAGCTGATCTCCCTGTGCTATGCGGCTGCTTCCCACTAGCTATCTACCTTACATTTGGTAGTGTATATATGTCCATGCCTCGCTCTCGCTTTGTCACAGCTTACCCTTCCCCCTCCCCATATCCTCAAGTCCATTCTCTAGTAGGTCTGTGTCTTTATTTCCGTCTTACCCCTAGGTTCTTCATGAGATTTTTTTTTTCTTAAATTCCATATATGTGTGTTAGCCTATGGTATTTGTCTTTCTCTTTCTGACTTACTTCACTCTGTATGACAGACTCTAGGTCTATCCACCTCATTACAAATAGCTCAATTTCGTTTCTTTTTATGGCTGAGTAATATTCCATTGTATATATGTGCCACATCTTCTTTATCCATTCATCCGATGATGGACACTTAGGTTGTTTCCATCTCCAGGCTATTGTAAATAGAGCTGCAATGAACATTTTGGTACATGACTCCTTTTGAATTATGGTTTTCTCAAGTGTATATGCCCAGTAGTGGGATTGCTGGGTCGTATGGTAGTTCTATTTTTAGTTTTTTAAGGAACCTCCATACTGTTCTCCACAGTGGCTGTATCTATTTACATTCACACCAACAGTGCAAGAGTGTTCCCTTTTCTCCACACCCTCTCCAGCATTTATTGTTTCTAGATTTTTTGATGATGGCCATTCTGACTGGTGTGAGATGATATCTCATTGTAGTTTTGATTTGCATTTCTCTAATGATTAATGATGTTGAGCATTCTTTCATGTGTTTGTTGGCAGTCTGTAGATCTTCTTTGGAGAAATGTCTATTTAGATCTTCTGCCCATTTTTGGATTGGGTTTTTTTTTGTTATTGAGCTGCATGAACTGCTTATAAATTTTGGAGATTAATCCTTTGTCAATTGCTTCATTTTCAAATATTTTCTCCCATTCTGAGGGCTGTCTTTTGGTCTTGTTTATGATTTCCTTTGCTGTGCAAAAGCTTTGAAGTTTCATTAGGTCCCATTTGTTTATTTTTGTTTTTATTTCCATTTCTCTAGGAGGTGGGTCAAAAAGGATCTTGCTGTGATTTATGTCATAGAGTGTCCTGCCTATATTTCTGGCCTTACATTTAGGTCTTTAATCCATTTTGAGCTTATTTTTGTGTATGGTGTTAGGGAGTGATCTAAACTCTTACTTTCACATGTACCTGTCCAGTTTTCCCAGCACCACTTATTGAAGAGGCTGTCCTTTCTCCACTGTACATTCCTGCCTCCTTTATCAAAGATAAAGTGACCATATGTGTGTGGGTTTATCTCTGGGCTTTCTATCCTGTTCCATTGATCTATCTTTCTGTTTTTGTGCCAGTACCATACTGTCTTGATTACTGTAGCTTTGTAGTATAGTCTGAAGTCAGGGAGCCTGATTCCTCCAGCTCCGTTTTTTGTTCTCAAGATTCCTCTGGGGCTTCCCTGGTGGCGCAGTGGTTGAGAGTCCGCCTGCCGATGCGGGGGGCGCGGGTTCGTGCCCCGGTCCGGGAGGATCCCACATGCCGCGGAGCTGCTGGGCCCGTGAGCCGTGGCTGCTGAGCCTGCGTGTCCGGAGCCTGTGCTCCGCGGCGTGAGAGGCCACAACAGTGAGAGGCCCGCGTACAGCAAAAAAAAAAAAAAAAAAAACAACAAACAAAAAAAAAGATTCCTTTGGCTATCCAGGGTCTTTTGTGTTTCCATGCAAATTGTGAAATTTTTTGTTCTAGTTCTGTGAAAAATGCCAGTGGTAGTTTGATAGGGATTGCATTGAATCTGGAGATTGCTTTGGGTAGTAGAGTCATTTTCACAATGTTCATTCTTCCAATCCAAGAACATGGTATATCTCTCCATATATCTGTATCATCTTTAATTTCTTTCATCATTGTCTTTTAATTTTCTGCATACAGATCTTTTGTCTCCTTAGGTAGGTTTATTCCTAGATATTTTATTCTTTTTGTTGCCATGGTAAATGGGAGTGTTTTCTTGATTTCACTTTCAGATTTTTCATCATCAGTGTATAGGAATGCCAGAGATTTCTGTGCATTAATTTTGTATCCTGCTACTTTACCGAATTCATTGATTAGCTCTAGTAGTCTTCTGGTAGCATCTTTAGGATTCTCTATGTATAGTGTCATGTCATCTGCAAACAGTGACAGCTTTACTTTTCCGATTTGGATTCCTTTTATTTCTTTTTCTTCTCTGATTGCTGTGGCTAATACTTCCAAAACTATGTTGAATAGAGTGGTGAGAGTGGGCAACCTTGTCTTGTTCCTGATCTTAGTGGAAATGCTTTCAGTTTTTCACCATTGAGGATGGTGTTGGCTGTGGGTTTGTCATATATGACCTTTATTATGTTGAGGAAAGTTCCCTCTATGGCTACTTTCTGGAGGGTTTTTATCATAAATGGATGTTGAATTTTGTCGAAAGCTTTCTCTGCATCTATTGAGATGATCATATGGTTTTTCTCCTTCAATTTGTTAATATGGTGTATCACGTTGATTGATTTGTGTATATTGAAGAATCCTTGCATTCCTGGAATAAACCGCACTTGATCATGGTGTATGATCCTTTTAATGTGCTGTTGGATTCTGTTTGCTAGTATTTTGTTGAGGATTTTTTGCATCTATGTTCATCAGTGATATTGGCCTGTAGTTTTCTTTCTTTGTGACATCCTTGTCTGGTTTTGGTATCAGGGTGATGGTGGCCTCATAGAATGAGTTTGGGAGGGTTCCTCCCTCTGCTCTATTTTGGAAGAGTTTGAGAAGGATAGCTGTTAGCTCTTCTCTAAATGTTTGATAGAATTCGCCTGTGAAGCCATCTGGTCCTGGGCTTTTGTTTGTTGGAAGATTTTTAATGACACTTTCAATTTCAGTGCTTGTGATTGGTCTGTTCATATTTTCTATTTCTTCCTGATTCAGTCTTGGCAGGTTGTGCATTTCTAAGAATTTGTCCATTTCTTCCAGGTTGTCCGTTTTATTGGCATAGAGCTGCTTGTAGTAATCTCTCATGATCTTTTGTATTTCTGCAGTGTCAGTTGTTACTTCTCTTTTTTCATTTCTAATTCTGTTGGTTTGACTCTTCTCCCTTTTTTTCTAGATGAGTCTGGCTTTCTGGTGGAGGGGACTAGTGCCTGTGTTCTGGTGGATGAGGCTGGATCTTGTCTCTCTAGTGGGCACTTCCACGTCTGGTGGTGTGTTTTGGGGTGTCTGTGGCCTTATTATGATTTTAGGCAGCCTCTCTGCTAATGGGTGGGGTTGTGTTCCTGTCTTGCTAGTTTTTTGGCATAGGATGTCCAGCACTGTAGCTTGCTGTTCTTTGAGTGAAGCGGGGTGCTTGTGTTGAGATGGAGATCTGTGGGAGATTTTCACCGTTTGATATTATGTGGAGCTGGGAGGTCTCTTGTGGACCAGTGTCCTGAAGTTGGCTCTCCCACCTCAGAGTCACAGCACTGACTCCTGGCTGCAGCACCAAGAGCCTTTCGTCCACACGGACACTCAAAAAAAGAGGAAAAGGGGAACAAATCATAAATCTTGCTCTCAAAGTCCACCTCCTCAATTTGGGATGATTCGTTATCTATTCAGGTATTCCACAGATGCAGGGTATATCAAGTTGATTGTGGAGCTGTAATCCGCTGCTTCTGAGGCTGCTGGGAGAGATTTCCCTTTCTCTTCTTTGTTCTCACAGCTCCCAGGGGCTCAGCTTTGGATTTGGCCCCGCCTCTGCGTGTAGGTCGCCGGAGGGCGTCTGTTCTTCGCTCAGACAGGACGGGGTTAAAGGAGCCGCTGCTTCGGGGGCTCTGGCTCACTCAGGCCGGGGGGAGGGAGGGGCACGGAGTGTGGGGCAAGCCTGCGGCGGCAGAGGCCGGCGTGACGTTGCACCAGCCTGAGGCGCACCGTGCGTTCTACCGGGTGAGTTGTCCCTGGATCCCGGGACCCTGGCAGTGGCGGGCTGCACAGGCTCCCCAGAAGCGGGGTGTGGATAGTAACCTGTGCTCGCACACAGGCTTCTTGGTGGCTGCAGCAGCAGCCTTAGCGTCTCATGCCTGTCTCTGGGGTCCGCGCTTTTAGCCGCGGCTCGCGCCCGTCTCTGGAGCTCCTTTAAGCAGCGCTCTTAATCCCCTGTCCTCGCGCACCCGGAAACAAAGAGGGAAGAAAAAGTCTCTTGCCTCTTCGGCAGGTCCAGACTTTTACCCGGACTCCGTCCCGGCTAGCCGTGGCGCACTACCCCCTTCAAGCTGTGTTCACGCCGCCAACCCCAGTCTTCTACCTGCGCTCCGACCGAAGCTCAAGCCTCAACTCCTAGCCCTGCCCGCCCAGGCGGGTGAGCAGACAAGCCTCTCGGGCTGGTGAGTGCCAGTCGGCACCGATCCTCTGTGCGGGAATCTCTCCGCTTTGCCCTCCGCACCCCTGTTGCTGCGCTCTCCTCCGGGGCTCCGAAGCTTCCCCTCTCCGCCACCCGCACTCTCCCCCCGCGAAGGGGCTTCCTAGTGTGTGGAAACGTTTCCTCCTTCACAGCTTCCTCCCACTGGTGCGGGTCCCATCCCTATGCTTTTGTCTCTGTTTTTTCTTTTTTCGTTTGCCCTACCCAGGTATGTGGGGGGTTTCTTGCCTTTTGGGAGGTCTGAGATCTTCTGCCAGCGTTCAGTAGGTGTTCTGTAGGAGTTGTTCCACTTGTAGATGTATTTATGGTGTATCTGTGGGGAGGAAGGTGATCTCCGCGTCTTACTCTTCCGCCATCTTCCCGGAAGCCCAGAATTCTTTTTTGATGTATTGCTAATGGATTTTTAGATTTTGGAAACAAATTTACAATTAAGAAGTAGCTAATAATTTTTCAGCATTTATGATTTTCTTTTACCTTGTTCAATAAAGGCAGCATGTTAAGGCGAAAAGAGCATGGACTTCGGCATCAGGCTGATAATGTTTTGAATACCACTCTGCCACTTGCTACTAGTGGGACCAGTTGGTTTATCTAAATAAAGAAAATCACTCCTCTGTTATAAGGTTGTGAGGATTAAATGAGGTGTTGCCAATGAACTGTATTTCATATGGAACATTATGATCATAACAGAGTATTTTATAGTAATTGTTGTTGCTAGTGTAATTATTAATAACGATTTCCATCCATATCAAACACTGGCTTAGCATTCTTTTCGACGTAGAAAGAAAAAGAGAAATAATGTTTTAGCTGTAGAATAGTAACCCTGTCTTTTGTGGTGTTGCAGTGCTTCTTATAGATAATGTTCACATAGGCGACATACTCTCACGGGCATATGAAACTTCCATGGGTTATAAGTAATTCCTGGCAAGCTGGTTATTTTGTCACTCTCTCTACAACTCAGGAAAGTATATTGGGTTACAAAAGGGATTTATTCATTTAACAACTATTTGATGAGAGCGTACTATATCTGAGGTACTTTCTTGATGAATGAAAAGGGATGGAATTAGCCACCTGAAGCATACAACCTAGTAGGTGTGAAAATGATGTTATTATATGAATAACCTTAAATGTGATCTAATTTTTCAAATGGATCATTTCCCAAACCTTAAAATTCTAATGTGCAATGAATTATTGTGACATCCTTCACAACTAATTGAGATACTTCAGTATGTTGCAACTTTGGAGTTGAAATCTAATCTAAAGCATCATGATTTATGCTAAATCCATCTAGGGAGCTAGAAAACCATAATAGGAGATGATAGCTAACATGTATAATATCTTATTAACAGGTAATCACAGAATAGGTAGTGTGGTGAGCATTAGATAAGTACTTCAGGATAGCTCTGCTTCTTTCACATTCTGGCCTGATATTTTAATCAAGAGAAACCCAACTTGAAACTAATGTGCATCCTTTTGGGTACTTTGACTTGTGCCCCCTCAACCCACTGCTTCCCTTGGGGGGCGTCTGGTGATTCCAAACTGTATCTAATGACAGTTTTCCTGTGGGAAGCACTTTGCCCTGGTGATGATGTTGTCTCTGACCATCTACTCATACATATCAATGTGGCTTTCGACAGCAATGTGGGAAGCCTTGCTTGTGACTCTGGTATAGAGATCAGCACAAGGGATGCTGGAAATGTATCATGGGTGGCATCAGAGCAAGCTCAAGAGAAACAGCTTAAAACTACATAGATTCAGAAGATATATTTTGGGTAGAACATGGAGTAATAATAGCTTGTGGATTATTTTTCTTTCCTGTAAATATCAGCAAGACATTTTTAATAGTACAGGTTTATTTGTAACAAAGGACACCGTTTAAGAATACAAATAATTTACCTTCTTTTTAGTTCTCAAAGTTCACGTCTTTTTCATTCTGAAGGATGGGACTTGTAAGACAATCTTCTGATTCCTGGAGCTCTTTTATTCTTTAATTTGGCTCTACTATGAAACAGCTTTCATTTTATGGGCAAAAGGTAAGAACACAAATGATTGCACAGATATTTGCAGTGCACCATAAGGGATGAGAAATTACCGCAAAGTGCCGCTATCCTAGTTGCCTTAGGATTTTGGAGACATCTATTTGTTATGTTAAAATCTGCTTTTTTAGGACAATGAAAACACAAGGAGCCACTGGAGCATTAAGAAAGACATTGTCGGTGAGAGATAGGTAATAGGTCATTTAATCAACATGTTTGAGAGCTGCCTTCTTGCAAAGCAATGCTCCCAGCTCTAGGGCCAAGTGGAGGCAGCTTCACAGTGCCACAAATAGGCAGTTCCCTTCAGTTAGTTCTAATTTCATGGTTTTAAAGGTGGTTCTAATTAGAATAAGCTTTAATTTGGTCACATCTAAAGTATTCATGATTGTAATAAAAATTTCCCTAAATAAGCAAGACTTATACAATAAGCACAAATTATCTTTGAGTTTCGAGACTTTCCTGCTCAGTGTGCCTTTATCAATACTGGATCCCCTCTGTTTATACCATCCCCAGTAATTTTTTTAAAAATTTATTTATTTATTTAATTTATTTATTTTTGGCTGCATTGGCCCTTCATTGCTGTGCTCAGGCTTTCTCTAGTTGCGGTGAGCAGGGGCTACTCTTCGTTGCAGTGCGGGAGCTTCTCTTTGTGGTGTCTTCTCTTGTTGTGGAGCACGGGCTCTAGGCGCGTGGGCTTCAGTAGTTGTGGCACATGGGCTCAGTAGTTGTGGCTCATAGGCTCTAGAGTGCAGGCTCAGTAGTTATGGTGCACGGGCTTAGTTGCTCTGCGACATGTGGGATCTTCCCGGACCAGGGCTCGAACCTGTGTCCCCTGCATTGGCAGGCAGATTCTTAACCACTGCGTCACCAAGGAATTCCCCCAGTAAGTTTTTGATATTCCATTTCCAAGGAGTTTGATAAAAGCTGGCCTAGTTAACTAGTTTTGCTATATATCTAAATTCTGAGAATCTTGAGGAAAGATGATTTAAGAGGGATGAGGGGAAGAAGGTTAGAAAGCAGTATTCCAACAGCACAATCACACTTTATCCCAATAAGGTAAAAACAGGGGAAGCATTTAAACAAGTTAATGTGGCCACAAAATCTAGGTGTTAAAAGGGCATGCACAAAAGATGAAAAGAGGATAACCATGGGAGAATATGAAACTAGCAGATATTTGTGAGACATATTACGAAGAACAAATTTATATCTTATTTATATTTAAAATAGATATAATAAAAAGGAACAAACTATTGATGCATGCAAAACTTATTAGATGAACTTCACAGACATCAGGCTGAGAGAAGCTAGTCTCAAAAGGTTACATACTGTATGATTCCATTTATATGACATTCTTGAAAAGACAAAACTGCAGTGATAGAGAACAGATCAGTGGTTAGCAGAGGTTAGGAATGAGAGGTGTGTGTGTGACCATAAATAGGTAGCAGTAAGGAGGTTTTTGGGGTGATGGAACTGTTCTGTATCTGACTGTGGTAGTGGTTACATGAATCTAATATGTCGGTGTCCATAGGACTGTATACCTAATAATAAAAAGTTATGCTTACTGTATGACACTTGGAAAATAAAATTAAAGAAATAAAACTTCACAGAGGAAAAAAAGAGGTATAATAATACCAGGCTTATGGAGCAGTTGGTAATATTAACTGAGATCGTGTGATTGTATGGGTGTATGTAAAGCACTCAGCACATCCTTAGTTGGTGCTCAAAGCACCAACTTCTCTGTGCTTCTGCTTTTAGGTAAGTCATCAATCCTACCTATACCTCTGGTTCCTTATCCTTTTTTAAAAATTGAAAAAAGTAAATCACACTGTTTTAGACACGCAGCAGATTGTGTGTGTGTGAAAGCTGGAAAATTCATCAGGACATGTTTTAGATATTTTTGAATAGATTTGATGTACAGCAGGGATTTTTTTCTGCCAATAGAATATTGCCTTCTAAGAAATCTCATTTGGTTGTTATGAGGATTAAATCTGGTATTGTATGTAAAGATAGAGTATACAGTAAACAAAAATTGGCAGTCAATTTGCATTTGAATCTAATTCTAGTACTAGCCATATTCACCTCACAGTGTTGTGGGAAATACATGTCAGTATGTTGTAAACTGTAAAGTATTATCTAAATATAATATTGTCTCTGTAGCTTATTTTCCTTTAAATAACTCAATGCATACATAAAGTGAATATATCCAGTATGTCATCTATTTAGATTCCTTACAGTGGTTTGTCTTTAAAATAATATTTTTCTTAGGAGCATCAATTTTTGTTGGAAACAAAGATCTCAAAAACATACGAGATTAAAATACTGTATATGCTTTTGAGAAAATTCTGTGGCACTAAAAGAAAATAATTATTCTAAGCAGAAGGAAAAGCATATTTTTAGGGGAGTGTTTGCCTTCCTCATAAGTATTTCATTTAAAAAGCTTTGGAAAACTTATAGTGAGACTTTAGTTTGTAAGATTGTGACATACTTGTCTTTTGACCATTTCTTGATTTCTTTTTTATTCTCCTATGAAATAAATGGTCCTTACCCAAAGGATGGGTAATCTGTTCTCTTCTGGAACTATAGTGATGTCTGTTTGAAAGCCAAGGTTTAAAAATATTCTTTTAGAGTACCACGTTTAGTGAAAAAAATGTAAAGAAAAGCAAGGATATTTAAAAAAAAATGTGGTCTGTATTTTTTCACTACAACAGAAAAAAAGATAAAGCTATATTTTCAGAAGAACACCAGAGAGCTTTCTGCGAGAGTTGGCAAACGCATCAAGGCATTGTTTGTAGATATTATTCTTGATAGGTTTGATATACAGCATAGTTTTCCAAGCCAATGGAATATTGTCTTCTTACAGATCTCATCAGGCCAGGAGTGCTGCTGCCATGTGCTGGCTTATCAGCTCCAGCCAGAGTCTGCTGCACTTGCACGCACCTTCATAGCCTGAGAGGAAAATAAATTGTACCCCAGCAGTTAATAAGAAAGAATTATTGTGAGTGAGATGCATGACATTATGAGTGAGCATCGTGTTTTACAGACTAAATGTTGATTTGCCAAAGGGAAAAAAATGCTCGCTATATATGAAATGAAAATTTCATTTCAAAATTGTCATTTTAAGTGTATTTGCTGGTTTCCTAGTTCAGGAAGTGAATATTATCTATTTTTCATGTGTCTTGGGGATAGTACTGAAGAGGCAATTCGCACTTTCTGTGTTTTGCTAATGGACATTTTTATCCATTCCAGGTATTTAATGAAACATCTGTTTTTATTTATTGAAGCAGATATATAATACCTACAGGTACATAGAATGTATGCTTTAAAGCACCAAACATAGGAACATAATCTCTAATAGCATGACTGAATTGCTTATGAGGAGCCTAAGGTCCTTATTACTTTTTTTCAATTGCTTGGGTCAGCATTTCTAATGTCAAAGTATCTGTGCATGGAGAGCCTGATTAGTTGAATTTAATAGGTGTTAACTGTTAATATAAAGTATGATCTTTGCTAAAAAAGGGAGATGAAGTCTTAGTCCTTCTATTCTAATTAGTTATGGCCTCAGAAGTTTGTTAATACTTGATCACAGTCAAAGAGGTGAAATAACTTTTGTAAGGTCATAGAACTATTACTTGAAGGAATTATACTTCAGACTGAGAGCTGTCCAATTCTAGTCAGAAAATGCATATTTTGAATTAATTTTGCTTACTCTATGTTTAGAAACAGAAGAAACCAGATATAAGATAACACTATTTGCTGTCATAAATGAATGCCAAATTTTTAATAGTTTGACCCAACAAAACAACATTTATTGCTCATTAAGAATCCACTGTGGATCTATGTAGCCCATGAGCAGCTTTCCTCCACCCAGTGATTCAGGGACTCAGGACTCTTATTTGTGGCTCCACCATCCATTTTGGCTTCAAAGTCATCTGGCAGGTTGGGGAAGAGGTACTGGAAAAGGAGCACCTGATTTTAAAAATCCTGGCCTGGAAGAGACACACACCATTTCTGCTGCTATTCTATTGGTGAGAATGAGTCAACACACCAGAATATAAGAGAGGCTGAGTGTGGTAGGCAGAATTTTTGGATGGCTTCCCAAAGATGTCTCACCCTAATCCACAGAACCTGTGAATATAATGAGATATCACTCCCATGATTATGTTACATTAAATGTCACTGTTGCCCTTAAGATAGAGATGATCTTGGTGGGTTTGATCTAATATAAGCCCTTAAAACAGAGTGCTCTGCCTGGCTGATGACAGAAGAGGAAATCAGAGACACTCTAAGCACAAGGGGGGGATTTGACAGCTGTTGCTGGCTTGACTATAGAAGGAGTCACCTGAGAAGGGGTGACGGCAGCTTCTAGAAGCTGAGACAGCCTTCAGCTGACAGACAGCAAAGTGGAACCTCCTTCCTACATCTGTAGGAACTGGATTCTGCCAACAGCCTAAATGAATTTGGAGGGGGATTCTTCACCAGAGCTTCCCAGTCTGGCTGAAACCTTGAGAGACACTAAGCAGAGAAAGTAGCTGAGCCACACCAGACTTCTGATCTAAAGAACTGTGAGCTAATAAACCACTAAGTTTTATTCAGCAATAGAAAACTAATCTACTTTGAAATGTTCTTATTAAAAGAAAAGATTCCTGGATCGCACCCCACAGAGAATCTGATTCAGTCTGGAAATCTGCATTTTTAACAAACATGCTAAGTGATTCTGCTTGAAGATAATACAAGGATCACACTTTGAGAAGAAAAAAGAAATCTCTAAGTCAATGAATGGTTTTGAAATATGTATTTTTTGGGGAAAAGTGTCTAGGGTGTAAGTGATTCACAGAGAGAACTTATTCAAGGTCTTGACCTTATTCAAGTTTGGGAGGTTGGCTTCCAGAGTGTCTGGATTGGGACCCAGAGAATCTGTACTTTCTACATTCTCCCTAAGTGATTCTGGGCACCTTGCATTTAGAAATCACTTTCTTAAGGCTTATAGTATCCTCCCTCTGTAAGACCATGCCATGGGAGACCCAAATTCCAAAATTTAGAAAGGCATAGCTACCAAAGAGTAAGCTGAGGAGATGCCACCTGAACATTTTTTTCCCCCTCTTTTCATGTCCAATCCTAGAGCAAGAATGGCTTTTCTTAACTTGTGTAGATAATAAGGAGTATGGTTTTGCTTTTGTGAAAAGTTTTTTTTTTCTTCTGAACCTTTTGAAAAGCATTAAACCTCTCCATGTAATGAAATATGCTTTTATTTGGAGACAAAATGAAAGAAAGAAACAATAATTAAATCCTCTAAATAATGTGAGCTTTGTGGTTAAATCTCCGTGCAACTCCTTGAAAATTTAATAAGGGAATAAAGGCTGTTTTCCATTTGTGTAATACAGTGCCTCATTTCTCTTCTCTATGAAATTGTCTCTGGCTAAACAGTGCCTCACAATTTAGATTGCTGAGTATCTAGCTTGAGAGAATTTTATGCGTCTATTTTTTAACTCAGGTCACTCGTGTACAACCGTATCATCTTACATCCAGGTAGGATATAAAACCAGGAGACTAGGTGAGGGGAAAAAAGTCAGGGATGAATGTCATATTATATGATCCAATTACCCACAGTCCCTGACTTGCATATGCCTGACTTATGAATGTCCTTGCATTTACAAATGGGTTTCTGAGAGAGGGTCAGCAAAATTCTCTCTTTCTCTCACCCCTGTCCCTTTCTGTTTTATTCATAGGTTGAGCACTTTTAGAGCTATAGCAAAGAGGTCGGCGTCTTACTGCTGTCCCCCATCTTCATACTTTACCATTTCTTAATACTAACATTGGAAGTAGTAATGTATAGGAAAAGAAGCAGGAACTTTAGGGGGGAAAACATGCAAACTTCATTCCAACTTTATTTCTTACTGCCTCATCCTCTTCCTCAGCCCTCACAATGCTTCTTTTTTTTTTTTTTGCGGTACGCGGGCCTCTCACTGTTGTGGCCTCTCCCGTTGCGGAGCAGGGCTCCGGACGCGCAGGCTCAGCGGCCATGGCTCACGGGCCCAGCCGCTCCGCGGCATGTGGGATCTTCCCGGACCGGGGCACGAACCCGTGTTCCCTGCATCGGCAGGCGGACTCTCAACCACTGCGCCACCAGGGAAGCCCCCACAATGCTTTTTTATAAAAAAAACTGTAAAACACATATTCACCTTTGCCAACTGCTTCTCATGTCCGTGTCTCACCCCAGAGCCTCTCTCTCAGGCAATGGGCACTAGATTACTTATGGTCCAGAGTTGATGTGCCTCACTATTGAACAGAACATAGTAGGAGAGGAAGGAGATGGAGTTCTTGCTCTCACTGGGGGAAAATGTGCTGTTAACAGCTCAGGCTGGAACTTGAGATATATTTTTCTACAGAAACAATGATTTGGATGATGGTTACCATTCATCCTATTTTGGATGTGGTTAATACATATTTTGATTTTAATAAGATATTGATAGTTATCTTTGGAGCCCAATCGTAATGTATAAACTACCTCATGAACAATAACTTGCATAGAGTTGGTGTATGAATGAAATAAAATGAAAGTAGAAAATGAATGTAAAGTTCCTATCACTGTGTTTAACTCACAGTAGACAACTGATATTTTTGTTTGCTTTAAAGATTATTTCTCTTTCTTGTGGTTTTTTTTTCCTGTGAGAAAAAGTTTTACAAATTCCAAATGACTGACTCAGAAATAAAATTTTGAGATGTAAAAGACATACCTCTCTTTAGGTCTTTCTGTACCCATAGTGCTCACTGAGTGGGTGTGGTCCTCATGCACTCAGGACTGAGTTGTTACTCCTCGGACAGCCATTCCACAGGCTGACCAGGGGTTGTAACGCACTGTGGTACAATAGGCTTTTATTAAGCCAGCTGGGATATCCCACCAGAATGCTTTTTTTTCCCCATAAAAATCTGAACTAAGGGACCATTATTAATCAGTGCACTTTACTGGAGCTGAGGGCCATGTTAAGGAGCTGAGGCCGGCAGCCTTCTTAGGCTGGGCAGGAGGTCGGTTGGCTGAGTGGACTGCTGGCAGGATGAGGATGGCACAGGTGCAACCTCAGAGAGGAGCACAGGCAGGAGACCATGGGGCTGCTGAGCTATGGGTCCAATCGCCTTGGCTCCAGACTTTCCAGATCCCAGTTCTCGTTTGCCTGAGATTCAGCTACATTTTGATTCTATTCCTGGATCAAGAGTTCACGGTTTCCTCCAGTTCTCTGTGCTCCTTCTCCCTCAGCCCTGTTCTTTGTGACTTCGACTCAAGCAGCACCTGCTGTATATTTTGTTGAGCTCTCAGTCTGCCACGCTTTCTGGAGTTTCTTGGTATAATTTTGATACATGTAGAAAGAGACTGCAGTTTTTGAATCCATGCTAATTATGTGGTTGACACAGTACCCAATATTAAAGCTGGACTTAGAGGGAATATATGTCTGCCTTTAACTTTTTTATCTTAATTGTTCCCGTTCAATTAAGAAGCATCTCTCGGGCTTCCCTGGTGGCGCAGTGGTTGAGAGTCCGCCTGCCGATGCAGGGGACACGGGTTTGTGCCCCAGTCCGGGAAGATCCCACGTGCCGCGGAGCGGCTGGGCCCGTGAGCCATGGCTGCCGAGCCTGCGCGTCCGGAGCCTGTGCACCGCAACGGGAGAGGCCACAACAGTGAGAGGCCTGCGTACCGCAAAAGAGAAGAAAAAAAAAAAAAAAGCATCCCTCTTCCAGAGCTCACATTGATTTTACAGTTCTTAGAGAACTGTGCTTATTTACCCTTTGCACAGCTATTAAGTTAATAACGTCTGTTGTAGAAAATCTTTTAGGTAGTGTATGAAATTACAGAAATTAGGACCAAAGTTGGTAAAATGAAGGAAGCATCTCAAACTTGTATGTGAACGAAAATTAGCTTTTATTTTAACTTTACTTCGTATCTCTTTCTGTTTCCTCCTAGGTTGTTTTATCTTGAATGAACTGCTAAATCTCTAAGCATTACATTGATTGTAATGCAACAGCTCCTCCTGTGGGCCCCAGGAGTTAGCCAGGGATCTGAACTCAAGTTGACTACTTTCTAGTTGTATCCGGGAGGGTCAATTCATTTAGTTACTTAAGAGCAAGGAGCTTTTGTTTCTGCATATATGAGATGCATCAGTTTCTTAAAAGTTCCAAAACTAATAATATTTGTTATATCCTGTCAGAAAAAACATTGAGGTGAATGAGGAGTTATTATTCTGACTTCTCCCTTGTCAGTCCTGTTATTAGGATGTCATAAATATTTTGATTCAAATCCTCAATAATCTTCTCTGCTACTACAAGTATACATCAATGTAGCACATAGAACACGTCCTAACACATGTTGAGAGCTCAAAATATCTTTTTTGAGTAAATAAAATAAATCATATATACATTTGTACATATTTTTTTTTCACAAAACCCATGATCTTTTTACTTTTGACTTGTTTTTTTTACAAAAACAAGATCATACTGCACACATTATTCTGTGGTATGCTTTTATTGATGTGATTTCTAATTGGTTCATTTTTTCTGCCACTAAAAGAGATACTGTAATAAACTTCTTTGTACATACCTCATTATGTGTAGGTGCTTTCCTTTTTTACAAGATACATCGCTAAGTAGGCACTTTAAAGGTGGCACTTTAAAACTTTCAATAGGTATTGTCAGATTATTTTTCCAAAATTTTGCAGTAATTCACGCATTATTTTGTAGTAATTCACACCGTCTATGTATGGGCTGCTCATTTCTTAAAATAGGAATATTAATATCTAAATTATAGGATTGATAAGAAGATGCAATTAATCTCTCACTTTCCCTCTCTCTCCATAGATTTGGTACCTAGCACATAGTTGCACTAAAAAACTATTTTTCTTCTTTTATTCTCCATGCCTTCTTGTTACTGAAAGTGTCTCATGAAAACTTCAGTATTTTTGTAACTGCCTTTCTCAGTTGACTGCCATTAGAAAAGTGATATACGTAGGAAATAGGATCCAACTTACAGTCAGACAGTTTCTGGTTATGTAAGTGACTCTTCCGATGAACCTTAAAAATTGTGGGAGAAACTTTCTGTTGACCAAAAAGCAAACCCTAAGGTTAGGTGACTGTACCTCCCAGTTTTCCCAGCACAATCTCTGTTTCATTTGCTGCTGCACTATCCTTTTTGCTTTGTGCTTTTTTTCACTTTCAAAAGTGCCCTAGTTTGAACCATAAACTATGTGGTTACCCAACCTAAGGCTAAAAATTGTCTATTTAAGCCACTAGGAAAAGGGGCAGATTAAAGCCTAAAGATAAATTTGGGGGAAAAAACACTTAAAAACTTTACCGTAGAGGGACTAAGTCGCCCAGAGTAAGCAGCAAGATCTGAAAAGCCTAAAGCATTAAAGAAGAAGAAAATGGAGGTAATCAATTAAACTTTTTTCTTTTGCTTGGATGAGTGAAAATGAAAGCTTCCAGTTGAGTATGTCTGAGAGATTATCCTAGTTAATGTTAGGATGAAGATTTATATAGTGTACTCATTATTGCTTTGCCTTGGGAACAGAGAAACGTGGAGAGTTTTTAAAGTAGGTTTCTGTTTTGTTGAACAGGTATTTTTCTCTTACGACTTGGTTCCACTATATGATCACATTTCTTTGCATAATTTGTATTTGATATATGTATGAGTCCCCATTTTGAACAGACCATATGGAAAGCTCCACGAGTGCCCTGGGAACCAGGAGTGTGCGGTGATTAACCACGGGCTCTGCTATTTGTGCAGCAGATGAGCAGAGCTGTGAAATAAAAGGCATCACACAATTGTTTCGTTGCCCTTATTTTGTCCTTTGTTCGTTGATGCTTTACTAAGGACAAAAAAGTAAAACAAAATGAGAAGTCCCAGAGAAGCAAGGAAGAGAAATGGTAAAGATTTTTTCAGAATACATTCGAAGAAGGTAGGCTATTCATTGTTCGAACTTTGACAGCCAGAAGAGTAAATTTTGTGAAAATGAAACTAAAAATATGGTTACTGGTTTCTCAGGAAGCCCAAGGAACTTTTTTATTTTTTATAAAGTTATTTATTTATTTTTGGCTGTGTTGGGTCTTCGTTGCTGCACGTGGGCTTTCTCTAGTTGTGGTGAGTGGGCGTCTCATTGCAGCGGCTTCTCTTGTTTTGGAGCACTGGCTCTAGGCGCGCAGGCTTCAGTAGTTGTGGCACATGGGCTCAGTAGTTGTGCCTC
The DNA here is from genome assembly GCF_059928025.1 of Delphinapterus leucas. Classification (NCBI taxonomy): domain Eukaryota; kingdom Metazoa; phylum Chordata; class Mammalia; order Artiodactyla; family Monodontidae; genus Delphinapterus; species Delphinapterus leucas. Next base: position 63,810,877 of record NC_143137.1, on the reverse strand, counting down.
ACGGGCTCTAGAGCGGATGCTCAGTAGTTGTGGCACATGGGCTTAGTTGCTCCGTGGCATGTGGGATCTTCCAGGACCTGGGCTCAAACCCATGTCCCCTGCATTGGCAGGTGGATTCTTAACCACTGTGCCACCAGGGAAGTCCCAGCCCAAGGAACTTTTAACATGTGTGAGACAATGCAATTGACAGCAACTGGTTTTGTAATTAAATTTGGCTTACCATGTATTTATTTAACAAGTATTTTATATGCATATGTTATTGGAGGCAGTATTGTCAGGCATTGAAAAGAATGCAGCTACTTATCTTTAAAAAATGTACAGTCTGTTTGTGGAAACCATTCTAACACAAGAGTAAATATCTAGATGAAATAATAAGTTGAAATTGAATCCCTATAATATATTTAGCAATATATCAGTTTCAGAATTTAATATTTGAAGTTCAAATTTTCTTAACAATTTTTAACCAAATTATTTAATAGACATTGAATAAAAATGAAACAGATTTTCTGTGCTTTGAAAGACATGCTTTACCTTGTTAGTCCAGGGTTGTATAAACTTGGCTAGCTTTCTCTATAATAATAGTGTTTCTTAAATTTGGCTAAAAATCAAAATGATGTGGCGGGTTTGTTAGCAGTTGTCTAATAGGCCCTTCAGTCGTCCTTTACTCATGAATTTAGTGCGCTGAGGTTCCAGTGCAATGAAAAGGTGACAAATATGAGCCTGTAGGAAGAAACTTAAGAACGGACGGCGTTCATTCTGTCCACTGACCTTCCTTCCAATGAGCAACCTTTTTCTGAAACTTATGTTCGTTAAAATTTCCCAGTGTGCACCTTCTCCAATGTTCTTCCAATTTGTCCTGCATCTTATAATAATCTGAGACACTATCCAGAAAAGGAGGACTTGAGACTGTTAATAATGTGGTAGGAGAGGGGGAGGGACATTTTAACCTCCCTCTCAGTGACTCCGTTTAGCCTTTAATCCTTTCCTCATGCATGTTGGACAAACATGTCAATGATACTATAATTCACCATGGTGAAAGTTCTGGTTGGATTTAGGGCCTCCTGATTTTGGAACTTGTTCTCAAAGTAAATCATGCCTAAAAGGTGGTAGAAAAGCAAAGACCTTGGTATTTTTGTGGCGTGGTAGTCACCATGTGTGGTGGGGGGAAAGACATTTTAAACCCCTGTGTGTAGCCTACAGTTGTGTAATGTTGGGAGGCCCATTTCTGAGCCTCTCGACATTTTGTGTTAGCACTATCACACATGCTCTCTCATCCTGCCCACCATATGAACTCCCTACTTTTTCATACCTTCCCAACTACGGAAAATGGTTGCTTGATGCTATTTAATCATAATTACCCACTATTTGGGGATTGTTCATTTGCATCAGCTGTATTGTTTGATCCCCACAAGTCCTACCTCATCATGGATGTCTTCTCTGCCACTCCAGTTTAAACCAGGACCCCTGGTCCTACTCTCTCAAATTATCCTGTGTTCTTCCTCCATTTCACTATCACAGTTTGTAAGACTACAAGACTTTCAGCTTACATGAGCAGGAGCGACTCCAGTTCTTCAACAGTGCACCCTTCAAATGTTATACAGTGTTTAGAATATAGTACATATTCAATGAGAGTTTGTAGAGTGAAGAAGTAGAATGAAATCCAACTGCGTGTAGCAACACTGGAAACTGCTGCCTACTTCACATGCTTAAAGAACTGAGACACGTTGAGCAACAAGACTTTGTTTTGCACTCTGCTTATCCGGTTATATTCAGAGTCATGGTTTCTAAAAATAATTATACATGTAGCTAAATGAGAGTGGAATGTGGGGTCATCCTAGTTTTATTGAAAATCAGAAAGGCTTTCATTATTTTCTGGGCTAGGTAAAGTGAAGGAGAATCTGGAAATCTTTTCATTGAAATGTTAAAAATGTTACATATTTTTTGAATAAGTGAATCAATGAATATTATTATAGCATTTTTAGTGGTTTAATACCTTTCTGTGAAACATCTGACATGGGATTCTATAAACTACAGTGTACTCATGAGGTAGTTCCAGTTCGGTGAAAATTATTCCTTTGCTTTCTTTTTAGGAAATTAAAGTAATTGAGAAAGAAATATCAATGAGAGGACTAGAGAAAATCATTCTAGAATACTTTCAATGGTAAAGTGAATGAGATTGAGCACTAAGTGTGTAATCAGTAATAGAATATGGATTGGAGAATAAAAGCAACTGAGGCAAAGGGAAGGGAGGTGAGCAAAGCCAAGGAAAAAGACAGTTGTATGGAGCATCTCACTGGGACAAATGGGAGCTATTTTTTTTAAAACAAATTAAATGTTATGTTGTGAGAGCAGGCAGTTATTCCCCTACTTTCTGTTACAGGATGAACATACATTTGACTTGGCTTTTACAGAAAACTCTTAAGCGTGATGGCCACACAGAGGAACAACGGTTGTTAACTCTCTGTGGGGAAATAAGCTACAATGTAAGTAATACAAGTGGCTATTTAGCCACTATTAAAGGACCTGATTGAAAATAATTGCCTGTATCTAAGGTTGAAATTTAACTTGGTTACATCACATAACTACGTCAATAACCTCTGAATAAAGGTCACTTATGGCATTAAGAAGGTATAAATTGCTAATTAATACTTTATGTTGAAATTGAGTTACCTAAGAATTTGAGGAAATGTTCAATGAAATAGTAATGGGTACTAAGATTTCAAATTACTCAGATTTCTAAAGGTGGTACAACTCAAGAAAGGAAATTTCAGCCAGTAACTTTAAAAGTCTGTTTTAGAGAGAGCAGTGAGTGCTAATTAGATCAAAATTTCTATTACCTCTAGAAGTGCATTCTTTCATTAAATACAAAGAACTTAAAACTTTGTACTGCCAGATTTGGCTTTCCCTTCAGGAGTTTTGAATAAATGAAAGAAACAGATTAGAATTCTCTGAGTTTTGTAATCTAAGAGTTTTAAATTCCTTTGCTGGTGTGATGAAGGATATCTAATCCTGGTTCAGGATGGTGGCAAGGGCCCAGTGCTTGGCTATTGGCTGCTGTAGAGGAGAGGTGGATTCCAGAAGCAGAGCCCTCTGGACTGGGATTCTAAAGCAACCATTCTATAGGTACCAGATCCAAATAAAGCTGGACATACAGAAAAGTATGCTGCAGAGAGGGAAGAAAATGGAACACTTGTTGATGCCTACCAACTGCCAAGCTCTAGGACATGAACTTTCATATATATATTATCTATTTAACACACACAGTGACCCTGAAAGGTCAGTAAGGAGATGATGTCTATGAATTGGAGACATTTGAGGATTTGCTTAAGTTCAAGTGTTAGAGTCCATATGCACACTCAGTGCTGTGTGACTGTGGAGTCCATGCTGTTTTCCAGCATATTATTTTGCCTTCTCTGGAGAAGGATTGGGTGTCTGAGATATGATGGAGAAAATTACAAGAGTGTTCTTAGAAAGAGGCAATATGAATATGGCTGATCTATACTGGAAGCTATTAACATTAGTGAAAATGATTTTCTGATGTTAATTTATTAAAATTTTCGTCCATCCAACAAATCCATATGCTTTGAATGTTTACTCTATGCTGAACACTGTGCTAACCTCTGTGGTGAGCATAGCAGATGTGTTCCCTGCTTCAACAAGTGATATTACCTAGGGTAGGAAGCTGCCTAGCAGTAGAACATCTTATATCAAGAAAACACATAAGAAAGTAGGTGGTAACTGTTAGACCTAAAGGAACAGTAATTTTAGATAATTACAAATATTAGATAAGTACTTAGGAATTCTATAGATTGCACTGTCTGATTTGTTTATTTTAATTTAAGCAGGCTGAGATTTAATTACTAAATGATATTGAAGCCAGATTTTAATTTCCTTCATTAGGCAAGCCTATGAATTTCATAAAAAATCTGTGATGTGTTGGTAGTAGGATAACAATCAGGGGCTCTAAGACTGGGGAAAAGACAAAAGTATCACCAGTCAACAAGAACTCATTAATATTCTACTTCAGTGAAATCTTCAAATTTAAAGGCAATTAAAGATGACTGCAACTCTTTCCAAGTAATCATTCACAAAATTCTATTCATTCTTTGCTAAATCGTTTAGCTCACTTTCGTTACCTTTTTTTTTTTTTAACATCTTTTTTGGAGTATAATTGCTTTACCATGGTGTGTTAGTTTCTGCTTTATAACAAAGTGAATCAGTTATACATATACATATGTTCCCATATCTCTTCCCTCTTCGTCCCCCTCCCTCCCACCCTCCCTATCCCACCCCTCTAGGTGGTCACAAAGCACCGAGCTGATCTCCCTGTGCTATGTGGCTGCTTCCCACTAGCTATCTACCTTACGTTTGGTAGTGTATATATGTCCATGCCTCTCTCTCGCCTCGTCACAGCTTACCCTTCCCCCTCCCCATATCCTCAAGTCCATTCTATAGTAGGTCTGTGTCTTTATCCCTGTCTTACCCCTAGGTTCTTCATGACATTTTTTTTTTCTTAAATTCCATATATATGTTAGCATACGGTATTTGTCTTTCTCTTTCTGACTTACTTCACTCTGTATGACAGATTCTAGGTCCATCCACCTCATTACAAATAGCTCAACTTCATGTCTTTTTATGGCTGAGTAATATTCCACTGTATATATACCACGTCTGTCTCCTCAAAGGCAATGAGGGGTTCCTACGAAGCTGGCCTGGGCTCTGTTCTCTGGGCCCTCTTTTATCCCTTTCAGTTTCTGAGAGGTTCTTTGAAGCACAGTTTAAAAACCATCAAGCTAAATTGCCCAACTGATCTGGTGTACACCAGGGTTGGCAAGAAAGAAATGATCAGAGATAGATAACAAATCAAACACATAGGTATTTGCCAAATATCTACTACTTGCTTGGCATTGTGCTAAAGAAGCTTATACTGTAGTTAAGGAGACAAACCATTAACACATCTAAAATTAAGTTGAGTAAGACTAATTTCAAAAGATTAATGAAAAAACTTAACATGGACAAATTTGGGAGAGTCTAGAGAATTTAGGGAAAGCTTCATGGAGGAGAAGATACTGATAGTGACTTTGAAGAATGGATCTATTGGGTAGATTGGGAGGAGCAGAAACAGAAGTCAGGAAACTAGCTTTTGTCCTAATGACCCACTGACTTTTTTTTTTTTTAATTGAAATAGCCACTTCTATTCAATATACTGTTGGAAGTCCTAGCAATCAGACAACAAAAATAAATAAAAGGAATCCAAATTGGAAGAAATACATACGCTACAAGGACCCATTGACTTTTATGCTATATTCCGGACAACAAGGATATGGCCTACTGTTTAACATGTGACACAGCTTTTTACTTTTTCAGTGTAGTCCTGGAATGTTTAAGCCAGAAGCTTTTTGTATAATTACTTTTGCAGTGTTTAAACTTCCAGTTAGGTAATACCACAGTTCCAATTGCAAAGGACCAGGTTTTACTTAAAGTCATTATCTAGAAGGGGAAATAAACATTCCATAGGACATATTTTAGTCACCCACCCCCCCCATAATATACAGTTAGTGATTTTTATCCAAAAGCTTCCTTCATAAGTCTTTAGCCCTCTGCAAGAATTTAAATAAAAGGAGAAAATAGGCAGAGAAATTCCATAAATGTAAATAGTTTAGAGATTTTGATAACTTCTACTGATGCCCTGAACTCTTGATAATGATTCTATAGTGCCAATGAGATTGCTAATTGTATGGAAATTGTTACTGATTGCAGCTCAAAAGGTTTGTGTTGTTTTAAAAAAATATATTTTAGGAGACTCTTTGGAGAAACACAGTAGCTTTTTTTTTCTTTGCTTTGATTATATGTGTAGGTCTCTGAATTCTTGAAACTAAAAATCCTAAATCAGTGACACTCAGAACTGGACTTCAGAAATATTGTGAAGTTACTTTTGATAACTTTATTCAGTCTTGAGAATTGGGAATTGTGACCATTCCCCTGGACCCATCACTATGTATGCTCGGTAGAGACTTCAGGATGTTGTCCAGTGTAGAGGAAAGCTGATTCTGCCATCTATTGCTTAAAAAACAACAACAACAAAGATTAGTCTGCAATCTGTTTGTACAAAAGATGTCAGCATTTCTTCTTCAAACATGTAGAGCTCTCTCCACTTTATCATAGATTTTCTTCTGAGGCTGCAAATTTTTTTTTACTTTTTCCCTTCACGGTGGCTCTTTATGTTCTTGTTCATGAAAAGAGAATCAGTTTACACTGAACATTGATGGAGGACATGTGTGGTTGCACCAGGTTTGCATCCTGCTAAGAATGGCCCTACCCTCACCACCCTAGTCCTCAAGTTCCTCAGGCTACACTTCTGTAGCCCCCAGATTCTACTTTAGTGTGCCATCCAGGCCTGTTCTTGCCAGAGTATGTTTTTCCTCTGCCTTTATTTATTTATTTATTTTTTGCGGTACGCGGACCTCTCTCTGTTGTGGCCTCTCCCGTTGCGGAGCACAGGCTCCGGACGCGCAGGCTCAGCGGCCATGGCTCACGGGCCCAGCCCCTCCGCAGCATGTGGGATCTTCCTGACCGGGGCACGAACCTGTGTCCCCTGCATCGGCAGGCGGACTCTCAACCACTGCGCCACCAGGGAATCCCCCTTTGTTGTTTTATAATTTCTTCCCCCTCAGAATGTTCCCAATTTTCCCTGGTATATTAATGGGGAGGCGATCTGTTTGAGCTAGTTTACGCTGTTATGAATTACTGATAGCCCCCTAATCTTACCAGGAGTGTTTATATTTAAAACTTTCTATTTTTAATTAAATTTTTTACATTTAAACTTTTTAATACAAATAAATTTCTAATTGGTGGAGTTTTAGCCAATTCCAAAAAAAGCTTTACAGCCAAGGAGAGCCATCATGGGTATTCCTTTTAAAAAGTCTAAATAGAATGACAACTCATTCTGCCTATACTCGACCCACCCTGATGGTATCACATCAAAACTGCAAGTCTATAAACTCCATGACAGCTCTACTTTTTCTGTTACTTAACTAGCATTTGACTCTAGTCTTTCTTTTAGTTTCTTCCTCATTTCTTATGTCTCCTTCAGAACGATCTTTTAAAAACAGGTAGAATCTGGCAACTTGCACCTGATAACCCCTCTTGCATATACAACACAGTTTAGGGCAGGGTCCAGTCTTCTTTTCTAGACTCATCATCCCTAGCATTGTCTTTCTGTCCCCATCAGAATTTATTGCCACATTCTCTTTGGCCCCTCTTATAAATAACACAAATTACTATACTTCAAATTTTGTTTTTAAATTATTCTTTTGATTTTCTTTTATGTATAAACACTAATCATTTTGAGGGCAAGCACTCTGTCTTATTCATTTTTGTTTCTCACCACGTAATATGTATAATATTTTAGGCAACTCAAAAATGGTTTCTTGAATTTAGTTTTTTGATGAATTGAACTATTGTTATGGTATGCAAAATGACTAGTGTGCAAGAATGCATTTGGGGCCTTGAGGATAGGTGAAGCCATATTTGGGGGATCTTCTCAGGGTTGATTATAAAATGATGGGACAAGAAAGAAAGGAAGTATTTATAACAATTATGATTGGTTTGGGACTATTTAAGGAAGACAGCCAAAGTAGACTGATTAGTGAGCACATTATGGGGGAAGAGAAATTGGGCTCTGCTCAGGCCAGACAGGGAGCAATGACTTTGGACAAATCCAGTAGAGATGGTGGGATGGGAAGTTAAAGAGTAAAATCCAAAATGGCAGGTTCTGATTTAACACCTGTGTTTAGTTTAGTGATGAAAATCTTTTGAGAAATAATACACCAAGTGCGTTTAGGAATGAATTTTTTTTTCAACCTATTTTTAGATAGAATTTACAGTGTGGTCTTAATTGTTCTAATTGTATGCTAATAACGAAGACAGTACTTTTGGTTGTTTGAGTAAATCATTACTGTGTCCTTTGCCCTTAAACTTGACTGCAAGCCTTTGCTGTCTAATACACATGATTTCTGTCCAATATACTTAGGAATATAAAGTTGGGAGCCATTTTTAGGCTGCTTTGCCAATGAGATTAACCTTTTTCTGATAGAGAAATAGATGCTCCATCATGGTCACATTAATAATCAGTAAAATACATGTTTATTAATACCATCTTAAATGTTGTTGTTTACAACTCAGTTTTCTAGAACTGAAGAGCTTCCAAAGAGCCAGAGTCTTAAGAAATAACTATTAAATCCCTCTAAATCTTTGTTTGGGCAAGATTTAGCGCTACTGATTTGTGTAAATACTGGGATAATCCTCTTGCCCATGGGAAGCCTAGGCCTAGAAAGTGAAGGGAAATGTAACACAAAGCATAATTAAGTGAGCCAACATCAAAGAACGTTAAGGTAAATGTCGATGCTATAGACAGATGCATGATATTTTTCGTTCCCAATTATGAAGACAAAAAGCTAATTTGACCATTTTACCAAAGGAAACTGCAGACAAGAGATCCCCTGCCTTTTGTCACTGGCACTGACTTCGGGGAAGGATTTTCATTCCCTGGTTTTAAGTGTTTCTCCCTAACTGGCTATTACTTACACAGGTCAAATGGAAAAGAAACAAAAGAATTAGATGCTAGAATTATGTTTTTTTCCCTCTCTTTCAAGAATATGTAGTGTATTTTTCTAATTCCTTTAGTGGATGGTTTAAGATAGATATATTTTTTGTTTAGAAATATCTTTTTAAAATAAAGCATTAAAATATGAATGTAGCAGCTGTTTAAAATACCCCTTATTTATTGACTTTTCTTTCTTTTCTCATAATCTGAAAATTCTCAGAAAGAATAGAAATTCAAGTTAGAGTTAGATAGAGAAAATGTAAAATTGCAGCTGACAATAAAGTAAGGTAAGTAAATCTTTTCCTCATTTATGTATTTCTTTTGTATTTCCTTTCTCAGATTGAAATAATGATAGAAGGTCTTAGAGATAGATGAATGGAAAATTTTTAAGAAAGTTCCCAGATGATATGGGATCGGCAGAGCTGAGAAGAGTAATTTCTTGAAAATTTCTACTGTGTAGCAATAAAAATTGGCTAGGATATTTTCTAACCTACTAGTGGTGAAAATATAGAGAAACTTGTTCATATTTTGTGAACTTTTTTTGATGAGTTATAAAAACTAGACGGTAAGACTAGATGTATTTATTGAATTTTTTCTTTGTTTATTTTAGAAGTTTATACTGGGGTTATAATGTGATGAGTTGAGTTAGGAGATGAGACATCTGCAAGTAACTTTCTGCCTAGGAAATCTGCATGTGTCTTAGTTCCCGTTGATTAGGATAATGGCCCTGTACATTTTTCTAGACAAGAAAAGAACATCACCACGTCAGTTATCTCCAAAGCTTAGTAAAGCTTCAAAGTGGGAGAGAAGGTTGAAAATTATTCAAGGGCTTTGAAATGCTTCATCCTCCATGATTACTTCCTCCTTTTCTCTCTGGCCCCTCACCCACCAGTACATGGTACTCCCTAAAACTAATAAGTTTGCTGTTTCCATTGTTCCAGTGGCATAGGTACTCTGTCTTATCCTGTGAAATAATTACCTTTGTATTTGTCTTTTGCTGTCCATCTAGATTTTATATGCACTTTGAAAACAGGCATTGTGTCTTAGGGAAGTTTGAGCCCACATGAAATTATAATTATGTAAAGGCCTCAGGTAGAATAAATACCATTCCAAATTTGGGATTTTTTTGTTTTTTTTGGTGGGGATTATAGGCTTCTAATCCTAGTTTTTTCATCTTAATATATTTTGGAAACATTTTAATGTAATTTCTTCTATGAAAAATTTAATAGTTTTATGTTATAGTTTATGACGAAATGTTTTTTCATTATTTACATAGTAAGGCATATGATTAAAAACTTACTACTAATAATTCGTTTGTGATTTGAATATATCATTTAGAGGTATAGAAAATTCAGGAAAAATACACAGACATAAAAAGAGAATAAAAAATTTCCCACTTTCCATAGATAACGACTGTTAATTTTTCTGTGAACATCGTTCCTCTATACAAATTTGTAAATAATTTTAATCATATGGGATTATACTATGCATGTTAATATACAAACTCTTTTTACATTAAAATTTTTGTGTAGATTTTGTTCTTTTATTTCCTTTTTCATTTCCTATCATTTTTTCTATATATCTTACAGAAAGGACTATAAAGTTTGAATTTGTTTGGGTTATATATATATGTATATTTATATATATATATGTACATATATATAGAGAGAAGACTATATACATATATATAGTCTTCTTTGGGAGTGTTTGCAAGCCAGTGTGGAATGTACACAGATGTTTTCATATGAATAATCATAAATATGTATTATATTTTAACTTCATTATTTTGATTTTTCATAATTTATGAAGCCAACAGTATTAATAGTCCTTTAGGATATTTCACTTTCTGACTATTATGAACACTGCTAGTCATTGCTTTCTCTGGGGCCTAGTTATCCTAATTCTAGTATAAATTTTTAGAAGTAGAATTTCTAGGTGATACCTGTTGCCAGACTACAAAAGTTTGAATCCATTTATACTGCCTCCAGCAGTGTATCAGGGTGCACTTTACATCCTTACAAATACTTGTTACCATCAATTTGTATAACAGAAAGAAAATGACTTAAAAATCATTTATTACTTTTAATAGGGAAAAGAAAACAAAAGTGGACCATATTTCCATAAAATCAGTTTATGTTTACAACTAAAAAAATGGATATGCACGTGGTTAGAAAGTTTAAACAGCACAGAGAGATGTAAATAGAAGTTTAAAGACATCTCTCTACTCTCAGAAGCTTTCCTCAAAGGAAATTACTGTGAACAGTTTCTTGTGAACTTTCCAGAAAATTAAAATTTATGCATATATATGTATCTTTTTTATTTACAAAAGTATATACAAATATTGCCATAGTTCTGCACTTTCCATTTTTCACTAAAAACATTTGGGTATAAGTCTATATCAGTGAGTATCTAATTCTTCAAATACTGACATTGATTTCCAAGAAATATAGTCTCATTTATATAATCTGTCTTTCATCAGGGGCATTTAAAGAATTTATAGTTACTTTTTGGTTATTTTATTTAATTTTACAGTGATAAATACCCTTTTACATATCTTGGGATACTTGTGTTAAAATTTTCATAAGGTAACTTTCTAGCCACAGAATTGTTGGGTCAAAAGTATATGTATTTCCAGTTTTGAGAGGCACTGTCAAATTTCTTTAAAAAAAGTATTTTACCAATTTATTCATTTTCCTCACACCGGATACTACAGGGTATAAGGTAACTTTTGAATTAGCTAATAGAATAGATGAAAAACAGCATCTCATTATAGTTTTCATCTGCTTTTTAAAATTGGAAGTAAGAGCAAACTTATTTTTTATGACCTTCTCCCCACCTCTAGCTGGGAATTGCCTTTTCTTCTTTTTTTCCTATTTTGTTTATTTTATTTTATCTTTTAAAGTTGGATTACTTATTCCTTTTTCATTTTTATGAATTTTTAAATTAAGAATAATATTTTTTGTCATGCATAAAAAATATCCCCTAATTTGTCATTTGACTTTATGATATTTTGTTACCATACTCAAATGTTGAATTTATCCAAGTTTATCAATCTATTTCTTAATGGCTTTTTGATTTTGTTTCCTATTTACAAATGCCTACTCTACACCAAAATTACAATTATATTTTTCATTTAATATTTTTACTTTTTAATCATTCTTTGATGAACTTGGATGTTATTTTGGTGAATGGAATAAAGGGGAAATCTACATTTAATTTTTCGAAATTGCTATACAGTGTGTCAAGTTCATTTATTGAATAAATTCCTTTCTTCCTGCTAATTGAAAAACCACCTTTAATGTCAAGTATATTTTCATATTATTTTGGGTATCTATTCTGTTTAATTTGTTTGTCTAATATTTCCCTAGTACCAAAGTAACTTAATTATTGTTGCTTCACGATATATTTTAATATATAGTAAGTCACCCCTCATTCATCTTATTCATGATTTTTCTGGATACTGTCACATTATATTTGTAGATGAACTTTAGTCTTATTTTATAAAGTTTCCAAAATAATCCTATTAGTGTATGTTGAATCTTTTCAATTTTGACTGTTACTATCCATGAATAAAATTGTTTTATATTTCAGTAAATTTAAAATATTTTCTTATAAGTTCTTCACATTAAAAAAATTCTAACTATTTTATCTTTTTTTGCTATTGTAAACAAGATATTTTTTTTCCACTATCTTTTCTAGTGGGTCATAGATTATACATGGGAAAATTGTTGATTTTTGAGCATTAATTTTATAATCAGACATGTTACTGATTTTTCTTATTATTTATTATAGTTTTGTATTGATTTCTTGAGATTTTCTAGGTATATAAAATTTCATCTGCAAGTCATGGGAATTTTACCTTTTCCTTTTCTTTTCCTTTCATTGACTGATACTTCTGGGGAAATATTAAATTATAATGGCAAAAGTGGACATTCTTCTTATGTGAATGTTGAAGTTTTCAAGTGCTTCTATTTGATATCTATTGAAATAGACATATTTTACTTTCTTTTAGCCTGTTAATATGGTGTAGTATATTAATAGATTTTCTGATACTGAATCACCTTTAAGGCAAATGGATTTTAATGAAACCAATTTAAAGGGCACGTAACAAGTATCATATCTTAGCAAATGAAAAGGAAATGTTTTACTTTAGGAACACTATCCAAGGTGAGGGAGAAGTGGCATTCTCAATAGTTTAAATTTTAAGCATCCCTAGAGCACTGTGTGTGAAGATCGTTTTCTCCTCTTTGTTGCCTTTAGAGGCATTATTGTAAAATCCTGGCCAATTAGCTATTTTCTTTTTTTTTTCAGAGCATTTTATACTATTTATTTAAAGAATAGTACTGAATATTTTCTTATTTGAGTCAGTTTGCAAACTAAATAATTATTTTTAATTTCTCTGTCATGGCTTTGGCACTCTGTAATTTAACTAAAACCTTTGTATAATCAGGATTTGCACATCATAAAGCATAATCAAAAGATGCTAGTCTCTAGCTTGTTTATTGTAGAAAAGGGATGCTACTTTGCTACATCATTATCTTCTTTCTTTCAAGTGAGATATCAAAAGAATTTTATACAAATAAGAAAGCAAATTTGGGTCAAATTTCACATAAAAATAATGAAAATAGTACCAAATAATATGTTATTCAGGGGAAACAAAAATCTTTCAAATGTTTGAATATCATAATACCAGACCAACCTATTTTCCAAAATAAGCTCTCAGAGCTGTAAGCTCTGTTGTATGTTCATATTGATGGAGTGATTTATTAGAATAACAAATTTTAGGGCTTTTGAATTGAAGTGAAATATCTTTATTTTATCAATTATTATTTTCACCCTTTTTTGGTAAACAAAGTTAAGTAAACTAGCATGGTATTTCAAGGTATTATTTCACAAAACACATCAAAGTTATATCTATTCTATAATATGTGAGGAAAAATAAGATGTAAAAATAAGATAGTCCTTTTCAACTAATTTTAGTTTGTCACATGCTTTTTCTCAAGTTTTCTGGTTTATCTAGTCAAAAGAGAGGTGCGCTACAAGAAAAATGTATTTGAATATATAAATTACCTAAGACATAAGTCCCAGAAAATTTCAGTTCATGAATTCCAAGTTTCATTGTTGGTTGAAGCTTCTGGGCAGACTATCTAAGGGTTTCTATGATTTTCTAATATGCTTCTTGTTTGCCTTCCAGAAATTTGTCTCGTATATGTAGTCTCCTGTATATTGTGAGCTGTTAGGAGTTCTGTGTTTTATAGATATTTGTGCTTCCCACAGTGTCTGGCTCAGAATATTGTTCATAGTAATTGCTTATGAAGTAGTTGTGACCACATTATGCTTCATAAGTATTTTTTTTTCTAGGAATGAAATGTCAGGTTTCATTGGCACTGAAGATGAAAGGCAACCACCCACATAAAGTAAATAGAAATTAATTTACAAAATTTGATAACCAGGTTATTGACTTCTGTGAACTTTTAAGTAGATATTTGTCCTTATTCAGTTCTGAGATCTGACCCTTGCCTCAATTTAGTTCTTTCAGGGTCCTGTTGGACCATGGCATTTAAGAAGTCAGTGGGGTCCTTCTTGGTTTACAGTTATTTTGGGTCCTTAGTGGTCCCAAATTTTGACCAAAATTTGGTGAACCACACGTTTGGAAAAAATATACAGAGAGCTTAATAATTTGGCACCAATATATTATCTCATAAGCTATGTGTTTTATACATCCAAATATGGGGAAAGAAAAAGTGTTGGGAACACCTATCAGCCATGAGAACACTTTCATTTCTGAATTCTCCTCTTTCAAGGTAAACAATGCCCATAGAAGTTCCTGTTATATAGCCTCTCATACTTGCTTTCTTTGCAACATTAAATTAGTATTTTATATCATATTTCAAATTCTGTTTATATGCAGCTTAGCTTTGTTACTTATATTTGTTTAACTTTGTATGTGGTTTGGGTGGTGTGTATAGATGGTCCTTTAAGGACAGTTTGAATGTTGGTTAATATTTTAAATGGTAACAATGGCAATCTATCAACACTGGCATAATTTAATAAATGGTGACAGGAAGAATATTTTACTTGTGACTTTTCATAGCCTTCCAAAATACTAGAAGTTGCTTATATGTAGTAAATTGTTTTGATCCACATGGGATGTTTGAAATGGTCACTAACTCTAAACCTGACTAGTAGAGCTGCCTACTTAAAAATATAAATTTAGATGAAGCAGTCCCTTTTATATTTAACATATATTATATTATATTTTAATTTATTTTATTACATATTATATATTAATGTTGTCTAAATCCAAATGACAGAAGACAAATTTTATTTATTAATGAGGTTTTATATATTTATTATAGGTTGAGCACTATATGAAGGAGTTCTAAGCAAATATAACACATGGTCTTTGTCTAATAGGAACAAAAATCTATTTGAGGAGTTAATACATGAAAATTCTCTAGTGGTTATCACAGTTCCTGGGCTTCAATAACTACATGAGTGAGTGAATGAATGATAGCAAAAGGATAAGGCATAAATGCAACAACAACATACATTAAATGCTGAATGTAAGGCAATTAATGTGATTGGAGTTAGAAAGTGAGTTAATATTTCGAATCTGGCTTACTCAGCAGCTCTCAATAACTTCTATTGCTCCCGTATGATTTACACTGAAGAGCTGGGAAGCTGAGGATGTGAATAAAAATATAATGGGTGTTAAGAATAATAGAAAATAAAAGTTTTGAGATTCAGCTTTCATATTTTTCAATGACTATTATGACAGAAAGAAGAAAACGAAACATACTAAATGTTTTGGCATATGTAAATTTATTTCCAGTTGTGAAGTCTTAAAAGAAAATATTACAAAGATCATAAATCATGCTAAAATACTGTCTTTCAAAATTTTGTTTTGATTTACTCTGAAGACATAGGAACAGAATCAAGGGTTGTCATCTGCTAAATAAAGCATCTAGATATTTTGAGTTTACAAGGACTGTTGGTAGAGCAGGTGTCTGAATCTTGACTTTGAGTGGCTGGGGGCTGAAGTGGACCCAAATAGTTTGCTTTTTGAAATTTAAAAAAAGTTTTATAAAAATTATATGTGAAAATAATTTTAAAGTCAAATTAAGCTTGCTGTGAATGACAATAATCTCTCCCTGCTCTCCCCCACCATTTCCTGCTTTCTATAAGTAACTAGTTTCAACTTTTAAAATATTTTAATGTTTACTGTCATTTTGCTAAATAAAAAATAACTTAGAAGATGTAGATTCAGCTCACTTTCACTGCACCACCACTGACCTCATCATATACATGCACTTTTCCAATGTAGTTATATGTTAGTTTTGTTCAGATCAATTCTCTGGACTTACATTAAATGACCAAATCACTTACAGCTTTTATGTCTATTTATAGCTGAGCCATTTAGTAAACTCTTACTTTTCTTTTTGACCCAACCTTCTGTTTTCTTGAAGTTAATAATTGCTGTTTTTTCATATGCTTGTTTTGCTCTGTAGTTATCACTAATTCAAACATAAATTCTTCTTCAAATGTATAAATCTTCTCTCAATATATTGAAACTCCTAAGAGAGTCTGTCGATTTTCTCTTATTTGAGATTTCTCACTTGGAGTCTTTTGTACTGCTTGAATTTGGATCTGATGAAATGACATGCTATACAGTGTCAATCTCATGAACTAGGATTCTTCTTTTTTCACTAGAAATAAGGGAAGATAATGGAAGAAGCATGGAGTAGTATGTGTTTTGCAGCATAGGAGTAACATATCTTGGGGAAAAGCTGTGTGAGTACTACAACTGGCTCCCAGAGTAGACTAGGTAATGAAGACAACACATGGTAAAATTCTCCTACTGCTTTGCCATAAGTCCAGATATCCATAAGTCCATATTTTTACTCTTTGCTTGACTTTTATTGCTTGGGAAAAGTTGCAGGTTAACTGGTCATCACTGATACCAATAAAGAAAGAGCTGACATTTCTAGTAAATCTGTAGGACTAGCCATTGTGAACTGTTGGTTACTTTGGGGGCCTGGGATGATACCGTTGTAAAAGATGATGGGTCATTTAATTCTGTATGTTGCTTTAAGTATACCTCTCTGATGCGTACCAGAACTTTATTCTTATAGCCATATATGTTAGCAGCATATTCAGTATCTTAGTAAGTACTAACAGGAATAGATTTGGGCCATGATGTAACTGGCATGCCTGAGTTGGAGACCAGCTACTCCAGTTAATGGATTGACTTTATTATGATGAGGTTCTGGAATTTAAATGATTCTGAGAGGCTTATGTCTTCTCAAGAGAAGAGCAGTCCAGAAATTTTGGCTATTCTTATCCACTGGGTTCTCAGCAGGACAGCTCAAACTCCTGGAATCAGGCCAATATCTCCATCCTCTGAGGGTCCAATATACAATGTAAGCCTGGCAGAGCAGATGAAATTTCTCTATGCCTGTCCACTACCTCTAATCAGAATTCATACAATGAGGGCTTCAAGAATCAGAATTCATTTAGGATGCCCAGAATTCTAATATGCACTGGCACACTGAATATATCAATCTACCTGAGGTCCTGTGATGGCTTATTCCATTTCTTTGACAAAGAATTCTATTTTGTTCACTGTCTGAAAGGTCTGATAGGCATCACTGTCACAAACACTAAGACCTCCCTGGGATGCAGACATTCTTGGTCAAAGGAGCTCAAATGGCTTCCACTGAAGTGGGTTTCCCACCAGCTCAACCCAGCCTTCTTGTCCTCTTCTTCCACGTTTAGCTCTTCATCTCTCTCCCTCATTCTCTCTCTCTTTCTCTTACTTGGTCTTTCTTCTTTTATTTCTCTCACCCCGCCACCCATTTCCATAAGATATTATAAACCTCAAGATCTTCACTTTTTATATTTTGTTCTTATCTATAAAGCTGATAAATAATACAGTATTTTTTGGAAGTACATACTTTGCAATGTGTTATCTAACTTAATCCTCACAAGGATTAACCATAACCTTGCAAGATGAGTTACTCTTGTTTTCATGCCATGGTATCTCCCTCTCTCTCTCCCTCTCCCTCTCTCTCCCCCTCCCCTTTCTCCCCCTCCATCCCTCTTTCTCTCTCCATGTTTAACAGAAGTGATTTTTACAGAATACCTTTTAATTTGGAATATCCCAGTTGAGTTGGATTGGAAAAGTATAACATCTACTAAAATATCTTATACATTTAATCTGTAATCATTTAGGCTATATTTAATTTGTGTTTCTAGGAATAATGGGAGTTTTATACTTATGCAAACAGGTTTAAGATGTTTATGTCAAGTTGAATGTTTCAGAGTAAACTCACAAAAATGACAGAATACAGTGATTCATCATTTAGACTGAGCATCTTTATGATTTCTACTGTTTTTTTGTGGATACCTCTATGAAGTAGTAGGACATTGCATCTGCTGATTTTAGGTAGTACTGCTTATATTGTTTTAGTAAAAAGTTGTCACCATGAAAATCAAAAGCAGAGACATCATTTAAAATCCTACAATTAAGTATATGCTTGTCAGCAGCTCAGTCATGGCATCTTTGATAGTGTGGGTAATGTGTGTTTTCTTCTCAGCTTACTGAGGCTGTGGTAATGGAAACCAAGCTCAAACATCAAAGAAAAGAGGTTTTCCTTTGTAGGAAAACATCATTACATTTTCACACCATTAGGGTGATAGAAGTATAGCATCTCCTCTGCATGAAGTAGATGCTTTTGATTTTTTTTTTAACTAAACATAGACTAAGATCATTACTTGTATATGTATTAATACTACAATGCTCAAAATAATGCCTACTGATTACCTTGTTAACATTTTTAGGAAAGCGGTGAGATGTTAAAGAACTCACTAATTGAAACTCATTTTAATTAATTATTAGCAGTTACTTAGGCATATCGGCATCTAATTTTCTGTCTTTTAAATGACATTGCCTTGAAAGCTTGAAGTGTTCTTCATGATAGATCCATAAAAGTCAGCCTCAGCAATTATTAAAGTGAGGACATCAGGCAATTTAAACTCCAAATAAAATCAGGACTAGATGCTGAGGAATGACAGCAGTGCCTATTATTCTACTTTTCTCCATATTGTTAATGAACCATTTTACTAAATAAAGGGTACATATACTTGAGAAACTGAACTTACTGAAAAGTTTTACTTAAATAAGGCTGACATTACCAAGATGTTATAGGGTGAGTATAGGTGAGCTAATAGGAATTCTATAGGATTTTTATAGGAGTTATTTTCTTTGTTGTTTATGTAACTTCACCTTAAACAAAGCATTTTCCAAGATAATATCACTAAAATAATAGCAATGGTGATGGTAGTGACAAAACCACCCCAAATCCACAAGGATGAAAAATATACTCCATATACCATAGTATTTCACACATCCAAAGTGATTGCCAGATGTAGAATGTAAGCTGTCCAACAGGAAACAAAGCAGCAAGAGAAGAAACATGTTTTAGTAGGTAAATCATTTTTCTGATTAGTTGAAAATCATCCTTCTCCTTGTTAAAACTGCTGGGAAGATAACAATGCCAAAATGGTACCCTGAACATCTGTCATTTATTTTATTTTACCCACCAGTATTCCTCAGATTAAATAATGCCATCAAAAAAATCTTAGCAGCTGTCACTTAGTTGACAGTCACCTATCAATAGTCTTCAGATAACATAGGTAGGGTTCACGATGGCAGAGTAGAAGGACGTGTGCTCACTCCCTCTTGCGAGAGCACCGAAATCATAATTAACTGCTGAACAGTCATTGACAGGAAGACACAGGAACTGACCAAAAAATATACCACACATCCAAAGACAAAGGAGAAACCAAAATGAGATGGTAGGGGAGGGGCGTAATCACAATAAAATCAAATCTCATAACCACTGGGTGGGTGACTCACAAACTGGAGAACTATTATACCACAGAAGTCTACCCACTGGACTGAAGGTTCTGAACCCCACATCAGGCTTCCCAACCTGGAGGCCTGGCATGGGAGGAGGAATTTCCAGAGAATCAGACTTTGAAGGCTAGCGGTGTCTGATTGCAGGACTTCGACAGGACTTGGGGAAACAGAGACTGTACTCTTGGAGGGCACACACAAAGTAGGGTGTGCATCAAGACCCAGGGGTGACCCCATAAGAGACTGAACCAGACCTACCTGCTAGTGTTGGAGGGTCTCCTGCAGAGGCAGGGTGTGGCTATGGCTCATTGCAAGGACAAGGACACTGGCAGCAGAAGTTCTGGGAAGTACTCCTTGACATGAGCCTTCCTGTAGTCACCATTAGCCCCACCAAAGAGCCTGTAGGCTCCACTGCTGGGTCGCCTCAGGCCAAACAACCAACAGGGAGGGAACTCAGCCCCACCCATCAGCAGACAAGTGGATTAAAGTTTTACTCATCTCTGCCCACCAGAGCAACACCCAGCTCTACTCACTAACAGTCCCTCCCATCAGGAAACTTACACAAGCCTCTTAGATAGCCTCATCCACCAGAGGGCAGACAGCAGAAGCAAGAAGAACTACAATCCTGCAACCTGTGGAATGAAAACCATATTCACAGAAAGATAGACAAAATGAAAAGACAGAGGACCATGTACCAGATGAAGGAACAAGATAAAACCCCAGAAAAACAAATAAATGAAGTGGAGATAGGCAACCTTCCAGAAAAAGAATTCAGAATAATGATAGTGAAGATGATCCAGGACCTTGGAAAAAGAATGGGAGCAAAGTTCGAGAAGATGCAAGAAATGTTTAACAAAGACCTAGAAGAATTAAAAAACAAACAGAGATGAACAATACAACAACTGAAATGAAAAATACACTAGAAGGAATCAATAGCAGAATAACTGAGGCAGAAGAATGGTTAAGTGACCTGGAAGACAGAATGGTGGAACTCACTGTCATGGAACAGAATAAAGAAAAAAGAATGAAAAGAAATGAAGACAGCCTAAGAGACCTCTGGGAAAACTTTAAAAGCATGAACATTCACATTATAGGGGTCCCAGAAGGAGAAGAGAGAGAGAAAGGACCCGCAAAAATATTTGAAAAGGTTATAGTTGCAAACTTCCCTAACATGGGAAAGGAAATAGCCACCCAAGTCCAGGAAGCACAGAGAGTCCCAGACATGATAAACCCAAGGAGAAACACACCGAGACATATAGTAATCAAATTGGCAAAAATTAAAGACAAAGAAAAATTATTGAAAGCAGCAAGAGAAAAAGGACAAATAACATACAAGGGAACTCCCATAAGGTTAACAGCTGATTTCTCAGCAGAAACTCTATAAGCCAGAGGGAGTGGCGTGATATATTTAAAGTGATGAAAGGGAAGAACCTACAACTAAGATTGCTCTACCCAGCAAGGATCTCATTCAGATTCAACAGAGAATTCAAAAACTTCACAGACAAGCAAAAGCTAAGAGAATACAGCACCACAAAACCAGCTTTGCAACAAATGCCAAAGGAACTCCTCTAAGTGGGAAACACAAGAGAAGAAAAGGGCCTTCAAAAACAAACCCAAAACAATTAAGAAAATGGTAATAGGAATATACATATTGATAATTACCTTAAATGTGAATGGATTAAATTCTCCAACCAAAAGACACAGGCTCACTGAATGGGTACAGAAATAAGACCCATATATATGCTGTCAACAGGAGGACCACTTCATACCTCGCGACACATATGGATTCAAAGTGAGGGGATGGAAAAAGATATTCCATGCAAATGGAAATCAAAAGAAAGCTGGAGTAGCAATACTCATATCAGATAAAATAGACTTTAAAATAAAGAATGTTACAAGAGACAAGGAAGGACACTACATAATGATCAAGGTATCAATCCAAGAAGAAGACATAATTATAAATATATATGCACTCAACATAGGAGCACCTCAATACATAAGGCAACTGCTAACAGCTATAAAAGAGGAAATCGACAGTAACACAGTAATATTGGGGGACTTTAACACCTCACTTATACCAATGGACAGATCATCGAGAGAGAAAATTAATAAGGAAACACAAGCTTTAAATGACATAATAGACCAGATAGATTTAATTGATATCTATAGGACATTCCATCCAAAAGCAGAAGACCACACTTTCTTCTCAAGTGCACACGGAACCTTCTCCAGGATGGATCACTCTTGGGTCACAAATCAAGCCGTGGTAAATTTAAGAAAATTGAAATCATATCAAGCATCTTTTCTGACCACAATGCTATGAGATTAGAGATCAATTACAGGGAAAAAAATGTAAAAAACACCAACACATGGAGGCTAAACAGTACATTACCAAATAACCAAGCGATTACTGAAGAAATCAAAGAGGAAATCAAAAACTATTTAGAGACAAATAACAATGAAAACACGACGATCCAAAACCTATTGGATGCAGCAAAAACAGTTCTAAGAGGGCAGTTTACAGCAATATAATCCTACCTCAAGAAACAAGAAAATTCTCAAATAAACAAACTAACCTTAAACCTAAAGGAACTAGAGAAAGAGGAACAAACAAAACCCAAAGTTAGTAGAAGGAAAGAAATCATAAAGATCAGAGCAGAAATAAATGAAGTGGAAACAAAGAAAACAATAGCAAAGATCAATAAAACTAAAAGCTGGTTCTTTGAGAAGATAAAGAAAATTGTTAAACCTTTAGCCAGATTTATCAAGAAAAAGAGGGAGAGGACTCAAATCAATAAAATTAGAAATGAAAAAGGAGAAGTTACAATGGACACCACAGAAATACAAAGCATCATAAGAGACTACTACAAACAACTCTATGCCAATAAAACGGACAACCTGGAAGAAATGGACAAATCCTTAGAAAGGTATAACCTTCCAAGACTGAACCAGGAAGAAATAGAAAATATGAACAGACCAATCACAAGTAATGAAATTGAAACTGTGATAAAAAAATCTTCCAACAAACAAAAGTCCAGGACCAGATGGCTTCACAGGTGAATTCTATCAAACATTTAGAGAAGAGATATCACCCATCCTTCTCAAACTCTTCCAAAACATTGCAGAGGAAGGAACACTCCCAAACTCATTCTATGAGGCCACCATCACCGTGATACCAAAACCAGATAAAGGTACTACAAAAAAAGAAAATTACAGACCAATATCACTGATAAATATAGATGTAAAAGTCCCAACAAAATACTAGCAAACAGAATCCAACAACACATTAAAAGGATCATACACCATTGTCACGTAGGATTTATCCCAGTGATGCAAGGATTCTTCAATATAGGCAAATCAATCAATGTGATATACCATATTAACAAACTGAAGAATAAAAACCATATGATCATCTCAATAGATTCAGAAAAAGCTTTTGACAAAATTCAACACCCATTTATGATAAAAACTCTCCAGAAAGTGGGCATAGAGGGAATCTACTTCAACATAATAAAGGCCATATACAACAAACCCACAGCAAACATCATTCTCAGTGGTGAAAAACTGAAAGCATTTCCTCTAAGATCAGGAACAAGACAAGGATGTCCACTCTCGCCACTATTATTCAACATAATTTTGGAAGTCCTATCCATGGCAATCAGAGAAGAAAAAGAAATAAAAGGAATCCAGGTTGGAAAAGAAGAAAAACTGTCACTCTTTGCAGATGACATGGTACTATACATAGAGAATTCTAAAAATGCCACCAGAAGACTACTAGAACTAATCAATGAATTTAGAAAAGTTGCAGGATATGAAATTAATGCACAGAAATCTCTTGCATTCCTATACACTAACAACAAAAGGTCAGAAAGAGAAATTAAGGAAACAATCTCATTCACCATTGCAAGAAAAAGAATAAAATACCTAGGAATAACCTACCTAAGGAGGTAAAAGACTTGTACTCAGAAAACTATAAGACACTGATGAAAGAAATCAAAAATGACACAAACAGATGGAGAGATATACCATGTTCTTGGACTGGAAGAATCAACTTTGTGAAATGACTCTACTACCCAAAGTAATCTACAAGTTCAGTGCAATCCCTATCAAATTATGAGTGGCATTTTTTACAGAACTAGAATAAAAAATCTTAAAATTTGTATGGAGTCACAAAAGACCCCAAATAGCAAAAGCAATCTTGAGGGGGAAAAAAAGTAGCTGGAAGAATCAGATTCCCTGACTTCAGACTATACTACAAAGCTATAGTGATCAAGACCATAT
This sequence comes from Delphinapterus leucas, assembly GCF_059928025.1. Lineage (NCBI taxonomy): Eukaryota > Metazoa > Chordata > Mammalia > Artiodactyla > Monodontidae > Delphinapterus > Delphinapterus leucas. Next base: position 63,787,070 of record NC_143137.1, on the reverse strand, counting down.
GGTACTGGCACAAAAACAGAAATATAGATCAATGGAACAGGATAGAAAGCCCAGAGATAAACCAACGTACCTGTGGTCAACTAATCTATGACAAAAGAGGCAAGGATATACAATGGAGAAAAGACAGTCTCTTCAGTAAGTGGTGTTGGGAAAACTGGACAGCTACATGTAAAAGAATGAAATTAGAACACTCCCTAACATCATACACAAAAATAAGCTCAAAATGGATTAAAGACCTAAATGTAAGACCAGACACTGTAAAACTCTTAGAAGAATACATAGGACGAACACTCTTTGACATAAATCACAACAAGATCTTTTTTGACCCACCTCCTAGAGTAATGGAAATAAAATAAAAAATAAACAAACGGGACCTAATAAAACTTAAAAGCTTTTGCACAGCAAAGGAAACTATAAACAAGACAAAAAGACAACCCTCAGAACAGGAGAAAATATTTGTCAATGAATCAATGGACAAAGGATTAATCTCTAAAATATATAAACAGCTCATGCAGCTGAATATTAAAGAAAAACAAACAACCCAATCCAAAAATGGGCAGAAGACTTAAATAGATATTACTCCAAAGAAGACATACAGATGGCCAAGAAGCACATGAAAAGCTGCTCAATGTCACTAATTATTAAAGAAATGCAAATCAAAACTGCAATGAGGTATCACCTCACACCAGTTAGAATGGGCATCATCAGAAAATCTACAAAAAGCAAATGTTGGAGAGGGTGTGGAGAAAAGGGAACCCTCTTGCACTGTTGGTGGGAATGTAAATTGATACAGCTACTATGGAGAACAGTATGAAGGTTCCTTATAAAACTAAAAATAGAATTACCATATGACCCAGCAATCCCACTACTGGGCATATATCCAGGGAAAACCATAATTCATAAAGACACATGCACCCCAGTGTTCATTGCAGCACTATTTACAATAACCAGGTCATGGAAGCAACCTAAATGCCTGTTGACAAATGAATGGATAAAGAAGGTGTGGTACATATATATAATGGAATATTACTCAGCCATAAAAAGGAACAAAATTTAGTTATTTGTAGTGAGGTGGATGGACCTAGAGACTGTCATACAAAGTGAAGTAAGTCAGAAAGAGAAAAACAAATATCATATATTAACACATATGTGGAATCTAGAAAAATGGTATAGATGATCTTATTTACAAGGCAGAAATAGAGACACAGACTTAGAGAACAAATGTCTGGACACCAAGGGGGGAAAGCGGAGGGAGGGTTGGTTATGGTGGAATGAAATGGGAGATTGGGATTGACATATATACACTAATATGTATAAAATAGGTAACTAATAAGAACCTGCTCTATAAAAAAATAAATAAATAAAATAAAGTAAAATAGTCTTCAGATAACATAGTGTCAAGTACAAAATCTTTGGGGCATATAATAGAAATAATGACATTGGTTCAGTATCTCCAGTCTAAAAAAAGTTTTACTTTACTGTGATGTTGATTTTCCAAAAATACATCAAAGTAGCCTGTGATAAACCATGTTCTTGTAAAAGATTCTCTACTATTTATGATATAAAATAGTTAAATACTTTAGTGTAGCTCTCCAGATGATTTGATGACTTGTGCTAGCCACAATGGAGACAATAGCAGCAAAGCTTGAAAGAGATAAATGCTCACATTTCATGTAACAACAGACTTCTGATTTTGTTTTATTATATATGCTACTCTGTTTTCCCTTTTTCTATTTATTTTTGCTGGTTTGTAAAAATTGCTGCTTATTTCCTTTCTCCTCTCTTTCAGCCTTTAGGAAATTGTTGATTGCAGTGTTATTTGGCACAAAAAAATGTACAAATAGACCAATGAAGCAGAATAATGTCCAAAATATATCCCACCAAATAGGAGTATTTAGTATGTGATAAAAATTTAATTTCATCGAATAACCATGATTTACTTAATAAAAGATTCTGGCACAATTGGCTATCCATTTGGAAGAAAATAAGCTTAGAAAATAAAGAAAATAAGAAAATAAGCTACCTCACATCTTATATACAGATAGACTTCATATAGATTAAAACTATAAACATTAAAAATCTTAGAAGAAAATGTATATTAGTTTGTATAAGAGTTAGAGATTGGAGAGCTCTTATTAGAGGTATGATACTCAGAATGTATGAAAGAAAACAGAAATGTATTCAAATATTTATAAATTAAAACCTTTTGGGGCTTCCCTGGTGGCGCAGTGGTTGAGAGTCCGCCTGCCGATGCAGGGGACACGGGTTCGTGCCCCACTCCGGGAAGATCCCACATGCCGCGGAGCGGCTGGGCCCGTGAGCCATGGCCGCTGAGCCTGCGCGTCCGGAGCCTGTGCTCCGCAACGGGAGAGGCCGCAGCAGTGAGAGGCCCACATACCGCAAAAACAAAAACAAAAAAAACCGCTTTTGTATAAAAATTCCCATAAATAAATTCAATAGAAATGAAAGATTTGGGGAAAAATTAAAATACAAATGAAAAAAGATGACTAATATCTATAATAAAGAGGCCATAAATAATAGAGCTCTTTATTGAAAGAATCCTATTTTAAAAACCCTATTAAAAAAAAGAACCTTATTAAAAATGAGCAGTTTAACAATTTAAACCCAATTAAAAAAAACAGACCTATTAAAAGTGCACAAAAAGATTTAGCTGTGATTGTTAGAAGAACAGATCCAAATGGTCAATCACATTTGTTAAGAATCTGAAGTTCACTACTTGGTAAACGCAGCTTAAAGTAACGGTGAGAAATCACTTTATACCCATCATATTGTTGCCATTTAAAAGAAGCAATCACGTTTATCCTAATGGAGATGTGAACACAGGGCACTCTCATATGTCATTGGTGAAATGTGACTCAGAATTCGGTCTGGCATTGTTTATCTAATATAGAGAGCAGACCTACTCCTGGGAATTGAGCCCATAGAAATAAAAGCATGGCTCTATAAAGATTTATGTATAAGGAGTTTACTGCTGGGATATCTGTAATGGAAACAAGGTGGATGCCCATGAATAGAGTAATGATTGAATAGATTATGGTACATCCTTGCAATGAATATCATATATCTACACTTAGAAAGTGTAGATTGGATTCTGTCAGTTAACTTTGGAAGATTTTTAAATAAGAAGAGCAAGAAAACATAAATAAGAGGGTATAATAATCTCAATTTTAGGAAATGAACACCCCAAATCCCTACTTGGGTATCTATGTCTTTGTATATTATTCTTTTGGCACGGAGAAGGTTATGGAAATCACACAACAGGGTGCTAACACTGAGAGGTGATCTCCTGTAGTGATGAGCATGGACTTTGGCGTCAAATTTTCTACATTTAAATCCTGACTATGCAATGTATTTAGCTGTGTGACTTTGGAGAAGATAACTAAATTTTATTATGCCTCAATTTCCTCTTCTGTAAAAGGAAGACAACGCTAGAATCTACCTCATTGTGTTGTATTAAATGAGTTCATATTCATATCACTTAAAATCATTCTGGTCATATATTGAGTGCTGTCAGCTTGTGGGTTATATAAGCTTGGGTAAGGTAGAGGAGGGAAAAGGAGAAGAGTGAAAAAAAGGAAAAAAATTACCACAGAAAGGAAAGAAATCAGAGTTCTCTTTTGAAATAATTTGTTTCTCTGTGTGCCCAAGTTGGTTCCCTAAGCGCATGTTTCACCAGACTGCTCTATTCAAGTGTCTGACAGACCCTTTTATTCCCAGCACCACTTTCAAATCCTTGTCCTCTGGATTGTTGGAGGCTGAGGCATGAGGGACAGGGTTACCTGCATAATGGACTGGAGCTTGTCTCTCAGAGCACAGTTAAGTGACTCTTTAACCCAAGTTCACTAGATAATTACCTGATGTTTCTGTCCACTTTGGCTGTGCAAACAGTTTGTTTTTCCCTTAAACATCATTAATACTGCCCTTGTTCTTTTCTTTGGTCCTGGGCAGGGGATTCGTGGGGAGGAGGAAGGGAATAGAAGTTACTTCAATCTGATGTTTTCATTTCTTTCCTCATAGAGCCCATGCTGAAGACTGACCATTGTCATTTTTTAGGTGACAATTCTCTATGCATCTGTAACTGTTGAGGGCAGAATCACTAAAACCTTTGTTTTCAAATTCTTTTTAAGGATGTTTGTTTAACAAACAGCCTGAGAAGACAGAGATAGTGTCTCCTTCTCCAGGAAAGGAAAAATTTGTTTCCTGACCTGTATAACAAAGATTATGTCTTCCTCTGGGGCCAAGTGTGGGTTTGCTTCTAGCTCATTGTAAAAGATTAGGGGTTTCCTAAATTCAGTGACAGAAACCCACTGTGTATGCAGCATAGACCTGGGCCCCTACATATTGCCCTCGAGACCCTTGGGGACAGGAGAACTAATGTGAATGTGAAGCTCATGCTGCTTGCTATGCCAAGACTAATAAAGTTCTTTGTTTCTGACCCAGGAGTCTCATGTCTTCTGCCAGCATCTATGACACTGTATCAGGCTAACTCATTAACTTGAAAGTAGGGTAAAATCTTAGACCTTTCACAGTTCTTGCCACCATTCACTGTAAAACATTTTTGTCCTTTGAAATGAGATAATGTATGCAAAGTGTTCATGTAGCCAAACTATAAGGAACAACTTCAAGATTGTAGCGAGGTAGAGAAAAGTACATTTACCAGTTTACTCAGGAAAAGTGCAGTCTATATTTTGAAGAAAAAACTTGAATTTGAAAACATTTGAATTTTTGTAAAGTTATGAGGGACAGTGACACCCCCAGGGTGTGCTTAATTTTCAGGAAGTAAAGCATTACCTCAGCTTAAACTCTGAAGTGCCACACCTAACTGCAAGGGAGACTGAAAGATGTGATTTTTGGATAGGTAGGATGTACTCACATAAATTTCTATTACTATGTAAGAATTGGAGAGCGAGCTTTGTAGTACAGCTGACAATCAAACTGGCTACTTATTCTGTCAATTTGCCTCTGGTTTAGGTTCATTAAGGGAGTGGTCCCAGAATTAGAGTGGCTATGGTTGTAGTCAGGATGAGAGTTAGGGAGAAGAGGAATGTATTAGGTGATAGGTGATTTAACTGAGAAGGATGAGAGGTATGGCTAAGTTTTGATAAGAGATAACATCAGGGGGGTGGAAAAGAGAAAACTTGTCAAAGGACTGAAGGTCATGATTTTTTTTATTATTTTATGATGAAAACAATGTGAATCTATTAAGTGACTGAGCAGTGGAGTAGTTTAAGTACTTCCCGATGTTGTTCATATCCTAGAAAATAATATCAGTAACACGACATTCTAGGATAAATGAAGGAGGCGGCATGTGGCTGGTGGCAACTGGCCCGAGCATTCCCACTGTATCCCAGCTGTCCACCCTGACAGCATCAACATGTGTAGCTTTTACACTGTGTCACTGGGCTTTATCACACTGCTTGATAAGCTGTGTGCCCAAAAGCATGTGTAGAGATATATCCTTAGTCAAAGCTATAAAGACAGAAGACAGAAGAAATAACAGATTGTACATAAAACAACTAGGGTTATTGCCTCCCCGAATGGAAAAAGCACACACTTAGGTCAAGTTCCCTTAGAGAATTTACTCACTTCTGAGTCTGGCCCTGGCCTGACAAACTTAAAAATATCATTTGTCAATGAATCAGGAACAAATTTGCCTCAGGGGGCAGACTTGCACAGAACAGACTAATAGAGATTGATGATTAAAACCAGAAAGCCAACCTATTAATTTACATTGAGAACTGAATGTGTTGAGAGGATCCAAAAATGTTTGCTGATCAGTATATTTGCTCCCTGTGGCCAGTCTTCTCACAAGGGCAAATTATGATCAGAAGGTTACTCAGTGAGCCTTGAACAGGACCAAGAACAGTGGGTTGTGTGGTCTTCAGGCCTGAATTGCCAACTGGTGGATGGGTTGAGATCTTCTGTGTTTTAGGGCCACTAGACTACAAGTCTGGAGACATACTCCAATCTTCAGATGCTGAATCCTCTTGAGAGAGGCCTTGACAATACTCCTTTGCTCCTCTTTCTCTCTCTCTCCTTTCAGAGAGATTAACATGTAACTCTATTTGGACATAGATATTCTTACAATTCCAGTCCATTTATGCTTTCCTGAGGGCAGGTACCCTGTCTGAAACAAAACCTATGGGGCTAAAGCAATAAAACTGCTTTGCCACCATAGGGTAATAAGCTACTTTTTAAAGAGAAGTTTGTTTGTTCCAATGAAATGAAAGAATGCACATTTTCATGTAAGAGCTAGTCAAAATGAACCTAAAGGAATGAACACTGACACATAGCACAAGGCTCTCCAAGGTATGGGGAAATCGATTCCAAAAGTAACAGATCTGTATATGGTGACATTTCTTTCCAAGTTATCCATTCATCTGCCATGTCTTTTGGTTCTTTTATAATGAAGTTCAGTGGAGGTAGTCTTTCTTTCATGTGTAATTCATATTGAGTGTAATCCTACTTATAGACATTTCTTTATCTCTCGTGACTCTCTTTAAAAAGGGTTGCACTGCAAAAAGCAGTTAGAAACTCCTCATGAGTAAGGATCTGCCTGCACAATCATTTAAGTTGTTGTATGGAACTTAAATCCTCAAATGTATCTCTCTAGTAGATCACTTCTTCTGTAATATTTTCAAGAAACATGCTGCCGTACCAGAAATATTTACTTTGACTAGAGAACTATCTGTTCATTTAAGGATAAATGATCTCGAACTAAATTTTATATTGAAGTGTATGTATAGCGGTTTGTTTTCTCTGAGAATTATATTTTTATTTTATTTTATTTTACAATTCATAAGTGAAGCAACCACCTTCTTGATTGTTATTCATGAATGTTTCTACACTTCTAAAACCCAGAGTATGCTTGCATTTTCAGAAATATTGAACTTCAGCATTACGATTGTGCTGTTTAATATATAAACAAGTTTGTTTATTATATTTACCTAAAATCTAGCAACTTAGGTTTTCTACACAGCACCGTATAAATCAGTTGAAAATTTCAATCAAAATAGTATTTTGACATTATTTTTCACATGAGTGTTAAGTACTGAGAATTATATGCATTCATATTTGTGCTATAAAAGAACTTGAGTTCCTCAAGGAAACCCAGAATTTCCTAATAATCTGTCAGCAAAATATCTCCACAAGTGAATTTACTTATGGAGTTCTAAAATCCTAAATTGTCTGGACAGTTCTCCAAGTGTGTGTGTGATGTCCCTCCAAATTTAATTTCTCCTTTATTTCTTGACATCTAAGATCCTTAATGATTCTAAGAAGCATGAAAACACTGCCCATAGAAAGTCCATCTGAGGCAAAATGGGATCATTTTAGCTCTCTCTTTGAAATTATATTTGGAGTTGTCTGAATATTTGTGAATTTACATTTTGGGGGGTAGAAATGTACATAGCTCTCTATGTTCTCAAAAGTTGTGACTACAAAGTGTCAGACATGAAAATCCAGGCAAATCAAACTTTAAGGAGTTTCTTTCTGCTTTCCTCAACAATACATAAAATCCAGTTAAAGTAAATATCAGTTGCAGCCTTTAGTGGCAAAGAGGGAGCAGAGATGAAGGAAACGGGAGGAGATAGGGAACTTGTTACTAAGCAGCTAATCTCAATCTTGCCTGATATCGGAACGGATTTCAGGTGTTGAATATATGTATGTGGGGGCTTGAGTTCTTTTAGGACTAACTCATGAGGCTTTTGCCTGGATCCCAGAAGCTCAGGCCTCTTTAGTGGAGAATGCTGACCACAATGAGAACTTCCCTATTTTCATGGTCTAGGACAGAGTGAGAAATTGTGATCCTGAAAGTGAGAAAACACTGAATGCTCATGTGGTCCACAGGTTGACCAATAATATACCATAAAACGTGGATCCAGCCCATGTTTTTAGAAGACCATGGATGCAGACTTAATATCTTTTAGTCTGAATTCCCTTATATGTTTAGCAGGGAAAATAATATCCTCCTGGAAGACTTATAGTGCAAATTAACATGATGTATGGTAAGCAACTAACACACTTTCAAGTACCTAAAATTGAGACTACCTTTTTCCTTAATCCTTACATGTTAAATGTTTAGCATTTAAGGAATAAGGTCATTTTAAAAGCAAAAAAGAAAAGGCTGCTATTTATCTCTTAAAACTGAATTAATGTGAATAATTGAGAAATTTAGAAAGGAGCAATATTCATGGGAAGTCTGCAGTGACCACAGTGCCATAATGTAGTATTAAAATTAATCAATTTCCACTTGTCTTTGGTGATACCACTTGATCAGACACCATATATTATCTCTGAAAAGTGTCTCCTGCTGCTGTTACACTGTCTGCTGGTTTTATTGCTTGCCCAGGAGAGATAATATTTCCTGTAGAAATGTGAATGAATTGGTTGGAAAAATGATTTGCTCGTAGCTGATTCTATAGGACAGGCTTACCTGAAAATCAAATGTTTTTGAATTGCTGGAGTCTAGCGAGGGAAAAAAAATTGTAATGTACCCATAACCTTAAAATGGAAACATTTGTCTTACTAAGGAACTTGCCAAATAACAATTATTAGAAACTTCCAAAAGGTGCATTGTGTTTAATGCTTCTTTTAGCAATTACAGCATCTGCTCACGTATGAGAATTCATTTATCCACTCACATTTAAACTGTATCTATTGAGTGTCTCTGGGATGTGCGTCACTATGTCTTCTTAGTTTTTTATGGTAATAATTGGAAGAACCTAAAGTGGAATATTGACAGTCCTAGCAAACCAATACAAATGGCAAAATAAATGATATGAAAAAATCTTTAAAAAATCCTTTACATTGTTTACCGGGTGTTAGCAGCCCTGAGTTTCACTGCTAACCCTCCCACTTAACTTGCTCTGGGACCTGCAAGTCACATAGATTTGATTAAAAACAATTTACTCACCTAAAATTATTAAGACTATGTTTTCCATTTATGTCATCTGCTGGCTCTAAGGATCAAATGGTATTGTGCTTTGAAAACTCATTGTAGACCATCAAGAACCATACGAAGATGAGAGATATTGACTTGGTAAATGTGGCTACTCTATGCTCAAGTCAGTAATTTTATGGAATAACAGTTTTCAGAAAAGCCAAGGACCTTCAGTTGGCTAATAAACAATAATTTTTATCTTTCAATTGAAATAAAAATGATACCCTAATTAATGATTTCTTTAATTTCAGTTTTCCCGGTCATGGACTGTTTATGTTTGGTCAGTGACAATATAGCTTCAGGAATGAGACCGTTTTACTCAAATGGAGTTCTCTTGTTCACATCAACCATCCCCATGTTCAAGCAAGATGCAACCTAAAAGTTACAGGCAGGACAGAGCTTATTTTATTTTTAAAAAAAAGAAATAAAAAGACTATTAAAGGAACCCCATTACAAAAAAAAGCTAACTTTAGTTTGGACTGCACTTCCTGGGCAAATATGAAACACAAATGACAGAAGCTGATTGTGTTTCATATTTGTGGTGCAAGAAGTTTTATGAAGTTCAAGGAGGAGAGAGAGAACTGAAGAGATTGCTGCAAGTGTTTGGTTAGTTGATTGTACTGATAAAGGACAGAGAGTACTGGGCAAACTAAAATGATACCTCAGTTGTAGATAAGGGAAAGTGACTCAGGGCAAAATGAACATGATTTCAGTGCTGAACCCCAGTCAGAGTGGGTAACCTGATCATTTTCTTTGTATGCATTTTTCTCTTAACCTTATATTTTCTCTTTTATTGCCCCTCTGGCACCTCTGGTCTTTATTTGAGAACTCTGCAGCTGATCTTCATGACTTCATTTTCCAATTCACGTGCAGCTATCACAAATTGAAAGACTAGTATTTAAACTAACTCACAGGGAAGAACATTTTTACTTTATAATTAAAATACAATGGGCTGTTGTTAATGAAATATACTCACTGAAAGAGAGATTTCATTCCTACAAGCAAGTCAGGTGGACCCAGAAAGTAACGTTTTACAAACTGGGTTAGCAAAACTATCTTGTTGCTACTAAAGGGTGTGTTTTTTTAAACTAAACATTACTGTCCCGAGAGATTAAGTGGCGTATTAGTGATTTGCAATTTACTTAATAAAGTCTATTAAATAGATAAAATCAGGGAATCAAGAAATCATTGAAGGCAGGAAGGTAGAAGTCTAATAGAAAGTAAATGTATTATTACAGGTATCAACAGGATAATTCTCAAAAGGATAAAGTTGACTGAGAAAAGCAAGTTATAAAATGATACATATAATGTGATTATATTTATGAAAATATGTAAAACTACACAAAATATTTTAAAATACCACATGTACATTTGTGGTTAAAATATAATAATATTCATGGAAATGATAACACAAATGTTAGGGTAGTTATTACTTCCAGGGAGAAAGGATTGAGAGTGAGTGGGGCTTTAGTTGTACCTAAACTTTTTTATACATGAATATTAATATTTACTGAGAATATTATTAAGATCAGAGGTAATAGTGACCCCTAACAATAAACTGTACAGTCTTAGAAAATTTGTGCACTTTAATAAGTTTTTAATTATGGTAAAATAAAATCACCAAGAAGCATGTAAAATCAAGTATTAAACATCTATAAAAAGCTATGGAATAGTTCATACACAAAAGTGTGATAAAATAGTTTGTGAAAAATACAGTACAATATCTTCATATTAGTGTTATAATGTAAAGTCTCCTATAACAAAGCTGGATGCTTTTCCCCAAACTTATTTTATATTATAAACTTTTGGTGATATTTAATTGACCTGGTCATCATAATTTCTGCCCTTGCCCGCATTCTAATTCTATGAGGAAGATATGAGAAATCTGTCACACAAATTAAACATCAACTTATATTGTCACCAAATAGAAGAAGAATTTACCCTCTCAGTAAGCAACTTATCCTATGGCAATAAGACAATATGCTATGTTTATTAGTCTAGACATCCTAGGAAAAGATATTTCCAACCAAGCACCAGATATTTTGACTTTCCAAAGGTAGAACTTTCTTGTGACTCCATTTTTAGAAATAAATAGGTATCAAAAGAAAATTTGCTTCTGGAAAAAGCCACAACATTGATTTTTAACCCAGTTAAGGGAAACAATGACAGAGAAGAGACTTTTCACATTTCTGATACATTCTGAATGTGATAATTTAAGCAACTAAATCGATATCGACACTTACCCCAGACACTTAACTTTTGTCTAAAATACTTTTCCATCACTACAATGCATTCTTATTTCTTTAAAAAAATCTGAAGCAAATATGGTAACTTATTTTCATGTGTTTCATAAATCTAGATGGTAGGCTCACGGGTGTCTTTTTCATTATTTTATGAATGTTTGGGATATTCAAAAATTAAATATAGAGTCTCTGTAATTTGTGGATATTGTGGTGCAGTTTGCAATATATATCCATTAGTATATAGGTTTGTCTGTTTGCAAAAAGGCAAAAGAAATATACCCAAATAGTCTCTTCTGTACTTTTGGGCATGCTATTTGCAAATCATATGCATTGCTATGAAGTGAAGTGACACAATATTGCAGAAATGGTAAGAGCATGAGACTTGGAATCTGACAGACCTAGTATTTGTTTCTCTCTTTTTTTTTTTTAACTTTTTATTTTATTTCAGAGTATAGCTGATTAACAATGTTGTGATATTTTCCGGTGTATGGCAAAGAGATTTAGTCATACATATACATGTATCTATTCTTTCTCAAATTCTTTTCCCATTTAGGTTGTTACACATTATTGAGCAGAGTTCCCTGTGCTATGCAGTAGTTCCTTGTTGGTTATCCATTTTAAGTATAGCAGTGTATACATGTCTATCCCAAACTCCCTAAATATCCCTTCCCCCAGCCCTTCCCCTCTGGTAACCATAAATTCTTTCTGAGTCTGTGAGTCTGTTTGTTTTGAAAGTAAGTTCACTTGTATCATTTCTTTTTAGATTCTGCTTCTTTCTCTGACAGACCTAGTATTGAGTTTCAACTCCAATATTTAATAGCTTGGGACAATAGTTTTAACTTCAAGCCTCAGTAAAATGGAAATAAAGTGACCTACCACATGGGGAAGTTGTAAGAACTAAATATGGTCACATAGGTCAAATGTTCAGCAAAGTGTTACAGAGTAAACAGTAAGTTGGAGACATCAATGGGTCTATCAATGCCATTATGGAATTTTTTACTTGCTTTTATACATTTTTGGAAGGATACTCAGTTTTTAAAATAAGTTATTGGTGTGTTTTTTTGTTTTTATTTTTGGTAAAATGTCAATATGGGAAATTGATGATAGTTGGTCAGTCTTGAGCCCTTTTCAAAAGATGGTCCCTGACCTGCTTGTTTCTGTGATGACACTTCTTGCTTCATATCTACTTCTGCATGGTCAAAATAATTGTTTCCAGATTTTTCAGAGAAGATGCAGCATTATCCAGAGTGTGTAGAAGAATGGCATTATAAAAAGAGTTTCTCAATAATTTTTATCAGCTATTATGTAGTGTTTCCATTAAAGAGTGTCTCTGAGGATGGTTAGAATTTTGTAACTATAAATCTTGATAACTGTAGCCTTCAAGCTTGAGGAAATGATTAACATCTTTATTTTAGAATGATTCTAAAGAAGTTAAGTGATTTGATCAACGTCACAAAATGAGTTACAGGTGGACCTAGCTTTAGATCTTAGGTCTCTTGGCTCTTGGTTTGTTTTTTTTAAAAATTAATTTTACTGTTAAAAAATAAGTATTTATAAAAGTGGAATTGTATATGGAAAAAGTGAATTGTGGACCACTATAACACCCTTTATGAGAAATGTATACTTTAAGGAAATAACAGGATGATGAGGTGATAGCATTGACTCCAGGCTTTTGTGTTATTTTGTAGTTAGACTGAAGAAATGGGATATGGAGAAATTAATATCGGTGGGAACATAAAAAAACCAAAACAATAGTGATATTATAGAACATATTTTCTCTATGGTTTCATTTTATTCTTAATGATGGGTCCTTATGAAGATTTTCCCCAAATATACTGTTCTTTAGGAAATCATTTAATATATTTATTACATATTTCATGTATCACATAAATGTTACATGTAAATATATAATATGGGTACTGCAATAAAAATATATTACACAATTATATTTGCATATTACACATATTAATATGTATTTAAAATGGTCAAAAATTGCATTTGCTCAATTACGTCTTTTGTTATTGGCAGAAGAATTTGAAACAGTAGGTGAATAAGTAAGAAGCAAAGTGTATTGCTTATTTGGATGAATCAGATGATTTGTTTTCTGAAACTAAAATTGACTCAAAACAGAGCTCACCTATTAAAATGTAGTGCTCATTTATAATTTAGAAAAAACTTCAACTACTAGATTAATAATGTAATCTTTGTAGTTTAAATACCATTTTTTGACTGTGTATGAATCCAGAATATACTAGTTTCAAGTTAGATAAAAGATGTAATCCCACATTCAATTCAACGGAGAGAAGAATGTAATCATAAAGAAAAAATAGAACTTTAGGACATAACTTTGGTCTACAAACAAGATCTAGAGGAGGAGAAAGGCTGAGTTTGGCATTGTAGAGGCACTGAATTTTGAGTTTATCCTGGTATGTTTAGATTGTCAACTGACTGATTTGATTAGTTAGATTACATAGTAGCTTATTAAAATGGCCAGAACTTTTTTTTAAATAAATTTATTTGTTTATGGCTGCATTGGATCTTTGTTGCTGCACATGGGTTTTCTCTAGTTGCGGCGAGTGGGGGCTACTCTTCATTGTGGTACGTGGGCTTCTCATCACAGTGGCTTTTCTTGTTGCAGAGCACGGGCTCTAGGCGCACAGGCTCAGTAGTTGTAGCTTGCCAGCTCTAGATCTCAGGCTCAGTAGTTGTGGTGCACGGGCTTACTTGCTCTGCAGCATGTGGGATCTTCCCAGACCAGGGCTCGAACCCATGTCCCCTGCATTGGCACACAGATTCGTAACCACTACGCCACCAGGGAAGTCCAAAATGGCCAGGACTTTGAATTAGGCTTTGCACTTTCTTGTTTCAGAAGTGAACTCTTTTTTAGCCAGTATCCAAGTTTAAACCACAGAAGAAAATATCATGGGCCTCTACAGGACTGATTGCCTAGCATTTCTGCAACTTCCCACCTCCCTCTACACCTCCCCATCCAAGGTGTGCTCTTCAGAGCTGCTGTATTCTAACTTGTTCCAAAGATAATTGGTTCAGGGTTAGACATCTGAGATAAGCTGTCTTCCTGCAGAAGGTAGCCCCACACTCATCCAGAGACTGAAGCTGTAATTTGTATTTCATTGCAGTGGGCTTCAGTAACTTGTACTCAAAAGAATTCTCATGAATATAGCTTAAATAGTATTATGCTTGTAACCAAACACTTTCTCTTTTTTATCCATTCATGTATTGCAGATGGAAGAGATAAGTGAGTTCATCAAAATCTTACTCATAGTGTTGTCCTAGAAGAATAGAACTATAGGCCACTGGAAAGGGTTTTATTGTCAGGAATGACATGTGTTGGTGGGAATGACGGTAGGAATCTTGGTCAGTTTGGCTCAGACACATGCTTGTGAAGCCAACCACCATACTGTGGTCCCAGAACTTTCAAAACTTATTTGCTGGTGTATGCTAATCTCCATGTTAAATAGATTAAGCAGAAGAGTTGGAATTCTACTGCTGTCACTCTGTTGACCTGGAAATAAGGTGTGATGTGACAAATTTAGTATAAACTATTTCCCACAGGATTGACTCAGAGGAACAGATGGCTTTGAGAAAGAACTGTCATCCAACCAGTATATTCGCAGTTTAGAAGATTGGCAAAGAGCTGTTAAACAAAGAGGTACATTCTGTTAACAAAGGCCTCTTTCTGTCTTTCAGACACTTAAAGTTGATGCATGTATGTCTGATATTTCTAGTAAATACCTGTTCTTTGTTTTTCTGAGTATAAATGAAATTTTTTTCATGGGAACGTTTGCTCAATTTGTTTCCTTGAAAGTAAGGTAATTCTTCGCGTTTTAATTCTAGAAATGGACAGAAGCAATGTAAATGTTGGGTGAACAGGAGCTTTGCTTGATTCAGGAACTGAAGTTTTCATTTGGGCAATACTTCCTGTGCTACAGTAGTTGTAGTCTCATTATAAAATGGACCACAGATGTGGTGAGGTCTAGTGATATGCATATACCAAGATAGAACACACACGACCTAAGATTTTTCCTTTGTGATACTTTTCCTCAGAACTTCATCCTCTTTAGACTTTGATTTCTGCTTCTGTTAGATGGGGAACAAAGTCATTCTCCCTTAAAAGACAGTTTTCTGGATTAGCAAATCTGTTGGTAAAGTGTTTCTTCCATCTTTGGGATAAAGTGTTGATAATGACAAAATGCTATTAATCCTTGGTTAGGGTGAGTTCATTAACTCCCTTATGTATATATGCATAAACTGATTAGTTCAAAGAAAAATATGTCTATGGATGCTCCTTTTTGCTCAGAAAAAGGGTTTTCTTACTGCTAACAATTTGTTTGCAGTATAATTTAGGTGCGGTATCTGGGGAAGAAATGTTTTGTGTCTATGGTACCTAAAGCATCTGCCAAACATATGATCATTGCCACTAAGATTTTAGAAATAAAACACCAAACTGAAAACAGCAATAGTAATCTAATAGTAATAGTAATAATTTAATAGTAATACAGTTCAAAACATGTCAATGTATTCCTAGGGAAATGCACAGAATGAAGTAAATAGGGGCAGCTCTTCCCTTTTGCTCTCTCATTTGAATTTTCCTTCTAATGGCTTTAACTTTGACATTCTTTTGAAGAGACATTTTGATGAGACTTTATAGAGTGGCGGAGATGAACTGAGGCTCTGGGTCAGACAGACCCGTGAACATTAGATGAGTCAGTTAGCCTCCTTGCCTCTGTTTCCAAACCTGTGAAATGTTGATTAAAATACCTACCTTGCAGTGGTTTTATAAAGACAAAATGATCATAATGTTTGTGAAGCATTAATACAGTGATGGGATATAGAAAGTGCTAAGGAAAAGGTAGCTCTGATGATTATGATGGAAATAATAGTCAATGTGATGACAGAAGAAAATATTCTCATTATTTTTCTGAAGAAATGAGGAAGCCAGCTTAGAATACTCCCACACCTACTTGTTTGCAAAAAGAAATCTAACCTCTTGGTCTTAATTTTTACTTATCCATCTGATGTGAGGAAGTTATTTTACATCGTAAGACTTTCTATGGGGTTCAGTGCATGTAGTCCTGAAATTCAATGTGTAAAAAAATCCTCGATCACATAAATTTCACATGAATAACTCTGAATTGCAAATAACAGAATTTGGCAGGATATGAGAGCTATGACTGACAGAAAGGGCATCTGTTTTTTATTTTTTCCAGATCTTGCCTCCCATTCCTGAAGCCAAGGGGGTCAAACACTCCCTGTCCACTGCCTGGCCCCTGGCTTAGCTAAACGGATGCTCAAATCTGGGACCTCAATCAGGAGCAAGAGACATAAGGAAGAGATTCTTTAGTTTTTAGTTGCACCATATGAGGTGTCCAGTGGCAGAAATATCCATCAGGGACAGGATTGAGCAGTGACAGTATCCATGGTGCAGGACAAGAAGACCAACAAAGGAGGCAGCAGCTGAATCTCCTTACTCTGCCCATGGCTTTTACCTGCAGTATCTGGTTCCTGCCAAATTTCTAGGCCTGGTTCTCCAGTCTCCCTACAGATACTGAGAGCTGCATAGTATACTCGATATATTATATATTATATACTGACAGGGTCAGTTTCTCTTATTTGCATGCAACATTTTTATTTATTTTATTTTATTTTTGCATGCAACATATTTTTAAATAAACTCAATATAATTCATACATTTAAATAAGTGGTATTTTTTTAAGACAGTGTATTTAAGAAACACTTCTCAATTAGCTTTTTGAGTCTCATGAGGACATCTGCTCTATTACTTTGTGGTCAGAATTGGCTCTGAATTATTTTGGCCAAATTCAATTTGAAAAAAAGCTAACTAAGGACACTGAATAGAAAGAACATACCACTGGCTCAGATAGGAGTTCCAAATAAGGAATTTTGAAACTGTTTTGGTACTGGCTTCAATGTTGAAATAAGTATAGGGCTTTTACTGGTGCCTAGTTTTGAAGGTGACATTTGGTTTGGATGTTTTAATTTGCACACACACACACACACACAAACACACACACACACACACACACACACACACACACAAGGTGTTTTCCTTCTAAACCAAGAAGAGCATAAAATATTCCTTGATTGGACTCTTATATGAACTTTCTTGTTCATACCATAAGTGATAGAATCAAACATAATGTGATAGAATCAAACATAATGTGTTTCCTGAAACATAGCTAGAATGTTTTGGGAAAAAGCAATGGTTGTGTTCATATCGAGTTTATATCCCTTTACTTTGGTTACTACAGTTTTTTTTTGTCTTAATGAGAACTTAAGATTATTTTTAAACTTTTCAGTGTCTGGCCCATCTTAAACATTCAAGTTGTAAGTTCTCTTTTCAAAACCATCATGTAGCCACTTTAACTTATAACAATAATAAAAACTTGTAGCTGTAATGACCAAATAGTTTCTTTTGAAAAGTATAAACTGTCATTACTGTGTGAAGATATATTTCCAAGTTATAAGTTCATATATTACTTCATAAAAAGTAATATATACACTTTCTCTCTTACCAAGTTGTTCTTACCACAGAAATTTTCCAGGTTGTTGAGGTTGTCTTGAACTGGAATATATGAGACTACTACAGAGATGGAGCCTGTGTTTATTTCATTACACTCATGCTTTGTTGTATATCTAATCTTGGTGGATGGAATTGTTGACTCTGGTTCTTCTCTTCTTTCCACATCTACACACTTTGCCACGGAACTTTAATGTTCCCCGTCCCCACTTCAAGGTGGCCAGTGTACTTTCAGCCTATGGGATGTTAGCAGGTAGGGGCTTGACATGTGCTTGCTTGCTCTCTTGAACTTCTGCCACCACCAAGAGAAGAGCTTGCCAGGCTCTCCTGCTATCCCAAGAAGAAGATGATAGATACATGAAGCAGAGCTCCCATAGCTGACCTGCAAATTCGGAGTGATAAATACATGTTTATTGTTTCATTTCACTGGTCTTTTGAGGTTGGTGGTTACACAGAATCATGTGGCAATAGCTAACAATTTCCCATGGGTTTGAGAAGCTTGCAGGAAAGGGTTAAATTAAAAGCTAATGAAATTGGAAAAGTAATCTCTAAAGAACTTTTAGTTTTGAAATCTATGAATTTTATGACTAAGTTAAAGTTTATCTTATATATCTGATATTCCAGGTGCTTATAATACTGAACATATGGATAGATCATTGATTTTTTATTCTATATATCCCAGGATAAAATGAAAATGTGGAAATAACTAGAATATGGGTGATAGAATTGCATGGGCTACAATAATCTAAGAAATTATTTACTTGAATATTCACACTTTTCAAAAATTATGCTAAGTTACCAGGAAGTGCAGGGGCATAGAGAAATCCAAAGTGATCGTTACATTATTACTTTCAATGCAGAAAACAATTCAGAGGGTTATCTAATGTCCTCAATTTATGCTTCAAGATAAAATAAAAATTCTAATTTTAAGCTTATTTATTATTTTTTGTTGTTTGTTGCTATTACATCAATTTATTGATCTAATATTCAACTTCTTTAATATTTTCTATTTTTAGAGAAAGCAGCTTATAAGATTCTTTAAGTAAGGGATCAGCTCTTACAAAATGGCCTATAAAAAACCCATTTTGATAGCATTCACATTTTCCCCTTTTACAGTGAGTAAAAACAGCTTTAAACATGTTTACTATTTTAACCTATACCTCTGTTATTAAATTTTAGTCATATTTACTTAGTAAATAAGTTAATTATTCTTTGGTTATTATAACTTCATTAAAAAGTAGAACTAAGCAGACTTGCTAGAATGTAGGCTGAATGAGGGCAGAGGTTTTGTTCACTGATCTATTATTACCCCACACACCTAGGACACTATGGACACAAAGTAGGTGCTCAATGAATATTTGTTGAAAAAAATATAATGGGTCTTTCTTGGACTCACAGACAGTTTTGTTTCTGAATTCATCCTTTGGAGGGCATTATAAAGCGGTGCTCTGCACTACTTGATGTTTACTGGGACAAAGCACTAGGTTTTACTGATTAGATGACTAAGAATAGCTGAGCAAAAGCCTATTTTCTGCCAGGTTTCTGGATGCTGCACAGATGACAGTGTACTGGAGAGTCACTGTCATCTTTTCTTTGAACTTCTAATCCTTTACAGCTCAACAGGTAGGTCCCTTTTAGTGAATGGGGCTATCAACTATTCAGTAGGTTGGTGACACGCTATCACCTAATATGCTCATTTCCTTTTCCATTGTCCTCTTCAAAATCATAGATAATTTGCTAGAGAGGAGCTTAACTCTTTCCCCAGCGTCTGACTCTATTTCAGAAGAAAAGTGAGTCACTTTGTGGGGGGAATGTGATGGTCGGCAACTGCCTACCATGGTCCATTGAAGGTTCTTTGTACTCTCGTCGGGTCTCTATTCTAACTGCCTCCACATTATGCATTTTCATCTGCCTACTTAAATCTTGCACAGACGGCAAAGCCTAGTTCAAGTCCCATTTATACTCTTAAGGTTTCCCAGGCTAGTTTAGCTCTCATTAAAAATAATAACAACAGTAATAGTAGTAAATATTGATTATTTATTATGTACTAGACACTATGCTAAGTACTTTAAGTAAAAAGACTCACATAATCCTCACAACTCATGAAACTGAGTCATCATCAGGTAACCTGCCTGGACTCCTACAGAACTATTGGTTGAAGATTGGCATGGGAACCTAGTATGTCTACACGGGGCTATATGGTAATAACTGGTCACCTTTTCCTTTAGCCCAGTGCTGTCCAATAGAACTTTCTATGATGATGGAAATGTTCTATATCTGTGCCAATACAGTGGTCCCTAGCCACATGTACCTTTTGTACACTAAAAATGTGACAAGTACAACCAAGGGACTGAATTTTAAATTTTATTTATTTTAATTAATTTAAATTTAAATAGTTACAGTGACTGTGACTACTGTTTTAGACAACCACAGCTCTAAATACTTATTATTACTGTCTTTTATATAAAGTTAGAGTGCATACTTTTTCTGGATATTGTGCTAGAGTTGAGGATACAAAGATAAAATCAATGCCCCTTTTTCTCCCCAAATAGATTGTAAGTTTTTTTTTCTTTTTTTTTCTTTAGACATTCTTCCTTTAGACATATGTTTTAAGTACATAATGTAGCTTTTATCAAAGTGCAGTGGAGGGATCTCCTCTATCATAGAGATTAGAACTGTTTGTTGAGTCAGGATCTTCATAAAAGAGGGAGATCAGATGAGTTTTGGGCACACTGGAGTCTGAGAACAGCTTGGACACAGTGACTAGGTGAGTACTGAGAAGGACTGTATTCACCAAGATTTGTTGACTCAGTTATTAAGTATAGGAGACTCCTGCCCAAACTGGAAAAACTGGCAGCTTTGTGCACATGGCAGGATTAGTAGAGGGAAGAAAATGTCAGATAAATATGCTATATATCTTCCAAATGTATATAATTATATAGTTATTTATCTGTTTACTCATTCAACGAATATTGTTGGGCACCTACAATGTACTAGGCATTCTTTTAGTTGCTGGGGATAGGATACTCCAGTGACCAGAGTGCCTGGGCTCATGGAGCTTACATCGTGTTGTGAGGCAGGGTGTAGGGATGGTTGTTCAGAGAATGAACAAATAAGCAAGTAAATATATAGTTTGTCTGATGATAATTGCTGTAGAAGAAAATACTGAATAGTAAAGGGATAAGAAGTACTGGGGATGGATGGGGGTTTGGGCAGGTTGGTTCTATATTACATAGGGTAGCCAGACAAGGCCTCACTGTTAACAAGGTCCTGAAGAAGGTAAGGGAGTGTGCCATGCAGATGTGGGGCACAGAACAGGAGAGTTCTAGGCAAGGGAGGGACAAACGCAAAAGTCTTGAGATGGGAGTGTAGTCGATATGTTGGGGGACCAGAAGGAGCCCAATGTGGAGTGGGATTGTGAAGTGGGCTGGGGCAGGAAGGGCAATGGAAGCCAAGTAAGAGAAATTGGAGAGGCCTTAAGGGGCCATATTTTGTAAGGACTTTGGTATTTACCCTGAGTGGATTTGAACGGAAAAGGGGCATGATCTAAGAGTGTGTTGAGCATCAGTGAAATATCTATTCAAAATGAACGAATATAGTTTTCTAAATTAGATTCATCAACTACTTATGTTCTTTGTAGACATTATCTTGTACACTTATTTGAGTGTTTAATTTTGGTCTTAGGGAAATGTGAATAGCTATTGCAGTGGTTGATGGGTGAAGTATCAAAGGGGCAGAAAGCTTGTGCTATGGATAAGAGAGAGGGAAAACTAAATTGAAGGCCTCAGAAGAGGATGTTCTCCAGGGGATTGCTCTCTACATGGCACAGGGTCTCCCCCTCTAAGTGCCATTCCCTTGGGCACAGAGTTCTTTCTCTTAAGGAGTTTGTTCAGATTTAACAAATATTTATTTAGTATTCAATATTTTCCAGGCCTTGTTCTAAGGGTTTCACAAATATTAACTAATGAATCCTTTTGACAACCATTTGAAGTAGGTTCTATTATTCCAATTTTACAGATGGCGAGCTGAGGCACCGTTTTTTGGTGGGTGGGCTTGACGAAGTATGTGGGACAATGGTCAACAGAGGTAAAACTGTTTCTTGAATAGGAGGCTGAACAAGATGGGCTTTATGGTTCTACAATCTCATATTTTCTGTGGTAAGAAATATGGCAGAATTATATGATATATTTTCTGGGTGAATTGAGAGCTAAATGATTGGATAAAACAGTGCAGCTAGTATATAAAACATGCTTGAAATCCTGACTGGAAAAATTATTTTGAGCCAGAACTGAAACTCTTGTTCTCCTAAAGACCCGTTGTTATTACTACTAATGGTTATCTTTTGACCAATGAATTACGTGACAATTCAACTGTTTTGCCAACTCTCTCATTACTTGGTCCTGCTTGCACACCTGTCAAAATCCATGCTCCAAACATAGGATAATTATAAGATTCAAGTGCTACTCTCTGTCCAAACTCTTTAAGGCACTAAACTAAGAGCTTTGAAAATGCCACCACCTTCTGTGAAGAAAATGTTTCCTAATTGGGATCTGACTTTTTCGAACAGAATAATTTAAAAAGAGAAGCCACTAAAAGGAAATAATAAAGGTCATGACTAAGGGTCATAACAAAAAGGAAATAATAAAGGTCATGACTAAGGGTCATAGTAAAAATCTCTTAAGAAAATAAGATCTCTGAATGTATACAGTGCTGAATTTTGTGCCCCAAACAACAAAGGCCTTGGTGAATTCATGCTCTGGGGACATAAAGGAAGCTGGTCTAACATAAAGAAGAAAACTGAAATGCACTACTTTATTGAATTCCTGTGTGTGTGAGTATGTGTGAGGAAGGCTATAGTAGATCTCAGTGGGCCAGGATGAGAGGAAAGGACTTCAATAACTTAAGTTTTATCGATAAAATTAAATTTATGACATAATGACTATTTCCTGTTTCTGGCCTGTGGTTGGCAGCTACTGAAATGGTGATACTTAACATTGTCTGGTTTTGTTTTTTTTTTACTCTTTTTACTTCTTTTTTCAGTATGTTTCCTTTCCGTAGTTAAAATGACCATGGCCTTGTTGCTGAAAGTGGGTGATGTATTGAGATCTTTCGTGGAGGCTGCTAATTGTCCCCTGATATCTAATTCTCCTCTTTTTCCTTTCATCAATTAAAATTTCCAAGATTTAGCTGATCATATGTTTGCCCTGCTGGCGTCTACTCTTCTGGCCTACTTTGATGGGACGTTGATGTGTAGCTTGATGTGACTCTGATGTGTAGCTTGATGTGACCATGTGACTGTTCGATGTTTTTTAGAGGAAGTGATGTGTGCTACTTTGAGGTCATGCCCTTAAGAGGAAACTGCTTTCCCTCTACTACCCTCCCTTCCTTTCTTCAGATGGAAATATAAATGTGGGAGTGGCGAGCCTGCTTCAGCTTCAAACATGTGGGAGGGACAACACAGTAGATATATCAGCCAGAGTTCAGGCCGGGAAACAGAAACCACTCCAGGTATCCAAGCAGAGAAGGACTTAGCACTGTGAATTAAGTGCTTACAAAATAATCAGAAGGGTTGGAGGAGTGGAAGTCAGAGAACCACCACAGGACAGTTGGTTTTAAGTTCACGTCATTGTCCCGAGAGGCAGAGGTCTGGCAGCTGCTGTTGTTGCTGTCCCCTCTGCCATCACCTTGGCTGCCCATGCTACTAAAGAGTAGTGTTTAGAATATGACTTCTGCAGGTACTCACATCTCTTGGAAATTGTTTGCGAGCCACCACCGTATCCACCGTTGTAAGGTAACCTCTTGTCCGACTTCCACTTTCCAAATCTCTCATGAGTGCATCTCACTGGCACAAGTAATGTTACCTCTGGAACCCTAGCTGCTAGGGAGCCTGGAAAGTGTGGTCACCTGCCTCTGGCCATTGTGATAAGGAGGTGAGAATGTACTGCAGATGTCAAAACCAAATCTAAAGCACCAAGAGTCAACGGCAACAAAACAGAAGGAGTCTTGGACCCAGAACCTGTGGAGTACCCAGCTGATCCTGGACCATACACCAGGAGTTTAAATGAGAGAGAAATATACTGTTGCTCTTTTTAGTCCATCATTAGTTTGGGTTTTCTGTCACTTGTAACTTAATCTAACCTTAAGGAATTCAAATTTTCTCAACAGAAATGGAATGCTCCAAATAATGTGGTGTTGGATTAGTGTAAATTGCCAGGTAACAAGAACTCATTGCAGTTTGGAAATCTGGTGATCTCAATTATGTCATCAAAAACATTTGGGAACACCACCCCCAAAGGTCTCTTGGAAGGCAGTCCATCTGCCTGCTTTTCTCAAAGCCTTGGGGAAAATAAGAATTCAAACTTTTGTTGTTGTTATTGTTGCTTTCCACAGGTTTTAGAAGTGAGAACTTTACTCAGGATAGAATTGGCTAGGGGCAAGCTGAGATAGAGGCAATATTGCTCTGATAAGCTCAACCATCTCTGCCTCTAACTGGGATGCAAACTGAGAGTTTAAGGCCTTGCAGGTTAAAACAGCCGACTACTTCTCTTACCCAAAACAAGACAGCAACTTTAGCAGGATATAAAGCAATTTCCAAGCCAACTATGACAGCAAAGCCAGTTTTGATAGTTGCAAAGGACCAGTGATGGCTCTGTACTTATAATTTTCCCCTTTTCCTAATGGGAAATTCTATTTCTACTTCACCATTGGATGCAGTGAGGGGAAAATAATTTGTATTTTATTTTGTAGCTTCTCAGACCGTGACTTATCATATCCAGACTTAATGTATCATATCACCCAGACACGCTGGACTTTGAGCTGGATGCTGGAATTGGATGGGACTTTGGCACTGGGTTCCTTCAGGAGAGGCAGAGTTTGTTCCACATGTAAGAGGAAAGAATCTATAGGTGGCTAAAGAGGCAGTGTGTCAGAGCCTGCTGGTTGCCCCATAGTATCTCTTCCTTCTTCCATGGTGCCACACCTCTAGTTTTTGGCTCAGCACGACCCAACATTGAGTGCATTTCCCAGTTTACCTTGATGCTTTATGGCTTTCTAACTAAGTCTGGTCAATAGTACTTAAGCAGAAATGTAATGAAACTCCTTAAAGACAATGCGTACATGCCCTTTGCCTCTTCTCCATCCCTTCCTCTAGCTTGTTCCCTACATGTTGAAAATTACCGTATTGGACCATGAGAACTCATTTTTTTCCTCATTGATTGCCTTTTAAAAAAATTGTTTTCTAAAGAATCTGAGAATTGAAAAAACAGCATGTAAAGCTTCAATGATTAGCTTATTGACAACATCGTACAAGATAAACTCTTGCCAAACTCAGAGAGATAGGCACAATTTAGGATTTTCTTTTGAATTCAGAATAGGAGAAACATTTCTTCATGTTGTTCTTCTGTTAGCTTTCATTTTGGTTGATACAAGAATCTTAGTTTTATGTATTATGGAAATGATCATACATTTTCACTCAGACACACAACTAGTATTTCATACCTGCTTTGTAAGACATGACTTTTATTCCCTTAGAAGGTAGCAAAATAAATATAGAGGAAGGATTTACTTATAATACAAAATACCTCATTCAATTTTTCAATTAAGAAAGAAAGAACTGAACGTAACTATCTCAACCCCAGCTTATATTCTTTGTTTTTTCTCTGGTTTCTCTTTTGCCTTAAGCAATGAAAAGGATTAATTCTGCAGTAGTAATTCAAATAGAATTACTTGCTAAAAATCCTCTGCCAAGATCAGTGAAAGGGGATTAATTTTAAGCTGCCCTCATCAGAATATTTTTAAGTAAAGTGAATCAAGAAACAACTATTAACACTATAGGCATATCCATTTTGATATCATTTGTAATATCTATTTTCTCTTAAAATTAGTTATAAACAATTATCTTTCACCTTTTTTGGCCAAAAGGTTTTGAATGGCAAAATATACCACTGAAGATACTAAGTTCCTCAGTTTGTATGATAGTATTCTATATCACTATATGGAATATATTCTTTTTGGGTAAAACCAATGTATGATTATTTCTCAAATCCTCTCATATTTCCATATTTTTTCATTTTGGGGAGAGACTAGGTCTCTGCCTAATGGTTATGATTTAATTCCTTTCATTTCAGTGCCGACAAAAGTAGCCTAAATCCTCTTTTCAGATTTTGAAGTGGCACTGTGGGCGTATAAACCTTATTTTTGGGAATTAAGTATATTCTATCCAAAGAGGAAACCAGAATAGATGGAAAATAAAGACCCTTGGAACAGAGAATCAGCACAGAGATATCTTCAGCATATTTCTGGATTTCCAGAATTTCCAAAGCAAACTCAAAATATCAGGATAATATGATAAAGAAACTACTGTTTCTTCTCTTATTCTTTAGGGATTATATCTTGATAGCTCTGGCTTTGATTTAACATCTCTTTTCCAAATTCATTGCCTCTCATACCACAACTGACCCAGGACTGGCATTTTTTTATTGTTTACGCTGAAGCTGAAATAGTTCTCATGAATCTATGCCTCTCCGTGGAATCAGATAACTTATTAGGCTCTATGTATGTTTTGGGTTGCAGGGGCAAGAAAGTAGGGCTGTTCTGAGGAAGACTTGTGGTATATTCAGGAAGGCAAATGTCTAGTGTTGGGAGAAAGGAATACAGAATTCAGAGTCTGGAAGGTCAGAAGCAGTCATCAAGTTCAACACTGCAAATATAAGGAGAGGTCTTGGTCTCTAGCAGATGCTGCATACTTTTTACCCTGCTTTATATTATTTCTGGGTGTACCCTAAAAGGACTTTAGAGACTGAAGGCAAATCCTCTTTGGCTAAGACTAGAGTAGAATATGCATTAACACAGAGTTCTTCAGGGTAAGCCCTGGCAGCTGATAAAACCAAAAGGGGAAAGGAGAATATTTGGGGTGGAGCAATTTATCCTTAGAATTCCTATCTCTTCGCAAATAACATATACTAAGTGATTTACCTCATTAATCCTAGAATGAATAATATTCTTTCATACTTTTAGAATTTCCATTTCCCTGTTATGCATTTTAATCATTTTCTATTCATAAGCATAAACATATGAGGCAGAGAGTATGAAAGAAAAATTGTTTCTACTGTATGGACATGATATATCTTTCTTAGACTCTGGCTTTTCACCACCAGCTGAACATTTCTTAAGATAATGATGGAAATGGTATTCTCTCTCTTAGAGCACCTAGTGTCATGCATTTACTTTGTTTTATAGCTATTTATAAACTGTTCACCAGAAGCCAAAAAATTTTTGAAAAAACAGACTCCTGTTCCTTACTTTGGTAGTAGTTAAAGTGGAATAAATACTTTGGGGGAAGTCTTTATATTAAAATAAAATACTGTAGCTTGTCATAATGATCTCAAGTACCTCAAGATTAACTAGTTAGATTTTTAAAATACAATTGAAATTTGATGCACATCTAAATAAAGTAGCATTATACCTCACTCAAACTTCTGCTCTTATAGATTAAAAAGAAAATTATGAACTTCAAGGCAATTTAGTTTCAAAACTTGTGATTTATTTGTATCACCTGAGTAATAACAATAAAAAAACTGAACTAGGTGCTGTGCCTTCACATTTTTGAAAAAAGTAAGCATACCCACATATAATACCAGCACCCCAATAAATAGATTTCCAACTAGGACTCTTCCTCTCCACTATATTAAAGATGTAGGATTTTAAAAACTCATTCTTCCCTCTAAAGGAGAAACCACTAGGTAAATGTTGCCACAGCTAGTAAAATGCGACTATCTAGCAGAATCACTGGTCAGTTGGCGTTTACTGAGATCTCACTGCGCTTGGAATCCAAAAAAATCCTCATGATCTTTTCCTTAAATCAATTCAGGAGCAGGATATAAAGCAAAATCTTAAAATATTCCTAATGCAATAAATATTTTCCAGATGTTTTTAAAACTGAAATATTGATTTCATATTAAACCAAACAGCAGAGGGGGTGAAGTTAATCAAGGAAGGTGAGGAAGCTGAGTTTTGGACCAGGTTTAGAAAAATAGAAATATTTTCCATTTATGAGCTCTATTTTTGTTTATAGATGGAAGATCTTACTTGAAAGATCTTCTTAAAAATGTGATTTGAGGAAGTAATTTTGTACATACCAGTGTTTCCTTATCTGTTCTATATTTTATTAAATATAAGAAGCTCTGTTTTGTCTTTCCCTTTAAACTCTGAGCTACTTGAAAACAGGGATAATGCCTGGAGCCCCAGCATCCGGCACAATGCCAAGTGGAAACTGAAAGCTCCACAAATGTTTATGAGATTGATAGTTGAGTCAATTCAGTTGTACCATTATGGTACAAGATAAACTGTTTATGTGTGGGGTGTGTGTGTGCACGTGTGTGTGTTTGGGGCACCTTTACAACAAGTGGGTACTGCTTGATGTAGGGTTAGAGAATAAAATCCTAGTCATATAAAAGACACCGGGAATTAAAGGAAACTTGACTCAAGCCCTAATTTCTGATTCCCTTCACACATTTCCCAAGTCATTATTCAGCACTGATGGTGCAGTGGCAACAAGAAAACCTGAGGAGTATCCATACCTAAATTATCACTGGAGAAAGACTTGACCTGTATCGTGCAAGATCCTTGGGAGCAGAAGACTGGCCAGTGCAGACGGCGAGGCACAGGTGCTCTCTGCTTGGCACTGGCAGTAGCCCATTTCCGACAGGCTGCTGCACTGGGCACGATCTGAGGCTCCCAGGTGGTCTTCAAGGACAGCCTGCACTGCAGCCAACTTGTTCTGCTGAGGTCAGGGAGAGGGCTTGGGCACACAACCAGGGATCCACAGAAGGTAGAAGTGAATTATTAGAGGGCAAGAGTTAGCATTTGGGAATATGATTCCTGACTAGTGATAAAGGAATGATTAATTCTCTCAGGAGAGTTGTGCTGTATTTAATTCTACTTTAAGGTCAGTGGGTACTTTGAATGAATATTGAAGAGAGAAGATTTTATTACTAACACCTTAATATAATGTTTACTTAAAAATTTGGCATATGACTGAATCTCTGCCCCTAGGGGTATACAATTTCTGTGGCATCTCATCACCTACATTTTCTTTGAAGTCCTAATAACAGCTGCCCAGACACAAATTGAGACAGTCATCATGATGGGGACCTCCTGAATCTCTGCTTATGCTGGGCTCTGCAACTTCAGGCTCTTGCAAGACTGTGGGAATTATTAAACTTCGGCCAGACATTCCATCCTAGCCTGGTACAGAAAGACCTTTACTCCAAAGTCCCAATAAGAAAGATGAGGTCAGGTCATTACCTCCATGCCTACTTCACTTTATATCCTTTAATGCCTCCTAATATGCAAGATCACCTTAATGACATATTCTGCTTTTCAATCATCTTCAAAATCTGGGAATTGTCCTCTCTTCTTCACTCCAACACACACACACACACAAACACACACACACACGCACACACCCCTCGCCAACTGCTTAAACTTCGTTGCTTATAATTTCTGCTTCATGTAACACAAACTCTACATCTTTAAGCTCTTCAAACAATGGTTCCTCTTCTATACTTCAAATGATGATGATATTCATATTTTCCACACTTTACTATGTCTGAAATAGGATATGTATTAAATCCATGCTGTTTTACAGTTATGATTTGTAATTTTAAAAATTCTTTCTAGGACATAAATTAATGGGTGTCTTAGCCCTGAGAACATCATAGATTAGGTGAAATATGGTAATTCTTCTGAAGAGAATCCACATATCACCTTTTCTTGAGTGGATGCTTTCCACTTTTCTACAAGCCTCACAACGTGCCTTGCCCCCTTGCTAGTGAGTTGGTTTCTTCTTCGAGATCTACAGAGTCTTGTGTAGACCTCTACTATCCTATAAGATCACAGTACATTGTAAGGAGGTACTTATAAATCTGTCTGAAACTTTAGACTGGGTATTAGTTTACATGTATGGGGTATCTTATTGACTTATTTATTCTCTTTTAAATAAAATAAGGCTTAGAAAAATTGGGAGAAACAAAAATGCACATTGTGAAAGTCAGTTACTTGAGAAGTGAGATGACACTAAGTGGAAAAATATTCTTCCTAATAAATATCACCAGCAGTTTTCCTTGTTTCTCTCATGGCTTTTTGTCAACAGAGTTGAGGAGATTTGTATCTGTTATATCTGTGGTTCCAAATGAAAATAAAATTAATCTTTATAATTATAGTAATAGCTTTCATATACATTATTACTTGAATTCCAATGGAAGTTTTAGAAAAATTTACTTTGTTCCTTTATGGTGGTAAGTCTGACGAATTTACTCTTTTGTTTCTGATTTTTTTTCTGCTGATTCTTATACTGTCTTAAATTTGCTAAGTCACTATAAGTATATGTTAAGAGGGCGATTTGGAAGGTGGAACTATAATCCTTTTGGAAGTCCTATTAAAAATTATTATGATTTCACACTTTTAATTCTCAAGCACTCTTTTTACCTTCTCTAATGCCCTGTGAGGGTGATTGAAACATAAAACTTACTTTAATGAGGATGTTTGTGTAGGGAGTATGAAACAGATTTTTAAATGGATATTAACACAAACTATTATATTTATCAATACAAGTGCTATCTTTGGAAAACTCAATACTAACCTGTATATAGAAAGAATTTGAAAAATCTAAGTAATCAATGAAAATACTTCCTTACAAATCAGTGAATATTGTATTTGGGTCATGAAATGTTTATTTAGGGTTTGGGCTTTGTTCAAAACAAAATGTTTTCTGTAAGGAAAAAAGTAAAAAACACTACTTGTTTTTCAACAATTTGTTTAACTCGATGTATAAGCACATATGCATACATGTTGAACATTGGTTTTATATACATAGCTGAAATGTTTATATGCCAATATTGGGAAGCATAAAACAGTTCTCCATAATTGGTCAACTTTCTATGTACCATTAAAAACCAAAGATCACATCGATATGTCAACAGTTAATATTTTATATTTCTAAAGTATAACATGAACACTAGTGGGTTCTTTGATATGCTTTGCTTGCAAGTGATGAAGGTGATGGCTTTTCCCATGCTGAAGTGTCTGATGTCAACCAGAATATTCTTGAGTCAGTTTTCCTCACCCTCATCGTGCTCTGTGGGCCATATCTCTGGGTCCAGTGATCTGGAAAGTGAGATCTCTAGTATTGATGAGGGCACAGTTCATAATCCTTTGGCAGCCACTCTGTCTTGAGCAAAGTGGAAACTTTGTGACAGCATCAAAATGCTCAGACCAATTTTCACAGAAGTTGGAAGGTCCTTCTGACTATACCCCAGTTAAAAGTTGGGTTGTGCAAGTTAGGAAAAAAATTGTTTACACCAGAAGAGGAAAGAGAGTGCTGTATTAATTCCCTTGGGGCTATTGCTGTTGCAATTCACGATTCTTTTGAAGTGTAGAATCTTGAGGCTTACTACCTTTGAGTACAGAACATTTTTCTGAATTAGTGTTATGTTTTCAACATTTTGTATTTTAAAAAATGTACTTGAGTTTTCACAATATTCCTTTATTACAATTATATTTCTAATTTTTGGTTGTTCTTTTTTTCCTTGAAATTAGGTATATTTTTTACTTAAGATGATTTTTCAATGACTTATTTTTCTTCCAAAGAATAAGATATCAAATTCTTTTCTGCCTTGCTCATAAGGATGAATAATAGGATATAGAGAGTTTTATTTGGTAGGTTAGAAATCTAGCTCAAAATCCACGTTAGGCTTGTAATGATCAAAAGCTGTTACTGACTGACAGTGTTTTCTTCCGGGAAAAAGATTGGTGAGGTCAGACCAGCTCATACTTTAATGCTATGCATGGAGACAAAGCAAGAATATTGAAGTGTTACCCTCAGTATCGGTGTCTTGAAAGGAAAAACATTGTAATGACTTTAGTCTGCACTTACTTCATTTATGGAGATGTGATTCATTCAGGTTAGGGCTTAGGGGTGATGTCTAGGGAACTCTAAGGTCACCTAATGACTTGGTTCAGTGGAAATATGAATTAAGCCTGTAATTCAGCCATTATGGAAAGTTTCTATATAACCCCATTTCTTAATCTGAAGAAAAAAGTTAATTGAAGGAGACTTGCAAATAATTAAGGAATTTCTTGGGCCCACCAATATTTATTCTCAGAAGAAAATAACGGCACTTGTCTGGGCACGCCTACTTGGGCATCTTCAGAAACGCGTATTTTGATTTTTTACCCACTGGATGGCATTTATATTGCTTCCCTCATATGTAGAGCTTCTGTAGGCTTTCTCTTGAATGGACTCATTATTTAAAGATTTCCATTAATATTTCTTTGCTTTATGTTGAAATGTGCTGTCCATTCAAAAGCACCTTTTAAATAATGTGAAAAAAATCTGGACATGCTTATCTAAAAGCTACTCTTATCCTGGTACTGACAATAAAAATGAGGGGGAGGTGTTTTAGTGCCATTAACATACATTTGAAGGTGATACATGGATTTAGATTTAAGTCTAGTGACATTGGCTCTCAGGGAGGAAGAGATGGATCCTGATCTCCTGTCTTACATGTAACCATGTAGACCTCGAAATCTCAAACGAGGATGATAAAAATCCCAGCCTTTAAGCACAAAAAGCCTTTGATCTTTGCTCTCAGCAGTGCTAAACTTAGCTGTTACCTCACATGAAGAAACAAGTAAAAGAAAAGAAAGGGAAAAAGGTTAATACAGAAACTTAATTTAAATTAAATCATTTGCCACTTTGCTGGTCTTTTGCAATCTGAAATGCACCTCCTTCATGCATTTTCTTTACACATTAAAAAGGAAAAATAAAACTAGATTTGTGAAGCAAAGAAATAATGACAGCAAACGGGGATTTTTTTTGTTTGTTCTTTGGTGTGAATTGGCATAGGCATTATGATGAAGTTAAAACACAGAGGTTAATTGAAAAATGAGATAAACAAAGCCCCTTGAAGGTCTCTGAATAATTTCGCCTGGCAGAATTGACAGTCTACAACTATCAAGCACTAAAACCTACTCCGAACTGCTGGAGATTACAAAAAAAAAAAAAAAAAGCTAAAGTTAATTGTCTTTCTGTTCCTTCCACCTCATTTCAGCCCAATTATAACTGGGAAAAGTCATTCTGTCTAATTTGCATTAATGTACCTCCATGGAAAAAGAGCTTAGACAGTGAATTTAATTTCTTTTTTGATATTATGGACATATTTAAAATACACATCACAATTCTCAAATGTAAAACTGCTTGTAAAATTCCTGGATGACAATTTTCAAATTTTCCTAAAATGTCTTTAAATTTTAGATGTTAATAAAAGGTAAACATATATTGAGGAGATCCTAAATGCCAGAGCCGGTCATAATTCTGCATATAGATTATTTCTTTAATCTTCACAATAACCCCATAAAGTGGACCATTTTACTATTCCCAATTCACATGAAAAAGTAGAGGTTTAGAGGGATTACATAGCAGGGTCAAGGTCATGCAACTAGGAAGTGTTAGAGCTGAGATTTAAACTCATGCTGTCTAACAGCAAAGTATTAGATACTAATTAATTTGATGATACTTTATTTTTAGTTACTTATTCCTTTTTATATTTTCTTCGCCCCACCATGTGGTATGTGTGATCTTAGTTCCCTGACCAGGGATCGAAACTGCGCCCCTTGCATCGGAAGCACGGAGTGTTAACCACTGGACTGCCAGGGAAGTCCCAATTTGATGACACTTTAATATACTTATTTTGATTTTAAAATAATAGAAAAGCAAATATCAATTGAACTGCCTTTTCTTCAATCAATATAAATAGAGGAAATACCAGTGCAGTATGATCATCATTAGTTCATTTACGCATGTTTCTTTCATGGCAACTTTGCCATGAAGCTCATGTTCTCATTTCTATTATTAAATGGAAATGTATTTAGACTACTTTGGCTCAACAGTAAAATAGCTGCAAATCAGAATCATGCTAGACATTTTGTCTTTAGTGTGAAACCAATCTAAAGGATGTCAGTATTTTCAAGGGCATTTTTAAAATTCTTATATTCATGCAACTGATCTGATTACCATTAGTAAAAAAAAAAAATAGGTGTCTCCAGATATGCTTGATATCTTGTTTTATTTTTTTTGGCAATGGTGTATTATTTTTATTGCTGTTAATTGATAGACTTGGAGCAGAAGCAGAATCTATTCAGAAACACTTATATTAATAGGTGCACTTATCCATCGAGGCCTTTATTTTCAAAGCGCTGGGCTCATAGCCCCCTTTTGTGCTTCTTTCTGATGCCAAAGTGTTCATAATGATGAGGAGCATCTGGACGCAAACTATTGTTTCTCATTAAAAGGACAAGTCTCCAAAGCTTTTGGGGATTCTTTGTGCTGAACAAGGCAGACTCTGAACATTTTGCCCTTTTCAAAAACTGTATATGTGTGTTGTTGCTGCTGCTTTTTGCCTAAGGTACACACTTGCTTTTTGCTCAGCTTCTGAGCTTCTAAATATGAGATGGGCATGCAGTCAGTGACAGCAGGTCCTTCTTTTGTTTGGCTGACATTTTGGTTTCTCTGTCTTTTCTGTTCTCTGCCATCAATAAATATAATACAATAATAAGCGTGGTGATGATCTGAATCAACAATCACTTGGGGGTAATTTTAAATATTTTGTGTATTTAAATTTCTCCTTAGAATGGTGAATTCTTGGCTTATGGCAGGTTACTCCGGGACAGAAAACTGGACTGGGGGTACACACTCCTGTTTGAGTCATAAACTTTCCTGGGCATTAATTTCTGTATCACCAAGAAGAGGAGAATTATTTCCCTATTCCTTGCGTGGGGCTCTCATGAGCTCTATCCAGACACTGGGGAGAATTTGGCTTACTAAATCAGTCTTTCACATCATCAGAAAAATTTCTGTTTGGCCTGCACAGTATGCGTTACCTTTGGCCACATATAACTGTGCCATCTTGTCCTTTTTTGACTTCAACATTCTCTGCCAGCTTCCTAGATTAAAGGAACGATGAGACCCGTCTAAATGAAATATGTTGTGTTTCTGCACAAAAAAGATTCACGTGAAAACAAAATAGAGAGAGAGAGAAAGAGACAGAGACAGAGACAGAGAGACAGAGAGCGATAACGCAGAGTACACTTGTTTCTTGTAGGGCCAGTAGGATTTGGTTCCAGATACTTGTAAATATTTTTGCCCCAAAGTATGAGGACTGGTGCCAATTTTCATTGCCGTAGCTCCTCAAGAAGGAAAACCTTCAAATCAGTATAGTTAGCATGACTCCTTTAATAAAAGGAGAAAAACAAATAATTTAGAATTAAAAACAGTACATTGTTTGTGGTTACACACAGTCGGAGGGAATGGAAATGTATCTTTATTCATGATAAATGCAGATTAAATCTCAACCTGTGATGTTTGCAGTTGATATTTAGAGAAAGAGGTTTCCAATAAGAAGAGCAGTGATGGATATGAGAGGGCAGATAGCGGAAGTGGAAAACAAAATAGTTTTCTGAATAAAACACGTATCAATTGCTAGGATACCGTTATAAAAGTTTTTGTTGTTGTTTAACCATGTCTTGGGACTGCCATGGTGATTTTCTGTGACTGTACACATAATTGTGTGTTTGTTAGGATGAAATCAGGAAAGTAGTTTTCCTTCTAAGAGAACATTCATACATGAAAGAGAGCTTTAAGAGAGCTTCCACAGACTGTAAAAGGGACATGGGTATAAGATGGATGAGAAAAACTAGTGGGGACCCGATTGGCTTGGCAGGAACAGAGGATGGAGATTGCTAAACACTGCTTAATGAAGTGACTGAGGACGGGGTGTTTGAGATGCGTTAGAAAAGGATTGATATTATTCTATATGCAAAATTGTTGTATGAATTGCTCTAAACACTAAGAGACTGAACTTGCTCTTCTGTTAAACTTCACTTTGTTAACTCCTTTTTTGTTTCTTGTTCTTCTCCATAAACAAGTTATATTTAGCTCAGTAATATTTGAAATAGAGAAATGCTAGTTCTCTGAAACTAACCAGTCAGCCTCATCTCAAAATCTGTTGCCCATTTTCTGTCATGATTTCTTTAAAAACAATGCATCTATGAAAATAGTTACTAGTGATGGTAGCCTGTAGGCACAATTCCAGCTCTTTATTTTAAAAGGTGATGTCACTTAGGACACAGTGTAAGTAAATTACTGAATATACATTTATCCACTGTTTGTTCAACTTTCTATTATGGGTCCCCCTTGGAAAGGGGACCTTCTAGAATTTGAGATAAGCTATGGCCATTTCATATGTTGAAACTCTAGTTTTAGTAAAATTTGAAGCAGTGTAGAAAGAGGATTTCAACAATTGTGGTGAATTTCAAATGTTTATTTTAAACAAATTAACACTTAAAATTACAATTCAGTATATCATTCAAGTGGCAATTATACGATTTATAAAAATACAAGTATGGGGGCTTCCCTGGTGGCACAGTGGTTGAGAGTCCGCCTGCCTATGCAGGGGACACGGGTTCGTGCCCCGGTCTGGGAGGATCCCACATGCGTGGAGTGGCTGGGCCCGTGAGCCATGGCCGCTGAGCCTGCACGTCTGGAGCCTGTGCTCTGCAACGGGAGAGGCCACAACAGTGAGAGGCCCACGTACTGCAAAAATAAATAAATAAAATAAAAATAAAAATACAAGTATGTTGGTTACTGTATGTAGGTCATGTGGTTAGGGATTGGATACAAGTTTAAAGTTCTATGATAATTCTTTCTATGACTGTTCACATAGCCTCATCCAGAGACAATGTAGAAGTCTAAACTTTTGGGTCTTTGTGTGAGGTCCAGGGCCAAATGGCACTCTGGTTATCCACGTGTTTGTCCTTACTGGGGACAAATACAAAGTCTTCACTAGAGGAACAGAGTTTGAGCAGGATTTTAAAGTTTTGCTTAGGAAAGAGAGAAGAGTAGTAAGAAGTCCGAAGCAGTCCAACGGTAGCAGGAAGGCCAGGAAATTGGGGAACCACAGTAGCCAGAGTTTAGCAATGACGTTAGTCCCCACTGAATATGGTGGGTGGCAAAAAAAAAGGCAAGAAAAGAAGCCAAAGGCACATCTACTTACAAACGGCATTGGACCAGGAATGAAAATATCTCATTCAGATCCATTGGTAGTCAACTCACTCTACACGTCCCAGCCTCAATTTCCTTATCTGTGTAGAGGGAATCGTAATTTGTGTTCTTTCTAACTCTTGGGGAAGCTGGTTCTGAGTAAAAATATGAGATAATGTATCTGAAAATGCATTATAAACACAATGTCATATATACATGTTCTCAAATGGACAAATAGCAGTTCAAAAATCAGACAAAATCCATATCATCTTAAGGCAAAGAAAGGCAGTATATCTACAGCCTGTGATCTTTTACTATGAGTGTAGACAGTAAGTAATTGAAGTAAAAAAAAAAAGAGAAAATCCTAGTGGTCTTCTTTTCTTTGCTTCAGTAAGAGCTTTGTAGAATATAGCAAGAACTAGTCTGAAAGAACATGCAAGGACACTTAAAGTTAAATAGGAATATAACTCCTTTAAAAATGAAACATGAAAACTAGCTTTCTTTTGCCAGCCAAATGCTGAATTTATTGCCCCATGCTTCTTCTATTAGCATTGATAATTAAAGCAGTATAAGGAATGTGGTGCATTTGATGTTAATAGTATCATGCTGGCTGCTGCAGGACCTGGGCCTGATCTCTCTCCCCTTTTCAGGTAAATCTTTGAGTTCACCTTTACAAAGCACATTAAACATTCTGGAATAGAATCTTTAAACTTGTGGGTCCTCTAGTGATCTCTTAAGTATCAGAAGCTCAGATTAGGGAATGACATCTTCTAATCTTCTGACTACTGTCTGACCTACGTTAGCAATGGAATGGAATAAAAAGCCTTAGGATATTACTTTTCTTACTGTTGCTTTGGACTGACCTTGGGGATCCACTGAGACCATAAAGAAAAGATCAGTATGGCAGAGCTATGCATCTATTGCATGTTACACCTGTTTTTTTAAAAATAAAAATTTAACTATTACATTTACTAAAAATAGTGACTATAAATAACTTTATAATATTTAATCAAATTAGCATATGGCCAAAACAATAGCATTTAATGCATATAAAATTAAATGTATTTAAACTTCACTTGTTCACTATTGAATTCATTTAGATATTTGTATGATATTTTGCAGGTCCTATTAATTTATTTAGTTATTTATTTTAAAACTAAACTCTAGACTTTATTCAGTTGTTCCACTAATGTCCTTCTTCTAAGATCCCATCCAGGATACCACATTACATTTAGTCATATGTCCCCTTAGTCTCCTCTGGTCTGTGATTGTTTTTTCCTTGTTTTTCATGATCTTGACAATTTGGAAGGGTATTGGTCATGTATTTAGTGGAATATACCTCAATTTGTGTTGTGTAATGTACCCATGACTAGACTACAGTTAAGATATCCTTTGACTTACTTTTGTGAGGTTAACTCAACTATCACCACCTTTCTGCCAAACCAATTTTTCTTTTTTTTTTTTTTTTGCGGTACGCGGGCCTCTCACTGTTGTGGCCTCTCCCGTTGCAGAGCACAGGCTCCGGACGCGCAGGCTCAGCGGCTATGGCTCATGGGCCCAGCCGCTCCGAGGCATGTGGGATCCTCCCAGACCGGGGCACGAACCCGTGTCCCCTGCATCGGCAGGCGGACTCTCAACCACTGCGCCACCAGTGGGAAGGGAAGGGAAGCCCTGCCAAACCAATTTTAAGTGATAATTGTTGTCCTCTTTATTCGTTTTCTATTGCTGCATCACAATTAACACAAACTTAGTGGCTTAAAATAGCAGACATTTTTCAGTTCCAGTTATGTAGGTCAGAAGTCCAGGCAGGGTTAATTGGGTTCTTCTCTGCTCAGGGTCTCAAAAGCTAAAATCAGGTTTGCCTAGTTTATGTTTCTGTGTTTGTAGAGGCTCAGGGGGAAGAATCCACTTCCTGTTTCATTCACGTGTTGGTGGAATTTAGTTCCTTGCAGTTGTAGCCACCTGCATTCATTGCCATGTGGCCCCTTCTTCCTTCAAGGCCAGCAGTGGAAAAATCTCGCTTGCACTGCAATCCCTCTTACACTTCAATCCTTACACATCTCTTTCACCAGGAAGAGCTTAGTCACTTTTAATGGTTCATCTGTCTAGCTCAGGTCCACCCAGGATAATCTTTTCTTAAAGCAGACTGTGCTATAGAACATAACCTAATCATGAGAGAGTCTGTCTCATCATATTTACACCTGGCCCACCCTCAAAGGGAGGGAATTATACTGGGCTTGTACACCAGGGGGCAGGAATCTTGGGGGCTGTCTTAGAATTCTGCCACCTCCACCACATGTAATCATCACTTTTGGCGAATTGGATTGAGGATATTTTGTTTATTTAGATGCTCCATGTGGCAGGAACTCGGTAATACTATTCCAATCCCCTGTGTACTTACTACAAAGAAAGCTAGATCTGTGCTTCTGCCCCAATTGAACACATCTGAGAATTGGCACAAGTTTTTCTGTATCCGGTAATTAGAATAAAGTTCTTGTTTTTCCTCTTTTGCTAATTTAGCTTCTTTGTGGTCGGCTATTTAGAGGGACTTTGGGTATTTTATTGATTTTTTCATTTTTAATAAAAAAACTTCAACAACACTAAATAGACATTTTCAGCAGTATTTAGTATTTTAAGTTTTGTGTTTCACTTGACAAACTCCCTCAGAAGATCAACAAATCTTATTTCATTAACCAGTGAAACCAAAATTCTGGGTTTATTTATATTATATAGTGCTTTCGTGTATATATATTTAGTTTTGAATACATATCAAATAATAAAAACGATAGGAAGAAAAGACCATGATTCCTCATTCGTTTTACAAAGCGAATCTTTTTCGGGGGACAAATGCCA
This sequence comes from Delphinapterus leucas, assembly GCF_059928025.1. Classification (NCBI taxonomy): domain Eukaryota; kingdom Metazoa; phylum Chordata; class Mammalia; order Artiodactyla; family Monodontidae; genus Delphinapterus; species Delphinapterus leucas. The sequence continues at coordinate 63,747,357 of NC_143137.1, read as the reverse complement.
CCTAATACTGGCACTACCCCTGAAAAATACAAGCTAAGAGCTAAGCTGTATTGTGAGTATAACAGGACTAAAGGCAAAAGATCAATTTAAACAAGAAGGATCTAAAGGTTAAAAGAAAGGGGTAATTTTGTGACATGAGCGTGGAGGCCATGATACTTCTGTGGAGGTTCCTACACCCCAGTTCTTTGTTTTAAATGTTCCAGGAGGTGTCCTTGCTGTCAGAAGCAAATCTCAAACTAGTGGTTGGCTGTCCTGCTGTTACCTGTTACAAAGAATCTCAGCTCAAATAATATAAAGAGGACTTTTCTCATTCAGTAGTTTTGAAATGGTTTTTCCATGCTCTTTTTTTTTTTTTTCCTTAAGAAACTATGACCTTACATTTCAGAGACACTAAATTGAAGGGCAGAATTCCCATCTAAGTCCACAGGTAAGCCATTTTGTCTCACCAGGTGCCCGGGATCTCCAAAACTCAACAGTGGACCTGGTGGCTAAAGCCAACTTCTACCTCATTATTAGTAGGCTTTCCCCAAAGCCTAACACTTCTGATCTTTATTGCCTCACAATTTAATTGACGCCCTTATTTATGAACTGAAACCTACCTCTGCTTCGTCCAGCTCACCAGCCTACACTTCAGAGCCCTGTTCTGAAGCACACTGAATTATTTAAGGAGCTCTTGGGTTGAAGCTCCCATATGGAACCTGGATTGACTGCGCTTACTGTGTGCATAATTAGAGTGCCAGCAAAGAGGGGCTGAGCTTAGCGCACATCCAAACAGGAAACAATTTTATTTTTCTTCAGTTACTATTTCCAAACATGTTTGGTTAGATCTCCTTTTCCTTGTCATCTTTCATGTCATTTTGGGTGAATCCCAGGCTTTCTGGTTTCTTTCAGCTATTAGAAAATTTAGCCCAGTCTAGTCCAATTTAAAGTTTGTGTCTCACCTCTTATTCAGGCCTCATCTTCATTCTCTCAGCACTTGTGAGGATTCAGCCTAGGGGACTTGGCAAGGGGCAAAGTTGTGCTCTGTTCTTTCCTTTCCTCCTTTCTGCTGCCTCCGGTATGTTCAAGAGTAGGAGGTGGAGAGAAGTTAAATCTTTTCATTTACCTGGGACTGCTGTAGATCTCTCGACTGCTGAAGCTTCTACAATTACCATTAACTGACCGTCACTGCTCTCTGCATAATGGGCATCTAAATATTGTCTCTTATGTGAGATTCACTTGTGAATGCGTTAGAAGGCCCACTCGAGCCTCATCACTGCACTGAATGTGATGCAAGCTAGGCTGCTTTGACTTTAACTCCTCAGGACCCTTCCAAATCCCCATACCTTCTGAAGTGTTTACTTGACTTCCCACGTGTTTCATAGGAAACACAAGCATCTTTGTCATGACAGAAAGCTCTGCTATCTCATAGGTTCAGAGGGCATGTCAGCAACTCAGGTACATAATCAACTCATCCAACCCAGGGAAGGAGATGCTCCCACTTGGTTTGAGAGTGGTGGTTAAAAACTACTGTCTCCCTAGGCTGATAATTCCTTATTCCAACGAATCTCTCTGACATTTTCTTCAACTCTCTGTGGTGAGGATGGGAGTGGATGGGGTATGTGAGAGATGATTGGGAGGGAGTAGCAAAGCCAGTCTGGCTCAGTTCCTCATAGGACCTTTGGCCCTTAATTGTTTGTAGGTCCTTTTCAAAAGTGAGATACTCATGGCCTGTTTAACTCCAGTTTTGAATGCAACTTGTATCATTGCCAGATACAATATAGAATATGCAGTTAGGGCTTCCCTGGTGGCGCAGTGGTTGAGAGTCCGCCTGCCGATGCAGGGGACACGGGTTCGTGCCCCGGTCCGGGAAGATCCCACATGCCGCGGAGCGGCTGGGCCCGTGAGCCATGGCCGCTGATCCTGCGCGTCCGGAGCCTGTGCTCCGCAACGGGAGAGGCCACAACAGTGAGAGGCCCGCGTACCGCAAAAAAAAAAAAAAAAAAAGCAGTTAAATTTGAATTTCAGATAAATAGGGGTCAAATATTGTACAGGTTGTACTTATACTAAATAATTTATACCTTGTTTATCTGAAATTGAAATTTAACAGAGCCTCCTATATTTTTATTTGCTAAATCTGGCAACCCTAGATGCATAACAGCAGAAAAATCTCACTCTGTAACTGATTATACTTCTAGGTGTCAGACCCTGTGCTAAGCACTTTACATACCTTATGTGTTATTTTGCCAGCCAGGTATTATTACCTCCTTTATATAAGAAAAATTATCGGATTTCAGAGAAGGTTAGTGAAATGGCCAAGATCAGTCACAAACACACAACTAGTCAGGGCCAGAGGGAGGGTTTGGGTCCAGATCATCTGGCTCTACCTCCTGATACGTATGTACACTTTATCACACTTTCCTGTTATCCTTTCTTTCCTACCCTCGGGCCCAGGAATCCCACTCAGTGCCCTCTGTATTGGATTCACAGCTACTTCTCACTCTCACTGGCCACATCTTCCTACTTGGTTCCATTTTGTTCCCACCATTAATGCAGGGCTGTAATGTATTCTAAATTTCTCCTGGGAGTTAACCCTGATTAAATGCAAGTGGATAATATTTATTGTTTAGTCGCTAAAGCTCCTTTCTCATTTTTTTTATCCTGGTGAATTGATTGGCAGAGGCTTAAAGGAAATTCTACTTCTTTTCCCCTTGAGCATAAACCAAGCCCAAGTTAAGTGACATCCTACATTACTTCTCCTCTGAGTCCCACTCACCATATTCTCTAGAGCAAGAGTGTCTAAAAGGAAAAGAGCTCTCAGAAAACTGAAGGAGCTCCCTGTCTACCACATCTAGAAGTGCCTCTAGGTTCTTCTTTGTTTTCTTCTTGCCAAATATCCCTGCCCCTGTGATGCCCCCACCTGTCAAAGATAAGCAAAGCCAGACATATAGTTAAAGTGGTCAGGACAGATTTTAATCAGTAATACACTACCGCAATAGGGAAAAGATTCCAGTGTGAACTGAACTCAACTTCAATTTGTACAGAGATGACTGGGTATTTTAAAGGGAGTATGTGGGAATAGGGAGGGTGTTGAATGGGGGCTCAGTAGAGTCAGGGAAGTGAACAGTTAAAAGAAGTGAGAAGTGGGAGTTTGTCTATGTGAAATCCATCTGGGTTTGCTGACTGGCCCTTATTGAAGCTAGGCTTCTACCTTCCCATAGAGACTGAGACATAGGAGCCCTATCTTCAGATGTTGATTGGAACAAACAGATTCTTCAGAAAACCTTGAATTTTCTCAGGCAGACACTTTAAGCGGGCTAGGATCATCTTAGGGAAATGGTCTTGAGCCATTAGAAACTATGTTAGTTTGTTTATAGACCAAGGTTGAGGGCTAGTTGAGAAGAGGGCTCAGAGGAGCCTGGCTAGAGTTACGTCAAGGAGAGAATCTTTGTCACGTCTAAACTTAGAGAGAAGGAGGGATGACTCTGCCTCATGCTTTCTACTTTCTGTCTGCAACTAGGTGACTCACTGGGTTAAATCCCTAAATTCCAGCCTATTTGGCGTTTCTATAGGGTTCTCCCTTCTTGCTTTCCTTCACTGCTTATCATTGCTGCTTCCCAGGGAAGGATTGGGTGAGTGAAGGGTACATGGAGCCTATAATATGAATTATGGAGAAATAATAAGTGTACAGTTTAAGACCTGAGAAGACAAATATAAGCAGAGTGATTGGAAGGGAAAATAAAATAGTATAATAAGGAAACATGTAAGAAGAATATAACAAAAAGAGCAAATGAATGAGGAAAGAGATTTACAGCAAAATTTCGTTAAGTCAGATCTACTAAAGATTTACACCCATTACCTATTTTAAAAGTGTCCAAGTATAGTTGAATATGTGCTATGTAATAATTTATTGGTATTCTCACCACTTTTAAGTTCTCTGAAGACAGTTTAGCAGAAAGACACACTGTCTTCTGATGAGTATGCAATGGGCTAGTGCTTCTAGGTATAATATAGAGGTTGACTATTGATTAACACATTATTTATGAGACCATTATTAAAGGAGGCGTGAAAATGTATTGCAACATGGCTGGTAATACATTATAATATGCTGGACATTATGAAAATGGTGCTTAGTTCTAACCTACTATCAGGAAGACATGTGATATGTTTTGAATCTTTGAAGCAGTTTCAGGTAACAATGGAAAGTCCTTTATTTTTGAATTTTGGAGTTAAATATACCTAGGAGGTGCTAGAATGTCATACCAGCTCTATGATATTGGGTAAGTCACTCTTCTAAACCTTGGCTTTCTCAAGAAAATGCAGAAAATAACAAAGTTCTATTTAAGTAGTGAAAATTAAATGAGATAGTGCGTATAAAGCATTTAACACAGGGACCTGCATGCTGCCATAGCTCAGTGGTAGTATACCATCCGCTTTCTCCTCATCATCGTTATAATCCTGGTGACCGATGGCACATTTGGAGCATGGGGGGTTTGCATATGCTCCTCCTAGTAAGGCAATACTCCTGCAGTCAGTGTTATTATTTATGTCATCGTTCAAGACAACACTAGCATGCTGTGAGAACTGTCTTAAATTCTGTTTCTATACTCATTTAAATAAAAGTCACAAAAGCAGGGTTTGAAGTCGAACAAGAAGTTGATGAAGAGTGAGAGTATCTGAATTTTCACTCTGACTGGCTGCCCATTGCTCTGTGACTTGGGAAAGGCATCTTCCTAATTAAAATGTTTTTATCTGTCAAATGGAACTTTTGGAGGAGACAATTGCAGAAATGTCCTCCACTCTAGCAGGTTTAGTTTAGCCATGGTTTCTATATTCAGAACCAACTGCTACAGTGAATTTCCTTCAGAGTTAAGACTAGTCGGCACATAGATTAAAAATATGTTTAGCTGTGTCTAATTCGTTATCTAAAGTCTTTAAAAAGCAGTTAAGGTGGAGAAAAAAGTCTAAAATGAGGATTTCATTATATTTTTAAGGAAAACAACTTTTTAATAAAAGTTATATCTGTCTATTATATAAAACACAGAAAACAAAGGAAACTCTCAAGAAAAAGTAGAAATCACCAGTTATCCTCTCTCCCTCTATAAACTCCCTCCCACTAAGATAACCATTCTTGACGTTAAACCATGAATTACCTAGAAATTTAAAGTGTATATAAAAATATAGTTATAGAAAATAGGACTATCTAATATTTGCCTTTCTAACTTAGCAGTTTTATCATGGACATTTAATGGCATCTAACAGCATGATTATATCATCATTTTAAACAGCTGTGTATTATTCTTTTGTAACAAGGAGTCTATTTATTGACCAAATCTGAAAAAACGAGCATTTAAAAAAATTTTTTTAAACATTCTTATTGGAGTATAATTGCTTTACAATGGTGTGTTAGTTTCTGCTTTATAACAAAGTGAATCTGCTGTACATATACATATATCCCCATATCTCTTCCCTCTTGCATCTCCCTCCCTCCCACCCACCCTCCCTATCCCACCCCTCTGGGTGGTCACAAAGCACTGAGCTGATCTCCCTGTGCTATGTGGCTGCTTCCCACTAGCTATCGATTTTACATTTGGTAGTGTACATATATCCCTGCCACTCTCTCACTTTGTCCCAGCTTACCCTTCCCCCTCCCTGTGTCCTCAAGTCCATTCTGTAGTAGGTCTGCATCTTTATTCCTGTCCTGCCCCTAGGTTCTTCATAACCATTTTTTTTTTTTAGATTCCATATATATGTGTTAGCATACGGTATTTGTTTTTCTCTTTCTGACTTACTTCACTCTGTATGACAGACTCTAGGTGCATCCATCTCACTACAAATAACTCAATTTCGTTTCTTTTTATGGCTGAGTAATATTCCATTGTATATATGTGCCACATCTTCTTTATCCATTCATCTGTCAATGGACACTTAGGTTGCTTCCATGTCCTGGCTATTGTAAATAGAGCTGCAATGAACATTGTGGTACATGACTCCTTTTGAATTATGCTTTTCTCAGGGTATATGCCCAGTAGTGGGATTGCTGGGTTGTATGGTAGTTCTATTTTTAGTTTTATAAGGAACTTCCACACTGTTCTCTATAGTGGCTGCATCAATTTACATTCCCACCAACAGTGCAAGAGGGTTCCCTTTTCTCTACACCCTCTCCAGAATTTATTGTTTGTAGATTTTTGATGATGGCCATTCTGACTGTGTGAGGTGATACCTCATTGTAGTTTTGATTTGCATTTCTCTAATGATTAATGATGTTGAGCATCCTTTCATGTGTTTGTTGGCAATCTGTATATCTTCTTTGGAGAAATGTCTATTTAGGTCTTCTGTCTATTTTTGGATTGGGTTGTTTGTTGTTGTGATATTGGGCTGCATGAGCTGCTTGTAAATTTTGGAGATTAATCCTTTGTCAGTTGCTTCATTTGCAAGTATTTTCTCCCATTCTGAGGGTTGTCTTTTTGTCTTGTTTATGGTTCCCTTTGCTGTGCAAAAGCTTTTAAGTTTCATTAGGTCCCATTTGTTTATTTTTATTTCCATTTCTCTAGGAGGTGGGTCAAAAAGGATCTTGCTGTGATTTATGTCATAGAGTGTTCTGCCTATGTTTTCCTCTAAGAGTTTGGTAGTGTCTGGTCTTACATTTAGGTCTTTAATCCATTTTGAGTTTATTTTTGTGTATGGTGTTAGGGAGTGTTCTAATTTCATTCTTTTACATGTAGCTGTCCAGTTTTCCCAGCACCACTTATTGAAGAGGCTGTCTTTTCTCCATTGTATATTCTTGCCTCCTTTATCAAAAATAAAGTGAAAATGTGTGCATGGGTTTATCTCTGGGCTTTCTATCCTGTTCCATTGATCTATATTTCTGTAAAAAGTGAGCATTTAATACTCTTTGCAGTACTTTAGTATAATAGAAAATACTTGGAATGTTCATTTCTTATTTATGCAAGAATGTCTGTTTGATAAATTTGTAGAGATTGCCTTTCTGGTAAAAGAATATGCACATTCAATTATATATATATATATATATATATATATATATATATATTCAGTTATATATATCCATATTACCACCCAGAAAACTTGTCTATATGTATCTACCTATGTATAAAAGTGTCTGTTTCTGAAAACTCAACATTAAGTATTATCATTCTTTTAAATCTGGGTCAAGATGGAAGGTAAATGAAATAAAAAAGCTATTTCATTTGTCTTTTAATTTTCATTTATTTTTTATTACTAGTGAAACTGGATATATCTTAGTGTGTTTATTAACCATATGGGGTGCTTGTTTCTTAAAAATTTTGGAGGAGCTCATTTTTTCATAAGTGTATTAAATACCGGTCTATTGTCTATATTGTAAAATTTTTAAAAAGTTTTCTTTTAATTTAGTTTAAGAAATTTAGTTTAGGAATTTTATGTATCAAATCTAGCAGCTTCTTTTTTATGGCTTTTGACTTTCATGTTCTGTTTAGAAAGTTCTTCCTCAGTTAAGGCTCATGAAATTATTCATTAAAATTTCACTAGGTACTTTATTACATTTAAATCTTTAATCCATTTGGAATTTATTGTGGTTTCTATAAAATGCTTGTAGCTGTTTTCAATGATTTTTACATAGACTACTGGGTTCTATAGTTACTCATACATGTTAGAGGAGATCTGAATCAGTTAAAATCCAATAATAAGATACAGTGACTAGTATTTCCACTGCACACCGGACATCCAACACTAGTCCTTGCTGCCTCCTAGCTGACTCCCTCAGCTGTCCGTAATACATCACAAGGGGGAGCCTTCGTGCTTTAGTAAATATATCTATCTTATGCTTCCCAGGCCACTCCTTTCATTTGTAGCTTTTTGTCCAACTTTGATTTCTTTCTTGATCAAGCAAAAAGCGGTGTATTGGTGTGGTCAAGGAAAAAAAATGGAAAAAAATGAGCTATACAGGCAAAATTACTGAATATTACTAAATCTGTATTGAAAATATTTTTTTTCTGTGCACAGGAAAGAGATTTAAAATTTCTTTCAGGAATTCCCTGGTGGCACAGTGGTTAAAAATCCACGGGCTCAATCCGGGAAGGTCCCACATGCCGCAGAGCAACTAAGCCCGTGCGCCACAACTACTGAGCCTGCACTCCAGAGTCCACAAGCCACAACTACTGAAGCCCGTGCGCGTAGAGCCCATGCTCCACAACAAGAGAAGCCGCTGCAATGAGAAGCCCGCTTACTACTATGAAGAATAGCCCCCAGCCCGCTTACTACTATGAAGAATAACCCCCGCTCTCCGCAACTGGAGAAAAGCCGGCGCGCAGCAACAAAGACACAATGCAGCCAAAAATAAATAAATAAAATAAAATAAAATAAAATTCCTCTCATTATTCTCTCGTTTCCCAAACAACTATTGGGATACATATCCTTAACAATGGAATTCAGATCCATATTTAAAGTTGAGGACTTGAATGAAAAGTAAAATGAGATGCTGTATATTATGGGAAATTTTCTTTTCCTGCAGTTGTGATGCCAGCCAGTACGTGTCAAAGATAATATGATGGGACTTCTCTGGTTGCGCGGTGGTTAAGAATCTGCCTGCCAATGCAGGGGACACGGGTTTGAGCCCTGGTCCGGGAAGATTCCACATGCCGCGGAGGGACTAAGCCTGAAGCCACAACTATTGAGCCCGTGTGCCACAACTAGTGAACCCTGTGCACCTAGAGCCCGTGCTCTGCAGCAAGAGAAGCCACTGCAATGAGAAGCCCGCGCAGCAACAAAGACCCAATGCAGCCACAAATAAATAAATTTATGAAAAAAAAAGATAACATGAAGGGTACTAGCAAGGATTTTCCCCACTCCCTATTTATTTATCAGTTGGTCATATTGTTCAATTAATTAAATATGTTTGAATTTACCCTCTACATCTTTGTATACCATCCCTCTTCAGAACTCTGTTATCTACACATTTGGGGATCTAAGGTGAATAGAAAGGGCCATCCTCTTTGTGGCTAATCATCAGTAAATTGATATTTTTCTAATATCTTTTCTCAGTAAAATTCAGAATTCTATAGAATTTTATCTTGAGTGGAAGCCATTTGCACTATGCCTGTTTTTTGTACTTAACTCTCTAGAACAAGAAATGGGTGCTGTCAAACAGTCTCTTTGCCTGGCTGTGAAGCGTACGCTTTAATGAATATTTGGATGATAGGCAGAGTGTAAATGTGAAGTCCTCTTAAAACAGGGTAAAAAGGTTCCCAACTACCCTTAGAGAACATATCCAAGGCTAAACATATGGCCTTATCATCACAATTTCCCACATTCCCTTTCTTGTGGTTGTAACCTTCTACTTTATTTATTACCAGGCCTTATCTCTCTAGCCTGCTGCTACAGACTGCTAGGCCAGGATGTAGTGAAAGCACAAAATAATGAAACAGGATGGGATGATCATAAAATAGAAGGGAAATGGCCACAGCCTCTGTCTGTGTTACAACTGCCCAGGTTCTATAACCTGAGCCAAACCATGCTAAAGAGACATAATGTCACCCTGTGCTAATCATGCTTCCACTCCTGTTACATTTGGTATCACCAGAAGACTTTAGACTTTGCGAATGTCAAGCCTTTTCACAAACTTCCAGGAAAAGTGTCAGCCAAAGGAAGAAGGAAAAGAAGACAGCAAGAGGACCTTAACTGCTAAGATGCCATTTAAAGGATAAATAGCAGTTCAAGTGACGAAATGTCATGCAAATGAATTATTTGATGGGCTTAAGGTAGAGGACAGTGATGAGGAAAAGCAAGGAATACTGCTTGGCTGATGTAGTCTTGTATGATTTTTTTCTGTGCAGCCCTTAACAAAGTTATCAAACAAGAGCCTCACGCCCCATGATGAATGACTGACAGGCGGTTGACTGCAGCAGGTTGGATGACAGTTGAATTAATACTTTCCAAAAGCTTGCCCAGTTTTGGCCAAACCTTGTGGGTTGTAGTTAGTGCCAGGGCTCCTTAGGGAGGTCTCAGGGCGTCCATTCCCTCTTTCCGCAGGCAGAGCAGAAGGGGAAGTAAGAAACAGGAATTTGATTCCTAAGCCCAGATGCCATGTATAATCATCTCTAGAAATATCACATCATTATAATGTAGCTTTAAGATTCCTGTAACAATAATAAGATATTTTTGGTTTTAAGAGTAAAAAAGAATTTTTAAGTGATAATATATGGCATTTGTAAAGGATAAATAGCTGAGAACTCTAATGCATGATTGTTGTGAGTATCCGTGGATGCTAGCACTTTGGAGGACAATTTGCCAATATCTGTTATAATCAAAATGTAGTAAACCCTTGGATCTCACACTTCACATATGGGAATTTATTGTATAGAAACACTAAGGTAAGTGAATAAAGTGACATGTATAGGATGTTGCAGCATTATTTATAATAGTGAAACAAAATCATCCAAATATCTATTAAAATAGAAATCATTAAATTAAGAAATGGGAATGCTAAGTAGTCTTTAAAAAGAATAAAGTGAACTATATATATTTCTATTTCTGAGATCTGACACTTAACAGCTGTGTGAACTTGATTAGATTATTTACATCTTTGTGCCTCAGTTTTCTCATCTGTATAATGGGAAGAATAATAGTATCTACTTCATAGGGTTTCATGAGAAACAAATGGATAAAACACTGAAATTTTTAGAACATTGGAACATAGTAGGCACTCAAATTTTACGTCTTCACAGCTACCATTTTTCTGAATCTGCATGGGAAAATGTACAAGATAAAGTAAACGAAAAAAGAAAGTTGCAAGTGAGTATAGGTAGTATTATTCCACAAAGATAAAAACAGTGAAGTAATATTCATTATACTGATGATTCTTATTGTCTCTGAGCATGGTTTTATGATGGGCTTTTACATTTTACCTTAAATATTGCTAAAATTTTATTACTATCAAATTTTATAAGAAGATTTGTAGCATGTGGTGAATAATTACCTCCACTGCCTCATTTTTCTTGGCTCCTACAAGGAGTTACCATGATGTTTCATACAGCCAGAGGAGCTGGTAGGGTTTGGGCCCAAAAAGTAATGAAAATAGGGGTGTGTCTCTCAAACCATCTGTGGTTAAGAACCAGTTTTTAAAAAAATTTTTTTAGTAGACTATTTTTTTTAGAGCAGTTTTAGGTTCATAACAAAATGGATTGGAAGGTACAGAGATTTCCCATATACTCTCTGCCCATATATATGCACAGTCTTGCCCACCATCAACATTCTGCACTACAGTGGTACATTTGTTACAGTCCATGAATCCACTGACACATCATTCTTATCACACAAAGTCCATGGTTTACATTAGGGTTTACCCTTGGTGTTGTACATTTTATGGGCTTTGAAAATTCATAATGACATGTATATGCTATTATAGTATCATACAGAATAATTTCACTGCCCTAAAAATCCTTTGTGTTCCACTTATTCATCCCTTTCTCCCCCTAACCCTTGGCAACCATTGATCCTTTTACTGTCTCCAAGTTTTCCTTTACCAGAAAGTAGGAATAATACAGTATATAGTCTTCCAAATTGACTTCTTTCGTTTAGCAGTACACATTTAAGCTTCCTCCTCATGTCTTTTCATGGCTCGATAGCTCATTTCTTTTTAGCACTAAATAATATTTCTTTGTCTGGATTTACCACAACTTATATATCCATATATCTACTGAAGGGCATTTTGGTTGCTTCCACATTTTGGCAATTATGAAGAAAGCGGCTATAAACATTCATGTACAGGTTTCTGTTGGACATATTTTCAGCTCAGTTTTTATAAACATTTCCAACCCATCACAGACAAGTACTTTTTAAAAACAAAATAAAAATGAATTATTAGCATAATTAGATAAAAGCAAATATATACAAACTACAAACGCTAATTTTTTATTACTAGATTCAACAGGCTTATACTTACCCTGTCAAACTGATAAAAAATTTCCAAATGCTACTCTTAGTTTTTGTATTTACTTCATCTTGGACCAGAAGTATTGATAGTTTGTGGATTGACCCCGGTCCAGACCACACTATGTGTAGCACTTACTTAGGGAGTTCAGGATGTATGAGGAAAGAGAGGTCAGAATGTCCCCTCCTTTCACCTTGAAAGCTCATACTAAGCCTTCAGTGGTCAGCTTTTAGCCTTCTCTGACTCCTCCAGTCTGGTCAAGCTGCCCCTTCTTTGATTCCTGAAGTGATGCCTGCAGCATTCTCTGGATGTTCTGACCCTGGCTGCCTCTCAGCCTGTTGAATGCTGCTTGGATGCAGATGCCAAGTCCATAGCCCCAACACATACCAAAGGGCCAGGCATGTGGAAGTAATCCAATTGAAGTTAGTTAAATGAATAAATAGAGAAACAAATTTAACTTTAAAAAAGGAGCACTTATCTTTGCCACTGTAGATTCAATAAATGGAATAATCTTTAAGTATGAAGTCAAATTCTATCATTCTGTACATTATACTGTGGATGTAGCTTTACATTGGGTCTGCTTATGTCTCTAGTTTTGGTTGAGGCTCATCTTTTTCATTTGGGGAGTGTTCTCTTATCATTTTAACTTTAGCTAGAAATTATCTTTCTGATACGCTTTGATGCTGGAGTAGGTGTCTTTTCCAAACAATAATGTAAATAGTTACCAAGGAAGGGAAAATAGTCTCATGTAATTAGAAATGGTAGGTCTATACTACTTGTGATATAATTTCCTGGGATAAACTTTGCATGATAACGAGTCCAATGCTTCCATTTGCTTCATGGTTGACACCAAGTGCCATGGAAAAAATAATTTATGTGATGATCCATATCAATGTTTAAATCATCTGAGGACCTATCATGAAGAGACTTATCCCAAATATTCAGTTTAGCACATTTCTAGATGGAGGTGGTCCGTTACTTCAGAACACAAATTCACATTAAGGTTAACTAAGTTATTAATTTCTGTTTCTTATGTTGTTTTAGTACTTGTCTTTCTTTGCAGTGACTGTTCAAACCTTTGCTTTCTTATTCAACTCCTCAGTCATTTCTCCTACTGTAGCGGATGTCCTCAGTACCGACTTTTTGAGATCAAAGCCAGCTCTTATCTTCTCCCTTTTCTTTCTCAAAATATTTCTCCATGTGGGCCGTCAGTCCATATAGTCTTTTAAATTCTACCTTGACCTCTTAGGTGACACTAACTTCTTTTCTCAGTCTTCCTCTTTCTTGGCATCCTGGAGATTTATATTGATTATGTTTCTGACTTGAGACCCTCCTCTTTTTAAAATTTTTTGTGATATTTAATTGCCCCGATTCCTTAAAATCCTAAAATCTGTTTTCTAATTTCTTTCTTTGACTTTTTTTAAAATAATTTTTAAAAAATTTATTTATTTATTTTTGGCTGCATTGGGTCTTTGTTGCTGTGCGCGGGCCCTCTCTAGTTGCAGTGAGTGGGAGCCACTCTTTGTTGTGGTGGGCGGGCTTCTCACTGTGGTGGCCTCTCCCGTTGCAGAGCACAGGCTTCAGGCACGCGGGCTTCAGTAGTTGTAGCACATGGACTTAGCAGTTGTGGCTCGAGGGCTCTATAGCACAGGCTCAATAGTTGTGGTGCACCGGCTTAGTTGCTTCGCAGCATGTGGGATCTTCCCAGACCAGGGCTTGAACCCGTGTCCCCTGCACTGGCAAGCAGATTCTTAACCACTGTACCACCAGGGAAGCCCCCTTTCTTTGACTTTTGCTGATTCTGTCTCACTGGATAGTGCTTTAGACTAAGGTAGTAGTAGTGAAGAGGAAGAGATAGAAATAATTGGATCCCTGAATGTGGTTTGGATGTAGAGTTGACAGGACTTGCTGATGGATTTGATGAGGGGATGAGTGAAAGAAAAAACGAAGATGAATTCAAAGTTTTTAGTTTGAGCAACTGAATGAATGATGGTGTCATTTACTGGGAAAGTGGGAGGACAAACTTGGGAGAAATCAATAATCAAGAATTCTATTTAGATGATATTAAGTTGGAGATGTCAAGCTAGCAGTTGGGTATACCATCTTGAGTCCAGGGTAGGGATCAGGTGAGAGATGTACTTTAGGCGTCATAATCATACATTGATATTGACGCTTTGTGATTGGATGAGATAGTGTATAGATGTGGTTCTCAAAGGTTAGTGTGCATCAGAATCACATACAGGGTTGGTTTGTTAAAATACAGATTGCTGGCTCTACCCTTAGAGTTTCTGGTTCAGTAGCATGGGATGGGGCCCCCGAATTTTCATTTCTAATTTCCCCAGATTATGCTATGACTGCTGGTCCCGGTCCACACTTGAGAATCACTGATGAGGAAAAGCGGTATAATTAAGGGAAGAAAGAGAAGAGGACTGAGAAATAAGGTCTGGACATGCCAACATTCAGAGACTTTAATGAGGAACTTGAGAAGGGCCATTTGAGATATGAAACAATTTAGAACACAGTGACATAGAAGCTAAGAGAGAAAGTGTTTCAGGAAGAAAGAAGTTTGTTGGTGCAGACAGGAAATTGACTAGCTCAGTTAAAGACAGCTGTGAGGAACCTTGTCTCAGAGACTTGGACTCCAGGACCACAAATAAAGAGCCTTTTTGATTAGTTGAAATATTATATTATATTATGTTATGTATATTTTATAATAATGTTTCATTCTACTCTGTCATTAAAATAAGTGGTAAACAATGTTTAAGGGTGTCTCCTTTCTTGTCTGTATATTATGAACCGGTAGAGTTTGTCTCAGGAGAGGAGTTTCAAGATTGTACTGTTGGCATCCTGTTGGCATCCCCTGAAGACAGCCGAGTAAACATTGCTGGCCCTTCCTTTAAACCAACCTGCTTCCCACCCATCCATTGACAGAATTGCTTCCACCTTATTTCTCAGAGTCATAGAATGGTGCTATTGGGTTATGGCTACTTCTGACTCCCTTACTGTATCAAAGGAGTGAAAGAGAGCGTGATGGTCTCCCTTTCACTCTCATTTAGTTTGCCTTTATTCTAAGCACATGTGGCTTTTCAGTGATCCTGATTTATCCCCCAGTATTCTTAGCTTTAGGTGGTCCTAGGAAAATTCTTTGAAATCATTAAGTCATATTCTGGACTTAATTATGGAAAAGATGGTAGATTTATTCTGTTATATTCTGTTCAGATTCATATTATCTGAAAGGGGCATCAGTCTTCAAATTACATTGCTACATTGCTAAGACTCACTTTCAGTTCCATGAAAATTGGGTTGATCTGCTCTTTTTGCTTTCGTACAGCTGTAGCTGACTAGATTTCAACTTTCTCTTTTTCTTTTTAATAGTATTATATGTATTTCAGTTTTTAAGCTTTTGTTTGTACTTTTCTCCTGGAGCCCAGTTGGACTGTAAACTCATCAAGTTATTAAAGACTTAACAACTTAAGAAGATAGAAAATACATTCTTCCATGAACCTTAACCTACCTTGACCCCCACCCCAGTTATTCTCTGTTCCCTCAGTGTGACATTCATGTTCCTATCTCTATGCCCTTATTCATAGTGTTTCCTCAGCCTAAAAAGGAAATTTTACCACTGAAAATGAAATTCAAAAGCTCCCTCTGCTTTCTTCAATGCCCCAGTGAAAATAACACTTCTCTTTTCTTGGCACTTCCTCCCCATTTTGCTTTAGCACTTATTCGAATTAGTATGTACACACACGTATATATATGTACAAATATATATGTGTATATTTTCCCCTACATGTGTATCACCTTTTTCTTGGTTGGAACAGAATTTTCCAAATTTAGTTCAGACAACTCAGGATCTTTGCCTCAAACAGCACATCAGAATCCCTAAAAGAGAGGCCTAGGTAATCTTTATCAGTTGAGAGCTACTGATATGGGGCATAAACTCTCTGAGAGCAGGACCCATAGTTGATTCATTTTGATGGACAGCTAGCAGGTGTATTTGGGCTTGTAGTCAGAACCAGCCTGTGATTAGTCAGAGCAGGTGAACGAGTGGCAGTGTGATATGGGTATGATTTCCATATGTTTTGCCATATAGTCATTGATGTATATTTGAAGTAACCATCGCTGAAGTCATTTCTTTGTATTGAAATAATCAGATCTCTAGAAGGTTTTATTCAAATGCAAATACCATTTCATAGTAGTGCCTCAGTTCAGATTGGTTTATCAGATCAACCATAAAGGAATGGGCTTGGGGTGAGTAAATTTTAGAGAATACCATGAGATATCAACGGTCTCAGAGGGCAGACAAATTATTTATTGAAATCTGGGGTCCTACATGCCAATTTTACTGTTTTAAGGTTACCAAAATTTGGAAGGAGGGAAATTTAGAAGGGCAAATGCAGGTCAATGGGCTTTTAAGAATTTTGGTAAGGGACAGCTTAAATTTTAATATTTGAATCTTGGCTATGATTCACAGTCCAAAAGTGGTCTTAGTGTCTAATTTCCTTTAGTGCATATTAGTTTTCTTATGATGAGATCAGGGTCTTTATGCCAAAATAGAATATAACAGAATAAATCTACCATCTTTTCCATAATTTGATTACATTGTCGAGAGGCTAATTGTGAATGAAAATCAGTAAAAAGGGAAAGATTCATTGAAGACATTATTGACCTATTTTTTTTCCAATAGCTTAGGTGTTATTTTTAGTTGTGATGATAATTCTTACTGAATTTCATCTACCAAGTTGGTACACATGGGCAGAAAGTTAAATTTAGCTGACAACCTACAAATTAACTGATGGCATCAAAGTATAAATTATAATTCAGTGATTGTAGACATTTGTGACTTTTTTTTCTTTTAGCAAATTCCTTGCTACTTGAAAGTTAAAGTAGGGTGGAGATACAGGCAAGAAATTTACTAGAAAATTAACAGAAGCTCAATGAAATATTCTGGGATTAAGTGAAATTAAATGGGATAATATCCCAGAACAGTACGTTGTAAACTGTAAAGCATTGCATAAATATTTATTGTAAGAAATTGTTAAAGAGAAATTCATTGCATGATTATTTATTATTTGCATGACCTCAAGGCAGTCAGAAGCAGTACTCTTTAGCTAGTAAAAGTAATACCTTTTTGATAGAGGCCATACATATAGTAAATAGAACTGACATGATTGTTACTGATTTTATTGCTGTGTAAATACTAACAATTATTTTTTTTTATTTTCCCATACTGGTAAGCCAGCTAGTCCATCAAACAAATTTAATGTACTTTACAGAACATTGCAAGAGCACTGAACCAGGTGCTGTAAAGGAGTTAGTTATGATGGAAACAGAAGCTGTGTTTCTGTCTTTTGATAGCTTACAATTTAAGAGAAAGCAGAAACAAAGCCCATAAATGAGTATCAGAAGTTTATACTAACAATCACATAGAGAGCTCTGGCTATTCAAAATGTTATATTTAATTCTCTAAAAATAATTGTTCAAATTCTCCTTACTGCTACTTGTAACTCCCCCCATCCCAATACTGTCTGACTGTACCTGTATTGTTATGTCATATTTCCTTATCAACCTCTTTTCCTGTCCATACAGATTACTATGTCTGCCCTGTGGGTGCTTTCATTCAATCTTAATGTTTGCTTTTTCTGAGTACTTATCATTTGCTGTTACCATTACCAAGTTAACTTAAAGTTATAGCTTAAAAAACTTGTTATTTCTTTAAAAACCTACTGTTTCATTTACTGTTTGTACATAATCACAGAAAATTAAATGGCAGATTGTTGAATGCAGGGTTAAATTTTAAATGCTGATATTACCTAATTTTGATCAGTTCACTTCCCTTGTGTGTGTGCGTTTTTTAATAGGCTCATAATTGCATTGATTTGCTGAGCTGGCTTCCCTTTTGCTTTCTGTGAAAGAGTATGGCAAATGAGGTTTAAATCTTGTTAAAATTACAGAATTTACTTTCCCTCTAGGCTCTTTAAAATAATAGTTTTTTTTTTTTACTACCTCATTTATGGTCCCTAGATAATCATTATGCCAAATGAAAAGTGACTTTTTTTCTCAAGTTGAAAGGGGGAAAATTTTTTCAATAGTGTTATAGCTGTGAAGAACTGGAGTGTTTCTTAACATTTTTTGAGAGAATTAGACAAGTCTGTTTTTCACATTGAGAGTGGAGGGACTTGCCAATTGAAGTGGGTTTGATTGATCTGCCTAAGACAAAAAACACATTTTCTGACAAAGTGTTAATAAACTCTCTCCAGCAGTTGTAGGCTCCTTTCAAGATCTTACCGTTTGTTTTTGAAGTAGTGAAGTTTACAGAGAACTATTATAAGGTTCTAATTGAATTTCACAGGAGTAACCCTGGTGTGACCCAAAATGGAGGAAAAACCCAGCCCACAAAATCTCACCCTATGAAGCAACTCTCTGCAGACGCATTGATTTAGAACATGAAGTGGAAAAGAGAGGCCTAACTCTCAAGTAATTAGCCCTGGTTAATGAAGACTTTTAATATATGGCATGTTGATGTTGATAACTTCTGTGGGACGTAGGGAGATGAAAAAGATTGGCAGCTATAAAAGAGAAGTGTTTATTAAAACATTTTTTAAATGGCTGTAGGATATAATAAAAAGCCATCTATAAGAGAACTTATTAGAATTAAGCCTAGATGGAATCAATAATTTCACCACCTTCACCTTTCACAAAGCTTTTTTTGTTTTTTGTGAAAGCTTTTACACATTTCATGCAAATATTAACATATTATATAGATTATATGCTCTCTCCATTTTGGTGGACCACGCTAAAAGAGGTTTACGATACATGCACTAACAGGAAGGTTTCCATATTTAAGCAAACACTGATGCATTTATTTACTTATTTATTTATTTATATTTATTTATTTTTGACTGTGTTGGGTCCTCGTTGCTGCATGCAGGCTTTCTCTAGTTGCAGCGAGCTGGGGCTACTCTTCGTTGTGGTGCGTGGGCTTCTCATTGTGGTGGCTTCCCTTGTTGCGGAGCATGGGCTCTAGTTGCGCGGGCATCAATAGTTGTGGCACGTGGGCTCAGTAGTTGTGGCACATGGGCTTAGTTGCTCTGTGGCATGTGGGATCTTCCTGGACCAGGGATCGAACCTGTGTCCCCTGCATTGGCAAGGGGATTCTTATCCACTGCACCACTAAGGAAGTCCACACTGATGCATTTAAAACATTTTCCTTCTCAAGATAACCAGTGACTACAAGTGGACACATAAAACCTAACTTTGTAGATAAAAATTTCACCTGTGAGTTTACTAGTGTATAGCAAACTTTTCATCTATTGTGTCTTGATCTTCACAATAATCTTATGGTGTATGGAAGGCAGGTGATGGGGTTCTTACTTTTCATATGGGGAAACTGAGACTAAGAGAGGAAGTGACTTGAACAAGTTCAAACAAACTTAAGGTCACACCGTATATAAATGGGAGAGTGGGGATACATGCTGAGTATTTTAACTATATAAATAAAATATACTGTTTTAGTAGTGTATCTATTGCCTTATAAGCATGTCATGAGGGTCAAGTGAAATAATGTACAGACCCCTTAGTCCAGATCCCTTCACATGCTAAGTGCTCAGTATATGTTAGCTGTTATCGGCACTATTATTTTTATTTGACACTGACTCTTTGGGCATGAAAAACACTATTCAAATCCCTATATGTTTAGTTGGTAAATTGTAGTATAAATAATGCCCTCTATAGGTAATATAACCATTGGTAGTATTTTGGGGTCCTCAGCAAAAAAGAAATATGATAAATAACCAGCCTTCTTTCCCATTAAATTTCTCTGTGACATTTCAGTGGCTCCTTTAGTCAGAGGATATTCTGTATATCTGTGGCAGTGCCACTTAAAAATCCTCAAAAATGTTATTGGTCTCCTCTCAGGCTCCACTCTCATGGATCTGCCATGGGTCAAGGGTTATCGTGGGTTTGAGGTCTTTGAGGAGATGCACACTTGGTCCTCTCAGTATTATGGGTTGAAGCGGTCACTGAGTCTCCCAGGGTGTCTGTGATTGCGCATCTTCTGTGTGCTCTCTGCGGCATATATGATTGTCCAGAGTTCTGACTCCTGGAGAAGAGTTGATACTTCTTTTGAGTCTCTGGACTTAGAAATAGAGCATGAACCGAACAGCCATTCTGCACCCATAAGTAGTATGGATTATAGTTCTAAGTTGGTGCTTGCCTTGGAAATTGACCTGTGCTGGCCTGTGGAAGTATCTGACATGTACCTGCTCTGGTCCGGGAGACCAAAGCAGCAGGAGAGGCAGCCGTGCCTACTTCACTAATACAGGTGATTCCTATAAAAAATAAACGGTCTTATCACTAAAATAATTTACCAAGATTTAGGTCAGCTGGTGATATCATGACCAAAAAGAAAATTGTTAATTACCTGTCTTTATACAATGCTATGATAGGCAGTAAATCTACTATTTTTGATTATCAGACTTAACATCAACAATGAACACTCGTGATCAGATCTGATTTTTTTTTTTTACCAGTGTGTGACTTTAATTGGAACAGCAGAATTCAGATGGTAGGGCTTATGCAATGGAGACATAAGCTCCTGCCAGGACCTCGGAATCCTAAAAGGGAAGATCAGGAGAGAGGAGGCCAGGAGGGGCCTCTTCCTTACTCCTTTGGAATGTATAAGCAGACCAGACCTCTGCCCTTGTCCTTCAAAACAAAAGGGAGAACAAAAGATGGCAGGAATTCAGGATTTTCCTTCTTTGATTTTATAAAATTATATTGCCCCCATTACGTGACCTCAAAATGAAATCCAGGCTTTCCCTAGGGAGCAGAGACAGGACAGAAAAAAATTTGTTTGGGAGCTTCAGGCCTATTAACTCAAGAGAGGATGAAGAAAAGAAAAAATGCTTGGCATTCTTTTTTTACAGAAACAAGCATTACCTGACTGGGAAGGACAACTGTTTCCAAGTCACTTTATTATTCTAAGTCTTGGCGTATATTTCCTTGTTTTAAAACACTTGAAATATATTTTGTGGCAATAGTAAATGAATAGATCTACTCAAAATTAGAATTTAATGTGTAAGCTGAGGAGCTTGCACTGGTGAGTGATCTCCTTCGAACAAAATTGGTATTTCTGTTTCCAGTTAGAGGAGAAGAAATTTTTAGCTCTTCTCATACTTTAAAACATATTTTCTGACTCTGTTAATGGATTCAAGTTTCAGAGGCATTATATTCATAGAACTGACGTTAAATATGAGGGATTTCCATATCTAGTAGCTGTTGAAGTGGATCAGTCATGACTTGGGGAAAGTCACCCTGGCTCAGAAGTGTTTTCATAAAGATTTAATCCCCATCAAACATGTTTAATGAAAATCTTTCCCAAATCATCACATATCATCAACGAGTATTTATTTAGTGTCCATTTGCAAATGAATCTGCGTTAGATAGTTTTCAAACAGGTTGAGCAGCTGTGGTCCATACTGCCTGCTGGAAATTTACAGTAAATAAGAGCCTGGGGATAAAAGAAAAACAACCACAAATGATTTTTATTCAAAGACAAATGATACCTTAATTGGCAGTCTTATGATTGGATCTAAAATGCTGTGGCCTTTTAATTTTAAATGACATATGCAGACTCAGGTGCCGCAGACACACTAATAAAAAGACAATCTTGTATCCTCAGATAAATGCTTGGGAGCCCCTTGCCTGACTGTCTTTTAAGGATGTGTGGCATGCAGGGCAGGGAAACCAAAAGAGACCATGGGGCTATACATTCTAGTGCCTTGAAGCGTGTTATTTCTGTTAGCTGTGGCGGGAATACTCATGATAAGCATTTCTAAATAAAGATTTTAGGCATAGGGTTGATGAAAGCAGGCACTGAATCCTTCGCCCTCTCCTGAAGATGTGTGGGCCACAGGTGACAAAAGAATCAGTTCCTCTCATCACATCCCAACCTGACTACTTAGGTAGAAAAACGTGGTCCGGGTAATGGGTAAGCATGGCAGAATCCAAGTTTTGTAGGACGTGAAATTTATAATTTGGGGGGCCTCTTTAAAAAAAGGAATCAAATATATTGCTTCTGCAAAATTAAAAAAAAAAATAGATGAATGTGTGAAAATGTTGTAGGGTCGTTCCCAGGGTTTGAACAAAATGGGAGCAAGGGAAGGGCACTGAAATTAAAGTTTCATTATCTTCAAGGTAAAGCTTTCTTTGCTTCCAGCATACTTGGGAAGGTTAAGCTATGGAGACTATTTCTCTACTTCTTGATAGTTTATGGTCCCAGGTTAAGCTGTTGATTCATTCATTTATGCGTGTTCTGTAATGTTAAATTATGTCTGCAGTATTGCCCAAGGCATTCATTGATGTAGTATCAAGATTGTCTGCATATGTGTTTACCCACAGTATACATTTTTTAGGTCTGGCCAGTTAGTGCCCTTGTGTCCTCAGCAGGATGAAACAAAATAAAACAAAATGTTAGTTGAGAAGTAAAATCCAAATTCTTTATGTATTTAATCTTGAAAGAATCTGGTAAAAGAGAGGAAAAATGCTCCTGAGTATTTGGATATGAGAACTTTGGCAACAGTCATTACTGGGTGTTTGAAAGCTTTCAAACAAAACACAAGGATAATAGGAACTGAATAGCTGTCTAAATCACTGGACTTTAATAATAAAACTATTTCCCAGTAAAATGCCACCGAATGCACTATAGTTTGCATTCAGAATTGAAGTTCTGGATTAGCTAAGGTGAAATAAAGATGAATTTTACTGAATTCTAACTGGTGAGATAAATCATTGTTTTGTCATCACAGGTTTTGAGCGTTGAAGAACAGGTTAGCTTTTAATTTATTTGTTTTCTAAGAATAATCCTTTGCAATAACAATAGCAGAATGGAAATAAAATGGTTTAGGAAAAAAAAACCTGTTACATATCCTTTGCTTGAGTTTCCTATAGACCATGATCAGCTATCTGTAAATTGCTGGGGTAAAAGTAAATTACATCTTTTCCACATTCTCAGTTTCTTGCTACTTTTATGAGACTGAAATAGGTACAGCCCAGCTTAGAACTCAAAGATCATTCTTACTTGTCTTTAGGCTTCCTTACCAAAAACAATATGGTCATAAAAATATCATAATAATTATAATGACAAAGATTTATGGGAGGAATATAATAAGCCTATGGAGTGGGTACAGTCTTTGGTGCGCTGCCCAGATCCCCTTTACTAGGTTGCTGCAACCATCCCCACATGCTGTAGGTGTTGGCTGCTCAGAGCTCATAGATGCATTCTTCTGGAGGTTGGCTCTTGGCTGATATGAGCCAACTTGCCTGAAAAATGCCATAGGCTAATGATTGGCTGACATGGGAGGGTGATAGCCCACCCCCTTGCCTCTAGTTGAACTAATCTATGAGGTTCAATTCATGCTCCCAAGGTCCCTGTGGAACCAGTCTGAGGCTAGGCTGCTCCTGAAGCTACATCATTGTCCAGCTTCTTCCCCTGCCCAGCCTGTTTCCTTTAGTTTCTTGAAAGCACTCCCTTAATAGATCACTTGCCCAAGAATACCCAGTTCAAGTGCTGCTTCTAGGGAACCCAACCTAAGACAAATTCACAGCAAAATCAGACTACATTGAGTGCTTTGTATTTCCATTTAAGTTTTTGAGGAATGGAAGTGACAAACGGTGGGAGAAAGGATAAAAGTAGTGGGTATATTTCCATAACTTTAATATTTACAATGGCTGACTAGCAAGCAGAAGAGTGAACTTTCAAATTAAGCATAGAATAATTTTCCATAGATCTTGGCATCAAATCTGCACAATGCCCTTCTCCTAAGAAGTGAATTTTGCTAGTCATTTTGAAACCAAGCTGTGTATTCTGGCATGGTTTGACATTTGCCCCTTGGTCAGGGTCAGGCATTCTGTGATACCAGACAGCCAATTTCAAGCATTGCTGGAGCCACAAAATGAGCCATTCGTATGACAACAGAAACCTTAGAAAAGGCAGGTGATGCAGGATGCTTGGGCTTCTCTTGGCAGTTCTGCAGCAAAGCCAGATGCCAAGCTGTTTATCCGTCTGCTGTTGACTTCACTCTGAATGTTAAACGGGGCACAACACCTGTTGAGTTAGAAACAGTTTTGAAATGAGTAAATGATCTTTTATAAAGGCCAGATATAAAGTCATAATTCCAAGATCACTGATATTAATATGACGTTTTGGTAGCCAAAGGATTTTTCTCAGTATCTGCAGAATAGCATGCATAGACTTGGCGATTGTGATTCATACCTTGAAAGGCCATTTTGGATGCAAACTTTGGAAGACCTTGCCTAGAGGTTGCAGATGTTTTGAAAAGATAGTCAAGTTGACTTTTTCCCCCATTTATTTTGAAAATGAAATGACTGAATGAAGTGGCTAGTGTGTCTGGAGTGCCAGCAGGGAGATGTAGGAGATGAGGCTGGGTAGAAATGAGGCAGGATAATGAAGGACTCCGGAAGTATTTAGGATCTTATTATAAATTGAGAGGAGCCATTCAATGGTTTAAGCATGGAAGCTATGATTACTTTTGTATTTTAGTGAGTAAACTTTCAGATAAACATAATCTCTCTGGAACCTCAAAATAACTCCAACATAAGAAGGTCTGTTACTCCACTTTCACATAAGGAAACTGAGGCTTAGGGACATTTAGTCACTTGTCTAAAGCCACACAGCTATGTAGTAGAGTGAAGACTGAGCCTCCAGTTCTGATTCCAAATCCTGCCATGCAGTTTTCATGAGTGGTCACAATAAAAATTCAACAGAAGAGAAATTCCAATCCAAGAGGGCAGACTATGCACATATGCCCAACTAAAATTGATGAAAAAGAAGTATTGCAAAAATAGGTCAAGGGAGAGATAAGAGTTGGCAATAGTGATGCTTCCAACTGCATCACCCTCGCACACAGAAGCATCCACATTGCTGTCACTGTGTGGGAAGGGAAACCATGTATACTTTTTTGCATTGGCAATTGTCACAACCAGGTGCACACGGAACATAGAATATTTTCCCAAATCTTAGGGAGAAGCCTACATCATTTTGTAGAAGCAAATAAAAAGACAATCTTCTACTTTATTTCCAGACTGCTTTTACCGGGCCAATCATCTACATGAATTGCAAAGGTGTCCACAAGGTACTGAAAAGTTTTATTTTCAGACAGGTAGATTTCTGGTCCTTTGCCTTGTCTTTCTAAGGTAACACTATGTAAAACATTTTGGGGTATTTCCTGGAAGTCCAATGGTTAGGACTCCGTGCTTACACTGCCGAGGGCCCAGGTTCCCCTGGTCAGGGAACTGAGATCCCACAAGCCGCACGGAGCAGCCAAAAAAAAAAAGGCAAAAAGAAAAAATAATTAAAAAAACATTTTGTCAGAGTGCTGTAGTGGGGATAGGTGGCTCTAGTCCCTGGGTTGGGGCTTTAGACTCAAGCCAGATGGCTGGGATCGAGCCTGTCAGACTAGATACCTGGTGGTGATAAACACATCCTCAGGTGAATGCTCAGTGGGTAAATGGACAGGTGTTGTGTGGAGTTCTGACCCTAGGGTTTTCACTTAAAACTAAAGTTCTTAGAATACACAAATGATTGTCTGTCTCATATTATACATGTATAGGAATATGCAGCATTAGTGGGGAATGAGCCCATCCTGGTGACTCACTGTGTGCCCTGCATTTTTAGTGTCTCTGGGTAAGAGAACAACATCAAGAATCCACTGCTTCTGTGACTGCTGCCTGGTGATCACATCAAAGAAATTTGCTTTGCTTACTTTGTAGAGAAATATTTGATGTAGGTATATTGAAGATCATTTTTTTTGTTACCTTCACATGATGTGCAGTCTATCATAATATGTCACTCAATTTTTTTTAACAATAAAACATCTTTTTATTATAGAAAAATTTAAACATAACTCAAAAGTAGAGAGAATATATAATGATCCCCCCTCATTCAGCCTAAACAATAATCAACATTTTGCCAATCTTGTTAATTATTTTCCCCTCCCCCTTTTTGCTGGAATATTAGAAAGTAAATCCCAGGAATTGTATTACTTTACCAGTAAATACTTCAGGGTGCATCTTTAACAAGAAATAGTGTTTTTAGAGAACATAGCACAGTGCAATTGTCTATGAAATGTAATGAAATGAGCAATAATTCCTTAATATCATCTAGTGAGGATTACATTCAGATAGACTCCATATTCAGTCCATATTTGGGTTTTCCAAATTGCCTCAAAAATGCCTTTAAACATATGGCTCTGTTAAGTTGAAATCCATACAGGGTCCACATATCACACTTGGTTGTTATGTATCTAATGTCTCTTTTTATCTGCAATAGTTCTCCTTTTTTCCCACGCCACTTATTTATTGAAGAAAACAGATCATCTGTCATGTGAAATGTCCCACATTCTCATTTCCTCTCGAATCCTTTCATTTGTTCTGTTTCTTGAAGTTCTTGCAAGTTCACAGTTAGATCCACAAACTCATTATTCAGGTTCCCTTTTCTTTTTTTTTCCCCTGATGTATGTCACTCAATTTTGAATTGGTATGCTACTGCTTGAAATCAACACTCACAATATGAAGTGTCAAAGGGAGTGTACAGAACTATGTCTAATTTTATACCATTAAAAATACAAACTGTAGAAACAACTTTAAAGTTTATATTAAAAGTTATTTCTGAACTGTACATTTACAGGTAGCTTATATTTGCTTTTATATATTTTTCCTGAATTTAAAAAAAAGTCCACAATGAGCATGCATTACTTTTATAAGCAGAAAAATAAATATTATTTCAAAAATTACAATGCACTATCAAACAATCTCCCTGTCTCCTGGCAGCGGAGGGGGGGGCAGTGACTATTTTTCTCATTTTATACTTGGGCATCATGTTATATGAATGGGCTAAATTTAAAGAAGGTAAGAAGCCTCTTTGAGACTTCCCAAGCATTACACTGCAGTATATCTTCTGGTTCATAGTCTAGTACAATTTCCTTCTGAATGATTCAACTTAAATACAGTGTGTTCCTTGTCTGTATCATATCATGAAATGCTTCTTTCTTTTATCTGGATGTAGAGTCTATTGTCTAAAAGTGGCATTCAGATGGAGAAATAGGCAGTCATTCTGCCATCTTTGTCTCATGGGAACAATGACATTTCTAGGATAGGTTGAAAATAAGGAATTAGCCCCCTCAAATCATGAAAACAATGAAAAATGTAGGAAACAGCCAAATATTTTAGAATTAAATTTAAATTAATTTTCCAGTTAAATATTGTCAGTTATATACATGAACTTGTCAAAATTTTATGAAGGAATTAAGAATAGGGGTATGGAAACTGTATCACAATATACAGAGATGTTTATAATGTATTTAGTAGAGAAAATGAGGTCATAATTTTAATAAAAATTGAGTTAGAAAAGTGACTTACTAGTGATTTTTAAATTTGATTTCATTATGAGTGATGATATTGTTCTTACAGTGAAAAAATTCCCTCCACAACTCAAAAAAGTTAAATACATGGTTACGTTTCTGAAATCCCTGAGACTTTGAACCAAATTGAACAAATCAAGACTATTTTATGTAGATGAAGCAAAGATAACAATGGAAAGGAGAGCCTGACTGAGCTTATCCTACCTTTTCTTTATACCACCTGAACACAAGATTCATGCTATGTGTTGGCAAGGCTCCAAGGATGATGCCTATAGCAAATTCCCACGGTCAGTTAGGATAATATAGCATACAGGAGGTCAGGAAAGCCAACATACTGAACACGCTTCTAAACTAAGTAAGTCCATCCATGTTCTCTAGCAAAATATATTGACTGAACTTCATCCTAAGGCAGTAGTTGGTTGCCTACCCAACATTTTGCCCTTTTTTCTTCCTGTAAGATGTGTGATTTAATGCAGCTCATTAAAACTACTTGCATAAGGAGTAGCTGATCCTTTGCCAAGCTCTAGGGGTGAACATGACTTGTTAAAGATATTTATCAATTATTAGTTTAGAAATGGGCCTTTGGTACAATTTGGGTTAAAGAGTATGAGAAAAGTTTGCTGAAGGCTCCTGGAAAAGTTGATCTTGCTTCCAGGGAAACTTGGAAATGATTTCTCTTTTACATGTTTTCCTGCAGAGACGTGAGGCCCAGACTGCTACAGCATCAATATAATGCTGATCCACAAAAGAGTATTAAGTAGAAAGCTCTCTTAATTAAGTCAAACTAAAGCTTATCCTACTTTGGTCCTTTGGGTGGGTGAGTCAGTAAATTCTTTCAAATTTAAGCCAGTTTAAGTTAGATGCTTGTTTTCCCTTGTTACTGAAGCGATCCTAACAGATAGATATATGATAAAACGTCTGGCATTCCTTTTTTTTTAAAAAAAACTGTCTTTATTGGAGTATAATTGTTTTACAATGTTGAGTTAGTTTCTGCTGTATAACAAAGTGAATCAGCTATACATGTACATATATCCCCATATCTCCTCCCTCTTGCGTCTCCCTCCCACCCTCCCTATCCCACCTCTCTAGGTGGTCACAAAGCACTGAGCTGATCTCCCTGTGCTATGTGGCTGCTTCCCACTAGCTAGCTATTTTACATTTGGTAGTGTATATATATGTCCATGCCACTCTCTCACTTTGTCCCAGCTTACTACCCTTCCCCCTCCCTGTGTCCTGAAGTCCATTCTCTACATCTGTGTCTTTATTCCTGTCCTGCCCCTAGGTTCTTCACAAGAATTGGGTTTTTTTTTAGATTCCATATATATGTGTTAGCATACGGTATTTGTTTTTCTCTTTCTGACTTGCTTCACTCTGTATGACAGACTCTAGGTCCATCCACCTCACTACAAATAACTCAATTTCGTTTATTTTTATGGCTGAGTAATATTCCATTGTATATATGTGCCACATCTCCTTTACCCATTCATCTGTCGATGGACACTTAGATTGCTTCCATATCCTGGCTGTTATAAATAGTGCTGCAATGAACACTGTGATACATGACTCTTTTTGAATTATGGTTTTCTCAGGGTCTATGCCCAGTAGTGGGATTGCTGGGTTGTACGGTAGTTCTATTTTTAGTTTTTTAAGGAACCTCCATACTGTTCTCCATAGTGGCTGTATCACCTTACATTCCCACAAACAGTGCAAGAGTGTTCCCTTTTCTCCACACCCTCTCCGGCATTTATTGTTTCTAGATTTTTTGATGACGGCCATTCTGACTGGTGTGAGGTGATACCTCATTGTAGTTTTGATTTGCATTTCTCTAATGATTAGTGATGTTGAGCTTCCTTTCATTTGTTTGTTGGCAATCCGTATATCTTCTTTGGAGAAATGTCTATTTAGGTCTTCTGCCCATTTTTGGATTGGGTTGTTTGTTTTTTTGATATTGAACTGCATGAGCTGCTTATAAATTTTGGAGATTAATCCTTTGTCAGTTGCTTCATTTGCAAGTATTTTCTCCCATTCTGAGGGTTGTCTTTTTGTCTTGTTTATGGTTTCCTTTGCTGTCAAAAGCTTTTAGGTTTCATTAGGTCCCATTTGTTTATTTTTGTTTTTATTTCCATTTCTCTAGGAGGTGGGTCAAAAAGGATCTTACTGTGATGTATGTCATAGAGTATTCTGCCTATGTTTTCCTCTAAGAGTTTTATAGTGTCTGGCCTTACATTTAGGTCTTTAATCCATTTTGAGTTTATTTTTGTATATGGTGTTAGGGAGTGTTCTAATTTCATTCTTTTACATGTAGCTGTCCAGTTTTCTCATCACCACTTATTGAAGAGGCTGTCTTTTCTCCATTGTATATTCTTGCCTCCTTTATCAAAAATAAGGTGACCATATGTGTGTGGATTTATCTCTGGACTCTCTATCCTGTTCCATTGATCTATATTTCTATTTTTGTGCCACTACCATACTGTCTTGATTACTGTAGCTTTGTAGTATAGTCTGAAGTCTGGGGGCCTGATTCTTCCAGCTCTGTTTTTCGTTCTCAAGATTGCTTTGGCTATTTGGGGTCTTTTGTGTTTCCCTACAAATTGTGAAAGTTTTTGTTCTAGTTCTGTGAAAAATGCCTTTGGTAGTTTGATAGGGATTGCCTTGAATCTGTAGATTGCTTTGGGTAGTAGAGTCATTTTCACAATGTTGATTCTTCCAATCCAAGAACATGGTATATCTCTCCATCTGTTGGTATCATCTTTAATTTCTTTCATCAGTGTCTTATAGTTTTCTGCATACAGGTCTTTTGTCTCCTTAGGTAGATTTATTCCTAGATATTTTATTCTTTTTGTTGCAATGGTATATGGGAGTGTTTTCTTAATTTCTCTTTCAGATTTTTCATCATTAGTGTATAGGAATGCAAGAGATTTCTGTGCATTAATTTTGTATCCTGCTACTTTACCAAATTCATTGATTAGCTCCAGTAGTTTTCTTGTAGCATCTTTAGGATTCTCTATGTAAAGTATCATGTCATCTGCAAACAGTGACAGCTTTACTTCTCCTTTTCTGATTTGGATTCCTTTTATTTCTATTTCTTCTCTGATTGCTGTGGCTAAAACTTCCAAAACTATGTTGAATAATAGTGGTGAGAGTGGACAACCTTATCTTGTTCCTGATCTTAGAGGAAATGGTTTTAGTTTTTCACCACTGAGAACAATGTTGGCTGTAGGTTTGTCATATACAGGTTTATTATGTTGAGGTAAGTTCCCTCTATGCCGATTTCCAGAGGGTTTTTATCATACATGGGTGTTGAATTTTGTCAAAAGCTTTTTCTGCATCTATTGAGATGATCATATCGTTTTTCTCTTTCAATTGGTTAATATGGTTTATCACATTGATTGATTTGCGTTTATTGAAGAATCCTTGCATCCCTGTGATAAATCCCACTTGATCATGGGATATGATCCTTTTAATGTGCTGTTGGATTCTGTTTGGTAGTATTTTGTTGAGGATTTTTTCATCTATGTTCATCAGTGATATTGGCCTCTAGTGTTCTTTCTTTGTGACATCTTTGTTTGGTTTTGGTATCAGAGTGATGGTGGCCTTGTAGAATGAGTCTGGCAGTGTTCCTCCCTCTGCTATATTTTGGAAGAGTTTGAGAAGGATAGGTGTTAGCTCTTCTCTAAATGTTTGATAGAATTCACCTGTGAAGCCATCTGGTCCTGGGCTTTTGTTTGTTGGAAGACTTTTAATCCCAGTCCAATTTCAGTTTTTGTGATTGGTCTGTTTATATATTCTATTCCTTCCTGGTTCAGTCTTAGAAGGTTGTGGTTTTCTAAGAAGTTGTCCATTTCTTCCAGGTTGTCCATTTTATTGGCATATAGTTGCTTGTAGTTATCTCTCATGATCCTTTGTACTTCTGCAGTGTCAGATGTTACTTCTCCTTTTTCATTTCTAAGTCTATTGATTTGAGTTTTCCTGCTTTTTTTCTTGATGAGTCTGGCTAATGGTTTATCAATTTTGTTTATCTTCTCAAAGAACCAGCTTTTAGTTTTATTGATCTTTGCTATTGTTTCCTTCATTTCTTTTTCATTTATTTCTGATCTGACCTTTTGGCATTTTTAATTGTCTGAAATATAAACTATAATCCTAAGAGCTTGATCAGCATGAAAAAACAGTGAATTATTATATTCTTACCATATCAAAGTAAAGAATATATCTAGTCAAGCAGTTACATAAATTGGATTTGAGCTTCCAAATGAGTAGTCTGTTAATAATAATTAATCCTATTTAATAACTATGTTAATTTTCAGTGTTTTCCTATTTATATCTTATTATTTACCAATGATAGTTCTCAATCACTTTTTGTTAAAATATATTTAATCTACATTTAACAATATAGACAAGCTTTCTCAGAAGACAAGAAAATGACATATCTCTATGCGTCTCAGTAAATTTTTGGTATATCAGAATTCTCAATGCACCATAAATATAATTTAACTAAAGCAAAGATAAAAAATGCTCTCAGCATCCAGTGTAAAAGATGATCAAAAATTATTTTGAGATAAAACCCTGCAAAACTGAAAATACCGAGAGGGAATGCTGTAGATCTGGGACAAGCATCTAAGTCATAGGAAATAGATTGTCTTTCAGTTATTAAACAATAATTAGTTGATGGTAGTTAATGCATTGCTATGTTTCTACTCCATGGATCAGGAGTCAATACCATGTAGAAATATTAAGCCAACATTGTAGCTGAAATCAGGTGGAGGTTGCTGATCTCTGAATGTTTGGGTTATTATTATTTTTTTTAATGAAAATTGCTACTCCAGCATTTTTTTTTACCATTGAATTCTATGTGCACTTTATTATGTTTTTTGAATTTTTGAATTTTATTTATTTTTTTATACAGCAGGTTCTTACTAGTCATCCATTTTATACACATCAGTGTATACATGTTAATCCCAATCTCCCAATTCATCACACCACCACCCCCCCCCTCCGCTTTCCCCCCTTGGTGTCCATATGTTTGTTCTCTACATCTGTGTCTCAACTTCTGCCCTGCAAACCCGTTCATCTGTACCATTTCTATAGGTTCCACATATATGCGTTAATATATGATAGAATGTTTAGAGTTGTATGTGGCAGCATATTCACTGTACTGACATTGGAAGGGAGTATTACCACACTGCCACTTGTCAGGAGAGTTCAGTAAGTGGAAGAGACTCAAGCGACAAACAAGGGATTTAGAGTTGATGATGGACCCATATCACTAAAAGATCTCTTAGGGAAAAGTCTATTGTTAATGTCTGTCCAGCACTCTTCCAGTATCTGCTCTCTCTTTTCTTGTTGGGAAACCCATTCCATGTGGTCCATTTGGTGCTATCTCCCCAGGCCAGAGGTGTAGGAAAATGACAAAGGTCAATGAGTATACCCTCCGCTGCCACCCCACAGTGACACATACAGAAATGGGTCCAAACCCCAGCTGTGCCAGAATCCTCTTAGGACTATTTATAGTCACTACATGTTGAATCAGGTTGTCCTTGGTCTTACCTGTAACCAAAGCAGAATTTTGAAATCTTTTTTTACTTCTGTGACTCATCATTTATTCTCCATTTACAATAAAATATAGGTATTTCCCCACAATTTGAAAAATCAGCAGAATAGTTTATGTTATTAGACTCCAAGAAAATATTTTCTGTCTCATCCATGGAGTGAAAGAAATAACAGGTTTCTCATTACTAAATCTGAAAATAAAAGTGTAGGCATTTATCCCTAATGATTAGTTTTCTTGGTGTGAGGACAGAACTGAAAGAATTCAGAGGTAAGATTCATTCCTTGTGAGACATATTTTCCTCTCACTAGTCATTTTACAGATTTCTCTGTGTAAGTGCTAGAAATGAACTTCCTGTGATTCAAAATGGCCATTTTTTTCTCTCTCTTTAATAAAGTGCTATTAGAATATCAGTAAATTTTACCTAAGGAATCAAAATTCCAACAGCCAGTATGTTCCACACTTTGAACTGTATGGATTACTCTACTTGTAAGTAGACTTGAAATGGTTAGACATAGAAATATCAATGCCCTGTTCTGCTGTGGACAGGACAATCCCGTATGTGTCACATTGGATGTAACAAAGTCTCCCTACGCCTATTCAATGAGAGAGACTTATGATAACATTCAGCATAAAAGATGTCTTTTCCTGTAGAATTGGAAATAAAATATATACAATGGGATAAAGGAACCATCTCTAGCTCAAAACATAGTTCCATTGGGGGATGTTATATCTGACAAATTGATCTTTGTTTTACCTGGTCTTGCAGTCATTACTCAGGGGTGTGCTAGAGTTGTACTGTTCATCACACCCTTTGGACTAGCAGGTACCGCATACCTAGGGTCTTCAGCATAGTTGGTGGTCAGCTGGAGGACAGGAGGGGATTGAACATCCAACGAGAGGATCTTTACTCCAACCAGGTGGTATCACAGTCAACAGGGAACATTGTGGGGATTTGAGGGCCTGGGAAGCCTATGTTTCCTGTTCTGCATCCTCTAACTTCATGCAACACGTTCTTGCATGCGCTTTATTTCTGGCAAGGTAACTTGTGTTCTTCTCTTTCTGTCAGTCACTCCAGTGTTATCTTTGTGACAATACCAGTCCACTACACGGGTAGTAACGAGACATTTGGCAGGAAGCACTTTAGAAAAGCATGAGCTTCCTTAGTCTCAAGGATTGTACAGATCTTGCTGTAGAAATGAGGAGCTGTCAGGGAAAAGGTATTAAGATATGATTAAAGATGTCCTCTGAAGTGGCTCTGTTGGCAAAAAGAGGGGCAGACTATTCAGAATTTAGTAAAGGAGACTTGCTACTATTCTGATGCTGGGTATGGATCATGAACCAGCTTAGGACACTGGGGAAGGATTAATAATGAAAAGGCTAGACCAGAGGACAATTTGAGTGAGATTTCCTTTATTGAATTTCACTGATTCCAAGATGCACATTTTTTTCATACTTTAGTATTTCTGGAAATGGGATGTAGTTTACAAACAAGGGCATGTTATCTTTAATTGGCAGTGTTTTTTTCATTCTTAGCAGAACTTAAAAAAATATTTCTTATAACTAGTGGCATCTAAGAAATATGTAACTACCCAATGAGGCAGGTTTGGAGTAGCACCAACTCCACACTAATTTAAGATTATAGCACCAAAGTTATATCTTATGTGAAATGTTTCATAAACTGTGTATAGCATATGGGTTGGAGGCCTAGTCATTCTCAAATAGCCATTTCTGTTCTTTCCCTAAATGCCCAAATATAGAGATATATTCTTGATCTTGCTATTCCTCTCATTAGGCTGTACTCTCTAAGATATCCGGGATCATGTTTTTTTCATTCCATTGAATTTCCTGCACTGATTTTATCTAGGTTATCCAATGCTAGAGGATCCTATTTAAACCATCTTTGATAACACACTAGAGAAACTGAGCCTATGCTATAGCTAGCTTTCTTTCTTTCTTTGTATAATGCATATTGCTTTAGTCACAGTTTCCATAATTATGATTAAAGCAAACTATGTAAAAATTTTTGTCTGAGAGAGATTTAACATTATTTTCACAAAATATTTACCTTATAGTAAAAATTAAAATTCATTTTTCTAATTAATTATTGAAGGAAGGGTTATAAAGGAATGGGGGAATATTATATATGCTATCAGGTAATTTTATTACAATAAAGATGTCTTAAAATTTCAATGAATCAAATGACATAGGCATCTAATGACTAAAAATGTTCTTTTATAAATAATCATAGCTTTTCACTGTTAAATATATGAGGTATATAATGTATAGAGTTATGCACTACACATAATATACATATTTAACAGCAAAAAACTATCAATTTTAGAAATAAATAATTTTTATAGCTACACAAAAATTAATTTTGTTTATTCCTGCTTATAGTATTTTTCTAAACTATAATACAGATGATATAAGAGTAATTAAAATATACGTATACTCTGTGTATTGTTTCTACACATGTTGTTGGTGCAGTATCAGTCATTAAGCTATTATGGCCTCATAAGGAGCTGACATTTACAGTTTTTCATTTTTTATCACCTCATTGTTAGATCTTGATCTCTGTAGCATGTTAGTTTAAATGAAAAAGATAATATAAAATATGGGAACTTACTATTTGCCTTAGAAACTATAAATATTAATCTAAGAATATAAAGTTAGGCTCCTTATGAAGATTGCTGTAATAATGAAGGGTTTTGGTATTATAAAAAAAGCTATAAGAAGGGTTCTTTCAGATCAATGAATAAAGCAGGGCTGAGTCTTTGGGGGCAACGTTTCTCTTTCTCACTTTTAAATGTATTCTGTTATGTCACTCTCGCTCTTTTCTGACTGACTGCCTTTTTCTACTCTTGTTTCTCCCATCTCACTTCATCATCTTACCACTGTTTATTATTTCTTGGTCTCTCTCATCCAGTCCAGTCTCTTTCAGGGTGAACAGACATAGGCTATAAACTCCACTAGGTCAGAGACTGTGTCTGTTTACTAATTATCCACTTGATCCTGGTGCCTATCTCATCATTGGCACATGGAAAGCACCAAAAATTGCTTGACAGCTAAAAGAATTTTGAATTTGGTGTAGATCCAAAATGGACACTGTCTTTAGGAATTTTAGGCCAAGTCTAAATAGTGTTTATGACATTAAATAATGTTTATTTGGTTGTTGCTTTTATTATCACCATTGGTATGCAGTTGTTCTATTAAATTTGAGTTGATTCCTTGAAACAGAGATTATGTTGTTTTGAGTTTTCCTTTTATTACTCTAGATAAACTCATCAACCTTTGTCACTCCCTTTCTATGAAGGTGTGTGTACTTGATTGCTGGAGACCTACAAATGGTGTTTCAAGTTAGAGAGGGCTCCCAGACACGAGTGTAGAACTTGACAGTCACCCAAGCTGAATTTTCAAAGTGTTACTGAACATCAGATGATCATATTGAAATCCTAAGCATGGATGAGAGATGATTGTTTTGCTCAAGGCAAGTAGGATTCACTTTCTTAAACAGGCTACAATTCCTGAGAAAAGTAACACAAATTTGGAAATAGAAACAACAACAACAACAATAATAATCATAAAGCCAGGATTTTATTTGCCATCTCTCTACATTTTCATGTCTTGAATATTATAGAAATTTGTTACCATTTCTTGGTAAGTGGAAACCTATTATTATAACATGTATTTTATAACATGCTAAAGGGTTTATTTAGTATAATAAAATAAAAATAGGTGTACATTTTAAAATTTCTCAATTATATTTGTATTATATTGACATTGTCTTTCTCCCCAGTAAAAATGAAAACAATGAAAATCTTACCAGTTTTTATGTTCACAAGTGTTTCAAATCATACTGTTAAAAGAGTAACTAAACTGGCACTAATAAAATTGATTTAGGCAGAATATGCTCCTTTTCTTGGTTCTAACAAAAGATCTGTGCTTATATCAGCCCCATGGGGACATGGAGTAAGAAGACAATCAGGAAAAAAATCCCTTTGACAGTTTACTTTTTATTTTCAGTTTCCTCAGTCCTCACAAACTATTTACAGTAGTATCACCTGTTAGCAGTTAAGCAAGCCGACTTTGGGGTTGCTTTCTAGATCCTTCCCCTTCTAGTTGGGGGAACTTTCTGGGCCTCAAGCTCTTCATTCACACAGAACAACAACAATAATAACAACTACAACAACAATGATAACAATAACAACAACAGAATAACAACAACAACAATAATGCCTATTTTGTAGGGTTGTTGTGGGCTGAGAGGAGTTAATATATATAAAAGCTCCCTACCAATGTCTGTAGCATATTAGTACTCAGTTAGTACCTGATAATAAGTATCAGTAAATCTTAGCTACTTATCACTATTATTGTTATTATTATTTTTGCCTAAAATATTTTCTACTGACATTTCTGTAGTCTTTAGTTGCTTTCTAAAAACTAAAACTTAGTTCCTTAAAATCAAATCATCCTCCTGGTATTCCTTCACTTAAAAAAATTAATATTCCTATGTGACACATTATATGACTCAATTACTTATGCTGGGATATAAATTTAGGCTAAATTAGATGTATTTGATTTAATATTCATAAATGAAAGTGACTTAAGTTTTAGAGTCTTCACTGCAATGAGAAAAAGCTCCTGAACAATTAACCTAGATTCATATAATTTGCAGGTTTTTGCTTTTTCTAATGGTCTTTTTGTTCAACCAGTAAAAATGAGCTTAACCTTTTATTTCAGTTCATTGTTCTTTTGCTCTCAGGTGGAG
The DNA here is from genome assembly GCF_059928025.1 of Delphinapterus leucas. Classification (NCBI taxonomy): domain Eukaryota; kingdom Metazoa; phylum Chordata; class Mammalia; order Artiodactyla; family Monodontidae; genus Delphinapterus; species Delphinapterus leucas. The sequence continues at coordinate 63,709,696 of NC_143137.1, read as the reverse complement.
GCCAATTCAAATCCAAGCGCTTAATGCGGGGATAGTAGCTTTCAGGTGTGAAAAAGAAAGGAAGAAAATTAACATTGACTCCAATTTTACCTATATTTTACTTTTACAACCCCTTGAGGCAGACACTAGCTTCATTTTACAGAGGAAGTATCTGAGGTGCTACGGTAACCAAATAACAAATGGTAGAGTTAGGTTGGAATTGAGGTCATCTGATTCCAGGGGAGTGCTCATTTCTCCAAGTCACAGCATGCAGTCCCCAGGTGGAGACAAACATTTATCCAAGGGAACTCCAGAGAACTTTCCTTTGGTCAGAAATTTCAAAAGATTACTTTCTTGACTATTTTGTGTGGAGAAAGAAACATCAACCATCTTAAATGAACTTGCCTCTTGGTAACTATCTGAAAATGTGTGTACTTGTGTGTTAATCAGAGAGAAAAACATTGTTTCTAACATATTTTGATGAAACTAAACACTTGGATCACTCCTCCTATTGTTTCTGTCCATGGTGGCTCTTGAAGACTGAATCTGCAATCCTGAAGTCTGCAAAGGCACTGAACCTGTGTGGCCTCGTGTTTCCCCCTCAGTTAGAGGCAGCCAGGTCTGCACAGGAAAATGAAATGAAAGATCAAGCAGTTACCTTCAGAATTTGTTTAATGTGGTAAATCAACATGAAATATTTTAGCATCTCAAGCTGTTTTATTTCCTCCATTGTGAATATTTAAACCTTAATTAAGTGAATACTTTCTTAACCCTCTGTGTGATTTTGATACCTGGATTCACAAGGACATAGTGAAGGTGATTCTAAGGGGGATTTTCAGAACAAAAGATATAAGTGTGGCCCACACAGTCATGGAGGTCTTCAGCCTTAGACAATAGGAGTCAAGGACCACAGACATTGGCCTCAGGGCCATATCACCATGTCCTCTGGCTCAGAGTCCCACTCTGTGTCACCACAGCCCAGTCTCTCCTTCCTCACAAGGCCCTCAAAAGGTCTCACAAGTATTCAACTCGATCTGTCTACACACCTGACTGCTCCATCTTTCAGGTCTTGGGTGGAGCTGCTTCCTGCCACCAGTCACAGCATTGTTCTGGGACTGTTCAGCTTCTGAAGTGGCTATTGCAGTTTTCGCTCAAAATACCTTCGTACGCTTAACTCAGGTGTGCTCCCTCCAGGGGCTTCCCCCACCTGGTCAATGTCCTTGCTGTCACTTCCTTGGGGGTCTCCATTGCCTGTTGCAGCCTCTAGCTTCATGAGAGTGGCTCATTCTAGGGCGGACACTGGGTGACATCTATAGGTCACTGCTCTGGAGTAATTTAAGGTTCTTGGTCTTTGGTTCTTGCCAGAGAATGAAACGCTTGGCTTTACCACCAGGCATGTCAGAGGTGGAGCTGGTAGAGGAGATAGGCAAAGGATGGGGCCTAGGTATAATGAGGGAAGTAGGGTGTGTGTATATGTGTGTACCCACAAACAGTAGCTGTTACTTTTCTTTTTCTTCTTCTTTTCAGTTTTTTCTAATTTAGAAGTAGAGTGGTAGCCAGTTAACCTCAAACCTCTTCCTTTTAGCCTTAAGCCTGTGGTTTCTTTTTTGCCCACATATCTCTTTAAAAAATACTTTAAAAATGTACCCATCACACATTTTAAAATAGATATTCATCAGTTTTCATAATCAATTGAAAACTTTTTGAAATAGAGAGTATGTAATTACCAGTATATTATAAATATTGACATTAAGAAATTTAAAAATTTTCATCACTCTTTTAAATGTATTTTAAGCAATACAAAAAACATAAGTAGTTTGATAACCATATCTGTTAAAGATATATAGGTATATATTATAAATATATAAGATCTAATGTAATCATTGGAAATTTTACATTGTTCTTTTTTTCTCCTTGAGCCTGTACTTCCATTCCACTTTCTGCAAAGAATTTTATCCTAATGTAATATACTTTTATGCCCGAAAGACTTATTTATTACCCTATCATATAATACTCCTTTGCAACAAAGATCATTTAAAAATTGAAATTATTTTTGTCATATAACCAAAGGCTTCAAGTATTAAACTTTTACCTGCTTTGCGTTATCGTTATAAATGTTAACATACAATTGATTAAAACAGTATAAACATAAATTTATACATATCATTATTAAATATAAAATGTCAAATTTTGTGGATGAGTGAGAGTGCTGATTATGATGCCTTGATTAAAGCAACAGCAAAGTGGTCCCTATGCTGCTGTGGAAGATGTATGCCTTGGGAGGCAATGAGCCATAAGAGGGCTGTGACTTCCTTTTGTCACGTGGAAAGCTGGTTCAGTGTGAAAGGGAGGGAGGAAGGGAGAACCTGAACTTCACTGGCTCCACAGGCAGATTAATTTTCAGGCAGAATATATACAGAAGTCGAGAATCTGGAATTTATTTCTTTAAAATTCCTACCTTTTCAAAATAGTGTCCCTCATTTGAAGAGCCCTGCTGTATCCTGCAGGGTTTTTTTTTTCTTTAACTAGTTTTACTGCTTCATCCTCTATGTTGTAAGCAAAGAGGCTGTACTTGGGTCTCATCCCATCATCAAGGGTATAAGCAATATTCTTCTCCTGGCTACATAAAGGCTGAGAGAGCTTCTGTCTGCTCTATTATCATTCACTGGCCTTTCCTCACGTGTTCTCCAGAGTCCCCTAATTCTCATCTTTCCACCCTAGAAGTCTTTGCCCTCAGTAAGCTCTGACCATGCATTCATTAAGGTTACAAATATGAATATTTCTGCTGTGTTTATGACACTCAAAGCTTTGTTTTATAAAATTAAGTAGATGTAATCTGATCCTCAAAAACTTCCAGCATAGTAGGAGAAATAAGATATATGTACAAGTCACTAGGCGGCAGTAGAGGTGGCACAGTGTCAAAGCACACGTGTAATCCAAGAATGGACATGTGTTCAATATGCCTGGGGCACAGGGTAAATTTAAGAACAGAATTTCCTAAAGTGTGTCTGTAGAACACGTTGGTAAGTATTTTTGAAAAGAGAGACAGTGACTGTGTTAGTTTTGTTTGAGTGTGTTAATTTCAAAGTCAGGTAAGAAAGAAAATGCTAATATGCTAGATTAAAATAAAAGACACAAGTTTCTTTACTATAGAATTTATTACTTCCTTTCTAAGATTATTATATTAAGAAAAGGCAGGAGCAGTGTTAGCATGCAATTCTTCCCAACTCATTTTGTTTCTTTCTGAAAGATGTCTAACCAGACAAGTGTTTGAGGAACAGCCTTTGGAAAAAAACTGTTTTAAGAAATAGTAAGAGGTAAGGAAGGTAAGATATTCTGGGTTCAGATGGCCAAAGCCACAATATCTGGAATTTGTAGGCAGTGATGGCTTTGGCAAGATTGTTCATGAGCATAGCTGGGCTCTGGGATGGATGGCCTTGTGGTCCCTGTGAGGTCTGGACTGGCAGGGGGGACAGAGGTATAAGACTCCGAGGCAGGAAGACACAGTAAATTGAACAAGAGGAATGAAAACCTACACTTGGGTAGTTTAGGTGTAGTCAAATACATGACCACTTGCAGATGTTGAAACTTTTAGTTCACTTGATGTTGAAGCTATTTTTTTAAAAATTTATTTTTACTTTTGTGGTGTAAATTAAGATATTTAACTTTCTTTTCCTTCTGATTTTGTATGTTTATGTTCAAATAATACAGAACTTCTCATCTAAAAGATACAGAATGTCTGTATGAAAAAAGAAACGTTTAATTCTTTGATATTTTCGGTATTAATGTTTTATCAAAAGTTTAAAATTTTCATATAGATATGGTATATGGGATAGTGAATTTTAATATTGAAAAATAATTCCTTTAAATTGTAGTAACTTATAAAGAATTCACATGAATAAAATGGCAATAACATTTCAAGAATTCAGAGTTTTATAAATTAAAATAGAGAGGGCTTCCCTGGTGGGGGTTCGTGCCCCCGTCTGGGAGTATCCCACGTGCCGCGGAGCGGCTGGGCCGGTGAGCGATGGCCGCTGAGCCTGCGTGTCCGGAGCCTGTGCTCCGCAACGGGAGAGGCCACAACAGTGAGAGGCCCGCGTACCGCAAAAAAAAAAAAAAAAAAAAAGAGAGAGAAAAGTAGTCAATTTAAATCAAACGTTGAATTTTTAGGTGGTTTACCCCATCACTCATTTATTCCCTCTTATTGCTTAGGTGTACCTTTAGGTTGGATAAGATATATCCTTTTCTTGTTACAGGATATCAATTTCAATATTTTAGGTACACCTTCAGTGCATTGTGTCATGATTTAATAAAAATTATGTCTTTATACATATTACTATGTCAGATGATTCATCTAGTTACATCAATCAAATAAAAAGAAAGCAATCCTTAATTGGTTCTCATTGTAAAGGACAAGCAGGCAAAACTTGCAACCATCTTCAGATTAAAAAATAAAATACTTAAGCAAGTATAGCAACGTGATGAAACACAGTAATCTGACAGCTAATGATCTGATCAATCTTGTTGAGGCTTGATATGACATTTTGATAGAAAACAACCTAACCTACTTGTTAGTTATTGAGTAATGGGTAACAAGGACTCCTGACAATGAACACTTTTTTTTTTACTGTGATGAACTGATATTGGATAAGAAATGGTACGAATGCTTAAATAAATTATCCTAAAATGAAATTCAGATCAATAATAATCACAGCAATAATAAATAGTAATGGCCTGCATTTATGAGTATTAACTCTGTGACAGTAGTCTCATATACAGTACCTTAATCCTCAGCTAGTTTTGCCTGGTAGGAATTATCACCCCATTTAGAGGAGACAGAACAGGCTCAAACGAGTAAAACGACTTGCCAAAGTCTCGCAATTGGTAGACTGTCTAATATTCTGTGATGCTTTCCACCAACTGCAAGTCACCATTAGTCTTGACCTTGGAGAATGTGTAAGCTTTGAAGTAAGGTTAATGGATCATGCTTTTATTTCAGTTTGAATTTTTCATAGGATACCATGAAAAATTTCCTTACATTACACTGTATCTTTGTGTTTCTCAGAATTATGTGTTTCATAAAAGTTTAAGTGATTCAATTGTTTATGGATTCATTGGAAATGTGCATTTCTTAGACTGGAAAAACAATGATTTTGGGATTTGGCTGATTCACACAAAATATAGATGTGTTAAACTATCTACTATCTATCTATCTATCATCTACCATCTATCTGCTCAAAAAATAATTCTAGCTTTAGGTTTAAAGGCTTTTTCTCTATGGAATAATTTTGTAACTTCTGAGCATAGTCAAAGCACTTTGGTGCAAAAGTGCCTAATATAGGGTAAGAAAAATAAAGCTTTAACTAATTGTTCTTAGAACAAGGTGTAGGCAGTTACTGGCTGATTGACAAGAATTATATTTCTGAAGATTCTTTTTAAAACTAAAATGAACAAAGTTTGCCACAAGTCTGAACATGGATAATATACACTCACCTACTCAATTTCTAGGGGGAAAAAAAAGGAAAGATCTTTGCTTCATCTATTGCACAGATAGGAGAGAGATGTTTATTTTTTATAACCAATCTTTCTCTCAGCCAAAGTCTATAAATGTCTTTCTTGGGAATAGCCTTGTAACTAGAGTGATGGTAAGTAGCATTTTGTTATGGGGACTGATTTTCCTCCAAATTATATGTTGTTTTGAAAGGGATGTATTCAAACTATAGGTATAATTACCACACAAGAACCTCCATAATGACTGGGCATCCACAAAAGTCGATGAGGGAGTGCACAGGCTAAGAAGTGTAGCTATTTCTTAGGGTAGTAGGTCCTATTGATAAATTTGGCTTGGTGGTTTGGAATCTGAACATTGTTGATTTAACATATGAAACTTTCCGTACAGAAAGCTTAGGGATCTTATTTTTCTGCTCTCTCCTGCCAAATGGCTGGGTAGGGCTCCAATATATAACTTTCTTTATTTCAAGGACCTGTGAGATGTTCTTAGAGTCACCATACAGGTTCATCTGAAAGGACTTGAATATTGTGTGGAGTCAAAGCTATTACTTCTGTTCATTTATTGATCTTAGCAGACTGGGAAATGGGGTCCAGGACTACTGGTACTGGTACTCACTCCAGAAATAAACTCACAAAGTGGAAGAGAAGGTTGCTTAGGAGAGGGGTGAGAGCCTACTAAGTTGCAGGCATTGTTAGGCACTTTTGTATTGAATTTTCCTAACAGATCTATGAGGTAATATTATCTCCATTAACATCTGTAGCTCTGACATCTTCCCAGAGCTCTGTATCCTTATATCCATCAGCTCATGGGCATTTATACTCACAGGCACCCTAAACTCAGGATGCCCCAAACTGACCCTACCCATCCTAGCCTCCCCATGCACAAAACAACCTATCTCTGAGTCCTGCTAAATGTAGACTTAAATGTTCCCTGAACTCTTGATTTCTCTCCATTTCCATTGCACCACGGCACTACAATCATTATTCTCAGCTGGACAGCTGCAGTGGTTTTCCACGTGGTTTCCTTGCATTTCTACCCACACTTCTCCCTTTTGAATCCATTCTCCAAACCAACACCAGAGCAAACTTTTAAAAAAATGTCAAAGCTCTCAAGACATTTTATTCCTTAAATCACTTCAGTAGCTTTTCCTAGTCCTTAGCGTAGAAATTAAAATACTTAACAGATGTGCTAAGGCTCTTGCTTACTCACCAGCCTCATCTCGTATCACTCCCTCCCTCTCTGCACTTCCGTCCCTCCGGCAGTCTTCCAGTTCTTTGCAGAAGCGGAGATTCTTCTGCTCTAGCGTCATCGCTGTTTGTTTCCTTTTCTCTTCAGGCCCATCTTTCCCAACATGCATAGTTCATTACTCCTTGTCTTTTAAAACTTATTTCAGTTGTCACTTCCTTCAAGAGCTCTTCCTGATTCTCTAGATTAGAGAGATCAAGACTCTCTGTTAAACGGTTTTCATTCAGAGTTGCCACAATGGTAATTAAATGTGTATTTGTGTAATAAGCTATCTAATATTTATGTATGCCCCAGGAGGATAAGGGAGAGGTGCTTTACACCTGATGTATTTCCAGAGCTCTGCACAGTACTTTGCCCAAGTAGTTGCTAGGTGAAGTTTGTTTGCAAGACTGTTCGAGAGTGAAGTCTTGGTTTCCCACAACCCTCAAGCTCTTTCAGATGTAAGCTCTCCCGGTTTCCAAAGCCAGACGTTATGAGGGCTTGTCTTCCCGATGCAGGGTCTCCTGGCTGGGGAGCTCAACGTGGGGCTTGGACCCCTTGCTCCTCGTGGGGTACCTCTGTCTTTGCTATATCCCTCTTACTTGTGGGTCACTGCACCTGTGTAATAGGGGCGGAGCGGCACCCAGCTGTTAGCGTTTAACCCTTACCGAGACCATTAGCACGTGACCATGAGCTCCCGCCTCTGAGCGTGGAGGTTAGAGGTCCCGCTCTGCCAAAAGCCAATAGTCAGCTCCCAGTGGTCTTTGCGGCACAGAGTGGGATGAGAGGCACCTGGAAGGGCCCTGCAGTCTCGGGGCCGGCTGGTGAGCTGGGGGAGCTCAGAGACAGGCTGAGCGCTGTGTCCTGCAGAGCTCCAGAGCCCTAGCCACGGCCGCCCACTGGCCGGGCCCAGGCCTTGAAGCAGCAGCGAACTTCCCGACCTAATGGCAACGGCAGTCTCCATGGGTCACAGTCCAGGCGAGGCCTCAGCAGCTAGACTATATGGACACTGCCATTAAGGTAACAGCTTTAACCAGCTTCAGTCTCTCCGTTCAAGTTGAAAAAACTGGTACAGCTTAGATCAGTTGTCTGCCCCTGGTGGCCAGAGGTCAGGGTTAAGTTGCAAGGACACACATCATTACTTCAGGTCCACCTGTGTGGCTAGGGCTATTCTCAAAGAGGGGCAATTGTTGTGAGCTGGGAATTCACCTGATTGGTATTTGCTACAACATGTATTCCTATTGGTTCTATACAAGTGATTCTCTCCAGTTTAAATGAAAAGCCTGAGGGCCGGTTGGGTGTTGGGCCCTCTGCTCCTTCAGTGGGCAGGGTCTGGGGACCTAGCCCTGAGGGCGCCACCAGCTGAGATCTCCTTAGCTGGGCCTGGGCACTGGTGGGAGGACCCAGATTGGATGCTGGACTAACGCTCCCCGACCGGGTAACAGACCTGCGCAGGGACCACCTTCTGTTAGCCAGGGCCTGGACCTTGGAGGGTGAAAGTTCAGTCTTGGGCCCTTGTCATTTCTTGTCAAAACAGAGAATAACATTTATTTTGGTGGAGGTTTAGAGGAACATAGGGACCTGACAGTGACCTGATACCAAGAAGTTTGCGACGACTAATCATGCCCCTCCCTCACCTTTCCTATAAAAGGGCTTTCCTGAAAGCTTGTGGGGAATTCAGGGTTTTTAAGGCATGAGCCACCCGTCTCCTTGCATGGCCCTGCAATAAACCTTTCTCTGCTCCAAACTCCGATGTTTTGGTATTGTTTGGCCTCACTGTGCATTGGGCACACAGGCTTGCATTTGATAACGTATGTGGGTTCTGACTAGACCATGCCTCTGCCCCACCTACCTGCCTTGATGTGGCCATTTCTTTATACCTTAGTTGCAGGAAATCTGTTCTGCTAGTCTTCAGGTTATTCTCAGACATAGTTGTTCTATATACAGTTGTAGTTCTGGTGCATCTGTGGAAGGAGTTGAGCACAGAATCTTCCTACTTCACCATCTTGATCTGGACCTCTGACAGCACATATTATTTTGTGTGACTTTGTGATGTTCATTTTTAATGTAGTAGAGCTGTCCCTTTAATTTGTAACTAATATTTCTATCAAGTATTATTTTTTTAAAAATAAAAGTCCTAAAAATAAAAGTCCAGCCTGTACATTTTCAGCCTTTGATGAAGACCATGTTTGAGCCATGTTTTTGCTTAGGTCCTATAGTGGTTATTCTTATAGGAATGATACTCTTATCTCTTAGGAGCATTGCTTAAATAAAAATTTGTGAAATGTGTTCATGTTTCATCTCTACCTCTACACCTTTGACTTTTACCCTGTGTCCTCTCAATTGGAGCTATAACTCAGATACCTTTGTAGAGTTTTCTCTTGATTTTTAAAATAAGGAATCATTCACTAAACTGTGACCCAAAAACACCCCATAGAAATGAACGAATGAGATAATGAAGCCACTTTGTCATTGAGAAAGAAAAGTGAACATTTTTCTGTGTTTTAAGGAATCTAAACAAGTTTAGTTTAGCCAGGTATTCTCAATGAGTAGTTGAAATAGCAGCTAGCAGTATGAGGGAAAAGCTGTATAGTCCATTAATTTCTATAGTTCACAAGTAAATGGCTGTTTTTGGTCTTTTAATGATACATTATTCATAATGGTAAAACAAAATTAATTTTTAAATGCTTGATGATTGTTTTCAGAAAAATCATATAATCTCAGGTATATTTGGAATCCTGTCCTTTATTTTTATGTGGAAGCTTACTGCATTTTGAATATGCATACTTTATTTAATGTCATTAAATTGTATACATAAATTAATCAAGCAGTTGTGAAATTGAATTTCACAACGGGTCACTGATTTTAAACTACAGAATTCTACCTTGGGCTAAATTAAAAAGTAACCACTCCGTGTTTTGATGTCTCATTAGTAAAACTTTCTTTACCATATACCAGCATGGCTAAGTTCAAGAAAAGCAGTCTCTGCAAAGTCTTGCTTACAAGAGCAAAAATTACTAAGATTATTTTTGAAAATAATGTTCTCAGAATTAATATTTTTAGATGAATGTGTAGAATTTGTTAACAACAAGGAATTAACTTTAAGAGCCTTCTTGGTTATCACAGTTTGTGTTTTTGCTTCTTTAAAAGCAATTGTAGAGGATATTTTTGATAATTTCTGTGACTAACCTGAGAAGATTGAAAATGAAGGAAAGAAAAATAAAGAGGTATAAAGTATTACCTATAAGTTGATGTTTCTCTTAATCCAGCCCAATTATAACTGATCATTGGTCCACTAGTGGGGACAGGAGTGGAGGATTAGGAGGGGAATGCTTGAGAAAGGAACCAGCCAAGGCCATGAACAGTTCAGGAGTGATTCAACTATTTCTGCTGTAATGATTCCATCCTCTATGACCTCCTGCAGCCCAAAGTTCTATATGCTGAACATCAACATAAAAAATTCCTAACAGCTCTGTTGCTAACACAGTTGTTCCGTGGCAACTGAATAACTCCCCTCCTTGTTTGTAAAAGTATATGCCTTCACCTCCAAAGGGCAGAAAGGGGAATTCACTTCATTATGATCTTATAGAAGTAATAAACAAAAAATGATTAAAGACATTGTTTTTAACTTGCTTTTTAAATTACTAGAATCAGCAAAGATGTGTATTTTGTTTCAGTTATCTTTGGATACATTTCCCAATGTTTAAATCCCCTAAAATATTAAAATGCAAAATTTTGAATCTGAAAAATGTAATGCTCGAAGATTTCCTTAATTAGATCATAGAGAGTTTATCCATATATTTATATATTTTAGTACAAGAAAATGTCAAGAATGGAGTGGTGATAGAAGGGTGTAGATACTGTGGGAAGATAGAACTGATAGCCAGAGCACATTCTTGTGTAAGAGGTGGTGGGGCCAGCCACTTATGAAAATATCAAAGATTCAGAAACACCCTGTCAAAGCTCATAGTAAATATTGGGTGAGAAGATACAAAACAGATGAGATGTAGACACCGGGAAGAGCTCTTTATAAGAAAAAGACTTAACTTCTCGTGTAATTAAAAACCCATGATTCTTCTCTAGTGCCCCAGAACAAAATCTAAATTCTCCCAAAACATAAAAGCCCCTTAAAATTTGGTCTTGAGATACACTACTGACCTTATCTTCTGCTACCCTGTTTCTACCTTCTCTCTATTTCCTTGTCGCAACTTTGCCCATGTAATTCCCAGCCACTCTAAACCACCTGGTATGTTTTTAATACTCCTGTGAACACCCATGCCTCCATTCTTCTGCATATGTGATAGACTTCCTCTGGACAGTTGTCCACCCTTCTCCATGTGAGTCATATTTGGAGACTATTTAAAATTTAATGTTACCTTAAGCTTTCCTGAGTTATCCAGGCCAAGGTAGTCAGCCATTGGTGCTTTCATAACACTTTGTTCACTCTTTTACTGTCACTCACCAGTGTTTCTTTACTGTTTATTTACAGCTCCGTCTCCTCCATACTCTATGAGTGTTGAATACATAAATATAGAAGATAGTAAAATGTGTGGGCTTGTGACCTGAAAATTAGAACAAAGACCCAAATTACAGGTTCAGGGCAAAGCTTGGCTAATGAACATTAAGGCTGAATTTAAAATATCCCCATGGGAAATTTCACACCTAAAGAAAGTTAATTTAAATTCTAGCTAGAGGGGCTTCCCTGGTGGCGCAGTGGTTGAGAGTCCGCCTACCAATGCAGGGGACATGGGTTCGTGACCCGGTCCGGGAAGATCCCACATGCCGCGGAGCGGCTGGGCCCGTGAGCCATGGCCGCTGAGCCTGCGCGTCCGGAGACTGTGCTCTGCAAAGGGAGAGGCTGCAGCAGTGAGAGGCCCACGTACCCCCCCCCAAAAAAAAAAAAAATTCTAGCTAGAGACTGATTCCAGTTCTTGGTCTTCTAAGGCCTGCCGATATCAACAGACACTTAGTTTCCATGGACTAGAGGATGTGTGGTTAGACCACAGAGGCTCATCCTGATCATCTGTGTAGCATGCCCACTCACAATGGCACAGATCCCCAAACCCAAAACCCAAGAGAAATTACATTATTATTTTATATAATGAAACCTGAATTACCATTCAGCTGAGGCACTGAGGGCTTATCTGTATGAAGCTTCAAAAAAGTTAAATAAATCTCTATCTACTTAGCAAATTTCTTCTTTATCAGATATAAGGGATTAATCCCTAAATAAGAGGGATTAATAGTTATCTATTTTGGAATCTGTTTTCTAGTACTTTGGAGGGGATGATAAAAGACCATTTTCCATGAACTTATTGTCATGAGAAGCTCAAATGAGAGGCATGCTATCAGATATAAGAGAATTGGGAATACCTATTAGATATAATAGAATTGGGAATATCTCATTTTTATAATAACGGTGTCGCTTTTTCAGTCATAATCCTCTGTCTGCAGGAATAGGAAAGTTTCGGGATTCCTACAAAGACAGGAAGAGGCATTTGTGGTAGTAGTAGAGTACAATCCAAAGTTGTGGGGTGGTGGATTCCAAAGTTTTTATATAGTGCAACCTTAGTAGTAAAATATTCTGTGCATTTCTCCTGCTATTCATTTGTTTCTGTATTAATTATATGGCTGAACTACTTTATGTATGTATAGCATACATGAAAATGGAAAGTAAAAGGATGATAAAATTGGACCAAACAATCTTATAGAAATTATTTTGTTTTCTTTAACATAGTTGATCTCAGTGGATTTAATCCATCCCTCAAGTGGTCTTACTACTTTAGATGTTTTAGATTGACATTTTGGCAGATGGGTTTGTCATTGTTTTGGTTTTTTAATGTGATTGATGGAGAGGTTGTACTAGGAGTAGGGATGCTGGCCCAGCTGTTATTCCCGCAGTATTCCCAATCTGAGGCTGATTGTATGAATCCTTTTAAACTGTATGTCCATTTTGTGATGGTTGATTGCTTTATGCTACAAAACCAGTACATTAATGTAACAGAGCATATGTAAACTGCAGTATGTCATGATATGCTGAAAAAGAATGAAAAAAGGGAAGGTGTTGCTACTACTCCCTCCACATGGTAGGACTTCTGTGGTTTCCTCAGGATACCTCACGCACTGCATGACAACCCTGCATGACAGGGTTGCATGACAACCTGCATGACAGGTTGCATGACAACTGCATGACAACCCTGCTCACTGCATGAGCCAAGGAAGATACCAGTGTCAATCAGTATATTAATGATTAGTGAACTTTAATTGTTTTGATAAACATAAGTATACATTAAAAACTAATATTGGCTTTTCTGCACCCCAATGAAGTAATCCTCTTGCGCACATCAAGAGGAACGTGTACCCAAATTTGGAGGCTACTACTCTGTGTTATAGAGAATCAGACGCACTGAAACTATGTTCCTCAATATAATTATTGGAAATACTTAAAGTTCTAGAAGTAATAAAACAATGTTTTTGTCCCCAAAGAAGGCACAGGGATAAGCAGTAGTTTTTTTAAAAGTGCATGACTCTTTACAGAATATGTAAATCTATGTTTACATGTGTGGGTTTTAGACCCCACTTTTGAAAAGATGCATCATTCCCTTTCTTAGTGTGCTTCTCTTAAAGTACTGTTTTGTTTTTATTGCTACAACCAGCAGTAAATTGTGACTTCTGCTCTGTCCTTAATAAGTGAGGCAAGAAGAAAATATGGGGACTGCCACAGATTTTAAAATATATTTGCAAAACTATAGCTGACTTGGTTATTATGAACTACATATAAATATGATTCCAAAATGATATTTATAAAAGTTCTCCAGGATTCAGAAAGTAAATGAGTATCACTCACTCTGTGAGAAAAGATACTGTCGTACCTCCAGTGTCATGCAAGGCTCTAGTTCATAGTAGGCAACCCATAAATGCTGGTTGAATAACAGAAGGAGTATGTTGTGTTAATGAAGGATCATTTTGTTTAGTAAGTTCCTGAAAATCCACGGCAGTCTAAGGAAGAGCTGTGTGATTAATTTTAGCTTAGGAAATGTTGATAAATTATGAGAGATCCTTTTATAATGAGAAAATGTAGGCTAAAAGACAGAAATGTTTTTTCAACTATGAAACAATAAATATAATTGTTTATTGAAACCAAACAAATGAAAACAAAAACCACATTCTGTGTAGCAAATGTGATATGATAAGATTAATGCATCCTTTTAGAATGGCTGAACAAATAGAAAACAATGCACTTTATTTTATATATACTGGAAGTATTCCTGGACATTTTCAAGTAAATCAACTGATACGTGAATTGTTCTTTCAAAGCATCACCATGTTTTATAAACTTTTAAAATTAGCGTTTTTCTTGCTGAAGTTAGATGAGAAGTATGTCTGTGGGGTGGGTGGAATGCGGTGGTGGTGGAGATAAAAGGGACAGCTAGTGGGTGTGGTTTTAGGTCCTTTACCTTGAGACACCAGCAAGGACACCCCAGAGCTTCTCAGAGCACTGAGATGATAAAGTGTAGAGCTCTCTTTGTAAATTAAACAGTTTAACTCTTTTTTCGTTCATTTATCCAGCATTCATATATTTAATTCAATCACACATTCGTTGGGCTAGCATTTATTTTGTCTTTTATGTTACAGATACTGTATTAGTTAGACCCCTGGGGAATCAGAGTGATTATGTAGACTCTCCTGACCTCTAAGGACCTATAGCATTGTGGGTGATTGCTACAAGGTGGGATCGATTACACAGCCTTGTTCTGTTTTGTGTTGTTATAGTGAACTGGACCTCTTTATAATCAAACTTAAGAGATTGGCTGAAATAGAAAATGTCTTTTAAAAACCACTTATAGCCCTAAGGTAAACTTTGGGTGATTATGATGTGTCAGTGTAGGTTCATCTTTGCTAAAAAAAAAAAAAATGTACCATTCTGGTGGGTAATGTTGATAAGGGGGTAAGTTGTATTTGTGTGGGGTAGGGAGTGTTTGGACAATCTCTGCTCTCCTTTCAATTTTGTTGTAAACCTAAAACTGCTCTAAAATATAAAGTCCTTTAAAAGAGCCAATTGCATACAAATGGTTTATTGGTAGGTAAGAGTATATAAGCAAACATCTGTTTAGTTGTTTTATAATTTTGATTCCACACACAGCAGGTATTTAATGCATTGGCATCTACAGTGATGTCTTTTTCCCAGTGACCTTCAAACATAGCCTCAGTATATTTATTTAAATACTTCATTAAAATATACGTAAGAGAAATGAAGATCAGACCAAGACGGTTTGAGGGTTTACTGTGTTCTTGTCTGTTGAATCTTTACTAACATTATCGTGTACGGAAAAGTTCTGCTTGGCATGACATTCCCGTATTTCAGCCGGAGTTTCTTAAATTTTTCAGTTCTCATAAAATATAGTTTAAGTCTTTATGCATTATGTATGATTCTTTATGACATCTAATTCTCCCACCCTTTCACCCTAGAGTGTAACTATAAATAGCCATAACATTTAGACCTGGCTATTGAACAAGTATGAGGAAAATTTAGATCCAAATGGGAGTCATTGCTTCACGTTTCATGATTCAGTGTGCAATCGGTGTTTGAAAATGGCTCTTTTACTGTTATAAATATGCTCCTTTCTGCTTAATTGTGACATCCTCAAGAATAGCTATTGCCAATTGAGTTCATGGCACTTTAGAATAAGTAACTCCTATGGTTTAAAATGAGTGAAACAATAATTATATTGTAGATGGGATTTTTTTAATTAATTTATTTTTTTGACTGCATTGTGTCTTCGTTGCTGCGCACCGGGGCTACTCTTCGTTGCAGTGAATGGGCTTCTCATTGTGGTGGCTCTCTTGTTGCAGAGCATGGGCTCAAGGTGCACAGGCTTCAGTAGTTGTGGCGCATGGGCTTAGTAGTTGTGGCTCACGGGCTCTAGAGCACAGGCTCAGTAGTTGTGGCGCAGGGGCTTAGTTGCTCTGTGGTATGTGGGATATTCCTGGACCAGGGCTCTAGCCCCTGTCCCCTGCATTGGCAGGTGGATTCTTAACCACTTCGCCACCAGGGAAGCCCTGTAAATGGGATATTAAAAAACAAACAAACAAACTTTTTCTTTAAAGTTCAGCTCAGCCACTATTGATAGTAATGTGGGGCTTATTATGAATTTATTATTAAAGCTGGTCAGTAAAAATACAATTTGCTGTTTAAAATTTAGAAAAATTAGAATGAGTTATATTTGTATTCTAAACATATTATTAAACAAAATCAAAATTTTGAGGGGAGAAAAAACCTTTAAATTTTATCATGCAATCACAGAAGTTCTTTCCATGTTTATATATTGCCACAGCTTTGAGAAATTTTAAAATGCATTGGAACCACTGGCATAGGAAATCTTTGCCTCTTGTACTGGTGAAATGAGTGAAATACAAACAGGGATATTGTGAGGATTAAATGAGAAAACATATGAAAGCATACTGACTTCAGTCAATATAGATCGAATGGGTGATTACATGATAAAAATAATAAGGTAAACTTTGTGCTATGTGAGATTAATTAATAGAGGGAGATCAGGGAAGGGTCAAAATCAGTGATAATTACAATGACAGGCAAGACTTGGCTCCAACATTTCATTAAACTTCTATTTTTATGGGGATTTCTTCATTTCCACTGGAATGAACAAGTCAGTATGCATGACTTATTCTGCAATGAACTGATGAATTTTTCTAAGTACATTAAAAATGAGTTGCATCCTTCTCTTAATCCAAGAAACCCCCTATACCTACACTGATAAACCCTCTGATGCACATGTAAGAAGGCAGGATAATGGGCATGAAGGACAATCATCTATATGTATATATAAAATATATATTTTTGCTTGTCAGTAATAACTCTGAACTGCCTACTGCATTTATCGTGCCTCTTTTGTATTGAATTCAAAGGTTCCCTTATGCTGAGCAGGGAAAGGAAAAAAAATCAAACACTTTCTGAATTGGGCCCAAATATCCAAGGTTAATTTTCTGAGAAAGCTGCAGTGGCTAGATAAGGCCATCCCCTGCAAATTAGTTTTGCCTGCCTGGATTACAGCTAAATTTATGCAGCTTGCCTTATCCTTTCGGAAGCTCCTCTGAAGTGTCGTAATTAACTGGCATCCATAAAGTGAGCACATTTTCTGCTTGGTGGCGGCCATTCCTCATTTCATCTCAGTTCTAACCCAAATGGAAAGGTAGTTTCTTATTTTTACTGTTAAAAACACACATGAATGCCCTTGTGTGTGTGTGAGCACACACACACACGTGCATACACACACACACACACACACACACACACACCCTCCAATACTTTACCAGAAGTCTTTGAAAACAATCTTAAAACAGCTTCAGCACAGAGTTTGAAAATTTAAAGGGGCAAAGAATACTGCTGAGAGAGCAGGGAGAAATTTTAGCATAAAATTGAAATAAGAAAAGGCACCTTTAATAAAGTGGCTGGACTTTTTTTTTAACTAGAAAAACTGGATTTAAGCCATTTGCTTTGTGTATTTCTTGGTTATCTAAATGAAAACTCAAAAATCACCAAGATGTGATGAAAACAATTATAATCAGTATGTCTTTAGTTTGTATTTTCTATTGTTATTTCTTTATATATTTTATACCTTCCCCAGGCCCACCCCCAAGTTTTTGAGGTCAATGCGTCCATTAAAAAGTAAGCCAAAAAAACCCAAAGAAAATTATCATTAGACACCTTTCTCAGAGATGTGGCTATCTATCTATCTGTCTTTCTATCTATCTATCTATAAGAACAGCTTCTTTTTTTCTGAACACAAGGCTGAATCTGTCAGTGTTTATTGAATATCAATATAAGCCTTTGTCATAACTGTCCCTGGCATCATGTTTGACTTTGGTCAGCTCCTGGAAAATACACTAGATATTCCAGTGCTCTTTGCTTAACATACTTCATTAAGGAGTTTTCTGTTTTTGTTCTGAACATAAGACATTGGATTTGCAGCCTGCAGAAGCTGATCAAGAATATATACACTACCAAACGTAAGGTAGATAGCTAGTGGGAAGCAGCCGCATAGCACAGGGAGATCAGCTCGGTGCTTTGTGACTGCCTGGAGGGGTGGGATAGGGAGGGTGGGAGGGAGGGAGACGCAAGAGGGAAGAGATATGGGAACATATGTATATGTATAACTGATTCGCTTTGTTATAAAGCAGAAACTAACACAACATTGTAAAGCAATTATACTCCAATAAAGATGTTAAAAATAAATAAGTAAATAAAATAAAAAAAACAGAATTCCGCAATGTCCAGGCTCGTGGAGCCCCATGCTGAGTGTGACACCAGATCAATCATAATCCTCAGGAGCCAGGAGAGGTTTTCTGTCCTCTACCCCATACTCTGTTCCCAGATTTTCTTTGGCTTCAGTTCCTCATGGAGTTATTATGAGGATTAAATAAAAACAAAAGGTGTCTATAAAATGTTTAGAACTGTGCCTGGCACATAGCAAGTGTTCAATAAATGTTAGCTGTTATTATTCTATTCTCAGTAGGATGCTGCTTCAATGTCAGCTTCTGGCTGAGTCCTTTCTTATTCATGTAGCAGTTGCTTCTTCTTGAACGAGTTCTTTTTTTTTTAGTATCTTTATTGGAGTATAATTGCTTTGCAATGTTGTGTAAGTTTCTGCTGTACAACAAAGTGAACCAGCTGTATGTATACATATATCCCTCCCTCTTGAGCCTGCCTCCCACCCTCCCCATCCCACCCCTCTAGGTCATTACAAAGCATAGAGCTGATCTCCCTGTGCTATGCAGCTGCTTCCCACTAGCCATCCATTTGACATTTGGTAGTGTGTATATGTCAGTGCTACTCTCTCACTTCGTCCCAGCTTCCCCTTCTCCCACTGTGTCCTCAAGTTCGTTTTCTACGTATGCGTCTTTATTCCTGCCTGGCCACTAGGTTCATCAGTACCGTTGTTTTAGATTCCATATATGTGTGTTAGCGTATGGTATTTGTTCTTCTCTTTCTGACTTACTGTGTATGAGAGACTCTAGGTCCATCCACCTCATTACAGATAACTCAGTTTTGTTCCTTTGTATGGCTGAGTAATATTCCTCGAATGAGTCCTTATTTTTAACAGGTAAACTGTATCATGATTTCATTTCTCTTTTCTTGAAACTTCTTCCCCTTCTGAAAAAAAGCAGAGAAAACCACTTCCTACTATTTCTAATTACTTTTCCTTCCAATCTTCCTCCTCTTCCTGCTGCAAATCCAGGGCAGCGCCTTTCATGCTATTTTCCGGGTATCCCCTGTGGGGCCCTCTAGAACTTTTCCTTATTCTTTCTCTATCATTCTTATAACACTTGCCCCCTTTGATTCCTTTTCTAGAAATGTTTGTCTCTCAAGTAACCACTCATGAAAAACAGAGTACTCCAAATTCTTGTGTGTATGGGAAGCACTTAGTGGTGCCTTAAGAAGGATTTTATGTGATTTCAGAAGTCATCTAATACAGGTTAGAAAATATTTTCCTTCTTTGATTATTTCTTCCTATGGGAAAATGTCATGCTGCAATTCTCATTACATGAAATAGATTATTCACTTTTTCTACTCTATCACACACTTTAAAAGACAATGAACAAGTTGCAAAAGTCATCATATGAATCTACAGATTGATAGTCTATTCCACTTACCTTTAGAGTATTTTCCAATTAATGGTTCCTAGAGCCTGAGACTCTTCCAGCAAAGAGGACTATATCTCTATCCTTTTTGGGTGTGTGGAGTGGGAGGGGACTTTCATCTTTTGGGGACTTAATAAAACTGAGGGAGTTAATCAGACACAATGTTTTCCAGTGGGAAACAGATTTATTTAGGACACTTGAGTTTTGGTTCTGGTTCTAGTCCAAGCCACTAACTTGCAAAGTGATTGGAAAGTACAGTTGACCCTTAAATGATGCTGGGGTTAGGGGTGCTGACCCCCCAGTCCAAAATCCACGTGTAACTTTACAGTCGGCCTTCCTCTGTACCTCATGGTTCTACATTCGTGGATTCAACCAACCACAGGATCAGGTAGTACTTTAGTATTTACTATTGAAACAACCTGTGTAAAAGTGGGCTTGCACAGTTCAAACCCGGGTTGTTCAGGGTCAACTGTGAATGTAATAGGATTATATCTAAAGCTGCGGCTAAGTAGGCTGCTCACTTTGATGGCACGAAAAATGCCAGTCTGTTTAAGGTCTCGGAGGTAGGCTTCAAGTTACCTGGCTTACACCTTGGTATTAAAGTAAGAGTGCTTGAAAGACACACTGTAGATATTCCAAGGTAGAGTCTGGAGGCAGCCAGGGTCCTGAGATTAAGGTGTTATTCAGTTTTTGCTGACTTGATTCAGGCAATTATTCTCTGAGAAACTGTGATTCTGTCCACTAGGTTGTGGGTTAATTCTAATTAAGACCCAGGGACCTTATTTCAACTCCTGCTCCTAGGAAGACCTGGCAAAATGAAGTGCAGTATCCCAGAGGCAGGAAAGGGAGTGCATTGAAGTCAGGGACCCAGAGCTGGCGCAGGAACTTACGGGTGAGAACTGGCTCTAGCACAGTCAGTGGCTGAGTCTGCAAGCCCTTCAGGGTACGGTGGTTAAGGCTGTGACTCTGGTGGAGTAAGCTCTTTGAGGTCCCAGCATGGGGTCCTAACTACCAGCTATGCAGGCACCTTCCGTCATGTGCAGGATCTATGGGACAGGGTGCACAGCTTCCCTGATACACAATGAAGCAACAAGAGACAATGCGTTAACAGAACATTCTCTCTCCCCTTGCCCTTAGATATATATTGACTTCTAGATTTAAGTGTAAAATTTCACTTAAGTGGTTATTTAATTTATTAAATTAATAATATAACCTATATTTATATATTTTAGACAAATGTGTGATTGTTGGTCATAAAACAATACATGTTCATTGTTTAAAAATTGAAAAATAAAGGAGTTTTTAAAAATGTGTGATTCAACCTTGTAAAAATATATTTGAAATACTTTGCTGTACTTACTCTTCCCACTTCAAATATTTAGTATGTGGTTGAGTACCTAAATTATTTCACGGCTATAATGGGCCTATCAAAGACATTTTACAACCTATGTGTAACTCTAAGGCACAGAGAGCCCATACTGGTTCTTACTTTATATATTCTCATCTCAAACAACATATAAAGGTAATGAAAGGGGGCTTTTAAATGCAACAACTATGCATAGACAGTCTTAATTTTATTGAACATAGTAGCATAGTAGAATGACTCCCCAGGTTGATCTACAGCAAGAATTAGCATAATACCTCAAATCAGTGATTACCAAATTCTTAAGGAACACATAATCTCCTTGCCCATGCAAGTAGAGGTAGATGTCGCTTGCCTCCTCTTAAAATTTTGTTAACTCCTGAAGGTAGGAATGAGCAGAGGAATAACAAGTCAAAAGAAAACTTGGCAAAGTGCCATATGACCTCTTGACTTGAATCAGGCTTTGAACTGAGCAGAGAAAGAATATATTTCAATCAAATAGTTCTCATCCTACTTTACAAGTCTCACTATAATGCTTACTTAAAAATACTATTTTTTTTTTGTATTTGCAAATACAGATTAAACTAATTTCTTAGAATTATGCTGCAAGTTTTCATGTGTGGTAAATACTCTTTCTCAATTTTAATGTAAAAATATATTTTAAAATAAGTTTTCTGATTATATTTCTTGCTTTAAAAAAATGTTTGGTCATTTTTGGATGGACTTGAGCGTTGATGTCAGATTTTCTCATTTGTTGGTTGTGACAGAACTGAAGGCTTCTCTGTTCACTGAAAATTCAGGGAAAATTCCCCAAAGAGAACGAGTCTGCACGGACTAGATATACATTTAAAACCTGCAACAGTTTTAGGTGGTTTACCTAAAGTGTATTAATTTTAATAAAACCTGGACTGACTAAAACCAGAAAGCAAAGACCTATATCTAAAAACCTGAAAGGAAAGTCAATTAATCATAGAAAGAGCACAGGATTAATTGGCTTTTAACAACAACAGTAATAACAATGACAAGAACACCGTCACCTTTGGAAATGTTGAGAATTAATTTTCGTGTTCTGTAGAATTAGGTACAACTGACCTCAGTCTAGAGGCTTAGAAAAAAAATAATGCTTAAAAACAAAGGCTTTCTAAAGCCTGCTCATTCTTTTAAAAAATGTATATATATATGTATATATAATTGAATTATAGTTGATTTACAATGTTTCACGTGTTTAGCAAAGTGATTCAGTTATATCTATATCCATATCTATTCTTTTTCAGATTCTTTTCCATTATAGATTATTACAAGATATTGAGTATAGTTCTCTGCTATATAGCAGGTCCTTATTCTTTATCTACTTTATATATAGCACTGTGTATCTGGTAATCCCAAATTCCCAGTTTATCCCTCCTCCCTTTTCCCCTTTGGTAAACGTGAGTTTGTTTTCTATGTCTGTGAGTCTATTTCTATTTTGTAAGTAAGTTCATTTGTATCATTTTTTTTTTTAGATTTCACATATAAGTGATATCATATGATATTTGTCTTTCTCTGTCTGACTTACTTCACTTAGTATGATAATCTCTAGGTCCATGCCATGTTTCCACAAATGGCATTATTTCATTCTTTTTTTATGGCTGAGTAGTATTCCATTGTATATATATATCATGTCTTCTTTATCCATTCCTCTGTCGATGAACATTAAGGTTGCTTCCAAGTTCTTTTTTTCTGATTGAAGAATAGTTGATTTACAATATCGTGTTGGTTTCAGGTGTACAGCTTCCATGTCTTGACTACTGTAAACAGTGCAGCTATGAACATTGGGGTGCATGTATCTTATCGAATTAGAGTTTTCATCTTTTCTGGATATATGCCCAGGAGTGGGATTGCTGGATCATATGGTAACTCTATATTTAGTTTTTTAAGAAACTTCCATACTGTTCTTCATAGTGGCTGCAGCAATTTACATTCCAACCAACAGTGTAGGAGGCTTTATTTACATATTTAAAAATAATATATATTTAAGGTGTGCAACATGATGATTTGAAATACATACATAGTGAAGCCTACTTGTTCTTAATTTGCTCTTCACAGGATGTCAGGTAAGTAACTCCCTTTCTCTTTCTTTCTTCTGGCTAGAGATGTGAGGGTCAGGTGATGTTCAGGTGTTTTTCATTGATGTGAAGATTAATTCTTTATGTGTAATAAGAAAGAAAATGAAAAACAATAATTTCTACCCTCATCTTAGATGGAGGAATAACTTCATTTTCTTCCAGATGTAATCATATGGCAAAATAGAGTGAGCCAGGGGTCTCTGAACTGGAAAGGTTTGCTCAGGGTGAAACTACTTGCCGTTCCAAGCAATGCCCCGTGGCAGGGGTTCTTGTTGTGTCACCCTCAGCAACTATTCTCATTCCAGCTTGAAGCAGCTGCTCCTTCAGTGATGACCCCAGTTGAAAACCGCTCCTGCCAGCAGTGGCTCTCATGACTGAGATCAATTTCTAGTGGTTGCTTTCAGTCGGCTGGAGAGGATTCAAGCAGCAGCTTTGATCAGGCCTTCCTGGTCTTTCATCTGTGGGACAATTTAGGACAATTAGAGTGATTTCTCTTGCATTTACCTTTATATTCCTCCAGAACCCACTTGCTCAGGCCACTCACCCTCCATCCGCAGGCTGTGTGCTGCTTCAGGCTTTGGAAACATGGATGTCCCAGTGAGGGGAAAGTGAAGAATGTAGGGCCATATTTTGATGCTCAGAATCATCTAAAGCTTATGTTTGTGCTGGTTTCCAGAAACTGGGATCTTGCTTTGTTTGTGACTTCATCACACACCTCCCCGCCTTCCCTGTCTGTGCACATAGGTGATGGCTTGTTCCAGTTCCTGTTTCTCGTCCTCGGGTCTCTTTGTTGGTACCCAGTTAAGTGTTCTGGTCCTTCCTTGCTCTCTTCCTTTTTGCAGGGTGAAGATTGCTTTCTCTTATCTTCAAACATAGGGAGAATTCAGCTAAGTGTCTGCGTTCAGGCATTCTCTTTAGGCCATAAGTCCTGGTCTGAAGAGTAATTCCTAAAGGCAGCACATAGCAGGAGTCTTGCCAAGACTTCTATTACTGCGTTTTACAGACTGTGTTTTTGGAACTGTAGTTGCAATACAACCCACCAGTTTTGCGTTATATTGGTATAACTATTTGGCTTCATGGGTGTTTTTCCTAGAAAGAGAGCATGTTATCCTAAAAATAAATTCTGGTCTCCTCATTTCCCAAATAGAAAATATCTAGAGGCTTTGTTTCAGTGTTAACTCTCCTGGTACATTGTGATCCCCTACCTCTCTTCTCCTTCCTGCTCTGAAGTCTCAGCAATAATGTAGCTTCCTTTGAGCACTGGATCTGGGGCAGGCATTCTGTTCTTGACAATGATGAGGAAGATAATGTAATTCACTGTGAGTGATGACTGTTTCTTTCTTGTTATAAACACATCATCTCATTTAATTCTTTCAGCCTTCCTTAATGGATGGGAAAAATGAAAGTAAGAGACTAAACTCTGCTATACATGAATTTGGAAAACTTCTTCTATTTTTCTTTATATATCTCTCATCAGATAGTTCTGGGTCAAAATGCAAATTAAATTCCTTGAGAAAAGTTCCCCAAGGTAAATATGCAAATGTGCTCTAATTATGGCCATGTATTATATATGAATATGCCCTTCCTTGTAACAGAATTGGTTTCTGTTATTAATATTTCCATGTGTTAAATATTTATCATTGCTTTGTTAAGTTTACGTGCTACAATGGATTATTGACCCTTTCTTTTACATTTATTTTTTTTTAACCTTTATGTTGTGATGTCTGCATAATCTGATCACTGTAGCTAAATGTGGTTGAAAAGAAGTTTTGGTTGCATTCTAGGTATTAGTGTTGAAAAACATTCACTAAGGCCATATTAGAACTGTTAATAAATGAATAAAATGGGAGATGAATACCTAAACGATTATATACGTAGGAAATTGAAAATTTAACAGTAATCGTGACAGTGGGGCTGCAACATGCGAGGATCATGGTTTTATATAGAATGATTACTTTGGGGTATTTTGTGAGGATCAAGCAAAGCACAAATCCATGCCTGAAATAATCTCTAGTGAAAGTCATGACAATATGTAAAATATATCAATAATCAGTGAAAAGCGTATGGGTTTTTGAATAAGAAAAGTATTTGAGTTCCAGCTCATTTCTTATACTTCACTATTTCTGTGACTTTAGGAAATTCATTTACTGATTTCTCACCTTTGTATTTTATTAAATAGGACCAATAATAATAATATTTACATTACAAGTTATTTTGAGGTAAAATATATAAAAGTGCTTATAAATACTAGTTTTATTTATTCATGCATTCAGTTTATTGTTTGCAAAGCAGTGCTCTAGGCAGGGTGGGGACTGTAAAGGAGTACTGAACGAAGCAACAGAAGCCCCAGACATAAAAGAGCTTGCATTTTAATTCAAAGAAAGAATTTTAAGGCTAATTTTTGCTCTGTATTAGAAATCACTGGAGTTTATTTCATAGCTTATTTTCATCTAAGCCTGGGGAAAAGTTTAAAAGGTTGAAGATATTTGGGTTTATTTAGTAAAATTCTGTGTCATAAAAAGGTTCCACAATGTTTACTTTTAAGATTATTTTGCACATGTCAAGGGGGACAAGGACTGGAGTTCGGGTATTTATAAATTAAGATAGTGAAGCCATTGAGAACTTCTAAGTAGAACTGTCTATTTTGTTGCTTCTTGATATAAACTATATACTTAAGAAATGACTGCTTTAAAATATGTTATCTTAAAATAACAGACTTAGTGTGACAGGCCAGGTCTCTCATATTCTTTAAGATTTGACTAAAACTCCTTCTCTTTGAAGAAATAGCCTTTGATTCAACTGAAGAATATCTATGATGTCACAGTGTGGTAGATTGTATCAAAAATGGGTACATTAATACTTCTGGTCCCACATACTCTTTTTGTCACTCCCCTACCAAAAGGTAGAGCCTGTACAGGAGAGTTCATCTCCTTGAATTCAGGTGAGCCTGTGACTACCTCGAAGTGGAAATGAAGTTACGTGATTTCTCTCTCTCTCTGTCTCTCTCTCCGTCTCTCTCTCCGTCTCCCTCTCCGTCTCCCTCTCCGTCTCCCTCTCCGTCTCCCTCTCCATCTCCCTCTCCGTCTCTCCCTCTCTCTCTCTCTCTCTCTCTCATTTTTACTAAAAAATGCAAAGTGCAATAATATCATTTACATGTGTGTAAACTGAAGACAGAGATTCTGCTGACTCCAAGGTGCAAGGACAACTTTTAGTTATAAAATTCTTGTTTTAGACTATAAAGAGGAACCAGGAGCCCTATCAGGGTGTGTGGAAAAAAAAAAAAAAAAACAGTGACACAGGTGAAATATATGGTTGTTAAGCAATCACACTGATGGGGAGGTTATTCCTCAAAATTGCCTATTATGGCATAACTATAACCTAAATAGTTAAGCACCTTTCAACCCTGGGGAGATTGAGAATTCAGTGTGAAAAAGTTGAAGATAATCAAACTATGGTATTATATAATTGATGTTTTATGTAATTGTAATTTTTAAGAAACTTGGTTCAGTAGACTTAGACTTACAAATCAGCTTGGTTATTCTGATTTAAAATATAAAATTAAGTTATCAATTTTGATCTGTGTTTTACATTAAAATATTACTAGGTTTACGTACAATGTTGAAACATTCATGAGAACATATTCATCATACTAATAAGTTTAATTTATTAAATATAAGAGTTATTTTTGAACTCAAAGAGTTTGTATTAAAATAATTCAAGTATTTTAAAATTTGAATGCATTTAAATACATTTAATTTATAAATACAGATTAAAATGTTTGAAGTTGCTTAACTAAGTTTGTAAATGGTGCCAAACATTAATCAAATGGTCTCTAAAACCCATTATTAAAACTTGTTAGAGTATCATTGTAATTATAATAAATCTATAAGCTGAAAGCTTAAGGAAAACTAGTTTTTTTAAATGTTAAACTTTAATAAAATGAATTATAATTTAAAAAAATCAAAGTAAATATATGAATTATTTTTCTGACCACAAAAATTGCCCTTAAGTCACCAAGAAATTCACATTTAACACCTAGGACTTATTTACCTGTTCATTCCTGAACCAATCACTGGCAAGGGTAATGTGTCCACAATGATTAATTCAAACCTATCATTTCACCATTGGGACCTGGGAAGGGGCTCCCCTAATCTCCTGGTTTCCTAGCTCATGTTAACAAAATCAGCCCATCCATCGTAAACAGAACTTCATGCCATGTTTGCTAAAATATAAAGATCTGACTTAACAAATTCTTAATTTTAATTTCCTAATATGAGCACTGTGGCTCTTTGTAGATCCTCAGTATTTTACTCTTTTGGACAAATGTAACTCTTTGATAATTCCAGGGTGCTTTCGTGAATAATTATTTTGATTTCCAAATGTATATTATTTGTATCCTTTTAAATAGCTCTTTTCAGGTTTAAGTCTTAAAACTTTCTTTGCCCCAACTCACTGAGCATCTGAGGTTTCATCTTCCCTGAGTATTACAAGGATTCCCTTCCCTGCAGATCATGAGGGAAATTTGGAAAGGAATCTTGGAATGTGTCAATATATTTATTTATTTAATTTTTTAATATCTTTATTGGAGTATAATTGCTTTACAATGGTGTGTTAGTTTCTGCTTTATAACAAAGTGAATCAACTATACATATACATATATCCCCATATCTCTTCCCTCTTACGTCTCCCTCCCTCCTTCCCTATCCCACCCCTCTAGGTGGTTGGAACGTGTCAGTGTATTTAAATGACAGGTTACAATTGTGATTCTTTCAGGAACGGTGGTGTGGGGATTCTCAGCTGCTGGCTGGTGAACTCTTTCCCCCTTACTTTCTGCAATGCATAAGTGGCAAAGTCTTGGTTTGAAATTCTGAGTCTGTAGATAAACATAAACTTTGATCCTTTGACATTGTTTATTTGGCTGTAAGTATATAAGGTTTTGACGATATCTTTATATTCATGGTTAAGGCAGTTAAATTCCTATTTCCTAATAGAAGTGCTAAATAATCTTTTATACTAACACTTCTATTTTAAGAGTAAAGTCATTTGGATATTTAATTATTTCTAATGGGGCAACTTTACCAGACAATTCATTCTAGGAAAAAAGAGATGCTCAAGTATTTATTGGTAGAATTACTTGGATATGATAAATGGGAAATAAATTTAAAAAGAAACAGAATGGTAAGAACTTCACAGGCTAACTAATGTGATGCGATTTAGACTAAAATTTTTTTTGTATTATCCAATAATCAATCTAATAAATTTTTCTTCAGTGCTTACCTATGCAAAGCACAAAAAAACATAGTTAAATTTGTATGATCCAGCCGGGATATGGAGTCTATGAATTAAAAAAGATAATTCACAATATGAGATTGGATGTGATAATTATAACATTAGCTGTCTAGGCACAGATTGTAGAGGAATTCTAGGAAAGGAAAACAGTTTCAGCTGAAGTGACAAGGGATGGCTTAACAGTCTAAGCCTCTCTCCTAAGCTCTTGATTATTTGATAGCTGCCTACTAGACATATGCATTTGGATCTGGTATCAGTTAGGTAACCATTGGCACAGAAATTCTGTATAACAGACATCCAGAACAGAGTAACTTAAAATAACTGATGTTTGCTACTAATTCGTGTAGTGCTTGGTATCTGGGAAAAAGTATTTTAATTTTTAATAAGTGAGTACAGAGTGATTGAACAGGGTATTGGATTTGAACGGATCTTGAAGGGTGCTGGGACTGGAAATTGTTGAAAAGTCATCCAAGAACTGTGAGGACATAGATATACAGCTAGAAGTGTTCAAAACATTACAGGGTACAGTGAATGGGCTAATTTGGCTAGAATACAGGACTGACTCAGAAAAATAGGGAGAATTAAGTAAAAATCAGGTTGAGGTCCAGTTAAGATGCTTGGACTTTTGTCCTGTAGGCAATAGGGGAACAACTGAAAGGTTTAGATTGACAGTTCTTGATAAAATTGCGTGGTAGGAAAAGTATTCAGGCAGTAGTGTGAGATATGAATTTAAGCGATAAGGCCAGTTGTAAAGATAATTAAATTGATCAAGAAAAAGATGATGGGGTCTGAGTTAAGATGGTGTCTATGAAATGAGAAAGGCACATCCAAGTGAAATGTAATAGAAAATTGAGTCTCAGCAAGTTATATCAGAGTTTTAGTAGGAGTGAACATATATGAATCTTTGACCCTCGATGGTAAGGAGAAGGGTGTTATTGCAGAGGAACAGGAGGATTATTAATGTGGGATGAGACTCCCACAAGTTCAGATTTAAATTTAAATTTAAATATTTTGGATTTGAGAATAGTAGTGAGGTAAGCAGCTTCTAGGTAGCACCTAATAATCCCCCCTTCCTGCGATTCACACCCATGAGTAATCTCCTCCCACTGAGTGTGGGCTGAATTTAGTGCATTGTTCCTAATGAAGTGAATACAAGAGGAGAGGTAGGAAGTCACTTCTGAAATTAGGTTATATTAATAAAAACTTAGGCTTACATCTTGGTGTTCTCTTTTGCTCTCAGATTGGTTGTCCTGCGAAAAGCTGGCTGCCTTGGAGAGCATGTGTAGCAAGGGACTGATATATACCAACAACCACATGAGTGAGCTTGGAAGCACATTACCCTCCTTCCCCAGCTGAGCTTTCAGTGAGATCAGAGGTGTAGCTGACCTAGCTTAGCCTGAATACGGCCCATGACAAATATTGAGCCAGAGGTACCTAGATAAGTTAAATGCAGATTCTTGACACAAAGAAACTGTGAGATAATACATGTTTGTCGTTTTAAGTTGCTATTTGAGGGTAACTGGTTTATAGTAAACAATAACCACGGTAATTCAAATGATATTAATTTGATTGGGATTGAGCTTACTCTAAGGTTTGAAATTACATGACTTGAGGGGAAAGTTGAAGCCTTGGTGTATTATGTTATATATATATATATATATATATATATATATATATACCGAAACTGAGGCATAAGGATACTGTATTTAAGATAGAATCCAAGGAAAAAGGAAGTTTCACAGAAGATATGGTTAATATGATATGATATGATAGAAATAATTGGGTAAATATGGTAAAATAATTGGGTTTTTCTTCAGATTTTCCAAGTAATACATTTATAGGGGATTGCTGTGGCAACTGAACAAAATGAGAGATTCTCTGATCAATTATCATACATAGTTTCATTCAAAATACAGATGTCCAAATATTAGTAAACTAACATGAATGTAAATATTACCTCCATGACAAACTGGCATAAGTCATGTAATTTAGTTTGCTAGTTCCATTAAACCATATTAGTGATAAGAAATTTAAAGGAAACTGTAAAGATTATAGATTCATTGAAATCGCAAAGGGGTATTGTTCACCAAGTACCATAAGATATGATTAATGTGTTTTGTGAAAATAGATCATCTTAGACCTTGAGTGAGGGATTGATTATTTTGTGGGATATTTTCAATTTTCTTTTCACTGATCATAAATAATATCAGACCTAAAAAATATCAGACCTCTCCAACTGGTTTTTTTTTTTTTTTTTTTTTGCGGTATGCGGGCCTCTCACTGTTGTGGCCTCTCCCATCGCGGAGCACAGGCTCCGGACGTACAGGCTCAGCGGCCATGTCTCACGGGCCCAGCCGCTCCACGGCACGCGGGATCCTCCCGGACCAGGTCACGAACCCGCGGCCCCTGCATCGGCAGGCAGACCCTCAACCACAGCGCCACCAGGGAAGCCCTCCAATTGGTTTTTGATGGGAATTAGGCTCTATCCTATGAGAGCTCAATGGGAATTTATGAACTTGAATCAGGGCCAACCATCCTACAGCTACACAAGAGATCATGACTCTTTGTTAGCAATTTAAACAATACCTTTTGAATGTCAGTTTGTTAATAATCACAACTCTTCTTATTCTGTGTATTATTTTAAAGACTCCTCCACAGGATTCCATAAAACCACAGGGCTGGTCTAAGGCCTAAATCCATGAATTCAGTTATTTTCACCTTGTGTCTCCCATATATCTTATGTAAACACTACTCTTTGGTTGATGTGTTTCCTTCTCTCAGATGTCTATGAACTCTGTGCAAGACTTAATTAACATTAAAGTGAAAGGATCATACTTTTCATTTCATGCTGATCTGCTCAAATAACAAACACTATTGGGTGCTTTTGTATGTGGAAAAATGGTTTTGATTGTTTAGTAATCTACAGTAATCTTATAAAACCAGTTTAATCTGTTAAAGTTTTATACTGAGAGATTAGTAAAACATAAACTTTAAATCAAATAAAGCAAGTGAAAGGAAAACTTCTGTTGGCCATGTTAATCTGTAAAAGGAAAATTACCCCCAGTAGAAATGATGAATAAAATCCTGTGTGCCAATGATATAAATCTTCATGCAAGCAGAAGTTGATAATAATCAACCTCTGAAGTACTTAAAGTTCCACCTCTCTCAGATCATGGCTGGGTGTGTAATACATATTATGGTTGAGAATCTTCTATTAATTTTCATTATGAGGCAGCTTAAGAATTTGGTATGAGAAACTCATCATTATGAGAATATATTCAAACTCACATCTGCCAGTTGGCTCAATATGTTGAAACTGTTCAATCATGCTAAATCATTTGAAAGCAAACATTTTTAGTTTTAATAAATACTATATCTTTTAAAAACTGTCTGAATTCAGTGAAAAGTTTTAATATTTTTTAAGGATAAGTAAATCAATACTTCATTTTTCTTTATCAATCTTTTCACCTAGGGTGGGGAAGGAAAACACCCAACATACCAACACTGCTTTAAATTAGTAGATAGATGTTATGATTCTTAACTTGTTTACTTCCTGATTCCACAACTTCTGACCCTATGATCAGGTGAGACACTTACCCTCCTCATGTGAATCAAAATTCTTTCTAGACACTGTGAAAACAGATATATAATTAACAACCAAATCTTGAAATAAATATGTGAATAATATAAAAAATTTTCTTCTTCTTACCTAAAACTAAGAAAAGTAGTCACGAGGCAGATCTTGAAAGTGTGAGAGTTAGGGTCTTTAAATGGATAAGGCATTCTAAGTGTTGACATTTAAAAGAGAAAAAAATGACTGATCATGTTAGAAAGTGGATAGTCAGGGCCACTCTCCTATGTCTTCTTTGTGCAAATTAGAAAAAGGCACTCTCTTTTGGCAGATTAGTTCCATGGGCTTATGGCTTGAAAAGCAGATGGTACCTCTGTATAAATTTTTTAAGAAAATAGTGTCTTTTCCTCTGGGCAGATGCAGTTCCTTGCTAAGATACATGGCTTGGCAAGAAGATTGTAGGCTAAATTATAGTCCCCACGCCCTCTTTGGCCAAGAGCCCTGGACAGTAAATACTCTGTGCAACCATTTATGAATGGTGGAGGAGAGTTTAGTTTTAGAGGGATGGAATAGTTATTAGGAAGATATTTTCCAAAATGTTATCACTATATACTGTCCTCAGCCCTATAACAATCATGACTCTTGCATTTACAGTAACAGAAACTGACTTTGGTTAATGTAGGCAGTATTTATTGGAATAATATATGGTTGTTTACAGTATGAAAGAAAAAGCTGAATAACCAGCTTTTGAAGAGTTAAGAATCAGGGCATTTCATAGATCAAGGCAGTAGGAACAAACTGGGTCTCTTGTAACCTAGAGCAGTGGTTCTCAGTTCTCACTGAAATTCACAATAACCTCAGCAATCTTAAAAGTCTTGATGGTCAGGCCACACTCCAGACCAATTAAAAGGGTCTCTTGGGTGGACACAGGCATCAATAGTTTTTAAAACTGCCGAGGTGAAACATGCTTTAAAATTTCTTTTGGGGTAATGAAAGCTACCTGATTTTAGTTTTTATGCCATTATACTTGAGATTTGAATTCTGAGTTTGGAGTGGAGGAGAATCTGATTGTCCAAGTTTGGGTTTCATACTCACCACTTAGACAGGAGAGGGAGAGGTAGTAGACCATGCTGTATGTAAAGGGGTAAGAATGGGTCTGGAAAGCAAAATCAGAAGGAATGGAGGCCGAGTATAGAAAACCAACTGAAATCTCCTATGACTACCTTTGCAATTAAGTAATATACTGAACAAGAGAGAAGAGCAATTGGAAAATTTTTTCATTTATGATGCTTTCAGATTTTTCCTATCTCTTTTCAGTGATTATGTTGGGAATATATGTGTTCCTTTATTTAGGATGGTTACTAGTGTTACAGTAAAAAGTGACATTGATTTTTTTTTTTTAGAAATAGTGCATGGATGGGAGTGTAAGCTCCTCAATCTTAATGTTATCCCATCCTCTTTTTTATGAAAGCTTCGCTGAGATCCTAGGGATAATTTGTATGCTCTCCAACTGAGACAGCACAAGAACAGGCAATGTGACAACTCTGGTCTGACTTGAAAATGAAAACTTCACAGAGAATTTATGTACTATTTCATGTCTACATTATAATATTTTTCCAAAATTCCTCCCAATTTTATCCCTGTACCATTGAAACCTATTAGACATAATAGTAAAAATTTGTTGAAGGAGAGATTGAAGCGAGGGGGCTTTTGATATTTCTCTTCAGAGTTCCATTTAAAGTCTTTCTCCTCTTGATTTGTAAAGTTCCACACGCAGCATTTGGAGATTCTAACTTGTGGGTGCCCAACAGGACTCTTTAACCCTTCTCTGCCCTCTTCTAGTTCATACCAGTTTTATATTAAAAAGTTAAATTGAATAAACTCTACATAGTAGATAGGGAAAAGGAGGTCACTAATTTATTATATCTTTAGCCACAAAATAGGCTGCAAATACAAAACCCCTTCAGCTAAAAGTAAGTGTCTCCAGAAGCCCTCCTTTGAGAAGAAAAAAAAAAAAGGCAGGATTTGAGGGATTCTCCAACATAAAAGCCTTTTAAGTAGGAGGACAAAGGAAGCACAGGAAGCATTAGGTCTCAGAGAACAAGTTATTCATCATGAAGTGTTCTGGCTAAGAGAACAAAGAAAAAGACCTGGGCAGGTTTAAGAATCCCTTATGCCTCAAGCTGGCTTCCTAGAACAGTTCACCCTGATTTTGAATTTTAGACCTCTCCAACAGTGAGCACTTGTTTTAAGTGTTGTCAGTCACCCAGTTAGGAATCACAAGCCTTTCAACAATCTTGTAAGTGGTAACAATCTTTAGGGCAGGAGTAACTATACAATTGAAGTGACAGATTCACCTTTTCAGGCTTATGAAGAGTTTTTTACTTCTGGGTTTTACTTCTCTGAAGAATCATAGAGTAATATGATGTTTCTGTGTATAACCTTGTGTAATGGGATACCTATATGACCAATTTATGGATGAAACAAAGTAAAATATCTCTCAACAGTATACTTAAAAAATAAATGAAAATTGGTAGGGAGAAATAATCTCCAAATTACAAGTAGCCAAAAATTAAGGAAAAGAGGTATAACATCAGGACATAAATTTTAAAAAGTGGCAGCTGAGGAAGAAGAAAGACAATTCTGGTGAGGTACAGCCTAGCCTCTGACCCCAAACACCTGCTGTCTGTATGGCAGAAAGAAACATACATAATGAAACTGAAAATTTTCTCTAATGACCCAATTTGGAGAGAAATGGTCTTTTAAGGTGAATAAGCAACCTGGTGAAAAGGCAGGGAAAAACATTCGAAAGTAAAAATAAAAATTAAGTAGACATTCCTATCTACCTCTGAAAAATCAGTGCTCATTAGGAGGGCAAAAAGTTCTCAGTGTTAGGAGAATGAGCTGAAGCCCATAAGAGTGAGATGAAAACCTTACAATGTGAATGGGCTTGATACACAGCATCTATGACATCTCAGAAGAAGGGAGCAAGTCCAGAAACTCAGCAAATGCTGAATGTTCTCTGAACTGAATGCTACCCCATCTTCATGCCCTCAGACTGCAGCAGAATAGACAAGAAGTAGTGGCCAACATTCCTATAAAAGTGTGGGAGAGGTGGAAACATGGGGTATAGAAGGGGCCAATTGTTGCAGATAAAGAAGAAAGTGTAAAGGATGATTTACTCATACTGTATTAGAGAAAGCAGGAGTTCTGGATAAATAAGCCAATGTTTTAAGTCTCAGCAGGATGAAATGTAAAAGCGTGGAGACTGTATCAATCATATTTTTTTTCCAACAAATCTCCTTAATTTAGTGGCTTAAAATAACAAGCATTTATTTAAATCACCATTCTGGAGTTTGGCCTCTGCTCAGTTAGGCAGTTCTGAATTCAGCTGGGCTCAGATTTCAGTCTGTTGTCAGCTGCCAGATCATCTGGGGATTGACTGGTCTAAGATGGTTCAGGTGGGACTGTTCATCTCAACTCCATGTGGTCTCTCATCCCCCAGCAGGGTAGCCCAGGCTTGTTCATATTATGTCTGGACAGAGGTGGAAGAGAGGAATCAGAAGTGTACAAAGTTTCTTGAGGCCTAGTCTTTGAACAAATGTACTATATTTCTTTGACTAAAGAAGGCACACGTCCTGTCCTAAGTTAAGGAATGGGGAAATAGATTCCACCTCTTCTTGGGAGAAGTTGCAAAGTCACATTGATTGAACCATTGATATAGGGAGACTATGCAAACATGCTATCACAAAAAGATTAAATGAAAAGAGACATCACAATCCCATCAAATAACCCAATCTATAACAAAACTCAAGAAACAAACAAAGACTTCCCAAGATATGACATAAATTCTGTAACTCAAACACAATGGAATGAGAAGAATAGAATTAAACAATAATGAGAAGCAACAGAATAAGAAGCAAAATGAGATCAAAGAATAACATATAAAATAAGTACAACAGCAAACTCTGTTACAGATCTGACAAATTAGAAGCAGCAAAAGTAGAATAAATAGCTAAAATGAAGTCATCAACATAGAGGAAAGATGATCATAGTGAAAGGAGAAGGAATAATAAAAACTTAGCAAGGATACAGTTTACAAATATGAAGGACAGACGAAGAAGATAAAATATAAAGTTAATTGGTATTCCAGAAGTACAGAAGTCAGCAAATGAACCTGAAAAAAATGAGCACAATTTTAAAGGAAAATTTCCTTGTATAATAGCTTCTTTCAGTCTTCTCCAAGCATGTTCAATGTCGGAAGACAATGGAACATCTAAAGATTTCTGAAGAAGGAGAACTATGATCAAAGAATATTACTTATATTCAGTTAAGTATTTATTTTGGAGTTAAGACAATAGGAAAGAATCTCAAACATGGAAGAACTCAGGGGATATAAAACCCCCAAATTATTCTACAGTAAATGAATAAACTGAAATTCAGCTCATCAAGAGACAAATCTAAATAAAGAACTCAGAAATGAAAAAGCAATAGAATGACTGGTCATGATAATTGAATCCACTTAAATTTGAGCCACATTTAACTGGGGGAATTATGAATACAGAACAGAAAAAAATCTTACAAATTTTGACATAGAAAAATAATATAATAACATAAAATAACATAAAAATAAAATGAATATATAATTATAATGTAACTAACATATAATATCTGTGCTTATCCTCACCCCCATTTTCTTGTTGACAAACTATCATCAATACTGTCTTAAAAGACATATACAGAAATAACTACAACATTGATAACTTTTAACAATTTTCTTCTTGGTTATAGAGATCTTTAGGAACTTGTATTAAAGGAACGATCAGCCATTTCTTAAGTTTCTTTTTCCTATATTAAAGTCTTATAGATTAAAATATCTTCGTCTACCAAATAATAATGAACATTTATTGACTATATGTTCTCAGTGTTTTACAGCTAATAATTAATTTAATCCTGACAAAAACCCTATGAAAAATGTTCTACCTTTTTTTCTAATTTTATTTGTGAGAAAACTGAGACACAGAAAGAGCATTTAACTTGCTCACTTGAGAATGTGAGGATTTGTACTCAAGCTAAGTCAGTGCTCTTTATATAACTATAGTAGGATCCCATTATTATATCCTGTTTTATCTATCTCACTATTTAGCTAGCTATTTTTTGGTATGTGTGTATGTATGTATACATTGAGAGATATCCAGAATGACATTTTCCAAGTTGTTGATTATTGTTGGGTGGTGGCATTTTGTTCTTTTAAAAAATTTCCTAAATTGCTTGCATTTATTCTTACCATGAACACATATTGATTTTATAAGGTGCCAATACAGCCATTATTTTAGGAAAAAAAATATATGGTTATTTTCTTGCTATTGTGTATGATGAGCAGACATACTAGAAGACCTAATTTATCCCAAACTCTGATCTTGGCCCCTTGGTGTGACCCTGTTCTTTCAGGGCATTTTGTTAAACTACAGATGTGGGTATTACTGGAACATAAAATATGTTTTTTTAAATTGAGATATAGTATGGATACAATAAAATGGACAAACCTTACATGTATGTATTTATATTTATACATATATATATTCATCCCAAATGAAGAAATTTCTTATTGCATGGATAATGTGCACAAATTTCCCTTCTTCTTGTGGAGGAATGATGGAGCTGTCCTCGTGAGATCTCTGTGGGGCCAAGACAGAAGGGAAATCCAAAATTGAGGAAGTGTTTACAGTCCAGAATTATGCAGGGACTTGACAGGAGTTTAATGGTCAGCAAAGCATTTGGATTGGAACTGTGTAAGGTTTAAAAGGAGAAAAGAGGCAATTAAGTATTTCAGAACTACACAGTAGTTCCTTTTGTGCTTTGCATCTGAAGGTAAATGAGGCTGTTCCTCTCATTCTAGGCCGGCTGACCCATATGTAGTGGGTGATGGAATTAGAACCATTGTATTAAATGACATATATATGAGATTGTGATTTATCACTGACCACTCAATTAAAGAAGTAGAAACACTAGGAGATGTATACACATGTGTATCAAGGGATTGGTGTTTGTTATAGGAATTTGACGTTACACAATTTTTAGAGCTGGTTAAGCAATTTCTTTAAGGTCTTTGTCTTTAAGGTCCTTGTCTGACCTTGGAGCATGAAGTTCGTGAAGCAGGCAGATATGAGGGGAGATGGATATAAAGTGGAGATATCAAAAGTGAGCTAAAGCCTGCAAGGATGAGCTGGAGTCTGGGAGGATGGACTGAAATACGTCAGTTCTTGTTGTCTCTGATATTGGTAGTATGGAGGTCCTGTATAAGCCGGGGCCCTTTGTCAAGAAGCTAAGCGCACACACCTGACCCAGGAGTTGGAGAAGCTAAAGGAGGATCCAAGAGGAGGTAGAGTACTTGCAGGCTTAAATGCTGCCTCACACCAAGGTGAGTCAGTCAATCGATGGTAATGTGGATGAGTTACAAAAAGACTGCTCTTTACACATGCCATCCAAATCTCACACAAGAATCTCTGAGGCCCACCCTAACAGGAAACATACAGGACAGAGAATTCTAGGAAATGTACTGTAGTTCAGCTTAGCCAAATTGACATAATACAAAACTGTCACATGAATTGAATTGCTGTCTATGACAGGCAGAGAAATTCCACTTAAAGAGTTAATTTTTTTAATCACCTCCTAAGACATTAAGTTCATTCAGAGTTCCTGCTTTCTGTTTTTGAAATAAATGATGTACCTGAAGGTGTATTTTTATTGCATAATTATTTTGAGTTACTAGATTTTGAGCTGCCCTAGAAAGTGTCTGTATCATGTAAAAAATTACCATATGAATGAGGTCATGATTGTATTGCTCTCCCACATCAGTTAACATTGTATGTACAAAATGTAGACCTGTGCTTGACTTTCTAATATCTGAAAGGTATACAGATACTAATACGTAATCTTTGAAATGTGTGGAAATTGTGATTAGATAATATGATATAAAGATGAAAGGAAAAGAAAAATGGGTGACGGTTCTATTTTTTTCTCTTCTCTGTGCTAACATTAGGTTTGAGGGAAAAGGAGTCATGGCAGTCCTTTCATTTGCTCTTGTTTCTTTTCATTCAAATGATGTTTAAAAGTCACCCTTGAAGATTCAAAATGTCTACTTTCATCAATAGCTCTACATATAAGGGAAACAATGCTACCATTTATTGCATAGTTTCTTTTTAATAATTTTTATTATACAACAGATAAATGGCAGCATCATTTCATATTCTTCTTGCTGATTTGCTACATCACCCTTTTGGGCTTCTCTGTTTATGCCAGTCTTGCTCCAAGTGAACCTCATCTGTTCTGAATAATTTCAACCTTTACTTATGGAAAGGCTTTGGTAAGGCTTGTTTGCTTTTCTATATGAGAAAATGACTGTGATGGCCTGAAAAGTCTAGAAGTGATTGGTTTATGAAGTACCTATTCCAGATAGCAGGTCTCTGTCTCAGTGGTGCAATCAGTCAGCCATCTTGAAACACATTTTAAAAGCAGAGATTAATACAAAAGGATGACAATGCATAGTCAATTAAATTTAAGCAAAGGAGAGCCTTCCTGAAATTAGAATCTTACTTGTGTGGTAAAGAAGAGCCAAGTAGTCATCTAAAAATAGATTGTCAACCTTGAATCCACATACCTACTTCCTGCTGAATACTTTGGAAGCCATGTTAACCCATTCCAGACAAGAAAATTTTACTTCATTTGCCTAATTATTTCAGCCCTATTCCACAAAGAATTTTAGGTGGTCCACAAAAATACTGTCAATACAAAAGGATAAAATAAGTATAGAGGAAATGAGCACTATAAAAATGCAGAGCAATAAAGGGAAAATAAGATTAACACATAGAAATGCACATGCAGAATTCCATGGTATTGCTAAACTATCTACTGGAAAAAGCCAGCGTGATCAGTTGTATCCTTTGTATGGTCCATAAAGAAAGATATCCAGTTGGTAGCTATGCCCCAGAGATGTGGAAGAGTTACAGTGGAATGTTCAATTTATAGATACATGTGAGAGTAGTACACGTGACAGTTTCTTTGAGCATCCAGGAGTTGTTTAGCCTCTTCAGCACTGAGACCACAGATGGATAGGTCACCTTCCTTGTAACTCCAAAGTTTGAAGGGTTTCATTCTTTGCTTAGCTATTCCAGGATACTCACTGAAGTAAGGGGCTGCTGTACTCAAACCAGTGTTTCACACTCAGTGAACTCTCTGAGATGTTTACAGAGTGATGGACTGACAGGGGATGGATTATGGTTATACTTTTGCTTAAAATTATGATTTTAGAATTTTAGAAAATAGGATTTAATTTATATTTGATCCAGGTTATTGGGTTATTGCTAGTTGAGGGAAGATGATGGGCATAATTCAATGGAAAATAAGTCAACTGTTCTTTTACCATGTCAAGTAAAGCTTGACTCTTCAAGTCAAGAGGCCATGTTCCGGCATAACTTCCTCTCCATATGGCAGTGTAATCCAGTAATAAAGTTCCTATCTGTGGAGAAATCTTTTTAAGGCTGGCATGACCAGGGGCAAGGAAGTATCCTCCTTCCCTTTAAGGACAATTTCCAGAAGTTGCACATGGCACTTTCCAAAAGTAACATACTTCTACTTACATGCCACTGGCATGACCTTAACAAAATAACCACATCCAACTGCAAGGAAGGCTGAGAAATATAGTCTTGATTCTAGGTAACCATATGCCCTGTTGAAAATTAGAGGATCTTATGACTAAGGAAAAAGAGATAATCGCTATTTGTAAACTGCTAGTTGCCTCTGCCACAGGGGATAAAGACAAGAGTTTGGTTTTGGTTTTGTTAAGTTTGAAATGCCAATTATGTACAGAGGAGAAGAGGTAATTG
Organism: Delphinapterus leucas; assembly: GCF_059928025.1. NCBI lineage: Eukaryota > Metazoa > Chordata > Mammalia > Artiodactyla > Monodontidae > Delphinapterus > Delphinapterus leucas. The sequence continues at coordinate 63,669,108 of NC_143137.1, read as the reverse complement.
GATATTAAATGGAGGAAAATTGAGGCTGAAGATTTGTGAGTCATCACATATGTGTTATTTAAAATCATGAGATCGAATGAGATTGGACAATGAGTTTATAGACAGTAGAGAAGAGGACCCAGAACTGCTGAGATTTGGGCCTCTCCAATAGTTAGGTACAGGGAGAACAGAGAACTGAACATTGGCTTTAACAAGATTGAGGTCACTGATGATGAAGAAAAGAGTGGTTTCAATGAAAGAGAAGGGACAGTAGCCTGATTATAGTGAATTAAGAAGTGAGGAAGAAGAGATAGCAGGTACAGAAAGTTCTTTTGATAAAGTTTTCTATAAATGGAAGCAGAAAAATGGAGTGATTAAGGGAAGGTATTAAAATGGGAGATAATATACCATGCTTGTACTTTGACTGGATTATACAGAAGAATGGGGAAATTTATGATGTGGGAAAAGGATTGATAATTGTGTAAGCTATCTCCTTGATAAAGCAAGGAGAGTATTTGATCCAGTGCACTAGTGGCCTTAGATAAGAGAACGGAAGGAGAATAGGAAATTCATCAACTTTAATGGAAGTAAAACACATGGCTATAGATTAAATGTGGTGGTGGAAATATGGGAGCATTTCCTGCTTTTTTTCAGTAAAATTAGAAACAAGATCATCTGCTGAGAAGGAATTGGGGAGGAGAGTGTTAAAAGATTGAGGAGAATGGAAAAGATGTGAAATAGTTGTCTTGAAGAGTGAAAAACTGTATTCATGACTAATACCTAGAGGGTGGCTGGAAGAATTGGACTAAAATGAGATATATACTACTGTTAATTCTCCAGTCATGTTCAGATTGTTGGATAAAGATATGGAATTGGAGTAAAGTTGGACTTAGCCAGAATTAGGATTTTTCTAAGCAAATAAGGGGAAAGGAATAAAGTGATGGAGGAATTTTACAGAGAAGTGGGCTATAGTGATATTTCATAAAATCTAAACTGGGTAAGAAGGGAAAGGAAAAGAAATGAGGGCAATTATAGACATTGAAAAGTGGTGAGGAAGGCATAATAACAGCCTCTCTAGAACATCCATACCATAAGTCCCAGAATCTTTGGAAATGTTATGTTATGCGGCAAAAGGAACTTTGCAGATGTAATTATGATCACAGACCTTGATGTGGAGAGATCTTCCTGGGTTATCTGGGTGACCCCAATCTAATCACATAAGCCTTTAAGAGTTTAGAAACTTCTCTGGCTAGAAGCAGAGGAGAGATGAAGTAGAGGGGGAGTCAAAGCGATTTGAAGAATGAGAAGGAGTTGGCCTGCTCTTGCTGGCTTTGAAGATGGAGAGAGTGGGCCATAAGCCAAGGACTGTGAGTGGCCTCCAGAAACTGAGAACAAGCCCTGCTAACATCTAGCAAGGAAAAGGGATCTCAGTCTTAGAACTTCATGGAACAGAATTCTACCAGCAACCTGAATGAGCTTGGAAGTGGAATCATCCCTAGAGCCTTCAGCAAGGAAGGCAGCCCTGCCAGCACCTGCTTTGGGCCTTGGTTGACTCTAGCAGAGAACCAACTAAGCCACACTGTGCCCAGATTTCTGACCTACAGAAACTGAGATAATAAATAGGTGTTATTTTAAACCACTAAATTTGTGGTAATTTGTTACAGCCGCAATAGAAAACGAATACAAGTGAGGATAGTCAAATGATTGGAGGTATCAGTGGGGAAAAAGATGGATGTGAGGGTCCTAAAGTAAGTAAACTAGAGAGAAAAGATTTTGGTCTGAAAGTGGGACACTAGAAATTAATATTTTGATTGTGGTATACTTACTGATGATATATGTTGGCTGAGATGGGTTAGAATATTAAACTACTGGAGGTTGGAGTTGCCTAGGTAATCTTATATGGATGATGACAAGCAGAGTAAAGGTATAATCCAGGGGCTAAAATTAAAAAAAAAAAAAAAAAAGGTTAGTGACGGCAAAGAGGTCAGCATAAGAGTGCAACAAGGAAGACTAGTGGTGAGAGGGTTGATGGAATGTCCTTGAAGGAAGCTAGAGCTTTTAAGGAAGAATAAAATGCCAATTATCCGGAAGAGAGGAATAAGGAGGACATTTCTGGGTGCTGTAGTATGTGGGTGGAAAAAAAAGTCCTGAACTCTATTTGCTGAAGGACAAATAGATTTTTCATGGATAGCCAGTTTTCAATTATAAGAAGGTGAAGACAAATTTAAGGAAGAGGTTGAGAATACAATGTAGCACAGTGGTAGAGTTTGAAAGGTAGGGAAGGGCAGAAACTGGGTCAGTATGGAGAGTGTATAGATGTGTTTGTAAATGAGGGATGAACTGGAGGGCTTGGATTTCTTGTCACGCAGTGACGAAACAAACTAGTAAGTAAGGCTTAATGAGTACAAACTTTGATGGTCCTTTTGAAGAAGCTGAGCAATCATTATAATTATATTCTTTTTCTCACAATAGGTCTTTCAGGCAGTATAGTGCTGAGTGGGGCAGCAGTACAGCATTGAGAGGTCCTGTCTTATCAAAGCATGTGTGACTCTGGAGGTCCCATTTACAATGGCAGCAGGCAGTTACATCGTTGTTGTAGAGGTCTTGGGAAGTCAACACTTCGGGGAACCCTCTACCATGGGTTGTCATAGTGTGTAGAAATTTAGACTTATTTATACTCACTTGACTTTCTGACTGATCAAAAATGAAAATCCTATCCTGTAGCTTTACACACAATGAAAAAATAATATTTTTAAAATTTACATTATCTATTTTCAAAAGCTGCTATGTGTTTCAAATACAAGGGATCTGTACTTCTTCTTAGAGCCAGTTTTCTTTACATCAATACTGTCATCATTTACTGACTTTCTGAAGAACCAAGTTAAAATAGATGAATCACTCATGCTTTCTGTCCTAAGGAGAAAGTTTTATTTTTAATTTAGAAAAGCTATTTTCTAAATATGACTTCACCTTAGTGGTAAAGAAGCTCAGTGGGGAAGGATATAGCTTAATATTAGTAGATGTTAATTCTCTAAGTAGAGGATGCTTAAAAGTTTGTGAGAGCTCATTTTTTGATTTGTAACTTCCGGAGACTTTTTGTTTCCTTCCTGGAATGTTATAGCCTTCTGTTTCAATGGTGATGAATAACTCTACAAAGGTGTAGTCAGGGGAAGAAAGAAGAGATAAAATTCATATTCATCACCAAATCCCTCATCTGAAATCACTTATATCACTCATCATATTGATTACTGTCCAAAGAACTGATGACTAGCAATATAACAGGTATATGACTTAAGTAGTACAAAATCTTACATAATATATGATGACAGTAAGATAATGTGGTTTTTGAATATATATGGTTTGGACGGAAATGAAGTAATAGAAGATTAGAAATCAGCAGAATATACTTTTTTTTCCTAGAACTTCATATTAGTGTTAATAAAGAGTATTCAGAAAAATGTGCTTTGTGAGCAAATATAAGCTGAATTGTTTGGAATAAGAACAGACTGTAAAATTTTACCCATGATATGGCCGTGGCACATCAACGTAGCCATGCCATGGGAGTGTCTTAGCTGCTGGTCAGTTACTCTCCAGGAGTCTAGATGCTCACTGGTAATACAGAGAGGTTGAGTGCTTCAGGGCTATCTTTGAGAAACTGTCTTTCATCTAGTGAGGAAAGTATTTTCTAGTTCCGTTTGCACTGGGATGTGATAATAGCCATTTACTGCCCTGGAAATAACCCCATGCCATTACTTTACTTCTCAAATGATGTACCTGGCTTACTACTATTATTCACATTTCATTTGGAACTGTAAGTTCAGGGCCATTAATAATAAATTCTTATTAACCTTTTCTAAAGGACAGGAGTGAAACTTTCCTGACAGCTGGATTGATTTCCATATTTGAATATCTTTCCATTGATCAGCCTCTTCAGAAAGCCTTTCAAGTAAAGACCCAGTGTTTTGATTCTATTTCCTTTTGTTTCAACATTTAATCTCTAACATTCTTTCCATTCTAGTAGTAGTAAGTACATTATCTAACACAGTTGTAAAAGGTTTTGAAATTCATAAAGTCATGAACAGATATTTCTAATAATCAACTTCCAAAGGGTATGTGCTACAGATGTTTTAACATATTGAATTTTAGGAGAAAAGATATTTCCCTTTCAAAATTGTCAAAGAGATTTGAGAATGTGAGATACATGAAGAGAACATCTTTAATTAGGATTTTTCATGCCTTGGACCCTCTGTCTTCTAAATTATAAACTAAGTTCTGGTCCATATCGCTTATTCCTTATCTTTTTACTCCCTTAGAATTTGAGCAGCTTAACCATGATAGGCTGGAGGTAAATCAGTACAAGCATCTCCCTTTCCTACATTGTGCTTGTCAGCCTATCTTTGGATAACTAGTTATCTGACTGTGAATGATTTCCAAGCCTCTTGGAGGAGTGAGTCAAATGTACAGTAAGTAGACTTTGGATGAGCTGAACATCCTGTTTCAACTAGTGATGTGGTAAATTGTTTTTCTGCTTCAATTCAGTCAAGATTTTTCTGAACCAGATAATGGGACTGTGAGGATGCCAGATTTTCAGTGCCACCTTTATCATATTTTCTCAGGAAAAGTGCTCACTGACACTTAGTTCTTATTAATGGCCTAATTACAAGCCTACAATCAGGACAATCTTTACATCTATTTGTGTAGTGCCTATTTTGCTTTCAAGTAGCTCAGACAAGTTAAGAAGGCTAACATTTGCAAGTTAATAAGAAATTCAACCTATTTTTGCTTCAGAGTCATAGTTTGGTAAGTAGTAAGAGCATTTGCATTTAAAGTCATTTTTTTTCTAAAGTAAAACTATGATATTATCTGTTTATATTAAAAATAACATCATCAACAGCTGGAATAAGTCCTTCTGAAGATGACAAAGTAGCACAGTAAGAGTTCAATAGAAATATTGGCTTTTACAGATAAGGTTCTTAAAATTATGTATTAGTTTACTTGGAATCATGCAATAGTTTTAGCTCTTTTAGCAAGATCATGGATTGTAGGTAATTTCCATGGCTTTTTAAATATTTCAATAATAGTTTTTTTCTAAAAGTAAAGAATGTGTTTTAATGTTTACAGAATTCTGGGCCTTAGGTTTTCAGTGTATAGTGCTGTAATAAATTACACTACATATTAGAGGTGACTCAGCCTGTGGCTCTAGAAACAAGATCAAATTGGATGAAATGAAATTCTGACTTGCCGTAACAAGTGCTTGTGGCTGTACTGTGCCCAAAGAAATACCTGCCTCATCATTCTAAAAACAGCCCCACGTGAATTGGTGCTAATCTTATTTGGATGTGTTCATTTTGCCTTAGCTTGGGTTAATTTCAACAATTAAAATTATTTCATAATTCCATTGTTTTTCAAGATAGTTACTTGTGAATATTACCATATACTGTAAGAATACCAACGTGCTTCTTACCACCATATAAAATAACTCACTAACTTATATTTACTCATTAATCAAGTATTTATTGAGTATTAACTGAGTGCCAGACACTGTACTAGGCATTGAGGATAAAATGAAGAACAGAAATAAATCTGGTCCCTGTTCTCTAGGACTTACAGTCCCTAAGGGAAGACAGAATTGAAATATTCAACCCACTAAGTAAATAAATAGAGTGACCATGCATACGAGTTTGCTCAGGACAACCTGTTTTGAACATTTTGTCCTTGTATAATTATCAACAGGACACTTTTAGTTTCAAACATTTTTTGGTTTAGAAAATAGTCATCCCGAAAAATGATTGTTATGGAGGGATAAAACCTGGCTTATGAGAGAGTGTCAGAGAAAGGCTAGAGTCACTCCTTTACTTAAGAGCTAACAGGTCTAGAGGAAAGGGGGACGCTTCTCACACTTAGTGAACAGCAAGTGGTTGGACTCACAGACTTTAATGGGTGTACTTCTAATATCAACAGTAGAGATCCCAGGGTGCATAGACGTGTTCCCCAAAAGTTGTGTTGATGGAATACCAGTGTGTGACTTTAGAGAAGTCTTCATACAAACTAAGTCATCATTTCAATTTCTTTGATAAAAAGATTTGAACACTTGAATAATAAAGGGACAGGCACATAAGCAGCTCACTGCTCAGCTGCAAATTGAAATGAAAAGCAGTGTGATGCCTTGTAGCCACTAAGAGCTTGGGTTTCAAATTCAGAAGACCTTGGTTTTAATCCCAGCTCTACCACCGACCACTTGTTTTGTGATCTTGTGTAAGTTGTACAAACTCTTTAAGCTTCACATTCTTCTTTTATGAGGAAAAGAATTAATGTGTTGAAACCGCTTAGACAAATGACTGCACATAGGAAATACTCTGTTAATGTTAATTGTCATTCTGTACCCTGACTCAGTCACTTTGCATGCCCCCATCCTTAAACAGTGTTTAAAGAAATATGGTTTGGTAGCTGAAATATAATTAAAAATACTTCAGATTTTTACCTAGTCCCATGAGAACTGTCAAAGGGAGAAATGCATTATTGTATAAATCTCCTGGGGCTGCCTTATCAAATTACCACACACTGGGTAGCTTAAACCAACAGAAATTTCTTCTCGCACAGTTCTGGAGGCTAGAAGTTTGCATCAAGGTATCAGCAGGGTCCCATTCCCCTCTGGAGGCTCTATAAGAGAATCTGTTCCTTATCTCTTGCAGCTTCTTGTGACAGCAGACGTTCCTTGGCTTGTGGTGGCATCACTCCAGCCTCTGCCTGCATCTTCATATTGCTTCCTCCTCTGTGTTTCCAGCTAATCTCCCTCTGCTGTTTTCTTATGAGGACATCTGTGATGGCATTTAGCACCCACCTGGATAATTCAGGATAGTCTCTTCACCTCAAAATCCTTAATTTAATCACAAATCAGAATTTAATCACCCATCAGGTAATAATCACAGGTTTCAAGGATTAGGATATGTTCATATCTTTTGGGATATGATGGGACACCATTTAGCCCATTATAATTATTAATGTAAAATCCATCCTTCCCATAGTGGGTACTCTTTATATCCTCCCCGTTGATGCCAGTCACTCCTAGAAACTCTCTTCCACTCTCCAAATCCCAATCCTGGAAGCTCTCCTAACACAGAAGTCATGTGGCTCTTTTCTGACTTTCTATCCAAACTTTTTTCTCTTAAAGAGATAAATCAATTTTGTCTTTTTGTCGTCTTGTTTCATTTTCTCTTCACTTCACCCCTCACCCAGATTTTGCATGGCAAGATAAAATCAGGAGCTGACCCCAAATGTAAGAAGTTTTGCATCTGAGAAACCAGGGGATAACTGGGGGGGTATTTTGAGTTGTGATACCTTAATAAATTTTTGCTCCGTAACACCTTAACCGTGACTTTTGGACCCCTGTGTACAATTAAATAAATGATTTCTGTTAGGACTCAGATCCTCCTTGACTAAAGGAAGTTTATGAGGATTAATTAGCATCTCCTCTTTACTATCTCTGCTTTGAAAAAATACAGGAAAGTCAGGCATGACTCAACAAAAGTGAGAAATGGAAGCAATATTGGGGCCTCCCTTTCTTTCTCTATTAGATAAACAACACGAAAGTGCTAGTACTAACCCGTAATTTTTCACACACTGGACACACAAGCAGAAAGCCAGCAGCAGATGGAGGTTTGTTTCCAACAAAGTGTATAACAGCATCAGGAAAGGTGCCAGTCAGAAGCACAGCTTATATCGTACAAAGTATAGAAATTGAATCAAACCAGAAGAAAGTTGCTTTCCAATAAGATGGCTTTGCTAGAGAAGAAAGAGTTTGGAAGCCAGGTACAATGCTAGGAATTCTCAGAGTCTATTCTTGCCTCTTCCCAAAGACTGCCAAATTATTAAAATAATAATATAAATTTATGTTGGCCAAAATTTTGGCTTGACATCTGTTGAGAGAATTCTAAAGCAACAAGTTGGAAGATGAGGGAGTCAAGGATAGCCAGACACCATTGCCTCTGGTCTATTTCTAAGCATGGAGAGACTTCTGCTCAAGAATGAGTAAGCAGAAAGTCAAAAGAATAAACAGCAATATGATGCTTATAAAATACTTGTCAGTGTTAAAAAAGTGAACACAATGCTCAATATGGAGTATTCTTAAAATTTTACTACAAAAAGCAGAAAGAAATTTCAGAAAGCATTTATTTTATATAGCTAATAATAGAGCCAACTTATAGACTCTCTAAACGAGAATGTAGTGAAGGCAATATCAGTTTGGTATCTTTGTACTGCTATACCTATGCAATATGTGTGTTTTTTAAAAAAATTAATTAATTTATTTTTTGGCTGTGTTGGGTCTTCGTTTCTGTGCGAGGGCTTTCTCTAGTTGTGGCAAGTGGGGGCCACTCTTCATTGCGGTGCGCGGGCCTCTCACTGTCGCGGCCTCTCTTGTTGCGGAGCACAGGCTCCAGACACGCAGGCTCAGTAGTTGTGGCTCACGGGCCTAGTTGATCTGCGGCATGTGGGATCTTCCCAGACCAGGGCTCGAACCTGTGTCCCCTGCAGTGGCAGGCAGATTCTCAACCACTGCGCCACCAGGGAAGCCCGCAATATGTGTTTTTAATTTAATTTTTATATTTAAAAATAAAGTCATGTATACCTATAATTTAAGGAGTGAAATGGTCCTAGAAGTTCTTTTCATGAAATGTAGTTAAGTTCTTTCCCTCTTTCCCCATGTCCCACTCCTTTATTTTTTTAAGTTGCTTTTTCTGGCATTTGCATCTGAATCTCTAAATAGTATTCTTACCTTGCTACTTCTACGTTTTCATTTTTTCAGGAATTATCTATTGGCTTTTCATAGGCAAGATGTGGATTTAGTTCTCTCTCTCCCTGACTCTCTTATGCCTGTCCTGTAACAAGCATGTCTAGTTCTCCTTCCTCCATCCTCCCACTTTGTTATATGGTAATTTGGTTAGGTCTGTTGATTTATATTAATCAATGTTTATTTTTAACATCTACAATTATAGTGATTATCATTTAATATTTTAATTATTAAAAGAAGATAAGTTAAAACGAATGATCAACGTTCTCTAAAATGTTCAATTACACAGCAAAACCAGGACGTAATTTGGAAAAAAAGAAAACTAATTTTCTTCTATAACATAGGTACAAATTAATAGATGTGATTATATTATTTACATTGATAATCAGAGAAATATAGATTCAAGGAAGGTTAAAAATGGAAAGTAATCACAATTGTAATTCAAATACAATTTTGGAATAGCTAAAGGAAAAGAAACTAAATGTATTCTATTTTTTTTAATGGAGAGAACAAAGAAGATGGTTAAGTAAACATTGAAAAGGAAAGCAGAAAATCAGGTGACAGTATAATGCCAAGCTTAGCACCTTTGATAATAAATGCAAGTGGACTGAAATCCCATAACAAAAGCTTTAAAATTCTCAAATTTGATAGATAAAATCCACAGTGTTTATAATGCTTTGACCACATGTAAAACAAAGGATATGGACTACTTAAAAGTTAAAGGATAAGAAAGATTTATCAAGTAAATGAAAAAAGAGGGTCATACCATTAGTATCAGATAAGTTAGAAATATCACACCAAAACATCCCAACAAAAGCAGGAGAGAAATGACAAAGACAAAATCAGAAATTAACAAATTAGAAAATAGGAACAAAAATAATAGAAATGTTCAATCTTAGATTTAGTTCTTTAAAAGAAAAAAATCCCCACTCTTATCTTGTAAAAAAACTGCACTGGATTAAACAAACAAATACAAATCTGTTAGGAATATTCTACATGGATTATAAATAAGGCATGGTATACACTGGAATGTATAAGATTGTTCATTAAGTGCTTATTACAAAATGATTGTCAAAGCAGTAAAAGCAATAGCTGTAAAACACAATGACCATATACTTGCAATGAATGGTAGGAAACTTAATGGAGAAAAGAACCCCCCAATCAGCAAACTAGAAGATAAATATCTAAGAATAAACTTAATAATAGACAGACAGTTTGGACAAATATAAAGAAAACTAAAATCCTTTACTCAAATACATAAAATAAGACTTTTAATAAATTAAAAAACATGTAGAAAATGTCATATCTGAAGCAAAACAAGTCACTTAAAATAGGGAGCAAGATTTTGTAGTTAATTGTGGAGAAAAAAAATTTTTGATTGGTAACAAAAATTATAAAGATAATTTTATTTTATATATTGGGAATTGTTTTCAAAATGTATTTTCTCCTGTCCTCCATAACTATGTGTACATATAGGCTAAGGAATGAGGTTGGTTGTCCACAAAAGGGAGGGTAGGATCAAAGATCACAAAGTAAGAAAGAAGGATGATATCCCTTAGAGCAGTGCTTCTCAGACTTTAATGTGCATTTACCGAAGGATCTAGATTAAATGCATGTTCTGATTCTGTAGGTCTGGTGGGTCCTAAGAGTCTGCATTTCTAAAACATGTCTCAATGATGCTGCACCTGCTGGTCCATGGACTATACTTTGAGCTGCAATGCCCAGTGCAGTGGTTCTCTAAGTAAGGTCCCCAGAATGGCAGCACAAGTAGATATGCAGACTCTCAGGCCTTGCCCCAGATATACTGGGTTAGAAACTCTTGGAGTGGAATCCAGTAATCTGTGTTCTAATAATGCTTCTAGGTGATTTTGATGCCCCCCTGAAGTTTGAGAATCACTGACCTACAGCAACTCTCCCTTGACAGGAAGAGAACATAGAAAGTCATTTTGCGTCTGAGTCTCTTTGTGTGTGTGTGTGATTGTGAGTGTGTGTGTGAGAGAGAGAGAGAAAGAGAGAGAGCGAGACTTGATTATCTTAGCTTTGTTAAAAGGTATGCCTCTCTGGAGGCATGGAGTAAGTGATTGAGGAGCTATAAGAATACCAGGTGAGTTTGACAGAAAACTCTCAGTAAGGAGGTATTGCTCCTGCTTCTTAGGGAATTTCTAAGCCTCCAGGGAAACCCAATATAGTGCAGGATGGTAAACAGAGATGTATAGATTGGTGGAACTCATTTAGCATAACCCGTTTCCTCATAGACTACGTATGTCTTATAGGACATTCCAAACCTCCATGGTGGTCATGAAGGGAGCCAAGAGAGCCTATTGTGGGATTTGGTGTGGAAAATGTTGCTTTAGAGAGGGACAAAGAGACCCTTAGAAGAGGTTGAAAGGTGACTTGCCCATACTGGGAAGAGGATGAGCGTGGCGGCCGGACTCAGATATTTCATAGGGTCGGTTACTGCTGAGGCAAGGGCATTATCATTCGAGATAGCTAAGTTGCCCAGGAACCAACACAGAGCTTTGCCTGTGCCTGCAGACCAGACCAAAGTTATCTGTGATCGTGAGGGCAGAGCTGCAGGCTCAGAGATGGGGGTTGGGGTGGGGAAGGGACGGGGAGGCAGCGCTTGCTCCTCACTCCTTCTCCAGTTCCTTGACATGGAGGATACAGAGGCTTTTCTATGCAAAATCACCATCTGGGCAAAGGAAAAGAGGCTGGAAAGAGAACCAAAGAAACATGAAATCAAACTAGAGAATCTGAATGTAGAATGCATGAATATTTATAAACATTGTTTTTAAACAAAATGAGATGTAGTTGCTTCTAATTGTTCACCTTTTTTTCTGCCTTTAGTAGGATCTGGGGAGTCCAGAAAAGTAAAGAAAACTACACTTATTTTTATATATCTTTTAGAGTGCAAATTTCAACCCCAGTATTTTTATACAAAAATTAGGTAGTAGTAATAACGATGCATCAGTTCATAAAGTGAACAAATAATGTTTGGTTTTATTTTTTTTGCATAAATTTCCCAGTAATATTGACATCCTTAATTTAGTGTTGTTTTGAGCTGTAATAAATTGGTTTGAAAATTCAATGGAAGAAATACATGGGTAAGAATAGAAAAAATTTGTTCTCTGCCCAGTGGAACTGTGAATAAATTTATTCTTTTGGTACTGCATGAATTCTGCTGTATGGGTTTAAATGCCACATATGCTACTTTCTACATTAGTTTCTACATCTTAAAAATAGGTAATGGCACACTTCTAATCATGAAGAATTGTTTTAAGTATTAACGGAATTCACAGACTTCCCACAGTGCCTGGCAGATAAGTGCTAAGTGTTAGCTAGCTATTGTCATTTTTTTCTGGTTTTCTTTCCCAAACTTTCCACAGTAATTTTGTATTTCCTCTAAATATGGATGTTGTAAAAGTGAAATAAAGATTACCAGCAGAAATCTTGATTTAGCATGGGGTTTTAAGGTATTTACTGCTTTGGGTATTTCAATTAAAGATAGTAAAGTATTTCTATATTTTAATTTTTTTCTTGAAAGGAAGCAGAAAACTGTTGAGATTTGTGTTCCCTTTTCCTGATAAACTATGTCCCACAATTTTGTACATACACCATTCTGAGAATTTCACTGGCACCCTCAATTTCATTTTTCATGGTCATTTGAAGGAAACGAAAAGACTATAGCTTCAACCAGTTAATATGAGTAAAACACCTGACAGAAAACAATTTCAGCATTTCGATGACTTTGAGGTGATTTGGTGGCTTACGTTTTCACTATCTTTCAATCATAATTAAAAATTAAAGTTTTATGTAATTAAAAGAACTGAGCTTTGACTGTAGTTCCAATAATGTGTAGAGGCAAAAATTGCATAGTAGGCAATTTGAGATAGTATGGAGTTTGCATTTGCCATTTAGAACAGATAATCTTATGGACCTCCTTCTCTTGTCAGGGACAGAAAATAGATTTTTGATGCTATCTAATATTGATTGAACTGCTGCATAACTGATGGAGCAAGATTTGAAGGGTACTGTTTTAAGCAAGCTTGAAGTGCTCTTTTTACATGGTCGAACCATGTGGGGATGAGAAAATAAAACAATTCTAAAAAGAGGGATTTCATTAACTCCCTTAAAGGCAACTATTGCCTATGAAAACCAAACTTATCAATTATTTGAGGTTACTTGGAAGGGTTGTTTTAGAGGTGTGGTAGAGGAGAGATAATATGTGAAGACTGGGAGACTGGTTCTTTTTTTCCTCCCCTGAGTCAATTTGCATCTACTCTGTGCAGTCTGTGGAGCATGATGGCTTTATGCTAGCTAGCTCTTATCTCCTTATTGATATTTTATTTATAATGGACCTAACAAAGTTTTTAACCTAAGAAAAATAGACCATAGGAAAATAGCAGTTATTCAGCCTTAGGGAAAAAAATTATTTAAATTATTTAGATATAAAAATATTTATTTTAACATTGAAAGGAGGAGAAAAGCTAATAAAAAAAACTCTAATTGAAGTAATATTTCTAGATAACTTCATATACAGATAGAAGAATAAATAAACTCCAGAATTCAGTTGTTTCTTGGCTTAGTATTTAATGGACTCCTACAATCTCTTTCCTTAAATAAGTGGCCTGATTAGATTTCAGATATAATTAAGTGGTAGTTTTGAGGGCAACATTTCACAAATACAATTTTATTATAAGAAATGTTCATTGAAAATAGCACTCCATTTTATTACTAAATGGAACAATTTCAGTGTCTATTATTATTCTTTTTTACATTCCTTAAGAACCATGGGCTGAGGATCTGTTATTTTTGTCTGTATATAAAACATTTTCCTATTCATTCAAGAATATATACATGTATATATTGTGTACATATATATTCTGTTTCAAAACTAATTTTTTATGAGCAGAAAAACAGCCAAATTGATTTCAATAGAAGCCTACTGTAATTGAATGTTTTAGAATTTATATATATATATAAGTATATATATAACACATATATAATGTTTTAGAATTTCTGAAAATATGTTCTTGAGTACTATCATGTTTTCAAAGATGCTATTTGGCTTATTACTTCTACTTTGGTCCAAACAGAAGGGCAGTAAAAATATGAATACCAAGTTTGGTGGAACACAGAATAACAGCAAATACAATGTTTTTTACTAAATTAACAGGCTTGTGATATAGGGATGTAACCTGAATTGATGTGGTGCACACAGGATTCATCCTTGTATCCAAATAGTTGACATACAGTAAAATTCACCTGTTTTTATTTTTTAAATTTTTTAATAAATTTATTTATTTTATTTATTTATTTTTGGCTGTGTTGGGTCTTTGTTGCTGTGCCCAGGCTTTCTTTAGTTGTGGCGAGCGGGGGCTACTCTTCATTGCGGTGCGCAGGCTTCTCATTGTGGTGGCTTCTCTTTGATGCGGAGCACAGGCTCTAGGTACGCGGGCTTCAGTAGTTGTGGCTCACAGACTCTAGAGCACAGGCTCAGTAGTTGTGGCACACGGGCTTAGTTGCTCCACGGCATGTGGGATCTTCCCGGACCAGAGCTCCAACCTGTGTCCCCTGCATTGGAAGGCAGATTCTCAACCACTGTGCCACCAGGAAAGCCCCGATTCACCTGTTTTAGTGTACAGATCTGAGACTTTGAAGAAACAGCCATATAACCGCTAATAATTTTCAATTTGATATGTTAAAGTAAATAATCTTTTTAAACAACCTTCTTTTCTGCTTATAAACATGATAAATGTGTCATGTATGAAACATTGAAAACCTCAAAGGAAAATACGGAAAACCATTCAATATCTATACCCCCAAAACATCATGGTTAATAATTTGGTGTCTGTACTTACAAATTTTTTTCCATGTGTATTTTATAGTTTACCAAATTATACTGTAATGTGCATGCTGCTCTATGGGTTTTTTTTTTTTCTATAAAAGGCTCTGATTACTTTCCTTAAATATTACTTAAATAAGTAAATTAAATATTACTTAAAATTTTCCATAAGTATGACTTTTTTTTTTTTTTTTGCGGTATGCGGGCCTCTCACTGTTGTGGCCTCTCCCGTTGTGGAGCACAGGCTCCGGACGCGCAGGGTCAGCGGCCATGGCTCACGCGCCCAGCCGCTCCGCGGCACGTGGGGTCTTCATGGACCGGGGCACGAACCCTTGTCCCCTGCATCGGCAAGCGGACTCTCAACCACTGCGCCACCAGGGAAGCCCTGACTTTTTAACATTTAAAAAAATTACTTTATAGCACTTCCCTATATGTCTAGAACATAGTTTATCTAGCCGTTTCCCTATTGTTGGAGAATTGTAATTTTTCCAATTTATTCCTATCAAAATCTATACTGGTAACAAACGTCTCTGTGTCTGTTTTCTTAAGATATCTTTAAAGAAGTAGACTCACTTGGCTAAAATGTACACACACATTTAGATTTTATACTTGCTCCTCTCTTAAAAATTTATTCTAATTAAAAATGTTTATTGTTATAATTCTGAAAGAAGACAGTGAGTAGGGACTTGAATAGAGACAAAAACCAGTTTCCCTAACCTAAGTAGGCAGAAAAAATATCGCCGATTAAAGGATTTTTTTTTTTCCTGTCTCAGGCTAAACTCACAAAGAAAAAAAAGAGAAGTGATAGGGCTATATGAAAAGTCAATTGAAGGCTTTATCACTGTGGTCCTCAACCAGAGGTAATTTTTGCTCCCTGTCACCCAACTTTGGAAATGTCTGGAGAGATTTTTGGTTGTCACAACTGGGAGGGGTTGGTACTGGCATCAGGTGGGCAGAGGCCAGGGATGCTGCTCAACATCTACAAGTTATACAACATGCCCTGTCCCCAGAAAAACAAACAAAACAACAAGAAATAGTACTGAGGTTGAGCCCAAAATGTTAATAATACTGAGGTTGAGCAAATTTACTTATCAGAAACTGAATGAAAGATGAGAAAGAGCTCATAGTAAGGATAAATCTTTCCTTGAAAACTACTTCAGAGATCTTAGACTCTGAAACTTCAAGAGCTGTCATTGGCAATTAGAAATCCTGAGTAGGTATATGCACAAGCAGGAAGGTGATAGGTCTGATATCTGATGGGGAACTTTAAAAAAAAAAAATTTAAATAGATGTAGCTCACAAATATATTAGAAAGGAGTGGTCAATAGGCATTCATTTTACTGCAAGCTTTGCTTCACAGGTTATTTCGTTGAACATTTCAGTGTTAGTACATATGTGTAGATCATTGGGTTTTACATTTATAGGATTATTTTTAAACAACTTTAAAAATGAGAAAATCATTCAGATGTGGAAGCATGGAGTTCATAGTATTTTAGTTATGTCTAGATAGCTGATTTATGTGCACAAATCAACTGTTGGTAGCTATTGATATTTCAGAAAAAGTAACTAAGTTCTCTTAGCCGGTTGCTAGGGAGTGTGCCTTGAAAATCCAACTGATTTCAGTGAAAACTGTGTTACACAAAGGGTGAGACTACAGAGGATTGTTTCAAGGAAATGTTATAAATCATATGTTTGGCCTCAGCAGTGTTTAATCAGCAGCTTTGGGACTATGATTTTTGATACTTTATGAAATAGGGAAATACCCTCAATTCTCATGTCATAATACCACCTAGTGTATGAAATAAACAGAAACAAATATTGTGTGTAAGATGAACAAATCTTACAAATAATAGATAACTGATATTCTAAAAGTGAGTTGAGCTCTCAAAGTTTCCTCTAGGAAGGATAAAGCATGGTAATTACGATTTCCATCTTAAAGGTGGGAAATAGGGAGAGGTGAAAGACTAAAACAAGCAGAATACTTTTTATTAATTGCCTACTTTATTATTACATAATCTTTGTCAACAGATAAGTCAGACATCTGTTCTATGGATGGTGATATTAAGGTACAAAGTTGAAAATGTTTAGAAAAAGTATTACTGTATTCTGTCTCATTGGGTTTTGCAGAAATCAGCTATAGAACTTGGTTATGTAAATTGAGTGTAGATTGACACAACCTCCTTGTAAGTTAAACATTTTGATTATCAGTGGTTACGGTTTGTTTCCCGTCTAACCAAATATAACTCCCAGTTGATGTACAATTGTGTCTTAAGCCATCTCTCTTTAATTTATATCCTGATACCTTGATGATACAACAGATGAGACGAATGGGAAATAATTGAGGCCGGTCTCATACTGAGGACATAAATGAGTTAGAATTGGCCAAGAGAAGCAAATATCTCCTTTGTCTAATTATTGTAGGAATGAACAATTCTGTATCAACCTAGTATGTCAAAACCAAAGTATTTTAGTGGACTAGGGTGGACAGTCTTTGAAATTCAGGTAGATAATATTAAGTAATTTCATTGCCAATTTGTATCAATTTGCTTAATTACCTTGGGATAGATTTTGCAGGCAGGCAGTTTGGAAAGCAGTGCTTCTAAAAGCATTTAGAGCAACAAGAATAATGCTGGATATTCTTCTGTTATCAGGAAGACAAGTTATTGTCACTTGTTCTAAATTTGTACTTATGAAATAATTTCTCCCACGCTCTGCAGTGTTAAAATGGGACCTCAGTCAAGATCTAGCTCAGGAATTTTTACTCAAGCAGAATATTCTGCCTTTGTAGTATGGATGATCCCTTTAGTATAGTAATAATGATTTTGCATTTTTACATGTGCCAGAATTATTAACCAGAACTTAGTATATTCTTAATGTATTAATTTTTTCAGGTGAAATAAGTCCTCTTCAAGTAAATAAAAGCAACAATAACTTATTTAAATAATAAATCAGGCTCTTTGCCTTTATGACTTTTTAAGAAATTTAGATAAGATTTTGCCAAATTTTAATGAGAAAACAATGGAACAACTTTATTATGAAATAGATAACACTTCTCTTTTCTACTATGTCTTTAAATTTTATTCTCTTTTCAAAGAGAAGTTGAAGTAGAATGATGACACAAAAATATTAAATAATATAGACCCTGTATAAACAATGCAATCTCTTTAAAAGAGGCGTAATTATATCCATATAATTATAGTATTTATATAAAAATGAATGCATATTGCAAAAGCACTGAATATATTTTCATTTTTATTCAGTTAACTAGGGGCTATTCAACAGCTCTTTAAAAAAAACCTAGTGAAAGATCTCCCTTTAAATTTCAAAAATATTTCAAAGTAATAAGTGAAGTTTTGTCCTCTATCTCACAGAGTCCTGAAAAATTATTACCTAGGACAGTGTAATATAGAAACTCACAGTCTACATTTAATTGAATTGTACTTCTCCCAAGTAGGGTACTTTTGCTAAAAAAGTAAACATAATACCAACATTATGACTAAATGTTGAATAAAAAAGTACTAACGTTTCCTTTGTATAAAGATCATGCTGTGTTGGATGGCATGTTTAGCAGCCCCCAACTGTTGATGGTAATTTAATATTGAACATGTAAAGGATAGCATTTGCTCCACATTGTCTTTGAAGTGTGAGTTCCATCCTTCTTAATATATAAAAGAGGTAATTTCACCCTTGTCCAGATAGAGAAGGTGTAGTTAAAAGGCAAATTTTTATCGTTTGACTGTTGCTTCTTTCTGCCTGTGCAGAATTGCTTAGAGGGCTTAGACTAGGTGGGAAGAGACCCTGAGGTCAAGCAATTTTTTTTGCATTTCTATAGAAACCCACTTCTGAAAAGATAACTGACAGTGTAGAGCCATACATAATAAAGCCAAATGATTATGCTAATGTTTACAGGCAATCAGAATGATCTTAGATTGAATATTGATACTTTGGAAGTAATAAAAAATTGAGAAAGTAACTGAGAGTAAGTGCTTTTAGGTGTTTCATCAGGATGCTGAATGAAAGAGAAGATAATTTGTGAGGAAATAGGTAGCTTCTTCAATGTGATGCAATAACAGCACTGAAAACTTTCTCAGTTTTACTTTAGAGTGTGGAGGACACATACAAGAGGACTTCTCAGAACATAGCTTTTTATTTTTTACTGATTTTATTTAATGTTGAGGAAAAGAGCAGCAATCTTCCAGCAAAGCTGACCTTCTAAAGTAAATTCAAATTCTTAGCATGTTCTGTTTTAGTGCAACGTAGCACGGCTCACTAGAGCAAGTCAGATGAAAAGTTAGAGGATAAGAAGTTCAATTCCAGACCCTGTAACTAAGTTGCTAGGCAATCTTGTGGGCTTGGAATAACAGAGCCTGAATGCCTTCTCTAAATGGCTGTGAAAGATAATATAACTTATTATACCAATGAAGATGACCTATTAAAAGGATTTTAGTCCTTGGCAATATTAAGATGAAGATATGCAAAATAAGTACACTTTAATTTGAAAACTTTTGCAATCAGTGTGCACAATTTCCAAAAGATATGAGTATGTACTACAAAATATCTAAGTTTGGGACCAGGGTGCAACAAAGGATGATGGAATGGGTATTTCTTATATTGTTTAAAAGTTCTGGTTTGAACTGTTGTTATGAGCTTTCATCCTAGCACTGCTTCTAATGACATGGCTTAATCTCTAGTCTCACATCAGGATGACAACTGTGGCAGTTCCTAGTCTCACAGAGGTGATGTAAGTCTTAATTAATGTTTGTAAAAACATCTAGGAGCCATGGATGAGAAGAGTTATTGAAAAGGGGAGGTGATGTTATTATAAGAAATGACTGCATATTGTCTTGTATTACACTAATATGACAACAATATGTCATATTCCATTATTCAGAGTAAGTATAACCAAGCTACTATCCAACATGATGAGCACATTTAAAATTTTCATGTTAATGAATTCACAGATTATAAATTTCTCATAGGCTGTGTCTATGTGCAAAGGAACCAAATTGTTATTGTCTTTCTCTACTGTAATGTTTTCCTGAATGAATGCACTATAATCATTGATGGAACAAGAGAATCAGAATGTTTCCGATTTGGAAATCTGTGTCAATCATGCTTCCAAGTAGGCACAATTGGCTTGTCAGTTCAAACATAGTTTAGAATGCTTCTGTGTCAATACTAGTAGATTTTTTTGGCTGTAAGATTTTGGTATGGTTATGTATTCTCTTCCAAACAGTAATACTTTCTCTGGTAGCTACCAAGAGGATCAAAATTAGCCTTGAAACTTGTGTAGGCAGCAAAAGTTGACTAGTTATGGTATCAGAAAAACTGACTTGGCATTTCAAACCTCAGTTTTGTCTTCTATGAACTCTTTTTAATATTTTTAGGGATTTTCTAAAGCTCAAATTCAACAATGCATGTGAATTGTAACTCAAGACACAAAAATAAACTATCCATTATATTTAGAAGGAAGGGCTAACACAATTTCAAAATATATCCAGAATCTGACTACTTATCATTAGCTCTACTGTTGCCATTCTGGCCTACATCATAATACATCTCCTGGATTCCTGAAATCGACTTGTAATTGGCTTCCTGGCTTCTACCCTTGTTCACTTTTAGTCTTTTCTTAGTGCTATAGCTAGAGTGATTTTTTTTTTAAATTAAATATGGGAATTCACCAGTGGTGCAGTGGTTAGGACTCCGTGCTTTCAAGGCTGATGGCCTGGGTTCAATCCCTGGTCGGGGAATTAAGATCCCACAAGCTGCAAGGTGTGCCCAAATAAAAAAATTAGGTATGTCACACCTTTTGAAATGGTCCCATAATTCCTGATGTTCTGAGTTTTTGTTTGTGTGTGTGTGTGTGTGTGTGTTTCATTCATTTTTATCTTTGCATTTCACTTTTGTAAGTTTTTACTGACATATCTTTAAGCTCATTGACTCTTCCCTCAGCTATGTCCAGTCTAGGAATGGGCCCATTAAAGGTATTCTTCATTTCAATTTATGGTTCCAGCATATTCTGCACCAGGTACAGTGTCAGATATGACACTGGATTCATCTGCCTCTCCAGATTCAGGGTGGAAGTTTGCTTCCTCCTACATTATCTTCTTCATGGAACTTAGACTTTCCTTCACCCTGCTTCATCATTCAGTATTTGTTCTCTTTATCAGAAATATACTATGCATTTAAATGTTTTTATTTTCTGTAAAAGAACTTTACTATTATTTTAATGGCATCTTGGGAAAGAAAGTTATTAAATAGTTTTTCTCATAACCATCTTGACTAGGTACTTCTCAATGTATTTTCTTGAGAAATGATCACTTGGTTGCCTCTTGCTTGCAAGACGATTGAAATATTGAGTATTGGAAGTAATGGAAGGGAAGAGGGGCATATGACTGTCAAGTATTGAATGTCTGCTATATCTCATGCATTTTGTTGGATGCAGGAAGTGGGAAATGTGTAACTAGACTTAATATTATTATCTTAATTTTCCATATCAGTTTCCTGAAGTTTTGAGAGATTAATTACCTTGGTAATTTCACATACTATCAGGTTACACCAAGAATCATAACTTAATATTCTTTTCACGATTCAGTTCTGTCTTCACATCATACTGTATATACAAGTCTAGACTCTGAGATTTTACTGGTTTGGTTTATTGTACGTATAATTGCAACACACTTCTTTCAAGACATTAGTGCAGAGATTTCTATAGCAAACTGATGCAGTAGAGATAAAACTATTTTAGGAGGGCTTCCCTGGTGGCGCAGTGGTTGAGAGCCTGCCTGCCGATGCAGGGGACATGGGTTTGTGCCCTGGTCCGGGAGGATCCCACGTGCCGCGGAGCGGCTGGGCCTGTGAGCCATGGCCGCGGAGCCTGTGCGTCCGGAGCCTGTGCTCCGCAACGGGAGGGGCCGCAACGGTGAGAGGCCCGTATACCACAAAAAAAAAAAAAAAAAAAAAAAAACTATTTTAGAAATCAATTAATTTAAAATATCACCAAAAAACTCTAAGCATAGACAATTTTAATATTAAACATCATGTCAGTTTATTTCTCAGAGTGCTTTGCAATAATACGAACAAGCTATTTTTCTCTTAATAACTATGTTAATATTGCTATTTTCCAATTTGAAGATGAAATTCAGTCAGAACTCTGTGCCTCATATTCCCCTAACTCTCTTCATAAATTAAATTCAGCAAATTCCTTTACTAGTGTTGTCTTTTTCAACAGGTTTTCAAGAGTTCTAGGCCATAGCTACATTTTCTTTAGCCTTAACTCTTCCATCTTGCTCCAGGAAAATACAGGATATGTTATGGAAAATGCCTCATTTCTTTTTAAAGTGATACAGTATTGACAGGGAGCTCAAAAGTGAAATGTATGATGTAGCACACACCCTGATCCCCATGTCTTTTCTCCATTCAATTACTGCTTTGTACTTTGCGGAATATTAACCCTAAATCGGTTTGTAACATTATTTCTTTATATGCATGGTTCTATAGAAGTGAAATTATTGACATTCAAGAGGCCAGTCTCAGGATGACTCTATCTACCTAGTGATATTATTAAAATTGAAAAACATCATTAAATTAATCTTAGAAACAAAAATTATTATTTTTATGTAAAAATAGAAAAGTTTTATCTTGGAATAGCTTAAAATTGTAATCTATTAAGTTGCTCGATAGTTTTGAACAGTCAAGTTATTTATTATATTTTCATAGAACTTTACCTTGTTTTCTAGTATTACTTAACTACTATTAACAGTTAATGATGATAATAGATAGATTTTCACTTAGCTTTCTTTAGAGCTCTTGGCATTTTCTCTCAATATTTAATCCTTTGTCATCAATGTAAATAATGAGACACTCGAAGAGCTGATTAAGTTTTAAATTCTCCTAAAAGCAATAAAAATGAGTAATTATCATCTCTATTTAATAATCCTCTTTGCTTCTCCTCCCTGTGTCAATGCTGGATCAGAAATTTACTATCTAATTAGTATTAAATATTTTACACAGGGATTCCCAAAGAGGCTTCAGTGTAATTTCATGAGCTAGGCTAATATCCAACAAAATATGAGGTTTCATTAGCTATCATTTGGAGGGTTGTTGTGCAACTCAATTTATTTTTAAATTTTTACAAAATATTTTAGTGGGAAAGGATGTAAGGGAATCACTTGACTCTCTACTCAATATAACAATTCACTTTTTAGTATTTCTTGCTAGTTAGCATGTAGCCTTTGCTTGACCATTTATGGTGTTTATTGTCTCTCCCTTGAGATGGTCTTATCCATCATGGGGCAACCATAAATGTTAGGAATCACTAGCTAAATTTGCCTCTTTATAATTTCTACCAATAAGCGCTCATTCTGTACTATGAAGCCACATTGAATGTTTACTTTAGCAGATTTTATTACACGTGATAATTATTCGTAAGAATATAAAAGAGGGAAGACAAGTGTGTGGTTACTTAAAGAAAACGAAGAAGATATACTAAGGTTTTGGAAGAAGAAGCAGAGGTAGGGATTGTGTGATTTCCTCTCATTGAAGTGGCAGAGAAGAAAGGATATTTGATTACAAACTAGATTAAATATACTTCCAGAGGATATATTCTGATATATTTAGGGTAATAGAAATGGAGCAGAGGATGCTGCACCTGAGATAACATATGTCAATGAAGAAAACAAGGAGCATGAGATTGGGAATGTTAATTATGGGCATGGTCATCAGATCAGAGTTTGCCATAAGTTCATGAAATCCTTCCAGGGAACAGAGCCAACTGAAGTAGAATAAATTAGACAGATGTGTGTTATCTAGTAACTTAGGATTTTGTTATTAGTCCTTTATTACTTGTGTCACATTTGTATTTTATACTGAATTAGCAAACTTGAAATTGCTGTAAATAATTAGAAGAATGTTTGTTTATTAAATCAGCATTAGAATACTGATTATGAGATTTGTGTCCTTTTACATGTTTATGAGGGAGTCAATAAATGTTCCTTCTACCAGATGCCAACTTTTATTTGGTGGCTTTGTCTTGGAAGATATTAAGAAGCTTAAGAATATATTAAAAAGCATAACTGGGGCTTCCCTGGTGGCACAGTGGTTGAGGGTCCGCCTGCCGATGCAGGGGTCACGGGTTCGTGCCCCGGTCCGGGAGAATCCCACCTGCCGCAGAGCGGCTGGGCCCGTGAGCCATGGCCGCTGAGCCTGCGCGTCCGGAGCCTGTGCTCCGCAATGGGAGAGGCCACAACAGTGAGAGGCCCGCGTACCGCAAAAAAAAAAAAAAAAAAAAAAAAAGGCATAACTGGTGGTCGTTTCTCACTATCAGTGGTAGAAAATGCTTGATGATATAATATCTATTACCCTCTCCTAATTTACTAACAGAAGCCGGCCCAGTTAAAGGACTACATTTTTCAAATATCCTTAGAATTATGGGTAGCCAATGAGATATGAGTGCAAGATGTGGTGTTGGTGTTTCTAGAAGAATTTTTTTTTTTATAAGCATGTGGACTCATTTGGGAGGGTGTGCCCCTTTCCCTTTCTCTCCTCTTCTTTCTTCCTGTCTCAAACTAGATGGCTAACACTTAAGCAATTATCTTGGTCCATGAGGCAAAGTTGTCAATGGAAGCCAGTTCTAAAGATGAATGTGTATAAACAGGCTTAACTTGGATCCAAATGCCTGTGGAATTGCCATATCAGCTCCGGACTCTGTACATCTGAACTTTTCCTACTATAAGGAAAAATGAGCATCTGTCTTGCTTGAACCACTGTTATTTGGGGCAGGGTATTCTGTCCTATGCAGACAAATCTAATTCTACCTGATGAGTACCCAAAATGAAATTGTTGTTGTGAGAAAATGGCTCACGGGAAGGTAAGACATTGCTACTGTTTCTAAATATAATATTACAGGATTTGCTGGCTCCTAGAAACAGACATGTCACATTGTCTAAGAATAATAGCAACCTTGCTGAGGTTGATGGAAGGCTAGGTAGCATCATGCATAAGTCCACAGGCTTGGGAGCATAGAGACCTGAATTAAATTCCAACTCTGTCACTTTTTGGGTAACTCTGGGAAGTTGCATAACATCTTTAAGCCTCATTTTTATCAGCTATAAATTGGGTGTAATAATAATTTCTACCTTGTAGGTTTGTTGTGAAAATTACATGAGGTAATGTATATAAAGAATTTAGCACAGTGCCTAGAACTTATTAGAGGTTAGATGTTATTATTGACAATGTCTTTGTTATCAGTTAAAGGTAGATGATTTCCTTCCTGATTTATTGATTTGTTCCGTATCTATTTCCAGTATCCATTATGTTCAGCATTACTCCTGTCCTAACCTCCTTTCTTAATAGTGATTGATTCATAGGGAGTGATGGGGGAGGGTAACCAATAAGCAGTATTTAGTAGCTTTAGAAATTTTTTTTTTCTATTTACCAAATTCAGGGAGTGAAATTTATAGGAGTGAAACTTTAAACATTACAGGCTTGTATTTTTCTTGATTGTTAGTAATTAATTATGAATCACAAGATTCAAGAAGTGAAGTACATATATTTATTTTGCAAATATAAAATTCTATAGTATTTTAAATTATAAAGCTTGAAGAAACTGAGATTTTCTCTGCACAGCTTGTTGATGCATTCTCCTTAAGGCCTAATTCAGAGTCCTATGTGGGTCAGTTTCCATTCAGTTGTTTATTTTATGGTCTAGGTTAGATAATTTCCTGAACTATCAATACCTCCAAATTTGGATTTGGTTATTGGATTTCCTGCCCCTTCCTCTGGCTCAATCTGACCAAAGGATAGGGCCCTTACACTTTTGCATCAAATTTTAGAGTCAAGGCCACATGTCTTATTATATCACATTACCTGAGAGAAGTTTAATAGAGACACAAAGTCATGGAATATCCTGAATAGACTGGACTCTTAGCTGGTTCTTAGCTGGGATTAGTATTTTTTTTTTTAAGTTTTGGCTTAAAAACTTTAAGCTTTTGGTTAAAAGCTTAAAAGGTTAAAAACTTTCTGGTCGAAAGCAAGGAATATGGACTTCCATAGGCTTGAAGATGGCATTAGTGGCTCAAACCCTTTTCATCTGTCACTGACTGAGATATGTAGTTGGACAATATGTCAGGTAAGGTTTATTTTAAGACGGTTGGAAAACTTCTAGTTACTTAGCTGTCAGCCCAAATATTTGAAAAAATTTAGTTAAATATTTGGTTACTGATAACTTATTTGGGTTTACTTGAGAGGTACATTCTCATTAAAATATTCCTTAAAGAAAGCTGTTTACTATAAACAGCAATCACTGTTCTCTCTATGGGCATCTCAAATTCAGAAATTGTGAAATGATTCTTACAACCTTGTTCTATAACAGAAAAGTTTTGATAGTTGCTTGATCAAAGCAACACTTTGAAGCACATTCAGAAGTTATATGTGGACATGTGATAAACAAATCTCTTTCTAACATCAGCAGGACTTCCTCTTCTGTCTGAAGTTGCTAGGATACTATCTTAGAGAAATAACTCATTTGATTAACTGCAAATAGAAATTGCTTTTTTTGAAAAAAGTTCATACATTTATAATAGTCTAGGTCAGGCATAAATCTATACTAGCTAAATGTTAAGTGTATGATCTGATGACCCTCTTGAATATCGGAAGAAAAACCATTATTTTTCTTCATAAAATGCATGACACAGAATGACTTTTAGCCATGTTTCACCATAAAAATGAAAACATTATTGGTAAAGGGATATATTCTCTTGCTTTATCCTGGATTTTAGTTCATTGTGAGGATCAGTTGAAATGCCACATGCAAAAACACTTTGAACCTATAAAATGAATACACAAATCCAATAATATTTTTTAAAGTGTCATTCTTGGCAAATGAAAATCTTGCCTATTAGCTATCTTGCCTGCTACATATTACTTATGCCTGTTCATTAGCATTTGAGTCTATATTTTAGTCTTTAATAAAAAAGCCCTGTAATATCACAACAGCGGCCATTATTATGTAATGTTATGGGTAAAGTCATGTCCTAGGCACAACAAACATCTTTCTATGGTTACACAGTTTGGCTAATGGACGGATGGTAACCTTGTTCTTAATATGACCATTGCAAAGCAACTCCACTATATAATAACCTTGCTTGACTATTTTTATATCTGGTAAAGTTCAGATACCACCTTAGGGCATGCAGGATGAAAGCCAAAAAGGTTGTTTAAAACAGCATCCATGGGGACTTCCCTGGTGGTGCAGTGGTTAAGAATCCACCTGCCAATGCAGGGGACATGGGTGTGAGCCCTGGTCTGGGAAGATCCCACATGCTTCAGAGCAACTAAGCCCATGAGCCACAACTACTGAGCCTGCATGCCACAACTACTGAAGCCCACATGTGTAGAGCCCGTGTTCCGCAACAAGAGAAACCACCCCAGTGAGAAGCCCATGCACTGCAATGGAGAGTAGCCCCTGCTTGCCGCAACTAGAAAAAGCCCTCACGCAGCAACGAAGACCCAATGCAGCCATAAATAAATAAATAAATAAAATAAAAATACATTTATATAAAAAAACAGCATCCATGATAGTCATTTATCCAAATAAATCAAAAGCTGCCAATTTACTTATTAGCTGTTCCCTTATGTGAGACAGAAATTGATTTTTCAAAAGCATTATTAGCTTGATATATTCTTAAAGCAGGGTGATACATTCCATGCATATGGTGTTTCCTGCAGGTGTGGTACAGTGTTAGTCTTTAAAGCTGCTATAGCAAAACACCACAGACTGGGTAGCTTATAAACAACAGAGATGTATTTCTCACAGTTCTGGAGACTAGAAGTATGAGGTCATGGTGCCAGCATGGTCAGGTGAGGACCCTCTGTCCCGGTTCATAGCTAGCAGGTTTTTGCTGTGTCCTTGTATTGTGGAAGGGGCTAGGGATCCCTGTGAGGTCTCTCTACTAATTACTAAGAATACTAATACCATTCATGAAGGCTCTACCTCATGACTTAAGGACCTCTCAGAGGTCCCACCTTTTAATACCATCACACTGGGCATTAGTGTTTCAACATATCAATTTTAGAAAAAACTTCAGTCTAACAGTCTCCACCTTTTGATTGGGTTGTTTAATCTATTCATATTTAATGTTATTATTACTAAAGTTGTATTTACATCCACCATTTTATTTTTTGTTTTTCACGTCTCGCATTTTTTGCTTCTCTATTCTTCCTTACTGTTTTCTTTTGCATTCAATAAATGCTTTCTATTTAGCATTTTAATTTTTTTAATGAGTTTTTCATTATATTTTTTGAGTTTTTTTTAGTGCTTGCTCCAGGGCTTACCATATACATCTGAGCTTATCAGAATCATCTTCAGGTATATACTAACTTAATTCCAGTGATACATAGAAATGTTATCCTATATAGCTCTATTCCCTTTTCCCCCTTTGTGTGATATTATTGCTATACATATTACACCTATCAGTGTTTTTTTGTTTTTTGGCTGTGTCAGGTCTTAGTTTTGGCACACAGGATTTTTGCTGAGGCATGAGGGGTCTTTGTTGTGGCATGGGGGCTTCAGGGTGCATGGACTCTGTAGTTTGTGGCACACAGGCTCTCTAGTTGAGAAGCGTAATCTCAGTAGTTGTGCTGCATGGGCTTAGTTGCCCCGTGGCATGTGGGACATTAATTCCCCGACCAGGGATCAAACCTGTGTCCCCTGCATTGGAAGGTGGATTCTTTACCACTAGACCACAAGGAAAGTCCCCATAGCTATTTCTTAGTGAAAATAGCTTTGTTCTTACCCATGACCTTTATGCTGTTATTGCCAAATGTATTACAGATATATTAAATTTCTGTACATTATAAGATGAACATGATGTCATATACATATTATTTTATTAAATTGCTTTCAAATAAGTTATGAGAAGGAAGAAAAATGCATCTATATTCTTTTTAAAAAATATAATTACTGGGCTTCCCTGGTGGCGCAGTGGTTGAGAGTCCGCCTGCCGATGCAGGGGACACGGGTTCGTGCCCTGGTCCGGGAAGATCCCACATGCCATGGAGCGGCTGGGCCTGTGAGCCATGGCCGCTGAACCTGCACGTCCGGAGCCTGTGCTCTGCAACGGGAGAGGCCACAACAGTGAGAGGCCCACGTACCGCAAAAAAAAAAAAAAAAAAAAAAAATATATATATATATATATATAATTATATAAAAAAATATATAAAAAATATATATATATATAAAATTGCTTAATTACCTTTACTAGTACTCTCTGTTCTTATGGATTTAAATTACTATCTGGGTTTACTTGCTTTACTCCTGAGGAACTTCCTGTAGTATTTCTTGTAAAGCAGGTCTGTTAGCAACAATATTTTTTTTTGTTTATTTTTTTGTAGTTTTAAAAATGTAGCTATATGTATGTGTGAAAGTAAACAGAAATACACACATTTCATAAGAGATGAGTAATAATTTAGAAGTCTCTATAACAAACTGACATTTTTGTTGGCACATAATAATCTAGCTATGTCCAGATGCACAATAATTCTGATATTTGAATTTACAGCTACATTTTAATTGGCTGGCCTTTTGGATGCACTGGGCAGGCAAACATTTTTGAATCCTGATTCATCCCAGTTCTTTAGGGCATCAAAATGCCTCATTAAAATTAATATACAGATTCTTTTACATAGTTTATGTCACTGACGAGTATGCAAAGTGGGTAGCACTGACAGTGTATGGAAAACATTTGAAATTCTCATTTTTGTTTTGCTAAAGGTTAGATTCCTGGCTTGAACAGTTTACATTTTTTGAGACCACAAAGATACTTACTAAGAAGTTCTATACTTATCAAATCTGCAGATTTGATTTCATGCAATATCATATCACTCCTAATAATTATTCAGATGGTGCTGTATAAAATTACTTAAGAAGTTACTTGGAAAGCCTAGAGCTGTAAATACTTTATATTCTGGTTGTGGAGTGTTTTATGTGAAGACAAATCTGCATGAGCCAGAAGGCGAATTTAATCCTTATTTGTTATCTGGGAACTCTGTGTTTGTTGATATGCATGGAATACTGCTTTAATACTTACAATTAGTAATTTGATTAATGAAAGGTAAATTCCTGAGGGGCAATGATTCTTATATACCCTTCTTAATATTAATTGATTTAATATATTGCTCACTCCGGAACTAGTTTTTTCAGTCCCATGAGTGACCTTTCTGAAGCAATCTGACATGTGTAGTGCATAATAATGATAATAATGATAGTTACTTGGTTTTACTTTATGCCTTCCTTCTCAGGAGCTCACAGTATTTTGGGCCTTTTCCTACAATTAATTTTCATAAAATCTCTGTAATGTGGTAGAAATCATATAGGAGAGGGAGCAATAGCACTTCAGGAAATAGAGACGTTTCTATCTGAGGCGATAGTAAATGGGATTGTTTCCATAATCTCTCTTTTTGATTTTTTGTTGTTAGTGTATAGGAATGCAAGAGATTTCTGTGTATTAATATTGTATCCTGCAACTTTACCAAATTCATTGATGAGCTCTAGTAGTTTTCTGGTAGCATCTTTAGAATTTTCTATGTGTAGTATCATGTCATTTGCAAATAGTGACAGTTTACTTCTTCTTTTCCAATTTGTTCCTTTTATTTCTTCTTCTTCTCTGATAACTGTGGCTCGGACTTCCAAAACTATGTTGAATGAAAGTGGCAAGAGTGGACATCCTTGTCTTGTTCCTGATTTTAGAGGAAATGCTTTCAGCTTTTCACCATTGAGTATGATATCAACTGTAGGTTTGTTGTATATGGCCCTTATTATGTTGAGGTAGTTTCCTTCTAAGCCCACTTTCTGGAGTTTTTATCATAAATTGGTGTTGAACTTTGTGAAAAGCTTTTTCTGCATCTATCGAGATGATCATATGGTTTTAATTCTTCAATTTGTTGATGTGGTGTATCACATTGATTGATTTGCCTATACTGAAGAATCCTTGCATCCCTGGCATAGATCCCACTTGATCAGGGTGCATGATCCTTTTAATGTGTTGTTGGATTCAGTTTGCTAGTATTTTATTGAGGACTTTTGCGTCCACGTTCATCAGTGATATTGGCCTGTAATTTTCTTTTTTGTGATATCTTTGTCTGATTTTGGTATCAGGGTGATGGCCTCATAGAATGAGATTGGAAGTGTTCCTTCCTGTTCAGTTTTTTGGAAGAGTTTCAGAAGGGTATGTGTTAACTCTTCACTAAATGTGGAATTAGCCTACCTAAGGAGGCAAAAGACCTGTCTCAGAAAACTATAAGATACTGATGAAAGAAATCAAAGATGACACAAACAGATGGAGACATATACCATGTTCTTGGACTGGAAGAATCAATATTGTGAAAATGACTGTACTACCCAAAGCAATCTACAGAGTTGGTGCAATCCCTATCAAATTACCAAGGGCATTTTTCACAGAATTAGAACAAAAAGTTTACAATTTGTATGGAAACACAAAAGAACATGAATAGCAAAAGCAATCTTGAGAAAGAAGAATGAAGCTGAAGAAATCAAGCTCCTTGACTTCAGATTATACTACAAAACTACAGTCATCAAAACAGTATGGTACTGCCACAAAAAACAAAAATATAGATCAGTGGAACAGGATAGAAACCCAGAGGTAAACCCACGCACCTATGGCCACCTAATCTATGATCATGGAGACATAAATACACAATGGAGAAGAGACAGTCTCTTCAATATGTGGTGATGGGAAAACTGGACAGCTACATGTAAAAGAATGAAATTAGAACACTCCCTAACACCATACACAAAAATAAACTCAAAATGGATTAAAGACCTAAATGTAAGTCCGGATACTATAAAACTCTTAGAGGAAAACATAGGCAGAACACTCTTCGACATAAATCACAGAAAGATCTTTTTCGATCCACTGCCTAGAGTAATGGAAATAAAAACAAAAATAAACAAATGGGACCTAATGAAATGTAAAAGCTTTTGTGTAGCAAAGGAAACCATAAACAAAACAAAAAGACAACCCTCAGAATGGGAGAAAATATTTGCAAACAAAGCAACTGACGAGGTATTAATCTCCAAAATATACAAACAGCTCATGCACTCAATATCAGAAAAACAAACAACCCAACATAAAATGGTCAGAAGACCTAAATAGACGTTTCTCCAAAGAAGACATACAGATGACCAAAAAACACATGAAAAGATGCTCCACATCACTAATTATTAGAGAAATGCAAATCAAAACCACAATGAGGTATCACCTCACACCAGTCAGAATGGCCATCATCAAAAATTTCTACAAACAGTAAATGGTGGGGAGTGTGTGGAGAAAAGGGAACCCTCCTACACTGTTGGTGGGAATGTAAATTGGTACAGCCACTATGGAGAACAGTATGGAGGTTCCTTAAAAAACTAAAAATAGAACTGCCATATGACCCAGCAATCACACTCCTGGGCATATATCAGGAAAAAACCATAATTCGAAAGGATGCATGCACCCCAGTGTTCACTGCAGCACTATTTACAATAGCCAGGACATGGAAGCAACCTAAACGTCCATTGACAGAGGAATGGATAAAGAAGATGTGGTATATATATACAATGGAATATTACTCAGCCATATAAAGGAATGAAATAATGCCATTTGCAGGGACATGGATGGACCTAGAGATTGCCATAAGAGTGAAGTAAGTCAGGAAGAGAAAGACAAATATCATATAATACTGCTTATATGTGGAGTCTAGAAAAATGGTTCAGATGAACTGATTTGCACAGCAGAAATAGAATCTCAGATGTAGAAAACAAACTTATGGTTACCGAGGGGGGAAGAGGGGTGTGATGAATTGGGAGATTGGGATTGACATATATACACTACTATGCATAAGATAGATAACTAATGAGAACCTGCTGTATAGCACAGGGAACTCAGTGCTCTGTGATGACCTAAATGGGAAGGAAATCTGAAAAAGAGGGGATATATGTATATGTATAACTGATTCACTTTGTTGTACAGAGAAACTAACACAACATTGTAAAGCAACTACACTCCAGTATAAAAAAAATTAAAAATATACAACACAGAAAAAATAGAAATAGTGGCATTTATATAACTCATATCTGAGATATCTTGATCTAATAGAAAAACATGTCATAGAGTGTTGAAAGACTTAAGTTTTACTTTCATGTCTGTCACTGGGCTCCTTGTGTTCTCTTGGCTAAAATTTTGTACCTTGTTTTCTGTCTCTTTCTTCTTCAATCTTTAACTGTCGCTTACAAACAGTCACTGCTTCTTCTTTAACTGTCGCTTACATCTTTAACCATTGCTTTCTGACTCAAATTACCAATTCCAAATAGACATCTACATTGATCACTAGACAGTTGCCCAATAGACAATTCCATATGTGATTCACTTTATTAAAATATGTAACTTCTGTGGTTCTACTAAGAATCAATCCCTTCTATCCCTAATTAGGATACTGTGAATAAATAAGATTAATACATTAGCACATAAAGATGCACACATATATGCAACCACAGATACAATCCAATATATGGAGGATAAAGATTCTACTCTAGAATGATCAGCACACAAACATGCTTGTATTGGGATTTCTGACCTGTGTGTGTATAGGTGGGTGTACTTATAGACATGTGTAATTTTTTTTTTTTTTGCGGTGCGCGGGCCTCTCACTGTTGTGGCCTCTCCCGTTGCGGAGCACAGGCTCTGGACGCGCAGGCTCAGCGGCCATGGCTCACAGGCCCAGCCGCTCCACGGCATATGGGATCTTCCCGGACCGGGGCACGAACCCGTGCCCCCTGCATCGGCAGGCGGACTCTCAACCACTGCGCCGCCAGGGAAGCCCGACATGTGTAATTTTTGATGGGAAACAATCATTTCCATCTATGATGGTCAAGGAATACAACACATTATAAAGAGAAGGTTCAGTCAGATATATGATTCAGGAGATTTTGACAAAGTAGCTCATATAATTCCTGAGAAAATATGGTAATGTTACTGTTATGGGCTGAATTGTGTCTCCCCAAAATTCATATGTTGAAGCCTTTATCTGTAATATCACAGAATGTGACTATTTGGAAATGGAGCCTTTAAAAGACGTAATTAAATTAAAATGGGGTCATTAGTTTGGGCCCTAATCCAATACGATTGATGGCTTTATAAGAAGAGAGAATTATGACACAAACACGGGGATGACCACGTGAGGGTACAGTGAGAAGGCTGCCATCTTGCAAGCCAAGGAGTGAGGCCACAGAAGAAACCAGTCATCCTGACACCTTGATCTGGGATATATAGTCTCCAGAACTGTGAGAAAATAAGTTTCTGTTGTTTAATCCACCAACCTGTGGTATTTTGTTATGGTAGTCCTAGATATTTAATACAGTTACCAAGATGAGAGATTCTTTAAGGGAATTCAGCTCAAAAAGAACGGAGACTCCAACAAGTACGACTGTCACAAATCTCAGGAAAGGAAACTCTAAATCTAACAAATAGAAAAATAATGCAATTAAAAGAGGCATAATTATAAGAAATTGTGTTAGAATCTAAGAATGAACAGTAACTTACAAGAAAAAAATCAACTTGACACCCCTCTAAAAATCTTCCTCCACCCAAGCATTGTCCCTTACTTGGCTGCCAGCTTGGACTTCCTAGGCTCTTGACATCTAGGGAGGATTATCTTGAAGGCTAATGCCACATTCTTAAGCCTCTTCAAGATTTGTCTGAACTTCCCAGGGCCTTATCGTCTCAACAGTCCTTCATTCCTGAATCTTCACTTGCTTTTGCCATGTTGCCCTATGTTAATCTGTATGTGAAAATCTGATGCCTCACCAGTTTCTGAAAATATTCATGCACATTAACTATCTCTTGAGTGTAGAAATCTTATTAAATATTTGTGAGATTGGTGGGGAGTCTCTATCAGGCCCACATAATTTTTCACTACCTTTCCGACTTTATTCCCTCCTCCTCTCTTACATTCTCATCTCTCCCTGTTTTCCTTTTCTCTACCTTTCTTTCTGTGGAGCATACGAACTCTCTTCAATACTCTGGCACATTGGTTTTGATCCTTCTGAGGAGTGTTTAGCAGCACACTCAAATTTTACCCATATATGTTTATGTGTTGAACAAAAACATAGCCTCTAAGTTCTAGAAGTGTAAACTTAGCAGTTTTTTTTAAGAATGCAGTTTTTTTCCATCTCATAATCAACAAATGCAGACAAACGTAGAAGAAAATTATAAATTGGTAAAAATGAAATGGGGTGTTATGTAGGTCAGCACTTTATAAAAATCACAAATGGTGAGCTTGAAACTTTAGTGAGAGAATAAAAGTACTGATTACTTATATGATGTGTTGATTTCAGTTGAATCATGGTATTTGATTTTAACTGGAGCTGGATGGCAATGTAAACTTAAGTAAAAAATCATGGACTTTGTTTTCTGCTCCCTCAAAAATTAAACTTTATTCTGGGAAAAATATTCCTACAGGAAAACATGTATAATTTTCTTTGTTTTCCCCTGGTCAGGATATACAGTTTCTAATATGGAGTCTTCATGTTTCAGTGTGAATTTTTTATTGGCTTTTTGTGGTTGAATGGATAGAGCTACAAATATCACTGTAGTGATTTCTGGGGGTGCACTAAATGCTGCTAGAAAAAGAGAAAACATGAATGAGATACTAAATATTGAGACTAATGGTATATATTACCCTAGGCAAGGAAAAAGCAAAGGAGGAATTTGATTTTTGTTTCTGGTACAGAACTTGAATTGAATTTAAATCATGTTGTGGAGAATATATGATGAATACCTTAATGACAATGCCTGTAATGTTATTTTGTTTGTGTTTATTTGTTGAGTTGATAAGCCTGTGAGAGCACTTGATTGGTATTTAGAATTCATTAGAAATACATTTTGCAATTTCTGGGTTGTAAATTATTAAAAATAATTTGACATAGTAAATGGGATCTATGTAGAGAGATTTAGGATCCAATCTAATACCTGTTGAATAAATAGTTCTGTGGTTTAAAAATTATTTTAGACTATTGCTACTTTCGGTTTCATACAATTAATTTGATAAACATTGAACCAAATTAGCTGTATAATTGAATTTCATTATATTTTTCTGAACTATGCCATGCTGTATAAATCACATAGAAAGTTAATAGATTGGATATGTTTCCTATTTCATGGTTCTTATTTCTATTTCTTGACAGTCAAAACTTCTATTGTAAAAGTAACTGAAATAATAGCATTTTAATAAAGATGGTTATGATTTATAACTATTACTTTCACTTGGAATTTTTTAAAGTAATGTTTACAAACATAAAATTGATTCCTGTGACAATGACTCTTTTTGTTATTTCCTGGTATGTCTGAATTTTGTCAAGTTATTTCCTAGTATGTCTTGACTCTTTTTGTCAGGTTATTTCCTGGTATGTCTGAGTTTTCAAATCCTTAGTAAATATGGGCTACTTTCATCATCATTCAAGACTATTGGTTTGTTTGGGGTAAATATTAAGATTATATTCTTTAGGAAAGATTATCTCTCTCAACTCATTAGAGAGCAGTTTGGAAAGTGTTGCATAACTTCCTGTCTCCTATACCTACACTCCTAGTTCATTATTTTTTTTTTCTCTAGGATATAGATATCTCAGTCATGTGCTATCATCCCAGTTTATGAGAAATTAGATTCTAATTTAATTTGTTGGTCTGTCTTCTTCAGAAGTTTCAAATTGATGAACTATCAATTCTGAGCAATGAGAACAGGGCAGATTTGCTCTGCATATCTTTAGCTTATGTTTGAGTTCATCTGCACATTCAAATTGTATAATTTAAGGAGATATTTTTCAAGTTTGGTGATGTTCATTTGCACCTTGGTTTTAGACATTCAGATTGATTTTCCTCCTTCTTACTTTATCTTCTGAATGCTCCGTTGCCTGTTGTATTCAATCTTCTTGATTTTTTTCTCATTTACATTTTCCTGTAACAAGGAACTGATTTCTTTCTGTTGTTCTTTTAATTGCCAGAGTAGAAAAGGAAAAGGGTGTGGCATTGTATTGGAGGTACATTGAGGGCCTACTACTGATCATACTTGGCTTCTGAACTCCCAGGTATAGATTCCTTTTGTAGAACTGGTTGATTATACATATCTGGTCATGCTTCTCAACTCGTATATTACTTTAACTTTTAAGTTACTTGAATTTCTGCAAATAACATTGAGATTAATGGCTTTCACATAGGTAGTTTCTTGCCTGTGAAAATGACCCTTTGAATGGGGAAAAAAATAAATTCACTTATTAAATATCAGAAACACTTCAACCAAAGATTTATAAACTAGACTTCACCACTTGAATTTATATTTTGTCCCAGACTTGCTTTCTTTATGGTAAATGAAGTACCCTCTGTATTGTGTTTTGTTTATATACGTGACATCCCTATACACCATGAAAATCTTTTCTAAAAATGTTGTATCAAAGCAAAAATTGTACCAAACAAAGTTATACAGGCAAGAAAGACTTTATTCAGTGCTCTAGCTATTTGCAATCTCTCTGGGGAGAGATGCCAGAATAAGTCTGAACTCCACTGCAACATAGGGAGTACAGTTTTTTATGGGCTGGAGTGAGCTTGTGGAAAAGTACTAGAGGACATTAGGCATAAGTCATAGACTGAGTTTTCTAATTGGCTTTATCCAAGGGAAAAGTTAACTTCTCATATCTTTATGATAAGAGGTAATTTTGTAATTTGGAGCAAGGTGCCCTCTAAAGTTAGGCTTCTACCTTTTTGCAGAAACTGGGAAGAAGGGGTGCTATCTCTTTTGATGATTACATTTAGAAGAGATGGTTCCCAGGTCTTTGAGAAAGACATTCCTGGGCTGTAAAGCTGTCAAGAGGCTTTTAAAAAGATTTACATCTCAAAGGAACAGAGAAAGAATTTACAATTACAAGTTTTCTAAAGGAAATGTTCTAAGAAAAGGGAGATCTGGAGCCTAGAGTCAGGAAGAAGCCGAAGCCTGTCTAAAGCTTAGTCAAACTGAGGGAAGCATTAATGTGTCTTGGCATTATTAATTGAATGTATAACCTTCAAATTTCCTTATGAGTTTTTAAACTTTTATAGAAAGAATTTATTTACTACAGGAATTCAGCCATTCTCCCAAACTTTAAGATTTGTGTACACTTAAATATTAGGTATTATTTGGAAGATAATTCATTTAAATAACATCTAATGTTAAAAGTGGCAGAATAAGCCAGCATGGTCCAGGGTAACATCTTGCAGGGTTTGTTTGAAAAATGAATGATCTCTGTAAGTAGTGAAAGCTGCTGCCGCTATTTCCTGCTGAGTGCCTTTTAGGTCAACACATTAGCTTTTGAGTTTACAGAGCTCTTTTACTCCATTATTTTATTTTATCTTTTCAACAAAACTGCAAGCTAACTTCTATACTAAGTGTGTAACCTTGGGCAAGTCTCTCAGCATCTTTAAGGCTTCATTTTAGAATTAGATTTGCTGTTTTGAAGTAATATTTGATAAAACATTTATCTAACAAGGCTGTCTTGATGCTTAAGTGACATAATTTGTTTATTCAAGAAACATGTACTAAACACCAAAGATGTGGGAGCCACTGCACCAGACCTGAAAAGAAGGCATTGTTATTATTTGGGTGGATTGTACTCCAATATTTATTAAAATAAATGTATAGCTTCTGCTGGTTGCTAATGAGGATGCACTAGAATAGGAACTATAGAAGCAGGAACTTTATCGTCTGGTTCACATGTGAATTCTCAATAGTAAAGTATAAGTAATTATTTAAAATTTTGTGGAAAATTCTGTACAGGGCAGTGGAGGGCACTGCAGGACAGTGGAGAATACAGCTATAGTCTTTGTGAAACTTTGACTTGATCCTTGTCTTAGTCCATTAGCGCTGCTATAACAAAAGTACAATAAACTGGATGGCTAATAAACAACAGGAATTTCTTTTTTCACTGTTCTGGAATCTGGAAGTCTGAGGTAAGGGTGCCAGCATGGTTGGGTAAGGATCCTCTTCAGGGTCTCAGACTTCATTTTATCCTCATATGAAATTTAGGGCCCAGGGATCTCTCTGGAGACTCTTTTATAAAAACACTAATTCCATTCTTGAGGGCTCCACCCATATAATCTAATCACCCCAAGGCCCTCACTTCTAAATACTATCACACTGGGCTTTAGGATTTAACATAGGAATTTTGGGAGGACACAAACATTCAGACCACAGCAATCCTATGCTTAATAGAACCTTAACTAGTTCTATGCTCCATGATTCATGGTGCTCCAAACCCCTGCTGCCCAGGTTTACTGCATTTGTAAATTGTTTATGTTTTTTTCTCTCATCAGAATGTAAATAACTTGAAGACTCCACATATCTTACCTACTTGTCTAGGGATAAAAGAATAAATATTTTCCTAATCATTAGTGTTTGAATATCTTCAAGTGTTTTAAATAATGTATAATATTTTCCAGGGATATCAAATATTTTGAAAGCATTATTTACATATAACAGATTGGTTAACCGTTAGATAGTTAACAACTATATTTATTATAGTAGTATCCTTAAGTGCCTCTCACAATACCCAAAATATAGTAGCCACTGAACACATTTTTTTGAGCAAATGAATACAATTAATGTTGATTATATTTTTTTGTAGTAAGGTATCTACAAGGTAGGATTGAGTTGACCTAATTTCAGATATTGAACATGCAGAAAAGTAGTGAAACTCCATTTTAATAACAATTCATAATTTAAACTTTTCGCCAGTATCTTGGAATGGCCTCAGGCTTAGTCTAATCACTGATGAAAACTTACAGTTTTCAGTAGAATTTTTAACATAGCCTACATGGGGTTGATTGAATTGAGACTTGGTGATATTCAGACTTTTGAAACTGAATTGAAGCAATATGGGCTTAGTGATTGGAACGATTAACAGCGTTGTCATTTCTTTTTCTCCTCTTAGTACTAAGGACAGGATGCTTTAGGCTGGAGAATGCTGATGCAAAAAGGTTAAAACTTCTATTCAGCTTGATCATCACGGCTTGAACATAAGGTCCCAAGGGTGTGTGAGATTAGAGGAAGCATATAGGAGGGGCTGGGGAAAGCTGAAATCACTGAGGACACTGAAGAACAGGAACAGGCTTCAGTAGGAGCCCTGCCAACCACACTGGTCTTCATTGTGTTAGCCCTTGCTGCTAGAACAAGTGTTTTTCATATTCTGCTGCTTGCTTCTGGAAGTCAGAGGTGGGGAACAATTTTAGATAAATCATTCTTCATTCAGGTCTATGCATCAGGGAGGACAGTCCCTCAACTTTTTACCTCTGGTATGTCTTTGTTCTGCTTCAATATTATTTTAAAAAAATTAATCATTTCTTCCATACAAACTTCTTTAACCTTCAGCATATCAGGTCAATAAAGGACTTTAGAACACATTTCCTTGACTTTTCCAGGCTATGGCATGTATAGTATTTAACTTTACATTACCACCACCTAATTCATGCTTAGAGCCAAAACTTTTTGCCCCAATGTAATAGATAACTGCAGAGCATATTAATAGAACAAATAATAAGGCATATCTGGATGATAAGTATCATAAAGGCAGTCCATTCATAATAAACTCACTGCTATTTAGATGAAAAGGGAGTTTTACTCTGCTTTAAAAGCTAAAAATCAAATCAAGATCTCAAAGAAATTCTGCAAGTTGTATGATAACACCAGTACAATTTAGTTTTTCTGTAATATTACTGGTAAAATGGTAATAATATTGTTTGTGTCTTTCTGAAAGGAGGCCATTGCTTAATTACGAGAAAAGTAAAACAGAACTATGTTAAATGTATAAATAACTAAAACTGCAATTTCCTGTTAGAATGTGGTATGTGTAGGTATGTGTGTGTGTGTGTGTGTGTGTGTGTGTGTGTGAAAGAGAACGAGAGTGAGAGAGAGAGGAAAAGAGAGAAAGAGAGAGGGAGAAAGAGAAAGAGAGAGAAAATCCGAGGAAGAATTTGAGAAAGCAGGATAGTAGCTGAACTTACTTGTTTATTTAAATTTTTATTGTCTCTTTCCTCTGCTGGATGATTAGCTTGGATTGGCCCTGACTTTTTTTTTTTTGGCCACTGAATGTCCAGTAATTCCAACAGTGCTTAGTATAAGATATATGCTCAATAAATTCTTGATAAATTTATGCATAAGCTCGCTTCTTTCATTTTCCATATCTGGGATCTCAGGATCAGAGAGAAACTTTCTCCTCATTTGGACCAATGTTTGAGAAAACCCATCCTTTTCTTTGGTAGGGTTGCCAGATAAAATCCAGGACACCTACATAAATTTCCATTTCAGATACAACGAATGAATTTTTTCAAATATTGCAAATACGTTCCATGCAAATGTGGGATCTATTTATTTTTTAAAAAAATTATTTATCTGAAATTTAAATTTAACTAGGAATCTTGTATTTTTATTTGCCAAATCTGCCAACCATCCCCTTTGGGTAAGAGAGAGAAAGAAAATTGAGCTGATCCTTACCATGGAACTTCCTACTCAAGGTGGAGTTACAAGTCATCATAACTTGATGCATCGTAATCAACGTGGTATGGAAGGAAAAGAGCCAATGGGATAAGAGTAATTCAAGAATATTTAGGGATAGTCTAAGTGTAAGCCAACAGATCATTGATTCTGAAAAGCGAGAGGCATTTAGGGGTTTGGAGTGGATGGAAACAAGGTCAGAGCCAAAGACAATGAGAAAGAGTTGAGTTGGCCATAGAATGAAACTTTTGTGCTTCCGTAGCTCAACTTTTTTCTTTGTCCAGTGGAAATATTAGATCTGACTTAAAGGTACAGAGATGAGACAGGGGTTCTAGGATAATAGCCCCCTCCTTTACAAAAGAAAAAACACAAAAAAACTCCTAGTAAAACAATTCAATGAAGTAATCCATATGTTTCATGTTTTCCTGGTTGATTCCTACCAAAAAAGGGAATCTATAGTAGTGGTTAGGATTTTATGTAAGAGTAATATTTTTAAGAGTACATGACTCTTAAATTACTACACTTGTCATATGTCCATTCATTCATTCTTTAACACATGAGTTAGATACTTATTATTTGCCATACTCTATTCTGGGTTTCAGAAATAAAGCAAATGAACTTTTATATTTTAGTTAGAGCAAACAGGCAGTAAACAAAATAATTTCAGATTGTGGTAAATATCTT
Organism: Delphinapterus leucas; assembly: GCF_059928025.1. Taxonomy (NCBI): domain Eukaryota; kingdom Metazoa; phylum Chordata; class Mammalia; order Artiodactyla; family Monodontidae; genus Delphinapterus; species Delphinapterus leucas. The sequence continues at coordinate 63,627,244 of NC_143137.1, read as the reverse complement.
GATATGAAAGAGTATAACTAAGCTGAGGGGTTGGGGAGGACTACTTTAGGTAGGGTGCTCATGGATAGCCTCTCTGAGCAGGTGCTGTTTGAAATGAGACTTGAAAGATGCGATGGAAGTAGCCATGCAAAAGCCAAGGGAAGAACAAGTTCATGCGAAAGGAACAAAGGCATAAGCTCTTCATTTGGAAAAAGCTCAGGGTTTTCAAGGAAAGAAAGGAAGCATGAGTGGTTGAAGAGTAGAAGATGAAATTGGAGAGGCGGTCCAGGGCCAGAACATGCTTGGACCTTATGAATCTTGGTAAGGAGTTTGAATTATTTTCACAGTGCTTTGGGGAAGAAGGTTTTAAGTGGGGAAACAATGCAATTTGATTTGCCTTTTAAAAAGATCTTGATGGCTGAGTGGAAGATAAATTGAGTGTGTGAGGAGCAGCAGTTGAAGGAGGGAGACTACTGCAGTTTGGAGGCCACTATAGAAAAGAATTCCAGTAACAGGGTTGACTTGAACTAGGCGGATAGCAATGAGGATGAGGTAAAGTGACTAGATTTGAGTTTACTTTGGAGGTAGAACTGACAGTTTGTTTATGGATCTTACAGGGATTTATCTGGAAAAGGGAAGAGTGAAGATTAAATCCTGTAGTTTTTGGCTTGAGCAATTTGGTGGTATCATTTACTAAGAAAAGACTAGTTAGGAAACCAAGTTGAGGGTATCACGAGGTTCCTTTGAACATGTTAAGTCATCCAAGTAAAAGAAGTCATGGAACCCATTGGCTATATGAGTAAGGAGCTCAGAAAAATATCAGGGTCATCAATATGTGATGATAAATGTTTGCAAGTCATTAGTATGTGGATAATAATAAAAAGGAGATAAAAATTGGGAAGTCAGTATTTGGATAATATTTTAAGACTTGGAAATGAACTCGATTATTGAGACAAAGAATATTGATAGAGAAGAGGGCTAAGGACTGAATTCTGAAAGACAAATGTGAATAAAAAAGGAGGGAATATTTAGCTGTGTAAAAATATGAGAATTTTGAGTAAATACAAAAAGAGAAGCATCCATTGGATTTTCAACACAGAAGCCATTAAAGACCTGATCAAGAATGTCTTTGCAATGGTAAGGTAGGGAGTCAGAATGGAGCGGATGGAAGAATAAATGGGAGGTGACAAAGTGATGACAGGGACTAGAAATTGGAGGGAACAAGAGAGAGAAATAGCTGGAGTGGTATGTGGGATAAAGGGAGGTTTTGGAGAAGTTTGAGACACAGGAACTTAATCCAATAGGGAGGAAGAAATTGGTAACAAAAAAGAGAAGAATGTTAATATGTAAGTGGAAGTCCTTGAGAAAATCTGAGGTTGTGTTTCACAGCACAAAACACTTCCACTTTGTTCATTCAGAAAATATTTCTTTAACATCTACAATATGGCAGATATTGGGATAGACACTGAAAACACAAAGTCAAAATCTGTAACTTAGAAATGGTTACAATCAAGGAAGAGACATACAATTAAATAAAAAATATGTGCAGAAATGAATTATAGAAGTTACATGGAGCTCTAGAAAGAAAACTCATGATAACTTTCTGAGTGATAGGAGAACCATCTTGACTTTCTTATATATCTTTAGAATATGGCTGTTCACAACCTTACTTTTCCTGGTATTTTATTGAAGAATAACTAATCAATGACTGACTTGGCTTAGCACATTGAAATATTACATATTAAATTTTTAATTTCAAAATATGCTCATGAAAGCCACGAAACTGAAATCTCATCCATGGAAGATTTTTGAAGGGAGATAACATGTATCTTAGATAAGATTGTCTTTGTAGTTCTGCCAAAACAACTCCTTTCAACTTGAAAACTGCAAGATTCCTTCAGTAAAATGCCTTTGAAATGTCAGTTTATTGCCTTTCTTATGTTTCAGTGTTATAAATGTCTGTTTATTGCAAATTGTTTTAGTAATTACCCAGTTGTTTAACCACAGGGAACAGCTATCTATTATGATTATCCAAGAGGAAAGAGGATGAGCTGACGGGGCACCTAAGCTCATTTTTCAGTGGTGAATGTCATTAGCATTAACCTTTTTAGACTGTCTGCTTTTGTTATCTGGAAAAGCTAGAAAAGAGTTTATCCAGGCAGAATGGCAGTTTTGCTCTTTTGCCCTTATCACCCTTGACTCCTGCCTATATTAATGGTCAGAACATAGACTGACCATCTTTCAGACTGTCTTTCAGTCAGCAATTGCAGTTGCTCCTGTTTCTCTGTTCCCTGAGTTTAAAGGTCAGAGAGTCATTGGACCAGTTGATGGGATGTGTTATTTCTTACTCGTTCTTATTTAGCCTCAAAGGTAAGACCATTCATATACACATTTTGAAATTTACCTTCATTCCCTAATTTAAAAAAATACAGTTCTAGAGGCCCTTCCTCAGGACTCTCCAAGAGACACTTTATGGCCACATCAGATATGTGGACTTTTACTCCATGCTGGAGTCTGTAAACTCACCGTGATTAACAGCTGATGGCCAACACATTAGAATACTCTGCCAGGAACAGTTTCCAGAACTGTGGTGGTCAAGGCCCTGGTGTTTCTCTGTCAATATATTCAGAGCACCGTCTCCAGTGATTTCTTTTATCTCTGCCCTGCCAGACAGTGACCCTGGATAATAAGAAAGCTGATAAACTATGTACCGTTTTGAGAGAATATGTTAGATTATAGTGGCTTTGGCTCTAAGATAGCCACACTTTTCATTCGGGAGATGAGGAAGAGATGGTTTATAGTCCTGCTTTCCACAGAAGCCCTGAGAATTACCACAAAGTGGGTGATTTGAACTGGAGGGGATTAATTACAGGTTAAGTGTAATATAAGGACTAGGAGATTCATTATGGGATATTTGCTTGCCCCAGAGTATTGAATGATTGGTTTTCTTTTCATCAGGCTTTGAAAATCATGTGGACTAGTTTTGATACCATAGTATCAAAAGAACAAGGTGTGGTCTTCAGTGCCTTATATTATTCCCATCCATGTAATAATTGTTAGCAATCTTCATTGCCTTACACAGGGCAATACCTAATGGGACAGATAGTTGAGGTCTTGTTAAATATAGAAAGGCTTAACTCTCCCAGCTGTAGGAGAGCTTCTTTCCAGATAATGTTGAGATTTTCACATAATATTGTAGATTTATTTATTTACATTACTGCTTTCCAGATCTTTTACCTTCTCCTTTTCTAATATCTATATCTATTTTCTAGATCTTTGCTATTTATAATTAATCTAATTTTGATATTTAATTTTTAAGTACCTACAATTCTTTTCTAATGACCTTATTATTATTCTTTCTTAATATTTGTACATTTGAATAATCAGCTTGTTACTAATTTTAGATCTTTAATGAAGATATTAAAAAAGGACCCAATTTTAATCTCTGTAGACATCTTTCTAGTGTTCTACCATTTCTTTGATTATAACCCCATATTTCTATTGTTAATGAAATTTTCAGTGGATATAAACATGCTCATTTCCAAACTAATTTGAATTAATTTTTCAAAGTGTATGGTATGATATTATAACCCTAAAATTTCACAGCAGTTCCAAGAGTCTTAAACATCACTGTTAGTGATTATATAAATAACCTTTACTTTTGCATATCTGTTCTCCTAGTTAAACTGTTTTCTTAACTCTGAGAATCAAATGTTCATAAAACAAATGTCAGTGTGAAATTAATATGTTTAGAAATAAGCAGCATGATGGAGAAGTGCAGTCATCAGTAGCTAAATTCCACCCAGGAAACAGTTGTTGCATCATGAGTATTTAAAGGCAACTGTGAAATGCTGAGTTCCAATCTTGTTAACTTGTTAACCTTTACCTGTTCAATGGGTAGGATACTGCCTCACTGGGCCCAGAACAACCCTTTATTTTCTCTAAATTATAAACACAATGAAATACAAGATGTTCAATCTAAAACATGACACGTAAAAGCTTGATAATTTATAAGCTTATACTTCTTAGCTCAATGTTTGATGTGTGGAGCTAGTGAGCTCAGGGAGGTCTATCACTTCTACTGGAGATGCCTAATAAACCCATATTCTTTTGTATGAAATTCCAAGAATAATACAGGAGTAATGTGATAATAATATCTCAGATTTTAATGCTCTTTCTTTGGCTTTTGACTCCATAGGTAGAAATTTGTTATATTTGACTGTTAATAGAGATCTCAGACTGCATCTAAGCCAAAACAATGTCAGTAAGAATGGTCTCTTTATACTTCAGACAATAATTTCCAAAGTGATTGAGAAGGAGATGCATTTTAGTTCCCCTTTTTGTCTCTTTAATCTTTTCCCATATAATTTAATTCCATGTTCAGATGATCTAGAAGCATTTCCATCTTCTAGGCATCTCATCATGAAGATGGCATGATTTTAGCATAATGACTTAGGAGTGGCTTTAATAAAGAAGTGACTCTGCTATCTCATCCTGGAAGAGAGAAAGCATCTAGATCAACTGCTTTAAAACCAAAGTCATTAACAGTGGTAGGTGTTTTAACTAATTTATAAATAATAACTTCACATATAGCTGTCTAGAAGTATGTTTTGGAATAATTTTATATTAATTTTTAATAGGTAGCTTTTTTACTTGGAACTATGGGTGTTTTACTGAAAATAAACCAAAACAAAACAAAATTGGTGTTTGAGCAGTATACTTTGTTGTAGCTACTTAAATCTCTCTCTAGGTTAAAATTAGACTTGATTTAGGAATAGAATTCTTTATATCTATCTACCTACCTACCTACCTACCTATCATCTGTCATCCATTTCTTGGTCAGGGACTACCTATGATCATTTCTTAGAAAATGATGGATATGGGCATTTACTTGGCTTATCTCTTCTATTAAGACAAACATCTTTGTTAGCCTCCTTATTTGTCCTAAGAGGATATAAGTCCTCCCTCCACATTAACTAATTGTTAAAACTAAAATGAACATTAAAATCAACATTGGGAGTGGATGTACTGTAGATGCTTGTCATAATGTAATCTTGAACTATCTGTTGTTCATTACCTTTCAAAAAGTCAACTGAGAGAAATAATTATAGAAGGGAGTGCTTGGATGCTATAAACTTCACTAAATCAGTGATTATCAAGAAAGAATGATATTTTCCCTGACTAATGATATTATTAGAATAAGCTTGGCTATGTCACAATAACAAAGGGACCCCTTTCGCAGTGCTTAAAGTCACAAATTTCTCACTCATGCAAGGAACATGTCTATTAGAGGTCATTTGTGAGTTTGCTTCACGTTTTCTTTGCCCCAAACCTGATATGACAGAGCAATGTCCATTTTGAACATTTCACGTTTGGTGGTATAAGTAAAAAAGACATGGAGAACCGCAAACTGTTAAAGTTCATGTTTGCCCCAGAGATAAACCCACGCACATGTGGTCACCTTATTTTTGATAAAGGAGGCAAGAATATACACTGGAGAAAAGACAGCCTCTTCAATAACTGGTGCTGGGAAAACTGGACAGCTACATGTAAAAGAATGAAATTAGAACACTCCCTAACACCATACCCAAAAATAAGCTCAAAACGTTTTAAAGACCTAAATGTAAGGCCAGACACTATAAAACTCTTAGAGGAAAACATAGGCAGAACACACTATGACATAAATCACAGCAAGATCCTTTTTGACCCACCTCCTAGAGAAATGGAAATGAAAACAAAAACAAATGGGACCTAATGAAACTTAAAAGCTTTTGCACAGCAAAGGAAACCATAAACAAGACGAAAAGACAACCCTCAGAATGGGAGAAAATACTTGCAAATGAAGCAACTGACAAAGGATTAATCTCCAAAATTTATAAGCAGCTCATGCAGCTCAATAAAAAAAAAACAAACAACCCAATTCAAAAATGGGCAGAAGACCCAAATAAACATTTCTCCAAAGAAGATATACAGATTGCCAACAAACACACGAAAGGATGCTCAACATCACTAATCTTTAGAAAAATGCAAATCAAAACTACAATGAGGTATCACCTCACACCAGTCAGAATGGCCATCATCAAAAAATTTAGAAACAGTAAAAGCTGGAGAGGGTGTGGAGAAAAGGGAACCCTCTTGCACTCTTGGTGGGAATGTAAATTGATAAAGCCACTATGGAAAACAGTATAGAGGTTCCTTAAAAAACTACAAATAGAACTCCCATATGACCCAGCAGTCCCACTACTGGGCATGTACCCTGAGAAAACCATAATTCAAAAAGAGTCATGTACCACAATGTTCATTGCAGCTCTATTTACAATAGCCAGGGCATGGAAGCAACCTAAGTGTCCATCAACAGATGAATGGATAAAGAAGATGTGGCACATATATACAATGGAATAAAAAGAAATGAAATTGAGTTATTTGTAGTAAGGTGGATGGACCAAGAGTCTGTCATACAGAGTGAAGTAAGTCAGAAAGAGAAAAACAAATACCATATGCTAACACATATATATGGAATCTAAAAAAAAAAATTGTTTTGAAGAACCTAAGGGCAGGAATAAAGACGCAGACCTAGGGAATGGACTTGAGGGCACAGGGAGTGGAAAGCGTAAGCTGGGACAAAGTGAGAGAGTGGCATGGACATATATACACTACCCAATGTAAAATAGATAGCTAGTGGGAAGTAGCCACATAGCACAGGGAGATCGGCTCGGTGCTTTGTGACCACCTAGAGGGGTGGGATAGGGAGGGTGTGAGGAAGACGCAAGAGGGAGGAGTTATGGGGATATATGTATATGTATAGCTGATTCACTTTGTTATAAAGCAGAAACCAACACACCATTGTAAAGCAATTATACTCCAATAAAGATGTTAAAAAAAAAGAGAATATATGCTGGAATATATATTTTTAAATAGTTTTAATATCTTGAGTTCTTGTATGAGAATATTTAAGTCTTACCTTGTTTCTTCCTAGCTGTGTGTCTTGAGACAAGTCCCTTGATCTTTCTGAAATATATTCTTTATTTTTAATATTCATGTAATCATACCTTTCTCAAATGATTATGAGCTTTGATGGACTAATGCATGGTAAAGTTTAGTTTGTGTGGTAAATGAACAAAAGATATGGCTTTTAAAATGTAGAATATTCATATGCTTTTAAATATGTCCTTTTAGAATCATTTAACATAAGAGCCTTTGAAGTATATATTGCCAAGATATACAATATTCTGTGAGGAATCTTTACTTTTTTTTATCAGTAAATTAAAATTTTTACTCTCTTAAAAAAAAAAGTTCATGTCTGCAAGTGCCACATATCACTTCTGTCCACATTTCATTGGCCAAAGCAAGTCACCTGGACATTTCTGAATTCTAGGCTGTAGGGATATATACTCTTTCCCCAGAGAGAACTGCTCTAAGAAGAAAACTCAGAATATTTGGTAAAGAGTTTACCAGATTTGCTAAGTTTCCATACTCACCTTTGGGGATAGATCTGTTGAGAATAAGAAGATGCTTTTTTCAATACTCAAGCCATCCTTTGGGGTCTGATATGCACCCCAAAAGGAGCATGCCTCCTCACTCGAACATGTGGAGAATCATGGTCTTACTGTGCTACTGTTCTTGATGGATATGTAATTTCCATTTGTTGGTCTTGGGCAGGAAACATAATGAGTACTATTATAGATGTATTATTTCAATCACTTCATTCATCAGACCATATTAAACCTTGAATATACATTTCAGTTTTATACTTACACATGGTATATGTCATATATATTAGTACTTCTAATTCCTCACAATTAAGCATTCAACAAGTATTTGCTAGAAGGCTTAATGCAAATGTAAATCACTCAAATCAAAGTTGGAAGTGGTAAAAATAATTCCTTCTCAAATGGAAGAAACAATCTATAAAGAGACAAAAGAAAACACCTCCTGTAATTATGAAGTGAACTTCTGTGGATTTACAGTCTTTACTGGGGGCAGTTTTTTTCCCAGAATTTTTCACATGCAAGGAAAAAAAGAGTATGGACTTTGAAGTCAGGCAGATCTGATACTAAATTATAGCCCTACCACTTTTTAGCTTATGACTCTGGCGTCTTTGAGTTTAGTGTTATCATCTGGGAATTGGATGAAATACCTATATCACTGAATTGCTGTTAAGATAAAATGAGACTACATGTAAGATACCTAGTATAATATTGTAACAAGCACTTAATATATGCTAGTTTTTCTTCCCCTTAAAGCTGCACAGGTGAAAGAGTAGATAGAATTGACTCTCTTTGTGAGGAACATGTTGGGACATCATATTTTACCAGTATCACCAATTGTGATAAAAAAAAACAACAAAAAAAAACTTAGAGTATGGAGGTTCCTTAAAAAACTAAAAATAGAATTACCATATGACCCAGCAATCCCAGTACTGGGCATATATCCAGAGAAAACCATAATTCGAAAAGACACGTGAACCCCAATGTTCATTGCAGCACTATTTACAATAGCCAGGTCATGGAAGCAACCTAAATGCCCATCGACAGACGAATGGATAAAGAAGATGTGGTACGTTTATACAATGGAATATTACTCAGACATAAAAAGGAATAGAATTGGGTCATTTGTAGAGACATGGATGGATCTAGAGACTTTCTACGGAGTGGAGTAAGTCAGAAAGAGAAAGAAATATTGTATATTAACACATATATGTGGAACCTAGAAAAATGGTACACATGAACCGGTTTGCAGGGCAGAAATAGACAGATGTAGAGAACAAACATATGGACAGCAAGGGGGGAAAGTGGTGGGGGCTTGTTGGTGGGGTGTGATGAATTGGGAGATTGGGATTGACATGTATACACTGATGTGTATAAAATGGTTAACTAATAAGAACCTGCTGTATAAAAAAATAAAATTAAAAAATTAAAAAAAAACTTGCAATAATTTGGAAGTGTCACACCTCCTTCTTCCTACTACCCAAAATTGATTTTTAGAAAATTTAAATCTCCATTAAATTCTCTTTGTGATATCCCAGAAGATAATTTTTTTAAAAAAACTTTATCTTTTGGCTGCATTGGGTCTTAATTGCAGTACGTGGGATTTTTCGTTGCAGTGCACAGGCTTCTCTCTAGTTGTGGCACTGGGCTTAGTTGCCCTGTGGCATGTGGGCTTTTAGTTCCCCAACCAGGGATTGAACTGGCACCCCCTGCATTGCAAGACCGATTCTTAATCACTGGACCACCAGGGAAGACCCCCTTGAAGATAAATTAATTCAGTAGAAAACTGTGAGTCTTTCTGCAACTTAAAGTGGCAGAGATAAGTGGATGAAGAGATGAAGAATCTTTTGCATTGTGGATCTGTGAAAAAGATGGCAGTAGATAATCTCGAAGGTAACTTTCAATGTCATGATTTCATAGAAAAATGTTTTTTTTTACAAAGTCCTCATTAATTTTGCAATGAATATAAAGTCAGATCATATTAAGCAGAAGCCATTGTCTCTGATACCTTTGATGTCTCTGATACCTTTGATGTGTAAGGTCTCTGATACCTTAGCTGTTTCAGTTAATGCTGTGACTGTCAAATACTAATACTCATCGCCCAGAATTGTCATCTTTGTCTTCTGATGCTATCATTTTTTCGCCACATTAGATGATGATTTAGTGATATCCACATTATTTTGTTATCTGAGGTATATCCTTGAGGAAGAGATAAGTTGTACTCTAATTCTGAGTTCCATCCCTCTATTTCACAATGTCAGGCCTTATTGAACTTTAAAGAAACTCTACTTTCTGTTTCCCCACCAAACTACAGAAGTATAGCACATCTACCTCTTAGGCAAGAAATATGAAACAAGGACATTTCCTGAATAAAGAGTGATGTCCTTGTGTGTACTACAGATTTAAATATAATATTCAAGGTAGCAGTTAGTGTTTGTAGGAAGATACTCAAGTGTTTTCTTTGGAAAACTGCCTGTGTTCTCTTAGCTTCATGATCAAGAGAGCAGATATGGCAGGAATATGATAAATATGGGAAACCTGACTTAATGCCATTGACAGTTTTTGCTTGGGTGAATCTTTTGGCATAATAAAGATTTCTTGACTCTGCCTGTGAAACTAAAAAAATAAGAGAGCATCATTTTTCTTATACATCTCCAGCAGGCAGACTTGAGAAATTCTGTAACTTCTCAGTGATTTATAGGAACAGGGCAGCTTATTTAGACCAGGAGAGAGAGAGAAAGGATGAAGGAGAATAGATCTACGTCCTATATTTCTGAAAAGTTGGGACCATTAATTTGTTCACTTTTTAGTAGAGATTCACTTACTAGTTACTGAGATCTTCTCATGAGCTACCTCTTGAGATGTCAAGACAGCTAGACAAAAATCGACCAAGAAAAGGAAGGAGAAAACATACGGCTTTCCACTGCTACAAAGGAGAAGATCAGAACTGCTGCATATAACCCAATCCACAAGGCCAAAGCCCAGATAGCAGGCCCTCTTTCTCCCCAAATCAAAGCCTAGAGCAGCAACTACTGAAACCACTTATTCTGACCGTCAGCTTTTTACTTTGCAAAAGGTCCAGTGGAAAGATGAGCTGAACTGAGGAGGCTGAAAAGGAACTGTGCTGTCCATGACACCTTTAAATATAAAGAATCCCTGAAGGAGATAAAGTTTATAAAATTCTTAAAGTTTAGAAATTTTGGCCTGTAGGATTCTGCCTTTGATGTAAGCCTTCTTTTGCCCTCTTTTCTGCTTATTTTCATTATAAATTCTTCCTGCTTTCTCAGACTTTCATTTTCGTACTGAATTCCCCAGCTCTGAAGTCCCACTACTAACCCTCAAGACTCTAGATCTTAGAATTGATGTTTCTCCCTGAGAAAGTCCAAAATGAAATAATTTTCTTCAAGAGAGTTTGGAGAGCCAAGACAGAAGACGAATGGCACTTGTATTTCTCGGCTTTGCTTTGAGAGAATCCTCCAGATTTTATGTTTTCGGAACGGAATGTGTTTGTAACAATTGTCATTCCAGAAAGCAGAGTTCTGTTTTCAGCCCCATGGAAAATGTATAGTGGATGCAGTACTCGGGCAATGTGGCATAGAGGAAAATGGTATCCAGTAACAGGGCTGTGAAGCATTACCCTTTAGGGAGCCCATTGTGCACTGTACACCTGAGATAATTCTGTCTAGACGTTTGTCAGGAGAGGAACAGCTGGCAACTCTCCTCCCCTTCCACACCTTTAAAGCCTGGTTCTAATCTCCACTTTCCAGGAAACTTTCCCTTTGTGATGCCGTTTCATTATGATAGGAAATTTCATCTTACATTTCTGTTATGTGGTTTTGTTCTCTTTACAATGCGATCATTTGTGCATTGGGTTGAAAACATTTCTAGTCATTTTCCCCCTGTCTATGTGCTATGGGTAACCAATTATTTTGTGCCTTTTTCCTGGTAAGAATCACGTCTTTTATTTGTTTTTTTCTTTCTCCTGGTGTCTAGCTGAGCATTACAAAGTTGATGATTGAGTGATAAGAAGAAACACTCAATATCTTATGAAAAATGACAAGGAATCCTTTGGTTTGCATGATCGCATCATAAGTTTATTTGTTGATTAGATTGTCTGAATGTTAAAGTCTGCTTCAAGAGGAGATGTTGGCTGCTGTTTCAATGTTAGACCCAAATAAGAAAGCAAGGGAGTAGGGAGAGTGTGGTGAGAGGGAGGAGGGAGGAAAAGAATCTAAGAGTTCCTAACAAATCTCTTTCCGTGTTTGCACCACCATTTACAATGCCATGGCACGCAACTCTGAAACTTTTTTTCTTTTTCTTTTTATCCTGATATAAAAAGGTACATAAAGGATTGGCCTCTTTATTTTAATCCAGGGTCCATCACTAACTATAACATTGTACAAGTTACTTAAACTTTCAGTGCCTCAGTTTCCCCATTTCAAAACAGAATGAAAATAGCAGCTACTTCATAGTGATATAAGGAGTAGAATAAGAATATATGTAAAACTCTTAGAGCAGTACTTGACATGTAGAAAGTGCTCAGTCGTCATCAGTATCATTATTTGAGTTGGTTAAGAAGGAGGAAATAAGTGCTGATCAAAGTGGCAATCATAGGTTATCCCAACAGAAGGGGAAAATAGGAATCTTCCCCTTCTGTGGGACAAGAATAATATAATCGCTCAACATATTCCTGACTTGTCAATGAGATGGGAAGTTTAGTCTTAAAATTATGAGTATCTGGTCATCTTTTAGCATAGTAATAACAATGATAATGAAAATTACTTCTCAACATAACATCTACCAAAGGAAGCTCTTGACAATTATTGTCCTGCCTTAGTGATCCACTTTCTCACCATCAACTAGTATTTACTAAAACAGGATTGCTGTGAGATCTTATCTCTAGCTTATTATGTAACTGAAGGAGATAAAGTTTGCACCTGGGAAGAATAGAAAAGAATTTAAGAAGGCACACCATTACTCACAGACATTACCAAAGGGACAAGATGTGTTGAGTTGTTTGCTTGAGGTGAAGCACTGTCAGCATAGAGAGAAGGTGTACTGCTGTGGTAAAAAATGAATCTTTACTCTGAATTATACTGCAGATTAATAGAGGATATCGTAAAGCATATTGATTGTAGTATTTATTGATTTACTCATATTTCTTGAAGATAATATGTAAAAATATTAAGAGAATAACATCATCCATTACGTTTTTATCTCGTGTATGAATTGACAAGGATTTACTAGGTAAGTTTTGGTGTCATGTATTAGAATATCATTGTAGTTTTTTGGTTTTTTTTAAAGAACCTTACAGATTGTAGGAAACACCTGAAGCATCAGACAATAACTGTGCACTGAGAAGAAAAATTAGAAGGAAGTGGTAAAACATAAAAAAATAATGTCACTTAAGTAAACACTCTCCAGACAGCAGTATTCCATATGACCACAGAATTTTACAGGGGAGAACCTAACTGGGATTGAACCTTGTTTTTATTTATTTATTTATTATTTATTTATTTATTTATAACATCTTGGCTCTGTGGTTAATTTGGTCCAACTGGCCCAGTTAACCCTCTTTGGTAACCTAAAACAAATATTTAATTCAGGACTTTATGATGATAATAAAAGGATTAATTGAAGATGATTAACTCTGAATTGTGGAATAAGAATTGTATGGGTTATTTGATTGAGCCTGAATACCTAAATGTTTGTGAGGTTTTGAGCTAAGTGTAGGATGTCTTTGGGTTTATTCTAAGGTTTCTTAGTTAATTCTTAAATTATACACTTAACTGAACTTTTTCAACCTTTTTATTTTTTCTTCTTTTCTATTACAAATACTTGAAGCTGTACATTTTTCTCTATCCCTTTTGCTTTATCCCACAGTATTTCATATGTAGAACTTTAATTAATTAACATTAGTAATTATTATTAAAATTTCTACCTTTATACTCTTTCCTTTTCTTCATAACTTATTTAGTTTTAATTTTCTAAACGTAAGGGCATTGTTAAATTTATCTTCCTGTTACTGACTGCAACCTTAATTGCACTGAGATCAGAGAATGTGGTCTGTATAATTTTTGCTCTTCAAAATTTAAGACTACTGTTTCAATTACCTACTGAATTTTGTGGGTCAGACTTTTAGACAGGGTTGTATGAGTGAATATTTTGTTCCATGTGGCATCACTGCACGGACTGGCCTAGAGTGTCCAAGATGGTTTCATTACATGTCTGGGGTATTGGCAAGGATGATTGGAAGATTGGGCTCAGCTGGGATGGTTGACTAGAGTGCTAACATGTGATCTCCCCAACTTGGTGGCCTCAGGGTAGCTGGACTTCTCATCTTGAGGCTCAGGGCTCCAAGAGCAAATAAGGAGAAATTGGTGTGTCATTTTATAACTTAGCCTTTAAAGTCGCATAGTATTATTTCCATCAAACTCCATTGGCCAAAGCAGTTAGTTATAACTACTCCCAGATCAAGAAAATATGACATAGAACTCATACATCAATGGAAAATGTGCCAAAACATTTGTAGGCATGTTTTGAAACCAGTATACATTCTTCATGGTGTATTACATGGTCATTTTTTACAAATGTGTTTACACCTGACACATATGTACATCCTTTAATTGCTGGGTGAGCAAATTAATAAATGTTTATTAAGTCATACTTAATTTGAATTAAAATATTTTATATTTTTGTTTTTTCTTGGTCTTTTTAACCCACTAGTCTTTGAGAATAGAACACATTTGACAACTGGGTTTTATCAATTTTTGCTTAATGTAGTTTGAGATTATTTTAGTAGGTACATACAGGTTAATTATTATGTCATCCTGGTGAATTGGACTTTTTATCACAATGATGTGATCTTCTTAATCTAAGTATTGCATTAATTTTAAAGTCTATAGTTTTTCTGATATTATTATAGATACTGAGCTTTGTTTTTATTAGAGTTTGTCAGGTAACTCTTATTCCATCTCTTTCAAAATTTCCATGGCTTTATATATAAGTTGTTCCCCTTCCTTTATTTTATTTTTTTTAGCATTTTTAAAAATTGAGGTATAGTTGATTTACAATATTGATGTTAGTTTCAGGTGTGCAGCAAAGTGATTCAGTTAGAACTGAAATATATATATATATTTATTTATTTTTTATTTTTCACATTCTTTTCCATTATAGGTTATTACAAGATGTTGAATATAGTTCCCTGGGGAATATAGTAAATCCTAGTTGTTTATCTACCCATTCCTTTACTTAAAATAAAAATTATTTATTTATCTATTTTAATTTTTATTTTATGGTGGAGTATAGCTGATTAACAATGTTGTGTTAGTTTCATATGTACAGTGCAGTGATTCAGTTATACATATTCAAGTATCTCTTCTTTTTCAAATTCTTTTCCCATTTAGGTTATTACAGAATATTGAGCAGAGTTCCCTGTGCTATACAATAAGTCCTTGTTGGTAATATATTTTAAATATAGCAGTGTATGCATGTCAATCATTCTATGTCCTTATGTTTTGCTTGCCTCTTATAAGAAGTAGATTTGTAAGCTAGATATATTTATTGTGGTTATTGATATATTTTGATTTACTTTCATCTTCTTAGTTTTGTCTTTTTTGTCTCATTTTCTCTATACTCCTTTTTCTCCTTTCTTGAATTTTAAAAACTTGATTGCATTTTTGTTTTTCTAAGTTTACTTTTCTTCCTTTAGTGTTTAAAAGTTTTAGCCTCTATTTCTGCTCTTTTAATCATTGACATTTTGAAATTTTACCATGCATAGCATACTAAAGAAAGTCTGAAGTTCATAAATACCTTAACCATTCTTCCTGAACAGTATGAGTTTATTAATTCTCTTATCAGTTATGCCTATTTTGTATTTTACCATCCATTAAACATTTTTAATTTCAAAAATTAGATTTTTCATTCTAAATGTTCTCTTTTGTTCTCTCTAACCTGAGCATTTAAAAATTCACCATTGCTTGCTCATTCTTATGATCCCACCTTTTATTTCTTTAAACCTTTCCTACATAATTGACTTAATACATTCTATACTGATAAGTGCAACATTTGAGAACCTTGGGTTTTCTAAATTTAAAGCTTGTTATTTCCGCAGATTACCTCTCATTCAGGTTTGTTATCTTGCATATTTGACAGAACTCTTTTGATTATGATCTCATTTGTGTTTGACCTTATTCTGCAAGAATCCTGAAGGTATAAATAGGAAATTTCTTCCCAAGAGAGGATTTGCATTTACTTCTATCAGAAGCTAAAGGTAGTACTAACCTTTAACTACTTGAGCTTCCTTTAAGAGTTCAGAATTTAAGGCATAAGTCTTTGGATTAGCGGCCCCTCTGGTTGCTGGGCCAACACTCAGTCTTCAAATAGCAGGCCTGGCATGAGTATTGCCTTCGGCGAATCTTTCTCTTTTGCTTAATATTCACCACTCCACATCAGAATTCACATTTCAAATTTTATTGTTAGCTTATTTTTACTGCTGGAGCTGTAGGAAAGGATTGGAGGTTTCCATTACCTTTCTTAAGCCCAGCAATATATTAAAAAGTATTTCCTTTCCAAGCCACCCTAGGAACTAGTTGGTATGTAGGGAGGGCCTTTAAGTATCTGGTCCAAATTAAGAAGAATTGCCCAGATTTTCAGAAACAGTAACTCTATGTTATTAAACTTTGTCTTGGATAAACAGCTTGAGGCTCCACTCCTTTATACCACTTATTTCAAAGAAGTTATGGGTACTGCCTTCCGCTGTTTATGGCAGGGCTTGAAAACTGAGAGAGCCCATTGCTTGAGACCATTAGTTTGAGAGACTTTGGCTTCTCTAGGGAAATATATTGGCCAGTCTTTCAAAGAGTATCTGAAAAAGTCAACCAGGAGTGTGCTAAAAGAGCTGGGCATTTTTCCTGCCTGTAAGTCTCCAGTTTAAATAGAGTTTAATTAAGGACAACAGAGCTTGAGAAAAGCCTGTTTTCAGGTGTGCAGATGGTGTGCCACCAAAGACAATCAAGAGAATTATGAGAATGATGAGCAGACTCAGACAGGATCTGAGTTTGTGTGCTCTGATGGACATGTAGTTGTTAAAAGCACATGCACAAGAAATAGTCTTCTTTGACAGTACAGGTAGGGGCTTCAGAAGATGGAGGTTAAGATTTCCAGTAGGTAGCAAAAAATACCAATTCGTTAAGAACCAGTAGGGTTTATATTTGTTAATTTTTTCTCTTTTGGCTCTAACAGAATTAGGCCTATACCTGCTTTATTTGCAGCTTGAATTTGAAAGCTTTTTTTCTTCTTTTTTTTTTAATGGAATGATGATTATACAACCTGGACTTGATGAGAAAACTATGTGCAGAAAATAATGCAGTTATTTATCCCAGATATAAGCAAATGGTCAATTTCCAGGTGTGTTGAAAAATTAATGTGAATGATTATTCTACAGCAAGTCACATTCCATTAAAACAAAAGCATTAACAATAAAAATCTGTATAATGAAATATATTAGAAAGTTTCAGCTGATATGAGACTTATTTCAAAAAATTATTTATATAATTAGGTTCTAATACAGAAAAGTCTTAGCTGTCCGTTGAAAACTTTATTCCTTTATTTGTCAAATATGTATTGAATGCTTATGTGCCAGGCACTGTTATAGGAATTGGGACTATAGCTTTGTGCATATCAGGCAAAATTTCCTCTTTCAGAGCTTACATTGTAATGGCAGGAGACAGACAATAAACATGTATGTATGTATATATATATACATACATATATATTATATCCAGTACTAAGGAGAGCTATAGAGGAAAATAAAGCAGAATAACGAGAATGAGGAGTGTTTGGAAGTATGTGAATGTGTGTGTGTGTGTGTGTGTACATGTGTGTGTGTGAGCATGTTCATGTTTACTTTTTAGATAAGTTTGTCTGGCAAAGCCTCTCTTGATAAGGTGACATTGGATCAGAGATCTAATTCTGAGGGAAGAGAGCCTTGTAGATATCTGGAGTAAGAATATTACAGGCTGGAGAATCAGCAAGTATGTATTACCTAAAGTAGGGGCATGCTGGATTCATTCACAGAACAGCTGGAGTACAGACTAAGAGTGTGAGGTAGTCAGTGCCATTTTTTCCATGATATTAACGTGATTTTTCTAGAAATTCTAAGCAATAACAGCGATTACACTCTCTAGAGATTAAAAACATATATTTTGTAGGTTGTGATCATTTCCTGATTATTGATTGATCAGTATCTATCTAGCGAATAGCACTATACTAAGAGTTTTAA
The DNA here is from genome assembly GCF_059928025.1 of Delphinapterus leucas. Lineage (NCBI taxonomy): Eukaryota > Metazoa > Chordata > Mammalia > Artiodactyla > Monodontidae > Delphinapterus > Delphinapterus leucas. The sequence goes on along the minus strand of NC_143137.1, from coordinate 63,609,496 downwards.
GACTTAGTCCCTGTTCATAAAGTTCACAGTGTAATTCTGGAGACAACTTTTTGGTCTGCTCATTCTTCCTTTGAACCACATTCCTTTTCTTTTCTAAAATGATCCCACTTGGACTATATGGTTTTTCTTAGGCTGACCAACATCACCATCTTCCCAGTCATCGGTCTTGACAGGTGGATACCTTTATGACTAGAGGCTTTCCTTCCTTCTGTCTCTTTTATAACATCTCTTAATGTTAAGGGAAACTTCTAGATGCTCCTCCAATTCTCCATGGCTTGCAGAATAATTAGAAATCTACTTCAGTTTTGTCTAGATGTTCCCTTTTATCATCTTGATATAAAAGTCCCCTGTGGGCTCTATCATATAGAACCCTGGTTCCCAAGAATTCTGACCCCCAGAAATTACTGTTAGAGGCTAGGGAGCAGGGACATTTCTCCAGCAATTCATTTTTCCTCTTTCAGATCCTCTTTCTCCCCTGATCAAACTCTGGGAGTGGGTTAGCATGAACTTTGTTTTTTTCTTTCTTTCTTTTTAAAATTAAGACTTTATTCTTTTAGAGCAGTTTTAGTTTCACAGCAAAATTGAGGGGAAGGTACAGAGATTTCCCATACATCCCCACCCATGCATAGCCTCCCCTATTGCTAATATACTTCACCAGAGAGATACATTTGTTACAACCGATGACCCTATATTAACACATTTATTTTTTCTACTCCGTTGTGTACTAAACTTTATAACCCTTTTCCTTCAGAAATTTGAGTTTGACATCCCAAGGGAAAGTTTTAGAATATAAGCCTTATTCTTTCTCCAAAAGTGTAGCTTTTAAGATTAAAAACCTTTAGCTTTCGAAAGTATTGTTTCTTTCGTGAATTTCAAGTCTACTTAGAAACCCAAGAGCCAACAAATTGGTTTTCTGGTTTTTACTATATAGGTCCTTTCCTGAAGCAATAAGCTTGGAATGCCTTGATCTCAAGGGCAAGTGTTTTTTTTTTTTTTTTGTGGCTGCATTGGGTCTTCGTTGCTGTGTGCGGGCTTTTCTCTAGTTGCAGCAAACAGGGGCTACTCTTCGTTGTTGCGGAGCAGGGCTCTAGGCGCACAGGCTTCAGTAGTTGTAGCACGCGGGCTCAGTAGTTGTGGCTCGTGGGCTCTAGAGTGCAGGCTCAGTAGTTGTGGCACACGGGCTTAGTTGCTCCGCGGCATGTGGGATCTTCCCAGACTGGGGATCGAACACGTGTCTCCTGCATTGGCAGGCGGATTCTTAACCACTGCGCCACCAGGAAAGCCCAAGGGCAAGTTTTAATTGGGAAGAAAGAACTTATTTGTTAGTGCATTTAAATCTTATCCCACTATAGGATAAATTAAATGAATAGTTGAATTACATATCTGATGTGATCAATGAGAACTGTTTTCATAAATGCTATACAAATTACCTCCATTTAGAATAGATATCCCTTCAGATCTCTGTCTCTGGCACTTCTGGATCCCAAGTTCAACAAATTCTTGTATTTCTTCTCTGTATATGCTACTGCAAGAGAAGAATAAAGATGACTACGAAGAGCTGCTCGAGGGCAGAGTATCTACACTGATTATATGGAATTCTTCTTAAGAATATTTATCTTGTTTGTATGTATGTATTTATGTCAGTATTGACTTATAGATATTTATTTTATACTTTGAGTAATAATGTAATAGTAATGAATTTATTTTGTTGATTAAATTGAGCACTTTCTTACTCTCTGGAACTATAAGATGCACAAAGTTCATCTTGTATATTTCCTGCTCCACTTCTAGAATCAGCATTTTCTCCAAGGATCTTTGTTCCTTTATAGGAGAATGGTATTAGAAACCAGAATCTGGGTGCCAGGTGTGCCCATTGCTATTGGAGTGTTGTTTCTTTTAGGCCCTCTCAGATGATAGAGTAAAAAATATATGTGTTTATATTAATACATGTATGTACACATATCTATAAATATTTCTGTATGTAAACACCTGTATCTATATTAAGCAAGATCAGAGTCCTACTGATGTCTTCAACTCTATTTTATGACCACATGGGTCATTCTCGCCTCTTAGTCTTGCTTGTTTATAAACTCACATTCCAACAGTGAGAAACCTTACTTAATTGTTCCATTCCAGTTTACATGTATAATAGTATCAGAATTGTTAACCCATAATCGCATCAGAAAGAACATTATCAACTGACTATGGTATTTTTATGTAGTTCCTTTTGTTTTAGTCTTACAGACTGTATTCCTTTCCAGAGTTACTTAGATCAGCACCTTTTCCCTATCCTCTTCAGTGAGATTGTTTTATACATTTTTAATACAGGTAGATTCTCTTATCACAGTGTACATTCCTTCCTGAGATACCCTGATTTCCTAAATGATTGTTTAAAAATATTTGCATACATAAAGTTTCACCCTTTGTGCTATAAAGTTCTATGGGTTTTGATAAATGCATAATATCTTGCATCCATCATTACAGTATCATACAGAATAATTCTACTGCCCTAAACCCCCCTGTGCTTTACCTATTCCTTTCAGGAACTGGTCATTATGTCCATAGTCACTTTATTTTTCCTGCCTTTGCTCTCCATTCCCATGTACTTTTTAACGGCATGTATCTTTAAATCCTTTCTAGAGATTCCCCTCTTCTCCTCTGTACTTGCTGCCCTGAATTGCTCTGTGGATAACTCATCTGCCTGGTGATTAGCAGGATGTAGAGATCTAACCCTGTTTCACTGTGGTGTCAAAATGGACTAGAAAAGGAGAACACATCGTACTTGTTTAGCACTTTTCATTTAGCACCTCAGAACCCTTTACCAATTAAACAAACCTCCAAAGATGAGTCAATGAAATTTGTATAGATGGTTATGTTGAGAAAGAAAACCTTTCCCAAGGTCACAGCAAACTGTCCAAATCATAACCACAGGAAGAGTATTTCATTTCCTTGTGCCATCTACTCAGACAAGGTTGCCTCCTCAATAATGAACGAAGAAAAAGAAAATCATATTTCCCATCTTCCCCCTTCCTTACTCCTGGGAATCAGGTACATTTGGGAAGCAAGAATCTTGGATAGCAACTAGCTACATTTGGGAGTCTTTCAATGGCAAAGTTTTAATCCAATCTTGCTTCTGGTATTTAGGAAACCAGACATATAATCCCTGTCTCTGTAGGGGATCCAAGCATTCACATGCTTTTCTCGCCAATGCTGTCTGCCTATTTTTGCCCAGAGACATAATAACTATTTTAGGTAACTTCATACTGTGACAGGACTTGTGTTATGTAAATGAAATGAAGTTGTTTTAGGCTAAATTAACAGATGATTTTTATGGCAAGACAATTTAGGGGAGAATGTCTCAGCAATTTTGGCAGAATTTAAAACTTCCTTTACAGTATTGACTTTAGCACCCACTTGAGAAGCTATTTTTTCCCTCTTTCTTAATCAGTCTAATACTTAGTTATTTACACAGTGCTAATTATCTGAGCAAAGTGTGGTTCTGCTGATTTGAAACTTCCTTTCAAGGAGAATTAGTTTGGGTAAGTTATGACAAGTATTTGCTTTGACACATTTTAAAGGTACTTTCTAATACATAGAAGGTAAAACTATGAGACATATCCTACATAATGGGAAATATAATGAATATTTTATTAACTTATAAAACATGTTTTAATAGCATTAGATTTCTCATAGAAAGTTTAAAATCATGAAACTTTTATATTCTAGAAACATAAAATTTCTTGGAAGTATTGTCCTTACACCGATTATGTACATATAGTGTTCTTTTTAAAAGAAGTGGAATGTGAAATTCACTATGTCAAAAAAACTGCTTTAATCTACTTTTAAACATCTACCTCCAAATATTTTTCTGATTTCCTGACTGTTACTAACATCAGGATTCTCCCAGGAACCAGGCTTTAGAGCTCAGTATCAACTTTGACTTATAATCTACCTCTTTCATCCTATCATATGCCATTTTCTGTAGATTTTACCTCATTGTTTATTGAATCTCATTTTTATCATTACTGCCACTCCTCTAACTATTTCTCTCTATGGTGTTTATTTAGGGTACTGTGGAACTATGAAACCTGCTCTTCTGATTCCTTTTTCTCGCTCTCCTCGTGTATCTTCCATAATGCTGACAAATGGGTCCATGTCAAGCATTGTTTAATTATAATATCTGCTTCCTCTGTTGATTGTTTTCCCCACTGAATTAAATATATTTAATATATATTTCCCCACTGAATTAAATATATATATATATATATATATATATATATATACTTTTTAACTCCAGGAAAACAGAGCTATTTGCAGTTCCATGACCTTGCCCCTCCCTGACTCTACTCCAACTTTCTTACCTCTCTCCACTCCAATGTTAACTAGAATGTGTTTGGTAGCAGCAAGTCCAGTGAGATACTCTAAATTTTGGGAGGACATTGTCCCACATTACATAAGTTCAGGAAGGGTGCATACTGTGTGTCCTTCTTGGAAGACAATGCATATTCACAAATGAAAGGCTGCAGTGGCCTGCAGTAAAGAAAAGTGTTCAGTTTTGACTAGCTTTCCCAAACTTATTGGACCATAGAATGCTTTTCAGTGCAAACAGTTCCTTAAAAGGTCAAATGCTTTTATTCAGCCTGTTCCTTCTGTCTGGCATGTATTAATCCTCACTGCTTCTATGTGCAACTGACAAAATCGGCTCACTTCTTCAAAGTTACAAACCAGTACCAATGCCACCTCTTCCACAAATCTTTTTTGAATCACTGTCAAACATAGGTCTCCTTATTGAAATTTTTGTAGCACTTATTTGGGTACCTTTCTTATGGCACATACCTTACTCTGACTTTTGTTCAGTTATTTGTATTATTGGTTTTAACAACCTGACCAAACTGTAAACTCCTGCAAATAATGATGATGTCTTATTTTTCTCAATATCATTTCCAGGGACTAATACTATTTCTTGTACATAATGAGTTCAATAAATAGTTATTGTATTGTGTTTTGTAATATTAGCAACATGCCTTTCTATAACTTTTGAAACACATTATCTGATTTGATTATCACTCTGTGAACTGGGTGGGGATTATCGCCCTCATATTTGAGGACTGAAGCCAATACAATTTCTTGTCCTTGTGTTAAAAAATACTGGATACAGGCATACTTTACTTTCCCAATATTGAGAACAAGTGAAACATAACTTAGCTGTTTATTCCAGGGTATGCTTAATGTAAGAAGATAAAACTGTGAACCAACTAAAACAGTATATTTTTATCAAGACTATTAGTTGGCTCATCAAGAATACCTTCAAGACTTTCACCTCAGTGGGCCAACCAATCCAAAAGTATTATGTCTTAGATTCTGCCCCTCTCAATTCTTGAAAGACTTGCTCTAAAACTGCCCAGACCTTAAAAACCCTATAAATGTTCTCTCTTCTCCGACTTCTCAGATCTGGGACATTTTGTTGTGGTCTCTTCTACTGCAGTTAAATCTAATAAAGTTAGCTTTGCTTTACCAATAGGTTTTACTGCTGGTCTTCTGGAGGAATGAGTAGTTGACACTTATAAATGAAAAACTTGATGCATAGAGGATTAAGAATTTACCCAAGTTGCAGAGCTAGGAAATGGCAGAGGTAGGATGAATAGCCAAGCCTTTGAAATTTTTATCTGCAAACTTTCCTCCTATCTCTCCTCTGTATTATGTAATTTCTCTGGAACAGTTATAAACTTCAGGTAGCTGTAAAAAGTGGTGTGAAATTAATTTGTCCATAGCCTCTCCTTCAAATAAGTATGCTTCATTCATTCATACAAACAAGCAAACAGTATTTTGAGTCCCTACAATATACCAGGCATTGGGAATATATCCACGACAAAACAGAACAAAGTTTCTGCTTTCAAAAATGTCACATTCTAGTTGGGGTGAGGTGGGGAGCAAAGACAGTAAGTAAATAAATAAGTAATAGTTAAAGTAGAAAAAGTGATAGAGGGATTGCAATTTTATACAGGGTTGTCAGAGAAAGCCCACCTGAGAGGTGACATGAGATAATATCTCAAGGAAGTGAGTAAGGGAGCTAGTCAGATATCTGTGGGAAAACTCTTATAGGTGCTTATTGGATAAAGCCTAAACTTAAGAGACCATGACATTTATGTTTAAAGAAAACTACAGTGATTGAGCAATCATTTTGTTGAATAAAATATTTGTGGATTTAATCAATGCTTAAGTGGTTTAAGGCTATGTCAGTTGTATTTGCCACTTTATATTCTGGTGCTGATTTGATTATAAACAATGTCCTCTGTTTGCTCTTGCATATCTAAGTCATCTTAATTCCTGATGGGTGATGGGTGACACTGTCCTCTGATTCATTTTCTTCAATAGTCCTATGTAAATCATAGTACTTATTCCCAAAGCCATCAAGGCCAACTGGAGGGAGAAAAACCAAATAGTATGTATTTAGCCATTCATTTGGTGTATTTTGAAATGACTCCTTTTAGATGATTGACTACAGAGAAATTGCAGTCACTGTGGAAAGACTAAGTCCTGATAGTAAACTCTTTAAACTCTGTATCATCCAACCAAAACATATCCTTTGCTTTAAGAGTAATTTCTCCCAATGTTTCTGAAGGATTTTAATGAGACGACACATGGAAGTCCTTTGCCAAAAATATTTTTATTGCACAAAGATGAAAAATGCTGAAAGCCAAGGTAGTAGCCTTCACTTTTTAATCATGAAAAATACTGCTTCTTTGAAACCTGGCCCGAAGCCATTTAGCCCAAACTGTGGTTTTTGTTTTTGTTTTTGTTTTTATCTTAGAGCCTTCAGGGCTCCGACTATACACTGTAGTCTCCCTAGCAAGTTGCACAAAACCTCCTGGTCCTGGCCCTCTCCAGCATTGCCTCTGTCACTCTGCCTAACAACATTTCCTTCCCAGCAAACTTCAAACAGTGTTTAGAGTTGTCTGTTCACTCCGTGTGGCCCCTCACCTCTCTTCCTTTACTCCTCTCTCCCCTCGCTGTGGAATTCTCCCTTCCGGGCTCCACTTTTATGTTGGGATTCTTCAAGCTTCCACTAGATGCTCCTCTCTGTTCTCACTGTGTACTCACTCCCTTAGAGACCTCATCTATCTTGTGTGATTTCGATGATCATCTCTCTGTAGATGACAGTCAGACTTACACCTACATCTCAGTTTATCTTCTTGGCTCTAGACATATGTATCTGGTGCTTATCTGGGTGTCCCAAAGGCACTTTAACATTCAAACTCAACTATCCAGCGCCAAATCAATTATTTTTAATCCAAACATATTCTTTCTGGAGTCTTCCTGAGTTCCTTTAATGTCAATATTATTCAACTGGTCGTATACGATATAAAATCCTTGATTGATTGAGAATCGATTCATTTATTCATTCAGTGATTATCATGTACCAGACACAGTTTTTAGGCATTTGAACTACAGCATTATATACAACAGAGTCTGTCCTCATGAAGTTGAAGTTTATTTGGAAGAGGTGAGAACTAATAAATAAATATGTAGTATGCGAAATAGTGGTAAGTGCTAAGGAGAAAAAATAAAGTAGGGTAAAGGAAATATGGAGCCTCATGAGTAAGAGGCTTTTTGGTCAGTACAAAGGCTCTTAGGTGGGACTGAAGAACGTCATGCAGACCAGTGTGGTCATAGTGGAGTAATTGATGGAGTAAGTAGTTAAGTACTGAGATGGAGCATGGGGCAGGATCGTACGCAGCTTTTGAGGCCATTGTAAGGGCCTTGGCTTGTGCTCTGAGTGGAGTGCTCTGAATATCAAACCATTGGAGGGTTTTGGACAGATAAGGTGATTTAACTTACAACTTAATGTAGTCTTTCTGGCTGCTGTATTGAAAAGTAACTTTAAAGAGGGTGAGTAGAATCAGTGAGACCAGTAGTTAGACTAATGAGATACATAGGATGAAAGAGAACCACCTTAGACTAAGATTTAGACTGAGACTAAGGTATTAATGGAAATGGTGAGAAGCTGTAAGATTCTAGATGTCATTTGAAGGTAGAACTGAAAATTTGCTGATAGAGTTGGCTGTAGGTATAAGGGAAAGAAATAAGTAAAACTCCCAGTTATTTTTCCTAAGCATCTGGAAGGATGGAATTGTTATTTGCTGAAATAGGAAAGACTCCGGGAAGATAAGTTAGCTGGGGAAAAATCAGAATTTTAGACGTGAAACAGTCAAGTGGATGCCTAATAATACTACATAATATTTACTGAATGTTACAGTATGCTGGAGACTGTTTTAGGCACTTTACATATTTATTCACTCATTGAGTCTTCACAGTATCCCTGTGAGCTCAAAAATTTTAGCTCCATTTTACAGATGAAGAGATTGAGGCACAGAGTATTAACTTGCTCAATGCCACATTATTAGTAAGTGGCAGAGTGGGGTCTTGAATCCAAGAAACTTGCCTCTGGAGCGTGTGATTTTTACCCACTATGCTATACCGCATCTAAAATGACACAGATTTTAGTTGAAGTATGGTGATACCTGAAAGCATACATTATAGTGGTATTAAAACCATGAGCAAGCACTTGAACAGTGAGATTAGATATAGGAGAAGATACCTATGAACTGGGCCCTAGAATCCTCCGCTGTTTGAGCTTAGAAAGATGAGGATGGCCCAGCAATTAAAACTGAGAGTCATAGCTGTAAAGTAGGAGGAGATGCCTAAGAGAGAATGGTGTCCTGGGAGCCAAGTAAACAAAGTGATCAAGAAGGAAGGAAGTGATCAACTACCCCAAATTCTGCTGATAGGTTAATTACGGAGAAGGTTCTGCTGACATCTTGATTTTAGCTAGTGTGACCCATTTTACATTGAATTGTGAAGATATTATAAGATAATAAACATGTATTGTTTTAAACCACCATGTTTGTGGTAATTTGTTAAAGCAGCAACAGGAAACTAATATTAGTGGAAGAAATGAGTTGGAAATGTTAGGAGGTGATGACCAGAGAGTGAGATGCTTAAAACTGAGATTATGAAGGGAGGACAGTGGTAGTTGAGGTAGCATAGATGAGAAGATCACTGGAGAAGAGAGTCAAGGGAATGAATGGCCAGGGTATTGGAAGTGTCATCTATGTGGATAGCGAAATCAAAGGGATAGTGTTAAAGACAGATGTTGAGCCAAGCACACCATGCTTGCCCCTCTCCAAACCATTCTCCATGCCCTTTGAAATCCAAGTCCTATCACATCTTTCTCTTGCTTAAAATTCTTTAATATCTTGTCTTTGATCTTAGAATAAAACTCAAAATCTATAATATGGTCATTATAAGTATCTTCATCTTTATGTATCCTCTTCATTATAATATCTTATTTTTTTATTTTATGTAGGTTCAAATACTCTGACTTTAGTGAAGCCTTCCCTAACCTCTTAGACTAGATTAGATTTTTGTTACGTTTTTCAGAGCAACTTACTTTTTCTTTCAAAGGATTTCATACATTTTAAAATTCACATATCTTTCACATTTTGTGCATATGTGTGTATGCACATGCATGTGTACGATTGTTTGATTAACTTTCCCGGTAAATTATAAACTCATTAAGGGCAGGCACATTGTCAGTCTGTTTGATATTGAAGTCTTTCTCTTGAAGCTACAGTGAGAAACATTCTTTAGTTGAAGCTTCATCTGTTTAAGAGTAATAAGAACAAGAGGTAAATTTAAAATTGTCTCTGTAGTAATTTTGCTATAAAGAAATCAAACATTTGATTGTGTAGCCCTCACAATTCATTTAAATCTAAAATGGTGTTTTTATGACTAATAATTTATTTTCTGCTATATTTATGCCAGACCAGTTTGAGTTACAACTCTAGGGAAGTGTACTTGCTCAGGACACCTGAACTTTCCTCCCAGAGAGCTGTTTTTAGGTCTAGATAGGAGTAGCAGGAAACATTGGCAAGCCCATTGTCTTCACACCATGTCAGGGTCTTCAATATCAGCGTTATCAATAACAAAAGTGTAAAATGGCAAAGGAAAAAATTGAGGGAAAAGGAATCTAGTGATAAGAAGACTTAAATCTTCTTATCAGAATGGCCATCATCAAAAAATCTACAAACAATAAATGCTGGAGAGGGTGTGGAGAAAAGAGAACCCTCTTGCATTGTTGATGGGAATGTAAATTGATACAGCCACTATGGAGAACAGTATGGAGGTTCCTTAAAAAACTGAAAATAGAATTACCATATGACCCAGCAATCCCAGTACTGGGATTTTCTCAGTACCTGAGAAAACCATAATTCAAAAAGAGTCACGTACCACAATGTTTTTTGCAGCTCTATTTACAATAGCCAGGACATGGAAGCAACCTAAGTGTCCATCGACAGATGAATGGATAAAGAAGATGTGGCACATATATACAATGGAATATTACTCAGCCACAAAAGGAAACGAAATTGAGTTATTTGTAGTTAGGTGGATGGACCTAGAGACTGTCATGCAGAGTGAAGTAAGTCAGAAAGAGAAAAGCATATACCGTATGCTAACACATATATATGGAATCTAGAAAAAAAAAGGTTCTGAAGAAAAAACAAAAGAAGACTTATATCACATATAACTGAATGCAATGTGAAGACCTTGTTTGGGTCCTGATTCAAATAAACTGTCTATAAAAATCATAATAAGACAATGAGAGAATTTGAACACTGATTGAATATTTAATGATATTATATTAGTTATCTATGGCCATGTAAAAAATTACCCCAGGATTTAGTGGCTTAAAATAACAAACATTTATTATCTCATGATTTCTGTGGGTCAGGAATCTGAACATGGCTTATCTAGGTGCCTCCACTTCAAGGTCTCTCATAGGCTACAGACAAGGTGTTCTCTGGGGCCTCAGTTGTTTCAAGGCTTGACTAGGAAGAATCTGCTTCCAACTTCTCTCGTGTTGCTGTTGGCGGGCCTCAGGTCCAATCTGGCTGATGGCCAGAATCATCAGTTCCTTGCTACACAGTTCTGTCCATAGGACTATTCACAACAAGGGAACTTACTTTCTACAGATTAGGGCTCAGAAAGAGATAGACAAAGTGAGAGAGAGAGAAAAAGAGAGAGAGAGAGTTGAGAGATGGTAAGAGAGAGAGAAAAAAATTTGCAAGATGAAATCTCCAGTGTCTTTGTATCTCAGCGTGAGGTTCCATCAGTTTTGCCATATTCTATTTATCAGTACGTTCTACTCACACCGACAAAGGCTTGCATACCAGGAGATGAGCATCACTGGGGTCATCTTAGAAGACTCCCTACCACAGATATTAAGGAATTATTATTAATTTTTCTTTATGTATGGTAAAGGTATTATGGTTTGTTGTAAATATTTCTTATATTTTATTGATATATACTTAAATATTTATGGATGAAATGATATTAAGTCTGTGACTTGCTTCAAAATAATCCAGTCAGGGGTAGGAAAGTGGATGGAGGTATATAAATGAAACAAATGAGTCCAAGAATCGATGAATGTTGAAGCTGGATGATCGGGTATGGAAGTTTATTATATTATTACCTTTAATTTTGTGCTTGTTTATAGATTAGGAATTTTTTTTTTTTCGGTACGCGGGTCTCTCACTGTTGTGGCCTCTCCCGTTGCGGAGCACAGGCTCCGGACGCGCAAGCTCAGCAGCCATGGCTCACGGTCCCAGCCGCTCCGCGGCATGTGGGATCCTCCTGGGCCGGGGTACGAACCTGTGTCCCCTGCATCGGCAGGCAGACTCTCAACCACTGCGCCACCAGGGAAGCCCTTAGGAAATTTATTTTTAATAAAAGTATTTTGGTATGCATCTACCTGATTCCTGTGTTTATCACATAATAGGTCTTATATGGGTCAAAGAAAAATAAATTTATTTAATGTGTCCTTTAAACCCCAATAGTAATAAAATAAACATGGCATCCTTTTATAATTGATATTCACATGAAATTGCTTTATAGCTCTTCAGTCAATGCTAAGTCCAGAAATTTCTGATATTCCAACCAATTCACATTGGAGTATAATCTGTTTTAATAAAATTTCTACAGCTGTCATAGCAACTTGAGATGACTACCTTCTATTAAAAGCCCCCTGAGGTTGAATACTCAGGGTGATGTCATCTGAGAAGAAAATGCACCAAATGGTGGTATAATTATTCCCCAGGCCCACTCCAAAGTAATTATAAAGCTCTGGTCTATTAAATTTAAATACTAGCACTAAAATGTGTCTGTATCCTTTAGTCTAAAGAAGTTGAGCGATAACATGTAAAGAATGCTTATTTTAAAAGCATTTATATGGTCAGGGTGGAAACAGAACCATGTATTTTTATTCTTCAATTCACTTTAGTTAGTAGATAGTGAGGATGCAGCGTTTTTTTTTTTATTCCTTTGTTTTCCACCAGAATATATAAAGTGACCTTTTTCATAACCCAGAGGCACTGATACCAGAAATATTAGATTAATACATGAAAATAAATATAAGGCATAAAAAATATGAAACATGGTATCTGCTCTCAAGATATATTAAAATTTGGCTAAGAATATAATATTCATAAAAAGAGAAAGGGCAAAATAAGTTCAAACAGAATTGCCAAATAGGAGGTAGAAATAGCAAATGACACCGAGTTTGGGAGGAAGGAAGAAATTATGAGTTGGACTGTCAAGGGAGGGTTTCCTTGAGGATGCAGGACTTGTGAGAGTAACATTCAGAAATCTGAAAAGAGTTAGAAAAAAGTCTAAATGTCTCTTCTACTTTGTGTTCTGCCGTTTCATTCTGGGGTACGTGTGCATGTGTGTAGAAGAAGGATTTTTCTTAAGATACTAAACATTCGCCATTTTAATTGAAAAGAGCAAGCGGTGATATACAAGACTGTCTTATTTTTTTATTTAAACCCTCCACAAAGTACTTAAACCTTTCCTCTGAATAATTCTTTTTTTTTTTTGCGGTACGCGGGCCTCTCACTGTCGTGGCCTCTCCTGTTGCGGAGCACAGGCTCCGGACGCGCAGGCTCAGCGGCCATGGCGCGCAGGCTCAGCGGCCATGGCTCACAGGCCCAGCCGCTCCGCGGCACGTGGGATCTTCCCGGACCGGGGCACGAACCCGTGTCCCCTGCATCGGCAGGCGGACTCTCAACCACTGCGCCACCAGGGAAGCCCTGAATAATTCTTTTACATGAAATTTCCACCTAACTAGACACATGAACTCACTGCATACTTGCTTCTATCTCTTTGAACAGACGTTGTCAAGGAATACGTGTCATGTTTTGCATCACAATTTTGGAATTTACTTGCCTTTATGGTATTCCTCAAATTCTCTGTGAAGATTTCCCTTATTTCTCAACCAATGGGAATAACTTTTCTACAGTGTTTCATTGAACTCCTTGCCTCTGTCAAACATTTATTTGGCAGCATATTCAATATTTTGAGTTTGTGTCCTTTTGCTATGACTATTTTTGAAAGCTCCTTGGGTCAAATGTAAGCTCATTGGAAGCCTGGGCCATGTCTCTTACCTTTTGTGTCCCCAAAAAACCTTGCAAATAATTGATTCTTAGTACACGCATGTTGAGGGAATCATGAAATAAAATGATTTGCAAAGGTTTGAGATTTATTGACTGAGTTTTATTCTGCTGCTGAGTGTGTTCATGTGTAACCTGCGCAGTGATGTGTATTGAACTTTTTGTATGGACTCTGTTCAGTTTCTCAGGGAGGATGCATTAGTCATTAGCTCATTTACTTGAAGAGCTATTTCCTAAGAAGCCTCACAGTCTTTTAGGAACAACATACAATTGAAACATTTTTAGGCTTCTCTTTTCCCTCATTACTTTACAGGTACTTATTGTTGTGTCTCAGTCTAATCATGGTGATGCTGTCTTTTGAGATGACATGAGAATGAATAATCTGAGGTGTATGAGTGAAAATGGTGCAGTCCAGTGGACAGAGGTGATGCTAGAAGCATGTTATCAAATTGACCTTTAAGTGTTCTTACAGAATCTTATGAAGTGCAATCAATTGAGATAATTTAGTAATAAGTCCATATGAATAGTTTGTTATTTCTTTTTTAAAAGATTACTATTTGGAGAGCATATGCTGATATAGCATTTCTACATCGACTTTATAATATACTTGACGTTAGTTCTGATCATTTTTCTTATAAGAAGACATTAAAGCATGCTCAGTGGACAAGAAGAAAGTTGTCAGGCAGTTACTGAGATTCTGAATAGAAAAGAAAAGCAAAACAACAACAAAAGACAAAACTAAACAAAATGATAACAACAATGAAGCAAAAACCAACCAGAAAATAGAAAGATGTATAAAATGAAAATAATATAGATTATTAAGATTAATTTTAAAAAATTACTGTATCCTAGAAGGAATTTTTGTTAACAAAGCTCAGAGAGACCACTGCGAGGTAATACAGGAAGAGGGTAGCTTTCTATCTATTCCTACTACAAACTGTTGCTTCTAAGATGCTGAATCAATTTATTAACTAGAAATAAAGCTATCCTCTGACTATAAACAAGTTAGTTTCTTAGGAATGTAGAGCAATTTTATTGTTTTCTGGCTATTCGTTCATACCTCTCCTTGTAATGCAGTTTGTCCATAGGTGAGAGGCGATATAGTCCTACCATGTTGAAAAATCAGTTGTAAGCAAAAGTGGGAACTGGAAGTGCCACAGCAAGCATACTGAGAGCTGTGGTTTTTATACTTATGCTGGCAAGATAGGTAACATTTATCCAGAATTTATAACGAGCCAGGCCGTCTGCTAAACACTTCACATACACTATTCTATTTAATTCTCATAACACTGTAAGAAAGATATTCTCATATCTATCTTACAAATGATGGGAATGAGTTTCAGAGATTAAATCATATGCTTATGATTGCACAGCCTGAAAATGGTAGAATTTGTAGCCCCCACTTCTGCCCAATTTCAATGTCGCTATTCCTAATTACTTTTAGAATAGTTCAGATGTTTAAGGCATAAATTCATCTCTATAGAGCCAGATAATTATGTACTCGAAGCAGGAGGTAAAAGACTGTTAAAGATACTGGAAATTTGTCCAGAGACTGAGAAGAACTGTCCTAGAATATTCTAACAGCAATCAGGTTTGCGATGAGGTGCACCTAGGAAAATCTACCCACATGTTTATGGGCACAAGTCAGTGTCTGAATACACAGCTATTTCTTCAGAAATAAGTAAACAAAAAACAAAACAAAGTAAATTAGAGGGAAACATTGAGCTTAAGCTGTTTGGAGAAATAGAGAAGCTTTACTCTTACCACTTGGCTTATGGTTATAAGAGTCTTGGAGAATGGCCAGAAGCTTCCATATGGTTGGAAGAACTTCAAGGAGAAGCCTTTTTAGGCTAAGGCACTGAAGCAACCCTGCTGAGAAGACCTGAACTGGTTGTCCATTGCCATTCTTGACAATGAGCCTCTCATTGAGTAATCACTCAAGGAATCTGTGCAGCCTGGTCAGGTGGTCACCCATCTTCTTGAAAATGTCCACATCCTCACACATCTAGGAAGTGACTTCCCAGGAATTCACACAGAAGAGTTTATACAAGCATAACAAAGCATGGTTCAGATTCTTCTCAAAGACCATGGAGGCTTCTATGGCACCCACGTTACCCCTGTCACCATGGGATGGCATATGAATCTCTTAGAAGGTGGCGCAGCATCCATGCATATTTTGGAGATCCAGGAAACACTGTAACTTCACTTTTTCCTGCTCACAAGTGTCCCCAGCACTCCAGGCATGAGGTTGAACTATAATAGAAGCTTAGGGAGAAAAAGATATAGGAGGCCCTCAGGCTTTCAGGCAAGCATGTTGCATGAGAGTTTCACTCCCAGGTGAATCTTACAGTATTCTGAAAGCTCAGTCAATTTTTTGGTCTGGATTTAGAATCAGAGTCCTTCATGAAGTAAGGATGCACAGGCCTAAATGGAGCTACTAACCTAAAGTGCTATTTCAAGTGGGTACTGGGATAACAGGGATTCAGGATTCTTATATATTTATTGAAGCAAGGGAGTGTTGTAAAATCTTTCTGGCTAATCACATATCTTGAACACATTTATCAATGAAAATTATTACTAACTTACCTTATGCTAATTAGTGGATGTTCTGAAGGTAGATTTTGATGAATTTGGAGCATTTGCATAGCTACCCCTGAGAGCAGATTCTGAGTGAGGATACTTCCAAAGATAAGTAACCCTCCTTTCCTTTCCCAGTGTAATTTATATACCGTACTTAAACATTTTAAAGTAAAGTAACAGGCTGACAGTAATACATTGGGTATATGATACACAGAGGACATTCAGCCAAATAAAGTTTATTCTGAGCTAGGTCTTTGATCCTAAACCTCTCTCCAGTCACCTGATCTGGATTAAATGTCTTTTTCCTCATTAGCTTAAGTACAGATGCTATCCAATTTGCAATGGTTCAACTTACGATTTTCTGACTTTATGATGGTGTGAAAGTGATATTCATTCAGTTGAAATGTACCTCGAATTTTGAATTTTGATCTTTTCTTGGGCTAGTGATATGTGATACAGTACCCTCTTGTGATACTTGGGCAGCTGCAGTGAGCTTCAGCTTCCACTCAGCCATGCGATCATAAGGGCAAACAACCAATACGCTTAAAACCATTCTGTTTTTTACTTTCAGTATAGTATTCAAAACATTTACATGGGCTTTGTGTTAGATGATTTTGCCCTACTATAGGCTAACGTAAGTGTTCTGAATGCGTTTTAAGGTAGGCTAGGCTAAGGTGTGATATCTGGTAGGTTAGGTGTATTAAATGCATTTCAACTTATGATATTTTCAACTTAATGATGGGTTTATCAGGAGGTAACCTCATTGAATGTGGAGGAAGATCTTTCGTTACAGATCTAGTGACCTCTTTGACTCTTTTCCCTTAGGTTCATGCTCTGACTCCTATCAGCCCCCTGAAATTGGTCTTGACAAGGTTAAAAATGATCACTGCATTGCTAAATCCGTCAACTAATTCTTGACTCTTATTTTACCTAACCTATTAGCACAGTGAGATTTTTATTCAAATGTCACTTTCTTTTTGATGCTTTCCCCGACCACTCAACCTAGAATTTTAAGTCCTACCCTCATTACTCTCCTTCCCACTTCTTTGCTTCTTCTCCCTAGCTGTTGTGTACATCTCTATATTTTACGTATCTATCCCGTTTGTTCTCTCTCTCCTCCCAACTAGATCATGAGCTGCGTGAGGGCTGCAATTTCTGACTGCTTTTGTTCATTGTTGTATCTCTAGTGCCTAGACAATGCCTGGCATAGAGTAAGTGATCAGTATGTGTTTGCTGAATGAATGAATGAAGAATATCATTTGTGGGAAACTAAATCAACATGATCGTGGTGGAAAGCAATTTGAGAATGTACATAAAGTTTGTTTTTACTCTTCGTAAATTTTTGCCCCAATACATTCACTTTTAATCTCTCCTAAGCAAATAATCAGTGACAAAAAGATGCATATCCTCAGTTTCCTAAGTAGTATCACCACAGGATACTGGGAAGTGTCTGTTAGCCACATAAAAGTGTTTATTACCAACCTGAGATCTGACTACAAACTGATGTGTTTTCGTCATCTCTATAGATGCTGCTGTGCACTGTTTTGTGTTGCGCAATGTGTGTGTGCATGTGTGTGTGTAAGCGTGTGATAGGACAATTCATAGCTTGTGGCGTGTAAATTAACACCATTTAATGCCATTTTTCAATCTGTAACAAAAGCTTTAAAAATATTCAAAATGTTTAACCTGGAAATCGCACTTCTAGGAACTAATCATAAAAGAGTACTCGAAAACTAGTCAACAAATTACATATAAACATGGTTATTGTTTAATTATTGATGGTGGTATAAATTTGAAAGAAACCTCAGTTTGTTCAAAAATTAAATGTTACATTACTCATGAAATAGTGGGTTTTTATGTAAAGATTTCATGTTTCCACAGAAAATCTGCATAAAATTCTTGATAAGTGAAAAAATAAACCTCAAAAAATGAGTCTAATTTTATATTAACAATATACATTTATTTATAAATGTGCGCAAAGAAATGGCATGGAAATGAATAAATTAAAATGTTATCTGTGGAATTTGTCATGGGTAATTTTCCCCACTATTTTATATATTATTCCCAAAATTTCTTCAAGAGCGTGTATAGCTTGTAAAATCAAAACCACAACGATCTAAATAAACCAAAAACGCAAAACACTTTATTTGAGAAAAATAAAAACCTTGCTGGAAAGCTTAATAAATTTTTAAGACAATTCTTGCAAAAATTCTCATTTTCCTACATTATAGAATGTTAAATTAAATTTTAAAAATTGGATAGAAAAGTAAAAATCAGCTACTTGATTGAAAATCTCCAGGTTTCCTTGCCTGCCCCTTATATTTACATAACATTTTGCAACCGCCTTTTGTCAAATGATTCTCTCCTAATTGCCCTGTGAGGTTGGCAGGTCAAGTATTACTATCTCCAGATTTTACATATGACATAATTGAGGCCCAGAGAGGTTAAGTGACTTGCCCAAGGTAACCCAGTTAGAAAGAAATAAAACCAAGTCACACCTTCTCTTCTAGTCACACACTTCCCCCCCGCCACTGCTCTAAACTATTGTGCTGAAAAATTAGAAAAGAGAAGACAGTGATTGTGTTCTTCTGAAAGCTATTTGAGTGCACTTCTATTAGTGCCAGACAGCTTTGAAGTCATTGATTGCCCCTGAGAGATGATGAGATTGCGTTACACAGAACTTGGCCATCGTTACCATGTGATTTTCAATTAAGAAGAAAATCAAAAGTATCCTAGTGTCATGGTCATAACCTGAAGGGTTCAGACAAGCTATCAGCTGCATACAAATCACGGAACACTAATCACTTATCTGTGTATGCAGACTGCAGACTTTCGAAAGAAATAGTCTCTTACACTTGTAGCCTAGCTATTTTATTTTTCATCCATGGATGTTGTCATTTGTGAATTAGGTCTTTAATTTGTTTTTGACTTTTGGGAAGACATTCCAGTATCTTCACTGAACAATCACTACAGTGACACAGAATGTGAAAGTGTATTGTGAACACTGGACAACTCTGAGAAGTTCAACAGGAAGGCAGCTGTGGAAAAAAAAAAAAAAGCTCCAGCCTCAAAGATCTGGGATCAGTACAGCCAAGCTGATGGAGCAGCTCTCTAACCTTCAGCAAGTCATGACTCCTCAGCTTCATAATTCATAAAACAGGGCTGTTAATCGCTGTCTCGCAGAGTAGTGAAGATTAAAATGAAATGACACATGCCAAAGGGTCTAGCTCTGTCATAGGTATAGGTTTGCTGAATACATTTTTGTTTTATTTTGTTTCAATAGAGTGATAACAGAAAGAGTTTCGTAGGATAGCATTGGCTAGGTAGTCTAAGAGACACCCTAAGCACTTTACTGTGAGAAAAGGTGACTTAATGAAGGACACGAGAGTGGCACCAAGTCATATGCCCTTATGAACTGACCACTGAGAAGGACATGAAGGAGCCACATGAAAAATGTTGTAAACATGCCTGCTAATGGCAGTTGCTTAGGTGTTGTAGTTGATCTTAATGTAAAGCTCTCTTCCTCAAGTATGTTGAATAGAAGATGAGGACATATCCACATCATTCCACTTTTAGTATTTTAAGCTGTAGCTTGCTTGTCAGAAAACAAAATTGTCTTGATTGTTAATTTTATTGACAATAATAGGTTTATCTTGTTAGTGCAAATAACACAAAGTAATACATGAACTGTGTCCTTGAAGTCAAGCAAGATTTGGACTGATTTTATTAAGCATTTTCATCTTGCTTCTCTCTTGCTATACTTTTTGTTGACCTGTTTAAGAAAGAACTTATTTTTAGTATTACGCTTACTACAAGATATCATTCTTATTCTCCAATTTTGTTTTAACCTCACAATCAATTGGATGTAAAACAAATTGCACTATTAGGATTTGATAAAAAGCCTCATTTGCTGCTTAAGTTTGGACAATGTCCAGATGACTAGAATAGGATGTGCACACATATTCAATTCTCTCTTTTTTGCAGTATCTCCCACTGGATGTCATAATGGCTGGGTGAACATTTGAGAAACAAATACCGGCAGTTAGAAATACTGTGTCCCATAAGTCATTTGGGTTGTTTGTGGGAGGTGTGAATACCTAAAAAAGATTCAGGTTTTGGTAAGAAGGAGGAAGGGTTAACAGATGGAAGTTAAACAACAGAACCAGCTGCATACTCCATATTAAAATTTAAGACATTTCACATTTGTTTGCCTATGTTTCTAATAGTTGCCTTGAAATACAGTAGATTGTCCTGCAGGGTCAGCAACGATCTAGTTGGCACAATTTGGACTTGTTTCTATTCATTATATGTTTGCTGGGGTTGTGAATAGGGGTCTGCTATTATTGGATAAACACTAGTCGCTGAGTCTTTTCTTCGTAGCATATACATACACCAGCAAAAGAGCTCATGCAAGGATGTGTACGGCAAAATAATATAGCAGCTGCACTATTTAGGAAACATGAGAGGAGAGGTAATTACCTAACTCAGAACTGACAAAAAGCCTTCTTTTATTATACAATTTTATTTGTCCTTTATTATTTAGATTTTTAAAAAATGTTGAACCTTGGAAAAGTCTATGGGAACACTTGAAACAATGTATTCTGGCTTCAGCTTGTTAAAAACATGTTGTATTCCCTTAATTATACTCACCAATACCATTCTTGTTCTGTTGTTGTTTGTTATGTAACAATGAAATATATGGTTTAGCCACTGTATGTTTCTAATTTAAAAGACTGTACATTTGTATCATTTAAAATTTTTAAAAAATTATTATACAAATGAACTTATTTACAAAACAGAAGTAGACTGATAGACATAGAAAACAAACTTATGGTTACCAAAGGGAAAAGGGTGGGAAGGGATAAATTGGGAATTTGGTTTTAACAGATACACACTACTATATATAAAATACATAAGCAACAAGGACCTGCTATATAGCACAGGGAACTGTATTCAATATCTTGTAATAACCTATAATGGAAAAGAATCTGAAAAATAGTATGTATAGACTGCCCAAAGCCAAGTTATGGTGATTTCCTCTTTTGAGTGTTGAGAATGTTCTGCTGTTCTCTCTCCTCTTCCTCTCTTTCTCAGTCTTTCTGGGCACTAAATTGGTGAGAACATGTTTCTGAGAACAGTCTTTAATTATTTGTTCTTATTATGTCTTTCACAACCGAGGCCATAATGAGTAGTTTGAGGTTATAGTTGTGTCTCTGTGAGAATTATATTTTCTGGGCCAGGACAAAGGCTTGAGAACTGTTAAATTCAGGCACAAAGAACCAGCACTAATAAAGATATCCCCTTGAAAAATTACTATTTTTTCCCTAAATAGACTACAGTTGTTTTCCTTTTGTTCAACTGTTGCTCCTAGTGACGATCCTTGCACATTTTTCTAAGACTTAGAATGAACCTTTTCCTCATTGCCAGGGAAAGCCAGGTGAGTGTGTTGAATTGCTGACTGCTACACCTGTTGTAATTTCCTCTGGAAATGGTAGCTTCCTGGTTGCACAAACTGACATACCGCGAAACACAAAAATTATAATGTCTTCCCCCTCTGCCCGACTTCGTGCTTGTCACCTTTATAACTGTTACAATCATATTTATGGAGGGTATTCAGTTTTACTTCTTTGTAATGTGTCTCAAATGTACAGAACTGTAAAACAAGGTCCCAGTGTATTCATTGGTAATTTTTATTTGCCATCTGTTGAAGCCATTTGAAGAAGCTGATGGTCTCTTACTAGCTCAAATTCAGAGCCCAGAAAATAATAGTTTAAAACATTCCCATGATGCTTTCTGTAGTCATTTCTTTCCCTGATACTTATTTTTTTTCCTTCTCTGGGTGATAGTTTTTTGTTTTTTTAAATTTACTTCAGCATAGAGCTGTAGGTATTTGCCTCTTTTTTAATTTAATGCCACATACTGCATTCTAATTCTACAGCTTGTGTGAGCAATGAATTTTCTTGTAAACTGAGGGCTTCAAGTCTAGGAATCTGTCAAGCTTATATTTTCAAAGCTCTTGAAATATTTTCCACTTAGCAACCTCTTTGCGTTACTTGCAAAGCTTTTACAGGGTATGCCAGTCAAAATAATGACTCTAACCAAAGAAAGAACAATTCAGAAGCTGATTTTTAAAATTATTATAAGCTTTGTAGGTGATTCAGTGGCTCTAACGGTTTGCATTTCAGATAGTATGAGAAGGGCAAATATTCTGCTTCCATTTACATAGTGTATATTAAGGGAGATAACTGCATATCAGATTTTGTCCACCTTGTATAATTAAAATTTATAGTTTCCATTTTTAATTGTCCAATTTTGAGCTGAAGTTTATAGGAAAAGAATATGAGACATGGATTAGTGATGACATTCAGGTGGATGAGCACAGGTGAATGTGTATATACCCAAATCTGGCATTGGGTAATTATGTTTCCTTGTCTGACCAAAAGATCAAGGTGAGAGCAGTGTTTTCAAAGATGAGCATATCTTTGTGTCTGTGTTTCAGAATTGCTTGGGTTACCTTCTCTGTTGACACTGGCCTGCCATCCACAGAATCAAGAACACATACCTCCGATTCTCTCAGTAGCGATAGGGGCAGCATTAACTTACAAAGACTTTTTAGGTGACCCTTGTGTACTCTTTGCCCAATGAAGAACCATACCTACCAGAAGATCAGTAAGAAGTGTGATTAGGAAAAGAGAACCGAGGAAAGTTGGTAGGGAGACTCAAACACCGAACGTTGTTTAAAAAAAGGTCAGGGCTAGATTTAGTGAAACAGGAAGAGAACAGCAAGTCTAGTTCCTTTTTGTCTACCTCCAGCCTCTACTTTCTTCATCCTCAGACATCTCTCAATTATGGCCTCTGTTCTGCCCTAGTTCCTGCTCAAGTCCTGCCTGAGGCAGGTATTTCTCTCATCTTAGGAGGCCTAGAAGTTAAAATGGACATATTACTAGGCCTGTTGAAGGTGACCTAGCTGCTAAGGTGAAGCGCAGGCTCAGATGCAGGTCATGTTCAGCTCCATGCTGTGCACTGTACTCATGCCTCTCACTGAAGAAACGAGTTGATGAATTCAAGCTCTAAATATACTGATTATACCTTCAGGAGAGAGAGAGAGAAGGAGATAGAGAGACAGAGAATGTGCAGCATTATTGGCACCTTTAGCTAGGTTGACCAGGGTAATGGCAGTGCCACAAGGAGCACTGAGGCCTGACATTAAACCTGAGATGCTTGGCTGTGAATTAGAACTAGGACATTGTCCAGTGTTGTTTGCTGAATATCTAAACCGTATCCTGGTTTTTCTCTTGGCCTCCATTCTGATGAAGAGGTTCCTACAACATAAGTTCCCAGTTATTTAATATAAGTAGCTTTCTGCTTCATCCTGATCCCTAACTACTATCCTGGAAATATGTCAATGATGATAATAGCTAATATTTACTGAACATCTTTTGAGTGATAGAGATGGTTCTAGTTAATTTATGTGCATTATTTCATTTAATTGTCTCGATAGTCTTGTGAGTTTCCCACAAGTTACGTTTCCAAAGATCTCAGAGCTAGGAAGAGGCAGAAAATAGAATTAAATTCAGGACTCTGTTAACTTTTTATTTAACCGCCAAACACGCTAATCAATTGTGCCAAAGAGTCTCTGATTATACAACAGTACATAACCTCTAGTTTTCTAGGATGTGAAGCTTATTTTAATTTTAACCAGTTTCTGTTATATCAGACTAAAGTCTTGCTGCTGAGCCTCTATTGACTAGATGAATATTCTCTGTCCATAGACAGAGTTGGACCAGTTATTGGCCTGAAATTTTGTGTATTAACCATTGCATATTAACCATTGTGTATTAACCAATCTGTGATCTCAAGTCTGTCTTAATAGGTGCCACTCCGTGATTTGCCTTCCCTGATCATGATTATTGACCCCCAAAGTCATATTTCCATATCTATGCTCACACGCAGGTGAGAGTCTACACGTCATTTGTATAATATGATTTATTTAGCATTCCACATGAAAAACCCATGGATGTACCTTTGTTATTGTTTATATTCTAATTCAAAAGACATTTAGTGTAATCTTTTTTGTATGTAAGTTACTCCACAGGAAATTCTAAGACAGAATTTTAGATGAGACAGTGCATGCTCCACCTTCCTAATGCTGACTCCAAGTCTTCTATTTCTGTTTTAACTAATATAGATATTTGCTTTATCTGCAGTTGCTTCCATGTTTTTTTCATTTGGGCAAACAATTTAAATGTGATCAAGAAAAATAACATCTGACTATTCACATATATGGAACTTTCTTATTTGGGGGGTACATTTTACTTTGGTGAGATGGGGCAGTACCAATTGTGGTGATTCCCTTGTCTGTCTTGTCTTACTGAGAATGGCCTGCCATGATACTCTTGAAATATCTCACATTCCTTACATCCTTCTTTTGGGTGAGAGAGCAGAATTTCTCAAAGTGTATTTCATAGACCACTAGTACATTGAGAGGTGCCCTGGAAAAAATGGGTCATGGTCATATATGCAATAATTCTTGTATAATATATCCACATATATTAAGATATGAAATTTTTAAAATCTGTAATGTATTAAAGGCTCTGAGGAGTCCTGGTGAGAGACAGCATTTTACTGTTTACTGATTTGATCACAGAATCCTCTTTTCATATAATAAATATTAACACCCTGTGGAATTGGGGTTGCATGTAGTACACTTTAGTAAATGCTATTCTGTTCTAGGGACTTGATATTAACCAAAGAGAGCTAGAAAGCTTAACTAGGCTCTGGGCTTTTCTGATTGGTTGGTACATGAGTACCATGTGTATCTCTATTGAGATACATTAGTCAGACTGCTCACAGAGGAAAATATGTCAAATATGACATATGGGATTAACAGATACAAACTAAGATACGTAAAATAGGTAAGTAACAAGGATATAATATATAGCACAGGGAATTATACCCATTATCTTGTAGTAACTTATAACGGAGTATATATAATCTGCAAAACTACTGAATCACCATGATATACACCTAAAACTAACACAATATTGTAAATAAACTATACTTCAATTAAAGAAGACACAATCTCTGCCCTGCTGTCCTGAAACACATAGTCCTCTAGGAAAACAAATGCATGTGTCAATAATCCCTATGTTAATGTGGTACCCATGTACAAGGTATGGGCAGCCCAGAAGAGGTATAATCAACTCTATTTGGAATTTGGAAAATTAAAAAAAAACTTACTTTTAAAGGATGAGTAGGAATAATTCAGAGAAAGGGACATTTTATGTAGGCAAAACGACATATACAGAGGCATTGCTGTATGCAAAAGCAAGGTGTTGTGTTAAGAGATCAGCAAGTACCATTGCCGAGGCCTCAGGAGTACCAATAGGAGTAGAAGTAGACGAAGCTGGAGCCTGATTATGTAAGGCGTTGCCTACTAAGTAAAGCAGTTTCCCATTATTCTGTAGGTGATGGAGCTTCTGACGGGTTTTTTTTCTCTTTTTTTCTTTTTTTTTGCGGTACGCGGGCCTCTCACTGTTGTGGCCTCTCCCGTTGCGGAGCACAGGCTCCGGACGCGCAGGCTCAGCGACCATGGCTCACGGGCCCAGCCGCTCTGCGGCATGTGGGATCTTCCCGGACTGGGGCACAAACCCGTGTCCCCTGCATTGGCAGGCGGACTGTCAACCACTGTGCCACCAGGGAAGCCCTGACGGGTTTTTTAAATGTAAGGATTTGTCTTTTAGAAAGAACACTGATAGTAGGGTGGGCTGGGTTGGAGTGTGGCACGGCTATCACAATCCCCAGAATACTCAACATAAAGCCAGTCCTGGTCTTTGATACTCAGTTAGCCTCACCCAAAATTGTAATTTAAAAGGCTACTTTCTTACTTATCTATACTCCTAATATAAAATGGTCTTCTATTTTATTCCCTGACCCCCCAGCCAATGGGATGTCTATAGCACAAGAGAGATGATTTTTCTACTCCTTTAATCAAACTTTCAAGTCTGTAATACCAATATTGCCTTCTTTCTATTATGGTCTATCCACTTGTCCTTCTATTAAATTGAGTCGTTAGTGTAATCGAGATGGCTGTTTGACACACAAGTGATAAACAAGAGGTGACAAAATACTTTCCGCAGGATTTAGGGTCCTTTTCCCAAATGTCCTCAGTTTCACTTTCAGAATCTTATTAAACTTGGATGCTACACCATGCATGAAGGATAATATGCCTTGCTGTTAGTAAAATGAGTGCTGTTCCGTGGTAATCACCTTAGATTGGCTCAGAACAGCGTACCCACTTCTATGGCTGCATGGAGAGAACACTGTTGCTTAGTATGACAATGTCGATGGAATATGCCATTCTATTAATCACCAGCCATGGGATACAGAATTTCCTACATAATGTGGTGATCAGCCATTTCTGTTATGATTTTATGGAAAAGGCCAACTGGCTAATGCTTTAATTATTGAGGAGATATTTTCAGTTATAGCACAGAATTCACTTAGGATGGTGTCTGCATATCTCAAGGACAGCTGGACTACCTTGGAGGGCACTGGAATGTTTGCCTGGAGTTTGGGAGATAACATTTTTAAAATTTTTTTTCCAGATTTAAATTCTTTTTGATTACAAAAATCTTTATTGAAGAAATGTAGAAAGCATAAAGTGTTTATACAATTGTACATAATCCCACTGCCCAGGGAAAACCATTGTTAAAATGTTTAGTGCTTTTTTATATCTATATTCATATTAACTCCTGTATCAATATCTGTATCTTTATGGACATTTGGTAAAATAATAACAATACAGCTAACTTTTATTGAGCCCACAATATGTCTAAAGTATTGCTCTAAATACTTTAGAACAATTTTTCCTTGTATTGTCTCACAGATTCCTCACAAAACTCTCTTCGTTACATATTATTATTATTACATTTTATAGAAGAGGAACTCAGAAACCAAAAGATTAAATGACTTACCCACAGTCACACAGCTTGTAAGTGGTGGAGCCCCACTGAAACGCAAGCCTCAAAGCTCAAGCCATTAAGGAACACACTATATTTCCATACACACACACACACACACATACATACACACATACATATATATTCATATACACATATACATATATGTAGAGCATTTAAAAGATATATTTAAATCTGATGGCAATCTTACTCTGTTTAGTTTCATTCAGCTTTTCCATTTAATTCCTCATTTCTAGTAGTGAAAAGTTGCATCTCCCTGGAAATTCTGTATAATGATTTACAGTCATGGAAATCTGCTTGGCTTACACAACAGGGACAAAATTATATTGTGTAACGTAATATTCTTAGTATTGAAATTTGTTCGAAATAAGTTTTCATTGCTGTATAACATTTTTATTACTATATAAATCTGAGGAGAATTCTTGAGTTCTTTTAAAGGGAATTTAATTAAAATCTTTATGACAGACTGTAGTTACATAATACATAGAACACTAATTATAAACACTAGATATTAGTATCTGCATCAATTTTTATATGTGATAGTTTTCAGTTTTGATTTTTTTTTTTTTTACTGAGCTTTGAAAAATGTTAACACCCATGTACCCACATGCCTATCAGACATAAAGTTTCCACCATCCAAGAAGATTCCTCTGTGCCCTTTCCCAGACAGTCCCTTGAACAACCACCAAAAGCAACGATTGTCTTGGTGTTATTTACTGTGGATTAGTTTTGTCTATTCTAACATGGAATCATATAGCAGGCACTCTTTTGAGTAGAGTATAGCTTGGTGTTATGTCAAGGGATCAGTTAGTACTATAGCAAGAGTCACAAACTATGGGTTGTTGGCCAAATGCAGACAGTTGCCTGTTTTTGTAAATAAAGTTTTATTGAAACACACATTATCTTTTACTTATTGTCAATGGCACCTTGTGCACTTTAGTGGCAGAGTTGAGTATTTGTGATAGAGATCATACAGCCTGAAATGTCTAAAATATTTACTATCTTTACAGAAGGGTTTACAAACTCCTGAAATATATATAGTATTGCTGAAACCTCAGGAGTGCTAAGAGAAGTGGAGATAGATAAAGCTGGAACCTGATAATGGAGGCCTTTGCCTGTTATGAAAAGCAGTTTTCACTTTATCCCATAGGTGACTGGAAGCTTCTGATGGATTTTAAGTTGAAAGATTTAACTTCTTTCACTAAGTATAATTTTTTTGAGATTCATTCATGTTGTTTCTTATATCAGTAGTTTATTCCTCTTTATAGCTTAGTAGTGTTCTATGATATGAATATATTATTCATTGTTGATAGATATTTGGGTTGCTTCTTTTTACTATTATAAATAACCCTACACAAACATTCTTGTACAAGTTGTTTCATGGACAGTTCTTGGGAAATAATCAAGAACTGAATTGCTGGATCATAGGTTAAATGTATGTTTAACTTTATAAGTAATTTCCAAATCATTTTCTAAAGTGTTTGTATCATTTTACACCCCTATCAACAATGCATGAAAGTTGTACATTTTCTCTAAAATGTGATGGTGCTGTTGGTCTATAATTTTATCCATTCTGGTGGGTGTGTAGTGGTACTTCATTAGAGATTTGTTTTTTTAAAACATTTCCTTGATCTCTAATTATGTTGAACATTTTTTTAATGAGTTCATTGGCCATTTGTACATACTCTTTTGTGTCTGCTTATATCTTTTACTCATTTTAAATTAAGTTGTTTGCCTTTTTATTATTGAGTTATAAAATTTCTTTATATATTCTGGATACAAATCCTTTGTCAGAAGTATGTGTTACAAATTTTCTTCCTAGCCTGTTGCTTACCAATTTTGTTTTTAATGATGTCTTTTGAAGAGGAACTGTTGCATTTCTGAAAGTCTGATTTATCAATATTTTCCTTTATTGTTATTGCTTTCTTGCTTCTAAGAAGTCCTTGCTTACCTCCAGGTCATGAAAATATTCTTCTAAGTACTTTTAAAGGAGTTCTATAGTTTTAGCTTTATATTGAGGGCTATAGTCCATATTGAACTAATTTTTGTACAGGGTATGAGTTATAGGCCCAGGTTTATCTTTCTCCAGTTTATATAGTTCTGTTGATATTTATTAAAAAGATTTTTCTTTCCCCATTAAGCTACTTCAGTGTATGTTGAAAAGACCATGTAGGCATGTGGTTACTTCTTTTCTACTAAAATCTTTGTCTTATGTCAGCATTATACTGTCTTGATTGATGTGGTCAATTGTTAAGTCTTTAAGTCAAGTATTGTAAATCTTCCAACTTTGTTATATTTCAAGATTATTTTTGCTACTGTGGGGCTTCTTCATTGCCATATAAATTTAAAATTCAACTTGTCAATATCTAAAAACAAGTCCATTGGGAATTTTATTGGACAGCATTGAGTCTACTTATTAGTTTGAGGATAATGGTTATGTTAATAATATTGAGTCTTCTGTTTCATAAACAAGGGATATATCTCTTCATTTAATTAAGGTCTTCATCAGTTTCTCTCAGCAATGTTTTGTCATTGTTAGGGCAGTAGTTTTACACATTTTTACTAAATGTATCCCTAGTTTTTTTTATGTTTTTGATTCTATTGATTTTAAGTTTCATTTTAAATTGTCTTTATGATATATAGAAATACAGCTTATTTTTATTTGTTGACCTTTTATAATTCAACCTTGTTAAATTTACTTATTAGTTCTAGCAGATTTTTAAGATTTCTTAGTATTCCGTGTATAAAATTATGTCATCTCTGAATAACGTTTTCATTTTTCCTTTGACTCTGGATAAATTTATTTATTTATTTTTTGCATTATTACACTGGCTTGTGCTTCCAGTACAATGCTGGATAGAAATGATTAGACTGGATAATCTTGACTTGTTTCCAGTTTTAGGGGGAAGAGGAAGTTCAGTTTCTTATCAATAAATATATATATTATATGTTTTATATATATATATATATATATATATAAAATATATCTTTTTGAGTACCACACTGGAGTTTAATTGTATAAGTTTCATACAGCAGTATAGCAACAACCATAAGCGAAAGTCTTTTAATAAAATTACGGCAAATATCTTCATAAGGGCTATACCTTTAATCCATTTAAAGTATTAAAAGGTGCAGTTAAACTGCAAAATATAAAAGCTATATCCTGTTAACACGCTTAATCTGAATTAACTTGAATCTTTCTATGATTTACCATTCAAGAAATTAGGATAGAATAAACTCCTTGTCGAAAGCAGTTTGTTCATTTATAAAACTATAAGTTAATTGGGATCACTACCTGCTCAATCAGATAGCAGAGGGCCCTTCTTCTATAATGTTTATGCTGTCTCAGATATTTATAATGTCACCTTAAAAAAAAAAAGAACACCTTGTAAGGGCAAAGCTGAAAATTACCATTTTCTCTACTAAATAAGTGCAATGTATGCAGAGCTTCTGGAAAGTACCACTTGTAGCTTATTTATTGTCTATTATTTTTTATTGAAGTGTAGTTGATTTATAATATTATATTAGTTTCAGATTTACAACATAGGATTTAGTATTTATATAGATTATACACCATTTAAAGTTATTACAAAATAATGGCTATATTTTCCTAGGCTATACAATATATCTTTGCTGTTTTTCTATTTTATACATAGTAGTTTGTATCTCTTAATCCCATACCCTTATCTTGCTCTTCCCCCCTTCCCTCTCCCCACTGGTAGTCACTGGTGTGTTCTCTGTATCTGTAAGTTTGTTTCAAATTTGTCATATACATTCGTTTTAATTTTAGATTCCATATATAAGTGATAACAAGTATTTGTCTTTCTCTGTCTGACTTATTTCACTAAGCATAACACTCTCTAGGTCCACCCTCGTTGCAAATGGCAGAATTTCACTCTTCTGTATGGCTGAGTAATATTCCATTATATATATATATACCACATCGTCTTTATTGATTCATCTGTTAATGGACACTTAGGTTGCTTCCATATCTTAGTTATTGTGAATAATGCTACTATGAACATTGGGGTGCATGTATCTTTTTAAGTTAGTGTTTTCATTTTCTTTGGATATATACTAAGGAGTGAAATTGATGCATCATATGGTAGT
The DNA here is from genome assembly GCF_059928025.1 of Delphinapterus leucas. Lineage (NCBI taxonomy): Eukaryota > Metazoa > Chordata > Mammalia > Artiodactyla > Monodontidae > Delphinapterus > Delphinapterus leucas. The sequence goes on along the minus strand of NC_143137.1, from coordinate 63,578,316 downwards.
TCTGTTTTTAGTTTTTAGAGGAAGCTTCATACTGTTTTCCATAGGGGCTGCACCAATTTTACATTCCAACCAATGATGTTAGGGTTCCTTTCTTCCACATCCTCACCAGCATTTGTTATTTGTGGTCTTTTTTTATATATATATTTTTAATTGAAGTATAGTTGATATACAATATTATATAAGTTATAGGTATACAATATAGTGATTCACAATTTTTAAAGATTATATTCCATTTATAGTTATTATAAAATATTTCCTATATTCTCTGTGTTGTACAATATATCTTTGTAGCTTATTTTATACCTAATATTTTGTACTTCCTAGTCCTCTACCCCTATTTTGTCCTTTCCCCTTCCCTCTCCCCACTGGTAACCACTAGTTTGTTCTTTATATCTGTGATCTCTCTCGTATTTCTTGTAGTAGTTCCTTGATCTATTGAAAAAGTTAACATCAGCCTGATACATTCTTCCATTGTTTTTCTTTGTGATAGGTTCAGTACTATCACTTATACTACTTTGGCCAATCATCAAAGATTAAAATTTTTCACTAGAACACAAAATACCTAACAGAAAGAGTGCAAGTGGAGTGAACAATGCAGGTTTCAGAACACTCCAAACTCAAAGTAGAATGTCCATTTATTGAAAGAAATCAATATGATACTCTTTCAACTTGTTGCCTTGGTGAATATGATGGCATTCAGAGTTTGGGGAAAATATACATTAACAATGTTCTGTAATTGCTGTTTTATATGCATACATACAAACAACATACATACGTATGTACATATATACACAAAAGTTTGTGATTATTCACTTTCTAGGAAAATATTTCATATGCTAAGTGAAGCCTTCTGTGCTTGCATCATAAGTTTTCCAAATCTGAAGCACGGGTTATTTGGGAAAATGGTATAATTCAGAGAACAATAAACAGACCTTACCTACAAAGTCTAAAGGTTTTTGAACTGTTACCTTGACATCCCATTTGAAATATCTTTTAAATGAAGTTGTGGAATTTATCACCAGGCTTTCTGGTAAATATTATAAGCTGATTCCTCTCTGACTGAAAATGAGAGGTGGAATGTCAGTAGGAGTATTTTGGCCTTCAGTCTGTCGAGCTAGTTGGCTTCATTGGGTATAGTATGACGCTAATTAGGGCAAGTTCAGGGGTTAGGGTCCATGTGTGGCTTAATTAGCTTCACACTGAGGAAAACCTCTGCTCCAGAGCCTGAGATAGTTCTCTAACTCTTGCCAGCTGTATCACCAATGAGTGCAAGTTATAAGGGGTGCTCATCATTATCAGCAAAAATCCATCACAATTTATGAATAACCTGCCAGTTATGACTGGATATTATTTGATCTTGAAATTGCTATTCTCCAGAACACAGGTCCATGAAGAATTTCTTCTGTAGTTAAATAGACAAAGATATGTAGTACGTAAAAAAACAAAACAAAACAAAACTTCACTTGAATTCTCTGTTAACTTCAAATGCCTTGGGAAGGTTCCAATAAAAATACCCCCAATAGTCATCAGGGAATGTGCAGTCATCAAAACACATACTTAGATGTGTTCTGCTTAGTCTTAGGATTCTTTACCCATATGAACACTGTCTTTCTTTAACTTGAAAATGCTTAAGATCTCTTTGTTTTTATTTTTATAAGCATGAAAATTATCAAAAACTATGAGAGTTTTAATACTTTACCCACATCGTTACCAATTAGTCGTTAATTTAAATTTGCTAAACACTGGAGTTACTTTAGTGAACTACTGGAGATATGGTTTCTTCACTCCAGTAGGTTATATTTAGGGTGGGGAGAAAGGCTAAACCATAAGCAGTTAGCAACCAAATCAAAGAAATATAGATGGTGACAGGTTGGTGACTTAAACAACTGGATCTGGAAGTGCAACATATGGGCTTGGGGAGGGTGGGATACACAGAACCCATTTTAGATAGAGATGAAAGGGAAAGTCTTTCTGAGAAGAAGTTTCAGCTGAGTTATGACCAATGAGCAGAACGTGCCATGAAGAGAGAAGAAGGAAGGGCATTCCTGATAGAGAAAACCACATGTGCAAATGTTAGGAAGCCTAAGAGGAAATGGGCTTAACAGGAGTAAGGAAGAGGTCAACAAGATTGCAGATGTCTGTAATGACAGGGCCATGGCAATTCTTTGTAAATTTTTTTTTTCCCAAATGCAATTAAAAAAAAGAAAAACCTTTGAGGGTTTTTAGTCAGATGCATACAGGATTCAAGAAACATTTCAAAGAATCACTCCTGCTGCTATGTGGAAAGCAGACTGCAGAGGATCAAGAACAAAAGCCAGAAGTATATTGTGAAGCTATTTTTAAAATAATGGGAGCATAGATGAGGGTTTATGTCTGTTTTGGATAACTGATAACATTTGCTGGTGGACTGTGGGAAAGTGAAGGGAACCCCGGTGGTTCCTAGCTATGAACACATGGATGTTTTGTGGTTGCATTTAGGGAAGTGCGGAAGACTGGAGACAAAGTAGATTAGAAGAAGCAGGGCAGAAAAACAGGGGTTTAGTTTTGAACCAATATTTTTCAAATTGGAATCTTTATTACAGTATGTAAGTTGAACTTTTTAAAAATAATTTGACATACCAAGGTTATTGTTTATTGAATAAAATGATTATTTTTAGGATTACTTAATAGATATGGTAATGTTTTAACATTTATATTGACTTTTATAATGACTTTTGTGTAACCTTAAGTTGTCTTATATTGGAAACTCTGCTTTTTAAAAAAAGCACCAACTGTATGCTGCTAGCAAAACTTTCCTTTGTAAATGTAGACATTATTTTTTGCAGCCTAATGAGATGAAAAGTTTTTAAGGTAAATACCTTTGCATAATGATTAACATGAGGACAGGAGACTGGGAAGCTGCCAGATACTGCAGCTAGATATAAAGATGAATTATTCAAATGAGGAAGCAAACTTTACTGAGTAGTTGAATTTCTTAGATTACCCTCGGGCTAAATTTAATATAAGAAAATTAAGAAATCAGTATTACCTTCATGCACAGAGTATTTTAACTTATTTATTGCAGACAATACTTTAAAAAGAGAAGTTCTGTATTCTCACATACTATTTACCACACCATATTTATCACATATAGCTGCAATATAGAGAAAAAATCAATAGTAAGATATCAGTAATTTTGAGATACTAATCATTTTAACTGGCGATGAGTTAAACATGATATACTTGTTTTTAATAAATCACTTGTAATAGTTTTTTCCCTCTACATTTAAAAAAAAATAACATCTTTATTGGAGTATAATTTGCTTTACAATGGTGTGTTAGTTTCTGCATTACAACAAAATGAATCAGTTATATATATATACATATGTTCTCATATCTCTTCCCTCTTGCGTCTCCCTCCCTATCCCACCCCTCCAGGCGGTCACAAAGCTGATCTCTCTGTGCTATGCGGCTGCTTCCCACTAGCTATCTACCTTACGTTTGGTAGTGTATATATGTCCATGCCTCTATCTCGCTTTGTCACAGCTTACCCTTCCCCCTCCCCATATCCTCAAGTCCATTCTCTAGTAGGTCTGTGTTTTTATTCCTGTCTTACCCCTAGGTTCTTCATGACGTTATTTTTTTCTTAAATTCCATATATATGTGTTAGCATATGGTATTTGTCTCTCTCTTTCGGACTTATCTCACTCTGTATGACAGACTCTAGGTCTATCCACCTCATTACAAATGGCTCAATTTCATTTCTTTTTATGGCTGAGTAATATTCCATTGTATTTATGTGCCACATCTTCTTTATCCATTCATCCGATGATGGACACTTAGGTTGTTTCCATCTCCGGGCTATTGTAAATAGAGCTGCAATGAACATTTTGGTACATGACTTTTATTGAATTATGGTTTTCTCAGGGTATATGCCCAGTAGTGGGATTGCTGGGTCATATGGTAGTTCTATTTGTAGTTTCTTAAGGAACCTCCATACTGTTCTCCACAGTGGCTGTATCAATTTACATTCCCACCAACAGTGCAAGAGGGTTCCCTTTTCTCCACACCCTCTCCAGCATTTATTGTTTCTAGATTTTTGATGATGGCCATTCTGACCGGTGTGAGATGATATCTCATTGTAGTTTTGATTTGCATTTCTCTAATGATTAGTGATGTTGAGCATTCTTTCATGTGTTTGTTGGCAGTCTGTATATCTTCTTTGGAGAAATGTCTATTTAGGTCTCCTGCCCATTTTTGGATTGGGTTGTTTGTTTTTTTGTTATTAAGCTGCATGAGCTGCTTATAAATTTTGGAGATTAATCCTTTGTCAGTTGCTTCATTTGCAAGTATTTTCTCCCATTCTGAGGGTTGTCTTTTGGCCTTGTTTATGGTTTCCTTTGCTGTGCAAAAACTTTGAAGTTTCATTAGGTCCCGTTTGTTTATTTTTGTTTTTATTTCCATTTTTCTAGGAGGTGGGTAAAAAAGGATCTTGCTGTGATTTATGTCATAGAGTGTTCTGCCTATGTTTTCCTCTAAGAGTTTGATAGTTTCTGGCCTTACATTTAGGTCTTTAATCCATTTTGAGCTTATTTTTGTGTATAGTGGTAGGGAGTGATATAATCTCATACTTTTACATGTAGCTGTCCAGTTTTCCCAGCACCACATATTGAAGAGGCTGTCCTTTCTCCACTGTACATTCCTGCCTCCTTTATCAAAGATAAGGTGACCATATGTGCATGGGTTTATCTCTGGGCTTTCTATCCTGTTCCATTGATCTCTCTTTCTGTTTTTGTGCCAGTACCATACTGTCTTGATTACTGAAGCTTTGTAGTATAGTCTGAAGTCAGGGAGCCTCACTCCTCCAGCTCCGTTTTTCATTCTCAAGATTGCTTTGGCTGTTCAGGGTCTTTTGTGTTTCCATACAAATTGTGAAATTTTTTGTTCTACTTCTGTGAAAAATGCCATTGGTAGTTTGATAGGGATTGCATTGGATCTGTAGATTGCTTTGGGTAGTAGAGTCATTTTCACAGTGTTGATTCTTCCAATCCAAGAACATGGTATATCTCTCCATCTATTTGTATCATCTTTAATTTCTTTCATCAGTGTCTTATACTTTTCTGCATACAGGTCTTTTGTCTCCTTAGGTAGGTTTATTCCTAGATACTTTATTCTTTTTGTTGCAATGGTAAATGGGAGTGTTTTCTTGATTTCCCTTTCAGACTTTTCATCATTAGTGTATAGGAATGCCAGGGGTTTCTGTGCATTAATTTTGTATCCTGCAACTTTACCAGATTCATTGATTAGCTCTAGTAGTTTTCTGGTAGCATCTTTAGGATTCTCTATGTATAGTATCATGTTATCTGCAAGCAGTGACAGCTTTACTTCTTCTTTTCCAATTTGGATTCCTTTTATTTCCTTTTCTTCTCTGCTGTGGCTAGAACTTTCAAAACTATGTTGGATAATAGTGGTGAGAATGGGCAACCTTGTCTTGTTCCTGATCTTAGTGGAAATGCTTTCATTTTTTCACCATTGAGGACGATGTGGACTGTGGGTTTGTCATATATGGCCTTTATTATGTTGAGGAAAGTTCCCTCTATGCCTACTTTCTGCAGGGTTTTTATCATAAATGGGTGTTGAATTTTGTCGAAAGCTTTCTCTGCATCTATTGAGATGATCGTATGGTTTTTCTCCTTCAATTTGTTAATATGGTGTGTCACGTTGATTGATTTGCGTATATTGAAGAATCCTTGCATTCCTGGAATAAACCCCACTTGATCATGGGATATGATCCGTTTAATGTGCTGTTGGATTCTGTTTGCTAGTATTTTGTTGAGGATTTTTGCATCTATGTTCATCAGTGATATTGGCCTGTAGTTTTCTTTCTTTTTGACATCTTTGTCTGGTTCTGGTATAAGGGTGACGGTGGCCTCCTAGAATGCATTTGGGAGTGTTCCTCCCTCTGCTATATTTTGGAAGAGTTTGAGAAGGATAGGTGTTAGCTCTTCTCTAAATGTTTGATAGAATTCACCTGTGAAGCCATCTGGTCCTGGGCTTTTGTTTGTTGGAAGATTTTTAATCACAGTTTCCATTTCAGTGCTTGTGATTGGTCTGTTCATATTTTCTATTTCTTCCTGATTCAGTCTTGGCAGGTTGTGCATTTCTAAGAATTTGTCCGTTTCTTCCAGATTGTCCATTTTATTGGCATAGAGTTGCTTGTAGTAATCTCTCATGATTTTTTTTATTTCTGCAGTGTCAGTTGTTACTTCTCCTTTTTCATTTCTAATTCTATTGATTTGAGTCTTCTCCCTTTTTTTCTTGTTGAGTCTGGCTAGTGGTTTATCTATTTTGTTTATCTTCTCAAAGAACCAGCTCTTAGTTTTATTGATCTTTGCTATCGTTTCCTTCATTTCTTTTTCATTTATTTCTGATCTGATTTTTATGATTTCTCTCCGTCTGCTAACTTTGGGGTTTTTTTGTTCTTCTTTCTCTAATTGCTTTAGGTGCAAGGGTAGGTTGTTTATTTGAGATGTTTCCTGTTTCTTAAGGTAGGGTTGTATTGCTATAAACTTCCCTCTTAGAACTGCTTTTGCTGCATCCCATAGGTTTTGGGTCGTCGTGTTTTCATTGTTTCTAGGTGTTTTTCATTTTGTCTTTGATTTCTTCAGTGATCTCTTGGTTATTAAGTAGTGTATTGTTTAGCCTCCATGTGTTTGTATTTTTTACAGAGCTTTTCCTGTAATTGATATCTAGTCTCATAGCGTTGTGGTCGGAAAAGATACTTGATACGATTTCAGTTTTCTTAAATTTACCAAGGCTTGATTTGTGACCCAAGATATGATCTATCCTGGACAGTGTTTCATGAGCACTAGAGAAAAATGTGTATTCTGTTGTTTTTGGATGGAATGTCCTATAAATATCAATGAAGTCCATTGTGTTTAATGTATGATTTAAAGCTTGTGTTTCCTTATTTATTTTCATTTTGGATGATCTGTCCATTGGTGAAAGTGAGGTGTTAAAGTCCCCTACTATGAATGTGTTACTGTTGATTTCCCCTTTTATGGCTGTTAGTATTTGCCTTATGTATTGAGGTGCTCCTATGTTGGGTGCATAAATATTTACAATTGTTATATCTTCTTCTTGGATCGATCCCTTGAGCATTTGGTAGTGTCCTTCTTTGTCTCTTCTAATGGTCTTTATTTTAAAGTCAATTTTGTCTGATATGAGAATTGCTACTCCAGCTTTCTTTTGGTTTCCATTTGCATGAAATATCTTTTTCCATCCCATTACTTTCAGTCTGTATGTGTCTCTAGGTCTGAAATGGGTCTCTTGTAGACAGCAAATATATGGGTATTGTTTTTGTATCCATTCAGCCAATCTGTGTCTTTTGGTGGGAGCATTTAGTCCATTTACATTTAAGGTAATTATCGATATGTATGTTTCTATTCCCATTTTCTTGATTTTTTTGGTTCATTATTGTAGGTCTTTTCCTTCTCTTGTGTTTCTTGCCTAGAAAAGTTCCTTTAGCAGTTGTTGTAGAGCTGGTTTGGTGGTGCTGAACTCTCTCAGCTCTTGCTTGTCTGTAAAGGTTTTAATTTCTCCATAAAATCTGAATGAGATCCTTGCTGGGTAGAGTAATCTTGGTTGCAGGTTTTTCTCCTTCATCACTTTAAATATGTCCTGCCAGTCCCTTCTGACTTACAGAGTTTCTGCTGAGAGATCAGCTGTTAACCTTATGGGGATTCCCTTGTGTGTTATTTGTTGTTTTTCCCTTGCTGCTTTTAATGTTTTCTTTGTATTTAATTTTTGACAGTTTGATTAATATGTGTCCTGGCGTATTTCTCCTTGGATTTATCCTGTATGGGACTCTCTGTGCTTCCTGGACTTGATTAACTATTTCCTTTCCCATATTAGGGAAGTTTTCAACTATAATCTCTTCAAATATTTTCTGAGTCCCTTTCTTTTTGTCTTCTTCTTCTGGAACCCCTATAATTCGAATGTTGGTGCGTTTAATGTTGTCCCAGAGGTCTCTGAGACTGTCCTCAGTTCTTTTCATTCATTTTTCTCTATTCTGCTCTGCAGTAGTTATTTCCACTATTTTATCTTCCAGGTCACTTATCCGTTCTTCTGCCTCAGTTATTCTGCTATTGATCCCATCTAGAGTATTTTTAATTTCATTTATTGTGTTGTTCATCTTTGTTTGTTTCATCTTTAGTTCTTCTAGTTCCTTGTTAAATGTTTCTTGCATTTTATCTATTCTATTTCCAAGATTTTGGATCATCTTTCCTATCATTATTCTGAATTCTGTTTCAGGTAGACTGCCTATTTCCTCTTCATTTGTTATGTCTGGTGGGTTTTTACCTTGCTCCTTCATCTGCTGTGTGTTTTTCTGTCCTCTCATTTTGCTTATCATACTGTGTTTGGGGTCTCTTTTTTGCAGGCTGCAGGTTCATAGTTCCCGTTGTTTTTGGTGTCTGTCCCCAGTGGCTAAGGTTGGTTCAGTGGGTTGTGTAGGCTTCCTGGTGGAGGGGACTAGTGCCTGTGTTCTGGGGGATGAGGCTGGATCTTGTCTTTCTGGTGGGCAGGTCCACGTCTGGTGGTGTGTTTTGGGGTGTCTGTGGACTTATTATGATTTTAGGCAGCCTCTCTGCTAATGGGTGGGGTTGTGTTCCTGTCTTGCTAGTTGTTTGGCATAGGATGTCCAGCACTGTTGCTTGCTGGTCGTTGAGTGAAGCTGGGTGCTGGTGTTGAGATGGAGATCCCTGGGAGATTTTTGCCATTTGATATTATGTGGAGGTGGGAGGTCTCTTGTGGACCAGTGTCCTGAAGTTGGCTCTCCCACCTCAGAGGCACAGCACTGACTCCTGGCTGCAGCACCAAGAGCCTTTCATCCACACGGCTCAGAACAAAAGGGAGAAAGACTAGAAAGAAAGAATTAGTAGAATTAGAAAGAAAGAAAGAAAGGAGGGAGGGAGGGAGGAAGGAAAGAAGGAAGGAAGGAGGGAAGGAAGGAAAAAAAGAAAGAAGATAAAGTAAAATAAAGTAAGATAAAATATAATAAAGTTATTAAAAGAAAAAAATAATTATTAAAAGAAAAAAAAAAAAGACGGATAGAACCCTAGGACAAATGGTGGAAGCAAAAGTATGCAGACAAAATCTCACACAGAAGCGTATACATACACACTCACAAAAAGAGGAAAAGGGGAAAAAATCATAAATCTTGCTCTCAAAGTCCACCTCCTCAATTTGGGATGATTTGTTGTCTAAAGGAGGGAAGGAAGGAAAGAAAGAACGAAGATAAAGTAAAATAAAATAAAGTTATTAAAATAAAAAGTAATTATTAAGAAAAAAACGGACGGATCGAACCCTTGGACAAATGGTGGAAGCAAAGCTATACAGACAAAATCTCACACAGAAGCACACACATACACACTCACAAAAAGAGGAAAAGGGGAAAAAATCATACATCTTGCTCTCAAAGTCCACCTCCTTAATTTGGGATGATTTGTTGTCTATTCATGTATTCCACAGATGCAGGGTACATCAAGTTGATTGTGGAGCTTTAATCCGCTGCTTCTGAGGCTGCTGGGAGAGATTTCCCTTTCTCTTCTTTGTTCTCACAGCTCCCAGGGGCTCAGCTTTGGATTTGGCCCCGCCTCTGCGTGTAGGTCGCTGGAGGGCGTCTGTTCTTCGCTCAGACAGGACGGGGTTAAAGGAGCTGCTGATTTGGGGGCTCTGGCTCACTCAGGCTGGGGGTAGGGAGGGGCACGGAGTGCGGGGTGAGCCTGTGGCGGCAGAGGGCGGCGTGACGTCGCACCAGCCTGAGGCGCGCCGTGTGTTCTCCCGGGGGGCTTGTCCCTGGATCACAGGACCCTGGCAGTGGCGGGCTGCACAGGCTACCCGGAAGGGGGGTGCAGATAGTGACCTGTGCTCGCACAGAGGCTTCTTGGTGGCGGCAGCAGCAGCCTTAGCGTCTCATGCCTGTCTCTGGGGTCCGCGCTTTTAGCCGCGGCTCGCGCCCATCTCTGGAGCTCCTTTAAGCAGCGTTCTTAATCCCCTTTCCTGGCGCACCAGGAAACAAAGAGGGAAGAAAAATTCTCTTGCCTCTTCGGCAGGTCCAGACTTTTCCCCGGACTCCCTCCCGGCCAGCCGTGGCGCACTAACCCCCTGCAGGCTGCGTTCACGCCACCAACCCCAGTCCTCTCCCTGCGCTCAGAGGGAAGCTGGATCCTCAGCGCCCAGCCCCGCCCGCTCTGGCGGGGGAGCAGACAAGCCTCTCGGGCTGGTGAGTGCCGGTCGGCACCAATCCTCTGTGCGGGAATCTCCCCGCTTTGCCCCCCGCACCCCTGTTGCTGTGCTCTCCTCCGTGGCTCCGAAGCTTCCCCCTCCCCCACCCACAGTCTCCACCCGTGAAGGGGCTTCCTAGTATGTGGAAACCTTTCCTCCTTCACAGCTCCCTCCCACTGGTGCAGGTCCCGTCCCTATCCTTTTGTCTCTGTTTATTCTTTTTTCTTTTTCCCTACCCAGGTACGTGGGGGGGGTTTCTTGCCTTTTGAGAGGTCTGAGGTCTTCTGCCAGCGTTCAGTAGGTGTTCTGTAGGAGTTGTTCCACGTGTAAATGTATTTCTGGTGTATCTTTGGGGAGGAAGGTGATCTCTGCATCTTACTCTTCCGCCATCTTCCTGGAAGCCTTTCATTACATTTTTAAAGCAACAATTTAACAGTAGTTCTTTCACTATAGCTTTAATTTCTGGCACCGACACATGTCTCTCTTAAGTCTTCCCAAACTTAAACCCCATTCACTAAAAAGTAAAAGTAATTACTAATACAATTTTGTTTGATTACTTTGCTCACATTTTAATCTAATGCTAAATAGGTAAATAACACACCTGTAATTTTTCAAATCAAGACTTTTTTATATTTTGATATCAATCTTTCTTTCTTAAGGTCGCTGATCTTAAGGTTGCTGTGCGTGTTGAGTTGTAACGGAGGAAGAACACGGGGACCAAGAGTTGGAGAAACTTCGTTCTAGCTCTGACCTGTGGTTACAGAACTCTCTGACCTTGGGTAAGTCATGGAACTTCTTTCAGCTCTAGTCTCCTTATCTGAAAAAAGGGAGTGCCCCTAAGGATACATTAAACTTTAAAATTATACATATTCATGCTACTGTATCCTATACCTTGTTACAGTGGGCCAAACATATCAAATTAGAATACTAGATGTCTTTGCATATATGCAAGGGAATCTTAATAACTGGAAAGTGAACCTTTATGTGAAACGAGATATTGGTTGAAGTGGTTTTTACCTTGATATCAAAGAATAATGACAATTTCAATGTAATGTTACATATAAAGAATCAAAAAAATCTATAACATAAGAGAGATCTGTGGTAATTTTCATTGAATTTCTGGTTTATTGATTTATATTGGGAATGCATTAAAATAGCTTCTAAGCAACAAAGTTTATATAGTAATCTTGTTAGGTAAGAAACTCATAAAATAATGAATGCCTTATTGTACCTTTTGTCTCTGTCGTTATTAGCAGGTGACATTTTAACATTAAAGGTAAAGTAACCCTCAGGTGCACGGCCCGTTATCCTCACTTGGATCTTTTGATAGTCTTAGTTGAATCAGCGAAGAAAATATGTTAATTTAGCTTCAAGGGTATAGGCTTGATAAAAAGGGAGAAAAGGAAGTAAAATTATAGTCTGTCTTGAAAGGCTAGACTAAAAGGACAGTCAAAGTTATTTAATTTTCGTAACTGTTTTCAGATGATTATCTTGGCAGCATTGGCATGTATTTTTTCCAGGAAGGCTTTATTCACTCCATAAATAATTATTTACTAGACACACACTAAGATATGACTCGACTGGGCTGTTAGAATAAAATGTATAAACGTGTGCTCGTCCGTATTGAACACCGCAGATTTATTTTGGCACTCTCATAAGGAGTCAGGGCTTCTAGCCTTCTATGAGAAACAAGGGGGCAGTGCTGGTCTGTGTAACTGGACTTGGCAGCACAGATCAGCTCTTGTCATAGCTCCAAGGAAAGAATATGCAGTCAGTGAGCGCTGCTCCCCAGACTGGTTTTGCCTCCTGGCAAGGGAGTACAGGGCTCTTGTCAGTTACAGTGAGAGCTTCAATATCAGACACTGAGAAAAGTAGGGCAGAATACCTCTCTGGCTTCTAACTAGCAGCACCACACACATTTAATAATGGCTACAAGTCTTGTCTGATTTGGTATGAAAAAAAGCTTGAGAGGGTGGCAACAATTTCAGAGCTGTTTCATTTACCCAACGTGCTGTAAGTTTGTAAAGAAAAAGGTAAGTTTCTACTCTCCTTAGCTCTCTCAACTTAACCTCTTCTGGTGGTTCACATGTGTGACACGGGGACTTACCCATTTACCTATGAAATATACAGGCAAGGCGCACCAGCATTTATTACATGCTGATTCTAGAATCTAGCCACATTAACATGCAATACAGATGAGCATTGCCACAGTGCTGTAATCTACTGGATGGTTTGCAAGCAGCAATTGACTTTGAAAGTATCTGCTTTCTGTTTTAATCTAATATCTAGACCCAGGCCAAATCTCATTCTTGTTCATTATATTTCCGTGTGGAAAGTGGGGTCAAAAATAGTATTTAGAAAGTGCCTTAAAATATTTAATATTTTAAAAAGTCTTGCTCTGGAAACAGCATCCTCTCCATCATTTAAATGGAATTCTTTGGAGGGAGAACACAAGTGTGGTCCTCAGACTGACCTAAAGTCTGGACATGCTGAGAGTTACTTCTGAAAACTGAGCTCTATTCATCAAGTTTTGCAATAAAAATAGAGCAAAGTGTGTTTTGGTGTGGGCTGTGTGAGTGTCGATTTGCACCTGTTATTAGGATCTGGTGAGCAGACAGGCCTGTAGCCAGAGTTTCCAAAAGAGTTGGTGAAGAGTGTGGAAGGAAAAGGACATGTAGCCTTCTTCCCAGGAAAATGGTCAAGATGAGCTTCTCATGGCTGGTGGAATCCTCTTTCTGTGCAGGTGGCATCTAGAACAGCTGTGCTTCTTCCAGAGGACCTTTGGAGTCTTGGGAAGGGCCTTACTAGTCTGAGAGTACATTGTACTGTCTTCTACTTTGAATATTCACCTTCAAACTGATAGAATTCCTTATTCTTGGCCAGGGTGGATCCAAGTTTTATGGGGCCCGAAGTTTATATAATATTGGGACCTCTTTTTTAAGAAAAATAATGTAAGATTATGGATATAAAAGTATCTAATTAGATAAATTATGGTAAATATATTTTAAAAGCTGATAAATACTACAAGCATCACAAATCTCAGAGAAATAACACCTTTACCACCTTTTCCCCCTATGTCTTTGGCTATACGTTCTCTGATCACCTCTTTGTGTGGCGATGATTTTAAAGTAGTTTCTATAGAGAGAATAGAAAGTTAATTTTTCCTGTAACATGGTTGATTGACTTTATTGTTGATAATTTAAAAAAAGTTTATTTTGGCTTTATGACTTGTTATTGATGAACCCATGTACATTTTTTTAAGGATTTTTTTTTTTCAAATTTGGGAAAACCTCTATCAAGTTCTTTCACATATGCAGCATAAGATTTAGAAGACCTTCCTGCAAATATACTGTTCTGGCTATGTCATTTCAAACTTTGTTTCTTATCCACTAGCTTCTGTCTGTGTATTTCTCAAACCTTGTTTCTCGCCTGTTTCTCACATATTCCAGCTCCAGGTTCGAGAGCATCACTTTGTGATGTGACCCCCGGCCCTGCCCTTTGTGTCACCTCAATGAGTGAGTCAGTATAGGGAGCAGAGGGAGGGTTCCTAAACACAATTTCTATACCAGAATTGTCAGTACCAATTAAACTATACCTGGAAGTGACTGCAAGCTGTATAGATACATATTCCACTAAATAAAAAAGAAATTTTATCCCCACATCAACCATCTGTTAGATTCCTGTGGCCATTCCAGTGTCATCTCATTTGAGGGGAATTGTGATAGGGAGGAGGTCAGAGTTAGTGACCTCAGAGTTGCTCTTAGATTTGGGGCAAGGAGTCTGATGGACCATGAAAATGGTTGTCCTCCCCAAGCCTGTGCTGAACCCCGCTCTTATCCCCTTTATCCCTTATAACCGTGATCCAGATACTTGGAACCCTGGAACTCCCTGCTCCACAGAGCCTCAAGCCTGCTTCTAAGGCATGAATTTCCCCCAGGGGCATCTTCTTTTTCAGCACTCCAGTTATATGAGTCCCAAGGCCTTGGTGGGGGAGGTGATGTTTTCAAGGCTGGAGGTAGGGAGAGTGTAGATGGAGCTCAAATGTGTGGGTTGGGGTGACGTGCAAGCTGAGGACCCTTGACCTGCTAGATAGAGTCTGGAGTAGACTTGGGGTTTGGCTGCAGGATGGGACCACCATTTGTATTCTTGCCCAGGCTGCACACATTTTAGGGCTTAGTCTTGTTGGAGAGGAAAGTAACAATGATCTGTTCAACTTGTGGTTAAAATAGATTGTTTTTGCATTTTATACAAAAACATGACCGTGTGAATGCAGTGCTTGCACCTCCCAGGGCCTTAGAAGGGGCCTGTGCAAGTATGGGGTCCTGAAGTTTAAGCTTCATTAACTCCTCAGTAAATCTCCTTTGTTCCTTAAGATTAATGAAACTGTACATCAAAACGTTGTACCTCTTGGCATCTTTCTGTCAATCACGTCAACATCCCATTGGAAAAAAAAAAACCACTCAAGGGCCTTATATATTAATCTTGAAAAATTATTAATACTAATTATTGTTATAGTTCACTTATCCCAAGTGCTCTTATCTAGTAAAATTAACCACATTGTAAAAAATCAAGAAACCAAAATCAAAGAGAAAAAAAATTTCTAGTTAAACATGAATTCATTCAGGCTCTTATGTTTTAATTACTGTAGAGTCCTCCAGCCATTAACTTAGTGACTACATATGTCTTTTTTCTCAAGATTTTAACACTATTATCCATTTATGTTTCATAGTATATTAGAAATAACATATTGGAAAGGAATAGGCTCAAAATATTGGTAGTAGCCACTCAGAAAGTGGAAACAAATGACAGTTAAATACTCACTGGAAAGAAAATTATTCATTCAACAAATATTTGCTGAGTACTCTGCACTAGAAATTGTTCTTGGTACTAGGTATACAGCTGTGAACAAAACACACAAATCCTTGCCATCATAATGCTTACGTCTCAAGTAGTAGGTTAATGGCTTACAGTGTCAACTTCTGTAATAGATTAAGTGAGGTGAAACCTACTGGATTTAGCAACATGAAGTTTACTGATAACTTTGGTATGAGTGCTGTTCAAAGGAGCAAAGGTCTGAGTA
This sequence comes from Delphinapterus leucas, assembly GCF_059928025.1. Taxonomy (NCBI): domain Eukaryota; kingdom Metazoa; phylum Chordata; class Mammalia; order Artiodactyla; family Monodontidae; genus Delphinapterus; species Delphinapterus leucas. The sequence goes on along the minus strand of NC_143137.1, from coordinate 63,562,970 downwards.
TAGTGCATTTAAGAGAAAATGGGAATTATAAACAGTATTTATGGAGAACTCTTCAAAGAGTTTGGTATAGAGGGATGGACAATAATGGGGCAGGAGCTGGAGGGGGAAGTAGGGCCGCTTACTTTATTAATGGAAGAAATGTTATTACATTTTATGCTAATGGGGAACATCCAGGAAAAAGAGAACACTTAATGATTAGGCAGAGAGTGGAGAATTGCTTGAATGGTGTTTTTAATTTTAAGAGGTGATGGGATCTAACAGATAAGTACAGGCTTTGTCCTTAAGAGGAGCATTGATAGCTCATCAATGGGAGCTGGAAGGAAAGCATAGGAATGAGTCAGATGCAATTGGTTGGGCTAGTGTGATGGCAGGAACTTTTGAAAGCTTTTCTTCCCCTGTGGAAATATAGTTACAAAGCAAAGTCATCACCTGAAGAGGGAGAATGAAAAGAAGATACTGGAAGTTTTAGAAAAGATGAGATGAAATGAAATAGTTATTTATTAAAATGGGGGAATGAATGAACAGGGGAGATTTAGTAGTGTTGTTGGGCTGAATAGTATTCAAAGCTTGCTTAGGGTTAGTGATTTTGAATTTAATGTAAGTCCAACCTTGGGGAGTGAGTGGGTGTGTGTGTGTGTGTGTGTTTCCTGAAATTTTCAGCTGCCAGGACAAGTATGAAATGGGTAAAGAGCTGAATTTCACCATGGTTAGAGCAAGCACAAGAAAGAAAATGAAAGGAACAAGGGAGTTGAAGGTGTGTACAAGCTAATGCTAATACGTGACAGGATTCAACGTGTGCAAGGAAGACATGAAGGTCAGAAGAGCAACAAAAACTTATGGGATCAATTGTATATTAGTCTGTGGTCAAAAAATTGTAGGAGTTGTACATATGCCAAGAAGGATAGAGCTGGAATTATAGGAGGTTATTGTTATTGGAGTGCCTAAAATGAGAGTAGAATAAGGCTCTAGCTTTCGGTAGTGACACGATCAAGGGCTCTGCTGAGAAACAGTGAAGAGGTTTTTCTTATGTATAAAGAAGGAGCTCAAGGAACTAAGAGTGCTGGGTGTGAAAAGCATCACATATGTGATTACTGATATCTCCAAGAATTATGATAGCAGTTATATTGAAGAGAGTTGACAGTAAGACAGGAACTAAAACTTCAAGGAATGAGATGGACTGACATGGGGGGTTGGTAGATGAATTCTGGAGGCAGTTACTGAGTGCTGCAGACTGAAGACATGGGATTCAGACCTGGGGAAAGGGGAAGAAAGACGATTTTAAAATATTGGCACTATCTAGCATAGCTTATTAAGTATTATTTGATTATCCCGAATGATTAAGAGACACTATCATAACTTTTAGCATATATTATTTTAGAAGAAAGAAATATCAGATATGTTTTAGAAAGATTTTATTCAGTAACTATATTTGTATATGCATTTTTACTATTTGGTGCTTAAAAGTATAATCAATGTAAGCTAAAATATAATTATGCTGATACATTGAAAAAATAATCTACATTTACCTTTAAAGTTGCTTTACATTAGAAACTAGTCAGTCAATGGATAGAAAAGTTATTTAACAAAATTCAACAACTATTTATGATAAAACTCTTATTAAAGTAGAATTGAAGAAATCTACTTTGTAAAAGATGTCTAACAAAAACTCACAGGGGTTATACTTAATAATACAATTTTAGAAATAATTTCTTCAAAGAAGTAATTTTAAGTGCCTGCTATTATTATTTTTGTTCAATATTGTATTTGAAGTTCCAGCCAGCACAGTAAGAAAAATAAAAGAAATAAAATGTACAAGAATTGGAAAGGAAGAAACAAAAGCTCTCTTTATTTGAAGATAATAAAACCATCTACCTTGAAAATTCAAAAGAATTTACATAAAAACTATTAGAACTAATAAGGGAGAGCAACAAATTCCTGTAAATCAACTTACTACACAAAAGTATTTGCATCCTGTATAACAGCTTAAATCAATTGGGAAATAATATACAGAAAAGATAACTTCAAGGTAGGGAAACATTTTGTGAGTCACCAAAACTATAAACCAGAAGGTGATAAATTTGGCTATATTAAAGCAACAACAGCATTGAGGACAGCACTTCTGAATTACAGACACCAAAGGAAAGGAAAAAAAGAAGTCAGAGGCTTAGAGATGTTATTTGAAATACATGTTATTTACAAATTATTAGAAACCTGAAAATACAAAGAGGTTTGGCAAATCTTATGAAAAAGGAAGCACTCAATGGAAAAAATTGGAAATTCATGGAGATGAAACCCAAGTAGTCAATAAACATGTGAAAATAGTCAGTGTCAATGGTAGTCAAGGTATTACAAAATTAAACCCTGTGTTAAGCAAAATAATGGCCCCCAAAGATGTCCCCAGAAACTGTGAATATATTAGTTTACAATACAAAGAGGAATTAAGGTTGAAGATGCAATTAAGTTTGCTAATCAACTGATGTTGAGATGGGGAGATTATCCTGGTTTACTGGGATGGGCCCTAGGTAATCACAAGGATCCTTATAAGTGGAAGAGGATGGCAGAAGAGTCAGAGTCAGAGAGAAATCTGAACATGTCACATTTCTGGCTTTGAAGATGGAGGAAGTGACCACAAGTCAAGGAATGAGGCAGCCCGTAGAAGCTAGAAAAAGCAAAGAAACAGATTCTACTGCAGAACCCCTTGAAGGAATGCAGCCCTGCTTACCCCTTGATTTGAGACCCATACGTCTGATGTCCAGAACTGGAAGATAATAAACTTGTGTTGTTATTAAGCCACTACATTTATGATAATGTGTTACAGCAGTAATAGAAAATGAATACAAGCCCTGGTGAAATGCATTACATTCCACCAAGATGGCAAACATTTAAAAGTCTGACAATATCATGTGTTATGAATGTGGAAAATGGGAAGTGTCATACAATGTTGGTGATAGGTGATAAATTAGTACATCTTCTTTGGGGAGCAATTTTACAATGTCTAATATATTTATACTCTTAGGATCAGCTATTTTATTTCTAGGTCTAGTTTAGAGAAATTATGACACATATGGACAAAAAAAAACAAATACAAGAACTGCTTAAGAGAACTGCTGTCTTAAGAGAACTGCTGTCTTTGTTTTATTTTCAAAATCTCTCCAGTGAAAATTTAGAATCAACATATATTTCCATCAATCAGGTAATGGATAAATAATGTGTATTGAATGGATGGAATAGCATATAGCAGGTGAATGGACTAGAGTTATTTATATTAGCATGTCTAATTTGCGAAAATATATATTTAAGCAAAAAAACAAGTTTCAGAAAGGGTATATGTATATATTATAAGATCATTTATATAAATTTTTAAAACATGTAAAACAATTCTTTCTATTGTTTTTGATACATAATTGTGTGGTACAGCTATTAAAAGTATCAGTAGAAATCTAAATGCCAAAATCAAAAATTTGATGACATCTGAGTGTGGGAATTAGAGAATTTCAACTCTACAATGAGTGTATGAATTTTTCTCATCTTATTCGCCATGCTTTTTAATATGCCTAAAATATTCCATAATTAAAAAACAAAAATATACCTAATTATTTAAATTATTTTCTGGTGGTCAATACCTTCTATCATATATATATATGTGTGTGTATATATATACATATATACGTATAATTTTAGTTTATGGAAAACCAACAGGCTATACATGAGATGACAGCCTTAGCTACAATTAACAGAAATCATAATAATTACCTTTGTTGAATTCACAAATACTTCCTATTATAAGTTGAGGGTTGGAAAAAGAGACAGTCCTTACTAAAGTAGCAATCATTTTCTTTCTATTGAACTTCAGATGAGGCAGACTGTAAATAAATAAATTCAAAGTGTTATGAGATATTATTGGTGTAGTATAATTTTTACCCTACCTTGTGCGTATATGAATTGCTATATTTGAATTTTTTTAAAAATCAAATGATATCTGCCCAAGACCCACGCATCAGGTTGGAAAGCAATTCAATTTCTGCCTTATTTTGTAACATCTATTCTTTCAAGAGTCATTCCAGAGCACTTGAGATGGGCCCCTGCTTTCCTCCCACATTAATGACGTCTAGGTGCTCATTGTCCAGGCCCAGTGGTCTGGCTTTACTGCTTCCATATCAAGTGTGGGCATGAGGGGCTTGGTCCAGGCTGGGAGCTGAGGACCTGGTGTCTGGCTTCCTCGATTTAACATGCATGGTTTTCTTCCTTACATCCTATAAATTCCCAGGGGGATGTCAAGGGAACAAGGTAGTGCTTTTCACCATTGGAAGGACCCATCAAAATATCTCCCTTTGGTCCTGGGGAATAATGCTTTTCTCTGGGTCTTTTGCTTTTACCTCAACCTACTAGTTCCCCACAGCCCCTCCACTGCAGTTCAGTAAATCTCTAAAAACAGTTATTGGACTTTCATTTTTGGGGCTGTGGTATGCTGACATCAGTCAAGTTCATGTGTTGTTTTTTTTTTAAACCACATGGAGAGAAAAACAATGCATAATTTATTTGGCAGGACGTTTGGTCCAGTCCTTAAAGAAAAGTGTGGTGAATTATACTTTTCAGAAGTTTAATCTTTCTGAATTTTGCCTACATCCATACAGATTTGTCTAAGCAATTTTAACATTGTACATGCAACTAAATATGTCAAACCTAGTGACAGAGAGCTTTTCTGGTCCCATCGAGAGCACCCCTAACATGATTGAGGTATGAAAAATCAGCAGTCTTGCTTTGGATTCATCTCAAAGAGAAGGAGGACTGAGCTCACTAATCATGCAGGGGTCATTTCCACTGTCTAAAGACTCTTCTGGTGTCCCGAGAATTACAAGGATCATCTAAATAATGTTGGACTAGTCAAACGACAGCTCACATTGTTGAATCTTACCTAGTTCCCTGGAATCTCTAGCATGCCTGTGTCTTTATGATTGGAGTGGAGTTGAGTAAACCAATGTGCCTGCCTCAGTGGCAGCTTTACAGAATCTGCTGGGTGCTTGGGCTAAAATCTCAGGCTTCATCTTGAGTTGCTAAAACAATTGAGGGGCATACATTTCCTTAAATGGTTACATATCCTCAGTATTTGCATCCTAATGACTCTATCACTTTGATAAGAAAAATGCACTAGGACACCAAGAGCAAATTAATAAATGCCTTAAAATTAGACAAGTGGCCATTTCATGTAATAGTGACATTCATGTTATTTGAAGAAATTACACGGAACGGTAGCAGCTGTTTTCCACTCCCACTACTGACAGATCAGGATACAGAAGCCTTAAACTGCATTGGGAAGGATTTAGGTCAGTGTGAGAAAATCAGCATGCATTTAAAAACTCTTTTTGTATGTTTAAAATACGTTGTAATGCTTTAAGAAACAGCTCTTCCTTTTGAAATTCTGCTAGAAAGCTTCCATGGAGAGCTGCAGCTGTCTGGGTGCCTTCAATGGAGATGATTCAGCTGGGAGGAATGCCATCATAAGGGGAACAAAAGTTCAGAGCAGGGTGGGTATATGGTAAAGGAGAAATTTTTAGAACCAAGATTTATATTCTAGAACAGTAGTCTCAAAAATGGGGTGCCTTTCCCAAGGATTGGACAGGAGCTTCCACTGGTATTCAGCAATAAGAGATTAAAACTACCACCTACTGTTTTTTTCTTAATTTGTGTTTCACATTATATTATTATTATATTGATATTTTGGTATTATACTTTGTGTTTTACATTATACATAATAGATTAGTTCATTAGAACATGAATATAACTTACAAAAAAAGCCACTGTATATGTCTACAGTGCTGACAAATTTTTATTTATGATTTTATTGATAAGGGTACAGCTCAGAAATAATTCAGAGTCTCCTCTAAATCTGTTAAGCCAGATCTGACGTGGGAGCAGAAAGGGCAATGCCACCTTGATGATGACAAATAGCTTCTAAGGCCAAGGCTGCAGCTGGCTTATGCAGGGCCCTGGTGAGAGTTTGAAAAAAGGCACCTTTCTAAGTGGACGTAGCCTTGCGGTGTCCCTGGCCTGGCAATCCATGTAGGGACTGAATGTCAGCCCATTCCCACACATCCTAACATGGTAGCCTGTCTAAGGCAGACTGAGGACACCAGGGAGGGAGGAGGTGAGAGACCATTGTATTTTTTCTGCTTCCCTTCCCCAGATGAAAATCAGTACTTAAAACATATAAAGCTAAATCTTTAGGCGATGAGATGGTTAGCTTTGATACAAACTTGGGTACCAGGAGGAGAAAGAAGACTTGTTTCTTATTTTATTTCTTAAACGTGGCACTTTTTATTCCCTCCTCATATCCATTCTCTTCTTCTTCCTGAATATTTGCAGCAAAGTATAGACATAGGATTTGATTTTGGCCAGTGAGCAGTAGTTTTAGGAGTAAATTCAAGGAAGTTTTTAAAGGGAGAGGCTGAACTTTTCTTTATTCCTTTCTCCTTTCATACTGCTTCCTGGAATATAGATGGGATGTCTAGAACTCTGGCAGCAATACTGAATCTCGAAGAAGGATATGTCTAAGGATGGCAAATTAGTAGTATGGAAGGAGTGCATGTCTCTGAGAACTTCATGCAGCATCTACACTAATGCTAGACTTTTTGCAGATTTTCTTTACTTGAGAGAAATAAATTTCTACTATTACTAGGAGATTTTCTCCTATTTCAGCTGAACTTAATCTTACCTCAGTATGTGAAATTCCTTCCTAATTCCATGATCCTAAGTATACTTGACTATACCCATTCCTGTGAACCTAAATGTGATAATGGAGCAAATAATCAATGAATATTCTGATAATTTCTAGCTATTTACATCATCATTGCAAACGATTTAGCTGAATTATATAATAGAGTTTTCAATAGCTTTGGGTCATATAGACCCAGAATCAAATTTCAACTTTACCACCTACTAGATGTACAGACTCGTGAGACAGAGATCTCTCATGCATGTTCTTTCCTCTGTGTCCTATAAAACCAGCTTATAGGATTGCTGTGTTTACTAAATGAGATGATTTGTATAAAGTGCCTGCCATTCAAAAGTGCTCTATACATGTTAAGTACTCTCCGAAATTCATTTTCTAGTAACCTGTTTCTTTATTTTATATCATTACTGCTTGGCACATTGTCTTTCATGGAGTACACACCAAATAAATGATTCTTTAATAAAAATAAGGTAAAGATTCTCAAGGACTTTATAAGCCATATATCTTATTCTCTTCATTTGAATTCACTTTAAGTTTTGTGAAATGTTTTCCTAATGTTCAGAAAGATTCATGGGCCACTTGAGTGTTCACTTTACAACCAGGGAGTTTAGTTTGGAATTGGGTAGAACCTGGCTCTTTATTCCCTAGTATGTAAAAAAATATATATATAGAATTACTCAATGCACAAAATTGTGTTGGATATTAAAATGAGCATTCTACTCGGAAACATACTGCATTGGACACTTTTTTAGAAAATTAGGCAATTTTATTCTCTCCAAATACATACTACTATCTCTATGCGTTTGCATTTTTATCTCTCTCAGCAAGAAAATCATGGAGTTGGGAAGAGTTTATAGAGATCCTGTGGCACAGTGGCACATCCCTGTGTTGATGTAGGAGTTTGCCCAAACCAACCTGAAGACATAGCAAAGGGAATTTTCCCTGTTTAATGACCTGCATGATGTATCATAATTCTTTCATGTACAAGTGGTTTTATTAATTGTGCTCTTTCTGTTCTTTTCTCAGTAGTGTCTAGTAAAACAATCTGGTCTCATCAAAAATGTTCTATGCTCTTTCCTTCATATCCTGTGGCTCAGAGATCATGTTTCAGATGTTAGAGAGGGAGGGTTAGAAAGAATAAAAGCGTGGCAAAGGTTAAAGGGAAGTGAAAAACTTTCTTCTTCACTTCCATAAACTCTCTCTGAGAAATACTAGACCTCTTCACCCAGTAGATAGATAGCATTTGAGTTACAACTGCTTTAATCCATCTTTAATCTAAAGGAAAAGTAAACTTACTGAAAGAGTGACATAATATTGGAGACTGTGAGAATCCATTACCACCAAAATGACAAATCTCTCTGTGTGTGTCCTCTTGTATCCCACTAATATGTACTGCAAAGAAGGAAACTCCAAAGCACTGTGCTATATGATATATGTTGACATTATGAGGATATTTGCAGAGTCTTTAAGAAATAAAAAATTGAGAAAATCAGGGAGAAATAAGTGTTCTCAAGGCTTAGGAATGAATTAAGAAAGGGGTGCATTTTTCAACATTCAAGAGCCAACTTTTAAGTTGAGCATCTGACTGAGTAGGATCTAGTGAAATGCTACTGAAAGCGTCCCACAGGCTTTTTGATAGCTTCTATGCTGACACACACATCCAAGTGTATTTAAGTGAAATCCAGGTATTGTTTCTATTTTAAGTGAAATTAGTTGAGCCTTCAACGGCTTTACGGTGTTTCAGACAGGCATTTGTCAGGACTTTATCAACAAATAGTGCCCTCAGGGGAGATTTAAAGAGCAGGCTGTCATGGAAAGTGAGGACAAGAGACCTGGGCAGCAGACCCAGGTGAAACGTGCATGGGAAGATGCCTGTCTGAGGATGTGCACTCAGTCAGCACGTGCGCTGTTCTGCCAATCCCTGCATCTTTTTTAAAAAAAATTATTTATTTTTGGCCACATTGGGTTTTCATTGCTGCGCGCGGGCTTTCTCTAGTTGCGGCGAGCAGTGGCTACTCTTTGTTGAGGTGCACAGGCTTCTCATTGTGGTGGCTTCTCTTGTTGCAGAGCACGGGCTCTAGGCGCACAGGCTTCAGTAGTTGTGGCATGAGGGCTCAGTAGTTGTGGCTCACAGGCTCTAGAGCATAGGCTCAGTAGTTGTGGCGCACGGGCTTAGTTGCTTCACAGCATGTGAGATCTTCCCAGACCAGGGCTTGAACCTGTGTCCCCTACATTGGCAGGCAGATTCTTAACCACTGTGCCACCAGGGAAGTCCCAATCCCTGCATCTTCTCGCTGTCAATGGTGAAGAAATCCCTGAGTATCAAAGGGCCTGAGTGAGAGTACAAAGGTTGCCCCTGAGAACAAGTTTTGTGGGCCATTTGTTCACACTGACAGATTTATTTACTTTGTCTACACATGTGCTATAAGGAGGTCCTGGGAGAAATTTCTTCCCAAATGTACTTTGACATGTACTAGTGTCCATGGTATTAGGAAATGGTGCTGTTTTTTTGGAGTGATTGGGATTGTAAGTGCAAACATGCACTCTATCTACATTACCTCATGGGTGAAGCATTTCTCTTATAAAAACTTGGGATCTCCTAGTTCACTTTAAATTCAAATTTTAAATGTTTGAAATACTGGAAGAAAGCTAAATAGTGGATGCATTTGTAAAGCTGTTTCTTTAAAACTCCCCTATTGCTTCAATTTTTTCACCATGGGGGCAAGAAATAGCTTTAATTTCCTTTTCTTTTTTCTTTAATTTTTAAAAAAATGTTTAAGTTAGGAACTTTGATGCCTCATTTTTCTCTGGTGCATTTTTGTGTTCAAGGAACTGTGCACTAGAGCAGGCAGCATGCAAAAATTAAAGTGAACTGAAGAGAAAGATGTCTTTAGCTTTAAACATTTAATATTTACATTTGTTTTTCTGTCAAATTCTTTACAGTAGAATTAAAGGAGCTTATTTTTGATAGTTCATAAAATCAGCAAAAATCTAATCAGTCTTTTTTTTTTTTTTTTGCGGTACGCGGGCGTCTCACTGTTGTGGCCTCTCCCGTTGCAGAGCACAGGCTCCGGACGAGCAGGCTCAGCGGCCATGTCTCACGGGCCCAGCCGCTCCGCGGCATGTGGGATCTTCCCGGACCGGGGCACGAACCTGTGTCCCCTGCATCAGCAGGCGGACTCTCAACCACTGCGCCACCAGGGAAGCCCTCTAATCAGTTTTGACATTTGTATTTTTCAGATTCTCAAGGAATATATTTTTCTTCTCAAAGCATTTTAGATTTGTTTAGTTACGAAGGCTTTCTCTCTCTTAGGTGGCTTAGCATGTAAGGAATGATTTCGACCCTACAAGGTAATCACCAAAAGTGTTTCTAGTAAGATTTAGTTAAATAATTTTCTTTAAAACCACTAATAGGATATACATATGTATTTTTAACTGACCTATCTGTGGTAAATAATAGCAATTTAATATGGATTTCTGAATGTTACATGATATAAAAGACTAAAAGTTTATATTTTTCCATATTTTAATGTACTAGTACTAGAAGATTTTTGATGTGCAACTTTTGAAAGTTGTTGGAAAATTTAAAAGCTATTAGGGCTTCATAATTATTATTTGTGTGTGTGTGTGAGCGTGCGCTTGTCTGCATGCCTGAGTGTGTATGTGTGTATCTTTCCTCCACCAAATCATAAGCTTCTTGATGTAGGGACAATGTCTTTTATCTCTGTGTGCCCACTTCATTTTTATCCTCAGGTACTAGTACCTTCCCTGCCACATTGAAGGTGCTCAATAAACATTTGTTTAACGAGTGAATGAATAAACAAACAAACAAATAAATAAAGCAAAAATAAAAATATAACCCTAAGAGAGAAGAAACATTTATAAATATTATCATGAAAGGGTGATTGCTTCTTTTGCTGTATAATTTTTTAAACATCTCTGTAGAAATAAATAATTTTCAGCATCATATTGTAATAGATTGCATTATAGAGCCTATAAACTAAAGTACTGAGCATTTCAAAAGGCAAGGAAAAGACTTCCACTGGAACTCATTCCAGTGGTGTTCAGTGGTTAGAATAGCATTCTGAAACCTTCAAGCTAATTATATCTTAAAGATCGTTGTGGTTAAATATTTCTCCAAATATATGACACTAGTTTAACATAGGTGTAGTCTCAGTCATGCTAAGTTAAGTATCAGAACTATTTTTCATGTGTGTACTCCAGGCAAGTATCATTCATTCCTCAAATTATCCCCCATGTACTCCGTCAGGATGCATTTACTGGCTTTATCTCCAATATTTTGGAACTGATTACTATTTACCATCTCCGTCTCAACAACTTTATTCTTAGTCACCAGCAGTTCTGTTGTCTAACTGGTTTCCTTGATCACCCTCTTTCCCCTTATTCTCCCCTTAGCAGCAACAGTGATCTTTTTAAGCTTAAATCACATCATACTGATTCCCTGGTTCAGATGCTCTGGTGGCTTCATTGCGATTAGGATACAGTTCACACTGTCTCACCCCTCTCCACCCTTTTTCCATGCCTCTGCAGCATGTGGTCTTCCTCCTCCTGCGATCTCATCTCCTGTGTGCTACCCTTTCCACTATGCCACAACCACAGTGACTGTATTCTGAGCCTCCTCCCATTGGAGAGTCTTTGCATTTGCTGTTTTCCCTGCTGCAGAGGCTCCTTCCTCACATTTTCCAAAGCCACCTCCTCAAAAGTATGTCTTTGCCTAACAGTCATTGTCTCGACGCTTCCATTTCTAATTACCCTAGCTAAGTTCGTCTTGCATCCATGTCACTCCAATCACATTTCCCTATTTTGTTTTCTTCATGGTATTTCCTACTATCTGGAGTTAAGTGACAGATTTGCCATTTGTTTTCTTATTTGGCTACTGTTGGTTAGAATGTAAGCTTATTAGTGACCTGGACATCCTTGATTTCTTTTCTTTTTTCTGCTGTAGTTCCAGGGCTTAAAACTGTGCCTAGAGAATCTCCTCTGTGAAGAAAATCTACATTTGAGACATTGACCTTTTGAGGTTTATGTCCTAAAGTCAGTCTCACATACCTTGTTGTTTAGTCATCAATGGGAAAAGACATGATTATTTAAAGATCTGAGCTCCTATCCATACTTGTTCATCACTTTTTTTTTTTTTTTATGGTACGTGGGCCTCTCACTGTTGTGGCCTCTCCCGTTGCAGAGCACAGGCTCCGGACGCGCAGGCTCAGCGGCCATGGCTCACGGGCCAAGCCGCTCCACGGCATGTGGGATCTTCCCGGACCGGGGCACGAACCCGTGTCCCCTGTATCGGCAGGCAGACTCTTAACCACTGCGCCACCAGGAAAGCCCTGTTCATCACTTTTTCATGTAAGATGACCACACACGTCAGAGAAATAACTAGGGAACTGAGGCAAAACTGAGGATCAAAGAGTTAAGTAACTGGTTTGAGGTCTTAAGTCAAGGTGGTAGGCCTGTTTTAGAAGCCTGGGGAAGCTGTATTCTAGGAGTTCCATTAGTCTCTCTCTGTCTCTACACTGTGACTGGTAGCAGAAGTAAAGTTCCACAATCTCCCGGAGCACGTTGAAGCTCTGATTCCAACATGGTACACTATGGGGAATAGAACTGATCATGTAGATAAGAGAAGAGCAGTGTTTTTCCAAGGTTCTGGTTATGGACAGTTTGGGACACACTGTTTACCTGGTGCTGGAATCCTTCAGGTCAACTTCCCGGGTGGCACAGGCATTACTGAGGGAAATGACTGTGTATGTCTATAAGCAGTGGTGCCCAGGCTTATGAAAGAGGGGGCAGGCATGGGATGAAAGGCAGGTTGTTTGAGAATAACCACGAGGGGGAGAGACTTCTTCATCCCTGCACCTGAAAAAATTATGCAAACAAATAGCAACAATGTTTAGAGAGGGCTATTAGCTATATGAAGTATATATATACTGTTTCTGCCTCCCCCGTTTACTTCTGGATCCATGAGGGCAACTTATGGGAAATATTACCATATTCTGGTTGCTTGTACGTATATTCCATTCTGCAGGATAGAACTCTATACTTAAAAGATGTTATCTTTCAGCTCATATGATAGCCAGCTCCTCCATAGACTGTTTCACCATTTATAAAGCTGTCACTTCTGGGTGATGGACTACATGGTAAGACCAGTAATCTAGGCTTCAATCTATTGCCTTACGTCCTTTGCACTGAAGTGAGTTCCTTGGTGAGAGGTAGTAGTGAGTATGAGAGGTTTATCTGTTATAAACTGAATGTTTGTGTCCACCCCCATATTCATATGTTGCTCACTCCCAATGTGATGGTATTTGGAGATGGAACCTTTGGGAGGTATTAGGTTTAGATTAAGACAGGAGGGTAGGACCCTCATGATGGGATTCATGCCCTTATATGAGGAAGAAGACAGGGAGATGTCTCTCTCCACATGCACACAAAGAAGTTGTGTAACCACACAGTGAGATGGTGGTTGTCTGCAAGCAAGGAAGTAGGCCGTCACCAAGAACCAAATCTGTTGGTACCTTCATCTTGGAAGTTCAGTGTCCAGAACTGTGAGAAATAAATGTTGTTTAAGCCACATTTTGTTATAGCAGAACTAAGACACTGTCCATATTTCCTTTTCTCAAAATTGTCATCAGCAGTGCTCCAATATTGTTCCTTTAATGCCCTTGACTAGCTGGTTGGACAATTAGCCCCTGATATCGATGCAAATCCTTACTTATGGCTGTATCTTCTTATAAGCACAGTAAGATATACTGCTGGATAGTCTGCCCTCTAGGAAGATTGTCTTGTTCACTTAGTGCCACATCTGAGAGAGTCTGTGTTGGCCCCCATAATTCAGCTTTAAGTTACTGCCAGACTATCATGTGGAATCATTTGCTAACCGACTTTAAATTGTTTTATGTCCACTCAGCTCCTGATTGTAAACTCTGAGTCCACAGGGGCTTGTTGGAGGAACAACAGTAGAGTGGCTGGGACAGGGACCCTGAGTGTACTCAAGGAACCCAGGAACTCCATTTTGATTCCCATGTTAGGACTTTCCAGGGGCAACATAAAGCACTCTGATCTGCCACTGACCCTCAGATGCCCACTGGATCTGCTGAGTTGTGAGGGTTACATGTCCTATCCTTGGATCAACTGGAAAGGCTTTTCTTTCTTTGATATCCAGTTAAGACTTTTGGGTCGGAACAAGAGGCCCAAATGTAGTGTATGCATCAAACATAATGCTTGCTTGTTAAGAAAAGGGGATGCAAGATTTATCATCCTGTAGTCACTCCTTTTACAATGAATATTCTTGAAGTCCACTAATTTTAACACTATATATCTTGATGTTAATCATTGTGTATCAACTTTTTCCTGGGTGGTTTTAATATGAAGATTTAAAACTTTTTCCAGGAACATATACTTCTATAATACACTTGAATGTTTATTTGTTTCTCTTTTACTTATTCTGGTTTCTTATTAATGGAATGCTAATGATAAAGTTGAAATCTTTAATATCTATCATCTTCTTCCCAATCATGTTTATTTCATTCCACAGTACATTTATTACCATATATTTTGTTTTGTGTGATATTTTTAAAAACTCCTCTTTTCTGTCCTTAACTGTTTCCATTTCTGTTTATTTTTTTCATTGCTTCTACTAATATGATAGATTTTTCTACATCATTTGTTTCTGCGCACACTCTTAGTCATGTTTTAAGACATTCAAAACTCATGTTGAGTGCTTCCTTCCTTTTGCAAGCCTTCTCCAACCCCTTCCTCACTCACCATAAGACTGGGTTAGGTGGTTCTTATGTTTTTTTCTGATAAATTCTATCATTGCCCAGTATTATTATTTGTTTCTGTTTGACTTCTGCACTAGGTGCTACTTGAAGGCAAGAACCATCTCTTATGCATCTTTATTTCCACACTATGTGATTCTAAGTGTTAGAGAATACTAGTTGGAAGGAGAAAAATACATCAGTATAAATGACTTGGAGCTGTGCTTTCCAAAATGACAGAGCCACAGCAAATCTAATGAATCAGTAACCCTACATAGACTACCTCCTGACAATGGCTAAAGTTAAGGGAGTTGTTAGATTTATTGAGAGTGTGACAAGGTTACTAATTATTGTTTTTTAAATATGAAGGTTTTACTGAGACTTGTTCTGAACAGTGGAATATTACAGTTGAAAAGGAACTTAAATATCATTGAGTCTAATCTTTCTTCCTGTAATGCTCTTGATGTTGAATGAAGGGAAAACAGTCCTCAAAAGCTAAGAGGCTTGAAAAGATTACTCAGCTTATAAGTGGTTAAGTCATTTTTAAGAGCCAGGTCTATCATGATTATTTCACACCATTCACTACTCTGCCTCTCTGGACAATTCCATTCCTTTCCGTAGCCTTCAACTATAGCAAGGCAACTCCAGTGTTTTCACAATTCTTCCAGTTGCTACTTATTTTATCGAAAAAGCCAAAGTGGTTTTATCAAAACCACCAGTAATTAAAATGGAGTGGCATAGAGATAAGTAGTGAGCTTTTCATATTTTATGCCTTAAGAAAGAATCTGGTACCTAACAGAGCACCTACCTAGCACATACAGTATTTGCTTAAAAATAGTTACTGGATAAATAATTGTATAAGCTTAAATGTGGCATTGTGATAATGGTTGATATAATCTCATAGTTGAGCTTCCCTAAACTTTAGCAAATTTCTCCTGTTTTAGTTCAGAGGTAGAAACATATCCGAAGAGATGTCTGACCTTTAGTATCTTTATGTGCTTCTTATAAGGGGTCCTATTCTGGCATCTTGTCAGTTTTGAAGTAACCCAGTAAAATGTTTATTCTATTATTTGCATATAAAGGGTCTCCTTCTGTAATGTAGGTCTACACCCTTGTTTAGTGATAAAGTTGTCTTTTTAATCTTTTAACCTTATATCTCTTTCCACAGCTATGTTGTTAGTGTAACAGCAATTTCCTACATTGAAACAGTAGTATCATCTTGTGCGGGTTAGCAAGATCAGCTTTGTAGAAACCATTATTGAATATCCAAGGCCTGTTATAGAGACACTCTGTGATGCACTATACTACTCTTGTTGAAACTAGCTAATCTCAAGCAAGGTTTGACTCTGTTTCAAAATCCTAATCGATTTTAGAGCAACTTCTTAGATGTTAAGTCACATGACAGCTGTGCAATAATACACACCATAAGTTAATAAAGTGTGATTAGACTGCAAGTGATAAAAATTATATTCATAAATACTGATAAATGCTAATGGCCATAGTAAAATTCCTAACGTATGTACAGAATCTCTAGCAGCTGGAGCCTTGATCTTATGTATTGTAACCTATGACCAACAGGTGGCAGCAGTTCCCAGAAAGTTCTCACTGGAGAGCACGTAAAATCATACAACAGTTACATCTCTTACGCTTTATTCTTCACTAAGGTTGTGTAAAATACAGTGTATTTAAACTGAATGATAGAGGCCTCTGTTTGCTGCTTTACAAGCAAAATTATTCAATTACATTTAGAATTATATGTATAACGTATTTTTATTATACTGTGTTGAAATGTGTACAGTACACCAATAACTGCTTTCCTTTTTGTTGAAGGAGGTTGGGAAGTAGGGATGCATTGAGTACATTAACTTTTCTAACTCTTCATCCCTGGGGATGTTTTAAAGAAATGACTCTACTGATTTCTTACAGATTTTCGTTTGGCTGTAGCACAGGACTAGATTTTGTTATTTGGAAATAAGGCACATCACAACTACAGGAGTCTGTAAAATTTAGAATAAGACATACTGACAATACCATGTTTGATAGTTCTGCAGTATGCTCTCCTTTATTAAAGAGAGTGTCTTGTTGTGTCCTTGAAAAAGTATGACCACATTTATTTTAAACATGGACTCATTTTTCTCTCCTCCAGTTTTATTGAGATATAGTTGACATACAGCACTGTATAAGTTTAAAGTGTACAGCATCATGATTTGACTTACGTACATCATGAAATGATGACCACAATAAGTTTAGTGAACATCTATCATCTCCTATAGATACAACATTAAAGGAAAGGAAAAAAATATTTTTTCCTCATGATTAGAACTTGGAATTTACTCTAACGACTTTCATATATAACATACAGCACTTTTAATTGTATTTATTGTGTTGTAAATTACATCCCTACTACTTATTTATCTTATAACTGGAGTATGACCATATATTAAGTGATTAGTTGACTTGTTTGGAATGTATCTTTCATCACAAGGGCACACTGACACAATTAAAACAAATCGTTATATATAAGAGACAAGTTATAAACCAAATCCGGGTTATTTGCAGATGTATTGGAACTATTAGTCTCCTAACAGTGTCACACCTCCGACTCCATCCAGTGTTACACAGCTAATCAGTGTTAAGAACAGTCTTCCAGTTCATGCTTCAATTAATGATTCAGTAGACATTTTTGGTAACATCTGGAGACATTTTTGGTTGTCATAATTGGCGGGGGTGCTGCTACTGGCATCTAATGGGTAGAGGACAGGTATGCTGATTAACAGTGTACACTCACAGGACAGTCCTCCACAAAAATAATGTCAAGAGTGCCAAAGTTGAAAAACTCTGTTCTTTACTAGATTGTCAGCTAGAAAAATCAATTGTATCTACATCTTAGGAATACATACACAGAAAGGCCAACAAAATTAGAATCCAGGTTCGTAAGCTAAAACGTAAAAACTTTGAGGTGATGATAACAGGTTTTCTAAGAAAAAAAATCTATCCATCCGTTGAATCAAAAGCTCAGTGTTAAAAGCTCTTGCCTGAGAATTATAAATGTGAGTTGTTCTACTGAAGGAACCCCAAGGGGCAAGTTTATATTTTTAAACTTGCACAAGAAATTCTTCAAAGAGCCTCATTAGCTACCCAGCAAAACTGAAAGACACAGTACATCAAACTTCTATTTGCTAAACAAATTGAGCGCCGAATATACTATTGAAATATTGTCATGTATCTAGTTGCTTTTGAATTCTTAAATTTGTACTCCAAAGAATAGATGAAGAGCGACCACTCTTTCCATATCCATCTTGCCCCCTAAACTTGCAGACACTGCTTCTCCACATTGGGAATTGAGGGAATATAGGAACATTTCATGAGGTTGCTTTTGCTCTTTAGGTCTGATTTGCCCATAACAATGTGTGCATGAGTGCGTGTGTGCCTACATGTTCCATATGGAGACATTCCAAATACTGGAATCTTTCCATGTTCTAGAAAACTCTAGTAAAAAGTACTTTGTGAGGTTTATGACTACATAGACACTTAGAAGAGAATATTTAGAATATTATCTATGTCTAGTACAAAAAAATTCTTTAGGTCCAATAAATACAAAATATCGCAGCACATTTTTAATGATAACTGTTAGGCACCTAGGATAGTGTTCTTCTCATAAGTATGTACTATACCAGGGCCTTAAAAATCTAACTTCTCATAAAATTTTATATTATTGCATCAAAATGTATATATTTGAATTTTGAACCATTGCTTTGATTCCTAAGAAGGTCAAATGTGACATCCAGTAAATACATATCTGATTCATTTTCTCTTTGTAAAAGGAAAAGAAAAAAACCCAGAAAACAGAAAGTGGGGTGATTATGCTGATACAATAAACAAGTGTAGTGTAATGATCCAAAGCTCAGTATATCTGGGAGAATTGCTGTGTAATCGGGCTCCTTAGATGTCTAGCAACTACATAGGCAGAGACTCAACTTCTCTGTGATGTAAAGGCTTGACTTCCTCTGTTTTATAATGAAAAGAAATGTGGCTCTGACTTTGTAGATCAAGGTTTGTGCTTTGGTTAAACTGATAAGCATTTTTCAATTTTCTTTACAGTGCTTATTTGCTTCATGAGGGCTAAGTTATATAAAGAACAAAAATGAGATTGGAAATACAACTTTGGGCAAAAGACATTTTCACATATTTTAGGATAATGTAAAAATGAAAGAAAAATCAGACAATATCTATGATGCTTTTATATTTAAATGCATTGCACCAAAAAGAGTGTGACATAAATTGTTAACAGCAACTATTTGCATGTTTTTGAGGAGTTCTTTGGGTAGAATAATATATAAAATGATTCTAAGAAGAAGGTATTTGTCCTCACAGGGTATATTTTTTCTCCACATGAGATTTCTACAATTAAAAACAGTTCTTTATTCTGTTTTAACTCGTTATAATGAAGCTTGCATAAAGAAAATATATAGGATATTTACAGGAGGTCATGATTATCCTCTCAGGTTGAATCAAACCTAATTTGTCTAATAATTTTGCCATTATTACTAATAAGGTGGTATAGCTTATGTTGGTCATGTCAGATTGCTTGTTCATTTATTTAATGACTGTTTATTGAGCATTTGCTTTACCTGAGGTACTCTTCTGGGAGCTGGGAGTGAAGGATTGAATGTGATGGTCATTGTGCCTGCCCTCATTTCTAATGAAACCATCAGAATAATGGAATCCATCCTGTGCTCTACTCTTTTCAGTTATATGGACCCTATATATAGAAAACCTGAATAAACACTTGTGCTAATTAGAAATATTAAAGTAAAATATGATACTTTAAGAATCTATTTTAAATCCTAATAATATTCTAACAACAGCAGTAATAATATATTAATGTGCCTATTTAAACATTACTATGTCCTCCTCATGATTGAATATGTTGATGGCTTTCAGTAAAGTTACCTTAATTATTATTATGGTTCTCAAAGTATACATCTTCTTGCCCTCTCTCTCCTGCCCACCCTCTCTCTTTTCATATATATATATATATATATATATATATATATACACACACACACACGCGCATGCGCATACACTAATGAGAACTGTTATACTTGGTTATTGGACATAAAAATTTAGAAACACTGTAAAACTCTGACACCCAGAATTCCCAGGAACAGAGAAAATCCTAGGTAACTCAAAGTACTATTTCATAAATGAGATTTCTCAAGTGCTTCCCAATTCATTTTGTGTAACATTGATTTGCAAATAATCTCAGACAAATGAAAGCTTAGGTACTTGAAGTGAGTTCCGTGTTTACCATTCAGAGCATTAAGCAACTCTCCATTTCAGAATTTAGTATAAACTCAAATAAGTTGAGCATGATCTGGATTGGAGGAGGGGGGAGAATTCAAGGTATCAATAGACTTCTTTTCAAACCCACTTTCTTAGTATAACTAAAAGCTGTGGTGTGGATAGTAATCTCTTGCTTAAACACAGTATGAAAGATCACTCTAGGTCACCCATTTGGGAGATAGAAATTAGGAAGCCTGCTTTGCTTGAGCAACCAGTGCCAAGGTGGGGAAAGAAACAAAGTATAACTGCCATCTGTTGGAAAAACTAAACTAAATCTCACAATGCATGAAAAAAAACAACAACACAATATGGGAGAACAAACCATTAATAGGTTTTCTCAGTAAAGCATGTCTCTTCTTTTTTCTTACATATACACTTAATGATCAATGTTGTTGCAGTAAAATATATCATTGCATTTGTTAAGATTAAACCTAAGGTCCCAAATCTGATTTCCTAGGTTTACCACCCTTGAGGATCTGTTGAATATGACTGCCACCATTGGGATGACCTCCCACTAATGGCTAGGCCTAGTGGATTGTTCCTGGTCATCACTTGTAAGGACTTGGCTGCCTTCCTTATTAAAAGAAAAGAAAAATTTTCTAAGTTTTAAGAGAGAGGGTTTGGTCTTGTCAGAAGTAGGCAAGGGGAAAGGAGAAGTTCAGGACAGAGGACTGCAAGTCACCTGCCTGTTGCCATGTGAACAAACTCCCTCCATCTCATCATCTAGAGTAGGTTCCCCTGCTTGAGTCATTTCTTTTCCTCTTGAGGCTTTGGGTAAACTTTTACCTGTATGAAAGTCACAACTGGGAGATGAGTTGGTGGTAGGGGCAGAGGGTCCAAATCTTGATGTACAGTTGAACCTTGAACAAAACAGGGGTGTGGGCCACTGACCTTTTGCATAGTGGAAAATCGGTGTATAACTTTACAGTTCCCCCATATTTGAGGTTCTACACCTGCAGATTCAACCAACTACAGATCATGGGGTACTGTAGTACGTATTCAGTGAAGAAAATCCACCTATAAGTTGACCCAAGCACTTCAAACCTATGTTGTTCAAGGGTCAACTTTAGGGACAGTATTTACCTCTTCTTTTTGATTAGGAAAGTAGGCCTGTGGTCAAAAGATATTTATAGAATATACAAAAGGGTATTCAATGTACTAGGTATGGTTGGTAGATACCATTGTGGCCATTTTATGTGGCCTTATAACAGAAGTATATATAAAATCTTCCTAGAAGAGCACAAAAGGAAGATTTAACAAATACATTTATTTTCTTCTTGTCAATAAAATCTTTCTCATGCCCTTTGTCACTATGAATTATTTACGTTTAGAAAGTAAATAGTTATGATTTATAATGAACACACTATAATATATGCTGTTTAAATTCTAAAATTTAATACCAAGACCCTCTCCCCCCATAGGAAGGGACTTGTTTGTTTCCAAGTCACCTCTTGGGG
Organism: Delphinapterus leucas; assembly: GCF_059928025.1. Classification (NCBI taxonomy): domain Eukaryota; kingdom Metazoa; phylum Chordata; class Mammalia; order Artiodactyla; family Monodontidae; genus Delphinapterus; species Delphinapterus leucas. The sequence continues at coordinate 63,541,662 of NC_143137.1, read as the reverse complement.
TAATGCACTAGGATTTAGGAGGTGCAGTTACCTATACTGAAGAAAAATTTCCAGAGATTACATCTCCTAGAAGAGATTATTTTTATTTATACAGTAATTTTTTTCAAAAGAGATAAAGTATAATTATGAGAGAAAACCAACTGAAAAAACTGCTAAAATTCATATTTAATATCTCAAGATTTCTAAAATTAGGTAAGTAAATTATAGCAAGATACTGTACTTCAGTTTTTGTAAATAATATTCAATTGGAAATAAAATTACATAGCTGTTTACTTAAGAGAGAAAATATAAATGATGTAAGAGATGAAAATACATGAAAAAATCTAGCGAAAATTAAAAATCCCGTTTTTTAAAGTAACATGATTAATGAGCATGTCCTCAAAAGAAGTAGATTAGGTGCAATGACATTTAAAAATTATTTTCTTTTCATGTAGATTATTTGGTATTTGTGCATATCAATTTAAAATTTATATGGGGGGAGCTTCAAGTTGGCGGAAGAGTAAGACGTGGAGGTCACCTTCCTCCCCACAAATACATCAGAAATATATCTACGTGTGGAACAACTCCTACAGAACCCCTACTGAACGCTGGCAGAAGACCTCAGACCTCCCAAAAGGCAAGAAACTCCCCACGTACCTGGGTAGGGCAAAAGAAAAAAAGAAAAAGCAGAGACAAAAGAATAGGGACGGGACCTGCGCCAGTGGGAGGGAAGCTGTGAAGGAGGAAAGGTTTCCACACACTAGGAAGCCCCTTCGCGGGCAGAGACTTTGGGTGGCGGAGCGGGGAGCTTCGGAGCCATGGAGGAGAGCACAGCAACAGGGGTGCGGAGGGCGCAGCGGAGAGATTCCTGCACAGAGGATCAGTGCCGAACAGCACTCACCAGCCCGAGAGGCTTGTCTGCTCACCCGCCGGGGTAGGCGGGGGCTGGGAGCTGAGGCTCGGGCTTCGGCCGGATCCCAGGGAGTGGACTGGGGTTGGCTGCCTGAACACAGCCTGAAGGGGGCGAGTGCGCCACAGCTAGCTGGGAGGGAGTCCAGAAAAATGTGTGGAGCTGCTGAAGAGGCAAGAGACCTTTTCTTCCCTCTTTGTTTCCTGGTGCGCGAGGAGAGGGGATTAAGAGCGCGGCTTAAAGGAGCTCCAGAGATGGGCCGAGCCGTGGCTATCAGCTTGGACCCCAGAGATGGGCATGGGACGCTAAGGCTGCTGCTGAAGCCACTAAGAAGCTTGTGTTCAAGCACAGGTCACTATCCACGCCTCCCCTCCCAGGATCCTGTGCAGCCCGCCACTGCCAGGGTCCCGTGATCCATGGAAAACTTCCCCTGGAGAACATACAGGGCGCCTCAGGCTGGTGCAACGTCATGCCGGCCTCTGCCGCTGCAGGCTTGCCCCGCATTCCGTACCCCTCCCTCCCCTGGCCTGAGTGAGCCAGAGCCCGTGAAGCAGCTGCTCCTTTAACCCTGTCCTGTCTGAGTGAAGAACAGACGCCCTCAGGTTACCTACATGCAGAGGCAGGGCCAAATCCAAAGCTGAACCCTGGGAGCTGTGCAAACAAAAAAGAGAAAGGGAAATTTCTCCCAGCAGCCTCAGGAGCAGCAGATTAAATCTCCACAGTCAACTTGATGTACCCTGCATCTGTGAAATACCTGAATAGACAATGAATCATCGCAAATTGAGGAGGTGGACTTTGGGAGCAATGATATATATATATTTTTCCCCTTTTCTCTTTTTGTGAGTGTATATATTTATGCTTATGTGTGTGATTTTGTCTGTATAGCTTTGCTTTTACCATTTGTCCCAGGATTCTGTCTGTCCTTTTTTTTTTTTCTTTTTTTTAATATACTTTTTAACTCTTGTTATCATTGGTGGATTGGATTTGATTTTTGGTTTGGTGGCTCTCTCTTTCTTTTATTACTTTTTAATTTTTTTAATAATTATTTTTTATTTTAAAAACTTTATTTTACTTCCTTCTTTTTTCTTTTTTCTTTCTTTTTCTTCCTTCCTTCCTTCCTTCCTTCCTCCTTCCTTGCTTCCTTCCTTCCTTCCTTCCTTTATTCTGAGCCGTGTGGATGACAGGCTCTTGGTGCTCTAGCCAGGCATCAGGGCTGTGCCTCTGAGGTGGGAGAGCCAAGTTCAGGACATTGGTCCACCAGAGACCTCCCAGCTCCACGTAGTATCAAAGGGTGAAAATCTCCCAGAGATCTCCATCTAAATGCCAAGACCCAGCTCCATTCAGAGACCAGCAAGCTCCAGTGCTGGATACCCTACACCAAACAACTAGCAAGACAGGAACACAAGCCCAATCATTAGCAGAGAGGCTGCCTAAAATCATAATAAGGTCACAGACACCCCAAACCACACCACCAGACGTGGACCCACCCACCAGAAAGACAAGCTCCAGCCTCAACCACCAGAACACAGGCACTAGTCCCCTTCCCCAGGAAGCCTACACAACCACTGAACCAATCTTAGCCACTGGGGGCAGACACCAAAACAACGTGAACTACGAACCTGCAGCCTGCAAAAAGGAGACCCCCAACACAGTAAGTTAAGCAAAATGAGAAGACAGAGAAACTCACAGCAGATGAAGGAGCCAGATAAAGCCCACCAGACCTAACAAATGAAGAGGAAATAGGCAGTCTACGTGAAAGAGAGCTCAGAATAATAACAGTAAAGATGATCAAAAATCTTGGCAATAGAATGGAGAAAATACAAGAAATGTTTAACAAGAACCTAGAAGAACTAAAGAGGAAACAAACAATGATGAACAACACAATGAATGAAGTTAAAAATTCTCTAGAAGGGATCAATAGCAGAATAACTGAGGCAGAAGAATGGATAAGTGACCTGGAAGATAAAATAGTGTAAATAACTACTGCAAAGCAGAAAAAAGAATGAAAAGAATAAAGGACAGTCCCTGAGACCTATGGGACAACATTAAATGCACCAACATGTGAATTATAGGGGTCCCAGAAGAAGAAGAGAAAAAGAAAGGGACTCAGAAAATATTTGAGAGATTATAGTTGAAAACTTCCCTGATATGGGAAAGGAAATAGTTAATCAAGTCCAGGACGCACAGAGAGTCCCATACAGGATAGATACAAGGAGAAACATGCCAAGGCACATATTAATCAAACTATCAAAAATAAAATACAAAGAAAAAGTATTAAAAGCAGCAAGGGTAAAGCAACAAATAACATACATGGGAATGCCCATAAGGTTAACAGCTGATTTTTCAGCAGAAACTCTGCAAGCCAGAAGGGAGTGGCAGGACATGTTTAAAGTGATGAAGGAGAAAAACTTACAACCAACATTACTCTACCCAGCAAGGATCTCATTCAGATTCGACAGAGAAATTAAAACCTCTACAGACAAGCAAAAGCTAAGAGAATTCAGCACCACCAAACCAGATTTACAACAAATGCTAAAGGAACTTCTCTAGGCAGGAGACATAAGAGAAGGAAAAAACCTACAAGAACAAACCAAAAACAATTAAGAAAATGGGAATAGGAACATACATATTGATAATTACCTTAAATGTAAATGGATTAAATGCTCCAAACAAAAGACATAGACTGGCTAAATGGATACAAAAACAAGACCTGTATGTATGCTGTCTAAAAGAGATACACTTCAGACCTAGAGACACACACAGACTGAAAGTGGGGGGATGGAAAAAGATATTCCACTGCAAATGGAAATCAAAAGAAAGCTGGAGTAGCAATTCTCATATCAGACAAAATAGACTTTAAAATAAAGACTATTAGAAGAGACAAAGAAGGACACTACATAATGATCAAGGGATCGAATCAAGAAGAAGATATAACGATTATAAACATTTATGCACCCAACATAGGAGCACCTTAATACATAAGGCAAATACTAACAGCCATAAAAGGGGAAATCAACAGTAACACGATCATAGTACGGGACTTTAACACCCCGCTATCACCAATGGACAGATCATCCAAAATGAAAATAAATAAGGAAACACAAGCTTTAAATCATACATTAAACAAGATACACATAATTGATATTTATAGGACATTCCATCCAAAAACAACAAAATACACTTTCTTCTCAAGTGCTCATGGAACATTCTCCAGAATAGATCATATCTTGGGTCACAAATCAAGCCTTGGAAAATTTAAGAAAATTGAAATTGTATCAAGTATCTTTTCTGACCACAACGCTATGAGACTAGATATCAATTACAGGAAAAGATCTGTAAAAAATACAAACACATGGAGGCTAAACAATACACTACTTAATAACCAAGAGATCACTGAAGAAATCAAAGACAAAATGAAAAACACCTAGAAACAATGACAATGAAAACACGACGACACAAGACCTATGGGATGCAGCAAAAGCAGTTCTAAGAGGGAAGTTTATAGCAATACAATCCTACCTTAAGAAACAAGAAACATCTCAAATAAACAACCTAACCTTACACCTAAAGCAGTTAGACAAAGAAGAACAAAAAAACCCCAAAGTTAGCAGAAGGAAAGAAATCAAAAGGATCAGATTAGAAGTAAATGAAAAAGAAATGAAGGAAACAATAGCAAAGATCAATAAAACTAAAAGCTGGTTCTTTGAGAAGATAAACAAAATTGATAAACCATTAGCCAGACTCATCAAGGAAAACAAGGGAGAAGACTCAAATCAGTAGAATTAGAAATGAAAAAGAAGTAACCACTGACACTGCAGAAATACAAAGGATCATGAGAGATTACTACAAGCAACTATATGCCAATAAAATGGACAACCTGAAAGAAATGGACAAATTCTTAGAAATGCACAATCTTCTGAGACTGAACCAGGAAGGAAGAGAAAATATGAACAGACCAATCACAAGCACTGAAATTGAAACTGTGATTAAAAATCTTCCAACAAACAAAAGCCCAGGACCAGATGGCTTCACAGGCGAATTCTGTCAAACATTTAGAGAAGAGCTAACACCTATTCTTCTCAAATGCTTCCAAAATATAGAAGAGGGAGGAACACTCCCAAACTCACTCTAGGAGGCCACCATCATCACCCTGATACCAAAACCAGACAAAGATGTCACAAAGAAAGAAAACTAGAGGCCAATATCACTGATGAACATAGATGCAAAAATCCTCAACAAAATACTACCAAACAGAATCCAACAGCACATTAAAAGGATCATATCCCATGATCAAGTGGGATTTATCACAGGGATGCAAGGATTCTTCAATAAACGCAGATCAATCAATGTGATAAACCATAATAACAAATTGAAAGAGAAAAACGATATGATCATCTCAATAGATGCAGAAAAAGCTTTTGACAAAATTCAACACCCATGTATGATAAAAGCCCTCTGGAAGTCGGCATAGAGGGAACTTACCTCAACATAATAAAGGCCATATATGACAAACCCACAGCCAACATCGTCCTCAATGGTGAAAAACTGAAACCATTTCCACTAAGATCAGGAACAAGACAAGGTTGCCCACTCTCACCACTATTATTCAACATAGTTTTGGAAGTTTTAGTCACAGCAATCAGAGAAGAAAAAGAAGTAAAAGGAATCCAAATCAGAAATGAAGAAGTAATGCTGTCACTGTTTGCAGATGACATGATACTATGCATAGAGAATCCTAAATATGCTACCAGAAACCTACTAGAGCTAATCAATGAATTTGGTAAAGTAGCAGGATACAAATTAATGCACAGAAATCTCTTGCATTACTATGCACTAATGATGAAAAATCTGGAAGTGAAATTAAGAAAACACTACCATTTCCCATTGCAACAAAAAGAATAAAATACCTAGGAATAAACCTACCTAAGGAGACAAAAGATCTGTATGCAGAAAATTATAAGACACTGATGAAAGAAATTAAAGATGATACAAATAGATGGAGAGAAATATCATGTTCTTGGATTGGAAGAATCAACATTGTGAAAATGACTGTACTACCCAAAGCAATCTACAGATTCAGTACAATCCCTATCAAACTTCCAATGGCATTTTTCACAGAACTAGAACAAAAAAATTCACAATTTGTATGGAAACACAAAAGACCCTAATAGCCAAAGCAATCTTGAGAAAGAAAAACGGAGCTGGAGGAATCAGGCTCCCTGACTTCAGACTATACTGCAAAGCTACAGTAATCAAGACAGTATTGTACTGACACCAAAACAGAAATATAGATTAATGGAAGAGGACAGAAATCTCAGAGAGAAACCCACGCACATATGGTCACCTTATCTGTGATAAAGGAGGCAAGAATATACAATGGAGAAAAGACAGCCTCTTCAATAAGTGGTGCTGGGCAACCTGGACACTACATGTAAAAGAATGAAATTGGAACACTCCCTAACACCATACCCAAAAATAAACTCAAAATGGATTAAAGACCTAAATGTAAGGTCAGACGCTATCAAACTCGGAGAGGAAAAGATAGGCAGGACACTCTATGACATAAATCACAGCATGATTCTTTTTGAACCACCTCCTAGAGAAATGGGAGTAAAAACAAAAATAAACAAATGGGACCTAATGAGACTTAAAAGCTTTTGCACAGCATAGGAAACCAAAAACAAGACGAAAAGGCAACTCTCAGAATGGGGGGAAATATTTGCAAATGAAGCAACCAGCAAAGCATTAATCTCCAAAATTTTCAAGCAGCTCATGCAGCTCAATATCAACAAAAGAAACAACCCAATCCAAACATTGGCAGAAGACCTAAATAGACAGTTTTCCAAAGAAGATATACAGATAGCCAAGAAACACATGAAAGAATGGTCCACATCATTAATCATTAGAGAAATTCAGATCAAAACTACAATGAGATATCATCTCACACAAGTCAGAATGGCCATCATCAAAAAATCTACAAACAATAAATGCTGGAGAGGGTGTGGAGAAAAGGGAACCCTCTTGCACTGTTGCTGGGAATGTAAATTGATACAGCCACTATGGAGAACAGTATGGAGGTTCCTTAAAAAACTAAAAATGGAACTACCATACAACCCAGCATTCCCACTACTGGGCATATACCCTGAGAAAACCATATTTCAAAAAGAGTCATGTACCACAATGTTCATCGCAGCTCTATTTACAATAGCCAGCACATGGAAGCAACATAAGTGTCCATCGACAGATGAATGGATAAAGAAGATGTGGCACATGTATACAGTGCAATATTACTCAGCCATAAAAAGAAATGAAATTGAGTTATTTGTAGTGAGGTGATGGACCTAGGGTTTGTCATACAGAGTGAAGGACGTCTGAAAGAGAAAAACAAATACCCTATGCTAACACATATATATGGAATCTAAAAAAAGAAACAGAGAAAAAAATGTTCATTAAGAACCTAGGGGCAAGACGGGAATAAAGGTGGAGACCTACTAGAGAATGGACTTGAGGACACGGGGAGGGGGAAGGGTAAGCTGGGACAAAGTGAGAGAGTGGCACGGACATATATACACTACCAAACGTAAAATAGATAGCTAGTGGGAAGCAGCTGCACAGCACAGGGATATCAGCTCGGTGCTTTGTGACCACCTAGAGGGGTGGGATAGGGAGGGTGGGAGGGAGGGAGACGCAAGAGGGAAGAGATATGGGAACATATGTATATGTATAACTGATTCACTTTGTTATAAAGCAGAAACTAACCCACCATTGTAAAGCAATTATACTCCCGTAAAGATGTTAAAAAAAAAAGAAAATATGACACATACACACAGAAACACATGCTCATACATGTGGACACATGCATGTACACACACACGCGCAAACATATTCCAAAGCCATATTTCCAACGGTTTACTGGATGGGGGTTAGCCAGTTGTTTACATTAAAATAATGTTAAGCTGTTTATTTATGTTTCATGCATTTTTCTGTATGTATGCTATATTTCACACACGAAAAGGTTTTTTAAAAGTTCTGTTGTTTCCAGTTTACAAAGTGAAGTGTGTTCTTGTGGAGATTGAAGTATTAAAATGTAGTAAGTGATTATAACACAGTCGTTCTGAAATATATAAGAAAAAAATAAAAAATATAAAATTTCTATATATCAGTTTATCAAAAGTAAGTTTAAGAGCATGGTACTATGCTTAAAGAAACTATAATCAGGAAATTGGATCACAATACACATTGTTTTCTTGTGCGATTATCCCTTTCAACAAAAACACAAGTATCAAATTTTGCAGGTACTGAAATTCCCAGCATTATTCTGACATAAACACTGAACTTTCTTATGAGATAGTAAATAAAAAGAGGAACAAAAGAGGCATCAGCAATGTAATAACGTACCCAGGGTTAAACAGTTCTCTTTCAAAGAAATGTAGAACTAAAATATTCCTAAAGGTCACATGCCATCTCTTCAGCCCATTTAAGGCTTCTGAAATGCCACTCTGACGTAAAATAACTACCTCTCCAGAAGAGTCATTCCATTAGAGATCCAACTAACATCAGTACACAGATAAATGGGAGAACAGAAAATTGATTTTACACTTGTGCTCTAAGTGTGGTCAAATGTTATAGGCCAGCACATCAAATAGGATTCCAAAGAATTGCTGTGCTTGGAAAATAATAACATAAGTTATTGTGGTTAAATACACCTTAATAATAGGTCTGATGTGCTCAGTGTATAGTAAAATACTTATATACTCTTTTATTTGTAGTATGACACATATATCACTTTTCTTTTTGTTAATAAATTAATTTTTTTCAGTGTTCCTATAACTATTACCTGTTATCCCAACTCATGCTATGACATGTACCCAGAGGTATGCAGGCATGTAGCAGTAATGATTTATATTTTGTTTCATTAAAACATATAGAATCATGCCTAATAAAGATGTTTTAATTAAATTTTATTTTATATGATGCAAGTCCATATGCAAATGCTAGCCTGATTAAAATTTAAAAAATACTATTTATCAAAACTATTGAAGTTCATTAGGTTCACTGGAAGCACAAAATGAACGTTTGCCTTTCATTTTTCTGTGTGTTTCCTTGTCTTCTCCATGACACTTACATTGCTCTGATGCTCAGCTGGGACCCGCCATTTCTTTTCAGGTGTTTTCGACTTCACTGTGGTTGAATAGAGTCAGGTATGATGAATGTGATGCAGCGTATTCCTTCCTCACTGCACTGAACAGTCTCGGGGGATAGGTAGAAAGCTGGGCAATGACATTTTTAAAAGCCCTGGTGTGCACTTGGCAGCTTAACAAGAAAGTGCTAGCTAATATTTTTTCCCTCTTATAGACATTTAGGGCTGACTATTCAAGACCAAGATAGCCTCTCTCCACATATTGCTGAGCAAATGATCAATTCCAGTGTAGACTGAAGGGTGAGTGAATTTCTGACAAGGAAAGGTGATTTGAGCATTTTAGTTCTTTCTTAAAGATGGTGCTATAGAGCAGCCCTTGAAATCTACTCCATCTCTTCCTTATCCTTTCCTTCACTCCTTGTCCTCCCTGTTTCTACAGACTTTATAATCTCACATCACTCCTTATTACAACAGTTTATTTCCTTTAATTCTTTCTTGGAAGGGACGAGAGATTTTGAGCCATACATTATCCTCAGATACGGGCTGCTTCATGTGATTCAACTCTATTCTTGAAGGAAAAAAGTCACTTTGTCCCAACTCCAAATGTAATCTTGAGAGGCAAAATGATAGAGTTGTATTCTGAACACTCTCTTACTGGAAATCCCACTTTAAATGCAATACTTTCCACCTTGCTTCTTGAAATCAAGATTGAGTCTAAGAATTTAAAACACAGCTTTATTTCTTTGGTTAAGGAAATATGATGATGTAAAGGGTTAACACATAAATAGAATGTCTTTGCATGCAGGTACAAATGATAGTAATGGTAGGATTATGGAACTTGGTAAATACTATCTGGGCATCCCTTAGCCCAGTGAAATCAACACATAAAATTAACCATCACAGCATCCCAGGAATGTATATACCTTTTGGAGGTGGGGTGGGGTGAGGATGTAGTTATATTAATAATACAGCCTTACATTTGTATAGCTCTTGATTATTTAAAATAAATTTGTATATACATTCTTTTACTTGGGCTTTACAAAAATTCTGGAAGATAACCGAATCAGCTGTTGTTATCCACCTTAAAATCAAAAAAAATTGAGGTACAGATAGATACTTGAAAAGTTAACTACTTGCCTGATTAGCATATGGTAAGTATCCTTTCCAGTCTAGTTATTTTAAATCACCACATTTGTAACTGCAACATGTTCCAAATCCTGAGTAAATGGGGAAACACAACGTACATTCATACTGTCAGGCCTTGGTTATAAAACAAGACCATTTACGTTACTTGAATGGAAAACTAGTGGTCTATAAGCAAACTGTGACCTAGCATCACATTTTTTTTGGCTCATACAACATTGACTCTTGAAACATTTCTTAAATTAGTCTCTGATACACAAAATCTGAAGGTCACACAAAAATCTTTATATACAGGTTCTTTTGCATAATTAGAATGTCTGACAACACTGGACCTGCTTCCTGATTAGCAACAAGGACTTGGAGTTAAAACGGCAGCCACAGTCCCTTTGCCACGGTTTCTCTTTACTGGCAGCTTCTCTCATTTACATGTACTTGCTGACCCCTTAAGGGAGTTCAATTTCACAGCTTCTGAAGAAGGCACTTGAAAAGTTAACAAATCATTTCAGCTTTTAGTCCGCCTGGTGGCTAACACCACTTTAAATAATATGCCTATACTCCACTTTTAAATTTATCAAATTTAAATAATATTGGGCCCTGATGGTGAAAGAGCAACTTACATTACTTATACCACTTGCGTTTACCCTCATCTCATTTTAAAAAATGTATAGTGCACATTATATTTAGCTCTTTTTCCTGCAATTCTTTCCAACAACGCCAGGTATCTCTTGATAATCACCTGTGTGAGCAGACTCCCAAGCACTTCTCTTCCCCACCACAAGTCCCAACTATACTATTGCCCTCTACACTATTACTCTTACAGTGTCAGAATTGATCACACCTGTAGTCTATTTTGTAATAATAATTTTCTTTTATACATTTCTTATAAGTTTATTCTGGAGATTTAAAAAAATTAGTGTTAAGTGTATGGAAATATTATTCACTACAGAACCAATAGCATAACTAAACCTTTAGAGGAAGAAATGTAATCAGTCCTATTGCAGGAAATATCTGCCATTCTACAGATACTGCTTCAATTTGTACAAACAGATTCTCATTTCTCTCGTCCTATCAGTGGCTCAAAGTGAGGCTATATTTTAGGAGTTTGAATATGTGGGCTATGGTTTGCTTCTGTGCGTTTTTATTGTTCCTAGAGTTTCTAACTTCTTTGTAAAATATATGAGAAGGTCACCCCCACTTCATCCTTACCACTCCTTATCAAATGGTAAGTTTTTATTCCTCAAGATGTTCTGCTAGCTTCTATTAGTCATTGAAATCAACTGCTTTGTAGACTCTTATTCAGTTGTCTTTTGGGCACCTGTTTTCCTTGAAATCCTGGCTCAGTATCACCATTTTTCAGTACAATTGTATTCTTTCTTTTGTTGGTCTTTTGTTTTTTTCTGGGCTAGATAGATCTTTAAGTTGTTTGGTTTCTTTTTTTTTCCAAAAAGAAGTATGAGGGAAATAAACTTCACTGAGTCTTTGTTTCCTGAAACTAACTTTATTTACCATCTGTTTACTCATAGTTAGCTGTCAAAATATGTTTTCAAAATTACTTTACCTCACAGCTTTGGAGATATTACTCCGTTTTCTCCTCATATTCCATGTAGCTGATGAGTATGATGTCAGTCTGATTCATACTACTCTTTGGGTAACTTGTTTCTGAACCCGGGATTTTTTTGAGACTTTATTTTTATTTTAGTTATTCTCAATTTTTTTGAGGAGACGTCTATGTATGGGTTTTCTGTCATTCATTGTGTTGGTTACCTGTGAACCCCTTTACATGAAAATTTTTATCTCTCTTTATCTCTGAGAACTATCCCTTGAATATACTTTTAGGATGAAGATGTATCCTGAAAAATATCTTCTTTATTATATCTCTTCTTGATTTTCCCCCTGTACCCTCTTTCTGAAATGCCTATTAGAAAGATGGGATAGAGAGAATTAAACCTCAACATCTTCTGTGTTTTCATTTGTCCAGATTCACTACACATTCATAAGAGGATCTTTTGTCAACCTAGGAGTAGAAAGGAAATTATTCAATCTAACATCTATAAAAAACTTACAGCCTGCATCACTGGTACTTAATGAAAGTCTGAATGCTTTCTCTTTAGTATCTGGAACAAGCAAAGATATCCTCTCTTACTACTTCTATTAAATATCGTACTGAATTTCCTATCATGTGCAGTAAGGCAAGAAAAAGAAATAAATGACATCCACATTAATAAGGAAGAATTAAGCTGTCTTTATTCACAGATGTCATGATTGTCTATGTAGAAAATCCTAAGAAATCTACAAAAAAGCTTCTAAAACTAATAAGAGAGTTTTGTAAGGTTGTAAGATACGAGACCAATATGCAAAAATCTGTTGTTCTTATACACTAGCAATGAACAATTGCAAATTGAAATTTTTTTTTTTTTTTTTGCTGTACGTGGGCCTCTCACTGTTGTGGTTTCTCCCTTGCGGAGCACAGGCTCCGGACGCGCAGGCTCAGAGGCCATGGCTCACGGGCCCAGCCGCTCCGCGGCACGGGGGATCTTCCCGGACCGGGACACGAACCCAAGTCCCCTGCATCGGCAGGTGGACTCTCAACCACTGCGCCACCAGGGAAGCCCACAAATTGAAATTTTAAAAATACCATTTCTACAGCAAAAAAAAAATATGAAATATTTTGGAAGAATTCACCAAGAATTCTTTACTTTGAAAGCCAAGAACATTGCAGTGCAACATTGAGGAAAATTTTAATGAATTGAGAAATATCAAATGGTCATGAGTCAGAGGAATTAATATTATTAAGGTGTAAATTCTCTTTAAATTTATCTATGGATTCAAAATAATCCCAGTCCAATTCCAGAAACCTGATTGTTTTTAACAGAAGCTGGAAAGCTGCTTCTAAAATTTAATGGAAATGCAAAAGACTTGAAATAGGCAACACCGTTTTACAAGAGAGGAACAAGGTTGGAGGAATTATTCTATCTGACTTCAAGACTTACAAAACTACAGTAATCAAGGCAGTGTGCTTTTGGTGTAAAGACTATATACAGGCAATGAAATATAACATGGCCATTGATTTTGACAAAAATTCTAAGGCCATTAAAAATGGAATACATAATCTGTTCAACCAGTGGTGCTATAGCAATTATTATCCATACCTACACGCAGACATGCCCCAACACTAAGCAGTTCTTGCTTCAGCCATTGCAAAAATTAACTGGGATCATTCAGATAAGAGCAAGAAAACCTGAAAAACTTCTAGAAGCAAACATAGAGAAAAATCTTTGTGACCTTGAGTTAGGCAAAAATTTCTTTAACAGAACACTCACATAAAAACAAAATCTATATAAAAATAATAAATTGAAATTGTTGAAAATTAAAACCTTTTCTTTTTCAAAAGACAGTTAAGAAAATGAAATGTCAAACCATAAAGTGGATGAAAAGATTTGCAAATCTTATATACAGACTATACAAAGAACACTTATAATTCAATAATAAAATAACTAGCAAAATTGGGCTAAATATTTGAACAGACACTCTATTAGAGTTTATTTACTACTGCCAAATAAACACATTTGTCATTAGGGAAATGCATATGAAACCCACAATGTGATACCAAAACACGCCACTGGAATGGCTAAAATGAAGATAATATGACCATAACAATTGTTAACAAGGATGTGCAGCAACTGGAACTCTCATGAATTGCTGTTGAGAATGCAAAATGCTACAGCCACTTTGGAAACAGATGGAAAATTTCTTATGAAGTTAAACATACACTTACCATACTACCCAGCAATTCCACTACTGGGTATTTACCCAAGATAAATGAAGACTTACATGTGAATTTTCCTAGCAACTATATTCATGATAGTCAGAATTTGGAAAAAACGCAAATGTCCATCAATTAATGAATAGATAAACAAATGGTGGTACATGCATGCAATGGAATCCTACGTTGATACATGCAGCATGGCTGAATCTTAAAAGCATTGTGTTAAATGCAAGAAACCATACAAAAAAGATTACATACTGTATCATTTCATTCACATGAAATTCTGGAAAGGCAAAACTTTAGTGAGCAGATTCACAGTTGCTAGAGGGTAGAGGATGGAAAGATGTTATTAATTGCAAAGGGTAGGAGGGAAATTTTGGTATGATAGGATGTTCTGTATCCTCATTTTTTAAAGCTCATTAAATTGTACACCTAAAATTAATATATTTTATTGTGTATACATTATACCTCAAAAGTTGGCATAACCCCAAAGAATATGATCTTTGCTTTGGACCAGTTGAGTTTGAAGTATCTGTCAGACATCCGCATATTGTTGTTCAGTATGAAACCCGAGAGAGGAGAAGCATCCAAACTCAAGTTCCTGATCTGAGTCATCAGCGTATAGATGGTGAAAGTGTCTTGAGTTGCATGAGAGAGAATATTTAAAATGAAAATATAAAAATGGTCAAGGACGGGCCTTGTGTAATGTTCACATTGTGGGGATGTTTTATCACTTAATTTGACTGAACCAAATGGTTAGACCTGATTATTACCAAGTCAATTTAGTCAAATTAGCAATTATAGAGAAGTTAATGACTTTTTCACTGTGTTAAAATGCTGAAATTGGTGGAATGTGCATTGACCAATGACTGTAAATGGCTTTCATAAGTTTATACTAAAAGACATAGATAACTACCTTGCAACTATATCAGTTATTTCCAGGAATGAGAATAAACATTCCATAGAAGATAAAATAATTAAGGATAAATATCAAACAAATAACAGAGATCTTTTACCTTCTAGTGCTGATTGTATATTAAGGTTTGGCTGTTCCTTATTTACTACTTTTCATATTCTTTTGCCAAAAAGATTCCCAGCAATAACCAAAGATAAAACATGCTATATGTTGGCTAACTCTTTTCCAAATTTCATTTGTTTTACTTATGTATTTATGCTTCTTCAGTTTTAAAACATATAAAAATCCAGTATCATACATGTAAATTCAGCTAAAATTAAGGTCTTCTATTTTATGTCTTTAAATATAAATATTAAATAAGGCTACTTCAAATCATCATTCTCTTTGGACTCCAATTTCTGACTCCATTCAAGTTGACAAACTGCAACTATATAATGTTTTATTTATGTTCTTTAATAGAATTTTCAGTTCATTTACATTGCTCATTCAATTTAACTTTACAAGTAAATTTCCTGAAGATCTGAACTAAGTCTCTTATATGGAAGCTAACAACTCAGCATTTGCTGTATTCATTTTCTATGTTAACTCTCTCATCTATTAAAAACAAAAAATTTTAAAGTCTGCTTTTTTGTTTTTATCAGAACATAATTTACATATGTTACATATAATTTTTTTCTCCTTTACTGTCCTAAAAAAATATGCTTTACCTGATTATAGTAACAGCAGACTTACTAGAAAATCATATTGGGGACCTATTTCCTTACTTCTGAAACATGTTACTCTTTAAACATGCTACTTTTTCTCAGAGGTCAGTACAGTATATTTTATTGCATCACTGAATCTCTGGGTATCTCCTATTTCTGAGTATATTCAGGAGGCTGAAAGATGAGCTTATAAAACCCCAAGAGATGACACACACAACTACTCTTTTTTATATATAAATTTATTTATTCATTTATTTAATTTTTGGCTGCATTGGGTCTTCGCTGCTGCACGCAGGTTTTCTCTAGTTGCTGAGAGTGGGGGCTACTCTTTGTTGCGGTGTGCAGGCTTCTCGTTGCGGTGGCTTCTCTTGTTGTGGAGCACAGGCTTTAGGCATGTGGGCTTCAGTAGTTTTGGCACACAGGCTCAGTAGTTGTGGCACATGGGCTCTAGAGTGCAGGCTCAGTAGTTGTGATGCACGGGCTTAGTTGCTCCTCAGCATTTAGGATCTTCCTGGACCAGGGCTCGAACCCGTGTCCCCTGCACTGGCAGGTGGATTGTTAACCACTGTGCCACCAGGGAAGCCCCTTACAGCTACTCTTTAAGAGAGTGACCCTGCCACTGTCTCTCCTTAAAGTACTGTAAATTATGAAGCAGGTGAAAGGAATGCTACAACTCTACAGCTAATTGAAAAGGGAGCTGAAGCACATGTGGGGAGGAGTTACCATACATAGGCTACATGTGAGGGATATGTCGAACCTCAGCAGGCATTGGCATCAAATCTGCCAATAGGGGGTGCTCCATACCAGACAGCAGGGTTTTGGTCCATAGCCAGTTATTTACCAGTGAGGGCAAGAAATCAGGTCACCTGTGCTCAAGTCATTGCTTCACCCAAGGAGTTACTTTTCCAGTTCTCTACGAAGCCAATTGCATATCCTTGTGTTGGAAGAGCTAGGAGCTAATGTTACTTGTGAGGTAACTTCCTGTGTGCATTTAGCATATCCTCCCAAGAAATCTTCATTACCCACAGTAAATTGTGGAAGTCTCCTCCTTAAAGCCCCAAGGAAGCTGACTCGTGGAGAGAATGATTAAAAACAAGATGCAACTAAACGAGTAACAAAAACTGAAATATCAAAATGGTATTACTTGTAACTAGGTCTCTTGACATAACAAAATTCTCAAGAAGATATTTAAATATTGACATTTTTAGGTTATATCTTCACATGTTTAAACCTGCTATTTTTCTTAAATTGTAATTCATCAAGTGCATAACAAAAAATAACAATTTTGGATAAACCTCATGAGGCAAAGACATCTGATCAATCCAGTTCAACGTCAGAGAATGTAATTGAAAATTTACATAGATTTATCAAAGATATATTTAACATTCCTAATTTTGTATAGTCTTCAATAGGAATTTTATATAGTAAGTTATTCCTGGAAAATAATGACTCTAAAAATCTCCAATAAAATTACATCAATTTCATCTCTTTTATTTTTTTATGTCCAAGAGACAGTGTTTCTCTAAGAAGTTAAGCTAATTGTGCAAAGTATTTTTTTCTTATGGCTATACCCTTTTAACAAAGCCAAGATTAATTGAGAGTTCTGAATGCTAAACTGTGTCAAAATCAACAATTATAAAAAGGGGTAGAATAATACAATCAGAAAATTAAGAAAGTTATGACACTATGAGGTAATAGTAAGATAAGTTACAGCATCTATTCAGATGTAAAATAAAAAATTTTATAATTAGGCTTATAATGTAAAGATTGGCAGGTACACATTTTATATGAAACTCATTACACCCTAAATATTTAGCCCTATGCTTGTTATGGGCTGAATTATGTCCCCACAAAAGTTCACATATTGAAGTCCTAACCTCCAGTTCCTCAGAATGTAGCTCTATTTGTAGAGTTTTTTGAGAGGTGATTAAATTAAAGTGAAGTCATTGTGCAATATGCGTTGTGCATAAAGCAATATGACTGGTATCCTCCTAAGAAGAGAAAATTTGGATACAAAGACAGAGGGAAGACAATGTAAAGACAGAAGAAGATAGCCATCCACAAGCCAAGTAAAGAGGGTGGGAACATACCTTCCTCTCATGGCCCTCAAAAGGAACCAACACTGCCAACCCCTTGATCTTGTACTTCTATCCTCCAGAACTGAGAAAAAATACATTTCTGTTGTTTAAGCCACAGTCTTATGGCAGCCCTAGCTGAGACAATGCTTTTGTTAAAATCACCTATAAGATAAAAAACAAGAACTATGTGGGAAACTTTAAACTGAAAAAGATAAGTATCCAATTTGAATTGACTTTTTAGAGAAAACTATGTTCTCACCCATAATATTTGGAACCTATATGCAAAAAGGATTAACATTTAACCACAAGAAAATAATTGTCATGTGAAGAACATTCTTAGTACAGTTAAGTTTATAACAATTAAAAAAAATCTACACACAGCACCTGTGAGTTTACCCTTGAATTATAAGAGATTTGTTAGATACTCAAAGTCTTCTCTTCAGTGTTCCTAATTCACAAGTGAATAAAAGAAAACTGTCTTAAATGAGTAAAGTATTGGCACTTAGCTTTAGATGGCATTTTAATACATGTGAGATTCATTTATTGAATTTTAAAGGAATTTTGTAGTATACTATCTTTATGCAGTAGATAAAGAAAATTAAATTTATCTATGATAAAAACTGAAAAGATAATTCTTATAGTAAGTAGATTTAAAACAAATTTTTTGTTATTAATGAAGTATAATGGAGCAGTTTGGCTAAGTTTTTATGTAAAGGATCAGATAGTAAATATTTTAGGCTTTGAGGATCATAGGGTCTCTACTGAAACTATTTAACTCTGAAGGAACTATTGATGTTATGTAAATAGTGGTATTGCTGTGCACCAATAAAACTTTATTTACAAAAATCAGTGGTGGCCAGATTCAACTTGTAGGATGTAGTTTGTCAACCCTGTAATAGAAGACAAGAGGTATACAAAACAGAGAACTTAAGAAAAACAGCTTTTTTAATGCTGGATTTGATATGGGGAAAGTTTCTTTTTTCCAAGTTGGGATTTTCTTTTCCTAATATTTAACAATCAGAATTTCTTCCATCTACCCCATTTTAAAATAGAAACAATAAAGCAGGCTCCATTGAAATCCATCTTTCATCAGGTAAATTTATAACACTATTTGTTCAAGACTTGGGAAAGTAGGAAACATCATTTTATACTTTTTAAAGAATTAGTATGCAGCCTCTTAGGGTATTTTTTAAATATGATTTTCCCTATGTTTTATACTCAGAAGAGAAGTTATTCAATAAGACCAACAGCCTGAGGTGTTTGGGTAACATTTACTATGCTTAGTTACTGGTCAGTCAGGACTCCATGTAGCTTTGTAAAATATGCCCATAGTATATTTCTAACAGTTAAAAAGCAAAAGTGCTGTTTTTTTCCTTAAATGCAAGTTTTCATGTACAGAATTTGAAGAGCTGTACTATCATAAGACTACTGGCAAATTACATTAGTTTTTATTAGATGTCTCTTTTCTTTACTGATGGTGAAAACAGAAAAATACCAAATCATAAATTTTTACAACCCTCTTGTCCTTCTAGAAGGCAGGAAGATGAAAATTGGAGAAAAGCCTAAATTTACTTGCATTGTGGACAAAAGTGTAGTGGAGGAGAAAGGTTTAGTTCGTGTAACTGGTAGGGAGAGAGGATTAGAAAAGAGAGATGAGGCGGCTGCACCAGAGAATGGCAGTTGGGGAAAAAGATGTTTAAAGAGGATTTGTACACAGGGAACTATACTCAGTATTTTGTAATAACCTATAAGGAAAAAGAAGAGCTATATGTATATGTATAACTGAATCACTGTGCTGTACACCAGAAACTAACATGACATAAATCAACTACAATAAAAAAAAAAAGATTTCTAGGACGTTATCCTATATAATATGATGTATCCCCTTTTCTGTGTCTCCAAGAAAGAAAAGCTTGAAAACCCTACATTACTTGTATGCTTATGGAGGAATCCTAATTCTCTTTTCATGTTGCAAAAGATGACATTTTGAATTTGGCATTATCTTTAGAACAGTGCAGCTCAGTTCTCTTATCTTCGGAATTTTTTAGTGATGATTTCGTGAATGAAAGTTTCTCTAAGTTCTGAATCTCAAGGATCTTAGAGACTTATTTGTTCTATAGTGGGCAAAACTACCAGTGATCAAATGGTACTCTAAAAGGGATTACATTCCTTGTTTTTCCCCCTCAAAGAAGGAGGTGCACTTCACATAAGATGAGGCAGGAAAGCACCTGGGAACAAGATCTGCCCTTTTTTTATGATGCAAAAGTATAACAGAAAAGTCTTTATCCTAAGGGAAACAAACATAAGGGGACTTTTTCATTACTGAACAAGACCAGCCCCCTTCTAATGGTTTTCAGAGCTGTAATTTGCAAATAAAGTTAGAGGGCTCCTGGGAGTGAAGGACATGATGATCCCTGAGCCAGTCCTCCCAGTATTTACTGCTGGGGATACCAGAAGACCTTTGCCAGGCCCAGGGACAGGAAAGGGCAATATGATCTTTGACATAAAATTAGCGGTGGATTAGCATTTGATCAAAAGGGGCAAAGGGGACAGATACTGTAACCTCCTGTCACCTGTCTCATGTAGAAAGTGGCAGTGATTTTGAGTGGAAAAACTTGGTTACCAGGAGCTGTGATGTTTGAAACTCAGATTTACTGTGGCAAGATCATTTGTCCTCAACCTTCAGTGATAGCTTTAGTTGAAGTCAGTGAACAAATTCATAGTTGAAATAGAGTTGTCAGAAATGCAAATGCCTTATAAGAAAAAAACAAAAAAGAGAGTACATCATTTTTTGTTTTCTACATGTACCATTAATGGCTATTTTTGTGTGTGTGTGTGGTGTGTGGGCCTCTCACTGTTGTGGCCTCTCCCATTGCGGAGCACAGGCTCCGGACGCGCAGGCTCAGCGATCATGGCTCACGGGCCCAGCCGCTCCACGGCACGTGGGATCCTCCCGGACCGGGGCACGAACCCGTGTCCCCTGCATCGGCAGGCGGACTCTCAACCACTGCGCCACCAGGGAAGCCCCATTAATGGCTATTTTTACAAAGATGGGAGTAAAGAATTTTCTTAGAGTTTAGTATAGCTTGAAAGTAAATTTCAAGAGAAGTGCATGGTGGTCCTTTAGCCTCATTCTTCCAGAATTATTTTTACAGAAGAGAGGCACTTAACATGAGTTTAATAAATATATTTCTCTGTGAATTTGTTCTATCAGATAGGACTAGACTGCTATTGCTGTCAGTCAGCCAACCAAATTATTGTTTTAATTGTCTATGAAGGTAAAAACTTCTTTTAAATCTATTTTCCTTAAAACAGCTTAATGGCTTTTAATATCATGTAAAATATTTTAAAATTGAGTCATCCTGTTTGTGCTTGTGTTGGTTCAAAGGACGTGTAACTTTTAACAATTTGGGAAACAGTTTGGTACAGGAGACATTTATTACAAAACTATTTCTCATGGGACAAGAAATTGTAGTTTCATGGTACACAGCTGCCTGATGATTCCCAGGTTTCAATGTCCCAGGTAGATAAAGGGAATCTCAGGAAGGTCAGAAGAGAGAACAGATTTATACTAACGTAGGAAAGATAACCATGTCTCAAGTGTACAGAAGAGGAAGAACTGAAGTATTTCTGGTGACCTGACTTTTCTTAAAAGGGGATTTCAGTAAAAAGAAAACATTAACCATTTAGGAGAAGTTTTGGGGGCATTGATACATGTCAGAAATATAGGTTCAAAAGTCAGCTCTTACCCAGAAATGCTAAAGGGAACCTAATAAGAATGGTTGACTCTGGGCTTCCCTCGTGGCACAGTGGTTAAGAATCCACCTGCTAATGGAGGGAACACGGGTTCAAGTCCTGGTCCGAGAAGATCCCACATGCCGTGGAGCAACTAAGTCCAAGCGCCACAGCTACTGAAGCCCATGTGCCTAGAGCCTGTGCTCCAGAACAATGAGAAGCCTGCACACTGCAACGAAGAGTAGCCCCCACTCGCCACAACTATGAAAGCCCACGTGCAGCAATGGAGACCCAGCGCCACCAAAAATAAATAAATAAAATAAATAAATTTATATAAAAAAAAGAATGGTTGACTCTACAAAACATAGGAAGAACATCAAGAATTTATTACATTATAAACATAAATGGCATATGTGCTATGAGGTAAAATTTCTCTAGCCAAAAGTTGAAAGTTCCTTTAATTCTCTCTGGTTGTTTGACAATGCTAAATGAATTCTTGTACCTAGGAACACATTCTGTAAGTAAGTTATGAAGTCCTCTTGTAGTCATTTTGCTATGGTATTAGCATGACATTTGTCACTAATATGATGCAAATATATTGTTTATACACTTAGAACGCCAGTAAATTTGATATGACATTAAAATATGTAGCTGAATGTCTCTGGTGTCAGTTATGGCTCATTTAGACACTGTCTTTGAATAAATAAATAGCTGAATTGATGGCACCTTTTAATTTCTTTTCTTCGACTTGATTTTAATAGATTATTGCCTCTCTCCATGCTATTTGAAATGTTTTTCTTCATTCATTTACAAAATAAATTAACATGTCATTTTTTTTCATGAATTTTTGAGAGCAGATAGGATAGTGACAGTACTTGAACAATGCATATCTGTATACACATTTCAAGGCTTTAAATAAGTCATTTGAAGAATAAGCCTGTAAGAGCATCTGTCACTGCTATGCTAACATTGCAATGTCACCATTAGAAAGTGAAACAATGCCAGAGTCGTAGTAAGATAAAAGTCAATCCTTGAAATTGCAACTTCTGGCTGTTATTTACTTTGTGTATTCTGAGGTTATCATTTGACCTTGACCGGAAATGTTTCTGTGAGTATTGCTCAATATGATTCCCAGTAAATTTTCACATTTATAAAATACATTGATTTCTTTTGTTTATGACACTTGAATAAAATAGAGATAATAAAATAAAAAATAAATATAGCCTTTCAACTGTTGGAGAGTAATATAATCTTTTATTTGTACACAATATGATGATTATGCTCCATATGTTAGTATATCATATCTTGACATTCATTACAATATTTTGAAAATAATTCATCTTATTTTTCTCTTAATATTTATGAATTCTATTATTATATAGTTTTACTGATTACTGTTTCGTTTGACTAAATGACAGCTTCTTGTTATGTCCATTTTCTTCAATGATCTGTTTATTATGAAGCAGTCCAGTTTTCCCCAGGGTTCATGTAATAATTAATCTAGAATCAACCAATATTTTCTATGTTTTAACTTGTGTTCATTATGCTCAAGAAATTTTGGTAACCATTATACCTAGACAACTGTACCTAATGATCATTTCTCCAGAAATGGATTTCATTGCCAGTTCTAGATGACATGACGTACCCAACCCAACCAATGAACTTAATTTAACTAAATCTGCAGACATTTCTCAGAGCTGCTCTTCTCTCTAGAATATTGTCATGCAGGCCTTCTCTGACTAGGTAACACCCCCATTCTTTCAAGCAGGTTTAAAAATATATGTATCTTTCTAGTTGTTCTCTGTGATATAATTATTCTGAAACAAGTTAGTCTGCCATTTGGGAGCCAAATTCTACCTTTAATCAGAAAAAGATTTTTATATTGTCTTTTACTAGTGCTTCAATTTTGATTGTTTTCATTTATTCCTTAGGAATATGTCCAATCCTCACATTGGAGATTTGTTGTTTATTCCTATATCTTTTATCTTCTCTTGCATCATTTTAAGGTCTTTGAGTTTTTCTCTGAATTCTGAGAAAATTTCTGTTTTTTTTCTCTACTTCACTAAGCTGGTTTCTTGGAAGTCAATTCTGTTTTAACTGATGGTAGTTGAGAATGTTATTTTTTTAATTTTAATTTTCTTTAGTCATTTTAACCTGATTTATCTCATTGTCTTTACATTTATCCTGATGTTTAAAAATTTTACCTTTTCTCCCCTGTAGGAAGTCTGTCTCCTGCTACTTCAAATAGCCATGTCTTGTCAATTTTTGTGATTACAAATAGTTTTCTAAATATTTATGTTTTTGTAACTTATATCTAGAGAGAAGTTATTTCCCTGAATGTTCACTAAAGAGGTCCAATTTTTAAAACTTTCAATCTTATTTCATAAACTTTGTGTTTAGCTTTCTCATTTCTCCTTCTTACACATAAACTCTTGACCAATGAAAGTTAATGGCTGTAAAACCATTGTTTTTACACTTTGTTCAACTGGATACTTGTCAAATATATTCTCTGTTGCATAGATTGAGGTTAGTGTGGTACCCACAACGCTCACTCCAATTCCTAGTGTCTGACAAGAATTCATTTAAGGTCCAGCAGATATTCATTTGGGCTCTGCTCCACTCTTGGGGGTAGCATCACCTATCTACATGAACTGGTTCTCTCTCATTTTTGTCTGGGTGTTTTATGAAAAACTCTAATCCTATAATTCACTGCCTCCAGGATTTATTTTTACCTTTCCAATACTATATTTTATTTTAGGCTGCTATATTTTCTTAAAAAATGTTTATTTGAGAGTCCTTAATTTCCCAATAAATCACTACCATTTATTCCCTTGTATATTCTATTTTGGGAATTTCATTCTCTGAATGCAAGTTATAGGTCTCTGTGTTTCTTCCCCCATCATTGCTTCCCATCTCTTTGTTCTTATTATCTCAGATTCTCACTCATATTTTTCTGTTACCAAGACCACAATTTATCTTGCGTTTTTTAAAATTGTAACTTGGTTGACCATATGTCTGTCTTAGGTCTCAGTTTTCTTAGAATTGACTCATTTGTACCTGGGGTCCCAGAAAAATAATTATGCTGCCTCTTTCCCTTGGCAGTGGTTAGATATAGATGATAAATTTTTGATCACTCTAATTTTTGTCTAACCAATAAATTTTACTTTTAAGAAATGGCCTTATATACACATTGTGGTATGGCTCTAACCTAACATTTTATTGCTTTACATTTTTATGTAACAACAAAAAAAGTGAATGAGAATCATAATATTTAAGGGGTTTTTTTAGGGTTTTCCTTTTATTCTTATATGCCTCAGGACAAAAACCTTATTTTAGTATAACCTGAAATGAACAAATTACAGAGAAAGCAAAAGAGCTGAGTTTGTGAAATGCTCAGTCAAATTTGCTTGAAGAATTGGTTTAGAGAAACTTCAGATTAACCTTAAAACCCTATAAGGCTTATCTGTACAAAGAAACTAGACATTTAAATGGTGTCCATCACTAATAACAGTGCTTTATAGTAAAATACACATAGAAATAGCTTCTAGCTATCATTATTAGATTTTTATTTTTAATGCTTAGAAAATGTTAATAAGCATGTCAGAAATGCCATTCTTTTCGTGTGCCACGCTATCTGTTAAACTAAAGTGAATTTAAAGCAATCATAGGAATAGATTTCTCTCTCTACAAAGAAATCCAAAGTCATAGATATGTTCTTTTTTGGTGGATTAAGTAATGAATCAGTGTTTAACTATTTCTTTTTAAAATAGTGAACGATGCAACAGATACTGCCAGATCCATATAATAAGTATTATTCTCTTATGATGTCTTTAAAGGCTTTGGGTACATATTTCAAATGAATAGATGTAAAATTAAAACTTACTGATAGAGCATATACCAGTTCCAGCAGCAGCATTAAAAAAATATGATTGATGAAATAGTAGTATGTCTTATAAGAAAACTGCCAGTCTTTTTGGCATCTAAAGTGTACATTTTAAATTATGACTATATTTGAGCAATAGGTATCCAGGTTCTGAAAACTAAATGTTCTTGAATTTGGAGCCAGTATTTAAACCACCTTCATCATTTGAAATGGAAGTCATTTCATACACTGTGTACAAATGTGGGATCTGTTTTAAACGATGCATGCCATTCTACCTATAGATTTGATTAAGAAGTAAGAAATTAGTTACTCTCAAATTTCTAATGGGAAAGTTCTTAAAATATTTGTTTCTAGTCAAAGGGATAAAAAGAGGAAGATTCTAAGGAGTTATTTCAGTGGTTCTCAGTGGTTCACAATGATAAGCTTCCAGGAGAAATTCTCAATGACTTTCATTTTCCAGCCTTTATCCAGGGTGATATCTCAAGGGCCTGAATCATAGATCTTTCAGGAAAAAACAGAAGTCTTATGTGGGGGAACAATTCAGTCATTCAGATACTATTTATCTGATAACCTTGAAAAAAAAAGAACAAAGACAAGTAATAAGGAGACAATTATCTTACAATGTCAAAAATAAACTCAACATATCCTTTATCATTGGGCCAGAGCCACTTGTCCATCTAACACAAATTACTTAATGTTTATAAACAATTATACCTGGCTTGAATATACAATACACCCACTCCTGTGTGTCTTTAATAAAATTTTAGAAAGTGCAAGAGGATATTCTTAGAGGCAGGCAAATTAGCAATAACAAAAAGGAAAGTGAAGCGAGACACACATATTAAAAAAACAGAGAGAAGGGCTTCCCTGGTGGCACAGTGGTGGTTGAGGTCCGCCTGCCGATGCAGGGGACACGGGTTCGTGCCCTGGTCCGGGAAGTTCCCACATGCCGCGGAGCGGCTGGGCCCATGAGCCATGGCCGCTGAGCCTGCGCGTCCGGAGCCTGTGCTCCTCAACGGGAGAGGCCACAGTGGTGAGAGGCCTGCATACCGCAAAAAAAACAAAAACAAAAACTAACAAAAAAACAGAAGACTGTGCCATACTGTAAAAGAAAAATTACCCTTTCTTCCTGACACTATAGGCTCTTTTAGCCTGGATCTTATATATCTTTACTGATATATCACCTAACTATTCTCATACTATCTTAACTATCCATAGAGATTTGTTTTACTGAGGCCAAGATTATCTAGATTGTTGCTAGATTCAATGATATTCAATTCTATTATCTTCAGTCTCTCAGATGCATTTCACACAGAAAGTCACTCCTGTGCTCACTTGGCTTCTGTAGTATCTCAGAATCCTGGTGTTGGACCCATCTCACTTTTCTCTTTCTTTGATTTCAATAATCCCTCCCTTTTTTTTCTCCCACAGCCCTCCTCCACTATTCTGTAACTATTGCTTACAACATGGATCAATCAATCTCTTCCCTATTTTTTTCCCTCTTTGCCTACTCCTTCAGGAAATTCACTCATTCCTCTGGCTTCAACTATTGCCATACTAATGATAGCCCCTAAATAGGAAGCGTACTGATTGAAGGAGAATGAATGGACACAAATCTAAAGGTTTTCACTGAAGGAAATCAAGCAACCAGTATCTGATTTGTTCTGCTGTTGAGGTTGGTATAGGATGAAGATCAAGTTTATATGTTTGTTTGCTTTTTTGTTATTGTTTTTATTTTTTTTTAAAGAAAATCTTTTTGCCTTTTTAAGTAGTTTGCCATAAAAAATAGCAAACAGATTAATATCAGAATATTGAAGCAAGTGGTATGAAAAAAGTGTAAGTTGAAAATACATTAGTATTTTCCATTTGTAACTCAAAACTTGTTTTTTTATTCATACTTTATAGGTCTTATAATAATATCCTAAATATTATTTAAAATATCACTCACAAGGGGATTTTTGAAGGGGCATTTCACTTAAAATCAAAGTATTCAGTTTAGGGCATTTTACTCAACTTCTTTGATCTAAAGTTTGCTTATTATATGTGTTTCTTGGCCCAGGAGTCACTTCCCATTTCTTTTACGGGATGGCAAATTGTTAATATGTCTGAAAGCTTTGAGCAAAGCTGAATTCTTCTAATGTTCTCCACGTTGTAGTTGGTACTATGCCCGAAGAATATCAGTCATGAAATTTTCATTGAGCAAAATGATATAGCAGGTATGAGGAAGAAATATGATATTCTTCATTCCTTTTATAATTTATTACATAGTTATAAGACAGATTCTCATTAGAACAGAATAGATGAGACCCTTTCTTCTTTTTTTGTAACATTTCAGAGGAAAGTGATGTTTTTATTTTTCTCTCCTGAGGATAATAAGTATAGTGAGCTCCTTTTTAAGATTTGCCGTGGTCTCCCGTATTTGAATTAATGCTTTTACTGACAACCTCTGTGACATCGAAGACGCAACCCAAGAAATGAGTACATAATTTTCTGTTGTACTCCAAAATAGAGCAACATACTATTGAAAACATTTTACAAGCAATTTCTAGGAACTATAGACTGTCCTTTGGCATTATACCTTTTCTGGCCATAAGATAGTAGCTAGGACACCAGGCATTGGTCAGGAAAAAAGAAAGGGCAAGGGTAAAATGTGCCAGCCATTCAGCACGTTTTTAAAAAATGCATTCTCAAAAACCCCAATGCTTACATATCAGTGATCAGAATATAATCAAATGGTTGCCCTTATTTGCATTGGAGGGGGTGGTCTTTAACTATATATATATCCCCATATAAGGGGGCAATGGCTATTGGGTAGGTAACTAGCAGCCTGCTCAACAACGCTGAACACTTATCTCACAGCCAAATTTGCATGCATTTTCCTATTCATGTCTTACAGGGTAGATATTGTTAACATTCTCATCTTATAGATGAGGACATGGAGGTTTAGACAGGCTAAATAACTCACCTGCAGTCACACAGGTAGCAGGGTAGAACCAGGAATTGAACTTATTGCTACTTGAAACAGCTGCTGAGCTCTTAACCACTCTACCTCATTGCTTCTGAGCTGGTGCTTCTGGTCTCCTGTTGGCTTTATTTCAGGAAACCAGCACTGGATTCCAACGATGAATTAATTCCTCTGAGGACATAGAGGGAACCTGGGCTTATGTACAAATACAGTAACCTTTTAAAAAATTCATAGGCCCAAGATATCTGCAAAGACTTATGAATCTGCTTGCTTTGCTATTTCTTGATTTATTAAGGAGACAGGGCACCATGACTTGGCTTAATACTGGGAAAGGTATTTAAAGATAGAAAGAACCTCTTTCCATGAAATGAAATTTTAAATATGATGCTTCTGATAGTTGAGGGATTTTACAAATCTGCTTAGCTTCTTTGTTTAAAAAAAATTCTGGATCAATTGGTAGATAATTGGAGTAGCAGATATTATTGGTAAATTAACCCCAAACTTGTTCCCAATCTCCTTCTCCCTTCCTTGCCTCTACCATAATGGACTGGGAAAGCTGCATGCTTGCTTTCACAGTCTCTCTTTACATGATGCATGGCCTAGTGATACAGTTCTGGTTAATCATATGTAAAAAGAAGTCTCTTGGGGATATTTCTGGGAAATCTTCCACTTTCTTGTTAATGAGGACAGATACAGTAGACACCATCCTTCCTTCTTTCTGCTTGGCTTTAGACCCAATGACTGGAGCTTCAGCAGTCATTTTGAAATCATAGATATTCATAGAGATACTGACTTTGATATCACTGAGTTGCTGAATCATGCCTACTTTCAGATTTATTTTCTTTATCTACTCTTAGTTATGTTATCTTTTACTTCACCTAAAGTAATTTCTAACTAATATAATTGGTCATTTCCTTTCAACAATGGGTATAACAATTAGTGAATTTTTTTATTTCAAAAATAAATAAAAATTTGGGGTGGATTGGCTCAGGAGACCCAATTCCTATAAGCCCTTTTAGACCTGGAAAGTAAATAAATTACATATTAAATTTAGATAGCCACAAAGGAATTACAAATATGGCTCACTGCCAAATAATTGTTTTGTTCAACAGGATTTTCCTACAGAGATAAAACAAGAATGAGAAGTTAACAAAAAGAGGATTGCCTTCATAGCACATAACTAGCCAATTATGGTTGTCCAAAATTGAATAAATCTGTTCTCTTAATTCAGGCTGCTGTAACAAAATACCATAGACTGGATAGCTTAACAACAGAGATTTATTTCTTATGTTTCTGGAGACTTGGAAGTACAAGATTAAGGTGTTGCCCAATTCAATTCCTGGTGAGAGCTCACTTCTTGGCTCATGGATGGCCTTGTTCTTGCTGTATCCTCACATGGCAGAAAGAGAGAGTTCTGGCGTCTCTTTCCCTTTTCATCAGTATAAGGGTAGTAAATGCCATCATGAGAGTTCCACCTTCATGACATCATTTGAACTTAATTACTTCCCAAAGCCCTCACATCAAATACCATCACTTTGGAAATGAGGATTTCAATATACGAACTTTGGGAGGACACAAGCATTCAGTCTCTAGCACTTGTTTTTTAATACATGAAGCATTAACAGAGGTTCTCAGCTCAGCCCATCTTGGAAAGAAGTCTGATCTACTCTTTCTTCATGGGAGGCCTAAGATTAATTATGATCCATCATTCTACTTTTACTCTTTTCAATCTGGCTACATGGGTAATAGTATTTTCCATATAACATTCTCTTACTCAAAATTTCCTTTGTCAAGACCAAAAAAAAAAAAGTAAGCAAAAAGCAAAGAATATACTTCAATCTTTATTTATTGGCTTTTCTGTCCAGAACAATCTTTTAGTTCTTTCTCCATTTCAGTGTTATTTGAGAACCTTAGGTCACGTCTAAATTTCTTCTCAGCTGTAAAACTATGATATACATAAATAAGAGTGTGTGTCCTTTTATTTTACAAATGTAATTGTTGTTCATTTATACTGTGTTTGTTTTCATTTTCTATCTTACGTAGTTCATGAGAATTGTGGCTGAGAACTTAGTATTTAGAAATTAAATTTAGAATTTAGACTGTACATTGATCTAGGTGAGAAAATCATGAAATTTGAATAAAGGCACAGGGGATGGTTCAGATGGTGAATGTGATGATACTTAAGAGGCAGCATTGACAGGACTTGGAACCTATTTTCTGTGGTGATGATGGTGGAGAAAATGTGGGAGTAATTTTGGATGGTTTTCAGATTTTGGTTTTGCCTGATTATGAATGGCCTTGGCACTACTTCAGCTAGATTTGAGTTGGTTTCTGTCAATGAGTCAGTTTGTAGACAATAGTGAGTTTGAAGTATATGTGAGGTTATTAGATAAAGATGTCCAGTAAGAAATTCATATGGATTTAAACTGGTAGCTTAGAAAGAAAAGCTAAGCTACACATCTCAATTTGAGAATCAGAGCAAAAGGTAATTGATAAAGCCATGGGTGTGGATGAGTCTCTTTAGAGCTAGTATATAGATTCAGAAGTAGACGAGAAGTATGCTTGTTAAGGATCCTGAGTAATTTGATCAGTTAAAAGACAGATGCAGAAAGGACCCCCCCCCTGCAATTCCACACACAATTAAACTGAGTAAGTCGAGGGCAAGGAGAGTCATATAATGAAAGACAAATGGTTAGAGTTTTTTTTAAACAGTAAAATATTATTGTCTATATTAATTATTCTGTGCATTTGATCTCTATGGCTTGTTCACTACTTGTTATGAGTTTGTACCCTTAAATACCATCACTCTTTCCTTCTCCCCTACCTCTGATAACTGCCACTTTACTCTCTGTTTTTTACAGGTTTATGAATGATATCATGTAGTACTTGTCTTTCTCTGTCTGATTTACCTCACTTAGCATAATGTCCATCCATGTTGTCAGAAATGGGAACATATCTTCCTTTCCCATGACTGAGTAATATTCCATTGTGTATATGTACCACATTTTTTAAAATCCACTCATCTATTGATGGACATTTGGGTTGTTTCCATATCTGGGCTATTGTGAATAATCCTGTGATAAACATGGGAGTGCACGTATTTTGTCAAAATCCTGTTTTCATTTCCTTTGGGTATATACCCAGAAGTAGAATTCTTGGATCGTATGGTAGGTCTATTTTCAGTTTTTTCAGTTTCCATATTGTTTTCTGTAATTTTTGGACCAATTTACATTCCTACCAACAATGTATGAAGCTTCCCTTTGTGCTGGATTTTTTAAGGAGAAAGAGACCAGCAATATCAGATCCTGCTGAATATTCATAAAAGTTCAGTACTAAATAATGCCAACCTAATTTGTTCATTAGAAGAACATTATTTAACATAACTGGTGGCAGAGCAGATAGAAGACTAAATGAAGAGGAACTACTAGCTAAGAGGGACATAGAGATGAAGGAAATACTTACATTTTTAATTTAAAACATTATGATAAGCATATATCTATGTTCATGAGAAGAGCTAATAAAAAAGACATGGAAATACAAAAAGGCATGGGAATAATACATGGAGCATTCCTGAAGAGGCAAAAGAGGTTATGTGTGCTCTGTATGTGTGGGTAGGATAGGGAAGGGGCTGCAGTAAGAATTTTGAGTGCACTGGTATGCCATGGTTAAGCTGAGTTACTATATCCTGCATGCAATAGGGAAATAATGAGTATTTTAAATGAAAAGATCAAAGAACTTTTCTGTATATTTTTTCAAGATCATTTTAACTAATGACGGGAAGAATGAATTAGAGAAGGTAAGACTTGGGGCAAGAACAATTGAGGAAAGTAAGGCAGAGGGAGATGGACAGAGGGAATAATTGTAGAAACATTAACTTGGGAAGATCAGTAGTGTTTAGTACTCACTGGGGGTGGGGGAATTAAAGGCAAAGTAGATGGAAGATTTGAGAAGGATTCAAAGTTCCTATTTAGGCACCTGGCAAAAGCATGATAAAATTAACTAGGAGTAGTTAGATGTGTGAGTCCCATTTTAGACATTCTTCATTGTGACTGCCTTTGGAATATCCAAGTACATAAATATCATTTAGATAGTTGAAAAGTAGAAAAGGTAGGTAATAGGAAGGTATATGGGCAGCAAATGCTGGAACAAGACAATCTGGGGCATTTGTGACATGGATGAGAGCTGAAAGGACAGGAGTAGAGGAGTTTGCCTTGTGAGAATAGGTACAGAGAGAGATGTCCTTGCATGGAAACTTGAAGCACACTAACATTTAGAGGCAAACAGCAAAAGGGAAATCAGTCAAAATGGTGAAAATAATACCCAGAGGGGTAAAAGTTGAACCAGAAGAGAAAAGAATCACAGAAATTACATCCAATCAAATTATATTCAAATATGGGAGCACGATCAAGTTATATAATTTAAAAGTGCCTATTGAATTTGCCACTGTAAGGCCATTGTGATTTGAAGTGAGGAAATTTTTAGTTAATGATGAAGGAAAACATCAGATTACAAAAGGCTAAGGCATTAACAGCAGTTGAGGAAGTGCAGGCAGAGTGCAAACCACTCTTTCAAGACGTTGGTCAATGAAGGGAATGAAGGAGACATAGGAACAGAAGAGGAGTTACTTTCTTCTTGCCTGAGGTCATTTTTTAGAGGAATGTTTGATGACTGTAAAAGCCTGTGTTTACTGTTTCTCATTGAAGTAGCACATGCATCAATATTAGCGTCAACGATACTGCATATTTGTGCTTTCCTCTTAGCATCCATCCTTCAAGAATTTGATGATATGGAATAACAGATGTTAATGCGCTAGTGAGCATCTGGTCAAATGAGGAAACAAGGCCAAATCCTTTAAATGTTATGTCTTAAGACACATTCTAGTTTGTTAGTTATAGATATTTGTAACTTTCTTTAGGGCTTTGTTTGTAGTCCTATAGATAACTTAATTTGTGCACTCTAAACAAGATTGAGTATTTTAATAAAGTCTTGACTAGTGCTAACTACACTGTGATGATAACATTTAAGAAATATCAATTTTATCCTGGAAAATGATGAGTGTCCTATAATTATGTGTTTTCATCAGTACCTGTTGTTTCTTGTTATTGCTTATTTTCATCTGCATCTTATTATTTCTACCTATATTAGTGACTGTTTTAGTTTAATTTTTCTTTCCCTGGGTTTCAAGTTAAGTTTTTAAGTTTTATTCCCACCCAAGAATAAAAACTAGAAAATCTTTTCTGCAAACAGATACCTTTAAATACGCTAGCTGAAGATTTCATCCTAGGTCATGAACCTAACTCTTACCTACTAAATTGTATCTTGAGATATTTGATACCCATATTAGAGTCCCTTTATATTACAGAAGTTAATCATAGTCAAAATATTTTGCTATTCCCTTTTTTAGAAGTATTATTTGCATATTTATTTTATATTACTACTTGAAAACTGGTGATATCTTTAAATGAGGTTCAAAGCAGCTAAAAAATATATCCCTGGGTTTTTTACCTATTAAAATAATTTTTAGATGTGTGTGTGTGTATATATGTATACACACACACGTATATATTCACATGTACACACACTAATACTTAAAAATAACATATGCTGTCAATTATCTATGAAAATATACTATATGTGAAAATGCAGATATTTATATGTGGTAAAAAGTATGTAGCTGCATATCAGCAGTATAGAAAAAATCTTATATCCACTTAATTAAAATGTAAATAAGAAAGCAAAAGACCACAGGATCAGTTTATTCTATCTTGTCTTCTATTTTTTTTTTAACATCTTTATTGGAGTATAATTGCTTTACAATGGTGTGTTAATTTCTGCTTTATAACAAAGTGAATCAGTTATACATATACATATGTCCCCAAATCTCTTCCCTCTTGCATCTCCCTCCCTCCCACCCTCCCTATCCCACCCCTCTAGGTGGTCACAAAGCACCAAGCTGATCTCCCTGTGCTATGCGGCTGCTTCCCACTAGCTATCTCTTTTATGTTTGGTAGTGTATATATGTCCATGCCACTCTCTCACTTTCTCACAGCTTACCTATCCCCCTCCCCATATCCTCAGGTCGGTTCTCTAGTAGGTCTGTGTCTTTATTCCCCTCTTGCCCATAGGTTATTCGTGATCTTTTTTTTTTTTTTTTCGATTCCATATATATGTGTTAGCAAACGCTATTTGTTTTTCTCTTTCTGACTTACTTCACTCTGTATGACAGACTCTAGGTGCATCCACCTCACTACAAATAACTCAATTTCGTTTCTTTTTATGGCTGAGTAATATTCCATTGTTATATGTGCCACATCTTCTTTATCCATTCATCTGTCGATGGACACTTAGGTTACTTCCATGTCCTGGCTATTGTAAATACAGCTGCAATGAATACTTTGGTACATGACTTCCTCTTTCTTTTTTTTTTTTTTTTTTTGTGGTACGCAGGCATCTCACTGTTGTGGCCTCTCCCACTGCAGAGCACAGGCTCCAGACACTCAGGCTCAGTGGCCGTGGCTCACGGGCCCAGCAGCTGTCTTCCCAGACAGGGGCACAAACCCGTGTCCCCTGCATCGGCAGGCAGACTCTCAACCACTGCGCCACCAGACAAGCCCCATGACTCTTTTTGAATTATGGTTTTCTCAGAGTATATGCCCAGTAGTGGGATTGCTGGGTCGTATGGTAGTTCTATTTTTAGTTTTTTAAAGAACCTCCGTACTGTTCTCCATAGTGGCTGTATCAATTTACATTCCCACCAACAGTGCAAGAGGGTTCCCTTTTCTCCACACCCTCTCCAGCATTTACTGTTTGTAGATTTTTTTAAGATGGCCATTCTCAACGGTGTGAGATGATATCTCATTGTTGTTTTGATTTGCATTTCTCTAATGATTAATGATGTGGACCATTCTTTCATGTGTTTGTTGGCAAACTGTATATCTTCTTTGGAGAAATGTCTATTTAGGTCTTCTGCCCATTTTTGGATTGGGTTGTTTCTTTTGTTGATATTGAGCTGCATGAGCTGCTTGAAAATTTTGTAGATTAATTCTTTGTGAGTTGCTTTATTTGTAAATATTTTCTCCCATTGTGAGGGTTGTCTTTTCATCTTGTTTATGGTTTCCTTTGCTGTGAAAAAGCTTTTAAGTTCTGATTAGGTCCCATTTGTTTATTTATGTTTTTATTTCCATTTCTCTAGGAGGTGGGTCAAAAAGGATCTTGCTGTGATTTAGGTCATAGAGTGTTCTGCCTGTGTTTTCCTCTAAGAGTTTGATAGTGTCTGGCCTTACATTTCGGTCTTTAATCCATTTTGAGTTTATTTTGTGTATGGTGTTAGGGAGTGTTCTAATTTCATACTTTTACATCTAACTGTCCAGTTTTCCCAGCAACACTTATTGAAGAGGCTGTCTTTTCTCCACTGTATATTCTTGCCTCCTTTATCAAAGATAAGGTGACCATAATGTGCGTGGGTTTATCTCTGGGCTTTCTATCCTGTTCCATTGATCGATATTTCTGTTTTTGCACCACTACCATACTGTCTTGATTACTGTAGCTTTGTAGTATAGTCTGAAGACAGGGAGCCTGATTCCTCCAACTCCGCTGTTCTTTCTCAAGATTGCTTTGGCTATTGGGGTCCTTTGCGTTTCCATACAAATTGTGAAATTTTTTGTTCTAGTTCTGTGAAAAATGCCAGTGGTAGTTTGATAGGGATTGCATTGAATCTGTAGATTGCTTTGGGTAGTAGAGTCATTTTCACAGTGTTGATTCTTCCAATCCAAGAACATGGTATATCTCTCCATCTATTTGTATAATCTTTAATTTCTTTCATCAGTGTCTTATAATTTTCTGCATACAGGTGTTTTGTCTCCAGAGGTTGGTTTATTCCTAGATATTTTATTCTTTTTGTTGCAATGGTAATTGGGAGTGTTTTCTTAATTTCACTTTCAGATTTCTCATCATTAGTGTATAGGAATGCCAGAGATTCCTGTGCATTAATTTTGTATCCTGCTACTGTACCAAATTCATTGAATAGCTCTAGTGGTTTTCTGGTAGCATCTTTAGGATTCTCTTTGTAGAGTATGATGTCATCTGCAAACAGTGACAGCTTTACTTCTTTGTTTCTGATTTGGATTCCTTTTATTTCTTTTTCTTCTCTGGTTGCTGTGGCTAAAACTTCCAAAACTATGTTGAATAATAGTGGTGAGAGTGGGCAACCATGGAAATGGTTTCAGTTTTTCACTGTTGAGGACGATGTTGGCTGTGGGTTTGTCATATATGGCCTTTATTATGTTGAGGAAAGTTCCCTCTGTGCCTACTTTTTGCAGGGTTTTTATCATAAATAGGTGTTGTTTTTGTTGAAAGCTTTCTCTGCATTGATTGAGATGATCATATGGTTTTTCTCCTTCAATTTTTTAATATGGTGTATCACATTGATTGATTTGTGTATATTGAAGAATCCTTGCATCCCTGTGATAAATCCCACTTGATCATGGTGTATGATCCTTTTAATGTGCTGTTGGATTCTGTTTGCTTGTATTTTGTTGACGATTTTTGTATCTCTGTTCCTCAGTGATATTGGCCTGTAGTTTTCTTTCTTTGTGACATCTTTGTCTGGTTATGGTATCAGGGTTATGGTGGCCCCATAGAATGAGTTTGGGAGTGTTCCTCCCTCTGCTATATTTTGGAAGAGTTTGAGAAGGATAGGTGTCAGCGCTTCTGTAAATGTTTGATAGAATTCACCGGTGAAGCCATCTGGTCCTGGACTTTTGTTTGTTGCAAGATTTTTAAACACAGTTTCAATTTCAGTGCTTGTGATTGGTCTGCTCATATTTTCTATTTCTTCCTGTTTCAGTCTTGGAAGTTTGTGCATTTCTAAGAATTCGTCCATTTCTTCCAGGTTGTCTATTTTAGTGGCATATAGTTGCTTGTAGTAATCTCTCATGATCCTTTGTATTTCTGCAGTGTCAGTTGTTACTTCTCCTTTTTCATTTCTAATTCTGTTGATTTGAGTCTTCTTCCTTTTTTTCTTGATGAGTCTGGCTAATGGTTTATCAATTTTGTTTATCTTCTCAAAGAGAGAGCTTTTAGTTTTATTGATCTTTGCTATCGTTTCCTTCATTTCTTTTTCATTTATTTCTGATCTGATCTTTATGATTTCTTTCCTTCTGTTAACTTTGGGGTCTTTTTGTTCTTCTTTGTCTAATTGCTTTAAGTGTAAGGTTAGGTTGTTTATTTGAGATGTTTCTTGTTTCTTAAGGTAGGATTGTATTGCTATAAACTTCCCTTTAGAACTGCTCTTGCTGCATCCCATAGGTTTTGGTCATAGTGTTTTCATTGTCATTAGTTTCTAGGTATTTTTTGAGTTCCTCTCTGACTTCTTTAGTGATCTCTTGGTTATTAAGTAGTGTATTGTTTAACCTCCATGTGCTTGTGTTTTTTACAGACTTTATCCTGTAATTGATATCTAGTCTCATAATGTTGTGGTCGGAAAAGGTACTTGATATGATTTCAATTTTCTTAAATTTACCAAGGCTTGATTTGACCCCAAGATATGATCTATCCTGGAGAATATTCCATGAGCACTTGAGAAGAAAGTGTATTCTGTTGTTTTTGGATGCAATGTCCTGTAAATATCAATTACGTGTATCTTGTTTAATATATCATTTAAAGCTTGTGTTTCGTTTTTTATTTTCATTTTGGATGATCTGTCCATTGGTGAAAGTGGGGTGTTACAGTCCTTTAGTATGATTTTGTTACTGTGGATTTCCCCTTTATGGCTGTTAGTATTTGCCTTATGTATTGAGGTGCTCCTATGTTGGATGCATAAATATTTATAATTGCTATATCTTCTTCTTTGATTGATCCCTTGATCATTATGTAGTGACCTTCTTTGTCTCTTGTAATCATCTTTATTTTAAAGTCTATTTTGTCTGATATGAGAATTGCTACTCCAGCTTTCTTTTGATTTCCATTTGCATGGAATATCTTTTTCCATCCCCTCACTTTCAGTCTGTATGTGTCCCTAGGTCTGAAGTGGGTCTCTTGTAGACAGCATATATATGGGTCTTGTTTTTGTATCTATTCTGCCAGTCTGTGTCTTTTGGTTGGAGCATTTAATCCATTTACATTTAAGGTAATTATCAATATGTATGTGCGTATTACCATTTTCTTAATTGTTTTGGGTTTGTTATTGTAGGTCTTTTCCTTCTTTTGTGTTTCCTGCCTAGAGAAGTCCCTTTAGTATTTCTTGTAAAGCTGGTTTGGTGGTGCTGAATTCTCTTAGCTTTTGCTTGTCTGTAAAGGTTTTAATTTCTCAATCAAATCTGAATGAGATCCTTGCTGGGTAGAGTAATCTTGGTTTTAGTTTTTCTCCTTCATCACTTTAAATATGTCCTGCCACTCCCTTCTGGCTTGCAGAGTTTCTGCTGAAAAATCAGCTGTTAACCTTATGGGGATCCCTTGTGTGTTCTTTGTTGTTTTTCCCTTGATGCTTTTAATATTTTCTCTTTGTATTTAATTTTTGATAGTTTGATTAATATATATCTTGGTGTGTTTCTCCTTGGATTTATCCCGTATGGGACTCTCTGTGCTTCCTCGACTTGATTAACTATTTCCTTTCCCATATTAAGGAACTTTTCAACTATAATCTCTTCAAATATTTTCTGAGTCCCTTTCTTTTTCTCTTCTTCTTCTGGAACCCGTATAATTCAAATTTTGGTGTTTTTAATGTCGTCCCAGAGGTCTCTGAGACTGTCCTCAGTTCTTTTCATTCTTTTTTCTTTATTCTGCTCTGCAGTAGTTATTTC
Organism: Delphinapterus leucas; assembly: GCF_059928025.1. Taxonomy (NCBI): domain Eukaryota; kingdom Metazoa; phylum Chordata; class Mammalia; order Artiodactyla; family Monodontidae; genus Delphinapterus; species Delphinapterus leucas. The sequence goes on along the minus strand of NC_143137.1, from coordinate 63,502,644 downwards.
CACTATTTTATCTTCCAGGTCACTTATCCGTTCTTCTGCCTCAGTTATTCTGCTTTTGATCCCTTCTAGAGAAATTTAATTTCATTTATTGTGTTGTTCATCATTGTTTGTTTGCTATTTAGTTCTTCTAGGTCCTTGTTACATTGTTAAACGTTTCTTCTATTTTCTTTGTTCTATTTCCAAGATTTGGGATCATCTTTACTGTCATTATTCTGAATTCTTTTTCAGGTAACTGCCTATTTCCTCTTCATTTTTAGGTCTGGTGGGTTTTTACCTTGCTCCTTCAACTGCTGTGTGTTTTTCTGTCTTCTCATTTTGCTTAACTTACTGTGTTTGGGGTCTCCTTTTTGCAGGCCACAGGTTCATAGTTCCCATTGTTCCCAGTGGAAAAGTTTGGTTCAGTAGATTGTGTAGGCTTCCTAGTGGAGGGGACTAGTGCCTGTGTTCTGGTGGATGAGGCTGGATCTTGTCTTTCTGGTGTGCAGGTCCATGTCTGGTGGTGTGGTTTGGGTTGTCTGTGGCCTTATTATGATTTTAGGCAGCCTCTCTGCTAATGGGTGGGGTTGTGTTCCTGTCTTGCTAGTTGTTTGGCATAGGGTGTCCAGCACTGTAGCTTGCTCGTCGTTGAGTTATGCTGGGCCTTGGCGTTGAGATGGATATCTCTGGGAGAGTTTCACCATTTGATATCACGTCGAGCTGGGAGGTCTCTTGTGGACCAGTGCCCTGAAGTTGCCTCTCTCACCTCAGGCACAGCCCTGATGCCTGGCTGGAGCACCAAGAGCCTTTCATCTACACGGCTCAGAATAAAAGGGAGAAGAATAGAAAGAAAGAAAGAAGATAAAATAAAATAAAGTAAAATAAAATAAAAAAAAGTTATTAAAATAAAAAATAATTATTACGAAAAAAATTTTTTAAAGTAAAAAATACCCTGATGGATAGAACCCTAGGACAAATGGTAAAAGCAAGGCTATACAGACAAAATCCCACCAGAAGCATACACATACACACTCACAAAAATAATATATATATTGTTGCTCCCAAAAGCCACCGCCTGAATTTGGGATGATTCATTGTGTATTCAGGTATTTCACAGGTGCAGTGTACATCAAGTTGATTGTGGAGTTTTAATCCACTGCTCCTGAGGCTGCTGGGAGAAATTTCCCTTTCTCTTCTTTGTTCCCACAGCTCCTGGGGTTCAGCTTTGGATTTGGCCCTGCCTCTGTGTGTAGGTCGCCTGAGGGCGTCTCTTCTTCGCTCAGACATGATGCGGTTAAAGGAGCAGCTGCTTTGTGGGCTCTGGCTCACTAGGCCGAGGTGGGGGGAGGGATGGGTACGGATGCGGGGTGAGCCTGTGGCAGCAGAGGCCATCGTGATGTTGCACCAGCCTCAGGCGCGCCGTGTGTTCTCCCGGGGAAGTTGTCCCTGGATCAGGGGACCCTGGCAGTGGCGGGCTGCACAGGCTTCCGGGAGGGAGGTGTATAGAGTGACCTCTGCTTGCACACAGGCTTCTTGGTGGCTGCAGCAGCAGCCTTAGCATCCCATGCCCGTCTTTGGGGTCTGCGCTGATATCCACGGCTCGCGCCCGTCTCTGGAGCTCCTTAAGCGGCACTTTTAACCTCCTTTCCTCGAGCACCAGGAAACAGAGAGGCAAGAAAAAGTCTCTTGCTTCTAAGGCAGCTCCAGACTTTTCCCTGGACTCCCTCCGGGCTAGCTGTGACACACTAGCCCCCTTCAGGCTGTGTTCACGCAGCCAACCCCAGTCCTCTCTGTGGGATCCGACCTTCGAAGCCCGAACCTCAGCTCCCAGCCCCCGCCCGCCCCGGCGGGTGAGCAGACAAGCCTCTCGGGCTGGTGAGTGCCAGTCGGCACTGATCCTCTGTGCGGGAATCTCTCCTGTTTGCCCTGCGCACCCCTGTTGCTGCGCTCTCCTCCGCGGCCCTGAAGCTCCCCCCTCCGCCACCCGGAGTCCACCCGCGAAGGGGCTTCCTAGTGTGTGGAAACCTTTCCTCCTTCGCAGCTCTCTCCCACTGGTGCAGGTCCTGTCCCTATTCTTTTGTCTTAGTTTTTTCTTTTTTCTTTTGCCCTTCCCAGGTATGTGGGGAGTTTCTTGCCTTTTGGGAGGTCTGAGGTCTTCTGCCAGCGTTCAGCAGGTGTTCTGTAGGAGTTGTTCCACACGTAGATGTATTTCTTATGTATTTGTGGGGAGGAAGGTGATCTCCGCATCTTACTTTTCCACCATCTTGAACTATCTTGTCTTCTTGAATAATATTAAAATAAGCCATAAAACAATGCCATTTCCATGCTGAAAATCCTTTGATCTTAGCTTAGTGTTAGTATCAAAGAAGAAAAATCTTGAACAGGGATAAAACATGGTTAATTTCAAAGATATATATAAAGAAAGTAAACCTCAGATAGAGGTGAAAAGACTGTAGAAGCCATTTTGTTCAGGTTGGCTCGTTTGCTCTGAAAGTTGACTCTGAGAAATCTTTGAAGGTCTGTGAACCCACATCAAGGGCTGACCCTGGAGACAAGGGGTTTTGGGGAGGCAAAACAGGGAATTGGTTAGGCCCCTGTCATTGCTACTGAAATCTTTCCCTCTGGGAATTTATTTCTGTTACATATAGAGCTTCTTTGTGGGATTTCATTAGTAAAAAGAGTTTTACAGTTTAAAAGTGTTTGAGAGCCATGGGTGCAACCTGTTCTTTCCCCTTCCCTGATAGAGATTAAGTGACCTCTTCAAGATCACAGAAGTGAGTTGCAGAGCCAAGCTCAGAGTACAGGTCTTGTAACCAATAGTGCTGTGCTCCTCCTACCGCAATTAACTCAAAGTGTGTTATGTATATAAAACTACTGAATTTTTTCATGTATGCTCCTTGGAATATGAACTGATTCCATGGAGAGTCAGGATTCACAGGATTTTATTTTGAAAGGGATTTTTGTAATTAAGTCCAAGGCCCCTCTTCAGGCAGTAATCCTTCTTATAACATCAGAGAAATGGGACATGCATACAACTTCTGTTAATGTGTCCAGGATAGGGACCCTGCTACATCCTCAAATAACATATTTCATTCCTGGGCAGTTTTTAATATTGTAAAGTACTTTCCAGTGTTAGCTAAACCTTCATTCCTAACACATCTGCCTATTAAACTTCACTTTTCTTTTTAAACTAATAAATAATAAATTAAGGCTATTTTCCATTTAGTGGTTTGGGTTGGATGTGGATGTGTAAATGTGTTGATGAGTTGGCATTTTGCTGATTTCTCTACCCAGGCTTTTGGTTTGGGATATGTGGGAAATGAGAGATTCCACTAGAGAAGCTATGTGAGAAGTGGTATCTTCATGGCACATCTTTTATGTGGAACTAGGTGATGATGGATGATCATGTAATAAGGATAAAGAGGAGAATTAACCCTTTCTTCAGACTTGCTGTGTTCTAAGTTCCCTGCATATATTTACTCATTTAACCTTCACAATATCCTGTGAGTGAAGACTATTATTATCCCACTTTATAGATGAAAAATGAAGTTTCCCAAACTCACAAGAGCTAGTCAGTAATCGAGCATAAATTTGAAAAGAGAGAAACTAATTTCAAACTCAAATTTTTAAACTGTTAGGCTATACTGCTACTCTGGAGATAGAATGTTCTGAGAAGAGGTTGTGAAGAAAATGTATTTATTAATAATGTTAGGAGGTTCCAGAGGGCACACTGGACAGAGTTGAAAGTGGAGAGGAACAATGGAAAAGGCAAGGAGGTGGCCCAGAGGAGCAGGATGGTGATTGGGATGTGAAATACAGCCACTGTGCTCTGGCAAGAACCTGAGAACCTGTAGTTAGAGCTTTGCTGCCTCAAGGGTGCAGAGAAAAGACAAATACTCTAGTCTTACCAGGGCCTCTTGTGTGTTATATCATTCATCTTTCTTTTCAGTGGAATGTGGCTTCCAAACATTTCCTCTGTGGAAATCCTTCTTACCCATTTTGGATCATGGACCATTTTTGAAAATACAGTGGAAGTTTTTCACTTTATCTCTAGGGAACATATGTGCGTAGGCATAAACATAGACAGAAATGTTTATTTCCCAACAAGGCAGAGAACTGAGGAAAGCATGTAATTTTGGAAGGGCCCTATAAGGAAGCAGGGACGGATGATATTCTCAAGGATTTGTATTGGACTGGAAGGGCCTATGTGATAAATACAGGTTTGGAAAGGACAGAATATGTGGTTACTAACTACAAGGGCAAAGGAGGAAGGAAACAAATCCAGGGAAATCTTATGAGCTGCTTCTTCATGACCACACATATTTTGGTACATCCATAAAACTCATGCTGTGTTTGCTGTGATTGGAATTTCTCATGAAGGCAAGTGAGAAGGACAGAGCTTCACTTCTGGTCCAAAGGGAGGACGACACAAAGCAGGCTGTCCTGATTCCAGATCAAATAGAAAGAAGCACAGTAAGGCACACACACACAGTGAGTGGGGCTTTTCAGTGCCCCATAGCCTGAATCTGGAGTTTGGGTGAAAATTCCCTGAGCCTCTAAGGGCAGAGAAAATCCCAAATGACATTTGTGTTACATGTATGTACTGGCAAATCTTTTCCCCTATTATTTCAGGGGCTTCTTGGACTCTCTAAAGCAATCCACATACCTTAGGTTAAAGCCTTGATCTGCAAAGATGTTTCTCTAATACTAAGCTGGCTTCACATGATGAAAATGTGACTCTAATCAATCACCAGCAGCCTTTCTACTCTAGGAGAATCTGAGGATTTCTGTGAGTTTGCTTTTGTGTCCTTCATGCACCACTGAAGATTGAACAAGTTCATTATTGGAGCCGCTGCCTGTGTAGACATGGGGCACTGACAGTGTCTTAAGTGTCATGTCAGTTCTCTGTTTTTGCTCTTGTGTTTCCTTTGCCATGGGACCTGCACTAGCAGCATCCTGAGTGAGAATGTTATGTGGGGAGTTTGAACTGGGCCCGGTGTGCTGCCCAGAGGAATGTAAAGCCCAAACACACACAGGGCTGAGCCCAGATTTCTCCACTGGTAGAAGGGGAGTGTTATTTCACAGGCCTTTGTCTGCCTGATCTTGCTGAAGAAGCAGAAGTCCTCAGGAATAGCTCTGTGATATCACTGACCTCAGTTGGTTTTGAAGAAATGGTAGCTTCCAAGATATTTTTGAGCTGTCAGAGCTGAAGCCCACATATATTTCCTTTTTTTGTCTGCCAAAGAGCTAGAACATTCTTTGTGAAAGGACTAGGGACCTAATTATGTATGCATTTGTACAATATTTTAATCAAACATCAAACGTCCTTCTCATCCCTCTATCTCTTAAGGGACATAGGCAATCCCAAGGTCAAACAAAGCAAAGTATCTAAATTAAGCAGAATTAGAACTGCTTACTTAGGTGGGGGGTCCTAATTAAATATTGAGATATATAGACACTTGGAATATAAAAATGAGTATGATACTCTCATTTCCCTTACAAGGTTCACATTATATCTATGAATATAGATACAAAGATAAATAAGCATGCTGAAAATTAAAAAAAGACTGCTGCTCGTTTAAAAAAAAATGGCATATACGTGCAAATTATTTACCTGACCATCTGCACATGAACTTTAAAGAATAAGACAAACATTAAAAAATAATTAACATGACAAGCTCTTTGTTAGCTAATAAACCCAGAGATATCTCCGTTCTCCTAAGTTCGTTTCGCTTGCTCCCTCCAAGTTCAGCTTGATTGTGAAACTTCTGAGATCACCCCAGTGACGTGAGTTGAGGACTGAGAAGCATTAGTTAGCCGAGAGGTTCCCAGCTGTGTTAGACAGAATTCTAAAGTGACTCCTAATGACCTATGCCCTTGCATAATCCCCTGCCCAAGTGTACATGGAACCTGTGAATACAATGAGGTGCCACTCATCATTATGTTACATTACATGGCAAAGGTGAAGGGATTTTGCAGATATAATTAAGGTTCATAATCAGTGGATTTTGAGTTAATCAAAAGAGAGATTATCCTGGATGGACCTGACCTAAACGGATGAGCCCTTTAAAAGAGGGACTGGAGCCCTCCTTGAGTTCAGAGAGGTTCATATGCTGGTCATGAAAAGGAAACTAACATGTAGTAAGAAGGGGCCATTCCATTCTTCATTCCACAAGCATGTCCATACTCTGTACAATGCCCTGTCCCAGGTTGTAAGACACAGCACCTGCTTTTAAAGAGGTCCCATATTAGTGTGAGAGAGAAAAATGCCCAAACATTTGCAATAATAGAATAAATGGCATTCAAGAAGCTGATATTGAACCAGAGCAGATGGACTACTCATTTTTCTCCAGGTACCAAAGTCCGTCCCAAGAGAAGTATTCTGGCACTCGTGCTGAATCCTGAGAATTAGAAGCACTTTCCTAGTGGAAGAGGAATGGGGGAAGGGAGGGCATAGTGCCATTAGAGAGAAATGAATAGCCAAAGAGCAGAGGTAAATGTGAAAGTAATAGAGTGCCTATAGGAAACAGCAAGAGATGAGGCCGGAAAACAGGCAAGGCCATGGAACAGTCTTTTATGTCCTACTAAGAATTTTATACTGTATTGAGTAGGTAATGGGATATATTGAAGGCATGTGATCAGATCTATACTTTAAAAAACATACTGAATAAAAATATGGAAGACGGTTGGGAAGAAAAAAGAAAGACTGAAATAAGGAGACCAGTTATGAGACTCTCATATTAGTCGGCAAAAAAAAAAAAGATACGATCTACGACAGTGGCAGTAGTGAGGTGGCTGAAGATAAAATGGTAGAGATACTGGAGAGATATTTAAGAAGTGGAATTGGCAGGATTTGGTGTATGTTGGTCCGAGAATTTAAAGTTGAGGTAGGTTTTTGGCTACCAATTAGGTATAACCAATTAAATGTAACCAACGTAGTGGGAAAAATTGGGTTGTAATTGGAGTAGAGCTGGAGGAAGGAAGGGGATATAATACTTACTTTAGGATGTATTTCCTTTCAGTTGTGGTGAGGTCTAGTAGACAGTTGAATACTTAGCACTGGAGATGGGTCTGGCCACAAGCTGGCTTAAAGCTAAACTCAACCCTATACTGTATAGTTACAGGATCTTGTATATTCTGTTTGAACCCATGAAGCAGGCCAGGGGTATTATTTCCCTTAGCATCAGTACACCTTTAATGTGCTGATTTTAAATTTCTCTAAGGAAAATAAATTTCTCTTATTCATTCATTCAAGAAACATGTATTGAGACTCTGCCATGTGCCTTGTACAGTCATCCCTCAGTATCTATGGGGAATTTGTTCCAGGACCTCACAGATACCAAAATCCATGGGTGCTGAAGTTCCTTATATAAAATGACCTGGTACATTTGGCCCTCTGTATCCACAAATTCTGCATCTACTGGTTTGGAGGGCCAACTGTACTTTTCTAGGCACTAGGGATGGGGGACAAAGCAGTAAATAAGTGAGACAATGTCTTTATTCCCCTGGAACATGCATTTTAATGGAAGATACAGAAATCAGTATAAGTAAACACACACATCTAAACATAATTCAAATAATAATAATCAGTGCTAGAAAGAAAATTGAGAAGAATAGAAAATTGGAGTGATTGTGTATGTATTCCAAGTGGCAAAGGTAGGGAAGTTAGGGGAGTGAATTTCTTCATATCCTGTCAGTGAAAGAGAACATTTTATTCAAAAAACTACAGTAGAAATTCATTCAGCAATCCCTTGATCTTCAGACAAGGTGCTTTCCCTTACCTCTTTCCTATCCCGTACATCCAGAAAAACTTGAAGTACCATCCGTCTCTTTTTGAGAATCTCAGGCCCAATTTAAACAGACTTTTCAACTATGTAATATGAATTGCATCTGAAGAAATAGCATCTGAAGGACTTCGTTGAGGCCATTCTGGGTCCTACAACCTTAAATGGTGAATACAGTATTAATCTCCCCAAAATGACCTGAATTGGACAGACTGTGGAATGAGATACTGTGCGAAAGGTGAATATTCAATCACAGGCTACAGTTGCTGCTTTTAAATGTGTTTCTTTTATGCTGGGTTAAAGAGGATGGCCAGCCATAGTCTTACAGGAAAAGGGCTGTCTTGTCAAGGGGACAGACCCTAAGCTGTGTCCCTTTCATCCATCTTTAAAATTAAAGTGAAGTTCAGCAGATACCTTGAGGAAAGATATTAAATTGCAGATTTTGCACTTTTGTTGTTTCTGCAGTTTCCCAATGTTGCTAGTGAGAAGCCGAGAAGGCCGTTAAAAGCCTTTGTGCTTGGCACCTGCGGAAATCTAATTTCTGATGAATAGGACCCTAATTGGGTCAATTATTCTATTATACTATACAAGAGTACTTCAAACTGCTGCTTCAGTAAGAGAGCGCTTTAGTCTCCCCATTGGTGTTCTCCAATTTGAACAGAACTCAGAATCCTGCATTTATCTTTTCGTTTTCCAGTGTCAATTTTCTCCTTCCAGTCTCAGTTTATCACATGTGAAACTAATTTTTCACCTTCTGAGACCATGAGTAAGATTAGAAAGGAGATTCTCTGACTCCTTTAAAAATTGTTTCTCATACATTTGCAAATACATGAGGCAATTGCTTCAGTGCTCCCTATTCAATGGGAATATCCTTTTTAAAAACTTTAATTTTTTATTTGTTTATAACATTATATAACTTTTACATGTATAATATTATATTTAGACTTATGTATAAAGAAGACATACACATGGTCAACAGGCACATAAGAACTTGTTCAACATCACTGCTTATTAGGGAATATTCTTTTGATTAATTATTATCTTTGGAGGAGGAAGAATAGAGAGAGGTCTGCATTTTATATGTGGATTATATTGCACTTTTGCACATTTGTAAGCCTCTAATTTCAATTTTATTTCCTGATTATTTCAAAGAATTGTACCAGTTTCCTTTTCCACAATCACATATAACCTGTGAGTTAGAAAGGAAAATGATATTTGGAAGCTGACACATGATGATTCTTATTGACTCATTATTTTAATGAGATTTACTTCTTATACATTTCCTTTATGCTAAATGTTCAGATTTGTAACTTGAAAGAGAAACTTCTTTAATTAGAATGAATACTTTCACTAATGAGTTGGTCTGTAGTTCAGACTTTACTTGGGAGAAGATGGAATTATGTGGCTGACGGCTGTACATTTAAACTACTACTGTGTGATAACTTGTTGCCTTTGAAGAAGGCTGTTGCTTTGGGTACAGCAGAGAGGGACTATCTTGGCTTTTGTAAGAGGCCGCTGAGACTCACATCATACCAAAAAATTGAATTCAATAATATACTCAAAGAGGTATTTTTTTAAAAAATTCCGAGCTTAGTGTCTGGCACATATTAAACACTCACAAAATTGATTTTCTTTATTTTCTTGACCTGTGTAAGGGGCCGGTTCCTGATGTTGGCATTACAGGAAATAGAACAGTGAAAAATAAGTGAGGCCTAGTCTTTATTTTCAAGTAGTTTGTAGTCTAAAATGGAGATGAAAAACTGCATGCTTGGTTGAAATATAAAGTATTCTTTAATGAGTGTCCTTGTTAAAAGGTTACAAAGTGCTATGAGAGCTTAAAAATGTGTGTGTGGGCATGTGTGTCTTTGTGTTTCTATTTTGTAGCATCCTAGCATATTCATTTTGTAATTTTTGAGTAGATGCATGCATGTCTGGACTTACAGGTACCAATTCTGTGTCTTAGGTGCACTTAATACTTCCCACATACTACACTGGAACTGATTTGTCTCTGCTTGATCTAGCAAGGAAGAGGGTTTGATTGATTTTATGGCGAGTCAGAGAGAGGAGAAATTAGTATGCCACTTTTCCTGGTTTCTTTCAAGAGGAGCTTGGAAGAAGTTATATGATTAGTGCTTTCTGGGAATTCTCCATGGATTAATTTCCCTCATAGAGGCAGTACTATTTTGGTTAACTCTTTTCCTTCCTCAAAGAAAATGTGAAAGTTGAAAGTTTTTATTTTTAAGCCTTTTCCATTGATTTAAATTTAAAATTTGGCAAAGTGTCTATAATAATATACTTTTGGCATTTTCTCATAAGCATATTATCCTCTTTATTCGTCCTTTTGCCCATTATCATGTATGGTTCCTCGCTATGTCTATTATTATTTAGTTTTGCAAATGCTATAAAACATTAGTTTTTCAAAGATGTTCCATGACCTAGTTGGTCATGAATTTGAACGGGGACACTTGACAAATATTTGTCATATCTTCCTTTGAAATAAATATGCATCATTTGTGACAACTATGTGTTATAGTATATGAGGTACTCCACATGAATTATCTCCATTAATCCTTATAAATCTTTTAAAAAGGTATTAACATCCCCATTTTAAAGATGAAACTGAGGTCCTGAGAGATTAACTTACTTGTTCAAATTCATGCAGTTAATAAATGACTATTCATTCCGAGTCTAAAGCCCTTGTCCTTTTCACGATCTTATTCAGCTTCAGTCCTTGGGCTACTCCCTAATATTATAATTGCTTATAGAATCACACAGTTTTGGAAAGTTCAAAATGCTCTGTTGAAGAATATCCCTTTGAATATTCATTCCCATAAACTTGGAAGCAGTGGCCTAAAGATGAACTTTTCCCCCATCATTTTTAAAGCTCAAACTTCAATGCTGTTCCCCTAATAAGTGTAACACATATGGCTTTGATCATTAAGTATGCTGCTTTGAAGATATAAAGTAAGAGGAGGGATGACTCCTTCAGGCAAAGAACCTTCTCCCACAGTTCTGCATATAGCTGAGCAGATTAGGTCAAACATACTGTAGACTTGAAATGCTCAAATCTAGACTTCCACTGGACACTTTAAATGAGACCCTCACTCAATCATCTCTGCTGCCTCAGTCCATCAGTCAGCCAGCACTTGTGTGGGAAAAGAAATGGTCTGTGCCCTCAGGGAGTTCTTACTCTGTTAGGTGAAGCCAAGCATGCCCACAAGGAGTTATAAGGCAGGATGTAAAAGATGACTCGAGGCAAACAAGACTGATATGTGACGTGAGAAGCAGAAAAAGGAATCGTAGATGGGGTATTCACTAATCTTTTTTGACTATAAATGCCATGAAGGCAGGGACCATGTTTGTTTATTCACTACAGTGTCACCAGCATATAGCACAACACCTGGCACATAGGACATGCATTATAAAAAATTAGTTATGTGCGTGGGTAACACACTCTGTGTGCCCATGATGCCTAGGAAGGTGAGGAGAGACAATTTCCTAGGCAATAGTTCATGCACACTGAGTCCAGGGTCAGCTGCAAAATGTATCTTTCCCTCCCCTATCAAGTCCCCAGTAATTATGTAGAGTCCATCTTGGATAAGCATCCACGAGTTCCCTTCACACTTTGTGAGCTCTTCTTCTTCTTCCCTAAACTCACCTGGGTCCTTTCTGCCCTCTCTCCAGTACCCTCTTCTATATTGGAAGGACAAGAGCATCACATGTTTGTGGCCTGGCCTTTACAACCTAAGGAGGCTTTAAAACTTTCCACTTCTCCTGAATGAAACATCCTAAAAGGTAAATAAAATTTTCTCTTGCCTATTACTGACCACCTTTCAAAGTATAACTCAGATATGCTATTATGGGAATAGTCTTTATTATTATTTTACATTAGTGAGATCTCCCCACTGGGGTGGAAGAAAAAACAAAAGGCCTTGGGGAGTGTGTGTGGCATGGAGGGTAAGGGTGAGGGGAAGAAAGCTTCTCAATCTCCCTGAATGAATGAGCAATGGTAGAGGTTCACTTGGCAGAGTAGAAGGGAAGGGACTCTTGGTGGAAAGGGATTTGTAGCACATGGAACATGTTTGTTGCAGAGCACTATCATTCAACTGAAATCTAGGGTCCACATAGTAATGTACTTCAGCTGCCAGTAAGGAGAGCATCACCTTTTCCATCTGCAGTAGGGCTTGGTGTCCTGCCCCAGATCCTGTCCACCCAACTCTGAGTTCCCCTGCTGCTTCAACAGAGCATTCTGAAAGGAGTTGACAGCTTTCACTTGAAGCACCCTCTACCTGGAAGCTTCTCAGGGGCCAGAGAGGCTTCTCCAACCCAAATTCAGACAGAAATGGGGGAAGGAATTACTTAATCCTCTTGAGATCAACCCTCAGCCAATACAAGACAGAATTTGATGGCTAACGGCTGCATCTTCTGCCTGTAGTGAAGCAGTTCTAAAGGGGGATTTACATGACTTGACAGGGTTGAATTCTGTAGCACGATCATCAACACGTCCCCCATTCCTGTTTCACTGTCCCATCACTCACTGTGTTCTCTGCAGCTAAATTCTCCCTCCAGGCCTGCTTTGGGAGGGGCCTAAACTAAGGCACCATCTTAAAACTTATTTCTATATTCAGGCTTTACTTTCCTTTTTCTTCTATCCGGTCATATTTCTTTTTTTCAAGAAGAGGTCTACTTTTTTTTTTAACATCTTTATCGGAGTTTAATTGCTTTACAGTGGTGTGTTAGTTTCTGCTGTATAACAAAGTGAATCAGCTACACGTAGACATATAACCCTATGTCTCCTCTCTCTTGCGTCTCCCTCCCACCCTCCCCATCCCACGCCTCTAGGTGGACACAAAGCACCGAGCTGATCTCCCTGTGCGATGCGGCTGCTTCCCACTAGCTATTTATTTTACTTTTGGTAGTGTATGTATGTCCCATCACAGTTTTTGCTCTCTGTTTCCTACACCACTTCTCTGGTCTAGACTCCTAATAGATTTTTTCCTGATTCCAGTCTCTTCCCTCTCCATTCGTTTTCCATGGTATGCTAGAGATAACTTATGTTAACTAATGCACGAGGATGATCAGCTTGTAGTTAGATTTATCAAATCTACTATCACTTACCATAGTTCTATGCCTCGCTTTACCCATATTTTTTTCTCTTTCTGTAAGATAATGAGTTTTGACTCACAGATACTGCATTTAAAATACTTCTCTCATTACAGACTATTTCTAAATGATCTTGAGCTTTGAAATGATCATTACTAGAAAATAAAAGCTTTTGGGTGTTTGATTTCCTAATGTTAGAGGTAGTTTTCTAATTTGCTCATGTTCAAACTTTTTCTGCCCATAGGTAGAAAATGATAAGCTTTAAGGATGATATTTTGGTTATCATAATATAGTGAATATTTTGGTGCCTTGTAATATCACTTTAACATCTGCAGGGTCCTTCCTGACCATAATCTAATATGTGCCCCAAATTGTATGCATCCATGTAAAGAATCTTCTACTTTTTATTACAGCTTATAGATATTAGTAACTGTAAAATCAACCTAGTACTTTTTTTTCACCAGTCTTGTAATTTCATTCTTATTTTTTTTTTTCTGTCACAGATTTTTGTGTGCCTCTTAATAAACTACAGTGTTAACTAGAACATGGTTATTTATTTAATTACCAGTTTAATTCATTATTATTTTATACTTTCCAATAGTTTATTGATTATATTACCTATAAATGGCTGTATAATTGACATTCTACATAGCAAAGAGGTATACATAGCAAAGGGTTTTTTAATTAAACAACTTAGAGATTTGCAACCACACTTTAATAATACAATTTTGTTAACAGTACAAAAATTATTTCAGAATCAATAGATTTTGCAAGGGCATAGCATGAAAAAGGTGTAAATGGAAGATGTAAATATGCATGGTATGTTGCTCTTAGTATCTTACATCTAGACTTCTTTTTATCTTATGTTAGAAAGCTAACTGAAGGGTTTACAAAAAGAAAAAGATTAACCCAGCAAATACCAAGGAGACCAAGATAAATGGAGGAGCAACACGTTTAATCAAGGAGAGTAATGTTTTTCAAGAAGGGTTTATTTAATTTCCATCATCCTATTACCTCTATCACAGTTTTGGTTAGAGATGGTTTATTCAGTAGTGGAATAAGAATCGGATTTAGAGAAAGTTATTTTTCTGTCAAATGGCTTATAGCTGCCCGGATTATACATACAAAACATCATATACTCAAACGTGAGTATTTTAATCTATTCAGCTATATATTAAGTCAACTTTGTAGAGTCTTAATATTTTGGGTTCACAGGGACACTCCTTAAACAAGTAAGTGTAAAATGCTGTTGAGGTACACCAAAGCTAACAAAAGCCAGAATTTCGCAGCTTCACATATTATATAAATAATAAAATCACTTGAAAACATGCTTTCCAATGAGACATTTTAATAAGAATTCCAGAGAAAATGAGTTACTATTATTCATTAATTCATAAGAACAGTACTTTTTCCTTTATATAAATTATTGTTTAGATAAAATTGCATTTTTAAAAACATTTTATACTATCTTATGTTCCTCAGCAATTCTAAGCAGTACACTGAAACTTAAATTTTTTTTCGGGAGAAATCAAAGTCAGTTTCCAACAGAGAAAATACTAGATTTGGGTTAAGGAAGCAAAGGGACATTTTTTATCTTTAAATTTTCCCCTGTAGGTAATTACGGTTCAAACCATGGTCTAAGCCTCTGGAAACTATATTAAAATGAGGATTCTCATTTCAGCTGCTAAAGCGAATATTTTGCATAACATACACTGCCCCAGGTATCAATACTGTTTTTTGTAAAAAGAAAGTGTTGGTACTTTGCTATCTGAACAAAGTTTTTTCGAAACAGGAGTTTTCAAATGAACAAAAAATGTTTACTTTGATATAAGGAAAGTTTCTTAAATGTACAAATAAATGAAGAAAGCTTTGTGTTTCCTGCATTGGGTAACACCTTAAATCTCAATTACTTTTGAACTTTGTCTGTGCTGCTTGGGGACTGCCTTGTGCATGTGTGGTTCAGGGAGCAGCCATTTAGGCCAAGTTTACATGTAGAATTGGGACTGCACCTCAGTGACTCTCTCCTTTGTTAGATTTGCCTCCGGTTCTTCAAAACAGTAGGCTATAGGTTTTCTAATCAACATTTTAGCTGCTTCACATAGGGCTGACAGGGTAAAATTCAGGCTAAAATTCTTTAAACCAAATTTTAAAAAAGTTTTACCCACTGCTATTTCCTTCTTTTTAGTTAAAATCACCTCCAGAATCTGCCTGTTTTTAGTCACTCCCTAATGTTTTCAGATAGTTTGTTTCTTTTCTGATTAGAATTCATAGTTATTTTATGGGTCTTTTGGTCCAATAGGATCATATTTGAAGCAGAAACATTAAGATGACAAAATTTTGGGAAAAAATATAGTTGGTTTTGGAATATCTTGAGAAATTACCAATTTCATTTGCCATACAAGGTATCATATTTACTGATTTACACTTAAAGTTAATAGAAAATGAAATAAACCAAGCAGAGTTGACTGGTGAAAAGAGAGAAGCATCCTAGTATAAAAAATTCTATACTTAAATAAGAAAATTTAAGACCTCAAAGAATTACTAAGCCTACTTTTGTTCTGTAAACTACCTAATAATGAGAATCACTAATATGTAAATAGAATACACATCTACACTATGGTAGAAATTTCACATTATAATAGTTAGGACTATATGTAACTATAGCCTTATGTAAATGTAAATATATCCAATTAATACAATATAATTTTATTCCCTATTTTCTGTTTTATTTCTTAGCTATGAAAGAAGAGAAATCCATGATTAGCTGTTCATTACGCGTATTTATGTTAGCCAACAAAAGTCCTATTCATGAGCAGCATTGCCTTAGAAATGCTCAGAAGTTACGTTTGTGGCTCCCTTGCCAGATGCATTCAAGTAGACATTGTCAAGACTGTTTTTTCTTTTTTATAATAGAATCCAGCTTTTATTAATGAAAGTGCATTCTTCTAAAATACTTATTTAAATTTAGAAACCTTGTCTAAGTGAAGGAAAGATCAGCTCGCTCTTCACAAAAAAATCAGGCTAAAATTTTACCAAGTTAATTTTATATGATTGACAATAATATAGCTTTTAAAATGAAATTCAGTTTTGTTAAGACTGAATTTGGCCAATATTGTTTCTTATGTATTAACATGAAATAATTGATTAGATTGTATATTTACTTTCTTTTCCTGTTAATATCAATATCAATAATAGTGGGAAATAGTTTCCTTTATTTTGCAAGATGCATTTTTTTGTCTGCTCGTTATCATTGTGTATAACTTTTCTTGAAATAGTATTGACACTTACCATTTGTATTGTGCTTTATATTTTTCACATTTAATTGCAGTCATTCATATGATATTTGTGACTCTTTTTAATGAATGAATCACGTGATAGGTTTACATTATAGTGTTTTCCCTCTTTCATGTGATTGAAAGCGTGTTATAGAGAGGCTGAGTAGCTTGTACACTTAACGTTTTTTTGAGGCATTTGCGAGAACAGTTTCTATATTTTGCTCTTAAAACTGCCTTTTATGAGTTCTTAGTCTGTGCAGTTACCAACTCTATAGTAATGAACATTAGAGAAAGTAATAAAATAACAGGTTTAGTAACTCATGGTTTTTTAACTCAAAATTTCCTAACTTTTTCTTTAAGGACTCCAACTTTTCAAGTTAGATCCTTCTTAAAGTTACTTTTCTGGTGATTTTTTGTTTATTTATTTAAAGAAGACTTTGTAAATAAGAAAACGGAGTGTGATTTAATGATACGCACTGTCTAGGTTTGCATTCCAGTTCTATCATTTATTAATTATGCATCCATAACCTCAGCTTTCTTGTCTCTTAAATGGAGCAAATATCAGTACTTGCCACATGGGATTTGTAAAGAGGATTAAAGGATTAAGTGAGATATTCCCTGTAGAGGTCTCAGAGGGAATACTACATAGCGTGCATGCCATAGAATTATACACTGATTCTGTATATTATGGACTTTTACAATGATACAACAACATGATGTTAGGTAACATTAGATATGTTAGCATTTATATAGAGTTAAAAACAAAAAAACCTCTATTTTACTTTATCTGAAGTGTAATATTTCTATGTATGTTTTTTCCTATATTAGTGTCCATTATGACACATGATTATTCCCCAGTGATCTCTAATAGAGAACTGAAATCTAAATGCGCAGAGAGTATCCTTTTTTTTTAAACTTGTGAATAGTCCCTCTTTATGGTAAGAGGAATTATTTATAAAAGAAGACAATAGTGCCTTCAGTGTAGATTTCTCTTTCTCCTCTCACGTTACAATATTTCTGATGTTTAGCACTAGCAATATATTTCCAAACTCTGCTTTGCAACATACCAAGTAATTTCTCTGTCCCTCTTAACACCAGGTAATTTTTTAAACTCTTCTGAGCAACACTGCTCCCACCTAGACACAATCCACTCTGCTTCTTCCATAAAATAGTGATAAATGAATAGAGCAGTGACCTTTTATAATGAGAAATATCACGACTGCCTTTCTCACAGTATTTCAAGTGCATTTTCTCCTGAAAGATTATAAAAACTGCCTTTTATGCTCTTCTCTCTGTAAAATTGGCCAGCTCTTGAATTTTGTGCTGATTCTTTCATGTGTAGAACCAGATGGGATAAAATTCACCATATCCTATTAAAATAATCAAAAGCTTTGGAAGCCTGTTCATGTATTTATTTAAATGAACAGAATCATAAAAATAATGTGAATATATTTGTTTAATCCTATTTTTGAAACTCAGTAAATATTTCCTTATATATTTAGATTTCTGAGTTGTAAAAGTCCGTCCTAAACAACCTAAGGGTTTAAGAACAATAAGAAGAATATTATAATGAATTGAGCATTTGATAAAATAGACTTTTGTTCTCACATGCATAAAAACAGCACTTATGTTAAATTATAGTTTTATCTTCTTGACCAGCCCAGGCAGAGCAGAAGCATATGGATTAAGTCAGGTTGTGAGAAATGATCAATTTTTGTGTGTGTGTGGACCAACCAATGCTACTGCAGATATTTTGGACCAATAGATGTCAATTTCATTCTTTCAGGGAAGAAATTATTCCTGTAATTTTCTTTAGTTATTATTTGTAATATTGAGAATAAACTGTGCTTAAGCTTTTGTGATAGATGGTGTGGTGATATGTACAAATTTAGGAAAGACAGTAAATTCATACCAGCGTTTCTGAATCTGGTTAAAAAAACAACAACAACACAATACCATCACCATAATAATAAGAAGCAATGTGGGAAAAGTGCTTAATGCTTTGGAATTCAACACAGAAAAACTCCTTCTGATTAGAGAACAAAGGACATGGAGCAAGTAAGTTTTTGGAATGGAGTAAAACAAGGCAGAACTTTGATTAGAAGAGCCACACATAAGCTTGTGGACATTACAGAAGCAAAAGTAGGTGTGTGTGGAGAGGTGGGTGAGGGCAAAGTTCACAGTATTGTGGTATATAAGCTGAGAAACTACTAATTGGTGGGGGGCAAATGTCCCAGGGGGATGCATGTGGCCCCCCTAATCTCTTGGCATCATTTTGAAAGGGATGTGTGTCAAACACTGGTGAATGTACCGTGACTGTGCTTCAGGGAGGAGTTCCTGTCCCCTCTCCTGTTCTACTTTCTTTTAGCACAAGTACGAGAATAACCTTATGAGTAGAAAAATAAATATTTAGAACTCAGCCTTCAGAGTCAGAGATTCGATGCCAGCAGTTTTTGTGAGTAATGGGAAAGCCATCTGTGCAAACTTTGAGATTTGGGGGTCTTAGGATGTTGCAGTTCTTCCTACTGGTGGGAGGAAGTGACTGCATCATAGAAAGCTGATGCTTGGGTGCTGTCTCTCTTACTGGAAGAAGAGGAAACTTCAATTTCTGTCAGTCCATTACTAAGCAAACTAGAGAGAGAGATCCTGAGGCACTGGTTATATAAGGTATGTTCATAGGATAGTGATAATTTATAGGGTAGTTTAATTTGCATGAAACTTAGCACATGAGCAAGAAAGTGTTAGAAAACTAAGCAGTAGTTTCAGGATGGGTTGTGAATGGTAAGGAAACTTTCTAGTTTTGAAATGACATTCAGAAGATAGTAAAAAGTTTTAAGCCCTAGAGAGTGTAAGTGTTACGATCAAAATGTTACTCAGGAAATTAATCTAGCGGTAATTTACAGGATGATTATATATGAAAGAATGCCTGGAGCCAGGATACCTACTTGGAAGCTATTAAAGGTGATCCACTAATAAGGGTTTATACAAAAAAAGTGACCGTGGAAATTGGGAAAGAGGTTAATGTGTGGGAGGTTATAAATATTAAAATTATAGACGATTGATATGAGAGTAAACATTTCTGAGTTTTCAAGCTTGAATTATAATCCAATGGAAAACATTCTGAAGAAAGTACATTAGGGAGAGGTGAGGGGCCTCAGTTAGCTAAGTAATGTAATGAAGCAGATGGCACATGTACAAGACAGTACCCAAAAAACTAAATATGTTGTGGTAGATCTTGGAGATAGATTGGAACTGAAGGTACACTTGAAGAGTTATCTACCAATAGACGATGTCTTCAGTCTAGAGAGTCTACCTAAATCGAAAGTTTTTACATTCACAAACAAATTACTTAGCAATTGATGAGCCAAGACTGACAATAGGTTTGAGACTGAGAGTGGGAAGAAGGTCTTTAAAAAATATCCTGGATTGAAGGGCAAATAATTCTGGAGGCTCTTTATCTGAATTCTCTGGGTAGAGACATGGATATTCGAAGAGTGCATAAAGGAAAGGATAGTGAATGGACAGCAATTTTTGATAGCTGCTTTCGTTGATATGAATGTCTTGGACAGTGATTTTTTTTTAACATCTTTATTGGAGTATAATTGGTTTACAGTGGTGTGTTAGTTTCTGCTTTATGACAAAGTGAATTAGTTATACATATATCCCCATATCTCTTCCCTCTTGCGTCTCCCTCCCTCCCACCCTCCCTGTCCCACCCCTCTAGGTGGTCACAAACCACCTAGCTGATCTCCCTGTGCTATGTGGCTGCTTCCCACTAGATATCTATTTTACATTTGGTTGTGTATATATGTCCATGCCACTCTCTTACTTTGTCCCAGCTTACCCTTCCCCCTCCCCATATCCTCGTCCATTCTCTAGTAGGTCTGCATCTTTATTCCCACCTTGCCCCTAGGTTATTCATGACCATTCTTTTTTTTTTTTTTTAGATTCCATATATATGTGTTAGCATACGGTTGGGCAGTGATTTTTAATGTTATTAGTTCTTCTCTAAAAGTTTCAATTCTGTCCCTCTAAAAGATGAGTAAAAATTTCCCTAAGTCACTGTATCATGTGTTTACAACTTATACCTGGGTGATTACCAAATCATCACCTGGGGGATTACCAAAATGCAAAGAAATGTAATGTGACTCCAGCTTTGGAAAAGGAAGTTTAACTCAGCACTCACATGAGAGAACCTGGCTTGAGTTTCATATTTTTCTCAGCATGGTTTAAGACTACCACTTATAACGTTCTTGCATCCTGTAGGAGGCAGTATTGTAGAGGCTGAAAGCAAATCTTAAACAAGTCTGGCTTTCAGTCCTCATTTTATCATGTCACGATTGTGTGACTTGAAGAGAATTAGTTTCCTGCGTGCCTAAGATAGAGCTGGTAATATTTTTCTCCCACAGTTTTGAGGAAGAAATGAGTTTGTAAGGAGCACAGCATAAAGACTAGTACATATTGAGCATTAAGTTAGTACTTGTTTTCCTTATAACTGATTAAGCTAATTATTCTATGCTATAGCCCTAGGACTCTAATGACCTGTGAATAACTAAGGCCACTCAAGGACAAGTTATCTAATGTGCTGTTTTCTTGAGTTTGTGATGATGAATTATCAACTTTAAGTTTCTCAGGAGGCTCCCCCTGTTTGTAAAGTAATAGTTCCCATGGTGTAGCTGGTGTTGGTTAGTATGAATTGATAGCTTATATTATGGATAGCATTGAATTAGAAGTAGAATCTTTTATTACTGTGACATGAAAAATGCAGTCTCAACGTCAAGAACTTTCTGTTTTATTTTTTAAAAGGATTTAAACTCAGGGATTTAAGGTCTGGAGGACAAATTTGGTTTTTAAAAAAAATCTTGACAAAGTAAAAATACCACTACTGCTAATGATTCTCAATCCCTCTTAGCAGATTTACATTGCGTTCTGTTAACCATTTTTCTTGGTGATTATGATTCCTTCCTTGTCCACAGAAGGCAAAGAGGAGAATGTGGCATCTTCCTGCCTTAGAATCCCAAAATCCTGTGCCTTCTTTTGAAACCCAATCCCCAAATTTCTTTTGCAAAATACCTTCACTTAGTATTTACTTTCATACTCAATGTATAATAAAATATTGCGTTAGTTTTCTATTGCCAAGTAAAAACAAATTACCACAATCTTAGCAGCTCAAAAGAGCAAACATGTCTTTCTTATCTTGCATTTTCCATGGGTCAGGAGTAAGGCACAGCTTACCTGAGTCTCCTGCTCAGAGTTCAGGAAGCTGCGTTCCAGATGTCAGCCAGTCTGAGTTCCTTACTGAAGCTCAGAATCCTCTTGCAAGTTCATGTTGGCAGAATTCAGTTCCTTGTAGCTGTAGATTTCATGGTGTCTTGCTTCTTCAAGGCTAGCAGGAAAGAGTTTTTATTGATTTCATTCAGTTCTGCCATCTAGACCCTCTTAAAAGAATTCATTGATTAGGTCAAACCCACTTAAGAGAATCTCCTCATAGACTTACTTAAAATGAATTGATTAGGGACTTTAATTGCATCTGCAAAATCCTTTGAACTTTGTCTTATAATGTAATCATAGCAGTGATGTTAAAACATATTTTCCATATTCTGTTGCTTAGAAGCAAGTTACATTTGAATTAGCTTAGGACTAAAAGGGTATTTATTAACTCATAACCAAACTAACGAAATGGGAAGAGTTTGGATGAAGATAAAAACAGAGACTCCAATTTCATCAAGGTTCTATTCTCTTTCTCCTGTTTCCTGCTCCTGTGTCTATACGTCAGCTTTGGGCTCTCAAACCAGCTATTATGCTAAAACCATGACAGGGAAGATTTGCAGGTCATGTGATCAGAGGCTTGGAAACTGAAATTAAAGAACCCTTTATTTTTCTTTCAGTTTGGAAAAATGCCATAGTATAGTGATACTATGATTTCCTCCATCATGGATCACAGCCCCATCTCTTTAGAGGTAGGGTATGGTGATTGAAGACTCTACCAGTATCATTTAGATAAAAGGGAGAGAATAATTTTCCAAAAGGAGGGTAGGTAGCACTGGCATGTCCACTATGGGAATTGTTGTAAATTGAGAGAACTATCTCCAACTTTTTTTTTTTTTTTAACACATCTAACAGTACACATGAAGTATTTTTAAAAAAATCTTTATTGGAGTATAACTGCTTTACAGTGTTGTGTTATTTTCTGCAGTATATCAAAGTGAATCAGCTATATGCATACATATATCCCCATATCCCCCTCCCTCTTGCATCCCGCTCCCACCCTCCCTATCCCACTCCTCTAGGTGGTGACAAAGCAGGGAGCTGATCTCTCTGGGCTATGCAGCTGCTTCCCACTAGCTATCTATTTTACATTTGGTAGTGTATATATGTCAATGCTACTCTCTTCCTTCATCCCAGCTTACCCTTCCCACTCCTTGTGTCCTCAGGTCCATTCTCTATATCTGCTTCTTTATTCCTGTCCTGCCCCTACGTTCTTCAGAACCACTTTTTTTTTTTTTTAGATTCCATATATATGTATTAGCATACGGTATTTGTTTTCTCTTTCTGACTTACTTCAGTCTGTATGACAGACTCTAGGTCCATCCACCTCGCTACAGATAAATCAATTTCATTTCTTTTTATGGCTGAGTAATATTCCATTGTATATATGTGCCACATCTTCTTTATCCATTCATCTGTCATTGGACACTTAGGTTGCTTCCGTGTCCTGGCTATTGTAAATAGAGCTGCAATGAACATTGTGGTACATGTATCTTTTTGAATTATGTTTTTCTCAGGGTATACACCCAGTAGTGGGATTGCTGGGTCATATGGTAGCTCTATTTTGAGTTTTTTAAGGAACCTCCATACTGTTATCCACAGTGGCTCTATCAGTTTACATTCCCATTAACAGTGCAAGAGGGTACCCTTTTCTACAGACGCTCTCCAACATTTATTATTTGTAGATTTTTTTTTCAATTTTTTTTTTTTTTTTTTTTTTTGCTGTACGCGGGCCTCTCACTGTTGTGGCCTCTCCCGTTGCGGAGCACAGGCTCCGGACGAGCAGGCTCAGCGGCCATGGCTCACGGGCCCAGCCGCTCCGCGGCATGTGGGATCTTCCCGGGCCGGGGCACGAACCCGTGTCCCCTGCATCAGCAGGCGGAATCTCAACCACTGCGCCACCAGGGAAGCCCCTATTTGTAGATTTTTTGATGGTGGCCATTCGGACTGGTGTGAGGTGATACTTTGTTGTAGTTTTGATTTGCATTTCTCTGATGATTAGTGTTGTTGAGCATCCTTTCATGTGTTTGTTGGCAGTCTGTATATCTTCTTTGGAGAAATCTCTATTTAGTTCTTCTGCTCATTTTTGGATTGGGTTGTTTGTTTTTTTGATACTGAGCTGCATGAGCTGCATGTATATTTTAGAGATTATTGTCAGTTGCTTCATTTGCAAATATTTTCTCCCATTCTGAGAGTTGTCTTTTTGTCTTGTTTATGGTTTCCTTTGCTGTGCCAAAGCTTTTAAGTTTCATTAGGTCCCATTTGTTTATTTTTGTTTTTATTTCCATTTCTCTAGGAGGTGAGTTAAAAAGGATCTTGCTGCGATTTATGTCATAGAGTGTCTGCCTATGTTTTCCTCTAAGAGTTTTATAGTGTCTGGCCTTACATTTAGGTCTTTAATCCATTTTGATTTTATTTTTGTGTATGGTGTTAGGGAGTGTTCTAATTTCATTCTTTTACATGTAGCTGTCCAGTTTTCCCAGCACCATTTATTGAAGAGGCTGTCTTTTCTCCATTGTATATTCTTGCCTCCTGTATGAAAGATAACGTAACTATACGTGCATGGGTTTATCTCTGGGTTTCTATGCTGTTCCACTGATCTATATTTCTATTTTTGTGCCACTACCATACTGTCTTGATTACTGTAGCTTTGTAGTATAGTCTGAAGTCAGGGAGCCTGATTCCCCCAGCTCTGTTTTTCTTTCTCAAGTTTGCTTTGGCTATTCAGAGTCTTTTGTGTTTCCACACAAATTATGAAATTTTTTCTTCTAGCTCTGTGAAAAATGCCATTGGTAGTTTGATAGGGATTGCATTGAATCTGTAGATTGCTTTGGGCAGTATGGTCATTTTCACAATGTTGATTCTTCAAATCCAAGAACGTGGTATATCTCTCCATCTGTTTGTATCATCTTTAATTTCTTTCATCAGTGTGTTATAGTTTTCTGCGTACAGGTCTTTTGCCTCCAAGGGTAGCTTTATTCCTAGATATTTTATTCTTTTGGTTGCAATAGTAAATGGGAGTGTTTTTCTTAATTTCACTTTCAGATTTTTCATCATTAGTGTGTAGGAATGCAAGAGATTTCTGTGCATTAATTTTGTATCCTGCTACTTTACCAAATTCATTGATTAGCTCTAGTAGTTTTCTGGTAGCATATTTAGGATTGTCTATGTATAGTATCACGTCATCTGCAAATAGTGGCAGCTTTATTTCTTCTTTTTGTATTGTATTCCTTTAATTTCTTTTTCTTCTCTGATTGCTGTGGCTAAAACTTCCAAAACTATGTTGAGTAATAGTGGTGAGAGTGGGCAACCTTGTCTTGTTCCTGATCTTAGTGGAAAAGCTTTCAGTTTTTCACCGTTGAGAATGATGTTGGCTATTGGTTTGTCATATATGGCCTTTACTAAGTTCAGGTAGGTTCCCTCTATGCCTACTTTCTGGAGAGTTTTTATCATAAATGGGTGTTGAATTTTGTCAAAGCTTTTTCTGCATCTATTGAGATGATCATATGGTTTTTCTCCTTCAATTTGTTAATATGGTTTATCACATTGATTGATTTGCGTATATTGAAGAATCCTAGCGTTCCTTGGATAAACCCCTCTTGATCCTGGTATATGATCCTTTTAATGTGGTCTTGGATTCTGTTTGCTTGTATTTTGTTGAGGATGTTTTGCATCTATGTTCATCAGTGATATTGGCCTGTAGTTATCTTTTTTGGTGACATGTTTGTCTGGTTTTGGTATCGGGGTGATGGTGGCCTCATAGAAAGAGTTTGGGAATGTTCCTTCCTCTGCTATATTTTTGGAGTATTTGAGAAGGATAGGTGTTAGGTCTTCTCTAAATGTTTGATAAAATTCGCCTGTGAAGCTATCTGGTCTTGGGCTTTTTGTTGGAAGATTTTTAATCACAGTTTCAATTTCAGTGCTTGTGATTGTTCTCTTTATATTTTCTGTTTCTTCCTAGTTCAGTCTTGGAAGGTTGTGCTTTTCTACTAGTTTGTCCATTTCTTCCAGATTGTCCATTTCATTGGCATATAGTTGCTTGTAGTAATCTCTCATGATCCTTTATATTTCTGCTGTGTCAGTTGTTATTTCTCCTTTTTCATTTTTAATTCTCTTGAACTGAGTTTTCTCCCTTTTTTTCTTGATGAGTCTGGCTAATCGTTTATTAAATTTGTTTATCTTCTCAAACAACCACAGCTTTTAGTTTTATTGATCTTTGCTATTGTTTCCTTCATTTCTTTTTCATTTTTTCTGATCTGATATTTGTGATTTCTTTCCTTCTGCTAAATTTGGGGTTTTTGTGTTCTTTCTCTAGTTACTTTTGGTGTAAGGTTAGGTTGTTTATTTGAGATTTTTCTTGTTTCTTGAGGTAGGACTGTATTGCTGTATACTTCTGTCTTAAAACTGCTTTTCCTGCATCCCATAGGTTTGGGGTCATCATGTTTTCATTGTCATTTGTTTCTAGATATTTTTGGATTTCCTCTTTGATATCTTCAATGATCTCTTGGTTATTTAGTAGCATATTGTTTAGCTTCCATGTGTTTGTATTTTTTACAGATTTTTTTTCCTGTAATTGATATCTAGTCTCATAGTGTTGTGGTCAGAACAGACACTTGGTATGAGTTCAATATTCTTAAATTTACCAAGGCTTGATTTGTGACCCAAGATATCTCTCCTGGAGAATGTTCCATGAGTACTTGAGAAGAAAGTGTATTCTGTTGTTTTTGGATGCAATGTCCTATAAATGTAAATTAAATCCATCTTTTTTAATGTGTCATTTAAAGCTTGTGTTTCCTTATTTATTTTCATTTTAGATGATCTGTCCATTGGTGAAAGTGGGGTGTTAAAGTCCCCTAGTATGATTGTGTTACTGTTGATTTCCCCTTTTATGGCTGTTAGCATTTGCCTTATATATTGAGGTGCTCCTATGTTGGGTGCATAAATATTTACAATTGTAATATTTTCTTCTTGGATTGATCCCTTTATCATTATGCAGTGTCCTTCGTTGTCACTTGTAATAGCCTTTATTTTAAAGTCTATTTTCTCTGATATGAGAACTGCCACTCCAGCTTTCTTTGCATTTCCATTTGCAGGGAATATCATTTTCTATCTTCACTTTCACTCTGTGTGTGTCCCTAGGTCTGAAGTGGGTCTCTTGTAGACAGCATATATACGGGTTCTTTTTTTGTATCCATTCAGCCAGTTTATGTCTTTTGGTTGGAGCATTTAATCTATTTAAATTTAAGGTAATTATCAATATATATGTTCCTATTACCGTTTTCTTAATTGTTTTGGGTTTGTTATTGGGGGGTCTTTTCCTTCTCTTGTGTTTCCTGCCTAGAGAAGTTCCTTTAGCATTTGTTGTAAAGCCTGTTTGGTGGTGCTGAATTCTCTTAACCTTTGCTTGTCTGTAAAGGTTTTAATTTCTCCATCGAATCTGAATGAGGTCCTTGCTGGGTAGAGTAATCTTGGTTGTAGGTTTTTGCCTTTCATCACTTTAAATATGTCCTGCCCCCCCCCCCCACCTTATGGCTTGCAGAGTTTCTGCTGAAGGTTCAGCTATTAACCTTATGGGCATTCCCTTATATGTTATTTGTTGCTTTTCCCTTGCTGCTTTTAATATTTTTTCTTTGTATTTAATTTTTGATAGTTCGAGTAATATGTGCCTTGGCATGTTTCTCATTGGATTTATCCTGTATGGGACTCTCTGCACTTCCTGGACTTGATTGACTATTTCCTTTCCCATGTTAGTGAAGTTTTCAACTATAATCTCTTCCAATATTTTCTCAGTCCCTTTTTCTTCTCTTCTTCTTCTGGGACCCCTATAATTCACATGTTGGTGCATTTAATGTTGTCCCAGAAGTCTCTGAGACTGTCCTTAATTATTTTCATTCTTTTTTCTTTATTCTGCTCTGCAGTAGTTGTTTCCACTACTTTATCTTCCAGCTCACTTATCCATTATTCTGCCTCAGTTATTCTGCAATTGATTCCTTCTAGAGAATTTTTAATTTCATTTATTGTGTTGTTCATCTTTGTTTGTTTGCTCTTTCATTCTTCTAGGTCCTTGTTAAACATTTCTTTTATTTTCTCCATTCTGTTTCCAAGGTTTTGGATCATCTTTACTATCATTATTCTGAATTCTTTTTCAGGTAGACTGCCTATTTCCTCTTCATTTGTTTGGTCTGGTGGGTTTTTACCTTGCTCCTTCATCTGCTGCATATTTCTCTGTCTTCTCATTTTGTTTAACTTACTGTGTTTGGGGTCTTCTTTTCACAGGTTTCAGATTCTTATTTGCCATTGTTTTGGTGTCTTCCCCCCAGTGGGTGAGGCTGGTTCAGTGGATTGTGTAGGGTTCCTGGTGGAGGGGACTGGTGCCTCTGTTCTGGTTGGTGGGGCTGGATCTTATCTTTCTGGTAGGTAGGGCCACGTCCGGAGGTGTTTTTTGGGGGTGTTTGTGAACTTAATATGATTTTAGACAGCCTCTCTTCTAATGGGTGAGGTAGTGTTCCTGTCTCACTAGTTGTTTGGCATGGGGCGTCTGGCACTGGAGCTTGCTGGCCATTGGGTGGAGCTGGGTCTTAGCCTTGAGATGGAGATCTCTGGCAGATCTCTCGCTGATTGATATTACGTGGGGCCAGGAGGTCTCTGATGGTCCAGTGTCCTGAACTCGGCTCTCCCACCTCAGAGGCTCAGGCACTGTGCCGGATCACCAAGACCCTGTCAGCCACACGGCTCAGTAGAAAAAACAAAAAAGAAAATAATAATAATGTATTTTTAAAAATTATTAAAAGAAAAAAAGAAAAAAATAAGAAGAGAGCAACCAAACCAATAAACAATTCCTCCAATGATAACGAGCACTAAAAACTAGACTAAGGTAAATATAAAAATCAGAAACAAATCAGTGACAGACAGCAAATCCCAAGTCTACAGTGCTTCCAATGTCCACTACCTCAATTTCGGGATGATTCATTTTCTATTCAGGTATTCCTCAGATGCAGGGGACATCAAGTTGACTCTGGGTATTGAATCTGCTATTCCTGAGGCTGCACAGAGAAATTTCCCTTTCTCTTCTTTGTTCACACAGCTTCTGGGTTTCAGTTTTGGTTTTGTCCCCACCTCTGCATGTAAGTCGCCCTCAGGCATCTCTTCCCACCCAGACAGGGCGGGGTTAAAGCAGTGACTGATTAGGGGGCTGTGGCTCACTCAGGCCAGGGGGAGGGAGAGGTACGGTAGTTATAATTGGAATGTGGGGCGAGCCTCGGTGGCACAGGCCAGAATAACATTGCAATAGTCTGAGGAGTGCCATGTGTTCTCCCGGGGAAGTTGTCCCTGGATCACGGGAACCTGGCAGTGGTGGGCTGCACAGGCTCCCAGGAGGGGAGGTGTGGATAGTGACCTTTGCTTGCACGCAGGCTTCTTGGTGGATGCAGCAGCAGTCTTAGCATTTCATGCCTGTCTCTGATGTCCGCACTTATAGCCTCAGCTTGTGCCAGTCTCTGGAGCTCATTTAGGCAGTGCTCTGAATCCCCTTTCCTTGTGTACCTTGAAACAATGGTCTCTTGCCTCTTAGGCAGGTCCAGACTTTTTCCCAGACTCCCTCCTGGCTATCTGTCGTGCACTAGCCCCCTCAGGCTGTCTTCACACAGCCAACCCCAGGCCTCTTCCTGGGGTCTGACCTCCAAAGCCTGAGCCTCAGCTCCCAGCCCCTACCCACCCCAGCAGGTGAGCAGACAATCCTCTCAGGCTGGTGAGTGCTGGTTGGCACCATTTCTCTGTTTGGGAATCTCTCTGCTTTGCCCTCTGTACCCCTGTTGCTGTGCTCTCCTTTGTGGCTCCAAATATTACCCCTACCCACCCCCTGTCCCCGCCAGTGAAGGGACTTCCTAGTGTGTGGAACCTTTCCCTCTTTCACAGCTCCCTCCCAGAGGTGCAGGTCCCATCCTTATTCTTTTGTTTCTGTTTGTTTTTTTCTCTTTTGCCCTTTCCAATATGTGGGGATTTTCTTGCCTTTTGGGAAGTCTGAAGTCTTCTGCCAGAATTCAGTAGGTGTTCTGTAGGAGTTGTTCTACATGTATATGTATTTTTGATGTATTTGTGGGGAGGACAGTGATCTCCATGTCTCACTCCTCTGCCATCTTGAAGGTCTCCCCCATCTCCAACTTTTTAAGCAAGTGCCTGAGCCATATTGTTTTCTCTGAGATGGAGAGGAAATATTTAGCGTCACAGAGCTTGGGAAGGTATAAAGGAATTTGTGTCTATAAGGGGTGATTTATTTGTGTCTTCTTCAATTTCTTCATCAAAATCATAATTTTAAGTGTATAAATTGCTTTTATTTATGTAGGCGTTTTTGCTATAAATTTCCCTTTTAGAACTGCTTTTGCTGCATCCAGTAAGTTTTGGCATATTGTGTTTCCCTTTAATTTGTCTTAAGATACTTTTTAATTTCCCTTTTGATTTCTTCTTTGACCCATAGTTGCTGTGGAGTGTATTGGTTAATTTTCACATATTTGTAAATTTTCTAGTTTTCTTCTCATTATTGGTTTCTAGTTTAATATGACTGTAGTTGGAAAAGATACCTAATGTAATTTCTGTCTTCTTGAATTTGTTGAGACTTGTTTTATGCCCTAATATATGATCTATCCCAGAAAATGTTCCATGTATGCTTGAGAAAATGTATATTTGGCTGCTGTTGGATGGAATGTTTTGTGTATGTTTGTTAGATCCATTTGGCTTATGGTGTTTTTTAAATCCACTCTTTTATTATTAATTGCCTGTCTGAAAGATCTATCCATTTTTGAGAGTGGGATATTAAAGTCTCCAACTATTATTGTATTATTGTTTATTTCTCCTTTTAGTTCCATTAGCATTTGCTTTATATATTTAAGTGTTCTGATGTTGACTTCTAAGTTCATTAACTTCTGAGTTCTTTGTTCTTGCTGTTTAAATATGTCTATGAAGCAGTCAGAGTACTGGTATTATCATTTCTATTTTATAGGTGGGAAAGTTTAAATATGTTTCCTACGATATTACTGTTTGAATTAGAACCCAAACCTTGGTTGACCCCAGGCTGGAGCTAAATTTGAGTGGAGCTTCTTTGGGTCAGTACTTCTGACCCAGCCCTCTCCTTGCCTCATGCCCTCCTCTGGCCACTTTACTCAGCTCAGCAGTGGGACTTTGGCATGCTAATTCCTGCCATCTCTCCACGCCTATAAAGGCTGGGTTTTCCATGATTAGAGTGGTTCATCCATTCTATCTATTATGGCCTTTGCACTTCATGTTACTGTTTCTCCAAAAACTTTTCCCACAGATATTCCCACGAATTGCTATAATTTTTCCTTTAGGGCTTTTCTCAAATCTCATTTCTGGGAGGGAGATCTTCTCTGACCACCCTATCAAAGAACACACCTAGTTCATTCTATATCCCCTTACTTTGGTTTGTTTTTTGTCACTGCTCTTATCTTTGCTTGATCTTATACTCTATATATTTATCTGTATACCTCCGCACTATAATATGCACTCCATAAGACGAGGGACTTTCTTTGTTGCCACTCTGTTTATAGCATATAAAACTTGAGGTTTGGGGTAGGATTGATTGTATAAATTGTGTAAGTTAATGGACATCAAAGAGAGGATATTAGAATTGGAATGTTTCTCAAGGTTCATAAGGGAGAGGGAAAACTTCATTCATGACCAATGACTAAATTAACATGTTTCTTGCTTAATGTCTTATAAGAACAAGAGACAATTCATATATACTAATCTAGTCATAAAATCAAGTGTACAAGTCTCAGTCTTTGGTTTTGAGTGATTCCAAATAATCATGACTGATTGAAGAAGTTAATTGATGGGTATTAATAGATGCATACAATAACAGAAAATAGAAAGTGTGGCAAAAGCAAGTTGAGATTTAAAGCCAACTTAACTGTATTTCCCCTCTAATTTTATTGGTATCTTGTCAAACTCCCAGAACTATGTACTTGAATGTTTCATGAATGTTCCTACAGTGTTTCTCGAACTTCTTTTTTTTATCCTTTACATTTTCCTTATTGTTTTTACTTGGAGAAATAATGCATACTTATTGCAATGAGTAAATTAATTTTAAGATGTATAAAGAAAAATTGAATACTTTTATCCATTTATATCCCTATATCATTATATAATCTAACCCAGTTTACTTCTCTTTATTCTCCATATCCTTAAACAATTACCTCCACATATATTTATAAAAACCAGAATTATACTGCATACTAGTGTATAATTTGCTATTTTTAGTTAATGAGATAGCATGGTCACTCTTCAAATCCAGGGATATAAAACTTCCTCTTATTAAAAGCTACATGTTATTTCTCATGGACATACTGTCATTTATTAAACCATTCTTTTATTGATGGGTATTATAGTTGATTCCAGATTTTTGCCATCATAAAAATGCTTCAGTAAATACATTGTGTAAATATATATTTTGTGTTTAGGAGATTCCCAAAGGGAGGATTACCAGTTGAAAAGCTTTGTGTACTTCTAATTTTAAAAGATAATGAGGGATTATTTTCCAAAAGATTGTAAAATAAAATATTTATCTTGCTTTAAATTCACAAAGATTGTTGAGATACCCCTGGGCTTCCTGCTGTTTTTTTTATAAATTCCAGATGATTCAGCTATAATTTACAAATCTAAAAAAATTTCCTAACATCAATAATCGTGAGCATTACATGGACATATTCATATATCCATAAAAATGCATGTTTTTCAAATTCTACTGAATTGCCTAAAGCCAAGTTATTATATTAAAAGTATGTTGAAATTTAAATTGAATATGTTTGCATAAACCAGAATCATCAGTTTCTCTCTATGGAAAATATTCAGAAGCACAAAGAAGAATAAAAAAATCAAACAAGTAAACAGACAAAATTCCTTATCTGTAAGGGTTATCAGAAGCAGCATACATAGAACATAAACAGTACATTAGTGAACAACTTGCTAAGAGAATTCTCAGGAGTGTAGCAGCAATTTTTCAAAAATTCATGCAAATTTCTCTCCTCAACAAGACAACTGTGCTGCTTCTTGGGATATATCCCTACTTCCCACGGTATTATAATTAAGATTAATTCATAGCATAACTGAGTCAGAATCAGGGAAAAAAAAGAACAAGTGAGTAAAGGGCCTCTACCACAAAGAAGCTACAAGGATTACATGAGGGACTGGATCCTGAGGATGCTTTATGAAAGGGGTCAGGACACAAATCAAATAAGGGAGAGCTTATTGATTTTGGGGACACTCCCCTGAAATTCGGGATTTAATATCCTGCCAAAGATCACAAGAGATGTTAGCAAGCATGCTGTAGCCATGTTAAGTGAGATTAAAGTGCTAAATTTGTTATGTCGGACAACAGAAGAAGGAAGAAAAAACTCAGAGAAGTGTGCGTGCTGGAGTGAATATGCTATATAATGTTGGAAGACCTACCAGATTGCTGTGTTTTATGGAAATGTCCAGGGGATACACCAGCTATCATCTCTGTCCAGTTTCCAGACTTCAGCCAATTTCCAGACTTGTAGTCTATTAATTGAAGAAAAGGCTAGATCCCCAGGAAAAGGACTCTACAATACATGACAAGCATACATGGTAATAAATCTTCATGTTATTCCACCAAGGGACCTACAATGATTCACTTGATTAACTGTATACTGGGGAAAAAGGGATATGTTGAGGACTCAAACAGTAGTTGTCATGGTCTTTTTGTTAAAATTGGAGCATGTGGAGGCTAGGTAATTGATAGGGTCTTGGCCATAGTCCAATTCACAGTGGGACTATTGTAAACTTATTCTGTGATTATTTCCCTAGTTTATTTCCCTAGTACCCAAATATATAATTGGGACAAACATACTAGATAGTTGGCGCAAACCCCAGTGGGCCTTTGGCTTGTATGGTAAGAGCTATCACAGTGTGGAAGGCCAAGTAAAAGTCTATGGAACTGAGCCGCCTCTGGAACTCAGCCACCTCTGGTGAAGGTAGTAAGTCAAAAGGAGATTGCATCTGGGGTTAGGCATGAAAATCAGTGCCATGCTCAAAGACTTAAAGGATAAGTGGATGGTCATCCCTGTATAGCTCCATTCAGTAGTCTTGCCCCTCCAGAAACCAAACAGATCTTGGATAATACTTCAAAGAAGAATTACAAAATAATGAAATAGAACAAACATTAAATACAATGTTAAAGACATTGTTCAAGAAAAGACTGTCCTGAAATAAAAGAGCTAAATTTACACATTGAGAAAGGATAAGGCTAGGAAAAATTGACCCAGGTCAGCAGTATGACATATCCTAGTAATACTATGGGACAGTAGGATAAGAGAAAACTTTGAGCTTCCAGGGAGAAATACCAAATCTCATAGAAGGGCAAAATGTCAAATTGACTTCACATTTCTTTTCACCGAGATTCAACATCAGCAGACAGTGAAGAACATACACATATGTTCTGAGAGTATAAATAAGTGAAATTGCTCTTCAGCTATACAGATCACAGTCATGCTACTTTGAACATGCAAGATTTAAGGAAATTTTTTACATGAGCCTACCTTAAGAAAGTGCTAGAAGACAGAATTTACATGGCTAAGAGATGAGTGGGGAAACCAAGGCTAAAGGATTGGCAATGAGAATTGAAAATATTTAACTACAGAATTACAGCTATACATAATGGGCAGATTAGGAGAATAGAATAGGATGTAAATGTATGTAGAAAAAGTAGAGAGGGCATATCTAATCACACACGGTGAGGAGAAGGGTGTTAAAAGGTAAACCGAGGGATATTAAGTATTTTAATTTATTTGAGCAAAAATAGATTCAAGTGGGGCAGTGCCAAACCAGAACTGGTTAAAAGCACTCTACTGACAGAAGCTATGGGAAAAACTTATATAGGGAAGATGTGGCAGTAAAGACAGGAAATTATTTGATTGGCTATAGCTTCAAACCTGGTTGGCTGTTTGTAATTGGTTGTCCTTAGATTTCAATTTTGTAACCATGAGGCATTTATAGGCTTAGATTTTGGTTTACTTATTTAGACCTCCATGGCATTGGAGCCACTGCAGTGTAATAGCCCCCTTGTTTAATTAATTTAACAGGGTAAACAACTTAGGGATTAAGTAGTTTCTCAGATTTCCTCTTTTCTAATAGCTAGAATTCAAAGTATATTATTTTAGTCTAACAGATCAAATGTAAGTATAAGCATCTTTGACATTTCAAAGGTTCTATATTAGAAAGAAAATCTTAGTAATACACATTACTGAAGAAGAGAGTGTGGAGGAAGAAAGAGAGAAGAAGTAAGGTAATTTTAATATTGCTTACAATACAAAATTAATATTCTATACATAGAGGAATAACAGCAAAATGTAAAACTATAAAGCTAGCCAAGCTAGAACAACAGCAACAATACTTTATAAATATAAGAATCACACACACACACACACACACACACACACATACACACACACATCAAGATGCAAAGAAGCAGATCAACATAAAAAAATTATTAAAAAAAACTATGCAAACAAAACAAACTAAATAAAACCAGTTTGCTAAAATCAAATATATTTGTCATTTTAATAAATGTAAATTGTCTCAATTCATCTATTGAAAGGCAAACAATTTCAGGATAGATCACGATGAAAAAGGCAACTGTGAGCTGTATACCAGAGAACTATCTAAGACAAAAGTGAAAGCAGGGTTAATAATCTTAATATGATAAAAAATAGAAGTCAGGTCTAAAAGCAAAAAGTGAATTTCAGCTTCTGCCCATGAAGGATTAATTGCCATAGCAATTGCTATCCACTGGAAACATTTACAAAACTGGAAAATTAAGTGAAATGATTGTTTTCAGGCAGGGGACAGTAGGAGGAAGGAAAAGAATGTGGTCTCTGAGAGAAAAGAAACAAATGAAATGGGCTGTAAGGTTGACCTGGTTTCTGACTGTAGGTGATTTCCTGATTACAATACAAGGTGAGGAACCAACAAAAAGCCTAGTTGAATTGAAAAGACAGATATCAAAATTCCCTGATTTTGATCAGAGAGGCTGAGGGGACTAGAATTTGAAACTTTGAATAAGAGTGACAGAAAAGAGGGAACTGAGGAAAGAGAAGGAGAGGGAGAGAGAGAGTGAGAGCAAAAGAGAAAGCAAGAATAAGAGGTTCCAAGAATGGTAATTATGTGAATAATATAAAATATTTTATTTCTAATTTTAGTTTCTTTAAAAGATAATTGAGGACTTCCCTGGTGGCGCAGTGGTTGAGAGTCCACCTGCCGATGCAGGGGACGCGGGTTCGTGCCCTGGTCCGGGAAGATCCCACATGCCGCGGAGTGGCTGGGCCCGTGAGCCATGGCTGCTGAGCCTGCGCGTCTGGAGCCTGAGCTTCACGGCAGGAGGGGCCACAACGGTGAGAGGCCCGTGTACCACAAAAAAAATAATAAAAATAAAAGATAATTGAAGTAACAAAAATGTATAGCTAAAAAATAGATAAAATTGTAATGGAATTATAAAGAATATTCAAATAATCCAAAAGAAGGCAAGAAAGGGAAACAAAAAATAGTAGATCTCGGAACAGGATAGAAAGCCCAGAGATAAACCCATGCACATATGGTCACCTTATTTTTGAAAAAGGAGGCAAGAATACACAATGAAGAAAAGACAGCCTCTTCAATAAGTGGTGCTAGGAAAACTGGACAGCTACATGTAAAAGAATGAAATTAGAACACTCCCTAACACCATACACAAAAATAAACCCAAAATGGATTAAAGACCTAAATGTAATACCAGATACTATAAAACATAGGCAGAACACTCTATGACATCAATCAGAGCAAGATTCTTTTTGATCCACCTCCTAGAGAAATGGAAATAAAAACAAAAACAAACAAATGGGACCTAATGAAACTTAAAAGCTTTTGCACAGCAAAGGAAACCATAAACAAGATGAAAAGACAACCCTCACAGTGGGAGAAAATATTTGCCAATGAAGCAACTGACAAAGGATTAATCTCCGAAATTTACAAGCAGCTCATGCAGCTCAATATCAAAAAAACAACCCAATCCAAAAATGGGCAAAAGGCCTAAATAGACATTTTTCCAAAGAAGATATACAGATTGCCAACAAACACATAAAAGGATGCTCAATATCACTAATCATTAGAGAAATGCAAATCAAAACTACAATGAGGTATCACCTCACACCAGTCAGAACGGCCATCATCAAAAAAATCTACAAACAATAAATGCTGGAGAGGGTGTGGAGAAAAGGGAACCCTCTTGCACTGCTGGTGGGAATGTAAATTGATACAGCCACTATGGAGAACAGTATGGAGGTTCCTTGGAAAACTAAAAATAGAACTACCATATGACCCAGCAATCCCACTACTGGGCATATACCCTGAGAAAACCATAATTCAAAAAGAGTCATGTACCACAGTGTACTTTGCAGCTCTATGTACAATAGCGAGGACATGGAAGCAACCTAAGTGTCCATCGACAGATGAATGGATAAAGAAGATGTGGGACATATATACAATGGAATATTACTCAGCCATAAAAAGAAACGAAATTGAGTTATTTGTAGTGAGGTGGATGGACCTAGAGTCTGTCATGCAGTGTGAAGTAAGTCAGAAAGAGAAAAACAAATACCATATGCTAACACATATATATGGAATCTAAGAAAAAAAATAAAGATTATGAAGAACCTAGGGGCAAGATATGAATAAAGATGCAGACCTACTAGAGAATGGGCTTGAGGACACGGGGAGGGTTAGGGGTAAGCTGGGACAAAGTGAGAGAGTGGCATGGTCATATATATACTACCAAATATAAAATCAGTAGCTATTGGGATCAGCCGCATAGCACAGGGAGATCAACTCGGTGCTTTGTCACCACCTAGAGGGGTGAGATAGGGAAGGTGGCAGGAGGGAGATGCAAGAGGGAAGAGGTATGGGGATATATATGTATGTATAGCTGATTCACTTTGTTATAAAGCAGAAGCTAACACACCATTGTAAGGCAATTATACTCCAATAAAGATGTTAAAAAAAAATAGTAGGTCTCAATACAACCTTAGCAAAGTAAGAATAGAAGTAAATTTACTCAATCTAGCAAAGGGCCACTATGAAAAATTTACAGCTAATATACTTAATGATAAAAACAATGTTTTTTTCTCTAATATTAGGCCTTAGACAAGGACATCTCATCACCTATACCCCAAATTGTACTGGATATTCCAGCTAGTGGAATAAGGCAAGGAAAAGAAATAAAAGGCATAAAACTGAATATAAAGAAGTGAAACTATTTTTATTACCAGAAAATATTTGCAGAAACTCAAAGGAAAAGATACAAAAAGCAATTAAGCTAGTGAATCAGTTTACAATGACTGCAGAATATAAGGTCAGTATAAGAAAGCAACTGAATTTTTATATAACAGCAAGAAAAATTTGGAAATTGAAATAAAAATAACCTTTACAACAACATAAAAACATATGATATACAGACTGTCCTCATTTTGCATGGTGTCATCTTCACTGAAACTCATACAAATAGGAAGCATATTCTTGTTTTGCACAGCCCTATGGTACCTGAGATTGTATTTCGGATACATTTAACAAAAGCTGTGTACTGAATGCTGCTGAAATAAATGTAAAAATTTCTAACAAATATACTGACAATTCATGTTCATTTAGTGAAAGACTCAATATTGTTAAACTGGTAATTCTCCCCAGACTGGTCTATAAATCCAGTACAACTTCTTTAAAATTCCTAGCAGGCTATTTTTTTTGATGTTGTTGTAAAACTTACAGGTTGCTTCTAAAATTCTATGGAAATTGTAAATGACCTAGAGAAGCAAAAAATTTTGAAAAAGAAGTTGAACTACTTATATTACCAGATATTAAAACCTACTATAAAGCTACAGTAATCAAAACAATGTGGTATTGGAGTAAATATCAATATAGTTCAGTGCATCAGGCAAGGTAGTCCAAAAATCAGCTTACAAATACATGGTCAATTGATTTTTGAAAAAATTACTATTATAATTGAATGGGGAAGGAAATGTTTTCAGTATTGCTGAAACAATTCATGTCTGTGGGAAAATTGTCCTTGATCCTCATCCCACACCATATATAAAAATTAACTCAAAGTATATCACATACAAAAACAAATGAGCTAAAACTATAAAACTTTTTGCAGAAAATACAGGAAAAATATCTCCACCACTTTTGATTATTTGAGATTTCTTAGTGAAGAAGACACAAAAGGCATGAATCATAGAAAGAAAAAGTTTACAAATTGTAATCGTAGTTAAAATCCTCTGTTTTTTTTTTTGAAAGCTTCTGTTTTTTGAAGCAGTTAAGAAACTGAAAAGGCAAGCCATAGACTGGGAGAAAATAGGCTCAAAACATAGATCTAATCAAGGACTAGAACAAAAATAACTTCTACACCTAAATAATGTGAAAATTAACAGCTCAGTTTTTTGAAAAAAAAAAAAAAAAAGCAAAAGTTTTGAACAGAAACTTTTCCAAAGAGGATAAATGAGTGGCAAATAAGCACAAGAAAATGTGCTTAATATCAGTACTCATTAGAGGAATGCAAACTAATAACACATCAAGTTACTACCATAAATCCACTGGAATGGCTAAAATGAAAAAGACTGACAATACCAAGTGCTGACCATAGTGTGGACTGACCCAAAATGTCATATGTCATATACTGCTGTTGCTTGTGGGAGTTCAAGATGGTGCAGCCACTTTGGAAAACAGTTTGGCAGTTTTTAATCAAGTTATGTATATACACTTATCTTTTCAGGAATTTCACTCCAGTGTATTAACAGTGAAGATGTTTGTCCACACAGACATGTATATGTGAATGTTCATTGTAGATTTACTAATAATTGCCCCAAACTGGAAACGACTCAAATTTCCATCAATTAGTGAATCAATAAACAAATCATGGTATTTTCATACAATGGAATAGCATTCAGCAGTAGAAGAGAATGAAGTACTGATGCGTAAAACAACAAAGAAGCATTTCAAAAACATTATGACGGATGAAAGCAGCCAGATACAGAAGACTGTACCATGTGATTCCATTAATGTGAATTTCTGGGGGAAAAACCCCTCCACAAATTACTGTGATAGAAAGCAGATCAATGGTTACCATGGGGTTGTAGGTTAAGGGATAAACTTCAAATGAGCACAAGTGCACTTATAGGGGCGATAGAAACATTTTATAAATTTTTTTAAAATTTTATTATGTATTTATTTATTTTGGCTGCACCAGGTCTTAGTTGAGGCATGTGGGCTTCTTAGTTGTGGCATGCATGAGGGATCGAACCCAGGCCCCCTGCATTGGGAGCATGGAGCCTTACCCACTGGACCACCAGGGAAGTCCCTAAATTGGCTTTTATTTTGATGACATAACATATATTTGTTAAATCACATTGAAATGTACTTAAGTGTTAGTGTACCAAAATTTAGTAATTTATGAAAATCTATTATTGTTTACTTATCATTTTTATTCTATGTATTATAGCTATAAACATTCCAAGACAGCAATGTCCATTAGAATTTTCTGCCATAACAAAAATGCTTTATATCTGTACTGTCCAGTATGATGGCCACTAGCTTCATGTGGCTGTTGAACACTTGAGATATAACTGTTGTGACTGAACAACCAAATTTTCAATTGTATTTAATTTTAACCTATTTTAATTTAAATAGCAGAAACACAAGTAATAATTTATATTCAGTGTCAAACAGGTATACTTAGGATCTAAATTGATTGTTTACTTTTTTTTTTTTCCTGACTTTTAGTCATGCTGACTTGCCTCCTAATGTGTTAGATTATCTTTGGTTGTGAGATCAGTACTTGATTTTCATCAAGTACTGTGGAGGTTATTTTGTGGAGGTTATTTTGGTCTACTTCTGCTGAAATCTAGGATTTACCTCTGATTTAGGACAACTTCAGCCAACCTTGAAGGTCCTGGCTTAAATTAAGAGTTACAGTTAAAGAAACAACAACCCTTTGATACTAGCTTAAGATTCTTTATCCCTATTACAGTGTTAATTGAACCAACTCTTCTAAAATCTTTGAATGTAGATGTTTCCTCTTACCTGTATCTCCAAGAGTTACTCCGTCTGCTGAGATTTTCTCTCATTGAAAAGAATCAGTGAGGCATTTCTAACTGTCCTGTTTTATACCTTTTCCCATTTCTTTCTATGGGGACTCCCAGCCTTCTGAGTAAGAGATTATGAATATTAGTTCATTCTGTTTGCCTATGCCACAGACCACTGGATCATTCTGTTGTCATAGCAACTCATTTAGAGACCTGTTCATGTCATTTCTAATTTTAAAAAAGTGCCATCTTTCATAGACTAAAATTGTTCTAAAGCATCAAGAGTAGAGGCTATAATCTGTGTTTTGTATTACATTACTCTGTATTTCATTTGATCCTTTATAAACAATGGTTCAGTATAGTAATGGAAACATCACTTCTTGATGAGTTACTTTGCTTAACCATTTTGATGCCTAGAATATTTGCATTCAGGAACACTGACATAACCTTGAAATAAATTATTAGACTTTAAAATTTTTATTTCTGTGAAATATTAATATATGTAACAGTTTATTTCTCAGTCTCTGAGATTTACTCAAGAAGATGAGAGTTGAGATAAGAAATGCATTATATTCATAGTTGGTATACTGTTCAGGGATGGAGTAAGAATCAGAAAAGGTTTGCTCTTCAGAGATGAGTTGAAGGTCAGGGCTGGGGAAAAGGGTGAGTTGACAGTGAAGGCTGATATGTTTTATGTTTTCAAACAGGCATTTTGGATTGGCTGAGTTAAAAATTAACCATTTCAAAATTTTCTACTGTGGCTTAAGAAGGCTGAGGAAGACAAGGCTACCTAGTCCATATAAGGCTATACATCCCTTGAACTGTATTCTAACCAGCTCATAAAACTCCGAGCTGGACTCCCAGAGTCCTGGTCCTGGGACCAAGAGGCATGCTGGCTAACTTCTCAACTCTTTGAACTTGAACCATCCCTACTAAACATGACTGATTTGGTACTCTGAAGGGGCCATTACTGATGGCTATTCTGATTAAGGCTGTATGGTGTGGCAGTAGTTCCATTTCCTGTGACTTTCAATCTGGGTAAATAGCTGTCATCATTAGGTAATGGCTGCTTTGCTAGGCTAGCAAATTACAAGCAGTTACCACAATCTAGTGCTGTTTTAAAATGTTTGACTTAATTGGTTATGATTTTCCCATTTCTACTTCTAGATGAATAGCAATTTAAAGTATCCTTTTTCTGCCTTCTTTTTCCTCACTCTTTGGTATTTGTGTATTCTCTCAGAAATATACTATATCATTTAAAGAATAAAATAATAGAGTGGTTAATGGCCACTATAATTTAGACATGATTGTCTTTCATAATTAGAATATAATGCATGAAACTCTTGATTTTTTTTCTTCTTATGTGCATAATTTCAGGGATATAGGAGGTCTGGGAGCAGTAAGGAGTGAAGTTTTATATTACATTTCAGGAAAGAGCTCATCCTGGTTTGTGTGATTAGAAAATCTAATGACGCTCAGAGTACTAATGCAAATGGGGAAGAGTATCAAGTGTGGGGGATGTATAAGACCATTTACCAAAATACA
The DNA here is from genome assembly GCF_059928025.1 of Delphinapterus leucas. Taxonomy (NCBI): domain Eukaryota; kingdom Metazoa; phylum Chordata; class Mammalia; order Artiodactyla; family Monodontidae; genus Delphinapterus; species Delphinapterus leucas. Next base: position 63,460,560 of record NC_143137.1, on the reverse strand, counting down.
TGAGATCCTCCTACACCACAGGAGTTATGGGTCAAAGTTGTTGCTTACATGAGTGTTTCTTAATGTTGACCACAGACTTCCTGAAAAAAATCACCATATAACCCATTGCCCAAGCAAAGACAAATTTATTGCTTATTGTAGAAAGGGAGGATTCTACATTGACCGAATCCTAGTAGCTTCTCTGAAGGGGAAGTTCAAAGACAGAATATTTCCAACTCCTGGGCAGTCTGGTTTAAGGCATCTCCCTTTATAAAAATAATGAGTGGGATTGAGAAAACTTCATGATATAATAAGTTGTGAAGAAAAGTTCCAAAGATGATACAGAGCATTCCCATATACCCCATACTAAATTTCACCTATTGGTAACATCTTACATTTGAATGGTACATTTGTTGCAACTAATGAACCAATATTGATACATCATTATCAACAAAACTCCATATTTTATTCAGATTTCCTTAGTTTTTTTTTCTTTTTTACTTGTCACAGAATCCCACCCAGAATACTACATTATATTTAGTTATTGTGTCTCCTTAGGCTCCTCTTGGCTGTGACAGTTTCTCAGAGTTTCCTTATCTTGATGCTTTTGAGAATTTTGAGGAGTATTGGTCAGAACTTTTGTAGATGCACCTCAATTGGGATTTGCTGATGTTTTCCTCATAACTAGACTGGGGTTATGGGTTTTGGGAGGAAGACCACAGAAGTAAAGAGCCAGTATCATCATATCATATCAAGGATACCTGCTATCAACATGACATCACTGTGGGTGTTAACCCTGATCACCTAGCGGAGGTAGTGTTTTTCAGGTTTCTCTGATGTAAAGTTACTCTTTCCCCCCCCATCTCTCTATACTGAATTCTTTGAAAAAATCACTACGTGCAGCCCACACTTAAGGGATGAGAGTTAATGCTCTACCTCCTTCAAGGCGCAGCATCACATAAATTATGCAGAATTTGGAATTTTTCTGCCCAGAAGATTGTCTCTTCTCTCCCATTAAAAAACAATTATTTATCAGGACTTCCCTGGCGGTCCCGTGGTTAAGGCTCTGTGCTTCCAGTGCAGGGGACGCAAGTTCGATCCCTGGTTGGGGAATTAAGATCCCACATGCCTGTGCGGCATGGCCAAAAGATAAAACATTTACAAAGTATTTATTTATAACAGTATGAACTCATGGATTTTTTCTTATATTTTGGGTTACAATACAATAATACAACATTGCTATTTTTACCATATTTTCTCAGGTCATACCTTGCTTTTCTAAATGCATGGGATATGAATTTTCCTGCACTAGTCTCTGTTTATTCCTCCAGCCTCCTTTTCTGCCACTCATTTACTCATCAACTCAACTGAATTATATGAAATACTCCAAGGCAGGCATATTATCTGTCCCCTGTGCCTTAGTACATTCTCTTTGCTTTGCCTAGAATGTTCTTCCCTTTTGCATGTAGTTGTTTACCTTCTACATATTCTTCTGGACTTAACTTAGCATCATTGGGAAGCCATCCCTGATACCTTCCACATCTTTTGTCCCCCATAGAACACTTTTATCACTCTTGTGGATTTCTTTGTTTTTTATTTTTTAATTTTTGGCTGCACGTCACAGCATGAGGGATCTTAGTTCCCTGACCAGGGATCAAACCCCTGCCCCCTGCTTTGGAAGAGCAGGCAGAGTCTTAACCACTGAACCACCAGCGAAGTCCATTGTGGATTTCTTTTTAACACTTATTAAATATATTTTTAATTATTGCTTTCCTATATTGTCTTTTATCAAATGTGGAAATATCTAGAGAATAGGTATTCTTAATAATTCCCCCATCTCTATGTTAGTAGGTATATAAGCTTTATAATCCTTCACCTGTGATTCCAAAATTGAAAATTCCACAAGAGCTCTTAAAACCCAAGCTTTTTCTTTTTTTTTTTTTTTTTTACTTAGCCCCTAGGTTATGCTGCTTAATTGCTAGAATTACAACATTTTTTTAAGTCTTTGCACTTGCCTGTGTGTGCATGGTTTCATTTTTATTTTTTTATTTTATTTTTATTTTTTTAATATCTTTATTGGAGTATAATTGCTTTACAATGGTGTGTTAGTTTCTGCTTTATAACAAAGTGAATCAGTTATACATATACATATGTTCCCATATCTCTTCCCTCTTGCATCTCCCTCCCTCCCACCCTCCCTATCCCACCCCTCCAGGCGGTCACGAAGCACCTCTCTGTGCTATGTGGCTGCTTCACACTAGCTATCTACCTTACGTTTGGTAGTGTATATATGTCCAAGCCTCTCTCTCGCTTTGTCACAGCCAAGCATTTTCTTACTCATTCGGTGGCAGAACTTGACCTGTTATGAACTTTTTCTAGCAGCAAAATCCTACCTGAATACCTGAACTGATGAGAAGCTATTAATAGTTTTTAATATTTATACCACTGTTTTGCTGTAGAAATGTTGGCTTGACTATCAAACCCAGGCTTCACTGAGAATATTAGAATATATGGTATATGCATCATATTACCTCTCTGAATTTGAACAGTCCTGAATTTTGAAATGCATAGGGCCCTAACAGTTTTGGTGTATGGATTGTGTCCTTGTATTATATTCCATAAAAGGTTAATATATCTGAATTTCAGTCATATAACAGAAAGAGACTTTTAGCCAATTCTGTAGAAAGATGAAACAATCACGCAATATCTGAAACCGAATGACTGAATTTATTACTTACTTAAGTAATAAAAAGCTTTATTTGTTAGACCTAGTCTCCGAACAAAATAACTGATTTTATGTGGGTTTTTTGGGGCAGGCATTCTTTTGAAGTTGTGTTATACAGAGCAGAGAGTATGTTAAAACAGCCTTAGGTGTTCATTGGAGTGAATCTGCCACCTATTTGCTACCTATTGGCTGAACTTCAAAGCCTGAGGCAGATACTCATCTTGGGCTTACAGCTCAGTGTCCTTGATTGACTACAGAGCTTAAAAATCAGTCCTAATTTATAGAACTGGCATTAATTGATTAAAAGGGATTAAAAGCTGATCTGCCAGATCTGCTTTAATGACTGATAGTCTTTTTCTAGAAGCATGGGGACACTTTTTTTAATTCTCAATGCACACTACACTGAAGTAATTTTTTTCCCTCCCACAAAGTGTATCTTTAAGAACCTTATCCTTGAAAACCAAAAACCTGCTCAAAATGTATTTTTAGTACCAAATTGATGAAATAATTTCTCATTTTTATTCATTCAAATGTGGAAATAGATGGGACTTGAACATGGAAGCTCTGGCCAGAGCCATAGAAGTAATTTCAATAAAAATTTGGATCATTTGGTCAGAACTCCTAAGGCCCTTTTTTAAAAAAACATTTAAATCTGTAACATAGAAAGTCTCCAATTGTTCTAATTTGCTTGTAATATAGTTTCACTGCTCTCTTGGATTATTTGCTATAGAAATTCTCATAGACTTACAGCAATCAGATCTGTGCTGTATAATTTCTGTTAGCAGCAAGGAAATCTCTGGTGTTCCTGGCATCTCACTCAATTATAACTTATAGGGTATTTTCTAAACTCAAAAGGAAATATGTTAAATCTTTGGGTGTAAATGAAATGGCTAAGAGGTTGAGGACATGAGCTAGCATTACCAACACGTGAACTTCAATGAAAATATTAAACAAGGCATCTTTAAAGGATTTTGAAATATTCAGTACTATAAATTCGGTTGCTTTTTTACTAATACAGTCATAGTTTCTCCTGATATCAAACCATGGACAGGTAAGTGAACGATTGCCAAGGGAATATAAACTACTTATTTAATTACTTAAGATGATGAAATTGAAATAATTTTTAAAAAGTCTATGTGGAGGGAAAGAATTTTATTTCTTATATTTCTCATTTTCCCTCCCTATCTATTGACTACTGCCTGGAGGGGAAAAAAAGGCCTTTGGTAAGAAAGAGCAAAATATAAATTGTATGTGTGGTTAATCTATAGTCATTGTGTTTTGAAATGGTCATATTACAAAGGATGGTTTGATATGTAGATATTCTGCTCTGATTAGTCCAAAAGACTTTAAGCTTCCTCCTATAATACACTGTGGGGCTTTGCCCTGCCTAATTGAAAGGAATCTGGAGGTTACTCAGAATTTTAAGAACATTCTGCCACTTCTTCAGAACCCCAGAAGGAGGGCAGAAAAGTAGAAAAATGCCAGTGATGTTGGGGGAAAAAGAGAAAAGAGAAGAATTCTAGCTCAGTGAACTTTGAATTAAAAGGTGAATAAGGGCTTCCCTGGTGGCGCAGTGGTTGAGAGTCCACCTGCCGATGCAGGGGACGCGGGTTCGTGTCCCGGTCCGGGAAGATCCCACATGCTGTGGAGCGCCTGGGCCCGTGAGCCATGGCCGCTGAGCCTGCGCGTCCGGTGCCTGTGCTCTGCAACGGGAGAGGCCACAACAGTGAGAAGCCCACATACCGCCAAAAAAAAAAAAAAAAATGGTGAATAAACAAGAAGAGTAAATAAATGTTTTGTACCATCTACTGGACTCTGCCTGTATTAGTGATTAACATACAGGAAGTTTGGTTGCTTCCCAGAATGTGCTTTTCCTGATTGCCTTCCCCAGTATTGCTTTCCTTCTGCATGGAAAACTCATCTTATCTGTTAAAGCCTATGTCATGACTTTAAAAAGCCATGTCCACTCCACCTTAAGCAGCCCTCTCCCATTGAGCCATTGCCCTGTGTCTTTCCTTCACAACACTTATACTACAAAATGTAATATCTTGTGCAGTTTTTAGCTTTCTTGTTAATTTTCTGGCTTTTCCAAGAGGAGATACTCCATGAAGTTCCAGTGATATGGTGAAGCCAGCTCAGACTTGCTTGTAAAGGACAATAGTTATCCTGTAAACACCACATAATAGTTTGTTACTGCACGTTTCTTCTTAATTTCATGTTCAGTGATGTCACTTTGGTAGCTTAAGATCAACCAATTTATACAAGCCGATATGAGCTGGCTCCAGCATACCAATAGACCTTCATGGGATATCTTCTGTTGGGAGAACTAGATAATTAACAAAAAATTAACAAGCCATGGTGGAGTATTTATACCGTGGAAATTGGCAGGCGTACACAGCAAGGATTTCTTTATCCTAAAGACTTAATTGTTAAGCATTAACCAGCACATGACTGGTAAGGAAAAGGTCTGTATTGATTACTGACTCTTGGGTCCTGGCACAGTGGCTGGCATGTAGCAATGCTCAATAAATATAGTTGAATGAATGCACAACAAATTGAGGGGTTACAGTTATTTTCAGCTGCAACATGTTTTCTTAGATTCTAGAGATCTCATTTAGCAAGTTCAGTGACTGTTAATTTTTATTTACCAATAAAGAGGCAGCTAAACAACACAGTATTTATACTTATAAAAATATCTTCCTTTTATAAGTATTTTTAATACTATATACTACAGAGGATTTGTTTGTTTGTTTGATATACATCCGGAGTGATTTTGAATCTATTAGTTTCTCCGGATTGTTAGGAATAACATTATTCAGATTAATTGGGTGAGGAAAAAATCAGCCCTCTGCCATGATAGGTTGGGCAAGTATATTGTAAAGAGCACTGACCCAGTGGATCAAGTGATTGGATCCAAGCTCTAATTCCACTACTAGCCAGTTCTGTGGCTTTAAGCAAGTCATCACATTTTTCTGAGCTTCATTTCCCTAATCTCCAAAATGATAAGATTGACTTAGACAATACTTGAGTTTCTTTTGGCTTTTAGCTCCTATATTTAATCTTCTTTGCTGGTATATGTGTTATCTTTTAAAAATAATTAAAACCTATATCTAAAAATCAGTGTGAATTTCTATCCTGGGCGCTTATTCTTGCCATTTATTAATTATGCCTTTCTGATTACACATGAATATCTCATATCTGTGGTATGTATATATATCCCTTCTCTCAACTTCTCCCTACTATACATAGTAAGCTTTTATATCTTAATGTCCTTTTTAACCCTTCTTCTTTCTCTTTTTCTTCTGGAATCTGAAACCTCCCTTTTCTTCAGATTTCCCAGGATTTACCTTCACCCTCCTTGGTCTATTTTCTACCAAACTTGCTTGTAGAACCCATGATTATGCCCCTCTGTTCTGTATGATTCCCCCCCTCATTTCCTTTTTGAATAGTTTGTCTATGTTTATGGTCTTTTGAATGGAATTGTGTTTATAAAAACATTATTTTAGTGTGTTGTTTTAAAAGTAATTATAGTAGGTGGCAAACTGTCCAAACTTGCCATTTTGTACTTTGTTATAAAATTATCCTACTTCAGTGCAAATCTAAATTTCTTAGTGTTCTAAACATGAAAGTGTGTCTTTATTTTTTTACCCAGGTATAAAATATAGCACAAACCATTTCTTTGATAGGAAGTCTTTTCAACATTTTATTTGATATTTCATTTGGAACAGGGAACAGCTCATTTATTTTCTTTTTCAAAAAGAATCCTATAGATCCTAGAGCAGTTAAAAATTTTATGCTTTAAAATAAGTTGCAAACATCCATTGCAGCTCATGGATATTAAAGAAAGTTAGATGATTTTGCATACACATTTTGGATATTAACTGCATATGGGATATAGGTTTGGTTTGTTGTCTCCATCTTTCTTCTTCTGCCTTACTGTTTTTTGTCTGTGTAGCTCTCATCATCCCCCATTGGTTTAACCACTTGGCCATCATACCTTCTGTTTATTTTACACAATCTCTTTAGTTTCTGTTACAGATTGAAAATTTTTTTGTTGTATACCCAGTTATACATAGAAAGACATTATAATCAGATTTATTAATTAAGCCTCAAAGGGTGCTAATTGTATGCCTAGATCTATTAAAAGTCTTAATATTAATTATTACAATAGGACTATGATGTAGGTACTACTATTAACCCCATTTTAAATACAGAGAAACTAAATTAAGTAACTAGCCCAAAGACAGGCTAGTAATGGCAGAGCTGACACTTGGACTCAGGCTGTCTGGTTCCACAGCCCAAGTTCTCAACCACTATACTATGTTGCTTTTAAAAGACACTTTCTTGAAATAAATCAATAAAAATTCCAGGAAAAATGTCCCTGAAGCAATGGAAATTCCATGGATTTTGAAATTTTATGTGTTTGGTGGAAGCATGACTGATCTCTTTCTCTTACAACCCAAAGCATTGCTTTTAAAAGGAATCAATGCCAGGGCACATGACTACCTTTTTTTTTTTTTTTTTTTTTTTTTTTTGCGGTACGCAGGCCTCTCACTGTTGTGGCCTCTCCCGTTGCAGAGCACAGGCTCTGGACGCGCAGGCCCAGCGGCCATGGCTCACGGGCCCAGGTGCTCCGTGGCATGTGGGATCTTCCCGGACCGGGGTACAAACCCGTGTCCCCTGCATCGGCAGGCGGACTCTCAACCACTGCGCTACCAGGGAAGCCCGACTACCTTTTTTATAAGTGATTTTCCCACTTTATTAATACCTATCCTTTTGTGTATTGAATAGTACACATTTTAAGTAGTAAGAACCCCCAGTATAAAATACTTATAATAAATGGCTATCGTTAAAGATATAACAAATAAGTGTTGACAAGAATGTGGAGAAAAGGGAACCCTTGTGCACTGTTTGTGGGCTTGTAATTCGTGCTGCCACTGTGGAAAAGAGTATGGAGTTTCCTCAAAAGTTAAAAATAGAACTTCCATAGATCCAGCAATTTCACTTCTGGGTATTTAGGTGAAGAAAACAAAAACACTAATTTGAAAAGCTATATACACATCAATGTTGATTGCAGCATTATTTACAATATCCAAGATATGGAAGCCACCTAAGTGTTCATGGGTAGATGAATGGATAAAGAAGATGTGATATATACATACAATGGAATATTACTCAGCCATAAAAAAGGAATTTTTGACATTTGCAACAGCATGAATGGATCTCAAGGGTATTATTCTAAGTCAAATAGGCAGACAGAGGGAGAGAAATACTGCATGACCTCACTTATATGCGCAATCTAAAAAACAAAACAAACAAAACAAAAATAGACTCGTAAACACAGAGAACAAATAGGTGGTTGCCAGAAGGAGGAGGCATTGAGGATGGGCAAAATAGGTGCAGGAGACTGAGTTAATATAAAGTTGCAGATATATGATAAATAAGTCATGGAGATGTAATATACAGTATAAGGAATATGGTTTATAATAGTGTTTATAATATAGTAATAACTTTGTATGGGAACAAATACTTACTAGACTTATAGTGGTGATTATTTCATAATATATGCAAATATAAAATCATTATTTAGTACACCTGAAACTAACATATGTCAACTATATTTCAATAAAAAACAAACATAAATTTTTAAATAAATAATAAAAATATATTTGTTTTCTTTATATAATAGTTTTTAAGACCAAAAAGCTTGAGAACACCTCTGCTAAATAAGACAGTGGAGCTCATAAACTATACAATTTTGTTGTTTTTGTAGCAAAAAATAAAATATTACCTTAACAATGTGGCCAATATATCACTTAGTACTGTACAGATGCTCGAGTAAGTGTTTGAATAGATAGTATATGGTAAAAATATCATGGACAAGGTACATGTTAGGTATAGAGAAATCTAGCCAGTAGCTAAAATAATTCTCTCAGTGACTAGTAAATCTGCTCAATGGAATCTAAATTGAAAGGGACCAATAATAATTCCTACTTTTGTTATAATTGTGAAGAGACTATCCCAGTCATTCTTAAATCAGTACAAATGTACTGATAGTACAGAGCATTTCCCTTGCTTTGCTGGCCTAGACAAAATTGAGTGATTTAGTAAATGAAGGTTTCACTGCAATCCAAGATACGTGATAAAGGCTGAGTTGGCTCATCTCATCCTTATTCTCTACCTGTCCCCTCCAAGCCTTGCCCTTTCTAACTCTCCCAAGCCTTGCCCACTTCCTGGTCTACAAATCTGTATTGGATGCTTTGGAATATGTAATATTATTCCTCTCTTCAACACAATGCAATTCTGTGTAATGAAACCAACACATTCAAACTCTGTTTATATATTCAAATCAAAGAAAGTTTAATTTAAAAATATTATTTCAGAGAGGTTCAGGTTTTTTACCTTTAGTCTACCAGTAAAGCATTCTGAGAACTAGAAAGGAAATGGAAGAGATTTTAAAAGATGACCCTAGAAGAGATCACATGAATCTGATGAAAAGATAGGAAATGATAAATTTCTGGGAAAAATATCTATTGAGTTTTTTTTCTACTTAGTTATCATAAGATGAGAAAAAATTCTAAAGGGTGGATAAAATTGTACAGTGAAAATGATACCCAAATCAGGAAAGCAGTCAAAGATCACACAATTCTTTTAAGTTGTAGACCTAAAAGATTGCTTGAAGCAGTTGCTTTCAAATAGTAATAATCAACTGGATTCACCTTTAAGGGGAAAAGTATTCTTTAAGGTATTTGTAACGTTGGTGTTAGAAGAAAAAAGGTCAGTGGTTGACAAAATTATGAACCTGGTGTTACATATTGTCACATGGTTTAATGAAAAGGAAGACACCTTGTTTGGCCTCTTTTGATATGGAAAAAATCTTTGATTCCCCCTGGTGATGGTTTTTCTTTTCAAAAGGATATTGCCTGGCAAAATTCTTAAACTTCTGTTTCCTCACCTTATACTTTGAAACGTTCTTTACATGTTAAAAATGATCCTATAATATTCTAAAGCACTTATTTTAAGCATCCAAATTATGAATGTAACCTGTACTTTTTATTACAATAAATTTAATGACTAAAGAAGGGGCCTCCCAAATTTTGAAAGTTTTAGATGCTAAAAAGAGCCTTAATTTGTTAATGTTTTTTGAAAACTCATTTTATTATATTACTACTATGTTTGCTATTCTAAGGAAAATCCAAAATATAGGGAAATCATTGAGATTAAAATTTTATTTAAAATTCTGGAAAAAGATATTACATATAGTTGGAAATTTTAATCCTTTCAATAACAGGATGTTAATTAATTGCTCTCAAGTTTCAGCTGTTCTAAATACCATATTGAGGTCGATTCTAGGGACCTCTCTTAGGCATTCTCATTAAGTGGGACTAGACTGTATTCCAGATATGTATTTAGAAGAGAATTTGACACAGATGTCCCACAAGTTCACTTTAAGAGAAAACAATAGCAGATAGAGAGCAGCGATTCTCTGAAGGAAAGAGGAATATATCTGCAACATTTTGAGGGGCTTTCAAGCTATATTCACCCTGACTTCTACCATTCTGTGACAGACAGACTCTAGGGTGGTCACCCTTCTGACATTCATGCCTTTATGTAAATTCCTTCCCTTGAGTGTGGGTGAAACCTGAGATTTGCTTCTAACCAATAAATATAGAAAATGTGTTTGTATTTCACTTCCGTGATTATGGTACATTATATAAGACTCCATTTTGCTAGCTGACTGACTCTATGTGCTCTTGCTGTCATGGAAGTAGTAAGCAACCATGTTGGGAGCACCACAGGGCACGGACTAGAGGGCGATGTATAGGTGATGGCTAGCAAGAAGCCTAGTCTCTTAGCCCACAAGAAAATACATTCTGCAAACCACCTAAGTTATCTTGGAAGCTTATGCTTCTGTAGTCAGGACTCCAGATAAGAACAAAACCCAGCAGATAACCTGATTGCAGCCTTGTGAGACCCTAAGCTGAGGACCCACTAACCTATTCCTGTACTCCTGGTCCAGAGAAACGTTGATATAATAAATATGTGTTGTTTTAATCATTTAAGTTTGTGGTAGTTTGTAACTTAACACTAGATTACTAATATACATCCCCATCTCAATTTAAGAAATATTTCTGGATGAAAATTTGGTTATAATCCTTTATGATATTTTATTTAAGTGCACCCATCAAGTTCTTATTGTAAAAAAAAATAATGTTCTGCACATCATTTGAGAACTTGTTGCAAAATGACTGCCCCTTCCTCATGAATAGACAGTGAGGCTGTACTGGATTTTAACACATCATGCTTCCCTAAAGCACTTTTTTATCATATCAAATTCCTATATTCTGCTTCAAGGAATTTTTGTATCTCCCAATGCAATGTGCTTCTCTAGGGGGCTGAGATCACATTTAAATAGAGAAAGAGGAGAGAGAATCAAAATAAGGAATGAACTTCGGCTGATGAGATTAAGCCAGCATAAAATGTATAAAATTTGTACATAACATTTGTACTGGATGAACTGACCTGTATGACTGGGAACACAAGTACATATTTAGTATGTATATTGTTCTCATTAAGCAAAAAAAATGTAATTCTTGTCAATTAAGGACTTTATTTCAAGGGAATATATTTCACTTTGGAAATGAGTAACTTTGATTAGGAATTGAGATGCTATAAATTTTATTCTTAAGTGAAAACAATTTTGTATGCACAACTGCCATAAAAGAGGAATCGGATTGCTCTAAAACTTGTGATAAATATTCATGGGAATAATCTAGACAGATAAGAAAATAACCAGTTTTGTATGTAATCTTATTTATCCCTTGATTTTAGAAGGGATTATTTTAGTAATGTGTTTAGAATTTTTTAAAAATCTTGAACCAGAGTTGAACAAAGAAAATGTACAGTTAGTAAGTATTAGAATTGAAGACTGTGTTGAATCTCCCTTAAACTCTGAAGATAATCCAGACCCTGGAACGATTCAGCTCTTCCCAGGAGTCTGGGTGTTCTGTCAACAGCCTCTTTTTGTTTCAGGTTTTAACAAATACAGATTTTTAAAATTCTTCTTTAATCACCCAGTTGAATTTCTTTTCTTTTCAACTTCCAAGATTTGTAACTGAGGCTCCTTAAAGTTCACCTACAGGTTCAGTCCATGACTCCTGGGAAATGTAAGAAGGACTCAAGCAATACTTTAAGGCCATTAGGTGCATGGGCCCTTTTGCTGCTGGTCTTCTTTTGACTTTGTGCCTTAATTTCAGGCGGCTCTGGATGGATTCTGGCTCTATATTTACTAGATCGGTAATCTTATGGAATTTCTTAACCTTTCCGAGCTATATTTTCCTGCTTTCCAAAATGGGGATTATAATGAGTCCTACTTCAGAGTAATGTTCTGAGAATTAAATGAGATACTACATGTAAAGTACATAGAACTAGCATATTCTACATTGTCAATCAAAGTTGGTAATACTATTGTGGTTTTTTTTTTTTTTTTTTTTCCCCCAACAACTAGGTTCTTTTGCTACCTTTTCATAGGGCCAAACGTAATTCTCGGTACTTTCTTTTTCTGCTTTGGTTCCCTGGCTGTATGTTTTGATTGGTTGAGCATCCTGCCCACTAATATTCTGCTAGTGAGTCTTCCTAGACTGTCTGCCCTTCCTTTGATTCCCTAATATTTTATTCAGTCTCAATCCCTTGCTGTGGGCCTATGGATATGTCTACTTTGTTGGTTTCTGTGACATTCTCTGTACATATATTCTACCCTCAATATTGCCCCTAACTGACATAGTATAGGAGGTAACTTATTGGACTGGATGGCAAGTATCTTCAGTTTTAACACTGACTATGCCACTAGTAAATTGCATGTTTTTAAATGAATGATTCTCAGTCTTGGCTAGATATTAGATTTGCCTATGGAGTTTGCTAAATATTAAAAATTTGGGGGTCATTAACTCAGAAATTCTGATTAATAACTCTGAAGTGTGCCCAAGCTTATGAGCGTTTTGTTTTGTTTTTTATTTGTTTGTTTTTAAATATACCTATGAGAGATACTGATTCACAAGCCAGGGTTCAAAACTACTTCTTCATTCACTTAAAATTTATTTGACAAAGTTTCACTGAAATCATAAGGCTAGTAGGGTGTAGAGTGTAGAATATCTAATACCACACAATCCTTGCTATCATCCTGCTTAGAGAGATAACAAGTTGGGGCTTTGTCTGTTTTTTAGTAAAATTTTTGGCATATAGTAGCTGTTTAAATAATACTCACCAAAGAAATATATTAATAGTAGCCCCATTTTCTGATCTATAAAATGATTTTAGATTGGTATGTCTCAAACACAGGTTTTAGGCAGACTAAGAATGCTTATAATGGAAGTGTGTTTTAATTAAAAGAACAAGCAGAACATAATGACAACAAAATAAAACTTTGAGAAATATAAATAGCAATTCTTTTTTAAGAGATTCACAGTGTATGTGAATATATTAAAGGCTCTAAGAAATTTGGATTAAATCTGTTCAGTATTTCATAAAGTTCCCAAGTCCAGAACACTTTTTAAAATTAAATCTCCTACAGGACAATATTTTATAGATTATCTATTTAGGAAATTCAACATTTTTAAGGTCTCTTTTATTTTTAGATGACTGTTTCTCAGTCTACAGGAAAGACCATTGTACTGTTGTAGAGTTCAGCTGTTAGAATGCCTGGCTCTCCCACAGCTACGTCTGTAGGAATAGCCCTTGACCAATTGAATGTGCAATGAATAAATCGGAATTTTAAACATCATGTGACCATAATCCTTCTGTGCTGATTGGATAAGAATAGGAATGTGACTCAAGGGGTTCCCTGTCATAATCCAGTATTGGCCAATTAGTTTCATTCTCTAAGGAATTTGAATTAAGAAATATTGGGCAAATATTTACAGCTGAAACTTAGAGATCATTATATAAAGCAGGGTTTGCAAACTGGTGCAGAGCATGTATATTTCTCTGTTTTTAAAACTCATATTTGACTGTTCATGGAGCATGCTGTGTCCAAGTGACTAGAGCTTCCCACTCACTAATGCTTACATCATCTGCTTTATTCATTTAGAGTAGATTTCTGACCCCCAAATACATTTGTGTTTGCCTCTTGTGAGGTGGAACACATCTGAGGTGGCTGGGATGCAATTTGTAGCCTTTAGAAATAAAGGAAGAAGTGGTCAAAATATTGGTAATTGGGGCTTCCCTGGTGGTGCAGTGGTTGAGAGTCCGCCTGCCGATGCAGGGGACACGGGTTCATGCCCCGGTCCGGGAAGATCCCACATGCTGCAGAGCGGCTGGACCCGTGAGCCATGGCCGCTGAGCCTGCGCGTCTGGAGCTTATGCTTCACAATGGGAGAGCCCACAACAGTGAGAGGCCCGTGTACTGCAAAAAAAAATAAAATAAAATATTAGTAATTGGACTGGCTTTGCAGCCATTCTCCTGAACACAAGAAGAAAGAAAAATGCAGTTTCCATGAAAAGACACAAAAATGACATGAGCTCAACTTTGTATGAAGGATATGTTGGCCATTTTTGCTCTGCAGCTAGTATGGTCAGATCACAAGCCGTTATCCACTTTATCAGATAATTAAAAACCCTGCAGGTGGTGAGGTTCCGACTGTTGGTACCTTACACAAGTCTGACTGCCATGCTTTTTCCAGGGAAATGCTGAAATCCAGTGTGAAACCTGAGTGGCAGAAGACTGGGCACTGCTGAGAGCAAGTGAGAGAAAGAGAGACAGAGAAAGAGAGAGACAGGCAGACAGACAGAGACAGAGACAGAGAGGCAGAGAGAGAGAGACAGAGAGAGAGGACATGGTAGGCACTGACACTTGTTCACATAGAAAAGTCATAGTTCCTCAAGTGCCTCAAGTTCTCAGGTTTTAAATTAGTATACCCTGCACAGAAACAGCCAGTACATCATTTTGTTTCTCCTCTGGCAGTGACAGCCTGCAGTCCAGAGCCTGGTGAAAGGAGTTGAACTCCACATGCCACAAGTACTCATTTTCTTTAAATTACTCCTTTAACTTGACCAAACAGGTTATGGGTACCAATTGTTGCATTTCCTTTTCTTTCTTATAATAGCTACATTTTCTCACTCCCCTTTAGGCAGTTTCTTTTTCTTTTCTTTTTTTTTTTTTGTGAATGAACAGTGGTTATAATTTCAAATGAAGTTATTCAGTTGCACTTTTGTTGACGCTTAACAGAATCCTTTTTAGAAATAAATGGTGGCATTGAAAGTATATTTCTACTTCATCAATCACAGGTTACTCAATCCTAGAAAGGCCTTTTGAAATGCTGCTACTTCTTGGGGAAGCTGATATTCTATATTTTGGTTTCTTCTGAGTATGAGAAAAGTATTATTCAACGTACTTATTTCAGAAATGCCAGAAAACAAATACTTCTTAAACCTTTACTTTAAAGCATTATTGTTTAGGACCTGGTGAAGAAAAGCTGACAAGCAGAGCTTCTGATTTCCAAGAGAGAAAACTGTACATCTTTCACATAGACTGAGCAAGTTATCACTACTGTAAGGAGAACTTTGGCCAGAGGCAAAAACCCAAAACGTAAATCGTTTCGCAACCTGAATTATAAAATTATTCCTGTATCACTTGCTTCAGAGATTATCAAAGTTTTTTATATGAGAAAAAATTAGCACAAGTATGTACAATTCTGCTTCCCATATTACCAGATAAACTGGAGTTCTTTACACTGTGCCAGTGTCGTTTCTCACCTGTCACTAGATATTGTTTAAATGCTTCCAAACAGTTGATGAGGAAACTTCATTTAATAATTCTATTACTCTGTACTACTGGAAAAAAAAATAGAATGGAGAGAAATCAATCCAGTGTTTTAATTAACCTCTGATAAATGCAGTGCCAGACAACCATATGCCATGGCTTTGCCCTTTATTAAATGAAGGTGTATGTATCCAAATTGGTTTCCAGTTGATTAGTTTTATATCTGTATTCCTATCAATCTAGCACAAGCATTGGGACTCTGAGTTTAGTAGTCAAAGAAATTTGGGTTCAAACCATGACTTGTAAATTCCTAGTTGTCTGTAGGTGAGTTAACTTGATCTCTCTGCTCCTCATGCCTGTTATGAATGTTGGGTAGACATTTTAAATGTCCACTATAAGTAGTAGTCATAATTTTTAACTATATAATAAAATTAGTATGTTTCTGAAACATCTGAGTATAAGGTAGAGAAATTCTAGCTTTTTATAATCTAAAGGTAGCAGTGAAGTGAAAACAAAAAGACTTTGAGGTTGTTTTCTCATATCCAGTTCATCACATACTTACCTTGTTGTGCACTCTTTAAGATACTTTAACTTATCCAAGCTCATACACTATAGAAATAAAAATAAAACTGAAATTCAGTACACAATAGGCAGAGGATTGAAAACAAGAGTTAATAAATTAAACTATAGTTTTTAGAAAATATTCAGAATTAAGTATATACAGAAATAATATGAAGAATACAAAGCAGATTATAAGAGATCTGAGACATAAGGACTAGGGTCTATCCAATCGCCCACCCCTGTGCCACCAGAAAGAGAGAGAAAAAGAGAGAGAGAGAGAGAGAGAGAGGAAGAGTGAGAGAGAGAAAGGAAAGAAGGAAGGAAAGAAGGAAATAAAGAAAGATATAGAGTATGGATAATAAAACAAATTATGAGATGGTAAATTTAAGCCTTAATATATCAATATTTACCCCTCATATAAACTGATTAATCCTTGAATTAAAATGAATTAATACACACACACAAAAAAAACAGGCAATAGGTAAGAGGGCAGAAGATTTAAACAGGAATTTTAGAAAACTATGGATTGGAGGAGCCTTCAAGGTGGAGGAAGAGTAAGACGTGGAGATCACCTTCCGCCCGACAAATACATCAGAAATACATCTACATGTGGAACAACTCCTACAGAACACCTACTGAATGCTGGCAGAAGACCTCAGACCTCCTAAAAGGCAAGAAACTCCCCACATACCTGAGTAGGACAAAAGAAAAAAGAGAGACAAAAGAATAGGGACGGGACCTGCACCAGTGGGAGGGAGCTGTGAAGGAGGAAAGGTTTCCACACACTAGGAAGCCCCTTCGTGGGCGGAGACTGTGGGTGGTGGAGGGGGGGAGCTTCAGGGCCATGGAGGAGAGCGCAGCAACAGGGGTGCGGAGGGCAAAGCGGAGAGATTCCCGCACAGAGGATCGGTGCCGACCGGCACTCACCAGCCTGAGAGGCTTGTCTGCTCACCCGATGGGGTGGGCAGGGGCTGGGTGCTGAGGCTCAGACTCCGGTTTGATCCCAGGGAGAGGACTGGGGTTGGCTGCCTGAACACAGCCTGAAGGGGCTCGTGCACCACGGCTAGCCGGGAGGGAGTCTGGGAAAAGGTCTGGAGCTGCCTCAGAAGCAAGGGACTTTTTCTTGCCTCTTTGTTTCCTGGTGCGCGAGGAGAGAGATTAAGAGCGTCACCTAAACGAGCTCCAGAGACAGGGTCGAGGCGTGGCTATCAGCGCAGACCCCACAGACGGGCATGAGATGCTAAGGCTGCTGCTGCCGCCACCAAGAAGCCTGTGTGCGAGCACAGGTCACTATCCACACCTCCTCTCCTGGGAGCCTGTGTAGCCCGCCCCTGCCAGGGTCCTGTGATCCAGGAACAACTTCCCCGGGAGAACACACGGCATGCCTCAGGCTGGTGCGACGTCGCACCGGCCTCTGGCCATGCAGGCTTGCCCCGCATCGGCACCCCTGCCTCCCTGTAGCCTGAGTGACCCAGAGCCCCTGAATCAGCTGCTCCTTTAACCCCGTCCTGTCTGAGCAAAGAACAGACACCCTCAGGCAACCTACATGCAGAGGCGGGGCCAAATCCAAAGCTGAACCCTCGGAGCTGTGCGAATGAAGAAGAGAAAGGGAAATTTCTCCCAGCAGTCTCAGAAGCAGCGAATTAAATCTCTACAATCAACTTGATATACCCTGCATCTGTGAAATACCTGAATACACAATGAGTAATTGCAAATTGAGGAGGTGGACTTTGGGAGCAACAATATATATATTATTTTTGTGAGTGTATATCTGTATTCTTCTTTGTGTGATTTTGTCTCTATAGCTTTGCTTTTACCATTTGTCCTAGAGTTCTATCCGTCTGTGATCTTTTCATTTTTTAAAATTTTTTTAAGTTATTTTTTATTTTAATAACTTTATTTTACTCTATTTTATTTTATCTTCTTTGTTTTTCTATCTTTCTCCCTTTTATTCTGAGCTGTGTGGATGAAAGGCTCTTGGTGAAAGAGAAAAAGAGAAAAAGAAAGGGACTGAGAAAATATTTGAAGAGATTATAGTTGAAAACTTCCCTAATATGGGAAAAGAAATAGTTAATCAAATCCAGGAAGCACAGAGAGTCCCATACAGGATAAATCCAAGGAGAAACATGCCAAGATACATATTAAACTATCAAAAATTAAATACAAAGAACAAATATTAAAAGCGTCAAGGGAAAAACAACAAATAACACACAAGGGAATCTCCATAAGGTTAACAGCTGATCTTTCAGCAGAAACTCTGCAAGCCAGAAGAGAGTGGCAGGACATATTAAAAGTGATGAAGGAGAAAAACGTACAACTAAGATTATGCTACCCAGCAAGGATCTCATTCAGATTCGACAGAGAAATTAAAACCTCTACAGACAAGCAAAAGCTAAGAGAATTCAGCACCACCAAACCAGCTTTACAACAAATGCTAAAGGAACTTCAATGGGCAGGAAACACAAGAGAAGGAAAAGACCTAAAATAACAAACACAAAACAATTAAGAAAATGGTTCTAGGAACATACATAGCAGTAATTACCTTAAATGTAAATGGACTAAATGTTCCAACCAAAAGACATAGACTGGCTGAATGGATACAAAAACAAGACCCATATATATGCTGTCTACAAGAGACCCACTTCAGACGTAGGGACACATAGAGACTGAAAGTGAGGGGATGGAGAAAGATATTCCATTCTAATGGAAATCAAAAGAAAGCTGGAGTAGCAATTCTAATATCAGACAAAGTAGACTTTAAAACAAAGACTATTACAAGAGACAGAGAAGGACACTGCATAATGATCAAGGGATCAATCCAAGAAGATAAAACAATTGTAAATTTTTATGCACCCAACATAGGAGCCCCTCAATACATTAGGCAAATAGTAACAGCCATAAAAGGGGAAATCAACAGTAACACAATCATAATAGGGGACTTTAACACCACATTTTAACCACTGGAAAGATCATCCAAAACGAAAATAAATAAGGAAACACAAGCTTTAAATAATACATTAAACAAGATGGACTTAATTGATATTTATAGGACACTCCATCCAAAAACAACAGAATACAACTTCTTCTCAAGTGTTCAGGGAACATTCTCCAGGATAGATCATATCTTGGGTCACAAATCAAGCCTTAGTAAATTGAAGGAAATGGAAATCATATCAAGTATCTTTTCCGACCACAACACTATGAGACTAGATATCAATTACAGGAAAAAAATCTGTAAAAAATAGAAACACATAGAGGCTAAACAATACACTACTTAATAACCAAGAGATCACTGAAAAAATCAAAGAGGAAATCAAAAAATACCTAGAAACAAATGACAATGAAACCATGACGACCCAAAATGTATGGGATGCAGCAAAAGCAATTCTAAGAGGGAAGTTTATAGCATTACAATCCTACCTTAAGAAAAAAGAAAAATCTCAAAGAAACAAGCTAACCTTACACCTAAAGCAATTAGAGAAAGAAGAACAAAAAACCCACAAAGTTAGCAGAAGGAAAGAAATGATAAAGTTCAGATCAGGAATAAAAGAAAAAGAAATGAAGGAAACAATAGCAAAGATCAATAAAACTAAAAGCTGGTTCTTTGACAAGAAAAACAAAATTGATAAACCATTAGCCAGACTCATCAAGAAGAAAAGGGAGAAGACTCAAATCAATAGAATTAGAAATGATACAGAGAAGTAACCACTGACACTGCAGAAATACAAAGGATTATGAGAGATTACTACAGGCAACTATATGCTAATAAAATGGACAACCTGGAAAAAATGGACAAATTCTTAGAAATTCACAACGTTCAGAGACTGAAACAGGAAGAAATGGAAAATATGAACAGACCAATCACAAGCACTGAAATTGAAACTGTGATTAAAAATCTTCCAACAAGCAAAAGCCCAGGACCAGATGGCTTCACAGACGAATTCTATCAAACATTTAGAGAAGAGCTAACACCTATCCTTCTCAAAATCTTCCAAAATATAGCAGAAGGAGGAACACTCCCAAACTCATTCTATGAGGCCACCATCACCCTGATACCAAAACCAGACAGAGATGTCACAAAGGAAGAAAACTACTGGCCAATATCACTGATGAACATACATGCAAAAATCCTCAACAAAATACAAGCAAACAGAATCCAACAGCACATTAAAAGGATCATACAGCATGATCAAGTGGGGTTTATTCCAGGAATGCAAGGATTCTTCAATATATGCAAATCAATCAATGTGATATACCATATTAACAAATTGAAGGAGAAAAACCATATGATCATCTCAATAGATGCAGAGAAAGCTTTCGATAAAATTCAACGCCCGTTTATGATAAAAACCCTCCAGAAAGTAGGCATAGAGGGAACTTTCCTCAACATAATAAATGTCATATATGACAAACCCACAGCCAACATCGTCGTCAGTGGTGAAATACTGAAACCATTTCCACTACGATCAGGAACAAGGGAAGCTTGCCCACTCTCACCACTATTACTCGACATGGTTTTGGAAGTTTCAGCCACAGCAATCAGAGAAGAAAATGAAATAAAAGGAATCCAAATTGGAAAAGAAGAAGTAAAGCTGTCACTGCAGATGACATGATACTATACATAGAGAATCCTAAAGATAATACCAGAAAACTACTAGAGCTAATCAATGAATTCGGTACAGTAGCAGGATACAAAATTAATGCACAGAAATCTCTAGCATTCCTATACACTAATGATGAAAAATCTGAAAGTGAAATCAAGAAAACACTCCCATTTACCACTGCAAGCAAAAGACTAAAATATCTAAGAATAAACCTACCTAAAGAGACAAAAGACCTGTATGCAGAAAATTATAAGACACTGATGAATTAAATTAAAGATGATACAAACAGATGGAGAGATAAATCAGGTTCTTGGATTGGAAGAATCAACATTGTGAAAATCACTCTACTAGCCAAAGCAATCTACAGATTCAATGCAGTCCCTGTCAAAACTACCAGTGGCAGTTTTCACAGAACTAGAACAAAAAATTCCACAATTCGTATGGAAACACAAAAGACCCCGAATAGCCAAAGCAATCTTGAGAAAAAAAAAAGAAAAATGGAGCTGGAGCAATCACGCTCCCTGTCTTTAGACTATACTACAAAGCTATAGTAATCAAGACAGTATGGTACTGGCACAAAAACAGAAATATAGGTCAATGGAACAGGATAGAAAGCCCAGAGATAAACCCACACACATATGGTCCCCTTATCTTTGATAAAGGAGGCATGAATATACAGTGGAGAGAAGACTGCCTCTTCAATAAGTTGTTCTGGGAAAACTGGACAGCTACATGAAAAGAATGAAATTAGAACACTCCCTAACACCATACACAAAAATAAACTCAAAATGGATTAAAGACCTAAATATAAAGCCAGACACTCTCAAACTGTTAGAGGAAAACTGAGGCAGAACACTGTATGACATAAATCGCAGCAAGATCCTTTTTGACCCACCTCCTAGAGAAATGGAAATAAAAACAAAAACAAACAAATGGGACCTAATGAAACTTCAAAGCTTTTGCACAGCAAAGGAAACCATAAACAAGACTAAAAGACAACCCTCAGAATGGGAGAAAATATTTACAAATGAAGCAACTGACAAAGGATTAATCTCCAAACTTTACAAGCAGCTCATGCAGCTCAATATCAAAACAATCAACCCAATTTAAAAATGGGCAGAACACCTAAATAGACATTTCTCCAAAGGAGATATACAGATTGCCAACAAGCACATGAAAGAATGCTCAACATCATTAATCATTAGAGAAATGCAAGTCAAAACTACAATGAGATATCATTTCACACTGGTCAGAATAGCCATCGTCAAAAAATCTACAAACAATAAATGCTGGAGAGGGTGTGGAGAAAAGGGAACCCTCTTGCACTGTTGGTGGGAATGTAAATTGATAGAGCCACTATTGAGAACACTATGGAGGTTCCTTAAAAAACTAAAAATAGAACTACCATATGACTCAGCAATCCCACTACCGGGCATATACCCTGAGAAAACCATGATTCAAAGAATCATGTACCAAAATATTCATTGCAGCTCTATTTACAATAGCCAGGACATGGAAGCAACCTAAGTGTCCATCGACAGATGAATGGATAAAGAAGATGTGGCACATATATACAATGGAATGTTACTCAGCCATAAAAAGAAACGAAGTTGAGTTATTTGTAGTGAGGTGGATGGACCTAGAGTCTGTCATACAGGGTGAAGTAAGTCAGAAAGAGAAAAACAAATACCATATGCTAACACATATATATGGACTCTAAGGAAAAAAAAAATGGTCCTGAAGAACCTAGGGGTGAGACGGGAATAAAGACACAGACCTTCTAGAGAATGGACTTGATGACATGGGGAGGGGGAATGGTAAGCTGGGACAAAGTGAGAGAGTGGCATGGACATATATACACTACCAGAAGTAAAAGAGATAGCTAGTTGGAAGCAGCCACATAGCACAGGGAGATCATCTCGGTGCTTTGTGACCACCTAGAGGGGTGGTATAGGGAGGGTGGGAGGGAGGGAGTCGCAAGAAGAAGAGATATGGGGAGATACGTATATGTATAACTGATTCACTTTGTTATAAAGCAGAAACTAACACACCATTGTAAAGCAATTATACTGCCATAAAGATGTTTAAAAAACAGGATTTTTAAATGATCAGTAAGCATATGAAATGATTTTCATTATCTGCTTAGTCATAAGAGCAATATAAACACACATGAGTATCAGATATCATTAAGTATCAGATTGCTAGAATTGAAAAGTTTGCCAGTATCAAGTGTTATTCAGAATGTGGAACAACTGGAACTCATCTCAAGTTAATTGATTACTTTGGAGAGGAGGAGAGGAGCAGTGCCTGGAATGAATGATGATAGCCCTCCAATATACTGGTAATATTCTATTTACTGATCTAGGGAGTAATTACATGGGTTGTTAATGAAAATGCATTATTCTGTATACTTATGGTATGCATTCTTCTAAAGAAGTTTGGTAGAAATAATCAGTTCTTTTTACTGGTAAGCTTAATGTTCATACCAGGAAATAGAGTAAAACTGTGATTTACAGATTTATTGCAACACACACTATTACAAAGTTAAGACTGAGGTTGCAAATTTGAATTCCTTTAAATGTCTTTGATAAGGATAAAATTGTGGTAAATCACTGCAAAAGTGGAAATGAATATGTAAAGTCATACCCAAGGAGTTTATGGTGTTGTTTAATGTAGTATGTAGTATTGAATTTCATTTTTATGTATTATGTATGTAAATGCCAGAAAAATTCCTTATCTAACACTTCAAAAATTTTGTGCCCTTGAATTTCAAAATCAATTCTGGTTATGTGACCTCTCAAAATTCTATCATGTATTAATGTTAGAGAAGATGAAATTCATGAATAACCTCTCTTACTACATTTGCAACAGTTCTTTCTCGTGGATATAATGCCTTTCTTTGTTTTTCATCATTCAAATCTTAAACTTAGTCCTTTCATCCAGCATAACCTTTCCTTGACTCCTAAGTATATTGTCCTTCCTATCTTTGTATTTGTTCCAAAAACTGATTGTCGTAGAACTTCAGTAATGCATTTTATGGATTTACCTATATTCCCAAAACATTAAAGTTTTTGAGAGCAGTGATTGCATCAGGCATGAATATATCTTTTTAATCCCTGTCGTTAGAGTATATACACATACCCCAAATATATTTATTGAACAGTGAATAAATGAATCAATATGGTGTTAGTCTCTGGCTAATAAATGAGATAGTGGAGTTTCTGAATTGTGAGAGCAATTTTGGTAAATATCTCCACAGAGACCATATTTACAAATGACAATCATGAGGTAACAGCTTTTACTGGAAGTGGAAATACAAAGTGTCCATAGGTCATGCAATGTAATGTAAATGCAATATAAATGGCTTTGAAAACAACTTTGCTAGAGTTACTTTTTCTTTGTTTTATATCTAAACTTAACACTTCAGTTTAGTTAGTGCTTTCACAGCAAATAGTTTTAACATAGTTCAGATTTGTCCAATCAGATTTTTCTGTCCCTGAAGAATCCTCCCTCTTTTTGGTACAGAAAAGCACAAAACCACATTTGTTTAGTTTATTCGAAGTGCCAAAGTTTTCAACCCATGTTTAGATTGGGTGTTTTTTCCCAGACTCCTCTGCAACACTTTTTTTCTTCTTTCTGATCATCACAGTTATAATGTATTTAGTTTATCCCTAGATAATAACTTCTCATCATTTTCTTGTTTAGTAAGTACATACTAGTGCTTTTTAATATACCGTAAGTGTTAGAGCTCCCAATTACCAGTGAGTGTTTTGATATTATATATCATATCCTGAGGCTAAAGTATTACAGTATCTATTTCTGCTTAAAGAGGCCCAATGGGGCTCACATTATGTATGTTCTCTTTCTTTCTCTCCATTCCTTCCATATAGGAATACACACACACTTATATTTCTATCTGTCTATAATTTCCCCCAAAGAAAGCAAAGCTATCATAAAACCTAAATTTTCCCTAATGTGTCATTAAAATTGAAGGGCCAGTCTTGAATATGTACTCAAGGAAATCTCAGAAGTATGAATGATTTTTGTTCTAGGGGGTGTATTCTTCTGATGCAGCAATATCTGCCAATCTGCTTTCCAACTCTAATTGTTTGGATTCTATTTCTTTCTATAAATGAGGTAATGAGATTTAGAGAGTAAAAGGCAGAAATTGAACTGACTATGCAATAAACAGGCATCTAAAGTAAGCTTTCACAAAGTGATGCGACCACTCATTGGAAATGTCAACTATATTCAGAATGAATATAAATGGTTACCTTTTGCAATATTTGATGAAACTCAGTATCCTCTGAGAGTTCCTTTCAATCAGTATTAAGCCAAAGATTCTTTTAAAAGAAGTGAAGATTAGCAATTACTTTTTGTGATTTCCCAATACTGCTTTAACATTTCTCCTGTGGGCCACATGATGTATCTGCACGCTTCAGGGTAAACACAAAATGTAATACAAACCGGCTGAGTTTCATTAGAGCAGAACAGGGCAGATATTTTTAAAAGCAAAATATATTTTTGTTTAATACCTGCACTATTTTGCAGCAAAAATACTGTCATCTACATGATAGTGCAACTCTAATTCAGATAATATATATGGTTATATTTTATTTCCAGTTGTTTATATCCTCCTTAAAATAATAAAAAATGATGAGAAGTTTTATAGTACTATGGTTCAAACTGTGACCACAAAGGCTGTTGTGACGAAAACTTTGCCCAATTAAAGAAGTACCATGCTCCAGAATGTGGTACAATATCCCTTGAAACAGAATTACCGTATACAAAACATTTTGCAATTCCTTGAGATTTGTTAATAGGAAATTTGTTTAGTGTGGGTCTTTTCAAAATCATTCGATTGATTATTTAAATAGAATTCTAATTTCACGGGCAAGTGATTTAAAAAGAAGCATGACTACATATATCTTATTTGCAATAATTTAGTCACATGGATCATTTATGTTTTATTCTTCTGGACCTTTTTTTTTTTTGTTTCTCCATTTATTTCAATTTTCAGATTTTTTTTTTTTTTTTTTCAGAAGATCTGCCTTCTCTAGAGCCAGATGGCGTCTTACCCTTTGGTTTCGTTAGATCATTTTTTTACTCTGAACAAGGAGCATTTTAAATGATTAAATGACGTATGCCATTGTCTCATTTTACTTCAGATTTTCACGCCCATCCAATCTGTAAATATGGCTCATCTATGAATTTGGCCAGAGTTATTCAACAGAGCTCATATGAAATGTATTGATAATCTTTGTGCTAGCTGTGGGAATGGATACAACCGTTTAGGCTCCACGTTAACATGATTTCCACAGACCTAAAATTATTAGTCACTTCTCACAGGATTCTTTGTACAAAGCCACAATTAGTCACACAGTAAGTTCTGATAGACACTGTTAGATACTGGGTTTGCCTCTGAAAAATGTACACATAATAAGTGAAGCCGGATGCTACCTTTTGGACCAGATATTTACCTACTTTTCAGAGAAAATAAAGTAGACAAAAACTTTAAGTTTTATCACTTTAAATATTTTAGGTGTCAGCACTGCCAAAACTGTAATAAAGTACAGTAGAATATTACTTTACAAAATTGCACTATAACTCCTCTATTGTAATTGTTTAAATTTAAACACATCAGTAAGAATTTAATTAATTTAATATAAATGGTATTTTTTTACCCTCTCAAAAATATTTTGCCAATATTTGAGGCAAGATTATGTATATATGCTTTTGCTAGGATCCATAGAATTACCAGTGATAAATGAGACTGAAATGATAATTACAGTTGGAAATTCCATTTTTTTTGTAATCCAAAAAATTTAAAACAAATATTTTTTGGTATTCATCTAGTCAGGATTCCTCATTTGGCTCTATTATGTTAAAATAACAAATCACCTCATGCAGAAAGCTGGCTCAGTAGCATTTATGTTTAGTTATAATTTGTTGAAAGACTCTTTATTGTTTTCCTGATGTTTTATCATATGCAAGTGGGATACTGTTGGTTTGAGCAGCAATGAAAAGCCAGTATCACACTCCAGGATCTCGCTGCCTGTAGAATGGTTAACAATAGAGACTATGCATTTATTCTTGGCAGTCTTTGAAAAGTACCTTAGAGAATTACTGTAGCATTATGTACTGTAAGCGTCAATGAAACCACAGACTAAAGTGTGATTTTCATAGGCTTATTGTATTCAAAATTTATTGTATGTTATTAAAATAACAAAGCTTTTATGTTGTTATTTGTGAGATCCCTAACGACAGATACTGTGATATGGAGTAAAGTCACTACAATTATATAGAAGAGGTGTAGCCTACTGACATGCTTACTAGGTAAAATGTAGGATCATAAAAATTATTAATTGGGAAACTGAGTTTTAACAGGACCTATAATGCTGCTGTATAGCACAATTTTCTGGACTGTTCCCTGTGTAGGCACGCCTTTTAATTTATCAGCATCTACTTTCATGATGGTCTTCGAATAAAACACCCCAGGTCAGCTTTTCCCACTGCAATACAGTTCTGCTCACCATCAGAACTGCCACTTGTCCCACAGAGTGGTCCACCTGGTCCCCATGTACAGGGCATTCCCTGGCATAGAAATGGCCTTCTCAGCCTTTACTTGTAACAAAGGGATAGGAAGGGAAGACACAGATTTGCAAAACAGAAGGAAACACATTATGTCCATGCATCTGCCAAAAAGAAGCCCCCAAAGGATTATGCTGGCAGTGAGTATCATCTTCAAGAGTAAAGTTACAGCATGGTAAACAGCAGCATGGATTTTAGTGGTAAAGGGAATTATTTTTAGAGGAGTTTTAGCAGCTGGTACAAACTATGTTTTGCTTTTGTGAGATGAATAATTAATTTCAAAAGTTAGCTAAGGTAGGATGGGTGCCGATACTTATTGAATGTCTATAGTATTCCAAACATTGTATTAGGAATGAACACAGATTTTTCAGTAATACTCCTCTCAGCTATGCAAGGAAGGCATTTTCATTCCATTTTACCAACGAGGGTATCTACTTCTATCAACTTATATTGCTCTCTGTAGCAGCTCAGAATAATACATCTTTATCTTATTCAGAGTGGCAGTGCCTTAAATGGTCAGGTCCCTATTTACAAAGCTTGAGAGTGATAATAAGCAAGAGTATAATGACAGTTGGATGACAGTGTGCAGGGTCCAGTACTCTACCAAAAATGTAGACATTATATTTTCTGGTATAGACCGTTAGACTAATATTTCTTTGTTGCTTACCCTGAGCATATATGGGAGTAAATGTGAATGTGCTGTATGTATAAAAAGAAAATTGTGAAATTTACTTGAAAAATATTTTGGAAAAACTTTAAATATTTTTAATTGAAATATAGATGTAAAATATTATGTTAGTTTCAGGTGTACAACATAATGATTTGACATGTGCATACATTATGAAATGACCACTGCAGTAAGTCTGGGAACCACCTGTTCCCATACAAAGTTATATTATTATTAATAATATAACTTTTATTTCTTAAACTGTATATCATTTATTTCTTAACCTGTATATTATTAATAATATAACTTTTATTTCTTAAACTGTGTATTTCTTAAACTGTATATTACATTCTTTGGCTTATTTATTTTACAACTGGAGGTTTGTACCTGTTAGTGCCATTCACTTAGTTCACCTACCCCCACCCCAAGCCCTTTCCCCTCTGGCAGCCACTTGTCTGTTTTCTGTAACTGTAAGTCTTTTTTTTTTTTTGCTTTGCTTTGTTTGTGAAATCATATGGTATTTGCCTTCTCTGACTTATTTCATTTATTATAATACCCTCTAGATCTATCCATGTTGTTGTAAATGTCAAGATTTCATTCATTTTTATGGCTCAGTTATATTCCATTGTGTATATATATACACACCACATCTTCTTTATCCATTTTTCTCTCGATGGACACTTATGTTGCATCCATATCTTGGCTATTGTAAATAATGCTGTAATAGACATTAGTGTGCATGTATCTTTTTAAATTAGTGTTTTCCTTTCTTAGGATAAAGATCCAGAAATCAAATTGCTAGATCATATGCAAGTTCTGTTTAATTTTTTTAGGAACCTCCATACTGTTGTCCATAGTGGTTGCACCAATTTACAATCCCACAGATCATGCACAAGGGTTTCCTTTTCTCCACATTCTCACCAGCACTTGTTATTTGTGTCTTTTTGATAATAGCTATTTTGCTAGATGTGAGGTGGCATCGCATGTAGTTTTGATTTGCATTTCCCTGATGATTAGTGATGTTGAACATCATGTGCCTGTTGGACATCTGTATGTCCTCTTGAGAAAGTATACCTATTCATATCCTCTGCCCAATTTTAATGGGGTTGTTTTTTTTGATGTTGAGTTGTATGAGTTCTTCATATATTTTAGATATTAACCCCTTATCTGATATATTGTTTGTAAATATCTTCTCACATTCAGTAAGCTGCCTTTTCATTTTATTGATCATTTCCTTCACTGTGCAAAAGTTTTTAGTTTGATGTAGTTCAATTTGTATAATTTGCTTTTGCTTCCCTGGCCTGAGGAGACAGATCCAAAAATATTGCTATGACTAATGTCAAAGAGCATACTGCCTATGTTTTCTTCAAGGAGTTTTTATAGTTTCAGGCCTTAAATCTGTCTTCAATTCATTTTGAGTTTATTGTTTATATGGTGTGAAAAATAATCCAATTTAATTCTTTTGCATGTGGCTGTCCAGTTTTCCCAGCACCATTTATTGAAGAGCCTGTTTTTTCCACATTATATATTTTTGCCTCCTTTGTCATAGAGTAATTGACCATATAAATGTGGGGTTTTTTGCTGCACTCTCTATTCTGCTCCATTGACCTATGTGTCTGTTTTTGTGACAGTACTATACTGTTTTGGTGGCTGTAGCTTTGTAGTATAGTTTGAAATCAGAAAGCACAATACCTCCAGCTTTGTTCTTCCTTCCCAAGATTGCTTTGCCTATTTGGGGTCTTTTGTGTTTCCATACAAATTTTAGAATTATTTATTCTAGTTCTGTGAAATATGCCTTTGGAATTTTGATAGGGATTGCATTGAATCTGTAGATAACCTTGGGTAGTATAGTCATTTTAACAATATTCTTCTGATCCCCGAGTACAATATATCTTTCCATTTATTTGTGTTGTCTTCCATTTCTTTCCTCAGTGTCCTATAGTTTTCAGAGCATGGGTCTTTCACCTCCTTAGTTATTTACTACTAGTTTTTTTCCTTTTGATGCAATTGTTTTCTTAACAGCTGTTTCTGATAGCTTGTTAGTGTATAGAAATGCAACAGATTTCTGTGTATTGATTTTGTATCCTGCATCTTTACTGAATTCATTTTTTCATTCTAACAGTTTTTGGTAGTGTCTTTAGGATTTTCTATATATAGTATCGTGTCATCTGTAAAAAGTGACAGATTACTTCTTCCTTTCCAATTTGGATTCTTTTATTTCTTTTTCTTGTCTGATTGCTGTGGTGAGGACTTCCAGTGCTATGTTGAGTAAAAGTGGCAGGAGTGGGCATACTTATCTTGTTTCTAATCTTAGGGGAAATGCTTTCAGCTTTTTACTGTTGAGTATGATGTTGGCTACAAGTTTGTCATATATGGCCTTTATTACCTTGTGGTATGTTCCCTCTATACCCACTTTGTTGAGAGTTTTTATCTTGAATTGATGTGAATTTCATCAAAAGCTTTTTTTGCATCTATTCAGGTAATCATATGATTTTTATTCTTCAGTTTGTTAATTGATTGAGTTCTGGATATTGATCAATCCTTGCATTCCTGGGATAAATTCCACTTGATCCTGGTGTATGATCCTTTAATGTATTGCTGAGTTCAGTTTGTAATATTTCGTTGAGGATTTTTGCAACTATGTTCATCAGGGATATTGGCCTGTAATTTTCTTTTTTTGTGGTGTTTTTGTCTGGTTTTGCTATCAAGGTGATGCTGGCCTCATAGAATATTTAAAAGAGTTCCTTCCTCTTCAACTTTTGGAATAGTTTTAGTAGGAGAGGTGTTAACTCTTATTTAAATGTTTGGTAGAATTCACCTCTGAAACCATCTGGTCCTGGACTTTTCGTTTTTTGGGAGTTTTAAAATTACCGATTCAGTTTCATTACTGATAATGGGTCTGTTCATATTTTCTATTTCTTTCTGATTCAACTTAAAATCTTGTACACTTCTAGGAATTTGTCCATTTCTTCTAGGTTATTAATTTTATTGACATATAATTGTTCATAGTAATCTCTTATGATCCTTTGTATTTCTGTGGTGTCAGTTGTAATTCCTCCTCTTTCATTTCTGATTTTATTTATTTTGGGCTCTCTCTTTTTCCTTGATGAATCTACCTAAAGGTTTATCAATTTTGTTAATCTTTTCAAAAACCAGCTCTTAGTCTCAGTCATCTTTTCTGTTGATTTTTAGTCTTTATTTCATTTATGTCCACTCTGATACTTACTATTTCTTTATTTCTACTAACTTTGGGTGTTGTTTGTTCTTCTTTTTCTAGTTCCTTTACATGTAAGGTTGGATTGTTTATTTGAGCTGTTTCTTGTGTCTGAGGTAGGCTTGTATTGCTATAAACTTTCCTCTTAGAACTGCTTTGCCATATCCCATAGATTTTGGATCATTGTGTTTCCATTTTCATTTGTCTTCACTTATTTTTTAATGTTCTCTTTGGTTTCTTCAGTGGCCCATTGGTTGTTTGGTAGTATGTTGTTTAGACTCCATGCGTTTGTGTTTTATGAAGTTTTTTTCTCGTAGTTGATTTCTAGTCTCATAGCATTGTGTTCAGAAAAGAGTCTTGATAGGATTTCACTTTTCTTATACTTATTGAAGTTTGTTTTGTGACCTAGCATGTAACCTATCCTGGAGAATGTTCCCTGTGCACTTAAAAAGAGTGTGTATTCTGCTGTTTTTGGATGAAATGTTCTGTAAGTATCTATTAAGTTCATCTAGTCTAATGTGTCATTTAAGGCCATTGTTTCCTTATTGATTTTCTATCTGATGATCTGTCCTTTGATGTAAGTGGAATGCTAAAGTACTCTACTGTTATTGTATTACTATTTCTCCCTTTATGTATGTTTATTTGCTTTATATATTTAGGTGCTCCAGTGTTGGGGGCATATGTATTTACAACTGTTACACCTTTTTGTGGGATCAATCCTTTTATCATTATGTAACGACCTTCTTTATCTCCTGTTTCGGTCTTTGTTTTAACGTCTATTTTGTCTTTATTTTGATATAAATATTTATATTTATAATTATTTTAAGTTGTCAATCTCTTAAGTTGAATGCATTCTAATCACCCTACATTTTTACTCTTTCCCATGTTAATTTTTCTTGACATCATAATTTACGTCTTTCTGCTTTATGTATTCCTTAACTACTTAGTGTGAATATAGACAATTTTACTACTTTTGTCTTTTAACCTTCCTACTAACTTTATAAGTGGTTGACCTACTACCTTTACTATATATTTGCATTAACCAGTGAGATTTTTCCTTTCATAATTTTATATTTCTATTTGTGGTCATTTCTTTTCTGCTTAGAGAAGTCCCTTTAACATCTCTTGTAAAGCAGGTTTAGTGGCGCTGAAGTCTTTTAGCTTTTGCTTGTCTGTAAAATTATTTGTTTCTTCTTCAATTTTGAATGATAACTTTGCCATGTAGAGTATCCTTGATTGTAGGTTTTTCCATTTAATCACTTTGAATATTTTGTGCCATTCCCTTCTGGCCTGCAAAGTTTCTGCTGAAAAGTCAGCTGAAAGTCTTATGGGATTTCCCTTGCACATAACTAGTTGCCTTTTTCATTCTGCTTTTAAGATTCTCTTTTTAATCTTTATTTATTTATTTTTCCATTTTAACTATAGGGTATCTATCTTGGTGTGGACCTCTTTGGGTTAACCTTGTTTGTAACCCCCTATGTTTCCTGGACCTGGATATCTGTTTCTTTTTCCAGTTTAGAGAAGTTTTCAGCTATTATTTCTTCAAATAAGTTCTCTGCCTTTCTCTCTTTATATTCTTTTCCTGGGATCCCAACATCATAAGTGTTAGTACACTTGATGTTGTATCTGACATCTCTTAAACTAACCTCATGTTTTAAAATTATTTTTTCTTTTCTCTGTTCATCTTGGGTGATTTCCACTACTCTATCTTTGAGATTTCTTCTCCATTCCTCTCTATCATCTAATGTACTGTTGATTCCTTCTAGTTATTTTTTATTTCATTTATTGTATTCTTCATCTGTGTTTGGTTCTACTTTATATTTTCTGACTCTTTTTGACATTCTCATTGTACTCATTCTTTCTTCTCCCAAATCATTCAGCATCTTTATGATCATTACCTTGAACTGTTTATTGGGTAGATTCCTTATTCCACTTTGTTTAGTGCTTTTTCTGAGGCCTAGGTTGCGCACAGGGCTGCTGCTCACCCACTGGAGGTCAGGCCAGGTCTCTGCACAGCTGTCTGTGCAGCCCAGGGGAGTGTGGAGCTGGTGCAGGCCTACTGGTGGATGTGGCTGGGTCCCTGACACTAATAGGCTAAAGGGAATACTATTCCAAAATGGTGCTTACCAACACCTGTGTTATCATGGTAGAACAAACTTCCCAAAATGGCTGCTACCACCATCTCAGTTCCTAGGGGGAGTCCCTAGTTGCCTCCTGCTTCTCCAGGAAGCTCTTCAAGATCAGCAAGTGGGTCTAACCCAGGCTTCTTTCAAGCTACTGCCTCTGCAGTGAGGCTCAGAGCATATGAGATTTTGTGTGTGTCCTTTAACGGTGTAGTCTCTGCTTCCTATAACGCTCTGGCTCTTCCAAACATGAACCCTGCTTGTTTTCAAAGCTGGGCATTCTACTGGCTTCCCAGTGCAGTACCCCTGGGCTGGGGAGTCCAGTGTGGAACTTGGACCCCTCGCTCCTTGGGGAGTACCTTGGCTATTGTAATATTCCTCCCATTTGTGGGTCATCACCCCAGGGGTGTGGGTTCTGACCAGACTGCATCTCCAGCTCTCCTACCTATCTCATGGTTCCTTCTTTATATCTTTAGTCATGGAAAAATTTTTCTGCTAGTCTTTAGGTTCTCATAGATAGTTGCTCCGTAAGTAATTGCAATTTTGGTGTGTCTGTGACAGGAGGTGGGTTCAGGGTCTTCATACTCTGCCATCTTGGTCACCTCTGAGATTACTGGGTCTTATGGTAAATGTATATTTAACATTACGAGAACTCCCAGACTCCTTTCCTTAGAGACCGTGCTATGTTACATTTCCACCAGAAATGAGTTCTAGTTGTTCCAACTCCTTGCCAGCATTTGACATTGTGAATTTATGTGTGTGTGTGTGTTTTTGTTTGTTTGTTTTCCCTATTCTAATGGGTAGGCTGTGGTATTTCATTAACTTTGAATGACTAAGAATTTTGAGTATCTTTTTATGTACTAATTTGCTATTCATTTGTCTTGTTTGGTAAAGTGTTCGTTCAAATTTTTTACCCAATTTTTATTGGTTGCGCTGTTTTGTGTTTTGTTTTCTGTATTTTAAGAGTGTGTTACATAGTCTCAGTACTAATCACTGTCATACATTTTGCAAGTGTTTTCTTGTAGTCTGGGTTTTTCTTTTCATTTCTTTTGAAGAGCAAAATGTTTTATTTTGGTAAAGTCCTTTATTACATTTTATGATTAGTGTTTTTCATATCCTTTCAAAGAAATTTTACCTAAACAACTCAATTTTTTTTCTTATGTTTTTTACAACAAACTTTATAGCTTAAGTTTTACATTTACGTTTCTCATCCATTTTTTAGCATATGGTAGGAGATATGAGTCATGAGCAGAATTTTGAAGGACAAAACATGTTCTGTTTAATACTTGGATCTTATATATTTCTTGTATAAAATAATAAGAATAGTAACACCTTTCACATTAAAACTCTATGAAAGCAACTTGAAATTAATTAACTTGGATGCATTGGTGATTCATTGGGATTTTTTTGCATATTGGTTTGGAATGTTTCCTTTAACATATATAAAAGACAATGCCATTTCTTTATAGGTTTAGCAGAGTCCAAACCAGTTTATGTAGACTTCCAGAATAATTTCTTTAGTTGCCTTTAAATTGATTTTGACTCTAAACTAATTTTACTCTGCTCTGGAAGTTTTAAAAATACAGTTCTAAGTAAAGCATATTTGAGCTAATTCTACCACTGACACCGTAATAGGTGCTTAAGTGGGACATTAAACTGTTTAAATTTTTTGACCAGCAAAGTAGAGATGTTGAAAGGAAGAAGTGAAACATTGTATACAAAAACATCTTAAAGAGTATAAAATGCTCTAATGATAATGGTGATGATGATGGTAATGATGATAATCTTGTTTAAACTCCAACTACTCTAAGTCATTCTAAGCATGTCTGCTGGAATAATCTTCCAGGTTGAAGCTTTAAGTCATTCCATAATTCACTGCCTTCTAATAAATATCCAGTTCTAAACAGATGTCCACAGACTATAGCCATCTGCTTTCTACCCTATTATAGCTTGCTGTATTCATACCTAAATACTTCTTTCTTTTCCTTATTCTTTTCATTGCTGGTATGCTCAGGCAATTGTCCCTCCTTAATTATACTGTGAGCTTCCTGAAGCAGTCAAAATGTAAGAATATGTGGAATGGAAGTAGTAAAGCTTTGAAAATTTCTTATGGCAGTCTAGAGAGCGAATGTTTTACTACAACTGAGGAAGTTGAGAATTTTGATTGTTGTAAGGACTGGTAATGAATTTTTTGGAGGAGTTACTGATAGTTTCAAACTTCTGACTGCTTTATAATTTGTGTGTCTATTTGTTTACACATCTATATATATGGGTTAATTATTGTGTTTTAGAAATGCCTTGATAGCCTTTGGTAAAGAGTAGTATATAAGTGCAAAGTATTGTTGTCTGTTGTTTGCATCTTAGAATTTTGAATGGCTTGAGAAAATATGTCTTTTCAGGGCATTTTATCCTAAGCTAATTTTGCTTCTCTATACTCTGATTCATATTGGAAAAAAATCTTAATTTTCTGCAATGGCTCTTTGAATATAACATAGACTGAAAAAAAACAGAACAATAGTTTATCAGAAAGTATTATATTCCCAGTTGAGAAACGATTTGTAACAGGACACATAAATATTTCAATCACCTAAAATACCACATTGGAAACTGCCTGTGAGATTGATGCCTATTGAAAGAATCTAGCAAGTCCTTTGTGTGAGAGTCATCATTTCCTCCACATATTTTAAGATACTGTCCACAGAAACTTGTGTCTGTTGCTTACAAAGTTCCAATGGGTATAGATTTTATGTCAAATGAAAGTAGCATTGATGTTGCCAGGGTGTAATAGAATTACATTCTGTTAGCAAGGAAAGCAAGGTAAAAGAAATTAACTGCTTTGTTTTCTAAATCATTCTCAGATTTTATTTTATACATTTTTTCTTTTTTATCTTGTAACTTCTTCTGTTCTCTTTGTTCTTTAGTCTTAAGTTTTTCATTCTTTCTCACCACTGTTTTATTTCCTTTTTCATCAATAAAGCATAAACACTTCCTATCCTTGAATCCCAAGCTGATTAATAAGTTCTTGCTAAGTACTTTGAGAGCAGATGTTTTCTTCATTGTTTATAAAAGAATGAAACTATAAAATTTTCAGAACATATTGAGGTATTTTTATAAAATTAAATACAATCTATATTGATAATCTCTACATTGAACTGCTGAGAGAGAGAGAGGGAGAGCCATCAAAGCCAATCTTAATCAGTTGCTATTGCAGTTTTAAGATTCACAGCTTGATCTCACTTGTTTTATTCTTATCTTTTTCCAAAGACTCCACAATTCTTTTTTATTTTTTTCGAGGAAAAGGCCTTGATACTTTCCTTTTTTTCATCTAAAATTCAAACAGAACTTACAGGGCTTCCCTGGTGGCGCAGTGGTTGAGAGTCCGCCTGCCCATGCAGGGGACACGGGTTCGTGCCCTGGTCCGGGAGAATCCCACATGCCGCGGAGCGGCTGGGCCCATGAGCCATGGCCGCTGAGCCTGCGCGTCCGGAGCCTGTGCTCCGCGGCGGGAGAGGCCACAGCAGAGAGAGGCCCGTGTACCGCAAAAAACAAAACAAAACAAAACAAAAACAAACAGGACTTACATTTTTTGGAGCGTCACCCTATCTGAATGTAGAAATTCTTGGGATATTATCACGAAATGGGAGGGCTGGATAACCATTTCTCATATGCAGAAGAGCAAGGGGAAAATAATACCCCTTATTTTGCATTTTTTGCAGAAAAGCAAAATTTAACTAGAAAGGAGAGTCATACTCTGTTATGGATGTTGCTCCATTTAATTAAAAGCTAAGAAAGTGGAGTACTTATTTTATACTAGAAACTAGTAATTTTAAAATACTTGAACCACTTTGGGTCAACTTGACAATAATGGAAGAATGATAAAGGAAGCTCTATAATTTCTGTCTCTGTAGATCTATTTAAATTTTTACTTCACGCTTCAAATGTACTTCCAGTAAAATATGGCTTAACATGCAAGAAGTAAAGCTGAGCCTTTAATGGGCTTATATTATTCATTACATTATTGTTACTGAGCATTTACTAAGAGCCTGGTGATATGTTAGACTTTAAAGAGATGGAGATACAAAGTCCCCTTGCCTTTAAAGAGCTCATAGTCTATATTGGGAGTCAGGCAAACCAATGATCCCTGCACAGTGAAATAATTATTATAAAATAACATCCCCATAAACCATAGCATGATGAATTCTATCCTGGTATGATTAAGTTGGAGATGTGATATAATGTCTAGTTCACAGGTGGAAATATCTCTCTGTAGTTCCAGTGATGGCCTGGGTCATCTATAAAGGTTTGGAATTCATCAGAGTAAGGCTAAAGCTATAGGAAAGAAAGGAATTGTCAAGAGATAATGAATAAAATAAGATTAAAGGAAGACTGAAAATATCAGTCTTCTTGGGAAATTAAGAAAATAATGGAAATATAGCAACAAGATGAAAAAACAGAAATTGAGTAGTAATGATCAGAAAGAGAGGGAGAACTATTAGACATAAATGTCACTGAAAAGGAGAGAAGAGACATGGAAAAAGGGCAGTGAATGGGAGAAGTAATCAATAAAGTTAGTGATGCATAAGTCAATTAGGATATACTCTGAAAGGTGACGAATGGATTTATCATTTGGAAAGGTATATGTAGCCTTAAAATGAGAAATTTTTAAGATAACAAGGACTGAAAAGTGATATAGAGAATTAAAAAGCACAGCCATGGGAAAATCACCTGCATTGAAGATATAAGCAAAGGCTGATAAAGCGTAATTACGAAGACAGTGGAGAAGTAGGCCAAAGAGGTATTAAGAATTATCACAGAAAGTAAGAAAAGGGAGGGGGGTTAAAAGAAGGAGGTGGTTGACTATACTAGTGCTACTGATAAAGTAGAACTATCCTGAAAATAATTCCATGGATTTGGCAATTGGGTAGATTACATAAAATATATATACAGTATATTTTAATTATATACTGATTTGTGTAATTATTTGTCTAATGTTTATTTTCTCCATCAGATGTTAAGGTGCAAGTTCATTTTTTTATGAGGGCATGGTACAAGTTCATTTTTCTAGGGTTTATGGAAGGGGTTCTAAGATAGGAGAGGCTTGGTCACAATGATAGGCAAGAGGGAAATAATTCAGTAGAAAGGAAGAGATTGAAGATAGAGAAAAGTAATGACTCATAGACCAATGCCTTGAAGTCAGAGTGGAAGGTGGGGTTTAGAACACTGGTGGGATTAAGCTGGGACATGAAGAGGGACCTTCTTGTATTTATGTTACTATTTTAAATATCATTCTTAAATTTATTTCAGCTTTAAATATCTTTTTGTCAATAAGCTGAATCTTAAACATCAGATTATTGACTGTTTGTAAAACTGGAAAATCAAATTCATTGGGTGAAAATATACTTCTGCACATTTAAAAAATAATTTTAGATCTTTTTCCCTAGTTTAAAGTTTGTATATTTTCTAAGCTTGTTACCTTTTTTGTTTTTTTGTTTTTGTTTTTCTTTGGAGCCAAGTCATTTCAACATCTTCAAAAACAAGTACATACCATTACACTGAAATTTAACTCTTCATGTCAGTGTGATAAATTTAAAGTTTGGAATATCAGTCTTTAAGGCATTTAAAAATGTCATTCCTGTCTACCTCACTTATTCTACAACTGAAGAAACATGTACCAGGGATGTGATATTTATTGTGACATACAGCCATTCAGACAAAACCCCTGCTTCTTATTTAGCAAGGAATATGATGAAATTATCAACAATATGAAGTAATTCATTGTATTTTAGCCTATACTATTCATTATGTAATTCTTTAAATTACCTATTGTTTCATAATTAATTCTTCAAAACATTTGGA
This sequence comes from Delphinapterus leucas, assembly GCF_059928025.1. Taxonomy (NCBI): domain Eukaryota; kingdom Metazoa; phylum Chordata; class Mammalia; order Artiodactyla; family Monodontidae; genus Delphinapterus; species Delphinapterus leucas. The sequence continues at coordinate 63,421,483 of NC_143137.1, read as the reverse complement.
AACACCTGATAGAGTTCTTGGTGGTAGATGATCTATAATGTTTTCACTTCAGGCTTATGTAGTGAAAGCTCTACTATCGAAGAGAAATATTAGGTATGATAGAGATAGTACAGATCAGAGTATTTGTGACTCTTAGAGTTTGGGTGGGAAAAGATGGTGAATATGTAGTCTAAGTTCTTCCAGTATTCTTTTTTAAAGCTGACAGTCATATATATGCCTCCAGTAATGATCTCATTAAAAAACAACTTAATTTGATACACAGAATTCCTCAGCAGTTACAAACAGGCTCTTTTGGGTTATCAATTTCCTGGTGAAATAATTTCAGTAACAGCTTAACAGTCATTTCTTATCATTTCTTTTAGAAGAAGTAAGCATGTTTTATTGAAGTCATGTAAACAGCTGTGATTTGAATGGCAGTATTTCTCTTACATCTGTGAAGGCTGATTTTCCTGATCTTTGCTTTATCACAATTGAGTTAAGCACTCAGGGGACGTAGTTACTATATTTAAGACAAAATGTATAATGGGTGTTATTCAGATGAGTAAGATGTGGCACCTGCCCAGGAGGGGTTCACAGTCTAGTGAGAGAGGAGACAACTCATATATGAAAAACTCTTATATGAAGCTAACTGTAATTAAGGGCACTAGGAGGGCTATGGTGGAGGGTCTCCCTATGTTTCTCTCTTTGTCTGGACCACCTGCATCAAGCAGCCAGTGTCCCTGACCAATCTGAGGTATGCAGTGTTTTCATTCTCTTGTATCCTATTTTTGTCTCTCAGTTGGAAATCACTCATCCTAGCCTCGAATCTTGACTTCACCCATTGCTTAGTGAGTGGCTTGGAAGGCTTCTCTTGTGTCTGTGTCCTGGCTTTGAGTAATATTGCCATAATGGCTTGTGGAAAAGGTACACAACTACTCATTTCACCAACGTGGTAGCCACCAAGAATCAGGAAAAAAAATTCCTCTAAAACTGCTGTGAGAAAGTATTGCTAATTATTTTCTCCCAACTATGTACTCGTTGAAAAAAAATGTAGATTATAAGGTCATAGGGTAAATCTCCTGTAAGTTACATAAAGAATAAGTCTGCAAAGGGTGTTCATCCACTGCTGGCTTCTGCTCATTTGAGTTTACCATCTGTATCTTTAATCTCTAGTCCTAGGCTGAATGGAAGGTTGCCAAAGACCCATTATGGCAGTACTCTCAGGTATAGAAGACTGAGAAGAGCTCACTTGTAGGAAATGTCTTTTTGCCTGTTACAGAGAAGAGTATTTGGCTTAGAAACATTTTTCTCTAGCATAAGTTACAAAATGCTCTACCTAAACATTGGAATATCTCTGTGTTAAAGTATTTATAGCATTTTAAGTTTCTTTTAAAATAATTGAGGCAATAGGAAGGAAAGGAGGAAATAACCTTGCAACCACTAGGATTAACATAGTTGCTATTATCGAAAAATAAAATTCAACTCTGAGCATTCTGGAAGTCAGGACACAAATTAAAGCAAGATAACATGTATTAATTACCAAAAGGATATGTTACTTTCCTGGCCATATGCTAAAATCTTTTCTTGTGGAAAGTTATATAAGAGACAACGGTCATTCGCAAATTATTGCAAATGAAAAAGCGGTTTTCACTTGGCAGTTTTTGGATAAATTTTAGGACAGCAAGTATAATAGAGTCAAAGTACTCTTAAAAGTTGAATGATCAGAACCCTGAAATAACAGTTTTTGCCACTTTCTTTTTCTATGACTCACTCTTTATCGGAAAACAATACGAAATGCATTCATGCAACTCCCATTCACTAACACATACATTCCTAAAAATACAGGAACTTTCAAAGTATGGTCTGTGTTCAGTAGAAAATTAACCTTTCTGAAGTTTCTAAATCAACTGATTTATTGAATAATTGCTATTATTAAGTACAAAGAAACTGAATAATATTAAAATATCCTCAATCATTGTAGCAAATGTTACAATGGTCCCTCAGGATTCTTAAATACTCTTAGAACTTTAAGTCATATTACCAATTTTTAAAAGTCTCCAGAAGAATCAAACCTCAGTTGCTTACAGTATACACCTGCTCAATTACACACCCTAAACTGACTTTCTTTTTCTGTCTCAATTTTCCATTCTCCCACCAGTAATTCTTGGAATCATCCCTCAGATGAAGTACTCACACTGAAATCCTTGTCTCAAGGGCTGCTTTTTGGAGAAGCTAATCTAATCTAATCATTAAATAAAGAATAAATTATATTTGTCAAAATAGTTCTATAGAAGGAAAGATAGGTGAAATAATAAAATTTGTATTGATTTTTAACCAAAAAAACTCAAAAGGAATTTGGAGTATCCATTAATTGGTTTATTTTTCATGAATGTCACTTTATCATATCTGCCTCTTAATTTTGATGTTTTACTTATGAATCTAGTTTCTTTATATTTTCTCTTCTTAGTTATCTCAACTCTGGTAAAACTGGTCTGCATTGCCATCACCATTTTTTTTTAATTTTTACTTTTATTTTTAACATCTTCATTGGAGTATAATTGCTTTACAATGGTATGTTAGTTTCTGCTTTATAACAGAGTGGATCAGTTATACATATACATATGTTCCCATAACATCTCCCTCCCTCCCACCCTCCCTATCCCACCCCGCTAGGTGGTCACAGACCACTGAGCTAATCTCCCTGTGCTATGCAGCTTCTTCCCACCAGCTATCTATTTTACATTTGGTAGTGTATATGTGTCCATGCCACTCTCTCACTGTGTCACAGCTTACCCATGCCCCTCCCCATATCCTCAAGTCCATTCTCAGGTAGATCTGTGTCTTTATTCCCATCTTAGCACTAGGTTCTTCGTGACCTTTTTTTTTAGATTCCATATATATGTGTTAGCATATGGTATTTATTTTTCTCTTTCTGACTTCACTCTGTATGACAGACTCTAGGTCCATCCACCTCACTACAGATATCTCAATTTCGTTTCTTTTTATGGCTAAGTAATATTCCATTGCATATATGTGCCACATCTTCTTTATCCATTCATCCAATGATAGACACTTAGGTTGCTTCCATGTCCTGGCTATTGTAAATAGAGCTGCAATGAACATTTTTGTACATGACTCTTTTTGAATTATGGTTTTCTCAGGGTATATGCCCAGTAGTGGGATTGCTGGGTCGTATGGTAGTTCTATTTTTAGTTTTTTAAGGAACCTCCATACTGTTCTGCATAGTGGCTTAACCAATTCACATTCCCACCAACAGTGCAAGAGGGTTCGCTTTTCTCCACACCCTCTCCAGCATTTATTGTTTGTAGATTTTTTGATGATGGCCATTCTGACCGGTGTGAGATGATATATCACTGTAGTTTTGATTTGCGTTTCTCTAATGATTAATGATGTTGAGCATTCTTTCATGTGTTGGTTGGCAATCTGTATGTCTTCTTTGGACAAATGTCTGTTTAGGTCTTCTGCCCGTTTTTGGATTGGGTTTTTTGTTTTTTTGATATTGAGCTGCATGAGCTGCTTATAAATTTTGGAGATTAATCCTTTGTCAGTTGCTTAATTTACAAATATTTTCTCCCATTCTGAGGGTTGTCTTTTGGTCTTGTTTATGGTTTCCTTTGCTGTGCAAAAGCTTTGAAGTTTCATTAGGTCCCATTTGTTTATTTTTGTTTTTATTTCCATTTCTCTAGGAGGTGGGTCAAAAAGGATGTTGCTGTGATTTATGTCATAAAGTGTTCTGCCTATGTTTTCCTCTAAGAGTTTGATAGTGTCTGGCATTACATTTAGGTCTCTAATCCATTTTGAGTTTATTTTTGTGTATGGTGTAAGGGTGTGTTCTAATTTCATACTTTTACATGTACCTGTCCAATTTGCCCAGCACCACTTATTGAAGAGGCTGTCTTTTCTCCACTGTATATTCTTGCCTCCTTTATCAAAGATAAGGTGACCATATGTGTGTGGGTTTATCTCTGGGCTTTCTATCCTGTTCCATTGATCTATCTTTCTGTTTTTGTGCCAGTACCATACTGTCTTGATTACTGTCACTTTGTAGTATAGTCTGTAGTCAGGGAGCCTGATTCCTTCAGCTCCATTTTTCATTCTCAAGATTGCTTTGACTATTTGGGGTCTTTTGTGTTTCCATACAAATTGTGAATTTTTTTGTTCTAGTTCTGTGAAAAATGCCAGTGATAGTTTGATAGGGATTGCATTGAATCTGTACATTGCTTTGGGTAGTATAGTCATTTTCACAATGTTGATTCTTCCAATCCAAGAACATGGTATATCTCTCCATCTATTTGTATAATTTTTAATTTCCTTCTTCAGTGTCTTATAATTTTCTGCATACAGGTCTTTTGTCTCCTTAGGTACGTTTATTCCTAGATATTTTATTCTTTTTGTTGCAATGGTAAATGGAAGTGTTTTCTTAATTTCACTTTCAGATTTTTCATCATTAGTGTATAGGAATGCCAGAGATTTCTGTGCATTAATTTTGTATCCTGCTACTTTACCAAATTCATTGATTAGCTCTAGTAGTTTTCTGATAGCATCTTTAGGATTCTCTATGTGTAGTATCATGTCATCTGCAAACAGTGACAGCTTTACTTATTCATTTCCGATTTGGATTCCTTTTATTTCTTTTTCTTCTCTGAGTTCTGTGGCTAAAACTTACAAAACTATGTTGAATAATAGTGGTGAGAGTTGGCAACCTTGTCTTGTTCCTGATCTTAGTGGAAATGGTTTCAGTTTTTCACCATTGAGGACGATGTTGGCTGTGGGTTTGTCATATATGACCTTTATTATGTTGAGGAAAGTTCCCTCTATGCCTACCTTCTGCAGGGTTTTTATCATAAGTCGGTGTTGAATTTTGTGAAAAGCTCTCTCTGCATCTATTGAGATGATCATATGGTTTTTCTCCTTCAATTTGTTAATATGGTATATCACGTTGATTGATTTGCATATATTGAAGAATCCTTCTATTCCTGTGATAAACAGCACTTGGTTATGGTGTATGATCCATTTAATGTGCTGTTGGATTCTGTTTGCTAGTATTTTGTTGAGGATTTTTGCATCTATGTTCCTCAGTGATATTGGCCAGTAGTTTTCTTTCTTTTTGACATCTTTGTCTGGTTTTGGTATCAGGGTGATGGTGGCCTCATAGAATGAGTTTAGGAGTGTTCCTCCATCTGCTATATTTTGGAAGAGTTTGAGAAGGATAGGGCCATCACCATTTTTTAGAGGAAGACAGCTGGATAAATTGATGTTCTATCACAGAGTAGGAAACAATTTAATTTTGAATATCTTTCTCATAACTATACAATCCTTTAAACTAAGGATAGCCTAAAAGGAAAAATAGTGATCCTATTTTTGGAGAAGTCTCAAGAATCCAAACTTTAACAAATAGAATCACTATAATCAAATATGAGTCTATCAAAAGGAAGATATGGTCCCGTAACTACCACGTATCAGATCAGCAAATAGGACTTATTCCAAGCAAATATGTTTGGACTTTCCTATGTTACGGATCAGTGAAGAGTGGGCATTTTCTTTTACAGATTCTGACATATCTATAATGGGCATTGTCACCTGTATGTCCACAGGAAAACATATCATTTCTTGTGCCTGGTGTGTGGCTCATCACACAAGAGTACCTTCCGGGCTCAGTCGCTAATTACACAGATATGCCTTCAAAAGGATCAGGGGATTAGCCAGGTATGACATAACTGTGCATTGTATAAATAAGATATTACATAACTGTGAAAATCTTGAGTAGACACACAAATGGTTTCCACAGCTGCCTTGATAGAAAGCATAATTTCTCCAGAAGGTAGCAGTGGATTAATTTTTTTCTATGTATCTTGAAAGACATTTTTTTCCCACTGAATGTTAAACATCATTTTGATTATGTTAGGTACTAGAAGTTAATGTATTTTGATATTTTTCCTTTTAAAATAACTACAATTGCTTTAAAATAATTTTTAATACTTTTACTTACAGCCAAATGGAATTACAGGGAGTGGATTTACACCCCCTCCCCCAAACAACCAAGAAAAGGAAAATTATAAGAGAAATAATAGTATTTATGATACTGTACATTAGACAATGAAAGGCAGTGATTTTAGGGAGACAGGGAATTAATGAAGTAAGACCCTATGATTTCTCCTTGAAAGAGTTTCCAGACAAGGATTTCTGGAATTGAGAAAATGAACTGAGAGTCCATGGAGACTAAAGCAGGTAGAATTTTCAGAAAATATTACCAGATAGGAGAGAGCTACACAAAGAGAGCATTCTGGAGTGATGAGGAGAATCCTACTGGCACATTCAGCTGGATACTGTTCAGCACATACCTTTGAAGAAACTACCTAAGGAAAGTTCCTCCTGTCCTCCTCCTCCTCCTTTCTTTCCCTGTCTCTCTGTCTTTCTTTCTCTGTGCGTGTCTTGCAAGGGCTTTGCCAGTATTATTATTATTTTGGCTGTTTTGATTTTTCTCAATTTCTCTGTTTCTTTATTTTCCTTTTTCTACAATTTTGGAGCTTAATTTGCTCTTCTTTTTGTTTCTTCTTAAGATTTATGCTAAAATCATATATTTTCAGGTTGTTTTTCAATATATGTATTTAGGGCACAATTTTGTACTTTCTAAGTATAGGTTTGACTGCATCTCACCAGTTTTATATGTCGGATATTCAGTATTATTCAGTTGAGAATACTTCTAATTGCTATTGTGATTTCTCCTTTGTTCCACTGATTATGTGAAACTCTATGTTTCAGTTGTCAAATATTCAAGTTTCTTAGTTACTTTTAATACTGATTTCTTGATTAATTCCACCATGGTCAAAGAATATCCTATTATACTGTCAATCCTTTTAACTTTACTGAGCACTGCTTTATGGCCTAACATATGATCAATTTTGGTAAATGTTACATATGCACTTGAAAAGAATGGTCATCTGCAGTTGCTAGGTATGGTTTTCTATAGATATCAGGTCTAGTTTTTTTGTGTGTTTAGTTTTTTCTGCTTATGTAAGTTGTTGAAAGAAATATATTAAAGATTTCTGTTATTTATATGGATGTGTGAATTTCACTTTTATTTCAGAAATTTAGATTTTGTTTTTCTGTTGTTTTTTTTTTGCTGTACGCGGGCCTCTCACTGTTGTGGCCTCTCCCGTTGTGGAGCACAGGCTCTGGACGCGTAGGCCCAGCGGCCATGGCTCACAGGCCAAGCCACTCCACGGCATGTGGGATCTTCCCAGACCGGGGCATGAACCCATGTCCCCTGCATTGGCAGGCAGACTCTCAACCACTGCACCACCAGGGAAGCCCTTGTTTTGTATTTTGAGGATATTATTTCAGGTGCATAAAAATGTAGTGACGTTAATGGTCTCTTCATTATTATGAAGTTCTTTTTATATTTGTGATAGTTTTTATTATAGTCTGCCCTGTCTGATTATAGCTATTTTCAGACATCTTTTAATATCCTGTGTTTTCATTTTTTCTGTGCCTCTTCTTATATTTAAATAGTATATATTTTAATATATTTATATATATTATATTCCTTTAAGCAGAAATAGTTGTATATTTATCCAGTCTAATAATCTCTCTTTGTCTATCAATTAGAGTATTTACTATATAATAGTTACTTACATATTTGGGTTTATATAATCTTAACATTTATTTTCTGTGCCCCATCTGCTCTTTATTCCATTTTTCATTGTTTAGTTTTTTAAACAATATGTTATTTCTTATTCTTTTAATGCCTTAAATGCTTACTCTATATATTGCAATATGTGTCCTTCACTGATTAGAATATGTCTTTATTAATTTTATATTTTCTGATCAATGAAAGTCCTTTAAAAATTCCCCTCCCACCTTTTATATTATTACTATCATGAATATTAATTCTACATATATTTTGAACTACATATATATTACTATTATTGTATTAGCATTCAATATTTGCTTTTGATATAATCTAATATTTCCCCTTTCCAGTGCTTTTTATTCCTCCTGTACTGTAGCATGATTATAATTTAATCAAGGATTATTTTCTTTCTGTCTGAAGAATTAAGTTTGGTATTTCTTTTAGGACAAGTGCTATGGCCTCAACTTCTCTAAGTTTTTGTTTTTCAGAAAAACCTTTATTTATCTTTCATTTTTGAAGAATATTTTTTCCTAAGTATAGATTCAGTTGTTTTCTTTCAGCACTGTAAATGCCTCTGTCTCCCATTATTTTGTTTCAGAAGTCATCTTTCAGTCTTACTATTGCTCTTTTGAAACCAATGTGCCTTTTTTATTTGGATGTTTTAAAGATTTTCTTTTTGTTTTAGTTTTTAGCAGTTTCATATGATGGACCTAGGTGTTATATTGTATGTAGCCACGTATGATTCCTAGAGCTTCCTGAATGCCTCCAATAGCTTGATGTTTTTCATCAGTTTTGAGAAATTCTCAGCCAGTATTTCTTCTCATACTTCTTATATTTCTCTTTCTCTCTTCTTTTTGGAATTCAGTTACAGATATGTGAGACTTTTTCATCATGTTCCATGTATCTCTTATTTTCTTCTCCATCTCTTCTTCTTGCTTCAACTATATACTTTCTATGTGTATTTTTATACAGTTCTATAGGTATATATTTTCTCTCTCCTACTGTGTTAAATCCGTCTATGTCTTAATTTCAGTTTTTTGTAAGGTACCTGATTTCTACTTGATTTTAAAATTAAATTCCAATTTTCTGGTGAAAATATTTCATCTTTGTATTTATATTTGGAACATATTAAACATAGTTATTTTAAAATTTATTCCCAGTTACTCAACAATCTGGAACTTCTGTTGATCAACTTTTGCTTTTTTACCCCTCAGTTTCTCAGTCATTTGGTCCTGTTTTCCAATAGGTCTGGTAATTTTTGGCTGAATCCCAGAACTTGTGAATAGAAAAGTGTTGGGGCTCTGCGTGATGTTATCTTTCCTCTTGTAGGCCAGTAAACTATGTGCACATCACCTTGTTTCTGTGGAGAATGATTTACTTCTGGTTTGCTTCTGCTCCATAGGTGTTGCCCCTTTAAGAGTCTCAGCTGAAAATCTGCGGTTTTTTTTTAAAGGCCCTCTTCTGTAGTGGTCCTAAACTCCAGTTTTCATCTCCCCAGCACCTCAAAACTGATGGAATATCTGCTTAAAATTTTAATGTCTCAGCAGCTGTTCTCTGCTTGTTTTCTTAGAATTTTGTTCTTTGAATTTTATCAGTCAACTAATGCCTCAAGGAGAAATTTTTGGCAGAATGCCATGCCCACTCCTCTAAAGTTCTCTTTTACTCTAGAGTTCTCAATCCCTCAACTTCTTACTGTTCTGACAGCCCTGAGCTCTAGTAATTGTGTCCACTGAGATAGCCATAAATTCCAGGATCCATACCCCATGTTTTTTTTTTTTTTTTTTAGTCAACAAAAGTCCTAAGGGAAAAGTGGGCTGCCCCGCTTGTAGCAGGTACCCAGGTAGAATACCATACATTAAAAAGTTGATTTGTTCTAACCTATTAGACTTTTTTCCTATTTCACCTGGGTACTTCTCCAAAATGTTCTTGTTTAAAAATTATTATAATATTTTTCAAGATGAGAATTTCAAGTGGCACTTATATAACTTAACATTAAGAAGTGGAACAAATATTTTATTTTCCCTTTACCATTTATTTGTCTTATTCATGAATAAATATATTTAGGCTACGGATTAGATCTATCCATCCAAATTTTTTTTTTAATTTTCTTTAAATTTTTTCAGTAGATTTAGTTTCTCTTTTTGGTTTTCATGCTATGAGAGCCTTAGTACATAAAAGTTTCTAAAAGGAATAAAAACCTTTAGGAAGTATGATTAAAAGCTTTTTTTTAATCCTACATTGTATATTATTCTTAAAATGACATAATTTTCACTCTACTTAGTTAGATCCTGTGCTTTACATTTCTTGGGATGAGATAATTCACAGCTTAAATGCATGTAACTATATTGTGTGAATAATTTTTCACAATTACTTTGAAAAAATTGTGATATGAATTTATGAAATATGATGAGAGATCAACTAGAGTTATCCTGGTGCTTCTAAAATGCATATATTCTCTATTTCCATTTTGATTACTGTTGTCATTTAATTGAGTATGACTATTTTATGTTAAGGTGTAGCAACATAGATGTTTGGGGTTTTTTTCCTGTCTTTTTCAATGAATATTCCAAAGCAGTTCTTAGAAGCATATATTTAGAGCCAAAGGTTAATATCACTTATGTACAGGAGGGATGAGGGGAGAATAATTGAATCACAAAATGCTTATGTTGAAATGTGCTCTATGAAACAATGGGAGCAGGAAAACAATGCCAGACTGGTGTCCACAGTGGAAAGAACAAAGCCTGATTCTAAACAGAGGTTGCTAAACAAATCAGTCCCTGTGCAATTAGATGGAAAAGCACTTAGCAACAATATGAAAGTGATGAAAGACTAGCTGATAATCAAGCACAATAAAAGATGATTCAGACTCTCTAAGGTTTGTACACTTTGTAGTGTTATTTTCAATTCCACACAGTTAGTTCACATGAGACTTGATCATGTGGAATTACAAGTGATGGAGGAAGAACAAATCATTTCTGGATTCCTGACATAAAATTAATACTAATCTGTCATTTAGTAAAGGAACTTAAACTCTAAACATTTATTAATTAATACCTCTTGGAATTTCTCGCAAAAATCTTAAGGATTGATATAGTTTGGCACTGTTATATGTATAAAATTGACATGTTAATATTTCTGGTTTTGCTAAACATTTCTGGTTCTGTTGTTCTTTTTAAAACCTCATATTTCAAATACCAAGCTTTTCCGGGATATGAAACAACATGATTAAATATGAATATACATTTCATTACCTCCCCATAAAAAACTATTCTTTATAATGTGTCCATTTCTCTTGATGTAACACTGTTGTTTCAGTTTTACAGGCTTACACCTATGAGTTTTTAACCTTGAGTGTGTGTGTGAGAGAGAGAGAGAGACAGAGAGATAGAGAAAGAGAGAGACAGAGGCAGAGACAGAGAGAAACATCAGAGAGATCAAAACAGACTACACAGTTTGAAGGGCCCAGTGCAAAAAAAAAAAAAAAATGCAGGACCCCTTGTTCAAAAGTTATTAAAAATTTCAAAAAGATGACAGGAGAGCCTTAACCAAGTATGGGACCGTGCCGTGCACAGAGCCCTGTGTGACTCCACAAGTTGCATTTCCAGGAAACTGGCTCAAGGGAAAGAGAGAAAGAGAGAGAGAAGAGAGAACAAGTGCATATTTTAGAACACCACTCCATACTCTTAAGAGGATGTGTCCTAACAATTTGAAGGCCTGTTTAGTCTGACCAGTTTTATGATTTGTATGTGCAAGTTTGGAATTAGAGGTTAAAGTGGAGTAAATTACACTGCATAAAATTAGAAGTTAATGGGGTTGGGGGGAGCAGAATCAATGAGAGAGACTGAGACAAACCATTGAGACTGGATGATACATAAGAAAACTTGTTAAGGGTTGGAGAGAAATATGAGTTTTAAAAATTATATACATTTAGATATATTTGGGAAACACACACACACACACACACACACACACACACACACACACACCATGATTACAGAATGGTCAGGAGGGACTTTGGAGAAATTTGATCTTTGTTAGATAAGATTTTTCAAAAATTTAGCCTTTCTGTGGGCTGTGTATGTAACACCTCTCTTGTGTCTGCCTTGAAATCTTCAGTACAGTTTAATATGTGTTAATCATAGGCTAATATTAGGAAAAATGAGTAAGATGTTTAAAAACTCAACACTTTCTTTCCCATTATGAGTAAATTATTTATTTGTCAGAGAAATTTACCCCAAATCATCCTGTGATATATATCATATTTCTCCTTGACTTTGCTTGGGTTGGATTGCAAGCTCTCTTATTTCACTGACAAGAAATTGACCATCTTCAATATATTCCCATCAGCAAAGAGGATTTTGTTAAGTTTTACTCTCTGTAGTTTGTTTTCTAAAAGCAATAGTTTATTTCCATTTTCAAATATGGAAATATAATAATAAATATGCTGTTGAAATATTTGTACCTACAACTGTCCAGAAATTTTGATACTATCCTTCTGTATCCTGAAGAAACTCATTTGTTCAAACATTTTTAGAATATATTAATATTTAATTTCTTGATCCTTATTAAATTTGAAAACCCTTTGAAAACCAAACTATTACCATTTTTAAATCACAATGATGGAGAAATGTATGCTTATATTTAGCATGCAGTAGTATGTGCAATAGTCAGTTTCCATTCCATGGTACTATTAAATAATTTCTTTTCATTTGGAACTAATCTAAATGGGCAGATATACTGGAACTTTTAATGAACTAAGTATGAACCTGAATTGAGCTTTCTCTTATCTAGTCATTTACCTAATATCATATTATACTGGTTATATAACCTCTGCAATTGTAATTATCCTTCCATTTGTAGATTGACCAAACTGAAGGGTGTGGGTCTTGGCTATACTGTGTCTCTGCCCCTCCTACCCATCTCATTGTGGTTGTTCCTTTTATCTATAGTCGTAGGAAGATCTTTTCTGTTACTCTTCCAGTCTTTCGCATCAATAGTTGCTCTGCAACTAATTGTAATTTTGGTGTGCCTGTGAGAGGAGGTGAGCTCAGGGTCTTCCTATTCTGCCATCTTGGCCACCTCTTCCCTATTGCTCTTATGCTCAGGAAATTTCAAGGGCTTTAGGAGTCTGTGCCAGGGGTGATGTTGAGTCCTTTCAGGAACTTTCTCTTTTTCCTGATTGTAGTATTAATATCTATTATAAAAGCACTTTCTACTACTAATTTTTTACTTTCTAAAAGTTTTTAGCAGTTTTAAATATTATCATTCCAATAATATTTGGAATTATTTAGTCCAGTTTTTGGGGAAATTAGGATTCTAATGGGAATTGCTCAAAATTTACATTTTCATAAGCAAAAGACACTAGCATTTTTAAGGTGTATGAGCTAGGAAAACAGTATCACTCTCCACCTATTCAGAGTTTCTGTTAGGTTTCTGAGTAAAAGATTAGTTTTATTCTTTTATCTAAGAGGCATTGTAAATTTTGTATTAAAACTCATAATAATTTTAAAGTTTTTTCCTAATATAAAAAGGATGTATAAAATTACATAATATTTTATTATATTTGATGTTATACATACTAAATTATACCAGTAAATTAAGTTACGTATATTGTAGTTCATTCATTCATTTAATCACTCAAATAATACTATGTATTGAAGATACAGTAGTGAATATGACAATTATGATCTATTTGGGAAACAAAAAATAGATAGATAGAAAATAATTATAGCTCATAATCAAGTCACAAAGGCTATAAACAGAGTAATGCAAGAATAGTGGTCTTTAAGCATATATCATCAAGTACACATATTAATTAAAAATTTTGTGTACACTTTTATAGAAGAATATTTGTTTAAATTCATATATGTATGTATATGTATATAATAATTATTTCATTATAAATTTTATAAAGTATATACACAGATAGTTGAAAGTATGTAACAAAAACAAGTATAAATGGACAACTTAATACTTTATTCCTGTATCTCAATGGATCATCAATTTTTTCCTGCCCATGATGTATACATCTCACACATCAGAGGCTAAAACAGTATTTTAGATGGTGTGGAAAGGAAGTCTTTTCTCACAACATGATATTTAAGCTCAGTTTTGAAGTATAAAAAAGTGCTACAGGGTGGACATATACTCAGAGAAAACCATAATTCAAAAAGACACATGTACCCCAATGTTCTTTGCAGCACTATTTACAATAGCCAGGTAATGGAAGCAACCTAAATGCCCATCGACAGACAAATGGGTAAAGAAGATGTGCTATATATATACAATGGAATATCACTCAGCCATAAAAAGGTACGGAATTGGGTCATTTGTAGAGATGTGGATGGACCTAGGGACTGTCATACAGAGTGAAGTAAGTCATAAAGAGAAAAACAAATATCATATATTAACGCATATATGTGGAACCCAGAAAAATGGTACAGATGAACCAATTTGCAAGGCAGAAATAGAGACACAGATGTAGAGAACAAACATATGGACACCAAGGTGGGAAGCGGTGGGGGGGTGGGGGTGGGGGTGGGATGAATTGGGAGATTGGGATTGACGTGTATACACTAATATGTATAAAATAGATAGCTAATAAGAACCTGCTGTATTAAAAAAAAAAGTGCTACAGAGAAGCCATGGAAAGAGATCCCAGGAACAGGTAATAACAAGTATAAATTCCAGATGTTAAGAAGTATATGATATGTCCTATAAAATGTCAAAAGGCAATGTTACTGGATCATTGCGGATAGGGGTGGGGTGAAATAGAGATGACAATGATGGAGGAATAGGCAGGCCCTAAAGCATTTGCATCTTATAGGTCATGTAAGGTATTTGGATTTTATAATAAATGTAATTAAACATTAAAGGAGAATTCTAGGTTTGAGAGTGACAAGTTCTAATTGAGCTTTTAATCTTGTTTGATGACTCTGATCCCTGGGGAGAGTGCTTGTAGGGAAAATTAAAGGAAGCAGAACTGAGCCCTAAGCTACTTCAACATTTACAAGCTGAGTGGAGAAAGAGAGGAGGAATGATAAGGTGTGGGAAAAAAGAAACCCCAGCATATATCACAAAATCTCAAGGAGAAAAGTGTTCAAGAAAGCAACAGTAGCTAATGGAGAGATAAACCATTTATAGGTAGGGTAAGAGAAAGACAGAATAGGATCCATTAGTTTTGGCAACATGAAAACCTTTGGTGGCTTTGACAGGAGCAGTTTCAATAGAGCTATGGGAATAGAAGTCAGATTGGAATAGGGTGAATAGAATAAATCATGGATACAGTTTTGCCTCAGAATGTGAAAGACTGTCACTTTTTAAAATAACTATAGATTATTCCACTTTATGAATGTACAATAATTTATCTAATCAGTCAAGTATTGGTTGCCATTTATGTTGTTTCCAATCTTTTGCTAACACAAGCATTGCTTACAAGAATAGCTACGTATAAAAAGTTCTATTCACCATATGAATATACCTACAAAATACAATTTTTTTTAACATCTTTATTGGGGTATAATTGCTTTACAGTGGTGCATTAGTTTCTGCTTTATAACAAAGTGAATCAGTTATACATATACATATATTCCCATATCTCTTCCCTCTTGCGTCTCCCTCCCTCCCACCCTCCCTATCCCATCCCTCCAGGCGGTCACAAAGCACCGAGCTGATATCCCTGTGCTATGCGGCTGCTTCCCACTAGCTATCTACCTTACGTTTGTTAGTGTATATATGTCCATGCCTCTCTCTCGCTTTCTCACAGCTCGCCCTTCCCCCGCCCCATATCCTCAAGTCCGTTCTCCAGTAGGTCTGTGTCTTTATTCCTGTCTTACCCTTAGGTTCTTCATGACATTTTTTTTTCTTAAATTCCATATATATGTGTTAGCATACGGTATTGTCTTTCTCTTTCTGACTTACTTCACTCTGTATGACAGACTCTAGGTCTATCCACCTCATTAGAAATAGCTCAATTTCGTTTCTTTTTATGGCTAAGTAATACTCCATCATATATATGTGCCACATCTTCTTTATCCATTCATCCAATGATAGACACTTAGGTTGCTTCCATCTCCGGGTTATTGTAAATAGAGCTGCAATGAACATTTTGGTACATGACTCTTTTTGAATTATGGTTTTCTCAGGGTATATGCCCAGTAGTGGGATTGCTCGGTCATATGGTAGTTCTACTTGTAGTTTTTTAAGGAACCTCCATACTGTTCTCCATAGTGGCTGAACCAATTCACATTCCCACCAGCAGTGCAAGAGGGTTCCCTTTTCTCCACACCCTCTCCAGCATTTATTGTTTCTAGATTTTTTGGTGATGGCCATTCTGACTGGTGTGAGATGATATCTCATTGTAGTTTTGATTTGCATTTCTCTAATGATTAATGATGTTGAGCATTCTTTCATGTGTTTGTTGGCAGTCTGTATATCTTCTTTGGAGAAATGTCTGTTTAGGTCTTCTGCCCATTTTTGGATTAGGTTGCTTGTTTTTTTGTTATTGAGCTACATGAGCTGCTTGTAAATTTTGGACATTAATCCTTCGTCAGTTGCTTCATTTGCAAACATTTTCTCCCATTCTGAGGGTTGTCTTTTGGTCTTGTTTATGGTTTCCTTTGCTGTGCAAAAGCTTTTAAGTTTCATTAGGTCCCATTTGTTTATTTTTGTTTTTATTTCATTTCTCTAGGAGATGGGTCAAGAAGGATCTTGCTGTGATTTAGGTCATAGAGTGTTCTGCCTATGTTTTCCTCTAAGAGTTTGATAGTGTCTGGCCTTAAATTTAGGTCTTTAATCCATTTTGAGCTTATTTTTGTGTATGATGTTAGGGTGTATTCTAATCTCATACTTTTACATGTACCTGTCCAGTTTTCCCAGCACCACTTATTGAAGAGGCTGTCTTTTCTCCACTGTATATTCTTGCCTCCTTTATCAAAGGTAAGGTGACCATAATGTGCGCGGGTTTATCTCTGGGCTTTCTATCCTGTTCCATTGATCTATCGTTCTGTTTCTGTACCATTACCATACTGTCTTGATTACTGTCGCTTTGTAGTATAGTCTGAAGTCAGGGAGCCTTATTCCTCCAGCTCCGTTTTTTGTTCTCAAGGTTGCTTTGCCTATTCGGAGTCTTTTGTGTTTCCATACAAATTGTGAAATTTTTTGTTCTAGTTCTGTGAATAATGCCAGTGGTAGTTTGATAGGGATTGCATTGAATCTGTAGATTGCTTTGGGTAGTAGAGTCATTTTCACAATGTTGATTCTTCCAATCCTAGAACATGGTATATCTCTCCATCTATTTGTATAATCTTTAATTTCTTTCAGCACTGTCATAATTTTCTGCATACAGGTCTTTTGTCTCCTTAGGTAGGTTTATTCCTAGATATTTTATTCTTTTTGTTACATTGGTAAATGGGAGTGTTTTTTTATTTCAGTTTCAGATTTTTCATCATTAGTGTATAGGAATGCAAGAGATTTCTGTGCATTAATTTTGTATCCTGCTACTTTACCAAATTCATTGATTAGCTCTAGTAGTTTTCTGGTAGCATCTTTAGGATTCTCTATGTATAGGATCATGTCATCTGCAACCAGTGACAGCTTTACTTCTTCTTTTAGCATTTGGAATCCTTTTATTTCCTTTTCTTCCCTGATTTCTGTGGCTAAAACTTCCAAAACTATATTAAGAGTGGTGAGAGTGGGCAACCTTGTCTTTTTCCTGATCTTAGTGGAAATGCTTTCAGTTTTTCACCATTGAGGACGATGTTGGCTGTGGGTTTGTCATCTATGGCCTTTATTATGTTGAGGAAAGTTCCCTCTATGCCTACCTTCTGCAGGGTTTTTATCATAAATGGGTGTTGAATTTTGTCGAAAGCTTTCTCTGCATCTATTGAGATGATCATATGGTTTTTCTCCTTCAATTTGTTAATATGGTTTATCACATTGATTGATTTGCGTATATTGAAGAATCCTTGCATTCCTGGAATAAACCCCACTTGATCATGGTGTATGATCCTTTTAATGGGCTGTTGGATTCTGTTTGCTTGTATTTTCTTGAGGATTTTTGCATCTATGTTCATCAGTGATATTGGCCTGTAGTTTTCATTCTTTGTGAAATTCTTGTCTAGTTTTGGTATCAAGGTGATGGCGGCCTCATAGCATGAATTTGGGAGTGTTCCTCCCTCGGCTATATTTTGGAAGAGTTTGAGAAGGATAGATGTTTGCTCTTCTCTAAATGTTTGATAGAATTCACCTGTGAAGCCATGTGGTCCTGGGCTTTTGTTTGTTGGAAGATTTTTAATCACAGTTTCAATTTCAGTGCTTGTGATTGGTCTGTTCATATTTTCTGTTTCTTCCTGATTCAGTCTTGGCAGGTTGTGCATTTCTAAGAATTTGTCCATTTCTTCCAGGTTGCCTATTTTATTGGCATAGAGTTGCTTGTAGTAATCTCTCATGATCTTTTGTATTTCTGCAGTGTCACTTGTTACTTCTCCTTTTTCATTTCTAATTCTATTGATATGAGTTTTCTCCCTTTTTTTCTTGATGAGTGTGGCTAATGGTTTATCTATTTTGTTTATCTTCTCAAAGAACCAGCTTTTAGATTTATTGATCTTTGCTATTGTTTCCTTCATTTGTTTTTCATTTATTTCTGATCTGATATTTATGATTTATTTCCTTCTGCTCACTTTGGGGTTTTTTTTGTTCTTCTTTCTCTAATTGCTTTAGGTGCAAGGTTAGGTTGTTTATTCGAGATGTTTCCTGTTTCTTAAGTGGGCTTGTATTGCTATAAATTTCCCTCTTAGAACTGCTTTTGCTGCATCCCATAGGTTTTGGGTCGTCGTGTCTCCATTGTCATTTGTTTCTAGGTATGTTTTTATTTCCTCTTTGATTTCTTCAGTAATCACTTCATTATTAAGTAGTGTATTGTTTAGCCTCCATGTGTTTGTATTTTTTACACATATTTTCTTGTAATTGATATCTAGTCTTATGGTGTTGTGGTCAGAAAAGATACTTGATACAATTTCAATTTTCTTAAATTTACCAAGGCTTGATTTGTGACCCAAGATATGATCTAACCTGGAGAATGTTCCATGAGCACTTGAGAAAAATGTGTATTCTGTTGTTTTTGGATGGAGAGTCCTATAAATATCAATTAATTCCATCTTGTTTAATGTATCATTTAAAGCTTGTGTTTCCTTATTTATTTTCATTTTGGATGATCTGTCCATGGGTGAAAGTGGGGTGTTAAAGTCTCCTACTATGAATGTGTTACTGTCGATTTCCCCTTTTATGGCTGTTAGTATTTGCCTTATGTATTGAGGTGCTCCTATGTTGGGTGCATAAATATTTACAATTGTTATATCTTCTTCTTGGATTGATCCCTTGATCATTAGGTAGTGTCCTTCTTTGTCTCTTCTAATAGTCTTTATTTTAAAGTCTATTTTGTCTGATATGAGAATTGCTACTCCAGCTTTCTTTTGGTTCCCATTTGCATGGAATATCTTTTTCCATCTTACTTTCAGTCTGTATGTGTCTCTAGGTCTGAAGTGGGTCTCTTGTAGACAGCATATATATGGGCCTTGTTTTTGTATCCATTCAGCCAATCTGTATATTTTGGTGGGAGCATCTAGTCCATTTACATTTAAGGTAATTATCGATATGTCTGTTCCTATTCCCATTTTCTAAATTGTTTTGGTTTCGTTATTGTAGGTCTTTTCCTTCTCTTGTGTTTCTTATCTAGAGAAGTTCCTTTAGCATGTGTTGTAAAGCTCGTTTGGTCGTGCTGAATTCTCTCAGCTTCTGCTTGTCTGTAACGGTTTTAATTTCTCCATCAAATCTGAATGAGATCCTTGCTGGGTAGCGTAATCTTGGTTTTAGTTTTTCTCTTGCATCACTTTAAATATATCCTGCCACTCCCTTCTGTCTTGCAGTGTTTCTGCTGAGATATCAGCTGTTAGCCTTATGGGGATTCGCTTGTGTTTTATTTTTCCCTTGCTGCTTTTAATATGCTTTCTTTGTTTTTAATTTTTGACAGTTTGATTAATATGTGTCTTGGCATATTTCTCCTTGGATTTATCCTGTGTGGGACTCTCTGGGCTTCCTGGTCTTGATTAACTATTTCCTTTCCCATATTAGGGAAGTTTTCAACTATAATCTCTTCAAATATTTTCTCAGTCTTTTTCTCTTCTTCTTCTGGAACCCCTATAATGCGAATGTTGGTGCGTTTAATGTTGTCCCAGAGGTCTCTGAGACTGTCCTCAGTTCTTTTCATTCTTTTTTCTTTATTTTGCTCTGCAGTAGTTATTTCCACTATTTTATCTTCCAGGTCACTTATCCGTTCTTCTGCCTCAGTTATTCTGCTATTGATCCCATCTAGAGTATTTTTTATTTCATTTATTGTGTTGTTCATCCTTGTTTGTTTCATCTTTAGTTCTTCTAGGTCCTTGTTAAATGTTTCTTTCATTTTGTCTATTGTGTTTCCAAGATTTTGGATCATCTTTACTATCATTATTCTGAACTCTTTTTCAGGTTGACTGCCTATTTCCTCTTCACTTCTTAGGTCTGGTGTGTTTTTATCTGCTCCTTCAACTGCTGTGTGTTTTTCTGACTTCTCATTTTGCTTATCTTACTGTGTTTGGGGTCTTCTTTTTGCAGGCTGCAGGTTCATAGTTCCCATTGTTTTTGATGTTTGTCCCCAGGGGCTAAGGTTGTTTCAATGGGTTGTGTAGGCTTCCTGGTGGAGGGGGCTAGTGCCTGTGTTCTGGTGGATGAGGCTGGATCTTGTCTCTCTGGTGGGCAGGTCCACGTCTGGTGGTGTGTTTTGGGGTGTCTGTGGCCTTATTATGATTTTAGGCAGCCTCTCTGCTAATGGGTTGGGTTGTGTTCCTGTTTTGCTAGTTGTTTCGCATAGGGTGTCCAGCACTGTAGCTTGCTGGTCGTTGAGTGAAGCTGGGTGCTGGTGTTGAGATGGAGATCTCTGGGAGATTTTCACCGTTTGATATTACGTAGAGTTACGTGGAGCTGGGAGGTCTTTCGTTGACCAGTGTCCTGAAGTTGGCTTTCCCACCTCAGAGTCACAGCACTGACTCCTGGCTGCAGCACCAAGAGCCCTTCATCCACACGGCTCAGAATAAAAGGGAGAAAAAGTAGAGAGAAAGAATTAGTAGAAGTAGAAAGAAAGAAAGAAAGGAGGGAAGGAAGGAAGGAGGAAGGAAGGGAGGAAGAAAGAAGAAAGGAAGGAAAGAAGGAAAGAAAGAAAGGAGCGAGGGAGGGAGGGACGGTGGGAGGAAAGAAGAAAGGAAGGAGGGAAGGAAGGAAAAATGAAAGAAAGAAGATAAAGTAAAATAAAATAAAGTAAAATATAATAAAGTTATTAAATTAAAAAAATATTTATTAAGAAAAAAATTTAAAAAAACAAAACGGACGGATAGAACCTTAGGACAAATGGTGGAAGCAAAGCTATACAGACAAAATCTCACAGAGAAGCATACACATACACACTCCCAAAAAGAGGAAAAGGGGCAAAAGTCATAAATCTTGCTCTCAGAGACCACCTCCTCAATTTGGGTTGATTCGTTGTCTAAAGGAGGGAAGGAAGGAAGGAAAAAAGATAAAGTAAAATAAAATAAAGTTATTAAAATCAATTATTAAGAAAAAAAATTAAAATAAAACAAAACGGACAGATAGATCCCTGGGACAAATGGTGGAAGCAAAGCTATACAGACAAAATCTCACACAGAAGCATACACATACACACTCACAAAAAGAGGAAAAGGGGAAAAAATGATACATCTTGCTCTTAAAGTCCACCTCCTCAATTTGGGATGATTCGCTGTCTATTCATGTATTCCACAGATGCAGGGCACATCAAGTTGATTGTGGAGCTTTAATCCGCTGCTTCTGAGGCTGCTGGGAGAGATTTCCCTCTCTCTTCTTTGTTCTCACAGCTCCCAGGAGCTCAGCTTTGGATTTGGCCCCGCCTCTGCGTGTAGGTCGCTGGAGGGCGTCTGTTTTTTGCTCAGACAGGACGGGGTTAAAGGAGCCGCTGATTCGGGGGCTCTGGCTCACTCAGGCTGGGGGGAGGGAGGGGCGCGGAGTGCGGGGCGAGCCTGCAGCTGCAGAGGCCGGCGTGATGTTGCACCAGCCTGAGGCGCACCGTGCATTCTCCTGAGGAAGTTGGCACTGGATCCCGGGAACCTGGCAGTGGTGGGCTGCACAGGCTTCCCGGAAGAGGGGTGGGGGTAGTGACCTGTGCTCGCACACAGGCCCCTTGGTGGCGGCAGCAGCAGCCTTAGCATCTCCCGCCCGTCTCTGGGGTCCGCACGTTTAGCCGCGGCTCGCGCCTGTCTCCGAAGTTCCTTTAAGCAGCCTTTAAGCAGCGTTCTTAATCTTAACCCTCTCCTCACGCACCAGGAAACAGAGGGAAGAAAAAGGCTCTCGCCTCTTAGGCAGCTCCAGACCTTTTCCCGGACTCCCTCCCGGCTAGCCGTGGTGCACTAACCCCCTCAGGCTGTGTTCATGCAGTCAACCCCAGTCCTCTCCCTGCGCTCCGACCAAAGCCCGAGCCTCAGCTCGCAGCCCCGCCCGCCCCGGCGGGTGAGCAGACAAGCCTCTCGGGCTGGTGAGTGCCGGTCGGCACCGATCCTCGTGCGGGAATCTCTCCACTTTGCCCTCCGCACCCCTGTTGCTGTGCTCTCCTCCGTGGCTCTGAAACTCCCCCCTCCACCACCCGCAGTCTCCGCCCGCGAAGGGGCTTCCTAGTGTGTGGAAACCTTTCCTCCTTCACAGCTCCCTCCCACTGGTGCAGGTTCAGTCCCTATTCTCTTGTCTCTGTTTTTTCTTTTTTTCTTTTGCCCTACCCAGGTACGCGGGGGGTTTCTTGCCCTTTGGGATGTCTGAGGTCTTCTGCCAGCGTTCAGTAGGTGTTCTGTAGGAGTTGTTCCACGTGTAGATGTATTTCTGGTGTATCTGTGGGGAGGAAGGTGATCTCCGTGTCTTACTCTTCCGCCGTCTTCCCCTCCCCAAAATACAATTTTTAAAATGGAAGTACTGAAATGATAAACTCTGTGGCATATCCTGGTAAAATGATTAGAGCTTAAAGATAAAAGTAATCTTCAAAGTTTCAGAAAAATGAGATCAAATAACATACCAAGGTAAAAGAATTAAACTGGCATATTTCTGGCAAAAGCAGCATGCAAAGCAAGGAAAAGCTCAAGGGAAGAAATTGTGAACCAAAAGGGTTATATCTGGCTAAGCTGTCCTTCAAATGCCAAGGCTACAGAAATCTTATTTTAGTCATTTAAAAACTCAGAAAATTCTTTAACCGTGAGCTCTTATTCAGCAATCTACTAGAGAATGAACTTCATCAAACTATGACATGAGTAGGGAAACTGGCAAAAGGACTGCTGGTGACAGTGTCGTAGAACTATGACTCAAAGCTGGGCATAAGAGAGAAAAATAAATAGTATGGGGAAGAATAAAATATGTACATTTTATGTTCTGACAAAGTGGATATAATGCAAATAAAAGGAGGGAGGAGAAGGGCTATGGGAAGAGGAATGTAGCAGAGGCAATAGGTAGAAGTCAAAGATAACATTAAATGCTGACAAAGCAGGTAGTAAAAGATGTCAGGGAATTAAGGGCATTTTTAAAAAGGTATAAGTAGGAAGGTGACTGCTAGAACAAAAATACAAACCTTTCAAATATCAAAATAATTTTTAATTATCAGGAAGAAAAGAGAATCATCCAAGTACAGAAAGCAAATATCACCTAATACCCATAGTAATTGAACATAAAATAATATATGAGAGTTGAGACCAGACATCACAGCCTTATCAGTAAATGTGTATGGGCTTAGTTCACCTTATAAAATAAAACAATTTTCAGTTTGGCTCAAACAGCAAAACACAATGCTATGCTATGTACAAAAGACACCAGTAAAGCAAATGATTCAGAATTTGTTAAAAAAAAAAAAAAAGAATACAAAATATACCACACAAATAGAAGTAACAGATTACAGATTTTGATCTTGGAATCAGGCAAGTAAAATTTGATCCAAAAATTATTAAGCCTAACAATGAGGACTTTTTAAATGCTAAAAGCCATAATTTACAATAAAGACATGTCAGTTATGTGTATATTACAGTTATGTATCTGTCTATTACCTATCTATCTATCTATCATCTATCTCCTGTGAAGCATGACAACTACCTCTGTAAAGCAGAATCTACAGAAGATAAAGATCTCATAGCTAGAAAGAAACAAAGAAATACAAGGACATGCAATGATCATTGCAAGTCAATTTTTCTAGAAACATGATAGGACCTTTCAGTAGATAATTCAGGTCTTCTTTTATTTCTGTAAAGTTTTTTTTTTTTGTCCTGCTTATTGGAAATATTTATACATCACTCTATGTACAAGTCAGATGAAGTGGAAAAGAAAATAAAGGTATAGAAGAAAAACATCACCCCTCCAGACCTCTCTAAACCCTTGCTATGCACTATCTGTCTTTCCATAATATAATAATTATTACCTTATTTATTGCTTGTCTTCCCCTGCTAGTAATCTGTACTCCCAGTTATATCCTTACTACTTACAACAGTGCCTGGCATATAGTATGCTAAATAAATATTTGCTGAATAAATATCTACTGAAAGACTAAAGGAAGGAAGGAATCCTTTCTGGTGCTCAGTAATCCCTTTCAATCCAAACTAAAGCATTTTTTCAATTGATTTTTCTTCAATTACTGTTTTCCTCCATAAATTTATTTTTCTCTCTCTGATACTTCTTTAATTGAATATTTTGTATCCTGGATCTACTCTGAAATTCTCTGTTTTTATTCTTGATTTAAAATTTGTTTTATTTTTACTTTATATTGTGAAATACTGCTTCCATTTCATCTTCTAAAGTTCTAATTGCATTTTTATTCTTGTATTCATTTTTTAATTCATAAGGTATAATTTATTTGTTTTATGTATCTGCTTAATTCTAGTCAGTTGCCATGTATGTGTAGTTTATCCCCTACATATTCTATGTCATTTTTACTAAAGGTCTCCTTTTATTGTTCTACTAGCTGTGCAGGCTTAGGGGTGCATATCCTGATTATTCAGTTTAGTTCACTTTCTTTAAAACATAAAATACTATGCATTATACATTGGTGGTTTGTTAAAAGCGAAAGATTAAGATCAGTTTGAAAATTTTAGAAAGATCATTTGGGTAGACCAGAATTTTTGTTTGTTATCACTTTATTTTTATTTAGTAATAGTTTATTGCAAAGTACTCTGCTACACACCAGGGTGAAGGTACAAAATCAAACGAAAATTTTAACTTCTAGTAGACGATAAGTTGCATATATTACACCTAAATTAGTTCCCATTATGTCTGTTTGGGAGAGACTCAACAAGAATTAGCAACTGTGGAACACTTAGCAATTACAGACCAAAGGTTATTATGTTTGAGAGCAAAACTTAAGCATTCAGCTTTTGTAAAGTCTGTTTCCCAGACCGGGACATGGAAAATCTGATTCTGTGAGTTTGGACTGGTGAAGAAAGTTGTCCTACTTCTGGGCTCACTGATTTGTGCTCTTTATGTTGTGACTTGTTGAGTTTACTTTATATTGCTTTCTCCATCACAACTACGCAAAGTAGGATACATTCCATATTTGTTATTGTCAGAACTTCTGTGTTTTAGTTGTGATTAATGAAAAAATGCCTAAAGTTACAACTAAGCATTGGATAATGTTTAGTGTGAAACCCAGGAGATTTCCTGGAGAGGTAAATGTAAATCATTTCAACAGTTTTCCTTCTTCTTCATGCCAATTAATTCTCACATGAATATCTACATCTTTGAAGTTATTTTAAACCGATTCAGCATTTCCTCCAAAATTGCAAATATCAAATATCTCGCATTTAAATGTTGCTTTAGCCTGAAACTAGAAATCAGCTGCAGTGTAACTGCAAATACATTATGAATGACTGGCTTTGATTTTTTCAATCTTTATAGTTTATTAGTTTTATCACTGCATGCAGACAAAAAATACTTATTAATATCAGGGTAATTTTTTTCTGTTCCAACAAAAGGTGCAAATTAGGCAAGTTTTTTTGTTCTGACTTTACTAGTTGTGCTTCTTCTTTACTGGTATCTTTAAAAGGATAGAGCACCAATAATTTTGTACGTATGCTACTGTTACAGACTAGTAAAGAGGAATAGTGGTCATGATGTCCCAAAATCTCTTTCGGTCATTAGATTCCTCAGATTATATCATTCAGAGAGGGACTTTTCTTAAAAAGAAGAAAGAATTATGACTGGAGTTTACAATGTCTTCCAGGCATGCACTGAGACAATCTTCAATGACTAATTATAGCTTGAGGAAGCAGAAAAAGACTGCCAGAAAAACAGTCCATCAGAGGAGTTAATTTGGAGAAAGAAGGAGTGCGGTTTGAAAGCAATTTTGTAAATTCCAAGCATAACTACTTGTATTCTTCAAAACAATCTCCGTTTTACTGACTTTAATGATAGGGTACTAGTTACAGAAGAGATAAAATGCTTATTTCATAACAGTAGTCCCTACATTTGTTTAAGGTGTCCTCATGCAGAAGTCAACCTAAATTCTTTAGGAAATTGTTGGAGGAATATTTACAATATTAAAACCTATAGTTTCCATAGTCAAACAAATTGCAGCTTAAAACTCACTCCCTGGGTTTCAGTGGTCTCACATTTATAATCTTTCATTGATTTTTCTGAAATTTTGAAGATGGTAGATGACCCAACTCTTATTTTTAAGCACCTTCTTGAAATCACTACAATTTTGTTACATATGTTTTTGTAATCAAACATATTTTGTAAATTTGTTTAATTTACAAAAATATGTTAAAAATATAAAGCCAACTTGATATTGTCAAGTGATAACGGGAATGCTGTGGAAACAAGTGTTTGCCTAGATCTGTTAATTACATTTAAATTATTTTTAGTAATGAAAGTGAAGAACTCCATATATAGTTCTAAAACTCAGACAAAAATCGCATTCTGAAATTGGATGATTATCATCAGCAAAATTAGCCATAATGTTATCATCTAATAACCTATATAATTTCTATGGAAAGCCTGGCTACTATCAAGTCACCTCTGGCAATAGAGTGCTTCATTGCTTTCTCACTGGTCTTTCTGCTTCACTGTTAACAGCCAGAGGGGTGTTTTATGCTTTTGTGAAATACTTCAAACATAAAAGAAAACTCTAGAGAGTAATCTAAATGCCTGTGGAATTTTAATAGAAAAAAGGATGACATTACAACAAGATAAAGGAACATAAACGGAGGAACAAATTTGGAGCAGTGAAAAATTAAAATTTCTGTGGCTGAGGAAGCATGAGCTGTGGAAATCAAGTCAGACTGGTAGGATAAGGCTCAGTGATGAAAGGACTCAAAAAAGTGGTGAAGGACTTGAGGAGGAACCAGCAAGCATTTTTAAGAGAGTAAAAAAAGCAAAAACAATAAAAAGAATTTGTGTAATAATCAGATGGAAAGGTTAAGCTAAACCTGGGAGATTAAATTAAGTGGCCACCGAACAAGTCAAAATAAGTAGTGACAAGGCTTCTGTTCAGGGTGATGGCATAGCTAATTGGAAATATTGATAAGATAAAAAGCAAAGGATATTTAAAAGGAAAAGGGGGTATTTGGTTTCTACTAGCATATTGGGATAAAGAACAGGGAAAAGTTAAAAATGACTCAAGAGATCCACAGCTTTGAAGCCTGGGAGGCATATGATTGATAACCATAACCACATCAGTATCCACAGGGAAATGTAGACACTGGGTGGGAATGGGCTCAGGCTGAAATCATGTTAAAAGGGCTCAATAGTGATGAGCAGGTGGAAGTCAGAGATATGGGTGTAGTTTATAGAGAACAGACAAAGGAGCGAAAAGATAACACAGTGCGTATTCTACACTACATTAAATTGTTTCTTGACTTTAGATCTATTAAACAGACATAGTCTGAAGTCCGTGTTTTTTCCAAAACATAAATTGCAAAGGTTAGATTTCTTATTCTATGAGCAACTGTCAGTTGTTTCCTTTAGATAAAATCACACATTTATATAACCAATATGGATAAAAGGCAAGTGTTCAGATTGTATTAACCTAATCCAGTTTTTCTAATTCATGTGTTAAGATTCCATAAACTTCTGAGTTAAAACTTAAAAACTGCATAAATTGTGTACAAATTGAAAAATTGCCTTATGGTTATTATTTTACCTATAACTCAATCAAAATGTTAAACGAATTTGGACTGTGGTTAAGAATTGCTAGTGAATAGTGGGTGGGATGAGAAAGGATGCTAATTTACTTTAAGCCTCTTAGAATAAAATTCATACTGCTTTGCCAGCATAGCCCTAAACATGTGAGAATTCATTTACGAATTCAGCAATTGTAAAGAACTGTAATTTGCTCAAGACTTCTGTTTATCCTTGAATTCTAAGAAGGCCCATTATCATAATTGATCACTTACTAAAGAACAGTGAAGTTAAAAACAACAACAACCAAAACCTCTCTGACTGGTTAGTGCTTTTCTAGAAAAGAAGTATTAACATCATTATATGTGGGAGAAAGTAACCCTGGATCACTGCACTGTTCCCTTTAAGGGAGTGCTGGAACCATTAATGATTTATATGTAAAAAGACATTCCTCACTCATACCTTGTCAAGGTATTCTGGACAGAATCACAGCGTTTTGGAACAGCCTTTTCCAGGCAAGTATTATTATTATTATTATTAATTTTATTTATTTTTACCTCAAAGACCCTTTAATGAACCGGATGCATTTTTGGAAGTCCAGTACTTAAGCAGACAATACTCTTGCTGCTGTAAAATGGGGCTGGGAGCACAGAGCCTCCCTGGCTTTTGATGCTTCTAGTCATTCGGTCCTAGCCTCCCCTGTAGAGGCTCAGCCACTCCTCTAGCCTTTCTAACATGAGGGCCATTTTCATGTCACAATATTTCAGGATTACCTACGTTGTAGTGGTGATACTTTCAGTGTTTATTGATTATTGGACCAATGAATTTTTATATTGAATATATTCCAAGAATTTTTCAGTCCTCAGGTTAGAAGCCTCTCACCACTCTAGGGCAGTGCACTGCAGGTAAATGCTTTCATAAACAGTAATTAGCTGCATTCATCTGATATCCTATCCTTGCAGGTACTTGGTTACCATGGTAATCTTTTAATAATTGTCATAGGCTGAATAATGGCCCCCAATACATCCACATCCTATTCCCTGGAACCTGTGAATGTTACCTTTCAGGCAAAAGGGACTTTTCAGATGTGATAAAGTTAAAGATCTTAAAATGATGTTGTTACCCTGGATTATCAGGGTGGGCCCTAAATATAATCAGAAGTGTCCTTAGAAGAGGGAGACAGGAGGTTTGACTAGAGGAGAGGAGAGGCAACATGATGATGAAAGCAAGAGGTTGATGTGATGCATCAGAGGGGTCATGGGCCAAGGAGTACAGGTGGGCTCCAGAAGCTAGAAAAGGCAAGGCGAGGACACCTGTCCTAGAGCCTCCAGAAGGAACAAGACTGGTGACATGGAGACATCAGCCCAGTGAAGCTAATTTCAGCCTCCAGAACTATGAGATAATCAATTTGTATTGTTTTAAACCACCGAATTT
The DNA here is from genome assembly GCF_059928025.1 of Delphinapterus leucas. Classification (NCBI taxonomy): domain Eukaryota; kingdom Metazoa; phylum Chordata; class Mammalia; order Artiodactyla; family Monodontidae; genus Delphinapterus; species Delphinapterus leucas. Next base: position 63,392,199 of record NC_143137.1, on the reverse strand, counting down.
GGGGTAGTTTGTTATGTCAGCCATAGGAAACATACAATAATCATCAATATTATCATAATCATGTAATAATAAAACTAATATGCATGCATTGTTTATATAACAAAAGGCTTCCCTATAAAAATGGTGATATATATTCACAAGTATAGCACTTTACAGCTTTTATAGTGCTTTTAAGTTATCTCATTTGATTCTCAAAACAATTCTATAAAGTAAGCAGGGGAGATATTATTATACCTATTTTACTTATGAAGAAATTGAAACTCAGGGAGCTTACATGACTTGTAGTAAAAAGAAGTTCTTTGACTCCTTTCCTAGTGTTTTCCCCTCTATACAATGCTGCTTCTTAAGAAAGAGCCCAGAAAAGTGTCTGTAACAAGCTACATAGACCACATTTCTTTGGGGCCGGCAAATGCTTCTCTAAACTAGGAAAATAGAAAATTCATCATCGAGAGAAAACCTTCTACCTCAAATTCATGTTAAATAGAAGTTTATTGGTTGGTAGATGCTAGGTCTTCTCCACACAAGAAAGAATTGGCAAGAATATTCATGTGAACTTATATTATTTAACATGGATTGTACAATTTAACACACAGTGTAAATAAAGATTTATGAAATGAGACCATAAATATTTTTGAAAATAATCTTAAAGATATGGAAAGCTAAATAGAAAGAATGAAAAACTAAATTAAAATATATGACACAAATGTTTATGTTAGTGATGTTTTTATATATCTACATATCATCTAAGGAGAGATATGAGTTTAGAAATTAGAATTAAAGTGCATTTTTAGAAGGTATTAAAGAGATTATAACTATGTCCAGCTTTATTTTCATGCTGTATCTGCAAGCTTCAGCAGGGAGGATGATAACATGCATAGCGCCAAGGCTTACTTTCTCATTTTCCATGATCAATATGATAATTACTGTAAAGGCGAACATCACCACTGAGTATGAGCACATTCAACAGGTAAAGCACACAGCATAAAGTCTATATTGTAACTATGCAAATGGCATCATCCTCAAAACCACAAGCAAATATTGATTAAGCACTTTAAGCTCTTCAAAGTATTGCTAGAGCAAAATGAGTAAGTTTGGGAGCTTTTAGAGATTATTTTTGCCTCAGGTGTGTTCCTGGCACTGAGTGATTCCACACGTCTAGACGAAGGCAGTGCATGAAAGAGCTGAAAATGAAACTTTAAAATGAATGGTAAAAAACAGTCTTTATTTCATGTTTTTGAAGATAGCCTCTGTAGAAATCCAATTTAACTTCAACCTTTACATCACGAACTAGAACTCGTATTTTATCCTAGTTCCTTTCATATAAGTCAGATCTGCCATAATGTGTCACTGACGAGAGAACAAAGGAAAGATGGTCTTAGTTGATGGGACATTATGGTAAGCTGGTTTTGTCTGAGTCCTTCACTAATTGGTAAACTCCCCTATGTAATGTTAGATCTAGAGGCAATATTAGAAATCAACCCCTGCATGTTATACAGGAAGAAATGGAGGCCTAGAATGATGTATGGGTGGTATCACCATTCATGCTGTTAATCAGGTTAAAAACCCAAACAGCAAACAAACCCAAAGGACCTCTTATATACTCAAAGGCAATTTGTTGTAATTTTCTACTTTAAAGTAAACCAACTCATCCTATCTACTATTTTCTCTCAAAGTTTGATAGCCCAAGCTACCATTTTCTCTCACTTGGAATACTGCAATAGCCTATTACCTTTGTCTTCCATCATCCTCTCTCTTTCTTTCTAATTTGTTCTCCTCATAAAGCCAGAGTGACTCCTTTGAAGTTCATATATGATCAAGTAATTTCTTACTGGGATGATTTCAGTGACTTCCCATTGGCCTTAGAATGAAGGCTGAGCTCCCTAGCTTGAGCCCTAGCTGATTCTCATCTCAACTCTTGCCTCCCATCCTGCCCTATTGATCACAGCTTTGCAGTCACACCCACATTCTGCACATGCTCTTCACCCTACAGGCTTTCCCTGCTGTAGTCCAGTTAGTCCCTTAGACCTCAATTCAAGCAAGACTTCCTACAGCAAGCCTTCTTTGACTTTATGTCTTAAAAAAAGTAAAACAACAAAAACTGTCACAGACTCACATAGCAACATATACCTTTCCTTTATAACACTTACTACAGTTGTAATATCATATCAACATGTGTGGTAGAGACTCCCCTATGAGATCATAAGCTCCAGAAAGGATACTGGCATAATAATAGTATATATTAAGTTCAGTTTTATAGCATTTATGTGAAATAAAGCCATCCAGAAAAATGTGGATATTTGGAAATCACGAAGTGTTTTTGGAACATAACCAAAAATTTGTATTAGGAAATGTTGCATGAAAAAAAATTAAGCACATGTAAGTCTTAGCATCCATTTTATCTCACAATTTTGTTTTGGTTAATTGAACAGAGAAAAATCCAAATATATCGAGATAGACAGCTGCAACAATAACAGCTAACGTTCTATTCACAGGATGCTTTTCATTTCAAATAAGCAGAATCCTCAATAGTAGAGAGATTTTTATTCACAGTCCAATCAATCACAACCTCTAATAACTTTAATAACATCTAGTAACTGCTTGTATCCTCTGATAGCTGAAACATTTTAAATGAGTAGAATACTAGGCTCCTCAGCCAGTTTGGAACTTTATTTTTGGTGAAAAATAAATTTTTCAAGTATATCTTAAAGTATTATAAATTGAATGATGATATTTTAAATTAAATCTCAGGTCAGTGGCATTTGTCTCAGATAGTCTCCTAAATTCTCAAGATACTCAACATTTATTTTGTTTGTCAAGTTGAATCCAGAATCCATCTACTAAAACTTTATCTGCAACGTTATGCACTTTAACAGTACGAGCTCCCATTGCTAAAGTAAGCTCTTCAGCTTATTAAAAATTAAAAAAAATCCATACCATTCCAAACATATTGTATAAACATGTTTGAGAGAGGTGGTGTGTTTGAGATTATTTTCATCAGCAAAAATAATGAGTTTGTCTCATGTGACATATTCAAGCCTCCACCTTGATTCTAGACCATGAGAGATAATTCTGGAAAAGTCTCCTATTTAATAAGATAGCTAATACATTTGACAATTATGTGACATTTCTCAAAACTGTTTTTGAAAGATGCTGGCTTCTGTAATTTCTTTGCAACATGTGGTGCTGACTTGAACACATTTGGGCAATAGATTCATACTTGCCATCGTGGCAGTCGTTGACCTCAGTGCTTTCACACTGTCAGTACAGATGTCACTACATTTTTGCCAACACTCTTTATAGTGTGTTAAAAACTGATCCAAACACTAGCAAAACAATTCCCCTGTTGTCTAAGTGTCAAGTGTTTAAATTAATGCGTCCTCCTCACATTCACCTGCATGTACAGTAGAAAACAAGCAAATGGAAATCAGAAATACATGTACTCGCAGTTGAACTGTAAATGTGGCAGTTATGAATCTCAGCACATAAATTCAAGTGCACAAGAAACACAAATACTTAATCTAACGATTGTACTACAAGTCCCCATTTACTAGAGTGGAAGTAGCTTAACCAGTTATTTGAGTATTTTTTCCCATCCCCAGAAGTATCTCAAGGTTCCAGGGAGCTTATCCAGTCTCAGGGATTAGAACCACCAAGCCAGTACTTGATGTTTGAGCTCCATTAGTAACTACTAAAATATTTCACTTCTTTTTTCAGGTCCTGTGACCTAATAGGCTAGGGCGTAGGAATCGGCACATGGGGATCTCATCTTACACACCAAGACACAGTTCCCAATAGACATTCCCTTCTCAGATGTCTTCCTGCCTCACCAGAACTCACCACAGGTGTTAGGGCTCAGCATCCCTTTCTTCACTTATTTTCCGCTCCCATCATTTCTTATTTATTTTTTTCCTTCCTGCCTGGGATAGCCATTTTTTTAAACTTTAGGAACAGAGCAGCTTATTTTTTTCTGTCTGTTTCTTAAGAAAAAGAAAAATCTAAGTTTTGTAAGGGCTATGATTTCTGAAATAGTCATCCACTTGGTCAACAAGTACTTAAACCTACCAAATGCCAACTACATTTCACTGGCTATTTGGCAGTAAGCAAAAAGACAGTCTCTGCCCTCATGGAAGTAACATTCTTATGAAAAATAATTAACAATAAACAATTTAACAAATATTAATTATGGTCTTTGATAATGCAAATTTCTATGAAGATAGAGCAATATGAGGAGCAGATGGAAATAAGCTCTTTGTAAAAGTGATACTTGAAGAGATGCATGAATGAAACAAACAATTTGGAAAAAAAATTAGTAAGTGCAGTGGTCTTGATGTAGCCTGGACTTGGCTCATTTAAGAATAGCAAAATGGCCAGTATAATTGGAGCTGAGAGTGCAAAGGGAGGCATGGTCATAAGAAAGACCAATGTAGACATAACAGCCTTTTTATCTTTTTCCACCATCTCCCACTCTTCCATTGTCAGTGCAGGGCTGACTGTGAGAAAAGAGGAAAAAATCTGAAATAAAAGTAGAAAGTAAAAGGCATGTAAGACTTTGGACATATGTATCAGTCTTGTCGGGTGATCCATCTTGGGATCGTTTCTGCTTTAGATTATCTGACTATGACACTAATTGTATTTTCCTGCCAGTTAATCCATATCACATATTTGTTGTGATGTTAGTCATTCAGGATTTAAATATCTTTTTTTTTCCATTCGTATCTGCCTCTCTTTCAAATATGATGAGTTTAACTCACCTTATCTGTTACTTTATCTCCTTTTAGTAATATTAAGCGGTTCACAATATGCTAAAAAGAAGGGGCTGTTCTAAATGTTTACATTCTTTATCCTATGTTTTAAAATTATATGTAACTTTGCAGAGACCAAAATATTATTATGTAAAAGTGTACAACATAAAATTCTTTTAGAATTTCGGAAGTATTTATCTGCATATGTAAAACACACAAGACAACTTATTATACTTTTTTGTTTTTGAGTGAATTCCTATGAAAAATTTCAGGTTACCCCTTTAGTTTTCATACTATTGTCAGTGTGATATTGGTTCAAGAAACAGTCATTGAGAGTATAGTTAAAATTGTCCTTGGATTTTAAGTCTGCTTGATCCTGTCAGAGTCATTAGTCATTATCAGAGTTTAATTTCCTGCTTTTATTGGGTGATAGTGTTCTTTTAAGAATTATAGAGTTCTTCTTTTAAGGATAATTGGATAATTATTGTACCTCACTTGAAAACAAATAACATTTATAAGCATAAATTTAGATAGAATTTTAAGTTTATTAAAATCTTAAAATTTAGGTATTCTAAAAGTACAAAAAGCTCCCAAGCAATTTATTATACGTAATGCAACATTATTAGGGTAATGTAAATTATATGTTCACTTGTTATAATTCCCAAGAATATGTATTGAGGTTTGCCTGGCATTTATTTAAGCCAATTTCATATCTGCCATAAAAGGATAATGGCTTGCAAAAAGAATTATTATGAGGAGTCATGCTCAGGGCCAAGTTCAAAGAATGATGCGTGCAAAACTACAAACTTCTTACTCAACAGTTTACATTAAAAAATAAATATATGCTCAGAGATGATAAGAAAAATTGTGTCTGGGTTATACAAAATGAGTTGAACTGCCATATAAAGTTAACAATAGTCAGTGTGTTAGCAGATGTTAATACTGACATTGGCGTGTGTGTGTAGTTTACTTATAAAGTTTTAAAATGCTCAACTATATGTTTTAAAAATGCAAATCATATATTTATAGAATACTTGAAGCTCGATCAAAAATTTGAAACTTTTGTTTCATACATTTTCCTGAATAGAATGAAGGACAAAATGCTCCATGAACTGCTGGCCTGTACAACCTGATCAACCTTGTAAACAAATAGGAAAAAAAAATAGTATAGACTGAGTGAGAGAAAAACATTGATCAACTCTACAATTTTCAGAGATCCAGCAAATTTCAATAGGCTCATTGTAGAATCAGAGCCAAGGACACTGAGGAAACTACTTGGCAGCACAAGCAAGACTATAGGAAACAAGTCAGAAAGCAGTAGCCCACCTTATATGAAACAGTAGGAAGCCTGACTTGGAATATCGTATATAATTGTGACCTCTTTGCCTCAAGGAAGTGTGACAGAGCTACAGAAGAATGCTTTTAAATAATTAAACAGAGCAGTTTCTACGAAATGATAAAAGATGGGCTTCTTTAGATTCTGATGTCAGATTAAGATGGACTGATCGGTTTTCAGGCTTGTCTCTAATTCATTTTCTGATCTATCACTAGTGTTCTCTTTTCAAAGTGCAAATCTAATATCAGTCATCTATTAAAACTTTTAGTGACTTTCTAATCCCTATACGATAAAGTCTACTTTCTTTAACGTGACATCTAGAGTCCACCACCATCAAGCTCCGGCATAAGGTTGTAATTATGTTTGTAGTCACATTCTCTCTCCTCACCTACTGTTTATTTTATTCAGGAATACTCATTATTTTCCAAAAGCTCCTTGAAACTTTGGATATGCCATTTCCTCTAGCAGAAACCTTTACTCCCAATTAGACTTTACACCTCACTCAAATTGTATTGTGTCAGGAAAGTAATGTTCCCTCAATCTTCATCTCCATTACCAGCTTTACGTCCTCCTATAGCAATGTTTATTCTCTGCTTTTTCCTACTCATAGGACTCCACTTTTTCTGTAGTAGCCATGTGCCCATCTTAAGAAAAAAAAAAGACATTACCCAGAATCCCTTACAATTAGATGTGGCCCAGAATAGACAATGAGATATAAGTGGAAGTCATTTGTGAGACTTCTAGGACCTTTGTTTGTCCTTTGCCTTTACCCCTGTGACTATGAAACAAGACTATATGCTAAGAACGGTGGGATAAAAATACATAAGGAATCTGGATTCCTAAGACGCCGTACTTCCAGATTTCTTATTACCTGTGAAAGTTTAATTCCCTAATTTGTTTACGAGATTGTTCAGTTATATTTTGTATATTCTAGCGTTATAGTTACTTGTTTGCCTTTTGTCTCCTCCATTGGAGTGTAAATTAATTTAAAAAATATTCATCTTTGTTTCCACATAGTACAGTATCTAGGACAAAGTAGGTGGTCATTTATTAGTAGTGGTAGTATAATTGCTGCTATTAAATCCATTGCATTAAAAAGATATTGATGTCTCCAATCAGAAACAGATGGGTAAATGTTTTCATAAATGTATGGAATGTGGATTAATAAATGATTGATAGGGGAATTATTGCTGCAGGGCAGTATATTTAACTTTTGTAATATCATAAGGAGGCCAACCATCAAATCCCCCTTGAGCTATTGTAAGCCTTAGAATATGGAAGAGGATATAACTCTTACTTGACCCAATATGACATGTTCTCCTTTTAGTGAAAAAGTCCATTAGAAGAAAATTGTGATGCTGAAGGACTCTCAAAAGAAAATCTGTCAGAGGTACAAGACAGAAAGTAATTCTGTGACGTTTCATGCCAGTAACCTCAAATCATGCAGAAAACCAGGAGTCCACTTCAAGGAAGATGGAGTAGATGCGCTTCCCCCCCTTCTGCTAAGTTTAACTAAAAACCCTGGGTTTTATATATAAAACAAACACAAGAACACTCTGACATGTTCAGAGAGGAAGGTAGAGTGATTAAGGACCTAAGAACCAAAAGAATGACACAGGTTTCTTTTATATATATCCTGGACATGGAGCTGAAGAAGCCAGCAACCTTGAGACGCCAGTCGGCACAGACAAAAAAGATTTCCCTCCCTAGCCGCCACCAGCCTGCTCTCTTAAGCCAAAGGATAAGGAAAGAAAAAGCCTAATAAGAAAAAAATTAGGCAATAAGCACTCTGCACAAGTTACACCTCACATATAAAACACTAAGGGTTGGGGGCAAGAAAGCCTTCTTTCTATTCGAAGTAGGCCAGTCCGGAGAAGTGATATAGCAGTAGTCTGCCTCTTAGAGAAAGCAGTGCTCATATTCCAAACATGTAGTAGTATGTCTGTAGGGGTGCGTGTGTGTGTGCGTGCGTGTGTGTGTGTGTGTGTGTGTATACCTATTTTTTTTTCACTTGCAGAAATTTCTACTTCCTCCAAAACTCAATTGAGTTGCTAGAAGCTATAAGGTGAAGTAGAGACCTAGTAGGACTTTATTTCATAGGAATGCTGTTTGCCTCATAAAACAATGGGCTCTACTGTAAAATAAGAAAATTTTGAACAATGAAACCATAATCTTAAAATCCCACCTAGCTTTGCAAGTTTTCTTTGTGCCCAAGTGCATCAGAGCACGAAAAGTGGGATCTGACTTCCAAAGAAAATATGTGAAAACAGTAATTGTAACATCCTAGTGAAAGCTCTTTTGCTTCCCTTAAGGCTTTCTGTACTTTGCCTACTTTTAAAAAATGTTATCTTCCCTTACGTACAATGGCTAACAGAAAAGTGAAATAAAAGCATTTTTGTCTTTTTGGATAAAGAGAGACCATATTTTTTTTAAAAAGCTTTCCTTTTTTCAAATTGTTACCCACATGGTGGCACTACTATCAGCTCTTCTGCTGATACTAGTTTCTAAAAAGCTTCTACAATTAGCTTTATAAAAAGACATAAAATAAAACTGAATTTATGTAGCTCTATGATGTTCTTGTCAACCAAGTCAAGATGCTATTATAAAACCATACTAAAGAGTTAAATTATGTGAGAAACCACTAGTCATAAATAGTAATAAAGTAATTAATATTTCTTAATATTGTTCTAGTTTGTAATAAAGTCTCCTTTTTGTATAGGTGAATTTTCACTGGTAGTAAGCAAAAAGTACTGGAAAATTCATATCATCATCCTATATCTAACATAATTTTGGGTTTATATAGTATTTGCTTTTCTGAAATTGTTTTAGAAATAATTCATTAGCTTTTTCATCACCATTTTGAAGAAGGAAAAAAATAGTGTTCCCTTCTTCTGATCATCTAAGCATTTATTTATTATTATTCAATCGTCCTTACTTACAAAAAGATAGTATATTGAAAGCATTGTACTTTTCCATTAGAGTGAAATTAAGATAAAAGTCAGATAAAGAGTTTTGGCCCAAAATATAGATTTAGAAATAATATTGTAATTGAGAACAAAATGTAATTCCATGCATCCTAGCAACCAAGGCAAAAAGGGAAACAATATGAGTTACTTAAAGAATCATACTATTAGTTCACCAGGGTAAAAATAAAGCTGTAATATTCAGAAGCATCTGTGATGTGAATGTCCTAGAAACTATTTTCTTCAAAAAGTGTTTTATGAAATCTACAGAAACATGTTTTCCATGGATTAGGGATTTTCTTATTTTATATTTAAGTGGATAAATGCCAAAGCTTTATTCAAAGCTATGCAGTGTTAAAAGTAGAACTAAAATTATGAATCTGATCTTTAAATTCTGATGTTCTGTCCTGTTGATTAGATACAGTCTAGACCACTACTGCTCCGTTTTGGAGAACCAGTTCAGCTCCATGAAGTTGAAATAAGTGGATATCATTTAAGAACACTCTATCAGCTGGGCCATTGGACCCTGGGGTAGGACTTTAACAAATAAGGCAATTGGCTGTAGTGAGATCATGTAGAGACTCAGGTGAAGGACCCCACATTTGCCTATGTCTAAATAAACAGAAATTTTTATTTCACTATTAATGTAATGCGCATAGAAATAAATCTCTCTAGACAAAGTAATAATTTGCCTCAATATCTCACAAGATCTGATGGAAGGGCAAACATATCAGGAAGGTGATATTGAGGTAAAAGAAAGAAAGTAAACAAGGAAGAGAGGTTATGCTTTTGTGGTCAGTGTCATCTAAAACAATTATCTGAATTCTTATTTAAAATATTTTAAATTTAATTCATTTAAAATAAATTTCTGAATCTTATCTTCAGAAGTTCTGCTTTACTATGTTGGATTAAGTTCCAAAAGTCTGTGTAGTTTAATAAGCAAACTTCTTGGATGAATCTACTATCAGTTATCTATGGACTTCATGTGAAGAGACAGACCAAAATGAAGGGAAAGCCAGAGGCAAAGGCCATTTTGGCAGCAGGATCAACAGGATCAGTGTAGTTCCACACACTCTACATTGGCCAATTACAAAAAGAGTCAATCTGCCGAAAGAAACATTAACTAGGGAACCATTTAAATAATAATTGTATACCATAGAGCATTCTTTTGAAGTTGAAAATGTATTCACCTTATTCTTTAATTGCTAATCTTCATGTATACTTACTATGTGCCAATTTTCTGTGTTTTTCATGTGTTGATTTATTTATCCTTATAACAATCTATAAGGTAGCTACTACTTATTATCATCTTTATCCTCTTGCAGTAGTTGGAGAAGTTATGTATCTTGCTGTGGCTCAGAGCTGATAAAGCCAAGAGCCATGGTTTTGTACCAGGTATTGGGTCTCTAGAGCTGAACTCTTGACCCCCATGTTATGAATTTGCCTCTCAAATAGCCCTTTAATGAAAGAGAAGTATTTTAATTTAGGAAAGTATCTATGTCTAATAACATGTGACTTGAAATCTAAGGAACATAACCAACCTACCAGATATTAATTTCTTGATGTATTTTATTATCAATTAAATGCCAGGATAGCCTTGAAAAGTCTAAGATTGAGGGCTTCATGTCATCATAGCATACTTCTATGGGAGAAGCAATAGTTATTCTATGAAAATCTCATCATCATTCTGTTATTGAGAAGAGAAAAAACAGAGAAGGAAAAACAAAATAAATAAGGAGGAAATAGAAGGACTTAAAATATGCAGGAAAAAAATAACTCAAAAGGCAGCCAAAACTAATGAGGTAAAATGACCTAGTTACAAAATCAGTAAAGCAAAGATTGATGGACTCTATTTTTGTTTTTTGCTAAAAGAAATAAGTGAGTAGATAGATTAAAAATAAGACCAAAAGACATCAGCTAACTGATAGAATTGTTTTGATATTATATAGTGAAATAAAAATCTCCATAAATGTTATAGTTGCTCTAATACTTTTGAGTTAGGTTCTTATATCAAGGGCTTCAGATAGTTTTGATGTATATTTTTCACACATCTTTCATCAATTCATATCATTTTCAAACACTTGGCAATCTGTGTTGTAGATTAATCTTAGTAATTAAAATTTCATTATAAGGGAATTTCATATTCTGAGCCCTACATAATGCAAGAAAATTTAGTACAACTATAGATAAAGAGCATTTAAAGGGCTTCCCTGGTGGCGCAGTGGTTGAGAGTCCGCCTGCCGATGCAGGGGACACGGGTTCATGCCCTGGTCCGGGAAGATCCCACATGCCGCAGAGCGGCTGGGCCCGTGAGCCATGGCCGCTGGGCCTGTGCATCCGGAGCCTGTGCTCTGCAACGCGAGAGGCCACAACAGTGAGAGGCCCATGTACCGCAAAAAAAAAAAAAAAAAAAAAAGAGCATTTAAAAATGCATCTTAAATTTTAAGTACATGATACAAGATCACTTTTGATATATCAAAAAGTGATTAAAATTTCTACTCCTTGGTTAGATGTGTCATTCAATCACTATGATGGAAAAAATCAAAACAAACAGGAAACTGTGATGGAATGAGGAAGAAGATGTTAATTCTCCATATACCTTAATCTTTCTTATATAAACCTTATTTTCTTTATTTTTCAATTTGAAGTTATCACTTAATGGAATATTTAGTTGGTGGGTAAAGTAAAATTTCATTATGAAAATTTAAAGATGTAGTTTTTTCAAATACAAATGAAACATTTCCAAACTAATGTATATGTAATAAAACACTTTGTTTCTCCCTTTAAGATCATCTTTTCATTTAGTCACTGAAAAATGGCTGTATCATCACTGTATCTAAATAAAACCTACTCTCATTTCTGTTTGTTAAGCAAAGTAAAATCTTGGTTCACTTTTCTTAGAATTTACTGAGCAGTGCATAACTTTCAGTCTGCTTGTCAAAGCCAGTTTTATATTTTGAAGAGAATGGTGGACTTTGTTATATAGATGGCAGATCCCAGCCATTGTATAATTTAATATTTCTCATCATATTTCAACTACATATTTATGTGAAGCTTGAGACAAATTATGTTTAAAAATGTCATTCCAGTAACATGATTTATGAATATTAAAAAAGAAAAAAAAATCCCCAAACATTAAGAATTAAACTAACTTTAATGCATCTGAGAGTCTTTTAGAATATTTCTTTTAGGGGGTGAAATAAGTCCTTTTTTTGATAGTAATTCTCTTGAGAAGGTAATTTTAAACTGTTCAATCAAGATCATATAAAATAATATTTGATTTTAAAAATTATACAAATCAGGTATTCATTTAAAGACAAGTTTTCTTGAAAGTCAACAATGGATAATATTCTTCTCTATAAGACTGTGAGCACAGCATTTCTTCGGATATGCACATTTTACTTACTTTTATTTTTTTAATTTCCAAAGTGTCACTGGAAAAAGATTTTCAGTTACTGAAGACAAAAATGGCAGGACTAAGGGAGCTGTTGCCTTGAGAAGGGTTGGCTTTGAACCATTGGGTAGTTCATTATCCTCTAATCAAGCAGTCAAGTTTCTTTACCTCTAGAATTCACATTCTGCTGATTATCATTTAAGTACATTAATTGGTTACACTGTAATTTCTGGCTAGACCCATATGAACAAAGAACTGTTACTGATGGCTCATTCACAGTCTTATTCCCTTTTGTGTAGTTGGCTAAGAGATTCCCTCCAGATTTCTCTATCATCACCTACACAGCTCTCCCACTGGCTATAAAATACTGCAGCAGCTTGTAGGTAATTGATCAGACAAGTGAACTGTAAAATATTCATTTTCTACTTCAACAGCCAGATAAATCTCTTGGGAAGAGGATGAAAATATTGCTTATGCACATCAGGGTCAGGAGAGTAATAGCAAGGTTGCTGATAAGCAGGGGTCCACTACAGAGCTAATACTTAATTCGGTGCTCTGCCAGAGTCTGAAAGCATGCAGCATCCCTTTGCCTGAAGCTACAAGTCTCATTATGCACTCAACCTGAGGCATCAACATCAGTGCCCAAGTCATGTTGCTCAAAGGATAGTGCTTCCTTTTTTAATTAATCAGGTTCATCGTGGCATAACATGCCAAATAGCCAATTAACACTTAGCTACTGTAACCAACATGCTAAACACTAAATTGCTAATGAAATGCGAGTGGGTAGAAAGGTAGCTGTACAAAGGATGATGGGAAAGCATGTTGGCTGATTTTTTTTTTTGTATAGCACCTGCGTTCTGGCGTTTTTTCTTCTTCACTTGGTTTCTTTCCTCTCTGCCAGCTTTTCAAATAACTGTCAAGCTACTTTAATTGGAAATTGTTAGAAGTAGACTGTAGTCAGACTAGTTAAGCTAAAGCAAAAGTAGTACATTATTTGAATCTTTTGCTCTGTGGGTTGTAATAGTAAAAGATGCTGAGAGGCATTTTCCTTGGTCTTGTCCCTGTTTCATATCTGTTACCAACTTTTTAAGGAGTTTCAAATCAGTGAAATATAAATCAGAAATAGTTATTTTTCTACAATCATCACTTTCCCCAGAGCTTTGATATATTTTTCTTTCCTGTCCTTTAATGAAATCTCAAGCAGATTCTAAAAACATTCCAGATACTTCGGTCATTAAAACATAGTGTACTTTATAATTTAAAGCATAATCTTGGTTTCAAACCCATCTATTTCTCAATCTGTAGCAAAGACTTGGGTTCTTCCCCCTTCCCTTTGAAGCTTGGGTTCTCCATTGTCGATGATGTGGGGAGAAGAATGAGGATTAGTCACAGTTGTACTGCTCCCTCCATTGAGAGTAACTGTTTCTTAGACTTACTCTGATGAAATATTGATGCACTCTTTTTGGAAGGTGTCCAGAGGATGGTTCTCAGATGAACACCCCACTGAGTTCTCTGGAGATTCTGTGGAGTCTCTCAACTTGATGCTTCTCTATTTTAGAAGGTCCAGTTCTGGCTCACCTCCTTGCAAGGCTGTACTCGGCTCTTTCCCTCATCACATCTGCTCTTGCTGCAGTCTTCCCACTTGCAGGCAGCACTCTTGGACGAAATACCAGCAAGATATTACAGGCTTTTGTGATGTCCACTTAGCTTTTTCAGAGAAACTCATGCATTCCTTTCTATACCACATTGCAGGGTATGAACAGCTCTCCCATCATCCTTTCTCTGTCACTACTACCTCTCTTCAATTCTCTTATACCCTGCTCAGACAAGTGTAGAGTTTGCATGCCTGTCAGACATCCAGGCAAGGAATGAAATGTTTATCCCCCTGATTTCAGGCAGTCTTATACTCTTTGCTCTACAAGTGATTTTCTTTTCTCTGCACTCTGCTGTTTTGAGATAGAAACAAAGCCCCCTCCTCTCTCTTTCTCATAAACAAGGTATTAAGTTAAGCAATGTATCCTTTAGGAAGCACCCTGCATGGCTCTGTCTGTAAACCTGATGACTCTTTCCTCCAGTATCCTCCCACTCTTATAAAGAAAGTTGTAGTGGGGGTGAGATTTCTTTAACTTTTAGTAAACTGTGATAAAATGTGCCTGTTCTCAATTCTTGTCAGCAATCGATAATTTGTGGAGTATTATTGTTTTTAGCTCTGAGCCACACTGATAATTCTGGTACAACACGAAAAATTCACTCCATATCCTGTTACGTATCTAATTCTAATCTGTGCTAAGAAGCTTAATGGAAAACTAAAAAGCAATCAGAAAATGCCTTCACTCTCTTCCATCTGGCTTTATTCTTTATAAAACAAAGGAAAATTGGAAAGATTGTTAAAAACAAGGGCTTCTTGTTTAAAACTGCACCTGGCTAGCAGAAAGGTTAGAGAATATCAATTTTTCTCGCTGGACATAGTTTTTCCTATCACCCTTGTCCTTCTGTAAGTTTCAAAGTCTAGCTTTAGCACAGTAAACACGTACTTATATACTTCTTATTTTCTGATTTATATTATCTTTGGATTCAGTGATTGTTGGAGGAATGAAGTGTTTTGTAAATACTCTGATATGGGTAGACTCATTCTATTTTTAGGGAGAAAATCATTAATAGCCAAACAATTATATTCTTAGCTCTATTTCATTGTCATGAAATTCAGTAGAAATTCCTCCAAATTTTGGCAACAAATAAGAATGAATAAATGAATGAATGAATGTAGTTTCCACATTTTGCCCAGTTAAGAATATCAAAGGCAGGTAGTTGGGAGAAAGTGCCTGCGCTAACTTGAGCCAAATCATAAAAAGTAGGGGAAAATGGGTACTGGATTGGCAGCCAGCAATATCTGCTGAAAGGGCATTTACATTTTGTTCTTCAAAGTGTTTTATATTTTGTTTTGGTTCTACAATATATATGTCACTTTTATAATTATTGAGTATTAAATTGATAAACATATCTTTAAAGACTGAAAGATCGCAATCATGGGCTTCCCTGGTGGCGCAGTGGTTGAGAATCTGCCTGCTAATGCAGGGAACACAGGTTCGAGCCCTGGTCTGGGAGGATCCCACATGCCGCAGAGCAACTAGGCCCGTGAGCCACAACTACTGAGTCTGTGCGCCTGGAGCCTGGGCTCTGCAACAAGAGAGGCCACAATAGTGAGAGGCCCGCATACTGCAATGAAGTGTGGCCCCTGCTCGCCTCAACTAGAGAAAGCCCTCGCACAGAAACGAAGACCCAACACAGCCAAAAATAAATTAATTAACTAATAAACCCCTACCCCCAACATCTTAAAAAAAAAAAAAAGAAAGATTGCAATCATATAAAAGCTTATGTACTAAAAAAAGAAGTGAAACCAAAATGTTAGCACTGACTAGTTCTAAGTAGGAGCCTTACAAGTGCTTTACCTTTTTTCAATTTTTAATTTATTTTTCAGTTATTTTATAATGAACATACAGGTCCTTTCTAATAAGGAAATTAATTATTATTAAGATTAGTTTTATTTTTCCAGTAGTTCTTAAAGTTGACTGAACGTGTACTCACACTTTACAGTTCTGTCAAGGGGGCATTAGTCAGCTTAAGATGTATATTGGAATAAAATACTGCCAGTATCATGTAGTCTACAGAGTCATGGACTCCTGGGGAAGACAAATTGAACACCACATATTTTTAATACTAAAGCAAGTACATTAGAAAGAGATGCAACAGTAATGCTACAAATAAAACAAATAAATCAAAGGTTCTTAGGGACTTCTCTGGCGGCGCAGTGGTTGAGAGTCCGCCTGCTGATGCAGGGGAGGTGGGTTCGTGCCCTGGTCCGGGAGGATCCCACATGCCGCAGAGCGGCTGGGCTCGTGAGCCATGGCCGCTGGGCCTGCGTGTCTGGAGCCTGTGCTCTGCAACGGGAGAGGCCACAACAGTGAGAGGCCCGCATACCGCAAATTTTAGAGCAGAACAGTTGCTCAGTTGTTAACCTAAGTTATAAATTTTCTCATGTCTATTACTTTTTGATAATTTAAAATAAATTCTAGAAATAAAAATTATAACCACTCAATACATTTTTAACATGCCCTTTATGACTATCTCAGAAATAATAGAACCTTTATGCCACATGCAATTGATTTCCTTTCCACCTAAGCAATATCTTGATAAAATCACCTTAAAACAAGATATTATTTTAATTCCTTTTATAATTCTCAAGTCCTTACTGCTATTGCATACATTCTTATTTTTAATATTTTAATGGAATATTTAAGGCATGTAAAATGAAAATAATCTAATCCATGCAATTCATGTCCTGCCTTAAGAAAAATTAAGTTTCCAACACACTTCCCATTTCCAGTTCCTCATGTAAGGAATTTGGAAATCTCCACTCGACCCTAACAACAAGTAAAAAGCTTAATAGACTGAAAAAAAATTTAAAAAAGCTCTTCCTGAAACCGTAAGAGAGAATCAGTCCTCTGTACTTGAGGTTTGCATCTGTGGATTCAACCCATCTCAAGTCATGTAGTACAGTATTTACTATTGAATTAAAAAAAAAATCCTTATATAAGTGGACCCGTGCAGTTCAAACCTGTGTTGTATAAGGGTCAAGTATATATATATATATACATATATATATATATATATATATATACACTATCGTACTGTCTTATCTGTATTATTCCTCATACTTTTTTGGTATTGTCAATTCTTTTTTTTTTCAATTCTCATATTTTCTACTGCTCTTATTTATTTATTAATTCTCTCTCTTGCTCTATCTAATTATATGTAAAATCTATCTATTCTGCTCCTAATTTTAGTTGCTGTGTAATTTCGCTCTAGATTTCTATTTGACTCTATTTTTGTAGATTCTAGTTTTTTTGATGTATTTTTTATCTTCTCATCTCTTTTTTTCAGCTTATTAATAACAATTATTTTAAAACTGATTTTTTATATCTCCAATGTCTGAATGAACTCTAGATCAGTTATTATCATTTTTATTTGATTCTGTCTACTTGTATGTCTAGCAATTTTTGATTGAATATAGTCATAATTTAGGAACAATAGTAATCGCTGGATCATGTTTTCTTCATTCAGAGAAGGTTAACATTTGTTTCTGACTGGTAGAGAAAACACTTATTTTCTTAATTTAATTAGAAAGTGAGCAGTTTCAAGCTGAGTTTCAGAACTTTTAAAACTTTGTCTATTTACACTAAGTCCTAGAGAATTAGAGTCTCAACCCTCAACTCTAATTTTTCTCTCTCCTGAATTGTAGAAAGGCTGTATGCTGGGTTTACCTTTTCTTTCAGTTACCTGCAAATTTCCATTAAAGTGCTCAGTCTCTCTTCCTGTATGACTCTTCAAGTGGCTCAAGGCAAAAACTGCCCCAAACTGCTAGGCTAACTGGAATGCATTTCCAGTTCTTAGAGATCTTGGTATGTCAAATTTTGGTGACTTAGTAGCTCTCCCATGACTTCAAAGCAATTCATTTTACATAGTATCAAGTTTTACTAAATCCTCTCAGCAAGATATTTGTCTGATATAAGCTAATCCATTATAGTGAAAAGTAGAGTTTCTCTTATTTTTTTTCCCCTCTAACATCTAGAAAGTCACTCTGGATATTGTTTTGTTTTTGTTCTTTTTTTTTTTTTTTTTTTGATGTGGACCATTTTTAAAAAAGCTTTATTGAATTTGTTACAATATTCCTTCTGTTTCATGTATTTTTGGTTTTTTGGCCATGAGGCATGTGGGATCTTAGCTCCCCAACAGGGATTGAACCCACACCCCCTGCATTGGAAGGCGAAGTCTTAATCACTGGACCTCCAGGGAAGTCCCATTCTGGATATTGCCTGCATTGGAACATCCAGTGGGGAAAATAAAATGAGTGAATCGACACCTCACATCAAAACTCAGAAAAGATTCTTGAGAACAGGGGTTGCCTCTTATTTATGATTGATGTATAGCATTTCTGACATTGCAAATGGTGCAGAAATTCAGCCTTTTTGATTGAATTAAATTTCAGTGTTTAAAAAGACCACAAATAGCCAAGGCAATCTTGAGAAAGAAAAACGGAGTGGGAGGAATCAGGCTCCCTGATTTCAGACTATACTACAAAGCGACAGTAAACAAGACAGTATGGTACTGGCACAAAAACAGAAATATAGATCAATGGAAAAGGATAGAAAGCCCAGAGGTAAACCCACGCACATATGGTCACCTTATCTTTGATAAAGGAGGCAAGAATATACAGTGGAGAAAAGACAGCCTCTTCAATAAGTGGTGCTGGGAAAACTGGACAGTTACATATAAAATAATGAAATTAGAATACTCCCTAACACCATACACAAAAATAAACTCAAAATGGATTAAAGACCTAAATGTAAGGCCAGACACTATAAAACTCTTAGAGGAAAACATAGGCAGAACACTCTATGACATAAATCACAGCAAGATCCTTTTTGACCCATCTCATAGAGAAATGGAAATAAAAATAAATATAAAAATAAACAAATGGGACCTAATGAAACTTAAAAGCTTTTGCACAGCAAAGGAAACCATAAACAAGACCAAAAGATAACCCTTAGAATGGGAGAAAATATTTGCAAATGAAGCAACTGACAAAGGATGAATCTCCAAAATTTACAAGCAGCACATGCAGCTCAATATTGAAAAAACAACGCATTCCAAAAATGGGCAGAAGACCTAAATAGACATTTCTCCAAAGAAGATATACAGATTGACAACAAATACATGAAAGAATGCGCAACATCATCAATTTTAGAGAAATGCAAATCAAAACTACAATGAGATATCATCTCACACCAGTCAGAATGGCCATCATCAAAAAATCCACAAACAATAAATGCTGGAGAGGGTGTGGAGAAAAGGGAACCCTCTTGCACTGTTGGTGGGAATGTAAATTGATACAGCCACTATGGAGAACAGTATGGAGGTTCCTTAAAAAACTAAAAATAGAACTACCATACGACCCAGCAATCCCACTACTGGGCATATACCCTGAGAAAACCGTAATTCAAAAACTGTCATGTACCACAATGTTCATTGGAGCTCTATTTACAATAGCCAGGACATGGACGCAACCTAAGTGTCCATCAACAGGTGAATGCATAAAGAAGATATGGCACATATATTCAATGGAATATTACTCTGCCATAAAAAGAAACGAAATTGAGTTATTTGTAGTGAGGTGGATGGACCTAGAGTCTGTCATACAGAGTGAAGTAAGTCAGAAAGAGAAAACTAAATACCGTATGCTAACACATATATATGGAATCTAAAAAAATGGTCATGAAGAACCTAGGGGCAAGACGAGAATAAAGGCACAGACCTACTAGAGAATGGACTTGAGGAAATGGGGAGGGGGAAGGGTAAGCTGGTGCAAAGTGAGAGAGTGGCATGGACATATATACACTACCAAACGTAAAATCAATAGCTAGTGGGAAGCAGCTGCATAGCACAGGGAGATCAGCTTGGTGCTTTGTGACCACCTAGAGGGGTGGGATAGGGAGGGTGGGAGGGAGGGAGACACAAGAGGGAAGTGATTTGGGGACATATGTATATGTATAACTGATCCACTTTGTTATAAAGCAGAAACTAACACACCGTTGTAAAGCAATTGTACTCCAATAAAGATGTTAATAAAAACAACAAACAAAACAAAACAAAACAAGAAATTTCAGTGTTTAAGTGAAAACCTTCATCTTGTTTGCAAAGAAGGTCAAGATCATCTTCGCCTTTTCATCGTACCCTCTCAGAGCTGCTATACTGATAATTGTCTATCAATATTTTTAATGGTATAATGGGATTTCCTACCCTAGCAACATTTGTACTGTACTCTTTCCTCATTCTTAGTCTAGCAAAGCCTCCTAAGTTGACTTTATTTATTTAAGGCTGGTTTTCTCCTATGAAATTAATTTTTGCTAATAAAATGACTCAAATTTAACTTAGATAATCTAAAGACCCTACTTCAACCCAATTTTGGTATTTTTTATAATATATGAAACAAATAGAAACTAACCTTCTATGATTGAAATAGGGGTGGAGGCCCCTAACCTTTTAGCCTTTCCTTCATACCCAGGATAGAATCTACCTTCCTCCTCAATGTAGTCCCATGTTTGAGCTTATGTTCTAATTTAGAGGTTGAAATAATCATTCCTTTCAAAGTAAAGTGCCCACAACCTTTGTGAAAATAGTCTGCCCTGCTTGATACATGATGGTCATACCATTTGGTTATCCCAGCTGTGGCTTGCTCAGGGTCCTCATTTTTCTGGCAACAGGCAAAGAGGTAGACAAATAAAGATTGGTAAGCACATGAGGGATTCACTTCAGAAGGAGTCACAATTTTTTTTTTTAGGAAACAAAAAATCATAGGTTAAAAACAGAGCATTTTTTGTTCAAATAATTAAGTTACAGTGGTATGAATTATGTAAAATAAGGTAGTTGATAAAGTTGAAGAGTTAGAATTATGTTCTAAATTTCATCAGTGTTATTTCCTATGGGCTCGTTAGCATGAAAAAGTTTTTTAACCAAAACATTAGAGCTATAACATTCACTTATCATATCATACATCAAGCAAGAGAAATAAAAGTAGAAATGTTTAGCTTAATCTTCCCATCTTTAAGTACAGAATCAAGTAAAATATGCATTTAATATGCATTAATTACTATATCTTTTCTACCATCCTCTTTCTTGATACTAATGAAATTCAGAGAAGACTCTTTTCTAAATGTGCAAATGTCTTACAGGAACTGAGATTTCTTTTTTAGAGTCTCTGTAACAGATACAAGACTTTGCCTGAGGGTGCTCTTTGAGAAATGAGAAACATTAAAATAGTATGAAGGAATAAAAGGATCTTTCTTAGCCTGTCTGCATTCCTAGTTTAGAAAAATAATGTCTGAGAACCACTTCATTATTTTTAGTTATAATCAGTGTACTTCTTAAAATTCAGAGTGAATGAAGAAAATGTAGTTAGACTCAAATATTCATAGTAATATAAGAAGTCTACACTTTCAAGGGAAAATATAAAATATATAGTCCTAAAAGAGACCTGAGACAACACTCTCCCCATTGCCATGGACCTTAAGCCTACTAATCCCAACCTGACTTATCTTATGATTTAAAATATAGGTCCTTTGGTTAAAATCTATTCTTTAATTCTCATCTTTTTATGCATCTGGATTTTGAATATGACTTCTCTGGCTCTGGGTCCACCCTTCCATTGTGCTTTCTGGAAATCTTGTTTCATGGCAAACAGACACCCACAGAGCCTTAACCTATTGATGATGCTAATTATGTATCATGATTTTGACTGAAACTTGCATTTCCCTGAAGATACTACTTTCTGGCATATTTCTTGAAAGTATCACTTACTCCTAACAAAGATAGCATTTTTTTTTGAAATCTGAATTATTAGAAATCTCTAAGACTACAAAAGCTGCTCATTGTTTCAGACTTTGCATGTATATGTGAATATGTGAGGAGGGGTTTTTCTCTTAACTTTCAGGCTTCTGACATGTGAGGTTTAGAAATTATGTTACCCTTAAATATACAGCATTTAACTGACTTACAAAAAATGTGTACACAATATAAATTCAGTTTGAAACTTATGATACTACATTATGGCCAGGACCAAGACTTGGTGAATCATCTGATCTGCTTTGATTAAGTGTGACCTTTTTCTACACCAGATTTAGAGATATCCCATTTAGGGTGACATCTCTTATGAATCTGTGTTAATTAAGTGACAAAGTAAAAATGATAAAAAAGACAATATATATCACAGCTCTGCAAAATGAAAATGTAGTAATTCATTTCTCATTGCAGTTTTTTTTTTCATTTTTTTTCTTGTTTTTCCATTTAGAAGCCTATCTTAAAGTATATAGCCTATTATCACATTAATAAATGTAAACTACTTATAAATATATTGAGTTTTAATAGGTAACAGTGTATATTTAGGAGATATTCAGATTAATCACAGGCAGATTATTCCACAACACTACATTAATATTTTTACATGGTGTTGTAGGTTGAATTGTCCAACCCTCCTCTGCCACCCTCGCCACCTCACCCCCTGTGAAGATACTGATATTCCAATGTCTCGTACCTGTGAATAAAACTTTAGTTGAAAATAGGGTCTTTTCAGATGATCAAGTTAAGTAATCTTAGGGTCATTAAGGTAGGCCCATAATAAGGATAATAGATGTGTATTTTGCAAATCAATTTTGCCTAAGGAATGCAAGATTGGTTAAATATTAGAAAATTAATGTACTTGTCACATTAAGAGATTAAAGAAAAAAATTACACAATCGCACAGATAGATGCAGAAAAAGCACCTGATGCAAAATCAATATTGATTCATAATAGCAATCCCAAACTAGTATAGAAGGGAATTTCTTTAATCTGGAAAAGGATAGGTATAAGAAAACCAGAGCAAATACCATACTTAATAATGATGTGAAGAAAGCTTTGTCTCTGAAATGATAAACAATGCAGAGATACTCAATATCACCACTTCCTTTTTCAACATTCACTGTTCTTAGTAAACTAAGAAGAGGATAAAAAAGATATATGAATTGGGAAAGATGAAATAAAAGTAAGTGTTCATAGATATTTCATAGGTATTATTAATATATACATAGAAAATTCCAAAGAATCTGGATATGAATAATTGGAATTAAAAATAAGGTTTTAGTGAGGTTTAGTGATATAAAATCAGTGTGTAAAAATTATTATACTCCTGTGTGTAAACAAAAATCAATTAGAATGTAAAAATATTTATTTTATTATAAAAATATTAAGTATCCAGATAATTTAAAGTAATATTTATATTATTCTTCAACCCAAATTTGAGAATATTCAGTTTTGTCAAGCATGTGTAGAATCTTTTTAAAAAACAACCACTTACTTAACAAAAAAACAAATCTCAGCCTCATCATTTATATCACATTCTCTGTAAACAAAATAATGAAGAGGTGCATTAGTAACAAAAATATAAATTAAAAAATCCTCTTGTGTGGAATTATAAAAACATATCTAGATAAATTGTCAATTAAGAAATAAAATGGATATTAAAATTAGTAAAAATAACAATGAAAAGGTATGTATATGTATTTGTAGGATGCAACAAAAGTGATATTTTGAAGAAAATTGTAACTTTGTACTCTTATATTAAAATAAAAGGCCAAAATGTATTGACTTAAGGAACTAACTTATGTAGTTGAAAGTAGGACAAGAGCCTAAACTCAAAGTAGAAGGAAGAAAATGAAAAACACAAATTAATGAAACAGAAAACTGCTCTAATAGTGATGATCAAAACACTTTTCTTTCACTTTTTCATCTTTTGACTCTTTGTGCTGTTCTTTGTAATTTCTTCTGACAAATCTTCCAGTTTATTAACTCTCCCTTTAGTTTCCTCTATTAATGCAGCTGATACCTTACATTAATATTGTGTTTTAATTTATATACATCTTCATTTCTAGAAGCTCTGTTTAATTTTAAATAATTCTATTCTTTTTTATAGTTTCCTGTGATCTACATGTTTCTAAACTTGATTTTTGTAAATAAACTTTTTATTTTAGATAGGTTTAGAATTACCAAAAAAATTACAAAGATAATACAGAGAGTTCCCATATACATCACACCAGTTTTCACTATTATTAATATCTCATGTGTGTTACATTTGTTTCAATTAGTATCCCAATATTAATACGTTATTAACTTAAGTCCATACTTCATTCAAATATTTAGTTTTTACCTAGTGTCCTTTTACTGTTCCAGGGTTCCATTCAGAATCCCACATTATATTTAGTCATTATATCTTCTTAGGCATCACTTGTGTGTGAGTTTCTCACACTTTCTATATCTTTTATGTCCTTGACAGTTTTGTGGAGTACTGGTCAGAATTTTTTTTTTTTTTTTTTTTTGCGGTATGCGGGCCTCTCACTGCTGTGCCTCTCCCGTTGCGGAGCACAGGCTCCAGATGTGCAGGATCAGCGGCCATGGCTCACGGGCCCAGCTGCTCCACGGACCAGGGCATGAACCCGTGTCCCCAGCATCGGCAGGCGGACTCTCAACCACTGCGCCACCAGGGAATCCCCTGGTCAGATTTTTTATAAAAGGTCCCTCTATTGTTATTTGTCTGATGTTCATCTTATGGTTAGACTGGAGTTATACATATTTTGGGAGGAATACCACAGAGTTAAAGTGCCATTTTACCACTTCATAACAAATGCAATGTTCATTGCAGCATTATTTACAATAGCCAGGATATGGAAGCAACCTAAGTGTCCATCTATAGATGAATGGATAAAGAGAATGTGATATATATATATATATATATATATATATATATATATATATGAATCTGGAGGGTATTATGCCGAATGAAATAAGTCAGACAGAGAAGGACAAATAGCATATGATTTCACTTATATGTGGAATCTAAAAACAAAAAAATGAACAAACATAACAAAATAGCAACTCATAGATACAGAGAACAAACGGGTTGTTGCCATATGGGAGAGGGATGTGGAGATGGGCAAAATAGGTGAAGGGCATTAATAGGTACAAACTTTTAGTTTTAAAATATATAAGTCACAGGATTGTAATGTACACTATAGGGAATGTAGTTAATAATATAGTAATAACTTTGTGTAGTGACAGATGGTCACTAGACTTATTGTGATGATCACTTTGTAATGTATAAAAACTTCAAATCCCTATGTTGTACACCTAAAACTAATATTAAGTCAGTTATACTTGAATAATAAATAAAATAATTGATTAAAAAGTGCACATACTATCAGCATGATTTATTACTTTTTTGAAGCTTGCACATATTTATATTTTATACATTATATGTACATTTACTCTGTTACAGATTACATATCATACTTAATTTATAAATTTGCATATATTTATATAAGTTTTTTTATTTGAAGTATAGTTGATGTATAATATTATGCATTACAGGTGTACAATACAGTGATTCACAATTTTTAAAGGTTATGCTTCATTTATAGTTATAAAATATTTGCTGTATTCCCTGTGTTGTACAATATATCCTTGCAGCTTCTTTTAAACCTAATAGTTTGTACCTCTTAATCCGCTACCCTTATATTGCCCCTCCCTCCTTCCCTCTCCCCCGTGCTAACCACTAGTTTGTTCTCTATATCTGTGAGTCTGCTTTTTTGTTATATTCACTAGTTTGTTGTATTTTTTAGATTCCACATATAAGTGATACCGTATAGTATTTGTCTTTCTCTGTCTGATCTGTACTTTCTTTAACCTACCTTATTTTAGCATTATTATTGCAAAGGGTACTTCCAAATTAGTACCTTTGTTACAATATTTAAATTTAAATGTCCTCTAAAATAAATTACAGTATTTCAGGGAATTCCCTGATAGTCCAGTGGTTAGGGCTCTGCACTTTCACTGCCGAGGGTCTAGGTTGGATGCCTCGTCGGGGAACTAAAATCCCACAAGCCGCCCGGCATGGCCAAAAAATAAATAGATAAATAAATAATAGTATTTCAAATAGAAAAGCTATCAGCCAGGAAATGCAAAAAGGAGACACTTCAAATTGGGGACAGCATTCAAAAGGTAATAGAAGGGAATTTAAGCCTTTACGTATGAATATAAAATGATGTTGCATACGTCTGAAAACATAGACGTATCAACTTTCTTCTATTTAAATGTGTCCCCTTTTAGCTAATTGAATGTGTCTTGTCTTGAAATGAATTATTTTTTCATATTCTTTTTGTCACATATATGGAATTACTTGAAACAAATCTAAGGAGCAATAGCAACTCTGTGGTTTGTTTGTTTTTATGGTAAACAACAATAGAAGGATTGGCAATAGAAGACTTGCTCAAATTTATAAAAATTTATACTAGATTTTAAAAGCATATTTGTAAGGGACCTCATATGCTGTGTAAATACCTGTTTATATATTTGTAAAATAACTATTGTGGAACATGTAATGGGGACTTTTTAGTAGCCTACAAATCAAACAACCCCTTTAGCAGTCATAGCTTGCTTTCTTAAATGTATATTTAAAATGGTAAGATTTGAAATGAGTTTTTAACATTCTGGCTGTGTAGCAAATCTCTTGTCTGCAGTTAAAGGCTTTTAAGTTGTCTCTCGGGAAAAAAAGACAAGTATCTCTTAGTAATAGGATGACTGACTCCTCACAGAATTTCATTAGAATTCACTTGTACCATTCTAAATCCCACAAGTATTGCACAATTTTCAGCAAATTTACAAAGGGACAGAGTTGTGTGGGACAGATTCAAAAGACAATTCAGCAGTATTCAGAGCAAAAGTTATTCTGGTTTCAGATTTAGATTAGTTTTCAGTGCCTGCATCTGTATAGCATTGTATAATATTTAAGCAATTTTGCAAATATTAATTCACCAACCTCAAGCTTCAGGCTGTTTTGAAAGTGTGTTTATAAAATGATTTGGGGGTTAGTGATCAATGAGGGTCATTCTACTTGTTCCATGTTTCATAATTCGTTTGCTTCTACCTTTCTCTCCTGCCTTCCATTTTCCCTCCTCCCTTCTGTTTTCTTCAGCTTTTATTTCTTCAATTATTCATTGAACATATATTGTATATTGGTAGCTATGTTCAATGTGAAGAAGTAAAGCTATGGTTACTAGGTAATAAATACTATGAACTAGTTGGGGAAACATTGAAAAACATGAGAGGTTAAATAACAGAAAAGACCGGCCTGTGCTATGATGGGAATAGTCAAAATGACAATAATAACAGTGGTGACATCTTCCAAATATAAACGGTTAGAAAACATGTATGCTTGGGTATAGTACATTTTCTATATTACATTATTTATACTATTACATGCAAGGGACTCTAGGAAGACATAGATCACAATGGGCTGAGTGCTCAGTAAAAAACTTTTCTTGAAGAGAATGTACTTTGTCAAAGTTTGGAGGTATAAGTGGCTTGAAGTAGATAAAGAAGAGTAAGATGGTCCTTCCAAGAAAAGAAACAATATAATAAATAAAGTCACGGGGCTGAAAATGAGAAGATATATTTAGATGATAATTATATAATATATTTGCCTGGTTGGAAAACAAGGCTGTTTTTGTTTGTTTGTTTAATAAATTGTATGGGAGACAAGGCTGGAAATAAAAGGATAATTCTTTCAGGAAGACTTGATTATCTACCTGTAGAATTTTTAAACTAGTGTAGATGCAGTTGATTTGAGAAGATATTTAATTTGATAATAGACATACCACAGAAAGATTAAATATTTTCTACCCAATTCTCCAATCTACATGCTAACCATGATTATTGTTTCAAGAAACTCTTCTTGATTTATTTTAAAGTCAAATCCAATTTACTCTTAATACATAAATACTAAATCTGTAAGATTTATCTTAAAATGATGCTTTATTAACATAATTATTTAATTGGAGGAAAATCTTATCTCAATTAAAAAATTAGAGAAAAATTGCTGCTTTAAAAAATTGATTTAAATTCATGTGAGAGGACTGTGCAACCTGAGTTTCATACAGGATAGAATGGGTAAATGTAGTTATAAAGTATCTCCCCTAAAAAGAGAACTAATTTTTTAGAAGGAATTATATTATAGTGGGGAAGGAGTGAGGTTTACCTTGACATTTAGGAGTTGGAAAGAAAAACCAAGAAGAGTTTTTGAGAACATCAGTAGCATTTGGGTATCATAGATGCCAAGGATAGAGTATTTCAAAGTGGAACTGGTAAATAGTGCAAATACTTAAGACAATTAAGTAATGTAGTATGTGTGGACTGTCTGTTGGATTTAGCCATTTGTAGTTCAGCGATCACATTGGAAAGAACAGATTTTGGGTGTCCAGAAGGGAAAACCATAATTATTGCATTAAGGAGATGTTAGGGAGTGAGGAAATGGAGACAGTTTAGGGTAGTCCATTGAAGAAGCTTGCACTTGTAAAATGTGGGATAAATTGAAAGGCAGGGATACTTGGATATGGGTAGGGACATTTGTTAAGGTTGGAAAATATTTGAGTACGTTAAAATGTTGATGAGAAAGGACCATTATCAAATGATAGGTAAAAAACATGGAGGGGATAATTAACAATTTAGCTGAGATTATCTACCAGGAGTAAAGAGAGAGGAGTCATTGTTGAAGGTTTGTGAAGGTTTGTGTATAAAGTTAACTCTGAATGCCTTAATTTCCCAAAGAAACTCTCCTTGGCGTTTTCTCCCAGGCCTTTGGTGTTCTATTTTGCATCTTAATCTTTTGCCCAGTCATCTGCTGCTTCTGTGGCCAAGATGAGTTCCAAACTGCTCAGAACAGAGACATTGGAATCAAAAGAAGGGACCAGAGTCCCATGCCGGAAATACTGGCTGTCTTCTTCAAGACTGCCACTGAATCAGGGAAGGAATGGGACAAGGGCAGAACAAAAAGCCACAAAACTTTTCTACCATTTTAAAGTTGACTTTTCCTTGATTCAGCATTCGGTTACCTGTTGTAAACCTTTCTCAGGGTTCTGACAGATTTGGTTCTTACAATTTCTTATTTTTCAATATTTTGACAAGTGATGGTAGCTTGGAGCTGCTCATTCTGCCATTTTATTTACATCATTTAGTACCATGTGTTTTTTTTAAACAGTGTATTGAAGAAATGTTTATTTATAATTCATACCATTCACTTCACCCATGTAACATGTACAAGTCAATGTTTTTTAAATATATTCACAGGGCTGTGCAACCATCACCAGAAAAAATTTTAGAACATTTCATTTCCCTAAAAGAAATCCCATACCCATTCAGTGTAACTCCCTAGTCTCTGCACTGATCCCTCCAGCCCTCCAAAACCAGTGATCTATTTTCTTTCTCTATAGATTTCCCTAGTACGGAATTTCATGTGAATAGGATCATACAATGTGTGGTCTTTTTGACTGGGCTCCTTTACATAGAATACTGTTTTCAAGGTTTATCCATGTTGTAGAAGTGTGTATCAGTACTAAATTTTTTTTTAAGATGAATAATATTCCATTTTATGGCTATAGCACTTTTAATTTACCTTCAGTTGATATTTGGTTGTTTCTACTTTTGGCTATTTTGAGTAATGCTGCTATAAATATTTGGGTTTTGTATGGATATTTGTTTTTAGTTGGGTGTATACCTAGGAGTAGAATTTCTGGGTCACATGGTAACTCTATGTTTAACATATTAAGGAAATGCCAAACTGTTTTCCAACACTGCTGCACCAGTTTACAATGTATGAGAGTTTCAGCTTCTTTCACCAACACTTGTTCTTTCATGTCTTTTTGTTATATACGTTCTAGAGGGTGGGAGGTGGCATGCCATTGTGGTTTGGATTTGCGTTTCCCTAATGACTAATGATGTTGAGCATACTTCCATGTGCTCATTGCCATTTATATGTCTTCTTTGGAGAAATATTATTCAATCCTTAGCTCATTTTTAACTGGATTATTTGTCTTATTATTATTGAGCTATAAATTCCCATGTATATTCTGGACATAAGTCCCTTATCAGATATATGATTTGAAAATATTTTATCCCATTCTCTGTAGTATTTTTAGATTTATCCATGCAGGTGCATGTGCACACATGCACATAGTTGCTTCTAACTGTTGCGTGACACCTCATGTTAGTCTTCTACCACATTTTATCTATTTGATCCTCCTGTGATAGACACCTGTAACTCCTCACTGTCACAAATAATGATGCAATAAACATCCTTTTGGAATTTTGTTATGTATATCTTAGGAATATATATCCAAAATGAAAATTGCTAACTCATGGGCAATTTAATTGCCTTCCTGAATGGATGTTTCCAGGATGGATGTCCCAGTCGATACTCTCACTAGCAGTGTGTGAAGGGACCTATGTCATGTGTCCTATATCCACATCAACAATCGAAATTATACATCTTTCTATTTTTACTGATCTGATGCTTACAATATAACTTGTTGTTGGAGTTTGTAGTTTTTAGATTTCCTTTCTTAATTTTGTAGTTTCAAGCATGTAGTAAACTTCCTAAGTTTTGCTGTATTCAACTTTAAAATAAAACAAATAATATCTCTTTTATAAGGTTGCAAGAAATAAATGAAATGATACACAATGCCCCTTTTCAGTGCTGGGCACACAGTAAGCATTTAAAACTATAAGGTGTTGCTACTATGTTGTTAAAAACTATAAGGACCTTTGCAGGTAGTGCTGGTGGGAAAAGAATAAAACTAGAATATTAGTTTCTCAGAAAATGGTAGATGTTGTTCTTGTTCTGATGTTCTAGCCTCCAAGTGTATCCTCTCTGATCACTTGGCCTTCTTTCTTTTCTCCAGCGTTTCTAACTTTTATTCTGACAAAATAGATGTTTACTGGTTTGCCGATGTAACCAGTTTCATTACCTGCTATTGATGATGGTCTAAGGCAGTGTTGACCGCCTCTCCACCAAGTCTGCAATCCTGGATGCAGCCTCAGTGAGATTAAAATTTGGCACCTTGAGCAAAATGGAAAATAGTCTTGGATAGATCATGGACTCTAGAACCATGCTGCCTGAGTTCAAATCTCAACTTTATCATCTAGTAACTATGCCATTTTTGGTAAATACCTAACTCCTTTGGGCTTCAGATTACTCACTGTAAATTGGAGATCATAATAGTGCTGACCTCAAACAGTGGCCGCAAGGATGGAAAGTAAACACTTAGTAGCTGCCACATAGTAAGCGTGTCCCATTTATGCTGCTGCTGCTACTACTAATGATGGTGATGATTCTAGAGGGCTCTGTAAGTAACCAATAATTGATCGAGGGCAGCTTATATTCACAGTACACTTCAGATCATGTGTATATGGCAATTTCTGCTTTTGTCCAGATAACCATTACTTAGCTCTAGGTCACGGCAAGTAGTCCTGAAATCAGGGTTAGTCTTACTTCCACAGTCAATCAAGTACAACTTTACCTTGGAGTTTTACCCTGGAGCTCTACCTTGGAAGAAGCAAGTGGGAGCCTTTCTTTTTGCCTTGTTAATATTCATTCTCAATCCTAGCAGATTCATCAGCTTTACATACTAACCTCACTCAGTAACTCAGAGTTAGGCAAGCTTATGCAATATGCAATATATATGTGGCAACTTAAATAAGTGCCTTTAGAGAGTAAGAGATGATTAGGAATGTGATTTACAAGCCAACGTTCAGTTTAAATGAAAGGGGAGGAAAAAGTAGAAGAGCAAAGAAAGAATCTCAGCTTGCCCAGTTGCATATAGATTCAGTAAATGTGAAAAGCTAGTTTAAACACCTAATAATATTGATCTTCCCCCAAGGGTTTTTTTTTTTTTTTTTGTAGCTGACTTAATTAGTGTTTATTAACCATTCTCCACCAAATGCTTGTCCAATACCTTAAAAGTGTATCTCAGCAGCTATAATCTCTACCAGTGCTAAAAAATGCCTCCCTATCATGCCTGCTCCAGTGGAATTTAATTTGTACCTACTTACCTAATGTTCAGACAATGAGCTTTAAAGTGAAAGATTCATCAATCAGTTGGTTGTTTTTTTCCATAAAATTAAACAAATTACCTAATACTGTTTTCTTTACTAAGTTGAATAAAAAAACAGCAGGCTTGTAAAAACAAAGCATAAGTACATCTTTGATGAAAAGAGAACAAAATATATTTTAATCAGCTTGTGGTGAGTTTTAAACACTTTATTATGAACCTGGAAAAAAGTGAATCTAGAAGATAATCTGTACAGAAATAAAGATTAGAGATGATTGACTACCTTTAGATGAAATGAGAGCAACTACTTGATAAAAGTTTTATAAAGATGAACTTTTAACCTATAAATGTCTTTGTAATTCTTAGATTTGCTCAGATACATAGAGAGAGAGAGAAATAAAGAGGAAGAGCAGGAGAAGGAGGAGGAAGAAGTAGAAGAGAGAAAGAAGAAAGGAAGGAAGGTAGAAAAGAAGGAAGAAAGAGAGGGAGGGAGGGAAATAATTCTTATGCTCAGTACTCTTATACTAGTTCAACTTCTGCTGCATTCTAAGCACTAAGGAAGTCTTTGGTGGCATCTGTGATTCTCCATCAAATAGCACCAGCATTCAGAAGGTTTGTCAAGGCGAGGTAAAGATCAGTGAAGAGTGTTAGAAAGAAAAAGTGGTAGTAAAAGTAAGAAACTAATATTTATTAATAACTGTGTGTCAGATATGGAACGAGGCATTTTTCATCTGTTATCTCACTGGCCTCCTGCCATTCCTCCACCCCCACTGATAATGTTGATATTAGTATTCAACTTTCGAAAATAAAAATAAATAAACACAGGGCTAAGATATCTTACTCAGTGTCACATATTTAGAAGGTAAAGTTTTCTGGAACTGAAACCATATCTGTCTGGCTCTGAAACCCACACTTTACACCACATCTTACTGCTAAGAGGCAACTGCTCTGCCTACTTGCTAAAGATATTTTTTAATGGTTGGTTAATCTTTGCCTTATGCAGGGGTAATTTCAGCTTTCAGGAGGAAACTCCAAGTTTCCTGGCCAGTCTTGACCCCAGAGCAGGGGCTGGAATACGGAGTAACTGAATGAGTGATTAAACTGATTTGACTATGAAAATAACCAAAATGATTGGTGTGCGATATAATGGCAATGATAACAGCTAAATGAATTTGAATTGATTGACCAGGTTACTTGCTTAGGGATTTCCTTTTTAGGTCACTATGTATACGTTCTTTGGAGTTCAGCTAAGTTATATGGCAGTGTGTACAGTAGTCACCAAAATTTGTAGCCCTGCTTCTTCATTTGTTTATTCACTCATTTATTCAATTATGCAACCTCTATTCCAGGCCTATGGTAGTCAATGTTGGATCAACCAGACAAAGTCTTTTTGCTAAAGAAGCTCACATCTACTAAAAGATACAAATAATAGAATCTGTGATCTCAA
The DNA here is from genome assembly GCF_059928025.1 of Delphinapterus leucas. Lineage (NCBI taxonomy): Eukaryota > Metazoa > Chordata > Mammalia > Artiodactyla > Monodontidae > Delphinapterus > Delphinapterus leucas. The sequence continues at coordinate 63,358,791 of NC_143137.1, read as the reverse complement.
CACAGTGCAATAAACACTGATGGAGTTATACAAAAAGCAACATGAAGAGTTTTATGACTTTGAGTAGTGTCACAAAATACTTCAATGAGAAATACTTGATTGTTGTCCTGAGGGATGCTTTATACAGAAGAATTCTGGGGAAGACTGCAAAAGCATCCAGGAAAAAAAAATAGCATAGCATTTTTAGAAAATGACAAGCAGTTTGATAGGTCTGGAGGTTGACTGCTGGAAAGTGAAAGACAAAGGCGATAGACAAGTAGACTAGTAATGAGAAACCATAAAGAGTTTATATAATTTATACTAATTAGATTAAACTAAATATATGCTGTTACTTTTGTTTCTTACTCCGTTTTGTTTATTTTTTTATTTTAAAGGCAATCACTTTTCTTGAATCACCTGAAATAAACCTGGTTTTTCAGTTTTTAAGTGATTCTGTGTGATCAAGAATATGATTTGGTGACTATTATTTCTGCTTAGACCATTGAAGTTATAAGAAAGCATCTCAGAATGGATCAGTAGAGTTTCAAATTGAGAAATAACTTGATTCAGCAATATTTAGGAGATTTCCCTCTGGTTTGTAGTTTTTAAATATGTGTTCAGCAATCTAGACCCATCAACTTTTGAAACTATCTTGAGGAAAATAATAAATCTTAAGTGAGCATTATTCTATTACCAGGAAAAGTAAAAGCTAAATGTGTTTAATTTTGAGTGATCAAATATTATTAAATAAAGATGCTTTATCAAAATGTGTTGAAAACTAAGGCAGGCATGAGAGATGCAATTGTTTGAGGAAATTAATATGCAGAGTCTTAAAAATTAATGTAGCACATTACTCACTTATCTCTGTTCACCAAAACTTTCTCAATATCTCTGCTTTGCTCTTTATGAATTCTCAATTATCTATATATAAGATGCCAATTTTTTAACTGTTCAATTTGCAAGTGCATACAAAGATTCTGGCTACCACTAATTTAGGTCTTTGGATATAAAATGTCCTAGGGGCTTCCCTGGTGGCGCAGCGGTTGAGAGTCCGCCTGCCGATGCAGGGGACACGGGTTCGTGCCCCGGTCCGGGAGGATCCCACATGCCACAGAGTGGCTGGGCCCGTGAGCCGTGGCTGCTGAGCCTGCGCATCTGGAGCCTGTGCTCCACAATGGGAGAGGCCACAACAGTGGGAGGCCCGCATACCGCAAAAGAAAAAAAAAAAAAAAGTCCTAGAATGAACTCGAATGCTCTTACCCAGGTTTGGAAAGACCACATGTAGATTCATAAAATCTGTGATTGGTTAGTTCAGTTGCTTAGAAGACAGTGCCTAAGAGTCACTTTTATGAGGTTTAAATTTTAGTTATCTGAGCTCTATTAATGAATTGAAAACAGGACTCATTTTCTGAGCCAGTCATCCTTTGAATGGGTGTTATTGGTCACTGTGGATTCTGGGTAGATATCTGGATGTGTCAGAATAAAGGCATTGCTTCTACCAGAAAACAGTCCAAGATATGATTTCTTCTGAGAGCATATAAAGAGGAAGATCTCCATAAGAAAAACTAAACATATTATAGCATTATAGCTCATAATCAATTCCATTATATTTAGGGTTGAACTCAAGGTTCAGCATTAGACTTTGAGAAATTAAAACTCTCTGAGCCAAAGGTTTCAAATCCATGAGAGAAAGGGGATTGTGTATCAACAAGGTTATCCTTCCCACTTATCTGTTTTCATTCTTCCTGTTCTGTTTGATGTTCAAGGTTTTAGCCACTAAATAGTATCATTGGTTGTATGCTTAAACTAATAGTTTCCTCTTTCCCCCAAATCTGTATTTCCCTCAGAGGGGCAAAGGTAGATTTGTCCATGGGAGGGAAAAAGGAGAACAGAGGAGAAGAAGAGTCAAAGAGTGATTCTTGACATTATGCCACACGATTGTTTCTGGGGGGAAAAGTACTTTGTTTAGTTCTTTGCTAATGGCAAAGATCTTCTTGCTAGCGTGAACTATGTTGTGAGAAGAATGCTAAGGAGAGTGTGTATATCTATGTACAACCTTATTTATTGTTTACCTAAAAGGAACATTGCTTTTTCATATGTAGCATTATTTTGGAAAATATACTAATTTAGTAGATTTGAGTCTTGCTCAAATTCTGATGAAACATACTTTTTCCAGTGTTTATCTTTATGTAAATTTGATTAGATTTGAATCAAATTTGATTTGATTTGTTAGTTTTCTAACTCCAAGGGGAAGATAGATTGAGCAGTTTGACAAGGGAGCATACTCTGCTGTTTATTTTTTGTCTGTATCTGAGTATGTGCATTTTTCAGTAGAATCCAAAGATTTTGAGATTTTCAGAGTCTAAGACTTTCAGAGTCTAAGAGCTTCTTAAGAAGCTCATGTTAGCACTAAATAAATATTCCATTTATTTCATTCATGCTTATAAATAATTTTTTCAGACTTCAGGCTCTCTCAAAATTGACACAGTTCCTGCATTCCAGAAATCCAGTATGTCTGGCCCTATGACCCTGCAGCTAGTCCAGGTTTTCAGAAAGCTGCCCCAAGAACCTAATTCAAAAGTATAGTATAACCAGAATGGGTATATCCTATAGCAATTTGTCTGAATAAAAACCAGAGGGTCAATTTGGAGTCATGTCATTTGAGCTACTTTGTACTTCCAGGAAATTGCCGTGGGACTAAGTGATCAAATATTGTATCAGCCAGCATCCAGGCCAGAAACACAGACTTTTGAAATTGGATAATTCAAGGAAGATTTATTTACTCCAAGAGATTATTTACAAAGGTGTGAGAATAGGGGAACCACAGCAGATAGTACAGCCTATCTGTTTACCAGCCCTGCCTTGAGATAAAAAAGGTATAAAGTCCTTACCAGGACCCAACAGGAAACTAGAAGATGCAGGAACATGATGATGTGGTTGATGCCAGCCAGCCAGCACCCTAGGACAGAGAAAAGAGTGGAGAAAGGAGAGGAATGAACTGGAGATCAAACAAAAACATCCAGCACCATTTTCACGGCCTATAAAAGACCAGGCTGACAGATAGATATGGTTATAGATACTAAAATATTTCATGTTTTATGTCCCCACCTCCTTCTGTGAGGCCTATAACCATCCTGTTATTTCATCCTGTGGTCTGTCAGGTCCTTCCCACTGGATTTTCTTCCTTAGTTTAATCATAACTGATAATTTAAGTTAGTTTATTTAATCTTTAGCAGATCATGAAACTGAGGCTTAGCATTCCCACAGCTTAAGTGACAGAGTCAGGGATCAAACTGAGACATATCCAACTCCAAACTATATTATTTTACTAATGTTATAAGCTCTCTGGAATGCAGTATTTTCATTTGTGAAATGAGAAGGATGCACTGATGTAGATGCATTTAAATTCCTCCAACATCTAGCACTTAACTAAATTTTATTCTAAATATTAATGGTGATATAAGCCACTTGTATCTATAGAAAGAACTACTTGTAAATTTGCACTACTTGGGAGCAATTTTATTTTTTCTTTGTGCTTTGTTGAATGTCAAGAATACATGGGTCTTTTTTTTTTTTTTTTTTCCTGTAGATACCAGGCATTTTAAACATCAAGCTGAGATTGCAAAAGATTCCACACTGGGATACACTTTCAAAACAATTTAGCCACTTTGAAATGTAAATTTGATAAGCAGAAGCACTACTGACACAATTACTATACTCTATGCAGAGCCCTAAGCAAGTGCAAATGAGTTCACTTTGTGATAAGAACCTGCACCTGTTGGCTAGCTGCGTTTGGAAGTAGCCGGTCAGCAAATCCTAAAATAGCTGGAAAGAGAAGAATATATTAAATTGCGAAGGGAGACTGAAGTGATATCAATCCATTGTTGCACATTTGTAATCATGGGTTAAAGTTGGTATAACTTAAGGGGTTCCCATTATTTTTGTTTAATGATACCACCTCTCCAGTTTTGCCATGCCATTCAAGACCTTCACTGTCCGAATTCTTTGTTATGGATATCGTATGTCTGTCTGGTCACAGTCTGTTGTTGAGAAGGAAACCCTCGGTATGATCTGATACTATATTCCAAGGATTCCTACAGATAAATAATTATTTTACTATTTATCTTTTCCTTAGCAATAGGTTTTGAGTTTCTTATAATTCAACGAGTTTTTAAGTATTAGTTCAAAACAGAATATTAAAATTAAGTTTTAATCTAATCTGTTATATATATGTAAAGAGCTTTCACTTATGTGCTAATGATTTTTAACACCATTCTAATTTTCCTTTGGAGAGGGAAGATGTGCCTATACTTCAGCAGGTTTTATCAGAGTAAGAAATAATATTTTAAGCCAGATCTTGAGTTAGGATTCCTACAATAAAACGCCACTCGTTCAGTAATTATCCAGCAAAAAAAGGTCTTGAAACTCTTTCAAATATCATGTTAAATCAATTTCTAAAATTGTATTTGCCATACTGTATTAATTGTTCAATGTAAAGAATACTAGAATATATTCAGAATTGAAGGTGCTAAAGAAAGCACAGAAATAATATTTTATTCCTTCCGACATATAAAATAGTGAGGAAATCAATATATCTATACTGCTACTGCTACTACAGTTGATTGAGAACAAATATTTATGAAGAAGTACGAAGATTATTCTAAGAGTTAATATTCAAAATACTTAACAACAGGCAGAGTAGAGGCACTAACCAACCACAAGTGATTTTTACCATTAACAACTCAAAGGACGGAAAAGGTGGTTGCCATGTGAATATAAGCCTTGGTGGTAGCTATCATTATTTTTTCAATTTTGTAGATGAGGAACTAAAATTTCAGAAGATTAAATAATTTCTCCAAGGTTTGTGAACACTATAAGATTAAAACCTTATTTATTGAACCTAAATTGAGCTAACTCTTGAACCTGTACTCTAACCACTACATAGACAGTGGCAATCTCTGTATATGGTTTGGCAAGTGTAAAATAATATGTATTGGACATCTTGGTTTGGACTTACCTATAATATCAACATAGTCTAGAAAATCTAGGAGTGACTTTAGTGTTTGTAATCCAATACTGTAATTTTCAATATAGGAAGTAAAAGTCTACAGAAATGAAGTGGTGCGCCTTCTTACGCTATGTTTCATTCCTTTTTTCACCTAATCTAATTTTTTTTTTAATGAATTTATTTATTTAATTTTGGCTGTGTTGGGTCTTCGTTTCTGTGCGAGGGCTTTCTCTAGTTGCAGCGAGCAGAGGCCACTCTTCATCGCGGTGCGCGGGCCTTTCACTGTCGCGGCCTCTCTTGTTGCGGAGCTCAGGCTCCAGACGCGCAGGTTCAGTAGTTGTGGCTCACGGACCTAGTTGTTCCGCGGCCTATGGGTTCTTCCCACACCAGGGCTCAAACCCGTATCCCCTGCATTGGCAGGCAGATTCTCAACCACTGCACCACCAGGGAAGCCCTAATCTAATTTTTATATGTTAGATATTTGAAACACTTTTTCACTTACTAATGTTGAACTTATTGATAGAAACACTAGGTGATGAACAGTATATCTTGAGATGATTGTTTGTCTACAAGATACTTACTATTTCAAATATATAGATATACGAGTTTTCAAAACATCTTTATTGGAGTAAAACTGCTTTATAATAGTGTGTTAGTTTCTGCTTTATAGCAAAGTGAATCAGTTATACATATACATATGTCCCCATATCTCTTCCCTCTTGCATCTCCCTCCCTCCCACCCTCCCTATGCCGCCCCTCTAGGTGGTCACAAAGCACCGAGCTGATCTCCCTGTGCTATGCGGCTGCTTCCCACTAGCTATCTATGTTACATTTGGTAGTGTATATATGTCCATGCCACTCTCTCACTTTGTCCCAGCTTACCCTTCCCCCTCCCCGTGTCCTCAAGTCCATTCTCTAGTAGGTCTCCACCTTTATTCTTGTTTTTGTATCCATTCAGCCAATCTATGTCTTTTGGTTGGAGCATTTAATCAATTTACATTTAAAGTAATTATCAATATGTATGTTTCTAGAACCATTTTCTTAATTGTTTTGGGTTTGTTATTGTAGGTTTTTTCCTTCTCTTGTGTTTCCTGCCTAGAGAAGTTCCTTTAGCATTTGTTGTAAAGCTGGTTTGGTGGTGCTGAACTCTCTCAGCTTTTGCTTGTCTGTAAAGGTTTTAATTTCTCCATCAAATCTGAATGAGATCCTTGCTGGGTAGAGTAATCTTGGTGGTACCTTTTTCTCCTTCATCACTTTAAATTATCCTGCCATTTCCTTCCGGCTTGCAGTTTCTACTGAAAGATCAGCTGTGAACCTTATGGAGATTCACTTGTGTGTTATTTGTTGTTTTTCCCTTGATGCTTTTAATATTTTTTTCTTTGTATTTAATTTTTGATAGTTTGATTAATATGTGTCTTGGCATGTGTCTCATTGGATTTATCCTGTATGGGACTCTCTGTGCTTCCTGTACTTGATTAACTATTTCTTTTCCCATATTAGGGACGTTTTCAACTATAATCTCTTCAAATATTTTCTCATCCCTGTCTTTTTCTCTTCTTCTTCTGGGACCCTTATAATTCGAATAGTTGGTGCATTTAATGCTGTCCAAGAGTTCTGTGAGACTGTCCTCAATTCTTTTCATTCTTTTTTCTTTATTCTGTTCTTCAGTAGTTATTTCCACTATTTTATCTTCCAGGTCACTTATCCGTTCTTCTGCCTCAGTTATTCTGCTATTGATACTGTCTAGAGAATTTTTATTTCATTTATTGTGTTGTTCATCACTGTTTGTTTGCTCTTTAGTTGTTCTAGTTACTTGTTAAACGTTTCTTGTATTTTCTCCGTTCTATTTCCAAGATTTTGGATCATCTGTACTATCATTATTCTGAATTCCTTTTCAGATAGACTGCCTATTTCCTCTTCATTTGTTAGGTCTGGTGGGTTTTTATCTTGCTCCTTCATCTGCTGTGTGTTTCTCTGTCTTCTCATTTTGCTTAACGTACTGTGTTTGGGGTCTCCTTTTTGCAGGCTACAGGTTTGTAGTTCCTGTTGTTTTTGGTTTCTGTCCACAGTGGCTAAAGTTGGCTCAGTGGGTTTGGTAGGCTTCCTAGTGGAGGTTACTAGTGCCTGTGTTCTGGTGGATGAGGCTGGATCTTGTCTTTCTGATGGGTAGGTCCACGTCTGATGGTGTGTTCTGGGGTGTCTGTGGCCTTATTATGATTTTAGGCAGCCTCTCTGCTAATGGATGGGGTTGTATTCCTGTCCTGTTAGTTGTTTGGCATAGGGTGTTCAGCAATGCAGCTTGCTGGTGTTGAGTGGAGCTGTGTCTTGGCGTTGAGATGGAGATCTCTGAGAGACTTTAGCCATTTGATATTACGTGGAGCTGGGAGGTCTCTTGTGGACCAGTGTCCTGAACTTGGCTCTCCCATCTAAGAGGCACAGTCATGGTGCCTGGCTGGAGCGCCAAGACCCCTGTCATCTGCATGGCTCACAGTAAAAGGGAAAAAAGAAAGAAAGAAGATAAAATAAAATAAAGGTGTTAAGATAAAAAATAAGAAATAATTATCAAGAAAAAAAAATTTTTAAGTATTAAAAAAAACAAAAACGGACAGGCCGAACCCTAGGATAAATGGTAAAAGCAAATCTATAAAGACAGAATAACACACAGAAGCATACACATACACACTCACAAAAAGAGAAAAAGGGAAAAAAGTATATTTATCATTGCTCCCAAAGTCCACCTCCTCAATTTGGGATGATTCTTTGTCTATTCAGGTATTCCACAGATGCAGGGTACATCAAGTTGATTGTGTAGATTTAATCTGCTGCCCCTGAGGCTGCTGGGAGAGATTTCCCTTTCTCTTCTTTGTTTGCACAACTCCTGGGGTTCAGCTTTGGATTTTGGCCCCGACTCTGCGTGTAGGTTGCCTGAGGGCATCTGTTCCCGCTCAGACAGGACGGGTTTAAAGGAGCAGCTGATTCGGGGGCTCTGGCTCACTCAGGCCGGGGGGAGTGAGGGGTACGATGCGGGGCGAGCCTGCGGCGGCAGAGGCCGGCATGACGTTGCAACAGCCTGAGGCGCTCCGTGTGTTCTCCTGTGGAAGTTGACCATGAATCCCGGGACCCTGGCAGTGGCGGGCGGCACAGGCTCCCGGCAGGGGAGGTGTGGAGAGTGACCTGTGGTCGCACACAGGCTTCTTGGTGGCGGCAGCAGCAGCCTTAGCGTCTCCCGCCCGTCTCTGGGGTCCGCGCTTTTAGCCGCGGCTTGCGCCCGTCTCTGGGGTTCGCGCTTTTAGCCGCGGCTCGCGCCCGTCTCTGGGGTTCGCGCTTTTCGCCGCGGCTCGCGCCCGTCTCTGGAGCTCCTTTAAGCAGCGCTCTTAATCCCCTCTCCTTGCGCACCAAGAAACAAAGAGGCAAGAAAAAGTCTCTTGCCTCTTTGGCAGTTCCAGACCTTTTCTCGGACTCCCTTCCGGATAGCTGTGGTGCACTAACCCCTTCAGGTTTTGTTCACGCCACTTGTCCTCTCCCTGGGATCCGACCGAACCCTGAGCCTCAGCTCCCAGCCCCTGCCCACCCCGGCGGGTGAGCAGACAAGCCTCTCGGGCTGGTGAGTGCTGGTCGGCACCGATCCTCTGTGCGGAAATCTCTCTTCTTTGCCCTTCGCACTGCTGTTGCTGCACTCTCCTCCGCCGCTCCGAAACTCCCCCCTTCACCACCCGCAGTCTCCGCCCGCGAAGGGGCTTCCTAGTGTGAGGAAACCTTTCCTCCTTCGCAGCTCCCTCCCACTGGTGCAGGTCCCGTCCCTATTCTTTTGTCTCTGTTTATTCTTTTTTCTTTTGCCCTACCCAGGTACGTGGGGACTGTCTTGCCTTTTAGGAGGTCTGAGGTCTTCTGCCAGGGTTCAGTAGGTGTTGTGTAGGAGTTGTTCCACATGTAGATGTATTTCTGATGTACCTGTGGGGAGGAAGGTGATCTCCACCATCTTGAAGCTCCTTCCCCCAATTTTTTAACATAATTGAAATATCTTGTTCTTTGGTAGACTTAACCCCATCGGTATACATGGAATATATCAGAAGGCTGTGTGGTGATTCAACTTACCTTTTTTATACTTTTCCAGCAAAAATTGAAAGCATTCCTGTGAGAGCAGATGAGGCTAGAAGTCTGACCAATAGACAGCCAGAGACTGAACTCTTATGTATCCTTACCCACCCTCTGAGCTTTTCAAGAGTGAAAAAAGAGATTTGGGTTCCAAGGAAATGTTGCATACATAGTTTCTTTTGTAACTAAGTATCGTGGCTTTTTAAGTTAGACTTTATAGATGCCTGTCATAGCATAGCTTTAGTTCATTCCTTGCTTATTATATCATCCATGCTTGCAATCTGCATTTACATTGTTAAAAACAAGGTAACAGACCCAAAATGGAATCACTTATGCTAAGCCCCACATCACCAAAGACTTTATTATTTCTGCCATTCCCAGAAATGGAATCTTAAGTTGGTCAGTCAGAAATTGCGTGATCACTCTAGTTAGGTAAGTTGCCTGGTAGACCTCTGCCATCCCCTAAAGGAAACTAACTTTGCAAAAAGCAACCTGCTTTTTTGCCTGGTATAACTTTCTTGTTCCTCCTCCCTATTGCTTATAAAAGTCTTTCATTTTGTATAGGTTCTTGGAGTTTCTTTCTATCTGCTAGATGGGATGTTGCCCAATTAATGAATAGCTGAGAAAAACCAATAAGATCTTTAAAATTTACTCAGTTGAATTGTGTTTTTTAATAACATAAATAGCCTGTATCTTTTGGATTGAAAAACTTGGCCCATTCCTTTTCTAAGTCTAAATCACTTTATTCCTTGATAAGTGTTCACCTGATTACTTTCCTTCTGCATTCCTTGGGTCTGAGTTGAAGCACTGTGAAGATTCCAGGGAATAGCTGAACATTATTCCCTTAAGAGTCAGTTTTTTTAAAAAGGCACACCCAGGGATATGGTAGGCAAACCTATTCCTTTGATTTGAGGAGTCAGAGCATTTATGGAGTTGTGATGAACTTCAATTTTCTGGCCTTTGTTGGCTAGCTGAACTGGTGAGGACAGACTTACTGAGCCAAGCAAGAATTTTTTAATTAAAAACAACAAAACTCCAATGCCACTTAACCATTTCTTTTATGCCATTTATCCTCCCTTGATTTCTCTTTTCTACCTCTCTCCCCTTTTCCCCATAAATACAAGGTTCCCCTATGATTCACCCCTTAAATACATCCACAGGCAAACATTCTAACAGGAACAAAAAAGCTCCTTCTTCACAAATATACATTAAAATGGAGTGATGGACTCCTTCCTACTTATTTGACTGCCAATGTTCATTGTCTAATAGAATATTGGATTATTTTCTTCAAGGCTCCCTATTCAAAAGTCAGTGTTCTGCTAGACTGAGCGGACTGACAGTAGTGTAAGGCTTACTAGACTGACAACTGGATGCCCTTAAAATTGGAATTCACGGCTGCCCCTGCTTATGATGAGAGGTAAATAAGGAAGAAAAAATACAATTATATATGTTTCATTTACCATCATGAGGACTTTCATGAATTTTTTGGCAAAGAGGAAATATATATAGCTCAAGCTCAATAAGATATTAATTCAAATGAAGGTATTGAAACTATATCTTAATTACTTTTAGGGATGGATGAACTTGGCCATATTTTGGGTTTATTCAGTATCTCAAATGCTTTCCCATATGTCTGGAGTTTAAAAAAAATGCTTTCTCAGCTACCTTTGTTTTACAGATCTTGTGTAATTTATGGTAAATCCAAATGAAAATATTTTAATTTTGTTTGCAGCTAAGAAAACATTTGGCTTTATGCTTTTTCCTATTAATGTTTGAAATTTAGCTTCACTCAAGGGCTAAGTCTTCTAGAAGTTTTACATGTAATAGACAAACATTTATATTCAGGATATAGTTATAGCCTTTGCTATATGAATATCACACTTATTTTCAAAGAAGAGGAAGGAAATTTTAAAAGAGTACATATTGTGCATGGCCGTGTTGATACTGTTTTAGACATAAGCTATTGGTTTAAATAAGAGCCTTTCCAGTACCAGGATTTATGATGTAAAGCCTTTTAAATAAAAGTTCAATTAACTTAATTTCACTTTTCTGTCAATATTTTTGGGAAGCATCATTTTTATCACATTTACCCACTTTTTATAGTGGAAACTAGAATAAGATTTTTAAAATTATATGTTTGGTATCAATTTATGTCTGTTTAGAATTTAATATATTGACAACTTTCTTAAAAAGTAAAATCATAAATGTCGTTGATCATACTTTCCATATATAGATAGATAGATACAGATATTGTGAGTGTGTATATATATATTCACTATACATAACCACATACATACACAATATAGTTAGTATATATATATATATATACACGTTCACTATATATACAAACAAACATACATTTACATACACACACATTCTAAAAACAACATCACAAGAGTGACTAAAAAGGCTGCTTGTCATTCTATACTCAGACCTCTCATAAAAACTATTTCTGCTCAACCAACCTATTTTTGTCATTGTTCTGTTACTTTGGGGACTTACTGCTATCCTATTAGAGTACCCAGCATATAGTCAGTGAACAAAATACTCTTTCTATTGATGGCAATAATGTTTTTCTCTAAAAAGCACCATCCCACCTGTGAATATAGCAATACAGTTTATATTTTCTATTGCTGTGGCTTTCCGTAAAATGGCAAACACCATTTCCTACAAGAGATATATGTTACAGGCCATCAAAAACAACATCAGGGGTTCATTTTCATTTGTATAGCAGAAATATCATTTTTACTGATTTTCCCACCAATGCATCCTGAAGTATTTTATCTAGTCTGATATTCTCTTCAGAGAGGAGATATTATGTTTCATCTAATACATTTTCACATTTGTGGACACTAAAAGTCTAGAATCAACTAAATTGTGGGTTAATCTATTTCTGAGATGAAAAACAAAATCATTGATGACCATTATACATTCAGCTCTGCCGGGAGGCATCTCTAGCATTGGGGTCAATGTATTTTCATCTAAATACTTAGCTAACTTGTCCTCAGTCTGATTCTGCCACTTGAACACAGCAAACCCTCAGATATGCTATGAATGGGCTGTGGTATAGGATTACCAAAATCCATTTCTACAGTGTTCAGACAGTCCCTGTACAGAGAATATGTGTGTAACTACCAGAGTTTCTGTAACAGATTTGAAGTCAAGATGTGCAAAGGTCGGCAAGTTAAGAGAAGTTGACAGACTGCTTTTGACTTCTCTTTAAAAATGTATATATTCCATTGGATTTGGGGCACATAACTTTATTACTTTTTTCAAAGAGGTTCTTCTTACCTCATTCCATATCATTTCTACAGTTGACTTAATAAATTACAGTTTTGTGACTCTTTGGTTCTCTGGTAAATTCATTGTTCTATTTTGCTCTGTTTTTAATTACCAAATGGAATGACCTCTAAAGCAAAAACAGAAGCTTTGAAGATATTAATGATTTGCTCAAAACTGCTGAAGATATAGGAACCTTGGAGAAATTGCTATAATGGCACCACAAATGTGTGCCATTACAAAGATAACCATTAAAATGCACTGTGATATTGGACCGATATTATATTAGCTTTCCTTTTTTTATAAAAGGTACTCTTGGCCTCACACGTTTGTGCTCTGTAGAGTCTTAGATTCTTCCTATTTATGGCAATTCCTTTGTACCTCCTTCATACTGCAATTTTGGGGGTCTTTTTTTGAGTTCGTTTTCAGTTCCTAAACTTAAAACACCATGATGTTTCTTACTGCTTTTACAGAAATGCATATTTTATTTGGCCCCATATCATTCAAGACAGACTCAATGAAACTTGGAACTGCTGAAAACATTTACTAATCTTCTACTGCTATTTGCAATTGGAGGCAACTGTCTCCTTACATCCCTTTCACACTCAACTCAATGAAAATTAAAATTGACAGAAACAATTTCTAGAAGGAAAGTGGAAAAAACGAACAAAGGAATTGAAAATATATATCCTCTTTTCTTACATTAAGGCCACTGTACGTTGTAAGTTTGTTTCTACTTTAATGATACTTCAAATACATAATGTGCACACATTCAAATTACAAAAAGGAAATCAATATAAAGTACCTTTTTTGAATGCTAAGACAAAAACTATTTGGGATAGTTCATTATGTACAGTCTATGTGAGTCAATTGATTATCAAAAGCTATTGTTATAAGAGGTAAAATGAATGGACACGAATTGAAAAGAGTTTTAAGATCACAGTGCGTTAAAACTTGCAAAATACTTTGTTTTGCCATGGTTTTTCAGTGGTGTAGGTCAGATAATCTGTATAACATTATAGTAGATACTGCAGCATTATTCTTGTCTTTTCATATCTGTGCAATGAATATTTTGCTTTAACTATAAATGAAAGACATGGTTGACTGAAAAGAAATTTAGTGGGCAAATCTCATGCTTCAGGGTTTCATATCCAGATGTTATTTCTTTCCACTAAAAACTTACAGCAGAGGTCGCAAACCAGTACCTGTGTGGATAGTTTATAAGCAAGTTTGTGGTTGTTTGTTTGTCATGCACATTTAGGAACTTTTATCTATTTATCTGGATGTTTTGCATTACTTAAAAAAAAGCTGATGGCAACACTGGATTCTCATTCCTCCAAGGCAGTGTTGGCTGGGACCAAGTATTTCAGATAGAGAAGGAAAAATTTCTTGTTTATGTAGTTTGCAGACATTTAATAAATTAACATATCAATGCATTTGCAGAAATAGTCCTCTTATATCACATGATTTTTACTATTTGTTCTCAAGTAATTTCCGAATATTGTTTTTGGGGGAAGCCCTTTAACACTGCAGATAATTCTGTTAAGCTTTAGAAAATTGAATAAAATATTTTGCAATTTTCATGGATGATACATAGTGAAATTAAGAGAAATAATTGCAGGCAACATTGTTTTAGGTAAGAATGTTATTTTATGTAAATTTTATTTTAATTCCATCTTTAATAGTGAGCATATATAAAGATAATTTTAACTTTTCTCTCATTTGACAGCTTTGAAAAAATTGCTTTATTTATTTAATGATTGTAAGGAAAACTGACTTGTAAACATAGATGCTAAAAATTACATTTATTTCAGGTTTAATTTGGGAATTAAATATAGGTTGAAATTTGAATACCTATACAAAATAAGATATACTGATATCAAAATCTTAATTTTTAGAATTCTAATATTTTATTCTGAAATGATTTTCACATTTAAGTTTTAATTCTTTGTAAGTGCTTTTCATATAACACATTGCAAATATGGACAGTCTTGAACCTTATATATTAAAAAAATAACAAATTGGATGTAATCATAACTCCTTTATCCATCTTTGTTTATGAGATATTACAGACAACTTGATGTGCCATAGAATTTTGACTACAAAACACAATTTATAACCTGATTGAGGTTATCTTGAGATAAGTTTGCAGAAAACTTACAATTTTATGTTTCTCTTTAACTTGTTTTCTAACATCACTATTCTTTATGTTATAAACAATAGCCTATGTGTCATAAGTTAAACAATAGTATTTGACCAAGTTAAAAATTGGAAGTCTTTTAAGTAGATGTTTAAATAGATGTCACAGTGAAAATACCTATATGGTCTAATGCTGCTCAGGTCCATCTGTGTGAGAAGCCAGCTGAGGGCACAGGTCCTTGCAGATCCACCTGATCTTCAGAAATGCCAGCTGTGATCACTTGATATGCATTACGTGGATTCTAAATTTGTAATTGGTTCTATTTCAAAGGAAAAGAAAATCAAATTTCTTAATTAGAAAAATAGACATTATCAGTATTCCTTCCCACTCCCCATCCACTACCACCACCACCAACTCCAGGAATTAAAAGTCTGCTATTCAAAATTCTGGATTACTATTTATGACCAGAGTCAGAAATGTCTCAAGTCATCAAAATACATTTTAACACCTGTGTTATGATTTTTATCTCATTCTTTACCCATTCGTTAGTGCAATGCAATAATCTAAAGCGAGCGTTAGAGAAACAAAGGAGGAATAAAGTGTTTGAATAGTCTAGAAATTATGCCAAAAACTCCAAGTGCTAGAAGGCAGCCTGGGTTATAGAATGTCCAGTGAGTGCTTGCTTGACTTCTTTCCCACTTTCTTTCTTCCTTCTTTCCTTCCTCTAATTTTATTTATTTAGTTATTTATTATTGAAGTATATTTGCTGTACAATATTATATGTCACAGGTGTACAATATAGTGATTCACAATTTTTAAAGGTTATATTCCTCTTATTGTTATTATAAAATATTGACTCTATTCCCTGTATTGTACAATATATCCCTGTAGCTTATTTTATACCTAATAATTTGTACCTCTTACTCTGCTACACCTATATTGCCCCTCTCCTTCCCTCTCCACACTTCTAACCACTGGTTTGTTTTGTTATATTCACTAGGGGGTTTTTTTTGTTGTTTTTTTTAGACTCCACATGTAAGTGATGTCGCACAGTATTTGTCTTTCTCTGTCTGGCTTATTTCACTTAGCATAAGGCCCTCCAGGTCCATCTGTGGTGCTGCAAATGGCAAAATTTCATGCTTTTTTGTGGCTGAGTAGTATGCCATTGTATATGTACAACACACTTTCTCCATTCATCTGTTGTTGATGGACAGTTAGGTTGCTTCCATATCTTGGTACTTGTAAATAATGCTTCAGTGAACATTGGGGTGAATGTATCTTTTCAAATTAGTGTTGTTTTTTTCAGATATATATCCAGGAGTGGAATTGCTAGGTCATGTGGTAGTTATATTTTTAGTTTTTTGAGAAACCTCCATACTGTTTTCCGTAGTGGCTGAACCAACTTATATTCCCACCAACAGAGTACGAGGGTTCCCTTTCTCCACATCCTTGCCGACATTTGCTATCTGTGTTCCTTGAAAGGTGTGAGGTTTTATCTCATTGTGTTTTTGATTTGCATTCCCCTGATGATTAGTGATATTGAACATCTTTTCATATGCCTATTGACCATCTGCATTTCCTCTTTGGAAAAATGTCTATTCAGTTCTTCTGCCCAGTTTTAAAATCAGGCTGTTTGCTTTTTTTTTTGATGTTGAGTTGCATGAACTGTTTATATATGTTGGATATTAACCCCTTATCAGTCATTTCATTTGCAAATATTTTTTCTCATTCAGTAGGTTGTCTTTTTGTTTTGCTTTGTTTCCTTTGCTGTGTAAAAGCTTTTAAGTTTAATTAGGTCCCATTTGTTTATTTTTGCTTTTGTTTCCATTACTTTAAGAGATGGATCCAAAAAATATTGCTGTAATTTATGTCAAAGAGTGTTCACCTATGTTTTCCTCTAGGAGTTTTATATCATCTGGTCTTACATTTAGGTCTTTACTCCATTTTGAGTTTATTTTTATATAAGGTGTTAGAGAAGGTTCTAAGTTCATTCTTTCACATATAGCTGTCCAGTTTCCCCAGCACCACATACTGAAGAGACCTTTTTTTTTTGGTTACCACTAGTAGAAATCAGAGTATAGCATGCAAAAATGCAAGAGTAAATTCATCATTAAATAAGCTAAAGGCCTAATATAAATATTCAGTAATCTAGTATATTTATTTAGTATTTACTATCACTATACTTAAGGTATATATTTGTATAGTATTGGATACTGGCATTTTTCCAAAAATGGCCACAACAACTTTTTTTGGTTACCGCATGCTTTTCTAGAATTTTGCAATTCTCCATTAAGAGGTAGAATCCACCTTCACTTTGAACTTGGGCCTTTGTGAGTGCCTTTACATATAGAATTGCTGAAATTTATGCTGCATGACTTACTTCCAAAGTTAGATCATGAAAGGTGATATGTCTTCTACCTGGTCTTCACAGACTCAGGACACTCATCCTTAGAACCCAGCCACTCTGCTGTAAGGAAGTAGAGAACAGGCTAAGTAAGGTCTTAGCGAATAGCCAGCATCAGTCACCATAAATGGGAGGGAACAAGTGTTCAGATAATTCTAGCCCCCAGCTTTCAAGCTGCCCTGTTGACACAGAGTGAAGGAGAAAGCCTAGATCTCATATATTACCTTGAAGAAGACATAATCAACTACCTATATTTATATCATCTATCATGAAACCCTTATACAAATATACTTTTACTATGATTAAAACATATAAGACCAAGAATTTGGCCTAAAAATTTATAAAAATTTTGTTGAAACTATTTTTAAATACTATGCTCAAGGTATATGTTTCTAACAATTTTTTTAATGTATCAGAATATATGTTAAATAATTTTAATGGGGCCTTCAAATCTATTTACGATATTTCTAAGTGGAATACAGCAAATACACTGTATTCATTTTGGTCGCTAGCCCTAGAATGGTGCCCATTTGTTCAAATAAACAGACATAAACTTTATAAAAACTGATTTTTATCATTTGCTCATAGTGGGACATTTTCTTCCTTTGTACTTAACAAGAGAATTATAGAGTAGTAAAACATTGCAATAATTATTTCATTTTATGTTTTAAGTTGAAGGATATTTACTACCTGTCTCTTGTGAATATTGTGAAATCATTCACTTTTAAACATCTTTAAATCCTCCTATGAAAAGTGTCATAAAATATACTATACCATTGTGATTCTTCCATCCCTTTCTAGGCTGTCATCTTAGTTGTCAGTTTTCCTCTGGGAGAGTGTTCTAAAGATGGTTTTGCAGAACATCTTAGTAGGGCTTTAAACTAAGTGTCTGAAACCATTCACTATGAACAGGGTAAATTGGGTTATGTTGGAATGACAGTATATTCATTTGCAAGTCCCTTGACACAGTGATTTCAGCAACTTAACTTTAGCATTTACATTCAGCTCCCAGCTGCAGAGGGAAATTCAATGGCCTCATTATTGTGTCTGAACTGAACTGTGTCACGCAGGAGGAGATCCAGAGTCAGAGGCAGATTGGGGCCTTCCGGTTCATCTGCAGTTTGAGCTGGTTCAGCAGCAGCGGTAGAATCAGGAGGCAGGATAGCATCAGCTCTTCCGTGGCGAAGCTCTGGTTTGTCTGTAAATCCTAAACGAATAGCAATTTTTGCCCTTTGAGGCGCACAGAATTCTTTTGAACTCCTGTTGGATTCAGGGATCACAGGATCAGCTTGACTCATTCAGAGGCAGCAGCTTTGGCAGCCAAAGAGGATTGTCAGAGCCTATTTTCCTTTTAGCAGCAGGAGTAAGTACTGTAAAGAAACAGGGCTCAGGGAGGCTGCATGATGCATAAACAGTATGTAATCCACTGAATGTGCTGGAAATTAGAGAAGAAGGGGAACAGGAACACAATTTTGCTGATACTACAGTGGGGGCGGGCAGACCTCCATACCTTATAAACTACTGCTTGCTGGAGAGGCTTTTGTGTTTTTTTTGGAGGAAGTAAAATGTCCCATGCATATTGAGCTGCCATCCGTCATAAATTAATCCCCATGATTTACCAAAAAGGGAAAAAACAGTAAGATTCTGGCACTGAATTCTGAACAAATACCTCTCTTTCTTTATATTACTAGATCTTGTCACTTATTCAATCTATTAAATTATTTAGAAAATAAGCGTGAGAGGATAGATTTTGGCTTAATAGCTAAAATTAATGCAGCCGTCAAAATAAGCAAAGGATAATGCTGGGGTTAGCAGGCAAGCAACTTCTTTATGCACAAGAGAGAAGAAAATACACTTCAAAGAACTGACTTAACTATTGTGTGAAATATGAAACCTTTTCCTGGGGATTTGTATTATAGCCAGTATTTGACTTTTTGAGTAGACTTACAAACACTCTGGGCAGAAATAAAGAAGATTATCATCGATCATTGGATATTTATGCTAAGGAGGACTGTTTTCTTCTTTCTTTGCCATTTGTTTAATGGCCCACACAGCATGACTCCTGAAGGCCATAGTTCCAAGCCCTGAAGGCACATGCCCCAAATCCGGGATGTGGCCTCCCCGTGCTAATTTACCAGCACTATTAAGAAGAAGGAAACTGTAGGAAACAGCAACAGAAAAAAAGAAGGGCTTGGTCAAACACAGTACTTGCAGCTGTGTTTCTGTTTCTGAGGGAGCTCTGATTTGCCAGCCCTTCATGACAGTACTTTCAGGAGAGCAGGATTTGGCATGGTTTTCTTCCTGTGGAGGAAAAGAAGTGGCAGGAACTCCATTATTGCATTTTAAAATTGCCCTCTTCCTTCCCGTTGAAAGGAGAAGATTTTAGGCTATTTCTCAGGATAATAAAATAATGAGCCACAATTAGTCAATCCTTGTGAAAAAAAAAAAGAATGTTTCCTTATATGATATTTGTTGGCACAATTGTGTCACTTAGATAGAAAGATGCCTTTCATTTATCGCTGTGATATTTTGAAGGAGGCTGTGATGTTATAAAAGCAGTTTTATAAGATTGATTCAAGCAGTATAAAATTTGAGGTGGAGGCATGGAATCCAGTTAGGAGGCTCTAATAATAGATTACAGATGAGTAAATAAGAAAGACAGACCCAGCACAGAGATGGAAACTATTGACCATTGTGCTTGACTATGCAAAGTAAGAAGAGCTTAAGATGTTGACTATCTTTGTATCATGAGAAACTGGAACCAAAGGAAGAGAAAATGCTTTGAAGGACATACGATGTGTTTAGTTTAATTTCAGTGTTTGCGCTGTCAGAGGACCTGAAATCAAAGTCTTGAGCAGAAGAGAGATATCAGTACAGCTGATATAAATTTTGGAGTTATCAGCACAAATGTAATCATGGAAATGGGTGCAATTTCCATGGAAAAGAAAGTATTGTGAGAAGAGAAGAAACTAAAGGCAGAACCTCGAGGAATCCCAACATTAAAAAAAGAGAGATGGGGGGCTTCCCTGGTGGCGCAGTGGTTGAGAGTCCACCTGCCGATGCAGGGGACACAGGTTCGTGCCCCGGTCCGGGAAGATCCCACTTGCCGCGGAGTGGCTGGACCCGTGAGCCATGGCCGCTGAGCCTGCGGGTCTGGAGCCTGTGCTCCACAACGGGAGAGGCCACAACAGTGAGAGGCCCACGTAACACACAAAAAAATAAAAACAAACAAACAAACAAGAAAGAGAGATGGTAAACATTTAAAGGTTTAAAGAGATTCGTCAAATCTTTTATGTTGGGGAGGAAGAAATTTTCCTCTACCCTTCAAGGTTCTTCTGGCTGGCCTAAAAATTAAATTGACATAACACAGATTAACAGAAGAGAATCAAATAAAATAACACGTATGCATGGGAGAGATCCAGGAAACCTGAGTAACTCAGACGGCTGAAACTCTCACCTTAAATGCCATCTTCAACTAAAGACAAAAGAGGGTGTTGGGAGTAGTGCTTTAGGACTTAAAAGGGGAGGAAAGCAATTTACATGGTTATGGAAAAGCTAATGTTTGGCAAAGTATTTGCTGGGCCAGACAGAGACAATGGGACACAGAGAGGAATTTTAATAAACAGACTTTGCTAGGTTTCTCCCTGTCTACACAGTTAGTTCTACTATAGTATCTGTGGTTATAACTTCCTTCCTGGAACAGGTCCTCTATCTACATTCTTCAGGCAGTTAAAGGAAAGGTCAAAGTTTCTTCCTGAGTCTTTTAGGCCTTTATTGTTTCAGCTTGAAATAATTTGGATGCCAAAGAGACATTTTGGGATGGCAAATTTCATTCCCCTACATTTAGTTATAAGCATCATGCTTTAAGAAAGATATGGACTGTTGGAATAAGTTTAAGAGACTATGAAGAGATTTAGAATGTGAAAAGGTGAAGAAAATTAGAGAAATAAGACTCAAGAGCCTGTAAATTCTTGGAGAACTACTATTTGTAAGAGACAAGTGGCCTTCTTCCTCTCCTCCCTTTCTCACTCTTTCTCCTTCTTCCTCTTTTATCTTCCTTCTCCTCCTTTTTTTTTTAAAGTAGACGGTAAAAAAAAAAAAAAAAGTTCTAATTTGAAATTCAACAAGGAAAGCTAAGACAAATCCACTCACCATACATGGTACAGTCTATTTAAGCTCTAAGTAGCTACTGCCCTGGGGTTATACATTTACTACCATTCAAGTTCTGTCTTGCTTACTGTGATTTGAGGGATTAAATATTACAAAGTAAAGGGCACAAATCTAATGCATTATTTTTAATGAGATAAGTCATCCTATCTTAAAATCACTCAGTTTTTCATTTTTCTCCAATATAGACTATTAAATATATGCCATCATGGTCATATAAACAGATTATACAGTTATACCTATGTTTGTTTTCTATTTCAATCATTTGATTGCAAAACATGAATATTTATTCAATTGAGAGGTGGTAGATTTAATTCAAACATTTAAGATTTTAATAATTTAGAATTTCACTACATTTTGATTGGAAAATATTATGATTTGGGTATCAGCGATTGGAAAAAAGTTTCTATGAAGACAATATTTATATTTTATATTCTATAATACAGTTTTGTTTTTATTTACTTCTCATAGAAAAAGTAGAAAACAAAGAAGAATGATTAAAATCATTAAAATAGTTAATAAATATTTTATTATTTACTATCACTGAGTATTATATTAAGATGCTGTTGGTAATTGGGTGAGCTGTATCCACCATATAAAGATGGGAAATTTGAGTTACAATGGGCTTAACATTTTTCAGTAAACAGGTATATTTTATTCACCTTTTTTTTCAATAACTGTCACTGATAAGGTATTTTATTGTCTTTGTCTCTGCCTCTTCTTTCCAAATCACAATGTCACCTATACCCCCAATAAGAGCTTTCTTTCTAACATTAAGTTCTGATGTAATTTCTTGGTGTTTGTTGTGTCTCCACAGCCCAAAGCTAATTTTTTAAATTGTACTCTAGAGTTAAATCAAATGCAGTTTCATTTTTTTCCCTCAGGTTATGCCCAAAAGTAAAGTAAAAAATGTTAAGAAATTTTCAAGGTATTGGGTTCATCAAATGATGTATAATTTGATGACCACAGTATATTGACCAAAACGTTGTAATTTAGTAACCTTAAGTTAAAGAAAAATTTTTGACTGGTTTATTTTCCTCTTTACCAACCCTTATATATTAAGCAGAATTATTAAACAGGTTTATCAAATTCCAGAAAGGGTAACTTTTCACAAGGGAACCAATGTCTGGAAACACAGTTCTTCCGAGCAAGTACTCTTAAATATTTGAGTCCGTAATTGTATGTTGGCACCTCAGACTCCACATTTACTTTACTTAGGCAGCAACAAACATTAAAGAAGTAACTGTAAGATTCATGTACTAGAAAAAAAATAAAAGCAACAGTACCACACATCTATTCAGACACACTTACACAAAACAAGTTCTTGTCCTCAAGGAGCCCAGCTGATATATGGAAGCCATAAAAATAACCGTGCAAATTTTTAAAATGTGATAAGTTATAATATGGGACTGCGCAACACCATGAAAATGCTAAAGTGGGAAGTATTTATTCATGAAAGAAAGGTCAAGGTAGATTTCAGCAAAGCTCCATTAGGCCAGGGGAATGTATCTATTTGCTTCACTCTGATGTTTCCAGTGTTCAGTAAAAGTTCATATTCCATGTCAGGAGTTCGGTATAAAAATTGAGTAATTGAGTCACTGAATGTAATAATGGGATGAATGAATTGATTAATGAAGAAGTGACATTAGAGTTGTATCTTGAAGCACCTTTAGGAGTTCAGCAATTAGAGGGTTCAGATGAAAAAGAAGGACGCTTAATTTAAGAGCAGTGGCAAATAAAATTGTATGGAAGAGGTCAAGAGTCAAGAGTCAAGAAAGAACATCCAAAATTTTACTCTGGGACATTCTGAATTTGAGATGCTTACAGCAAAACAGGTAAAATTGAAGAAAATTGTAATAGACATAAACAGTGTCAAGAGATTAAAACTATTTGTATGTATATTTTGTATTTGAGACTATGGGAAACAATAAGTGAGCCCTGAGAAGAAGACGAGACTAGGGTGGGTAACGAAGCAACATTAAAAGTGAAACAGTCTCTACAGACACTCCCAAATTTCCAGTTATAACACATTCTCTCTCAGGATGTTAATGAAGAAAAAAAAGTAAGCAGTTAGTAGCTTGATGGGAGGCAAGATTATGCTAACATTTATTTAAACAAAATTTTTGGCTAAGAAGTGGGAACCAGTAAAAAGAAAGAAGTTAGAGACACAGGAACAGGAAAACTTGACAGATCACGGAACTAGAGAGTGAAGAAAGTGTTGCCATAATGAGCGTGGCTGAAAAGCCCACACTTCAAAGAGGTTGGTTTCTTTACTTCTAAGGCAGGAGAAAAGAACTGAGACCCTTTATTGAGAGTGGGAAGGAAAGACATTAGAGAATATTTCTATTTGGTTCCTCCATGTTCATGATGTAATAAGAAGCTAGATCATTTGCTCAAGGCAATGGGTTGGAGTTGATCAAAGAGACCTTAAGAGAATGGTAAAAGTTTGGAATAATTCTGTACTGAATGTATGTGATGGCTGATAGAAATGACCCAAACCCCAAAGGATTACTATCAGACGACTTTAAAGACACAAAGAAGTCTAGAAAACCTAAATTGGTAACAGTCAGTCAGCACCTCTGAGCAATTTCTCTTGCAGTAACCAGAATCAGAAAACCAAAACCAAACAAACACAAAACAGAAGTTGGTTTGACAAGGAAATGTGACTAGCTGACTGAGTAGTGGCAGGTCAAGGGAGTAAGGTAGTGTTTTCAATAGATGCAGGTGCCAGTGAATCCAGAGAGTGATACTATGGAATAGCAATTTTAGAAACCCAAGGATTGATACATTTTAAAGAGGCCCAACAATAAGTTTTGAGAGAATGAAAGTGAGAGTGAGGATGAAGTAGAGAAAGTTGTGGTTAGAAAGCAGGAATTTTCTAAATTTGAAGTTGGAGAGGAAATGAGGATAGAATGCTGGAGATCAGTGTAACCCCGAAATGGGAGGAGACATTGGTGGCAGCATTTTTAGTTTTCAGATTAATCCAATCAAACCCAATCTTTGCCCTGAAAACTACTTTTTCTTTTCCATCAAGAAATTAGTGTGGGAAAAGAAAGAACAATGGCAACAACAACAGCAACACACAGTACTCTGTTCAGGCAGTGATTCAGTGGAACAAATCATCATGATCACTGTGAGCACCATTCTTAATCTTTTTAAATGTCTTCACGTAATTCTAATAACATTTCTGTTATGTTGGCAGACACTATTATTCCTGTTTTACAGATGAGAAAAAAAGAAAGTAAGGTTATTGGACCTAGAATTGATAAGTATTAAAGGCAAAACTTGAATTCCAGACTTTTGGATCAAAGCTTAGTGTTCTTTACATTATTTGTATTTACACCATGGCTATCTATTTAAGCTATAGTGCTGTTTCACTCATCCCCAACTTGAAAATGTCAGCAAAAATCAGCCTTTCTATTTCAAACCAGAGAGACTTAATATCCTCAGAGAATTTAGAGGTAAATTGATAATATATATAAAATGTTTGATTTTTACCGGGTCCATGAAATACTTAACAGTTAGGGTGTGTCCCTATGTGTTCAGAAAAATTACGTGGTCTGAACACTGAGGAAATGAGTTTGTTAATCCCTACAGAAAAGATATTAGATACCTTTTTGGGTTCTCTTATTTATCTTATTTTAGCCCAGGATGGGTTCATTGTGCGTGCCTGCAAAGGGTGATGGAAAAGGAAAGACTGAGAGTAAGAAGCAGCTGAGCAATACAATCACACATGGACAAATTATTGTGGCAAATGTTTCTTTTGTGTAAAGCAATAGAGAGAAGACGTCAACTTTCAACTATATATTCCTTATTAAAACAGACAAAGTACACTAGATTTTAAGCTAGTACCAATGCGAAGGTCTTTACAAAACTGGATTTCCAAAAATGGGCAGTAGTATCTCAGTCACAAAAAGGCCTCAGAGGCTTATGAGTTGAGCTACCTCTTCAATGACTGTAATAACGTGAGAACCCATCTTTATCTATGCACATCTCAAGGAGACTCAATTTATCAAGGATAATTTTCTTCCTAAAACCTTGTTTGCTTGCTGTTCACAGGGAATTTTTCTTTTAATTTTACCTCTGAATTGATGTGCAGACTCGGTTGCTATAATGATGTTAAATATTTGGAGGGACAGTGTTCATTTTCTAGAAGCAGACATGGTGTGTATGCTTTTAGTTCCAAGTGTGACAGATAATGATGAGAGGAGGATGCAGAGGTTAGGGATCTCCAGGAGCAAAGGCATCAGGAATTTAACCTGCTGGAGGGCACTTGTTCAGGGTCCTTGGTAATATGGAGCAAATGCTGACCATGAAACCAATATACATGTAAGAGGCACCTGGGAGTGTTTGAAGGAGATTATTAGTAATAATGGTTTACCATTTATCTACAAGAAGGGTGAGAAAGTGTCCAGGTTACGTAAAATAACAGTAATGAAATGGGGGAAGAACACCTCTCTACAAGCTCCCCCTCATCTTTAATCATTCTCTCTTTCATTTCTTCCCACCATCAACAGCCTTGCAGGCAAAATTCGTTAATGCTGTAGTGTGCAATTATGCTTTTTATTGTTTTCTGTATGCCTCCTAAGATGATAATCATCCTTGATATCATGGTGATATTTCAGCAATACTTTATAGCCTCTTCCTACTCTGCTATTATTAAGCATTTCAACCTCATTAATAATTGATGTCCACGTTTAAGCTGCTGGTTAGAAAATACCTCTAAGATTTTTCTTTATTAGATTTTGAGTAAATGTTGCCCAAATCTCCTCTGCATTTTGTTAAAAATAAATGTTATGTATCTTTCCATAAAGCTTACAGAGTTAAGTGCCTAATAAAATACTACATGACTAAAATGACAATTAATATTTAAGCTTTATGCTGAAGTATGAGGATTCGCCTGCAAAGGTATGAATCACTGATTTTTCATTTCTTTAATCCTGTATTAATTGGTACTTGAGGCAATAAACCATAACATATAACTCTGGCTTCAGATAAGCTTTAATGAGAGCCTGACCTTTGCTTGGATACTTCTGTGACAGTGAAAGGGTTCAAGATAACCCTTTGAAGCTCAAATTTATGAGATAAATGTTCTTAGCATTTCCTTATCTTAGCTTTAGCTGATTATTGGGGATATTCTGGGGGATTTATAATTGAGATTTGAAAGAAAATTATATTCTATTATGTCCAGCTCAGTGGAAGTTTAAATAGCAGTAGTGTAACTTCTTGAGTTCATTATTCTGCACCTGGAAAGGAAGTGAGTTTCAGAGATCAGCAAAAATGTCCTAAAATATAGTATGAAGTGATTAAAGGACCACAGATACTTTCATTGTATCATCATAAAATCTTGTTTAGAGGGGACCAGCTCTCATTCATATTTTTATGTGCTATGGTATGGTGAAATCAGTATTTAAATTGTATTTTATCATGTCATCAAATTTAATAGTCATAGAGATATTTTATAGTTCAAGCATTTTAAAGGAGGTGCAACTAAAAAAGTGAACTATAGAAAGTTTGAAGTGTTTTGATATACAGTTTTAAAGAAATGCTTTCAATTTGAGAGGGTCCAGGTAGTCTTTTTTTTTTTCTCTAATATTCTAAACTGAAATAGAACTGTGGCATCATATTAAGAAAGGTTGAATTCAACTTGACAGAGAAGAGGTAGGGGATTTTGAACAAGCATGGACCCAAACTGAGATAAGACATGGAACATGTATATAATTAGGATAGATTAGTACCAAGTATGTCTCAGACCTTCTCACAAATCACTATATAAAGCAGAGCTACTAGAAATCACATTAAAAATTCAAATAGCATTTCAAAGAAGATGAAAAGAGGAAATGATGTTCAACTTCTCATTAATCAGGAGAATGAAAATAAAAATATCAATGAGATACTATTTCATGTCATCTATATTGGTTTAAAAAAAAAGTCTTATAGTATCAAGTGTCTCCAGGATGCGGAACAGTATGAACTGTTTCATGGTAGTGGTGAATTTGGATTTGATTCAATCATATTTTGAAAATAATTGTTGTCATCTTATAAGATTGAAGAAGTGTGTATTTTAAAACTGAGCATTTTTACTACCAGGTATATAACCTGGTGCTATATTTTTAAACTGTGGGTCTCGATTTCAGTGATCTTACAAGCATTTTTAAATTAAATAGAACAAAAATAGACTATAAAGTAATGTATAGAATTATATATATATATAATATAATATGGAAATATAATAGAAATATTAGAATGCCTTTTAAGTAGTAAGCTTATTTGTAGAAACTTGCTTCAGTTTTATTTGTATGCGTGCCCATATATACAATCTGTGTTAAAATGTAAACTGTACCGTATTGTGGTCTAAAAGGTTTGAAGGTTGCTACACTGCCTAGGGAAACGGTTCCATATGTGAATGAAAAACACAGGAAGAAATGTTCATGATACATTGCTATTAATAGCAAAACAAACAACCTGTAAACCACTAAAATACCCATTGATAGGAAGAATTGCCAAATAAATTGTTGTATTCTAACACAATGAAATACTATTCATCAGTGAAAGAATGAACAACAGCTTCACACATCAACCAGGATGAATCTTAGAAACCTAATGGTTAGTTGAAAACATCGTACACATAGTATGATATCATTAACATTATAAAACTTAAAAACCATCAAACCAGTGTTTCACTATAAGTCTTTGTATACTATTGCATTGTCACATATGTGATTTTCTTTAATAAAAATAAAGAAGTGTTTTGGTAGCTTAATATTCTTCTTCAGGACTAGAATTTTGTCACAAATTATATTAGTTTTTCATGACGTAGGGTGATTTGAGCCAATTATCTTTTCTAGTTCCTGGATCTCGAAGAAGAAAGATCAAGGAATCTATTTCTTACAAAGGTAGTTAGCGTATTGCCACCCAAGAGATTAGTAAAACATCACCACAGTAGGAGAAGATCTGCTTATTGATGAAGACACCACTTCACCTTAATTATGACATCAGTAACTTTTATCTAATAATGGAAGTAGAAGGAATTATAAGAACCTTCTTTAATCAGAAACAAAATGCCTTTTAGGAAACTGTGAGGAAAGTAAAAGTCTAGAGCGTTTCAAAAGCTTAGCTGAGAGAAAGAAAAGATTTCCGAAGTACAGGAAAAAACAGCAAAGTATCATGAGTCAAAGATTAATAGTTGATTTAATTGAGACTGGATTATCAGCCCTGGCTCTTTGTGTTTCTTTAAATATTGCTCCAAGTTTTATTTTGACTTAATTTTGTGAAGCCAAAGAATTGCTAATGATTTAGACAGCTCAGTCATATGTTTATAGGAAAGTAATAAATAGCTAAATGAAACATTTATCCCAAGCTAGAGACAGTCCTAAAGAGTATTTCCATTCACTTGTTCACCTCTTTGAAAATTTGGGTGCATTTTGTCTGTTCCATTGGACTGGCCTTGAATTTTCCCAACTACTAAAAATTCAGCAGTTTTTATGGTGGGTATTAACTAACAGTGTCCAATTAGAAGGATAAGCTTTAAAACCAGTGGTTTCCAAGATTTTTGATGGGTCATGAACCCATCAGTTGAACATTTTTGAACTGGCATCCTTAATATATTTATATTTGTTAATAAATTAAATATATACAATATGTCATCTTTTATATTAAATACATCAGTCTTGTTTTAATTTTAGATTTTTTTAAATATTAAGTTTTAATATCCTTTTTATTTCCCGCAAGATGTTGCTTTCTTTCATCCCTGGAAAGTGTGGCCTCCACTTTAGGTTCTAATCTAAAATTATGTCCTAATCCCACAGAGCCAGTATGTGTTTCTTTGCCAACAGCTGTGTTTTTGCTACAATTAGCATGGTTTCTCAAGAGGTCGATCAATAACCAAGTGGAATCCTACATGCCACCATACCTTCAAAAATAAGGTACCAGGGAGAAGACTCCAATCCTGGTCAGCTCTAATGTGGTATAAAACCCCGCAAGATCATTCTGAAATCTACCTGTTCCTTTATAGAGCTTGTCACCCTTGCCTGCTCTCAAAGAGGTGTCTTATGGTTGCTAAATAACCACAGGGGAATGAGAATGAGGAACCCAGGCTGCAGAAATAGCAAATGGCAACATTTTTTGTTTTGTTTTGGATCTCTATAGTTCTCTATTGCATCTCTGTAGTTCCCATATTGAAAGCAGAACTCAAGGCAGTGATAACAGAGAGCTAGAATTAAAAATAAATAAAAGGGAAGGATGAATTAAGCATATTAGTGAGACTTCTATGAGACTGGTAGCAACTATACACTTATTGCTGTTTTATTATGAAAATATTCTATTTCCTACGAGTTGAGCAACTATACACTTATTGCTGTTTTTTATGAAAATATTCTATTTTTGTTTAGATGAAGAATTGCTCCGAGGTTGGATACTTAAAACAACAACCAAACCAAACCAAATAAAACTTACAGCAGTTCATGTAATAGATTATAATTTTAAACAATGTAATAGTGGGCAATCATTAGTGAAGCCTATTAACACCAGAGTTCTCTTTGACTAAAGAAAACAATTGAAAAATAACACCAGAAAAATGGGTGAGGAAAAAGGCAAAAAGATATGTGGCAAGTAATATATAGAGATATTCTAATAAGAATTGAGAATTTAAAAAAATGAAACAATATGGACTTGTTAGTTCTTGTGAAAGTAGTGAGAGAAGTTATTTTTATTAATAAGGCAAGGAACAGAAGACTAAGAGGTCTGGTTCTGAGAATCCCCTTGGATATTATTGCCAAAATGAGCTTTGCCCTCTGCTCATGCCTATGGCACCCGCCCCTTCTACTGAGCAATAACACCCACCATCAATCAAGCAAACTAACCACAACACACATTCTGATGTAGAACAAGCCATTCCTCTCCAACTCCAGTCTCCAGACTTAGCTGGGTTTATGGGTGTGATCCAGAACTTCTTTCTATGCCTTGGTTGAACAAAGAGGCATCAACTTGGAATTGTAATTTTTTGCAATTATTATTATTTTTTATTGAGATTTAGTTGACGTACAATATTGTATAAATTTCAGGTGTACAACATAGTAATGCACGATTTTTTTTTTTTTTTTTTTTTTTGCGGTACGCGGGCCTCTTACTGTTGTGGCCTCTCCCGTTGCGGAGCACAGGCTCCGGACGCACAGGCTCAGAAACCATGGCTCATGGGCCCAGCCGCTCCGCGGCATGTGGGATCTTCCCAGATCGGGGCACGAACCCGTGTCCCCTGCATCGGCAAGTGGACTCTCAGCCACTTCACCACCAGTGAAGCCCAGTAATGCACAATTTTTAAAGGTTATATTCCATTTATAGTTATTATAAAATATTGGCTATATTCCCTGTGTTTTACATTATATCCTTGTAGCTTATTTATTTTATACATATTTGTACCTCTTACTCCCCTCCCCCTCCCCCTACTGGTAACCACTAGTTTGTTTTCTATATCTGTGAGTCTTGTTTCTTTTTTGTTATATTTCATTAGTTGGTTTTACTTTTTTAGGTTCCACATATAAGTGATATCATACAGTATTTGTCTTTCTCTAACTTATTTCACTTAGCATAATACCCTCCAAGTCCATTCCATTCATGTTTTGCAAATGGCAAAATTTCATTCTTTTTTATGGCTGAATAGTATTCTATTTTATACATACACACACACACACACACACACACACACATATACATACCACCTTTTCCTCCATTCATCTGTTGATGGACACTTAGTTGCTTCCGTATCTTGGCAATTGTAAATAATGCTGTTAGGAACGTCAGGGTTTGTGTATCTTCTCAATTTAGTGTTATCATTTTTCTCAGATATATACCCAGGAGTGGAATTCCTGCGTTATATGATAATTCTTAGTTTTTTGAGAAACCTCCATACTGTTTTCCACAGTGGCTGCACCAATTTACATTCCCAGCAACAGTTCATGAGTGTTCCTTTTTTAGCCATTCTGACAGGTGTGAGGTGATATATCTCATTGTGGTTTTAATTTGCATTTCTTTGATGATTAATGATGTTGAGCATCTGCTCATGTGCCAGTTGACCATCTGCATGTCTTCCTTGGAAAAATGTCTATTCAGGTCTTCTGCCATTTTTAATTTTTTTTTTTTTTTGATGTTGAGTTGTATGAACTGTTTATATGTTTTGGATATTAACCCCTTATCAGTCATATCATTTGCAAATATTTTCTCCTATTCATCAAGTTGTCTTTTTGTTTGTTGATAGTTTCCTTTGCTGTGCAAAAGCTTTTAAGTTTAATTAGGTCCCATTTGTTTATCTTTGCTTTATTTCCTTTGCTTAAGAGAGAGATACAAAAAAATACTGCTACAATTTATGTCAGAGAGTGTTCTTCTAGGATAACTCTCTATGTTTTCTTCTAGGAGTTTTATGGTTAGGTTTATGACTACTAGTCTTACATTTAATTCTTTAATCAATTTTTAGTTTATTTTTGTATATGTTGTTAGAGAATGTTCTAATTCCATTTTTTTTACATGTAGCTGTTCAGTTTTCCCAGCACCACTTATTGAAGAGACTGTCTTCCCCCATTTTATACATTTGCATCCTTTGTTGTAGATTAATTGACCATAAGTGCATGTGTTTTTTTCTGTGCTCTGTATTCTGTTCCATTGATCTATGTGTCTGATTTTATACCAGTACCATATTGCTTTGATGACTGTAGCTTTGTAGTATAGTCTGAAGTTAGGCAGCATGATTTCTCCACTTCTGTTCTTCTTTCTCAAGATTGTTTTGGCTATTCAGAGTATTTTGTGTTTCCATACAAATTTTAAAATTATTTGTTCTAGTTCTGTGAAAAATCTGCTTGGTATTTTGATAGAGATTGTATTGACTCTGTAGCTTGCATTGGATAGTATAGTCCTTTGGACAATATTAATTCTTCCAATCCAAGAACATAGTATATCTTTCCATCTGTTTGTGTCATCTTTGATTTCTTTCATCAGCATCTTATAGTTTTCTAAGTACAGGTCTTTTACCTTCTTCGGTAGGTTTATTCCTAGATATTTTATCCTTTTTGATGTGATTGTAAATGGAATTGTTTCCTTAGTTTCTCTGATAGTTTGTTGTTCATGTATAGAATGCAACAAATTTCTGTATATTAATTTTGTGTCCTGCAACTTCACCAAATTCATTGTTGAGCTCTAGTAGTTTTTTGGAATTATATTTTTATGTCTTTCTAAGGGGTGAAGCTGGTATAAAGATTTCTTTACCTTCTAACTATATAAATTATGTATAATGTAATTCATCTTTCAATGGAGAAATAGCTACTGTCAATTTTAGGTCTAAATAAACTTTAATTTTCTCTTGTATACATATATCACATTTCTACCTTAGGAATTGCTGATATAGCCAAAAAACAATGGTGGTAATTTGCAAATCAAATATATTTGTATATATTAGAATATTTAGCAAACTGTTACCTGCCACACAAATATTAGCTATTGTTTATTTTTTTTTATATACTTTAAATAGTTGTTTTATCCTGTTCTAGAGAGGACTTAAGGTGATATAGATGATAAGTAGATAGATAGATAGACAGACAGACACATTGTCTAACATGACAGCCACTAGCCATATGTGGCTTTTGAATATTTGAAATGTGACTGGTCTGAATTGAGATGTGCTGTAAGTGAAAAATAAGTATCAGATTTCAAAGACTTAGTATAAAAATGAATATAAATATCTCATTAACAGTTTTTATATTGATTACATGTTGAAATGTTAAATTTTGGATACACTGGGTTAAATAAAAATTATTATTAAAAATTAATTTCACCTCTTCCCTTTTAGTTTCTTTAATGCGGCTACTAGGAAATGGAAAATTACATACGTAGTTCATATACTTCTACTGGTCAATGTGATATATAACATGCAGTGAGATAAAATGAATCAAACTTAACACTTCCTATGTAACATCATGAAACATTTCTCTGGCAACAGTAGCTCAGAGGACCTAATTCTTAAGTACTAAATATTCAATGCAAAGCGAAATGAGACTAAAAGCAGGACTGAGTAGCAATGGTCCCAATTGTTGAAGATTGTTCTGCTACCCAGCCAGAGGGAATAAGAATCCATTTGTCTGGGGTGTAGCAAGATTAGGTGGTGGTGCTGAATATAATTGATTAATGTTTCTCTAATCCATTTATTCTGGCAATAGTAGATCATTTAAATGGCAAAATAGATTGGAGTCTCTGTATGATTTGCTTTAGTTAATAGCGGGGGGAAAAATGTTGCCATCCCACAGTTTTTGGAGCAAACCATAGAAATGGGAATTAATGAGACTCATTTCCACTCTGAACTGCCCTGGGTCCAACACTAGTCAGAGGCCAATGAAAGTATATAATTACTTGAGTTAAAGAGTAATAGCCATGGGATCTAGCTGGGTTTCATTTCGATTTAAAAGGGAAGACTTCACACATATTTAATTTGGTGAAGGTGAATTTTGGTAGGGGTGGAGCTGGAAGAGCCAATGCTTTCTGTGAAAAGGTACTTACCTGATACAAATGGAAACACAAATTCAGGCGTTTCTTTGAGGAATGTTAGGATTTCTAGTTCCACATCATTCCACTGCTTCACACTGAAATTTCAGCAGCTAAAACAAGCACTGTCATTTACTTTTTGCTTATGATTATCATGAGGACAGAAGTATCAGATGAATATCAAGGATTACAAATCATATTGAAAGAGTTAGGAAGATGCAACAAAAGTTTCTTTTTATTTCATAAAGCATAATAAGCATTTTTCCATTTTTACCTGCTCAGTACAGCAGTATAATAAAGTTCATTGAAGTGTTTCATATAATTCGTGAGCTGAACTAAAGGGTGTTGAGGGATGACCCTCATCTATAGATTCCCTAGCCTTTTTAAATTGAGATTTTATTTATCAAAACCTTCATATGTATATATATATATATATATATATATATATATAAATTGAGTAGACTACTTTGTTAAATAAATTATAAAATTATGAGGTTACATTGCCTCAGTTATCCCTTTTTTTCTGTTAAATTTTTAAAGATTGTGGAGAACTCTGTGGATATTGTCAAAGTTTCCTAGCTCACAAGGTTTTTGTAATATTGTGAAGACTAAATTAGATAATAAATGTAAATCCTTAGTTCAGTGTCTGTCATATACTATAAATGTTTATGTGGATATATATGTTATTCATGGAAATAAACATACATATGCATGTGATAGTATATAAAGTGATTTTACTCTGGTATCAAGATATGGTTTTCATATTAAAGGTTTATATATTATTTGACTTGTTTACGGTGAGCATTCTTTTAAATCGTAAAAGTGACTAAGGTTATATATAAAAATGAAAATGATTAGCTGAGAGTAGTGTTTCTGACAGTTATAAATATTTTCTGAAAATTTACTGGTTATTATTAATTATTTCCTACCAAACAATGTACGTTGAAATGTACATTGCAAATGTACATTGTATGAAAAAGTGAGATTCAAATCAAGAGAATATAAATTTTATTCAATTTATTTCAACTGCTTTAGTCATATTTACTTATAAAACATATCCTGTTTCATAGTATGATGCATATCGAGTTTAGCATTATGGAATTGAAATGACTGTTTTCTTCCTTTTTAATAAAATTGATATATGAATCCAAATTGTGCCGGCTTCTTACACAAAGCCCACAAGTGAAACTCTCAGCTATGACTTTTGGCACATAATAAGTGTCCAGATATTTGTTGAAAAAACAGAATATTCCCTTGTAAGGTTTTAGAGTTTTCTTCACATTTTCCTATATGAATCTATTAAGTTATAATGCTTTTATTCTACATTGCTACTTAGACTTCAGATTTAGGGTTTTTCTTTTTTTTAAGCTTGGAGCAAACATTTTACGAAATTAACTCAATTTGGGATAAGTTAACTAAAGCAATATTTTTAGTGGGTAAGGCTCTGCCTTTATTCTCACTGCTTTCCTTCTGCAGATGATATATTATTAAAAATAACATGTCGCGTTTCTTATAATGAATCCCCTAAAGAAAAATATGGACAGAAGAAAAAGACAGAAACAATATGTGTCAGTCATGAAGAAGAAGTGAAATCTAGCTTACAGAGCAAAAATTAAATGACTAAAAATATCTAATCAACAGTGACATTTTTGAGTACCAGCTGTGCAACGTAGCAGGATTCATCTTAGTTTGCAAGAGAGCTTATCCAGCTCATCAGAGCCTAGTGAGTAAACTACAGGACCAGGAGTCAGGAAATCTGTTTGCAGTCCCAGTTTTGGCACTCAATGCAGAAATACATCCAAGAATATTCATCTGTTCAAAGGGGATGTTGATAATTGTTAGTACATCATTTATGAAGAAATATAAACTAAAATGTTTATAGACATATTAGTTCTGAAAACTGAATGCTTTCAGTGTGTCATGGGTATTTATTTCAATAGCCATTTTTGTGACCCTGTATACATTACCTAATTTCTCTGTGACTCAGTGACCTCACTAATAATAGGGGGATTATAATAGTATTTTATCTCTTGTGGTTGTGTGCAGATTCAATGAAGAAATGCATGTAAGGAACGTAACACAATTGTCTCAACACATTTTAGCTGTTAATATTATTATCTATAAATTATGATAAATGGTCCTAGATCTTTCATTACTAAGTTGAAATTAAAATTATTTTCTCATGTGAGACCACTTTCTAAGTGATGCAAACTAAAGTGATGTCCTTTTATATTTTTACTAACTGAAAGACTTTTTTGGATAGAATCTTAGAAATACTTGCCACATACTAAATTCAAGTACATGATGATCCAGAATATACTGTTTTCCATGAGAAAGAGAGGAACTGCCTCTCCCTTTTCTGGAATTTGTATAAAAATAAAACCACATCTAATTATTGAATCCAATGCAAACACTAGCAGTTTTGTTGTACTTAAAGAATGTATGTGGCTTCCCTGGTGGCGCAGTGGTTGAGAGTCCGCCTGCCAATGCAGGGGACACGGGTTCGTGCCCCAGTCCGGGAGGATCCGACATGCCGCGGAGCGGCTGGGTCCGTGAGCTATGGCCGCTGAGCCTGCGCGTCTGGAGCCTGTGCTCCGCAACGGGAGAGGCCACAACAGTGAGAGGCCCGTGTACGGCAAAAAAAAAAAAAAAAAAGAATGTATGGCATAAAGATGTTCATATGGGTGGTGGATTTAGTGATGATGGCTTAAATAGAGGCAATCATACGATTTAAATAATTTTTCATTCTGCTATTGCATTTAGATTAAATGTAGGAATTTCTCCTATTTATTACTTGAAAATAAAGACTAAATTTTTATTTATTTTAAAATATGTATTTATTATATGACGATGTCATAACTTGTCATTTCCCTGTTAGAATATGTGGTAATTTAATAAATCAGTTCCCTATTATTGAGTATCTAAGTTGTTTCCAAATTCTGTATTTTAAATACCACTTTGAAAAATAAATTCAAACATTTATCTATTTCAGTATATAGGATCATTCAGGAGGGATTTCCAGAACTGGAATTGTTGAATGAACGGGAGTGTATATTTTAAGATTTTTTTTTTTAACATCTTTATTGGAGTATAATTGCTTTACAATGGTGTGTTAGTTTCTGCTTTATAACAAAGTGAATTAGCTATACATATACATATATCCCCATAACTCTTCCCTCCCACCCTCCCTATCCCACCCCTCTAGGTGGACACAAAGCGCTGAGCTGATCTCCCTGTGCCATGTGGCTGCTTCCCATTAGATATCTATTTTACATTTGCTAGGGTATATATGTCCATTCCACTCTCTCACTTCGTCCCAGCTTACCCTTCCCACTCCCGTGTCCTCAAGTTCATTCTCTACGTCTGCATTTTTATTCCTGTCCTGCCCCTAGGTTCTTCAGAACAATTTTTTTTTATTTTAGATTCCATATATATGTGTTAGCATACTGTATTTCTCTTTCTCTTTCTGACTTACTTCACTCTGTATGAAAGACTCTAGGTCCATCCACCTCACTACAAGTAACTCAATTTCGTTTCTTTTTTATGGCTGAGTAATATTCCATTGTATATATGTGCCACATCTTCTTTATCCATTCATCTGTCGATGGACACTTAGGTTGCTTCCATGTCCTGGCTATTGTAAATAGAGCTGCAATGAGCATTGTGGCACATGACTCTTTTTGAATTATGGTTTTCTCAGGGTGTATGCCCAGTAGTGGGATTGCTGGGTCATATGGTATTTCTAATTTTAGTTTTTTAAGGAACCTCCATAGTGTTCTCCATAGTGGTTGTATCAATTTACATTCCCACCAACAGTGCAGGAGGGTTCCCTTTTCTCCACACCCTCTCCAGCATTTATTGTTTGTAGATTTTTTGATGATGGCCATTCTGACTGGTGTGAGGTGATACCTCATTGTAGTTTTGATTTGCATTTCTCTAATGATTAGTGATGTTGAGCATTCTTTCATGTGTTTGTTGGCAGTCTGTATATCTTCTTTGGAGAAATGTCTATTTAGGTCTTCTGCCCATTTTTGGATTGGGTTGTTTGTTCTTTAGATATTGAGCTGCATGAGCTGCTTGTGAATTTTGGAGATTAATCGTTTGTCAGTTGCCTCATGTGCAAATTTTTTCTCCGATTCTGAGGGTTGTCTTTTCGTCTAGTTTATGGTTTCCTTTGCTGTGCAAAAGCTTTTAAGTTTTATTAGGTCCCATTTGTTTATTTTTGTTTTATTTCCATTTCTCTAGGAGATGGGTCAAAAAGGATCTTGCTGTGATTTATGTCATAGAGTGTTCTGCCTATGTTTTCCTCTAAGAGTTTCATAGTGTCTGGCCTTACATTTAGGTCTTTAATCCATTTTGAGTTTATTTTTTTATATGGTGTTAGGGAGTGTTCTAATTTCATTCTTTTACAGGTAGCTGTCCAGTTTTCCCAGCAACACTTATTGAAGAGGCTCTCTTTTCTCCATTGTACTGAAAACTGACTTTCCAAATAGTAGTAACAGAATGCTCCTTTCACCATACGTCCATCAGCATGGGGTTTTCTGATTTTTCTGACATTATAATAATTTCATAGGTAAAAAATGTTATATGCTTTGTTTCTTAAAGTTTTTATTTATTATATTGAATATCTTTCTGTATGTTTAATAGGTCTATTTTCTCTTTATTAATATTCAGTTCATTTTTTTGCCACATCATCTATTGGGAAGTTCTTTTTCTCTATTCCTTTGGTAAAATTAGCATTTTACAAAAACTAACTCAAAATGGATCATAGACCTAAATGTAAACCCAAAACTGTAAAACTCCTGGACAAGAATTTGGAGAAAACCTAACTGAGTCAATGGCCATGCAATGGAAGCTATGTGGGTTGTTTAAGCACTGATTAAAGGCTAGTGTAGCTACAACAGATAGTATGGGCACACAGTTTAAGACAAAATAGTAGAGAGTGGCAGTAGATGGACCACACAGAGCCATACAGACCAAGTTAAGAATTTTGGTATTTCCCTTAATGTGAGAGTCTTAGAGGAGGCTGATCTCACTCTGGTATGTGGCATGAAGAATTATTTGGAAGAAGAAGAAAACTGAAAGAGACAGGTCAGTCAGAAAGTTATGGAAGAGTTCAGGTGAAAGATAATAGTGACTTGGCCTAAATTGGTGGAAGAAATGAAGAGAATTGGATAAATTTAAAATATATTCAGGAGGTGAAACCAAATGCTTTGATGTTGAATTTTCCAATGAGGTTGAATGAGAGGAAGGTGGCCAGAGTGATGTGGGATCCTTTGTGAAACTGGATGGCATTATGGTAAACTCTACAGGGATAAGGCCTTGCAGGACATTTGGTCCAATGAATATTTTGAATAGGAACAAATGTCCGCTAATTGAGATAAGGAACCATATTCAAGCAGCTATTGGGAAATAGATGAATTCAATTTTGGACTCATTGGTTTAACAAGCTTTTATGATGTGCTTGTGGAGTCATTGAGCAGACTGGAATATAGTGTTGGCACATACAAGAGGTCTCACTGAAGAATGCATTAGCAATTCATAGGATTTTAGAAATATATTAAAGCATGACTTAAAGGATATTTTCTATGAACTGAATACTGAGTCTGGAAATGGCCTAGTACATGTACATGTGGAACTCCAATGTTTAAAACCAAAGAAAATATGATAAGATGTGGAGAAAAATGAGGAGAACATTATATCATTGGAGCTAAGGAAAGAGAATGTATTTCAAAAAACAGGTGTTGCGTCTTTTCAATGAATGTTATAATCACTTTGTCAGGATTTTGTCCAGAATTTGATTACTTTGATATATAATGCCAAGAAGGTGACACCTTCTGTTTGATGTAATGTGAAGACATTGCAGGGAAGTTTGACAAGTCTGTGTGCTTTTATGTTCATTATATACTTCCTCATGGCTTCCTTTGGATTATTATAGTTATTTAAATTATTTAGCTAGGTGCTTAGTTTATTATTCATTTTCCCTTAACTCTAGCATGCAAAATATAAAACAACTTGGCCATGTTTGACGTTTATTGATTATTTAAGATTCTTGTTCCCGTATATCAAAATCATCTTGCATTAAAAAATTTTTTTGCAAGTTAGTATTTACTTAAATACTAAAAAATACTTAAATAGTATTTACTTAAAATACTGTTTTTATGTTTGTGAGAGTGACCACAAAGTCCCTATGCCTCTGATTGTGTTTTCTGTTAATTATTTGGGATTGCTTTTTTTAAAAAAAAATTATTTTATTTTATTTTATTATTTTTAAATTTTTTTAAAAAAACACTGAATTGTATACTTTAAGGTGGTGAGTGGTTAGTTTTTATTTATTTATTTACTTACTTACTTATTTATGGCTGTGTTGGGTCCTCGTCCCTGCGCGAGGGCTCTCTCCAGTTGCGGCAAGCGGGGGGCCAGTCTTCATCGCGATGCACAGGGCTCTCACTATCGCAGCCTCTCTTGTTGCGGAGCAGAGGCTCCAGACGTGCAGGCCCAGCAACTGTGATTCACGGGCCCAGTTGCTCCGCGGCACGCGGGATCCTCCCAGACCAGGGCTTGAACCCACGCCCCCCGCACCAGCAGGTAGACTGTCAACCACTGTGCCACCAGGGAAGCCCTTTTATTTTATTTTTAATACAGCAGGTTCTTATTAGTTATCCATCTTACACATATTAGTGTATATATGTCAATCCCAATCTCCCAATTCATCCCCCCGCCCACTTTCTTCCCCTTGGTGGGATTGCTTTTAAAGACATCTACGTGCTAATTTGGAAAAGATACCCAGATAAACTTAAAAAATTAAAATTTTTGCAGAGAATGGAGGAATGTACAAAGCATATCTAAAAACATGCATATGGACTTTGCCACTGCTCTGTGATTTTTTGGTGGGTTTTGTTTAAAACTGTGTTGTAAATGAAGAATACAGTCTGATAAATTTCTACTTTTAGAATTTATTAATTTTTTTCTTTAAAAGTGGCCTGTGGACCCAAGCAAGAAAGTATATTCTGTGTAGCATGAAAGTATTAATAAGCTGAATTTGAGTGGAAACTAAAGGTGAGCTTTCCTCCAGAAACTTAACAGGCAATTACAGCTACCTAAGAAGAATTTTTATCTTTTTGTATAAAGCATTGTTTAATATTAACTAGAAAATATGCTTTAGAAACAAAAAGAAGCAGGAAAAGAACCTTATATAGAAGAAAAGGATAAAAAATATTTATATAGTTTTGGCATAAAGGTTGAAATGTCTGATGTCTTCTTTGCTTGATCACAAATAGTACACACATGAGATCAAAGATGTGTTATGTACAGAAGCTTTTCACTCTCTAGTGGCTGTGTGCAATTTAGCAGATTTTTGAATTTCATCTCGTTTTATCTGGAGTGTCTTATCCAGATCTGCATAACAGACAGAGCAAAGCTTGCTATAGCTCACCCCAATCCAGCTTGACCTTGACCAAACTTTAGTTAGGCTCTTCTGAGGCCTCTTTTTGAATAGGCCTTGACCTTGACTTTCTGTGTCATCCTGTCTTTGTCAGACATGTATGGCCCCATTTTAGCAAGAATCTGGCTAGGTCAGTTTATAGAGAATTCCCCCACCACTGATGTCTGATCACTCTAATATTTGATTAAATGCCTCATGCCCCACCTGTGATATAGAAGTCCTGGCCTCTCTTTAGCCAGAATTCTGACAGTTCACTTAGCAAGAATCCCCCACCTTTGATGTTATTCTTAGTAATTTTACTCTGCTCCTTGGCTATAAATTTCCACATATCTTTGTATTCAAAGTTGAGCCTGATCTCTCTCCTCTATTACGATAGTCTTGAGTAATGTTGTCATTACTGTCTTAACAAGTGTCAAAGTAATTTTTTCTTTCTACAGTGCCTGATCACTAAGATGACAGTAAAATAATCTAAAAATAAACATCCTAAATTAGGTCCATGAAGATAAAAATAAGCAAACTAAATAATTTTCCAAAGCTTCATTCAGGTACCTTAGAGTCACTTCCTATCCAGCAGTACACAGTCCTCTATACTGTGAACTGCCATACTTTGTTCCTTTACAGGCTATCGTGCTATGGATGTGTATGACGATACATATATGCGAAGTTCTGAGCAGGTACATGTTTGATGAATAGGAAGCAACTCTTCTAATTACAAGAAAGCAGCTTAATTTTAATAGGAATCTCTGAGTTGTGAATGCGGGAGAATCAGACACTTCTTTTCTCCCTCATTCATTGGAGCGGGAACATCTGTCAAGACTCTCCCCTTCATGTGGTCATAGGTTTTAGCCCATTACCCAGACCTCATTTTATTCTATGATCATGCTTTTTCATGAAGAATTGAAGTTAAGATTTTGTAGCACACACTACATAAAATCTTCATTACTCTATTTCTGTTTGACTTGATCTCATGTCACATTTGGATGCTTGCATCCTGTGCTTCACGCTTGCATAACCACTTGTCATTCTCCAACTCTGTGGAGCCTTTCATCCCTTCATTCTTTCCTGTTTGTCTCTTTCACTTCTTAGAACCTTCCTACATGAACTTATCCATTTCTGTATTTTTTGTTTCCTTAATTTGTCAGTTCTACAGTTCTTTTCCTGAGGCTGAACTTGTTACCTCTTCTATGATTTTTTTCTTATCTCCTCAGAAAGTCTGATCTGCTTCTAAAAAAGACACTTTTCTAGAACTTTGTATGATACATTTGCGTACTGTCAAAACTTGGTTAGTTCATGATTTTGTTTATGTTTGTCATTTCTACAAAGGCAGAGATTCTTATATTTGCGTATTTGTAGAACCTCCCTATGTCTGCCATTAGTATGTGTGTAATAACATTTGATGAACTGATCAGAGCATAAACTATGGTTTATGTGTGCATTTTACATTGAGTTTTTTTGGGAGCAGTCTGCTGTCACCTGTATACACTCTGAGGGCACACTAAGATCTTAGTTGTATCTCCCAGAATTTCCAACCTCTCACAAACAAGACTGAGAAGTAACGACTTGCCTCGTAATTCATTGCATTAAATCCCCATTGTAGGCATTTAGTTCTCTTTCATTATTTTCTCCCCACTTTACTGTCTTCATCCTCTATATTATCTCCCAAAGCCTCTTTAATCTCTTCTATTGGTTTAAGTAATCCTGCTCTGCCTGCAATTATATACATCTCATCATGCAAAGCAAAGACCTCAGAAGATGGACCCTTTTAAGATCAGTTATTCAAACAGGTTGTCTTAAGTAAAATTTCTTGCTCACCTGAAGTTAAATATTAATGGAATAGGCCTTCTGAGGAAAAGGCTAGGGAAATTCTGCCACAAAGAAAAATTATTTTTCATTTTATATGAATTATTATTTTGCATAGAATAGCAGCCCACCACTTAAATGATTCCTGTAGTGAATCATTTTGTACAATTAATTTTTTTCCTAAGGCAAATAGTCATCATTAATTTATCCTTATCAAAACTTAGATTTTTATGTAGATTTATTTAACAGGATAATTTTTATTTAAGAAACGGCTTCCATGAAGCCTAAGAAATAACACCCTAGAGGTAAATATATCATTGAAGCATTTACCTTTCACTGATTTATCAGTTCAATAGCTAATAATGAGTGCCCACCATGCTTCAAGTTTCCCCCCAAATAATGTTTGCTGAATAAATGAATGAATGAATGAGTGCAAGAAATAGTGGATGAAAGTGAGTGTAGAGAAAGACTCAGTTTTTCTTATGTCTTCTTGAGTTGATTTCCATTCTTTCATCAAGTTTATAGGACTCTGTCTTTCGAATAAAGCATCTTTGTATTTCTGAGGACATTATTAAACCCAATTAGGAATTTATTAGCATCACAATTTGGGACATTTTCAAGATATTAATAGGTAGAGTTATTTTAAGTGAGACCTAATTGGCATGTGGGTGCAGACCTTCCCCCACCTTCCTGTTTCTTTGAAGTAGTCTTGAGCCCTGTGTAAGGAAGGGTGCTCTGGAGCTGTGCTTGTTTTTATTAAGTCACTCAGTAAATCCTTGACCTCTTTGTTTCTGAACTTTACCTCCAGTAAAACCCAGACATTTGGCTAAAGCCATAGTGCAGACAATCAGAAAATATGAGCTTGAGGTTACAAAATAACCTTAAAAGTAATGAAAGTATTTGCAACCACTCAGTTTGCATATGGAAATTTTCATCTGCAGCTCAAGGAATGGCTGTGCTCTAATCACTCAGGCAGCAGCTGCTCAAAATCAATGGTGAAAGCAGTGTGCTTTTTTCTCCTTTCTCTATGACTTCCCCCCCAAAAGATTTAAATCCATTTTTTTCTCCGAGTTCTTCATTTCTATGTATGTTTCTCTGCTTACTTAAAAAAAATTGTCATAATCTTTTAATGTAATGTGCTATGACATAATGGATGACTCTGCAACTGAATACCATCTGGAGTATTTTAAATATTCTGTTTATCAACAGGAAAGATGAGCACTCCCATATTCTTTTCCTTTTCTTTCTTCTTTCTTTCTTTCTTTCTTTCTTTCTTTCTTTCTTCCTTTCTTCCTTTCTTCCTTTCTTTCTCTCTTTCTTTCTTCCTTTTGTTTTGTGACTACCTTGTTATATATTGATTTATATATCATTTATGAGAAAATAATATAAATTCATACTAGATTGAGTGAATCAAATGCTAATCATAGAAAAATTCATAATACATAATGATGGAGCAAAAGTCATTTTTAAAATACAAATTATATTTAACATGTATGTGTTAGTGAGGAAGAAAGCTTTCCTCTATCATTCTAGGTTCTTCTGGCTGGTCTAAGAATTAAATTGACTTGAGACAGAGTAACAGGAGAAAATCAAATTTAATTTCATGTGTATGGGAAGCCCACATGCATTTTGCCTTTTTATACCGAGATAAAAAGGCAAAATAAGGTATATATGCCATCCTGAGCTAAGGCATGGAATGGGGCCCTGGGAATTCTGAAGACAGGAGGATCATTCACAGGACAATAGGAAGAAGAGGAGATGTTTAGTAATTAGGTGTTTGCCCAGCAGTATAGATAGGGCCTCTTAGATAAAATTTATCTCCGGCAATAACTCTTCTCTGGGAAAAATCTCCAATTTAAATTCTTCTTGATATTTAAGGGAGGAGCAGTAGTTTCTCTTGGATTTTCAAGGTCTTAATTGCCTTTAGTTCAAAACAATCCTCAGGCAAAAGTGGCACATTTGGGGGAGGCTCACTCTGGATCCTACATGTGCTTGAGAGGAACAGACACTCCCTGCTAATTTTCTAAAACAATGGTTTTCAGCCTTTTTAAAATCA
Organism: Delphinapterus leucas; assembly: GCF_059928025.1. Classification (NCBI taxonomy): domain Eukaryota; kingdom Metazoa; phylum Chordata; class Mammalia; order Artiodactyla; family Monodontidae; genus Delphinapterus; species Delphinapterus leucas. The sequence goes on along the minus strand of NC_143137.1, from coordinate 63,313,897 downwards.
CCTCTCCAGATTTAATATTTCACTGCTTTAGGAAGAAGGAATAGATTTAAATGGACCATTTTTTTAAAGTACAAGTGAGAACAAACAATATTTTCAAGCTGGAGAAATAAGTACAGTTTAGTATACTGGAGATTAGAAAGTGGAATTATAGATGTCCTGCATCATGAACACGTTGTTTTGGTCACTGGAGTTTCACCTTTCTTTTCCTAACAGTTTCTCTTGGTCATCCAGTGGTAGTAACATTTTTATGGTTCTCATGATAGTTTCTTTGCTTGTGGATGAGGAGAGTACTTATAAGGTGACCAAAGCTTGGATCAAATATATTTAAAGCAGGGATTTCAGGTCATCTGTAAACTGTAGGTGTCAGGGCCATGCTCTCTAGTACCTCTGATTATACCTGTTACATAAATGGTACCCAATAAATGTTTTATTTTGGAACAATAATATGTTTTTCTGCTTATATGTATCTATATGTTAATTAGCTCCCAAGTAAAAACAGATACTTTTTTTAGTTAGTTTGTATGGGTGTGTATGGTAAGAACACTTAAGACCTATTAGCAAATTTCAAATATACAATATAGTATTATTAACTCTAATCACCATGCTATACACTAGACCCTGAAAACTTACTCGTTGTGTAACTGAGTTAGTACCCTTTGACCAACATCTCCTCTATTTTTCCTACCCCCCCACACTCTGGCTACCACTACTTCTACTCTCTGATTCTATGAGTCTGCCTTTTTTAGATTTCACATATATTTGAGATCCTACAGGATTTGTCTTTCTGTGTCTGGCTTATTTCACTTAGCATAATGTCCCACAGATTCATCCATGTAGTTGTAAATGGCAGAATTTCTTTCCTTTTTAAGGCTGAATAATATTCCATGTCAAGAAGAGAGACTGAACAGTCTCTAGCAGGACTTCAAAACTTAGTCAAGACAGCACAATTAAACAAAACAAAACACTATGTTACATTTGGTATACTAGTTTGCAAAACAAATATTTTTATAAGTGATATAAGAGACTATAAAGTCAAAACTCAACATGTTTATTGATCTTTAGCTATAGAAAGCCATAAATTAAGGCAGAAACACCACCAAGACCTGATTTTTAATCCTGGTTCTTCTACAGATAGAAGGATCTGTATAACTACTAGTTAAAGGAATTGAACTGTCACTGCAGAACTTAGGGCCTGGAGAGGAACAGGGAAGTACTATTAATTTTAAATAATGAGGACAGAACAGGATGGTAAAGGGAACACAGAGACAGGATACCTTCCCTAGACTTAGAGGGTGATGATGATGGTTGGCTTCCTGAAAAGTAATACAAAGCTGAGACTCTGACAGAGGAGGAAGAACTGGCATATAAGGTCCTTGACCTATAGTAAGCAAGAACTCAGCAAATAAATAAAATTTTAATGGGCATTTTTCTTTTTTTCCTTTCTTTTATTTTTTGGTGGTGTATGGCAAGAAATCCAGTTTTCGTTTTATGAACTTTAATAAACAAACTGTTGCAGTTTGTTTAACTATGACACATTTTTAGACCTCCCTCTCAATAAGACTTGGAGTCTATACTCCTCCCTTTGAATCTGTGTGGGCTTGTGATTTCTTAGAACAATGTAATACCGTGGAAATGATACTTCAGAACTTCTGAGGTTTGGTCAGAAAAGGCCATGTGCTTCTGCTGGGTTCTTTTGGAATACTTGCTCTCTGGAAACTCACTTTAGGATGCCCCCTCTTAAAACTCAGTTACCATGGGGTGAGAAGCCTACACCATATTGAGAATCCATAAAGAAGTGCCCTTATCGACAGAACCGGCTAAATCCAGCCTTCATGCCATTTGAGCTCAAGTACCAGATGATATACATGAAGAAGCCTCTAAGTTGTTCTAGTTTCCAGCCATTTGCATGACCCCCATGCATTTGAATCTTCTTATCTGAAGTATCAGAGCAGAAGTAAGCCATCTCTGCTGTACCCTGTCCAAACACCCGACCCAAGGAATTTTTTAGCATAATAAATTATAATTATTTTATGGCACTAATTTTTTGTCTTTTTTAAATTTTATTTTAAGCATATTGGAGTAGAGTTGATTAACAATGTTGTGTTAGTTTCAGGTGTACAGCAAAGAGATTCAGTTATACGTATACATGTATCTATTCTTTTTCATATTCTTTTCCCATTTAGGTTATTACAGAGTATTGAGCAGAGTCCCCTGTGCTATACAGTAGGTCCTTGTTGGTTATCTGTTTTAAATATAGCAGTGTGTACATGTCAATCCTGAACTCCCAATCTGTCCCTCCCCCCATTATGCCACTAATTTGGGGTTAAGTTTTGTGTGGCAGTTAATACTGGAACATCGTTAATTATCTGTATGTAAAATTATTTTCTTTTTTGTGTGTGTTGAGAAAATTTCAAATCCTAGGTTAACTTCTTGGCTCTACATGCAGAATACAACTAAAGTTCTTTTTTTTCAACAGTCATGTAAAAGTGCATTTTAGCCAAAATGCAAATAAGTGTGTGTTATATCCAGAAAACTAAAAGTAATTCATTATAACTGGATCAAAGAACTTGAGAATAAGAGTCGCTAGAAACAAAGCTGGAAATGTAAGCACCAGATCATGAAAGTTCTTATAGGTCAAATTAAGAAGTTAAGTTTATGCTAAGGGCAATGAGAAACTGCTTACTTAAAGCTGTTTTGTCTCCTGATCATATTTACATTTCAGAAAGATCTGTGTTTTCTCATGGCTTCTGGATTTCAGGGTTTAGTCTGAGGATAAAGTGGCCAGTTAGAAAACTGTTATAGTAATTGAGGTAAAATATGGTAGTGGCATATTTCACTTACATTAGTGGCAGTGTAGATGGAAGAAACTTGACAAATTCAATAGATGATTATAAGGTAGAATCAATAGAAATGTGTGATATATTGAATGCAGGTAGTTGGGACAGACAGAAAAGTCAGAAGTGGCATGACCAACTAGGTGAAAGTGTGCCAAGTGGAGAATAATAGAGGAGGCTAAGATTGGAGGGGAAGGTAGGCAGTAGACAATAAACTGTGAGTTTGACATGTTGAGTTGGGTCAATAGATTGCATTAGAGTCTAGTTAGTGACTTACAGAGTACCCTCTCACATTGGGTTTGGCAAAGTGACTTGGCTTTGGAATAATGGAAGACCTGACAAAAGCAGATGCTTAAAAACATGTTTGTACTTCTTCTCTTGGATTCTTGCTGCCACTACTACAGTAAGTCTGAACTAGCCTGGTGGAAGGATGTAAGAGACAAGTAGAATCAACTTGACCTACTTCACCTGAGGTCATCTGAGACCAGCCAGATCCCATATGACTGGCCAGTAACTGCTGACACATGAGAAAGTCCACTTGTGATTTAAAAAAAAAAAAAAAAAAAGGAGCTCTAAAATATCCAGGGAAAGAACATGCAGTAAGGTAAGAGGAAAATATAGCAAGATAGTGTCCATTAAAACCAAGGAGAAAGAATATTCAAAAAGGAAGATATGGTATAAAACACCATTGAAAAGTCAAATAAGATTGTGGCTGATGAAACTTACATTGGATTTAGCAACACTGAGGTCATCAATGATCCTGAAGAGGGCAATATCATGTAGTGGTAAAATGATGGCACTGGGTCCACCTTGATTGCTGAGAAAACTATCAATACTGGTTTTTTTTCTTTTTTAGAAATTGAAAATACTTGTCTCTATGAGCAGACTGAATTAATTAGAAATTTGTCTCCTGTAATCAATCAGATGCTCTAAGTATGAATTAATTAGAAAAGAGTAAACAGATACCTAAAAAAAAGAAAAAACTTTTTTGATATGCATGACAATATCTAGTGATGGAATGCATGGAAAACCTTGCCAAGTCTACCATATTAAAAAAAATTCTCATGTTTAGAATTTATCCATATTCTCTCAACTCTATCCTGATTACAAGGAGCTTTTGTTGTTTTGAAGAATAATGCATGCACCATAGTTTAATAACACTATGACAAATTTGAATTAAGTAGCTTCCCTTTTGTTATAGAGGGCAATAGCAACATTGCATATTCACCAATTATTCCCTCCAATCTTCTTATGTTTTCTTTTAATTTGTTCTGACTTTGAGAGGACAGTGAGAGAGTTTTCCGTCAAAGGAGGCAAAGAGTCATTAGACTGTACAGTCACACGGTCATTAGAATAGGTGATTCCAAAGGTTTATTCTATGTTCCACAGGTTATAGTCTTTTTATGTAGTAGGAGATGAGCTACATCCAGTGAGAGAAAACGTTTCTCCTAAACTGTTGGTGGGAATGTAAATTGGTTTAGCCACTATGGAGAACAGTATGAGGGTCCTTAAAAAACTAAAAATAGAATTACTGTATGATCCAGCAATCCCACTCCTGGGCATATATCCAGAGAAAACTCTAAATTGGAAAGAAACGTGCACCCCAATGTTCATGGCAGCAATATTTACAATAGCCAGACATGGAAGCAACTGAAATGTCCATCAACAGATGAATGGATAAAGAAGATATGATATATATATACAGTGGAATATTACTTAGCCATAAAAAAGAATGAAATAATGCCATTTGCAGCAACATGGATGGCCCTAGAAATTATTATACTAAGTGAAGTAAGTCAGAGAAAGACAAATATCATATGACTTATATACAGAATCTAAAATATGATACAAATGAACTTATTTACCAAACAGAAATAGACTCACAGACATTGAAAACAAAGTTATGGTTACCAAAGGGGAAAGTGGGGGAGGAACAAATTAGGAGTGTGGGATTAGCAGATACAAACTACTATACATAAAAATAGATAAACAACAAGGTCTTACTGTATAGTGCAGAGAACTATATTCACTATCTTATAATAACCTATAGTGGAAAAAAATATGAAAAAGCTGTATTCATATAACTGAATCTCTTTGCTGTGCACCAGAAACTAATACAGCATTGTAATTCAAGTATACTTCAAGAAAATTAATTAATTAATTAAAATAAAATATGAGTCTGACTGAATTCCTATATTCAGTGAACTTGAGTTTCTCTATAGCAATTAAATTTGTGGAATTCTCATGAAATTTTTTTGTTTAAAGTTTGGGCTGACTATGAAAGTCAGACACAATATAGAATTTTAAAAATAAACTTACTATGAGCTGGGATGAAGTGAGAGAGTGGCATGGATTTATATATACTACCAAATGTAAAATAGATAGCTAGTGGGAAGCAGCTGCATAGCACAGGGAGATCAGCTTGGTGCTTTGTGACCACATAAAGGGCTGGGATAGTGAGGGTGGGAGGGAGACACAAGAGGGAGGACATATGGAGATATATGTATATGTATAGCTGATTCACTTTGTTATAAAGCAGAAAGAGACACACCATTGTAAAGCAATTATACTCCAATAAAGATGTTAAAATAAATAAATAAATAAAGTAGGGATGTTATTGCAAAAAAAATGTAAACACTCAAATAAAATAAAAATGTAAATCACCCAAATAATTAACAATAATTATTAGTATATTATGTTCAATTTCTTGAATATATTTTAATATAAACACACAAACAGTTTTGAATCTTGAGCTCTTTAAATTTACTATTATATCATGAATTTTCTAGGACATTTCCATTTCTTTAAAAACTTTAACATTCTGTATGATGTCAATTAAATGACTATGTCATAATTGCTTGTTCACTTGCTTGTTATTCAGTAAAGTATTTTTCTCAATTTTTGAGACTATATATCCACAGACAAAAAAGTGTTTTGCTCTGTAAAAGACACTGTCAAGAAAATGAAAAGACAAGTTACAGAATGGAAGAAAATCCCTGAAAATCATATATCACCTATCTGATGACTTGTATCCAGAATATAAGAACCTGCAAAATTCAACAGCAAGAAAGCAAAGAAGACCTCTTAAAAATGAACAAAAACTCTGAATAGACATTTTACCAAAGAGGACATACAGATGGAAAATAAGCACATTATAAGATGCTCAATATCATTAGGCTTTGGGGAAAAGCAAATTAAAATCACAGTCAAATGACAATACTATTAAAAATTGCTATAATAAAAAATAGTGAAAACACAAGTGCTGGCAAGGGTGCACAGAAGCTGGATCACTCGTACATTGCTGATGGGAATATAAAATTGGGCAGTCATTATGAAAAACAGTTGTCAGTTTCTCATAAAGTTAATAATACACTTACCATAGGACCTAGCAATCTTGCTCTTGGCTATTTATCTTAGAATTTCTGTTCTTGAAAAAGCATCAGAACCTAGGGAACACATCTTGATGTCTGGAGCCATTTTTGGCTGCTCCAGTGCAGAAGGAGGAGGTCACTATGGCCATCTAGTGGGTAAAGACAAGGAAGTTCCTAAATATCTCACAATGCACAGGACAACCCCAGCAAAGAATTATGTGGCCAAAATGTCAATAGCACCAAGCTTGAGAAATCCTGCCTTTGAGAATTGACAACTTATATCCACAGGAAAACCTGTAAAAAAAAAAAAGGTTTATATCAGCTTTTTTAAATAATCATCCCAAATTCCAGAGTGTCTTCAGTGGACTAATGGATAAAAAAACTATAGCAAATCCATGTAAAGAAATACTACTAAATCCATACAAACGAATATTATTCAGCAATAAAAATGAACAAACTATTGAAGCACACGGCATGGACGAATCGCAAAACCATTACGTTGAGTGAAATACTCAGTCTCTCTCAAAGGTTACATAGATTATGATTCCATTTATAAAACATTCACTGAAAGGCAGAACTATAACGATGAACAGAGCAATTGTTTCAGAGAGGTCAGGGTTGGGGAAGAGTGTGATTACAAAGGGACAGCACAAAATGCTTTGGGAGTGGGGTGATGGAACTTTTTTCTATCCTGATTGTAGTGGTAGTAACACAGATCTATAACATGTAATTCATAGTCTATAAATAAAAAAATAAATTTAAAAAGTAATTTTTTTAAAAAAATGTGAAATGTTTCCTCCTCTTATATATTCTGGTTGACTCTATATAGAATTTCTTAAATTTTGGTAGAGTTTACTAAGGAAGCCATCTGAGTCAGAAATTTTCTTTCTGGGAAGGTTATAACCTTTAATTCAGTGATTTCTATAGATTTAGGAATATTAGGGTATAATATTTTTTTTCAGTTTTAATCTATTGTGTCTTGCAAGGAATTTTGCATTCTTTTAAGCTATATTTATGGGCACAGATTTCTTACTTCACTTAATAGCCTTTCAAAATCTGTGGAATCCTTAGTGATATCTTCTTTTCACTTTTGATATTTGTAATTTTGTCTTGGTAATTCTGACTAGTGTTTTATCCATTTTAGAGATACTTTCAAAGAACGAGTATTTGCTTTTAATTATTTTTTCTATTGTTAGTGTTGCTAATATCACTGATTTCTACTATTAGATTTATTTTCTCTTCTGTTCTTTGGGTTTATTTTCCCATCTTTTTCTAGTTGATTAATCAGGAAGTTGAATTATTCATTTAGGATCTGTCTTCTTTTTAACATATGCACTTATGTAATAAATTTCTTTCCAAATTTCCTTAGTTGCATTCCACAAATCTTGATGTTGTCTTTTCATTCTCATTCAATTCAAACTATATTCCAGTTTCATTGGGATTTCTTATTTGATGAATGACTTACTTCAAAATATATTAAAAGTACTTGGGAATTTTCCTGAATGGGGATTATTATTCATTGGTAGTTTGATTAAATTATGATTTTAGCATATACTTTATATAATTTCAATTAGTTTACCTTTTTAAGCTTTTACTATAGCTAAGCATATTATTTAATTTATGAAAACTACATATACTTGGAAACAAATTATAATATGATTTTTTTAAAAACAATTTTAACATCTTTATTGGAGTATAATAACTTTACAGTGGTGTGTTACTTGCTGCTGTATAACAAAGTGGATCAGCTATATGTATACATTTATCCCAATATCTCCTCCCTCTTGCGTCCCCCTCCCACCCTCCATATCCCACCCCTCTAGGTGGACAAAAAGCACTGAGCTGTACTCCCTGTGGAATGTGGCTGCTTCCCACTAGCTATCAGTTTTACATTTGGTAGTATGTGTATGTCCATGCCACTCTCCCACTTCGTCCCAGCTTACACTTCCCACTCCGCGTGTCCTCTAGTCCATTCTCGACATCTGCGTCTTTATTCCTGTCCTGCCCCTAAGTTCTTCAGTACTTTTTTTAGATTCCATATATATATGTGTTAGCATATGGTATTTGTTTTTCTCTTTCTGACTTACTTCACTCTGTATGACAGACTCTTGGTCCATCCAACTCACTCCAAATAACTCAGTTTAGTTTCTTTTTTATGGCTGAGTAATATCCCATTGGATATATGTGCCACATCTTCTTCATCCATTCATCTGTCGATGGACACTTAGGTTGCTTCCATGTCCTGGCTATTGTAAATAGAGCTGCAATGAGCATTGTGGTACATAATGCTTTTTGAATTATGGTTTTCTCAGGGTATATGCCCAGTAGTGGGATTGCTGGGTCATATGGTAGTTCTAATTTTAGTTTTTAAAGGAACCTCCATACTGTTCTCCAGTGTGGCTGTATCAATTTGCATTCCCACCAACAGTGCAAGAGAGTTCCTTTTTCTCAACACCCTTTCCAGCATTTATTGTTTGTAGGTTTTTTTTTAACATCTTTATTGGGGTATAATTGCTTTACAATGGTTTGTTAGTTTCTGCTTTATTACAAAGTAAATCAGTTATACATATGTTCCCATATCTCTTCTCTCTTGCATCTCCCTCCCTCCCACCCTCCCTAACCCACCCCTCCAGGCAGTCATAAAGCACCGAGCTGATATCCCTATGCTATGCGGCTGCTTCCCACTAGCTATCTACCTTACGTTTGGTAGTGTATATATGTCCATGCCTCTCTCTCGCTTTGTCACAGCTCCCCCTTCCTCCTTCCCATATCCTCAAGTCCATTCTCCAGTAGGTCTGTGTCTTTATTCCTGCCTTACCCCTAGGTTCTTCATGACATTTTTTTCCCCTTAAATTCCATATATATGTGTTAGCATACGGTATTTGTCTTCCTCTTTCTGACTTACTTCACTCTGTATGACAGACTCTAGATCTATCCACCTCATTACAAATAGCTCAATTTAGTTTCTTTTTATGGCTGAGTAATATTCCATTGTATATATGTGCCACATCTTCTTTATCCATTTATCTGATGATGGGCACTTAGGTTGTTTCCATCTCTGGGCTATTGTAAATAGAGCTGCAATGAACATTTTGGTACATGACTCTTTTTGAATTATGGTTTTCTCAGGGTATATGCCCAGTAGTGGGATTGCTGGGTCATATGGTAGTTCTATTTTTAGTTTTTTAAGGAACCTCCATACTGTTCTCCAGTGTGGCTGTATCAATTTGCATTCCCACCAACAGTGCAAGAGAGTTCCTTTTTCTCAACACCCTCTCCAGCATTTATTGTCTGTAGATTTTTTGATGATGGCCATTCTGACTGGTGTGAGATGATATCTCATTGTAGTTTTGATTTGCATTTCTCTAATGATTAATGATGTTGAGCATTCTTTCATGTGTTTGTTGGCAGTCTGTATATCTTCTTTGGAGAAATGTCTGTTTAGATGTTCTGCCCATTTTTGGATTGGGTTGTTTGCTTTTTTGATATTGAGCTGCATGAACTGCTTGTAAATTTTGGAGATTAATCCTTTGTCAGTTGCTTCATTTGCAGATATTCTCCCATTCTAAGGGTTGTCTTTTGGTCTTGTTTATGGTTTCCTTTGCTGTGCAAAAGCTTTTAGGTTTCATTAGGTCCCATTTGTTTGTTTTTATTTCCATTTCTCTAGGAGGTGGGTCAAAAAGGATCTCGCTGTGATTTTTGTTATAGAGTGTTCTGCCTATATTTCCTCTCAGAGTTTTATAGTGTCTGGCCTTACATTTAGGTCTTTAAAACATTTTGAGTTTATTTTTGTATATGGTGTTAGGGCATGTTCTAATTTCATTCTTTTACATGTAGCTGTCCAGTTTTCCCAGCACAACTTATTGAAGAGGCTGTCTTTTCTCCATTGTTTACTCTTGCCTCCTTTATCTAAAATAAGGTGACCATATGTGCGTGGGTTTATCTCTGGGCTCTCTATCCTGTTCCATTGATCTATATTTCTGTTTTTGTGCCAGTACCATACTGTCTTGATTACTGTAGCTTTGTTTTATACGCTGAAATTAGGGAGGCTGATTGCCACAGCTCCGTTTTTCTTTCACAACATTGCTTTGGCTATTTGGCGTCTTTTGTGTTTCCATACAAATTGTGAAATTTTTTGTTCTAGTTCTGTGAAAAATGGCATTGATAGTTTGATAGGGATTGCACTGAATCTGTAGATTGCTTGGGGCAGTACGGTCATTTTCACCATGTTGATTCTTCCAATCCAAGAACATGGCATATCTCTCCATCTGTTTGCATCATCTTTAATTTCTTTCATCCGTGCCTTATAGTTTTCTGCATATAGGTCTTTTGTCTCCTTAGGTAGGATTATTCCTAGGTATTTTATTCTTTTTGTTGCAGTGGTAAATGGGAGTGTTTCCTTAATTTCTATTTCACATTTTCATACATTAGTGTATAGGAATGCAAGAGATTTCTGTGCATTAATTTTTATCCTCCTACTTTACCAAATTCATTGATTAGCTCTAGTAGTTTTCTGGTAGAGTCTTTAGGATTCTCTATGTATAGTGTCATGTCACCTGCAACAGTGACAGCTTTACTTCTTTTCCAATTTGGATTCCTTTTATTTCGTTTTCTTCTCTGATTGCTGTGGCTAAAACTTCCAAAACTATGTTGAATAATAATGGTGAGAGTGGGCCACCTTGTCTTGTTCCTGATCTTAGTGAAATGGTTTCAGTTTTTCACCTTTGAGAACAATGTTGGCTGTGGGTTTGTCATATATGGCCTTTATTATGTTGAGATAAGTTCCCTCTCTACCCACTTTCTGGAGGGTTTTTATCATAAATGGGTGTTTAATTTTGTTGAAAGTTTTTCTGCATCTTTTGAGATAATCACATGGTTTTTATCCTTCAATTTGTTAATATGGTGTATCACATTGATTGATTTGCATATACTAAAGAATTGTTGCATTCCTGGGTTATACCCCAATTGATCATGTTGTATGATCCTTTTAATGTGCTGTTGGATTCTGTTTGCTAGTGTTTTGTTCAGGAATTTTGCCTCTGTGTTCATCAGTTATAGTGGCCTTTAGTTTTCTTTCTTTGTGACATCTGTCTGGTTTTGGTATCATGGTGATGGTGGTCTCATAGAATGAGTTTGGGGGTTTCCCTCCTTCTGCTATATTTCGGAAGAGTTTGAGAAGGATAGGTGTTAGCTCTTTTGTAAAAGTTTGGTAGAATTTGCCTGTGAAGCCATCTGGTCCTGGGCTTTTGTTTGTTGGAAGATTTTTAATCACAGTCTCAATTTCAGTGCTTGTGATTGTTCTGTTTATATTTTCTGTTTCTTCCTGGTTAAGTCTCTGAAGGTTGTGCATTTCTAAGAATTTGTCCATTTCTTCCAGGTTGTCCATTTTATTGGCATATAGTTGCTTGTATTAATCTCTCATGATCCTTTGTAATTCTCCAGTGTTAGTTGTTACTTTCCCTTTTTCATTTCTAATTCTATTGATTTGAGTCTTCTCACTTTTTTCTTGATGAGTCTGGCTAATGGTTTATCTATTTTGTTTATCTTCTCAAAGAACCTCCTTTAGTCTTATTGATCTTTGCTATCATTTCCTTCATTTCTTTTTCATTTATTTCTGATTTGATCTTTATGATTTATTTCCTTCTGCTCACTTTGGGATTTTTTTTGTTCTTCTTTCTCTACTTGCTTTCAGTGTAAGGTTACGTTGTTTATTTGAGATGTTTCTTATTTCTTGAGGTAGGACTGTATTGCTATAAACTTCCGCCGTAGAACTGCTTTTGTTGCATCCCATAGGTTTTGGGTCATTGTGTTTTCATTGTCATTTGTTTCTAGGTATTTTTGGATTTCCTCTTTGATTTCATCAGTGATCTCTTGGTTATTAAGTAGTGTATTGTTTAGCTTCCATGTGTTTGTATTTTTACAGATTGTTTTCTTGTAATTGATATCTAGCATTGTGGTCAGAAAAGATACTTGATATGATTTCAGTTTTCTTAAATTTACCAAGGCTTGATTTGTGACCCAAGATACGATCTATCCTGGAGAATATTCCATGCGCACTTGAGAAGAAAGTGTTTTTTGTTGTTTTTAGATGGAATGTCCTATAAATATCAGTTAAGTCCATCTTGTTTAATGTATCCTTTAAAGGTTGTGTTTCCTTATTTGTTTTCATTTTGCATGATCTGTTCATTGGTGAAAGTGGGGTTTTGAAGTCCCCTACGATGATTGTGTTACTGTCGATTTCCCCTTTTATGGCTGTTAGCATTTGCCTTATGTATTGCGCTGCTCCTACTTTGGGTGCATAAATATTTATAATTGTTATATCTTCTTCTTGGATCGATCCCTTTATCATTATGTAGTGTCCTTTTTGTCTCTTGTCACAGGCTTTACTTTAAAGTCTATTTTGTCTGATATGAGCATTGCTACTCCAGCTTTGTTTTGATTTCCATTAACATGGAATATCTTTTTCAATCCTCTCACTTTCAGTCTGTATGTGTCCCTAGGTCTGACATGGTTCTCTTGTATACAGCATACATATGGGTTTTGTTTTTGTATTCATTCAGCCAGTCTGTGTCTTTTGGTTGGAGTTTTTAATCCATTTACATTTAAGGTAATTATTGATATATATGCTCCTATTGCCATTTACTTAATTGTTTGGGGTTTTTTATTGTAGGTCTTTTTTTTCTCTTGTGTTTCTTGCCTAGAGAAGTTCCTTTAGCATTTGTTGTAAAGCTGGTTTGGTGGTGCTGAATTCTCTTAGTTTTTGCTTGTCTGTAAAGATTTTAATTTCTCCATTCAATCTGAATGAGATCCTTGCTGGGTAGAGTAATCTTGGTTTTAGGGTTTCCCCTTTCATCACTTTAAATATGTCCTGCCACCCGCTTTTGGCTTTCAGAGTTTCTGCTGAAAGATCAGCTGTTAACCTTATGAGGATTCCCTTGTATGTTATTTGTTGTTTTTCCCTTGCTGCTTTTAGTATTTTTTCTTTGTATTTAATTTTTGATAGTTTGACTAATATGTGTATTGTTGTGTTTCTCCTTGGACTTATCCTGTATGGGACTCTCTGCATTTCCTGGACTTGACTAACTATTTCATTTCCGATATTAGGGAAGTTTTCACCTAAAATCTCTTCAAATATTTTCTCAGACCCTTTTTCTCTTTTTCTTCTGGGACCCCTATAATTTGAATGTTGGTGCATTTAATGTTGTCCCAGAGGTCTCTGAGACTGTCCTTAACTCTTTTCATTCTTTTTTCTTTATCCTGCTCTGCAATAGTTATTTCCACTACTTTAACTTACAGGTCACTTAGCCATTCTTCTGCCTCTGTTATTCTGGTATTGATTCCCTGTAGGGAATTTTAAATTTCACTTATTGTGTTGTTCATCATTGTTTGTTTGCTCTTTAGTTCTTCTAGGTCCTTGTTAAATGTTTCCTGTATTTTCTCCATTCTATTTCCAACGTTTTGGATCATCTTTACTATCATTATTCTGAATTCTTTTTCAGGTAGACTGCCTATTTCCTCTCTATTTGTTTGGTCTGGTCAGTTTTTACCTTGCTCCTTCATCTGCTGTGTGTTTCTCTGTCTTCTAATTTTGCTTAACTTACTGTGTTTGAGGTCTCCTTTTCACAGGCTGCAGGTTCGTAGTTCCTGTTGTTTTTGGTGTCTGCCCCCAGTGGGTATGGTTGGTTCAGTGGGTTGTGTAGGCTTCTGGGTAGAGGGGATTAGTGCCTGTGTTCTGCTGTATGAGTCTGGATCTTGTTTTTCTGGTGGGCAGTACCACATCCAGTGGTGTCCTTTGGGGTGTCTTTGACATTATTATGATTTTAAGCAGCCTCTCTGCTAATGGGTAGGGTTGTGTTCCTATCTTGCTTGTTGTGTGACACGGGGTGTCCAGCACTGTAGCTTGCTGGTCGTTGAGTGGAGCTGGGTCTTAACGTTGAGATGGAGATATCTGGGAGAGCTTTCTCCATTTCATATTGTGGAGTTGGGAGGTGTCTGGTGGACCAGTATCCTGAACTTGCCTCTCCCACCTCAGAGGCACATGGTTGACACCTGGTGGAGCACCAAGACCCTGTCAGCCACACAGCTACCTCAGGCCTCACCACCCCAACCAGCCTTTAGGTGGCTCTTTCTATAATATGATATTGTTGGGAGAAGTGATATATAAATGTCAATTATTTTCAAGTTGGTGCAAGTGATATTTGGGTCTTTCATTTCTTACTGATTTTTCAGTACATTCAGAATTCAACCCTTAGTTTGTTGGCTATTTATATTGACTCGTTTTTCTTCATTACATTCTTCAACATTAATAAACTAATACCCCTTTATTTCATATTCTTCAGGTATGTTCTTGTTCTATTTTTACTTTTCTAATTGTTGAATAAGAAACTTACTTTTCAAGGTTTTTTCCTCTTTTTTCAGTAAGCACATTTTAAGGCTCAAAATTTAACTCTTACTGCTACTTTGGCAAATTTTGATATGTAGTGTTTATTTATGTTTAAATATTAAAGAAGTTTTCTTTTTTTATAAAGCATATATATATTTTTAACTTTAAAATATTTTTTAATTAAAAAAATTTAATTGAAGAAAAGTTGATTTATAGTATCATGTGTTTCAGGTGTATAGCAGTCATTCAGTTATATATATATTCAGTGATACATATATATTTGGTGATATATATATTCAGTGATATATATATATATATATATATATATATATATATATATATATATATTCCTTTTCAGATTCTCTTCCCTTACAGATTATTTTAAAATATTGAGTAGAGTTCCCTGTGCTATACAGTAGGTCCCTGTTGGTTACCTATTTTATATATAGTAGTGTGTATATGTTAATCCCAACCTTCTAATTTATTCCTCCCCCCACCCCCCTTTCCCTTTGGTAACTATAAGTTTGTTCTCTGTGTCTTTCAGTCTTTTTCTGTTATTTAAATAAGTTCATTTGAATTATTTTTTTGTATTCCACATATAAGCAGTATCATGTGATATTTGTCTTTCTCTGTCTAGCTTATTTCACTTAGTATGATAAGCTCTAGGTCCATCCATGTTGCTACAAATGGCATAATTTCCTTCTTTTTTTGGCTGAGTAATATTTCTTATATATCTCCTTTATCCATTCATCTGTCGATGGACACTTAATTTGCTTTCATGTCTTGGCTATTGTTAATATTGCTGCTATGAACATTGGACTGCAAGTATTTTTTCAAAGTAGAGTTTTCTCTGGATATATGACTAGGAGTGGGATTGCTGGGTCATATGATAAATCTATTTTTAGTTTTTTAAGTAACCTCTCTACTGTTCTCCATAGTGGCTGTGCCCATTTACATTCCCACCAAGAGTGTAAGAGGGTTCACTTTTCTCCACACCCTCTCCAGCATTTATTGTTTTCAGATTTTTTGATGATGACCATTCTGACTGGTGTGAGGTGACATCTCGTTTTAGTTTGCATTTCTATAATAATTAGCGATGTTGAACGTCTTTTCATGTGCCTTTTGGCCATCTGTATGTCTTCTTTGGAGAAGTGTCGTTTTACATGTTCTGTCCATATTTTATTTGGACTGTTCGTTTTTTTGATATTGAGCTATATGAGCTCTTTGTATATTTTGGATATTAAGCTCTTGTCGGTTGCATCATTTGCACATATTCTCTCCCATTCTGTAGGTTTCTTTTCATTTTGTTGATGGTTTCCTTTGCTGTGCAGAAGCTTTTCAGTTTAATTAGGTCCCATTTGTTTATTTTTCTTCTTATTGCCATTACTCTAGGAGATGGATCCAAAAAGATATTGCTGCAATTTATGTCAAAGAGTGTCCTACCTATGTTTTCCTCTAGGAGTTTTTGAGTATCTGGTGTTACATTTAAATCTTTATTCTATTTTGAGTTTATTTTCATGCATGATGTTAGAGAATGTTCTAATTTCATTTTTTTACATGCAGCTACCCAGTTTTCCCAGCACCATTTATTGGAGAGACTATCTTCTCTCCATTCTGTATTCTTGCCTCCTTTGTCATGGATTAATAGACCATAGGTGCATGGGTTTATTCCTGGGCTTTCTGTCCTGTTCCATTGATCTATATTTCTGTTTTTGTGCCAGCACCATGCTGTTTTGCTGACTGTAGCTTTGTAGCATAGTCTGAAGTCAGGGAGCCTCATTCCTCCAGCTCTGTTTTTCTTTCTCAAGATTGCTTTGGCTATTCAGGGTATTTTGTGTTTCCATACAAATTTTAAAATATTTTGTACTAGTTCTGTGAAAAATGCATTTCTCCTTTGACCCATAATTATTTAGATGTGTGCCTTACAATTATAAATAATTGTGAAGATTTCTTTATTAATTTTTATTGATCCAAATATAATTTCATTTTAGACATAGAATTAATCTGCATAAATGGTAATGGTTTTATGCTATTTGTTGAGATTTGCTTTGTTTTACATCAAAGGGCAGTGCTACTTATGTTTTCTCACTTTTGGTGAACCAGCTTATCATTTTTGCTTGCAATAAGAGAACACACTTAAAACTATAAATCGTTTTTAATTAATGAAGTTACTTTAGGAAAATTGATTTGAAACTGTCTAGTGGGTCACTTTATTCTTTCTGTAATATGCAGTTTTTTTATTGCTTGATTTTTTTTAAAAGAATATAATAGTTATTAGGATGGGCTATATTGTCCCACAATTTAAAAAATTCTCATTACTTTTTAAAATCCATTCTAATTTTCTTATTTTAGACGTTTCACTGAAATCTTTAATCATTTATCAATTATATTTGTTGACCTTTAGTATATTTTAAGAGTATTTTTTAATATTAATAAATTTAAATGTGAATTTTCTCTTTACCTTTATTGTTTCATCATCTGGTTTTGCTTGTTGTTTATTTGCTTGTTCTGATTGCTAGTTTCTTCAGTTGCTAACATTTTGAGCTCATTGCTTGCTAACATTGTGAGCTCATTTACCTGGTTTACTTTTCTCCCTCTTTGTGTTTTGCTCTGTCTCTCTCTTTCTCCTCTGTGTCTCTGTCTTTCTTTCTGTCTTTCTCAGTCTCTCCTTCTCCAGTGCCACTACCACATAAAATTTCATGGGTAAGAGTTTTCATTTTAAATAATTTATGAATACTCAGATTTGATTCTGTTTTGTCTTAATTATCAAGGAAAATACAATTTTGGTTAGGTGTAGGCTTTAAAAATTATTTATAATATTGTGTACTATCAAACTATATGATCCGTATAATTTCACTTTTTATACTTAATTATAATTAATTTTTGTTGCACAATTCATTTTTGAGGAAGAGGAGGCAATCTCTGTACTCATGGGAAAAGAGTAATTTGGTTAAAATCTTACACATTAATTAACACTGTGGTTGTCAGTGGATAAGTGGATAAAGGAAATGTGAGATATATATTATGTATGTATATGTACATACAATGGAATATTATTCAGCCATAAAAAAGAAGGCAATACTGCCATCTTTGACAACGTGGATGGACCTTGTTGGCATTATGCTAAGTGAAATAAGCCAGACACAGAAAGATAAATACTGTATGCTCTCACTTATATGTGGACTCTAAAAAAGTCAAACTCACTGAAGCGGAGAGTAAAAGGGTGGTGTCCAGGGAGGGGCTGGAAGGTGGAGGAGAAAAGAGGAGATGTTTGTTGGTCAAAAGGTAAATTTTCAGTAAAAAGATGAATAACTCTGGGGATCTAATGTGTAGCATGGTGACTATAGTTACTAATACTATACTGTATGCTTGAAATTTGCCAAGAGACTCAACCTTAAGTATTCTCACCACACACACACAAAAGTAGCTATGTGAGGTGATGGGTATGTTAATTAGCTTGATTATGGCAATTATTTCACAATGTATGCCCATATCAAATCATCACATTGTATACCTTAAACATTTATCGTTTTTGTCAATTACACCTTAATAAACCTGGAAAAAATTTAGTGATCTCTAACTTCCCAGGTTTTTCTTTCATGGATTGTGTTTTTGATGTTATACCTAAAAAATTGCTGGCAAACCCAAGGTCACCTAGATTTTCTCCTAAGTTATACTCTAAGAGTTTTATAATTTTGCATCCTACATTTAGGTCTGTGATCTCATTTGAATAATTTTTGTAACAATTTTATCTGATTCATGGCAAATTTTTCTAGTGAGTGTTTTTAATCTGCCACTATTTTTTGCCCAATTTCTTCCTTCCCTCCTCCTCTTTTTCCTTACAGTACTTTTGTATAAAGTCCATGCTAACTCTTGTTTACTTAAGCCTTAAGTGAAATAAGGTAATTTCTTACTAGATGAGCTCTTTGAAGGAGAGTATTGTAAAGTTGTGGACACAGATGATTTCCATGCTGGTGGCAGTTCTTCCTGGTTTACAATAAAGTTCTTTATTACATAAATTTCTCTGGGTGTACTATCTAACATTTAGCTGCCTCTACCAACAGAAATTGTCAGCTATCTTATTCATAGTGCACAATATTTATCCTCTCTTCTTACTAAGAGGCTACTTCCTGGAAACCATACAGAAGTATTTAGCTTCTTGTGGTTTTTTGTGCCTTCATCTTTGCTTATTGTTTGTGACAAACTTGATCCAGGAAACATCCTGCCAATATTCCAAGTACTCTCTTCTTATCATTCAAAAATAAATATTTGGCTTCTGCTCCTGAATATGACACCTACATTTGAAGAACAGTGTTCCACCAGTTTTCTTTCTGATCATCTGTCTGCATGCAATATCACTTTTATTTTATTTAGCATCCTTTACTTTTCTGTTGTTATTTGGGACTACATGTGTATTTTAGTTCTGTAGAAGGTAGAGTTTTCATTTCTGTTTTATATCCTTTGCTATTCTAGGGTGATTTTTGACCGGTCAAGGGGACAGCATTAACTTTACTGGTGCCATATTCCCTATCTTTCTCTCTCTCATTTATTTCTCAATCAGGGATTTACTGAGGGCTAATTGCATTGCTGGAGAGTCATTAATTAATTGATCTCTTCTCCGACAGCAAAAAAAAAAAAAAAATAGAAAAGAAAAAACCTGTTGGAGATGATAGACTGTAAGAACTGGAGCGACCTCTCCACTCCACATGCATATGAAGTAATTAAAACCTTATAAGGAAAACTTATACCTTATGGCAGTTCAATATAGTGATTGCAGTTAAAAAATTATCGTAACCTCTGGGGAATTATGCTTTTCATTAAAGAAAATGAACTACTGAATTAATTAAGAATCAAAGTGGAATTTTGGAGTTACAGATTTGCTTTAAGCGATTTAGACAAGATAAAAAATAGCAAAAGCTATTATTTATTGAGCACTTACTATGTGCAGGGTGCTACTCCACATCCTTTACAAGGGTAAACTTACTTTAATTTTAACCTGTGCAGTAGGTACTATAATTCTCCTTAAATTATAGATGACAGAACTAAGATTAATGAGGTTTAATTATAACTTGCCTAAAGGAACAGTGGCAAAACAAAAGCTACCACCAACCACTGCTAAAAGACAGTCTCGTGGCAAAGGTAAATGACATTTTACATGTGTTTACTCATTTACTCTTTTCTCCATTTATTTATCCAACAAATATATGGATGTGTACTCAGTGATAGGCAATGTGTTAGGTTTTAGGTGCACAGCAGTAAAAACAAGATCAAAACAGTCCCAGTCCTTATTGCATTCACAGTTACATTAAGCAGTTAGACATTCAGCAAACAATAGCACACATACATGAAAAATAACGTGTGCTGACATTTGATAAGAAAAGCACATGGTCTGCAGAAGTATATAACATAGACTCCAAGGTATTCTGATGGGTGGGTCATGATTAATGTGAAGAGCTCAGCTTTGAAATGGAGTGAGAAGGATAAAAATGGATTAGGTTGGCAAAGGGGTTGAGAATAAAATTCCAATATGAGGAACAGCAGCACATGTACAAAGATCCTAGTGTAGGAGCACATCCTATTTGAGGAACTAAAAGTAGGTCAGTTTGTCAAGAATTCAGAACAAGGAGAAGGAAATTGTGACTGATGAGGTCAGAGAGGTTATTGAGATCAGATTGTGTGGCTTTGTATCGCATATTAAGTACTTTGGATTTTGTCATAAGAGCATGGGGAACTACTGAAAGTTTTAAGCAATAGGATGAAATACATGATTAATCTTGCAGCAATATGAAGATCATTTTAAAGATGGGAATTATCTGAAGAATGTTTCAGTATTCCAGGTAAAAAATGATGGTTTCTTGGACTAGAAAGGAGAAAATGTAGATTGAGAGAATTTAATTGAATAGAGACATGTTAAGTGTGTTCAAATGAAAGAACTTGGTGAATGATGGGGCTGTGGTATGATAAAGGAATGAGTTATTGATGATGACTGTCAAGTTTTTGGCTTGAGAAACTTAAAGGAAGATAGTGTCGTTCACTAAGCTAGAGAACAGTGGAAGGAAGACCATATTTCTTGCAGAAAATCGATTGTAAGTTACCTTGGAGACATCCAAAGCACAAGGCCAAGTTGGCAGTTTGATGTGAAAGTTATAATCTCAAAGGATAGGTTTTAGCTAGAGATATCCATGTTGATGATTATTGACATCATCATTTTGTATGAAATATCAAAAGGGGAATTTAAAAAAGAAAAGAGAAGAATGCCAAGCATATATATATATTTTTGTGTGTGTGGTACGCGGGGCTCTCACTGTTGTGGCCTCTCCCATTGCGGAGCACAGGCTCCGGACGTGCAGGTTCAGTGACCATGGCTCACGGGCCCAGCCGCTCTGCGGCATGTTGGATCTTCCTGGACCAGGGCACGAACCCGTATCCCCTGAATCGGCAGGCGGACTCTCAACCACTGCGCCACCAGGAAGGCCCTGCCAAGCATATTTTTAAGGCATTCCAACATTTAAAGGCTGGGTAGAGGAGAAGAAACCTGCAAGCAAAAAGACAAATAATGAGAGTTAGAAAAAAGAACCAGGAATGTGCAGCCAGGGGGACAGCAGGAGAGAATGTTCAACATGTTCTGACTTTAGGCATTAAAATTGCTGCTCTCTGTCATGGAAAGCCCATCTCCCGTTCACCCTCAGCTTCACTCCATCACTTCCCTGTCACATTAACATTAAATCTTTTCTTACCACTTAGTTTAAATTTGCATTTCCCACCCAGACTCACCCCAGGCTACTCTTTATTCTCTCCTTTGCTTTATTTTCATCTAATGTATTACTTATTTAGTTTTGTTATGGTTCTCTTCTCTATGGGCTGTGGTGGGTGTACCTTTCATTCACTCTGGTATCCCCTGTACCTAGTTTAAGGCCTGGCATATAGTGTGCCCTCCAGGAATTAATAACTAGCAGTGAGCGATTGAGTTGGTAAATGAACAGTAAAAATACCACTGAGAGGGCAAGAGCATAAGGCGAGGATTGATGTGTGTCAACTGGACTTGGTGTGGTGGGAGCAGTAGCCAAACTGGAATGAGTTGGAGAGTGAGTGATACAGAAGCAAATGAAGATAGTGAATAGTTGTCTAAAAAGGCAACTCTTTTTAGAAGTATAGCTATAAAGAAGTAGGAAAATAAATATGGTAGTAATGGATAGGATGGGAACATTGGGTAGAAGGAGACATTTTTTTTCTTCTCCGCCCTTTTCTTTTTTTTGCGGTACGTGGGCCTCTCACTGTTGTGGCCTCTCCCATTGTGGAGCACAGGCCCCGGACGCGCAGGCCCATCGGCCATGGCTCACGGGCCCAGCCACTCCGCGGCATGTGGGATCTTCCCGGACCAGGGCACGAACCCATGTCCTCTGCATCGGCAGGCGGACCCTCAACCACTGTGCCGCCAGGGAAGCCCCTGCCCTTTTTTTTTTTTTTAAATGGACAAAATACTGAGCATGTTTAAGATGCCATTAGACAGATGCAGTTGAGAGGGAGCAGTTGAATACAGTAAAGATGGCTGAAAACAGACAGGGAGTGATGATTAATAGAGGCAGATTTTGTAGAAGGTCCACAGAGGGAGTTGTCTTTGGAGGAGGAGCATGCCTTTGTTTCTTCTGTTTTGTAGGAGGTGGAGGATACAAGGATGTGGAAGGGTTTAGGAGAAGTTAGGTAAGGTCTCAGTAAGGTAGTTCTCCAAGAGCACCTGGGGCTAATGGTACGTTTTCAGTGAAACATTTGAAAAGAAGATTGAAAATAGTAGCTTCAGAATATGGTAGAGAGAGTTGAATAGAGAAATATGTTAGCTTTGCCCTAAACAGTGTGTAATATGCACAAACAACTTTTACTAAATATAGGTAGAAATAAGTATTTTGGTTTTGGTAAACACTTTTTAATCAACAAATAAAGGTAGCTCGTAATTGGGAAATCTCCAAAAATCAGACAACTGATAATTTAGAACTTTAATGAAAATGGTAGTTTCTAAAACACGTTGGTTATTTACAATAAGTCCCTCGTGTCGAATTTCAGTGATAAAATTTGATTTGATTCTAAAAGTTTATTCTTTCTTCCAAGAGAATTTCCAGACTGGTGAGTTTGAAGGTACATAAACTTGTGATATTACGTTTGAAATATTAGATTTCTCTCCATATATGCATGTCCTCATATACACAATACTCATAAAGACAGACAGCGCATTGTTGATGTTTGATTTTAGTTTGTGTTGCATTTTAACAAAATAAAACAATGTGGTTTGACATGTTTTCCTAATTGTTTTGAGTATATAATTTAAAGAAACTGCTCCATCTCTAGCATTCCAACTGACATTACTTTCTCAGGAATTTGATCTGTCATTCTTCCAATTAGCAGAGCCCTGAAGCCGTGCTGTAGAATCGCTTTGTAATATATCTTGAGCTTTTACAAGGAACTTTTTGATGTATTTCAATTATGATGTACAAAGTAACATCTTCTTAATTAAAGAAGAAATTCCATTTTGAAGGTCTTTAAAGTGCTATTAAAGTTTACAGTTGAAAGCTTTCTGTTAAGATTAATCTGCCTTCTGTATTTAGTGAAAGAGATTGAGCTTGGAGAAAAAATAGCCAAGAGAGGATGATGAATACTACTTAGATTGAAGAGTAAAATTTGGTTATAAGGTGATGGTTTCTAACAGACTAGATTCCATACCAGTAGATATTTAAGATGGTTCAATGAGCCGTAATTTTTTGATCATAATAATCTGGAAAGAACAAAAATTTCCTTTGAAACTGAGGATGAGGGAATTAAATGATGAAAATTAGATGTGAAGAATGCTGTCTGACATGGTCACCTGGGAATATACACAGGAGAAATCCTGTTTTATATGTGTCTTGTAAAAGAAACCTTAAAGAAATAAAAATAAATTCGTGTATGGTCCTCTTGAGAGACATACATTCATACAAACAAATCAAAAATCCCCAAACAAAAGTTGAGCCATAAAATACATATGTGATTATAGCTTAGATAGAACAAATATAATTTCTCCTCTTTTCTCCAAATTAATTTTGCATATTCCAAATAAAGCTTTGGATGAGTGCTCTGGCAGTGCGTATTTTTAGGCTTAAAGAACTCCTAGTGCAGACAAGATGGTACAGCTGACAGTGCTCATAGTTGATGACAGCACAGATTTTAAAAGGTTGTTGGCTTGCTAGTGAGAGTGAACCAAAAAACAGAAAGACTTGTGCTGTACAGGGAAAATACTATATACAAAGCACTAAAAAAGAGTGCCTTTTACTAAATGTAAACATTTGTATACATGTTTCTTTTATATGTATATTACATATTATATCTATTTTATTTATATATAATATTTTTCATATGATATCATCCACTCATCCAGCACTGCAAACATATTAATATATTCTGGTGCCAATTGCTCCTATTGTCTAATGATTTACTGATAGCAAGTTGTTAGAGAAGTCCATTTATTTAATGCTTCAGCACACTGTTAATATATTCTAACCAGTTAAAGAATTAATATGTAATATCTAATACCTAATGTCATTTAGCCTCTGAATCATCACTAAAATTTATATCAATTTTTTTCTCAAATACCTCACTGATATAATTTTTTGATGTATCATGACAGCCTAAGAATCCTGTAGAATGCATGTATTCTTCTAAAAATTGTATAAACTCTATGTTACTATGATTGCATTTTACTTTTCTCTCTCTTTAGATGGACCATTTTCTTTAGCATATAATCGCATAAATTCTCTCAAAATGGAAACACAAAATTCTAAGAATGCCTTGTAGTGTTATATTTTAAGAAGAGTAATGAATAGCTCGGTAACATAAAATAGAATATCTCTGATATGCATGTACTCAGATACCAGTGTTAACATAAAGTTGACTTGGTAGGCAAATTCATCAGTGAAATGTAAAATCTTGTACAACATTATGGTGTTATTCAAAATTTAGGATTTTTTACTGTAATGGATTAACATGATTTTGGTAGCAAAACAAAATATTTGCTTTTACAATATTAAAATACGCACTCTTTTACAACTAGTCTTATGATTTCCTTTCTCATATACAAGTTATCTTTCATATTCTAATTATGTTTGATATTATAAATTTTCCAAATGTTATGACGATCTTTGTATAGGGTATGGGAAAATCCTTTTTTTATTGAGTAAGGATCATTTGTTGCCGTTGTGGTGGAGACCTTTCAAAAACAGAAAGGAGAATCGTTGCATAAGAAAATGCATTACTGGGCTTATCCAAAGTGATAAGTCTGGGGCTATTGCAATGTGAATTTCTTTATCGTTTCTGAATATTCAATTCTGCTTTAGAAAAGAAGAAAGCTAATGGGATGGATGAAACTCATAAGATGTGTTAGGTATAAATACACAATATGGTATGTTAAAAATGCATAGAAAAGGATGAAAGGAAGCAGAGATTTTTAATATTCATGGAGTAATAAATATGTATACCATACTGTATATATCCACTACATATCTATATCTGTATCTATATCTGTATCCATGTCTGTATGTTACTGTAAATATTTAAATATCCACAATGCCTTAATCTGACCACCCACTGGTGATACCTTGTCTAACCCCATATGTCCTCTACCCCCAAATGCAAATAAAACCCATGCTATTCAGCAAGCTACAGCTTTTAGTCAGGCAACCTTGTCTCTGTGTCTCTCTGATAGAGCAAGGTTACATCATGGGCCCAGGGAACCTTCTGTCTGTGATCTTTTTGTTTAACCACAACCCTGGTCCTTATAACTAAAAACATATAGTTATATATAATACATGTAATTAAGATAAGTACATGTAATACAGATAACGTATAATACATGTAATTAAAACATTATGCTATTACTGGGAATGGCTTATGTGGGCCATAGATGGGATATAAATACATGTTAGGTACTCAGGATTCAGAGAGTGTGGTTCTTCCATCCATTTGTACTTTATCCTAAGTGTATTAACTTACCCAAGCTTTACTCTTGTTTCTTAAATTGATTTAATAGTCTGTATGATTTGACTACTTTAATTCTGTCTGTGAGCCATTTTGTTCCATGACAGTAATGTTCCACAGTGATTTTCGTAGTAGTACACTTGTACACTACCGTTGAATTGAGTTAATTTCTCATACAAGAGCTACCTAGATGAATGAAGCAGAGTCCATATCTCTAAGGACGTGAGAGTAATCCTTGTATACAGCTTAAGTTTTTTGCTCACCTATCCTCAAAATATTTTTAGTAATCAAAAATGATACCTTGCTATTCTTCATATGGCCTATAGTTTCCTTCAGGGACTCAACATAAATATAATTTTATCAAAACAACATTTGGGTATCCCCAAACTTAGCAAGGTAACTTTTTCTAAAAAAGGCTCCTAGGTATGTCCTCTGTTAGAACATAATATTTTAAAATGTGTCTATCCTCAGCAAGGAGGGAGGTCAGTGAACATCGGAAAATATGGAAAAGAGTGACTCTTCTTTCTGGGAGAGGCTGCTGGTCATCTTAGGTCAGCCATCTCTGTGCTACATAAAAAGACAGAAAGTGTCTACTTGGGTCTTTAATATTCAGCTACAATTTTCTTTACTTTTGGGATTTCTTGATTATGCAACGGTAAGAAGATTTTTCTTTCAGGTAGTCAATAAGGTCCCATTACATATGAACTGTGAATTGGACAAATTATTTAACATATTAATGATTCCTCTTTTAAAGAGGTGCTGCAAGTAGTAAATGAGATGTTTTATGTGGAAAATCTTTATAAACTGTAGAATAACATACAATTGCTATTATATTGTATTCTACACCAGGCCCACTTTCTGATATTGGAAAGGATATTACTTTGTTGGGATCTATGGCAGGGAGGCAATTGCTTTTCTTCCTGTGGCTGTGCAAGTTTTGCTTTATAGTTGATTAAAACATTATGCCAACCATTTGCAAAGTGCAAAAATAGGTGTAGATCACTGAGTTCCCTCATCATACTGCTGTCAAATGTGTTTGGAATGTTAGAAGGGATAATTAGCAATGAAATATTCTCTACTTTCTGTCACCACACACCAGAGTATATAGCACTCTTCACACTAAAAAAAATGCTAGAAGCAAATTTCATGGTAATAGTCTTAAACTTGGTATACTTCATTTTCATTGTATGTCTACAATGATGGAACACACAAACATTTTCTCTTTTTTTCCATTATTTTCCTTTTCCTCTGCCACCCCTCTTTAGGGTTCCATTTCTTTGACATAAAAGTTTGACATGGCCTGGGCTTCCAGCCACTTTAAACTCTATTGAAGTTACTATCATTATGAAAAATTACTTGCCCCCTAAGGATTACATAACAGGCTATTAGGAAAAGAGATACAAAAATACATTCTATATTGGTATTACCTTGACTATGCTCACAGCAAATCTCTGGTTGAATGTTTTTGAGAACAATTACATTTTGATTTTTTAAGTTTGATTTTCTTTTCCAAAAACTCAGCCTAATAATGTAGTGCAAAATATTCTCATATCTAATAATTAAGTAAAATTTAAGGACTTTTTGAAGAATTATTAATCTTTTTCTTTTCAGAAACATATATTTTATGGATTCAGGGGTCTGAATAATGCCCCTTAAACACTAAAAATTACTAAATGAACAACCAGGTGCGCTGCTCAAGGTTCTGCTCCCTGGGAGTGTTTCCTTTCATCGCTGTTCTTCAGGGAGAAGGACTATAGTGTTGAATTTGTCCACTTCCAGGTGGTTGGTTCTATGTGCCTAGAACCAACAGTAAACCAGACCTAAGTTTTCTCTTCTTCTGTCAAGTGATTGTAAGGAGCTCTCCATGAGGCCATATATGTAGACTGGGAGACAGAAGATAATGTAGCAGAAGTGGGGACCATGGGCATTTGTGCCACTTCATCATGTAACTTATTTGTCCCGTTAGGGCCTACCTGAGTCTGATCCCATATATATTACTTCCATTTGATGATGGATTGCTACTGTGCCTGCCCGACTTTGTGGCTTAGTGGATCAGACAGCACTAAGTTTATAATGAGCAGTTCAGGTCACATGGAATTTGATGGCCTATGATTAAGCATTCAGTTTCAACTAAGGCCCCACAGCAAGCCAAAAGCTGTTTTCAAAAACAGGAACAGTTATCCACAGAAGATGGTAGGGCTTTGCTCAAAAGTCCTGAGTCTGCAATGTGATTCCCCTGTAGGAGCCTGCCAGAAGATCCAAAGAGCATCCCTGTTTGCACCATTAGATCTGCTGGATCTGGCCGAGCACCACCCCTGTAACCTTCAAGACTTGAATGTGGCACTAATCTCTGCAAAATATTCAGGTATGCAGTGTTGCCTTTTTGTATTATTTAAAATTTTGTTTTGCTTCTGATTCACCATTTTCCTAAGTAGGGGGTGGTGAAACTATTCATTCTCTAATGTTGGATATATGACACTATGCATTTGTCAAACCCATAGAACTTTACAGAGCAAAAAGTGAACTTATTGTATGCAGAATTAGAAAAACATTTAGGAGATTGTGAGTTCCCAGGATGGAGTACAAAATATGACAAAGCCATCTAACTATTGCAAGTGTACAAAACAGTATTCTTTAAGGGTATGTGGAAAAATGTACATGCCTAAGTAACTTTGGAAATGAGTGGATTGAATAAGACTGAAGGCAAAATAAACTCTACATAAACAATGCACCCTAGTTGATAAAGTCTTTTCCCATGGGGGTACAGGTTAGTAATGCTGATACCACTATACATGTATTCCAGAATTGAACAATTGAGTAAATGGATGTTGTGATCCAGGTTTTTCACTATGGAAATGAGAAGTTACAGATAATCAAGAATATGAGGCTAGAATGATCCATGTGGTCATGCATTAGAGTTGGAAACATAAGGATGAACTCAAGTTTAGCTTAATGTAGATACAGATGGTTACATTTAGAATATTCATAGGTACGTTTATATACATAGGTAAGTATAAACACATGTATATCCTTTCTTCATTGGCTGAGAGGGCCTGAAAGCAATAGCACTCTAGTAGCAATGAGCACATCTAGAGCCCAGTTCTTGGCTTCTCATCCTGTTCTCCAATAAAATAAATCAGGGATCCTCAGGAAAATGGCTGAATTTAAGACTTTGGCAAAAACTGTACAAAATGAGCCTGGAGTATCCTATAGAGCCAGAGAGTAAGGAAGTGCTCAAAAACAGCAGCAACAAAACACAACAACACACAATTATGGAGATATGCCAAAGGGCCATAAGAGCTTACTGAAAGAGCTCCCAATGGCCAAAGTTGGAATAAGAAAGCTATATTGGATTCTAAATCTTCCTCAGCTGATGATGGGGTTACATCCCTATAAACCCATCGTGAGTTGAAAATATCATGTCGAAAATGCATTTAATAACCTAACCTACCGAATATCATAGCTTAGCCTAGCCTGCCTTAGACGTGCTTAAAACACATTAGCCTGTAGGTGGGAAAAATCCTCTAACACAAAGCCTATTTTATAATAAAATGTTGAGTGTCTCATGTAATTTATTGGCTACTGTACTGAAAGTGAAAAACTGGATAGTTGTATGGGTACAGAATGATTGTAAGTGTATGGATTGTTTACCCTCATGATAATTGACTGGGATCTATGACTCACCACCACTGCCCAGCATCATGAGACAGTATGATACCTCATATTGCTAGCCCAGGAAAAGATAAAATTCAAAATTGTAAGTATGATTTCTACTGAATATGTATTACTTTCACACCACTGTAAAGTCGAAAAATTGTAAGTTGAGCAATTGTAAGTCACTGGCCATCTGTATAACCCAAAGTATAAAATAAACTATGGTTCCATATTTATGTAAATAAATGATTACATAAACAAACATATGGGGGGGTAGACTTATCTCCTAATCAAAAGAATTCCAAGTAGTTTATGTAGATAGTCCTCCCTCAGAGAGGGAGGCCATATTTCCCCATTCCTTAAGTGTGGGCTGTACATAGTGACTTCCTTCCATAGAACAAAATATGGAAAGAGGGAAAAAAGATTAACTATTCAGTGGAGAACTTAACGGATGTTATCTCAGTCAGGTGATCAATAGTGATATCCAATGTTAAATGATGATAATAAAGAGTCCCTTGATAAGATGTAATGAAGATGGTACTTTACTCTGTGGTCTTCCTCCTAAAAACATGTTACCTAAGTGTAATCATGAGAGAAGTACCAGACAATCCAAATTTAGGGATATTCTGTGAAATATCTGTTTAGTTCCCTTACTCCTCAAAATTGTCAAGGTCGTGAAAAGCAGTGAAACTCAGAAACTATTATCAACAAAAGGGATCTAAGGAGACATGATGACAAATATAACATTGTATCATGAATAGGATCCTGGACCAGAAAAAGATCATTAGGAAAACTCCAAGGATATTTGAATAATGTATTGACTTGAGTTAATAATAATGTATTGATATTTGTTTATTATAACAAATATACCATACTATCATGAGACATTACTGTGGAAACTGGGTGTGAGGTATATGTGAACGCTCTGTACCCTCTTCACAATTTTTCTAAAAATCTATAACTGTGCTGAAATGAGAACTGTTTTTAAAAAGAGAGAGAGAAATTTGAGTACTTAAAAATGAGTTGTAGAATTTTCAGGGAGGGAATTAATGATGGAAAGGTCTAATTAATTCCTGACTAATGTATCATATCTATGCTTTAACCGAAATGAGTAAATAAATTTTTATATCACAAGCTTTATACATGTAAGTACATCTCATATTATCTTCTGATGTACAGCATAGAATTACGATAGCATAGAACTAATCTTAATAGAATCAAGCTATGAGCAATATTATATTTAAAAGTTCCTGACTCTTAAGAGGTGCCCTAAAATTGTCAGATTTTTTTATATGGACCATCAACCTTTTTAATGGGAGGAAGCATGGGGTTGGGCATTTTGGGTACCCATTATTCTGGGTTTAAATCCTTGTTTCAATATTAGTAGTGATGGGGATGTTGATAAATCCTACTATCTTTATGAGTCACAAATTCATCTGTTGTAAAATGGTGCCGACTTTGTCTCTATTTGAGTGCTGCTGTGAGAACTAGAGATGGTGTGTTTCACGTCCCAGTACAGAGCCTGGTATACTAGATGCTTAATAAATGAGGTATTTTAATGTTTAATATTAAAATTTCACACATACCCATCTAACTGATTCTGATTGGCCTCTATTTTTTTTCTATGGGGTTTATAATTTTACAATGCTTCTTTAAAATTTCTTGTTACAGTAGTGCACATTAGAGGCAGTACCCCTTCTTTCATGAGCCTTATATCCTTAACTGGTAAAATGGAAAATAAAAAATGAATAACTTAATAAACAAGAAAATAGATTGAAATGTCCGATAGAGGGTGGCTAGGTAGCTATTGTAGGTTGGGTATTTAGAGCAGGTCTCTGATTTAAATGACAAGAAGGAGCCAAGCATGGGAAAGCCAGAGGGCTGAGCTTTATAGCAGAGGGAACTGTCCCCAGGCTCCATGTAGGAAGTGAGCTTGGTGTGACCAAGGGAAAAAAGGTGGATCTCTGTGTGTAAGTGAAGGGGAGAGCTAGCCTGGGCTTTTTATGCCAGACTAAGATGGGTTGTTTGTTCGTTTGTTTTTTTGTTTTGTTTTGTTTTTAATGGAATGGAATGCTTTTGGAGAATTTTATACAGGGAAGTTTAATGATAAGGCTCATGTTTTAAAATATTACTCTGCTGTACAGTTAAGAATGGAAGGAATGAAAGTAAAAACTTTCAATTAAATTCTCATATTATATAAATTCACTCAGTTTTTTTAAAACCTATGTTGGTTATTCTCAAGGAAGAGAATCATGATTCGGAAGTGTGTGGACTTGTGATAATTTCTATACAGCCTCTATGAGCATAACACGAATACCATATGTATTTATCTGTAGATATTGATATGCATATTCTTTTAGGAACTGAATATAAACTACGTGATTCAATCTGTTTAAAAAATGCCAAAATTTTTCTTTCTCTTCATCTAAATGCTCAGTTATAATTCTAGCGTATGACTCAGATGACACTTCTTGTACTCCAGTGGAAAAGTTGGATACCCGTATATGATGATGATGATGCTTAAAAATGCTCTGAGTTTCCTTTTCTAAAGCACCCCAATATTCTTTTATCAGGCTTGAAATAATTTATAACTGTGTGAATACTACCTTCACCTCATTTTTTCTACTTTTTCTACTAATGTAACCAAAAAGATTAATTGGTGAACCTTGTGTAGAGCCCCGATTTATAGCCTAAGTGGAAGGAAATTCAGTGAATTCTAGGCAAACTTGGACAGTACTCGGCAAACTATAATGTGCGTATGATTCACTTGGGGATCTTGTCAAATGCAGGTTCTGTTCAGCAGTGCTGTGGTAGGACCTGTAATTCTGTATTTCTAGCAAGTTTCCAGATGATGCCAAAGCTTCTGGTCCACAGACCAACTTTGAGTTGCGAGAGACTAATCTTTCTCACCAAAGAAAATCCCCTGAGCATTTACTTATTTGCTTTTTAATAATTTTAATTTTTAATTGCCTGACTCCAATCCAAGACCAACAAATCAGAATTTCTGGATTTGAGTCTGGGCATAAATATTTCTTAAAAAGTTACACTTGATTATAATGTTGAGACCAGCTTGAAAACCGTATCTCTGGAGCATCTAAGCCATGAATAAAATTTCTATATGACTTGCTTAGAGCTAAAATAATATGGGCAGCAGGACTTATGGATACTGATCTGTCAATGTGCTGTGAAGAATTGTAAAACAATTTGCTATTTTTGATCCTGGCTTAATTTTGAGCAGAGACTGACAGAATGGCAACTATACTAAATTATACTGACTTGCATGGCAGCTTTGTGATAATGGGGCTATTGATGAGGCAGACCATTAAACTCATTTTCACTCAAGACTGAAGCAAGGATTTGAACGGAAGTTTCCAGAGGTGAAAAATGAAGTGTGTAAGCCCATTTGTATTCATATATTGAGTGAATTAATTCATTTTCTCCATAAATGGTTTTGAGATAACATGAACTCAAGTGACTATAAATAGAAAAAAATTTAATAGTGAAAAATTCATTTTTAGATCTTTCTACAGGCAGTTGAAGAATTATTTCAGAAATATACGAATTCCAGTATAATGACTACTAATAATAACTACTTAGTGAGTACTTACTATGTGCTGGGTGTTATAAATAATATATGTAATATTGTTTTTTCCATTTTATATGAGGAGGACATTTAGGTTAAAAGAAATTAAATAACTTTTCCAACTTTGCACAGGTATTATGTGGCAAAGACGATATTTAACTCGTTTATCTGACTCTGTTCAGCTCATCACAGCTATAGTTATTTGAAATGCTAACTAGTGAGTGTGATAATTCCTACCCAGAATGCTCATAGGAAACAAGTTGGAACACACAGGAGGCATTTAAAACATCATTATGAAGTAGTTTTTTCAAAGTAATATATATGCATGTGTGCACTATTAACTTTCTCAGTGATGCTTTTGTTATAGAAATTATAAGCTTTAGATGTGTAAGTATGGTTACATATTTCAGTCCAGAAACACATAGAAGCAGACCTTTTAATTAGTGTCTCTAAAAAATAGGAACCTAGTTCCTCATTCTATGAGTAAAGCTAATTCCTACTTTCATATTTGACCTGTAACTTTACTTTAAAAAGTTGGTTTATATCCATGTAGATAAAAGAAATATTGTCTGTGGACTGCCACCCAGATATACTAAGCTGTGCGGCACAGCCCAAAAAAAAATGGTTAAAAGGTCTAGCTACATTGGTACATTGTTTTTAGTTTTTCCCTGGGAACAGAAATATCAAGTGAGTGTGTGTGTGTGTGTATATATACATATATTTATTTAAAAGATAAAATGCATTATGAGTTCATACTGACATTTCAAAATCGAATTCAATAATACGGAGCATTATCCCAGTGTCACAGATCTCAGATCTCTTTCTTCTTCCAAGCTGAAAATCCCAGTTGTAAAGAACATCAGCTTAAATATTCATTTGCTTTATCCCATATACTCACAAAATAGTTTCAGAATAAAACTAAGTAAAAAAGTGCCAACAGGATTATTACTGAAAATAGTTTACAAAGTAAGATTTAAAAATTTTGTTGTCCCTAGGATATATCTCATTAAAGTTGTACAATCAAATTACAGTATATTGTATTAAAGTAATTTGAAGTAAATGTTCTTTGTGTACTTACACCACAAGTTCAACACATGATGAGTTTAGTTGTTTTATTTCCTTTACAGTTTTAGGGTCTTGAATTTTAAATTATGTAAAATGCAGTTAACCAAAATCAAATTTGCAAATCAAAATATATTCTAATAAGTCTAGCTTCTATTCCTGTCCTTTCTGTTTGACTTTCTGTTCAACTTACATGCACATAATAATGATCCCTCCTACCTCCACATTATTTGGTATTGTTCTAATGGTTATATAATAGCCTTAGTCCTACTCCTTTTATAAGCAAGAAAAGGTTCACTTCTATGAATAATATTGAAATTAGCTAGTAACCATGTCTTTCCCTCTGCTCTCTATTTTCTCGTCATCTCATTTTAAATAATATGCTTTTAATTATAGTTTAATCAGTGAATTTATCTTAGTTTTTCTACTCTCACATTTTTGTCCCACGTATCAAAACAAGTAATCAGAGCATAGAGCCATTATATTCTATACTGGCTTCCTTTAATTCATCATTTATCTTAGTTCTACAGTAAATCATATATATAAATATATATAATGAATCACCACCAGTCCATAAGTCAATGGCTCTCTAGCCTTGGCTGCATGAAACTCATTCTCTAGGATAATCCTCAAAAATAGATTAATAAAACATTCTTGTGTTCTTCCACATTGACAGCAGCATGCTTTTCACTTTTTACTGAAAGGTCTCCTTAACTGCATGTAAAAACTTTGCTTACGATTTCTTTCCTTGAGTAACTTAAACACATTATTCCAGTGTCTTTGGAATAAAGTGTTGCTGTTAAATAAAACAAAACATATCAAATGAACAACAAAAACCTCTAATAATAATCTGTTTTTCTTTCATTCCTCTTAACTTGGTCTTCTTGGTTAGAAGTTTAAAAGATTTTATTTTTCTTTTTTCAGTTCAATAATTTTATTAAAATTTTCTCAGTTTTGGTCATCTTGCTTTGATTTTTTTTTCAAGTATGCAGTTTGTTCTTTCAACATATAGTTTAACATTTCTTTTTCTTTGGTAAAATTTTCTTTAGTCATACTTTTTATACTTGTTCTGTTCCATTAATTTGTCCTTCTTAAGAAACTTATTTGGTTATTGGATCTTCTTTATGTTCTCTACTACTGTCTCTGAAATTCTTTTTTTTAATCTCTTTCTTCTTTGCTTTTAAAGTTTGGAAAATTTCATCCTTCCCATCTTCTGCTTTTCCTAAGGAATTCCCCATTAAATTTAAATATTTGTTCTTCTACTTTTATTTTATTTTACACTTCATTTTTGAAATGACTTTTTCTTTAATTTTAAAATGTTTTTCTCAGTTCTATAACTTCTCTTTTGAAATATTTTATATATTTGCCTCAATTTTCTTACGGCACTATCCATGATTCTTTCATAGGTTTTCCCATTTTCTCAATTTCTTTTGGTCTGTTTTGAAATATGCATTGTTAAATTTTCATTCATTTTCTGAACATTTTTTTCTGGTGCTCTTTCCTTTTGTGTGGAGATGCAATTTCTTACTTTTTTCTTTTTTTATAATAATATTGTGTAGGATTTGATTGTAATCATTTTCTAGTGTTTATATTTAGGTAAAAATGTTCTCTTATATTTTTAGAAGTAAGCATGGATCAACATTTCCTTTTTGGCTTTGTTGCTCTAGAAATCCCTCTTCTTTCGCTTGTGAAGTGGTTGAAAAATGGCCTCATACTTTGAGATATTTTTCCAAATATCTCAATTATTTATTAATATGATTTATTTGTTAATATGCTGCACCAGTCATGTCTTAAAGCTATTAATAGTTGGAACACATCTATTTATCTATTGTGGTTCCTGGTGATAACGTTTTACCATATGTTTTTTAAATCTTGTCATCTTATTTTGTTTTGCTTAGTTATTCTGTATGTTTAATGGGGGAATTTGAAGAAATTAAACTAAGTTGCTACCACTACCATTTTTCTCTTGGTGTCTTATGGCACATAGTTTATCAGGGTGCTTCAGGCATTTCTTAAAGCATTATTTCTCATTGTGTGTTCCAAGGAACACTAGTGCTGTTGAAAGTTTAAATGTTTTATACAAAAATAGTGGTTTCTGGTCAAATAAAAATTGAAAGTCATGGAATAAACAAAACTGAATCACTTCCTTTACTGTATGACTTATCATAATCTTAATATATGATATTATATACTTAATATACTAATGTACCATGTGGATCTTCAATGGGGGAGTGTGTTTTGCTTCATTACCCAAAATTACTTAAACTTGGGACTCATTTTTTCTCCTACAGCATTTGTTCTGCATGAGTAAACGGGGCCTCAAAGCAATTTTTTCAGCTCTTCCAGCTGTGCCTGCCCTGTTTTAACTCACAGCCAAAAGATAGCCTTGTCAGACTGCTGGAGTCCTGTTAGTGAAAAGTGTGATGGTGATCATAGTTTCAGTGTTCATCAGCTGGTCCCATGGACTTTATCATCAATCACTTTGTCTTGCTACTTTCTGTTTTCTAGGATTACCATAGATCCTAGCTGGAAAAGATGAAATGATTAAATGATATTTTCATAAATGATAATTTGTTTTAGCATTTCAAGTGATGTTTCTGGCCTTTGAGTGTGAGTGAAACTTTATCAGGCAACATTTTCCTATTAAGTCAAAAGCTTTTGTGAGAGAAACTGTTACACTGTATTTGGTTTAAAATACAACAAACGTAATAGTGATAAAAGTAAAAATTTATTTTTAGTTTTAAATGAGCATGGATTTGATATGGTTTATTACCAAGACATGGCAGAACAATGCTAATTTGCAGTATGTATGCTTAAATTTATAATTATTTCAACATAATATTTTCTGTATGAGCCAAGTAAGTTTTTTTTTTAAAGTGGGTTAAAATAATAGGGTTTTTTAAAGGAGGTTTGTTAGCAATTAGTTATTTCTTCCTCCTTGCATTCTTTCCACCTTTTTCCTTTCTTCCTTCTTCGTGATCCTTTCTCCAGTTAAGTAACTCCAAAGAAAGCACAAACAGTACATAGTAAGAGAATGTACTGGAATAAGACTGGCTGGGTTTGGACCAAAACTGCCATTTATTAACTCTGTGATTTGGGGAAACTTGCTTAATCTCTCTGTGCCTCAGTTTTCTTAACTGAAAATGAACTTGAGTAGCATCTAACTCATGCAGTTTTTGTTTACATTTAGTACAGTATTCCACACATGATCCTCAGGAAGCCTAGAGCAGAGTACATGAAAAATAAGAACATCCTTACACATTCATTAATTTATTCATTCTTTCAGCCAGGCTTTTATTAATTCATCCATTATACAAATATTTATTGAGCTCCCCAATGTACAAAGCACACTGCTAAGAACTTGAGATAAAATGCTAAATGAGACAGGCATGTATTATTCTAGGTTCATAGCAGTGTGTTTTGCACATAGGGATGTTCTTCCTGAGGAAAATGTGAAGATGATGTTTGAATAATTCTAGCATTTATAAGTCCTTTGTGAAAAATTATCACAAAAAATAGTAATAAATATAATAAAACAACTACCATCACTAAATTATGTGCCAGTTTTACTAAGGTTTTCAATTGAATTATATAATTTTTACCTTAATTATTAGCATATCAGTAAGGTTTTGTGTTGCAAGTAACAGAAAATAACTCTATGTTTAGTTAAAAAAAAAAGAATTACTTAGAAAAATATTTGTGGAAGATGCTCAAAGAATTGACAAGAGGTTAAGAGAACAGGTT
This sequence comes from Delphinapterus leucas, assembly GCF_059928025.1. Lineage (NCBI taxonomy): Eukaryota > Metazoa > Chordata > Mammalia > Artiodactyla > Monodontidae > Delphinapterus > Delphinapterus leucas. Next base: position 63,276,268 of record NC_143137.1, on the reverse strand, counting down.
TGAGAAAATAAGCAAGGGTAGTTAGAGGTTTAGGGAGCAGGAATCAAATTACACTCTGCTTCTTGTGCTCACCATACATACAATGTGCTCACTATATATGTGTATATATATATATATATATATATATGTGTGTGTCTAAACATATAGATATATGTAAATATATTTATGTAAAAAATGGCTAAAGTTTTTAAGGTATCTGTGAAGAGCAGCTGTATTTCCCTCTCCTTTTGCAATTTTGTTAAAAAGAAAACAGGAGTGATTTTTTTTTTTATAGCTAAAGAAGAGCAGAGTTGTTTCTTATTTTAATTTGTTAAAACATGTCTGTTACAACAAATTTATACTTTCTTATTCTACTTGGTACTATGGGGGAGATTGATATTAGTGAAATAATGTGTCCTTTAAGCAATTAAAAACTGGAACTGGAATTCATGATTTTATGATGGTAGTAACAATGGAAGACATTTTAAGCATTAAATTTACAACAATATTATTTTTGCCTTAATGCAATCCTTAACATGTCCTCAGGGAACAATCATGGATTTTTTTTTTTAACATCTTTATTGGAGTATAATTGCTTTACAATGTTGTGTTCGTTTCTGCTATATAACAAAGTGAATCAGCTATACGTATACATATATCCCCATATCCCCTCCCTCTTGGGTCTCCCACCCCCACTCCCTATCCCACCCCTCTAGGTGGACAAAAAGCCACGAGCTGATCTCCCTGTGCTATGCTGCTGCTTGCCACTAGCTATCTATTTTACACTTGGTAGTGTATGTATATCAATGCCACTGGCTCACTTCATCCCAGTTTACCCTTAGCCCTCCGCATGTCCTCAATTCCATTCTGTACGTCTGCGTCTTTATTCCTGTCCTGCCCCGAGATTCTTCAGAGCATTTTGTTGTTGTTGTTAGATTCAATATATATGTGTTAGCATACGGTATTTGTTTTTCTCTTTCTGACTTACTTCACACTGTATGACAGACTCTAGGTCCATCCACCTCACTACAGATAACTCAATTTCATTTCCTTTTATGGCTGAGTAGTATTCCATTGTATATATGTGCCACATCTTTATCCATTCATCTGTCGATGGACACTTAAGTAGCTTCCATGTCTTGGTCCTTGTAAATAGAGCTGCAGTGAACATTGTGGTACATGACTCTTTATGAATTATGGTTTTCTCAGGGTATATGCCCAGTAATGGGATTGCTGGGTCGTATGGTAGTTCTATTTTTAGTTTTTTAAGGAAGCTCCATACTGTTCTCCATAGTGGCTGTATCAATTTACATTCCTGCCAACAGTGCAAGAGGGTTCCCTTTTCTCCACGCCCTCTCCACCATTTATTGTTTGTAGATTTTTTCATCATGGCCATTCTGACTGGTGTTAGATGATATCTCATTGTAGTTATGATTTGCATTTCTCTAATGATTAATGATGTTGAGCATTCTTTCATGTGTTTGTTGACAATCTGTATATCTTCTTTGGAGAAATGTCTGTTTAGGTCTTCTGCCCATTTTTGGATTGGGTTGTTTGTTTTTTTAATGTTGAGCTGCATGAGTGGGTTATAAATTTTGGAGATTAATCCTTTGACAGTTGCTTCATTTGCAACTATTTTCTCCCATTCTGAGGGTTGTCTTTTGCTCTTGTTTATGGTTTCCTTTGCTGTGCAAAAGCTTTGAAGTTTCATTAGGTCCCATTTGTTTATTTTTGTTTTTATTTCCATTTCTCTAGGAGGTGGGTCAAGAAGGATCTTGCTGCGATTTATGTCATAGAGTGTTCTGCCTATGTTTTCCTCTAAGAGTTTCATGGTGTCTGGCCTTACATTTAGGTCTTTAACCCATTTTGAGTTTATTTTTGTGTATGGTGTTAGGGAGTGTTCTAATTTCATTCTTTTACATGTAGCTGTCCAGTTTTCCCAGCACCACTTGCTGAAGAGGCTGTCTCTTCTCCACTTTATATTCTGCCTTCTTTATCAAAGATAAGGTGAACGTGTGTGCGTGGGTTTATCTCTGGGCTTTCTATCCTGTTCCATTGATCTATATTTCTCTTATGGTGCCAGTACCATACTGTCTTGATTACTGTAGCTTAGTAGTATAGTGTGAAGTCAGGGAGGCTGATTCTTCCAGCTCCGTTTTTCTTTCTCAAGATTGCTTTGGATATTCGCAGTCTTTTCTGTTTCCATACAAATTGTGAAATTTTTTGTTCTAGTTCTGTGAAAAATGCCAATGGCAGTTTGATAGGGATTGCATTCAATCTGTAGATTGCTTTGAGTAGTAGAGTCATTTTTACAATGTTGATTCTTCCAATCCAAGAACATGGTATATCTCTCCATCTATTTGTATCATCTTTAATTTCTTTCATCAGTGTCTTATAGTTTTCTGCATACAGGTCTTTTGTCTCAGGTAGGTTTATTCCTAGGTATTTTATTCTTTTTTGTTGCAATGGTAAATGGGAGTGTTTTCTTAATTTCACTTCCAGATTTTTCATCATTAGTGTGTAGGAATGCAAGAGATTTCTGTGCATTAATTTTGTATCCTGCTACTTTACCAAATTCATTGATTAGCTCCAGTAGTTTTCTTGTAGCATCTTTAGGATTCTCTATGTATAGTATCATGTCATCTGCAAGCAGTGACAGCTTTACTTCTTCTTTTCCAGTTTGGATTCCTTTTATTTCTTTTTCTTCTCTGATTGTTGTGGCTAAAACTTCCAAAACTATGTTGAATAAGAGTGGTGAGAGTGGGTAACCTTGTCTTGTTCCTGATTTTAGTGGAAATGGTTTCAGTTTTTCACCATTGAGGACGATGTTGGCTGTGGGTTTGTCTTATATGGCCTTTATTATATTGAGGAACGTTCCCTCTATGCCTACTTTCTGGAGTAGTTTTATCATAAATGGATGTTGAATTTTGTCGAAAGCTTTCTCTGCATCTATTGAGATGATGAGATGATCATATGGTTTTACTCCTTCACTTTGTTAATATGGTGTATCACGTTGATTGATTTGCATATATTAAAGAATCCTTGCATTCCTGGGATAAACCCCACTTGATCATAGTGCATGATCCTTTTAATGTGCTGTTGGATTCTGTTTGCTAGTATTTTGTTGAGGATTTTTGCATCTATGTTCATCAGTGATATTGGCCAGTAGTTTTCTTTCTGTGTGGCATCTTTGTCTGGTTTTGGTATCAGAGTGATGGTGGCCTCAAAGAATGAGTTTGGAAATGTTCCTCCTTCTGCTATATTTTGGAAGAATTTGAGAAGGATAGGTGTCAGCTCTTCTCTAAATGTTTGATAGAATTCATCTGTGAAGCCATCTGGTTCTGGTCTTTTTTTTGTTGGAAGATTTTTAATCACACTTTCCATTTCAGTGCTTGTGATTGGTCTGTTCATATTTTCTATTTCTTTCTAATTCAGTCTTGGAAGATTGTGCATTTCTAAGAATTTGTCCATTTTTTCCAGGTTGTCCATTTTATTGGCATACAGTTGCTTGTAGTAATCTCTCATGATCCTTTGTATTTCTGCAGTGTTAGTGGTTACTTCTCCTTTTTCATTTCTAATTCTGTTGATTTGAGTCTTCTCCCTTTTTTTCTTGATGAGTCTGGCTAATGGTTTATCGATTTTGTTCATTTTCTCTAAGAACCAGCTTTAAGTTTTATTGATCTTTGCTATCGTTTCCTTCATTTCTTTTTCATTTATTTCTGATTTGATCTTTATGATTTCTTTCCTTCTGCTAACTTTGGGGTTTTTTTCTTCTTCTTTCTCTAATTGCTTTAGGTGTAAGGTGAGATTGTTTATTTGAGATGTTTCTTGTTTCTTAAGGTAGGATTTTGTTGCTATAAACTTCCGTCTTAGAACTGCTTTTGCTGCATCCCATAGGTTTTGGGTCATCATGTTTTCATTGTCACTTGTTTGTACGTATTTTTTGATTTCCTCTTTGACTTCTTCAGTGATCTCTTGGTTATTTAGGAGTGTATTGTTTAGCCTCCATGTGCTTGTATTTTTTACAGATTTTTTCCTGTAATTGATATCTAGTCTCATAACCTTGTGGTTGGAGAAGATACTTGATACGATTTAAATTTTCTTAAATTTACTAAGGCTTGATTTGTGACCCAAGATATGATCTATCCTGGGGAATGTTCCCTGAAGACTTGAGAAGAAGTTGTATTCTGTTGTTTTTGGATGGAGTGTCCCATAAATATCAGCTAAGTCCATACATTGTTTAATGTTTCATTTAAAGCTTGTGTTTATTTATTTATTTTCATTTTGGATGATCTGTCCATTGGTTAAAGCGGGGTGCTACAGTTCCCTAGTATGCCTGTGTTACTGTCAATTTCCCCTTTTATGGCTGTTAGCATTTGCCTTACGTATTGAGGTGCTCCTATGTTGGGTGCATAAATATTTACAATTGTTATATGTCTTTCTTGGATTGATCCCTTGATCATTATGTAGTGTCCTTCTCTGTCTCTTGTAATAGTCTTTAGTTAAAGACTATTTTGTCTGATATGAGAATTGCTGCTCCAGCTTTCTTTCGATTTCCATTTGCATGGAATATCTTTTTCCATCCTCTCACTTTCAGTCTGTATGTGTCCCTAGGTCCGAAGTGGGTCTCTGGTAGACAGCATATATACAGGTCTTGTTTTTGTATCCATTCAGGCAATCTATGTCTTTTGGTAGGAGCATTTAATCCATTTACATTTAAAGTAATTATCGATATGTATGTTCCTATTACCATTTTCTTAATTGTTTTGGGTTTGTTATTGTAGGTCTTTTCCTTGTGTTTCCTGTCTAGAGAAGTTCCTTTAGCATTTGTTGTAAAGCTGGTTTGGTGGTGCTGAATTCTCTTAGCTTTTGCTTGTCTGTAAAGATTTTAATTTCTCTGTCAATATGAATGAGATCCTTGCTGGGTAATATTGGTTGTAGGTTTTTCTCCTTCATCACTTTAAATATGTCCTGCCACTTCCTTCTGGCTTGTAGAGTTTCTGCTGAAAGATCAGCTGTTAACCTTATGGGGGTTCCCTTATGTGTTATTTGTTGTTTTCCTTTGCTGCTTTTAGTATTTTTTCTTTGTATTTAAATTTTGTTAGTTTGATTAATATGTGTCTTGGCATGTTTCTCCTTAGATTTATTCTCTGTGGTACTCTCTGCGCCTCCTGGACTTGATTAACTATTTCCTTTTCCATATTAGGGAAGTTTTCAACTATAATCTCTTCAAATATTTTCTCAGTCCCTTTCTTTTTCTCTTCTGCTGGGACCCCTATAATTCAAATGTTGGTGTGTTTAATGTTGTCCCAGAGGTCTCTGAGACTGTCCTCAATTCTTTTCATTATTTTTTCTGCTCTGCAGTAGTTATTTCCACTATTTTATCTTCCAGGTCACTTATCCCTTCTTCTGCCTCAGTTATTCTGCTATTGATCCCATCTAGAGAATTTTTAATTTCATTTATTGTGTTCTTCATCACTGTTTATTTTCTCTTTAGTTCTTCTAGGTCCTTGTTAAACGTTTCTTTTATTTTCTCCATTCTATTTCCAAGATTTTGGATCATCGTTACTATCATTATTCTGAATTCTTTTTCAGGTAGACTGCCTATTTCCTCTTCATTTGTTGGGTCTGCTGGGTTTTTGCCTTGCCTCTTCATCTGCTGTGTTTCTGTGACTTCTCATTTTGCTTAACTTACTGTGTTTGGGGTCTCCTTTTCGTGGGCTGCAGGTTCATTTTTCCCATTGTTTTTGGTGTCTGTCCCCAGTGCCTAAGGTTGGTTCAGTGGGTTGTGTAGGCTTCCTGGTGGAGGGGACTAGTGCCTTTGTTCTGGTGGATGAGACTGGATCTTGTCTTTCTGTTTGGCTTGTCCATGTCTGGTGGTGTGTTTTGGCTTGTCTGTGGCCTTATTATGATTTTAGGCAGCCTCTGTGCTAATGGATGCGGTTTTCTTCCTGTCTTGCTAATTGTTTGGCATAGGGTGTCCAGCACTGTAGCTTGCTGGTTTTTGAGTGGAGCTCGTTCTTTGCGTTGAGATGGAGATCTCTGGATCTCTGGGAGATTTTCGCCGTTTGTTATTACCTGGAGCTGTGAGGTCTCTTGTGGACCAGTGTCCTGAACTTCGCTCTCCCGCCTCAGTGGCACAGCCCTGACACCTGGCAGGAGCACCAAGAGCCTGTCCTGCACATGGTCAGAATAAAAGGGAAGAGAAAAAGAAAGAAAGAAAGAAGAAGATAAAATAAAGTAAAATAAAATAAAGTTATTAAAATAAAATATAATTATTAAGAAAAATAATTTTTTAAGGAATAAAAAATAAAATAGTGACAGACAGACCCCTAGGACAAATGGTGAAAGCAAAGCTATGCAGGCAAAATCACACACAGAGGCATGCACATACACACTCACAAAAAGAGGAAAAGGGAAAAAGATGTATATATCATTGCTCCCAAAGTCCACTTCTTCAATTTCGGATGATTTGTTGTCTATTCTGGTATTCCACAGATGCAGGGTACATCTAGCTGACTGTGGAGATTTAATCTGCTGCTCCTGAGGCTGCTGTGAGAGATTTCCCTTTCTCTTCTTTGTTTGTACAGTTCCCGGGGTTCAGCTTTGGATTCGGACCCCCCATCTGTATGTAGGTAGCCTGTGGGCATCTGTTCTTCGCTCAGATAGGATGGGGTTATAGGAGCAGCTGATTCGGGGGCTCTGGCTCACTCAGGCTGGGGGGAGGGAGGGGTACGGATGATGGGCGAGACTGCGGTGCCAGAGGCTGGCATGACGTTGCACCAGCCTGAGGCATGCTGTGTGTTCTCCTGGGGAAGTTGTCCCTGGATCACGGGACCCTGGCAGTGGTGGGCAGCACAGGCTCCCAGGAGGGTAGGTGTGGAGAGTGACCTGTGCTTGCACACAGGCTTCTTGGTGGTGGCAGCAACAGCCTTAGTGTCTCATGCCCGTCTCTGGGGTCTGTGCTGTTAGCCACGGCTCGCGCCCGTCACTGGAGCTCCTTTAAGCAGTGTTCTTAATCCCCTCTCCTCGCACACCAGGAAACAAAGAGGCAAGAAAAAGTCTCTTGCCTCTTTGGCATCTCCAGACATTTTCCCGGACTCCCTCCAGGCTAGCTGTGGCGACCTAGCCCCCTTCAGGCTGTGTCCATGTAGCCAACCCCAGTCATCTCCCTGGGATCCGACCTCCAAAGCCTGAGCCTCAACTCCCAGCCCCCGCCTGCCCAGGCGGTGAGCAGACAAGCCTCTAGGGCTGGTGAGTGCTGGTCAGCACTGATCCTCTATGCGGGAATCTCTCTGCCTTGCCCTCCGCACCCCCGTTGCTTCTCTCTCCTCTGTGGCTCTGAAGCTTCCCCGTCTGCTACTCTCAGTCTCCGCCCATGAAGTAGCCTCCTAGTGTGAGGAAACCTTTCATCCTTCACAGCTCCCTCCCCAATGTTAAAGTTCCATCCCTGTTCTTTTGTCTCTGTTTTTTTCTCTTTTCTTTGCCCTACCCAGGTATGTGGGGAGTTTCTAGCCTTTTGGGAGGTCTGAGGTCTTCTGCCAGCATTCAGTGGGTGTTCTGTAGGAGTTGTTCCACATGTAGATGTATTTCTGATGTATTTGTGGGGAGGAAGATGATCTCCATGTCTTACTCTTCTGCCATCTTGAAGCACTTAGGAAGTGTTTTAATTTCATTTTTTACATGTAGCTGTCCATTTTCCCCAGCACCACTTATTGAATAGGCTCTCTTTTCTCATTGTATATTCTTGCCTCCTTTGTCAAAGATAAGGTGACCATATGTGTGTGAGTTTACCTCCTGGCTTTCTATCCTGTTCCATTGATCTATATTTCTGTTTTTGTGGCAGTACCATACTGTCTTGATTACTGTAGCTTTGTAGTATACTGTGACATCAAGGAGCCTGATTCCTCCAGCTCCAATTTTATTTCTGAAGATTGATTTGGCTATTTGGGGTCTTTTGTGCTTCCATAAAAATTGTGAAATTTTTTGTTCTACTTCTGTAAACAATGCCATTGGTAATTTGACAGGTATTGCACTGAATCTGTAGACTGCTTTGGGTAGTATAGTCATTTTCACAATGTTGATTCTTCCAATTCAAGAATATGGTATATCTCTCCCTCTGTTTGTATCATCTTTAATTTCTTTCATAAGTGTCTTATAGTTTTCTGCATACAGGTCTTTTGTCTCCTTATGTAGGTTTATTCCTAGGTATTTTATTCTTTTTGTTGCATTGTTAAATGGGAGTGTTTTCTTAATTTCTCTTTCAGATTTTTCGTCACTGGTGTATAAGAATGCAAGAGATTTCTGTGCATTAATTTTGTATCCTGCTACTTTACCAAATTCATTGATTAGCTGTAGTAGTTTTCTGGTTGCATCTTTAGGATTCTCTATGTATAATATCATGTCATCGACAAACAATGAAACTTTTACTTCTTCTTTTCTGATTTGGATTGCTTTTATTTCTTTTTCTTCTCTCATTACTGTGGCTAAAACTTCCAAAACTATGTTGAATAATAGTGATAAGTGTGGGCAACCTTGTCTTGGTCCTGATCTTAGTGGAAATGCTTTCAGTTTTTCACCATGGAGAATGATGTTGGCTGTGGGTTTGTCATACATGACCTGTATTATGTTGAAGTAAGTTCATGCTCTGCCTACTTTCTGGAGGGTTTTTATCATAAATGGGTATTGAATTCTGTCAAAAGCTTTTCCTGCATCTATTGAGATGATCACATGGTTTTTATACTTCAGTTTGTTAATATGGTGTATCACATTGATTGATTTGCATATATTGAAGAATCCTTGCATTCCTGGGATAAACCTCACTTGATCATGGTGTATTTTCCTTTTAAAGTGGTGTTGGATATTGTTTGCTGGTATTTTGTTGAGGATTTTTGCAGCTATGTTCATCAGTGAGAGTGTCCTCTAGTTCTTTATGGTGACATCTTTGTCTGGTTTTGGTATCAGGGTGATGCTGACCTAATAGAATGAGTTTGGTAGTATTCCTTCTCTGCTGTATTTTGGAAGAGTTTGAGAAGGTTAGGTGTTAGCTCTTCTCTAAACGTTTGATAGAATTTGCCTGTGAAGCCATCTAGTCCTGGGCCTTTGTTTGTTGGAGGATTTTTAATCACAGGTTCAATTTCAATGCTTGTGATTGGTCTGTTTATATTTTCTATTTCTTCGTGGTTCAGTCTCTGAAGTGGGTCTCTTGTAGACAGCATGTATATGAGTCTTGTTTTTGTATCCATTCTACCAGTCTATTTCTCTGGGTTGCAAGCATCTAATCCATTTACATTTAAGGTAATTATCGATATGTGTGTTCCTATTACCATTTTCTTAATTGTTTTGGGTTGTTTCTGTAGGTCCTTTTGTTCTTTTGTGTTTCCTGCCTAGAGAAGTTTCTTTAGCATTTGTTGTAAAGCTGGCCTGGTGGTGCTGAATTCTCTTAACTTTTGTTGTCTGTAAACGTTTTAATTTCTCCATCAAATGTGAATGAGATCCTTTCTGGGTAGAGTAATCTTGGTTGTAGGTTTTTCCCTCTCATCAGTTTAAATATGTCCTGCCACTCCCTTCTGGATTGCAGAGTTTCTGCTGCAAGATTAGCTCTTAACCTTATGGGTATTTCCTTGTATGTTATTTGTTGCTTTCTTCTTGCTGCTTTTAATATTTTTTCTTTGTTTTTAATTTTTGATAGTTTGATTAATATGTGTTTTGGTTTGTTTCTCCTTGGATTTATCCTGTATGGGACCGTTTATGCTTCCTGGACTTGTTTGAATGCTTCCTTTCCCATGTTAGGGAAGTTTTCATCTATAATCTCTTCAAATATTTTCTCAGACCCTTTTTTTTTTTCTCATCTTCTTCTGGGACCCCCTTGATTCGAATTTTGGTGTGTTTAATGTTGTCCCAGAGGCCTCCTCAATTCTTTTTTCTTTATTATGCTCTGCGGTAGGTATGTCCACTGTTTCTCTTCCAGATTACTTATCCGTTCTTTTGCCTCAGCTATTCTGCTCTTGATTCCTTCTGGAAATTTTTTAATTTCATTTATTGTGCTCTTCATCATTGTTTGTTTGCTCTTTCATTCTTCTAGTTCCTTGCTAAACATTTCTTGCATCTTCTCCATTCTATTTCCAATATTTTGGATCATCTTTATTATCATTACTCTGAATTCTTGTTCAGGTAGACTCCCTATTTCCTCTTCATTTGTTTGGTCTGGTGGGTTTTTACCTTGCTCCTTTATCTGCTGCATATTTCTCTGTCTTCCCATTTTGTTTAACTTACTGTGTTTGTGGTCTTCATTTCGCAGGCTGCAGGGTTGTAGTCCCTGTTGTTTTTGGCGTCTGCCCCCAGTGGGTGTGGTTGGTTCAGTGGGTTGTGTGTGCTTCCTGGGGGAAGGGACTGGTGCCTGTGTTCTGGTGGGTGGGTCTGGATCTTGTCTTTCTGGTGGGCAGGGCCACATCCGTTGGTGTATTTTGGGATGTCTGTGAACTTAGTATGATTTTGGGCAGCCTCTCTGTTAATGGGTGGGGTAGTGTTCCTGTCTTGTTAGTTGTTTGGCATGGGGCCTCCAGCACTGGAGCTTGCTGGCCATTGGGTGCATCTGGGTCTTAGTGTTGAGATGGAGATGTCTGGGAGAGCTCTCGCCAACTGATATTATGTGGGGCCGGGAGGTCTCTGGTGGTCCAATGAACTCGTCTCTCCCACGTTGGAGGCTCAGGCCTGACACCAGGCAGGAGCACTAAGACCCTATCAGCCACATGGCTAAGAAGAAAAGGGAGGAAAAAAAAAAAAAAGAAAAATAAATAAATAAAAATTTTAAATTATTAAAATAAAAAGGGAAGAGAGCAACCAAAGCAATAAACACATCCACCAATGATAACAAGCAGTGAAAACTAAACTAAGATAAACATAAAAATCAGACACAAATCAGTCACAGACAGCAAACGCCAAGCCTGCAGTTGCTCCCAAAGTCCACTGTCTCAAGTATGGGATGATTCGTTGTCTGTTCAGGTATTCCACAGATGCAGGGTTCACCAAGTTCATTTGGGGTATTTAATCCACTGCTCCTGAGGCTGCACAGAGAGGTTTCTGTTTCTCTTCTTTTTTCTCACAGTTCCTGGGTTTCAGCTTTGATTTTGGCCCCACCTCTATGTGTAGGTCACCCTCAGGTGTCTCTTCCCTGCCTAGACAGGAGGGGGTTAAAGCAGCGGCGGATTTGGGTGCTCTTGTTCACTCAGGATGGGGGGAGGGAGAGGTAAGGTAGTCATAATTGTAATGCAGGGCAAGCCTGTTGTGGCAGAGGCTGGCATGATGTTGCAACAACCTGAGGTGTGCCGTGTGTTCTCCTGGGAAAGTTGTCCCTGGATCTCAGGGCTCTGGCAGTGGCGGGCTGCACAGGCTCCCAGGAGGGGAAGTGTGGATAGTGACCTGTGCTTGCACACAGGATTCTTGGTGGCCGCAGCAGCAGTGTTAGCGTTTCATGACCATCTCTGTGATCTGAGCTGATAGCTGTGGCTTCCACCCATCTCTGGAGCTCACTTAGGTGGTGCTCTGCCTTCTGTGGGCAGAGAAGGGATCCCCTCTCCTCCTGCACCCTGAAACAATGGTCTCTTTCCTCTTAGGCAGATCCAGACTTTTTCCCAGACTCCCTCCCGGCTAGCTGTGGCACACTATCCTACTTCAGGCGGTGTTCACACAGCCAACCCCAGTCCTCTCCCTGGGATCTGACCTCCAAAGCCAGAGCCTCAGCACCCAGCCCCCACCCACCCGGTGGGTGAGCAGACAAGTGTCTCAGTCTGGTGAGTGCTGGTCGGCACTGATCCTCTGTGCGGGAATCTCTGCTTTGCCCCTCTGCACCCATTGCTGCGCTCTCCTCCCTGGCTCCGATGCTTCCCCCGCCACCCCCTATCTCTGCCAGTGATGGGGCTTCCTAGCGTGTGAAAACTTTTCCTCCTTCACAGTTCCTTCCCAGAGGTCCCGTCCCTATTCTTTTTTCTCTGGTTTTTCTTTTTTCTTTTGCCCTGCCCAGGCATGTGGGGAGTTTCTTGCCTTTTGGGAAGTCTGAGGTCTTCTTCCAGCGTTCAGTAGGTGTTCTGTAGGAATTGTTCCACATGTAGATGTATTTTTGATGTATTTGTGGGGAGGAAGGTGATCTCCGTGTCTTACTGCTCCTCCTTCTTGCAAGTCCCCCCCTTTATGGGTACTTTTTGTTGTTAGATGAATATTTAGATTTTGATATGTTCAAATTTATTACTTTTAGTGTCTTCTGTTTTGAGCAACTTTTCTAAGAAACACTTCCCTTCACAGAGATCATAAGGATACCATTTTATGTTTTCTTTGAACAGTTATAAAGTTTAATTTTTTATTTGGAGTTTTTAATAGAACTAGATCTGGAATTTAGTTTTTGAATATTTTTCAAGGTAGGAAATCATCACCATACCAAAAGTCAATTATTACCACATCAGATACTGAGTAGTTTATCCATTTTTTGCTGGTTTCCTATACACTAAGTTTCCATATATGTATGTTTATGTGAACTCTGCTGTTCTTTTGATCTGTTTGTCTGTCTCTGAGTTAAGATTTTAAATTTAATTAATACATGTTAGTACAAATACCCTTCCTTATTTTATTTTTTAGATGAATCTTGGCTATTTTGAAATTTATTGTGTAAAGTAGTCATTTGGGGAAATTCCATCAGAAGTGATGTTGATATTTTTTTCTATTGAATTTGTATTTTAACTTGAGGTTTAATCAACATTTATGATACTGTGCCTTCTCATTTATGAGCAGGGTGTATATTTCATTTATTCAAGTATTCAAGTCTTCTCTATTATAACATTTTGTAATTCTTAATGATTCTGCACATCTTAAATTTATTCTTAGATATCTTACAGCTGGTTTCTTTTTTAATAAATTGAATCAGTTCTATTTTTTAAAATAAAATGTGTATTGGTTATTGCTGATACAATCATTATTGATTTTTATGTAATCTTTTGTTGAAGTATAACAAACATAAATAAAATGCCCAAATTGTAAGTGTAATGAATTTCCACAAAGTGAACACCCCAGCACCTAACTCAAGAAATAGGTCATTTCAAGAACCTCCAAAGTTCTTTTCTTTCTTCTCCCAGTTACTGTCCTCTTACCCAAATACTACTATGTTAATTCCTAACCTATTGATTAGTTTTGCTTGATTTTGAACTTTATACAAATGGAGTCATACAATGTGTATTCTTCGTGTCTGCTTCAATCATATTTTAGTCACATATTAAATGATCACCAAAGGGGTGTCTATTTCTGAGCCCTCTCTTCTGCTCCTTTAATCTGTTTGTTTATTTTGTGTCAATTGCATACTTTGTTATTTTTTGTATCTTTATAGTTAGTCTTAAGATCAGGTAGGGTAAACTCTAAACTTTTCTTATTCATCATTTTCTTGACTATCCTAGAGATTTTGCATTTTCATATAAATTTTAATACCAGTTGATAAATACCCAAAAAGAATATGTTGGGCTTTTCACTGAATTGAATTAGACATATTTATCAAATTGAGTATAAGTGGAATCTTTAAAATACTGAATTTTTCAATTCATGAACATGGAATTACTCTTCATATATATATCTTGTTTAATTTCTCTCATAAATGTTTTGCTGTTTTCTGTGTGGAGATCTTGGGCATCTTTTGTTAGATTCATTCTTAGGGATTTGATTTTTTTGATCCTATTGTAAATGGTATTTATTTTAAGTTATAAAAATACATTTGGTTTTATATATTGACATTTAAATTATTACTGTAGCTGTGAGGGACTCAGAGCTTTTGTTTTCAAAGATTTTATTAAAATGTCAAGTGTAATATTTTCACAACTAACGTGTTTCTAAAATAAACCTCAGAATTTCTGTATCCCAAGAGCTTGACAAAGTGCTTGTCACATAGTAGGTAATCTATAAATGATTGTTGAATGAATAATAATTCTCTTTACAATGATGTTGTATAACATCATTGACTAAATGCTTCTTGGAAATAATTTCTGGAGGCATACTGCAACCATTTTATGTAATATTGCACTCAGTGAAACAGACATTTTTTTTGCTACATTATCCATTTGTCCCTTTTTCTTTACTATGTGCTGACTTTGTTTGTTTGGAATAGCAATGTGTTTAGATGTAAATGTTGGATGATGGCTCCCTTACAGCCAGAAAGGATTAAGTTCTGGACAATGAAACCTATAGTGAAATCTGATGCCCTATTAAAAGAAGTTAGATATGTCTAGATTCTCCATTAATCTTCCACTATTCTTCTACCTTGAGCTTGAACTTGGTGTCTTGAGGTATAGGAGTCATTACAATAACTTAAAAAATGTGAGATGAGGTGCTCACATACTTTTGGCAGATCAGGGAGGTAGAAGTAGATGGAGCTACTGTGTTATCACTGAACAGCCAAAGGAATGTCAGAAACTGTTTCTCTCTGAATTTTCTCATTTGTGAAAAAAAAGAAACCAACTTTGTTCAACTCACTATTATTCAGGTATCTGTTACTTAGAGAGAAATGCATTAGTTTGTCACGTATTTGGATAGTACTGAATGTATTACTACTGAGATCAAAATAACATTGACCAAAGATAGCACTTAAAAATAAGTTAATCCATGATCCTCTTAGGATCCTGAGACAATCCAAGAAAATAATATGGTAAAACCAAGTTGAATGAGAATAAATGTTGAATGATGTAGCATTGCTTATATTGGAAGGGTAGATCTCATGTTTTAAAGATTTATCTAACACTATGCAACTTATTCTTTAAGGCTAAATTTGAGCTTTCTTCATCTAAAGCCTTCCCCTAATAATCAAATATTAATATTCTTAAGCTTTAAAAAATTTCCAATAACAGTTATTAAGTGTATCACAGTTTGGGCTAACATTATCACCTATGGTTCTCTTTGTTTCTGTGTTTAACCTCTTCTACAGATATAGATATGATGACTAGAGTACCACCTCTTTCCTCTCTTGTTCTAATGGCAGACATTCCGAAATGATCACAGCACCATTTCCCTCCAAACCCAGGCATAACCTTAAGCTCCTCTTCAACACAGATATCCAGGTGGTTACTACCATGTTATCAGAGTTGTAATGCTAGACATAACTTGATATCCATGACTGAGCTAAAATATAAACTCACTGATATCATAGATTGTATTGGTCTTATCTTTGTTTCTCAGACACAGGTTTTTTTCCTTCTTTTTTTACATGTATTCAATTGATTGTTATTACTAGATCTTCAGTGGTGTAGCATTGCGTGGTCATCCCAACTGACAGTACAGCTCTTTTTGCAAAACCACGTGTATATCACAATGACTAACACTATAAGACAGGACCGAAAATATGAAGAAAGCTTATTTTATAATTAAGTCATCCTTCAAAAAGCTTACATTTTCAGATCCTTGACTATCCCCTTTTTACACAGAAATATTCTATTCAGCTGGCAATGTTAGAATTCTTTTCTTGCTATTAAGTTAGCACGTCAAAATCTTCTATAAAAACAAATCGACTCAAAATGAGCAGTAGATCTAGCTGAGAATTGGATGATATGGGAGTGAAGAAAAATATGTCCTGTTGCTAATCCACTATAAAGTCTAAAGTCAGACCAAGAAGGTGGATTTGTTTTGGTACAAAGAGCATTATACTTGAAGTTAGAAAAAGTATTTTTGTGGTAATATTATTTTCATTTTACAGAAGCATAAACCAAAGCTTAGAGATATTTTGAGGCCTTAAATCATAAATTATGCTAGATCTGAAACCATTCTCTTTCTCAAAGAAAAGTAGTATTTCTTTAATTCATTGCATATGCAATGTAGTTACATACATATGTAGGTAAACACTAAGTATCTTGCCCAACTAGGTTCCTTCTTTCTGCCCTTTTTCAGTTTTATGCTTTTGTATGAACTTCGTCTTCAGCCTGTAAATGCATTAACCTGTCCTATTCATGTCATCATTCACACATCAGTGTACTTGTAGCTTTTCTGTGAACCTTTATGTAGGCTCACAACAAGAGTGACCCTCTTACCTATGTTTCAATGTCATTTCCTTAGTAGCATTATTTTAGTACACAGTTGTACATTTTTTCCATATTAGCTCATGTTATTCATGTATATAAACTAAGTTGTAAATGCAATAACCACTCTCATGCTCTCGCATTCTTTTATGTGCACTCCATACTGTCAAACATTGTTCCTATCCATTACTAGTGGCTAGATATGCCATTTGGTGTATTTATTAGTTGTTACCTGACAAATTAACTCAAAAGTCAGCAGCTTAAAATAATAAACACTATTTTACATTTTCTGTGAATCAAAAATCTGGGAGAGGCTGAGCTAAGTGGTTTTGATTCAGGGTCTCAAGGATGTGACCACAATTTTATTCTAAGGCTTGATCCACTTCCAAACTCTCTCATGGTTATTGACAGACCTCAAGTTTTTGGCTGGCTGTTAGCCAAAGACTTCAATTCCTTGCTACAGTGACCTCTTCTGGGGTTGCTTGGCATAGAATCTGGCTTCTCTCAGAGTGAATGATGAGAGAAAAAAAGAATCTAAGATGCAAAACACAGTCTTTTTATAATCAAATCTCAAGTGACATACTATCATGTCTGCCATATGCTACTGTCACATTGAACACCTCGGGAGCACTGTGCGTTGGAACAACACAAAGGTTTGAATACCAGGAGGTACAGATCATTGGGGACCATCCTAGAGGCCTCTTTACCTTTCTTGGAAATTGTGATAGATTCAATTTCAACTTGTTTTGGTTTTAACATATGCGCTACTGATACTTTATTACTTTATCTTAAATATACTTGTGTCATAGTGAACCAATGGCCAAAATATGTAAATATTTTTAACATATATATTCCTTTGGGGAAAAACACAAGTTGTCAGACCTTTTCACATATTTTCAGTCCTGTGACAGGGTTCAATTAATGTTTGATGCACGTGTGTGTTTGTGTATGTTTTCACTGCAATTTAAGACATTACACAGTGGCTATCATTAAGAAAGATTATTACCTTAGAACTACACATTTCTACAGTAGTTATATAAAATTCCAAACATAATTCTTAATAAATATTAAGGATGATTTTAAAGAGTAATGAGAATGGATTTATTATGTACTACGTAAAAAAAAAAAATCAATCGAATTGTTTACTCCTAACTGACGTTGTACATACTACTTTTTTCTTTCATATAGGGGATTGTTTTTTTCATTTAAAATTATGTTTAAACAACTCCATAATGTTCTTTGTACATCAGTTAAGTACCTTTACATTCAATGCAGGAAAAATACCTTAACTTTGGGGTATTGCTCTGTGCATTAAATTACATTCGTAAATGCTTCACTGAACAGTATTTTTCAAATATAATCCACATATAGTAATCATGATTAAAATATAACTTTTCATAGTTATGACCCATCTGCTCAATACTGATAAGAAGTTCAATAAAGCTGGCTGTAAAAATCAATGCTGTTAAATGTTTATTAATTATCTAACACATTGCTTAGCTTACTGAGCACATTTAATACCCCAATACATATTTCAAGGTATATATGGAAATTTTGCACTTAGGTTTAAAGATACATTTGAAGCACCCTTTCAGCTGTGTTCTCTTAATCCAAATTTATAAGCATTGCACTTATTCCCTTTAATCTGATCTTTCATTGCGGATACAATTTCGCTGAAGGTAAGGCAGACAATTTCTATCTGGGGAAAAATATCTTAAAAGTACATTGTACATTAAAAACCACTGAAGCATAATGAGCTAAGCTGCACATGGACCAGATTTCAACATTTGCCAAAATTATCAGTAAATTTAAGACTCATTCTAATTTCCTCAGCCATTATTTTAGACTCCAATAGCACTAGGAGCTGATTTAATCAGTCAGTAAGGCATAAAGCATTCCTGTCAAGTAGATCAGCACAAAAATGTTTTCTGATTCCTTTCATTCTCATCTTATGGAGGCCCTTTGTCACTAAGATTATTGGTGCTTGGGTTCTAAAATTATTTCTCTTTCCAAACCATATTAGTGTATTTTAAAATGGTACAAAAAGCATTTAAACTATTGAGAAAACAGTACCACAAAGATTAATTCATGTCTACCAGCATCCCTATTTTTTTTCCATCTTTACTTCATGATCCTTATTCCATTTCCACCCCTGCCCCTGCACCTAACTTCATGCCGTAGCATCCAACATAATACCTAACCTAATGCCCTAGCACCTAACATAATACCTTAAATAGTATCATTCAAAAATGCGTATTTTAGGGACTTCCCTGGCGGTCCAGTGGTTAAGACTCCACACTTCCCCCACAGGAGGCATGGGTTCAATCCCTGGTCGGGGGACTAAGATCCTGCATGCCGCACAGCGCAGCCAAAAAAATATAAAATACGTATTTTAGCACAGGGAACTCTTCTCAATACTCTGTAATGACCTATATGGGAAAAGAATTTTAAAAAGAGTAGATATATGTATATGTATAACTGATTCACTTTTCTGTACAGCAGAAATTAGCATAACATTTTAAATCATCTATACTCCAACAAAAAATTTTTTTAAATACATATTTTAAAAATATGTTGAAATATATGTTCACAATTCTGGTGTCAAACTCATGAGGGGAGAAGCTAACATGGTTTTGGTTAGCAGGTGTGTTTTGACCTTACCATTGTCTTTTTCTGTTAACATGGTATCTGGCAATAAGTTTATTAGTGGTGATCTAAAACCTTATGCACACAATGTCTTTCCAAGTCATAACGCCTAGAATTCTATAATTAAGGATTTATCTCTTTGAGTTTAATGCTTGTGAGAAGTCTACAAGTTTTACTTGGACTATTTTGGTGGCCTAGCCGTTTCTGGTTTCCTGGCCATTCTTTATATAGCTATAGGATGAGCTTTTCATACTTTTCACATTTTATCATTTCTTTCCCAGCATAAGGCTGGTGGCTCTTCCGTTGCCTGAAGGATAAAATCAAAACTCTGTGGTAACATCCACATGGTTTTCATGTTTTTGCCCTGGCTTCCTTTGACAAATTCACTTCTATGAACCCTACATTCTCTTCCCATTCATCTTGGTACCCTCCTCCATCATGCGCCCTACCCTATATTCCTTACTCAGCCATTCATGTACCCTCTGTCTATGTACCTTATATTACACTCCTGTCTATCCATGTAGTCTCCATCATGCATCCTATATTGTCTCCCCGTTGAACTTTTCACTATTTCTTAGGTTATCGCAGAACTTTGCATGTTTTATTCCATATGCCTAGAATATCCTCAAGCCAATCCTCCTGTATAATGCACTCCTACACATTAAAAATAATCTAAACTCTTATGGCACATTTCAGCTCTTCTTTGAAGGTTTCCTGACAACTTCTGGATTTTCTACCTGTTCCAAGCCCCATACACCTGTCCCTCCTACCATTTTAACTTTTTCTGGTGGGATACCAAAATGTATTATATATGCTCATATTTTAGATCCCTTCCATTTTTTAAATAATTCAATTACATTCATTTCAACATAGTTTAATATCTTGTTATGGCTAAGTTTAAGAGAGAATTCACTTTAAAATGTCTAGCACGGGGCCTCCCTGGTGGCGGAGTGGTTGAGAGTCCGCCTGCCAATGCAGGGGACACGGGTTTGTGCCCCGGTCCGGGAGGATCCCACATGCCGCGGAGCGGCTAGGCCCGTGAGCCATGGCCGCTGAGCCTGCACGTCCGGAGCCTGTGCTCCGCAACGGGAGAGGCCACAACAGTGAGAGGCCCGCGTACCGCCAAAAAAAAAATGTCTAGCACAATACATTATCCTGTACTTACTATTTGTTATTTACTAGCAGCTGGAAAAGTGATAGAGCAAGCCAAGTCATTGAGAGACAGCTCAGGAATTTTCTTAGGAAAAACTTCCTTGAGTGGTAAAGAGAAAACGGTCACCTTTATACTCAGCTTGAACAAATTAGGCAACAAGAAAATAAGAGAGGACTAAACTTAATCTGCAGTGTAGACTCTTCAGGTGCCATGTGTTCAGAACTTGATCTAAATGTTATAAATTCTGGTCAGTTTTCCAGAGGCTGCTTTCTTGTGATTCTTACCGCTTTCTAATCTGTCTGCTGTGAGACTGTCTCACTGAATCTTTCCAACTCCAATATAGTTCTTTTAGGGGCTTTAACTTTGAAAAAGCAGAGCAAGTTTTCAGGCTATCTGTGGTTTTACTTATCTAATATCTCTGAGGAGTGTGTGTGTGTGTGTGTGTGTGAGCGTGCGCGTGTGTATGTGCACTTTATTGATGTTATCTGATTAAGTCTTGGACATCTTACACATCAAGTGGACGTTACCTAAAATTCATCCATTTTTACCAGGGACTTTATTATCATACTTCCTTTTGAAGAAAAGAGTATTACTATAGAATTAATATTAGTTGTCTTTTCAAACCAGGTAATTTGGGGACAACAGAAGATTGACCTGTATAAAATATATTTTAAAAAGTAGTAGAATAATCATTTGAAGAATATAAAAGATTGTTTTCCATAAAATATTAATTTTGTTTATATTTTACTTGTAATCAAATGAACCACAAACATAGTACATTGTTTCTCCAGTATAATTACTACAAAAAAAACTTAAATTGCTAATAAGAGGCTAAATGCTTGGGGCCATATACTGCTGATGGATGACTAGGGGATAATGATAAATGAATCTCATTCTAAATTCTGTCAATGAAATAAATCACTGATGTCATCAATTTCATTAATATATTAATGTTCCACTCAACCAATATATGTACCTTTTGCTTGGCTTTTCCAAGGAAGCCTGTTCATTTTAGTCATATCTACCTTGAGTTTCATGGAACTGAAAAACTATTATTAATTGTGGTCACTCTACACAGGAAAGCCCTTTGGTAGGTATCAATTTTGGGGAACTGGCTTCTGTTTTCTGACTACATAGTCACTCATACTTGAGGTGATGAAAACATAATTTCTCAGAAAAATGGACACAGTTCTTGGAAAGTATGTGCAAGAGGGAGAGTTCCTATTTCTTGATATGGTGTTTAGAATACAGACATGAGACATGTATTTGGCTTATACAGAGAAGAAAATAGTCATACATGAGTTGGTACTGATGAAAGCAAAATGAAGTATACTTTAAAGGAGAAGTTTCCTCTACATCATACAAATAAAACTTGGACAATTTTAAAATGAGATAATATCCTGTTTAAGCACCTATTTTATGTAAATTTACAAATATACCAGATTATAGAAATTCTTAGAGACAATAATGTAGGAATCCTTCAAGAAATCCCCCTCATCAATACTCCTAATGGCGCTGCAGTAATCCTGAGTTGAAAGTATAGTCAGAGAAATTGGATACTAAAATGAAGTTTTAGGTATATCTTCTCCAATTTCTTCCACTTGCATTTTCATTTATGTGTATGCAAGAGAGTGACATATGATTAAAATATACGTCTAAATTAGTTTCAAAGATTTCTTTCATTAAATATAAAATGGCAATTGTAAGTGATGAAAGAGGGTTTTGTTAGTGCCATTGGCAGTACTTTTTCAATAGTGATTGTATTAGCTAGCTATATATTGTTTTTTAATAATGTACTCTCAAATTTAAATGCCTTAATATAACAACAAATATGTTTTGTCCTCATAGTCTCTATAAGTCAGGAATTATCGAGTTGCTTTGCTGCACAGTTTTGGCTTGTCTTCTCTCATGAGATTGTAGTCAAAATGTCACCTGAGACTGCAGTCATCTGAAAGTTTGACTGGATCCAAACAATTCACTTCCAAGATGACACACTCCCAGAGATGGCAAGTCAGTGGTGCTGATGGTTAGAAGAAAGCCTCAATGCTTCCTATGTGGGCATCTTCACAGGCTTCATTATATCCATGGTTGCTTACTTCCCTCACAGCAGGCAACTAAGAGACTTAGACTCGTTGCCTCTTCTGGCACATCCTATTCATTAATAATCATTTCATCTGGCTTCCATTCAAAAGGATGAGAATTAGGCTCATCTTTTGAATGGAGGAGTGTGAGAGAATTTGTGTACATCTTCTAAAGCCACAATGTGGTAAACTAACGATGCTTCTTCTGCATGTTGTATTATAGATTCACTGAAATATAATGAGTGCTATGAAAAAAATCAAACTGAGTAAGGTAGACTGAGAGTAACAGAGTTCTGGTACTTTAGGAATGGTCTTTTTGAAGAAATAGGTGAGAAACGGAACCAAGTGAAAATCTGTGGGAAGTTTCCTAGTGCAAAACCTGAAAGTATCAGGGTACCTGGGTGCACAAGGAATTAGCAACGAGGCTGGTAGAACTGCCTTATGTATTTTCCTTTAGGCTATTTTTAAATGGCTTTAATTCACAAATGACATTTTAAAAAACAAGTATAGTTTTTTTTAATTAATATAAAAAATAAGTGTTAAAAAGACTTAAGATGGATCTTTCATTAGTTTAGTTGAGATTATCTTCTTATGGCATTTTTTACTGGAAAAGTATACCGATAAGGACTTGCTATTTTTTCTCCAGCTTTTCTAGGAACAAACAATTTTAAGAATAAACATTGGTTTTACACCACATGATTGTCTAAGTTTTCCACAGGCAATATTCTGCATTTTAGAATAACTTCCTTGAGCTTTGGCTTTATTTCTTCAATATTTAAATTGCTAAATCTTTGCATTTATTTTTTTGAAAATTGTCTTCAAGCTCTCCTACTTTTATTCACACAACTCAGTAGTAAATACATGAAAACCTATACTCAGTTTCAACTTCAGACCTGGGTGGGCAACAGATAGTAATTCATTGATGAAAAATTATTCAATCAGAGCCCTCACTTGGTATTTAGTTGACTCTGCCAAAGGGAAGGGCCGCATTAGCCAACATAACAAGTGTTCCCTCAACTCCCACGATTCTTTTTCCAAAATTAAAAGAAAATCAGAGAAATGTGAAAATGTGAATCTACAAATCCATCTTCTAACATATTCAAGGAAATGTTTGCTAAAATTTTTAGCATTGGTATCTCACTCATAAGAACAAGGAAACTCAGTAACCTGAGTAGAATATGTAATATATTATAGGTTCTCAAAGGGTGGGGGGGGGGGATGGAGCAAGAGAATTTCACAAAGAGTAAATTAAAGTTTATAAAATATAGAAACTTTTATCTTTAATTGGGTCTGGAAAAGTAAACAATATCACCAAAACAAAAATAAATCTCAGGAAACATTAGAACTGTTCTTCCATTATTCTGTTCTTTTTTCAAAAAGATTCTGGTTTAGCTATGTAAATTTCCATCTCTTCTCTGCTTTTCCAGCTAAGTTTTGTTGTTACATAAGTTAAATATATAAATATCACATATCCTCAGGGGAAAAAATAAATAAATCTCTGCTATACTCAATAACTCAAATGAGCTTGTTATTATTTATGAAAAATAATAGTTGGGTTTTAATCACAATATATGAGATGAAAGCTTCAGGGCATGAATAGAATAATGGAGTAGATAATATGTGTAATCAAATGGAGTAGATGGTATGTGGAATAGAGAAGGAAGCTTATGAGCACAAGTAATTATCTGGAGGCTACAGAAAATAGTGGAAACATATATTAGAGTGTTTTTTCCTATAATTCTAGGGAAAAATTCAGATTGTTGTTTTGCATATGTAAGAAATTAAAATTATTTATCTTTTTGTTGAGGTACTTATGTCTGGAGACATTTAGGTATAATATCATACAATACAAAAAGTATAATTACAAATTTCAAGTAACTGGAAATGTTTTAAAGCTAATTTCTGCACTCCTTATTCTTGTAATTGTAATTGATTGATGTGAGATAATTCAAACATAGTTGTAAGATTTGTTAAATGATGGCATTATTTTTTTCAATTAGAATAGAGTTGTCAGCATAGCTGAGTGGATAAAAAACCAGATTATTTTTATGGGAATTAAAAAAAACTTTGTGAGGATTCCATTTGTTCTAGAATAGAAACATAGATATTGGGGTGACTTATATTTGAGTAATTTGTGATGGACAGTTAAGTTCTGTTGCAAGGTAGTGTTAGACTAGAACTTTTGATTGGTAGGGGAGACCTCCGTGGTGTCTGCATGAAACATAGATGCCAGATTTTCCTTCCTTCAGTATTAGGGGATCCATCACAGTATCTTTGTTAAGAAAATAATTAGGCTGAATAAAAATTACATGTACAAAATAATCCCAAATTTTGTATTTTTCAAGATTCATATGAGAAATCATTTTCTTCTTCTACTGTGTCTTTTGCATGCACCCTTTAAACATTGAAATGATTGAAAGAGCATATTATTTTGCATGTCTTTGTTGGAATTATATATAAAGATAGCATGCAGTTAAAAATAGATCTCCTTAACTTGCAAATATCACATATATGAACACAGCTTAGGACAAGCCTTTTTTTAAATTTTTTAAAACAATGGTCTAATTTGGGAATAGTCGTTATTCTCAAAGAAAATGCACATGTTCTGAAACATAGCAACTTAAAATTGTCAAGATACCAAAGGAATTGTCTTGACAGGATTACAAAACTTTTACAAGAAACTAATTATATGGCACTGAATTCAAAACTCATAACTAGCTAGAATATGAACTACTGTAGGTGGCGTTTTGCTGTAATTTCAAAGGGGAAAAAAATGAGGTAATGGCTGAAAATTAAGAGACCATCTAATTTTATTTTGGGGAATGGTTAATTTTGCTTTTACAAAATGAATATGCAAATAATATGTCATCATTGCATGAATGAAGAAACAATTTAATGTTTTAGGCAAGAACAAAAATTAACTTAAGTCCATTTGTCAGTATTTTTATTTAAGAAGTTCTTATTATAACAGTCCTGACTTGTAAGACTGAGAATATCTCTGTTACAACAGTAACAATGACAGAGAAGGTCTACAGAAGTAAAGAATGATGCACATCTTAAGCTAGTCTATATGTTTTTAAACAGAAATATTCAAAAGCATAGAGGTGGCATTTTTGTGAGAATCTTCTGTGTTCCAGGCATTAGATATTTTTATTTTCTCTTGTTCTTTTGTTTTTATTTGTTTTGTTTTATAAACAGTAAGATTAATATAAGTATGTGGTATGAGATGCCTAACAAAAAAGCAAATTCAGTCTCAGTTTGCATTAATAGGGTGTTGTATTAATATTGGGAAGTGGCAGAAGTACAAAGATTCCAGAATCAAATTGTACTACTATTACTTTCTGTATGACCTTTGGCAAGTTATTTAACCTCTCTAAATTTCAGAAACTGGGATAATAATATTACATCATACATTTGTTTTAGAGTATAATGAAACAATGTATGTAAAATTTTTTACACAGTCTGGAACAAAGTAAATTGGCTTAACTCCTAGATAAAATAAAATTAATATTGTTATTATGAAGGGGATAATCATTAGGGACTCTGTCCTATTCAGATTTCAATTGGAGGGCTTAACTGTGATCTCACACACACACACACACACACACCCGTTTATATATATGTGTGTATGTGTGTATTAAGAGAACAAAGAAATTAAAAATTAGGACCAAGAAATTAAAAATTAGGACCATTGGGAGAAATTCATTGGAAGACACATTTAAAGTCATGTTAAAATGACTATCTTTTTAATGTTATGAACATACATATAAAGAATTTAACATGCACTTGGATATTATGAAGTAAACCATGTAATAGCAATTACATTCATATACAATAAAAGATAATAGGTATTCACCTGACACTTTATTTCTGTACAGTCTTATTAATTTCACCATTTCAGAAATGAAATAAAATATTCATGTATTGCAGTGGAACAAACTGTTTCTCATTTCTTTTATCTCCTTTCGATGTTCTTTTCTTTTTATGCTGTTGAGTGTTTTTACCATCTTGATTTGCCAAACCAATTTATATATACTCTTTCTTTTTAGAAGCAATAGATGATTATATGATAATCATAGAAAATTACAACTCTAGAAATAAACATTAAGGCCAGATTAATTGTAATCTATCAAGAAAACTCTGTTAACATTTTTCGAGTTCTTCCAGTGGAGCATATTAGATCAGGGCAGTGACATAACCTGACATGTTAAGAAAGTTCACTCTGGCTGCTGTATGCAGAGTAACATGAAAGGGCAAGAGTACAGGTAGGGAGATCAGTTAGGTTATTAAACAGAACAGGGGGGAGAATATATGGCTTGACCTAGGATAGTAGCAGCAAAACTGGAGAGAAATGGTTAAATGGGAGATATATTTTGAAGATAGAGCCAGGAGGATTTGATAATGGAATGGATGTGGGGTATAAAAAAAGAAAGAGGGATGAGAATTATGACCCTGAGCAAATGGATGGGTGGAAGCCATTTACTGAGGTGCAGAAAGCTAGGGAAGAGATAAACTGACTTTGCCTTGGGCATGACAAGTTTGAGATGCCTAATAAATATCTAAGTAAAGATGGCATTTTTTTTTTTTTTGCGGTACACGGGCCTCTCACTGCTGTGGCCTCTCCCATTGTGGAGCACAGGCTCCGGACACGCAGGCTCAGTGGCTATGGCTCACGGGCCCAGCCGCTCCGTGGCACGTGGGATCTTCCCGGATCGGGGCACGAACCCGCGTCCCCTGCATCGGCAGGTGGACTCTCAACCACTGCGCCACCAGGGAAGCCCTTAATTGATTCTTTATATACTCTGGATGCAAGTTCTCTGTCAGATATAGGTATTGCAAATATATTCTCCCAAGCTTTGATTTAGGTGTTGATTCTATTAGCAGTGTTTCTAGTTTGCATAAATTTTTTATTTTAATGAAGTACAATTCATCAGTTTTGACCTCCATAATTATATACCTTTCTGTGTTCTAAGAAATATTTATCTGTCCATGGTCATAAAGATATTTTCTCGTCCTAGTTTTCTGATAGTTTTAAAATTTTATTTTGAATGGATGTTGAATTTTATAAACATTTTCAAAATTTTTATTAAAGATTTTAATTTAAAAATCTACATCAGTTGAAATGATTGTATCATTGCTGTTTGTTAATTTTACTTACATTGATATTTCAAAGTTCAATCTTGTATTTCTGGATTTGCTTTGTTAATATTTTGTTCAAGATTTTTGCTTTCCTTTATGTGGAATTGTCTTCTGTTACAATGGTCTTGTCTGTTTTTAAATTTGAGATTTTGTTGCCTTCATAAAATGATTTGGGAAGTGTTTCTTCCTCTTCTACTTTCTGAAAGAGTTTGTCTAATATTAATATTATTTATTCCTTAAATATTTGAGAGAATTTACCAGAGAAGCCATCTGTGCCTAAAGGTTTTGTTGTGGAAAGATTTTTAACTATGAATTTAATTTCTTAGATATGGGTTTTTAATTTTTGTCTTCTTGTGTCAGTTTTGGTCATGTTCTTTTACCTATAAATACATCCATTTCATCTAAGGTTGTTGAAGTTATTGACAAAAAATGGCTTATGTGTCTAGAAACCATAAGGATACTTTCATTTCGCATTTGTTTTTGACAATGCTTTTTCTATTCAGTCTAGTCAGTAGTTGATCAACTACATTGATTCTTTGAAAAGAATGAATGTTCAGTTTTGTTAATTTTTCTCTAATATTGGTATGTTTCCATTTCATTTATTTCCACTCTTTATTTCCTTCCTCCTGCATACTTTCCTGTTGATTTGGTGTGCTTTTGTAATTTCTTAAAGTGAAAGCTTAGATCATTGATTTAATTATTTTCATGAACAGTTAAAGCTCTGATTCTTCTCTAAGCACTGTTTTACATGCATCCTACAAATTTTGACTATGTGTTTTTATTTTCATTGAATTTGAATTGATATCTAATTTCCTGTGTGAGGTCTTTGACCTAAGGCTTATTTAGTAAAATATAGGCTAATTTCCAAATATTTGGGGATTTTCCCACAAACTTTTTAATTCAATTCCAATTTAGTTGTATTTATTGTTGTCACAGCACCTACTCTGCATAATATAAAATCTTTGAAATTTATTGAGACTTGTTTTGTGTGCATGAAATAATTTGTATTTTGTAGTACTTGGCTATAGTGTTCTTTACATGTTAATTAAGTAAAGTTGAAAATATTTAAGTAAAATACACCTTGACAAATAATTTTTGTCTCTTGTTTCATCAATTTAAGAGGAAGAGTCATTAAAATTTTCCATCATTATTGTAGAATTTTTATATAGTTTTGTTAGTTTGTTTACTCTATTTTTAATTACATATACATTTAAGATTGTAATAGATTCCTATTGGGTTGACCCATTTATCATTATGAAATATCCTTAGTGATACTACTTCTCTTGAAATATTTCTCTTTAAAATCTGTCTCTTTTAAACAATATTTTTTGACTTCTACTTTTTAAATCTAATAAAAAAAGTCCTTTAATTGAAGTATTTGGTTTATTTACATTTAATGTAATTTATTAATATGTTTAGGTATACTATCTTGCTATTTGTTCTTTATTTGCTCTTTGTTCCATTTTTCTCCTTTCCTGATTTTTGGATTAATTGAGTATTTTTGGTGTTTTACTTTATCCCCTCTAACAGCTTTTTAGTTATGTGTGTTAATTAATTCATTTTTATTTTATTATTTTAGTTCAGGATTACAATATATCAGTAACATCACTATCTACTTTGAAATAAAGTCCAACCAATATGTATTGTAATAATCTTACGAAAGTATAGTTCTATTTTACTTTCCATTCTTTACGCTATTTTTGTTATATATTTGACTCTACATATATTATAAACTCCAAAATACATCATTATTATTATTACTTAAGTACTCAGTTGTCCTTTAATGAAATTAATGTGAAAGAAAACAGATTATTAAAAATCAAATATTAACTATTTCCAGTGATCTTTATTTTTACATAGACCCAAGTTTCTATCAGGTATTTCTCTCAAGCCTAAAGAACTTCTTTTAAAATATCTCCTAGTATAATTCTGATAATTGCAAAAATTTTCTCAGCCTATGTTCCCCAAATAATTTCTGAATAAGTGGTATCCTTATATTCTTTGGGATAAGAATTCACAAGGGCCACTTTTTGATAATTGTGCGCTGGGAGAAGGGCAGAATTAAACCATTCTCTTTTTATATTGGAACCAGGAAGGAGAATGACTTTGCTAAGTTCTGTTATAAATAATACTGTGTTTTGTTTGTTAAAGATCATTCCACGTCCCCTTTCTCTTTCACTGAATAATAAAAATTAAAAATAAGGAATATGAAGCATGGAAAGTAAAAAAAAAATGGTTACATCCTATATGCAGAAGGTATGCTGGACATTTAAGAAATATAATTCTATTGACTTTTAAGCTTTCATTATACATATTCTTTTTTCTAGTGTTTTTCTTTTTTTTTGCGGTACGCGGCCCGCTCACTGTTGTGGCCTCTCCCGTTCCGGAACACAGGCTCCGGAGTGCAGGCTCAGCAGCCATGGCTTACGGGCCTAGCCGCTCCACGGCATGTGGAATCTTCCTGACCGGAGCACGAACCTGTGTCCCCTCCATCGGCAGGCAGACTCTCAACCACTGCGCCACCAGGGAAGCCCTCTAGTGTTTTTTATTGTTACCTCATAATTTATTCTGTAATAAATATTCAGTTTGTAGTTCTTTTGTGTTTCAGCTAAGAATAGAGGGAAACATCTTTCCCATTCTTTCAAATTGTTGATAGTTCTAAAAATTAATTTTTCTACACCATTTGTATTTTTATAAGGGAATTTTATTTTTATGGGACTAAGACTTATTGATTTTGCCATATGTAAATGAAAAACCCTACAAAATTACTTTTTTTAAAAAAATCTAAGTATCCAGTTCTTATAAGTGAATTTTCAACTGCATCAACTACATATTTATTAAACCCGCCAGGCAAAGAATGCTATTAAAAGATATAGCATTAGCTGACTCACAAAGGCTAATGGTTAAATTTCCTTAGCTCTTGTTAAGTCATTATCTTATAAAATATAGAACCACAAAAAATAAACATTTATTTGTAGTCATAATAACTGCCAGCTCTATCATGGTTTCTAATCGAGTATATAATTAACTAAAATAACAAGCTCATAAATATGTATTTGCAGTACAGTTTTCACTAGGTGCAAGCTGTTAAAGTTTCATGCTGTTGCAAATTGTGTTAATATTAAATATCTCTTGGCATTTTTCACCTCTATTAAGAAAAAGAAGTAAAAGTTCAAAAATATTAATGCATTCATAAAATTTTCCTTGCTATCAAAAAAGATTTCTGTATCTTCTACTGAAAAAGTAGACTTTTTATTTCTTCCCCTTTCAATCCCAAGGAATTTCCTTTGTAAATGATTAGATTGAAATAATGTATTTTGTGATTTCATATATTTATTCACTTAAAAATTCCCATTTATGAAAATATTTTATTAATTTAGCTAGTCATGGTAGTTACTGCCACTCTAGTAATGAGTATCCTCCAGAATGAGGATAAAAAGCATTTAATAAGTAATGTGCTTTCTCTTGGGAATAAAATGTTTTCCAAAGGATCCAAAGAATTAAAATTATTGGCCATATCTTAGCCTTGCATGATACTCCATTTTTGAGATACAATGGCCACTAATTTTTCAAGATAATTCTTATATATTTTTTATTATAGTGAGTCAAATTATAACTTACAGTTTCCTACTCTGTAAAACTGAAAGTAAAATGGTACCTAACTCATTACTAGATGTCAGTACTTTATACATGCAGTCAGTCATATATTGTAAAGATTTAGTCAATGCCAGTCCTGGTGCTATTGTCTGACTTATAGCAAGTTCATAATAACTGTTAACTTCCTTTTTCTCCTTTTCTTTTCCTTTATCTACTCTCCTCCTCCTTCTCCTTCTTCTCCCCTAATTTTATTATCTCACTACTCAATTACAATACTTTGACTTTATTATTGTATAAAATCCAAGAATCCATATAATAAGACTAATATCCATTATTCATCAGATGATATCCTGCCCTTATATTCTGATAACTGATTTGTATAATTCCTTTGATTAACACCTATTGGGCTGATGAGGTTAGTGAGTGATTAATTAGCTTACGTAGGGTCACATAGGAATTTAGCAATGAGCATCAAATTTGTATCTGATTTTGTCTGACATTAAAATGTGTACTATTCCACTGTTTTACACTTTCTTTTAGTTTTAAAGAGCAGATTTTATACTTACTCAATGTAGCAAGTTAAAAAGAAAACTCTAAATAGCTAAAAAGATAAAGTTAAAAATTTCCTACCACCATTCTCACCCCAACAGTTCATTTTTATCCCTTTTACCTTTCCCTATATTTATGTTAACTATTAATATTTCAATATTTTGATAATTATTGTTCTTTGTAAAATTTTTACCTAAATAATGCCATATTTAGATATTACTCTGCAACTTACTTTCCTCATGTTAAACCAAAGCACATTCTAAACCTTCTAGCTCAGTAGACACAGGCCAATCCGTCTCTGTTAGACTGACCTATCTTCATTAAGAGCTGTACAATTTTCCTCTGTAAGGATGTACATCACAAATTTTCAGTCCATTCTTTTCTTTATGGGTATTTTTGTTATTTTTAGTTTTGTCACTCTAAGCAATGCTTCACTATATATATCTAGACATACATTTTTATTTGTATCTTTATCTACTCATATATTTCTAGATAATTAATTTCCATAAGTGTAATTGCTTTATCAAACAATATCTGTATTTTAATTTTTGTTGGTATTTTCAAATTACTTTCCAAAAGGGCTAAATCTATCATACCCCCATTAGCAATGTTCTGGTTCTGCATTCTTACTGTTATCGGAAGCAATCATCCTTTACTATTTTGTCAATGTTTTGGGAGAAATGGTGTCTCATTATTGCTTCAATTTAAGTTTGAAAAAACATTCAAATATTTCATTGCTTTTTAGAATTTCTTGATTATAAAATGCTATTTATACATTTCACCTGTTTTTCTACTGGACTGTTTGTTTTTCTTATCAATATGCAGATATTATACATATTTAGCATCCAGAATAGATATTTTTCACTTGTTTATACATTTTTTTCTAAATAAAATTTTAAAAATTTAAGGTTTTCTGTAATATCTACATGTTTCTTTGTGATTTTATGCTTCTGATCCTTTTTTGATGTCTCTCTGTCCTAATTTGGACAAATATTCTCTAATTTTATTTTCTGAAACTGATATTTGATCTATTTTTTCCTTTAATATATTTAATTCAACAAATATTTATTTTAATTTTTTATAGATGTTTTGATGTGGACCATTTTAAAAGTCTTTATTGAATTTGTTACAATATTATTTCTGTTTTATGTTTTAGTTTTTTGGCCACAAGGCATGTGGGATCTTAGCTCCCCGACCAGGGATCAAACCCACACCCCCCTGCATTGGAAGGCAAAGTCTTAAACACTGGCCCGCCAGGGAAGTCCCAACAAATATTTATTGTTCATGAAATATGTATAAGGCCAAGCCATAGGTGCTTGGGAACCTTGAGTGTTAAAAAACAATGAAACAATGAACAGTTGACAGAATTGTGATATGTGCTATAGAAAAATACAAAATGAAGCAGAGCACAGGGATCAAAGTCTACAGATGTAGGTGTCAGTGTCTAGATATATTTATAAATAGAATGTTCAGTGAAAATGAAATTTTATCAAAGACCTGAAGCATGTGAACAAGTGAGATGAGCAAATATTTGACAGAAGAAGCTCCCAAGCAAAGGACAGAATTAATGCAAAGACCCTATGATTTTTAAACAGGATGCTTGCTCTTTAAGGAAAATGGAAGGCCAGTATAGCTGAGGTAGAATGAGAGAAAGGGAGAGAAATAGGAGATGAAGTTAGAAAAGAGATAGGGGTTGATGATAGCAACAATGAGGGTAGAAGGGTCGGAAGGGTAGGAGAAATTAAGTCAGGGTGTACAGGCCATCCTTAGGAGTTTGGATTTAATTATGAATGAAATGGGAAACTAGCAGGAATTTGTGAAAAGAAGTAATTTGATCTGAACTGTAATTTTAAAGGATCATTCTCTGTGTTCTGCTGAGAATACATTTTAGAGGGACAAGAGTGAAAACAGGAAGACTATTTAGGGGCTAGTATAATCTGAGTGAGAGATAATAGTGGCTTCTACCAGAAAAGTAGCAATGGATGTGGTCATATTATGGATATATTTTAAAGATAGAACCAATAAGATTTCCTAATAGACTGAATGCAGAGCATGAAAGAAAAAAAATGCATTGAGAACGTCTCAAAAATTTTTAACTGAGCAACTGGCAGGTTGGGATTATAATCAATTGAGATGAGGAAGATTGTGGGTGGTACAGGTTTGTGTATAGAATAGAGAGGCCATAAGAAGTTCAAGCTGGGGCATTGCTTAATTAAGGATGTAGACTCTGGCTTATTTCATTTAACATAATGTCATCCAGGAACATCTATATTGTCACAAATGGCAGGGTTTCCTTCTTTTCATGGCTGAATTATATTCCATTATATATATTATGTTATGTATGGCCAGGAACACTTCCCTTACCCAGTATTGCAAAACCAAACAGGTTGATGAAATCCTAATAGAGGTTACAATTAGGAATGTAAGAGTCAAAAGGCATCTCATTTCATCAGCTATACTGTTGACAATGTTCCTGGTGTCCTTCATGATCTTCTTTACATATGGATTCTTCATCAACTCTTCTTTGCTCTTTGATTCTGAGGCCTCCTTCAACTTTTAAACCTTTTGGCCAAATTGCTGGAGGCCAACGTTAATGAAGTCCTCATCACTGGCAACTTTGTACAAATCCTTTTCTTCAGAGATATAAACTGCTCCATGTTCCCTAACCCCAATGACTAGTTGGTCAGCCAGTGCCAGGGAAGGGAAATTAGGCATAATGCCAAGAACCTCCATCTTCTCATGGTCTGGCAAATACGAATCTTCCCTGCTACATCATGTATATGTGCTAATTATATATATATATATATATATAAATATATATATATAACTTTTTAGTATTGTTTCTAACTCAATTGCATTGTGGTCAGAGTATATAGTATATATCAATTCAAATTCTGAAATTCCTTATGTGGTTGCAAATTTAAAAAGGCATTCTGCAGTCTTGTTTGCAATGCCATAACATTTAGTGAACACACACACACACGTGCACACACACACACACACACACACACTATAAAATTAACATTAAGTCAAGTTTCCTAAACATGTTGTTTAGGTCTTCTAATCACTTATAACTGACTTTGTGGCTTCTGTTCTGTAGTTAAACAGTTAAAAAGATAATTCTATTAAAGCTTTTTAATGGAATTACAGGTTTGCCTGTTTCCGTTTTTAGTTCTATAAAGTTTTGCTTCATATATGGTAAGCCTACGTTTTTATGTTGCAAACAAAATTAAAATCATTATACATTTCTATTAAATTGATTCTTTTATCACTGTGAAATACCCCCTTTCTCTGGAAATGCTTTTTGTCCTAATGTCTCATATTAATAGTTATATTAGTTTTATTTTAATTTGTCTTTACATGTCATAACTTACTGCATTCTTTAATTTTATCTTTTCTGCATCTTACTGTTTTGTAAACAATAAAGAGAACTGTGATCTTTTAAATCAAGTAGAACAACCTTTGCATTTAATTAGTTTTATCCATTTATCTTTAATGTAACATCAATATAATTAAATTTAAATTTATTTTACTGAGGTCTTTCTATTTTTTACGCTTGCTGTAGTTTCTTTTGTTCACACATTTTCTACTTTTTAAAAACATTATTATGTGTTTAACCTGGAGATTATGACATGAATCTTGATTTGTCAAAGTCTAATGATAATTGGACCCTTTCTTTCTTTTAAGGACTTTTGATTCCAATTTATTGCCTCTTTAGTTATATGCTACAGTAATGTTTGTTAATGTATGTAAATGCTACCAATTGATAGTATATTTTCCCCTTTCTTGCTCTTTATCTTTTCTCGCAAGATGCTATTCGTGTTCATTTTCTTTCTTTTTCCTGTAGAATTCCCTTTAGATTTTCCTTTATGGCAAATTTTCTGGAGATGTATTTTCTCAGTTTTTCTTCTCTGAAAGTTTATTTATTTCACCTTTATACTTAATGAATATTTGTACTGGACATAGAATTCTAATTTAAGTTGTTTTCCTTCAGCACTTTAAAGATATCATTTCATTATCTCCTACTCTCTATTGAATTGGTTAATAAGCTCTCTGTGTTATTATTTTCTCTTTGAAGGCAATCAGTTTTCTATTCTGTAGCTTCCTGTAAGATATTCTACTTTAGTTTTTGGTTTTCAGAGATATTACTATAATGTGATTTGAACCATATTTCTCTTTTGTTTTTAAAACTTGGCATTTAGCACTTGAATTTGTGGCTGATGTTAGTCACTACTGCTGGAAATTCTTAGCCACCATCTCTTCAATATTGAGCCTGCCCCATTCTCTCTCTCCTCTCCTTTGGGGAATCTAACATGTGCATTATGCATTTTCACCTTATGCTTATGTCAAATACTTTCTTTTCTTTATTTTCCATTCTTTTTTCTCTCCACATTTCAGTCTGAATATTTTATTTTTTTGAGCTGTGTGTCAGATTACCCACTGAGTTCTTAATTTTAGTTACTTTTACTGTTGATTCTAGATTTTCTATTTCATTCTTCTCCAAATATCCTATGTTTCTTCCAAAATTTCCAAAGAAATTTTTTTACCCTGAAAATTTAAACTTAGTTATTTTATATTGTTAGTCTATGCCAAATTAGTTTAACATATGGAAAACCTGTGGATCTCTTTCTTCTGTTTGTTATTACTCTAATCTATGTGATTTTTGTCTCTCTGTGTCATTTCTTATTTATAATTTTGTGATACACACTATATTTTTAAAATTTGAAATAATTTATGCCTTTATGTCATCTTCATACCCAATGTTTTATATTTACTTCTCTCATGTGTCTGGAGCACTAACAATCTGAGCACATCTTAATCCAATTTCAGGCATTAAGGTAATTTGGAGTTGGGTCCTTGGGAAGGCCAGTTTACTTCTAGTTTAGTTTAGTTTGGTTTTGTTTTTCAAAGTGTATACCCTGTTGGGTCCCAAGCAAATTCAAGAAGTTTTCCAGGCCCTCCCACACTTAGGTGGCCATGCTCTCCCACCTTTGCTCCTTTAGCATAAGGAGGCTGTTAATTGACGTACTCAAAATCTCTTAGAATTAGCAAACACCCAAAGATTTTAAAAGTTCCAAATATTGAGACCTTATATCTGAATTTCTATCTTCTCCTGGATCTTGGCTGGGTAATTATTTATTTCTTAGCTGTCTTGTGCCTTCAAGCAGAATTTTCCCTCCAGTTTTCTTTTTTTTTTTTCAGAAGGAAGGTCTAACTTATCTAGTCTGCAATTACTAAAATCATAAATCTGTATTGTTTTCAATTAGAAAATGAAGTATTTACATTAAAAAAGAAATAATGTAGTTTCTAAATTGTCTTAACATTTTGAGGCACCAACTAGTCTGGGCTCCAGATTTATTAAGCTATGGATGCTTTAACAATAACACTATTTTTATTTCATTCCATAGTATAAGTTTCCAACATGGTCTGTCACTCTAAATATACACAGATTTTCAGTACTTTCCCGCTTCCCTTTCTTGATCATCAGCTAAATTAGTGATTTAATGCATTCTATTTTTCAAATGTTCATGTCCATTATGACTTATGTTTCAATTGTACTTACAATTCTATTACCAAAGCCTTTTAATGTAAAACCTCCATGTGGTGAATTTAAAAAAATAATTTATAGAGTTTATTATAAAAGATGAGATAAGAAGTAATGATTAGTAAAATTCCATTAAAAACATTTGAATAAGCCTGTTTTAGATCTTTTATTTATATATATTCTTACTATTTTAGTTCATTTTAGCTGCATCTGGTAGACAGTAACACTTGTTTATCATATACATAATATATATGTCATATATCCTAATATTATGGAGATTTTCTGTATACTTTTCTTGTTTTTCTTCCTAAAGTTAAGCCTTATTACTAATTTGACTTATGAAATCACTTTAAAATACAGATAGGTTTAGAATTTTAAAATCTTTTTACTGTTATCTATTTCAGAATCTATTTCCTAGAGAAATTTAAATACCATTTTCTATCATTTAAAGATATGTTTAAAGTAGTTGCTCATCCAATTACTTTAATCACCTTCACCAATATTCCCTTATGGATCTTTAGGGAAAGCAGATGTCAGCATCATTGATTAACTATCATATATGGTTTTTATTTGGACAGTCTCCAAGTTGCATAAATTGTTCTTCTGATAGTTACTTAAAATTTCATCATTTTAATCTTATCAACACCAATAGCATATGCTGATAGCAGTTATGTTATCTTACCACTTGAAGATTACTCTTAGAATTTATTTCCAGATTTTTTTTTAAGTTAACTATACCTTAAAATAAATATTGCTGAAATTTAGCTTGGATGTTAGGGGAAATTTTCTATTTCTGTTTCATTTTTGAATGAAAGAATCCTGTATATCTACTGTGATTTTCTGTTTGTTGATTAAATTTCCCTTTAAAGTAACAAGTGTGGGTATAAAAGCAACATAAGGGATTTTATTTCATAAGGAGTAATGGAAGATTTTGCTCTTTTATTGTGTTA
This sequence comes from Delphinapterus leucas, assembly GCF_059928025.1. Classification (NCBI taxonomy): domain Eukaryota; kingdom Metazoa; phylum Chordata; class Mammalia; order Artiodactyla; family Monodontidae; genus Delphinapterus; species Delphinapterus leucas. The sequence continues at coordinate 63,238,592 of NC_143137.1, read as the reverse complement.
CCTGAAACTAAGCATGTGCTTATTGAATTGTTTTGACCCCATAAATACATTAATTGTCACTAGAAGATGGTAGCAACGTTTTGGTACCTAGGATTTGTGGCTATTAATACTAAATATGTTCTTTGTATGAGGCATGATGCTGGTAGCTGAGGGTAAGTGATTAATGTCACAGACTTCTCCCTCAAGGACATTTTTTCCAGGGAGACAGAGAAGTAATAATAGTGATGCAGTATGGTAACTACTATACTAGAGCTTTGATTGTAAGATGACATCATAAGACAAGAGTAGATGTAACGATTGACTTTTTCCAGAGATACTGAAATCTTAACTGAGTAAGAGATATTTGAGCTGAATCTTGGAGATAAGAATAATAAAAAGAAGAAGAAGCTTCTTTAATGCCTATTTATGCTAGACAGTATTTTTAAAATTTTACTTACATACACATATAGATATGATTTACTTAACCTACAAATATTATTGTAGAGTTATCATTATCCCGCTTTTTTTTGCAAGTAGATACATCTTAGAGAAATTAAGTAACTTGACAAAGATTACCTCACCAGTCAAATGTAAATTTGAACCTAGCACTGTCTAACTCGAGAACCCGTATATTTAACAGCTATGATAGACTGTCTCCCATTATGAACATTTTTAAATAATGGGAAGAAACTTAAGTTGGTAAATGAATTTTTCAACACAAATTATAGTATTGGGATGGAGAAGATAGGATAAGGTGTGAGAAATATTTTGGTAAGCATACTGCACTTTATGGTGATTACTGATATGAGAAGGAGAGAAGGAAAGTGTATTATTTTTTGGACAAGTTGCTACTGCTGAAGAATATGCCACTGATTTGTAGAGGATAATGGCTTATTTTCCCAGAGATATTCATATCGAGTTTTAGGGTTTGTGTCTATTGGTTTATTTCAGTAAATTAATTTTAAATGCTTTATAATATTAATTTATAAAAATATCCAAGATAATACTAAACTTGTTTTAAACATTATGGTCTGATCTTAACTATGATTTACTGTTATAAGCAATGAGTTTGGGTATATAGTTGGGGCACACCAGTACCTGTAGTACAGAGAGAACTGGAAGAAAAATTAGGAGATGGCTTGGGGTGACCTGCAGAAAAGCAAGTCCAGTACCAGATGGCTGTCTGTGGACCTGAATGTCCTCAGTCTTCACCAGCCTATAATAAGAACCAAATCAGATTGACAAACCTGATTTCTCATTGCCTTTATCTGCCTATATACTACATTAGTCCTCTGCAAATATCCAGATCATTCACCTAACAATCCTCAGGGAACACCCCAGAGGTGCCCATAAATAGAAGACAACTTCTGAGATAGTAAAATCACTATCTTTCAAATCATTCAAACTACATTTGGAAACCCATTTCTTACTTTCCCTTCTAATTCCAAGATTCTATGTTTCCATGATTCTATGTCATGAATAAGATTATAGGGAAACTATGTCTCTCAAGTCTACAAGTGCAATAAATAACAGAGGCTGAAGAGTAAGACAGTTCTGTATATATCCAAATCAATTCCTTATAATAGATCTGTAAGCAGTCTTCAGTTGCCTTTATAAACCTTGAAGTGTAAGTGACCTATATCTTCTCTATGGTCTTGATTAGAGTCTTGAAGGACAATGTTGTAAGAAGATAAGATGCTTGTGTTCTTGAGTTGAATTTAACATGTTGCAGTCAATCAGTTTTCAACCTGGTTGATGTTATTTAAGCAGGAGATGGATAAAAATGTCCTCACTCAGAGAAAGATACAACTCTGTTTCTAAGAAGAGATAGCTAGATTAATTAAATTGTTTATTAATCTGCATTACCACTGCAGCTTGCTTTTTTTTCAAGAAAATAATATTTTAACCACAATATGACCTATGATTTCAAATTGTCTTTGACTGATTGGATGTCTAAAGCCTATGATAACTATGAAACGTGACCTCGCTATAGCAATTGTCAAAGATCATCTATGTGCCTGATGGGAAGAACAAAGAGAAAATACACCAAATGTCTGGATCTAAAATGAAAGCAAATAATATATGCATTTATGCTATACTTCCAAGAGAGTAATTCAATATTCAACATTAATATGGTGGACTCCTGCGATATTGTTGGGATCTTGTCTACCATGATGGAACACATACCAAACACAGGTGACACATTTAAACAGAGAAATAGGAGCAAGAAAGAGAAATGTGTATGATTTAAGATAACTGTAGCACAATTATAAACAATACAATGTGTTTTGTATTGTTTTCCAAGAAGTTGCAACTTTACTGCCCGCACATTGTGTTTAAAATTCTGGGGAGAAAAGTCAGAAATAACATTTAGCCCATCCAATTCTGCCCTAGTTCCTTTAAATAATGACTGTAAAGTAAAATGTGATGTTTATGTGAACTTGTAAAGTTTATACACATTTCCACATACAGAAAATAATTATCATCAGTAACGACACCTTGACATAGATGGAGAAAGCAATGTTTAAACAATGATTGATGGCTAAATAGAAGCTTTCTGAAGAAAAGTCCTAAAAAAAGTTGTAGCAGCCTTAAGAATAGGACTCAACTGAACGCATACTGTATAATGCAAACTAGCATACAATATCTAGTCAATATATCCAATTTGTTATATAATAACCTTAGGCCATATTTGATATTTCTTCATGTCAAAATGTGTATGCATTTTTTTACTGAAGCTAACATGATTAGTATTCTTCCATACCACCAAATTATAATACAGCAAGTTTCACTGTTCTAGACAAGAAGATGTGTGTGTTAGCTGAAGATAGTAAAGCCAGTCCATCATTATAATGATTCACCAAATTTACAGTCTTTGAATGGCTCTTTTGCGTAAACTTCTTTTCCTTTCTTTAGCCATTCTGAGCAACAATTCATCTTTAAGATACCCTGTCAGGCAAACTACAGATATGTCTTTGTGTGTGATGTTATAGAAAAGTTCCTATAGAAAGCACTTCATAGTTAAATAGTTTTAATGTTGTGATATAATCTAACAACAGCCATTAGCTCTGAAATTGAAGCAAGCATTATTCTCAATTCATGATATGATGAGTAGACTAGAAACAGTGTTGTACAAGTGACAGAAACTATGTCAACTGTAATGTGAGCTTCTATGATTTGATCAGGTTTTATCACTGTACAAACAGGGTCTAGATATCCTGGATATTTTAAAAGATTATTTCCTTTTTTATATTAGCATTATTTCATCATGACTCCACATAAAGAGCAAAATATACATTTACAAATTCTGTTTCTTGAAGTTAAAATGCTTTTAACATTTTCAGTATTGCTGTTACTCATTTAACTTTTAAGGATATTAACTTTAGTAGAGAATTAAACTAAAATTTATTAATCATAATATAATTTTGTATAATAGTAGCATTAATAACAATGAAAGCATTCTTTCCAACCTGTCCCCCCACCCTCCTGCAGCATTATTGCCCCCTATGTAATAATGATAGGCAACCTTATGTAGTATTACTGATTCTGTGGTTATGTAGAACACTTCACATGATAATTTAGGTATGATGGTGAAGATTAGGATGTTGTTGTATGTAAACTTCACCATTTGAATCTGTTTTAAAAGGGATCCTTTATACACTGTTGATGGGAATGTAAACTGTTGTAGTCATTATGCAAAACATTATGGAGTTTTCTCAAAAAATTAGCACTAGAACTTCTGGGAATATATCCAAAGGAAATAAAATTATTATTTTTGAATACATATCTGTACTCCCATGTTCACAGCAGTATTATTCAAAATAATCCAAGTATGGAAACAACCTAAGTATCTGTCAACAGATGAATGGATAAAGAAAAGCAGTATATATATATATATATATATATATATATATATATATACATATATATATATATATAGTACAATGGAATATTATTCAGCCTTAGAAAAGAAGGAAATCCTGTCATTTGTGACAACATGGATGAACCTGTAGAACATTATGCTGAGTGAAATAAGTCAGACAGAGAAAGACAGTATTGTATGTTATCACTAACATGTGGAATGTAAAAAACAAAAGTAGAAGTCATTAAAAACAGAGTGTAAAAGTAGTTGCCACAGTCTGAGTGAGGGTGATGGGAAACAAGGAGTGGTTGGGAAGAGGTCACAAACTTTCAGTTACAAGATGAGTAAGGTCTGAGTATCTAATGTATAACATGGTGACTACAGTTGGTAGCACTGTATTGCATAGTTGAAAAAATTGAATTTACTAAGAGAGTAGAACTTAAATGTTCTCACAAAAAAAAAGCTAAATATGTGAGGTGATGGATGTGTTAATTAACTAGATGAAATCAAATCATCGCATTATTCACTTTAAATATCTTAGAATTTTATTTGTCAATTATACTTCATTAAAGCTGAAAACAGTAATGTTTTCAAAAGCTGGGCTGAATGTTTTATTCAATAACTGGATCCATATCTGAATGCAGTAAGTTATTCCTCTTCAAATTAGATTTGATTGTTTTAGACTTACAAGAAAAATGATTCAGAATAAATCCAAGAAAATTATTTAGAGAGGGTAAAGATATCCATATGCACTCAAGTGAAATTAATTTTCTATAAATATGATTTTATTCATATGTAAAAGAAAATATATCTCAGAAACTGAAATGACAGAATAAAATAAGTGATTAAAGTGATGATATTGGTGTGTATTGTTGATCAGTAATTTATTTGTTAAAATATACAAGTGCTTTTTATAATGTAAGTTTTGTCATTCAGCTTGAACACATACTATGGGCAAAAGTCAACGTACATGACTGGGAATAAAACTGAGAGAGGTGTGATTTTTGTCTCCCTGGACTTGCAGTCTTGTGAGAAACATTTTTTAAAAAACACTCAAATAGTATTTAATTAATTGCAATTTTTGTAAATGCTATGAAATAAAAGTGTAGGATACTGTGGTGTCTATAATAGGGGCTCTAATCTATTGTTTAAAAATTTCAAAGCAAAATATTTTATATTTTCTAATAATTTTCAAGTTGCCTGTGAGTACTTTATATTTCTAAACATTTCTGAATTGCTCAATATTTCTTTTATTGGTGATCTACTTTTGCCAGGGGCCTTTCTGTTGCACAAACTAATTGATGTGTTTGCTATTTAATAGCAAACTCTGATTAGCCTTTAAAAATATTCTCAAGTTATTTTATTTTAAACACAAATGAGTTTTTTAAAAATAATTTTGGGGCGTTTACAGCTTTGCTCTAAACTTATACAAAAGAGAGTTTATAATTAAAGTGCTGACGCATTGAATACTATATAAGCATAAACAGCCTTGCTATAAAAATGCTTATGATTGCTTTGGCTTCCTTTGCAGAGATTGTGTTGTACAGAACTGCTACAGTAGGAGCAGTTGTGGTTGCTGATAATAGTGTGCCTTACATAGGATTCTTATCTCATCATACGCTATTTTTACATTATTGCAGAAACTTCACCTCCTATACTTAAAGTGGCACTCACTTTATATTTCCACTCAGGGAAGATAGCGTGTAATGAGCAATCTCAATTAAGCTGAACTTCAACATGTCCAACTTTTCAATAAAGTAATAAATTAGATTTGACAGCAATTGACTTTGACATGAGCCGTCACACTCTATCAAACCAAGAGCATTTTGCAGCATTTGTAATCCACTTGGAATCTGGATGGAAACCTTACCAATAGATATTAAGGAAATTCAAGAACCTGTCTGAAATATGGCAGTTAGGTAAAGTTTCTACTGAAAGGTGTTCTACTATCCTTGCAACATGATGAGAAAATAACAAACATGGGTGTAAGCGGTCTGGAGGGAATAGCATCGCTCCCCTGGGGGAAGAGAAGAAAGAATAGAGCCTGATGGCCCAGACTGGACTGATAAAAAGTAGCCTGGATTTCTAGAAGTCAAAAAGTTTGCATCTGCCAAAAATATTAGCAATACACAACTTGCTAACTTAGTCGCTCTGTTGTTAAGTTCATCTATTAGACATGGCAGTGTTTACTGATAAGCTAATTTTTGTTTCTTTGATACAAACTTCAGTCAATTCTTTGGAGTTTTAGGATGCTTTTTTCCCCCCAGAATGTATTGTCATTTTCACTAAGTTCCCTGCAAACCAAATCTGAGGACATTGTATATGTATAGAAGTAATATTATATATCAGTTCTAAGGTATTCAGACTCAAAGACAGCTGGTATGTCAGGGACAGAGGAGAGGAGAGAATCTGAAAACAGGGGTGTTAACCGAAATTCTATGAGTGGCAACTTTATATTCACCAGGCATTTACACAAGGCAAAATACCAGAGAATTCTCTTAGGAAGAATTGAAGGGGGAGGGGTCCTTGGAAGAAATAGGATAATTAGTGTCAGCGCTGCACTTCAGGGTAAAGCCCTTGAATTCTGCTGTTTAGAGGACTCCCAGCGTCTACTCATCCTAATGTGAGCCATCCAGCCACAAACCTGTAGCTCTCTATAATATTCCTATCCTCTCATTCTAAAATACGAGTGGAATCAAACCTACTTAGCAGCCAGCAGAGCAATAAAGGAGGAAAAAAAAGCAATGTTTTTTTATGCACATTTTCTCTGTTAGCTCAGATTTTTTTCTATTGTTGATTATTTCTCAGTATCAGCAGTGAAATCTGACACAGATATATTTACTTGAATGTTGATAAACTATTTATAAAAAAAGCAATTAAAAATATTTTTATCATTGTATGCTCAAAAAGTTATGCAAGGACTTTTAAAGCTTATTCATCAAAAAAACATTAATAGGTTCCTTTCTTACTCTTGATTAAGAGGAAGTCTTCTGGATCCTGGGTAAGCAAACCACATTCATAAACCAAATCCAGCCACTGCCTGTTTTTGTAAATAAAGTTTTATTAGAATACCTTACCTCCATTCATTTATGTATCGTCTATTGCTACTTTTGTGCTACTATGGCAGAGTTTAGTAGTTGCGATAGATACTGTATAGTTTGCCAAGCTGAAAATATTTATTATCTGGCCCTTTACAAAAAAGTTTGCCAACCCTTGATATAGAGCTGTGGTTCTCAAAATGTATTCCCCAGACCAGCAATATTAGCATCACCTGGAAACTTCTTAGAGATAGAAAATCTTGGGCCCCAGCCAAAACTACTGAATCAGAAATATTGAGGGTAGGGCCTATCAGTATAACTAGTTTTCTAGGGGATTCTAATGCACACTCCAGTTGAAGAATCGCTGTTTAGAATATGTGAACTATGGTCTGTGGGCTAAATATGACCCTCCTGCTCTTTTCTTGTGTGCTTCAAGCTAAGAATGGTTTTTACATTATTTTAATGATTGAAATAAATCAAAGGAAGAATAATATTTTATGACTCTTGCAATTAAAGTTTCAGCATGTACAAATAAAGTTTTATTAGAACACAGTCATATTCAATTTGCTTATGTATTGTCTATGGCTGCTTTCACATTACAATGGCAGCCTTGAGTAGTTGTAACAGAGACCATATAACTCACAAAGACCAATATATTTGCTGTCTTACACTTTATTAATAAATTGGCAAACCTCTGGCTTAAGTACTTATCAAAAATATTTTATAGTATCATTGAATAGTAGGAAAATAAGGAACCCCAGGGATTAAAATTTTACCTATTGAGGTGAACTCCCTCTTCCAAGACACTCTCAAGCATCAGTGTGAAGCCAGATGTGTAGAAAGATCTGGGGAGTGCCAAGCTGTCGGAAGCCAAGGTTTTCTATTCATTTGGGCTTCTAGGCTCCTGAGAAGAACTGGGAAGAAATAAATTAGATGTAGAAAAACAATAATAAGCAAATAACGAGTAAGCAAAAAAAGAGTCAGGTGAAAAATAGCAATACCAGCATGAATTAAGACCTGTCACTTCTAATATGAGGTTCTAAAGAGTGGAGGTAGAAGCAGGTGTAAGATGTTGATTTTCACTCTCTTTTCAAAACTTTCTTACTTCCACCAGGAAGCCTGTTAGGAGGCCAGTGGGACACACCTCAAAACTATCTGAATCCTGTTTGTACTGCTAGAAGGGTTATTCATAAAGAATTAATAGTTTTTAAAGGATATGAATTTTTAAAAGACACCCCACAGCCCAAAAAAAGAAACTAATGAACAAAGAATGTGAATTTCCCCTATCCTGCCAGATCCAAACTAAAAAAACCTTCTTGGTAATAAATTACAGCATTTGAACTTAAATTCTTGAGAATTTCCCATGCATCCATTGCTCACTTGTACTTGCATATAATGGTTGCTATGGGTGACCTAGAAATGAAACCAATCACTGCACTGTAATTTAAAACTAAAACAGCTGGCAAAAATCTTTCCTCTCAGAGCATGTTGTCATAAAAGTAAATGAAAAGGTCGGGAGACTTTTCATTTGCTTCTGTGATAACAGGGACTACTTGAACTAAGGAACATATTAATGTTTCCTCTGAAGCTTTCCATTATGTGTCAGGAGCCCCATTCCAGGATATCACACTGGAGGTGATAGAAAAAGACAGATGATAGAATGAAATGGTTGGTCCTAACACAAAATAATCAGGCATCTTTATATTTCCACTTTACATTATAACAAGAAACCTGATTAGATTCTGTGGTTTTACCTAAAAATAAACCTGACTCAGAAGGAAGTTTTTGTCCATTTGCAATGATTTTTATTATAAAAGAATTTCTTTTAAAGGCATAGGCGCATCCTCACATGATATGGTTTATACTTCTTATATTAAAAGCCAATAAGCTCCCAAAGAGAGTTCCTATATGTCATCTCATATGTTTCAAATATTATAGTAGTAAAATTTTTCTTAAAAGAAATCTCCATTTGAGCTTTCAAATGTTGGCCTGTTGCAAAACAGAAACAAAAACAAAACCCACACAACTATGGGAAAATATAATTTTACTATTAAAAAGAGAGAACATTATAAAACTTTGCATTTAAAATTAGAAGACTGATTCTACTAAACAGACCCTTTTGATAGAATTAAAGATTCATGTAAGAAATACAAGGTAGTTTTAGACTATACCTGCCAGTGGCTGCTCAATCCATGGTCTTTTGATTAATCATATGTTTCTGCTAATTAAAAGGAAAGGATCTATAAAAGAATGTTATAATTTAAAAGTTACTATAAAAAAAAAGTTACTATAAAGAAACCTGCAGAAACAAGTTTGATACACTGAACATTAGATAAATTTCAAGTATGATAAAAGACATAAAAGATAAAGCTATAAATGTACTAGACAAAAGTATAGATGATCTCCTTGAAAATAATGGAATGGGGATCCTTTCTAATTATGACTCAAAATTCAGAAGTCATAAAAATATTGATAAATACAACTACATAAAACAATAAAAATCTGCATCATCAAAGCGCCTAATAAAATTCAGAAAACAAACTTTTAAAAACATTTCAATTCATATTGCAAAGAAATAATCTCTCTAATATATAAAAGTCATCTAGAAATGTATAAGAAATGATAAACAAATACAAAGGGAAAATAGACTATCAAAGTGTAAAGAATATAAACAGACAATTCAGAGAAGAGGCAAAAATATATGACAAGATGCTCATCCTCTCATACTATGAGAAATACAAATTGAAATGATACTGAGATTCCATTCCCTTCCTCATCAATGTGTTAAAAATTCTGAAACTTGGTATCACACACTGTTGGTAAGGAAAATAGCCTCACTCAGCTGGTAGTGCTGTAAATGATACAACTGCTTAGAGAAGTGGTTCTTTTTTTTTTTTTTTTTTCTCAGTACACGGGCCTCTCACTGTTGTGGCCTCTCCCGTTAAGGAACACAGGCTCCGGATGCGCAGGCTTAGCGGCCATGGCTCACGGGCCTAGCCGCTCCACGGTATATGGGATCCTCCCGGACCGGGGTACGAACCCGTTTCCGCTGCATCGGCAGGCGGACTCTCAACCACTGCGCCACCAGGGAAGCCCCTGAGAAGTGGTTCTTAACTGCGGTGATTTTGCTCTCCCAGGGAACATTTGGCAATATCTGAAGACATTTTTGGTATGACAAATGGAACAGAACAGAGCAGAGGGGAGGGGGTGGGGTGCTAATGGCATATAGTGTGGCCAGGGATGCTGCTCATCTTACAAGGTACAGGACAGTCTTCCACAACGAAGAATGATCTAGCCCAAAACGTCATTAGAGTGGATGTTGAAAAACCTTGTCCTAGATTGCAATTTTATAATATTGCTTAAATATTACATAGCATAGCCTTCATATCCAGAAATTTATCCTCCAGTTACAGACAAATGCAATAAAAGAATAAATGCACAGTTATACAGTAAAGCATGGTATGGAATAGGAAAAAAGTGAACAACCGTAACGTTCATCCATAAGAACCAGTTAAATTGTGATGCATACATACGTGGCTGTAAATGAATGGAGATGCTTTCTATGTTTCATTAAAGAATTATCTCCAAGATATATTACTAAGCAAAAAAAAGTAAAATGCTTATCAGTGGTTTATAATGTGCTAACCTGGATGCCTGAAAAAAGGAAAGAAGCATATATATTTGTATTATTTATGTTTTTATGACATAGGGAAACTCTGGAAAGATTTAGATAACTGAAAGTGGGATATTTGATTTCAGTTTCATCAAATGTTTAGAAATGAAAACCAATGTAAGCTCTTTATGAATGAGAGCAATGATCAATTATTTGCTGAAAAGTATCCCTTAAGAGCAAAATATAGAAAAGAAAAATATTTCTAAGAAATTATTAACAAGTAGAACAAAAACAGTAAAGAGGAATAAATAATAATTGAAGGAACACATCAGATTTTTGACTGTGTTGTCCACCCAAGCAAACCAAACTTAGGTTTTGTTTTTGTTTTTGTTTTACACACACTGGTGCAGTGCCCAATGGCTGTTCCACGGATCTTTATAGGGAACTGATTTTGTCTTGACAGCTGAGTTGGGAAACTCGAAACACTACCCTGAGTAATTGTAAAACATCTAAATAAAAGAGGGGAAAGAGGCAACTACGAATAATTCTAGAAGACATGGAATGGAATTTTAAATCACTGGATCTGTGAAAATTGTCAATTAAAATACAGGTAAATCTTGTAATAGTAATTATTTTTGACAGTAGCCACAATCATTGAGAAAATAACGGTGATTTTTCTTCACAGTTCCAACTTCCAAGATCCTCTGCTGTGTGGTATTTCTTCCAAGCTTTAATAAGAAATATGATGATAAATGGCCTCTGCTAATGTTTTTAAGGCAGCCAAGATTAAAAGATAGAGTTCTTATTAATAATTGTATATTTTATGGAAGAAATCTGAGCATGCAGAGAACGACAAAAGAGCTACGATTAGTTTTGAAAGAAACTGTTCAAGCTGCACTTAATTTTTTAAACCTTGGCTTCACTATTGTCCCAAAATATAAAAGTTAATCTCTCTCTTATTTTCAGTCCCCCCAAAGTAAGCTGCCACATACCTGTATTTTCAGTGCATGCTCCATCAAAGGATTTACTACTTTTTTTAGAATTTGCTTATTGAAACCATGTGCATTTATTGTAATAATTAAAACTGGGGGGCGATAAAATTAAAATAACAGCACATGTTAATTGTCCTGCCTTAAGTGATAGTATGGTAAAAATTTCTTATTTCATCACAGGTTATGTTGATGTCTAGGTGGCGATTACACATGATCTCATGACAAGACTGAATACAAATTCACTTGTTATACTTTTTAAAGGAAAGAGGTTTTAGGGTTTTTTGGGAGTTAAAAGAGCATGTAAAATAATGATTGTTTAAAATGCTACCAACATCCTCTTACTAATCTGTGACTAAGATCTGCTATTGTCTTTGTTTGATAACTGAAACTAAGTCTGAAAACAACTATTTTAATTCTTTAGATTTACCTGTAATTAATACTGCCTAGATGTTGTTCAGCTTGATTCTGCTGACTCATTTATCACAGAGGCTGACTTTGGAACCAAAGACAAGATGGTATCTTCAAAGTGGACGGTCTGCAGCACGTGCAGAGAGCTACTCAAAGCAACAAATCCCCATTATGTCTTTTACAAATTACAATAATAGATACTTCTGAATTACCATATTAGTAGAAATGGGAAAGAAAGAATGTATATTTTAAAAACCGGGAAGATTTTCTTCTCAGCAGGAATTATGTTACAATTCATTTAGTGCTTTAAATGTGTTATTTGTTTATTTTTGGTATATTTACTCATAGCAAAGCTTTCCTACAGCCAGGATCTTCTTCAGTAGAAGGTGTCCTCTGTTGTTTGGGCATGCTGCCTGAGCTAGAAGTGTCTTTTAAAATATTGTTAGACAGCCTGGGTTCCCTCTGTGAAGTCTATAGACGAACACCAAGGAGCTGACATTTAACTAACAAATTTTTGCTGAGATGAATGATTCATGTCAAGTGGCATAAAATGACTTCAAAGTGTTCAGAAATTGAATCCAAGAATCAAACTATGCTGAACAGCAGCCTTCTGGGCCTGCTTTATATCCATGTCAAAAGTTCAACTTTTCTTTAACTGGAGGACTTGAGACTAATGCCCTGCCTGGTAATTCCTGTAGTCTTAATTATTCTATCAAGTCCCATTATAAATTGAAGTTTTCAAGGACAAGAAAGATCTAACATTAGTAGAACAGATTAGGAAAATAACTAAACGTATGAACTATATACGTTCTAGGCACCATGCTGTACGGAATCCTGAATCAGGTACCCATAATGTCTGGATTGCCTGATGATTACAAAGTTAACAAATTGGTTATATGACCACTCTTGTTTTATTTTTTATTTTAACCCCATTTACTTTTTAAATTAAATTTTCATTTGAGATCATTGTAGATTCACATGAAGTTAAGAAATACAGAGAAATCCTGTACTGTTCACCCTGTTCTCCCCGATGGTAAAATCTCACATAACTATAGTACAGGATATTGACATTGACATGATCCTTTGATACTATTCAGATATCACTAGTTTCATGCATGTAATCACCACCACAGTCATGACAAAAAGCAGTTTCATTGTCGCAAGCATCTCTTGTGCTGCCTCTTTATAACTACATTTATCTCCTTCAACTACCCTCGTTCCTAACCACTGGCAACCACTAATCTGTTCTTCATCTGTATAATTTTGGCATTTCAGAAATGTTATGTAAATGGAATTGTATAGTATATAGTCTTTGGGGATTGACTTTTCTCAGTCTGCATAATTTTCTGAAGATACATCCAAGTTGTTGCAAGTACCAATGGCTTGTTCCTTTTTATTGCAGAGTAATATTCCATGGTATGGATGAACCAGTTTGTTTAACAATTTACCCATTGAAGGACATTTGGGTTGTTTCTATTTCTAGGCTATTACAAGTAAAACTTCTGTGAACATTCACATACAGGTTGCTGCGTGAATATAAGTTTCATTTGTCTGGGATAAATGTCCAAGAATGCAATTGCTGGGTCATATGGTAATTGCAGATTTCGTTTTATAAGAATTTGCCAAACTCTTTCCCAGAGTGGTTGTATCATTTTTAAGGTCCTATTAGCAATGTATGAATGATCCAGTTTCTCCACATATTCTCCAGCATTTGCTATTGTCATTTTTTTTAAATTTTAGTCATTTTAATAGGTATGCAGTGATATCTCTTTGAAGCTTACATTTGCATTTGCCTAATAGCTAATGATGTCAAACATCTATTCATGTGCTTATTTGTACCTGTACGTATTCTTCTGTGACATGTAAGTTCCTGCCTTTTTTCCTCCATTTTCTAATTGGATTATCTATTTTTTTTTCCATTGTTAAATTTTAGAGCTGTAGAAACTAGTCCTTTATCAGATATGTGGTTTGCAAATATTTTATCCCAGTCTGTAGCTTATCTTTTCATCCTCTGAACAGAGTAAATGTTTCCATTCCATTTCACAGAGCAAAAGTCTTTAATTTTGATGAGATCCAATGTATCAATTTATGGATTATACTTTTGGTTGTCAAGTCTAAAAATTATCTGCCTAGCCCAAGATAATATTTTCTTTTTTTCCCTAAAAGTTTCATGGTTTTACACTTAAGTCTATGAGACTTTTGAATTAAATTTTTTATTAGCTGTGAGGTTTAGGTCAAAGTTTACTTTTGTAGCTATGGATGTCCAATTGTTCCAGCACCATTTATTGAAAGGGATTATATTTCCTCTGTTGACTTACTTTTGTAACTTTGTCAAAAATCAGTAGTATATTTATGTTGGTTTATTTCTGCCTTCTCTATTCTATTAATCTATGTGTCTACCACTCCACCAATATTACAGTATTACCTGTATCTACAGGTAAGCCTTAATAAAGGGTAGACTGTGATTCCTCCCACTTTATTCTCCTTTTTCAAGATTGTTTTAGCTATTCTAGAGCCTGTGCCTTTCCATATAAAATTTAGGATAAGTTTTTCTATGTCTACAAGAACCCCCCCAAAAAACATGATAAAAACCTGAAATAAAAATCTCAATGAATAAAACAAAATTTGTCCAGCTAATTTTATAAATGGTGTTAGAAAATAGACGGTGTTTTACTCTGCTCAGTCTACCATACAAAATACCATAGACTGGCTTAGACTATAGGAATTTATTTTCTCACAGTTTTGGAGACTGGAAGTTCAAGATCAAGGTGCCAGCAGGGTTGACATCTTGTGAGAGCTCTCCCATTGGGTTGCAGATGGCTGCCATCTCACTGTGTGCTCACATGGTCTTTCCTTGGTAGTGCATGGAGGGTGAAAGCAAGCTCTCTGGTGTCTCTTTTTAGAAGGATGCTAATCCCATGGAATCAGATCCCCGTCCTTCGGACCTCTTTTAATCTTAATTACTTCCTTCGAGGCCTTATTTCCAAATATAGCTACCCTGGGGAGTAGGACTTCAACATGTGAATTTTGAGGGGACACAAACATTCAGTCTATAGCAGACAGAGTAACCAAAGTTCTCTGGAAGATTTGTAATAATTGCTATCACTTTTGTGATGTATGCTAAGGACTCTCCTAAGTGCTTTATAAGTAATAATTCCCCTAATACTTTGATTCCCCTAGAAAATTGGAGTAATATTATTACTTTCCTTTATAAGTAAGGAAAGTGAAGCCTGGGGAGTCCAAGTTACTTGCTTAAGGTCACTCAGATGAAAGGAGTTGTAAGCTTTTAAACTCTACATCATACTGCCTCTCTGTAGCAATTTATTGCAAAGAGGAAAAGAGAAAATTCGGCTGCTATATTTATTTCAAATAATTTATAAAACAGCATTGATTACTTTAAATACAAATGCAAAATAGGAAATATTGTGAAAAAATTATAGTTTTTTTTTGTTTGTTATTTTTTTGGCCCACAGCAATCCTACTTTTTAATATCATCAGTAAGGTCACAGAATGACAAGTAAGTCTGGAGATTTTCTGGGAGGCAGTTTTCTATAGGAGATCAACACACCAGGCTCATTTTTCTTTTGCAGACTCAGAATAAACCAATAAGAGTTAAACACAACAAACTGAGTTGAACAAGAAATGAAAGCTTGCCAAGGGCAGCAAATAGATTTTTAATTTTTATGTGTACAGCTTTCCTCTCCTTACTGTCTCTCTGTGATGAATGAGGTGAAAAACAGATCTTCTATAAATTACAGACTCTGGATAAATTATGAGCAGAGTAACAATGCATAAACCACAACATTCTTCCTCAGCAGCAACTGCTTTGGTTTTATCCTAGGGGGCCTTCTGCCCAGAAAGGGAATCTGGGCCATTAAGAGGCTCATATGTGCACTTGAAATTTTAGCCCTCATGTATTTATTGGTGAGAAATTGAGTTTAGAAGTTATGTACATGTATGAAATTTTGCTACCTTTCCTTCTGCCTCTCTTGCAATTTACTTCTGAGAGGAAAGAATTAGAAACAGACTGAAACTTTCTTGTGAATTTTTAAAATAGTGGTTTTCCTTTAATAAAGCCACATGTGTTTGAAAAATGTAAAATTTATATTCCTGTCTAAACTACATGTTTAGTTACTTTCTTAATGTTTATTAATTATTTAGGTTTTCTAATACCAGACTATTAAAAAATAAATGTATTATTAAACTTTTTTTATAGATAATTCTTTTATTATAACTGACATCACATTTTCAGGCATATTCTTCTTTTTTCGTCCTTATATACATTTTTTTTAAAAACAACTGATAAAAATACAAGACCTCTCTCTATGCTTGGTAGAGCACCTGACAGAATACAGTAGAAATGCACTCATAAAATCACATAAATTTAGAATTGAAAAGAACTGTGTAGACTATGTAGTCCAAATTTCTCATTATATGTTTTTATTTTAAAGGAAAAGAGAAAGTGGAAATCTTTTCACAGATCACCCACTAGAGGCACACTATATACATAATGCTTTATCCCTGCCATCAAACTATGCAGGAGGAAAAGAAAAAAAGAAATTTGTACTGAGTTAGAAAGCTGTCCATAACATATTCATAAATGACAACTGCTGTAAGTTACAGGAAAAAAATAGCAGAATGCGATAATTTAAAATGCACAATTTTAAATGAAAATAACTCTAAGTGTTAGGACTTAAAATTCTCACATATTTATATGTTCATATTTAAAATGAATATCAGCACACACAACAAACTACCAGCAGCTTTTATTCATTGGGAAGAAGAATGGAAGGAAGATAAAATGTAACTCCTTATCTCAAAATGTTCTGTTTGCTACTAGTGAAAATGATAAAAGAACAGAAATGGGGTAAACGGAGAAAAGGAGGAGGGAAGAGAATCAAGGTGGAGCGGTGAATGTACCTTTGCCATGTGGGAAGAGAGCTGGAAATGGGTGGGTCGTGCTTCTGTTGAATGAAAGGCAGGTGCCTGTCCTGCCAGTACCACTCAGATGGTAACCTGAGTGGGGAGCTGTGGGATAAATTTAACTTGAGCTAGTGTTTGGCCCTTAGAAACTTCCACTTTTGTTTCCCACAGAAAACAGTGAAGCTGTCAAGTGAAACTGTACTTCTTTGCCCTTTCACAAAATAAGCAGGAAAGTAAATGTCACCAGTTTGCCTTTGCTTAACATTTTCTTGGGTAATTGGGTACCCCTCATAGCGCTTCGAAGTCCCTGTCCTGTGCCCCTAAATTAGGCTGATCCTTAAAGTCCTGCAGTTGAGCAGGCCTCTGCCTCTGACCTTTCCTACTTCTCTTGTAAATACATTAGCGTTAAGGTCTGCTTGAAGGTAAAATGAAATGTTGGTTTGCCAATAATCACGATGCTTGAACACCATCTTCTTTCCTTTTGTAGATTTAAAAAACCCTCATGGATATTAGTTTTTGCAAATCTTTGATGGTAGTTGAGGAGGAACTTAAATTCAGAAATTAAGCTACAGAAATTATAAAGTAGACAAATGCTAACTATCAATCCTTTTTTCTAGGTTTAGTCAGGGTAGGGGACTGATAATATTGAGTTAAAATGTCAGTGAGCTCTAATGGTTTTTTTTTTGTTGTTTGTTTGTTTTTTTACATCTTTATTGGAGTATAATTGTTTTACAATGGTGTGTTAGTTTCTGCTTTATAACAAAGTGAATCAGTTATACATATACATATGTTCCCATATCTCTTCCCTCTTGCGTCTCCCTCCCTCCTACCTCCCTATCCCACCCCTCCAGGCGGTCACAAAGCACTGAGCTGATATCCCTATGCTATGCGGTTGCTTCCCACTAGCTATCTAGCTTACGTTTGGTAGTGTATATATATCCATGCCTCTCACTTTGTCACAGCTTACCCTTCCCCCTGCCCATAACCTCAAGTCCATTCTCTAGTAGGTCTGTGTCTTTATTCCTGTCTTACCCTTAGGTTCTTCATGACATTTTTTTTTTCTTAAATTCCATATATATGTGTTAGCATACGGTATTTGTCTTTCTCTTTCTGACTTACTTCACTCTGTATGACAGACTCTAGGTCTATCCACCTCACTACAGATAACTCAATTTCCTTTCTTTTTATGGCTGAGTAATATTCCATTGTATATATGTGCCACATCTTCTTTATCCATTCATCCGATGATGGACACTTAGGTTGTTTCCATCTCCGGGCTATTGTAAATAGAGCTGCAATGAACATTTTGGTACATGACTCTTTTTGAATTATGGTTTTCTCAGGGTATATGCCCAGTAGTGGGATTGCTGGGTCGTACGGTAGTTCTATTTTTAGTTTTTTAAGGAACCTCCATACTGTTCTCCATAGTGGCTGTATCAATTTACATTCCTGCCAACAGTGCAAGAGGGTTCCCTTTTCTCCATGCCCTCTCCAGCATTTATTGTTTCTAGATTTTTTGATGATGGCCATTCTGACTGGTGTGAGATGATATCTCATTGTAGTTTTGATTTGCATTTCTCTAATGATTAATGATGTTGAACATTTTTTCATGTGTTTGTTGGCAGTCTGTATATCTTCTTTGGAGAAATGTCTATTTAGGTCTCCTGCCCATTTTTGGATTGGGTTGTTTGTTTTTTTGTTATTGAGCTGCATGAGCTGCTTATAAATTTTGGAGATTAATCTTTTGTCAGTTGCTTCATTTGCAACTATTTTCTCCCATTCTGAGGGTTGTCTTTTGGTCTTGTTTATGGTTTCCTTTGCTGTGCAAAAGCTTTGAAGTTTCATTAGGTCCCATTTGTTTATTTTTGTTTTTATTTCCATTTCTCTAGGAGGTGGGTCAAAAAGGAAAAAGGATCTTGCTGTGATTTATGTCATAGAGTGTTCTGCCTATGTTTTCCTCTAAGAGTTTGATAGTTTCTGGCCTTACATTTAGGTCTTTAATCCATTTTGAGCTTATTTTTGTGTATGGTGTTAGGGCGTGTTCTAATCCCATACTTTTACATGTACCTGTCCAGTTTTCCCAGCACCACTTATTGAAGAGGCTGTCCTTCCTCCACTGTACATTCTTGCCTCCTTTATCAAAGGTAAGGTGATGATATGTGCTTGGGTTTATCTCTGGGCTTTCTATCCTGTTCTATTGATCTCTCTTTCTGTTTTTGTGCCAGTACCATACTGTCTTGATTACTGTAGCTTTGTAATATAGTCTGAAGTCAGGGAGCCTGATTCCTCCAGCTCTGTTTTTCGTTCTTAAGATTGCTTTGGCTATTTGGGGTCTTTTATGTTTCCATACAAATTGTGAAATTTTTTGTTCTAGTTCTGTGAAAAATGCCAGTGGTAGTTTGATAGGGATTGCACTGAATCTGTAGATTGCTTTGGGTAGTAGAGTCATTTTCACAATGTTGATTCTTTCAATTCAAGAACATGGTATGTCTCTCCATCTATTTGTATCATCTTTAATTTCTTTCATCAGTGTCTTATAATTTTCTGCATACAGTTATTTTGTGTCCTTAGGTAGGTTTATTCCTAGATATTTTATTCTTTTTGTTGCAATGGTAAATGGGAGTGTTTTCTTGATTTCACTTTCAGGTTTTTCATCATTCGTGTATAGGAATGCCAGAGATTTCTGTGCATTAATTTTGTATCCTGCTACTTTACCAAATTCGTTGATTAGCTCTAGTAGTTTTCTGGTAGCATCTTTAGGATTCTCTATGTATAGTATCATGTCATCTGCAAACAGTGACAGCTTTATGTCTTCTTTTCTGATTTGGATTCCTCTTATTTCCTTTTCTTCTCTTATTGCTGTGGCTAAAACTTCCAAAACTATGTTGAATAAGAGTGGTGAGAGTGGGCAACCTTGTCTGGTTCCTGATCTTAGTGGAAATGCTTTCAGTTTTTCACCATTGAGGACGATGTTGGCTGTAGGTTTGTCATATATGGCCTTTATTATGTTGAGGAAAGTTCCCTCTATGCCTACTTTCTGCAGGGTTTTTATCATAAATGGGTGTTGAATTTTGTCAAAAGCTTTCTCTGCATCTATTGAGATGATCATATGGTTTTTCTCCTTCAATTTGTTAATATGGTGTATCACATTGATTGATTTGCGTATATTGAAGAATCCTTGCATTCCTGGAATAAACCCCACTTGATCATGGTGTATGATCCTTTTAATGGGCTGTTGGATTCTGTTTGCTAGTATTTTGTTGAGGATTTTTGCATCTATGTTCATCAGTGATATTGGCCTGTAGTTTTCTTTCTTTGTGACATCCTTGTCTGGATTTGGTATCAAGGTGATGGTGGCCTCGTAGAAGGAATTTGGGAGTGCTATATTTTGGAAGAGTTTGAGAAGGATACGTGTTAGCTCTTCTCTAAATGTTTGCTAGAATTCGCCTGTGAAGCCATCTGGTCCTGGGCTTTTGTTTGTTGGAAGATTTTTAATCACAGTTTCAATTTCAGTGCTTGTGATTGGTTTGTTCATATTTTCTATTTCTTCCTGATTCAGTCTTGGCAGGTTGTACATTTCTAAGAATTTGTCCATTTCTTCCAGGTTGTCCATTTTATTGGCATAGAGTTGCTTGTAGTAATCTCTCATGATCTTTTTTATTTCTGCAGTGTCAGTTGTTACTTCTCCTTTTTCATTTCTAATTCTATTGATTTGAGTCTTCTCCCTTTTTTTCTTGATGAGTCTGGCTAATGGTTTATCTATTTTGTTTATCTTCTCAAAGAACCAGCTTTTAGTTTTATTGCTCTTTGCTATCGTTTCCTTCATTTCATTTTCATTTATTTCTGATCTGATTTTTATGATTTCTTTCCTTCTGCTAACTTTGGGTTTTTTTTGTTCTTCTTTCTCTAATTGCTTTAGGTGCAAGGTTAGGTTGTTTATTCGAGATGTTTCCTGTTTCTCAAGGTGGGCTTGTATTGCTATAAACTTCCCTCTTAGAACTGCTTTTGCTGCATCCCATAAGTTTTGAGTCGTCATGCCTCCATTGTCATGTGTTTCTAGGTATTTTTTTATTTCCTCTTTGATTTCTTCAGTGATCCCTTCGTTATTAAGTAGTGTATTGTTTAGACTCCATGTGTTTGTAGTTTTTACAGATATTTTCCTGTAATTGATATCTAGTCTCATAGCATTGTGGTCGGGAAAGATACTTGATACAATTTCAATTTTCTTAAATTTACGAAGGCTTGATTTGTGACCCTCTAATATTTATTTTGAGGGTTGGCGAACTGTGGCCTACAGACCAAATCTGGCCAGTGTATGATCTGGGAGCTGAAATTGTTTTGAAAAAATCATAAGAAGAATAGTATTTTGTGGCACATCAAAAGTATAGGATGTTCAAATATCAGTGCCCATAAATAAAGTTTTGTTTGTACACAGACATGCTCATTCATGTACATATGTCTATGGTTGCTTTCACACCACCACTAACAGCAGAGTTAAGTAGTTGGGACAGAAACTGTATGACCCACAAAGCCTAAAATAATTACTATCTGGCACTTTACAGAAAAAGTTTGTGACCCCTGATTTATTTTATAACAGACTGTTTTACCCCAAGGGTACTTGAAACTTACTATTCAAAAGTTGTTTATTTCTCCTTTTTCCTGCTTTAGGTGAGCAGACAAGTGTTAACTTTTGTTCTTCTGAAGAATACATAGAATTGTCTAGGGATGAAATATTAGGAAACGTGATTTAACAGTGTCATCTCAGCCACATGTTACCATCACATTTAAGCTTAGTAAAACTGATACCTCCATCAGTCTGTCTGAGGTATTTTATTTTCTGTTTGATTCAACCTTGAGAAGGGAAAAGAAGAGTATTGGTTATTAGTTTCCCAACCTCCAGCAGAACATAAGTGAATATTTGACTCAACATCTTATAATATTTTAACACTCAGATATCCACACTCAAATATCATTTTCTACTGGAATTCTGAATTGCAAATAAATTCATTACAAAGTGTCACAGATAGAAAAGTTAAGACTTCCTAATGCACTGAGGATCTCCTCCTCCAATTTCCTCTGTCTCAGAAGAGGATTAAACTTTAAGAAATGTCAGTTCAACAAATACTCATTGAGGATTCATTAGAAACAAGGCATCATGCTAGGGGATGCAGTAAATTAAAAGCAAAATAAACATTGTCATAAGGTACTTGCAATCTAATTGGAAAAGAGAGTGGTTAAAAATTTTATTAAAGTTATTATATGAGACAGTATAATAAGTGCCACAGGAAAGAATAAAACAGACTTCTATAGCATTTCAAAGAAAAGTGAAACCACATAGGATTAGCTGAATCAGGAAGGGTTTTATGGGTAGGGTACTCAGATACATAGAATTAAAAATTTTCATGGGAAGAGAATGCAGGGTGGGGAATTTTGAAAATGAAGAGCTGTATTATAGAAAGAAGAATACATGTGAAAATATCTTACCATATTAATTCTTTCCTAATTGACAATCACAAATATTTTAGCTATGAACTCTAGTCTTTTTGATGGAGTAACACTCTGCTTTTTCATTCTGTGTAGCTGTCTATGCAGTGGGAAGCGATGTAGACTCATTTCTTTATTCCCACTATCCTTCAGGATTGCCTAAGTTGGCGTTGATTAACTGACTGTGACAGTGTCTGTTTCAATGATAGGACATGACTAAGGTCATAGATAAGAGGTTACATTTGGGGGAAAAAAAAATTGAGCTCCCAAACAGGATAATTAAAAGAAGCTGTTGATACATTATCCTATAAAGTTCAGTGCATTGTGCAGAAGACTTGTCCTTATTAAAATGGAGAATAGACTGAAATGAATGATTTTTAGAGCCTCCCAACAGTCAGTTTGAGATGTAACTGAAAGCCAGGGTGCGCTCCACTGTGGACTGAGGAAGTTGCACTTTCCCGGTTCCTGTCTTGTGTTAAGCTGCACTTTTCCACATCACCAGGAGGGCCAGCCCTGTTTTCTGAAGTGAGAGGCAGCTCAGTTAATCTTCCTTATAGTGTACTCTGGGAGAGGCCGAGCACTTTTTTAACACACATTTGATACTACATAACTGACAATCCCTCAATATTCCTTTGGGGCTCCTACTGTTCAGAGGAACAGCCCACTAAATGCAAGCAAGTGTTAGATATTAATGTTGAATTAAAACCGAAGGTAAAAACGGGGGCACTGGCATATTCCTGTCCATGGGCTTGACAGGAAATTTATTTTGCTGTAGCTGAAAAGTAATTAACCTCCACTGTGAGAGAATTCTATTACTAGCAGCTATTCTGCCATGCAAAGTGCACTACATGGAAATGTTACAGGCTATCAAGCAGAAACGGCAGATTTGTCTGCATTTTAAACTGAATTTCCATTACTCTATTCTCTTCTCTGTATCTCTCCTTCCCTACCACCTTCTCTCTTGTTTTCACTGAAGCTGGAAATTGAGACACACATGGAACTTGAGAAAAAGGTTCAAAGCAAAAGAGTGCTTATAAGGATTTTGTAAGACCTATTTTTTTCTGGTATTTGGATTTTCTTTTAACACAAATATTGTTCTTTACTATGGTGGGAAAATGCAGCACTATGCAAAATACTCAACCCTGAATAATTTTACTATAGACATATACGTGAAAATTCTTCTCATTTTCTATTCTTCAGTGTAGTGTGTACATACATGCACACACAGGCATATGCATAATCTCAATAAAGAATAGATTTGAGGAGAAATACTACCTGGAATCTATATATAGTCATTTCTGCTATAACACTTGTTTTGAAAATACAAATTTGTTCCAAAGTGATTGATACATTAGGGAACAATTTGAGCATAATGAAGATTTCATGTTTGCTTATATCTGATTTTTGTCAGCAAGAAATGCTATGTGAAGGCAGAAGGCTGCTCTCAGCTGAATGAAGACCCCCAGGAATATACCAGACTCACACGTGCACACACCTCAACTGTCTGCCAGCCACCTCAGTCCATCACACGTGCTATGAGCCACAACCAGACATGCCTTCTAGTGTACAACTCTCCTTCCGATTCCAGGACACACTGCTCCCTGGACTCCACACTAACTCCAGGCTGCAACCCTTCCAAATGCAACGTCATGTCATTTTCAAGGTAAAGTGTCTTATTTATTGTAGTATTAATGTACTTCTTAATCAGTTAACTGTGCTACTGTTTTTATTAGATCACTACTTGTGTTTTCATGTGTCACTCATGAAGTTTTTTGAGTGTTGTCCTCCTAACCTAATTTTCCCGGAAGCCCCATAGTATTTTTTTTATCGTGCTATTTTGTTGTTCTTGTTGGGTTTTTTGCGGTACGCAGGCCTCTCACTGTTGTGGCCTCTCCCATTGCAGAGTACAGGCTCTGGATGCGCAGGCTCAGTTTCTGTTTCTGAGTTTGCTGTGCATTTGTCACATAGGTACAGCTCTGCAGTAACCAGTCATACTTTAAGCTATTACACCAGAATGAGGGAAGATCTCTTCTCCTAGAAAACAATTGTTAGAGGCAAGAAAGCAAAACAAATGGTTTTAAGCACTATTACTGATTTTCGGAAATAATAACAGTAGTTATTATTTCGGAAATAATAACAGTAGTCCTCATCCATCGAGGACTTACCGGGTGCTTGGCAGACTGCCTCACCCTTCTGCATGGGTGCCCATGCCAACATGGGCATAAGGACAGAGGTATCCCCTGTGTTTTACAGATGAGGAGACCAAGGCTTCATGAACCCAAGGAGCTTGTAGTGGTTCTGAACTATTCAGAACAGAGCAGAGGATTTAGAAGAAGAATGTCAAAGTGAAAACTGGAGTTCTGCCATTTCCAGTGTCTTTCTCGTTGACTTCAAATGTGTCAAAGGCTATTAGAATTCATACTTAGAGATTATTAGGTCCAACGTTCTCGTTTTAAACATGAGGAAATTTAGGTTCAGGGGATTTGTGCAAATTACCACAGGTCCCCTGGGCAAGGCTAGAATTTAGAACTCAGATTACCTGATTCACAGTTCATTTCTCCAGGCCTTTAGGGATGTGATTTTGTTGTTGTTGTTGTTTTGTTTTTTGGGTTTTTTTTTTTTTTTTTTGCGATACGAGGGCCTCTCACTGTTGTGGCCTCTCCCGTTGTGGAGCACAAGCTCCGGACGCGCAGGCTCAGCGGCCATGGCCCACGGGCGCAGCCGCTCCGTGGCATGTGGGATCCTCCCGGACCGGGGCACGAACCCGTGTCCCCTGCATCGGCAGGCCGACTCCCAACCACTGCGCCACTAGGGAAGCCCTAGGGATGTGTTTTTAAATGTCAGAATGAAGGGAGGATTAGTTCTTGAGAAGCTGTTTGGTCTCATAACTGCTATATTACAATTCAGCCAATGCTTTGTTTTCTTCCATTTCTTAAGTGAAATAGCATGCACGGTTATGAACTCCATGCGATAAAGAATAGAGTGAGGAGCAAATACATCACATTTGTGTATTTCGAGAAATAAGGTGGGAAAAAAATCAATCCCAAATATCAGGTCTTTCTTCTTAGAACAAGATCTGAATGTGGGGCATTTTATGGTAATTACCATTTATAACCTACTATTCTGGGAATTGAATTTTACAAACACGAAAGCCAACTTGTAAATTTTTCCTGACAGAGAATAACACTGAGCTCCAGAGAGCAGAGAGTGTTGTACATTCTCTTTGGGATCTGGCACTGTTCATGATCAGTAAAGAATGCAGATGGGATAAACAAATTTCTGTTATTTGACCATTACAGGAAAATCAAGATGGAAAACAAAATCGCCTCTTTTTTGGGGGTCTCAATACAGCTAACTGGGCTGTCTACCTTCACTCTAGGAAAGTGCCATGAACTGGTGGCAGCAGTTGTGGTTCTGTCTAATTTACATGCCAAAAAAGCAAAGCATTCACTGAAAATTACAGGGGATGTAAATTTTAAGAATTACAGACTAATGGTTCCCTTCTTCACCTCCATTGCCTAACAGCCACGTGTGTGAGTGACAGCCATGCATTAACAGCATGCCACCTTCCTCCTCAGAAAGAGGTGGCTGATGGCATGTTTCAGATATAAAGTGACTTTGGATTAATGCTGGCCTATAGGAAGTTGGAGATTTCTTTTTCTTTCTTTCTTTCTTTCTTTCTTTTTTTTTTTAACAAATTGGCATTTTAAAGTGACAGGGAACTCTAGGATTCCGGATTACTATTATTAATGAAAAATGTTTAAATACCTTTGCAATAGGGATTTTGAATTATAATCTATCTGGGAAAGATTTCCACTTCCCTTTCTCTTAAAAAACATTTTTGAGAAGTAATTGAAGTTTACAATCTACTAATGCAGAACTATTTGGAAGCCTTTTACTCTCCTTTTACTAATCCTCTGTGCTGAGAGAGAAAGTGTGAGAGAGAGAGAAAGAG
This sequence comes from Delphinapterus leucas, assembly GCF_059928025.1. Taxonomy (NCBI): domain Eukaryota; kingdom Metazoa; phylum Chordata; class Mammalia; order Artiodactyla; family Monodontidae; genus Delphinapterus; species Delphinapterus leucas. The sequence goes on along the minus strand of NC_143137.1, from coordinate 63,212,338 downwards.
AGAGAGAGAAACTGATCTGTGTATTGGACCATATTGATCAATTTAATGGTCTCTGATTCAATACTCAAGCTTCTCCCCTACCTAGGTGGCAACCTGTAAATTTTTTGTCAAGAGTTTACTTCAGGGACATAAGGAACAAGTTAGATTCAAATAAATCTTATCAAAATGAGGATTTGTACCTATGGGATGAACTAATGATAATTTATTTGAAATAAATGAATTCTCAACCCTTTTTTTTTTTAATTTGAGTTTAAAGTCAAGTTAGTCTTGAAAAGTGAAGGAGCAATGTGGATACACTTCATCTTACACTGCACAACTTTGCAGAGAAGATTAGCAACAGGAGGGAAGGCCAGAGATCCAACTGTTTCTGGATCTCTGGATGCAAAACTATCTTTTTCTCTTACTCTTGAAGAAGTAAGAGAAAAACTTTTCATTTTCTTTCAAAGATTACAGTATCTCTCCCCAGTAAATGAATTTCAGAAATAGAAAAATTTAAGAACTTTTTAATTGATTAATCTTGCAGATAGAAGTCATCTCTGCCAAGTGACAGAAAGTAAGGATGGGGGTATATGACATTTAAACTTTGAAATGGAACCAACAGAAAAAGGTTGTAAAGGGATATAGGAAGCTAATTCTCTTTAAGTCATGACCACTGGCTTAGGTCTGGATGAAAATTGGAATAAAAGCAATATTTATACAGATTACCTCGACAGTGCTGTGTAAAAATCTCTCTAATCAAAAAATATTAAAATGAAAATATACTAGTTTTCAGGAGAAAATTTTACATAGGAGTAGACAAAAAATCAGGAAGCAAATTTCTTTTCCACAAAGGTATATATCAGGAGGAATAGATCGGGACAAATTACACAGGAAGATATCTAAGGAACAGTTTTTTTAGGATACTTAGGTTGAGTCTTTATCCTCCGCCCCCCACTCCCATCCCGGGAATAAACGAGGAATAGCAGGGAAGTCTTTTGTGAAAAATATCAGGAGAAAGAAGAAAGATGGGAATTCACATAAGAACATCTGTTCTGCAAAGCCATTTGAAAAATAACTGAGTATTAATGTGAAAGAAAATGTGCTCAGCATGAAACTAACCACAAGTAATGTGGTAGCAGGGAGGCCGGGAAGAGTGACATAAGGAGCTTGCACCCCACTGAAAGATAAGTTTCGAGTATCCGAATCCAAGTCACCCCCTCAGCTACTGTGAGAGGAAGTATGCAGGCGGTATTCAGGCAAATTGCCCGTGAAGTGGCACAAGTTGCGACTGAATCAAGATCTAGAGATGCAAAAGCCATATTAAAACAAAAGAGACTGAAAATAAAATTTTAGTGTTTTTTTTTTTAACTTTAGACACCAAATATGTTTATAACATTGAGAAGGACTTTTGAAAAAATAGTTCACCTTTTTAAAGACAGAGGTAGATTTTCTGAATTATGGATATTCAATGTGACTGTACAATTTTAAATTTTGTATTAGTTTTAGACATTCCCTTTTATTTCACTTTCACATACTTCAGAGACAATTTTGAACAACTGGACAGTATAATCGAATGCTTTAAGTTTCCTAGGATCCTGAAAATGCTTGATTTTTAATATCTGGGATAATAAGAATATCACCAAATTTGCTATTGCTGCCAAAAGACACATAGTCAGAAAGCACCTTTCACAATCTTTTTCAATTCAGGCAGTTTTAAAATATCTTTAGAATGCAATTTAGTTTGTTTGGGTATTCAAGGAAATAGTGAAAGGAGAAAAATGTTAACTTAGTTGTTTTCACGAATATAATCTCTTCTAAAACTAAAAAAAGAAAAAAAACTATCAAGTTGACATGTCTGGGACTGTTATCTGTACCACTCCCTCTCCCCGCAAAGAAAAGAAAACTCTTCAAAGAGAATTACTTCCCCTTAAAGTTGTACATTTAGAACTGGGGTACCAGGAGGTTCCATGGGGTTTGCCTTCCTGCTTAAATGTGTCATCTGTGCAAGAGTCCTCTCAAGCATTTGTGGTGTTTGTTCTATTTCTTAAGCTGAGTGGTGGGTTAATGTGTTTGCTTTTTTCTCATGCTTTAAATTGTACATATATGTTGCATAAACACTATGCTATATGATTCACGTAAGGGTAAGCTACTTTTTAAAATTATGCCTACTCTCAATCTTTAACATTAGCTTCTAAGGATTCTTCCTTCTTCCTTCTTTCTCTCTATCCTCTGTTTCCTACGTTCATTAATAAAGACCTTTAAAGAAAAATAATTTATAATGGGAAAACCAGGCCAGTGTACAGTCCTCATCCATGCTAACTTAGGTTCAGACTAATCTTCTTTTTAATGTGCTTGTATTAATTGCATCTAAAGACAATAAAATAAAATCTACATGGTAGTTTACTTCATAAGTAAACTGTCACAACCCAGTGTAACCGATTTTTTTAAGTCAGATGAGTCTTATACACAACAAAACAAGATTATGGATTTCATTGCAATGAAAGAAAGAAAATTTAAAGAACTACAAGCCTTTGTTAATGGAACTTATAAAAAACAGGAGGGCGCAGTGGCCCTGGTGGCGCAGTGGTTGGGAGTCCGCCTGCTGATGCAGGGGACACGGGTTCGTGCCCCGGTCTGGGAAGATCCCACGTGCTGCGGAGCGGCTGGGCCCATGAGCCATGGCCGCTGAACCTGCACGTCCGGAGCCTGTGCTCCGCAACGGGAGAGGCCACAACGGTGAGAGGCCCGCGTACCGCAAAAACAAAAAACAAAAAACAAAAACAACCAGTAACACTGTTACGGTTAAGGGATTTTTATTGACTGCTGGAATTCTGGTGGTCTTCAATGTGCCATGGTAGCAGATTGTACTGACAAAGCCACCGCGGTAGCTTGGGTTCCCTAGAAAACAGAACCTGAAGCAAAGACGGGTATGTGACCTCATTACTGGAGAGGGAGGTGGAGTGGAGCAAAGTGGGGAAGGAGCAAGGCCAAATCAATTATGAAATATAGAGCTGGTTGTCACTACAGGCCAAATTTTCCCACGGTCACTTTCCCAGTAAGTGCCAGAGTCAAAACTAGACCCAGACATTCTGATTGCAGAGCCCATAGACAAGTGAGCACTTAACAAATACCAGCTGTTACCATCTTTCTCTTCTGCTGACTCCTCTTCCTCCTTCTCCTTCTCCTCATTGTTATTTATTTATTTATTTATTTTTGCGGTACGCGGGCCTCCCACTGCTGCGGCCCCTCCCGTTGCAGAGCACAGGCTACGGACGCGCAGGCTCAGTGGCTATGGCTCACGGGCCCAGCCGCTCCGCGGCATGTGGGATCCTCCCGGACCGGGGGCACGAACCCGTGTCCCCTGCATCGGCAGGTGGATTCTCAACCACTGCGCTACCAGGGAAGCCCCTCCTCATTGTTATTTTATTTAAAATTGGAAATTGTAATGTGCCACGAGGTTATACAACATAAACTTTAACTATTGTAAAACCATTAGTAACTAAATGGTTAACTATTGAACCATTTAACTATTATTCTTGTGGCCCTGGTACAAGGTAAAGATTATTTAAAATTTCTATAATAAAGATTTTTTTGGATTTTTCTGGAGCAAAGTTTAAAATATGCATCACGTATAAAAGTAGTAAAGTGAACCACGTTATCTATATTAAAATAAGCATCACTTGAGTCATATTGGTTTTATTCTGAAATCTAGCCCTCAATAAATATTTATTTTTCTGATAATAAAACTATTATTTAGAACAACATAAACTGTTAAGTCACTGTGGTTTCATACTAAAGTTCCCATAGAATATAATGTTTTATGATTATAGTTCAGCATTTCTTTGAAGCATTATGGAGAAAAAAGAAAGGTAATTGAGCAAAATTAGGAAGTCCAGGAGTATGTATTTATTCAACTTGATCCTTAGATTTTCCAAAGCTTAAGACCACGTTTGTATTAAGAGAAACTTGAAATTCACTTCAGAATTTTCATTGTAGTGATATCCTTCATTTAAATTAAGCCAAGCCTCTCCCCTATTCTCAGAGTGATCTGATATCTACATTTTAAAACTTCTGATGTTTTTCACTCCATAAGCCTTATAAATGTTGCATTGTCTTAGTGATTTCATGTATGTCAAGCTACTTTCTTTCCAGAGATACAAATCTGTCATTAAGAATTTCTAAATTCCTTGAAAAAGAGGAGTTATTTGCCAGTTTCCTTTTTAAGCTTGTATTTCCTGCTCTGAAGAAAAGAAAGAAGTAACATAAAAACACTTTGAAAATATTTTGTGGGTTTAATGATGAAAAAATGATAATGTTCTATGAAGGAATAAAAAAACATCACTCTTCACCCTTTTCTCTTCCCACCTCTGTCCTGTCTTCTTTCCCTCTCAGCGGCCATCCTTTTAGTTGTAAAATATTTGCTTGTAGGTAAATTTCTTTCCCACTTTGTCTCAGAGGATTTCTGGTTATTTAGTAATCTCTCTCATAAGGAAATTTTCTTTATTTTTTTCATTTTTCTTCTTTTATTCTGTAATATAGCATATATTATCCAAAAGAAATATTGAAGTAGCCCAGGTGAGTTTTCTGGCCATCATACTGTAGGAATTTTTAAATCACTAGAATCACTTTCTTTTAACTAACAGTTTAAAAAATCTAGTATTTATATATTTTAATACATTTTTCTTATTAAAATTCAACATCCCAGCCCAATAAGATCACAGGTACTCTCTTGTTTAGAAAAGAATTGTCCTATGTTGCCTCAACACTCAGATGAAGAGTGAAACAAATTTTGTTCACTTGATGCTTTCCTCATAGAAGACCAAAAGTCAAGAACGGCTGACTATTTCCCTTTTCATTAGGATATTTTGGTGTTGTTCACAAAGACTCCAAATCTTTCTTTCACTACTTCAACTGTCATATCAGCACCAGCAGGAGTATGCTTTTGTAGACTATTCTCTTAAAATTGCTAAAATAGTCTACTGGTTATAAGAAGCTTAGCATTAAGTCATGGATGACTCACCAAGCTCCTCCTCCGATTTGAGTCACTAGTCAATTACCATAGTCGCCCTTCTGCCCAGCTGGTTGGGAGTCCAGCTTTTAACTGGAATTGAAGATGCAATTCTTGCACCATAAGGCTCATTATCTGAGTCTGAAACACCTGCTATGAGAGAATAAAAGGCGATCTTGTAACGGATCATTTAATAATTGAGTTAGACAGGAAAAAAGCAAATGGTCTTTTGTTGGTACTTGATATTATTGCTCATCTTCTCAAAGCGGCAGTGAACACATAGGAAGAGAGTTTCTTGTTGAAGGGAGAAGTATCAGATTCAACCTGACACCTAGTATTTTAGTAGTTCAGTACTTGATCCCAAGTATTTGGACCAGGTCTCCGTGGTTGCATACAGACAAGGGTTTCATGATTTATTTTCTTAAATGTTACTACAGGGCTGACTTATCAACACTTGATGCAGTGTTAGGCTAAGGTGAAAGAGAAGAAGTGAATCCTCATTCAGACCATCAATAGCATTCAGAGGCATACGACCCAAGTTCAAGTCTTCCTGGGGAACCCTGAGGCTTCATTAACTATAGTTAGCAGGTTTCTTTGAAGTTCTCAGATGAAAAGGGTAATCAGATATCTCCATGGTCCAATTGTAATATTATTGTTACACAGCTCTCCCTTTGTCTGAGCTGTAATCTCTATCTAAAATACTGGCAGACAACAGGCTCTGGCAGTAAGCAAAGGAGGTACCATTGGTGTGCCAGAATTGAGAATCAGACTTCAGGATGAATGGGGCTCAAATGGCTTCTACAGTTAAGTTACTGTGAACATAATGCAATTGCATCAGTGCCCAACTGTGGTTCAGTCCTCAGCTATGAATCCAATTGTATTGACACAGGGTTCAGGTTTGAAAGGAAAACTGGAAATAATAAGCAAAGTTGAGTGCTGTGGTAGATTAATCTGAAAGAATTAAGAAAAATGTGGAGACTGGAAGACAAAATGATCTTATTATGAAAAGAGCAAAAGAGCAGGACTTATAGAAACAAAAACAATAAAAACTTGCTCTGTATTGAAGAAAGTATAATATTTACAGCAATGGAGGGATAACCTCAAATGTTAGAATTGGTGAAAACTTACAGAAAGGTAGCGTATTCAATGGCAGAAACTATATGTTATTGTTGTTAATTTTTTTTTTTAAAAAACATCTTTATTGGGGTATAATTGCTTTACAATGGTGTGTTAGTTTCTGCTTTATAACAAAGTGAATCAGTTATACATATACATATGTTCCCATATGTCTTCCCTCTTACATCTCCCTCCCTCCCACTCTCCCTATCCCACCCCTCCAGGCTGTCACAAAGCACCGAGCTAATATCCCTGTGCCTTGCGGCTGCTTCCCCCTAGCTATCTACCTTACTACTTTTGTTAGTGTGTATATGTCCATGACTCTCTCTCGCCCTGTCAAAGCTCACCCTTCCCCCTCCCCATATCCTCAAGTCCGTTCTCCAGTAGGTCTGCGTCTTTATTCCTGTCTTACCCCTAGGTTCTTCATGACATTTTTTTCCCTTATATTCCATATATATGTGTTAGCATACAGTATTTGTCTTTTTCTTTCTGACTTACTTCACTCTGTATGACAGACTCTAGGTCTATCCATCTCATTACAAATAGCTCAATTTCATTTCTTTTTAAGGCTGAGTAATATTCCATTGTATATATGTGCCACATCTTCTGTATCCATTCATCCGATGATGGGCGCTTAGGTTGTTTCCATCTCCGGGCTATTGTAAATAGAGCTGCAATGAACATTTTTGTACATGACTCTTTTTGAATTTTGGTTTTCTCAGGGTATATGCCCAGTAGTGGGATTGCTGGGTCATATGGTAATTCTATTGTAGTTTTTTAAGGAACCTCCATACTGTTCTCCATAGTGGCTGAACCAATTCACATTCCCACCAGCAGTGCAAGAGGGTTCCCTTTTCTCCACGCCCTCTCCAGCATTTATTGTTTCTAGATTTTTTGATGATGGCCATTCTGACTGGTGTGAGATGATATCTCATTGTAGTTTTGATTTGCATTTCTCTAATGATTAATGATGTTGAGCATTCTTTCATGTGTTTGTTGGCAGTCTGTATATCTTCTTTGGAGAAATGTCTATTTAGGTCTTCTGCCCATTTTTGGATTGGGTTGTTTGTTTTTTTGTTATTGAGCTGCATGAGCTGCTTGTAAATTTTGGAGATTAATCCTTTGTCAGTTGCTTCATTTGCAAATATTTTCTCCCATTCTGAGGGTTGTCTTTTGGTCTTGATTATGGTTTCCTTTGCTGTGCAAAAGCTTTGAAGTTTCATTAGGTCCCATTTGTTTATTTTTGTTTTTATTTCCATTACTCTAGGAGGTGGGTCAGAAAGGATCTTGCTGTGATTTATGTCATAGAGTGTTCTGCCTATGTTTTCCTCTAAGAGTTTGATAGTTTCTGGCCTTACATTTAGGTCTTTAATCCATTTTGAGCTTATTTTTGTGTATGGTGTTAGGGCATGTTCTAATTTCATACTTTTACATGTACCTGTCCAGTTTTCCCAGCACCATTTATTGAAGAGGCTGTCCTTTCTCCACTGTACATTCCTGCCACCTTTATCAAAGATAAGGTGTCCATATGTACGTGGGTTTATCTCTGGGCTTTCTATCCTGTTCCATTGATCTATCTTTCTGTTTTTGTGCCAGTACCATACTGTCTTGATTACTGTAGCTTTGTAGTATAGTCTGAAGTCAGGGAGCCTGATTCCTCCAGCTCCTTTTTTCGTTCTCAAGATTGCTTTGGCTATTCGGGGTCTTTTGTGTTTCCATACAAATTGCGAAATTTTTTGTTCTAGCTCTGTGAAAAATGCCAGTGGTAGTTTGATAGGGATTGCATTGAATCTGTAGATTGCTTTGGGTAGTAGAGTCATTTTCACAACGTTGATTCTTTCCATCCAAGAACATGGTATATCTCTCCATCTATTTGTATCATCTTTAATTTCTTTCATCAGTGTCTTATAATTTTCTGCATACAGGTCTTTCGTTTCCTTAGGTAGGTTTATTCCTAGATATTTTATTCTTTTTGTTGCAATGGTAAATGAGAGTGTTTTCTTGATTTCACTTTCAGATTTTTCATCATTAGTGTATAGGAATGCCAGAGATGTCTGTGCATTAATTTTGTATCCTGCTACTTTACCAAATTCATTGATTAGCTCTAGTAGTTTTCTGGTAGCATCTTTAGGATTCTCTATGTGTAGTATCATGTCATCTGCAAACAGTGACAGCTTTACTTCTTCTTTTCCGATTTGGATTCCTTTTGTTTCCTTTTCTTCTCTGATTGCTGTGGCTAAAACTTCCAAAACTATGTTGAATAAGAGTGGTGAGAGTGGGCAACCTTGTCTTGTTCCTGATCTTAGTGGAAATGCTTTCAGTTTTTCACCATTGAGGATGATGTTTCCTGTGGGCTTGTCATATATGGCCTTTATTATGTTGAGGAAAGTTCCTTCTATGCCTACTTTCTGCAGGGTTTTTATCATAAATGGGTGTTGAATTTTGTCGAAAGCTTTCTCTGCATCTATTGAGATGATCATATGGTTTTTCTCCTTCAATTTGTTAATATGGTTTATCACATTGATTGATTTGCGTATATTGAAGAATCCTTGCATTCCTGGAATAAACCCCACTTGATCATGGTGTATGATCCTTTTAATGTGCTGTTGGATTCTGTTTGCTAGTATTTTGTTGAGGATTTTTGCATCTATGTTCATCAGTGATATTGGTCTGTAGTTTTCTTTCTTTGTGACATCCTTGTCTGGTTTTGGTATCAAGGTGATGGTGGCCTCATAGAAGGAATTTGGGAGTGTTCCTCCCTCTGCTATATTTTGGAAGAGTTCGAGAAGGATAGGCGTTAGCTCTTCTCTAAACGTTTGATAGAATTCACCTGTGAAGCCATCTGGTTCTGGTCTTTTTTTTGTTGGAAGATTTTTAATCACAGTTTCAATTTCAGTGCTTGTGATTGGTCTGTTCATATTTTCTATTTCTTCCTGATTCAGTCTTGGCAGGTTGTACATTTCTAAGAATTTGTCCATTTCTTCCAGATTGTCCATTTTGTCGGCATACAGTTGCTTGTAGTAATCTCTCATGATTTTTTTTATTTCTGCAGTGTCAGTTGTTACTTCTCCTTTTTCATTTCTAATTCTATTGATTTGAGTCTTCTCCCTTTTTTTCTTGATGAGTCTGGCTAGTGGTTTATCTATTTTGTTTATCTTCTCAAAGAACCAGCTTTTAGTTTTATTGATCTTTGCTATCGTTTCCTTCATTTCATTTTCATTTATTTCTGATCTGATTTTTATGATTTCTTTCCTTCTGCTAACTTTGGGGTTTTTTTGTTCTTCTTTCTCTAATTGCTTGAGGTGCAAGGTTAGGTTGTTTATTCGAGATATTTCCTGCTTCTTAAGGTGGGCTTGTATTGCTATAAACGTCCCCCTTAGAACTGCTTTTGCTGCATCCCATAGGTTTTGGGTCGTTGTGTCTCCACTGTCATTGTTTCTAGGTATTTTTTAATTTCCTCTTTGATTTCTTCAGTGATCACTTCATTATTAAGTAGTGTATTGTTTAGCCTCCATGTGTTTGTATTTTTTACAGATCTTTTCCTGTAATTGATATCTAGTCTCATGGCGTTGTGATCGGAAAAGATACTTGATATGATTTCCATTTCCTTCAATTTACTAAGGCTTGATTTGTGACCCAAGATATGATCTATCCTGGAGAATGTTCCATGAGCACTTGAGAAAAATGTGTATTCTGTTGTTTTTGGATGGAGTGTCCTATAAATATCAATTAACTTCATCGTGTTTAATGTATCATTTAAAGCTTGTGTTTCCTTATTTATTTTCATTTTGGATGATCTGTCCATGGGTGAAAGTGGGGTGTTAAAGTCTCCTACTATGAATGTGTTACTGTCGATCTCCCCTTTTATGGCTGTTAGTATTTGCCTTATGTATTGAGGTGCTCCTATGTTGGGTGCATAAATATTTACAATTGTTATATCTTCTTCTTGGATCGATCCCTTGATCATTATGTAGTGTCCTTCTTTGTCTCTTTTAATAGTCCTTATTTTAAAGTCTATTTTGTCTGATATGAGAATTGCTACTCCAGCTTTCTTTTGGTTTCCATTTGCATGGAATATCTTTTTCCATCCCCTTACTTTCAGTCTGTATGTGTCTCTAGGTCTGAAGTTGGTCTCTTGTAGACAGCATATATAAGGATCTTGTTTTTGTATCCATTCAGCCAATCTGTGTCGTTTGGTGGGAGCATTTAGTCCATTTACATTTAAGGTAATTATCGATATGTATGTTCCTATTCCCATTTTCTATATTGTTTTGGGTTCGTTATTATAGGTCTTTTCCTTCTCTTGTGTTTCTTGTCTAGAGAAGTTCCTTTAGCATTTGTTGTAAAGCTGGTTTGGTGGTGCTGAACTCTCTCAGCTTTTGCTTGTCTGTAAAGGTTTTAATTTCTCCATCAAATCTGAATGAGATCCTTGCTGGGTAGAGTAGTCTTGGTTGCAGGTTTTTCTCCTTCATCACTTTCAGTATGTCCTGCCACTCCCTTCTGGCTTGTAGGGTTTCTGCTGAGAGATCAGCTGTTAACCTTATGGGGATTCCCTTGTGTGTTATTTGTTGTTTTTCCCTTGCTGCTTTTAATATGCTTTCTTTGTATTTAATTTTTGACAGTTTGATTAATATGTGTCTTGGCGTATTTCTCCTTGTATTTATCCTGTATGGGACTCTCTGTGCTTCCTGGACTTGATTAACTATTTCCTTTCCCATATTAGGGAAGTTTTCAACTATAATCTCTTCAAATATTTTCTCAGTCCCTTTCTTTTTCTCTTCTTCTTCTGGAACCCCTATAATTCGAATGTTGGTGTGTTTAATGTTGTCCCAGAGGTCTCTGAGACTGTCCTCAGTTCTTTTCATTCTTTTTTCTTTATTCTGCTCTGCAGTAGTTATTTCTACTATTTTATCTTCCAGGTCACTTATCCGTTCTTCTGCCTCAGTTATTCTGCTATTGATCCCAACTAGAGTACTTTTAATTTCATTTATTGCGTTGTTCATCATTGCTTGTTTCATCTTTATTTCTTCTAGGTCCTTGTTAACTGTTTCTTGCATTTTGTCCATTCTACTTCCAAGATTTCGGATCATCCTTACTATCATTATTCTGAATTCTTTTTCAGGTAGACTGCCTATTTCCTCTTCATTTGTTAGGTCTGGTGCATTTTTATCTTGCTCCTTCATCTGCTGTGTGTTTTTCTGTCTCCTCATTTTGCTTATCTTACTGTGTTTGGGGTCTCCTTTTTGCAGGCTGCACGTTCGTAGTTCCCGTTGTTTTTGATGTCTGTCTCCAGTGGCTAAGGTTGTTTCAGTGGGTTGTGTAGGCTTCCTGGTAGAGGGGACTAGTGCCTGTGTTGTGGTGGATGAGGCTGTATCTTGTCTCTCTAGTGGGCAGGTTCACGTCTGATGGTGTGTTTTGGGGTGTCTGTGGACTTATTATGATTTTAGGCAGCCTCTCTGCTAATGGGTGGGGTTGTGTTCCTGTTTTGCTAGTTGTTTGGCATAGGTTGTCCAGCACTGTGGCTTGCTGGTCGTTGAGTGAAGCTGGGTGCTGGTGTTAAGATGGAGGTCTCTGGGAGATTTCCGCCGTTTAATATTATGTGGAGCTGGGAGGTCTCTTGTTGACCAGTGTCCTGAAGTTGGCTCTCCTACCTCAGAGGCAGAGCCCTGACTCCTGGCTGGAGCACCAAGAGCCTTTCATCCACATGGCTCAGAATAAAAGGGAGAAAAAGTAGAGAGAATTAGTAGAAGTATGAGGAAAGAAAGAAGGAAAGGAGGAAAGGAAGGAAGGAAGAAAGAAGCAAAGAAGAAAAGAAAGGAGGGGGGGAGGGAGGAAGGAAGGAAGGAGGGAAAGAAGGAAAAAAGACAAAGAAAGAAGATACAGTAAAAATAAAGTATACTATAGTTATTGAATTAAAAAATATTTGGAAAAAAAAAAAAGGGACGGATAGAACCTTAGGACAAATGTTGGAAGCAAAGCTATACGGAGAAAATCTTACACAGAAGCATACACATACACCTTCACAAAAAGAGGTAAAGGGGGAAAAATCATAAATCTTGCTCTCAGAGACCACCTCTTCAATTTGGGTTGATTCGTTGTCTAAAGGAGGGAAGGAAGGAAGGAAAGAAAGAAAGAAAGAACGAAGGTAAAGTATAATAAAGTTATTACAATTAAAATTAATTATTAAGAAAAAAATTTTTTTTAAAAAACCATGGACGGATAGGGCCCTAGGACAAACGGTGGAAGCAAGAGTATACAGACAAGATCTCACACAGAAGCATACACGTACACATTCACAAAAAGAGGAAAAGGGAAAAAAATCATAGATCTCGCTCCTAAATTCCACCTCTTCAATTTGGGATCATTCCTTGTCTATTCAGGTATTCCACAGATGCAGGGTATATCAAGTTGATTGTGGAGCTTTAATCCGCTGCTTCTGAGGCTGCTGGGAGAGATTTCCCTTTCTCTTCTTTGTTCTCACAGCTCACAGGAGCTCAGCTTTGGATTTGGCCCTGCCTCTGCGTGTAGGTCGCTGGAGGGCGTCTGTTTTTTGCTCAGACAGGACGGGGTTAAAGGAGCCGCTGATTCGGGGGTTCCGGCTCACTCAGGCCGGGGGTGGGGGGAAGGAGGGGCACTGCGTGCGGGGCGGGCCTTCGGCGTCAGAGGCGGCGTGACGTTGCGGCAGAGGCCGGCGTGACGTTGCACCAGCCTGAGGCCCGCCGTGCGTTCTCCCGGGGAAGTTGTCCCTGGTTCCGGGGAACCTGGCAGTGGCGGGCTGCACAGGCTCCGCAGAAGAGGGCTGTGGAGAGTGACCTGTGCTCGCACACAGGCCCCTTGGTGGCGGCAGCAGCAGCCTTAGCGTCTCCCGCCCGTCTCTGGGGTCCGCGCTTTTAGCCGCGGCTCGCGCCCGTCTCTGGGGTTTGCGCTTTTAGCCGCGGCTCGCGCCCGTCTCTGGAGTTCCTTTAAGCAGCGCTCTTAAACCTCTCTCCTCGCGCACCAGGAAACAAAGAGGGAAGAAAAAGTCTCTTGCCTCTTCGGCAGGTGCAGGCTTTTCCCCGAACTCCCTCCCGGCTAGTCGTGGTGCACTAACCCCTTCAGGCTATGTTCAAGCCACCAACCCCAGTCCTCTCCCTGCGCTCCGTCCAAAACCGAAACCCGAGCCTCAGCTCGCAGCCCCGCCCGCCCCGGCGGGTGAGCAGACAAGCCTCTCGGGCTGGTGAGTGCCGGTCGGCACCGATCCTCTGTGCGGGAATCTCCCCGCTTTGCCCTCCGCACCCGTCGCTGTGCACTACTCCGCGGTCCCGAAGCTCCCCCCTCCGCCTCCCGCAGTCTCCGCCCGCGGAGGGGCTTCCTAGTGTGTGGAAACTTTTCCTCCTTCACAGCTCCCTCCCACTGGTGCAGGTGCCGTCCTTATTCTTTTGTCTCTGTTTTTTCTTTTTTTCTTTTGCCCTACCCAGGTACGTGGGGAGTTTCTTGCCTTTTGGGAGGTCTGAGGTCTTCTGCCACCCTTCAGTAGGTGTTCTGTAGGAGTTGTTCCACGTGTAGATGTATTTCTGGTGTATCCGTGGGGAGGAAGGCGATCTCAGCGTCTTACTCTTCCGCCATCTTCAAGGTCCCCCCCTGTTGTTAATTTTTAATTAGGTTAGATTTTCTTTGTAAATATTTTCTTTCTTTCTAAATTACAATACTTAATGGCTCTAAACAGAAATATATAAAGAGTGGACTGATGATATTAACACATCTCAAGAAAGAGTTCAAATAAATATGTATATGAGTGTTTGTTGAGAGGTGATTCATTAATAAGGGAAAATGAGGAAAACGGAAGCCAGAAAAATCATTTTGGTTATGTCCATTCTTCTAAGCAATGGCATTGGAAGAAGATGTTCCATCAAAGACTTGAACTCTGGAAGTCTTCTCAGCTTCATCCCTCTTAGTGAGTGGGAGATAACAGGTTCTCTGGAGTCATTACATATTTGAATCAGAAAACTACTCTGTTCTGAGGGTTGTTTCAAGCCATCTCATAATAAATAAGATTCCTACTTAACTTGTCTTCAAAGACAGAATTTACTAATTAGACTAACAAAAATGTTCAATCCATCTGACACCTTTATTTCTCTTATAATGAATTTATTGACAGTGGTCTTAAACATTGGTTTCTTAGGAACTTTGTGAACATGAGTCAGCATCCCCTCCAAAACACTAGCAAAATCAAAGGTCAGGATGGCTCAACTAAGAGCAAGACTCTTGAAAGTCCTGAATTTACCTGCTGCTAGTTAGCCTCTTACAGGATAGCATTGGTGTATATTAATATACATTTTTTTCCCATCAGAAATTGTACAAATAGAAAAAAAATTAAAGAAAGGAAATGTTCCTGTAGACTTAGAGAAGGTTTTGAGGGATATTTTTCATGTGTTTAATGGTTCAGGCATTCATAAATATAACATTTTTACTTTCATGCACTTATTAGCAAACTTGAAAGCCCATGACTGGTGAAAATTTATAATTTAGCTGAGGCATGCATTTGAATAGTGCCCATTTGAAGGCAGGTGTGCAAGATTTCGAAATTTTGAAAGTGAACTGACTAAATGTCTAAAGTTTACTTCTCAGTTCCTCTTTGTTGTACTCTGTGGTGATATAATTTATCTCCTGAGGAATTTTATATGTTAGTCATGAAAGATAACAGGGTACCATAGTGGTGAAGCTAACTGCCAGGGCTGATGGTGAAACTGGAAACATCTAAGAAATTATTGATACATAGTATTTTATTTGGAATATGTGAGTATTTTCCTGTGTCATTAAAATGATTTTAGACAGATTTGTGTAGGCTGCATAATTTTTTAGCATATGGATATATCATATTTAATTCAATAATTCACCTACATTAGATATGTTTACCTCATTTCTCACATTTATTATTATTATTATTTATTTTTTATTTTCTTTGCGGTATACGGGCCTCTCAATATTGTGGCCTCTCCCGTTGCGGAGCACAGGCTCCGGACTGCAGGCTCAGTGGCCATGGCTCACAGGCCCAGCCGCTCCGCAACATGTGGGATCTTCCCGGACCAGGGCACGAACGCGTGTCCCCTGCATTGGCAGGCGGACTCTCAACCATTGCGCCACCAAGGAAGCCCACATTTATTATTTTAATAAGGCCCTACTGAATGTATTTAACTGTAAAAAATAGGGTACAAACAACAATTTTCATAAAACATATGAAATCTTTTCACTTGGGAAAAGGAGATGTTTTCAGGTTTCTGGAGGTGTTTGCCAGATTACAGGTGGTGTCATGTATGGCAGTACATGAAGTCAAATTTGACTTGGCTTACAGCCCCGTCAGAAGTAAATTCTAAGAGATCCCACTGCCTATCATAATCCCCTTTCCCCGTCTGGTATGTGGACTAACACTCACTCAGACAAGCAAGATATTTATCAACACTTTGAAATTCACCTAGAAACCCATAATATTTGGGAGTATTTAAAAATATTACTAACAAATACATGGCTTTCTTTTCAAGATTTTAGGCAAGGACTACTGTTATATTTCTCATAATTAATGAAGAGAGCAGCTGGGATTTTTCATTCTTTCATGCTGAGTCTGAACTACATTAAGACATTAATGGCTGAACAACATAAAAGTCAGAACAACATTAACAACATTCTATCATTGGAGCCTGATAAACACAGCTCCATTTCTAGTTCCTGAGATCCTTTTTCACCTTTCTTTTAAGATATGAAAGTTTCCTTGTTGCAGATTGTTTTGCTTTTTTAGTAAAGTAATAATAGTGCCTTTGATCTTGGCTTTGTATTGTAGGCTCCATTCCCAAGATGCATTTTGTCTCATTTTACAAACATCTAGTGATAGTTATTTTCAGAGACTATCTCTGGTGGACCAAAATTCTCTGAGTAGGATAATATGGGAATTTGAAAAAATTCTATAATACTTAATATATAATTCTTATTTTTTTAGGGTATGCATTATCTTTGTTATCTAGGAAAAAATATACTCTTAAATATTTACCTATGGTTCCCTTCTTGAAATAAGTTTTTTAATATAATACCTTTCACATTTTATATGTTGCTTTTTCACAAGGAATCAATAGTACCTCTCAGACATCATTTAATTAATCCTTACTGTGTTCTAGAAGTCTTGATCCAGATCATTTTGACATAAATAATTTTAAAATATAGAGAATTAATTTCTAACTATGTAAAAAATTTACTAGTTGACATGTAACACTCAAGCTTGAATATTTTCCATCAGGTGGAGAATTTTATATTTCTGGTCATAGTAATTTTTCTCACTTTAGCATTGCATTTAAAAGCACAGATACTGACATCAGGCAGCCTCAGTACTAAAGACCAGTCTTTATGATCCTGGAGAAACTGTACTTCTTGTATCACAGTTTTCTCATCTGTAAAATGTGCATGATATAATAACTACTCATGCAATTGTTAAGATGATCAAAAAGACATGTAAATTAGTTAGCAGGGACCTAGTCAAACAATTGATGAAGTATAATTAATATTATAGTTGCCAGGATTAAGCTTTATAAACAGTGAAAAAAGAAATATTTATTCTATTTTAAACTTCTAATATGTATAAATAAGTATAATTAGGAGATCTAATATAGTATATATTATTACAATTATTATTATTTTAAGCATGTACAAATCTATGGTTTTGTGTTATGATACTAGAATGAAACAAGGATATTTCAAATTATAATATACTGCAGATTTTCTTAATTTAGACTAATAAATAGTCTATAATAATGATAAACTTAGATAAATAAGTTTTAAATAATAAATAACTAATAATAACTATTATTATAATAAATTAGTTATAATAAATTTATATATTTATAAATAAATTAGTTATAATAAATAACTAACTAATAATAACTAATAAATAAATAATAAATAACTTAGAAGCCTAGCCCCAATTTTCTTCTCTAAATAGAATTGCCACCTAACAGGTTCACTTGAAGCTTTAGTTATCATTTAGAAACACGATCTAATTAAGATTCTCTGTGTCATTTACTGGCCCAAGTCATGCTTCTCAGAGAATTATCTCAATCAATACCAATTGAGGTCTCATAGTATGTATGGTTCTGGATGAACTATTTTAATTTAAAAGGTAGAAATGCATTACATACCTGTGGCATTTAGCTTAACATGAAGTAGTTTTTGATAATTAGACTTAATCTGAACAATTTCAGTTCTCTTTTTATGCATTTGGTCAAACTTAGCTTGATGATTTATTCATTCATTCATTCCCCAAATTATGATTAGTGCCATGTGAGTCAAGCACTGTGCTAATTCTAGGGAATACAGAGACAATTTTATCACAACCCCTACTCCTCAGAGACTCAAAATCTCTTAGTAGAATCAGTCAAGGAAACATATATTTATACTGATATGATAAGTGAACAAAGTTCTTTTAGAGGATGAAAGAAAGAGCCATTTAACTCTATCTGAAAGAACCACGAAAGACTTGCAGGATGGAGTAGCTTTAAGAAAAATTAAATGACTTTATCAATTTTCATATTAACAATTAATTCCATTAGAGAAATTTTTGAAAATTAAATTAAGGTGAAAGATTGAGTTAAACATCCATGATTCCACCACTCAAGGGTAATTATTGCCAACATGTTGGCAAATATCCTTCTTGTCAGTGAAAAACATGTATTTACACACACACACACATATGTAACATATATTTGTGTGCATTCATATATACATATATATATTTCACATAACACAGTGATGGGAACAGACCCAGTTATGCTCTGTTTAGTGTTTAATATTTTGCATTCTTGCTTAACGGTTTTTCTTGGTCATATTTCCACATAAACAAAGATTCACTTGAAATGATTTTCTGATGAATGACTAGAATCCCATGATACAAATGTACTGTAATTTGTTTAAATACTATGGGACAATGTGAGAAACTTTCGATCAGGACACAATATTCATGAATGGAAATCTAATAGAAATAGCATGGAGTTGAGTTTGGTCAAATGTGTGCTTGGACCAAAATCAATGTTCAGTGGGAAAGAGCACACATTTCTATGTAAGGAATACACTATCAGAGAAAATGGCAATGATGCAAACCATGTTGCAAGACTAGAAACAAAACCCACACTGGTTTATGGTAGGATCACCCAGAATCTCAAATTATGTGCAAATGTATGTGTCACAGAGTAATCCCTTCCCTCAGGGAGTTTAGCAGGAAGAATCAACTAAATCTTAAGAACCCATTTGGGAAATCACATTTTTAAATGTTCTGACATTAAACTATCTTAATGGTTTGTAAATACAGTAAGTTAAGTTATAAAATCAGAAGAGGGGGGATTCCCTGGTGGTACAGTGGTTGAGAGTACGCCTGCCGATGCAGGGGACACGGGTTCGTGCCCCAGTCTGGGAAGATCCCACATGCCGCGGAGCGGCTGGGCCCGTGAGCCATGGCCTCTGGGCCTGCGCGTCTGGAGCCTGTGCTCCGCAACGGGAGAGGCCACGACAGTGAGAGGCCCGCGTACCGCCAAAAAAAAAAAAAAATCAGAAGAGGGTTTAGATCCCTTTCACTACATTGTAAACATTTTCTCAATCTGGATTAAAGAACAAAGCAGTAACCATCTTCAAGTCAAGTAGCTAAAACAGTATATCAAAGCTGCCATTTAAACCTGTTATGAGTGTATTCCATACAAGCAAACAGCTACAAAACTGTCCAAATATTTATGATAAGATACTTCTCAAGTTGTGATTGCTTATCTCAACTATGAGGAAAATGTCCCTTCTTTCAAATAGCTTTGGTTAAGTAGCAGTTAGAATCTCTGAATATTCATTGAATTTTCTCACTGATAAGTGAATTTTTGCATCTTGATTTTTCACTTTCCAAGAACATGATACTGAAAGTCATCTGCAGATAGAAAGCCAGGCCTGGATTCTTCTGGAATATTTAATCCTAATATACACTTACATTTAATTCGAACAATTCTGTGCAAGGGTAATCCTCTTGACTGCTAGATTTTACTGCAGGTGGGTTTGGAAGAGAACTAATTTGGGTCCAGGATTAGCTGGATGTGTTAGAAGGAACAATTCTCTAGATTGCTGATTCTGATGTTAATAACCCAGATGTTAGTAAAAGCTGCCAGCTGGGAGCACAATGACCAAATTCCCTTCATATGTACTCTAATGATGATGAGTGACTCATTTGACCACAACTAGCATTCTTGGCTTAACTGGCTATTAAGCCTTGTAACCTCGTTGCCTCAGCTTAAGACAGTGTAGAAATTGAACAAAATGGATGCTATTAAAAAATCCACTGTCTGCTTGCTATTTTTGTACATCCAGAATGTAATTTGCCTTTGTGTTTTGTTTCATAAGGAAGTGACTAAGTTATGCATAAAAGGTTTATTTGACTTCTCCCACCATAGAAAATGTACGGTGATCCAGCCCCCAGCTGCACCCCTACCCAGCTCTGAACAGAGATGCTTCATGAAGTCATTTGAATCAGATATAAAAGGGCCAACATTTGAAATGATGGTGTTTTGTCTGTCTTAGCCATGGAATACAGGAGCACAGTCTATAAGGAACTAGATAGATAAGTTAAATATACGATGAAATAAAGCTTCATCAGCAAGTAAAAATGAAATGAAACGAAGGTAATACTTTTTCTGCATTAGTACTCTTTCCATTTATGGACAGATGAATGACATTAAAAGGAATTTAGCTCAGTATGCTTATCATTACTATATAGCTGATTTAGTTGTATTGTGTGCAGTCTAAAACTATATCTGTCAGACCTGGGTGTCATTTTCTTTTTTGCAGTCTGAGACAGTGGGATCTGTACCTACACTGTGCTATATTTTTCTGCTAACATGTTTTCCATCATGTAGATAATATCCATTAGGAAGATATTTGAAATTAAACCACAAAAATCTGTGAAGAATTCAAACTCTGAATTCACAATAGTCGATTTATTTGTTCTTTTCTTTTTGGCATGGCAAAGGAGAAAGGAAATCTATATAATTAGAATAATTTTTCAAATTTAATAGTATGTGAATATTTTTCTCAGTAACCTATCTAAATCCTTATGAGCAAGATGTGAGCTAAATGCTAAGTAGATCATCAACTTCTCAAATCTATTGATTTATATAGAGATAAAAATAGAGAAAAATTTTAGTCAAGCATATTCTATAAATTTTCATCTTTGTGCACAGCATGAAAACATTTCAGAGCTTCTCAGATTGATGAAGAGAAATGCCTCATTAAATAACATAGAGCCCCATGCAGTATTATAAAAACAGCATGGACAGTGTTATACAATTTTATTCCTTAGATCCAGCAAAGAGAAACTTGTGTGTAGAAACTAGGGAATTTCACCCCAAACTGAAAACAGGATAGAAAACCATTAATATTAAAGTAGATCAAAAAAGGTTTCTTTATGTACACATAGTATATCATTATGTAAACTAGTAATAAATCAATAGGATATATGTAGCACAATATGGCTAACAGACATTTCTTCTTGACTTTAAATATGACGTTTACTCTAGGTTTTGGATAGATGCCAGTTATCAAACTAAAGAAGTTCCTTTATATTCTCATTTTCCCCTAAGAGATTTTATTATTAGTGATTGGTGATTTTCTGCATACTTTAGAATAATTAAATGGATTTTCTCCTTTATTCTGTTAAAAGCATGAATTACATTATTAAATTTTCTAAGTTTAAATAATCTTCACAGTTCAAGGATTAAATTTTACTTGACCATAGTATCTTTTTTTTTTTTTTTTTTTTTTTTTGTGGTACGTAGGCCTCTCACTGCTGTGGCCTCTCCCGTTGCGGAGCACAGGCTCCGGACGCGCAGGCTCAGCGGCCATGGCTCACGGGCCCAGCCGCTCCGCGGCATGTGGGATCTTCCCGGACCGGGGCACGAACCCGTGTCCCCTGCATCAGCAGGCAGACTCTCAACCACTGCGCCACCAGGGAAGCCCCGACCATAGTATCTTTTAAGTGTACATCTTGGATTTGATTTGCTAATATTTAGGTGGGACTTCTGCAACTATGACACAAGTGAATTTGGGCTACATTTTTCATTTTGTATTCTTGCCATGACCTATTTTGATATTAAAGTAAGATAAGCTTAATATATAAAGTTTAAAAGTCTGCAGATTCTGCCTAGATTTTGGACAATTTGTTGAAGTTTTGGTAAAATTTACCTATAAATCTTCAAATTCTTGTGCTTTGGGGGGTGGATTTTTTAAACCTATTGATTAAAATTATAAAGAAGTTATAGATAATTGTGTGTTTTATATTAATTATTCAGTCAATTTTGGAATTTTATTTTCCATAAAATTTGTCATGGGAATAATTTATCTACATGTTATTATTCACAGTTCTATTGGGGTTTGTCAGTCACTACAGTTTCCATATTTAGATGCCATTTAAAATTTTACCAGTTTACTGATTGATTAATTAATTGATTGATTGATTGCTATTTGAGAACTCTGAAAAATAATCAGAAGCATGTAAATTGAGGAAGCACACCAAAATTTCATGTGCCACCAAACCAGCATTGAGTTTACCATTAATGTTCTCAGATATATGGACATGAGAACTGTGGTAGAGTTAGAGCCTCAGGAGAAACCTTTTAATCCTGGCTCAAGGAATGGTAAATGGAACTCTTAAGCTCAGAAAAAGTAGAGGAAAATCCTCTGTTTTGTTTTATTCTCATTCTTTTTCCTCTATTGTCTTACATCCCAGCCGCAAAGCAATTTTATGGTGACAGCTGTGACAGCAGTAAGAACGGTGCCACTGTGTTTCTGGAGGACCCCAAACTCTGAGGGTATGGACCCTCCCTCTGTAGGAAGAAGCTGTAGTTCCAAAAGGGCAGGGCAGAACCTCATTGCTTTTTGTTTGTTTGTTACTCTCTATTCTCCTGCCATTTGGCCCTGGGCATGACACAGTTGTGGAAATGAATGGTTTCTAGCCAGAGGAATTTCAGGGGAAAAAAAAAAAAGAATAACAGGGAAACAGAAATTATCAGAATGATAGCATGATTTCAGAAAGTGAATGACCCATAAAGTTGTTAATGAACTTCTGGGTTCACTCCAGTTTATACATTCTTAGACTTGAACCTAATTTATATATTAAAGACATTAAGACTGAGCTAATACACAGATTTTATGCAGATGTCTGATGAACCACTGAGTGGTGCATACATGGGAGAAATCTGAACAGTATTACAAAATCTATGAAAACTAAACTAACATTGGAACCACTGCACAGAAGGGGGTTAGAACTTGTAGTTTGTTGCTTGTCAAACCATCGTGACCTACATGTTGACTGCCCATCAAAACAAAAAATTACAACATTATCCATAAGACTTATACAGGACCTGAGGCTCATAATGTAATGTTCAGAATGGCCAGGATACAATGCAGAATTACTTGGGATGAGAAAAATCATGAAAATCTCAACTTTTAGTGAAAAAGAAAATCAACATTTCCCCCAAATAAGATGACATAGATATTGGAATTATCCGAAGAATTTTTAAAGCAGCAATTCTAAAAATGTCAAATGAGCAATCACAAACATTCAATAAATTAAAATAGAAATTATCAGCAAAGCTATAAAATACATAAGGAAGAATAAAATGAAAAATTTAAAGCTAGAAAGCTCAGATAAAAACTTACAGATGGACTCAAGAGTAGAATGGTGATGACAAAGGAGAGATTCAGTGATCTTGAAGACAGATCGGTAAAAATGATCCACTCTGAATAGTACAAGAAAACATATTTTAAACTGAACAGAGCTTCAGGACCTTTTCCATAACAAAAGTTCTAAGATTTGTTTCATGAGAGTTCCAGAAGGAGAGAAGAAAGAGTGAAAAGCTAGAAAAATATTAAAATAGTTGCTGAAAACTTCCTAAGTTTGGCAAAAGACACAAACTTACAAATTCAAGAAGCCAAGGAAACACTTAATAGGATAATCTTGGGGAAATTACAAACTGCTTTCAATAGAATTGCAATGGTAGTTTTACACATTAAAGCCTATAGGAAGAAACCTAAGAAGTATTCTGAGGAATAAATTTCATTCACTGAAATGATTGCAAATAATTGAACAGTAGCTACTACCCAGAGTTAGTCAAACTCAAGGTTAAGGACACAATCCTCCATACTGCCAAGACTGCCCAAGAATTTTGACTCCAAGAGCTAGGAGTTAAAATCTAATGGCAGAGTTAGAGGGAAGAATCCACACAAGAGTCCCCTAACCTCTGTAGCCAACTAAGATTTCAAAAGTTTCCCCAAACCACCCTCAGGTCTGATAATTCACTAGGAAGACTCACTGAAAGTTAAGGTCAATCCTACTCTTAAAGATTAGAAGTATGGATGGTATCTAACAAGGAAAAGGTCTACTGAAGAGTCTTAGCACAGAAGAAATGTGCTGGATCTGTGTTTTGGACCCGTAACTCTGTTATATATGGAGTTGGAATTGGAGAGGGAAGAAGGAGGCAGGAAGACATGTTGATTAGGGCCTGAACTAGTACAGAAAAACGGGAGCATTTACTTGCTTATTTCTAAATATGTAATGATATGTGAATGTAGTTTAACTGAGTTAATTTCTCTGCTTTTAAAATTAATTTTAGTTAATTATCCTGCATTTCCCTATTAGCATAATTTGATCTAATTGCATGTTTAATGTAAATGGCTCTAATCACATAATTTGTATGTGCTAATGACATAATTAGATGATGCACAATTATAGTTTTAATGATGTCATAAAATCTTTATAAGGCACAGCTAAACATAAGCCTACCACACAGCAGGGATATGCCCCTTGAGGTCAAAGACTGTGGGAAGTGGGAGGGACCATATATTGCCTAGTGCAATCCACTCATTTAACTAGTAGTATTTTACCAAAAAGTGCAAAATGGGCATTTGGTAGAGTCTTCCTAAATTCATTTTTCATCTCTATACACTAAGTGAGATTCATTTAAAAAAAAAAAGAAAAGATGGGGACCATCAAGATGGCGGAGGAGTAAGACGTGGAGATCACCTTCCTTCCCACAAATACATCAAAAATACATCTACATGTGGAACAACTCCTACAGAACACCTACTGAATGCTGGCAGAAGACCTCAAACTTCCCAAAAGGCAAGAAACTCCCCACGTACCTGGGTAGGGCAAAAGAGAAAAGAAAAAACAGAGACAAAAGAATAGGGACAGGACCTGCACCAGTGGGAGGGAGCTGTAAAGGAGGAAAGGTTTCCACACACTCGGAAGACCCTTCACTGGCAGAGACAGGGGGTGCATGGGGGGAAAGCTTCGGAGCCACTGAGGAGAGTGCAGCAACAGGGGTGCAGAGGGCAAAGCAGAGAGATTCCCACACAGAGGATCAGTGCCAACCAGCACTCAACAGCCCAAAAGGCTTGTCTGCTCACCCGCTGGGATGGGTGCAGGCTGGGAGCTGAGGCTGGGGCTTTGGAGGTCAGACCCCAGGAGAACACTGGGGTTGGCTGTGTGAACAGAGCCTGAAGGGGGCTAGTGCATGACAGCTAGCCGGGAGGGAGTTTGGGAAAAAGTCTGGACCCGCCTAAGAGGCAAGAGACCATTGTTTCAGGGTGCACAAGGAGAGGGGATTCCTTACCTGTCTGCCCACAGAAGGAAGGGCATCACCTAAACAAGCTCCAGAGATGGGCATGAGCCGTGGCTATCAGCTCAGACACCAGAGATGGGCATGAGATGCTAATGCTACTGCTGCAGGCACCAAGAAGCCTGTGTGTAGCACAGGTCACTATCCACCACACTCCCCCCACCCCCTGGGAGCCTGTGCAGCCTGCCACTGCCAGGGTCCTGTGATCCAAGGACAACTTCCCTGAGAGAGCACACTGTGCTCCTCAGGCTGTTACAATGTCTCGCCGGCCTCTGCTGCTGCAGGCTCGCCCTACATTCCAATTATAACTACCGTACCCCTCCCTCCCCCTGATCTGAATGCACAAGAGCCCCATAATCAGCCGCTGCTTTAACCCCATCCTGTATGGGTGGGAACAGATGCCTGAGGGCAGCCTACACACAGAGGTGGGACCAAAACCAAAGCTGAACCCCAGGAACTGTGCAAACAAAGAAGAGAAAGGGAAATTTCTCCTTTCAGCCTCAGGAGCATCAGATTAAATCCTCACAATAAACTTGATCTACACTGCATCTGTGGAATACCTGAGTAGACAAGGAGTCATTCCAAAATTGTGGCAGTAGACTTTGGGAGCAACTGTAGACTTGGGGTTTGCTGTCTATGACTGATTTGTTTCTGATTTTGATGTTTATCTTAGTTTAGTTTTTAGCGCAAATGGTATCATTGGTGGATTTGTTTACTGGTTTGGTTGCTCTCTTCTTTTTACTATTATTTTTTTTCTTTTAATATTTTTATTTTATTTATTATGTTTTTCTTTCTTTTTTCCTCCCTTTTCTCTGAGCCGTGTTGCTGACAGGATCTTGGTGCTCTGGCCTGGTGTCAGGACTGAGCCTCTGAGGTGGGAGAGCCAAGTTCAGGACACTGGACCACCAGAGACCTCCTGGCCCCATGTAATATCAATCAGTGAGAACTCTCCCAGATATCTCGTCACAATGCTAAGACTCAGCTCCACCCAGGGCCAGCAAGCTCCAGTGCTGGAAGCCCCATGCCAAATAAGTAGCAAGACAGGAACACTACCCCACCCATTAGAAGAGAAGCTGCCTAAAATCATACTAAGTTCACAGACACCCCAAAACACACCACTGGACACGGCCCTACCCACCAGAGAGACAAGATCCAGCCCCACACCAGAACACAGGCACCAGTACCCTCCACCAGGAAGCCTCACAACCCACTGAACCAACCTCACCCATTCGGGGCAGACACCAAAAACAATGGGAACTATGAACCTGAAGCCTGCAAAAAGGAGACCCCAGACAGAGTAAGTTAAACAAAATGAGAAGTCAGAGAAATAGGCAGCAGATGAAGGAGCAAGGTAAAAACCCACCAGACTAAACAAATGAAGAGGAAATAGTCTACCTGGAAAAGAATTCAGAGTAATTATACTAAAGATGATCCAAAATCTTGGAAATAGAATGGAGAAAATACAAGAAAAATTTAACAAGGACCTAGAAGAACAAAAGAGCAAACAAACAATGATGAACAACACAATAAATGACATTAAAAATTCTCTAGAAGGAATCAATAACAGAATAACTGAGGCAGAAGAACAGATAAGTGACCTGGAAGATAAAATAATGGAAGTAACTACTGCAGAGCAGAATAAAAAAAAGATAAGAATTGAGGAGTGTCTCAGAGATCTCTGGGAAAACATTAAACACACCAACATTCAAATTATAGGGGTCCCAGAAGAAGAGAAAAAGAAAGGGTCTGAGAAAATATTTGAAGAGATTATAGATGAAAACTTCCCTAACATGGGAAAGGAAATAGTCAAGTCCAGGAAGCACAGAGAGTCCCATACAGGATAAATCCAAGGAAAACATGCCAAGACAGATATTAATCAAACTATCAAAAATTAAAAACAAAAAATATTAAAAGCAGCAAGGGAAAAGCAACAAATAACATACAAGGGAATCCCCATAAGGTTAACAGCTGAACTTTCAGCAGAAACTCTGCAAGCCAGAAAGGAGTGGCAGGACATATGTAAAGTGATGAAAAGGAAAAACCTACAGCCAAGATTATACTACCTAGCAAGGATCTCATTCAGATTTGATGGAGAAATTAAAACCCTTACAGACAAGCAAAAGCTAAGAGAATTCAGCACCAGCAAACCAGCTTAACAACAAATACTAAAGGAACTTCGCTAGGCAAGAAACACAAGAGAAGGAAAAGGCCTACAATAACAAAGCCAAAACAATTAAGAAAATTGTAATAGGAACATACATATCGATAATTAGCTTAGATGTAAATGGATTAAATGTTCCAACCAAAAGACATAGTTGGCTGAATGGATACAAAAACAAGACCCGTATATATGCTGTCTACAAGAGACCCACTTCAGGCCTAGGGACACATACAGACTGAAAATGAGGGGATGGAAAAAGAGATTCCATGTAAATGGCAATTAAAAGAAAGCCGGAGTAGCAATTCTCATATCAGACAAAATAGACTTTAAAATAAAAACTGTTACAAGAGACAAAGAAGAACACTACATAATGATCAAGGGATCAATCCAAGAACATATAACAACTGTAAATATTTATGCACCCAACAGGGGAATGCCTCAATACATAAGGCAAATGCTGACAGCCATAAAAGGGGAAATCGATAAAACAGTAATAGTAGGGGAACATAACACCCCACTTTCGCCAATGGACAGATTATCGAAAATGAAAATAAATAAGCAAACACAAGCTTTAAATGACACATTAGACAGGATGGACTTAATTGATATTTATAGGACATTCCATCCAAAAACAACAAAATACAGTTTCTTCTCAAGTGCTCATGGAACATTCTCCAGGATAGATCATATCTTGGGTCACAAATCAAGCCTTGGTAAATATAAGAAAATTGAAATCATATCAAGTATCTTTTCCAACCACAGCGCTATGAGATCAGATATCAATTACAGGAAAAAAACTGTAAAAAATACAAACACGTGGAGTCTAAACAATATGCTACTAAGTAACCAAGAGATCACTGAAGAAATCAAAAAGGAAATCCAAAAATACCTAGAAACAAATGACAATGAAAGCACAATGACCCAAAACCTGTGGGATGGAGCAAAAGCAGTTCTAAGAGGGAAGTTTATAGCAATACAATCCTACCTCAAGAAACATCTCAAATAAGCAACCTAACCTTACACCTAAAGCAATTAGAGAAAGAAGAACAAAAAAACCCCAAAGTAATCAGAAGGAAATAAATCATAAGGATCAGATCAGAAATAAATGAAAAAGAAATGAAGAAAACAATAGCAAAGAAAATAAAACTAAAAGCTGGTTCTTTGATAAGATAAACAGAAATTATAAACCCTTAGCCAGACTCATCAAGAAGAAAAAGGGAGAAGACTCAAATCAATAGAATTAGAAATGAAAAAGGAGAAGCAACAACAGACACTGCAGAAATGCAAAGGATTGTGAGAGATTACTACAAGCAACTCTATGCCAATAAAATGGACAACCTGGAAGAAATGGACAAATTCTAAGAAAATCACAACCCCCCAAGACTGAACCAGGAAGAAATAGAAAATATAAAAAGACCAGTCACAAGCACTGAATTTGAAACTGATTAAAAATCTTCCAGCAAACAAAAGCCCAGGACTGATGGCTTCACAGGCGAATTCTAGCAAACATTTAGAGAAGAGCTAACACGTATCCTTCTCAAACTCTTCCAAAATATAGCAGAGGGAGGAACACTCCCAAACTCATTCTACGAGGCCACCATCACCCTGATACCAAAACCTGACAAGGATGTCATAAAATAAGAAAACTACAGGCCAATATCACTGATGAACATAGATGCAAAAATCCTCAACAACTACTAGCAAACAGAATCCAACAACACATTAAAAGGATCATACACCATGATCAAGTGGAGTTTATCCCAGGAAAGCAAGGATTCTTCAATATACGCAAATCAATCAATGTGATAAACCATATTAACAAATTGAAGGAGAAAAACCATATGATCATCTCAATAGATGCAGAGAAAGCTTTCGACAAAATTCAACACCCATTTATGATAAAAACCCTGCAGAAAGTAGGCATAGAAGGAACTTTCCTCAACATAATAAAGGCCATATATGACAAGCCCACAGGAAACATCATCCTCAATGGTGAAAAACTGAAAGCATTTCCACTAAGATCAGGAACAAGACAAGGTTGCCCACTCTCATGGCTATTATTCAACATAGTTTTGGAAGTTTTAGCCACAGCAATCAGAGAAGAAAAAGGAATCCAAATCAGAAAAGAAGAAGTAAAACTTTCATCGTTTGCAGATTACATGATAGTATATGTAAAGAATCCTAAAGATGCTACGAGAAAACTACTAGGACTAATCAATGAATTTGGTAAAGTAGCAGGATACAAAATTAATGCCCAGATCTCTCTTGCATTCCTATACACGAATGATGAAAAATCTGAAAGAGAAATTAAAGAAACACTCCCATTTACCATTGCAACAAAAAGAATAAAATACCTAGGAATAAACCTACCTCAGACAAAAGACCTGTATGCAGAAAATTATAAGACACTGATGAAAGAAATTAAAAATGATAGAAACAGATGGAGAGATATACCATGTTCTTGGATTGGAAGGATCAACACTGTAAAAATGACTATACGGCCCTAAGCAATCTACAGATTCAGTTCAATCCCTACCAAACTACCAATGTCATTTTTCAGACAACTAGAAGAAAAAATTGCACAATTTGTATGGAAACACAAAAGACCCTGAATAGCCAAAGCAATCTTGAGAAAGAAAAATGGAGATGGAGGATTCAGGCTCCCTCACTTCAGACTATACTACAAAGCTACAGTAATCAAGACAATATGGTACTGGCACAAAAATAGAAATATAGATCAATGGAACAGGATAGAAAGCCCAGAGATAAGCCCACGCACATATGGTCACCTTGTCTTTGATTAAAGAGACAAGAATATACAACTGAGAAAAGATAGCCTCTTCAATAAGTGGTACTGGGAAAACTGGACAGCTACATGTAAAAGAATGAAATTAGAACACTCCCTAACACCATATCAAAAATAATCTCAAAATGGATTAAAGACCTAAATGTAAGGCCAGACATTCTAAAACTCTTAGAGGAAAACTTAGGCAGAACACTGTATGACATACATCACAGCAAGATCCTTCTTGACCCACTTTCTAGAGAAATGAAAATAAGAACAAAAATAAACAAACAGGACCTAATGAAACTTAAAAGCTTTTGCACAGCAAAGGAAACCATAAACGATATGAAAATACAACCATCACAATGGGAGGAAATATTTATAAACTAAACAATTGACAAAGGATTAATCTCCAAAATTTACAAGCAGCTCATGCAGCTCAATAACAAAAAAACAAACAACCCAATCCAAAAATGTGCAGAAGACCTAAATAGACATTTCTCCAAAGAAGCTATACTGATTGCCAACAAACACATGAAAGTATGCTCAACATCACTAATCATTAGAGAAATGCAAATCAAAACTGCAGTGAGGTATCACCTCACACCAGTCAGAATGGCCATCATCAAAAAATCCACAAAAAATAAGTGCTGTAGAGGGTGTGGAGAAGAGGGAACTTTTGTACTTTTGAGTTGTAAATTGATGCAGCCACTATGGAGAACACTATGGAGGTTCCTTAAAAAACTAAAAATAGAACTACCATATGACCCAGCAATCCCACTACTGGGCATATACCCTGAGAAAACCATAATTCAAAAACAGTCATGTACCAAAATGTTCATTGCAGCTCTATTTACAATAGCCAGGACATGGAAGCAACCTAAATGTCCATCGACAGATGAATGGATAAAGAAGATGTGGCACATATATACAATGGAATATTACTCAGCTATAAAAAGAAATAAAATTGAGTTATTTGTAGTGAGGTGGATGGACCTAGAGTCTGTCATACAGAGTGAAGTAAGTCAGAAAGAGAAAACAGATACCATATACTAACACAGTATAGCATGGTATAGCATGGAATATACCATGGTATATATGGTTTATACATGGAATCTTTAAAAAAAATGGTTCTGACGAATCTAGGGGCAGGACAGGAATAAAGTCACAGACTTAGAGAATGGACCTGAGGACACGGGGAGTTGGAAGAGTAAGCTGGGAAAAAGTGAGAGAGTAGCATTGACATATATACACTACCAAATGTAAAATAGATAGCTAGTGGGAAGCAGCTGCATCACACAGGGAGATCAGTTGTGTGCTTTGTGTCCACCTAGAGGGGTGGGATAGGGAGTGCGCGAAGGAGATGCAAGAGGTAGGGGATATGGGAATATATGTATACATATAGCTGCTTCACTTTGTTATACAGCAGAAACTAACACAGCATTGTAAAGCAGTTATACTCTAATAAAGATGTTAAAAGAAGGAAAAGAATACCAAAATAAAATAAAATTAAATTAAATTCATAAATAAAAATAAAAGGGAATAAGACCTTCATGGAATGTACTAGTCCTTTGAAAGGAGAGGGATTTCTTTGGGTAAAGAATAGATTGATGTATGGGATGGTTCTCAGCTCATTTTATTAATTTATTCATTCATTCCTCTGGCATTTACCAGAAATCCACATACTCTAGAACTTTAACCCAGGTCTGCTTGACCACAGAACATTAGATCTGAAATGATGTATTGAGTTGCCTCTCATGAGTAAGACTGAGTCTACAGTAATAAAAATGAAAATATTTGTGTTTCGCATAATACAATGCAGGGTGTTCTATAATAAAGAACTAACTGGTATTGTAGAGGAATAAATACTGAAATATGCTTTTAGGAATTTGGAAAGGTTTTATAGAAGGGATGGTAAGAGAGTTACATCAAAAAGGGGAAGCAGGAATTTAACAACTAAAGTAGAGAAGAAAGGCAGTTCTGTCAGAGGTAGCAATTTTTCAAAGGAAAATTATTATTACAAAACCTTGTGTGCCTGAGTGCCAAATTAGGATTTGTGTGAAGAAAGGGATGATGTTGGACATTTAGTTCAGGGATAGAATATGAGACACCATTTACCATACTAAGAGCTAGAGTTCTATTTTATAGATAATGAAAAATTGATAAAGACTTTTTAATCTAGAAAGTTATGTGATAAGAATTGTGTTTTAGAATGACAGCTCTGGGAATAGTGTGAGAGTAGCTTAGATGCACGATGTGAGTTACACAGAAATGAGGCAGAAGGTTTTTAATAATTAGTTTAAATAAAATAATGGGGATTAGCTGAGGATATAGAAATGGAAATGAATATGTAAACTATGTGCATGTTCTAGTGATATTATAGTTAGAATACCATAAATACAGATAAAGATCAAATATAGTATCATAGACATAGAAAGAGACCAAATTATGAATTATTAGCACAGTGAATGGGCAACAGTAATGGAAAGGAGTAGAGAAGAATCACCGTTAGACTGGATAGATGGTAATGTCAATATATCAAGCTAAGAAATAGAGCAAGAAGAACAGACTTGGGGATGAAGAGTGATTTCATTACACATCTGTTGAAAATGTGGTCCAGGTAAGAGTATATATTCAGTCAACCAATATTTTTCACACTTCAGTCACTTGAACATAATCTTCGCAATTTCTGTCAAATTTCATCATCGGTACTATAATTTACTAAATGCTTATCTTTAAATTGATACATTTTTATCTACATACACTTATTTTAAGAAGACCTAGTACCTGTGTCACGAATGGGAACAAGTGTTGTCAATTGTCCTCTGTGGAAGTAAACATTAAAATAATGCAGTAGACCAAAACATGTTTAACATTTTCAATTATAAACACAATTTTACATCATTCTAAATCAAGAAGACAAAAAAAATTCCTGTCCTTAATTTTGGAACATGGAAATACTAGTATGAACTGGAACATGGAATTGGAAATATCAGTATTTATTTATTTATTAGCTTTACTCAGTAAAAGGGCTTTGAAGCGATGTCATTTCAGTAGCAATGAGCACCTCTAGTGCCCCATATATTCATTGGCCAGTAGGACCCACTCTGTATGACTCATTCACTCTCTGGCTCTGAATATGGTCTTAATATGGATCATAACTTACCCATCACTCTCAGATAATAAAAAAGTTCTCTAACTTTAAATCAATTATCAATCTGTTCAATAATAATGTCTGGTTCAGTGTAATTATCAATACTCTAACCTTTATTTTAATTTTAATCCCCATCCCAGTTTGAACCAGCTGCGTGCAGCAAGACTGCCTCAGGAAAGAGGAAAGTGATCAGATTACTCTTTCTCTTCAAATCTACTTGTGCACTTCTTCCTAGCTTGCTAATTGTAGTTCCAACATATCCAGCATCAAACATGGGGAGAGAAATAAGAGACAATGAGCCAGGGAGTTCTCATTTGACCTTTCAGTTGTAGACTGGATTTGGCACTTTATTGCTGGGTGTGTGCCTAAGTCACTCTTTCTTTCTTGGGGGGAAAGGGGCTTTGTAATTTTCACATATACCATCCCCTTTTTGGCAGAACAGCCTCCAATATCCTCTGGACAATCAGTATTGAGTAGACCTCACAGCATCTGTCTATAGAGTTATTCTTTCCCTTGCAGATGGCTTTCTTTGAAAGAATATAAAACAATTCTGCACTGTTTCTTTTTGTGTGGCCTTTAACTGCCCCTCTAGTCTGCTGGTATGTGTTGCTTTAGCCAGACTCTTGCCTTTTAAATAAATTCAAAATAATTTTAAATAAATTCTAAAGTGAAAATAATTTTCACTTTTGAATAAATTCAAAAGTCTACCCTAGAGGGTCTGGCATACCATTTTGGAATATGGAAGTAGATGATGTCTTTGGGCTTCAGACGAAAAAAAAATTGAAGAAATTGCCATTCATATACTTAACACATTTTGATGTGTTTTGCTGTTGAAATATATTAGTGCACTTAAGCTAAGTGGCATTTGCTATTTCAGTGTCTGATTTTGCACCACACATCTTCGGAACTGATCTCCTATACATCTATGTTGTCATTTGCTAACCAAGTTAAGTGGAGAAAAGTAGATTCTTCATCAGTTCTTCTCCAATTACTACTATTATCCATATCACAGTAAGTTAATCATGAAGTCTTCGTTAGTATAATGCTAAATGGAAGTGATTTATGTAACTCAGGATTTGTCTTTATTTTTAGGGGGAGTGGATAATGGAAATCTAATATTATTTCTTGATTTTTGAGTTTAAACCTCTGTTCTTATATACTTTACAGGGACCAACACATTAGGTTTGGAACAGGGCCTTAGCAGTAATTTAATTTCTTCTCTACAAACCTTCAATAGTTGCAAGATACTTTTGGCCCTGGTGCAAGGAAGTGCTGGTTGTTTCTTAAAAATACCTCCTTGTCCTTTCTTGAAGCTGCTATTGAGAGTACTTGCCACTTGGTTAAGTTGCCAGGAGGAGTGCACACGGTCGTGCAGTATGGCTATCAAAGATGTGCTATTGTAACTCCTCCCTTGGTTCAGGATTCAGGGTACAAGTATACAATATTTTACGGTACCCATTATCATAGGAACACCTCAGTGACAAGTTGTTCTTTACAATCAAATCTCTGACCCAGTTCAGCTACAAGGATATAAATATTACCAGTATCAACAGACTAAAACAGCAACCAAATTTCTATTAAATTACACCTCCAGGCAAGTATTCAAAAAGGATATATATACATATATATGGAGTATTATTCAGCCTTAAAGAAGAAGGAAATTCTTACACATGCTACAACATAGATGAACCTCAAAGACATTATGCTAAGTGGAATAAGCCAGACAGAAAATGACGAATTTTGTATGAATTTGCTTTTATGAGGTACCTAGAGTAGGCCAGTTTATGGAGATAGAAAATAGAATAGTGGTTGACAGGGGATGAGGGAAGGGAGAATTGGGAGTTATTTTTTAATGGATATAGAGTTTTAGTTATGCAAGTTGAAAAGAGTTATGGGGATGAATGGTGGTGATAGTTGCACAATATGAATGTACTTAATGCCACTGAACATTATACCTAAAAATGGTTAAAATCACAAAATTTGTTATGTATATTTTAGTACAATTTAGAAAAGTGAAAGATGGACAGGTGTAGTAAAGGAGATAACCTCTAAATGTTGGTCAGGACCAGATTAATAATGTCAGGCTATGGAGAGTAGCCTGTTTTCAAGCTCTGACAAATGAAAAGGCTAGACAAAGTAGGATGGAAGTAAATACTGATAAAGTATTGAGATTCCATTTACCTACAGGCAGTCAATGGTGTGATCGCTGCTCTCAAAGATTTATATTTCCTCCTTCCCCGTGCATGCGTGTCATCTTCCTATGTGGGATAAACTTTGAAAAATCAATTATGCTGAAACTTTTTTTTCTGAGAATGATTTCAGCATTATCATAATATATATTTGGAAAATTCATATTCCATTCACCTCGCATGCCATCTTTATCAACTCTCCATCCTTGCTTTTTTACCTTTCCCAAACAAGTTTGTCCATGAGAATTTAAACTGCTTAGCTCTGGTGACAGAAGTGGTATGCAGTTCATCCAACAGTCATTCTTCTTTTTCTTACATATGTTCATTCTGATTTTAGGTTGGCAGCAATATGCTCAGTAAAGGCATGCCCCTCCCCCAGCGATAGGGGGTAAACTTTGGGCTAAGCAATTAGAGTTGACCTATTCACCCTTACCAGTGGTTCATTTCAGGGTGGGCCTATGACCCAATTTTCACCAATGAGAATAAAAGAAGTCTTCTGGGTGACTACTGAGGAAGATTTCCCTTGCTGCTAAAAAATGAAGTAGGAGAGACAATTGCTTCTCTCTCTCTTCTTCCTTCCTGGTATGTGAGAATGTGATTTCCAGAGTTGAGACAGACATGCTGTGACTTTGGCAGGACACACTGTTGATGCATTGAAGAATACAGATCAGAGATGATGAAAGAGAAAGAGCTGGGCTCATGTTAACATCACTGAATTACTACTCTGGAATTGTCTAACTTTGGGATTCTTGCAATGTGGGAAAATGGCTGTTTGTATTGCGTAAGGCACTTTCAGTCGAGCATTTGTTTAATTCAAGGTTTATTTTATCTTAACTGATACACTCCTTTCTTTTATTTATTTATTTATTTACTTATTTTGAAGGTGTAATCTTTATCCTAGTGGACATTTCTCTAAGGAAGAGAATAAAATGAAGCATGGTAGTGGGCTCAGGGGAGTGAAGGTGGGTGGCATAAGTTCACATAGTTACTCGATATGTTTTCCATTAATAGATAAATATTTATGTTAGATTAATTATCTATAAAAGCAAGGAAAAAAAGAGCAAATCAATATTCTCTTATCTTTTGCCATCTTATTTTCTGAGTTGTGTTTACAGACTCTTTCCAAGCTTATGGAAAGTTGTCAGTCTTCAATTGGTAGGTTCTTGCAAAACAAACAAACTTCTAATTCATACAAGAAAATATTTTAAAGAAATCCTTAATTCCAATCAAAAGCGGATTTCTGAAATGTACAATTTTCAATTGCTTACTTATCTCTCTTTTCTTGGGTATTAAAAGCAGTCCTAATTCTCACTTAAAATATTTTTCCCGGGGCTTCCCTGGTGGCTCACTGGTTAAGAATCCGCCTGCCAACACAGGGGACACGGGTTCGAACCCTGGTCCAGGAAGATCCCGCATGCCACGGAGCAGCTAAGCCCGTGTGCCACAACTACTGAGCCTGTGCTCTAGAGCCACGAGCCACAACTACTGGGCCCGTGTGCCGCAACTAGTGAAGCCCGAGCACCTAGAGCCCGTGCTCCACAACAATGGAGAGTAGCCCCTGCTTGCTGCAACTAGAGAAAGCCCCCATGCAGCAACGAAGACCCAAAGCAGTCAAAAATAAAAATAAATAAATAAAAATATTTTTCTCTTTTAAGTGGAAAGAATGAAGATGTGTTATGGATGCTGAAATCCTGTTAGCTTCACCAGTGATTGCTGTGTACCTGCAGGTAAGTGATTACTCTTTAATAAACTGAGATGAGACTCTTAATCATTAATAAAATTCGTTAGGTGTGGCAGAATCCCAGATGCTTGTATAATTCCTCTCATCTCCCTGCTTAAGTAAAGTCACCTGGGAAATATGGTTAATTGTTTGTAGCCTGAAAATATGTCAAAATGCACAGTTGTGAAAAAAAATAGCAATGATTTAATTTGCAGACTTGCATCCAATAATTGCAGAACAAATAAGACTTGGAGAAAAGAAGGAGATCAAATCTAGGATTGGTTAAGATATACAATGGTATTGGTGTTTGAAAATAACGGAAAAGTAAAAACAATCAGATGATCCACAGATGAAGGGAAATAATGACCTGCGTCTGAAAGTGAAACAAGATGGCTTGAATAGAACCCCGCACAAAAAACAATATTCTTTTGTGATCTAAAGGGGCAGGTATATTGAACTAAATTGAGTGTATGTTGGCACAAATATTTGCAATGTCTTCTTCTCCAATAGGTGATAAAAATGTAGCAGTGGATCACACAAAGCACAGAATTTTAGAATGTTTTTCTTATTCATATTAAGTTCAGAAAGAAATAGAACTCAACTCATCTAGGAAGCACTTTATTGTTAAGCAGTTTGGCTCAGTTTATCCCTTTATTGATATTCCTTCAGTACCAAGAATAAACTATGTTTAAATAACATTTAATTCTGTTTGTTAGAATATTACTGTGAAAATGTCTCTTTGTTTCACATGAATGTCTCATACTTAAATACTCAAACATTTACTCAAATAAATGTGTACTTTAAAGGCTATGGTAAGAAATTACGTTTTCTTTTTTTTTTTTTTTAGCATTTCTTCTCTCTTTTCCATTCTCCTTGCCCCAGTACCTCAGTACGTGGTTTTATTTTTTTGTTTTTGTTTTTTATTGAACTATAGTTGATTTATAACAGTGCTTCTTACATAGCAGAAATTAGAAGATTTAAATTAGCCAATTGACTTTTTAAATTGAAATTCATGAACACATAGAAAAATGCAGCCCTATGCAACAGCTATTTGTTTAACCAGCGTGTTGCTAAGTTTTAAATATGAATTAATATAAATTAATACATTTTTTTAAATATGAAAATTTTTTAGGCACACAAATTCATCTCCTAATATTTCAGTCTAAAAACCCTGATAATGGACTTCCCTGGTGGCGCAATTGTTAAGAATCCTCCTGTCAATGCAGGGGACATGGGTTCGAGCCCTGGTCTGGGAAGATCCCACGTGCCATGGAGCAACTAAGCCCGTGTGCCACAACTACTGAGCCTGTGCTCTAGAGCCCGGTAGTCACAGCTACTGAAGCCCGCGTGCCTAAAGCCTGTGCTGCACAAGAAGAGAAGCCACCGCAATGAGAAGCCCGCTAACTGCAACGAAGAGTAGCCCCCGTTCGCCACAACTAGAGAAAGCCCGCAAGCAGCAACAAAGACCCAACGCAGCCACAAATAAATAAATAATTTATTAAAAATAATAATAAATAAAATAAAAGTCCTGATAACAAGTTGTAGTTGTTGAAAATTGACAGAGTAGTTGCTAAGTGTAAAAGCTGTTGACAGCTTTTAACAGCTATTTTCTAAGATGTCATTCCCTATGTACTCAGGAAAGCCAAGTTGAACACTTTGTACTGTTAATCTTAAGAAACTATGGCACTTCAAGCTTTATGAGAATTAAGGCTGAACCTACATATATAATTCACTATTATATTCCTATTTTTAAAAGAATCAATTTCTGTGTACAAAGTGAGGTTCATATCACATGTCCACTTTCAGCACATTCACTTGGAGGGCCTTAATAGCTCGGCTAGTAGTGTTTTCTTTAGATGATAGTATTGACCTGTGGAGTCATAGAAGTATTCTGTGTAATAACAGCTAAAAATTATTTCGAAATCCTTAAGACCCATAAAGTCATATATCAATAACCAAGTTAAGCTATATTTTCATTTTTCCTGTCTAATATTAATTTCTCTCTGAACTGTTTTGTTGGCAAGATTTGAAAAATATTCTTGATATTACAGTAGACCTGGGAAAAACTTATTTTGATTTAATCAAAAGTGCATAAATAGAAACATCAAAAAATTCAGTGTGTGTGTGCACATGTGTTTGTGTTTTAATAAAGCTGTTTATGAGCATTGAGCATGTCGGGCTAAGGTTAAAAAATACCTTATAGTTTATCAGTCGTTGGGTTTTTCTTGCTAGCATAGTTATAAACATGGATGGCTGGTTTAAAGTGAAAAAAAAGCAATATTAATCTTAAGAAGGGTTTCCTTACGTACATTTTCAGTAAACCGTTTCTTTTTAGTGATCATATGCTTCATGCACTATCCGTATAACATATCATGCCTGGTTTCATCAGCAATTATAAAATGTCATCTTCTAAGACGTGATAAGCTCAGCAGGTTAAAATGGATGCAGTTCACTAAAGTCCTCAACTCTAACTTTAAGTAAAACTTTTCCTACTGAATAGGTTTGAAAGGAAAAAGAATCATCTAGATCCTTATTTTGCAATATTGCGTAGTCAATAGTGCATAATCAAGGAATCTATAAAAGTATAAGAACACGTTGTTTTGCCTTGATAGTATTAAATATAAATAGATAATATAATGTAAAAATATAAATGGAGTCCGAAAAGTGTAGTTTATCAAAACAATATTAAAATGTATAATATAAAGGTACTGTAATCTTTTAAATTGTAAAAAGGGCCATGAAAATATAATCTTTAATAAGATTTCATGCTCTCATAACAACAAGCACAGTGCCAGGCATATAGTAAGAATCAATACGGAAAAGTTGTTAGGACATAATAAAAAGATTCTAATTTCTAGACTTACATCAGAACTTCCACTGCTCCCCTGGAAAACTCACTATCCTAAGGCAGCAGATTTAGATGATCATTTTAAAAGTTTCTTATGTCCCGAGATGATTAAATGACAGTGTACTTTCTTTGCATAATATTTTATCAGTTTAAGTTATCAAGTACAAAGATACCCATGAATATTTTTGAGGTTGAGCATTTTTAAAAATCAGATCTATATAGAAGGTAGGAACACAGACTTTTTACATTTTTTGGTTGGCGGTGACCTATTGTTCAAATCTACCTTATCATTTTGGATTTGCCTCAAAGGTAGTCATCATATGTTAATATTCTTCTGTTTCCCCAACTAGATATGTTTATCAGTCTTACTGTCTAAGCATAGAGTAGATTTAAGAAAGTTGGGAAGAAATCTGAGAGTAAATTTTAAAAGCTTAATGTTTAATTTATTTACCACATAACAAGAATGTAGTACAGTTCAAAATTAGAGTTTCTAATGCTTTTGTTTGCAATAATATAAAAGCCATCTAATTATAAAAGCAATTGCCTTTGCATCGTGGGGAAAAAAATTAGTTTTGATTCTACAAAATTCTGGACATCCTCCTGTGATATGCAAATAGTTACTTAGCAGGAATCATTGCCCAATGAAAATTATCATAAAGTATTAATGATCTGATACAAGAATGTTCGATAGAACAGAATCTACAATTTTAGATTCAGAAAAGACTTTTGAAATAATTTTATTAAATCCCCTCATTTATTAGATGAGAAATCAGGAGTCCAGAAATATTAAAGAATGTGCCACATCTAGTTAGAGTCAGATTTAAGACTTGAATTCAGTTCTCCTAGTTTTCTAAATATTCTTTCCATCAACGTGTAAATTGTTACTGGACAAATTATAATGATTACCCCGTTTCTTTCTTGGTGGAAATCCTCTGCTGTGTGTTAGCACTCATGTGAAGGAAATCAATATGGTCTTATACCATGAGATAGATAGCTCTTTAAATTAGTTTTCCAGAAACAATTCAGGTTAGTTTGAAGACTAACAGGGAAAATAAAAAGCTGGACTTTAGAGATTTATCTTTATAAATATATGAGTTAAAAATTATTAGATTAACCTCTCAGTCTTTATCATTATGCAATTTATGCTTACCAAATTTTCGCCTTCCACAAAGTTTCCTTTAAAGAAGTTTAATACTTAATTTGAGATTTAAGAACAGGGATAGATTTACCATGGTAGGATATACACAGTAGTTATTGGCACAGTAACAGTTCAGGTTTTAAATCTGAAATTGGAATGAAAGTGAGGCCTGCCAAAGATCAGGTGATAAGCTCAAAAGAGGAAGAAATGTGATTATCCTGCCACCCAGGGCCTCATAACTTTCAGGTGGATAAGTTTGTCTAACCTGTAAGAACAGCTTTGCTCAATGATGCTGAGAGACGCAAGCTGAGAATTACCAGCAGTCTCTTGAGTGGACATGGCTCAGTAGTGCCTAATCCAAGGGGAAATGATTAGGCTGACTGCCCTGGCCAAGGCAGAGACTGAGAGGATTGTAGCTAAAGATAAACATAGGGAGAGGTAGTTAAGAGAAAGGAGCAGCCGTGGATTTGGCCCAGGTATATAGGTACAGCAATAGTTCAGGGCAAGATGAATTATTTTTCAGGTTGTGCCTATTGGAAATAAGGAGTCCAAGTAACTTTTATGAGATAAAGAATAGTGTCCAAGTTTCTTAGAGCATGAATTTTCACCCATCTGGATTTTGCCTAATAAGCTACCAAAGTGGAATGCACTTCTAGTGGAGTCTCTGTCACTGGGAGAGCGGCGGGACTGTCCAACAGCATCAGCTACCATTTGGGGTCTGGCTTAGCTTGTTCTACTCTGGCAATCTCTGCCCATGAATATTCATTTGCTGACATCTGTAAGTGGAAATATATTCTTTACTACAGGACAATTCTAAGTAAATAAAATTTGAGTGAGGGAATTCACTCAAGAATGCCTCCTGTTCATTCCTATTCAATTCAGGAAACAAATATTAATAAGCAACATGCTAGACCAGATGTTATATGGGCTATAATCCAGAAGCTGAAGTTAAGATAATGCAAACTGTCATCTAAAACAAGTGATCTGTGCATGGATTTTTCTATAAGATTCAAGGTGAATGAACCTTAACACAAAGTCCTCTCAACCTAATGGCAGGTTTCTTCCCAGCATCAACTTCCTATTTTATGTAAACCCATTTTGATTGGTACCTCTGCCCTCCCTCTGAAATATAATCATTTAATATCCTAAATAGTCATATCTGCCCTATTCTTAAGAATTATTTTATTTTGTATCCCTACTCTGATGATGTTTGAATCTGAAAGGTAAATATCTTACTCTTTCTGTTTCTCCCTCATCCTTTTTTCACTCTTTAAATTGAAATCTTCTCTTAAGGGTCATGGAATATCCTTTCCTTAATGGATCTGGGCCAGGATGATCGTAACTATTCTCAATGGAAAAGCTGAAATATGATGGTGCATCTCAGTCCAGATGACTGTACTAAAGTAGGGAGGAAAAGAGGAATACGTGAGAGACCCAGTCTAGCCGGTTTAGTGCCTCTTTGTACTCGCTTGCCCTATTGTGACTATGAAAGTACAGGAAAAGAAAAACTGGCCTGAGAAGGGCATGGGTTCAGGTTCCTCCATAGATGAGGCTCTCTCACATCATTAGGGCAAGCCACTGAGTCCAGCAAAGGTGGTAGTTGAGAGTGAGAGGGATATAGAATGGGTAGTCGAAGAGAGAGATGGTATCAATTGCAGCCTGCTACCAACTACAGTGGCAATGGTTATAGTTTGTCCCACTAGCTTTTTTTCTGAGTTTCTTCTTAGGAAAAGAAGCTCACCAGCATCCTGGAGGGTCTGCTTTGGTAGGGATGGATTTTGGTAGACATGGAGATACACTGCCCTGATCCTTTCAAAAGGATTTTCTGCCTAGCTGTGGATTGTGTAGTCTGAAGGTGGCTTCCATTTCTCAGCTTTTTTAGGGTCTGCCTGAGCTTCAGAGAGCTGCCGTCCTGAGGTCAAACTTTTCCTGGGAACCCTGGATCCAGTGACTGAGTGAAGCAGAGATATAAAGGTAGAGCCATGTACCTTAATGCAATTTACTGTGTTGTGCACCTTCCTCTCAAAGGTAAAAAGAGTAAAAAAATTAGTCTTCCCAGTGCCATTTCTATCATGTTAACAGCTTTTCCTAAGTACTTGAGCACAACATATTGGACATCTTGTACCCAATAGTAATGGCGAAAATTAAAATTTTAGAGATAAGTTTAATGGGTACTTGAACTCTTTGAGCTACTGGATGTTTGGTAGGTACATCTAATAATTATGTGCTTTTCAGCGTAAAGAAACATATAGCGAGTTGCCTATTAGATAGCCATTACCTTCTTCTTCCTTAATTAAAAACAAAAGCAAAAACAAAACAGTAAGATTCCTTGTGCAAATACTATGTAAACTATTGAGATAGATACAAGCAAAAGGCACAGACAGGAACTTCCAGGTATGCTCCTTCAGACTGGGATACACACTTAGCATAAGCCCTCTTTGTTACTTTTCATCCTCCTGCTTCTTTGCTTGAGCCCAGGTGTGATGCCTGGAACTCCAGACATTTTGTAACTTGAGACTAACTTGAAGGTAGAAAACATGTGCGAAGGAGAGTAAAGCAGAAAAATTAAAATATCTTGGGTTCTGATCACACGATGGAGTTGTCAGACCTACCGTGGCGTGCCTTTCTCAGAACTCATTTTATTGAGAGAGATTTAGGCCTCTATTTTTTTTTTTTTTTTTTTTGCGGTACGCGGGCCTCTCACTGCTGTGGCCTCTCTCGTTGTGGAGCACAGGCTCCGGATGCGCAGGCTCAGCGGCCATGGCTCACGGGCCCAGCCGCTCCGCGGCATGTGGGATCTTCCCCGACCGGGGCACAAACCCATGTCCCCTGCATCGGCAGGCGGACTCTCAATGACTGCGCCACCAGGGAAGCCCTAGGCCTCTATCTTTTTGAGGCACTGTTATTCCTGGTTTCTGTTGCTAGCCTCTGAATGAATCTCTAAGTGATAGTTACTTTAGCCTGGTAACCGAAACAATTATTTGATTGAATTATTTAATGAGTTGAATTCTATGTCCGTGTTGGATATTTGATTTTTATCTTAGTTTTCAGTTCTATATGAATATTGTCATTGATAATCGTTAAAAATTATTTTTTCTCACTAGAAGCTACATTCACGTCTCGTCTTAGCTTATCCATGTCATTCCGGACTTTGGGTAAAATAGTTAACTCTTACTTTGAGGAACATCTTCAGTAACATAAAAATTTGAATGTAAAATACTTTATGGATTGTATGAATAATTTTCCATTAGTTTTAACTGGATTTAGAGAAATTAAAAATCAGAATAGCTTAAAACATCTTCAATGGTCACTCATCCTTTATAATTAATCTCACACAAGAGAAAATTTTCATTAATCTTAAGTGTCTAATTAGTCACTTATCTGAAGTTGGGGATTTGTAGCTACATGCTGATTTAATTAGAATGTCTTTAAAATTCACTTCTTTTATCTTCTTTTTCTCTTTTATACAAATATTACTTGATAAAGATGAATTTTTGTTTAGATATCTGTATCATTTTGTTTAGAGTCTACATCATCTGATTAGACTTCTTTCTCAGATACACACTAAATTATTCACTATAATATGGGCCA
Source organism: Delphinapterus leucas (assembly GCF_059928025.1). Lineage (NCBI taxonomy): Eukaryota > Metazoa > Chordata > Mammalia > Artiodactyla > Monodontidae > Delphinapterus > Delphinapterus leucas. The sequence continues at coordinate 63,167,987 of NC_143137.1, read as the reverse complement.
GGGATTAAAAATTAACCACCCAACTTCAAAATTAGTTTTGGGGACCAAATTAAGATTTAAAGGCATAAGATTTACTTAATTATACTCCTTGTTGATATCAAGGCAACTATAATGTAGGAAATCTATAAAATAAAATGTTTAAGAATAAGTCTCCTTCAGCCTCAATGTCTCAGACTCTAAAATGGGTCCAAGAATTTTCTCTCCTTTGCTAGCCTCTCAGGATTGAACATGATGAGAGCAACAACCTACTCAAATAAACAAACCTTGAAAACCAAAAAAAAAGTATCCTAGTCTCCCATCTTGTTGAAGAATATTATTTCATAAGCATCTGTTATCTCAAACATAAAATACAGCCATCACATTAAAATGCAAGGGTGTTTCCATTATTGCTTCTATATCGAAAAAAAGGCTGATATAATTTCTAGTGTTCGTATTACATTGGGGATCTGATGTGAACTTAAGGCTAGTGCCATCTATTTGAACTTAAGATGTATTCTCTCAAAAATTCTCATTATTTTAGAGTTATATAATGTCTTTAATAATATACTTCTCAAATATTTCCTCTTATTTCTAAAGAACTGATAGTGGAGTTACATAATAATATCTTAAATAAAATCTCTTAGTAAGAAGTGTGTATTCTACCACACTGTACATACTTTACATACTGCATCTTTCAAATATGTTCACAATGAATTGCCCCTATGATATAAGGAAGTGCTTTCTGTTATCTGTATCAGTCAGCATAATGCATCTTCAAACAATTTTTGTTTGCCTCTTAAAATATCAGGGCAAATATAATGACAACTGTGACCTTCAGTCTGATATATGTCAATTCACTGTAACTGTAATCTAATAAAAATATATTTAAAAAGCAACTCTAATATGGATAAGCCTGTCTTTTATATTCTTAAATCAAAAGCAAAAAAGTTTCCATTTTTGTGTCTGCCAGTCCAATGGGGAACTTGCTTATTTATGGATTCACTGTGACTGTTTTTTAGTGGATGATTGTTCTGTTAGAGAATTAGTGGTTTATTACTTGTTTCAAAATTTAAAATTGAGTAACTAAAATAACTAATATGTAATTTAAATAATCATAGAACTTCTTTTTATCTTTTTGTTGTTTTAGTATAAAGGAATAATTATATTTATTTTAAAACAGAATTTTCTTCTTTTCACTTTTATTGTGGAAAACCTCAAACATATAAAAATAGAGAAAATAGGATAACAAACCTCTGCATACCCATTATCAAACAAATGATCAGTATCTAAAACTCCCTGAATCGTCTTATATGTTTTATATTATTTCTTCAATTAAGGACCGAAGGAAACTCCATCCATTACAATTAAGACTCTTTTAGCCTACACATTCCCTCTCCATCTCTTTGATTTTTTGTTGCAATTTATTTATTTACTTCTTTTAAAAAACCAAGTAATTTGTTGTACAGAGTCCCACATAATCAGGATTTTGCTCTCTGCATCCTCCTGCTATAGCTTCCATATTCTTATGTTATGAATACTTGCAAGAATATTGGGGAAGAGTACTTCATAGCTGGTGGTATGTACTTTCAGCAGAAAGCACATCATTTTGGGGAATATTAACAACCGTTGGTAATAGTTGCTATGATTTATTTAGTATGCATCACAAAATGGTAATATTCAAATGCAGTCATTTCTTCTTTATTTGTGGAAATATTTCAATATAGAGAAACATCTCCTGAGCAGCTATTTGATTACTCTGAAGTAGAATTTGTATTAAAAAAAAGTGAAATTAATTCTAGTTATTATATATAGCCATTTTCAAAATAGTTTCTTCCCTGGCATTCCTTATTAGTGACCAAAAATAAAAACACAAAAACCACTTATATTTCATTTTCTTTAGTATAATGATGTCATGGAGTGAACTATATATAATACATTGCAATTTATTACCATTATAATTCTTACTGATGTGCATGCTCAATTAATCTCACCATCAGCAATCGCTTCAAGTTGGCTCCTGCATTCTTTGGGCACAATCCTTGGTACTGGTAGTCTTTGAGAGCTCTGTTGCTTTTTGGTATGGCAAGATATTTCAGGCTCATCTCTTATATTTTTAGCTCCAGACCTCTAACTCTACTGACTCCTTAGACTAAGTAAGCAACGTGTATGTTTGTGCAAAAATCAATACAGTTGATAAAAATTGTAGAAGAATAAACTTCCTGAAATTACATGATAAGATCTGGGTATCATAGCAGCTTGACTGTTTAGAGAAATATGAATTCATCTTCTCTTCATTCACTAAAAATTTTAACTTCCCTTCTCTTTTATATTATATACATACTCACGTGTGCTTGCTTTTAGATATTTACTTTCCTTCTTTCCATTCTTTCCTTAACTCTTTATTCCATCTAGGCTTTATTTATATGCTGTGAGATAAGGATATAAGCTTACCCTTCCCCCGAAGTTTTCTAGCACCATTTATTGAATCATTCTTTTCTCCCCAGTGTTTTGAAATTGTATCTTAATAATATACCAAATTTTTTCATGATCACATCGCTTTTAAATTTTATATTTAATTCTATTAATTGATATTCCTTTTCTGATACCATCATTATCTTAATTTTTGGAAAATTTAATTCTAGTTTAATATCTTATAGTACAGCTACATTCTCATTGTTATTATTTAAAAAAATATTTTATTGTCTACCGTTACCTATTTATCCTCCCAAGTTAAATTTAACATTATTTTCTAATGTTAATAAGTTACTTTGATATTTTGATGAATATTGTAAGCAGATTTAGACATAAAATTAGGGATGAAAATAGTAAACCCATTTAGGGATAATTGGAATCCAAAGAATTTGAAAATTCTCATCTATCACCATACTATATCTTTCCATTTATAGAAATTATTAAATGATTTTTTTTAAGTATTGTAATTTTCTCAAGTTTATCTTTAGGAAGCATACATTTTCATTGCTAATGAAGATAAGAATTTATTTTCATTATTGTTTCTAATAGTTATTAGTATACCAGAAGGAAGGATATTTTTTGATATGTTTATTTTGTAAACAACTATGTTACATTTGGGAGGAGTATCCTCAAGAGCACCTTTCCTTTAATCTGAATAGGACCCTATTGAAACCTTCATGAAATCCAGGCATAAGTTCAAATAGTAATTTTCTGCTGCCTACTGAGTACTCAGATACTGTAAGATTATAGGCTACTAAACTTCCTGCTCAGCTGTGACCAAGGCTTAAATAAGAAGACAGGACCCTTATACTATTTGTATTGCTACTCAGATTCTGTTTTAACCCCATGTCCAACGCTTACAGAGGACCAGTTGTTTAAAATACAGGGGAGGAAGTATCCATTGATTTCTAAACTATTGTTCATTCAACTATCAAATTAATCGGGATGAGTTGTCAGCATGTCAGGATTTCCACTACATGGTCTATGCTTTCGTATTGGAGGAGACTTGTGATTCCAAGTAGACGTGAAAGTGCGTTAACCATGGCAGACCTCCCTGCCTTTTTAAAAATTTAATACTGTTATATAGTGTACATAGATTGGTCAGTATGAAGTTTCTAAATATAGCTTCTAAAATCTTTAATTTTCAGTGAAGTATAGGTGTGCCAAAAAGGAAGGCAATCATGTTGATTGCTAATATCTGATACACATATAAATATTTTATTTTGTAAATTAAAAATTTATAAAACTATAAGTATGTATAGGGCATGTTTTACAAATAATTTCTTCATGCCCTGCTTCTTTGAAACCTTAAGAAATCTGTGGCACTAGGCAGAAGAGAGATTTTCATCTCTACTAATCGTTCATTCAGCACGTATTTATTGAAAACACACGAGGTGCCATACTGGAAACTGAACTTGAGGGCTCAAGATAAAAGGCATAATCCTTGTATTCGCAGAGTTTACAGTCTATTGGGAGAACAAGGCAAGAAAATTGATAATGTTAACAAAAGTGTGAAAAATAGTGTAAGAGAGGTCAATATGGAAAGATAAGGAGAAACACCCCACCCAGAGTGGAGAAATGAGACTTCTACTCATAGAAATGGTAGATGAACCAAGCCTTAAATGTTGAATAGGGACAAAGTGAAGAATGGGAGGAAAAGTGGAAACGTAAGCAGGGATAAAATCATGGCATTCTCCTATGGGAATGGTAAATCAACGAAAGGTTTTAACCAGGGAAACGATACTATGACAATGGCATTTTAGATTGAGTATACTAGCTATTGTTTGGAAATATGTAGTAAGAATGTTAAGAACATGAGTTTGCAATAAAGCAATGACTGTGAAATTTAGAGTAGGGAATGAGTTCAAAGGATAATAAATAAATAATATTTATATGACTCATTGCAGAACTAAAGTTATTGGTCAATGTGTAAGAAATTAAAAGTGACCTATAGGTTGAGATTTTGGTATTTAGAGATATGGAAGAGACGTGAATGAGTAAAACTGGGATTAGTATGGGACATGCCAAATTTGGGTTTTCTTTCTCTGAAAGCTTGTTGTAGTGAGTAGTGCAATGATCCCTAGAGATGTCTGCTTCCTGATCCCCCAGATTCTATGAATATGTTGTTACATGACGCTGAGGCAGCAGTGCCATGGAATAGTGTCATAAACCTTTGGACAGTGTTTTTCGTTTGTTTTAGTTGTTTGTTTACTCTGGGAAATTTCCAGCAAAGTAGAAGGAGGAGAGTATTAACAAATATTAATGATAGCTACCATAAAATGATTGCTTATTGGAATCCAGGAACTGGGCTGAGCACTTTTCATGAATTAGCTAATTTCTTCCTTCTAATATACTTTGAGGTAGGTATTAATAATACTATTTTCTATATGAGGGATCTGAGGTTTAGGTAGATTAAGTACTCACCTACTTTTAGAGTCAACTCAAGTCTGTCTTTAGCCTCTTTGGTATCTGTTTGGCTTCCAAGCCCAGAAGGATACTAAATTCAGAGCCAGGAAAGCCATTCTGAACATATGGTTCTCTACTTCTTTGCTAAGATTTCAGTTTTTACCAAAGAATTCTTACATTTCCTGGGAGGATTTGAGTTGAAGCCACTTCTCTGGAAGCAAGAACAAGCACTCAATTGAATTTCATTTGAATCCAGGTTTTTCACAATGACAGTTGTGAAATGTTGAAGTTTCTTCTCATTTTAATGTTAACTTTAATGCCCTCCAGTCTGAGATTATTGGAGAAGGTAAAAGTTTCAATGTATATGTAATTGTGGTAAATGATTATTGTAAATTGTGCCCATTTATTTAGAATTGCAGCTTTAATGTTAATAATAAACCTATAAACTATTTTCACAGAACACTTATCTATTATTATTGCCAGAACTGCTCATTCCCTTTCAATTTTTCTGTCTTTCTGGCCATATTTTATTTTCCATATTTTAAGTGAGCCTGACAAGCAATGGGGCAGAAAATACGTTCCAAATTCACTACATTAAAAAAAAAAAACAAAGTTTCCTTCAATAATGTTGTTGTCCTAAATACATATAAAAAGGAAAAATCTACAGTTAGATTCACTTTCTCGGGTCAACAATCCACTTGTGTTTTATATATATATGTGTATATATATATATATATATTTTTTAAATAAATTTATTTATTTTTTGGCTGTGTTGGGTCTTCGTTTCTATGTGTGGGCTTTCTCTAGTTGTGGTGAGCGGGGGCCACTCGTCATCACGGTGTGCGTGCCTCTCACTGTCATGGCCTCTCTTGTTGCAGAGCACGGGCTCCAGACGCGCAGGCTCAGTAGTTGTGGCTCACGGGTCTAGTTGCTCCGCAGCACGTGGGATCTTCCCAGACTAGGGCTCGAACGCATGTCCCCTGCATTGGCAGGCGGATTCTCAACCACTGTGCCACCAGGGAAGCCCCACTTGTTATATTTTAAAACAAGATATTATTTGAGTAAAACCAGAGATAAAATATTCTTATCTGTCACAATGACTTCATCAAATGGCAACTGTAACAGTAGACATGTATCCTTTAAAAAAAAAAAAAAGTATCACTTTCAGAGCAGTACTTAAAGGGGAATATTGACAGACATTTCAAATGCAGGAGGCTGATAGCTGTTGGTAAAACAGAAACAAACCACTTCATTATCAGCAAAGTAGGTGAATGAATTCTGAGGGACTACGAATAGCAAAACAAATTATTGCGACCTGCTAAAGCTAATGAATAAAATAGGAACATTGTAAAAATAGAATATAGCAAGACAGAACCAGATTGCAAATATTCCAAGGCAATTGCCAGGTGTCAGGGGCTGTACCTGGATTTTTTGGTAACACATATTCAAAGCAGGAGAAGGCACCTGACTAAAGACGCCCTCATTTTCTATCTCAGGAATATAAATATTGCATTTCAGTTGTAATGGGTTTCTGAAACTTGAAAATCCAGGAATTACTAACCCATTTCTACCTTTTTCACTTCACTGTTCTGATGAACTTATATTGTTGACAATTATTTAAATCAAATGACGCTTAACAGTTAATAGAATACGTCAGAAAAAAAGGGTTGAGGATATCTTGTGAAATAGATTTCTACACATAGAGGTACATTAAAAACATCTGAAAATGAAAAAATTCAGATTCCTAAGCTTCACTACTGATCTGTTGAGTCTTTGCAATATTTACACAATTTCCCAAGTGATTCTAATTTTCTAGCCCATTTTCTGTTTACTTTTAGGCCACCTGGGATAAATGGGAACCTACTGTCTTTTAGATGCTAAAGCAGGGAAAAGATATCAGTAACTCCCTTCAGTAAATATTTTAAAAATTAACATTGGCACATTTGTATGTTCTAATGTGCATTTTTCATAAGGAAAGTGAACTGATTTTCTTTCTGCTCTTAATAGCTGTAGGAAAAAAATGTATTACAATGCTCCTTTTGATATCTTTCATAGATTTATTTTAGGTCTACTCTTTTCCTACCCTAGAAAAAGTCTAATTATTTTAATCTTCCCATTAGAATCTATTCTCCAAGGCATCTTTTTTACTCACTTTAGAATGTTACTCATAAAATAAGAATATATGTTGATTTTCTAGTTAAATAATTAAGTTTTTGATATACAGTTTTATGATTAGCTGTTTCAAATTAGGCCTATTTTATAGGTATCAATAAGATTAATAGCAGATAACGGGGCTCTATAGAAGTTGCACCACCAATATCCTAAGTGTTATCATGCATTTTGTAGGAAGAAAAAAGACATTGACTCTAAGAGTGTTAGATTCCACTTGTGAGGGTTCTTTGGAAGTTATGGGAATCAGCAACATTGGAACGATTTTCAACTTTATTGGCCTATGGCTACATTAAAATATCCTAGCCTGAAAGTACCAATATTTCATTGAAGAAGAAGCTTATTAGGACATCTATTCATATATGTAGAAAAAAAGCTTGTGTTTCAAACAATGTGTATAGACTGTCTGCAGAACGTGGATCCAGGTTATCTGATTCTAGTCTTTCATTGTCTTTTAAAGATTTTAATACTCTCTATGTATGCAATTGACACACATGCAGATTCCATCCTGTCCGGCTGAGGTTCAATTGTCTTCCTTACACACTATGGAAAAACTAGTTTTCCCTCCATTTGCATATTCGTTTCAATGTTCCTGATCTATAAACATTTCTGTTGTTTGGATTCTCTTTCGAACTAGTTATAACATCTGCCTGGTTCCCTTGCGAGTTAAACACAATCTTTAACATGTGTTCTTTTATATACATGAGGGCTATACTTTTACTTTTTTCTGAAAATCATCTCTTAACAGATATTATTTACTGTGAATTGTGTATATTTTAAGTTTTACTGATGCTAATTAGATAACAAAGTGTCAAATATCTGAAGATTTTTATTGTCTAACTTTCAGAGGCCAAGCTATCATAAATACTATATTGCATATTTGATTTAAGTTTCATAAATGGACAAAAAGAAACTTGAATTACAAATGGCAGAAATGGCATTTATAATTAGGTTTTGATGCAAGCAAATTAACTACTTAGGGATGTTACTTAGTCACGGAGTTCATTGGGATTATCCTTTATTTCATTTCTGCACTTTGATCCTCCGTTTCCCATAACATCTCTTCCTGTTCACCCCTCCCCTTGAAGCCCTGAAATCCAACTCTTCCTTCATGCTCAGCAAAGAATCTGCTTCTCTCTTTATGAAGAAATTCAATGCTGTTAGCTGTATGATTTTGAATAATCATAGCAGCCTGAAGGATAAGTATTATTATTCATAGTTAGATAAAGAACCTGAAATTTGGAAATGTTAACTTACCAAAGCTTGTGGAGTTTTCACTACAGCCACCAGGAGCAATAGTTTGTCCTCTCTGTGTTTTAGTTTACAAAGGCTGCCATAACAAAATACCACAGACTGGGGGTTGAACAACAGAAATGTATTGTCTCATAGTTCTGTAGGCTGGAAACCCATGATCAAGGTGTCAAGAGTCAGACTGGATTGGGGCCCACCCTAATGAATTCAAGTTAACTTAATTACCTCTTTAAAGGCCCTATCTCCAAATACAGTTACATTTTGAGGTGCTGGGGATTGGGGCTTCAACATATAAATTTGGCGAGACACAATTCAGTTCATACAACTTGACTCTTCTTCTCTACATCTCAGTTAAAAGCAAGCAGTAGTCTTGTTTTTACCTGTAACACCCAAATGAAACTGCTTAGTTTGGGCCTCATCAATGAAGATTTTTTAATACTTTTTATTCTAAAATAATTTTACACTTATAGGAGAGCTGTAAAAATAATACAGAGACTTCTCTTATACCTCTCACCCAGCTTCCCCTAAGGCAGACATCTTACATATCTATAGCATAATTATCAAAACAAAGACACTAACACAGTCACAATACTATTAACTAATTTATAAACTCTATTCAGATATCAAAAGCTTTTTCATTAATGTCCTTTTCTGTTCCAAGATGCAAACCAGGATACCACACTGCATTTAGTCATCATGTCTTCTTAGTCTCATCCAGCCTGTGACCATGCATCAGTCATTCCTTAGTCTTCCTGTCCTTGACAGTTTTTAATATTTCAGATGAGTTACTTTGTGCAATGTCCCTTAGATTGAGTTTATATGTTGTGCCCTCATTATTGGATTGAAGTAATGCACTATGGCAAAAATACCGTGGAAGTGATACTTGCCTTTCATTATATCCTAATGGAGTACATGATATCAATATGTCTCATTACTGGTCATGTCAACCTTGATCATTTGGTATATTAGGTTTTGTTGGGCTGTTGTAACAAATTACCACAAACTTGGTGGCTTAAAATAATAGAAATATATTCTCTCACAGTTTTGGAGGCCAAAATTAAGGCATTAGCAGTGTTCGTTCTTTCTGGAAGCTCTGAGAGAGAATGTGTTCCATGCCTTTCCTGGCTTCTGGTGATGGCCAGCAATCCTAGGTGTTCCTTGGCTTGTAGATGCACCACTACAATCTCCATGCCCATCCTCATATGGCCTTACTCTGTGCATGACTCTTATCTCCCTCTCATTTTAAGGAGGGTCCAACCTAGATTTCTAGGATAATCTCATCTCAAAAGATTTAATTAAATATGTAAAACCATATTTTGAAATACAGTCATATTCAAAGGTACCTGAAGTTAAGACTTGGGCATAGTTTAAGAGGGAACAAATCTGATTCTATTGTTATTTTCTCATTTATAATTAATAAGTATGTTGAGGGAGTTATTTTGTGACTATTTACCTATCTTGTTTCTTTACAAACTTTCACCCACTAATATTATCAGCCACCAGTTGATTTTTCCTTACACAAATATTACTGTGGTGTTCTAATGGCGATTTTCTATTTATCTCATTCTTTCTACACTCATTAATTAGAATCCTTCTGTAAGAGAAGCTCTATTATGAATCTATTTATCTATCTATCTATGATCTATCTATGATCTATCTTTGTTGTGACTGCCAAATTTTACAAAGTAAAAGACAAGACATGTGGTTAAATTTTAATTTAAATGAAATAATGGATAATTTTTAGTATAAGACCCATGCATATCTGAAATATATATACATAAAGATTTTTCATTGTTTATCTTAAATTCAAATTTAATTGTATGTCCTGTGTTTTGTCTGGAAACACCATTTGGTTTAGACACATAGGTATGTATGTTACTCTATGGGTTGCAATCCAAACTTTATTTATTTTATTGCCCGGTTTGTTCCACCTTTGGCCACTGGAAGTTCTTTCATGTTGGCTTCTGCACCCTTTCAGCATGTCCCCATATTTTGGATCCCTTTATTATTTTCTGGCATCACGCAATGCTCTAGGCTTATCTTATATTTTCAGAATCCTAGTTCCTTTTAGTGAATAACAGTATTTAGAAACTAAGATCTGGGCTGAAGATGTGTCATTGTTATTGAGGCGTCACTGCCTCAAGGACCTCTGAGCAGCCACAGCTTGGAAATATATGCATGCGTAATGACCCATGGATAGACACACACACATCTAGATTTTTAACGATTAAATGAGTTCATGCTGATTCCTCCAGTTCCCATCCTATGACACAGGATTCATTCTTGCATTTCCCCTTTCCTTATTTGTAATTTCCTTCTCCAGCAATGAGGCATCTAGCTATCATTCTCTATAATGTATTTACTCATATGTTCAACTCTAGTATAGATATAAAATAGTTTCAGAACTTCTAACCCATACCTCTATAAAAAGCACATTCATTAACCAGAGTACAGCATTAATGTATAGTGCATTTTGTATTTAGTCTTTTAACCTCCAGTCAAAATACAGTTTTCCCAAGTAAATTAGGTTAATTATTTTCTTACCACTTCAGTTGATTACATTATTAGTTTACATATCGTTATTCAATTAGGCTTACTTACTATAATTTATATATTATTTATTTTGGCCTCCACCCCCCAATCTTGGTTGACATTTTATTAAATTTACATGCAGTAAAATTCACTATGTATTGTGTACCATTCTCTGTGTTTTGATAAATGTGTAGGATCATGTATCCTTCAATACAGACATGATACGTAAGAGATCCATAAACCCAACATTTCCTTATTAATTCATTCATTTGTAATTAATCCCACCTCCTACCTCCAATCACTAGGAACCATGTATTCATTTTCCTTTTTGACTTTTCCAGAATGTAATGTAAATTAAATCATCAATATATAACTTTTCAGGTCTAGCTTCTTTCAATTAGTAAAAGCATTTAAAATTCACTCATGTTATTATATGAATCAATAATTTATTCTTTTATATTGCTGATAGTACTCCCTCGTATATGTATATAAGTCACGGTTTATCCACTCACATCTTGAAAGACACGCGGGTTGTTTCCAGTTTTGAGGGACTATGCCCTAGGGTTTACAATATATATTTTTAATCAATCAGTGTCTTTTGAATAATATTTTCCATTTCAGCTGTGGTGAAAGTATCTATGATACTATATTCCCAATTCCTTCCTCCTATTCATTGCTCTATTTTTTCATATATCCTGCTTTTACTTCAGCTGTAATCATATAGTATGTGGTACTAATTTTACTTTAGTCAGTCACTTTACTTTTAGAGCAATTAAAAATAAGAAAAAATAAAAATAAATGACTTATTTTAACTTTATTGAATTTCCAGTACTGCTCATGTATTTGTATAGATTCCAATTTCTGTCTGGTATCATACTCTTTCTGCCTGCAGAACTAACTTTAATATTTGTTGTAAATTCCATGAGAGAAACTTCCTAGCTCTCCTAAACATATTATTTATAGTTGAGGCCCTAAGATTTTTATTAAGGGAAAGAAAGGATAAAGAATGGAAGAATGAAAGAAAAAGAACTTATTTCAACCTAATTTCTTGGGGATTTAAAAAGTATGATCTCTTGCACGTGAAATATATTTCCATTATTTATCAGAATAACAAGTTATAGAAATATGTAGTATATTGGATTTCATATAGTTAATCCATGGTATCTTACATATTATAGTTGTATCAGCTACTCCCACGAAGAAATGTTTCATGTTTAAAACATATCATGTAAAATATGTATAGCATAAAGCTATGTGTATATAAAATATACATAATATGCATTGTGAAGATACACACAAAACTATTTATTAGTACTACTTTAAGCAAGTAAATGAGATTAAGAGTTGAAAGGGAAGTTTTACTTGTGTATTTCTTATATTCTATGAATTTTGTTTTACTGTTAACATACATTTATTATATAAGTTTTAAAGGTAGAAAAATTATATTTTCAAAAGTTAACAATCTTAAAAACTCATAAAACTGGTTTTCTCTCCAATGTATAAGAAATGCTGTACTAAAACTATAGAAGTTCTAAAATCTAAGATTGCTTGTAATGGACATTCTCTAGGTCTAGAAGCATTGGAAATTGTGGGCTCTGTTTCTCTTATTTTTTATTATAGTTTTTAAGTAACATACTCATTCAGATTTGTTGTTAATCATTTCAAATCATCAGGCTTTAAAGTATTATATTTACTGACTCAGACAAAATATTGATGGAACCAAAGGATACATTAGTCAGTTATTACTACTGACTAAACAGTTAAAATAATATGTTTCCTTAAAAATAAAGGAACTGATATTCAGCATACTGTTCTTTTCCTGTTTTGTCTGATTTTGTATTGCAAATTGCTAAAATATGCTCCTGAATCCTTCTTGTCCATCTGGAACTATCTTTGAAAACTGTATCATTGCTGTGCCTCACTCTAATGATTTAGTAGACTTATAAATCATTAGAAACACTGATCTAGCTGATGATGCATTTGAGTAATTTATCAGCAGAAAAAGGTGCTTACGTGATATATTACTCCAAAGATGGCGCTGTGTAGAGTGGATTCCAAGAACACTCCTAGTCACTGCATTGAGTGCTCACTTTGGAGAGGGCTTCGTTTAAAAAAACGTCCACTCTCTTTGGGCTAAAAAGCCAAAAAGCAGACACTCACAAGAAATATATCATGTTTTCAAGGGAAAATTATTCTTTTCATCAAGAAATTCATTAGCATGATATTTTGGAATTTTATATCTGTAAATGTAGAATATTAATATCCTACATTTCTCAGTGATAATATGTAAGACCGTGCAATACAGAGATAATTTTCATCACCAATATTCATCATCATTTTGCATATTCTAAAATAGCAACACTAGAATGATGTGACTCTGGAGACACATCTACAATCACTATAACCTAGAGCCGTGTGACTCCTGCGCAAACTGTAGATTTTTTAAATGGTATAATTTCAAAATAAGTTCTCAGGGATCTGTGGATTAAATTTGAGTCCTATATAATTTGAAATTCATAGTTTATCAATCCTCTAATATTTAATTATAATCAAGTATTACACTATACTGTTGATTTTTTATTTGTGAGAAATAGTATATGATTTTTCTCATACTAATTAATGGGTAATAGACCTGGATTCTAAAATTGAATAGACAGTTTTGTTTTTTGTTTTAAATAAAAAGAAGCAATCTGACAAGTGAAATAAGCACCCTAATATACTTTTAATATTAACATAAAGTGATACAACCATAACCTTATCTGAAAGCCTTACTCTACAATGTAAAAATAAATTTATATTTTGCAGATTTTTCCTCTCTGATGATTCTGATATACATTTAAGTTATTTAATCATTGTTCTAAAGCATTCCAGTGCCTTGGATTTCAGAAAAAAAACTGGCCCTCTGATCCCAAAGAAAGAAAATTTTTATTTTTATCCCCAACATACCCCACTCCCACCCTGCCCAATCCAAGACCCATCCAATTTCTGCCCTAAGCTGGTGGGCAGAAAGCATATCCATTTTTTTCAGGCTAAATCTTGCCTTCTACTCAAAAAGAAATGTCTTACCTATTGATCTGTTGTCGACAATTAGCAGCAGCCAGAGAGTACAATTTTCAAGAGTATGAGTATGCAATGTGAAATCATATCCTGTGTTCACACACAATCATGGTCCCATGCCCTTGGCTGTAATTTCTTCTGTGTAAGGGGAGAAGATCAGCCTGACCTATCCCACCTGTGAAAGTCCCCATCACAATCTTCTGTCAGCACATATCTCATCCCTTAAGAATAAGTAAAAATTTTCAGGTATAGGACGGCTCAAATCCAGATTGTGAACAATAACACTGCAAATTTGTTTTATTAAGATAATTCTGAAGAATCTTAATTATGTGATAAATGTTCACCTATTTTCATTACTAAGCAGAACTTTTAAAATATTCATTTACAAATTCTCCATTTGGTTTACTTTCAAACCACTCAAATCCTTTCCAAGGACAATGGAGGGTATTTACTTACATCGGCTTGATTAAATGACCTGATAAAGTGATTCTCCACATATGAAAAAGCTGTTAGCCTGAAAAGGTAAATTCCAATCATGGTAGAAAATGCTTATGACTTTGAAGTTGGCAGTTTTTCCTACCAGGCTCCACAGGATGTCTCATTATACAAGCTTCAGGAAAGAAATTTAGTCATTTTTTTTTTTAAACCTAAGAAAGCTTTTTAAACACAAGCACAATAATTTGTCTTTTAAGAATACTAAAAAAAAAATCCAAAATACAGGAAAAGCTACCCTCAAATATATCCTAATATATTACTGACAGTAGTGAAATAATAGAAATAATCTGTGTTCAACATTAGGGGACTAGAAGTATAACCCACAAAACATCCTTCCAGCTAATGTTTCCTCAGCAGAATGTTTCCTGGTTTTCAGTATCAAAATTTCATATACTAATATACTTTTCTTTCACTGTAATGTTTTTCAGTTATTATTTATAGAGGAAGTTCTAAAATTTGTATCTCCAAAGCACAATATTTTTAACAAAATGGTGTTTGGGACAAATCTTGCTACATTTCAAATTCATCAGTATCATGTTTACATATTTTGAAAAGCATGCTGAGTGCAAAAAAAGGGCAGATACCTCTTGGATGCTGTGGGCCACAGAGAGGCATTGCAGGGCTGCATCCACTCTGCCACCATAATGAATTTTTCTTTCATCAATTGCCTGATATTGCTTTAGCACTGGACAAAGAGGCTTATGACTGTAATTCATATGTTGATGTTTTCTTCAGATGTCTTTATTTTTAAGGAAAAAAGTGTTACAGCTATTGCTAAGCCCCTATTTCTCCCTCATACTTTGCCCCTCATTTCTTTTCCAGATGTAATGACTATCATAAAGTTGGTGTATATCATTCTTATGTGTATATAATTATATTTTACACATGCATGATCATGTAGTATTTTGTGTATCTTAAAAGTTTAAAAATATTATATTATATGTATCTTTTATAATTGGTTGTTTTCACTCAATATTAAGTTTTTGCAGTATCTCCATGTCATTAATATATGAGCCTCTTTTATTCATTTTAATTAGTCTATTATATTCTATGGGGAGAATAAACCATTCCACTATATATGAATGATTCATTTCTTTTTTCAGGTTTTCAACATTTTAAAACATTGAGTATTACGATCAACATCTTTGTATATCTCCCTTCTTCTGTGATACATACTCGTATATGGAGTTGCGGGATTTTAGAAAATAACACAACATTAACTTGGCCAGTTATTGACAAATGGTTTTCCAAAAGTGGTTGTACTGATAAATTCTTCCACCAGCAACGTACGAGATCCTATTTCCCTACAGCCTGGACAGCCTGTGGTATCATCAGTGGTTTAAACTTATTTTAATCTAATGTGTGTGAAATGTACCAGGAACGAAGCAGCCTAGCAAGACAGAAACTTTTAGACAATGGTCACTCTGTTTCAGATTAGGGGATCTAAACTCTGTCTGTGCTAGGCTATAGTGAGTCACCCCTATCCTCTTGGTGTGGTGTAAGAGAAGGCCAAGTAGGGAGCCAGGACTTTCATTCCGTCTTATTCCTTCTGGGTGATAATGAGCCCCTCACCCTGTGGAGCCAGTGGAGACCACATAGGCTGACTAGAATAACACCTCCACCCAGCAGTAACAGGGCACTATTCTCCTTCACCACTAGGGTGGTGTCAGAGGAGACTTAGTGGAGGGTCAGGAGTATCACCACTGCCCAGATGTAATGAGGCCACCCCTGTATGGTGTTGGTAGAGGCCAACTGGGGAGAAGTAATGAAGCACTCCAACTACTTCCAGCCGCGGAGGTATCATAGGAGGTTAGTGGGGAGTAAGAACTCGACCTCTGTCCAGCAGTAATAAGGAGCCCTCTCCCTTGGATGTGAATGGAGTCTAAGTGGGAAACAGGACTTTGATCCCCAACTACAGTAATAAGACAGCATCCCTCCCCCTTCCTGCCAGAGAGGTGTCAGAGGAAGGCAACTAACACAGAATATTTAATAAGATCCAGAGTGTCATAACATAATATTCTAAAAAATCTCTTTTGGTAGAAAATCACTTGTTATATAAAGAAACAGGAAGAACTCAAACAGAATGGAATGCTTGAATCAAATGAAAAAAATAAAAGTCTCAACAAAGATATAAAAGATAAAGAAGAGCCAAAGAAATTTAGAACTGAAAAATACAGTAACAAAAATTTAAAAACTCAGTGGATAGACTCAATATGAGAAGAAGAGGACAGATGAAAGAAACAGTGAACTGGAAGACAGAATGATAAAAATTATTTAATGTGAGCTACAGAGAGAAAATGGACTTAAAAAATGAAAAAAATGAACAGAGCCTCAGGCACCTAAGGGACTATAACAAAAGACCAGTCCATGCAACAACCTGGATGAAACGCCAGAGAATTATGTTGAATAAAAACAAAGATGAAAAACAAAGAACAACAACCCAATCTTGAAAGGGTACATACTGTATGACTCCAGTTACATAACATTATTGAAATTTTAAAAAAATTATAGAAATGAAGAACAGATTAGTGGTTGCCAGGGGTTAAGGATGGAGTTAAGATGGGAGAGAAGTAGATGTGGCTATAAAAGGGCAACATTAAGCGATCCTTCTGGTGCTAGATGTTCTATGTTTTGACTCTATCAATACCAGTATCCTTGTTGGTGTAATGTACTACAGTTTGCACTTTCTTTGTGGGAGATCGTGCAAATATCCTTGTTGGTATAATGTACTATAGTCTGCAGTTTCTTTGGGGGAGACTTTGCCAATATCCTTGATGGTATAATGTACCATAGTTTGCAATTTCTTTGGAGGAGACTGTACTCTTTCTGTAAGGAGTACACAGAATCTCTTGCTCTGTGTTATTTCTTACAATTACATGAAAAGCTTCAATTATGTCAAAATAAAATATTTTATAAAAAGTACATCTATCTACCTATCATATATTCTTTATATAATACATTATTGTCTTGAGATGTGATTTCTTGGTGAGATTCTATGTATAATTTTAGACATTTTGAAATATGTTGATAAATCATTTTATAAATGTGGTCAACACATTCTAACCAGCATTGATAATTATTTTCCCCACATTTTTTTCTCATTAAACTTTGTTTTAATAAGTCTTACGGTACTGTGACAGATTTTTCGTCAAGTTGATTTAAAAGTGTGGATCTTAGGGCTTCCCTAGTGGCGCAGTGGTTGAGAGTCCGCCTGCCGATGCAGGGGACAAGGGTTCGTGCCCCGGTCAGGGAAGATCCCACATGCCGCGGAGCAGCTGGGCCCGTGAGCCATGGCTGCTGAGCCTGCACATCCGGAGCCTGTGCTCCACAACGGGAGAGGCCACAACAGTGAGAGGCCCATGTACCACAAAAAAAAAAAAAAAAAAAAAAAGTGGATTTTAAAAACTAATAATTTAAAACTCACACATACGCACACGGAGAAAGACAAAACAAATGGCCCACAAAACACCGCTTTCCTTCTGATGCTTTTACTCTGCATTTTTATCCCTAGGAAACTTAAATGGCCAAATGAAGCTAATGTGGAACCAATCTTCCACTAGTTGATTAAAACTGGTGGGGAGAGGGAGGCGGGTGTTGTTCATTTCACTTTCACGAGCTTTCTGGGCCAACCTGGTGACCTTGCCAGTTCCAGCGGCCTTCCTGTCCACTACCTTGATGATATCCACAGCAACCATGTGTCTCATACCACAAACAGTAAAATGAACCAGAGAATCCAGGAACCATATGAATGATGGAAGTATCATCAGATTTCAATAGTTTTGGGCCCTTTTCCAGAGTAATCTCCTTTAGCTCAGCAACTTGCCAGCAATGTGGGCATTATGACAATCCGGCACAGTTGTATAGCCACCACTAATTTAGCCTGGATGGTTCAGGATACTCATCAGAGTAGTAAAGACAGCTGCTTCCCTTGGTGAGTCCTTTTCACTGTCACCAGCCATGCTGCTGTGGAGAACATCGTTCACAGACATGCTCTTAACAGTTGTCTTAGTCTGTTCAGGCTGCTATAACAGAATACTGTAGACTGAACAGAAGTTTCTCTCTCCATATTTTAGAGGCTGGGAAGTCCAAAATTAAAGAACTAGCAGTTTCATGTCTGGTTAATGTCTGCTTCCTGTTTCATAGATGGCCATCTTCTCTCTGTGTCCTCACATGGCGCAAGGGGTAAGGGAGCTCTCTGATGTCACTTTTGTAGGGCACTATTCCCATCCATGAGGGCTCCACCCTAATCACCTCCCAAAGATCCCACCTCCAAATACCATCACATTGCAGATTAGGTTTCAGCATATGAATTTTGTGGAGACACATCCAGTTTACGGCAACAGTAGAGCCCACATTGTAGCCAAAGAGAGCTATGTTCAACCAGTGCTGGATGGTGCATTTCCACAGACTTTACTGCAGTCATACATTAGATGAAAATGGATTTTCATTGTTAATTAGATTTGAATTTTAAAATTATTAATGAGCTATATTTATTATATTTATATTTTATTTATGTACCTGTATCACATACTTTATTTAGATTTTCATATATTTGTTTATCTTTTAAGTAAATTAAATATGTAAGCCCTATTCAACCTGTGTTTGGAGTTTTATTGTTATAGTTATCAACTCATATGAGCTATAATTTTTTAAGGATTTTTATTTCTTAACAATAACTTTGTAAATATTTCTCCCCTGTTTTTGGTCATCTTGTGATTCTGTTCATTTTTTTTTTCTTAAGTAAGTGTTTTTGATGCACAGAGATTTAAAATACCTGGGTTCAAAACAGTTTATTATTTCCTTTGTGATTTCTTCCATCAACCTGACAAATAGAAAGTCTTCACCTATGCTACGATATGACAAATATTTAATTATGTTTTATTTGAAGGCTTTACAGGTTTTTTAAAAATCTGACATTTTAATCCATCTAGAATTCCTTTAGATAAAAGGTGGAGATATCAAATGATACTTTTTTATGAGAGCTAGGCAAAAAGTTATTTGCTTCCTAAACAGTTTGTAAGGTCATATATACTTTTCTAAATTATGAAAACAGTGAGATCTATTTCAGCATTTGTTTCCTCTATTGTAGGTATGTAATACTGTAGTATCATATTTTCAAAATTCCCCTATATATGTAAGTTTAGATACCTGGTAATATTTGTCCTCCTGTCTTCTCTCTAAAAAAAAGCTTTATTTTTCACATTTTCTTTACCATTCTTGTTTGCTCATTAAGTGTTTTAAGAAGTCTAGATTAACATCATAATATGAATTTAAATTTAAATTTTATATGTATAAAAAGTTTATATAGCATACATAAGCTTGAAAATTAATTGTCTACTTAAGAAAAATAGTTTCTTAAAACCTCATGAACCCTGATCACTCAGGGCAAGAGAAGATAAATTCCTGATAAATTTCTGAAGCACTTCTACATGTTTGGAATGTTCATTTTACTTAGGTAATTCTGACAATTTATATTGTATGCAGAAAAATGACCCTTTTACTGATTTTTAAGTTTATCTTGGTAAATTTTATATGGTGCTTTTAAAAATTATTCATGCACACTTTTTCTCTATTTTATTTCAAAATTCTAAAATATATTTTCTCCCTTTTAAATTAATTATATTTATGAAGGCTTTGGCTGAGTTCTTGAATTTTTCAAAAGAGTTAGTTTATGCTTCCATTTATAAAGTTTAATTACTATGACTTACTGCATTTGCTTCTTAATTTTTATATTTAATACTTTAGTCATAGTTTATAAATGAATAGGTTATATATAATGTATATGCAATATAAATATGTAAAATATATAATTATTTCTAATTTACTAAATTGTGTCCTTAGTCTATTAAGGTAAATATTTCACTTATAAATTAAATATTATTTACATGTTATATATAGAAATTAAACACTTTTTCTCAACTTTAATACTCAATATCTAATTTATTAAGTTGAATAGAGACCAAGGACTGACCTTTGAGTGAAATTTGGATAAATGTTATAACTTTTGATGCTCTGAGTTTAGTACATATCCAAGGGTTTTAATGTATTTTTGGAGTGCATGACTTTCTCTTTGACATGGTAGTTACTTGAGAATTTCTTTTAACACTCAGCCAGCATGATTGTTTGTTTACTTCTCTTTTTAATTTCTAATACTAATACTTTGTGGTCTGGGAATGACTACTTTTTAAACAATTGGTGGTGGTTTTCCCAGTGGCAAAGTATATTACCATATTTTTTAAAATATCCCAAGACTACTTCAAATGTTGAATGCTCTCTATATATGTGTATGTATGACATACATAGATAGGTATGCAAAAATACAATTTTAATATATGGAGGAATAACATGTTAAGTTATATTTTTGTGCTTTATTCATTGTTAGTTGCTAAAGTGATAAGCTTATAGAAAATAAATCATGGAAACTATAAATTAAAGACTACAAACTTCTTGAGAACTTGTTCAGTGTGAAAGGGACCTTTTATAATATTCCTATTTATTATTGTAAGAAGCTGGAGTCACATTTAAGAATAATTAGTATTGAGAATTGTTTTCTGCTAGAAGTTGACATTAGTAATGATACAAATATAGAATACAAGGGAACTAAACTGTTCCTTTTAGTTAAAAACATTATATGTCTTTTAAATTAATTTTTTAAAAAATAAGTTTATTTGTGCAGTTCCAATGCACATGAATAAATACAATTTCTCCCACTGAAATGTGGGATTTCCTTTTGTTTGGCAGAGGTGTCCTATCACTCAATGTTTTTTTCCCCAAATGCAATAGTTTGACTATTTCCCAGAAGGACATTTCCTTAATTTCCTTTTGGATTATCTAGCTCTCTGGGTTTAAATTTAAAGTTTAAAAGAACCATTTGATTTTAATAACTTTTACATGTAGTGCTCCATTGAATTTGGACTTTAGCACATAGAACTACTTTTCCATAAGGTGTTTTCTAGTAAATCCCTGTGTGTAAAAGCAAGATAAACACACATCACTGAGTTTGTTATTGCAATTAAATTATTGGAATTTTACATTTGAATATGTTTTGAGTGTTGAAAAGCATGAAGAGCCTGTTTTCTTATGTTGGTCATGGACACTTTTCTGACACTTAATAACTTGAAATAAGCTTGCCAATATTCTTAAATGTCTGAGAATATGAAAATGCTACATATTTAATATAGGGAAAACAAATTCAGTAAACTGCATTTGCTTGAGAGCAGCCAAGATAAACTCGTCCACAGAATCCATTTTGTGAAGTCTAAATTCTCATTTAGTATACTATAATTTTTATTTTCCCATTAAGATATTTACTTTCTCACACATTTCTTTGTGTAATGTTTCAATTATTTTGCGCAAACCAAAGGACTAAATTTGCTCTCACTAGACTCTTCTTGCTAACGACCATTCATATACATTACTAAACATGAGCTATATGCACTGATATAAGTACTCTTGATGAATGTAGATTTTAGCATAAAGTGGGTATTTCATTTCTTCCTATATGTAGTCATTCATTTATTCAGTAAGTTAGCCCCTTATCCAAAAATTCACTTATACAGTTATTCAAAACTAGTATTCATTTGAGCAAACACTATCATGTTGACCTTGAAGAAAATGTTATGCCCAATTTCCCCCTTAGAGTGACCATGAGTAGACAGTAGAAACTTCCAAATTGATGCACTTAGCATTATTGACTGCATCTTTCTTAAAACATACATAGGGCCTTCCCTACAACCAATACTTTGCATGAAGCCAGACACTTCACTGACTCATTCTTACTGAAGTTTTCTGAGAATGTGGTGAGAGAGAAAGAGAGAGGAAGAGAAGTTATGTAGTAGGTACTTTTTATTGGTCACGTCATAGTTATGAGTAGGTATGTGACCAGTAAATCATCAAATGACCTTAGAATTCTATCCTCTGAGTGATATATTAAACTGAATAAAATACTAAGAACAAATTACATGTTACTGTTTTTTATTGGGGGGGTGAAGGATATTAACAAAACATACTCTTTAAAATTATTTAAGGATAATAATTTTACAAGAAGAAATGAGAAGAGAGGTATTTATTTTTATAGTTATGATTTCTGTTAGGCAGGTAAATAAATAACCCCTCAGAAAGATTGTATGTGGTAGGTGTTATATGTATTAAGAAAAATTAAGCTACACACCATAGCACATACAGCTAGTGTGGGATAGTATTGGTCTCAAAATATGTGCCATTTTTGCTGATAGAGAATTAGTTCTATTCTTCTTACTTTTTTTTTTTTACTTAATTCCAGAGATACTTTAAATCTCTAATGCAAAAATTTAAGTGCTAACAAAAACTATATTTCTTAAAGAGACAAAACTACCTCCTGTCTATTTTGAGAAGTAAATTAATTCTCCTTTATGATTGGTATATCTGTTGTTATTCTTACATTTAATGTAGAATTGGGTTGAGAATGATTTGGCATTGCACTAAAAGGTGGCACAACTTTTAATATACTTCATGAGAGTTAAGGTATTTCTGTTGTTGTTGTTGTATTATTATCCTAAATAGATCCCATTGCTTTTCTCCTCTGGCCTTTAAATTAAACAAATATTCACACAGTATCTTCTCTATGAGAGAGCCTGCACAAGGCACTCTGCTTTGCCTTTGAGGAATGTAAAAGTCAGTGCAATTGTTGATATCAGGGCCTTAATGAAGGTACAAAAAAAAACTATGGACAAAGGAGAAGACTAATTCTAACTTGTTTGATAGTATGGTTTCTTTTTTTCAGGAAAGTGGCTTTAAATCAAATTTTGAAAAGATACACATTGGAAAGGCGAACATCAATTAATTAATATGTATATAGTTATTACTATAATTTAGTTCCTGTTGATGATACCGACCTACATAACTGAAAAAAAACAAAAGCATCAGATTTACAATTCCTGGGTACCTTAATTGGGAATTATTTGGATGGAAAAAAAATAGAATCCTATTTAATTTAGCTTTAAATAAGAAACTATACGAGGAGTCTCACAAAATTTAGAAATTTAGGAAGTACCACTTGTCCCTGGTAGAGACTGGGATCAGAAACTTGATAAACGAAAATAAATGCTACTGTG
Source organism: Delphinapterus leucas (assembly GCF_059928025.1). Taxonomy (NCBI): domain Eukaryota; kingdom Metazoa; phylum Chordata; class Mammalia; order Artiodactyla; family Monodontidae; genus Delphinapterus; species Delphinapterus leucas. The sequence continues at coordinate 63,144,534 of NC_143137.1, read as the reverse complement.
TCTTATTTTCTAGGATTTTAGGACCTACTGCCTTTTTTCCCCCAGAACTGGTTCAAATTTTTATTCTCTTTTTTTCTAAAAACTGTCCTTCTCTGTGGACCTCCAGCTCAATACTGATAAATTGGCATCTACTTTACAAATCCAAATTTCAAGAGGGAAAATATAATGGACACAGCTTAGACTAGGAAACTATCCTTGGCTAACCATGTATTAGTCATGACTGGGAGCAGAGTCAGGTCATCTAGGGCTATCCTTTCCTGGCCATGGTGGTGAAAACTCTCTGTAAAAGGGTCATAAAGGACAGTAGTCATGGAGTCACTAGATTCAGAAAATGTAATCATTTTGTTCTGAACTGTCTAAATTGCATAGTCTGATTTATACCATGATTTAGTTTGCATGGCACCTAAAATAATCTTGCTCATGAAATGTAATTTTTTAAACAATAATAGCACCTACTGAATTTGACAAAAGTTTCTAAGATCATCAAAGCTGGGTCTTTGAGAGAAGAAATAGTTTCATCGGGTGTGCAAATAAAAAATAGTACAACAGAATTACAAAATAGCATAGGGGTAGAAAATATCAGTGAATCTATTGTGGTAATTCAAAGTATAGTGACAACAGCTGGAAGTAAACTGATATCTGGGCTTTTTCTCACATAAGCTTTCAGCTACTGTAGGACTTGGCAAAAATCAATATGGTTATATACCTAGTATCTTTCTCTTCTACTGCAGTACATACTGAAATCATTAGTGATCATGTTGTGTGCTATTTCCACTCATCTAAAACCAAAACAAACAAGGCAAACTTTGATTTTCTAAGTTACAGCTTAAACCCAGGTTCTCACATTGGTCCTGTATCTGGATAATCAGATACCTCCACCCTTCTGCGATTTAAATCTTGTGAGTCAGAATTTAAAATGTGGTCATTGATGTCCTCCTTTGTAATTAAAGACCGCTCAGACATTTGGGTTCCATACATAGAGGCTTAGGATGGATTTCTCATTTACTAGCCCTTTTCTTTTCCAAGTTGAAATGACTCTATTCACTGCTGACTCCATAACTCTGTTCCTTACCCTATATATCAAGGCTTGGGCATCCTTACAAACCATTTATCTAGCAGAGGTAATGAAATTGCTCAATTGTTAGTAAAGAATAAGAAGAGTAGCAGCTGGAACCTTATGGTTAGTCTAAGTAGTTTTATTTAATTTTAAGGCCCTAACCTGCCTTAGTCAAGGATAATTTAGTTGCAAAGTGCTGAAAGCCACTGAGAGAAACTCAGTAAAAAGGGGAAAGGGGGTATTATGTAAATATAGGAGAGTCTTAAAGGAATCCAAATAAAGGAAATGTAGCTAGCCTTTATAGCAATTGGATCTCTCTCCCTCTCCCACTCCCTCTTTCTTTTCTTAGCAATAAAATATTTTAAATTAAGGTATATACACTGTTTTTAAAGACTTAATGCTATTGCACACATAATAGACTATAGTAAAGTGTAAACACAACTTTTATATGCACTGAGAAACCAAAAATTTTGTGTGACTTGCTTTATTGCAATGTTTGCTCTTCTATGGTGGTCTGGAACTGAACCCTCAATATCTCCAAGGGATGCCGATGCCTGTGTACTGGGAAAGTTACTTAACTCTATAGGCTCTGAAATAGGAATATTAATACCTACCCTATAGTGTGGTTTTGAAGATGAAGTCAGAAAACTATGAACGGAAAGTATATGCATGATAAACGATAGTGATTATTAATGCAATGGAGCAAGTTGCACACAATATATGGCCATGGCTTCAACTTATTTTGTTTTTGTTAGTTCTTTTTCAACATGATATTATTAAAGCAATAAGCTAATATTTCAGCTTCTTGGTCCTACTCCTAGATTCTCTTTCCTCCTGTCATTCTTGTTTTTTATTTTGAATTTTTGTTTGATTCTTGTTGTCTTGATTTCGTCCTATTAATGCTAATACGCACACTGCAGTGAGTTCTTGCATTTTTGTTTGTAATTTCTCAAAACTATCCCATTTTGGAATAACAAATTATAAGATCACTCTAGTTATTAGAAGAATTGCCACAATTAGCTGTTTCTCAGTCTGAGCCATCATCCTTGACTGTACTTTCTTAGGATATGAGTAATTTCTTAAAAATAAGAGTTATCAAGGAATTGCAAGAAGCTTGTGCCTTGAATTAAGCTTTTATTTTTTTTAGGACACTGTAAAGAAATAAAACCTCAGATTGTGAGATTCCAATACAGCGCTACCATTAAACAAACCGTGGTCTCCCTTGAGTCCTACAGGTTCAGCTGAGAGAAATAACCCTGGTTTAATTGGAAGGTCTGAAGAATCCTGCTTTATACATTCTAGTTCAGAAGTTGATGCCCCTTGGACTTTCCTTATTTACCTGAATTCCCCAGAAGTCATAACATCAGAAAAGGGATGACAGCAAAGACTTAGGTTACCATAATAGTTTTCAAAAATGATTAGGAAGAGGCTAGGGTTGAAAAGAAGATTATAACATATGTAAAACTAACAAATTTTATCTTTTATGAATGCAGAAATTCTTGATAGTTCAGGCACCTGTGCAATCAAGATGCTGTGAAATTCCTTTTAACTGTCCTAATTTGGGTTTGATGCAGCTCATTTGTTTAAAATGTTAGTAACTTATGCACTAATTGCTTGTTTAAACCCACACTGACTGGCAAGTTTTCTGTTACAACTGAAAAAATATAGATCACCCTGAATATTTATGCATAATTTGCCTCTGAGCGACACTTATGATTAACACAGACTTAATTTGTTAGTGAAATAAAATTTTTAAAATGTCTTCATGTGTTCTACCGAAATGATTAGCAGAGGCCATTAATCAAAGAAGTTCTTTTTGTTCTTAATTTTATGTCAGATGAATGAATAGACACACAAAAAGAGTATCTAGTCTTGGGCTTTCATTAAAAAGGCTTAATTTTTTAATGAGCCAGATAATTTCAGAGCCTAAGCTACTGTGATGAAGTTAGACATTTTTAAAAACTTCCTTAACACTTTAATTTCAAGAGGTTACATATGTTTCTGTCTTGCCAAATTCATTCTTTCATTTTAAAAACTATTTTGTGGGACTTTGTATATTTTTAAGGAATATAAATTTTTAACTCTACTTCATCATCCCTTGCAAATTATGGGGAAGGACATTAATTTCATGTTAAACAAACTGAAGCTTAAGTCATTTATCCTCAACAAACTAATGAAAGACAGGTTACAATCTGAAAAAATATCCAAACCTCATTTATGCAGCCCAAATTCTTAGCTCTCTGGATCAGGCCTTTGTTTACTATGAATTAGATTGTCTATTATGATCCTGAAATCAAAATTATAAGTGATTTATAAGGCTTAACTTATGAATTTCACTCTATTTCCCAAATAACTATAGATTTTCTAGATTTTCTCCAATTATGTTTTAGTTTTCTAGCATTGTCTCCAGTACTTCTTTCTCTTTGTTAGAACCTAGTGGTAGAGGCTAGAGGAATCCTCGACTCTGGAGATACCAATCTTACGTCCACAGGTGACATTTTCAGATCTCTGAAATTCTGAGAGCCTTTCTCCTTTTGCCATGATTTTAAAAATGAGATACTATCTTTTGGAAGCAAATGTTTCTTTGATTTATAAGACTTGGCTTGTGATCAAGTCAAGTAAGGGGGTTCAGAAATTTTGTTTTTAGAAATGTGAATCCATTAATAAGTAAAGCAGGAAGGAGTAATCTTGCTCTTATAAACACTTAGAAGAGTGCAGATTCATATTTAATTACCAAGGAATGACATATCTTTTGTCTAGTGTTGTAGGAAAATGCAAAGAATGGAATGGAAATAGAACTAATACAGATGGGTCTTGAAAATATATTAGTTTTGGAAGTATTGTTCAGGAGAGAAAGTGATCTTATTTTAAGTCACTTGCCTCAGTTTTATGCACAGAAGTGGACGTGAATACACACAGAAATGACAGAAAGATGATTCATCAGGGCATAAAGAAAGATGAATAAATATCACCTACCTTATGGCAATCAAACCATTTGTCTAGGAACTTTTCGTTTCTTTCATGTTGTGTATTTTCTTATAGATTCTCCCATATCTTAGCCCTGAAGCCAGTAATCGTTTTCATGTGTAAATTGTTAACTATCATTGTTATTTTTATTTAACACAGTTCAGTATTGACTTGTCAGTTTATTTACAGAGATTAATCTACTTTCTGAAAGCTAGTAATTGAGTTTTGAATCTATCAGTTTGAGAAAACAGACTATGAATTAGTGGTGAACACTAACAAGATAATATAGAACATTAGCTCCTGTCTGAAAAATATTGCCTGACATTTTTTAAGAAAACATGAGTTGAAGAGAGGTCTTCTCTAGGACTATCTTGTAGCCAGTTTCATCAGGCCTGATAATAGGGCTACATGTTTCCTTAATTAAAAAAACAACAAACAAAAAACTAGACATTGCTTGAAACATCATCACCAGCATTTAAAACCCTCGCCTTAATCAAGGAACTATGCTGAATATCAATAATACAAAGAGTTACATAATGCATGCCTGGCTTTCTAGCAGACAACAATTTAATTGAGGGGAGGTACAAGTGGTTGATGTATGGATGATGCAATATGGCGTATGCTCATTGCTGAACAAAGAGAGGCTCTTGTTTATAGAGAGAGGAGTGGTCCTCAGAGACCTTGGGACAGTCATGGAAGATTTCAGAGAGAAGACAAACTTTCTTTACTTCAAAAAGAGAGGTGGGAGACAAAGAAGAGAGGAGGGGCTATGATGGAGGTAGGAAAGTGGCTGAGAGCAAGGAACTCTACCGAATTATTTTTTTCTTTTAAGTTTGAAGTGATTGGATCAGTTTAGCTGAAGTTTTATTATTTTTTTTCTTTTACATTTTATAATGAAAGTAAAGATGAAATAAATAATGTATTATACGTTATTTAACAGTACAAACATTTTGTTCTTACAAAAATGTATGTGATTGAGTAGTTTTAATTTGGTTTGAGATTTTGTGATGCAGATTTGAAGTTTAGATACTAAGTTTAGTTCATTGCATTGCTTTAACAGCTGTCATCACAAATATTTTCTTGCTAAGAAATGCACATGCAATGAAAGAACTTCAATATCAATTGAGCCTACTAAATCATGATACACACTTTCTAATGCCATCATCAACCATTCAGAGGTTATTGATAAAATGTGTGTGATGTATTTCCATCTACCCTGATGTTCAATTGCAAACTATTTCAAAAGTTGTTTCTTAATTGTCTCTTTAAAATGTAAGGGAAAATTTCTTCTTCATTGGAAAACTGTGCATTGTCCATTGCATACTCTTTCAAGTTATTTGATTCTGATTTATGGGAGTTATTTTGCAGTTTCTTAAGTTGTAGATAACTGGTAGCAATGCAAAATAGTTCTTGTCTCTAGACATGCAATGTATTCTGTCTTGTGTTGGGACAGCCTTCCCATTTCCCCTCTTGCCATGGACAAAACAGTTTTGTCTCTATTTGCCCATTCATTTCGGTGTTCCTGATCTATTAATGTGTTTGCTTTTTGTATTCTTCTTTGAACTGGTTGTAACATCTCACCAGTTGCCTCATTAATGTGTTAAAATATTAAACAGGGGGCTTCCCTGGTGGCGCAGTGGTTGAGAGTCTGCCTGCTGATGCAGGGGACACGGGTTCGTGCCCCGGTCCAGGAAGATCCCACATGCCGCGGAGTGGCTGGGCCCATGAGCCATGGCCACTGAGCCTGCACATCCAGAGCCTGTGCTCCGCAACGGGAGAGGCCACAACAGTGAGAGGCCCCCGTACCGCAAAAAAAAAAAAAAAAAAAAAAAAAAAAATTAAACAGGGATTTACTTTATATGTGTGTAAGAATCATATCTTGACCTTTTCTTGAAAATTAGCCTTTAAAAAACAAATGGATCCAAAACCTCAGCACTTAATTTGGAAGATTGGAAAAGAAGTTAGAAAATCTGCTTTTCAAGTTTATCTATGCAGACACAATTGTTTTCAAAAATAAGACTTCCTTTGTCCAACAGAATCATATATCAATGGAAATAGTTCCAGTATTTTAAAAATGCTATTTCCATAGCATGAATTTATTCTGTTGAAAACAATTGCATTTTCTCCCATCATTGAAATGTCAATTTCAACTGACATTTTTAAAGAAAACATGAGTTGAAGAGAGGTCTTCTGTAGGACTATCCTGTAACCAGTTTCATCGGGCCTGATAACAGGCCCGATGAAACAGGCCTAAAACTGTGTTTTATGTTTGTTTTTGTTGTTTAAATATATACTAGGGAGCATTCTACTGATAGTTTTTCAATGGCAAAGACAATAGTAGTTAGAAACACCATTCTAGAGCCAAACTGGTTAGTTCATACCCTAGCTTAGATACTTAACCACTGTGTGACCTTGGTTCAGTTTTTTTACATCAATGTACCCATTTCTTTGCTGGTAAAATGGCAAGAAAAAACTTCATATTTTATAATATTGTTGTGAGGCTTAAAGGAGAATATATTTAAAGTATCTGAAACTATGCTTAACACATATGTATTATTTAGGTGTTTGAATTATTATGTAATTCAAATCTTTGTAATACAAAGATTTGCAATACAAAGATAATACAAAATACAAATGCAAATCTTTGTAAAATGTATTTACAAAGGTACCTTAAGAAGTTATAGTGACATTGCATGTGAAATGTATAGCATGATTTCACATATATATTAAGTAGTTAATAATATATCATTGTTACCGTCATCAAGTTCATGAGATGATGTGTTGGCAGTAATGGTGAAAAGAAGAGGAAATACTAAAGATATTATTGAGAAAACATTTACATTTGGTGATCTTGAGAGAGGAAATGAGAAGAAATATAACTAAAATAAATAAGCTTGGGACTTCCCTGGTGGTCCAGTGGTTAAGACTACGTGCTTCCACTGCAAGGGGCATGGGTTTGATCCATGGTTGGGGAACTAAAATCCCACATGCTGTGTGGCCAGAAAAGAAAAAAAGCTTATATTTAGTACTTTAAAATGTCGCCCCTGTGTCTCCCTTCTTTTTCAGTTGGTCTCATTTGGGAAGGTCTTATTTCTTCTTTCACCATACAATTTTTGTACAGGGACATACTTTTATAATTTCAATTTTTAGTTATTTCTTGTTCATTTTTGTTTTCTTGTTGAAAAACACAGGGCCTTCTGCATTATAAATGCTGAAAAAATTGTTTGATGTTGAATAATGTTGATGTAGTGGAAGTCGTAGCTAGGGATTAATATCAGGGAAAGTGTAATCAATTCATTTGTTTTTTAAAGTTTTAATCTTATACTTATATTAATATCAGAGTTAGATTTACAGAAAAACTGCAAAGACAGTAAAGAGAGTTCTCACACACACACTACACCTAGTTTCCCTTATTATTAATATCTTACATTAGTGTGATTCATTTGTTATAATTAATGAACTAATATTCATACATTATTGTTAACTAAAGTGCCTACATTATTCAGATTGTTAGTCTTTCTTAAAATTCTTTATCTGTTCTAGGATCCCATCCTGGAATTTATATTAAGTGGTCATGTATTAGGCTCTTCTTGGCTGTGACAATTTCTGTTTTTATGCTTTTTTTCATTTTTTTATGTTTTATGGCTATGACTTTTTATTTATGTTTGACTTTGACACAGAGAGAGATACTGGTCAGGTATTTTGTATAATATTCCCATATTGAGATTTATCTGATTTTTTTTTTCATGATTAGACTGGAGTAATGGGTTTTTAGGAGAAATATCACCGAAGTTAAGTGCCATTCTCATCACACCATGTGAAGGGTATATACTATCAACTTGACTTAATGTCAACCTTGATCACCTGGCTGTTTAGGTTTCTCATTGTAAAGTTCTTTTTCCCTTTTTACATATTGTATTCTTTGGAATGAAGACACTATATGCAACCCACTCTAAGGAGTGGGGAGTTATACTCAACTTCCTTGAGGGTGGAGTACCTATAAAAATTATATGGAATTCTTCTGCATGAGAAATTTCTCTCTTTGCCCCATTTATCTACTTGTTCAATCATTTATTTATATCAGTATGAACCTATGGATATTTATTTCATGCTTTGGGTTATAATCCAATACTTCTTTATTTTGTTGCTCAAATTGATCCTGCTTTAGCCATTGGGAACTTTTTTAGTTGGCTTTTATGTCCCTTGACATCCCCAAATACTAAAGATGTTTTAATTTTTTTTTTTTGAACACTTTCTAATACTACAAGATGCTTCAAGTCCTAGAACAGCCATTACTCCAAGGAGCTCTGGTTCCTTTTATAGGAGAATGGTTTTAAAAATTGAACTCTGGGTGCTAGGTGTATTTGTTACTACTGAATCCTGTATTTTTAACTTTGTTTTTAATTCAGATATTGTTCTTTCCATTAAAATAAATTTATATTCACTAAGTTTTTGTAGTACCTATTTTCTGCTATTTCCCAGCTTTTCATTTATAGTGAGCATTTTCCTTTATGTCGTCAAACTTAATAACTTCCATAAAATCCTAGTCCACCAAGTCCAAAATATGAGTCATCTTGCGGTTGGTCTCCATTAATGGTCTTTCTTTTGTGAAAAGGTCATATTTTTTCTGGTTCTTCATATGTTGAGTAATTTTGGATTGAATTCTGGGCATTGCAAATGTTATATTGTGGAGATTTTAGACTATTTTATATTCTTCTAAAAAACATTGAATCTTTTATCTTAGCAATTACTTTGGTCAGATTCAGACTACCAATTCCATTTCTTGGGCAGCAACCCAAATCTCGAGTAAGTTATTTTTTCCTTAGCTGGAGTGTGTCTCACATGTGCATGATTCAGGGGTCAGCAAAAGAGATGAGCAATACTAATCATTTGGGGCTACTCTTCCCTCACTTTCCATTGGCTCTGGTTGCCCTGAAATCTGTCCTCTGGTTCTTTAAGCTGGAAAGACTGTGAGCTTTCTATCAGAATTTTAGCTGCTCTATATAGTGTCATCTTTGGAATGCTTAAGGCTAAAAGCCATAAAAATGGATAATACACCCATATTGTTCTCTTTCTCTGAATATTAACTCCTCTCAAGAATTGACTTGCCTTACGTTTTACTCTCCAGTGCTGTCATTTCATTGTTTTTTTCATAATTTTTCTACTTAATAGTTATCTGCAGGAGAGATGGGTCTGGTAGTAGCTTGCTTAGCCATATTGGAAGTGGATCCCCTTGATCACTTTAAATTCTTGTTTTGATTTTTTTAATTTTTTAAAATTTTGTTTTGTTTTCATCTGTTTGTTTAGTATCACCTAGATGAATTTCCATAGCAAATTTGCTAAAGCATCATGTGGTTAGAAATCTTAATATTGAGTCCCATATATGTCCCCTACTCAGCACCAAGTGTAAGCCAGGAAATTTCCCTTGCAGTGGTTTAACAAACTGGACTTCTCTCTAGTTCTACCCATATATCATGTGTGCATTTCTTAGGAATTCCAGCTTTTAGCAGGGAGAGGTTGACTTTGTAGGGAGTGTCTCCTGCAGATTTTCTAACTTGGGTAGCCCTGGAATTTTTCTCCTATTCTTTAGGCCCTGTGAAGCACAGAAATCAAAGTCAAATTTCATCTGAATGAAAAGACCAGCTTTAGTGCTCTTTTTACTCCTAGTTTCCTGCCTTTTGTTCATTTTGGAGCTTTAAGTATTATTCACTTCTTGTCTTGCTAATACTTTTAAACAGGTATAGTTTAACTAATTTTTTAGTTGTTTATAGTCAGATGAATAGTATGGGATCAGTCAGGACACCTAACTGGCCATGCCACCACAAAGAGAGGACTCTTCAATGTATGATTCCTGCTACTTCAGCAAATTCTGCCCTTGATAGTTTATTTTCCCCGTCGTATCAGACATATGCATCCCGTTGTTATTGCAGATTACAATATGACTATTGTGAAAGTTGTGTATTACTGTATATAAAATCATAACATGAAGTTACCACTGATAATAGCTAGTAGGAGCTTAGATTCCTAACATCCTACTAATATCACTAAGATAATAATAAATAACACTTACATAACTCATGTGTCATCTGCTAGAATAATGTAAAGTAAATTAGGGCCTGGAGAAAACTACAAAGACCACCAAGACATAGTGAAGAGCAGAGACTGCTACCATGTCCTGCCTGCCGTCTGCCATAACGTGGTGGGGTGTCACTCCAGAGCCTTTCTTCAGACGTGTAAGCTTCCCCATCCATTAAACCATTGATGTCTCTGTTGCTGACTCGGTCTCCTTCTTTAGCATGGAAGCTGGGAAAGCACAGGCCTTGTCAGTCTAACAATTGGCGGAGCCAGCCGGGAGACTGAGGAAACTCAGGCGAGCGCGAGATGTCGGGAAATACAGGACGAGGATCGGAAAGCTGTGGGAGCTGTCCACCAGCATGTGGCGCCTGAAAGTTGTAAACCCGTGCTGGCCATCCACTAACACGTGGGGTTGCTTCACCTGCACCCTGTTCACATGACCGACCTTCCTATGAACTTGCCCCAGGCCCCAGCTGGTGATTGTTCTCATCGAAGCGGTGAGGGCGTGTCCCTCTACTGGTTTCTCTGGTAACTAATGAGCCCACCTGACATCAATTCGCCTGTAACTGGTAACCTCCCCTTCCCCCCGGCGGGGGTCAAGACTGCCGCCATATCCTGCCCGCCCTCAGCAGCGCAGGATGGGGTGTCACTCCAGGACCTTGCTTCAGACGTGTAAGTTCCCCATCCATTAAACCATACATGTCTCTGTTGCTGAAAAAAAAAAAGACGTAGTGAGTGAAATTACATGTGAAGAGACATGACTTCATTTGCAGCACAGGAGAATAACCTAAAAAAACTATATAAAATAGGTGTGCCCTATAAATGTTTAAAGTATCAATAGTTTTAACACAGTTATGGTTAATGTTCTTTGGGGGAAATTTAACCGAATCTACAGCTTTTCATTTGTAAACAAACCAATACTTTAAGAAAATAACTTTATTAAGAGAGCATACAATTAGTATGAATTAAGTGTTTAACATTTATATTTATACACTGATATATCGGTTCTTCTAGGAATATATATGTTGTGCTGTTGAAGCAAGACTCAATAGCAGTTAAAACAATAGTTTACAATGTCTTAGGGAAATAGAACACCTTGAAAAAAGGTATTCATAAGGTGAATAGCTTTTCATTGTGCCTTATATTACAACTATCTTTTTATGTCTGATGTTGGAAAGATAAATTACTGTGTTCTGGCAATAATTTGCCTCTTAAAAGCAACTGTATTTTATTAACCATAAACCATTAAATTATTAACTTGAGTAGTCTATGGTAAGGAGTGTAAATGCTTGGGTGACCAGCAGTAAGCTTTTAATCACTAGCCAGATATAGCAATGATTTCAGCCAGACTGGTATTTTAAAACTAGAGTTTTTCCATTGAAAATAGATGCCAAGATGCCCTGGGAAAAAAACGGTTGCCTTTTGGAAGATAAACAGTATAAAAATGCACAAATAAGGCAGTTTTAAAGGTTTAAAAGTTTTTTAAAGCTTTTAAAGTTTTAAATTTATGTCTTAAAAACATAGTTAATACAATGAGGAAAATAAAAAATTTAACATAGCATAGAAGTTTTGAAAAAACTGTTGCAGTTAATTGAATAAATAAGATATCACAGAAGAAACCTCTGGAACAAATGGGCAATACTTGGTTAGCGTATTCAAGCTGAAGCTCATTCTTGAATTGGAGCTATTTCTTCAGCTACCCATATAAGGGGGGGTCAGATATATTGCAGTACAAGTGTTAGCACCCCTCAGTGAGTTTTACGAGGAAGTTTCAGTTTTTCTGTTTCAGGTGTTTCTGGTTTAAATACCTACATGTATTCTCTGGCTAAACATGTTCTTTGACTCAGAACTTTGTATGTAGCAACGACCACAGCTGTGCTGTTAGAGGAGTATATTTCAATTTATTTTCAATTCAGTTAGGCTTTGAAATCTAATTAAGTAATTATGCACATATGACGCTTTCCTCAGACTGGTGCTTTTCTAGTCATGGGTTGAGCCTCTTTGCTTATGACCTGCTTCTCTCCTGATCCATATGCCTCAGGAGCCCTCAGTGATTGATGGCAGACCTTTGCACAATTCTGGGTTTTTTTAGTATGAAGTTACCCCTGAGACTGTGTTGCTGTCACATGTCATAATTATATTGCATTCTTCTACACATTTGTGTATTTTTGCTAGATTTGAATTCCTTCTTTCATCTCTCTTTCCCCCCTTTCTTTCATTCCTTCTCCCTTCTTTTCATGGTTCCTACCTTCCTTCCTGCCTCCATTGTTTCCAATTAACGAATGTTTATGAAGTCAACTCTATTAAAAACACTCCCTGGTGTTTTCAGGCTGCTTCTTAATGCAAATAGCCCCTATGGCAGCAGGGTCTTTTACTATCTAAGAGTACCTATAACCATTCTGGCTGCCTGATTACTATGTTCAGGGGTCACTGTCATGTTCTGTGCAGCCTCTGACGAGAAATTACTTTCTCTGAATGCTGTGAGGAAGTATAAATCTAAGGCTTGCAGGTAACCCTGTGTCTTTAGTGGGAGTCTTTAGCGGGAAAACCTTTCCAAGAGTGGCACTTGAAGGGCTACTATCCTAGGACACACAAATAGATTTTCTCTCCGTTTACCTTTAAAATAGCCCCGCCCCACCCCCGCCTTTATCTCCCTGACTCAGGGCCACTGACTTTGCAATTACAGGCAATGTAGTTCCATTAGGAAATACTTTAACTCTTTTATTCCCACAGATGTTAGTGAAAGTTGCATTTGACCAGAGGACAGATACAGTCATGTATAATTCCGTAAGGAAAATCCATTAGCCACAATCTCAGTGTTGAGCCATAGAGTCAGCAAAACAAACTCTTCAGAACAAACTTGATGTCCTAAGTATCTGTACTGAATACAAAATAATTAGTAATAACGAGTGGCTGGTTCCCTAAGCTATTGAAGATATCTGTTTTTTGTTTGTTTCTTTGCTAATGTTAAACATTGTAAACATTTGCAAAGTTTAAAAATTAGTATATGCTGTCAAAACCTGGTTTTTATGCTTTGCTTTGGTGAGTTTTCTTTACTACTGTAGATCACTATTGTCATGTCATTTTCATGGCATTATATATCAATTATCGAACATCTACTGCATAGTCAGTGTTGCACTGTATTAGGGTACTTCTAATCGTTGTAATCTTTGTCTCCCCAGATCAATCTAAATAATTTAATCAATTATTTTGATGACTCCAACTGAATCAAATGAAAAGATTTTTATCTTAGAAAACTAGTGATCTGAGATGAAAGTGTCATTTTGGTGTAGTATATGTCTACATGGTTTCTTTAATTCTCCACTTCTTTTTGTGTGAATAGATATAATTAACAAAGCAGTCAAAATAATTATATCTTTGTCTCTAGTGATAGGTTCAACCTACCAAGTATGCAAATTTATTCCTTTGTAAATGCTCTTGATCTATTGGTTACTTGATCTATTGTAATTAAGAAGTATTTAAAGAGAAATTTAGGCATCCATTTAGCAGTAATGTACAATAGGTATAAATAAACTGTTAGAAAGAAGTGTTCCAAAATAAGGTGGTTGAAGAACTAAGGGATGTGAATTCCCTAATAAAAGAAAGTAAATATTATTTTGCCCCAAATATCTAGGTAATTCAGTCACAAAGAGTGTTTAGTTAAATTAAATTATATGAATTTATCCATTTTATGCAGTACTTCTCCAATCTCTCTCGCGCTGGCTTTCTCCTTCTTGTAAGTCTTCTATTTACTTCAAGAAAAATGAATAATGAAATGCCGAATCTATATCTAATATTAAAGTATGAAGACTTTTTTGTGACCTGAGGCCCACGTTTATTGTCATGGTTACATCTGAATATACTGAATGGTTGAGGAAAGATAAAGAAAATTACCATATTTATAAAACATATTCAGGATTGGCTGCTAATATTACTTTTTACAGCTTGTTTGCAAATATCTCCTACCAATTGAGTCCTTTCACTCACTCCCCTGCCTGTAGTTTTGCCTTCTTCACACCTTCACTGTGAGGAGTCTTCATCAATTACATCCTTGCCCACAAAAGCTAATTTTGATTCAAAATCTGTCTCTTTTCGCAAAGCGGTACATTTGTCAGGTAGGATTCATTCAATTGAGAAAAAACGCTTGGTGCCCAAGAGCTGCTGTATCACATGCACACAGGCACATAAGCACATGTGTACCTACTTAGGAAAATTAATTCTGAAAGACAACACCCTAATGGAAACTGGCTGGGCCGTATGTACCTTAATACCTCCTCCTTTAACTAACAATAAAAGCAACCAAACAGAAGAAACATGCTAAAAACTGTAATACATTTTAAATTCATTGACTTCATTAAGCTTTTAGGTAAGGCATCATTCTTTTACCTAGTCTCTTCTCATAGGGGGGCAAGGGAGATAGGTTAAATTTCATTCTTCCAGTTACATTTACTTTAGAAAGCTTTGTAATTCAAAGAAGAAAGCAATGAATAGTACTGCAAGAAATATTGGTCTAAGGGAAATTAAACTCACTGTACTTAAAAGTAAATTCTAGATGATCTCTAATGGTAAGACTCATAAAACATTAATATACAAAAATTTATTAATTTAAAAAGACCTTGAGAAGTTTCATAATCTCTTTAAATTATATTTAATAAATAAATGAAAGATGCCGTTCCTTACCTTGCTCTCCGAAACAATTGTGCCAGTTACTCCAATATCTTAAGTAATATATCTCTGATTTCAGAGAGATGTTTATATGCAGGAATTAATTAACTTAATGTCAAAGAGACCAGAGTATTTTACTACCTGGCCAAAAGAAATTGCTGATAAAGACTTTTTATTTGACTAAGCTTTAGTCAGACTCCCGAACCTTCTTCTAGGCCCATCTGTATACTTCCTTGTAAAATCCAGTTTTAGCAAGAACCCCCCACCTCTGCCACCCTGCTTAATATCTGATCATGCTTGATATCTAGATATCTGATCAGGTTCCTCATCCTTCACTGTCCCCCAGGTGATGTCTGATCTCCCTGGACTGTCTGCAGCAAGAAGTTATTAGGTCGTTTTAGCCAGACTCTCCCCTTACCCCTGATGTGTCCTCTTAGTAAATTTCCATCTATTGACACCCACCCTGCTCCTTGGCTGTACATTCCCACTTGCCGATCATGTATTCTGAGTTGAATCCAATCTCTCTTTCCCACTGCAGGATCCCATTGCAGTGGTCCCTACAGCCACTGCCATGACTCTTCTCGAATAAAGTCTGCTTTCTGGTTTTCAAGCATCATGAATAATTTCTTTAACATTGCCACCTTATTTTCCTTACTATACTTGTTTAAATTCATTTTGCTGCTTCTGTGTCAAGCATGAGTTGCTTAAAGCTTGTTTGTGTATTTTTTAAAATACTTGCAGTAGCAAAAAGGGTTTCAATAAAATATAAATATGTTTTTATACAAAAGTAAACCACTTCGCTGCCAAATTCTGCAACGTCATTGTGTGTCTATATATATATATACACACACACATATGTATATATACATATACACACACATATATAAAGTGAAAACAGATGCCAGCACAATATTAAAACAGCAAACACTCTGTTTGCAAGCTGCTGGCAACTTCTTCAGAAAAGTGAGAATAGGACATAGAATCCCCAGAAGCATTGATTATCCAAGCTTCACCTTAGATTTTAGTGTAGTGCCTGCAAGAACTGTTTAAGGAAAGTATGGAATTCATTGTTAAATCTAACATTTTGAGGCCCTAAATCAAATTGAAAGTAATTTTTTACATTGAAGAGCCCAAGAGATCCTTGCACATATGAAATGTTTGATAGAAGTCCCCACTTCTTGTTGATTTGGGGCATAGTAGTAGTTAAGGCGAGGAAGAAGCCAGAGAGTATAGTATATGAAATTTGTATTTTATCATTCCTAGCTCAGGGCTCTATACCAATGGCAATTAATGGGTGATTTATTTTTATTTTTATTTTAAAAATTATTTTTAATAAGTAGCCCTAGTACATTGTACAAAATTTTAAAAGGATAAAATTAAGTATTTCTCCTATTTCCTGACCATTTAGTTTCCTACACCAAAAGGCAACTACTATTAACGGTTTCTTATGTCTTCATTATGTGTATACATGACATATATATGTATATATGAACACACACATATATACACACAAACACATATATCAGAATGTATAGATTTTCTTCATTTCATCAAACTAGTCTGTCTATACATGCTCTTCAGCACCTTGCTTCATTCACGTAAAATATTATTTAGAGATTTTTCTATAGCAGTACATGTAAAGTGACATTTCTTTATGCCTTGTATTCCTTTATGTAAACGCTTCATAGAATGTTTCCTATTAATAGACATTTTTGTTTCTTCTAAACGTTTTTTTATTACCAAAAAAAAAACCTAATGGCTTGACTTTTACATACATAATTGCTTTCCTATGTGGATGCACCAGTGGAATAATTTCCAGAAGTGAAATTAAAGGGTCAATGTAAGAGTATTAATCTATTTAATGTTTTAATGTTACATCAATTTATAAACATATATAAGAATGCCCTGCATCTTCAACCACATAGTACATTATGAACCTTTCTGGATCTCCAACAATCTGCTTAATCAAAAAAAAATCTCATTATAGATTTGTTACATTCCTTTATCAATGCCTTCAATCATATTTGCAAGTTTATACATGATTAATAAAGTTAAGATTGTAACTTTTCACACCTTAGTGATAAAATATCAGCACAAATAGAATAATCTATACCTGCTGCATGGGGAGATGTTCTTGTAGTTATGTTGTCTTTGTGTGGAATACTGATGGGGATGTTGGGATTGTGGTTCAACCACCATCTGCCTCTGAGTTCTGCCCCTGAGTCTCGGGAACTATGTGACACTGTACTCAAAAGTTTCCCCATACTTGGGGCCCCAGGTTGATTGGTGACAGATGCTTTTTGCAGGAGTCAGTGCACACCCTGATTCACTTCTACTCTTGAAAGGTAGAACTGACAGTTTTCATAACGATACTGACATGGGTTCACTTTTGTTTAAAAATGTTTTATTTTTAGTGCAATAGGAATAACAATAATTTCAAGCATTTTTTACCATGTCAGACATAACAGTGCTGCACACCTTTCAAATTCTCTTGTTTGGATTTGCTGGCTGAAAGACCATCACAAAGTGATGATAATGAAAAAGTCAGTAAAACTGCTTTTTTTTTTTTTAATTTGACACCACACTTTTGGTATCACTTAGCCAAATATAAGTTGCCTTGTTTAGTAATTAGTCAACAATCAGAGCAGATATTGAAAATAAGTAACAACCACTAGGGCATGGGCATCACCATCAATAGACACTGTTCCCAGCATTGAATAGAGTCTGAAGGCCATCCCACACTTGTTAGGAACCACTCATTTAGTTGTGGGGAGATCTAGGATGTCTAAGGTGAAAATGGTACCCAAAGTGAGGGTCGGTGGATTGGCGCAGAAAAGCAGCCTGTTTTTTGTTTGTGTGCTTTTTAATATTTATTTGGTTGCTCTGGGTCTTAGTTGCGGCGTGCGAACTCTTAGTTGCGGCTTAGCATGTGGGATCTAGTTCCCTGACCAGGGATCGAACCCAGGGCCCCTGCATTAGGAGTGTGAAATCTTAACCACTGCGCCACCAGGGAAGTCCCAAAAGCAGCCTATTTTAAATCTCAAAACCATTTCAATAATTGTAAAATCGGCTTGATATGGATCAGCTGAAAACAAATCCTACTTATTTTAGAACTCATTTTGGCTTGTTTTAAATCCAAAACATACTCTAGCTTTCTGATCAAAGCCAGAATCTCTTAAATTCTTTCTGACTTCCCCTATATGCTTGAGAAATTTAATTCAGTGAATGAATCCGTCTATAGACTGATGAGTTGTGAATAAATATATGAGGAAGGAATTAACAGTACCTACCTGTGAGTGCAGAACTTAGCATATACATTGCTCTCAAAAAATGTTTCATCAAACATGTATCTCTTGATGGTATGTTTTCCCAATATGTGAAGGTACCATTTTCTGCCTCTTTAGGCATTCTCACTAAGACCAAACAGAGTTTTTAAAAAAATCTAACAGGATTGAAAACAAATGTATAAAAGTATATGTGCTAAGGTATTATTGACATGTAAGTAATTATTTTTTAAATGATCCATGTTAATTCCTAAATTAACACAGAGAACTTGTGCCTAACTGATTTATAATCAGGCAAAAGTAATATGTGGTTAATAAAAAAATAAATAAATACAGGAGAAACATACCAGATTCTCCTCTCTCAAGCTATGGAGCATGCATCCACTTAGCTTCCCTTGTGTGGAGTCTGGGTTAATCTACAGCTGAACTGAGCACCTGCTTACCACTGAGTCAAGTAGTAATTGCTGGATGCTGTGCTGATAGTTTCTGGTTCATCACATTCTTAACATTATTTAAGCCAGACCAAACAGGTACATTGCATTTACTTACTGTAATTTTTAAATGTTCTCAAGGTGAGAAAAAAAAAATGATTGCAGAAACTTTTTCCTAATTTTTTCTTTATTGTCTTTTAGCCTTTAGAGTAGAAAAAAACTCTTGGTTATTATCAAGTAGTTTTTTAAATATTTGCAGGATAAATAATGAATGCTTATATGATTAAGATTTCTGAGGCATCAATTTCAGAAATCCTAAAATTGTGTTGAATACTTTAAACTCACAGTGGAACAGTCCCTAAAATATCACTGAGTCTCCATCAGAGTGTATATAACTGTTTCCTTCAAGTTAGATGCTATTTTATTTCCTCACTCTCCTGCTACGTTACCCCCATATACACCATTTTAAAATGTGGATGCAAGCAGCACTCAGGGATTGTGGATGTCTTACGATAAGGATAGCGTTTCATAGTCCATCAAAGAACAGTTACCAGGGGCTTCCCTGGTGGCGCAGTGGTTGAGAGTCCGCCTGCTGATGCAGGGGACACGGGTTCGTGCCCCAGTCTGGGAAGATCCCACATGCCCCGGATTGGCTGGGCCCGTGAGCCATGGCTGCTGAGCCTGTACGTCCGGAGCCTGTGCTCCGCAATGGGAGAGGCCACAACAGTGAGAGGCCCGTGTACTGCAAAAAAAAAAAAAAAAAAAAAAAAAAGAACAGTTACCAAATACCTATGAAGGCCAATTTGCCAATTGGACTTTCCACTTACTGTAACTGCTTTACTTCTCATTTTAGTACTCCTTATTAAAATACTGAGTGATGAAATTATTATATAAAATTCATTCACTGATTGGACATATTGATTGAATCAATACATTTATTGCTTGCTCACTGTAAGAGAAACATGTGTAAAGTGAATCAAACTCAGTTTACCTTTCACAACCAACTTGGATGAAAATAACATATGCTGGATCTATCAGTAACATTTAGTTTGAATCATCTTCTGCTCCACCCTGACATCTGGGGCAAGTAAAGGTATTATGTCTAACAGTTTCCTGCTCATTAAATGGCGGTTATTCTTATTTTCTCCTCCAGTCCAGATGGGCAGAATCTCCTTCAAGCTAGCAGAGGGGAGCTGGGCATCCTGAGCCAGTGATTGTATAGACATAGACTTCATTTTAGTTTGTACTGACTCAGATTCTGGTTCTCAATAGAAACTTCCACATTCTGATTTGCTATCTCATACCCATCTCCCTTAGCTTCCCTTTTCTGGTTTTCCTCCTGCATCTCAAGTTCAGGGACCATGAAATTCTGCTTCATATTTGGCATTTGAAATAGTATTTTCACTTGATTTAATGTCAGCTGCCATTATGGGGCTCTTTGTGGCTGATCCCCCTCATTTTCATTAGCAGCTTTTTTGCTGAGGTTCGTAGCCACTAGCTATCCCCCAACTCTCTTGTTCGATGCCTACAATAATTATGACTAAGTTAAACTTTGACCTCCAACAAAACTTAATCCTTCACTCTTGGTCATAGTGACACAGCCCAGCAAATGAGAATAAAATCTGTGAAGTCACAGAAAGAATGCTCCTAATTCTGGTCCTTACTTTGGTTCATCTTCTTTCTTTATTCACGTTAGTTGGGGAAATTTGTCTGTTCTTCCTCTCAAAGGTCACAATCACCCTGAAATTTTAGCTATCAGTTATACAGTGTTCACTCTCAAACTGTTGCCACGTAAGACTGCCCCTCACCCAAGTTTCCAGTCTTGTAGCTCTCACTGAGTAATAAGTATTTCTTAAGATATCTAACAGATACACAGATTCAAATGCCTAGAACTGAATTCAGTTTTCCTTCATAACTGCCTCCATTTTTCTGAACTTTCTATTATATATTTAGTAAAAAAGAGGAAAGAGAGAAGGAAATGAAGGAGAATAAAGGTGATAAGGGGGAAAATGCTGAGATAGAAGCTTAGGTAACACAAAATTTAAGAGAAAAGACAAGGAAAGCAGTTTCCATAGAGTGACTTGAGAATTGATAGGCTGGTAGGTAAATTATTGAGTGGTGTCAAGGAAGCCAGAGGCGAAAAGTTACTTAATTTCAGTCAACAGCTACACAGATGGTGGTAGGAGGATTCTCAGAAAAGCCCACTCCAACTTCAAATCAGACAATCCAGATAGGTCCATCTACAAAGGAGTAATATCTTTATGTACCTAGAACTGTTTTTCACTCATTCATTCTATGAGATAGGTTACAATAGAAATTAGAGTCCGAATACTTATTTTTACTTACACGCGGGACTAGTACCTAAAGAAAAATAGCAGTAAGGTATTGGTTTACCTATGAATTTATTATAAAGCATTGCTGCAAAAGTAAAAACTTAAGAGAGTAGAACGCTTTTCGTCCCTGAAGTATTTCAGCCACCATCTTTCATAATTTGATCCCTCAAGCATTTACTCACTCCTACCTTTTTAAAAAGTCAAAATGATGAGGCATTTGCATAGCTTTTTGTCTCTCTGTCCAATTTTCCTCATACTATAATACTGAACATAGAAGTCCTCCTGAATAGAGTATCCCACAAGGGAAGAGTGGCAATGGAAGATTGGTTGAGCTTTGTTTATTTGTTTGTATATGTGACACTAGTAAGATTCCTGGGGTTGGACAGCTCTGATAAAAGCAATCACAATATGACTATAAACAAAAGCTTGAGATTTAAGCAAAGTACTGTAGAACAACTAGAAATAACCTTTTTGTGTGTTCTCTTTATCTATAGCTTCATCTGTACAGTGTCAGGGACAAACTGAGGTCCCAGCTGCCTTTATTCATTTAATAAATTGTTATAATTAATAGCTATTACTAATGCATTTCAGCCTTTTCACATTGAATAACAGCTTGTTCCAATCAAAAATATAAAAACATGGTCTGAGTGGAGTGTGTGTGTGTGTCACAATGTAAATAGTAGATTGGAAACCTTCTTATTGACTGTCATTCAATTTCTTTCCAGCAGAGCCCTTTTTTTTTTTTTTTTTTTTTTTAGCTTTGGAAAATAAAATGGGAAGCATTTCTGTGTAATTTTAAGAAAGTTCTGAGTGGCATCATATTCAGTTGTCTCCTTTTTCATCTTTCCTCCTGTATATTTGTTCAGGTATAATTAGATTCTTTGCAAAATTTCAATCTCAGTCTTTATTAATCTCTAATTTCTAATGATAGGAATAAGGGGTTTGGGAACTGCATTTCACATTTTATGGCTTTAGAGGGAGAATTGACGTGCTTTTGGTTCTGTGAATTCCTGACTACTTTCCTCTCCAACTTACCCCCAAGGGACAGTGAGAATAAAATGGACTTTGTGGGAAGCTGAAGCTGAGTTCCAGCTCTTAACACAATCATGGTTAGCTGTATTTGTGGGCGTGACCGTTCTTGGTTGTACAACTCCAGAAAGAAGATAAATGAGGCTACAGCACCTCTGAGACATGGAGGCAAGGTTAGCCAAGAATTAAGAACCTCTTCTGAGAGTCACAGAAAGTTCTGCAAAATGGGCAAGAGCTAATATTCGAGGGGGCAGAGAAGACTGCAGGATGAGAAGTAAAAATGAATGTGGTATTTTTAGGTTCCTGCTTCATGTGAAATCAAATACTGATAGTTAAGCTATAGGAAAAGAGCCAATCAATAATTTGGTGTACACGTCTTGGCACTTGCTCTTGAACAATCACACAGTTGCCTCTTCAATGTCTCTGGAAGTGCAAAAATTCTTGGCAGTGATTTAATAGCCAGTCTTTATGCATTTATATGTATTGTGGTCACTGGTTACACTACTGTAGTTGCAATATTTTCCTATGAACTTTAAGGAAACAACTTTTCTATGGAAATGATCTATACAAATATTACTTCCTAATCTTAATTATTATAATTAGTAAGCTTTATTTTTAAAGCAATTTTAGGTTCAGCAAAATTGAGTAGAAAGTACAGAGTTCCCATATACCCCCATCCCAATGAATGCACAACCTCCCTCGCTATTAACCTCCTACACCGCAGTGATACATTTTATACAATAAGTGAACTTACATTGATACATCATTATCACCCAAAGTCTATAGTTTACATTCGGGCTCACTCTTCGTGTACAACTGCTGAATTGTCTTCCAATGTGGCTGCAATCCCACCAGAAAAGAGGAGTTCCTGTTGCTCTCGTTCATTGTACATCCTCATCAGCATTTGATGTTCTCAGTGTTTTTAATTTTGGCCATTCTGATACATGAGTAGTGCCATCCCATGTTTGTTTAATTTCCAATTCCCTAATGATATATGATATGGAGCATCTTTTTATATGCTTACTTGCCATCTATATATCTTCTTTTGTGAGGTGTCTTTTCAGGTCTTTGCTCATGTTTTAATTGGATTGTTTATTTTCTTATCGTTAAGTATTAAGAGTTCTTTGTATATTTTAGATAATACTCTTTTATCAGATGTGTCATTTACAGACATTTCTCCCAGTCTGTGGCTTGTCTCTTCATTCTCTTGACAATGTCTTTTGCAGAAAAGAAAATAGTCATTTTAGTGAATTCCAGTTTTGTCAATTCTTTCTTTTATGGATGGTGCCTTTGGTACTGTATCTAAAAAGTCATCATCATACCCAAGGTCATCTATGTTCTCTTCTGTGTTATCTTCTAGGAGTTTTATAATTTTGTGTTTTACATTTAGGTCTGTGATTGATTTTGAGTTAATTTTTGTGAAGGGTATAAAGTCTCTCTGTGAATTTTTTTTCTTTTTTGCATGTGGATGTCCAGTTGTACCAAGACCATTTGTTGAAGACAATCTTTGCTCAGGTGTATTGTCTTTGCTCCTTTGTCAGTGATCAGTTGACTATATTTTTGTGAAATATTAAAATATTTATATTTCTGTTGGTCTACTTGTGCATTCTTTTGCAAGTACCACACTATCTTGATTACTCTAGCTTTATAGTAAGACTTAAAGGCAGGTAATGTCAGTGCTCAGACTTTGTTCTTCTTCAATATTAAGTTGGCAATTCTGGGTTTTGTGCTTCTCCATATAAACCTTCAAATCCTTTTATCAATATTCATAAAATAACTCACTGAGATTTTGATTGGGATTGTGTTGCATCTACACATAAATTTTGGGAAGAATTAACATCTTGACAATAGTGAATCTTTCTATCCATGAACAGGGATTATCTATCCATTTATTTAGCTCTCGTGATATCTTTCATCAGAGTTTTATAGTGTTCCTCATACAGATTTTGTACATATTTTGTTAAATTACTACTTATTTCTAATGATAGGAATAAGGGGTTTGGGAACTGCATTTCACATTGGAGGGAGCTAATGTAAATTGTAACATGTTTTTAACATCAAATTCCACTTGTTCATTCTTGGTATATAGGAAACCTAATCTTAAAAATTCTGAAATCTAAATTTTATGAGATAAAATAATTATTTTACCAGGGTCTACATTGTATATGAAAATTGATCACTTCCACATGTATATTGTTGCATGTCAAACTATGTTTAAAATAATAGGTAAATTGAAGACATTCTTTTTTTTTTTTTTTTTTTTTTTGCGGTACACGGGCCTCTCACTGTTGTGGCCTCTCCTGTTGCGGAGCACAGGCCCCAGATGTGCAGGCCCAGCAGCCATGGCTCACGGGCCCAGCCACTCCGCGGCATGTGGGATCTTTCCGGACCGGGGCACGAACCCGTGTCCCCTGCATCGGCAGGCGGACTCTCAACCACTGCGCCACCAGGGAAGCCCTGAAGACATTCTTTTTATGAAAAATCATTTTATGGATGACTCATTTTTATTATTAAATATCAAACATTAATTAACATTAAATAGTATCTATAAATATTATATTAAATATTTCACTAATTCATTATTATTCAGTGTTTTATTATTACTGTCATGGCAAAGTGTTTAAGCTCTGAATTAGAGTCCCAGATTCACTACTTATTAGCTATGTGACTTCTGATTCTCATTTTTGTCATCTGGAGTTAGAAGTAGGTTCTTACCTTGTGGGTGTTATGTAAGGATTGAATGAAGTAAAGTATGCTAAGATCTTAAAATTGTGCATGTAACCTAAAATGAGTTCAACAAAAATTAACTGCTTTACCACCACCATTACTACCACTAGTACTGCCACTGCTGTTGTTGCTACTACTACTCCAGCTACTACCACTACTACTACTGCTACTATGTAGCCTAATGCAGGGAAATGAACTATGGAGGGAGGACCATGAGAACTGGCACTGCTGTAACTAGATGTGTAACTTAAAGTGAATCAAACCATTATTGGCCTCCTGGATGAACCAGGTGACATATAATTTATTTTCACCCTAAAAGTATTACAAATATCTATGAGAACATGTGATTAGGTTAATGATTGGGGGAAAATAGTATATTAGCATGAGAAGTAAATTACAATACAAAGACAGTATTTGTTCCTAAAATTTGAATTTCAGTTAGTTATGTAGAAGGCAAAGAGAAACAAATACAGAATAATGAGCTAGGGATCAGTTTTTAAAGTGCAAAGAAATCAGAAGGTCTTTTTTGAGTCCGTAACTTTCTTGAGTCATCCTTCAATCACTTTGAATTGTTTTCTGTGATTTATTATTTTTATTACTTAGACCTTAAATTATCTCACCTGACGTCTATGTTTAAATTTTTCTAGTCAACTGTTTTTTTCTTTGAAAAAGGAAGCAGAGTGATTCAATCAGATGTTGTTGGATTTTGAATATAGTACGGTGATAATTTTCAACTGAAGCGCTAAATATCCTAAATTTCTGACAATAGGAAAAGAGCTCAATAAATTATAATGCATCCACTGGAAGAAATTCTGCACAGCCATTTGGAGTAATAATGACCAAGTAGGCAGAGCTGCCTGGAAAACTGTATCTGGCATGTTGACTTCATGTTAAGTGAAAAGAAGCAGAGTATAAAAATGTATGTGTTATCATACAAAATTGCACACAAATGGAAAGGAGCATGCCAAAATATTAATAGTGGTTATGGTGGACTATTGATTTTATAATGAGTAGTATTTCTCCCTATTGATAACTGGCACAATCTAATATATTGTTTTGCTGAATATAAAAAAGTGAATAAAAAAGTGAATGTTTAAAAGGAAACAAAAAACTGAGAAATTTTAATATAAATAGTGAAAAAAATCACTTTTAATGCTTAGGAGACTTTGGTTTTAGACTCAGTTTTATCTCTAATTAGCTGTTTGGCCTTAGAAAACCCACTTTACCGCTCAGAGCCTTCTTGGATGCACATTGCCTCATTTACAAAATAAGTGGTTTAGAGTGAGGTTTCTTCCATCATTGACACTACATGAGGCTATGAATATCATTTGCTATAATTTTATTAGAGCCACATGCTAATATGCCTACCACATAGGTACTAATTAAATGAACCATACTGATGCTGCCAACACAGGTTTAAATTGCAACTTTATATTTTATAGTGAATTAATAATGGCAATTTATTCTTTTTACAGCTTTATTGGAGTATAAATGCTTTACAATGCTGTGTTAGTTTCCGCTGTACAACAAACTGAATCAGCTGTATGTATACATATATCCCCATATCCCCTGCCTCTTGAACCTCCCTCCCACGCTCCATACCCCACGCCTCTAGGTCGTCACAAAGCATCAAGCTGTTCTCGTCCTATGCACAGCAGCTTCCCACTAGCCATCCATTTGACATTTGGTAGTGTACATATGTCAGTGCTACTCTCTCACTTCATCCCAGCTTCCCCTTCCCCCTCCCCGTGCCCTCAAGTCCATTCTCTAAGTCTGTGTCTTTATTCCTGCCCTGCTTTTTAAAATTCCATATATATGTACCGCTTTTTAAAATTCCATGTGTATGTGTTAGCATGCAGTATTTGTTTTTCTCTTTCTGACTTACTTCACTCTTTGTGACAGATTCTAGGTCCATCCACCTCACTACAGATAACTCAATTTGTTCCTTTTTTGTGGCTGAGTAATATTCGATTATATATATGTGCCACATCTCTTTTATCCATTCATCTGTCAATGGACATTTAAGTTGCTTCCATGTCCTGGCTATTGTAAATAGTGCTGCAGTGAACATTGGGGTACATGTCTCTTTTGAATTATGGTTTCCTCAGGGTATATGCACAATAGTGAGTTTGCTGGGTCATATGGCAGTTCTATTTTTAGTTTTGTAAGGAACTTCTATACTGTTCTCCATAGTGGCTGTATCAATTTACATTCCTACCAACAGTGCAAGAGGGTTCTCTTTTCTCCACACCCTCTCCAGCATTTATTGTTTGTAGATTTTTTGATGATGGCCATTCTGACGATGTGAGGTGATGCCTCATTGTGATTTTGATTTGCATTTCTTTAATGATTAGTGATGTTGAGCATCTTTTCACGTATTCATTGGCCATCTGTATGTCTTTAGAGAAATGTCTGTTTAGGTCTTCCATCCATTTTTGCATTGGGTTGTTTGTTTTTGTGATATTGAGCTGTATGAGCTGCTTGTATATTTTGGAGATTAATCCTTTGTCAGTTGCTTCATTTGAAAATATTTTCTCCCATTCTGAGGGTTGTCTTTTGGTCTTGTTTATGGTTTCCTTTGCTGTGCAAAAGTTTTTAAGTTTCATTAGGTCCCATTTGTTTATTTTTGTTTTTATTTCCCTTTCTCTAGGAGGTGGGTCAGAAAGGATCTTGCTGTGATTAATGTCATAGAGTGTTCTGCCTATGTTTTCCTCTAAGGATTTTATAGTGTCTGGCCTTACATTTAGTTCTTTAAACCATTTTGAGTTTATTTTTGTGTATGGTGTTAAGAAGTGTTCTAATTTCATTCTTTTACATGTAGCTGTCCAGTTTTCCCAGCACCACTTATTGAAGAAGCTGTCTTTTCTCCATTCTATATTCTTGACTCCTTTATCAAAGATAAGGTGACCATATGTGTGTGGGTTTGTCTCTGGGCTTTCTATCCTGTTCCTTTGATCTATATTTCTGTTTCTGTGCCAGTACCATACTGTCTTGATTACTATAGCTTTATAGTATAGTCTGAAGTCAGGGAGACTGATTCCTCCAGCTCCATTTTTTTTCCCTCAAGATTGCTTTGGCTATTCAGGGTCTTTTGTGTTTCCATACAAATTGTAACATTTCTTGTTCTAGTTCTGTGAGAAATGCTATTGGTAGTTTGATAGGCATTGCATTGAATCTGTAGATAGCTTTGGGTAGTATAGTCATTTTCACAATACTGAATCTTCCAATCCAGGAGCATGATATACCTCTCCATCTGTTTATGTTATCTTTGATTTCTTTCATCAGTGTTTTATAGTTTTCTGAGTATAGGTCTTTTGCCTCCTTAGGTAGGTTTATTCCTAGGTATTTTATTTTTTGTTGTGATGGTAAATGGGATTGTTTCCTTAATTTCTCTTTCTGATCTTTCATTGTAAGTGTATAGGAATGCAAGAGGTTTCTGTACATTAATTTTGTATCCTGCAACCTTGCCAAATTCAATGGTTAGTTCTAGTAGTATTCTGGTGGCATCTTTAGGATTTCCTGTGTATAGTATCATGTCAGTGGCAAACAGTGACCGTTTTACTTCTTCTTCTCCAATTTGGATTCCTTTTATTTCTTTTTCTTCTCTGATTGTTGTTTCTAGGACTTCAAATACTATGCTGAATAATAGTGGCAAGAGTGGACATCCTTGTCTTGTTCCTGATCTTAGAGGAAATGCTTTCAGGTTTTCACCATTGAGAATGATATTTGCTGTGGGTTTGTTGTACATGGCTTTTATTATGTTGAGGTAGGTTCCCTCCATGTCCACTTTCTGGAGAGTTTTTATCATAAATGGGTGCTGAATTTTGTCAAAAGCTTTCTCTGCATCTATTGAGATGATCGTATGGTTTTACTCCTTCAATTTGTTAATATGGTGTATCACATTGACTGCTTTGTGTATATTGAAGAATCCTTGCATCCCTGGGATAAATCCCACTTGATCATGAGGTATGATCTTTTTAATGTGTTGTTGGATTCTGTTTGCTAGTATTTTGTTGAGGATTTTTGCATCTATGTCCATCAATTATATTGGTCTATGATTTTCTTTTTTGTGATATCTTTGTCTGGTTTTGGTATCAGGGTGATGGTGGCCTTGTAGAATGAGTTTGGGCTGTTCCTCCCTCCACAGTTTTTTGGAATAGTTTGAGAAGTGTAGTTGTTAAGTATTCTCTAAATGTTTCCTAGAATTTCCCTGTGAAGCCATCTGGTCCTGGACTATTGTTTGTTGGAATCTTTTCAATTACAGTTTCAATTTCATTACCTGTGATTGGTCTGTTTATATTTTCTGATTTTTCCTGGTTTAATCTTGGAAAGTAGTACCTTTCCAAGAAGTTGTCCATTTCTTTCAGGTTGTCCATTTTATTGGCATAGAGTTGCTTGTAGTAGTCTCTTATGATCTTCTGTATTTCTGCGGTGTCAGTTGTAATCTCTCCTTTTTCATTTCTAATTTTATCGATTTGAGTCCTCTCCCTCATTTTGCTTTTTGAGTCTTGCTAAAGGTTTATAAATTTTGTTTATCTTCTCAAAGAACCAACTTTAATTTTATTGATCTTTGCTATTGTTTTCTTCATTTCTATTTCATTTATTTCTGCTGTGATCTTTATCACTTCTTTCCTTCTACTAACTTTGGGTTTTCTTTGTTCTTCTTTTTCTAGTTGCTTTAGATGTAAGGTTAGATTTTTTATTTGAGATTTTTCTTGTTTCTTGAGATGAACTTGAATTGCTATGAACTTCCCTCTTAGAACTACTTTTGCTGCATCCCATGGGTTTTGGATCGTTGTGTTTTCATTGTCATTTGTTTCTGTGTATTTTTTGATTTCTTCTTTGATTTCTTCAGTGATCTCTTGGTTATTTAGCAGCACACTGTTTAGCCTTCATGTATTTGTGTTTTTTACAGTTTTTTTTTTCTGTAATTGATTTCTAATCTCATAGTGTTGTGGTCAGAAAACATGCTTGATATGATTTCAATTTTCTTAAATTTCCCAAGGTTTGATTTGTGACCCAAGATGTGATCTGTTCTGGAGAACATTCCGTGCACTTGAGAGGAAAGTGTATTTTTCCACTTTTGGGTGGAATCTCCTAAAAATATCAATTAAGTCTATCTGGTCTATTGTGTCATTTAAAGCTTGTGTTTCCTTATTTATTTTCTGTCTGGATGATCTGTCTGTTGGTGTAAGTGGGATGTTAAATTCCCCCACTATTATTGTGTTACTGTCGATTTCTCCTTTTATGGCAGTTACCACTTGCCTTATGCATTGAGGTGCTCCTACGTTGGGTGCATAAATATTTATAATTGTTATGTCTTCTTCTTGGATCGATCCCTTGATCATTATGTAGTGTCCTTTTTTATATCTTGTAACAGTCTTTATTTTAAAGTCTATTTTATCTGATGTGAGTATGGGTACTCCAGCTTTCTTGTGATTTCCATTTGCATAGAATATCTTTTTCCAGCCCCTCACTTTCAGTCTGTATGTGTCACTAGGTCTGAAGTGGGTTTCTTGTAGACAGCATATATATGGGTCTTGTTTTTGTGTCCCTTCAGCCAGTCTGTGTCTTTTGGTTGGAGCTTTTAATTCATTTACGTTCAAGGTGATTATCAATATGTATGTTCCTATTACCATTTTCTTAATTGATTTCGGTTTGTTTTTTTTGGTCTTTTTCTTCTCTTGTGTTTCCTGCTTAGAAAAGTTCCTTTAGCAATTGTGGTAAAGCTGGTTTGGTGGTGCTGAATTCTCATAGCTTTTGCTTGTCTGTAAAGCTTTTGATTTCTCTGTCAAATCTGAATGAGATCCTTGCTGGGTAGAGTAATCTTGGTTGTAGGTTTTTCCCTTTCATCACTTTAAATATGTCCTGCCACTCCCTTGTGGCTTGCAGAGTTTCTGCTGAAAGATCAGCTGTTAACCTTATGGGGATTCCCTTGTGTGTTATTTGTTTCTTGTCCTTTGCTGCATTTAATATTTTTTTCTTTGTATTTAATTCTTGATAATTTCATTAATATGTGTCTCAGCGTGTTTCTCTTTTGGTTTATCCTGTATGGGACTCTGTGCTTCCTGGACTTGATTGACTGTATCCTTTCCCATGTTAGGGAAGTTTTCGACTATAATATCTTCAAACCTTTTCTTTTTCTCTTCTTCTGGGACCCATATAATTTGAATGTTGGTGCATTAAAAGGTGAGGGAAATCATATACAAAGATACCAAGTATTCCCAATCTAGCAGTTCACGTTTCCCAGGATTGAAATAACTACTTTTGAGTTACTTATAGTTAGGACATATCAGGGACCTGAGACATGGCCTCAATTAGGGTTCCACAATATAAGTAAAAGCTTTCAGTTTTAGCCCTTCTAAAGTTTCTGTGGTTGAAATCAGAAGGGGCATCACAAACTCCTGATTGCTAGCCTTCCCTCCAAGGAATAAATTAGAAAAACATATTGCTCCTCTGAATTGGCAAATTAAAAACTAGAGGCCCTTCCTTGGAGCTGATACACACCCAAATATACTGCCTGATCATGGTGTAAGGGTCTGAACTATCCCTATAAGCCACCTGTTAACCTGCCTTATATGCTCACCAAATTGCTCCTTGAACCCGCACTGACTGGTCTCAGCTCTGAGCTTTCTCCTTTCACAAAATTATTCTTGAACTGGGATTTTATTTTATTTTTCTTTATTCTAGATTTAAAGTCAATTCAGCAGTTTTATTGATTAGTGTTTTAGTAGTTTTCTTTTTATTATCAATCTTTTTCACCTTGAAATTTGTTTCTCCTATCCTTTTATTAAAATGTAATTTTCATATAGTAAAGTATAACTTGTTTATTGTGTAGTCTGGTGAGCCAAGATAAATAAATTGTGTATCCACTACTACAGTCAGTTATATAACAATTCCTTCATCAGCAAAAAATTCCCCCGTGTCCTTTATAAGTCAATACCTTGCTCCATTTCTACCCCTGGCAACCACTGGTCTTTTCTTGTTTTTCTTTTTTAATCCCTGTAGTTTTTTTTCCTTACAAGAGTGTTATATAAATGAAATAATGCACCTTTGGGCCTAGTTTCTTTCATATAGTAAAATGCATTTGAACTCTATTCTAGTTGTTGCATGTGTCAATAGGTCATTCCATTTTTATTGATGAGTAGTATTCTCTTGTATGGGAGTACTTGAGTTTGTTTATATATTTCCAAGTTGAGGGATGTTCTTGTTATTTCCAGAAATGGGCAATTATGAATAAAACTGTTATAAGAATTCACCTACAGGTGTTTGTGTGAACATAAGTTTTCATTTCAATTTCATTTCAAATAACTAGGACTGTGATTCCTAAATCATATGCTAAGTGTATGTTAACCTTTATAAGAAACTGCCAAACTGTTTTCCAAAGTAACAGCACTATTTTGCGTTCCTAATAGCACTATATTAAAACTTAGTCAAACCTTTTCTTTTCATTTGTTTCTCTTTTCTAAAGCATTGTAGTAAATGTGTACTGGAATCTCATTGTGATTTTAATTTGCATTTCCCTAGTGAGTAATATCTTGTCATGTGTTTATCTGCCATACCTATATCTTCCTTTGTGGAGTATTTGTTAAAATTTTTGCCAGTTTTTTGGTTATCTTCTTTTTGTTCAATTTTGTGAGTGATTTTCATATTTTGAATGTGAGTTCTTTATCAGATATATAACTTGTAAATATTTTCTCCCAGTATCTGGCTTTTCCTTCCATTTTTTTGACAGTGCCTTTTAAAATGTAGTTGTTCTTAATTTTGATGAAATCCAGTTTATCATTTTTTTATTTTACAAGTTGTGCTTTTAGTGTCATACCTAAGAAATCTTGGTCTAATTCAAGGTCACAAAGATTTTATGTTTTCTTCTAGTAGTATTTTATTTTACTTGTAGGTCTGTGATCCATTTTGACTTAGTTTTTATAGAGATTGTGGTGTATGGGTTGAGGTTTACTTTTTTCATATGTATATCCAGTTGTCCCAGTACCATTTGTCAAAAAAATTATCTATTCTCTATTGAATTGCTTTCATATCTCTTACTGAACATAAATTGACCATGTGTGGGTTGACTTCTGTTCCATTTATTTTTTCCATTCCTTTTATTCTATTCTCCTTTTATCTGTCTATTTTTTCACTGATACCACTTTGTTGTGATGACTGTAGCTTTATAGTAAGTCTTGAAATTAGGTGGTGTAAGTCCTCCTGCCTTTTGTTTTTGCAAAACTGTTTTGGTTATTCTTGTTCCTTGGCCTTCCTGTATACATTTTAGAATAAGTCTGTAGATTTTTATAAAAAATCCTGCTGATATTTTGGTAGATATTATGTTAAATCTATAAATCATTTTAGGGGAGAACTGATAACAATATTGAATTTTCCAATCCAGGAACAATGTATATTTATAGATATATTTATTAAGGTTTGTTTTACTATGATCAGTGTTTTGTAGTGTTGGCATCTAAATACGACACATATTTTGTAAAAAATATATTTAATGATTTTATTGTATGTAAAGTCATTTTTTTACTTAAAGTACAAAATACTTTTTTACTGTAGAAACATAAGTTTACCTTATATACTTATATCCTGAAATCTTATAAAGCTCATTTATCAATTTTAAAATCTTTTTTGTATATTA
Source organism: Delphinapterus leucas (assembly GCF_059928025.1). Classification (NCBI taxonomy): domain Eukaryota; kingdom Metazoa; phylum Chordata; class Mammalia; order Artiodactyla; family Monodontidae; genus Delphinapterus; species Delphinapterus leucas. Next base: position 63,111,328 of record NC_143137.1, on the reverse strand, counting down.
TTTGAGATTTCCTATGCAAAAAATCATGTTGTCTGTAGTTTTATTTTTTTCTCCACTCTGTATGCCTTTTATTTATTTTTCATTCCTTTTTGCACTGGCTAGGGCTTCCAGCATCATGCTAAATAGAAATGGTGAGACTGGACATCCTTGCCTTGTTCCTAAAATAGAGGAAAGCATTCAGCCTTTCACCATTAAGTATGATGTAATTGTGGGACTTCATAGATAGACTATTACATTGAGGAATGAATGAATAATAATTTTTTTCTAGGAATACAACTTGGAATAAATCCAATTACATTTTTTCAGACTTGAGTATGCTTGACTGTATTGCATTCTGCTTGCCCTGTCTGTTCATTTTAGCCATCTTTAATATTTATGGTAATAAATACAGCCAAACTAATACCTCATTAATATTAGTAATCAGGAAAATGGAAATGAATATTTTTTTTCCTATGCTTTCAGCATGGTAACATCTTAATTGGAAACTGTGCTGTGTTAGTGGATAATCTGAGAGATATTTCTTCTAAACTTATATTTATTTGGTATTTAATATTGTGATATGCAGAGGTTTTCTTTTCTTTACCCCGTGGCTAAATTTCAGTTTTAAAATATTGTTCTTTCACTTAAGTGCACATTTATAATTCCAGTATCATAGGCGAGACAGATAGTTGGTGTGTATAGTTGACTGATTTTTCATAATATTCTCTTAAACTATTGTTTCTTAATTGTCCAGTTTTATTGTTAAATCTCTTCTATGTGAATAGTTACATATCCATTACATTTTGGTAGTCTCTTGCTGATTATCATGGGGTCAATTCATTGTTAAGATTTTGATTGGTGATTAATTTTATTTCCTAAGTAGATGTTGCTCTTCTCTGCTCCCACTATCATTTGATTTAAGTATTTACAATATTTTGCATTGACTATGATGGTAGCCTTTTAACAGCTATGAATCTTGATTACCTCATATCTGTCATTAATATGATCTTAGATATAAAGCAAAATGTGAAAAGATCACTAATGAACTCAGGAAATAAGCAACTTATTAGCACAGTTTACAAAGTCTTTCATGATCTAACTCTTGAATACTTACCTGGCCACAACTTCCAATTTATATGCCAAAATATATTCTATATTCTGGACAAATTGGACAACATATTTTTTGTACGTAGCATTACATTTCTCACTTCTATAGCATTATTTTTGCTTTGCATGGAATATCTACTCTTCATTTATTTGTGCGCATCCTTTAAAACAATATTACTTTACACTTCTCAGTACTTCATGCATAGCTTTTTTATGTTACCATATAATATTTCAAAAATCTGTGTGTCATTTGTCACACCACACTGAAGACTTTGAGAGCTGCACTTTGTCCTATTTACCTTGTATTTTCAAAGCACAGATATATTCTTAGCCCATAATGAGTAGGCTTTTAATAAGTTCTTGTTGCATGTCCTAGGTTCAATAAACACAGTTTCTTTTGAAATTTATAGCTATAGGTTAGGAAGTAGAAAATCATATTTTCTGAGTCTCAAAATATTCTGAAAAAGTCAACAACAATATATTTTTCCTCCATGTTAACTTTTCTTAGGAATTAAAATTGAAAATATCATCTTCATGGACCACATGGCGTGTTTAATTTAGAAAGAAGTAAAGTTTCTCAAAATTTAGGGTTTTTGTTTTGTTTGGTTTTGGTTTTGTTTTTTCTTTAGACTGTGTTGTTGAATACCAGGAGTTTTCTTTTACTTTGTTTGCTCGGAACCACCTTTTGAGCCTATCTAAACCCATTAACTTCAAAGATATTTCAGCTTTGCATCAACTGGTAAAGATATGAAAGAAAATGAAAATGTAGTCACCAGACTTGAGCCAGCATTCTCTGGACAAAATGGACTTTATGAATTCTGTCCAGTTTGCCTATTCCTCATTAGAAACTAAAGGATGCAAATTTATTTTCACAGGAAAACATTACAGAGTTTTAACCGCACATGAATTAGTGACGTGTTAAAGTTACACAAGGAACACAACACCCATCTTGTTCACTAGGTCCCCCTTGGTCACGTAGCACAGAAGACCTTTGTGGCATTTACCCAGCACATTTTGATCCTGGCTTCTTGTGGCTGATGCAAAATGCAGATGTAGAACTCCGCTGTGTTTATAAATTATGTAGCTGATCTTTAGTGCAAATAGAAGTTGTTTTTATTAGCTTTGACTGTAATTGCTGTGAACTGGAAAATGTTTTCAATCCTGGAGAGATAAGCTCTTTCTTTCTGAAAGCCTGAAATCATTCCTTTAATTAATCTCATTTATATTTGCACACCTTGTTTATTTCTGCAATCGTATTCAATTTTAGCTCTCCAGTATTTTAAATAGAAAAAAATTAGGTTTGAGTAAAGTGTGATACTTCATATTCTTACTGATTGTTGTGATATATCATTTATTTTCTATTTTTTAAATTTATACATGTAAGTGTTCTACAAGTATGTGTATTAAGATTAATGCAAATTTTTGCTAAGTAAATTATTTTCTATGACAAAGATTATTTTAGCAGGAACAAAGGTCCTTGAGGAATTTATTATGATAGGACATAGAATAGTATGTTTTATCATACTTCTTGTCAAATTGTGTTCTTTTAATGTAACAATTACTCTGTGTATAATTCTAAACTGTTTGACTATTTGCATACTTAGTCAAGTATGACCCCTACAATGGAGGGTACTTTTTCCCCCAGAGTCAGCATATTGTCTAAATTTCTTCTGTCCCACACTTCCTTCCTTCTTAGAAAGGACAAGCAACAGAAATTTCAGTGCCCATAGATTCATAAACAGCTCCATATTTGCTCCTAATACCTTGCAGCTTCTGTGTTTACATCTGTATTGATGAGTGAGACAGAGAGGGAGAGAAAGAGTGAAACAGATGTATTTGAAAGTAGAAAGATTTTTCATTTGGAGATTCCTAGATCCAATAACTGCTCTAGAATCACAGAGAAATAAATATAAGTTTAGCCACTTCAGTGGCTTTCTGAGAGATCTGTTCACTAATAACACATGCTCATTTGTATCTTCAAGCAGCATGCTTAAAAGACCTCATGACCTGCCACTTCTTAGGATAGACCAGTAATAGCTCTCATCCAAGGGGTTACTTGCAATGTAATGATTTTTGCAGCCATATTTGGGACATCAGAAAAGGAGGAAAATGGGAAATGACTAGTGAAAATGGGAGTAAAACGGAATGAGGTATAACAAAATGGAGTAAATTATGTTTTCCATTGTACATCAAACATTGAGAGGGTAAGAAATGACAGTTTTAAAAGACAGTTGGAGGGGGGAAACAATTCTTGGAATTTATCCATGCTAATATACAAGTATTCAAAGTTTAAATGTGCACTGGTGATGTTAAAAAAAATAGAACAACAAAAAATGTATTCATATGAAAATAACAGAAATATGTAGTCTATGAAAATCACATAAGAAAGTAGCAGTGTCTCAGAATCTAATCTGATGGACAAAGTGCAAATATTTACTTTTTTTCTTTAGCTATTAGTTGCCAAATGGCTTTCAAGGTTGATGCCTGTAGTTATTGAGTGGACAGTTCTAAATATGAAAGCCACAAGCCAGTGATAGTTCACTCTGCCAAAATGCAGAGCTTGGTATTGATGTGAATCATTCCTAACTTCTTGAACACTAAGTACATATCTCACATGTATGTCCTCTGAATACCAAAGGTGACTTTCACGGGAAGCACAGCTAATGAGGAAGGCTTCACTGATCATATGGCATGTTGGGGCAGTGAAGGGTGGGCAGGATTCAGGAGTGACTGCTCTTCAGGTTAACACAAGAAAATGAGGAAAGCAGGCAAGTAAGAATAGAACAGAGAGAAAATAATGTATCATCAGAGAAATAGCATGTAGAGAGAAAAACAACTGTCAGGCAAATGTCTAGAGGATGTGGTGCTGGTGAGCGAGCCTGCCAATGGTGGAAAATGTAGCTAACAAATTAGTTGGGAACAGGTCATGTACAAAATTATTTGTAATTATGGTTAATGGTTATGGTTATTCAGGGTATTTGCCATTTCATTCCAATGCTTAAAACCTTTCAATCATTCCCCATGTCTCATTGGGTTAGTATTTTTTTTTGAGTGCACACTACATGCCAGGTACAGTACTTGGTGCAAGAGTGAACAAAACAGAAAGAACTGAGCTCTGTGGTAGTATATCAGGGAAAATTCCTAGTGTAAGAATTTGAGAAGTCTGTTACTTTGCTATTGCTTCATAAGAATTACCACAAATTTAGCAGCTGAAAGCAGCATAAATTTATTGTCTCAATTTCCATTGATCAGAAGTTCAGACACAGGTTAATTGGATTCTGTGCTCAGGATATTATAAGACTGAAATCAATATGTCGGCTGTCTCTGTAGTCTCTTTTAAAATTCAGAGTCCTTTTCCAAGCTCAGTCAAATTGCTGACAGAATTCAGTTCCTTGTGGTTGTAGGACTGAGGTCTCCTGTGGCTCCTTGCAAAGGCGATTCACAATATGATGGCTTCTTTCCAGGCTAAGCAGAAGAACTTCTCTGACACTTCACCTCTTTTAAGGGGTATCTGTCTAAGTCACGCCCACCCAGGATAAAATCCCTTTGTATTAATTATATCTCATCATATTTATAGTTCTTACCCACACCCAGCGAATGGTATTTGGAGTGTGGGTCATTGTGGACCATCTTTGGATTCTGCAAATCACAGCAAAGTGTCCCTGGGGAAGTGATATGAAACCTGAGACCTAAGAGATGTTAGAGTTTCGCAGGCAAAGAATGGGAGTAGATTTATTGTAGCCTGAGAAACAAGCATGTTTACAGCCTGGAGGTAGGAATGACCATAGGAAATCTAAGAAACCTGGAGAAGCTCAGCTTAGCTTTGGGAAAGAAATCTACGTGTCATAATAAAGTTTACAAAACCATGTATGATGTAGCACCATAATGCATCTCCTGCCTCATTTATCACAACATCCAGGCTTGAACTCTATACTTGAGCTACACCAGATTTTATTCTTTTCTTTCATGCATTTATATTCAATTTAGTTTAGTTCTTCAAAGTACCATGCTCTCCCTTACCTTAGTTCTAGTATAACTTCTTAGCAGAAGAGTAACTAAACTGAGATAAGAAGAATGACTAAGAATTATCCTGATGAAATGATGACCCTCCAAATACAGGTTAAGTGCCATTGTTCTGTACTCTTTTAGCACATTGTAATGCCCTGTAATATCTATTATATATCATATTGCAACCATCCATTTTGCTTTGCCCTAACAAATGTAAGATCTGGGCTCACTATTATATCTTTATCGCCTAGCTCAACTATATCAAGTAAGAGATGCTGAATGAGGGTGATGGTGGTGGTGATGATGATGATAATGATGACAACAGCAATGGTGACAAGAGGAATGAGAACAGAACTATGAACAAACTGTTAAGAAAGGATCAAATTATTTAGCATGAGGCACCATACAAATATGTGTTTACTTGCTTTAATCCATCCAGCAATAATATGAGTCAAGAGCAAAGCTCAGTCTTAATATTTTTGGCTATCAAAAACAGCTGTGTAATATATACACTACCAAATGTAAAATAGATAGCTAGTGGGAAGCAGCTGCATAGCACAGGGAGATCAGCTCGGTGCTTTGTGACCACCTAGAGGGGTGGGATGGGGGGGGTGGGAGGGAGATGCAAGAGGGAGGGGATACGGGGATATATGTACACATATAGCTGATTCACTTTGTTATACAGAAGCAACTAACACAGCATTGTAAAGCAATTATATTCCAATAAAGATGTTAAAAAAATGTACATGTATGTTGTGAAATGATTACAACATTCCAGGTAAATTTTTAAAAAAAGCAAAACAAAACCAAAACACAGCTGTGTATAGGCTCAGAGCTGAGGAAAGAGTTATATGTGTGGGTAAATTCTAAAGTTGAAGGTCTGCTACATTTGGAATGTATTTAAATAAGCAAATTTTTTTTCACTAATTTGTATTTAACCAATATCATGCATAGGTCTTTTATTGAAAGCAGCTAAAAAGCTAGAATTCTACTGAAGAGACACAATGCTTATACCTTGAGGTTGTGAATATAAGCATGATTAAGAACATATCATGGACTCCCCTTTCGGCTCAGTAAGCTTCACTTTTGGCTATGACAGTCAATGAATAGGACTCAACTTTCAGTTTTTGGTAATGGTTTGACATTACACTGATTGAGTTAATAAAAAAAAACAAAAAAAGCTAAAAGTCTTCAAATAGCGATTGCTCCCCTAGGAGCAGTTCTTCTTCTTTTTTTTCTAAAGCTTTCAGAGATAAAGTAATCCTATCAGTCAAAATACTTTGTGATATTATAGAGGCTATAGTATAGGGGGGGACTCAGAACCAACATCTGTCAGCCAGTGAGCACTTGTTCTATGACCATGACTAACGAAGTATATTCAAAGTCAAGTATTAATGACATGGTATGAAAAGAATACATTGATAGTAACTGTTTTAAACTCTAGACTTGGATGTCCTTTTCCCAGACATTTCATAATCAAGATTCATATGTCCTAAGAAGGCTACTTATTCATGTAATACTGACATATCCATATCTATTTCAAGTAAGATGAACTGTTGGATATTGTAAAATATTTTCTATATTTTCAATTGTATTAGTTTCCAAGGCTGACAGAACAAATAGTTACAAACTGGGGGGCTTAAAGCAATGGAAATTTATTCTTTCACACTTCTGCATGCTTGAAGTCCAAAATTAATATGTCAGTAGGGTTATGTTCCCTCCAAAGGCTCTAGAGAAGAATCCTTCCTTACTGCTTTCAAATTCTCTTGGCTCCAGGTTGACATTGGCATTCCTTGTTTTGTAGCCATATTATACCAATCTCTACCTCTGCTATCAAAGGGCCTTTTTCTCCTCTGTTTATCCTCCTATGGCTTCTTATAAGGACACCAGTCGTTGAATTTAGGGCCCATCCTAATTCACTATGACCTCACCTTAACTAACTACATTGGCGAAGTCCCTGATTCCAAAATAAGGTCACATTCTGGGGTTTAAGGTAGACATGCATTTGGGGAGAACACTATTTAACCCCATACATCAGTGTAGAAATTATTTTTTTCTTCATAGAGGCAATGTAAATTTTAAATTTCTTTACCTCTCATTTCAGGATTTCACCATTTTTAAAATTTGTGATCAGTGGTACATTTTTCAATTACATTCCCTTAGTGTTTGTGTTTAACTTGCATATATTTAGCATGTATCCTTTTTTTTTTTTTTTTTGGCTGCGTTGAGTCTTCTTTGCTGTGCGTGGGCTTTCTCTAGTTGCGGCGAGCAGGGGCTACCCTTTGTTGCGGTGTGTGGGCTCCTCATCGTGGTGGCTTCTCGTTGTGGAGCACAGGCTCTAGGCATGCGGGCCTCAGCAGTTGTGGCTCACAGGCTCTAGAGCACAGGCTCAGTAGTTGTGGCTCATGGGCTATGTTGCTCCACTGCATGTGGGATCTTTGTGGACCAGGGATTGAGCTGTGTCCCCTGCATTGGCACGTGGATTCTTAACCACTGCACCATCAGGGAAGTCCTCCATTTATATTTAATTTGAAGAGTTTATTGTGGTTATATAATAGCTGTATTGTATACAATTGTACAATATAACTTATAAATAATGTTCTGCCTGATCTCACACTCATCCTTATATTCTCTAAGAATGACCAGTCACTCTTCTGGGAAAAGAATAGCAAGCGATATGCTATCTACAAAGTAGTTTTATTTTACTTTATTTTATTTTATTTTATCTTGCTCTGTATTTGAGCTCTTAAAAACACCACTTTTACTTTGCGTGCTTTTATGTATTTTGTGCATAAGAATATTTTGTAGTTCTATCAATTCAGGCCCTGAATGAAGCAGACACCAAGATGATATTAGGTACGCAAGAGATAAGAGATAGATTGGGGGAACACCTGTGAGAGTTAAAGGGGGAAAGAATAAGAGGAGGCAGGGAGTGCCTTTATAACATGCTGTAGGTATGGAACTTGTGAAAGAAATGAAAAAAAGGAAGGATTAGGTATGAAAAGTCTTGGACGAACAGTGCAGTTCTTCCATCTACTCTACATTCTCCTTAACCTCTGCTATCATTTTGGAAGGTGATGGAGGCTTACCTAGTGGTGTAACCCAAATCTTCATTCCTCAGGAATCTGAATACGTGGTAATTATAACTTTTCAGGCCAAATTGCTGCACATGTCCATTCAAAGTTACAATTGGTCAAGGAAATACCAAGAGTCACTCAGGCAGATCACTTGAGTTTCAGATTTATCTGTTATGTAATTATGATTATGTAAAAGCTTACTCAATTCTTCCTGCTGACCAGGATCATTAACCCTGTCAAGATCATAGGACCTCCACATCTGCAGAGCCCAGATTTGCAAGGATGGAAAATACCAATGTCCTCAATAGATTATTGGGAAAATGGTAAATTGAGTCACTCCTACTTCCACCTTTTCCCAGTATCATGTATTATTACTGGGGACATAGATTTCTGATTTAATACATAGACGGCATCCTGAAGCGTGGCTCCCGATCCTTGCAATGACTTGCCTTCAGAGGGGAACTCCTGCTGAGCTCTCAGTAGGCTGTTGTAGTGCTCTAAGAAGCTGGCAGTTTCCGGAAAGTGTAGCACTTGACATGACCAGTTGGCTTCATGGTCATGGGCTCATTCCCACAACTCCTTCACTGTAAAGTGAGTCCCCTTATTAGATGCTATATTTTGTGGGATTCCATGCCTGTGAACCAGGCAATTCTGTAAGGCCCTGGAGAATGGGACCAAATGATTGCCCTTATAGATCAGAAAAGGGTCCAAGGTATTTGACTTACATCTCACTGTCTGGTTTTTGTCTCCTCCAAGATTATTACCATTTTATTGCCTTAGTACTGGTTTCTGTTGCTGGCAAGGTGAACATTCAGCAGTAACAACAGTTAGTGCCCATTGCATGGAGGATGCTTTCTGGTGCGCGTGACACTGGCAGTCTCACATATCACTTTATATATGGAGAGAGCTATTTTATAGGTGTGGACTGTGTTGCCTCCAGAACACCTAAAAGGGCTTCCAACCACTGTGCTTCTTTCTTTGTGGCAAGGAATGCCAAATGCAGCAATTTGTGTTTTACTTTGGGGCAGATATCCCATCACACTCCTGATCCCTGGACTCTTAAGTCCAGTAAAGTGTCAAGTTCCTAAATCTTTGTAGGAAATGTCTCTAATCCTCTGGAACATATATATCTTATTGAGAAGTCTAATATACTAGCCAATTTTTGCTCATACTGTTCAAAGAGCATGATGTCATCAGTGTAATGGATCAGTGTGTGTTTGTGGGATGTCCAGATGGTCCAGATATCTTTGGATTATAAGAGTAACAAGCTAACAGAGCCATGGGTAAAGCTGTAAATAAATATTGCCTTTTGCATATCAATGTAAACTATTTCTGATCCTCTTTTCTGATCAGAACTCATTCACCAAATCGGTGGCAGCGTATCATATATCACAGACCTTATTTACCTGTTCTAGCAAAATAACATCTGACAATGTGGTTAAAGTCAGCACTGCTACTTGGTTAAGCTTGCTATCGTCTACAGTCATTCTCCAGCTTCTGTCTCATTCTTGCAGGGGCTACACTGGCAAATTAAAAGGAGATATGATGTGGCCTCCATGTGTGCATCCTTTAGATTTTCAAATGTGGCACTAATCTCTGTCATTTTCTCTCAGATATGATTTTGTTCTTGACTCACTATCTTTCCAAAGTGGGATCGAGGAGTGAGGGGTGTAACTGCAGAGGCTTCTATTAGTTCTTCCTTGCTATGACAGCTTTTACCACACATGCCAAGTTTATACCAACTGTCAGGTGCTTGATCCAAATTATAGACTCGGGAACCAAGGAAATGACCTCCTGATTGGTCAGCAGACCTACTAGATCCACTATAAACTAGACTTTATCCAGGATTCCGTTCATCACCTGGCCTCTGTAAGCCTCCATTCTATCTATGGAAAGTTGGGAGAGCATGACAATGCTTTGGCTCACTACATATCAGTATCAATTCAGACCTCATGTCCACGTGTTCTTTAAGTATAATTGACCCTTGAACAACATGGGTTTGAACTGTGTGGGTCCACTTATACACGGATTTTTTTCAATAAATATACTGGAAAATTTTTTGGAAGTTTGTGACAATTTGAAAAAACTTGCAGATGAACCACGTAGAGTAGAAATATCAAAATAATTAAGAAAATTTAGGTATGTCATGAATGGATAAGATACATGTGGATTCTAGTCTGTTTTTATCATTTGCTACCGTAAAATATACACAAATCTATTATAAAAAAGTTAAAACTTACCAAAACTTGAGCATGCGAACACTTAGAGGCCATACGTGTTCTATTCACAGTCAAGAGAAATGTAAACAAATATAAAGATGCAGTATTAGATCATAACTGCATAAAATTAACTGCAGTGCATACTGTACTACTGCAGTAATTTTGTAGCCACCTCCTGTTGCTACCGTGGTGAGCCCAAGCATTGTGAGTATCTGCTTAAAATGCCTGTGACAACACTAATCTTCTCGTGAGCAGTTTGTTTCCCCAGTAAATTGTGTATTACAGTAAAATGTGATCTCTCACGTTTCCTGGGTATTTTTCATTGTATTTAGTGAAGTACTGTAAACCTTGAATAACACTGTGGGACCCATAGGAGGTGCCACTAATGATATTGGAAGTGCTGCCAAGAAGTAGAGAAAAGTTATGACATTACAAGAAAAAGTTGAATTGCTTGTTATGTACCATAGATTGAGGTCTACAGCTGTTGCTGCCCACTATTCCAAGATAAATGAGCACTGTAAAAAAACAAAAAACAAAAAAAAAACAAGATTTGTGAAGCTATTGCTGCAGCTATGTCAGCAGGGGTGAAAACTTTGCACTTTCTGTGAAATATTTTTTATCTCATATTGAAAATGAAGCTTTTATGTAGGTGCAGGATTGTTATAAGGGAAGCATACCTATAGGCTCTAATATGATGTGAGAAAAAGCAAAGTCATCATGTGATAACGTAAAGCAAAAGGAAGGTGAAAGATCTAAAGCTAGAGAATTTAATGCCAGCAAAGGATAGTTTGATAAATTTAGAAAGGGTTTTGGCTAAAAAAACAAAACAAAACAAAAAAGTCAAAATAACAGAAGCAGCAGCTTCTGCAGACCAAGAAGCAGCAGATGAGTTCCTAGGTGCCATTAAGAAAATCACAGGGGAAAAAGGATATCTGCCTGAACAGGTTTTTGATGCAGAGAAAATGCTGTATTCTGGGGGGAAAAAAATTCCACAAAGGACATTTATTAGTAAGGAAGAAAAGCAAGCACAAGGATTTAAGGCAGGAAGGGATAGGCTAACTCTACTGTTGTGTGCAAATACAGTCGAGTTTATGATCAGGACTGCCCTTCTCTATAAGGCTGCTAACCCCTGAGCTTCGAAGGAAAAAGATAAACACCAGCTGCCAGTCTTTTGGTTGTACAGCGAGAAGGCCTGGACAATGAGAACGCTTTTTCTGAATTGGTCCCATGAATGCTTTGTCCTTAAAAGTCAGGAAGTACCGTGACAGTAAGGAGCTGACTTTTAAAGTTCTTTTAATATTGGATAATGTCCCTGGCCACACAGAACCCCATGATTTCAACACCAAAGGCGTCAAAGTGGTCTACTTGCCCCACACACAATGTTTCTAATTCAGCCTGTAGATCAGGTGATCATAAGGACCTTTAAGGCTCATTACACATGGTACTCTATGGAAAGAATTATCAACACTATGGAAGAGAACTCCGACAGAGACAACATCATCAAAGTCTAGAAGGATTACACCATTGAAGATGTCATTGTTATTATAGAAAAGGCAGTGAAAGTTATCAAGCCTGAAACTATAAGTTCCTGCTGGGTAAAACTGTGCCCAGACTTCATGACTTAACAGGATTTACAACAGAGTCAATCAAGAAAATCATAAAAGAGACTGTGGATATGGCCAAAAAAAAAAAAAAAAAGGTGAGGGTGAAGGGTTTCAAGATATGGATCTTGGAGAAATTGAAGAGCTAGTAGACGCTACAGCAGAGAAATCAACAGAAGACAACTTGATGGAGATGAGTGCTTCTGAACAAGTGCCAACTGATGAGGAAGACATCTTAGAAGATGTGCCAGCTAACAGATTAACATTAGACAATCTGGCAGAAGGGTTCCATCATTCAAGATTGCTTTTGACTATTTTTTATGACACGGACCCTTCTATGATGTGGCACTGAAACTAGAACAAATGGTGGAAAAATTGTTACTGTATAGAAACATTTTTAGAGAAATGAAAAGGCAAGAAAGTCAGACAGAAATTACAATGTATTTCCATAAAGTTACGCCGAGTGTGTGCCTGATTCTCCTGTTCCCCCTTCTACCTCTTCCTTATCTGCCGTCACTGAGACAGAAAGATCAACCCTTCCTCTTCCTCCACCTCCTCATCCTACTCAATGTGGAGATGACAAGGATGAAGACTTTTATGATGATCCACTCCCACTTAATGAATAAAATAATCCTTTTTTCATAGTTAATAAACCTATCTGTTGAGTATATGCGTGTCTTTGTGTATCTAATAACTGTATGAGACATTTTTGTGTCATTATCATCATCATTGCCTAAGTATTCATCATATGTTAAAACCTCTGGAGCTCTGCAATTCAAACTGGCAAACCTTGAGCCTGCTCCTAAATTGTGTCCCCTTCTCTCACTGCAGGAGATAGGAATCGCTTTGTAAACCACCAAACAATCCCTCTGGTAAAACACTTAATCTTCAAATGTTTAAGCTTCATTTTCCCATGATCCCTCTAAAGGTTATACAGTACATACAACTTAGTAATAGCCAGCCAACTTCACTGTCCTTGTAGGCATGTATTTCCAATGACAATTTACCAATACCAACGTGAGAAAGGATTGAAAATACAAACAGACCAATATCTTAGGATAAATAGAGAACACTTTCAAATGTCTACACTTTAAAATTCTATCAGCCTTGTGCTGACTCACTGGTCATTTCTACTAGTTTTAAGAAATGGATAATTTCAATGATACATAAACTTTTCCTGAACATTGAAACAGAACAAATATTTTCTAATCCTCCACGTAAGTGTGATATAACTTTGAAAACAAAACAAAGACTCATTCTTTTAATGAACTCCTTGATTGGCAAATGCAATCAACAAATTCATTAAAAGAATAATTTCAAGTGAGTAATTAGAGTTTATGACAGGAATTTAAGGAGAGTTTATTATTGGCAACCTTAATAGTATAATTAACAAAAATGGATGAAAGGTGAAAAGCTTGAGGATTTTTTTGACTCCTAACCTCACTGAAGATATTGCTTGTGTGTTTCTGTGCGGTCTTTTTTCTTTTTTTGTTAAATTGTCTTTGTTGCATCCTATTGTATTAAAAAACTAATATGTTTATCTCAATGTTTTCTTTCTTTAAAATGAAGTTCTTCTTAGGAGAAAAAAAATCAAAAGAGAAATAATAAAAATTAGAGCAGGAATCAATGAAATTTGGACACAGGGAAACAAGAAAGACATATCAATGAAACCAAAAAATAATTCATTAAAAAAAATCAATATAATTGATAAATTTCTAGCCAGACTAAGCAATAAAAAACAAAGAGAAGTCACAAATTAACAATATCAGAAATGAAACACAAGAGCAGTGAATGATAATAGAAGTATTCATAGTATTTCTTTTATGTCCAACATTTTGATAATTTAGATGAAATGGACCAATTCCCTGAAAGACATAAATTGTTAAAACCCACACAAGGAAAAACAGAAATCCTGAATACCTTATATATATTAAATATGTTGAATCAGTAACTAATAATGTTACAAAAAAGAAAGCACCAGATCCAAATAAGTTCACTGGTGAATTCTACCAAACATTTAACAAAGAAATTACACTAGTTATCAGATATATCGCTTGCAAATATATTCTTCCATTCCTTAACTTGCATTTTATTTTGTTGATTGATTCTTTTACATACCTTATATTTTGAGTTAGTCCTACTTATTGATTTTGTTTTTGTTATTTGTGCTTTTCAGGTCATATATAAAAAAAAAAAAAATCATTGCCTAGACCAAAGTCAAGGGGTTTTTTCTTTATGTTTTCTTCTAGGAGTTTTATGATTTTAGAATTTATAATTTTAGATTTTATAATTAACCAATTTTGAGTTAATTTTGGTGAAGTGTCTGTTAAGGTCTTTGGTTCATTTTTTAATCTGTTTGTTTTCTTACTGTTGAATTTTAAGAGCACTTTGTATATTTTGGATAACAGTCTTTTATCAAGTATGTCTTTGAAAAGCTTTTTTCCCAATCTGTAGCTTATCTTCTCATTCTCTTGGCATTGTCCCTCATAAGCAGAATTTGTTAATTTTAAATGAAGTTCAGCTTATCCATTATTTCTTTCATGAATCATATCCTTGGTGTTGCATCTAAAAAGTCATTGCGGAATCCAAGGTCATCTAGATTTTTTTCCTATGTTATCTTCTAGGAGTTTGAAAGTTTTGCGTTTTATATGTAGGTATGATCCATTTTGAGTTAATTTTTGTGAAGAGTGTAAAATCTGTGTCTGGGTCCATATTTTTGCATGAGGATGGATGTTCAGTTCCAACACCATTTGTTGAGGGCACTATACTTGCTCCATTGTATTGCCTTTGCTCCTTTGTCAAAGATCTGTTAATTATATTTACAGTGGTCTATTTTTCAGCTCTCTATTCTGTTCCATTGATCTATTTGTCTGTTTTTTCACCAACATCATACTCTTGATTACCATAGCTTTACAGTAAGCCTTGAAGTAATGTCAGTCAGGTAATATCAGTCCTTAAACTTTGTTCTTTTTCTTCAATACTGTGTTGGCTATTCTGGGCGTTTTGTCTCTTGATATAAACTTTAGAGTCAGTTTGTCAATATCCATGAAATAACTTGCTGAGATTTAGATTGTGTTGGGGAAGGGAAAATTTCCTCCATCCCATCTTGGTTATTTGGGCTGGCTGAATAATTAAAATGACATAAGAAATATTAACAGGAGAAAACCAAAATTAATTATGTACATATGAGGAATCTGAACATGAGAGATTTCAAAGACAGTCAGGCAAAATGAGGTATATATGACTATGGAAAAGAAGGTAGGGGTGTAGGACGCCTTCAAAGAGAAGGAAGACAATTCACAGGAAGATCAAAAGAGCAATGTTTGGTAAACATGTTTTATGGGCCATAAAAAAAAAATGGGATACAGAAAGGAATTTTAAGAAACAGACTTTACAAGGTTTTATCCCTGTCTACCACACCTAGTTCATATTATACTGTAGTAATCTGTGGTAATAGCTCCCTTTCTAAAACATGTCTCCTATCTAAATAAACTTTTCTTGTTTTAAACCATTGCATTTTTGATAATTTGTTACAGCAGAAAGAAGAAACTAATAGATCACCCTACTGGTGAATGCTTAGATTGTTTTCCCTTTTTCCACTATTAGATATACTGTTGGAGAAAATGATTTTGTAAGGTAAGGTAACTTTTCTCCTGCATTTTGTATTATTTTATTGACATAATGTAGAACTAAGTGAGTCAAATCGTATAAATATTGTTTCATAAACAGTAATAGAGGTCAGTTTTATTATATCCTAACCAGCACTGAGTATTATCTAGGATGCTACTAATTTTTTGTCAGTTTTATAGATAAAAATTTTCATTTCTTTAATTTGCATTTGTTTGTTTGAAATTATGCAGTTTTCATATGCTGATTGATAATTAGTGTAACTTCTTGCATGAACAGTCTATTCATGTTTTGCTCCTTTTTTAAAATTGAATATGTCTTAGTTTTAATTTAAAATATTTATGTCTTTTAAATATTGCTAGTCCTCTAAAATTGCGTTTTGAAGTAGATTAGAGTACACACATACACCAACACATATGTATTTTTTAAATCAATACAAGATTGTTATTCATTTCCTAAATTTTCAAAGTAGTTATTAGCAACTCTCATGACATGCTTAATATTATATTTTATTTGAATTATGCATTTCTTCATTAAGCATATTGACATTTACTAAAGGTATGTATTTGCTTCATTTAGTTCAATTGTGTCTGAACTCAAAATAACATTTCATTTGTGAATGTAGAATTTTAGTAAAAATGCTTCCAAATTTCAATACTTTAATTTTCTCATTATGTCCTATATGGGTGTTGTAACCTTGGTTCTCCTTGAAAGCAGAGCTTGATATAAGGACTTACATGCAGATGATTTATTTGAGAATGTAAATCTAGAGAGCTAAGGAATCAAGGGGGTTGGAAATAACACATACTTCCCCGTGCATATACGCCAGTGCTAAGCCAATTCCCACAGGCACACCATGCCACAGCATCACAGAAGTGGCAAACGTGGCTTGCCATTGAGATGAGAGGCTCAGTTTCAAGTCACAAAGAGAAATCACATCCCTGTCCTCTACGTATAAGCCAATCAACTCTAATTTGTCTTCCTAAGCTAGTTAGAGTTAAGGTTCTTGACTCTGGCAGGTAAATAAGATGAATTTTAAAAAGATGTATTTAAAAGTGTACTTAAATTTGGGCAAAGAACTTAAATTCTTGTGGCTTGAGATCTTCATTCATGAAATCCTAAGTCATAAGGTTGTTTTGAGGATGAAAAAGGGAAGCTTTAAAACTGTGCCTGCACAATAAGTGCTCAACACAGATTTGCTCTTATTATTAGTTCCTGTAGGATTTACTTATCTTAATGTTATTTAGATTTTTTGAGAAGCAAATGATACCATTACTATTAATGTAATTTTAAAAATTAAAATGCTGTTTTTAGTAGAAGCAGTAGCACATTTTTAGTTACATTTTATTATATTATTCAAATTATGTGTGATGAATACTTTTAATGTGGATAGTAAAAAAAACAAAAAAAACAAAAACCTGTTCAAAAAGTAGTTGTTCAGTAAATACTGAAACTCTCTACAACTAAGAACCTCAACAGTTGACGATGGAAAGCATAGTTTTATAAGATCCATGAAATAGAAGTGGGGGATTTTTCACTTTTAAATAGACACAGTACAAGAAATTTTATGTACATAAAACTTGTACGCGTGTTTCATTAGAGAGTTTGTATGTGGACTTCCCTTGTGGTGCAGTGGTTAAGAATCTACCTGCCAGTGCAGGGGATACGGGTTTGAGCAACTGAGCCCATGCGCCACAACTACTGAGCCTGCACTCTAAAGCCCTCAAGCCACAACTACTGAGCCCGTGTGCCGCAACTACTGAAGCCAGTGTGCCCAGAGCCCGTGCTCCACAACAAGAGAAGCCACCGCAGTAAGGCCACATGCAGCAACAAAGACTCAGTGCGGCCAAAAATAAATAAATTAAAAAAAAAAAAAAAGAATTTGTGTGCATCAAAGTAGAAGATGATGCAAACAAATTAAACATGATGCTTTTTTGTCACCTATAATTGTTATTACACTAATTTCCTTCTACTTTGGAGGAAGAAAAATGCAATTCAAAGGAAAATGTCCCATAGATGAGTTTCAAGAAGCTTATTTTTTCTTCTCTGTTTCTAAAGATTACTTGAAGTTCAAACTAATCTTAGTCTTTAAAAAATGCCTTAAAATAGGGAGCAGTAGGTGTGATTCTACATTTAACAGCATCAACTAGAAATACAAACTCCTGACATCCAAGATAAATGAACAAAAAATGGAAAAGCCTACAGAAAGGGTCACAAATCTATTTGATGTGTGGACAGTTGTAAAGAATGTTGAGCTTTCCAGTTTTTATTTCTAGCATAGAAATCAACTCCTGAAAATATTTCTTAATGTTTCAATTAAGTGAAGGAATCTAAATTTTTAACTATACATTGTTTACTTGATAACTGAAAAACACTCTAACACAACCATTTGTAATAGAAAATGAAAAAAATCACCTTAAATCATTTTTGAAAAGAAATAAAAGAAATAATTGAAAAGAAATAATCAAAGAAAATGTAACATATAACATTTTGAAACATATTGAAAAGAAATAACATATTCAATGTAACATTGAAAAGAAATAATCAAAGAAGATGTAACATATAACATTTAAAAAATGCAATGAAGTAAAACATCCAGTGAATAAGTGACAATGATGAGGATATTTTGAGAAAATATTAACATATTCATTTGGCATTTTTCCTCTCAGTGTTTCTGAATAACCACCCCCAACCGCCACCAAACACACACACACACACACACACACACACACACACACACACACACACACACACACATTATATCTCTAAGAAGAAATTAAAGAGTAGTGGCATTATTTTTTATTTTATAGATTAAGTAAGTACTGTGAAGAAAGGTTAAATGTTTTATACAATAGTCCAGAGTAAGTTATTTATAAAATGAATGCATAATCCCTATCTATCAACCCCTAGATTTGATTTTTTTGTAATGCTTTATGTTTACACTCCAGAAAGAGAAATGTGCATGTGATTAGGTGATGGTTTTACATCCTTTCCATGGAGCAGGGGTAACAAATAAGATTAACAAGACAGAACCCTTGCCAAAATAAACTTATAAACTCTTGGAATAGAAAGCTACAAAAATTGCCATAATAACTATCAAAATGTGATATAATAAATACTGTAATAAATGCAAATATTCTCAGCTGAACGCTGAAAAAAATTGAGGCAAATTCTGCTTGGCACAATTTGGGAAAGTACTCTTTGAAAAGATGTGATTTAAATTTGATTTTCAAAGTACATGATTCTATAGGTAAGGTATTTTCTAGTTCACTTATCTATTTGAATGTTAAAACCAGAAGTTAAATTCAGTTCTAGTTAATACCAAAGCTCGTATTGTTTGCATTCCAACAAGAAGATTTGAGAAATTAAGATCAATTGGGAAATAAAGAACCCTTGTTTTGGTTTCCCTCCCTCCCTCCCTCCCTCCCTCCCTCCCTCCCTCTCTCTCTCTCCCTCTCTCTCTCTCTCTCTCTCTCTCTCTCTCTTTCCTGAAGATGATGCACAATAGACTGTTGAGGGTCATATGAGCTGAAGAACTGAGCATTAGAAGCCAGCTAAGAGGCTACTGTGATCTCAGGGTCAAGTGACAGGATTAAACAAGACTGAAAAATGGCTGTTTAGATAAAGGGAATAAAGAAGGAATTTAAAATGTTTTGATTCTAGCTTTAGAGGTGTAAAATCAATGGCACCATTAACAAGAGTAAAGAGTTGTGATTTCAACAAATTTAGAGTCAATAAAGGGCCAAGGACAGGCTTAAAATAAGTGAGTTTAATTCTGCATCCCCATCACCTCTCCTAACACAACATAGAAACACGGCTGCAGTATTCCTTGAGGCCCCATTCCCCCCACCTCCCATTCCCCACACATATATATGTAAGTGTATACAGTAACAATACATGCTTGTTAGGCAAACGTATTTGTGAGATAAGTTCCTAGATCTCCAGTTCAAACATGTTGCTGCTTCTAACCCCAAATCCCTCTTCTAAAGAAATTTGAGAGGCAGCGCTTTTGGTTGGAAAATGTTAAGTTCATTTTTTGATGTTGTAGAGACTCAGAATGTGTCACCCCAAAATATGCCATGTTGGCATATTGATTATTTTGAATTAAAGGTACTTAAGAAAGAACCTGTGCAAGGACACTGGCTCTCCTTTGTCTACCTGAAAGCAGGTGATAACTCTCCCATGTGAAAGGTACCTTGTCCCTGGAGGGTAGAAGTCATCTCTACTGCCAGAGACAGGAAATTTAGGGCTGGGAACGCTGCATAAACAAACCTTGTTAATTCTTCACCGCTTACTATCCCTAGCCCAAATCTTTCTGCCTTGTCATTTCTCCACAAATTTATTGTTTGTTTGTCTAGAAGGTATAAAACCTTCCTGTTCTGGGTCACTTCTTTGAGTCTTATATTTTTATTGGGCTTCCATATATACATATAAATATAATTCCATATATATATAATTAAATTTGTTTTTCTCCTGTTATTATGTTTTATGTCAATTTAACTATTAGCTCAGCCAAAGAACCAGGAAGGGAAGAAGGAAAAAAATGTTCTGCCCCTACAATATATTGAAGTTACATGTGTGTAGTTCATGTAGTTACATGATATATGTAGTTTTATGTATTGTACAGGGCCCATGAGAATCAGGCCCAGTAATGTTCCACTGACGGAGTTCCTTGTGTCTGGAAAAGTAGATGAAAATTTGAAATAGGAATCTAATCCCAACTATGGGAGTGCTGGCTGACAGATCATTTTAGAATATGGTTTGGGAAAAGAAATAAAAAGAAAAAAATTGCAAAAAGTATCCTTTAGAAAAGTAGGATAACCACGTGTCACACTAATTTTCATTGGCTTCATTAGAGCCAAGTTGTGTCAGCTGACTATCTTAGGTATCTGACGGCATCACAAGGATGACAGAAAGATGAAGTAGACAGGGAAATGTGCACATTTACTTCAAAATTCCAAGAAAATAAAATCCTGAGATAGTGTGAGGGAAGTGCCACTTGGTAACTGCTTCCAGCCTGGTGCTGTGCACCCTGAGGATTCGCTCTCCTTTGTCTTCTCCAAAGCCACTCTCTGATATGTATTTGCTTTTTTAGCTGACTGAAAACCGTATGGCCCTCCAAAACCTTTGCTTCTAAGAAATACCATTTCCAGTGCAGTTCTTTGGGAATTCAAAATTTTTGATATCGTAAAATAGAACATTTCAAAACAAGTTCCGCTGGATTTTAATCCTCTCCCATTTACCTATTACTTCTATGATTATTTAAATAGAACTCAAATCTTCCAAGTCCTTTTACTCTGTACATCCTTTAAATCCTTTAGCAATCCTTTAATCCTTTATTAATAAATAGTAAAATAGCCTTAACTACCAAATATGGCTGGGAACTTGATAATCAGCAGAAAAACAATGACATAGATTAGCTAAAAGATGACACAAAGCTCATGCACTAAAATCCATATAGGCAACTCAGAGCATCTTCACTGTCTATTTTAATATTATTTTAGACATGATTTTAAGTGTGTCCTAATGATTTCTGTGTATTCAGTAATCAGCAAGCTGACACTAATCTAACTCAACGCTATCAGACTAAAATAATAGAATATAGAATATGTGTGAAATTTTGTATATTACAAGGAAATACATAAGCCAATGTCATGATAATTTATTATCTAATGTTTGAGCTCAGAGTACATTGGAAACAGAACATTAGAAGGTGATAGGAATGTTACAGTCAGGGACGTTGTCAGCAGAAAGAACTGACTCCTGATAACTTGCTGATGAAGGAGGAGATAGAAACCCGTAAAAACAGACTGCAAAACTGAAAAAAGAAAAAATTAAAAAGGACTATATAGAATTATTTAGTATTTTATATAACTGTAATACTTCTGATGTATAACTGCACTACATTTCAGTTTTTATGGTTTTCCAGTGTTGACTCTCAGTAATTGTGCATAGATTAAATTACATCAAGTCTACATTACTTAAGAAAGCAGGGCAACATGGATTCAAGAACTGGGATCTTTCTCAATTTTATTCCACTTTTTCCTTCTTTCCTTGCATCCAGGTCCCAGTTTTGCTTATCCTCAACCCACTTTCTTCACTGTGCTCTGGTTGGCAGTGATGGGCATACTTCTGTCAAAATACTTGGCTATTTGAAAGAAGAAGCTTAGCTAACTAAAATTGGAATACTTGAAATACCCCCTCTTCTGGAAATGTCAACAAAAGTCCATGTTATGGAGTAGGAAGCAAAGGACATGTTAGATGAATTCATTAGAAGAGATATTTTTCATTTCTTTTTAGCCTTTGAAAGCTAAGTTCCAATGAAATCAATTAGCTTGATGTACTTCTCATTTCTACCGTGTCTAATTTACACTAACAAAGTAAACTGCATAGATAACAAATTGCCTAAATATTTCAAGCAAATTGAAATAAACCTCAATTTAGTAACCATTCCAGGAGGAAATATTTTTGTTAAGATCGGCCTAATTATCTCAGATGTGACACTTTCATTTATACAATATATACTTTGTACAAACAAAATTGCCCAACATTTTTAAGAAAATAAACTTCAAGTTTGTGAAAATTGTAGGAAACATAATATTTTTGATCCAAATTATAAGGCTAGTTATCCCAGCATTGGCTCTTTCCTTTTATAGACAGAAAATAAAAATGAATCAGTTCACGGTGGTTTCTTATTCAAACTTCAGTAGCAAAATATACTATATCCTCTCATTTTTCTCAATGGCATTTTTCCAGGCATAGAATTCTATTTAATGCCATATATATATTTTTTAATTTTATTAGCTGTTTTATTGTTTTTAAAGCCTGTATATATAGATATTTTTTACATCTTTATTGGAGTATAATTGCATTACAATGTTGTGTTAATTTCTGCTGTATAACAAAGTGAATCAGCTATATATGTATATATATCTCCATATCCCCTCCCTCTTGAGCCTCTATCCCACCCCACTAGGTGGTCACAAAGCATTGAGCCGATCTCCCTGTGGTATGCAGCAGCTTCCCACTAGCTATTTATTTTACATTTGGTAGTGTATATATGTCCATGCCACTCTCTCACTTCGTCCCAGCTTACCCTTCCCCCACCCTGCATCCTCAAATACGTTCTCTACATCTGCATTTTTATTCGTTCCCTACCACTAGGTTCATCAGTACCATTCTTTTAGATTCCATATATATGTGTTAGCATACGGTATTTATTTTTCTCTTTCTGACTTACTTCACTGTGTATGACGGACTCAAGGTCCATCCACCTCACTACAAATAACTCAGTTTTGTTCCTTTTTATGGCTGAGTATTATTCCATTATATATATGTGCCACATCTTCTTTATCCATTCATCTGTAGATGGACATTTAAGGGGCTTCCATGTCCTGGCTATTGCAAACAGTGCTGCAGTGAACACGGTGGTACATGTATTTGAATTATGCTTTTCTCAGGGTATGTGCCCAGTAGTGGGATTGCTGTATCATATAGTCATTCTATTTTTAGTTTTTTTAAGAAACCTCCATACTGTTCTCCATAGTGGCTGTATCAGTTTACATTTCCACCAACAGTGCAGGAGGGTTCCCTTTTCTCCACACCCTCTCCAACATTTATTGTTTCTAGATTTTTTGATGATGGCCATTCTGACTGGTGTGAGGTGATAGCTCATTGTAGTTTTGATTTGCATTTCTCTAATGATTAGTGATGTTGAGCATCTTTTCATGTGTTTTTTGGCGATCTGTATGTCTTTGGAGAAATATCTATTTAGGTCTTCTGCCCATTTTTGGATTGTGTTGTTTGTTTTTTTGATATTGACCTGAATGAGCTGCTTATATATTTTGGAGATTAATCCTTTGTCAGTTGCTTCAATGGCAAATATTTTATCCCATTCTGAGGGTTGCCTTGCTTATAGTTTCCTTTGCTAAAAAAGCTTTTAAGTTTCCTTAGGTCCCATTTGTTTTTATTTCCCTTACCCTAGGAGGTGGGTCAAAAAGGATCTTGCTGTGATTTATGTCACAGAGTGTTCTGCCTATGTTTTCCTCTAAGAGTTTGATAGTGTCTGGCCTTACATTTAGGTCTTTAATCCATTTTGAGTTTAATTTTGTGCAGGGTGTTAGGGAGTGTTCTAATTTCATTCTTTTACATGTAGCTGTCCAGTTTTCCCAGCACCACTTATTGAAGAGGCTGTCTTTTCTGCATTGTATATCCTTGCCTCCTTTGTCATAGATTAGGTGACTGTAGGTGCATGGGTTTATCTCTGGGTTTTCTATCCTGTTCCATTGATCTGTCTTTCTGTTTTTGTGCCCATACCATACTGTCTTGATTACTGTAGCTATGTAGTATAGTCTGAAGTCAGGAAGGCTGATTCCTCCAGCTCCGTTTTTTTTTCTCAAGATTGCTTTGGCTATTCGGAGTCTTCTGTGTTTCCATACAAATTGTGAAACTTTTTGTTCTAGTTCTGTGAAAAATGCCATTGGTAATTTGATAGGGATTGCATTGAATCTGTAGATTGCTTTGGATAGTATAGTCATTTTCACAATATTGATTCTTCCAATCCAAGAACATGGTATCATCTCTCCATCTGTTTGTATTATCTTTGATTTCTTTCATCAGTGTCTTATACTTGTCTGCATACAGGTCTTTTGCCTCCTTAGGTAGGTTTATTCCTAGGTATTTTATTCTTTTTATTGCAGTGGTAAATGGGAGTGTTTCCTTAATTTCTCTTTCTGATTTTTCATTGTTAGTGTACAGGAATGAAAGAGATTTCTGTGCATTAATTTTGTATCTTGCTCATTTACCAAATTCATTGATTAGCTCTAGTAGTTTTCTGGTGGCACCAGATATTTTTCTTTAGGAGCTAGAGAAAACATGGATGTGGGATGGGAGAAACAGGATAAGAACTTAATTTTTTTTTGATAGCTCATCAGGATGTCTGAAGACACAGAGTGGGTAATTACTATAATAGCATCAGACCACTGTAGGTGAGCAAAATTTGCCCCCCTCAAAATGTCTCTTTGATATGAGGAGTATTTCACATTGAAAACCATCAAGGCCCAAAAGACTCAGGAAGAAACTTTGACCTTCCTCTTAACTGCCTAAAAGAATTTAGATAGAGGGCCTGTTCCTGGAATAGAACTATCCCCAGAGATATTTGCAAAGAATAAGGGCTAGGTTTGGTGGGGGAAACTCAGCAGGGTCTAGAAATCAGAGTCTACTCTGTGTCTCATTGTCTCTACCTGGCCCAGCAAAAATTTATCAGATGTTTGCTTTTCCATCTCCATGTGAGTTGCCTTCCTTCCCTTTGAAATTTCCAACCACCACCCCCAACATTCTCATTTGTCTTTAGCTGAAAATGGTATTTAAAGTGAGAATTTTGGCCATTTTGCTGAGTTACTCAGTTTTCCTGGGTCTCTCCCATGTCTACATGTTTTTAAACTTTCGTTTGATTTTTCCCATTAATCTGTCTCATGTCAATTTAATTCTTAGTACAGCCAGAAGAGCCTAGAAGGGTAGAGAAAAATTTCTTCCTCCTTGTCATCACCAAATCAAACTCTTTGAAAAAGCATTTGTTTCTGTTTCTGTTATCATAAACTGAGTACCAAACAATCAGAATTTGAATCATTGAAAACTTAATATGCAGAGTGGAAAATCCAACACAAAGATTTTGATCAAAAACATGCCTAGTTGGGCTTCCCTGGTGGCGGAGTGGTTGAGAGTCCGCCTGCCGATGCAGGGGACACGGGTTTGTGCCCCGGTCTGGGAGGATCCCACATGCCGTGGAGCGGCTGGGCCCGTGAGCCGTGGCCGCTGAGCCTGTGCGTCCGGAGCCTGTGCTCCGCAGTGGGAGAGGCCACAACAGTGAGAGGCCTGCGTACCGCAAAAAAAACCAACAACAAAAAAAACGTACCTAGTGACCAGGTTTTTCTGTGATGAATAGCATATTTTAGAGACAAATATTATTTGTGACAGATCTTTTTCCAGCCTGAAACAGTTATATAGTACCATCCTCTGTTTAGAATTTAAGGACAAAGTTCACAAAGAACCTTTTGTATTTAGTTTGAAATCCCACCCTGCACTACCTTTGGAACTTCAAGTCAGTTCCCTTTTTCTGGCAAGGCTCTGGATGACACACATCTCTTCTTCTTTTGTTATTATTTTCTGTGCTATTGTGCTTATCATTCTGTGCTTCTATACCATGTCCTTGATCAGCAGCTATTATTATTAGACCAAATGGTGCTACCTTTGCCACCCAGGTGGCTACTTTTGATGATCTTACTGGCCCTATAGCCAAAGGTACTATTCCATTTGGGGTTGGGAGGAGAGGACTCCCAAGCCTATAGTACTAGGGTTCATTTTGCTATTAGCGTAGCTTGGAATTATTCCCTTTTCTTAAGTCTCTCTGTAGTAAGAACATGGAAATAATTTTCTCATGTATGTGTCAGATATTTGAAAGGCAATATCCCATTTCTCATACAAAAGTACCTGTTCCTTTTTGACCAAAAATTAAAATCCTACAACTTATGTCATACCATTTTCTCCAGTAAGAAAACTTTAATTCGAATTTAAAGCAACATTTGCTCTGCTCAATTATTTAATACCAGAGTATAGAAGCTTTCTAGTTTGCTTTCAAATAGGTGCAAACAACATTCTAGCACTTTTTCTTACCCCAAAATAACAAGGCGATTTTGTATTTTTATCAGAATCTTTCCCTTCATCCCTCCTTGGAATTTTAAATATTTTCGTCTCTTTTATATCATTTCATTTGAATTGGAATACAAATTAATTTGTTCTGATCAACAGATAACCAAATGACAAGGCTGGAGGCAAGACCAGAGGCTGAGTGCTTTGTGTCTCTTAAGGCTGAAGTACTCAGTTTTAATTAATATTAAAAAATTGTCTTGGGGATTGTAATTCCCAATCACTAACTCTATTATTATTTTACTAATTAGGAAATGTTTTGTTGGTCAGGTCTAGTTCTCAGAGTTTAAAAAGTGTTAGAGTGGCTTCCCAAATTTAGAACATAGGTTAGCTGTAGAGTAGAAGCTGCCAACAGCATTAGGATTAATCTATCAGGCTCAGTCTGTCCCTCGTTGTTTGGCCATGGCTGTCACGGTGAAAGATGAACTCTCTTGTACTTGGACTGTTAATATAAATGAGCTCTATTTCACTTTGAGATGTCTTGATTGATAATTCTTGAGATGACTCAGGTCAATTTTCAGAGAGATTACAACTAATTTAGAACTTAAAAGTGAGTATAAATAGCTTAAGCTGATCATTTTAATATGACATATTTTACTCTTAGGTTGAATTTCATTTGCCTCCCCAAAACCAATTATTTAGGTTTTGAAAATCTTTCCAGAGATCTCACGAAGTCTCAACTAACCAAAGCATAAATTTCCCTTCTAGTTACAGACGTTTTAGAGATAAATTGAATTGTAGCGTGTAGTGCTGATCACTAGGGCACCCCATTGGCAAATTCTTTGTGTCTTGAGAATTGCCTAATTATTCTTTTTCTTTGTTCCCTATCTTTTAATCAGACTTTAACTTTTCTCCCTATGATTTCTTTGGTTTTATTAATGGAACAGCATAAAAACTTAACCAAAATTAAACTTTGCAAGGTTAAACAAATTGAACCTGTTTTTCCTCTATACATAATCTGTCTTTCATGCTGTTTGTTCTTTTTATGACAATCTCCTCAAAAAACTAACTAATATTACAATTTTAGGGGCTTAAAGTAGATTATGGGCCTGAAACTTCACTTATATATTAACATTACTTTTCAGTCATTTAAAAATATTTTAATGTTCTTTTTATAAGATGACCTATCATAATTATACATATATAATTTCTTATGATTTTATTATGAGCTGTATTAAGTTTTGCTGGGTTCTGATAAAGAAGAATTATACTAGACAAGTTAAACAGAGAAGGGAGATTTTATTTAAGACTACCACGATGGGGGAGAGAGGTTGAACTCACCTCTCTTGAAACGAATGGTGGAAGAGTTTTTAAGTGCTAGAATGAGCTAGTGGAAAAGTACTGGATGACTTTTGTGGGGGAAGTTGGTCAATGTGATTAGGCCATTTTTGTTTGCTAATTGACACTTACAGAAGTTAGGCTTCTGCCCTCCCACAGAGAGTGGAGATAAGGGCCCTAACTTTTTTTTCTGATATTTAACCTTTTAAAAATATAACTGACATATAACATATTAATTTCAGGCATACAACATAATGATTCCATATTTGCATGTATTGCAAAATGACCACCACAATAAGTCTAGTTAACTTCTATCATCGTACATAGTTAATTTTTTTTCTTCTGATGAGAACTTTTAAGAATTACTCTCAGAAGTTTCAAATATGTGATACAGTATTATTAACTATAGTCACCATGCTATGCATTACATCCCATGACATTTATTTAATAATTGGAAGTTTGTACCTTTGACCCCCTTCACCCATTTTGCTCACTTCCTAACCCCTGCCTCTGACAACAATCAGTATATTTTCTGTGTCTATGAGCTTGGTTTTGTTTGTTTTTTAGATTCCATATATGTGACATAATAAGGTATTTGTCTTTCTCTGTCTGATTATTTCATTTAGCATAATTCCCTCAAGGTCCATCCATAGTGTTGCAAATGACAAGATTTCATTATTTTTATGGCTGAATAATATTATACGATATATCACATTTTCTTCATCCATTCATCCATTGGTGAACGCTTAGGTTGTTTCCATATCTTGGCTACTGTAAACAATGCTGCCATGAACATGGGGATGCATATACGTTTTACAAGTTAGTGCTTTCAGTTTCTTCAGATAAATACCCAGAAGTGGAACTGCTGGATCGTATGGTAGCTCTATTTTTAATTTTTTGAGGAACCTCCATACTATTTCTTATAGTGGTTGAACCAATCACAGGTGTGAAGTGATATCCCATTGAGTTTTTGAATTTCCTTTCCCTGATGATCAGTGATGTTGAGCACCTTTACATGGAAGGGTCTTATTTTTCATAATGATTACATTTCAAAGAGATGGCACCCAAGTTCTCGAAAAAGATATTCCTGGGTTATAAAACTAAAGAGAGTCTGGAAAAGGGTTCACACCTCAAAAAAGAGGCAGAGAAATAATTTACTATTGCAAGTTTTCTAAAGAAAAGACTCTAAGAAAAGGGAGATTAGGGGCTTATAGTCAGGAAGAAGTCTGTTTAAAGTTTAGTCAAGCTGAGGGGAATGTTAAGGCCATCTTGGTCAGTTCTAATTATTATTTTTTTCTTTTTGGCTGCGCCACGTGGCATGTGGGATCCTAGTTCCCTGACCAGGGATTGAACCCATGCACCCTGCAGCGGAAGCATGGCGTTCCAACCACTAGTCCTCCAGGGAAGTCCCAGTTCTAATAATTATTAATGAAAAAATTATTAAACGTATCCAATAAGGCAAATATTACCTTAAATATCTGAATATTTTCAAATTTATATTTCAGTGTCAAAGCATGTGGTTGCATTTTTATAATGATTTTAAGCTTGCCAATGCAAAATTTAATAGTAAAGTATAAGTATTATATGTAAGTACATTTTTCTAAACTTTCCTTATATTCCAATGTTTAAAACAGAGAGAAATGATTAATTAACATTATTATATAAGATCCTTAAGATTATAGACAAATATAATGAGTTAACGTGTAACTAGTATTATAGTTATACTGTACTATATAGTTTCTATAATATTAATATCACAAGACAAATATAGTGAATAATTTATAATTAGTTCATAAATGTGATGTTTTCAACCTTGGATTGGTTTTCATGGCTTCTGATAAAATCATAGGTTCTGTACTTATCTGTCTACAGTGTCAAAACCTGTGAAGGATCTGAGATTTCCTACTCCGTGCAAATTAAGTTTGCTTAATACTGATTCATTGGTGGTAGCAGAAGGCACAAGCCTGTAGGGCCAGAAAAAAAAAAAGAATTTATCACTCATAGTATAGCAAGCATGAGCTTCATGTTCTCATCAGTTTTCTTGCTGTTCATGTCCCATGAGGAGTGATGTGGAATCAGGTTGTCAGATATTTCACATAAAGTGGGTTTGTATTACGGCTGAAGAACTTTAAGGAAATCACCAGTTTTTTAAGGAGACTCCTGGAAAACCTGTCCAAACTTTGCCCCTAAGGGAAACATTATCTTCACTAGTTAGGAAACAAATCTGCCCTCTGCCCTGGAGGGTGATACTATTTTTGTCATCCAAGGCTATTTATGGTACAAACATCTTCGAAAAGATATTCCAGAGCAAAAGCTGATATGGCATGAATGAACACCATGGAGAGTAATTCCCTAATTTGCAGAACTGGCATTTTTAAAAAATATTTATGTATTTATTTATTTGGTTGCGCCAGGTCCTAGTTGTGGCAGGTGGGCTCCTTAGTTGTGGCAGGAGGGTTTCTTAGTTGTGGCTCATGGGCTCCTTAGTTGCAGGTCCTGGGCTCCTTAGTTGTGGCATGAAACCTCTTAGTTGCAGCATGTATGTGGGATTTAGTTCTCTGACCAGGAATCGAACCCTGGCCCCCTGCATTGGGACCGTGGAGCCTTACCCACTGAGCCAGCAGGGAAGTCCCGGTATTTTTTTTTTTTTAATCTAGATTTTTTGGCATCATACCATGTTGTCCACCTAGTAATTAGTACCATTTTATTGTGAAAAATTTGATACATGTGTATACCACCCTAATCAGGAATCAGTGTTCCAGAGGAAGCTACACAAGTATTTCAGAAATCATTATTAAAATCTAAATTATGGAATTGTTAATGAGCATAAGAGGTCTTAGAATAATTTTTCATTGGTGAAATGAATAATGTTTAAATTACATGATTGGCTTGAAAGAAATTAACATTTTTCAGAGCAGGACTCTTAAGTGAATAATTTTTTTAATGTATTTTCACCACTTTATTGAGGAGGACTTTGTAAACTCACCTGACTGATTAGAAGTTTGAAGAGGTCTGCTATCTTGATGTGCTCCCCTAGGAGCAAGTCTTTCATAGAAGGTTCTTGCCCGAGTGTCTGTAGATACGGGTGAGGTTTTTACTGAGCCAAAGAACTGGTTGTATCACTGTTTTTTCCTTATTATCGCATGAGCAATTGCCCAAGTGTGGTCTAACACTTGCTTTCATTGTAACATATCATCTGACTGCAATGTTGTAGAAGGATATAGTATGATAGCCTGTAGTATGCTGGTAAATGATTAATTCCTGACTTGGGAGGGGGAAAGGAATTTGGAGTCTAGACAATGTCTATGCCTTAAGTATTCCTATCAGGGCCCATTTCAAGCTGCTAAAGTGACACCACTGATCAGAGAGTTAGGAAGTTATGTGTATAGTTCACTCTCAAGGGCCAGTAAGAGCTGGCTTCAGTAAGAGCCGGCTCCAACACACCACTGTTTAATGCTTTAATTTTTCTTAAAAGCCAATTATAAAAATAGAAATTTTCATTTTTAGAGAAGACTAATTTTTGCTTATTTGAAAGTGATCAGTGAAAGTTACACTGCGATTTCTTTGAAACAGAAATGAAAAGACACATACAAAATTTTAACTGTTTAAATTTGCATCCTGAATTTGACAAGCATTCCTATTTTGTCCATGTTGTTTCCCTATTTCCATATTAAAATAAGTTCATAAATCCATATCTAATTTTAATAGTAAGAAAAAATAATAAGCTAGTACATCCCAATAGGCATATGCTACCCAATCTAACAAATAGAAATATCCCTGGCCTTGAGGCAAGAACTTTTAGCGGAAAAAGTGGAGACTCAGAAACTATTTAAGTACTCTAAGTTACTTTAGGGAAATGCATTAGTTTCCCCTTGTTACTTTGGAATCTGCGTGTCTGCTGCAGACAGCAGCACAAAGTGGTTGGTAGCTACAGTCTGAGATACAGACTGACATTTTCTGCGACAGCAGTCAAGAGTGAGTTATTTCAATCTGTGCTGGTGCTGCTGGAAAATTTACCTTCACATGGCTGGAATTTCATTTCAGTCTCTCATGATACACTACACTGCGCCTGCTTTCTCGTGAGCCAGAGTGTCAGACAATGTGGTCGCTGAGACTTCTAACCTCTCAAACACAGTTGCTAAAGCTAAATATCAAAAGGCAGAGAAAAACTGAAAAAAAACAAAACAAAACAAAAAAGTAATATCCCCTTATGGGAATGGGAATACCAAAATCAATTGAGGGCTGCAAAAACAAATGCATAAATATCAGTAAAGATGTTCTTTTTTTCTTCATTTTATTTACAGTTACTTTTAAGCTTCATCAGTGATTGAGAAATGATAAAGAGTTTTGAGGTTATTTTATTTCTTATATTTCACAACGTAAAAAAAATACATTAGTACAGCAAGAATTTAATCTGTTCCTATGTGAGATAAGTAAAAATAAAAGTCATTTGGATAATTATTTATTTTAAAGTTACTATTTGGATCATTCACTTCAGAGAATCTTCTTTGTTTAAAATTGATGTCATTAAGTGATCTTGATATAGATTTCCCTTTCATTTTATAAAAGATGATTAATGAGGTACTATAGCCCTAGAGTATGTGAATGGATTTCAGTGAATGTGTGAATATTGTTAAATTATGTGCAAAGTTTTGTAGATATGGGTATTTTTGCACTTATCTGAGATATTCTCCCATTTCTTAGGAGACTGTGACCTTCAGAAGTTAGGGACCAATACAGGAGTTTGTATAGTGCAGTAATGGAATTAATAGAATAAATGGCCACGCGTGCGCACACACACACACACGTACTAAATTAAATGTTACCCATCAACCTGACATGATACTGTTTTCCTTTTTCCCTGTGCTGACAGTACAACCAGTAGACTTACCCACTGATTTGGACAAGAAGACTGGGGGTCTGCTTTTAGGAAAACCAAAGTAAAGTTGCATGAACATTACCTACAGAAAAGGCTCTATACTGATTCCATTAACATAGTTCATAGGTGAGGTTCCCAGCTGAGGTAATTAACATTTCTGACCCCAAAATAAGAAAATATGTGGCAAACAGAGGAAAACTATAGTCTGAATGATAAAAAGAGGGTTAAGAAGTAAAAGTCTGAGATCAGGAATAAGGCAAAAACACCCAAGCATGGACCAGGTACAAATTAGAAGAAAATAGTT
Organism: Delphinapterus leucas; assembly: GCF_059928025.1. NCBI lineage: Eukaryota > Metazoa > Chordata > Mammalia > Artiodactyla > Monodontidae > Delphinapterus > Delphinapterus leucas. Next base: position 63,078,545 of record NC_143137.1, on the reverse strand, counting down.
CATAGAAAAATTAAATTTATTTTAAAAATTTGCCACAGTTGGCTTATCAAAAGACAATCATTTAAAATTTGTATTGATGACTCATTAATACTGATGTTCTGACTTTCAGTCCTTGACATGGCAAAATCAATCTTTCTTCTTTTTCTTTTCTTTCTTTTGACTTGAGGTAAAGTAAAAATACTTTTCCTTCGTTCCTTCTTCGTTTGCTTCCTTCCTTGCTTGCTTCTTCCCTCCTTCCCTTCACTCCCTCTTTTTTCCTCTCTCCCTCCTTCTCTCTTCCTTCCTTCCTTCCTTCCTTCCTTCCTTCCTTCCTTCCTTCCTTCCTTCCTTTCCTTCCTTCCCTTCCTTCCTTCCTTCCTTCCTTCCTTCCTTCCTTCCTTCCTTCCTCCCTCCCTCCCTCCCTCCCTCCCTCCCTCCCTCCCTCCCTCCTTCCCTCCTTCCTTTCTTTCTTTCTTTCTCCCTCTCTCTCTCTTTCTTTCTTTCTTTACTATTTTTATGTTTGATATTTGGTATATAAATAAGCAGCACTATTCTAGAGGTGAATTTCTGAGATGAACTTATTTCATACCTTATAACCTCTCAGAGAAATTCAGTTTCTGTGGGATAGCAGTTTTCAATTTTGGCTATACATTGTAATCATTAAAAATGTATCGTAATCGGAATGCGTAAGTCAATATTTAAATCAGTTATCTTTGGGGGTTGACCCAGGCATCAGGATTTTTATAAAACTCTCAGGAGAATACTGTGTGCAGTCTAGTTTGAGAAACATGGTTCTAGGGGGAAAAAATTTCATTGCCTGTGTCCAAGATGATCATAATGTTCCCTTAGGTTTGATTAAGCTTTAGACATCTTCCTGACTCTAGACTCTGACCTCTGTTTCCTTAAAGCATTTGCTTTAAAAAACGTATAGGTTCTTTCTCTGCCCCTTGAGTGTTGGCAGTTTCACAGCCCAGGAGTGTCTTTCTTAAGGACCTGGGAACCTTCCCTTTGAATCCTTGAAATGTAAACATTAAGGTATAGCACCCCTTTATCCCAGTCTCTGTGGGAGAGTAGGACTCTAACTTTGGTGCATGCCTTGCTTCAAGTTGTAAAATTACCTCCTGCCATTAACGATAAGAGAAAGTGCACTTTTAGTTAAGGTCAGTTAGCAACACCCGCAGATCTAAATAACTGTCCTGCCCTTTGTTTCAGTGGGGATGAGTTTAGACTGCCTTCTTGTCTTTCTTTTCTATTGCAACAGCTTTGAATGAAGTTTTCTTGACCTGCTTAACTGTGTCAGGTGCAATTTTTGATTAGATAACAGTAAAAATAGATGTTTACCAACAGAACTATTGTTTCCTTACCCATTAATTTATCCTTTGTATAAAGTAGATAGCAGGAGCTACTTGTACCATAGGTTTTCAACCATAGTGCATGTGAGAATCATCTGGAACACTAGAAACAATTCTGATGATTGGACCTTGTCCAAATAAATTCAGATTTCACTTGTCAATGGGTGGGATCTGATGATATGTTTTTTTAATATCTCCCCAAATGATCTCAGTGTGCACTTTGGATTGAGAAACACTTAGCTAAATAATTATTATGTTTTGTATAATGTTTGTTAGTAAGACTATCACAGGAAAGGAAGAACAAAAGAGATCAAACATTTTGATATGCAGACCTGGAAATCTGTTGACCATTCTTTTGGGTAGTTCTGTTACTGTTGAGATTGTGTTTGTTTCCATGAATTAGTTTTATGATTGTGTGATATGTTTTACCTGCTGATATAAGTACCATTGCAGCAAAGTCAGACTTTCTTTTGATGTTAATAACAATCTAAGCAATTAAGAAGTAAGGTAAAAAATGTGCCATTTATACATCTATTACATTAGAGCCTTATGGTTTATTTAAGAGACTAATAAACAGTTTTGTTTACTTTCGAAGGGTTTGTTGGTCACTCAAGAATTGAGCACAGATGCAAACTTCATTGCCTTTTATTCCTTTAGATATTATTGTCTTAGTCTGTTTGGGCTGCTTTAACAGAATACCATAGACTGGGTGGCTTATAAACAACAAGAATTTTTTTCTCACAGTTATGGAGACTGGAAAGCCCAAGATCAAGGTGCCAGAAGATTCACTATCTGTTGAGAGCCCATTCCTGGCTCATAGATGACTGTCTTCTTGCTGTGTCCTCACATGACAGAAGGGGTGAGGGAGCTCTCTGGAGTCTCTTTTATAAGGGCACTAATGTCACTCATGAGAGCACCACCCTCATGATCCTATCATTTCCTAAAGTCCCCATGTCCGAAAAACATCACATTGGGGATTATGTTTCAACACATGAATTTTGGAGGAACACAAACATTCAATCTACAGCAGTCATTAATGAATTTTTCAAAATGTTCTCAACAAAAACAGTCAAAGAAGAATGTATTCCTATTGGTAGTTTCCAAATTGAATAATGACATTATAAACATTTTCCTGAACAAACAAAATTATATTTTGCTAAAATGTGTAGAATAACAACCTGAGATTGAACCAGAATTTCTCAAAACGGCACTATTGACATTTTAGACCAGAAAATTTTTTGTTGTGGCTTGGGTGGGTGAGGGTTGTTCTGTACATTGTAGGATGTTAAGCAGCATCCCTGACTTTTACCTACTCTTGATTTTTTAACAAACTGAAGTGTGATAGCAGAGAGACTTCTCCCAAAACACATTGTCATTTCTATAGAGGAGGCGTTTTACTAACATTTTCACATGGATTCTTTCCTTTAACTCCAAGACCAATTCCATGAGATTGGTATTATTATCACCTTCATTGGTAAGGAGACTGAGGCTTGGAGTGGTTAAGTTGCTTGTCCAAGGTAGCATATGTAGCAAAAGAGGGACTGATGGGTAGGAACTTCAAACAACACATTTTGATACCAGTCCTCATGGTCTTAACCATTTTTTTCTTTAGAGCTATTTCCTGATTTTCTATGATGCAAAGACTTCTTGGACTTTTTTTTTTTTTCCTGGCACTAACATTCCTCTGCTTCCTTAAATTCTTCATAGATATCACTAACTTTTCTATTGTTTTTAAGTTGCAGTCTATAGACCAGAAAGCCTTAGAGGTGACAAAGGTTAAATTTATTTATTTTAAAAGCATTAATTGCCACTTATGTTTCTACATGAATTTATGAAAGACAATAGTTCAGCAGGAAGTTTAGTCAATTTTGATTATGCAGGTACTTTATAATGTTTCAGTGAGTATTGATGTCTATTCCATTTATGAAGAAAGTGGCAGGATATGAAACAGAATCAAATTGTGCAAATTCATAGCACAGCTTCCTTATTTAATTTGAAGGGTTATGAACTTCTGCACATCCTACAAGCCCAGAAGAAAAAAGGGATGCTTTCCAAGCTCAAAAAAGTGCCTTCCCTGATTAGCCATGTTGTTATACCTGTGCTCTTGCTCCTGCCCATTCCTGTGTTTGTCCGAAATCTTGCTTGAACAACAACAAAAAAGTTGAAATTCATTACCAGTAACCATATGTTTAAACTTTGAAAAGATTTACTGTAGAGTAATAGAAATATAAAATAATTTATGGCTCCAAATCTTTTCAACAAACTGTTATGTAAAGCTGTACTTTGTTTTGTATCTGTAGTTGCTTCTTGAATTACCTATCATTTGTGATTCCTATTACCTTTTCTGGTGTGTGTCAAAAGGAGCCTTTTCATCCTTAGAGCACTGTGATAATTTAGTCTAAATAGCTTCTGATTCAGTCAAAGTTGAGCTTAAGTTCTGAGTTTATGAATTCGGTTGCAAGAATAAGAGAGAGCTGGAAAGGCAGGGGGTTCAGGATAATATAATTTAGCCTCGTATTCTTCACTGACTCTCAACAGCCACTCCAAATAAACCAAGAACTAAGAAAATACCATTTCACTAGACCCCCACCCCTCCACATTTGTTCCTTGAGCATTTTTAGCTCTTTGTAGCTTTTTAGAAATGCAGCATCTCAGGTCCCACTCCCGACATGCAAATAAGAATTTGTTATCTAACCAGATCTCTGGGGATGAGACTCACCATTTCCCACCCCACCAGAACATAGCTCCTAAGCCCTTCTTCTCTTATATAGTAATCCTGGCTGGCTTCACCACTTTATGGATTCGGCGTTATTGCAGCTGGATTGGGATTCTGGAAAAGTCTTCATTTAAGTAGAGCAGGTATCCTGTGTGGTCTCTAATAACTTCCACTTGAATACATTTCAGTTTCTGTGTGTGAACACAGATAAATAGCCAGTTTTTAAGCAAGGGAGACAACAACTAGAAGCAACAATGGAAACTTGTTCAGTTATAGCTATGGCAATATATAGGTCTTTACAAAAGCAGCAGTTACATTGTGCAGGTGGTGATAAATGTGAAATTATAAATTCTGGAAATAGTGGTAGTAAATAGATAGAAACAGGAGTGGTTCACAGATAAGGATATGAAGTATATTCTCTTCATATTTTGCCAAAAATGAACTTCACATATTTTGTGGAATAGAGAGCTGGTTTAAAGAAAACAAATTCATAACCAATTGCCTTCTAGAACTGTCTGTATTAATAAATTATCAAGAAAGTATTTTAATTAAAATATGTCATTATTAGCATATAATATTTCCATCTTTGCATTATTTTATGAAATATCTCATATAAGAAAGAAAATATTGGCTTCCTTTTCATTTAGTACTTCCAACGTAATATATTGTACTCTTTCTAATCTCTAGTGACCTTTGTTTATTTTCAAACACTCTCATGTGCTCGGCTGTTAATGTTTTTCATATAGAATTTATAATGTATTAAACCGTATCCTCTTTATTATGTCCCTTCTATGGACAAAAGAAACTGAAAAAAGGAAGATAAATGCTTAGCATATTTGCTTATTTCCTACACATAAATATACTAATTGATTTATGGCTAAATCAATATGAAAAATTAACTCATAATACCAAGAAAACAATTTAATTTGTTTTATCCAGGTAATTTTTGATGTCTTAATCAAGATTATGGTTCTCCAGTCAGTTAGATTTTAAATTCACCAAAAATATGAAAATATCAGTATAAATTATTCTACCTTCATTAGACTATAGTTTTGTTTAATAAAATTTGATAAATTTCTTAATAAAATTTATTTTCACTTCTGACCAAAGAAATTATGCTTACATTAGTACATTTTAATTTGATCTATATCACTCTACCTTCTGCTTTTTTATTCTTCTAAATAGTTGCAGACAATTTCTTCTACGCCTAAGGTTTATGATACTATGTACAGTTAAACTGCTCAATTTATTTTTAAAAATGTCCTCCCTCTTTATTAGTTTGATAATCATCGTCAGTCCTTCTATTTGGTAAAACATTTAAAAAGTAGGACATTGAACAAATTAGAGAAATGGTGGTGATGCCAATTCATTAAAGAGAACTTTCAAAGGGAGAAAATGTATTTGTGGGAGAAATTGTCTGAGGAGTCAGAATATTTTGGAAAAATAACAAGACCTCCAAAAAGTCTATTAGTCTCCTTACCCTCAAAAATATTCAAAAATAGGAAGTTGAGAGAGGCGAGAATATGGGGGAGAAAAAGCTGAAGGAAGGACTAAAAAGAGAAGAAGTAGGCAAGAGGACAGAGGAGAGGAAAGCAGGAAACAAGATTGTAGCCTCTGATCCCCCAGCACTTATTAATGATGTGACCTTGAACAAGTTGAGCAACTGAAGTTGTGCTCATCAGTAAAGAATCTACCCTTCCAGCTAGTCAATACAGCAAATTCAAGTTCTGATGGATGCATTTCCATCAAATCCTCCCAGAAAAATCATCCAGCAGCACCACTTTCTCTTACAGCTTTATTCTTTTCTGGTGTTTGTTACACTTCGTGCAGTCTTTCATATTATCTTCCTTCTTCTGGGGCTGAATGATTTTGTGTCAGAATGTAAATGTTTTTGTACTAATGAAGTGGTCCAACCTCTCTCTTTTTGTTCATTGACTCTGGCTTTTCTTGTGGGAACCCTCATTCTAAACCTCACTGCAATTTTTGATTTAAAATTTCTTTATAAAGCAAACAGTAAGCAATTTTGTCCTCTTTATTATTAAATATGAGAAATGGATTCTGACACAAAGTTGGCTAACCTAGTATCCGTGTCAATACCCATATACACATAAACATTGCTATGGTAGAAAGTTCATTTTAGAGCCAAAGAGATTCAGATGGAAGGTTGGCTATGCCTTCCTCTCTTCATCTAAATATGAAGATAGCAACAAATACTTGAGTGTTCTTCTGAAGATTAAATGAAACAACATGTATAAAATGCCTGGGACAGTTCCTGACGTATCATTGGTGCTCGATGGTTATCAATGCCTGTCTTCCGTATTAAGGAACAGAAGGGCAAACTTCGATGATCTGAAAAGAATTCAGCATAGCACTGTGGGTACATTTTTCAAACAACTTTTCTCTGCGCAAGATGCAATTCTTTATGTACAAAGGTTGGTCTCATGCTTCACATATTCTTTTATGAAATGTGCACGCATATTAGGTTTGTGGTAGGCAAAAAGAGGAATTTTGCAGGAAATCTTGGACTTGGTCATAGGAAAATGCACTTTCCCACTGAGGAAAATAAAAATGCATTAAATAACACTACTGTCCTTTAAATTTCAGAGGTTAGAAAGCTGAGGTTGGTAAACATTTAAATTGCAGTTCTCCCACCTGGAAGCCAATTTTTTTACAGTTCTCCTCATGTGCCTTAAAAATAGAATTTTCAAACCTAGATCACCCTTCACCTTTTACATTAAAACCACTGGTTAAGCAATTCTTATACATGCATTAATTTTAACAATCATAAGGCTTTATGCATATTTAGTGTGTTTTCTCTCAAAGCAAAATGTGTTAATCATTTAAAGAAGATTGTTATAAATAGAAAGTCACAAGCTAATGAAAAGATGTTAGTTATACAAATAAAGTTTTCATATAAATTTAGCCAAATATTAACATGTTATCCACTATGTTACCTGTAAGTCTGTTGGAAACATGACTAACTTAAATGTTCCTATTTGCTTGGTGAAAGTCTTATTAAATACATATTTCATTTCTGTATGGGTTTAACATAAGTCACACACCCTTCTAAACTGCCATATTTTAGTACCATATTGTCTCTTATATTAGTCATTACAATGACAAGGAAAACAGTAAATTCAGAAAAATACCAAATGAATCCAATTTTTCTTTTTCCATATTTCCACCCATTGTTCTATTCTCATTTATTCCAAAGCCCATCTTTACTCCATCGATGTGAGATGTTGCCTTTATCCTATACAAAATTGCCAAACCCTGTCAAAGTAAGGTTATGCCAAAGGTGCCCCCCCTCCATAATTTAAACATATGCTTGAATACCTGGGCATGTAAAAGAAAGGAAAAAGGAGAAGGAAGATTATTGAAATAAGGGTAACCAAGGTGGGAGAACTATATTCCTCATAGTAGCTGCCCCTGTATGTGGCTGGTGGTAAATTATAAAGCTTGAATTCAGGTACAAGGGTACTTCAATATATTTTTTTTTTTTTGCAAATTCTTTGCTTTTATAATATAACATGAAGGAAATGTAACAATGTTAACAGTTTTTATTTCTGAGGTGGCTATACAGTGGTGATTATTTTATTAGTTTTTGAACTTTTAGGATTTTAAAATAAAATTTCTCAAAATGAAAATAAAAATTGATAAGAAAGAGCAGAAATTCTAGCCTTTACTCCAAAAGAGAAGATAAGGAGGGATGGAATTGGGAGACAAGATTGGTTCCCTGCCAGAAACCTCTGCTTAGGCAGATAAGACCTTTAAGAAATGGGTACTTTCACTTCTGAATCCTTTAAAAATTGTTGTCTAGCATGTATTGCTGGGCCAGTCCACTTATTCCTTTTAAAGCGCTAACACTAATGGGGCCAGCAAAGCTGAGAGTAGGAACTCAGCAGGGGGTTGAATTTGGACTCTGCCACTGTCTGCTGTGTGACCTGGATTCAGACTTCTCTAGTTATTTTATAATCTGTAGCATAGAAATGGTAGAAAAAAATTAGGAGAAGTGCTTTTGAAAACATAGCCTAGAACCTGGTAGGTAGTAAACACTCCCTAGATGAGCATTAAAATGTGTTATAATTATTCTTCACAACTTTTACCACCTGAGTCTAACACCACAATTTTAAAGTGAGGAAGTCAGATTCATTTTTGTGCTTGTCTTGCTAATGGTCCTGATGCAATTATGTGATTTTTTTCTTCTTCTTTCCCCAATGCTACCTCCACATATTTTGATAACACCAAAACATGGTGTTAATTTTCAAAAGTACTATTTCTGTGTACAAGAGGAAGCTACTACTGTTTCCGTTTCACGAGAGGTTTAGCCAAGAAAAAGCAGTAACATTTAACTGTTCTGAAATATCTTAGTGTTTTGTACTTTTAGTAGCAACACTCTTTACATTTATTTCTCTGTAGACGAAACCACATAAGTCTAACTTAGAATGGTCCTATGAAAACCCATCACCTTTTCTTACAACTCTACTTTTTTCTCTGTTTAATTATTTTCTTAATTATATAATCAACTCACTACGAATCCTCAATCCTTCTACACAAAATGGGGCAGAAAAGGGTGGCTTGGTGCCTATTTGGCTCAGGCCTCTTGAGAAACAGCCATAGAATCAATTGTTAATTCAAGAACATGATCACAGATGAGTCAACTCTAAATTCTAGAAGATGTCTTAGAAAAAAAAAAAGAGTTTATCTTCAGTTTTGCCTCTGAAAGACATCTTCTTCCCTTAAAAAGAGAGGGAGAAGTAATTATCTTTTTAACTTTGAATACATTTTAAACATTTAAAATATTCTAAGGCTGAATTTTATTAGTGTTGCAAATGTGATACTGATAGTTAATGATTAAGTGATTCATTAACAAAGTGTCTGTAATAAAAATATCAAAAATAAAAAACTCTTTATAATAATGATAAATTTGTGTAATTTATGCTAAATATTTATTTTAAGAACCTCCACCTAGCAGCACAAAAGCACTCAGCCTACAGATGCCCGTTATTAACCAATTTAGCATCACTGTCATTTTTTATTTCATACCCTGAGGAGTTTTCAAAATGAAATAAAATATGACACTAAATATAAAGTATTTTGGCATTGAATGTCATTTTGAAACTCCCTAAACAGATAACTCCAAAACAAGAACTGTCATTACAGAATGAAGTGATTATCCCTTTCCTTCTAATATTGTACAATGAAAAGTCACGTTAAGTAGTAGTAATCCTACGTTTGACTATACTAGCTAATTAGCAAATATCTATGTCCTGACATTTTGCCAGATTTACAAGTGATCTATTATATGTTTCAGATATGGATATATTATTGAAAAATACTCTTATCATCACTTGCTTTTAGTCTGATCTTGGAATAGTTGCTATGAAAAAATATATTTGTTATATGGAAGATAGTCTCTTCTGCACCTAACTAGGTTAAAAAAGTTTAGCCAAGAAATTAGTGCTGGACAGTATTTGTAAAATTTGGCTACACAAAATTGAAAAGATCAAGTCAAACAAATGGGACCTAAATGGACCCCGATAGAGAAATAATCCTTGGACATTGAATTGTTTGACACCGTTTGATATACACTGGGACACTCCAGATTGTTTAACTAAAGCAAACTAAAGCTAAGGGTAGAAATTACCATGAGTCTGGTACCTTAAACACATTGGTTTGGGGCATGTGCATTAAGCTTTATTTTACTTGATATTTCCCCCAGGGAAATAAGTGAAGATAGATTAAGGAGTTGGGGTACAAAAGATAGATATTCTTCTGTAGAAATGTCTCATCATAATAGTTTGGGTTTTAATGGGATTGAAATGTTTAGTGCTATATAATTGCCTGACTTTAAAAAATTATATTAATAAGAGCATATTTACTAATTTGTGCAATGAATTTAGTCTTTTCATAGGTCTACATTAACCTATGTCTATAGAGATAAATAAATACATAAGTAAGTAATCCATTATGGGGCTAATATATTCCTAGATAAATGACATCTATATGGTCACCAGCATCAGATATTTTTAAGCAGTCTTACTAATATAAAAAACACTTTTTGTATGATCTTAGGAAGAAGTTTTAAAAATAATTTTAATACTGGTATCAAATATTAGATAGAACAAATTAATTTTTAAGTAATTGCAATTCAATATGTTTTGAACTAAAAGAATATCATTGACTCATTAGCTATTCTGAAACACATTTAGGTTTTATGAACTCTGATAATTAAAATTTCAGTGGGGAGGAATCCCAATGGACAGAGTTCAAACAGACTGTCAGCCAGTAAACCACTTATAAACTTTCAGGAAAATATTTGTGCATTGTCTCTCTTCATATCCAAAAAATTAAATACTTTTAATTATACTACAGTGTAATGGGAAGAGGAGAATTAATAGTTAGAAGTATTTTAACTTTAAGAATAATTCAGTTCTATGAGAGAAACATTCAGTGATCTTCCCTGTCTCAATGACATGATCATATAACAGTGTTACTGAATAATCACTGTTTTTACACAGCACATAAAATATACTGATTTTCAAAAGCATCTGTGTACTTTTTTGATATTACTGTAGAAAGCACATAGCACACTTCATGTGAGAATTTGTTCATGATTATGTTTAGATTTTGTTCAGCAATGCTTGTACTGCACTGAAACTTCCATAGAATGAGAATTTTCAATTTTCAGTGTTTAAAAGCCATGCTCTTATTAAGCAACTCAAAGCAGGAGCAGGAAGAGTGTTAATAAGGTGTTACAGGGCTTCCCTGGTGGCGCAGTGGTTGAGAGTCCGCCTGCCGATGCAGGGGACACGGGTTCGTGCCCCGGTCCGGTAAGATCCCACATGCCGCGGAGCGACTAGGCCTGTGAGCCATGGCCACTGAGCCTGCGCGTCCGGAGCCTGTGCTCCTCAACGGGAGAGGCCACAACAGAGAGAGGCCTGCATACCGCAAAAAATATATATATATATATAGAATACTAATTAAAGGAAGTATTTTCACAAATTTTACTTGCCAGGACTAGAAATTTGCAGTTTATCATTTATAAAACTATACACAAAAGTCAACATATAAATAATTTTTGCAAAATATTTAACAGTGTTCTTCTAAAAAGTTATCTGGATGATGAGAAAATTTTAGAACAATGTCATTTATCTTTCCCTTCAAAGGCAAAATTTACTCAATTGAATTTAATATACTTTCAAAAAGGCAATGTTTAAATACCAAATCAGTGGTATACAGTTAGGAACATATTCTGAGTATATTGCTACACGTTTGGTAAAAGATATTTGTAAAACCTTCTGTTTTGGAGAAAATTACGTTTTGTTAAAACCACCCATTAGTGATATTTAAACATTATCCTAGAAATTGCCTTGTAAAATGTAAAACTATGTGCTTGCCTAATGTATAAAATCATTTCATTAAATGAATTCAATGTGACGTATTGTGAGAAATAATCACCTGAAGATTGAGTATATTAAAGTAGCTCCTTTCTTTGATATACTTAAAATACATCATCTTTGACTTCAGACATAACTCTAACTGTACTAAAGTTTAAAAGTAGATGGGATATAAATCATCATTGCATATGGCAACTGTTCATCAAAATTTTTCTAGATTTTCACTTATTACTGTTTCTTAGAATATGATTTGTCATTAATTGTTTTGAAGTCTATAAGGAATGGGAAAAAAATCAATCTTGCTAACAAATTGATCTTAAAATTTAAATCACTGAAATCAGTCTTCCTACAAGCTTACTATTTGTACCATTGAAAAGCATACAATGGAATATTACTCAGCCATAAAAAGAAACGAAATTGAGCTACTTGTAATGAGGTGGATGGACCTAGAGTCTGTCATACAGAGTGAAGTAAGTCAGAAAGAGAAAGACAAATACCGTATGCTAACACATATATATGGAATTTAAGGAAAAAAAATGTCATGAAGAACCTAGGGGTAAGACAGGAATAAAGACACAGACCTACTAGAGAATGGACTTGAGGATATGGGGAGGGGGAAGGGTAAGCTGTGACAAAGTGAGAGAGTGGCATGGACATATATACACTACCAAACGTAAAATAGATAGCTAGTGGGAAGCAGCCGCATAGCACAGGGAGATCAGCTCAGAGCTTTGTGACCACCTAGAGGGGTGGGATAGGGAAGGTGGGAGGGAGGGAGATGGAAGAGGGAAGAGATATGGGAACATATGTATATGTATAACTGATTCACTTTGTTATAAAGCAGAAACTAACACACCATTGTAAAACAATTATACTCCAATAAAGATGTAAAAAAAAAAATGCTGTGTGAAGACAGCTTGATAAACAAAAATTTTTGGTCCATCCTCGCTAATAATGGGTCCATAGGATGCATAAATCTATTTTCTCCAAACTCTTCTTTGTGAATTTCCTTTTCTAGCCTCTTAAAGGACAATTGTAGGTGTGCCAGAAAGCACTGAGCCACAGCACATCCTTGATGGATTTCGCAAGTCCATCCTCTCCAAAACAAGTGTAATTCAGATTTAATTTCTTGACATGAAGCAACATTACAACATGCTTTGAGTAATTTTTAGGTGTTATGTCAACTAGAATGCTTAGGGTCACTGATTATATAGCTAGATGTTACTAATTACAAAACCTTCCAGTGGTAATTAAAAATCTATTATAATTAATGACAAAATGTTAAAAGGAGTAAGTTATCTCAGCAATTAGAGCATTTTACATAAATTAGTACACTATACTTTCCATTACCAGTCTAAAAGGATTAAAAATCATCTGTAGAAAGGTACTATGGTTGTATCTAATGAAAAGTAGAATGGAGAAATGAAGCAAGTATCTGAATAATTTAGGGCCCCTGTTATGAAACTTTCTTTGAAATATTCAGATATTTAGAATGCTTTTCAATATAGATACACATTGATGTAAAGTCTAAATTTCATTTTAAATTTGTATATGCAAACTTGTATTTGTTAATTCTAGTCATTTAAATTCAGATCTATGTTTGCTTAATCAAAAAGCCCATTCTTTCATTTACATTTTACTTATCTGTACTTTCAGTCAGTCCTTGGGACCACACAACTTCTATGTAATGTGGGTGAAGTCCTTTAAAAATTTATAATTAAAAAAATCAATAAAGATTATTTAGCCATAATAAAACAGAACTAATGCACATGCCCTGTGAAACTAGCAGAGAGACACACTGACTCTGTCAAAGAAAAAATGCATTAAATTGAGTAATAAAAGTAAGGAAGACTTCATTCAAAACTATTGAAGTAGGGGAGAGAGATTGAACTCATCCCCCTTGAAACAAAAGATGAGAGAGTTTTAAGTGCTGAAGTGAACTTGTGGAAAAGTATGGGAAGACTTTGGGGAGGGGAGAGGTAGGGACCTCATCTTTCCTGGTGCCCAGGTCTTTAAGAAGGACATTTCTAGGTTGTAAAATTGGCAAGAGGCTGGAGAGGATCTACATCTCAAAGGAGCAGAGAAATAATTTTTAATCTCAAGTATTCTAAAGTAAATAATCTAAGAAAAGGGAGGTTAGGGATGTAGAGTCAGCTAGAGAACACTAGTCTAAAGAGTAGTCAAGCTAGAGAACATTGTCTACGTTCATCAACTCTGAATATTCATAACTTTCTGCAACTTGAATAATGTGTTGTTTCTATCAAAAGCAGACAGTAAATTTCTTATCTGAGTGTGAATCAGCAGTCTTCCAGCTAATTTACAAGCTTTAAACATAAACTCTACATTTTTGACAGTCACATATGTGTCATTTTTTGGAAATGAAAGTCATTAGCCTAATAAATTGCTATTTCAAAATGAATAATTTGGCCAAAATTAACCAGAAAATGTATGAATACTCTGCTAGAGAAGGTTTTTTTCCCTTCTGTTTCCCTTTTCCCCCCCAAAATTAGTACGCATTATAAATAAAAATAATAATTGCATTTTCTGACATAAAATAATATGAACTAGTAAATGGATCTTAACTGCCATAGTTGTTTTTCTATTAATAGAAGTAAAGCACAGAGAGCAAGAAAAGTTTCAGTTGCAAATTTGTGCAGTAAATATTGTTGATACAAACTATCAAGGTTGGTTTTCTACTTCTAATATATTCAGTGCTTCTATCATTTCTCAAGTCAACAGTTCACTTGTGATGTAGTCTTTGTGGCGAAGTTATAAATAACCTTGTCTATCATATCAATAATATGTATAAGTAGAGGTCTTTAAATGACTTAATATCATTAATATTTTTAGATATCATCATGGATAAAATATTCAAAATAAACATAAGTGCTGTGAACAAAATAAACATAAGGAAGCACATGCACCTTTTCCAGGTGGACAGTCACAAGATAATATGTCTGAAAATCATAAACCACATCATTTTTTTTCCTCTTAAATCAGGCCTCTTCCCATTCTTTCACACTGCTTTTTCTATTGACATAAAATGTTCTACTTAAATACAGCATCAGGAAGTCATTCCTGAAATGAAACAACGTGCTCTTCACTCAAGCACAGCAAGAAAATATGATTGATACCCTGTAATGCTTCTTGTGAACAAAGATCAGAATGAGAAATAAGGACGAAGTTGTTAGAAAAAGAGAAAAATACAGCAAAAGAAAAAAAATTAACATTTCATTATAAGTTTCATCCAAAAATTAGAAGGTTGCCAGAACAAACTGATACTTAGCAAATTTATAACCATGTTTAAATTTAATTTTGTTGCCAGAGTTATTTGTTAAAATGTAATGGTGTTAGGGTGTTTAGATTTATATAAGGAAAATTTTTCAATATTTTGAAAGTTGAAGATCAAAAAGAAAGTTGTATATTATACATTATATATGTGTATATATACATTGCTCATAGGGAACTGAATCATCTTGGCCATCATAATATAGAAGTTCTATTTTAAGGAACTTTCCTTCAGTAAAGATTTTAAGCTGGCTTTTTGGCCACTTTTAGTAACAGTCATGTTTATCGATTCTACTATGGTTAATTATTCTCCTCCATCATTGAAAAAAATTATAGTCAATGGTTTAGACAGTCTTTTAAAGGAAAGCTTGTCCGTGTAAAAACGCATAGGAGATGATCAACACCAGATTGAAATTATTTGTTTACTGATCGTAATTGACCTCCTTTTTTCTGATTGTATTACGTTAACTAAAGGAGTTAGAACTGCTCTTCAAATTCACTATAATTATCAGCACAATTCAGGAATTTTACCTTGCCTATCCAAGATAGACTAAAGTTGTATTTCTTCCTCAAGCATGCCTTTCTCAAGCATCTTTGTGGAAAACATTTTTAAAAAGATTCATAAAATTATTTCCTCCAAATTAAATCTGGTGAGTCAAGAGAGGAAATATGGTTAAAACAGTGATTTCCAATGTTGAGTATTAGAATCACCCGAGGAACTTTTATGATTCTCATTACCCAGTTTGAAGTCAATACCAATTACATCAGAATGTCTGGAGGTAGGCCTGAGGCATTGGTATTTTTTAAGGATCCTCAGGTGCATTAAACATGGAATAAAGTATGGAAACCACTGAGTTAAAAGGCATTTAGCCTGGCATCAGGAAAATAATCATATTTCCAAACATTTAATTATAACATAATTTGTACTTGGGCATAATAATTTGTATTTCATACACATTTTTTAGTATGAAATTATAAGCTGAGTGACTGATGAACAAGGATGCTACTAAGGGTTTTAATGAAGTAAGTGGGATGGATTTAAAGTTCACCTTAACTTTGAGTTCTTGATAAGCCACTGAATTTTGTCAATTTTTAGGTTTACAAACAGTTCCTAAAGGCAGTTGCATACTGGCTATGCAAAACTCCATCCAGATTCTCCTCCAAATACTTTTCCTTTTATATATAAAATCAGTTAGTAAAAGCACGTTGAACTCGCTCATTCTGTTGTGATTTGTCTTGTTACACAAACTTCTCTTTAAGGATAGGTTTAACAAGTTAAAAAATTTGGAGAAGAATTTAAAAATAATCAAGCAGATTAATTCATCACGTTTAAGGAGGGAAGACTTTAAAATGACCTAGTTTTCAGGAATTGCATTTCAAAATTATTACCGATAAAAGGTGAATAAAAATTGTCCAATTGGAATATATGGAAAGTGTTAATAAAAGGTATAGCCCAAAATCAAGAGTAAAACTTAAAGTTTGTGTGCTGTCTCTTAAAAATGAGAGACTATATTGGCTGGTGTGTCCTAAAGCACCAAATCTGAGATTTCTCTCTCAAATGTATTGAAATTGATTTTTAAATTTTATATGAACATCACCATACAATGATTGTTGCATTATTGTGTTCATCAGCACAGAGCAATTGCTAATCTAAAGTCTTACTGGCTTATACCAAAATATAGCTTTTTTTATGGGGATTTTGAGGACATGGGGTAGTGTGGCAAAGGAGTGCTGTGTGGCTCCATGCTGTCATTCAGACCTGATTCGTTCCATCCCATCCTTCTCCATCTGTCAGGGGCTTGCTGTTCTACTCTGGCTCCTCTGCTTCCAGCTGTGAGATAAAAAGACAGAGAATATGTGGAGGATGATGGATAAGTGTTACAAGCTGCCATTTCCAGAAGTGTCATAGACTCTTCTGCCTATTTTCTACTGGTCAGAACTCAGTCTCATGATCTCACTTTGCTGCAGAGGCACTGTTCTTTAAAAAAAGAAGAGAAAAATCATGGATTTCTGTCTTTCTCATCACCTATCCTCTTCTTCCTAGCCACGAAATACTCAAAACCCTTCTCCAAGGGAGTCAATACAAAGTCACATCTACGTAATATATCAAAGTCCAAGATCCCCAGGCAATATAATATACTGTCCATTGTTTTCCTTGCCCTGAAGCATTCTCCCTTGTGTCTTTAACTCCTTGTTCATGTCTTCAGTGTGGATATTATCTTGCTTGATTTTTGCAGCCTGCTTCTTATAGAAGCAAGCTTAGAGTTCCAGAGGTGGTGCTACAATTGAACAATGAAAGGCAATAAAATTTCCTAGGGTATTAGTAGACTCCTAATATGTTTAGTTCCCCGTGTGACTCAACAGTAATTGTATTCAATATTCTTTCTTAGGCATATTTATTTCTTTGCTTTCTCACTGGCAAGTTCCTCCTTCTCTACTTAACGACAGTGACCTGATGAGTACCTAACAGCAACAGATGTGATAGCCATACCTATAATCTAAACCTGGTCTAGAATTCAGTTACTTGGCTTTATTAAGCAATCTTATTGGGTCTTTGTAGCTGTAAAGGTTTTTAAATGTCTTTTTTTTTTTGAGATGAGTATACTTTCCAACTTTAAAAAATCCAAATTTCTGGATTTTTTCTATTTCTTTTCATTTAATGATGTCAATTGACTTATTGTTTCCTAAATTTATATTTATATTTTTGGGGTAGTACAGTGCCCACCATCGTCAATAACCATATCCAACCAACAGCAATGCTATTCTTTTAGCAAGAGCCCAGTAGACACATGGTTTCCCTTCTGCTGTCTGACTAACTGTTTGACACTGACACAGTTATACAGCTGTCCAGCTTGTTGTATCTCTTCCCTCACCACTCACATCTAGCCTGCTAAGCCAGTCAATCACATATTCAAAGTTTCATTTGTAAAAGCAATCTACTGCATTAGATTCTGTATTACATAGGTTAACTCACTCTATTATATGTAATATCCATATAAGATTGGTTAAGTTGAAATAACCAACCTCAAAATCTCAGAAGATTGTTTCTTTCTCACTCATATCGCCATCTGATGAACATTGGTGGTAAGAGGGAAAGAAGGGTCAGTCTTCTGCTCCACGTGGTCAGTCAGGGACCCAGGCCCTTCCATATGGTGGATCTGGCATCATCAAAGCCTTAGTATTATCCTCTAGAGGCTTTGCCTCCAACCGGCAGACAAGGGAAAAGAAAGAGAGGAGTGGAAGAGGTGAATATCATTTCTGCTCAAAATCACTTGTCTAGAACTCAGACACGTGGCTTTCTCTAACTTCAAGGATTCAAGGGGGTTGCACAGTGATGTCCATTGGTGTTTCCTGGAAGAGGAGGTAAAACACAAATATTGCTGAATTGTAGAATTGTCTCTGTTGGGGAGGAAGAGATTTTCCTCTACCCTTTCTGTTTTTTCTGGCTGGTCTAGGAATTAAATTGACCTGAGACAGATTAACAGGAGAAAATCTTCCAACAAAAGTTTAATATATACATGGGAGAGACACAGGAAAACTGAGTAACTTGCCAAAATATCTGAAACCCTCACCTTAAATACTATCTTCAGCTAAAGACAAAAGAGGATGTTGGGGCTAGTGGTTTGGGACTTCAAAGAGGAGAAAGGCAATTCACATAGAGATGGAAAAGCAAATGTTTGCTGGGCCAGGCAGAGACTATGGGACGTAGTGTGGACTCTGATCTCTAGGCCTTGCCAAGTCTTCCTCATCATATCTAACGCATATTCTTTGCTCAGTTC
This sequence comes from Delphinapterus leucas, assembly GCF_059928025.1. Classification (NCBI taxonomy): domain Eukaryota; kingdom Metazoa; phylum Chordata; class Mammalia; order Artiodactyla; family Monodontidae; genus Delphinapterus; species Delphinapterus leucas. The sequence goes on along the minus strand of NC_143137.1, from coordinate 63,060,031 downwards.
CAGGATGGGATAAATAACTGTGATGACAGCTGTATTCTGGGAACAAGCCCTCTATCTAACTAACTTCTTTCAGGAAGTTAGAGAGAAGATCAAAGTTTCTTCCTGAGTTTTTGGGCCTTATTTTTTTCAGCTTTAAATACTCCACATGCCAAAGAGGCATTTGGGGGTGGCAAATTTTGCTCCCTTAAATCTTTCTCAATTATTATCTATCTCAAATCATTGTTACCTAAGGATAAAATAATATATACATAGGACTATTTTTCTTTAATTTAGTCATTAAAGCAACTATGCATGCAGTCTTCACTGGCACTGATCTGAACTTAGATTTGCCAGATAAAATACAGGATGTCCAGTTAAATTTGAATTTCAGATGAACAACAAATAAATTCTAGTAAAAATTCCCCCAAACTTCATGGGCCAGACTTATATGAAAAAAACAAATCATTGTTTTCTGAAATTCAATTTTACTGGGCATCCTATATTTTTATTTGCTAAATCTATCAATTCTGGCCTGAACACTTTAGTTATTATTATTATTGTAAAGTATGCTCAGTAGTTATTATTATTGTAAAGTATGCTCAGTGATATCAATATGAATTATGGAAAGTGTAAATATTATATATTTTCCTTCAATTACCTTTAAACAAACAAACACTGCTACAGGCCAAAATATGAAGTCTCAACTACTATCTATTATTTAAAGTTAATTTATGTGTGCCTGGAAGCTTTAGTTATAACTAGTCATTAGTGTTATATTAGATTTGATGTTTTAATTAAATTTCAGTACAAACTCCTTAAAATAATATTGTGCTTTGATTTCATTTCAATATATGAGTTCTGCCTTGTTAGGGGGAAAAGTTACAGAGAACTGGAAATTATCAGGCTTTAACATAAATTAAGAACCACTGGCACCTTCACAGATCTTCAAACCATGAGCTGCCCATAAAGTGGTGCTGAAAGATTGGATTGTTTCTGCATGCTCCCTCAGTGATTTTTATATTTTAATAAAACTGTTCATTATAGTTAGCTTCTCGTGTTGGAGATGGTAGATATTTATATGAAATAGCATAGCATTATCTTAGTTGCATTCTGAACCATTTGGGATGCTTTTAGGTTAGGGTGATTTTTTTTCCCCCGCCTTAATTTTGCACACACTAGTGCCTTTGCGGCTGTTAAGCTTTATTTCTGTCTTCAGATTCTTTATCCTATTTTTCAACTTTTTTGTGCTATAGTGGCTGATGAGCAGTGTAGCTGGCTGCTGGAGAGGAGTAACCTCAAAGACAGTAATTTCAGAAATCTACTGTCTTGAGAAGCAGATAGGAGTTGATATCCCAATTACTTCTTCTCTCTTTCTCTCCTGCTTTCTCTTTCTCTCTTTACCTACCTCTATCTCTATCTCTCCCTAAAAGTGTAAAAATACAACAGTGTAGAGTCACTCACATCCCTGTATTTCTTCAGATTCAACATTAGGGCTTTGATTATGAAAAGAATGATTTGGACAATGCACGACTGTAAGAACCTAAGATATTAAGAGGAAGACTTACAGAATGCAGAGACAAAAAGCAAACACAACGTATCCTCTAAAATCGTTAGTGAGTGATCCAACCAAGGGTGGATCTAGTACAGCTGAGTCATTTTCCATGCTGCAATTTGAACCTATAGAAGGCTTTGAATTATATGCTTCATTTGTCATTTCCGTGTGGCAAAGTATGTATGAGGTGCAAATTGGAATTTAGCAATGCTAAAGTTATTCCTGTAACTGGTCTGGTATGGATAGGGAAGATAGGGATTAACTAAACAGAAAAATCCTCTCTCTTCTTCCTTATGTTCTGTTATCCTCGAAGATCCATTATCTGAATTCCTTTTTATTTTCTCTCCCAAATGATCTGGTTAGCACCCCCATCAGAGTCCAGTAATTTTTTAGACCCCATACATGTTACTTTATTCCATATTCCTTCTTTATATTTACTGTGAATCGTAGCCTAGACTTGTTTATTCAGTAAACAAACATGTAAAGGAGCATGTATTCAAGTATTGAGTACTTGGAGTTCAAATAAAACATATATAGTCCATCTCTACCCCAAAGGAAAGTATAAGTTGTGTGTGTGTGTGTGTGTGTGTGTGTGTGTGTGTGTAATCATTCCTCTTTTTTACAGTGGATTGTCAGTGACAATAATTTTATGATGTTGACCTTACAGATGAATAAAATCCCCATCCTCCTGCAAATTTAGCTACTGATGTAGGATTACTGACTCTTATCTTTGTTAAATATACAACCAGAAAAACAATATTACTTTTGGAGATGAATATCATGTTATAATAAAGGGCATTCTGAATCCAAAAACAAAGGTGGTATCATAGTTCCAAACAGAGGCTATTAAAAACAATAAATTTAGCTTTAAAGAAACTTACTGTATTGCTGTCATGTGTTTCGTTTCATGTGGGCAGTGAAAACTTTTTTTGGCAGGGTTTTGCAATCTACTCTCCTTCGGAAGCTAGTAATAAATGAATTAATCTGATCTTTTATCTCAGAAAGCATGTTTGTAGTTAAACTAAAAATGCAGCAAATATGTCAAAAGGAAACAAAACCTTAAGACAAATCTTTACTCTTAATTCTGGAAGGAGATAGTTGGCCTAAATTCAGACAAAGACTAGTTTCTGGGTAGGGGAGAAACCAAGATAAAGAGAGTTATGCCAGAGGGATGGAATATGGGGCATTGGACACTGTTGTACAGGTCAGGTGCCGAAAGAAACAGAATGAACCACTGACTTGAGCAGAACATTCATGAGAATTGGAAAAGAGTCCAAACAGTAATCTGTGTAATCTTTCGCATTCTGTTCTCTATCTCTGCTTCACTGTACTTACTACTCTCCACATTACTTCATATTTTTAATTGACATAACAAATATTTATTGAGGCATCATTAATGTTTGGCTCTGTTCTGGGCCCTGGGATAAAATGGGAGAACAAAACAAAAATGTCCACGCTCATGAAGCTTCCATACTTGTTTCTGCATTTTTATTATCCCAACGTAACAGAAGCTCTGTGGAAGCAGGGATGTTGGCTACGTCTCAGTCTGTTGTATGCTACCCTTGTAACCTAACCAATGCATAGCAGGTGCTCAATAACTTTCAGAGTAGCCCAAACCTACTGCAAGATGCGGTAGACTCCGAATGTGGCAGGCCAGGGATAAGAAGTTTACTATTTTGAGAGCTATTCCTTATATGGTGTGAGTAGAAGGTAAAAAAAGACCAAGACCAGTGCCCTGCTACAGTAGGAAAGGTAAGAGATGGGGAGCTTTACTAATGAATCCATGTTGGGGATCTTTACTCATGCTCTTTGCACAAGAGAAACACAAGCAAAAGTCACTGGTGGTATATCTAGCAGGGCAGTGTTTGTATCTGGTAGTGCTGGATCCTCAGGTACCCTGAGAGCTGTTAGCTGTTGCTGTTGCATAGTATATATAGTATATATAGTGTGTGTATATATATATATATATATATATACTATAGTCATAGTATATGGAAGCCATAGTATATGTAGCATACTATATTATATGACTATAGTATATGGCTATACTACACTATAGTATAACTATATAGTATATATAATATAAAATATAGCGGTAGCCTATGGGATATATCAGGAATTCCGGCTGTCTGTCTCCACTCTTTTTTGTGTTAAAAGAAAGGATTTTTGCATGGGGGCTGTAAGTTCTAGTGAAGACGCTAGTTATGAAAAGCTATTGTTATCTGGTCCCCTAGCTGTACATTTAGACTGATGTTCTCAGGAAAGTATCTGTTACAAAACAAACATGTTCATCTTGTGTGTAGGACTGTGGAGCTAAATTTACATTCCCAAACACACATTCCGCTTCAGATAGCCTTTTTTAGAAAGGTCTGGCCCTAAGTTTTCTCATAGACTGAATCAGCGCTTGTGGAAATAACCGTGCTTCTTTACCTTGGCAATGGTGACAGTGATAAAGAGAAGAGGAATGATAAATCTATTAACCCTGGTCTTTATGTGCAGAAAAATTTAAAAAGTGCTACAGAGAAAGAATCACTATCATAAAATGGACAAAGATGAAAGGTGGCAAAATGATTTAAGTAAAAATTAACGGCAAAGACTTTAGAGGCAGTTTAAAGACTCAGCACAACGGTTCAAAGTTTAAGTGAGGAGACAGGAGATTCAAGTATACTGATAACTGATTGCATGCCTGAGACTATGCTAGCCACTTCACATACGTAAATAAACACAATGCACAGTCATTGAGGTGAATACAATCACCTCTACAATATCGTGTTTTAGAAAAAAAAAGAAAGGTAAAGATTCTTGAAATAACTTGTCTAAAGCCACGTGGCTAATAAGTGTCATAGGCAGGATTTAAATCAGGTAGTCAGATGACTCCTCAATCCACATCCTTTATATCATATTGTAGCATTAATATAAAATATGGTACCACGTCTCTGGGTTATAGTAACTTAGTGATATCAAATAAAGGTTTTCAAAGCTGTTGGAATTATTTAAGGTAAATCGAATACATATGACTCTCAATATATTCTCTTTGCTCCTAATTTAGTAGTATAGAATCACTTAAAAGCCATGTGTGCAAAATATAGGCAAACCACTCCCTTAATATTAATTAAGGTTTTTGTCCCAATCATTTTCAAAAAGGCTTAAATTATCTTGTGTTTTACAAGTCAGGAGAAATTAGGTTAACAAGAAATTCTGAAGGTCTCAAATGTACTTGAAAAAAATCTGGAATGCTATCACAAAAGGGGTGGAATATCACTGGAATGATTAAGGTGAACACTCAGTGACAATTCTCTGGCAGGAAAGCTATTAAAATATTGAAGTGGAGTTCCAGGATGGATGTAGAACTCCTGTTCTGGAGGCCTTTTAACATAATATGTGAGGAGTGATTTTTGATATTCGCTTCACTGAATTATCTTTAACTTCGCCTGTGTACTTTTACATTTAATTTACTATCACATTTTTTTCTGTATTCTTAATGTTCTTATCCATTGTCACTGCCATCACACTAGGTCTAAGGCATTGATAAGCTTGCTAATTTTCCATTTCTTCTCTCTGACCCTCGTCTCTCCATCTCCAGCTTTTCTCCTATTCTTTCCGCATAGCAGTCATTAAATAATTCCTCTTTAATTCACTGATTTTATCAAGTAATTTGACTGCTGTAAAACCAATGGCTTATGGCTTCTCACTGCCAACAGCTATTTTTGTGCAAGACACTGGGTGATGAGAGAAAAGAAAAATGATGGCATTCAGTAGTCGGATGACTAGGAGAATACTGGGAATTTTACTATATGAAGAGGAATTTTACTCTTCAGAAAAAGGCCAAAATATGCAGTTATACCATTAGATTCGGCTGAAGAGGACTTCATTCTACAGGGGAGCAAAATCTGCCACCCCAAATTGTATCTCTTTGGCATGAGGATTAATTTAGGCTGATTATTTTTAAGAACAAGAATACTCCAGAAGTCTTTCTTTTTACCTCTCTCTTAGCTGCTCTAAGAATCTAGATAAAGGACCTATTCCCCGAATAGAACTATCACTGGAGATCTCTGCAAAGAATAACGGCTAGGTGTGGTGGGGAACTCAGGCAGGGTCTAGAAATCAGAGTCCAGTCTCTGTCCCATTATCTCTGCCTGGCCCAGCAAACTTATTTATCAAACATTTGCTTTTCCATCTCCATGAGAATTACCTTCCTCTCCTTTGAAGTCCCAAACCACTACCCCCAATATCCTCTTTTGTCTTAAGCTGAAGATGGTATTTAAGGTGAGGGCCATTGTGGCAAGTTGATCAGTTTTTCTCGGTCTCCCCCGTATATACATATTACTAAACTTTTATTTGATTTCTTCCTGTTAATATATTACATTCAATTTATTTTCTAGACCAGCCAGAAGAACCTAGAAAAGTAGGGGGAACTGTCTTCCTCCCTGGAAATTTTAAAGTACCTACTGTATCTCGAAGGAGTAACGATATTTAACATGGCACTTTGGAAAAGGCTGGTTTCAAAAATTGTATCGTCTAAAATTTAAAGTCCTGCCTTTCCAGTTACACCCAGTTTGTTCAGCTTGTTTATTCAATGTCTTGTCCTCTGAATACACTTTGCAATGTCCCATCTCCTTATCTTGCATATACAATTTCATCTGTCTGGAATGTTCTCCCCTCATCAGTTCTATGTATCTTTAAATTCTCACCTAATTCATTCTTCCTTATATAGTCTTTCCTAACTGGTCCAGTTACATCATTCTTTTTCTTAACACTGCCAACACTTCATACACAGAACCTTATAGTTATTTTATTAATTTGCTTGCATCTGAGCTATAGGTTAATTACCTTGAATTTAGCAACTATGCATAGTATTTTGTACATTTCCCATAGTTCAGTATGTATATTAGACCTTCAATAACTGAAAGAAATAAAGTGTAATATATGAGTTTCTATCTAGATCAAATCGTTGTCTCAGGAAAGTGTTTGAGATACATTTTGGGGTGGCAGATTTTGCTCTCCTGTAGAATGAAGTTGCCTTCAGCCAAAGCAAATGGTATAACTGCATATTTTGGCCTTTTAAAGATTCTGAAGAGTAAAATTTCTCTTCATATGATAAAATTCCCAGTATTCTCCTAGTCATCTGACCATTGAACACCATCATTTTTTTTTCTCCTGACAATTATCTCATTATATCTGAGATAATTTACTCATTCACTGTGGTAGTGAGTTCTCCTAGTCATATAAACTTTTTCCTACCTGCTTTCTAAGAAAAAGCAACACTATAGACATGGGATATTTATGCAAATTCTATGCAAGAATTATTGAATAATGGCAAAATATACAAAATCACACTGAAGACTGATAAATATAAAAACTTCAAAATCATATGAAATATTTCATGTCTTATATACACGTGTTCCAGAAAATGTATATTATGTTATAAAAGTTGGTCTACCAGTTGTCTTTGCAGTTTTCTTTGCAACTCACTATCCAAAACAAACTTTATTAATGAAACAGATCATCTGAAATACTTTTTTTGGTAAAAAAAAAAACATAGGCAGTATGAACAACAGACCTAGAACAAAATTCCAATATCCTAGCTTGATTACAATAGATATAATTTATTTATTATCTGATTGGAGTATACTGTGATTTACACTCCCTAAGCTACTTTCCATCACTGGCAGAGGACATGAGATTTATAGAATATCTGGAAAGTAGGTGCAGGTGCTATACACCAGTTCTCAAGCCTATCGTCAAATTGGAAAGAGTCATATGTTGTGTGGGATTTGCTGATGCCTTGCCTCCATTGAAGTGGGAAGAAATGACATTTAAAACTCCAAGGTAATATCAGAGTCTTTTGTCTGTTTCTCTGTTGTCATGCTCAATTTTGCTTAATACTGAAAAAATTTTCAGGTATCTAGTTTGCTTTCCATTTCATCTAGACATAATTAATTTTCTATATCCGTTTTGGCACATAATTCAGTGAACGCATATTCTAAGGCTGCATCACAAATCCCCTAGAAATCAGTGATTAGAGTATCTCTAGAGCATTTTGCTTATGTGGCATTTTTCTGTTATATATTCCATTTCTTGTTTAACCAATGGAAACAGCTTGCCAAATACAGTAGCCCTATTTCTGAAGATTTTGCCCTTTCAAATAACATCTCCACATCCCTTTCCAAGGTGTTCACACAGGAAAGCTCTATTTTCATAATTCAGTTGTTTCCTGTAAGAAGCTTTTTAAAGCTATAGGTACACTCATCAGTTTGGGAACTAGAATTTTCTTTTCTTTTTTTTTTTTTTTGGATGATTGTAAAATCCCTCACAGACACTTCTGATAATAGGGGTAGGAGATATATTTAGTTTGAGGTTCAGAAATCATGACAGGACTTTTCCACTTACCTAACTTCTCGAAACCTCAGTTTTCTCATCTGTAAAATGGGAATACAGATCTCCCCTGCTTTTTTTTTTTTTTTGCGGTACGCAGGCCTCCCACTGCCGTGGCCTCTCCCGTTGCGGAGCACAGGCTCCGGACGCGCAGGCCCAGCGGCCATGGCTCACGGGCCCAGCCGCTCCGCGGCATGCGGGATCCTCCCGGACCGGGACACAAACCCGTGTCCCCTGCACCAGCAGGCGGACTCCCAACCACTGCGCCACCAGGGAAGCCCTCCCCTGCTTTTTGAAAGTTCACTTTATGTCACTTTCCTTTCATGAAAGACCTACGTTAGCACCTGTTTGTGCTAATTGAAAAAAATCCAAAGAGGATTTTCGCTTCTATGAACAAAGCTGAAAAGAGAAAATAGCATTCAGGTTTATTTTGCAGTGAGCCCTCGTAGAGGCAGCGCGCACCCCAGCATTGCGAGTGGCACCACCAAGCTCCTTCCCCAGGAACTACTACACTCAGCATCAAGCCAACATAGCTTTGAAATGTGTCTGTGAGCATCCGTTCTTTATCTCAATTTATCTTGTGCATCCATTAGGAAGATGTGTCCTAAGGTAACTGCTTTTCCACTTTACACCATTTCAACTTATGAAAGGTTTCAGTGAAACCTATTTTTGGATATCTGGGAAAATCTGCTTTAATATTTGCATTAAGTGGCTAAATTTAGTATTGAATGAGATAATGCAACTAAACCATAGCATAGTACCAGGCATAAAAGTCAGTGTTCGATAAATGGTGTTGTCAGAGTAATTATTACTAATACTATAGGCAGTGTGATCTAAATTATGTTTTAAACTCTAAGCCTCAAAAAATCAAGAACTGCTTTACAGCGTTTCTATAAAACAGGCATTTAATGAGTATGAATTCTGGGTTTTTTGTTTTTGTTACTGATTAACAAAAAAAATTTTTTTGAATCCTTGTGGTGTTCTAGGCACCATACTAAGTGTTTAGGATAAAATCATGGGGAGAAATCCACTCTAATGAAAAGATTACAATGGAAGCAACAAACGTGAGACAGATATTCAACAATAAATGTGCTGTATAAACATATGTATGTACATATTTATGTGCATAAGTACATACATCCAGGCTATGCTAAGCATTTGAAGTGTATTAACATAGTCAAAATAAACAAAGGGAATTCACCCATTAATATTTCATTTAAGGTTGCCAAGGTTAAAAAAAAAAGTACAAGAGGCTTTTTGCTTCAAATGACCTTTTTGCTTGCAACAAGGCCATTTACTGGATGAATGCCATTTTAGCTTGACAATCACTAAAAATTATTGTCTTTACATGATATAAATATATCAGTGCTATGTGCTAAGTACCTAAACTTTCCTATGGCCTAATGTCAGTGTATTTTGTATTACAAACACTACAGACCATGGGTCAAAGACACTTGCTATTCACTATTACCTGCTTAAGCCAGATGACTTTTCCTTCTTTCCTTGGGCAGTTTTTGTGAGAAACCGTTGTAAAAAGCAAATCCTTTCAGCAGTGACATGGTCTTAAACTATTGCTACTGCTTATCTTTCAATCCAGTTTGAACCTTATTCATCTACAGTCTAAAACAGATCCCTTTCTGAGTGCCCTGGAGACAAAGGTCTTCTCACTTCCAGACTGGGTAGAAAGGCAATTTCTGAGAATGTAAGAGTATTAGCCAAGCTGTAGCACATATTTAAAAAATCAAGTTTGTTCAAAATATAGAAAGGTAAGTTTGGTTTTAAAAAACTCTAGTCTTTGGGCAAATCTATGAAAAAGCAATTAGGAAGTCAGACTAAATCTACAATCACATATATATTCCATGGACTTAACCTGCTTATGACCTAAGCAGAAATTGGAAGATTTAAAATTTTTTTTCAGGAAATGTTGGGACGTGGCTAAATTTAAAACTTAGTTTACATAAAGTGGTCATATCTGTCAGCTGAGCAGACCTGGGTTTTACCATATTAGTATAATTTTAAAGGTACAGTTAAAGACCAAGGAACATAATTTTAGATTGTTCACCATTAAAGATTTTCTTTTAGTTAAAGTGTTATATCCTCCCCAGGTCTTTTAAAAAATAACTCTGGGGGCTTCCCTGGTGGCACAGTGGTTGAGAGTCCACATGCCAATGCAGGGGACACGGGTTCGTGACCCGGACCGGGAAGATCCCACATGCCGCAGAGCGGCTGGGACCGTGAGCCATGGCTGCTGAGCCTGCGCGTCCGGAGCCTGTGCTCTGCAACGCGAGGGGCCGCAGCGGTGAGAGGCCTGCGTACCGCAAAAAAAAAAAAAAAAAAAATTCTGGGAGGGATGATAATGTTATTAACATTTCAGGAGACATTATTTTGAGTAAAGGACCAGAGGTATACCATCCTTAAGACCAAGAAGGTCACGGAAAGATAGAACAGACAAAAGAAAGAGAGGATAGACAGAAAACTGGAAGTCTTGTACATAATTGTCCCTTACAGACTTATTCCCCTAAAATATTGATACATATACATACTTACACATATAAAGTTCAGTGTGTCCAAAACCTTTTTTTTTTATGGTTATTTTTTTTTAATATTCATATTGTCCTAAATTTGGCCAGTGTAAGCCCTTTAAACCAGTGCTGGTATCATTTTGACAATTTCATTATTTTTTGAGCATTTCTTATTTTATGAAATAACATGTTCTAGGCTTATCCTGAACTTTCCAGGACTTAGAATTTGAATCAGCCATTTCTTAAGATGCCCAAGTTCCTTTCGTCAGAGATTACCACTGAGAAAAACGTGTTTGCCTGATAGGTATACTCATTACCACTAAGTACCATTGCTTCTGATACTCTTTATTAGCAGCTAAGAAAAGCTAGCTTGCTAGCTAAATATAGACAGAGATATGTAATGATTCCATACTGATACTTTCAACTCAAAATAGATAACACAGAGCTCTTTTCCACCTTCCTCATTCTGTATATCTCCCTTCTCCCACAGTGAAAACTCTGATATGCTTCAGCATCAGTACTTCTATATCTCTCCAATAATACACACAAAAAATTGACACCCACGTCATTACTAACCACAACAAAAAACTATAATAAATAAGGGTAAGATTTCCCTGCATGTGTGTATACATGATTTTGTGTTTATGACCCTTAAGGGTATAGAATAAGAATACTGAATTCAAAAGTTACTTGAATTAATTCTTATCATTGGATGATTATTTTTCAGTCTGATGAGCAATTCATTTGTTTCCATTTGTATTGAATGTTAGCTTTGCTTTCTCATAAATTTTAATTCATTTATTAGTTGATGATATTGTTCAAAAGACCAAATTATATTAAAAGTTATTCTCAGAAAAGCCTTGTTCCTATTCCTATCCCCTTCATCTAGTTCCCACTAATCCCTTATAAATCAGCATTTAAGGAGATTCTAGTTTGTCCTGCTTTTCTAGACAAATTAGGCAAACACACACCCACATTTTTTTTTTTTTTTCTTTTCGGCCGTGCTACACGTCTTGTGGGATCTTAGTTCCCCGCCCAGGGATTGAACCCACACCCTCGGCAGTGAAAACGTGCAGTCCTAATCACTGGACCCCCGGGGAATTCCCCACACCCACATTCTTATATCCTGTTCCTTCTTACACAAAACATAATACAGACCTGTCAACTTAAGTATAACATCAAAGCAACATATTACTAAAATTGAAATAAGTTATCATAGAAGAGATTTTTAAATGGATGGATCACAGTGGGGTGAATTAATAGAAGTCTATCTAGAAGAAAATATTTTGGAGGTGAAAATAATTATGGGTTTCTGTCTGGGTGGCAAAAATAAATACAGTAAGAAAGTAAAGTAAAGATAAAGCAGTTAGACTCATCAATATATTCAACATGTTTTGTAATCCCTGAATATCCCCTGCAACTCGCCCTCTCTCTCCTTGTCATTCCTGGTTCTCTTCTGTGTCAAGCTCTGTTCAGTGGCTGAGGCTCTATTGCCTTGAGCTCCGTCCATTCAGTCACCTGTTTTGGTTGAAATATATTCTCCCTCTTCTATTCAGAAACTATATGCACTCATCAGTGTGGCGCCTGTGCCTTTCAGCATTTACATATTACCTTTTGTTTCCAAGAAGCCTTACGATCAATTTAATCGATTTACCTCCCAGTTTTCAGCTATACTGACCTCATTTTACAGATGGGGTAGCAGTCCTCAAGTGAGTGAGTGATGTACCTGTTCCTGGAGTGTAACCTCTGGCACGCAGGTCCTCTGTGTTGCTGTTGAGCTCAGTGAGTCACTGTCTCTTAGCCCAGTCCTTATTTATCACATCATCCCTGGGAGGTGGGTAATAGCCATAGGAACCTTTGAGATGTCAGTTAATACACATAATAAACTGACTTTTTACTATTTATAGTCTGAATCTTTACTTTCCAAATGTCTTCTCCTTTTGGCTCTTATATATCAGCAGAATCTAAGTGAAAGTAAAATGTTAGATCTAAGGAAGATATGCCCAATGCTCTCCTGGGAACTTCAGTAAGAGTGAAAGTTTGAAATACTTACCATGCTCTAGACAAACTTATGTGGCCCTTATAAGTAGATTATTAAGGACGCAGTAATGGAGCATTTACTCTAAGGCTTATTATAGCTAAGGTTCAATCCATGTAATTCACCAGCTTGGGGAAATTGGATTTTGTTTTTCAAGCACCACCAATCATTTCCAAATCATAGTGAAATCAGAATTAAACTGAAAATGGCAGTATTTATTTTTTAACCTAATCATATATATATGATTATCATGTATGATAATGATTATTATCATATATCATAATGATAATCATATATGATTATGATATATATATACACATACACATACATACATACACACACACATATACATACATATACACCCTTGGTCTGTTACATATTTATGTTCTCAGACACTCTAGAAATTTCAGTCCCCAATCTTGGAAGAGAAAAAAGCATTATGAAAACAAACTTATTTGATTGCATGTCATCTTTTGTGACTAACTTAATGGCTTCCATTTCCAGAAGTGCCTAATGTATTATGAAGGTGTTTCTCTTGAGCACAATAAACAATATATTTTACTAAGAGAGACCTTGTGTTCTATCCACACCCTAGACATCAATTAAACCTCTGTGAGCCTTATTGGAAGTGGCTGCCAGAATCAAGAAAGGTAAGATGTGAAGTAGCAATGTGAGGAGAGATTTTACTGTTTTCTCTTCTTTGACAGCAATATCTATCATATTTTGTATTTTATTGGCTGTAACAGAGCTGACGCTAGGCTGACCCAGGGTTTAACAGTGCTTCTCTGTTCACCACCCTTATACAGAAACCCAGAAGCCACATTCTAGTCTGAAAAATGAGGTCTTTGTTTGCCAAAGCAGCGTGGCCCAATACTTCAGAGCTTTTTAACCTTTTTCTTATTGGTGATTACATTTGCAATTCATGCCACTGGGATTATGGAGACTTTCTCTAAATCCCTGGTAGGAAAAAAAAGAACCTCGTACTTTTTCCTGAACTCTCATGACAAGCCAATTTTTTCTTTCTTATTTACAGTTTTTAAAAATGAGCCTCATGACTAGGCATTACCTTGAAAATCTCTGAATTACTAAACCTAATCTAGGCATCAGAGATCTACTTCAGTAAGGAGGAGATGCTTCAGGGTATCATATTCATTCAGAAACTATAGGAAGAAGGATAGTTCTATTATAAGAGAGAAAGAAGAAAAATCTTAAAACGATTTTTACTAGGAATAAATGTCTCAAGTTCCACACAACATATATACATATGGAACACAGAGACACAGAAACATAGTCATGAAAAACTTCCTGGTTTTCAGGGAAGATTCAGGTTTTGTGTCGGCAGAAGCTTGCACTGTTTAGGAGACTCTTTTTGAGACAAAAAATTTTTTTAAATGTACAAATTTACAAACAGAAAATATATGAACATAGACATTTATTTTGTTTCAGATAGATAATCCCAACAAATTAAAATATAACCTGGCAATATTGCAAACATTGAAACGTTCAAAACATAATGTGTTATCAATATTAATTAGTTGCCTAATGCATCTGCACTCTTTGGCTGCATACCCTTTGTCTCTTCATATGCAGCAATTATTAAATCTTTTCTAAGGAAAGAATAGAAAGTTAATTCAGTCAAGTTGGGTTGATTAAAAAAAAGTGACTGATAGCTTAGAACAGTTTCTTTCAGCTTCACAACTTTTTATTGGTGATGCCACATCTGTAAAGTACTCTGCAAGTACTTGTTCAGGCAGTGAGTCTTGCCCTGAGGAAATCTCTTAGAGACCTCTACCTTTTTTTTTAAATGCTAACATGAGGAAGTGCTGGAATTTGACCCCCACTTAGTTCACTCCAGAGGTCATACTTCTCATCAGGTAGCTGTTTTTCTTACCCTCTTTCTTCTTCTTTTTTTTTTCCTTGCTTTTTTTTAATCTTATTTTTTTTTATTGAAGTGTAGTTGATTTACAGTATCATGTTAGTTTCAGGTGTATACCATGGTGATTCAGTTATATATATATATATATATATATATATTCCTTTTCAGATTCTTTTTCCTTGTAACTTATTATAAAATATTGAGTATAGTTCCCTGTGCTATACAGTAAGAGACCTCCATACTTTTGATTTCGTGGACATGGTTGCCAATAACCTGTAGACGAAAAGTTAATCAGTAGTCAATCTTTGGAAGAGAGACGATTTCATTTGAGCCAAATTGAGGATTTTAACCCAGGAACAGCCTTTCAGAAAGCTCTGAGAACTGTTCCACCTGTTCGAGGCCAAAGCACAGTTATTTAGGTTTTTGAGTCTGAGGGCTATACATTAAATGACATAAATAGTTTGCACAATCCAGATATGTAAGTACAAAGTGAGTAGTGGTCATGGGTCTTTGGGGGCCCTTATAAGATTAAGAAGGACTGTTAGCTTTTAAGGAGCTGTCTGGTTGGCATTAGGAGAACGTTGCTCTTTGTGGTTGAGCAGGTATTTCTGCCGATGGGGAGGTTGGGTGGATGCATAATGCAGCGACACAAGGCACAGCAGAGGGGAGAGAGGAGCCAGCGAGCAGAAAAAGTTTCCTATGTTTACATTTTTCTTGTCTTCCCATAAAATAAGAATTTTGTTTCATACACCCTTACGGAAGAGTCTCTCTTAGCTATCCCTTACTCCCCATTCCCCACGTGAACCCCAGCCCTGCCTCCACTGCATTGAGCCTCACAGGCCATTTCATGTGAGCCTTAGCACAGACGTCCCTCTTGCTAATGTCCCTATTCTTGGGATCAAAGTGCTTAATCCCAGCTTTGACCCTCGAGGACCCACAAAGACAGATGACTGTTCGCAATCAGGTGGATATGGAGATACTGGACAGCAGCCTCAAGACATCTAGGGTGGGGCAGTGTTTTATCTCTGGCACAGAGGTGGGGCTTTTGATGATCTCCATTCTCTCCCCACACCTCATCTCTGGAGTAGAGCACACCAGCCTTGGAAGAGGCCTGTCCAAGTGTAGGGCTCTGAACTTAACTTCACGGCCACTTCACTAGTAAAATTACTGGTAACAGTCTGAGACCTTAGACACTGTCAAGTATTAAACTCTGTACTTTTTTTAACCTATAGCATATTAAACATTGTACTACTAGGACTTACACCTCTCACTATTTGGTGGCTATTCCAATACAACATAAAATATATTCTTTACCTGAGCCATTTTGACGTAATGAACACTTGCTGGATAATTTCTTTTTGAGGACTATCCTTATAGGTAATGTTGTAATTATCAGTGAAATTAGCAATGTGAACTGTGAATCAAAATTGATTTCCCAAGGAACTGGTAGGTTTCTGATATGGGAGAAAATTTTCTCATTGTACAGGGGAGAATGAAACAGTTTATCAATAGTAAAGTGGGAAATAAATTACAAGGCAAACCAAGAGTCAAGTTAGCAAGAAATAAGATTGCCCTGAGAGAATAGCCTTCATTTCTACAAATATGTGGGTTTAGAGGGAAGGCAGCAATCATTGATCAGGAGTCATGAAATCATATTTCGTGACCTTCCTTTTTTTGCCTACACAGTCTTTCTTCTCCCTGCTCCCGCTTTCATCCCTCTGTGAGAAGAAGGTAGATCATTCAAAATAGAGGATTACTGTTAGAAAGGTGTGGCAAATGGTTCTCAATAAATCCCAACTCTTGGTATTCATACTCTTGTATATCCACTCGCCTTGAGTGTGGGCTAGACATGTGACTTGCTTCTAATCAATAGAATGTGGCAAGGATGATGAGATAGTATGTCCATGAATGGACTACAGAGGATTCTGACTGCCATCTTGCTAGCAAATTCTTTACCTTGCTGGCTTTGATGAAGCAAGGTGCCACGTTGTGAGCTGCTCTGCAAAGAGGCACATATGGGAAGAACTGAGGGCAGATTCCAGCTGACAACCAGCGAGGAAATGCAGTCCTCAGTCTGACGATCAGCAAAGAACCAAATCCTACCAATAACCATATGATCTTGGAAGTGGATCCTTCCCCAGTTGACATTTCAGATGAGATCTAGATTGCAGCCTTGTAGGAGACCCTGAAACAGAAAACTCAGTAAAATTAAGCCCAGATAAATGACCCACTGAAAGTGTGAGGTAATAAATTCTAAAGGTGTGGTTGCGTGTTTTAAGCTGCCAAGCTAGTGGTGATTATATAGAAATAGATAACGAATACAAAACCTTAGACATTTTCGTAATACAATCACATTAAATAAAATGAAGTGTTAACATTTAATCTGGTTTACTATTTAATTTTCCAAAACCATTATTTTAGCAAATTTACTTAATAGACATTATACTCTGAAGTTTTTGTTTTCTAAGTACTCTACTCTCTTTTTATCTGTCATTTTAAATTTCTATGACAGCACTGTGCATGTTCTCTAGATCTAGGCATGTAACTCACCATTGTCCTCTTTGTCATATCCTTTGCCATCATTCTGGCCACCACCCATGTTCAGTGTGGATATTCTAACCTCGCTCAGTTCCTTCATCTTCAAAGATCATTAGTACCTCCTAGTGTAGCCACCCTCTCTGTGGACACGTCTCGTCAACCAGAAGCATTATAATTCAGGAGATAGTATTAAAGTGATTAAGAGTTAAAAATCTAGATTCAAACAGGACTTGTATTTAATTCAGGCTCTGGCATTTTTCTTACAATGCGCTATTTGCAAGTTATTTCAATTCTCTAAACCTCTATTACCCCAAACATAACATGAGAACAATAACGATTTGATTAGACTATAAATGGAATTCCATGAAAATTCAGTGCGTTTGTGGTCTTTAGTACATTGCCTGAATAAAATACGTTAGCAATGTTACTTTCTAAGTTTAGCGTCTAATGGGACTATCCTCTCTGTCAATGTCACCTACTAAACTCGTTCTTCCATTTCTTGCAACATAAAGTTCTTTGCTTCCTATCTTTCAAATCCATCATCCTGCTCTGAATTTTGTTTTCTCCCCAAAAGTTGCTCAACTATTACGATTGTATTCTCACCGATATTTTTAGTGCTCTCATTTGCTTTGCTAAATCCTAAGTCTGACTTAAGACCTCTTACATCAGCAGAGAAAAGAATGAAACCATCCTGATTGGCATTTCTAAATTGATATGACTTTATTTTCAGCTGAACCTTTAAAACTCTCTAATATATTCATTCTTCAAAAGTGTATTAGTGCCAAATGTTGAAGTAAGCCCAATAACAGAAATAAAAAGAAAACGTAAAAATAATTGCCTAGATCAGTGAGCAGTTTTTAACATAATAATAGTATTGTCCCTTGATTGCTGACATATTATGCCATCTATGTACTTACCCTTTACCCCTTACCTTTTACCCTTCCCGCAGCATAAATTATTATAAAATGTAATGATGTTATAATCTGGAGCTGCTATGGCCTGGCAAATTTCTTATTCTACAAAGGTAAATTGACCAAACTTTGAGAATGAACTGATTGTATGAATCTGGGGAACAGAGACATTAGAAAGAAGCATATAGCCATACCTTTGCACTGCTTGTTTGGTATTTCAGTTGCAAACTTTTAAGTGACCTTAAACAAGTCCAAGTAATCATTCTCACCAACATTCAATCCTGGATCCATCTTTGTGCCTCCTACTTGAGAATATGGGGTGAAGTGAATAAGACAGGCATGGCCCCTGCCCTCAGGGAGTTAGCAATAGGAAGGAAAAATATCATGTGTAGTTAGTCAGGCTTACTACTTCCTCTGGTTCCTTTCCAAAACTACCCCGCTTTCTGTGATGGAGATCTCATCTCTCTGTGTCTCCTGAGATAATTTCTCCATAAATTAATTCCTCTCTTTTATTGTCAGTCCCTTTCTTTCCTCTGGCTCCTTCCAAGTTACTTACAAGCACAGGAAATGTCTCCTCAGGCTAGCACCCACCTCTCTTTTGGGAGTACCCTTATTTCATTCGTTCATTAATCGCTCAATAAAGTATCTTCTCTGCATATACTTTCAGGTTGTAGACTGTGGGTTTAAGAAGTTGGTTTCACAGTCTGGCTGTTGTCTTGTTTCTCTACTGAATATGCACCTTTGATGGGAGCTTTCTAATTTTCAAGTCCAGTGATTTGACATTTCTGGCAGGGACCTACAGAGCAAAGTGGTCCTGCTTGGAAATATTCCTTTCTCCTGTCCTCAAGACACCATTCTTCTTTGTTATCCTTTTACTTCTCTCATCATTGATCTTTATTCTCCCAGCTTTCCTTCCTGTACTTACCCTTAATTTTATGCACACATCAAATATCCAGTAAGGGCTTTCTAAAAGTCTTACTTTGCATGAAGTCTGCAACTGGTCTCTAACCACCATTTAAAATTTGGGACATTTTCAGTACAAGTTGGCTTTTCAACTTCTCTTGAAATATGGAAGATCTGCGAATTCTGGGTTCCCATTGATGAATGGCAGCAATCAGAGCTGAGCAGTGGCCAGATCATGGAGACACCTCATCACAGCCCTCAACTCACCACATCACTCCTCTCACTGCCCAGTGAACATTTGAGTTGAACAGTCCTTTCTTAAATTCTCCTTGATGTATGACTTTAGCTATTCATTTCTAGTTAGAGGATTCACAAAAACAAAATGCCCCCTTCCGCAAATGACAGTGTTTAATTAAAACTTTTCTCAGGTTTCTTTGTCAGCATAACAGGCCTCATTCTTTTGCCTCAAACAATCATTTGGGCTTCTGCCAGTGTTCATTATGATCAGTTACTAGCCCTTAAAAGGAATGTTTTAAAGGTATATCCATTTTCCCTAGGGTTTTATATTACAGTCTAGCTTGAACTCCACATAGATTTTTACTTCAAAATTCATATTATTTAGGTCACAAATCTCAAATTGGAACCCATGAGAACTGGGGCCTGTGTTCTTTATGTGGAAAGTATTCCTCTGTTTCTCTATTGATCAAACTTCTACTTCCTCTTTCTAATAAACTTGGATTTGAATTGTTACAAACACTTAGGTTTTCCCCCTGAGGTTTCTGATGCTTCTGTCTTCAGACAGATGATATGATGCTTTTATTTAAAAAAAAAAAAAAAGTGTCAGCTGGACAAATATACCTGAGAAATCCCTAAATTCTATCTCACTCAACTATAGTGTATTTTTCAAGAAAATTTGATTTTAACAAAAAATTGCTGCCCAGGGCCACACTGAAGCATCAGCTAACATGGTGGGTAAGGGCAGGTACACTAGCAGCCAACTGCCTGGGTTCACACCAGCTCTGTGACTTTGTGACCTCGGGCAGGTTATTTAGCCACTTGGTGCCTTTGTTTCTTTAATCAAAAATGGGGATTATAGTCACATCTACCTCATAGAGTTGTTTTGAGTATTTCTTTTTTTTTTTTGGCTGCGTTGGGTCTTCATTGCTGAATGTGGGCTTTCTCTAGTTACAGCGAGTGGGGGCTACTCTTCGTTGCAGTGCGTGGGCTTATTGCAGTGCCTTCTCTTGTTGTGGAGCACGGGCTCTAGGCGCATGGGCTTCAGTAGTTGCAGCACATGGGCTCAGCAGTTGCAGCACGCAGGCTCTAGAGCACAGGCTCAGTAGTTGTGGTGCTTGGGCTTAATTGCTCCGCGGCATGTGGGATCTTCCCAGACCAGGTATCGAACCCGTGTCCCCTGCGTTGGCAGGCGGGTTCTTAACCACTGCACCACCAGGGAAGTCCCTGTTCTGAGTACTAAACAAGCTAATATTTTCAAAGTGCTTAGAATTCTGGGTACCTATTACATAATAAGTACTATATAAGTATTTGTTAAAGCAAACTTTTCTTTCTCTCTCTTTTTTTTGTACAGGTTCCAACTGCTTCAAGTGCCAAGGACTGCTGGAGAAACAACAGTTGCTGACCTTGGGAGAGGAGGGGGTATGGACAGGGGCACGGTAAGTCTCAGGGCCAGCCTCTTTGGACAGACAAGTGTGTACACACAGTAACACTGAGTAAGCCCCTAAAATGGAATGACCACCAGATCAACTAAGAGTAAATCCCCCCAAAGAACTTCAAGATGGGAGCTTGAAATTGAAATTGCTGATAAAGTGTTGAGAACTTTCATACACATCTGAACTTGTAAATAGAGACCCAAATCTTGCATATATTTGAAAACTATATTCTGATTATAGTAATTTTTGAATGTTAGTAATAGAGTAATAGGATATTAGTAATGCAGAAAAGTAGGTAAGCAAAAGTGAAAGTTATCCATAATACCACATCTCAGACATAAATATGGTTAAAATTTTGATGTATTCTCATCCTTTATTTTTTTAACCAACTAATAAGTTAAAGAGATACTGCTTTGTATAAACAATTTTATATTCTGCTTTTCTTTAATACCATGTCATGACCATTTTTTGTTGTCATTAAAAATTCTTTAGGTTTTTTGTAATGACTGTACAACATAGTCAACCATTTTTCTTTTTGTCACAACTTTCAAATTACTACTTGTAGGAAAAATTTTATTTTAGGAGTATTATGCTTTACTCATAGCATAGAGAAATCTAATTTTTCTTTTCCAATTGTTCTTTTGGAAACATTTGGGCATAGCAATCCATAAACAAACAAATGAACAAACAAATACTTCATTATCCTGGTTTTTACACTCACTGGTTGAATTAGTAAACAAAAACATATATATATAAATATTTTATAAAACTTATATAATATTTATATATATAACATATTTTCAAAGTTCTTAGAATTCTGTGTACCTAGTATACAGTAAGTAAATACTGTATAAGTGTTTGTTAAAAAACTTTTAAACAAGTTCTGAAATACTTCATTCATACTGTCAATATTGACAGCACATTCAAGAACCAGAGTAAATTAGATCATTTAAATTCCTTGCTTTTCAAGTCTACAGGCATAAAAAAAAGTTTAATTATAAAATCTTCATGTATTCCTCTATGGAGATACAGTATTCCTCAAAAGAGAGATATTTATACCAAAAGATCTATTTTAATTAATTGTTGTCACATGATATCTCAAGATACTAAAATCCACATTTTAAAAGATATTGTGTTTAATTAATGTTAATAAAAGCCAAAATACTTTATGCTCAAATTTAAATTTTTTGGTGAGACATTGCTGTTACATATAGTCAACAATTTTGGAATTAAGTTAGATTTAATATCAAGTTTATATCTTTTCTTCTGGTCAAGGAAGAAATTATATTTTCTCTTAGGACTTAACAACTTCCACTTTAGTTTCCAGGGGAATAAAGTAGAAGACAAATGACTAATAAGTAAATAAAATCATATTTTAAATTAATCAAACTCATTCATTAATTCAAATATACTTTATTATGTTTGGGGTCAACATTGGTTTTATTTTATATTATAATATTTGGTTTTAATTATTCAACTCATCGAACTTTATAGGAGTTATATATAGTTATATGACTATGTATGTATATATATATATGTGTGTGTATATATATATATATATATATATATTTTTTTTTTTTTTTTGTAAATTGCATTTACACCAGGCTTATTTATTTTTGGTGGCTTGTGAGTTTTACACCTTGGTAGTTAAAATCTGAAATAGGGTAGGACATCTTTCATATATATTTTGTTCACAGATCAATACAGATTTTAGGGCCCTGCACACTACATGAAGCATTTTGTGATGATAATATTCTTGTCTGCTTTTTGTGATTATTTGGAAAAGCTTTTCAATTCTCAGGTTGTACTATGAAGAGGAAATGGGCTCTTTCTCTTAAAGAGAACTCCCATCTGATATCTGCCTTGCAGAAAAGAAGCTGTTCTAAACCAAATCCATTGAGATCCAGTGATAAGATCCTCTTATGTGTCACTGGGACCTGTTCTACAGAATGTAATATTAAAGGTTAGGTTTCATTCTGCTTGAGTGGAATTTCTTAAGCAGGAAAACACGAGCAAAGACAGCCTGTAGAGATTTGACATGACAACCATTCTCATCTTATTGAAGTACAGCATAGACTGCAGATGTCCATTTATAGCTTATTTGAAAAATCTTTAACATTCTTCGGCGCTTTTAAAAGTATATTTCCCAGGGGAAAACTTTTTTAAGATACAAGAAACTTCTCACCATTTTTATAGCTTCAGGTATCCTATTTCTTGTGTATGTGGGAAATCATCAAATTCAGTTCTACATATTACTGATGACCAATAGGAAACACAGACTCAAATCCTCATGCTTTGCTAATGAACATGTATTTCATCACAGACATAATAATTAGCTGAGATAATCAGATGTTTGTAAAATAGATAACTTACCCTTCATTTTCATGATTATTACTACATTTAAACTTTCCGAAGACTTTCCTTTTCAAAGATTCCATTTCTACACATATTTTGCGCAAAAATCTGTGAGATGAGGGGAGCTGCAGTAGTAGTTTGCTAAGGTGATTATTATGCTTTACTTTTAACTCTCTCATATACTACAATAAAAGAGTGTGCTTAAGCCATCCTATCATTTAATATGATGAAAGGTTTTTATGAATTGCAATCAGTACTATATGTTAACTTCAAAAGGGGAAATCAGACCCAAAAGGAATAAGCAATATCCCATTTATTCTTTGCAAAGTGAAAACCTTTTGTTAAGGTTCTATGCATACAAGTTTCTAACAAAATTCATTGTTTAGCTCAGTTAGAGAAAAAAGACTACCAAAACATGATAGGAGATGTTATTTTTGAGTGCTCACAATGAAGTGCCAGGATTTTTGTTAAATATTTTACATGCATTACCCCATATGTTCACAGCTGCCCTATGATGTAGACACCACTACCCTTGTCATACCAAAGGGAATTTCCAACCATGTAAAATATCTGCAAATATAATTTTGATTACTTATTTTTGCTGTTTCCTGTAAAAAACCAAAGAGAATTATTGGTTGTCTCTCATTATAAGATGCTTCTTAATAGTAACAGTCAGAGAAGAGAGTTTAAAATAAAGAAAAAAGTATTAGTAATTAAATGGTTAAACCAATATTAGTTAATCTCTTATTTATCGCCCACTGTTAATTCTGGGCTCTAGAAATATAGCTGAGAGCAGACCAGAGCAGTGCTTCTCGGAATTTAGTGTGCCTAAAATTACACGGCAACCTTCTTAAAATACAGATTCCTGGGTCTCATATAGAAATTCTGCTCCAGTAGGTCTGAGTGGAGCCCAAGTGATGTTGTTGGTCTCTGCACAGTACTCTCAGTAGCACTGGACTACCATCTCTGCTCCCTAGGTGTTTATATTCTGGTGAACTTTAAGTATTAATAATAAAATTTATAATTATTACTTCACTACATTACACCCTCTCCAGCATTTATTGTTTGTAGATTTTTTGATGATGGTCATTCGGACTGGTATGAGGTGATATCTCATTGTAGTTTTGATTTGCATTTCTCTAATGATTAATGATGTGGAGCATTCTTTCACGTGTTTGTTGGCAATCTGTATATCTTCTTTGGAGGAATGTCTATTTAGGCCTTCTGCCCATTTTTGGATTGGGTTGTTTCTTCTTTTGATATTGAGCGGCATGAGATGCTTGTATATTTTGGAGATTAATCCTTTATCAGTTGCTTCATCTGCAACTATTTTCTCCCATTCTGAGGGTTGTCTTTTCATCTTGTTTATGGTTTCCTTTGCTGTGCAAAAGCTTTTAAGTTTAATGAGGTCCCATTTCTTTATTTTTGTTTTTATTTCAGCTTCTCTAGGAGTTGGCTCAAAAAAGATCTTGCTGTGATTTCTGTCATAGAGTGTTTTGCCTGTTTTCCTCTAAGAGTTTTATAGCATCTGGCCTTACATTTAGGTCTTTAATCCATTTTAACTTTATTTTTGTGTATGGTGTTAGGGACTGTTCTAATTTCATTCTTTTACATGTAGCTGTCCAGTTTTCCCAGCACCACTTATTGAAGAGGCTGTCTTCTCTTCACTGTATATTCTTGCCTCCTTTATCAAAAATAAGGTGACCATATGTGCGTGGGTATATCTCTGGGTTTTCTATCCAGTTCCATTGATCTATATTTCTGTTTTTGTGCCCGAACCATACTGTCTTGATTGCTGTAGCTATGTAGTATAGTCAGAAGTCAGGGAGACTGATTCCTCCAGCTCTATTTTTGTTTTTCAAGATTGCTTTGGCTATTCGGAGTGTCTTGTATGTCCATGCAAATTTTGCAATTTTTGGTTCTAGTTCTGTGAAAAATGCCATTGGTAGTTTGATAGGGGTTGCACTGAATCTGTAACTTGCTTTGGGTAGTATAGTCATTTTCACAGTCTTCCAATCCAAGAACATGGTATATCTCTCCATCTATTTGTATCATCTTTAATTTCTTTCATCAGTGTCTTATAATTTTCTGCATACAGGTCTTTTGTCTCCTTAGGTAGGTATATTCCTAGGTATTTTATTCTTTTTTGCAATGGTAAATGGGAGTGTTTCCTTAATTTCTCTTTCAGAGTTTTCGTCATTAGTGTATAGGAATGCAAGAGATTTCTGTGCATTGATTTTGTATCCTGCTACTTTACCAAATTCATTGATTAGCTCCAGTAGTTTTCTGGTAGCGTCTTTAGGATTCTCTATGTATACTATCATATCATCTGAAGTGACAGCTTTACTCCTTCTTTTCTGATCTGGATTCCTTTTATTTCTTTTTCTTCTCTGATTACTGTGGCCAAAACTTCCAAAACAATGTTGAATAATAGTGGTGATAGTGGGCAACCTTGTCTTGTGCCTGATCTTAGTGGAAATGCTTTCAGTTTTTCACCATTGAGGACGATGTTCGCTGTGGATTTGTCATATATGGCCTTTATTATGTTGAGGTAGGTTCCCTCTATGCCTAATTTCTGGAGGGCTTTTACCACAATATGTGTTGAATTTTGTCAAAAGCTTTTTCAGCATCTATTGAAATGATCATATGGTTTTTATTCTTCAATTTGTTAATACGGTATATAACATTGATTGATTTGCCTGTATTGGAGAATCCTTGCATTCCTGGGATAAACCCAACTTGATCATGGTGTATGATCCTTTTAATGTGCTGTTGGATTCTGTTAGCTAGTATTTTCTTGAGTAATCTTGCATCTATGTTCATCAGTGATATTGGCCTGTAGTTTTCTCTTTGTTACATTTTTGTCTGGTTTCTGTATCAGGGTGAAGGTGGCCTCATAGAATGAGTTTCGGAGTGTTCCTCCCTCTGCTATATTTTGGAAGAGTTTGAGAAGAATTGGTGTTAGCTCTTCTCTAAATGTTTTATAGAATTCTCCTGTGAAGCCATCTGGTCCTGGGCTTTAGTTTGTTGAATGATATTTAAACACAATTTCTATTCCAGTGTTTGTGATTGGTCTTTTTATATTTTCTATTTCTTCCTGGTTCAGTTTCAGAAAGTTGTGCTTTTCTAAGAATTTTTCCATTTCTTCCAGGTTGTCCATTTCATTGGCCTGTAGTTGCTTGTAGTAATCTCTCATGATCCTTTGTATTTCTGCAGCGTCAGTTGTTACTTCTCCGTTTTCGTTTCTAATTCCATTGATCCGAGTCTTTTCCCTTTCTTTCTTGATGAGTCTGGCTAATGGTTTATCAATTTTGTTTATTTTCTCAAAGAAGCATGTTTTACTTTTATTGATCTTTGCTGTCATTTCCTTCATTTGTTTTTCATTTATTTCTGACCTGGTCTTTATGATTTCTTTCCTTCTGCTAATTTTGGTGGGTTTTGTTTTTCTTTCTCTAATTGCTTTCAGTGTAAGGTTAGGTTGTTTGAGATGTTTCTTGAGGTAGGATTGTATTGCTATGATCTCCCCTCTTAGAACTGCTTTTGCTGCATCCCATAGGTTTTGGGTCATTGTGTTTTCATTGTCATCTGTTTTTAGGTATTTTTTGATTTCCTCTTTGATTCTCCAGTGAACTCTTGTTTATTAAGTAGTATATTGTTTATCCTCCATGTGTTTGTATTTTTTACAGATTTTTTCCTGTAATTGATATCTAATCTCATGGCGTTGTGGTCAGAAAAGATACTTGATATGATCTCCGTTTTCTTAAATTTATGGAGACTTGATTTGTGACCCAAGATACCATCTATCCTAGAGAATGTTCCATGAGCACTTGAGAAGAAAGTGTATTCTGTTGTTTTGGGATGGAATGTCCTATAAATATCAATTAAGTCCATCTTGTTTGATGTATCATTTAAAGCTTGTGTTTCCTTATTTATTTTCATTTTGGATGATCTGTCCATTGGTGAAAGTGGGGTGTTAAAGTCCCCTACTATGTGTGTTTTACTGTCGATTTCCCCTTTTATGGCTGTTAACATTTGCCTTATGTATTGAGGTGCTCCTATGTTGGGTGCATAAATATTTACTATTGTTATGTCTTCTTCTTGGATTGATCCCTTGATCATTAGGTAGTGTTCTTCTTTGTCTCTTGTAATAGCCTTTGTTTTAAAGTCTATTTTCTCTGATTTGAGAATTGCTACTCCAGCTTTCATTTGATATCCATTTGCATGGAATATCTTTTTCCATGCCCTCCGTTTCCACCTGTTTGTGTCCCTAGGTCTGAAGTGCGTCTCTTGTAGATAGCATATATACGTGTCTTGTTTTTGTATCCATTCAGTCAGTCTGTGTCTTTTGGTTGCAGCATTTATTCCATTTACATTTAAGGTAATTATCGACATGTATGTTCCTATTACCATTTTCTTAATTGTTTTGGGTTTGTTATTGTGGGTCTTTTCCTTCTCTTTTGTTTCCTGCCTAGAGAAGTTCCTTTCGCATTTGTTGTAAAGCTGGTTTGGTGTTGCTAAATTCTCTTATCTTTTCCTTGTCTGTAAAGTTTAAATTTCTCTGTCAAATCTGAATGAGATCCTTGCTGGGTAGAGTAATTTGGTTATAGGTTTTTCCCTTTCATCACTTTAAATATGTCCTGCCACACCCTTCTGGCTTGCAGAGTTTCTGGTGAAAGATTAGCTGTTAACCTTATGGGGATTCCCTTGTGTGTTATTTGTTGTTTTTCCCTTGCTACTTTTAATATTTTTTGTTTGTATTTAATATTTGATAGTTTGATTAACATGTATCTTGGTGTGTTTCTCCTTAGATTTATCTTGTATGGGACTCTCTGTGCTTCCTGGACTTGATTGACTATTTCCTTTCCCATATTAGCGAAGTTTTCAACTATAATCTCTTGAAATATTTTCTCAGTCCCTTTCTTTTTCTCTTCTTTGTCTGGGACGCCTATAATCCGAATGTTGGTGCGTTTAATGTTGTCCCAGAGGTCTTTGAGACTGTCCTCAATTCTTTTCATTCTTTTTTCTTTATTCTGCTCTGCAGTAGTTACTTCCACTATTTTATCTTCCAGGTCACTTATCTGTTCTTCTACCTCAGTTATTCTGCAATTGATTCCTTCTAGAGAATTTTTAATTTCATTTTTCGTGTTGTTCATCATTGTTTGTTTGCTCTATAATTCTTCTAGGTACTTGTTAAATGTTTCTTGTATTTTCTCCATTCTGTTTCCAAGATTTTGGATCATCTTTATTGTCATTACTCTGGATTCTTTTTCAGGTAGACTGCCTATTTCCTATTCATTTGTTTAGTCTGGTGGCTTTTTACCTTGCTCCTTCATCTGCTGTGTGTTTCTCTATCTTGTCCTTTTGCTTAACTTACTGTGTTTGGGGTCTCTGTTTCACAGGCTGCAGGTTTGTAGTTCCCATTGTTTTTGGTGTCTGCCCCCAGTGATTAAGGTTGGTTCAGTGGGTTGTGTAAGCCTCCTGGTGAAGGGGACTGGTGCCTGTGTTCTGGTGGATGAGGCTGGATCTTGTATTTCTGGTGAGCAGGATCACATCTGGTGGTGTGTTTTGGGGTTTCTGTGACCTTATTATGATTTTAGGCAGCCTACCTGCTAATGGGTGGGGTTGTGTTCCTGTCTTGCTAGTTGTTTGGCATAGGGTATCCAGCACTGGAGCTGCTGGTCATTGAGTGGAGCTGGGTCTTAGTTTTGAGATGGAGATCTCTGTGAGAGCTCTCGCCAATTGATATTGTGTGGGGACTGGAGGTCTCTGGTGTACCAATATCCTGAATGCAGCTCTCCCATCTCAGAGGCTCAGGTCTGACAGCCGGCTGGAGCACCAAGACCCTGTCAGCCACTCGGCTCAGAAGAAAAGGGAAAGGAAAAAAGAAAGAAAGGAAATTAAATAAATTAAAAAATAAATTAAAGTTATTAAAATAAAAAAGTAATAAAAAAAAGAAGACAGCAACCACACCAATAAACAAATCCACCAATGATAACAAGCGCTAAACGCTATACTAAAAAAAAAGACACAACCATATGACAGATGGTAAAAGTAAACATACAGACAAAATCACACAAAGAAGTGTACACATACACACCCACAAAAACAGAAAAAGGAAAAATATATATATATAAAAGAAGAGAGCAACCAAATCAATAAACAAATCTACCAATGATAATAAACCCTAAATACTAAACTAAGATAAACATAAAACCAGAAACAAATTATATGCAGAAACCCCAAGTCACAGTTGCTCCCAAAGTCCACCCCTCAATTTTGGAATGATTCATTCTCTATTCAGGTATTCCACATATGCAGAGTACATCAAGTTGATTGTCAAGATTTAATCCGCTTCTCCTGAGGCTGCATGGACACATTTCCCTTTCTGTTCTTTGTTCGCACAGCTCCCAGGTTTCAGCTTTGGATTTGGCCCTGCCTCTGCATGTAGGTCGCCCTCTCGCATCTGTTCTTCCAGACAGGGCAGAATTTAAAGGAGAGGCTGATTAAGGGGCTCTGGCTCACTCATGCCAGGGGGAGGGAGTCATTCGGAATGCAGGGCAAGCCTGCAGTGGCAAAGGCCCGCATGATGTCGTAGCAGCCTGAGGTATGATGTGTGTTCTCCTGGGGAAGTTGCCTCTGGCTTACAGGACCCTGGCAGTGGTGGGCTGCACAGGCTCCTGCCAGTGGAGGTGTGGATAGTGACCTCTGCTTGCACTCAGGCTTCTTGGTGGCTGCAGTAGCAGCCTCAGCATTTCATGCCCATCTCTGGTGTTCGCACTGATAGCCTTGGCTCACGCCTGTCTCTGGAGCTCGTTTAGGCAGTGCTCTGAATCACCTCTCCCTGTGTACCCTGAAACAATGATCTCTTGCCTCTTAGCCACTTCCAGACTTTTCCCCGGATTCCCTCCCGGCTAGCTGTGGCGCACTAGCCCCCTTCAGGCTGTGTTCTCGCAGCCAACCCCAGTCCTCTCCCTGGGATCTGACTTTCTAAGCTGGAGCCTCAGCTCCCAGCCCCCATCCGTCCTGGTGGGTGAGCAGACAATCCCCTCAGGCTGGTGAGTGCTGGTTGGCACTGATCCTCTGTGCGGGAATCTTTCCGCTTTGCCCTTTGCACCCCCGTTGCTACGTTCTCCTCCGTGGCTCCGAAGCTTCCCCCCTGCCCACCCCCTGTCTCCACCAGTGAAGGGGCTTCCTAGTGTGTGGAAACTTTTCCTCCCTCACAGCTCCCTCCCAGAGGTGCAGGTCCCGTCCCTATTCTTTTGTCTCTGTTTTTTTCTTTTTTCTTTTGCCCTACCCATGTACGTGGGGAGCTTCTTGCCTTTTGGGAAGTCTGAGGTCTTCTGCTATCATACAGTAGGTGTTCTGTAGGAGTTGTTCCACATGTAGATGTATTTTTGATGTATTTGTGGGGAGGAAGGTGATCTCCGTGACTTACTCCTCTGCCATCTTGAAGGTCCCCCCTGGAGAATGATTTTAAATGTTTCCTTTGGAATGTAAGGGTCTCCGGGGCAGGAACAGCTGCTTTTAATCTTTTGTAACCCAGTACCTGTTCTATTATGTGTTGACTGTTCTATAAGTATTGACTGGGGGAGCAAATCAAACGATAGGGTCTGAACTTCCCATAGACTGCAGCCTTCTCACAAATGTCCTTTGGTAGAAAGTGTTTATCTAACTTAACTCTTAAAATAATTTCTATGATATTAATTTCAAACGTACATTACTAACATTGCTACTTTCTTAATACAAGCTATTTTTGTTTCTTTAAGAATATGCTAGTTTATTCATAGGTAGCATAAGTAACATGAGGCAGAGCAGTTGCTAATAAATCTTTCTCATGAATAACAGAGTGAACAGGTTCACAAAATTCATTTAAATAGTCACTTCTCACGTTTATGGTTGCTCTGGGTTGGAGGCATTTAAAACTTGAGTCTTAAGGAAAAATTGTCAAGATCCTCTCAAGATTTTTTTTGTTTTTGTAATTCTGACCAGTTTATTCCATTTTGCAGTGCATTACTGTATAAAGAAATTGAGAACCTGCTGTTTAAATAACAATTTGTCCAACATTCTAGGCATCTGTTGCTTTGGAATTCCTAAGTGTTTCTGGACTGGACACTAAAGCCTCTTATTTTCAACTTTGTAACAGAAGAATGCTGATATCTTTTGAGTATGGATTCATTATTTCCTTAATTATTTTGTACTTCCTGTGAAATCCAAGGAAAACAATATTAGTAGGCTTTCACCAGATATCCTATTATCAATTATAAATATTGTATTTTCTTGGTGAATTAGTAAAAAGAAAAAACAAAAAAACCCTCTAACAGTACAGAGCTAACCGCCTAAAATATTTCAGTTCTCCTCTCCTAGTTTTGTACCTTTAGTATTTATTTATTCTACTTTTCTAAGAAGAAATGCAGAGCAGCATTCTTAGGCTTTAATAGGTCCTACCCGCATTGAACCACCTTAGAATTCCAAATCATGGAATCACTGCATGAAGAAAGAAGTGTTTACAGAAAGAGAATGTAGTTGAAACTCAAAAATGTCCAAGGCTTTTTGGAACAAATTTTCTTGATGAATTTTCTCCTTCTATTTGGATAGAGTCTATCCTAATATTTTTCATCATAGATCTCTAGTCAAAACTATAGTCATTAATAGATATTATATTTTCAATTCAAACAAAACCCTTCCAGAATATTAATTTCTGCTTTTCACTAGTCTATGGGAGGTTATTTGCTTTAAATGATCATTTGTGTTTTATTTGAAGAAAAATATTTATGCCTCTTCATTATAGCTTATGTAAAAATGTCAATGATATGCCATATCTTTCATAAATAAGAACCTTTAATCATGTTAGTTATTTGCATTATGATGAGTGTCTCATAATCAATCATCATTAGATGATTTGAGAAAATACAGAACGATGAAAATAATATTAGCAACTATTTTTCAAAACTTGTGTTCCATTGTAGCACGTCATTACCAACTCATTTTCAAAAGTTAGTGCATCTGTCTTTTCCACTTTAAAGTAGCTATAGTATTTTTTTGTAATTTAGATCTAGAGTATTGTCATTTGCATCGAATATTTTTTGATCAGCCACTATATTTAGGGTGCTGTCCCATGTAAGATGGACTCAGTTTTAAAGTCAAAATCAGTTATGTAATAGTATTTGGCAGCTGGGTGGCTCAGCTCCAGTGCTCCTGAGGCCCCCACTGGTCTCTAAAACTTTTTGTCTTTACTATCCACCAAAATGATTCTCACATAGGCCCTGGAGCTCACAGTATAAACATTTTCATTGCTCGTCCAATCCTATTTCTTACCCTATTAGCTGATTGTAATTTCACTCCTTGAATGAATGTGGACAGTAGATAGGAGAGGGCAGGCATTTCTCAGGCCATAATATAACACAAAGTGTCCTACTTTAAAATAGTAATTTTAAATCTCTTTAAGGATTTCAAAACTAAATCATTGACAGGAAAGAGTGATTTGATAATTTATCTCAAGATACTAGGAAAAGGTAACCAAATGAAAAGCATGAGTGACTATATAATAGAAATGGAGAAGAGAAAATGTGGATAATTAATTTAACATTCATTTGGTTGAATATTATGCAAATATTAAAATAATTTTAAAACAAACATTATAAACTGTATATCTTATATTTCTATATATAGAAAGAGAACATTTTATTTGGTCATATATATAAATATATATTTATAAATATACATTTCAAATGAAAAAATAATGAATTACTATGTTTATAATAATTATCTCCCTGTGATAGGAAGAGACTGATTTTAGTTTCTCATTTAAAGTTTTCTTTGTTTTGTAAAGGTTCTATAAATGTGTAATAGTTTTACAATTTTAAAAAATTACTTTTTAGAAGAATATAGGAGTTATGGGGACAACCCCTAGAAAGTCCTAACAATAGAAAACTGTTAAAAGGGACTGTTTCTAGGGAGTGGGACTTGGAGTCGGGAAGAGAGGGGCACATGTTTTGTATATGCTTTCTTCAAAGCTGTACTTTTGACGTTTTTGATAAAAACGTGTTTAAAAAATTGTATGCAGCAGGAGAATGTGGGTATTTGGACAAGAATTTGGTAGTATCAATCTTGAGAGTAATAAACTAAAATTAAAGGTAAATTTCTTCTGCCCCCAGTGAAGACTGCTGTCATGTCCTGCTTGCTGTCTGCTGTCCATGGTGGGGTGTTGCTCCAGGACCCTTTTGCTTCAGACATGTAAGATCTCCTGTCCATTAAATTGTTGATACCTCTTAAAAAAAAAAAGATAAATTTCTTCTAATTCTTTAGTTAAGAAATCCACTAATTTTCCCAATGTAACCATGCATTTTCTCTTGTTTGCCATTGCATTAAATTGGATTTTTTTCTTACAGTTTTATTGAGGTATAATCAACATTCAGCACTGTATAAGTTTAAGGTGTACAGTATAATTATTTGACTTACCTACATCCTGAAATAGTTACTGCAGTAAGTTCAGTCATCCATCATCTCATAGAGATATAAAATTAAAGAAATAGAAAAACATTTTTTCTTGTGATGAGGACTCAGGATTTATTCTCTTAACTTTCATATATAACATACAGCAGTGTGAATTATATTAATCATGCTATACATTACATCTCTAGTACTTATTTATCTGGTAACTGGACATTTATACATTTTGACTGCTTTCATCATGTGTATATGTTGTTATGTGTTTTGCCATACAGATTGGATGCCATAGCCTATTTCTAAGGTAGAGATTCCTGTGCCTAGGATGACCACCTCCTCATTTTTGAGCCCAGGTCTTCTCACCTGGCTACTTTTCCTCCTCACCTCCATATTCAAGCATTCTGTTTTGCCATCTTCGAGCCCCATATTCTAGTAATCCAATTTTACTTTGTGCTAGGTCTTGATCACACTCTCTGTTATGCACAGTCTTTTGCAAGGATGGCAGTCCACTGCTACCCCAACTCCAAACACTTTGAGATGAAATCTTACTGAGTCCACTAGCCATGGTCTTTTTCTACAGTGGTTCCACCAAAAGCTTTTGAAACCTGTTTAGAGTAGAAAATATTCTTAAATGTCATGAATTATCTGAGTTTACACTTAGTAAAATATTCACAGGATGGTGGCTGATTGATGCCCCAGAAGGGGAGTCAAAATTACTGACAGAAGCATACAATATTATCATGTACATATATAATTTCGTAAGTTCCTAGTTACTAATTATTATTCATTTAACAACAGTGTTTGCAATTTATTGCTGATTACAATATGCAAAATAGCAATTATGCATATTATTAACATGTCAGAATTGTAAAGATTATATTTACTTACAATAATTTACTCTGGCCTTCTGTGTTATCTTGTATTTTTTGTTTTTCTTTTTAATTTTTTTTTTAGATTTGATTACATAACAATTTTTTTGAATTTTATTTATTTTAAACAGCAGGTTCTATTAGTTATCTATTTTATACATATTAGTGTATACATGTCAATCACAGTCTCCTAATTCATCCCACCACCACCACCACCACCCCTCTTTCCCCCCTTGGTGTCCATACATTTGTTCTCTACATCTTTGTCTCATTTCTGCATTGCAAACTGGTTCATCTGTACCATTTTTCTAGATTCCACATATATTCATTAATATACGATATTTGTTTTTCTCTTTCTGACTTACTTCACTCTGTATGACAGTCTCTAGGTCCATTCACATCTCTACAAATGACCCAGTTTCATTCCTTTTTATGACTGAGTAATATTCCATTGTATATATGTACCACATCTTCTTTATCCGTTCATCTGTTGATGGACATTTAAGTTGCTTCCATGACCTGGCTCTTGTAAATAGTGCTGCAGTGAACAGTGGGGTGCATGTGTCTTTTTGAATTATGGTTTTCTCAGGGCATATGCCCAGTTGGGATTGCTGGGTCATATGGTAGTTCTATTTTTAGTTTTTTAAGGAACCTCCATACTGTTCTCCATAGTGGCTGTATCAATTTACATTCCCACCACCAGCGCAAGAGGGTTCCCTTTTCTCTACACCTTCTCCAGCATCTCTTGTTTGTAGATTGTCTGATGATGCCCATTCTAACCAGTGTGAGGTGATACCTCACTGTAGTTTGGATTTGCATTTCTCTAATAATTAGTGATGTTGAGCAGCTTTACATGTGCTTCTTGGCCATCTGTTTAGGTCTTCTGCCCTGTTTTTACTTTACATGATTTTTAAAAGAATTTTTATTTTATATTGGAGTATAGTTGATTATCAATGTTGTGTTAGTTTCAGGTGTACAGCAAAGTGAATCAGTCACACATATACAAGTTTCTATTCCAAATTGTTTTCCCATTTAGGTTATTGCAGAATATTGAGCAGAGTTCCCTGTGCTGTACAGTAGGTCCTTGCTGGTTATCTATTTTAAACACAGTAGTGTGTATATGTCAACCCCAAACCCCCAATCTGTCCTTCCCCCCTTTCCCCCTGGTAACCATAAGTTCATTCTCTAAGGCTGTGAGTGTTTCTGTTTTGTAAATAAGTTCATTTGTATCATTTTTTTTAGATTCTGCATATAAGCAATATTGTATGATATTTGTCTTTCTCTGTCTGACTTATTTCACTTAGTATGCTAATCTCCACGTCCATCCATGTTGCTGCAAATGGCATTATTTCATTCTTTTTAATGGCAGAGTAATATTACATTGATTGTTATGCAGCAGGGTCTGTTCCTGATTTTCATGATTGTGGTTGTTGGTAGTTTGATTTTAACTCTTTTTAAAATGTTTAACGAAGAAAAAATAAGAGAGGAATAAACAAGGCTTGTGACTGTGTCTGCCTTATGTGATTATTTTTCCAGTGAATATAAGCCACTTCAGTCAAAGATCAAGTCTTCTCCATTTCACGTGGTTCACCTACATATGGCATCATGGCAGTAAGTCAGATTTCAGTTGTAAGCAAGGAACCAGATCACAAAGAGCCTTTGAGACATAGCAGCCATTAGAGAGTGGTAAATGGTCATGAGAGCTGAAAGACTGCACATCCAGAGTTTAGTTGGAGTATTGGTTTCCTATTGGTTTCAAAGTATCACAAATTTGGTGGCTTAAAACAACAGAAGTGTATTCTCTTACAATTCTGGTGGCTAGAAGTCCAGAATCAAGGTGTCAGCAGGACTGTGTTCTTCCAAAGGCTCTAGTGAAGGATTCCTATTTGTTTCTTACTAGTTTCTAGAGGTGGCTGTTAATCCTTGGCATCCCTTGGGTGTGATCTCTGCTCCCCTCATCATGACATTCTCCCAGTGCGGCTGTGTATCTATTCTCCTTTTCTTATAAGTACACCAGTCATATTGGATTAGGGGCACACCTTAATCCAATATGACTTAATCTTCACTTGATTACATCTGAAAATAACCTATTTCCAAATAAGGCCACATTCATGGGTACTGGGAGTTAGGACTTCAAAATATCTTTTTGGAACACACTTGAACTCATAACATAAGAAATCATTATCTTAAAGTCAGAGAAGATGAGCTATCTATGGAAATGACTGAGGATATTGGCAGGGGCAAATGTGAGAGATATATACCTGAAAGATTTGTGAGGAATTAGTAACACATTGGATGAAGGGATGAGATCCATTTTCTGTCAGAATTTTGAAAAGACCATGGTGAGATTATTTGAAGAGATTATAGTTGAAAACTTCCGTAACATGGGAGAGGAAATAGTCAAGTCCAAGAAGCCCAGAGAGTCCCATAAAGGATAAATCCAAGGAGAATCACACCAAGACACATATTAATCAAATTATCAAAAATTAAATACAAAGAAAAAATATTAAAAGCAGCAAGGGAAAAGCAACAAATAACATACAAGGGAATCCCCATAAGGTTAACAGCTGATCTTTCAGCAGAAACTCTGCAAGCCAGAAGGGAGTGGCAAGACATATTTAAAGTAATGAAAGGGAAAAACCTACAACCAAGATTACTCTACCCATCAAGGACCTCATTCAGATTTGATGGAGAAATTAAAACCTATACAGACAAGCAAAAGTTAAGAGAATTCAGCACCACCAAATCAGCTTTACAACAAATGCTAAAGAAACTTCTCTAGGCAGGAAACACAAGAGAAGAAAAAGACCTACAAAAACAAACCCAAAACATTAAGAAAATGATAATAGAAACACACATATCGATATTTTTTTTTTTAAGAAACAGACTTTTATTTGTTTATTTATTTATTTATTTTTGGCTGCATCTGGTCTTCGTTGCTGTGCCCGGTCTACACTTCATTGCAGTGCGTGGGATTCTCATTGCAGTGGCATCTCTTGTTGCGGCACACAGGCTCTATGTGCATGGGCTTTGGTGGTTGTGGCACACGGGCTCAGTAGTTGTGGCTCGTGGGCTCTGGAGCGCAGAAGAAGTAAACCTGTCACTGTTTGCAGATGTTATGATAATATACATAGAGAATTCTAAAGAAGCTACCAGAAAACTAGTAGAACTAGTCATTGAATTTGGTAAAGTATCAGGATACAAAATTAATGCAGAAATCTCTTGCATCGCTATACACAATGAAAAATCAGAAATAGAAATTAAGGAAACACTCCCATTTACCACTGCAACAAAAAGAATAAAATACCTAGGAATAAACCTACCTAGGGGACAAAAGGCCCATACTCAGAAAACTATAAGACACTGAAGAAAAAAATTAAAGACGATACAAACAGATGGAGAGATATACCATGTTCTTGGATTGGAAGAATCAACATTGTGTAAATGACTATACTACACACAGCAATCTACAGATTCAATGCAATCCCTATCAAACTACCAATGGCATTTTTCACAGAACTAGAACAAAAAATTTCACAATTTGTATGGAAGCACAGAAGACCCCGAACAGCCAAAGCAATCTTGAGAAAGAAAAATGGAGCTGGAGGAATCAGATTCCCAGACTTCAGACTATACTACAAAGCTACAGTAATCAAGACAGTATGGTAGTGGCACAAAAACAGAAAGATAGGTCAATGGAACAGGATAGATAGCCCAGAGATAAGCACATGCACATATGGTCACCTTATCTTTGATAAAGGAGGCAAGAATATACAATGGAGAACGTACAGTCTCTTCAACATGTGGTGCTGGGAAAACTGGACAGCTACATGTAAAAGAATGAAATTAGAACAGTCCATTAACGCCATACGCAAAATAATCTCAAAATGGATTAAAGACCTAAATGTAAGGCCTGACACTATAAAACTCTTAGAGGAAAACATAGGCAGAACACTCTATGACATAAATCACAGCAAGATCCTTTTTGACCCACATCTTAGAGAAATGGAAATAAAAACAAAAATAAACAAATGGGACTAATGAAACTTAAAAGCTTTTGCACAGGAAAGGAAACCATAAACAAGATGAAATGACAGTCCTCAGAGTGGGAGAAAATATTTGAAAATGAATCAACTGGCAAAAGATTAATCTCCAAAATATACAAGCAGCTCACGTAGCTCAATATCTAAAGAACAAACAACCCAATCCAAAAATGGGCAGAAGAGCTAAACAGACATTTCTCCAAAGAAGATATACAGATTGCCAGCAAACACATGAAAGGATGCTTAACATCACGAATCATTGGAGAAATGCAAATCAAAACTACAATGAGTTATCACCTCACACCAGTCAGAATGGCCATCATCAAAAAATCTGCGAAGAATAACTGCTAGATAGAGTGTGGAGAAAAGGGTACACTCTTGCACTGTTGGTGGGAATATAAGTTGATACAGCCACTATGGAGAACAGTATGGAGGTTCCTTAAAAAACTAAAAATAGAACTACCATATGACCCAGCAATCCCACTACTGGGCATATACCCTGAGAGGACCATAATTCAAAAAGAGTCATGTACCACAATGTTCATTGCAGCTCTATTTACCATAGCCAGGACATGGAAGCAACCTACGTGTCCATTGACAGATGAATGGATAAAGAAGGTGTAGCACATATATACAATGGAATATTACTCAGACATAAAAAGAAATGGAACTGAGTTATTTGTAGTGAGGTGGATGGACCTAGAGAGTGTCCTACAGAGTGAAGTAAGTCTGAAAGAGAAAAACAAATACTGTATGCTGACACATATATATGGAATCTAAAAAAAAAAACAAGGTTCTGATGAACCTAGGGGCAGGACAGGAATAAAGACGCAGACATAGAGAATGGACTTGAGGACATGCGGAGGGGGAAGGATTAGCTGGGATAAAGTGAGAGAATAGCAATGACATATATACGCTACCAAATGTCAAATAGCTAGTGGGAAGCAGCTGCATAGCACAGGGAGATCAGTTCGGTGTTTTGTGACCACCTAGAGGGGTGGGATAGGGAGGATGGGAGGGAGACGCAAGAGGTAGGAGATATGGGGATATATGTATACATATAGGTGATTCACTTCATTATATAGCAGAAACTAACACACCATTGTAAAGCAATTATACTTCAATAAAGATTTAAAAAACAAAACAAGGAATGGTATTATGGGAAGAGAGAATGATTTGAAGTTGCAAAGCGATGATGAATGAAGATGTACTCATAACAAAATGAATTGCAAAATTCTCTCTGCTCAGGAATTGAATATATTATGAAGTGTTAAGAAGAATAACTTTTTAAGACATGCGATTCTACATCATTCATAAATCTTTTGGTGCCATCTCAGATTCCCTCGGCGGCTTTTCCTATCTCCTGGACAGGCTGAGCTTCAACCTCTGGGGCCAATCAACCCTGGGAGTGTCAGGCCACTGCCACTTACCTGGGCTGACCTGCTGCAAGCACAAGCTTTATGGTTCCCTTTATCACTCCCAGCCTAGAATAAAATGCCGCACCACAGGGCAGGATATATGCCAAGGCTAAGAGGTAGAAAGGAACTTGATGGCACCATCCAGAAGGATAAGGGAGTTAAATATCTATGGGGTTAACTTTGACCAGTAGGAAAGAGGAAAAAGTAGGCAAGCAGGGAGATACAATACATTTTCTTCTTTTCTGTTCCATGGACTTCTTTTCTTTCCCAATTCATGATTTCTTCCTGTAGCCCTTTGAGAGCTCTCTTGTGTTATGTGGATGCACAAGATGAGGGATCCACTCTGTTTCTTCCTGGTTATTTGTGAACCAATAGTCAATGTAGTATTGCGTCACTCTGCATCACTTTACATTTTTTCTTCCCTCATTTTCTTTAATCCTCATTCTTGCTGCCCTTGGTTTGCATTTCTTAAATTAATCGTCAGCTGTTTAACCCCTTGCCTCAGGAACTACCTTCTAGGGCGTGCAGTCTAAGATTTATTTTAAACACCATAAAATCCAGCAGTTTTCAAACTTTCTTCTGGGTAGGTGGAACTTTGGGATCCCATATATCTTCAAGCTGAGCTACTCTGTTTCAATGATGTCTCTTGGAGAATATGAAAAAAATAAGGTTTATAAAATTACTGATTCCTTCACACACTTAAATACTATTTATATACCTAATATGTATCAGATAATACAGTGGGTGTAAAAAATCAGTGATGCATAGGAGTGAGAAGATCCCTGCTCACAGGGAGGTTATATTCTGGTAGGAGAGGTAGATAATGAACTTAAAAACAAAATAATAATTAAGATAATTTCAGAAAGTAATATGTGGCTTAAGAATATAAAATAGGGTACTGTTATAGGAATTGCTGAGATTAGATTATATAGTTAGGGAAGGTCACACTGAAAAGGTAACAATTGAACCAAGAGTAGGATGAGAAGAAAATGCCAATCACTGGAATAGTCTAGAAAGAGAAAGAATCAAGTGTAAACTCTAGGACAGCAGCAGACTTAATTTTCCGGAGGAACAGAAAGATAGCCACTGGCTGGAGCTTAATCAGTGAGAGGGGTAGCGATGTGAGATGCCATAACAATTGAAGGCAGTGTTCAAGGTATACAGACAATGCTAGTTTTAAGATTTTATTAAAAATACAAGGGGAAGGAGCCATTAGAGGATTTATGTTGTGAAATGACACAGTTTGACTCACTTTTAAAAATACATCATTCTGACTTGTATGTGGAAAATCGATTAAAAAGGAGCAAGAGTGCAACAAAGGAAATCAGTTAAAAGTGTAATAGTGAGAGATGATAGTGGCTTAGTCTAGAAGTAGGCCAGGAGGAGTAGAGACAATGAGAAAGGGACAGATATGGGATATATGTTGCAGGCAGAGCTGAAACCTTTCTCATAGATTAGATGTTCAGGGTAATGAAAATGATGACTTGAGCAATTGGATGGCTAATGGATGCCAAATGCTACCATGTAGAAGACTAGGAAAAAATCGAGACATCTTTGTCTCATTAATGTTCTGTTACTGTGCAAAAGTTTCCACTAACTTAGCAGCTCAAGACAGCACATATTTATGATCTCACAGATTCCGTGGATCAGCAGTTTTGAGCACCGCTTCATTGAGTCCTCTTTAAGGTTGCAATCAAAATGTCAGTTGGACTGCATTATCCTCTGGAGGCTTGGATGAGGAAGCCGCTTCCAAGTTTCCAAGCTTACTCAGGTGTTCGACAGAATCCACCTCCTCGGTTGTGAAGGCCCCATCTTCTTGCATCTGGCTGGGAGCCAGCTGAGTTCCTAGAAGTCTCTGAGTTCCTAGAGACTGCTTGTGGTTGCTAGAATCATTCACAGTTCCCAGCCATGTAAACAGGATTTCCCACCATGGCTGCTAACTTTAGCAAGCAGCAAGAAGAGCATCTAGAGCAACTCTTTTAAGAAGAGTGAAGCAACACATCCAATTGCCTTTACCATATTCTTTTGGTTAGAAGCAAGTCACAGGTTCTGTCTACACTCAGGGGGAAGCGTTAACAAAAAGACTTCTGAACACTAGAAGATGGGATCAAGCGGGACTCCTTCGAGTCTGTCTACTGTGTTGCCTGTTAAATCTTTGAAACCAAACTGTCAAACTGAATGAGTTTTCAAAAGCAGTAGAAAGATCAACACGGGAAATATAAAAATAAGCTAAACCATTTAATATTATCGGGAAATAACTGAGGCATAAACACCAATTTTTGTAAATTCTAACTACTGGTTAGCACCAAAAGTTCGTCTCAAATAAACTTTTCTTAACTTCTAGCT
Organism: Delphinapterus leucas; assembly: GCF_059928025.1. NCBI lineage: Eukaryota > Metazoa > Chordata > Mammalia > Artiodactyla > Monodontidae > Delphinapterus > Delphinapterus leucas. The sequence goes on along the minus strand of NC_143137.1, from coordinate 63,018,190 downwards.
CAGGAAGCTATGACCTTTAGGAAATTGCCTTTCAAGACCAAAAAAAGAAACAAAAACAAAACACCAACATACTGATAATTGACATGCAACAGCACTTTCATCCTGATACAATATTTTTAGTGGTATGAAATAAGCAGCAAAATGGGGGAAGATAGCTAATTATACTTTAAAGTGTTACCCAGGTGTAACAAGGAAGCTGGAGGTCAATCAGTAAATATTGTCAGTTCATTTCCCAAATGTTATCTTCTTTAAATGGTACTTCCACTTTGCTCATCCCATGGTGATGGTCAGTAGGGAACCAAGTCAACTGTTTCCATAGTAGTGCTTAAAAGATCACCCAGAGAGACATGGCCTATACTGCAGAGGAACTGATGAGAGCATGTGCCCATTTGGTAAACAGATATCTTTAAGGAGAGAGTTCTTCAGAGGTACCTGTGGGTGAGAGAGAGGAATAGGACAGCTTGACTGACATTGCTATCTTTTTGCGTCCAAAGCATCAGGTACCTAAGTTCAGAACAATCGGTACATGTTTAAAAAATAAAGCACTTGAAGAGTTTTAAATGAGTAAACTCTCAAAGATTTTTAAAATTATAAACAACTTCAGTATCGGGGGAGACCATTAGCTTTATTTGTCACTGATGTGCCAAAATCATTTAGGGTGGGAGATATGGCAATTTAACCTGGATTTTGGGAATGCAGCTAGCTGGTTTATCGCAGATATCCAGGCATGCGCTGATATGGGTTTAGACAAGTTGGGTAGTGGCAAAAATGAAAAGAAAAGAAAAAGCACTACTAATACTTTACAGAAAAATTGATGAGACTTATGACAGTATAAGAGATAAATGAGAAATTAATACATAGTGTAAGAATTTGACTATTGGTTGAATTAATGAGGTTGTCATTGACAAGAGAAAAATTTATATATGTCTAATGTATATTATATATTGCTTATATTATAATTTATATTATATATAAATATAAAAAGGCTGGTTCTTCTAGATACAGTAGAACATATATTGTTTTTGAGTTCTTAATTTTTTTGAATTTTATTTTTTAATACAGCAGGTTCTTGTTAGTTATCTATTATATATATATTAGTGTATATATGTCAATCCCAATCTCCTAATTCATCCTTGAACTGGGAGAAAGTATATTTTGGTAAAAATTGGTTGAAGCTGGTGCAGCCTTCGGCAACTCAATCGACATTATTTTATGCCTGTTTTTTTGTGTTGCTAAAATAAAGTTACCATGGGAACTGAAATACTGTGTCAGAGTGAAACTGAACAGGACCCTATGGTCCTTCCTCCCCATGTCCTCAGCTTGCCTCTTGTCTGTGGAAAAACTTTGGCCAAAGAATAAGTTTAATCAGAGAAGTAAGAACATGCAGAAACAAAGGAAAACAAATGAGAGCAAATAATAATAATTTAGACATTAAGCAAAGCCAAGGACCTTTAGTTCCTCCTCAAGAGCTGTAGATAATATTCTGAGCCGTATCCCTTGAGCTGTCTTATCGATACCGAAACCCCCACCAGGTAGAAGAAGTTTAAGTCCATGATGACCAGACTATAGCCATGACATAAGCTGCCACAATTCTGAGAATGGGCCTCAAAGAAATGGGAACAAACTGACCCTGGAACTAGAGACCAACTGTACGTAAAACAATCAACATGACGCTGATCAGACCACTGCATGACTAATTTCAAGAGGACTGTCAGAGCTGACTGTGCTGTTTCTGCATGTAGCCCCCTCCCTCCATCTATAAAAGCTCTTGCGCACTGATTGTCAGTGGGAGGAATCAGCCTTTGGACAGGAATCTGCCCTCCCCTATCTCCACCCTCAGTTGCTGGCTCCCGAAGTAAAGCAAACTTTCCTTTCCATCCACCTTGCCTCTTTATTGGCTTTTGAGCGGCGAGCAGCTGGACCAGCTTTCTGGCGCCCAACGTGAGGCTGTGCTCTCACTCTCCTAATATCTGGCTCCCCGGGGTTTTCCCAAGTAGAGCCTCTGGCTATGACTATGCGCCGAGCGAGCTGCTTGCTCATGGCGAGCTGACCTCGAGAGGGGGATTTTGGGGGATGTTCCTCGCTGCTGCTGAAACCATTTGTTTCTGGGATCCTCCCTGTCTCTCCCCTACTCGGCACTGGCTGTCAAGTTATGCTTTTCCTTGGTGGAACAGAAACACGCATCTTGACGAGCTGACCAACTCCAAGACCGAGTAAGTCCACTGGTGTGCACCCGGGCAAACTTCTCTTTAGAGCCCAGTGTGCTATTTGGGCATTTTGCCAATTGGTTCTGATGTCTGCCTGCCATTGAGGGCTGTTTTTGAGCATAAAGTGCTATTTGGGCATCTTGCCAATTTGTTCTGGTGTGTGTCTGATGTCGAGGACCATTTGTGTTGAGGGAGTGTTTGTTTGGGACTCCATATTGGTTGTCCTCTTGTAGGATTTGTGACAGTTCTGTCTTCTGCTGTGTGAATGTATATTCCATTTGTGTGATTGATATCTTTGTTGTCTTTTGTAAAATGGGAAATTCAGGTTCAATTCATTAGAAAAATGTTATCTATGAGATTATGACTAAAGGAAAAGAAAGATGATTTTTTTAAACAATGTATGGCAACAGTATTCTTCAGACTCCAGAGAAAATTGGTTAAGATGAAACTCTTTTGAAACTCCAAAACTGGTTTTTTTGGATATGCAGTAAGAGAAAGCTAGCTTGATAAAATACTGTTTTCAGAACTGTGACCCTGAGAGAATAAAAATATGCCTAAGAGAAAGCTTGAAGTTAACTCTTATCATGTCCTTGACATACAAACATAGCCCACTTTGCCTGAGACTTCAGCATTGGGTTAATTAGTAAAACTTCAAGCCAAGGGGGAATAAAATGTGGAAAGAGGGTTTCATTTATTAAATACACATCTTGTACCACATTAAAGAGAAATTGTACTATAAGAAAAATGTATGTTTTTAGAGGTTATGGAATATGTTCTTAAGTTTGCCAATCAGAAAATGTTGGTATAACAGTCCAGTTACTTGTTTCTTTGTTTTGGTAAGGTCTTTTATGGGTTAAAAATTGCAAAATGTAATTAAAGCTACTAAAAATGACAAGGGAAGCATTTCAGTGTGTAAAGCAAGTAGCGTATGTGTTGCCGGCAAGAGAAGGTATAAAGACTGGAGATATTTTTGTTGAGGAAAAAAAGGAGAATAATTCTGTCCTAGAGGTGGTTGCTTATGTATGGGGAAAATAAGTGACAAATTAATATGGATCCAGAAAGTGATTAGAGGTTTGTGAAAAGTAACTTTGAGAAAAGAATTGTGTATGTTATCAGGATAAGATTAGGTTGAAATTAATTATTAAGATAAATTTTGTTATTACTAATAAGCAGGTACAGTCATTGAATGAATCATTCAATTAAGCCAATTAGATCTTTAAAATTTACTCAGTTGAATTTTGTTGTTTAACAGAAGATAGCTTGAGTCCATTTTTAAATGTACTTAATATTTCAAACTTATTGACATGTATTAATTCAATTAGTCATTGAGTAAATATTTATGGTGGACTTCCTAAAATGCCAGATACTCTGCTCAGTAAATTACTACACTCAGGATACTGTAATAAACAGAGTTTACTTGGCCCATGCCCTCATGCAAAGTATTGATACATTCTACTAGGAAGATACACACTAGATAAATTAATAAACAATGATTTCATTAAATTTATGATGAGTTATACCAGGGAAAACTGTGAGGTATAATGGAGGAAAACTCAATTTGTTAGATTGGGAAAGGCTTCCCTGAGGATTTTATATTTAAACTAGACTTGAAGTATGAGTAAGAGTTGACAAGATGAAGAGTGAGGGAAGACCTTTTCTACAATGTTTCAAAGGTATTATGTTACTGACATCAAAATGGTATAATTGTAGGGAAAGATTTATTACCACTGATAACTTGGGAAAGTTTTAAGCTATGTGTCAGAAATTTAAAAACATTTCTACCAAATATAATACGGACCTTGTGACTTTCTATTAGTGAAGTGAAAGCTTTTCTGGTGAACAGAGAAAAGTAATCAGTATAATACTTGGAGTTGAGGTGAAGGTTGAATTCAGGGCAGTTAGTGGGTGGACATTTCAATCTCTTCAACCAGTGCCGGGCTTCCACAGCAGGACTTTTGACTTCCACTTGTTATGGAAAGCACTTTAAATAAGCAATAGCCTTGGCAAAATAGCTCTTTAAAAGGCCAGTTCAAGAGGGGGTAATGCTCCTAGCTAAACTTTAGGCTATCATAGCAAGCAAGGAGATTTAACTCTTAGAAATATGAGTTAAACTTCACACGAAGAATGAGTCTGCTTAACATTCTTTTTCTATTCTCTAAATACTACTGAGTATCTAATTTGGTGGGGAAAAAAAAAAAAAGCTAAAGTAAATTTAATATAATTTCTTGTACCTTCATCTGGGCTTGAAAAAAATTGAGTAACTGGGATCTCTGACAAAACATACCTTGACTTCTAATCCTGGTCAGACACACATCTTCTCTAAAGATGAGCAAACAGAGAAAATCAATAGATGTATATAAAAATATGATGGGCTTATGGTTGATTTTTTTTCTTCTATATTTGCCCAGTTTTTTAAGAAATCCATGATTGACATGTATTGCTATTTCAAAAGAATGAAAATGCCATATTCATAAAAAAATTCCCTTTACATTTTTAACAGATTTAATTATTTTAATTTTGAAAAATTATCGAAGTTCACTAACAGTCGCAGATATTTTCTTCCTCTAAAATTTATTATTGGGTGTCTCCCAGGTTCCACTATGTACTCATCACTCCCAGGAAAGGATAATTTGCAAATGTATAGGGTAATCTTTAGGGTTAAATTTGCACGCAATGGAATAACAGAACAAAATAAGAGTGACTTAGAAAAGACAGATGTTTATTTCTTTATCACATAATAGGTGAGATTAAATTTTATTTTTTCATTATACAAAATGGATTTGTAATTAAGCAATACAGCGTTTGTATGGCATCTCCACAAAGTTTTCATGGACTCTTGCAGTTCACTGATCTGCACCTTATCCTCATGATCTGAAATAGTGGTAAGAATACCAGCCGTTATATGGAAGCTCCAAGCAAGAGGATGGGGGAAGAGAATGAAGAAGGTTATGTCTTTTTCCTCTAAGGATAATTTCCAATAGTGTCACATGGCATTTCCACATACAATTCATGGACCATACTTAAAAATTCGCAAGTCTGGATACTTTAGCTTAAAATATGCCCAGTATTTTAATCAGGTTTCTTATTACCAAGACAGAAAGGGATAATAAGAAGAAAGTAACAGTAGCAGCTTGTCACACACCAACAAATATATCACTATCTCTGCTGTATAAAAGCACAGAGCCTAATAAGAATTTTCATATATTTTTTCTGTATTGAGGTAATACAATTAGGAGAATAAACACTTGCTGAGCACCCTCTACACATCAGACATGTATGTGTAATTGAACACCAGCTTGCTTCTTCCAGAGTCTGAGAGTTTAATCTATGTGGTATATTACTTCCGAAAGAGATATTCTGTTGCTACTGTAGCTGAGAACTGGAATTGGATGAGAGTGTAATAATGTTGATGCATTCTTCTGTGCTTATCAGGAGAGTATGGATTTATGAGAACTAAGAAGTATCCTCATTTCTAGCTTTTTTGGGTCGTCCAATTGAAAAGGTGACTGAAAAGCAAGCAGGACCTATGACAAGCTAGGGTTAGAAAATTATTGAGGACAACTTGTGCATTTTTATTATATCAATCAACATACTGGTAGAGGGGACTGCCTGCCAGAGTAGTTTCTCTCAGTTTGAGTTGAACGATCTGGTTAAACGTTCACCTCATCAAAACTGGGCAGAAAGTCTTAGCACGCACAGCTAACTTGGTGCTGAGGAGAATGTACTCTTCTATCCATAGGATGAGTAAAATGCAATACTTATTTTCTGTTTCATTGTTTAGATTTCAAGTTTAGATTAATGAATGCCTACTCATACCGTAGAAAAAATAAAAACAAAAAAGAAAGTTTTATTCTCCTTGGATCATGTATCAGACTGTGCTCTATCCAGGGAGGCTTTTACTTTCTCTCTGCTCTCTCCTTAAGAGGCGGATCTCTTAAATTCCTCACAACTGACTGCAGACCTAGTAGACATCTGCTGGTTGGCACCTGAGCACCTGAAGTACTAGCTTTTGCACACTGGTCTCCACTTTTCAATAACATAAAAATAAAGTGACCAGTACATTTCTACTCTCCTCTTTTTCAAGTGGTGAAAATATGTTCCAACTAGAGCCAATCGAATATATCGTCATACCTTTAAGCACATGTGGCCTATAGAAAAACATTGTTTACTTAAAGTAAACCTCCTTTCTTATCTTCCATAACTACTTGTGTGACTAAATTAGGTAGTCAATTCAGGCAAAACTTTCAAGTGTTTACTTCCGTGGGTATGACTTTCACTTTTTGTGAGGCTTAAGGCAACTGCTTATCAATATCAGTTTTTGTGCCTGGAGTGTACTTAACCCTTCCTTACGGCATTGTGGGGTTATGCAAAGAAGAAGACATAACGCTTATCCTGGAGAACATAATAAGCCAATGGGATAATTTAAATGTGAGCATCAACACACTGTGGAAAAAAAAAAAAAAGGAGATCAATATAATTGGGGACAAATAACTAAAACATTTCAAAAAATGCAAGATGAGAAACATGAAACAATTAGGGAAGTGGGGAAGAATTGGGGTGGCTTCAGTGTATTGGTGGAATGGACCAACTTGCAATTAATATCATGCTTGCAAATGGTTTTGTACATGGAAACTATTGTATTGAGTCATCTGATAATGACTGGCCCGACTTAAGACTTATAAATCTTGACCTAGCATCATACTGATCGAATTGAAACTCAAATACACTGATTGAATTGAGATACACTGTATCACCAGTGGTTTATTTTGTTCATAAGCAGATATAAGTCAGTTCTTCCAAATTCATGTGCATTTTCCCTAGAGCTCTTTTTAATATGTATTACCAAGGTGAAATACAGATGAAATGTATTTGGAGGAGATAAGCAGGCACTCGGCCTCATGCGTGATGATGTGCTTCATGGCTTCAGAGACCACATAGACTATAAAAGCTACTTAGAGATTCACTTTTTTTCCCCTTAGACAATTCACTTGCTCTGGGAGCATTCATGGAGACCACCTCTGGTAATTGCTTCAAAGGACCAAAAGTTGTGGTCAGAACTGTTCTTAGAATGAGTCTTTCTGGTTCCCTGTACTTACAAACACTCTCAAGGGCACTTAATGAATAACCTTTTACTGATGTACCACCCTTTCATTACCACCTGGGCTTAGAAGCAAAAGACATAAAGGTGAGAATTATTTCCTTACTGGTTCAGCCCAGCTCTTCAATAGCAGTGGCACTTTGTAGATGGCATCTATCAGTGGGAGGAAAATTATACCTTAGGTCATTTTGGGCAGAGCAGACCATAAAATGAAAAACTATAAAATCCTTGGGTTTATAATAGCACCATGTCATAAATTCTCCCTGTGGAGAGACAGCACTGGTGCCTGATTTACATTTATAATGTACACAGTGGAACAATGTGCTAAGAATATCCTAATTCAGGAATTATTCTTCCTATATTATTAAAGAAATCACTTAAATGGTTGGCACATGGGTTTTGGATGTCACTGTGGGAGTCTTATAGAGAAAACACGGCACACACACACATACACATGCACACATACACATGCAAATACTTCAGTAAGATGTAGCCTATTTTAAAATAAAAACAAAGTAAAGCAAAAGTTTCACAGTTTAGAGAATACAAATCATCAATTTGTGTTGAGTGAGGAAATAAGAAAACTATTGTGCTGGCTTCACAGTAAAAGTCCCTCCCTCCCTCCCTCCCTCCCTTCCTTCCTTCCTTCCTTCCTTCCGTTTTCTTTCTCCATAATTCCACATGAATAATTAGGAGGGTGAGATCCTAAGAGCATGAAGATTTGAATGTGCCAAGACATAAGATGGATTCTTAAGGCACTGGGAAAGGGGCCCAGTTTCAAACCTTCCTCAGTATGGTACATAAGTGGTACAGCATGCATGGAAACAGGGATCGGACCAAGGCCAAGGGACCCTAAGAGGTCAAACTTTAGCAATTCACATCAACTTTGACTTGCATAGGATGTGGAATTGGGGTTCAGAATTAATTTACCAACATATCAAGGACTTGCTGATACATATATTGTGTATAATACTCTGTGTAACAGTCAGGAAATTTAAGAAATACCCCTAAAAATATACCAATTAAAAATACTTCAGTTATGTTAAACTACAGAGGTTAAAGTTTAATGAGAAATATTCCCTATCTCAGGAATCTAAGTTAGAGAGTAAGGGAAATAGAAATACAGAGTCAGTGTTAATATTTGCAAACATATCCATCAGCCTGAATTAGACTTCTGTTGCCTATGTCCCTAAAAACTCCTGTTAATCTTGTAAGATTGTGCAAAAATTATCTCATATAATATTTGCTCCTGCTTCCCCATACAGATTAGTTTCTCTTTTATATTTGTTCTCAAAACACATTACATAATTATTTGTTTACCTGTTTTTCTCTTCCACTCAATTAGAGAATAGGCTCGAAGCTTATTCATATTTGTATATCTGGTACTTTATGTGGTCCTTCAATAATATCTGTAGTTTGAAGGAATACATTAAATTCCGTCTGTTCAAACATGTGGACTTAGTCTATAATAAGCAAATGTATTCAAACTCTCAAGAATTATGGCAAGATTTATAACCATAATATTTGTTTGAATGCTTGAAATGAGAGAGACATAACCAAATAAATATACTGTTATGATCTCTCTTTTTTATTTTTTGATGATCTCCTGTCTCTCTTACTCATCTCTCCCCATAATTAGGAAAAGAATGTGCTTTCCTCTTTCTTTTGGGAAAAAAATAATTTTTATTGACAGTGTTTCAAATACTCTTGCCATTTTTAAAGTATGATCGTGTCCTACGTACCTCTAGGTATCTAATGGATCACCAGACAGGACCTAGTGAAGTAGGACTGCCCTCAGTGTAACCACGATCCTGGCAAAATATTTTTTGCTGTGTATTAAACACTTTGATATAAGAATTTGATTAAAAATGTATTAAAAATTATGGGCCTATGTGAGGCTTAGTGATTTACTGGTCAAGATTTAGAGTAATGGTAGAGAAGAGGTATTAGGTATTTGTTTACCGTTCAATCAGTGCAAGTGCAGATTCTTTGTAGTGTCCATGTGCAGTCCCTCTGTGCTCAGATCCAGGAGCCATCTCTCCATGTTTTTTCCTGTTCACTGTGTCATAGGTGGCTACTTCCATATCTCTCACCATGAGAAAAAGGTAGCAACACTGTTATTACTCACAATATCATACTTTTCAGAATGTTTGTATTGAAACAATATAGATCTTGCTACCACAGTTCCCTAATACCGTTTATTTAGTGCTGGTTGCATCATTATTCATAACAGTGCACCATCCATCATACTTCCCATGTATGTTACTGTGTTGTTTTGAAGACAACCAAGTACCAAGTAGAATAACATCTTTCAATCATAGAATCTTGAGGCTGTGATCACATCCTTAAAATGTGATCTGTTTTCATATACCGCCACCAGCTGGGAGTACAGGTAAAGCGTCTGCAGATAGAGTGAGAAGAGTGGTCACATTCACACAAGGAATGCCCTTCCCTTATCTGGCAAGTCTTTAGAATAACCCAGGAGAGCACAAAGTCACCACATCAACAGAAAGTAGGAGAGGATATTGATCTAAAGCTCCATTGGCATTATGAAACAATGGTCTAGAAAGTCACGAAAAGAAATAGTGATAGCTCTTCGAAGACTGACCAACACATTATGTAAAGGCTGATGAGGGATAGATGCTAGTGTTGGATTGGAGGGGACACAGGGTAAAGTGTGCCTATGACCAACTCTAAAACCTTTGGATACTATAGACCCAAGGTGGTATTGTTCTTGGAACACAGGGGCAAATCCAGTGCATGGACCCACATGAGGCTTAAGCCCAAGGTTCTGTGGTGGTAGTTCAGAGTCTTGAGCTCCTTCTTTGATAAGACTGACAGTCACCCCAAGTCAGCATGTCCACACCAATGTCACAGCCTAATCTCATGTGATCCCATTAGAGAAACTAACTTAACTAGCCAGAGGGAGCAGTTTACTTGCTAGACTGCCTTCCTGGAACCAGGGCATGGTGACCTGGCCAGAGGACCCTTGGATGACCCCATAGTTGTAAATCCTAGAGCTTCTTGGGTCATCTAAAGGACCCAGTTTTGGTAGGTCAAAGAAACCCCATAAAATGGAAATACAGAGGAAGGTCCTTGCAGGTCACAGTCTGGGCATAGGATGCTTGGGGTGCCATCAGCCCAGCTTTTCAGAGACACTAGAGCAGGATGTAGAAAGTTTTGAAGAAGGCATTCCAAACAGTAAGGACCACCCCCAAAATGGGGGCTGTTCTGGTATTGTCTACAAAATTCTGGCTCATCTCTAATGTTTTCCTTATTGCAATTTCTGTCCCCATGCTCTCACCTTTCCATAATCCCCTTTTCTGTTGCACACCATTTGAAACTCCTTCTCTGTACCCCCAAAATCCCCCAGCACAGACACATATTTATGTACACCATTCCTTTTTTTCTTATATACAATTTCTAGACATTCTTCCTGTTATTTCTTGCTTTTCACTGTTCATCAGTCTAAAGAAAGGTGACAAACAAAGCAGATGTATTCTGTAACTTCCTGCAACTAATTTGCTGGTCAGTCACAGAGATAAATGGCCAACACAATGAGAAAAAGGGCAACTGAACTGTTCTTACTTGGAATAATTATAGGAAAAGGGAAAAAATACAGGATCTTCAAAAGCGTTTTTGTCTTTTTGTTTGTGCAAGTATGTGTTTGTTAGAAAGAGATAAGGTATGAAAAAAGAATAATACACAGGAAAAGAATTATAGAATGTGGATACTTAAAACAACAGAGGAATAATTTGTTAGAATTTATATGTTCGGGGATATTTCTCTTGCAAAATGGAGAAAAACAAGAACTATTCCTTTTTATTTTTACATATTTCTTAATTTTAATTTTAGCAGAGTATAGCTGATTTATTTACTTTTTGTGGCTGGATACTATTATTTATTTTATATCTTTTTTAGTTTTTGAATTTTATATTTTTAGTTTTTGAATTTCATTTTTTTATACAGCAGGTTCTTATTAGTTATCCATTTTATACATATTAGTATATATATGTCAATCCCAAACTCCCAATTCATCACAGCACCACTACCCCCCTCCCCCCACTGCTTTCCCCGCTTGGTGTCCATACATTTGTTCTCTACATTGGTGTCTGAATTTCTGCCCTGAAAACCGGTTCATTGGTACCATATTTCTAGGTTCCACATATATGCATTAATACACAATATCTGTTTTTCTCTGTCTGACTTACTTCATTCTGTATGACAGTCTCTAGATTCATCCACGTCTCTACAAATGACAAATGACAAATTTCGTTCCTTTTTATGGCTGAGTAATATTCCATTGTCTATATGTACCACATATTCTTTATCCATTGGTCTGTCAGTGGGCATTTTGATTGTTTCCATGACCTGGCTATTGTAAATAGAGCAGCAATGAACATTATGGTACATGACTCTTTTTGAATTATGGTTTTCTCTGGGTATATGCCCAGTAGTGGGATTGCTGTGTCATATGGTAATTCTATTTTTAGTTTTTTAAGGAACCTCCATACTGTTCTCCATAGTGGCTGTATCAGTTTACATTCCCACCAACAGTGCAAGAGGGTTCCCTTTTCTCCACACCCTCTCCAGCATTTGTTGTTTGTAGAATCTCTGATGATGCCCATTCTGACTGGTGTGAGGTGACACCTCATTGTAGTTTTCATTTGCAATTCTCTAAAAATTAGTGATGTTGAGCAGCTTTTCATGTGCTTCTTGGCCATCTGTATGTCTTCTTTAGAGAAATGTCTATTTAGGTCTTCTTCCCACTTTTGGATTTGGTTGTTTGTTTTTTTGATATTGAGCTGCATGAGCTGTTTATATATTTTGGAGATTAATCCTTTGTCCATTGATTCGTTTGCAAATATTTTCTCCCATTCTGAGGGTTGTCTTTTTGACTTGTTTGTAGTTTCCTTTGCTTTGCAAAACCTTTTAAGTTTCATTAGGTCTCATCCGTTTATTTTGGGTTTTATTTATTTTATTATTCTAGGAGGTGGATCAAAAAAGATCTTGCTGTGATTTATGTCAAAGAGTGTTCTTCCTGTGTTTTCCTCTGAGAGTTTTATAGTGTGAGGCCTTACATTTAGGTCTCTAATCCATTTTGAGTTTATTTTTGTGTATGGGGTTAGGGAGAGTTCTAATGTCATTCTTTTACATGTAGCTGTCCAGTTTTCCCAGCACCACTTATCGAAGAGACTGTCTTTTCTACATTGTATATCCTTGGCTCTTTTGTCATAGATCAGTTGACCATAGGTGCATGGATTTCTCTCTCTGTTTTCTATCCTGTTCCATTGAACTATATCTCTTTTTTTGTGCCAGTACCATATTGTCTTGATTACTGTAGCTTTGCAGTATAGCCTGAAGCCAGGGAGTCTTATTCCTCCAGCTCCGTTTTTTTCCCTCCAGACTACTTTGGCTATTCAGGGTCTTTTGTGTCTCCATACAAATTTTAAGGTTTTTTGTTCTAGTCCTGTAAAAAATGCCATTGGTAATTTGATAGGGATTGCATTGAATCTGTAGATTGCTTTGAGTAGTATAGTCATTTTCACAATGTTGATTCTTTTAATCCAAGAAAACAGTATATCTCACCCTCTGTTTGTATCATCTTTTATTTCTTTCATCAGTGTCTTATAGTTTTCTGCATACAGGTCTTTTGTCTCCTTACATGGGGCTATTCCTAGGTATTTTATTATTTTTGTTGAAATGGTGAATGGGAGTATTTCCTTAATTTCTCTTTCAGCTTCTTCATCATTAGTGTATAGGAACGCAAGAGATTTCTGTGCATTAATTTTGTACCCTGCGACTTTACCAAATTCATTGATTATCTCCAGTAGTTTTCTGGTGGCATCTTTAGGATTCTCTATGTATAGTATCATGTCATCTGAAAACAGTGACAGTTTTACTTCTTCTTTACCAATTTGTATTCCTTTTATTTCTTTTACTTCTCTGATTGCCTTGGCTAGGACTTCCAGAACTATGTTGAATAATAGTGGTGACGGTGGACATCATTGTCTTCTTCCTGATCTTAGAGGAAATGCTTTCAGTTTTTCACCATTAAGAATGTTTGCTGTGGGTTTGTCATATATGGCCTTTATTATGTTGAGGTAGGTTCCCTCTATGCCCACTTTCTGGAGTTTTTATCATAAGTGGGTGTTGAATTTTGTCATAACCTTTTTCTGCATCTATTGAGATGATCATATGGTTTTTATTCTTCAATTTGTTAATATGGTGTATTACATTGGTTGATTTGCCTATATTGAAGAATCCTTACATGCCTGGGATAAATCCCCTTAATCATGGTGTATGATCCTCTTAATGTGTTGTTGGATTCTGTTTGCTAGTATTTTGTTGGGGATTTTTGCATCTATATTCATCAGTGATATTGGTGTGTAATTTTCTTTTTTTGTAATATCTTTGTCTGGTTTTGGTATCAGGGTGATGGTGGCCTCATAGAATGAGTTTGGGAATGTTCCTTCCTCTGCAATTTTTGGAAGAGTTTGAGAAGGATGGGTGTTAGCGCTTCTCTAAATGTTTGATAGAATTCACCTGTGAAGCCATCTGGTCCTGGACTTTTGTTGGTTGGAAGATTTTTAGTCAGAGTTTCAATTTCATTACTTGTGATTGGTCTGTTCATATTTTCTATTTCTTCCTGGTTCAGTCTTGGAAGGTTATACCTTTCTAAGTATTTGTCCATTTCTTCCAGGTTGTCCATTTTATTGGCATAGAGTTGCTTGTAGTAGTCTCTTAGGATGCTTTGTATTTCTGTGGTGTCTGTTGTAACTTCTCCTTTTTCATTTCTAATTTTATTGATTTGAGTCCTTTCCCTCTTTTTCTTGATGGGTCTGGCTAATGGTTTATCAATTTTGTTTAACTTCTCAAAGAACTAGCTTTTAGTTTTATTGATCTTTGCTATTGTTTTCTTTGTTTCTATTTCATTTATTTCTGCTCTGATCTTTATGATTTCTTTCCTTCTGCTAACTTTGGGTTTTGTTTGTTCTTCTTTCTTTAGTTCCTTTAGGTGCAAGGTTAGATTGTTTATTTGAGATTTTTCTTGTTTCTTGAGGTAGGATTGTATTGCTATAAACTTCCCTCTTAGAACTGCTTTTGCATCCCATAGATTTTGGATCATTGTGTTTTCATTGTCATTTGTCTCTAGGTATTTTTTGATTTCTTCTTTGATTTCTTCAGTGATCTCTTGGTTATTTGGTAACGTATTGTTTACCCTCCATGTGTTTGTGTTTTTTACGTTTTTTTCCCTGTAATTGATTTCTAATCTCATAGCGTTGTGGTCAGAAAAGATGCTTGATATGATTTCAATGTTCTTAAATTTACTGAGGCTTGATTTGTGACCCAAGATGTGATCTATCCTGGAGAATGTTCCATGCACACTTGAGAAGAAAGTGTAATCTGCTGTTTTTGGATGGAATGTCCTATAAATATCAATTAAATCTACCTCGTCTATTGTGTCATTGAAAGCTTGTGTTTCCTTAGTGTCTGTTTGGATGACCTGTCCATTGGTGTAAGTGAGGTGTTGAAGTCCCCCACTATTATTGTATTACTGTCGATATCCTCTTTTATAGCTGTTAGCAGTTGCCTTATGTATTGAGGTGCTCGTATGTTGGGAGTATAGTTGATTTATAATGTTGTTAGTTTTAGGTGTACAGCAAAGTGAATCAGTTATACATACTCATATATTCATTCTTTTTTTAGAGTCTTATATAGGTTATCCCAGAACACTGAGTAGAGCTCCCTGTGATATACATTAGGTCCTTGTTGGTTATCTGTTTTACATAGAGTAGTGTGTATAAGTCAATCCCAATCTCCCAGTTTATCCCTCCCCCATCAGCCACTGCTAACCATAAGTTTGTTTTCTACAGCTATAACTCTATTTCTGATTTGTAGATAAGTTAATTTGTACCCTTTTTTGGATTCCACACATAAGCGGTATCATATGATAATTGTCTTTCTTTGTCTGAATTACTTCACTCAGTTTGACAATCTAGGTCTTCCATGTTGCTGCAAATGGCATTATTTCCTTCTTTTTATGGCTGAGTAATATTCCATCGTATATAGGTACCACATCTCCTTTATCCATTCCTTTGTCAGTGGACATTTAGGGTGTTTCCATATCCTGGCTATTGTAAACACTTCTGCAGTGAACACTGGGGTGCATGTATCTTTTCAGATCATAGTTTTCCTCGGATATATTCCCAGAAATGGGATTGTTGGATCATATGGTACTTCTATTTTTAGTTTTTGAAGGAACTTCTGTACTCTTCTCCATAGTGGTTGTAGCAATTTACATTCCCACCAACAGTGTAGGAGGGTTCCTTTTCCTCCACACCCTCTGCAGCATCTATTGTTTGTGGAGTTTTTGAGGCTGGCAATTGTGACTGGTGTGAGGTAATACATCATCATAGTTTTGATTTGCATTTCTCTAATAATCAGTGATGTTGAGCATCTTTTCATGTGCTTTTTGGCCAACTGTATATCTTCTTTGGAGAAATGTCTATTTAGATCTTCTGCCCATTTTTTGATTGGGTTGTTTGTTTTTTTGATATTGAGCTACCTGAGCTCTTTGTATATTTTGAAGATTAATCCTTTGTCACTTGCTTTGTCTGCGAACATTTCCTCCCAGTCTGTGGGTTTTTTTTCATTTTGTTTATGGTTTCCTTTTGTTTATGTTGCAAAAGCTTTTCAGTTTAATTAGGTCCCATTTCTTTCTTTATTTTTTCATTACTCTAGGAGGTAGATTGAAAAAGATCTTGCTGTGATTTATGTCAGAGTGTTCGGCGTATGTTTTCCTATAAGAGTTTTATAGCATCCGGCCTTACATTTAGGTCTTTAAATCCATTTTGAGTTTATTTTTGTGTATGGTGTTAGGGAGTGTTACAGTTTCATTCATTTACATATACCTGTCCAGTTTTCCCAGCATCACTTATTGAAGAGTCTGTCTTTTCTCTATTGTATATTCTTGCCTACTTTGTTATAGATTAGTTGGCCATAGGTGCGTGGGTTTATCTCTGGACTTTCCATCCTGTTCCATTGATCCATATTTGTGTTTTTGTGCCAGTACCATACTGTCTTGATTACTGTAGCTTTGTAGTATAGTCTGAAGTCAGGGAGCCTGAGTCCTCCAGCTCCATTTTTTTTTCCTCAAGATTGCTTTGGCTATTCATGGTCTTTTGTGTTTCCATACAGATTTTAAGAATTTTTGTTCTAGTTTTGTGAAAAATGCCATTGGTAATTTGATAGGAATTGCACTGAATCTGTAGATTGGTTTGGGTAGTATAGTTACTTTCACAGTATTGATTCTTCCAATCCAAGAACATGTCTATCCCTCCATCTGTGTTGTTTGATTTCTTTCATCCATATCTTATAGTTTTCTGAGTACAGGTCTTTTGCCTCCTTCTGTAGCTTTATTCCTAGGTATTTTACTATTTTTGATATGATGGTATATGGGACTGTTTCCTTGATTTTTCTTTCTGATCTTTCATTGTTAGTGTATAGGAATGCAAAAGATCTCTGTGTACTAATTTTGTATCCTGAAACTTTACAGAATTAATTGATGAGCTCTAGTAGTTTTCTGGTGGCATCTTTAGGATTTTCTATGTATACTATCATGTCATTTGGAAAGAGTGACAGTTTTTTGTTTTTGTTTTTGTTTTTTTTGTGTGGTACGTGGGCCTCTCACTGTTGTGGCCTCTCCCGTTGCGGAGCACAGGCTCTGGACGCGCAGGCTCAGCGGCCATGGCTCATGGGCCCAGCTGCTCCGCGGCATGTGGGATCTTCCCAGACCAGGGCATGAACCCATGTCCCCTGCAGCAGCAGGCGGACTCTCAACCACTGCGCCACCAGGGAAGCCCGGCAACAGTGACAATTTTACTTCTTCTTTTCCAATTTGGATTCCTTTTATTTCTTTTTCTTCCCTGATTGCTGTGGCTAGGACTTCCAAAACTATTTTGAATAAAAATGCTTAGAGTCAACGTGCTTGTCTTGTTCCTGATCTTAAGGGAAATGCTTTCAGTTTTTCACCGTTGAGAATATTTGCTGTGGGTTTGTCATATATGGTCTTTATTATGTTGAGGTAGCTTCCCTCTATGCTTCTTTCTGGAGAGTTTTTATCATAAATCGGTGTTGAATTGTGTCAAAAGCTTCTTCTGCATCTATCAAGATGATCATATGGTTTTTATTCTTCAATTTGTTGAGGTGGTGTATCACACTGATTGATTTGTGGATACTGAAAAATCCTTGCATCCCTGGGATGAATTCCACTTGATTATGGTGTAAGATCCTTTTAAGGTACTGTTGGATTCAGATTGCTAGTATATTTTTGAAGCATTTTGGGTCTATGTTCATCAGTGATATTGGCCTGCAATTTTCTTTTTTTGTGGTATCTGTCTGGTTTTGGTATGAGGGTGATGGTAGCCTCATAGAATGATCTTGGGAGTGTTCCTTTCTCTGCCGTTTTTTGGAAGAGTTTCAGAAGGATAGATGTTAACTCTTCTCTAAGTGTTGCATAGAATTCGGCTATGAAGCCATCTGGTCCTGGACTTTTGTTTGTTGGATGATTTTTAATCACACTTTCAATTTAAGTACTTGTAAATGCTCTGTTCATAGTTTCTATTTCTTCCTAGTTCATTCTTGGGAGATTGTATCGATACCTTTCTAGGAAATTGTCCATTTCTTCTAGGTTGTCCATTTTATTGGTGTATATCGTTTGTAGCACTCTTATGATCCTTTGTACTTCTGTGGTGTCGGTTGTAACTTCTCCTTTTTCATTTCTAATTTCATTGAGTTGTCTCTGGCTAAAGGTTTATCAATTTTGTTTAACTTCTCAAAAAACCAGATGTTACTTTCATTAAACTTTGTTATTTTTCTTTTATTTTTTTGAAACATCTTTATTGGAGTATAATTCCTTTACAACAGTGTGTTAGTTTCTGCTTTATAACAAAGTGAATCAGCTATACATATGCATATATCCCCATATCTCCTCCTCCTGCATCTCCCTCCCACCCTCCCTAGACCACCTCTCTATGTGGTCACAAAGCACTGAGCTGATCTCCCTGTGCTTGGCAGCTGCTTCACACTAGCTATCTACTTTACATCTGGTAGTATATATTAGTCCATGCCACTTGCTCCCTTTGTCCCAGCTTACCCATCCCCCATGCCGTGTCCTCAAGTCCATTCTCTACATCTGTATCATTATTCCTGTCCTTCCCCTAGGTTGTTCGTAATGACTTTTTTTTTTAGATTCCATATATATATATATATATATATATATATATATATATATGTTAGCGTAGGGTATTCGTTTTTCTCTTTCTAACTTACTTCACTCTATGACAGACTGTAGGTCCATCCACCACACTACAAATAACTCAATTTCGTTTGTTTTAATGGCTGAGTAATATTCGATTCTATATATGTGCCACATCTTCTTTATCCATTCATCTGTCGATGGACACTTAGGTTGCTTCCATATCCTGGCTATGGTAAATAGAGCGGCAATAAACATTATGGAACATGACTCTTTTTGAATTATGGTTCTCTCAAGCTATATGCCCAGTAATGGGATAGCTGGGTCGTATGGTAGTTCTATTTTTAATTTTTTATGGAACCTCCATACTGTTCTCCATATTGGCTGTATCAACTTACATTCCCACCAACAGTGCAAGAGGGTTCCCTTTTCTCCACACCCTCTCCAGCATTTATTCTTTGTAGATTTTTTGTTGATGGCCATTCTGACAGTGTGAGGTGAGACCTCATTGTAGTTTTGATTTGCATTTATCTAATGATTAGTGATGTGGAGCATTCTTTCATGTGTTTGTATGCTGTCTGTATATCTTTTTGGAGGAATATCTATGCAGGTCTTCTGCCCATTTTTGGATTGGGTTGTTTTGATATTGAGCTGCATGAGCTGCTTGTATATTTTGGAGATTAATACTTTGTCAGCTGCTTCATTTTCAAATATTTTCTCCCATTCTGAGGGTTGTCTTTTAGTCTTGTTTATGGTCTCCTTTACTGTGCAAAAGCTTTTACATTTCATTAGGTCCCGTTTATTTTTATTTCCATTTGTCTAGGAGGTGGGTCAAAAAGGATCTTGCTGTGACTTACGTCATTGAGTGTTCTGCCTGTGTTTTCCTCTAAAAGTTTGATAGTGTCTGGCCTTACATTTAGGTCTTTAATCCATTTGGAGTTTGTTTTTGGGTATGGTGTTAGGGACTGTTCTAATTTCATTCTTTTACATGTACCTGTCCAGTTTTCTCAGCACCACTTATTGAAGAGGGTCTCTTTTCTCCATTCTGTACTCTTGCCTCCTTTATCAAAAATAAGGTGAGCATATGTGTGTGGGTTTATCTCTGTGCTTTCTATCCTGTTGGGTGCATAAATATTTACAATTGTTATATCTTCTTCTTGGATTGATCCCTTGATCATTATGTAGTGTCCTTCTTTGTCTAATAGTCTTTATTTTAAAGTCTTTTTTGTCTGATATGAAAATTGCTACCTCAGCTTTTTTTTCATTTCCATTTGCATGGAGTATCTTTTTCCATGCCCTCAGTTTCCTCCTGTTTGTGTCCCTAGGTCTGAAGTGGGTCTCTTGTAGACAGCATATATACGCGTCTTGTTTTTGTATCCATTCACCCAGTCTATGTCTTTTGGTGGGAGCTTTAATCCATTTACATTTAAGGTAGTTATCGATATGTGTGTTCCTATTACCATTTTCTTAATTGTTTTGGGATTGTTATTGAGGGCCTTTTCCTTCTCTTGTGTTTCCTGCCTAGAGAAGTCCCTTCAGCATTGGTTGTAAAGCTGGTTTCATGGTGCTGAGTTCTCTTAGCTTTTGCTTGTCTGGAAAGGTTTTAATTTCTCTGTCGAATCTGAATGAGAACCTTGCTGGGTAGAATAATTTGGTTGTAGGTTTTTCCCTTTCATCACTTTAAATATGTCCTGCCACTTGCTTCTGGCTTGCAGAGTTTCTGCTGAAAGATCATCTGTTAACCTTATGCGGATTCCCTTGTATGTTGTTGTTTTTCCCTTGCTGCTTTTAATATTTTTTCTTTGTATTTAATTTTTGATACTTTGATTAATATGTGTCTTGGCAGGTTTCTCCTTGGATTTATCCTGTATGGGACTCTGTGCTTCCTGGACTTGACTATTTCCTTTCCCGTATTAGGGGAGTTTTCAACTATAATCTCTTCAAATATTTTCTCAGTCCCTTACTTTTTCTCTAATTCTTCTGGGACCCCTATAATTCGAATGTTGGTGCATTTAACATTGTCCCAGAGGTCTCTGAGACTGTCCTCAATTCTTTTCATTCTTTTTTCTTTATTCTGCTCTGCAGTAGTTATTTCCACTATCTTCCAGGTCACTTACTCGTTCTTCTGCCTCAGTTATTCTGCTATTGATTCCTTCTTGAGAATTTTTAATTTAATTTAGTGTTGTTCATCATTGTTTCTTTGCTCTTTAGTTCTTCCAGGTCCTTGTTAAACGTTTCTTGTATTTTCTCCATTCTATTTCCAAGATTTTGGATCATCTTTACTATCATCATTCTGAATTCTTTTTCAGGTAGACTGCCTATTTCCTCCTCATTTGGTCTGATGGGTTTTTACCTTGCTCCTTTATCTGCTGTGTGTTTCTCTGCCTTCTCATTTTGCTTAACTTACTGTGTTTGGGGTCTCCTTTTTGCAGACTGCAGGCTCATAGTTGCCCTTGTTTTCGGTGTCTGCCCCCAGTGGGTGAGGTTGGTTCAGTGGGTTGTGTAGGCTTCCCGGTGGAGGGGACTAGTGCCTGTGTTCTGGTGGATGAGGCTGGAACTTGTCTTTCTGGTGGGCAGGACTGCATCAGTGGTGTGATTTGGGGTGTCTGTGACCTTATTATTATTTTAGACAGCCACTCTGCTAATGGGTGGCATTATGTTCCTGTCTTCCTAGTTGTTTGGCACAGGTTGTCCAGCACTGTAGCTTGCTGGTTCTTGAGTGGAGCTGGGTCTTAACGTTGAGGTGGAGATCTCTGGGAGAGCATTCACCATCTGATTTTACGTGGAGCCGGGAGGTCTGTGGTGGACAAATGTCCTGAACTCAGCTCTCTCATCTTAGAGGCACAAGCCTGGCACCCGTCCAGAGCACCATGACCCTGTCAGCTACACGGCTCAGAAGAAAAGGGAGAAAAAAAGAAAGAAGGAAAGAAAAAAATAAAAGTTATTAAAATAAAAAATTAAAAATAATTAAAAATAAAAAAAGCAACCAAACCAAAAAACAAATCCACCAATGATAAGTTCTATAAACTATACTGAGAAAAATAAACAAACAAAAAAAACCCAGATACCCAGAAACCTAGTACACATGGTAAATGCAAAGTTATACAGACATAATCACACAAAGAAGCATACACATAAACACAGAGAGAAAAAGGAAAAGTATATATATATCGTTGCTCCCAATGTCCACCACCTCAATTTTGGGATGATTCATTGTTTCCGCAGGTATTCCACAGATGCAGTGTACATCAAATTGACTGTGGAGATTAATCCACTGCTCCTGAGGCTACTGGGAGAGACTCCCCTTTCTCTTCTTTGTTCGCACAGCTCCTGGGGTTCAGCTTTGGATTTGCCCCCACCTCTGCCTGTAGGTCTCCTGAGGGCATCTGTTCTTCGCTCAGACAGGACGGGGTTAAGGTAGCAGCTGAATAGGGGGCTCTGGCTCACTCAGGCCTGGGGAAGGGAGGGGTATGGAATGCGGGGTGAGACTGCGGCGGCAGAGGCTTGTGTGACGTTGCACCAGCCTGAGATGCGCCTTGTGTTCTGCTGGGGGAGTTGTCCCTGGATCATGGGACCCTGGCAGTGGCGGGCTGCACAAGCTCCTGGGAGGGGAGGTGTGGATAGTGACCTGTGCTTTCACACATGCTTCTTGGTGGCTGCAGCAGCAGCCTTAGTGTTTCATGCCCGTCTCTGGTGTCCATGCTGATAGCTACGGTTCATGCCCATCTCTGGAGCTTGTGTAGGTGGTGCTCTGTATTCCCTCTCCTTGTGCACCCTGAAACAATGGTCTGTCGACTCTTAGTGAGGTCCACACTTTTTCCCGTACTCCATCCCGGCTAGCTGTGGCGCACTAGCCCTCTTCAGGTTTTGTTCACGCACCCAACCCCAGTTCTCTCCCTGGAATCTGACCTCTGAAGCCCGAGCCTCAGCTCCCAGCCCCCACCTGTCCTGGCCGGCGGGTGAGCAGGCAAGACTCTCGGGCTGGTGAGTGCTGGTCAGTCCCAATCCTGTGTGCGGGAATCTCTCTGCACCTCTGTTGCTGTGCTCTACTCCGTGGCTCTGAAGCTTCCCCCCAGCCACCCCCGTCTCCACCAGTGAAGAGGTTTCCTAGTGTGTGGAAACTTTTCCTCCTTCACAGCTCCCTCCCAGTGGTGCAGGTCCTGTCTCTATTCTTTTGTCTCTGTTTTTTTGTTTTTTCTTTTGCCCTACCCAAGTACGTGGGGAGTTTCTTGTCTTTTGAGAAGTCTGAGGTCTTCTGCCAGTGATCAGTAGGTGTTCTGTAGGAGTTGTTCCACATGTAGATGTATTTCTGATGTGTTTGTGGGGAGGAAGGTGATCTCCATGTCTCACTCCTCCGCCATCTTGAAGGTCTCTCTGCTATTGTTTTCTTCACCTCTATTTCTGCTCTGATCTTTATGATTTCTTTCCTTCTGCTAACTTTGGGTTTTGTTTGTTCTTCTTTCTCTAGTTGCTATAGGTGTAAGTTTTGGTTGTTTGAGATTTTTCTTGTTTCCTGAGGTAAGATTGTATTGCTATAAACTTCCCTCTTAGAACTGCTTTTGCTGCATCCCATAGGTTTTGGAGCATCATATTTTTGTTGTTATTTGTCTCTAGGTATCTTTTGATTTCCTCTTTGATTTTTCAGTGATCTGTTTGTTATTTAGTAACATATTGTTTAGCCTCCATGTGTTTGTGTGTTTTCCAGTTTTTTTTTTTCCTGTAGTTGATTTCTAATCTCATAGCTTTGTGGTTGGAAAAGATGCTTGATATGATTTCAGTATTCTTAAATTTACTGAGGCTTGACACGTTAGCCAAGATGTGATCTGTCTTGGAAAATGTTCCTTGTGTACTTGAGAAGAAAGTGTATTTCTGCTTTCAGATAGAATGTCCTGTAAATATCAATTAAGTCTATCTGGCCTAATGTGTCATTTAAGCCTTGTGTTTCCTTTTTGATTTTCTGTCTGGATGATATGTCCATTGGTGTAAGTGGGGTGTTAAAGTCCCCCACTATCATTGTGTTGCTGTCGATTTCCCCTTTTATGGCTGTTAGCATTTGCCTTATATATTGAGGTGCTCCTATGTTGGGTGTATATATATTTCAATTGGTGTATCTTCTTCTTGGGTTGATCCCTTGATCATTATGTAGTGTCCTTCCTTGTCTCTTGTAACAGTTTTCATTTTAAAGTCTATTTTATCTAATATGAATATTGCTACTCCAGTTTTCTTTTGATTTCAATTTTCAGGGAATATCATTTTCCATCCCCTCACTTTCAGTTTGTATGTGTCCCTAGGTCTGAAGTGGGCCCTTTATAGACAGCATATATATGGGTCTTGTTTTTGTATCCATTCAGCCAGTCTCTGTCTTTATGTTGGAGCATTTAATCCATTTACATTTGAGGTAATTATCGATATGTATGTTCCTATTGCCATTTTCTTAATTGTTTTTGGTTTGTATTTGTAGGTCGTTTTTCTTCCCTTCCTCTTTTGTTCTCTTGTCATTTGATGAGCATATTTAATGTTGTGTTTGGGCTGCATTTTCTTTTTTGCGTGTGTATCTTTTGTAGAGCTTTGGATTGCATTTCCCATGACATTTTGATAAAGCAGTCTATAGATATATGCAAGATTCTTATAAGTGTGTGGTCTCTTAATTTCAAATGCAATTCCCATTTCCTGCATTTGTACTCTCCTCATGGTTGCTGGTTTTGATTATTTGTGTATGGATGATTTCCTGCTTTTACTCCATGTTTGCATTTACCAGTGAGCTTTCCCCTTTGTGATTTTCTTGTTTCTAGTTGTGGCCTCTTTTTATTTCCCCTGTTTTTAGAGAAGTTTCTTTAGCCTTTGTTGTAAAGCTGGTTTGATGGCGATGAATTCTCTTAGCTTTTGCTTGTCTGTAAAGCTTTTGATTTCTCCGTCAAATCTGAATGAGAGCTGTGCTGGGTAGAGTAATCTTGGTTGTAGGTTTATCACTTTCAGCACTTTAAATGTATCGTGCCTCTCCCTTCTGGTCTGCAGTTTCTGCTGAAAAATCAGCTGATAACCTTGTGGGTATTCCCTTGTATGTTATTTGTTGCTTTTAATATTTTTTGTAGTTAATTTTTGTTAGTTTGATTAATATGTGTCTTGGCAGGTTCCTCCTTGGGTTTATCCGGTATGGGACTCTCTGCATTTCCTGGACTTGGGTGACTATTTCCTTTCCCATGTTAGAGAAGTTTTCAGCTATAATCTCTTCAAATATTTTCTGAGGCCCTTTCTCTCTTTTTTCTTCTTCTGGAACCCCTATAATTCAAATGTTGCTATGGTTAACGTTGTCCCAGAGGTCTCTGAGACTACCGTCATTTGTTTTCATTCTTTTTTCTTTATTCTTTTCCACAGCAGAGATTTCCACCATTCTGTCTTCCAGCTCATTTATCTGTTCTTCTGCCTCAGTTATTCTGCTATTGATTCCTTCTGGTGTATTCTTCATTTCAGTTATTGTATTGTTTATCTCTGTTTGTTCTTTAGTTCTTCTAGGTCTTTGTTAAACATTTTTTGTATCTTCTTGATCTTTGCCTCCGTTCTTTTTCAGAGCTGTTGGATCATGTTTATTATCATTATTATGAATTCTTTTTTCAGGTAGATTACCTACCTCCTCTTCATTTAATTGTTCTTGTAGGTCTTTATCTTGCTCCTTCATCTGCAACATATTTCTTTGTGGTCTCATTTTGTCAAACTTACTGTGTTTGTGGTCTCCTTTGTGCAGGCTGCAGGATCATAGTTCCTCTTGCTCCTGGTGTCTGACCCCTCGTGGGTGAGTTTGCTCCAGAGGCTTGTGCCATTATTCCCTTGCTAGGGGGTTTGACTGGTGGTGTGGTGACCAGAGCCTGCCCTGGATATTGAGCAGGGCCTCCCCTTTGCTCTGTGGTTGTCACTGCCCTGTCAGGGGTGGGGTCTGCTCCCTAGTTATTGGAGTAGAGGCTCTCAGATCTGTTTCTTAGCTGTATTTCTGATCTGCAGTGCAAGGTAGGTGGGATTAGAGCAGTTCCACTGGGAGAGAAGCCACTGAGTATTCCTCCTCTGGAGGTGTTCACCTGTGAATGTGCTCCATTGTGTCCCCTTTCACCCATTGTGTGGGCTCACAAAATAACCTGTTGTTGGCACTGCTCTCAGTCCCACCCTCAGTGTGGGTATGCTAGCAATTTGCCCTGGTGACTCTCAGGAGTTTTTTGCACCAGGCCACTGGCACAGTTCCATTGAGGTCATGTCTCAGGTCTGCAGTAGCTGTGCACCTGGACCTGCTGTGGGAGCTATGGAGGCAGCTCAGAGTCTGGCCTGGCCCAACCCCCACCACGTACATTCGTGCCCACAAAGCCCACAGCTGCTTAAGCCATACCCACCCCAGCTGCTGGAGCACTTGTCCTTTCAGGTGTTTCACAGATGCTGAATTTAGGAAGCATTCAGTGGGGGTGTAACTTCACGGTTCCTCCAGCTACGAGAAGAGGTTTCAGTTCTTCTTAGTCACATGGCTCCTGGGGCTCAGCTATGGTTTCAGCCCCACCTCTTTGTGTGTTCCTCCCACCAGAGTCTGCTCTAGAAGTTGCCAGAGCACACAAGCCCATCAGGCAGGAAGGGGCTGAGGCGGTGATCACAGCGAGCAGGCCACCCAAGTGGGAGGGTGCTGGGGTAGCGCAAGTCGGCTGTGGTGTGAGCCCTCCCTAGTGCCCATGGAGGCGGGGTCCAGCGTGTGAGGAGAGAGGCTGCAATGGTGGCCCAGCCCTCTGCGTGTCACTCAACAACGGTGCTTTGCTTCTGTGGTGGCCCGTGCTTCCTCCACAAGCATTCCCATTTGCAGAGCTCCTCACTCCCAACCTCTCAGGCTGTCTCCTCACAGCCAACAGCAGTTCCTCCCTGGGTCCGCTCTCCAAATCCCACGTTCCAGCACCCAGCTCCCATGTGCACCGGTGGGTACACATCTCAGGCTGTGGTACAGACCATCTGTGTAGGTCTCACTCTGTCCTGCCTGCCACAGACTGGTTGCTGGGCTCTCCTCCGAGCCCCCAAAGCTCCCCTTCTTTCCCAGCTGACCTTCTTGCAGTGAGGATGCTTCCCCTGATGCAGGAACCTCTCCCCAGTTCCCTGCCAGGGAGACAGGTCCCATCCTGCTTCCTTTCCTCTTCCTTTTCCCATCTTTCTTTCATCCTACCCAGTTACGTGGGGATCTTTCTTGTCCTTTTAGGTGTCCAGTGTCCTCTGCTAGTGTTCATCAGGTGCTCCCTGTGAATTTGTTCCATTTGTAGATGCATTCTTGATGTGTTTGTGGGGAGAGATGAACTCCACGTCCTTCTACTCCTCCGCCATCTTGGAGAGCTCCCTGTCCAAGGGTGTTATGCCTGTGTTTTCCTCTAAGAGCTCTACAGTGTAGATTCACATTTAGGTCTTTGATCCATTTTGAGTTTATTTTGGTGTATGGTGTTATAAATGGTTATAATTTTCATTCTTTTACATGTAGCTGTCCAGTTTTCCCAGCACCACTTGTTGAAGAGTCTGTCTTTTCTCCATTGTATATTCAGGTAACTTTTTTTTGCCACGCAGGCTCAGCAGCCATGGCTCACGGGCCCAGCCACTCTGTGGCATGTGGGATCTTCCCGGACCAGGGCACGAACCCCGTGTCCCCTGCATCGGCAGGTGGACTCTCAAGCACTGCGCCACCAGGAAAACGCTATTCAGGTAACTTTTTAAAGTATCTCTTTGAGGTACCATGTTTAGAGATTTTATATATCTCTTCATCTTTTTTTTTTTTTGAGCCAGAGGAGTGTAATTTGATTCATTCATTTTCATTTCTGATATACTTGGCCTTATTTCTGTTAACTGACTTTATGACTCGTTTTTAAGCTTTCTTCAATTTATTTGCTTATACATGTACCTATTTTTTTTTAAATTAAGAACATAGAAAACAAAAATATATTACTTAATATACAACAGAAAATCTCCAAAAGGCTTCTAGTATATTAACTAACTTAATCCTTACAACAGCCTTATGATGTGGGCAATATTAAAGTCCTATTTTAAGCATGAGAAAACTGACAAAATACTTATTTCCCTAGTAAGAGTACAGATATATGTGCACCTAAAATGTAGTTTCAAAATGTATGAAACAAAAATTGAAGGAATGTAAAAGAGAGACAAATATACCATCACAGTGGGGGATGGTAAAATACCTCTTAAAAATTGATAGAAAAAGCAACAACAAATCAGTAACTGCATATGTCTTTCAGTAAAATCTTCAGCAAGTTGACCTGATATAAATACAATGCCATACCCAGCAAATGCAGAATGCTCACTTCTTAAAAGTATATAAAAATGAATTACAGAACCTAATGGCATGCTGAAAGGTCGACCAAGATGATGACATAGGAAGGCCCTGAACTTCCCTCCTCCTGGAATGCAATGAATGTACAGATACACAAGGAGTAATTCCCTCTGAAAGAAATCCAGAAACTAGCTAACTCCTACACATCGATTGAATGAGAAAATACCCACACAAAAATGGATAGGAAAAGCTGAGACACATTCTCACCATAACCCCTGCCCCAAGCACAGTGCCATACAAATGGGAGGGAACCCTCAACTCTCAGGTTCTCCCTGAAGAGTGGAAGTTTTTTACTGCACATCCATTGTGCCAAATTTTGAGACTCCCACAGAGGTATGGGGCCCCCAAACATCTATCTATCTCTGGAAGCCAATGAGGCTCATGTCCAGGAGACCCACAAGGCTACAGCAAACGAAAAAGCAGTTCTTAATGGGCATGTGAACACTTGCTGTGGCTGTTCCCCCAGGGCTCAGCACAAAGAGAAGAGGCAAAAAAATGTCCCCCAAAATGCCCATCTCCCAATCTCTCCCTGGAAGGGGTCTAACTGCCTACTGCTGCCTGAGGGTCCAAACTTCTAATGTAGCAAACATGGAGGGGCTGGCTACAATCCTTCCCCAGAGACTAGGGAGGCTGGTGACATTACCCCTGCCTTCCCCCTCTAGCACACTGCAACAATACAATCAAGTCACCAGTACCTTCCTAGAAGGAGCTTGTATACACTTCTGGTTTTCCAACTTTCGCAGCTACCCCATAGGGGACTGGCCTCAAAATCAACTAGCTCTGATAGGTCAACAGGGTTTGCATTCCCAAGTTCCAAAGGACTGTAGCAAACAAATAAGCAATTTTTAAACAGGTGCAGGAACACCCCACCACCACCACCACCACCACGTGGCTGTACACCAGGGTGCAGTGCAGATAGAACAGGTAAAAATGCTTATCTCCTAGTTTCTCCCTGGGGCTTAACTACATACTTGCCTAGCTGGTGAGTGAGGGTCCAGCTTCTAATCAGTCTTCATCTAGGTGCTGACTGTGACCCTCCCCTTTGGGACACTGATGACACGTCTTGGTGTTGTAGGAGAGGGAAATGTCATGTCCTGGGACATGCAGGAGTCCTTAGGACAAACTGCCAAGTGAGGGTTCTTGGCTTCATGGGGAAAGAATTCAAGAGCGAGCCAAAGTAAAGGAAAAGCAAGTTTATTTAGAGATAGACATTCCATAGGCAGAATTTAGACCATCTTGAAAAGTGAGAGGAGTGGCCCCAAGGCATGGGAAAGTGAGAGTGGCCCGGGAGTATGGGGTCTTTGGCTTTCGTGGGCTAAGTAATTTCATAGGCTAATGAGTGGGAGGAACAGTCTTCTTATTTTGGGGGAGGGTAGAGATTTCCCAGAGATTAGGCCACTGCCCACTTTTTGGCCTTTTATGGCCCTCCTGGGAACTTCCATGGCATAAGGGTGTTGTTTCTTAGTATGACAATGAAGGTATAATGAGCTAAAGGTCAATGACCAGACTATTCTCAAAGCCACCTTGGTTTCAGCTGGTTCCAGCTGGTCTTTATCACATCCCAACAGCTGAGCCCCTTCTTCATTTCTAGGCTTTGTGTCCTGTCCCTTTCCCTCCTGTCTCATTTCCCCTTCAGAGATTTTACTTCCATATTCTTATGGGAAGTAGAAGGGCCATGGTCCGTCTTCTATAGCTGCTTCAGGGCTGGGCAGGGGCATCAACCCTGCCTGCCTGTCAGTGAGTAAAAATCTCTGGATGCCTGGTCTAGGGGTCCCAGAGAGGCCGGACAGCTTCTTGTTTTGAGTCAGAGAGCAGTATGGGCAGTAATCCTCGCAGAGCCATCATTTTGACGTGGAACTGTCAAAGACCTGGAAGACAGAACTTTACCAAGAGGTTAAAGAGGCAGGGTCCAAAGAGAAGGAGTAGGAATATGACCATTACTGAGCCCAGGAGGGGCAGGAATGAAGTAAGGCTAGGGAGGCCGCTCTTAATGGTGGACCAGATGGCATTAGAGTCTCACCCCTGGTTATAGCGGTGTAACCACGATGCTTATTTATAAATCTTTTTGATGTCCATCTCAATCTGGACCGAATTATTAACATAGGTACAGCAGATTTTGTTTATGACTGCATAACCACCACCCTGCTCCACCAGCAAGTAATCCAAGGCCAACTGTCCATGACCACATTGGCTGGTGAGTTTAAAGGAGCTGAAAGCCTATTTAGGGCATTTCCAGTGGTCAGGGCTAGGCTCTCGAAAGTGTTGGTTAGATTTTCTAGGTTACCTCATGGTAGGCAAAGCCTCCCCATGGAGATGCTAATTGCCCTGTCAATCCTATTCCTGCCAATATTAATATGATGGCCACCTGGGATGGTATTGAGTATTATTATGTATTGTGACTGTAAATGGAAACAAATGTCCTAATATACATTCTCCCTCGTGTAACACATTATCAATATAAGGATAAGCATTTACATAGGGACCAATTTTTCCCTGAGGTGCCCTTGTCTTTGGGCCTTCATTTTGGGGAACGCCACATATGCAGACATATCCTGAAGGTGCAACAAGAGATCTGGGAAGAGAAGAATTTAACAAGGAAGCAGCTGTCCAGATCTATGGAAGGGACAAGTTATGATCACAATACGGGTACAAGGGGCCATCAGTATATTCAAAATAGTTAAGTCCAGGAGTATTCTATGCCCTTGGCTTAGATGAGATGGTGTAGTAAGAGTAAGACCAGACCCATCGCTTCCATAGAGTCCAACAATTCTAGCCCAACTTTTAGTCCATTCCATCCCTATCCTGTAAGGCATCTTGGGTCTGGTCTTCATTATAGATGCACAGAGTGGAGGCATTCCTGGGAATGCAGTTTGGGTCCAGGTTCCAAAACACCATGGTGATATTAACATCTGGTGGCCAAGGATTTCTCCAAAGAGGCTCATCATACCCAAGAGAACCAGAGGTGTAGTGGCATCGGAAGCATGACTGGTTTTCTGAATAACAAAAGTAGCCATGATTAATGGAAAAGTTATAAGTCACCCTTTTAAAAGAAGTCAGTCATAGGCAAGGTGTTGGACCTGACGGGTATTGCCTATTGCACTCAAATCAGTGGAGGTTTTGTTTTCCATGTGTTTGAATTGATAATACCCTTGTTGTATTTACCTATTTGTACCTTTAATGTTTGTTGTAAGCCAGGGTTTTTATGATAGACCCAACAATTAACTAGTTTTTCTCCCCAGGCAGCTATTTTAGATATGTTTACTCAAGCATTATTTTCCCATTTCCCCTGGGACACGACCATTGTCAGAAGTCTTACCAGGAGTATCATGGCTTTCAACATCGTATTACTATATATTTTTTTCAGACCCAGCAGGGGCAAAGAAGATGTTTACCAGGGGGAGGGGGTTCTGAAAAGCGGCAGATTAAGAGCATGATAGAAACACAAGGAATACTAGGCCAACCCGGCACGGCCACATGAAGTCACTTATCTGTTCTCTTGAGCAGGTATTTGAGGTCTTCCACTGGCTGGCAGGAGTAGGTCCCCTCTGGTTCCCTCTGGGACTTAGAAGATATAGGTTTTATTTCAGATGGATGTATCCAACTCTCCATAGCTTGACAGCAGTTGGGGTACTCAGTAACACTTGTTTGGTTGTAGCTGGTCCTCAGGGGACCCTTCCTTCCACGTTTTTAGTAGGACACGGTCCCTTGACTGGATGGAGACCTCAACCTTTTCTTTTGTAGGAGTGAGTAGCACTTTGTTCCTATATTCTTGGAGGGCCCTTTGAACTTGGCTCAAGCTAAGAATGTGTGAGACTGATTCGTGGGTTTCCTCGTCAAATGAGATCTGAAATCAAAAGGACCTCCCATAGGTCATTTCAAATGGGCTAAGTTTTAAAATTCCCTTTGGGGCCATCCTGGTCCATAGAAGGGCTACAGGCAGGAGGGAAACCCAGGTTTCTGAAGTCTCTTGGTATAGCTTAGCAAGCATTCTTTTTAGAACAATATTTGCTTTTTTCTACCTTGCCTGAGGATTGGGGCCTCCAGAAAGACTGGAAGTAATAGTTAACACCCAGAGCTGAGGAAACCTGTTGGGTCAGCTTGGGCAGTGAAAGAATGTCTGTTATCACTCTGTACGCTTTTGGGTAATCCAAATCTCGGAATTATCTCTTTAAGCAGAAATCTGAATATGTCTATTGCCTTTTCAGTTCTAGCAGGGATAGCTTCTATCCACCCTGTAAGATGCCTATGAATACCAATAGGTATTTTCATCCCCTACACGGGGGCATTTGGGTAAAGTCCATTTGCTAATCTTCTGCTGGATAGGTTCCCCAATGTTGTAGGAGGTGAGTTAGGGGTAGGAGCTGAGTTAGGGGTAGAGGTAAGGGGTAGCTCCCTGGGTCATTGCGGGCATAAAGCTCACAAGCTCTGGTGACATTTTTAAGTTTGGGACAGTCCCTTACCCAGGAACATTTGAGTAACCAGTTTGAATAGGGAGTCCCACCCTAAGTGGGAGGATTTGTGGTAGTGCTGAATTACTTTCCATTGCTTGGCCCTGGAAATGAGAAGCTTGTTATCTTTTTAATATCTTTATTGGAGTATAATTGTTTTACAATGGTGTGTTAGTTTCTGCTTTATAACAAAGTGAATCAGCTATATCCCCATATCCCCCCCCCCCTTGCGTCTCCCTCCCTCGCACCCTCCCTATCCCACCCCTCTAGGTGGTCACAAAGCACAGAGCTGATCTCCCTGTGCTATGCGGCTGCTTCCCACTAGCTATTGGTTTTACATTTGGTAGTGTATATATGTCCATGCCACTCTCTCTCAAAGTAAGTCAGAAAGAGAAAAGCTTGTTATCTTTTGTCAGTCACCCGGAAAGGTCTCTTTCCAGTCCCCCACGTTTAGCCCACTTGAGTTCTTCAGGTTTATAAGATGGCACCGTTGGGAAGGGTGGACTGTCAGGTATGAGAGCTGCAGCTTGTAGAACTGGCTGTTCTTTACAGTCTTAGCAGCCTTGTCTGCCAGGGCATTTCCCCTTATAAGGGAGGTATGGCCCCTTTGGGGACCCCTGCAGTGAACAACTGCAACCTTCTTTGGAAACTGGACCACTTTTAGGAGTTCTAGAATTTCTGCCTGGTGTTTTATAGGGGATCCTTTGGCTGTTTGTTAGTGGTCGCCTTTCTTTCCATATGGTAGCATGGACATGTAGTACTAGGAATCCATACTTGGAATCCTTTCCTAGCTGGAGTGCTCTTGTCAAGGCAATCAACGCGGCCTTTTGGGCAGAGGTGTAAGAGGGTAGAGCTCCAGACGCAACAATTGTCTGCAGGCCGGCCTTTCTCACCCCTCCATGTATAAAACTCGTTCCATCGGTAAACCATTTTGTATCAGGTTTGGTCAGGGACTCATCTTTGAGGTCTGGCCTACTGGAATAAACTTGTTCAATAGTCTCTGCATAGGAGTGAATGAGGGACCCTTGGGGTGGGGGATCTGGCATTAGAGTAGCTGGGTTCAGGACCTGGCAAACCTTTGCTAATGCGTTTCCAAACAGTTGAGGGCTATCCCTAAAGCCTTGGGTCAGCACAGTCCAGGCTAGCTGCCAAGTGTTACGAGTGTCTGTATCTGTCCACTCAAAGGCAAAGAGATATTGGGAGTCTGGGTGCAGGGGAGTGCAAAAGAAGGTATCCTTTAGGTCTAGCACTGAAAACCAGTTTGCATTTTCTGGGACTTGGGTCAGTATGGTGTATGGATTAGGGGCTATCAGGTAAAATGGAATTAGTACCTCATTAACAGCTCTCACGTCTTGAACAAACCTGTGTTCGCTACTTTGGTTTTTTATGGACAGAATGGGGGTATTGCACAGAGATTGGATAACAGAGCATATTTTAAGAACTTGGTTATTAAAGGCTGGATACCTCGTTGGGCTTCGGGCCACAAGGGATAGTGTTTTTTCCATGGGTAATCAGCACTGGATCTTAATGAAATCTGAATTGGGGGCACATTAGTAGCTCCGCGAGGAACCTCAGTTTCCCAGACAGAGGGGTTTACTTGAGAAACAATATGGAGTGAAAGGGAGATCTCCTCTGATCTGTGACTGAGGCAGGCTCCCATGGCTAAGAGCAGTTGTTTCTCCTGGTAGGTCCCTTCTCTGAGAGGGTCTCCAAATTGAACTACTGTCTGGAATTTAGTGAGCAAATCCCCCCAACAAGGGGATGGGACACTCAGACATGAACAGAAACTAGTGTGCAAGGATAAAACTTGCTAGTAAGCTGCTATGGGTGGTGTGTGAATCTCCTGGCTTTGGGCCATCCAACAATCCCTGTTATTATACAGGATTGCGAAGACAAGGGTCCAGGGAAATCAGCTAGCACAGAGTCGGCGGCCCCTGTATCTAATAAAAAAACCCAACTTCCCTATGTGCCACGTCAAGGGTTACAAGAGGCTCCTCCAGGGAAATGACCAGGTGTCCTTTGGGAGCCAGGGAGGGTTTGGTTGGGCCCTGACAGTCTTCAGTCCTCTGGGCCATTATGCGTTTGGACCCCTAAGTCCCCTTTGGGACTGGGGCCAGTGCAGCTTCCAGTGACCCTCTCGTTTGCATATGGGGCAGGGTCTCTGTGGACTTTTTCCACACTGGAGGCATTCGTCCTTCCAGAGGCCTTCCTGGCTGCATTTAAAATAGGTCCCTTCTCAGCGAGGCAGTGGATCTGATCCAGATTTTCTAGATCCTGCCCTAATCACAGGCTTTTGTAAGGGAGGGTAACTCTGAGGTGGTGAAGGGACTGCCACCAGTAATGTGCCTTTCATTGTTGTCCCTGAATCCTTTTTGTTTCCTCAACCCTAACTCTATTGTTGAATACTCCAAAGGCCAAAGTCCTTGAGCTGATTTATGGGGGTTTGGGGTCCCATAGCCGTCTTCTGTAATTGTCTCCTTATGTCTGGGGCAGATTGAGTGACAAAATGGGTATTTACTAGGACTTACCCTTCGGGGGTGTCAGGATTAACATTGATATACTTTCTAAAGGCTTCCACCAGGCAGCCCTGGAAGAGGGGCAGATTCTCATCTTTTCCCTGTGTTACTTCTCTGACTTTGTCATAATTAACAGACTTACATTCAAGCCATCTGCCTCCCTGTTGGTAGTCCCGGTGGGGGTCTTGGTCAGGGATTGCATCTCCTCCAATAAGGTAGAGAGCTTGATTTTGGGCTGCCAGTTCATTGGCATATGCCTGAGCTGCACCAAGGATCCGGTTTTTATCTTCAAAGGTGCAGCAGGTAGAAGGAAGGACCTGTGTCCCCCCCCCCACCGCCCCGCCACGTAAGTTCATAGGGCATTGTCAGCTTGGTGAATTCCTCTACAAACTGACTGGGATCCTCAGAAAAACGTCCAAATTTCTCTTTTCAAGTACCTAGTTCAGCCATAGGAAAAAGGGATATGATGGACTCTAATTGTTCCTCTGTCACCAGCTGGTCCTTCCCTTAAGGCAGGGGTCCCCAACCCCTGGGCCGTAGTCCAGTACTGGTACCTGTACCGGTTAGAAACTGGGCTGCACGGCAGGAGGTGAGCAGTGGGCAAGCGAGCGAAGCTTCATCTGCTGCTCCCCGTCACTGGCATTACCGCCTGCACCATCCCCCCGGCCCCCGTCCATGGAAAACCTGTGTTCCATGTTTGTCCC
Source organism: Delphinapterus leucas (assembly GCF_059928025.1). Taxonomy (NCBI): domain Eukaryota; kingdom Metazoa; phylum Chordata; class Mammalia; order Artiodactyla; family Monodontidae; genus Delphinapterus; species Delphinapterus leucas. The sequence goes on along the minus strand of NC_143137.1, from coordinate 62,982,608 downwards.
TGGTGCCATAAAGGCTGGGGACTGCTGCCTTAAGGGACAGAGTTTGGTATTGGGAGGCTGGTAGGTAGCCCCTCTTCATGTAGTTCTGGCAGGACTCACCTCTGGTAGTGGAGGATGTAGGACAGGGCTGGAGGGATAAGGTGGTGGGATTTCCAGCAGCGCGTCAGAACTGGGGGGTGTAGCAGTTCCCTGTTGTGGACCTCCAGGAGTGGACTCATAAGGGGAGCATCTAAAATATCAGCTTCTGTGGGGGAAGAAGACACTTTGAAGGAATGTGAGCCAGGCACACTCAGCAGGAGTTTTTTAGATCTGGATCTTGGAATAGGGTAATGAACATTTGGACATATGGGACTTCCCCCCCATTTGCCTTCCTTTTTTACAAAATAGGTCCAGCTGCAAGATGGTATTGTAATTCAATGACCCATTTTCTGGACAGATTTCTTGGTTCACTAGTTTGTATCGGGGCAATGCAGTATTACAAGATAAAATGCTTTTTTCTTAAGGCATCTTGCCTAAATTTACCCCAATTAGCTAATATGCATCCTAAAGGGGAGTCCCTTGGGGTGCGCATAGTCACCCCCATTTTTGGTTAGCATGTTGTGAGGAGACAGGGGTCTGACAGATCCTGGCCAAATGGTAGTTATCTGTCCTGGTGCTCCCCCAGTGTCCCTGGTATCCCAAAAACATGAGAAGGGAGTGCACAGCTAGGGACTTCAGTGAATGGACCCCCTTAAGGGGGTGTTGCAGAATCAAGTTCTGAGGGCAGTTAAAGAGATAGTATAATTGGCCCAGTCTGTGATGGCCCCTGATTCCAAGGTAGGGAATTCAGCAGAAGAGGTGTTTAATTAAGCAGGGAAAACTGGGCTTGTGGCCCTCAGGTCTTAAGAAAGGGTTTGTTTGACAAAGGCCACAGTGAGATCAGTGTGAGCACCTGCAGTCTGCCTGTTTGGCTAGCCTGAGGAGGCCCCCAGGGTTAGTTAAGGAGAGGAGTAGAGCCAGCAGGAGGAAAAGTGACTGGAGTGCCAAGGCCTAAGCCAGTCAGAGAGGGAGGGAGGAAACAGGCCCTGAATCAGCTAAGCAAATGATCTTTATCTCCCTGTGAAAGAAGAAAAGAAGTAGAGCAGAAGAGTAGGACTGGAGCGCCACAAGGGGTTGTGATGACAATAATGGGAGGAAAAAGTTCCCTTCAGGATGTAACCCTTATGATGTTTAGCATAACAATGTCAGAACAAACAGGGTGAAAATCAGCTGGGGACTCAGGGCAATAGTAGGTTTTTTACCTAAGTGGAGACTAAAGAGGGATACCTCTGTATAGCCGTGAAACAGGCAATACCAGACCTGTTGGCAAAGTCGGCAAGGGGGCTCAAGGACCAGTAGACAGTCTAAGAAGTTGGGGGAAGCAGAGAGGAGAAGGCAGGGAAAATCCAGGGTGATGGATCTTGTGAATCCGAACTAGGTTATGAAATATGTCTGTGAACCTGAGAGGGAGGTGCCTGCCCTCAACCTCTGCTCAGGGGTGCAATGATGCTGTGAGCCCGAGGTGCACTTGGGGAGGGCCTGTGGATCCTCTCAGAAAGTGAGGGCAGCCCCAGGGCATGAGGCCATAGCTTTTTATAGGCTAAGTAATTTCATAGGCTAATGAGTAGGAGAAATATTCTTGCTATTTCAGGGTAGGGTGGGGATTTCCAAGGAATTGGGCCACTGCCTACTCTTTGGTCTTTTATGGCCCTCCTGGGAACTGTTATGGCATAAGGGGGAGTGTTTTTTAGCATTACAATGAAGGTGTAATGAGCTAAAAGTCTAAGACTGGACTGGACTATTCTCAAAGCCACCTTGGTTTCAGCTGGTTCCAGCCAGTCTTTCTTTATCACATTCCAACAGCTGAGCCCCTTCTTCATTATCTGGCCTTTGTGTCCTGCCCCTTTCCCTCCTGTCTCATTGGCACATCCTCAACTACTGGAAGTTGCTAGAACAAAGAGGGCAGATTGGAAAATTACAAAGGTTTGAGACACAACCAGGAGTTAATACATGATATCACAGAAGGTTATATTCATTTCCACGGGATAGAAATTGATAGTTTAAAGGTGAGGAAAACAACACTGGTCATGAAGGAAGAGATCCTCAAATTGGACTACATTAAAATCAATACATTCTAGTCAACAAAGGATGTCACAAAGAGATTCTGGCAACTCACAGAGTAAGAGAAAATATTTGAAACATTTGTTCATAAGATATTTTGACAATAGACTTGAATTGGCTTTAAACTGTATTGTATACCCAAATGACAAATACACATATAAACAGGTGCTCACCTTACTATCATGAGGGAAAGAAGATTGAAAGCACATTAGATACCATTACAGATCCACCAAAATAGCTGAAGTGAGCAAGACAAATGCCTGTGAAGATATGAAGCAACAGGAATGGAAACTATTATAAGTTTAGAAAACTATTTGACTTTCAATTTGAGCATATGTATTCCTTAAGATTTAGCAATTTCATTATTCATACTCCTGTTAAATATGTACCTAATGGAAATTTGTACAGAAGTGCAGGAAGAGACATACACAAAAATGTTCCTAGCAGCATTATCTCTAGTTGCCAGAAGCTGGAAACAACCCAAATATTCATCAACATTATAATCAATCAATAAATGTTAATTCAGCAGAATATGATAAAGCATTGAACCTGAATAAAGTACAGCTACACAACATGGATAGTCACAAAAAATACTGACTCTAGAACACAGATGGATAAGAACACATACTCTATTATTCCATTTACATGAAGTTCAAGCATAGGTAAAAATTAATTACACAGTGATTTTTTAAAGGCAAGCTAACTTTGGAGAAGACAGGTGTAGTGACTGGAAGAAGGGCATGAGAGGAGTTTCTGGAGTGCTGGTTATGTTCTATTTGAAGAGCAGAGTAGTGGTCATACACATGAGTTTGTGCTGTGCTCATTTATTGAATATATTTATGTTTTGTGCTTGATTGTATTACAGATCAATTGTGAACTGTATTGTAAATCAATTAAGATTTTTTTCTCACCTTTAATGTCTCATGTTAGCATGAGTGGGAGGGAGCTCCAACAACTTAAGAAGTCATAATCTTTCATAGATTGGGAGAGACAGGATGAGTGAAAACAATTATGTATTTTTCCTTATCCTTATTCACATGTAATTCTGCCAGAGGGTTCAAATTATGAAGAAAGGAAAAGAGAAGCAATCTCAGAGCTCATACGAGATAATATCCCAAGGTCAAACCTAGTCGGCCTTTTGGAGCAGACGTGACTTGTGGGCTGGAGGTACATCTAATAGGAACAGAAAGTTACGTGGAGAGGGGCTAATCTTAGCATCAAAAATCTCAATGCCAAGAGATGAATCAAAAAATATAAAGTCAGAAATAGAGAACTGATCAGGCAGATATACAAGTTCAGAGCAGAGATTACATACCACGTCTGATGATGATACTTTTATGAACAAAAGTCCTGAATATGAAAAATAAATTTATAAATTTTAATAAATTAGTTTTATTTAAATTAATTAATTTTAATAAATTAAAAAGCTGTCAGGAAATCAAATAACTTGACAGAAGGTTCAAGACAACAAAGTTCTGTGAAAGAGCAAGTTCATAAATATGGGCGAAGTATAGAATCAGGAGGTACTGGCTGTATATAAAACAGAAAACAAAGAAAAGCAAAAATAACCTTCAAATGAGTCAGGTTCAAACTAAAGCCAAATTCATTAAGAATCTTTCCAAATGATTAACTATAAATATCACTTTGTGGGTCTTGACTATAAGTATTTGGGAGTAATTTGCTGAGGAAAGGATGTGTGTGCTCAAGTGTGTGCATGTAAAAGAAATGGAAAAAAAAGTAATTTCTGGCCCATTAACCCCCAAACAAACAATCTTGACTCATGTCTCATGCATGATAGTGCATAATTTTGAAGTTGGCTAAATAGGTAAAAAGTTTCTACTTCCATTCCCTCCTCATTACTAGCGCTTTAGAATATATTTGCCCTAAACATAAGTCTCTGAATAATTCTTTTCTAATATGAAGACATTGTACAAGAATTTTTGAGGGTACCTGAGAATTAACATTATCTAATCTGGAAAACTAAATTGGAATGTGACCTCTTTCATTAGCAGGGAAGAAAGAAAAAAAAAAATAGACAAAAACTCAAAGCACAAAACTAATTTTCCATGGGATGTTTGAGAGGAAAAAAAAAAAAGAATCCTGTGTTTCTTTGAAGGTTTAATACAGCATGTAATCAGAAATAAATAAAAGTATACAAAATAAAGGGTTTTTTTGAAATGAAAAATTCATTTAAATGAAATTTATTAAACAGCAAGGTACAGCAGAAAGCACCTTGAAAAGCTTTGCATTAACTAGAGCTAAATAGCAACAAAAGTGTGGTGTAGAGAACAATGACTCTGTCTTGAGCCCAAACTCTGGGGTACATGACTGTCCTAAGCCTAAGAGCTTTTCTCACAGAGCGTCTGAAATATTCATAGGTCCCACACTAGAATAAATTTATTGCTGCTATAAGATATATAAAAGGTTGATAAACTGCTTTCCTGACCTTGGAGATCTTTGTTGGCATATTAAGAGACTTTGATACACAGCAGAATGCAGGCATGCTTTGTGATTTGTTGGCTGTACAGCACTGGGCCTGCACTCCTGGGTGCTTGGGAAACAAGTGGACCATGTAGAGAAGGCAGTCTGTGTGAAGGAGCCACACTCTCGCTGGCAAATACAGCAAGTGAAAACTTGGGGGATTTGAATGTTAACTCCATATAAGCCCCGTGAAAACCAAAACTTTACGACATATATGTTGTTCCCCGTACTGTCTCTTTGGTTTTCTGCTGTTTCTCTGCTTTCCTTGCTGGTAGCGTAGTATTTGACCCTCCATACCTTGTTTACAGAGTGTCGCCCTCCTGCAGCACATTGTGGCTCTAATAAGTGACAGCAACCGCTAGGGGAGCCTGCACTGTGAAAAGTAAAACCAAGCAGAGTTTTAATAACATGAGTGCTGAGCCCCATTAGTTCTACAAAAATGCCCTTGAAATATAGACTTGAATGACAAACAGGGGGATGGAAAGTGGGAAACACTGAAATGAAGGAAGCATTGGGAACATAAACCGTTAAAATTCATTTTTAGTTTATATGCCCAGAAGGCTCCTTTTAAAACCCGAAGCATTACAACAAAATTTATGGGAGACAGTTTTAAGTTGTATTGTTTTTCCTATAATGTTTACCATAACTTCCATCTGTTTTATTCAAGGAATGAGTTCAAGGTTAAAAAGTGTACTGGCAACAAAGATATAATTAGATTCACAAAAGTGACAAGCCACTATTTTAATTTTTCTAATCCAGTCCAATGTATCCTTTATCATATATTGATTAGATAAGATTTTCCAGTGCTTTCCCACATTCAAAAATACATGTACTGAAGGAAAGGAGCATCTCTCCAGATGGGCTCAGTGGAATCAGACCACACTTAAACATTTCTTAGCCCACAAGTAGTAGAGTAACAATGGATAAAATCCCCTTTCATATTCTTTGCTTTCAATTTAACAAGGATTACCCTTCAGCTGTGTAAGCTCTGCTAACAAATGTGTTGTATATTCTCACCATTTACCAAATAGCTAGGACAGCAGATGCCTTGCTTACCTGCAGATGCCTGGGAAGATAACAGCAGTGCTAGGGTCTCTCTCCATGCTCATGCCATCAGCAGGTCGAGTCTTGGTGTATGACTAGAAGAACATCTGGGACTCCCCTTCCGGTGTCTACAGCAAGGGTTGGGCATTTAGGTCACTAGGGCCTGGCTTGCATAGTTAATTACTGACTTAAAAAATAAAGGTCATTTATAAACTTACTTAGACAAACTAGCCTGAAACATTTTCTGAAATTGTGGAAGTTGGTGAGTTTGGCTTTTGTTTACCAAGTTTAATCTTTTATGGATGTAATGCCTCTTACATTTTAAAGTTTAGAGAATTGGATGTGTAGGGAAGGAAAAATAATATGACCTCTGCTTTATTACCTCCTTTACTCACGGGCTTGGCTCTAAAAGTAATTAGATTTCTAGAAATCAGACTCCACATTTTTGTAATATGGAGATTTTTTCATTTGCCTCCAGATCTACCTTCCACTCTTCACCCTGCTCTGCATCCCAGGAAGCTGAAAGGGATGAACTGAATCAGCTGGCTCCTGTGCTCTCTGGCTTCAGTTACACTGTCTGATGAGAGGCACCAGTCAGCGATTGGATGGTGAAAGAAAAAAAAAAACAACATCTCTCCCTTAGCCCTCTCCAGGTAACTACACTTTCATTAACTAAGACCTCTCTGCCTTAGCCTTAGGGTTGCTGATTTCTCACTGCCATAGCTACCAGATGAGGGACAGCATTCTGTACTATCCCTTATCAGTTTTCCTGAAGCCCTTTTCAAAACATTGAAAGTAGTCTCTTAATTGCACTCTTTAATCACCCACTTTGAGTTTACTATTGGTTTCCTACTGGGTCCCTGACTGATAGGTATAATAATTTTTAGAGTTAACCTTAAAACACAGTTTTCTTTTTGTTCGTTTGCTTGCTTGGTTTTGACGGTAAACTTTAATTTTTTTAGAGCAATTTGAAAGGAGTGGTTAAAAAATAAAAGATCTGACTGCAGAGGTGTCTTTAGAGTCAATATTTGCAAGCCTAAAGTGACTATACTGAGTAGAATGTACTCAAGATCTGGCGTTTTTTCTGATCAGCCACAATACTTAATGGTCAAATCTTATATTGGCCTCAGAGTCTATCTGGTATTGTTTATGCTAAGGTCACCTCTTAACTATCCAAAGCATTATATATTTTTCAGTATTCTTTATAACCTAAGTGTAACATGTGATTTTGACTATTTTTTTTCTTCTGAAAACACTCTCCTCCCTTGTTTTATATAACTAAAACTCTGCTCTCAACACATTTACAATTTTATTCAGTAAATTGTATACTCATGGAAAATTTCATATACTAAGTAAAGCAGTGCACATATATTGTATTAAATGGTTATTGTAGGTACTGAATGACATGAAGTGTTCATAGGAGGAAGACAGATATATATATATATATATACACACACACATATGTAGGTAGATTAAAACAGGGAAGAAAGTTTATTTCAAAGGTGGATATTAATCAGTTTATGAATTTATTTATGAATCAGCACGATCTGCATAGTTAAATAGAAAGTGGAATACATACTCAGAGATGAGCTCAGAGGTACTAGGTACTCTCAAGGTCAAGTTACACAGTATAGAAACAAGAACGCATGGATATTTGGTATATTTGTGAGCAATAAGAGAGAAGTCTACAAAGGTAACAGAAACTGCTGAAATATTTTTAGGATGGGAGTTATTTTTTGAAAGCTATAATTTAGAAAGATTAATCCAGGGGATTGAACAGTTGTACTTAGGAAGCAACTGGAATCATGACTGACCCAAAGCTTCTTTACACATAAAATGAATTCTTTCATCTATTGAAAGCTTTATACTTTAAGCAGTATGCCCTTTATTTAATTAATTAGTTCATATTCACTGTAGAAAACTTTTAAAACTTGCGCACACACATAAAAAGCTAAGAAAACATAAATTATCCTGTAGTTCTACCACCCATTTTGATATGTACATCTTTCTGTTTTTCTGTTAATACTTATATAGAGAGAAATCTCAAACGAAATGCCTAAAATTTCCAGGCATAGAACCTTAAAGAAAGAGTATCTAAGACTAATTATGGTAAATTGTGGGGTGAAAGCACCATTTAAAAGGAAAAAAAAAACCTGCTACTAATACCTATGGCAGAGTGGCCACATTGAAGGTCAAGTGTTCATAGATCTTCCCATTTTTGAGAGGAACAGAGAATTGGACTTTCATGTCTTTAATTCCATTTTAAAAAATATGTGGACAAACCAAACCCAAATCAACCATTATACAAAAATTAGGGTATTACCAATAAAGCTTAGTTTAAGACCTCAGGATCTGGAGTCAGATTCATCAAGTATAAGTCCCGGCTCTGTTATTTATTATGTGAATTTGAACATGTTCTATCATCTGTGTAAGCCTTAGTTCCCTCATCTGTAGTTCAGGGATAAAATCTTTGCCTCACAGAGTCATAAAGGTTAAATGTGACCATAAATGTGGAGTTAACACACCACTAGGGATGTACTAAGAGGTCAGTAATGTTAGCAACATTTTATATGAGTGGTACCATAAATGCTTGATATTTTCTATTCTATTTTTTTGTTTTGTAGAATGTTTTCTGAGCACCTATTTGCTGGCATTTCATCAATATATGTAGGCAAATATTTATATTTAGCCAATCCCTTATTTTTAGACTTTTAGAAATGCTTCTAATACTTATATTATTAGTTATATATATGTCTTAGCTTCTTTCAAAGAGTAAATTCCTAGAAGTGAAATTTGCAGAATAATATAGTTTTAAGGTTGTTGTGTTGCTAATTTATCCTCTCCACAAATTATTGTATATTCCCATCAACTGTATGTGAGTGCTATTTCTGTACTTACACTGGGTGCTTCTTAATGCATTTTAAAGTGTTTTCTTATATGTTCCTTGACCCTGTGAATACTAGAGAACAAATAATAGTTTCTTCATTTGACTGATATGGAATTTGGGTCACAGATTACTTTTCTCAAGTTCACAAAATTAATGAGAGATGTAGGACAAGAACATAGGTCTCAAAAAGTCTTTTTTTGGGGGCAATACTTTATAAGAATTCTCTCTCAAATATTGGGTCATAAGTAGTTATTTAATATCTCAAGTAAATTACATACTAATGCCTTTTCTATTTGCTAACACCACCAGCATTTTGACATGTGACCAAAATTTGAAAAAAAAAAAAGTTTCAGTTTGAGGAAATTGACAGTAACCAGGATTAAGGAGACTGTTCCAAATTCTTTGTATTACGCTTAGTTTCAAGGATAAATGTGATGTCAGTTTTTAAATTTAGTTGTTAGTTAACTATTGTTAAGTATCAATAGCATTTATATATTTAACAAATGTTTACTGAGATCTAACCAGGAACAAGTTACCAAGGAAAGACACAGAGAAGGAGTTATACACATAGAGAAGGAGTTATGTTATAATATTTGGTATTTCTCTATTACTCATATAAGTCAATACAGAGAGAAATAAATACTATATTTTCTAGTAAATATGCTTTTTGATTAAAAATAATAGCTCTAATATCAATATATAGTGCATTTAAAAAATTATTCATGCAAGTGGGAACAATATTAAAATAAATAGGACTTTCCTGAGGAGAGGCCAGAAACTGCAGAAACAAAAGGAGAATCATAGACAGTGCAAAACTTTATAAAGTAGTCATCATACCATTTACAAAATAAGACCAGTGCCTGGGAACTCTGGCTGCTGGATCCTAGACAACTTAGGTAGATTGGTTGTGTTAACACATTAAAGTACTGAGGTGACTTTTCACAATTTCAGATTGTCATTCTCTCTAGGTGTTCAGATCCATCACTCACCTAACAATGACCACACTAATTCATACTTTTAGTATTAGAATGTCTGAGCCAAGTGCTCTGGCCTCCTACTCACTAGAGTCTTTTTGTTCATTTATTTGTGTGGTTTAGTTTTACCTCTCCACTCTGTATTGAAAGCAGGCAAGTCATGTCATCCCAGTTAGAGAAGCATATGCAAAATATTTGCCTGCAGTTTTTGAAGCAATTACTACTTAATAAATATGGAAACTGTTGTATGAAATGCAATAGAATTAATTTAAATCACTCCTTTATATCACTACTATCATTATTAAGAGAAGTAAGTTAACATGAGTAGATGAACTACTATTCCTAAAGTCTTGGGAAAACTTCCATGGGGATACTAACAAGCTACTCCTTTAACAGTATTAGGCTTTCTTACTCCATATTCACAGTAACATACATTTAAGTGTCTTTGTTTCCTGTCCTATCTTGAATTCTATTTAAACACAGGAGTTCCTTTTGTAATAAGACCACTCTATGTGGATTTAAGTTTGAAGCCAGCTAACTTGAAGCTCAGCTACACATTAAGTTTGTCTCAAGTCTTTTATTTTTGCTTGCACCCTAAAGACTGATTCCATGGCCAGACGTTTGAGATTGTTTGCGGTTAAGGACAGCATCTGTCTTATATGTCATCAGGACAGGCAGCCAGTGTTGGAGGCACAGAAACACTTTGGCCCTGCTGCAGGGTTACTGTTCATAGACTGGGTCTCTGTGGAAGATATACGAGTGCTTCCACCATTGTTCAGTGCTCAGTCCATGAGTTTAAAAGAAGAAATCAATGAGGCTGAACTGTGTAAAATAGGGGTCAAATATGTATAGCTGTGGCTCTCCATGTATCAGAAAGAGCTGTTTGATTTTCCTCTAGATGGCATTCATTATCAAAATGGGCTTCAAAAGCTTTTTATTAAAAACAAATTGATGTTAATTAATTCAGATTGCTGTGGCCATTAGTCAGCTATCTCACTGCAGAAAATTGGATCAAATCAAGACTGTCCCCTGCAATCTCTGATGGTTTGCTATCTCTAAATCTAATTTTAAATTGGGATTCTGCTATTTTAAGTTAAAGTGAGTTTTCCTACTCTGGCCTGCTCTTGATTATTAGCTGTCTTGTTCTTTTATTGCTTAACCTTCTTCAGAGGACCTGTATTATCCTATTCCCCTACATATATACCTATAATATTGTATGATTTATATTTTCCTATCACATATTTTTGTATTCAAGGAAATCATATTTATTTTCACTTAAATACTTGGGATTTTTGAAATCCAAATACATTTTTACAAAGGAATAGGCCCTGAACCAAGATGGCGGAGTAGAAGGACATGCTCTCACTCCCTCTTGCGAGAACACCAGAATCACAACTAGCTGCTGGACAATCATCGAAAGGAAGACACTGGAACTCACCAAAAAAGACACCCCACATCCAAAGACAAAAGAGAAGCCACAATGAGATGGTAGGAGGGACACAATCACAGTAAAATCAAATCCCATAACTGCTGGGTGGGTGACTCACAGACTGGAGAACACTTATACCACAGAAGTCCACCCACTGGAGTGAAGGTTCTGAGCCCCACGTCAGGCTTCCCAACTTGGGGGTCCGGCAACGGGAGGAGGAATTCCTAGAGAATCAGACTTTGAAGGCTAGTGGGATTTGATTGCAGGACTTCAACAGGACTGGGGGAAACAGAGACTCCACTCTTGGAGGCCACACACAAAGTAGTGTGCACATCAGGACACAGGGGAAGGCGCTGTGACCCCATAGGAGACTGCATCAGACCTACCTGCTAGTGTTGGAGGGTCTCCTGCAGAGGTGGGGGGTGGCTGTGTGTCACCGTGAGAACAAGGACACTGGCAGCAGGAGTTCTGGGAAGTACTCCTTGGTGTGAGCCCTCCCAGAGTCTGCCACTAGCCCCACCAAAGAGCCCGGGGAGGCTCAGTGTTGGGTCGCCTCAGGCCAGACAACCAACAGGGAGGGAACCCAGCCCCACCCATCAGCAGGCAAGTGGATTACAGTTTTACTGAGCTCTGCCCACCAGAGCAACAGTCAGCTCTACCCACCACCAGTCCCTCCCATCAGGAAACTTGCAGAAGCCTCTGAGATAGCCTCATCCACCAGAGGGCAGACAGCAGAAGCAACAGGAACTACAGTCCTGCAGCCTGTGGAACAAAACCCACATTCACAGAAAGACAAGATGCAAAGGCAGAAGGCTATATACCAGATGAAGGAACAAGATAAAACCCCAGGAAAACAACTAAGTGAAGTGAAGATAGGCAACCTTCCAGAAAGAGGATTCAGAATAATGATAGTGAAAATGATCGAGGACCTCAGAAAAAGAATGGAGGCAAAGATCGAGAAGATGCAAGAAATGTTTAACAAAGACCTAGAAGAATTAAAGAACAAACAGAGATGAATACAATAACTGAAATGAAAACTACACTAGAAGGAATCAATAGCAAAATAACTGAGGCAGAAGAACGGATAAGTGACCTGGAAAACAGAATGGTGGAATTCACTGCTGTGGAAGAGAATAAAGAAAAAGGAATGCAAAGAAATGAAGACAGCCTAAGAGACCTCTGGGACAACATTAAATGCAACAACATTGGCATTACAGGGGTACCAGAAGGAAAAGAGAGAGAGAGAAAGGACCAGAGAAAATATTTGAAGAGATTATAGTCGAAAACTTCCCTAACATGGGAAAGGAAATAGCCACCCAAGTCCAGGAAGTGCAGAGAGTCCCTTGCAGGATAAACCCAAGGAGAAACACGCCAAGACACATAGTAAAGTAATCAAATTGGCAAAAATTAAAGACAAAAATTATTGAAAGCAGCAAGGGAAAAATGACAAGTACCATACAAGGGAACTCCCAAAAGGTTAAGAGCTGATTTCTCAGCAGAAACGCTACAAGCCAGAAGTGAGTGGCATGATATACTTAAAGTGATGAAAGGGAAGAATCTACAACCAAGATTACTCTACCCAGCAAGGATCTCATTCAGATTAGACAGAGAATTCAAAAGCTTTACAGAGAAGCAAAAGCTAAAAGAATTCAGCACCACCAAACCAGCTCTACAACAAACGCTAAAGGAACTCCTCTAAGTGGGAAACACAAGAGAAGAAAAGGACCTACAAAAACAAACCCAAAACAAGTAAGAAAATGGTCATAGGAACATACACATTGATAATTACCTTAAAGGTGAATGGATTAAATGTTCCAACAAACAGACACAGGCTTGCTGAGTGGATACAAAAACAAGACCCATATATATGCTGTCTACAAGAGACCCACTTGAGACCTAGGGACACATACAGACCAAAAGTGAGGGGATGGAAAAAGATATTCCATGCAAATGGAAATCAAGAGAAGGCTGGAGTAGCAATACTCATATCAGATAAAATAGACGTTAAAATAAAGAATTATACAAGAGTCAAGGAAGGACACTACAAAATGATCAAGGGATCAATCCAAGAAGAAGATATAACAATTATAAATATATATGCACCCAAAATAGGAGCACCTCAATACATAAGACAACTGCTAACAGCTATAAAAGAGGAAATCGACAGTAACACAATAATAGTGGGGGACCTTAACACCTCACTTACACCAATGGACAGATCACCCAAAATGAAAATAAAAAAAAAAGCAGAAGCTTTAAATGACAGAATAGACCAGAAAGATTTAGTTGATATTTATAGGACATTCCATCCAAAAACAGCAGATTACACTTTCTTCTCAAGTATGCACAGAACATTCTCCAGGATAGATCACATCTTGGGTCACAAATCAAGCCTCAGTAAATTTAAGAACATTGAAATCATATCAAGCATCTTTTCTGACCACAACACTATGAGATTAGAAATCAATTACAGGGAAAAAAACGTAAAAAACACAAACACATGGAGGCTAAACAATACGTTACTAAATAACCAAAAGATCACTGAAGAAATCAAAGAGGAAATCAAAAAATACCTAGACACAAATGACAACGAAAACACAATGATCCAAAATCTATGGGATGCAGCAACAGTAGTTCTAAGAGGGAAGTTTACAGCAATACAATCCTACCTCAAGAAACAAGAAAAATCTCAAACAATCTAACCTTACACCTAAAGGAACCAGAGAAAGAAGAACAAACAAAACCCAAAGATAGCAGAAGGAAAGAAGTCATAAAGATCAGATCAGAAATAAATGAAACAGAAACAAAAAAAACAATAGCAAAGATCAATAAAACTAAAAGCTGGTTCTTTAAGATAAACAAAATTGATAAACCATTAGCCAGACTCATCAAGAAAAAGAGGGAGAGGACTCAAATCAATAAAATTAGAAATGAAAAAGGAGAAGTTACAACAGACACCACAGAAATACAAAGCATCCTAAGAGACTACTACAAGCAACTCTATGCCAATAAAATGGACAACCTGGAAGAAATGGACAAATTCTTGAAAGGTATAACCTTTCAAGACTGAACCAGGAAGAAATAGAAAATATGAACAGACCAATCACAAGTAATGAAACTGAAACTCTGATTAAAAATCTTCCAACCAACAAAAGTCCAGGACCAGATGGCTTCACAGGTGAATTCTATGAAACATTTAGAGAAGAGCTAACACCCGTCCTTCTCAAACTCTTCCAAAAACTGCAGAGGAAGGAACATTCCCAAACTCATTCTATGAGGCCACCATCACCCTGATACCAAAACCAGACAAAGATACTACAAAAAAAGAAAATTACAGACCAATATCACTGATGAGTATAGATGCAAAAATACTCAACAAAATACTAGCAAACAGAATCCAACAGCACATTAAAAGGATCATACACCATGATCAAGTGGGGTTCATCCCAGGAATGTAAGGATTCTTCAATATATGCAAATCAATCAATGTGATTGGCCATATTAACAAACTGAAGGAGGCAAACCATATGATCATCTCAATAGATGCAGAAAAACCTTTCAACAAAATTCAACACCGATTTATGATAAAAACCCTCCGTGTAGGCATAGAGGGAACTTACCTTAACACAATAAAGGCCATATATGACAAACCCACAGACGACATCATTCTCAATTGTGAAAAACTGAAACCATTTCCACTAAGATCAGGAACAAGACAAGGTTGCCCACTCTCACCACTCTTATTCAACATAGTTTTGGAAGTCCTAGCCAAGGCAATCAGAGAAGAAAAAGAAACAAAAGGAATACAAATTGGAAAAGAAGAAGTGAAACTGTCACTGTCTGCAGATGACATGATACTATACGTAGAGAATCCTAAAGATGCCACCAGAAAACTACTAGAGCTCATCAATGAATTTGGTAAAGTTGCAGTATACAAAATTAATGCACAGAAATCTCTTGCATTCCTATACACTAATGATGAAAAATCTGAGAGCGAAATGAAGGAAACACTCCCATTTACCATTGCAACAAAAAGAATAAAATATCTAGGAATAAACCTACCTAGGGAGACAAAAGACCTGTATGCAGAAAACTATAAGACACTGATGAAAGAAATTAAAGATGATACCAGCAGATGGAGAGATATAACATGTTCTTGGATTGGAAGAATCAATATTGTGAAAATGACTATACTACCCAAATCAATCTACAGATTCAATGCAATCCCTATCAAAATTCCAATGGCATTTTTTACAGAACTGGAACAAAAAACCTTAAAATTTGTACGGAGACACAAAAGAATAGCCAAACAGTCTTGAGGGAAAAAAACGGAGTTGGAGGAATCAGACTCCCTGACGTCAGACTATACTATAAAGCTACAGTAATCAAGACAATATGGTACTGTCACAAAAACAGAAACATAGATCAACGGAACAAGATAGGAAGCCCAGCGAAAAACCCACGCACCTATGGTCAACTAATCTATGACAAAGGAGGCAAAGATATACAATGGAGAAAAGACAGTCTCTTCAATACAATGGAGAAAAGACAGTCTCTTCAATAAGTGGTGCTGGCAAAACTGGACAGCTCCATGTAAAAGAATGAAATTAGAACACTCCCTAACATCATACACAAAAATAAGCTCAAAATGGATTAGAGACCTAAATGTAAGACTGGACACTATAAAACTCTTAAAGGAAAACAGGCAGAACACTGTTTGACATAAATCACAGCAAGATCTTTTTTGATCCACCTCCTAGAGTAATGGAAATAAAATGGATGGGACCTAATGAAACTTAAAAGCTTTTGCACAGCCCAGGAAACCATAAACAAGATGAAAAGACAGCTCTCAGAATGGGAGAAAATATTTGCAGATGAATCAGTGGACAAAGGATTAATCTCCAAAATGTATAAACAGCTCATGCAGCTCAATATCAAAAAAACAAATGGGCAGAAGACCTAAACAGACATTTCTCCAAAGAAGACATACAGATGGCCAAGAAGCACATGAAAAGCTGCTCAACATCAGTAATTATTAGAGAATTGCAAATCAAAACTACAATGAGGTATCACCTCACACCAGTTAGAATGGGCATCATCAGAAAATCTACAAATAACAAATGCTGGAGAGGGTGTGGAGAAAAAGGAGCCCTCTTGCACTGTTGGTGGGAATGTAAACTGATACAGCCACTATGGAGAACAGTATGGAGGTTCCTTAAGAAATGAAAAATAGAATTACCATATGACCCAGCAATCCCACTACTGGGCATATACCCAGAGAAAACCATAGTTCAAAAAGACACATGCACCCCAATGTTCATTGCAGCACTATTTACAATAGCCAGGTCATGGAAGCAACCTAAATGTCCATCGACAGACGAATGGATAATGAAGATGTGGTACATACATACAATTGGATATTACTCAGCCATAAAAAGGAATGAAACTGGGTCATTTGTTGAGACATGGATGGATCTAGAGACTGTCATACAGAGTGAAGTAAGTCAGAAAGAGAAAAACAAATATCGTATATTAACGCATGTATGTGGAACCTAGAAAAATGGTACAGATGAACCGGTTTGCAGGACAGAAATTGAGACACAGATGAGAGAGCAAACATGGACACCAAGGGGGGAAAGCGGTGGGGCGTTGGGGTGGTGGTGTACTGAACCGGGTGATTGGGATTGACATGTATACACTGATGTGTACAAAACTGATGTCTAATAAGAACCTGCTGCATAAAAAAATAAGATTAAAAAATTTAAAAAAAAAAAGGAATAGTGAGGCAGCAGAGGGCCAAGATGGCGGAGGACTAGGACATGGAGCTCCCCTTCTCCCACTAAAAAATTAAAAATACATCTACAAGTCGAACGATTCACACAGAACATCTACTGAACACCGACAGGAGACCTCAGACGTCCGAAAGTTCAAGGAAACCTCCACGTAACCGGGTAGGATAAAAGGAAAATGAAAAAGAAGGAATCAGAATAGGGTCTGCATCCCGAGGAGCGAGCTGTGAAGGAGGAAAAGTTCCTGCATCCTGGAAGACTCCTCACTGGCGGGGAGATCAACCTGGATGGAGGGGGAGGTATGTAGCCTAGGAGAAGAGTGCAACAACCAGTTTGTGGAAGGAAAAATGGACAGTAACCTGCACAGAAGGTGGGCACCGCTGCCCTGCACTCCTCAACCTGAAACACTTATCTGTTGGTGTGGGTGGCGGCTGGTGCTGAAACTCAGACTTCAGAGGTCAGACCCAGGGAGAAGACTGGGGTTGGCTGCGCGGAAACAGCCTAAGGAGGCTGGGCTGTGGCAGCCGAGGGTGTGTTCGGCAGGAGCCTGGGCCTACCTGAGAGGCATGCACCATTATTGGGGGTGCACAAGTAGAGGGGCAGGACCACCATAAGAGCTTCTTTCCCTGTGAATGCTCCCAGGCAACAGGACACTGCTTGCATGAGCTCTGGAGGCATGCGCAAGTTGCTGCCCCCAATGGGGGCTTCAGAGTCAGGCACAGGCTGCCATTATGAGACCCGAGAGCAGGCGGCAGGCCCTGCCCCCACCATCCTGGGAGCGCACAAGGGCCACTGTACCTGCACACCTCATATCAAGGGGATAATAGACAGCACACACTGAGGAAAGAGAAAGCAAACATCCAAACTAAAAGCAACTCCTCAATTCTGGAAAAGACAGCAAAGTAGAAGGACTTGAGCTCACCTCCTCTCATGAAATGGAATACTACTCAGCCATAAAAAAGAACGAATGAAATAATGTCATTTGCAGCAACATGGATGCAACTAGAGATTATCATACTAAGTGAAGTAAGTCAGTAAGAACAAGACAAATACCATATGAAATCACTTATAAGTGGAACCTAAAATATGAGACAAATGAACCTATCTATGACACAGAAACACAATCAGTGACATAGAGAATAGACTTGTGGTTGCCAACGGGGAGGGGGGTGAGAGATGGGTGGATTGGGAGTTTGGGATTAGCAGATACAAATTGCTATACATAGAATGGATAAACAACAAGGTCCTACTGTATAGCACAGGGAACTATATTCAATATCCTATAATAAAACATAATGGAAAAGAATATGGAAAAGAATGTATGTATATGTATAACTGAGTAACTTTGCTGTACAGGAGTAATTAACACAACATTGTAATTCAACTATACTTCAATAAAAATAAATTAAAAAAATGAAAATTATATAATAAACCGAAAAGAAAATCTAATTAAATTAGCCAACATACAGATTACATTTGCTGATCATCATCTAGCACAAGTTGAAACAACATCAAAAACCATACCATAGATAACCAATAAGAACCTACTGCATAGCACAGGGAACTCTGCTCAATACTCTGTAATAACCTAAATGAGAAAATAATTTGAAAAAGAATAGATACCTGTATATGTATAACTCAATCACTTTGCTGTATACCTGAAACTACCATAACATTGTTAATCAACTATACTCCAATATAAAATGAAAATTTTAAAAAACCCAAACCAAACATTTATTAATTTATTGAAATGCCTTCCTGTATAACTATTGATCAAAGATAAAATTAAGCCTATAATTACAGGTAATTTAGAGAACTTTGATTTAATTAAATTTAGCAACCATTATTGATGAAAATCTAAGATGATTTGCAATAAAAGAATTTTTTCTTTTGCATAATAGAAAGAAGGCATCTCAATCCATAAGTGTGCATAATATTAAAATGTGAAACAACAGACAATGTGAGGTAGATAAATGCAATCTTCATTTTTATTTAACATTTCTGTTTTTCACACATACCAGTATCTATAACATAGGAAAGAGAAATAAGAAACAGTCTATTAGAAATAAAGAGAAAAAACTGATCATTATGTCCACTAATATGTTCACATGTCTAGATAACATTAGAGAACCTATGAAATATGCTTAAAATTAATGAGAGAAGGATAATGTTCCTAGAACAAATAAAGGAGCAAGAATAAATAGCTTTGCCATATACTTTCTGAAAGTCTTTAAGATTTATATTCACAGTAACAACAAAACAAATAAGCAATAAAAAGTAGGATTTACTCAAAAAAGACAAGGTTTACTGAAAATTCAAAAGAAGATTGTAATGAATTCATACTGATAACTTGTTCTGGATGAACAGATTAAATGTGCTTTTCCCCACTTTACATTTATTTTTAATTTTAGAGAAATTGCTATCAAATACATTTTGAGTATTTCAGGAGGGATGCCTTGGTCTTAATTAAAATAATTTTAAAATGAGGAAAGTAAAATGCTTTTTTGAGAAAGGAATAAAGAAGGATAAATTTCAGTAGTTCTTTAAAACCATATGAGCATGAAATAAGCTTCAACAAATAAACAGATATAAAATAAACTCTACTAGAAACAAAATATATATATTATAAAGGAATTTACAAAATATATATTATAAAGGAATTTACAAACAAATGCAACTGAGAAATTTGGTTATTAATAACAGTAATTCATTGATTTCAATATGATGAACAAGGCAAACAAAGGAAATGGAATAGAGCAGAAATAAAAGGAATCAATATACTACACTATATAATGCTTTTAAAGTATATAAAATAATAATTTAGGTAAACACATATAACAAAAAAGAAAATGTGTCATCTTATAAGTAAATAGAAAAAACACTTATATCATCATAAATGGGAAATTAATAAGATGATTTATCAAAGATGTAAAAGATAAGGAAAATGTACTGTTTTAGTTATGATAAAAAACTATGAATGAAAGTAACAAAGTTTCTTTTTCACTAGCAAGTTGGTGAAACTATTTAAAAAATGATAAAGAAATTATACTCCAATAAAGATGTAAAAATAAAAAAAAATAACAATAACCAATTTTTATGAATGTTTGGAGAACCAAAAATTGCATATACTTCTGTTGGGAGTATGATAATGACACAAAATTTCTGGATAGCAATCCAGGAATATCTGCCAGAAGCCTTACTTTCACCTGATAAGTCTATATCTATGAATCTTCAGAGTTTTGTTTGTTATAGTGAAAATATCAAAACAAAGTCAGGTCCAAAATGTCAAGGATAACTATGTCTTTATATGGGATTTTTACATTCTGCTTTTTAGCTTTCAAATTCTCTACAATGGGCATTGCTTTTTTTTTTAATTAGGGAAAAAAATCAATATAATTAAACGTCTTGCAAATCTTATTATGTGAAGCCACAGGATAGAGAAAATAGAGGTAATATATATTTTTGAGCACTTGCTAATAAAAGTAGTATGTTAATAACTTGTTCTTTGTGAACAATAACTTTGTGAAGGAAAAAAAAAAGATACAAAGGATAAAGCAAGCCAGTCTGGGGAAAATAATTTCAATGAATTAATTGACAAAGGGATCATATAGAGAATATTTAAATAACTTGTAAAAAGTAGTGTGAAAAATTTTTTAATAAAAATAGAGAAATAATATGTGCAATTCATCCAAGAGGAGAAAAAATTTTAAAGCCATTAAAATAATAAAAGGATGCTCAATTTTATAAACAATTATGGAAGTAAAAATTAACATGAGAAATCTATTTTATACTTATCAAATTGGCAAATATTGTAAAAAATCTGACAATATCAAGTATTAGAAAGTGTTTATGGCAGTGGGAACTCTCATAACCTGCCAGTCGCTAGTAAAATATTCAATATCAAAAGGTTACATTTTATAGAGTCTATGAATTCTATCCAAGAAAAATGCAGACCCTTATACATCTAGTCGAGTATGTCACTTATGATAATGGCTCCAAACTGGACACCACCCAATGTCTCTCAAGAATAGATGAATAAATTATGTTATAGTCTACAGTTGGACTCTATAGAAACGACTGAATGAAAATTGAGAACTAGAGAAGAATATATAAATTACCAAGGCTTGTAAGACATTTAAGAACATTGGAAGCATGGCTATCTACTTACAAATCTATCTATTCATCTATCATCTATCTATAAGGATTCATGAAGTGAAAGTAATAAACACTTGTAGGAATTATATAAACAATATACAAATGCCAAAAAAAAAAACGGTGACTACATTTGGCCAGGAACTATGGGACTAGAATAGGAATTTGAAATCACCAACTTTAATTGTAATGTGTTATTTCTTTAAAAAATGGTTCGAAGCAAATCCAGTAAAAAGCTGCAGGTTGACAAAGCTGGGTGTAGATTTGCAAGTGTTGATTTTTTTTCTATACATTTTCTATATTCCTATTTTTATGAATGAAAATAAAGGAAATATCCAGGTGAGCTAACTTGAGCAGAATAAGACAATACAATAACTAAACAGGTCACAGCATGGTTTCTGGAAACCAGCATGAAGTAAATCGCACAGTGCTCTATGGGATTACTGAAAATTTTTAACCTCATCTAATTTGACAATCTGGATTTTAATGATAGCTATTTATTAGGGAAACATATTTTGTGAGGAGTTTGGCTCTTAAGGAAAATTGTTTATGAGAAGATCTCTCAAGTTAGCCAAGCATTCATTCAACCAGCCAGCCTTTTGTTCATTTACTGAGGACTGACCATGTGCAGAAGGAACAGAAATAGGTTGGTTGAAAGGGATAATATGTTGACTCACTTTAGTTCAAATTCTCCTTTTATTATCTAAATAACAATTATGGTGTTACCTTTTATATTCAAGGTGCTGTAATAAGCAATGTGTATGCTTTATCTCTTGATATTCAAATCATTCTATGAAGGACACGTAGTGTTATCTTTATTTTATAATTGAGGAAACTTTCCTTTAGAGAAGTTAAAAGAGTATGTCTTAGGTTACACTGCTACTAAGTAGTCTAAATAATATTCAAAACCAGGAAGTCTGACTCTAAAGTCCATTGCTCCTAATAAACATAACATAGTGCCTCAGCCTGAAATATATTATACCTTATGAGGGCAATGAAATAGGTAAGAGACAAGAAGAAACTGTAGACTATTGCTGTTGTGTGTATAAGATGATGTATGGAAAAATTACAGGCATTATGATTAAACTCATACTGGCTCAGATGACTTAATCCTTATTTTTGCTACAATTTCATCAGATTTCAAATTCTAGGATCTTTCCTTTTTATTATTATCTGCTCAAATTATTACTATTGTTGACGGGAAGATAGAGAATGATGAAGCTCATCTTTGCTAATGCTATTACATAGTTGACATATGAAAACCACAAACAATTCACATCAGACCTGAGGGATATAGGGTATAATAGGGAATAGTCCAAGGTACAGCTGCAAAGTGAAGATAATTCAGTGCCAAAATCCCAGTAATGGGTCAACTAACCCATTAACAAAAGAGAATATTTGCCATTCTGATAGAACTGTGCATTGTCTCATGAAAACTAACATGGGAAATGCTTTCTAATAAAGACACAGAGACAAAATCCACATTCTATTACCAGAGATGTTTGTGGCAGCCTTGGACTTTATAGTTCCAATTTGCCCACTGACCTAACACCACGGAGCAAGACATTAACAAAGTAAGACATTAACAAAGTGAAATGGCTCATTAAGCACTCACATAGTCCCTAGGCAGTGTTAAAATCTTGCCACTTACCGTGTCAGTGCCAAGTGTTTCCCTTATTGGCAAGGAAGGCCATAGAGAATGGCCCAGTGGAAAGGAGTGTGTGGACAGCCCTGCACCATTAACTTCAGCTGGCTGAATCAGTCCATCATATAAATGTGGCCCTATCTAAACAGTAAAATTCATAACACGATATATTTCTTCTTTAAATAATGGCTTAAGGAGCAAATGCCATAATCCTTGGTACATTGATCTTCTTCTTTTTTTAAAAAAAAAATACAAATAAAGTAAAATAAATAAACAAATAACATGGGAAATACCAAAGAAGATTCAGTTAGGCCTTTGTAGACTAGCGCAGGAAGTAAAATTTTTCTAAGCACTTAATTTTACAAGAGGAAGAATCTCATTAGCTGAAAAGCATAAGAATGTATTTGTAAGAAAAGGATAAGATTAATAAAAATTGATCTAAGAAATATAACTTTCTGGAAAGTCTGATGTGCTGGATGCATAACTTAGAAGGTCTATAGTGAAATGGAGAACTGCTGTTGTCTGCAAAAACAGACATTTCCAGAAATTCTGTAAAAATAATGATTACTAATAAAATTGCATTAAAAATGACGCTTTGCATTTTGCATTCTTAAAATAATCTTGGCATTGATACATTTTTCAAGATATGTTACATTACCCAAATTTCAACAATCATAACAAGCTCAAAGACAGTTTACTATATACCAGGCACTACTCTATATACCTTAGAAATATTCAAGAAGAGGTAACTAAGACAGAGAGAAGCAACTTGTTCAAAGTTACCCAGTTATAGGCAATGCTGCCAGAATTCAAATCAAATCTTTACTCTCACCTACTAATTCAGAGGTCAGTGAAAGTTTCCATACAGTAACTATTTTAGGCTTGTAGATCTTAAAGTTCACTGTTGCAACTACTTAACTCTGCTGATCTTTGCAGCATGAAAGCCGGCACAGACATTACATAAACAAATGGTCATGGCTGCATACCAATAAAAATTTATTTACAAACACAGGGATAAGCCAGATGGACTGCTGTGTGAGGACCCCTGTCCTACTTAGTGATACTTCCTCAGACTGAGATTCAGACAACATCACTGTTACCATTCTCATCAGAAAGTATTTCTAAATTGTTTATTATTAGAAGCATATTCACCTCAGACTCCTTTTTTATTTCCATTACTGTTGAGAGGCTGTCTGTATGATTTTGCTAGGACACAGGCAGCTGCAAGCCCTTAAATGTAGAACAGAATTTTGGAATCTTAGAATCCTATCTTGTTTGATATCTAGCTCCAATTCTCATGCCCATACCAAGTCAGGCAATCAATTCAACCCTGGAGTGACAATCATAGCATTCAGCTCTCCTTCATAGCCTTGTTACTGTCTCTTTTCTCATTATTTTCCCATTAAAAAGCAGAACAGGACAAAGCAACACCAGCAAAACTGTCCCTGTGGTAATTATAATCTTTAAAATGCTTTACTTCAAATTGGAACATTATGGCAATTTAAATAAATAAGTGATAACATCTACTTTAGGATCAATTTAGTAGCCATCACTGTCAAAATAAGTATAGTCACTTCAATGCCGCTAGATTTATCTCAGTTACTTACAACATCTTGACATAATCAGCAAATCCTCAGAAATTTCCCTAATATATAACCTGCCATTTTGATAGTAAGTATTTTCTGTGAGGTATAAACAGGGATTTAGTATTCCCCTGAACATGACGGAAGAACATAAGATTTAGCTGCAAATTTTAAATGGGACTTTGCCAGGCAGTAGAGGAAGAGCCATGGAATCAGTGTTCCTTGTGTTTATATTGGTATCCTGAGGGTAGAAGAAAGAAGGAAGTGCCAATTCTTCCTTAGCAGGGTCTCCAGGAGCTCAAAGGATGAGCCTTTTGCCTGGCGTAATCAGAGCCACTCAGCAACAGCAGAATTTCTAAATTTCAGAAATGCTAAGTTTCTTTTCATTTATAGGAGACAGGAGATGGTGCTTATTGCATAAAGGAGATTTTTTTAAAGACCATGATATTCATTATGGGGATTTATTTATCTCTATTGAATAAATTATCTTCAAAAAAACTCATTTTGTGTTATACCAAGTAGTTTTTTCAGAACTCTGCTGTTTATATCCAGGGCATATACTGAGCTAGTGGCATCTAAGTGATTATCATATCAGTGATGGCTGAAACAACTGCTCTTAGATTATTGAAAATAAAAGGCACATTTGTATTTTTTGAATTTTATAAATTATTTTAAAATCAATGCCTAATTCAAAAAATAATGTATATGAAGCATGATCGTGACAATTCTAACAGTAAGATTAAAAAAGCCTCACACATCATTGCCCACTTTTGCAACAGACTATTGCTAAGGTAGTTAAAAGCCTTCTGACTGTCCCTTTCTGAATACATCTCCCTCTCCCGCTGCCAGAGCAACCACTAAATTGAATATTTTCTTTATTACTCTCTTGCTTTTCTTTGTAGTAGTGGTTCTCAATCTTGGCTGCACATTGAAATTACCTGGGGAGCTTTGAAAAATACTGATGGTTGGGATCCACCCTCAGAGCCTCTGATTTTCTTGGTCTAGAGTGCAGCCTTCATATTCTGTGGCTAACTAACAGGATAATGTTATTTTCCACATAAAGCCTTAGTTCATGAGAGCTTTATGTAAGGGACAGACGGCATTGTAAGATTCTCTCACTCAACTGTCCTCAGATTCCGTTATGAAAAAACGAATGCTGAAGACATGGTGCTACCGAAAGTGGGGAGCCGGCTGCTTGCCACTCTAAAGCCAATAAAGAGGCAAGGTTCGTGGAAAGGAAAGTTTGCTTTATTTAGGAGGCCGGCAACCTGAGGGGGAGGGCAGACTCCCGTCCAAAGGCCGACTCCTCACCAGCGACAATCAGTGGGCAAGAGCTTTTATAGGTGAAGGGAGGGGGCTACATGCAGAAACAACACAGTGAGCTCTGACAGTCCTCTTGAAATTAGTCATGCAGTGGTCTGATCGTGTCATCTTGACTGTTTTAAGTTAGTCCTTTTGACCTCCTGAGCATTGAGGTCAAAAATATGGTTTGAAGCAAAACAATAGCTTTCCATTAGAATTCTTTAAATTTCTTACCCAGTTGAGCGGTATGATCTGAAAGTTATCAAAAGTTTTCCATATAATTTAGCATATCAAATAATCCTAGTTTCTTTAATATTTCTTCTGAGGTACCTAGGGGCCCTTTGGAATATGCAAATTTAGCTAGAGAAAGAAACTTACAATATGTTATCAAAAGCAGCTCAATATTCCAGGAGAATTTTGTTCTTTTAACAGGGAGAAAGAAAACCAAATTCCAGTCCTGTATCAGCTTGCTATTACAGTAAGTCTCCTACATACGAACGAGTTCTGTTCCAAGAATGCATTTGTAAGTCCAATTTGTTCGTAAGACCAACAAAGTTAGCCTTGGTACCCAATTAACACAATCGGCTATATAGTACTGTACTGAAATAGGTTTATAATACTTTTCACACAAATAATATATAAAAAACAATAAAGAAAACATTTTTAATCTTACAGCACAGTACCTTGAAGATACAGTAGTACAGTACAACAGCTAGCACATAAGGGCTGGCATCGAGTGAACAGGCAAGAAGAGTTACTGACTGGAGGAGGGAGGGGGGTGGGAGATGGTAGAGCTGAAGGATCATCAGCAATAGGAGATGGAGGGCAAGCTGCAATTTCACTCACGCCTGTGATGGCACAGGTTCTGGTTCCTTGCTGGATTCAATTCTATCTGCCCTCTTGAAAAAATGATCTGGATTGCATTCTGAAAGGCTGCTGAAACCTTTGTGTACCGTTCTACATTCAGGTCCTATGTCTCAAAAGCTAACAGTGTATCCTCAAATAAAGAAAATCCCCTTGCCATTTCCTGTGTCGTGAATCTCTTCAGTTTTTCAGTTACTTCTTCCTCTTGTCTTTCTTCATCCTTTATCTGGGCCTCCAATTCCTTCAGGTCTTCATTAGTAAGCTCCTCATGTTGCACAGCAAGTTCAGTGAAGTCATACTCTTGCAAATCTAGCTCCAGCTTCTTGCTGAGGCTCACTAAATTGGTGAAGACCTCTTTGGACTCCTCATCCACCTTCTCAAATCCACGAAAATCGTGAACAAACTGCGGGAAAAGGTTCTTCCAAACCCCATTCATGGCGAGAGCAGTAACCTCACGGCAAGTAAAGTCAATGTTTTTTATGGCCTTGTAGATGTTACAGTCCTTCCAAAATTGTTGCAAGGTTGTTCCTGATTTGTCACGTGCCTTTACTGCCCGACAAAAAGTGTGACTTAAATAATATTGCTTGAAACTTGCTATAACTCCCTGGTCTGTAGGTTGGATGAGTGACGTAGTATTCAGTGGTAAATGCACTACTTTGACGTTCAGATGAAAGTTGTCCATGAATGGGGGGAGGGGGGTTGGCCTGGAGCATTGTCAAGCAGCCAAAGAATGTTGAATGGGACATCCTTCTGTAAGCAATATTTATCTCTGGGATAAAGTGGTGGAAAAACCAGTCCTGGAAAATGGCCTGCGTAACGCAGGCTTTGGGGTTACTCTTCCACACAACAGGAAGAGAGCCCTTGGCTATGTTTTTAAGGGCTCCTGGGTTCTCTAAATGATAAACTAAGAGAGGCTTTAGCTTCATATAGCCGGAAGCATTGCCACCAAACAGCAGAGTTAGCCTATCCTTTGCTGCTTTATAGACTGGCATCAACTTTTCCTCCTTGCTGATATAACTTTGGTCTGGCATCCTCTTCCAGTAGTCCTGTCTCATCCACATTAAAGCCCTGCTTGGGTAAATACATCATCAATAATTTCTCAAAGCATTTCAGGAAATTCCCGGGCAGCTACCGTATCTGCACTCACTGCCTCGCCACTCACTTTTACGTTGTGAAGATTGGCTCTAGCCCTGAACCGATGAAACCAGCCATGGCTGGCATTAAAGGATACGCCCTCTGATTCTTCGCCGTGTTTCTTCTTCAAGTCTTCATAAAGGCTCTTAGCTTTCTCTTGAATCAGCATTAAGCTGAGCAGGACTCAACACTGATGCTGATCCTGCATCCACACACTGAGAAGTTTCTCCATCTCCTCCATCACTTTTCCATGCTTCTTCAATATTATTGTCGACATCATCAGCACAGCAGACTTCACATGTTCCATGATCTTGTCTTTGTTCTTTAGAATCGTGCTGATGGTTGAACAATTCATGTCATAAGAACGAGTGATGCCTACCATCTGTTTGCCTCACTCCACTCTCTCAATTATTTTCACTTTTGTTTCCGTCATTTTTTGCTTGGCGCTTTTTAGCAGTACCAGCTACATCTCCACTGCTTTTCTGCTTGCTTCCAGACATCCTGGCCTTGAAATAAAGATACTGTACTACTGTATTCTGTATAGTACTGTACAGTACACAAAAGCACCACCACTTGTAGAGGATGCACACACATGACAACGTATGCCAGACATGTGAACTAACTTACATGACTGGACATGCAAATGCATGTTCACATCCTTGAAAGTTTGCATCTTGAAGGTTCATATGTAAGGAACTTACTGTAATTACAATACAGAAAGTTCATTTACCTAATTAAATCCAATCTAAGGTTAATCACTCCTGACAACATAGAAAATTCTTTACTCCAAGTTCCCTTTTTTCACAAACCTTTGATCACTTTTTGTATCCATATGATTTGTCCCTTACTTTTCCCCAATCCAGAAAATAACCAGCTCTAGAAAAAAATTATCATTTTTCCTCAACAAAAATATCTCCTTTATACCTTCTCTCACCAACAACATATATCCTACTTGCTTTACACACTGAAATGCTTCCCTTATCATTTTTAGTAGCTTTAATTACAGATTACAATTTTTAACCCTTAAGAGGCCATAACAAAACCAAGAAACAAGTGGGGGGTCTGGATGCTCACTACTCTAAAGCCAATAAAGAGGCAAGGTTAGCAGAAAGGAAAGTTTGCTTTATTTAGGAGGCCGACAATCTGGTGGGGACAGCAGACTCCTGTCCAAAGGCTAACTCTCCTCCCCACCCCAACCCTGACAACCAGTGGGCAAGAGCTTTTATAGGTGAAGGGAGGGGGCTACATGCAAAAACAGTGCAGTCAGCTCTGACAGTCGTCTTGAAATTGGGCATTCGGTGGGTGGTCTGATCAGCATCACCTTGATTGTGTAATCTTCAGTTCCAGGGTCAGTTTGTTCCCTTGTGCCTAAGAATTGTGGCAGCTTGTGTCATGGCTACAGTCTGATCATCATGTAGTTAACTTCCTCCACCTGATGGAGGTTTTAGTATCTTTAAGACAGCTCAAGGGATATGGCTCAGAATATTATGTATAGCCCTAGAGGAGGAGCTAAAGGTCCTTGACTTTGCTTACTAAGCTATTATTATTTAGTCTTGTTGGACCGTTTTCCTTTGTTTTTGCATTTTACCACTTCTCTGATTAAACTTATTCTTTGGCTGAAGTTTTTCTACAGACAAAAGGCAGGCTGACGATGGGGGGCGGGGTGTGGGGGGAAGGACCATGGGGTCCTGCTCCATTTCAATGATGCAGTCAATCCCAATCTCCTCCTCTTTCAAACAAGACTACATGGCAAATCTGGATTCTTATTTTTCCTCTTTACCTCCCATTTCTCTTCCAAAGTTCTCATTGCTTCTCATTACTTAGTTGTTATCAATATTGAGCATGGAGCATTTAGAGAATGGGAAAGTTGATTGGTTGGCAAGCAGTAAGAGACTAATTTATGCAGGATCTTCAAGCCATGCTCAAAGGACTAGATAGACTCAGGAAGAAGACAATCACAAAAGGAGTGTCAATGTCCACCAGGAGTACACCTGTATTTCACAAGCTACGTTTATTGTTGCAACAGGGGGTGGAGGAACACTTACCATGGGGAAGCATGGTCATTTCAGTAAGATGTGTTAGGAAAAGCCTGTAATAGGGTTGGGATTTGGTTAGGCAATTTTGGGGATTTGTGGAAGTAGAAGTTCACTCTAGATTGGGTGCTGTCAGAAAGAGGAGGCAGTTCTATGATTCGGTATCTCAATAAACCTTGTGATAAGGAAGGCAGAGTAGAGCAAGGACATTGTCACTGGTAAAGAAGCAACAGTCACTTCGCTTGGACGAAAGAGAGAAAAAGCAGAGAGACCAAGCAAGAAATGATGTTAACAGGGATTAAAATCTCTTTGAGAGCTGGAGCTATAGAGCTGTTTAACATTACAAAGACTGATTTCAGGGTTTGCGTGAGAGACAATTGATGTTTTAATGTGATGTAGTAACAAGATCATTCATTAATTTATTCACAGTAGTCAATAAAGTTTTCATTAAATACTGGCAATGTCAAGAATTTATGGGTTCTGAGGAATTAAAATAGAAAGCTGACCTTTTGAAATTGGGTTATTAAATATTTCTCATTTAACCATGTTTCACACTCCAGCTAAGTGTCCTAAATAAAACATGGTTTATGTGTATATTTATCTGTAGTATGGTAAGTGAAATATTCACTTAATGCACCAGCAATTCAGTAGCATGGGGATACTTTTAGAAGTTCATTGTAAGGACCTAAGACATTTAAAAATAGGGAAAAGGCCATTCAGTTTAATAGAGCTGCTTTTCATCACAGATATTAAATGTATTTTTCACATCGCAAATTAAATGGACTGTTATACTGGGCCATTTTGATACTATCTCACTGTTGTAAAATAAAAAAGCCTAAATGTATTGCCTAAGTTAAAATAGTCAAACTTTACATTTTATGCTTAACAGAATTTGGAAACTTGATTGCCACAGTTCATTTACTGCAGAAGATTTTAAGAGAAAAGCATCAACTCCCCCACTCAATATTTTTATGTCATTGAACCATTTAAATAAGTCACATTCTATGCACTGGATAAAACATTAACTTTAATATATACAGAAAAATTCTCTAAGTGTGGGAGTATAAGGGTGAGTAAAGATCAGTGAAGCCTGAGTGCCCCTATTGAGAAGCCCCTAAAACTCCACATATAAGCTGTAAACAGCATTTTTAGTTTTACAAAGCAATTGGGAAACAGCTAGACATCAAACTAAGGATCTGTTCTTTTTTCCTTTCCATTCCAAATTTCTGGCAATATGTTAATGTAAACTATTTAATGTAGTATTTCTCCCTTTTTAATACTCACCTTGGTCAGGAATTATAAAGTCTAGATCTTTGTACAATCTATCAAATAAAGATCTGTGATGTTAAGATAGCTTCTAAAAATAGAAAATTCATCTGGGACCTGTAGAAGCAACTGCTGTGGTTTTTTATAATATTTTTGCCAAATTAACTAGTCTAAGTAGTCAAGTATTCAGTTGTTAAAATAAAAAGCAAATGGAGACCAGCCTTGAACATTCCCTGAGCAGAAAAAACCAGTTGAGTCATACAAACAAAATTAAATTTTATTTTGTAAGGCTAACTTGACCTCAGTCATTTCTTGTTTATGCCTCTGGAAATCTTAAGAAAAACTTCAACTGTTTCCCAAAGTTGATATGAGGTCACCACTAACCAATTCCCTATCATTTAAGAAAATCCTAATACCATAACCAGTCACTAGGAAGAATAAACAGTCACTGCCTTCTCACTATGTAAAACTGCTTTGTAACAATATACCCTTGAACCTCATTCCATATTTTGGTTTGCGTGCTATTTGAGAACATCATTTTTGTGTGCGCACAATAAACTTTTATGAACTTTTACTACTTTGGTGATTCACTGGTTTTACTTTGCTGACTTTTGAACTTCTGACACACTAAATTTGATTTAACACAAAGTAAAGATAACAATAATATATTTCTTCCATATGCTTTTTATTTCCCTCTGATCTGTTCTCTCTCTCAATCACTTTCTCTTTCTGCTTCTTTCTTTGTTTTTCTCATTTTTTCTGTTATTTTATCTTTTAGTCTCTTGTTCTCTTTCAAATTTTCTATCTTTATTTGTTCCTAATTTATGTCTCTCTCTCTGTGTCACCCCCACCCTACCCCCTGCCGTCTCTCCCCCTAGGAAAATATTCTCGCATCTGTTCACACCCTCCTTGGTTATTTCACATTGTAAACAAAAGGTTATCCTTGGTTATCCTTGGTTATTTCACATTGTAAACAAAAGGAATTTCCCAATTCTAGTAGGAAAATAGCAGTTACTTAAATTGGAATATTTCCACACATCCTCCTCCAGATGATAAAGAAAAGAAAACCATCCATGCCTCAGACCTACAATATGACTAGGAAACAAAATATTGCAAAATTGAGTTCACAAGCAAGTAGTGAAATGCACAGCTTACAGCCATACAGCCAGCTATGGAGCTCTTGTCAGAACCAAATATTCCACAGAAACTTAGTGAAGAGGAGAATGTAGGCCAGCACTGAGAAGTAGGGATGCAAAAAATAGGAGAAATATTGAGACCAAATCTGATCCCTGAAGGAATCAAAAGGAAGGTGAAAGAGGTTTTGCAAGAGACCAGAGGTTTCAGTCTCCAGTTTCTGGAAGGATTTTCTTCACGAAAAGTTCATGGAAGGGTAAAAGCACATCAAGATTAAAAGAAAACTATCTCTATGGTAATTAATTAACTCAGACAATGGATGTTAAAACCACTAGGTTGAAAGGATGGTTACACAGTTTCAAAGTATTTCCCTATAACTTAAGTGTTAACTAAAAAAGGGAAAAGTGTGTTTACAGTGTGGAAATCTGGTGGGTATCATGTTAACCAAGTGATCAATGTTTTCATGACCAATAATGGGAAAAAAGGAAGGTGATGTGATGCTCTAAGGAGGACACAGTGTCACTTTTGTGGTATTCCTGCCAAAAATGCTTGACAGGAATCTAATCCTGACAAAATAATCAGACAAATACAAACTGAGAAACACTTTCCATAACGTTTGGCCTGTTTTCTTAAAAAAAATAATAAAGTCAAGAAAAATAAAGAAACTGTTCCACATTAAGGAAGACTTAAGAGACAAAAAATAAGTGCAACTCATGGCCCTCGTTTGGATCTTGGGTCAGAAAGAGAAAGAAAAACTATATCTTTTCTGTGAGGACACTTGTGAAAATCTGAATATGGATTATATTTGATAATATTTTTTCTCAATGTTAAATCTGTTGAATTTGATAACTGTATTTGGGTCAGGAAATTCAGATCTAACACAAGGTAAAAAATAACAGTAGTATTTTTCTCCCATATGCTCTTTTAATTGTCCTCCTTAGAATCTAAGTTTTAGAGATGAAGGGCTATGATTCCTGCCAGTTACTTCAGCTGACTCACAAAATAATAACAATTAACAAATTGTAGTCTAGATGAAGGGTATATGGCTCTTAAATGTATTATTCTTGAGAGTTTTATGGATTTAGCATTTTTAAAAATTAGAAGTTAAAAAAAGAGCACAAGTCTGCTCTCATATGAATGTGTGTTAGTTATACCTATTTCCGTTAGAAAAAAAAAAGTTAAATCACTTTACAAATAAGGCCAATATAGTTTTGTATATATCTTGTTTATGTTTATATGAGTAAGAGCTTTAGTATTGCTTACATCTAGAGGTGGAATATAGGTAGATAGAGAGACAGACAGACAGAGAGAGAGAATTGTACAGCATTGTTGCCTTTGTTGCACTAAGCATCTATTACTGTTTAACGTGAAAAGGAGAATAAAGACATGCTCCATTTATGTTACAAGGAAAGGACACAACTGAATAAAATACAAACTAATCAAAGATATGACATGAGAGAAATTTCTTTAGGCAAATACAATTCTAAATGTATAGATATAAAAAGTTCATTACCTTCTAGAGTGAATCAATAAAAATAAATAC
This sequence comes from Delphinapterus leucas, assembly GCF_059928025.1. Classification (NCBI taxonomy): domain Eukaryota; kingdom Metazoa; phylum Chordata; class Mammalia; order Artiodactyla; family Monodontidae; genus Delphinapterus; species Delphinapterus leucas. Next base: position 62,949,209 of record NC_143137.1, on the reverse strand, counting down.
ATAGAGAAAAACCTTGGAACTCTTTTTTTTGTGTGTGGCTTTGAACCACCAATATATTTTCATTCAAATGCTCCATTTTCCTAAAACCAGTCTATGTACAAATTAGCTCCAGAAAGTGGAAGATTCTTGCATTTGAAATTTTGGGTTCCAGGGAAGTGAGCACCTGGGAGTTCTTGCCTAGATGGTGCTTCGTAGTCATAAGAAGGAGCAATTCTGGTGAATTTCCCCAGTGACTGGGGTTGTTGGTTATAAGCAACATAAAGCTATTCAAACCAGGTTAAATAAACAGGTGGCTTAACTAGAGGTATACATGGCAGGACATTATGCCAGGCCTCATGAGGAGGCAAGAGCTGGAAATGCCCAGGAATCAAGGGGGCTTCTTTTTCCACCTTGGAACTCTTGTTCTTAACATCATCTATACAATCCTCTTCTTAGAGAAAAGCAGAAAATGTCACACAATGAGCTATAAGTATAAATGGGATTTTTTTTCATATTTTGACTAGCTTTCACATAACAATGGAGGAGGAATTATCCTCTCTACAAGCCTTCTGAATATACCACACTGAAAATAGCTCAGACAAATAAAATTCTATCCCAAATATCCTTGCCTCAAGTATACATTTTATAAGATGATAATTCTGAGAGCCAGAAAATTGTCCTTTGTATGTAATATACAGTCTTCATTATGTAGTTTTATTTAGCTCTAATTTCTATTTTATCTTTGGTTAAGACAAATGACAACTGATGATATATGTGAAGACTTCTTGAGGCTCCCTTTAGCTTTCTAGTTCCAGGTTTTTAATCTTTCCTCACGTGTCTCTTTCTCCAAAACTTTATGCACTGTTGGAGTATTTTGAGACAAATTAAACAGTCGCCTCCCCGTAACTACAAACACCAATAATAAAAGACTGATAAAAATCCTTGTTCATCTTTAACAGGGAATTTTTTTTAACATCATAACTTTACATGAGCTCAAATAAAAATTTAAAAAAAATTACTTGGTTCAAATTCGAAGACTAAAAGGATCTCTTAGCCTCAAATTATAGATTAGAGATGGAGGTTGCCCTGACAATACAGAAACAGGATATCCATTTCTTTTATTTTTTTAAAGGATTTGTTCAGAAAAAAAGAACTTAAGAGCTATATGTATATCCTTCTCATTCTTTTATCACTTTCTGCTTTGGATTCTTATCAGATGAATGTAACTTCATCTCCCTTCAATATGCAGCCTTTTCCAATGATTCAAGGTAAGTGGACAGTAAAAATCATAAAGCTAAAAAGAATAAGACACCATTTCATTTACGACCCTCACTAGATTTATTTTACCCAAATTTCCTCTAGAATTTTCATAAGGGCCTTTGACAGAAATACAAAACCCTTAGGAGAGCCATAGCGCTTTTCTAAATCTCCACCATGGTATTCATAAACAGTTTTCATATGTGAGTATAGAATATTTACCATCTGTTGTTTTCCAGTTTTCAAGTTAAAATTTAATTACCACAACAACTTAAGTTTGTATTTCTGTTTTTTCCCTCTATTCTTTCACAGAAAGAGTCTGTGTTTCACAGAATCCTGGTAATTTAAGAAGATGAATATGCACAACTAATTAAGAGAGACCACCAATTAACATAAATATTTTTCAGAACAGTAGTTTTTTTTTAACTGCTTTACTGAGATATATAATTGATACACAATAAACTGCACATTTATAAAATCTGATATATCTTGACATATGTATATATAAGCAGATATATACTTATCTTGTTTGTTTCCTATTTCTCATGGATCACTATCCTTTATTTCCTGATGCCCAATGTCTTGAAATCATTGCTTCATGTATTTTATCCAGTTTTTTAGTGGTTTCAAGTAGGAAGGTATATCTGATCCCTGTTACTATCGTTTGGCAGGGCTTGAAACTGTTCTTTCTTCCTGTTATTTCATGTCTTGGAAAGGACCTCAGGAAAAAAAACATTTTTTTTTTCTGACCAGGTGGCTTGATGGTGAGTAGGTAGCTGGGTGAAGTGCCTGACCAGTGCTCACAATTCCCACCCTTTATCCCTCATGCAGGCTGTAAAGATACACAATGTCTTGCATGATGGAGGCTGCTGTGAGGATGCTAGGACGTGTTTATTAGTAGTTTAAGAATAACAGTTTGGAGAACACTGCCTTAAGCCACTTTGTACAGATAAAAATCAGAGACAAGTATATGGATGCTGCACTGAGGCATAATTAATTTTAAATGCTAGTTTGTTCATTTCCTAAGTGTTTACTTTGATAAATCAATCGGGAGTTTCTCTGGAATATAAACTTAAGGAAAACCTTGACGAACTAAATCTTTGAAAGAGATTTAAAAAAAATTTTTTTTTGGATATGGACCATTTTTAGTCTTCATTGAATTTGTTACAGTATCGCTTCTGTTTTTATGTTTTGGTTTTTGGGCTGTGAGGCATGTGGGATCTTAGCTCCCTGACCAGGGATTGAACCCGCACCCGCTGCGTTGGAAGAAGTCTTAACCACTGGACTGCCAAGGATGTCCCAAGATTTAAAATCTTCTAAAAATATCTCTTGGGGGCTTCCCTGGTGGCGCAGTGGTTGAGAGTCCGCCTGCTGATGCAGGGGACACACGGGTTTGTGCCCCGGACTGGGAAGACCCCACATGCCGCGGAGCAGCTGGGCCCGTGAGCCATGGCCGCTGGACCTGCGCGTCCAGAGCCTGTGCTCCGCAACGGGAGAGGCCACAACAGTGAGAGGACCGCGTACCACACACACAAAATATATATATATATCTATCTTGGTGTCAAGGGTCTCACAAGCGAGCCTGTTCCTCCACCGTAGATAAAAGATTACAGAATTTGGAGTTTTCATCATGTGTTTGTGGATGCAATCTTTTCCTAGAACATCATTCTCTCAGATGATTTTGTGCACAGTATTAAAGTTTTTCTCTTAGAAAGCATTAAGGAATTAATAAGTAAAATGGCACTTGTCAAGAACCAATTAAAAGCAATTTTAAAAGGTTGGATTATTGTCTTGGGACCAAAGAGTCTAAGTAGTGAGGAGCTCTATGCATGTTACGTGTAACTAACTTTAATGTGTTATTTTTATTATTATTATTATTTTTTGCGGTACGCGGGCCTCTCACTGTTGCAGCCTCTCCCGTTGCGGAGCACAGGCTCCGGACGCGCAGGCTCAGCGGCCATGGCTCACGGGCCCAGCTGCACCGCGGCTTGTGGGATCTTCCCGGACCGGGGCACTAACCCATGTCCCCTGCATCGGCAGGCGGACTCTCAAACACTGCGCCACCAGGGAAGCCCTAATGTGTTATTTTTAATGATGTAATAGGAAGTATAAGACCCTCCATGTGATTTCTATTGTATTTGTGAAGAACCAATAACCCAGTGAAGGCCAGTGTTTTTTTGTAATTATACCATTATTAATGCATACAACATAAGTTCTTATTGTTTTCAAAATCCTGTAATCTTTTAGTTTTAGACATACATTTGGTAAATATCAAAGCCCAATTGGAGGCTGTTTTTTGTTTTTTCACTTTTTTTAAAACAAAAAAAAGTACAAGAGGGACTTACTAATAGATTCTTTCCATATGCTGCTACCCAAATATTATTAAATGAGATAATTTAAACAGTAAGTTCTATCTCAGTTGATGGCACATATTCCCAGCCTCTCAGGATAATTTAATATTATTGAAAATGATTTACTCCTAAAAAACTACCGTTCTCCCTTGGTTTCCTTGATACCATAACATTTTCCTTTTGGACTGTTTTGCCTAATTTGACAGGTACTCTACTCTGCCCACATGTTAAATGCTAAATTTTTTATGAACTTCATTCTGAATGATGATCTTTGTGTACTCCATATTCTCTTGGCTTAAAATGCAACTCTCAACTCCAAAATATATCCTGCAGCTGAGACTCTCTGTTTAAAAAATTTAAATTCTTCCATCTCATCTTCTATAAAATCTGATCATTCCACCTTTTTTTTTTTTGCCTAATTTTTTTCAGTGGCTCCCCATTACTCTTAGAATTAAATCCAAAAATTTTGCATCACTTATTTATTTCCACATAACAAATAATCCCAAGTTTAGAGGCTCAAAAAATGACTTTATATATCATAATTCTGATAGCTGACTGAGTGGTTTTTCTAATGATCTTATTTGCTCTCATTCATGCAGCTGGGAGAGAAAGTCCAAACTAGTCTTCCTCATGTGTCTGCGGCTATGGTGCTGGCTGTCAGCAGGGGTGCCTGCCTTCTTCCCCATGTTGGCCTCTCACCTACCAACTGCAGTGTGGACACAGGGAGACATGATACATTGGGAGCCATTATTATAACTTTCTATACTATCCTTAATTGCGATAGTATAGGTTGTTAAAACCAATAAATTCCTCAATTTCAATGGCATAATAAAATAAAAATTATGCAACTACTTAGTGGGGAACTTAGGGTTAAACTGAGGTAGTCTAACACCGAAACTAAGTTTTTCTTTCTAAGGAATTCCTCATCTAACTCCTATCTGGCTGGCACCAACCCATTCAGCAGCACAAGGCCAGTTGCCTAGATTTCTCCCTTGATTTGCCAAAGTAGGTGACTAGCAAATGTTCCTGGTTTTGTTTCTTGGGGTTGGAGAAAACTATAGCTCGGTTATTATGAACTATATAAGATAAAAATTAGATGAATTCATTTTATACTGTCAGATAAAGTAAATTAGTGCTTTGTTGATAACCCAGGTCTTCAATAAGAGAAAGGTATACATTTATAGAGCTAATAATGCTAATTCAAATTAACAAAGTGAATATCAACTCATTTAAAAAATATTCTTCCTGGGACTTCCCTGGTGGTCCAGTGGTAAAGAATCGCCTTCCAATGCTAGGGATGTGGATTTGATCCCTGGTAAGAGAACAAAGATCCCACTTGCCACAGGGCAACCTAAGTCCATGTGCCACAACTACTGAGCCCGTGTGCCTCAACTAGAGAGCCTGTGTGCTGCAAACTACAGAGCCCACGTGCTCTGGAGCCCATGAACTACAACCAGAAAGAGAAAACCCGCATGCCACAACTAGAGAGAAACCTGCGCGCCACAGCGAAAGAGCCCGCACGCCGCAATGAAGATCCCATGTGCTGCAACTAAGACCCGACACAGCCAAGAATAAAATAAATAAGTGAATTTTTAAAAATTCATCTAAATTGTACTATGTATCAATCCTATATTCCTTTAAAAAAATATTCTTCCTCATTTTGTCTACTAAAATGGCCTAGAAACGATGTCACCATAATATGCAACCTTGGCAATCAAATGATTTAAAACAAACATTTTCCCACTTTTTTGCTAAAAGGAATCATGTCTACGGCATGGCTGAACTTGGAGCATTTGAACTATCTGAGTGATGGAAAATAAGAACATTTTCCAAGATCTATGAAACGTAAGCACAAAAGGGTCTCCTTAGGCAGACATCTGTGATAATCTGAATACTCAAAGCAGAATAGTAACAGTTGTTGATTAAATATATAAAGCCTATAAGGTGCCATGAGTCCATAAAAATGCACAAAAGAGAAGAGTGAATAAAATAGAATGAAGTATTATTGAATCTTGTTACTCAATTATTATATTGATGGAGACCATAGAAATTAGTAAATATTAAAGAAGTTATAAAGTCACATAATAATGCCATGAATTTAATGTAGTTATGTATACTGAGAAACCCAATATCAAGAAGAAGACAGTTATATTTGCCAATAGCATTAAAATAGGATGAAAACTTTTACAACAGAAATGGCAAATAAAGAGTCAGTATTATCAAGGGTTCATGAACAACCAATCCATAAAGGAAGACAAGTAATTTTCTAATGAGTAATTGAAAATATATTCAATCTCATGGAAATAAAAACAGGTAAACGATTTTATTTTTCATTTATTAAATTATCAAGCCTTTTAAGGCTTTTGTTAGATTAGGTCACACTCTCGTTCACCTCCACTTCACCTAAGAGTTTTAAATGTGCTTTAAGGCCCTTTCTACTTGACAAGTCAAAGTTTGACTTTTTCTGCCTCTAGCAACAAAGGACTATTAAAAATTCAGCATAAGGGTCACTTCCATGTTCTGCCTTTCTGACACATGGACCCTGGCCCCTTAATACCTGGCTGCCTCTCAGCTCTCTGCTTTCTTCAGCCAGACGTTTTTTTAGTAATTCATATGGTTTTATTGTGTTTTGGGTAGATGTATCAGTATGCTATAATTAGCCCATCACAGCCAGAAGAACAATAAATGATTTTTACAATTTTTTCTTGTAGTTGACTTCTAATATGCTACTAAAAAGCCAATGGATCACTGAAGAAATCAAAAAGGAAATAAAAAAACAACCAGAGGCAAATGAAAACAAAAGCATGATGATCCAAAACCTATGGGATGCAGAAAAAGCAGTTCTAAGAGGGAAGTTTATAGCTATACAATCTTACCTCAAAAAACAAGAATAATCTCAAATAAACAACCCAACCTTACACCTAAAGCAACTAGAGAAAGAACAAACAAAATCCAGTTAGTAGAAGGAAAGAAATCATAAAGAAAAGAGCAGAAATAAATGAAATAAAGATGAAGAAAACAATAGAAAGATCAATGAAACTAAAAGTTGGTTCTTTGAAAAGATAAACAAAATTGATAAACCTTTAGCCAGGCTCATCAAAAAAAAAAACAAAAGAACAAAAAATGAGGGCTCAAATCAATAAAATAAGAAATGTGAAAGGAGAAGTTACAATGGATACCACAGAAATACAAAGGATCATAAGAGACTACAAGCAACTATATGCCAATAAAATGGACAACCTAGAAAAATGGACAAATTCTTAGAAAGGTGCAATCTCCCAAGGCTGAACCAGGAAGAAATAGAAAATATGAACAAACCAATTACAAGTACTGAAATTGAAAGTGTGATTAAACAACTCCCAGCAAACAAAAGTCTAGGACCAGATGGCTTCACAGGCAAATTCTAACATTTACACAAGAGTTAACACCTATCCTTCTCAAACTCTTCCAAAAAACTGCAGAGGAAATAATACTCCAAAACTCATTCTATGAGGCCACCATCACCCTGATACCAAAACCAGACAAAGATACCACAAAAAAAGAAAATTACAGGTCAATGTCACTGACGAATATAGATGCAAAAGTCCTCAACAAAATACTAGCCAACCGAATCCAACAAAACATTAAAAGGATCATACACCATGAGCAAGTCGGATTTATCCCAGGGATGCAAGGATTCTTCAATATATGCAAATCAATCAATGTGATACACCATATTAACAAATTGAAGAATAAAAACCATATGATCTTCTCAATAGATGTAGAAAAAGCTTTTGACAAAATTCAACACCAATTTATGATAAAAACTCTCCAGTAAGTGGGCATAGGGGGAACCTACCTCAACACGATAAAGGCCATATATGACAAACCCACAGCTAACATCATACTCAACTGTGAAAAGCTAAAAGCATTTCCTCTAACATCAGGAATAAAACAAGGATGTCCACTCTTGCCACTTTTATTCAACATAGTTTTGGCAGTCCTAGCCACAGCAATCAGGGAAGAAAAAGAAATAAAAGGAATCCAAATTGGAAAAGAAGAAGTAAAACTGTCACTGTTTCCAAATGACATGATACTATACATAGAAAATCCTAAAGATGCCACCAGAAAACTACTAGAGCTCATCAGTGAATTCGGTGAAGTTGTAGGATACAAAGTTGATACACAGAAACCTCTTGCATTCCTATACACTAACAATGAAGGATCAGAAAGAGAATTTAAAGAAACAACCCCATTTACCATCACATCAAAAATAAAATACCTGGGAATAAACCTACCTAATGAAGCAAAACACCTGTACTCTGGAAACTGTAAGATGCTGATGAAAGAAATTGAAGATGACACAAACAGATGGAAAGAAATACCATATTCTTGGACTGAAAGAATCAATATTGTCAAAATGGCTATACTACCCAAAGCAATCTAGAGATTCAGTGCAATCCCTATCAAATTACCAATGGCATCTTTCACAGAAATAGAACAAAAAAATTCTTAAAATTTGTATGGAGACACAAAAGACCCCAAATAGCCAAAGCAATCTTGAGAAAGAAAAATGGAGCTGGAGGAATCAGGTTCCCTGACTTCAGACTACACTAAAAAGCTACAGTTATCAAAACAGCATGGTAGTGGCACAAAAACAGAAATATAGATCAATGGAACAGAACAGAAAGTCTAGAGATAAGCCTATGCACCTATGGTCAATTAATCTATGTGAAAGGAGGCAAGACTATACAACAGAGAAAAGACAGTCTCTTCAATAATTGATGCTGGGAAAACTGGACAGCTACATGTAAAAGAATGAAATTAGAACACTCCCTAACACCATATACAAAAATAAATTCCAGATGGATTAAAGACCTAAATGTAAGACTAGATACTATAAAACTCTTAGAGGAAAACATAGGCAGAACACTCTTTGACATAAATGACAGCAATATCTTTTCTGAGCAGTCTCCTAGAGTAATGGAAATAAAAACAAAAATAAACAAATGGGACCTAATGAAACTCAAAAGCGTTTGCACAGCAAAAGAAACCATAAACAAAATGAAAATATAACCCACAGAATGGGAGAAAATATTTGCAAATGACGCAACCAGCAAGGAGTCTCCAAAATTTACCAACAGCCCATGTGGCTCACTATCAAAAAAACAAACAGCCCAATCAAAAAACGGGCAGAAGACCTAAATAGACATTTCTCCAAAGAAGACATACAGATGGCCAAGAGACACATGAAAATATGCTCAACATCACTGATTATTAGAGAAATGCAAATAAAAACTGCAATGAGATATCACCTCACACCAGTCAGAAAGGCCATCATCAAAATGTCTACAAATAGTAAATGCTGGAGAGGGTGTGAAGAAAAGGGAACCCTCCTACACTGTTGGTGGGAATGTAAATTGGTACAGCCACTATGGAGAACAGTATGGAGATTCCTTAAGAAACTATAAACAGAGCTACCATATGATCCAGCATTCCCACTCCTGGGCATATATCTGGAGAAAAGCATAGTTTGAAAGGATATGTATACCCCAATGTTCATCACAGTACTGTTTACAATAGTCAAGACATGGAAGCAACCTAAATGTCCACTGACTGAGCAATGGATAAAGAAGATGTGGTATATATATATACAATGGAATATCACTCAGCCCTAAAAAAGAACGAAATAATGCCATTTGCAGAAACATGGATGGACCTAGAGATTATCATACTATGTGAAGTCAGACAGAGAAAGACAAATATCATGTGCTATAGCTTATATGCCGAATCTAAAAAAAAAGATACAAATGAACTTAGTTACAAAACAGAAACGGACTCAATGACTAATTTATGGTTACCGGGGGAAAGGGTGGTGGGCACGGATAGATTGGGGGTATGGGACTGACATGTACAGACTGCTACATTTAAAATAGATAACCAACAAGGACCTACTGTATAGCATAGGGAACTCTGCTCAATACTCTATAGTAATGCAAAAGTGAAAAGAATTTGAAAAAGAATAGATACATGTATGTGTATAACTGAATCACTTTGCTGTACACCTGAAACTAACACAACATTGTTAACTAACTATATGCCAATATAAAATAAAAATAAAAAAAATAAAAATACCAGAAAAAAATGAATGACATATTTTTGTAAATGTTACAGATTATTCAGCTATTGTTTTTCAGTATTTTTCTCCTATGTTAATGCATAAAATGACACTATGAACTTTTTCATACTGTATTTATTTATCCAGTTTCAACGTCCTGGTGTAAATTCTTCTGAGGTGAGAGAAACTTTCTGTTTGTCATGTTTCCAGGCCTCACAACCCAAGGAGCATCCTATTCTGCACTCAGTTCTGACTGTGGTGGTGGGACATCAACAGTTGTGCTGCTATAACCACCCTGGCTGACACCACACTCGGTGCCTCAGTGGACAGGGTCCATGGAACTCTTTCTTCAGCATCTGTGGACTGTCCCTCTGCTGTCATTTCTGAATTAGCTATGACCAGGATTGGAGGAACAACTTCCACTACTTGTGTATTGTCTGTCTTGTTGGTTATCTTCTTCTGAAGACGAAGAAGTTGTATCTGTAGAGAATATAAACTTTTCTTTTAAAGCTGGAATGTAGTTCTTCTGATAATACTATCAATATAGTTTATTTCCTGATAGGATGGGCTATGCTTACTTAGATTCAGCTTGTATGCTATTATTTTTCAATGTCTGGGAGAAAGAAAAGCCCTTTCTTCGCTCATTATCTGAAGGTCTCATGTGCCTATCACTTACTTGATTGGTGGTTTGGGCATTGGTTATATGAAGAGATATTGACCCAGATTCTTAATTTTTTTCGCAGTGGCAGAGACATTTACCATATCTTTGATTCTTTTTGTGTTTACACATTTTCCACTGAACTCACTAGAAGTTTAAATGTCTTATGAACTACTCGTTTCTAGGCTTCCATAGCCATAGGAAGCACTCATGTGAACCAGCTCTAAGAGAAGTTGGAAATTTTTCCTGGTAATTCTGTTACCTTTGTTATTATTGTTCATATTTTTGTGATGATAACAGAATATCCTCCTTCAATGGACTTTATAGACTTTGTGTGAACCCATAACGAAAGAAATCTTCTGGCTCCGTGAGTTTGCAAAGTTGGATCAACTGGAACTTAGTATGATACAATCTCCATTTGAATTCAAAATCTATGGATGAGTGTTCAAAAGGAGGCTGCCCTAAAAACAACAATACTTCTTGGTTGTATTGCAACAATCAGGGAACTATCTTCTGGGTGCAAATACATGAATGATATTTTGTCCAGATCCTGAGGGAGGTCATCCAGTAAAGACATCACTCTTTTATTTACTCAAGAAAAACACCTCCTGGGGTGTGTGTTGTGTTAAACATTGTTTTATCCACTACTATTTGAGGAGCTTCATAGCGAGAGTGAATCTTCTTAACCAGTGTGAAACAGCAAAATTCAGACTCTACTTGGGCAGAGGTGTGTAAATAGATCAAGAAGGAAAAAATCCAGAGTATGTAATGATATATCTCTTGCTCTCTGTCTTCACCTCCATGGATCATGTAGAAAAAGAATTTCACAGGAGCAGATTTATACTGTGAAGATGCTTTCTGGGTACAATTGTTCCAGAAAGGAAGCTCGGTCTGGGCATTGTGTGAATAGAATACTCTTACATGTTGAGGGCAAACATTTCAACAAAATGAGGAGATACAAGAAAGCTTTTTTGCCCCTACAATTCTGAATTGAAATGTGTGCTCAGAAATGTAAACTAAATTTCCAGACAGAAATGAAAAACTGGTATAAAAGTATCTGTGTTCTTGAAAGTATATTCTGAATCAATAGGGTCTAGGAACTCAGACTGCATACATATGCATGAGATGCTACATTTTTCAAATATGGCCAGTCTCACTGCTTGTACACTGTGCACACAGTGAAGGACTTTGTTGAAGGTCACATAAAGTGTGTGGTTTACTGTGTTTCTATGATGAGTCTGTTTTCATTTCCTGGACCACCATCGTAAGAAACATTTTCAGTTATGTTTTTATTCTGGTACCCTATGGTTATTTTCTTCATTTTCCCGATCTTCTCATTCTAAGTTGTCTGATTCTCCCTCTAAAATTTTCCATAAGCTATCGCTACTCTCTACATATTTAATCAGCTGTTTATGTTTCTGACTCCATCTTTCTTTCTTTCTTTCTTCCTTCCTTCCTTCCTTCCTTGCTTTCCTTCCTCCCTCCCTCCCTCTCCCTTTCTTTCTTTCTTTCTTTCTATGTGGAACTCACGTGGACCAACCATCTGCATCCAGAATCCCATCTACACCTGCTGTGGTTAGGGCACGCCCTGTCTCTTCTTCTAGGTGGAGTTCTAACCCATCCCAGAAGACCTCTTGTGGGCTAAGGGATGGGGGTGTCCGCAGCAGGAGTGGGGGGGCCATAACTGGATTGTGGTGTCCACGGCAGGATTAGAGGGTCCATGGTGGGCTGCAGTCCATGCTGCAGGCAGGAGGGCTCCCACCCATCTTATCTGTCCACACGTCACGGTCGTAGGCCTGCACACACTGTATCTCGTGGCTCTAGATGGCCGAGGCCAGGGTTCAAGGGCCCACAGCATCTCCTGCTTCTCAGCTCATCCCAGCGCTGCCCACAGGTGAGTCTCTGACTCCATATTTCATCAGATTCTTTTTCAAGGGACAAAATATCACTGGACTGTGTTCCATTAAGTTTATGAGGTTCATTTCTACTGGAGTCATTGTCATGAGATTTACTGATGGGTGTTTACAGATCTTCACAATTGCCTATCTTTTGCTCTGCAACGCTCTCTTCTGTTGTTTGCTTTTTAAATTTTAGAATCTGTGACATTTATTTATTTCTTACTTTGGGCCATGATATATTAGAGAAAATTATCACACACTGAAAATTAATTATCTACACTCCTCGAGTTATATTTATCTTCTTCTATATTGCCATGAAAACTTCTTAGATATTTCTACTCGTAGCAGGTACAGTTGGCCACTGCTATCTGACTTCCCCCAGCTATGGGATTGGGCACTGCACCTAACTCTGTGGGCAAAGCAAAGGGACCTTGGTATTAAAATATGCTACAGCAGTAAAATATACTATTTCAGTAGTTCATATGAATGATGCAAGTTATGTTGATTAGGATTATAACTACGCTGAGTGAAAAGTGATTGGGTTATAAGGATATCCAGAAAACACAACTGACAGAATTTAATGAGAGATTGGATTCGGAGTATAAGGGAAAGTAAAGAGACAGAGACGCCTAAAGGTTTTTGGCCTGAACAATTGACAGAATAAAGTTACTATTTCAGAGATAGGCAGACTGCAGGAAGAGGAGGCTTGGAGGTGGAGACCAGGAGTTTCACATTGGAGATTTAACTTTGAGATGCTTACAGTCCTTTCAATAAGAGGACATTACAGCTACTCTCTTTTCTGAATATTGGTAAAATACAATTCAGTAAATCTGTCTATTAGTAGATTACTCAGTAGGATAGGGAAGATATTGATAGTCATGACCTTGAAGTGTAATTAATTACATTGGGAAAGACCCCTTTACAGATGGTTTTGATTGACTATTAGTTACCCTTCATTTTGTTTTTCTTCTTTGAAATTTAAACTCAATTAAATCAATTACATGTGACAGTCTTAAAGCATGTAAAGAAAATACTTATAAAATTGCATCCATTTATTCCTTTCAATATGAGCATGGAGAGACTGTTGAAATGATAGTCAAAAAAATGTCAGTAACAATCATATCCTAGCGGTAGAAATATATGTAATTTTTTTATGTATTTACTTTTATGTATTTTATTTTTAAATACTTTTTTGTATTTTTTGTAATCGTTTTTTTACAATGAAAATATATTGCTTCTTACAATAGTGCTACATATACTAAAATATGAAGGAAAAAGTAAAATTGTTGAAACACTTTAAGTAGAAGTTGTAATGTCTCCACGGAGATATGATTGAGCAAAAGAGAGAGGTTGGATGATCACCAAACATGCAGCATCCAGGCTCCATGCGTTCTCTCTTGGAGACACAACCTAGGTAGCAAGTAAGCTCTGAGAACAGTCATAGCCTTCAAGAGAAGAGAACTTTCAAAATAATTATAATAACCTTTCCAGTTGTCCACATAGAAAAAAATATAGCCATAACAACAGAATAACCCAGACCAAAGAATTAGGACCAATTTAGAATAATGTCAACATTTAATAATTAATTACAAAAGAGACTGAGAAGCAGCTAGTAAGGTATAGGAAAAACTGAAATTTTGCTCTTTGTGAAGGCAAAGGGAGAGAATTTTAAAAAGCAGAGTGAAAAGCTTCTATGCAATGTGGGGGGCTGGTGCTTTTCCAAATGAATAGAGATCCTGGATAAACATAAAAAACAGACAAAAAAGAGTAACAAACTGAAATTCCCAAGTGCCAGAGAAAACACAAAGACCAAGCAGTGAGCAGTATTTATTAAAAAATGGCTCACAGTATACCCAATCTGATGGCCTTAAAACTGGATGCTAATGCAACTAGGGGTTATCATACTAAGTGAAGTAAGTCAGAAAAAGAAAAATACCATACGATATCACTTAGATGTGGAATCTAAAAATATGGCACAAATGAACCTATCAACAAAACAGAAACAGACTCACAGGCATGGAGATCAGACTTGTGGTTGCCAAGGGGGTGGACTGGGAGTTCGGGGTTGGTAGATGCAAACTGTTACATTTAGAATGGATAAACACCAAGGTCCTACTGTATAGCACAGGGAACTATATCCAATCTCCTGGGATAAACCATAATGGAAAAGAATATTTAAAAAAAGAATGTCTGTATGTGTATAACTGAGTCACTCTGCTGTACAGCAGAGATTGGCACAGCATTGTAAATCAACTATCCTTCAATAAACAAACACAAAACTGGATGCTAGCACTGAAATGTCTGTGTAGGGTGATATGTCTGGCCTTTGCAAGTCACAAGCTGGAACTTAGCTTTCTGCCTAAAATTGGCATCCACGAAGGGCTACCTAGCTTGTTCAATGAGCTAGAAAACACAACATCCACTAGTCCAAGGAAGCAATTAGTAAACTAAAAACCTACTTCAAATATTTTCAGTGTATAATTTTATATACAGCTAAACTATCATTTAAGGATGAGGGTGAAATTATATGCTGACATACAAAATGTCCTTGTCATTGGAAACATGTACTATTTATTTACTTGTTAGTATTAAGACTTTCTCTCTGTGCTTTGCCACTTTATATCAGATATATATTTGCTTTTTGCTTACTGTGTTTTTCCCCTTACCTATGCATATGTATGCCCAAGTCCCAAGCCCCTTCCTTTCTAGTTATAACCTACAGTTGAGAGTGAGCCAGCTATTTGTTGCAGTGTTGCTGCCACACTGTGCTGAGAAGGCAGGGTGAATGGTCCTACTGTCCCATTCAGCTGTTAGTCTCATAAACTCCCTCAGCAAGAAGCCATCATAGATTGACAGTAAAACCTTTTTAATCTTAGGATCTCGGTGCTGTGCTCCCTCTTTCCTCTCCCTGTTTCATTCTTCCACATCTTCAGTTTGCAGCCTTTATGGTGGGAACTAAAGGCATCGCTGGTGAGTGCTCTTCCTCATCTCCTAGCTCCACCTCTCCTGCTGTTCTGCGAGGCTGAATGAGGACCCGGGGCACTTCCCAATCAGGGAATGACTTGCCCAACCTAGATGTTATGGCTCTAATCAAATGTCTTTATTAGAGCATTTCAAGGCTGAACATTTCTTTTAGCTGAGTCTATATATCCTTCCTGCTTTTGAGGAACTCTGTATAAGCTTCATGTTTTATCCCTATTTCCCTGTTGGGTAGATATTCTTCATGATCAGGAGATTAGATTTTGATCATTTCTTTCTCTTTGAATGTAGAGTTTGATTCTTTTTGTTTTATTCTGATTTTGTTGTATTAAATGAGGCTCAGGGGGATGGGAGTGGATTAAAAATATCATCTTCGCTCAAAGCAGGCTTTTTTCATTTGATACATTTTTGTACCCTAATTAATTTTCAAAAAGCAATATTATCTCAGCCAGTGATTCTCAAAAATTAAGTAACAGTGGAAAAAATTATTAATAGCTAGGTTTGTTCGGTGCTTATTGTGTGCCAGTCATTGTATTAACTGCTTTATCTGAATTATCTCATTTAATCCTTAAAAATTCTAATAGCATCATTATACCAATTTCACATCCATAGAAATGTAAGGTGATGTGATGATTGAGTGGAAATCTCCCTGCCAGCTGATTGCCAAACTGTGATTTGGACTTTTACAGTGTTACAGTATAGATTGTCTTCTTTATGATTCAAGGAACTATATCAAAAATTGCCTTCGGTTAGACAGACATTCTCAAATCTCAAAATAAAATTAATTAAAGTGACTTTAATTAATGCAAAGAAGACTTTTGGAGGACTAAGAGATAGATACAGCAAAATCAAACTATCCATCTCCACATCAACCCTGTGCAACCCAGTGCAACTCACTGTTAATGAGAATAGCTAATGGAGTCAGAAATGAGTGAGTCTTCACTTATATTTCAACCCTCTAGAGTTTAGAGAGGAAATCTCTAACACAAATCTGATCTTTACACGGTTGGAAAAATTATAGTATAAATTTGCTTCTTAGGTGAGTGAGTGGAAAATTAGAAAGGATTAAGCTAAGTAAATATAACAATAAAAGACAAGGACTTTAAATTTCATTAATCCAAAATAATCCAGATTTTATAATGATTTGCATACAGGTTCTATTAAAGCTTACTGTTATTTTTAAATTATAAGAATTGCTAAGCAACTTAACTTTTTAAATAAGCTTGTAGCATCTCATGATGCTCAACTTAAAGACTATTTTTTCAAGTGGTCCAATATCATGTTTTAAATTGAAATAATACTGTGCTAATTTTCTGGTCATGTTAGCTGCTATGTCAGAACCTCTACTTCTCTGTACTTTACTCTGCATTTGTTTAAATCCCTCCACGTATGTAATAGTGAAACAAACAACACTGTCTCCTTGGAAATATGTAATCCAAGGTTTATATTGACTCAGAAAATTTTAATTACAAGTGTCTTATATTCTACAATGAGATTAACATGCAATAACTCATCTTTCTGCAAGAGAACAGTCCTCATGTTATGAAGATTTTATTCGATTATCAATTCTGTTTCAGTGCAGCACAGCATAGTCTGTTATTGATGCCTAGATGGCGTCAACTGATGTATATATCAGGAAAGGAAGTCTGGGTACAGGTTTTCTGCAGGAAGGGATGATGCAGGCAAGAGGGAGGAGGATAATTTTGTAAACTTCCACTTGGTTATCTGAAACATACATTTCTGGAACCAATAATCCAGATAGGGACTTCTATTTAGATATAAATCAGAACATTTGGCTACTAGGTGCATTTGTGTCATTTATGAGCTATGGCTCCTTTGGTAAATCATTTTATCAATTAAGTTTTCAGCTTTTTCATCTCCTCTAATAACCAACAGCATCAAACTAGAAATATATATTTTAAATTTCTACAATGTTGTTAATTTGTCACTTCTTAAAAGTGAAAGCATTGATGTTTTAACTCATAAATTAGGAAAGAGGAATAATTTCATCACATAATTTCAAACTTTTATATTCAGGAAAGTTTGGGGCAACTACTAGCTTTTGTAATCTGTAGCTTGCTTCATGGTGCAACTTGTTTCCAGTCTCTACCTGATAAGCAAAATGCATGTTAGCTCATTCTGCTTAGTTTTTTTTTTTTTAATCTGTCAAAGGACCACTTCATTACTAATGATTTGTGTCCTTACTAGAGTGCATTCATGCTTAGAATATTACTATAATGTATTGACAAAGGATTTTATTGCTGCCAGTGTGCTAATTGAAACTCTTTACACTACAGTTAAATAAAACAAAACTGAATAAATCCAGCATAGCAATCTGACCAGTAACACTTCCCATATATTGCTGGCCTTCAAATTCATGCAATTGAAACATAGCAGAAAGTTAGGAAATTATCTGCATAACACAGAAAAAGAAAATGTTCAAAAAGTAATTTCACAACTATCCATGCTATTTTGGATGCTGTTTGTGATCACTATTTGAGATTCAGATTCAAATAAAAATATAAAAGTATATGTTTTAAGATTCTGAATTTAAATATTTCTTAATATTTTGGGTCAGAAGAAGTACACACATATTGATTTAAGAGATCTTAATTGAGCATATATAGTTCAGGAGGATGTGGCAGTGAGCAAAATGTATAAAGTCTTTATTCTCATGGAGCTGACGGTATAATGAGGAGTAGAGTTATATAAACAAAGTACAGCTTCACCAGGACGGTGATAGGGGAGGACTTTGGGAGCATAGAAAGGATCACTTAATCAGACCTACTAGGAGAATAAAAGTACGGAGAAGCAACTGGCCACCAGGTCAAGAAACAAATGACTTCCAAAGAGACACCTGAAGGAGGAGTAGTAATTAAAGAGTAGAGGAGGAGGAGGAGGAAGTGGGGATAATGTTGGAAACAAAGGAATGAACATGTGTAAAGGCCCAAGAAAGCCTTGGTGAATTCAAGGACCTAACAAAGGGGAAGTGAATTTAGATTTTAATGAGTGAGAGGGAAGTGAATTTAGATTTTAATGAGTGGAAGCTCAAGTTGGGAGAGTTGAGTTTGGGGAAGTGAGCCTGAGCCAGACTTATATAGGTGGATATTTTTAAGGTTGGTATTTTCTAGACAAAGCAAAAGATGAAGCAGGGCCGTTACAGTAGGAAAGGTGAGCTCTAAACAGTGTGAAAATAAAAATATATACCTAATATTTTCTCATGACTAAATCCAAAAGGACCAGAGGAAGCTTATAACAAATAGTATTAGTACAAGCGACCCACTGAAATAAGGCCAAAAGAACAAGAGCAAGGACTTGACATATATACACTACTAGGGATATAAAATAGATAACTAATGAGAACCTAGTGTACAGCACAGAGAACTCTACTCAGTGATCTGTGGTGACCTAACTGGGAAGGAAATCTGAAAAGGAGGGGATACATGTATACGTATAACTGATTCACTCTGCTGTACAGCAGAAACTAACACAACAATGTAAAACAACTATCCACCTATAAAAAAAAAAAAAGAATAAGAGCAAGGACTGAGGCTGGTTAAACCATGGTTACACTCATAAACAAAGACTAGGGTACCTCGTGAGAGACTTGCATTGGGACATTCAAATTAGCTTGAGTTTCCTAGTACCCAGGCTAACCACGGAAAGATGACTTCACTGGTCAGTAAATAGAGAACAGAGATGAGTACTGAATGCCAAGATGCACCTAGAAATATAAAGTAGAATTGAAATATTGTATTTCTATATCTTGTAAGAATATAAGGAGGCACTGAAAAGTAGAGTGGTCTGTTTCTACACTGAAGCTGTGATAAACAAGCAGAAATTATTTTGCTGTCCATTTCTTATGTGTCCTTGATTATAGTAAAGTGCAGTATGTGATCATATTTCTGGAAACATTTCTACTAGGAGCTAGAATAATACACTTGTATAAATTTCTAGTTGGAGAGATTTGATACTATTAACTATTGTTAACTAACTGTTGTTAGGTATTAGAAAAGAAGTTGTATTTTTTTCTATCTTAATTTCCATTTTAAATCATACACAAGTGAATTGCCTTAAGGGATGATAAATCTCCAACAGAAAATGCCTGTTTGCAGTGGACCATTAAGAAAAAAATGGGCTAAGGACGAAGGAGCCCACCAGGTGTGAATATCACCCTCCCCTATCCTATAGCAAATTAATGCATACTAAATTGTATTTGTCAAAGTTACTATTTTTTAAAATGTTTATTTCTAAGTTAAATAAACACTGTGTTCTGAACTATGATTTAGACTATACTCACTGAGAGATCAAGAACTGTATCGATATCAGTTTGAATATAGAACCCTAATCCCACAACAGGATTTAAGAGAGGCCCTAAAATTCCATATCAACTGGGTAAAGCTGCTATTCCTCTCCCACATGCCCACCACTGTATGGAACTTCCTGCCAAAGAGCCCACTCACAATAAGCAATTCATAATTCAAACTAACACCCATTTGTTAGTTTGAATTATGAATTGCTTATTGTGAGTGGGCTCTTTGGCAGGAAGTTCACATAAGTGACCATTAGTACTTATTTACATGCTATTTACATGTTCACGATTTACATGCTCATTTCCTCAGTGTTGAGCAGAATTCCAAGCCTTTCAAGTCACCCACTTCACCCAGAATTTTAATCCCATGTACGTACCTCTGAACATCTAGACTATTTCACTCTATCACCTCCATTTGCCCTCACCCTCCACTCTCTGTTCTCAAACTCTTCTCTGAACTGTTTCCTTTGCTTTCCTGGAATCCATTTACCCCACCATTATTTATTGAGTGAGTATGACCCAGATGTAAATTTCCCTCCCGAATTCACTATTTCCCTCTCTGAGACCACTATCTCAGTCCTTCTCTTCTCAGACCTTTATTATTACCCCCTTCTCCTTTCCCACTCTCAGGTGGTAATCTTTCTTCCTATTTCATCAAGAACATAAAATCAATCAGGTGAGAATGGAATCATTTTTCCATGTTCAAATCCAATTACTATTCGCATATGTACCTACATGTTCTTCCTTCCTCCCGTTACACTGGATGAGACTATGCCAATGGATGGCTCCTCCACTGTGTACTTGATCCATTTACATTTCCTTCGTACAAGGCTTTTGCTCTGACATATATGCTATTCTTTATATCCATCATCAATATATTCTTCTCTACTAATTCCCATTACAATATAAATATGCTGTAAGAATTCCCAACTTAAAAATAATTCTCATCTGTTTTGCCTAATTTTTTATCACTTTAATTCAATCCACAGGTCTCATATTAATCAACTATCTATAGCATTTGTATCATCTGTTTCACTTCATGAAATTTAATTTTTAGACTTCACACTCTCCTAACATTTTTCTTGATGCAATGGTCATGCTTTCTTATATACTAAGCTGCCTCCTATTCTTTTCAGACCTCTTTCAGGTACTGTAATTATGAAAAGCCCCAGGAAACAGTTCTTAAGTCTCCCCTTTCCTCCATTTTCATTCTCTCCTTAAGTGATATATTTGAGTCTCATAACTTTAAATATCATTATATGCTAACTTCCCAATTTATATTTCCAGACCTGACCATTCTCTTAACCTCTAACTTATATACCCAGTTGCCTTCTGGAAATATTTTCTTGGAGACTTAACAGATACCTAAATTTAAATATCCAAAATGTTAACTCTCAGTTTAACTCCTACCCAAAATATGATTCTTCCTCAACATTTCCCCATCAACTGTGTAGCCCAAGCCAGAAACAGAGGTCATATTTTTTATTCCTCAGCATTTTTTATCAGAAAGTTTTGTCAACCATAAAGTTAAAGAATGTCCTCAAATCATTTGTCACCTGGTGACTACTATTAGAGTCCAAGTCATTATCATCTCACACCTGGACCATTCATTATGTTAGCCTCTTGTTTCCTGCTTTAGAATCTATTCCCAACACAACAGGTAACATTTTTTCTTCAAAATACCATATTATAAAAAATGTAAAAAACAAGAACATAGAATGATGAAAGTAAACCTTATACAATATATTCATCACTCACTTTAACTAAAAGGAAAATATATATTTCATCAGATTTTTTTATGTTAAGGAAATAGAACAGTATAATTATGAACATCCAACAATATAGTCTTTCCTTATTCCATTTCCCTCCATTCTCAACTGAATAAAAACTAGTTTAATACACTCTTTTAAATTATTAGATATTATTTATGCATCCATAACACACGATAGTAATATGTATGTTTTAAAGTTCTATATAAACTATATTATACTCTATGTACCCTTTGGCAACTTGCAGTTTTTTTTTTTTTTTACTTAAAAATATATCTTGGGATGAGGGGAAGATGGCGGAAGAGTAAGACGCTGAGATCACCTTCCTCCCCACAGATACACCAGAAATACATCTACACGTGGAACAACTCCTACAGAACACCTACTGAACACTGGCAGAAGACCTCAGACCTCCCAAAAGGCAAGAAACTCCCCACGTACCTGGGTAGGGCAAAAGAAAAAAGAATAAACAGAGAGAAAAGAATATGGACGGGACCTGCACCAGTGGGAGGGAGCTGGGAAGGAGGAAAGGTTTCCACACGCTAGAAGCCCCTTCGCGGGCGGAGACTGCGAGTGGCGGAGGGGGCAGCTTCGAAGCCGCGGAGGAGAGCACAGCAACAGGGGTGCGGAGGGCAAAGCGGAGAGATTCCCGCACAGAGGATCGGTGCCGACCGGCACTCACCAGCCCGAGAGGCTTGTCTGCTCACCCGCCGGGGCAGGCGGGGCTGGGCGCTGAGGGTCGGGCTTCAGTCGGAGCGCACAGAAAGGACTGGGGCTGTCGGCGTGAACACAGCCTGAATGGGCTAGTGTACCACGGCTAGCCGGGAGGGAGTCCGGGGAAAAGTCTGGACCTGCCAAAGAGGCAAGAGACTTTTTCTTCCCTCTTTGCTTCCTGGCGCGTGAGGAGAGGGGATTAAGAGCGTTGGTTAAAGGAGCTCCAGAGACGGGCGTGAGCCGCGGCTAAAAGCGCGGACCCCAGAGACAGGCATGAGACGCTAAGGCTGCTGCTGCCGCCACCAAGAAGCCTGTGTGCGAGCACAGGTCACTCTCCACACCTCCCTTCCGGGGAGCCTATGCAGCCCGCCACTGCCAGGGTCCCAGGATCCAGGGACAACTTGCCCGGGAGAACGCACGGCACGCCTCAGGCTGGTGCAACGTCATGCCGGCCTCTGCCGCCGCAGGCTCGCCCCGCATCCATACCCCTCCCTCCCCCCGGCCTGAGTGAGGCAGAGCCTCTGAATCAGCGGCTCCTTTAACCCGTCCTGTCTGAGCCAAGAACACATGCCCTCCAGCGACCTACACGCAGAGGCGGGGCCAAATCCAAAGCTGAGCCCCCAGAGCTGTGAGAACAAAGAAGAGAAAGTGAAATCTCTCCCAGCAGCCTCAGAAACAGTGGATTAAAGCTCCACAATCAACTTGATGTACCCTGCATCTGTGGAATACATGAATAGACAACGAATCAGCCCAAATTAAGGAGAGCAAGATGTATGATTTTTTTCCCTTTTCCTCTTTTTGTGAGTGTGTATGTGTATGCTTCTGTGTGAGATTTTGTCTGTATAGCTTTGCTTCCACCATTTGTCCAAGGGTTCTATCCAACCGTTTTTTAAATTGTTTTTCTTAATAATTATTTTTCATTTTAATAACTTTATTTTAGTTTACTGTATATTCTTTCTTTTTTCCTTGCTTCCCTCCTCCCTCCCTCCTTTCTTTCTTCCTTCCTTTCTTTCCTCCTTTCTTTCTTTCTACTTTTTCTCCCTTTTATTCTGAGCCGTGTCTATGAAAGGCTCTTGGTGCTGCAGCCAGGAGTCAGTGCTGTGCCTCTGAGGTGGGAGAACCAACTTCAGGACACTGGTCCACAAGAGACCTCCCAGCTCCACATAATATCAAATGGCGAAAATCTCCCAGAGATCTCCATCTCAACACCAGCACCCAGCTTCACTCAACGACCAGCAAGCTACATGGCTGGACACCCTATGCCAAACAACTAGCAAGACAGGAACACAACCCCACCCATTAGCAGAGAGGCTGCCTAAAATCATAAGTCCACAGACACCCCAAAACACACCACCAGATGTGGACCTGCCCACCAGAAAAACAAGATCCAGCCTCATCCATCAGAACACAGGCACTAGTCCCCTCACCAGGAAGCCTACACAACCCACTGAACCAACCTTAGCCACTGGGGACAGACACCAAAAACAACGGGAACTACGAACCTGCAGCCTGCAAAAAGGAGACCCCAAACACAGTAAGATAAGCAAAATGAGAAGACAGAAAAACACACATTAGATGAAGGAGCAAGATAAAAACCCACCACACCTAACATATGAAGAGGAAATAGGCAGTCTACCTGAAAAAGAATTCAGAATAATGATAGTAAAGATGATCCAAAATCTTGGAAATAGAATAGACAAAATGCAAGAAACATTTAACATGGACATATAAGAACTAAAGATGAAACAAGCAACGATTAGCAACACAATAAATGAAATTAAAAATAGTCTAGAAGGGGTCAATAGCAGAATAATTGAGGCAGAAGAACGGATAAGTGACCTGGAAGATAAAATAGTGGAAATAACTACTGCAGAGCAGAATAAAGAAAAAAGAATGAAAAGAACTGAGGACAGTCTCAGAGACCTCTGGGACAACATTAAATGCACCAACATTCGAACTATAGGGGTTCCAGAAGAAGAAGAGAAAAAGAAAGGGACTGAGAAAACATCTGAAGAGATTATAGTTGAAAACTTCCCTAATATGGGAAAGGAAATAGTTAATCAAGTCCAAGAAGCACAGAGAGTCCCATACAAGATAAATCTAAGGAGAAACACGCCAAGACACATATTAATCAGACTGTCAAAAATTAAATACAAAGAAAACATATTAAAAGCAGCAAGGGAAAAATAACACACAAGGGAATCCCCATAAGGTTAACAGCTGATCTTTCAGCAGAAAATCTGCAAGCCAGAAGGGACTGGCAGGACATATTTAAAGTGATGAAGGAGAAAAACCTGCAACCAACATTACTCTATCCAGCAAGGATCTCATTCAGATTTGATGGAAAAATTAAAAACTTTACAGACAAGCAAAAGCTGAGACAGTTCAGCACCACCAAACCAGCTTCACAACAAATGCTAAAGGAACTTCTCTAGGCAAGACACACAAGAGAAGGAAAAGACCGACAATAACGAACCCAAAATAATTAAGAACATGGGAATAGTAACATACATATTGATAATTACTTTAAATGTAAATGGACTAAATGCTCCCACCAAAAGACATAGATGGGCCGAATGGATACAAAAACAAGACCCATGTATATGCTGTCTACAAGAGACCCACTTCAGGACACATACAGACTGAAAGAAAGCTGGAGTAGCAATTCTCATATCAGACAAAATAGACTTTAAAATAAAGACTATTAGAAGAGACAAAGAAGGACACTACATAATGATCACGGGATCAATCCAAGAGGAAGATATAACAATTGTAAATATTAATGCACCCAACATAGGAGCATCTCAATACATAAGGCAAATACTAACAGCCATAAAAGGGGAAATTGACAGTAACACATTCATAGTAGGGGACGTTAACACCCCACTTTCACCAATTGACATATCATCCAAAATGAAAATAAATAAGGAAACACAAGCTTTAAATGATACATTAAACAAGACGGACTTGATTGATATTTATAGGACATTCTATCCAAAAACAACAGAATACACATTTTTCTCAAGTGCTCAAGGAACATTCTCCAGGATAGATCATATCTTGGGTCACAAATCAAGCCTTGGTAAATTTAAGAAAACGGAAATTGTATCAAGTATCTTTTCCGACCACAACGCTATGAGACTAGATATCAATTACAGGAAAAGATCTGTAAAAAATACAAACACATGGAGGTTAAACAATACACTACTTAATAACGAAGTGATCACTGAAGAAATGAAAGAGGAAATTAAAAAATACCTGGAAACAAATGACAATGGAGACACAACGACCCAAAACCTATGGGATGCAGCAAAAGCAGTTCTAAGAGGAAAATTTACAGCAATACAATCCTACCTTAAGAAACAGAAACATCTCGAATAAACAACCTAAACTTGCACCTAAAGCAATTAGAGAAAGAAGAACAAAAAAACCGCAAAGATAGCAGAAAGAAAGAAATCATAAAAATCAGATCAGAAATAAATGGAAAAGAAATGAAGGAACCAATAGCAAAGATCAATAAAACTAAAAGCTGGTTCTTTGAGAAGATAAACAAAATTGATAAACCATTAGCCAGACTCATCAAGAAAAAAAGGGAGAAGACTCAAATCAATAGAATTAGAAATGAAGAAGAAGTAACAACTGACACTGCAGAAATACAAAAGATTATGAGAGATTACCACAAGCAATTCTATGCCAATAAAATGGACAACCTGGAAGAAATGGAAAAATTCTTAGAAATGCACAACCTGCCAAGACTGAATCAGGAAGAAATAGATTATATGAACAGACCAATCACAAGGACTGAAATTGAAACTGTGATTAAAAATCTTCCAACAAACAAAAGCCCAGGACCACATGGCTTCACAGGCGAATTCTATCAAACATCTAGAGAAGAGCTAACACCTATCCTTCTCAAACTCTTCCAAAATATAGCAGAGGGAGGAACACTCCCAAATTCATTCTACGAGGCCACCATCACCCTGATACCAAAACCAGACAAGGATGTCACAAAGAAAGAAAACTACAGGCCAATATCACTGATGAACATAGATGCAAAAATCCTCAACAGAATACTAGCAACCAGAATCCCACAGCACATTAAAAGGATCATACACCATGATCAAGTGGGGTTTATTCCAGGAATGCAAGGATTCTTCAATATATGCAAATCAATCAATGTGAAACACCGTATTAACAAATTGAAGGAGAAAAACCATATGATCATCTCAATAGATGCAGAGAAAGCTTTTGACAAAATTCAACACCCATTTATGAAAAAAACTCTGCAGAAAGTGGCCTAGAGGGAACTTTCCTCAACATAATAAAGGCCATATATGACAAACCCACAGCAAACATCGTCCTCAATGGTGAAAAACTGAAACCATTTCCACTAAGATCAGGAACAAGACAAGGTTGCCCACTCTCACCACTCTTATTCAACATAGTTTTGGAAGTTTTAGCCACAGCAATCAGAGAAGAAAAGAAAATAAAAGGAATCCAAATCGGAAAAGAAGAAGTAAAGTTGTCACTGTTTGCAGATGACATGATACTATACATAGAGAATCCTAAAGATGCTACCAGAAAACTACAAGAGCTAATCAATGAATTTGGTAAAGTAGCAGGATACAGAATTAATGCACAGAAATCTCTGGCATTCCTATACACTAATGATGAAAAATCTGAAAGTGAAATGAAGAAAACACTCCCATTTACCATTGCAACAAAAAGAATAAAATATCTCGGAATAAACCTACCTAAGGAGACAAAAGACGTGTATGCAGAAAATTATAAGCCACTGATTAGAGAAATTAAAGATGATACATATAGATGGAGAGATATACCATGTTCTTGGATTGGAAGAATCAACATTGTGAAAATGATTCTACTACCCAAAGCAATCTACAGATTCAATGCAATCCCTTCAAACTACCAGTGGCATTTTTCACAATTTTAGAACAAAAATTTTCACAATTTCACAATTTGTATGGAAACACAAAAGACGCTGAATAAAGCAATCACGAGAACGAAAAACGGAGCTGGAGGAATCAGGCTCCCTGACTTCAGATTATACTACAAAGCTACAGTAATCAAGACAGTATGGTACTGGCACAAAAACAGAAAGATAGATCAATGGAACAGGATAAAAAGCCCAGAGATAAACCCATGCACATATGGTTACCTTATCTTTGATAAAGGAGGCAGGAATGTACAGTGGAGAAAGGACAGACTCTTCAATAAGTGGTGCTGGGAAAACTGGACAGGTACATGTAAAAGTATGAGATTAGATCACTCCCTAACACCATACACAAAAATAAGCTCAAAATGGATTAAAGATCTAAATGTAAGGCCAGAAACTATCAAACTCTTAGAGGAAAACATAGGCAGAACACTCTATGACATAAATCACAGCAAGATCCTTTTTGACCCACCTCCTAGAGAAATGGAAATAAAAACAAAAATAAACAAATGGGACCTAATGAAACTTCAAAGCATTTGCACAGCAAAGGAAACCAGAAACAAGACCAAAAGACAACCCTCAGAATGGGAGAAAATATTTGTAAATTAAGCAACTGACAAAGGATTAATTTCCAAAATTTATAAGCAGCTCATGCAGCTCAATAACAGAAAAACAAACAACCCAATCCAAAAATGGGCAGAAGACCTAAACAGACATTTCTCCAAAGAAGATATACAGACTGCTAACACACACATGAAAGAATGCTCAACATCATTAATCATTAGAGAAATGCAAATCAAAACTACAATGAGATATCATCTCACACCAGTCAGAATGGCCGTCATCAAAAAATCTAGAAACAATAAATGCTGGAGAGGGTGTGGAGAAAAGGGAACCCTCTTGCACTGCTGGTGGGAATGTGAATTGATACAGCCACTATGGAGAACCGTATTGAGGTTCCTTAAAAAACTACAAATAGAACTACCATATGACCCAGCAATCCCACTACTGGGCATATACCCTAAGAAAACCATAATTCAAAAGGAGTCATGTACCAAAATGTTCATTGCAGCTCTATTTACAATAGCCCAGAGATGGAAACAACCTAAGTGTCCATCATCGGATGAATGGATAAAGAAGATGTGGCACATATATACAATGGAATATTACTCAGCCATAAAAAGAAACAAAATTGAGCTATTTGTAATGAGGTGGATAGACCTAGAGTCTGTCATACAGAGTGAAGTAAGTCAGAAAGAGGAAGACAAATACCGTATGCTAACACATATATATGGAATTTAAGAAAAAAATAATGTCACGAAGAACCAAGGGGTAAGACAGGAATAAAGACACAGACCTACTAGAGAATGGACTTGAGGATATGGGGAGGGGGAAGGGTAAGCTGTGACAAAGCAAGAGAGAGGCATGGACATATATACACTACCAAACGTAAGGCTAGTGGGAAGCAGCCACATAGCACAGGGAGATCAGCTCGGTGCTTTGTGACCACCTGGATGGGTGGGATAGGGAGGGTGGAAGGAAGGGAGACGCAAGAGGGAAGAGATATGGGAACATATGTATATGTATAACTGATTCACTTTGTTATAAAGCAGAAACTAACACACCATTGTAAAGCAATTATACTCCAATAAAGATGTTAAAAAAAAAAAAACCTTAAATAATTTATCATTATTAGAAATATATATATATATAATCTTGAATATTTATCTATGGTATTCTTTATAGTTCTCTCTCATTTATTTTATCTGCTATATAATATTCTATGAAAATATTATAATTTATTTTTTCATTCTCTTGTAGGTAGACATAATTTCATTCGTTTTTGATATTTAAGAGTGTTGCAACATACATTCCTGTAAATGCCATCTTGCCACATATGTAAAAGTTTTCAGATATTACCACATTGTTCTAAAAAAGTTATATCTATCTCCATACCACCACCAGAGCATGAGACTTTGTCTTGTTTCGAATATTTATGTATATTCCAATATGATGTGTATGTGATAGCACCTTAGTGTATTATTATTATTATTATTATCAAGCTTAAAAACAAGTTAAAAGATAATGTTTTGATTGAACAGTTAAAATAAAAACTATGAGAGGGCTTCCCTGGTGGCGCAGTGGTTGAGAGTCCGCCTGCTGATACAGTGGACATGGGTTCGTGCCCCGGTCCGGGAGGATCCCACATGCAGCGGAGCGGCTGGGCCCGTGACCCATGGCCACTGAGCCTGCACGTACGGAGCCTGTGCTCCGCAACGGGAAAGGCCACAATAGTGAGAGGCCCGCGTATCGCAAAAAAAAAAAAAAAAAAAAAAAAAACTATGAGAAATAAAACAGAGGTGAATACTAGGAGTACAAATGCAAAGGCACACACAAAGAGTCTGACCCACCATAAAGTCAAGATAAAAGAAAACAAACTTATAAAAGTTTCCATAACCCTGATGAAATTCTGTGTACAGTAAGTCCCTTACATATGAACCTCCAAGTTGCAAACGTTCAAAGATGTGAATGTGCTTTTGCATGTCAAATCATGTAAGTTAGTTCACGGGTCTGGCGTACACTGTCATGTGTGTGCATCCTCTACAAGTAATGGTGCTTTTGTGTACTTTACTGTACAGTACTATATATAGTACAGTAGTACAGTGTCTTTATTTCAAGCTAGATCTGCCAGAGAACGACTTCATTGAACTCCTTGCTGTGCAACATGAGGAGCTTACTTATGAAGACCTGATGGAACTGGAGGCCCAGAGAAAGGATGAAGAGAGACAAGCAGAAGTAACTGAAGAAGCGAAGATATTCACAACGCAGGAAATGGCAAGTGGCTTTTCTTTATTTGAGGAGGCAATGTTAGATTTTGAGGCACAGGACCCGAACGTAGAATGGTACACGAAGGTTGCAGCAGCTGTTCAGAAGGCAATCCAGTGCTACCATGTCATCTATGACAAGAAAAAAAATAGCTACTACCCATACATCACTGGATTGTTTTTTCAAGAGGGTAGATACTGGGGTTGGCCAAAAAGTTCGTTCGGGTTTTTCATAACATGGAAAAACCCGAATGAACTTTTTGACAAGCCCAATAGAATTGAACCCAGCAAGGAACCAGAACCTGTGCCATCATCGTCAGGCATGAATGAAATTGCAGCTTGCTCTCCATCTCCTATTGCTCACAAGCCCTCAGCTCTACCATCTCCCACCTCCTCTCCCTCCTCCAGTCAGTAGCTCTCCTTGCCTGTTCACTCGATGCCAGCCCCTGTATGCCAGCTGTTGTACTGTACTACTGTACTTTTCAAGGTACTGTACCAGAAGATTAAAAATGTTTTATTTTTTTGGTTTGTTTTTTTAATGTATTATTTATATGAAAAGTATCATAAATCTATTGGGTACCCAGGCTAACTTCGTCAGACTTATGAATAAATTGGACTTATGAACATGCTCTCAGAACGGAACTCATTTGTATGTACGGGACTTACTGTAAATGAAGGGGAATTTCAGTGCCAGCACAAGAAAAGTCTTTCAGCAACAAGAAAAGAGGTGATAGGTGTTTTTCTGTTGTCTCTGCTGATTTTTAAAATGTAGATACTTAATTACTAGTGAGGTTTAATCCATACTTTAATTGGCTTTTCATTTTTCTTCTTTTGTAAAGTACTTTTTCATGTC
The DNA here is from genome assembly GCF_059928025.1 of Delphinapterus leucas. Taxonomy (NCBI): domain Eukaryota; kingdom Metazoa; phylum Chordata; class Mammalia; order Artiodactyla; family Monodontidae; genus Delphinapterus; species Delphinapterus leucas. The sequence goes on along the minus strand of NC_143137.1, from coordinate 62,918,560 downwards.
TCTGGCCCATTTTTTAATTGGGGGATTTCATTATCTATTATTAATTGAAAAGCTCCTTATAAAATAAGAATACCGACTCTCTTCCTTTTATACATATCATAAATTATTTCCCAAATTGTTGCTATATATTTGCATTTTTTTTAACAAACTTAATTTTAGAAGTGTTTTTGTAGTCAAATTTTCAGTCTCTATATTTTCTGTTTTTAACATTATATTTAGAAAATCCTCCCATAGGGAAAGTTAAGACAAATGTACACATATATTTTCATCTGCAACATGCTTGCATATTTTCAGGAGTATCATTTACACCAAAACTTAGCAACTTAGAGCAGCAAACATTTATCATCTCACCTTTTCTGTGGGTGAGGAATTGAGGCACAGCTTAGCTTGATTCTCTGGCTCTGAGTCTCTCATACAGCTGCAATCAAAGTGCCAGCCAGAGATACAGTACAGTCATCTCAAATCCCAACTTCGCTCATTCATTCATTCAGCACCTTTTTATTTAGCACTGATACTCCTAAATATACAAATTTGAACAAAATGGATATAAGCTCTCCCTCATGTAGCTCATCAAACTTTTCTGCTCATAAATCTATTAAATGATATTTTCACTCTGCTTTATTCGTTGAATGTTTATAGCCAGTACAATCTTTTTTCTCTCCAAAATTCTTATCACTATGTTAGAACATTTACTTTCTTATAGGAATTTGTAATGTTAATATACATCCCCTCAACTTATCAAAATCGGATTATAATTGAAATTGAAATCTATTTATTGCATAACTGGGAGATAATTTACATAGTTTGCATCATCAGATAACACAGTATGCCTCCTCAATGAATCAAGTGTATTCTATGTATCTTCAAATTTTGAAATATCTCTTTAAAAAATTTTATTTTATTTTAATAAAAATTATATATATATATATTTAAGGTATACAACATGATGGTTTGATATACATACATAGTGAAATGATTATTGCATGTTTATTTTTAAGTGAGATTGGCCATGATTTTTACTTTCTACTATTCTATGCTAATTTTGTTACATTCTGCTGGCTTAAAACAAATTTTTAAAAATCCATTTTTTTCTATGCTTTTGAACATTTAAAATATGAGTCAGTTCTTTAACTTTTGAAAGAAAACTGGCATTCTTCAAGGAAGTAGTTCTTTGATGTAATTTTCAAGATCTGTATTCAAGTCTTCAGGTGTTCTAATTCACAAGCTAGTTTGGTTCATTTATATTTCATACAGACATCATTTATTTTTTTCTAGATTTTTAAATATATTAGCATATAGGCCTAAAGACTATTATATTTTAACAATCTTTCAAATATCTGTTTATCTCCTTTTCAATTGTTTTTCTCTTTAAAAACCTTATTTCAATATTATCTCTTTAAAATTTTCTTTTTTGTCTTGATTACACTTACTAGCTATATATGGATGATATTAGTCTCTTCAAAGAAAATCTTAAAAATCTTAACCAGTAAGTATTTCAGCTTCCCTGTTCCCTAATTGATTAGTTTCTGCTATTTAGAGTGTTAATTTCTACCTTTTGCTTTTTTTGTTTTCTTCGGCACTATGTGTCTAATTTCTTGAGCTAACTACTCAGGTTATTATTTTTCTTTTACTTCCAAAACCGTGGGAACACTTAAGGCGCACCACATTTTCTGCCAAGTACAGTATCAGCTAAACACCATAAAATATAATATTTGTGCTGTAATTATTTTCTAAATAGACTATAATCACACTTTTAATTTCCTTTTTAACCTAAGATTTAAGGAAATGTTCTTTATTTTCTAAGTTTTTAAACTTTAAAATGTTATTAAATTCTAGTTTTATATTTTGATGGTCATAGAGTATGACCTCTGCAATTTCTACTTGGAAAATCTGTTGAGCATTTTTTGTAGCCTGCAAAATAAGACAATTTTGTAAATATTCCACAGGCACTGAGGAATAAAGAATATCCTCAGCTTACAGACTACAAACTTGAGTGTATGATTATTAAATCAATAATATTTATTATGTTATTCTGATCTTCTAAATTAGGCTTAAATATTTGTGTGTTTGTGGCAGTTTTACATGCCAGAAAATTTGGCAGTGCATTTAAAGAGATTAAAAGATTGAAAGCAACATAAAACAAATCAGCTTTAATAACTGTACTCTCACCATTAAATTTGAACACTACTACTCCATATTGACAAAATGAGATTATAGTAATCACTGAGATTTGAGTGCTTAGTATGTGGCAGGCACAGCTCAATGTGATTCACACGCATTTAATCTGTGTACAACACACCTGTGAGCTTTGTACTATTATTAGCTCTGTTTTAAAGATGAAAAAAATGAGGCACAGAGATTGGGCACAGTTGTCTAAAAATATTAAAATAATACAACAATCATATTACTTATTGTTTTTGTTAAAATAGAGAATTACTTAGATGAGAGGTAATTGGAGAAATAAGATATGCTATTGTAATTTTTAGAAAACTGGAAAATATGATTTATTCATTCATCTTTTAATGTACCAGACAGTTATTGAGTACTATTATGTGCCAGGCATTGTTTTAGGCCCTAGAGATACAAAATGAATATGAAAGTGTCCCCATCACACAGAAAGAATATAAAGGAGAAACCGCTGCTTTGACTTACTAGAGTTGTTGAGAATGGGAATTGCAATTGAGAAGGCAGGATTGAAATAATATAATTCCCTCCTTTGCCTCCACCCCTTTGTAAAATTTCAAACAAATTAAGTTTACCTCTCTGTGTGTCTTGTCTCTCTCTCTCTCTCTCTCTCTCTCTCTCTCACACACACACACACACACACTCACACACACACACACACACACACACATCTTGACTGTCTCTCAAGCAGTTGTTGAGTGGGTCATGTGTAAACTGAACCAAGGAATTTTTTTTTTAAGTAACCATCAGTAGCCTCAGAGAGCTAAAGGTGAATGGAGGATTTGTATCTCCTTGCAACAACTTCACTACTGGGTGGTACTTTACAAAGTAACAAACATATACACATTTATTAGCCACATGTACCTATTCAAAAACTAATTTTTGTAATCTCAGGGATTTACCCAGTCTCTTTCCACAGACACTCAGGGAGGTGTTCCTCGAGATTGGTGCTGTGACCTTCTGAGGGCAGGATCAGCCAATATGGGTCACAAAACAGTTCTCCACAAAATGAAACTGGAGGGGACCAAGTAGGAATGCACAGAATCAAACAGAATTTAAGTCCTGCTCTGCTGCTCCTGGCCATCAGATGATGCAAAGGTGGTAGCACTTGTACAGTAATTCTCTGAGTATACATAGCTCTTAAGTGCCACTTATTTTGCTAAAGAAAAGCATTTCTAACGTCTGTATACTACCTAAAAACAAAAACAAACACTCTGCCCTGCAAAATCTCTGGTACACATTTCAAGAACAATATTTCAAATATTTCTATAACAAGTGTTTACATTGTGGATTCCAAAGTTTTTTTCAAATGCTGAGTACCCCTAAGGTATGGACTAAAGTTTCCTTCCACTCACAGACATCATGCTTATAATGGCATATGTTAAAATAATTATCATATGGATGGTCTAACTGGAAGGGAAACAGGTTAATCAATTTTGTGCCATACCCAGCTTTCAGTTGGCTACTATAATTGTCCCAGCAATGTGACAGGAAAATGGACAAACTTTCTCCAGCAGATCAAAGGATTATATCATCAGTTTCAGTAAAAGGAAGAGAAGAAATAACAGGCTTCTCTGCCCTCTTGATTAGCAACAATATTTTGTCAGAGAAACTATGTTTTTTGTAAGCAAATTAGGAAAGAATGTTGGAAACTCAACTCGATATTGAAACTTATACAATAAATTATTTAGAATACAAAATTATGAATGGAAGCGAATGGCAAGAAAATAGCAATAACTTAGCTGTATGTGGAAGTGTACACACAAAAATGTTTACTAAACACAAAAGAAGCATGTCCCAAATGAATGTTCTTTTAGCAATATTCTAAAGATGTGCATGATCACTCCAGTGCTATGCTTTAAGAGGCATACAGTGATAGCAAGAAATTCAAAGTGCAAAGGGAGAGTAGTTTTTCATGATTTTGGCTAATTTTTTTATTGTCTTTTTTGGAAACTTTTGAAATCTTAGAAACGTATTTAATCATGTAATCACATTGACAGGGTCCTCCTAGAGCCTTCAGAAGGATTCATGTAAATGAGGGGTCCTGACATTTAAGATTTATATTTTCATAGTAAATCCACCTATGCCTGAATAAAGAAAGTGTTTATAATGTTCTCTATTAGGTTTGCTCTTTGTAGTTTGTGATAAAAACTTTACTGCTGCTTTGTTTAAATACTTTTATTACACATGGAAAATACAAGAAAAATAATTATTTAGTTATAGGAATTTATTATATGTATACTCAAGAGTATAACTTCTCATGTGCATAGAGTATGAAATGTGCATTTTCTTTAAGTATCCACACTAGGTATTAGGCAGTTTATATCCAATGAGTATGCAATAAATATTGACAGAGTAACTAAATGGAAAAAGTAACTGGAAGGAAATTTTCTAAAGAAGTTTCTGTAACCCCTATAACAAGCTGTGGTTTGTAGCAGGTTTTTAATAGATTTTCTGCTTTTATTGAACTCACTGGTTCCATTTGCCCAGTGTACATGCTATTTATTTAGAGAACTATATTCAGAATTGTTTTTGCAACTTTCTGAATAACACCAGCTCCATCTTAAAAAATAAACTGGAAAACCTCTTGTTTGATTGGGGGATTCAGTTTCCTTTTTTTTTTTTTTTTTTCCACCTCATCTAAAGCTAAGTATTGTTGAAGAAAATGGTCTCTATTCTTTAGAAAAATGGTTTACCATATTCTAAACACTGTCATTTAGGAAATTGAATAAAAACATATAAGAAGTCAGAGGTTATAATGCTGGTCTTTCTTAGGAGTAAAGAATTTTACTGGAGGTTTCTCATTCAGAATACAAAACTATGAATGAAAGTGAAAGGCAGGAAAATTGCAATAACTTGCTTGTACGTGAAAGTGTACACAAAAATGTTCTACTATATCCAAAAGATACATGATTGTCTCATGATTCTCAAGTCTAGGATTCTGAAATCAAGGAGTGGGGAGGGTTGATTCCTTCTGAGGGCTGTGAGGGAGAATTAGTTCCATGCCTCTCTCCTAGCTTCTGGTAGCTTCAGGTTTTCTCGATGTATATAAGAATTAAGTGCTTTGTGTTGGATTAGGGCTCATCTTAATGACCTCATCTTAGCTTGATCATATGCAACACACTCTATTTCCAATTAAGATCATATTTATAGGTACTGGAGTTACAGCATTGACATCTTTTGTGGGGGACACAATTCAACCTATGATACCATATGGCTTCTTTGGCCAATGGCATGTGGATGGAAGTGCCAGTATGCCAACTGCAAGCCTAATCATATAAAAATGCCTCATATGCTTATAATTTCTTACATCTCTGTCACTGACATGAAAAGAACATAAGGTTGCTGCTCACAGAAAGAGAATGAAAGGAGAATAGTAGTTAGTATCTAAATTATCCTCCTCTAAGTTTACTTACTGACTTGATTTCAGAAGATTTCATGCATTTTATTTCAATATGATAAATGCTTATTTTCTCTATCTTCCTATAATTTTGGGGATTTTTCTTAACAGATAAAATTTGTAAAAAGTAAAACCTATAACAAGGAAAGTACGGGGAAGATCTTTTTCAGTTTTATAAGTCTAAAACATTTATAACGAGAAAGGAGAGATGCATATGATTTATTGAGTTCATAAATGTTTCGTTCTGCTATAATCTTAACTCTCATCCTAACTCAAAATCTATACATATTAATCAAGAGTAAACAGGCAGAGCAAATATTTAAAATAGTAGATAGATAGTTAGCTAAGCTTTCCAACCTCTTTCTACTAGGCAGAATACATAATTCTGAAAAATAGAGGAATGTGGAATATTTAAGAAGTTAAAATTTGCTGTGGTCGTTTGTCTAAGAGATCTTATACGTAGAGTCGTCATTCAGATGGAATGGTTTTTCATCACTAGAGTAGCCCTGCCCTCTTGAGTCATTCTAGACAGAATATTCTCACATGAATTTCTGCAAAAGAAGAAATGAGTATTACCTACAAGCTAAGGAGTCAGCAACTGCACTGTGTGCTCCATCTAATAAATGTAATGAAAGGAAACAACCATAAAGTGATACATTAATACCTAAGATTTGCTTTCCTCAGTAGAGATGACTGGAAATACTATCAGCTCCAATACATGAAATAATACGTTTGTTTAATCTGGTATACAACTGAGTCTAAATGTGAATTTATCTTTACATTATCACCTATGAAAACTTCAATCTAATTACTATTTTCAGTCTGTTACTAAAATCGAGGACATAGAAAAATCAAAACATTATTTTTTGTTTCACTAGGACTTCACATTGTCATTATCTGGTTAATTTAACCAGCTCTGTTTGTCAAGTCATTTTGATCAATGTATTTTCTTTTAATTTTCTGGAGTTATTTTAATGATTGTTTCCTATTTTCCTCTTCAACTTGCAGAGAAGAGACCCCGTCCCCCACCTTGGTGTAACAGTCTTCTTTGTAGTTATTTGTATTTCTTCGTCTCCATTTGTTTCCCATTAGTTTGAGGAGCTTTGAAAGGCCTAAAGGAAGCACTATGTATTTCCTAAATGTTAATAAAGAGATTTTATATCTTACCCTAATGAATTAGGGAACACTGAAAAATTTCACTCTTGTCTAATTTCATTCCATCTACCTGGCAAAAGGGCAGTCAAGTTATCATTGAAACCTAAGGCCTTGAAACCTATATTTCTATAAATACATTAAAGGAACAAGTTGAATCAAGAAAAAGAGGATGGTGGGAAACAGCTGTGACACAAAAAGTTTACTTTATGAGAAACAACCGTATTCGATTTGATTTATTTAAAAAGACTAATCATTGTGTAAGGTAACAGAAAACAATATCACTTAAGTTTTCTCAAAAATGTGTCACATATCTTGATTTTTTTTCCTATATTAAAGTTATCATTATTAACATTCAAAACTATCAGCAAATTAAAGAACAAGCACTTCTCCAAGACATTTTGCAAAGCAAACTTAGATGCAAATGGCAGTATGTTAAGTTTCAATTCCATAAAAATTGATTAAAAAAAAAAATCCCTCAGGTATATAGGCACTCAGCCTGGTAAGGTCTCTCCAAATTTTATACAAATCAGCAAATAAAAAAAATTAGGAAGCAAATAACTTAGTTTTATACAGTTCAAGGCATTTTGTTTTGTATCTCAGGCAAAAAAAATAAAACAGCTGAGGGTAAAATCAGGCAGGCGCACGGTCCTTAATCTAGAACATTTACTATATTTAAAACATAAATTAAATTTCTTCCATCTGGATACATTATGAGAAACTGGATGGAATCCTAATGTAACTTCTCTGGGAACAAATTAATTCCCCAGCCAACCAAATCAGCCAAATGATTTTTTTCATAGATTTATCTTTGTTTATAAGGCAAAACAAGCATTTTCCAAGTGTAGTATATTATATTTTTGCTACACATTTTTTTTCCTCCTACTTCTTACTCTTGCCTACACAGCACATGCATAAGCATTGAAGTTCTTATAGGAAAAGATTTATCTTTATTTTACAAATGATCTACTGGAATATTCACAAAGGCAAACCTCAGCATCCACCCTAGAACTAGGACACTCACATATCTCTCTGACAGATAATCTTAACTAGTTGACAAGGATGCACTAGAAGACGGAGCAGGTAAACCACAGCAAGCAAGTTTTAAGTCCAGGGTTCCAGTAACTAGCTAACATGCAAGAGTATCTTCTACATATCTCTGGAATTGGAATGGAAAAATACTTTTCAAAACATTCAACAGTTCTTTTTGTTGTTGTTTTTGTTTTGGGGTTTTTTTTTTTGTCATCCAATTACACAATGGGGCTATCAACACTCTTGAAAAAATAGCCAAGAAATTTTAAAAGTACAGAAAATATCAGTAAGATACCATTTCCTCCCAAATAAAAATAAAATAATGTATAAAGAAGCATTCAGGTAAATGGCTACACTTAAGCAATGATTGTGGAAATATAAATAGTAGTAATGCTGTAGGGTAATTTAATAAATAAATCATGTTCGATTTTTATGTGCTATTTGCATACATGGTTCCAGTTACAGTAATACACTGTAGTAAAATAATGTGGATATATATTATATGACAATTGAACTGCAGAGATGTCCATTGAGGACATCATATATATATAGTGAAGGAAAATTGCAAACAATCTAAAACCACGACCATACTGGACTGATTCAGAAAGTCATAAAATTACACAACAAACTAGCTTTAAAATATGGAGAACAGAAGTTTTTCTGAACTTCTTTGTCACTTGTATTTTTTCCCCCAAATGATATTGTATGTAGTGCTCAATTCTCTAATTGTGGAGCAAGGCACCCAAGAATGCTACTTAGTTTTTCTCTACCATAAATAGTATCCCATGAAGTACTTCTGTGGAACCTAGGGGGACCCTGGAACTCTTTTGGAGAATCCCTGTTACAGAAAATTATTTAACAGGTTCAAATCTGTTTAAAACATGTGGCTAAGTAACAAAAAACAAGTTACAAAAGACAAACATACAAATATCTGTACAAAAAAGACTAAAAGTACATACTAAAAAAATTTAATAGGAATTATCTTTTAGAGATGACTTTGTTCCCCCTGCAAATATTTATATTCAACTCTTTCTGAAATGTCACCTTCTCAGGCAGGCCTTCCCAAACAAGTCTATTTTAAATTGCGTACAGTCAATATTTCTGATCTCCTTTAATCTGCTCTACTTTCTTATTTTCCCTTATTTACACTTAGTACATTTTATTTTACCACATGATTTACTTTTTAACTTGTTATTTATCTTTTTTTTTTCCACTCTGGTAGCATGTAAGCCCAGGAAAAAGACGTATTTTGTTCAGTGATATTATTTACCTTGCCTAGCAGTACCTGGTACATAGTATTTCCTCAATAAATTAATGACTGAATGAAAGTTTATTTGTATTTTGTAAATATTCTCCTATGGTATACTAATTTTATAAAAGAAAAGTAAAGCTTTTGTCCTTTAAAATATTTTTGTTTGAAAATCATAGGAATGCTGTGACTCTGGGAAATTTAAAAAACTTGGTTACCTAGGAAGCCAAAATATAGCAAGTAACATCTAAAGAGCATCACAGAAGAGCTTCAGAGTTTTTTGCGTAGTTTATACAAAAGATACCTAGGACTTATAATTTGACTATAATTTTACTCTTAGATGAAAATTATTATAAATCTTTCCTTAGTCATTTAGTAACTATAAATTAATTAGAAGTGCATAGCTATGTAAGGAATAAAATGCTGGACCGTCGATCTTGAAATCATTGTGAAGCAGTAGTAAAAATTTTCTACTATGATAAAAAAGAGCACATTTTAAAAGTCAGCCAAATAGAAAGTTATCATTTTTAATAATTAGACTGGCCATATATCTGAACTTCTACATTAAAGTCCCAAAGACACAAATCAATTGGAAAAGCATTAGCATCTATTCTAAGTTAATACTTATTTTAAGATGATGGTGTATAGAAACCTAATCATTTCAAGTTAAGGCAAAGGACATTGCATGAGACCATCACTTCTACTCAAACAATGAGAAAATACCCAGCAAACGCTTTTAAACTATTCAGAGCTGTAGATGAAAAAAAGTCTAAATGAACTAAATTCCAAAGACATATGAGCCTTTTTACGTGAGAAGAGAACGATGACCTCTTTTTTTCCCTTGGGAGGCATTATGGAAAGAGAACTAAAGCTGTCAGGAAATATTACAGGAGTAAGGAAAAAGTGGCCACAACTTTCATTTTAGTAATTTTAAACATTTATATATTTTCAAATTTATAGAAAATTTGTAAGAATAGTACAAAGAGCTTCCATATCCTCTTTTCTCAGATTAAGCATGTTTTGTGTTTTGCCTCATTCGCTTCATCATCTGCTCTCTACCCTATCAATCCATTGATCTATCGACACATATATTTTCTTGAACAATTTTAGAGTAAGTGGAGACATTTACCTTACAAGTTTCATGGGCATTTCTTAAGAATATGAACATTGTCTTAAATAATCACAGGAGAATGATCAAAGTCAGAAAATTAAAAATTTTCTGGATAAAAATCCACAGTACATATTCAAATTTTGTCAATTTTCCCAATAATGTCCTTTATAGTGTTTTTCATTTCTAGTCTACAATATGCATTACCTTTAGTTGTCATTTCTCTTTATTCTTTATCCTAGAATAGTTTCTCTCGCTTTCTTTGTGTTTCTTGGCCTTGATATTTTTTGAAGACTACAGGCCAGGTTTTGTTTTGTTTGTTTGTTTTACATAATGTCTCTCTTTTTGGCTTTTCTCTAATATTTCCTCATGATTATAACAATGTTTAACAATTTATCAGAAGGCATATGATGTCAATTTGGCTCAATATTAGTGATGCTAGTATTGATCATTAGTTACCAGCCAAGTTTCAGTGAACCTGTAGACAAGAATGACAGACTGGAATAGAGAAAACTTACACAATTAATGTTGTCTCATAAAATGTTAGTAACAATAGAGTATTTATGGACTATTTGTGGTAAATATTTATATATTTCAACATTTTAAAAACTACTACTGTGAATAACATCTGTTCAGTGGATTTGTCCTGAGTTTGCCAGGTCCCTTAGCACCTGTAGAGTGATTATTTCCTCAAGTAAAACTATTAGGATATACAGAAAAGAGAGGTGAAAGAGTGAACATTTTAAAATGTATTAACAAAAACGGCTACCTTAAGAAATATTTGTAAGCAATTCTTTAAAAGGCTTAGGTTGAAAAAAATATTACATTGAAAAATATATGGTTAGCCGTGGGGCAACTAAGCCCACATGCCACAACTACTGAGCTCATGTGCCTCAACTAGTGAGCCTGTGTGCTGCAAACTAGAGAGCCCACATGCTCTGGAACCCGCACACCACAACTACAAAGCCCACGTGCCCTGGAACCCACATGCCACAACTAGAGAAGAGAAAACCCGCCACCACAACTAAAGAGCCCACGTGCTGCAACAAAAGATCCCACGTGCTTGAACAAAGATCCCACATGCCACAATTAACACCTGACACAGCCAAAAAATAAAAAATAAAAATTTAGTTAAAAAAAAAAACATATGGCTATACAAAACTGATTAAAATTCATAAATAAGTATTTTCTGTTTAAGCTCTTGTAAATGATCAGATATTCAATGTAATATATTTGAACATTGCTTTAATTTACACAGATAAATGGTATTTTTAAGAAATTATTTAAAAAATATTTTTGAATAAGCATTTTTGTGTGAACACCAATATGATGAAACCAACATTTAGGTCACTAAATAAATATTTTTAAATTATTATAATATTCTTAGAATCTTATCACCATCTATTGTTTTCATGTCTCAGACTAGATGATAAATATAAGGTCAATCTTAAGATATAGGCATTTTTTACAGAAGATAGACTTTTGCATAAAGGTACAAAAATTGGGACTTCCCTGGTGGCACAGTGGTTAAGAGTCCACCTGCCAATGCAGGGGACACAGGTTCAAGCGCTGTTCCAGGAAGATCCCATATGCCGTGGAGCAACTAAGCCCGTGTGCCACAACTACTGAGGCTGTGCTTTAGATCCAGCGAGCCACAACTACTGAGCCCACGTGCCACAGCTACTGAAGCCTGCATCCCTAGAGCCTGTGCTCTGCAACAAGAGAAGCCACCACAGTGAGAAGCCTGCGCACTGCAACAAAGAGTAGCCCCCACTCACTGCAACTAGAGAAAGCCCACACGCAAAGACAGAGACCCAACGCAACCAAAAATAAATAAAAAAGGGTACAAAAATTGTTATAAAAAACTTATAATGAGCTCTGATCAGAGATGTGGAGATAACTAATGCTCTGAAGGGCAGTTAACCTCTTTGAGGTCAATGTCTTCACCTTTTAAATTACAGGGGTACATTGACTATTAAGGAGCCATCCAGTTTAACAATATGTAATCCAATGGTCTACAGAGCAGTTAATAGCCAAAAGCCAAAAATATTTGAACAAGCTTTACACAAAATACGTAGTTTCTTTTTCATGGTAACATCAACTAGAAACCATTCTTCAGAACTAAAGGGTCATAATATTTTTTTTCCTAAAATGTAGCACTAAATGAAAATAAAATGTTAAGGACCTCTGGACCAGTGTTTTCTAAATCTTATCAGAATTTTTGACTCAAACTTCAGGGATGAGATTGAAAAATAATTGGCCATAACATATGATATAGATGATTTGATAGAAAAAAAGAACCTTTAGAAAAGAAAAAAACATTTTTTTTTTTGCGGTACACGGGCCTCTCACTGCTGCGGCCTCTCCCTTTGCAGAGCACAGGCTCCGGACGCACAGGCCCAGCGGCCATGGCTCACGGGCGCAGCACGTGGGATCCTCCTGGACTGGGGCACGAATCCGCATCCCCTGCATCGGCAGGCGGACTCTCAACCACTGCGCCACCAGGGAAGCCCAGAAAAAAAACATTATTAACAGTAGTCAAGGGTGATGGGAAACATGGCTGTAGAAATTATTCATGGATGAAAAATGGATGATGGACTATAAGATCATATTGAAACCATAAAAGAGGACAAGCTCAACCTGCAGTGGTTAGCTGCAATTTAAAGCCTTACATACATATAAACACTTACAGATATATCTGCAATGTAAACAGCAGAGCCAAAGGTAAGTAGCATCCAAAAGCCAAGAGGAAGTCTCTACTAAGAGTCAAGGTTAGATGCAGGAGTTGCATCCAATATTTGAGACTTCCTGATCCTATGAATACTTTCCCTTTATTATCTTTGATTACAAACAACTAATGTGATAAAGCTGTGTGTCTAATTAACTGATGCAACCTATCACTGTGGTAGCTAAACACATTACTTTTCAAACCTTGCTGTCAGAATTTTAGTGCAAAAATCATATTCTGTATTTGATACCTGAATTCCCAGCCAAGATTCTTTCAACAAAGAAGTGGGAGACTTTTCCCTTAATAACTGAATTAAGCTCAGAATCTAATTGAAGTCATGGATGTCTTCGTGATAGCTATCTTAAAACTTCTGAAATAAATAAAATAATTATTAGGTATTTTCTTAAGGATAAAAATACAATAGTGGAAAGGTTCGGTATCAAAGTAAAAGAGAACTTCCAATTAGCTACTGTGTTATTCTCAAATCTTTGCCATAACTGAATCAGAAAATGTTCCTGAAACTATGATTCCTTGTGACTCTAAATTAAGAGGATCAGTAAATAATTAGGAACAATGTAGTCAATAATAAGGCTAATAGATGACAAATGTAGTACTGGGAAGCTTAATGCTAAGACTAATGAGCTGTGGAAAAAATTTAAAAGAACCCCTCTTTTAATGGTTCAGAATTATGCTAAACTAACCCAAACTTGTACTTTGGGAAGAAGACAAGATACAGAAATGTACAAAGCACAAAATGAAAGTGTGAAAGCATACCAAGACACCTACAGAAAGGTCAGCTACACAGTCACAAAAAACTTTCGGGTAACTTTTTTTTAAAGCAGCTCTTCATGTCATGGACTTAGGGGTCTTTTCATTCAGGAGTCCCCGGATTAAAATATAGTCTCCATGGCTGATATAAATCTCAGTGTCCAGATTGAGTTTAGAGCCATTCATATTTTACCACTAAGACAAATAAAATGAAGCATTTGACTATGCTGTCAGCCAATTATTTTTGTGGTTTACAATTAACCACCAATTTCCTGAATTTGTTGTTAACAGAAGATTGGTGGCTTCTAGTTTGAAAAGCTATGGATCATAACCACAGTTTCCCCATGCTTTCTTTCAATTTACAGGTAAAAATAATCTGAGTAAGACTCTGCCACTTCTAATTGGTGATAGGAATTGAAAGGAGTCCAGAGCTTCACCTCACAGTGTTATGTAATCATACCTTAACCTCCACATCAAACAAACACACATACAACAAGACTGTGGCATTATCAAGTGAACAAATTATCTCAGGGAGCTAGCTGTCTCAGCAGTCTGAATACTAAATTATTTTATCATTTTCAGTGATAAAGTTAATTGGTATAGGCATACAAGTATATTATTTTGAAACAATAAAAATATCAATTATTCCCCAATTAATCTATAAAATCAATGCAATCCAATGCAATTACAATCAAAATCCCAAGTATCTTTTCTGTAGATATTGATAACCTGATATTAAATTGTATATACAAAGTTAGAGTATTTAGACTTGCTGAACAAATTTTTAAAGAGAACAAAATTAGAGAACTTATGTTATTGATTTCAATTATGAATATAATAATTTAATTAGCATAGTAATTTAACTTCTGTTAAATTGTGGGCCAATCCCTACTGTGACCTGCTTTTGTATGGCCTAAGAGCTAAGAATGGTTTTTATATTTCAAAGAGTTGTAAAAATAAACAAAGAAGAATATACAATGTGGCCCCTAAAACATAAAATATTTAATATCTGGTCCTTTATGAAAAAAAATTGCCAACTCTTGATATAAAGAAAAAGGAATCAAGATAGTGCGGTACTGGCAAAGGATAGGCAAACACATCAAGGAACAGAGTAAATGTCTTAAAATACAGCCATACATGCATAGTCAAGTTACCTTTGACAGAGGCTTTGATGTAATTTAGTGAGGACAGTAATTTCTTTTCAAAAATAATTGTTGAATGTTTTCCATATTTTAACCTAGCTCCCTACCTCACATCACTCACTAAAATTGAGGATGACCTCTTGTCACCTGTAATTGGAAGCAAGTATAAAGATAACTGAAGATACCTAAAAGAACATCAATGTGGCTAGAGGGGCTAGGAGGGAAGACCAAGGGGAGAGAAATGAGAGAAGCCTAGAGAGATGAGGAACTAAAATATGCACAGGGGTTGAGCAATTTTGGACAAGATACTTAGGCTAGGCTTCCATGATAAAGTGACATTTGAGCAGAGAACTGGAAGTAGAGAGGGTCAGGTGAATGGCCAATGGAAGAACAAAGGTCGTAACACAGACGGAAGCTTGTTGTATTTTAGGAAAATGAGAACACCACTGTGGCTTTAATGGAATGAGCAAGGGTTTCAGTGGTGGGAAATTTGAAAAAGAGACTTGTAACAGTGAGAACTTTTGACTTTTATTCTAAATGTGATCTCAAGCCATTTGAAGGTGTAGAGCAAAGGAATGCTATAATTTAGTCCACATGTAAAAAATCAGTTTCTTTACTGCTCAGAGAGTAAACTGAATGGGAAGCAAAAGTGGAATCAAGATCAGTTAGATGACAAGCCCTATTGCCAGACAAGAGATGATAGAGACAGAATACAAAGCTCTTCAGTAATTATATATTTAATTCAATAGTCAGCACCATTTTCTCTCTAAAGTAGGGAGCCAATTATTCCCACTGTTCATATGAGGAATTAAGGGTCAATCGAGGCACAGAGCTAAAAAATTATGGAGTTGGTACTAATGGTGTTTTTAGTCACCTTGTTATACTGCTTCCTGTAAACACACAAAGTACAAATATAAGGGTGAGGGTGGAGTTTCAGGGAGGTTAATTGCTAAATACAGTGAAATAATCAAATTAGAATAAAGAAGAGGATCACTTATTGGGACCATTTCATTTTATACTATCAAATGAATTTTTAACATAAACTGCAAATATTTGCTGGGGAAAACAAAACAAAATAAGTTGACTAAAGTGTATCCTTATGGTTGTCTCCACACCTTCAAAAAAAAGAGATGTAAGGAATGACAAAGTATCTAATTGCATTGTTGCTTTCTTTAGGAAACAGTGTTTGTCAGGAAGTCACGACAGAGAGCAGATAACCTGCAGTTCTCAATATTCATTTCAGGGTTTAGGCTAAGTTTTGTGTTTGGGTCCTTGCTGCCTATTCAGACTACTAGTCCATGTAATAAGACATGCTACCACAAAAAAGTCATTATGGTTAGAGTTTTCCTATTTAAAGCACATGCTATCAATTAAATCTGATCATATCCTTAGGGTAAGAGACATTGTGGTTTGTCTTCTAATTGCCCTTATATTGAACACTGATGTGAGGTTTCTTTTGTGGTTAACCTTTATCAACAGTACTGCTGGATTGACTTTCCCTTCACACAGCGCCTGCTTTCACGTCATCTTTTATTTCCATAAATCTCTTTGGCCTTTTCCCTTTCCATGTCAACAATGAATGTAGAATTACCCCTTTTCCATAAAGAAAAAAACTTTTTAAAACGTTTAGCATTCTTTGGTTCTAACTGCTGCGCAGAATGTTTATATGTTTTCTTTTCCCTCAGATTCCCAGACCAATGATACCAGTCTGTTCTGTTGAAGTGAGGAACAGATGGAGTGAATTTAATTTCATGAATTAAAAATTGCATGTGTATGTGAGGGATTTATAGAGGTAATGTGCTTTCATTTAATAGCTAAGAAAATCGTGTATCAAACCTAAGTGGTTTCTGTGTATCTATGGTTATGGAAACTTTGGAATTAATCAGATCTAGCTCTATGAACCATATTGGAGTTTGGCCCTATTACCCTGGGGCCACATTACCCTGCTGCCTGACTTTGTAAATAGTTTTATTTGAACTCAGCAACACCCATTAGTTTACATAACAATGGAGTTGAGTAATAGCCACTCAGGTTGTCTGACAGGAAAAGCTATGAATTTTACAGAAAAAAACTATGTTGATTCTTGATCTACATAATCTCTTTCAAGAATGCTTACATTATAGAGTTGTTCTAATGATGAACAATATTGAGATATGTGAAGAAGTATTCTCTTGGAACACAGTTGGCACTCAATAATTAGTAACATTGATATCAATAGGCATGGGATAGAGGATGTTGCTAAAAAGGCCCAAATAATGAGTTCAGTGATCTTGGGTCTCTTCTGTGGACCAGCAACCCTCTTCATCTGTGTTATAGATGCATTTCCTATACCATCCTTCCAAGATTTGGTGGATTATAAACTAACCTAACAACATGATATATGCTCTATTATCTATGAGTCAGAAATATTATTTTATCTTTACATGGGTAACATATTTTTAATTTAGGGTAACTGCTGGGCTATTGCATTAAAGTGATACTTTCTAATTAATATTTGAATTTTATTTAAACATCACTTTGTCAATCACACTGAGTTTTGGGTATCTCCAATTTGTACCTCTTTCACAGGGCCACTACCAAAATTATCCTGACATTCTGTCACTAAGGATAACCTACATTTACAGTAAAATATATACTTGCAAGATGTATCAATAAAATTATAAGCAGTCAGTCGGGTGTACCAGTACAGACTCCCTGGTCTTCTGAATGCTCAATTTTTAGCATTAGTTGTAATACTGTCTTGCAATATTAGAAAAACAATATAACAGAGCTCGTGGGCTGAGCCTCAAAATAAGTGCCCATTTCTGTATAGATGTGCCAAGTGATTAGCTACGTTGTATGATTTGAGGGACATGAGGTGGCCATCCTGCAAAAAATAATATTAGAAATATATAACAGTCTATCAATCATTAATGAGTGAATTACTTTTATGTATGGCTTACTCTTTATGAAATGTAAAAATCCAGACATGGCAGTGAAAATAATCTAACCTGAATAAGCTTAATAAATGCCTTCCAATGAGGCAAAAAGCAGAGAAAAGAGTCTTGGGCAATGGGGTAAAAAGTGGATATGTTTTATAAAAGAATATTTGAAGCACTGGAGAGATCCTTGTAATCTTAGAAATGCTGACCTAATTGACATATTACATGTTTGGGGGTTTCTGAGAGCCCTGGAGAGTTGAAGGCCGTGTTACTTCAGCAGGGACACAGTCACAGGAGGGGAAGGAACAGAGCAGAGAGAGAACAGAAGTCAAATGTCACAAGAAAATCAACTTTGGTGAAGATGGACGTGCAAACGATTTGTTGAACTTCGTTCATACTTTTCTAGAAAATAATATTTTAAATTAATTTTATTCCCCAAATTTTCCTCGACTAGAAAGTTTTGGTTAAAAGCAAAATATTCCAAAATCACCAAAATTCCCTTTCAGACATGCCACAAGCAAAAAAACATATTTTTAAAAACTTTTATCTTCTTTTGATGCATAAAAATACTGGATCTATGCCAAAAATGGTAACAGCCTTGGAACTTGCGGAATTTTGTCATAGAAAAATTCTTTTTCTAAGTGCTACATTCTACTTTTCATTACTTAATGTGATTCCAGGCCTGAATCAATCCTAATTTGAGTTCTGCAGGATGTATGAGGATCCAATGAGGTCTTATTTTGTAATGCCTTACAACCCTAAAAATGGTGGTAACAATGACATTAATAAGAATCATTTCAATATATTTTATTTCCTCACTCTCTCTTTATGGTGAATATTTTTCAAATTGACAAGAGTTTTGTTATAAAGAGAAGTGAGAGTCAGGTGTTCAAGGCCAAAAGGAATGCTGCTTTGGTCAGGCAAGAAGGGAATTGGTTTGACTTTGCTCCAAGCAGGCAATTAAGGGATGATGAATTAGAATCCCCTCAAAGCAGGAACCCTATTACTCTCAGATATGTCATGCACTCCGAAGTGTAAAATGCCTGATCATAAATAATAATGTCACTAATTGTGTGAAAAAAAAAAAACCTGAAAACAAATACTGTTGCTATGTGTAAGTGGCATCACTTATTGAAAAAAATGAACTCATCTTAAATTTTCTCACTGCGGTTGTAAGCACATAATTTTACTCCTAAAATACTAAAGTACAAGTGGAGGGAAATGACATGATACTAAGACAGTATCTGTTGCTTTATCCAAAACTTGTAGTAGACTCCAAACATCCTTGTTGTCTGAGATATGGATCACAGTAACTTACTGAAAAATCAAACTGACCGCACTAATATTAAACTCAAAAAAAGCCTAGTTGAAATTTGTACAAGTATATGAATATATATTATGATATTTGATATTCATTATGGTCATAAGTATCTGAGAATATATATAAGTACAGTATGCATGCCATACGTATTGACTAAATCAATAAATACATGATTAATGTTTACAACAGATACAACTATTTAAAAAATTAGTAGTTTTGTGCAAATTGCTAGAATAAAAATATTTTAATGTGACATCTCAACCACATTTTTGTCAAATGATAACATGAACTTAATAAAAAACACATTCATTAAATTTTTATTCTTACCCACATAATATAACCTTTGAAATTAGTTCTTTACCAAATTTATGATGCCATTATATTCACAAATGATATACTGATACTAATCAATATATATTCTGGAAAGTTTGCATCTACCACATTAAAACTTTAGAAAAAAAATTTTTTTCCCAGATTTATTGAGATCTAATTGACATGTAACATTGAGTAAGTTTAAGATGCATATGTGTTGAATTTGATACACCTATATATTGCAAAATGAGTACCACCACAGCTCTAGCTAACATTTCCAACATCTCATACCCAAATAGAGGCTCACTGAGATTAAACAAAAATAATCTCCACCACAGCTCATTTGAGAAAGTTATTTTGTTTTCTACCTTGATGAAATTTTTGCTGTTTTAATGCTATTACACAATAATTTCACCATAATAATGTCAACAACTTGTGAGAGTCAAAAGCTTTTGTTCTTGTGGATTTGGTAGTTGTCTTTCCAGTGGGAAGTTGAGGAGAAGCATGTTTCAATTATTCCCCTATCCCAGAACAGTGTAAGCTTATGTGTTTTGAACAATCACATTTCATCTTCAGGACAACCATTTTAGGCATGTATTACTTCCTGCATGTTAGTGATAAGAAGTTCGAGACTTACACATTTTTCCAATGTTGCCAGAGTGGCTCAGTTGCCTGCTCTGGGTCTGTTCATGTCCCTCGATGCTAGGCCTACTCTTTTGTTTATATATTGGCCTAGTCACCCACATTGGGGGAAAACTAATCAAATATAACAAAGAAGTACAGAGGTATGCTGTTGGGGAAACATTTTATAGGCTATACGTTTGTCAATTATACCCAATTGTCACACACTGTATGTGTGCTTCAAGCAGTAGACTTAAAACCAGCAATGATATACATCATAACTAGTTATATACTCTGTGACAACTTCACTAGAAAATGTATAACTACAAGTATGACTGACAACATAATACCAGAACATATTCAAATTTTAGAAACTTCATATAATTTCTAGAACACTAGATGAGGTTACCCATACAGTATAACCTAAGAATGTTTATCATTATTATTTGACAGTGTTTTCCGTGTAATTTAATGTACCAAATAATCCTAGTTACTTTACTATTTCTTCTGAGATGCCTCAGGGGCCTTCTAGAATACTCAAAGTTAGCTAGAGGGGCTTCCCTGGTGGCGCAGTGGTTGAAAGTCTGCCTGCCGATGCAGGGGACACGGGTTTGTGCCCCGGTCCGGGAAGATCCCACATGCCGCAGAGCTGCTGGGCCCGTGAGCCACGGCTGCTGAGCCTGTGCGTCCGGAGCCTGTGCTCCGCAACGGGAGAGGCCACAACAGTGAGGAGCCCGCGTACGGCAAAAAAAAAAAAAAAAAAAAAAAATAGCTAGAGAAGAAACTTACAGTCTGTTACCAAAAGCAATTCAATATTCCAGGAAAACCTTTTTCTCATAACAGAAAGAGAAAACCAAATTCCAGTCCTGTACCAGCTTACTATTAATAACAACATTCATTTATCTAATTAAATTCAATCTAATCTTAATCCCGACAACTTACAAAATTCTTTTCTCAAAATTCCTTTTTCACAAACCTTTTATCACTTTCTGGATCCATATTAATATCCCTTATTTTCCCCATACATAAGCAGCCAGCTCAATTATTCTCCTTTTTTGGCTTAACAAAGTATCTCCAGTCTTTACACATTCTCTTGCCGACAACACATATGCTACTTGCTTTACACACTGAAATATTCCCCTTATCATTTTAGTAGCTTTAATTACATATTGAATTTTTAACCCATGAAAGGCCTTAATAAAACCAAGAAACAAGTAATTGGACTGTTATACCAGCATTTTCTGATTGGCAAACTTCAGAACATATTCCTTAACCTCTGAAAATATACATTTTTCTAATAGCACAATTTCTCTTTAATGTCGTACAAGATACATGTTTAATGAACCCAAACATCCTTTGAATTTCTACTAATTAACCCAAGGCTGAAGTTTCAGGCAAAGTGGGCTGTTTTTGTATTTCAAGGACACGATAAGAGTTAACTTCAAGCTTTCTCTTAGGCATATTTTTGGTCTCTCGGGGTCACAGTTCTGAAAACAGCTTGTTACAAGCTTTTTCTCTACTAAATTCAACCTGAATTTCCCATTTTACAAAAGACAACAAAGATACAAATCACACAAATGGAATATACACGCACGCACCAGAAGACAGAACCGTCACAAATCCTTCAATAGGCCAACCCATATGTAGTCCCAAACAAACACTTCTCCAACACAAAAGGTCCTCGACGTCAGACACACACCAGAACCAAATGGAAAAATGCCCAAATGACAGTCAGTGCTCACAAACGGTCCTCAACGTCAGACACATGTCAGAACCAATTGGCAAAATGCCCAAATAGCACTCTATGCTCACAAACGGTCCTCAATGGTAGACAGACACCTGAACCAATCGGCAAAATGCCCAAACAGCATTTCATGCTCAAAAGAGAAGTTTGCCCGGGTGCACACCGGTGGACTTACTTGGTTTCAGAGGTGGTCAGCTCATCCAGAGGCATGTTTCCGTTCCACCAAGGAAAAGTGTAAGCTGACAGCCAGTACCGAGCAGGGGAGAAACAGGGAGGATCCCTGAAACCAATGGTTTTGGCAGCTGCTGGGAACGTGCCTCAAAAATCCCTCTCTCAGCGTCAGCTCCCCACAAGCAGCTTGCTCCTTGCAGCCATCTTGGTGTGTACTAATGGCCCGAGGTTCTACTCGGGGAAAACCCTGGGGAGCCAGATATCGCGAGAGGACAGCCTCACCTTGGGCGCCAAATAACTGCGATTCAGCTGCTCGCTGCTCAAAAGCCAATAAAGAGGCAAGGTGGTTAGAAAGGAAAGTTTGCTTTATTTCGGAGGCCAGCAACCGAGGCTGGGGGTGGGGGGGGCGGAATCCTGTCCAAAGGCTGACCCCTCCCACTGACAATCAGTGCGCAAGAGCTTTTATAGATGGAGGGAGGGGAGTACATGCAGAAACAGCACAGTCAGCTCTGACAGTCATCTTGAAATTAGTCATGCAGTGGTCTGATCAGCGTCATATTGATCACTTTAAGTACAGTTAGTCTTTAGTTCCAGGGTCAGTTTGTTCCCATTTCTTTGAGGCCCGTTCTCAGAATTGTGGCAGCTTATGTCATGGCTACAGTCTGGTCATTATGTAGTTAACTTTTTCCACCTGGTGGGTCTTTCAATATCTATAAAACAGATCAAGGGATATGGCTCAGAATATTATGTATAGCCCTTGAGGAGGAACTAAAGGTCCTTGACTTTGCTTAATGACTAAACTATTATTGTTTGGTCTTGTTTTACTGTTTTCCTTTGTTTCTGCGTTTCTCACTTCTCTGATTAAACTTATTCTCTGGCTAAAGTTTTTCTACAGACAAAAGGCAGGCTGAGTACATGGGGGCAACGACCATAATAGGGTCCTGCTCCGTTTCAGTGCTATACACTTTGTTAGGTTTCCATTTTAGTTACCTGTATACTAAGGCTATGAGCTAGACGTTTTGAGTAGACTTGGATATTGCCATAATCCTTAGTTGCTCATTAACTGATAATCTCTTACTTCACTTTAAGAGGTGGTCTCATTTATTGTGTATGTATATATACACACGTATATATGTATATATGTATACATATACGTATGTATATATGTATATGCATACAGGGCACCTTACCGTGCCTTGTGTACTAATGATATAATCACAAGAGATACAGCAACATAGAATGAACATAGATTTTAATCACAATTTCAAACTAAACTGGCATTTTGTTAGAGCTCAAAACACCTATCTGAGAGAGCTACTAAACCCCTGCGTGTTGTTTTGTCATCCCTAAAAGCGTGCATGACACTGTTAAACTCATAGAGTTATTATGAGGATTAAATTAGAGATATAAAATTCTAGCACAATCTTCAACATATACTTGTAGCTCTTGTTAATAAACAAGGCATAATAATACTCTGCTGACAGGTTGTTTGAGAATGGAAAAGCCTATATGTACCATCCCTAGTATGGTGCCTGACTAGGCACTGTTTTCTAAATGGTAGCTCTTTATGATTTAAGAGCCATGTCTTTTCTTACAGCCTGGGATTAATTCATTTGAAAAATTTCAGTAATGCAATAAGCAGATTTTGAGTATCTTTACTATTTCAAGCAGTATGCTTACCCTTACAGGCGAAATAAAATGAAATAAGATATAAGTATTGCCTGCAAAGAACACAATACAATTACATTATATCCATTATATACATAATGGATATAGTATAATTATATGTAATAATTATATATATTTATATATAAGTTATATATAAGTAGCTATAATAAGTAACTATAATACTGTACTATCACTGAAGTGTAATACTGTTTTGAGATAGGAAAAAATTACTACTTTTGGAAGCTTGAGTATTACCTATTTATTTCATAAAAAATTGTGGAATTCTGTAAATAGCTTTAGTTAATAGTCCTTGATGGTTAGGATTTTATCTTTTGTTTTTGCAGTGTTCCTTTTAGCATAATTAGAACGATTCATGTATTCTGGCAGCGTTTCTGTTTAGCAGTACACACATCTATATACAAAGAATAATCTATTGGCAAAACACATCTTCAGCTCTCTTTTGTCTGATTTGTATTTGCTTTCAGGCTTAAAACATAATTCAGTTTTATGGCTTATTAAGAAGGACAAAAAATAAGTACTCCATAACTTCATTTTTACCATAAAGTGTATGTTACCTCTTGATATCTTAAACATTTTAACATATTAATTGTTAGTTTTCTTCTGCCTCTTCTTACAGAAGTGCAAATACATTTAGGAATATCGTACATTGGAAGTAAAAATAATAAAATCCAGATAGGTTAGTAAAGGAGTCCTGTGTAGAAGATTCAAGTCAATTAGTAGAATAATATTGGATCTTTCTTTCATAAGAAACCAAGTATATTTATCAGGCGTTCACTTCAGTAGAATTAGGTGTGTCTTTTATCTCATTTTATATTCTAAACGATTTTTGTTATAGAATATAAGTGGTAGAAATCTGACAGCTATGCTAACTGAGGATGACAATGGGGTAAAGGACAAGGAAAAAGCCTTTTGTAATTTAATTTTAAGTAGTACCATCATTTATTTTCAGTTGGCATTCAATTTTCGATACATTCACTTTAAAATGTATTACTGTTTAGTTTTCAATGTTATGGTAATTTTGGAGTTGACTTAGCTTTTCTCAGTCACAGATATGAGGCATATTAATGCACATGAGTTCCAGATGACAAACGGTGCTTGAAGTTTCCATGTCTGCTAATTCATTTTTGATTATAACATGATGTCTCCTGAAATATAAATGGCATTTGCCTAGCCAAATGGTCATTGGATTTGAACATACGATGTGATGCTTCGCTGATGTTTGAACTTTGGAGTCATTTCAAATTCATTGATAATAGTCCTTATAAAGGCCATGTTCCCTCACTCAGAATGAAATAAACTAAGACACTTTATCATCTGCTTCT
The DNA here is from genome assembly GCF_059928025.1 of Delphinapterus leucas. Classification (NCBI taxonomy): domain Eukaryota; kingdom Metazoa; phylum Chordata; class Mammalia; order Artiodactyla; family Monodontidae; genus Delphinapterus; species Delphinapterus leucas. The sequence goes on along the minus strand of NC_143137.1, from coordinate 62,893,696 downwards.
CAGGTACATTTCTCTAATGTATTTCATTTATGGAAAGTATCTGGAATTAATTTAGCACTAACCTTTGAAATCAGTGGATGTTTCACATCACTCACATTTTCAAAACCAAGTTTAAATAGTCCAGATTATATTGTGTCAAAGGATTCCAACGACATTAGTTGTCTTGGATCTTAGTTTTTTTACAAAAAAATGGCAGCTATTAATGTCCACTATCACTCAAAGTAAATTTAAATCTTAAATATAGAGTCAATTTTATCATTAACCATCTAAATCGCCTTGAGATTGAGAAAAGAAATGATAAAAAATAAGTTGTACCACTATGTTTATTTTTATGCCACCAAGTATTTTCATGTATTTAAAAATTTCTTATACATTTTGAAAATCATTACTATCTCTAATAAAGTAGAAAAGGTAAAAAAACATTTGTTTGAAATTTTTTTTATCATGCTCCTTGAAATTCTTATAGCATTCTAATTTTTGTAATTAATTGTTTTAAGTTCCTTCCTGAGTGTTAGAGTGATATCAAACACCATCACACTATGAATTCACTAAGATCCAGTGATGCACCTGAAACAAGGCTGGGCCATGATAAGTGGTCTCTTGAGATCTTAAAAAAAAATAAAACTGACTAAAAGTCAATTTACTTTTTACTATCACCGTGATTCTAAACAATCAAAGATACATTATTCCTCCTTGAAATAGTCTCTTGTTTGTATAACCTCTAAATATGTGCTGAGTTACAGTTGAGTTTTAATAATACATTTTTAAGCTTCATATTTTAAGCTTTAGCATATTTTATTACTTGTATTTCATAAACATTATATTCTATGAGGAAGTTAATTTGAAGAAATCCTAGTGATTTAGTTGACTATCACACATAGAGACTTGGCTACATACATTTGTTTTCAAAGTTTGTAATGTTTCAAAAACTTGTGAACGTTTTTGGGGAAGATTTTGTGTTTTCAAGCCTGATCATACCGTGTATTCTTACATATAAACATTAGATTTCTAATAAACAATGATAGCCTGACGGTTGTGTAGAAATAGAACTTGAATTGATTTAATTCTATTATTATATGGACCATTTGAAATGTTTGTGTTAAATTTCTTGGAATTTGTTGAGAAATTCTTTTTTTTAAAGTATACTTATATTTATGACATTTCTAACTATTTGTATATCTGTTGCATCATGTGAAAGAAACTTTTGAAATTAATTCTTCAATAAAGTATGAACTAAGACTAAGCAATCTGATTAAAATATTTATTGAAAGGAATATGCAAAAGTTATCCATTGTGACAAAGTCCTTGAGGAACTGACAGAAATTAGGCTCTTAAACAGGAACTTGAATGTAGCTACTCATTACTGTGGGAGACCAATATTTAGGTATAATTTTCTTTTTTTCTTAAAAAAGCTTTATGGTATTAAAATATTAATCTATTCATTTCTCCTTTTTGTACAGTAATATTTATTTTATTTTTATTGCCATAATTATATCTAAAGTAAAATATAAGAAGTTTCACTGGTCCTTTTCTGCCCATTATTGTTCATTTCATTGTATGATTATAACTAAAAATAATTTTGTTCTGTAGAGGAGGAAGTATCAAAAAATTATTCTCTACAGGAAAACATGCCTGGTATACTACTGATAGAAATGTAAAAGAAAAGTCTGGGAAAATACATGTAAAGAAAAAAATAATTCAGCAACTTGTTTAAGAAGTAGATACCTGCCTGACTTTTTTTTTGTTTTTCAAATGCAGTATAAATACTACGTGGAGTATTCTTAATTAAAATATCTCTGCAGGTGAAAGAAAAAGTAAGTGAGAGAAAGAGGTAAATCCCCTCTAATTTGTTCAGCAATAATTATTATGCTAACTTTTATGACCTATTATTAGCTTTACATTTCTAATAAATCAACATTTACATTATTTTAACACTATGAATTTTAACTTTCCTCACCCCTACCCCTGTTCAGGTGATAGTGAAATGGAAACAGTATTATGTGGTGAAGAAAAAGTATATTTTACAACTGAAAAGATGACAATTCAAATCCAGATTTCAAACAAGTGGAAGCAAGGTAAGTATACTGTCTAAACTGTAAAATTGAATTAATATTTTTAAGTATAAGTCTGCTATGAGATAATATATAAGAAGGTACTAGAACATAGAAATAAATTTGAATTCCTTTTTTTCAAGGATTAACACATATATCTGATATTTTAAAATTTAAATACATAATTATTAAATCATTGTGTGTTTCATTGTAATGTATCTTTTGAGGAGGTCATAAATGGAATACTAGGTTTAATTACAGTTAAATCTTGATGCCATTTTTCTTAAGAAGTTAGAAACAAATATCTTATCCATTCTCAACACCACCAATAAATCAGAAAACAGATTTCTATCTTCCAGTAGATAAAGCAAGGAAACTCCTATTTCCGGAAATATGTAGTTTTCATAAATTTACACTTTAGGATATCATTTAGGAAATAAATATAATAACTGAAATTAGCTTCCAAATGCAGTCTGTGAAATTAAGATACTACAAAATCTGATGATATAAATATACAGCATCTACATGCAGCTACCTATATGAAATATTTTTCAAAGGCACTGATAAAAATCTTTTGAGCAAGTACTGAACTCCCTTTAAATAGCAGGCATTGTAATAGATGCTGAGTATGCACACATAAGAAAGAAACCATTGCAGTATTCAAATACCCACAATTTGCTGAAAGGTTCATTTTAAAAAGCATCATCATCAACAACAACAAAAACAAGAAAGGCAATAACAACTTAGGTCGAGACCATAGATTATTCAATGAAAGTAACTTGATGGTAGTCACTATAAGAAATTATTACATTATTAAATCTGCATTCAAAATAAATATTTATATCCTTTAATTGGATAAATACCCATTAATCTTCACTTTTTGAAACTGGTTAATGAAGGTATAGTTGTGCATTAAATCAAAAGGAAGAGGGAAGATACTAGTTATTCTTTCAGAAGAGAATTTGAAAGTTCAAGAAGTTGATGGCAATGGCTCATTGAGATTGTATTTCAAATATAATTCCAATTTGGAAAGGTAAGATTAACTGATCTGGTAACTATATAGCATAGACAGAGGAGTTGCTCACAGTCTACTTTTCTATGCATAGAACGAGATTTGATGTCACAGCTCATGTGTTATGATTTTGTTAGATATAATAAGTAGGAAACATTTGAAAATTGACAACATTTGTTAATAAAAGTAGGGTAGGGCTTCCCTGGTGGCACAGTGGTTGAGAGTCCGCCTGCCGATGCAGGGGACACGGGTTCGTGCCCCGGTCCGGGAAGATCCCACATGCCGCGGAGCGGCTGGGCCCGTGAGCCATGGCTGCTGAGCCTGAGCGTCCGGAGCCTGTGCTCCGCAACGGGAGAGGCCACAACAGTGAGAGGCCTGCGTACCGCAAATAAATAAATAAATAAATAAATAAAAGTAGGGTAGATAAGCTGACTGTAAAACAAATTCAATCAAAATATATTGGTTTTTTTATACTAGGTAAGCTCTGCAAAAGTTGGACATGGTCTAAGATCTAATATTAAAAATTTTGTCTTTCAATGTCATTTCAGGTTAGAAGCTATATTATTATGAAATACATTCCTAAGCACACATTTTCTTGAAAACTAGACTATAAGATAAATTTAATGTAGCTAACACTACAGTTCTTGATTTGAGTGGATGCTAAAAAGTTGCTTCCCTTTAGGGAAATTATTCCAAGCTTTACACATTTCATGTCTATTTTGCAATTAGTTTAATTTCCATTAAAAACTCTCTAACTCTGTCCTTTGTCACATGAAAAGATAAAATGTGAGCAATAACTAAGTAGCCTTGTTTCTGACAAGAAAAGTTAAACTTTTAATTTTCCAGTTCTCCTGTAAGTGCTTCTAAATGTGCTGTGTTGTATACAATGTGAAGATAAGTAACAAATGTAAGTATTCAGTATGAAACTTTCAGGCACATTCCATTATTTTATGTAATTTGAGTGATAGTTAAACTTTTAATACAGTCAGTTTTGAATTCTTATGCTAAAAGAAGTATATAGCAACCATTTTCAGGGGGACAAGATCAGAGAACATAATCTTGTTTAAAACTATATTTAAAAAAACATAAATATACAAGTTTGAATAGCAGACTTGATCCATTTACCATTTCATTTGGACCAGTCTTCTGATATTCTATGAGAATTTTTGTGGTCCAATTGATACTACAACTGCTTAATCTTTTCTGACTCTCTTTTCAGAATCTCAGAGACTTATTTGCTCCTGCCTCTGTGGCATTTAGGTTACTAGCGCTTATTTTTGAACCATTTGTAGAATGAATGGTCTATGAAAAAAAAACAAAAGTAAATACAAATGCATGTAATTTCCCCTTATGTCTTTACGTTTTGACTTATATATGCATGTATGTATGTATGTATGTGTGTATGTAATGTATTTATTTGTATGTATTATATATATATATTTGGTAATTTTTTTCAGACCTTAAAGAAGTGCAAGGAGGGAAACTGTTTTGTAGAGGCTAATTTTTTGTGTGTTTTTGCTATTGCTGCTTATGTTTGTTTTCTTTCAGTGTTTGCCCAACTTTCTTTTCCATTTTTTCTGATAAGAAGACCTCCCTTTATAAGAGAAAAACCACTCTCCAATTACATGTGTTTATGGGGATGCTGATTCTCTAGCCACAGCTGTGGACACAAAAGCCCTGTAAGGCCTTTGGATTAATATGTACGTTGGGTGAGAGAGCGTCATGTTTCCTTCTGGGGTCATTGAGTCTGAGGTGCAGGTAAGCTTAGATTTCTCGGTGCCCTCATTACCCCAAAATAAGGGACACGTAAAGCCAACAAAGAGAACCTAGTGATAATGGAGATTGAAAGAGAGAGAGAGAGAAAAAGAAAATAACATCATTTAAAGTGTCTGTGTAGCTTAACCTAATTTGCATTGTTTGAGTTTTTGGTTTCTGTTACTTCAAACAACAACAATAAAAAATAGTTCAACACAGCTATTTCTTAATAATATTACACCTATATACATATTTTGCAATTGAATGTACCATATATGTGCAATGTCATAAATTTACTTCCTCATTTCCTTGCCTCCATAAAGAATAGTTTTTTTCATCCAATCCAGTTCATGGTTTACTTAAACCATGACATTCAGGAACCAGTATACGCTTTTATCTAATCCTCCCCAATCCCCACCTTATAAAAACAACAAAGCATGTGATTTCAAGTGTGGTTGGATAGGACATAAATCAAGCACTTTTTTATCATAAAGATAAATTTTTTTTTTCAAATTGTATTCTGTCTTATCCTTAACAAATATCATTCAGTCTCTGCCTTGTTACTTCACTAACTACATATCTTTTTTAGAGCAAATTATATTTTTGTCATAAATCTAATTTAACAGGGAATATTAAATATCTTCTTGAAATAAACTATATATACATGCATGGCACACATATGAACACACATACATAGATAAACATATACGTATATATATGTTGGTATATCACAGAAAATGACTAGACAGAAATGCATTCTCTTCCAATGAATACCTAAAAACTACAGAGGGAAAGTATATATAAGATAGATAAGTAGTCTACTTAATTTAATTTTCAATTTTTTTTTAGTTGATTATTAGTATGCCCCTGACCTCAAAGGCACAGTCAATTTCTTCTTTTATATCCATGTGATAGTTATTTGGGCTATTAACCCTTATTATGGTTCTTTATCCATTGCTTATGTCCCTTTATAATCCTTACTTTGGCCAATGAAATGCAAATGTAAGTGGTGTGTTATTTTTGTACACAAATTACAAGAGCTTTCTCTTGCCACAATAATTATGTAAATATTTTGGGACCTTTGGTAACAAACTGAGTAGATGTCTTATTGCCAACTGGGATTGGACATTGATGTTAGTGAAAACAACACTTTGCTGTGCTAAAGCCACAGAGCCTGAATTTATTTATTATTGAAGTATAATTTAGCCCATCCTGACTAATGAATGCAATTTTTTTTGCCACTGCATGTTATTCAGTTCCTATTATAGCAGTCACCTCATTCCACTGCATTATGATATTTGCATAGAAAACTCCCTGTTAGGTTATAAATGTCTCATGATTAAGCATAGAGACTGGCATACAACAGCCATTTAAAAATGTTTGTTGATAGAGTATAATGAATATACAGTAAAGAGCAAAATATCATCCTTCTAGTATCTCTTCTAGAAAAGAAAACATAACAATATACCATATAATGTAGAATGTGCATGGCAGGCATAAAACAAGACACATAGTGGTTAGGAAGCAATTCAACATAAGCTTAGTTACCTGGAGTTGTCTCCTTCTCTGCTACTTCCTAGTTACGTGATCATGTAAAGCTATATAATCTTTTGTATCTGAGTTTCCTCTTCCATAAAATGGGAATAAATATAGTATGCCTCTCATACAGTATTTGCAATAATAAAAAAAAATGAATATAAATAATTTATAAAATACACAGACAGTAATAAGCACTCAAACTTGTATATAGGGGTATATATACATAAACACACAGAAATGAATTCCTCACTTTTATATAAATATCATTGGGTATATTTTTGTTTAAATTATATCAGATGTTATATCAATTAAATATAATTTCAGATGCATTATCAATATACCTGATTGATTTCCATTCAGTAGTGGCAACAAGACTTTTAACTTTCTTCTGATTTTATGACCTCCTGAGAGTACTCTATTCTAGCTCAATATCAGGAATGTAATAATCATGAAAGGAACAGTATATCACCAAAGGAGCTAAAAGTTTCTTTATCTTATACCCTTTAGAAATATTGTGATCCCTTTTATAAACGTTTAATGAAAGATTTGTATGTGTTGTTGAAACGGAACAGGAACCTGTGGTCCTTCCCACACCATGTCCTCTGCTTGCCTTTTGTCTGTAGAAAGACTTTAGTAAAAGAATAAATTTAACCAGAGAGGTAAGAAAATGCAGAAGCAAAGGAAAACAGTCAAACAGGACAAAATAATAATAGTTTATTTGTTAAACAAAGTCAAGGACTTTTAGTTCCTCCTCAAGGGCTATAGATAATATTCTGAGCCACATCCTTTGAGCTGTTTTGTGGACGCTGAAACCCCTATCAGGTGGAAGAAGTTAACTTCGTGATGACCAGACTGTAGCCATGACATAAGCTGCCACAATTCTGAGAAGTGGCCTCAAAGAAATGGAAAAGAACTGACCTTGGAACTAAAGACTAACTGTACTTAAAGCAATTAAGATGACGCTGATCAAACTACCTCATGACCAATTTCAAGATGACTGTCAGAGCTGACTGTGCTGTTTCTGCATGTAGCCCCCTCCTTCCATCTATACACCCATGAAACTCCCCTTTAAAAGCTCCTGCCCCCTTATTGTTGGAGGGTGGGGGAGGAGTCGGCCTTTGGCACAAGTTCCTCCCCTGCCCCCAGGTTACCAGCCTCCAGAATAAAGCAAATTCTCCTTTCCACCAACCTTGCCTCTTAGAGTATTGGCTTTAGAGTGGTGAGCAGTAAGACCCCACTTTCAATAACATTGTGTCTAATTTAATATATATTGTAGATTGATCTATAGTATATATAAATGCATTCTATGTATATATGTAGAGAGAGATGTAAGTATATGACCTATAAAGAGTATATATATGTGTGTATATGTAATATAACTGAACTATCCTCTTGCTTCCAAAGCATTTCAGTTGATTGATTGAGTCATTGATCTATTATGGGAATTATTTCCTTCTTCCTTGTATTGTTGTTGGCTGTTTATAGATGTGTTCACCTATAGATTCGAAATTCCTTGGGCAGAACCTCCCCTAAGATTTGAGGCACCCAGGGCAAGAGTACAAATAAAGGCACCAATACCATATGACTAAATATTTAAAAGTTATGAATCAAGCTAACCTTCTATTAAATAAAGCATGATGTAGCCTCCTAAGTAGATGACTATATCTTTGTAATGAACTGGAAGGCCAAATATTAAGTAACAATTATAGGATTCCCAGTGGGAATTGAAGCACAGAAAGCTGGAGTTGTTAAAAAAAAAATGCTTCTACTCTGGATCATGCTACTTCTGGGAGTAATAAACTATTCTTTGTTTTCAATCCATGAATCCTGTGTCTTCTGACAGCATCTATGAAACTGAGGCAGGCTAACTTGTTAGCGTGCAAGTAGGATAAACATTTCAGACTCTTGACATGGAGGTGATTAATTTCTATAGCCATTTATATATATATATATACGTGTGTGTGTGTGTATGTATATATATAATTTATATATTTACATAATTTATCCTCATAAAGATCTATTAATTTATCCTCACAAAGATCTACATTTAAGGCAGTAGGTACTAACTGATTTCTTTTTTTTGTTTAGTTTTGTGTTTGCTTGATTGTTTGTTTTTCAGATAGTGTAATGCAGATATAGATACTTTTGTTAAATAAAAAGTAAAACTGTTACGGGTAAGATAAGAGACTTGCCTAATGTTATATGAGGAATAAAGAATCTGGATAGAGTTTTGGTCTCCAGATTCCTCCAATATCATGAAGTATCTACAAATTTACCAATAATGCAAGATATTCTCCTTTCTCACTATGATCACTGTAATTCGATAATAACTTACATGCTAGGTACAAAGAGAAAGCTAGAAGAAAAATGTCACTCAAAATGTTTACATCAAAAGCATTAGAGCACATCTATTCTCCATTAACAGTTATAATGAAAGCACTTTGATGAAAGAAGATTTAAGACCTCTTTGAACTGATCTCTCTTGACATTATAGATAATAAGGCACTTTATTTGCAAATACCCCATACTCTGAAAATCATGTTACTGGCTACATTACAAAATTCAATTAGTTACTTTATTCTCTGCTGGACACCATTAGTTTCTACTGAATGAGCTTTCATATGTACTGGCATTTTCAAACATATGCTTTTGTGAATGCATACTGAAATATTTAAAGTATGACACTTAATGCACATTTAGTTGGAACTCTGCATGTTAAAACTCTGTAAAATTATTAGGAAAACAGGAAAATATACCTTACCTTTGATTTTTAAAATGATTTCCTCATTTAGGCATATTAAATTCAGTGATGCTAATAAAGCTTTCAAATAGTTTTCTTTTTGTGATTTCCGCACACAATGTATGTTTCAGTGACGTTTCCCCTCTCTGTTATGTGACCTTGGCCAAACTAGCACACTCTTCCTCCAGTGCCTAGTTTTGCATGATGCCTAGAGCTGGCATTCAATAAGTGGCTCTTGATTGGCTAGAAAATGATACATCATGCCTTTAGAATGCTAAAATACCAAGAGCAGTAAAACAATTTTTGTGATTTTAATATTTAGTCTCCAAAATGTATTTAATTTTAAGTTTGTTACTTGAGATGGTCCTAACATGAAACTCCTTACTCTAACTATGATTTCACTTTTGGTTATGAACAATACCCATTTGTATATACAGTAAATAAAGCATTATAAGACTTAGAGAGAGCATTCTATCCTCAACTTAGTGGACATAAATCTGATGCCCTAACACTACTTACTGGTACAAATCATTCTATCTACCTTCCAGACCGTAATCCTTCTCACTTGCTTTTACTTGCATTGGCTGACCTCTGTACATATGGCCTATTGGCTGATTAACGTTTATTGGGTTATCATTTTCCTGGCCAGCCCTGTCCCATTTCTGTCCTCTCTCAAATACTTTTATTAAGGCAGCAATCTCTGTATATCACAAACACCTTAAGAATAAGATGAGGTTCAATTAGGAATCAAATTTAGGTAATTTCTCATTTTATAGCAGCCTCAGCCAAAGCCATGAAGAGTGGGAGCCAGTTTTAAGCAGGACTTGTCATGATGCTTTGCAACTAGCAACCTTACTTCACCAACCTCAGCTCTTCTGGTCTCAATATAAGAGGAGGTTGAAGCGGCTAGAAGTAAGAATTTCTTAAAAGAGAGTATTCAGGGCTTCCCTGGTGGCACAGTGGTTGAGAGTCCACCTGCCGATGCAGGGGACACGGGTTCGTACCCCGGACCGGGAAGATCCCACATGATGCAGAGCGGCTGGGCCCGTGAGCCATGGCCGCTGAGCCTGCGCGTCCGGAGCCTGTGCTCCGCAACGGGAGAGGCCACAACAGTGAGAGGCCCTCGTACTGCAAAAAAAAGAGAGAGCGACTATTCAGCATTCTACTGCTCTTCTCCTCCCTGATTGATCCTTAGACATTAGGTGGGTAGTGTGTTTCTCTCTCACTTTAGGCCATGTCATAAGTGAGACAGACACCCAAAAGCCCCCTTGGAGAGAATGGCATTCATCTTCTTGAGTTGAGAGAATAAAAGGAATGTTATCTGACTTGTTTTAAAAATCTTGAGGCCTGGGAGAGTCTGGCTTGCGTGATCTGCCTGAGAACAAAAAGATAAAGCACAGTGAGGAAGTTTCTCTTTCAGAGCATGTTTGGACAAAGGTACAAGTTGCCTGTGATTCAGATTTGGACTCAAAAGGGGGTCCAAAACACCCTTGTTTATAGGCAGAATAAGGGTCATGGTTTTTGGTGCTACAGTTGGCGCCCTGCATAGAGGTTCAAGCTAGGGTTAAAATCCAGCCTGTGCCCATTATGGCAGTAGGGTCCTGTCAGCCTAGAAAACTTGTACTTTTATTTTTTAAGCCTCAGGAAAATCAAGATAGTGGCTATTTAATTATTTATTTTGTTTAATTGCCCCCAAGCATTTCAACCAATCAATCAATCAGTCAATCAATCAATACTTATTGGGCACCAACTATATGCCAGGCACTGTTCACACAGCAATGCATGAAACAGTCTTTGTCCTCACGCCTCTGCATTCTAATAGAGAAGGAGAGAACACCAAACAAATAAGACAATTTCTGGCGTTATAACTGCTATAGAGGAAATAAACAGGATGATGTGACAGAAGTGGAGGGGGGAGCTACTTTAGATAAGTTGTCTTGCAGGAGGTGACATCTGACGTGCAATTTAAAGGATGAACACAAGCCAGCCACAGGAACCATCAAGGGAAGAGAGAACATTCCATGGCAGAGAGACAGCAAGGACAATGGTCTTTGGTGGTACTGAGCTTGACACATTAAAGAGACTGAAAGCCGGGTCTGCAGCTGTACGAGATACCTCAGCTTTGCTGGCCTTCACCTTATACCACTTGCTCTGTGTCTTCTACCTGTCTAGTGTCTATTTCACTTGCCATGAGTCTGGCCCAGGTTCTTCCCTGAACTTGGATGTCTGGGGCTTGTGCTGACGAAGCTCCCGCTCTCCCCTCCATGCCCTGGGCTTGGATCAGCTGAAGACACATATTTAACCCCACAGAAGTGTTCTGCTTTGATCATCCTGAGAGCTGGACACAGGCCATGCTGAAATTCAAAGCAGAAAGCATGGAGCAGCTCATTCCCCCAATCATATACCTGCCAGTTGGCCAGAACTTCATTTACACCCCACAACTAACTGTGGTGAAGGTGGTATTTCCCAGGACTCACCCACAGTCTTGCCCAGTGACATTTCTGGAAGCTCTTATAATCACTCAAGAGACCCTTCTTTCTAATTTACAAAATAATGTATTGAGGGATAGTGGAGCATCATCTGAATAAAATAGCCTTAAATAAAACTATATCCCTAGGTATAAGGAGCTGACAGGTAGTGCTAAACCATCACCTGGATGAGGCTTCACCTGAAACTAGGGACCTGAGGTGAAATATTCCATTATATAAGCGTCTCTTAAAAAAGAATAAATGAAAGAGGGAGGAAAAAAAAGGGGGAGAGGTGGAAGAACACTTTGTGAATTAAAAAAAACAGTGTTTGGAAATCTACCAAAGAGGATACCAACACTGGTTTACAGCTGCATGAACCTTGTAAGGCTTGATTTTTCTCATCTGACTCTCCCCTGCCCTTCTCCTCAGACACAATCCCAGAGTGGAGAATTGCAGTAGCATCAGGTGAAGGATGCATGTGGCTAGGAAAAAGGAGTGAAGTGACCTCCTCCTCTCCTTCCCCACTCTGAGCTTCAGGCCCCAGGCGGATTCTGACTGTGGATGCTGTAGGGTTGGGAGGAAAGAGGGGTGAAGAGAGTGGATAAGTTTTGAATGACATGGATAAGCATATCTTAGATTAGACTGGACTTTTTGATACCTTAGAAAATTAGAGTACTCTTCAATACCTGTAAATCATAGAGAATGCTATGGGATCTGACCAAGATTTTATTCAGGAGTAGGAAAGGACAAGACCTCAGAATGTGTTCAAAGAGAACAAATGTGAAAACAAACAAAATTACTTTTTGTTCTCACTCCACTAAGTTCAATAAATACATTGAATCCATTGGCATAATTTCCATAAATTGCTTCTTCTCTCTTCTAAAACTGCTAATCCTCTTTTATTGGTTTGTGCTGAAAAAACAAATTTTGATTTCCTGAATAAACATGAATTAGTTTTTGAGGTGCTCTGTTTAATTCTCTAACAATTAAGTCTATCAGATAATAGCTAAAAACACTAAAAAAAGTTTCATCTTGTTTACTTTATATTCTGTCAATTATAATTCTTCATCGACTGGCCAGTCCTGTGGCACATGTACACTGTAATAGCTGTTTTCCTCAGAATGACATTGTAACCTCAAAAGATTTTTTGTATTATTAAAATGGTGTCAAAATTATTTGGTGTTAACTGCTTCTTATTATATTATTTAAAAATAGAAAAGGCAAATAACTTATGTGGTTATGATGATTGTATTTCCCAAATCCCAAATCAAGAAATGTGATCTGACAAATGGTTTCTGGGCTACATCCAGGTACAAGAGAGTACCGAGACTGCCCAAACACTGCTACAGGTTTAGTGTTTCTGATTTAATTCCTTTGGTCTAAAGAGCTGACAAAGCGAATATTAAAAATATGAAGTATACAGGAATATACCTGAATTATGTAGGGTAAATTACTTTAAGAAGATGACACCATGCTATCCATTAATACCAGAACCTTAACTTGCCTTTCTTACTTCTGCCTTTCAGGGGCTTTTTAAAAATCTGAGTCATTTTTAAAGAAAACCTCCTCCTTTAGATATTATATTAACCAGTTTTTTTGTTTGCCTGATGATGACATTAAATCCCCTGTCATATTTTTAAATACAGAGTCTATCACGTTGCTCATTCAAAATTCTGTAACATTAAGGGCATAGGCCAGTCTGCATAATCATATTTCCAAGTCTTGTTATTGCACAATTATTTGGCATTTTAATTCAAGTTATTTTCACTGGATAGAGGTCAGTTATTTTTCTTTTTCTGTTTTGTGCTTATTTTCAACTGCTGTCATTCAGTATATATACGTTCTATTCTTCCATTAGTATATTCTAACTCAGAAAAGGAGACACTCAGGAATAGTTTAGAACACCAGATCAAGCATTATCACAGTTCTTAATTATGTTTTGAAGTTATTCCAAATGGTAGTATTCACCTAAAAATAAACCAAGCATTGCAGTAAAAGAGATGTGAAATATCCATATAAACACTCATAATACTAGTTCATTTTTCAGTTTACTAAGAACATCATTAACAAGAAAGCAGAAGGTTTTTTTTTTCCCAGTTTGAAATAGTTACTGGAACAGTCCAGCATCTAAATAAAATTGCAAAAGTCAGAGACTAACAACCAAATGCATCTGTATATATCTATGCATTAAAAGTAGTCAAACCTTTGGTAGTGTATATATGTCAATGCTACTCTCACTTCGTCACAGTTTACACTTCCCCCTCCCTGTGTCCTCAAGTCCATTTTCTATGTCTGCGTCTTTATTCCTGTCCTGCATTCCTGTCCATTTTTTTTGTTTTTTTAGATTCCATATATATGTGTTGGCATATGGTATTTATTTTTCTCTTTCTGACTTACTTCACTCTGTATGACAGACTCTAGGTCCATCCACCTCACTACGAATAACTCAATTTCGTTTACTTTTATGGCCAAGTAATATTCCATTGTATATATGTGCCACATCTTCTTTATCCATTCATCTGTCGATGGACACTTAGGTTGCTTCCATGTCCTGGCTATTGTAAATAGTGCTGCAATGAACATTGTGGTACATGTGTCTTTTTGAGTTATGGTTTTCTCAGGGTATATGTCCAATAGTGGGATTGCTGGGTCATATGGTAGCATAAAAAGAAACGAAATTGAGTTATTTGTAGTGAGGTAGATGGACCTAGAGTCTGTCATACAGAGTGAACTTAAGTCAGAAAGAGAAAAACAAATACCATATGCTAACACATATATATGGAATCTAAAAAAAAAAGAAAAAAAAACTGGTTCTGATGAACCTAGGGGCAGGACAGGAATAAAGATGCAGACGTAAAGAATGGACTTGAGGACACAGGAAGGGGGAAGGGTAAGCTGGGACAAAGTGAGAGAGTAGTATTGACATATATACACTACCAAATGTAAAACAGATAGCTAGTGGGAAGCAGCTGCATAGCACAGGGAGATCATCCCAGTGCTTTGTGACCTCCTAGAGGTGTGGGATAGGGAGGGCGGGAGGGAGATGCAAGAGGGAGGGGATATGGGGATATATGTATACATATAGCTGATTCATTTTGTTGTACAGCAGAGGCTAACACAACATTGTAAGGCGATTATACTCCAATAAAGATGTTAAAATAAATAAATAAAATAAAAGTGCCATTATCAATGCCCCCCCCCTAAAAAAAAGTAGTCATGCCTAATTTCAGCCAATGAATGCATGACTAAGGGAAATACAGAGTTCTTCATTAGTTATAAATTGAGAGTTTGGGAAAAGAAAAAGCAAAGCTGCGAGGAATGATGGACCGTCTTACTTGACAGATATCCACCACCATACTAACAAATGAATCATCCAAAGGTAACATTCTGTCATTTAATGGTTTCCCCCTTGGCTATATTCACTAATCTTATCAGAGTTTCTTAAATGTCTTGTTTTTAGGTCTGGGTATCTAAGTTGTCAATCGTTTTTGCTATAGAACAACTTAAGTTTATAGAATATTTTTATATCTTGCTCAAGGAGACTCACTCACTAAACACAGCATTCCTATGATTTTTTTTTTTTAAAGTCCTCCAGCTTAATATTTGTAGATATAAGCTAAAGCACAAGATGACAGTTTGGTTCAGGTTTGGATGGTTTTTTTCTCACATCAAGAAAAAAATTCAACTCACAGTTAAGATATTAATCCTGGCTGAATTTTAGATTGTGATTTGTTAATAAGAAAAATAATTAGTTCATATTTCCTTAAACAATAACTTATTAATAAAAAAGTTACCTGTTAGAAGTAATGCAAATTATATTAGAAGGAATACAACTGAAACACAAACATTTAAATAGTCCCATAGACTAAGTTCCAAATAACTTGTTTACAATTTAAAAGACAAAGTGCTAAAGAAATGAAACCACCATGAACAAAAATTATCCTGGGCGGGGGGTGTGGTGGTGGGAACTACCTGTAGAAAAAGACCCACAAAGATGGCATATACTAGAATTAAAAATGTTTTTTTCATATGTTTAGAGAAATAAAGGATATATGACTAATATGATGGGGTTCCACTCTCACCTACGATATATAAAGCTGGAAGAGTGCATCACTCCTACTCTAATAACAGAAAAATAAACTATATAAAATACAAAATTATTATGTTTTTTTCCATTGAAGGGCTGAGTTTAAATTCCCAGGCCAGAGAAGTCAGAGCAGGGGAGCCAGAATACATGGGAAGAAAGTGTAGCTCCAGCAGGTAAGAGGAAATTAGAATTTTATCACATTGTTACAAGATGCTTGCAGGCTAGCTCAATAGCCTAGAATCCTTGGGTACCTCAGGCACAAGGAAATTTTCACTCACTTGGTGGCTGTTTTCCATGGACCTCCACTGAATGCTCACAAGAAAGCTTGTGCAAGTCCAGGAGACTGGGGAAAGCCTCCCATGGATGGTACAGGCACACAGGAAGGAATCATCTATCACAATAGGAAAGCCATGAAGGGTCCTCCCTGGACTCTGCTCTCATACAAAATTAAAACCTTAAAATGTTTGTGGAAGGACAGCAAGTTTTGTCACTCTCAAGGCACAGGTAGATACCCATTATTGCTGTGGGAAGGGGAGGAGAAACAAACCTTTTCCCCTGGGGAAATGGCAGGAAGAGTTCTACACAGCATCCTAGGTCAATAGCATTAGAGTCTCAGCACTGTAGAAGGAAAATCTCTCCTGCAAGAGACCCACTACAGGTAAAATATAGAGATTTGCTATCATGAGAAGGAGGTGTAGGAATGGTGAGAAAGCCATAAAGCCCAGGTGTACAGGGTCAAACTAAGACTGATACTGGACCACGGCAAAAGAGAACAGCTTCTGTTGTCTGTCTAGCAGCCCAGTAAGCAGTAACAAGCAATAATATTCTTCCCTGAAGAAGAAGCAAGAGTCCCCTCTAAAGAGAGACCGTCTGTGTTACAGTTGGGCAAAGATGGCTGAAAACTGAGGTTGGAGCAGGAACATTGAAAAAAACCCTCTGGTCCCTTAGCTCCCACTCTAAACACAAGGAATCATTTGAGCAAGTTGAATTCTGTTGTGCACTAAAGGTAAAAATAGCAACAATGAAACCCATGCTCAGCTCAACTCCTGACCAGATGAGTCAACGCTTTAAACCAGGGGTCCCCAGCCCCTAGGCCACGAACCGGTAGCGGTCCACGGCCTATTAGGAACCAGGCCGCACAGCAGGAGGTGAGCGGCTGGCTACTGAGTGAAGCTTCATCTGCCGCTCCCCATCGCGCGCATTACCACCTGAACCATCGTTCACATTACCATCCCCCCCATCGCTCGCATTCGCATTAACACCTGAACCATTCCCCACACCTCCCCGACCCTGTCCATGGAAAAATTGTCTTGCATGAAACCAGCCCCTGGTGCCAAAAAGGTTGGGGACCACTGCTTTAAACCAACATTCTGACAAAAGAAGAACCAGGCTCATTTCCAGGAATAAACACAAATTATCTCAGTATCTACTGTTCACATGATATCTAACATTCAATTAAAAAATATGCTAGGGCTTCCCTGGTGGCGCAGTGGTTGAGAGTCCGCCTGCCGATGCAGGGGTCACGGGTTCGTGCCCCGGTCTGGGAAGATCCCACATGCCGCGGAGCGGCTGGGCCCGTGAGCCATGGCCGCTGAGCCTGCGTGTCCGGAGCCTGTGCTCCGCAACGGGAGAGGCCACAACAGTGAGAGGCCTGCGTACCGCAAAAAAAAAAAAAAAAAAAAAAAAATGCTATACACAATAAAGGATTGATCTTTACTTTTCTTTAGATGTGCTTGGATCATAGGTTTTTACTGACCTCATACAATGAGTTTGGAATAGTTTTTTCCCTTCCATTTTTTGGAAGGACTTATGGATTGTGGTATTTTTTCTTCTTAAAATGTTTGGAAGAAGTTACCTGTGAAGCCATTTGAGCCTGAGGTGCTTTTTTGTTTGTTTTTGTTTGGTGAAAGGTTTTAAATACAAATTCAACTTTCTCAATAAATATTGACTATTTTAGCATTTTAATTCTTCTTGAGTAAAATTGATCAGTTTGTATCATTTAAGGATTTTGCTATTCATTAAAATTGCCATGTTTATGCCATGAAGTAAATCAAAATATTATTATAACTTTAACATCTGTAAATCAATTACCCTTCTTATAATTGTTACGGATATTTTGCTTCATCTCTATTATTTTTCCTTATCAGTCTTGCTAGAGTTTAACAATTTTACAGATCTTTTCAAAAACCAGCTCTTGAATTTATTTCCTCTTTTCTTTCATTTAAAAACTGCTTTTGTGTCTTCACTGATGCAAAAACTTTAGTACTAACACCAGCTTTTTTTTTTTTTTTTTGACCTATCTCACAGTGATTCAGTTAGACTCAGGCCAATGCACATAAAATTTACTCAGCACACTGTTATATGTAAATTTTGCTTTTGTTGGTTTAAAAAAGTTTTTTAAATGCATTCCTTGCACAGAAATTAATATGTGACTTGTAGTTGGTCCTTTTTTTGATGAATTAATGAATGCATGTACCAGAAAACAAACTTGAATGTTTTTGTTTTTATAGGTAAAAATATGTCAAAGTAGACTCACTGTATATAATACTTATCTTTTTAATTTCTCTTTCCGTATTCCCGGGAAGTAAATAGGAACAAAACCTTTTAGGATTTCATGAAGGATAAACCGTGCATGTATTCCATGCATTACCTCACAAAACAGGCAGAAGGGGGTCTGCTGGGTGGGTGCAGAGGTTTCTGTCTTGCACACAGGCACCCTGTTTAGATCTCTGTTGCTGTGGCAATCCCATTGCCTTTGCTAAAGTGAGCTGGAGAGACCACCACAGGTGGTGGTCATGACAAATATGCACCAGCACTACTGGCCTAGCATCTCATCTCTTAATTAGTTTTGTCTGTTTTATGGTTCAGTAATCAAACAAATTGTTATAAGTAACTAAAAAAATGGAAGCCAAGAAGCCCATTTCTACAGCTGGCAGCCTGACACATTAGAAGTTTAATTGCTAAAATGTTCTGTCAGGGCCAAATTCTTTATTATTGTCTGCCTAACAATTACAAATGAGTGGGTGGGTAGAAGTGGCACTTTGGGTGCCATAAGAATTCTTTTATGACTGTCCGCCCCCCCCCAAATATATTATTCTTTATAGTGGCTGAGTTGCTTGGGAATGGATTAGGATAACCCATCTTTTTAAGCAGGGATGAATCTTTAAACCAGCGATACTTGCTGCTACTAAAGAGGTTTAAATCATCAGAGTTAGTCTGGATACTTTCTCCAGAGAATCATAAGACAAAGAAATAAAGATTTCCTCTCTGCTATGAATGAAAATCTTCCCATGCTGTTCTCTGTCTCTTATCTTAAATAAGGACCTTAAAACTAACAAATAGCCACATCCTTGGGACATATATCTGCCCATCTCTGTATAAATTATTACAGCTTCCTTCCAAATTCAGATGCTGTTTCTGGGACCATTTAATTTTTATTATCAGTTTTCCACACCTTAAGTTATATAGAGTCATCTCTTTTATTTGCATAAAAGTATAATAGAAAAACATTTTTCTGTACAGACAAGAATAGGTACTATTTGTCTACTATGCTGAGTAGGAAATTTTTAATGAGACTTCAGGGTTTTTTGTTAGTTTTAAATTATGTATTTTTCTGAGTATTAAAGTAATACATCTTTAGTTTAGAAAATTGGAAAAATATATAATTGAAAAAGTAAACATTATTCAAAATCCCACACTGGCATATTAGACTACTTCTCAGAAAATTTTTACTCCATTTCTCCTTAGAGTAGAGTATACCTCCTGTCCCACTGAGTCTGGGCTTGGTCATGGATTTCCCTTCGCCTCTGGAATGTGGGCAGAATTGTCAGTCCAGAGAAAACACTTTCAGAAGTTTACTCTCTTGTATTCCTGATATCCACCATGGCATGGTCATACCTCATGCAGGCCCTGCTCCTTCAGCCCGGTTTCTAGACTGAGAGACATGCAAAACAGACCTGTACAAATGCTCATACAACCCAAGCCAGATCTAGCCAAGTTCCAGCTGGACTCTTTTTGAGCCTGAAATAAATATCTTCTCTTATTATAAACTTTTGAGATTCTGAGATTGCTGTTACACAGCAATGTTGACGTATATACCTACCTTTCAATGGAGATTTTACATTTGGGTATATGTATGTATGCATGTATGTATGTACAGACATATACACACACATATATACATACATTCTGGCATATTTTCTTCCAGACATCCATGTTTTAAATCTTTCTCAGTAAGTGTGTGTATATAATACATGTATATTAAGGGTATGTATGGGTTATATAAAAATACTGTGTGTGTTTCTGTGTGTACATATGTGAGAGTAAATCACATTCACAAACACAGATTTAAAGCAGATCTCTTATAAGGTGATTCACCCCTTCTAGTTTGCCTGGAACTTTCCTGGTTTTAGCACTAGTAGTTCCCTATCCTGGGACACTCCTTTGTTTTAGGCAAAAGAGAACTGTTAGCCCCCTACTTCTTCCTTTCTTTACTTTAAAATATCTACTTTTTTAGTTTAATAGCTCTTGGATAAAAATCTTCCATTATTCATTGCATGTTCTTAGGTTGTAGTAACTTCATAGTACTCCCATCACAAGCACACACTACACACCCAATTTAACCAATCACCTAGTGTTAGATATTTGTTATTTTTGTCTTTTTTCCTTGTAAATTTAAAATGATTTATTTTAAAATCTTTGATTCAGTTGTGGGTTATTCTTCTTATATTATCATAATTATTCATGACATAAAATTTTATAATTTGAGACACTAATTTATTGTATGAATTCAACAGCTTAATTTAAAAATATTTTAGTAGAAGATAAAATGTTTTGAAGCAGTAGCATAGTTATAATTTATATCACAATACGATTTTTTTTTTTTTTTTTTGGCGGTATGCGGGCCCCTCACTGTTGTGGCCTCTCCTGTTGTGGAGCACAGGCTCCGGAAGCGCAGGCTCAGCGGCCATGGCTCACGGGCCCAGCCGCTCCGCAGCATGTGGGTTCCTCCCGGCCCGGGGCATGAACCCGTGTCCCCTGCATCGGCAAGCGGACTCTCAACCACTGCGCCACCAGGGAAGCCCCACAATACGATTTTTAATCAAAGCATACACATAGCAAATATAACCTATTCAATAGAGTCATCTCAATAGCCTTTGAGCCACATGTTCTTTCTATTCAACATGTAAGCCTACCGTCATCTGACTTTCAAAGGAAGTGTAGGACTAAAATATGCACATCTGAAAAATAAATTTACAATATTAATAATATGGGACATGTAAAGGATCATACTAATATCAAACACTACATGATTTTGAGGAAGTAAACAAATAATATAAATTAATGTGGTCAAGAAAAACTTCCCCAAGAAGATAGAACATGATGTTAAAGAAACATTAGACATGATATATGGAACTTACTGTCTACTCTTAAAATGATTTATATGATGCAAAATGAAATTAGGACTGAATAAAATAAAAGTGTAATTTTGCAGTTAAAGGGTGAAATCTCTAAAAGAGAGATTCACGTGGGATGAAGCAATAGGGCGGCGTTTGTGAGAAGGAAGGCATCTGAGCTGGATATCAAGGTCTTTTTCACACCTGGTGAATAAGCTATTTACATCTCCAATATCTACAAATATAACAATATATTAATAAATAAAAGTGATAAAATTTCTGAGATGAGTTTAGAATGTTTTTGAGAAGAAATAATTCATGCAAATAACCTGACAGATAGTAATATTTAAAAATAGACCTCTAAAAAGCCTTGTCAAATACTGGGTTAAGAGATTTATATTCAAACCATAATTCCATCTTTGACTCTCTTCATTGAATTTCTAAAAATGTATATTTTGTTTTAGACATGTCACCTCATTCTTTCTCGTATCAGTAAAAGTGTTTATGTATTTTGATGTACACTAGTAAAAGACAAATTTTAAGTCATATTACTGGAATGGTCTTATGCAAAACCCCTTTCATGGCATGACCAACTACAGAAAATACAGTACTAAACAGTACCTTGCCAGGTTTTGCTAGGAGATGCAAGAATTAAAATAAATGACATTAGACATAAAATGCTACACTGCATGTAAAAAACAAAACAAAATAATACTCCTTTGTATCTTTATCCAAAGCAATTGTCATAGACAGGTGGGTGTTGATCATTACAAGAATGAAATCACTCCCAAACACACAATTTAACTAAACCAAACACCTAGTGGTATTAACACTTAAAGGTGACACGTATGTTTCAAGAAGAAAAAATATCTTGTATAGAATATTTTCTGGATCAGGTTGCAGATTTATTAGTCATCCTTCAATACCTTGAGACCAGTCCAATTTGTCAGAACTCAATATCATTGCCATTTCCCACAGGATCTTGGTTTTTAAATCAAGGCCAACATCACAAGTAACCTTGGAGGGAAAACACAATTTATGGTATTGCTGTAAGACCCAGGTCTCAGAGGGATTTAAATCATTTGAATAATCCATTCTTATTTTTTTTCCCTAGAGAAGTGAAAAGAGGACAGCTACAAGTATGTTTAATGTTATAAGTACTGCTATTAACATGAGTAGCAAGAGGGTTCAACAGAACAGGTTATGTTTATGCTTATTAAATTTTGGACTTAAAGAAAGAAAATGTGTACATATAAGTTATTTTTATCATTGCTGAAGGTGCTGTTTAAATTTGTTTACCTATTCAAATTTATGAGAAGGCCATCATTCAAGGAATATCTTAAAAACAACCAAAAATACACATGGGGAGGTGGAAAAGATCTCTGGTGGCTGGAAGAGGGGCACATTTTGTTACTTTGAAAAATGTAATACATTAAATATAAATATAATTTATTTTTATTAGGGAGTTTATACATTGGGAGAAGTTCAGTCTTAAGGTCCATTTTCATATACTCCAAAAAATTAGATAGATTGGGGCATTACACATGTTAAAAAGAAAATGTAATTATGCATTTGCCTTAGTTATCCAGATTGTCTAAGTGAATTATAATAAGTTCTGAGTTTTCTATTTTACTGTGTACCTGTAGGAATTAAAAAAAATATTTCACAAAATTTTTTAAGATATAGTCAATCAGTTATACTTAAAATATTCAGTGGCCAGCTTAGTAATGGTTCTTCCTATTTCTTTTTTCTCTCTCTCCCTAACTCATTTTCCCTTTCCTTTACTCCTGCATCTCTGGGTTTGCATACTGTATTAGTCAGCTTAGGCTGCCATAATAAAATAACATAGACTGGGTCACCCAAGCAATAGAAATTTATTTTCTCTCAGTTTTGGAACCTGGAAGTCAAAGGTCAGGGGCCAGCATGGTCAGATTCTAGTGAGAGCTTTCTTTCTGGCTTACAAACAGCCGCCTTCACATTGTGTCCTTACATGGTGGAGAGAGAGTTCTGGTGTCTCTTCCTCTTCTGATAAGGGTACCAGTCCCATCAGATCAGGACTCCACCCTTATGACTTCACTTAACTTTAGTCACCTCCTTAAAGACCCTATTTCCAATATAGTCACACGGGGGTTTAAGCTTCAGCATATGAACTCTGGCTGGACACAAGTCAGTCCCTAGTACATATCTTAAATATTAACACAAAAACATTTGCCTCAAGATCTGCTTCCTTGGAACCAAAACTATGACTGGATTCCCTCCAAATATATTTGAGCACTCTTACATGGTGTGTACTGGTAATAATTTTGTAATATTGCGACATGCATATACATATAAATGAAAATTATAATAAAATTTGGCTTTTTAACAAATTATTATAATCAGCATAGAAACATGATTTTTTTCTCTAATCCATTTTTTTTGTTTGATGCTGTTTCTCTTCCCATTGTGGACTTACATTTTGCTCTTCTTTACATAAGCTTTCTCAAAGTAATCTAAACTTGTCCCATTTATCTCCTCTTATTCTCTCTTAAACTCACTCCCAACAGGCTTTCATTCCCCCAATGAGAACAATGATATTGTTCTCATTTTTCATCCACTCTGATAAGTATTCTTCAAGATGTCTGCCATCAATCCCTTTTTTCCTGTATAAGCATGCTTCCGCTCACAGTAACAGGTGTAGTCTACCTCAACTACCCCTGAATCTGGACTCGTCTTAGTTAACTAGTTCATCAACAGTGTGTTGCAAAAGTGACATTTGGAGACATCTGAGATTGCATTGTAAGAAGGTTTGCAGCTTCTGCCTGAATCTCTTGGATAACTTTTTCTTAGGATGCTGCCTCTCAAAACAGCCTTCATGATCAAAGGCACCTAAGCCAGATGGGGAGGTGACAGATATGTGTTTCTCTTGGCAGCCAGTATTAGTTTCCTATTACTGTCGCAATAAATTACCACAAACTTAGAATCTTCAGACAAAATAATTATCTTTCAGGTCTGCCTGAAAGTTATCGGCCTGAGCTAAAATCAAAGTGTTGGCAGGGCTACATTTTCTTCTGGAGACTCAAGGAGAGAATCCATTTTCTTGCCTTTGCGAGTTTCTAGAGGTCACTTGCATTCCTTACCTGGTGGACCCCTTCTTCAACCTGCAAAGCCAGTAATGAGTGTTGAGTCTTCCACACATCGCTTCACTTCACACTGGGTCTTCTGCCTTCCTCTTCTGTATTTAAGGACCCTTGTGATTACTTAAGGACCCTTGTGATTACATTGATTTCAGTGGGATAATCCAGGAAATTTTCCCTATCTTAAGATCAGGTGATTAGCAACCTTAATTCCATCGGCTGCCTTGATTTTCCTTTTGCCATATATTATAGTTAATTCCCAGGTTATGGGATTAGAACTCGTACATCTTTGGGAGGTTACTTTCCTGCCTACCACACAGCTCAACCTGAGCATCAAGCTGTCAGCATCAACCACTAGCCATGTGAGTGATCCATCAGGGACGTTCAGACCATTAGGGCTTTCAGATGACTAGAGCTGCACGGATATCTAATTGCAGCTGCTTGAGGGACCCCAAGTGGGAATCACCCAACCAACACAAGTCAACTCATAGAGCCAGAAGACATAATAATAAATTCATGTTTTAAGCCCTGAATTTTAGGATGGATTGCTATACCACAATACATAATGGGAACCTCATCTTGCTAACTTAACGGTCAATTTTCTTACTCTTTATTTTCATTGAGCTATCAATCAGCACCATTTGACAGAGCTGGTGACTCCCTATTTGTTTGGCATACTTTCTCGCTTGACCTTTAGCACATCACACATTTCTGGGATTTATTTTACCTTTATAGTTGTTTTCTCAGTCCCCTTTGCTAATTCTTCCTCTTCTATCCAACCTTGTAACGTTGGAGTGACCTAGTGCTCTGTCCCTATTCCTCTTCCATATTTAAATTTTATCCTTAGGTAATCTCAGTCTCATAGACTTAGATACTAACTATATGCCAACTCCCATGTTTATACCTCCTGTCCAGAATTCTCTGCAAGATAATACTGATAAATCCAATGGACTTCATGACATTTTCACTTGGATATGAATTGCCATCTCAAACTTTAATTCCCCAAAACTGCCTCTAAATCTGTGCCATGCACAGTTCTTCATCCTAATTGTCAGAAAATCCATTCTTGTAATTTGTCAGGGCATGCACCTTGTAATCATCCCTTTTCTCTCATATCTCATACTCAAAACAAAAATCCATCAGGAGCTATGAAAGGGAGATAGATAACTGGATGGTTATGAACGCTCTCTTCACATTACTGCCTCTGAATGACACATATCACTTCTACCCAAAGCCAAATGACTAGAGCTAATCACCTTTACCTGCAAAATGCTGGCAAGTGTGGAGGAGTAGATGGACTATTTGGGAACCACCACTGTCTCTAGTATAACTTCTTTATGGTCTATGTAAAGAACTCTAATACACAAATTTCACATTTTGTTTCGCTTAGGTTTCCCTCATACTCCTTTTTTTTAATAAACTTTAAAAAAAATTTATTTGCTTATTTAGGCTGTGCTGGATCTTAGTTGTGGCCCACAGGATCTTCGTTGCGGCATGCAGGATCTTTTAGTTGTGGCATGCAAACTCTTAGTTGCAGCATGCATGCGGTATCTAGTTTCCTGACCAGGGATTGAACCTGGGCCTCCTGTATTGGGAACATGGAGTCTTACCCAATTGAACCACGAGGGAAGTCCCTTCCCTCATACTCTTAATTTGGAGGGTAGGTTGTGTTGTCCCTAAGGAATGTTTAAATGATTTAAGTGAAGTTCGAAGTCTACTGCCAGTAAGTTGTAGAATTCACACACGCATCCCTGCCCTCTGATTTTTACTCAGAATACCTTCTCATATGCTGTACAGAAGCACTTAATCACTTTTCACTCTTGAAGTTAGGCTCCTTTATGACATTTTCTCTTCCCATACACACATACACACACACACACAACACATGGTCTTATAAAATTTCCAGTGGGTTTATGGCTATCCTGAAGTTTCTGCTCCCTCTTCTTTCTACATGCTACTGTTTACAACAGACGCAAGCACGTAGTCAGAAAGAAAATCAGCAGCTGGCTCTCTGGAATTTACTATTCCCAGAGAGCTCAGTAATGTATACATATATTTGAGCCCTGCCCCCAATTTTACCAACATGCTCAGCTCCCGAGTGTCACCTATTGCTAAAAGTGCCTTGGGGGGAAAGTGATAATTACTATAAATGGACATATTTTCATAAATAACCCAGGGAATTCCATTCTACAGGTATAATGAACACTCTCATTCCTAAAGACAAAAATATCCACTGCACCTTTACTCTTTCACCCCCATGAACACATCTACATCTGTGATAACAATTGCTACATCAGTCCTGGAATTTGTATTTGGCTTATGTTACACATGAGTCAGTGTAAGTGTGGTATAATTATTGCTGTTTCACAGAGTGACCGTATGTGCACGTCTCACCACTAAATACCAGAATTTAGCATGCTGCTTGGCACATAGTAGGCACTCAGTAAAAATATGTTGACTGAATACGTAAAACAATGAAATTATTAAGTCTAATCTCGCTATACTGAAAAAGACAAGTCACTCATAAAGCAAGAATTATCAAAAAAAGTAATCTTCTAAGATACATCACCTATTAACTGCAAGATCCTAATCAATAACTTGACCTACTTGCATAATACCTCACATAATGTTGATGTGAGGATTAAGTAAATGATTCATCCAAATCACCTAGCTTGTATCTGACACATTGGAACAATTCAATTCACATTTAAAACAAAAAAAAAAATAGATAGCATCAACCAAAAGAAGTAATAAAACATAGATTTTAGAAATTCCTTTGGAAAGGAAGTCTAAGAAATATTTTCCTAAATTGTTTATTCTAAAACCTTGAAAAGACAATATCTGTAAGAAAGACCCTCTCAAAATCTTTGCAAGAAATACTAGCCCATACATTTATAATTACACCAAACTTTGCTAGGTTATCTCTCCTAGATCCCATCAGTTAACAATAAAAAAAAAAATTTCAAAATATTTGAACTGAAGAGTAAGCTTACAATATGCCCTATTAACTTCACAAATTCTGCAAGTATGTATGTGGCATGTATGCTATTAATTTCTCTGGCGTGCTACTTGAATGCATAGGATTTGTATGCCAGAGATTACGAAGTATTTTTTTCACAAACATTGAGTACTGAAGTAGCCCTTTCTCTTTTTATATAAGCATTGCTTATAGACTTGGTTTTCATTCTTCACAAAAAGCTAGACACAAACCTGTTATTCCAGGGCTCTCAGCAGTGTTCAGAGGAGCACCAGGCTTCCTTGCACGGTCTCATTTTAACATGTATCCACTTCCTGAATCTGGAAAAGCAAAATGACTGATTTAGGCTAAGTCATTATGGAAGATAGACTATCAGTTTTAAAATTTGATCATTTACAAAATAATTTGTAACCTTTTTTGTGATTTCTATCCTCATTCCCTAGTTTACTTTGAGGTGCTTTCCTTCTCTCTCCACAATTTCCTTTTCTTAAGAGTTCTCAGAGTATGAACATGTCTATCCTCTCTCCCAACCTTTGTAAACTTTCCCTGAACCTTTTCTTCTTCTTTATTCAAGCCCCTTGAAAATATCCTATATGTGCTAGCTTCTTTTACTCATCTCCCAACTCTCCCTCTCCAGCTAGCATCTTAAAAGATCCTTAGCTAATATCATGGGAACAAAAAGGAGAAGAACTGTTTTGAAAAGAAAGGCTGTTTGACAACAGTGTTAAATGCCATGCAGAGGACAACGAATGATGTTGACACATAAAGAAAATCAAAAATGATCTTTTATAGTCTCCCCAGTGATCTCACTTCCATTAGTGATATCTCTTCCCCTCATCCTTATCATGGTTAGAGTTAAGTTTCTGAAATGAAAATCTTCATATATCAATACCATGATGACATTTTTCAATAGTTCTCTTAACTTGCAGATTGCAGTCTGATCTCCTTAATACTGTGGATAAGCCCCAGTTTTCGGGACCCTGCCTGCCATTTCAATAAAATATCTTACCACATGTTCTCATCAGTTGGGTTACAAAAGAACTGAATTCCTAGTTGCTCTATGCCTGCATCAGGTGATTTCATGCTCTGTACTATGGCTTGGAAGTGTCTGGAACCCCCTTCACATCTTCTTCTAACTGGCAGACACTTTTCCATCACTAACAGTCTCACTTTAGAGATCACTGCATAATTTTCTGACTCTAGACAAATTCACTTAGATGCTTCTCTTTCTAGTCATTCACCTTACTTCTATGGTATGAGTACTGCTATAATTATTTGTTAACATATTTTTCTCTGTACCGCTGTCTAAGCCACCTCTAGGCAAGGAATGTGTATTTCTTCTTGGGTAACTAGGATACAAAATGACTGACAAAATTATGGTATTTGATAG
This sequence comes from Delphinapterus leucas, assembly GCF_059928025.1. Taxonomy (NCBI): domain Eukaryota; kingdom Metazoa; phylum Chordata; class Mammalia; order Artiodactyla; family Monodontidae; genus Delphinapterus; species Delphinapterus leucas. Next base: position 62,865,165 of record NC_143137.1, on the reverse strand, counting down.
ATGCCGATCTGAACTAAAAGATAGTATATGGCCCTTTACTTATAATGTTTAAATTATTTGAATACTAATATTTAGTATTTGTGAGTGCAAGAGGATTGGAGTAAAAATGACATGGCATGAGTATCCTGGCTGAATGATGTAAGGTCAATTTATTTAAATGTTTTGGTCTCTGGCACCTCACTTGCTACATGCAGATACTGATTTTTCATTTCAGAGTATTGTTGTATTGCTAACTTCTTTAAACAGTGCATCACTTGCCTATACAGTAGGTGCTCAATAGATGCTAGCTATGTCTATCTTACCTTGTGCTTTGCCTCGGTAGTCAACCACTAGTTTTTCTTTGTAATACTAAAACTCCCTTAATACAGAAGGTATTGGATAATATAGAATAGAAAACCAAATGATATTATTTATCCGAGTTAAACACTAAAAATCTTCTACATTGAGTGAGGAATCAGAGAACTCAGCATTTCTAAGATCTTTGAAAACCAGAGCATCAGCCTTATGGGCCAATCAGCCTATTTTGTGTGTGCAGGCATTTGTTTTGGAAAGGCTCACAACGGGGTAATTACCTATTCACTTTAACAGCCTTGGCTGTAGCTACCACTGAATCAATGTAAGTTAATGTAGCAGATCAAGTTGTTTTTTTTTTTCTTTTAGTTATTTTGCTTCTAAAACAGTAAAAGATAATGAGTAACAGAAGATGAAAACACAAACATACACACATATATAAAGGAAAATACTTTATATTCTCACACTAAATATGCAGTAAATGATGCAAAACACAAAATACATTTTGCACCGTATTTCTCCCAGACACCAAATTTAGAAATAAGTCCAAGGTATGACTAGGACTATGAATTTAGCTAGAGTTTAATACTAGAATAAGAAACCTACAGTCTGGGAAAATTTCCAATCTTAGCAAACAAAACTGTAAGTAGCTTTCTTTTCTCTCTGAGTTTTTATTTCAGACTGCCTCAGAAGCATGCTACCTTCTCCTTTTACCTGGAGTTATGGTATCCAACTCCCTGAATTAAACACATTAGAGACTCTTGAGAAGTCACAGACAATGGATCACCAGAGATCAAGAGAGGAAGAAGATATTTTCTAATGAAATTATCCTTAACCACAATATTAAAGCATGTAATCATTCTCCTAATGTTTAACATAAAATAAAATGTACTATTACCTCGCAAAATTCATTTTGGCATGACACTATTATGGATTAAGGTATTATCCATCAGTCTTGATGATAATAAATGAAAAGATCTATAAGCAGTTTCACTCTCCCACCAATATATTAAAACAAAAACAGTAAAGCAGTCTCCAATTAGGCAACATTTCAGTTTATCTGTACCAATACATTGATTTCATCAATAAATTATTCAAGTCACTAATTGATGATAGGATTGCCCTTTCACACAGCTATGGAAACAAATGAGAAATCCAACAGAAAATAGTGTTAGTTTCCACAAGTTTAGCTGCTTTGTGAAATATCAAGCAAACATATTTACGATAAAGCTCAGTAGATTCATAAATTTAAAATAACATACTATTGATGAAGATGAATTTTTTTCACTATGGACAGTATATCTGAATTGTAATTAATAATGCCATCTAGTATCAAAATCCCTTCAGATTTGTAAATCCAAAATATAAATAATGAAATGTTGAAAACAATTTTAGTATGCACACCTCGCTGTTAAAAAAATCAAGATGAACTCTACAACAGCTCCAAAACATTAGAAAAGATATGAAAATCTATAATTTGCTAGATTATTTATATATGATAATATACAATAATTAACTGGCTTTTAGAAATTTGCTTAAATCTTTAGACCATATATTCTACATATATATTAGGATATTATGCATAAATATAGAGAAATCATGTAATGTACACCCACATGCCCATTACCTCGAGTAGATAATAAATTTTTTTCCATATTTATATCTTCTATTTTTGCTATAATATTTAATTAAATTATTAACATTATGAATCTTCCCTATGAAATATTTTATTATGCTTTTCTAAATAAATCAGGACATTTTACTACTTAAAAGTAATATCCTATTACATCTAAAAAATAATTATTGCAACATTAAAGCAATTATTCATTAAAATAACCTGATACACATCTCATATTCAAATTCCCAAATTGCCACATTATTGTTTCTTTACCCCTGTTGCCTTAGTCAGTTCAGGCTGCTACAACAAAATACCATGTACTGGGTGGCCTATTAAAAAAACCAGAAATTTATTTCTTATAGTTGTGGAAGCTGGAAAGTCCAAGATCAAGGCACTGGCAGATTTGGTGTCTGGTGAGGGTTAGGACCCACTTCGTGGTTCATAAACAGCCAGCTGTCTTCTTGCTGTGCCCTCACATGCCAGAAGGAATGAGAGATGTCTCTGGTGTCTCCTCATCAGGGCACTAAACCCCACATCCTAATACCATCACATAAGGGTTAGAGCTTCAACATATGAATTTAGGGGTGAAACAAAGATCCAGTCTCAACACCTTTATTTCCTATACACTAAAATTTTTGAAGTCTCTATTTAACTCAAGTGAAACATTTTTGGCGAGAATACCTCATGGGTAGTGTGTATTTGTAGTAAATACTGCAGCACATGGGTAGTAGGTATATAGTGTTTTGTCTTTCCATTCACAGTGATGCCTAAGTTATTCACCAAGTGAGGGTGGAGATAGCTTTATTCATCCCTTGAAAACGTACATTTTTTTCTTCCCTGAGACTAGAAATCCTGGATGGTGTAATATTTTTGTACCCTGAGAAAAATTTGCCCACCAACTTTTCATCCAATAGCTATAAAATGGTGATTTTCTAAAGCTTTCTTACCTTCACGTTTATTGTACTGCTCTCTTCTGTAAAGAAGAGCTTTCCCGATAAAGTAAAGCTATTTGGTTAATGTGTAATATAATATCTTCTAGAAATAATATTTTATTTATTTTAATTAACAATTTTTATGGGTAAAAATGTGATAAAATAGCTACATCAGATAGTAAAAATATGTTCCTGTTTGGTTGTAAGAAGCTTTCTCTTTTATTATTATGGCTTCATAGATTTTTACATATTTAATTTTGTCCAATTAATTATAGCACTTATTTCATTTTTTAAAATTTCATTGAAGTGTACATACATCTAGAAAGACACAAAAAACATAAGTACATAAATTTTCACAAAGAGCACCTGTCTTAACACTCAGATGAAAAAGAGAACTTAGAAGCATCTCAGAAACCTCCCTTATGCACTTCTCCTGTAACCCCCAAAGTACGTACTACCCTCACTTCTAAAACCACAGATTAGCACTGCCTGTTTTTGAACTTTATGAATACAAAAATTTACACTATGCATTATTCTGTGTCTGGATCTTTTCACCCAATTATATTTATGAGATTTATCCATAGTGCTGCTTATAGTTGTGTTCATTCTCATTGCTATAGTTTCCAATTCCATTTTTGAATATGCTACTATTTATCTATCCATTCTACCCTTGTTGTGAATGTGCATACTTTCCAGGTTTGGGATATTACAAATAATGTTGCTATGAACATTTTTGTAATATCTTTTGTTTGATAGATATGTACTTTTCTATTGGGTATATATAGATATATACTTCCACATACGTCAAAACATAATGCATATATATTCTAACACTATCATTAATAACACATAAGGGTTCCAATTCTATATCCCTGCCAACTTGATTATTTTCATACTTTTTTACTTCAGCATTCTTGTGAGTGATAGTGGTATCACACTGCATTGTTTTAGTTCCCTGATGACTAATAACAATAAAATATTTTTTATATATTCACTGGTATTTTGCATATATCTTTTTTGGTATAACACTTGTTTGTTATTTTGCCTAAACTGTTGTTAGGTTGTCTACCTTTCTTATTGATTTATAGAATATTTGTAGGAGTTACTCTGAATAAGGGTTCTTAGTAAGATATACAAATTGAGAATATCCATCCCCCCCATACAGTGTTCTCTCTACACTATTAATGTGTCATTGCCTTGAAATAATCCAACTTTGAAAAGTTTCCAATTTAAAATATGTTTTCCTTTAGTCATTTTTGTATTGTGTCAAAAATAATTTTTCTACTTCAAGGCCATGAAGTAGAAAAATACTTCTATATTTTCTTCCAAAGCTCTATTGTTTTACCATTCACATTTGGTTGTGAAATTTCTGGAATTAACTTGTCCTTTTACACACACTGAATTTGTTTTGCTAATATTTCGCTCAGGATTTTCTACTTTTTCTTTGGTCAATTTTCATTTTTTTTAAACTTCTCTTGGATAAATACCTAGAAGTGGAATTACTAGGTCAGTGTTTAACTATATAAAAATCTGCCAAAAAAAAAAAAATCTGCCAAACTGTCTTCCAAGGTGATCATGTCATTTGTGCTCCTAGTAGAAACATATGAGAATTCCAGTTGCTCCAAATCTTCACAAAAATGTTACAATATAAGTCTTATTAATTTAGAGATTCTTATGGGCATGAGGTAGTATCTTAGTGTGGTTTTAATTGTTATTTCTTTAATAAATAATGATGTTGAGTATATTCCCATGTGTTTATTTGCCATTTGTATATATTGTTTGCTGACATCGCTATTTAAGTCTTTGATCCATCTTGTTATGAGATTGTTTTTGTTCTTATAACTGAGTTTTGGCAGTATTTTATGTCTGCTAAATGTAACTCTTTATTATATATGTTTATTATTCTTCTTCTGAAAAGGATTCCCTGAAGTATAATTTATCAATGTTTTCTTTTATAATCAGTTCTATTTTTAATTGTACTTAAAATAATTGCTTGTCACAAAGTCATTAAGATTGCCAGGTTTCTGATGTCTTTGAATATATCGTTTTATGACTGTATAGCTTTTTAGTTGTTCTCAGCAGGAACATTGACCTGCTATCAATACTATCTCCTACTCAGGAGCAGAATTTTGATGTTGTTGTTGCTCAACTATTTCATTATGTGTAATATTAAATGGGAAGCTTTCTGGAAGAAACAAGTTATCCATCAATTTCATCTTTTATAGTTAAATATAACTATTATTTGATATCTGAGAATATCCAATTAGGTATTAGAAAGAGCTTCAAAATTACCTTGGACAACTTCAAAATAGGCTTTGATCTTTCAAACCAAGATGCCCTTATTAACAGTCCAAAATGTGGTTCAAAATTTGTTATTCTTCCTACAAAATATACGAAGGAAAATTTTGATAAATATTGAAATGATGATGTATTTAACTAATAAAATAATAAAATGTAGGTATGCTAGCAGATATATCAAGTTTTCACCCAGATGCCTGTTAGATACCCTATGAAGTGCAGAAGCAAATATATGGAGATTCTAATCAAAGTCTAAAGTTATATCTTAAAGATTCAATATATACGTTATTCTCATCACAATGAGAAAGATTTCATAATTATTCCTGGTTTCTATGATAAAGAGAAGGAAAATAATTTCTTATTATATTTTGACCCAAGTGTTTGGTGTTTTGCATCTCCACCACCCTCTTCTATGTCTAAAACTTGGGAAACCCTAGATAATTGTAGTAAATCAAAGTTTTACAGCAGTTCAGTGAGATATTTTAAAAAAACAGTGAACACTGGCCACATATATTTTAAGTTCATTGTGCCAATAAATTTGAGAAACTACTAGGACAAATAATTTGATATAACATATATAAAGTATCTGGAGTTGACTTGTTTTTTTTAACTATTAGGAATGATTTTATTTTTAAATGAGGGCATTTCAAGATTATAGCATCCATGTAAGAATCCACCTCACAGTGGATATTGATGTCTTAAATGTGAATTAGGTGCACATCTAGATGGACATTTCATTTAATTTCTGTAAATTTAGATATTTAGCAAAAGCTGAAGAAAAGATAGCATATTCCTATGATACTCATGTGCAATCCTTTCAGATAAATGTTCTAGAGACTTACAATTACTCCTTATCATAACTAACAGTCTTGGAAAAATCAGGAAGAAACATTTTTGTGATGTTCCTAGTTTTACCTATGCTGAAGCCCCATCAAGAAAATAATTCTGAGCATTCATAAAAATATATGGACAGGAGCACAGGGAGACCTTTAAGATGGCGGAAGAATAAGACGTGGAGATCACCTTCCACCCCACAGATACATCAGAGATACATCTACAAGTGGAACAACTCCTACAGAACACCTACTGAAAGCTGGCAGAAGACCTCAGACCTCCCAAAAGGCAAGAAACTCCCCATGTACCTGGGTAGGGCAAAAGAAAAAAGAATAAACAGAGACAAAAGAATAGGGACGGGACCTGCACCAGTGAGAAGGAGCTGTGAAAGAGGAAAGGTTTCCACACACTAGGAGCCCCTGCACGGGCGGAGACTGCGGGTGGTGGAGGTGGGGAGCTTTGGAGCCGCTGGGGAGAGCACAGCAACAGGGGTGCAGAGGGCAAAGCTGAGAGATTCCCAGAGATGCAGACCAGCACTCACCAGCTCAAGAAGCTTGTCTGCTCACCCGCCTGCCGGGACGGGTGGGGGCTGGGAGCTGAGGCTCAGGCTTCAGAGATCAGATCCCAGGGAGAGGACTGGGCTTGGTGGCGTGAACACAGCCTGAAGGGGGGCTAGTGCGCCACAGCTAGCCAGGAGGGAGTCCAGGAAATATCTGGACCTGCCTAAGAGGCAAAAGACCATTGTTTTGAGGTGTGCAAGGAGAGGGGATTCAGAGAACCACCTAAATGAGCTCCAGAGATGGGTGCGAGCTGCGGCTATCAGCACGGACCCCAGAGATGGACATGAGATGCTAAGGCTGCTGCTGCAGCCACCAAGAAGCCTGTGTGCAAGCACAGGTCACTCTCCACACCTCCCCTCCCAGGAGCCTGTGCCGACCGCCACTGCCAGGGTCCCGTGATCCAAGGACAACTTCCCCGGGAGAACACACGACACGCTTCAGGCTGTTACAACCTCACGCCAGCCTCTGCTGTCGCAGGCTCGCCTGCATTCCGTACCCCTCCCTCCCCCTGGCCTGAGTGAGCCAGAGCCACTTAATCAGCTGCTACTTTAACCCCGTCCTGTCTGGGCAAAGAACAGATGCCCACAGGAGACCTACACGCAGAGGCGGGGCCAAATCCAAAGCTGAACGCCAGGAGCTGTGCGAACAAAGAAGAGAAGGGGAAATCTCTCCCAGCAGCCTCAGGAGCAGTGGATTAAATCTCCACAATCACCTTGATGTACCCTGCACCTGTGAAATACCTGAATAGACAGTGAATCATCCCAAAATTGAAATGGTGGACTTTGGGAGAAACTATATATATATTTTTTTCCTTTTTCTCTTTTTGTGAGTGTGTATGTGTATACTTCTTTGGGTGATTTTCTCTATATAGCTTTGCTTTTGCCATTTGTCCTAGGGTTCTGTCTGTCCGGTCTTTTTTTGTTTGTTTTTTCTTTCTTTTTTTACTATAGTTTTTTAGCACTTGTTATCATTGGGGGATTTGTTTGTTGGTTTGGTTGCTCTCTCCTTTCTTTCTTTCCTTTTTGCTTCTTTTTTCTATTACTCTTTCTTTTATTTTTAATAATTATTTTTTATTTTAATAACTTTATTATATTTTTTCTTTCTTCTTTCTTTCTTTCTCCCTTTTCTTCTGAGCCTTGTGGCTGACAGGGTCTGGGTCACAGCTGCTCTGGCTTGGTGTCAGGCCTGTACCTCTGAGGTGGGAGGAACGAGTTCAGGACACTGGTCCACCAGAGACCAACCGGCTCAAGGTAATATCAAACAGTAAAAGCTCTCCCAGAAATCCGCATCTCAACGCTAAGACCCAGCTCCACTCAACGACCAGCAAGCTACAGTGCTGGATGCCCTATGCCAAACAACTAGAAAGACAGGAACACAGCCCCACCCATTAGCAGAGAAGCTGCCTAAAATCATAATAAGGTCACAGACACCCCAAAACACACCACTGACGCAGTCCTGCCCACCAGAAAGAAAAGATCCAGCCTCATCCATCAGAACACAGGCACTAGTCCCCTCCACCAGGAAGCCTACACAACCCACTGAACCAACCTCACCCACTGGGGGCACACACCAAAAACAACAGGAACTACGAGCCTGCAGTCTGCAAAAAGGAGACCCCAACCACAGAAAGTTAAGCAAAATGAGAAGACAGAGAAACACACAGCAGATGAAGGAGCAAGGTAAAAACCCACCAGACCAAACAAATGAAGAGGAAATGGGCAGTCTACCTGAAAAAGAATTCAGAGTAATGATAGTAAAGATGATCCAAAATCTTGGAAATAGAATGGAGAAAATACAAGAAATGTTTAACAGGACCTGGAAGAACTAAAGAGCAAAGAAACAATGATGAACAACACTAAATGAAATTAAAAATTCTCTGGAAGGAATCAATAGCACAATAACCGAGGCAGAAGAATGGATAAGTGACCTGGAAGATAAAATAGTGGAAATAACTACTGAAGAGCAGAATAAAGAAAAAAGAATGAAAAGAACTGAGGACAGTCTCAGAGACCTCTGGGACTACATTAAATGCACCAACATTCGAATTATAGGGGTCCCAGAAGAATAAGAGAAAAAGTAAGCGACTGAGAAAATATTTGAAGAGATCATAGTTGAAAACTCCCCTAATATAGGAAAGGAAATAGTCAATCAAGTCCAGGAAGCACAGAGAGTTCCATACAGGATAAATAGAAGGAGAAACACGCCAAGACACATATTAAACAAACTATCAAAAATTAAATACAAATAAAAAAATATTAAAAGCAGCAAGGGAAAAACAACAAATAACATACAAGGGAATCCCCATAAGGTTAACAGTTGATCTTTCAGCATAACTCTGCAAGCCAGAAGTGAATGGCAGGACATATTTAAACTGATGAAAGGGAAAAACCTACCACCAAATTAGTCTACCCAGCAAGGATCTCATTCAGATTCGATGAGAAATTAAAACCTTTCCAGACAAGCAAAAGCTAAGACAATTCAGCACCACCAAACTGGCTTTACAACAAATGCTAAAGGGATTTCTCTAGGCAGGAAACACAAGAGAAGGAAAAGGCCCTCAATATCAAACCCAAAACAATTGAGAAAATGGTAATAGGAACACACATATCGATAACTACCTTAAAGGTAAATGGATTAAAAGCTCCCACCAAAAGACATAGACTGGATGAATGGATCAAAAAACAAGACGTGTATATATGCTGTCTGCAAGAGACCCACTTCAGACCTAGGGACACATACAGATTGAAAGTGAGGGCAAGGAAAAAGATATTCTATGCAAATGGAAAACAAAACAAAGCTGGAGTAGCAATTCTCATATCAGACAAAATAGACGTTAAAATAAAGACTGTTACAAGAGACAAAGAAGGACACTACATAATGATCAAGGGATCAAACCAAGGAGAAGATATAACAATTGTAAATATTTATGCACCCAACAGAGGAGCACCTCATTACATAAGGTAAATGCTAATAGCCATGAAAGGGGAAATCGACAGTAACACAATCATAGTACGGGACTTTAACACCCCACCTTCACCAAAGGACAGACCATCCAAAATGAAACTAAATAAGGAAACAGAGGCTTTAAATGATACATTAAACAAGATGGACTTAATTGATATTTATAGGACATTCCATCTAAAAACAACAGAATACACTTTCTTCTTAAGTGCTCATGGAACATTCTCCAGGAAAGATTGTATCTTGGGTCACAAATCAAGCCTTCATAAATTTAAGAAAACTGAGATCATATCAAGTATTTTTTCCATCCACAATGCTATGAGACTAGATATCAATTACAGGAAAAAATCTGTAAAAAATACAAACACATGGAGGCTAAACAATACACTACTTAATAACCAAGAGTTCACTGGAGAATCAAGGAGGAAATTAAAAAATACCTAAAAACAGATGACAATGAAAACACAATGACCCAAAACCTATGGGACGCAGCAAAAGCAGTTCTAAGAGGGGAGATCATAGAAATACAATCCTACCTCAAGAAACAAGAAATATCTCAAATAAACAACCTAAACTTACACCTAAAGCAATTAGAGAAAGAAGAATTAAAAAAACCCAAAGTTAGCAGAAGGAAACAAATCATAATGATCAGATCAGAAAGAAATGGAGGAAACAACAGCAAAGATCAATAAAACTAAAGCTGGTTCTTTGAGAAGATAAATAATATTGATAAATCATTAGTCAGACTCATCAAGAGAAAAAGGGAGAAGACTCAAAGCAACAGAATTAGAAATGAAAAAGGAGAAGTAAAAAGGGACACTACGGAAAAACACAGGATCATGAGAGATTACAACAAGCAACTATATGCCAATAAAATGGACAACCTGGAAGAAATGGACAAATTCTTAGAAAAGCACAACCTTCTAAGACTGAACCAGGAAAAAATAGAAAATATAAACAGATCAATCACAAGCACTGAAATTGAGACTGTGATTAAAAATCTTCCAACAAACAAAGGCCCAGGACCAGAAGGCTTCACAGACGAATTCTAGCAAACATGTACAGAAGCACTAACACCTATCTTTCCCAAATTCTTCCAAAATATAGCAGAGGGAGGAACACTCCCAAACTCATTCTATGAGGCCACCATAACCCTGATACCAAAACCAGACAAAGATGTCACAAAGAAAGAAAACTACAGGCCAATATCACTGATGAACATAGATGCAAAAATCCTCAACAAAATACTAGCAAACAGAATCCAACAGCACATTAAAATGATCATACACCATGATCAAGGTGGGTTCATCTCAGGTATGTAAGGATTCTTCAATATATGCAAATCAATCAATGTGATTAGCCATATTAACAATCTGAAGGATAAAAACCATATGATCATCTCAATAGATGCATAAAAAGCTTTCAACAAAATTCAACACCGATTTATGATAAAAACCCTCCGTAAAGTAGGCACAGAGGGAACTTACCTCAACATAATAAAGGCCATATATGACAAACCCACAACCGACATCATTCTCAATTGTGAAAAACTGAAACCATTTCCACTAAGATCAGGAACAAGACAAGGTTGCCCACTCTCACCACTATTATTCAACATAGTTTTGGAAGTTTTAGCCGCAGCAATCAGAGGAGAAAAAGAAATAAAAGGAATCTGAATCAGAAAAGAAAAAGTAAAGCTCTCACTATTTGCAGATGACATGATACTATACATAAAGAATCCTAAAGATGCTACCAGAAAACTACTGGAGCTAATCAATGAATTTGGTAAAGTAGCAGGATACAAAATTAATGCACAGAAATCTCTTGCATTCCTATACACTAATGATGAAATATCTGAAAGAGAAATTAAGGAAACACTTCCAGTTACCAATACAACAAAAAGAATAAAATACCTAGGAATAAACTGACCTAAAGAGACAAAAGACTTGTATGCAGAAACTATAAGACACTGATGAAAGAAATTAAAGATGATACAAACAGATGGAGAGATATACCATGTTCTTGGATTGGAAGAATCAACATTGTGAAAATGACTATACTACCCAAAGCAATCTACAGGTCCAATGTAATCCCTATCAAACTACCAATGGTATTTTTCACAGAAGTATATTTAAAAATTGCACAATTTGTATGGAAACTCAAAAGACCCCGAATAGCCAAAGCAATCTTGAGAAAGAAAAACGGAGCTGGAGGAATCAGGCTCCTGGACTTCAGACTATACTACAAAGCTACAGTAATCAAGACAGTATGGTACTGGCACAGAAACAGAAATACAGATCAGTGGAACAGGATAGAAAGCCCAGAGATAAACCCATGCACATATGGTCACCTCATGTGTGATAAAGGAGGCAAGAATATACAATGGAGAAAAGACAGCTTCTTCAATAATGGTCCTGGGGAAACTGGAGAGCTATATGTAAATGAATGAAATTAGAACACTCCCTAACACCATACACAAAAATAAACTCAAAAGCGATTAAAGACCTAAATGTAAGGCCAGACACTATCAAACTCTTAGAGGAAAACATAGGCAGAACACTCTATGACATGAATCACAGCAACATCCTTTTTGACCCACCTCTAGAGAAACGGAAATAAAAACAAAAATAAACAAATGGGACCTAATGAAACTTAAAAGTTTTTGCGTAGCAAAGGAAAGCATAAACAAGACGAAAAGAAAACCCTCATGGGAGAAAATATTTGCAAGTGAAGCAACCGACAAAGGATTAATCTCCAAAATTTACAAGCAGCTCATGCAGCTCAATATCAAAAAAACAAACAACCCAATTCAAAAATGGGCAGAAGACCTAAATAGACATCTCTCCAAAGAAGATATACAGATTGCCAACAAACACATGAAAGAATGCTCAACATCACTAATCATTAGAGAAATACAAATCAAAACTACAATGAGGTATCACGTCACATCAGTCAGAATGGCCATCACCAAAAAATATACTAAGCATAAATGCTGGAGGGCTTCCCTGGTGGCCCAGTGGTTGAGAGTCTGCCTGCCGAGGCAGGGGACACGGGATCGTGCCCTGGTCTGGGAAGATCCTACATGCCGCGAAGTGGCTGGGCCCGTGAGCCATGGCCGCTGAGCCTGCGAATCCAGAGCCTGTGCTGTGCAACAGGAGAGGCCACAACAGTGAGAGGCCTGCGTACCACAAAAAAAAAAAAAAAAGAATAAATGTTGGAGAAGGTGTGGACCAAAGCTGTTGGTGGGAATGTAAATTGCTACAGCCACTATGGAGAACAGTATGGAGGTTCCTTAAAAAACTAAATATAGAACTAACATATGACCCAGCAATCCCACTACTGGGCATATACCCTGAGAAAACCATAATTCAAAAAGAGTCATGTACCAAAATGTTCATTGCAGCTCTATTTACAATAGGCAGGACATGGAAGCAACCTATGTGTCCATTGATAGATGAATGCATAAAGAAGATGTGGCACATGTATTCAATGGAATAATACTCAGCCATCAAAAGAAATGATATTGAGTTATTTGTAGTGAGGTGGATGGACCTAGAGTCTGTCATACAGAGTGAAGTAAGTCAGAAAGGGAAAAACAAATACCGTATGCTAACACATATATATGAAATGTAAAAAAAAAAACAAAAACTGGATCTGATGAACCTAGGGGCAGGACAGGAACAAAGACGCAGATGTAGAGAATGGACTTGAGGACACAGGGAGGGGGAAGGGTAAGCTGGGACGAAGTGAGAGAGTGGCATGCACTTATATATAATACCAAATGTAAAATAGATAGCTAGTGGGAAGCAGCCGCATAGCCTTAGGAGATCAGCTCGGTGCTTTGTGACCACCTAGAGGGGTGGGATAGGGAGGGTGGGACGGAGATGCAAGGGTGAGGAGATACTGGGATATATGTATATGTATTGCCAATTCACTTCGTTATACAGCAGAAACTATCACAGCATTGTAAAGCAGTTATACTCCAATAAAGATGTTAAAAAAAAATTTAAAAATGAGCATGGAATTCTGAGCATTAATTCCTAGCTTAGTGTGTTGTCAGTGTGTATAAAAATAGACTTTGTCACCTGATGTATAGAAAAATAAATACAATTAAATTAAAAAAAATAGACTTTGTCCTCATAGAATAAATTTCTCTTGGGAATTCCCCTTGGGGGGAAAAATATATGGACACATATCAATGAGGATTGGTTCAAGTGCATATAATAATAATTTGAATTAAACACACTAGAATTTATTCTGTCTCATTAAAATGAAAACAAAACAAACATTACCAAAGGTATCAACAAAAAAAACAGCATCAACAACAAAAAGCAGGACTTCCTAAGGCAATATGAAAGCTCTGTAAAGTCATTTTACTTCTCTCTGCTAAGCTGACTTCTATACTCAAGGTCAGAGCACAGACCAGTATATACAAACAGCACAGCCATCAGGTTCGTTCTTCCAGGCAAAGAAAAGAGAGGAATAACAATATAGGTGTCTTAAACAGCTGGGTGAGGTTTTTTTTTTTTTTGCGGTACGCGGGCCTCTCACTGTTGTGGCCTCTCCTGTTGCGGAGCACAGGCTCTGGACGCGCAGGCTCAGCGGCCATGGCTCACGGGACCAGCTGCTCCGCGGCATGTGGGATCTTCCTGGACTGGGGCACGAACCCGCGTCCCCTGAATCGGCAGGTGGACTCTCAACCACTGCGCCACCAGGGAAGCCCTGGATGAGTTTTCTTAATCAGCCTTCCTAGGAGTTCCACATGGCATTTCTGTTTACAAGTGCTTGGCCAGAACTAAGTCACACTGTCACATCTAGCTGCAAAGGAGGTTGGGAAATACAGTCTAGGAAATGTGTCCCAGTGAAAAACGGGCTCTTTTACAAAACAAATGTGAGAAATTTGATTTGGTGTATAAAATTATGAGTCAGCCACAGTATTCCCGTTTGCCTTGCCTCATTTGCATCATCCTTATTTCTATACATAGACAAGCTTTACTTCTCATAACCCCAGATTCTCTTTAAGTTACTAGATCTACATCTGGACTAGTTCGGCTTCCCAGATCAGGTTCATATGTGTCTTCTCCTGGTCTACTAGCTATAAACTGAATGATAACTCATCTGTTTCAAAATCACTCATTTCACATTGATGGACAAGGAACAACACAGCTCATTAAAACTCCTTTCTATATGAGGGGTAAATAGGTAATATTTAGCAGTCCCTGGTTCCTGGCCAACAATATTGATATTTAGGCTGCACTAAGCATAAGTTACTTGGTTAGCCCCCAGCTTTGCACTCCAGAATGCTATTCCTGGCACATTATCCCCCGTTGCCGTATCAAAACTGGAGTGTGGATTATAACTTTAGCAGCTCATCTTCTCTTGGTGCAGGGCACCAAGACAAGCTTCTGTAGGTAGAATTAGAGTTTCTTTTATAATACCATTTCCTCAAAAAACCGGTAAACTCAGGGTCTGTATTTTTTTTGTCAATATGTGTTTGAATAACTACAAGCTTTATCAGGCAGTAATATTTAAGCGTAACGTCTCAGATCTTTACTTGCTAGCTTCAGTGCTTTTTCTATCCATCTCTCATCATTTACTGGCCCATGCCGCAAAGTCTTCTTAACCAATAGGCTCTTCTGGGAAGGGAATATTTAATTCAGTCTTTACCAGTACACTCATCACCTTGTACAATGAAGCACAAATCTTATTTTTTAAGACTGCATTTTCTAAATTTGCCAAGCCCCAAAATTACAGCACTCTTAGTCTCATATTACAAATTCTTTTTATAGAAGTTATGCTTGGATGTTTTCTTCCATTTTTTGTTTTGTTTAAAATATTTTTTCCCCTTGTCTAGAAATAATAGTTGTATGCAGAGGAGAGGTGAGAAATTTAGGTGGCTTATAAATTCTTAAATCAAGAGCACCCTCTTCTACTGCTTGTATTTATTGTATTGAGTTAATACATTCAGTTTCTTTAAGTGATGGGTTATTGTACTGAGAGAATAGGTGTTACGTCATTCAATTCTTATTTCCTTCTTTTTCTTCACCACCGAGAATCATAGGGATATCTCTGCCTTCTAAATGACTTACCTCTTCCCCAGGGGCACTGCTTTATCAAAACTGCCACCTCTGATCTCATTCAGTCTTAAAGCCTATTTTATTCTCCCATACAGGAGTCAGCAAACTATAACCCAGGAGCTAAGTCTAGCCCTCTGCCTATATTTGTAAATCATATGTTTTGGGAAATAACCATGCCTATTTTTTATATATCGTCTAAGACTGTGTTCATGCTACAATGACAGAATTGAGTAGTACCACAGAGACCATTATGGGCTGAAAAGCCTATAAAATACTATTTGGACCTTTACATAAAAGGTTGGCAACCCCTGCCATGGTAGCTAGTACTCTGATCTATTCATTTCAGAAATATTCAGTGTATTTCTTAACTAAGTAGGTATATTGGTTTTCTAGGGCTACTGTAACAAAGTGCCACAGAATGAATGGCTTAAACAACAGAAATTAATTTTCTCACAATTCTGGAGTCTAGAAGTCCAACATCAAGGCATCAGCAGGGTTGGTTCCTTCTAAAGCCTCCTTTCTTGGCTTATAGATGGCTGTCTTCCTCTTACATTTTCACATGGTCTTCTCTCTGTGTATGTCTGTATCGTAATCTTTTCTTATAAGGACACCAGTTATATTGGATTAGGGTCCACTCTAATGACCTAATTTTAAATTAATTACCTCTTTAAAGGTCATATCTTCAAATACAGTCATATTCTGAGGTACTGAGGGTAGGACTGTAACATAATGAACTTGGGGGACACACAATTCAAACAGTGGGATTTTCTTCTCTGAGGGTGATCTATGTTTTTTCACCCTTAGGTCCCCACTTCTCTGTCCCCTTTTTTCTTTCACATACCTCTTCACTCTATGCTCTAATGTGGACCCCAGAGCTGACTTTGCTGACTTTGGGTATTTTTTTGAGTGCATACATTCAATGTGAAGTTGTAATATTCTCAGTCTCCTAATTATATGTACATAGGCATATATATATATATGGGTAGGGGTGGTTCATCAAATTTTAAGGATGGATATAGACATTTGGATTACTTGGCTACCATTAATCTAAGGAAAGCTGAAATAATAAGCTTGTTTCTGACAGATTGTTTTTCCTTCCTCATGAATTTTATTCCCCCTTTCATTTAACTATATTAAACAGCTATTTTGAAATATTTATCTGATAATTCTGATATTTAATGGTTCACTTTTTTGTTTATTTGTTAGCTTTAAAGGATTAGTTTGATTTTCTTTTATTTCTTTCAGTTGGGAGTTTAGTCTCTGTGTGTTGTCATTTCTCTATTTATATAGAGCTTTTTTTTTTCTGTGCAGAGCTTTTTTTTTTTTTTCTGTGCAACTATTCAAGCATTCCAAAAACCTGGAAGAGTGATGTACAGTAATAATATTAGTAACACAATCAATTAGAGGAAGCACTGCTAGTCTATACACACACATACACATCTCTGATTGCTCCCCACTGTTTCTCAGTAGTAGTGATATTTTCAGAATCAGGTTTTCTATGTTTATAGAGCTATGTCATAGAGGCAAACTCATTCTCTGTGTGTGTGATGAGAGGAGACCATATTAAGTTAGTGGACTAAGAAAACCGTATGATTGATTTTTACACATTTGTTGTTCTTTGGTATCTTCCATATAAGCTAGCCATAGAACTTGAAAACATTTAAAATTCTATTATTAAATAAAACAAGTAAGTTTTTAAAATAAATAAAATACTTAAACTAAAACCAAAAGACTAAAAACTAAAGAAGGTAATGTCATAATGACTAAGTTGTATCTCAGTTTGGATTATTCTATCATGCCTACAGCAGACATTAGAATTTTGGACAAATTAAAGATTAATTTTTGAAAGAGAAATATATAAAACATTGAAATGTTTATTGGCTTTCTCATCATTCATCAATTTAATAAACATTTATTTGGAATATATTATGAATTCTGTGTTAGAAATTGAGCATTCCTTGGATTATGATGAAGAAGTGCCATCATAGAAAGTGAGAAATCAAATTTAAGAGTAGAGAATAGTCTGTTTTTCAGGCAGTGTTATATGAATCACATAAAAACTCTGAACACAAGTAACATATAAAGTTGAGATTTTGCAAGGCAGTATAAATGGGAGGTGAGAGAGGCCAGGACTTTTCAAGGGTGGGACTAAAATGATGAACAATAGATTACAATTAATATTTTTATGAAGTCAAAGAATTTTAGTTGCATATGTACTGGAACAAGTCATGTGAAAGGATAGGAGATGGCTGGTATAAAGGGGGAAATATTCAAAATAGGGATTTTAGAAAAGACTCACTTTCTGCTGTAAAACTGGAAATGGCTGACTGAGGTGGTATGGTCAAAAATATCATTAGAAATAAATGCACCAATGAGTAAAAAAGTCAGGGAACTGAGGGGTCACCTTCCAAGATGATAGGAGTAGGCATTAAAATAAAGATTGTTATACAGGAGCCAAAATCTTTAAGAAATGAAGTAGAGTCGTTAGAAGATTAGAATGGTAAAGGTCATGGACTGTCAGGAGGGACAGATGGCACCCATATACTTTGAGGAACAGGATTGATTTCTTTTATTTCCTTCCCCTCTCACTTCCCATGAAAGAGGTGAAGAACTTGAATGCCAAGTTGAGTGGGGAACCAGAAGGTCACCAACCTCATCTTATATTTGCTTACTGCTCAGTGTCAAGTTCATGAGGTCAATGGTATTTGGACAAACTTCCAAAAGTGATGGTGGTGAAAATAGAGAAAAAACTGTCTCAGTTTAGCCTTTATAAGAAAAAAGTTACTAGCCTGTTTTGTTGGGCCATCAAATTTTAGAGGTTTAGCCTATACCCTTAAATTCACACAAGAGAAAACCAAAGAGTGTATAAATTAAGTGACTTTCTCAAGCTCACACAACGTGTTGCTGGCCAAGTCTGGACTAATCCTAGGTTTCTGACTCCCAGTTCATAACCTTTCCTCTAGGCAGGTTTATTCTCCTCTAAGAAGGATTTTCCAGGTACAGTATATGTACTAGATTAATTTTAGGACATACAGTAAAGTTTATTCTTTCATAAATGTTTAAAAAGCAGGATTCTCTTTTGGTATAAAGAATACTTAGGATTCTTATCTATAAGGATTCTTGACAATGAGGAAATAGTGACAGCTTTAGCATGCATTCTTTCATTCAAACAAAAGCAATTCTTTAAATTCTAAAATTCCATGGCATTTACACAATTTGATGCTAGTAAAGCAATAGCATCACCAAAATGTCCTTAATATAGCCTCAAGGAGAGAATCTTTACAACGGGTTGTTTTAACAGTTTTATTTCTATCTGAAAAGGTTTTTTGCCTTGATGAAAGTAACTGGGAAGAAAACACAATGTTCTTATTTGTGCCTTAGAGACTGATCACAGCACTGCTACATCTATAAATAAGCTTCTATGAGAGTCCCAGAAGTCCTGCCACAAGTCCACTGTCACGGTTTATTGGCTAATCAGCAAAGAATTGAAATCTTGATTGGCTTTATTTGTTGGCTGATTGAAACACTGAGATAGGAAGTAGTGGACAGATTAATTAATTTGTGCTGGGGAATCCAAAATTAATCTAAAGAATGCTGTCACTTTGATTGATGGCTGTGTGAGAGAAGTCTTTAAAAACCACCATGAATCGTCACTCTGTGGGCACATAAATACAAGGTTTTGTCTATTTAACTAATTGAATTCTACTGAACAATGCAGAATACTAATGTTTCTGTGTCCATTACAATTACCACACGTTTTAAAGCTGGACTACACAGGACAGAGAAATATTACACAGGACAAAAAATATTACTAAAAACAAACACTTGAATCTTATCATGTTAAAGAAATATGAATTTCCACTTAACTAACATATTATCTATGCAGCTTTTTTATGAGTTGTTTTAACCTAATTGTCAAAATAATTTATTTTACAAATTTGTAGTATATTCTAATTATAAACCTATAATTGTAAGACAGTATTTTTTTCTAAAAAACCAGAATAGGGCTTCCCTGGTTGCAGTGGTTGAGAGTCCGCCTGCCGATGCAGGGGACACGGGTTCGTGCCCCGGTCCGGGAAGATCCCACATGCCGCAGAGCGGCTGGGCCCGTGAGCCATGGCCACTGAGCCTGTGCGTCCGAAGCCTGTGCTCTGCAACGGGAGAGGCCACAACAGTGAAAGGCCCGCATATTGCAAAAAACAAAACAAAAAAAACCAACAAAAAACAAAAAACCAGAATAAGATTTTTATACAATCTTTAGGAAAGCAAAGAAACAGGAACAGCTAAGATTAATTAATATTAAAAGCTCTTTATGAAGTATAATTGGCATACAATAAGTTGAACATATTTAAAGTACACAAATAGAAGAGTTTTGACATGTGTATACACCTGAGGAATTATTCTAAACATCAAGATAAAGAACATGTTAATCACCTTAAAAGAAATTTCCTCATATCCCATTTCAATCCCCCCCTTTCTCTGCTCCCTAGTCCCACTAGATCTCGGGCAAACACTGATGTGATTTATGAGATTTTCTAGAATTTTATATAAGTGTAATTGTAGAGTACGTATTCCTTTTTGTCTGGTTTCTTTCACTCAGCATAATTATTTTGAAATGTATATTGTTGCATAGTTGTTGCATATAACAATATTTCATTATGTTTTATTATTGAACTGCATTCCATTGTATGGATGTGCCATAATTTGTCTATTCTATTATTGAATAGCATTCCACTATATGGATATTCACTGTATGCTATGCCATTTCAGATAAAACTATCAACATCTGTGCACAAGTCTTTTTTTTTTAAGATTTACTCATTATTTATTTATTTATTTTTTTGCTGCTTTGGGTCTTACTTGCGGCATGTGGGATCTTTGTTGTGGTGCGAGGGCTTCTCCCTAGTTGTGGTGGCGGGTCTTCTCTTCTCCAGTTGTGGCACACACACTCCAGGGCGCATGGGCTCTGTAGTTGTAGCACGCAGGTTACAGAGCCTGTGGGTTTTGTAGTTTGCGGCACGTGGGCTCTAGTTGAGGCGCTCAAGCTCAGTAGTTGCAGCATGCGGGCTTAGTTGTCCCGCGGCTTGTGGGATCTTAGTTCCCTGACCAGGGATCGAACCCGCTTCCCCTGCATTGTTAAGGCAGATTCTTTACCGCTGGACCACCAGGGAAGTGTCTGTGCACTAGTTTTTATATGGACTTATGCTTTTATTGCTTTTGGGTAAGTAGGAGTAATGTGAATGGATTACATGACAAGTACAACTTAAAAAAAAAAAAAAAAAAGCCAAACTTTTTTCCAAAGAGTTCCATTTTACATTCCCATCAGCAGTGTAACAGAATTCCCATTCTTCCACATCCTCATCAACACTTGGCATGGTCAATTTTAATTTTAGCCTTTCTACTAGGTGTGAGTAGAGTCTTATTGTGTTTGTAGTATGCATTTCCTTAATGACTATGATGTTATGCATCTTTTCATATGTTTATTTGCCATTTATTTATTTTACCTAATGAAAAGTATCTGTTCAAATATTTCTTTTTTTTTTAAAGCGGTTGAGTTTTAGAAGTCCTTTACCATTCTGCATACAACTACTTTATCGGATATTTGATTTCCAAATAAGTTCTTCCAGTCTATTGCTTTTTTCATTTACTGGCTATTTGTTTTCTATTTGCCCTGCCCTTTGTTCCCTTTTTTCTCTTTTTACTTTCTTCAGATTAATTATTTTTCATAATTTAATTTTACCTTCTTTATTGATTCATAAGCTATAACTTGTGCTATTTTAGTGCCTCTTTTAGGGTTTACTGCAGACATCTTTATCAGAATCTACTTTCAAGTGATATTATACCACAGTCTATGTAGTATGCAAACTTTACACTAGCATACTTTCCTTTCATTCCTTCTGTTTGGTGCTGCAGTTTCCAAACAATTTGCTTTTACATATATTACAAGTTGCACACTAAATTGTTACTTTTGTTTAAACAGTTGATTATCATTTAAAGATACTGAAATAATATGAAAAATACCTAATTTATTTACCCACATTATTATCATTTACCGTGTTCTTCATTTTTTGGGGTATAGATCCAAATTACCATATAATTTTTCTTCTGCCTGACAAACTCATTGTTCTTTCTTGTAATATGCGTATGCTAGTGAGTAATTATTTCAACTTTTGTGTGTCTCAAAGTCTTGTGTGTCTTTATCTTTGTTTTGGAAAGACATTTTTGCTGAATATGAAATTCTAAGTTGACAGCATTGTTTCTTTCATTATTTTAAAGATTTTGGTCATCTGCTTTTTCACTTGCATTGTTTCTCTTAACAAATCTTATTTTGTCTCTGGCTTAAGATCTTCTCTTCACTCCTGTTCTTCGGCACTTAGGTTATGATGGGTCTCACTGAAACTTTCTTATCCTGAGTTTTGTTGGGTTTATGGTTTTCATTATACTTAGAAATGTTTTTGCCATTATTTCTTCAAATGTTTTTTCTGGCTCCTTTCTCTATATTCTTTCAGGCTTCCAACTGGACACACATTAGGTTACCTGTTCAGTTTTTTTCTAGATATTTAATTGATTTAATTTAAATTTTTTATTTTAAATTGGAGTATAGTTGATTTACAATGTTGTATTAGTTTCAGGTGTTCAGCAAAGTGATTCAGTTATACGTGTATACACATAGTTAGTTTGCTTTGCTATGTGGTCAATTTCACTATCATTTTCTCTTGTAATATCAAATCTGTGAATAATCCCATCCAATGTATTTTTCAGCTCCAAGATTTTAGTTTTTCTTTCTAAAAGTTTAATTTGAGTCTTTTTCTTCCTAATCTTCAATGTCTATACTTATCTCTTGGACAATATGAAATACAGTTATATTAACTATTTAATGTTCTTTTCTGCTAATTCTAACATCTGTGTTAGTCCTAGGTGGGTTTCAATGAATCATTTCTTCTTATTATGTTATATTTTTCTGTTTCTTTGGATGCTGCTCTTCTATGGATATCAGGTATTGTAAACTGAACCTTGTTGGGAGCTGGATATTTGTGTATTCCTGAGATATATATATATACATACACACACACACACACACACAGTATTGTATGCTTAGATTAGCTATATGAATATTACTTTTGCTCAGGGATGCACTTAATTTACTTGTAAAAAAAAGTAAATTGATTTGTTAGGCAGGACTAGAGCGTCATTTAATTTAGGTGTAATTACCTCTTACTACTGAAGCAAAAGCCTTCTTTGTACTCTAGCCAATTCTCTGTGAGTTTTGACATGTCCTAGTCTGGCTGGTCGAAACAGGTATTTTTCCAGTTCCTATGTGAGTGCTGAGAGTTCTTTCTCATTATACTTTCAGATGATTCTTTCCACAGATTCAGTTTTCTTGTACGCATGCTTTGATCACTACTATGCTGAATGCTACATTTGGACTCTGCAGATCTTTGGGATCCTCTTTCTACGTAGTTCTTTTCACAGCTACTTTTTCCTAGAAATTTTAGCCACCTTGATCCTTCCTCTTCTGTCTCTTAGGGATTCCTTTCCTTTATTGTCTGATGTCTAGTGCCTTGAATACTATCATTTTACATTTCATCTGTTTATTGTTGTGTGTTTGTTTCAGATGAGAAGATAAATCCAGTTCCTCTTATTTCATCTTGATTAAAAGCAGAGGTCTCTTCTCTTGTATTTTAATGTACCTAAAATGTAGGGTTTTGTTTTTTGGTGTTTTTTTTTTTTGGCTATGCCATGCGGCTTGAGGGATCACAATTCTCTGACCAGGGATTGAACCCAGGCCATGGCAATGAAAGCCCGGAATCCTAACCACTAGGCCACAAGGGAACTGTCATAAAATGTAGGTTTTGATTTAGCTTCATTCTGAAAGAAAAGAATCATATAGCAAAACCTTTAAGCTTTTGAAAACAGTGGGAGGTAAGTTAGGAAACTTAAGTAAGTACAAAAATAAGCAAAAATGCTATATTAAAAAAAACACATTTGTACAAAATGTCTTAGACTAGGGAAGAAGAAGAAAAGTAAATCTCCATGAAAACATGATTTTTTAAAAATTTGATTAGATCTAATATGTCCATAGACAAATATTAGTGTTTACTTTTTTGACACTGAATTTACAAGAATCAAGAGGATGCACTGAAGTGAAAGCCACCCTCCTCCCTTACCACTACCAGTGAATAGAATCAGTGGCAAATCCTTAGGTAGTGAAACAGCAAGTTGTATTAGAAACTGCAAACAGCTCTATATTGTTGAATACAATGCATAAAGTAAGGAACGGTAGAATATTATACTGATGTCACAGGTTCGTCAGGACCAAAGACCTTCTGTGCCATGATGAAGAATTTAGGATTTTAGCCTACACACAGGAGGAGAATCCAGTGAAATTGTTTCTTCTGTTGGTATGTTTAATTGTTGAACATTTAATTGAAATATAATACATACAAAAGGGTATGCAAAATGTATACCTCAATAAATTTTCACAAAGTCAAAATGCATATGTAATCCCTACCCAGATCAAGAAGTCACAACAGTGCCAGTCCCTAGAAGCAGCCCTTAGGCTACTGCCAGTCATTAACAGGGCAGCCAGTTCAAAAAGTTACCTAATAAACTCCCCAGAGGGAATATATCTACTTGGAGGGCAGGAAGATTGAAACAAGTAGTTATTTTCTTTCTTGCGTTGTCTTTAACAAAGAGGAAAAAGAGAAACGTCACTGAAGTAGAAATAAATTCATAAGACACTGTGAATGAATGGAAACTGAGACAACTCAGATTTATACCTTTGTGCCATGCTAAATTATTCCATGCAAAAGGTTCACTCTGGCCCTCAGAGACATTTGAAAAAAAAACAAACAGCAAAAACAAGAAGGGTAATAAAGACTTCTTACATTATTGTGCTATAAATACTGAAAATATGTTTCCAAATGTGACAAGAAATATTATGTGTGATTGCAGATGCGTAAATGGAGCAAATGTAATACTATTTCCTCAGAGGCACCGATAAAAAAAAGACTATTATAAAGCACTACAAAATAATTTCTTTATCCAAAAGCTTCGAAGCAGTTATTAAACCAGCTGTTTTCAAAAGTACACAAATCTGCCAAGTTGCAGTTGGGTAACTGTTAAATGTTAAAGAAGTGAATGATCAGCATGGAGCAGATGGTCTGGGAATGGGTGAGAAAATGGCAATGTTAATACCACCAGACTGAGATGTTCATTTGTGCTGTGGTATGTGCAGACTGGGTGAATAATGAAGGTTCTGTAATAATTGTGCAAATCCCAACATTATTAAATCTATTCAGCTGGGATTTCTTAATATATGTGAAGCACTTGATGTACTTGGAGAAATACCTCCTCTTTGGCTAAAGCTGTTCTCATTAACTTATACTGCTTTATTTGCGGTGACCTCGGTGTTCCCGTTAAGTAATGAATGGAATAAGAATTAGAAATCCTCTTTCGGTCTAAGTATTAGAAAGGAGGGAAAATGTTAAGAAAAGTGTCAAAACATGATTGTTGCAAGAGACTGACCCATGGCGTTAATTTACCTATCAAGTTCAGTTAGTGTTTTTTTAGACTATTTAAGAGTTTATAATTAGCCTTGAACTTTTGGGGTTTGAGAAAGTTGCCTTTCCCCAGTCAATGGTTATTTTACCTGAAAGGGAAGAAATCCATATTAACATATTTTATGGTTTTTAGTTTAATCTGGGCATTTCCAGATTTTTACCACAATATCACTTTAAATATTTATGAAAAGTGTTTGTGGAAAGCAGTTATCTATAGCAGTTTTTCTCAACCTGCACTATCTTGATAATTGTTTTGGGGGCTGTCTTTTGCAGTGTAGAACATATAAAAGCATACCTGGCCTTGGCCCACTAGATGCCAGTAGCAACCTTTCCCCCCAAATTGTGAATGTACCAAGACATCTCCCATTCTTCACTGAGAACCACTGGTCTATAGGAAAGCCAAGGGAGCGTGTGGCTCATTACTTCTGGTAGAAAAAAGAAAAGAAAGAAAGTCAAAATGCCTTGAAAGTGCCAACAAAAGTTGGAATTTTTAACTGAACTTGGCTTTAAGGCAAATACTGGTACAGAGTCCCATGATAAGACTAAAATGCCAAATATAATACTTCGGTTCTAGGAGTGTGAGCTATGTGGTGTTCCCAATTGTTGGGAATGAAATGAGATTCAAAAATAAGTGAGAATAAAGAAGATGCAAGCTAGGTGTCTCAAAATATTCTCTGGATAGTAGTCCATTGAGATATTATTAAAAATAAAGAAGTATGAAGTCAAGTAGATTTTGAGATATGCTACATATTACAGCTTCACATTGAAGACTTATTTTGCCCAAAAGCATATTAAAGGCCCTAAGATATCTTACAGTTAAAAAAAAAGAACTTCAAATATTTACCCTTGGAATACATGTGTGTGCATGTACGAGTGTATAATATGTAACTTCTCATAGAAGTAGTATTCTCCAGATTCATTTTAAGCAGTCAAAATGAAGTCACAAAATCTGCATCCCACAGCTCATATCACTTAAA
Source organism: Delphinapterus leucas (assembly GCF_059928025.1). Lineage (NCBI taxonomy): Eukaryota > Metazoa > Chordata > Mammalia > Artiodactyla > Monodontidae > Delphinapterus > Delphinapterus leucas. Next base: position 62,839,054 of record NC_143137.1, on the reverse strand, counting down.
AGATAGCCCATTAAATCTTTGTCTAGAGCTTACCCTCTGCTATTTTAGAGATCATTGTGAGAAGTTGGAAAGTGGCAGGAATGTGTTTGTACTGAGAGGTGGGGTGTTAGAGCTACGGCAAGCAGGGAAGATTGGCTGTACGCAGATTCACTGATACGATTCGAGCAAGACCTGACATGCCACGAAGAGCTAACTTTAACACTGGAGACCAATGAACTATCGTAAACATTAAACAAAAGCAAAGTTTATAGAAATTTAGAAGAGGTACAAATAAACCTGCACATAGGAAAGCCATTCATTCCAGTGCTAATAGTTACTAAGGCAGATGTTCATTAATGAACATATTCACTAATGAACTGATTATTAAGATATTCCATTTAGACTAAATGCACTGTTTTCTCTCTGTCATATCATACTTTTTTCTGCTTTTCAGATACTGTAAAAATGTATTCATACAAACACTAAGCAAAAACGGTAAGGAATTTGTTAATATTGTGAAGATTGCAGGATTTCATGAAATCTAGTAAAGTGAGTTTTGAGAATTAATACAATCAACACAAAGCTATTACCAAGTGAAGATTCTAGCAGAGTTAGCTCAGTTAATGACAGAAGAAGAAAAATGTAAAAGAGAAGAAGAAAAGAGATCTTTCAAGAGAGAATGATTTGAATATCAAAAGATGGAGAGCTTTTTGGAATTTTGATGAAGGAAGTCCTTGAAAATTCTTGCAAAAATGACCCTCCGCATCTTCACACTGTTAATTCCAAATATAGTGCTATCGTTTAGTTTTGTCAGGAAAATTACTCCCTACAGTTAAAAGTTAGCTTATATTTATAATTATAACCAAAAATATAACAGATAATAGTTAACTAACCCATTTTTATAAATTTTAGTTTTATGCTTCAAATCAACCATTTGGAACAATCAGACATTCACAATATGTATTATGAATTTTTGATCCCACCCTTGGAAACCTCTCTAAACGTGACTTTTTCTGTACCAGCAAAGAGGAATGTCCTGAATCTCAGAAGGTATGAGAGACTCTACCTGCAAAGGCCATATGACTCTTCTGAGATTCAGTCCTACATTTATAAAATCACTGTGTTCTGTTTAATTACATTTATAAAGAAATATAAGTAATAAACGTATGTATAAATATATATAAACTATAAATGTCCTATACACTCTACACATTTGTTATTGCACACTTCAATTTTTATAATGAATATCTTAGATCAGTTTCAGAAAACAAAAAAAAGTGTCATTTTGGATACTTTCCTTTGTTAGTGTATTTTCAATGCTTTAATGGTTAAAAATCAGCCATCTGGAAAAAAAAAACAACTCATTTTATTTCCTCATTGTATCAGATGCATAATGTGAACATTTTTTTTTCTGCTTAAAAAATCCAAAAAACCCCTGTTTTTACACTGTGGAAAGTTTGGAAAATGACAAATAGACAAAATGGAGAAAACCACCATTATCTTTATACCCAAAGATAAAGATGCTTAAAATTTTATCACTATTCCTCTAATCTTCCTTGTGTATTGATCAATTTAAATTATATCTGAGACATGTTCTCAAGACATTGAAAACCTTTTGTAATCATTTTAATGTCACTGATGCATGTAACATACTAAATATTCTTCTCCTTGGCTATTTAAGTCGTATAAATATACTACTATAAAACAAAACTGTGCTATTGTTGTTGTTTTTAGAATCCCTAGTGTGAATTTTAGATTATTCTCTGAGGACAGGTTTGTGGAAATAAAAAGTTTAAATGAAAGACTATGAAAATTTTAAAAATTTGTGTTTTGAATTTCCAGAATATTAAAAAAATAACCTTAGGGAAATACTTAAGAAAAAATGTGTAGGACTGACATAAAGAAAAACATTAAACACTATGAGGGATACAACAGTAATCCTGAATAAATAGAAACATATAACTTGTTTTTGAATTTAAAAAATCAAAATTATATGCTTAATTTTAAACCTGAAAGATCAAACACATATGTTTATCTCTGAACCATCCCAAAATTCTACTAAAATGACAGCGATGGAATAAAGCACATATACAGCCTCAAAGACAAAGAGAGGAAGAGTTGACAAAAGTGATTTTGTGGAATATGTAGAGTCAAGGTTTGCTGCTCCACAGATTATATGTGAGTGTGGAAGGTAGCTGTGTTAGGGACCTCTGGGAATAACAAAAAGCAGGCTGGTTCTCCAATAAGGGCTCAGGAATTCAAGGCATCAGAGACTTTTGAAGGTAAATGTACATAGTAGGGCTAAAACTGAGAGGATATTTGGATGTCTATGGAACAGTTAGACCCTGAGATCTTCATCTGCCCAAGTATCCAGGTTTCTGTTCCTCCCTCATTCTTGCAGAAGACAAGAGGCTTTCATGCTGAAGTTTACACTTGAAGCTTTGTACTCAGTAAAACCAGAAACAGGTTAGGGAGAGAGAAGACACTTTTCTTCCAACAAGGGAATATTCTCCAATCCAAGTATGTTGATAGCTAAACTTAAACTCATGAGGCAGAAGAATCTGATTCATCTTGTGGGAAATGGACTATAAAAGGGGGCAAACCACCCCCCTCCAAAACAGTCAACAAGACCTCTACACCCTAATCCTGTACAAACACCAAGATTATAACATTCTTAATGTGTTGCTATTACATATAAACGGACAGCCAAGGGTCACCAGATGTCTGATAAAATCCCTTAACGTGAGCAATAGAAACAAAAGTAATAAATGGAATGAAGTCAGAGGAAAGAGGAAACTCAATAAGCAGAAAAAACTTAGAGGAAAAGTCCTATATATAATGTTACAGATAAGAGAAGATATTGCATTATGAGACAAAACAAAGTACTATTGAGGGGAAAAGAATATTAAAGCAATGTAGGTCAAGAGAATGTCCCTAGAAATTAAAGATATGAAATTCTAACTTAACAGCTAATAGTTTGCAATTTAAATTTGAGGAAATCTCACAGGAAAGAAATATAGAGGAGAGAGAGAATAAAAGTAGAGAAACATTCTAACAAATTTATCATCAATTTTGTAGAACTCCTCACCAAAAAAAAAAAACAGAAAAAATAGAGAGAAAGGATTTATCAAAGGAATAATAGAAGAAATAATATAAATAATAATAATATAAAACATTTCCTGAAAACGAGTTTATAGAACAGGAAGTCTCTAGTACAATGCATGAAGAAAGACTAACACCACTACATTATCATGAAGTTAAAATACCATAAATAGAGAAATAATCCTGAAAGTTTATATCAAGAAAAGAGTGACTTCTATATAAAAATTCAGAATTCAGTATAGATTCCATAACAAAAACACTATTTATCAGAAGGAAATATTTCAACCTAGAATTTTAAACCCAACCAAATGATGAATCCAATGTAAGGTTAGAATAAAGATATTTCAGGCATATAAATTAAAACAACTGATTTGTCATAAGCACTTTCTCAGCAATCTACTATAAGGTATTTGTTCCTAAAATAAGACAGTCATCTTAGAAAGAAGATATAAGATCCCAGAAACAGGAGCTCAAACATCAGAAAGTGAAGGAGATTCCCAGGATAATATTGAAGGGAAGTCCCAGAATGCTAGCCACACTTCGGACCTAGAGATCTAGAAGTTCTAAGTGGGTCACAAGGCTAGGGCTCCTAATAAGATGATGAAAAGAGAGGACAGATAGGCAATCCAAGGAACTCAGAAACTACTTGATTTGTTTGTCCATACAGGGAGTTTTATATTTGGGAAATTATATTGTATCAAAAATTTTACGCAGGGATAGAAATAAGCAGAGAAAACCCAAGCAAATGCGAATAAAAGAAGCAATTAGCAGGCTTCCCTGGTGGCACAGTGGTTGAGAGTCCGCCTGCCAATGCAGGGGACATGGGTTCGTGGCCCTGTCCGGGAAGATCCCATGTGCCGCGAGGCGGCTAGGCCCATGAGCCGTGGCTGCTGAGCCTGTGCGTCCGGAGCCTGTGGTCCGCAACAGGAGAGGCCACAACAGTGAGAGGCCACAACAGTTAGAGGCCACAACAGTGAGAGGCCCGTGTACCGCAAAAAAAAAAAAAAAAAAAAAAAGAAGAAGCAATTAGTAATCCCAGGGGAAACAAACATTTTTATAAGAAAAGTGATCTTAGTATGTTGTCAGTTGTGTGGAAAAAGGATGTTGCCAAACATTGCTGGAGGAAAAAGAAGATCTATTTATTTAGTAATAATCAAAATATAACATGTGAATAGCCTTTGTTCTAGCAATTCCTCTTCTAAGGAATATGACACATAGAAATATTCTTCAGAAATTTCTGGAGTATAGGCACAAAGATTTTTGTGGTAGCATATCAATACTAGGGTAAGAGACAGAGGGAGAGAGAAAAAGAGAATTTAAATATTTAAATACATATTAGTAGTAGTATGGGATACTATATATCTATCAGAAAAAAAGAGAGAAAGTTTTATGTACTAACATGGAATTATGTCCATGCCATATTACAAGTGGAAAGGTTGTAAATAATTTTATTGTCTTATTCCATCCATATATATTTATGTAAATAAATATATATACACATGTACTGGTGTGTATATGTGTGTGTAAGAGACAGCTTATATTCATAAGTGTGTGATCTAGATGTATACATACTAAAGTATTTTCAGTGATTATCTCTGGGACTTAGAAATGGGGAATGGGGCAACTTTCATTTGCACTACTTTTTATGAAGTATGTGTTATTTTGCAATAAAAATTAAAATACAGAAAATAAAGACAAGTAGAATTCATACCACAATGTGTCTTTGCCTCTATCAATCATTTATTCTACTTTTCTCCTTATGTAGTTGTCATCCACAAAGTAAGGAGGGTGCAGAGTGAAATATTTATGTCTAAGATCCATGCAATCTGTTATTTAAAAACTGCAGTTTTCTGGGTATATACAAATGTGTCTTTAGTATATACAGAAAGGATATAAAATTAAGGTCCCTGGTATTTCCACGTATGTTAAAAAGGCACATTAAGATACTTAAAATAGTGTGATTGGCTATTTAGAGTCCAGATGATTATATGTTGGAAAACATGCGCACGTTCCACTTCCTAACTAATGGACGTTATCATCCAGATGGATCTGGCTATAGATAGAAATGTTCTCCTAAGTGGTAATCAGTGCCTTTTGATAAAACATAAAATTACTTCTTGGTTGAAATAGTTACCTCAATTCTGGACAGCTTCAGTCTCTTTCCAAAATATCTTGGCAAAAGAGTAAGTAAGAAACATGTAGGAAAATTATGTATTTCTTTTAAGTGGAGCATCTTTGGAATGTAGAATCTAGTGGCAATAGAATTGGCTAAACTGATTGGAAAGCTAGTTGTCTGAGGCACCTCTGGAATGCTGCTTTCTATGATTCATAGGATGTTGGTTTTTCTCCAGATACACATATATATGTATATCTATATGTATATGTGTATATATACACACACACATATACGTAAAATATATAAGTTAGTAATGAGGAATACCACATTAGTAATGAGCAATACATATAACTTTAATTCTATTTTGTCATAAAATTTCACATATTCACAGTTTCCGGGACTTAAAACATGGAAATCTTTGGGGAAACTTATTCTGTTTATCACAGAAGGCCTCTCTGATAATGTGATATTTGAATAATGAATAAGAGGAGGTAAGGCAGTAAGTCATGTAGTTTTTAACAGAAGAAGATACCAGGCAAGAGGGAGAAGAAATACAAGAGTTCTGAGTAGGAGAGTGTTTGGCCTGTTCAAGGAATAGTAAGGATGTCAGTGTGGCTTGAGTGAGGGAACAAAGGGAGAGTTACAATTATAGACCCAGACAAATGAATTTTGTGGAAGTGCAATCACTGGGGCTGTAAAACAAAGTAAGAACATTGAATTTTACCCCAAATGAGATGGGAAGTAATCCAAACTTTGTGAGCAGAAGATCATAAACTGATTTTTTTTTACATGATATGAAAAAGTTTGTGAGACAAATCATTGTTAATATATATAAAAGAAAATGTAGCAAATTTCAAAAAGTAGAATTTAAGGAAAAATATGAACTATAACCAAAATAAAAGACTAAAGTATACTGATAAAATAAAACCCTTTAAGACAATTTAATAGACCTGATAATGTATATTTCATACATATACACATCTATATGTATATATCATATATACATATTTCATAGAGTGAAAGGAAAATATACAATTCACAATTGTGAAAGACTGACATATTTTAGATATTGACAGAATAAACTAAAAATTAAAGATACTTGGGTATTAAGTAATCAATGTAATTTTTAAAAACCTGTTAAGAAAGAAAATAGCATGTTGTAATCAATAAATAAGGAATTTACATTTATTTCAAACATACACACACATACACATAAAGACTTGATAGAAGATAACATGTGTACCAAGATAAAAGTACATATATATATACTATATATATACTTTATATATATAAATCATATATCTAAATTATTCAGGATCCGTGTCTGCGGTCTGTCTATGTTCCAAGCGCACCTTTTCTGTCATATGGATAAGAACTGTTTTTAGAAGCAAGCCTCCTTAAAAACCCAAGGCCTTATTGTGCTTTGTGTAGTCTTAGTGAAGCCTGAAAAAAGCTACCCTATGAATTTTCCTCATTATGTGTAATTAGGGCTTATTCTTGAACAAAAAACACTATTAAGAAGCTTTTAAGATATTGGGAGCATAGACATCAATTATATTCTGAACTGCCACTTATACAACCAACCTTCTAGCTTCTTTATGAAGTATATAAACAAGCAGGAAGACTTTGCCCTCAGGGAGACTATTACTTAGCTTGATAGTCAAGACATAGTCATAAAGAACTAAGCAAACCACAGGGCACGTGAGTGTCCTATAGGAGTGATCAGATATCAGCACTTAGTGCTTCTTCAAGATGTGCCATGGTGAAAATGCTTTAATAGATGAACCAACTATGCATCTCCACTTTCCCACCTCCAGGTTTTCATGAAGAATGATTGCTATCTATCTTCCCTCCCTTGTTACTCTCAGTAGCCTCAATGAAGCATGAAGTCAGTAGTTTCTTCTCAGACACTGACCACCTGTATCTTTATAGTATCTCTTTGACCAATAATTCTCTTCAGATTCAATAAGTCACCTCAAAGGTGGAAGTATCGATACCATAATATCTCTTGACAGTAATATATACTCTGTCTGAGCTTCATCTCTGAATATTAGAAGTAAGTCTCATATTCCCTTTTCTGTCATTATCTTTTGGTGAAAGACAAATCATAATGGGGAAATAATTTTAATGAAGAGGATGATTAAAATGATGTGGTAGATTAATCAGAAAGTGCCTGCGTATAATAAATCAATGTCTAACTACAAAGATCTGCCATTGTTGTAAAAATACTCAGAGATTCTTCTAAAATAGACAACATCTTATACATTTGAGAAGCCCCAAATTGGTATAAGTTCTCAAAATTTCAACAAGGAGCAATACCTACTCAATATATTAATTATATTTTTTCAAGTTGCATTAATATAAATTAATATTTTCTGTACATTTCTCTTTTCCTTCCTTACACATGGGTCCAGATGGCTCTGAAAGACTGTAGTTTTTAGGAATTTAAATAACATTTTTACCACATAACAGAATGTAGTAGGATAGAATCTCTACCTTAAAAAAGTTCTGAGAATATTTTGTGGCAAGCTAAAATAGTGGCTATTTTCAGATTTGATTTATATAATTATAGGCTGATTTAAATGACAGAGAAAGAATTTCAGTAAGGATAGAGTTTCCAGATTATAGTAAAAGCAAGATTTATTTTAAAAAAACCCTATTGAAAAACAATAATTAAGAAAAATCAACTTAAAACTATGATACCTAGTTATAAAAGTTAAAAAAAAATTTTAAACACTGGTCTCTCTAGTAAACAATAAAATGAAAATGAGACATTTTCTCGTTATAAACGTGACTGCTATTAAAAATGTAATACTTAAACATGGTGAATACATGAGTAAATGTACCGTATTTTATATCTAGTAGAATTATAGGCAGGTAAAATTCTCTATAGTAAAATTTGGCTAAGTATATTGAACATCATAAATAATTCCAATTCTAGAAATTTATTAAAATGAATTAGTCAAACATTTTCAATAAGAACTGGTAGAAAGATGTTAATGAAAAATGGGAAATAAATCCTCAACGGAGGGGCTGTTAAATTAAAGAACATTCATTGATGAAATTCTATGAAGCCATAAAAATTCTATTTTGGAAGGATATTTATTTCCAATGTACAGTTTTTATAAAATGTCTATAAATGTATGACTTATAGCATGTATATGATACACATAATACTAATGATGATGTAAACTTAATAGCCACAGTAGATTTCTCTATAGGAACATTTGATTTCCTTTTTAAAATATCTTTGTCCTTGCACATTTTGTAATAAATAATATATTAATTTATAATCAGGAAAATATCTTTAAGATATGCTTTGATTTTAGAGACCTCTTGGTATTAATATCTTTTGACCTCATAACAAATGCAAACATACCTAAGTATTTTCTCCAGATCAGAATACATCTACAGCTTTGTATGAACATTTCTATACATTAGGATTATTGCTAGACTGTTTATTCTCCCATATGATGTGCAGATAGTACGTAGATTTTTCTAACCATTTAAACTATATGTATAACAATTTTTTTCTTAGGGTTTAAGAAACAAAAACACTAGCAAGGTATATATGCTGCATCTTAACTTCCATATGGATAAACAGACCCTTTAAAATCAGTAGATAATAAAGCATTAGAAAAATAGTAACATGTTACAAATAATATAATTTGCAATCTAAGTGAATACATTCAACAAAGCTCTGGATTCGTCAACTGATCTCTAATTTCCAAAAATCTTTTAAGGAACATTGTGCCACTGGCAGATATATCCCTATGCTACTTGATTTCACACCATATAAATCTCCTTCTGCTTTCTCACAAGGAGCCACCTATATAAATTTGTTTCTCTTGGTAATAACAAAGGTGGGTTAATCCCATCTCAGAAGCAAACAAACCAATCAAAATACAGCAGTGAACAAGATGGTGGGTGAGCATTAGCAATCTTACTAAATAACAACTTTACCATCAAATGGTATTAACACTTTAAAAGAATTCAATTTTGATGGTAATTAGACTTATCAGAACATTTGTTAACGTACAGAAATATTGAATCACTGTGTTGTGCACTTGAAACGAATGTAGTATTTTAGGTCAATTATACTTCAATTAAAAAAAAATTAAAAATCAGTTTCTTGTACTAAAGGCAGTCATATTTTTGAATATAAGCCATTTCTGAATATAAGCCATTTGAGCCTAAAATTCTCATTTTAATTAAAACCTGTTTTAAAATAAAATATTAACTTTAACATATAGAAACATAACTTTTCTTTGTCTTGTTTCTCCAATGTGCTAATCTGATTTTTCTTCTACTAAAAGGACTTCCTTTTAAAGAAAATATTAAACATTTTCGCCAATAATCTCTGTTTCTATGTCTCATTTACTCTTTTGTTTTATCGTCTGGCGTAGACTCTGTTCTTCACATTTTGTTGACTGGAATTCTGTTTTGTTTTTGAAATTGAGAATGGACAAGGCCTTTTGCAAATGTTATGCCAATACACAGCAAACAGTAATATTGGGGGAGAAAAGAATAGAGCACCATTTGGTATTCTAATGATTATCATAAATGTGCATGTGTGACACAGCACATTCCAAATCCAATCATTAAAATGAGTAACAGGATGAAATTCTATGGTGTTCTGGGCCAAAGTTGAAAGAATAACTGTTGTCAGCTGCAGTATCATTTGTCTTTTTTTTCTCAGAATTCTGGTGATAAATATACAGAATGAAAATGGAGTTATCAATTTTCTCTAGCAGTGGTTCTGCCACTTTCATCCCAAATGGTAAATGGAAGTTGGTTTATAACCTTGTAGTGATCCACTACTTAAAGTCTTCCTAAGAAGACGTATAACACTGGTACCAAAGAATACATAAGGAAAAGACTACAGGTAATAACCCTGAATATCAGGGAAAAAAATAAAATTAATTAAAAAAAACAGCAAGCTGAGTACAGATTTTTGTTAAAAGAATCATGCCCCATGAATAACTAAGAAGCCCCCAACTATTCAACATTAAAAAATCATTAATAAAATTAATTGTATTCAATATGTTTTTCAGAAGAATATTAAAATGGTCACCTCCACAAAGATAATAAAACACATAAAACTTTATTCTTAGTAAAAAAAATTAGTAAATATATTTTAAAAAACTTGACTAGATGGGTAATTCCTTTGTATTATGTTTAGAAATAGAAAAGAAGGAATAAATATGATAAAGGAATGACTGTATAAAAAACATACTTGAAATAAATATTACAAGTAAAAAAGATTAACAATGTGGATATTATCAAAGGAAAGAACTAAAAAGAGAAGTTGCTAATGAAGATTAGGAGAATGAACTTTACATAATTAAAAAAATAGAGATATTAAATAATTAGTTACATAACACTTCAAATTTGCTAACAAGTTTTAAAATTTAAATAAAACTGATGATTGAAAATAAAATTATAGATACTGACTAAACTGAAAAAAAGATCTAAAAACATTAAATAAATTTAATTGGCATCAAAAATTTACCTAATTATAGGTTTACAGCAGATTTTATTCAAACTTCTAGTAATATTAGAGCCTATGTTTAAAATATTCTTACAGAGAAACAGGTTAAAAGGGAAATTTCTACAACTGTATTCCAGTATTAGTATAAATTTAGCAGAACAATGCATAAATGGTTTAAAAGGAAAATTCATAGAACAACTGTTCTTACTAACAGAACTGCAAAAATCTTTATGTAAAAAAATCCACATAGACACTTAGAAACTTGTCACGGGATGTATATTTTACATGACAAGTTCACCAGCATTCATCTGGTGGACTGCTACACATCTCCTCACTCAGATTCAGGTCCCTGAAGCAACCATCTCAAATCTTTGCAATAACTACAGCAGAGGAAAAAAAGAGTTCTACAGAGTCTTATAAGTTAAGAGTGCCAATCATATCACATCTACTCACAACTGAATTCCTAGAAGAAACCATATGAATGTGCCCAAATACAAGTGGGTTCAGAAATATGGTTAGGAAACACATATGCGTGCACGCACACACACACACAGAGTTAAGAACCCTCAATAAAATAAAAATGTTATTTCTTCTTCAATGAGATTCAAGCCAATCACTTGCAGAGAATACTGAGGATACTTTAAAACAAAAAGATTTAAAAGAGTGAACTGCTCTTACTACCTATTTGAATATATTATTAATCTCCAGAAATATCTAGTAAATAATATAGCATGATACAAAGTCAGATAAGCAGAAAAATAAGTGGACTGGAATAGAGAGTCCAGAAGTAGATATAAGCAAATAAAAGGAAATATATGAGAAAATAAAGTTGACATTTCAGAACAGTGGGAAAAAATAGGGACTTTTTAATAGTGATGAGATGATCAGCTTGCCATTTGAAAACAAAGATTAATGCTTTCTCACTCCTTAGAAAAATATACTTCAGATGGATCAGAAGTATACATTGAATTAAATGAAATCATAAAATCATAAAAAAGTAGAAAAGAAACATTCTTAATAAAAAGTCCTGCAGTGAGACATAATGGTTCAAGTTCCCATATAACCAGCAACTAGCCAAGTGATCTTGTGCTGCTGAGTCTCTCTAAACCTAGTTCTTATATCTGTAAAATGGACATATTAAAAATCACTAATTCATATAATTTTGAGGATAAAAATAGAAAACAATGTGCCTTTCATTTACCATAAGATCCGCCACAAAGTATTCAATAAAAATGATACTAATTATTATTAATATTATAATAATGATTGCATTATTAAAAAGGCACTTATCACATGTGGTTGAGACTTGATTTGGAAAGCTGAATTAGGCACAAGTTTCATGACACCTTTCTTGTCAAATAAAAGGTAATTGAGTGGAATTACTAGAAGTTTTTTAAAATGTAAAGAGCTTCATTTTGTCAATCAGGTTAATATTCTAAATTAAGCAATTACACATCATTAAATTAGTACTTATGAGATCCAATTAATAATTCACCTCCAACACATTTACTTAAAGTTCTTTGGAATCACTGTATTTATTCAGTGAAGAGTGAAATAATTTAATTTGCTAAGCATTCACAATTAAGGGTACTATCACTCTCTTCATTAGAAAGAAGCATTACATGCAGGCAAATTGAGGTCACTTTGGAGGAAGGAACCTCTTCTCTTGGAGATCTGTGAGATTTGGGGATTATTTTTTCTACTTCCTCAACCACATATTGTTTGCCTAAGATAAAGGGCATCAACCTGCCAGTTTTCCTAGAGAAAAACCAGAGGATGAAGCCTGAAATAGAAACCCTTAGACTTCAGTAACATTTTGAATATCTTTCCCTGATGAATGCCTTTCTCTGTGATTAACTATTAAAAAACATTAGAAGATTTATTTTATTGAAACCCTTTTTCATGAAGTTCTAAACATCAGTCAGATGCTTTTATACTAAAATAAACAGCTGTTTGCCATTGAATCACATGTTGCAGATTTAGGAACAGAAAATTACCAAACTGGTACATTATGATGTACTTAGACTGATCTTTATTCTGTTGTGTGAGAGGAACCTCAACAAACTGAAGATACAGAGTTGAAGACATGCCCTAAATCAGTGAGTGATTTTAGTAATCTCTTCAAGATTGGTCTTTGTAAACTGGGCAGAATGAAATTATGTTTTAATATTTCTTTCATGTAACTTTCAGAAAACATAACAATTGATGATAGGCCATGATTTTCTCCTAAGAAGAAAAGTACTCAAGAGAATTAAGGGAATTATATCTTGAGCAAGGTGGAATTTAGTATAGCAAGACTGGGTGGGAAGGATGTGCTGGAACATAGAACCAGCTCTCTCTAGAGGATTCAGTAGGCTTCTGGGGGAAAATATTGTTAAGTCAGCCAGGCAAAACATGAGTAAAGGAAGTATAAAGCAACAATGAACAAGTGGTAGTTAGTGATAAGGGCAGAGGGGATTCAGGAAGTAGACAGGGACACAGAACTCAGTTCCCACAGAGAGCCCAGCAGGTGTGAATTAGAGCCTCACTCATGAAGGTCTAAGCTTAAGGTTTCCAGTGCAGAGATTTGGACAAGAGGAACTGTGAGGCCAAATTATTACAACCAGAATTCATCATAGTTAGTTGAGAAGCCCGAGAGACACTGCAGAGAACTTTGAATCTCTCAGCCCCACATTTTTTTTTTAATTAGTGGTGTTTTTATGCATACCTATTACTTGGAATTTTTAGACACTTTGGGAAATGCATTGAGGTATGATTACTAAATTATAGCAGTAGGCTTTTATGGTATTTTCATATTTTTCTCATGCAAATGGGTGCAGAGACATGCAAGAAAAGATGGCTTCTTGCAACTAAAAAGAAAAGAAAAGAAAAAAGCAGAGATAGAAAAGCAGGAGAAAAAAGCAAGACTAGACAATGACCAAAGAAGAAAAGTTAATTTCAAAAGAGAGGCTCATTTTAGCCACATACACATCTTAATGTAATATATTAATGGTAAGATAGTTTACACGACTTGAAGACAGCTCTGAATATATTTTTGAGGGTAAAGAATGGAACTTTTCTCTTTTTAGTAGGTATCTAATTTGCCATCCCAGAAACGTACACATCTATTCAAGGAGAGAACATTTTCTTTAGGACATGTGCCCTTGATTTTCTTTCAAGGCCACTTATCTGAGAAGCAATTTACCTGAAGAAACTGGATTTCTCATATTCTCAATTTGGATTTTCTCTTTTCAGGTCAAAGAGGCAATTTCTACTTTCACAAAGGTTTCTTGGTTTATCACCCTGATGGACTTTACATTTATTAAATGCTAATGCTCACAAGTTTACAAATAGCTGAACACATAATTACCACCATTACACTTCATTCAGCAGTCTGCACAGTTGGTGTTTGATGTAGCCAATGCTGCTCTGGGGTGGAGCAGTCAGCGCTTTTCAACAAGACTGAATCCAAAAGAGAGAGGCTGTGCCATATGGACTCCATTTTATAACCCTGCCTTACTAAGCAAACAATGGGAATCCTGATTCAAATATTAAAACTCTTGATTCCTGAGAAACAACACCAACCTCAAAGTGCACATACGGTCTAAGAAAAAAAGGGGGAGGGTAGCAGGTAACTTTGGTTGATATTTTGAAGTAAAGTAGTGGTTAAATAAATAAAAAATATGAAGATCTGAAGGCACTCCTTTTCTGACATGCCAGATAAATCTCTTTATTAGCTGAGTTGTGTGCTTCTATGCATAACCTATTTCCAGTCTATGTAAATTACATGATTCTTTCAAACCAGTACTCCTCTTTCTGAAGAGAAGGAGAAGCAGAAGGGGAGAAGAGGTGCATACGTTGATTTTTATTACTTTCACTTGACTGAGAGTTAAGTTGGAGGCTTTAAAAAATCATGGTCTGGCTGAGTAATATTCCATTGTATATATGTGCCACATCTTTATCCATTCATCTGTTGATGGACACTGAGGTTGCTTCCATGTCCTGGCTATTGTAAATAGTGCTGCAATGAACACTGTGGTACATGACTCTTTTTGAATTATGGTTTTCTCAGGGTATATGCCCAGTAGTGGGATTGCTGGGTCATATGGTAGCATGAAAAGAAATGAAATTGAGTTACTGGTAGTGAGGCAGATGGACCTAGAGTCTGTCATACAGAGTGAAGTAAGTCAGAAACAGAAAAACAAATACCATACACTAACACATATTTGCGGAATCTAAACAAAAAAAAGGTTCTGGGCTTCCCTGGTGGTGCAGTGGTTGAGAGTCCGCCTGCCGATGCAGGGGACATGGGTTAATGCCCCGGTCTGGGAAGATCCCACATGCCGCGGAGCGGCTAAGCCCATGAGCCATGGCCGCTGGGCCTGTGTGCGTCCGGAGCCTGTGCTCCGCAACGGGAGAGGCCACAACAGTGAGAGGCCCGCGTACGGCAAAAAAAAAAAAAAAAAAAAAAGGTTCTGATGAACCTAGGGGCAGGACAGGAATAAAGACACAGACGTAGAGAATGGAGTTGAGGACACAGGGAGGGGGAAGGGTAAACTGGGACGAAGTGAAAGAGTAGCACTGACATATACACACTACCAAATGTAAAACAGATAGCTAGTGGGAAGTAGCTGCATAGCACAGGGAGATCAGTTCAGTGGTTTGCAACCACCTAGAGGGGTGGGATAGGGAAGGTGGGAGGGAGACGCAAGAGGGACGGGATATGGGGATATATGTATACGTATAGCTGATTCACTTTGTTATACGGCAGAAACTAACACAACATTGTAAAGCAATTATACTCCAATAAAGATGTTAAAAAAAAAATCATGGTCTGGAAAATAAACCCACCGTCTTTCAGTTAGCCTGTCTTTTATTCACTGAAATTAAACTATTTATGTAAAGAAAGATGTTGCTTCCTTTTTGACCTTCATATTAACTTTACAACCCAATTCCCACATATTCTTTGAAAGTTGCTGAAATAATTTTTTGTAAGTCAAAATTCGGAAAGCAACCCATAAGTGGGTCTAAATTGCCAAAATACTCTTTAATTATCTGGGAGAATCTAGCTCAATATAAAAGGCTATATGCACGACTGAATGGATGTTCTCTTTCTTGCCCCATCTTACTCCTTTTTGACTGTCACATAATTTTAACCTCTGAAAGCTTGTTATTTTTCTTTTTACAACATCTTTTAGTTATTGAAATCATAATTTAGTTTAACAAGTGAGGGAAAATATATATAAATTAGTAATCAGAAGTAGCCCCACCGACCTCCAACCTCCAGCTAGTGATAGGTTTGATAATATTTTGGTATATTTATAGATATTTTAATGGCTGCAAAATATTTTATCCTAGTATGAGCAAATAATTGTTTGCCCATTATTGCCCTTAAGGATTTTAAGTTTTTACTAGTACATAAAATCAGTATCTTTAGTTTTTGCTATTTCTGTAGGATAGATTTCTTAGAGAATGATCACTAGGTCAAAGGCTGTGAACATTTTTTAAAACTGAAGTTTAAAAAAACTGCTGGTTAGGATGTCACCATATTAATGCAGGGTGACACAACTCAACCTGTAATACCTCTCCATCCAACTGCCCACACACACCACTCCCCACACTCCCCAAACTGAGCCCTGCTTCAGACTAGCCTTCTGCTGTGAAGGGAGTGTTTGTGTCTTGATCTCTAGTTAACTCACTTTGCACTTTTACTTACCCTCCTTTGCCACCCACTAACCTGCATATCCAGGATTGAAGGTGGCAGAGGAGGGAGAGGGGACAAGAGGCAAGAATGTTCCTACTTAACTACTCTTGTCCACAGTTGGCAGCTTCATCCTTGGGTTTGGCAGGTATTTAAAAACAATGACCTCTTTAATTGGATGCTTTTAAGGAACTCTTGGAGATCCACCATTTCCTCTCCACCCCGCATTGTTATAAACCTTATCCCAACAGCAGTTTATACCAAGAGTGGAATGGTAGAAATGGTCAAGGGACACATTGTCTATAAACACAGTCAAACAATATTAAAGCCAATTAAAGCCAGTCTGCTTTTCATTATCATCACCATCCACCAGCCATTCTAAACAAGGTGTTTGGTAGAGTATTTCTTTCCTTCCTCTCCATGTAAGTTCTAAACAGTCGCTGCCATTATTGTTGAATTTTAATAACATATATGAGAGCTTCAGATTAGCATCATTTTGTTAATTATGCTTTACTAAACATTGTAGTTTACATGGAAGTTTAACTTGGAGTACTCCCAATTATACAGTCATCCCTAACACACAGGCCCAGCTCCATGAATTCATTTAGAGAAAAAGTTCACAAAATTTAGAAATTACTCAAGTTCTCTTTGGGTACAATTTTTGTCTTCTACTCCTATAGTACTGCATTTCAACAGCAGATCCAAAATTAAAATAATACTGCAGTGATTGCAAACATGAGCTTTTACAATTTTGGCATTCTATGCGCCGACTTGGAATTTTCATCAACCTTTTGTCTGCAGAGATGTTTGAAAGCTGTTAGATTGGAACAATATTGCAATTTATGTTTTTCTGTTGTTGGTGTTGCTAACTCTAAATTTTTGGATTTGTCAAAGCTCTTTCAGACTTTTCCTAACTATTGGCATATCGTTTCCTCATGTGAAAAACAATATTTGAGAATAAAATTAATGAAAAGTATCTTGAATTAATTATGAGTGAAGATAAATGGATATATTCTATTTAACATAGCATAAGAAGATACATTTTCTTGAAATCACTGACAAATTTTCATAAGTTAAAGGTAAAAAACTACCATGCTCATATTTATATAATGACTGATAAGTCAATCTTTAAAAAATACATTAATGTAATTAAATGTATTAATCCATACAGTAATTAAAATGCATTAATTCATTACACTTCCCCTTTCCATTGTGTAATATTTCCTTTATGTCATTATGTTTTAATGTTTTTATAGGCATGAATACACACACAATTCAATAAATAAATTTTCACTGGCTATACTTCTTTTCTGAACATTATTTTAAATTTGTATAACTTCATGATGTTTCCTGAAAACAATTTTTTTTCATACAGAGATTGGTATTTTAAAATATGATCTGTTCCAAGTGTCAAATGTACTAGGCAAATCACTGAACTACACTTTACTTGAAGCAGGCAATGGGCCTCTTTAATTTATTTATGACTTCACCACAGCTTCTAGATACCTGTGGCTTATAGAATTTTTTCTTTTGTTTTGTTTTACTAGAGCAACATTATTCCTTCAGGTGATCTTTTTTGACAAGATCTGTAATAAAACCAGGGTAATTTAATCTGTGTGTGTGTTTGTCTCATGATTACATTGGATCTACAGAAATATTCATGCATTTTTTGTCTCCCTTATTTTACCATAAAGAGTGTCCTGTTTTAAGGTGAGATCATGCAGAATCCTGTGTAAACCTATACACAGGATATATATAAATCCCAGTAAAAACAAAACACTCACTCTTTCAGTATGAAAGTGATCCTACATCATTCATCTGCTCCCCTCTAGTGGGTCATTTAATCAAAAATGGTACCATATTGAGATCTAAATGTTTATCTTTGTTATGGGTAGATCAGTAAAATGACTGGATCAGACTTAGTGTTGAGCCATAGGACCTATACATAACTTCCATCCCTGCACCCATACATAATCCAGTCAAGGGCTCATTGTGCAAGCACTGGGATGGCCAAGGAGACAGATTAACTCTCAACAGCTGGATGAGAACCAAATGTAAATGCCTCATCTGTAATGATGATCTCTGGTGGAAAAGATTCTCACATTTTTTTGTTCACTCCCATAGGTCCATTTACATGCCTTTTCCTCAGAACTCCTTATAGTGGATCTTCTAGTCCTGTTCCTTCAAGGTCCCTGAAAATATAGCTACTCCATACTCTGCATCCCAAAAATCAATGTATATTCTCATCTCAGGCCATAACTCCCTCCAACTGAAATTAATTATCAGATGTATTGCTTGAAGTTTTGCTCACAGAGAGGATTTTCCCTCACCACTCTTTCATTGTCACCCTGAATGCTGGGGGATAGAACATCTGCAGTCTATTTTTGCCTCACACAAACACATGGAGTTGCCCATCCATGAGCCAGGTCAAGTGTGATTCCTTTTTCACCAGCTGGCTATGGAGATTCTCCCACCAGGTCATAGGCATGAGCTGAATGAGAGGTGATAGTGCATTAGAGGCAGGTAACATGAGGATCTGGGCCATCTGTTTGTTTAAATTAATTGCAATCTCTGGACTGCTCAGACAACCTCAAATTTGCCATTCCACTGTGCGCTGGATTGCTGCTCTCATCTTATGACTATGTTGATCTGATGATATCCAGCTATTTGATGAGTACCTCCAGTCTCATGATTACTTAACTTTCTGTTGTATGTCACTTGGTCTCCACTAGTGCCCACTAGCATGCCAGGAGCTCCTTTATGCACAGTGGATAATTTTCTTCAAAAGATAGCACGGTTGTGCTCCAGCGCTCTAAGGATATGCACTAAGATTCTGGTATTATGGCTTTTCAGAGTTCCTGCATTTTATTTTTATCAACAATGAATACCTTTAGCAAGTGAGATCTGCCAGTTTATATGACTCAATGGTTAGGGCCATTTGCATGAAACCCTGAACCTGCTGCAAAGCTCTCTTTTGCATTGGGACCCACTGAAAACTGGAAAACTTAGTTGAAATGATATCCCCAAATATCTTACATATTTTATCTAAAATCCAAGAGACCTACTAAGAAATGTTGTTCCTCCTTTCTAGTAGTAGGAGGTGCAAGGTGCTATTAACTTGCTATTTTACTTGGAGGGCTTGTTCTGGAATACCCTAGATCACTGGACCTCTAAATTATCCCCATTATGGGAAGCCCTAAATCTTTATAGGGCTTATTTTCCACTATATGACACTCATATGTCTTACTAGAACAATCAGAAAAAGTAGACTTCCCTCTTACCAGGGTACAAGTAACATGATGACGTTAACTTAATGTCCCCATTTGATGTTCTTGAGAATGTCCAGACAATCAAGCTCCCTGTGACTGTATTGTGAGAGAGACTAAGAAAATTAACTTAGCCCTGGGGTACACTTATTAATGTATAATGCTGACTGCATTAAGTAAATGAGAATTTCTTCTGATCCTCTTTCCTGATAGGGATTGAAATGAGTACATTTACCAAATCAATAGTCACAAACCAAAGTAGAGGCTGTATTGGATTTGCTCAAGTGAACAAAAAATCTAGGACAGCAGCTGTAATGGGAGCTATAACTTTGTTAACTTTAAGAAAACTTACTGCCTTCTGCTATAATCTATCTGGTTTTGCAAGGACTGGAATGGTGATTTAAAGGTGGATATGCTAAGGACCACTACTGCTGCATCTTCTAAATCTTTGAAGGTAGCACTAACTCTGCTATTTCTCTCATGATGAACTACTGCTTCTGATCTACTATCTTGGTCATGGCGTGGCATGTAGTCAGCCAGTAGATTTTCTGGTCTTAAGTTAGTAATCTACTTTAGCACACCCATATCTCTAAGCTCATTGAGTCTTCTCCAGAGCAAGGACATCTCATTTACTATGAGCCACTGCATTTTCCAGTTTCAGAGAGATATCCCAGAATCATGGCAAGAATGACTAAAGGTATCCTCACACAGATATTAAACCCCAAGAAACTAGAGAATGTTTTCATATCAATAAACTATTACTAAGTCTTATATGTTGGAACCCCTCCCTTCCATCTACCACTCTCAAGATCCGTTCCTAAGCATGCTCACTAACGTGTTATACATATTAGTCAGATCTGACAGCTCTTCTGATAATTAATTCCTTTCCTTCTAAAACAAGGATAGTACTTGTCTGGATTGGTCAGGTTGAAATCTTATCAGTTTAAAAGTCAATAAAGGGAATAGGTGGAAACAAATCTTAAGACATGCAAGTATCATTTTGAAGGATATTCACATGAAATAATCTGTGAATGTTTTTCAGGCAAGGGAGGCTACTACCTTCTTTCCTGGAGATACAGAGTCAAATCAGAACATTCAAAGGGTCCAGGTGTCCTATATCCAGTGTCAACATACCTCCCTGTCAGGACCCTGATTCTGCCACCGAAAACTTGCCGAAGCAGTGAAAAAAGCCTTCTCTGCAAGTTGATTATTCTTACAATCAGTTTCTTACCTCCAATTGCAGAAGATATTTAAACCCTGTTATAGAGGAATACTGGGTTCACACCATGCTCTAAGTTGGTGGTCAGCTGATTTCAGTATGCCATTTTCTTTCTTGAGCACAATGAGGGCACTTTACTATACAACTTCATAGTTCTTGTAATTACCATTGCAATCATATCTCTAAAATGCTAGAGGGACTGCATAAGCCAGTTCATGCCCTCCACTTTCCAATTTACCACATGCAGTAAAGTTGCCACCTGCTGGGCAATTATCCAATTCCAGAATCTCATCCTAAGTATCTGCTTCCTAGGAACTTTTTTGACATCAACTTTCTTAGGTTACATTTCCCCAGGATATCATGTGGAATGACTCTGAGTGCAGGTAGTTTATTTGGGAGATGCAGGGTACAACAGTAGGAAAGTAGAGAAATGAGACAGAAAAGAGAATGCAGCCAATAATATGGATGTTATTAAGCCAGCTTCAGTGGTGGGACAGGAGCTTAATCCTAACAGGATATGGTGCAAAATACACTCCCCTGAATTATTCTATCCAAGGAGAGAGGAAGCCTGGATACTGATGTACCAACTCCTGAGAATCATTGGGTACAGTCTAATACTGGGGGTTGTCAACTTTCAAGCACTTTCGGCCTGTCACAGGTCTGCAAGAGGCACTTCCTTACACAATTGTGTAAAAGGTTTTCCCAACTGGCAGTTGAAAGTTGGCAAAAACACAAGAACATGGTAAGGTCTGAAGAAAATGATTGGGAGTATAATATCGTCTGCTACAAAAAGCTGTATAATTTGCCTTTCACAATTTGGATTTTAATCCACTTGGGATTGATTTTTTTTTTTATGTGACGTTTGGAACCAATTGTATTGGTGGGTTTTTTGTTTATTTGTTTTATTTTCTTTTTCTTTCCTTTCCCCTTCCTTTTTTCCCTCCCTCCTTCCCTCCATCCCTTCCTTCCTTCTTAAATATTCTTTTACATTTTATTCGCAAATGGATAGCTAATTGTCTCAGCAACATGTATTGAGACCATCTTTTCCCACTCATCTGCAATACCACCTTGACCATATACCGCATGTCCAACTAAGACATATATTTGATGCCAATATAAATAGTATCCTTTTTAAAACTTTCATTTTCTTTTTGTTATAGGCTAACAAAACTTCAACTGGTTCTGTAAAATATTAATTTAGTATCTGACAGATAAATTTTTCTAATTCATTTGTATATTCTCTTGATTGTTACGTATATAATGATGCTCTTCTTGAACTATGTTTTTTTTTTCTCTCTCTCTTTTCTACTCCTTATTCTCTTCACATGTTTTTCTTAGCTTACAGTGCTGACTAGAACTTTCAGTACTAATGTTGAATAGGAATAGTGGTAGTGACCATTATTTTCTTATTTCTGCTCTCAAAGAAAAAGCTTTCTGTGTTTCACATTAACTATGATATTTGTTATCTATTCCTCCTCCCTTAACATGGTTTTAACGAACATCTTTCTTACTATTTTTCTAAGAGTTTGCATTTGTTTAAATCATGAACACATGCTGCATATTATCAAGGATGTTTTCTGCATCTATTAAGATGTTCATGTGATTTTTGTTCTTTATTTTGTGATTGTGATAAAATATAAGAAATGGAGTTTCTTGTGTTCATTCAGTCTACAGATCATGATGCATCATCTTCATTATCTTTTTGATATGTTATTGCCTTATTTTTCAGTGGAGGGAAGAGGGCTGCTCTCTATGTTCTGAGTGAGGATAACCTTTTTATACTGTTCTTTTCAGAGTTTGGAATCAAGGCAAAGAAAGATGAGAAGCCTGCTCTTTTTTTCCCTTCTTATCTGAAATTGTTTACATAAGACTGGAATTATTTGTTCTCTCAAATTGAGAATTCACTGAAGAAGTCATGTTGATTTGAGTGTTTGTGGAAATTTATTTATTTTTACTACTGATTGAATTTATTTTAAATTTACAGGGCTATTCAGGTTCTACTATTTCTTCTTGAGCTTGTAAATTATATTGTCTAAGAATTTATCATATCATAAATTTTTAATTTATGGCCATGTTTCTGATGAGCCTCATTTCTTTTTTAATAAAATTATTTCTTTTCACTTCAGGATTTTATTCTTTTGTTTTTTGGTGTTGATTTTATAACAGCTAGAGTGCAAGGTGTACTTAAAATTATCAATTAGTGAATTAATTTGATAAAACAGGCATTTGAGATTTATTAGTCCTGTTCTCTCTACTGATTGCTTAGGAGACGGGAAAATAGAGGGCTTTAAGTAAGAAGAAAATACTTCCATTATGTCAAGAAGGCCCAGGTTGTCTGAGCATTTTAGAACTGGAAAATAATGGTTAAATTTAAGAGGGTACTGGGACTTTAAAATGTCTGGCAATAAACATTGAAAAGCAGCTAAGATATAGAATTTGTTTCTAATAAGGGATGCACACATAGTAGGGTGTGCTTATATGGAATAAGCAAGTGAAACATTAGGGAAGATTGCGAAGATACCTACTGAAAAGGAATTTGAAATGGATTTTATAGGCAATTTGGTCTTGTTAAAGCCAGTTGAGCAGTGTTGTGATTTATGAGGGTTTTTTTTTTTTTTGCGGTACGCGGGCTTCTCACTGTTGTGGCCTCTCCTGTTGCGGAGCACAGGCTCCGGACGTGCAGGCTCAGCGGCCATGGCTCACGGGCCCAGCCGCTCCGCGGCATGTGGGATCTTCCCGGACCGGGGCACGAACCCGCGTCCCCTGCATCGGCAGGCGGACTCTCAACCACTGCGCCACCAGGGAAGCCCCTTTTGTGAGTTTCTAATAGGCTTTTATTCATGGAAATATCATACAGTTCACCCGGACTATAAAATATATTAGAATGTAGTAAATTCCTTGGTACTTGTAGGTATATCCACTTTATTTTCTTTAATTTTGTTATCTGGGGAAAAAAATGAATACTTTCAATTTATTGGTTACAAAGCTTCCTCTCTCTGTCTCTCTGTGTCTCTCTGTCTCACTCTCTCTCCTCAGTTTAATGGTGAAATTCCATAGGGATAAAAGAATTTAAAGAAGTGAAATAACACCTGTGGAGAGATAAGGCAGTTTTGATCTGTTGTATGGGAGGGCTGATGGCCGCCTTTGAAAGGAGAGTGGAGAGTCAGAGGAAATGTTTGAGGAAAAGCTGGAGAAAGCTTTGAGAGATGGGCCTCACTGCCCTAAACAGGTCATCGCAAGACACCTTGGAATTTCAGGGCAGGAAAATCGAAGCACCAGTTCTCACTGAAGGGACCTGTGGAATAACCTGAGGAGAGTCTTGGAGTCCAGCCCATGTAACATTAGTCTTCTAATGTACTATTTTACATTTAGTACCTGAGCAATACACTAAGTGATATTTTATTTAGGTTTATTAAAAAATAGTTTACATTTGATAAGTTTAGCTGTGTATAACCTAGAACAGACCTTATCAGACTGGCAAGGAATGTGGGGATATTAAATCTTTATTAAAATAATAGAATGTAGTGTTCAGTTTGTCTTTTGCGTTAGAAAACTGAACAGAGACCTTCCAAATGTTGCTAATGATCCTGTCCAATTATTTTTTTATTTAGTTAACATATATCACTTTCTGATACTGACAATCTATCTTAATTGTGGATGCCCTATTAATTCTAAGCAAAGAAATGTAATGATAATACCATGGTTGAGTTTATGAGATTATGAGAATGATATTAAAGCATATTTCATTAGTTGGTCACAAACATTCCTTCCTCTACATAGTTAGTTTAGGGGAGTCCAATGTCTATTATTTATTATACTATTCCAAACAACCAAGCAGGAGTCTACAGGCCTACCAGTTATATGGATAACACTAAGTTCAATTGAACAGAAATTTATTAAGTGTGCTAGGAATTGAACTAGGCATTGTGGTACAAAGCAATCTGCACAAAGTCACTGTCTTTGATGTGTTAAACATAACTGATCAGATTTCCATTTCCTGTGACCTGAATGGAGAAATGGAGGAGATCGAATAAACAGCCCATGTGAAGAAAGGAGAAAAATTATGTGCAACTATATTTATCAGACTATATGAAATCATTGCATAATTTGCACTGCCTTCTGTTTGATTCTAAAATGAGATTGCAGTGGGGAAAAGGAAAAGTTTTTTAAATGGCTGAGTCATTGTAGTTAAACAAGTATAATTGTCCTTTTCATCTCTAACTGCCTGAATATGCACTCTTTCAAATCTTAATATTCTTTATAAATATGGGTGTATTTTCTTCCCCCCTTTACATTTGGATGTTTCTTACTGTGCTCTGATATGATATTTATATTTCTCTTTGCATATTCAAACTTAAAAACAATTATGTATATATTCCTGCATGCTTATGATTCCAGTCACCATAAACATGATAGTATATATTTATTGAAAATAAAGATTAAACCAGATCTTACTCTTAGGATGACTGTATTGAAATAATCATGTGTTTAAGAAAACAATTAAAAAATAAGTATTACAAAAGTCTATTTAAGTAACATCTAATTTTAGACAAAATAATCTGATACTGCAAACAATTGGCTTGTAGGTTAACATCTTGTGATACCACATTGTGACTCAGTACCAATAAACTCAGCCTTGGAACAAAGAGGAAATTTAAATTCATTTAATTTTCACAGTCCAAACATAGATCTTTGGGGGCAGACTGCCAGCAGTTTCCTTCTGTCAAAAAAAATAAATATTGCATCACTCCTATCACAAAGACAAAAAACACAGCCAGCATTTTGAATACCGTATCTACTGGCTTTTATTCAAATATTCAAATAAGCAGTATCTTTTTCCTGTGGAGAACGAGTTCCCCCTCTAATTAGAGTATAAAAAATGTGATGGATATAATGCAAAATGTGACCATCTGCATTTCTCAGTCTTGTCTTTCCCAGTTAGAACTCGCAGGTGTCTCTTAAACAATGATGAATTAGAAGGAAGGCTCTTTTTTTACTCATTTGTCTGTTAACTACCTTTATGATAATAATGCATTTGCATTTTTAATTTCCTCAGCTGTAAATGAGCACCTCTGAACCACTTCCTAATTATTTTACAATTTTCTTGTATTGTTCATTATTCATGCTTTCTATTTACTAAATAAAAATGACTTTTCCTCTGAAGGACATTTGCAATTCTTATTATACCAAACATAGATCATTTGGCTTCACGTAAGAAATAAGGAGTAAGAGAAAATATAGAGACATGGCAGTAAACAAAAACAATTAAACGGGCATACCTGTTCACCTCTACATATAGAACAGAGTATAGGACAGGGTATATAATCTGGTGTATTATAAGTCATGCTTATTGATTTCTCATTGATGATATAAAGGTTTCTACTCAACTCATTTCAGAGAGTGGCACTACAGAAATGTGAAGACATTGTTGACTAGTAGTCAATGAAGATAGGAACCTATGTAAATATTTTCCTGCAGACTATGTACATAATTCTTTTTTAAAAAGCACAGTGATGTTGTAAATGATACGGTGAAAGAGCTTACCAGCTACCTGGTGTATGTAAAGATTTATTCTAAGGTAATCTATAATGTGTTGGAGCCAGTTCCTACGGGCTTTTGAGAACCATGGCTCACATCTCTTCCAGTTTCTTTGTTTTTTTTTTGCGGTACGCGGGCTTCTCACTGTTTTGGCCTCTCCCGTTGCGGAGCACAAGCTCCGGACGCGCAGGCTCAGCGGCCATGGCTCACAGGCCCAGCCGCTCCGCGGCATGCGGGATCTTCCCGGACAGGGGCACGAACCCGTGTCCCCTGCATCAGCAGGCAGACTCCCAACCACTGCGCCACCAGGGAAACCCCTCTTCCAGTTTATATTTAGTGAACTCACTGGTGGCCTGAAATTGGCGAGGGTGAAAATATTTACACCATGGAACTAATTGAATGCTAAAAATCAGGACTAGTCGGTTTACTAGCACACAGCTAGTTATGAGGCTTTTAAATTCCTTCTGCTTAGTAAAAGAATATAAGCAAAATAATATCTGATAGTATCACTTTAGCAAGACTGTGTGATGATA
This sequence comes from Delphinapterus leucas, assembly GCF_059928025.1. Taxonomy (NCBI): domain Eukaryota; kingdom Metazoa; phylum Chordata; class Mammalia; order Artiodactyla; family Monodontidae; genus Delphinapterus; species Delphinapterus leucas. The sequence continues at coordinate 62,812,130 of NC_143137.1, read as the reverse complement.
CAATTGAAATCAGAAATTGAAGAGGTGGTAATTAGAATGAGGTTGAAGGAAAGGTGGATGGCATTGTCCCTAGTGATAGCTCTAATTGACTTGCTTTCTTTATATGTGGACGTATACAACTGCTAAGAGGAATCCCATTGTCTCCTTCTTAGGGGACTAATATGATCAGATAAATTTATATTATAGAATGCAACTTTTTTTTTTTTTTCTTTTTTTTTGCGGTACGCGGGCCTCTCACTGTTGTGGCCTCTCCCGCTGTGGAGCACAGGCTCCGGACCCGCAGGCTCAGCAGCCATGGCTCACGGGCCCAGCCGCTCCGCGGCATGTGGGATCTTCCCGGACCGGGGCACGAACCCCTGTCCCCTGCATCGGCAGGTGGACTCTCAACCACTGTGCCACCAGGGAAGCCCCGTATTTATATTATAAAATAATCCTGTTGCTCCTTTTTCTCTTACTTCCCATGGTATGTCCATGTAAGAGTAAATCCGTCCTCTATAGTGGTTATAATGCTTGTGTTATGGTGAAAGTTGGTAGCAGTTCCATTAAGCTCCTTGAATTAGAAGGAATGCTTATGTAGGAAATTAGCAACCAAAGAAAGATCAAAGAGTTGAGTGAACTGTTCTAAGGAGATATTTATTTATTTATCTATCTATTTATCTATCTATTTAGCCTCTGGTGGGAGGAGGAGTTACTATTTGTATGTAGTAGTTGTATGTACTTAACATATATATTCTCTGTGAAAACATTTTTTACTGAGCTTGTCACTTATCTCTCAAGAGCCTATTCTTGTCAGCATCCATTTAGTACAGAGGGATGGATCCAGGTTTTGTGAAAACTGAAGCTTAAACAATTTGGGGACCTCTTCTTCAGGAAAATAATATAAAGCTATGAATATAAAATTAGGTGTAAACTTGAATATTCAATTAGAATACAAAAGGAGATTACAAAAAAATATGCACTTTGAAAATACTGACAAATACCAGCAAAATCACGAAAGCCAGAAAATTATGATAAAAAATTGAAAATAGCTTTTCCATAGAGGAAAAAAAGAAAGAAATTTAGTCTTTTCTTAGGTTGATCAAAGAGTGTTTATTATCACTGGTATTTTGATGGGTTTTGATGATAACTGAAGCCTTCATTTACAGGTTTACATATTGGATGATTTTAAGAATTTTTCAGACCATCTTCTGGTCCCACATATCTCAAACCTCAGTTCTTCTTTATCACCCTCATACTTCAGATACCAGACCCCATAGAACATGTTCATTCTCTAATGGCTCTTTATGAGTGACAAGATTTGAAACTTAAGTTTCATACTTAATGACAAATTTGCCTCTGGATATGGAGTAGGTAGGTGGAGTAGATTACAATTTAAATATCAAGCCACACTTCAAATAGCAAGTATACTAAAATGCTTTTAGCAATAAACAAGTACATAATTTGTACATTTAGCTCCTCACCATCCAGTAAAGAATTAAATGTTTGTGTGGTATGTGGTACATGGTCTAAGATCCCTCCCTTTCTCCCTCTTTCTCTCTCTCTCTAACTTTGGACCACTAGCGGTACACTGTAACTAGAAAACAGTTGGGACTATATGCAGACTCATCATGGGAACCTGTTTAATGTAATTTAAACTTGATTATATTTATGAACCAAGCCAATGATATACTTTTGTTTTGCTGTATTGCATATTATCATTCTACTTATGTTAGCATACTTGACTAAGAAATAAAGATACGTGACATCTCTTTTATCCTGAATATGGTAACATGATTTCTGAACATACTTTGAAATGTTTCTTTGTCTACTAAATTTAAGTTATAATTTTTATATACTGTGTCAATTACATTTATTTTTTTGTGTGTGATCTCTTACATTCAAATTTCATGAGTTAACATTTCAGAGGTACTTATGTTATTTAAGAAGTGTATTAATTTTTTATTATTTAATTTCTTTGGTTTATACTATGCTTTTTTCCTAACAACTACTAAACTTCCATATTTATCTAAATAGTTTATATTTGCAACATATAATTATGAAGCCTTCACTATAAAATATGTACTCTGCTGGACCCTAAGAATACAATGATAATAATAAATTTCTCATGCTTTTGATATTATTAAGATATATAGTTATATTAAAATAATTGGTCTTTGAACTTTTCTTTTCTATGATTCCTTATATGTGATAGGTTTTTCTCATTCAAAAGTGTCCACAGAACTTGAGGAATGAGTATTGTTTTAACGGGAATGTAAAATTTTAAAAGTAAATATTTAGTTTAGTTGGATTATGTTTAATTTAACTTCTAAAATAGGTTCTTGGAGCCCAGTCAGAAATTATAATTTGGTCTTTAATTTGTTTTGTTAAGAAAGGAAACAAACAAAAAATATCCCCCCAAAATTAAACAGCAAACTTGGGGCTTGCAAATAGTGTCCCTTGTGTCAGTTGAATCAGACAGAATAAGAGAATAGAGTGGGTACTACCATAAAGGAAGTTTTAAGGCCATAGAAGAGAGGCAAGACAGGGCAGTGGAATAGTATCATCAATTGTATGGTAACTTCTGTGAGCTGAACGATTTACCCACAGTAGCACCCATCCAAGAGATCTGCACAGGTGAGCTGTGATGAGGAACCATATTAACTTTTCTTTTCCGATAACACCTTGGAAAAAGCCTTAAGTTGAGAATATCATCATGCCAACAGCAACCACAGAGAAAATGTGACACCTATCTACATAGGCAGATTTTGCTGAGCCCTATGAAAATGTCTATTTTGGACAGCATTCTCTACAATGGCTCAGGACACTTTCAAGCTCCTAAAGAGAGATTGAAATCCTTAAGAGAAAGAAGTGAAGGATAAAGCCCCCAATGCCTATCCTTGGAAGTGACAGGCAATGGTGAAGCTCCTGCTGGTGCATGATCTAATATGGAAACATGCACATGGTTATAATTGAATGAGGTCATTCAGTTAAATTTGAGCTTAGGACAAGGAGCATATTAAATTACTTTTGTTATATGCCTCACCATATTATTGCTATATGATTATAAGTTATTCAGTCAACAGAGATTATTGACCACTTTTGGGTGCAAGGTAGAGTGATGAGACATGTAGAAGTACAATTACAATCCCATTTAATCCAAAGCCCAGGATTTAATCATCTTAAATTATTAAAATTTCACCAGAAGCCACAAAAATAAGCAAAATTCATCTGACCCACTTAAATGGAAGCATAGACTCATATACTCTCAAATTTAGCAAGAGTCTTAGATGCCATGCTGGAAAACACATATTGCACATAAAAATTTTTTAAATCAACCAAGACAATTAGTTCCTACTACTTAGAGAAGCTTACTCAATTATTGATGATCTGTAAATATTCATTTTTTTCATGAATAAAATATGCTTACTTATAACTTTAATATTCTGGTACTTATTCTGTTTTCTAAAACTGCACACCATAAGTAGAATTTGTCTTCTAGATCTGTGGTCCTTTCTTTGTTTGTTTTTGCTGGGACATTCTGGACAAAGTAAATATTTGAAGTAGTCCCACAGGCATAACTAAATTTTTTAATGTGCTGTGGCATAAATGATATTGGCCACGAAATTTCTAGTATTACCTAAAAATAAATCCCTTTCTTTTCCAGCATGTCTTTATTTTCTACTGCTGTGGAGAACTGCTACTCTCTGTGAGAAATAATTTTTTGAATATGTGAAGATGGATTTTATGCTACCAGCCCTAAAATTTTTTACTTTTATGTGAAATATAATAATATGGAGGGACATATAATGAAAATAATTTAATGTGCTCTTGGTCCTGAGCTTGAATTTACCGAATGACCTTATTCAATTTTAACCATGTGCACGTTTCCACACTAGACCATGTAACACATGAGCTTCACCATTTACACATGACTATTTACAATTATTCTCTTTTCCAGACTGTACAACTCAGATTCCTTCAATAACATCTCATATCTCATGTCACTGACTCTCATCATCATAGTGATTATTTTTCTCATTATAGCAAAGAATAATTGAGATCTAATGTACAGTAAGCACTGATAAGGATCAAAGATGAGCTAGTTTCACTTCTTGGTCTCCAGGAACTTACAACCCAGTGAAGGGTAGGTAGTTAGATGTAGGATGCAGCAAGTTTCTATGATTAAATATATTTTAGAAGGGAGTTAATGGAAATGAGGAAGAGGCTTTGCTATGTGTGTGTCTGGAAGGAAGAACGTTCAAGCAGAGCAACAACAGGTGCAAAGGCTCTAAAGCAGGAACCCTAAAGCAAGGAGGTTTAGTGGGTCTGTAATAGAGTGAGCAAGTTTCATGGGGACCCGTTCAAGCTAAAGTGACTTACCGAAGTCCCACTGCTACATCTTTTAGCTATGATTTTCCAACTATACTTCAAGGTATCTCACTGTGTGTGACAGGGAGTGGGGAACTGGGGCAGTGGGGTGGGGATTCAAAAATTACAGGCTAAAGAGAATGTAACTTCTTAAGAGTGTTATTTGATTGGAAGTTTAGTAATTACAACATTACAGTTATTTTAAAAGCAAATATAATTATGGTGCTTATCAGCACTTTTCAAATTTGATGTGCACATAAATCACCTGAAGATCTTATTAAAATACAGATTAGGATTCAATACTCTTGAGATTTATATTTCTAACAAGCTCCCACATTATGCAGATGCTGCAGGTCCAAAATCATATTTTGAGTTGCAAGGTTTTATAATACAATACGTATATTATTTTTCAAGATAAAAGTTAAAATACTCATGGGGGAACTCTATAGAATAAGTTCACAGACCCCAAGCTGTGTGCTTATTTCTCTATTTTTTTCCTCTAGAGATCTTACACCTGTGATTTGGACTGCACCCACCAGATGGTAATACTCTGTGCTTTCAGTTACAGCACACACAACCAATTCAACTCTATAACACAGGGCTCTGGGAGAAACATTAGCAAGTTAATCTGTCTTCTATGAGCTACCTTTAATAAGCAAAATTTGCAGTCCTAATTTAAAAATGAGTTGCAAAACCAGTTCTTCACAAGAGACATTTCAGAAATTATATTAATATCTATAATTAAATGAAAAGAACAAAGTACCCATTGATCAGCCTTCTACAGAGGCAATCATTATCAACTCTATTAAAAAAAATCTGGATTGGTAGAGGGACATTCACTACTGTCATGGTGAAAAACCAGTGCTATACTTTCTGGCATGAGTCTTAGCTTAGAACAGCTCATATATCCCAACTACCTAAGGGTCAATCATCCTTAATTAATTTATATGCCTCATCAGTGAGAAGCATCCATTTGATTTATTAATACGTCTCTAGAGAGCAAATTAGCTTCCTTGGCAGTTTCTGACATGCTTTGAAGCAAGTACAAACAGAAATTTCTCTTGCTAGCTCTCTATCTGGCTTTGATAAACAAAATCCTTTAAAGCTAAGAAAAGATTTACATAATAGCATGGGTATGGTGACAACTGCAGAACTGAAGAGATTTTAGTCATAATCCAACTTAACATCAGCAGTGTTTCTATTAAGGAAATGGCAGCCCAAACAATATAAGTGGCATACACGAGTTTCCACTGCTGGCTAATGGTTAAACTAATTATGACACCCCAGATTTCTGGATTCATTGTTCCATAAGAGCCACATCCACCCCTCTCACCACTTTTCTAAACTAGGTTCTCTTAACAAAACTGACTTGTGACATGCTCCCTAATATATCATAAGTATATGTGCCTACTCATTTAAAAGTATAAAACATATATATGCCCTGTGAACTTTATGAATTCAACAAAAATATAATGTAGAATATAAATAATTAATACTATTATTATGACAATCATGGCATCTTTCACATAACATGTTCTCATTCTTCTAAAGAAAAGTATGGTCATGAAAATTGATTCGGTGTATTTTACTAACTGCAAATTCTATATCAATTTACACAGTTCCCCCCTCTTTACATTAATGTTCTAAGAGAAGAGAAGGTGATACTTTATTAGTAGTATATTTCTGGCTACATGACAACTACATAGAGTCCTGTATCAGCGAAATGGCTCAGTCTTGACTTCTGAGCCTCTAGGACAAAGTTAACCAGGAGTCTATGGCAAAAGGACCAGACAAGGGTCAGGCACTTAAAAAGGTATTCTGTGGGGTGAAGCAAATGAGGAAACTGTAATTCCGGCAGAGTAAAGCAGAGGTGTGGGTGAGGTTTCCATGGTAAAAACAGCCACTGGAAGGACAATGGACTCCAGCTCAGCCAGCATTAGGTAAGGCTGGAGAGGCAGTTCTCCATCACATAGGGATATCCGTCTGTATCTGACAGTGTCATTCCCTCTAAACTCACAGGTTAATTTCTTCATGCCCAGGTTACATACTCCTCACTGGATTTATCCATGCAGCAATGGAACTTAATTTTCTCCCAGCAAGTTACAAAGTTATTTTTAGGGATCTTAAAGTTCATTTTCAAAATAATAAAACAGAGGCACAAAGACACTAAGTTTCTTGCCCAAGGTCATGCAGTGAATTAGTGGTAGAATAGCTACTAGACTTGGGTCTCATTATGTACAGATTATGTAATTGGAATATATCTGAAAGTCCACAAGTGAGTTTTGGGGTTTCCTAACTTCAACTTACTAGATCAGTGTTCTAACTAGCACAAATAGGATCTCAGATTTTTTTGTTTTTATATTTAAAGGAAAAATTCAATTCCAATTATATAGTCCATTGTGGTTGTATCTAGAATAAAACATGCCCTGTACTGTCCATCACTTAATATTTATTAAGTACTTATTCTCTCAGTATCCTCAGATTGTAAGTAGCATTGAGAAGACACATCTGTTTTATTTACTTTGTAACTTGCATCTAACCCTAATATGAGATGGTACATATTAGGAATTCAATACATTTTCAATAAATGCGAAAATAGTATTACCCCACACCTATTAGAATGGTTATTATTTTTTTAAAAAAACACTAAAAGATAACAAATGTTGATGAAGATGTGAAGAAAAGGGAACACTTGTGGGAATGCAAATTGGTACAGCCATTGTGGAAAAAAGTGTAGAGTTTCCTGAAAAAATTAACAATGGAATACCGTACGACCCAGCAATCCTACTTCTCAGTATAAGGAGATAAGGAAATGAATTCAGTATTTCAAAGTGATATCTGCACTCCCATGTTCATTGCACCTTTATTCATAATAACCTAAGATACTGAAACAACCTGTCAACAGATGAATGGATAAAGAAGATGTGATTTATAAATATATAAATTATTCAGCCATGAGATGGAACATCCTGCCATTTGCAACAACATGGATGGATCTTGAGGGCATTATGCTAGGCAAAATAAGTCAGATAGAGAAAGACAAATACTGTATGATACCACATGTGTGTGCACTCTAAAAAAGCCAAACTCATAAAAGCAAAGGGTAAATGGTGGTTACCAGGGCATGAGGGTAGGGGGATAAGATAGATGTTGCTTAAGGGTACAAACTTGTTAACTAGTAGTAAATAAGCCCTACAGATCTAATGTACAGTATAGTGAATATAGAGAACAATATTGTACTATAATCATCAAACTTGCTGAGAGACTAGATCTTAGTCATTCCAACCACTAAAAAGAAATGGCAATTATGTGACAAGATAGAGGTGATAATTGTTGCTACAAAGGCAACATATTACAATATACAAATGTATCAAGTCAACATGTTGTATACCTTAAACTTACACAATGTTGTATGTCAAATATATTTCAATAAAATAAAATGCTCCTCCCCAAGGAAAAAAAGCAGTGCATCTAGATGGTGTTTGAGATTTTTAAGTGACACTTCTAAACTTTATCTCAGTGGAACTGAAACCGACTTTAAAACCAAAATCAAAATGCTGATGACATGGCTTACATACTTCAGTTGTCTTGATTACTAAATGGTTCGTAACCCAGATGACGCATTCAACAAAGCTTTATTTTATTTCTACATGTAATATTTCATTTATGTAGTTTCTACATAAATTCCCTTAGATAATATTGCACTGATTACTAGTCAGTTGAAATATTCTCCTTCTCCTTTACTAGTATTGGTGAAAATACTAGAAATATAATCAAATAGCTTTGCACATAGAATTTCTTTAGGAGGTTTATTTTAAAATATTATATTGCATATTAATTATTCTGTGAAGATTTAATCTGAATATTAAGAATCCTTGGGTTATCTTAATCTGTAAATGCATCACTTTGCCTGTAAGTGTAAAACATTTTCTATCCCGTAGGCTGGCAGTTGAGTCTTATAAGGGCAATAGTTTCTCTCCTCAGTCTCCTGAGTTTCTCAGCTGTCTTTAGACTCTAGTGTCTGTGCCAACTTTGTTGTCCTTTACTAAATAATATATATTACCCATCTAGTGCTGACCCCAACATGTAACCCGCATGGAGTCTTTGAGCTAGCAGGAGTACCCTCTCTGCTCAGTGCAGCTGAACTGCCTTTCTAACATCTGCTTTATACTCTCCAAATTGCTTAATCCATATTCTACTTTGTTTCTGGTCTTCTGAGATCACAGAGGCCAAAGCATATTTGCTGCTTGCTCATCCTAAGTGATGCAAAATTCTCACCATATTTTTTTCCAGTCACATAGGGGATTTGATTCTCTGATTTTACAGGTGACTTTTGTTTCTCTCTTTCTGTGGTTTTCCTTTCTTTCACTAGAAAATTACTGCCAGTTTCTCATTACCTTGCTTTCTCTTTGAGTGGTTTTCCAACCTTCATGCTATTAACTCCCTTCCTCTCTCACAAGCTGTAAATTTTTTTGTTTATTATTACCCTGGTTTCAACCATTATTGGAAGTGCTACCTTAAACTGTTATAAGAAGTTCCACCTTCAAAAAATATGAACTCATGCTCATACTTAAAAAGTAAGAGAGCTAAAGTAAGACAGAGAATATTTGCAAGAAAAAAATAGTTTTATATATCTGAAATTATTTTTGTCAGAACACAGGTACAGTATGTGCTGTAAACACTTTCCTATAACACAATATGCACTGAATTGCCCCTTTTATTGCTCACAAATGGAAGACAGAAATAATAGTGAGGGAATGAAAATTACTGACCCATTGTGTTGATTATATATATTTGCTATAGGGTATTCTACATAGTGCCTGATGGGGAATCCACCCAACCATTTCATTCGATAAAGAGAAAAAAAATTATAAAGCCACCGTTTCCAAGATCCTCTAAAGTTTTAAAATAGAAATAAATAGATTTTATAAATGTTTTTCTTAACCCTGATAAAATAAAATGTTCATAGCAGGGTGTCTGGTAACAAACTGTCTTCTGAAATTGCGACAGGACATTCTACATGCCTACTGGCCATTTAATTTAATGGGATTTTTATTAGTAGTACACACACTGGTTATTTAAACCACAGGGGTCTTTGCAGGTATAGGCACAAAGACAAGAGAAAAAGAAAAACCAAAAGCTGCAATTTTGGTTTGTAAAATTAAATATTTACATTTTGTATTCATTTATTTAAATTATATTCCTACTAACTTGTTTTTCCAAAGCATGGGGAAGAATATCACTTTTAAACAGGTGCAAACAAATACCCAATATAACGGATTTGGTTTTTTGTGGTACGCGGGCCTTCCACCGCCGCGGCCTCTCCCGCTGCGGAGAACAGGCTCCGGACGCGCAGGCTCAGCGGCCATGGTTCATGGGCCTAGCCGCTCCGCAGCACATGGGATCTTCCCGGGCCGGGGCACGAACCCGTGCCCCCTGCATCAGCAGGCGGACTCAACCACTGCGCCACCGGGGAAGCCCAGGGATTTGTTTTTAAACCATTCATTTCTTTCAACTCTCAAAGCTGGTAGTATTATAAGCAATTTGCACCTACATTTTCTTTAAGCCTAGTAACGGACAACTCAAGGTAAACAGAAATAAACCCATATTTCTAAAATGAGTTTATTTTTTATAAATGTTACCATATTTTTCTTATGAATCATATATAAAATGCCAAATATGTATATTATGGTTTAATATCACACATATAATTATAGATTTAATAGTCCACTGTTTCTATAATTTAGGAATTCTAGAATTCCTAAATCTATGCAATGAGATTCCATTTAGTTTCAGTTGAATACATGTGCTCAATGAGGTAATCTAAAGAGACCATATTACCATTAAACCAGCATGTTAGTGATCAAGTATTCTTTGAATATTTTTCTTTTTCAAACACTTTCTTAAAATTCTGCATAAATGTTTTACTTGAACTAAGTGTGAAGATCATTCAAAGAACTATTGTAAATCAGAATATAACTGAAAGGTCATTTTTGTGGTGTTATCAATTTTAATTTTTAAAAAAGAGTGAAGATGTGTTAAGAAAAATCATTTTATCCTTCTTAGAACTAGGATATATTCCAACACTTAAAAAATTAATTTTAAAAAAGTGGGAGGAAGACAATGAAGAGGAAAGGGAGGAGAATAATGGTGATGAGGATAATGAGGAGATTTGATTTTGGAAAACAGAGGATCTATTCTGACTCTAAATCAAAGTTCTTTGTGCTTTTCTGTGTCCCCTCCAAGTTTGGATAGTTGCTGAATGTTCAATTTCCTGCGTTGTTTGAGTCGTCAATGTTTCTGCATTACTTTTGATTCACTATTTGGTGAAACTAGGTTGACAGATATCATCCAAACCAAGACACTTCTGAAAGTTGAAAGCAGTGCAGTTTACATTGGCACAACAGATATTAACTAAGATTATCTTAAGAAAACGAAGAGGGATGACCAACCTTAGCTTCAACCATCAGACTTGTGACTTAGCTCTACCAAAATTGTATGATATGCAAGCGCTTAAAATCAAAATAGGTAAAATAGTTTACCCAACAAATATATGTGATAATATACAGTTAATTAAGTGCAAAAAAATCTGTGAAAGATGTGATATGAACTAGATTTGAATGATAGGGAGGTTTTATACAGAGTAAAAGAAAATAAGAAAAATGAAAGAAAAAAGAAATGAGACTGATTCAGAGATAGGAAAATTTCACTTACTTATTTTTCAAGTTAGAAAGGACTTCCAACATGTTTCTTTTTATAATACAATTAATATTTGCCCTTTCAAAGCTGTCACAATAACTTTAAAACTGCCATTATAAGGGCCAGTATTGATATCCTCAATATTCACTGTGAGAAAGGAGGAGAAACAGCAGTTCTGGATGAAGTTTGCCCAAGACCCAGGAAAAAAACATGGTAAGTAACTGTCAGATGTTTGGTCATAGGCTTTTTTTCTGCATTAGTGGGCAGGACAATTTGAAAGCTGTGAGCTGTGCAATTTGGATGCTTCTCTCCTTGGTATGAGAGTCAATTGATGTAGGGTGAATGATTATAACACTAACTCTTCCAGAACTCTGCTAGTCATAAAGACAAACAGTTTGGCTTTATTTTCTTTGTGGTCTATCAAACCTGTACAATTAAAGAGGAAAAGTTTCAACAAAATATCCAAATCATCCAATTAGATTTTTCATCTTGATTTTCAAGAGAGTAGGGAATACACCCATAATTCTGAAAACGCCTGCTAGGGAGAATTTTACATAAAACAAAATCTGATCATGTTCTACTTTATTAAACAAGTACAAAAAATTCTGTATTTGCTCTTTGTTTATAGTAAACTATATATGGTATTTAGGATAACATATTTGTCATAGTGTAGAATGTTCTGAGTCCATGCTTTAATCAGGGTAGTTTATTTTTGTTGACCAGAAAACTTAGGAAGTAAATATACATGATTTTCACTGAAATTGAGACTTTACCAGTGACTTGTTGGTTATATATATATTGTAGTTAAGTGTTTGGGACAAAATGCACAAAATTGTTATCTAATATTGTGATTATTTAATGGCAACTAAAAATCTTATAAAGGATTTACTCTTCTGTCCAAAATGGAGTAACAGAAGACTAAAGTTATTTTCCCACCTGCAACAAAAACAAACAAAAGATGGACAAAATATATGAGACAATGGTTTCAAGCCATAGAACACTAGGCAATGAAGAATAATGATCACTGATAGAGGGGGTGGGGGAGAGGTGGATGCGTCCCAGATGTAGAGAGAGTATCCAGGCAAAATGTAGCACAAAGGAACATAGACAAAGTCCAGTGGAATCTTTGAGTTGAAGAGATGGAGTTGAGAGTCCAGAGAGATTAAGACTACTCGAGCTCATAAAACAGAACACTAAAGGAAGCAAGTTGTACAATATACTCTTGAGATCTGAAGATGGTCCCTTTTGAGTATTTAGGTGAGTACTGATCAGTGTATATATCTGAGGAAGTAACCTAATGCTGTGTAAAGAACCTCCCAAGTGGGTTAAAGGTAGCAATCCCAGCTGTCACAAAATGTAGTTTGTGTGTATCTCCACAAGCCAGACTGGAAAACCTCATACTTCACAGGCATTGAGTATTCAGAGGATATTGAGAATAGTATTGGTATTCAGAAGAATATTTAAAAGTATTCAAAATAATGCCTCAGTAATAGGGGAATAAGGAGCCATAGACTAAACACTGCTGTGTTCCTACTTCTAGAAAAGGACAATAACTAAGCTGCAACCCAAATAAAACTCCAGAATATTTATAGAAATTAAAAATATCCAGCAAATATAAGATTAAATATACAGTGTCTGGAATTCAACAAAAAAATTACCAGGTATGCAAAGAAGGAAAATATGATCCATAATGAAGATTAATCAAAGCCAAATCAGAACTGACATAGATAACAGAGTTAGCAGACAAGACATTAGAACAGTTATTATAAAAGTATGTATATGTTCAAAAAGCAAAGTGCAGATATGGACATATTAAAAAGACCAAAATCAAATTCTTAGAGATGAAATGTATAATAATTGAAAAGAAAAAGGTACTGGATGAGATTAATTGAAGATTAAACAGGGAGAAGAAAAGATTAGTTAACATGAAAGTATAGCAATAAAAACTATCCAAAATGAAACAAAAAATCAAAAGAGAACAATAAAGTATGAAAATAGCATCAGTGGACAGTGGAACAAATTCAACGGCTTTATATGCATACAGTTTGTCACAAAAAGGTATGAGAAAGAAGGTAACAGAAGACAATTCTGAAGAAATAATTACTGAAATTTTTTTCCAAATTTTATAAAAACTATGATTTTTTTTCCCCAAATTTTATGAAAACTATGAAACCCACAGATTCAAGAAGCTCAAGTACAGGATTGTGAAGAAAACCACATAAAGGTAATTTATAGTCATATCACTCAAATTAAGTGATAAAGAAAAATCTGTAAAGTAGCCAGGGAAAGAACATATGTTATGTATAAAGAAACAAAGATAAGGGTAACAGTAAATTTCTCTTCAGAAACAATAAAAATTGAAAATGAAAAGATAATGGTACGATGTCCTTAAAGTATTAAAACTGGGAGAAACAATCAGCCTAGAATTCTATACTCAGCAAACATATTTTCAAAATACAAGGGCTTAATTAAGGTTTTTCTTCAGGCACGTAAAAGCTGAAGTAATTACTCATAAGCAGATGTGCACCACTCTAAGAAATGTTAAGGAAGTGTTAATGATACTGGATGTAAATACAGATCAACACAAAAGAATGAATAAGAGCACTGGAAATAGTAATCATATAGATAAACATATGATATTTTCTTATTATTTATATCACTTTAAAAGATATTTGACTGTTTAGATAAAAAGTAATAATAATGCAATATGGGGATTATAATATATGTGATTAGAATATTTAAAAAAATAGACTAACATCTGGGAGCACAGAAATTGAAGTATAGTATTTACGATTCTTATACTAAATGTTAAGTGGTTTACTATGGCTTGAAGGAAGACTGTGATAATTTGAAGATGTATAATATGAACCCTAAAGTTGCCCTAGGGACCTCCCTGGTAGTCTAGTGGTAAAAAATCTGCCTTCTAATGCAGGAGAAGCAGGTTCGATCCCTGGTCGGGGAACTAAGATCCCACATGCTATGGGGCAACTAAGCCCACACGCCATAACTACTAAGCTCACAAGCCTCAACTAGAGCCCACGTGCAGCAAACTACAGAGCCCACACGCTCTGAAGCCTGCGCACCACAAGTAGAGAGCCCACGTGCCTTGGAGTCTGCGTGCCACAACTAGAGAAGAGAAAACCTGCCACCACAACTACAGAGAAGCCCGCACACCACAACAAAGACCCAACACAACCAAAAAGATAATAATAAATAAAATAAATATTAAAATAACAAAAAAAGAGGCAGAGCTCCTTTTAAAAAAACAAAAACGAAATAAAGTTGCCCTAAAATAACGAAACAAAGAGTTTTAACTAAGACAAAAAAGATTCATAAATATAATCATAAAAATAGTCAATACAGAAGACCAAAAAAGAGGAAAAGGGGAACAAAGAAAAGATAAAATAAATGAGAAACAAATGAGGAGATAGACTGAAACCTAACTCTATTACTATTCACATTAAATGTTTTAAACACCACAATGAAAAGGCAGAGATTGCATTATTGGATACAAAAGAAAGACCCAAGTACATGCTGCCTATAAAAAACACACTTTAAATTTTAAAAATGGTTAAAAGTAAGAAAATGCAAAAAGACATATGATGCTAACACAAATCAAGAGCAAGTTGGAATGGTTATATTAGTATCAAAGTAAATCTGAGAACAAAGAACAAAGAATATTACCACTAATAAAGGAGGTTATTACATAATGTCATCAAGATGACTAATGATCTTTAACATTAATGCATCTAATAACAGAGTTCCAAAATAAAGGAATCAAAATTGAGACAATGGAAAGGAGATCTAGGCAATCTCACAATTCAAAGATTGTAATCTTCCCCCTCTCAAATGCTAATTGAAGAATCAGAAAAAACTAAAAGCAAGTAGTTTTTCACAAAACTATCTTGCAACTTGACCCATTTGACCTATAAATCACTCCACCTAAAAAACAGCAGAACACATTCTCTGCAAGTGCAATGGAACATTTAACACAATATATGACATTCTGATCTATAAAACTAAGTGCAATGAATTTAAAGGAATCCATATCTATAAAAGTATGTTTTCTGATCACAAATGAGTTAAATTAGAAAAAAATAACTGAAAATCTCTGGAAAATCTGCAAATATTTGGAAATTAAATAACACATTCTCAAAGAAAAAATCATAGGTCAAAAAATAAATCAAAGTTGAAATTAGAAATTATTTTGAATTATACATGTCATCTAAACACTTGTGGAATGCCAACAAAATAATGCATATGGGCAAATTTATAATACTATTATTCTCTATTAGAAAACAAGAAAGTTCTCAAAATAATAAGCTAAACTTCTACCCTAGGAAATTACTATTTAAGGGTAAATTAAACACCAAGTTGCAGAAGAAAGTTAAAAATAAGATCATATTGGAAATCAATGAAATACAAATCAGAAAAACAATAGAGAAGAAAGATTAGAGAAGAAATAAAATTTTCTTTATTCAAATATGACATGGCTGTCTATTTAGAAAATCTGTGGGAATATAGCTTTTAAAGCCACTTGAATGAATACATGAGTTTAGCAACTTGTCAGTACCATACAAAACTAATTGTAGTTCTATATACCAGCAACAATCATAAATTAAAATAAAATAACAGTTCTTATATTATCACATATAATGTATTAAATATTTAGGGATGGAATCCACAAAAGATGTTTAATACCTGTACACAGAAAATACAATAAAAATTGCTTAGATAAATTTTGTTTAAAAAAAAACAACTACATAATTGGGGAGCTAAAACAAGACCCTGGGCAGGAAGACTCAATATTGTTATGATCCCAGTTTTCACAATTTGATCCATAGATTCACTGCAAAGTAAATCAATATTCTTAGCATACTTTTCAGTTCAAATTGTAAAAATAACTCTAAAATGCAGATAGAAATTCAATTTCCTAGAACAGCCAAAATAACTTTGACAAAGAACAAAATTATGGGAATAATGCTGCTTACTTTCAAAATGTATTTTTAATGCCTCATTTTACAGAGTGTGTGGTATTGACGTCAAGATTGGTAAATAGATCAATAGAACACAAAAATGAGTCTAAAAGTAGACCCAGGCATATGTGTACAAATGATTTTCAACAAATGTTCAGACATTTCAGTGGCGAAAAGATAGTAGTCTCCTCAATAAACGTGCTAGAATAACTGGATATTTGTAAGTTAAAAAAAAAATTCGATCCATACCATGAGTACATACAGAAATGAATTTGAATGGATCACAGACATAAATGTAAACCCTAGAACTATAAAACTCACTGTCAATATTTCTAGTAATAACTTTGCATTAGGTGAAGACTGCTTACAGATGACACCAAAAGAATAATTTATGATTGAAACAAAAATGATAAACTGAATGTCAAATTTAAAAACTCTGTTCTACTAAAAACATTGTTAAGAAAATGAGAAGGAAAATAAGCAGACTGTAACAAGATATTTGCAAGGGACATATTTGAGATCGGACTCATATTCAGAATGTATAAAAACTCTCAAAACTTAATAAAATAACCATTCAATACTAACATTGGCAATATATTTGAACAGATACTTCAGCAAAGAAGATAGATGGATAACAAATGAGCCTATGGGGACTTCCCCGGCGGTCCAGTGGTTAAGAATCTGCCTTCCAATGCAGGGGGTGTGGGTTCGATCTCTGGTCGGGGAGCTAAGATCCCACGGCCAAAAAAACTAAAACATAAAACAGAAGCAATATTGTAACAAATTCAATAAAGACTTTAAAAATTTTCCTCATCAAAAAAAAAAATCTAAAAAAACAAAACAAAACAAATAAGCATATGAAAGATGCTCAACCTTATTAGCTGCTAAGGAAATAGGAAGTTAAACAAAAATGAGATAACACTACATGTGTATTAGAATGTTTAAAAATACAAAAACTGACCATACCAAGAGCTGGCAAAGATGTGGGAAAACTGGCAGTTTTATACATTTCTGCTGCGGGTGAAAAATTATGCAACCACTTTGCAACACAGTTTGGCACTTTCTTAAAAAGTTAAACATAACATCTATCACAAGATACAGTCCATCCACTCCTAGGTTTTTAACCCAAGAGAAATGAAATCGTATGTCCATACAAAGTTTTACACACAGACAAATGTGTCTAGCAGCTTCATTTTTTGTAGTCAAATCCTCGAAACTAGCTAAATGTTCATTAACAATTGAATGGATAAAGAAATTGTGGTGTGTCCTTACAGTAGAGTGCTACTCAGTAATAAAATATGAAGATCTCTTTATACTTGCATCAACATTTGCTGAGGAAAATAAACTAGACAAAAAAGAGTACATGCTTTCAAATTCTATGTATATAAACTCAAAAATTCAAACTTATTTCTAGTGACAAAAAGTAGAGCAGTGATTTTTGGGGGGTGGATGGGGATGTAGGGAGGTGTGGAATTTGGGGACTACAAAGGAGAGCAAGGGAACTTTTGGAGGGATGTCTATGATCACTATCTTGATTGTGACCATGGTTTCATGTGTGTATAAATTTATCCAAAGTTATTAAGTCACGTATTTTAAATAAGTACAGCTTACTGTATTCTATCTAAATTAAGCTTCTAAATATAAAACAAAATAAAACAAACAAAAATATATGACATATATAATAAAACAACATATTAAAATCTCTTCAGTCCCATCTGGAAAGTCTCGTACTTAGGATTGGCAATGCTGGAAGAAAACAGTACATATGTATGAAAAATTTCCTAGACAGGTATCATCTGTAACATTTTATCTTTTAGAAAACCTCCTTTTAACATAGCTCTTTGAATTGTGTTGATATTTACCTTCAAATAAACCCATACATGTTGTTGTTTTCCATTTCAGACTATAAACTGACAGTTGCTTTTATAAAATTTCTGATTATATCAGCCTTAATAATTTTTAAAGTTTTTTGTTATGGAGATAATTTAATCTTTATAATTCTCTTGAGTAGAACACAGTGATCTTTCTAGGCTCTACTATGTCCAGAAGAGTTTACACTCCTTTTAGTATATTCCCTAAATTTACTTACTATAAAAACATTGACTAAATAAATCTAAACCTACATATCAATTTTATAAAAAGCCTTAAGAATTTTGAAACTTTCAAAACTAATTTCAAAAAGAGAAGCTACGTGGACTAATAATCAAAGCACATATAGCAAGGAAAAGGTATTGATTTTGAGTCACTGTCCTAAAATTTGAATTAGAAATAATCTCTTAAGATTTGTGACTTCATGCTTATGAAGCATGTTCTATGTTTTTCATAAGGAGGATATTATAAGACTAGCCAAGGTCAGCTGACTTGATTAGTTCGGTTGGAAAAAAGAGGTCATTTTTATATAAAGAGTAATTATAAATAACCTTATTTCAAGGGAACCTCATCATAATGCTAGATTTAAAGGGTAGTACTGCCTACTGCCACAGAGGTTAACGGTTGTTGAGTTTTTATTTTAAAAGTCTTTATATTCTGAAAAGCATATTTTTAAAATATATGAATATAAGTAATGAAGAATTATGTTGTAATGATGGTCTTCAACTTGTGGAACACTGACGTTATACTGAAACTTTAAGTACATGTTTATTGAAAAATAATAACAGCCTCTCTATATCACCTCTTTTGAAATAGCTTCCTAACTTTTATCTCTCCTTTGATACTCTCTCCTCTTAAGAGAGCTTCTTTATTTCTGTGAACATGATGATTTTAAAAACAAAACCTGCCCATGTTTATGTCCTCAAAAATATTCAGTCTGACAAGATAAAATGCATATTCTTTAGCACAGGCAAAAAGCCCTTTGAAATATAAGCCATTTCTACCTTTAAGCTTTATTGTTTACCTTGACAAAATTTAAGGAAATTAATACAAGCATGGCATATGAATCAGAATAACTCAAGAAGAATGAGAAGACAAGGAGAGAGAAAATCAGTTAAAGAGGCTTTTTCAAGAGTCTAGGTGAGAAGTGGTAACTTAAGCTATGACAGTGGGAGTAGAGATTAAAGTTTGTATGCAACTGAGGAGTTATATTTGACTGGAGTTGTGGGGAGTGGGACAGAAAGAATTTACTATGAATACAAAAATTTATCTAGGTGACTGGATGTGCACAAAAAGGAGGAGAAAGTTTGGGATGGGGGATCATTTGTCTTAAACATGTTGATTTTGTTGAGCTGTGTGTGGCATTTTCAGATTCTGACATTGGCAAAACATGAGGATATATGTCAAAACCTTAGAAAAATGGCAAATGTTAATGACACATAATGGAATTCATTAGAAGACAGATATTAAGCCAGATAAAGTAAGTGAATCACTTAGCAAATATTTTCAGTCTAAAAGAAGACAACTGAAAAGAGATTCCTGGCTTGAATGGAGGACCAGGAGATGGAAAAGGAGCAGATAATGTGCTAGTGTAGCAGTTAGTGTAGTTTAAAAACCAGGGGTAGCAGAGATAAATAGTGCCCTCCAAATATGTCACCAAACAATTCCTTGCTGTTAGATGGAGCCACATGAATAATTCTGGCCAACAGACTCTAAGCAACAGTGACCTGAGGAAGTCAGGAGCCAATATGTTTCCTCCTTTGTTCTCTTTTCTTGTCATTGTAACCTGGGAGACCAAACGCTCCAGATGATGTAGAACCAAGATGGAGAAAACTGGGCTTCCCTGGTGGCGCAGTGGTTGAGAGTCCGCCTGCCGATGCAGGGGACACGGGTTCATACCCCGGACCGGGAAGATCCCACATGCCGCGGAGCGGCTGGGCCCGTGAGCCAAGGCCGCTGAGCCTGCGCGTCCTGAGCCTGTGCTCCGCAACGGGAGAGGCCGCAACAGTGAGAGGCCCGCGTACCACAAAAAAAAAAAAAAAAGGAGAAAACTCCCCAAACAACCCACATTGAAACTGACATAAGCAAAAATAAATCTGACCATGTGAATCCACTGAGATTTCAGGGTTCACTTGTCACTGAAACATGGCCTATCTTGTCCTGCCTAAAATGACAGTAACTAGTAATGTCATACAAAGAAAAAGTGGATTGCAAAAAAGGGAATTATATATAAACCAAGCACAATAAAATCCAATATAAGCCTGCTGTAATTAGCAATCATGTTGTAATTGGTGATGTTAGTATTAATTTTTCCTGTGACTATCAGAGGCTGAAGCCAGATAGTTATCAGTTGTAGGATAAAAGGAGAGAAACAAGTAATCATAAATTGTTCTTTCAAATGTTTGATGATAAGTTGAAGAAAATACAGTGGTTGAAGGTGTGGCAAAATAAGTAAATTACACTCAAAGTTTTGTTAAATTAAAATGGGGTTGGAGGGATTTTAAAAATACTCTGAGATAGCAATGTAATTGAAAATGTCATCATTATAGTCATTGCATTACTCATATTTACTCTGTGATGATAAGAAAGTATACTCTTAAATTTCATATGGAAAAATAACAGGCAGTTCACTAACAAAGGAAAGGTAGTAACCAATTGCTTTGATGTGGATATGGAAATTCTGGCATTTAGAAGTTATTATTGCTGATTTAATCTTAGTTCTAAATCTCATGAGTCACTATTTAATACAAACAATTTTTTTCTAAAGTACCTTACTTTTACTTGTATGAAAACAGCTTTGGAATTTTTATATAACCATGAAGTCTAAGTCCTCAGTTTTATGTTTTGTTTTGATCAAGAAATATGATATACTAATGTACCTTAAATCTTACATTATATGCATTAGGCTAAAATATAAAAGTTTTCCAGATAAAAAATTTGCTACTTAGAAATTGTATATTAGAATCTGTTGAGTACCTATTGCTTTTACTTAAAACTGCCTGAGTTTACTGAGTAAACTACAATGTACTTATTTTCACCAAGTTAGAAGAAACAATCTACCAGAAATTAATTCGGTAGGAAGAAAATTCTATAAGGGTTAGAACTTCACACAAGGGTTCTAATTGAATTTAGCTGGAGCAAGACTAATGTACTCTTTTAGCAGATCCAAGTGAGTTTCTTGACTAAGGAATATTCCTTTACTATTCTGCTCTTGCCCAGGATTATAAAAGAATGAGAATGGGCATGGATTACAAAACCAGCTTCAGCCTTTCTCCTAGTAGTGTCAGTTCCCAGAGGGAGGTTAGGTGATTACTGAGGCAGTGATAGAAGTGACTGTCCACAGGCTTCCCTGGTGGTGCAGTGGTTAAGAATCCGCCTGCCAAAGCAGGGGATACGGGTTCGAGCCCTGGTCCGGGAAGATCCCACATGCCGCGGAGCAACTAATCCTGTGTGTCACAACTACTGAACCTGTGCTCTAGAGCCCACAAGCCACAACTACTGAGCCTGTGTGCCACAACTACTGAAGCCCGCATGCCTAGAGCCCGTGGCAACAAGAGAAGCCACTGCAATGAGAAGCCTGTGCGACGCAAATGAAGAGTAGCCCCCACTCGCCGCAACTAGAGAAAGCCCACTCACAGCAACGAAGACCCAATGCAGCCAAAAATAAATAAATAAAATAAAAATTAAACAAAAAAAAAAAGAAGTGACTGTCCATGTTCTGTGAGCCCATGATGCTACAAGCAGGTAACAATTATTATCTTGACAGTTATTCTCCCCTGTTCAAAGAACCTTTCTAACAAAACGGGTCTATAGAACTGCTTGAGCTCTGCTAGCATAAATAACATCACTGGGGCCAACCAGTTTAAGTTAAACTAGGACAGGTGCCATCAATAATCCATGTTTTGTATTTGCACACTGGGGCACTCTATTATGTCCCAATGACAGTATCCCAGACATACTCATTACACATACATTCACTCATTTGTTCATTCATTAGCCTAGAATCTATTGCCTACCAATTTGTGTTAGGAACTGTGCTAGAAATACAAAACATAATAAGACAGAGTTCCAGTCCTCATCTGTTCACAGTAAAATAGAGACAGATGTATGAAAAAAGATGAGTGCAATAAAATGTAATAAGCACTATGATAAGATTCTATACATGGGGCACAAAAGACAAAGGCAACAATTCAGTCTTGAAGGTCAGTAAGTACTTTACGGAAGTATTTATGAATGAATCTTAAAGTTCCATGCTTACTAGGAGGGCCATAGCAGAGGCTAAAGGTAAGGATAAAGATAACATGCCATTTTAGGTATGATTGAGGCAAAGATGCAAACAGAAGCAAGTTGAGAGGTAAAGCTGGAGAGGTAGAGAAGAGCCAGGACTGGGAGTCTGGTTGCCTATGTAGAAGAAGTGGACATTATTTATATAGTCATTTGAGAGTCAACAAATACACAGATGCATCAAATACAATTTCCAACTAATATAATGTATTGTTATCTCTGTCAATTTATTTTAAAAAGTTATTTCTGTATTTAAAACATTATAAGCAAAACAATCAAGGCATTGTAGCATGGTAGCAAAGAATGTGGACTCTGGAAACAGATTGCCTGGGTTCAAATCCCACTATGGTACCAAATACCTGTAGTTTCTGCGCCTATTTTCTCATTAGTAAAATGGAGATAAATATAACAGCTAACTCATGGGGCCATTGTGAGGATTATATGATTTAATATAGTTAAAGAACTTAAAAGTGTAAATAGAATTTAATCAGTGCTATGTAAGTGTTAAATTAGCCAATAAAAAGGTCTTAGACCGTATAAGATTGATCCTTTGGGAAAGAAGCTTACACAGCTAATAAAATTTTTGTCTCAGTCCCTAAAAATATTTACTTATTACATAATAAAGTGCACATTCTTTAACACAGAAAAAAAAATTTCTTCAAAAGCTAACCACTCGTACGTTTACAGCTTCTTCTCTTGCTCCAATGCAACTTATGAAAAAATAATACAAGTCTGAAATATATGTATCAGTTATAACCCAATATTTTCCATCCAAAGATAAGTATAATTAAACTCTCAAGAGTTCAACTAACCAACTTTCAGTGTTGACCATCATCAAAATATACATACAGTTAATGCATTCCCTTCCTAGGATTGTAGATGTGGGGAATTGGATTGTGAGTAGTAACAAAATACATAGAAGGACAACCACTCAATATTTATGGCCCAGCTGAGGTGAGAAAGGGCAGTCTGCACTGTGGAGTAAATTACCAATAATTAAATAAATAGATGTTCAAAGGAATGCATACCTTATGGCTATATATACTATAGGACTATCATGCTGATGAACATATTGTATAAAATGTACAGTATCTAATATTGTGATAAGTAATTAATTTCCCACGAGAGAGACCTGTCTCTGGGAGAATTGGTAACATAAGTGATTTTCATGTATGGTTTCCCCAATACATTTTATTCATTTAAAGTTGTACTTCATAAAATATTTTATACTGTAGTTCATGTTATAGTTTGGTTAAAATGAAAAAATATCACTTGAGAGTATTGGTTGTACATATGCTAGTAGAAAATTATACTGAGGAAGGTATGATGTATTTTTTTAAAGTCTAATGTACAATACTTTAATTATTCAAAG
This sequence comes from Delphinapterus leucas, assembly GCF_059928025.1. Classification (NCBI taxonomy): domain Eukaryota; kingdom Metazoa; phylum Chordata; class Mammalia; order Artiodactyla; family Monodontidae; genus Delphinapterus; species Delphinapterus leucas. Next base: position 62,788,583 of record NC_143137.1, on the reverse strand, counting down.
ATGGTTCATTCAATAGATATTTGTTAAGTAGTTTCTTTTTACTAGACATTGTCCTAGGTTTTAGTTAATCGGTGATGAACGAGATTAATATGGTTGTTGGCAGGAAGAGTTGCAGGTTCAAAAACCTAAAGAGTTGAGAGGTCTTGGCATGTTTGAGCAACTAAATGAAGCAAAGCCTGAAGGAGGAGTGTAAGGGTATATGAGATGAGTCAGTCAGGTATGAAGAATTTTTAAGTCCTACTTTGATTTGAATCTTATCCTAAAAGCAATGAGGGAGATTTGAACTCCCATATTTACTCCACTCCTTCAAAATCCCACTGAAATGAATTAAAAATGGGAAAATATGACCAAAAGAAATGTGTAGTCCTGAAAAATAGGAAATGGTGAAATCAAAGTGCCTGCCTGTTCAAGGAGCTTTTGCATATGTAGTAGAATGGGTTGTATTGTAAGAAGAAGCAAGACTGACTAGCCAATGTTTCAACTCTGAGCTACGGATCATAGAACCCCATGAGGTATAAGTGTAGGAATTTTTCAAAGTAACTCCAGGCTCAAAGAAAGAGATGTAAACATGAGCAGGTCATGGGGCATTTCATAACCAGTGGTTGGGGGCAATCTAACACCTGTAGAACTGAACCAGGTGCTTTACACAGAGCAGGGGCCATCTCCAGATTCCACACCTTCATATATCAACACTGACCAACGGCAGAGATCAATGAGTGAAATGTAGAGGGATGGAGGAAGAAAGAAGGGAGCAGAAGCAAAGTAAAGAATGCAGTGTTGTAATAGGTTCCTAATGGTCCGTTCTGCTAGAGAGAGAAGCTGTGCAGTGTGTGATGCAACTTCGTGTCATTTGCTATGGCAACAGCAAATACAGAAAGAGGAGGCAGGCTCAGAGCAGGAATCGATTCCTATTATGTCATTGTTCTCTCCAGTATAAGTATACCGTTTTAAAATTACAGGTGAAGACTGATACCCATAAAATTGCTGGGAACTTCTGAAGCATCTGATCCACCAAAGAAAGAATTCTTGCCAAGCTGCCACCAACACCCCAATGCACCGAGATAAAGTGTTTTTTAGACCCTCAACCACTTGTCCGGCCCTAATGATGATTTGCCCTGATTACTAACCCACAATACTAACCAATGAGTATATTTCTGACCTTGAAGGATCCTTCATTTCACCTTTCTTATCTCAGATATCAGATTAAAGAAATCTCTATTTACTTCTGACACAACATCCATAGTATCTTTTCTCTGTTTTAATCTTATGCCTAAAAGCCCTATGTATTACAAGTTATCAGTTCCTTAGGGAATGAGAAGTTGACAGAATGTATCACCATTTCAATAACTATGACTCTTTTCCTCAAGGACATGAGAGTACAGAAGTAAAGTCAGGAAAGCCTGAAACTTCAAACAATTACCCTTTAGGTATTCCTGTTTTCACCAGCTTGGGAATCATTTTATATTTAATGAATGATTAATAGAAATACAGATGTGTTCTGGTTTAAGAAACTCAGAGTACATAAAATTCAAATGTTCAGAATAGATGGCCAGTTTCATTATACTTATGTTATGCTTCCTTTAGTGAGCACTTTTAATGCATTTAAATTATAATTCAGTTTACCAGTGAGATGAGTTTTTCCTAACTTTGAAAATACCTGTATTCTGAAAAGGAAAATAGAGGATATATAACTTGCATTTGTTTTCATATAGAATATGAAAATAAGAAGCAAATGACACAAAACTGTTTTTTATTCCCCCAACTTTCTTGTATGTAATACAGCATTGTTAACTACATTCAAAATGCTGTGTATTAGAACCTCAGGACATATTCATCTCCTAACTGGACGTTTGTATTCTTTGATCGATATCTCCCCATTTGCCCCACCCCACCCCAGCCCTTTGTAACCACGCTTCTACTCTCTGTTTCTATACGTTCAGATTCCACATATAAGTGATATCATACACTATTTGTCTTTGTCTGACTTACTTCTCTCAGTATGGTGCCCTCAAGCATTCCATCCATGTTGTCACAAATGGCAGGATTTTATTCTTTCTCATGGTTGAATAATACTCTATGATATCAATCTATCTCTATCTATTTATCTATCTATCTATCTATCAATATCACAACTTTGTATGATACCACATCTTTATTCATTCCCACATTAACAGACACCAGTTAAATTGTTTCCACATCTTGGCTATAATGAATAAGCCTGCAATGAACATGGGATTACAGATATCTCTGAGATTCTGTTTTCATTTCCTTTGGATAAATACCCAGAACTGGGATTGGTAGTTCTACTTTTAATTTTTTGATGAACCTCCATACTGTTTTCCATAGTGGCTATACCAATTTACATTCCCACCAACAGTACACAATGTTTCCCTTTTCTCCATATCCTTGCCAACAATTGTTATCTCTTGTCTTTTTGATGATAGACAGCCATTCTAACAGATATGAGATGATATATCATTATGATTTTGGTTTTCAATTCCATGATGATTAGTTATGTGTGAAATATCTTTTTCTATCCCTTCACTTTGGGCTGTGTCTGTTCTTAAAGCTGAGATAGTAGTCTCCTTAATCTACAAATTTGTCAATAATTGTCACTGGTCACAGCATACTTATTTTATTAATTTTATTTACCCCTCTTCCTAAAATACAAATATGCCTGTTTGGCAGATGAAGTGCAGAACAAGAATGATAACTTAGTTTTAAAGCATTTGCATTCATAGAAAATATTGTGACTAAAAATTATCATTCAAAATATAAGATGTTTGGGAAATATTAAATGGAATATACATATGAATTCAATGCTTCAAATCTGAGGTAGTTCACCTATATCAGTAAGTGCCAACATCGCTACACTCAAGGACTTCTCTTATGAAAATATTCTCCTTTAAGTCCATAATTTTAAATGTATTATTTGCCAAATGGCTTTTGCATCGTTATTTTGTTCATGGAGCCTCATTACTACCACTGAGTCTATAACAGTAGGTAGGTCTTGGGACTTCGTAAAGTAACTCACAAAAACAGACTTAAGCAATTTCTAGACTAATGAGTTTTAATGACTGGCTTTCCTCTTATGTATTTCATGACAATGTAACTGAACCTTAAATATATTTTTGTATTATTAAATACTCTGAAACAGATATTTACTTGGAAATTTTCAGAAGCTTTAGACAGATAGGTGTAGTTCCTGAGCTTCTAAGAGGAAGACATCAAGTAATGAATTATTGCCTCATTACCTGCATAATAACTGGTGATCTTTTCAGGAAATGTGTCAAAAGAGCCCAAGGCTGCATCTGTGAAGCGGAACTCATTACACCTACTTTATCAATGTAAAATGTTCAGTAGGCCCAGGACAGACCACTTTGTGGGGCTTATCAAGAAGAGTGAAAGTGATCTTCCTAATTAATAGAATAGAAGGTCATAAGGATGATGAGGCATAATTGCTCTGGATACGTTACCTCGGTCTACTCTCTAACAATGACTAGATAAAAGTTAATGTTCATGATATTTTACTAGATTATCCTGTGGAAAGAACTAATACTTAAAATTTCCTCTTTTTTAAAATTTTTTTTTAAGATTTGTTTGATGGGGACCATTTTTAAAGTCTTTATTGAACTTACCACAACACTGCTGCTGTTTTATGTTTTGGTTCCTTGGCCCTGTGGCATGTGGGATCCCAGCTCCCCAACCAGGGATCAAACCCACACTCCCTGCATTGGAAGAAGTCCCAACCACTGGACCACCAGGAAAGTCCCTTGCTTACTTTAACTGAGACATTTCCTTTGTTAAAAAAGCATTAATATATATGAATTATTTTGAGGATTTGCCTTTTATTCAGAAGCCTTGAAAATGGCATACAATGGGCAATGTGCTGTTTTTAAAAATTGCTTTTTAAACCCTGTTCTTAGGTTTTTTATTTTTAAGTGGTAAACTTTACTCTCTAAAATCAAGAGACCATTTTCTTTCATTACAGTTATTTTTTACCAATCTTTCGTGTTAGCAGAAAAGTTTAGGTTCACTCTGTTTTGGTCCATTTTTTGAGGGATGTAATTATAATAAGAAAATGATTCCATAGAGATACTTGATGCGGTAAATAATTAAAGAAAGCATACTGTTTGCTTTTTTGGCAAAGAGACGTGTAAAATTCCATTTGTATATTAATTTATTTTCTTGGATTTGGAAACCAATAATAGGCTCAGAATAGAAAATATTGCAAACTTAATTATTTGGTTAAAAAGTCAGAAACATAATATTTAAAATCTCTTTACAATGTACATCAGAAAGAGATGCTAGAAAAATATATATAGTGACCATCATTCAGGATCAGGGAAAAGGTGTACAAAAAATGAGATATCTGTGGTAGCACCTGTGTCTGACTTAAAATTAGTGGTGAGCTATTACTTCACGACTCATGCTAAGCCCAAAATATGTGATCTGAGCTCATCCTTACTCTCTCATTCACGAGTTTTCCTTTTTTGTCGTATTAGAGCCAAGAGGAATGCCTAGAACACAGCTTTTCAATAGCAATATAAGCAATATAAGTGATTTTAAATTTACTGGTAGCTATATTAAAAAGAATTTTTAAAAAGTCACATTATAAAAGAAAAAACTTTGACAGATGAATGGATAAAGAAGATGTGGCACATATATACAATGGAATAATACTCAGCCATAAAAAGAAATGAAATTGAGTTATTTGTACTGAGGTGGATGGACCTAGAGTCTGTCATTCAGAGTGAAGTAAGTCAGAAAGAGAAAAACAAATACAGTATGCTAACATATATATGGAATCAAAAAAAAAAAAAAGAAAAAAGGGTTCTGAAGAACCTAGGGTCAGGACAGGAATAAAGACGCAGACTTGAGGACACGGGGACGGGGAAGGGTAAGCTGGGACGATGTGAGAGAGTGGCATGGACTAATATATACTACCAAATGTAAAATAGATAGCTAGCAGGAAGCAGCCACATAGCACAGGGAGATCACCTCTATGTTCTGTGACCACTCAGAGGGGTGGGAAAAGGATGGTGGGAGGGAGACGCAACAGGGAGTGGATATGGGGATATATGTATACATATAGCTGATTCACTTTGTTGTACATTCACAATGTTGTACTAACACAACATTGTAAGGTGATTATACTCCAATAAAGATGTTTAAAAAAAAATAAAGTGACTTTAATTTTAATAGCATATTTAATCCAACCTAATAAATATATAAAACAACACATGGAAAATATTGTGATTTCTACATGTAATCACTACAAGTATATACATTTTATATTATTTTCTGCCAAGGAAGGCTTTGAAATCCAGAGTATATTTTAAACTTACAGCACATCCCAACTTGGATGTTAAATTTTCAAATGTTAAAGTAAAATGCAGTCCCATAAAAGGATAAAGTTACATTTAATAGAAATACATTTTACACTGTGTATTAATTTCCTAGGGCTGCTATAAAAAAGTATCACAGAGTGGGTGGCCTAAACAATGCAAAAATTTGTCTGCTCACAGCTCTGGAGGCTGGAAGTCCAAGATCAAGGTGTTAGGAGAGCTGGTTTTAGTTTGAGTACTCTTGTTGGCTTGTAGATAGCTGTCCTCTCCTTATGTCTTCATATGATCTTCCCTCCGTAATGTGTCTATGTTCTAATCTCCTCATCTTATAAGGACACCGGTCATCTTGGATTAGGGCTCACGCATATGACCTATTTAACTTAATTTCCTCTTTCAAGATCCTGTCACCAAATACACTCACATTCTGTGGTACTGGGGGTTAGGATTTTAGTATATGAATTTTGAAAGAACATATTGTAATTGGGCTCATAACGCACTGCTTCAGTTTTTATATTGTAAGTAAAGTTGATTAAAATTAAATTAAAAATTTTATTTTATCATACTAGACATATTTCAAGTGCATTTTTTTGCTAAATAAAAGTATTACACATAAAATTTTTAAACAATTGCCAAAGTCTGAACACACACAGACATACACAAACATACATTCATATGTATACTTCTCATCAAGGCTATTTATGCACATCACATCCATAAAATCCTTCATGCTAGCTCAAACTGGTGTTCAAATAAGAGCCATTGTTTTTAAAAAGTCAATGACAGCTATTGTGAGCTGAATGTTTTCTTTTACAATTCTGCTATTAGGGAACCTATTCACTATATTCATTTTCAATGTTTTGTGTGACTGTTTTCCAATGTTCTTTAAATAAGCAAATTGAAATAAGATATCAAATTTTCTTCTAGTAGCTTAGATGTATTTTCCTGTTGTATTTATACTCGATAGAAGCTATAAAACATTTATATTGGTGGACCTTCAAGATAGCGGAGCAGTAAGACGTAGAGATCACCTTCAACCCCACAAACACATCAAAAATACGTCTACATGTGGAACAACTCCTACAGGACACCTACTGAACACTGGTAGAAGACCTCAGACTTCCCAAAAGGCAAGAAACTCCCCATGTACCTGGCTGTCTAGCTGACAAGATCTTGGTGCTCTGGCCTGGAGTCAGGCCTGAGCCTCAACATAGGACAGCCGAGTTCAGGACAAGGGAACACCAGAGACCTCCCAGCCCAACGTAACATCAATCGGCAAGAGCTCTCCCAGAGATCTCCGTCTGATCACTGAGATCCAGCAACACCCAACAGCCAGCAAGCTCCAGGGCTGGAAGCCCCATGCCAAACAACTAGCAAGACAGGAACACAACCACACAAATTAGCAGAGAGGCTGCCTAAAATCATAATAAGGTGACAGACACCCCAAAACACACGACTAGACGCAGCCCTGCTTACCAGAAAGACAAGTTCCAGCCCCAGCCACCAGAACACTGGCAGCAGTCCCCTCCACAATCCACTGAACCAAACTAACCCACTGGGGGAAGACACAAAAAACAACAGGAACTATGAACCTGCAGCCTGAAAAAAGGAGACCCCAAATACAGTAAGTTAAACAAAATGGGAAGACAGAGAAATATGCAGCAGATGAAAGAGCAACGTAAAAACACACCAACCAAACAAATGAAGCGGAAATAGGCAGTCTACCTGAAAAAGAATTCAGAGTAATGATAGTAAAGATGATCTAAAGTCTTGGAAATAGAATGGAGAAAATACAAGAAATGTTTATCAAGAACCTAGAAGAGCTAAAGAGCAAACAAACAATGATGAACAACAAAATAAATGAAACTGAAAATTCTCCAGAAGGAATCAATACCAGAAAAACTGAAGCAGAAGAAAGGATAAGTGACCTGGAGGATAAAATAGTGGAAATAACTACCACTGAGCAGAATAAAGAAAAAAGAATGAAAAGAACAGCGGACAGTCTCAGAAACCTGTGGGACAACATTAAACACACCAATATTTGAATTATAGAGGTCACTGAAGAAGAGAAAAAGAAAGGGTCTGAGAAAATATTTGAGGAGATTATAGTTGAAAACTTCCCTAACATGGGAAAGGAAATAGTCAATCAAGTCCAGGAAGCAAACACAGTCCCATAAAGGATAAATCCAAGGAGAAACACGCCAAGACACACATTAATCAAACTATTAAAAATTAAATACAAAGAAAAAATATTAAAAGTAGCAAGGGAAAAGCAACAAATAACATGCAAGGGGATCCCCATAACGTTAACAGCTGATCTTTCAGCAGAAAATCTGCAAGCCAGAAGGGAGTGGCAGGACACATTTAAAGTGATGAAAGGGAAAAACCTACAACCAACATTACTCTACCCAGCAAGGATCTCATTCAGATTCAACAGAGAAATTAAAAAGTTTAGAGACAAGCAAAAGCTAAGAGAATTCAGCACCACCAACCAGCTTTACAACAAATGCTAAAGGAACTTCTCTAGGCAGCAAACACAAGAGAAGCAAAAGCCATACAAAAACAAGCCCAAAACAATTAAGAAAATGGAAATAGGAACATGCATATCGATAACTACCTTAAATGTAAATGGATTAAATGCTCCACCCAAAAGACATAGACTGGCTAAATAGATATAAAAACAAGGCCCATATATAAGCTCTCTATAAGAGACCCACTTCAGACTTAGGGACACATACAGACTGAAATTGAGGGCATGGAAAAAGATACTCCATGCAAATGGAAATCAAAAGAAAGCTAGAGTAGCAATTCTCATATCAGACAAAATAGACTTTAAAATAAAGACTATTACAAGAGGCAAAGAAGGACACTACATAATGATCAAGGGATCAATCCAAGACGAAGATATAACAATTGTAAATATTTATGCATCCAACAGGGGAGCACCTCAATATATAAGGCAAATGCTAACAACCATAAAAGGGGAAATCGACAGTAACACAGTAATACTAGGACACTTTAACACTCCACTTTCACCAATGGACAGATCGTCCAAAATGAAAATAAATAAGGAAATGCAGCTTTAAATGATACATTAAACAAGATAGACTTAATTGATATTCCATGCAAAAACAACAGAATACATTTTCTTCACAAGTGCTCACGGAACATCCTCCAGGATGGAATGTATGTTGGGTCACAAATCAAGCCTTGGTAAATTTAAGAAAATTGAAATTCTATCAAGTAACTTTTCTGACCACAATGCTATGAGACTAGATGTCAATTACAGGAGAAAACTGTAAAAAATACAAACACATGGAGGCTAAACAATAAACTACTAAAGAACCAAGAGATCACTGAAGAAATCAAAGAGGAAATCAAAAAATACCTAGAACAATGACAATGAAAACATGATGACCCAAAACCTATGGGATGGAGCAAAAGCAGTTCTAAGAGGGAAGTTTATAGCAATACAATCCTACCTCAAGAAACAAGAAACATCTCAAATAAACAACCTAACCTTACACCTAAAGGAATTAGAGAAAGAAAAACAAAAAAACCCCAAAGTTAGCAGAAGGAAAGAAATCATAAATATCAGATTAGAAATAAATGAAAAGAAATGAAGGAAACAATAGCAAAGATCAGTAAAACTAAAAGCTGCTTCTTTGAGAATATAAACAAAATTGATAAACCACTAGACGGACTCATCAAGAAAAAAAGGGACAAGACTCAAGTCAACTGAATTAGAAATGAAAAAGGAGAAGTAATAACTGACACTGCAGAAAAACAAAGAATCATGAGAGATTACTAGAAGCAACTATATGCCAATAAAATGGACAGCCTGGAAAAAATGGACAAATTCTTAGAAAAGCACAACCTTCCGAGACTGAACCAGGAAGAGATAAAAAATATAAACAGACCAATCACAAGCACTGAAATTGAGACTGTGATTAAAAATCTTCCAACAAACCAGGACCAGATGGTTTCAGAGGGGAATTCTATCAAACATTTAGAGAAGAGCTAACATCTATTCTTCTCAAACTCTTCCAAAATATAGCAGAGGGAGAAACACTCCCAAACTCATTCTACGAGGTCACCATCACCCTGATACCAAAACCAGACAAAGATGTCACAAAAAAAGAAAACTACAGGCCAATATCACTGATGAACATAGATGCAAAAATCCTCAACAAAATACTAGCAAACAGAATCCAACAGTATATTAAAAGGATCATACACCATGATCAAGTGGGGTTTATCCCACGGATGGAAGGATTCTTCAATATGCACAAATCAATGTGATACACCATACTAACAAATTGAAAGATAAAAACCATATGATCACTGTAATAGATGCAGAAAAAGCTTTTGACAAAATTAAACACCAATTTATGACAAAATTCAACACACATTTATGATAAAAACTCTCCAGAAAGTAGACCATATATGACAAACCCACAGCCAACAACATTCTTAATGGTGAAAAACTGAAAGCACTTCCTCTAAGTTCAGGAATAGGACAAGGATGCCCACTCTCACCACTATTATTCAACATAGTTTTGGAAGCTTTAGCCACAGCCATCAGGGAAGAAAAATAAATAAAAGGCATCCAAATTGGAAAAGAAGTAAAACTATCACTGTTTGCAGATGACATGATACTATACATAGAGAACCCTAAAGATGCTACCAGAAAACTACTAGAGCTAATCAATGAATTTGGTAAAGTAGCAGGATACAAAATTATTGCACAGAAATCTCTTGCATTCCTATACACTAATGATGAAAAATCTGAGAGCAAAATGAAGGAAACACTCCCATTTACCATTGCAAGAAAAAGAATAACATACCTAGGAATAAACCTACCTAAGGAGACAAAAGACCTGTATGCAGAAAACTATAAGACACTGATGAAAGAAATTAAAGATGATACAAACAGATGGAGAGATATACCATGTCCTTGGACTGCAAGAATCAACATTGTGAAAATGACTGTATTATCCAAAGCAATCTACAGATTCAATGCAATCCCTAGCAAACTACCAAGGCATTTTTCGCAGAACTAGAACAAAAAATTTTATAATTTGTATGGAAACACAAAAGACGCCAAATAGCCAAAACAAACTTGAGAAAGAAAAATGGAGCTGGAAGAATCAGGTTCCCTGACTTCAGACTATACTATAAATCTACAGCAATCAAGACAGTATGGTACTGGCACAAAAACAGAAATATAGATCAATGGAACAATATAGAAAGCCCAGTGGTAAACCCACACACATATGGTCACCTTATCTTTGATAAAGGAGGCAGGAATATACAATGGAGAAAAGACAGCCTCTTCGATAAGTGGTGCTGGGAAAACTGGACAGCTACACGTAAAGGAATATGATTAGAACACTTCCTAACACCATACACAAAAATAAACTCAAAATCGATTAGAAGCCAGACACTATCAAACTCTTAGAGGAAAACATAGGCAGAACATTCTATGACATAAATCACACCAAAATCCTTTTTGACCCACCGCCTAGATAAATGGAAATCAAAGCAAAAATAAACAAATGGGGTCTAATGAAACTTAAAAGCTTTTGCACAGCAAAGGAAACTATAAACAAGATGAAAAGACAACCCTCACAATGGGAGAAAATATTTGCAAATGAAGCAACTGACAAAGGACTAATCTCCAAAATATACAAGCAGCTCACGCAGGTCAACAGCAAAAATATAAACAACCCAATCCAAAAATGGGTAGAAGACCTAAATAGACATTTCTCCAAAGAAGATATACAGACTGCCATCAAACACATGAAACGATGCTCAACAACACTGATCATTAGAGAAATGCAAATCAAAACTATAATGAGGTATCACCTCACTCCTGTCAGAATGGCCATCAACAAAGAATCTACAAACAATAAATGCTGGAGAGGGTGTGCAGAAAAGGGAACCCTCTTGCACTGTCAGGGGGAAGGTAAAGTGATACAACCACTATGGAGAACAGTATGGAGGTTCCTTAACAAACTAAAAATAGAACTACCATATGAGCCAGCATTCCCACTACTGGGCATATATCCTGAGAAAACCATAATTCAAAAAGAGTCGTGTACCACAATGTTCACTGCAGCTCTATTTACAATAGCCAGGACATGGAAGCAACCTAAGTGTCCATCGACAGATGAATGGATAAAGAAGATGTGGCACATATATACCATGGAATAATACTCAGTCATAAAAATAAACAAAACTGAGTTATTTCTAGTGAGGTGGATGGGTGTAGAGTATGAAGTAAGTCAGAAAGAGAAAAACAAATAGTGTATGCTAACACATATATATGAAATCTAAAAAAAAAAGAATGGTTCTGAAGAACCTAGGGTCAGGACAGGAATAAAGACACAGACGTAGAGAATGGACTTGAGGACACAGGGAGGTGGAAGGGTAAGCTGGGATGAACTGAGAGAGTAGCACTGACATATATACACTACCAAATGTAAAATAGACAGTTAGTTGGAAGCAGCCACATTGCATGGGCACATCAGCTCAGTGTTTTGTGACCACCTACAGGGGTGGGATAGGGAGGGGGGAGGGAGATGCAAGAGGGAGGGTTTATGGGGATATATGTATACATATGCTGATTCACTTTATTATACAGCAGAATCTAACACAATACTGTAAAGCAATTATACTCCAATAAAGATGTTTAAAAATTTTACATTAACTTTATATATTTTGTTCCATTTCTCCAGATATTTCTATTCAATGTTAAAAAATACTATGACATTTAACAGATATGAAATTATTACTCCTTATAACCACAGTACATATTGAAGCTTTATTAAAAACACTTTGTCCCTTTATGCACAGGAATTAGTAGAAGAATATGCCACTCCAAAATATGCTGCTTTGGTATATTATTTTGAGCTGTAGGCACTTGAAAACTAGAAAATGGAGGCAGAAGCTTTCTCTGAACTCCCATTATCTGCTGAAAGGCAGATCTTTCTTTCTTTGAATTGAATTGTCCAAAATCCCTTCCCTGGAAATTTCATCAACCAGGAAAGACTGACTCTCATCACAGGAGAGGAAACTACAAGTTGATACCACACGCAGACAAACTTTGTCACGAACTGTCATACCTTCCATCTATTCTGCTGAGGGCCCATTCATCTTTCCTGAAAATCATTGACTCTTCCCCAAGAGACCTACATTTCTCCCTTCCTTTTCCTGATTAAGATGATATTTAATCCTGAATTCTAAGACGTGTTAGGGAGTTAGTCACATGTTAATAAACTTCTGTTCGTTTTTCTCTTGTAAATCTGTCTTTTATGATAGGGGATCTCAAACAAGAATTCAGAAGCCTTTTTTGGGAGAGGTTTTCCCTTAAATTATATATATTTGATAATCATCAGAAGCTATATTATTCTCTCCTAGTCTCATCCACAAATCCTTCCAGTGCAATCAATAGAAGAGTAAGCATTTTCAACTCAATTACCTCCACTTTTCATTTCTCCTATTCCTTTTCATTTGACTATATGGTAATCAAAATACTGAATGAGCCTTAACAGTTAAGATCCGATAGTATGAATTGACTTTAGGAATCTATCCAACATTACACCTATATCTTTTAGGTAAATGTAAAAGTAGGGCTGGTCACGTGAGCGAACAAAATAGGTGACCTGCTTCAACTGTGAGTCAGCTAGTTTGTGGTAAAGTCATCCAGCTGTTCCAAAACATCTCTGAATATTTATTATGATCTACTTATTTGCACCATTAGAAAATCAGTCTTGTACACTTTAAGGCATTTCAGAAAATGCAGGTCGCAACTGATAAAAGGACACATAACACCTCACTTATTATGTGCTAACAACTAGATCTGAAAGAGAATGCGAAGAGTAGAAACTAATACAGGAGTATCTGGAAATACATTAATGCTTGTTTCCCTCCCACATAAAATCCCATCAATTGTTCCTGCATCAGTTTTGGAATCAAATCATATTTTTGGCAAGTCATAAAACACCCTCCTCTTTCTTGCCTTAGCTTGTTATCTGTGTTTCAAGTAGTAATTTACATGTAGTTGCCCTAACTCCCTTAAGTTTGCAAACAGAACAATTCTCTAACAATGTTCTTAGCTTATTCATTCATTCTTCATCTGTCTAATGCCAAATAATTCTTCATAAGTCAGCTCTCAAGTTACCTTCCCTGCCCCAGCACACATACATCCCATTTGGGGATTCAGAGTTCCAACAGGACTTTGGGTTTTCCTCTATCATAGTGTTTATGTGATTGCTTTCTCTTTTCTGTCAGTTTTCCAGGCCACCTGACCATGTAATCTTGTAGAGAAAAAAACCATAATATTTTGGTGCTCAGAAAAATGTCTATAAAAATTGGTAAAAGTGCAAAAGATGAGATAGGTACAACAGGCGTTGTTTATTGTGGGTTGGCAAAAACGATGTGGAGAGAGATCAGGGTCTGTCAAGGACAAAGTCTTCTTAATACTTAACTCTTTAATTTTAGCTTTTCCCTGTGTTCGCACTGGCCATATAGGATGTCCAGCAATTCTGTGACTTTTTTTGATCTCTAACTCAACAAAGACTGATATAAAGGTTGGAGTACAGATATGTTTTTAAGTTTTAGAAATATGATACCTAGACATAATGGTTAGAGTTTTCAAATTTTTTTCTTTAAAAAATATCTTAGACTGTAATAAACATATTGTCATTTGGGGGAATACTCGTGCTGATCCTGGGATCCTTCTGAGGACTAAAATAGTTTGTCAGGCAGCTTTATATTTTCTAAATGTAGCCTTCAAATAGAATTTAAAAAGACATAAAAGTCCAAGGAGATTCTTTGGGTTGGCTGATTACATTTCGGTCCAAACACTTTCTTCATTAAGACTGAGTGCAATGCTGTGAATTAAGTATCTCTGTGAAATGCTTTGTAATGGAGACCCCCATTTGAATAAGACAGTATATTTTACAATAAAAATATATTTGTTTTCAGAATTTGAAATGCATAGACAGACAAAGGTAGAAACAAACCATTCCTTATTCAAAATAAAAATCAGAAGACAACTGCTTTGCCAATCTCATGTTATTTAACTTATAGAAAATACAGAATATTTTATTTCAATAGGAAAATTACAATCTAAGTATATGGTATATTTAACAACTAATTACATTGGTTATTAATAAGCATAAACAAATATTTATATGAGGCCCCCATAAATGTCATTAGTTTCAAAAGAGTCCTGTTATTCTTTTTTTTGGCCACATCACGTGGCTTGTGGGATCTTAGTTCCCCAACCAGGGATCAAACCCGGGCGCTTGGCAGTGAAAGCATGGAGCCCTAACCACTGGATCACTGGGAATTCCCTAAAAAGCTCTGATATTCTTTTCACTTTAATGGTACATTGCTGGAGAAATGCACATTCCCTCCAAAAGACCAAGTATATTTTTGGAAGGGCAAATATTTACGTCCTAATATTCAAAGTTTTATTTATTATGGTAGAAAAAGCACAGATTTTGCAGTCATGCAGACATTAGTTCAAATTCTGGCTCCACCTTCATTTATTTTGAAACGTAGGCAAACCTGTTTTCTGAACCAATTTCCAAAAATTAAAAAATTATATATGTAGTAGTATCTTTCTTATAATGGCATTTTTAGGACTAGTACAGGGCCTACAATACAGCAAAACCATGTAAATGATATGGCATTAGCACCAATATAAGAAGCATCGTTTTTGTTTTTCATTGCACACTGCAAATAGGGGGATGCTCAAGGCTTTTCCCATCATTTAATATCTGAGCAAGTGAACCTTGGAATGCAGTTTTAGGGTCCTAGAGATGCTATTAAATCTCTAGAGGGAGAGTATTTTAATTATTTTATTTTGTAAAGATTTTTTAAACATTAATATTTAAGCATAGCATCCACTTGGATATTTGCGTCTTTGGATTACTTCCTTCCAGGTAGCTGAAATGCTGCTAAGCTAAGCAGCTTGGTTCTAGGGAGTATCTCCATCTTTCCAGCATACAATTATTAGTCTGAGGTAGACTGCCTTGACCACTTGTGCTCTCAGATTTTAGTCATCATTGGCGAAAACTATGAACAAAATAATTAGAAATCAAGAAAGCATTTTGGAGTATTGTCAGGCTAGGCCTCTGTCCGGAAGAACAAAGATCTCTTGTGACTCATGTGTGGTTAACAATGCTTACTTGGGTTATGGGTTCTACAACGGGGTCTGAGGCCAAATCTCCATAGTACTAGGAAGTCTGCATAAGCTTAATCTTCTTTATAAGGATTCTAGGATGTGGGTTTTTGGAATGTACTTAAACCATCTTTCAATATTGTCATGATAAAAAATGTAATATCATTGTCATTGTTAACAGCACCAAATGAAAGACCCAGAGACAATGGGGGAACGTGTGACTAGGAGAGGTGATGGGTCAGATCATGGAGCTCTGACAGGAAGGACACCATCAGGTAAATGTACTGTAAATAGGTTGTAGACATTGGATACCTGACCTAGAGTGGGGCTGGAGGAGGGACAGGGGACTGATGTGCTTGATTCTACCTTCCTCATGTGGCTTCTATATAAGGAGATCACTCTCTGACACAGTCACATTAAAATCCAAGTTCTATAGGTTTCTATATACCAAATTACATCAAAATTAAAATAAAACAAATATTTTGTTAATTGAATAAAGAAAAGATAGATAATATGCTACCTTTTGCTTCCAACTTTAATAAAATATTTAATTAATGTAGGTAAAAATAATATATAACCTTTTGCAATCTGTTACCATTTATAGATTACCTAGAAAATGATATGGTTTATCACTTCATTAGTGCAGTCATTCTCTCTACCATTTTTCTATATCTAGTGTACATGCTTTTTAAAAGTCACTTAAGAATATTAGTAAAGAACACAAAAATTTTACATTATGTCTACAAAAAACAACCCCTTTCCTCTAAAGAAAACACTCATAATGGGCTGACATACATTATATTTTAAAGCTTTGATTTTAAATGTACACTCAGCTTGGATAGAATGATTTTAGGGAAGAAAAATAGTGCTTCTGTAACAGAGATAGAGTAAATTTCTCATTATAAAGAAAAAAAAGTATTTTATACAGTAAATCTGACTATCTTACATTAAATATAAGGTACTTTGAAAAACTACTCTGTTCTTACAATTCACTGTAATGCTACAGTGGTTTTATAAGTTCTTTTTCTTTTCATTTATTATTTTTTTGTAATTCATGATCTTTGAAATAAACTGCAAGTAGCTTTCTCTGAACACCGATTTTGTTCCCGTATGTAATAAATGTATTTGCTTCTGGGTATATTTTACATTTAAAAATAAAAGTCATTGATATGTCAGTAGAGCATTTACTTCTTTATAACTCAGATCCATTCAGTTCATGTCTTTAAGCTGAGGAATATTTCTCTTCCACTGGAGACAGCAAAGCCTTCCAGGTAGTTAGGTTGCATGACCATTTCTAAGAGCAGATCACAGATGGAATAGGTGGATGGCAATACACAGCAATCTGAGGCATGTCAGTGTTAGCTAAACACTTGCCACTTTGATCCACGAAATTTGACCAAAAACAATCTGCTAAGTGTTCTGATTCTATTAGTCCACTTTTTAAATTCAAACATACACATTTCAAGTAACTTCAAATTGAGAAAAATAAATTCATATTTAATTGTACATGAGTAGAAAAGAAGGAACATTAGATGTATAAATGAGGAAGAAAATGTACTTAACCTTCAGAAGGCTGTGAACCTAAAACTTCTCTAAAAAATAACATCTTTAAAAAATAGTATATGTAACGTATTATATATAGGTAGAAGATACTACAATCTTTGATTTTTTGACAGGTATGTCAGAGAGGAAATTCAATTTGTTTTTAGAACTGCTGGGAAAATAGTGTCAATAGAGGGTCAATGTTTTAAGGAATTTAAGCCAAATATATATACACACTGTGCTTTTTTTCCTGTAAGGAAATAATGGCTAATCACTATTCTCTTTTAATATTTAATTCTTTTGAAAACACTGATTTACATTTTATTGTGCAAATATATTATCTCCCTCCTCATCACTTTTGTTCTTGAACATTCTTTTATATACTACAGCTTCACATCAGAATCTCACATATCATCATGCAGTTTTGTGTATATCTCTGGGTGGGTTACAGATGACCTGGGTAAAGTTGAGAACCCATGAAGATAAGTCCTTTCATCAAGGAATGACATTAACGGCATTATATGGAATAATAAACTTTGGCCAATGATAATAAGAAAGCATACATACTTTGATTCTGGTTTATTCAATGTATAAACACACAAACACCATATGAAAAGTTAAGGACAATTCTCAGAAAATCAGTTTTTGCTAGTGATTTCATATTGAAATTCCATATGTGGATGCTCAAGGGAAATCGATTAAGGACTTTTGGGGATAGCACTAGCCAGAAACAATTTCGGTCATACAATCCTAAGGCCTGATGAAGTATACGGTGATTTTATTAATTAAAATATAATAAAGTTAGAGACATGTTTAAATATTAATTGAAATTCATGAGGTTAATTAAAATACTCTGCAGACATCTCTAGACTAATAAAAATCATAGGAAATTCATTATTAGATAGGTTTAAATTGACCCACTGAGGAAGCTGACTGATGGAAATAATAGAAAAACAAAATCAGTTTACCAATATGCTTATTTAACATGCATTGAATTTACATGGTTAGTATCGCTCTCCTTTTAATAACAAATATAATACATTCGGTAACATTACATATTTAGAAATGTACTTTATTTTGTTCTCTTGGATTATTAGAAAACCAAATAAAACTTCTTTTCAAAGTACCTCTGGGCTTAATTTTTAAGATTCCCTGATGGAGAATTACATTCATGTATATGTTAGTGCCAAATACTACACTGTCAGAGTCAAATCATGAAATACTTTACGATGATGGAGAATTACATTCATGTATATGTTAGTGCCAAATATTACACTGTCAGAGTCAAATCATGAAATACTTTACGATGCCATTTCTAAATTCTGACAAGGTAACATGAAGCCTCAACTTTCCCAAGTACTAGTTAAATGATATGGAGCAAGTTACTTTACATGTTCAAGCTGAAGTATTTTTATAGGTCTATTTATTATAGATAATGGATAATAAATGTTAATCATTTAGTATGGCGCTTGGCACATAATAAACACTCCATAACTTTAAACTTTCATAATGATCACCATCTTTGTAAATATTACAATCTGTAGTTATTGCCCTCAATGCAGTTGCGCTTGGTGAAGTACTTTCAAAGTGTTAAAAGGAGATTGTCTTTGCGTATAATGATGCTTATATTATGCTATTAAAAAATAGGAATGACATTTTGAGAGTGGTTCTTGAGGACACAGCAACAGATCAGTAAAAAATTAATTATATAAATAAAAAAGGAAGAAAGTCACAACATTTTTGCAACATAATCCCCTTAAGGAAAATTGATTAGTATGAAGTTCTTGATTTGATTAGTTTTGATTGACAACTGTTCAGTATACATACTAAACAAAGTATATCTAAAGTGGCCCAGTTTAAATTTACATTGGAGGAAATCTTCTAAAGAAAAAATTTTAGATATTAGACTAGTATTATGTTATGTGAAATTTTCAGGCATATAAAGTTAATATTTCATTCCTGTAGATAATTTATACATATTGTTATACAAAGATAAAATATATTATCTTTTCTCCCATATTTCAATATTGTAGCTGAAATTTCTTTTTAAAATTTTTAAAATTTCATGCCAACTTTGTATGACCTACAATAATTTTATTGACCCACTCTTTATATTTTGGTATCTAAGCTTGACTTATTTATAGGATGTTTAGATGCCTTACATTAATAATAATATCGCCAACCTTAATTTTGAGTTTAGAATTTATCTGTGTAATTTTTAAGGTATTTTCACATGTATGGATAATTTTTGTTGTGGTGGTTTTCCTATATCATTTTTTCTGTCAATCTATACTCTATGGTAAGGGAAGAGCTTTCTTTATATCCATGTAGATTTCTTCATCTTTTCTACAGAATAAAATTTTTTCCTTTTAAAGCTTATGACAAATTAATGATCTATTGAGAGTAGATCTTAAATGTTCTCACCATAAACACACAAAAATTAATTATGTGAGGTAATAGATGTGTTAACTAACCTTATTGTGGTACTCATTTTGCAATATATATATGTATCAAATTATCATACTGTCACCTTAAATTTACACAATGTTATACATCAATTAGATTTCAGTGAAGCTGGAAAAAAATAAAATAAACGTGTTATTAACATGTTAAGAAAAGAGTTGACACGATGAGAGTTTAAACAAAAATCCATAATCTATAAAATAATCAAATACAGCTTAAAAAAATATTACAAAAATGAAGAACTCAAGAGATCCTTTTTAAAGTAGATCAGACACAGAAGATAAGAAGATATTTAAACAGGAAGAAATATTTTTTGAAAATATGCAATTAGAAAATATCCAGAGTGAAGCATATGGAAGAAAAAGAGATATCGAAGAATAGAAGAGATACATGAGATCCAGAAGAAAAGCCTCAGAATGCAAGTAATTCTAGTGGTAGAAAAAAGGGAAAAACAGTGCAGGGGCAGTAACACAAGACATGCAAGCTAGAGACACTGCAAAATTAATGAGAGGGGGAAAAAAACTATCAGAATTACTGAAAAGAAAATCACACATGGGAGTATCATTTTAAAAAATACCTGAAAACCAAAGACAAAAAGCTTAAAAACACCGTATGTTTAAAATTATCTTCTAATATACAATATTATAATATACATATTATCTTCTAATATGCAATATTAAGAGAGCTGTTTGTTAACAGGAATGAGGGAACATTAAATACAATGATTAAAAACTTTCAAGATGTTGAAAGAAACTTATCCATGTAAAACTCTAAATTTGTAGAAAATATCCTTCAAAAATGAAGTCAAAGTGAAGACAACTTTAGACAAATGAAACTTGAGAGTTCATCATCATTAGAACAAAATTTTTTAAATATACTAAAAATAATCATCAGAGGAAGGAAAATTATTCCAGAAGGAGGCATGATACCTCAGGAAGGGATATCATGTCATATTAAAATACATAAGAACAGTAACACAAACCTCAGGTATAGTCAGGGGCAGGAGTTAAATATTTTAAGGTGTATATATTGTCTCAGAAGAGGTAAAGGTATAAATATTGTAAGAAGTAAGAGGGCGTCTGTGAAATGAAAGAGTGAATCCAATCATAAAATAAAATTGCATTCTTTAATTACATAGCCTCAAATCATATAAAGCTAAAATTGACAGAACTGAGAGACAAATTTAAAATCATAATTAAAGATTTTAGCCTAGCTTTCTAAGTAAATAATAGAAAAAGAGACAAAAATTTAGTGAATATGCAATACTTGAAAAGCACAGCTAACAGCTGATTTAGCGTCCTATACCTACAATTGCATGTGGTAGACATAATAATAGCCCCCATGATATCCATGCCTAAATCCCCAGAATCTGTGAATGTGTAACCTTATATGGAAAAAAAGGAGTTTGCTGATGTGATTAAATTAAGGACTTTGAGAGGAGATTATCCTGAATTATCCAGCTGAACCCAGTGTAATCACATGGATCTTTAGAAGACAGAGAAAGGAGGACCAGAGTCAGGAAAAGGCAAAGTGATGACAGAAGCAAAAGGAGAGATTGGAAGAGTCTACACTGTTAAACTTTGAAGCTAGAGGATGGGCCCTGGACACACGTAATGCAAGCAAACTCCAGAAACTAGGAAAGACAGGGAAACAGATTCTCTCCTACAGTGTCTGGAAGAAAGTGTATTCCCACTGACACATTTTGGATTTCTAATCTCCAGGATTATAAGATAATACATTTGTGTTGCTTCAAGCCACCAAGTTTGGGGTAATATGTTACAGTGGTAATAGGAAATAAATACACTATGGAATACATAAATTTTTGCCAAGTACTCATAACCTATTTTGCAGAACTGATTATAACACTGACTATAAATTCAATCTCAACAAAAGTAAATAAATTTAAATATTTTAAGTTTTTCAGAGTGTGCTCTCTGATCAGAGTGAAAATAAGCTAAATTAAGCTAAACCACTAAAATAAATAATAACTACAATATACTAAAATATTTGAAATTTAGGAAACATAATGATAAAATTAATGTGTCAAAGAAGACATGAAAATAAAGATTAGAAAATATTTTGAACTAATAATAAAAACGTGATGTATCAAAGCTGTTGAGAAACAGGTAAGCCATGCAAAGGGGCAAATTAATAGACAAATTCTCTAATTCAAAATGAAAACACTAATAGTCAGTAATATAGTGTTCATCACAAGAAGCTAGGAAAAATAACCTCAGAGAGTTAAACAAAAAAGTAGCAATAATCAATGTATAATGATGAGTTTGAAAAGTTTGTTTTCAAACTTATTTCAAAGACAAGTGTCAGAAGTTGGTTGAGTGTCCTATAAAAAAAAATAAATGTTCAAGAGAAGAAATGAAAGACTAAATTTAGTTTTTTGAAAAGACTAATAAAATTGATAAGTACCTAATGAGATATGAGACAACATACAGCATACAATATCAGGAAAGAACAAGGGGTCATCAATTCCAATCCTAGAGACATTATAAAAGATAATAATTCTAAATCAGTAGCATAAAAAAGAAAAATATTCTTTGGTGGGGCTGATGGTGGACTCCAAAAGGGCTCATGCCAAGGAGTACTTCCCAGAGCTTCTGCTGCCAGTGTCCTTGTCCATACGGTGAGCCACAGACAACCCCTGCCTCTGCAGGAGATGCTCCAACACTAGCAGTTCCTGGCACAAAGCTCCCAAATCCCTGGAATCTCTTGAGTGATAAGAGTGGCTTATGTTTACCCCCTGTGAATCTGCCCACAAGAAAGACGGCTGCAGGCTCAGAGAGCATCAAGGCAGCTCACCACAGAACCAGCAGCCATGTGGTTGACAGGGTCTTGGTGCTCACGCCGGATGTCAGGCCTGTGCCGCTGAGGTGGGAGAGCCGAGTTCAGGACATTGGTCCACCAGAGACCTCCCAGCTCCACTCAATATCAAATGGCGAAAGCTCTCCCAGAGATCCCCATCTCAACACTAAGACCCAGCTCCACTCAACGATGAGCAGGCTACAGTGTTGGATACCCTATGCCAAATAACTAGCAAGACAGGAAAACAAAACCACCCATTAGCAGAGAGGCTGCCTAAAATAAAAATGAGGTCACAGACACCCCAAAACACACCACCAGATGCAGTCATGCCCACCAGAAAGACAAGATCCAGCATCATCTACCACAACACAGGGTACCAGTCCCCTCTACCAGGAAGCCTACACAACCGACTGAACCAATCTTACCCAGTGGGGGTAGACACCAAAAATAATGGGACTTACAAACCTGCAGCCTGTGAAAAGGAGACACCAAACACAGTAAATTAAGCAAAATGAGAAGACAGAGAAACACACGGCAGATGAAGGAGCAAGATAAAAACCCACCAGACCAAACAAATGAAGAAGAAATAGGCAGTCTCCCTGAAAAAGAATTCACAGTAATGATAGTAAAGATGATCCAAAATCTTGGAAACAGAATGGAGAAAATACAAGAAACATTTAACAGGGACCTAGAAGGACTAAAGAGCAAACAAACAATGATGAACAACACACTAAATGAAATTAAAAATTCTCTAGAAGGAATCAACAGAAGAATAACTGAGGCAGAAGAACGGATAAGTGACCTGGAATATAAAATAGTGGAAATAACTATCACAGAGCAGAATAAAGAAAAAAAAGAATGAAAAGAATTGAGGACAATCTGAGAGACATCTGGGACAACATTAAATGCGTCAACATTCGAATTATAGGAGTCCCAGAAGAAGAAGAGAAAGAGAAAGGGACTGAGAAAATGTTTGAAGAGATTATAGTTGAAAACATCCCTAATATGGGAAAGGGGAGAGTCAATAAAGTCCAGGAAACACAGAGAGTCCTATACAGGATAAATCCAAGAAGAAACATGCCAAGACACATATTAATCATACTACCAAAAATTAAATACAAAGAAAAAATATTAAAAGCAGCAAGGGAAAAACAACAAATAACATACAAGGGAATCCCCATAAGGTTAACAGCTGAACTTTCAGTAGAAACTCTGCAAGCCAGAAGGGAGTGGCAGGATACGTGTAAAGTGATGAAAGGGAAAAACCTAAAAACCAAGATTACACTACCCAGCAAGGATCTCATTCAGATTTGACAGAGAAATTTAAACTTTACAGACAAGGAAAAGATAAGAGAATTCAGCACCACCAAACCAGCTTTACAACAAATGTGAAAAGAACTTCTCTAGGCAAGAAACACAAGAGAAGCAAAAGACCTCCAAAAAAAAAACAAAAAACCCAAAACAATTAAGAAAATGGAAATAGGAATTTACATAGCGATAACTACCTTAAATGTAAATGGATTAAATGCTCCAGCCATAAGACACAGACTGGCTGAATGGATATAAAAACAAGACCCATACATATGCTGTCTACAAGAGACCTACTTCAGACCTAGGGACACATACAGACTGAAAGTGAGGGGATGGAAAAAGATATTCCATGGATATGGAAATCAGAAGAAAGTTGGAGTAGCAATTCTCATAACAGACAAAATAGACTTTAAAATAAAGACTATTACAAGAGAAAAAGAAGGCCACTATATAATGATCAAGGGATCAATGCAAGAAGAAGATATAACGATCGTAGATATTTATGCACCTAACACAGGAGCAGCTCAATACATAAGGCAAATGCTAACAGCCATAAAAGGAGAAATCGACAGTAACACAATCATAGTAGGGGACTTTAAGACCCCACTATCATCAATGGACAGATCATCCAAAATGAAACTAAATAAGGACACACAAGCTTTAAATGATACATTAAACAAGATGGACTTAATTGATATTTATAGGACATTCCATCCAAAAACAACAGAATAAACTTTCTTCTCAAGTGCTCATGGAACATTCTCCAGGATAGAACGTATCTTGGATCACAAATCAAGCCTTGGTAAATTTAAGTAAATTGAAATTGTAACAAGTATCTTTTCTGACCACAACGCTATGAGACTAGATATCAATTAAAGGGAAAAGTCTGTAAAAAATACAAAGAGATGAAGGCTAAACAATAAACTACTAAAGAACCAAGAGATCACTGAAGAAATCAAAGAGGAAATCAAAATATATCTAGAAACAAATGACAATGAAAACACGATGACGCAAAACCTATGGGATGCAGCAAAGGCAGTTCTAAGATGCAAGTTTATAGTGATACAAACCTAGCTCAAGAAACAAGAAACAAATCAAATAAACAACCTAACCTTACACCTAAAGCAATTAGAGAAAGAAGAACAAAGAAAACCCAAAGTTAGCAGAAGGAAAGAAATCATAATGATCAGATCAGAAATAAATCCAAAAAAAATGAAGGAAACAATAGCAAAGATCAATAAAACTAAAAGCTGGTTCTTTGAGAAGATAAACAAAATTGATAAACAATTAGACAGACTCAGCAAGAAAAAAAGGGAGAAGCCTCAAATCAATAGAATTAGAAGTGAAAAGGGAGAAGTAACAGACACTGCAGAATTGCAAAGGATCATGAGACATTACTATAAGCAACTATATGCCAAAAAAATGGACAGCCTGGAAGAAATGGATAAATTCTTAGAAAAGCACAACCTTCCGAGACTGAACCAGAAAGAAATAGAAATATAAACAGAACATTCACAAGCACTGAAATTGAAACTGTGATTAAAAATCTTCCAACAAACCAGGACCAGATGGCTTCAGAGGGGAATTCTATCAAACATTTAGAGAAGAGCTAACACCTATCCTTCTCAAACTCTTCCAAAATATAGCAGAGGGAGGAACACTCCCAAACTCATTCTATGAGGCCACTATCACCCTGCTACCAAAACCAGACAAAGATGTCACAAAGAAAGAAAACTACAGGCCAATATCACTGATGAACATAGA
This sequence comes from Delphinapterus leucas, assembly GCF_059928025.1. Lineage (NCBI taxonomy): Eukaryota > Metazoa > Chordata > Mammalia > Artiodactyla > Monodontidae > Delphinapterus > Delphinapterus leucas. The sequence goes on along the minus strand of NC_143137.1, from coordinate 62,763,146 downwards.
TGCAAAAATCTTGAAAAAATACTAGCAAACAGGATCCAGCAGCAAATTAAAAGGACCATACACTATGATCAAGTGGGGTTTATCCAAGGAATGCAAGGATTCTTCAATGTACACAAATCAATGTGACACACCATACTAACAAATTGAAGGATAAAAACCATATGATCACTGTAATAGATGCCGAAAAAGCTTTTGACAAAATTCAACACACATTTATGATAAAAACACTTCAGAAAGTAGGCATAGAGGGAACTTACCTCAACATAAAAAACGCCATATATGACAAACCCACAGCTGACATCATTCTCAATGTGAGACACTGAAACCATTTCCTCTAAGTTCAGGGACAAGATAAGGTTGTCCACTCTCACCATTATTATTCAACATGGTTTTGGAAGTTTTAGCCACAGCAATCAGAGAAAATAAATAAAAAGAATCCCAATCTAAAGAGCAGAACTAAAACTGTCACAGTTTGCAGATGACATGATACTATACATAGAGTATGCTAAAGATGCTACCAGAAAACTACTAGAGCTAATCAATGAATTGGGTAAAGTAGCAGGAAACAAAATTAATGCACAGAAATCTCTTGCAATCCTATACACTAGTGATGAAAAATATGAAGGAGAAATTAAGGAAACACTCCAATTTACCACTGCAAGAAAAAGAACAACATACCTAGGAATAAACCTACCTAAGGAGACAAAAGACCTGTATGCAGAAAACTGACACTGATGAAAGAAATTAAAGATGATACCAACAGATGAAGAGATATACCATGTCCTTGGATTGGAAGAATCAACATTGTGAAAATGACTATACTACCTAAAGCAATCTACGGATTCAATGCAACCCCTAATAAACTACCAATGGCAATTTTCACAGAACTAAAACAAGAAATTTTACAATTTGTATGGAAACATAAAAGACACCGAATAGCTAAGGCAATCTTGAGAAAGAAAAACGGAGCTGGAGGAATCAGGTTTCCTGACTTCAGACTATACTACAAAGCTACAGTCATCAAAACAGTACGGTAATGGTACAAAAATAGAAATATCGATCAATGGATCAGGATAGAAAGCCCAGAGATAAATCCATGCACATATGGTCATCTTATCTTTGATAAAGGAGGCAAGAATATACAATGGAGAAAAGACAGCCTCTTCAATAAGTGGTGCTGGGAAAACTGGACAGCTACATTTAAAAGAATGAAATTAGAACACTCCCTAATGCCATACACAAAAATAAACTCAAAATGGATTAAAGACCTAAATGTAAGGCCAGACACTATAAAACTCTTAGAGGAAAACATAGGCAGAACACTCTATGACATAAATCAGAGTAAGATCCATTTTGACCCACTCCTAGAGAAATGGAAATTAAAAAAACAAAAACAAATGGGACTTAATGAAACTTAAATGCTGTTTCACAGCAAAGGAAACCTTAAACAAGAAGAAAAGACAACCCCCACAATGGGAGAAAATATTTGCAAATGAAGAAAGTGAAAAAGGATTAATCTCCAAAATATACAAGCAGCTCATGCTGCTCAATAAAAAAAATTTTAAGAAACCAATGCAAAAATGAGCAGAAGATCTAAACAGACATTTCTACAAAGAAGATATACAGATTGCCAACAAATACATGAAGGATGCTCAACATCAGTAATCATTAGAGAAATGCAAAACAAAACTATAACGAGGTATCACCTCAGACCAGTCAGAATGGCCATCATCAAAAAATCCACTAACAATAAATGCTGGAGAGGGTGTGGAGAAAAGGGAACCCTCTTGCACTGTTTGGGGAATGTAAATTGATATAGCCACTATGGAGAACAGTATGAAGGTTCCTTCAAAAACTAAATATAGAATTAGCATATGAGCCAGCATTCCCACTACTGGGCATATACCTTGAGAAAACCATAATTCAAAAAGAATCATGTACCACAATGTTCACTGCAGCTCTTTTTACAACAGCCATGATGTGGAACCAACCTAATTGTCCACTGGCAGATGAATGGATAAAGAAGATGTGGCACATATATACAATGGAATATTACTCAGCCATCAAAAGAAATGAAATTGAGTTATTTGTAGTGAGTTGGATGGACCTACAGTCTGTCATGCAGAGTGAAGTATGTCAGAAAGAGAAAAACAAGTACTGTATGCTAACACATATATATGGAATAAAAAAAAAAAACTGGTTCTGAAGAACCTAGGGGCAAGACAGGAATAAAGATGCAGATGTAGAGAATGGACTTGAGGACACGGGGAGGGTTAAGGGTAAGCTGAGATGAAGTGGGAGTGTGGCATGGACATATATACACTACCAAATGTAAAACAGACAGCTAGTGGGAAGGAGCCACATAGCACAGGGAGATTAGCTCAGTGCTTTGTGACTACCTAGAGGGGTGGGATAGGGAGGGTGTGAGGGAAATTCAAGAGTGAGGAGATATGGGGATATATGTATATGTATATGTATAGCTGATTCACTTTGTTATACAGCAGAAACTAACACACCATGGTAAAGCAATTATACTCCAATAGAGATGTTAAAAAAAAAAGAAGAAAAATATGATTATGTTAATGGTCATGAAAAAGCATTTGATGAAATTCAACACACGTTTATTATAAAAGTCTACAACATAGTATGAAGATAATGGCTCTTTCTTGATCTGATAACGGGTGCCTATAACATTTCTCTACAAAATATAATGTTTACTTTTGAATTATTAAAAATATTTTCCCTATTATTAGAAAGGATACTAAAATGTCCTATATCACCAATTTTGTTGGTTACTGCATATCCCAGACTGTACAGTAAAGTATTAAAAGGTATAAGTATTTAAAGTTAGAGATAAAACTGCCATTATTTGCATACAAAACGATTGTGTAGAAAGAAATTCGTAAAGAATGTATAGACAACTTTCATAAATAATAAGGCAAGTAATGAGGTCAGTAGATACACTATAAAAGTGAAATATATTCCTATTCATTCCACATATTAGACTGTTTTATAACAACAAAAACTGTCAACAAAACAAATGAAATTATATGACTGCTAAATAGAAATCCTTAGAAACATTATTGAGAAAAATTTAAAGAGGCCTAAATAAAAGACTGAATACACTTTATTCATGAACTAGGAGACTAAATAATATAAAGATGCCAATATGTCAACGTTTATTTAGAGAATAAATTGGATTCCTGTCAATATCATAACCCTATTTGTAGAAGTTGATAAATTTATTTTAAAATGCATATGGAAGGAAAAGAAGCAAAAATCGCATGGAATATCTTACATAAGAAAAACATACACTATCAGATACCAAGGTTTACTATCAAATTGGTTTTGGACAATATGTTATTGGCATGAGAAGAAGCAGATAGAAAAAGGAACAGGATAAAGACTCCATAAAGAGATCGCTGCTTCTATGACCACCTGATTCTTAAGAAAATTGCTACTGCAAATTAGAATGAAGTGGATGACCATTTAAATATATGGTAATGCAAAAACTCAATATCCAAGTAGACAAAAGTAGTTATTCACAAACCATATATAAAAATCAATTCCAGATAGACTGTAAATTTGAGTGTGAATGGTAAAGCAAGAAAACTCATAGAAGATAACAAGCAGAATATCTTTATGACCTTAGAGTAGGCAAAACATGTTTTAATAGGTATCAAAACTTACTAACCATAAAAGTAAAATATTGATACATTAGACTGCAATTAAAATTTTGTGTTCAATAAAATTAAGAGAATGAAATGAAAACTATATGTGATATGTATACTGACATATATAAGGCACTTATCCATAATACATAAAGAATACTACGACTTAACAAGAAAAAGACAATCCAATTTATAAAAGATGCATACAGTGGGGTGGATATGACTTAAACAGGAATTTTACTAAAGAAGTCATGGTTAATTAATATATAAAAAGGTGTCAGCATAATTAATTAGCATCAATAATAAACACATTAAACCCATGATATGATAGATGTATATACAAAAAGAATGGCAGAATGGTCAAAATGAAAAAACAGACTATGTCAAGTACTAGATTTTACAAGTCATTAATTTCTGTTCTTTTTTAAAAATCATATTGCTTTTTCCTGGTTCTCAAGGTTTATCTTATTTTACTCTCTCTAATTACTCATGTTGCAAATGTAGCTCAATAATTATTTTTTTCTTTCCAAATATTAACATTTAAGACTATACTTCTCAAAGTTCTAATTTAACTAAATTTCCAATAATTTGATATGTATTTTTATTTACTTTTAGTTTATTTTAAAATTTCTACTATGATTTTTTTCTTTTCACTATTTTACTTATGAGTTATTTACATGTTTACTGTTTAAAGTTTCAAATTTACAGGGATTTTTCTTGGTATGTTTTATTTTTTCCAATTTATTTATACTCAGAAAATATGGACTGTATAATACAGATGCTATGATATAAATTTTTATAAGTGTTACATGTGTACTTGAGGAGAACCTGAATTCTATCATTGTTGATGCAATGTTCTATATAAGATACCTATACCAAGCTTGCTAATTTCCCTGTTCAAATCTATACCCTTCTTGATGTTTTCTTTAAGAGGTAATAATTGCAGAAGTTATGTCTAACTTCTCCCATAGTTGATTTCTCTGCTTTGCTTTAGAAATATGATAATTTTGATTTACAAATTTTCAGATTTTTTGTGCATATCTATTTAGAATAATTATAATTTCTTGAAGAAATTGAACTTTTAAACATTATATATTTATCCTTTGTATTTCTTTTACACCTTAAAATCTCTTACATTATATCCCATATATATGAATATATAAGTGAAACTATTCATATCTATATATATTTTCATTAATTAACTAATTTAGTCACTTGTACTGTACTTTAGGTTCACCTTGTTTTCTCTATGCTTTCTTGTCATTACTACCACCTAGTAGTGACTATTAAGATAACATCACTTATAAGACATATCCTAATTTCAGCTGATAAAATGTGACAAATATGGTAGTCCAATTATCTGTGGTTTTAAGCAGTCTTTGTGTGTGTGTGTGTGTGTGTGTTTTAATACACTCATTGACTAATGATAATATTCTTTTTAAGTGAGTTTTTTAGCAGTCTTACAATCTGAACTTGTGAAATGTAGGGCTTTTACTGCTGGAACTCAGGGTAGTTGGGTTTAAGGGTGTGTCCCTCAAGAGAAATGTTGTACTGATTTTAAAAGTTTTGTACTGATTCTGATATGTACTTTTGCTTGAAAAGTCAGAAATACGGTGTAGGAAAGCACTGGCATTAGGTAAACCATGAACTTTCTAAATTCATATTTTGAATTAAGGTGAGCCTGTGTATAGTTTGGGAACATAATATTTACTCTAATAATTATTGTTGACTAAATTTTTGGCATTATGAAACAAATTCTAAGATATGTACACTGATGACATTTTTGAATCAAAATAATTAAAAAAAATTTTTTTGAGGATAGTGGATTTACAATGTTGTGTTAGTTTCAGGTGTCAAAATAACTTCAATGAAGTAGAAGAGCATGTATGGCTTTATGATTACAGAATTACATGGACATTGTAAAATTTGTTAACTGACCAAAGAAGGTTTGTAACAACACTATTTTATGGAATTTTGTGGGTTTTTTCCCTCTGTTATCTGTAATAATTTCTATATTAATTCTAACTAAATTAAATATTCTGTCAAAGATGTTAAGATATACTCCATGTTTACTCTGTAGATCTGTCAGTTATTTTGAACATTAAAATGGTGAGGAACATGCCATTTATGGTTATATCTTCTGTATTTTTTTCCTTTGTAGAGAAAATGAAAAATATGCGATTACAGCTAGTGTGAGCTACAAATCTCAGAATAATTAGTTTTAATGATTACTTTGCATTAAAATAGTCACAGTTTCCTTCTTTAAAAAGAAGAAAATTCCATTAAGATGTTTAAGTCCATTTTGAAAAAACTTACTTTATTGTATTTTTACATAAAAAAGTATTTATTTTAAGTGGAGAACTCTTCCAAGAGCTTCAGCAAATGTATATACCTGTGCAACCTTGAGCAAGTACAGATATAGAATGTGGTCATCAATCTCAAGGAGTTCACAGCTGGGCTTTTGCAGTAAATTCTTCCCAAGATCACTGGCCCCAGACAACCACAAATCAGCTTCTTTTACTATTGATTATTTTTTCCTATTCTACAGTTTGAAATTAATGGAATCATAGAATATATACTCTTTTGTGCTTGGCAGCTTTTGCTCAGCATGATGTTTCTGAGATTCATCCATTTTGTTGCTTGTATATCCATTTTGTTGCTCTTTTGCTGTTCTGCCCTATTCCTTTGTGTGTAGTCATCTCTTGATAGCCATCTAAGTTGTTTCAAGTTTGGGGATATTACAAATAAAACTACTATGAAAATTCATGTTCAAGTACTACTACGAACATACATTTTCATTTCTCTAGGTAAATAACAAGAGTTGAATTGCTAGGCCATGTCATAAGTATATGTTTAACCTTTTAAGAAACTGCCAAACTGTTTTTCCAGAGTGGTTTGTACCATTTTATATTTCCAGCAGTATTGTGCTAAAGCCCCAGGTGTTCTGGTTATAATGCATCCTCTCCAACAATGAATGAAAAATTCACAATGCAGGCCATTCACCAAAGCTTTCAGTAACTGTAAGTTACCACTATTTTTATTATAATTGTCTTTAATACTAGTCAGATGGACATTGTAGCAAACTGTCTGGACAATTGGAGTTGGAGAGTCATGTTACTGCAAACAGTGAAGTTTTCTAAATGCATTGGGAATAACTAGATTTAAACAATGCTGATGGGATTGCTTTATTTAATAGTAAATATAAATAAGTGATAATGCTAGTTAACAAAACAATTTAGCATAATTCAGAGGTTGTGTATAGTCAAAAACAGTTGTGACCCTCACAACAACTTTTCTTTTTTCATTTATTTATGTTAGTTGAGCAATCTTTGTTGACTCCTGGGGATACTGAGGACTGAGGAAGTCTTTTAGTCCTCTTTCCTTTTGTTGTTCTTCTTAGTTATAAAACATAAGGGTCAAATTATGGTTTATAAAAGCATCATTGGGAAAATAGCATCCATTTCCTTTTGTTCCATTCTGCAGTGCTGCCTAGAAGTTGAGGAGAAAGGTAAATCTTCTCACTTCTTTTTTCTTTTTCTTTGCTCTAGCTTATATAGTCTGTCCCCATGTAGCCAATGTATGCCTTTATCAAGGAATATGTAAACAATTTAACAGACTCTATATAATCTTTCAATCACAAATGATAGTTTCAAAACAATCTTTGATTCTTTAGTATTAAGTTTAGAATGAGACTTTTGTATAGGGACCCCTTTTATATAAGGAACCATTACATAAATGGAAGCATTTTTAAGTTGTAAAATTCTTAACACATCCTTCTGGGTAATTTTGGATTTTAAACAGAGTAATTAAATTCAGTTTTTCTTAAAATTTGTTTCCTCATTTGTTTTGTTAGTCCTGAGGTAAAATATGAAATTGTATCCCTTTATCTTTTAATTTAAAATTTATTGATTTCTGCACCTTTACATGAACATACTTAATAGTTTTTTTTTAATTAATTTTTATTGGAGTATATGCACAAGTTTTCAAGTTATGTTAGGAAGACCTTGTTTTTATTTGTTTGTTTTGTTGGATTCTTTTGATTTGGGCTTTTTTTGGTTGATTATGCTTGTGTGTTAGTGGACCTAAGTGTCCAGCTGTATAAATGATAAATAAATATTAAACTGAGGAGGGACATAGGGACTTGATTACAAAGTGGCTGAAAACTCCTCAGCAACTTTGCTAAACTGGCATTTTTCAGTATGTACATATCTCAGAATTCTTCAGAGTTTATACTGAAATTAATAAAATAAGAGCGGGACGAAGAATCAATGCTGTATGTTTTGTTACGTACTTTGTTCCAACTAGCTGATTCTTAGTTTACATTGTCCTTCTTCATTTTGGGTTTCAAAAACATAATCTGATGCTTATTTTTGTGGCAACTTTTATAAGTACACTATACTTTATCAATACCTTTTTATTCATTTTTTTTTCTTACTCTGTAAACAAGTATGGTCATCTCTTTTTAAACATATCCAGACAAAATTTAGTTGGCCTCATTGTTTTATTGAAAATGAAAATCACAAGATGTTGTAACTGTTGATTGTTTTTTTTATTTTATTTTAGATCTACATATATTTTTTCTTTTTTTAATGAATGGAAGATTCTTTAAATTCTATAGTACTTTATTCACACAGGTGATTTCACTGTTGATTTTAGGTGGAGCATTATAAAATGCTGAGCTTTTATTAATCTCATTGGATTTTTGAATCTTGATTGTTAAGAGAGTTAAAAGTTTAATAGCCAGGGTATTACTAAATCAAATTTCACTTATTTCAGTGTTTACATTGAAGTAAATTTGAGAATTCCACAATTACTTGATGAATTAATTAATGTATTAACAAGCAAGTTTAAAAAAAGAAAATCTTGTTATTTAAAATTTTTGAAATATTTGTATTAACAATTAACTTTATACATAGTACAGGCTAGACTTTTTTTCTAAAAGCAAACACTGAAATACATCTACTGGGAAAGTGTTAATAACCAGTTGACTAAAAGGAAGAGATCTTCTCAGAACAGGAGCTACAAATTGTTAGGTATGTTTGAAAGTGATCCCCTTTTGGCCACAAGGTTTCATGTTGAAGGCTTTTTCTAAGTTTTTTGAGGATTTAAAACAGTGAGCAGTAACATGGTAAAATCTCAGGAGACAATGTCTTTGTGAATATCTATCTTCCCTGTGAAGAGAGCAAAAATGTACCTTACGTATAAAATTTAAATAGTCAGACCTTGAGATGTCCACAAAAGGAACCAATTTTCACTAGTTTTATCCTCTCCATAAATCCAGACAAATTGGTAGACTCTTCTCAAAGCTAAAGTACCAGGAGTATGTTCATGAATTTGCTACAGCAAATGAATAACAATATAGAAGAATCATGGAATGTTAGGCTAGAAGGAACCTTATAGACCATCTAATTCCAAACCTTATTTTTAGGATAAGGACGTAACACGAGGGAACCACCTATTAACAGGTATCAGGCAATCACCCAAGTCCCTAGTTTCCTAACTCATTTTTCTTTATTATTCTGTAGTATTATTGATTTTTAATACATGTTAATTAATAATTTCATACATGGGCTCTTCCTCTTTTCTCCAGGAGGTGTACAAACTTCATCCCTCCTTGTGTATCTAATAGATATTATCTTAATTCTTGTCCAGACCCCCCACCAGAAGAATAAACTTTGCATAGAGAATCAATAACCTAAGTTTTGAACAATGCTAATCATTGACTCAATGAACAGTAGATCAGGTAAGGAAGAAAAAAAATTAAAATAGTAAAGAAGTAATACAGTTATATCATATTTGAACGTATGTAATTGCTCTCCTTACTTTCTAAATTTGTGTTAACTTTTCCTTACTCATTTAGAGATGATACATGTTAGACTTCATCCCTAAAAGAACTGACAGTTTCTTGTATTGTTTTTGTTTTAGTTTCAAAGTAATAGTGTAAAAGTCACGTAGTTGGTTCGCAGAATTAATGTTCTATTTTACTCCTAGTTTGATCTTCTTAATATTTATATTTCTACCATTTTTGATGTAATTCAAGTGAATAAAATCATCACCTGGCAGTCATTTGAGTGTGATTGTGAAATATGCAGACTAGGAAAAGGTTGAATTGGGAAATACATTTATCACATTTTCACTTCAGCATGACAATAAATCTCTCCATTAGGTGAAACCAGCCATGTAACTATATGCTTCCTTTAAGTGGGAAGATATCATAAAATCTAATCTATTTTGTGAAACAGTCTTGCATGAGACTAAAATAAGCAACAATCCCAAACTGACAAAATACCTAAATATCACCCACTGAAGCTCAATCACAAAGAAAACATTGTAGACAATTTTTTAAAAAATTTCTACATACATGGAATATTTCCACAGCAAATCTCCACCTCTTAGGGTTCAAATTTTTCCATTTCTCTTCACTGTGGTCATGCATGACTGGGATTCATATATTCTTAGCTGCTTACTTTGACAAGGGAGAAGCTAATGAATAAAAAAGGTTGACTAGCTCACTGAAGGTCACTTTAGCAGCAGTTAAGCTAGGAAGAGACGTGGACACCCTCCCTTGATTGAGATTCAATTTGTGCTACATATTTCTCCTATAAAGGCTCAGATCATGCCCACATTTCAGCTTAAAGCACTGCAAGTTTGCTTTCAGTTTACTACATCCCTGTCCAGAGAAATCAGATGAAGAGGAAGAACAGTCTCAGGGACCAGTTTGAAGACTCTTAACAGTTGACATACTGGCCAAATCATGAGTCAGGTATCATAAATCAAGGTTTACCCGTATATCTTGTTCCAATAATTTTCCTGTAATACAATAAATATTTCTGTTAATATAAATGATAATCAGAATGCAGCTCACAAGTATTAGAACCAACATTGAAAGTCTGGTTTAGTTGATTTCAAAAGCTGTTTTTGAGCAATTTGACTCAGTCTCCCTTGAGGACTTCAGCAGACTGCATAAAATGTGCCTCAGAGTAGACCACGTAAAGAGCCACTTCATGTCAAGTTTGCACACTTGCTTGACGGCATCCTACCTCAACCACCTTCAGTTTTTTGCCTGAGGGTTTTGCCATTCTAGAGGAGCATGCTCAGACCAAGGAAGGTGAGACATGCTAGGGTGTTAAAATACCTGGGCTCAGCCTAACAGTGGTGGGTAAATACCACAGCTTTCTTCCTTTTCCAGAGGAGGCGGGCAATCAGTTGCAGTATTACGAACCCAAATACTGTATTTGGAGGCTCTTAATACAGCTGTTATTGCAATTAGTATATAGAAGTCATTTCTGTGACACTTTTAGAACTTAAGCTGTAGGATTTCATTGAACAGGTGATTCTACAAGAAAGGTTCACTGGTGAAATCTGCAATGTTGGAGGTGAGATTGCAAGCCATTTTAGGTAAGAGAAAAGAATAAGAAGAAAATTCGTTGAGACTAGAATAATCTTTCTTTTTAGAAGAATCACCTAATTGGAGAAAAGAATCTACCTTAAGAAATAATGAGAGATAAGGTTGAACAGATAAGAAAGAGTCAGGGAACAAAACAAATTAAAGATTTTTGGATTTGATCTAATAAGCCTTATGAAATGAATATAGGTTCTTGATTCAGGATACTCAGAAAATTATACTGTAAGATCAAACTAATATCCATTTTAGAGAGAAAGGAACCCATAATCAAATCACATCTAAAATATATTTTCAAGTATTTGCTGTGATATTTTTAATAAATAAAAAGTAAATACCACAAATATAACAAAATTTGAAAATCTGCCTACGTAGTGACTTATTGTTTGTAAATAATACCACTTTAAGAAATGAAAACTTCTATCTTAGTGTTACATGAAGAAGGTATAAGATAACCATGGAAATTGCACTTATTCATAAACAATGATATCCCACCACTTGTGGTAGGCAGAATTATCCTGTTGAATAAATGGATGACTCTAAAGAAAGGTCTTGAGGTATAAAAAGATGACCCTTAAAAGAAGAATGTAAGGTAGTCATTATCCTGTAGATATTGCCATCAGTGACCTAATTTATCAGATTCTGGAAATCATTAAAGAAAGATCACTTAAAGAAGGGGCAAAATCAAGGGGTTGTACAGCTTTATCATTTAGAAGAAATGTGATAGATATATGGATGTTTACAGGACAGTTTTTAAAATTTGACTGAGATATTAGAAAATTTGCAGTAATTCTATCATTTGTAACTACAATTTTATTTTGTCAGGTTTTTTTTCCTTTCATTGATTGAATTATTCCTGAAACTATATACAGTTCATTTAGAAACTATTTTAATATGAGATGTTAAAGTGAACAGTGCTTCTATTAAAACTAAAATGTATCTGCCTTTGCTTGCTATATAATAGCTAATATTTTCTATTTTAAGTGAAACTTTTAAATATAGGGAAAAGAATTACAATGGGATTATAAAGATTTTTTTAATCAACAAATAAGCATAGTCCTAAATATAATTTAGAATATACAATCTACCTCTTTTTTTTTTTTTTTTTTTAATTTTGGGCACAAATCCTTTGCATAATGTCAATTCCAGTGGAGTGGTATTAGTAATTACTCTGATTCCACGGTTTTATTTCCTATTTTTGATGAAGCTCACTATATGAATGAATGTGTAATTGCCAAATAAAAATAATTAATTATATATACATAGCTGAACATAATGTGCTAAATATTGAAAAAATTGCAGGCAAAGCATTATGCTTAACAGTGTCTCAGGAAGACAATTTCATGAGACTGGACAATTTCATGAGATTGAAAAATTCCATCACTTTAATGGTATCAGAATGGAGATAATCAGGAAAACTGGAAAAGAAATTTAATCACAATGAAGTATATTGTTATATTTTAAATTAGACGCAACCATTTAAAAAATTCTTTTAAGTTTCCTAAATTTTTACACAACTAATTTAAATTTTAACTTACTTATGCAATTATGATCTGTAACTATGTTATTATGCAATTATGTTATATAACTATAACTTTGATGATAAAACCAGATGACAGACCAGTGACAGTGACCAGCTATGACTAATGGTTTATGTCACCATTAGATGAGTCAGAAGTCCAAAGTTTCTTCACTATTTTTAAAATAATGGGCTCAGTTGATTTCTCCTTGTTGAAAGCATTATCATACTCCTTACCAGCATGTCTGTTAGAATATTTCCTAAAATATCTCATCATAAAACATCTATAAACTTTATCTGGCACTATTATAAAATGGAGTAATATTACTTCACCTTGAGATGCTCATAATTAAACAATCACACATGCTATGACTTTCAGGATCCCATAGAATAATGTTGTAGGATAGACAGTAATTCAAAGATATATGCCTGGTCTGATTGGTGTTCTCACCATTACTTTCCAATGCATGTTTAATTTACATTCAATTTATCTTTTCCATACTTTTGTCATACCTAAATGAGAAATTTGTATACATTTTCCCACTTACCTATAAATATCATTATATAGCAATTGTTTTATTTATTTTAATTGAAGTAAAGTTGATTTACAATACTGTGTAAGTTTCAGGGGTACAGCACAGAAATTTCAGTTATACATAGACAAAGACAAATATCATATGGTATCGCTTATATGTGGAATCTAAAAGAAAAAAAAGACACAAATGAACTTATTTCCAAAACAGAGACTCAGAAACACAGAAAACAGAGTTATGGCTGCCAAAGGGGAAAGGGAAGTGGAGGGAGGGATAAATTAGGAGGCTGGGATTAACATATACACACTACTATGTATCAAATAGATAACTAAAAAGGACGTACTGTATTGCACAGGGAACTGTATTCAATATTATGTAATAACCTATAAGGGGAAAGAATCTGAAAAATAGCAATTGTTTTGATACAATGAATCAGTGTAACATAAGGTGAATGGGCTACTGAAGTGTCAGATAGCATCAGTGAATCCTCAGGGAATGACAGAATAATTAACAAGGCCTACATATTAGTTTTGATCCTACAGTACTAGGAGTGTTATATTGGGCAATTCAACTAAATTTTAACCTGTAAAATGACCTTGATACATATATTATATTCCTCACATATTGAATGAGATAGCTACATTAATAGAAAGTACTTAAAATATCCTGATCATTCCCTGTCTCATGTTTCTCAAACCATCAAATAGCTCAATAATTCAGGCTTTTACTTTGACCATCATCAGTAGAAATCACTTTAGGATTTGTGATGTCTAATTACCAATTATCTGGTTTTCCCTTATGGCCAGGGGGATATTCCCATGAGGAAATTTGAAAATCCCTTGAAGCAGCATATCGTCGCGTGCATGCTCTTGGTATGAAAGCAAGAGGAAGTCTCTCAGTTATCTTAGACAATCCAAATAAAGTCATTCATTCATTCATTCATCTACTCATTCAACATTAATACAGTTGTTTTTCAATAGGCCAGGAATGGTGCTAGATCCGTGGAAATTAAAAGAAAATAGTTAGCGTTTCTTGTGTAAAATAAATTGATCTGGATCAGTGTCAGTGAGTGTAGGAAACAGAATTCACTCCTAATAGTTAAGATGAAGAAACTTTCAAAAGGGGGCTGCTTATAAGAGTATGACCAAGGTTAAGCAAATACATGAAGGACGGTAAAAGCTCCTGTTACCCATACAGTTGAAAGAATAAGCTGGGGGGAATAGAAATATATTTCAATGAGAATTGGAACCATCTAGAGGAGGGGGTCACATAACAGAAGTTAGTAGTGGAAGGACCTAACTCACATAGCTGGGGTTGAGGGGTAAGTCAGGAGCAGAAAAGAAATAGCATTCATTTTGTCTCAACTTTTCACTCTCCTTTTGATGACTCCCATTAGCTAAGTCTAACCTAGGTGATGCAATCCAAGAGGTCAGTCTCCAGGGTCTCAGAGAAAAATAGAGAAGGGTAAAAAATGATGGAGGTAGCCATAAAAAAAAAAGAATACCCAGAAAAGTATACTCTTTTTGCCACTCAGTCTTCATTCTTACCTTTTGTTCAGAAGACAGTGATCTCATTTTCCAACACAGAAGTCCCACAGAGATCAACCACCTTTCAACAGGGGTGATTTCAATTTAGCAATACTCCCAACTGAAACCCTAATTATAACTTATCATCTTTATACAGCAACAGGAAGACAAAATTATCTGACATAAAATATGCATAGCAGCTTCACTCATCACCACTCATCACTTCTGCAGCTAGGCAAAAGGCTTCTTCCTCCCTCCCTCCCTCACTCCCTCTCCCTTCCTTTCTTCCATCCATCCTTCCTTCCTTCCTTCCTTCCTTCCTCCCTCCCTCCCTGTCTCTCTCCCTTCCTTCCTTTCTTTCTTTCTCTCTCTTTTTTCTTCTCCATTCAATGTAACTTTATCTAATACTAGCACTTTATTTGCTCAAAGTTCTTTATCTGCTGTGTTGAAACTTTCATTTTGTAAGGATTTGAGTACTTAATGATTCTGTCCTTATCATATTGATAATTTTTCAATTAATATTTATTATTGAACACATGCGTTCTAAGAGACACCGTGGACATGGTTCTCATGAATCTATTATGTCATGTCAACCCAATTTTTCCTTAGTAATCAGGATCAATCACCACAGGCAGGTTAGCCACTTTCTATGACAGTTGTCTCACTGATATAAGAAGACCTAAAAGACAAGTGGGACTTCTGATTTTTCAATTTAGCAGAATTATGGCTTTGTTCCTTGAAGGGAGTCTTTCTCCCTTGGGAACTAGGACCATTGAACTCAATGACAGAGGAACGGAAAGAAAAGAATTCTCTAAGTGAGCTATTACATGTATTAGGGAGAGAATATCTGTTACTTCTATCCCTTCAATTCTCAGATATAAATTCTGGCTCTTGGAGAAATTCTACCACATATTGGACACTGGTTTAAAGTATATGTTATTTCTTATAGACCAGTACCCCAACTTCATACAGTGTTAGCTCCTAATCACCATTTGTAAATAAGCCTTCAGTACACGATTCTGTAAAAGCCAATTGATTCTGAGATCTGGGATACTTAATATGACCAATCAATTCTGTGGGAGTGAATCTATTGCCATGCTCATTTTGCTATAAAATGAGTTTCTTGGCCAGAAGTAATGTCATATGGAATATTATAGTGTTATGTCAGGCATTCTAAGAGTCTGTGGATGGCATTTTTGACACAAGTGTTATGAACAAGAAAGGTAAACCCATATTTGTATTATGTCTCTGTTCCCATGAGAAAACCAAAACCAAAACCAAAACCAAACATCACTGCCCCTTCCATGTTAGAAAGCATCCAGAGTAACTGATTTGACATCAGATTGATTAATCCTCCTGGAGAATTGTGTCATATGAGGGCTCCACATCGTCCTCTACTAAGGCAGGCTGAGCACTTAGCATTAGATACATAAAGGTGAGCCTTGATGAGGGAATTCCAAACTATTGAACTCATGTGTAGCTTTTATCCTTGCAGCCATGGAACTTGGATCATGATCCCATTGATCAAACACTGGATGGCAGTGGAAAAAGGCTAACCTTTCCACAATGGGTCATCTAGCCCATCTGATTATTGAGCATGCTTCTGCAGTAGGTGCTATCATGGATGTGCACATAGGATACACTTATATTAACCATCAACTGTGGCCATTTGTTTTACCCAGACCTCTTTGTTGATAATCTTCCAATCTTGCTCTTTCTGAGCTCCTTATCCAATTTGTTAGCTACTGTCCATAAGTTAATGTCAATATGCTGTTCATATTTCTGTCCACTGAGGTTTCTTTTATTCCTGTCTTTCAGACACACTCCTTAGTAAAGCTGTCCTGCTGCTGCTTTCCCCTCCAGCTGGTGTAAGGATATCATGAAGAACCACAGACAAAGTAGGCATGTATTTTTATTTCTCCTTATGATCCATTGGTGGGTTGTAGGAAAGGTAGCAAGGCAAAAGTAGTGTGTATAATAGTAATCTAAGCAACTCAGACATGGGATTTACTTTTGCTTTCTGTATCTGCTTTTGGCCAGTTTTATAGATACCTTTTCCATTTAGTGATAGAATCCTCCCGAGCATAACCCACTTTAGATCTGGTGATGTGGTTTAAATATCATCCCGTTCGTGACACTGAGATCAGAACACATATTCACTTTGTGTTTCATAGACATTTATATTCTCTCAAATAGTGAGCTTAGAGCTGCTTCTCAATTGGAGAATAACTTAACTCCAAAATCCTAGTGCTTCCCAAGAGTTTCTCTAACTGAGCTTTGCCAGGGGTTCCATGAAGCACACTGACTACTACAGACGCAGTAAGCAACACTGGGTACACTGTGTCATTATGACCAAATGGCAGGGTTGCTTATACCACAATACGAACCTTCCAAAGAGCCCTTTCTTCCTCTGAGCCCCTCTCAAAAAGGCTTTCATGTTACTCAATAAATTGATCAGAGATTCACACCCAAATGTGACACATGTTGCCTCTAAAATCCAAAGAAGTCCACCAAGCATTGTGCATCTTTTTTCATGCAAGTGAATCAAGGTGCAGAAACTTGTATTTCATTTCAGAGGGAATATTGCAACATGACCTAAACTACTGACTCTTAGAAATTTCACCAATGTGGAAAGCCTTGGTGGGACCACTTATATTTTAACATATGGCATGTGCAGTTCTGATAAAAGTATCTAGGGACATGCAACTTCTTGCTTATCAGGTATGATTAGCAAATCTCCATCTATATAAGGGACTAGCATAATGTTATGGGGATGTTAAGACATTTTTGTTTGCTCTGGGCTGTGAAGAAAAGAAGGAAGGAAGCAGTCTTGAGGCAAAAAAATGAAGACCTATTTCTCTCATAGTCAGTTGAAAGAACATGCCTGGTGTTCCTGTATTAATCAGAATCGAGAAAAAAATGGCGACATAATTTATTATAAGCTAAACAAGAATACTTAGAGAGTTACAGGAAGCACTATTAGTAATAACAGCAGAACACCAGGTATAAAATTGAACTGTACAAGGCAAACTGGGTTACTTGGTTACACATGATCCTGACTTACTGATCTTGGTATAGAACTTCTCTTTGATTCTGATCATTCTCTAGAGTTCAGAGTGATTTTGTTAAAATACTGTCTGTTTGATATCACTATGGTATATTTTGATGGAAGGTATGTTTAATTTTCAAGCTGTTTCATATTATAAACAACAGTTAAATTTACCTTAAAAATCATACACTAGTTATTTAATGGTAATTGTTATTTCCTTGATTTTGTGGTCGCATCAGAAATGTGATAAATACAAAACTGTAGTAAATGTAAGTGTTCATACATCTTTGCCTAATAATTCTCCTTTTTGTGATGTACAGATGTTTGTATATGCATAATAGCTCTGGTAATTTTTGCTAAACTCCCATTTTTATACTTCATCATTTCTTTCAGCTCACCAGCTACATGAATGCACTGCAGCGTTTTGGTGGTATTACAAGTGACCTTCTTATATTTCCCAAGTATTTTAGGAACCATTTCATTGAAATTCAGACCAAAATGAAAGCAATTTACTTTTGCTTAATAATAAGGGATCATCTGGCTTCAGCTGGGTTCCTATGACAGAGCTTAATAAAACATTTGATGAAATCTTGATTAGGCCACACAAAGCATGATACTTGGGAAACATCAAGTGTGATTTGAGTTTTTATATAACTCTAACCCTAATGTCCCTTGTGCTGAATTAAATAATCAGTTTAAATGTATGTACACTAATGATGTGTTTGTCATGAAAACAGAGCACACAATTCCTTCATCAGTGTGACAGGGAGGACGACTGATTTAATTCATTGCTTATCTCTAAATATTTTTGTGATGGAATGCTTTTGAGAGCTCTGATATTTTTGGAATGATCTTTTGTGTCTAATTTATATAGTCCATGAATGATAAGCAAGGTTTTATCCTCAGTGGCTTTTTCTTTATTTTCAGTTTGAGAACTTTGAAAGACAAATAGATAATTGGATGCACAGAGATGAAGCCAGTATGTTTTATAAAAGGTAGAAACCTCATTGCTTATGTGCCCTTTAAAAAAATGTGATTTCTTCTATTAGTAACAGAGCCATTTACAGCGAAGCTTTTAGTTACAAAGACTCTCCTTACCTCAGAGTTTTTGTGTATCTTTGCTCCCTTTCAACTACATTTAAAAAACGAGTCTTTGAGTATGTATATGTATGTATGCTTGTATGTAAGAGATTTTGTGTGTAAGTGAAGAGGTGTGTATAAGAGTGTAAGTAGTTGTGAATGTGGATGAGTTGGGAGAAGAGAGAATGTGCTCATGTTAGATTAACTGGGATATGGTAATCAGTGGGACTAGTAAGTGCTTAATTAACTCACGAAACTAATGAGAAATTTTGTGTTTATAGGATATCTTTTTTTTTCACAAAAATGCTCAGTGAGATTTTCTTGATCTTATGCTAGAAGTATTTTCCACTGAATAATAAAATCCGTCATGTTCAAAGAAAAGATAACTATTCTATCAGGCTTTATATTTGGTCACATCATAGTTCCATTATAGTTTAATAATTATTTGAGTATAAATTGCACTCATAAAAAATCAGTGATAAGAGCAGAGAATAAAAGTTCTTGAGATTATCAATCTATTGACCAATACCTTCTAGAACTAACTCTACAATGTATTAAAAATATTACAGCAAACACCTGTTTTTCTGTTTGTTTGTTTGTTTCCTTCTCCTAGTGCTTTGTACTCAAACAACTGTCTGGAACATTTCAAATGTTACAGAAAAAAAAATACCTTTAATTAATGTAGGTAAGGCATGATATAAAAAGGATAGAAATAAAGTAGTCCACAAATAAACACCTAGATTAAGAAGAATCTCTTTAGCAAACAATATAATGAAATGAATTTGGTGAATTCTGGATAAAATCCTCTGAATGGAGTAGATGTGGACCCTCAGAATGGAAAATCAAGACAGAAAATGAGTCATAGGTCCACATGGACATATTCATACAATTGATGTCAGGTCATATTAAGCTACTACCACATATTTGATTCCTGAAGTTTATTTTCAAATTAATCTCTCTCTTAATTTGAATCAGCATTATTTATTTTATTTTATTCTATTTTACTTATGTATTTTATATTTCATTTGTTTATTTATTATATTAGTAAGATATTTACTTGTAAGATAAGCTTTAACTTACTGTTTTCCCCAATGCAATATTCTATTGCCCTAATATCATTTATTTAATGGTGATTTTTTCAATACTATCATAAATGAAATTCCTTATATCAAGGTAAATGTAAATCTGCTTATAAGCTCTCAATTCTATTCCATTATTCTTTTTTTCCCCCTACTTCTGCTGCTATGCCACAGTAGATTAATTGATAAAATCTTATGGCATATTTTCATGTCTGGTAGGACAACATACTCCATATTTTTTTCTCAAAAATGTATTGGTTATTTGTTTATATTCATTCTCTGTGGCAGACACACTCTAAATGGATCCCTGATGACTCATAACTTTGTATAACTCCCTCTATTTGAGAGACAGTGGAAGCAATGACCTGCTTTTACTCAAAAGAATATGGCAAAGGTTATGGGTTGTAAAAGGGCCTGGGAAAGGCCCAGGTAGTAAGGAACTGTGTCCTTAGCTTACTGTGTCCAGAAACTAAAAGTGGCAGCTGGCCAGCAGTCAGCAAGGAAACAGAGGAGATGCATTCTGCCAACAACTTGAATGGTCTTGGAAGCTAATTCTTCCCCAGGCAAGCCTCCAGATAATAATGCATCCCAGGCAACATTTTGATTCTAGCCTGTGAGGCTCTGAGCAGAGGACCCAACTAAGCTGAAAGTAAGCTATCCCAAATTTCTGACCTAAAGAAACTGTGAGATAATAAATTTGTCTTGTTTTAAGACATTGTTTGTTGTAATTTGTTATATAGCTCTAGGGAACTAACATATTCTCCAAAATAACTTTTAGAATAATAAAGTGTATAGTTATGAGGGAAGGCAAACAATACAATGACATGCATGTTAAGGTAAAATCAATTTATTAGGGAAAACTTTTAAGTAGAGGGTCAGCAAGATGAAGTATTAAGTCCCCTATGCTTTGGACATCCGTAGAAAGGTATGCTTAAGGTTTCATGCAAATGGAAATACTGTGATTCTGTGCTCCA
Organism: Delphinapterus leucas; assembly: GCF_059928025.1. Taxonomy (NCBI): domain Eukaryota; kingdom Metazoa; phylum Chordata; class Mammalia; order Artiodactyla; family Monodontidae; genus Delphinapterus; species Delphinapterus leucas. The sequence goes on along the minus strand of NC_143137.1, from coordinate 62,742,313 downwards.
GCAAAAAACCTTGCCTTTTGTTCTATATTTTCATTGGCTTCTCTTGTGATGTGATTATGCACATGTTGAATGTCAGCTATTTAGGGGAGTCATGAACACATACCATGGGCTGGGCAACAGTAGTAATAGCATCTGGAAACTTTAAAGAACACTGATATCTTGCAGCTCCTCCTGTGTTCCAGGAATGGGGGCCCCTCTTTCTCCTTATTATATAACTCCATATGAGTGGTCTTGTGCAAGGGCTAAGAACTGTCTGAAATTGAATGTCAGACAAATAGGAGAAGAATTGTAGACAAGCAGCATGCAAGATACAAAGGCTGAAAACACCCAGAGAAAGACAATGGGAAGCTCTTTCAAATGGGAGAAAAGAAAGCTACAGCCCTGTTAACTCATTGTCTGGCAAACCAAAAAAAAAAAAAAACACAAAAACACTGTCATTCAGCAAACTGTCCTGCTGATTTCTATAAAATTTTTGATAAGGTTTTCATTGGGATTATAGAGAATGGGTATAAATTAACTTCTGGTCAATACTGGCATTGCTCTAAAAATTATTAACCCAGATTACATAAATAAATCTTTGCAACTATTCACACTGAAGTAGATCACATAGAGTTGCTTATGTAAGAAACAGCGTAATTGGAACTCAGGTCTAAAATTCGTAATTTTCTCTCCTGACAATGTTTTCTTCATACTACACATTTGAAACCACTGTGTATCTTCTGTATCCATTTTTTTCAAAACACATATATGGCATTTCTCACTGAACTTGCTTTACCTTACACCTCTGTTTCAGATGCCTCTTTGGGATAACTCTCCAGTGGTCCCTCCCTTCATGCAAACATGCATGCATACCTATATTTTCTATAAGATGACCCCAAATTTAATATCCATGTTTGATTAAAGTCTGAATGGATATTTTCTTGTCATGCAGTGAAAGAGATAGGAAGCTCAGTTTATTTATACATCTTCACAAAGTTTCAGCACCTTTACAACACACTATGTTCAAGAACATAAGATGCCTTTCCATTATTCAGGGGTTTTTTTATGTCTTTCAGTAAAATTTTATAGTTATCCTCATATAGGTCTTACATATTTCTTTTTAGCTTTCCCTAGATATTGTATGATTTTGCTTCTATTCCGAATAGATCCTTTCTGTTCATTTGTTTTTAGGATTTGTTATTTTTGTTATATTGGAGAACTCTTGAATTTGCATTTCATTTGTTTGTTTACTTGGTTGGTTGCCCGTAGGGTCAGCTACCTTACACTGTTATCTTATCAGGTCTGGATTTTAAAAAATGTATTTCCTTATCCTTCAATAGTATTAGCAAATAATAATCATTATATCTGCAGATCAACACCCTTGTCAAAAAATAAGCAATAGAACTTAGACTAGTTTTCTAGCTCCAAATACAGAGCTCTTTTTTTTGCAGTAAAATTCTGTCTCTAAGCAAGAGAAGTTGGTTTAAGATCAATTTCTTCTGTTAAAATAATTTCCAATCCAAGCAAAAGCCAGTTTCTCTCCAAGGAAAAGCTGGTCTTGCTGGAATATAAAACAGGGTTCAATATTGCAGCATCATTAGAAAACTTAGATGGCAGTCTGAGAGGGAATCTGTAGTGGATGCTGTGGTTCAACAGTCATTACCCCCTGCAAGTGTAGTCACTCATTCTCCCACCTACTGCCAAGTGTTGGTTGCTGAAAACTCACAGCTGAATTACTCTCCAGGAACTGGCCTTCAATGAAGAGAAATGGTTTCTTTAAAGTTATGTTCCCTCCCTATAGGAAGATTGCATCCCACAGCTGGTCAATGTGGGATCTCCCTCACAGGCTGAGATCCCTTACTCAATTTGGGAAAACTCTGAAAGGATGTTCCAGATCCGAAGCTCTAGAGGAATTTCCTGAGGTCTCTGTTGTATCTGCCATGCAGTTCAACTTCTTTCTCTACTCCATCTTCATTATTTTACACCCCGACAGATGTATCCTGAGAAGCTCAGGATAATTCTGCTAAATTATCTTGATGAGATACGCTGCCATAAAAAATTTAATTTACATATATCTAAATTAGTAGACAGTAAGAATCAGAGAAATGTTGTGGCTGTCATGAAGAATACATTTAAGAATGGTGTGAATCCTTGTTTATACCCACTAATGCAGAGATGGAATATCCACCATGATACTAAAATATTAATTTTAGTTTTGCCAGAACTGGAAGAGGTTGTTCTATTTGCACTGCCACATTATAGTAGTAATGTGGCAGCAGTAGTAATTCATTGGCTACGCAGACATACCTCTAAGTAATTTTAGTAAATATAATATTTTCAATATATACTATTGGTGATTCAATTATAAAATAATTGCATGCTCATGAAATAGAGTCGTAGTGCTATGTATTGAATTGTGTCCCTCAAAATTCATAAGTTGAAACCCTAAACCATAATGTGATGGTATTTGGAGATGAAGCCTTTGGGAGATAATTAGGTTTAGCTGAGGTCATGAAGTTGGGTCCTTTTTGATGGGTTTAGTGCCCTTATGAGAAGAGATACTAGAAAGCTTGATGTCTCTGTCTTTGTGTACATGCACTGAGGAAAGGCCATGTCCTCCTGGACCTAGGGATTATTGAGAGTTTGAGAAAAAATCAGAAAGAGAATCTATCTTTCCTTAATTAAGGTTTGCTTTGTTGCAAAGGAATCAGATATTAAGGGAATCATTAAAGCCCTTAAAAAGTATCTTACCCATAAGGCACCAAGACAACATTAAATATACAGCCTCTATAAAAATTTCAACAATAATAATCTACCCTTCAGGGTTAGTTTGAATAAAATACCTCATTATTACTAAAAACGTAAAATTTAAAATGGGAATGTTGTTTTTCTTTCTAATCTTCTCACTTCCACCACTTTTTACCTCCCAAATCTGCTTCAAGCAGCCTGTTTAATCAAAAGGTGTAGATATTATATCATAGTGATAGATATTATATCAATATAGACATGAACTTATGAGGAACAGAGAGAGAGAGAGAGAGATACTATCCTGAATAGTTTTTTGAAATCTCTGAGAATCATGAGAGGTTCCTCACTCTGCTTGCATTTTCACTAATTAAAGAGTGTTGTTTTTTTTTTTTTTTGACAGAATTTATTAGAAGCAAAATATATCCACAGCCTAATTAAAATTTTACCTCATTTATCTTTACTTCTTCTCCTGTTTAGGCCTAGGATCACTGGCTTTTTGCCTTGAAACAAAAGCCAGTAGAGAAAATACTCTTTCCTCATTCTGTCAATCAGACTCATTAATTAATTAATTTAAGTTCTGAAAAATTTGCAACTGTTATCAGTGTCATTGCCTTTGGAATTATGAAACCAGGTGGCAGCAGTCAACTAATTATTAGAGCCTCAAAAGCTATGAGGGTGATGATCCCAATTACTAATTTTGATTCCATTTATTTCAAAAACTCTTCCGGTGCTCATATTTAAGGCTAAAAATGAATTATTCACATCTAATAGAGGAAGGTGGAATAAACACTATGCACATCACACACATTACTCAGTTTGAAAGCCTTTTATTAAAGCTTTAGAATGATTACTATTTTATATTTTGAAACAAATATAGATTACAAGAATGAATATAGCAAAATTTTATCCCATTTTTAAAAAATGTGAGCATGATGCTATTAAAACAAGTGAGCACGATCCATATGTATATATAAAAAAGGCTATCTGGAATAAAAGTTATAGAAAGTATTCATAATGTGCTTTTTAAAATTGTCTAAAATTTCTTATGTATTTTTCAGCCTATTACAGTTCCCTTTTCCTATTTCCTCAATATAAAAATATCAGAATGTTAAACTATGTATTTAATAAGTATTACAAGTAAAAATATTAGAATTATTAAGTTAGCAAATTTTGTTTTTACCAGAAGACTTTCTTTCAATTTTAGTTTTTATGCTGACAAATTCACAAATTCAAATTCTAGGAAGTAGTAATATAGTCTACGTTGTCTATGCATTATAAATATATACATATTTATAAACACAAACAGGTAGCATACTATTTTCATAATTATGTTAAAAAGCCATTGGTAAATTTCAAAAAGCAGGGAAAATATTGATAGAATATTTATGTTAGGGTAACTATTAAAAAAATAATAGAGCATTTAAAATATTTTAAAGTATATTTTTTAAGTTGCTAGGAGAGTAGATCTTAAAACTCCTCATCATAAAAACAAAATGTGTAACTATGAATAGTGACAGATGTTAACTAGACTTATTGTGGTGATTATTTTGCAATATATACAGATGTTAAGTCATCACGTTGCCTACCTGAAATTAATATAATGTTACATGACAATTATATCTCAATGAAAAATTTTTTTTTAATTTAAATAAAAAGATATCTGAGTGCACTGACCCAGAATCTTAAAAGATTTCATTTCTGACTCAATTACCTCCAATCAAAATACCAACAGGCAGTTCTATTTTTACTTTTTTAAGGAACCTTCATACTGGTCTCCATTGTGGCTGTATCAGTTTACATTGCCACGAACAGTGTAAGAGGGTTCTGTTTTCTACACACGTTCTCCAGCACTTACCGTATATAGATTTTTTGATGATGGCCATTCTGACTGGTGTGAGATGATACCTCATTGTAGTTTTGATTTGCATTTCTCTAATAATTAGTGATGTTGAGCATCTTTTCATGTTCTTTTTGGCCATCTTATGTCTTCATTGGAGAAATGTCTATTTAGAGCTTCCACCCATTTTTTTGATTGGGTTATTTATTTTTTTGATATTGAGCAGCATGAGGTGTTTGTATATTTTGGAGATTAATCCCTCATCGGTTGCTTCATTTGTGACTATTTTCTCCCATTCTGAGAGTTGTCTTTTGTTTTGTTTGGTTCTGAGGGTTTCCTTTGCTGTGCAAAAGCTTTTAAGTTTAATTAAATCCCATTTGTTACTTTTTATTTTCATTACTCTAGGAGTTGGATCAAAAAAGATGTTGCTGCAATTTATGTCAAAGAGTGTTCTATGTTTTCCTCTAAGAGTTTTATAGTTTCCACCCTTACATTTAGGTCTTTAATCCATTTTGAGTTTATTTTTGTGTATGGTGTTAGGGAGTGCTCTAATTTCATTCTTTTACATGTAGCTGTCTGTTTTCCCAGCACTGCTTATTGAAGAGACTCTCTTTTCTCCATTATAAATTCTTGCCTTCTTTGTCAGAGATTAGGTGACCATAGGTGGTGGATTTATCTCTGGGCTTTCTATCCTGTTCCATTGATCTATATTTCTGTTTTTGTGCCAGTACCATACTGTTCTGATGACTGTAGCTTTGTAGTATAGTCTGACGTCAGAGAGCCTGATTCCTCCAGCTCTGTTTTTCTTTCTCAAGATTGTTTTGGCTATTTGGGGTCTTTTGCATCTCCATACAAGTTGTACAATTTTTTGTTCTTATTTTTTGTTCTAATTTGTGAAAAATGCCAATGGTAATTTGATAGGTATTGCATTGAATCTGTAGATTGCTTTGGGTAGTATAATCACTTTCACAATATTGATTCTTACAATTCAAGAACATGGTATATCTCTCCATCTGTCTGTACCATCTTTGATTTCTTTCAAAGTGTCTTATAGTTTTCTGCATACAGGTCTTTTGTCTTCTTAGGTAGGTTTATTCCTAGGTACTTTATTCTTTTTGTTGTGATGGTAAATGGGATTGTTTGCTTAATTTCTCTTTCTGGTCTTTCACTGTCAGTGTATAGGAATTCCAGAGATTTCTATGTATTAGTTTTGTATCTTGCAACTTTACCAAATTCATTGATGAGCTCTAGTAGCTATCTGGTAGTGTCTTTGGGATTCTCTCTGTATAGTACCAAGTCATCTGCAAACAGGGACAGTTTTATTTCTTCTTTTCCAATTGGGATTCCTTTTATTTCTTTTTCTTCTCTGATTGCCAAGGCTAGGACTTCCAAAACTATGTTGAATAATAGTGGCAAGAGTGGACATGACCCAGCAATCCCACTCCTGGGCACATACCCAGAGAAAACCATAATTCAATAAGACACATGCACCCCAATGTTCATTGCAGCATTATTTACAAGAGCCTGGACCTGGAAGCAACCTAAATGTTCATCAACTCAGCCGTAAAAAAGAACAAAATAATGCCATTTGCAGGAACATGGATGGACCGAGAAATTGTCATACTGAGTGAAGTAAGCCAGACACAGAAAGAAAATATATGATATCGCTTATATGTGGAATCTAAGAAAAAAAAAGTACAAACGAATTTATTTACAAAACAGAAGTGGAGTCACGGATGTAGAAAACAAACTTATGGTTACCAGTGGATCAGGGTGGGGGGAATAAATTGGGAGGTTGGGATTGACATATACAAACTACTACTGACATATACAAAGTACATATATATATATATATATATATATATATATAATAGATAACTAAAAAGAATCTGCTGTATAGCACAGGGAACTCTACTCAGTACTCTGTAATGGCCTATATGGGAAAAGAATAAAGAAAAAAAAGAGTAGATATATGTATATGTATAACTGATTCACTTTGCTGTACACCTGAAACTAACACAACATTGTAAATCAACTATACTCCAATAAAAACTAAAAAAATAAAGAACACATAAAAAAAGAAAAACAAAGAAACAAACCAAAAAAAAAAAACCAACTAAACACCACACACAGGCTTCTATATGTGTCTGTTGGAAATTTTGTCTGGAAATTGACCAACTTCAAGTTGATTAAAATTTATCTGGAAATGTGAAGGTTCTAGAATAGTCAAAACACTCTTAGGAAAGGATAAAGTAGGATTTACCTGATTTCTAAACTTACTATAAATCTACAGTAATACAAAGAGATTGACATTGTCATAAAGATAGATGAACATCAATGCAACTAAGTATTGTTCCGAAATAGACCAGCCCATATATGAATGAATAATTTTTGTTCTATGTATCAAGACAATTTTATAATTAAAGGAAAAACTTTTTAACAAAACATGCTGAAAAACTGGATATCCATATGGAACAAAAATAATCTTAACCCCTATTTCATTTTATTTGCAAAAATTAATTTGTGATAAATCAAAGTACTAAAATGTAAGATCTATGTTTATAAAGCCTTTAATATAAAGCATAGAAAAAATCATGTATAGTAGGCAAATAATTTTTGAACTAAGATAAAAATCACTCATTAAACATACAATTAAAACATAATAAATTTGGACTTCATCAAAATTAAACATTTCTGTTCATCAAAAGACACCACCTAGGAAATTATATATGTGATATATACTGTCAGATATATATATATATATAAAACAAATGGTAAAAAATTATCTTTAGACATACGTCTGATGAAAGACTCACATCTAGAGCATACAAATAACTCCTACAAATCAATAAGAAAGCAATAAAAGCATTTACTAATGGCATCTTTGTGTAAACATTTCAAAATGAAGTGGGAAAAGGCGAATCATCCCACAAAAATGGGACACTGTAAATCAACTATACTCCAATAAAAATTAATTAAAAAATAACACTGATGAAGCTCAAGAACACTATGTTGAGCCAAAGAAGTGAGACATAAAAGAATACATATTGTTTCTTCCTATATAAGTTAAGTACAAGAACTGACAAAATTAAGCTATGAACATAGAAGTGCAAATGTGGTAATTTCCTGAAGGTAGGGCATTGACTGGTAAAGAACACAAGCATATTTTCTGGTATATATCTTGTTTTAGGGTGGTTGTTACTCAGACATGTAAAAACTTATGATTTATCAAACTGAACACATTAGTTTTGTGCATTTTACATATAAATTGTACTTCAACGAGTAAGTATACACAAAACTAAGGACTAATATGGGAGTCAGTGTGGTGAAAGCAAATTAGAGGACCGCCTATATCTGGTTTCAAACCCAAGGATTGATAAGTCTTAAAAATATAATGATGAGTGAATGAGACACAAATAAAGAGCACATGGTATATATGTTATATAAAACTTTTTCAAAAAGGCAAAATTGATTTGTACTGTTTAGGGAGTCATGCTTATATGGCATAACTAATAATGGATAGCAAGAAAGTGATTATCCTAACAGTCAAGATAGCAACTACATTTTGGAAAAGGTAGGAGTATACAGTGATCAGGATTTTGCATGAAGGACCTTTCGGGGTTCTGTCAATGTTCTGTTTTTTACTTATTTGGTGATATACTGGCTTTCACTGTGTGATAAAAGTATTGAGCACAGGAAAAAAAAATGGAGAGATTTCCACAAGTCAACCACACAACTGAAAATGTTGAACATAGTTTTAGTTACTATTGGAACTTCCAACAAGGTGAAAAATCGGTCTAAAATCAACCTAACATGAAAACTGGAGCTGGTTATTGGATTAAAAGGAATTTCTTTATGTGATAACACATGGACTACATGAATTTAAATTCCCTTTTCTTCCCATCAGACATAGTGGTATATTAATGCTGTGTTTAAGACTTGGTATAGAAAAGAGTGTTGATGGTATTCATATGCCTATTCCAATTATATCTGTTTATCCATAATGATGTATAGGACAAACTTATGACAAATCAAAAAAAAACCAAAAGCATAAACAAAAACACCTCTCCATAATATCCATACATCAGAATATACTCACATAGACACCTGTTTACACACATGATTCTTCATATAGATTTACAGAATCCCAGATGCTTCTGAAATTATGTGTTGAATTACAGGTAAAGGAAGAGCTGCCACCAAAGGGAAAAAAATAGGCTTGCACATTTATAGAACAAAAGCTGACATGAAACTTTCTGAAGGTTTGCAAATGTCCAGTAGACTTTTTAATTAAAAAATTGTGCTTGCCTTTGCACTTTTATGTTCCACAAAGAACTAATACAGTTAAGAGCTTAAATAGTGTAATCCACTCTTGGCAAGATTTACAACCAGTTTTTGAAACCCTAGAGGCTCAAATATTTTAGTCAAGCAGCATTCTGAAACATTGAACACTGATCTCAGCTTTCAGATTTAGTTACTAGTAAATGAAGCACTTGTAAATCTCAGATATCATTTATCTTGTATAACCTAAGTGTAAGGAAACTATCAACAAGAGGAAAGAATAAGATTGATTTTGTGCTTTGATGCAGACATCAATTCAACACAGACATCAACACAGATGCAAACCTCAACTGCAGGTCCTGAAATTCAAGAGTAACAGCTTAGATGAGGGAACACGAATTTAGAGAACTAAGAAAAAACAAGGCTATGAGGTTATAGCGAGAAACACATGGCATGCAGATTGTGTGCTAGAGTGCCATTTGTACCTTTACTGGATTATCTAAAACAACCCATAGATATGTCTAGTTGCAATCACAGCAAATGAAAAGAAAAGAACACTGGAACAAGCATTTGTCCTCTACCATTAAAATGATTGTTTATTATGTTCCTTTTTATTTGATAAAGAAGGAAATCAAACCATTTCAGGTTGGCTACAGATATACATATATGTATAGCTGATTCACTTTGTTATAAAGCAGAAACTAACACACCATGTTAAAGCAATTATACTCCAATAAAGATGTTAAAAAAAAACTGCACAGCACTATAAACCCTGCTACAAAACCTCAATATTACTGTACATTAATTTAAAAATTAAAAAATATATTCTTTTACAATAAATTTTTAATTTTGTTTAACACCAAGAGTTTCAAGCTTAAAAAAATAGACAAAGTAAAGATGTAAAGATTAAAAAAAATATTTACAAAAGTAATACAGACCCAGAAATAATGTGTAAAAAACAAAAGTCATTCTGATTGGCCTTTATGAAACTCTTTATCAAGGGCAATAAAAATGCTTCAAATTAAAGAATACTAGTAATTAAAGCTCCTGTTAGTCTAAAAAGGAAGGATATTCATATTGGGTTATATTTTAGCTAAATAATTTATTTAAACACTTATAAATAAATATTATGATAGATGCATAGAATATTCCATTATTTTTTAATTCCAATTACTACATGGGATTTTTAAATGTTCTTCGGTTATAATACTAGGCACTCTCACTTTGTAACTGCACACTTGAAAATATAATTTTAGGGGCTTCCCTGGTGGCGCAGTGGTTGAGAGTCCACCTGCCGATGCAGGGGACACGGGTTTGTGCCCTGGTCCGGGAAGATCCCACATGCTGCGGAGTGGCTAGGCCCGTGAGCCATGGCCGCTGAGCCTGTGTGTCCGGAGCCTGTACTCCACAACGGGAGAGGCCACAACAGTGAGAGGCCCGCATACGGCACACACAAAAAAAATAAAAATATATATATTATAATGTATTATTTTAATAGAGTTTTTAAATTAAATACATATTTAATTTCAGTTGTTTCTGTTCTCTGAGATCATCCTATTGAAAATATATTTGGTATGCTATGCTCAAGGTAATTTTATTTTGATGCTTTGTATTATGCAGATTTTTAATACTATGCTATAATTGTAGTTTTTATGCTATAAAACTCCAGTAACGTTGTATTATGCATGCCCTGGAATTAACATATTTAGCTATATCTCAGGGGCAAAAATGACATATGATGATATTCTTCAATAATATCAAAAGTACATTAGAATAATCAGCCACATTAATAAGTTACTATTGCAGTGACACCATACTTCTCCAGGATTTTGAAAGAATGCAAACTACATGCCTGTATATGAATAAAATATTGTCTCAGTATATTGTGAGAGTAAACCCTCCAAACATTTACTTTTAAGAGTAATTTTTTACTATAAAGGAATATTTTTCATTTTCTCTTGGTACTGATCCTTTAATTTACACTGGACATTTTTTCATTTTCTGTTATCCATTTATAAAAGAGTTGCTTTTCTTAAATAGCCAACTTTAGCAACTTTTCTTTATTCCTTTGATTTTATCTACTCATTCCTTTCTTCATTTAACCAACCCATTCACTGAAAATCTATTATGTTCCAAGCAATGTGATAGATACCAGGAGTAAAATAAAGTAGATTACAAACATCTTGCTCTCACGGAGGTTATAGTTAATGATGACATTGGTTTTTTGGAGATGGATGACATTAATGTTAATCGTATATTAAAGATAAGATTATAAGAATTATGACAGAAATGTATAATTTATTTGCTATCAAAGATCATAACAGTTAACCTCATCTAGTCTGAAATGAAAGAAGAATTCCCTAAGAAAATTACACTTGAACTGAGATCTGATGGTTGAGGAGGAATTACTTAGATGAAAAGAAGGGAACACAAACATTCTCAATAGAGGCAAAAACTTAAGTGAAGCCCCTGAGTCAGTAGGCAGTGCCCATTTGAAACAACTAAACTGATGTCAGACAAGGAGGGTGTACAAGATGAGACAGGAAAGAATAATAGTAGCCAGATTATGCCAAATCTTGTTCTTATTAATACATTGACTCTTTACTCTGTGAGCAATGTGACTGACTCATTAGAGGGTTTTAGGCCAGGGATGAAATGATTAAAATGAAAATATTAGGAGGGGCCCACTTAAGTAGTCCGGATTAAGGGGTAACGGTATCATGAGCCAGAAAGTGACAGTTAATATGAAGAAGGATTCAAATTCTATTTAAGTGAAATATCAATACAATTTGGGGATAGATTGCATGTATGGGTGACAGGAGTGTGCACATCTGGTAGGACCACCCCTGGTTTCTAACTTGTATCACTGGAAGAAAGTTAGTGTTATTAAATTACCTAAGAAACAAATTTAAGGGGCAAGAGCATCAGACTGGGTTTTCAAGTTGAATTCAAGTCACCTCCAAATCATTTAAGTAGCTGTGTGCAGTAAACAGCTGGAGACATACAGGTCTGAAGCTTAGAGGCAAGATCACGGATATAGGTATAATATAGAGCGTAAACAGAAAACAAATCAGGACTTACTTAGTAAGGAGAGATTTTCATTCAAAAAAACTATTGCAAGAAAGGGCAAGGGACTATTGCAATAGGGGAACAGGAGTTATTGCAATAGGAAGAAAGCTCCAATCTCAGAAATCTATAAGTATCTAAAAATAAAATAGAAAAAAATTTTTAATATATTCTTTTTACAACATAAAGGGGTGGAGGTTGATGTAGGGAAAACTGGGGGTAGATGAAGAGCAGTAAACAGAATGCAAGGCCAGCATAGCTTTGACAGAAATCTGTCTAACTATGGTCTTCGTGTATATCTGTATTATGTGTTCAACCCTATCTTCCAGTTTACTAATACGCTTTACAGTTGTGTTGTATCTACTGTTTAATCTTCTGAGAATTTTATTTCAATGATTTAGTTTACATTTCTATAAGTTCTATTTTCAAATCTACCCGATCGTTTCTGACAGTTCCTTATTCCTTACTCACTTAAAAATTTTCTACTTATTTCTTAAAATATTTCCTACATAATTATTGTATGTGCCATCTGAGTATTTTCCAAAATCTGAAATATTTTTAGCTATTAATCTGATTTTCTCATGCTGAAGCCCCTTTGTGTTGTTTTTCCCTTTGTGTTTCCTAGGGTTTTTTTTGGCTCAAATTTAGCTGAACTTGTAGAAATATCAAGGGTCTACATTGTGAATGTTTTTCTTCAGGGAGGATTTGTAATTGTTTCTCCTTGGATACTGGGTTTATTATTGAGGCACTCTAAGAACATGTGTCTAATATGAGAGTCCTAACAGGTAGTGGGACTACAGTGACACAATTGCCACACTTACATAGCTGTTAAGCATTGAAGTTTCCTTACCTTGCAGGCTCACTTATTGCTCATCAGACAATTGCTCTGGTTTCATTTAATTGTGCTTTCATACTTTCTTTTTAAAACCCTTCTGAATCTTAGAGAATCTTTCCTTTGTTTTATTACAATCCTAAAAACGTGTGTTATAGTTGTTCTTCATACTTACTAATTGTTTTGCAGTGCCATTCTCCTAGAAATGGAAGACTTATAACACATTTTGAATAAAATTGACACTCCTTATCATTTAGGGAAATGACTGTAAACAACAAAAATGAGCTTAAAATGCTTTGAGAAAAAACCCTAATTTTCTGAACTTTGTTCATATGCTCATGTTTGATGTACCAGGGTGATGAGAAGTCTCCTAAGGTTTCCCACTTTTCACTGATAGAGTGGACCTCTGATTTATCATCACCTCTAAGCTTTCACATAGAAGATGGGGGGGCCTCCAAGATGGTGGAGGGGTAAGACGTGGAGATCACCTTCCCCCCACACAAATATATCAAAAATAAATCTACATGCGGAACAACTCCTACAGTACACCTAATGAACACTGGCAGAAGATCTAGGACTTCCCAAAAGGCAAGAAACTCCTCACGTACCTGGGTAGGGCAAAAGAAAAAAGGAAAAACAGGGATAAAAGAATAGGGAATGGACCTGCACCTCTTGGGGGGAGCTGTGAAGGAGGAAAAGAAGAAACACCCTCACTGGTGGAGACGTGGGGTGGGCGTCAGGGAAGTTTCAGAGTCATGGACGACAACGCAGCATCAGGGGTGCAGAGGGCAAAGCGGAGAGATTCCCGCACAGAGGATCGGTGCAGACCAGGACTCACCAGCCTGAGAGGCTTGTTAGCCCACCCTCCAGGGCAGGTTGGGGCTGGGAGCTGAGGCTTGGGCTTCGGAGGTCAGATCCCAGGGAGAACACCAGGGTTGGCTGCATGAACACAGGCTGAAGGGGGCTAGTGCACCACAGCAAGCTGGGAGGGAGTCTGGGTAAAAGTCTGGACCTGCCTAAGAGGCAAGAGACCATTGTTTTGGGATGTGCAAGGAGAGGGGATTCAGAGCACTGCATAAACGAGCTCCAGAAGTGGGTGTGAGCCATGACTATCAGCACAGACAACAGAGATGGGCATGATATGCTAAGGCTGCAGCTTCAGCCACCAAGAAGCCTGTGTGCAAGTACAGGTCACTATCCACACCTCCCCTCCCAGGAGCCTGTGCAGTCTGCCACTGCCAGGGTCCCGTGATCCAGGGACAACTTCCCTGGAAGAATGCACAGCACGCCTCAGGCTGTTGGAACGTCACACTGTCCTCTGCTGCCACAGGCTAGCCCTGCATTCTGTACCCCTCCCTCCCCCCAGCCTGACTGAGCCAGAGCCCCCTAATCAGCCGCTTCTTTGACCCCGTCCTGTCTGAGCGAAGAACAGACGCCCTCCGGCAGCCTACACTCAGAGGCGGGGTCCAGATCCAAAGCTGAACCCCGGGAGCTGTGCCAACAAAGAAGAGAAAGGGAAATCTCTCCCAGCAGCCTCAGGAACAGCAGACTAAATCTCCACAATCAACCTGATGTACCTTGGATCTGTGGAATACCTGAATAGACAATGAATCATCCCAAAATTGAGGTGGTGGATTTTGGCAGCAACTGCAGACTTGGGGTTTGCTTTCTGCATCTAATTTGTTTCCAGTTTTAAGTTTATCTTAGCTTAGTATTTACAGCTTATTATCATTGGTAGATTTGTTTATTGATTTGGTTGCTCTCTTCCTTTTATATATATATATTTTTTTCCTTTTTCTCTTTTAGTGAGTGTGTATGTTTCTTTGTGTAACTTTGTCTGTATAGCTTTGTTTCTACCATTTGTCCTAGAATTCTGTCTGTCCATTTTTTGGTGTTTTTTCTCTTTAGTATAGTTTTTAGTGCTTGTTTTCATTGGCGGATATGTTTTTTTGGTTTGGTTGCTCTCTTCTTTCTTTCTTTCTTTTCTATTTTTTTTTTATTTTTAATAACTTTTAAAAATATTTTACTTTAATAACTTTATTTACTTCATTTCATTTTATATATATATATTTATATATATATTTATATATATTCTTTCTTTTTCTCCCTTTTCTTCTGAGCCGTGTGGCTGACAGGGTCTTGGTGCTCCGGCCAGGTGTCAGGCCTGTGCCTCTGAGATGGAAGAGCCAGGTTCAGGACACTGGTTCACCAGACACCATAGCAAATGGTGAAAGCTCTCCCAGATATCTCCATCTCAATGCTAAGACCAAGCTCCACTCAATGACCAGCAAACTACAATGCTGGACACCCTATGCAAACAACTAGCAAGACAGGAACACAACCCCACCCATTAGCAGAGAGGCCACCTAAAATCATAATAGGGTCACAGACACCCCAAAACACACCACCGGACATGGTCCTGCCCACCAGAAAGATAAGATCCAGCCTCAACCACCAGAACACAGACACCAGTCCCCTCCATGCAGAAGCCTACACATCCCACTGAACCAACCTTAGCCACTGGGGACAGACACCAAAAACAACAGGAACTACGAACCTGCAGCCTGCAAAAAGGAGACCCTAAACACAGTAAATTAAGCAAATGAGAAGACAGAGAAATACACAGCAGATGAAAGAGTGAGGTAAAAACCGACAAGACAAAACAAATGAAGAGGAAATACGCAGTCTACCTGAAAAAAGAATTCATAGTAATGATAGTAAAGATGATCCAAAATCTAGGATATAGAATGGAGAAAATACAAGAAACATTTATCAAGGTATTAGAAGAACTAAAGAGCAAACAAGCAATGAAGAACAACACACTAAATGAAGTTAAAAATTCTCTAGAAGGAATCAACAAAATAACTGAGGCAGAAAAACAGATAAGTGACCAGGAAGATAAAAGAGTGGAAATAACTACTGCAGAACAGAATAAAGAAAAAAGAATGAAAAGAACTGACTACAGTCTCAAAGACATCTGGGACAACATTAAACACACCAACATTTGTATTATAGGGGTCCCAGAAGAAGAAGAGAAAAACAAAAGTGGCTGAGGAAATATTTGAAGAGATTATAATTGAAAACTTCCCTAATATGGAAAGGAAGAGTCAATCAAGCCCAGGAAGCACAAAGCATCCCATACAGGATAAATCCAAGGAGAAAACACACCAAGACACATATTAATCAAACTATCAAAAATTAAATACAAAGAAAAAATAGTAAAAGCAGCAAGGGAGAAACAAAAACTAACATGCAAGGGAATCCCCATAAGGTTAACAGCTGAACTTTCAACAGAAAGTATGCAAGCCAGAAGGGAGTGGTAGGACATATTTAAAGTGATGAAATGGAAAAGCCTACAACCAACACTACTCTACTCAGCAAGGGCCTCATTCAGATTTGACAGAGAAATTAAAACCTTTACAGACAAGCAAAAGCTAAGACAATTCAGCACTACCAAACCAGCTTTACAACAAATGCTAAAGGGACTTCTCTAGGCAGGAAACACAAGAGAAGGAAAAAACCTACAATAACACACCCAAAACAATTAAGAAAATGCTAATAGGAACATACATATCAATAACTATATAAAATGAAAATGGATTAAATACTCCAACCAAATGACACAGACTGGCTCAATGGATACAAAAACAAGACCCGTATATATGCTATCTACAAGAGACCCACTTCAGACCTAGGGAAACATACAGATGGAAAGTGAGGGGATGGAAAAAGATATTCTATGCAAATGGAAATCAAAAGAAAGCTGGAGTAGCAATTCTCATATCAGACAAAATAGACTTTAAAATAAAGACCATTACAAGAGACAAGGACACTACATAATGATCAAGGATTCAATCCAAGAAGATATAACAATTGTAAATATTTATGCACCCAAAATAGGAGCACCTCAATACATAAAGCAAATGCTAACAGCCATAAACAGGGAGTCGACAGTAATACAATCATAGTAGGGGACTTTAACACCCCACTTTCACCAATGGACAGATCATCCTAAATAAAAATAAATAAGGAAACACAAGCTTTAAATGATACATTAAAAAAGATGGACTTAATTGATATTTATAAGACATTCTATCCAAAAACAACAAAACACACTTTCTTCTCAAGTGCTCATGGAACACTCTCTAGGATAGATCATATCTTGGGTCACAAATCAAGCCTTGGTAAATGTAAGAAAGTTGAAATTGTATCAAGTATTTTTCCAACCACAACGCTATGAGACTGGATAACAATTACAGGAAAAAATCTGTAAAGAATACAAACACATGGAGGCTAAACAATACGCTACTAAATAACCAAGAGATCACTGAGGAAATCAAAAAATACCTAGAAACAAATGACTATGAAAACACTACGACCCAAAACCTATGGGTTGCAGCAAAAGCAGATCTAAGAGGGAAGTTTATAGCAATACAATCCTACTTCATGAAAGAACAAACATCTCAAATAAACAACCTAAACTTACACCTAAAACTATTAGAGAAAGGAGAATTAAAAAACCCCAAAGTTAGCAGAAGGAAAGAAATCATAAAAATCAGATCAGAAATAAATGAAAGGAAGTGAAAGAAGTGATAGCAAAGACCAATAAAACTAAAAGCTGGTTCTTTCAGAAGACAAACAAAATTGATAAACCATTAGCCAGACACATCAAGAAAAAAAGAGAGAAGACTCAAATCAATAGAATTAGAAATGAAAAAGGAGAAGTAACAAACGACACTGAAGAAATACAAAGGATCATGAGAGATTACTACAAGCAACTATATGCCAATAAAATGGACAACCTGGAAGAAATGGAAAAATTCTTACAAAAGCAAAACATTCCAAGAGGGAAACAGGAAGAAATAGAAAATATAAACAGACCAATCAGAAGCACTGAAATTGAAACTGTAATTAAAAATCTTCCAACAATCAAAAGCCCAGGACCAGATGGCTTCACAGGCGAATTCTACCAAACATTTAGAGAAGAGCTAACATCTATTCTTCTCAAACTCTTCCAAAATATAGCAGAGGGAGGAACACTCCCAAACTCATTCTACAAGGCCACCATCACCCTGATACCAAAACTAAAGCTGTCACAAAGAAAGAAAACTACAGGCCAATATCACTGATGAACACAGATGCAAAAATCCTCAACAAAATACTAGCAAACAGAATTCAACAGCACATTAAAATGATCATATACCATGATCAAATGGGGTTTATCCCAGGAATGCAAGGATTCTTCAATATACGCAAATCAATCAATGTGATACACCATATTAACAAACTGAAGGATAAAAATCATATGATCATCTCAATAGATGCAAAAAAGCTTTCAACAAAATTCAACACCTGTTTATGATCAAAACCCTCCAGAAAGTAGGCATAGAGGGAACTTACCTCAACATAATAAAGGCCATATATGACAAACCCACAGCCAACATCATTCTCAATGGTGAAAAACTGAAACCATTTCCACTAAGATCAGGAACAAGACAAGGTTGATGCCCACTCTCACCACTATTATTCAACATAGTTTTGGAAGTTTTAGCAACAGCAATCAGAGAAGAAAAAGAAATAAAAGGAATCCAAATCAGAAAAGAAGAAGTAAAGCTGTCACTCTTTGCAGATGACATGATACTGTACATAGAGAGTCCTAAAGATGCTACCAGAAAACTACTAGAGCTAATCAATGAATTTGGTAAAGTTGCAGGATACAAAATTAGTGGACAGAAATCACTTGCATTCCTATACTCTAAGAATGAAAAATCTGAAAGAGAAATTAAGGAAACTCTCCCATTTACCATTGCAACAAAAAGAATAAAATACCTAGGAATAAACCTACCTAAGGAGACAAAAGACCTGTATGCAGAAAACTATAAGGAACTGATGAAATAAATTAAAGATGATACAAACAGATGGAGAGATATACCATGTCCTAAGATTGGAACAATGAGCATTGTGAAAATGACTATACTACCCAAAGCAATCTACAGATTCAATGCAATCCCTATCGAACTACCAATGACATTTTTCACAGAACTAGAACAAAAAAATTCACAATTTGTATGGAAACACAAAAGACCCGAAAGCCAAAGCAATCTTGAGAAAGAAAAATGGAGCTGGAGGAAACAGGCTCCCTGACTTCAGACTATACTACAAAGCTACAGTAATGGAGACAGTATGGTACTGGCACAAGAACAGAAATACAGATCAATGGAATAGGATAGAAAGCCCAGAGATAAACCCACGCACATATGCTCTACTTATCTTTGAGAAAGAAGGCAACACTACACAGTGGAGAAAAGACAGCCTCTTCAAGAAGTGGTGCTAGAAAAACTGGACAGCTACATGTAAAAGAATGAAATTAGAACACTCCCTAACACCATACACAAAAATAAACTCAAAATGGATTAAAGACCTAAATGTAAGTCCAGACACTATAAAAGTCTTAGAGGAAAACTTAGGCAGAACACACTATGACATATATCGCAGCAAGATACTTTTTGACCCACCTCCTAGTGAAATGAAAATAAGAACAAAAATAAACAAATGGGACCTAATGAAACGTAAAAGCTTTTGCACAGCAAAGGAAACCATAAACAAGACGAAAAGACAACCCTCAGAATGGAAGAAAATATTTTCAAATGAAGCAACTGACAAAGGATTAATCTCCAAAATTTATGAGCCGCTACTGCAGCTCACTATCAAAAAACAAACAATCCAATCCAAAATTGTGCAGAAGACCTAAGTATATAGTTCTCCAAGAAAGATATACAGATTGCCAGCAAACGTGTGAAAGGATGCTCAACATCACTAATGATTAGAGAAATGCAAATCAAAACTACAATGAGACGGCTTCCCTGGTGGCGCAGTTGTTGAGAGTCCGCCTGCCAATGCAGGGGACGTGGGGTTCGTGCCCCGGTCCAGGAAGATCCCACATGACACGGAGCGGCTGGGCCCGTGAGCCATGGCCGCTGAGCCTGCGCACCCGGAGCCTGTGCTCCGCAACGGGAGAGGCCCCAACAGTGTGAGGCCCGCGTACCACAAAAAAAGCCCCCAAAACCAAAAAAAGCTACAATGAGGTATCATCTCACACCAGTCAGAATGGCCATCATCAAAATATCTACAAACAGTAAATGCTGGAGAGGATGTGGAGAAAAGGGAACCCTCTTGCACCATTGCTGGGAATGTAAATTGATACAGCCACTATGGAGAACAGTATGAATGTTCCTTCAAAAACTAAAAATAGAACTACCATATGAGCCCATAATCCCACTACTGGGCATATACCCTGAGAAAACCATAATTCAAAAAGAGTCATGTACCACAATGTTCATTGCAGTTCTATTTACAATAGCCAGGACATGGAAGCCACCTCAGTGTCCATCGACAGATGAATGGATACAGAAGATGTGGCACATATACACAATGGATTATTACTCATCCATAAAAAGAAACGGAACTTAGTTATTTGTAGTGAGATGGATGCACCTAGATACTGTCATACAGGGTGAAGTCAGTCAGAAAGAGAAAAATAAATACTGTATGCTAACACATATATATGGAATCTAAAAAAAAAAAAAGAAAATGGTTCTGCAGAACCTAGGGGCAGGTCTGGAACAAAGACACAGTTGTAGAGAATGGACTTGAGGGCACAGGGAGGGGGAAGGTTAAGCTGGGATGAAGTTAGAGAGTGGCATGGACATATATACACTCCCAAATGTAAAATAGATAGTGGGAAGCAGCCGCATACTCTCTAGAGGGAGATCAGCTCGGTGCTTGTGTCCACCTGTAGGGATGGGATAGGGTGGGTAGGAGGGAGACACAAGAGGGATGAGATATAAGGATATATGTATATGTATAGCTGATTCACTTTCTTATACAGCAGAAACTAACACAGCATTGTAAAGCAATTATACTCCAATAAAGATGTTAAAAAAATATCAGGGTGCTATTAGAAAGGAAAAGTAGAATTTGGGTAGCCAAGATGGATAAATGTCCACTATATATGTCCTATATTATCTGGCTCCTAATTTCCCAATTTCATTTTGCTCTCCTTTCTCCCTAAATCATTACACATGGGTATTTTATTCTCTATAATCCAAAATATTCTTTCCCGTGTCAGGGTCTTTGCACGTGATGTTATCCCACCTGAAATGTTTTTCTCCCACAATGCTGCACTGATTGTCACTTAAGATTCTCAAGTGCCCAGCTCAAATAATCACTCTTCTGAGAGACATTCCCGGACCATTCCATCTAAAAGTGCTTTCCCCTTAGTGATGTCCTGCTCATTTACGTCACTGTCCCAACCAACATTTGTTATCTATTTAAATAGGATTTATTCTTAACCCTCTATAATATAAAGTCTGTGAGAATAGGGAACTTCCATACACTGATTGTGGCCTGGTAGAATATTCAAACATATTAGATAATCAGTGATTGTTTTTTGAGTGACTGTATTTAAAATTTATTATTAGACTTCAATTTCCTGAAGTCCTTGGTCACAGTAGTTTGAAGAAGTATCTGAAGCCTACTACCCTCTGAAGCATAGTAGTCTAAAGACTTCTTATTTGATATCTTTTTACACAAATATGAATCAATCATTAAATTGTTGGGCACATGCCTATCTCAAATACCACATCTTTATCTCCCTTTGCTCCTGACTGGCTACAATCTTGGAAACTCCAAGGTCTTGAATTCTCAGAGGACATCCACACTTCTCAAAGCCCCATTTTTTACTACACAAAAGATAAGAGGAAGGAGTGTTGATGGGGGAGGGGAAGAGAGAGAGAGAGGGAAATGTCCATCAACCCATTAAGTATTTTCCTAAACATTCAGCAGGCCTTTCCAAAAGAGGAATTCTGCATTCCAGTGTAAATTATGGGTAGCTTTTAAAATGCATGTAAAAATTCTTGTAAACTATTTTTGGCAGAAATTTTATACAAAATTATGCTAAGTTAAATAAACCAGAGACAAAGAAAAAAACTTCAGGATCTCACTTATATGTAGAATCTAAAAGAGGCAATTACATAGAAGCAGAGAGTAGAATGGTAGTTCGTGGTGGTAGAGGAAGTAGAGGCAATGGGGAGGTGCTGGTCAAAGGGTACAAAGTTGTGGTTATGTAGGATGAATAAGTCTAGAGATCTAATGGACAGCATGATGATTATACTTAATATTGTATTAATGCTGGAAATTTGCTAAGAGAGTAGATTTAAGGTGCTCTCATTACACACCAAAAATGGTAATTTTATGAGGAGATGAGATGTCAATTAGCTTCACTATAAGTAATCATTTCACTATGTACATGTACACCAAATTATCATGTTGCAGACCTTAAATATATAAAATTTTATTAAAAAGACTATACTTCTACTTCCTTTAGTCATTTTTAAATGTAAATTGAATAAACTTTTAAACTATAAAAGTAATTACACATTCATCTTAGAAAATTTTCAATATAGAAGAGAATAGAAGTTTCCTATTACAGAACCACAGTTGGCAATTAAATGTTTGATATATTTAGACACATATTAGGTGATATTAAAAATTCTGTTTATAATCTGCTTTTTCTATCAAATAATACAAAGTGAACATTCTCCATGTTATTTGAAAACTCTGAAGTACTTATTTCATGATATACTCGCATTTATTTAACAACTTCCCTTTCAGTTGGGCATTTAGGTTGTTTCCAGGGTTTTGCAATAACAAACAGTGCTTCAGTGCACTTTGCACCTATGTTATTTTGTTCATATGAGTGGATCAAGAGGATAAATTCCTAGAAAAGGAATTAGTGTGTTAAAAGCAAATTACTTTTAGTGGATACTGACAAATTTTTCTCCAGAGGTGTCCCTAATTTTACACTTACTAGAAGTGTATGAAAGCAGTGGACCTCTTTCACGTACCAATACTCTGCATATCAAAACTTTTTATCTTGAACAACCTGACTAGTGAATAATTATAGTTTAATTTTTATTTCTCTATTGCAAATGAAACTGTACATATTTCCGAATACAAAAGCATAACACTTAATGTCTTCAGAGTACATCAGCTTACCAATTACAACATTACCTAATTTGCCAATCCCTTACTATTAGATTCTTAGGTTATTTCCAATTAAAGCTATACCCTTAAATTTTATCTGAAGCTCTTTTTATTGCCTCAGAATTATGTGTAGAAAACTTAACATGCACATATTTTTAGAGGTACGTAAAAGTGATGTTTTGAGTGATTTCAATTTTGTTGTTTCTACTATTTTGTAGCCTCCAAACATCAACGGTTAACAAATAAACTGAAAGTATCTTAACATAAATAACTGTGAACTGGAAATCTGGAGAGGTAGGCTAGTTTATCAGCTGTGCTCTATATCACTTTGCATTTCTGGACTTGGATGTGTCTTTTTTTCTCATGGTGCCTTAGTTGCCTCACCTGTAATGCATACACACACATTCACACATGTGCACACAATTTCCAGAATTTCATGAAAATCAGATCTATTAATGTGTAGGAAAGCACTTTACAATCCATGAAGTACCACATGATTATTAGGATCCTTTTTATATTAATTATAATGAAGAAGAATTGGTTAAGGTAATTTAAATTCTCTCAAAAAGAGGATGAATATGAATACATTTGTAGCTAACCTGAAAATACCTGGCTTTGAATATGTGTTTATGTGAGATTAGTCAGATCATGCATGTCTTGGGCTCCGTTAAAACATATATCTTAGGGTCATTCATGAAATAAATAATTAATACAATAATCACAAGGAATACATGAAGTGATGCTTATGCTTTTCCTTGTCTGCACTACACAAAGCAAAAAAAATAAGCATATTTTTATTTAATGGCTGAAGGTAAAGAAAGAGAAGGAAATACTAGACAATTGATCTTCAGTAGAAATAACTCTTCAGGAAGTCATAGAGCAGTAGATTCATGACCTGCCCCCACCATACAACATAGCCATATAAGTTGTATACAAATCAATAAATATCTGGGAAGTAAACGGTTATAACAGAAATGTGAAAAAAATGAAAGAAATAAAAAGAGAAGTACAAAGATGATAGGAAATGACAAAATAAAAGAGACCACATAGAAACTGAATATATTTTCCCAAGGCTATCATGTAGTACTTTACATTATAGCATCTGAAAGCCACATCTTTCTATTTACCTGTCTATATATCAAACAATATATGCATATATAATATGTACCAAGAGCAATGAAAATATTGTTGATTTCAGTCATTTGGAAAGTGTTATATTTTCTATTAAACATAAAACTAGAAAAGAAAGTGGAAGGCTTGAAAGAATTTTTGAGTATATTACTCACTATTCAGCATACTCTTGTGTTCAAATTGCTAATAAAGCTTATAGCGCAATTTCTTAATGTAGAGTGTTATTAGAGAACAAAGGGTGGGAAATGAAAACAAGAAGTCATCTACATAAAGTACTTTCTTGAAAGAGTTGTCCTTTGGCAGTTCCATAGTTACGGAATCTCTCTCTGTCAACAGAGGTTCTTTGGGCATGTTATATACCTACAGCCTTTGTCTTTCAAGTCCTTTCTGATTTTGACCTTAGTCTGAGCCAGCAATTTGGATCAGCTCCATTCAAGATGGGATCTGTTATACTTTCTTGTTTTAATCAGCCTTAGAGTGGAATTGGAATGAGATGTATAAACTTTTGATGGTGCCAGTGTCTGCCAGTCTGTCTCACCAGCTTGAGTCCATCTAAGAGATGATGTTGAAGTAAAAAGGTTACTTTGTTTACCAAGCAAATAGAGGGAGGTGAGTAGTTTTTCCCAGAAATGTAGATGTGGTTTCTTCCTAAGAGCCCACATATTGGACAGAATTGCTGACTGAACTCTCCACAGCAATGTTCCAGGATTCATTTTTAATAAAGTTGCTTATTTCAGAACATAAGCTCCACATTCATGCAAAATGCAGAAACCAGCACAGGAGGTTAAAAAAGCTGTTCTGCTGTAATAGTGTAATTTGTTTTTTGGCCATTAAATTAGAATGCTGGGATTTTAATTCCACTATTTGGTTTCCAGCATCTACTATAATTAATTTTCTCTTATTTTGTTGCTACAGAATCAAATGGAAACTAATGATGTGGAACCCAGCGTTGTCAAGGCAGTGATGAGCTTCATCTACGAGGTAGGGAAGCTCCTCCATCTGACAAAATGGCAGATGACTTGAGTTGTTTCTAACAATGCTGGGGTCCTGTGCCTTGCGGCAATGTTCTGCTCGAATTAGACCACCTAGGGATTGCAGTTCCAAACCAAAGCTGTTTTAAATCTTTCACTCACTTGCTTCTGTGCTCTTTTGTTGGCTTCATAACATATTAAGTTATTTTGTTTGCACTTTCTTTATCTGACTTTTTAAGAAATATAAAGTGTGGGGCATCTTAATAAATGTTTCATTGTTTCCTGATGACATCAAAATGACATGTAACAGGGTTTTAAAAATCACAATAAAATGGAGTTTTATATATACTGCATTTTAATTACTGAAAAAAGGTTAGAAAACTTTTGTAAATGAATCTAAGATATTTATCATTAGGTCATTTAATTTTTCAGAAGGCAGAGAAAGCAGGAAATCAAGATACTTCTGTTGACTAATTATATTTTTATTTATTTTTTGGGGGGGGTTTGGCTATGAAATTAATTACTAAATTCAATTGTTTGGTCCATTGCTTATTTTTAAGATCTGTCTGCTAAGTCACACTGGCTCTGTGGCAGATGTAAAAAAATTTTTTTTGAATTTAATTTTATGTTTTTATACAGCAGGTTCTTATTAGTCATTAATTTTATACACATCGGTGTATACACGTCCATGCCAATCTCCAAAAAAATCACACCACCACCACCACTTCCCCGCCGCTTTCACCCCCTGGTGTCCATACATTTGTTCTCTACATCTGTGTCTCAATTTCTGTCCTTCAAACCAGTCCATCTGTACCATTTTTCTAGGTTCCACATATATGCGCTAATATATGATATTTGCTTTTCTCTTTCTGAATTACTTCACCATGTGTGACAGTCTGTAGATACATCCACGTCTCTACAAATGACCCAATTTCATTCCTTTTTATGGCTAATATTCCATTGTATATATGTACCACATCTTCTTTATCCATTCATCTGTCGATGGGCATTTAGATTGCTTCCATGACCTGGCTATTGTAGATAGTGCTGCAAAGAACATTGGGGTGCATGTGTCTTTTTGAATTATGGTTTTCTCTGGGTATATGCTCAGTAGTGGGACTGCTGAGTCATACAGTAATTCTATTTTTAGTTTTTTAAGGAACCTCCATACTGTTCCCCATAGTGGTTGTATCAATTTACATTCCCACCAACAGTACAAGAGGGTTCCCTTTTCTCCACACCCTCTCCAGCATTTGTTGCTTGAAGATTTTCTGATGATGCCCATTCTAACTGGTGTGAGGTGATACCTCATTGTAGCTTTGATTTGCACTTCTCTAATAATTAGTGATGTTGAGTAGCTTTTCATGTGCTTCTTGGCCATCTGTATGTGTTCTCTGGAGAAATGTCTATTTAGGTCTTCTGCCCATTATTGGATTGGGTAGCTTGTTTCTTTAATATTGAGCTACATGAGCTCTTTATATATTTTGGAAATTAATCCTTTGTCCGTTGATTCATTTGCAAATATTTTCTCCCATTTTGAGGGTTGCCTTTCCATCTTTTTTATGGTTTCCTTTGCTGTGCAAAAGACTTTACGTTTCATTAGGTCCCATTTGTTTACTTTTGGTTTTATTTCCATTACTCTAGGAAGTGGGTCAAAAAAGATCTTGCTGTGATTTATGTCAAAGAGTATTCTTCCTATGTTTTCCTCTAAGAGTTTTATAGTGTCTAGGCTTACATTTAGGTCTCTAATTCATTTTGAGTTTATTTTTCTGTATGGTGTTAGCAAGTGTTCTAAGTTCATTCTTTTACATGTAGCTGTTCAGTTTTCCCAGCACCACTTATTGAAGAGACTGTCTTTTCTCCACTGTATATCTTTGCCTCCTTTGTCATAGATTAGTTGACTATAGCTGTGTGGGTTTATCTCTGGGCTTTCTATCTTGTTCCACTGATCTATGTTTCTGTTTTTGTGCCATTACAATATTGTCTTGATTACCGTAGCTTTGTAGTATAGTCTGAAGTCACGGAGTCTGATTCCTCCAGCTCTGTTTTTTTCTCTCAAGACTGCTTTGTCTATTCGGAGTCTTTTGTGTCTCCATATAAATGTTAAGATTTTTTGTTGTAGTTCTGTAAACAATGCCATTGGTAATTTGATAGGGATTGCATTGAATCTGTAGATTGCTTTGAGTAGTATAGTCATTTTCACAATACTGATTCTTCCAATCCAAGAACATGGTATATCTCTCCATCTGTTGGTATCTTTAATTTCTTTCATCAGTGTCTTATAGTTTTCTGCATACAGGTCTTTTGTCTCCCTAGGTAGGTTTATTCCTAGGTATTTTATTCTTTTTGTTGCAATGGTAAATGGGAGAGTTTCCTTAATTTCTCTTTCAGATTTTTCATCATTAGTGTAGAGGAATGCAAGAGATTTCTGTGCATTAATTTTGTATCCTGCAACTTTACCAAATTCATTGCTTAGCTCTAGTAGTTTTCTGGTGGCATCTTTAGGATTCTCTATGTATAGTATCATGTCATCTGCAAACAGTGACAGTTTTACTTCCTCTTTTCCAATTTTCATTCCTTTTATTTCTTTTTCTTCTCTGATTGCCATGGCTAGGACTTCCAAAACTATGTTGAATAACAGTGGTGAGAGTGGACATACTTGTCTTGTTCCTGATCTTAGAGGAAATGCTTTCAGTTTTTCACCATTGAGAATGATGTTTGCTGTGGGTTTGTCATATATGGCCTTCATTATGTTGAGGTAGGTTCTCTCTATGCCCACTTCTGTAGAGTTTTTATCATATATCAGTGTTGACTTTTGTAAAAAGCCTTTTCTGCCTCTATTGAGATGATCATATGGTTTTTAATCTTCAATTTGTTATTATGGTGTATCACATTGACTGATTTGTGTATATTGAAGAATCCTTGCATCCCTGGGATAAATCCCAGTTGATCATGGTGTATGATCCTTTTAATGTGTTGTTGGATTCTGTTTGCTAGTATTTTGTTGAGGATTTTTGAATCTATATTCATCAGTGATATTGATCTGTAATTTTCTTTTTTGTAGTATCTCTGTCTGGTTTTGGTATCAGGGGGATGGTGGCCTCATAGAATGAGTTTGGGAGTGTTCCTTCCTCTGCAATTTTTTTTTTTTTTTCAGTACGTGGGCCTCTCACTGTTGTGGCCTCTCCCTTGCGGAGCACAGGCTCCGGATGTGCAGGTTCAGCGGCCATGGTTCATGGGCCCAGCCACTCTGCAGCATGTGGGATCCTCCCGGACCGGGGCACGAACCTGTGTCCCCTGCATCGGCAGGTGGACTCTCAAGTGCACCACCAGGGAAGCCCCCCCTCTTCAATTTTTTAGAAGAGTTTGAGAAGGATGGGTGTTAGCTCTTCTCTAAATGTTTGATAGAATTCACCTATGAAGCCATCTGGTTCTGGACTTTTTTTTTGTTGGAAGATTTTTAATCACAGTTTCAATTACATTACTTGTGACTGGTCTGTTCATATTTTCTATTTCTTCCTGGTTCAGTCTTGGGAGGTTATATCTTTCTACGAATTCGTCCATTTCTTCCAGGTTGTCCATTTTATTGGCATAGAGTTGCTTGTAGTAGTCTCTTAGGACGCTTTGTATTTCTGTGGTGTCTGTTGTAATTATTGATATGTATGTTCCTATGACCATTTTCTTAATTGTTTTGGGTTTGTTTTTGTAGGTCCTTTTCTTCTCTTGTGTTTCCCACTTAGAGAAGTTCCTTTAGCATTTTTTTGTGGAGCTGGTTTGGTGGTGCTGAATTCTCTTAGCTTTTGCTTGTCTGTAAAGTTTTTGATTTCTCCATTGAATCTGAATGAGAACCTTGCTGGGTAGAGTAATCTTGGTTGTAGGTTTTTCCCTTTCTCACTTTAAATATATCATGCCACTCCCTTCTGGCTTGTGGAGTTTCTGCTGAGAAATCAGCTGTTAACCTTATGGGAGTTCCCTTGTATGGTATTTGTCATTTTTCCCTTGCTGCTTTCAATAATTTTTCTTTGTCTTTAATTTTTGCCAGTTTGATTACTATGTGTCTCATTGTGTTTCTTCTTGGGTTTATCCTGTATGGGACTCTGTGTGCTTCCTGGACTTGGGTGGCTATTTCCTTTCCCATGTTAGGGAAGTTTTTGACTATAATCTCTTCAAATATATTCTTGGGTCCTTTCTCCCTCTCTTTTCCTTCTGGGACCCCTATAATGTGAATGTTGTTGTGTTTAATGTTGTGCCAAAGTTCTCTTAGTCTGCCTTCATTTCTTTTCATTCTTTATTCTTTATTCTGCTCTGCAGCCATGAATTCCACCATTCTGTCTTCCAGGGCACTTAGCCGTTCTTCTGCCTCAGTTATTCTGCTATTGATTCCTGGTAATGTAGTTTTCATTTCAATTATTGTATTGTTCATCTCTGTCTGTTTGTTCTTTAATTCTTCTAGATCTTTGTTAAACATTTCTTGCATCTTCTCGACCTTTGCCTCCATTATTTTTCCGAGGTCCTGGATCATCTTCACTATCATTATTCTGAATTCTTTTTCTAGAAGGTTGCCTATATCCTCTTCATTTAGTTGTTTTTCTGGGGTTTTATCTTGTTCCTTCATCTGGTACATAGCCCTCTGCCTTTACATCTTGTCTATCTTTCTATGAATGTGGTTTCTGTTCCACAGTCTGCAGGACTGTAGTTCTTCTTGCTTCTGCTGTCTGCCCTCTGGTGGATGAGGCTATCTCAGAGGCTTGTGCAAGTTTCCTGATGGGAGGGACTAGTGTTGGGTAGAGCTGGCTGTTGCTCTGGTGGGCAGAGCTCAGTAAAACTTTAATCCGCTTGCCTGCTGATGGGTGGGGCTGAGTTCCCTTCTTGTTGGTTGTTTGGCCTGAGGTGACTCAACACTGGAGCCTACCTGGGCTCTTTGGTGGGGTTAATGGCAGACTCTGGGAGGGCTTACGCCAAGGAGTACTTCCCAGAACTTCTGCTTTCAGTGTCCTTGTCCTCACAGTGAGACAGAGCCACCCCCCGCCTCTGCAGGAGAGTCCCCAACACTAGCAGGTAGGTCTGGTTCAGTCTCTATGGCGTCACTGCTCCTTCCCCTGGGTCCCGATGTGCATACTACTTTGTGTGTGCCCTCCAAGTGTGGAGTCTCTGTTTCCCCCAGTCCTGTCAAAGCCCTGTACTCAAATCCCACTAGCCTTCAAAGTGTGATTCTCTAGGAATTCCTCCTCCCGTTGCTGGATTCCCAGGTTCACAAGCCTTATGTGGGGCTCAGAACCTTCACTCCAGTGGGTGGACTTCTGTGGTATAAGTGTTCTCCAGTTTGTGGGTCTCCCATACAGCAGTTATGGGATTTGATTTTATTGTGACTGTCTCATTGTGGCTTCTTCTTTGTCTTTGGATATTGGGTATCTTTTTTGGTGAGTTCCAGTGTCTTCCTGTCGATGATTGTTCAGCAGTTAGTTGTGTTTCCAGTGTTCTCGCAAGAGGGAGTGACAGCATGTCCTTCTGCTCCACCATTGTGAACCAATTCTGTTGACTAATTATTAATAGCAAGGAAATTCTTGATTAGGTGGAAATTAGAACAATTCAGGATGTGCCTATGTCATCTTAAAGCCTGTGAATATCAGAGAGTAAAACTTTGAGCATTGGTGAATTAAGATACTTTTCCACATAGATAGTCAAAACAATATTATGTTCAATTTTATAAAGAAAAAAAATGGTCCAGTACTAAGGGGATGTTGATATATATACCCAGAAAACTCTCCTGTGAGCTTGGAAAATTTTGAGATTTAACACTCTTCTGAGAACACCACAAGAAATTATATCAGGATGTTAAGGAAGACAACTCTGTTGAAAATTATATTTAAACTAAAATATGAAGGATTAGTAAGAGTTAGATGTGGTATGATTGAGAGGAGGGAAGAGAGCTGTGCCAGGGACAAAGTATTGAGATAGAAAAGAGCACAAGAACATACTGTTTGGGAGGAACTTACAGGGGACCAGTATGGCTGTAGCACAGTTGAAAAAAGAAAGAGTTATACAAAACAGGGGAAGCAAGGCTAGCAGAGGTAAGACTTAGGAAAATTTTGCTCTAGGCTATTCTAAAGATGTTCGGACTTTATTTTAAGTGCAATATCAAGCCTTTGACAAATTTTAGAAGGGGGAATGGCAATATCAAATCTGAAGTTTACTAAGATTATTCTAACTAGATTCTGGGAAAGTTGAAAAAGGAGTATTTGGGAAGCATGTTGAAATGAGAACAGTTAAGATAGCCATTATCACCTATAGCCTTGTAAGCAAAGGTGATGGTTTTAACTAGATTTACATTAGTGGGAAGAGAGAGGAGTTGATGGATGCAGGTATTTAGGAGGCCAAAGAGCAAATATGATCTTAAGGAATAGGGAGATGTCTTATCCCACGTTCTTTAGAAAACAGAGTCTGAGGAGGATTAAGTACTGATGTTTTATTTCAGAAGTACAACTGCAGGACAATGAAGATAACAAAAAAGTGAATGAGGTGAGGAAAGATATGAGCCACTTTGAAGAGACACAGGAATTTGTTCTGTTAATATGTCTACTTGTCTGGTAAGGCTTCTCTAAATTGGATTTCAAAAAGAAATTGTCTCAAGGTATTCCTTAAGAGTGAGGAAGAAGAGGAATTTATCTACCTGATTTTATCTCATTTTTTGTTTTACAATGGTCAAAATTTTCTCCACATGGAGTTAATCCCCCT
This sequence comes from Delphinapterus leucas, assembly GCF_059928025.1. Lineage (NCBI taxonomy): Eukaryota > Metazoa > Chordata > Mammalia > Artiodactyla > Monodontidae > Delphinapterus > Delphinapterus leucas. The sequence goes on along the minus strand of NC_143137.1, from coordinate 62,710,689 downwards.
GCAATATCAACGGGAATATGAGGAGATGTCAAATGATTATGACTAATACTGTCTCAATCAACAAATTCTACTTGACCAGGGGGATAAATGATGATACCATTTACTGTGATGAGGAATTGGTGGAAATTTTCAAATTTTGTGTAGTAGAGAATTAAAGTTCTACGTACGTGGAGGTTGACATAGCTATGGAACAAGTGGATTACACTCCAGTGAATATCAAGGGGAGGGATTATACAGGTTCAAAGTTCAGAACTGAGTTGAACTGTTGGTAGTTAAACCCATGGGAGTGATCAGGATGCACCACCCACTCTTAACCTCAATAAGAGGGTTTGAAGTAAGAAGTCAAAAGGCCAAGGAAGATACACTGAAAAGAATCCAATACTCATGGTTAGAAAAAGGAATTTGAAATTAGAAATTGAATTTGAAATTTGAAGAGAAAGTTGGTAGAAAAATGTAGCTGTGTCTGTTGAGAGAAAAAATAAGGTAAGGATGTTTTAAGGAGTTTTGGGGAGTTGCAAGAAATGGTGAGTAATGTAATCCAGAATTGAGTTGTCCGGGTCACAGATGAGAGATAATGAAATTTTAAAAGCAAATAAAGACAACTAGTTAACTAACAGAGTTTGTCTGTTTTAGTAAGAGAGAGACCATAGGAAATAGGAAAAAAGCCAATAGAAAGGGGAAGTTGAAAATAAGAAGATAGCTGTAATCAGTGGCACTGAGTTTTTAAAAGTGCAAAGAAATATCATTTAGAGGTTAGACAGGTCGAGAGAGAAAAGAAACCCAACCTTTATTTTTAATATAAAATATAAGAGAAAGAGATTGGCTATAGATATAAATAGGTGTGCCTATTTGGTCCTTTTTTATGATAAGTTCTTTTTATTTTATTTATTTATTTTTGAAGCATGAGTCAGGAGGATTAGCTAAAATGATGTAGTGATTTAGACAGGGCCTTGAATTTAAAGAAGAGTAGAAATATTTAAAATACTTTTGATAGAGAGAGTGCGAGAAAAATCTGTATACACAGATAGCTAAAAGGAAAAAAATTAAGGTAATGTTATGTATTGAATTGTATTGTATTGAATTCACCCAAAAAAGACATGTTGTAGTCCTTATCCTCAGTACCTCATAATGTGACCTTATTTGGAGACAGGTAATGTGAATTACCTTTTAGAGGTAACCACATTAAAATGAGGTGATTAAAGTGGGCTCTTGTCTAATATGACTAGTGTGTTTGCAAAAAGGGAAAATTTGGGCAAAGAGACAGACACATGTAGAGGGAAGATGATATGAAAAGGCACCAGGAGAAGATCACCACCTATAAGCCAGTTAGAGAGGCCTGCAACTGATGATCCTTACTTCATAGCCCTGAGAAGAAACCTATCCTGTAGACACCTTGATTTTGGACTTCTATACTCTAGAACTATTAGCCAATAAATTTCTGTTGTTTAAGGCACCCAATTTTGTGGTACTTTGTTAAGGAAGCCCTAGCAAACTAATACAGTTGGTTTTTGCATGAATTTATTATCACCAATCTGCCCAATGGTGAGACTTTTTTCACAGCACACTAGGAGGTGCACTTTTTGGATTCCTACAGAGTTTGGGTTTTACTAACAGGTTGCAGGAAATTGACAAAACAACAAGAATATCTAGAGTATTGTCAAGTGTGAAAGTTTGGTGTTGTGAATCATGGAACTAAACTGAAAAGGGAGAAAAGTAGACAGGCTGTGAAATACATGGAGACAGTAAGTTCTTATGATGCCAAAAGAACCACTGCACAAACAGAAATGATTACAACTCATAACCAGGAATGAATATAAAAATCGAAGCAAAAAAATAATGTCTGAAAGGTCAAAGCAGATATAAAGAAAGGAAAACATGGAAAAACTCTTCAAATCCATTTCAAAAGCCACCTCCCCTCTAAAGCCTTCCTAATGCTCTTAACAGTTAGTCATCCCCTCCTATATATGTCCTCCTCAAATTTCATTCATTCCTTTTTAATTGAACTTCTCAACTTGTACTATATTTACTTCAGCTATGCTCTGTGATGTCACAGTAAGGCATGAAGATTTTCTGCCCTATAACATCCAGTGCCTAATATTTACTATATATTGTTGTATGATTAGTGACATGATAAAAGACTTTCTAAAAGTGATATTTGGAACACACAAACAAAAAAGAAACTAGAAATTGAATTTGAAATTTGAACATTAAGTTGGTAGAAAAATGTAGCTGTGTCTGATGAGAGAAAAAATAAGGTAAGAATGTTTGAAAAAGATAAAGAAAAGATAAAAGAAAAAGATAATGGAAAGATCAAGTCTGTTATTCAGAGTTCATGCTGTAAGATTAGTAGATAGTAGAAAGTAGAATTACTGAACTTCTATTTTGCCTCTGTCTTTTCTGTCAAGGGGAATGAGCATCAGACTGAAAGCACAGATCTAACTTTTGGAAGAGGGAATTGAAGCCCACGATAAGTGAGGCTATAGTAAGAAGCCAGGTAACTTTTCTAAATGAGTTTGTCTCCTGGCTCAAATGAGCTATTTCCCAGAGTACTGAGAAAAGTCAAGTGAATTAAACTCTTCTTCATGATATTGGAAGAATTATATAGAACAGAAGAACTGCTGCAAAACTGGAGATAGATAATTGCCCCAATTTTAAGAAAAACATCAAGGGAACTACAGATTCAAATGATAGATACCAAGGTCAGTGACTATTCATGGCCAGGTTAATAAAAGCATGGTTTAAGCATAGGAAGGGAGGAAAAGGCACCATCATAAGTTCCTGAGAAATGAAACATGTAAAATTGAGTTCTAAACCAAGTCATCTGATTTCAGAGGCATGCACTGAACCACCATGCTTTAGATTTAAAGATTCATTTATGCATCCATTTACTCTTTTTTTTCAAAAGTGATTACTTAGCACATTCTAAATTTATACCATATGCAAGCTAATGTCTAAAAGATAGAATTGCCCATATATATATATATATATATGTGTACACACATATATTTCTACATTTCAGCACATGATCTGACAAATTTCTCATGATATTCTTTCATACATGAAGTGAAAATGTGCTATAAATCATAATATAATTAGGAATACTATTGATGCAGATGTCAAGGTGGCAAAAAAGTAAGAGTACTGACTTTGGAACTCAACTTCTGGGAGTTGAGTCCTCACTTTGCCACTATCTAAATATCACAGTCTAAGTACCTCACCTTCCTATGCTTCAGTATCCTCATTTATAAGAAGAATTCTAATAATATTAACCAAAAGTGTTGTTGTGAGAATTTGTGAATATATCTAGAGAACTTAGTATAGTTTAGTCTGGTATATAATAATCACTCATAATGTCATTAATTTTTCTTATTAATTTATATATCATTTCAATTTAAAAGGACTGTATCCTTGGTCTCTTCCTAATATATATTTTTATCAATGATTTGACAGATGTTAATGACTTGTTAACCAAATTTGGGAACAGCATGAAACTAGGAGGTTAAGGAGTGATACGAGTGGACCAAAGTGTTTTGTAACCAAGAACAATAAAAGGAATCTACTAAGGTAAAATGTATGGGTACAGAAGACAATTATTGTTTTAAGGCCACAAAATATATTGCACGTGTGATAAGGACTTTGGACTTTAGTGAAGCAGCCTGCCTCAGCAAGATTAATGAGATCCAGTATTTCATTAGTTTGGTCATTTAGGTAAAATCTTAATTTATTAATATAGAACACTAAGGGGTGTTTTCCCATGGCTCAGTTAAGTGTTGTTTTCAAGTGACTACTTTAGCCAGTCAGCATGTAAATGTGCAGACACCCAGGGCTCACTTGAAAACTATGTCTATGTGAACAGAAGTAGATGACAAAGTCCTCCGGGGAAGACAGCTGAGCCAAACATTCAGATTCTTGCTGTTTAGTCTGCTGAGTCAAAGTGCTGACTCAGCAGACTAAAGAGCAGGAATTTGAATGTTCTATCTCTAGCACTACTATGGCATACTCTATTCAGTCATGTGCTATTCAGGCCACACTATTTGCTTACTAGAATGTAAACGCTTTGATGACACATATTCCTCATTGAATACACTACATTTTTATATGAAGAATGAATGAATGAATGAAACGCCACACCCCACTAACAGGATCACAAAACTGAAGATCTACAAATAAAAGTTTTAGCCTTTACGGTATGTTCCTATATCCTTCTTTGAATTAACATGTTACTTTTGAAAGAGAAGGAGAAAAAAAAAGGAACTTTTCACCAAAAATTTGCTTCTAAGTATGATGGATTGATGTTTAATAATAAGCAACACTACTGTTGCTTAATATAGCAATAAATGCAGAGCTGTATAATAACAGCGAACCTGTCAAGTCTCTCTAGAGACTATTTCATAACCACATAAGCCATAAAAACAAATGTTTCTAAAGATTGAAAATTGCTTAGAAACATTAATGTTTGAAGTGTATTAAGTAAAATAGAAATAAATTCAAGAACAGAGTATTCATTATCCTGGAGTATTTATTCACATAACATAGTGAAAAGCTGATCATTAAAGAATTCTGACTGTCAACAAAGATTAATGGTATTACTTAATTATGTGACTTGGAAAATATTGTTGAATTCACCATTCAATTTGAAGTTAAGCATATAGAGCATTGTGAATACTTTTGTTGCAAAACAAGATAAAGCATTAGAATTCCAAACTTCCATCTATGGCTGCTGACTGAGCTTATTGACAGGTTTTGTAAATAGGTAATCAGTCTTCTAATTTAAACTCCATATGACATAGGCTGCAGATCTTATTTTTCCCATTTCCTTATAGGCATTGCTTTAACCTGAAGGATATTTTGCAGATTGCAATTCAGAAATTCTTTATGACTTCATCTTGGAGTTTTGCTATAAATCTGTACTGTATACAGGTAATCAAAAATGTTTGCATACTTTGGATATGAACTATTCAAAATACCATTAAGCAAGCTAAAAAGCACACCTGTTATCATTAACAGATTTATTCTCTAATTTTATATGATTAGCACAATCAAATTAAAAGGTGAAAATGATAATAACACCCTCTTTATAAAGAATGAGTAATTATTAGTGTAAATAGTCTTGTAGCAGTTATAAAACTAATTTCCCAGGAGTTATATGCTTATATGATAACAGTATCTTCGTTCATAAAAAAGACTTCTTACAAGGAGGTAGTAAGGCCTTTCTATGCATTCTCATTTATTTTCATTGAAATCCACAAATAGATGCTTAAAGGTTCTAGATAGTATTATTGTATTTAGATCTAGAGCTATGAACCATGGACTATATTTTGGTTTCCCCTTCCTTCTCTGCTAAAGTATTTGCTTTCACTCTTAACTGTTTCTTTACTTTTCTTTACTCCAGAAAACAATTTGTCTTTGTAGTTGTTATTGTGTTTCAGATATTTGTTAAAGTAATTTTCACATATTGTAACACAGGATAGGACTGTAATACTTCTATTTTGCTTGCTTGCTTGCTCCAGCCCTAGATCTTGATAAGTAAAAGTAAAAACTACACATTTTTTCACATATATGTGTCATAAATATTTCTTTGCTTTGGGGCTTCTGGGGGATAAAATGGGGTGTATACTTTAATTTACTAATGATAAACAGCTCTACATTAAGTGTACTTAAGCCATATGATAAATATGATATTAAATGTAGTACAAATATTGTACTTAAATACAATTAAATCGTATTTAATTATACTGTATTATAGTTAAAATTTGTACTACAAATATTAACAGAATTAAAATACTATATAGGTTTCATCCTAACCACAACAATTTTGGCAAATGTTTGTTGCCAATGTATGATATTATACTAAAATTTTCTAACGTTTATGCAAAATAATTAAAATTGAAGAATAGAAGCTTTCCTCAAGTTTCAAATGAAAAAGAAATGTTAACCAACCAGGATAATACCGAGGCTCAGGAATGGATGTAGGGTTGGAGCTGGGGGTATGCATAACATAGAAGAAGTAGAATTAGGAATGGGAATGAGAGCCAGAAATGAGAGAATGAAGTGAACTTTCTCAGTTAAGGTGTCAATCAAGAGCAGTTTGGAGAAAAAATACTATTCTGTATCATAGTATGGGTTAGAGTCAGGATAGAAAAGATGACAAAGAGAAAGCAAATTCCTATTGCACCATGGAAGATGCTTCCTCCACGTGGGCCTGTTTCTTGAGCAGGTCTCTTAATAGACCTCAATTTTTTCCAGAAAAAATTATTAATAGCTAATTATTTTAAGATTTCCTTAATTTTATTGGGCTCTTGAAACTTTTAATATTTGCCTGAAAATTTTTACCAGAAAATTAAGAAATAGTTAAGATATGTAAGTCTTAGTCAAATTTGATACAGATTGTGAGTTGCTAGGAATAAGGATCAATCATCTTTGATTATAGGAATACAGATTGAGTAAATTCTAAATTTAAAAAGAGTTAAATTTAACAGTGTGAGAAAGCCAAATGTTATAGAGCAATACAAAACTTCCACTCCAACAGCACAAGCCTCTTAATCTTCATGAACATGACAACAAACTTTATTCATATCAAAATTAAAGGTCAGTGAAGTACTTTATGAGCACAGACTGACAACTTCCATCAACACTAACATTATCTAATCCTTATGTGTTCTTATAAGCAGGGAAATTTGAGTTTTATGCCAGACATGTCAAATGAAAATATAGTATAAAGGAGAAAGGAAACATTTTGCCAATCATAATAAATTTAACTGATTCTAACTAATATATGTGATTTTAACTTTAAAATTGGATTGCTGACTAGCAATTCTTTCCATATGAATGAAAAGGACAAACTGAAATTTGCAAAACTTCTTTGAAAAAAAGTAAAATGACTAATTAAAGACTTGGAAAGAGGGGTGAGAAACACAGGGTTTTTGAATAAGTGCTCTAGGTTTAGAATAGCGATAGGAAAACAGTGCCATGTTACTTTTTTAAAATTTTATTTTATTTTAATTTATTGCCTGATGGAATCAGGCCATCTTTCAATCTATATAAAATGTGTTTTTCTTTTGTTTAATATCTATATTGCTATTAGCTCAAAGAGTAGTTAATGAGGAAAAATAAGGGTCTGTTACTTGCTTTCAGTCTCTATATTTAATCTGTGAATTGCAAGAATGCAATAGTCAGGTACAGGGATACTTGATTATCATGTAGGCACTTTTCATAATTTTAACCCTATGAGAGTAAATCAATATGTAATTTCTCACTACATATTTTGTGAGCTAGATTGCTGAGCACTCTTAAATTGAGAGTTTGTCCATGCAAAGGTGACTCAGGCATGGATCTAACTGCAGGTACACGGGCCAGGAATTAATATTTTATTTAAGCTTATCACTTGATTCTGATGAGCAGTGAGTGCTGAGAACTGGATAAAGATTTTCATAAAGTTTTGTTTGCTGCCACACTTGAAAACTTTATTTTCTTTCCTTATATAAAATTTCAGTGTTGGTAAAAAAGGGACATTAAAAGTGATTCTTAAGAAGTTTTCAGTAAGAGCGCTGCTGATGTCTTTAATGAGATTTTAAATTTGAAACTGTTAATAAGATGCTATTGCTCATCATCACACAGTAAAAATAAGCTACTAAACCAACTGTTTTTTAACGGGTTACATTACTAGAGGAGGTGATTTTGGCCCATCATGTGTCATAGAATTAGATTTTGAAAGCACCACAAGAATCCCTTTGGAAGGCTGCCGATTATAATACCCCAGGAATTTGTTTCCTCAACAACCGACAAAGGACCAAAAAAGAAAGGAAAAGACGAACTTAACAATATGTGCATTTTCAGAAAATTACTGGATGCTAGTTCACCTCAAAACACATGCTAAACTGTCATTAGTGGTAATAGAAAGTGCATATGCATATGGAATTTGAAGAGGATATGCAGGCAAAGTGTTTTGAATATTATATAACATATGATGCTTCTCTTATAGTTTTGTTAGAAAATGTGAGATTCAAATAGAATTTTCAATTGTAAACACAGTTCATATCCTTAGTTATACAGAAAACAGGAAGAAATTGGAAAGATAAATTATGAGAAAATCATATATAATCTGAAATCCTCTGTTGAAATTTTAAAATATGTGTGGCACTTTATGTTTAGAAATAGAAAGTAATAGGTAATTAATTTATTTTCTGATTCAGACCTGATTTCTGATTTTCTGATCTCAGGGAAACATACAATAGAAAGATACATTATATACTCTGTGCCACCAACACACACATGATCCTATTCCATTTAACAACTATATCTGAGGTTTTAAAATTTTTTAATGTTTATAACCGCTACTAAATAATGTATAGCACCAATATATATTAAATTTACTACATCACTTATTCATAAAATTTTACTGAATCATAACTGTGAAACTGATAATTACTGTGAGGACTGATGGAGACACAAAGGACCCCAAATAGCCAAAGCAATCTTGAGAAAGAAAAATGGAGCTGGAGGAATCAGGCTTCCAGACTTCAGACTACACTACAAAGCTACAATAATCAAGACGGTACTGGCACAAAAACAGAAATATATATCAATGGAACAGGATACAAAGCCCAGAAATAAACCCACACACCTATGGTCAATTAATCTATAACAAAGGAGGCAACACTATACAATGGAGAAAAGACAGTCTCTTCAATAAATGGTGCTGGGAAAACTGGATAGCTACATGTAAAAAATGAAATTAGAACATTCTTTAACACCATAACAAAAATAAACTCAAAATGGATTAAAGGTCTAAATGTAAGACCAGATACTACAAAGCTCTTAGAGAAATAAACATAAGCAGAACACTCTTTGACATAAATTGCAGCAATATCTTTTTTGATCCATCTCCCAGAGTAATAGAAACAAAACCAAAAATAAATAAACAGGACATAATTAAACTCAAAAGCTTCTGCACAGCAAAAGAAACCACAAACAAAATGAAAAGACAACTCAAAGAATGGGGGAAAATATTCACAATGTGAGCAACAAGGGATTAGTCTCCAAAATTTATACACAGCTCATGCAGCTCAATATCCAAAAAACAAACAATCTAAAAAAAAAAAATAGGCAGAAGACCTAAACAGACATTTCTCCAAAGGAGACATACAGATGGCCATGAGGCATATGAGAAGATGCTCAACATCGTTAATTATTAGAGAAATGCAAACCAAAACTACAATGAGATATCACCTCACACCAGTCAGACGGCCATCATCAAAAAATCTACAAACTACAAATGCTGGAGAGGGTGTGGAGAAAAGGGAACCCTCCTACACTGTTGGTGGGAATGTAAACTGGTACAACCACTATGCAGAACAGTATGGAGGTTCTTTAAAGAACTAAAACTAGAGCTACCATATGGTCCAGCAATCCCACTCCTGAAAATTTATCTGGAGGAAAACATGGTTCGAAAGGATACATGCACCCAGTGTTCATCACAGCACTCTTTACAACAGCCAAGACATGGAAGCAACCTAAATGTCCATCGACAGATGAATGGAAAAAGAAGATGTGGTACATATATACACTGGAATATGTCATTAAAAAGAAAGAAATAATGCCATTGGTAGCAACACGGGTGCTAATAGAGATTATCATACTAACTGAAGTAAGTCAGACAGAAAAAGACAAATGTCATGGGCTATCGCTTAAATGCCAAATCTAAAAAAAAAAAAAAAAAAAAGACACAAATGAACTTAGTTTCAAAACAGAAGAAGATTCACAGACTTAGAGAATGAACTTATGGTTACCAAGTGGGAAGGGTGGGGAGAGGAGGGATAGATTGAAAGTCTGGGATTGACATGTACACATTGCTATATTTAAAGTAGATAACCAACAAGGACCTACTGTAAAAAAAAAAAAAAAAATTAATTGAAAGAAAAAAGGACTGTCCTCAATCTCAAAAACAAACAAAAAACATGTTTAGTATTTATGGCTCTTAAAACAAACAAAAGTAATTGGTCCAATATTTACTAAGAACCTATTTGTATATAATATAAATATTATGGAGAAAAGGTATCAAACTAAGGATGAGACCTGGGAATAACAACTCTCTCTCTATATATACATTATAAAATATATGTATATACATGTAAAATTGTATTTGATAACTCCTCAATAAACTAGATATTTGATATTTTCTTTATGTGTAGTTTTCAGAAAAACGTTATGCTCTAAAGAATAAATTTCACTTGTAGGAAATAACTATAAATATGTACATGTCTACATGGACTTTTTCAAATAAAGGAGATTACATCATTGCATTAAATTTTCCTTTTGATTATGAAAGGAAGATCCATACATTATAGAAAATTAGGAAATATCTCAAGAAAATACAAAGTTAAAAGCACAACATCTAGATAGTATCATTATTAACATGCCAGTATAATATCTTTCCAGTCTAGCTTTTCTATAAAATAAATATAAATTTATGATTCTGTTACATCCTGATTTTCTACTTTATATTTACATTATTTTTAATGTGGTATCAGGCCATCAAACCTTTTTTATTTCTATGTTTACTTTTAATGAATAATAGTATATTGTGCATGTACACTATAATCCACTCCTCTAATGTTAGATTTTTATACTGCTTCCAATTTCTGCCATGTGAATAATGCTGAAACAGATGACTCTATAAGCAATTTATTTCCTATATTTTTAGTGACTGCCTTTGTATAGATATTTAGAATTAAAATTATTTAATAAAGGGAAATAATCGTAACTGAGCTGTCTCCTAAGCATAAGGGAAACGAATGCCATTTGGAACAGACTCATCTCACTCTATTAGATTTATCTTGTTAGATTTATTATGCCTATCTACTTTGAAATTTTTTTATTCATTGACTATGAACTACTGTATAAACTCACAGATAAATGGCAATGTGTTTGTGTTGATAAAGTATGTTTCTATAAATTTATCCTTACAAAACTTCAAATGCTATTCTGAGGTTATACAAAAGATAAATGGAAATGATCACTATATTTACTTTGTTATAGATTTTAATTTTCATTGATTAAAAATCATCTCATTTACCTCAGTAAATACTTTTTCCCATTATCATTGTCAGTCTTGCTTCTTATTTTTATGTTTGGCTATTTTGTATTTGTCTATGAATTTTAAACACATACATACACATTTATATGCCAACAGTTTTGTTATCGCTTTAGTTTAAATGATAAGGATGATGGGATCATATGAAGCATACTTTTTTGAGGCTTGCATTTGTCCTCCATGATATTTTGTGGCAATCCACTGTAGGTCATCATTTTCATGGCTGTATACTATTCCTTTACTATTTAGTTTTAATCTTCATTTCTGTAAGTACCATCAAATTTTACTTTACTTTTAATGCAATCAGAATATTTTAAAATATTTTTAAAATTTTAAAACATTTAATGCAAAGTATTTTTTAAACAGAGAACGTTAATAGTTTTTGTTTTAATTTACTTGACAGTTTCCCCTTATTCATGCTTTTATTTTTATGCTATTTACTGTTTCCTGATGTTTTGTTTTGTTAGTCGAATAAATTGTTTGCTTTTTTATCTTCTATAATTATTAGGAAACTAATTTATTTTTATTAGTTTCTTATGATTTACTTAGGTTTATTAGATATTTGTCTAAGTGTATACTTTTGGAAGAAAACAATGATTTTTACACTTCTCTAGCTAAATAGGAATAAGTATCATTTAGTAAAATTTCTGGTATTTGAAATTTCAATTTGGGGCATGGGCTAGATCTTATTATATAATCATTATATTTAAGCTTACAAATATTTTCTTCAATTCTTTGTCCTTTATATTTATTTTATAGGCTTTTATAATATTTTTAGATGTGTACCTAATTTTAGTCATATTCATAAATATTGTAAATATCTAAGCATGTACCTAATGATTTCAAATCTTACAGCAGCATTTAAAGTACAACTTTTCTGTGAGTTCTGAATTGTTATCTATTTCTTATGATATACAAATGTATTTTATAAATAGAATATTAGGTTTTTGAATTCTTGCAAAGTATCTCTGTTCATTATGATGTCATCATTTATGAGAACTTCTCTGAGTTCAGAATTTTTTAGTCAAAATCTCTGTCCCTTAAAAACCTCTAGACTCTGTCTTTTTATTTTTTATTACCATACAGGCGAACTGGATGCCATATTTATTTTGTAGTCAATATGAATGTGTTCTTTCTGGATGTTTACACATTGTATCTTTAGCATGAAATTTAAAGACTATAAGTAAATCTGCATCTATTTAAACAATTTTTATTAATCGAAGCTATTATTCTGGTTAGGGTTGCTGTCTTAGGCCCTTTTAAAAATGTGATATTTTCTTTAATATCTTGACTTTTTCCATATTCTCTGATATCTTTTATAGGCACAAATATAATTTTTGACATGGATCTCTATTTTCTAGTTTAGTTTTATTTAAAAACTTGCTTGTTTCAATTAAAAAAGTTTTTCTCTTTCATCTATTATGTGAGAGCTTGTTATATTTATCCTCCTGGTCATAGACTTGTTTTACTCCTATGATGTATCTCCTTTTACTGCCTCCAATGTACATTTGAATTAGTCTATTATACTTTACTACTACTTTAATTCTCTCCTTTAATTTAAGTCATCCATTTATTATATACCTCACTCTGGGTTTGTGTGGGTGCACTTTCACCAGTTTATAAAAAGGTACAACTACTTATACTTTTAAGATAATTATATTTGTTTCTAAACTTTTATTCTTTTTCATGACAAAAATATTTTCAAAGCCATTTGTTTCAGTATTCAAGAAAGTACTCGTATTCTTTGTTTCTTGCAGAATCCTTTCATAGACAGTAGGATTTTCCTCTGTTTTAAAGAAAAAAAATGTGTTTTGTATTCACCTTTTTCCAGCAAACACTAGTGTAGCTAGAGCCCTCAGGTAGTTCCTCAGTGTACACTTACAATCTGTTAGCTCCTCATATTCATAGTCTTAGAGTGTATAACTGAAAGATTGTGATAAGATCATGCCCTAATCTGTTAGACCCTTTATCAACTCTTTTTATTTATTTATTTATTTATTTGGTTGCACCGGGTCTTAGTTGTGGCAGGCTGGCTCCTTAGCTTTGGCATGCGGACTCTTACTTGCGGCATGCACGTGGGATCTAGTTCCCTGACCAGGGATTGAACCTGGGTCCCCTGCATTGGAAGCACGAAGTCTTAACCAGTGCACCACCAGGGAGGTCCCTCTTTAACAACTCTTGAAAGTCAGATTAAGTTTTAGGGTGTTCATCATGCAACACAGTACATGAAGGAATGCACATTCTGGCATGATTCACCCCATCCCCTTCCTATCTTACCGGGTTTATAAATTTTCCTAAAATAAAATGACATTCAGAATGCGATGTCCTATGATTTCACCACCTCATCTCAACATAATGATGCATTCTGGAATTCACAGTTTTTGAATAAATGAAAAAGTAGGGGGCTTCCCTAGTGGCGCAGTGGTTGAGAGTCTGCCTGCTGATGCAGGGGGCGCAGGTTCGTGCCCCGGTCTGGGAGGATCCCGCGTGCCGCGGGGCGGCTGGGCCCGTGAGCCGTGGCCACTGGGCCTGCACATCCGGAGCCTGTGCTCTATGGAGGGAGAGGCCACAGCAGTGAGAGGCCCGCATACCGCAGGAAAAAAAAAAAAAAAAGTGAGAAATGAATGGAAAATGCAACCAGTGGAGAGAAGAAGAAGACATATTTCTTGGTTTCTTCAGAGTACTGTTTGAATCTATTGATTTCTGTTCTTTTTTTTTCCCCATCATATTAATGCATTAGCTGTTATATTTGTTAACTGGTAAAGCTACTACTTTATATGACATTTAATTTCAATCAAATTTTTTCATAATCTGAGGCGTCAAAGTATGCATGGTTGATACGTTGCAAATAATATAACAATAGAGTTCCTTCTCATTAGAATATCCTTACTTTCCAGATATATCCTATATTCTGAATAGCTGTCATTTGTCCCTCCAGATCCTCTCTCCACCCTTGCATTGCATCAATGGTCCGACTTGTATTCCATTGTGGCAAATATGAGAAACAAGAAGGAGGTGCCAAGGCCAATAGAAGAGAGAGTTCAGGGCATTTATTTTCTCAGCTTTCTCCCAGTCAGGTGACCATGCATTGGTCAAGGTTTACAGCATTACTCTTTTAATGACTACAGCTCCTTTTATCACACAGTTCTCTCTTGTGTCATGAAACCGAGGTTATTGCTCCATCCCTTGCCATTTTCCTAATCCCATCCACCTATTTGTAAACAACCCCTTCATTAAACTGTTCTCAAATTACCTAATTTGAATGTGTCATAAGTTTCTTGCTGTGACCTCAACTGATGTGCCTTCTTAGAGAGAGAACAGGCCACCTGGAAATAACACACACCCTACCATTTAGAAGTTATATGATCTGGTTAAATTGCTTTGTATCATTTAGCCTGTTCAGCTGTAATCATGTCTAATGATATCTACCTGTGAAGATGTTGTGAGAAGAAAAGTGCACTTGGGACATGGTAGGTATAAAATAAATAGTATCTGGTATTATTTTTAGTTTTCATTGGCCAAATTACCCTAGTAATTAAGAATAAAAAAATAAATGCACGTGTATATATATATAAGGGGAAATAATATTATCAATTAGTGGCTCTTAAAATTTGTACTGATATTTTACTTCTACTTCAAACACAAAAGCATATGAAATTGTTTTCAAACAATATATAATGGCAGATATATGCAAATTTAATTCACATCATACATTGTAATTTTTAATGTCACTTGTAATGAAGACTAAAACTCAAAACTGCTGTGAAAATTACATCTAGCAAAATAATGACATCAAAAAGTGCATAGTGTTAAAATTTATAAAATATTGTCTAATTGATGCAATCCACTGTATATGGCAAAATTATCAAATTGTTGCTAATTTTCACATATCCATGTATAATGACCTTATATGCATATCAAAGTGGTCTATTGTGGCTGAGATTTCAAAATGCAGTACAGGTTTTTTTATGTTCATATAGTATTATCTTCTTCCAGTCACGAACCACTCCTGAATCATATACTACTCAAAATAACAACACTATAACATTGGCATTAGGTTCAGTCAAAAAATGTAAAGTTAAATATTAACATCGACATGGATTCTATTAATATGTGTTATAGTTCCATGGGATGCATGAACAGATCTTTGATTTTTCCACTTCTGAATTTCAATACTGCTGTAGGTGTTGGAGACCTCTTTTAACTTTATAGCTAATTTGGTTCCCAATGTCCTCTCACTATTGTAATCATAAATAAGATGTACATAAACACTTCAACCTAAAGATGCTTTATGTTAGGGATCTTTTAAACAGTGAAGTACACGTAAAATGTTTCAGTATATAGTGCCATCCTTGTAAAATTTATTGAAAATTTTAATAAAAACACTTCCAGTTATGATATATCATGAAAAATAGTTTTAAAAAACTGCTTTCTGGAAGCTCTTAAAATAATGTTTTCTTCATTTTGGGTAAGAAGATTAAGGGAAGAACCAGAAGTTAGAATATACTTCATTCATCTGCTCAACAAACATCAACTCTAATTCTGTGCCATGAAATGTACCAAGCACATTTCTTGGACTAATTAATGTTTTACAAATGAAACTGTTTAGGAGACACATTAAGTATCCTTGCCATAAAGCTGGTAATCGAAGTATCTAGAATTGAAGTCCAGACATTGTAACTCCAAAACCTACCATCTCAACTACTACATTATATATTTCCCCAAACTCAGTACTATTATGTACTTTTTATAAGATTCCAAAATTAATATGAAAATATATTCCCCAAATCACAAAATATGGTAAACCTAGATTATATAATATCTATTAAAATGTTATTTTACCTTAGCATGTTTTTTCAATTACAGCAAAATAATTATAATTATTTTGATAATTCCAAAATCTAGAAGTACCTTCTCAGTAGACAAAAAAATTATAATATATTCAGTGTAGCTATGGGGTTAAATGTTTTAATATTCTAATTCTCTGAAAATTATTAACCACATTTGAAAAAAGTAATATTCCATTGTTTATAATATTTGTCTAACTAGAATACACATTCCTTGAATATGTTTTATAATGGTTTATGCCTCTGTAACTTAAGAAACATAGAAATATTTTGTTTCAATGTGACAGTTAGAAGGATTGTACGTAATGCTAGCCGAAATCCTGCCCCTAGTTTCTTAAACCTTGGGGCTGAGAAATACCTCAAGGGATTTAAAATAACCATGACAGTATATATAATGGCCCAAAATTGGGATACAGTTTTTCTTATACCATGCAAATGAATCATTCCTACCTTATTAATCACTGTTAGATTAGATAGATTTGAAAAAAACAAAGTTAAATAAAAGAGAAAAAACACTGTGCTAGAAGGTCAGTAGCCTGTATGCTACTAAGAAAAGGAAATGTCCAGGATTTAAAGACAATTTAAGCAATTATTCTTATAACTTTTAGTACTTATGAAAATGGAAACTTACCTTTTGATTATTTTACATGTTTTCTCTATAGTTATGATTAAATACTAAATAGGAATAACAAACAATTACTTATCATTATGGGTGTATGAGATCTGGCTTTCATAATCACCATCAGACATAGACAGTATAATTATTTTCTCTAATATTAAAGATGAGAATGTTTCAAGAAATTTGTGGAGTTTTCCAAGACAAGATGACCAGTGAACAATGGAGGCAGAATTTTCTCTCTTACTTAGTAATTTTTTAATGTGCTATTTACTTGTCTACTTCAATAATTATCCCAGCAAAATTATTTTAGCGATTATAAGTGATTTATAATTTCATAGAAAGTTTCACAAGCCATCTACTAATGATGATTTTATAATTTTTTTCTGATAATAACAATAATACATGCTCATTGCAAAATTCTGAAAAGTAGTGGAATATAAAAAGTATTGAAAAATTACCTGTGTGTCTGCTCCCAAAAGATAACTCCTTTAATAACTCAGATCTGTCTTAATTTCAAAATGTTCCCGATTAGAACTCATTGTCTTTCTCTTTTTTCCCTCTTTTGCAGCCCATGTCTTCACTCTTCTCATAGCTGCTGAAAGCAGAAACATAGGAAATATCCCAAATTTGTCATTTCCATCCATCCTTAGTACGTAATTAATCACTAATTTCTATAGGTAGTTACATCTCAGTATCACACTTTTATGTAACACTTCTCAATGCCTAAACCTGGAATGGTGCAATCTATTAGCATTGCCTTTGATGAAGAAGAGTGAAAAGCAGAGTCATCCTTCAGATATATTTTTCATTCTGAGCTATGTTTTGCCAGATATTTGTAATTCTTGCTTTGGACTACAGACTTATTTGTTAATTTCATTAATGTTAGTAATATTTAATCCTATTAATATAACTAAGTACAAATACTTAACATTAAATATGAGTTTTTTTTAATGTTATGAATATTTTCAAAAGGTCTTATGTCAGTTTGACAGGTTTATTGTGTTTTAGGAAAATATGGTTGCTTCAGATTTTAAAATCAGTCATATTAACAGAATAAAACATAAAATATATGTAACTATCTCAAAAGATTCAGAAAAGCACTTGACAAACACATATGTATCACAAAAATTATTACCAAATAGGGAACAGAAGGAACTTCTTAATCTGACAAAGCACAATAAAATAAAAACTACAGTAAATTTCATATTTAAAGGTAAAATATGAAAGTATTTCCCTGGATAATAAAAATGAAAAAGATTATCTGCTATTACCTTTTATGTTTTTTTTCATTTTACTGGAGATTATGCACACAGTAATCAGTCAAAATAAATAAATTTTATACAGACAGGAAATGAAGAGATTTAATTGTCATAATAATAAGCAGAGAACTTGAGAGTCTATGTAGAAAATTCAAATAAATCTCTGGGTCAACTACTAGAATTAATAATTGACTATAACAAGTTTACTAGATATAAGATCAATACGTAAAAATCTATTTATATACTAGGCATAAATCATTAGTAAATAATTTTTTTTTTTTTTTTGCAGTACGTGGGCCTCTCACTGTTGTGGCCTCGCCCGTTGCAGAGCACAGGCTCCGGACGCGCAGGCTCAGCGGCCATGGCTCACGGGCCTAGCCACTCCACGGCATGTGGAATCTTCCCAGACTGGGGCACGAACCCACGTCTCCTGCATTGGCAGGCAGACTCTCAACCACTGCGCCACCAGGGAAGCCCAGTAAATAATTTTTAAATAGTTTTTACACTAGAATAAGATAAACATTAAAAAACGTAGGAATAAAACTAATGAAGGGTATAAAATCTTTACACAGATTCTTGAAGAATATTTTTTAAAAGAAATTAAAGACCTTAATAAAGATGTGATATACCATGTCAGTATTTGTGATGACAAAGTATTATAAAGATAGCAATTTTTCCTAAATTGACTTAGAGATTCAGTTAAATGGCAGCAGCTTTTTTTTTTTTCATGGAAAATTAAACAACTGATTTTTAAATTTACATGGAAAAATATACCCATGCAATCTTGAAGAAATAATGTGGTATAAAATCTTATATCACAGTAAAGCAAAAGAGAGTAAATTAACAGTAATTATGACAGTGTGGCATTAGTACAAGTAGTGCAGAAAAGGAAAAAAAGCCAAGTGGAGTGGAACAGATGGTACAAAAACAGAAAAACTGAGCAATAGAAAGATACATAGAGACATAGATAGGGATACTTAGAGCAATTGTGAAAGTATAGTTTTTACTGTAATTGGTCTTGGGTTAATTGATTAGGTACACGGAGAAGAAATAAAGCTTGACCTCTTTTTTACACTACTTTGAATCTCTGTTTCAGGGAGATTGTTGATCAAAAAGAGAAAACTGAATAATCGAGGTTCTAGAATAAGAAATATTTTCTTAACTATGAGATAGACTCCAAAAAGCACTAACCATAAGAAAAGTGATTTATAAATTTGACTGTATTAAGTATAGAAAATTCTGAAATGAGATAGTTATAATATATAAAAATAATACATAATAAAAAAGATGTATATATCAATAACCTGAAGAGGAATTACCAGTAGAAAAATGGTCTGAGGAACTGAATAGGTCATTCATAAATATGTTGAACAATTGGTCAGTAAGAATATAAACAGATGTTCATTCCCATTGGTCATTAGTGAAATGCTAATAAAAACTACAATCAGGTACCATTACAGCAAAATGTCTAAAATAAAGAATATTGACAAAGATTTGCATTGGGTGGAATTTACATATACTGTGACTGGTGGGAAATGTAAGTTAATTCAGAAACATTGGAAACTGCCAGCTATCTTCTAAAGTGAATTAATTCATTCCCTATGACCCAACAATTCCACTCTAGGTCTACACTTACAGAAACCCTCACATGTCCCAAAAGACATTGCAAAATGATCATTCAGTGTTTTTGCCAACAGTGAAAAGTAAGAAAACAACTCAATTACCCATCAAAACAAGAATGAGGTATATCCTTATAATGGAAGAGTGCAGTGAAGCTTTACTGTTACTCATATCTAATTGGAAGAATCTCTCAAAAATAATGTTTAGATAAAGAGCGAGACACAAAATGGAAATATACTATATGGTTCCATTTTTACAAAGCTAAAAACATGCAGAACTAATATAGTGTATTAGAAGTCGGGATAGTGATTAATTTTGCAGAGAAGGAGAGATTAGTGATTAGGTGGGGATAGAAGAGTAATTTCTGGTGCTGGTGATAGTCTTTTTCTTGACATGGGTAATAGTAACATGGATAAGTTTACTTTCAATAGTAAAATGAACGCTTTTACGTATAATTCAATGAAAGTTTATTTTAGAGTATAAATGCGCTACACAATATTTTTTAATTAAAAGGAAAAGCATTAGAAAGAAATACACCAATATAAATATTTTCCCCCCTTGTGGCAAAAGTAAGAGAGCTTTCTATTTTTTCTTTTAATTTTTGTGTTGTAAATTTGCTTTATAAATTTTGGCAAGTTAAACTTCTGTAGCAATCAAGAATTTTAAAAGCTATAGAGATGGATGCAAGTTTTAAAATGATTACAAAAAATCTTAATACATTGACTGAATTTTATAACCATGAAATCCTTAATTATATTGATTTTTGGCCTTCACATTTGATTTTGATAATCTGGATTGGCTACCATCACAGACAATACACTAAAATAAAGAGAAAGAAAGAAAGCTATTTTTATTGCTCTGTTAAACTATACCATTCCAAAATTAAACAGTATATGGTTCTCAGAATACAGATTCCAATGATGGAAGATGCTACTTATATTAATCATTGAGTTGTACCACCTTAATATTTTAATTTGCTAAAATGTCAACTTAGCTACTGTCCTTTATCTCAGAAGAACACACACTAGTAAAAATTCTATGTAAATACAAATATTGGGAGCATGACCAGATCTTTTGATGTCTCTTTCCCAGATATACTTTTATTTCTCATGTAAAATATGAAAACATTCAGTACAAATGTACAGACAGTACTGGCATAAATCTAATTAGCATAAGATTATTCAACCAACAAAAAAGTAAAGAAGATTTTATGAGTGTGCCTAAATTAAACTTGTATTCATTCAATGTCCCACCCATTTATAAAATGATCATATTTCTTCTGTTGAACTATAGTAGTAAAAAAGAATGAGCAGACCAGAGGGCAGACAGCAGAAGCAAGAAGAACTACAATCCTGCAGCCTGTGGAATGAAAACCAAAATCACAGAAAGACAGACAGAATGAAAAGGCAGAGGACTATGTACCAGATGAAGGAACAAGATAAAACCCCAGAAAAACAAATAAATGAAGTGGAGATAGGCAACCTTCCAGAAAAAGAATTCAGAATAATAATAGTGAAGATGATCCAGGACCTGAGAAAAAGAATGGAGGCAAAGAGAGAGAAGATGCAAGAAATGTTTAACAAAGACCTAGAAGAATTAAAGAATCAACCAACAGAGATGAACAATATAATAAGTGAAATGAAAAATACACTAGAAGGAATCAATAGCAGCATAACTGAGGCAGAAGAACAGATAAGTGACTTCGAAGGCAGAATGGTGGAATTCACTGTCGTGGAACAGACAAGAAAAAAATATGAAAAGAAACGAGGACAGCCTAAAACAACTCTGGGACAACATTAAATGCACCAACATTCACATTATAGGGGGTCCAAGAAGGAGAGGAGAGAGAGAGAGAACCCAAGAAAATATTTGTAGAGATTATAGTCAAAACCTTCCCTAACATGGGAAAGGAAATAGCCACCCAAGTACAGGAAGCGCAGAGAGGCCCAGGCAGGATAAACCCAAGGAGAAACATGCTGAGACACATAGTACTCAAACTGACAAAAATTAAAGACAAACAAAAGTTATTAAAAGCGACAAGGGAAAAATGACAAATACCATACAAGGAAACTCCCTTAAGGTTAACAGCTAATTTCTCAGCAGAAACTCTATAAGACAGAAGGGAGTGGCTCGATATATTTAAACTGATGAAAGGGAAGAAACTATAACCAAGATTACCAGGCAAGAATCACGTTCAGATTCGATGGAGAAATCAAAAGCTTTACAGACAAGCAAAAGCTAAGAGAATTCAACACCACCAACTAGCGCTACAACAAATGCTAAAGGAATTTCTCTAAGTGGGAAACACAAAAGAAGAAAAGCACCTACAAAACCAAACCCAAAACAACTAAGAAAATGATAATAGGAACATAGATATCGAAAATTACCTTAAATGTAACTGGATTAAAAGCTCCAACAAAAGACACACCTGGATGAATGGATACAAAAACAAGACCCATCTATATGCTGTCTACAAGAGACCCACTTCGGACCTTGCGACACATACAGACTGAAAGCAAGGGGATGGAAAAAGATTTTCCATGCAAATGGAAAACAAAAGAAAGCTGGAGTAGCAATACTCACATCAGATAAAATAGACTATAAAATAAAGAATGTTACAAGAGACAAGGAAGGACACTACATAATGATTAAGGAATCAATCAAGAAGAAGATATAACAAGTATAAATATATATGCACCCAACACTGGAGCACCTCAATACATAAGGCAAATGCTAACAGCTATAAAAAAGGAAATCGACAGTAACACAATGATAGCGGGGGACTTTAACACCTCACTTACACCAATGGACAAATCATCCAGACAGAAAAGTAATAAAGAAACACAACCTTTAAATGACAGAGTAGACCAGATAGATTTAATTGATATTTATAAGACATTCCATCCGAAAACAGCAGATTACACTTTCTTTTCAAGTGCACATGGAACATTCTCCAGGACAGATCACATCTTGGGTCACAAATCAAGCCTTGGTAAATTTAAGAAAATTGAAATCATATCAAGCATCTTTTCTGACCACAGAGCTATGAGATTAGAAATAAGTTACAGGGAAAAAAACGTAAAAAACACAAACACATGGAGGCTAAACAATATGTTACTAAATAAACAAGATATCACTGAAAAAATCAAAGAGGAAATCAAAAACTACCTAGAGACAACTGACAATGAAAACATGACGATCCAAAACCTATGGGATGCAGCAAAAGCAGTTCTAAGAGGGAAGTTTATAGCAATACAATCCTACCTCAAGAATAAGAAAAATCTCAAATAAAAATCCCAACCTTACACCTAAAGCAACTAGAGAAAGAAGAACAAACAAAACCCAACCTTACACCAAAACCAACTAGAGAAAGAACAAACAAAACCCAAAATTAGTAGAAGGCAGGGAATCATAAAGATCACAGCAAAATAAATGAAAAGGAAACAAAGAAAAGAAAAGCAAAGATCAATAAAACTAAAAGCTGGTTCTTTGAGAAGATAAACAAAATTAATAAACCTTTACCCAGACTCATCAAGAAAAAGAGGGAGAAAACTCAAATCAATAAAATTAGAAATGAAAAAGGAGAAGTTTCAACGATGCCACAGAAATACAAAGTATCATAAGAGACTACTACGAGCAACTCTATGGCAATAAAATGGACAACCTGGAAGAAATGGACAAATTCTTAGAAAGGTATAACCTTCCAAGACTGAACCAGGGAGAAATAGAAAATATGAACAGACCAATCACAAGTAATGAAATTGAAACTGGGATTAAAAATCTTCCAATAAACAAAAGCCCAGGACCAGGCGGCTTCACAGGTGAATTCTATCAAACATTTAGAGAAGAGCTAACACCCATCCTTCTCAAACTCTTCCAAAAAATTGCAGAGGAAGGAACACTCCCAAACTCATTCTATGAGGCCACCATCACCCTGATACCAAAACCAGACAAAGATACTACAAAAAAGAAAATTACAGACCAATATCACTGATGAATATAGATGCAAAAATCCTCAACAAAATACTAGCAAACATAATCCAACAATAAATTAAATGGATCATACACCACGATCAAGTGGGATTTATCCCAAGGATGCAAGGATTCTTCAATATACGCAAATCAATCAACGTGATAAACCATATTAACAGATTGAAGGAGAAAAACCATATGATCCTCTCAATAGATGCAGAGAAAGCTTTGAAAAAATTCAACACTGATTTATGATAAAAACTCTGCAGAAAGTGGGCATAGAGGGAAACCACCTCAACATAATAAAGGCCATATACGACAAACCCACAGCAAACATCATTCTCAATGGTGAAAAACTGAAAGCATTTCCTCTAAGATCAGGAACAAGACAAGGATGTCCACTCTCACCACTATTATTCAACATAGTTTTGGAAGTCCTAGCAATGGCAATCAGAGAAGAAAAAGAAATAAAAGAATCCAAACTGTAAAAGAAGTAAAACTGTCACTGTTTGCTGATGACATACTATATATAGAAAATCCTAAAGATGCCACCAGAAAACTACTAGAGTTAACCAATGAATTTGGTAAAGGTGCAGAATACAAAATTAATGCACAGAAATCTCTTGCAGTCCTATACACTAACAATGAAAGATCAGAAGGGAAATTAAGGAAACAATCCCATTCACCATTGCAACAAAAAATACCTAGGAATAAACCTACCTAAGGAGGTAAAAGACCTGTACTCAGAAAACTCTAAGACACTGATGAAAGAAATCAAAGATGACACAAACAGATGGACAGATATACCATGTTCTTGTTCTTTCTTTTTTTTCGGTATGCAGGCCTCTCACTGTTGTGGGCTCTCTCGCTGCGGAGCACAGGCTCGGGATGTGCAGGCTCAGCGGCCATGGTTCACGGGCCCAGCCACTCTGCGGCATGTGGGATCTTCCCGGACTAGGGCACGAACCCGTGTCCCCTGCATCGGCAGGCAGACTCTCAACCACTGCACCACCAGGGAAGCCCCTACCATGTTCTTGGATTGGAACAATAAATATTGTGAAAATGACTATACTACCCAAAGCAATCTAAAGATTCACTGCAATCCCAAAGCAATCTACAGATTCAGTGCAATCCCTATCAAATTACCAATGGCATTTTTTACAGAACTAGAATAAAATATCTTAAAATTTGTATGGAGACACAAAAGACCCCTAATAGCCAAAGCAATCTTGAGGGAAAAAAAAATGGAGCTGGAGGAATCAGACTCCCTGTCTTCAGACTATACTACAAAGCTACAATAATCAAGACAATGTGGTACTGGCACAAAAACAGAAACATAGATCAATGGAACAGGATAGAAAGCCCAGAGGTAAACCCACGCACCTGTGGTCAACTAATCTATTACAATGGAGGCAAGGATATATAATGGAAAAAAGACAGTCTCTTCAATAAGTGGTGCTGGGAAAACTGGACAGCTACATGTAAAAGAATGAAATTAGAACACCCCCTAACACCATACACAAAAATAAACTTAAAATGGATTAAAGACCTAAATGTAAAACCAGACACTATAAAACTCTTAGAAGAATACATAGGATGAACACTCTTTGACATAAATCACAGCAAGATCTTTTTTTCCCCACCTCCTAGAGTAATGGAAAGAATAACAAAAATAAATGGGACCTAATAAAACTTAAAAGCTTTTGCACAGCAAAGGAAACTATAAACAAGACAAAAAGACAACCCTCAGATGGGAGAAAATATTTGCCAACAAATCAAGAGACAAAGGATTAACTTCCAAAACATATAAACAGCTCATGCAGCTCAATATTAAAAAAACAAACAACCCAATCAAAAAATAGGCAGAAGACCTAAATAGATATTTTTCCAGAAAAGACATACAGATGGCCAAGAGGCACATGAAAAGCTACTCAACATCACTAATTATTAGAGAAATGCAAATCAAAACTACAGTGAGGTATCACCTTACCCCAGTTAGAATGGGCATCATCAGAAAATCTACAAACAATAAATGCTGAAGAAGGTGTGGAGAAAAGGGAACCCTCTTGCACTGTTGGTGGGAATGTAAATTGATACAGCCACTATGGAGAACAGTATGGAGGTTCCTTAAAAAACTAAAAATAGGATTACCATGTGACCCAGTAACCCCACTACTGGGCATATACCCAGAGAAAACCATAATTCAAAAAGACACATGCAGCCCAATGTTCATTGCAGCACTATGTACAATAGCCAGGTCATGGAAGCAACCTAAATGCCCAGCAACAGACGAATGGATAAAGAAGATGTGGTACATATATACAATGGAACATTACTCAGCCACAAAAAGGAATGAAATTGGGTCATTTGTAGAGATGTGGATGGACCAAGAGACTGTCATACAGAGTGAAGTAAGTCAGAAAGAGAAAAACAAATATCGTATATTAACGCATATATGTGGAAGCTAGAAAAATGGTACAGAACTGGTTTGCAGGGCAGAAACTGAGAAACAGATGTAGAGAACAAACGTATGGACACCAAGGTGGGAAAGCAGGGCTGGTGTGGTGGTGGTCGGATGAATTAGGAGATTGGGATTGACATATGTACACTAATATGTATAAAATAGATAACTAATGAGAACCTGCTGTATAAAAATGAAATAAAATTCAAAAAAATTAATTAAAAAACAAGCAAAAAAAATCAAGTTGGTAATGATCTTTATTTAGTATTTCAGAAATTCACATTGCAGACTTGTTGAAACAGAATATAGATTAGAAGTATTTGTGAGATGTGCACATAGATTTGATTTTTTAGATGAGTCTGTAGTAAAAGTTAAATATATGCAGCAACTGGTTCACGTGAAACACTATGATAAGTTAAAATTTTTTTTTCCTCCCAATCATCAAATAAATATTTGAAGAGGTTAATACTACCTTTACTTCAAGAAGAGGGATCGGTAGCTTATTTGGGAACTTTCCCAGGATCAAAAACTAATAAATGAGAAGGTTATTCAACTCTAGGGTCTGTTGTGATTACAAATCTGTGTAGCAAGTTTAAACATTTAAAAATATGAATATTTTGGGAATTTTGCATTTTCAGCTCTTCGTATTAGTAAAGCAGTGAATATAAATTTCATGCATATTGGGTTCTTTTGATGGCTCTTTGCACTGATCAGATTAATCAGACAATTGGTAAATCTTGGATGTTATGTGCATGCTGGCATGAATATCCATTTTTATCAAAAAGGCACTTTTTCCATTTGATGCAAAACAAACATTAGGGGATAGTATAATTGAAAAAAATGTGAAATCTATTGGGAAAGCCTAAGATGATGTGCTAAAGCTACACACTTTGTCCTCTAAAATAATATATACATTTCCCAGACAACTTTTATAATGAATAATGCTATAATAACATATGTGTGGTACTTATAGTTTATGGAATTTCTAACCTATATGTATTCACAAAGATCACAAAATCACTATAAGGAAAGAAGGGAAAATTCTCTTCACCTTTTCACAGTTAAGCAAGAGGAGATCTTGACATATTGAAAGGCACTCAGAAATAAAATTGACATACTTTTATTTCAAGTTTTCGCTCTTCTTCCAAGCACACTATCTACCTTGTACAAATGCTTAATTTTGCAAAGTTTGTATTATCATTATTTTAAAAAATTTTATTTTGTATTTCAGCCACCTGAGAGGAGTAGCATTTACATTATCAGGCACAGAAAAAAGCTTACCTGTGCACTGAGAATGTTGAAGTAATATTTTTCAAGGTTTACAGTACATGATGCCACGTTAAATCCTAGATATGGATGAGTCCCTATTGCGGCTTTCTCTCTGGTCTAAAACCTGCTTCTCATTATCCCCACAGCTTCACAGTAACAACATAACAAGGCATTTAGCTGCCTGAAGTGGAGCTACTACAGTCCTGTTATATACATAGTATATATCAGCTACATTCATAAAATAGGCTTAGAATTTTTTTGGTGTATGTTGGTGTGATATAATTTATTGTTGCTCCTGTGGAAGGTGATCGTGGTTGTCAAGTGTAAATGTTGGGTCAGAGAGTCTTGAGAAAGAAGGAGGACAAGAGGGGCCACAATGGTGCCTGCCCACATTTGGGTTACTAAGAAAGGCTGTAAGTCTTTATTATTTGAGAGACAAAGGCTCATGAAATTTTAATATATTTTAGAAGATCCTAGAACAAGCAGAATTTGGGAATGTGAGGTGCAGTACAGAATCAGCAAAAATATATTTTCTTGATCCAGATTCCAGTACTGTTGTGAAAACTGTAAGGTTGGTAACTTTAGAGCACTGGATGATACAACACCTTTGGATGCATGGTTGCTGAGACTACATAATCTGTGAAAACTGCTGAAAAAAAGCAGAAGGAGTAGCAGAAAAAAAGAGATGCACAGAAGAGTCTGTGTAGTCAGTGATGTGCTGATTAATTTTAACAACTGACTTTCAAGGGAAAAAATGGTTTGTAGCATTTGCCAGTTCCCATGGTGTAAACACTCCCATCAGGGGTGATTTCAAATTACCAACATGAGGTAATTTAACATAGAGTTTGGAAGAGATGCCCACATATAGAGCATGTGAATCACAGAAGCTGGCTGAAGCACAGAGGTGCATGTAGCAATTCCAGATTAACTGGTGATAAATAGGGAGCTTTTGAGTACCCACACTTTTTGGTTACTCTCAGACATACATTTCAAATGTCTGTGTAAAATGAATACAATTTGAACAGTTTGGGTGTCCAGGCCATAGTAATTTGACCAAAAACATTGCAATTGGACTCTGCGCAACATCTCAGTTACACTTAATATTGCTTGATATAAAATGTAGTTTGAAATGTTCTTATCTTATCCTTAGGAACTTCAAATGCTGTCAGCTCTATATTCTAAATGCATCTTGGATCCCCCGCCTGTCTGCTCATTAGTTCAACTTTATGTCCCAAGTGCTATTCTTGTCACTAGGAATATAATGATGAAAAAGACAGGAAAGTTTCCTGCCCTTATCATTTACTGCTTCAACTATGACAGTCTTCTGATTTGTTTCAGTGTATATAGTGTCTTCGTTCCATTTTAACACTGTGGTCAGGCTGATTTTTCCCCCCAGACTACAAAAATGATGACCTAATGCTCCCAATTATATTTTCCCAAAAAGTCCCTCAAAATTAGCCCCTGCCTGTCTTATTCTAATATCCTGACTCTTCCCTACTAGAGTCATGCCTAATATCTTGTAACTTTTTAAATATATGATAAATCCAGCTCTCTTGCCTTTGCACATAATGTACTTTCTGCCTGGAATGTCCTTCCCATCTCACACTAGAAACCCACCTTATAGTTCAAAAAAGATGACATCCTCTGTAAAGCTTTCTCTGACTTATCCCAGAGAAAAATAGGTCCTCCATGTCCTACCCCTGCTTCTCAGAGTGCCCTCTCTAACAGTTATTTGTTCCAGATGCAAAAGGCCACCACATATGGCCACAAAAAGTGTGTACTGCCCAGCCTTAGAGGGCCCCCTTCACAGGAGAGTCTATGTTACGATTAAAGGAGTGATAATCATAAACTATATAAATGGTGAATCTTTGCAACATGGCAACCGTGATATTTATATTTTCCCACAAAATGTAAAATCACCGTGGAAAGAAATTGTGTCTTGTCCATTTGTAAAAACCTACCTATAAATTGTACAGAAGCCAATTTTTGTCAAAATGACAATAAATACAAAGAAGTGTGTTTACCAGCCTCATATGAGTATGTACTACTAATGATCTCACTACTCAAGACCGTAAGATCTGATGTGCTACTAATCTATAAGCCACCTCTATGCAAGCTTTTAATTTAAAGTACTTTCAGGTTGTTAAAAATGACCACATTTTAAGTTTGTTGTAGTTTACTGGTGCTTTATTAACTCTAATATACCTCTAGATCCATATAATCGGCATGTTTTTAAACTACTCCTTGTACCTAGAAAATTTTCATATAGTAACAGACAATAGTCTCTGATGAAGCTTTGATTCACAATTAATTAGTACAGCAAAAGGTTGTGCTTTTGGCTCTGTCCCTTCAGTAAATTGTGATATGACACATATTTGCATTTATTTAGCACAGCTGGTTTTCATGAATAGAGCACTTGCCCTCAGAATAATTTAAAGCAAATGCAGAATGGCTTCATTCCTAAAAGAAGAAAACCATCCTGTAAAGCAGGTGGCTTAAATGTGTTATGGACAAATAATATTTTTCATGCACGTTATCCTAAGGAATTCTTTTCAAAGAAGCTCTCCCTTGTTCTCAAGTTGAAAACCCCATAAGAAAAGATAAACATCATGTGAAATTCTGCAATTCCATATTATACTATTCTTTGAAATGCAAATTTTTATACAGTACATTAAGACCATTCTATACTACTTTATTAGGTAATTATTCTAATCAAAGCTATTAATCTGTTCTGTTGGAGAAAAAAATCTTATGTCAGTTTAGTGAACATAATTTTCAAATGAGTTTAAATCTGATTTGGATATAAATACTTTAAAATCATAGACTTTCTTGAGTTCTGACTCATAATTTTTAGCATTTTATGTAAAATACTTTTTTCAAATATAGTTTATATTGTGGTTTTATTTCCATTAAAACATGAACCTGAGATTTTAACATAAAAATTTCATTGCACCATATAATTTGAAGAAACACTTAGATACAAGAAAGATGATGTGTCGGTGTGAAGATATATTTCTACTGAAACCAAACTAAAAATATCTTTGGAGATCTATAATTTTCCAAAGGCTTTGAATAGTAATCACAAAAGGATCTGGCATTTCATCCTAATAATATGTATCATCATCATACCAACCTAGTTTTCCCTACATATGTTAACATTATGTTTCAATGCACTTGGACAGTCTTCATATTTACTATTATTATGTTTCAACTAATTTGGACAGGTTTAATGTTTAGGATATTACTGTTATTGTATACACCACACACATACTTCTTAAGGTAGGAAATTATAAGAAAACATCCACCCTAATGCAATACTGTCTTTGATAATTTTCTATATTCATACTGCAATAAGTTATAAAGAATGATCTTAGCCCTAAAACTACATTGAATAAAATTTAACCAGACTTTGAGGAATACTCAAAATTTTATTTAGGATTTTTAACTGATTCATGGTTTTTCACATTCTGTATTATTTAAATGATAATATAAAAATACTATTATGTTTGAATTTGGCTCGATGGGACTCTCAACTAGAATTAAGATATAACCTGGGATTGCTTGTCTTGCCAAATCTGAATGGATTTATACAAGAGGGTTTTACTGCTGTTCTGCACGTGCAGCCATTCAGCAATGTTGAGTTATACTGCTGACAACACTTGACAACATGCTAAAGTCACTGCTGGAATCTAAATACCTAAGGGAAAAGGCTCCCTAAGGGAGGGTTTTCCACTGCTGTATCACCAAAAGAAGGCTGGAATAGGCACCAGGAGTGTCAGGGTCCACAGTTTATAACCCCTGACATCTACCTGCTTGTGTCATAGGATACTTGTTTTGTTTGCCTACAGTCTATCTAAGCTTGTCATACCTAATTCCTTTGTCATATTTTTTCAGTTACTTGATTTTAAAGCCCTTGCTTTATTTCATTATGTTAGTAGAAAAACACCAATAACACTTCTACATATCCATAATAGGAATGTATATATCTTTATAATTCTTCCCTCCCCACCAGAAGAACTTATTTTCCTGTCTTATGAAAAAGAAGTAAATCTCCAACTGTCTTTCTAGGTCAGAGCTAGTTATTTTCCAGGTCAGAGGAAAGTCAGCAAAGAACTCTTTGGTATCTACTTCTGTAGTAACTTGGTAGCAAGCCGTTGAGAAAAAAATTTCAATTACTGATCAACCCGGTTAAGGAGTGTTCACTTGATTTTGGTAAGAGTCTTAACTTGGTTTTAGAAGAAACCAGACATCTGTTCCATTTGAGCAGAGGTGGAAGGTGGTGAGGCTTTGGCTGGAGCGGCAAAGTGGCTGGCCTACCTGCAGCCCAAATCATGGTCAGGCTTTCACAGACCTGAATGATGAGAGCTGTGTTTTCTTACAGTTTCACAGGCAAGGCCTAATTTTAAATTAACAGCCTGATGTGTTTTGAAAATATTTGTGTGACACAGTATTTTAAAATGTGTTCCCACAATATGGTGAGATTTTCTTTTACTGTGAATAGGGTTTTCTGCTACAAGAAATATTTTAAATGAAAAATATATCCAATGTGTTGAGATTGCATATTTACACTTAGCCTGTAAATGTAAACTGTACAGAAAACAACTGCCATTCAAGGTGGACCAAACAGTGTTCACAATGCCCCATGAACACAGGATTCCCAGGGACCCATGATGTGTGAGAATTCATTAAGACTCAGTGAGTACAAAGTAAGCATGTCACACTGACAGCCCCGTTTTCCTTCTGAATTAGAACTGGATTCAAATACAGAAAGTGGTGGTTTTCCTAGAAACACAATGACTATAGAGCCCTATATCCTTTATTATATGTGTTATTTTCTTGTATTAGCCAGCTACATATGCTGGAAGTGATTACATAAAAGAAAGGGAAAGACAGTCCATCCCATACTTCCTCTTTATTTCAGTCCTTCCTTACTCATTAGTAGGCTGAAGGTAGTATTGGTAGAAAGTGCACATATCAAGAAGTGAAATAAAAACAGTTGAGTTAATTTTGCTCATCATTCTAACTGTTCTAGTAAGAACAAAATACATATGCATATATGAGCTGCGAAATACAAAATGTCTAACTTCAGTGATTCTACATATTACTCTTATATTTACCTTTAAAATTCATAGCACAATATAACAATGAATGGTAGAATTCTTGCCAATAACTTTTCGCTTTAATTTTTCTTTACTTAGAATGGCATCAAATAGAAATAAAAGCAACTTGACAAGTCTAGAGAAAGACCATTAGAGAAAGAAAAAAAACTTTATATTTTAATAATATTAACAGAGCTTTTTACTTGCTTTTTGAACAAGTGGCCCCACAAGTTATTTAGTTGGCCCTGCAGGCAGCTATGAGATTGGAGATAGAGGATGAAAGGCTAAGAAATGGAAATAGGAAAGAGATCACCAAAACTGCAGCATAGCCTGCGAGCGTTTGTTAGGCTAAAAATAAGCCTGAAGTTCAGACATAGGCCACATCTTAGAGGTTCTTAAATATAAATCATACCAAGAGATTTCTGCTTGATCCCATAGGAATGTGAAATTTTGAGGAAAGTTAAGTGAGAGAATGTATAAGGAGAAGCATAATAGTATATGGACTGTTCTAGAAATTAGATGGAGCTGGTTTCAAATCCTAGCTCTACAATCTGGCTTCTCTGTCACTCTGGTCACATAAGGAACAGTCCTATTGGGTCAGTTTTCTTAAGTCATGTGTAGATATTTGTAATACCCACCTCATAAGGAAATTAAGAGGATTATGTGAGGTAAAGTATTTTTAAAAATCTTACTTTAACAAGGACACATAATTAACCTTAGAAAGTAATAGCTATTATCATTTTGATCAGGTTTTTAAAAAGAAGGCAGACTGGGGTTTGAGAGCTGAATTAGAATATAATTTTTAAAATTAAGCCAAACTTTGTGAGGAAATGATCTAAACACAGAATATGGACTGTTGACAGAATAACCCAATTATAAAATGAACAAAATATCTGAATATTTATCCAAAGAAAATATACAAATAGCTAATAAACACATGAAAAGATGCTCAACATCATTAGCCATCAGGGAAATCAAAATCAAAATCACAGTGAGATACCACTTCATACACACTAAGATGGCTAGAAAAAAAAAGTCAGATAATAACAAGTGTTGGAGAATATATGGAAAAAATCATATCCCTCACCTGTACTACCGGTGGGAATATAAAAGGGTTGCAACCACTTTGGAAAACAGTTGGGCATTTCCTCAAATGATTAAACATGGAGGTACTTTATGATCCAGCAATTGTACTCCTAGGTATATACCTAAGGAAAACAGTCAATTTTAACAAAATTCTGCATGAATGTTTATAGTGTCACTATTCACAATTGCCAGAAGGTGCAAACAACCCAAATGTCCATCAAAAAACAAATGGTTAAACAAAATAAAGTATATCCATATAATGAAATATTTTTCAGTCATAAAAAGAGATGAAATATTGATAACTGATACAATTTAGATGAACCTTGAAAATATTACACTGAGTAAAAGAAGCCGATCCCAAAAAAGCACATAGTATATGATTCTATTCATATGAAATGTGGAGAAATGAGAAGTCAGTAGAGACACAAAGTAAATTAGTTGTTACTTAGAGCTTTGAGGAAAGGGGTGAAGGGAGGAGGGATGGCTAAAGTATAAAGGGTTTCCCCTGGAGTTGATGAAAATACAATAAAATTGACTGTGGTAATTATCGCACATATCTGTGAATATACTAAAAACCATTGAATTGTATACTTTAAATGGGTGAATTGTATGTGTGGTGAATTATTTCTTAATAAAGTTGTTAAAACTCTTGAAATCAGGTTATTTAAAATATATTTTCATACCACCAGCAACAAAAGAAATTAAGACAAAATTATATATATATATATATATATATATATATATATATAAACAATAACTCTCTGCTAAATATCTTTTGATGTCACTCTGTTGGTCACTTCTCAAGACAAAGTCCAGAAAGCATGGCATGACTACCACTTGCTGACCCCTCACCATCCATTTACCCATTAACAGATGTGCTCTGGTTTGGCTTCAGGTAACCACCCCATTATGACTCAGCTCCTTTTCTTAGGAAGATGCAGGTCCCACATCCAATGGTGGGTCGTGACTTGACTAGGGCAGCCCAAGGCTAAGCCAATAGCTGCATAGTGTCCCATGGCTGCAGGGGTTGGTAAAGAAATAGATATCTAATTCAGTTTGTGTTGGTGAAACACAAGAGAATTTTAATGGGGAATTACAGGAAAAAAATTTCATTTTTCTTCAGAGAAAGTCACTTGGTAAGCCTTTAAATATTGTCCCAGGAACACAGTGATTTTAATAACACACTAAAGAAAGCAAAGTATAGAAAAGCACAGAGAACAAAACTGATTGGAATATACCTGGTTCAGGATTTTTGTTCTAGGTATTTCAGGAAATAAATTTCTTTAAGGATTCACAGCTGTGTGAGTTCACTTTACCTTTACATTTAGCTAAAAGTAAGAATTTAGTCCCAACTTATCTTTGAGGTCCTCTGTATATTCTCAGCCATTAACCTTTAATTCTACTCTTGTAATGATTTGCTGCTCTTAACAAATACTTATCCTTGCACTGTTTTAGGTGCTATTGAATCTGATTTTTTTTTTAAACATCTTTATTGGAGTATAATTGCTTTACAATGGTGTGTTAGTTTCTGCTTTATAACAAAGTGAATCAGCTATACATATACATATATCCCCATATCTCCTCCCTCCTGCATCTCCCTCCCACCCTCCCTACCCCACCCCTCTAGGTGGTCACAAAGCACCGAGCTGATCTCCCTGTGCTATGTGGCTGCTTCCCACTAGCTATCTATTTTACATTTGGTAGTGTATATATGTCCATGCCACTCTCTCACTTCATCCCAGCTTACCCTTTCCCCTCCCCGTGTCCTCAAGTCCATTCTCTATGTCTGCGTCTTTATTCCTGTCCTGCTCCTAGGTTCTTCAGAACCATTTTTTTTTTTTTTTTAGATTCCATATATATGTGCTATCAGGTGCTACTGAATCTTATCCAGCTGGGACCTTCTGATTCCCCAGCTGAAAAGTCACTTACTCTAGGAAAGCTCCAAAAATACCCATAATGATCATCTCAGTGAAGTCTTCCCCTATCCTAGCACTCTGCATAAAAGTGTACTGTCACAAATTTTTCTTCATGCTATATATGTGAATATTCATTCACCTCTACTTTGCTGGTAGAGCGGAAGTGGTAACTACAGTAAGAGCAAAGAGCTGTTTTTATGAATTGGCATGAAGTTCTTACAATAGTGCCTAGCTATTTGTAGGAACCAAGAGAACATTTGTTGAATGAATGAATCAGTAACTATAAGTGAAATGAACAGAACTGCAACTGAGGTTTATATTTCAGTTTCAAGAAAAATGTTTCAAGAAAAAAGTATTTTAAATTAATCAAAACAGATAATAATGATTTATTAGTAAAAAAAAGGGAGGTTCATAAAATTTGTAATATTTGTGATAAATATAAATATATACTAGTAATTGATAGTTATATATCATATATTTAATTAGAAGATGGGTTGTTTAATATTCAACAGACCATAGAACCACAAGTGTATGTTGAAAAACAGACTGATAACCTTTGACAATGAATTCATGCTGGCTTACAGTGTGCTTAATTAATGTTACATTATAATGAATGGACTGAAAAACTATCTAAAATAGTCTATTGTAAAATATCAAAGCTTATGGAAATCCTTGAAGACAGTGACTATTTTTTTTTTTATCCTAGATACTCAATATGTGTTGTGATTAAAATATGCCAGAACACAGTCAGTGTTTCTACTGAAGAAAATTTAAGCCAGCAATGCTACTTAATTATGGAATAATAATGTCATATTGAGCACTAAACTTTTTAATAGGAAAATATGCTAGAAGCAGAAAATACTTAAGAGGTTTGAATTTTTCACTCATTTGTAACAAGGACTTAAAATGCATATGCCTACAAATGTATAGAAATACTTCCTGTTTACCTTACAGCTGTAGTTGGTAAACTGAGGCCTGCTGGCCAAATCTGACCTACCATTTATTTTTGTATAGCCCAGCACCAATAAATTTTGCAGTTTTAACAGCTGAAAATCACATATGAATAATAATTTGTGACATAAGAAAATTATATGAAGTTCACAATTTTATTGGGACACAGCCATGCTCAGTTTCTTATGTATTGTCTATGGCTATCTCCGTGTTTCTATGGCTATCTCCGTGTTTTTATAGCAAAATTGAATAGTTCATCAGAGACCACGAAGACCACACAGCCTAAAATAGTTACTATCCTTTCACAGAAAAAGTTTCCTGACCCCAACTTTAGGGAAATATAAATTATAAGCCATAATTTTCAAAGAACTTCTATAAAAATGTACATTACTTTGGGGTCAACTGTATTTTGACCCTAACATTATTCAAGACTGACAATTAGGACAATTAGAAATCTCATCTGAAAGTACGAATTTTGGAAGAAGTATCGTTTTCTGTGGTATGCAAAAGACAGGGTTTTAGTATTAAGAATTTAGGAATTTTGTTGTTTGACTTTAGGGGAGAAAGGGAAAAGGTTGAGTGAGTGGTACAGGAGCTGTTGACAAATCAGGCTGCAAGACTGAGTAATGGACACAGAGCCTCTAACCTCCTTTCCACCTCAAGCTTCCTTCAAGAGTCCAGATTGAAAATCAGGACAAATTAAATGAGGCAAAGTTGTTTTGTTTTGGGGCAAAGATAGGGTACCAGCAGTATTACACAGACTTGTCTTCTAACAACTATATTTTGAACTACCTTGGAAAAATATATTTTGCTGTCTTCTCCAGAGCTAAATAAGAGGGTAGAACTGACAGAGGGGATTAAGTGATAGGTAAACTATTTAAGAACTCTCTAATGATGTGTCTATTTAGATGATATCACCTTCCAGAGTGAATATGTGATTCTCTTATCCCTCATATGTGAAATTTCTGGCTTTAGCTGAGTTTTAAAGTAAGAAATTGCAAGTGCTATACTGTGGAGTTTAAGGGGATTTTAAGGGACTGGAAAGATGCAAGAATCTGTTGTGACTAAAATACCTTTCTGTTATTCAAGTCAGGCACCAAATCTGTAAAAGTCAAGTTCAAGGAAGTCCATTTTCGCCACCATTGATTTTCACTGAAGGCAGACTGTTTTTACCTCATTGATTTTGATGTTGATTGAGTCATGTTCATCTGGTTGGTCAGTATTTGGGAGCTTGTTCCTTTTTGATGGGTTAATTTGTCTAGGATCACTTCAGTTACCTTCATCTAGAGCTACTCTTATTCAACGTTTTCTCAGGCCACATACTAAGAAACTGAAAGAGCTATTTAATCAAATGGAATTCAGTTCTAAAGAATTTACCTAACTCCAAATAATTAATAGTTTACCATTAATTACAAAATTTGGATCACATATTATTTTTTAACCAGATGACATTGCAAGGCCATATAAAACATACATATATGTTATTTATGTCACAATTCATTTAAAAAATGGACACCCTACTGGGAAGAATGACTTCTACAGAAATATAATTTACACAAGTAACAAAACTGTAACTGACCATTAATGCTTGAAAATGGAAAGCAACTTCTGCAACCAAATAGGACTAACAACATTTAAATAAATCTCCAAATCTGAAACTCATGATTCTGTTATTGTTCAATTATCATCATTCATAAACTAGCTTCTCTACCTACTGCATATACAACCCATCAAACAGAACCTTTCTGTCTAAACTAAATCTTCTATCTGTGAATATTAGTATGCAATTCACAGGAGAGCATCTGGCTTATATCTGAGATAATAATTATCTTTTTGTGACACATTTATGCATTTTCCTTTCATTAATTTTTATCTTGAAAATTTTCATTGTTCTGGTAGTCTAGTTTTAGAACAAACACCTGCTTTTACAACTCTTAGCTGAATCCTTCATGATTTTATGCTTAAAACACCTGACAATTCTATATAAGATTTTTGAGCCTTTGTTATTCCAGCTGAAACTATACCATCTATCTTCCCTTTGTTTCCAGCCTCTCATAAAAATATAAATCTTTAAGTGATTTGGAATGAATGGTGAATCAAAATTTGCTTTTTTCTATATCAGCAATCTCCACCAATTAGCTTGTCCCATAAAGTGCAAATGGTTTAGATTCCTTATAGAAATATTTCTAAAATCTCTATTAGTTCATGACATTTTCCATTGAAATCTTCAACATTGCTGCTGTTTCTGCTATAAGCAAGTGACTCAGAACACTGGAAAAACATTATTATTATTATCATCATCATCATCATTTTAGTTTACCATCTGCTTTGTATGTCAAGTAAAATCTAAAATGTGAAACTAAATTTTAGTCATAAAAATTATATATTGACCAGTATACTCCTGAGAACCTAACTAGTCTGTTACCTATCATTAGATGTCCAGAGAGACATCTTCACATTACCAGAACACTCAGAAGTTCAATTATTTCCATACCATCCTTATGTTAGCAAAATTTCTATTATATTACTTCCTTTACTTACTGAAAAGATTTATGTAAACATCTTCTATGTATATATGTAGACTATTGAAAAGTCCTGGGAAAGGCAGCATCATTAATTTTAGGCAGCTTATAATTCTTTTATGTAGAAAAACATATGCAAATAGAAAAAAATAATGTATTATAATTATAACTAATATCACATGGCTACATAAATTAATTACCAGGTAAGAATTTTAGGCTATTAATATTATTGGCTAGGAGGTTAATTAATGTAGTGTGATGAAACATACCATAATAAGAACTTCAGATTTCACTCTAACTGAATTGAGAAAACTATTGAAAGATTTTAAGCAGCTAGGT
Source organism: Delphinapterus leucas (assembly GCF_059928025.1). NCBI lineage: Eukaryota > Metazoa > Chordata > Mammalia > Artiodactyla > Monodontidae > Delphinapterus > Delphinapterus leucas. Next base: position 62,671,637 of record NC_143137.1, on the reverse strand, counting down.
GCCATGGCTTGACTTGCTATTAAAAAAAAAAAAATCACTGTTATTTCAATTAAGGCAACTGCATCATTCCAGATTCTCTGTTCAAAAATTCAGAACCATTTTAGGCCTCTATCAAACCCCACATCCAATCTTTCAGGAAATTGTTATTTCCTCTTAAAAAATATGGCGAGGACCAAACCATTTCTCATCGTATCTTTTGTTACCATTCAGATTCTAACCACCAAAATCTCTTAACCTGAACTGTCTAATTGGTCTCCCTACTTTTTGAAGATGTTATCCTTGAACTTTTATTTGATTGTTAGGTTCTGCTCTTCTATTCCCTTCAGAAGGATTGGTGATATTCAAATACTATGTTACTACCACTGTCTTGGCCCAAACAGAATGCATTCTTATATTTTCTTCATTCTCGTCTAATTAAGCTTTCATCTTCACTATTGGAATAGATCCTGGTCAAGGTAAACAGTTATATTTTGCCAAATAAAATGCTCAACTCTTAGACCTCTTCTGATTTGGCCAACAGTGCATTTGACATGGCTGATCACTGCCTCCTTCCTAAAATACTTTCTTCAACTTGACTTGCAAGGTACCACATTACCTATTTAGGTCTATTTCCTTGCTTTATAGGCTGCCTCTTCTAAGACTCCTTTGCTTGTTCTTCTTCATTTTTCTGGGTTCTGAAAATTTTTGAGCTCTGGAAATCAATTTGAGAGTTGGCATTTTCTTAGCCTACTACTTCCCAAAGTAAACGCATCCAATCTTATGGCTTTAAATAGCTTTATTATTCTGACAACGCTAAATCTTCAGCTTTAGTTTTACCCCTTAATCTTACTATTTTATACCCAATTAACTACTTCCAAAAAGACCTCCTGATCTTCTGTCAACAAATCAGCTCCCACAGTCTACCACATCTCAATAAATATCATCTCCATTCTTGCACTTATTCATGCAGATTAAAGGTCATCCTTGACTACTCTTTTATTTTTCTTCCCACTCAACATACATTCCATTAACATATTTTTCTCATTCTATATCCTTATTATAGCCAAAATTTGATCATTTCTCACCACCTGCATGTCCAACCCAACCCCTGGGTAAAATTTAAGATAATTTTATACTCTAGAGTACCCCATCAGTGTAAATAAAATGGTTCCTTTATAACTTAAGCTATGTAATACCACTCTTCTGCTTAAAACACTCCAGTATTTTTTTAGTTTACTCAGTGAAAAACTCAAAGACTTAACATGAATTATACATCCCTAGATGAACTGGCTCCCGCCTGCCTCCTTGACTTCATTTTCTACCACATGTTCCCTCGCTCAGCCATATTGGCCTCCTAGTGTCCTTAGATGTGGCAAATATGCTTCCATTTCTAGACCTCTGTACTTGTACTACCGTCACCTTTTAGAACATTCTTCCCCCCTAAAGTCTTCACAGCTTACTCTCCTACTTCCTTCAGGCTTCTACTAAAATGTTAACATAAAGAGATCTTCAATGGAAACTATAAAAATGAATACTACCCCTAATCTGGAACTCTTTAATATCCCTGACCCTGCCTTAATTTTTTTTTTCAATCCTTAGCACCAGTTAAATGTCAGACATTGGTGTTTCTTTTCTTACTCCTCAATTAATGTGTATGATCTATTGAGACTGGTACTTTTCTGTTTTGCCTGCTGCAATATTCCCATTGCCTAGAACATATCCTACCCAATGGTAGATGTTTAATAAACATGTGTTGATGAATATATCTCAACACTTATATAATATTTAATAAATCCTATCTTTTTGACAGATATTATTCAGGTCTAGTTTTAGTAAAATACTAAGCCATAACTGACTTTTCTAACTCAAGTAGAGATAGGAAGGGAGAGGGGCACCACCTCTACATTCTCCAAATTCCCATAAGAGGAGATAAAGAATTGAGATCAACTAACACTAGACAAATACTGTATCTATCTATCTATCTATCTATCTATCTATCTATCTATCTATCTATCTAAAGGAGAAAGACCACTTCCATGTCATGGCAAAGGTTTCATAACATTATGCAACATTCATCTTCTGTTTCTACTCAGATAAAGCATCTGACAGCGTTGTATTTCAAATGGAACTTTATTTTGCGACAGCATAGATTTACTGGTGGGAAAATTCTATTCCTCAAAAATGATATAATACCTTAAAAGTATTTCCACAGTCCCTCCTTTGAAATGTTATTTCATTTTATGTGTTTTCAAGTGGGAGTTTAGTGTTCCAGATAGAAACATAAAATCCAACATAAATAGACACCAATAGCCTTTATTTATTTTACTATAAAACTCATACAACTGGAGTTTGCACAATTATCATTACAAGCTGGAAGCTTTCACAACAGTTTACTCTCATGGTTTTAGGGAAGCAATGGCTTTATGTTGAATGGTTTCATAAACATTATATATATATATACACATACACACGTATGTGTAAACACTTACAAAATATATGTAGAAGAGCAATAAATCATACTCTTGAAATTATAAGTATAATCTTGTGGGTCTTTCATATATTCATGATAATTGGGAATCTGAGTTTGGGTTTTGAATCTTTCTCATTGAAATATTACTCATTTATTTTAATATAACAGATACTACACTTAGTATGATTTTTATGTATTCACATTATCTATGAAGTAGAGAGAATCGTTTGAGTCCTTTAAATAACTAGTAACTATCTGGTGGTTTAAGCAGAGAATAATTATTTTGAATTGTAAAAATCTAAGCTTCTATCAGTTTGTTTGTTTACTTGGTTGAGGATTTCAAGAAGGTCTGATTAAACCCAACTGGATTGCATGTATGGAGGAATTCTAAGCTGAGGTCAGGGATACTTTGCTTGGATTCCTGTCTCACTGGGCAATAGGAGTAATAAGAAAATTTAGTGTTTATTTAATATTTGTTCATCGATACAGAATTTATGATTTTCAATGTGGGATTCCATTGGAATTAACTTTTATTGAAACTATGGTTTCTTAAATAATCTGCATAAAATCTGAACTAATTCTCAGAGAAACCTTGCAAGGCAATTAAGTATTACTGTCTCGTTTAAGATGAGAAGACACAGAGCTTAAGAAATATGTTCAATATTGGTGAGTTGGTAAATGAGGAGCAAGGATTTTTTTTAAATCTATCTCAAAGTCCAGGGATCCTTAAGTTTAACAATGGAAATCATTGCAGCATATCAGCTTGGATTTTGCATAGAGTCAGGGGGTAGGCAGAGAAACATCTTAAATGGTAACATATATTAAATACTGTAACCATTAAAGCAGGAAAAGAAATAGCACTTAGCTCTTACTCTGCCATTTGTTATTCCATCCTAAAGAACTTGGCACTGTATCAGGTGTGCATGCTGTTTACTGAAAAAAATCCAGAGTGACCCTACATATACACAGTACACATTCTGCGTATCCATACATGGTGACCCTAGCAAAGCCTTGATGAATCAGTCTTATTTAGATTTCTTTATAATCAATATTTTTCAGCATCTTCCTATCAGTGACTAAGGTGTTTCCATTGTCAAAATGGACACACACATGCAAAGCCTTAGGAAGACATTCTTAACATTTTCCTAGCAGTTTGGGGAAGGTGTTGTATCACTGCTGTGAACCCTCAGCCCCACCCTTGGTGGGACACTGACTCACTCATCTGTATTTCCAATATCTTGTTTAACTGAAAAAGCATTGACTTGATATATCATTTGCTAGAGAAGGATCTGCAATTAGTAAGTTTTATTTATACCTGGAAAATAACTTCCTTTCTTTCTGGAGGTTTTTACAAAGTTCAAATAAATGGTAACCAAATATAATACAATATAATATAGAGCATTTGTATTTATTTTTCTGTTTGGGTTTCTAATTAGCTTAAAACACCCAGAAGTGGGCATGCATATGGTGCCTAATCTTCCCTTACTTAAAGAGACACTCATATTTCCCACTCCAGAAGCCAGAAGGAAAGCCTTTCCTCTGAATTTTTTTTCTTTCCTTTCCCACTGGAAACTATTGCATCAATAACAGAAAGAGGAGAAAGGCCATTTTGACAGAGCTGCTAAATTTACTTTCATAGTTCACATCCATGCCTTATTTTGTCTTTGTCAATAATTCAATCTGGATGACTTGGCTGCATTTGAAGGGAAACCATCTTCAATCTCTGGATTAAATAAAAGAATAAATGTCAGGCACTCCTCCACAGGGCCATTATTTTCCCCTTGCAACTATCACGTGAATATCTCTCTCCTTTACAACAATTTAATTTAGAAGTTCTCACAGACATTATGTATCCTCCACCATGGACTCTGAGAGGCAGAAATGACTGTGGAAGGTCACTTGACTCCTTTTCATGTATTCATTCCATGTAAGAAAGTGGAGAATTTTCTCTACACCTTAGCCTTGTGCTAAAATTGTGTGGTTGTTTTATCTTCAGTGCAATCAGATGCTGTACTCTAATGATACACACCTGCATTTATTAAATATGAAAGCTGGTGATATACAAAATGATTTCCTGTTTTGCACAAGTAAGCAAGAATTACTATCAAAAGAAATGAATGTACTTAAAGAAGAAAAAAATGGTCAGGATGTTTGAATGAGCCTGAACATAAAACATTTTATGTGAATGTCTGTTTCTTTGTATTATTTCTGGCAATTTTCCCCTCAAGTCACAAAAAAGTAGCCAAGAACAAAAAAGTGTTTTTTTACCTAAAAAAATGGCACACATTCAGTGCTGTGTCATTTTTGTCATTATATGTTCAAAATATTAGTCTTCAGGAAATTACAAGAAAATTTTGAAAGCCTCTAAAAATTGGCTATTATTTATGATAATACAACAAAAGTTTAAAAATTGTAGTCACTAGATTGCCATTTGCTACTAGGTAGTTTTAGTCTAACAACTCTTTTAGTCTAACTCTTTTGGTTAACACAAAAATTGTCTGATTAATACTAAATTAGACTATAAGTTCACCTGGGGCAGTAAGTAGATTACACATTCCTGAAAAGCAATATCTACGTTTTCAAGAACAATTCTATCTGACTACTCATAGACTTTGTGTTCAATCTCATAGCAGAGGTAATTCTTAATTTATTTTACTTGCATCCCCAGTTTATTACTTACATACTCTCATTTCCACTGATATTGTTATATTCATCCACAGAGTTTATTGGGCTCTCATGGATCTGTCTTGAAAAATCTTAGCAAGACAATATATTCTAGCAATTAATTGGCTGTGTAGGTGTGTCTGCATACATTGTGTGTGTGTGTCTGTGTGTGTTTGAGAGAGAAAGGAAGGAAGATGGAGAAAGAGTGTGTGCATAGTCAGAGTTTTTTATTCATCAGAATTTTTAAATATGCTGTCAAGTTAATTCTTAAATCTGGGAAATTTAACATTTGGAGATTAAATTGATTTACTACTGATAATATTTCCATTGTCTTGTTTTACTTTCTTTGCTATTACAGATGTATTTTTAAAAGATTTGATATTTCTACCAATGCTTTCTGCAAGCATAATGTTATTGGTCATTTTGCAAAAATACCCAACCTGCTGTGTTACAATAGCACCACATGGTGACCAACTCCTTCTCATGAACAACCCCACGCCTTGCAGGCTTTGGAATGTGAGCCAAGTTCTAGGTCAATGATCTCCTGTTGCTTTATTCTGATCTTGCTTGTACGATTCCATTTCTGACTGGGCAAGTGTCATTCAACAACAACAACAAAGTCCTTGCCTAGAGGATTTAACACAGATGAACCTAGTTGTATGTGTCTTTTTAAAAAGAGCTAGCAGACTTTTGACCTTTTGTCATTTAGAGTCTGATTTTCACATTAGCTTAGAGTGGCTTATGTTATAGTTACACCGGTGGAGTCTCATGTATGTTGAAAATTCATAATTTAAAAGCTTGATGATATAAACGCATTTAAATAGATAATATGCTCTAAGTTTTTAATGTACTCACATAGGGCAGAAAAGTGGAAATGAAAACGTAAAAGACCACTAGATAAAATATCAGAAATGAAATATATTTGGAAGCATAAGACCAGAGTAAGAATAATATATGCAGCAAAGAAAAGTGGACATGTTAAAGTAAAATTAGAATTGTGCCTCCTGGTCATTATGTCAAAATGATTATAAAGACTGTGAATATTTATTTCAACTGGATCTATATAAATTGACTATTTTGAAAATTTGCTCCTCTGTAAGATTTTTCTTATTTTCTATATGGAAACAGAGAATATGATAAGTACCAAATAAATCCAGAATGGTAAGATGTTTTTTGTCTGTATATAAGACAGTAAACTTGAGAAAAAACAAAACAAAACAAAAAACAAACAACCAAAAAACCCTGGGTGATGAAGGTAACTTATTTGGGTACCCAGTTTTCAGAATTATTTATTTCCTATCAAGATATTATATGACTCCTTCATTGATGTTTCATATACAAAATTTTAAAAGTACCTTTAGTTCAACTAAAAATAAATGCTAAAAAGTTTTAGATAAGCTGCTTATTTTCATAAACTACAAAGAATATAGATAATGAAAATGGAAAGATATTTTATACAGAAGGACATGCTGATAACACTGATCAAAATTATTCCTTATAAAAACCACTTGGTACAGATATTATTTCAAAAGCATCTACATAATTAGAAATGGCTGAAAACGTACTCATTTATTGTGAAGTGTAGGTTGAAATCAACACATGTGAGTCCTTTAGCAACAAAGATCAAAATTTGACTTTGGGGAAAATGGGGTCTCTGAGGGCAGTATTTACGAAGATGGGTCATGATAAAGATCCAGGACATTGCTGATTTTTTGCTTTATTTTTCATGCAACAATATGCATAGCAGTGATAACAACTGACAGCTGCAGATTGCTTTATTATTTACTAAGTGCATCACATTCAATGTCATATCTGACTATGTCAAACACTTTTAGATATATCATCTTATCTATCCCCATTTTAAAAATGAGGAAAAGGAGGCCCATATAGCCAGTAGCTTACTGACAGCAAGGCATTCCAATAGTATGCCCCATGCTCTTTGTAGATACTACTTTATATCCTGTATCATATTCCCTTTTTGCTGATAAACACTATCACAGTTATTTTTCCAAGTTTAAAATGTTTCAGATGGTAATACTGAGCAAAGTGAAAAGACAGTGACAGCAATTAAGTGGAATATATATTGTCAAGCATATTTTTTACAAAAGATTTTTTAAAAAGCAAGGTAACTATCTTTATATAATGTATTCTGTGATAACTAAAAAAGTTAAAATAGAGTAGGTTGCTACTAAAATTTGGAAGATAGGTGACTGATTATTTAATTTATTCCAATTTTCAGAATAGACAAATACTTTATGTTTTGGGGTTATTATAGTAACAATTGTAAAAGTGGGGCAAACAAAATCATTCAAAACATTAAATGTGTCTTTTTAATAGCTATACCTCTTATGTACTGATTGCTAGTGATAATTTTTTTCATTAAATTTTGAAATTTTCAAATTTTCAAATTTGAAAGAGAAAACAGAACACTGTCATACATTTTAATCAGGAGTAGTTTGGGAGTTTTCAAAGACTAAGAAAAGTGCCAGGAATCCACTTTGGCAATCATTTCCCAATGTGAGAGGATTAGTGAAGAATAGAATAGCTGAACTACATCAAGAGTGAATTTGCAGTTGATGATATCCTTGCAGTCCTGTCCTATTTTAGAAGACTTTTGTAGCTGAAAAGCAAATTTGGAAATCTTCTCAAGGTTAAATAGATTTAAATCTAAAACCTATTCAAAGACTACAACATATTTTACTAAATTTTGATGAAACTTCCATTCTGAACTTAATTTGTTCAAACTTGGATTTTAAAATTAAAAGGAAAATATGGTCAAAATTTAAAAAGTAAAAAAAAGAAGAGAAATGTATTACCAGCTACTCTTCAATCCTGTATTTCTACTAACCTTAAAACTATCTCTTTCCATAAAAGCAATGAACCAAGCCAAATATTTCAGAGCCTCTCTGTTGAGGCTATGAGTGATGAACATTAAGAGTAACAGCATTCAGAGATGGTTCCCAGATTTCATTACAGACTGTCCAAATTTTCAACATATCTTTCTTCTCTTGGTCTTCAATCTAGGTATACAAATATAATGAACACTCATCTCAAAATTCAAAAGAAAAACTATTTCACAATCACTTTAAACTTATGGTTTTATAGCAAGAATTCAAGAGGCAGAAAGTTCAGAGATTAGATGGGCGGGTTACTTAATACTTCTGGGCAATAATTTCCTTAACTGTAATAAAGGAACAAATGAAAACATCTATGCCAAAGAAACTCATCTTTCCTTCCTTCTTTCTTTCCTTCCTTCCTTCTTTCCTTCCCCTCTCTCTCCCTCTCTCTCTGCCTCCCTCTCTTTTTCCTTTCTGACCTTTTTTATCATTTTATTTTCTTAGTGATTCATGTGATAATATATATGAGTTTACTATAATGCATGTAAACAATATGATGTGTTCATGAAATTGCTGTCAATTCTACATATGATTGAAAATGAACCAATTTTCAGACCATTTCATTGGGTTACTGTCTTAATGAATTTTTTATAAAAAGGTCTATATCAAACATATATTTTGCAGGTATTTTCTTCCAGTCTGTTTGTCTTTTCATTTTTTTAACCCGGCCTTTAAGACTAAAATCAGTGTTGTATAGATAAATGTCTCATTCTCAGCTACATGCACACGGCATTCTTTTCTTTTTGTAGCCCATATCGTTGTCCCTGGAATAAATACTGCCACCGTGGCCAACTGCAAGCTACTGGGATAAAAATTGGCTCACAATACTCCTAAAATTTGATGGTTCTTACAAGCCTCTATAAACTGGCTCTAGCACACCACTACCTAAAATCCACAATTAAGTAATTAATACTGAAGCTACCAATATTTTAATATTTTAGAAAGTAATGTGATGTCTTTTGATTCAGATTTGTAAAATAGGCTACTTAAATAACCAAGAATGAATTAAATATTTTCGAGCATATTTTACAAATGAAAGCAGATTCAATTATTTGAATAATCTTCTTTCAGGCAATAATATAATCAGAAATGTTTCAAACTTTGGTTGTCACCAAACCTTTAGAAATTGTGATCCAGTTTCAAAAGCAATGAACTAGAGCACACACATCAGTGGATTTCAGTATATTCAGAAGTGTGCAACCATCCCAACTATCTAAATTTAGAATAGCATCATCACTCAAAAATAAATCCCAAATATATTATCAGTCATTATTCATTTCATTGCCTCCAAGCTCTGGCATCTAATAATCTACTTTGCATCTCTGGAATTGCCTACTCTAGATATTGTTCATATAAGTGGAATCATATAGTATGTGACTACTTTCTTTCACTTTGCATAATGCTTCAATGTTCGTAAACGTTGTTGTATGCATCCGTATTCTATTCCTTTTTATTGCCAAAAATATTCCATTGTATGGAAAGAGACATATTGTTTATCAAAAAAAATGTCCATTAACTCATTAGTTAATGAACAAATGTGTTGTTTTCACCTTTTGGTGACTGTAAATAGTACTGTTATGAAAATGCAGGTATAAATTTTTGTTTGAATACTTGTTTTCAATTATTTTTGGTATATACCAAGGAGCAGAATAGCTTCATTATACAGTAACTCTATGATTAACTTCTTGAAAATGCCAAACAGTAATCCAAAGTGGCTGTATTATTCAACAATCCTACTATCAGTGTATAAAGTTTCAATTTTCTCCATACTGGCTGTATCAATTAACATTCCCACCAACAGTGCAAGAGGGTTCCCTTTTGTCCACACCTTCTCCAGCATTTATTGTTTGTAGATTTTCTGATGATGGCCATTCTGACCAGTGTGAGGTGATACCTCATTGTAGTTTTCATTTGCATTTCCCTAATGATTAGTGATGTTGAGCATCCTTTCATGTGTTTGTTGGCAATCTGTATATCTTCTTTGGAGAAATGTCTATTTAGGTCTTCTGCCCATTTTTGGATTGGGTTATTTTTTTGATATTGAGCTGCATTTGCTGTTTGCATATTTTAGAGATTAATCCTTTGTCAGTTCCTTCATTTGAAAATATTTTCTCCCATTGTGAGGGTTGTCTTTTCATCTTGTTTATGGTTTCTTTTGCTGTGCCAAAGCTTTTAAGTTTCATTAGGTCCCACTTATTTATTTGTTTTCCATTTCTCTAGGAGGTAGGTCAAAAAGGATCTTGCTGTGGTTTATGTCATAGAGAGTTCTGCCTATGTTTTCCTCTAAGAGTTTTATAATGTCTGGCCTCACATTTAGGTCTTTAATCCCTTTTGAGATTCTTTTTGTGTATGGTGTTAGGAAGTGTTCTAATTTCATTCTTTTACATGTAGCTGTTCAGTTTTCCCAGCACCACTTATTGAAGAGGCTCTCTCTTACCCACTGTACACTCTTGCCTCCTATATCAAAGATAAGGTGACCATACGTACGTGGGTTTATCTCTGGGCTTCCAGTCCTGTTCCATTGATCTATATTTCTGTTTTTGTGCCAGTACCATACTGTCTTGATTCCTGTAGCTTTGTAGTACAGTCTGAAGTCAGGGAGCCTGATTCCTCCAGCTCCATTTTTCTTTCTCAACATTGCTGTGGCTCTTCCGTGTCTTTTGAGTTTACATACAAATTCTGAAACTGTTTGTTCTATTTCTGTGAAAAATGCCATTGGCAGTTTGATAGGGATTGCATCGAATCTGTAGATTGCTTTGAGTAGTATAGTCATTTTCACAATGTTGATTCTTCCAATCCAAGAACATGGTATATCTCTCCATCTATTTGTATCATCTTTAATTTCTTTCATCAGTGTCTTACAGTTGTCTGCATACAGGCCTTTGGTCTCCTTAGGTAGTTTTATCCCTAGGTGTGTTATTCTTTTTGTTGCAGTGGTAAATGGGAGTGTTTCCTTAACTTCTATTTCAAATTTTTCATCTTTAGTGTTTAGGAATGCAAGAGATTTCTGTGCATTACTTTTGTATCCTGCTACTTTGCCAAATTCATTGGTTAGCTCTAGTAGTTTTCTGGTAGCATCTTTAGAATTCTCTAGATACACTGTCATGTCACCTGCAAACAGTGACAGTTTTACTTCTTTTCCAATTGGATTACTTTTATTTCTTTTTCTTCTCTGATTGCTGTGGCTAAAACTTCCAAAATCATGTTGAATAATATTGGTTAGAGTGGGCAACCTTGTCTTATTCCTGATGTTAGTGGAAATGTTTCCGTTTTTCACCACTGAGAACGATGTTTGCTGTGGGTTTGTCATATATGGCCTTTATCATGTAGAGGTATGTTCCCTACTATGCCTACTTTCTGGAGAGTTTTTATCATAAATGTGTGCTGAATTTTGTTGAATGCTTTATCTGTTTCTATTGAGATGATCATATGGTTTTTATCCTTCAGTTTGTTAATATGGTATATCACATTGATTGATTTGCGTGTATTGAAGAATCCTTGCATTCCTGGGAGAAACCCAACTTGATCATGGTGTATGATCCTTTTAATGTGCTGTTGGATTCTGTTAGCTAGTTTTTTCTTGAGTAATTTTGCATCTATGTTCATCAGTGATATTGGCCTGTAGTTTTCTTTCTTTGTGACATCTTTGTCTGGTTTTGGTATCAGGGTGACGGTGGCCTTGTAAAATGATTTCGGGAGTTTCCCTCCCTCTTCTATATTTTAGAAGAGTTTGAGAAGGATTGGTGTTAGCTCTAAAAGTTTGATAGAATTCACCTGTGAAGTCATCTGGTCCTGGGGGTTTTTGTTGGAAGATTTTTAATCACAGTTTCAATTTCAGTGCTTGTGATTGGTCTGTTCATATTTTATACTTATTCCTGTTTCAGTCTCAGAAGGTTGTGCTTTTCTAAGAATTTGTCCATTTATTCCAGGTTGTCCATTTTATTGGCATATAGTGGCTTTTAGTAACCTCTCATGATCCTTTGTATTTCTGCAGTGTCACTTATTACTTTTCCTCTTTCATTTCTAACTCTGTTGATTTGAGTCTTCTCCTGTTTTTTATTGAGGAGTCTGGTTAATGGTTTATTAATTTTGCTTATCTTCTCAAATAACCAGCTTTTAGTTTAATTGATCTTTGCTATTGTGTCCTTCATTTCTTTTTCATTTATTTCTGATCTGATATTTATGATTTCTTCTGCTAACTTTGGGGGTTTTTTGTTCTTTCTCTAATTGCTTTAGGTGTAAGGTTAGGTTTTTTATTTGAGATTTTTCTTGATTCTTGAGGTAGGATTGTATTGCTATAAAATTCCCTCCTAGGACTGCTTTTGCTGCATCCCATAGGTATTGGGTCATCGTGTTTTCATTGTCATTTTATTCTAGGTAATTTTGGATTTCCTCTTTGATTTCTTCAGTGATCTCTTGGTTAGTTAGTAGTGTATTATTTAGCCTCCATGTGTTTGTATTTTTTATAGATTTTTTCCGGTAATTGACATCTAGTCTCATAGCATTGTGGTCGGAAAAGATACTTGATATGATTTCAATTTTCTTAAATTTACCAAGGTTTCATTTGTGACCCAAGATATGATCTATCCTGGAGAATGCTCGATAAGCACTTGAGAAGAAATTGTATTCTGTTGTTTTTGGAATGAATGTCCTATAAATATCAATTAGGTCCATCTTGTTTAATGTGTCATTTAAAGCTTGTGTTTCCTTATTTATTTTCACTTTGGATAATCTGTCCATTGGTGGAAGTGGGGTTTTAAAATTTCCTAGTATTATTGTGCTACTGTCGATTTCTCCTTTTACAGCTGTTAGCATTTGCCTTGTGTATTGAGGTGCTCCTATGTTGGGTGCATAAATAGTTACAATTGTTATATCTTTTTCTTGGATTGACCCCTTGTACATTATGTAGTGTCCATCTTTGTCTCTTGTAATGGTCTTCATTTTAAAGTCATTTTGTCTGATATGAGAATTGCTATTCCAATTTTCTTTTGATTTCCATTTGCATGGAATATCATTTCCCAACACCTCACTTTCAGTCTATATGTGTCCCTAGGTCTGAAGTGGGTCTCTTGTAGATAGCATATATATGGGTCTTGTTTTTGTATCCATTCAGCCAGCCTATATCTTTCGGTTGGAGCATTTAATCCATTTACATTTAAGGTAATTATTGATATGTATATTCCTATTACTGTGTTCTTAATTGTTTTGGGTTTATTTTTGTAGGTCTCTTCCTTTCTTGTGTTTCCTGCCTAGAGAAGTTCCTTCAGCATTTGTTGTAAAGACAGTTTGGTGGTGTTGAAATCTCTTAACTTTCGCCTGTCTCTGAAGGTTTTAATTTCTCTGTCGAATCTGAATGAGATCCTTGCTAGGTGGAGTAATCTTGTTTGTAGGTTTTTCTCCTTCATCACTTTAAATATGTCCTGCCACTCCCTTCTGGCTTGCAGATTTTCTGCTGAAAGAAAAGCTATTAACCTTATGGGGATTCCCTTGTATGCTGTTGTTTTTCCCTTGCTGGTTTTAATTTTTTTATTTGTATTTAATTTTTCATAGTTTGATTAATATCTGTGTTGGTGTGTTTCTTCTTGGATTTATTCTGTATGGGACTCTGCGCTTCCTGGAGTTGACTATTTCCTTTCCCATGTTAGGGAAGTTTTCAACTATAATGTCTTCAAATATTTTTCAGACCCTTTGTTTTCACTTCTTTTGGGATTTCTGTAATTTGAATGTTGGTGAGTTCGATGTTTTCCCAGAGGTTTCTGAGACTGTCCTCATTTCTTTTCATTCTTTTTTCTTTATTCTTCTCTGCAGTAGTTATTTTCACTATTTTATCTTCCAGGTCACTTATCCATTCTTCTGCCTCAGTTATTTTGCTTTTGATTCCCTCTAGAGAATTTTTAATTTCATTTATTTTGTTCATCATTTTTTTGTTTGCTCTTTAGTTCTTCTAGGTCCTTGTTAAATGCTTCTTGTGTTTTCTCCATTCTCTTCCCAAGATTTTAGATCATCTTTACTATCATTACTCTGAATTATTTTTCAGGTAGTCTGCCTATTTCCGCTTCATTTGTTTGGTCTGGTGGGTTTACCTTGTACCTCATCTGCTGCATATTCTCTGTCTTCTCATTTTTTTTTAACTTACTGTGTTTGGTGTCTCTTTTTCGCATGCTGCAGGTTCATAGTTCCCATTGTTTTTGGTGTCTGCCCCCAGTAGGTGAGGCTGGTTCATTCAGTTATGTAGGCTTACTGGTGGAGGAGACTGGTGCCTGTGTTCTGGTTGGGGGGGGGGGCTGGATCATGTCTTTCTGGTGGGCAGGGCCACATCCATTGGTGTGTTTTGGGGTGTCTGTGAACTTTCTATGATTTTAGGCGGTCTCTCTTCTAGTGGGTGGGATTGTGTTCCTGTCTTGCTAGTTTTTTGGCATGGGGCATCCAGCACTGGAGTTTGCTGGCTGTGGGGTAGAGCTATGTCTTAGCATTGAGACAGAGGTCTCTGGGAGATCTCTTGTCGATTGATATTACATGGGGCCGGGAGGTCTCTGGTGGTTCAATGTCCTCAACTTGGCTCTCCCACCTCAGAGGCTCATGCCTGACACCAGGCTGGACCACCAATACCCTGTCAGCCACATGGCTCTGAAGAGAAGGGAGAAAAAAAGAAGGAAAAATAAATAAATAAAATAATAAATTATAAAAAAGAAAATAATATTAAAATAAAAAATAATAAAAAGTTAAAAAAAGAAGAGAGCATCCAAATCAATAAACAAATCCACCAATGATAACAAGTGTTAAACAGAAAAGTAAGATAAATATAAAAATCAGAAACAAATCAATCATAGACAGGAAACCCTAAGTCTACATTTGTTCCCAAAGTCCACTGACACCATTTTGGGGTGATTCATTGTCTATTCATGTATTCCAAGGATGCACGGTCTATCAAGGGGGTGGCAGGGAGGGGTATGGTAGTTATAATTGGAATGAGGGGCAAGTCTGCGGTGGCAGAGGCCGTTGTGATGTTGCAACAGCCTGTGACATGCTGTGTGTTCTCCTAGGGAAGCTGTCCCTGGATCACAGGACCCTGGTTGTGGTGGGCTGCACAGGCTCCCAGGGAGTGGGGGGTGGATAGTGACCTGTGCTTACACACTGGATTCTTGGTGGCTTCAGCAGCAGTGTTAGCATTTCATGAATGTCTCTTGCGTCCAAGCTGATAGCTGCGGCTCACGCCTATCTCGGAAGCTCATTTTGGCAGTACTCTGAATCCCCTCTCCTCACTCACCCAGAAACAATGGACTCTTGCCTGTTAGGCAGGTCCAGAAATTTTCCTGGACTCCCTCCTGGCTAGCTGTGGCACACTAGCCCCCTTCAGGCTGTGTTCACACAGCCAACCCCAGTCCTCTCCCTGGGATCTGACCTCTGAAGCCCGAACTCAGCTCCCAGCCACCACCTGTCCCAGCCTGCGGGTGAGCAGACAAGCCTCTCGGGCTGGTGAGTGCTGGTTGGCAGCAATCCTCTGTGCAGGAATCTCTCCACTTTGCCCTCTGCATCCCTGTTGCTGTGCTCTCCCCCCGCCCACCCCTGGTCTCCACCAGTGAAGGGGTTTCCTAGTGTGTGGAAACCTTTCCTCCTTCACAGCTCCCTCCCAGATGTGCAGGGCCTGTCCCTATTCTTTTGTCTTCTTTTTTTTCTTTTGCCCAGCAGGTATATGGGTATTTTCTTGCCTTTTGGGAAGTCTGAGGTCTTCTGCCAGTGTTCAGTAGGTGTTCTGAAGGTGTTGTTCCACATGTAGATATATTTTTGATGTACTTGTGGGGAGGAAGTTGATCTCCACGTCTTACTCCTCTGCCATCTTGATGGTCCCTTCTTTTATTGTCTTTTTAATGTTAACTATCATGGAGCCCATAATCAAAAACATTTTGGTTTTGATTTGCATTTTTCTTATGAATAATGATGTTGAGCATCTTTTTATGTACTTCTCAGGCACTTTTATATCATCTTTAGAATGGTATTTATTTAAATCCTTTGTCCATGTTTTCAATTGGATTATTTGACTTTTAAAATTTGAGTTGTAAATGTTATTTATATATTGTAAGTGCAAACCCATTATCACATATATGATTGCAAATATTTTCTCCCATTCTGTGGGTTGACTTTTCATTTTCTTAAAGGAGTTCTTAAAGTGTAAAAATTTTAAATTTTAATAAAGTCCAGCTTATCTATTTTTTCTTTGATTGCTTGTGCAATTGGTGCCATTCCTAAACAAACACTGCTAAATCCAAGGCAACAAAGATTTTTTCCTATGTTTTCTTCTAAAAGTTTTATAATTATAAATCTTACATTTAGAACTATGATTCATTTTAATCAATTTTTGTGTGTGCTGTGAAATAAGGGCCCAGTTTTATTCTTTTTCATGTGGATTTCCAGTTTTTCCTTTGTTGAAAATGCTATTCTTTTCCCATGGAGTTGTCTTGCCACTTTTTTTGAAAATGAATTGAACATGAGGGTAAAGGTTAATTTGTGGACTCCAGATTCTATTCTATTGATCTAAATATTTATCTTTATTTCAGTATCACATAGCCTTGATTACTATAGGTTTTAGTAGGTTTTGAAGTTAGGGTGTGTAAGTGCTCCAAGTTTGCTATTCTTCAATATCATTTTGATTATTTTGGTCCACTTGCACTTTCATATGAATTTTAAATCAGCTTACCAGTTCTGAAAAAAAAATGTTGACTGGCATTTTGATAGGTATTAGATCAAATCAGTAGATCAATTTGGAGAATACTATGAACATGAGATGTCTTCCATTTATTTGAGTCTTCTTTATTTCCCTTCAATGATATTTTAATATCTTAAAGTTTTCATTGTGCGAATATTGAAGTCCTTTTGTTTAAGTTTATTCCTAATTTTTTTTGATGCCACTGTATGGAGTTTTCTTCTTTTTTGCATTATTTATTGCTAATGAATAGATACACAATTGATTTTTGTATATTGAGCTTGTATTTTGCAAACTTGCTGAATTTGTTTATTATCCATTAGAGTTCCTTGGTGCATTCCTAAGGATTGTCTATATATAATACCATGCTATCTATGAACAGAGATAGTTTTGCTTCATCCTTTCCAATCTGGATGCTTTTCATTTCTTTCTCTTTCATGCCTTTCTGATAGATTGACTCTTTTATACTTTTAAATTTCCTTTGTCTCTTGTAACTATTTTTGCTTTAAGTGTTTTTCATCTGATGTTAGTACTGCAATTCCATCTCTCCTTAGGTTACCATTGCATAGTATATTTTTTACATGTTTCAAACTATTTGTGTTTTTGAATATAATGTATGTCCATTGTAGACACTATAAACTTTGATCATGGCTTTTAATTCATTCTGTCAATCTCTGCCTTTTGATTGGAGTGTTTAGACCATTTACATTTAATGTAATTAATGATGAATTAGAATTCACATTTGTCATTTTTGTAGTGTTTACTTTTTTTAAAAAAATTTATTGGAGTATATTTGCTTTACAATGTTGTGTTAGTTTCAGGTGTACAGCAAAGTGAATCAGTTATACATATATCCACTTCTAGTTATTTACTTTAAACTTTTACAACCTCTATTTGTATATTTTTTCCTTAATTTCTTCCATTACTACATTCTTTTTGTTAAACAACGTTTTTTAGTGTGACATTCAATGCCGTTATTGTTTCTTAGTGTTTCTCTGGAAGATTTCAATGAATTCCTTAACTTAAAACAATATTTCTGATTAATACCAATTTATTTTCAATAGCATATAGAAATTTTCTCCATATAGCTCCATCCATTCCCTTCCATCTCCTTTGTGCAATAATGGTTATACAAATTATGTCATTGCATATTGTAAGCCCACCAGCACAGTTTTATAATTATTATCTTATGTAATTTTCTTTTAAATTAGATTGGAAAAGAAAAGACCTGCAACCAAATACATAGCTTTACTGTATTTACATTTACTTATGTAATTATCTTTACCAGTCTCTTTATTTCTTTTGTGCATTTGCGTTATTGCCTAGCATCCTCATTTCAGGCTGAAGTACATCCTTTAGTATTCTCATAGAGCAGGTCTCCTAGATATAATTTCTCTCAGTTTTTGTTTATCTAGGAATGTATTTATTTCTCCTTCTTTATGGAAAGATATTTTAAGTATAGGAACCTTTGTTGACAAATTTTCTTTCAGCACTTTATTTTTATATTTAAGCTGCCTGTCTATGCCCATGTTGAGGTATATATGGTTCCCAGAGAAAGAGGACAGGTGTGAGGGCTGCTGCTACTGCAGGCCATGGGGAGGCATAACATCAGGGAGCATGAGAATGGGAGCAGACGAATAGGTGGACATGGCACAGTGCCAACATGGCCAACATGGGTTGGGCAGGAGACTGGGAGGTTCAAGTGGAGATGAGGGCAGCAAAGGCCATGTAGGCCCACAGGGCCTACTCAGCACTTTAAATATGTCATCCCACTGTATGTCATCCCTCCATAGATTTTAATGAGAAGTTAGCTGTTAATTTTATTGAGGAGCACTTGTATAGAAATAATATTCTCTTGCTGCTTTCCCATCTGTCTCTTTGACTTTTGATAGGTTAGCTGTGATGTGTCTGGGTGTAAATCTTTTTTAGTTTATCCTACTTGGAATTCATTGAACTTTTTAGATGTGTAGATTAATATTTTTCATCACATTTGGGAAGTTTTCGGACATTATTTCTACAAATATTCTTTCTGCCTCTTTCTCTCTTCCCTCTCCTGGTAATGTCGTTATATATATGTTTGTATGCTTAATGGTGTCCCATAGGTCTGCAACTCTCCTCATTTTATTTTATTCATTTTTCTTTCTGTTCTTTGGATTGCATAATATCAATTGATTCACCTGACAGTTTGCTGCTTCTTCCTTCTGCAAGTTTAAATCTGTTGATCAGCTCTTAGAGTGATTACTCATTGTATTTATTGTAATTTTTAATTCTAGAATTCCTCTTTTCTACAATTTTAACCTATTTGTATTCTCTATTTTGTGAGATATTACTCTCATATTTTCCTTTAATTATGTAAAGATGATTTCCTTTAGTTCTGTGAATATATTTATAATAGTTGATTTAAAGTCTTTGTCTAGTAAGTCCAATGTCTGGACTTTCTCAGGGACAGTTACTACTGACTGTTTTTCCTGGTTATAAAAAATACCTATTTTCCTGTTTCTTTGGCTCTCTCATTTTTGCCTCATTTTTCTGGTCAAAAAATGAACATTTTAAATAATATAATGTGGCAACTCTGAGAATCAGGTCTCCCCCTCCAACATTTATTGTTTTTACTATTTGTTTAGTTACTGTTCTATTCTAGTTCTATAAAGCCTATATTCTTTCCCATATGTGCTGACTGAAGTCTTGTCTTGGTTAGCTTTAAATTTTCTTAAATCCCTTAATGTAACAAGTATCTGTCTTTGCCCAGGGTCTCTGTGCATTAGTGTTATGGCATGACTTCAGTGCTCCAATAGTTTACAGTTTTGCTTAGCCTTCACTTCCTGCTTGTGTACTGCCTCAAGGTCAGCCACTGTTGAGACATTAGGGCCTCTTCAGGACGTTCCTGGCCATGTGCACAGCCATGTGCACATGGATGTGGCCTTCTATATTCCCAGGCACATGTCAGAGCTTTTTCAAAATTCCTCTATAGGCATCTCATTACACATCTTTTTCTTTTAAGTTTTATGGTAAAGCTCTTATTTGCTCCCAATGGTATTGCTGCCCTAGGCAGTTTCCAAGTGCAAACAATTTCCACTGATATTTTTTACTTTTATTTTTTGATAATAATTTTGTGGATCATCTGTTCTTATAAAAAGTCATGTCGAATAAAGCTCCAAGGAGCTGCCACAAAAGGTCAAGTAGTGAAAACCTCTGAATTTTGCATGTTTGGAGCAGTTCCAATCACATTTTCTACCCTCCACTGCCTGTTAGGCTACTGTTATTCACAACCACTACTGTGAAGCTGCCAGTTTTCAAGGATACATGTTGCTAGAAAGAGGGTTACGGGAATAGGGCAAGTTAAAACACTATAAAGCTCACTGTTCTTTTCAATATTCAGGT
Source organism: Delphinapterus leucas (assembly GCF_059928025.1). Lineage (NCBI taxonomy): Eukaryota > Metazoa > Chordata > Mammalia > Artiodactyla > Monodontidae > Delphinapterus > Delphinapterus leucas. Next base: position 62,651,545 of record NC_143137.1, on the reverse strand, counting down.
GTGTTCCTTGAATAAACACTTCTTGGACATTTGTAAGCCTTTGGCTAATTTTCTGAGTTCTAAAAAAGTTGATTTTGACATATATGTCAGTGATCATGTTGTTTTAATAGAACAACAGACTTTGGAAGTCCTTACTCTATCATTCTGAAAGTGCTTCTCTACATTAATGTTTTTGGTTGCTATTCTAATTTTTAATTTTCTACTTTATTAAATAAATGAGATCTTATATATAAAAAAAACCCCAAAATTTGTTCCTCTGTAAAAATTAGAGTATAGGGCCCTAAAGATTCAGAAACACACATTACCTACTAGTGATAAATGCCACTTTCAGAGTCCTTAGTACTACTATAAGTATTTACATTAAAAAAGTAAATTTTATTGTTGGCCATGTCCTGCGGCATGCAGTGTCTTAGTTCCCCGACCAGGGATCAAACCCATGCCCCCTGCATTCGGAGTGCAGAGTCTTTACCAATGGACCACCAGGGAAGTCCCTAATATAATTTTTATAATGTTTTCAAGTTAACTCTTCTACACATTATAAAAACAATTCCTATAATAATACATGACCTTTATCAAAAAGCAATATGTCATAGGCATTGTTCTAAGTGTCATACTTCCAATACATTCAACAATATTTCATCCCAGACATGCAGACATTGCACACAGACGGTGTCTGCTCTCATGTAGCATACATTCTTGTGAGGATAATAAAATAAATAAGTATATATATGAGCAAGACATACTGGAATATATCAATATATCAATAGTAGCTAATATTTTGAAAAGGAACAAAAGTATCCTGAGATATCGAGTGGTGGAACAGATACCAATTTAGAATGTTGTCAGGGACGACCTCTTTGAATGAGTATCATTTGAAGTGAGATGTGAAGAACAAGGTAGAGATAGACATGCATATATCACAGACAGAACATTTTGCTCCAACAAAGCAGCAAATAAAAATTTCCTAAGCCAAAAGCAAGTCTGCTATATTCACAAAATAGAAAGATGGGCTTTCTGGCTAGTGAAAGAAAATAAGACTAGAAGTTAAGAGGGCAGAAAGATGGGTAATGACAAATCATGCAGGGTAATAAAAAGTAATTTTATTTTAGATACAATAGGAAAACACAGGAGAATTTTAATCAGGGCAGTGATCTTACCTGATTTACTTTTTGTATAGATGTTCCTGGTGCTTTGTAGTAAAGAGAGTAAAGGAATTTGAAAATGGAAAATGGAGTCAAGCTAGAAGGCTACTGCAATATCCAGTATAACCAATTTCTCTCTGATGGTTGTAGTAATGAAGACACTGGGTATATTGGACAGAACAAAAGGATAAAATGTGGATGCAAAACAGACAGAACTTTTTGACATATTGAATGGTGAGAAGAGGAAAGCTTCCAATGTGATTTACAGATTTTCACCTGAGCAGCTAAATTTATACTGTTGGCAGTTTTAGAAACATGAAAAATAGAGTAAGAATTGGTTTGGCAGGTAAAAATCAAGTTTTCTGTTTTGGCCATATTAAATTTGAGGTACCTAATGTAGTACCGGCTACTTATCTTGTAGATCTCAGTGTAAAAGAAAACGTGGGGCCCTTGCTCATAAATTACGAACTTCAAAATGGTGACCATGGAGCATACAAGTAGGGAGCCTACCTAAGTACAAGGCTCTGTGTAACTGCACATCTAAGATAAATCAATTCCTGCCTTTAGAGAGTCAAGAAGATACTCCCATCAGGCAGTTAGTTGTATATATATGCTTTAGCTATGCAGGATCTACTGGGGAAAGCCATTCAATTCAAGGTGGCCTACTTCAAGGTAGAGGTAAAATATTGAGGTTATCGACCTGTAACACTGCTGAAGTTTAAGTGTAAGGATGAAGGAAGATTTTGGAAAGGTGAGAGTTTTTTTATAGGAGTAGGAATATTTTATCCAACGTAATTGGAGGGAAGGGAAAAAGTGAACAAGGATATTGTGAGATTGATTTGAAAATGGAAAGTTGAGGGAATTTATATAATAATACCTCTCTGGAGGAAAAATGAAAATCAATTCATTGGCTGAAAGTGTATGTGTGCTCAAGTGTATTTGTATGTGTGAGTGGTGTGTGTGTGAATCAGGTGGATAGAGATTTAATGACCTAGAAGGTGTGAAATGATCATTTTGGGGGGTGAAGGTGCAAACCAGAGAAATTTAATGGGCATTTAGGACACTGTTGGAAGCTTACTTGAGATGTATGGCAATTATATTTAAATGAGACCAGCCAACACACTTGTAAGTTTTTATTTAGCATATTGCAGCTGTACAAGTGCAGTCATCAAGTAATAAATCTGGGGGTATAAGAAACGAAGTTCAGGGTAAGGGGTTTGAGCCTGATGCAAGGAAGTGTTCATTGTGAAAGATCACAGAAATATAGCTGAATATGCATTGAGAGTAGTGGTAATGATTAATGAAAATGCAATCATGGATTTGGAAAGAATATGGTAAGGGCAAAGAATTTGGGGGTTAGAGCTTTCTAAAGGAGGAGGAGGTACAAACAATTTGGAAATGGCATTGTAGACAAGGAAGAAACTTATCACCGCATTGCCATGACTTAATGACAGATGGTGCAATCGAGAAGGCTCATTGGAAAGGTTTGCAAGGACACAGAGGAGGACCTGAAAATTGGGTCTAATTAGTGTATGTTCAGAGCCCCAAGGTTTTGATGATGATGATGACGATTAATCTAGGAGGCTGGGAATTCTGGTGGTATCTGTCATAAACAGAAATATGACAGGGAATAACTTCTTGGATCTATTATAGGGATACTGGGTATGAGTTAAAACCAAAAGTCTTGGGGTAATTGGTAACAGACATCTCTTGAAGTATGCAGTGAAAGCCAAGGCAATGACTAAATCACAGTACTACTTTACTAGATTGACCTGCGATTCTTAAGCAGGTAAAAGAGGCATGGGACACAAGAATCTCTGCAGGCCTGTAGATTTAAATCTATGCTATCATTTAAACATTCATACAGCTTTAAGAGGTAAATACTTAACCATTCCTTTTTTACAGAAAAAGAAACTGTGGCTTAAAATAAATTAGAAAATCTTGCCCCAAAGTACTCAAAAATCGGTGGCAACATTTACCACCAATTGACCTTATGCTTTTGACTCTGGAAACTTTAACCATCATACATAGTGTCTCTCTTCTGATCTCACCCTTGACCTGCAGTATAATACTGGTAAGTAGATAAAGTATATTTGACTATTATGCCCTATTTTCCAGACAGGAAAACTGACTCAGTTTAGGATACATGAATTTCCTAGACATACAGCTAATAAGTGACCCAGACAGGACTTGAACACCTTGCCCAGACCTGTAAAATGGGACTTTAAGATTCTAAGTAAACAATATCTCATAAAACGACCTCTTATTAAAATGTGCTTGTTTTTCTGGATTGAATATAGTATATGAACTTAAATCTCTAATTCAAAGCAAGAAGTAGGAAACTGTCTACTTGTGGAATACTTTTGTCTCACAATATAATAAGGAGAAAGGGATTAAATGAAAAGCTCCCATAGATTTGAGAGGGTTCATCTGAGTGTAAAAGTACTGCAGTGACTGAATGTGTTTTATATATTGTAGCATTTTAAGATCTTGGGAGTATTACAAGTAAATGATTTAACTACTTTCAGCTGTCCTGTAAGTTGTTCATAATCACTGATTTTGCTTTTCAGACGAGCATAATAAAGTTCTCAATATAGCTCTTTCAATGGCAACAGCAGTGCTGACTCTTCAGTATGAGACGACTCAGTTATGCAGGATATCTTCACATCCAAGCGAAGCAAAAATTTTAAAAAAGAATGAAAGTCCATGCAGCGGCAGCCTGGTGTGTCTTTGGTTTCATTTTTGTTAGACAAAGGTGCTGAGTCTTTGAAAAGTTTGATACTTTTAATCAAATTTTTCATGATATCTATGACTTCTGAATGCAGTAATTCTGGTAAAATGACTGTTTTTCAATTTGGCAATTTCTTTTTACAGGTTGATTTACAAACCAACTCTGATATTATCAGATTATAATGCTGTGTGCCAACTGAAAAAAGATTAATACTATCAACAGAACTTCACCAATGAACTAAGATACTCTTGTTTGTGAGAACATCTGTGTCTCATCTTGATCACTAAGCAACCTCTATTAGGAAACTAGAGAAGATAACAAGGCAATGTATAGCGACAGAAGGACTTGGGCCAAGAACAGATCACCTGACATGGTCAGTGAACATCTGTTTGACCTTAGCGAAGCTTTCCCACCTTTTAGGGTTTAGCTTTTAATATAGATCAAATAATTCCATTTTATAAATAGAAATGTGTTAAAGAAAGATATCATGAGAAGATTTTTAAAAAGCTTTTTATAAAAATATTTTGAATTAATGCTTTTATAAAATTCAAGTTTTTAAGTATCACGTTATTTTTAGTTTTTCTTTTTTTTTTTTTTTTGTATATTGCCTTTTCATTTTATTGATGGTTTCCTTTGCTGTGCAGAAGGTTTTTAGTTTGATAGAGTCTCACTTGCTTATTTCTGCTTTTGCTACCTTTGCTTCTGGTGTCAGATCCAAAAAATCATTGTCAACACCAACGTAAAGGAGCTTATTCCAGATGTTTTCTTCCAGGAATTTTATGATTTCAGGTCTTATGTTCAAGTCTTTAATCCATTTTGAGGGGTTTTTTTGTTTTTTTTTGTTTTGTTTTGTTTGTATCGTGTAAGGTAAGTATCCAATTTCATTCTTTTGCATGTGGCTGCCATGTTTTTCTAACACCATTTATTGAAGAGACTATTCTTTCCCCATTGTATGTTCTTGGTTCTGTGTCTGTTTTTATGCCAATACCGTACTATTTTGATTACTACAGCTTTGTAATATAGCTTGAAAACCACGAAGTAAGATGCCTCCAGCTTTGTTTTTCTTTCTCAAGATTGTTTTGGCTACTCGGGGGTCTTTTGTATTTCCATACAAATTTTAGGATTGTTTGATCTATTGCTGTGAAAATGCCATTGGAATTTTTATAGGGAGTGCATTGAATCTACAGATCATTTTGAATGTATGGACATCTACATTTTAACATTAATTATTGCGATTTATGAACAAGGGGTATCTTTCCATTTATTTGTGTCTTCTTTAATTTCTTTCAATCATGTCTTACAATTTTCAGTGTGTAGGTCTTTCACCTCCTTGATTAAATTTATTTCTACGTATTTTAGTTTTTCTGATGCAATTGTAAATGGAATTGTTTTCTTATTTTCTCTTTCTGATAGTTTGCTGTTAGTGTATACACACTGATTTTGTACATTGATTGTGTAGCCTGCAAATTTAATGAATCTGTAAGTTCTAGCAACTTTTTGGTGGAGTCTTCAAGGTTTTCTATATAAAATACTATGTCATCTGCAAATAGAAGCAGTTTTACTTCTTCATTTCTAATTTGAATGCCTTTCATTTCTTTTTCTTTACAAATTGCTCTGGCTAGGACTTCCAGTATTATGTTGAATTAAAGTGACGAGTAGGCTTCTTGTCTTTTTCTTGAAAAAGAGGAAAACATTTCAGGTTTTACTCACTGAATATGATGTTAGCTGTGGACCTGTCATATATAGCCTTTGTTATGTTGAGGTATGCTCCCTCTACACACAGTGTGTTGAGAATTTTTATTATGAATTTTGTCAAATGCCTTTTCTGAATTTATTGATAAGATCATATGATTTTTATCTTTCATTTTGTTAATATGGTGTATCAGATTGATTGATGAGCAAATGTTGAACCGTCCTTGTATTCCAGGAATAAATCCCTTTGACCATGGTGTATGATCCTTTCAATGTGCCACTGAATTTGGTTTGTTAAAATATTGTTGCAGATTTGTGTAGCTATATTCATCAAGGATACTGACTTGTAATTTTTTTCTTTTCTTATAGTGTCCTTGTCTGGATTTGGTGTCAGGGTAATGTTGGCCTTGTAAAATGAATTTGGAAGTGTTTCCTCCTCTTCCATTTTTTGGAAGAGTTTGAAAAGGAAGTGTTAATTCTTCTTTAAATGTTTGGTAGAATTTACCAGTGAAGACATCTGTTCCTGGGTTTTTCTTTGTTGGGAGTTTTTTGATTACTAATTCAGTCTCTTTACTCGTAACTAGTCTCTTCTGATTTTCTATGTCTTCATGATGCAGCCTTAGTAGGTTGCATGTTTTTAGAAATTTATTTTTTACTACTAGGTTGTCCGATTTGTTGGTATGTAATTGTCCATAATGGTCTTTTATGATCCTTTATATTTGTGCTATATAAGTCATAATATCTGCTCTTTCATTTCTGATTTATTTATTTTAGTCCTCTCTCTTCTTTTTCTTGGTAAGTCTAGCTAAAGTTTTGTCTCTTTTGTTTATCTTTTCAAAAGGCTAGTCCTTAGTTTTGTTGATCTTTTCTATTGTGTTTTTAGTCTATACTTAGTATATTTCTGCTCTGATCTTTGTTATTTCCTTTTTTCTACTAACTTTGGGTTCGTTTTTCCCAAATTTTTAATGTAAACCAAATTATACAAATCCCATCTTTAAGTTCCATCCAATTAATTCTTCCCACTTTGCACAAATCTAAAATCCTTAACTTGGTCAAGAAGTTGCTGAATGATATGTCATCTGTCAATCTGAGATATAATCTATAGATTATATTATAGATATAATCTCAGTCATATATTATGTTCTTCTCTCTTTTTTTTTTGGTTGCCTTTTAGTTACTTGGCTATGTATATAGTTTTCCACCTTCATGGTATTTATATATGTAATTTTCTTTGCACAGAATGCTCCATCTGAGCAACTCTTCATAAATTGTTCTTTTATTTTTATTTTTTTCCGAGAGGGCTTTCTCTGACACTTCAATCCAAATTAGGCTCCCCAACAACAATCTCAACTTTCATAGCATTCTAAAAAATAAATGAAATGTCATTTATTACCTTTATGAGGAGATCCATCATGTTTATTTTATTGACCTCTATATACCCATAATGTAGCACAGTACCTGGCATATAGTGAGAAGACCATAAATATTTACTCAGTGGGTGAATATATTCATGTATTAAATATCTGCACTGAATGAATAATTGAATTAATGGATCTAGGTATAGTCTCTACTTTCAAAAAACTTAAAATGGCTTATATTGATAAAACATAATAACAAATATTGATATCTTAAATATTTAGAATGAGAATAAAATCATATACAAAATAGTTTTCAATAAAATGTGAGAGTCTTTGAAGATTCTAATATAATCAAAATTTTACTTCAGATATATGTGAACCGAGTGGCTCTAGTAGGTTAACCTATATCCAAAAAAGATCTTAATACAACTAACTGATTCATGAATACAAGGATTCTACTCACTACTTATATTTTTAAAAAAAATTTTTTTATTGAAGTACTGGATTTGCAATGTTGTGTTAGTTTCAGGTGTACAGCAAAGTGATTCAGTTTTCTCTTATACATTATTATAAAATATTGAGTATAGTTCTCTGTGCTATATAGTATGTCCTTGTCGGTCACTACTTATATATAAATCATTACGATTTCCAAAATTTATGTCCACAAAAATTGGCCCACTGAATGAAATACTTTAAATGTGTGGAGAATGGTCTACCACCAAGTACTTACTTGTTTCTGAATGTATAATGTTTGCATCTTCCAATATTATTTGAACCTTAAAGTATGTTTATTGGTTTGAAGTCAGTAGGTCATAGGTAACATGGACAAAATTATATACAAAAAATCTGATTCAAGTACTCTGTTATTATCAACAAATAGTATAATCTCCTTGAAGCAGAAACAGCATTTTTTTTTAAAAAATTACAGACTACTATTCCTAGCACTTAGTACAACAATCAAAAAAATACAATCTGTGTTGAGTTCTTACTATGTATAAATTTTATGGCACTTAATTTCAATTATTTCTCCTGACATATACTGAAGAAGGTAATACTATAATATTCTTTTTACAGACAAGAATACTGAAGCTAGAGAGATTAAATAAAAATTCCAAGAACACTAAGGTGACTATTGTGAAGAGACCATAACACATGGTTTATTATTCAAAGGAAACGAAAGGAAAGAAAAAGTAGTGAAATCAGGAACTCCTGACTATTAATTCACTTTTAACCTTTCCACACTACTGAATTAATGTATGTTTCTATATGGTGGTTATTATTATAAATTTAGCTCTAATATTATTATAGTTAAAACATACGCTTTAAAATAATGATAGTATAAAATGTTTGTATTTGTTTATATTGGAAAAATGCAAATTATACAAATAATACACTTACAGTGTTTTAAAGAAAATCTTCCAACTCCAACTTGCCGGACCACTGAAATGCATGTGGCAGTCTTACCTAGCAAACTTAGATAGACTAAGTACAATATTACATATATGATCATGCTTAATAATACATATATGATACACCTCACTAAAGAAGCTATTATGAGAACTAGTCAAGAAAAATTACTCTCACATTATATCACAAAAATAATTTTAAAAATCAATTCTAAGACTATTTTCTGATTAACTGTTATTACATCACAGCATATGAAAACGAAGCAGGATGTAGAGAATGTTCATTCTTGTTAACTAAATTAAGAAAAATAGTGATTGAATCTGATGGATTTAAGAATAAGATGTATCATGTTGGGTAGAATAAAGTTTTATTTGTTAAAATACTAATGTTTTGACAATATTTTTTGCTGTTTCAAAGAAAATGGACAGTTCTGTAAACACTGTCACATCAGCAGGAATTTAAAAAATATTTGCTTTAGAGATTATCTTGCTCACAAATGTGATGCATAATGGTTAACACAACTGAAAAATACTGTCAAAATTTTGTCAAATTTTTAAAAAATCCATTGGACCAGGAATCAAGTGAATTTCATTTAAACACCAGATTTCATAAAATTGCCCTTGTAGTGCATTTTTTTAAAAAACTAGCAATAAGGATTTGCAGAAGTGCTAGCACATAATCTAAAACTTTTAACATATTATTTGAGTTGCCTATGTCCTTTCACAGTTCTCTGTCTCTCTCTCTCTCTCTTTATATAGAGATTCCACTAAAATCAAATGCAATGGATTATATACACTTTTTCTCTGTGGGCATCATCTGTTTAGTAAGCTAACTAATCTGAACTTACTTGGTAGACGTGTTTATATGTGTGTGGTATGTGCTTTCTCTCTCTCTTCACCTCATCCTTCCCCACTTTCCTTCCTCCCACTTTTATTTCTTTTATTTTAGATGTTTCTAACTACAGAAAACTTTCAATTTTTGCCTTTAGGTTTCAGCCTCAGTACCCAGTAGTTAATCTAACAGAGAAAACACTTGAAGATAGCTTCTATTCACAACAGTGAGGAAATGTGGCCTTTCTCTTTATTAACTTGCTCACTGATAATATCATACTTATGTACAATACCAAATATCAGCATTTAAAAATAACTCAAAAATCTGCATTCCATATTTTTTTCTAAGTTGATATTCAAAAATTTGATACATAGATTTTTATCTGCAGTGTTAGAATTGTGGGGTATACCATTTATCAAATGGAAAAAGTAAGGGAGTAGCACTCTGAGCTTTCTTGAGTCCCTTTTTATAGTTCTTGCATCGACTCACTGGTGACCTTCAGCAAATGGAGCTCAGTTGATCTGACTGTAAAACGAGGACAGGCTCACTGACCTGTCTTCCAGTGGTGTTATAAGACTCAATAAATCAGAGCCTACAAAAAGTTCTTTAAGGTTCTCAGGTGAATTGTGCTACATCAGGGTGAAATGTCAGAGTAGAAAAACTGTTTGTACCTTTTATATGTCAGTTATTACCAAATGGGCACTACAAAACAGTATCACCTCACACCTTCATAAAATTATACTCAATTTCTGAAAGAATGCTTAGTTCAGCCAATTTAAAATAGGATGTTTAACAGATTGTCTTAACCTCAGAAAACTATTCCTTATCTCAAGCATTCAATAAAACTATTTTTGCCTTGTTATCTCTGAGAACTAACATAAATAAGTCATTTTAAAACAAATTATGGATTAATAAATGCATTTTATGCATTTGCATATTATACTGTCTTTGCTTGCTTTACAGATATGCTATTTAGAGTTGATTAACAACTATAGAACCTTTGCCAACTCAATATATAAGAAGATGGTGGTATATTTTTAATCATCTATATCCAGAGTTGAAAATTAATTTTACTTTGATTTTTTTTAAAACATCTACTGATTAAACTTAAGCAGCTAAACATCTTAGGCATTTAACTTCAATGTTGTGTCCTTCCCTATCAGAGCAAAATTGGGCATTTTCCTATACACAATAGAGGAAAAAAGCAATTACTATCAATCAGTGACTAAGCAACAGATTGGAGTATTTAAAAAGACTCATTCATACACAGATTTGCAGCAGTGTTCAGCTCCTCTGATTAGATTCCATAGATTTTAAATTGTAGCTAATTAGGCTGTCATCGGTTCATTAATGGCTCTACTGATTCAGCACTCCCTCACCTGCATGTATATTAAAGCTCATTAGTTCCCTTGTCTAAAATACCACCTGCATTAATTGCTGCCAATGCACCAGGACTCTTCAGAAGGCTCTTCTGACAAGGATTCTACCTGCTTGGAGTGCCCCGTGCCCCTGGAAAGCTCTTCAGACGAGCTCACATATAAAGTTCATGGTGCTGCACACGTGGAGAAACTGCAGCTGTTGTAAGGGCAGTCAAGCCTGTTTTACGCTTAGCAGCAGGATATAAATAATTAGTGATGCCTCTGCTATAGGGCTTAACACAGGCCACTGTATTCCTTTCTAAGTGTCTACTAAACCATCCCTCTCTACAAAATAAGCTCCCAAGTCATCTTCCTTTTGATTCTTAATTCTTTAAGCAGCTTCCATGAAATGCTAAGAATAAGCCAGAGGAGAAAGCTTAGTCTGTAGCTTTCTTTTACTGCATGGTCACTGTCCCTTGTGAATGCAACATGAGTCACTGAGTAGGACATTTAAAACACTCGCAGTTCATAGCTGCCTCAATAAGTAACCAACATCAACTAATCAATTATATCCTCATGTGTTTTAAAATAGCTTTTGTATCTAAAGTCAAAATATTTATTTATATTTTAATATTTTTATTCCCTTACAGTGACATCTTTGTGGCAAAAGGATGTTGAATTCAGAGTTACCATTAGAAATGCTCAAGAGAATTTCAACTACTCATGTTAAGAAAGGAGTCTTACTAAGGAAGAGCTGGCAAAAACGGTGATGGTTTTGAAGTTGGCTAGTGGTAAAACTAATTCTTATTTTCCAGCTCTTTTGCATACTTTAACTTTCTCCTTAGTGCTAAATCTTTTAAGAGTAGGCTGCTACCAACTGCTAGTTATGGTTCAGAAAGTATTTCTGTGTCTTCCAAATGTATTATTGTAGTGACCTTTTGATTTGGGAGTTTGAGTTGTGGATTCAAAGTGTCAAATTAGAAGAAATTCATGATGTCATGTGTACTGAAAACTATTTGTTCACACATTGTTTCCAGTTTTTGATAGTTTCAAGTGAGAGGGAATATCTGAACTCTGTTAATTCATCATAGGAAAAAAAAGACCACCAATAAACGAGGTTTGAAAAAAATAAATGAATGAGAAATTAAGTACCTAATAATTTGAGATCTTTTTAAAAAAATGACAAACTCATACAAAGTGAAAAGCAGCTGCTTATTTTTTGGTAGCTTTTATATCAACAACACTGACTCTCCTTATAATAAAAGCAGCTGGTAGGTGCAAACACAAATCATTTTTTAAATTTTGTTTTCTTCTCATAATATATAATGCTTTTAAGGCCAGATTTGTCAGTTACCACTGATTGAATAGAGATGGGATATTTACTACCTTCCTGTGTCAAAAGATAAGCGTAAGCCATATTAAGGAAGAAGTACCAAAAGCTTGTTCTGCAAATGCCCATTTTCACTCAAAAATTTTTTGATATATTTGTAATTTAAAATTTCTCTTAAGAACTTAAGGATTTTACAGATTAAAAAAATATTTTTAATCTATAAAGAATGTTCTTTTCCATAAGGCATATATGATATTGACAAAGGTTTATTATGAAAAATAAAATAGACTTGTTACACTGTTATGACCTGTCTAGTCGAAAGTAGATGGAGAGAGGGAAAGGTCACTAAAGAATAATTTTTCTTTAAACTGTTACTACACATCCATTACTGTGTGTTTTCTAACCTTTTCCATCAACCAATATCTACTATAATCAGAAAAACATCACCTGTGCTGCCCAGGACATGTGCAGACCATAAAGTTCCAATCAGTCAAAATACAAATGAATACAGTGAATCCAAGATATAGATGAACGATTTTTAAGACCTAGATTCCAGACTGACATTTCGGATGAGAGTTATAGCTGCTCATAATCTTTCAACAGGCAACAAATTACAATGCTCATAGATCTAGGGAAGCAACTATTGTCACTTCATTTCATGCTTTGCTGTCCTACCTGGAATAATACAAGGTGGTGTCTAATACCAGCATCACAAATATCTTTTCCAGAATTAGAGTACAAAACCTCTTTCAGTTTCCAAATTCAGGGACAAGTCACAGTTGCTTCACTGTTTGTGACTTATCTCACCACCTTTATTTCAATTAGAAATATTTAATGAGTACATACTCTGTGCCAGACACTGCCTTGGGTTCTGGAGATGATGCTGGAAGTAATATTATACTTGCATTATAAATTCATTATAATTTATATTAAAAATTAGTAATATAAATTAACTACATTCATATTTATATATTATATAAAATGTTATATGCATATTATAATTATTACTAATTATGTTGTTAATATTTGACTGAACCATATGAAACTGATTTGAAGAAAATGTAGTTTCATATACTTCAACCACATAAAAGGGCCAAAAAGCACATGGCCTGAGGAGAAAAGCGGTCTGACCATGCTTATCATATAGTTTGATGAGTATAATGAGAAATAATATTAAATATATAAATGCCACAAAGAAAACAAAAGGTTTAACTTTTTGGAGAATAGGATCAAGGAAGGCTCTATAGAAGTACAGGAGCTGAGTTTTTTATGGATAAGTAGGAGTTCATGACAATGAGAGATAGAAGACATATACAAGGCACAAGGTCATGACATCATAAGCTTTGTTCGGGTAAGTACATAAATTTGGTACTACAAAAATATAAGTAGGAAAGAGGCATGTAGGCAGGAGACAGATCTTTAAGACTTTTGAATACAATTTTGTGTTCATCAGTCTAGAACCCCATTCCCCAACCCAAAATATGTCTATCATGTGTAAAATACCCATGGCAGATATTTGCACTCTTCAAAGATTATTCAGGTAACCCAAGCAACAGGTACAAACAACCACTGATGACAGCTTCCTTTTTCCCCTTCCTGTTAATACTGATATGTCTACAATTTCAGTGGGATTTTTTTATGTTATGATATCATTTTACTTTCTACTTACTGACTGACTTTAGTCTATGATTATATTGGACTCAAAATTGATAAATCAGAAGTAAGGAACTTATTCATAGGAACAATGCTGCAAACAATGGCTAAAGTTTCTGAGTTGTGCCATAAAAAGTAATTAACCCATAATTATTCGCTGATTGAATATGTATTTGTTGAGCATTTGCTGTGTGCAGACAGAGTTCTAGATTTGTCCCTAGAGTAGACTCTCAAATTATTTCCTGCCTAGGACAATAAACACTTGGAAACTCTAATGCACTAGCTTCTTCAGCAATGCCAAAGGAAGGGCTTTCCTGACAGAGGGTTTTGGGCGGAGCACAAATATATTACACATTTTCATCTGTCACATAATCTGAAGAGAGAAAGTCTATGTAAATTAATATTAATACTATCTGCACCCAAAACTTATTATCCTTAGTACCAAGAAAATGTAACTTTGGAGACCATCCACAGTATTAACATAGTCAGATTTGGGATATTCTAAACATGTATCTTAATATTTTTGAAGGAAAATGTACTCCTACTACAGGAAGTATAAGTTAACTTTAGATCTTACTCTTGATGATGTAATGTATATAGTTAGTGATGAATAGTGTATGGTACTGATATAAAGGCAAACTGACAGTCAACTTTTAAGTATACATGAAGATTTTCCTAGTTGCAAAAGTGTTATTATGTTCATCATTTACAATTTCTAACTGATACCACTATATACCAACTCATAAAAGAAACCTTTTAGTTAAGTATGAATAGACATATGAAAGAGATTTACTTTCTGCTCTGCATCATACTTAATATTATTTCACAGGCAATTTTTTCCACTTATGGCATAGTGACACAATTGCAACTAAGTGCATGATTCATAACAAAGTATTTAACTATATATATAATCCACATATATTGTTATAAGTCAGAGAATGATTATTTCATAATCTATTCCATACAGAGTAATTGACACACTCAGATAAAAATAATGACTGCTATAGTATCTCACACATAATAAATTTTTATTAAATATCCACAGAATGCACTGATGAATGAATATGTGATAGTACTTCACAGGCAATAACACTGAATTTATAGCAGTTGGTAGTTGTATATTTAAGGCACAGAAAAAACATGGTGGGTTTGAGCATGTTAACATTGGCTTCATTATCCAACCCACTTATTCTGCCCTGTTTTTCTTCAAAGCATTTGCCATCACCTGACATAAGGTATGTGTTCATCTGCATATTTTCAGTTTCAACCTACTTTATAAACGAATGAATATTCTATGAAAGCAGAGACTTTGCCATTTTCTATACTGCTGTAATCTCACCTGCCCAGTTTCTGATATTGAGCAGCCATTAAACAAATTGGTTGAAGGAAAAATACATGAACGCGTTTTTAAACTCCCATACAACAGTTTGTACAATTCAATCAATGATAAATCATGAGACAGTAACTCAGTCATGACATCAAAAACTGTGAAGCAAAACTGGACCTACATCCAAGACTTTCAACTTCCATTCTTTATCATATTATAAACTATTGATTCGTAGGGACTGGATCAACTATTCTAACAACAGCCTTAAAACCAGAACCTTATTTTAAATGTGTACTGCATTAGGCTTCTACTTCACCACAATATAAAACCCACAACCTCTGCTCATGATATAGTCATATATTTTGAATTTCACCATTAGTGTCTACTGAGGAAAATACTGAAGTAGAAGTAGTTTCTAAAGGTGTGGCCCTCTGTGTTTTTGGCAGTTGAGAGGGATTTGGTTTTATGATTATGATTAGCAGTAAGCTTCACTGAAATTTTATAATTGCTATTTAAAATGAATGCTTATGTCAGATGAGACCATCCAGAATCCCAGATTTCACCCTAGCAGCTATTAAGGTGAATCTCTGTCTTCCACTTATTAGACTGCCATTTATTTTTCTCTTATTTATGTATAGTGATTACATAATGTTAAAATTATAATCTTATCAAAGAAAAATATTTTAATTCAGAACACTTTTGTGCAGGTGTACCTTTCTTGAGATTTACTTTTCTCCCTGTCCTTTACCCAAAAAGCAGAGCTAAGCTTTTGAAAATCTTTAAGAAATAGACCTGAAGGATGTCTTTGAATTCTACAAATATGTGTGAAATATAATTAGTTGATCAAACAAGAGAACTATACTTAACCATATTCACAGTAGAGACTTTAAAATTTTAAATATGTATAAGGTATATGGTAATCTATAGATTAATAATTTTGGATACATTTATGAGAAAATTTTGATCTGAAAAATTTTAATGTCATTCATGAAAGGACTAAAAGGATGTCACTGGCAATCAAAATTTTATTTGATATTTTAAAACTATAAGACAACAAAAAAAACTACATAACCGTAAAGCCAAAGTGATCCACCATATTTTCCATGTCTTTGTAAAATTTTGCTTAATAGTTTTAAAGTTGACACTCTGTAGGAAAATGAAGCTAAGCCATGGAATGAAAGCCATAGCTTCATGTGTAACATCAATCTCTTGTGTGATTTTTAATGCCATCAAAGTAGTTGTACCTTCTATAAGATGGTAGCTGAAAGCTGATGATGTCTATACATCAAACTTTTAGGAAGAACAAAAACAGAAATTAAATTAAATTGTTAGTAAGTTTGACATAAATATATATTGTAATCTTGTTGGCAAATTATATTTTGTGAGTGTTTATCTGCATTTCTCTTCCCAGCTCCACATCAATTATTTCCCAACTATTCCAGAGTTTGGAAAAATCAACCTAACGTCACTCAGACAAGTTATTCCTAAACAGCAGCATGGTGGCAACTGTTAGGTTGGCTCGTCTTGTCACACTTCCACAGATTTAGCTGGCAAGGAGACCATGAGTACAAATGGATTTAGAAAGCTCCATTACTTACAGCAATAGTAATCATTGGTATCATTTCCCTGATTCTAATTCCCGTAATGTGATAAGGCTCAGGTACTGTCTGCATATGCCATGAGTGTGCATGAAAAAGAGGAATGCTGAGATTAAGAAACGCTGAGATTATTAGAGATGCTGGCAAACCTGTTTATCCTCCCCTTAGAGAAAGGCATTGTCTTTGTTATCTTTAAATACAATCAAATATCTCCAGAAAGGGCACACAGACATCTTCACCTTTATTACCCTGAAGGACCTCAGGGAACAGGAGGTCTCCCTGTTTATTATCATGGAATATAAATAAATTTGATCCAAAGAGTCTTTGTCTCTACCTTTCCAGAAATGCCTTATTAAGCAATTCTTGATAAAATAATTCTGAAGCAGATGGGTTGGTAATTCCAAAATGTGTATAAAGGTGAGAGATCCATAAGAATTGTCTCCTAGTACCTAATAAGGTCTTAGAAATAATATTTTATATGGTTGTGACTGTACATTATACAAGACTCTGAGAATATTCTGTTTACTTTTAATATTACCAAATATATATCCAAACATCCAGTCTTAGTCAAATGCTATGCATTCACCTATCTTCTTGATCTTGCTTAATCTATCAAGTTGCGATAGGCTTTTTTTGTTTTTGTTTTAGTTTTTTTGTTTTTTGGGTTTTTTTTTTTTTTGCGGTACGCGGGCGTCTCACTGCTGTGGCCTCTCCCGCCGCGGAACACAGGCTCTGGACGCGCAGGCCCAGCGGCCATAGCCCATGGGCCCAGCCGCTCCGCGGCACGCGGGGTCCTCCCGGACCGGGGAACGAACCCGCGTCCCCCGCATCGGCAGGCGGACTCCCAACCACTGTGCCACCAGGGAAGCCCCGCGATAGGCTTTTTTATACTTTTTTTCCCCAAGGCCAAATGCTAACTATTTCATTTACTCTTTTCTAATTCTCACCTCTTCCCCACGCCAATCCTAAATTCAAGGGTGATTGTTCTCTCCTATGAAATACTAGAACATAATTCACATGGCACTTATCCATGTCTAGATTATATATAATTATAGGCATGCACAGGCCACTCCACACTGACCACAGACTGCCAAGATTTTTGCATACTATTTTCTTACTCTGGTGATGTATAGATATAGATGGGGATAAAGATCCGATAGAAAATGTATCTAAATGATACAACACAATTAAAATGTTATGATGAAGAGTACACATTCAAGAGTCAAACAGAAACCTAAAATCCTGGTATTGTGGCTTATCTGTTTTGTGTAAGGTTCTTAAGTTTATTCACATAAAATTATGATAGTATTCTCATGTTATTTTTAGGGTAAACTGAATTTGAATGTATATCTCTTTTCAAATTCCTAATGTATTCATGCTTTCTTATTTTCTTCTCCAATTTCAAGAAGGATCTGTCTCCTTTGCATATTTCTTTAAATTATTTTTGTTTTCTCTTTTACCAAGTTCTGTTTTTATCTTTATTATGCCTTTACATCTATCTTCTTTGGGTTTATTCTGTGTTTTATTTTTTAGTAACATCATAACTGGGACACAGCTCATAAATTAACATCAAATACTATTTTATAATGTAAGCATTAAACTATATTCACTCTAATTGCATTTCAAAAGTTTTACGTACAATATTTGAATTGTCATTCAAGTCTAGTGAATTGTTTATTTCTATTATAAATTCTTAATTGACACATGAGTTATTCAGAAGTATGTTTTTCAAATTTTCTAAATAAATGGAAATTTATGGGAGCTTTGTAAGTTTACTTTTTTTTTCTTTTTTGGTTATTTTCTTTTGCCACTTTTGTTAGTGTTAAATTTTTTCATGTAATTAGAGACCTACACATTAACATTTCTACACATTTTTTTACACATTTTTGTGGCACTGAGGATGTAAAAAGACATTTTAGATATTCTTCTTACTTCCTGAGAATTGGAAGTGCAATAAATTTTTTTATAAAGATACATTAATTTTGCAGTGAACAGGGCCTTTACTGTGTCTATCTACTATACTTTAGAACACAGAAGTCTCATTCATGATTTGTGAAATTTTCTAATTTGATAAGCAAAATATCTTGTTGAGTTTATATTTTTAATAAAATTGAAGTTAAACATTTGTGCAGAGATATGTATGTGTGCATGTACTAAGTTTAATTGCTTTATGTTGTAACATTAGTATCATCTTCCCTTTTATTTCTTCTTTTTAAATGCGTGATAAATTCTCCAGTAAAGGTATTTAAGCCTGGGGTTTTTTTTTACAGAAAGATTTTTAATTACTAATTTAATGGCTTTACCTGTGGTTGGTATATTCAGATTTCTTTTTCTTCCTTAGTCAGTTTGTATCTTTATGGGATTTGTATATTTGGTTTATCTAATTTGTTGCCATAAAGTTATTCATAATATTCTGTCCTAATTATTTTAAAATTATTTAGGCAATTAGTGATGTCTCTTCTTTTGTTCCTAATTTTGGTAATAGGTTGTCATATTTCTTTTCCTTATAATCAGCTTAACTGAAAGTTTATTACTTTTTTTTTTCTTTTCAAAGAACTAATTTTTGGTTTATTTTTTGTTTTTAATGTCATTGATTTTCACTCTGATTTTTACTATTTCTTTAGTTCTACATACTTTGTGCTTCTTTTTCTGCCAACTGGAGGTGGAAACTTTGGTTATTGATTTTAAATTCTACCTCCTTTCTAATATAAGCACTTAAAGCTATAAATTTCCCTCTGAGTGCTACTTTATCTGCATCCTACCAATTTTGAGAAATTGTCTTTCTGCTGGGGTATCATTCTCTGTATTCCTAGAAACCTGTGAGTTACCATACTTATTCATTGCCTTTGAAAATTCTCAAATTGATTTGACAATTATTTATACCCTGGTATTAAGTTTATACTTTACATAACACCCTCCCGAAAATTAAAAAAAAAACAACAAAAATGAACATGACAGATATCGTAAGCCTCATTTTCACCTTCAGTATAAAAAAAAGTTTATAAAAAGGTCCTATTAAAAGGGAATGTGACATTCTAGTTTTAATAAAAGCATGA
The DNA here is from genome assembly GCF_059928025.1 of Delphinapterus leucas. NCBI lineage: Eukaryota > Metazoa > Chordata > Mammalia > Artiodactyla > Monodontidae > Delphinapterus > Delphinapterus leucas. The sequence continues at coordinate 62,632,062 of NC_143137.1, read as the reverse complement.
TCTTCAAGGAAGAAAAGGTGAAAGGATAGAGAAATACAAGATAATACTGATGAATGCAGACGTTTGTCACATAAACTGGTTCCCCAACAGACCATAATACTAATCCATCAGTATATTTCCCTTTTAAACCACTCTAATTATTAACAAAGCAAAGTTCCTCTGTACTGCTCTTATATTTCAGAGAATAAATCCAAGTTTCAATATTTCTTTTGATCTTCAGAACAAGGTTAGATTTTGCTTGACCCTCTTATATATGATTTGAATCTTCTGAAAAGCAGATTTACCTCTTTTGCATTCTCCAAGAAAGATTTCATAGTATGTCTGGCAGGAGGAGAGAAAAGGTAATCATTTTGAAAGACACCCAGAACATTCTCCATAACAAAGACATACTCTCCAGTGCAAAATCCTCATCAGAATCTTTTCTCAGAGGTGTGGATAAGGGCAATACTCTCACTCCAGCCTCCTATAGTCCTCCTGTTTCACCCAAGGGTAGGGGATAATTATACAAGAAGAAACACTTATGAAGGTCACAAGCCAATCACATGGGCCCACCAAAACACTGAGATTTAACTGGAAGATTACAGAATGCTACCTGCCCCCACCAACATATACATACACCTTATCACAACACCACCAAAGAGCCAGTATTAAAACAGTGGAAACAGCTTAAAGAATTGCAAAATGCAGACTCTCTTTGTGGAGGAATACTTAGGGAGGGCCAAAGTAAATAGAGGAGGACAAAATCAGGGATACTAGAGAAATATGAAACCTCTGGCACCTATAGTAATGGAAACGTTTTTAAAAGCAAAACCACTAGCCAGATTAACAGAAATTCTCACAGTAGAGGACTATGTACCTCAGTTCCTATTATGCAATACAAGTTTCAGCTTTCAAAAAACTTACAAGGTGTGTTAAAAAGAAAAAGAAGATCCACAGCTTGAAGAGAAGAATTAAGCATAAAAACCGGACTCAAATATGACACAGATGTTGAAATTATCATACAGGTAATTAAAAATAACTATGATAAATATGTTAAGGGCTATAATGGAGAAAGCAGAGAACATCTAAGAACAGAGAGGTAATTTAAACACAAAGGCTGAAACTATAAGAAAGAATCAAGCCTAACTCAAAGTAACAGAGACTAGAATGATGGTTACCAAAGGCTGGGGTGTGGGGAAAAGGGGAGATTCAAAGAATAGGAAAGAATCAAAAGGAAATGTTAGAAATAAAAAACACTGCAAGAGAAATAATAACTTCATCAACCTTCTAATGCCACAAAATTTCTTTTAAAAGTCAACTTTATGTTATTTATTATTCCTAAGTGTAATATCGGTAATACTTTCTGATGTAAAACATAATGATTCTAAATTCCCCAAGTTCACACTCTTGCAGCTATGATTCTGGTCTAATTCATAATCATATCTTATCTTTATTCATTCACAAATATTTCTTGTGTCCTCTCAATGTTCCAGGCAATAGGTTATACATTGACAATATAACAATGAACAAGACAGCTTTTCCTCATAGAGAATTTGATGTGTACTCTAGATGATGAAGTCATTTCCAATGGAGGTATGGTTAACAATTGTGAAAAAATATACATGCATCCTGGATTTGATCAATGGAGTGAATGGATGATGGATGGTGGGAGACATGTTCTTCGTTGTTGGAATGGGAGGTTACAAACAGGCAAAGAGAGAAAACTAGAATGACCCATATGGTGATGGACTAAAGTTGGAGACATCAGTACAAACTCATGTTTAGCTTAAAATAAATAATATATATTATATATAAAACAGATACGATATAAATAAATATAAATATGTAATATACATTTTATATATATATATATACACACACACACACACACACACACACACCACACAGAGACTATAAATATTTCTAGATATCCATATACACACTAGTTAGGATACGCACATATACTTCCTTTCTTTGTCAGCTCAGAGGGCCTAGAAACAATGATACTCCAAGAGCAATGAGCATACCTAGAGCCTAGATCTTGGCTTATAATAAAATCTCTAATAACAGAAACAAAATCTTCTTGAAGAAATGGCTGATTCTATGACTGGGGCAGGAAATGTATGAATCTAGGCTATGTTTTAGTGTCAGAAAGTAAGGAACTGCTCAAGAAAAATACAAAAATGGAAGTATGTCAAAGGGACACAGGAATCAACTGAAAGAGTTCCCAAAGGTCAAAGCTGAACAATTTGAGCAAAAAATAAATATCAGTTTACAACCCAAATTTAAAATAAATATCCATGAGTCTATATTGATTAAAATAATGATTATGATAAATAAGTTGAGGAAGAATAGACACATCCTCATACAGAAAAAAATCCAAGTGATTTACGTAGATATTCCACCCTGTGGAAGGTGAAGCATAACTCTCCACCCCTTAAGCATCTGCTACAATAGTCCTTTCTTTCCAAGACTAATCTATGGAAAGAAGGGAAAAGAATAACTTTACAGTGGAGAAACCTGACAAACACTATCTCAGCCAGAAGATTAAGATTAACATCAATAGAGATAAATACTGTTGAGAGTATGTACCCTTCATATGATGTGATGAGGATGGCACTTTGCCTTAACGGTTTTTCTTTCAAAAACCAATAATTCCTGTTTATTCATGAGAAAAACCTTAGACAAATCGCAGTTGAAGCACATTCTACAAAATATCTGAATAGTTCTCCTCAAGCTATCAAAGTCATCAAAACAAGGAAAGTGTGAGAAAATTTCATTGGCGTAGGGGAGCCTAAGGAGACATGAAAACTAAATGTGATATGCTATGCTGAAAGGGATCTTGGAACAGAAAAAAGGACATTACGTAAAATTAAAGACATATGAATAAATTATGGATTTTAGTTAATAACAATGGATCAAATAGCTCATTATTTGCGACAAATATACCAGCCTAATGTAGACAATAATAGAGGAAACTGGGTGAGAGAGATATTAGAATTCTCTGTATTATCTTCACAACTTTTTAATAAATCTAAATCTATTCTAAAATAAAAAATTCTATAAGCAAAGGCATCGCTGAAACTTACAACTTAGTAAAACTCCATGTAAAGTGAAGTAATTTCATTTTCATTGTGATTGACTCAATTTTGGGAATTATTGTTAATTTAACATCCTGAAAGGAAAGATAAGTTTGTTCATTAAAAATCTTGAAATAGGGCTTCCCTGGTGGCGCAGTGGTTGAGAGTCCGCCTGCCCATGCAGGGGACACGGGTTCGTGCCCCGATCTGGGAGGATCCCACCTGCCGCGGAGCGGCTGGGCCCGTGAGCCATGGCCGCTGAGCCTGTGCTCCGCAACGGGAAAGGCCGCGACAGTGAGAGGTCCGCGTACCGCAAAAAAACAAACAAACAAAAATCTTGAAATATAGTGTTTTCTGTGCAACCAAAAAATAAAAAAGGAGAAAAATGGGGAGCCATTATGAAGCATGTTTATGAGGAAGTATCTATAGTCCACATGGCTTGGTAAAATAATCAGTATTCCTTTTCTCATTTAAAACTTGGATTTGCATTGGGTTTCAGAGAAAAATTTCATCTGTTCAAGTAACTGTTTTTAGTTCAGAACAATGATTAAAGAGATACGATTTTGTCCACTTTCTGATCACTAATTTCTTTAACATATTCCATTGAAGCATCCCATTATGCAAGGTAAGTAGAGACTATCAGCCAAAGAATATCATCCTTCTAGCACCAGCCAAGTGTGATATAATAAAAAAGGAAGAAACTGAAGAGGGAATTATTGCAACATAAAAGCCTTAAGCAAATATAAACTGAAGACATAATTAGTAACACTCATGAGAATATTAATATTTTTGAATACTTATACATCTTATTCTTACAAAAATTGTCTGAAACTCAGTTGTAAATGACACTGACAGAATGAATGAGCATGATTCAGCAGCCTGTTATGGGAGAGATTAATAGCTTCTGTTCTCAAACAAGTTAATCTCTGTGTAAAAATACAGTGCCTTTAGGTTACCTTAGAAAAAAAAGAATTAAATACTTCAACGATAGATCTTTGTGTGTCTGTGACTCACCATCTGCACTAATTTTCTATCAATGTTCTCTTTCAGAGGGTAAAAATCTTTGTGCATGGCATATACTATGTAGAAATCTACATAATTTATGTTAAAGTAGTAAATTGGTTAACATTATGGTTACAGTTACAGTTATGGCTATGGTTACAGTTAAAGTAATTGTAGACTAACAGACACTCAAAGTCAAGGACCTAGCTGACTGTGAAGTGTACAGAAGGTACCCAATACATTCTCACTTAATTTTCATTAACAATCATTCAATAATAAAGTTATTGGAACTGAATTTTCCATTAAGATATGTATATAAAAGAATGTCAAACAACAGATTTAAAACACCTTTTTTGTCTTTATTTTTCCTGGATAGAGCTGCAACAGAAATAAAAGACAAACTCTTTGCCATGACGTTTGGATGGGGACACTATGCCTGTCTATTGAAAAAGATTTAATGAGCTAATGAGCTTTACCTAAGTCATTCAACCATAACCCGGAAATAAGCAATCAGATCATATCTATTCTGAGGGGGTCCAATCAAAATAATCAAAATGAGACAGGTCAGAACTCAACAGGATGGTTCCTAATAGGAGCAACCTTTCATATAATAGTTAAAAGTCATATATACTGGAAATTGGAATTGCCTGTATATTTCTTTAATGCTTGTAAGGACCACATTTCTGATAACCAAAGATCACATTATCAGCACCAATAACATTCAAAGCACAATTTGTATTTGGAGCTGTGCTATTAGGGATTAAAGATCATTTGCATTTTTACTGCCACTTAGGGAAAGAACAAAAGCAGAAAAGAATGAACTTTTATAGAGCACCCAATATGTGCTAGGCCTTATGCTAAAGACATTACATATATAATCATATTTATTCCTTATGAAAGTAATGACATAAATCAACTGCATTTGACAATGAGAAACAGGGTAAATGTGGTAAAAATTATACTTTACAGCTAAAGAACTGGCATGTAGTAAATAGTAAAATTGGAAATAGTAAAGCTGAAATGTAAATGCAGGCCATTTTGGCATTCAAGCAAGTATATTACATAACAGACACACATTAATTAATATCCACTAGTTTAACTAGGGTTGAAAGCAAATTCATCGCAATCAGTGGGTGATTGAAATTTCCTAAACATTAAAAATTAGCTTGGATGAAATCTATCAACAACTGCAATAGCTTGTATAGCCCGAAAATTGCACAAGTCTCCTTCTAAGCTTCATTCTGGGCTTGCCCTCCATTAGTGTGCAGAGCTGGCAAACCAGATTATGTTGTTAGATGGAACATCCACCACAGCACTTTTATTGATGTGCTACATACGTTTGCTTAAAGATCCCATTCTGATCTCTCACATTCTGTATTTTTCTCAAAGCAAAATGGAGCAAGTTGGATCACTGAATCAACCACTTTCATAAAGAAAATATATACTCCTATAAACATTTTTTTCTGGATCCTAAGAGGAATACACCCATACAAATGTATAATATGCATACATATATATATATATATATGCAGGTATGTATGTGTGTATGTAAGTATATATATGTGTACCTATAAGATTATCTTTTACTTTGTATTGTGTAGGCCTTTCTTTTGTTAACTGATATTAGAGAAGACTTCTTTCATGAATTTAAAAGACATCTGGAGAAACATGAAAGTCCACCTCACCTTACGATTTATCCTCAAATGATTTTTCTTCTGACTTTATCACATATTCTTAAAAAGAGAAAGTTGGAAAAGAGGAAGCTATATTAACTTCTCACTGACCTACCTCTTAGCTGAAGGGCTAATGAACAAATAAATAAAAGACTTCAAAACACACTATTTAAGTAATATATCTCCGAATTGAAGCTCTTTTACTCTTCAAGTGGCAAAATCATTTCTAGAGACCTAGACATATTGTGAGCACTGTTTCTCAGGATCTGTATTAGGGATTTGATTTCAATTCAACAAGCATTCCTGAATCCTTGTTTTTTGTTTTTTTTTTTTTTTAAACCAGGAACACACTGCACAATACCGGAAAATAACATTTGAACGTGAATTCTAACTAGATAAAAATGATTACAGAGATTTGGATAAAGGAAAGATAAGGCTGTACAATCCTGACTCATTGTATGTAAAGAAACAGAATATATTAAGGACAGAGCTAGATCCATGGGCCACTGATTTCAGCACCAGTAGCTCACTCTTTTTAGTCAATAATCACCAGAGAATTACTGTTGATTCAGAAGAAGTGGATTGCCATGAGAGATGTGATGTGTGTAGAGGGAGGAGATGCTGGGCACCTATCACCACATCTGCCTTCACCATACATCTGCCTTTCATAATCCTATTATTTCTCTTTTTCAGCAAGAGCAAATGAAAACATAAGTAAAAATGACTGAATATGTAGCAAAGCCCAAGTAATTAAAATGGTGCATTTATATCCATGTACATAAAATATACCTATTTTTTTAACTTTTATAAAAATTGCAGGAATTACATTACTTTCATAGTAATTAAAGACGTTTATAGTGATTAAACATTATATTTTGGTAGATTTAAAAATTGATCAACCATGTTTTCAAGAAAAAGAGATTTTCCTTCACACGTCACAGGAATAACACAGATCTTAATTTTGACAAATAAACCATTTTTTCTATAGCTTCTGTTTTCTTGTTAAAATTGATGGAAAATATATTGGTCATTGTCTTAATTTCCTCAATAAATTAAGTCTATTACACAAATCTTCCTCAAGTTATGATGGTGTTACAGCCTGATAAACCCATCATAAACTGAAAATATCATAAGAGAAAATGAATTTAATACCACTAAACTAGGGAACATCATAGCTTAGCCTACCCTATCTTAAATGTGCTAAAAACACAATAGACTACAGTTGGACAAATCATCTAAGACAAAGCCTATTTGATAATAAAGTGCTAAATACCTCATGTAATTTACTGAATATTGTACAAAAGTGAAAAACTGAATGGCTGTGTAGGTTCAGAATGATTGTAAGCATATCAGTTGTTTATTCTCATGATCGGGTGGCTGAGTGGCAACTGCAGCTCACTGCCACTGCGCCACATCACCAAGAGAATATAGTATCATATATCACTAGCCCGGGGAAAAGTCAAAATTCAAAGTCGAAGTATAGTTTCTAGTGAATGCATATGACTTTCGCAACGTTGTAGAATCAAAAAATCACTAAGTCGACCCATCATGAATCTGGGACCAACTGTATTGTACTCCATCCCACTCTCGCATCTCCCTGGAGGGAGTCCTTTGTGTGTGTCCTAGTCACTCCTCTGATCTCCTGATCTTTTAGCCTTTAATCTCAATAATAACCCCTCAGATTCTTAGATTTAGTTGTCTATTAATCTCTTATGTAGTAATTATGAGATTTTCTTCTCAAAGTTGAACGGTATAATGGCCTTATCAATGCTTTTTTAAAAAATAAATTTATGTATTTATTTTTGGTTGCATTGCGTTTTCCTTGCTGTGAGTGGGGGTTACTCTTCGTTGCGGTGCACAGGCTTCTCATCACGGTGGTTTCTCTTGTTGCAGAGCACGGACTCTAGGTGCGTGGGGTACAGTAGTTGTGGCTTGCGGGCTCTAGAGCACAGGCTCAGTACTTGTGGTGCACAGGCTTAGTTCCTCCGCGGCATATGAGATATTCCCGAAGCAGGGCTCGAACCCATGTCCCCTGCATTGACAGGCAGATTCTTTTTTTTTTTAACATCTTTATTGGAGTATAATTGTTTTACAATGTTGTGTCAGTTTCTGCTGTATAACAAAGTGAATCAGGTATACGTATAAATATATGCCCGTATCCCCTCCCTCTTGCGTCTCCCTCCCACCCTCCCTATCGCACCCCTACTGGTGGTCACAAAGAACCTAGATGATCTCCCTGTGTTATGGGGCTGCTTCCCACTAGCTATTTTACATTTGGCAGTGTTTATACGTCTATGCAATTTTCTCACTTCGTCCCAACTTACACTTACCCCTCCCTGTCTCCTCAAGTCCATCCTTGACGTTTGTCCTGCCCCTAAGTTCATCAGAACCTTTTTTTTTTTTCTTGGATTCCATATATATGTGTTAGCATACGGTATTTGTTTTTCTCCTTTGGACTTACTTCACACTGCATGACAGACTCTAGGTCCATCCACATCATTATAAATAACTCAAGTTCATTTCTTTTTATGGCTGAGTATTATCCCATTGCATATATGTGCAACATCTTCTTTATCCATTCATCTGTTGATGAAAACTTAGGCTGCTTCCATGTCCTGGATATCATAAATAGTGCTGCAATGAACACTGAGGTACATGTCTCTTTTGAAATTATGGTTTTCTCAGGGTATATGCCAAGTAGTGGGATTGCTGGGTCATATGGTAGTTCTATTTTTAGTTTTTTAAGGAACCTCCACAGTTGCTGTATCAATTTACATTTCCATCAACAGTGCAAGAGGGTTCCCTTTTCTCGACATCCTCTCAAGCATTTACTGTTTGTAGGTATTTTGATGATGGCCATTCTAACTGGTGTGAGGTGAGACCTCATTGTAGTTTTGATTTGCATCTCTCTAATGATTAGTGACATTGAGCATCCTTTCATGTGTTTGTTGGCAATCTGTATATCTTCTTTGGAGAAATGTCTATTTAGGTCTTCTGCCCATTTTGGATTGGGTTGTTTGTTTTTTTGATATTGAGCTGCATGAGCTGCTTGTATATTTTGGAGATTAATCTTTTGTCAGTTGCTTCGTTTGCAAAAATATTTTTTAACATCTTTATTGGAGTATAATTGCTTTACAATGGTATATTAGTTTCTGCTTTATAGCAAAATGAATCAGCTATACATATATCCCCATATCTCCTCCCTATCCCACCCCTCTAGGTGGTCGCAAAGCACCAAGTGGATCTCCCTGTGCTGTGCAGCTGCTTCCCACTAGCTATTTTACATTTGGTAGTTTATATAAGTCCATGCCACAATCTCACTTCGCCCCAGCTTACCCTACCCCTCCCTTTGTCCTCAAGTCAATTCTCTACATGTGCATCTTTATTCCTGTCCTGCCCCAGGTTCCTCAGAACCATTTTTTTTAGATTCCATATATATGTGTTAGCATATGGTATTTGTTTTTCTCTTTCTGACTTACTTCACTCTGTATGACAGACTCTAAGTCCATCCACCTCACTACAAGTAACTCAATTTCATTTCTGTTTCTGGCTGAGTAATATTCCATTGTATATACGTGCCACATCTTCTTTACCCATTCATCTGTCAATGGACACTTAGGTTGCTCCCATGTCCTGGCTATTGTAAATAGTACTGCAGTGAACATCAGGGTACATGTATTTTTTTGAATTATGGTTTTCTCGGGGTATATGCCCAGTAGTGGGATTGCTGGGTCATATGGTAGTTCTATTTTTAGTTTTTTAAGGAACCTCCACACTGTTCTCCATAGTGGCTGTATCAATTTACATTCCCACCAACAATGTAGGAGGGTTTCTTTTTCTCCACACCCTCTCCAGCATTTGTTTGTTGATTTTTTGACGATGGCCATACTGACTGGTGGGAGGTGATACCTCATTGTAGTTCTGATTTGCATTTCTCTAATGATTAGTGATGTTGAGCAACCTTTCATGCGTTTGTTGGCAATCTGTATATCTTCTTTGGAGATCTGTCTATTTAGCTCATCTGCCCATGTTTGGATTGGGTTGTTTTTTTTTTTTTGATATTGGGCTGCATGAGCTGCTTTTATATTTTGGAGATTAATCCTTTCTCAGTTGCTTCATTTGCAAATATTTTCTCCCATTCTGAGGGTTGTCTTTGCCTCATTTATGCTTTCCTCTGCTGTGAGAAAAGCTTTGAACTTTGCTTAGGTCCCATTTGTTTATATTTGTTTTCATTTCCATTTCTCTAGGAGGTGGGTCAAAAAGGATCTTGCTGTGACTTATGTCATAGAGTGTTCTGCCTATGTTTTCCTCTAAGAGTTTTATAGTGTCTGGCCTTACATTTAGGTCTTTAATCCATTTTGAGCTTATTTTTGTGTATGGTGTTAGGGAGTGTTCTAATTTCATTCTTTTACATGTAGCTGTCCAGTTTTCCCAGCACCATTTATTGAAGAGGCTGTCTTTTCCCTATTGTACTCTTGCCTCCTTTATCAAAGATAAGGTGACCATATGTGCATGGGTTTACCTTTGGGTTTTCTATCCTGTTTCACTGATCTCCATTTCTGGTTTTGTGCCAGTACAATCCTGTCTTGATTACTGTAGCTTTGTAGTATAGTCTGAAGTCTGGAAGCCTGAATCCTACAGCTCTGTTATTCTTTCTAATGATTGCTTTAGCTATTCGTGGTCTTTTGTGTTTCCATACAAATTGTGTAATGTTTTGTTCTACTTCTGTGAAAAATGCTATTGGTAGTTTGATAGGGATTGCATTGAATCTGTAGATCACTTTGGGTAGTATAGTCATTTTCACAATGTTGATTCTTCCAATCCAAGAACATGGTATATCTCTCCATCTGTTTGTAACATCTTTCATTTCTTTCATCAGTGTCTTATAATTTTCTTCAGAAAGTCTTTTGTCTCCTTGCGTAGGTTTATTCCTAGGCATTTTATTGTTTTTGTTGCAGTGGTAAATGGGAGTGTTTCCTTCTCTTTCAGATTTTTCATCCTTAGTGTATAGGAATGCAAGAAATGTCTATGAAATAATTTTGCATGCTGTTACTTTACCAGATTCATTGATTAGCTCTAGCAGTTTTCTGGTAGCATCTTTAGGACTCTCTAGGTGTAATATCAAGTCATTTGCAAACAGTGACAGCTTTACTTCTTCTTTTCTGATTTGGATTCTATTTCTTTTTCTTCTATGATTGCTGTGGCAAAAACTTCCAAAACTATGTTGAATAACAGTGATGACAGTGGACAACCTTGTGTTGTTCCTGATCTTAGAGGAAATGATTTCAGTTTTTCACCATTGAGAACGATGTTGGCTGTGGATTTCTCACATATGGCCTTTACTATGTTCAGGTAAGTTCCCTCTATGCCTGCTTTCTGACGGTTTTGATCATAAACGGATGTTGAAAGTTTTCTATCCATCTATTGAGATGATATGGGTTTTCTCCTTCAGTTTGTTAATATGGTTTATCACACTGATTGATGTGTATATTGATGAATCCTTGTATTCCTGGGATAACCCCCATTTGATCATGGTGTATGATCCTTTTAATGTGCTGTTGGATTCTGTTTCCTAGTATTTTGTTGAGGATTTTTGCATCATGTTCATCAGTGATACTGGCCTGCAGTTTTCTTTTTTTGTGACATCTTTGTCTGATTTTGGTATCAGGGTGATGGTAGCCTCGTAGAATGAGTTTAGGTGTGTTCCTCCCTCTGGCATACTTTTGAAGATTTTGAGAAGGATAAGTGTTAGCTCTTCTCTAAATGTTTGATAGAATCCGTCTATGAAGCCATCTAGTCCTGGGCTTTTGTTCGTTGGAAGATTTTTTTTTTTTTTTTTTTGCGGTATGCAGGCCTCTCACTGTTGTGGCTTCTCCCGTTGTGGAGCACAGGCTCTGTATGTGCAGGCTCAGTGGCCATAGCTCACAGGTCCAGCCGCTCTGCAGCATGTGGGATCTTCCCAGACTGGGGCACGAACCCGTGTCCCCTGCATCGGCAGGCGGACTCTCAACCACTGCGCCATGAGGGAAGCCCCTCGTTGGAAGATTTTTAATTACAGTTTCAACTACATCACTTGTGATTGGTCTGTTTATATTTTCTGTTTCTTCCTGGTTCAGTCTTGGAAGGTTGTGCTTTCCTAAAAATTTGTCCATTTCTTCCAGGTTGCCCACTTTATTGGCATATGATTGCTTGTAATGATCTCTCATGATCCTTTGTATTTCTGCAGGGTCAGTTTTACTTCTCCTTTTTCATTTCTAATTCTGTTGATTTGTCTTCTCCCTTTTTTTCTTGATGAGTCTGGCTAATTGTTTATCAATTTTGTTTAACTTCTCAAAGAACCAGCTTTTAGCTTTATTGATCTTTGCTACTGTTTCCTTCATTTCTTTTTCATTTATTTCTGACCTGATCTTTATGATTTCTTTCCTTCTGCTAACTTTCAGATTCTTTTGTTCTTCTTTCTTTAGGTGTAAGGTTAGGTTGCTTTAGGTGTAAGGTTAGGTTGTTTTTTTTCTTGATTCTTGAGGTTGCACTGTATTGCTATAAACTTCCCTCTTAGAACTGCTTTTGCTGCATCACATAGGTTTTGGGTTGTCAGGCTTTCACTGTCATTTGTTTCTAGGTATTTTTTGATTTCCTCTTTGATTTTGTCAGTGATTTCTTGGTTATTTAGTAGCATATTGTTTAGCCTCCATGTGTTTGTATTTTTTACAGTTATTTTCTTGTAGTTGATATCTAGTCTCGTAGCGTTGTGGTTCAGAAAGGATGCTTGATGCAATTTCAATTTTGTTAAATTCACTAAGGCTTGATTTGAATCCCAAGATATGTTCTATCCTTGAGAATGTTCCATGAGCACTTGAAAAGAAAGTGTATTCTGTTGTTTTTGGATGGAACGTTCTATGCATATCAATTAAGTTCATCTTGTTTAATTTGTCATTTAAAGCTTGTGTTTCCTTATTTTCATTTTGCATGATCTGTCCATTAGTGAAAGTGGGGTGTTAAAGTCTATTATGATTGTCTTACTGTTGATTTCCTCTTTTATGGCTGTTAGCATTTGCCTCATGTGTTGAGGTGCTCCTATGTTGGGTGTGTAAATATTTACAATTGCTATATCTTTTTCTTGGATTGATCCCTTGATCATTATGTAGTGTCCTTCTTTGTCTCTTGTAGCAGTCTTTATTTTAAAGTCTATTTTGTCTGATATGAGAATTGCTACTCCAGCTTTCTTTTGATTTCCATTTGCATCGAATAAAATTTTCCATTCCCTCACTTACAGTTTGTGTGTGTCCCTAGGTATGAAGTGGATCTCTTGTAGACAGCATATATACAGGTCTTGTTTTTGTACACATTCTGCCAGTCTTTGTCTTTTGGTTGGAGCATTTAATCCATTTACATTTAAGGTAGTTATTGATATGTATGTTCCTATTACCATTTTCTTAATTGTTTTGTGTTTGTTATTGTAGGTCTTTTCCTTCTCTTGTGTTTCTTGCCTAGAGAAATGCCTTTAGCATTTGCTGTAAAGCTGGTTTAGTGGTGCTGAATTCTCTTAGCCTTTGCTTGTCTCTAAAGGTTTTAATTTCTCCATCGAATCTGAATGAAATCCTTGTTGGGTAGAGTAATCTTGGTTGTAGGTTTTTCCCTTTCGTCACTTTAAATATGGCCTGCTGCTGTTTCTGCTGAAAGATCAGCTGTTAACCTTATGGGGATTCCCTTCTATGTTATTTGTTTTTCCCTTGCTGCTTTTAATATTTTTTCTTTGTATTTAATTTTTGATAGTTTGATTAATATGTCTTGGCGTGTTTCTCCTTTGATTTATCCTGTATGGGACTCTCTGTGCTTTCTGGACTTGATTGACTATTTCCCTTCCCATTCTAAGGAAATTTTCAACTACAATCTCTTCAAATGTTTTCTCAGACCCTTTGTTTTTCTCTTCTTCTTCTTGAAGGGATCCCTATAATTCGAATGTTGGTACATTTAATGTTGTCCCAGATGTTTCTGAGACTGTCCACAATCCTTTTCATTCTTTTTTTCTTAATCTGCTCTGTGGTAGTTATTTCCACTATTTTATCTTCCAGGTCACTTATCTGTTCTTCTGCCTCAGTTATTCTGATATTGGTTCCATCTAGAGAATTTAAATTTCATTTATTGTGTTGTTTATCATTGTTTGTTTGCTCTTTGGTTCTTCTAGGTCTTTGTTAAACATTTATTGTATTTTCTTCATTCTATTTCTAAGACTGGATCATTTTTACTATAATTACTCTGAATTCTTTTTCAGGCACGCTGCCTATTTCCCCTTCATGTGTGTGGTCTGGGGGTTTTTTACCTTGCTCCTTCATCTGCTGCATACTTCTTTGTCTTCTCATTTTGTTTAGCTTACTGTGTTTGGGGTCTCCTTTCCACAGGCTACAGGTTCATAGTTCCCTTTGTTTTTGGTGTCTGCCCCCAGTGGGTAAGTTTGGTTCAGTGTGTTGTGTAGGCTTTCTGGTAGAGGGCACTGGTGCCTGTGTTCTGGTGGGTGGGGCTGGATCTTGTCTTTCTGGTAGGCAGGGCCACATCCAGTTGTGTGTTTGGAGAATCTGTGAACTTAGTATGATTTTAGGCAGCCTCTCTGCTAATGGGCTGGATTGCATTCCTGTCTTGCTAGTTGTTTGGCATGGGGTGTCCAGCACTGGCGGTTGCTGGCTGTTGAGTGGAGCTGGGTCTTAGCATTGATTTGGAGATCTATGGAAGACCTCTTGCCAAGTGATATTACATGGGGCCGGGAGTTCTCTGGTGGTCCAATGTCCTGAATGCAGCTCTCCCACCTTAGAGGCTCAGGCCTGACACCAGGCTGGACCATCATGATCCTGTCAGCCACACGGCCAGATACATAGTTTCTTGCCTTTTGGGAAGTTGGAGGTGTTCTGCCAGTGTTCAGTAAGTGTTCTGTAGGAGTTGTTCCACTTGTAGATGTATATTTGATGTTTTTGTGGCGAGGAAGGTGATCTCCATGTCTTACTCCTCCTCCATCTTGAAGCACCCTTCAGCAGGCAGATTCTTAACCACTGCCTCACCAGGGAAGTCCTTCAATGATACTTTTCTACTTCCCCAGTCCCAAAAGACCAATTATTCCTCCTCTCTTTTTTTTTTTTTAATGCTTGGCTTTTTATTATTTATTTATTTTTGGCCGTGTTGGGTCTTCATTTCTGTGCGAGGGCTTTCTCTAGTTGTGGCATGCGGGGACCACTCTTCATCATGGTGCGCGGACCTCTCACTATTGCGGCCTCTCTTGTTGCGGAGCACAGGCTCCAGACGCACAGGCTCAGTAGTTGTGGCTCACAGGCCTACTTGCTCTGCTGCATGTGTGATCTTCCCAGACCAGGGCTCGAACCTGTGTCCCCTGCATTAGCAGGCAGATTCTCAACCACTGCGCCACCAGGGAAGCCCTCTCCTCTTCTTGACTCCAATCGTTAGTCATCTTCCCCACCATGGCACAAACACATATGTGCACACATATACTCACAATTATTTTCATCTTCATTAATCTAATATTCCAGATTTCAAATTTGGTCCTTATTTCTCTATGTTCTGTAGATTCTTTCTCTGAAGAATTTAGTCTATTCTTAAGGCTTCCACATGTATCCTAATACCTTACAACTTCATTCACAAATATCTGTCTAAGTCTACATGTCTTATATTTATTAAAACTGGACCCATTCTCTGTACCCTTCCCAATCAAATTCTGTCAGGAGCATTCCTTATCTCAGTTAATGTTGACACCATCTACTAGTCTCATAAGGTGGGCAGGAGCAACTGCCCCAGAGACATTGTGTAATAAAAAGTTTCCCTGAGGCTATTTCTCTTTTGGAGTGTGGGTATGCGGAGTGCAGAAGTGAATCATTGATAATGTAGGGACAGAGAAATTCAGAAACTTTTCCTACTTAGTAACTTTACCCTTGCATTGACTTTGTATTTAAAGGTAATAATAAACAACTATTAGCCTCTATTACATGTCAGGCATCCTACTGACGGTGTTACATTGATATATTTCTATTTAATCTTGACGGTGAATTTGCAAGTTGGATACTCTCATTTCCTGGGTAAGGAAACTGAACCAAGTAAAGCTAAGTATCTTGTCTGGATGTCATACAGGTATTTTCCAAGTACAAGTCCATTTGCCTCAAAAAACTGCTTTTTTATCTCTATAATCTGTCACCTGTAGCTTCCAAGAGCAATTATTTGGGGACCCAAAGACTTCAAATGCTTGAAACTGGCACCTTGGTCTTATTTAGTTTAAGGAAATTGAGCTGTAGGAGGCACCAGTTAAAAGTAGTCTTTTTCTTACCTTGATACCAAGACTTAGCTGCTGAATCATGAACACTATTCTACAGAACATCATCTCATAATAAGATTCCATTTATAAACCTTTATGCTTAAGCACCATTTTAATGGCTGTTATTCATAAAGAAAAAGTGTATCTGCATTGTTGGAATCTGAAATCCAACCACTGGTCCTTGAAAAGGTACTGTGATAGGTAGGAATTGTTTCCAAGTAGATTTGGGTTACTGTTTTATACAGGTGAGGCTTTGGTCTGTTCAGTGGGTAAGAGCATTTTTTAAGAAGGTTACAGTTTTGGTCACCAAGAAAAGCAGCTTTGCACAAATAACTTCTTGTCTATAAATACATGTGTGTGTTTTTCTATGCCAAAATCATTTCTTACTTTGCACCAGTCCTTGTACATTGAGCAGCGCAAAATATTTGCGAGACTGCTATGTCATAAACAACTAAAATATTAAATATGGAAATATGTTTTCTTTCTCTCTTTAGAGCCTCAACACAACGCAAGGTTATTCTTCCCACTTTAGAGATAGAAAAGTCAAGTTCAGGTAGTTAAAAAATAATATTCTCAAGGTAAAAATAAACGCTCTTAAATAGAAAAGTCAGGATGTGAATATGACTAAAAATACACATTGTAATATTGGTGACTCAGTAATGTCAGCTTTGTATGCAAAGGACAGTATGATATTACTGTCACTGTATAGTAGCATATCACGGGTTACAATAATAAAATTAGTTTATAGCAGTATTTTATTATTGCTCATATATCACAGTTTAGGGCTTAAACTATATGGAGACACCAGAGGACATTAACGGATAAAAAGCTTCTGAGGGCTTCCCTGGTGGCGCAGTGGTTGAGAGTCCACCTGCCGATGCACGGGACACGGGTTCGTGCCCCGGTCTGGGAAGATACCACATGCCGCGGAGCGGCTGGGCCCGTGAGCCATGGCCACTGAGCCTGCACTCCGCAACGGGAGAGGCCACAACAGTGAGAGGCCCGCGTACCGCAAAAAAAAAAAAAGCTTCTGAATATAATGCAAAATATCTCTAGGTAACACAGCAATTAAAATTGGTCTTTGACTTGTTCCTGTTCAGTGACCACTCAAAATGAAGAACTCATGATAATATTCCAGATAGTTGTTCATATCAGAAAAATAAGTTCAAACCCACTAAAATTTGGCCTTATTAATATTCTAGAAATAACACAAATAGAATCTTTTAGTCAAGACGCCATTGCAGACTAAGTTTAAAGTTAATACAGTTCTTATTCAATAGAGTTGAATTAAAAAAATATTAGAGTCCCTTTCCTTTCATGTTTAATCATTTATATTTTTAGTTAAAAATACATAGAAAATTATGAAGATTACGTTATTTGATGTACATGGGCATTTTTTAATTTTGAGAATTGAGGGAGAGAGACTAAATACCTTTGCATACTGAGATGTATTTATATTTTTCTGCCCTTCAAACATGTTTTCAATTTTAATACTTAAATGTGAACAGCAGTCAGTCCACAATTTAATCACAGATGATCAAGAGAATCAAGTTTAAAAATCAGATACTGTGCATGTGGTAGCTTCTTCTGCCTTCAGTTTGCAATGCTTCTACAATAAACACACAATAGTTTTACATGACTGTTGCAGGCCTCCAACTAAGAGCTGCTAACTTAACAAGAAGCTAGCAAATTCTTTAAAAAAGAAGGATTGTGTTTGGATATACCCTGCTGTGTTAAATAATTTAACTGCAGTAATTAGCAGTAGGTTTTTCAATCTTCCCATGAGAGGCAGAAGAAAGGAGCCTCTAGGGAAGAGAATAGAAAGAAAGCAAAAACTAGAGGGGAGCTGTAACAACTGAGAAGATGACATGCTGCGTGATCAATGGCCACAATTGTCATAAATATGTTTCATAGGAAGATATCAGAACTTTATACAGTGCAACACTTGGAATTAAATCCATAAGGTATTCATGAATTAGAAATTAATGTCTCAGCTCTGGGAGTTTTAACTTTAAAAAAAGATAAGTACAGCAGGCACACATTGATTTAATGCTAAACATTAGAATATACTTGTTTATTAGATGATTTCAATATAGTGTCTGACTCTTTTCCAAATCATGGGTTTCATCTATTGGAAATTTAAAATATAACATCCAGAGCATTTTCTTTTTTAAAGATATACATCACAAATCTGTACTTTAAGACATTAAAAAGAATTAAACAGCAATTTTAAGAAACAATTTTTATATTAAATTGTAAGTATTTTGGTTTTCACTGTAAATTATTGTAAATAAGTAAAACGGTAATAATGTTAAATTATTAAATATTCTTTGAAATATACCTTAAGTAGATTCTTTGTTTTTTTAAGATAAATATATATATATTTTTAACATCTTTATTGGAGTATAATTGCTTTACAATGCTGCATTAGTTTCTGCTGTATAATAAAGTGAATCAGCTATATGTGTGCATACATCCACATATCCCTTCCCTCATGCGTCTCCTTCCCACCCTCCCTATCCCACCCCTCTAGGTGGTCACAAAGCACCAAGCTGATCTCCCTGTGCTATGCGGCTGCTTCCCACTAGCTATCTATTTCACATTTGGTAGCATATATATGTCCATGACACTCTCTCACTTCGTTCCAGCTTACCCTTCCGCCTCCCCTGTCCTCAAGTCAATTAGCTACGTCTGCCTCTATATTCCTGTCCTGCACCTAGGTTCTTCAGAACCATTTTTTTAAAAATTCCATATATATGTGTTAGCATACAGTATTTGCTTTTCTCTTTCTGACATACTTCCCTCTGTATGACAGACTCTAGGTCCATCCACCTCACTACAAATAACTCAGTTTTGTTTCTTTTTATGGCTGAGTAATACTCCATTGCATATATGAGGCACATCTTCTTTATCCATTCATCTGCCGATGGACACCTAGGCTGCTTCCATGTCCTAGCTCTTGTAAATAGAGCTGCAATGAACATTGTGGAACATGACTCTTTTTGAATTATCATTTTCTCAGGGTATATGCCAGGTAGTGGAACTGCTGGGTCATATGGTAGTTCTATTTTTAGTTTACTAATGAACCTCCATACTGTTCTCCATAGTGGCTGTATCAATTTATATTCCCACCAATAGTGCAAGAGAGTTGCCTTTTCTGGACACCCTCTACAGTATTTACTGTTTGTAGATATTTTGAAGATGGCCATTCTGACTGGTGTGCGGTGATACCTCATTGTAGTTTTGATTTGCTTTCTCTAACGATTAGAGATGTTGAGCATCCTTTCATGTGTTTGTTGGCAATCTGTATATCTACTTTGCAAAATGTCTATTTAGGTCTTCTTCCCATTTTTGGATTGGATTGTTTTTTTGAAATTGAGCTGCATGAGTTGCTTGTAAATTTGGGAGATTAATCCTTTGTCAGTTGTTTCATTTGCAAATATTTTCTCCCATTCTGAGGGCTGTCTTTTCATCTTATTTATGGTTTCCTTTGCTGTGCAAAAGCTTTTAAGTTTCATTAGGTCCCATTGGTTTATTTTTGTTTTTATTTCCATTTCTCTAGGAGTTGGGTCAAAAAGGATCTTGCTGTGATTTATGTTATAGAGTGTTCTTCCTATGTTTTCCCCTAATAGTTTTATAGTGTCTGGCCTTACATTTAGGTCTTTAATCCATTTTGAGTTTATTTTTGTGTATGGTGTTAGGGAGTGTTCTAATTTCATTCTTTTACATGTAGTTGTCCAGTTTTCCCAGCACCATTTATTGAAGAGGCTGTCTTTCTTCCATTGTATATTCTTGCCTCCTTTATCAAAAATAAGGTGACCATATGTGCATGGGTTTATCACTGGGCTTTCTATCCTGTTCCATTGATCTATATTTCTGTTTTGTGCCAGTACCATACTGTCTTGATTACTGTAGCTTTGTAGTATAGTCTGAAGTCTGGGAGCCCTATCTTTTTGGATTGATCCCTTGATCATTATGTAGTGTCCTTCTTTGTCTCTTGTAGCAGTCTTTATTTTAAAGTCTATTTTGTCTGATATGAGAATTGCTACTCCAGCTTTCTTTTGATTTCCATTTCCATTGAGTAACTTTTTCCATTCCCTCACTTACAGTCTGTGTGCGTCCATAGGTCTGAAGTGGGTCTTTTGTACACAGCATACGTACAGGTCTTATTTTTGTATCTATTCAGCCAGTCTATGTCTTTTGGTAGGACCATTTAATCCATTTACATTTAAGGTAGTTATTGATATGTATGTTCCTATTACCATTTTCTTAATTGTTTTGCATTTGTTATGTAGGTGTTTTCCTTCTCTTGTGTTTCCTGCCTAGAGAAATTCCTCTAGCATTTGTTGTAAAGCTGGTTAAGTGGTGCTGAATTCTCTTAGCCTTTGCTTGTCTGTAAACGTTTTAATTTGTCTGTCAAATCTGAATGAGATCCTTGCTGGGTAGAGTAATCTTGGTTGTAGGTTTTTCTCTTTCTTCACTTTAAATATGGCCTAGCACTCCTTTGTGGCTTGCAGAATTTCTGCTGAATGATCAGCTGTTAACCATATGGGGATTCCCTTCTATGTTATCTGTTGTTTTTCCCTTGCTGCTTTTAATATTTTTTCTTTGTATTTAAATTTTGATAGTTTGCTTAATATGTGTCTTGGTATGCTTCTCCTTGGATTTACCCTGTATGGGACTCTCTGTGCTTCCTGGCATTGACTATTTCCTTTCCCATATTAGGGACGTTTTCAACTATAATCTCTTCAAACATTTTCTCAGTCCCTTTGTTTTTCTCTTCTTCTTCTGGGACCCTTATAATTCGAATTTTGGTGCATTTAATGTTGTCTCAGAATTCTCTAAGACTGTTCTCAATTATTTTCATCCTTTTTTCTTTATTCTGCTCTGCAGTAGTTATTTGCACTATTTTATCTTCCAGGTCACTTATCTGTTCTTCTGCCTCATTTATTCTGGTACTGATTCCTCCTGGAGAATTATAAATTTCATTTGCTGTGTTGTTCATCATTTTTTGTTTGCTCTTTAGTTCTTCTAGGTCTTTATTAAATGTTTCTTGTATTTTCTCCATTCTATTTCCAAGATTTTGGATCATCTCTATCATTATTCTGAATTCTTTTTCAGTTTGACTGCCTATTTCCTCTTCACTTGTTTGGTCTGGTGGGTTTTTGCCTTTCTCCTAATCTGCTGTGTGTTTCTCTGTCTCTCATTTTGCTTAACTTACTGTGTTTGGGTCTCCTTCTCGCAGGCTGCACGTTCGTAGTTCCCATTGTTTTTTGTGTCTGCCCTCAGTGTCTAAGGTTGGTTCAGTGGGTGTGTAGGCTTCCTGGTGGAAGGGACTGGTGCCTGTGTTCTGGTGGATGAGGCTGGATCTTGTCTTTCTTGTGGGCAGGACCGCCTCCAGTCGTGTGTTTTTGGGTGTCTGTGACCTTACTATGATTTTAGGCAGCCTCTCTGCTAATGGGTGGGGTTGTGTTCCTGTCTTCCTAGTTTTTTGGCATAGGGTGTCCAGCACTGTAGCTTGTTGGTTGTTGAGTGGAGCTGCGTCTTCACATTGAGATGGATATCTATGAGAGAGCTTTCACCATTTCATATTATGTGGAGCCAGGAGGTGTCTTGTGGACCTATGTTCTGAACTTGGCTCTCCCACCTCAGAGACACAGGCTTGACACCCAGCCAGAGCACAAAGACCCTGTCAGCCACACGGCTCAGAAGAAAAGGTAGAAAGAAAAGAAAAAGAAAAGGAAAGGAAAGGAAAGGAAGGAAAGGAAAGGAAAATGAAAAATATGAAGATATTAAAATAAAAAATTAAAAAATACAAATTTAAAAAAAATTAAGAAAAAAAAAAAGATGAGAGCAACCAAACCAAAAAAGAAATCCACCAATGATAAGCAGCGCTAAAAAGTATACTAAAAAACCAAAACCAACAACCAAAAAAAACCAAAAAGCAAAACAGACAGAACCCTAGGACAAATGGTAAAAGCAAAGCTATACAGACAAAATCACAGAAAGAAGCATACCCATACACACTCACAAAAAAAAGGGAAAAAAAGTATATATATATATATATATATATATATATATATATAAATAAAAAAGAGAGCCACCAAATCAATAAATAAATCTACCAATAATAAACTCTAAATACTAAACTAAGAAAAACATAAAACCAGAAACAAATTAGATGCAGAAAGCAAATCCCAAGTCTATAGTTACTCCCAAAGTCCACCACCTCAATTTTGGGTTGATTCGTTGTCTTTTCAGGTATTCCACAGATGCAGGGGACATTAGGTTGATTGTGGAGATTTAATCCACTGCTCCCGAGGCTGCTGGGAGAAATTTCCCTTTCTCTTCTTTGTTTGCACAGCTCCTGGGGTTCAGCTTTGGATCGGCCCAGGCTTTGCATGTATGTCTCCTGAGGGCATCTGTCCTTCGCTCAGACAGGATGGGGTTAAAGGAGTGGCTGACTAGGGAGCTCTGGCTCACTCAGGCTGGGGGGGAGGGAGGGGTATGGAATGTGGGGCGAGCCTCTGGCGGCAGATGCCAGTGTGGCTTTCCAACAGCCTGAAGTACAGTGTGTTTTCCTGGGGGAAGTTGTCCCTGGATTATGGGACCCTGGCAGTGGCAGGCTGCACAGGCTCCTGGGAGGGGAGGTACGGGCAGTGACCTGTGCTTGCACACAGGCTTCTTGGTGGCTTCAGCAGCAGCCTTAGCATTTCATGCCCATCTCTGGTGTCCACGCTGATAACCACAGTTCACGCCTGTCTCTGAAGCTTGTTTAGGCGGTGCTCTGAATCCCCTCTCCTTGCGCACCCGAAAACAATGGTCTCTCGCCTCTTAGGCAGTTCCAGACTTTTTCCCGGACTCCTTCCCGGCTAGCTGTGGTGCACTAGCCCCATTCAGGCTGTGTTCACTCAGCCAACCCCAGTCCTCTCCCTGGGATCTGACCTTCTAAGCTGGAGCCTCAGCTCCCAGCCCCGCCTGCCCCGGCGGGTGAGCATGCGAGCCTTTCAGGCTGGTGAGTGCTTGTCGGCACCGCTCCTCTGTGCGGGAATCTCTCCGCTTTGCCCTCTGCACCCCTGTTGCTGTGCTCTCCTCCGTGGCTCTGAAGCTTCTACCACCCCCACCCCCCGTCTCTGCCAGTGAAGGGGCTTCCTAGTGTGTGGAAACCGTTCCTCTTTCACAGCTCCCTCCCACTGGTGCAGGTCCGATCCCTATTCTTTTGTCTCTGTTTTTTCTTTTACCCTACCCAGGTACGTGGGGAGTTTCTTGCCTTTTGGGACGTCTGAGGTCTTCTGCCAGCCTTCAGTAGGTGTTCTGTAGGAACTGTTCCACATGTAGATGTATTTCTGATGTATTTGTGGGGAGGAAGGTGATCTCCACGTCTTGCTCCTCCACCATCTTTAAGGTCTCCCCACCTTAAGTACATTCTTAAAATGAATGAGATATTTAAGAAATTCATCCAAATTGTTAAGAATCGGTACCTGTTTTTTTGCAGGACTAACTGTAGACCTAAATAATCTTTAGAGTGACAGGTAAAATCAGAAAGTAAAAGATTATCTATAGTCTCTCATTTATCTAGCCATTCATCCACTTCTGTCTATCAAATCTATTTAAAATGAGAGTTTAGGGGGCTTCCCTGGTGGCGCAGTGGCTGAGAGTCCGCCTGCCGACGCAGAGGACACGGGTTCGTGCCCCGCTCCGGGAAGATCCCACATGCCGCGGGGCGGCTGGGCCTGCGCGTCCGGAGCCTGTGCTCTGCAACGGGAGAGGCCACAGCAGTGAGGGACCCGCGTAGCACCAAAAAAAAAATGAGAGTTTAATCTTTGAATTATTATCAGTATAATTACTAGTCCTCAGATTGTTATACCTGGAGCAAACATATGTGATAAAAGATAATGAAATTTGTTGTAATTTAAAGAACTTATCCATATATACAAGTAGGTTGAGCTTCATCTCTCAGCAGCACCTATTTTTAGAACATGAGTGAAGTAATAACCATCACCCACTTTAATCCCCAATGGTGAGTTTGTTTCTCAACAAAAGGGAAGGTTTTTATATATTTTTTGAAGAAGCGGAGTAACTTCGGGAAACCTTCTTGTCAGCACTAGAACTGTTAATGCATAAATCCTTTTCAATTTTTGAGCAGGATATTTCATTCTTCTCTAATTCTGCTTAGGATCCACTTTGGTAATATTTTCTGCCTTAGATTAATTACCCTGATCTAATTCACTTTGTGGAGGACAGCTGTGGTATGTGGGTTGCCCACTGATGTATTGTGTTAAATGACGCCCATCTGTCATTGCCGCATATCAGCATGGATTCAGTGTCATCCACTTCATTGGTTCTGCTGAGATATGAAGTACAGCTACAATGTTTACTACTGTTGTTAATTTAATATCTACACCTTTAATAACCTGACTGCTGTCACTCGCTGAACAATGATACATGATGGCCAGCAAAGAACCAGATAGAAAGCATTAACTAGACAGCACAACAGATCCTCTGGCACAGTTAATTAGGACACTACTGAACAAAGTTGTTATGGGGGGCCCTGTAGAACATTCCCTTGGGAAAGCTTTATTGAGAAATAAAGTTAAAAGAATCCGTGATAATAGCAATTTTGACAAATTTAATCAATATGTTTTCTTAAAAAACAATTATTTTTTAATTATCATTTTATCTTTCAAAGAGTTAATCATGGACCCTTTATTTCTTCACACTGTTTTGTTCTTATTTTACCTCCACTCCCCAAGCTTTCAATAAATGTGTTTCCTTGGGTTTGACTGATCCAAATGTAATACACCAAATCTAATGGGCTGGGTTTGAAGTTTTCCTTCTTGGTCAAACTAACCTTATTCCAAAATTTGGGGGAAAGATACAAGGATTCCAGAGTATATATATATGTGTGTATATATATATATATTATATATAATATTTTATTCTGTTTTCAAAAAAAGTAATTAAATATTACTATATGCACATGATTGCTTATATAACATGGTAAAATGAAAATTAAAAATATGCATGTTTAAGTCCTAAATATATTAAAAGATGACCCTATGAAGTATTTTAAATTATATAAAAAATTGATAGAATGAAAGAATAAACATACCAAATTTTTATTTTAATACTTCTAAAATACTTTAAAAAATAAAATATTAGCCAAAGAACATGTAACTTGACTTTTCTATTTCCTTTTAGCTCTAGTTTTTCATATTTTTCTAGGTTAATTTGACTTACTGATTTACATTAATATTCAAATTTGAACCATTCAAAAAATCTCAATCTCTTCTCCAAATTTTTTCTTTTCTTTTTTTTTTTTTTTAATTAAAGTGCTCAACACCACTAGTCACCAGGGAAATGCAAACAAAACCACAATGAGATACTATCTTACACCTGTTAGGATGTTTAAGTGGTGACCTAAATAGGAAGGAAATCCAAAAAAGAGGGGATATATGTATATGTGTAGCTGATTCATTTTGCTGTACAGTAGAAACTAACACAACATTGTAAAGCAACTATACTCAATAAAAATTAATTAAAAATAAAAATAAAAGAGATAACAAATGCTGGTGAGGATGTGCATAAAGAGAAACTTTGCATACCGTTGGCTGGAACGTAAATTTGTGAGGCTATTATAGAAAACATAGGAGGTTCCTCAAAAAATTAAAAATACAACTACTATACAATCCCACAAACTCACTTCTGAGTATAGCTCCAAAGGAAATGAAATCAGTATCTCAAGGAGATATCTGCACTCCTATGTTCATTGCAGCATTATTCACAATAGCCAAGATATTAAAAAACCCTCAATGTCCTTCAATAGATGAATGGATTAAAAAAGGTGAGAGATATATACATATATAATGGAATTTTATTCAGCCTTAAAAAAGAAGGAAATCCTGCTATTTGTGACACCATGTATGAATCTGGAGGACATTGTTACACTAAGTGAAATAAGCCAGACAAAGACAGAAAAATCCTGCGTGATCTCACTTACTTGTGGAATCTAAAAAAGTTAAACTCATAGAAACAGACTGTAGAATGGTGGTTACCAGGGGCTACAGGGTGGAGGAAACAGGGAGATATCGGTCAAAGTATAAATTTTCAGAGAGAAGATGAATAAATTCTGGAGATCTAAAGTACAGGATGATAACTCTAGTTAATAATGTTTTGTATACTTGGAATTAGCTAAGGAGACTAGATCTAAGTGTTCTTAGAACATTCACACACACAAAAAAGAGTAACTGTGTAGTGATGAATATGTTAATTAGTTTAATTGTGGTAATCATTTTACAATGTGTACGTATATCATCACCACCTTTGACACCTTAAATATATACAATATTTATCTGTCAATCATACCTCAAGAAAGTTGGGGAATTAAATTAAGTTAAATCAAATTTAATTAAATTTGACAAGAACTTTAAAAAAAAAAAAAACAACTAAATACATATGACCCTTGAACAATGCAAGGATTAGGGGCCCCAACCCACCACGCAGTTGAAAACTCACATGTAACTCATAGTCTGCCCTTTACACTTGTAGTTGTTCTGTGTACCCAGCTCCACATGCGCAGACTGAACTAACCACTTATCAGGTAGTACTATAGTATTTACTACTGAAAAAAATCAAGATATACGTGGACTCATGCAGTTCAAACCCATGTTGTCCAAGGGTCAACTGTAAATAAATAAATAGGGTTTGTAAATTTATGACTTCTTCAAGAAGTATAAAAGAGTTTGGTCATTACTATATATACATAATAATCAGTCCTTCAAAACATGCTGAAAATAAAAAACATTAAAATTTTAAAACTTTTTTATATAATATGGTCACAGCATTTAGATAATTGAGTCTTTAGAGTTCTTTATGAATAAAATAATGTTGTTGCATTGCAAAATAATTTTAATTTTGAGAAGTTCTAATTTATCAACTTTTTATTCTATGAATGGTACCTCTGGTGTCATATCTAAAAATCTTTAACTCAGTGTCACAAAGATTTTTTTCCTATATTACAGAAATTTTGTAGTTACAGATTTAAAAATTGTGCCTGAATGATTCTGAGTTAATTTTTGTATATAATTTGAGGCACTGATATTTACTTTTTTGCATCAGATACACAAATGTTCCAGCACAATTTGTTGGCAGGACTACCTTTTTCCTTTGAATTACTTTTCCACACCCAAATCTTTCTGTCATCCAGGTCATGCTGGTTTTTCCTCTTTTTAAACCATACCTGCCCGTAATCCATCAAGGATTTTCAGGACCCAGTTCAGACAAGGTCTGCTTCTATCAAATAGGTGATTACATATTATAAATATCAACACTTGGATCTCATTAAGTGTCCTTAGATAGTTTTAGCTTTTGAGTTTGCTTACCATTTGGGTTTAGATTATTTTTTCTGTGAGGGAGAGAGTGTGCTACTGGGCATACATTTTACATTCTTTTAGGTTAAGCTAAGTATTTATAAGAATGGTGATTGGTTTATCTGTCATCTTGTATTTTATAGTGAAGAATTTTCCAAACTATCTAGTTGACCACCTTGGTAGAAATAGAAGAGATTCACCCTGCTCTTTCAGTTGACTCAAATCTTACTCTTATCTTTACTGAAGTTGACATAGGGAATTAATAATGTTATATAACATTCTTTCTATGGAAAGTTGTCAATTCCTTATATCTGACTTGCAAACACAGTTTGGAATTCAGCTCACATATAAATTTGGCCCAGCCATAGCTTCAATAAATCCCTTGAAAAACTATTTTCACAGATACAGTTAAAGTGTATTTAACATGGATGATATCTTCTTGGGCTCCATAGTGAACCTTAATCACCATTTGTGGAAAACGCTTTAGACAAACTCTCAGAAATATTTAAGCGTTGCTAAAAAAGAAAATTAAGCCACCTCAGATAAGCTCATGCCAGTTATAGAAAGAGTTAGTTGTTTCAAATTGAGTTTTTTTTTCCCTGTTGCTGAATGAAGTGTCTTATTTGCAACAATTCTAGAATAGTGGTAATATATTCACAGAAGGATAAATTGTAAAGAAAAATGAAGTAATCTGTAGTCTGAATTAATAATAGTGATGCTTCAATCTCCAATTTTCTCTGACCTATAAAAACAAACAAGCTTGTTCTAAATACTTACAGAAGAGCCACTTGATTAAGAGACTTCTAGGGTGAAGAAAAGCTCAGTTATAAGTATGTAGAAGTTAATGAGCAATAAATTACTTTAACTATAAACTCCTGATAATTTTTTCCTGAGTTTAAAAATATTACATTTGTTTGTACTCTGTACTTCTTGATATCTCATGACCCAAATGAAAGCAAGTAAAAAGAGAGACTTTTTGTCTTTCACATTTCTGTATCTGATAGAATGCCTTCCTTCAAACATCAAGGAACTCGGGCTTCCCTGGTGGCACAGTGGTTGAGAGCCCACCTGCCGATGCAGGGGACACGGGTTCAAGCCCCAGTCTGGGAAGATCCCACAGGCTGCAGAGCGGCTAGGCCCGTGAGCCATGGCCACTGAGCCTGCGCATCCAAGAGCCTGTGCTCCACAACGGGAGAAGCCACAACAGTGAGAGAGGCCCACGTACCGCAAAAAAAAAAAAAAAAAAATCAAGGAATTCTACTGATGTGTTGGTGTGCACTAGAGACAAATAAATGGATTCGCTTCACTGATCTCTAGGTCTTTAATGCTTTATTTTGAACCAAAAAGTAAGAAATGATAATAAAGCAAAATGAAGTATGTCAGAGGAGCCTATGGGAAACCGGCTTCTAAATGGCTTCAGGAGCTAAAAACCTGTGAATACCCAAGTGGAGCATCTGCTACTTGAACATGAGGAATATTATTTACTGAATTTTCTCAGGAGAATTCAATTGAAGTTATGCTTTAGAAATCATACAAGTTGACTGCAATCTAAAATACACTGTCCCACTTAAAACATGCACACACACGTGTGTGTGTGTATAATGTTTATAGACAGTTTGATCCCAGAGACATTAGGACTGGGATTTTATTCAAGCTCTGAAACTGACTATGATGTTGCATGTTTTACTTAGCTGTTTGGTATAGGAGATATGCACCCCCGCCAATATGTTCCAACTTAGCACTCCTCTCTTATGTATTTATAAAATACCTAGATAATACTGTTCTTTTTTTCAATATATTCAAGCTGTGTACTTATCAAATTAATAAGACATAAGAAGATACAGAAAAGGTGATAAAGGGTAAATTTCATGGTACCAATTATTCCAAATATTTGGTGTACAGTCTCTACTCAGGATCCTCCCACAGGAAAGAAAGCAAAGTTTGGGTGTAGGGAGCTGGGAGCACTCTTTATTGGTGGGGGTTGTCAGTGTCATATTCATATGCAGGGCTGGACATTGAAACCTGCAAGTCCTAGGCAGCATTTAGTAAAAGAAATGTAAACAGCCATGGCACTACATTAAGTATTCAAGCACCTGAGACATGCAGTTAGAATGTACCTGACTTTTTTCTTTCCTCCCTACCTCAGGACTCTTTAAAGCAGCAGCGACAATAGCACAAGCACCCTGTTTCTAATATTCCAAATCAAATTTTCCTCACTTAATAGTAATAACAGCAACAGCTAACATTTATCAAGTGCTTACTATATGCCAAAAACTGTGTAAGGATTTTTATAAACATCTTTTAAAAAAAATTTCTCAGAACAGCTTATAGATTAGGTGCTATTGACAACATCTGAACACTGAAACATGGAGAGGTTGAATGACTTTTCTAAAGTTACAGGGTGAGAAGCAGCAATTATACTCCAAAGCCTGAGAGCTTAACTACTATCTTATACTGCCACTGTAATGCTTCACTTTTAAAATAAATGATGTTTCCACTACCAACTACCACCAACACAATTAAGTTACCGGCAATTAAACTGAGAAAGGAATGACTAAAGGAGAAAAAAAGGAAGTGGGAAAGGAAAAGAAAATAGAAAGAGGCTTACCCGATTTATTATTTGTAATAGGTGTCATCAACAACTGCCTTAGAAAGTATTTAATACTACTTATACCACAGGCTGGCCACCACAGGAATTAGATTGGAGATTAGATGAATGAGGCATGAAAATACCCTTCTAATTATTTGTGGAAAATCTGCCTTCACCCTTCAGGTTTATAAATTCTTAAGACTAGGTAAAAAGGTTAGGAGTTTTCATTACAAAATACATTGGTTTTTATTTTTGTGGTGGTACAGTAGGAATGAAGGTTACATATACTTCCTCTTCAGTCTATAGTTAGAAATGTATGTTTTCAACCTCATTCCTAAAATAAATGTGCTGAACTATATTTAATACTTTGTGTTAAACATACAATACCAAAAATTAAAAATTAAAAATCTGTCTCTCTGGGGAATATCTTTGTCTAGTAGGCTCCATCCAAATGGAGTAACAGAACAGTTTTAAAACAATCTGCCTGGGAGGGAGACGCAAGAGGGAGGAGACATGGGGATATATGTATATGTATAGCTGCTTCACTTTGTTATAAAGCAGAAATGAACACACCATTGTAAAGCAATTATGCTCCAATAAAGATGTTAAAAAATAAATAAATAAATTTCATATTACATTAGCCATTAAATTTTTACTTTTTATGTAGTAACCAAATTAAATAAATATAGCATCTCAAAAAAAAACAATATGGCTAAAAGTACAATGCTAAATAATCTAACCAAAGAAGATTATTTTTACACATATTATTTCTTTTTATTATCGTTTAGTCAAATCCACTCTCAAGGGTTTTATTGCAACAACCTCAGTGGCCTGAGTTTCCTCCTAGTTCCAACCTGAGAGGCTAAGTGTTTGTGGGAGCATGTTAATGACTCACAGTAAGTCAGTCTGTTGTTTGAGTGACCATCAGAAGAGTTTAGATGTGGGTTTAGCTGTGTTTACCTGTATAGACTGCTCAAACCTCTGTCTAAAAACAACTGTGATAGCTATTTGCTAGCTATTTGCTTTGTTAACTGTGCATCTCTTATGGATATTGCCTCTTGAGGACCTATTCTATCCTTGAAATATGTATACACATACCCAACACGACTCCTAAGAATTTACCAAAATAATGGAAACTTATATCTACAATAAGACCTGTACAGCAATATTCATAGCAGCTTTATTCTTAGTAAGCAACAACTGGGGTAAAAAAACAGAGCAGGGTTTTGTAATATAAAAATGGATAATAATAATTTGATATACATTTTTACAATGGAATTCTACTCAGCACTAAAAAGGAACAAACTTAGTACATGCAACAACATGGATGAAGACCACAGGCATTTGGATGAATGAAATAAGCTAGACACATAAGAGTGCAAACTATTATTTTATCTATATAAAGTTGAAAATAGGAAAAGCTGATCTGTGTTATAAAAAATCAGAGCAGTGATTATTTCTGAAGAGTGTGAGGTGAGGACTGATTGACTATGACTTTCTAGGGTGATGGAATGTTATAATATTGATAGAGATGTGGGTTACACAGACAGATGCATTTAAAACTCATCAACCTGTTTACTTAAGATCTATATGTTACACTGTATGTAAATTATATCGCAACAAAATAATAAAAACAGTATAATGATACCAAGCTTTAGTGAGGATGTGGAACTTCTGGAAATCTCACACACTGTTGGAGAGAGTGTAAATTGGTACACCATATTATAACATGTTTTGCAGTTAAAGAGCCCAAAATTCCATTCTTAGATATACATATCCTAAAATATATATGCACATATGCATCAGAAAGTGTACGTATGAATGTTTATAGCAACATGGTTAATATTAGCTTCAAAGTGCTATAGAACTAAATGTCTATTAACTACTGTACAAATTATGATGTTTTTATACAATAGGAATATTTACAGCAGTATACAATATATGACAAAAACATAGTGAATTTTATAATGTTCAGTAGAAAAGCATAGTACAAAATCATACATGTGCTATTATTCCAGTTACATAAAAAGCAGGCAATATAAATATTAATATATGTAATATGTCTGCTTAAGAAGTTAATATACAATAAATTCAAGGAAATCATTATAATAATTCAAGGTAATGGTTAATTCTATGGAGAAGAGTGGTGTGTGATCAGGAAGAGATACAGGAAGCTTCAAGTTGTTAAAAGAGTTTCTTGATGAATGGATTAAAAAAAATGTGCTGTATGTAATACATATCGTTGAATATTATTGGCAATAAAAAGAGTTAAAGTACTGATACATGCTACAACATGAATGAACCTCTAAAACATTATACCAGTCACAAAAGAATGCATATTGTAGGACTCCACTAGCATGAAATGTCCAGAATAGCGAAATCTGTAGGCAGAAAGTAGATTTGTAGCTACTTATGGCTGGGATAAAGAGAAGAATAGAGAGTAACTGCTGATGAGTGCAAGTTTTCCTTTTGGGATTATGAAAGTGTTCTAAAAGTACATTATAGTGATGTACATAGTTCTGTAAATGTCCAAAAAAAAATCATTGAATTATATACTTTAAAAAGGTGAAAATCATGTTATCTAAATTATATTTCAATAAAGCTATTATAATGCAATAGTTTTCAACCTTGAATTCCTCATCTGCTTCATACCATACTGTGGAAGCCCCGCTAGGCCTCGCAGAGTCTTACAGGTAACCACACATAAAATTTGTTTACTATTTCAGTATACAAATCATGGGATCCCAGAGCCTCTTGGTTGAATTATGGCCAGATATCCAATTCCAGATTTTCCTGATTACCCCTAGTTTGTAAATCACTTCAGCTACCTATTTGTCAGGGTCCTCAGTTTCTAATAACAGGAACAAAATATTGCTAATTTTCAAAGGCAAAGAAACGTTAAACCTTTATTTGATATTCACAGAATCTCCAGAAATACTGTCAAACCGGGTTTAGAGCTATGCAGATAGAAAATAATAATGTCCCAAATTCTGCTTCAGCATAAGTCTGAGTAGGTGTCACTTACACAGTTGCAGAGCATCAGGTTCTACCTGATGATGCACCGGTGGTGCACCGCGGCACTGACAGAACCACACCTCAGTTGCCCAAGGAACTCAGTCCACCTGCCACCCCCACTTGCACCAGGGAATTCCTCATAACTCTGAGACCCACAGTCAGGTACATCTGAGAAGAAGAGCACTTATCTCAGCCTAGCTGCAAGAGACCCTGACAAAGTCAATATCTGGCATTTTCAAAACCCAAGAGTTGGGGGATTCCCCCATAAAGAGGGTTCAGATGCTGGGCAAGCCAAATAACGTGTCAAATATTCATGACAGTCAAGGCAGTACCTTATGATGGTTTTGAGACAGAAGCAAAGAGGAAGTGATTGTCAGGGACTATGAGAAGATGAAGTGGAAGTTACTATTCAACAGATATAAAATCTCAGTTATACAAATAAGTACATTTTAGAGATCTGCTGTACAGCATCATGCCTATCATTAATGATATTGTACATTTAAAAATGTGTTAAAGCAGCTCTCATGTTAAATGTTCTTACAATTATATATACATGTGTATGTATGGTGTGCATATTTATATACACACACAAAGGTATGTATATATATAAAGTATTTAATATGAAAATTAGCCTTTATGTTCCCAGACTATACCAAAATATTTCTTCTTTATAATAAAAGATTATTTCATTAATTATAATATAATTAAGTATTGAGCCTTAAGCTCATGGTTAGTAAACACTGATATACTTTTATATGTGAGGAAATTGAGCATTTTGATTAATTACTTAAAGAGTTAGTTGGTTAACATCAAATGTTATACAGTCAATATCACTTGGGAAGATACATATCTATATAGAGATATGTATATATACACACATATATATATATATATATAGCTTGGGAAGATACATATACATATCCATATATAGATATGTGTACATATATACATATAGAGAGATATATATATATATATCTACCTTACATGTATTAGTGTAACTTCCTTTGAGAATAAAATAAATAAAGACTGGTTTGATGTCTCTGTGTTTCAGTGTAAGGGAAATATTTCTCACCCTTTTAAGTACCACACTTGGCTGTACAAAAATAATTTAACAGCTCATATGGGTGTCAATTATTGCCAATTAAATTCTGATTTTCCTGCCTTGGCGCTACCCTACCTCTAAAAGTCCACATTGCCTCTGATAGTGAAGAATTTACTACTCATAATCCCACCTATTACAGTGTTTCTGATTTCATGAGCCCTTTATTGATAAATAATTCAGATACATAGCTTAAGGAGGTAATGCCAAATCCAATCCTAGAGTGTCTTCCTGCAAACATTATAGGCATAAGAATTTATATTATTGATGAGCATAAACATTATTTACTTTAGGAAACCTGTTTGTTCACACTTGAATCACTTCTCTATTATAAATAATATGCAAAATGGAAGAAACAAGAGGTCCCTAAACCACCTTCTCAACTATCTGGGAAATCCACTCTTCAACATTCATAACTTTTAATTTTACCATCTGACTCCCAACATTTCAACTCTCAAATCTGCAGCCAAAAATTTCAGGTCATTTCATAGAACATCTCTAGCTTCTTAAGACACACATTTTAGGTAAACAATTTAAAACAAGGACCCTTTCGGTTATACCTTTTCCAGGGTATGATGATTCCACATAGTTAAAAATATCCACACACACATATGCTAAGGCAGTGAGAAAAGTGTTTATATGAATTAGATGATACAAAAGACCACAGAAATGTTGTATCCTCATTTTCACACTTGAGAGTTTCTAAAGGCACTGGTCACACTTAAAATCATCCCTACTTGGATTATTCACTTGTTGATTCTATCATATTCCATTCCTCAACTGTATACTTTTTAGAAAGAGTCAAATCAAATTCCTGCTTGGTTAACTCTCCAGAGACCCCAACATATTGTCATACAGCCAATGAGCATACACTCAGCTCTCAGCTGATAATGAACACTGAGCAAAAGAGAAGGCACTTTTTAATTTTATTTTAACATCTTTATTGGAGTATAATTGCTTTACCATGGTGTGTTAGTTTCTGCTTTATAACAAAGTGAATCAGCTATACATATACATATGTTCCCATATCTCTTCCCTCTTGTGTCTCCCTCCCTCCCACCCTCCCTATCCCAACCCTCTAGGTGGTCACAAAGCACCGAGCTGATCTCCCTGTGCTATGCGGCTGCTTCCCACTAGCTATCTATTTTACGTTTGGTAGTGTATATATGTCCATGCCACAAAGAAGGCACTTTTTACCAAATCATAAAGGAGTTCAGATAATCTAGAAAGTTGCTGTCAAAATCATATGATTTATTTCAATTAATTATTCATTATCCATTTCTTCCATTATTACTGAAGTGACTATAAGCATACTAGCTTTTTTATATAATCCTTTACAAAAATATTTATACAAAAATAGAATAGTTCAATAAGTCCTCATATATCCACATGTAGCCCTGCCCGATTTCAACAATTAACAAGGTATCACCATGCTTACTTTATCCACACCTTAGGCTTCTTTATCTTTTTTGCTGCATTATTTAAAAGCATATACCAGAGATCTGTAAACTATATGGAATGTTCTTACATAACCATAATAACATCGTCCTATTTTACAATATTTATAACAATACTTTGGAATTATCTAATGCTAAATCTATATTAAAATTTTGCTTGTTTTTTAATGGTTTATTTCAAATAAGGAAAAAATAGGTATATAAGTTCCATTTGGTTAACCTATTTCTTAAATATATCTGAATCTAAAGAAACCTCCTTCAGCTTCTCTATTTTTCCCCAGCTTTATTGAGGTATAATTGACAAATAAGAAGTGTGTATACGTAGTGTACAACTTGATGTTTTGATATACATATACACTGTGCAACACTCACTACAATCATGCTAATAAACATATCCATCACCTCACATAGCTATTCTTTTCTTTATTTTTTTGTGGTGAGAACACTTAAGCCATACTCTCTTAGCAAATTTCAAATATACACTACAATACTGATAACTACAGTCTACTTTTCCATTTTTTTGTGAAGAACTTTCCATTTTACTGAAATTGTTATTTTCTTGACTTGTCTGCCCATTCATTTTTCTTACCTTTTATCTTTGCAGATATAAAATCTATAGTAGATGCTCAATAAATTTTTGATGACTATATTAACAGCTGGGAGAACAAATGTTTACTAAGGCCAAGTTTAATGTTGAGTCCTAATTTTATTTTAGATTATAATCAATCTCTAAATCACAATGTTCTCATTCTCTTGAAAGATAAAATTCAGACCTGGCACACACATATACCAAAAAACCAGTGCTCTCTTTTATCATGCCTTTCACTCCTGGTAGATATTATCAGTTCAGTTGTTGCTCATATTCATGCTTTGTACTTCCTATTGCATCACATTAGAAGGAACAAGACACTTGGGTACCCTTCTTTTGAGATGCTAAGGTTAATCAGTTGAAATAGTTCATGATAGCCTGATCTCTCTATTGAATTCACCATCAACTTTTTATCTTGTATTTTTTGTTAAACTTATCATCATTGCCAGAATATATCACTTTATCTAATTCTGTCATTCTTTCCACATTTATTAGAAATTCTTCTGTTTTATTTTAATCTTTTTTTAAATCAACTAGTACAGTCAGTTATATGGGCATGCAACCTATGCAGTCACACAGTATCCCGTGTTCTAAAGGACCCCATGCTTGGCTTAATTCTCTGAGGTTGTCATCTTGAAATGTTAATTTCTGAACGGTGGATCCCGCATTTTCATTTTGCACTGTATTCCTCAAATTACAGCTGTTTCTGCCCACTGGTGCTATTTAGACGCTACACTAAAATGGGGTTCATAGAGAAATAGAAAGATACCTGATTAAATTTTCCGTTTAATTGCTGATTTTCAGAGAAAGAACTTGGAGACCTAGTTAATTTCAATGGTAACCAAACAATTTTTTTTCTGTCTTTCCATTGCTTAAGAATTATAATTATACTCATCAGTTTTATATATGAACGGTTTGAAAATCAGTTACATTCATTATTCTTTATGATGATCAAATTGTCCTATCATTGGTCCATGAGAGACCCTTCATGTTGGCTTTTATGTACTTTTGGCACATTGGCTATTAGTCTTAGGTAGCTTTCTTACTCTTGTGGAGACTAAATGTCCCAGCCTCATCTTGCACAGTTTTCACTTCAGAATTTATTTTATCTATTATTTTATTGCAAAATACTACTTGTTTACAAGGAATCCTGAAACATTTTAATTGAGAATTATATTTAGAGTTTATAACTCACGCACTCAATGTGATTAGTACTTTGTGATTGTCAATGTTTTGATGTTTTTGATGGAAGAATTAGGAAATATGTATATTTATATGTGTATATACATGTTTTTATATGTATATTTAAACCTATCTTACTTTGAATATTTAAAATATTACACACTTTGGAGTGTCTCCAAAACACAAGTGAATATCAACTGTACAGGTCTTTCTTAGAATTTCAGAACTGAATGATCACATTAAGCGGTTTGTAAGTAGCAGAAATCAGCTGTTTATCCCTTCCTTCATGCAATTTGGTCTGATATTGTAATCTGCAACAGTAGCAAATTCATATGATTATATTCTTGTCTTCTCTACTTATTTAAAGAATACAACAACATCTGAATAGATGCTTGTGGCCTGCTTATAAACCACAATTTATGGAGATGAATTTGTTCTTTTAAGCTGCTTTGGTTTTGAATGTATTCTAAGGGAAGAAAAGTTAAGAGTTTCTGCTGTAAATAAAGCGGGCTATCAATAAACTGGAACAGCTTACTCTGTTCTATAGCTATGTTTTGTTTCCTGTTGAAATTATCACTGAGCCCATTTCACATCAAAACATAAATAATTCCTACAAGTTATCAAAAATATTTTGGAGCTTAGTTTAATACCAACATTGCCCCTCCAAAAATTAAAATAAAACAAATCCAGAATGAAGCAAAAGATAAATTTCCACACTTGTAAGCAAAAATTTAAATACATTTTAATATAATTAAAATTGTTTTTTAATGGCAAATATACAACTTACTGAAGTCTTTTTTTTCCTCTGACATTTTAATTAAAAAAATGGAAGTTGGTAGAAGCCAGTATCTCCAGGGAGCCAGCATTATACATTATGGTAAAGAGAAAAATGAAGGTATCTAGCTGGTTACTTTTTAAAATAAGTTTTATGTCTGTTTCTCCAAAGAGGACGTTTCCCACAACACGTTTTTTTCAATAATTATCATGGTATTTGATATTGTTTTACACAAATAAACTTTTCTCCCCTGTTGCTCAATCATTTTATTCACTTTTCCCTCACTTTGCTCAAACGATTTAATTAATCACAGTGTTCTTTGAATTCTGAAATTTATATTTCCTTGAGAAAAAGAGAAAAAGAAAAAACTGAAGAAGCAAAGACTTAGATGAACCAGTTCACCACATCTACTAATATGGGGTTACTCTTTTAAATTCAATTACACCTTCCTAGCTTCCACCACTGTGCTCTATACTTACAACCTATGTATAAATTCTCACGGTATCAGAGTAAACTATACGTGAACCCATTCCTTGGATAGTATAAAATAGTGAACTACCTTGATCACTGTAAAAGAGATACTTATAATAATGTAGGAATAATCTGACTTGGAAATTAGAACTTATGAATCCCATTCTCAGTTGTATTCCTAGTTTTCTCTGTCATTTATGGATGGGTTACAAAAAAATGTAGATGAGTTACAAAACTCTGGGCCACAGTGTCCTCAAAAGTAAAATGAAGGAACTAATGTTTCAAACAGTGTGAATTACATAATAATTAAATTCCATATACCACGAACTTTCATAGAAAATACATGACCTAGAGACAGTGTCATTAGAAGTATAAAGTATTTTTAAGCAAGATCACTAGTTAGTACACTTTAGTGCATAACAGAATCGAAGTTTGTAAGACTAAAGCAATCCTATAATTATTTCTACCTAATATTTCATGTTTTTATAGTACAAAAAGTTTGTTCTTGGGAGAAATTACTGTGTTATTCTTGGACACTTTGTATATAATATGGTAATAATTTTGTAAATAATATTGTTTTGCTAATTTTGGGGGATGGTGTTTTTCCCAATTTTGCCTAATATTACTTAAGACCTGAATTCTCTTGATACTGGTTTTGAACTTTGTCTTATTTCTGATTTCTTAAAAGCCAACCATGAAACAAGCACCAGTGAGGTAGTGGAGAAGGTAAAACAGAAAAGAGATGCCAAGAAAATGTGCCATCGGAGGACTGAGCAACTTGGCTCCATTTTGTGAGGGAAACTCTGAGCAACCGTAGAATATGCTACAGTATTTTTCCACTCAGCATGGGGAAGCAGTGGTATTTATTCACCCACCCCTTTCCTCATTGTTCAGGGCACTTGTAGCCAGGGAAATAAAGAAAGAGAGAAGATAAATATTATCAGTATCAGACATGAGAGGGAAGACATCATTTTATAATCCCATATATATTAAAAGGATAAGAAAATATTACACACAACTTTCTGCCAATAAATTTGAGACAAATTCCTTGAAAGACAAAAATGACCAAAACTCACTTAAGAAGAAAAAGAGGTTATAAAAAATCCCAGAACTCCAGTGTTGAGCAGTTGGAGTAGAAGCACGTAGAGGAGAAAGAATAATATTCAGTAAGAGAAAAGGAGAAAAATATGTCGGAGAAATAGAAAAGATCTTTGAGGATACAATGTCAGAAAAGCCAAAAGAGAACAAACTTTTACAGTATGATGAAATATTTCAAGGTGTCTAATAATGACAGTGTTTGGCAAGTTATGGCTGACCTTTCAAGAAAGGTTTCAGGAGAATAGTAAAAAGGTAGCTGCCAAATTACAACAACTCAAAGGATATGTGAATAGTGGGGCAGTTGATGTAAGAATATATAAAGTACAATTTCAAGAAGTATATATATTAATCGAAGTTTAGAGAAAGGGTAATTTAAGGGAAATCAGATTCCAGAAATTGCTTCAATAGTCTATTTTCCATTCATTCAGTACCATTTGGAAATGTTTCTGTTGTGTACACTGTGTGCATGGCAATTATATTTATCCAACAAAAATGAGATATATTTTCTGAAAAGTAGTATTATGAGTAAATACATATATCAGAGTCAGTTTGGGAGATGTATTACAGGATGAGCAAAGGTTTGAATTTCTGCAATAGGGTGAAGATTTATGGGTATAATGAGGTCATTTTAGGAATATAAATTAGCCTTTAAAACCAAAATGCATAATTGCTATGTCTGTATACATGCCATTTTTCTAGGTGATGTTTAATCAGCAAAGAATTAAACATTGTCTTTGCCTTTAAGATCTCACAGAAGCAGAAACCTAGACAAATATATACAATGTAGTGTCTTAAGTCCTTGAACAGTTTTCAGAAGGCTACCTCTGTGGCTCATCAGAAAGAAAAACTAATTTTTCAGGAATGAGTATATGCATGGATGCATGAGTTTATTGAGACTGGGAAGTTTGGGAAGTCGAGAGGGATTTCAGGAGAATAAGGTAGGAAAAGTCTACCTGGGAAAGTCTGAAAGCTAAGTGTGAGGATTCACCCCTCCAAATAACCTAGTTACATTTGTGTTAAAGCAGAAAATATAACAACATCTCAGACAACCATGGAGATACTTGGAAAGGTGTTTCAGTGAAGAACAAAAGACAAACTTGCTGAGGTTTCCAGGTACTGCATCTACTTTTGTAATCAATAATAGATTTTTCTCTTACCTACAAGCATCTGGTTAATTTTCTTGGCTCTGAGAGTAAAATCTAACACCCAGCTTTGTCTCAGGCTTGAAGCAATTATGACTTACCCTTGCCCCATTCCCCCCAAAATACCTTGGACTCCCTGATTCATCCATGCTAGATGTGTTTTCATTTTCTTGATACAGTCATGACAATTTACTCCAAACATTCTCAAATGCACTATAATAATTTTTTTTAGGTTCAAACACTTCACAATTGCCACCTTCTCTTAATGTAATATTTTTTTTCACCTGATTCATTCTCCCTTTACCTAGTACATTAGATGAGGTATAGACTTTCCCACAAGGGCAGACTAAAAGAGAGATCAAGTTAAACAAGACTGAAAGCGACCTTACCAGTTCAGTGATGGTACGTTAACTCTTGTCCATGAAATCATCTGTAGATGTAGACACCTAAGTTGTAGACCTCTCAACGCTAGGGTGCTGCCACAGAATGAAAAGAAGGAAGGGAGTTACTTTGCTTCACTACCATAAGCACATTTCCCCTCACATTTCTTTCACAAGAACTTAGGCTGTTAATGACACCTAGCTGCAAAGGACACTGGAATAGAAGCCTTTATTCTTGACAACCATGTGTTCAGCTAAAAATCAAGGGTTTTCTTCCTATGAAAGAGAATAGGAGAAAATATTGGGATGTGACTGGCTGTCTCTGCCATACTGTATCCTTGGAATATCTAAATATTCAAGTGTGTGTCTTTATGCAAACAGAGAACACTCACCCCCACCCCTACCCGCCCCTTACTGAGGAAACTACCACCCAAGCAACTTTAGGGACTGCATTTACATCAAAGTCCAGGGTGATGTACAGTTCTCTTTATCAGGTGTGAATGTTGTTCTCATGACCTAGAAAATTATAAAATAAGAGCATTTTGTCTGCCCCTATCATTCCTAGATACAACCATGGAGCAGAAATAAGGTAAACACAATAAAAATTCATATTCAGAAAAAGGAAAAATGGCAAACACAGGAATGACTGATAAACAATAATAATGAAATTCTTTGGATGGTGACTGAGACAATTTCCTGTTCTGGGAATAGAATGAGTTCTTTGGTGAGCTGATCATGCAGTCCCTGGTTCAGCTCTTTTGAAGGAATTTCCTTATTCATTTTCATCTGTAACCCTTGGCTTTATTTCTGGGAGGTTTTCTCATATCACTTACCCTCTGTGGACACAGCAGGGGTTGGCTTTTGAGAGTGTATCCTTTGTGGACCTGAACATTTCTCTTAGACTGAGTCATACCAGAACTCACTTTAGGTCAAGGAGGAGCTTTACGTGTAGAACTGACTTTTATAGGCCAACCTTGTAATTTTCTTCAAAAACTCTTTGGAAGTGAGTTTTTTTCCCCCCTCAGATACATGTGCAAATACCAACAGTCAAATATTCTCATTCAGAAATATTTTTAAGCCTAAATAATATATTCCTTTACTTTTTGGCCTCTGTGCTCTGCTCATTTCCCTCTCAAGTTAATGATGGCACCAGGAGGCCACTTGAAACAATAGCTTTGATTGGGAAAGCAACACCTTAATTTGATTTTTGTCAGTGGTCTGGTCTGGTTCTCATGTACTAGCAGATAATCTTAGTAGGAGATGGTTGAAAAGCTTTGGGAAACAGGCTTATCTTCTCTTATGTTGCCATTCTGGTAACAACCACATTGGTTTCAGGACTGCAAGCAGTTGTTTTGTCAATGTGGTATTATCAAATTACCAGGTTTAAGTTAATTTAGACATATCAAGTTCAAGACAGTGCTTGAATTTACATTAATTGATTACCACCTACTTCAGCTAAATATTTTCCAACAGTACTAGCCAGACAGAGATAAATTAAGGACTTTGGATAAGTGTATTTATATTCTAAGTTGGCTATTTTTCTAATAAAACAGAAATTTGAGAGTGTGAAGTGTCACTATCAAATATGTAGTTTGACTCATGCATTTTACACATGCACAAACTGACTAGGCTGAGTTTAGTTCCAAACTAAAATCTTCTCATTCTGTATCTAGTGCAAATTCTACCATAATGCATCATTGCACAACTGTTTGTGTAAATATCATTGTCTTGAATTTAATATGCTTAAAAAATTTAACTGTATAATGTATGGTTCAAAAACTAGTAGGCAGTAAATTTCTGTATTCTGGTCTGTTTCTCTGGTATGTAGTATGTTTGATTTCTTAGGATTAAATATATTGAAATAAGAAAAATTATTAAAAACACTATTGTGTAGTTTCACCTGTTCCTGAGTGTCATTAAATGGAACCATATAAGTTGTAAAAGAAAAAGAAAAAGGTTAAGAACTGTGTTTTTCATTATAAATTTTCATTGCACTGTAATGAAAAATGAAAAAGCAGATTAAAAACTGATTTAAAAATTAATCCTTAAATCTCTTCTTTAAGTGATTTTGCTTTTCAATTAAGAAAAAATTTTGAGATTTCATATTATGTTCAATGAGATTTGTGTTACTGTCATTTGTTGTTGCAAATAAAATGGGTTTAGTTTACTTTAAAAATGAAAATAATCCTCGAATCCCATTGTAGTAAGAGATGTGATCAGTAAGAAAGAAGTCATTAATCTGCATATTACATGTAGTCACACTGTCTTGCCCTTGGAAACACGAGTATATGTATATGTCTAAGGTAGAAAAAAACTGAATAGTCAAAAATAAAAGAATATTCGCAAAGTTAGGAATGAAGTTCTAGGGAACATTGATACTTTGGCAAAATAATTACCCTGTATACACAGTTCACAACCTCACTTAATTACCTCCAAAATAACCTTCTACGAGATGCCAAATTTAACCTTTTTTAAAACCATTTGAAGGCATTATTGAATTTCAAGTTTATAATATGTAGCGAATAAAAAAGTCTGCACAGCCTATCTTTTAGAAGATATGCATAAGGGTTTTATTCTTTTCAGGGAGTAAAAAATATCATTAACCTTCAGAATAAATAATAGTCATAAATACATATTTGGCAACCTTATTTGTCAGGGATTTATTGATTTTCTGTTACAGGATTAGCACTATACAGGCAAGAAAGTACATAATCAGAGAAGAGTATAAAGTAATTCTACCTTCAGTGAGTTTATAATATGTTTATGCAGACATGATCCAGGCCTTAGGAGATCTACTAGTTACCAATAATTTTCAAAATAAATAGAAAGGCAAAAGGAAAGGTCAAAAGCGTGGTGCCAGGTAGATTTGGGTCTTAATATTGAGTCTTTTGTTTATTAGTTGTGTAATTTTCTACAGCTAACTTAACCACTGAGTCTTAATTTTCTTATCTATAAATTGAGGATAATGATACTTATCGTTCAGTATTATTGTAAAATAAACATGATATGTTTAGTAGGCAGCAGTGAATATTCAATTAACAAAAGAATATAGAGACAGTATTATCACATAAATAATATGTGCAAGTGATAAATTGAGAAAATAGGTAAAGCTCATCTGTGCAATAATGCGGGTATATCCACACAAGAAATCCAGGGGCAGAGTTTTGGGTGCTTATGACAAACACCTAAGAAGAATTAGGTACTATTATTATCTCAATTTTGCAAATGAGAGAAGTAAGTCATGGAGCTCAATGATCTGCCTTAAGCTGAGTAGCTACAAAGTGAATAGATAGGATTTGAACCCAGAAACAAAAATAAAGAGTTTGAAACCTTAATCAATGTGTCAAACTGCTTCTTATTCGCATTTGGTAAGTTGAGAAATGGAAATTTAAGCATTTTATTTAAAACTGCGTACAGTACAATTAGTAAAATCATATAGAAAAATGAAACAAAGGAAACAGCAAGGCAATTTAAAAAGAGAAAACTTAAAACAAGAGGACTGTATTAGTGAAAAATACATTACATGTATTTAAATAAATGCAAATAGGATGAGTTTACCTATGTAAAGGAAACAAGAAACATTTTAAGACTGATTAAAAGATGAAATGCAACCATATGTTCTCTTCAACCCGTACACTTTGCTGTAAAATGACTCAGACAGTTTAAAAGTAAAAGAAAGATTAACAATTTTATGAGTTAAATGCAAACAAAAGGATAGGCTAATGAGATAATACCAGACAACTTTTCTGTGTCCTGAGATCTGAA
The DNA here is from genome assembly GCF_059928025.1 of Delphinapterus leucas. Taxonomy (NCBI): domain Eukaryota; kingdom Metazoa; phylum Chordata; class Mammalia; order Artiodactyla; family Monodontidae; genus Delphinapterus; species Delphinapterus leucas. Next base: position 62,587,087 of record NC_143137.1, on the reverse strand, counting down.
ACTAGAAACCCTGATGATTACCACTGACTTTTAAGTTTGTTTACTTTGATTAATCTAGTTTGCATCTCCAGTAGCAGAGCCAGCCTACTTTTCTCTTTAGTTTTCCTCATGTCATTTCATTGCTGCCAACCAGCCAGTTCCTCAGACAGAATTCTGAGGGCAAACTTCTCCTTGACTTCAACTTCTCCTTCACCACCAGTTTCAAGTCAGTCATTAGGTCTTGTACTCAGATATTTCCTAAATTCACTGTCTTTTCTACATGTTCACTCCCTTTTCATTCCATTTCCTTTCCTGCTTCCCAGCCATAAACATCCCCCAGCCTACACTTTTATCTCTTTATTCAACAGCAACAATGAATAAATCTAAATTAAAGGCAGACTGTGTGTCAAGAATTTTGCTAGGTATTAGGTCTATAGGGGAGCAAAATTTGCTACCCCAATCTCTTTGGCATGAGGATTAATTTAGGCTAATTATTTTCAAGGCCCAAAAAGCTCAGGAAGAACCTTAAACTTTCCCCCTAACTGCCTAATGTAGATAGAGGACCTGTTCCAGAAAGGAGCTCTCACCGTACATGACTATACTATGAACTAGGTATGTAAACAAGGAGGTACACAGAGAAAGAAAGAGAAAATGAGGTGCATATGTCATCCTGAGTTAAGGAATGGGATAAAGGTCTAGGGCTTCCAAGGACAAGGGGGCCATCCACAGAATGATAAGAAGATTACATGTTCTGGTAATTTGATGTTTCCCCTGCTGTATTCATGCGATCACTTAGATAAAATTTATCTCTGGTAATAATTCTTTTCTGGGAAGAAAGCCCCAATTTAAATTCTTCTAGGTAGTTAAGGGAGGGGCAGTAGTGAACCCAAAAGGTCTCGACTGTCTTTAGCTCAAAGTAATTCTCATGCTAAAATGACACATTTTGGGGAGGCTCATCCTGAACCTTAACAAGACCACCTAATGAGTGATGAGTAGGAGTTATTTACGTAAAGGTCTTGGGGGTGAGATGAGGTAAGAGTGTTATATAAGAAGGGGAAACAATACGGAACAAACCTTAAAGAAATAATGAGCTTGATGCAATTCAGGAGCTTAATAATGAACCGTGTAAGCTGGAGATTAGGATAATAAAAAGGAAAGCTCCAAAAGATGAGGGTGCTGAGTTAGGCTAGGACTAGATTGAGCCAGCAGTACAGGTTAGAATGCAACTAGACTAATCTTGCTAAAGCAGCAGTCCCCAACCTTTTTGGCACCAGGGACCAGTTTCGTGGAAGACAATTTTTCTATGGACCAGTGGCGGAAGGGGCAGCGGGGATGCTTCAGGCGGTAATGCGAGTGATGGAGAGTGGCAGATGAATCTTCACTCACTTGCTGCCCACATCCTGCTGTGCGGCCCGGTTCCAGGGGTTGGGGACCCCTGTGCTAAAACATAAATCTGACGGTCTTTTCCCTGCTATAAATCATTCAACAGTTTCTCATTTTCGTCAGTAACCCATAACATGACATGCAAAAGCCTTCATATCCTTCTTCCTACTTACATGTCCAGGTTCTTCTTTTACCCTGTCCCTCCTGGATCCACAACTTCAATTATAATAAACTATTTGCAGTCTTCCTACTGTGCCAGGCTTTTTTCTCACTTAACCTCTTGACGTATTGCTCTTTCCTTAAGTTTACACTTGGCTAATGGCTATCATTATTTTTGAACAAGTGCCAGATATTCCTGTAAGATTTCTGAGCTCCACTGCACTTACGTTAAATGGACCTCCCCTGTGCCTCTCAGCACTTATGTGATATCTCTATGATGTTACTCATCACACCATTTTATATTTGAGGTTTGCCTCTCTCTGCAAACTACCAGCTTCTCCCACACCATACTATGAACTCTTGATACGGGGAAGAAATATGCATTAATTGTCTTTGTTTTCCCAATACTTCTCACATACCTGATACATATTAGACACTCTAAATAATTAATTGATTAATTTGTTATTGGACTAATGAATATGTAAGAAAAGGAGTGACTTCACAAAGGGGCAGGGGAAAAAATGTTGCCACCACTTTCACATTTGTTCTGTTCTACAAGCAAAGTCACTTGCCTTATATTTATATCCTGAAAGAAACCTATGTTTCTAGCTTCTCTGCTGCCCTATGAGCAAAGTTCAGAGTTGAAATTATCATTTCATATCCAAGGTAGCATGCACAAAATGCTAGTTGTCTAACTTAATAATTCTTGGATAATACGACTTGAATGGGTCATAGGTGGTGATAGATAAAAGGATAGGTCCAAGAAAGCAGAATCTAGAAATCTGTTTTTGTTTCCTTCTGCTGGTGTAACAAATTACTACAAACTTAGTGGCTTAAACCAGTACAAACGTACTGTCCTACAAAGTCCAAAATGGATCTTTCTACTTCAAAATCATGGTATCTGCAGAACCACATTCTTTCTAGAAGCTCTAGAGGGAAATCTGTGCCTCGCCTTTTGCGCCTTCAGGAGGCTGCCTGCATTCCTTCGCTTATGGTCACATGACTCAAAGCTCTGTTCCCATCATCACATCTCCTTCTTTGACTCTCTTGCTTCCCCTTTTCCCCTGTAAAGAACCTTATGATTATATTAGCCCACTCAGATATCCAGAATAATCTTACCATCTCAAGACCTTTAAATTAATCACAACTGCAAAATCTCTTTAACCATGTTCATTAGTTTCCTAGCTAGGGCTGCTATAACAAATCACCATAAACTGGGTGACCTAAAACAAAGCACTGATTTGTTTTAAAGTTCTGGAGTCTAGAAGTCTGAAATCAGTGTTTTGGCAGGGTCAGTTCTTTTTCGAGGCTGTAAGATAGTATCCATGCTATTATGCCTCTCTTGTAGGTCCTGGTAGTTACCAGAAATCCTTGGTGTTCTTTGTCTTTCTACATCTCAGTCCAATCTCTGCCTTCATTTCATATGGCATTTCCCCCCTTTAATATCTATATTCACATGGCCATCGTCTGTCTGTGTGCAAATGTGTCTCTGTTTTCTCTTCTTTCAAGAACACCATTCATTGGATCAGTGCCCATGCTAACCTAGTACAATCTTATATTAATTAATTACAGTTTCCAAAGATGTCTGCATTCTAAGATTCCAGGTGGACATGAATTGGGGGGGACACTATTCAGCCCAGTATACTATGTAAGGTAACATATTCACGGGTTCTAAGGCTTAGGATGTGGACAACTTTAGTGGGCCATTATCCTGCCTACCACAGAAGCCAACATCAAACTGAAAACAAGAAGAACATGTCAAGGGTGAGAAGAAGCAAGAAGCAGTGAATACACAGAAACCAGAAACATTCAGAGCCAGGTTATAGATGGCAGCCAAACAAGACTGAAACAAGAACATCAAGACTTTTGTAGGGCCAGAAAACTTTCTGGCATCAGGACAGACGCCATCACTGTTATTGTCAAGAATATTCCACTGAGACAACTTTCCTGAGGCAGAAGGTTTTCAACAGGCATAGATACCTGGCCTAGGAAATGGTGCCCTAAAATCTATAGTTAAATCATGCTACAGATGGAAACTTCTTCCTTCAAAGACCTCTTTGCTTCTCCTTAGCTGGCCTGAGCCTATCCTAGCCTTCAAAGGACCTAAAGAATTTTCAGGAATCAAGATGATCTGAGACATTAGATAGTCTGGGCATATGAAGGGGAACCTTCTGTTATCACCTTGCAAATCTTTTGTAAATGTTTTTTAAATTTTAAAAATAATAACAATAAACCTAAGGAGTTAGAATATAGTACAGACTTGAGAGAATGTCCACATACTGATATTAGCCTCATGAATTTGAAGTGAAAATTGAAGGTTTAAACTATTAAGTGACTTAGAAGAAAAGAGGAGGAAAGAAGAAGGAAGAGAATGATGGGAAGGAGGAATGGAAGAGGGAGGGAGGAGGTAGGAAGAGGAGGATCCTTGACAACAACATCATTAGGAAGACTACATGGGAAGACTAAGAACTGTATCTGTTCCAGCAAGACCACTCCATCATTTATCCTCAACATTCACAGCATCAGCACCAAAATCAGTCTCAGTAATCATTGGGACTCATCCCATCATGGCTTACATCCCTGCCTCAGGCAACACAAGAAGCTGAAGTCTCCCCAATCATCCCTATTCTACCCAAATTTCATGGTCTAATCTTACCCAGTCTGACACCGTTTGCACCGCCACACTTCTGGTGTGCATCCGTGAACTGAGCAAAATATTCTCACTCAGTTTTTTGAATGTTCATTTCAACGACTCATTCTAACTGAAACTTGGCACTCCCCTGAGAGCTATGCCCCCCTGTGTGAAGTAGTGAATATTCTATCTCACACTCCCCTAGTACGGAAGGAGGAGTAAAGGCCCACTTCTTGCTTGTCTTACCATTTCAATTTGAATCATTTGCTTCATGTTTGGACCATGGATTTTTTTGTGGGGGCAGATGGGGAGGGGAGTGGGGGAGAAGTGGTGGTGGCAATTTCTAATGTTGTTTATTTTCTTGCTCGATATCTCTGCCATATCACATTCTGATTTCTTCCCTAAGTCATATGAAATCTTATCTTGAATTGTTGTTTGGGGAAACTTCATATTACAATCATTTTTTCTCCTTCTCTATTTCAGTTGGTTACCACTAAATGGTTCTGCTTAGCTGTTGTTCTAGGATTTCTTTTCAGTAACTTTCTGGATTGGAACCATTACATTCTTTCTTACTTTCATTTTGCTCAAGTATATTATATATTTTAGTATGTATTATACATAATGCTTGTATTCTATACACCTTGGTGTGATACATATAAACACATATAATTATAATATCTATACTCCTATGTATATCAATATTATAGGTTTGTGTTTGACTGACTTCTCCAGTCCATGTTGTCTGTAATATTTCTAATTCTACTTCAGCATATTTCCATTTTTAAGCTTTATTTTCTAATTTTTGTTTTTAAATACAATAATTATATTGAATATATTATTATTCAGGCAAGTAACACGACATTTGAGAATCCTGCCCTCTCCCTGCCCCAAAGAGAGGTAATCCCATAATGCCTGGATAAGAATTTGTAGTATAGAAGCTATAAATACACAGTTCCTACTCTTCACTTAACCTGGCAAGGAGGAGTAAGGAATCTTTTACCTAGAGTGGGAAATAACTAGAGGAAAAAAATAGAATATAATTATATTCTTAGAGCAAGTATTGTTGAGCTAAGCAAGTTACATAGGCATTGCTACTTCATTTGTTTGCCCTTAGGCTTTTCATATAGGTCAGGGGATAGTAAACTAGTTATTAATTTTATCAAAATATTCAAAGTGTATCAAAAACGGCTTATTTTTCCATCTGCTCTGTTTATTTTATCTGCAGATGATATATTACTTTGTTGTTCTAGAAATGTCAAAGACAAATTTGAGAATTTTCAAAGAAGTTGTATTCTGAATGAAAAAATTACTTATGGATATTTGCACTAGAATCAGGAAGATGTATTTTATTTTCTATATATTTAATTCGTAGCAACTCTTTAAAACAATTTCTTGGGATTCAGGTTTTGGGGGAAATTATTTTTTTTTCCTACAGAATAGTAGAATCAGCATTTATAAGACTAGTATTCTTGAGGCATTTTCACAGTTATTATATTTGTGTTATATAAAGAATTTAAATAAGTTGAATGGAAGAAAAGCTAGTTCCTATATGACATCAGGGCATTGCACTGAGTATATAGCCAAAGGGAGGTATGCATGGCTGGCCTCTTCATCTCCCTACTACTACCTATTGCTACAATAGGGCAGTTTGACCTGTTTCTAAGAACGAAGGCTATTTTGAGGGCAAATAGTATAGTTTTTCTATATTCACATTATTGCATTCTTATCTCAGCAAAGTATTAAAACACAATATAACTTAATAATACTGAATATACATACTAAACTCTGATTTTCAGCACATGATTATACTGGAGTAGGAATTTAGGTAATTAAAAATAAAGTTGATTGTCTAGATCAATAAAAGAATAAGAAATGACTGCGACTGAAAAACTGGTTTTGTCCATTTCTGTGTTCTCTTAGAGAAAGGTTGTGTTGACTTAAAGAAAAATGCACAACGTAAGAGTTGAGTTTAAATTTTATTCAGGGTCTTACTGAGGACTATATCCCAGGCCATAGCCTCTCAGTAGCTCTGAGGGGACTGCTCCACGGAGGGAGGGGAGAAGCCAGAACATATATGATTTGGCCAAGGGATACCTGCAGTCAAACATACATCTTGGTGAAAGATTACTGCTAGTCACAAGGAACAGTTGCTTCAGTTAATGATTTTGGTGCTTTTTCTATGTATGGAAAGATGCAAAAATCCGGGTTAATCAAAAATTTTCCTGAGCTATACATCTAACTACCTAAGGGCCTACTTTTTCCAAAGTCCAGAGCACCCCATCGTGGATTCCTCTGAGGGTGTGCTGTCAATCGGCAACTGCAGTGCCTAATGACTTAATCCTTGGAGAACTGGAAGGTGAGCAACATTCTTTGTTTTAGAGTTGCAAGGGAGGATATTACTATTTGTTAATTTGACCAAAAAAGGGAAACACAGACAAATGCGAAAGAATACTAATTTTGAGGGTGAGAACGAAAGCATGGATATGAATCCGACTGTATGTGTGTATGTGGGAGTGTGTCAAAGATAGTCATGTGAGTATGTCACATGTATAATGTTTTACTGAGACTCAGAAATACAATGAATTAAAACTGCATTTCTCTAAGTTCCTGATTCCATTTAAACCATTCTCTTCCCAACAATTAGCAAATGTTGACTTGAAATACACGACTAAAATTTTATTTAGTATATCTAGGAATTTTTTAATGTTATTTCCAAATCTTCTTAAAAAGGCAAAAACAAGAAAGGACACTTGTACTCACACTAATAATAAATACAGGAGCAGAATCCAAGAGTAAAGTAACTTCCCCCCCCTAACTATTGGGTTCTCCTCCCGGAAAAGACAAGTAGAGAGCAGAATGTAATTTCTAAAATGGATCCTTTACAAAGTCTCATTGTGGTGCTTAATGACACATAGTTCCTGATGAGCATTCCAAATTACAAGGTAGCTGTTCAAATAGAATTTAAACCAAGGGCTTCATTGATATGCTTCCTAAAACAAGGGGCTCTTTTAATTAGAAAAGTCTACGCTGCTTTCTTTCCTGGCAGCATTTGTGGGAGCTCCCACCAGAGAGTTCTCACAGCAACCAAACACTGGAAACACACAGAGATTCTGTGCTTTGCATAGTTCCCTTAGCCTTCACACTCTCCATAGCTATAAAGTTCCAGAGGACAGAAAGCAATGAATGTTTTCCCATCAGATTTTACATAGTCAAGGGAATGTCTCTCTGTTATTTAAAGTGCATAAAATACAATACACATGGCCTTATTTCCCCTTTTTATGAGCCTATAGCTATATGATACTAGGATGGCTCACTTGGTCTTTGTTCGCTGTACTCAAGGGAGAGAAAAGATAATTAGCAAACATACTGCTTAGTATCAATTATACCTTCCACCCTTAATCAGATTTGATCATTTTTCTCTGCTTAACACAAAAATACTGAGTTGCATGAATTTGTGTACACAGGTTGGAATCATCTACATAATCTGCTTCTGTCTAGCCAGAGATTCTCCCTAATTTGAGCCTTTTTCAAGGTCTGTAGATTGATAGCTCAATCACTGTCTGATTCATGCATTTATACATAACATTGGTGTTATTGAGATACAAGTAATGTCTCCGAAATAGCCTGTTATTTCCATGACAATAATGCAGAGATTCCCACATACCCTTTACTTAGTTCCCCTCCCTGGTGATATCTTGTAAAATTATAATAGTTTCCACTCATAACCAGGATACTGATGTCAATGCAATTCACCTATCTTATTGAGAAATTTCCCATTTTACTTGTACTCGTGTGTGTGCACATGTGTAATCAGTTCTATGCAATGTTATCACGTGTGTAGACTTATGCACCTACCACCATAGTCAAGATGCAGAAAAGTTCTTTCAAAACAAGGTTTCTTCGTTCTTGCCCTTTGAAAACTACACCTACCTCCCTTTCTAACGCCCACCCCCCCATCCGTAAGCCCTGGATATCATATTTATTTTCACAATCACATTTTATTTATAATCAGATCTACTGATTTTAATACTATTATTGGTGCAGTTTCATTTTTTTAAAAATTTAATGTAAATTTTCATAAAATATGCACAAATTTTAAAAAACAGAAAGGTATAATACAGGTGTTCCAGGAATATGGAAAATATGAAAAATCAAATGAAGTTTAGGAAATGTTGCAATTGGTGATAAGAAGATGACGATGGATGAAGTAGGATGAGGAAATTACTTTAGTCAGAGCACATGATATACATTTAAGAGCTAGAGCAGCAGTGGTTCTCAGACTTTAGTGTACTTAAACACATAGCAGAATCACGTAAAACATGTGTTAAAAATAATGCCATTTGCAGCAACATGGATGGACGTAGAGATCGTCATACTAGGTGAAGTAAGTCAGACACAGAAAGACAAATATATGATATTGTTTATACACGGAATCTAAAAAAAGCGTACAAATGAACTTATTTACGAAACAAAAGTAGAGTCACGGATGTAGAAAACAAACTTATGGTTACCAGGGGATGGGTGGGGGGAAGGATAAATCGGGAGATTGGGATTGACATATACACATTACTACATATAAAATAGATAACTCATAAGAACCTGCTGTATAGCACAGGGAACACTACTCTATATTCTGTAATGGCCTATATGGGAAAAGAATCTTAATAAAAAGAGAGGATATATGTATATGTATAACTCATTAACTTTGCTGTACACCTGAAACTAACACAACATTGTAAATCAACTATACTCCGATAAAAATTAAAAAAAAAAAAGAAAGAAAAAGACGTGTTATACACTGATTGCTAGGCCCCACTGCCAGAGTGTCTGACTCAATAGGTCTGGAATGGGGTCTCAGAAATTCCATTTCTAAAATGTTCCCAGGTGATGTTAAGCTGCTAGTCCAGCTTTGAGCACAACTGGAACAGAGTGTAGGGCTTGTGTTAAAGATGGGGCCTGTGAGCTAGGGCTTCACATGAAGAAAGATGCCCAGCAGAGGAGCCTTTATTTTATTGGCAGAGTAGAGCCTTTGTAGCTTTCAAAGCAGAAGACCACATGACTAAAGCAGACTTTAGAATGAATTATCTAGTGATAACTGAGCTAAATAATTTAACACCAAAACATATAGAAACAAGTAGGATGAGTTAAGAAATTAAATAAGGTAGCAAAGTATTCAGGTGAGAAATAGATAGAATCCCAGAATCCTTATTAAAGAGCAGATACTCCAATACCTAATTAGAAGGTAGTTGTGTGGAATGAGATTTATACTGACCAACTCCTTTTTTCTCCTTTCTTAGCTTTTCTATGTCTTCCTTAGGACTGTTTTCCGAATTCCAAAAAAAAAAAATCTTTTCAGAAGGAAATATTTCCAAACACATATTAACATTTTTAACTTAAAAATATTCGCTTATTCCTTATACTCTGTTGAGAATGACTACTGAAACTTCTAGAGAGGATGAAAACTATGGTTTGCAACTGTAGTTTGAATTATAAATATTATCTGGCTTAATTGGCCCTTGAGGGTCTTGAGCTAAGTCTACAAATTCTAAATTCTCCGTTAATCACTTTACTTTTCCTTGCTTCTTTCTCATTGTCATTCTTATATCTGTTTTCCATTTTGTTTTTTCTACCAAGGTTGTCAAGTAGACAAGTACTTTTATCAAAAACAATTGTAATTTTAAGGCAAACTAAACTACAAAGAAACAAAGTTTGAGATGACACTGCTTTAGATTATACTGTAGAAAGATTCTGAAGGAATTCTAAACCACTATGTATTAAAGAAGTGACAACCCATTTTGCTTTCCCTTATTAATTCAAAGTGCAACACAAGCATTTGATCATCTGACCAAGCTCCTATACATTTCATCTTGACCAGGATTTCTGAGGGCTCTGGAACCCTGATTGGAATCCTTGGTTGTGTATCTGAATCAGTTACTCAGTTTACATACTGACAGAGAAAAACCTTAATTTCCCACTGTGATATTTTTCTGAGAAAAAGTGATCAAAGAAATTAAGATTTATAAAAGCTACTTATGTCATATAAATCAGACATCACTCAGCAATGGCTATATCACAAGTGAAGAAAACACAGGGTACCTCATTATAGAAATAATCTATACTGTCTGCCTAGTAATAGCTCTCTCTCTGCTTTCTATAAACTCCAAGCACAAATATCAGACTGGAATGTCTTACTGGAAAGCAGTGTCTCATTGGAATTTACATAAATTTGAGAAATTTACATACCTCAGGGTAAGAAAGACTCAATTTTTCATTGCTGTGTAGATAAATAGATGGCTATCTAAATGGCTAGGAGTATTGGGCATAGGAAAACTAATGGAAACTCAAGTGAAAGCATTGCATTTGGAAGTAGGCAAATCTCACAAGGTTGATGGTGACTGTGGATTGTCTTAATCTGATAATCTCAAATTTGATTTTAGGCTTGCAATAAGAGTGGGCTTTGAAATAATTTTAAGATTTTCTTTAGATGATTTTGAGACATGGGTAAGAAAAGGCAATTTCAGAAGAGAGAAGAAATAGCAGGACAACGGAAACTAAATACTACTGTTAACTGTGATTCTGTTCAAATTCTACTATGTTCAAATACAGAGATATTGATTCACAAATTATGGTCAAAATCTGCTTTTCACGCTCTCTTCACGAACCAACTGAAATGTTTTCAAAGAGGACAGAAATAAAAATATTTGTTTCAGTTTTCTCCTTTTGGTAAACTAAAATAATTTGATATAGTAGGCCAGTTTCTGGGGAGTTATGTAAATTTTGAAACTAGAACATGAAATCTAGGGGTATAAAACAGGGTATAAAATAGGTGTAAAGACAGAAAGGGGCCTATGCCACATTCCCATAGTTTCTAATTCTTTTCATTTTTTTCCAAAATAAAAATAGCAATTTATTTTTAAAAATATTAAGACAAAATTAATTATACAAAAGTGTTCAAAAATACCAGAAAGTACTGAAATATATAAAGGAGAAAGTAAAAATAACCTATAGTAACACCTCCCCAAGAGGTAACCACTATTATAATTAATTTTTGGGGGGGGCCATGCCACACAGTATGCGGGATCTTATTTCCCCGACCAGTGATCAAACCCAAACCCCCTGCATTGAAGCATGGAATCTTAACCACTGAACCACCAGGGAAGTCCCCTAGTTTCCAATTCTTTACCAAAGAAATGCCTGTACACTTGTCGAAACTTATAATTAGTTTAGATTACAGGTAAAAAGTGATGTTAATTTCTTCATTTCCGTCAAACTTACTTTGGTTGTCTTTAATCCTACCCTGTGAATAGCTGACTCTGCCATTTTATTGGTATTATCTTACCAATTCTGTAAGGTAATTTAGGGTTTCTGACTCAAGGGTTTGCCACTATATTTTTAAAGGAAGGAAAAAACCTCCTCTCTTCCTAACTGTGGTTCTCATTTTAATAATTATCATAAAACAGCAAAATACTGTTTATATTTTTCTAATTAAGCATTAGAATTTATAAAGAGTTGGAGTTCACAACATAGGTCTTATTTCTTTCTTTTTTAGGCAGGGTCCTACTACGTTATATTTAAACTGATGTACAACAGCGGAATTTCAGGGCTTCCCTGGTGGCGCAGTGGTTGAGAGTCTACCTGCCGATGCTGGGGACACGGGTTCGTGTCCCGGTCTGGGAGGATCCCACATGCCGCGGAGCGGCTGGGCCCGTGAGCCATGGCCGCTGAGCCTGCGCGTCCGCCGCGGCAGTGAGAGGCCCGCGTACCACAAAAAAAAAAAAAAAGTGTTCTGAACTAAGGTAAAGAAACAAATCACTACATAATTTGGAAAGAAACCACCTATTGGCATTGTAGAAAGTATTTTTCCCTCTTTTGACATTTGTAAAGGTCAAAAGTTTGGAATCCTACAATTACTTTGCATTTGAAAAGTGATGAATCAAAAGGTAAATCAGAATCCACCCAAATAATGGCAGGCATTTAAACCTGATGTACGGTCTCAATGCACTTGTCCAATTATCCAGGTTTAACCCTCCTCATTGTAGTCCTATTCAAATCTTTTATTTTTGACACAGACAGGTTTTACATCACTAACTGGCTGAGAATCAAGAAAAAAATGATTTTTCAAAACTGAATGCTGTTAGAGCTTGTATTTAATCTGTATTTGTGTCAGACTGTCAACTGTAAATAACTTTGGCAACTGGGGAATACAGTCTATCACTGCCAAAGTGTGCATCTACACCTCCTTTTTTTTTTGAAAACTAGCGAATGCGACTCCAGAATCTTATTTTGGCTCTCAGATGAATCTGACAAAAAATGAGTCACGTTCATGGCTGGGACCTTTCAATATCTAACTTTGCCATACTGATGAAAGCTGTGGCTTGGTATATTAGTATTGCTAAAACCTCTGATAGTAATACTGGAAATTACATGAATATTAATTAACTTTATGTTATCTTCATGTTTTAACTTCACGTGAAGCTTAAAGGTAACCTATTCCAACATTCTGGAAAATATCAATTAATATAATTGGCCATTTAATGAAGTAAAAAAAGTCATACTGTGGACCTTGTCTTCACACTTGCTCCTCCTTTTATATATCCTCTTTTTCTCATGAGAATTTTTGGAAGGAAGCATAAATACCAAAAATGTAGAGACAGAGACAGAAAGAATAGGGACAGACAGCCATACAGAAAGAGAGAGAAAAAGAGTTGTACAAATTATCCAGGGAACCAGGGTTGCATTTTATAAGTAAATTTCAATCCAAAGACTTAATTAAATACTAAGTTATAGAAAATGCCAGCGAATACATTTTACAGTGACTCTTCTGGGTAAAGGAATAATGGCATATTTAACTAGTAAATTAGTTAATATTAAAGACACACAGACACAGCTAGTGACATTTTAAAATTCCCTTATGTTTTTAGCATATATATGTATATATTTTCTAACATACTCTTTCATCTGGTCGCATTTGGAATTCGTATACTTAGAGAAACCGAGTCCATATGTATTACTTGAGTCTAAATAACACTGACAGAATCTTAAGACATGATATAGAGCTCTGGTATTTTCATATTATTGATGAAATATCAAAAAATTAACAAAGTGCTCTGGTTAATCAATAAAATTATCAACTGCATAAAAATTTGACCTCAAGGGACCAAACAGAAAACAAAAAGCAATGAAATTATAAGACAATAGCAGGAAAAAGAGAATCTGAGGATAATTTGGCTTAAATTAAATTTGATTAGAACTATAATGATCACATCACACAAACACAGAAAAGTTACTACTTTACTAGAAGTTTCATTTCTAATTTGTTGGTTAGCACTAATACAATGTCTCTAGGAACTTTGGGGACTCTCCTTCTTTTAAATGTTTTCAACTACTATATATACATTTATAATTATTTATTCACCCATGACTCTGCATGGCAAATTAAACAACTGAGAACTAGAGATAGTTTATTCTTGGCCTATGACCAATATGTGTGATATTTGGTGAGTAATCAAAATCTCTGAGTCTCAGCATTCTCAACTCTAAAGCAAATATTTAACTATACATTTTCTATGTCCCCAATATTTAAAAACTATGCCCAGAGAGCACCTAACTGGTTTGAACTGTGCATATTGGTATGCATATATGAATGTACAAATGTTTTATATAACAAAGCACTTCTGAGTACTGAGTTTGATGGAGTGATTTGGAGTGAGTGATGTGCCCTTAACTAACTAACGGTAAATCACTGTGGTATTTGATTGATGGAAGGAAAGAGCATGATATAACAAGAATTTTAAAATTACAAGTACAAACAAGGAAAGCATTAAGTGATGCTATACGAAATATTTGCAAGGAATATGGATGTGAAAAGTGAGAATTGCTGAACTTTTAAATTCTGTGGTTTTATTGGTTGGGGTCACACTATATGATTTTGATTTCATATTTGGCTTGGTTAAATTATTAAAAACACATTGTCTGAATTTACCTACATGAAAATTAATACACTTGTATATGCATGTTCACATATGTACACACAAAAACATTAAAAAAATTTCAAATCACATTTGAGTGGTAATAAAAAACATTAAACTTAGACCACAGAGAGAGAGAGAGAGAAGAGAGAGAGAGAGAGAGAAACCAACCAATCAAGAAACACTACAAAAACCTAGTGAAGAGTTTATAACTATAAATTTGGGGGCAATGTCTATTAACTTGTGATAATATAAAAATACTGTAAAGATAAAGGTTTTATAAGTTAACTTTTAATATTACCTACAGCATATTTGTTTTCATTTTTATATCTTAAAATGAAAACTTCAATGACATAGACATTTTTTTTAAATCAATTAGTATATGGGGAAAATGCAGTTAAAAAAAGGTAACTCAAAGACTTAGTTCTCTGAAAAGATTGATAAAATGGAAGAATTGCTGTCAAAGAAAGTTAGAAAAAAAAAAGAAAAAAGAAAAGTATTTAACATTAAAAATGCAAAGGAACGTGACTATATTTGGAACAAAGACATTATAATACACATAAATCAGTATTTTGAAAGTATGTATGAAATGAATAATTTAATGATACAGTTAATTAAAAATGATTAGTGAAAAGGCAGACTTTGAATATCATGAGAGTCAAAATTTGAAAAATAATTATAGAACAATAGTTACAGTACAAAGGTAAATCCAGTTGGATTACTAGAGAATTCTTTCAAACTTTCAAAACAAAGTCTTACGTTCTTTAAACTGTTACAGCAAACAGAAATATCAGTTCATTTTGTAAAGCTAGCATGATTTCAAAATTTAATGATAACTGGCACTCATTCCTTCACCCTGCCTCTTTCTGCCAGCTCAGACACAAAGCTACAGACTGATACTACATAGAAAACACCACAACAGAACATAGGGTAATAGCTATACAGTTTTGGAGTAGGAGAAGAGGGGTTTGTAAAGATGTCAATGAAGACAGAAACTATAAAAATATTTAGAAAAGAAAAGCATGTGAACAATTCAATTAATTAAAACACAAATGAAAATTCACCAAAATATAGGTTTCAATATTTGTTAAAGACTGCATAAGTTTACTAAGTAGGCAAACTTCGTCCACTGCCATTTTACATCCAGCCCAGTCACTTCTTTTTTTTTTTTTCTTGTAGTGGCTTAACAGGCTTATTCTTTTTTTTTTTTTTACATCTTTATTGGAGTATAATTGCTTCACAATGGTGTGTTCATTTCTGCTTTATAACAAAGTGAATCAGTTATACATATACATATGTTCCCATATCTCTTCCCTCTTGCGTCTCCCTCCCTCCCACCTTCCCTATCCCACCCCTCTATGTGGTCACAAAGCACTGAGCTGATCTCCCTGTGCTATGCGGCTGCTTCCCACTAGCTATCTATTTTACATTTGGTAGTGTATATATGTCCATGCCACTCTCTCGCTTTGTCACAGCTTACCCTTCCCCCTCCCCATATCCTCAAGTCCAATCTCTAGTAGGTCCATGGCTTTATTCCTATCTTACCCCTAGGTTCTTCATGACATTTTTTTTTTCTTAGATTCCATATATGTTAGCATATGGTATTTGTCTTTCTCTTTCTGACTTACTTCACTCTGTATGACAGACTCTAGGTCCATCCACTTCATTACAAGTAGCTCAATTTCGTTTCTTTTTATGGCTGAGTAATATTCCATTGTATATATGAAGTCACCTTTTCTGGAAATTTCCTCCTACATGAAAGCTATCAGACTACTCAGCAGGAGTTCCAGTTAACACATGCTCATTAAAATCACCTGAGGAGCTTTTGGAAAATAGCTGCTTGGGCCACACACAATTACATCAGAATCTCTGAAGACCTAGGTATGTTTTCTACTTGTTTAAAATAAAAGTATTTTTCATAAGTATTGGCTGGGTTTTTCTTTAACATTTTTAGAGAAGTAAAAGGGCCATTACTTGATTACTAAATAATCACAAAAGCTGCAGACTCCTGTTTAATATCATATGAGTAAAATGCTTTTCCATTTTTTTGTCATCGAAATAACCCTAATATATTGTTCTACCTTGTAATTGATTGTGTTTATTTTCATCTTAAATGTATTAAAAGTAACTTAAGTATGCATTCGTTTATTGATAGGAAGCAGTGCTGTGGTAAGGGTAGAAGAAAGAAGGAGCAGGGTCAATGTACAGCATGAATTCTAAATATATCCTAAAATTTCTCTTCATTTGCCTGTCTCCTAGAAGTCTGTACAGCAGCTGACTTCAAGTACCTCTTTTCTCTGTTCATTATATTCTTGTTTACTAAATTCTCAAAGTCTGACCAACCCAGGTTTTTGCCCTGCCCTCTTCCTACTGGTTCATTTCTTTGTTATATGGATCACTGTCAGAGGTTCTTTGAGATTCCCCAATTACCTCTTAAGAACCAGAGGAGAAAAGAAAATCTCAAAACCTCCTTAGGTTCTAGGAGTAGGAGGAGTGAAAAAAACTATAATTATTTTATTTCTGTCACAATTATAAAAGTCATGCTGGGGCTTCCCTGGTGGCGCAGTGGTTGGGGGTCCGCCTGCCGATGCAGGGGACACGGGTTCGTGCCCCGGTCCGGGAGGATCCCGCGTGCCGCAGAGCGGCTGGGCCCGTGAGCCGTGCCCGCTGGGCCTGCGCGTCCGGAGCGTGTGCTCTGCAACAAGAGAGGCTGCAGCGGTGAGAGGCCCACGTACCGCAAAAAACAAACAAACAAAAAAAGTCATGCTTAGTAACATCAATCATACTTTCCAAAAAAGGATAAAAAATTTACTGTAATGCAACACATTTTTTAAGATGATTAATAATAATGGAGTTGATGTGGCAAAAACATTACATTATCTTAAAGAATGTTGAATTTTAATGTTATATTTTTAAAGAAATCAGGAACAACTTGTTGGAAAGAAGGATAATTGTGGAAGATAATTTTTTAGTAGAGTTTTAAATACAGATGTTATGTATTTCTACTTAGATGACAAAATATATATTTACTTCATTCCTCATAATCACGTTAAAGAGCTTTCAACAGTCAGGTTGTGTTGGGTAGAGAAAGACTAATGTCTTCTTTAAGGCAGAAACTATATTTTTTCTTCTTCTGTACTTATATTTACTCCCCATAACACCTAGTGCAGTGTGGACTACAGGTAAGCACTCAAAAAATGTTTGAGCAAATGAACAGTACTAATATAGCATGTACTAAGAGATAAAAGAGTATCAAACAGTGACAGAAAGGATTGTCAGGAGGAACATAGCAATTGATCGGTAGTTTCAAGAAAGCATTCAATATTGTTCCCACAACAACAAAAGAGGACAAACACAGACAAAGATCAATTTTCCTTTTTATCATGTATTTCTAAAGCAAACTCCCCATCACTTTTCACCTCTAACATGGTGAATGCAGAAGGGCACATTTGCTCTGTTCCTGCATGCAGCAAATTAGCATCATTACTTATTCAGGTCCCCTCCACGCCTCCACTACCTACTAGTGGCATTATCATACACAAAAGGAATATGTGGAAAGACACGTCAAGGGATGCAATCAACTTCAATCTACGTTTACCATTTGGGTCACATATAGCTAGCGATATATTGAACATCCTCTTTCAAAGTTCTCTTATTTACAAAGTAAATATCTCTACCACTATATTTAAAAAAAATAGAGACTCTATATATTCAAGAAGCCCAGTTACCTTGCTGATTTTATAAAACGTCATCTGACAGGAGAAATAGCATTTGAACAATGCATGAGTTGCTGGGAGCAGGGATAAGATTTGTCAGAGAGGAAGAAATTTTCCTCTGCCCTAGGGCCCTAGGTTCTTCTGGCTGGTCTTCATTACATTGGCATGAAACAGATTAACAGGAGAAAATCAAACACAATTTTAATAACACGTATACATGGGAGGGACCCGGGAAAACTAACTCACCAAACGGCTGAAATCTTCACCTTAAACACACCATCTTCAGCTAAAGACCAAAGAGGGTGTTGGGGGTAGTGGTCTGGGACTTCAAAGAGGAGGAAGGCAATTCACACGGAGAAGGAAAAACAAATGTTTGGTAAATAGATGTTTGCTGGGCTAGGCAGAGACAATGGGACACAGAGTGCACTCTGATCTCCAGGCCCTGCCAAGTTTTCCCCACCACACCTAGCCCATATTCATTACAGATATCTCTGGTGATAACTCTATTCCAGGAACAGGACTGCCAACTAAAAACTGTCACTTGCCATCTGCCTCTACAAGGATTATGTCACTAGCCACTGCCTTTGCTGACCTTCAACACACCCTGAAATAAGTTCAGGGTGGAGATCGGGAATGAGGTACTCTGTCCTCTGGGAAAAACTGGCAGAACAGACCTTCAGATAGTTAGATATTTTCAGAAAAAGATTTTATGAGCCCAATTTCTTGCGTCTTCTCATATCTAGAAAAGCACTAAAATCATTAACGGAGACATTTGCTCCTCATGACTAGCGGCACCCTTCTTACAAAATGTGTGCCTGATTGCACAAATACCCGCTTCACCAAAATCATACATGTACTGACCTTCCCCACTACCTCCTCTGGAGCAGTTCCTCAGAGCAGTCTGAGAGGCTGTCTCCTGGGCTACGGTTGTAATTTTGCCCCAAATAAAACTTAACTCACAATTCTCACCTTGTGTTTTGTTTTGTTTTTTTTCAGTCAACAGGCCCTTTATTTCAATTCTTTAGGCAGCTAAGGGAGAGGTAAAAATAAAGACTTCCTAGCCTCTGTTTCTTAAAAATAATCAGCGTAAATTAACCCTCATACCAAAGAAACACATTTTGGGGTGGCAAATTTTACTCACCTACAGATTGAAGAATAGAATAGGAAAGAGAAAAACATAACTGGGGAGCAGGTCTACATTGACTATATATATATATATATATATATATATATATAAACATATATATGTATTATATATAGTATGGGAGGAAAACATTTTCCTTCTTCCCTTCTAGGTTGTTTGGCTGGTCTAATAATTAAATTGACATAAGACAAATTAACAGAAGAAAAGCAAATTTAATGTTGTACACACAGGGTACCCAAAGATATGAGACTCAAGGAAGTGAGCAAAGCAGGCAGCTTTTATATCTTTTAGACAAAAAATAAATTTGTGAAGAATTGACAAAATAAAAGGGTTTGGGTCTTAGGTAGCTAATTAGTGAAGAAGTAACAGGTTTATACAGGCTTCTCAGCCTTGAATTCCCTGTCTCTCATGATAAGACTGTCTCTTTACCTCCTGGTACAGAGAGGATACCTTTCACATATGAGATTTATTTTTTGCTTTTAGGAGGACAAAGAAGAATCAGAGTGTCCTTCTTGTACTTGATGTTTCTTAAGTAACTTTAATTCAAAATAATCAATTTGCCAAAGTGGCATATTTTGTGGTAGGATACTTTGCTCTCCTTCAATATATAAGAGAAAACAAAACAAAAACAAAAAAGCAGTGGATAATACTACTCTTCCAAAAAATTAGCTTTCATTAGTCTTTGAGAGAAAAGTAGAATCTAGCACTGTGGCATCAGACATGGCTTCATAATTTTTCTCCAGTTAGACTACAAAGAATTACCTCAAATAGTGACAACTTAAAGCAGGTATTTTCCCACCCACTATTAAATGAAACAGAGTTGGAAATTACATGATTTATACTCTGCTTAACAGTGAGCAATAGAACATTCATTCACCCATTCAACAAACATTTTAACTCTTATGTAAAAACCCATCCAGAGCAAAAAGTAAAACAAATGCTATGTGAAATGTGAAAGCAAAGGCCTCTTGATAGTAAAAGGGGAGAGTGATTAAAACCACATAGTTCAGTGAAGGCTAAGAGAAAGAGAGCGAAGTGGAGCAGAATATGCCACCCCAAAATATGCCCCTTTAGCATAAAGATTATTTTGACCTGGTTGTTAAAAACAAAACAAAACAAAAACAAACAGCAAACAAGGGAGAAGCTCTGAAAACCAAGTAGTAGTTATCTTTTTGTGAGAGACATTAACATTTATAGGAAAAATATCCATTTGTACCGGTGTTTCTCTTTCTGTATTAGGAAGAGGAGAATGTCTAAATCTCTAGAAACTCTTATCAATGGAGAAAACAAGGACTTAAATCTGCACTAGGACCTTATCCTTGTTTACTGTGCTTTAGTTAATAACCTCCCATGACTAACCTTTTCCCCTATTCAACATCTTCTGTCTTTAGCTGGAGATGGTATTTAAGGTGGTGACTTGGGCCATTTCAGGGAGTTACTTAGTTTTTCTGGGTATCTCCCATGTATACAGGAGGTATTCATGTTATTAAACTTCTGTTTGTTTCCTGTTAATCTTTCTTTTTATTATAGGAAGTTCTCAGCCAATACCTAAAAGGGAAGAGGGAAAATTACTTTTCCTCTCCTACAAGAGCATGACTACACTAACTTTCCAGGAGGAACAGGGGTTTGACAGGTGGTAATAGAAAGCAAAGAGGGGAAGAATGACAGAAGTGATCAGAAATTCCCAGACTAAGAGAACAGCAGAGAAAGTAGTCAATTACAGCTGGAGTGCAGAGTAGACTGAGTCTTTCAGCACTTAGTGCTGGAGATAAGCTGATTAAAGTATGAAGATCAGAGAGGCTGATATACTGGAGAAAGAGAGTCTGGTTAGACAATTTTTTCAATAGCCATTAGATAATTTTGTCTGAGCAGGGTAAATCTGACCTGTAGTTGCTCAATTAAAGAGGTGTAACTTAAGATATATTACGTAAACTATTTAGACCATAGCATACAACTATATGGGGTGGATTTTATTAATTCATCCAAAACATATTTATTAGATGATTGTTATGTACCAGGGATTGTGCTCATTAAATTAAGGGATACATAAGTGCAAAAGGTCACCCAGTCAAGCAGTGAAGACAGGATGAAGCATCAGAGTGTATATAGGGAAGTGTGAGAAAAAGCATCTCATGGTTCTTAGAAATGGGTCAATTTCCCATACAAATGCAGCCTAACAGCATATGTCCCACGAGCCTAATGACTAAGATAATATCTTTTTGGGGTGAGGAGAAGGCAGGGAAGAAATGGAGGAGAGAGTAAACAACATGTAATTTCTTCTTGTTATTTTCCAGCCTAATGACAAATAGAGAAACTTTAGAACAGAGGCTCTGGAGGGTCTTCACTGATTTAATTAAGGTATATATCCTCATATTTCTGACATTACATGCCTTTTTTTCCCCCTGATTTTCCTTCATAGATACAAATTAGCACTTGTCATTACAGGCTTGTCAGTAGTACGCAGGCAACTCAAGAACTCTGCATTTTTAGCTCTGGAACCCAACCTAACACGTGGGAAGTAACACAGCTCCCAAGAAGAAACAGACATTTTAAAGAGAAGAGCAAAGTCCTTAGTCCAAACTCTTTGTGTTGAAATTTAACAGTAGGCTTGAGACAGGGGATAGCTGAAGAGAAATATTTAAGAATTTTAATATTGCAAGTAAAGGGCAATAGTCGTAGAGAGATCAGGAAGGTGCAAGATGATAGGAGCTGCTGTCATTACTCTGTCCTCTCCCATCCCTTCCCTTTTCCTACTGTTACCCATCCTTTCCCCTTCTAACATTTAGTTTTACACCATTTTCCCTCTTCTAATTCTCATTTGCAATTGGACATAACCCTAGCCAAATAATATGTGGTAGTTATGAATGTGTGTGTATGTATGTAAGATCTAGTAATTATGTATGTACTTGCATGTGCACGTGCATGCACACATACACACACACTCACAGACATGTGTATCCAAACTAGTGGGATCTTGCAATTGTTTTTTCCATCCAGTTCTACCAAGACCCGTATTTATGCCAGGAATTCTTTGTTTTCTCACTGATTTACTTTATAATCTGCCTGCTTATACTGAGACTACAGCCTCACCACCAATTCTATTCTTCACGATTAAGTCATATTCCTATCAAGATGAATTCACAAATAAACGACCTTCCCTATTCACCTGTGCCACCTACTAGGTGGGGTGTAGCTAAAGCTCTAAGCCTCAACTTTCATACCTAAAAACTAGGGAAACGGCACCTATTTCTTAGATTTGTTACTAAAAATTGGGAAAATATATAAAATGTAGTGATTAGTACATAGCTAGTTCCCATTAAATGTCAGTTACTTTTATCATCATTATCACCATCTTTATCATTGAAAAATTGAGAAAACCAAAACTTAAGCAATCCTGGCTCTCATCAAGTTCTTTTTTGCCTTTTATCACTGTGTTTTGGGATTTTGAAAATTGATTTGGCCATTCTCATAAAGTTTGTCCTATAAGTCTCTGGTTTCCAAATTGTGTACCAAGGTGCCCCAGGGAGCTACAAAGAGCACTCTGAGATATTTTACGTTTTCAAGAGAAACAGAAACTACCAGCTCATGATCACACTATATTTCTTTCAATGGCATCATCTCTCTTCAGAGCTCAGATATTACTAATTTCTTCAAAGGCAAGTGCAGTGAGAAAATCAATGTGGAACAGGAAAAAAGGATGGAGGTCTCAAACCTGAAACCAAGTTCCGAGGAGCTGTGCATTGCCCACAAGGTGCACACATCCCAACGGTAAATAATATTGGTTATTTGAGAAAGTAATAGAAATATTATTTTATTCTTTCAAATTATTTTCAACAATTAACTTTTCAACGTACTGTTAGGTTGTTAGATGTAAATATGTATTAAGATGCTTAGAACTAATACTCAAACAGAACTCTTAGGTGTTTTGTTTTGTTTACTGACACAGGGGTACCAGGAAAAAATTGTGAGTGTCATGAGCAAAGAAAATTTGGGATTCCTGCTGGAAGTGGTTCTCAACCCTGGCTGCTTATTAGCATCACGTGGAATAATTACATACAAATTTAACCTCACCAGGGGATTCTGCTGTACCTGATGATTGAGAATTACCACCATAAATCAAATGTTTACTAGATGACAAAACTAGAGAAAAGAAAACCTTCTATAACTAAGTCCTTATTCAACAAAGTCAAGCCCATCAAGATTACATTTTCATGAACTCCCAAAACTAACTTCTCACCACTGCTTACTGTCCCATTACCCACTTCTATTTTGACTGCATTTTTGTCTACCTTATGTTAAAATAAACTTTTGTCTTTAAGGAAAAGGCAGGTCTTTAGAACAGAAATTCTCAAAGTTTAACAATCTTTCTCTGAAGGAATTTGTTAAAATGCTGATTCTAAGTCCCCTTTCTCAGAGATTCTGATGTAGGTGGTATTAGGAAAACACAATAGAAAGTCTGGAGTAGAGAATACATGGAATCAATTACCAAGAGCTCCCCAAGAATTTGAAAATAAGAAGTACCTCTGAAAATTAAACAGTAAAATGAGGATAGGATAGCTCAGAAAAAAAGTCATTTTAAGGTTCAAAAGATTAAGATATGATTATAATTGGATACATTTAATATATTTTTAAAAATACCCCTTAGTAGAATAATAATTTTTCAGTAGTGTAGGCTTACAAAGTGGTACCTAAAAGGTAGACATTGCACTGGTTTGACAGAGCCAGCTCAGGCTGGCTTGTGAGAGCTGGGCTGTGTACATCTGTTCCCAGCTGTACATTCAGTGATATTAGTAACTTGAATTTAGCCATGGTGATAATATATATACCACAGAAATTGGCACACACTACAAATTAGGATTTTTTCCTCAAGAGCCAGTTTGTTAAACATTTATCAGCAGGCCACTGGATATTGAGAAAATCTACCAAAACATGATTGAGGAAGGAAATTTCCCGCATGGCTAAGATGGAAAAGTATACCTACCTAGCAAATCTATCCTTGTTATGGAGACAGATGTAATTCTATGCATAAAGTCTGAAGATCTTTAATATTCATATCTTATAAATAATTTCTCTTGCATTGTTTTAAAATTTTGATAATTCAGCTTCACATGAAAATTTCTCTTTAAAACAGAAGAACACTGGACACCTGATGTCTGTTCTACCTGATGGCAATGCTCCTCAGTGTAAATGAGTAAGCTGCTATTTAATTTATATTACAGTGAGAATTTTGTAATCATGATTATCAGTTTACATCCAAGAAATCCTGGGTACTGATAATATTGTTTCTACAGAGTGGCTATATGGTCAAGGATGTCATACAATGGTACTTCATAACCATCCAGTTGGCCATCTCTGAAGACACACCAGAATCAACACAACTTCCTTCAGAAGCAATCTATCTAAGATGATTACAGAGTACCTCAGCCTAGACCCATTGTACAACTTCACAAAAAGTTGTCAGAAATTAATAATGCCACAAATTGTCATTTTATCATGAAATAGTCGCATCAGTTAAATTCATATTTAAAAATCATCTCTTTCTCCTTATGGCCATTCTTGAGGTCTTCACAGATGGAAAGATAGATATACGCCTTCAACCACCCTACACCCAGGCAGTGAAAACACAGTCAGCAGAAATAAAAATCCATATAAGCTCAAATCTTCAAAGTGCCAGGACCTTACTTATTACTTGTTAATTTGAATTTAGATCAGCACTAGAAATAGCTCAGGTACAAAGTATCTACCCTAAAGGAGCAGAACAACAACATTTGTCTACTTATTATTTTATCCTAGGGGTTCTACTGATTTGCTAAAGAAATCTGAAGCTAAAACTCCCTTGATGATGATCAGATTTATCATGTTCATTAGAAGAGATTACTACTAAAGATATTTTTAGAAGAAAACCCATTATAAATTGGGGCTTCATAATAACGTATGATTATGTTTCCAAAGATGGCTTCTGGCATGTATCTATAGATCCATACGGATGGTTTCTCAGGCCTAATGATTTACCGTCATTGAGACAAATGAAAAAATAACCCTGTAAAATTATAATTACTTACTACATCTTAATCTAGATAGGTTTTTAATGATAATGCTTTATGAAACTATATTCTTCTGATTCTAATGCACTATTTCAAAACAACTTAAGTCAATAGAATAGCAAATGAACAAAAATGATTAGTGAGAATAGGAAAGATACATAGAGCATCTAAATAAATGGAGCATTTTCATGAAAACTATTAAGTTGATGAATTAAATTAAAATTTCACTACCATTAAACTCTGTTTAATAAATGTCAAATAAATACTTTAGCAGTGCTGTACAGCCTTCATGACTGTCACAGTAACTGTCAGGGAAGGCATTACCAATTGTTTTTGCCTTTTACATGTTCTGCCTAAAAAAAAGATTTAGTTTCCATGCGTGATTGTAATTTTCACCCCTGCTGATGAAACCAAATTCTGAACACCACTGGGCTTGAGCAGGAAAACTTTGAGACCAGGCTAAAGATTTCTCCTAATTTCCTATCACAGACTTTATATTATTGTCCTTCTATAGATCCTTTTAAGACACAATCACATATTAGGGTATTACTGGGGCTCAGAGCAGGTTGCCCCAAATATGCCACAATGGTATATTGATTACTTTGAATTAAAGTTACTTGAGAGGGACTTCCCTGGTGGCACAGTGATTAAGAACCTGCCTGCTAATGCAGGGCATATGAGTTCGATCCCTGGTCTGGGAAGATCCTACATGCCGCGTAGCAACTAAGCCCATGAACCACAACTACTGATCCCACACGCCAGAACTACTGAGCCCATACGCTGCAACTACTGAGTCCATGTGCCGCAACTACTGAAGCCTGCATGCTCTAGGGCCTGTGTGGTGCAACTACTGAGCCTGCATGCTGCAACTACTGAAGCCCATGCGCCTAGAGCCTGTGCCCCGCAACAAGAGAAGCCACCACAATGAGAAGCCCGTGCATAGCAAGGAAGACTAGCTCACACTCACCATAACTAGAGAAAGCCTGGATGTAGCAATAAAGACCCAACACAGCCAAAAATTTTTTAAATAAATAAGATAAAAACTATGACCCAATATAAAAAAAATAAAGTTACTTGAGAAACTGCCAGTGCACAAAGGGCAGTCTGACCCTCCTCTGATCCCCTGAAAGCAGGAAACAAATCTCCCATGTGAAGGCACCCTCCCTATATAAGGAGGTAGAGAGGCTTCCTTGTTGCCAGAGATAGGGAATTCTTGGCTGAGAAACCTATATAAGCCTTATTACTTCTTTACTAATTTACTACCCGAAACCCAAACTCTGTTTAGCTTCTTCACTAATTAAGCACCCAAAGCCTAAGTTTCTTTGTCCTGTCAATTTCTCACAAAGTTGTTTCTTTGCCTAAAAAGTATAAAAGCTGTCTGTTTCGGTCACTTCTTAGGTTCTATTTCTATGAGACTTCAGTATCTACAAATTAGTTTTTTTGTTTTTCTGTTAATCTGTCGTGTGTCAATTTAATTATTATTCCCCTTCCCTGACAGTATTTTTTCAGTACTGTAGATAGAGGATATGTGTTCAATATATCAGCTCCCCAGGATAATCAATCTGTGTAGCAATGTTTGATTCTCAGACCTACAAGCAAGTGGAGAGGATTGTTGACTTGGCCAGAGCAAAAACCTCAGCTAGGCTTTTCAGGAACAAAATAGTAGATATAGCAAGAGGGCAATCTGCTTTAACAGCTAATGAAATATCTGTTTCAGCAGGAATAACTGATGGGTTTGTTGTTTGAACTGCAGAATGTAAAGATGAAGGAGATCTGATAGAAAAAATAATAATGATGTTACAATATGATGGCTGCTCTATCAGTCTGAGTCCATGGGTGACTATAATAAACACTATAGGCATGTGGTGCACGTGAGAAATAGACCACTTTCCTTTATGATTGTGAGGTTAAAATATTACAACATGAGATTAATTAAGAAAGTGTGGTATCTATTCAGGATTAGATTAACAGACTAATGGAAAACATCAAAATTTTAGAATCACAAATAACCATCTGCGGGAAATTGAAATTCAAAACAAAGCAAAGTCATACAACAAATCACTGGGGCAAATGTTGACTACAGTATTATGGTTTTCCATGTAGGAAAATCTATTAGATCACACACCATATAAGACATGACAAATGAAATAAAAACTTAAATATAGAAATTGAAACATTAAATATTTAGAAGAAATAAAATGGAATTCAGTTACGACTGTTCTAAGTTACTTAAACAAGACAGAAAAAGCACATCATATAAAGTAAGTTAAATTTGGCTTCAATAAAATTTAAAATTTCTGATTTAAAAACAGTACTACAAACCAAGATATATGCACAGACTAGAAGACTATATTTGTAATGTATATAACTAAAGAGTAATGTCCATAATATATAAAAAATTCTTACTAATCAGTAAGAAAAATAATCAAATAGAACAATGGGCAAAGTTAAAAATAACAAATCACAGAACTTAAATAGAAAGTACACATTTAAAGTATGTTCAAGCAGTTGTTAATTAGGGAAGGGAGGGGATGTGAGACCAGGGAGAAACAAACAAGATCAGCCTTGGGGCAAGGTCCTGTTTCCCCATCAACAATACACATAACAATATCTTTAAGCTATTCTGCAGATGTCAAAACCCCCTCCAGGTGGGAGAAGTTAACAACGATGCTATGTTGCTCACAGACATGTAGACCCCAGACCAGTTGGACCTGAAGGTTGGTGATGCTGACTCCTACTTACCTCACCACCAACCCATCAGAAGAATGAAAGCCTGTTACTGCCTTGATCCTTATTACATACCCCTGACCAGGAGCCCTGACTATAAGACCTCTCCCTATTCCCCAGGGAGGGGGCACAGTTCTTGAGGCGCTAGCCTACTGTGTCCCCCCTTTGCCTGGCAAAGTAATAACACTATCCTTTTCTACTTCACCTGCCCCCCCAAAAAAAATACAGTATGTTCAAAATTCCCTAGTTATCAGGGAAATGTAAATTAAATAATCATGAGAAATCATTTAATAATGATTACAGAGGCAAACTTTTAAAGTTTGAGAGTACCAAGTTTCTGCAAGAGTGCAGAGCACCAGTAAATCTCATACAACACTGAAAGAGGCATTGCTCTTTTAATGGAAGCACTTTGAAGAGCAATTTGGAAATAATTATTTAGAAAAATATACACATTCCTTACACCTCAGGAAACATACTCCTCACAAAATACCCTGTATTCTTGGTCCTCAAGAAACCCTTGCCCATAACACACAGTAAGTCACAATAGAAGCACATTCATTGTGACATTATAATCGAGAATTATAATAAACTTTAACATTTTAATAACCAAGAAAACGTGTAAATTACTTTTGGTATATTCATATGATGGTATAATATAAATATATATAAATAAAGTAGAAGCGTTAGCATGAATAAATTCAATAAATATGATGTTGATTTAAAAAGAAACTTCAGAAGGATATGGTAGTATACCATTTATATAAAATTTAAACTCATGAAAACAATGCCATGTATTGTTTATAGACATTTTTATACTTTATGTATACATACATGGGAATGATAATCAACAAAACAAGGATAGTTGCTATACCTAGGAATGAAAAAGTGGGAATAAGAGAAAGACATTATGTAATTTTTTTTTTCTTAAGAAGTAATTAAAAAGAAGAAAAATATGTCAGGCTATAAAGATTTGAAAACTTGTGTTGTGGGTATACAGAAATTCATTATATAATTTGTGTATAATTTTTCTTTGTACTTAAATTTTTCACTAAAAATTTGTATAAATAAAATATGGCATTAAAAATAGTCATTGGTAAGCTTAAAAAAAACAAAAAAAAATCTGTATTTTGTTGGCCAAAAGTCAGGGGAGAAGAGCACTCAGGGAGGGGAAGGGAAGTGTTTGGGTCTTCTTTTTCCCTGAAGATATTTACTGACATGGATAGGGTGGCTGAGAGGTTGAATAACACTATTTAAAAAAAAAAAAAATCTTAGAAAGTATATGTATATAATTTCAAACTTACATAAAAGTTTCAAGAATAAAGGTATTCAATGTACACCCTTTATATCAATTCAGTTATTGTTAATATTGTACAAAATATGCATACACATAACTAGTTTTTATTTTTCTGAAATATTTGCAAGACAATATATCATGCTCTTTACCCCTAAATACTTCAGCTTATCTTTCCTAAGAATATGAATATTCTTTAAGATAATGGCAGTATAGTTAACAATTTCAGTACATAAAACACTGATACAATACTTTGATCAATTTTATCAGCTGACCCAATGATGTCATTTATAACATTTCCCCCTCCAATATATTATCTTATCTAAGGTCAGCTATTTCAATTATTTGCCAGGTCTCCTTAGCCTCATTTAATATGGAACATTTTCATAGCCTTTCTTTATTATGATATTAACATTTCTAATACAGTAATCCTCCTACCTTTTAAAAATAGAACTATCCTGTTTTTTCTATCTCCTCATTACATTCTCAGCCAAAATAAAACATGAACAACTTAGTGTCCTCCTCAGGGTATCACCTCTGGATGCATATGACATCCTCCTGTTCGTGTGCCCATCATCGGTAACATTAATTTTGTTCACTCTGTCAAAGTGTTGTCTAATTAATTTCTCACTGTATAACAATTTTATTTCCTTGTGGCTATTAAGCAATCTGACATTTTTAAGACCATACAAATATCCAGTTTCTTACTAAGTTTTCCTCCTAACCTTAAAACCTATAGATGAACATCTATGGATGATTCTTGCCTGATCAGTCTTTACAGTGATACTTGCAAAATACTGATTTTCCAGCTCCAGCGCTCTGTCCATATTTACCAAACAGCACTTGGCATTCTACTGTAAGCAACAGCCCAACTTTGTGCCTTATTAATTAATTACTTAACTAATAGATGGCTATACTTATTTACCATTAATATAGACTCATCAATTCCTATATTTGCAATGATTTCTAATTCATCTTCGTATTTCATTATTTTGGTGCTCAATTTGTCCCATATTTTGTCAGTAGGAGCCTCATAAGAGTGGCTTCTTTATCTTTTTGACATGTCCCTATTATTTTTTGAGTAAGTCCTTACTTTTCTGCATAGCAATATAGTCCAAGTTCATTTTGTGTCTTTCTTGTTCCAGTCTTGGAATCAGCCAGTTTCGTGAGAAGTAAGTATTGCTTTGAGCAACACTTTCAACTGTTCCATGGGACTAGAATAACAGGCTGGAATCCAGAGTTTAATAAGAGAAAGTGGTTCTGCTGAAATACTTCACTTTGGATCAGAGCCTTAAAAGACTGCACCCTAAAAATGAAAGTCAACTACAGCTCAATTTCAAATCATCTCATTCTCTCAAATTAGATTAAGGTGATACTAGAGTGCTAGTGCCTTAACTCCCTTCCAGAATCACATAAAAAAACCTCTCTGGAGAAAAATTATATTATCCCAATTAACAAATTCCCTCCCAAAACCATTTTGAAAATACATCTGGAGCACAATTAAAAAATAAATAGGCACACAATGAGGAAGGACAACAGGAACAATATTCAACAGACACAACAGACAACAGAAAGAGATACACAAAGGCTCAAGGTATTGCCATTATCTGACTTTAAAATATCTATAAAGATGTTTGAAGAGGAAAAGAAAAGCAATACTGAGAATTTCAGCAGAGAAATGAAAACCATATGTAAGAAACAAAAATATAAAACAATATTATTGGGATTAACATACATACACTACTACATATAAAACAGATAACAAACAAGGACCTACTGTATGGCAGAGGAAAATATACTCAATATTTTGTAATAACCTATAAGGGAAAAGAACTCAAAAAAGAATACACACACAGACACACACACACACACACACACACACACACACACACATATATACATAACTGAATCCCTTTGCTGTACACCTGAAACTAACACAACATTGTTAAATCAACTATACTTCAATTTAAAAAATATTAATAATTATAATTAAAAATATAATTGATGGCTTATTATTTTAACAGGAGTGAGAAAAGGATGCCTACTATCACTGTTTCTACTGAACATTACACTAGATGTCTTACCAAATGTAGTAAAAGAAGGAGAATGAAAACTTAAACAAAAAGATTGGAAAGGGAAAATAACAATAATTAATCTCATATGGTTGTCTATAGCAAAATACTACAATATGCACATAGGATTAAAATTAATAGGTGATTTTATTAAGGTCGTTGCATGTAAGTTCAGTTAACCATGAACACATCCTTAATATGCTAGAAATAA
Source organism: Delphinapterus leucas (assembly GCF_059928025.1). Taxonomy (NCBI): domain Eukaryota; kingdom Metazoa; phylum Chordata; class Mammalia; order Artiodactyla; family Monodontidae; genus Delphinapterus; species Delphinapterus leucas. Next base: position 62,555,761 of record NC_143137.1, on the reverse strand, counting down.
GAATATAGGAAGTTTAAAAATTAAATTTGCATTTTTAATTACATTAGAAATGTCACTGTCCATGAGTAAATGCAGCAAAATATGTGCAGGGTTTCTATGGAAAAATCATAAAATTTTATTATGAAAAATTGAGGAAGACCTATATAGAGGGATATGACATCTTAATGGTTTAGAAAATATACCAAAGTATGCATGCAACCTCTCTACAAATTGATCCATAATTTAATAATATCTCATTAATCCTTTAACTGGACAAAGAGATTATAACATTTATATATAAATGTAAGAGTCAAGAATAGATTAGCAATATTGTATTGTATATTTGGAAGTTAGTGAGAGAACAGATCTTAAAAGTTCTCAACATAAGAAAAAAGTTCATAACTGTGTGGTGATGGATGTTAACTAGACTTACTGTGGTGATTTCACAGTACATACAAATATCAGATCGTTATGTTGTAGGCCTCAAGTTAATATAATGTTATTTGCCAATTATATTTCAAAAAAATGGACTAGCACTCTTTATTAAGAATAACAAAGTGGAAAGACTTCTTTTATTGGAAATCAATACATCTGTGTCAGTAATTAAGACAGTGTAGTATCGGAAGAATGATACACAAATTTACCAATGGAACAGAATGGAGTGCCCAGACACAGAAATACAGGCACATGATTTATAACAGTGATCCTGCATAGGAGAGGGAAAAGTGAGCTATTTTACTAAATGGTAAATTTGCTTGCTGAATTGTGTATCCATATTGTAAAAATATAAGAATTTGAATCATACATGACCAGACAAAATAAATTCTCAGGGGAGTATAGTTCTGAATGGAAAAGGCAAAGTGTTACACCTAAAAATGACAAAATATAATATTTTTATGATTTCCATGTTATGGAGAAATTCTTTAAATAGGACACAGGAAGTAATTACCATAAAGGCAAAAAACTGATGAATTCTATAATATTCAAATAAAGAAATTATGTATTTTCCTCAAAAGACATAATTAAGAGAGTTAAAGGCAAGCTACAAACTCAGAGAAGATATTTATGATATATTTAACTAAAAAATGGTTCCTATTTAGAAAATTCCTTCAAATCAACATAAAGAAGAGTCAATCAAAAACAAAAAAAAATGGGCATGAGCCTTAAACACACTTCAAAAGAAAAGGTTATCAAGTGACCCAGGAAAAGTTGTTTGACCTCATTAAGAGTAAGACCAGACACTATAAAACTCTTAGAGGAAAAACACTCTTTGACATAAACCACAGCAAGATTTTTTTTTGACCCACCTCTTAGAGTAATGAAAATAAAAACAAAAATAAACAAATAAGACCTAATGAAACTTAAAAGCTTTTGCACAGCAAAGGAAACTATAAACAAGACAAAAAGACAACCCTCAGAAAGGGAGAAAATATTTGCAAATGAAACAACAGACAAAGGATTAATCTCCAAAATATACAAACAGCTCATGGAGCTCAATATCAAAAAAACAAACAATCCAATTAAAAAATGGGCAGAATATCTAAATAGATATTTCTCCAAAGAAGACATACAGATGGCCAAGAGTCACAAGCTCAACATCACTAATTATTAGAAAAATGCAAATCAAAACTACAATGAGGTATCACCTCACACCTGTCAGAATGGCCATCATCAAAAAATCTAGAAACAATAAATGCTGGAAAGGGTGTGGTGAAAAGGGATCCCTCCTGCACTGTTGGTAGGAATGTAAATTGATAAAACCATTATGGAGAACAGTATTGAGGTTCCTTAAAAAAACAAAAATAGAACTACCATATGACCCAGCAATCCCACTACTGGGCACATACTCTGAGAAAACCATAATTCAAAGAGTCATGTACCAAAATATTAATTGCAGCTCTATTTACAATAGCCAGGACATGGAAGCAACCTCAGTGTCCATCGACAGATGAATGGATAAAGAAGATGTGGCACATATATACAATGGAATATTACTCATCCATAAGAAGAAACAAAATTGAGTTATTTGTAGTGAGGTGGATGGACCTAGAGTCTGTTATATAGAGTGAAGTAAGTCAGAGAAAAACGAACACCATATGCTAACGTATCTACATGGAATCTAAATAAAAATGGTACTGATGAACCTAGTGGCATGGAGGAATAAAGATGTAGACACAGAGAATGGACTTGAGGACACGGGGGTGGGGAGGCGGAAGCTGGTGCGAAGTAAGAGTAGCATCGACATACATACACTACCAAGCCTGTGCTCTAGAGCTCGTGAGCCACAACTTGGGGGCTTGATGGCTCAATTCAATCTAATTTGGGAGTTATTGTGAAAGGTATTCTTTAATGGGACACAAGTCACTGCTGAATAAAAATGGGGAAAGACTGATATTGATGTTTGCATTTATCTATGAAATTATGTAGTGTAGCACTTAACATCTGGACTCAGTACTTAGAGGACCTGATTCTGCCACTTGCTGGTTCCATGACCAAGTGGAAGATGCTTAGCCAATCTCTGCCTCAGGGTCATTATCAATAAAATGGGCATAATAAACGGCTGATCTCAAGGAGTTCTTCTGAGTGTTAAGTCAGTTAATTCATAAAGCACATAGAAGAGTTCTTGGCCCCTTTAGTAAGCTTTTTGCTCTATTATAAACATTGCTTAATCAATGTAGGCATGTTCCAAAATTAAATCAAAACACGTTTTATTACAAAGATGTAGTTTACTTTTTAAAAATACAAACTCATTATTTTAAATACTTGACACAGTATTTGCATGAACAAACTCCTTTCAGGTTTTTAGTTTGTTGTTCTATCCTCTGCTAGAGCTATGATGTGGAATTTGCCAGAGTGACACAATCTGCAACTAGGTATGAAATGACTAAACCACAGACAATCTTACTGGCTTGGTTATTTTAACCATTGAAACCAGTCTCTGTCCAATTAATTCAGCCACAATAAATAATGAAAGTTGTTAAGATAGTAGAAATGATTAGTTTAACCATCACAGTTTTCTTTATGAATTATATGTATTATAAATAAGCCTCTGTCTTCTTGATTAACTCCATTGAGTGTATACAGAGTTAATAAACAATATATATTTATAGCCAGAATTCAACTAGAATTATAACTTCTGTGTCTTGAGCTTCTACTACTTTTTTTTTCTTTTTGCCTCTTGTTTCTAAGAATAATAGAGGTTTCCACATTGTGGAAGACTCAAATTCTTAAGCCATATGCCTTTTTCTTTCTTTTTCTTACCCACAATGTTGTAAGTTGCACCAAATTTAGAAATGAATTGAATGCAGTTGTACCATTGGGTTTCCACTTTGTGGAAATGACTTTTAGTACTTAAATCTCATGAGTTTTCTATGGAGACTCACACTTTCAATCTCATAGCTAATTTCTTCTTAAGTTTTTAAAACTCTTTTTTTTTTTTTGTAAAAGAAACTTCAAAATGAAAAAGAAAATGCTCAGTTTCCTGAGAGTATGTTTAGTTTCTCATATATTGGGATTTCTCAAATAAAGGAAAAACAAGAAGGGGAACAATAATAACTTGCATGAAGCATTTGTTTACATAATATGCAACAGGCAACCACATCTTCTTTACCAAGAGTCAGTCAGCTTTTCCACAAAGGGCAATAGTTCCTAAGAAATCCAGCCATTTTCTACCCCCATCATTATTGTGTACATTTGTGCATATGCATCGGTGTGTGTGCATGCGTGGTGTGTGTATACATGTGAATGTATGGGTATCAGTCAGTATTCTCCAGAGAAGCAGAATCAATAGGAGAGAGATTGGGGAGTGAGGAAGAGGGATGGAGATGGAGGGGGAGGGGGAGGGGGAGAGGGGGAGAGGGGGAGAGGGGGAGAGGGGGAGAGAGGGAGAGAGGGAGAGAGGGAGAGAGGGAGAGAGGGAGAGAGGGAGAGAGGGAGAGAGGGAGAGAGGGAGAGAGGGAGAGAGGGAAGTTATTCTAAGGAAATTGTCTCACATGATTGCAGGAGCTGACAAAAATGAAATCCGTAGGGCAGGCTCTCAGTGTTATCTGCCCTCCCCTCCTTCTGGCTGCTCCTGCATACGAGATGACACTGTTGCTCAACTTTGGAGGGAGCCCTGAGACAGAATAGTAGAGAGAAGCTGTAGAACATAGTTGATGTAGGTCTCTGTCATGTGACTGGAACCCTCTATTGGAGCTACCCAGAAATAAGAGATAAGCTGAGTGTATGTTATGGTGGCACCCAGAGCTAATGTACTTTTAAACTGGTGAGTTGAAACTCCTGGGATTTCCTTTCCTTATTGAGTAACTTGAGTCAAAAATATTAGGAGAAGGCAAAATTACCTAATATAGGTCAGAGTATATGACCTAGTCAGTTCACTCCTTGGAATTTATCCATGAGAAATGAAGTATATGTTCACACCAACACTTGTACATAAATATTCATAGCAGTTTTATTTATAATTGCCAAAATGTAGAAAAAATATTTATAAATAGGTGAATGGATAAACAACTTGTGGAATATAGAATAAAACTCAGCAATAAAAATGAACAAACTATTGCTACACCTAATAGCAGGATTAATCTCAAGATAATTATGATGTGTTTAAAGGGTCAGTCAAAAACAGTACATACATGGAAGCAACCTAAGTTTCCATCGACAGATGAATGGATAAAGAAGATGTGGCACATATATACAATGGAATATTACTCAGCCATAAAAAAAAACAAAACTGAGCTATTTGTAATGAGGTGGATGGACCTAGAGTCTGTCATACAGAGTGAAGTCAGAAAGAGAAAAACAAATACCGTATGCTATGGAATACCGTATGGAATCTAAAAAAAAAAAATGGTTATGAAGAACCTAGGGGCAGGACAGGAATAAAGATGCAGACGCAGAGAATGGACTTGAAGACACAGGGAGGGGGAAGGGTAAGCTGGGATGAAGTGAGAGAGTGGCATGGACTTATAAATACTACCAAATGTAAAATAGCTAGCTAGTGGGAAGCAGCCGCATAGCACAGGGAGATCAGCTCAGTGCTTTGTGACCACCTAGAGGGGTGGGATAGGGAGGGGGGGAGGGAGACGCAAGAGGGAGGGGATATGGGGATGTATGTATATGTATAGCTGATTCAGTTTGTTATAAAGTAGAAACTAACACACCATTGTAAAGCAATTATACTCCAATAAAGATGTTTTAAAAAATCCACAAAAAACAGTACATACAGTGTAAGTCCATTTATATAAAATTCTATATAATGCAAATTAATCTATAGTGACAAAAACTGCGTCAGTAGTTCCCTATGAATGGGATGAAAGGGGAGCAGGAAGGGGCAGGAGGGAGGCATCCAGAATAACACAAAGAAAATTTTGGAGATGATGGATATGTTCATTATCTTAATTATGGTGATGGTTTCATGACATATATATATGTGTATATATATATGTTTACATATATGTTGAAACTAGTTATACATTTTAAATACGTATAGTTTAGCATATGTCAACTGTACCTCAGTAAAGATGTAGAAAGAAATATTAAGAAAAGACAAAATTTACCAAAATTTACCTCTTTGACTCAATCTACCTTTGTCTAGACTAATAATCTAAGATGGATATCACAGTCAGCTGGATGCTCTCAGTAGACTCTACTTGTCACCCTAGGTTGGCTACCGTATCATTTGACTTGTGGAAGATTATGATTTTATATAGAAAAACAAAGAAGTTAGAAGGGAATTTATGCCTAACCAGCTCTCATCCAATTGTAAAGGGTTTTGGGAGAGAAAGAATAAAAGTCAAATGAGTGTGATTAATTTAAGAAGCCATCTGGTTGGGTTCACGTAAAAAAAAAAATCTTTTGGAGGCTTTTCATAAGAAATAAGAAAAACTAGGGAAAATATTTGTTTTCTTTAAGGATCTTATTTCTTTTCTACCAAAAATACCTCTATGATAACTATTATAGGTATTTTATTTTGAACTGTGTAAACCAGACTATATATTAACATAAAGCTCTTTGATGGATATATTTTCTTATTCAGCTCTATCTTGCTAAAACTATCTTGCTATCTTAGATATGTGACTAAGTTACAGGGTTCTCATGGCACAGAATGCTGATTTCTAAGTGATATTCTCCCAAAATCTCTACTATAATCATTTGGTTTCTCTTGACTTCTCATTATCATACTCCAAACATTCCACAAATAATTTTATTAATGCAAACTATATGTTGGCCATTGTTCACTAATATTTTACTTGTAGGTACCCAATTATTCAACTCTGTGTTACAAAAAGGATAAGTGAAATATAAGGTGATCTGCTTAGGATTTTTGTTTTGTTGTGTTGTGTTTATTATGGGTCCATATACATAACAAAATTTATGCTTTTAACCACTTTAAGTGTATAGCTTAGGATTTTTAAAAATATTAAATTTCTTTAAAATTGTCTAGATCAGGAGTTGGCCAACTACAGCTCACTCACCAAACCCAGCCAGTAACCTGTTGTTATAAATACACTTTCACTGGAACCCAGTCATGATCATTTATTTACATATCATCTATGGCTGCAGAGTCGAGCAGTTACCACAGAGGCCATATGGTCTGGAAAGCCAAAAATATTTACTATCTGTCTAGTTACAGGAAACTTGCCACCCTTGGTCTTGAGTATGTAAGTTATTTGTACCACTTAAGAACATTTAAAGATTGCTATACTGATAGTCAAGAGATTTAGCCAGTTATAAGACTCTTAAACCAGGTCTACCATTAACTGTGACAACTGAAAAGTCCCATCATGTTTTGGTCATCAGTCTCCTCAAATTGCATATGTTGGGTCAGATAATTTCTATAATTCCTTCTAACTTGAACATATATTAACTAGAACATTTAATTATCCAGGGGAGGTTGTTAATGCCTCTGGCTTCACTGATAGTGTCTCAATTCTTTGTTCCTTAAGTCTTTTGGAGATTGAAGAACATATTCAATAAATGAAAATCTCATAATGCAAACTATTGACATTTAAATTATTCACTGAAGTTTATAATTCCAATACATAATGCTAAAATTTTAATATTCTATAATTAGCATAATTTAACATAACAAGCTAATCATAGCTATATCCTAAGCCTTCAGCAGCTCAGCTCTTTACCAAATGCTGTTGTAGGTGAAAACAAAGATTTGGCATGCCTAAGGTTTAGAATTACTTCAGAGTACCACCCTAGCTCCGGATTAGTTCAAAGCATACAGGTCTGTATTTGGTAAGCTAATAAGCAAAATAAGTGAGTTTTATGAAACATGATAAGAGCAACAAAATGCCTTCTAAGTCATGCTTAGAGTAAAAGGCAAAAGGAAGAAAAGAATATTGATACTATTCAAAACAGATACACTGTTACAAATTTTTAAAGAAATAGAAAACTGGACACTAGGTGGCTATGATCTTATTTTCATGTTTTCTTCAATGGAGAATGAAAATGTACTGTTTATAGGGGAGATGAAGCCACAGTAAGTGGAACAATGGAATGAAAGTACCTAGCATGTTAATTTAACCCAAGTCTCCAGTATTGACATTAAGATACTGAGACAACTTTCAGGTAGAACCACAGAAACACTCTTAGTGATGGTGTTTTCTCACATATCATGGAAAACAGAAAGGTGAGAGAAGATGGGATAAGTTTAAATGTCCTGATTTGCAAGGAGAAAATAAGACAATTCTAGAAATCACAGATCAGAGAACATATTGTTTTTCCCTGACAAAATGTTAACACATACATACATACACACATACAAAATTCCGTATCTGTGTGCCCTTAGGAAAGGATAAAGAAAAGCATAATCTCTAAATTGGTCAAGATTATGTTACAGCCAAATTACCTCATCTTCTACTTCAATGGAGTTATCAGAACAGGAGAGCAAAGGATGTTATATTGCTTATATTCAAAAAGCTATAGAGAAATACCTTAGCAGTGAAAGAATGCTTAATAAAATAAAAAGGCCTATATAAACACACAAAAACATTTCCACCATCCACAACTGCAGTCTGCATATTTAGCCTTTTGTTATTGAACAACAAACATGAAAACAAGAAACACTGTAAAGGTTTTGAATAGCTGAATAGCCTGCTATTAACCAGAACATTTTCTAAACACTACTCTTCAGTTGTATTAGTGAACACATTTGCATTTCTTTGAGTAATAAAGAAACTATTATGCTATCGGCAATACAGTATATCAAAATTTCTTTAAAAATAAACTGCTATTGACATTTATTGATTCTATTGACTTGAAACTTAAAAGTCATCCACAACAAATACAAGACTTTTGAAAGTATGAAAGAACTTATAAAACATTTCCTAAAGCCATGTTACTTTACCAGTGAAGAAATTAAGGCTTTATAGGGTAAAGAAAATTCTCTAAATTCCCATGGATAGCCAGGCAGACTAGAACCCTGTCTCTACCTCTATTCCATTTAGTCATTTATATTGAATTTGCCAGTTGGTTATCAAGGCTAAACTCCAAAACTTACTTAGGCAAAATTATGTAAATAAATTGTATTTTCCTTCACTTTCTTTTCTGTATCTTTATATATTGAAGAGATCACATCAGTCAAAACAAATGATCTTCCCTAATCCTATGTTACTCATCTTATAGTGTGGAAAGGGACAGGGGGGGAGAATGTTCTAATTAGTCATCAGACCTGTCTCATCATTAATATTAACTGAAGCTGTGCATATATGTCAACAGAAAAAATTCCTAGAAATGTATGAGAAAGAGATATGACATAAAATGATTTATTTAATATTTTAAACTGTGGTCAATCATTGGATAGAGGATTGTTCACTGTTGGAAACTAAAGCTAAGCATCAAAGTCTTTGAGACTTTTATATATATATTTTTAAGACTACTAAACACTGGAGTAAAATTAAAGGAACTAAAGTTAGAAAGTAATCAACACTGTGTTTTCTCTTTTAATTGAAAAGGAAAATGCAGCTCTGGTTCAGCAACTGTGGCTTAGAATTTCTTTTAATTCTCTCCCCACCTCTTTCTTTTCAAAAAATTTCTTTATTTAGCTGGTGGAGATAACCAGTAATGCAAGCTTGAGTTACCAAATAAAAAAGGCATTAATAAAAAAGCACTGCATCCTCATTTCTGATATCAGAATTATATTTTTTCTTTATTCAAATCACAACAAAGATCTTTACCCTTTCCATAAATAGGGTCATTATAATCTGTCTTTGTATATTTTTTAGGAATATGTAGATATTTTCTTCCCAGTTGATTAGCTTAATAATAAGTTTTCCTTTTGTTTTATGATTATTCATTTTACCAAAGACCAATGTTTTATCTTGATACATAGCTTTAAAAATCAGGTATTTTAAACATCTCCAGGTTTAGCTTGGTGCTGTTTTAAAGAGATAGTTTTCCTTTCTATCAATCAACCTCCTATCCTTCTTTCCCCACCAAAGGGGAAAAAAATATGGAGAAGAGATGCATGAAGGTCATCACTGAAGAGTCATAAACCATTGTGAATAATGTCAGAACTATAATTTAATTAGTGCCCCATCTGTCACTTTCTGTTTGACGAGCGCTAAATGTCCAATTATCATTTAATATCTGCTCTAATCAGTTCTGGCAAATTTTGCAGGCACACAAAAGATGACATTAATAGATGAAAGTGAGGCTACTCTTGCCACATTAGCAGAAAGAAATCTTGAGCAGCACTAACTTCGAATCAGGAAGGTAAGAATTTATTCCAATTAGTGGTAATGACATTTTATATAAATGATGTTGCCGGGAATCAAAAAAAGAATTCAATTTGTTCTCTCAAGAAGTTAAGGAAGAAGCCCGGCCTATGATTCTTCAGAAACTATTCTATAGATTCTAAGATAAATAAAAAAGTTAATCTATGTAATCAGCCATTCCTGATGCAATATCTCTGAAAGCCATCTACTTCTGGGTTACTGATCTACCTTTTGCAAACTAGTTTTTCCACAGACATAGACATTATTAGGATGCACTGGATCCATGGGGAGTTTTGCAAGTAAAGCATATACTGAGTCTATTTTGGACACCGTCTTCTGTAAAAGAGGAACAAGAATCAGTAAGGGACTCTCCACTTAAAAATGATAATACTTCAAATTTTAGCTAATTTATATAATTGTGAAATGAATAGAAATCTTACAAATTTGTTCCCACTGCCAAAAAAATTTAACAGCAGTCCATTTGTGGCTACTCTTGACCATTTTGGTTTAATTTTTAAAAATTGGAATTATAACTCAAAGGCTTTTAACTGTTGTGAAATTATTAAAGGTATGTAATAATCCGTGCAGCATTCTTCTTATCATTATTAACATTTTTCCTAGTGATTCTTCCCTTTCTTTTACTTTTAAAATGAGAAAAAAATGTTTTTATTGTTGACTGAAAAGGTGAAAACCATCAAGAAATTTCACATTTTCCAGAAAATAACTGCAGCAGAAGAGGTTATTTTAGATACAAAAAACTGAGGTCAAGGGAGTTGCTTAACTTGTTTAACACTGGAACCAACAAATAAAGATATTTTAAAATTACTTTTTCCTACAATGTTTCATATTAACTATAAATGTATCTTAAATCAGAATTTAGTATGAGGTATATACCTCCAAGATAAACAGAACTGCACTCTATTCATCAACAAGAAAAATTATTAAACATCTATTTTGTGCCCAATATGCTAGACATTGTAACCAGAGAAAAATTGGGCTAATTTCATTTGCATTCAAAATAGTAAAATTCTGAGTCTGAATATTTGGGATTATGATCTAGTTGAGTGGCTTCTGTTAACAATAACAGCAAAGTACAGAGTTTTAGATCATACAGATTATCTGTATATGCTTATAAAGTAAAAAATCTGATAAATATTTCACACAGTTTAACACATGGTCTATTCACTGTAGTCTTTAGAGCCTAATCTTCCTCCAGCTATGCCTCTCTTCTTTTGCCCAATAATGTATAAACTTCAATGAAAAAGGACCAGTAATTTATGTCTGTCTGCCTAAAGCTTAAGCAATAATAGAAGGGAAATTCTCAACTGATACCTCATGTGTCCCCTAATGTAAATGTTTATAAACACATGAGAGATGAAGTGTCTTCCTCTTGATTTAAAATTGAATTATTAAATTTTCCTACTACATGTTTTCATAAGTGATCAGTAAAGGCTTTCCTTGACTTGGTTTTTCCTTTAATGAGAAATATATTTCATAAAAAAGTTGGGGCCCAATTTCAATTTTCTTCCTAAATGAAATGACTTGTGGGACTTCCCTGGTGGTCCAGTGGGTAAAACTCCACACTCCCAATGCAGGGGGCACGGGTTCAATCCCTGGTAAGGGAACTAGATCCCGCATGCATACAGCAACTAAGAGTCCACATGCCACAACTTAAGAAGCCTGCAGACTGCAATGAAGATCCCACATGCTACAACTAAGACTCGCTGCAGCCAAAATAGATAAATAATAAATAAATATTTTTTTAAAAAAGAGAAATGACTTGCATCTCCACAACAAGTAACTCTTTCCACAAAAATGCTCTCAGGAACCTGAACTCTATATGCCTTCTGGTAGTTGCTCATAAGACAAAGAAAGGTTTTAGACAGATCCTCTCCAGTGATCAGGACTAAAGATTTAAAATAAAGCTCGTTGCTTTACACTGTATGTTTAAATTATATTTCTAGTGGGAAGAATATCACTAATAGATTTATATTCCTATAATATTGAAGCTGAGATTGAACTGTTTGTGGCTTGATTTCAGCAAAAATTTGTCAGGCTACTGTGCTTCTGTTTGACTCCTAATTATTCAGCCCACCCCAAAACACAGTTTGGCTCAAAGTATTTAGAGAATAGAATCTTGCTTTCTGCAACTTTGGCAGAAGTAGGAGAAAACGATTGTATCACTACTGTACATGAGGATGAGTTCTCATTATGTGCATCTCCATGTGTATCTGTTGACCTCTAACTTGTAAAACCCTGCTGAGCTTATAAGCCAGAACTTTGTCAGACTTTAAAAAGCACTAGCAGGGGGATCCTGAGTCACGACTTAAGGAAGTTCTGTTGGGAAAAAGAAAGTAAAATCAGGCAGCAAATTTAAACCCCGAAGTAATCTTTCCCCATGGGAACAGATCACCATATTAGCCCTTTTCTGTGAGATGGAATATTATTGATCCAAAATGCCACCATTACAGAGCATGCTTCAAAGAGCAGCCTCAGTTTCAAAGAACAGTGTAAAACACTGTAAAAAAGAAAAAAATGTTTCTAGAATCTTAACCCTGTATTAATGAAACATGTTCCATTTTAAGTGTTTGTAGCTAAGGGGCTCATTAACCTAACTCATCAGTTTGTTTGTATCCCTTTATTAAGTAGTTACACTAGAAATATTTATCCCAGATACCTTGATGAACTAGTAAACAACACATTCTTAAAAAAAAAAGACATGGGTTCCATCTTGGTTTGGAAGTCAATCTGGACACTTCTGGTGTGATGTCAGAAGTACCACCTTTATAAGCAAAGAACAGCTGTCGGAGACTTCAAGACCTAAAGACAGAAAGCTCTGATTCCTATACTAGTTTACTCATTAGCTTTTATACTCAGTTCCTCAGTGTTAACTTTCTGTCCATCTTTGACTTAGGAAATTCGCTTAGGACTAGATGTGCTACTTACAGGAAACTAGAAAAAAATATCTATGGTATATCGGAGATGTGCTAACTCCTAGGACGGGAACATGTGTTTCCTGCTGTCTCTGATCTTGGTGGTCCCAGCGACTCATAACCTCCTGGGAGGCATCATGGGGGAAGAGAAGCTTGCAAAGAGGCCAGATCCCTTTAATCAATAACCTTTCATTTCCCTCCCTCTGAAAAGTGCCAAATCACCTCACAACCAGAAGGCATTCACTCCAATTCTCTCTCAGATACTGTGTTTCTAATGAAACACATATTTAAATCACAAATCAAATAACACAGTAGATGAAGTGTCAAGAGAGGTCATTTCTCAATTTTCTAAATTTCTGTGAATTTTAATTAAGACCTCTGAAAATCTATATCATTCTGTAAATTTATTCTTTTCACTTAATGATGTGAACTTTGTGTGATTATTCACTTGCAGAAGGGAAGTCCCCAGGGGCAGCAGAGAGAACCTGGTGGCCACCCATCTGAAACACTCATCTTTTGATAATCTCCAGTCAAGTCCTAACCTTTCTGCTTCTCAAGGCAAACATTTAACTTAATGGAAACAGTGTCATTATTCTTACAGGTTAGAAAATATTCTCTCGACTCTTACATTTCAGGAATTATAATGTATATATTATTAATTCAAATATTTAGGTTATCATTTTCTCCTAATATGACCTGTTATAAGCAAAAAGTCATCATCCAGACCTGAAAGAGGTAAGTTCAGATACATATTTCACAGTAACACTGTTATTGTTGAATGTATTTGTTATTCTCTCACTAGGGGTTTGAATTAATCACAAGGGTGCTATTTAGCGTATTTCTGCTTCTTTAAATATAAGAATGTCCCAGGAGTCTGAAAGAGGTACTAGAACTTCAGAAGTACAGAACTCCAACTCATTTTACTTTCTCAAAAAGTATCCTAAATTGGGCTCCTTGTTTAAAATCTGGCATGCATCACTTTGAATTTGTAAACACTAAGTTCTCACAATCCTGAGTCAACACTTATTTCCAAGATCTTCAGAAAGGCAAAGATAATTTGATCCATTCATAGACAGAATTACTAAGAGAAAACATTGGGAAATTTGCAAGGACAAGTACAGTAAATAATATTCCCTTATTAAAATTCAAGTTATGGCTAAATTACACAGGTCATGAAAGAAAATAGCTTGTTTACATTAAGAAAAGAAAATGGACTACGGACATTATGAAAAACAACAATATAGGTGATAATCATGAAAATTTAATTTAAAGAAAAACAGGCCCCACTTCTTTAAATATAAGTTTAGACCTTTAAATTTAGTATAATTTTATAAGACTGACAAATTGTTTACCTTGCAAGAAATACAACACAATTAAAACTGTAAAAGGATTTTTCAATATTGATTTTGATGATTGATGAATTCCAGTATTAAACAAATTTAACATTTGGAGATAAAAAATAAAACAAATGGGTAATGGATATTGTGCTTTATAGAGTGTATAAACCTTTAATTAAAAAGTAACTAAAGAATTGAAAAAAGAGATTTTTTAATTTATCATGCTCGTTAATAACTACCTTGTACTCAATCATGACATGCATGTTTTATAAGAAAACTTAGACGAGACTGATAACTTTGGGAAATGGAAAAAAAGAACAACTGAAAAATTGGATCTTCCCCTCATATTTTTAGTAAGAAGCCTACATTGGTTACTTTTATATTCTGAATGTGAAAAAGAAAGTATAGGAATTGTAACAAACTCCTAATGTTTAAGTTTTTAAAAAGTTTTTATGAGTTTCAGAAAAAAAATGCATTCTAAGCCTCTTTTTATAAAATGACTTTAAAACATATAATGGCTAAACGTAATTTTAAAACATACTTTACTGTGATTTTAAACATATCACTTCAGTGAAAGATATGGGATGTGGGAGGGCAGATAAAATCAACATTATAAGCTCCACTTAGAATATTCTCAATTAATTTATTTGAGTATAAATCACAATTGAATCAATGGTGCAAAAATATGGATATGATTTTAACAGCCAAATGGAATAATTTTTGTCTCTGTAAGTATATATTTTGCCTATATATGGAAATATCTCTTATTCTGTCTCTATAAAATAAACAAAATATGATAGAGAACTGATACAAAATAATTTCAAGTGATAATAGCTCAGTGATGTATTAATGATTGTCAACTACTCTGAGCTAGACACTATTCTGGGCACAGGGGATTTAGCAGTAAATGAGAACAAACACCTTCCTTCATGAAGCTTATAGTCAAGTTCCCACAATTAAGTCCTAGTTTTCCTTTATATTAAGAAAACATTTTTAGTCATTTTTATTTTTAAGCTGAGCTCACCATAAAAAAATTATAACATGGGCAGAAATATTTATTTTTAGGCTAATATGATTGCTATTTGTAAACAAATTAATATAGTAATTTCCCCCCTTATCAATTAAGGAAATGATTTATTTGGGCGGGGACTAGGTTACTTGCATAAATTCTTTTTTTCTTCATTTCATTTTGCCATATAGATAAATGATTTTTACATTGAATAAGCATGAGCCACACAGACAACTCAAACATAACATGAATATATAAAAGGAAATTTATGCAAAGCTCAAGTGTGAATTATAAAAGATATGGTAAATTTCATGTTTTGGTTTCCCAATATAGAGATTTATCTTACTTTTTCAAAAAAAGCAGGAGGTCTGTCAGCTGAATGAAGAAAGATACCCATCAACTGAATGAAAAAAGGTACCCATCAACTGAATGAAAACAGATACCCATCCTCAATGTTTTAGGGAAAAATGGTAATGAAGATACAACATGTACATATTAAGGGAACTATTTTTGGTTTGGCAACCTGTAATTTTTGTGTAACAGTTAAATGTGCATCTGTTCTCTTATTTCTAAAGAGGGAGAAATATGATAACCATCTGAAACCATTTTAGTGTATTTTTAAAGCAAATATGCTTTTTACCCAATAATAATTCACTACAATAGGCATAAAGTGAAAATGAAGAGAGACACATGGGAATTTACAAAATTAAACACTATGGTAAGTTTTCTACTTTCCTACATTAACAAAAGAGTTACCCATTAGGCCTACTATTGTTCTGTGAATTTATTACCATGATCAGGATTAAGAAAAAAGCCCTCAAAGCCCACCTCTAGGAAAAATAAAAAATAAAAAAATAAAGATATGCTTGTATCCTTTACTTATCTTAAAGATGCTCCTTTTTCATTCTTTGTTTCCCCTCCTTTTATACGGCTGTGACATCACCAAGTAGTACTTATGCTTCCATTCCATTCTATACATCCTGCTCCCAAATCTTTCAGTTTCATACATCAAAAAATACCTGGCCAATCTTTCATTCTCAGCCTTTAAAACAACTGATGTGCTAATATCATATATATTTTGGAGGAATGTCCTACAGAGCTTTAGAACAGGCTATGACTTATGTTCATTGTCTGGAATCTATACAGTTTCTCATCTTCACTCAAATCATTGCGTCATTAGTCGAGGTGCATGTAATGTTTTAATTTTCAAATGGTCTACCTCAGGCTAATTTGTGAATTCCATATAAAAACTTTGTCCTGCATTCTTGGTTACGGATAGGCAGAAAGTAACCAAGGAGTTAAAGACTAAAAAAAAAAAAAAATAGAACAAATTCTAATTTGTGCCTTGAACAACTGCAATATGGAGTTTTGGCTTCCTAGTTTATAGTTTATCTTGAGTTTTTGTTGTTGTTAATTTTTAAATCAATATAGTGAAAGTATATGTGCTCATGTACAAGGCCCTGTCTGCTGAAAAATGGTTTCAGAGAAAAACTGTATAATTGTCTTGATTCCCCTTTCTCCTCCCACCTACACTTTTAAATTAAACATATATATTCAGGTACATAAAACTTTAAAAGTATGAAATTTGTATTTCAATAATATACCTTAAATTGGTCCTAGTATACAGTAAAAGAAAAAATTTAAATCATCCAATATATTATTATAATAGGAAGCTTCCCATGGGAGGAAGTGATACTAAAAACAAGAACAATTAGGATTAATTGAATTACTGAGCAATGAAAGCAGATCCAGGACTATCTGAACAAAACACAAAAGAGTAGTAATATAAATATACCATCCTGACAGGAGGCTTCGCCATCAAGAAACACAAGACCCAGATAAAGCACGCAAACTCATAATTTCTTTAAGAGGAAAAGGAGACACTGTTTTGGTAGATTCAGATGAGCTATGAAGAAGGTCACCAAGAAAATCTAAATATCTTTAAAAATTACCTTAATCTCTTTGGTACAGTGTCTCAGAGCAAGTACACAGCACTGGAAGATGACATTCAGACACTCCAAGACTGTGTTTCCTCAAGTTATTGACACTCACTTCATTTATACCTTACCACTGCATAGGTTTCCACGGAAGAAAATATTGTTGTGGGCTGGAAACTTTTTAAAAACCCATTTAATGTCACTAATTCATAGAGATAAGAATAAAACACTATACATTTATGCATATATGTATATAACATAAACTTTCTGTAAATAGAAAAGCATATGTCCTTACATTTCACAAAGTAGTTTTATTACTTCTAATATAAACACTGCTCAAAAAGTGAGGACCAATAAATATCCAAGTGCCAACAAATGTGCAGACTAGGACTCCCATGAGCACAGGTTCTCAGTGGTTTTCTAGACACTTCCTTGTATATTTCCTTATGCAACACAAACAGAACAAGTAATCAAGAATATCAGATTTATAAAGCTCTTCTCCTGATAAGAAAAAAATTTTAGACAAAAATTAAGAAAATGATGACTGCCAAACCATTTACATTCACAGATTTGTGCACTACTTGCCAAAGTCTTGATATTTCGATTATACAGAATAAGGACAAATTAATTGAGTATATAAATACATGATAGGTAACAATAATTCACATTTGTTATTTTAGGCATGTTAGATTTCTTAGAAAGTTCTTAGATTTTAGTCTGAAGGGAAAAATTTCATTTTAGGAAATAAAAATTCACAGCTAGAATTAAAAATTATTTTTCTCATAAAAATCTCAATAAAATATGGAGTTAAACAGCTGTGAGTAAAAGTACAGAAGAGAAGGTTAAGTAAATTAACAAAAAGGCAGAGTCAAAGGAAAAAGAGAATGAGTGAATGATAAAAGAAGGACGTATTTTTAACAGCAAATACCTACTTAGTGCTTGCTGTATGTTAGGCAGTGTTACAGGCTTATTTGTGTGTATCTGTATGTGTATGTATTCTAACAGCAAACCTATTATTCCTATTTTGCAGTAAGGAAATTGAAATATAGAGATATTTACCAACTACTCATCGTTGGTGCAGAGATGGGCTTGAACCCAGGAATCTGAATTCCAAGGATGTGATCTTATGTGCTATATAATATACCACTCCTCAAGAACACTATTAAAGAGGATATATAGAAGATAATTTAGCAGAGCAAGGAAACATAAAAATATAAAAAGATCAAATATGACTTTGGGATTAGTTATTAGTTGGGAGACAAGAAAAATAGTTAATATCCTTCACATAAAGCAATCTAAAGTTGTATCAGTGTCAAAGAAAGGACAGGCAATTTTGTCCTTTGCCTGTGAAATCAAATTTA
Organism: Delphinapterus leucas; assembly: GCF_059928025.1. Taxonomy (NCBI): domain Eukaryota; kingdom Metazoa; phylum Chordata; class Mammalia; order Artiodactyla; family Monodontidae; genus Delphinapterus; species Delphinapterus leucas. The sequence goes on along the minus strand of NC_143137.1, from coordinate 62,537,480 downwards.
TGATGTCCAATGCCGTAAATGTTCAGCAGTAGCTGTTATCTATAAATATTTAATACAAATGAAGTCATAAGTATAACTCAGACTAAATGCTAATTAAAAAATATAAAGAAGATTGGTAGTTACTTTCCATCCCAAACTTCCAGATGGTGTTTAATCAGTATACGTGACTATATTAGAGAATAGCATAATTTAAATAATAATTCAAAAGCAATTTGTCAGTTACAGCAAGTCACACTGGTAAAGATTCTGTGACTTTATCACAGTCCTTTTACTACATAGTTCTTTTACAATTATCTACTTTACTACAAATTTTGATGCTGCTGGTTTAATAATTCTAGAGTAGTTTGTCTTTAGGCCTTGAGAAAACTTAAGTAATACATAAACCACTCAGAGCTTTAAAGAAGCTAGACTTATTTAACTACAAGCAATATAAGAGGGCTCCAGTCATCTTTCCAGTCATCTTTTTAATACTCTACTTCTGTTAAATAATAATTCCAAAGATAAAAAATTGTCTCACAAATAATCTCAAGTGGAAGACATGAGAACGCCCTTAATCAGTTAAACACTCAGGAACAATTATTAACTGATATCAATAACACATATGTGTTCAAAATAACTGGGCAGAGATTAACCAAGTGTAATTGATTTGATTAATAATATTATAGTTATCCCTGTTCAATTAGGTGTTAAGTATGTATGTGTGTATATACATACATACATACGTATGTATGTACATGTGCATGTATTTTATAGATTCCTAAAGTTCCAATACTAATCTCATCTCTAGCTGAACTTCCTGAACCATAAATATACAAAATTAATTCACTAAAATTAATGACAACTTATTTATAAATTAAAACTAATGTTTATCCATTTGGTTTGGTGCACCTTGAATTTTAATGTGTAAGGTTTTATATATAATATAATGTAATACTGCCTTAAAAAAAAAACTACATAGCTTTTCTTCTTAAAAAATTTATTTAGTAGAAATAAAAGGTTGGCCTCAGTTTGCTTAGTCCTCTATCTTATCCATAAGTAAAATCATAAAAATTTCCATTGAAAAAATAAGAGGTTATAAATTTATAAATGCCCTGATAAAGGTCTTTGTGTTGTGGCTAAGAAAATGGTGCCAGACAGTGCTAGAGTTTAACAGAACTCTAGAAATCACCTAATGTGATGACTTTATTATACAAATAAAGAAACTAAAGCCTGGAGACATTAAGTGATTCAATGAAGTTTTCAAAACCAGTTTTTCTTAGAACTAACTAGCATGCCCACTGAATCATAATCCATGGCCCTTTAAAGCATTCAAGATGTGCTAACATACAGACTCTGGAACAATAGTGTTCTAATAGATGTTAATACCTAGTCTGAAAATAATACAGAAAAAATTCCAGCAGGAAGGAGATTTCCGAGAGAACTATTACTAAGGTATAGACAGATTTTAAAGAAACAAAAAAGGGTAGGAGAGTAACCCAGGGCTATGAACTGTTAGTTATACAAGCTAAAGGGATAAGAAGAGGGGAACCTGGTCAAACAGGGAAGGAGAGAGTCATGTGTGGAAGACAATTTTGAAAGAATTGATGTTTCACTGGGGACAAAATAGAGGTGACAAAGTAGAGCTGAAACTGGGGGAATGAATAGCTCAACCTCTTCCCTTCCTTTTTTTTAAACATATTTATTGGAGTATAATTGCTTTACAATGTTGTGTTAGTTCCTGCTTTACAACAAAGTGAATCAGTTATATGTAAACATATATATCCCCATATCCCCTCCCTCTTGCGTCTCCTTCCCCTCCTCCCTATACCACCCCTCTAGGTGGTCACAAAGCACCGAGCTGATCTCCCTGTGCTATGTGGCTGCTTCCTACTAACTACCTATTTTACATTTGGTAGTATATATATGTGCATGCCACTCTCTCACTTCATCCCAGCTTACCCTTCCCCCTCCCTGTGTCCTCAGGTCCATTCTCTACATTTGCATCTTTTTTCCTGTCCTGCCCCTAAGTTCATTAGAAAAACTTTTTTTTTTGATTCCATATATGTTAGCATATATTTGTTTTAATCTTTCTGGCATACTTCATTCTGTATGACAGACTCTAGATCCATCCACCTTAACACAAATAACCCAATTTCATTTCTTTTTATGGCTGAGTAATATTCCATTCTGTATATGTGCCACATCTTCCTTCTCCATTCATCTGTTGATGGACACTTAGGTTGCTTCCATATGCTGGCTACTGTAAATAGTGCTGCAATGAACTTTGTGGTACAGAACTCTTTTTGAATTATGGTTTTCTCAGGATATACGCTCAGTAGTGGGACTGTGGGGTCATATGGTAGTTCTATTTTTAGTTTTTTAAGGAACCTCCATACTGTTCACCATAGTGGCTGTATCAATTTACATTCCTAACAAGAGTGCAAGAGGGTTCCCTTTTCTACACACTCTCTCCAGCAATTACTGTTTGTAGATTTTTAATGATGGTCATTCTGATGGGTGTGAGGTGATACCTCGTAGTTTTGACTTGAATTTCTCTAATGATTAGTGATGTTGAGCATACTTTCATGTGTTTGTTGGCAATCTGTATATCTTCTCTGGAGAAATGTCTATTTAGGTCTTCTGCTCATTTTCAGATTGGGTTGTTTGTTTTTTTGATATTGAGCTGCATGAGCTGCTTGTAAATTTGGGGGATTAATCCTTTGATAGTTGCTTCATTTGCAAATATTTTCTCTCATTCTGAAGGTTGTCTTTTCGTCTTGTTTATGGTTTCCTTTGCTGTGCAAAAGCTTTTAAGTTTCATGAGGTCCCATTTGTTTAGTTTTGTTTTTATTTCCATTTCTCTAGGAGGTGGGTCAAAAAGGATCTTGCTGCAATTTATGTCAAGAGTGTTCTTCCCATGTTTTCCTCTAAGAGTTTTAAAATGTCTGGCCTTACATTTAGGTCTTTAACCCATTTTGAATTTATTTTTGTGTATGGTATTAGGGAGTGTTCTAATTTCATTGTTTTACATCTTGTTGTCCAGTTTTCCGAGCACCACTTATTGAACAGGGTGTCTTCTATCCATTGTATATTCTTGCCTCCTTTATCAAAGATAAGGTGCCCATGTGTGTGTGGGTTTATCTCTGGGCTTTCTGGCCTGTTCCATTGATCTATATTTCTGTTTTTGTGCCAATACCATACTGTCTTGATTACTGCAGCTTTGTAGTATAGTCTGAAGTCAGGGAGCCTGATTCCTCCAGCTAAGTTTTGCTTACTCAAGATTGCTTTGGCTATTCAGAGTCTTTTGTGTTTCCATAAAAATTGTGAAATATTTTGTTCCAGTGCTGTGAAAAATGTCATTGGTAGTTTGATAGGGATTACATTGAATCTGTAGAGTGCTTGGGGTAGAATGGTCATTTTTACAATGTCGATTCTTCCAATCCAAGAACATGGTATATGTCTCCATCTGTTTGTAAGGTCTTTAATTTCTTTCATCAGTGTCTCATAGTTTTCTGTATACAGGTCTTTTGTCTCCTTTGGTAGGTTTATTCCTAGGTATTTTATTCTTTTGTTGCAATGGTAAATGGGGATGTTTCCTTAATTTTTCTTTAAGATTATTCATCATTAGTGTATACAAATGCAAGAGATTTCTGTGCATTACTTTTGTATCCTGCTACTTTACCAAATTCATTGATTAACTCTAGTAGTTTTCTGGTAGCATCTTTAGGATTCTCTATACGTAGAATCATGTCATCTGCAAACTCTGACAGTTTTACTTCTTTTCCAATTTGGATTCCTTTTATTTCTTTTTCTTCTCTGATTGCTGTGGCTAAAACTTCCAAAACTATGTTGAATAACAGTGGTGAGAGTGGGAAACCTTGTCTTCTTCCTGATCTTAGAGGAAATGGTTTCAATTTTTCCCCATTAAGAACAGTGTTGGCTGTGGGTTTGTCATATATGGCCTTTATTATGTTAAGTTCCCTCTATGTCTACTTTCTGGAGGGTTTTTATCATAAACGGGTGTTGAATTTTTTCAAAAGCTTTTTCTGCATCTATTAAGATGATCATATGGTTTTTATCCTTCAGTTTGTGATTATGGTGTATCACATTGATTGATTTGCATAGATTGAAGAATCCCTGCATTAACCAGTCAAACAAAGAGGGAATCAGTTAAACAAAGAGGGAAGAAAAAGTCTCTTGCCTCTTCGGCAGGTTCAGACTTTTCCCCGGACTCCCTCCCGGCTAGCCGTGGTTCACTAATCCCCTGCAGGCTGTGTTCACGCCGCCAACCCCAGTCCTCTCCCTGCGCTCCGACCGAAGCCCGAGCCTCAGCTCCCAGCCCCCGCCCGCCCCGGTGGGTGAGCAGACAAGCCTCTGGGGCTGGTGAGTGCTGGCTGGCGCCGATCCTCTGTGCGGGAGTCTCCCTGCTTTGCCCTCTGCACCCCTGTTGCTGCGCTCTCCTCAGGTGCTCCGAAGCTTCCCCCACGCCCAGACCCCGTCATCGCCAGTGAAGGGGCTTCCTAGTGTGTGGAAAGTTTTCCTCCTTCACAGCTCCCTCCCAGAGGTGCAGGTCCTGTCCCTGTTCTTTTGTCTCTGCTTTTCCTTTTTTCTTTTGCCCTACCCAGGTACGTAGGGTGTTTCTTGCCTTTTAGGAAGTCTGAGGTCTTCTGCCAGTGTTCAGTAGGTGTTCTGTAGGAGTTGTTCCAAATGTATGTATTTTTGATGTATTTTTGGGGGGAAGGTGATCTCCACATCTTACTTGTCCTCCATCTTGAAGGTCTCCCTTCTCTTTCCTGTTATTAGCACAAGCAAACCCGCATGGAAAGGCAATGAAACCCGTTGCTGTAACCCATACTGTTCAGCCTCTCAAGGCAGATAAGAAAGTAGTGAAGGGTAGATGAAATTTCTAGGTAGGGCAGACTGAAGGTATATAGCAATAGAGCCATAGAAACTTTGGAAACACTTAGATAAATAAATAAATAATTAGCTTTGTTCACTGGACATTATAGAATCTTAACTGAGACTCTCTAAGATGGAATAGAGCAATCAGTGTGTATAGAAATCTGAATATTTCTTTTCAACACACAAATATTTAAATCTTGCATATAAATAATAATGTATAATCATGGCTCAGGAAACCCTGGAATACATTCCACTTTCCATAAAATTTTAAGATCTTAGTAGAATTCTCTGAAACTCACATGTGGTATTTCTAGAAGGTTTCTGATATTCTGGAAGCATTTTAAAGAATCTGTTTCCAAATTTCTTGCACCAGAAGAACCAAGTAATACGATTTGGTAACTTTCTCTGGTTCCAAAAAGAATCAACAATCCAACAAATATAAAAGCAGTTACAAAATTCAACTCATTCTTTATCACAACTCCAAAGCTTTTCCCCAACAGTTAAAAAAAAAAAGAAAAGAAAAAGAAAAGAGATAGACATGAAAGTCTATAGTTACAAAGTTACTCTAACACTAAATTTCTGCAAGATTCTTAGGCTATGCATGAGTGATATAATATCACTTGAGGGTAGATTGTGATACATTAAAAGATGTTTTCACTAAACCCTAAACCAACTACCAAAATAACAGAGAACTAATAAGACAGTAAGGAAAATAAAATTTAAACATAAAAAAATCCCAAAGAAGGCAGAAAAAGGGAACAAAGAACAGATGGATGAGTAGAAAATAGATAGTAAGAGAATAAAATCTAACTATATCAATAATCATATTAAACTACTGTGGTTTAGACACTCAATTAAAAGGAAGAGATTTTTCAGATTGGATAAAATAGAAAATTACAAGTGTACAATGCCTATAAGAAATATGTTTTATAAAGATGCAGATACATTAAAAGTGAAATGACAGAGAAAAAAATAGACCATGCTAATAATTAGCCAAAATAAACCTTCAGTGTCACACAAGGTAGGTTCAACACAATTAATCAAAATAATATAAGATTAATAAGTGTTCATGTCCTTAATAACCACACTTCAAAGTACTTAGAATAAAAACTGTTAGAACTGCCAGGAGAAATATACAAATTCACCATTATGGCCAAATATTTGAATATTCCCCTTCAATAATTGATATAAAATGTAGACAGAGTAAATCAGTAAAATTATAGAAAACACTTTCAACCAATATGACCTAATGGACATTTATAGAACACTCCATTCAACACTAACAGAATATACATTGTTAAGATAGACCATTTATTAAGATAGACCATATTCTGGGTCATAAAATGAGTTTCAATAAGTTTAAAAGGATTCATATCATACATAGAACGTTCTCTTCCCATAATGGAATTTAATTAGAAATTTATTTCTAAAATACAATGGGAAAACGGTGAAACATGTGGAAACTAAATTTAAAAATTCTAAATAATCCATGGGTCACAAAAGACATCAGAAAGAAAATATTTTGAACTGAATGACAATGAAAACACAATATATCAGAACTTGTGATTTACTGCTAAAGCAGTATATGGGATTGGAAGGGGCAAAATTTACAGCACTAAAGGCCTATATGAGAAAAGAATAAAGTTCTCAAATAAACAACCTCAACTAAAGAAACTGGAAAAATACAAATAAAATAAACCCAAAGCAAGCAAAATGGATAAAATAACAAAAATAAAAGTGGAAGTCCATGGAAAGGAAAATAGAAAAAAAATATAGAAAACTCAATGAAACTAAAAGTGTTTTTTAGATTAAATTAATAAAAATTAATAAACCTCTAGCCAAATTGATCACAAAAAAAGGAGAAACAGGGCTTCCCTGGTGGCGCAGTGGTTGAGAGTCTGCCGATGCAGAAGACGCGGGTTCGTGCCCCGGTCCGGGAACATCCCACATACCGCGGAGCGGCTGGGCCCGAGAGCCATGGCCGCTGAGCCTGCGCGTCCGGAGCCTGTGCTCCGCAATGGGAAAGGCCACAGCAGTCAGAGGCCCGCCTACCGCAAAAAAAAAAAAAAAAAAAAAAGAAGAAACAAATTACCAGTATCAATCAGGATTGAGGTAGTTGATATCAGTAGAAGGTCTATAGATATTTACAAGATAATAAAGAAACCTGGTGATAACTTTAAATTTGACAGGTTTTATTAAATTAAAATGGTCCTATGAAAACGGAACTGTGAAAGTTAACTCAAGAATAAATTAGCTTATCATGAATAGTTCTATATCTACTAAAGGAATTGAATTTGTAGTTATAAACCTACTAACAAAGAATATTCCAGTCCTATTGACTTTACGGGTGTGTACTACCAAACCTTTAAAAAAAAAAAGAAATAGCCGCATAGCACAGGGAGATCAGCTCCATGCTTTGTGACCACCTAGAGGGGTGGGAGGGAGACACAAGAGGGAGGAGATATGGGGATATATGCATATGTATAGCTGACTCACTTTGTTATAAAGCAGAAACTAACACACCATTGTAAAGCAATTATACTCCAATAACTATGTTAAAAAAAAGCAATAATATCAATTCTATACAATCTCTTCCAGGAAACTGAAAAGCAAGCAATGCTCAACTTATTCTATAAAGCAGCAATACCCTGATTCCAAAACTACAGAAAGGAGTTACAAAACAATAAAACTTAGCAACTGATAATCTTCATTAATGTAGATGCCAAAGTTCTAAACAAAATTTTAGCAAATTGAATTCAACAATATACAATATAAAAAGAATAATACATGTCAAGAGGAGTTTTTCATAGGAATGTAAACTTGGTTTAAAATTCAAAATCAAAATCAATCAATGCAATTAACCATTTTAAAAACAACCAAAAATGATCACTTCAGTATAGTCAGGAAAAAGACTTTTATAAAATCCAATATTCATTTCTGATAAAAGCTCTATCAAAAAAAGAAAAATCTCAATCTGATGAAGGGGATATATAAAAATCCTACAGCTAACATCTCATCTCATGGTGAGAAATTACATGCTTTATCCCTAAGATTAGGAACAAGGCAAGGATATCTTCTCTCACCACATCTATTCAACATTGTACTGGAGGTTCTAGCCAGTGTGAAGAAAAAGAAGTAAACAGCATTCAGAAGTAAGGAGAGGAGTCAAACTATCTTTGTTTGCAGATGATGTGATCATATATGTAGAAAATCTGATAGAATTCACAAAAATCTCCTGGAAATATTATACAAGTTTAGCAATATTGCAGAATATAAGATCAACATATCAAAATAAACTGTATTTCTATATAGCACTAATGAATCATCAGAAGTTGAAATTTAAAAACACCCTTTTCATTATCATTAAATGTATGAAATACAAAAAGATACTTAAGGTCTACAAATCAGAAATTATGAAATAATGAAAGAGGAATTAACGACCTACTACAAGAAGAGATACACTGTGTTAATGGGTTAAGATATCAGTTTTCCCTAAATTGATGTGTATATTCATATGTTGGTAAATATAAGGAAAAAACATGGATTCAATCCATTCTTCAAACCAATACAAAAATAAAAATTGATCAGAGTTTTAAGGATTAAAAGTGAAACCATGCCAAAAAAGAAATACATGCTTGAATTTCTCTGACTCAAAATCCAAAAGAAAAAAACTGAATTATTTTAACTTAATTTAAAAAACAAAAACTCAACTGCATATTCCTATGAGATATATGTGAAGATCAAACAAAGCATAGAAAAATTCCATAATCATACTGTTAATAATAATATTGGATGTTGTCATTGATATATTTGTGTATGTATTAGAATAATGATTTTAGTGTCATTAGGAATGAAGAGTTCACTTTAGAAAAAATATAAATGTAAAATTATTCCCCTCTAAGTGAAAGAAGCCAATCTGAAACGGCTATATGCTGTTTGACTCCAACTATATGACATTCTGGAAAAGACAAAACTATGGAGATAGTAAAAAGATCTGTAGTTGCCAGGGACTGGGTGGGAAGGAAGGATGAATAGTCAGAGCACAGGGAGCTTTTAAGGCAGTGAAATTATTCTGTATGATAACGGTGGATACATGCCATTATAAACCCACTGAACAACACAAAGACTTAATCCTATTCTAAACTATCAACATTGGTTGATGATGATGTGTCAATAGGTTCATCTTTTGTAACAAATGTACTACTCTGGTGCCAGAGATTAAAAATAAGGGAGGGTGTGCATGTGTGATGGCAGGGGATACAGGCAGGCATACCCCATTTCATTGTGCTTCACTTTATTGTACTTTGTAGGTGTTCCATTTTTGTACAAATTGACGGTTTATGGCAACCTTGTGCCGACCAAGTCCATCAATGCCATTTGTCCAACAGCATTTACTCACACTTGGTCAATGTGACCAAATATGTCACATTTTGGTAATTATTGAAATATTTCAAACAGTCCACCAGCAAAAAGATTGTGATTTGCTAACGGCTCAGATGATGGTTAGCATTTTTTAGCAATAAAATATTTTAAAATAAAGATATGTACATTATTTTTAAGACATGATATTGTACACTTAATAGACTACATGACAGTGTAAACATAACTTTTATATGCACTGTGAAACCAACAAATTCATGTGATTCACTTTATTGCATTATTTCCTTTACTGCGGTCTGGAACAGAACCCTCAATATCTCTTAGGTATGCCTATATATGGAAATCTCTGTATTCTGCACTCAATTTTGCTGTGAACTTAAAAGCGCTCTCAAAATAAAGTCTCTTAAAAAATTTTCATATTTCTTATATTTTACAGAGTATTGCAACCTCAATATGAGTTTTAACCTGAATAATCAGAAAGGGAAGAAAAGGAACTCATGTATTGTTAGTTTCTTCACTAGTGGTCAAGAATTCTGTTCAAGTACAGAGATGCTCTTTGGGAGCTGTTTGAATTAATACACCAACAAGGGAAAAATCAATAAAGTTGTTTAAATGGTTTCTCAGGGACCTTTGTGATTATGGAATACTACTTTTCTCCCAAGACCAATAGCTGTACATATTCTGCATTTTTGTGTTTTGGTCTGAGAACAATAACTAAACTTATTCAAACACAAACTTGGAAATAACAAAAAATGTAAAACAAAGCTACGTATAGTCTCATTGTTGTCTCTGGCTGAAAAATAGCTTTAATTTCTATTTTACTTATGTATAATAAATCATTAAAACTCTAGAGGAAACATCTTTTGAATGTAGTTCCCTTTTTTTCCTTTATTTTTTTCATTAATGCAGAAGGACCTGTACACACTAATATTCTTAGAAAACTAAGTGAGACAGTATTCCATATGATACGTGATATTGTAGATTAGAATATAATGAATTGCAAAGTAATCCTTTAGTTATTAGTCTACAAATTAATGGAAAGTCTGCATGATATGAGAGAGAATTTTCTCTTCATGATGAAGACTAGAGCTCTAAGTAATATGTTCTTTTTATAAATTTTTATTTTTATTTTTTACACTAATTGAGAAAAGACAGTCTCTTCAATAAATGGTGCTGGGAAAACTGGACAGCTACATGTAAAAAATATGAAACTAGAACATTCTTTAACACTATACACAAAAATAAACTCAAAATGGATTAAAGACCTAAATATAAGACCACATGCTATAAAACTCTTAAAGGAAGACATAGGCAGAACACTCTTTGACATAAATCACAGAAATATCTTTTTTGATCTGTCTCCTAGAGTAATGGAAGCAAAACCAAAAATAAACAAATGGGACCTAATTAAACTCAAAAGCTTTTGTACAGCAAAGGAAACCACAAACAAAATGAAAAGACAACCCACAGAATGGGAGAAAATATTTGCAAACAACGCGGCCGACAAGGGATTAGTCTCCAAAATCTACAAACAGCTCATGTGGCTCAATATCCAAAAAACAAACAACCCAATCCAAAAATGGGCAGAAGACCTAAATAGACATTTCTCCAAAGAAGACATACAGATGGCCAAGAGACACATGAAAAGATGCTCAACATCACTAATCATTAGAGAAACGCAGATCAAAACTACAATGAGGTAACACCTCACACCGGTCAGAAGGTCCATCATCGAAAAATCTAGAAACAAATGCTGGAGAGGGTGTGGAGAAAAGGGAACCCTCCTGCACTGTTGGTGGGAATGTAACTTGATACAGCCACTATGGAGAACAGTATGGAGGGCACTTAGAAAACTCAAAATAGAACTACCATATGACCCAGCAATACCAGTACTGGGCATATACCCTGAGAAAACCATAATTCAAAAAAATACATGTACCCTGATGTTCACTGCAGTACTATTTACAATAGCCAGGACATGGAAGCAACTTAAATGTCCATCGACAGATAAATGGATAAAGAAGATGTGGTATATATATACAGCGGAATATTACTCAGCCATAAGAAGGAATGAAATTGAGTCATCTGTAGTGATATGGATGGACCTAGAGTCAGTCATACAGAGTGAAGTAAATCAGAAAGAGAAAAATACCATATATTAAAACACATATATATAGAATCTAGAATAATGGTACTGATGAACCTACTGGCAGGGCAGGAATACATACACAGACATAGAGAACGGACTTGTGGACACAGCAGGGGAAGGCGAGGCTAGGCCAAACTGAGAGAGTAGCATTAACATATATACACTACCATGTGTAAAAACATAGCTAGTGGGAAGCTGCTGTATAGCACAGGGAGATTAGCTGGGTGCTTTGTGACGACCTACAGGGGTGGGATGGGGAGGGAGGGAGGGAGGCTCAAGAGGGAGGGGATATATGTATACATATAGCTGATTCACTTTGTGGTACAGCAGAAACTAACACAATATTGTAAAGCAATTATAATCCAATAAAGATGTAAAAAAAATCTACAAACAATAAATGCTGGAGATGAGGTGGAGTGTGGAGAGAAGGGAACCCTCCTACACTGTTGGTGGGAATGTAAATTGGTACAGCCACTATGGAGAACAGTATGGAGCTTCCTTAAATAATGAAAAATAGAGCTACCATGTGATCCAGCAATCCCACTCCTGAACATATATCCAGAGAAAAACATGGTTTGATAGGATACATGCACCCCAATGTTCATTGCAGCATTGTTTACAATAGCCAAGACATGGAAACACCAAAATGTCCACTGACAGATGAATGGATAAAGAAGATGTGGTACATATATACAATAGAATATTACTCAGCCATTAAAGGAATGAAATAATGCCATTTGCAGAAGCATGGATGGGCCTGGAGATTATTGTACTAGGTGAAGTAAATCAGACAGAGAAAGACAAATATAATATTGCTTATAAGTAGAATATATATTTAAAAAATGATACAAATGAACTTATTTATAAAACAGAAGCAGACTCAGAGACTTAGAGAATGAATTTATGGTTACCAGCAGGGAAGGGTGGGGAGGAAGGATAGATTAGGAGTTTGGGATTGACATGTACACACTCCTATACTTAAAATAACCAACAAGTCATTTGTTCATTAAATACTACTTTATAAAAAATCTGGTGAAAATTTAAATTATGAATAATTTATTTTTTTTACAAAAGCAATAAATTTAAACATATCTACAGAATTCCTACTTTTGGGACATTGTTTTACTCATTTAAATGAGTGACCAAGAAATGTTCTCTGATTCATAAATCCATTTCAAGTTATTTTAAATGGGTGAAAACAAATGAAATAAATCAAGTGCTGTAATTTTTGTGTATCATCATGCCTTTAACATCATGTACTCCTAACAGTTACTAGATTTTACCTGTGTGATGTCATGTGAAATCAAGGGGTAGAACAAAATCTATTAGCTAGAGGACCTTCAAAATGGAGGAGGAGTACGATGTGGAGATTACTTTCCTCCCAACAAACATATGAAAGATACATCTACATGTGGAACAACTCCTACAAAACACCTACTGAATGCTGACGGAAGACTTCAGACTTCCCCAAAGACAAGAAACTCCCCGCGTACCTGGGTAGGGCAAAAGAAAAAACAGACGGACAGGACTTGCACCTCTGGGAAGGAGCTGTGAAGGAGGAAAAGTTTCCACACACTAGGAAGCCCCTTCACTGCTGGAAACGGAGGGTGGGCGGGGGGGAAACTTCAGAGCCGTGGAGGGGAGCACAGCAACAGGCGTGCAAAGGGCAAAGCGGAGGGATTCCCACACAGAGGATCGGTGCCGACCAGCACTCACCAGCCTGAGAGGCTTGTCTGCTCACCCACCAGGGTGGGTGGGGGCTGCGAGCTGAGGCTCTGGCTTTGGAGGTCAGATCCCAGGGAGAGGACTGGGGTTGGCTGCATGAACACAGACTGAAGGGGGCTAGTGCGCCACAGCTAACCAGGAGGGAATCCAGGAAAAAGTGTGGACCTGCGTAAGAGTCAAGAGACTATTGTTTCGGGGTGCGTGAGGAGAGGAGATTCAGAATGCCGCCGAAACGAGCTTCAGAGATGGGCGTGAGCCACAGTTATCAGCGCAGACAGCAGAGGTGGGCATGAAATGCTAAGGCTGCTGCTGCTGCAGCCAACAAGAAACCTGTGTGCAAGCACAGGTCACCATCCATACCTCCGCTCCCAGGAGCCTCTACAGCCCGCCACTGTCACGGTCCCATGTTCTAGGGACAACTTCACCAGGAAAACACACGGTGTGCCTCAGGCTGTTGCAATGTCATGTTGGTCCCTGCTGCCGCAGGCTCACCCCGCATTCTGTACCCCTCCCTCCCCTGGGCCTAAGTTAGCCAGAGCCCCCTAATCAGCTGCTCCTTTAACCCCCTCCTGTCCGGGCAAAGGACAGATGCCAGAGGGCAATCTACATGCAGAGGCGGGACCAAATCCAAAGCTGAATCCCAGGAGCTGTGCAAACAAAGAGAAAGGGAAATTTCTCCATGCAGTCTCAGTAGCAGCGAATTAAATCTCCACAATCAACTTAATGTACCCTTCATCTGTGGAATACCTGAATAGACAATGAATCATCCCAAAATTGAGGTCGTGGACTTTGGGAGCAACTGTTGACTTGGGGTTTGCTATATGTGAACGACTAGTTTCTGATTTTTATGTGTATCTTAGTACAGTTTTTAGCACTTGTTATCACTGGTGGACTTGTTTATTGGTTTGGTTGCTCTCTTTTTCTTTTTCATTAAACTTTTTTTTATTTTAATAATTTAAAAAAATATTTTATTTTAATAACTTTATTTTATTTCTTCTTTTTCTCCCTTTTGTTCTGAACCATGTGGCTGACAGGGTCTTGTGTTCCGGGCTGGTGTCAGGCCTGAGCCTCTGAGGTAGGAGAGTCAAGTTCAGGATATTGGACCACCAGAGGCCTCATGGCCCCACGTAATATGATTCAGCAAGAGCTCTCCCAGAGATCTCCATCTCAATGCTAAGACCCAGCTCCACCCAACGACCAGCAACCTCCAGTGCTAGATGCCCCATGCCCAACAATTAGCAATACAGGAACACAACCCCACCCATTAGCAGAGAGGCTGGCAAAAATCATAATAAGTTCACAGACACCCCAAAATACATCACCAGACATGGCCCTTCCCACCAGAAAGACAAGATCAGCCTCATCCACCAGAACACAGGCAACAGTCCCCTCCACCAGGAAGCCTAAACAAACCACTGAACCAACTTTACCCACTGGGAGCAGACACCAAAAACAATGGGAACTACGAACCTGCAGCCTGTGAAAAGACAACCCCAAACACAGTAAGTTAAGCAAAATGAGGAGACGGAGAAATACGCAACAGATGAAGGAGCAAAGTAAAAACCCATAAAATTTGAAAAACCAATGGGAAATGGGAACTCGGCGTTCCAGATCTAGGAAGATGATAATGACAGCTAATTCTTTAGTAAAAGTTACTTACTTAGCATCTTCAATATGTAGTTCTTTAATATAACTTTTGATTAAGTATCCCAGAAGTTACTTAATATTAAGAACTTAATCATTTTGCTGGAACTCAGAAAAGTTACTCAAGTAAATGGTTCACATACAAACACCTGGTAAATGAAATTCCCTTTAAAATGTAAATTATTTTATTGGGTTTTGGATAGCTTTTTAAAAAAATTTACCTTCTGCTTTTCAAATCCATGTTCTCTAGTGGAAGATTTGGGGCTGGCTTCAAAGACAAAGGCTGATGCCTATAGAAGGATGACTTAGAGAAGTGCCCCAGGAAGTAAAAATAAATATTCCCAAGGGACTGGATATAGGCAGGAGACTGCAGGACTATTCCTTCAACTAGGAGCCAGTGCTTTATCCAAAGTAGGGAGAAAAAAATTCAAACTAGTTTGCATATCCTTCTAAAGTTTTGTTTCTGTCTTCCACGGTATCAATTCATTGATTTATTCATTCAACAAAAATTGCACAAGTTCCTACTCTTTGCAACCACCGTACCAAGTGCTAGAAATACAGACATGAGCAAGAATGGTAAAATCTCTATTTTCATGAAAATAATGGACTTTTTCTAGTATGCATGATATCACTTAAAATTCGTTTTGATTTTAGAATTTATTAAACAGTTTTCTCCTATGGCCAGACTAATTACTATACACTCCAGTGGATTCAGAATCCAAAAAATACCCTGTTACAACAAACAACTAAAATTGTTTTCATATTCTTCTACAATGATAGCATACATTCTGCAGATTGAAGTCACTTCTGAATCACCAAATGTGCACTTATTTCCATAAACATCATCAGTTTTGTGCAAATATGTTATATTGAAAATATAACGCTTTGCATAAATTTTAGCTATATCCCTTCAATTTTTCACAATAGTGTATTCGAGGTGAATGAGAATTCATTTATTACCAAAATGTTCATGAATAAAACTGTAATCTAGTCAAATTAAACTGTTTTAAAGTACACATTGTATAATATAGTAGGCGTTGAATAAATAGCAGTTATTGTTGTTAACGGAGCAATTCTACAAATGTACTGGAATTTTTAAAAATAAAAGTTGTTTTGAAAGTGGTTCTGAGTTTTATCCATACTGGCTTATTTATCAGCTTATAGAGAGTATTATTAAGATATATTATGTTTTGAAAGTGTAATGCTGTATCATAAATTTGTGACTTTAAGGGTCTGGCATAGAAATTATTATGGCATTATTTTGTTTATAACAGGCATGTTTATCTCTCTTATTATAAGCCATAATATGAACTTATTCTCTTTCCACATGTTAGGCTCAGCCCAATTTTTGCTACCTAAGTTTATGTTGGACAATATGAAATTGAGATTTGGCAACTAAGCTGGGTTATCAATGAATTAGATAGCCAACCCAGATGCTTTGTTACCAAAAATTTATGTGAAGGGCTGCATTATTCAAATCAGTCACAGGTTAGTTCTCAACACTGATCAAATTAATTGGCTAATTGTTAAATCACTACTTTGTTTTGAGCTACAAAGGCACACATTTAGGGCCTCTGTGCTGCATATTTCAAAGCACGGAGAGCATTTCTAATCTAAGCAGTACCCTAGAGCCAGAGACTTACTGCTATCTTAGAGGGTGACCTACATGCTGGGGATAATGCAATTAATAAAAATTCCCTTGAGTTTGAACTGAAAATGGAAAATACTTTTCTATTTCTCGGAGTCATTGAGATACACTTTTTTTCTGAAATCTTATCTGTACAAAATATTCAGAGCTAAACAAATAAACAGTTCAGAAAAGCTAAGAAAGCAATTTTAATTAAAACAAGTGCATGTCTTTTGTTTTTCTCTTTTGAAAAATTCCAAGACTGACAATAAACCTTAATATCCAGATTGTCTTATATGTGACATTTGCTTTCATAAACCATACAGTTATCAAGAGCTAATCCTGTACAGAAACTAATCAAGGAAGGTGTTACACAAATGCAAAACATATGATTAAAGAGGGGGAAAGCAAATCTCAGGCAAAGAACTGAATATTATAATAAAATTGCCACTGAATGGAGATGTGAAGACTTCAAGCTCAGTTTAATTAGGCCACTGAGTGGAATCCCCTAAGACCAACAACAATTGAACAGCTAATAATCAGTTTGTTCTTTACTGATTACCAGTTAATCATGTCCCAAACACAATTGTGGTCCCCTCTAATTATGAATACATTTTCAGTCCTCTCCTTTAATCTCTACACTTTTTATGGGTGCACAAATCTTAATCAGCTAACTGTAAGAGTGCCTACAACCGTTAGTGAATGCCTTGAAATGCCTTCCTACTGTTTAGGAAGTAAACATTTGCATCCGTTTGTGCCACAGTCGTAAACATTAACTGATCTTAGGCGGGAAAATAGGAGCTTAGGAGGCAAGTGCACATCAATGTAGGGCAGATTCTTTCTAAATAAAGATTATTTTTCTTTATGAAGTCTTGCTCCTTATGGAAATCTGGAACATACACACAGGAAGAAAAAATTGTCTGTGGTTCCACCATGAAAAGAGAATTGCTGATAATATTTTCATTTATTTTTTTCATATATGTTTGTGGGAGAAATATATGTCTCATGTATATGTTCATATATTTATAAATAATATTATATGCTACTATTAAATTTCATATATACATTCTCTAGATATAGTTCTTACATATTTAATAATTGCATAATTTCCTTTAAAGCAGTATAAAATAATTTAATAGTTATTAGTAATCATTTAATTTGTTTCTCTTTTTGATATTACGAATAACTGTTTGATGCCTTAGGATTTGAAAATCATTGATAGTTATGATTATTTCCTACAAATATATTGAAAAGAAATGAACTTAACATTTTGTTAAATATCCTTCCAAACACCAAAGATCAAAGAAGCATTTTAGCTTTGGGGGCTCAGGTTCTTTATTCGGTTATAAAAATTTCCTTCTGTAGAATGCTATTATTTCTTCTCTACTTAAAAAAATTATCCTTCTGGATTTTTTTTAATAGTTCAGCTGTGTAGATTCTGAATTCCATAGCTGCTACCACTTTTAAGTATTCTAACCTAGTACCCTGCTCATCTTCATTCTGGAAATCACTTCCATGTGAGTACACTTCCTCACTAGTTCAGACTTTGGTGGTATCAATGCAGCTACTTAATCTTTACAAAATAATTGTCAATATCTTCACGGACAGCAAGGGCTATCATTTATTTATTGGGTGTCATCATGTACCAGAAAATTTATAGCTACTTCTTATGAGTTAGGTTTTATTATCATCATTTTTTCAGATGAAGAAACTGAGGCTCAGAGAAGTGAAATAATTTGCCTACTTATACCAGCTACCAAACAACAGAATTATGTTTCAAACATAGATTTATGAGTCCAAAGCTTGATAACTTCATTGCATGATGTATGCCTTCAGTCTGATAGTTACCAATATAGTAGTATAGGAAGATGGTAAGGGATGGGGAAGTGAAAGTGCTGGGAGTGAGGGAGGGTGGTGGTGATGAAGTGGGTTAAGAGGTAAGGAGGTAATATACAAATTGAGCCAGCAGACTCTGCATATTTGAGTCAACCCACCTTTACTCAAGGTCTGTTCTGCTATTTACCAGCTCTGTAATACTATGTTTTTAGGTCTCAGTTTATCTATAAAGTGGGGATTACAAGTACTTTAAAGGATTGTCATGAGATAATGTGTATAAACTGCTTAGTCCAATACTTGGTACTTAGTAAATCCTCCATATCTAACATCACCATCCTCCTCAGTGTTGATGTCATCTTATAGTCATTACTGTGTCGTTGATTAAACAGCTTCCAAACGCAAACAAGCCTGTGCAAGAAAGTAAATAGAAATGGCTAGAATTTCCTAGAAAAATAAGTGCAAATCTATGCTAACTGATGCTAAATGCCAGAGAACACAAACTCAGAATAGGATGGAATAGGGGGAACATACAGTCCAAAATTCCTGAACTAACATTTGATGATGGAGTTGAAGGAAGAAAGGTGTTAACTAAAAACAAAACAAAAAAATCCTACTTAGTTGACAAATGAGATTTGAATTAGTTAATTAAGTTGTATACTTTTTTATTTCCTACTGTATTTATAAAATCACTTTCTTAATCTTTTAGAACTATTTTTTCTCTTGCTTCTTCCAAAAGGAAATTTCTGGTGCTTATCAGAGAGATGAATAACTATTTACTCTGCTATTCTAGTTAAAAAATGTATAAGGCCATAGAGTGCACACTGTGGTGAATGAACTACCCAGTCCCTCATGCAGGACTGAAGCATTCATTCCCTTTGCTTGCTGAATTGTTGGAGTTCAGTAACTGATAGCCAAGTGCCACTCCAGAAATTGCCCTCAGCCTAAGGAAGCTGCCTTGCTCAAGGTTGTGCCCTCTACCTGGGCACAGCCTGCATCAAATGACTGATCCATGGGGGTGGGAGAGGGTATATGCAAAGGCTTAGCCCCTTTGCCTCATTTGGGACAACTCTGAAAGCCGTCTGGGCTCCAGAATTCCCTATGGGATTGGCTAAAGCTTGTGATCCAACTGCATGAGCTATATTTACTTCCCCTTTGGCTCAGTTCTGCTTCCCTCACTTCTCACAGATGCTGTTTCCAAGAGCGTTCCCCAGTAAAATTCTTGCATGCAAATCTCAGAGAATGTTTCCTGAAAATCTAATTTATGGCAGGTCATTTGAAAAATATTTTCCTGGCTCATAACCTCACACTTTTATTTAAGACAAAGTTATTCATGTGTCTGACGACATTTAATATATATTATTTCTGTGAACTGTAAGGGCAAAACAACAAGGACCTACTGTATAGCACAGGGAACTCTACTCAATATTCTGTAATAACCTATATGGGAAAATAAAAAGAATGGATGTATATGTATGTATAACTGAACCACTCTGCTGTACATCTGAAACTAATGCAACACTGTAAATCAACTATACCCCAATATAAAACAAAAGTTAAATAATACTGGAGGCTTAATTCTTACTGTTGAAAATAAGGGAAGAATTTACCTCCTTCCTTTTCTCATAGCATTTACTTTAGAAAATGTGTAACTGTAAATCCTTTCTCTGTCTCTTTGAACCATTTGTAAAACTTTTCAAAAAGGTAAATATGCCTCTTTCCTGATTTAAGCCCAGGAATGTTTTTCTCAAAACCTGGGAGCCACCTCCTTGAAGTTTAAACGTTAAGGGAGATAGTACCCTTGTTTCTCAGTTTCTGGTGAGACTGTAGGAGCCTAACTTCAGTAGACCGCTTGCTCCCAGTTGCAAAACTACCTCCTGTCATAAAGATTGGAGAAGCTTATGTTTCCTTTGGATAAAGCCTATTATCTAACACAGATGTTCATCCCATTACCAAGTGTTACCAAGTGAATTCAGGATGAACTATGGGCTGTCAAGTCCTCTTCCTTGAGGACTAGTTGTTTATCTTGAGAACAGGTATGTAATGGGCTGTCTTGGCTTGGCTACATAAAAGGGTGAGATTTCATTCTGTCTTTGCAGTCTCTTTAATGAACTCCCTGGGATGTGCATCACACTGTGGTTTAACGCTTATTCAATAATACAATTGTTTTCTTTCTCTTCTGCCTTTGTGGAGAGGTGTTCTGGGTTGAAAGGAAATTTGATTTTAATTATATTTCCCCAACAATACTACATGATCTTTAATGGCATAAGGCAACATAACAATGTCTGCTGCTATGACTGAAGGAGAGAATGGGCTACATGAAGTCCTGCACATATTATAGACCTTGACAAGCCTGAGGCTGGTGGCCTATCTGCTATGGTTCTGCTTTCCTTCCTATTTAGCCTAAAATTTCCAAATGTTTCCAGTGTTTATTTCAGAATAAAATTGAAGTATTGTCTCCAGAAGTCCCCATCAGTTGAAATGTTTGTGATGCTTGAGGAGGGTGGAAAGACCTTCAAGGCATCTCATGAGGACAGGTTGTTTATGCAAGCCTTCAGTTAATGATCAGGAGGCTGTCCTCTCATGGTAATAACAAACAGCACTAAGTAGTCACTGTTCTCTTTCTTATGGAGCTGGGATGTATCCTCAGAACCATTCTCTTTTTTTTGGCTGCATTGGGTCTTTGCTGCTGTGCACGGGCTTTCTCTAGTTGTGGCAAGTGGGGGCTACTCTTCCTTGCGGTGCATGGGCTTCTCATGGCAGTGGCTTCTCCTGTTGCAGAGCACAGGCTCTAGGCATGCAGGCTTCAGTAGTTGCAGCATGCGGGCTCAGTAGTTGCAGCACGCGGGCCCTAGAGTGAGCAGGCTTCAGTAGTTGTGGTCCGTGGGCTCAGTAGTTGTGACTTGCAGGCGCTAGAGCACAGGCTCAGTAGTTGTGGTGCACCAGCTTATTTGCCCCGGAGCATGTGGGATTTTCTCAGACCAGGGATCGACCCCAGGTCCCCTGCATTGGCAGGCGGATTCTTAACCACTGCACCATCAGGGAAGTCTCAGAACCATTCTTAATACAGGATCACAAGCACCTACCACCAATAAATCAGCATTGGCTCTTGAGATGAGACCTATGTTCCACCCATGATTTATGGAAGTTGTCAGCTGGCACCAGAGAAAGTATATAAAGTCTGCAATTCTCTGCTAATTCATAGCAGCAATAGAGATAATGAAAGTACAGGTAGGCTGCTTGAATGAATCGTAGAATATTAGATCTGAAAACGGTGCGCGGGAACCTATATGAAGTAAAATCTTGTGTGTGCATCTCTTTCCAACTTCGCATTCAATGATGTCAAGTATTTACACCATGGAAATAGACACACATTACCAATCAAAACCTATTTTATTTCATTGTTATTTTCTTATTTGTTTTCCATAGAGTCAGTTTTCAAACATATACCAGCACATCATTGGCTGAAAGCTACTTAAGAGTGAGGAACACTGAACAAGTGACCGCTAGGACAAGAAGACAGTTTCAGGTGACTACATTTTACAAATTTGGTAGAGTACAGCCAGGCTATAAGCAGATTTTCTTTCCATATCAGTCTTTCCATATCAGTCTTTTTGAAGTATATATAAGAGCCTTCTACTAATATTAGTTTAATCATCAATGATGAAAATTAAAACAATTGTGGAAAATACAATAGTTAGAATAATTATTAATATTTTAATAAAAAATTCTAACAAGTATTGCTTTTGTTTTTTTCAACAAACTGGCTACTTTCACACAAATTATCTCAAGTCTTTTTCATAAAGAATTCTTAAGGTGGTCTTTTGAACCCCATTAACAATGGAGAAGAACAAATTGGTTAGATAAGGGAGGAACCTGTCTAAAGTTACATAGCTATAAATTGGTCAAGGCCATGGTTCCAAACAACCGTTGGTTCCATGTTAATGACTTTTTATTACACACCATGCTGATCTCACTTTCTACTTTTTAGATTATAAAAATATAGAAAGGCATGGCATTACTACAGGAATCTCTTAAAAGAATGAAAAAAAGTACTTGTAAAAAAGAAAATCCTATATAAAGAATACATCTAGCCATATTTGGTCTGTGTCTTCAATTTTAACGTTGCATCTTTTGAACAAATTTTTTCATATATTTAAAAAATAAGATACAGAATCTAAAGAAAAAAAGGAACGAATAGGAAATATTAAGTAAATAAACACTATCTAATAATATTGTATCTTATTATGTGCTTGGATACTGCACTAAGTTTTTAACATACATTCAAATATCACCTTCAACCCCTATTGAGTTCCCATTTCAAGTCAGCCATTGTTCTAAGTGCTTAGATAAAAAGTGACCAAAAAATTTTTCTAAGTCCCTGTTTTAATAAAGCAAAGATTTTGGTTTTTTGTTATACTAACATAGGAGCACTGAGGCTGAAGCTTAGAGAGGTTAAGTAAGTTGCCCAGGTTTACACTGTTGGTTATTTGCAGATTCAGAGCTGACAGCAAAGATTCTTCACTGATTTCAATGCTTTGCTACTGGCAGGAGGAAATATCCAACACTGTTACACCATACGATGCTGTGAAACTACATAGCTCTAGAAAGTGCACATTTCAGTGCAGGCCAAATTTAAGACATACTAATAAAATGTTATTTTAAAGCAGGAGTAGAGAGAGAGAGAGAGAGAGAGAAAGTATTCTCAAAAGAGCATAAAAAATTGGCTGCAATTGCCAATTTTATCATATGATATCTCTTATATGTGGAATGTAAAAAAAAAATGAGACAAATGAACTTATTTACAAAAGAGAAACACTCACAGACTTAGAGAACGAACTTATGGTTACCAGGGGGAAGGCGCAGGAGGGTTAGATTGGGAGTTTGGTATTGACATGTACACACCACTATATTTAAAACAGCTAAGCAACAAGGACCTACTGTATAGCACTGTATAGCACAGGGAACTTGTCTCAATATTCTCTAATAACCTAAATGGGAAAAGAATTTGAAAAAGAATGAATACTTCTATGGGTATAACTGAATCACTTTGCTGTACACCTGTAACTAACACATCATTGTTTATCAACTATACTCTAATATAAAATAAAAACAAATAAAAATACAACATTAAACCTAAAAGCACACAATTTTTTAGAGAAGTTTTACATTCACAGCAAAATTTAGAGCATGATACAGAGATTTCCCACATACCCCATGCCCTTATAGATGCATAAGCTCCCCCATTATCAACATCCTCCATTGAATGATACATTTCTTATAACTGATGAATTTATGTTGACGCATTATAATCACCTAAAGTCCGTGGTTTACGTTAAGGTTCACCCTTGGTGTTTTCAGCAAATACCTAATCACGTTTCCAAAATTATGGTATCATACAGAGTAGTTTTAAGACCCGAAAAATTCTCTGTGCTCCACCTAGTCATCCTTCCCTTTCCTCAACCACTGGCAGCCACTGATCTTTTAATATCTCAATAAGTTTGCCTTTTATGGGATGTCAAATAGTTGAATCATACAAGATGTAGCCTTTTTATGTTGTCTTCTTTCATGTAGTAATATGCATTTAAGCTTCCTCCACGTGTTTTCATGGCTTAGTAATATGCGTTTAAGCTTCCTCCACGTGTTTTCATGGCTTAGTGGCTCACTTCTTTTTAGTACTGAGTAATATTCCACTGTTCAGCTACGCCACTGTTTATTCATCCACGCACCTACTAAAAAACATCTTGGTTGCTTCGAAGTTTTGGTAAGTATGAGAAAAGCTGTAATAAAGAATCAGGTGCAGGTTTCTGTGTGGAAGTTAAGTTTCCAACTCCTCTGCATAAATACCAAAGTGTACCATTGCTGGATTGTATGCTAAGAGTAGGCTTAGTTTTATAAGAAACTGTCAAAATGACTTCCAATGTGTCTATACCATTTTTTACCCTCATCAGCAAAGAATGAGAGCTCCTACTGCTCCACAACCTCACCAGCATTTGGTGTTGTCAGTGTTCTGGATTTTGGCCATTCTGATAGGTGTGCAGTGGTATATAACTGTTGTTCTAAATTGCATTTCCCTGATGACATGATACGGGGCCATCTTTTCATATGTTTGCCATCTGTCTATCTTATTTTGAAGCATCTGTTAAAGTCTTTGGCCTGTTTTTAATCAGATGTGGCTGTGTTCCAATGAAATTTTATTTATAAAATAACTGACAGGCTAGATTTGGCCTATAGGCTATAGTTTGTTGACCCCTGACCTAGAGGATACACAATAGAAATTTGAGACTTATATGACCACATATTATGATAATGTGGCAATATTTTTGGCACATTAATTCAATACAGAATGTTAATAGACAATAAGGAATCAAAATGGTTCCCACAGGCTTTGAATTAAAGGATTGATTTAATGTACATTTTTTTGGAAACAAAATTCCTTTGTAGAACCTACAATTTGTTAAAGTAATAAACAGAGTGGAAGTGACAATGCAAGCTTTTCTAGAGACTGTATCTCCCAAAGGAAGTTGTGAGCTTTCAGGCATTTATTGAAAGCACATAATTACCTCCTGTGTGTTTCCATCATTTGTAGGGCTCCTTTCACTTTAAAGGCTACCTAAGTATTGGGTTAATTACAGAGGAAACACTAGCACAATTCCACTTGTGACTTTTACCCTGTCTTGTTCATTCTACTAACAGTAGGGCACAAATAAAATAACTTTTCTCATTCACCTTTATTTGAACAAAGAAGAGTAGACAGTCTGAGTTTTATCAATAGGACCAACTAAATTGCAAACAGGTTGTTTTTAACTTTATAAAAATAATGTTCAGGGCTTCCCTGGTGGCGCAGTGGTTGAGAGTCTGCCTGCCGATGCAGGGGACACGGGTTCGTGCCCCGGTCCGGGAAAATCCCACATACCGCGGAGCGGCTGGGCACGTGAGCCATGGCCGCTGAGCCTGCGCGTCCGGAGCCTGTGCTCCACAACGGGAAAAGCCACAACAGTGAGAGGCCCGCGTACCGCAAAAAAAAAAAAAAAATAATAATGTTCAGGATACATTTTTCCTGATATTGCCTTTTTTTTTTTTTTACTAAACCAGAGAAGATAAAAACCTCCTCCTTTTTTTCTCCCATTTCTTCTTCATCTTCAATAGTTTCACAGTTTACATCTGGTGGAGGGGAGAATAAATTGCCTACTCCTTGGACAGTGGCTCTTGTTTGAATGGCAATATATCCTCTTGCAGGGAATGTGTTGTGTCTGTAAAAAGTCCTATAAATGAGTTCAAGGAATAGAAAAACAGTCTACAGATGACATGTTAAAGTAGATGACTTCTGGTTCTACTTCCTTCCTGTATGGTCAGGAGTGGTCTGAGGCAAAGTTGTATAATAAAAAAAGAATAGAAACTTCATTTTTCATTCTCTGCCTTCTCAGTATTTAAACTCCTTCATGGAAAGAGGATTTGGAAATATTCTTCTACTCTGTGTTGTGTGACCTTAGACAAGTTACTCATACTCTGAGCCACAGAATCCTCATCTATAAAATAGAACTAACAATACATCCTGCATAGTTCCTTTAGCTATTTTCTCTCAGTGATACACTCAGTCTTAAATATCTTCTGCTCTGAGTTGCTGGACCTGGGAGTCTGTACTCGTGTAAAGCCTGTAGATTTCCCAGGCTCCCAAACCAGGGAGCCAAACAGATTCTGTTAAATTTTACCAATAATGGCAAGAGATAAAAAGACAGAAATAAGAGAAAAACTTTTGCTTCCGACTCTGACATTGTTTTTGCTATGACAGCAGTGAGGCTGAGGTGATTCCAAGACCTACCTACCCAGCAGCTTTTCAGAGGTTCCAGCCTTTTTCAAGAAAGGATATCTTTCAGACAATCCAGTGCCAATTAAAACAGCAGCTCCAGCAACACATTAGCAGTTAGATGCTCATGGGATCCTGTGAAATAGTTATCTACTGCTACGTACCAAAGTACTCCCAAACTGTTTTTCACAGCTAAAAAGGAGAAATATTTATTATCTCACATCATTTCTGAAGATCAGGAATCTGAAAGCGGTTCGGCTGTCTAGTAGTTCTGCCTCAGTGTCTCTCATGAGATTGTAGGCAAGCTGATGACCAGGGTGCATCATCTGAAGGACTTCATTTAGGTTGGAAAATCCACCTCCATGATGACCCCCTCTCTCACATGACTACTGATTTGGGGGTGCAGTTTCTTTCTGGTTGTTGACAAAACACCTCAGTTCCTCATCATATGAGCCTATCCACAGGCTGCCTGAGTGTTGTCACAATATGGCAGCTGGCTTCCCTGGGAGGCAGAAGTCATGGTATCTTTTATATTCCAGCCCAGAAAGTGACATATCTTCACTTTTGCAACAATGTGTTGGGTCACACAGACCAGTCATCATCATGAAACAGTGTGGAAAAAAACCACACAAAGGCACAAATACCAGGAAGCAGGGATCACTGGAGACCATCCAGGAGTCTGGTTATTAGCCTGTTCTTAAAGCCCTTCTAACATCTTATAAATCAATCAATCTCTCCCCCTCTCTCCCCGCCCCCTCTCTGTCCTTGTCTCATATCTAGAGTGGTTTCTGTTTTCCTAGCTCTACCCTGTCCAATACTACTTCCCAGGACTTACCAAGAAATTATAATGTGAGAATGGACGGTAAAAAGGTGGCAAAAACCTGGCCTAGGGGATGACATTCAGTGGGCACTATTATTCCCACTTTAATAAAATCAATGAAAAACATGCATCTTGGCCTTCTATGATTCCCCTGGAAGAGTTAGATCCTTTATCTTTTATGGTTTTCAAACGACTTAACAGTACTTCCATTATAACTCTTAAGGTACATTGTTAAAATTAATCCACTTACACATCTGCATTCCCATTAAAATTTGAGCTCCTTCATGGCAGGAATCTTACTTTATGTTTCATCATGTCTACAAAGTCTACAGTACCTAGCACAGTGTGTGACTCATAATATGCACTCAGCAAATGAGGAGGTGAGGAATGTGTGGGCTTAGGGTGGGGAGTGGAGGGGAGGGGTGGTGATTCTAATCCCCTCATAAATGAAAAAAGAATAGCTGACTTGAACTGAAAATGTTGAGATCACTTAAAGAACCATTTCTGAGAGAGTAGTATTTAGACATTTTAAAATCTTTGTACCAAAAAGGGAGGTGGAAATATTTTTTTCTGTTTTCTGTTCTAAAACTTAAATGTGCCTTTTCAAAATTACTTCAGTATGCAATTATGCTTATAGAAAGATAATTTTTCAGATAGTGAAATAATAAAATGTTGGAGTGGGAGGAAGGCAAAAACAGGACTTAATTTTTTAAATCTTTCTCATAAAGCAACCTGGAGATTGGAGCTCCCTTTGAAACCATTCATCAGTTCTGTAGTATCCAGAGAAAGATGGTGAATTAGCAACTGTGTGATCAAGGGCTGTCTGTTATCTCTTTTGTTAAAATGCCCTTTTTCATAGACAACTCAACTCATTCTTCTGTCAAGGAGTTAACACACCGTATCAAGAGCCTACTAAGATGTCAGTATGTATGTGTGTGAACCCATGCACGTTGGAGGTTGTGAATAGGGAGAGAAGTCACTCTCTGTCAAAGTCACTTTGACAGTCACTGTGGAAGTAAAGGAGACATATTCACTATCTAACAAAATCCAGGAAAATGTGTCTTCCTCACTTCCACCCTCCAATCCATTGCAACCACATCTAACTCAGAAGAAACAAACTTGTACCCAGAACTTTAGCTACAAGGCAATCTGATAAATCTAGTCCTATCTTTAAGTATTCTAATCTCTGCAGCAAAGGTAAGTACACAAAAGAAAGTGGGATTTTGATTTCACCTTCTAGCAGACCATATCTAGCACACTTTAAATTAAAAATTAAACTTAGTCCAAAACTGTAAACTACTAATATTTTGCATTCCAGATTGTGATGTTGTTTTTATCTGGTTACACAACTATAATTAATTAACAAGCTTAATGCATATCTTGACATAACAGTGCACCTTTTCTAAAATTAATTATTCAGGAAAAATGATACTTTTCTGCACTAAATCTTAAAATGTTATGCATAACTAGAAGGTTAAAATGTCCATATTTGAGTAAGAATTATGAGTAAGAGAATACTCTCTCCAAATTTTTATTTAATTGTTTCATAACAGAAGCTTAACTGAACACACGGCTGCTAATCCAAAGACCATAATATCCAGCCTCCCTTGCTGCTAGGTATGGTCACATCTGGTCAGTGAAACAGAAGTGGAAATGTACGATTCTTCCCAGGTGTGTCCTTAAGAGGAAAGAGTGTGCTCTTCTATGCCCCTTCTCTACCTAGCTGCCTAGAACTTGAATGTGACAATCAGAGCTATGTCTAGCAGCCATACTGAACTGTGAACATCAAGATCCAACCCTGAAGAATGGTTAATAGTGAGTTAAAGGAGTCTGAGTCCCTAATGATGGAAACATGGAAGACTATATATATATATTTTGTTTTGTTCTGATATTGTCAAAGTAGAAGTTGTCGATGATGTTTGAAAGTTAAATCTTGCTTCTGTTCTCAGTCCTCAGCCCACGCAAAATTTCTCATATCAGGAAATTCTTGGAAGTTAGCCCAAATTGTATGCCTGTTGAGGGCTAATGTGACCACAGGACACTATCCAAACATCTGTAAGTACTGCCACAAGTCTGCACATTAACATAGGCTCATTCATTCATTTATTCATTCACTTGTTTTTTTATTCAGCAACTATATGTTGAGTGCATCAGTAGGCACTGAACTGGGCTATATCCATTTATATTATATTTAATTATATTAAATATATTATATATTATAATAATATGTTATATTCATTTATATATTTCAAGCATCCACATGGAAATCTATGACCTCATAAGGTTACAACACTTTTCTGAGCTATCAAGTCAAATATGTAATCTAAGATTGTAATACTTATAAGGAGTATAGGCAGCCATTTCTATATTATAATGTGAAGGGCTAAGCCTGGGGGTAAAAGTGGTAGCAGAAAGGACAGCTTGGCCCCAAATAATTAAATACAGAGAAAGAGACAGGCAAAACATTTTTGTACTTTGCAAATGTGCTGATGGCTGATTATTGTACTTTTATGTATAGCTAATTAATCTCTGCAAAGTAAAACTTGAGGACAGTGGCTTTTATCCTGGGGAAAAATCCATGTGCTCAATTAAGGGTGAGGACTACTGATTCTTACATTTTAAAATTAAGAGCTGTGAGTATGTGTCTATGTGCTTATGTGCATTTGGAGAGGGGTGGTCTATGGCTCCACAAATTATAAAAACTATCTTTATACAGATACTTTGTGTACTTAAAGTAGGGATGATACAGTCTTTTCTCTCATCTGTGATGACCTCATTTCCAGATCTTCAGAACTGCACTTAAATTACTTTTGAGGTAAATAATATTAAAAGCTGAGAAAGAATCTAGGAGATAAATTATCCCCAAGGAGAGTTACGGCAATCATTACTCTATCATAGAGCTGACAGGATACCCCTGTTAACTGGGAATGACATGCAGAAAGAGAGGTTTACGACACACAGTGAGCCACAGCCCTTAAGGTCACTGATGCGGGGACAACTTAAGCCTGATGAGACAGCGCCTTTATGTAAGTTCAAAGCTATATCCTCCCAGGATTGCTTTTCATATTGACTGACACCTGAAACGTGGGGATCAACACTGGAACTTTGCAGAGATGAAAAAGAAAGGCAGATGGGAAGCAAAATGACAAACTGAATTAGTGGGATATGTCAAATATTCAGCTTCTTGAAGACACAAAACCCTTATAATACAGGATTATAAATCTTTAGCCCTGAAGAGAGGAGATTTATAAAATCGTATGGGGAAAAAATAAATGGTTCAATGCAAACAAACAGAACACTTATTACACAAGCACTTTTCATCAGTATTTTAAGAGTAGTATTGCTCTATAACTAGGGAGCCTTTATAAATACATGCATTTTACTATGTTTATGTTACCTATTATTTTTGCAGCTTATGTAACAACTGGTATCCTTGGGTGTCATGTAACACATCACTATTCCACTTACACTTGATGGACTACAACAAGTCACACAGTCCTGTCTGAATCCAACAGAGAAGTAAACAGCAAACCTACCACATAACTGGAAGGAGACAGAAAATATCTGTGAAGAGAGAGACATAATTGCTACTGCAAATTGTATCTAAAATTTCAATTTGGAATAAAAAGTTAGCAACAAAAAGTAAGAACAAACAAAAATTAAAATGATTTCTCCAAGTTATAGTTTTAAAAGAGAATTATACAAAATGTATATATACATATATACAGAGAGAGAGAGAGAGAGAGAGAGGAAAAAGGAAAAACTACTTATAGTACCACTTTGTCTAGAGAGAAACTGATAATCTTTGTAGTCTTTCAATCATGTACAATGTACCAAAGTTTATTCAACCAATCTCTGAGTATTTGTTTTTAATTTTTCCTGAATAAACATAAAATTTACATATTATATATGTATGTGAAATACCAAATATTAATGCATCAAAAAATGTAAGAAATTTGCAAATTACCATAAAAGTAAGGAAAATAGAAACATCTTTATATGTACTAATATCAAGTAACACATCATTTATTTAGGATATATTATAGGATATATTATAGAGAGAAATAGTCATTTCTATTTAAATAACTAGAAATAGTCATTTCTATTCTATTATAGAGAGAAAAAGTCACACATATATATATGTGCCATACATTTTAGTGTTTGTGTGTGCATATATATGCATTTATAATATATACATACAGTTTTGTATCAAACTTATAATAATTTATATTCTGACTTCTTCCATGTTGGTAAATGTTAAAAAATGATGTTTGATAGCATACTCCATATTATGGATGTATTATAATATTTAATCAAGTTCTTACTTTTGCACACATTTTCCAACATTCAGAAATGACACTTTTATAATCACTAGAAATTCACTAGAATGTGAGCACAAAGAAAACTGTGCTCATTTATGTTCACTGGAATATCCCTGATGCCTAGAACAGTGCCTGGAACATACCAGATGTTTAATTATTATATACTGAATGAATGAATAATGAATGAATGCTTCGGTTCGCATCACAATACAAATTCTTTGTTGAATTCGCTAAAAGTGTTCTGTGGTACACTGTTTATGCAGAATTGTTGCAATCAAATAGTAACAACACTATTTTGTTCAACTGTCATTTTTTAAAAGTATGAACCATTTAGATAAATGTAATCAGTGTGAAAATGCCAATCATATGACATTTACTCCAGTAATAGTATTACATTTAAGATGTTTTCCCAAAATATTTGCAGTTATGTAATTTTAAAGCGTTGTTTTAATGAATTTTTGTTTGAAAATAACTGAAACTGAGCATCATTTCACATTATTTGTTATTGTTTGTATTTTCCCTGATATAAATGTTTGCTTACTATTGGCCAATAACTTTGCATTATCATTCATTTTATATTATTTAGTTTGATAGTTCTTTAGTAACTTCTCAAACTACAAAGAAAAAAGAAATAATTACATAATTCTTAAAACATTTCCAGTTGCATATGTCTTCCTTTTTACTACAATTTTTCTTTGTGTGGGTTTTAGAATATCTCTTAATTATACACTAAAGTAAGAAGAAAAAGTTATTTGTACAAAAAAGTGACCACTTTCAGATGTATCTTACTTTTTTCTCTACCTTTTAATATATGACTAGAATAATGTTAATATTAGGGACTTGAATAAAATTCTAGGAAAATAGTAACAGCAGAGAAATTATATTGTACCCTCTCTACTCTCAGGATATCAGCCTACAGTAATTTTTTTCAGGATAATTCTGTCCACAACCATAATTATTTTCATAACTGTTAAAGCTATTCACTTAAAAGTATATCACCTCTGCTACTGTCATGATAATATAGATTTATGAAAAAATATCCTAATTCATTAGCTTAAAATGAGTGACAGACTCAAATGTAGAAAGAATCCAGCTTCTGTCATTCCAGAAGTTAAAAAATCCTGAATACATTTTAAAGAAGACTTTGAACACTAACTAACACATGATGTAGCTACAGCTCAGTTGTTCCTTTCCTCTTTTTAATTTAACTCAATTATGTCACTTGCACTGAGGTAAATAGTGTAATTCATTAAAAATGTCAAACTTCACATTTCACTTCCTTGATTGATTTCAACTATTTAGAAATTATGGCTTTGTACTTGTTGCCACGTTTTAGCAAACACCACAGCTTGCATGACTTCTACTCTTTTGTGTCTTTATTGTATTTTTTTTAACTAAAGCAGGGACACTTTGGGCTATGTTACTTCCTTTCATATAAATATTTATAATTTTTAAAAGGCCAACAAATTGACTAAATTGCCTTTAATGACATTTGTTTCCTCCATCTCTGCTCACTGTTCAGTATTCCTTTAGTATTGAGGAGATACTCAGATTAGCCGAAGTGAGCATTTTCTCTCCTACTAAGAGTTTGGGGGATTGACTAATATAAGATGCTGGAGAAAATAAAACAGAGCCTATGCCCAAATACTTTATGAATGTCAGACACAGAAATTATCCTTTCATCACATGGGCCCCCAATATCTACAGAAGAAATAAAATACATAGGATGCATCTGCCATAGAAATAGAAATTCAAATACTTTTCTTTTCATGGCAATAGCTAGGTTCAGCTTTTATAAATAAGAGTTTTAATATTAATATAGGATTCTGCTTCACCTAAAAAGAAGTATCATACTTAAGTATGAAACTGCAACCATAACTCTACACATTTGTAAATTATTTTTAATTCAAAATACCAAAATCTTTTTCAGCTGACTGTTGTAACTGTTATAAAATATCCACCTCAACACTTTAAAGGTCACACTACTCACAAAGTTTGACTAAGAGTAACAATGATAATAATGTGCTATATTGTATCTCTAAATAGATCTATGTTAGTTTGATAATGATGAAGGAAGAGTTGGACTCCATTGTTTATTGTATTTGTATGAGCCCAATAGTTATTAGAACTTTTGGAAGTGGCTGGTTTCATCAGTCTACTGAGATAACGATGTCTTTGTAGAAACATCTTTTAAATATTGTTCTTTAGCCTAGCCAATCCTGACACTTTTACTGACAACATAAAATTGCCCTTTCTCTTGGATTAATCATTTCAGCAACATGTTTGTCTTCCAGGAAATTTTCTTGGATTAGGACAAGATAACATTAAAAGACAACTTTTTTCACTGCCTCTAAAATAAAAATTTCCTATTATTAATATGTCACCTTTTCCAAAATACCAAGCTTCACAGGTATTGTGGATTAGTTCAATCACAACATGCTTTTGAGCCCTTCCCCCCTTGCCTTCTTTACTGGAGAAATAGCAAGTGAATGAGTAGAATTCCCTGTGTTCCTAGAGCTTTCAGTGGTGTAAAGGTTTACGCAACAAAATCTGGCCAATCAGATGGAGTCTTAAGTCCCTGTCTCCTAAGCAGGCATCTGCCCTCATTTTTCTCCTGCCTCCTTCCTCCTGCCTGAAATGCAGATTTGATGTATGGAAGGAGAGTAACCATCCTCCACTAACTTTGCCTCCACAAAGGCAACATGTGAAGAAACAGCAGAAAGGAATAAGTCTATATTCTTGATGAATATTAAGCAGCTGCATAAACTCTGATTTACCTACTTTTGATTTTCTCATTACAAAAGGTAATAAACTCCTTACTTTGTTAAGCCACTTTTTTTTTGAGGTATTCTGTTACAGATCCAAATAGAATCCCGCTCAGTGAACTAGCCCTTCTAAAGGGGTGAGAAGATCATAAAAGGGAAAGGAAAGAGAGATGAGACACCATCCATGAGAACCTCTGACTTCAATAGAACTATAGGTTAACTGGAAGAGGCCTTACAAATATTATCAAGGCTTCTCATTTCATAAAGGAGGAAACTAGTGCCTGCAGTGGTGAGAGAAATTGCCCACATCTTACACTGTACACAAAAAGCAACTCAAAATGGATTAAAGACTTAAACATAGACTTCAAAGTGTAAAACTTCTAGAAGAAAACATAGGGAAAAAGCTCCTTAACACTGGGTCTTGGGAATACCTTCTTGGATGTGAAAACAGAAGCAAGAACAGAAGCTTTTGCACAGTAAACAATTAAAAGAGTGAAAAGGTAATCTGGAACTCTTGTAAGTCAATAGCAAAAAATTCCAAAATAACCCTGTTAAAAAATGGGCAAAGTGGGCTTCCCTGGTGGCGCAGGGGTTGAGAGTCCGCCTGCCGATGCAGGGGACACGGGTTCGTGCCCCGGTCCGGGAAGGTCCCTCATGCTGCAGAGCGGCTGGGCCCGTGAGCCATGGCCGCTGGGCCTGCACGTATGGAGCCTGTGCTCCACAGCGGGAGAGGCCATAACAGTGAGAGGCCCTCGTACCGCAAAAAAAAAAGGGCAAAGTACCTGAATAGACATTTCTCTAAAGAAGTCATACAAATGGTCAATAGGTATATGAAAAGATGTTCACCATCACTAATTATCAAGGAAATGCAAATCAAAAACACAATGAGATACCACCTCACATTGTTTGGATGGCTATTATGAAAAACCAAAAATAACAAGCATTGGTGAGGATGTGGAGAAATGGAACTCTTTGTATATTGTTGGTGGGAATTTAAAGTGGTGTAGCCTCTACAGAAGTATGGGAGTTACTCTGACTTGCCTATCAGAATGTAGTTGGTCTAACATGCCTGCCAAGGCAGGCATCTGCAAACTTTTTCTGTAAAGAGCCAAATACTAAATATTTTAGGCTTTTCAGGCCATAAAGTCTCTGCTGTTACCACCCAACTCTGCCCTTGTGGTACTAAAGCCTTGTAGCAGACTTCAAGTCAGGGAATGCTCTGCATATTGCACAGAAAATACAAAGAGAATTAACTGAGCTGGGTCCCAATAAAACTTTATTTACACAAACAGCTTGCCAGATTTGGCCCTGGGGCCTGGTCTGAGCATTCAGCTTCTAGAGATGCCACCTGCCTGAGAAGAATGCTTGCTTTTTTCTCCATACTCATTTTTTTGCTTGTTGAAGCCATTGCAACTTGTGGACCTTAAGGCTGCCACTTTACCTAGGTCGCTGT
The DNA here is from genome assembly GCF_059928025.1 of Delphinapterus leucas. Taxonomy (NCBI): domain Eukaryota; kingdom Metazoa; phylum Chordata; class Mammalia; order Artiodactyla; family Monodontidae; genus Delphinapterus; species Delphinapterus leucas. The sequence continues at coordinate 62,502,074 of NC_143137.1, read as the reverse complement.
TTCTGGAGCAGGTGGCCTTTAGATGAGCTATAGGGAAATAATCACAGTAGTGTGTATTCATATTCATTTCACTTCCAGTTAGCCTTTCTCATTCTGTTCTGATCACCTGGAGATTGAAATGCCACCCAAATGTTTAAATTCCTCAAGTTCAGACTCCATGACAGACCACTTCTGGGATTACGGTGCTTTTGCTTTTGTCCTATCTTTTTTACTCTAAGAATTAAAAACAAAGCCCTCCTCCTCCTTCCCTCCTCCCTATCCATGATAGAGCAGGCAGAGCCCAGAACTGATTTCTTCCCTTAACTTTCCTATTGCTGTTACTTCTAGCTCATCATCTCCCTCCAGAGTTCATTCACCAGATTTCCTGTCAGAGCTTTTGCTAGATAGGATCACTTTTTTAGTTTTGTTTGAGTTATGCAAGGATCTACATGAAAATAATCTAGCCTGAGAGATCTAGCTTGAAATTCCTGTACCCATCCTCATAGAAGCTAGGGCACACCATCAAGGTGCATAATAAGTACAGAAAAATTTCCAAGGATGTTATTTATGTTTCTTCTTTTCATTTAACCACAAGGCAATGGTATGTTCAATCCCTGAAAAGGCAAAACATATCTTCCCTGGAGATGAGCTATTGATTGGTTTATACTAATCTGCCCATGAGGAAGAATATAAGGCACAGAGCAGCTGATAGAAGATGAATGCTCACACCTCCTTACAAAAATGTCTGAAAAAGTTAGACTTTTCTAAGTTTCAATACTGTCTTCGATCCTAATTTAAGCATTCCAACACCAGGGTACCTTGACATCTAGAGAGAGAAAGATAAAATTATCAGAACACATGATAACATAGGATGCATTCTGAAATGCACCCTGGAAAACTCATTAAATATCCTCCAGTCTTCTCTAATTATCCCAGTGGCCTACCAGGAGTTTCTTGTAACATCCTAATAAAAAAGATATTTTTATCTGGCAAATGTTCAAGCTTTCATCAAATTATTTGCAGCCAAGAATTCCATTTCTTGCTAAATAAAAAGATTTCATGTATAGGAGATTCAACATAAGGTAGCAAAGAGCTTTGATTATTATATTTCAGAGCCTGGGAGTCAAATGTAAAAGCTAAAAGAAAATTCTGTTCCTCTGTGGGAGAACACTCCACAGAACAAAGACCTTTTACTACCCAGGACTTTTCTGAGTTTTTGATGTTGATTTTCCTCACTTTTCTTTTCAAGATCAGAATGTCTCTATTAGTGCCTTTTAGACAGGAATATCATGCAGAGAATTGAAAGGGCACCACAGACTGAAAAGCATGACTTATTATATATATTATATGCATTGCAATTTATTTAATTATAAAGTTATTCCAATTCATGTATATTTTGCATTGGCTAACAGTATTTGCTAAAAACCCCCAAACTGAAAAACAAAAGTGAAAACTGAGTCGATCATTTGCTTAAAGACCCTGCATTATTGAGGTTTCATTTCTAAATGAGAGGAGTAAAAAAGATAAAGAGGAGGAACATATAATTTTATATGGTACCAAATGTGTGTAATATGTGTTAATATATCAGTATATACATAGGTATATGCATATATACAAAGGAACGACTATATGCATGGCTCTGTGTTTATATGTTCATATGTATATAGATAGATATATAAAGCCTGCGTGCCTAGAGCCTGTGCTCCGCAACAAGAGAAGCCACCGCAATGAGAAGCCTGCGCACTGCAATGAAGAGTAGCCCCTGCTCACTGCAACTAGAGAAAGCCCACGCACAGCAAGGAAGACCCAACACAGCCAAACCACCCCCCCCACACACATACACACAAGCTCTAAAATCACACATGTGAGTTGCTATGAAGCCTTGGACAAATAACTCAGCATTTCTAAGCATCACATTCTACATCTGTAAAATGGGTAATACAAGAGCATCTAAATCACAGGGATGTTGAGAGAATAAGATGAGTAAATACATGTAAAGTTTTTCAAGCATGTTTGGCATAAAGTAAGTATTTTTTAGAAGTTAGCAATTGTTATAAATAGCACTGTTTGCAGAAAACAATAAATGAGTAGGCATCAAAATCAACAACATTTCAATGAAAATAGGAATTTAGGTAACAATGAAGAAGGGCTCCATGTTTGATGTCTTTATAACTCAAGTAAATAAAATCACTATTTCAAATGCTTTCTCACCTTAAAGATTTTGCTTATTAATAACAGAGAAGATCCAATAGTATATGGGTGTCGGTTTTCACAAAAAGGCAGTGGCAGGGAATTATAAAAAAAAGTTAATGCAGTTCCTAGTTTGATCACTCTATATCTCCTCATATACTGATAGGTTGACTGATATTTCACACACACAATCACACTCCACCACCCCTTCTGTCTTTAAAAAAAATCTAATTTCCTTTACCTAAAGTTGTGATTTTAGATTTCATTGACTGACTGGCCTATTGTTATGTTTTACGTCCATTTTTTTAAAAAATACCTTTAAACATCTTCAAATCAATCTTTCTCAGTAACAGTGACATTGTTTTCCTGAGCACTCTCAATTACTCCATAACAAACTGATGTTTTATATTTTTTTCATAACCAGTCCATAAATTCTTTCACCTCCCTTCATGATAACTGCTGTGATTTTTTTCACATGAGATTCCACTTATGAGGTCACTTGTAACAAATGTCTCATGAAAAGTATCATTATGCATTGGAGTAAGTCTTCTATCTGAGGCAAAGCAAGTGTGGCTCTCTTTAGAGGGATTTTTGTTTGTCCATTTTTTGTGTGTGTTTGTATGTTTGGTTTTTGTATTGTTTTGTTTTCCCTTTTGCTTGCCTCTTTACAATATGACCCATTTGGCTTTTGGAGACACGGTCACAAATAACGCATAAAAGAGAAGTTAATTTTTTTCTACAAAGAGGTAAGATGTGTTCTCAATTCTCACATTTCCAATAATTTCCAAATATTTTTGCCATCACATCATCTAGGAAACAGGGCCTAACATTTACTGCATATTTCATAGTTTCTAGCAGAAAATCTTTGAAGAAGATGGTCAAAAAAATCAACTTCAGAAAGATGTTCACCAGCTACTTTCAAAGGCAAAAATGAAAGAAAGAAAAGATGAATTTTGTTATTTAAAAAACTTTAGATCTTTGTATATAGAATGAAAAAATGACTGATATTTGCCAGGACAGTTTTAACTTCTAATATTCTTACCCCTTGCTCATAAGTACACAGTCAGGATCTGTGCCCTAAGCTTGGGTCTAAATGTTGTCAGTTTAATTATGGCTGAGGTCGTATTAAACAAGTGTATAATCAAACACTTTCTTGGTCAGATACTCACCATAATTAGGATTCTTCGCCATATTTGCATCTCTCTTTTATGTTGACAGAAAAGGCAGTGGGTACCTTTTTCTCATTTTAGTTTCCCCAAAACCTGATGGGAAGAAAAGACAGCAAAAGAATTCAGAGGATGAAATATGAGGGAAATGTGTATTAGAAAGTCAAAAAGCATATTTGTTGGTGGCACAGAGTACTGTCTTGGTTCTGAATAGCTTTGAATTTCTTAGGTATCTCAGCATGGAAGGTACAACTGGAACAGCCATGGCCAGCTCTGCTTCTGAGGACCATCCTACCCCCTTCACACCTTCTAGTTCATTTTCTCTGCATCAGTGAGCAGAAGAGGATCGGGGGAGGCAGGGGAGAAATGGCTGATCCACTTTGGGGTACCACCCTCCTTATTCAGACTCCAATTCTCAGCCACCGAGTAAGTTTTAAACAATTATCTGAGGATTGCAGGAATTGTGTTATACGTTTCCATTTCCTAGAACACTGAGAGCTCTGACTTTGTGACATCCAGCCTGTCGAGTGTAACAAAGGCAGGACGCATTTGACAGGTGAAGAAAAAGCTGCTGTCTCACAGGTCTACAACAAAGTGGATGAAACAGTAATAAAATAACGTGTCATATAAGATTAAATGGGACATACATGACCTCAGCTCAATGCTACCTGTGGATTCATAAAAGCTGTATCAGACGCATGGAGAAGATTCCATGGTTCAAACACAATTGTGCTGCCTCTAGGAAAACGTTAATTAAATTTAAAGCAATGGGATCCATATTAGCAGAAAATAAGTGCTCCATCCAGCACTATTTATTTTTATCCAGCAAAAACTAGTTATTGTTTCTTCCTATGCTCGTCTGCCCTAATCATTTATTTGACACACAATCACTGTAACAGAGTCACGTGAGGTGTGTTTCTTTCTCCTCAAAGGCAGTCAGCTCTCATCCATGTCAAACTGTACATGGTCCTCGTCAGTCATATGAAAGTCTATTCAGGCATAGTGATTCCCGTGGTCCATACTCCATCATACTCTATTATGCCAGCACTTTACTGCATCATTGTCAGTCAGGTCCACCCATTTTTGCTCTTGTTCTATTACCTTCACACTCACAAAAGTAGCAGATGCAAGCACGCCATTAATGATGGTCAATTTTTTTCTTAGTTTGCACAGATGGCTGAGTGATTTTTATTCATGAGGAAGCCTCAAATTTCAGAATTTTAACAGGGTTAAGAATCTTCCATCATAAATGGAACATCAAATTACTTCTTATTTATTCATCAATTTAATATATGGTTCCTTCCAATAAGTTTCCCAAGTAAACTTGAGAGGAGTTATGTTCCCCTTCTCTTGCTGTAGCTATTATTTTAAGACCACATTCCTAGTTATCAGAAATGAGAAATATCAAGTATACACTACAGTATTATTAACTATAATCACATGGCTGTACATTAGATCTCCAGAACTTATTCATCCTGCATAACAGAAATTTTGTACCCTTTGACCAACATCTCCACCCCCAAGCCCCTAGCAACCACAACTGTACTCTCTTTCTTCTTTTATGAGTTTGAGTTTGGCATTTTTAGTTTTCACATATAAGTAAAATCATACAGTATTTGTCTTTTTCTATCTGGCTTATTTCACTCAACATAATATGGTCCAGGTTCACTGATGTTGTTTCAAATAACAGAGAATAGATATCAAGTGTTCTAAACATACACCAAAAGAAAAAAAAAAGGTAACTATGTAAGGTAATGGATGTGTCAATTAGCTTGATTATAGTAATCATTTCACAGTGTATATGTATATCAAAACATCAGATTGTACACTTTAAGTGTATAAAATTTTATTAAAAAAGAGAATCTCCTCAAAAGGGTGCTTGTATTTTATACTTCTGAAATGAGTGTTAGCCAACGTCCACATAACCAGGTACACATTTTAAAAACGTATAGGGGCAGTTTATATTTTTGCTAACATGTGTTTACTATTTAGTAAACACTAATTAATTTACACATTTAGCTCACCCTTTGAGGAAGGTGTTAATATTTTCCCAATTTTACAGATCAGGAAACAGCCTCACAGCAGTTGATTAGAGATTGAATTATGTTCAATACACCTAAGTTTGAACATCAACAGTAGCATTTACTTCCTGGGTAACTTTGGGGAAATAAAACTCTCTAAGCTTTAGCTTCCTTCTCTATAAGTGTGAAATAAAAATAATCACCTGCAAATTCTATTGTGAGAATAAAATGATATAATATCTGCAATATGTCTGGTGTACAATTAGCATTCAATAAATGATAAATATAATGGTCACAGTTAGAGGGGTATAATGAAGGGGATATTTTATGTGAGTGGCTCTGCATTTATCTGCCCCACACCAATTACCATCTTAAATTACCATCTTCCTTCTAGAACTAGCATGGTATAAATTTGACCTTCATGTTTCAAATGTACCCATTTATTTCATATATCTGTGATCAGGTGATGAGGTTGGGGCCTTGCTCACTCCCAACTATGGCATCCAGAAAATTGTTTTCTATATTAAAAATAAACATACAAAAAAATCTGTTCCTCCTTCACAGCGTATACTATCCAGTTATACTACCTTCTTCAATTTTCAATTCATTCCTATATTGATTTTCTGGTTATCCACTTTCTTTTCTGTTGTATCTGGCTTCACATCTTCTTTATTAACCTCTTCCATTATCCTAGGGAACTTTAATTTTATATAAGCCCTCTCTGTCAACAATTTTGCCTGTTCTTTTTTTTTTTGCGGTACGCGGGCCTCTCGCTGCTGTGGCCTCTCACTGCTGTGGCCTCTCCCGTTGCGGAGCACAGGCTCCGGACGCGCAGGCTCAGTGGCCATGGCTCACGGGCCTAGCCGCTCCGCGGCATGTGGGATCTTCCCGGACCGGGGCACGAACCCGTGTCCCCTGCATCGGCAGGCGGACTCTCAACCACTGCGCCACCAGGGAAGCCCACCTGTTCATCTTTAATGACATCCTTATCCACTCTTTTTCACTCAAAAATTGTCACATTCTGATTCTACACCTGAAATCAACAACTCTTATATCTCTCTCACTGATGAAAGCTTCCAATTCTTTGCACGCAAAATAATTAAAAACTCATTAAGGCCTTGAATTTATTTTAGCCCCCAGTTACACTGAACCATGTAGCCTGTTCCTGGCTTTACTTCTTTCCTCATTTATCATACATTTCACGGTCCATCACCATTGTCACTCTCTTGCATACACCCTTAACACTCTGACACTTGTGTCCACCCAGCAAAGCATCATCTCAAAATACCAAACTGAGCGCTGGAGGAGAAATTACAATGGGACAGATGGTTTTCGCTATAAATTCATGATCACCAACCACAAGTGGATCCTTAAAGCTGCCAGGCCATCTTTCTAGGCTTTTCTAGACATCTGGATCTTTCGTATGCCTTATCAACTATCTCATATCTTTGCCACTCTCCTCAAACCTTCACACTCTCCTCTATTCCCTCAGTCTCAATACAATGTCCTTACTTCACAACTCACAGAGAAAACAGAGCCATCGACTTGGCTTTTTTCCTCAAATCCCTACCCCAATCTCCAAGTTTGCCTGCATCTGCACCAATCCTCTCCTTCTCCTGTATTTTTAAGAAAAAGTCTCCCTGCCACTTCTCAATAAATAACTCTGTAGTGTATGATCAATATTTCTTCTCTTCCCATCTTCTCAGGAATCTTGCACCATTAATTACTGACTTTCTTCATCCAATCTTAAACTTTTCTCTTTATATAGAATACTTTCCATCCCTATTTAAATGTAGTCTGGTCTTCCCCATAGCACTTCTAAAAATGAAACAAAACAAAAACCCTCTTTAAACTCCATGTCATCTTTATGGTCTTATTTCTACCAGGTTTTCCAGGAAAAGTCTTGGAATAATTATTACGTAACATGGTCCTTCTATTGATACTTTCTTAACCATGTTTCAGGCATCACTTCTAATTCCAAATTAGCCTGCAATCCTTAACACCACAAAAACAACTCTGCATTTTAAAATTATATATATATATATACACACACACATATATATTTTTCAATCCTATCTGAAGGGTAAGAATCAAAGCCCAAAAGCTAAAAGCTGCTCCTGCAGAGGGATTCAAACACAGCAGAGAAGTGCATTTTTAGAATGATCCACTACTGTGAGGTATTTGCATTTTTTTAAATCTTTCCCGGAACAATAAGTGTGATTTCATATTTGAGTTTACTAGGTGAAACCTCTAAATCTACTTTTCAGATAAGATTCAAAAAAAATCCCCAAACAGTTGATAATGCTTCAAAGCCATTTGACATGAGACCTCATCCTGAGGATAAAGATATCTTATTATACTCAATAACAAAAGGACCTAGAGATCACCAAATATCTAAGGATTATTGTAACCATCCAGCTTTCTGACTTGCAAAGTTTGGAAAACTGCATAAAACCTCAACATCAAATTTAACAGTCTTGTATGTGTGTGTGAGTATGTGTGTATGTGCACAGTAGAAGGAAAGTGGGAACAAAACAAGCACCTTTCAATCCTGCTCCTTTTAAAAATGTTTTGTTTCAAATTCTTAATTTAATAAACCTATTTTTCAAACTAATGAATGGCTCAGATAATTAGAGAAACCAATAAGCTTTAGAAATGATTACATAACATGCACTGACTCTTTTCCCAAGAAAAGAAATATGCGATTAAAAATAATATATAACTGGGGATTTTTTTCCATGTTGAATTTCAGAAACCTGTGCCTAAACAAGAGGAAAGGGGCAGTTTGAGTTAACAAAAACGTCCTCTCTAGTGATTGACTTTACATTTGTTAATAATTACTCTACTGTAATACTGTTGTTTAAAGAAGCCACTTCTCTGAATGATATCTTTTTGTACAGCCTAGATATGACCTGAAAGGAGCATATAGTCAGAATCAATATTCCTCAGTTCTAATCTCAACTCTCACTATCTTTTGACAGTGTGAGAACCTTAAAGATGCTAGACACTTCATCAAAGGGTCATAAGATATGTTAAAGTTTGAAGCACACATTTAAGTCATCCATCTTCTCCAACATGTATAACAACTCATCTCAACTTGGGCAGTTCCAGTAAAGACCTCTCTAATTTGCAAGAAGCAAAATATCAATTGCCTACAGTTATCAATTGGCTACTATATGACAGTAAGTTTTCTGAGAGATTTCACATGGGTTATAATAACTGATTTTTTAGGCCCAGGAAGGGCCTTTGATTACTCAATCAAAGTTATGTTGAAGTTAGTAAAATGTTGTCATGATGGCCGGATCCTGGGCCCATCTCATCCTCTTCTGAAGCTAACATTCTTTCCACAATGGATTCAAGTATGCCTTTATATGACCACCACCTATTGACCTAATTCTCTACTATGAAGCAACCTAAAATACTTCTTGTCTTTCAACTCATAATAGCCAATAGTAACAAACACATCGACCATTTCTTAAAGACTTCTTTTGTGTCTGGCACATTGTTATGATCTTTAGAGTTTGGACAGCCTAGGTTGTCTTTCATTGACCCCTTTACTTACTTAAGGTGTCATATTATTTTTCATTTAGTCAAACTTTGAAACAGTCATGTTTACATTCTTTCTATACTTTTTTATATTCACATTCTTCTTAACTGATTGCAATTTAATATCTACTTTCACAGTTTTACTCAAATTGCTTTATCAAATTTATCACTAATGACTCAAATCAATACATTCAATGATTTGCTTTTTATTCTGTACTTTTGTTGATGTTTTTAAATATTTGGCATTCATACTAATTCATGTATTTTAAAGTAGTTTATAACAATTCCTAGACAATGAACAAATGGAGAGAGAGCAAATCTCAGATGGAGCATTCAGGGAAGAAGGAGAAAATAATGACCAATGGGTCACACATATGATCATTGTATCAGCAAAGCATCTTCAAGTCAAGCACTGCTCTAGAGTGGCAAAGACTCTTATGTTCTATTAACCTCTAAATTCTTCAAAGATTGGAATAATGCCACAGTCCTTCACCTTGTACATGATAGGTGTTTGCTAAATATTTGTCGAGCAATCTTCATTTTTCTCCTGCCTTTTTAGCATCATTTTGGTGCAATTTTTACTGCATTGAAGTCAGTTACATTAAACTAAAATTTTCTCTACACCCAAATTGCTTTTATTCTTCTAGATATCAGCACAAGATAAAAGCTAATGCTGACTTGCTGAAAGTCATTTAGGGTGAAAGTCCCTTTTTTCAGGCCCTCTCTCCATCCTCTGCTTTAATCATTTTATTATACTTATTCCAAAGCAACTAAATTTCTGAAAATATGAGTCACTGTCAGTTTTTTCATTCCTAGAAGTTCCTTGAAGTTCATGAGTAGAATATTTGATTATTATGCAGATAGACGTGGATATAAAGCCCTCCAATTTGTGCCCTAATCTGTTTTCAATTTCTTAATGCAGTCTCTGCCCAGTACATTAGATTATACAGAATTACTACTGCATCTAGTACTTACGGATTCATAGCCTTAGGACATTTTTCTGCACCATTTATTAAGGGTGAAAGTAATTAGGAGACAGAATTGATAAAATGGATTTTGTTTCTCTGGTTAAATATTCAGAATGTTTCTAAGATGGCTATGAAACAATTCAGTGTGAAACAGTCCAGGTGATATGTGTGGTATACAGCTGTCACAAATGATGAAAGTGGCTTTTCTGGCACCAAATCTGAATGCTAATGGGGCACAGGATGTTCTCATCTCTCAATGTGTGCTCTTCTGTTTCTTCCTTCTACAAACATATACATGCATTTTCCTGTGATGCTATTAACTGTGGCATAGAAATATGGCTCTCATTTTATTTTCACAATGCCATCTTTAAAAGGAAGTGCTTTCCACTTAGGGGCACTTAAAAAAATAATTTGTCATTCTAAGAGAAAATGTAGACAGTTGTTTAACATTAGCAGCCTCCCTTATTTTTGGAGAACTGAAATATTTTACCCAATGAAGCATTGTTGATATCTCTAAGTTACAGGATGGAATCCAGGAAACAGCAATGATTTATGTCTTGTCCTGTCTGACTTTACTACAACAGATGTCATTATGGCATATAATGGTATGGAATAAATTGCCTTAAAAGTGAAACAACGTATATTTCAGGAATCACTCAGAAAATACAGCACTTGTGTCTAAAACTGAACTGAAGGATGTATCAGTTGAAGGATTTTGTTTAAGTATAAAAAATATTTTAGAAGCACTTTCCAAATGATGAAGTAAGCACCTCCAAAAATTTGCTTCTGCATAAAAGCAACAATTATACTGGCAAGCACTGTCTACACCAATTTTTTCAAACTCTAGAAATTAACCAAAGTCTTACAATAATCCAAGGAGTGTTTATTCAAGGAAAGCAGCTGAACGTCAGAAATAACAAAGCTTGGTGGTATTTCCAATACTCTCTCCCTAGCTCCATAGTAGCCTTGAAGATCAGCAGCAATGCAACCATTGTATCTATGAATACTAGAAGATGAACAGTTTTTCCCTTAGCCTAGAGGGAACATAACGTGTTTGCAACTCTCCAAAAAGTGCCTACTCAGAAAAATTTTCATTATGTAACATATATGGCAGCTCCCTAGAAAAGCTCTATTCTCAGAGTTTGTCTTTATTTCACTTGACTCAGAGCTCACTCTACAAGAAAAGCATTATATTCAGGGTGGAAAAAAAATCAGAGAAAATTGTTTAAGAATACTGATGTCTGAGAAGGTGAAAGCAGTTGGGATAACAAGAGATTAACAAAAAAGATTTTAAAGTATGGTCTGGAGAATGAAATGTCCAAGGGGGGCTTTGAAAAGCTTTGACATATACCTAGAGATCTAGAAGGGCACAAAAAAGTACAGAGCTGTGCACATGTCCAAAAAAGTCATCAGAAGACCCTAATCTCTCATCTTCTGTTGACCTTGAGGCTCTTCACAAGTAAGAAATGAAGGTAAAGGAAGGGTTGTAAACCATCACAGTGTTGAAAGCATGCCCCAAAAACATAGACTTCTGTGACAAAGGCCAGTAAATTTATTAGTACAAAGAATTAAACAGTATATATGTCCAATCATTAGATGACTACTAAGCTAAGTGAGCAGAGATATCAGTTGGCCACATACAACAAAGAACACAGACTTTACAGAATTATTTCAGGAAAGTCACTAAGCAAACAAACAGCAACAACATAAACAAAATATTGTAGGAAGGAAGTGGATAATCTGATTTCCAGATTTGTTACATTATATTCTTTTAGAGGTCCAGTATTTAACCCCCCAAAATTTGTGAGAAGTACAAAGAAACATAAAAGTATGTCTCATACCCATGGGGAAAAAAATCAGTCAATAGAAATTGTCACTGAGGAAGCCCAGAGATTGGACTTACTAGACAAGGAATTGAAGTCAGCTCATAAGTATGTTCAAAGAAATTGAGAAAATCATGTCTAAAAAGTTTTAAAAAATGGGAAAACGAACTCTCTTCAAATAGATAATATGATTAAAAAGATAGAAATTACCAAAAAAAAAAAAGACCAAATAGAAGTTCTTGAGTTGAAAAGTACAATAACTGTTATTAAAAATATACTATCTGGGCTCAACAATGTATTTGAGCTGGTAGTAGAAAAAAATCAGCAAATCTGAATACAGAAATATAGGACAATAGAGATTATCCAGCCTGAGAAAAAGAAAAAGAGACTTCCAAACACTGATGAGAAACATTAATTTGCATATACAAGGAACTCATCAAAATCCACGTAGAATACATTCAATGAGATTAACACCTAAATACATCATAGCCAAACTATCAAAAGCATAAGACAGAGAAACTTGAAAGAAGCAAGAGAGAAGTGATTCATCATATACAAGTGTTTCCCCAATAAGATAACTATCTGATATCTCATCAAAACTTATGGAGGCCAAAAGACAGTGGGATGACATGTTCAAAGGGCTCACAGAAAAGTGTGTCAGCCAAGAATTCTATAGCAAAGATGTACTTAAAAAATGGGAAGACATTATGACAGTCTCAGATAAGCAAAAACTGGCAGAATTCTCTGCTAGCAGACTTGCCATTTGAGAAATACTAATGGGAGTCCTTCCTTCAGGCCGAAATGACAGTAAATAGTATCTCAAATCCATCTGAAGAAATGAAGCACACTGGTAAAGTTAACCACAAAGGTAAGTATAAAACACAGTATAAATGTAGTTCTTTTTAAATCTTTTCTTCCATATAATTTAAAAAGCAACTGAATAAAAGATTAATTTTAAAATTACATTGATGGCATTGTGACGTATAAAGATGTATTTTGCTTAACATTAATAGCAAAAGGGAGTAGGAGAAAATTGATCTATATCAGAGCAACGTTTTTGTATATTACTGAAATTAAGTCATAGTAATTTGAACTAAATTGGTTTAAAGTAAGATGTTAATTGTACAAATGATCAACAAGGGTATGGTTAACAAGTATATGAAAAGATGTCCAATAACACTAATCATCAGGAAAATACAAATCAAAACCATAAGGAGACATCACCACATACCTGTTAGGAAGGCTTTTATCCTCTAAGAGAAAGATAACAAGTGTTACTGAGGAAACGGAAAAATTGGAGCCCTTGCACACTACTGGTGGGAGTGCAAAACTGTTAAGCTTCAATGGAAAATAGCATGGAGAGTTATCAAAAGTTAAAAATAAAATACCATATTATCAAGCCATCTCACGTTTGGATATTTTTACAAAAGAACTGAAATCAGGATTTCAAAGAGATATTGGCACTCTCATGTTCATTACATCACTCTTCACAATAACCAAGCTGTAAAAATTACCTAAATATCTATAATGGATGATAGGAAAAAGTGTGCTAAATACATACAATAGAAGATTAGCCTTTGAAAAGAAAGAAATCTTGCAATCTGTGACAACATGAATGAAACTTTGAAGATATTATCCTAAATGAAATAAGCCAGTCACAAAAAAATAAATACTGCATGATTCCATTTACATGAAGCATTTAAAACAGTCAACCCATAGAAGCAAAGGGTAGAATGGTGTTAGCCCAGAAATGGAAGGGGAAATGGGGTGTCTCTAATCAACAGGTATACAATTTTAGTTATGAAAAATGAGCAACTTCTAGAGATCTGCTGTACAACACTGTGTCTATAGGTAATAATACTATATGGTAAACTTAAAAATCTGTTTAGAAAGTAGGTCTCATGTTAAGTATTCTTCACAAAATAAAATAAAATTTCACCAATAAAACCATATGTGCCTTTTGCTTTCTTTTTAGGAAGATTGTTTATTATTGATTCAACATCTTTAAAATTTATGGGCCTATTCAGATGACCTTTTTCTTCTTCTGTGAGTTTTGTTTGTTAGCGTCTTTCAAGAAATTTGTATGTTTCCTTAAAGTTATCAGATTTGAGGCCACAGTGTTGTCTATTATATTCCTTTATTATCCTTTAATGCCCATGGGATCATGACTGATGACCTTCTTTCATTTCTGACACTAGTAATTTGCGGCTTTCTCTCCCTGTCCCCAATTCTGTCCTCTTGATTAGCCTGAAAGAGTTTTAGTGAATTTATTGATCTTTTCAGAGAACCAGCTTTTGATTTTGCTGATTTTCTCTGTTGATTGCCTGTTTTCAATTACATTGATTTCTCCTCTTTTTTTTTTTATTGGAGTATAGCTGCTTTACAATATTGTGTTACCTTATACTGTACAGCAAAGTGCATCAGTTATACGTATACATGTGTCCCCTCTTTTTTGGATTTCCTTCTCATTTAGGTCACCACAGAGCACTGAGTAGAGCTCCTTCTGCTCTACAGTATGTTCTCATTAGTTATCGTTTTTGCTTTTTTTTTTTTTGCGGTACGCGGGCCTCTCACTGTTGTGGCCTCTCCCGTTGTGGATCACAGGCTCTGGACGCGCAGGCTCAGCAGCCATGGCTCATGGGCCCAGTGGGATCTTCCCGGACCGGGGCACAAACCCGTGTCCCCTGCATTAGCAGGCAGACTCTCAACCACTGCGTCACCAGGGAAGCCCTAGTTATCTATTTTATACATAGTATCAACAGTGTATGTATGTCAATCCCAATCTCCCAATTCATCCCACCTCCCCTTTCCCCCTTGGTATGCATACATTTATGCTCCTCTGACTTTTATTATTCCTTTTCTTCTGTTTGCCTTAGGCATAAATTATCCACAAATATTTGGGTTTCTTTCAGATTCTTAATTCTATGTCACTGACCTCTATGTCTATCCATATGCTAGTACCACACTGTCTTGATTACTGTAGCTTTGTAATTAAGTTTTGCAATTAGGAAGCATGAGTTTTCATACATTTTTCTATTTTTTATTTAAGTATATTTGATTTACAATATTTTCAGGTGTACAACATAGTGATTTAATATTTTTATAAATTATACCCCATTTAGAGTTATTATAAAATATTGGCTATATTCCCTGTGCTATACAATATATCCTTGTCACTTATTTATTTTATATATAGGACTTTGTACCTCTTAATCCCCTACCCCTTCTGTGCACTCCTCCCTTCTCTCTTCCCTCTTATAGACACCAGTTCTCTATATCTGTTAGCCTGTTTCTGTTTTGTTATATTCATTCATTTTATTTTGTAGATTCCACATATAAGTGATACATACAGTATTTATCTTTCTATGTCTGACTTATTTCACTAAGCATAGTATCCTGCAGATCAATCCATATTGTTGCAAATGGCAAAATTTCATTCTTTTTTTATGGCCAAGTAACATTCCATTGTGTGTGTGTGTGTGTGTGTGTGTATATATATATATGTATATGTGTATATATATATATGTGTGTGTGTGTGCGCACGCACATGCATACACACACACACTCCATCTTCTTTATCCATTTCTCTGTTGATGGACACTTAGTTTGCTTAGATATCTTGGCTATTGTAAATAATGCTATGAATATTGGGGTGCATATATTTTTTAGAATTAGTGGGTTTTTTTCTTCAGATATATATCCAAGAATGGAATTACTGGGTCATATGACAGTTCTATTCTTAGTTTTTAGAGGAACCTCCATACTGTTTTCTGTAGTGGCTATACCAATTTACATTTCCACCAACAGTGTACAAGGGTTCGCTTTCCTCCACATCCTTGCCAACACTTGTTATTTGTGGTCTTTTTGATGGTACCCATTCTGACAGATGTGATGTAATACCTCACTGTTGAGGTATTTCTCCGATGATTAGCAGTGTTGAGCATCTTTTCATTTGCCTGTTGACCATCTGAATGTCTTCCTTAGAAAAATGTCTATTCAGGTCTTCAGCACATTGTTTGAGTTTGAGTTGTATGAGCTATTTATATATTTTGGATATTAACCCCTTATCAGACATACCATTTGCAAATATTTTCTCCCATTCAGTAGGTTGTCCTTTCATCTTGTCAGTAGTTTCTTTTGTTGTGCAAAAGCTTAATGAGGTCCCATTTGTTTACTTTTGCTTTTGTTTCCTTTGCCAGGGGAGACCGATGCAAAAAAAACATTGACACGATTTATGCCAAAGAGGGTTCTGCCTATGTTATTTTCTAGGATATTACGGCTTTAGTTCTAACATTTAGGTCTTTAATTCATTTTGAGTTTAACTTTGCATATGGCATGAGAAAATGTTCCAATTTGATTCTTTTACATGTAGCTGTCCAGTTTTCCCAGTACCACTTATCAAAGAACCTGTTTTCCCCCTTGTATATTCTTGCCTCCTTTGTCATAGACTAACTGACCATAAGTGAATTAATAACCAGAACTGGTTTACTTCTGGGCTCTCTATTCTGTTCCATTGATCTATGTGTCTGTTTTTGTGATAGTACCATACTGTTTTAATTATTATAGCTTTGTAGTATGGTCTAAAATCAGGGACTGTGAATCCTCTAGCTTTGTTCTTCTTTTCCTCAAGATTGTTTTGTCTACTTGAGGTCTTTTTTGGTTCCATATGAATTTTAGAATTATTTGTGAAAATATCATGAGTATATTAAATCTGTATATTTCTTTGAGTAGTATGTACATGTTAACTGTACTAATTTTTGAAATCCAGGGACATGGGATATCTTTCCATTTATTTGTATCATATTCCATTTCCTTCATCAATGTCATGGCTTTCAGAGTATAGGTCTTTCACCTCCTTGGCTAAGTTTATTCCTAGGTATTTTATTCTTTTTGATGTGAATTTAATGGATTGTTTTCTTTTTCTGATAGTTCATTATTAGTAGAAAAGAAACAGATTTACGTATATTAATCTTGTACCCTGCAACTTTATTGAATTCATTTATTAGGTCTAATAGTTTTTTGGCAGGGACTATAGGGTTTTCTATGTATAGTATCATGTCATCTCCAAATAGTGACAGCTTTATTTCTTCCCTTCTAATTTGGATGCCTTTTATTTCTTTTTCTTGTCTGATGGCTGTGGCTAGGACTTCCAGTAATATATAAATAGAAGTGGTAAAAGTGGGCATCCTTGTCTTGTTCCTGATTTTAGAGGAAAATCTTTCAGCTTTTCACCATTGACTATGATGTTAGCTGTAGGTTTGTCATATAGGCCTTATGTTGAGATGTGTTCCCTCTATACCAACTTTGATGAGAGATTTTATCATGAATGGATGTTGAATTTTGTCAAATGCTTTTTCTGTATCTATTGAGACAATCATGTGATGCTTATCCTTCCTTTTGTTAATCACATTGGATTAACATTTTGTTGGCTCACACTGATTTATTTGTTAATATAGAACCATCCTTGCATCCCTGGAATAAAGCTCACTTGATCATGGTGAACGATTCTCATTATGTATTGTTGAATTTGGTTTGCTTATATTTTGTTGAGTATTTTTGCATCTATATTGATCAGAGCCATTGACCTGTAATTTTCATTTTTTTTACTGTATTTGTCTGGTTTTGGTATCAGGTAATGGTGGCCTCACAGAATGAATTTGGGAGCATTCCCTCCTCTTTAATCTTATTTTTGAATAGTTTGAGAAGATTAAGTATTAGCTCTTCTTTATACATTTGGTAGAATTCCCCTGTGAAGCTGTCCAGTCCCGGAATTTTGTTTTCTGGGAGTTTTTTTTTTTATTGTTATTATTATAAATTCAATTTCACTACTAGTGATTAGTCTGTTCAGACTATTTTCTTTTCCTGATTCAGTCTTAGAAAATTGTATGTTTCTAGAAGTTTATCCATTTCTCTAGGTTGTCCAATTTGTTGGCATGTAATTCTTTGTAGTATGCTCTTATGATTTTTTGTATCTCTGTGATATCATTAGTAATTTCTCCTCTTTCATTTCTAATTTTATTTGGGTCCTCCCTCTCTTTTACTTGAAGAGCCTGGCTAAAGGCCTATAAACCACACTTTTTTTTTTTTTTTTTTAAGTCTGTTTTGGATATTCTGAGCCTCTTGCATTTCCCTAAGAACTTAAGTTTAGTCTCTATTAAAGATATTAGTAGGAATTGCATTAGTTCTATAAATACAACTTTCCTTAATTTTACTTCCCAAGTGTTCATTTATACTGTGTAGAAATACAATTGATTTTTGTATATTAATTTTGCATCTTACAACTTTCCTGAAATTGTTTTTTAGCTCTTTTTTTGTGTGTGTGTACATGTGTGCACTTCTTATGTTTTCCTATATACAATAGCATGCCACTGGTGATAGAGATAATTTTATTTTTCCTTTCCAATATAGATGTCTTTTATTTCTTTTCTTTGTCTAACTGTCCTGGCTGGAAACCCCAGTACAACTTTGAAAATAAATAATGAGAATGAACATCATTGTCTTATTTTTATGTAAGAGGTGAAGCTCAGTATTTAAGTATGATGTTTAGAAGTAAGTTTTCCATAGATACTCTCTATGAAGTTTAAGATGTTTCCCTCACTTTTGAACTTAAGTGTTTTATTATGAAAGAATGTTGGATTTTGTTGATACTTATTCTGGATGCATAGATGTAATCATTTGTATTTTGCTCTTTATTCTATTATTATGTTGTATTATATTGACTGACTATGTGAAAATAACTTTGCATTCCTGGGATAAATCCCACTTACTCGTGGGGTATAATCCTTTTTATATGTTGCTGAATTTAATTTCTTAGTATTTTGTTGAAGATTATTGCTTCTATGTTTATAATGGGCTTTGGTCTATAGTTTTCTAGTGGTCTGTAGTTTTCTAGTGATGTCTTTGATTTTGGTATCAGGGTAATACTGACCACATAGAATGAGTAGGAAAGCATACAATTCTCTATTTTTTGGAAGAGTTAGTGAAGTATTGGTGTTAATTTTTCCTTAAACATTTGGTGAAAGTCACCAGTAAAGCTACCTAGACCTGGGTTTATTTTTGTGGAAAAAAAAATTGATGACCTTTTTTAATCTCTCTGTGATATGTCTATTCTGATTTTCTGTTTCTTGAGTTTGTTTTGGTAGTTTATCTTTTCCTAGGAATTTGTCCATTTTCTCTAAGTTGTATAATTTTTGGTATATAATTGCTCATAGTATCCTTTCCTAATCCTTTATATTTCTATAAGGGCAGTATTAATGTTCTCTTTCATTGCTGATTTTAGTAATCTATATTGATGAATCTACCTAAAGACTGTAAATTTTGTTGGTCTTTTTGGAGAACCAACTTTTGGTTCTGCTCAATTTCTAAATATATTATTCTATCTATATTTTATTTATATTTACTCTAATCATTATAATTTTCTAACTTCTTGCTTTGGGTTAATTTGCTCTTTCTCAAGTTTCTTAAGGTGAAAAGTTAGGTTACCAATATGATATCAATCAACTTTAATACAGGCTTTTACAGCTGTAGTGTTCCCTCCTAACACTGCTACATCTCTATCACATAAATTTGGTATATTGTGCTTTCATTTCCAATTATCTCAATATATTAATTCTCTTGTAATTTCTTCTTTGACTCATTGGATATTTAGGACTGTGTTAACTTCCAAATCTTTTTTTTAATTTCCCAAATTTCTTCCTGTTATTGATTTCTAATTTCATTTCATGATGATTTAAGAACATACATTTTTGTGAATTCAATCCTTTTTAATGTTTTGAGTCTGCATACAGTCTGTCCTGGAGAATGTCCCACTTTAACTTGAAAAGACTGTGTATTCTGAAGTCACTGGGTGTATTATTCTGTAGATGTCGATTAGGTCTAGTTGGTTTATAGTGTTGTTCATGTCTTACATTTCCCTGCCATTCTGTCTAGCTGTTATATTCATTACTAAAAGTGAGGTATTTTAGCCTGCAACTATTATTGTTGAATTGTGTTCATCTTCCTTCAATTCTGTTCTACTTCATGTATTGTGAGCCTCTCTTATAAGTTTTATATGTATTTATAGCTATGTAAGAGAATAACTGACTTGAAAACAACATGTTTTTATGCTGTCTGGTATACTTAAGTTTGAAATTACCTTTACTAGTGTTCTTTATATTATTGTGTGTATTTGAGTTATTGATTTGTGTCCTTTCATTTCAGCCTGAAGGACTCCTTTAAGTATTTCTTGTAGGGCAGATCTGCCAGCAAGTAATTCTCTCAGTTTTTGTTGACCTGAATGATTTAATTTCTTCCTCAGTTAACAACTTACTAGGTGTAACATACAATAAACTGCACATATTTAATGTGTACATTTTGATAAGTTCTGATATATGTATACACCCATGAAACCTTCCCTACAGTCAAAATAATAAACATATTTTATATATTATTAGAATTGCTATAATACAAAATACAGACAGTAACAAATGTTAGTGAGGATGTGCAGAAATTTGAACCCATACATGGCTGGTGTGATTGCAAAATGGTGCAGTGCAGCCTCTTTGGAAACAGTTTGGCAGTTCCTCAAAATGTTAAACATAGAGTTACCATTTGATACAGAAATCCCATTCCTAGATATATACCCAAGATAAATGAAAACATGCCCACACAAAGATGAGTCCATAAATATTGTTCATAGCAGCATTATTCATAATAGTCAAAAATCTGAAACAACCTGTCTACCAAGTGATGAATGGATAAACAAAATGTGGTTTATCCATACAATGGATTACTATTCAACATTAAAAGGAACGAGTCACTGATACATGAATGGATACTACAACATGATGAACCTTAAAAACATTAATTGAAAAAAACAGTCATGAAATATCACATATTGTATGATTCCATTTACATAAATGTCCATAGTAGAGAAATCCTCAGGGACAGAAAGTACATGAGCAACTTCCAAAGCTTGTAGGACAGGAGAATTGGAGGTGATGCTAATGAGCTCAGGGATGATGTTACTGTTCTAAAATTAGATAGTGGTAACAACTGCACATCTTTGTAAATGTACTAAAAGTCAAAGAATTATATACTTTATAAAGGAGAATTATACGGTATGTGAATTATAGGAATTATATCTCAAGAACGTTATCATAAAACTAATTTTTACTCAGCTTCTGAAATCAAAGGACAAAAAAAAGTCACTTAAGATCTCAGAATTTAACTCACAGCATACTAAATAACTTCAAATATATGTCAAAAATAATGTCCTTAATTATGGAATTAAACTTTCTGAGTAATAAATTTAGGACTACCTAATGTATTCCTGAGGACACCAATATGTGAAGAAACAATAAGTCAAAGTACTAAACAGTAATAAAATAATGTTGGTTAGAAGTAGACCTCTGTATCTGGATATTTCAAATATACAGTAAGGATATGTATGTATGTTTAGAATAGTTTATACCAAGGCAATGGGTGAAGTTGGGTTCCTTTTTGGAGAATAGAAGATCTCTACCTTAGAAGGGGTCAGAAGTTTTTAATCAATTTCATTAAATTGGCATATACATAATCATCAAAACCACCAGGGGAACAGAATTTCAGAAGTTAAATAAAAAGTTCCTGAATAATATATTTACAAACAGGGTTATTCCAAAAGGAAATTATTAAATAGTTCTAATTTAATCTGAAAATTAGGCTGAAATATGAAGGAAGCATCATATTTTTTTTTAATGTGAAAACTTCAATTCTTATGCCAACTATTTACTTCTACAACCAAGAAGACAATTTCCTCCATAAATACAAGTGCCGAACTTGCTCAGAAATACATTTTTGGATTGCCTCACGATAGGATTTGGAGAGTACAGAAAGCATATGCTTCCCCACCTCTCAATTTGAGAGAATTTCTTCTAGCGGTCTCCTGAATATATCAATAAAATGTTTGTCACTACCAGGAGAATTGTAAAACATCTGTGAAACACATTCAAGCATATGGCATGTTATACAGAGCTGGGGGGAATTATACAAAAGTTAAGGGACTGACCACACAACCAATTCACTGTCTCCCCTAAGTTTTGTTTCAAAATTAAAAGATTAATTATTTTTAGAGTTTAATTTGCTTACAGGGATTTGGAATTTAAATGCACTGTAAGAACGTTTTGGTTTTTTCTCCTTAAAAACTAACTTCGCAGTAAGTCATAGGACAAACTGCTACCAACTTGAGTTTGAGTTTTCAGTTAAAAGACTTTTTCACAGGTTTTTTTAAGAAAATTCCTTTTTAATAAATCACATTCAACTCAAACTTTCACACCTAGACAGACAAAATCAGAAGGCTCAATTTTTAATTAAGTGGGTTCAGCATCTCCATACCTTTATTCTCCCTGTCATATTTGGTGGTCTTTTACTTAATATGTGGGCCAGCAAATATGACAATGGAAGATCTTAAAAGTCAGAAGGTACTTTCCTAAAATTAGGAAAATTGTTTATTTTTCTATTTAAAGAGCAAAATATGTTTATAAGTATAAAAGTATATGATGTATATGGCCTACGTATCTCTCTTGGCACAGTGTCATTTAACATACATGTGCATTGGGGATATAATAGTAAATTGAACAGAAGAACATTTGTCCTCCCAGAACTTATAATCTAGATAGGAGAAACAAATAATAAGCAAATAAATTTGATATGGCATAGCACATGGTGTTAATTTTATGGGGAAAAATAAAGCTAGGGACAGGGATAGTATGCACTGGGGAGAAGAGATGAACTTTTAAATAGAGGGGTCATAGAAGGCTGCATGAGAGGGTAATATCTGAATATCAACTAAAGGAGTTTTTTGGGCGAAGAGCATTACAAGTAGAGTATCAGCAAGTGCAAACATCCTGAGGTGGCAGTGTATCCAGTATGTTGGAAGAACTATAAGAACCAAAATAAATTATAACATCACAAATATAATTTCAGAAAACGTGGTGAAGTACATGTGCACGTGTTTAACAATTTGAGATAAATGAGATACTTCCTTTGCACTAAAATATTAAACTTAAGGCATTAATCTAAAGATTGGCAAATTATTTACTCAACAAATATTTATTATGCATCCATAAGGAATATCAAGTATGTAGTTGGCAGATATAAATTTAAAAATAAGATTGGAGTTCTGCTGCCATTTATGCTACCAAGTAACTCTATGTTTTGCATACGTCAAACTCTGAGTGCCCTGAGTCATAAAATAGTGCTGGATGTATTCTAAAATTTCTTCAACTTCATACATTACATGAACTGGAAAGTTTGAAGATCAATTGACCATCTATCCCGCCCAGTTATTGCGACAGAGGCAGTGGGTAAGATATTGGTATATAAAGTACATTTAGGGGCCTACCTTGGAGAAGAGAATAGGGTTAGGGGAAAGAAAGAGACCAAGACTCCGCACATGGTAAAAAGTAATGTCCTGAACCTAGTGATGGCAGTTAGGGCTTCAGGAGTTCAGAGCAAGGAAAGATCGCTTAAGGTCAAGTGCACCCTAATAAGTCTTCGTGGAAAAGATAATACTTTAGCTTGAGAAATGGTGGACTTGGGACAAATACAAACTTGTGGGGAAGTGGAACCTGAGAACAAACAGTTTGGACTTAGGGTCCAAACGTAAGCTAAGGATATACTCTGGAGGTTTCTGAGATGGAAAATACCATGAAAATATAATTTAAAATGAAACATCTTTGAAGTCAAGGGTCTTAAATAACAAGCCATCATAACAAAGCAGGTCAAAATGTCATAAATTTCATATGCCAGACAGACTCTGTAACAAGAACCAAAAAGCTGACTGAAGAAAGGTAAAATACTGTGATATCACTAATTTTTTAGTCTGATGACAAATGAATAAAGTCAAGAATGTTTCGCATAAAACCTATTTTGGTTTTGAACAAACAACAGGTAGCAATATCCAGCAGGTTAAAGTTGGCCTTGAACAAAAATCATACTAGGATCTTAAAATAACAACAGATATCCTATATTCACAACCTACTATCTTATATAACTTATCGCATGGCACTTACTTAATCCTACACCAACTCTATTAACTTTTTTTTTAAAAAGGACTTTGAGGTTTACATAATCATACACCATATTTATGGTCCCTCTTTGAATAAAAAGTGAAAGTAGGATGTGGTCTGACTCAAAGGTCAGCCTCTTCAATGAGGCTAAGGCTGATAAATATAAAATCCAAATAAATATGTTTACAGAAATCCAAGTGTGCTAAATGTGATGAATAAAGAATTAAATGGGAGGTTTAGAAAATTAGTGGTATTAAATCAAGGAAACGGGACTGATCTACAATTTCAAAGGAAAGAACACTGGGCAGCAATTAAGGGGAAGGAAGTCTTTTAGTACATTTAGGATCAGCTGGATGAAGGCTTGCAGATGGTGGAGGGAGTACTGATTGTGAGCAGAAGAAATTACAAAGAGCCAAATTCTGCTAAAACAATAAAGTTATTTCACAATAAAGTGAAATCTGGGAAATTCCTGCTCAGACCTTGATCTGTCCTGAAAGGTGTTAAATATCACTGGCTTAGAGACTTCAAGGCCTTGAGTAATGACCATAAGGATATAATTTCAAGGATGATTTTAATAACTGATTTTATATTGTTTCAAGCTTAATTGTAAATAATATATATTTTTAATTATGAAAATTTTATAAGTAAAATCTTTCTGAATTCCTTATTCTGGTTCACTCATCTTTAATTTTCACTTTTGCATCATTCGCATAAGGTTTTAACTATTTTTCTAAAAGAGAATAACTTGTTTTAACTTATTAGATAAATAACACAATTTTTTTGTGAAAATAAATCATGGCGTAAAAAAAGCACTTGAGAAAAAGTGTAAAAGTCATCCAAAATCACACCAGAGACAGCTGCTTTTAATATTTCAAAGCTTATATTTTGAGGTTGTTTCTCTATTCACATATATAAACAATTTTAGGAGAGACAAGGAGAATAGGAGAATAGGAGAGACAAGCTCTGCAAAGTTGTAAAAATTTCCACAGATATGCATCAACAACGTTTCTCCTTTATTTTATTTAAGTTCTTTCTGCTACTGTTTGGTGCTATAATCAACTTGCTGATTGCACTAAGTGCTTCAATTATGTTCAAGAAAAGTAGTTTTATACTTTACAATTTATTATATATTATAGACCTTTTGTCATACATCTCTTGACTTAAATAAGATGGTCATACATTAAGTAAAAAAGAAAAACTATGTATTATTTATTAAGGGACGTAAGTGATTACATTGACCCATGAAAATGAGAACTTCAAGTAGAGGGACAATTTACCTCTTAATCACAATGAATGCATTAGGTGTAGAACACAGGGTCATATAATGATAAGTGAAAAACTTATAGAAAACATACCTATTGTGTCTCTTATGCTTTGTCCTAGTAAAATAATTCATATTAATGATGATCTGGTAAACCAATTTAGAGACATTATGGCTTAAGTCTTGGTACAAATTAACCCATTGCTTTAGTTAATTAACATTATGACACTAAAATCTAGACTATCACAGGCATGAAGTAAATATTTACTAAATGTGGAATAAATGGAAGAGGATTCATTAATCCATTCATCGGTCAACAATTATGGAGTTCTTACCATATATTGTATGTTGTAGTATTACCGGGATACAGAGAAAAACAAAATTACTTTTCAATTCTAGAAATTCACTACATAATGGAGAAAAAAGGTAAATAAATAATTATAAGACAATATGTAAGTGCTTTATAAAAGCATGCATGGACGCTTACATTTGCCTGGGTGGTGGGTGAAATGATGCACAGAGTAGTGACAACTGAATTGACTTGTGAAGGATGGGTAGAAATTTACTATAATTGTTATTATTGTAATTTTAATTTTGTAAGTGAAGAAAACAATTTCAGAGGAGTAATTGTCACAGATCTTGTAACTGATAAACAGGAGAGTAAGAAATAAAAACTCCTGTTTTTCTATGTTATAAACTTTAGTTATCCCATCATACCATATTAATAGATGCAGAAGCAGAACTCTGGGAATCTGATTGACATCTCATAGTTAATAGCTGAGTCAGGGCAACAAAGAGCCTTAATGTAGACCTAAAGTTCTCCATTATTGTTATTTATTTTGTCTAGACACATAGAACAGAGGAAATACGTCGACAGATGAATTTGTATAACTGAATTAACAGTATGAACATTTCAATGCGTGGCTGATATCAAAAGTGGGAGAATTAAAAGCCTTTCCCCAAATGTGTATTTTTGCTTCAGTTGTGCCCCAAACTCAAACTAACTCTTGAGAAAGTCCACCAAATACAGGCAATGTGTTGTCATGGACAGATGTAGCCTAGAGGTCAGAGGCCCAGAATGGCCCTGAATAATGCATTGCTGTGGTTTCCTATATGATCTTAGGCAGGGCAGCCACTTATTACTGAAAATTCAGTCAAAATATATTTAGCATCCACTGTAGGATGCAGACCATTGTGATTGGAATACCACAATACACAGAACACAGCTTTTATACTCTAAGGGTCTGCCTCCAATTATTCTGGCACTTTGTCTAAAAATCAGAAGAAAAAAAAGGGGGAAATTTCTGAGGCTGTTACCAGTTGTAATATTTTATAATTTATGTATATGAATCTTGTTTTTTAAATTTTGTCTATAACAGAAATGAAATTATGGCCAGTAGTAAATAAAGGCTGACTAAAAATTACACTTGGTATATTGTCTTTGATTCTAGCATTTTATCTGTATAAGTTATTTTAATAATTTGGCGTATTTCTATTCTAAAATTCCATGTGGGATTACTTAACAGACTCTCTACATCAGAAACTTCATGATATATATAACCTTTCATAATACTCAAATGTCGCATTTTCTTGGAAAGGAATTTCATCTTGCCTGATAGTCTTTTTTTTTAAACTTATAAGCATAAAATTAAAACACCAAACACCTGTGAAAATTGTTCGCTGAGAGAAATTTATGTTATGCATTTGATAGGATACTAATGAGAACATTTCTTATTATTTTTGAAATATATAGCTTTTCTGTTACTCAACTTTTTCAGTTAAAATGATATAAAAAGATCCTGAATGAGGGCCCAAAAGAAATTATTTTAAAGTCTATGCAAATTAAAAAAAATAATGTTTTAGAATATAATTATATGAAAATTAGAAAGTTATAGGAACGTTAGAAATCAACTAATTTATGACCATCTAAAATTTCTTTTCTGATTTCTAAAAATCAACTGACTAATCTTAGAACTTTGCTTAACGCTTTCTAGAGTGGTATAATAAATCATTTAGATGGAAATGAATTACCTATTTTCAAAGACATTTTTTAAACACTGCAGTTCATTTTGGGCCAACTAGAAGTTACTGAATTGTCATATCTCAGTCCTCTTGCCTCTACAGAACCTATAAAAAGAGTCACTAAAAATTTTTTTTTTAGTTTTTGTTTTGTTTTGTATCTGTGTATTTCTATGAAATCTGAATCCATCTGCGATTCAAAAGAAAACAATTTTTTTTACATAGGACCAAAGAGATAGATGTGTATAGTAATGATATATAAATTATTATATTTATTATTATAAATTATAATTATTATTATAGTAATGATATATAAACTATTCCCTTAAAATATGTATTTCGTAGACTTTTATGTTTTCATGGGTATTTATTTGAATTTTGTAAAATTAACATGAAGTATTTACAAATAATAAGTGATATAAAGGGAAATTAATGTATGCATGTGAGCAAGTTTTAGTTAAGCCCAAATTCATGGCCCAGTTCATAGTCTTTTTCCCATATGAGAGTAATAGCTCTTCGTTTCTCAATTCAGAATCCTAGGCTGTGATTGAGGTAAAGCAGTACTTTATTCTACACAGGCACAGAAATATAATAATAATCACCACAGACTGGACAATTACTCTTTAGAACATATTTGTTATTTCCCACAAAACAGCTGAGGTTGAAAAAGGTTATATAACTTGTCCATTATCAAAAATAAATAAATATGGGAGTCAGATCTGAATTTCTGTCTGTCTGGTAAGGAAGTCCCTGCTTTCTCTCTTAGAAGGTTTCTTCCCAGGTAGGAAAGTGCCTTTTTGTGTGGGGATGCAACAGAGAAGACAGACAAAACTTCTTTAAGGTGTAAAGAGCTAGCCTTTGATATTGACTGGCTCACCTCTTCCTAGAAAGACTTTAATACCACAAATTCCCAGAAGTTTACCCACTGCAGGCAACCTATCTAACTGGGGCTACCTCTGGAGAGATCCTTTATATCTGGGTAACTTAGGGAAGCATATGCAGGTCCCTAAGATATGGCCAAGAATACCTGTTGCTGTTGTGTTTATATATGGTGAAAATGGAAAGAGAACGAACAAAATGGGAGAGTAATAAAACTACCTTGACTTAACAATTTGATTTTCCATTTGACAGGAAAAAACAAACAAAAGAGCCTGTATTTGTTTTTTGAAACACTTGTGGAATGACTAAACTAGGGTTTGCTGAATAATAAGAAAGGTGGCATAGAGAGGTAGCCAGTACCCTGTCCCTTTAACACAGTGATAAATGTTCATAGAAGCAGAGGCTGGGTGTCCATCTGTCAGAGGTGCTTTAGAAAAGACTTACATTGGCTGACCTTCTGGGTCCTTCCATGTCTGAAATTAAGTAATTCTAATTTTAAAATTATATTTTCATGAACTTTTTATTTAGGGCAAAAAGGCATTGTGGGTAAGAAAAATAACATATGAATGCAAATATATTCCAATACATGATACCCATCAATTCCCTGCCAAAATGTTCATTTATATAGTTGGCATTCTTGTTGTCTAAATATAGTAGGTCTGAATTGGGAGAAAACAATATATTTTATTTTTAACATGCAACTAAATGTTAAA
The DNA here is from genome assembly GCF_059928025.1 of Delphinapterus leucas. NCBI lineage: Eukaryota > Metazoa > Chordata > Mammalia > Artiodactyla > Monodontidae > Delphinapterus > Delphinapterus leucas. Next base: position 62,473,480 of record NC_143137.1, on the reverse strand, counting down.
TTTCCTTTGGTTGTTATGAAATACTTTTTATTGCAATAAAATGACACTGGCAGTTCTATCTAAAAATAAAATATGACTATAAAATGCATTCATCAGTTATTTTTTCCCTCTTTCATCATTTAATTGCCTGATTTTCCATAAATATGCTAAAAAAGGAACAGAATGGATTAATTGAGCTCAATTTACTTCTCTGGACAAAATCTGAGCAATTAAAGAGATCAATCCTATTTTTTAATATTGGGTTGGCCCAAAAGTTCATTCGGGTTTTTCTGTAAGGTATTACAGGAAACCCAAATGAACTTTTTGACCAACCCAATATTTTCTGATTCCAACATTTCCCAGGTTAGAATGTCCTTCTCTTTTTGTTCATAAGTCCCACACATTGCTTTATTAATTTAAAACGTTTTATTTTATTCCACTAGCTGTGGTTGTATCTCTCATTGTTATATCATTCAACAAAGTAGGATACTTAAAAAATAGCTTTAAAGTTAAAGAAATTAACAATATGCCCTTATATTAATGATAATCTGCTGAAACACCCTGGTTTGCATTGTGCTACGATAAACTAAACCAAAGCAGATCTGTTCTGAACTATTTTCAACTTCAGCACATCAAGTAAAACGTCTGCTTGTTCCATGCGTTGTTTGTTCTAAAATGTGAAGGATATTTTAAATTAAACATCTGCCTGCACATTTCTTCCATAATCACATTCATCTGAGGATAAAGAATCACAAACTCCACTGACAGCATTTTATGACCTTTAAATATACAACATAATAACATTTCCTTTAGACTGACAATAAGCCAGGTACTCAGCTTTGATATAATTTTCAGAAGGCTTATGTTTCTAGGACCACAATTTGCTTCCTATCAGTGCAAAGAAATGTGAATGACTATAACCAATGGGCTCAAAAAGAGGCTCGAGGAGTTTATTATTTTCCCTTTACATATTTAAAATTTTTTTAAAACCGTTCACATTTCCCTTTAATTAAAGGTAATTTCAACCTCTTTGCCTGATGTCAAAGCCTTTTATAAACTGGTTCCAATATACGCTTCAAAATAATCACAACCAATATTTTAAAATCTTTTTCCTTTTGAAAATTAGCCATCCATTTTTCCTCAAGTGTACCTGGCACTGTCTAGCTTTTGCACGTGTTTTTCACACTGCTTCACTTTCAGCTGCTGTGTCTTTCCCTTTCCCTTCCTCTACCAAATAAGAACATGCAAAACATGGCAATAGGTCATGACCTTCCTTTTTTTTTTTAATATAATTCTTATCCATTAAACACCCACAGACTAGTGCAGTCTACAATGTTTTTTCCATTCTGTGTATTCCTACAATGTCTCATTTCTTCTCTTCTTTTGGAAGCCAATACTATGGACTTGTTTAAATAATTTTAGAATAATATATAATATATATATACACATATATATTTTGTAGTAGTAAATATCATTTGCTGTTACACTATCTTATGTCTACATCTGGTATCCTTAAATAGACTGTTACTTATTGTGAGCATGAATCATCTAGTATTTTCTTACATACTTCTTACACTTTCCAGCCTTTTTTATTGGTTTACCTGACACTAGAATCTAGTGTCTTCACATTAGGAGAATCAAAATAAATTTTAGTTCTAAAAAGAAAATTGTGACCCTCAAACCAGATTTCACTTATCTCTACCTTGTTACCAGGAAAGGAAAGATCTAATGTGGAGAAGAGCTGTATCTGTGTTTTAAAAATTTATTCTAAAAAGATACAGTGCTTCTTATCCATATAAGCATCTATATTTGAATCAATTTATTATAATTGAAATGAGATCACTGAAATGAGATATCAGATATTCCTTTGTTGTAAAACAAAAGAATTTCCTCAATCATACAAGAATACTTTACTCCATGGTTTTTTATATTGGCTGTACCTGAAAAAATCATCTATTGTGGCCAAAAAGTTTGTTCGGGTTATTCCATAGCATCTATAGAAAAACTTGGATGAACTTTTTGGCCAAACCAATATAAAACATTTCAACACAGAGATGCTCATGTCCCTATTGGAATAATTAAATTACAATCTGTAGAGATGAATCTCAGGCATCTATAGTTATTTATTTTTTTAAGTTTTCCAAGTGATTTTAATAGGCAGGCAGGGTTAAACACCACTAGTTTAAAGGGATGTGTGGTAAAGAAATGTAGCTGGGCGGGTGGCAAAGAGTGAATAAGCCTTGCCCTAAAAACTGATTCAAAGAAATATATGAGCACCCACTACTCCCATTCTGGAAGACAGATTACAGATTAGACACTGACTCTCTCTGATGTGCATGTAACTGCCTACTGGCCCAACCTCATGAAGCAAATAAATTCCTTGGCTCTTCATCCTAGTGACACAACTGGACTGGAAGTATAAATTATTTCTGGACTATGAGGTAAATAATGCCAGTCAAATTAAACTCAGTTCATTAAATTAAAATAAATTATATAGCAGCCCTGCCAGTGATGCATACCTTCTCATTGAGAGAGCACAGGGAGTGGCCAAGATGGCAGAGTAAGAAAACCCTGAGCTCACCTCCTCCATGGGCACACCAAAATTACAACTATTAACAAAGCAACTATCAATGACAACAACCTGAAAACTAGCAGAAAAGATTATTCACAACTAAACATATAAAGAAGGAACCACAATGAGATGGGTAGGAGGAGTGGAGATGTGGTGTAGTCAAGGCCCACATCCCCATGAGAGGATGGAAAGTGAGAGATGTAAAAAGGTATTCCATGCAAATGGAAATAAAAAACAAGCTGGAATAGTAATATTTATATCAGACAAAATAGACTTTAAAACAAATATTTTAACAAGAGCAAAGAATGACATTACATAATGATAAAGGGATTGATCCAAAAAGATTTAACAATTGTAAATACATATGCACCCAAAATAGGAGCACCTAAATATAAAGCAAACATTAACAAACACAAAGGGAGAAACTGACAGTAACACAATAATGGTAGGAGACTTTAACACCTCACACACAGCAATGGACAGATCATCCAGACAGAAAATCAACAAGGAAACATGGGCCTTAAATGACACATTAGAGCAGATAGACTCAATAGATATGTATAGAAAATTCTACCCAAAAGCAGAATACACATTCCTCTCCAGTGCACATGCAACATTCTCTAGAACAGATCACATACTCGACCATATAACAAGTCTCAATACATTTAAAAGACTGAAATAATGTCAAGCATCTTTTTTGACCACAATGCTATGAGACAGAAATCAATTTACAAGAAAAACATTTCAAAAACACAAACATGTGGAAGTTAAACGATATACTACTAAACAACCAGTGGGTCAATAAAGAAATCAAAGAGGAAATAAAAAAATACTTGGAGACAAATGAAAATGGAAACCCAATTCAAAATCTATGGGATGCAGCAAAAGTAGTTCTAAGAGGAAAATTTATAGTCATACAAGCCTACCTCAGGAACTAAAATAAATGATAGAGTCTACTGCTACTGCCTCTGTACTTTCTTTGATTATTGCTTTCTTGGGTTATGCTTAAATTCTGTATTTTGCTATCAGAAATGCCTGTGGTCTCTGACCCCCATGATTTCCAGTGATACAAGGGCGCTGAAAGAAGTGACATTGTATGGGTTGATCTCTATAGGTCTGGAGATAATATAAATGAGGCAGAAAGTGGACTGCTTTATGATGCATCAGAAGCACAGCTTTATTACTATTATCTGCTAACCTAAGGTAAGGCTATCTAAAGCAGTGACTCTCAAGCTTTAGTGGGAATAGGAACAATCTAGGATGCTATCCTTTTAGGTTCAGCTGATCTGGAGATGTGCCTTGGATAAATATGATGAAGGTGTTCCCTGAACCAGTCCTTGTAAAATATTCTCACTCCAGTTACACATTAAATTAACATAGGACCCTTTAAAATAGTACCATGTTGTGGCTCCTGTAGAGAAGTAAATCAGAATCACTGGGAATAGGACCTTGCTATTTTTAAAAAGCTCCCTAGGAGATTTTGATGCACAGTACAGCCAATGACTAGGGTTTGGAAATATGCAGAGTCCTCAGATCTCACATTATCGGGGGATTCAATTTTACTCAAAAAGCACCAATTAGAAAATAAATATACCTTTCCAATAAATTATGAAACAATAATTATAAATAACAAAGCATCTCTCATCACTAAATTACATTGGAAACTGAGCAGTCAGAAACAAGAGTGATATTAGTTAATTAGAAGGCAAAGGAGAAAGAGGATTCATGTTTAAGACTAAGTCTCTCCTTGCTCTAGAGTTGCCTCTGCCACACCCCACACATCCCAAGGACACCTGCTCAACCAATCATTACTACTAAAGTATGGAATGTTGGGGTCAAGTCAAATAACTGGACTGAAAAGGTAGACTAAACACCACCTTGACCATGCTGTAAAAAATGGTTAATTTTAGTGACTTAAATTTAATATTTGCTTGATTTTAATTGGAAGAGAAAAAGGCAGAACTGTAAGCAATTAGGCATCCTCTTCAAATTCCCCATGAATTTTATAGAACCCTACTTTAAACTCTGTCCCATTTATTAAGCTCTTTAAAAGAGTTGAGGTGTGTGTATATGTGGTATGTGTTTGACAAATACTCATTGGAAGTTTGAGATTAACATAAAAAATATTATATCTTTCTATGAGAATGTGGTTACTAGCAAAGATAATATGTGGAACAGAACGTACAAATATGATCCAGTATAATAACCATTATCCAGTAACATTTTGATCACAGCAACATACAAGAGGTAGTTCCCAGCATAAAATTTCCTCTACTTCCTCCTCTGTTCTCTTACATTCATTCTCTTAAACATGGATGAACAAATAAAGCCCTGAGCAACACTGAGAAGTATGTAACTTTTTCTTTGCACCTCTTACACATTGTTTTCTGAATTCATTCCACTTTTGCTTGAGCAGGAGAAATTATTATTATAAAGAAAATTTTAAAAATAGCAGAAATCCTCAATCAGTAAAGGTGTAGTAGGGAGCTGAGTTTCACCTCAGATCACATTCATCCATTAGTTAATTCACTCATTCAGAAAACATTTATTGGCCAGTGGTATGCAAGGAATTGTGTTGGATTCTGAAAAAACAACCATGGTCTTAGCCATCAAAGAGTTTATATCTTGTGAGGAAGGCAGGCTCATAATCCTAAAAATGAACTGCAAAAGCTCATAAATTCTATGAAGAAAAATAAAAACTTCTCTGAAAGAAATAAGATGAAATATAAATCAGAATGGCACCTCCAGGCTTTAAATATTGGAGGAAAAAATGAATTAATGATAAAGTATGAAGACAGAATAAAAATAAAGAACAAAGACAGGGAGGAGAAAAATCAGAAGGGGGAGATTTGGAAAACAGAAGAACAGAACGGGTGTTCAGATAAAAGGAGTGGGCAACTGTGTTGACAATGGTGGAGGGCCAGGTAAGTTCTAAGTAAAGAACTGTCCTTACGGTTTTAAAACCTGGAATTCATTGATGGCCATTGATAAGGTCAGCTTCAGTGAAATCATTGCTATTGGGGCAATTTACAATGGATTGAGGAGTAAATATATGGAAAGTACATATGGATATATCTTAAAAAAGATGAAAAGTATGGATGGATATGTTGAGAAGTTCTACTGTAAAGGAAAGCATAAATTTTGGGTAAATCCCACAAAAAATGTAAAATCACATTTATTTTGGTTTTATTTAGTTTTTTTTTTAAATGGCAGCTACTAGAACAGGTTTTTATGTTCCTAGGAATAATTTACTAGAAAGGGAAATACGAAAGATGCAGAAGAGAATGACAAGAGGGAACAATAAAAATGCGAGGGCAGATTTAATTCAGAACCTAGTTGGAAGGACTGCCCTCTGCCTGGATCAAGGTCAACACATTCATTATATAGGCAACAGAAAATATGAACATAAAAAAAAATGCAGTGAAATGTCCACACCTGATTGTAACTTTTGTTGTAACTTTTTAAATCAAGAATGAGAAACAAATTAGCTGAGTGTGGGAGGAGGAAAGAGGAGTGAGAGATTTGAGAAAAGAAGAGGAGGAGGAAAGAGTCACTGAAACATGAAAGGAAGCCCGCTAGTAAAATTTGAAGAATAAGATGAGGACATCAGCTGAAAGAGGGATGAGACAAGGAAATAAAGGTAGATGTTGTAACCAAGTAAAGATGCTAAGAAAGAGTCACTGCTAAGCATGGAAAATAAGACTTTTAAAATTTTAGACACTGACTTTTCCATTCTAATGTGTGATAGCCCAGTGATCTACAGGAATAATTCTCAGCTGGGGTGATTTCCTTCCTCTTCCCACAGGGGACATTTGGCAACACCTGGGGACATTTCTGTTGTCTCAACCGGGAGAGTTTTATAGGCATCTAGTGGATAGAGGCCAAGGATGGTGCTAAATATTCTACAATGCACTTGATACTCTCTGACTCCAACCAAAAATTATCTGTCAAAATTAAGAAACCCCGATCTAAGGGAAGACGACTTTAGAATTTTCTGCAACTGGATGCTAAGATTTTAGTTACAGAAATATACCACCTTTAGTTGAGATTTTAGTTTTTTACAAACCTGTAAGTCAACATTGTTTTCTTTATTCCTAGCTAAACACTTTCTATAGCAATTTAGGTTCAGTTTATTTTATTCTCTCAAAAGAATTTGGAAAACAAGTACTGCCTAACATTTATTAAAAACAGTGTTAATAAGTATAACTTGTTTAATCACTCTCTGCTTTCTTATTCATATATTTTCCAAAACAGAGTTTACTTTTTGAAAACAGGTTTACATTTTGCACACAAAAGCATTCCCATGACAATGACTATTACCACAGTTTGGCAATGTTCCAAAGGCATCCAGGAAGAATGAAAAGGTTTGTGTAGAAGGAAGTAGTTTTATAATGTCAGGGGCAAGGGAGAGGATGCTATAAATAATGTTAAAAATCTTTTCCTTACAAGTCTAAATACAAATCCCTATAATACAATTGTAAACATGTCTTAAATCAAGTGTATTCTCTATTGTAGTTGCCAAAGGACCTATAATTCATCTTGGCTTTGAATAAGAGACTGTGGCTATGAATCAGCCAAGAGCTAAGCACAAATGAAATGAAACTATACATCCCTACGGTGTTGAGAAAATAGTGAAGGGATGTTCTCAGGGGGATATCTATAATACCCTAAGTCTGAACTCTGTATGTACGTAGGTCAAACTAATCAACATAGACCATAAACTCAAACAGGACAACTGTTCCATAAATAAGTTTGTGGTTAAAAAGAGATTAACTTAAAATGCATACACATTTGAATCCAAGAATTATGCTAAAGATATCTTATTAATAGTAGTAATTAAATTCTATTCCATGAATCTTTGTTTCAAATGCTTTGAAATCATAGTAATCATTTTCCAGAAAGTTGAAGATTTGCAGGTTTTGACTTTCTTTCAAAATTATAAAGAAACTTTTGTTCCTTGGGATGAAGCAAAACAAGGATTATTTTATCCTTTGAAAAGTTAGATGATTTTATTGTAAAAACATATGAACAGGTCACCCCCTCACCTGCATGTGACTAAATGGAATATAAGTAGATTTTTTAAAAAAACAATCTTCAACAGAAAACTGAATTTTTGCTCATATAGTGTTTAAGCCACACTTTAAACTTTTTAAAATTTGAGATAATTGTTGACTCACACGCTTTTTAAAAAAAACACAGAAACAGCTTGTGTACCCTTTACTCAGTTGTCCCCAAAGGTAAAGTCTTGCAAAACTACAGTGCAACAACACGGGATATTGGCATCAATAAAGTCAAGACAGAATTTTTCTATCCCCCGCTTCCTCCTAAACTGGTGACAGTCACTAACCTGCTCTCTATTTCTACAATTTTGTAATTTCAAGAATATTAATGAAATCACACAGCATGGAACCATCTGGGATTGGCTTTTCTTCACTCAGTAAAATTCTCTGCAGATTCATTCCAATTGTTGCATTTATCAATTCTTTACTCATTTTTATTTTATTAGAGTAGTATTCTATAGTAAGCATATACTAGTTGAACCATGCCCTTGTTGAAAGAAATATAGGTTGTTTGCAGTTTGGGCTATAGAAAATACAGGTACACATTTTTGTGTGAACATAGTTTTAATTGCTGAGCCATATTAGAGTTGCATGTGTATATTTTAAAGAAACTGCTAAACTGTTTTCTAGAGTGGCTGGACCATTTTACATTCCCACAACGTGATGAGCAATATGTGAGTGATTCAGGTTTCTCAGTCCCTAGCCAGAATTTGGTGTTGTCGCTACTTTTTGCTTAAGTCGTTCTGATAGGTGTGTAGTGATATCTCATTTTGGTTTTAATCCACATTTCCCTTATGGCTAATGATGTTGAACATATTTTCATATTCTTTTACGCCTCCTGTAACTTCAGTGAAATGCCACTTCATGTTTTTTTCTAAATGAATTTTTAAAAAACTCTTGAGACTGAGAGTTCTTTATTTATTCTATACATAATCCCTTCTCAGAAATCTTTGGTTTGCAAATATTTCCTCAGTCTGTAGCTTGTAGTTCCAACCATTTAACAGGGTCTTTTAAAGAGCAAAAGTTAATTTAAATGAAGTCCAATTTATCCATTTTTCCTTGTATGGACACTGCTTTTGGTGTCAAGTCTAAGAAGTCTTTGCCTAGACCTAGAGCCCAAAGAATTCTCCTATGTTGTTTTTCTAAGAGTTTTATAGTTTTATATTTTAAATTCAGTCCACGATCAATTTAGTGTTAATCCTTGTGGAATATGTTAGGTTTTAGGGACTTCCCTGGTGGCGCAGTGGTTAAGAATCTGCCTGCCGATGCAGGGGACACGGGTTCAAACCCTGGTCTGGCAAGATCTCACATGCCGCGGAGCAACTAAGCCCATGCGCCACGACTACTGAGGCCCACGTGCCAAGAGCCCATGCTCCGCAACAAGAGGAGCCACCACTCACTGTAACTAGAGAAAGCCCGTGCGCAGCAACAAAGACCCAACATAGCCACAAATAAATAAAGAACAAAAGAAAGATGTTAGGTTTTGGATGAGGTTTCTTTTTTTTTTTTCTGCTTATGAAAGGCTATCTTTTCTCCACTGAATTGCATTTAAAACTTTGTTAAAAAATCATTTAGTCATATTCGTATGGGTCCATTTCTGAGTTCTTTCTGTTTTATTGATCTGTGTGTCTAACTCTCCACAATACCACATGTCTTGATAAGTAGAGTTATATAATAAGTCTTAAAATTAGGTCAGCTGAATTCTCCCATTTAATTCTTAATTTTCAAAATAGTTACTTTTGTTTGTTTTTCTATATAAATTTTAGAATAGTTGTGTCTATGCCTACAAAATATTTTGCTGGGATTTTTATAGGAATTGTGTTACAACCTGCATAACAACTTGAGGAGAATTAAAATCATCACTATATTTTGAGTTTTCCAACCATGAGTAAGTGGCTTTATATTTATTTAGATCTTTTATTTATTTCATCAACATTTTGTAGTTTTCAACATACTAGTTCTACACATGCTTTTTTTTTTAATGAAAACAAATGACTTAAGTTTATTTTGATAGACAATTTTTCCAAACCTAAAGCCCAGTGAAGTTGGGAGAGAAGAAGGATAACAAATGATCCTCAATGGTTGAAAGGGTGGGATAGATTTAGTCACTATATATACAGTTAAAAAATAATCTTGGTAAAGAAAAAAAGAAAACCTTCCTTCTGTTTAGCCTATCAGTCTATCATTCTAGTGGCTTTCTCGTCTGCCATACCTCCTCACTGTGTTCTCACAGTGATTTCTAAATATTTCTAAATATTCTGGATTTCTAAATATTCTGTCTTGTCTTGTTCTTTAAACCTACCACCCCACAATGCTGCCAGGGTGACCTCATTAAACTGTACATCTGATTTTTTTTTAACCTCTCCATGACTTATTTATTGTATAAATAGAAGTTTTTACATTTTACCCTCTTCACCCATTTTGCCTACTTTCACCCCTCACCTCTAGCAACCAGCAGTCTGTTTTATTAGTTTGTTTGTTGTTTGTTTTTAAGATTCCACATGTCTATACACGTTTTTAAAATGTATACCTGTTTTTCATTTTTTGTAAATGTTATTGTGTTGTAAATGTAATTTTATACTCTACTTTCTGTTTAGAGAAATTCTTTTAGTGATTCTGTTGGGGTACTTGTGCCGGTGACAAAATCTCTTTTAACTTTCCCTCATCTGAGAATGTCCTGATTTCCCTTTCATTCCTGAAGGACAATTTGGCTAGATGTAGGATTTTGGCCTGATAGTTCTCCTCTTCCAGCACTTGAAAAATGTCCTGCATCTTCCTGCCTCATCTTTCTGATACGAAGTCTCACCATTTGGAACTGTTTTCTCCCTATAGATAAGATGATCTTTTCCATTCATGCTTTAAACTGTTTCTTTGTCTTTAGTTTGCAGAACTTTACCTTTGTTCCTTGGGGTGGATTTCTTTGTGTTCACTCTGTATAACATTCACTCGGCTTGACTTTGTAGGTTTATGTCTTTTGCCACAGTTGGGAAGTTTTCAGCCATCATTTCTTCAAGTGCTTTTTCAAGCCTACTCTCTTTTTCCACTTCTTTTGGCATTCTAATAGCGTGAATTTTTAGATCTTTTGTTATAGTTTCATAGGTTCCTGGGTCTCTTTTTCCTCCCCATCTATCTTCTCTTTGTTTTTTACTTTGTGTACTTTCTATCGTTCTATTTTTAAGATGTCTGATTCATTCCTCTCTTCCCTCCATTTTGTTCTTGAGACCATCTGTTTGCTACCGTATATTTAATTTCTAAAATTTCCATTTTTTTCTATTCTTTATATTTTCTATTTCTTTACTTAGACTTTGTACTTATTTGCTAAGATATTTTATTTTTCATTTGTTTCAAACATGTTTGTAATTGTCAAAGCATATTTATTACGGCTGCTTTAAAGTCTTTGTCAGACAATACCAACATTTCTGTCATCTTATTGTTGGCATCAATTGACTATCCTTTATCCATCACTTGTTGATATTCCTGGTTCTTGGTATAATGAATGAACAGTTAGTGGCAACAGTTACTATATTTACTACTTGTAAATTTAACAGCAGGGATGGCTGTTAAAAATATATTGTTGACTGCTGCAATGTAGGAAACAGAGTAAGATACAGTGTAATACTATTTTCATGAACTAAGAACACATTCAGACAAAATATTCATGTTGTAAGAACTTATACAGATAAAAAGGTAAACACTAAGGCCATTAGATTTGCTGTACGGTAATGGCGAATGAGGATATAAAGGATATGGAATATGACAATAAAAGAATAGATTAAAATTTGAAATATAACTATTTGAAAATGGTTAGGAGTGGCACTGTAAGAATATGAAGTATTCGCATGCATCACAATTAGATTTCAATACTATCAATATTTATAATGATAGTTCATAAAAGCCTGATGTAATAAGCATAATAGTTAGAGATATGAAACTCACCAACAAGTGTATATACTAAAATAAGAACTAAAAAAATAAAATGAAGTAGGTGCTAGGGAAGCCTAAGGCTCATTACTGCTGCTTATTTTTCTATATATTTTTATTTGCTTATATGGCTTTTGTATTTTTTTAAAAAAACACTTTTAAATACCTGAATCTTCTGGTATTATAGATTTCATTTCAGCAAATTTGATCTAATGTAGCAAATTAATTGGTGCTTTCATAATTATATAACTATTACCTGGAGAACTGTCTGGCATTCGTAAAGGGCAACACATTAGTGGAAAAAAACCCATAGTATTAATCTTATAGGAGGATTTAATTTACCTTAGCATCTCCAAGGTGCTTCGTTGACATTTAATAAATAATTTTATAAAGATTTACTGGGGACCTACTATGTGCCATGCCCTTTTTAGATGCTGAGGTCACAGTAGTGTATAACAGAGACAGGATTCCTGCCTTACTATCAAAACAATAGCCAAATCTTGAATTATGCAGATTATCAAAGTAATTCATTTTCTTTTCCTAGTGCTGACCTTTCTGTATTCTACTAAAGATAATATATCTTATTTAAAAATCTGTATTTATTTTAAATGGATACAGTGAACTATCTAGTACAAACTAGTCATGTGGAACATTTCATTAGGAAAGAACTGTCAATTCTTATACACTAGATGACATTTCATGTTTCACAATCACTCTAACGATTCTCTGCTTTCCTTCAGTGTTTTATTAAACAGATGCCATCTTTTAAAGTGTCAGCAAAAAGGAAACATAAGGACGTAATAAAATATACTGCTGACTCTTTAAACAAGGACAGGTCTTTGAATAGGTTAACACTAGGAACTGATTTCAGCTCCCAGAGATTTTATTGTTGTGTTTTTTAATCATTACTTTTTTCTTATGTATTATCTCCACTGATGTTTTAATAAAGTTACTCAAGTCCTCTTGTGCAAAACCTACCATAATTAATCTTACTTTAAAACCTTGTTTTCTATGGTGTTATAAAATGACTAGTCAGAGGGTTGATAAAATAAACTTGAAAAGAAAATCTCTTCCTTTAGCCAATGCTTAATATGCCCCCAAATTTTCCCTACATAAATCCTATTAGGTTATTCAAACAGTTAATATTATATGATATATGTAACATTAAAAAAATACACAGGTTACTGTATAGGGAGATCAACTTAATCTTGTGCAAGTTCCTACCTAAAGATCTAGGAAAATATACCTGTAATCACTCTGATGACAGCTCTCTAGGGTTAGTGAAAATTATTAAAAAATAATTTGTTTTAACCAGAAGGCTGGATTGGTTACTATATCTAAATTAGTGTTGGAAACAAAAAAATGAAAAAAATATTTTTAAGCATTTAAGCATAGATGAGTCAAAAAAAGTCATGAAAAATTAAGAGAAAAAGAGAAGACCTCAGTTGAATGTTAAGCTAAGCACTGAAACTGGGATACTACTGCATTTCAGTATCCATAGTCTCTTACTGCAAGGAGGGCTGGAGAAGAACTCTAGAGCTCTCTCCAGGTAAGGAGTCTAAAAGATTTTCTGGAGCCTCCCTCCCCCACCCATCATAACTCAGGGGCCTAAGAAGGCTAAAACATTAGTGTGTAATGATCAACTAGTAATAGCATAGAAAATAACATCCTTAACCTGGAAATGAATAGCGGCAAACAAACAAACATTGGACCTAATAATAAAATATAAGAAGCCATCTCTTGTGAAGTCATAAAAAAAATAAGAATAACTAACATCAAAAAATATCTTGGAGATCCTAACCAGTATAACCACACAGATAAAATTAGTAAGTAAAGATTGGAAATAGTGAGTAAAACTGCCAAAACATTCAAAAGCATCTGCATAAAACATTTTAGAAGTAATAAGAGTTCAGCAAAATCTTGGTTTAGAAGATTGACATGCAAAAATTTCTATAATCCAGCAATAACAAATTAGAAAATGTGACTTTTAGGTAGACACCATTCACACCAGCAACAAAAGGTGATAAAGCCTCTAGCAATAAATCTAACCTATCTGTATAAGACACTTATGAAGGAAATTATGAAACATTAAAGCATAAAAGAGAATAAAAGAAAACCGGAAAAACATGAGAGTTTAACATGTTTGTGGATTGCAAGATTCTGTATTAGAAAAGATGTCAATTTTCTTTAAATCAGCATATAATGCAATTTTATTCAAATTCCCAGTAGCATTTTTAATAAAAACACACTTGACCCTAAAATTCATATGATATAAAGACCTAATAACAGCAAAGAAATTTATGGGAAAAAAACCCAGAGTTTTTCTTACTAAAATTTAGTCATAGTAATTGAAGATACCATGGTATTTTTAGAGAGATAGATAAATAGATCAAAGGAATAAAATAGCCAAAAATAAAAAGATTGACACATATATGTGATTAGGTAAACCCTAAAGTCAGAGAGGACAGGACACTATCCAATGAATTGTTGGACAATTCTCTTTTCATACGAAAATAAAGTAAATAATATCTTTATCTCCCTGCTCTCCATTTGCCTCTCTCCACTTACCTACCTCTCCATGCTTAAATGTGGAAACCAATTTTATTTTTATAATTCTGTTTTATTTTTAAATGGGGTATGCTTGTTTTACAATGTTGTGTTAGTTTCTACTATACAGCAAACTGGAGTTCCCTGTGCTATACAACAGGTTCTTATTAGTTATCTATTTTATACATATTAGTGTGTATATGTAAATCCCAATCTCCCAGTCCATCCCACCCCCCACCCCCTGCTTTCCCACCTTGTTGTCCATACATTTGTTCTCTACATCTGTGTCTTACAAACTGGTTCATCTGTACCATTTTTCTAGATTCCACATATATGCGTTAATATATTTGTCTTTCTCTTTCTGACTTACTTCACTCTGTATGACAGTCTCTAGGTCCACCCACGTCTCTACAAATGACCCACTTTGGTTCCTTTTTATGTCTGAGTAATGCTCCATTGCATATATATATATATATATATATATATATGTATATATATATCACATCTTCTTTATCCATTCGTCTCTCGATGGACATTTAGGATGCTTCCATGACCTAGCTATTGTAAACAGTGCTGCAATGAACACTGCGGTGCATGTGTCTTTTCGAATTATGGTTTTCTCTGGGTATATGCCCAGTAGTGGGATTACTGGGTCAAATGGTAGTTCTATTTTTAGTTTTTTAAGGACCATCCATACTGTTCTCCATAGTAGCTGTATCAATTTACATTCCCACCAACAGTGCAAGAGGGTTCCCTTTTCTCCACACCCTCTCCAGCATTAGTTGTTTGGACATTTGGTGATGCCCATACTAAACGGTGTGAGGTGATACCTCATTGTAGTTTTGTTTTGTTTTGTTTTGTTTTTTGCAGTACTGCGGGCCTCTCACTGTTGTGGCCTCTCCCATTGCGGGGCACAGGCTCCGGACGTGCAGGCTCAGTGGCCCTGGCTCACAGGCCCAGCCGCTCCACAGCATGTGGGATCTTCCCGGACCGGGGCACGAACCCATGTCCCCTGCATCGGCAGGCGGACTCTCAACCACTGCGCCACCAGGGAAGCCCCCCTCATTGTAGTTTTGATTTGCATTTCCCTAATAATTAGTGATGCTGAGCAGCTTTTCATGTGCCTCTTGGCCATCTATATTTCTTCTTTGGAGAAATGTCTGTTTAGGTCTTCTGCCCATTTTTGGATTGGGTTGTTTTTTTGCTATTGAGCTGCATGAGCTGCTTATATATTTTGGAGATTAATCCTTTGTCCACTGATTTGTTTGCAAATATTTTCTCCCACTCTGAGGGTTGTCTTTTCATCTTCTTTATAGTTTCCTTTGCTGTGCAAAAGCTTCTAAGTTTCATTAGGTCCCCTTTGTTTATTTTTGTTTTTATTTCCATTACTCTAGAAGGTGGTTCAAAAAAGATCTTGCTGGGATTTATGTCAAAGAGTGTTCCTCCTATGTTTTCCTCTAAGAGTTTTATAGTGTCCAGTATTACATTTAGGTCTTTAATCCATTTGGAATTTATTTTTGTGTATGTGTTAGAGAATGTTCTAATTTCATTCTTTTACATGTAGCTGTCCAGTTTTCCCAGCACCACTTACTGAAGAGACTGTCTTTCCCCCAGTGTATATCCTTGTCTCCTTTGTCATAGATTAGTTGACCATATGTGTGTAGGTTTATCTCTGGGCTTTCTATCCTGTTCCATTGATCTATATTTCTGTTTTTGTGCCAGTACCATATTGTCTTGATTACTGTAGCTTCACAGTATAGTCTGAAGTCAGGGAGCCTGATTCCTCCAGCTCTGTTTTTTTTTCCTCAAGATTGCTTCGGCTATTTAGCATCTTTTGTGTCTCCATACAAATTTTAAGGTTTTTTGTTCTAGTTCTGTAAAAATTGCCATTGGCTATTTGATAGGGATTGCACTGAATCAATAGCTTGGTTTGGATAGTATAGTCTTTTTCACATTATTGATTCTTCCAACCTAAGAACATGGTATATCTCTCCATCTGTTTGTGTCATCTTTGATTTCTTCCATCAGTGTCTTAGAGTTTTCTGAGTACAGGTCTTTTACCTCCTTAGGTAGGTTTATTCCTAGGTATTTTATTCTTTCTGTTGCAATGGTGAATGGGATCGTTTCCTTAATTTTTTTCTGATCTTTCATTGTTAGTGTTTAGGAATGCAAGAGATTTCTGTGCATTAATTTCATAACCTGAAACTTTACCAAATATGCTGATTAGCTCTAGTGGTTTTCTGGTGGCATCTTTAGGATTTCCTATGTATAGTATCATATCATCTGCCAACAGTAACAGTTTTACTTCTTTTCGAATTTGTATTCCTTTTATTTCTTTTTCTTCTCTAATTGCCATGGTTAGGACTTCCAAAACTATGCTGAATAAGAGTGGTGAGAGTGGACATCCTTGTTTTATTCCTGATCTTAGAGGAAATGCTTTCAGTTTTTCACCATTGAGAATGTTTGCTGTGGGTTTGTTGTATATGGCCTTTATTATGTTGAAGTAGGTTCCCTCTATGCCCACTTTCTGGAGAGTTTTTTTTTTTATCATAAATGGGTGTTGAATTTTGTCAAAAGCTTTTTCTGCATCTATTGAGATGATCATATGGTTTTTCTCCTTTAATTTGTTAGCATGGTTTATCACACTGATTGATTTGTGTATATTGAAGAAACCTTGCAGTCCTGGCATAAATCCCACTTGATCATAGTGTATGATCTTTTCAATGTGTTGTTAGAATCTGTTTCCTAGTATTTTGTTGAGGATTTTTGTATCTATTTCCATCAGTGATATTGGTCTGTAGTTTTCTTTTTTGTAGTATCTTTCTCTGGTGTTGGTATTAGGGTGATGGTGGCCTCATAGAATGAGTTTGTGAGTGTTCCTTCCTCTGCAATTTTCTGGAAGAGTTTGAGAAGGATGGGTGCTAGCTTTTCTCTAAATGTTTGATAGAATTCGCCTGTGAAGCCATCTGGTCCTGGACTTTTGTTTGTTGGAAGATTTTTAATCAGAGTTTCAATTTCATTACTTGTGATTGGCCTATTCATATTTTCTATTTCTTCCTGGTTCAGTCTTGGAAGGTTATGCCATTTTATTGGCATATAGTTGCTTGTAGTAATCTCTCATTATCCTTTGTATTTGTGCAGTGTCCATTGTAACTTCTCCTTTTTCATTTCTAATATTATTTATTTGATTCCTCTCCCTCTTTTTCTTGATGACTCTAGCTAAAAAGTTTATCAATTTTATTTATCTTCTCAAAGAACTAGCTTCTAGTTTTATTGATCTTTGCTATTGTTTTCATTTATTTCTGCTCTGATCTTTATGATTTCTTTCCTTCTACTAATCTTGGGTTTTGTTTGTTCTTCTTTCTCTAGTTCCCTTAGGTGTAAGGTTAGATTGTTTCTTTGAATTTTTTCTTGTTTCTTGAGGTAGAATTTTGTCTCGAGGCATTTTTTGATTTCCTCTTTGATTCTTCCAGTGATCTCTTGGTTATTTAGTAGCGTGCTGTTTAGCTTCCACATGTTGGTGTTTTTTACGGTTTTTTTCCTGTAATTTATTTCTAATCTCATAGCCTTGTGGTCAGAAAAGATGCTTGATATGATTTCAATTTTCTTAAACTTACTGAGGCTTGATTTGTGACCCAAGACGTGATCTGTCCTGGAGAATATTCCATGAGCACTTGAGAAGAAATTATACTCTGCCGTTTTCAGATGTAATATCCTATAAATATCAATTAAATCTCTCTGATGTATTGTGTCATTTAAAGCTTCTGTTTCCTTGTTAATTTTCTGTCTGGATGATCTGCTCATTGGCGTTAGTGACGTGTTAAAGTCCCCCATTATTACTGTGTTACTGTTGATTTCCTCTTTTATAGCTGTTAGCAGCTGCCTTATGTATTGAGGTGCTCCTATGTTGGGTGCATATATATTTATAATTGTTATATATTCCTCTTGGATGGATCCCTTGATCATTATGTAATGCCCTTCCTTGTCTCTTGTAACATTCTTTATTTTAAACTCTATTTTATTGGATACAAGTATTGTTACTCCAGCTTTCTTTTCTTTTGATTTCCATTTGCATGGAATATCTTTTTCCATCCCCTCACTTGCAGTCTGTTATGTGTCCCTAGGTCTTAAGTGGGTCTCTTTTAGACAGCATATATACAGGTTTTGTTTCTGTATCCATTCAGCCAGTCTGTGTCTTTTGGTTGGAGCATTTAATCCATTTACATTCAAGGTGATTATCGATATGTATGTTCCTGTTACCATTTTCTTAATTGCTTTGGGTTTGTTTTTGTAGGTTCTTTTCTTCTCTTATTTCCCACTTAGAGAAGTTCCTTTAACATTTGTTGTAGAGCTGTTTTGGTGGTGCTGAATTCTCTTAGCTTTTGCTTGTCTGTAAAGCTTTTGATTTCTCTGTCGAATCTCAATGAGATCCTTGCTGGGTAGAGTATTCTTTTTTTTTTTCTTTCTTTTTGCTGTGCGCGGGCCTCTTACTGTTGTGGCCTCTCCCATTGCAGAGCACAGGCTCCGGACGCACAGGCTCAGCAGCCATGGCTCACGGGCCCAGCCGCTCCGCGGCATGTGGGATCTTCCCATACCAGGGCACGAACCCGTGTCCCCTGCATCAGCAGGCAGACTCTCAACCACTGTGCCACCAGGGAAGCCCTGGGTAGAGTATTCTTGGCTGTAGTTTCTTCCCTTTCATCACTTTAAATATATCATGCCACTCCCTTCTGGCTTGCAGGGTTTCTGCTGAGAAATCAGCTGTTAACCTTATGGGCGTTCCCATGTATGTTATTTGTCATTTTTCCCTTGTTGCTTTTAATAATTTTTCTTTGTCTTTAATTTTTGTCAATTTGATTACTATGTGTCTTGGTGTGTTTCTCCTTTGGTTTATCCTGCCTGGGACTCTCTGTGCTTCCTGGACTTGCGTGGCTATAGCCTTTCTCATATTAAGGAAATTTTCAACTATAATATCTTCTAATATTTTCTCAGGTCCTTTCTCTCTCTCTTCTCCTTCTGGGACCCCTATAATGTGAATGTTGGTGTGTTTAATGTTGTCCCAGAGGTCTCTTAGGCCGTCTTCATTTCTTTTCATTCTTTTTGCTTTACTCTGTTCCATGGAGATGATTTCCACCATTCTGTCTTCCAGGTCACTTAACCATCCTCTGCCTCAGTTATTCTGCTATTGATTCTTTCTAGTGTATTTTTCATTTCAGTTATTGTATTGTTCATCTCTGTTTGTTCTTTAATTCTTCTAGGTCTTTGTGAAACATTTCTTGCATCTTCTCAGTCCTTGCCTCCATTCTTTTTCTGAGGTCCTGGATCATCTTCACTATCATTATTATGAATTATTTTTCTGGAAGGTTGCCTATCTCCATTTCATTTGGTTGTTTTTCTGAGGTTTTATCTTGTTCCTTCATCTGGGACATAGTCCTCTGCCTTTTCATTTTGTGTGTCTTTCTGTGATTGTGGTCTTTATTCTGTGGGCTGCAGAACTGTAGTTCTTCTTGCTTTTGCTGTCTGCCCTCTGGTGGATGAGGCTGTCTCCGAGGCTTTTCCGAAATCTTAAATAGTAGTAAAACTATTAGAAACAAATATAGTGAAATATCTTATTTATTCAGGATTGAGAGGGATTTCTCAAACAAGATATAAAATGTAGAGTGAAATGATGAGAGAGAAGCATATTAGTATTCAAATTCAGATATTATTTTTGAAAGTAGCCTTAGCAATCCATTTTTACAAAGTATGGCTACAGTGAAAATATGTCTCAAATCACAAATGGCAGGAAGCTTAGTAATTGGCCAACAACCCCAGATGCTGTGGTCTGAAATGTATCACCCAGCTCATGAAAAGGCTGCACTTCCTGCCAGCTTCTGAGGCCAGTGACCGAGTGTGGCCAGATACAGGGGCCAATGCTTTCCTGGAGACAGTGGGCTCCAACAAGAATTCACTTGGCTTGAGGATTCCCCAGTACTTTTGCTGAAACCTTTTTAGAATTGCTCCACAGTTTATTCCTTTTCCTACTCTACCTTCCTTCTTTCCCTCTTAGCTCCTCTAGATTAGACCTGCCACCTGGTTTGACAGATCTCCCAGCCTCCTCTACCTCTGGGCTCCGTTTTTCCTCACACTTGTGTTTTCCTCTTATGCAGCTAATCTCACTTTTGTGTCTGATTCTCCAAGGACATGAATTAACACACAGTGGCAAACACCAAGAAGTAAAAGCAGAAGTGCAAGAAGAATAAAATTAAAATTTAACATTAATTTTTGTTTATAATATGTAATAGAAAATAAATATCCACAAATGATCTTAGAAGCATGATATCACTCGCACATTCATGGAAGAAAACCAATAATCATTAAGATAATCAATTACCTACATAAGTGGTTGGTCAACTTTTTTTAAAAAAGAGCTAGATAGTAAATATCTTTGTTTTCTTCTGCCAAGGGGCAAAATTGAGAGTGTTATACAGGTACTTAGAAGCCATTTTAAAATACATCTATTTACAAATGGAAAAAAATCACTTCAGTTCCTGGCAAAGACAGAGGAGGAGGAGGGAAAGAAAAAGAGTGAGGGGTAAAGGGAGGGAGAAGAGAGGAAGAGAAGGGGGAGGAGGAGGGAGAGGGGAGAAGGAGCAAGAGGAGGAGGAAAAGGAAGCGGGAGAGGAAGAGAAAGAGGAAGAGGAAGGTCATGACAAGCAAGACAACTGGCCAGATTTGGACTCTGGGCTGATCCCTGACAAGGGTAAGAGAGTGCAAGCCTATGAGAGTGGTGTTCAAAACTTTGTTTGGGTATTCCTACAAGAATTTTGAAAAATTGTTTCCCTTTGTATATGTTTAGGATGATACCTGACGTCTTCATCTTAAGTTTGATCATTGCAAAGGATGTAATTATAGGTACAATTCTATTGTACATGTCCTTTAAGGATGTTTTTATTAAAAATTTAGAGCCTCAGCTTTATTCAATTTATGGAAAACATATATGTCTAATAATCCAAATGACAATGCTAGTCATTTCTTTCTCAAATTCAGACTCACTTCATGTCAGAAAAAAAAAGATGACTTTGCTTTTCATTTCAAATATCATGTTAAGAAGCATCACTATCATCTCAGTTCTGATTTTTAATTCTAAGTGATGTGGTAGATAAAAATATGGGTCTATAGATAGATGTATAAATGAGAGATGGGCAGATGAACAGATAATTGCTAGACAGAGAGGCAGACGGATGCATGAACAGGTAGAAAAAACATTTTCTCTTTTGATTATTTTCCCTCTTTATGGTGCCCCAGAGATTTTTATACCTTGGAATTGTGCCAAAATAGGATGTGGAATGGATTGGTGAAAGTTGCCCTGTTCCTCTGTGAAGTTGTAGCAGAAGGGTTCTGAAAACAGAGGTGGGAGTGGGAAAGCCACACAGATTCTCTACTAGGTCAGATGAGTTTTGGAAAGGGTACATATGAAATTTAAGCATATGGAAGATAATACTCTCTAATTCTATTTTTGCCCAGGCACCCCCCGCCACAGACACACACTAAAAGTGGTTTATTACCTTAATACTTACAAATACTCTAATTTGAAAATCACTGGTCTCAGATCCCAAATGCTCCATTTATAACAATCATAGTTTAACACAAGAAGGGTTTGCTGTTTGTGGTGGTGATTTGAATAAATATGTAACTCTGAGCTTACAGACTTAGGAAATTCTGCGACTGCACACCAGTTATTTCCCTCTCTCTCACCCAGTTGCTGTTCTGTATAAATATGCCAGTAGTAGAAGATTCTCATTGTTCAACCTCCTCTTCTATCAACCTTCTGTAAGGATAAGTCCTTATACTGGGAGATGGCAGACTTCACTCTGCTGGCAGTGCCTGTGGTTTATAGTGAGTCACAGCTTGCTAACTGCTTAACTTTTTCTCTCTACTTAAAAGCTCCAAGGAGTCATGAGACCACCCTGAGGAAACAACGGGATGTCAAAAGAAGGGTATGATTTTCCCACCTCTTATATGGATGTAAACATTCAAATGTAAAGTTAAATTAGGAATCTTTGAAATGCATTTTTCTACAAAGGACATCACTGAAAGCACAGTAACATTTTCACTGAATATAACACAAATTATCATATATTGTTTAAATACTAATAAAAATAAATTAGTTCTCATATGAGTAGTGTAGCACACAATAAGAACACAGGATGTTTTTCTTCAGTTCTATCAGAGTTGATAGAGCAGCTAACTCTCCTCTAAACATTCACTGAGGATACCTTCTGATGAAATAAACGGTTTTTTAAACCTTAAAGACCTAGATATAAATGAAAAATATAAGAAAACAACATTGTCATTGGAATTACTAACAAAATGCTTTGATAAAATCTACCATTAAAATGTGATAGAACATGACTAGATGACTTCCCAGTCTCATTAGCTTAAACATGACCTTACAATAAACAGATGCTTCTACAAAATGCAGTTTGCAGGGAGTATTCAAAATAAACATGACCATTACCACTGCTGGTTCCAGGACAGTAAAACAGGTAGTGAAACCCAGCAACCTACGGGAACCTGGGTGAGCCTAAGGCTATCAGTGTTCTAATTTATATCTTTTGAAAATAAATTGACTTGTCAGAACACACACACACGTGCGCGCACACACACACACACACGTAATTAATCTATTTTATGCAAATACTCTGATCTCCAGTACTTACTAAGCATTCTAGACATGCCATATCATATTTAAGTACCCAGTGTGTATATATTTTTATGTAGTCTTAGAAAACATGCTTTTGCTGTTTTACTTAAGTGAATTCAGGTTAATGTATATTCTAATAAAAGGACAGCTTATAAACAAACTCCTAGCAGAAAACAGCTATTTTTGTCATTCTATATTTTAAAAGGCATGCCTGAATGGTTTACTGAGTTATAAAAGTACATAAAAGCTTTATTAGTGTTTTATTAAAGGACTAGATGCATAAAAAACAGGTGACTTCCCTGGTCCTACTTCATAAATAAAAGTGATCTCCCTGGTAATAAATGATCTCTCTGCTTCTTTTGTGGTCTTGCTTCTCGGTCTTTGATTACAACAAAACACTTGGCATAGCATTTGTGATCAGTACAACTCTGCCTCTAAAATAACTTCCCTATTTAATGGAGAACTTGCATAGGAGAAATTGTATTTGTTTTGTTCCTTCTAAAGTTCTCCACTCCTGGTTGAACTTGTGACTCTGGAAATTCTGCTATTTTGGAATGCTTCCTTGGACCAGGCAATGCCTGCGGAAAGGTATTTGGAATGGGACTTCTCTAGAGATCAGATACATCAATCTGCGTGTTACACATTAAGCAATACTATTCAGAATGTACACACACACACACACACACACACACACACACACATACGTCAACCAGAAATTATTAATGCATGAAAATGGAAAATAGGTTCAATAGAAAGAGTCCATTATCTAACAAATGATGTCCTTCCAAAGCATATTAAAATTCTACAAATCTTAACAGGACTGCTTTATTAGAGAACAGTTGCTTTGCTTCTGGAATCACTGTTTCAGAGGCAAAGTGTGTCTCATTTCACTTGCGATTTTAGAATGAGAGTCAAACCAACATTAAAGAGTGGCATATT
This sequence comes from Delphinapterus leucas, assembly GCF_059928025.1. Taxonomy (NCBI): domain Eukaryota; kingdom Metazoa; phylum Chordata; class Mammalia; order Artiodactyla; family Monodontidae; genus Delphinapterus; species Delphinapterus leucas. The sequence goes on along the minus strand of NC_143137.1, from coordinate 62,449,776 downwards.
TGTTTTCTGAAGGATATTCCCCAGGCATGCCCAAAGTCAGGCTGGCTTCTTGTCTGTGCCATTGTTTGCACATTTTGTAAACATCACTTGAGTTCTTCTGTATCCTATCTATCGAAAACTCCCAATTTCCAAAATGACCTCCCAAATTTACTGCCCCACAAATACTGCTTTATATCTTGAAAGACACAGATTTTAGATTAAAAAAAAAATTCTCTTCAACAAAGGTCACCTAAACACCATCTTCACAAAGGGGAGACATTTCTACTGTCTATTCTATCTCCATTTTGACTGTGGGCTGCCTGCTGCCTACTTTGCATTCTGTTGTCCAAAAGGCTTATTAATGGGGTCTAGAGGGAGGCTGTCAGAAATGGCAGACTGAATCAAGGGATTTTCCTTCAACATCCAAATGACACACTGAAGCTAGAGAATTAAACAGATGACTAACCAGTGCCCTTTTGTCTGAAGATGAAAGTGGGATTGCCAACTTGCAAACCAATGACTGACATTTGGGTGGATTAAACCATCCTGCTATTGTACTGCCAGTTTATAATCATTACTGCTTTCTTGATCTCAAGTGCCTCAGCAAAAGCCTTCTCAGTTTTTAGAGTCATGTTTGTAGAAACCCTCAGCTGAGCTTTTGCTGTAAACATTTATACACCAAGAAGCAGTTCTCTGACACTAACTGAGAAGAAGCGTTGGCTTCTAGGTATTTAATTAAAACATTAAGGGGAAAAGCTTTCGTGTGAACATTCACAAGTACTTTCCTATAGCTGAGGGTTGCTATAATTGAGTTTCCCTTCAAATGCAACCCTCCCCTCCCCAGCCTTCTCTGAGAACAGCAATAGCTTGAGGTTCACTTTGCCTCACGCTGTTAGTTGTGACTTTGAGACTTTGCCCCATGCTGTCACTTTCCTGATTCTCTCAATCTGGTTGTTAGCTTTAATTTCTAAAATCAAGATTGGATGGCAACAAGGGGCTTTAATGAAGAGTGAAAAAGTCATTTGTTAAACAGCATTAAGAATTTTTATTTGCACTGCTGTATAGTGTGGTCAAGCCAAACACTTTCTGCTTTTATGAATCATTCAATTTTCCTTAACACATAATTAATGTTAATAAGGAGAAGGCATTGTATAGGAACTTAATTCATCATAATAGATGCTGACTCTAGGTGTAGGTTCCTGGGGTGCCACCATTTTCATTGTAAGGTATTGTGAGTACCATGTATTATAAGGAAGGACATGAAGAACAAATCACATATGGTCATTTGATTGTTGACCAAGTTCACACAAAGGAAGTACTTAGTTTCCCTTAAAAGTTGCATTTTTCAGTGAAAAGATAGTAAAAAGATATCTAGTAATGCCATATTAGTGAACCTTTCTGAAGAGTATCATTTCTAAAGAACATTTTTAAGCTACTCTGTGCCTTGGACCATTGAATGTAATAAAGGGAGATTGCCCATGCAATTCTCTTCAGTGCATCAAGTCAATTGACAGGAGCTTTATTCCCCTTTCATAAAATGTAAAGGTACAGATTTCACAAAACATCTTGAACCAATCAAGATGGCAGCAGCCAAGTGTTGCAGGAAAGATATAAAAGTGGTTATAGCATCTCTGTTAAACTCATGTTTCATATTCAAAAGTGAATCATTTGCAGGATTCAACAAATTTCCTTTAAAGATAATGTGGCTACAATTTTTACTTCAAACTCATAATTTAGAATAGTCAAATTTACTTGTTATGAACAAGTAAATATTTCAATTTAACAAGAACTTACTGAGGACTTATTAAATTGGTAACACTATACTAAGAAGTAGAAATACACAGTCATATAGACACAAAAATACCACATAATGCCCAATTTGTGGAAATTATTTATCCTTGATAAAGAAAATTCTTTTGAAAACTTAAATAAAAATGCAGGCTACATATATGTGCTAAATTTTAAGCAATGTAGACAATAAATTGGCATAATATTACAGAAGGGGAAATGTGGATAGAACAGCACGCCAGGCTATGTTCCTCTTAGCTTCTGTAATCCTGCTAGCTCGTGCAATAACAGGAGTCCTAGACCCATTCAAAACTTAAGTAAGAATCAAGTCCACTTTCACTATAGTCACACTCTGATGGGTTCCTTGGTATTTTCTTTTGTATCTGAGTCCCTGCCTTGATGAACTGCCATTTACTTGAGTTCTGAAATTTCTTTCCCACCATAGTCTCAGTCTTGCCTTTAATCCTGTTCTTAAGGCATGCATGTTTCTGTCTCTTGAACAACCATATTAATGGCAAACACCTGTCTGCTTCAGCATTCTTTTCACTTGTCAAGATTCCTGTCTGCTTTCTTGCCATACTGCCTTCTGCCCTCCATCCACTTGACTGTCTTTCATTGCTTATAAACGCCATTTCCTGGTTAAGCATCAAACCTATCTGACTTACTACCAATAAAAATCTGTAATGAATATGACCCACTCCCCATAGTACATGTATGTTCTGGCTATTACACTATCAACTTACCTGAAAAGGTCAATCTATGGTATATTTATTCTAATGTATTATTCCTCAGTGTTTTCCCTCTAAGACAGGACATGAGGAAGAACCACTTGGGATAAAGGGAGTTTCAATGAGAGCACCTCACTTGACATTATTCTATTTTTTTCTCCAAGAAAATAGATTTCTCTGTGGCTTACCCACTTCAATACCAGTCTCTGTGTAATGACCACCGTTTTTGACATCTATCCCATTATCTAGCTTCTCATCTACACTTACTTAATTTTTGGTATTAAACTATCCATTTGGAATTTCAGTACAATTCATCAAGCACTGAGTGAACACCTACCATTCGCAGGCACCGTGCTAAGTGCTGGAAATACAAAGGTAAAAACACTGTTCCTGATTCTGCAAAAGTTGTCATCTAATGAATACAACTCTGTCACTACCTCAAAACTGGAATTAACTCACTTTCTACAATCAAAAGTGATCTCAACAATCACTTTTGTTCTCCTTACTAGTAGCAAATTGCCACCTTCACTGGTAAATAACTAACGCAAGATTCAACTTCCAGGAAGGCAATTCCAGACTACTGTCTTGAGTATTTCCAGAACTAATTCCCTGAGTTGGAGCTTGAAAGATTAAGATTCATTTTAACCAACTAGTGGGTGTGATATTTAGAGATTATAAAAATGATACAAACACTAAGGACAGCATAATACTCACTCATCTTAAAAAAATTTTTTTTCTATACAATGCAGATTTTACTTGCCAAATGTACCCAACTGAAGTAAGACATGGGAGCTGAAATCTAGTCTGTATTCTCCTCTCCAATATATACACCCTGGCTTGTAACTGCATATGACCACACAGGACATTTTTTCTAATTTATCTACCAAAAACTTGTTTCCCAATTTGTCCAAAGGGGCATAAAAGCAAGCAGCAGACTGAGCCTACTGACTACTCTTTAATTCTTTAGTATTCTTAACAATCAAAATTCTCAAAAAGGTGTATGACACTTACTATATCCATTTTCTCACTTCCTATTTATTTATAACCCATTCCACCCGGGGTTTTATGCCCATCTTTTTGCAAGACCCATCACTGATTTTCGTGTTGCAAGATTTAATGGACACTCTTCTATGTGCACCTAACTTAAAAATTCTTAGCAATGGGCACAGTTGGCCATTCTCTTAAAAAAAAAAAAAAGTATTCTCTCTCATCTTCTAGGAGATGATATTTTCCTGGTTTTCCTTCTACCTCCCTGAATACCCTTTCTTAGTCTCCTTGTTGGCTATTTTTCCCTGTACTTATCTTCAAAATATTTTATTTATTTAGTGAGCATCTCAGGAGCTGTTCTTTTTTCCATTTACACATCCTCTTTAGGCAATAAAATTTTGTGGCTTTTAAGCAGCATCTATATGTTCCCAGTTTATATTCCAAATTTATAACTGTAGTTGTACAGCTCCAAATTTAACTTTATAACTCTAGTTACAAAGCTCCAAATTTATATCTCTAGGCAAGGCCTCTCTTTGCTCCATTCTCCCATCTTCAACTACTTAGGATTATGGCAAGTGAAGATGGTTTCTGTCTTCCATGGTTGTCAGTGCTACAACCCAGGGGAAGAGAGTTTTTTCTCCCTCTGTGCTGACACAATGTAAGGTTTCAAAAAGATCAGCAATACACTTATACAGAAACTGCTGAGGACTGTGCTAAATTAAAATATATCACCCAGATTTGCACTTTATTACCCAGCCAATTGTTTTCAAAGTGACTTTTTTACAAAGAGGCTTTGAGTGTAGTTAACGTTCTGCATTTAACTACTTTTCTTGAAGGTCCAAAATATCAGGGAATATTTGTTATCCACATTTATGTTTTCTATATTCTCTACAATACCTAGAATAGTGGTTCTCAATTGTTACTGAACATTAGAAATTCTGTGAAGCTTTAAAAAAATCAGAACCTAATATCACCCCCAAAACTCTGATGTAATAGATACGAAATGGCACCCAAGCATGTCTATTTTTAAAGTTTCCTCCTAAATGTCAACTGACAGATGAATGGATTAAGAAAATAATGAAATATTATTTAGCCTTAAAAAAGAAGAAAATCTTGCCAGTTGTGACAACATGGATGAACCCGGAGGACATTATGTTAAGTGAAATAAGCAATACACAGAAAGACAAATACTGCCTGATTTCACTTATATGAGGTATATAAATTAGTCAGAGAAGCATAGAATGGTGGTAGCCAGGTGCTAGGGGTGGGGGAAGTGGGAAGATGTTGGTTAATGGGAAGAAAGTTTAAGTTATGTAAGATGAATAAGTTCTGGAGATCTAATGTAATGTGACTATAGTTTAAAATACTGTATTTTATACTTGAAGTTTGCTAAGAGGGTAGATCTTAAATATTCTCACCACACAAACAAAAAAAGAAAGAAAATGCTAACTATGTAAGGTGATGGATATGTTCATTTACTTGATTGTTCACTATGTATATAGTAGAATACATACCACCACTTAATCACCATATCTGGTTTCCTAGATGAATCAGGATATAGTCAGCTTTGCTAAGCACTGGAATATAACAGTAGATACTCAAAAACATTTGTTCAATAAACCAACCAATATATCTCAGTAGTCACAGTAAAAAAAATTAATCACATTATTATTATTTAAAGAGTTTCCTTTCTTCTACAGTACAAAATAAACAGCTATTGATGGACTTGGCAAGAGATCAGAGACCTCAGTTTTATTTCGAAAAAAATCTAGAAAAGCCTTTGTGGATTTCTTTCCAACAAATCTAAACAGGCAGTGATTGCAGTATCCACAATTAATAACAGGTACACGACCATTTAATAAGACAGCAATTGATTTGGGGTCCTTTTCATTTAGAAGCAGGCAGAAATTATCTTACATAATGTTGTACCAGCAAATAAGGTTGTTATTTTGATCCAAAAGGTGATTACTTTACCCTAGGAAAGCCTACCCTTAAAAAGGAGATCAAGAGGGTTTGGATGGAAGAAAGGATAAATTATATTTTAATTCATTTACTTGATGTATTCATTCTTCTAAAATATTTAACATGAATTTTGTAAACTTTTTAATCAGGTAGAGAAAATTTCAGAAGACATGGGAATAATTTGATGGAAAAAAATTGATTTTACTCAGCTACCTATGAACTCTGTCATTGTTAACTCTGTTGCTTTCAATTCTAATTGAAGAGATCTATGTAAATTGCCTGTATGAAGTGATTTTTTTCATTCAATACTGACATACATCACCTATCTTGAAGAATTAACCCCAAAAGGTACAGATGGAAAAGAACCCACCATAATTTACATATGTAATGTAATTCCCTAGGATGTAATTTTGTACCAGAAAATAGGTAATTTCTCTATTATTGTAAGAATTTTAATAGCTAAAAAGAAATAATGGTTTGTTTTGAATCTTATTTGGAAGACAGTTCCCTAGGACTAACTAAAACTCTGCCATATGCCAAATATCACCCCATTTCCCTATGTACACAATGAATGCTTTACTATTGTTAACAGTGTTGTTCTTAATAGTTCAAAATGATCCTAATATATCAAAAAGGATACAGAGACAAGAACTTCTGAGCATTCCTTGATGAATGCTGCAGCCAGAGTGTGAGGATATGAGTGCCCATTGTTCCCTGCATCCACCTTGTAGATTTCCTCTCTAAACTACCCAGAACTCTGGTGCTACCAAAACAAGAACATCTACTTCAAGCAAAAAGGTATATGAAGGCCTTTTTTATTATCCTGCCCTTCAAAATGTCTGAAATATATTCATTGTAGGAATAATAAGTCTAAATTTATTATTTTAAAAGTTTACTCCCTGGGGTTTTTTTTTCTTTCTTTCTTTCTTTTTATGTCTACTGTTTGGTTATCATGATTTCTTCACCTGAAATTATATTCGAATTTTTTAATTTTTAATGCTTAATAGATTAAATTGGTCAATAAAAATAGAAAAGTACCAACATATAAAATATGCATTTTAAAATACAGGTCACGCTATCCAGTTGCATATGCATGCATGTGCATACACACACACACACACACACACACACTCATGCCCTGCAAGAGCCCCAAAATATTCAAAGTGTTTGCATTTCTCAGGACCATATTTTCCTTGATTGTGTGCTCTAACAATCTTAGTGTCAGTAATTTTAAATTCCAGTCATATATCAGATTTGTTAAAATAGCTTTTGCTTTCTAATATTTTCCTCTAAAAGAGGTTTTATTTTTAAGGTTTGGAAATAGATTCCTGTGCCCACAATGAGTATATAGGGCACACTGAAAAGCATATCTCAGTTGAAGCCCCTTTGCCTGATAGGGACTGCCTAAATGTTTAAAGACATTAGCTCCCTGCAAATGACATTCATTTCCTGCATATGCAAATTTTCTTAATGTGAAACCCCCCATAACAGGTAGAATGTATACAGTTAATGAAGCCATGTAATTACAATCACTATGGTGACTGCAATCCCCTGAGAACAATAATGTGATAATATACATTAGTTCTGAATTTCTTTGGAAACAACAGCTTATAATTTAAAAATAGATAGTAAAATATTTTCATTATCTTCCTCTTAACTCCTAAGGCAGAAGCAGGTACAAACAGATTATGCTCTTTACTAACTGAAAATAAGATAAGAGAAAGCAAAAATACAATGTTAGTAATTGTTTATTTTCAACTTTCAATGCCTTCATTTGGCCTCATTTTAAAGGCTTTTTCCCATTTAATCAGGAAAACACCAGGGTCTTTGGAGCCAGATTTTGTTTTTCTTAAATCCTGATCTTGTTAATCCCAGGGAGGCTACATAACTAGTGTTCACTGCTGTTGTGCTAAAATGACATGACTTGTAATTGTAAACTGGGTAACAAAGTCCTCAAATATTTGTCAGTGATGTGAGAGACCAGGGAGTAGGAGTGAAAGGATGATTCTTAGGAATCGTTGCTGTGTTGATTTTTTAAAATTATAATCATTTTGTGTTTTCTGAAAGAACAGGAAGCAAATAAATAACACAGGTGAAAGTCTACAACTTTGTAGGGTTGTCCTGACAGTTGCTAAGCCCATATTTAGCCAACGTCAAGATAAGCATAAAGTATATTTATTCCAGGAGATTTTTTGGAAGTATTAGATACACTCAGTCCTAATTCTCTCATTATTTCACATCCCTGTGCATTTATTTCCCTGAATACCAAAGAAAGTGCAACCCCTGTTCTTTTATATCACTCAGGAAAAAAGAATGTCACATTCCCCTATGAAGACAATGAATCAAACTATTTACGCCTGGAGCATCACAATGTTGACGAGTATAGCCCACAACTGAACTTCCCTTTAAACACCTACCAGTTGATTCCACTTAGTGCAACTTCCACTCACTTGCTCAAAATGGAGGGCCTTTCTTAATCAAGCAGCAGGTTTTGTGTAAGAGTTGGTGGCACACAAATATACACTGAGAATTTTGTGTTCCTAAAATAGCTGAGAAATACAGTCCCCTGAAAATTGAAAACTTTTTCATTCAGCTTTATGCAATTACATGTTTTAAAAATTAACCACTTGAAACTGTTTTGAGAACACTGATTAGTTTTCTTAATCTTCCAAATGAAATTCAATACAACCCATTAGAGATGGAACTAGTCATGGTTAAGCACTGAAAATAATGTATGTATTTATTGGTTTTAATTTAAAAAACTAATATTTCTTAGAGCAGTTTTAGGTTCACTGCAAAATTTAGCAGAAGTACAGAGAGCTCCCACCTACCTCCTGTCCCACACACTTACAACCTCCCAGACTATTAACATTCCACATCACAGTGGTACATTTGTTACAATCAAAGAATTTACCTTGACACATCATTATCATCCAAAGTCTGAAATTTACATTACAGTTGTACATTTTTGGTGACGTACATTTTTTGGTTTTGACAAATGTACCACAACATTTATACACCATTGTATTATTATACAGATTAGTTTCATTGCCCCAAATATCATCTGTGCTCCACCTATTCATCCCTCCGTCCCCCTAACACCTGGTAACCCTTGGTCTTTTTGCTGTCTCCATAGTTGTGCCTTTTCTGGAACGTCATATAGTTGGAATTATACAGTGTGTAGTCTTTTCAGATCGGTTTCTTTCACGTAGTAATAGTAATATGCATAAGTTTCCTCCATATCTTTTGATGACTTCATTATTTTGTTTTTAAGCACTGAATAATATTCCATTGTTTGGATGTACCACAGTTTATCTATGGATTCACCTACTGAAGGGCTTTTTGATTGTTCCCAGTTTGGCAATTATGAGTAAAGCTGCTAGAAAAATCTGGGCACAGGATTTTGTGTGGACATAATTTTTCAATTTACTTGGCTAAATACCAAGGAACAACGTGTATTTTGACTTGACTAGCATATTTTTGTGATGGTAAGCTTTCATAAATTGGCCTCTGGGTCAGAACAATAAACAGAGTTGGGTGATGAAATGTGTGGATTTAGGCCAATGTTTAAAAACTAAAACTAAAAACCTTAAAACTTCCTTTTTGTCTGATCCACTAATTATTCAAAGAAAACACATGGAAAATATAAGAAAACAAAGTAGCTACAGAGATGGTATTTGGACATACAATTAGTGCATTTATTTGAAGAGTCTGTACCATATTCCCATAGAAAGTAAATACAAAGCCCCTTTGAATTTTCATGAAATCTGCCCTTAAGGTTAAAAATGAAATAACTAAAGAATACAAGATGTTTTATATTAAGCCAGTCAATTCAATACGAGATCCTTTCTGAACAGTGATGCTAAAGGAAGTGTGTGTATGTATATCTATCTATCTATATCTCATGGTGTTTATTTATCATTTGAACTTTGAAAATTAGAGAAATTCCTTGGGTAGTCTTGGCTTGACCCTAACACTAGATGGCTGCTGTGTTTATACAGATGGCAAAAAGCAATGAAAGGGTGTTCAACATCATCAGGCATGTATTTGGTCTTTATACCACCTCTCCATCTCCTTTGTTTAAAACCTACTCTAATCAGTTTTTGCCTCCAAAATTCCATCAGATTTGTTCTTGAAAATGTCACCAGTCACCTCCATATTACTAAATCTAATGTTGATTTCTCAGTTTTCATTCTATTCCATCTACTGCTGCATGTGAAGCAGTTATTCACATGTGTCATCATGTTTACTTTCTTTTAGGACAGCATACTTTCTTAGCTTTCGTTCTACTTCACGTTCCTCCTTCTCAGTATTCTTGGCAGGATCCTCCTCATCTACCTCATATTTTTGTGATGGTGTAGCACAGGAGATGTCTTTGGTCACCTTTTTTATTTGCACTCACTTTCCTGGTGATGTCATCCTGTCTCAAGCTTTCACTTATCACATACATGCTACTCACTCCCAGTTTTATATCTCCAGCCCAGACCTCTCTCCTGAACTTTATAACTATTTATTGAATTAATAGGAGTATATTCTTAAAGCAATGGCTATTTGCAGAATAGTCATGCAAAGCTTTAAAGAGAAGATAACGCTTATCTCCTTATACCAATTCAAATTCTTTGGTTGCATGTAACGAAAAAACAGCCTCAAACTGACTTTAGAAATGTCTTCATCACCACAGATGAGCTATCTGCAATAACCTAAGCTTATTATTCCTTACTAACATCCAACACTGGGAAAAGCTTATCTTTCCTCAACTTTCTGACCGAAAGAACCAGACACCTTTCTGAGTAGGTCATCTTAAATCATGTGCTTATGTCTGAACCAATTGCTAGGGCAACTGTGACATAATTAATAGTGTTCCAATTAGAGTCCACACCTAGCACCAAGGTTGAGAGTTTCATAAACAGAGGAGCATGCAAAAAGTAAAGGAATAGCATGAAGCTTGAAAGTGTTTATGTTTTGAGGGAATGGTTAATGATCAGTGTAGTTGGATCATTAAATTGCATGGAAGTTTCTGGTAGGTAATGAAGTTGAAAATATAGTTTAGGACTAGCATGGAAAGGAACAAAAGCATATTATTTTGAAAAACCAAGTTAATATGCTCCAAGTATCATCCCTTTATTTCTCTTAAAACTCAAAATCACTAAGCTTAAAGATGTGAAGATTAAACATTCTATGATGCCACCTCAAGTAGGTATGTGTGCTAACATTGGTTTGTCAAAGACTATTGGTTTTGTAATAATATTTAAGAAAGGTTTTAAGCCCATTAAGAATACATGTTTAATTTTGTTTGAAATTTTGACATTTTAAAATAATTATTTAACCCATTAAATTCTGATTAAATAAAATTTAAATAAGATATTTTTATTGGGAGGTATAAAGGCCTTTGGAACCTTGCTATGCTCAAAAAATTAGAGATCCTATTTATTAGTATTTCATAGGCCAATATTTCCATGAGGTAATGATGCCAATGTCTTCCTAATAGAATTATGATTGGTTTGAAGCTTTGCATTTTATTTGAAACTTTCAATAAAAGTTACAAATTAAGTACTATATGTTTGCTTTTAGTAAAACTGGAAATTATCCTAATACTTGTCAAGATTATACTAGTACTGACCTGGATTTCATTCACTTACAGACTAAATGGTCAACAAACTTGCATTTTTGCTAATCCTGAACTATGAGAGAGAAATAACCCAAAAGCCACCAATAACATTAAATCATAATATTATTAATAACTATGCATTGTTTGAATGATAAACATATATCATTCATTGTTTCCTTCTCAAAAGGGCTGCTACAGATTTGACTCCAGCATCTTGTTTCACCATACTCCATTAAAAGGAAATCCACAAGGATTCATTTTATACTGACCCTTTCCTCTGCATTTCCTGTTTCCTCATTACAGCTACAATTAAAAATAGTGACAGCAGCTACAACCATGTCCCCCATACCCTCAAACATGATGAACTAAATGTGTACTCGTTCAGCATATGAAAAAACAAAACAAAACAAAAAAGGGCTCCTCATTGTTTCAGGTCTCTGGGATTTGGTTGAGTCACATTTGTAATTGAAGAGGCTGAATTATATCCAGACAGCCAAGCAGCATGAAGCACCCCTGAATAATTGATAAAACATTCAGATGCCATACTTTCTTTATTTTAGTCATTCAATGTTAAACCACAGCTATAAATTTCATCACAGGATCTCTCATTCCTTGTACTATGATTACGTAGGAAGTAGCTCTGAGATTCCCCTGTCAAATTTATCTCTGAGTAAGTGATCCTATTCTATTTTATTTCAGTGTATGACTCCCCAGCCACTTAAGGCATATCAATAATATTTATCTTACTATCTCAATAGCAGACTAGCTCTATGATGTCTCTGGCTGTTCACAACCTGAATAGCATTGAAAACACTATAATGTTACTATTTGCCATTTATAAGCTAACTATCATTTGCACAACAGTACTATGACATGATAAAATTGGTTTTTAGAAAATTGTTAGACACCTGAGAGCAAGCTAATATTGTCTGGAATAGGGATTGGATTGTTCTCTGGAATGGAGTACATTAAGAGTTAAATGACCAAGAACTACTTGCAAAGAGAATTCCCTGACTCTGCCTTATTGAAGGGGAGGATCAGGTGCACATGCCTGAAAGAATGATCAGCTAAGAAAAGCCTGCAATATAAATTCAAATTTTATATGTAGACACCAACTAAAAGTACAGGAGGAAACGCTGAAGTTGTGTGAAAATTTAGTTATCTCTATATTTCAGTTACCCAATAAAGCTCTTAGTTGGGTTTCAAAAAGTTAGCCAAAATATTTGGCTTTGTTTCCTTCCTCCCTGCCACTCTTTTTTCATTCTTTCCTCCCTCTCTGCTTACCTTCCCTACTCTCTTCCTTCTTTGATTGCTATATTAGAAAAGCCATTAGCAAAACTCAGGAGCTTTATTTTTCAAGGTAAAATTTATGTTTTGTATTTCAAATGTATAGAATATGTTCATTTCACCTTGATGCTTTCCATCCACTTGTCAAAATCCTACCTGGTCTATTTGAAAAAGTAGAACTTAGGTTAACTATAAAATTAACATATTTTCATAGGAAAATTAGAACAGAAAACAAACAGCATGCTACCTATTCCAAGGAATTTTCCAGCAATTTCTTGGGCAGAACAAATTTCATTTTCCTCTGAAATTCCACAACCCATTCTTGGAACTCTTTTATGACCCTCTTTACATTCAACTCACATAATAATCACATAAATTTCTATCTACTATTCTAGAATGCAGGCTAAGGCCATGTTTTAGTAGCCATTGATGGTCCACAGTACTGAACATATAAATTCTGATTTTAAAAAGAATGCAGTGGCTTTATATATTCCTTAATATGATTTACAATCGTGTCTCCAAAGTTACAGAAAGATTCCTCTAGAAATAATAGAGGGGGAAGCTGAAAAAGAAAAACCCTCCTCCAAATAACTAGATAGTAGTATGAACAAGAAAATAAGGCTAAATTAACCAAGAAAAGAAAAATGTGATAATGCCAAATTCAAGCATTTTGAAACAAGAGACTTGCCAACATGTAAAATCTCCAACTAGCTTTCAGTTTTCACAACACAGAGCACTTCATTAAAAATGAACAACCTTAGTCTGCTCCCAAAATGGAAATCTAAGTAAAAGTAAAGACTTGAAAATAAAAACCAATACTAGAAGCTTGCATTTAAAGTTGGAAAGGAGGGCTTCCCTGGTGGCGCAGTGGTTGAGAGTCCGCCTGCCGATGCAGGGGATATGGGTTCGTGCCCCGGTCCGGGAAGATCCCACATGCCGCGGAGCGGCTGGGCCCATGAGCCATGACCGCTGAGCCTGCGCGTCCGGAGCCTGTGCTCCGCAACGGGAGAGGCCACAGCAGTGAAAGTAAAGGCCCGCGTACCGCAAATAAATACATAAATTAATTAATTACATAAAATAAAATTGGAAAGGAATCTTGGGGAAAAAAAAAAAACAGACTAACGCCTGATGGTGGTAAAACCTGTATGGTTGTAGTGTATGTTGTAGGTCCAATTAACTGTCAGCATCATCAAGTAAGAGCCCAAAAGATAGTCAGCATTTGGTATTGCTACTTGGAGAAGAGTACTGCCATACACCATAAACAAATACAGCCAATGTCTCCATGGGCAGAATTAAAAGAATGAGAAGAGAAGGTTGTTTATATCATCATGGTTTACATAATTGAAAATTTATTGTTGGGGGTCAGCAGAATGGAGTGCTAAAAAGCATGGGTTTTGAAGTCAAATAGGCCTTGATAACAAATCCCAGTTCTACCTATGTAACTTTGGACAACCTACTTAACCTAAATGTTTTTATCTTTAAAATCAAAATACTGATACATTCTTATCAGGAGAGTACGTATGCTTACCACAGGGGTTACATAGACAATCATTAAATAAACGGTCACTATTATTAGGAGAAACATGACTTTGATACTCCACAAAGTAGCAAATAAAAATAGGTTCATGCTATTACACCAAAGAAGGAAGGAAGGAAGGATTTTCTGATCATGTGGTTAATGAAACACTTCAGGACACTAAAATGAGAGGTATAACTTCATACTTAAAGATCACCTCCCACACCTCCATTTCTGTAACTGGCAGTCATCCCAGATTCTCTTGGGTGCACTGAGTTTCCAAAAAAAAAAACAATTTCCATCAATTTTTAGTGCTGTCAACTAGAAAATAAAAACAAAAACAAAGTGTCAGCATCAAACTAAGTTGAAGATCAAAATGCTAAGGCTGACTTTAAAAATGCTTTCTACCATATGAATGATTAATTTTATAAAAAAAAAAAAAAAAAGGAAAATTTTCTGCCCTGAGCGCAAAAGAATGTAACCATTACTGAGCTATAAATACCCCATGCTGAATGGCATGGGGTGGGGTGGGGGGCGGATAGAGAAGAAAAGGACAGTGAAACCCATGACATCTTTCAAAAGCCCTTTTCTTACAGGGTTCTAAATCAAAAACAGATTATTCACCAAAGGCTTTTTGATACCTTGAAGGGTTTCTTGGCTGTTTCTTTGGAAGCTATCATTCACTAGTTCACACTGACGCAACATTAGCTGTCACTCAGAGATGAACTTAAAATTGCTGCCACATGGATGGAAAATCAGTACCAGGAAGAAAGTGCCTTTTGTAAACTCAGAAAACATATTTTCTTTAAAATGGAAAGGCTGACCATATGATAAATGCTTTTCGTATAATGGATAAAACCACTCTCTACTTGAAGAAGCATGCACAAGCCCTCTGAGACCTGCAGCTCTCAGATATTTTTCTTCAGATCACATGCAACATTTAACTTTACTGGATGCCTTCGTAGCACCTACATCTTGCATTTCTCTCCTTCATCTCCCCACTTCCTTTATTTTTCTGCTTCAAGAAAGAGCAATTAAAGTAACTTGTAAGTTAGAAAATAAGGCTTTGAATAGAGATTTAAAAGGAGCTAGGGGTTATTTGGCAGGCACTAGATAAATAACGTTTTTAAAAGTATAAAGCATTTTATGGTTGATTCCATTTAATTCAACAAATGTTTGTTGAACATCAAACATATGCATGGCTTTGTGCTAAGGATCATAAAGAATATGAAAAAGGAACAGACAAGAAATTGACCTTCAAGGGGCTTTAATGTAGAAGGCACATATTTTAAAGTGCAAAAATGATTTGCAGTTTGTTGTTAATGCCTCAATAGATCTAAAAACAATTCAGACAGATCACTGTCAGGGGGAGGAGTGGGTGTTGTAAAAAATGAACAAATACTTCAATGGTTTTCAGAGAAAGCTGAATGGAGCTTTCTCTGATAAAACCAC
Organism: Delphinapterus leucas; assembly: GCF_059928025.1. Taxonomy (NCBI): domain Eukaryota; kingdom Metazoa; phylum Chordata; class Mammalia; order Artiodactyla; family Monodontidae; genus Delphinapterus; species Delphinapterus leucas. Next base: position 62,434,469 of record NC_143137.1, on the reverse strand, counting down.
TATAGTAGTGGACCTCAAGTGGCAAAAAAGACATTCTAAGTTGAGAGAACAATCACAGGTGATGGATTCTGAGGCTACTGAAACTTCAAGACGAGTTGTAATATCAGATAAATGAGAAGTTATAGGAAAGATCTAAAAAGGGAAGTTTGGCATTAAATCCTAGATTTACATGCTTGGCTAGAAAATTTGGATTATAAGAAGCCTTTACAATTTTGGAGCAGTGAATTTACATGATCAGATTTATAGCTTATGAAGATAAACAGACTGTCATATAAGGAATGACTGGAGGTAGAAGATACTGGCAAGGCCAATTTGAAGATTATTTGCAGTAGGGAATGTAAAAAGATAGGACTGAAGCATGCAGTGGGGATGGACTGGAAGGGACATATTTTGAAATGCCTTTTGCGGGTATAATTGACATATCTTGGTTCCATAGGGAGATTGACTTGAGGATGATTCCAAAATGTTAAGGCTAGTTTCCTGCAAGAGAAGTAATTTCTAATAAATAATTAGGGAAGAAAGTAGGAATAACAGGCTTAGTTTTTGACAGATTGAGATTGATGGCAACAAGAGGTTATGAATTAGTAGGTTGTTCACTCATTCAGCAAAATTCTGGGAGAGATTCCTATGTATCGTACCAGTACCAGGCATTAGGTATACGAAAAGGAATGGACATAAAGAAAAGTACTGGGCTTCCCTAGTGGTGCAGTGGTTGAGAGTCCGCCTGCCGATGCAGGGGACACGGGGACATGGGTTCGTGCCCCGGTTCGGGAAGCCATGGCCGCTGAGCCTGCGCGTCCGGAGGCTGTGCTCCGCAACGGGAGAGGCCACAGCAGTGAGAGGCCCGCGTACCGGTAAATAAAAAAAAAAAAAAAAAGAAAAGTATTTTAGGTTACTTTATCAAACTATATCACACAATAATCCCATTTATTGGCTGTCATAATTATTCTAGCATATAGTTTAATTAATTAGACATTGAAAGCTTCTGTTTTCACCCAGTCTAGAATTTCAATAATTCTATAAAAATATTTGCTTTTGCCTCAAGTTCAAATGGTCACAGAAATGTAAACACTGAGGACAAAAGTTTGAAGTGGTTGCTTTAGGTCTTCATAATCAATAAAATGCACAATGAACTTTGGGTGTAAAAGAAAGGCTAATAATCCAGGCATGCATTTTTAAAAATTATGTAATAAGAATATATGGCTAACATGTTAGATCCTGGACTTCCCTAAACTTAAAATTTTGATGAACTAAAATTAAGGACAATGAAGAGAAAAACATATAGTGTTGATCTTCAGTAAGTGGATTATATTTATATATTTGACTAAACATGGAACTTGTTTTACAGCCTTCATTGTGAACTTTCCCAGCATGATTTAATAAAACTGTAGTCTGTGAATATACAAACTAGTGTAAGAGTCATTACTTTCATTAAGAATATTACAGTGAATAAATTAACCTAAAACAATAAAACCTGAGCTGTTGATCTATGTTAAGTCATTTACATCTTGTAGACTCATTTTGGGTAGGGAAGAATAAATGTGTTACGGTGGATGTTTCATTAGCCCTTGCATTTCAATTGACTTTGAAAGCACAGAATAAGAATACAAAAGCAATAAATATCATCCATAAACAAGAATATCATACAGGGTTGTGGATTTTTTTTAACAAGATGTTCTGTGCTATTACACTTTAATAGTCCTGCTGAATATGAAAAAAACTAAAGAGGGCTGCCGTAGTGCCATCGCTGTATTCTGCAGCCATATTTTATCCTGCTTTATTACATCACTCTGCATTCAAAGCTACACACGATGATGTCTCATGGGAAACGCCAAAGATGCTGCAGGAAACCTTAAATGTAATACATTAGCATCTTTCAGCATTCTGTACCTGATGCTAAGGAGCTTGGCTTAGGCAATGCAAAATAAATACTCAGTGTAAGTCACATAATAACAGCACATCATATCCACTGGATTTATAAGCCTGAGTATTTGACAGATACAGATATTTTAAAGATGTTTTCATTTAGCATCTTATTAGTATCCTGGTAGATACATACTAAAAGGACCAGCTCACTGCACTCTTGCGGGGAGAATAAAGCCAAAGAGATTTCCTTTCACAGCTGGCCATGCGCTGCTCTATTTACACTACATCCCTTGGGGGATAAGGTTTCTTTTTACTACTGTCTAAATCAGTGTTATTTTTCAAAAGATGTATATCTCCTATATCAGACCAGAATGAGAATTCCAGATTTTAGTGTAGACAATGCTGAATTAGAATCTCATTGGTGGTTCAACAAAGAGCTCTAGAGATCAAAGCAACAAAAAACAAAATAAAAAAACTCCTTGTAACAAATATTAAGAAAAATTTTAAATGCTCCTTGAATATAGCAGTTACAAGAAAGGGCCTTTTAAGACACATTTGGGAATGGGCTCAATTAATACATGGTAGGCCCCTTTAATAAAGTACTAGCAGACATTCAGGATAAGACTGATGAGCACAACCCTGAAAATCTCTCAGCTACCTGAAGAGTTTGTAATCCAGATTCAATTCAGGTACTTCAACATGAAAGACCTCAGGGGCTAAAACAACTTATGCCTGTCTCTCTGTAAAACACCTGTATACTTCACTTAGGCCCCTCACTTGACAAACTCTCCTCTTCCTTCAGCTCTCTGATTTGCCACTTCCTCAGAGAAGTGTATCTGGACCATTTTGCCTAACGCAGCCCCCACTCCCAACTCATTTTCTTTCTTTGTTTTTTTTGTGTGTGTGTGGTACACGGGCATCTCACTGTTGTGGTCTCTCCCGTTGCGTAGCACAGGCTCCGGACGCGCAGGCTCAGCGGCCATGGCTCACGGGCCCAGCCGCTCTGCGGCATGTGGGATCTTCCCGGACCGGGGCACGAACCCGTGTGCCCTGCATCGGCAGGCGGACTCTCAACCACTACACCACCAGGGAAGCTCCCCAACTCATTTTCTTTTAATCACACTGCCTCATCTGCTTCTCTATAGTAACAAAATCTGCAGTCATTAGGTTTGTGGATTTGTTTCCTTGCTTACTTGTTTATGACTCCGACACTAGACTATTTTCTCCGAAGAGGGAGGGATCATGTCTGCATTTCATGACTCCACACCAGCATCTTGCACAGTGCACAGCACATGGTCAGGTTTAATCCATATTTTGTAAAGGAGTAAAAAAGGAAAGATCGAAAAAAGGGAGAAGGAAGGAAGAAAAGAATGGAGAAACGAAGGGAGGGAGAGAGGGAGAGAAGGGGAGGGGAGGGAGGGAGGGAGGGAGGGGGAGGGGAGGGGAGGGGAGGGGGAGGGAGGGAGGGAGGGAGGGTTCCCCCTCTATCCTTAAGCATACCTGATATAAGGAAGTTGAGGATCATTCTTAAACATATTATACTGCCTTTATTCAATTAACTGGTTGTTAATATAGTGCTTGAGTATACCTTACCACAGGGCAACATAATAACAATAATAACAACTTACATTTCTTAAGTTATTATGAGCCTGAAACCATTCCACTATTCTAAGCTCACTGTATCTTTTATCTCATTTAATCTTTATAAAATCCTAGAAGGTAACAATGAATTATTCTTATCTTTGTTTTACAGTGAGTAAACTGAGGCACAGAGAGATTAAGTAACTTGTTCAAGGACCCAGTTCAGTAAGAGACAAGACCTGGTTTTGAAGAGGGTTTCTGGTTCCAAGTAAGGCCTCTCAACATAGGCTCTGCAGGTCTCTTAACAGGCAATCTACATATGATTCTGCAATTATAAGGCTTGTGGAATTGTTCCTGGAAATGGATATTGAATATACGACTGTGTTCAGTCAACAGGCATTAGAATGTTTCTCTTTTGCCTATTCAGTAAGACTATAAAACAGCAACAGGGAGATACCAGAATTGAAAAATGTCTGAAAAGTTTTTAAAGGATATTCAAAATATTTTTTAAAACTTGGTCTTGAGTTTAGTCCCGAGATTATTTTTACTCTCCCAAAGTCCTCATTTTGTATCTGTTGGTTCACAAACTGGCCCCTGTACATGGAGGGCAAGGAGAGACTGAAAAAAATGGCAGACCACTCTAGATTGGTAGGTGGCAATTTTAACAAGCAAGGGAACTTACACATGAGGCTTGTCTTGGGCAGCTGCACCATGAGTAGATTTCCATTCCACTTACCAGTATCTTCAAAGTTTATATAGAGGCCTTAATTGGGTCCAATCACATATTCAGTTAGGATGGTCTCAACAATGCCTTGCTCTGTCAAGGCTGTGTCCTTAAAATGGGAATGGTGGATGGAATGTACATTCCAAGGACAGGGCCAGGAGAGAGGAGCCCCCAGTTCCCTGGGTTCAGCTTGCAGGTCAGCTGGCAGTCATGCCATCTCAACAACCTCCTCCAACAATACTGTGCTTACAGTTTCACAGAGCAATGAATGACTATCAGAAATCCTAAGAAGTTTCTGCACACTACTCAGGTCTCGATAACTTACCCCACCTTCTCCTACCCACCTCAAAGAAGGTTCTCCCCTTAGTATTGGTTGGTGAGTCCAATTACTAAAAGGTTTCCTCTTTTGGTGTGGGGAGGATGAGGAAGGCAGAGAGAGTGGATTTTGTTCTATGCTGCTCAAATATAAACCGATCATTGTTTTCAAGGCTATTACTAGAACTACTGTGCTAACAAAGATGGTAATAATAATAAGGGCTAAAATGTATTAAGTTTTTACTCTGTGCTTACCAGACACTCTGTTAATCATTTTAACAAGATTTTTCCAACAACTAATCCGTGTAATATATAATCCAGTTACCTCCATTTTACACAAGAAATGGTTTCAGAGTTATTTGGCCAAGGTCTCTATGTGAGTGGGGGATCTGAGAATAAAAATCCAGTCTGCCTGAGTTCAAACTCAAAGGTCTCATAGCCACCTGCAGTACTGCCTTTCCATGGACCAAAAAGCACCCTCCACCACTACCTCAAAACACCTCCCTCCTCACATGAATATGGGCAATACACACACACACACACACACACACACACACACACACACACACACACACACTTTCTCTTCCTCAGGTTTCTGCTTAGGTGTTGGGACTCATTGGCTCTACACAACTGGAGAGGAACCACTCATGGGCTCTCTCTAATGCTTAGGTTTGGTTTATCGTAGGAATACTCTAAAAAATACTTTGCTATTTCTGTACTAACATAATGGACTACAGAGTTCTTTTCCAGCATATTTTATGTACAATAGAGTCTCATGATATGTAGCATCATAAAACAAAAAGTTATTCCATATTCAAAATAGTTAAAGGTTTTGTGAAGTGTGAGGGGAGATGTGACTAAGAATAAAGAGGGGAAACCCAGTAAAATTAATCCAGGTGTTTTTTGAAAAGGTTAAACTTCTAAATGGAATTTAATAAATGCATTTCTATGATGATTAATGATGCTGAGCGTTTTTCATGTGCCTATCTGTATGTATTCTTTGGAAGAAATGTCTATTCTGCTCTTCTGCTCATTTTTTAATCAGGTTCTTTGTGTTTTGATTTTGAGTTATATGAGCTGCTTATATATTTTGCATACTAACCCCTTCTAGGTCATATCATTTTGCAAATATTTTCTCCCTTTTGGTAGGCTGTCTTTTTATTTTGTTGATGGTTTCCTTTGCTGTGCAAAACCTTGTAATTAGGTCCCATTTGTTTATTTTTGTTTTGGTTTCCTTTGCCTTAGGAAAGGGATCCAAACAAATATTGTGATAATTTATGCCAAAGAGTATTATGTCTATGTTCTATTCTAGGAGTTTTATGGTTTCCAGTCTTAGTTTTAGATCTTTAATCCATTTTGTGTTTATTTTTTATATGTTGTGAGAAAATGTTCTAATTTCATTCTTTTACATGTAGCTGTCCAGTTTTCCCAGCACCACTTATTGAAGAGACTGTCCTTTCTCGATGGTATATTCTTGCCTCCTTTGCTGTAGATTAATTGACCGTAAGTATGTAGGTTTATTTCTGGGCTTTCTATTCTGTCCCACTAACCTGTATGTCTGTTCCTGTGCCAGTACCGTATGGTTTTGATTACTGTAATTTTGTAGTATAGTCTTAAATCAAGGAGCATGATACCTCCAGCTATGTTCTTTTTTCTCAAGATTGTTTCAGCCAATTAAAAGTTCTTATTTTTACATGGCTATGTATTTGTGTGAAGTACTGCCATTATTCAGCAGAATTTTAAAATTAATTAGTAGGTCTCCTGAAACTTACCACCAAGTGTCCTACTTACAAGGTCTACTCTCCCATGCAAGTTGTAATGCCTTTTCTTTTCAAGATAAAATCGAAGCAACCTAAATTTCCATCAACAGAGGGATGGATAAAGAAGATGTGGTACATAAATACAATGGAATATTACTCAGCCATTAAAAAAATGAAATAATGCCATTTACAGCAACATGGATGGACCTAGAAATTGTCATACTGAGTGAAGTGAGTCAGAGAAAGACGAATATCATATGATATCGCTTATATGTGGAATCTTAAAAAAAAATGGTACAAATGAACTAACCTACAAAACAGAAAGAAAGTTATGGATGCAGAAAACAAACGTATGGTTACCAGGGTGTAAGGGGTGGGGACGGATAAATTGGAAGACTGGGAATGACATGTACACACTACTGTATATAAAATAGAAAGTTAATAAGGACCTACTGTATAGCACAGGGAACTCTACTCAGTACTGTTTAATGGCCTATATGGGAAAAGAATCTAAAATAGAGTGGAGATATATATATATATATATATATATATATGCATAACTGATTCACTTTGCTGTACACCTGAAACTAACACAACATTGTAAATCAACTATACTCCAAGAAAAATTTAAAAATAGCCCATATTTTAATTTCTAAAATCAAACCATGTTGTATATATTCTGCTGGCATATGAGGTAGAATTGCCACTGAACAAAAAATCTCACTCTTAGACATAACCTGATATATATTGATACATTTGTTTAATCAAAGAGGAAAAACAGAAAGCTATTCCCAGAAACTGTATGGTAGCTATAGCATGACTACTGCATCCCATAATAATGGTTCTTACATTTTGTTTCTTTTCTGAAGAGTGAAGAAGCAGGCTCAAGCTTTTGATAACCACCACAGCAAAAGATTGAAAGCATTCTCTCTGTAACCCTGGTTAGGTATGTTTGGAAGGGGAGAGAAGAGGTGAAGTAGAATTCAGCTTCTCATGACCCCATATTCTTCTCCCACAGTACTTCCTCCAGGAAACTGTGACTTATGAAATTGAAGGGCAAATGGCATCAACTTTGTGCACATTCAGAGTCCTCATGCCCATGGCAAACTGTGCTTGAATTGAGGTCCTACTGTGTCCCTATTGTGAGCAGAGCAGAAGAGTGACAAGTGACAGGACATGGGTCCCCATGGACAATAGGAATCGTTAAAAGTAAGTTTGTTTTCCTCTGTCTCCACTGAGCATAGTCTATTCAGTGAAAGCCCAAAGTATTAAATGGAAATTTCATTTTTATGTAACAGAAGCTTTAGATATATTAAAAAAGAAAAAAGTGTTCTTCAAAGGCTCCCTTTCTTTGAAATAGACAAAAAGGAAAGGTGAAATTCATCTGAGAACTGTTCAAAGTCACCATAATCTCAGTAAAAGAGGGAAAAAAAGAAAATAAGTTCAAAACCACCTTTGTTTCTTCAGAAATATTTTACAAATAAAATCAGGGAATATTTGCTTAGAGCAATAAAGCCAGCCTCAGCAGAGAATGAAAGTGATACACATGGATGTTTACAGAAAAGTGTTCTTCATTTGAAGTAAATTTACTTTACAGAACATTGAATTTACACGATTAAGGTGAATAACTATTAAATTTCAGGAAACAGGGAGCCATGAATGCAAGAACCTTCTACCTAAAATACATTATAAGGCATATTTCTGAAATATCTAAGAAAATGTGACTTTATTTAGTACAATGATGTAATAATTCATGGATGATCTAGAAAAGCACACCTCTAAAATACTGAGAGTATCATGGGCCAGAGGAACGAATTGGGTCATCAACTTTCCTAATTAATTTGTGATCATTTGTGGTCATTTGGCATACTGGTGCCAATTTTATGTTGTAATACAAAAAGATAACAGAATTTCACCAATTTTGTTAAAACATTTTTAAACTGATACGAAGGGATTCTTGCATTCTCAAGAAGTATCTTCTTGACTCAAATCACAAAGGACTAAACTTACAGTAAGCTAATAATGCTTGGGTCGGGTGAAGGGTGTTTCAAAGACGTTTGAGCACTAGACTTAAGGTAGGAGAAGTCACGTACGTTTTTAGAGTGGAGAATGGAATTGGCCATACTCTGCTCAAGTTTCCAAAGTGGGGAAATGATGCCTCATCCAACTCAAATAGTTGATGAATGAACTCCTCTCAGGCTTGGGCACGGGAAAGGAGACTAGAATGCAGGAGGCTATTCTAAATTACAACTCTATCATCTTTGGCTAAAACAGTGTCTGACAATTAGATGAAGTGGTGTAAGCAGCGTTTACTTATAAGAGAAGAGCCTGTGTTTGGAATCTTGTTCTGCACTATTAAGCTAAGTAGTTCCAAGAAACTTATAACATCTTGAAGCCACTGTTTTCTCCTCTGTGAAATGAGGGTTGTAACATCTACCTCTCAGAGTTCTTTTGAACAGTAATTAGTACTTAGTACTACTTACTGGAAAGTAAGAAATTGAACAAAATATGCATTAATACTATATATATACACATACATATGGAAATACACACATATACATATACACATGTGTATATAATATTTATGAGCACAAATATTTTAGCTATCTGGTATTCAGTGTATTCAAAGGATAAATACTATGTACGTAGGTAGAAAATGACTTTAGTGTTAAATATTGCAGGGAATATAGAAGTATACCTGAAATACCATATGCTCCTTTCTTCAAAGAATTTATGTGTATATTATTTTTTATTTGCTAACTTAACCCAAATAAAAATTCTAGGTACTGGTTTTACCATCCCTTTTTTATAAAGGAGAAAACAAGGCACTGAGTAGTAAAAAAAGTAGTAACAGTAGCAGTAGTAGTAGCTGTTGTTGTAGTCCAGTAAACAAAATGTGATGCTATATAAAGTTTGTGATCATGAAAACAGGAGCTATTACAAGGAAGAAATGGGCCTATCTAATGGATGGTTTGAGTGAAAAATTAAAGGAGCTTAAAAAAAAAAAGGATATTTTTGCATAGGGAATGAGTATTGGGCTTGAGCCTAATGGATCACAAGCTTAAAAAGGGCCATTTTGAGATATATCTGGGTTAAGATACAGTGGAATTGGGTATGAGTATCTTGACATCAACAGCCAAGCATGTGTAGTTTTGTTATTATTGTTTATTGGTGACACTATCATTTAAGATTTTTTTAAGTGGCATGAGACATTTGGTACAAAATCTGACCCCAAAAAATCAATAGATAAAAGTAGAGAGAGCCTGGAATTGTGGGGAGCCATGAGGAGGAGTTTTCAACTGTTTATATTCTTTCCAAAGTGGGAGCAATTTTTTTGTTTTTTGTTTTTGGTGGAAGGGAAGAGAAAGCTGATTCTTTAGTGGTATATAGATAGGAATTCAAAGTTTTAAAGGATGTCTGAAAACAATACTTTAAAATATTTCATCTTTTGAAAGCACTTTCACACACATTATCAATAAACTCTCAAATAACATAAAAGGTGGAACAAGACAGACATTTCTTTCATTGCCGGGTATGAAAACTAAAGAACATAAGAACCATAGAATTTGCTCAGTCACAAATGTAGCAAGTGACAGACACCAAAGTGCAACCCATACTGCCTATCTCCTAGTTAATTACTTTTACCCCACTGTATCACACAATCTCTCAGATATATGTGTCACTGTTCCCTTTCCCGTATCAGGTAATTTTCTAACTTGCAGTATACTTTCTCTGAGGGGGCTTTTGGAAATTATAGAAATAATAATCATAGAATATTTAAGCTTCATGAAAGGTAGAAATGTGCTTTATAAATATTAAATGGTAGGTGACTAGGAGTATAAAATAATTTTGCTCTAAGCTGCTAACAATGATTAAACATACTTTTTTAAGAGCTGCTCTTTTGAAATTCTACTTATTTTTAAATCCAGTGCTTACTTGGCAATGCCCTCCTTTAATGTTGCCTTTTGTAATGCCTGCTTCCTCCTACCCATAAAGTCTGTTAGATTATATTGACATAAATAAATGTAGGCGATATTATGCTTTTAAAAAAAAGATGGTGTTAATTGGGGACCACAGAAAAGAAAAACACTGAGAATGAATGTCGCGAGGATATTTTAAATCCAAGAGAAGAACTGGCTTCACTGATTGTTGAGAATAGTCTGTCCATAAGGAAGAGTGATTCCTAATGAGGATGGATGTACCACCTAAGTGTATACGAAACAGCAGCAGCAAGGAAGAAATTGTGATGCATGTAGAGAGCCTTTTCTTTGAACCATGCCTGTTATAAGGCTACGTTTGAAGCCAGTAGAAAGCATTCTCCTACGTATTGTACAATAAGTAAAATGGCATGATGGAAACAAATATCATCAAGCTCTAAGAGCCTAGAAATTGTGAGTTCTTTGTTTTCTGAACAAGAGAATTTTCCACTATCCAAAAGTCTGACAAGCAGACACTGAATTCTTTACTCAGTTGAGAATTTGTTTTAGTTTCATAATAAAGATGAATTGATACAGGATGAAAAGATTATTTTGTAGGGGGATAAAACACATTTATGGGGCCGAGTATATTAATAACTAATGATTTTAGTTCCAATTTTATTGAAAATAATTGAGGCAGATAAAACAATAAATGTAAGAAAAGCATGATCTCTATCTACCTGATAGAAGCCTATAAATAATTATGTATATTTGTTTTTACTTTCCAGTGATTTCAAAGAAAATTTAAATATATAGAGAGAGAGATAGATAGATAGATATAGGAAATATTCATTCTCAAAATTGCACTCAAAATTTGCAGAGAAAAAAATTACAGTATATAAGTTTTTTTGTCTGTCATCCTATTATAAAAGGATAAGAAGTTCTATTTCATTTCCAAATAACAATAATACCACCTTATGGTTATATGGCACATTTTGTCTGAGAGCATAAAAGGTCAACTCAATGCAAGGTATAACAGGATTTTATCATTAAAATTAATGACATTTCTGGTGGTGAAAATTCAAAAGTGATAAATAGCATCTGATTTTTGCTATGCTGGCACAATGCAGACACTGAGAAAAATTTAAAAATTTGTGACTTTGTATTTTCAGATATATAAAGAGATAAGGAGAATCATCTGGAAACTTCTAGAAATTTTACATAAATTTTTCAGGAGTCCAGTTTGAATCCTAAAGGTTAAAAATATGTCATACATAAAAGGTTCATTTCAATTTGAAGTACTCATTTGAGACCATTTAAAATCTTTTCTTGGATTTGGAAATCTGTGAGATGGATACATTTCTAGGAATATCAAAGATGAAAATACTGTAGTATAATCTGAAATTCTCACACATCTCATCTGTCATAACATATTTCATATATATTTCAATATATTCTCAATATATTGGTGACAGCAGTAAACTCAAAATTATACTTTGGTCCCAAATTGGTGCAGCCACTATGGAGAACAGTACGGAGGGTCCTTAAAATAATACTAGAGTTACCATATGATCCAGCAATCCCACTCCTGGGCATATATCTGGAGAAAACTATAATTCAAAAAGATACATGCACCTCAGTGTTCAATGCAGCACTATTTACAACAGCCGAGACATGGAAGCAACCTAAATGTCCACTGACATATGAACCAATAAAGAAGATGTGGTATAGATATGCAATGGAATATTACTCAACCATAAAAAGGGTGAAATAATGCCATTAACAGTAACATGGATGGACCTAGAGATTATCATACTAAGTAAGACAGACAGAGGAAGATACCGTATAATATCGCTTATATGTGGAATCTAAAAAAAATGATATAAATGAACTTATTCATAAAACAGAAATAGACGAACAGACATAGAAAATAAATTTATGGTTACCAAAGGGGAAAGTGGGGGGAGGAATAAATACGGAGTTTGGGATGAAAATATACACAATAATATATATAAAATAGATAAACAATAAGGACCTATTATATAGCACAGGGAGCTATACTCAATATCTTGTAATAATTTATAAGGGAAAAGAGTCTGGAAAAGAATATATATATATATATATATATATATAACTGAATCAGTTTTGTACACTTAAACTAACACAACGTTGTAAATCAACTATACTTCAATTTAAAAAAATTATACTTCTGTCTCAATCAATGGATTATCTGTGGTCAGTAGTCTCCTGATTATTTTATCCATTGTTATTCTCCAGAAAAAGACATAGTGATATATTGTTAGTAAAGAAGATGAAAGACAAATGATAATGTTATATGTGCTTCCTGTAGCTGTCACTTATTAGTGATCCTTACACTGATTGATTACATTGATTACACTATAATTTCAGATGACACTTTAAAATATATAAACATATTCTCAAAAGGTATATTATATAACCACCACCTCTTAGAATTTCAGGGGAATAATGGACCCTAAGAATCATCTTTTGCCTAATTTTATAGCTAAGGAAACTGGAGTGCATAGAAATTAAAGTGACTTTGCCTTAAGTTTTGCAATATAAGTTGCTAGCAGAGCTAGTTCAAAAATTTAGGCCTGCTGATTCACTTTACTTACATTATTCTATTGATTTAAGAGTAAATTAAGACGTGTAATTTATTTATTTGTGTACATTAAACAGATGTAAGTCTCAGAGAGCAATGAAATTTTTAGCATAGAACTGTTTTAATAATTTCTTACATGATTGATTTAATTAATTAAATCAGTTCTAACATTGCAACTGAAGTCACTGTGACCTGAATAAAATGTGACTGACCTTCAGTGAGTAATATGTACCCACTCACTCATTAAGTCACTATATAGTGTGTTTCTACTAGGCGCCAGGCAGTGTTTGAGGCATTCAGAGTATAGGGGTAAACAGAAATAAACCAGTTTTTATGCAAGTAATTTTTTTTTTTTTAATGAAGACACGGCATAAAATAAGTATGCTAGTTCATGATAAGCACTTTGGAGAAAAAAAAAGAAAAATACTGTGTAAGCAAGCCTAAGGCAAGATGGAGTTTCATTTGAATAGGGTGTACAGAAAGGTCTCAATTTAGAAGCTAAACCCATGAGGAAGAACGTTAACAGCAGCATGAATACCAAATGTGCTGATCCTTAATAGGAAGCGTGGCTGGTGTGCTCAAGAAACAATGAAAGGTCTAGAGCAGTGGTATATGGGAGCAGGTTACTAGTAGAGGAGATCAGAGAAGGGAGGTAAGCAAGCCATGGATTGGGGAAGATTATTAGGGTCCTGAGGCCATGGAGATGTCTTGGACTTTTAGATTTAAAGCCTTCAAAGAGCTTTGAGCAGAGAAATGATCTGATCTTTCTTTTTTTTTTGCGGTACGCAGGCCTCTCACTGTTGTGGCCTCTCCTGTTGCAGAGCACAGGCTCCGGATGCACAGGCTCAGCGGCCATGGCTCACGGGCCCAGCCGCTCCGCGGCAGGCAGACTCTCAACCACTGCGCCACCAGGGAAGCCCTGATCTTTCTTACATTAACAAGATCACTCTGGTTGCTGTGTAGGAGATAGACTTTAGTGGAACAAGAGTAGATGCAGCAGGAAGAACAACAGGAAGCTACTTCAACAAAGCAGACAAGAGATGATGCTGGCACCGAAGATTATTACACCCCAACTAAGTACTCCGGGAAATCCATTTCCTATAGTGTAACAGCTCAGTCAGGAAACAGGTGGATCATTCAAATGTTATTTGAGGAGATTTTAATAAAGAGATTATTTCCAAGGGTGGACCAAGGTCATTAATAAATAGTGTAATACACTGAGGCTAGTTATAACAGGGAAAAAGTACTACCCTCTAGGTCTAATGGGAGAAAGCAATGGGAGCAAGCTAGTACTGGAACCTAAAGAGGACAGCTATACGGAGGAGGCTTCTCAATGGAAGTAACAGCCGAAAGGGACACTGGTCACAAACTGGCAGAGAGACGTCCAGGGGAATTAATAGCCCTATATCAGTCTCCTCTCTCCTTTGATCTCCTATTGGTACAGCCTGTTGACCAAACCCAAGCAGAAACCAGAGGGTAAGGAAATGCTTTGATGAGCCCCCCACAGGTTAGACTTTTGAGAATGGAACAAGGTGAAGAGTAAACTGGAAGCATAAACAGAAGATTGTCCTAATTCACACCAAGTACACTCACACACTAAACTGTTAAGAACTTACTATATCTTGTTTAAACACATACATGCAGAAATTTGAAATATATATATTTCAGGTAATAATTCATGAACACAACGAATTCATTAAAGTCATTAATGTGTTCTTACTCTTGGGCAATGATGTGTAAAGTTTAAATATTATGGCTTTTTAATGAAATTATTCTATTCAGGATGTCAGTGAAAAAATGATGTATGTGTCCTCATCTCTGTACTGTGAAATCAGACATTCAGGAATTATTATTAGGAGTTATTGAACATGTGTCAGGCATTTAAGAGATTTTCCAGAATATAAAAACACTGAATTCACTCAAAGTTCTACTTATTTTCTTAACCAGTTTCTCTTCTCTCTCTCTTGACCCTTATAGTTCCTGCAGTCTGAACAGATATTTCAGATGCCAGAAAACCATCTCAGTTTCCAAGATTAGGTAACATCCCAAGGTGTTTCCTACTTTCAGATTAATTCATAGTAAAATTAGTACCTCTTGGACCAGTAGAGTTCCTAAAGAGAAAATAAGAGTACAATAAAAATAAATATTATGTTTTATGTTTTTTAATTTTCTAAGTATTTCTGCATATAAGAACTTAGCTGGTAAGGAAAACATGAATAGTAAAAAGTACTTACAAACTTGGCCGAGAAGGTGGAATCTTTGGGTTTTATGAAAAATATATGTTGTCAGCAGTCCAAACAAAGATAACAAACAAAAACAAGAGTCTAATACAAGTTCAAATTATTTCAGTTACTCAGAAATCACCTCCTGTCCCTACAATTCAGTGACGATTATAGTGTAAAGTTTCATGGCAGAAGGGCAATTTTCCCTGCCCTCTCACTCGACTATTCAGATGCTCTTCTGCTGTGGTTTGTAGGTGTATTTCCAGTTATTAAGCAATTAAACTGAACCAGGTAAATAGGAATGGAGAACCCATTTCACTGATAACTCACTGGAAGGTGTTATCTTTCTTCCATTTCCTGTTTTTAATCGACAAGCCATCTTCAACCTATATCACAAGAAATATTCGATACTTGTTTTTGCTTCTATAAGAAAATATATTCCAGGTTCTACTATGATGCATGGTCATTACTTTCTTTGATAGTCAACAAAATTCTATTTATTTGAATTATAGCATTACAAGAATTATAATTGCTTATTTTGCCCTGGGAAAATATATTATCACTTCCAAGAGGGGAGTCAGCAAACTGATATGTAGTTTGGGCTGGTGGAGCGGAAAGAATATGTGCTTTAAAATCAGAGATTTATTTTATTTTACAAACACTTATATATTGCTCACCATGGGATTCTAAACACTTTATAAACGTTAACTTATAACAACCCTGTGAAGAAGACTTTATCCCCCAAGGATCATCATTCTCAATCAAATTTCATGAATAAGGATACTGAGGCTCAAGTGGTTAAACAATTGACCAGGGCTTCCCTGGTGGCACAGTGGTTGGGAGTCCACCTGCCTATGCAGAGGACACGGGTTTGTGCCCCAGTCCGGGAAGATCCCACATGCCGCAGAGCGGCTGGGCCCGTGAGCCATGGCCGCTGAGCCTGCGCGTCGGAGCCTGTGCTCCGCAGTGGGAGAGGCCACAGCGGTGAGAGGCCCGTGTACCGCAAAAAAAAAAAAACAATTGACCAAAAGTCACATAGCTTATAAGTGGTAGAATGAGGATTTTAAATCAATCAGTCTCTATTCCCAATATGGGGGAAACATATTCTACCTCAGTAAATTGTAAGGATTCAATGAGATGTTTAAGGGCTACCTCCTCTCCCTATGTTCTGCTTCCTTCCCTAGACAATGAAACACGCTCAGTATTCTTCCTTAAAACGAACGATTTAACAAACAAAAAACAACACTGTCTTACTCCACTTTCTTCTCTAAGTTTACCTGATTTCTCTCCTGTTCATTGTCAAATTTATTGAAAGGACTACAGCTGATGCCTCTATTTCCTCATCCACCCTTTACTCTCTCACTTACCAGCTCCTCCACTCTGTCTTTGAGTCTTCTCCCTCTTTACAGAATCTGTTTCTATTATGGTCACTAATGACGTTCAAATTTCAAGTTCAATGGAGATTTTTAATCATTAGTTGGTTGCAGTCAACACATCTGATCACTCCTTATTCAGATTACTCTTTTCTTTTGGTGCCCTTGATTCAAAATTCAGAGTTCTGTCCTATGCTTCAATTTTCTCATACTACATACTCTGCTGACATGATAATATCCACTACTCTGACTTCAGTTTCCTTGTATGTAGGTTCTTGTGAAATACCGTGGGTTCCAGTGTTAGTATCTCTTGCCCTAATGCCCAGCTGCCATCAGCTGCTGACATCTATAGCAAATAAAGCCTATGACTTGTTTCTGGATTTATCAGGCTAATAGCGCTCTTACCTGGTCTGACTAGGGAGACTACTATTTTGCCATGTGATATATTCAGTGGTCTTCAGATACCCACCTGGGCACCCTCTCTTCAGTCTCACAGCATTGTGGATACTGCAGAGGCATAACTGCTCCCTTTCCTCCCCATTTTCTGGGACTATTTTACCCAACTGGATAGACTTTGTTGTGGGGTGCTAAGCCAGATCACATCCCAGATATCTGCTTCCTCCTTCTCTAGGCTTAAAGGAAAACTAGAAAGTCCTGCAGAAAATTGCAAGTATGCCTTTGCCCTTTTTCAAATGGTCATGTTACTGCCTAACATACCACCTGGGTGGCCACATGTTACACTGGCATTCCCTCTAAGGGAAACTTGATTTTTTTTCTAATATGTAGGTAAGAAAGTGAGAAACAAACACACTTGCTCAGAACTCCTGAAAAATTATCTGGTTGTTTCTATTGCTGGAATTATGATGTTGTGGACTGAACAAGAGAGGAGGGGAGGAGTAAAAGGACTGTTTTATCCTCCACTTTCTGTCTTTGCAGAGCCGGCTCCCCTCTGGCAATGGGAATAGCTACTTTCATTTTTCTAATACATCCTGAACTTACAATTTGTTCTTCCCTATCCTGTGGCTAAGATACAGACATAGCTGATATAGGTTTGTGACAAATACAAGTTCTATAGGTCCTTTAGGGCCTGTTGATGGATAAAAGAAGGTTAAATGAGATAGAGAATTAAACATGTTTCTAACTCTGGGGAAGTGTTCCATGGGGTAATACGGGCCAGTATACTGACCAGCATTAGCTGGTCACTCTGACCCTGTCCACTTGGCCCACCAGACTCTAGGGGAGAAACTGAAAGGAAACACTGCTAGTGCTCTCTATGACACAAAAGGATAACCAAGTAGAGGTTTAATGCATAAATTCACTAAATCTCCAAAGACAATTTTAATGACTTCTATTTCAGAAGTTGGAGATATGACATGATATGATTTCTGATTATGCCTTTCTGTGGGATTCTGGAACCTGTGGTAAAGATCACTGAAAGTTTGAAAACGGCATCTCTAAAATAAAATTGAGTAGCCTATGGTCATGTTTATTTGCCAAAGGCATGGTTGATGATATAAAAATATCTATCTCAGCTGGCTAGGCAGCATCTTAATAAATGCACTGACTCATGCTGTGATTTCAGTCACCTGAGATGAGTTTTTTGGATTAAACCCTTTTCCCCCTGATTCCAACTTATTTTTTTGTCTTATCTTTACTACCTTCAGCAAATTTATGTAGACAGCCTGTGCAAATGGTGGAAGGAGGATAAAGAAACCTCTTTTGCTTTGTAAATTTGCATTTTGATTTGTGTGATATTAAAATTGTTCAGAGGTGGTTAAAATAGGGAAACATTTACCCAGAGGTAAGAACCTGAGTGAAAATGAGAAACAGCGGGGGGTATCCAGCTAAATGAGTTTCTTACAAATATCCATTGGAATTATCTGCGGCAAAAGAAGACAAAGATTTAGAAGTGTGATATACCAAAGGGCTCTAGAAATTGCTTAAAACAGATCTTTTCAGGCTAAAAGTAGAAAATAGGGAAGTGTTAAGAAGGCAATTATCACCTGTAATCTAAATATCAATTGACTACACCCGTGGTAACTAATGGACTCAAGACTCAAACTATGAAAGTGAACTAAAGCTTCTGCAAGGAGTGAAAATAGCATATTCACTCATTTATTCAAAAATTATTTATTAAGAATCTGATATGTGACAGACACTGGGGCTTCAGTGACAAACTATAAATTGGTGAGACACAAAATAAGCAATGAAATACATGAATAAGCAAAACACGCAAAGGTTATATAGTAGGTTCTGTAGGAGAAGTAAGCAGATGTCTTGACAGAAAAAAGTTCAAAGTGGGGAATCTATTCCAGATAGGATGGTCAAGAAACACCTCTCTCAGGGTGTGACATTTCATCTGAGATCTAAAGAATAAGAAGAGCCATGGGAAAGTGGTCCAGATAGAGGTGAGAGTGGATATAAGGATCTAAGGCTAGAAAGGCTCCATGTCTTCAAAGAAGACAAAGAACAATGCAACTGAAGAAAAGCTAGGGGGAGTACAACGGGTGAAAACCCAGACAAGAGTTAAAGCATGCAGTATCTTATAAATCAGGATAAGGAGTTTCAATTTTATTTGAGCACAACAGAAAACCACTAAGAGGTTTTAAGTAGGGAAGTGATGTGATCTGAATGGTTTTTCAAAAATATTTGTTTTGTGGAGAACTTAGAAGGAAGAAATGAGAAAGTCCTCAGACTAATTATAATACTAACAGTAATACAGGCTAGAGATGATTGGGGCTTGGACTAGAGAGGGGCAGGGGAGGCAAAGAAGAGTGGATTGAATAGACATGTATTTCGGAGGTAGAACTAACAAACTTGAAACTGAGCAAAAACAGCTTACAGAGAAAGATGAATTAAGGATGATTCTTGGCTTGAGCAAGTGATGGTTCCATTGTAAAAACAGACAACAGCTTGTGGATAGAGTAATCAGATGATCTGGGTTTTTTGTTGTTGTTTTTTCAACAGAGGCTTTTATCGCATCTTTAAAATATCACAAGAAGGTCTTAGGAGTCATCGGGCATCTTATTGTTTCCATAGATAGACAACTCTTAGACTTTATTCATCAGCCTGCTGGACTTTTCCTTTTTCAGAAACATAGACACCATCTCCAAATTTTCTGATATTCTCATTTGTAACTGTTCTGGCTTGCTGAGTCAAAATAGCTAAATTTGATACATGGTTAGTGCCGTTTCCTTCAAGAATTAACTCATCATTCTGGGCTCAAGATAGTGAACAAAGAATACCTTGTCTCATGCAAACCCTGCAGATGTAGTTTTCAACCAAGAAATTTCTAATTTCAACAAGAGACCCGTTCTACATACTGAGGTTAACGGGCAAGGGGCACAAATCTCATCTTGTAACAGGAGCCCAGTGTGACACCCCTGATCATGTTCTATGCATGACTATAGATAGTGTGAACAGTAACCACTTCCTTTCTATTTCCCTACTATTTGTCAATGCTGGGGTGTCTTCACTCCAAGGAGACTGAATTCTACATTGATGTGCCTGAAGTTCCTCCACAGAGTTTCTCTGGGGTCCTTGAAAATAACTGTGCGTCCTTTCAGAGTGATGTCAACATTTCCTGGAATGTCAACAGTCTGATGAGAATCATCTTTGTTCTCACAGTAGAGGTAGCAAAAATCGTAAGTGATCTGTTTTGAATGTATTATGTTTGAATTACCGTAGGGGCGATGTCAGGAAGACAGCTGAATATATGTGACTGAAGCTTATAGAAGAGATCTGGACAAAAGATACAAATTTGGGAGTCATCAGCATGGAGGTAAACATTATTTATGGTCATAGGACTAGGTAAGATCATCTAAGTGCCATTTGTTACGATGAGTAACATGTGTGTAGAAAACCTGAAAGTGTTTTGAGAATAAAATCTGAAACTTAAAACCATTTTTGCTAAAGACATCATCACAGAGGAGTGACCCACACTAAATTTGGGTTTTGTTTCTTGATTCACCTATGCCTAAAATTTATTCTGTTTAGTTGTACAGGCTTCTTGCATTCAAAGAAACTCCTGTAATTCTATCACTTTATATACTATTTTCAAAGAATAAATTAGCATGTTAAAGACGTTGGTGATTTACATGAAGACTTCAGAATAGTTAAATCTACAAAAGACAAAGAGCTGGCTGATGAAAGTGTTGACAAAGGTAAGGGTTATGTGTTGAATGACAGAAATAGCTTTCACAAAAATGCAGTTCAGAGTGATGACCTGGAATGTTAGAAATAAATGATATTAGTTACATTAAAAGTTATATATTTCTGTTGAAACAATTATTCAAGTAGAAGATTGGGGATACATATCTATGTAATAGTTTTTTTTTTTTAATTTGTAGGTTAAAAAAAATAAAGGCTAAATTTCAATTAACCATGTGAGGTAGGTACTTAAAATAAAATGTAAATTTAAGCTGTGTGGTAATCAGTCAAAATCAGATAGACCTGAAGTGTAATCCATGCCATCACGTCCCAGCAATGTGTCTTTGGAGTCTTACTATCTATGCCACTTGTCAAATTCTCATAATAACAGTCTAGAACATAAAGAGCTTTCCTCAAACATTGTTTGAAGGGATTTTTCCCTGTTACTAAGCATATTACAAAATTATTCTAATAGTTGCACAAGGGTCCATTTACTGAAAGTTCTAAGCCATCATTTATCTATTATCCTTCTGTTGGACATTTAGAATATTTTTCATTTTACATTATTATCATAACTTTTTATTTGTTTTGAATCTCAGCCCTTGGTATTCTGCAGAAGCTCTGCTATACATGCCCCCACCCAAGTCTATTCACTTGACCCTCTCTTACAAGATGTTTAGATAGCCTCTACTCCTTCACTCTCCTCTCATACCTCCAAGACCTCTTCTCTATTTTCCCCCTCAGCTTGTTGATCTTGCTTCCTACGCTAAAAAAAGAAAAGAAAAGAGAAAAAGAAGCAAACAGAAGAAAACATTCCAAGCTGCTACAGTCAAGTCACCTATTTGTATCTGTGCCTATACATTCTGTCTTCCCTTCTGTTACTTTGAATGAACAGCCTGTGTTTTCACTGAAGGACACTTCTTCCACTTGTACACCTGCTCCAACACATTGCTCCAGGAATTTTTGTCTTGGACATTATAACTTTCCCTCTTGACTAAATTATTCCAAGGGCATACAAGCATTCTGCTATTTCTCCCATCTTAAAAAAAAAATCAGAAAACAAAATTCTCAGTACCACATCCTTTTTCTACCTTATCTGCTCTCCTTTAGAGGAAAACGTCTAAAAGTTTTCTTTATAAGCTCTCCTCAGTTCCTTTCTTTCCATTCTCTTGAATCCTATCTAATTAGCATTTCACCCCATAGTCCATCAAAACTTCCCTCAAGGTTATCACTACCTCCATATTTTAAGCCAATAATAAATGCTCCATCCTCATCTTATCTAAAAGACCAGCAGTACTAATAAGGCTGAGGATGGTCTCCTTAATATACTCTCTTCACTCAGCATCCAGGTTTTCATGTGCTCTTCTTTCTCTCCCAATTTTTATAGCTTCTCCTTCTCATTCAGTTTTGCTGAGTTTACAGTAACTCATGACCTCCAAACACTGGAAAAGCTCGAGCCTCAGTTCTACTCCTAAAACCTCTTGATTTTATACCATCACTGCCCTGTGATCTCATCCATAACTTTTTTATGCTGAAAACTTTCAAATTTGTATCACCAGCTCAGACCCCTCTGAACTCTACACTTAGATGTACAACTTTCTAGTAAGATATACCTGTTGGATGTAAGAATTTCAAAGACTAAACTCATGATCCATACCTCCAAACCTGCCCTTCCCACAATCTTTCTAAAAATCAATAAAATCAATCTTCTTAAAATCAATCAGTATATCAATACTCTGGTATTTCTCAGGCCAAAAAAAAAAAAAGTCATTGCTGATTTGATTATTCTTTTTGCCTCTTATACTTTTCCTCTGTCAACACATTCTTTCCTTTCTACCTTCAAAATGCAGGCAGTGTCTGAACATTTTTCATTATTTCCATTACTCCTATCCTAATACAAGCTATCACTATCACTCACTCAGATTACCATAATAACCTTCTGGTTCAGGGGTGTGCACTTTTACCCACAAGGATCAGATGGTGAGCGTTTTAGTTACTGCAGGCCATAAGGTCCTGTTGCAGCTGCTTACCTCTGCCACAATGTGAAAACAGCCATCTACAGTATGCAATTTAATGAATGTAGCTGTGTTCCAATAAAACTATTTACTAAAACAGGAAGCTGGCCAGATGTGAACTATGGGCTGTAGTTTTCCAACACCTATTCTAGTTTGTCTCTCTGACTCATCTTTCTTTCCTAATATCTATTCTCAACACAAGGGCCACAGTGATCCCTTGGAAATGAAAATCAAAGCACATGATACATCTACTTAAAACTGCTTGTGCTCCCCATTTCACTCACAGGAAAAGCCAAAACTCTTAGTATGGCATACAAATTTCTAAACAATGTTTCCTCAATTTTGCTCCCTGTGATCCAGCCACATTGATCTTTCTGCTGGTCCTTGAACTTGCCACATGCATGACGGCATCTGTCCTTTCTATGTCCTGTCTGAGAACCCATGGAACTGTGAAGCTCACTTTCCACCTTCTTTAGGTCCCTGATCAAACGTCACATTTTCAAGGAAGCCTTTCCTCCCTAAGAAATTACCATCACCCTCCTCCCAACATGCCCCATTCTCTTTTCCTGCTTTATTCTTTTTCCACCATTACCAGCTGGTATGCTAAAAAGTTTAATTTTTATTTGTTCCCTCCTCAGAATACGTCCCACTACAATATTGGGATATACTTGAGGATAAGTTTGTTTTAATGGTTTTCTATTTTATCCCCAGAATCTAGAACAGTTTCTGGTATATGATTTGGGACCAGTAAATAAATATTTGTTGAATGAAGCACCGTAAATGAACATGGGGAGGGCAAGAGAGAGTTCCTGGCCTAGATGTACCGAAGAGAAATTACTGCATCACATGGTAGAAGTTATTTAAAACTTCAAATTTAATATGCCAAGGTTTATCTCTAATTTTTTTACATAACGTTTTGATGCCCTTTCTTCCCTCTGTCTCTGTGATGCTTAATTTTTTGTGTCAATATGATTGAACTAAGGGATGCACTGATAGCTGGTAAAACATTATTTCTGGATGTTTCAATGAGGGAGTTTCTAGAAGAGGTTAGCATTTGAATTGAACTGAACAAAGCAGATGGGGCCAATCCCATTGGAGGCCCATACAGGGCAAAAAGGTGGAAGAAGGGTGAACTTCCTCTCTCTCTGGTTGATCTGAGACATCCATCTTCTCTTGCCCTCCTGATTCTCAAGACTTTCTGACTCAGACCACTACTTACACCATTGGTCTCCCAATTCTAAGGCTTTCAGACTCAGACTGAATTCCACCACTGCCTTTCCTGCGTCTCCTGTTTGCAGACAGCACATCCTGGGACCTCTTGGCCTCCTTAACTATGTGATCCAATTCCTATAATAAATCTCCTTTTATCTCTATCTACATCTATATTTACTATTGGCTCTGTTTCTCTGGAGAACCTTGACTAATATAGCCTCCAAAATGAAAATGACTGTTTATTTAACATGCTTTCAGTATTACCCAACTGAACTACATGTACACGGTCACATGTATACTATTTCTAGTTATACTAACCTCATATTTTTCTCCTATTATGCTCACAAACGAAACAGACAGGTCCAATATTTTACTTAGGAGCAAAGAACTTCAGAGACTACTTTAAAGCATTCTGTGTATTATAGTACTTATCCCTCTAAACTCTAATCATTATTTTCATTGTTGACAACTCCCATTAGATCAGCATGCTGTTGAGTATATCTAACTAATTTAACTAGTAATTCAGTAACTAACTTAACTGGTAAGACCCAAGATCTCCCAATTTCAGGTGTGAGAAAAGCACAGAATGAATGAGTGAATAAACAGATGAATCAATGTTTAGCAGTACTGGCATCAGGGCTTGGGCTCTCTTACTTCTAGTATGGTCTTCTCTCCACTACAGCATGCTTCTTTTACAGTGACTTCACAAATACTTGTTAAGAGGCAGAAAGTCCCCTAAACTTCGACTTCTAAAAACAATGACAAAAAACCAAAAGCCCTACACACCCAACTGCCATTCTAACTAGACAACAGATAATTCATGAAATGAAAAGACTAATAAAAGCAAACCACAGAACTGGTTTCACAAAGTTATTCTGAAAACAAATGCAGCAATAAATTAGTCAGTGGCTGGGTTTGAAAAGAGAACCTGGACAGAATAAAAAGGGCTGCTCCTGCATAGCACAGGGATATCAGCTCAGTGCTTTGTGACCGCCTGGAGGGGTGGGATAGGGAGGGTGGGAGGGAGGGAGACGCAAGAGGGAAGAGATATGGGGATATAAGTATACGTATAGCTGATTCACTTTGTGACACAGCAGAAACTAACACAACAATGTAAAGCAATTATACTCCAATAAAGATGCTAAAAAACAAAAACAAAGAAGGGCTGGTAGATAAATCCCTTCCATGATTCTATAATAGTAATTCTTAAATGTATTTTAGTTTTGGTTTCTGAACCCCTGGCATCAGTATCACACAGGATGCTTGTTAAGAATTCAGAGTTTGTGACCCCCAACCCAATCTCCGAATTTCTGGAGAGCTAATCCTGGAATCTGAATTTTAACTACCCCTCAGATTCTTATATACACTTTAGATTTACAGTCAGAGCCTTGCTACTCAATCTGCTCTGGAACCAGCCACAAGGACACCACTGTGGAAGGTGCTAGTGATGATGCATATTCTCAGGCCTCTCCTCAATCCTACCCAAGTCTTCATTTTAACAAGACCCCTGGGTGATATGAATGCAAATTAAAATTTAAGAAGCACTACTCTTGAGATCACCTTTCCATACGCAATGAAACATGAAGGAACTATTATTTCCCCTATTAGCTAGTCTTTCTTTACACTTTCCATTAATCGCTCTCCAATGTTACTTTAGAGCCCTACATGGAAACTAGACCATTAATTTACATAAGATAGAATTATGTAATACATAAAAACAGAATGGTCGAAGAGGAAAGGACCTTAGAGAGCATCTCTTTGAACTCCTTCATTCTACAGATGCAGAGAAATCAGACCCAGAGAGGTCATCTGGGCTCATGAAGATAACTGATGGTTAAGCCAAGAATATATTTCAGGCCCCCTGATTCTGATTTCCTGGCTAATTATATGCTGCTTCCTTCCAGAAGAATTTTACTCATAATTGGGGTTTTACTAAAAATTTGGCCTTTAACTTATACAGTTTTTTTCAAAGCAAAGTCAAATAGTTAGCAAGTAAGAAATCCACTGTTAGTCAAATGTGACATCATCAGTCATCCTAAAAAGGGGACTAATTTAAAAAAAAGGACTAGGTTCCTCTATAATCAAGAAGATTATTTTTTAATCTAATTCATTTTTCAGAATAATTACTCAAAATGAATCACTGTCAGTTTACAGTAATAATCAGAGAGGAGTTAGAAAATATTGGTGATATTGCAGGGTTCAATTTCTTCCCAAGATAAGAAGATCAAATCAATCCAACAACTTGGAATTGCATTACAGCTATTTCTAAATGGAGTTTAGCTGCATCATTTTACATTCCAGGTCCTTTGGTCTCCAATGTTCAATTTTCTTGTGTGAAAAATATATGCACAGTGGATATAAGATGGTATTTTGGAACTAATTACAGCCTCTTTCAGCTTCCTAAAGGAGGCTTTCTTAGCACAAGCAAATGCCTTCCTTTATTTCTTTCTTTGCTTTTTGTCTAGTCAAAAAGGAATGACAAACAACTCAGTCCTGAATGATTCTCTTTTGAGTTGTGAAAGGGACAAATAAGACAGGAATGTGCCAGTAAAGCAATAATACAGTGAATTTACATATTAATGATGATCCACTCACACAGGATTTGTTTCTCAAATAAACAGCCTAAGCTAGTCTGCCTCTCCTAACATGTGAAATCATTTAGTATAGTGCCTAACACAGGGGTTCTAAATAAATATTACTGTTGTTTTTTATAAACCCCAGACCATAACATAAGCATTTCCCCCAAGTATTAAAGCAGATTGTTAAGGTCCAGTTAACTCTTTCAGAAGAGAGAACATTACATAACTCAAAATGTAACTGTTTGTACTTAGAAATTGTGAAATAATGTCGCTCAGGACGCAAACAGTTTTAACAGAGGAACCCAATTGAGTGGATTCAGAGTGTGTGCTGGGGGAAGAAAACTGTGCTGACTCATGGTCCATCTGATATTGTTTTTCTGACCAAATGCTTCATTATATAAGAATTTCTTCTTTGATATGGCCACTTGCTGTTAAAACTGCTCACCGTGACCTCAAATGTCACAAGAAGCAATGCAAGCACATTGGGTTACTATTTGTGAGACAGATGACTCAGTTAGTCTAAAATGGTTTTAGAGGAATTGATCTTGAGATAGGATTAGATAGCCAGTTGTTAATTTTTTTAGCCTAAGCCTCAGTTTCTTCTCTAAATTGAGGATACAAATATCTACTTTAGAAGGTTTTTACGGAAAGGATTAATGTAATGCTGTAGGAAAGGTTTATATCAACTGCCTGACCTAAGTGAGACACTCAATATTACTGATTTCCTTCTCCCTTTATACATGCCGCTCTGGTGACTTCTTGTCTATGTTTGTAAAAACAGTAAAAACTATAGAAGTTGGCAACCTCTGTTCAATCCAAGCCAATTTATACATACAAGAGTAGACCAGCCCTATAATGGGCAGAAGTGCCACAAAGGATAGTCAGCAATCAGGATAGTACCCCCTTGATTATGTCTAGCTCTATGTATGCAAATATATTTGGAATTCAGTCAAAACAACTGACACAAGAACTTTGAATTTAAGAGTCTTAATTTCAAAGAGTAAATGAATACCAGAGCTTCTATCTTGCCCAGCAATTTTTCACATGAAAGCAATAGCTAATTACTTTCTCAGTAGAAAATATCAGACTTTGGAAGTGCAAACTACTTGTAATTTTTCAGTGGTCACCAATCGTCTCAAGTAAAACCTAGTAAAAGCAGATAAATAAAAGGAAATCCTACAAGACTGAATTTAGCCATATTTCTATTTTATACACATGTATTTCACTTAATTGAGCTAAGAGGATACAGTATTCAATTGACGGTTTTAGTCAATTCAGGCTTTACAACAATGATTCAGTCAAAGGTTCATACTGGCAAACTCTGTAGCCTACCAACCCAGTGAAATATTGAAATCTTTGGGAGTATGTTCTCAGGCTCTGTAAGCATCATGAATTTAATTCAATAAAACTTTTTTTGCTAGATTTTTCTCTGCTAATAAAAGAGCTTCAACATGAGACACTTGATGTTTTAGTATACCACAAAAATCAAAGTATATGTTGTAGAATTAAGGACTGGGCTCTTAAGAAACACAGCAAATAGTTAAGCCACTGCATGAATGTAGTATGCATATCTATACCGCACTGGACAGTCAGAAGCTTGAAAAATTAGCTACATTGTAAATAGTGGTTTGATTGTACTGTGAAAATGATCTAATTCATACTAAGAGGATAAAAAAAATATATTATCATGAAAGAGAAAATCTTGCGAAGATGGGAATTGTGTCAGTTTGCTAGGGCTGTCATGACAAAATACCACAGGCTGGGTGGCTTAAACAACAGAAATTTATTTCTCACAGTTTTGGAGACTGAAGTCCAAGATCAAGGTGTCAGCAGATTTGGTTTCTCCTGAGACCTCTTTTCTTGGCTTACAGATGGCAGGCCTCTTGGTGTGTCCTCACACGGCCTTTCTCTATATATGTGCATCCCTGGTTCTCTTTCTCCTCTTATAAAGGATATCAATCATGTTGGATTGGGACTCTACTGGTCTCATTTTAACTTAATCACCTTTGAAGGTCCTATAGCCACATATAATCACATGAATTAAGATCACCCAAACAACCTCATTTAATTTAATTACCACTTAAAAGGCCCTATTGCTGAATATACTTACATTCTGTGGTACTGAGGGTTAGAATTTCAATATAAGAATTTGGTTGGCATGGGAAGGGAATGGGGATAAGGGACACAATTCAGCCCATAATAGAAATATATCTGCATGTGGCCAGGTCATGGTTCCTGCTGTGAATTTTCTACTGTTAAACTGATTTCCTTTTATGAAACAGTGAATTAGGAAATTCTTGCATGTTTTGTTACATATCTATCATTCTTATTATCACTCTTGTAGGTCTTTAGGTTAGCTATTGATAGGACACAGATGGTATATTTTGTCAGACCTTTTTACTATGACTAAGAGTTTTGTAAAAATCTTTTACTTGGAATGAAGTTAATAGCCGAGCATAAAACTAAACAACACATTTGGCATCCAAGCTTCCTTCAAAATTCTCATTGGAACCAACTGCCAGGTTCAAACAATACAGTAACTTTCTTTTTTCCCGAAGTCAAAGGATAGGATTAGAAGTGTTGTTAGAGAAAATGTAATTGTCAGTGTTATGTAAATATAGACTTTGGAGGATTCTCAGAAAGAACCTTTGGTTGGTATTTCTGTATAGATTTAACTTCTAATAAGTTGTAAGTCATATTGTGAAATGTGAAACTAACGTAGAGAACAGTAAATTCATTCAATACTCCATAACTTTGGAGCCCTAAAAGGTGAATTTCTCTAATTTCTTTTGCTACAAAGTAAAGGGTAAGCTTTAACAAACTTTTTCGGTACTTGTTTCCTTTGGAGAGAAAGTAATTTGGATGTTAGATATAACACAAACTATTTAAAATATCTGCATTATCTTGGCTGAGCAGAGCCGTAAGCCTAGTTTCATAGGAACTGAGGGTATTTCTCTAATCTTCTGTCTGATGCACTAGTTTCAGCCTGACACTATGTCTATGACTTCCTCCTATAGCCTATTAGGATGGTACAAGACACCATCTGCCCTTCTGGGTTTCCCTTCATACAAATCTGGGTTCTACCCTCTCAAAGACAAGAAGGGGGTTTCTTTGCCTTTCCCAAGACATGCTGAAAAACGTTTACTTTAATACTGCTATGTTTTACCACAAATTTCATCTCTATTTCATTCTTTTCCTAACTAGTAACAGTATTTTTTACTAAAAAACATTAATACGAGAAAATGTTTCATTCTGAGAACACATTAAGTAACAGTAGAGATCAAGGTTAGAAGGTTTATAAAATGATCACAAATATTTCAAGACAGATAATTCATGCTGAGCATAACTCTGTAAACATCCAAATTTTTTTTTGGCCAGGGATCAGGGTAGGGAGAATCATTTTATTCTCTTATTTGTAAGTGGTCATTTAGTTGTAAGCAATAAAAACCAACCCTCCCTCCCCAAAAAAGAAAAGAAACTATTTTAGGATTCTTAGTTCACAGAATTGAAGTTTAACATTCAGTTATAAGAAGAACAGAAATCATCAGAACAGCTCTAGAGAGTTTTATCTCTTATAAATTGAGATACACAGAGACTGGAAATGCTACTAAAATAGGAATTTGCTAGAGATTACCAGATAATAAAGATACTGCAAAGATTTATGGCAAAAGAATGAGAAAACAAACATCCCTTAACTAAAATGCTATAAAATAACTCATTGTTTAGATCACTGGAAGCAAAAGATGGAAGATAAGAGAAGAGATTTATCCCATAGAAATAGTCCTAAAATAAGCATGGATCACCAAGATGGCACAAAGTTCTAAGATTTTCTTCTAACTTTCAAATCATACTGAATAGAAAGAAAGCTTTGGAAAAGTTAGTGGCTAAAATGGACTAACCCAGAGCTTTATCAGCATTTTTAAAAGAAATGCTTTTATAAAAAAAAGAAACCACACAATAAAACATGACAAAATACAAGAAACAACGTGGCCCTCAACTTGGCTTATGCCATTAAGATCCTATACATTATTCTGTATAAAACAAAAGATGTTTTACCCAACCAACACTAATCTATTCATGTAGGAACACTGACATTAGCCAAGTATTCAAGTCCACCTACAAACTTTCACCTAATTTATTATATTTAATATTTATACAATATTGTCTAACTCTATATCATATAAAAGTATACATTTATGAAAAATATTACATAGATATATTTTATATACAAGAAAAAGTACATAAAGTGTGACTCTGGGGAAAAATATAGAAAGGTAGAATAAATGGGCCAAAATAATTTAAAAATATAATTGAAGAACATTTCTGAAACTAGAGTTGAAATTGAATACTTAAAAGATAAAGCAAATTATATACAAATATGTTTTTATATGTTTTCTTTAGCCTCTTCCATAATAATACTCAACTTTAGAATATAGTAGAGTAATATCTAAAAAAATGTGAAAGGATGGTGGCACATCCTTTATGTATAGGCAATTTGTCTTTCAAAGATACAATAACAAACAGGCATTCTTTAGCAAGCTTGACACTGGGAATATAGCATATATGAAAATTATATTTGATGGTAAGCTAAAAGATTAATCAAACTGAAGAATCCTAGAATGGAGATGCTGTGATGAACAGATTTTAGAACTATAAAGCTAATACTCAATAAAGGAGAGAATTAAGGTTTCATAACTGTAAATAAGCAGTAGGTACCTTGACAATATAAAAATAAAAGTATAATGAAACAATATACTATAGAGATGGAGAAGAAAGAAATAAGTGAGATACTGTCCTTATAATTTTTGTCAAGAATTCAATACAGACTAAAACTGAAATATTAAGAGAAACACAATAATGAATTCATAACCTTAAGTGTCTTCACAATATTCTTTTACAAGTTGAGAAATTTCTTTAGATACTTATGTCATTTATTATAGAGAAATATTTATCAGAAATTAAGCAATTCCCTCAGTTTCATCTTATTTTCTTTTTGTAAGTACATTTACTTAATGGTTTATATAGAATCAGGAATAATGAAATCCCAGGTTTTAAAATTATTTCTATTTATATGCTTTTATATTTTCATAGAGGTAAGTCTGGAACAATGTTACCCAGTTGTTAACAAATGATTATATCTCAAATACTTTGTTTTCTTTTTTTTCTTTATCCAATGCATGTTTTAGACTGCTTTTATGCAACAGTTGCATATAATCTTAACAGAAAAGTCACCATTCTTTCCAAAAAGTGTAATTCATATGATAGCATATATAGATAGAGTATTTAAAATATCAACTCATAAAATTATAAATTGGAGGGACTCATAGTATCTTAGAGGTCATATGAAGATTTGTTGTAAAACTTAGAACAGTCCCTAGCACATAGTAATCATGCAATATGCATTAGCTACACCTTCAGCTAACCACATCTATGCTAGTAGAGCTATTATTTTTACTTAAGTGAGAATCTGATAAATTATAACTTGCAAATACTACTCATATTTTTTTTCTCTTGAAAAATAGAACAATAACTACTAAGCATTATTATGGGGGTTAAAAAAATCATTACTTAAAGGCAGATGCTGGGTAGTTGTCTAGGCTAACTCTCTAAGTGATTCACTCTTTCATACCACCTCATTGTACCCATTTATAATTAAATACCTGCTGTGACTAAAATATTCTGTGAGGTACTCTAGACACAGTAGTGAACAAGAGAGATTGCAGGTAGGCATTCATTTCTCATCAATAGTAAAAATTCTATATGGTAAATCTTATAATATAAAATTTCTAATGTCCTGATTAGCACAGTCAATATATTTCAATGTTGACTCTGAAAGAATTCAAACGTTTAAACTACATTGTTATTAAGCTTATTTGCATCCATGTATAAATTAATTCTGATATAATATTCAGTCATAATTTTTTGAAAGCATCAATAAGCTTTTAATATTTAATACTGATTCAAATGAGGTTTTGACTTACATCCTCATATGTTCCATATCATTTCTTTCAGAAGACTATGAGGCTATGCTAAAGAAAAATGAGTTGTAAGGTCAAGAGATCCCCATTTCCCAACAACCAATGACTTCCCAGTAGAAACCACTATATGTTCTTACTACAACTTAATTACTTTTTGACAAATTCTCTTAGTGTTTCATAAATTAATAAACTATTTTAATTAAGGCAATGCATTTTTTAAAAAAAGGGCTTTATAATATACTGGCTCTGAAAATAATAAATTACCAAATATATAATGTCAAACACAAAAAATTCCAATAGTGGATACATTCCCTATAAGTTATCTCTGTTTAATAATGAGTACAGGGCTTCCCTGGTGGCTCAGTGGTTGAGAGTCCGCCTGCCGATGCAGGGGACACGGGTTCGTGCCCCGGTCCGGGAGGATCCCCCATGCCACGAAGCGGCTGGGCCCGTGAGCCATGGCCGCTGAGCCTGCGCGTCCAGAGCCTGTGCCCCACAACGGGAGAGGCCGCAGCAGTGAGAGGCCCGCGTACCACAAAAAAAAAAAAAAAAAAAAAGAGTACAAACCACTACCTAATACAGTCGTTAAGGGCCAAATTTTAAATTAGCTTAAAAATAGGGAATTTTTTAGATTAAAAGTTGAATACTTAAGCCAAATATTTGCAAATCCTCACACTATAGTAAGAATCCTCTTACTATAGTAAGAAAATTATGTTTTAGATGTTCAAGTCTTAAATATTTAATAATAGTAATTTGCCAGCTTGATACATGATTCACATAAATACTTTATTACTAGCAGTTTAGAGAAATGATGTTACTTTTGTAATTACAATTCACTTCTTCATCTTTTGATAGTGAGTTTTATTGAGTATGCTTGAAAATGTAAAATTCATAGACTAATTCTGAAATGTTATTCCAATAAAGTAAGTTCACTCTTGAGAGGAATTTTATCAGAATGATAAAGTGGTTTTAGTCAAGATGTGAATCCAAGTCATTATGGGAAAGTGATAGTCTCCTTGGTTAGCAAGGAAGGTGTTGGAATTGGGTAAACAAATAAAAACTAAAATGTTAAGTGAACAGAGAATCAGGAGCATGAAAAGCCTATAGTAGAATGTCTTATCACACCAGCTAGGTAAGAATTATAAAAACTAAACCAGGAATAAGATTGCTAAAGAGAAGTCTTAACAAAATGTTCCAGCTGAGAAAAAGATGCAGCAACTAGAAAGGAAAGCAGGCAGTAGAAATTGCCTTTGAAGCAACTTTACTGCCTCCAGAAGGAAATGTTTTCATGGGTGTGGCATTTTTTTTTTACCAAAAGCATAATGTTCAGACTGGAAGAGGCTTGGCACTCTCAAACGCCTCTGCTGGAAAAACAAATAGGTAAAATTTTTCTAAGTTTCAAATACATAGCACATAAAAATTTTCAAGCAAACATGCCAATATCATATGATCACCACAGATGTAATATTTACAATTTAATATGAATGTGCAAAAAAGATTTTCCTCCAACAGTATTTTTTGAGAGAACTGATCAGAGATTATTTTAATAGAAAACCTAAATAGTCAACAAAAGGCAGTTGGCTAAATTAATTATGATAATGCTATGTAATCATAAAAACTCTTTTGAAAAACTCCAGTAAACTGATATATATAGGGACATAGATGGCTGTCATGTATGGTGAAAAACGCAAATTGCACAACTATATGTATAATGTGAATACGTTATATATTCATATAATTATACATATACACATGTGCTTGCATATATTTGTATACATAAATTATAGATTTTGTGTATAGATACATGTGTAGAATAGAATAAATAGCTAGATATTATCTATATGAGGGATTTTTTTTTGCATAATCAGTTTCTGTCTCAGTCAAGGTTGAGACAAGATCCAAAAGTTTTACCATTCCCCTCCAATTCATATTTATTTCATAAAGCTTCAGATAACTTTTTACTCAAGATACTGTAGAGAAAAAGAAGGGAAAACATTATGTGGAGCATAGAAAAATAATTTAATAACCCTCATGGCACATTTCTGTTCTCTTGCCAAATTCTCTTGTCATTTGTCTTCTCTCCCTCATCCTCATCTTCAATCTAGCTCTCTCTCTCTCCCTTTCCCTCATATTTCCTCCCTTTCTCTCTCTCTCTCTCTCTCTCTCTCTCTCCACCCACACACACACACACACACACACTTTCCTCCCAAGGCTCCTTATTCATCCCCTCATGTTAGTCTCTAAACCATTATTTTTTAAGCAGTTTTGCTTTTTTTCATTCTCACATTTCTAGCAACAGTGGATATAAAGAGTTCCTATTTCATAAATGGTTATCTCCCTGGGAAAAATAAAATTGCAATATAGTCTTTTGTGTATGAACACACATATGTTTTAAAAAATTATTGCATGGTATTCACCAAGCTGTTGATAATAGTTATAGTAAATTTCAGGGAGTTAGGTTGAGAACAGACTCACAATCTGTATATTCATACACGCCTGGCTTGTTCAAATACTTTGCAATAAAGATAAACTATTTTGTATACTTTGTGTAAAATGAATATTTCATTCCAATGTTTTCACTCATCTGTGTTATTCTTACAAGCTCCTATCTTGTCTTCTACCTCTAATCTTACCTCTTTCAATATACTATTAAAAGTGAAACCAGCATGATTATTTTTAAATGCAAAATTTATACTATTGCTCATGTTATACTCCTAAATGAATTGGTTTGATCTTAGGATAAAGGTCAGCTTTCTTAACAGAACTTATAGGCTTCTTATGAACTATTGTTACCTTTTTCCTCTTTAACCTCATCTATTGTCATTCTTTTGTCATATTTTTCTCTGTAGGTCTTTTAAAGGTCAATCCTTTCTCCTATGATATTTAATAATTTTTTCATTGCTAAAATTTCTCTTTCCCTTTTCTTCCAAATCCCCCTATTCCCCACCTAACTCCTATTCAGTCT
The DNA here is from genome assembly GCF_059928025.1 of Delphinapterus leucas. Lineage (NCBI taxonomy): Eukaryota > Metazoa > Chordata > Mammalia > Artiodactyla > Monodontidae > Delphinapterus > Delphinapterus leucas. Next base: position 62,399,190 of record NC_143137.1, on the reverse strand, counting down.
TCAGGATTATACTTAAATGTCCTTTCTTTTATTAATTCTTCCCTGAATTCACAAGTCCCAGTAAGTGCTCCTCATATATATTCTTACGGCGCAATGAATCTTTGCTCTTAACACACTTGTAACACAATACTTTTTAAAACTTTTCTATATTCTTCATTTGATACTAAGTTCCCTGAGAAAAGCCATTATATGCACTTTATTCAATGCTACATCCCAAGTGCTTGGCATGTAGGAGGTGTTAAAACAGATGTTTCAATAATAATCATTAAACCATTTGGTAAGTGAACTGAATGTCTATTCACTATTCATGTAATAAATAATATATCAGACTTGCTCTATCAGCCAAAATGGGATAGCTTGTATCAGACTAACCTTCCCATCAAAAGCAAAGGTAAACTTTGAAAAATACAAAAAAAAAATATCCTTTCAAAGCACAGAAGAGCAACTAAGATGCTCAGGATTTGAGAGACAAAGGTCTTAGAGGAAAAAAAGAAAAAATGTATTGAAGAGAGCTCTATGTTCACCACTGCTTTTTCCTCAGGGCATTTTTTTTTTCTAATTTGCATTGCAGGGCATAGAGGGCAAACAGAAAGTTGTGGCTTGGAGGGTGCAGGAGTCTTACTCAGTAAGGAAGTCAAATTTGGAGTTTGAGCCTCCAATGAAGCAAGAAGGAAGGCAAGAGCTAAGATCCTCTTGGAGGTAAGGAGACAATAAAGATGAGGGTCCATTATTTAACACGGTCTCCCTCAAGGTATTTGGGGATTCCTCAACTGTACCTGCACTGAGTAAATATTTAAAAGATAGCTGCTATGAGGATAAAATGAGTTTCTGAAAATATTACAGTGTTAATGAGACAAAAGTAGAAGTGTAAAGTCCAGCAAAGGAGTAGACCAGACACAGCAGAAGAGAGAATTAGATAACTGAAAAAGTGGTGAGTAGGTGAGTAGAAAAGTATCTAGATTGAAGGAAATACATGAATAAAAAGAATGGAAAATACAGAAAAAAAGTGAGATACATGGGGCATAATAAAAATTCTTTTGAAAATTAAAAATAAGATGAAAATTTAAAAAAAGAAATATAAATATATTACTAATTGGAGTATAAAAATGGTAAGAGAGAATATGAGGCAGAATAAATATTAAACTAGGTATTGGTCAGAATTGTAAGTACTGGCCAAATTGATAAGTCATATCGTGTCACACATAACAGAAGCTCTTTGAATTCCAAACATGATTACTTTTGTAATTTTTTTGTAACAAAAAAATTACACTCAGGTACACATCATGGTAAAACTGCTATAAACCAGTGACAAGGAGAAGAATGGGAGAGGCAAAATCAAGAAGGAAGGGATTATTGTCAAAGGGCTAACAGTGAGATGGACAGCTGGATTTTTAAAGAAAACACTGAAAGCCAAAAGACTATAGAATGACAGCTTTAAAGGACAGAAAGTAAAGAACTGTCCACCTAGATCTGTATTCAGTAAAAATATCCTTTTGAAATGAATGAAATAAAAAGTTTTAAAATAAAAACTTTTTCCATTAAAAAAACAGAAATTTGTATAGGTGAAACTCATGAGAGGAAAAAACCTCAAAACAATTCTTCAGGAAGAAGAAATACAATTCTAGATAAAGGTATTATAACATACAAATAAACAAAGGCTACCCAAAAGGATACATTTCCATATAAATCTAAATAAATATTGACTGTTTAAAGCAGTAATAATGATTTCAAATATATGTGGGAATGAAATGCATGAAAACAACAAAACCAAAGCAGAAAGGTATGAAGGAAAAGAAATTGCTAGAGATATTTATAACTATCATAGAAGAGGTAAAAGTATTTAAAATGTACTCTTATAAGTATGGATGTTATAATCTCTACATTTAGTAATTCATTTCTGATAAATAATACACAGTGAAATTGACACTGTTGGAGATCTGAGCCTAGGTCATAATAGTTGATACAGTTTTTGCTGGTTTCTCTCTCTCTCATTTCTATCTCTATCCTCTCTATCCCTATTGCTCTAGGTGCTTTCCCCAGAAATCCATGCATCATGCTGTGGAGAAGCCACATAGCCACATACCAATTCCCAATATATGTGTTTCTGTCATATTTCCAGTTGGGATTCTAGCCGATGGGATCCCGGCATCAGTCACCAAACATATAAATCAGTGAAACTTCAGATGATTCCAGTCATCAGCATTCAAGTTGGCCCAGGTAATGTCGAGTGGAGCAAAGACAATTTATCCCACCTAGCCTTACCTAAATGGCTAATTTCTAAGGAAAATTAATGTTGTTTTTGTTTTAAGGCAATAGATGTAGATAACAGAATACCAAGTGTTGGGAAGAATATGAAAGAGCTGGAACTCTCATACACTTTTAGTGAAAATATAAATTGGTACATCCACTATGAAAACTATTTGTAATATATGCCAAAGAGTAACATAAAAAATATCCACGACCCAGTATTTCAATTTTAGCTGAATATCCAAATGAAATATATATGTACAGATATAACATACATCATGTATATATACACTGAAAGACATATTCATAGCAAAATTTTCATAATATCTAGAAACTGGCAACAATCTAAAAGTTAGAATGAATAAATAAATTGGGGTTTATTCATACAACGTAATACATTGTAATTTATATAATACAATGCAATGTTACTATACCATTATATAAAGAACTAATGATACATTCATCAACACGATTGTCTTTACAATCATAAAAATGGAAGCTTGACATAAAGAAGTATATATGGCATGATTTAAATGTGGAAAAAAAGTGTTTGGTTAGAATCCAGTTAAAAAAAAGAAAACAGAAACCATTGTAGTTATTTCATATGAAGAGCATTTAATATAGGCAATTAGATACAAAATTAATGTAAAGGCTTAGAAAGAAATAAAAGGAAACTAGGATACTCAGAGAACAGCAAATGAAGGAAGGTGACATAAAGTACTTAGACTAGAAAAAGAAAAAGAAAATTAATGTAACTGAGGGTCCAGGACTGCTATGCCGCTGGGCCTGCCTAAGGAACCACCACCATGGCTGCTACAACGGAAGCCGAAATGCTAAACAACCACTGGCACTACAGAAGCCTGCAGAAGCCCATCCATGTTGCTGCTCCAGACAGAACCAGAACCTCGAATACCCTGCCACTGAGACTGAGAGAGCGCTCACTGCTGCTGTGTGCTCAGTGACTATCTGTGTCAAGCTGCTGAGGCTGCTGGAGTGACCAAGGTCATGATTTCTCATACTACTGCTGCCCAAGCAGATAGCCAGGGACCTGTACTTGCCTATCTCAGTTACTGTTTCCTGAGACTCTACCAGGAGCAAATAAAAAGTGGTTCTCCCTTTCTTCCCTGTTTTAATAACATGTCTGATCTTCCCGTTTGAAGAATTTAACCAGAAACCTACTACTGTCAGCGAGGCCTGTTTAATCTTGCTTCTAGTTCCCTGCAGTATACATACCAGAGAGGATACAGTGCAGAATAACCATCATAGTCCATCCTGCTACACCCATTTAACCAGGGAATTTAATATAGCATTAAAGTATTAAAAAAGCCAGGAAACAAATAAAATGTGTAAAAAAAAAAAAGATTACTCAGACATTAACATTAATAACTCAGGAAACTACTTACTACCCCTAGGTCAGGAGAAGCAAAAGGGAAAATCGTGTTACCCAGTGCCCACAAGCACCATGCTCTTGAGACTGTTGGAGCTGGCAGACTGCATGTGGGGATTAAGGAAAGGGAGGATTCTGGCTCACCCAGCCAAGAGGATAGAGGTGCTATTCACTAAAATATGCAATGTTAGAGAAATATAATCAAGTCTTCTTTGCAGAAAGGTAAAAGTCTATGTACCAATCCCACTGGTGCTGCAGTGGACCAGGAACCCACAAACATAGCAGAGGGGAGCGTGAACAGGCAGAAAAGTTGAAGAAGGCCAACTAACAAATAACCGACACAAGGAAAATGTTTTGTTATTAAAAATATAAAAAAGATTAAGCAATTAACATAAATTAGATTACTAGCAAGTCAATATTTTTGTGTTAATTTGAAATCTACAGTTATTAAAGTTTTCAGCAATATTAACAAGCATTTAAAATTATTCCAATGGCAATGTACATTTATGTACACAATAATACCAAATTCCATGCAGATTGATGAGACTAGCGTTTGCCCTAGAAATTATAAACAGAACTAATGTGGAAATTTAAATATAAACACTGCAGGTCAAGAGGTAATATGAGATACTAAATGCTTTCACTAGTTAATCTCCATGAGACAGTAAATATCTTCAGATAATGATTTCAATCATGCTCCTGAACAAGCAGCTCTGTGATTTAAATATCTAAACTCAGCAGTTTTCCTGTTCATTTGCATTATCCAAAAAGACTTCTTCCTGCTCATAAAAGACACTTTGAAAGTAGGTCTTACTGATCTTGAATGCTTTCTAAAACTCATATTCTATGATATTGGACTCTATCTCCATCATAAGAGGTGATGAACCATGTCACCTGTATGTTCTCCACAAACATTCATTGAAAACCTACTACCTTACTATGCTCCATGTGTTGAGGGAGGAAAAAAGGAAAAAGTGAAATTGATAAATCTTTCTGCCCAATAGGTATTTCAGTCCAGTAGATAACTACTATATTTGAAAAACTCAGAGGAAACGGAATATGTAATGTTTGTTTGTTTGTTTTTTTAAAGAAGCTGGACTTTTTGGGGGGTAGGAGTTTATAAATTTATTTTATTTATTTTTGCTGTGTTGGGTCTTCGTTTCTGTGCGAGGGCTTTCTCTAGTTGTGGCAAGCGGGGGCCACTCTTCATCATGGTGTGCTGGCCTCTCACTATTGCGGCCTCTCTTGCTGTGGAGCACAGGCTCCAAACGCGCAGGCTCAGTAGTTGTGGCTCATGGGCCTAGTTGCTCCGCGGCATGTGAGATCCTCCCAGACCAGGGCTCGAACCCGTGTCCCCTGCATCAGCAGGCAGATTCTCAACCACTGCGCCACTAGGGAAGCCCCAGGAATTGTAATGTTTAAAGAAGAGTAATGCTAAATGAGCCTGGGGAGGCATATCACACCCAGTCATTCACGGCTAAGGGAGCAATATCAAAGAGTTTGGTCTTTATCTTAAGAAAGATAGGATGATATTAAAGAATATTTAATGACGTAGTGTCAAGATCAAATAAGTATGCTTTGAAGGATCACTTTAGCTGCTGTGTAGAGAATGGATTCAATGATGTTACTGCAGTGGTTAAGCAGAGAGACACTGGTGGAACTGACATGGACAAAGTGTTATGGGAAGGGAGAGTGGTAGGCAGATTTGAGACATTTAGTGAGTAAAATCAATATAAAGTGTTTATGGATTGGATGTGGAGAGTGGTGAAAAGGAAAGGAGGCACTGACTATAATGCCAAGGAATAAGACTGGCAAGAATGAATGAACACTGATACCAAACACTAGAGCAAAACACCTCATATCCTTTTATATTTGACTCTCATCCTCACTGTGACATCAGAAGGGGTTTCTCAAAGGCCCTTAATCATATTCTGTCTCCAAAACCAACAGCTATTTCTTGGTTTTCTTTCTTGGTGTTCTCTGAGCTATTAATAGGTACTCCTGGTTTCTCATATTTCTTTGGTCTGATTGTTCCCAATATTGAGTTTTCTTGGAGGATTTACTCTTAGCCAAATCTTTGGCCATGTTTCCTGTTTTCATTGATGGTAACACTAACCCCCCGCCCCAAGTACTGTAGTCAAAACCTTAGACTTGTTTTAACTCCTTTCTCTCCTGTCAAATTGGTTGACAAGTCCTATTGATTTTTACATCTAAAGTATCTCTCTAATTTTCTCATACTCTTCATTACATACCTCCATGTCTATAGCACTTTTCTCCTCACAGTTCCCACCAACTCAAAATCTATCCCTCTCCATTTCAGTTTATACATGGTTGACAATATTAACTGTAGATACTGTCTTAATTTTCTGTTCAAAAAGATTGTTTCTCTGAGAACAAATTCTCTACACCATCACCTACTATACAATGTTCTTTTTTCATCAGATACTAACTTACATTCCAACCTCGATGGAAACTACCCACTATACTAGCCATTCTAAGATTTACCAGTCCATATAAGACAGTATTATTTATGTTTTAACAAGTACATACACATATACCCATGAAAATACTAGTTCCATCCATGAACTGAAATCGATGACTTAGGAAGAGAAGTGAAAGGGAGACATATTTTGTTGTTGAATCATTCATGTTTTGTACTGTGTAGTATGTAATACGTCTTAAAAATATTCAAGTCCTCTTTTCAGAATATAAAAATGCAATGGTGTCATTTTATTTCAATAGGCATAATATTTAAAGGACAAATTTAACCTTCAACAATATTCATACAGTGAAATTATACCTGCCTTTGCAAATAAAATCAAGTTACCTTAAACCCAAAGCATTTTGTGCTAAGCAGTCTTGGGAACCACAGAGAAAATATGTGATCTCAGCATTTCTTGGAAATATTCCACCTTAGAAAAGCTAAGCCAATATCATCCATTTAGCTTACTCCTAAATTTTAAACTGGACCCAAGATTTATATTTATATGTAATTAGTGTATACTTACATAAAAAGTGAGCAGTAGAGCGAGATAACTACCTGCCATGCCAACCTATTTCCTTTTTGCTCTTTCAACATTACTTCTGTTTTATTTTTTTAGATAACATTTCAGTTTTCCTCTGGAAAATCAACTGTTTTCTTTTTTAGTCTGTGTGGTCTGAGATGAGTTGATCCTAGCTGTCTCGGGTGTATGAGTTTACGCAACAGGGAAACCAAGAATCAGTCAGTGAACTCGACTGTGATCAATTCACAGATGGGCAGAATGTGCCAATGAATCCGTTCCTGGGCTTTTGCTGTGATGTTTAAGAAGCACTCCTTCTGTGTTATTAAGCAAGTAGAATATAAGCTTAGAATTGCCCATTTCTTAACTGGGTTGTTTGGGGTTTTTTTTTTTGTTGAGATTCAGTTGTATGAGCTGCTTATATATTTTGGATATTAGCCCCTTGTTGGTCATATCATTTGCAGATATTTTCTCCCATTGTGTAGGTTGTACTTTAGTTGTTTTTTTTTTGCGGTACGCGGGCCTCTCACTGTTGTGACCTCTCCCGTTGCGGAGCACAGGCTCCGGACGCGCAGGCTCAGCGGCCATGGCTCACGGGTCCAGCCGCTCCGCGGCACGTGGGATCTTCCCGGACCGGGGCACGAACCCGTGTCCCCTGCATCGGCAGGCGGACTCTTAACCACTGCGCCACCGGGGAAGCCCTGTATTTTAGTTTTGTTCATGGCTTCCTTTGCTTTGCAAAAGCTTTGAGGTTTAATTAGGTCCCATTTGCTTATTTTTGCTTTTATTTTTTGCCTTAGGAGACATATCTAAAAAAATCTTTCTACAATTTATGTCAAAGAGTGCTCTGCCAATGTTCTCTTCTAGGAGTTTTATGGTTTCAGGTTTTACATTTAGGTCTTTAAACCGTTTTGAGACATTGCTTTTCGTTTTGGTATATGGTGTGAGGAAATGTTCTAATTCTTTTTCATGAAGCTGTCCAGTTTTCCCAGCACCACTTACAAAAGAAACTGTCTTTTATCCATTATATATTCTTGCCTCCTTTGTCGTAGATTAATTCACTGTAGGTGCATGGACTCTCAGTATATATGTAGGGTGCACTGTGGTGGCGTGACCGCAATCAGAGATCCAGGCAGTTTCTGAGGTGCTGCCTGATTATATACCAACAATGGCCGCTGCCACCCTACTCAGGCTCCACCTCGGGACCAGGTTGCCTCTGCACCCCATGGTTGAGTCTTTTTCCTGGTCATGGTTGCCCCAGATCCAGTACCACACTGTGATACTGCGGTGTGCAGCAAGGTGGTCTCGGGACACCCAGCAGCCGCTAGAGCAGACCTCTCCTCCTCTTTGCCTCTGGGACTAGCCTGCACAGGCGTGAGCATGTGCTCCTCCCAAGCAGAGTCCCAGCTTTCCACAGCCCTTCCATTTGTCCCAGCAGTCCTCCAACCAGCCGAGGCAGCTTCTCTTCTCTGTGTAGGACCCCAGGACTGAGGTGTCCAACTTGTGGCTCGAAATGCTCATTCCCCAGGGCCAATCTCCACCCACGTAATCATCATTTTCCTCTGAGTCCCCTCCCAGAGGCCCAGGTCCCGATCAGGCACAAGCACACTTTTCTTCCCTTCCTGTCTGACTATGTGTATATCTTCCATACAGCCTTGGTTGTATAGGAGTCCTGCTGGTTTCCAGTTAGCTTCCAGTGAGAATTGTTCCACATGTAGATGTATTTTTGACGTGTTCATGGTGGGAGGTGAGCTCCACATCCTCTTAGTCCACCATCTTTATCCTGCCTCCTACAGTGCACTATTTTTCATTACATTTCTTACAATTGTAACAAAATATTTCATTATTATTTATTGAAAAAATTATTATTTACAATTATTAACTCTACAGTTGTTACTCTTACTAGGTTATAAACTCAAATGACAGCAGGGATCATATCTGCATTGTTTACTCCTCTCCCCAGTCCTAGCAGACAGACAAAATGAATTAAATAGAGTCAATTTCCAATAAACATTAAAATGCTTGGAAAATTGTATTTCAAATTCTGTTGTACTAAACACTTCAAGTAATGTTGATGGTAAACTGCCTCTTATTTTGTTGTTGTTGTTATAAATTAGCTCAATATAGAGACCAGCACCTAAAACAGAAATGTCAAGCCTTGATTACATTTTCTGACCATGCCAACTTGTTTGAGTCTCATTTTTGGTAAGAATAATCTCAAGATTAAAAGTCACAAATGAGCTTTTAAAACTATTCTGAAAGTATATTGTCCAGAGAGAGGTCACATTTTAAAAAGAAATATTATATATGCTTCTATAACATGTTTTGAAATGTAAGTTTGAAGAATGTGCAATTTCTGGTATTGTTTTCTGTAAACGTTTAGATACTTTGCCCTTTCAAAATATATCCATAAGATTACATTTATCCCTTAATGCTTGTCTAAACACCATTTATATGAATAACTTTACCTTTTGGTTTTCAAATACCAAGTTTTTTTCAATTATGTCCATATTGGATTTGATTTTTTGAATTGTGAATTTTAGCAATGGAAATAAGTGCCACGTTTCATGTGATAGCATTTTCATCATTATATCAGATAAATTTTGCCTGAACTTATATCTATTGTGGGAGGTGGGGAAGGAGAGCAGATGAATATTAAACATATTCAACACAGATACGTCAGAAAGATTTCTATGCAATTTGTTTGCATACTTCTAAAATTTTCAATATACAATCTTACATTCTCCATGGCTGACCTTTTGTTTCTTAAGTGAATTTTAATAAAAGAACTACTTCTATCTCATTATTCTTTATGCTATCCACCACCTGCTAGGATGAAGCTACAGAGCAAAAGCTTATTACCATTAAAATATGTCAGCATTAGTAAGTACCACTAGAATTTTACACCTTTTATAACATACAGCCATTTATTTAAAGTTGCAAGCAGATTTTCTTTCCTTATTCACATTTGGCACCCTTGTAAAAAAAAACACTGTCCATAGAAGTAGATGTTTATTTCTGGACTCTCAATTCTCTTCCATTGGTCTATTTGTCTATAAAGACCAATATAGAGACATATGCCCATGTCACACTGTTTTGGTTACTGTAGCTTTGTAGCAAATTTTAAAATTGGGAAGTGTAAGTCCTCCAACTTTGTTCCTTGTAAATATTGTTTTGGTTATTTGGGCTCCTTAAGTTCCATATGAATTTGAGAATCAGCTTTTCCACTTAAATAAAAAAAAAAGCTTATCCCTAAGCTTAAACATTTTCAGTGTTTCATAATTGAGTGTGATGTTAGCTGTAGGTTTTCCATAAATGCTCTTTATCCTGTTGAGGAAATTTTCTTCTATTCCTAGTTTATTGAGTGTTTTTACATGAAAGGGTATTGGACTATCTTAAGTGTCTTTTTTTCAATCGAGTTTTTTTTTTCCTTCTTACTAGTAATGTGGTGTATTACACTGACTGATTTTCTTATGCTGAATCACTCTTTAAATCCTGGGATAAAGCCCACTTGGTTAGATTATATAATCCTTTTAATATGCTGTTGGATTTGGTTTGCCAGTATTTTGTACCTGTATTTATAAGGGAAACTGGTCTGTAATTTTCTTTCTGATTATGTCTTTAACTGGCTTGATATCACAGTAATGCTGGCCTCATGGAATGAATTAGGAAACGTTACCTTCTTTTCTATTAAACATTTTGTAGAATTCACCAGTGAAACCATCTGGTCCTGGACTTTTCTTTGTTTAGAGGCTTTTGATTACTTAACCAATCTCTTTGTTATAGCTCTGCTGAGATTTCTTTTTCTTCTTAAGTCAGTTTAGATTTAATCTGTCAGTTTAATTTGTTTTTACGTATCTGTCCATTTCATCTACGTTCCCTAATTTGTTGACATACGGTGTTCAGAAAATTCTCTTATCATCCTTTTACTTCTGGAAGGTTGGTAGTAATGTCCCCACTTTCATTTCTTATATTAGTTATTTGTGTCTCACAAGAGCTTCTGAAGTAACATTCAATGAAGTCTCAATTTTATGTCGTCCTATCCAGTAAATATTAATGCAATTAAGAACATGTATTTTATCGTTCAGTGATGTAAAAATATGTGACATTTTTACCTCACTATGCCTAAGGAAATCATCAGAAATTCATATATTTAGTGAAAAAGATGTTTGTTTTAGAATCTTTACAATAGTAAACACAATCTAAATTACCAGCATTAGGAATTAAATAATACTAACTATGGTATCTCTTTGCAATGAAATATTATACAGATAACAAAAATATAACATTATATTTAACGTATTTATTGAAATGGAGAACCTCAAAATATAAAAAAAATTTAAAGGGATATAAAATGTTGAAAAGTTGTGGAAAGTACAAAGGTACCCCTAAGTTTTGAAAGGTGACACAGAACATAGTTTTTGCTCTGATTTTCCTTGGTCTTACTATCAAAGAGGATTCTGGACTATGGATAAGCTAAATATCTGACTTCAAATTCTCTACCTTAGGGAAAAGAATTCAGTCAAATGAAAAATACTTAATTTGCATAGGCCTGAACATGAGTCATGGTTCTATGAGTTGGCTAAACTATTTTAGCTTGTGCTTGCCTAATTTGTGTATCAGGCTATCAGGAGCACAGCATTTTCTCACATTTTCAAAATTATGTTTTCCTGTAAACTTGACCAGCCTCATTCACTCCTTCAGAATAGTCTAAATTGAAATTGTGGATAGTGCTTTAGTAGAAAGAGTGTGACTTTGGTTTTTGCTGATTTTTAAAATTTTAAATACTTAATTGTTAGGATTTTTAAATTTTACTATTCCTTGAGGCCTAATGGAATTTAGCACAACTACAATAAACAGAAACATAAAATTATCTAATTATGTTACATGTTTAGAAAAAGGCAAAAATACGTTCTTCTACTTAGACTGCATCAATGCCAGTGAAGCTTGCAATGATCAATCAGTGCCACTCCTGCCTTGGGCCACAAGGCTCTGGGGTTATATCCTCCACCTTGAAGAGAGAGCTAAGAACGGTATATTATCTCACCATTCCACTCACTACGCCAAAGCTGCTCACCCCCTTTCTTCCCAGGCACCCTTCCTACATAAGCAGATCTAAAACTATTTGAGTGATGCTATTCCCACGTTCATAAAACCTAGAGGATTTCCTTGCAGGAATAATTTGGACTTACTCTGCTAACAAATTTGTTATAATTTTCAAAATCTGTGAGCCCCAAGAAAATACTATTAAAGATATTTAAAATATTACTACTATTTCTACTGCTGCTGCCACTGTGAATAAAAAAGCAAACATCTGAAATGATAAACAAGAGACAAAAGAATTCTTAGTTTCTATGATAGATACTGTCATTACCAAGCAACCATCTGGTCTACTAGCTTTCAGTTCTGGACCACAGAGGGCAGAAAATGAGCCATGTACAGCATTTTCCTTTAACAAACAGCAGCACTGTTATCTATCACACCTATAAAGCTCTTAAGTGGCTCCTATGAGCTCTTTAAACTGATGGAAGTCTTGCCTTCCAGTTGAAGACATACTGCCTTAACACAAAGGCACGCCTGTTTAATATAGTTGAGTCAAAGGCCAAGGAGGAATGGCTTTAACTTTATTAACTTTCCCAGTAAAATGCAGGTCTAGAATTTTATGGCATACAGATGAGTCCAGGAATGGGAAGGGATTCCTGAAGAAAGGCCACAGAGATGACGGTGAAAACTGGTGCTGTTAACAGTGGACGTGTTCTAAATTTTTCTGTTTTTCCTTGGTGGAACTACATTTAACATTCAAAGAATGAGCTCTCTAAGCCAGGGCTATGGAAGTTCTAATATATTCTAAGGCGGGGGTATAAGTATTTGCGTAATTCAATATTTTTTCCTCATTTGTTTGCTCTACTCATCCCCATAGAAATTTTGCAAGGTTTACATGAGAAACCCCAATGTAAAGTATCTGTTGTATGAAGACCAAAACATTATCAAAATGGTATTTCTGGCTGGTCAGGTCACCACAGAGGTGACTGATTGGCAACCATGGCCTTTCTAATTGCTCTGCAATAGCTGAGTGGTTGTTTGACAAACTGCTTCATAAATGGTTTCAAGTATCCAAACTGAATAGTATCAGTTTAGTAAATTCACACCAATGTGGACAAAGAATCAAGCCTAGGTGGTCGACCTAAATGAGCTTGTATGATTTAAAGGAAAAGGAAGCACTAATTTTGGGGACTTATTATATGTTTGTCATTACGCTGAGCAATTCATTTTGTCATTTATTTCTCACTCAAAGACTGAAAAGTAATTTTTTAAAATTCCCATTCTACTCTTGAAAAACTTACACTCACAAGAGTTAAGAAATATGTCTGAGGTTACATGTTTTTTATGTGGGAGAACCCAGATTCAAACTGATCTGTTCCTTCCAAATCTAGTGTTCCTTATCTCACATTGTTTCTCACTAGCACTAATGTTCATGGCCAACTCAAAAGGGCATTATTATAATGAGGATGATGGATCTAAAGCCAAGTTTGAGATGGTACCCCTCACTATAATTCCCATTATGAACAAAAGAGCAAAAGAGCTGACTTTTTAAAATACCATGAGCTAAACATTTGACATGCATTATCTCATTCCTCTAACAATTCTATGTGAGTCCCTACTATTAGGTCCATTTTACAGATGAGAAACTGATATATAAAAAGATGAAGAAACTTACTGAAGGTCTTTTAGCCAGTACATGGTAACAACCCAAAGCCAGAACTGCTAACCATGCTGATGGGAGGTGGGCTGTATGTTTGTCTCCTTTTTAATAATTCTTTCATAGTAAATCTTTCATTAAATACTGTTTCTTGTCATTACTTTCACTGCCTCTTGTCATGCTCTATTATTGTAATTCCTTGACAAAAATACAGAGCAGATATATCTTTTTAAAATGCCCAAATGATTACCCACAAACAAGAAATTTGATATTGACCTTTATCTCTCCCAATTAAGACTATACCAGCATGAGAACTGGGTAACATAACTTTGTCCAATATCTCAGTTTCTATACATTATACATCCATATCTTTAAGCATTTTTCTTGATATAATTATGTTGACAAAAACTTTAAAGAAAAAAAGCATTTTAGTAAATGTTAGAAACAAAACATTCATTCACTCTGGGCTTAGTCAGAAACCAAAGTATGCTTTAAGTATTCCATCAAAGGTTGAACCCATGTACACTTACAGGAGGATAATAATTAACGTTTCCTGTTAAAACTAAGATATGTTATTTGACATAATCTATCTGCTTATGTTACACTTTATTTTGTGCATGCTATTTAAAATCTATCTTTTACAGTGACCACAACTTTTTACTATGATATGCTCAATTTGTTTAAAAATTCTCAGATTTAATGCATTTGGTGTTACTTTATCACTAGAACCGTATAATAGAGAAGCAAAGTAACAGAATATGATTTAAAATAAGAAAGCACTTTCAGAAATCAGGCAATAATGATGTTAGGAGGATATTCAGAAATTTTAAAATATACAAAATACAAGAGAAAAGTAAACACAAATTACATTAATACAAATCTGCTCTACTGTATTTTATCAGTGAGTCAGAATTAACCTCATCAGTCTTTCCTTGAAACTATGCACCATCTAAATATGTGTTCACTGTATTTTTTTCTTGCAAACAGATTTGTGTATGGTCTTTACTACCCAAATAAAAACTATTTTCTTATTTATAAACAAAATCTGTGTGAAAATTGGAGCTTGCCTAAACCCACTGTAAAAGATAATTTTAGAAATAGCAGCTCACTTTAGATCACCATTAGGAAGCGGTAGAACTTTGTATGGGATGGGGGAGTGGAACGGTAAGCACTTCTGAGAGGATCTCAGGAAAAAACCTTGCTTAATTTACAAACAGGACTTCTGGGCTAAAAGAAACTGATAGCCTTAAAAGAAATCAGCTGAGAGCCCATTATAACTTTCAATAATGCTTATTTGATAAAAATTTGTCAACACAATGTAATACTTTATAGTTGGAAGAAAACAAGACATTAGAGTCAAAAAGACCATTTGTACAGATAAGGACATATCTGTTCTAGGAAGAGCAACAGGTGCAGAACTTTGTGCAGATAGAGTGTGTCTGCTGCACAAGGTTCAAAGCAAGCTGCCATAGCTTATTTGACTGCAAAAGTAGCTTTATTAACTTTTTTGACATCTCCATTGTACTGTGAGTGACCTGAAGGGAAAGACTCTCTTACTCATAGCTGCAAACCTAGAATAGCCTGGTCCATCATAGGAACCCAGTTAACATGTACAGAAAGGAAAGAATTAAGCAGGCTCCTCCTCTTGCTAAGAAACATAGACTATTCTGCAAACAATTTATAAAAAGGTTTTTTTGACAAGTGAATATATTGATCCAAGTCTGGAGAGGACCTGACAGATGGAAGAAAGGAACAAGAGTTTAAAACAGTTGTAGTATTTTTTAAAAAATGAATGCAAGGCAATGGAAACAGGGCATAAACTAAAAAAGAAATTGGGGGAAACACCACAAATGTTACAAAGGTAAATTCTGTGACTGCACATGACTTAAGAGAATGAGGGAAAACGTAAGAATGAGAATGACTCCCCAATACTGCCCTATAGAAAATATTTTTCCTAAGCTCTAAATTTATATTTCCAACTACCCACTGTTTGAAGACTCCCAGACAATTCTGTCTCAGCATTCCCAAATTAATTTATTTTTAGACTCTTTCTCCATGTTCCCACCCACATAAATAGTCAACCTGTTTTGTTTCCCATTCGTGCCTCGTAACCAATACCATTGCCTCCCCAATGAGTCCTCTCATTAATGCCATGAAAAAAGTCTGTAAGACAGAAAGCAAGAGTCTTTTTTCATTAAGTAGGGAAATAATAGCTTGTAAACGAGTTAAGTTTTTGAGTGACAGCTTTAGTTTTAAAAGTATAAAGAAGTTTATATGTGCTTATGTAGAGAGCAGGAGTATAGGAAGGAAGAAGAATATAAGAGCAAAGAAGAAAATACAATAAAATGGACACAAACAATGCATTAAATTCCCAGGTAACAATAAGGGTCACAAGCAGACAAGAGATTTGCCATTTTCTTTTCCCTTTAGCTATTTGGCTTAAAAGAAGAAAAGACTGAGTACCAGGATCTAGGAGGGGAGTACCTAAAGGCCGTCTGTGAAAGTATAAAACTCTTGCTCTTAACACAGACGAGATGACTTGCACTATACAGGAAAGGATCTTGAGGAAAGATCATTAAAAACTCCAGAATTGGTATTTTTCTAAAACCCTAAGAGCCAAACCATTTGAGACCACCTATCTATGTCTGTTAATGACTCTGTGATATATTTGAATCTCAAAATAAACATCATAAGGAAGATACAAGGAAAAAGGAGAAGAATGATTCTAAGAAATAGGAAATATGGGGGATATTGACAAAGATGTCATAGATGCTTCACCATCATCATCATCAATGGCTTTACTGATACTGCCAAAACTTAATAAAAAATGAAAATAAAATATGAAAAAAAATTCTACTCATAATAAAACCAAAAACATAAAACGTCTAGGAATAAACAAAACATGTAATATGCAAGAGCATGGAAGAACTCTAGAAAGCAATACTGAGGGACAAGAAATAAGCACAACAAACAGAGTCATATACATGACCTGAAATTTGAAGACTTAAGCATTGCAAAGATGTTGTTTCTCTCCAAATCAAACAATAAAATTAATCTAATCTGTCCCCAACTAAATACTGAATTTTACTGGAGTATGAAAAGCAATTCTACAGTTTATTTGACATAAAATACAAAAACATTAAAAAAAAGAAGAAATGTGGGAGGAACTGTCTTTCTTGAAACTTAACTTATTTAAAAACAAGGATAATTAAGGCATAAAATTTTAGCATATGAATGAAAATGGAATAAGAAGATCATGTGTTTATGTATGTGTATATATACCCTAGGGAGTAATACACACACACACACACACACACACACACACAGAGTATGAATTTAGAATATGATTAAAGTGACTTCTCCAAGAAGTTCATAATGTGTTATTAAGTGGTATTGAGATGATAAACTCATGTGTATAAGAAACAAAACAACCAAACAAAAAACTTAGATCTTATTGTATTAGTTTTCTAGGGCTTTTATAGCAATGTACCACAGACCGGGTAGCTTAAACAACAGAAATAATTTTTCCAACAGTTCCAGAGGTACAATATCAGGGTATAAACCCTGTTGATTTCTTCTGAAATCTCTTTCCTTGGCTTGTAGTTGGCTACCTTCTCCCTGTTTCTTCACATAGTCTTCCCTCTGTGTCTGTGTCTAATCTTCTCTTCTTACAGGGCCACAAGGTCCATTGGATTAGATCCTACCCATATGATCTCATTTTACCTTATTTAAGGCCTCTCTAAAAAGGCCTTATCTCCAAATGTAGTCACATTCTGAGGTACTGAGGGCTAGGACTTCAACATATGTATTTTGGCGGGACACAATTCAGCCCATAACACTTATATAAAATGCATTTTAAAGAATTAAGGAATTTTTTTTTCAAAAAAATAACTAAAACAGTACCCTTTTGACCTCAATGCATAGGTTTCAGAGAGTCTATGGACTTCCTGAAGTGTCGGGCAAAACTTTCTGTGTTTGAGCATTTGTGCATATTTTTGAGTGAGAGGGTTTATCTTTCATAAGCTTTATGAAAGTAGCTGTAATTAAAATTTTCTTTAAAGTTTAGAACATTAAACTAGCGGAACATATAAGTGATATTTACATAATATTGAAGTAGGTAAAGACTCCCTAAGCTTAACAGCAAAAGCACTTACCCTAAAGGAAAATATGGATGGATTTGACTATGTAAATATTAAACAATTTTTATGGAGAAAGAAACTGTTAACAAAGTTAAAAGTAAAATCCTGCTGGAAATAATTATAGCATAGATAGGGAGGTAGCATAAAATGGAGTTAAGCATACAGGTTTGAAATGGGATACACACACACACACACACACACACACACACACACCCCTTTAATATTACCCTATGACTACTATGTGACTTTCCAAAGATTGTTTTTCTCTCATTCTTTCTTTAAGTCTAAAATGGAGATCATAATACTATTTTATAGGGTTATCAAGAAAATTATACAGAATAAAATTTGTAAGAAGTTCATGCGACTTGCATGTAGTATGAATCAATAAATATTAAGAAGGCAAAGATTCTATATAGCAATATAGATAATTGTATAGGATTCTTTTTAAAAATATGAAAAAAAAAACACCTTGAAGAAAAATTGACATCAGACATGGACAGAAAATCTAGTAAAGTTGCGCAAATGGTGAAAATATCAAGAAACAACAAGCAGCCTCACACTCAGAATAGCAAACAGGCCAGTACAAGTGGCTTAGAGATGGTTCTCAATAGAACCTAGTTCATACATTATTAATGGATAATGCCTAGCATATGATAAGTATTTAATAAATAAGTATGAAATAAATAGTTCTTACTTTAAAAATATTAGGTAATAAATTTAGCCCATATTAATGTTTTAGAAGTTAAGAAAAATAGAATAAACCATATGAATAAGTAAGATTAAAAGAGAACTAATTTTAAAGGAAATAAATGCATGAAGCAAATGAGAAGACAGGATTTAAAAGGAACTCTTAAAAAAAAGAGCGCCAATCAAGACAGTAGAATGACTTATAACAACTCCAAGTTACGACAGGCTAAGTATTTATAACAGAAACTCAAAATGGTAACGTTGTAAAATATTCCACAAAAAGGAGAAGGGTGGTGGGAAAGGAAGAATCAGTTGGAGTCAATACTCATAAAAGTAGAATGAGTTTGTCAAAGTCTCATGTTTTGGAGAGTCCCACTCCTAGGGAAGGTGGAGAATCTCAGCTTCTTTCCCCATCCTCACTCATCCTTTCCCATGACTCATTCTCCTTTCAGCTCATATTGTCATCACAGGTGCTATGGCTCTATAATTAAAATAGGGTCAACTGTGTCACTTGCAGATGGCACAGGCAGCCCAGGATCTCACCTTCCAATATGGCAACCTCCTCCTTCATATGTTCAAAAGTGATCCTGATTGGTTCATTGTGAGAAGGAAATTAGATGCCGTATGTGAATGCATTTTAAAATTAAAGTGCAATAGAATATTTTAACATTATAAGTAATTATTTTTGAAGGGGTGATTCAAAAAACATCTGACCATTGAGGTTTGAAAAGGTTCTGTTTAATGACTCAAACTCCTGAGACTCTCACTAACATTTAACCTCATCATTTATCTCACAGCAATGTATCATCATCACTCCACTTACACCTATCTGGAGAACTGGGATGCCAGCCTTCCATAAAGAGCGTAGCAGTTCAGGAACCCCTGAAATCCTAGCTGACAAAAAAGGATAATGAGGCCACAAAACTGCTAATACTCCTATACTGGAAGATCCGAGTATACACTGATGTTTAAACGTCAATGTTTAAGATCCGAGTATAAATCAATTAAGCATCTATGTTTTTGGTCCAATCAATTAGAAGAAAAAATAGGTTACCACGGAGTAGGAATAGGGAATGCAAGAAAAGGAAGGAAAAGTAAAATATGTGGACCCACATCACAATAGCAAGAACGTTATGTTCCAAGCCTCTAAGAGGGGAGTACAATAATTGACAGTTTTCACTCATAGGAGATCAGAGGAAAAAGCCACCTTAATTACATCGCTTAAGCCAGCCTCCTAACTCCCAGACTAGCTTCCCTTCCCCTAAGTAATGCCACTTCCCATTAGCCCCCATGTTTGTTAGTCTGAGTGTTTTACAAAGTGGACCATCGCATCCAGGAATTTATGAAACAGATTTTTGTCATAAGATTGGATCACTGTAAGCAGATGGGGTAATGTGAAGCTTCAAGTAACAGAAAGAGAGCTCCTTCTAAATTATTCATAGGAAATATGCCTCCAGACTGAAGAAATATCCCACGTGAGATGAACCCACATCAGCACACACACCTGCTCTATTTTTATTTTTCACTTTGGTTTGGCACCTTACACACACAAAGTCTCTCTGAGATTACTATGGTTTGGTTGATTGACAATCACTGATATTCCATCATTGAAATAAGAACTACATTAGCCATGCCTTTGATGTGCCCTGCATAAAGTGGAGATGGCAGAATATGTCCCTGAATATATGTAGCTTACATCTAACTGTGACAAGATACAGATTTCTTCTACACTCTGAGTTGCATTACTTGAAATGTTAATTTTCATAAGCTGAGATTGTTTTTAACCCACCAAATTAATTTTCTCAAACAGTACAGTTGATAATCTTAATAATATAAAACTCTCCTCATTATTTTTCCAAGTTTAATTTTGCCCTATTTACAGCCCATTTAGATAAAGCAAATTAAAGAGGCCATTCTTTTTGTGTATGTGTGCTAGGCTGTACACTAGCATGTAAATGAGGAATATCTCAGCTAGGTAGGCAATTATTCATACTGAATATGTATTTGTGTCTAAATATTTATAAATGTATACATACCTTACTGCCACTTTGCAAAAAATACACCTGAATTTATTCTTAGGTGGGCTCAAGAAGACATTTTTCTTTTAATTTCTCTCAGAAGTAAAATTGTCTAGCTCCAGAATGTTGCTTACCATTACTGGTTGTGGCCTTAGGGACTGTTACTTTATTACCTTTCTGAACTGTACTTCAAAGAAATTAATTAATTGATGCTCTTAGCAGCCTCATCCTGACAAAAACATATGATACTCAAATGTTAAACATGGAACCTCAGATGAAACTGTCAAGAAAAAGCTGAAAGTGGTTATTAATATGGCTTTTGATAAATATCTGCTCAGCCTCACACTGTGCCTCGTCTGTTTTCATCATGGAGAGTAGTTAATCTGATTGATGAAGGTCCTGGTTCAGACTGTCTCCCATGCTGAGTTGAATAACGGCACTTTATTTTTCCAAAAAAATTTCTTATTCTCAAGTGGAGATGTCTGTGCTTTCTCATTTGATTGTCTTCAGGAGCACAAACTTTAAGTGGGGTCCCTCACATTCCCTAAGAAGGTAGGAGTCCCTTACTGTCACACAACCCCATAAACATGAGAGATGGGGCTGGTTTCCAGGCCCTAGCTCTTCGCAAAGTGAGGGTTAATGAGAATGCTGTCAAGTACTCACCCTAACCCTCCAGGCATAGAAGAGCAAGCCCATCAGGACAAATCAGGCAGCCGGCACACATAGGCTATAAGCTTGGCTCATTTTCATTATCCACCATCTCCCATGAGCCGTAACTTTTTTTTTTTATCATAATTCAAATAGTTCCACTTCTAGTTAAGCACAGTCGCAATGGCTGACACAATAGAGAATGGGCTGTGCATCATGGCATTCGTGCTCTAGCTATGGTGGAGCCTCTTAAGTTCCCTCTTCCCACCTGAATTGCTAAGTGTTGGCACTCATCACTGTCCCCAACTTAGTGAAAAAGAAATCTAACGCAAGAAGATAATTCAAAAACTAGTCTGATTGGAAGCAGTAAAAGATCAGTTTTTAAATAATCTCTTAATATCAGAGTAATGGCTAATTAGGGAAATTCAAGAAAAGAATGGAAAACTTTTCTTTTTTTGTAGTCAACCCTTTTGGATAACAAACATGATCAAACTACGAATCAATGCTTGAGTGAAACAGAGAACTCGGTGCTGAAGTCTCCGTTCTTTTGGTAAAAGGTCTACAATCACGCAGGCATCTACGCTGTTGCAGTGAGTTCATTATCACAAATCAAGCAGAACAATTGCTTGACATTTTATTTGTTGATGCAGACTTCAACATCCTTGTGCACCATCTAGATATGTAACTTGGACCTTAAAATTCTGGAAGCTATGCACTCTAACTTGTTCAACAGTACCTTTTCTGTATCAGTTAATAAAGGATTGTTGGATAAGAAGCTTCTCTTCAGTTATTTTCTAAATGCCCTTCTAAATAGTATGTGTGTATAGGTTCATAAACTTCATATATATGTAAACCCACTTGCACACAGTCTCTAAAACAATGTGCATCTTAAAGAAATCAGTACTATTTTACATTAACTAATATTGAGTGGATAAGGTCAACACACTCTGAAATAAAACTGGCCTCTTTCTTAAACATATCTCTTACTGATTTTGACTTTTTGCTCTCCATATTAACCTTAATCAACTGGCTGGAGATAGCATTTGCTAGTTTTCTCCACTATAAAGTCATTTTTTTCCCTCCCTTCTACAATGTATTCTTTGGAAGGAAGTCACAATGCACATTCCACCCTCAGTGGGTGGGGAGCCCTCCTAGAGGGCTAAGTATCTACAAAAATTATTTGGAATTTTTCTGCATTGCAGGTTTGTCTATTCTCCCCATTTATTTATTCAATTATTTATTTATGTCAAGACTCATGGATATTTATTTCATAATTTCAGTTATAAATTAATTATACTTTATTTTTTTGCTCAAATTATTTCAGCTTTGGCCGTTGGGAGTGCTTTCAATTTATCTCTAGCCATCAGGAGTGCTTTGAATTTATTTCAGTGTCATTTTGACATAATTCTGTCACTGTAGATTTTGTGGGGTTTTGGGGGGAGTGGGGCACACTCCCTTACTTTCTAATACTACAAGATGCTCCAGGCTCATCTTGTATATTTCCTATCCCTATTCCTAGAATCAGCCATATCTCCAAGGAGATCCAGTACCATTTTTGAAGACTGGTATTAGAAACCAAGATCTAGGTACTAAGACTATTGGAAATTATGGTTTAATTGAAAAATCTCCATTTCAAAAAACCAATTGTTATTTTGTATGTCTCAGATGATATCATCTTAAAATAAATTGGGCATGGGGAGCAGTGTGAAACCTTAGGGGAAATTTAAATCATATATTCAATGATGTGACAACCCACAAAACCTGTGTAAGCGTTTCTCCTTGTAGAAGAGCACTTAAACACTGAAATACTATATTTAGCCAAAAAGAATATGTTTTATGAGGTATTGTTTCATTTTAGCATTTGACTGTTTTCTTAAATTAAATGTTTAAAGTTTATTCATTTAAACTTTAATTCCAAGTTAGTAGAAGAGGTAGGGGGTAGTGGGTAAGACAGGATGAACATTAGTGACTATCGGAGAAATTAAAAATGGAATTAAAGAACCTTGATAATGCCTTTTTAAAATTAAAATCAGTAAATTTAGTTGCATTATAAAGACGTTGTTTTACAAAAAAGATAATTTGGAAAGCTTTTCTTTACAATTAAATACTTCTTAGATAAACATACAAGATTCCATTATTCCATCAGAGTAATTTAAACCTTGAAGATATAAAGTTCGTATCAGTGGCAACAAGTTACTTAGTTTCATCCAAAAAGGATACCCTTTCCCCAAAACCCAGTCTGTTAAACCAAATGTTATTCATTCAAGAATGTGGAATTTAACAAGTGATAAAAAGGCCAGGATACTTCACTCAGGAGTCAAAGGAGGTTTCCAGTTTTCATTCATTTTTTACAACAAAAGTACAGCTGAAGATATATAGAGAAATGCAAATAGAACCAGTGTCAAATGTTTATTAAGAATGATATACACTGTATTTTATGAATACTTAGCTAAATAAATTGGTAAGGCAGAACAAGAACCTAAGAGATGACTCTGAGGAAGACAGAATAAAATTTTTTATATTTCATTTGAACTAAAAATGTTTCTTAAAAATAGTATGAATTTTAGTTCAAACTGTTCTTGTTCTGTGAAGCTTCTTTGACTACTTCAAATGTATACAGCATATATATAGTATTAAAATATACAGTATACCCTGTATTTACTGATTTTTATATTATTTAGCACATTGAATTATAATTGTGTTTTACATGTCTATTCTCTCAATTAAATTTATTTAATGTGCTTTCAACAATATTTATGAAGAGTTTACGATAGTTTTATGTAATGGTTAAGAGTACAGGCTCTGTAATTAAAATGCTACATTCGGATCCTGAATCTACTACTTACAAAGTGTGTATTGACCTTGGGCAAGTTGATTCACCTTCCTGAGTCTTAATTTCCTCTTGTAAGAAAGGGTATCATATCAGGATATGTCATGTATTTATCATTTATAGCATATGATATGTTGTTATCATCATAGTTCTAGATGAGAAAATGCTCTGTATATTCTGGAGATTCAGTGCTAACATCACAGTTACTGCCCTCATGGAGTTTTCATTCTATTGGACAGCAGACGAGTAAAAAGCAATTTTAATATACTATTATGATAAGACATACACAAAATACTAAGAACATACATGAATGGGCAAGTCACATAGAATTTGGGGATTTAGGGAAGTCTGACCCTTATTTCTTTCCTATTAATAGACAATTGGACTAGTTGACGTTCAGGTCAACTTTCAGCTCTCTTTGTATATAGCACAATACCAGGGACAAAAGGCCAGGAGTACAGCCACAGTTGTTGAGATTTTGGTTCTCTCCCTCATAAATAACAAAGGTTACCAAAACTACAGTTGAGGAGGCCTGTGAAATTGCAAACTTTCCTTGATTTTGTTTTTATAGAAGCTTTTATACTTCTAAGATGGGAATTTTCACTTGGGCACTTTATAAAAATCCATCTGTTGATGAGTTAATGCTTCAGACAGCTGATAGCTGATCTCCAGAGTTGTTCTCTATCTACTCATCATTTCGTCCTATCAGACCTCCAGTTTCATGATCCTGCACAATTATACCTTAAACCAAATGTAGTTAGACAGTAATGCACAGCTTGCTGAAATAAACCTTCAATGTATAGTAATGGTAAAGAAACATTTGTAACTTAGTGATTTTAAATCAAAATATTTTTATTTAGGTAAATATAAGTCTATTCAAATTGCCTGTTTCTTATGCGAGTTTTGACAAATTCTACCTTTCAAGGAGTTGGCTCATTTCATCTAGGTTATCAAATCTGTGGTCAGAGAGTTGTTTATAAATGCTGCTAAATTTTGTTGATAATTTTTTGCAGCTATGTTCATGAGATACCTTGACCCGTAGTTTTGTTTTCTTGTAATGTCTTTTTCTGGTTTTGGTAATCAGGGTAATGCTGGGCATCAGAATGAGTTGGCAAGTATTCCTCTGCTTCTATCTTCTGGAAGAGATTGTAGAGAACTGGTATAATTTATTCCTTAAACGTGTGGCAGATTTCACCAGTGAACCCATCTGGGCCTAGTGCTTCATATTTTGGAAAGTTATTAATATTGGTTCAATTTCTCTAATGTCCATCCAGCTGTCTATTTCTTCTTGTGTGAGTTTTGAGAGACTGTGTCTTTCAAGGGATTTGGTCCATTTCATCTAGATTAACAAATTTGTAATCACAAAGTTCTTCATATTATTCTGTTATTATTTTTTTAATGTCTATAGTATCTGTAGTAATGTCCCTGCTTTCATTTCTGATATTAGTAATTTGTGTTCTCTTTTTTCTTAGCCTAACTATAGGCTTTTCAATTTTATTGTTTTTTTTCCCAAGGAACTACCTTTTGGTTTTATTGATTTTCTCTAGTGATTTCCTGTTTTCAATTTCATTGATTTCTACTCTAATTTTTATTATTTTTCTTCTGCTTACTTTGGATTTAATTTTAATTCTTTGTCTAGTTTCCTAAGCTGGAAATTTAAGTTCTTGATTTTAGATTTTTCTTCTCTAATATATGCATTCAATGCTATAAATTTCCCTCTTAGCAGTTCTTTTACTGCATCCCACGAATTTAATAAGTTGTGTTTTTACTTTCATTTAGTCTCAATATTTTAAAATTTCTCTTGAGATTTCTTCTTTGACCCATGTGTTATTGAGAAGTATGTTGTTTAATCTCTACATATTTTGGGATTTTTTAAAGCTATCTTTCTGTTATTAGTTTCCAGTTTAATTCTACTGTGTTCTGAGAGCAGACATTGTAAAATTTTTGTTCTCTTAAATTTGTTAAGGTGTGTTTTATGACCCAGAATGTTATGTATCTTGGGAATGTGTCATGTGAGCTTCAGAAGAAGATGTACTCTTCTGTTGTTGAAGTAGTCAGTAGGTGTCAATTATATCTAGTTGACTGATGTTGCTACTGAGTTCAACTATGTCCTTACTGATTTTCTGCCTGCTGAATCTGTCCATTTCTGATAGAGAAATGTTAGAATCTCCAATTGTAACAGTAATTCATCTATTTCTCCTTGTAATTCTATCAGATTTTGCCTCACACTTTTTTAAAAATTTGATACTGTTTTTTTCCTTGTGGCTACATTTATAAAATATATATTTTTTTAAGTATAGTTGATTTACAATGTTGTTGCCTCACACGTTTTGATCCTCTGCTGTTAGGAGCATACATATTAACGACTGTTATGTCTTCTTGAAGAATTGAACCCTTTATCATTATGTAAGGCCCCATTTCACCCTGATAACTTTCCTTGCTCTGAATCTTCTTTTTCTGAAATTAATATAGCTACTCACACTTTCTTTCAGTTAGTGTTACCACGGCATAAATTTTTCTACCCCTTTAATTTGAATCTACTTATATAGTTATGTTTAAATTGGATTTCTTATGGACAACATATAATTAGGTCTTTTTTTTCTCCTATTTTTTGACCAGGCCACACGTTATGTGGGATCTTAGCTCCCTAACCAGGGACAGAACCCGTGTATCCTGCAACAGAAGCATGGCATCTTAAACACTGGACCGCCAGGGGGTTTTGATCTACTCCAACATCCATTGTATTTTAATTAGTATAGTTAGACCATTGACATTTAAAGTGGTTATCGATACTAGTTGGATTAATATCTACCATATCTGCTACTGCCTTTATTTGTTGCCCTTGTCCTTCATTCCTATTTTTTGTCTGCTGCTATCTTTCTGCCTTTTGTGGTTTTAACTGAGCATTTCAAATAATTCCATTTTCACTCCTTGTTTAGCATATCAGTTATCATTCTTTTTTTTTACCTGTTTTATTGGTTGCCCTAGAATTTATAATATGCATTTACAATTAATTCAACTCCTCTTTCAAATAACTCTATACCACCTCATGGTAGTGCATGTCCCTTTTAATAATTCTAATTCCCCTCTCCTATTTCTTATATCATTGCTGTCATTTATTTCATATATACATAACCTTAAATAGGCTTACTATTACTATTCATAAGTATAGATAATTGAATGTAGTGTTGCTATTTTTTTGAACAAACTGTTATCTGTTAGATCATTTAAGAAAATAAAAAATTATACTTATTTCTTCAATCCTCTTCCTTTCTTTATATAAATCCATTTGTGACCTATATCATTTTCCTCCTCTCAAGAACTACTTAATGTTTCTGTTTTTTTTAATTTTTTTTAATGTTTCTGTTCTGTTTTGGTTTTTTTTTAACATCTTTATTGGAGCATAATTGCTTTACAATGGTGTGTTAGTTTCTGCTTTATAACAAACTGAATCAGCTATACATATACATATATCCCCATATCTCTTCCCTCGTGTCTCCCTCCCTCCCACTCTCCCTATCCCACCCCTCTAGGTGGTCACAAAGCACCGAAAAGACAGGCCTACTAGCAACAAATTTCCTCACATTTTGTCTGTAGAAGTCTTTATTTCTCCTTCACTTTTTTTAGTGAGATGCAGTTGATATACAATATCACTTCACTTTTGAAGAATAATTTCACAGGGTAAAGAATTTTTTAATTATTTTATCTCTCAACACCTTAAATATTTCACTCCACTCTCTTCTTGCTTGTGTAGTTTCTGAAAAGCAGTCACATGCAATTATTATCTTTGCTCCTCTATAGATAACTTTTTGTCTCCTCTGGCTTCTTTCAAGATTTTTTAATTCACCTTTGATTTTCTGTAGTTTGAATTTGATATGCCTAGGTATAAATCTTTTTTGCATTTATCTTGCATTTATCTTATCATTCATCCTGGATCTATGGTGTTTGACATTAATTTGAGGAAATTCTCAATCATGATTGTTTCAAATACATCTTCTTTTCCTTTCTTTCTTCCCCTTCTGGCATTCCAATTATACCTATGTTACACCTTTTGTAGTTGTCCCACAGTGCTTGTGTAATCTATTTATATGTTTTTAGAATT
Source organism: Delphinapterus leucas (assembly GCF_059928025.1). Taxonomy (NCBI): domain Eukaryota; kingdom Metazoa; phylum Chordata; class Mammalia; order Artiodactyla; family Monodontidae; genus Delphinapterus; species Delphinapterus leucas. The sequence goes on along the minus strand of NC_143137.1, from coordinate 62,371,430 downwards.
TTTTTCTTTTTGCCTTTCAGTATTAGAAGTTTCTGTTGACACATCCTCAAATTCACAAATTCTTTCCTCATTGAAAAATTATCCTTATATTTTTGCCCATCAGAGGCATCCTTCATTTCTGTTACACTGTTTTTAATCTCTGGAATTATTTATTCTTTCTTAGAATTTCCAACTCTCTGCTTACAGTACTCATTTGTTCTTGCATGCTGTCTCTTTTATCCATTAGAGCCCCTAGCATAATAATCATAGTTGTTTAAGTTCACATTCTGATAATTCTAGCATCCCTGTCTTATCTGAGTCTGCTTCTAGTGCTTTGTCTCTTCAAACTGTGGTTTTGACCTGTGGTATGCCTTGTAAGTTTGTCTTTATAGTCAAACATGATGTGTACTGGGTAAAAGGAACTGAGGTAGATAAGACTTTATTTAACATGGTGGTAAGTATGGGATGAGGGGAAGCATTCTATAGTGCTATAATTAAATCTTAGTCTTTTAGTGAACCTATGCTTCTGAACTGTGAACTTCACAACTGCTTCTCAGGTTTTCCTTGTCATTTTGTGGGACACTATGCCTATACTGGGCTTCCCCGACATGGAAAGTTACAGTGCGCTGAACCTTATTTCCCTTCCTCCACGTGTAAGGATATAGTGAGCAGGTGTTGAGCATTTCCCTTTCACTAGATCAGTTTGACTCTGATAATACTTCAGTAGTCTAGGCTCTTAAATAGCTTCTTCTAAGGGAAGGCTTTGTTAAGAAGGACAGGATGCTCTGGCATATTTCAAAATGGATCCTGTCCCCTCTTGCTGGAAGCATGAGGGTTTCTTCCCAATATTCACCATGAGAACTTAGTATAGCTCCTGGAGGTAAAACTCACAGAGCGTATCTAGTCAATCCCCACCACCTCCCACCCCCATGACTGGGTCCCCCTGTGGTTTTTACCTCTCTGAGTTTTCCACCCTGAGTCCCAACAACTTGTCAACTACAGTTCAGATTTTCCTATCCCAGTACTGCTTCCTATGGAGATTTCTGCTTGAGAATTTAGGCTCCAGCAAGTTGTGATTCTTCATGTTTCCCTGTCTGTCTCTCCAATTTGGTGGCAGTGATTTGCCCTGCGACCTCACTTCTTGGAATAATCTGAGAGTTGTTGATTTTTCAGTTTGTTCAGCTATCTACTTGTTAGGACACAGTGACAATTTCTAAGCTCCTTATGTGCTGAACTGAAAACTGGAAAATTATCCTTATATTTTTGTTACTCTCTTTAAGATAGAATACAACTGAATTTTTAAATCCTATCTGGAATATTGTCTTTTAATTGCAAATTTTTGTAATTATTGATACGCTTAGATTTATTCCTCACATTTTCTCTACTCTTTTTCTTGTTCCTTTTTCCTTTCTTCCTCCTCTGTTTATTTTGATGTATTTGTTATTTTTCATTTCATTTTGGATACATTCGATTTCTATTCTTTCAGTGATTTTGGCATTATATTTAACAAAAGTTATATTTTCAGTATCTACATGCTCCTTTTAAGCAATACAGGAAAACAAATCACTCTCTCTCACCACCTCCCTAACTTACAAGGTAATGTTGTTCAGCATTTTAGTTATATCTTTTTTTCATATAACACTGTAAATGTTAAACTTTGTTTTTCATGCAAAGTTTATATATAACATACATATTAACCAGTTCCTGTGTGCATCATTTATTCTTGCTTCTCAGCCTTTCCGAATTAAATCAAATTCCTTCTCCATGAAATATATTCTACAGGAAGAATTTTTGGTGTAAGTTCTATTAGTGTTAAATGTTTCTACTTCTGTTTGTCTGAAATTGTCTTGATTTTAAGCCCTAATTCTCAAAATATAACTTTGCTTGTTATATAATTTTAGGTTACAAGTTATTTTTTTTTATCAGCACACAGAAAATATGATTTAACGGTCTTCTGCTGTGAGTTGGGTTGCCAGTTTACTTAAAAATAAACTGGGTGTTTTTTCCTTTTAATTCCTCTCTGACTTCTAAGAACTTAATTTTATACCTGGTGTTCTAAGTCTATGATATGTTTGGATTGGAGTATCCTTTTATTTATCTTGTGTGAAACAGTTAAATCTAGTGGGTCTCCTGAGTCTGTGTTTTGTTGTCTTGGTCATCAATTTTTACTTTGAATACTGTCTCTCGTATGTTTTACCTATTCTTTGTTGATTAGATATGTATTAGACATGCTCATTCTAATTTCAGTGGCTTCTAACCTCTCCATATTTTTCATCTCTTTATCTTTCTGTGCTGTTTTGCAATTCCTCCCTCTGAATTTCACAAGCTTACTAATTCTTTCTTTACCTGGGTAACTTTGCTGTTTAATCCATCCATACCATTTTTAATTTTTGTATTTTCCATTTCTGACATATTTTTCTCTTTAAAATATTGAATTTATCATAATATTGCAATATTTGAATACTTTATAGATTTATTTCAGGTATCAATTGTTTCTGGCAGCTCTAGTCATAGAGGCTAGGTTCCTCCCATATTTTGTGATTCTTATCTCTGGTTTCATTTTCTTGTACTTTATGTTAAAATTTTAAGTTGTGTATTGAAAATGCATTCCTCCAGAGATGATACGCTTTTGCTTGCCAGGCTTCTGAGAGCACAACAAATTCAGGGCCATTTTAAAAAATATTTTAGATTACAGTTGTTTTTTGTTTTGTTTTTGTTTTCACCAGATATGAACAAATCTCAAGTGAGATCCAGAAATTGCTTTCAAATACTCAAAGTGAAGTTCCTCCCACACGTCCCCATCTAGCACCAAGTTTAAATAGACACATTTTGTTTATTTTCCATTTGGGAGGTAAGGTTATTTTTAGTTCTCTCTTATATTGAGTTTGTACTCATCTGGGGTATCAGCTTTATTCCAGTGTCTTCAATTAGGTTTTCTACTTGGGCAGGTTCTAGATTAGTCCTCTGACCTCTCCCTACCTCACGGTTATCAAAATAAGCTTCATTTATCACCAGAGTTCAGGAGGAATCTACAGGTTCAAAACTGGCTTGAGTGCACCCTTACCTTTATGGATTCCAACATTCATGCTGTCTTTGCCTTTTGAGGATTCTTCATTTTCTAAGAAATTTATTAAATTTTCTTTCAAATTTGTCTGTTTGTTTATTAGCATTTGTTGTTTATGTTACTGCAACTGCTGTTTTCAGGGAAATGCTTATTCAGGTTACCAAGTTATCCCAACTGCAGAAACAGAAGTTCCCATTCTTTCCTTAATCTCTCTCTTAATCTCTAAGTATCAGGATTTTATGCCCACAAATCCACTGAAACCACCCTTTTCAACGCCAAAGATTCCCATGTTGCCAAACCCAAATTTTATTCAATACTTGTTACTCAACACTCATCATCATATGACACTGTTACACTTCATTCTTTTTGAAATGCTTTTTTCCATTGGTTTCCAGGTATCACGCTTCCATGGTTCTCGCCTTTTCACACATATTGCTCCTTCGCAGTCATCTCTTTCATCCTCCCCCCTTTATTCTTTAGAGCATATTCAATCATAAATTGAAATGATAAGAGTTATTTTCTTTCGTGTTGTAGCTCCATTACATTTAGACTCTTAACCATCTTGTTTATTGCTATATTCTCGAAACCTAAAATAAGGTCTGACACACACAAAAAAATAGTGCACCAGTGTGAAAAGCAGCTTAGCTAGTGCTTTAAGGGCAGTGGGGACTCTAGGGCCAGACTGGGCTCAAATCTTCATTCTACTGTGTGCTACAAACAAGTTACCAAATCTTCCCATAACTTACTGTAAAATGTTACTTAACTGTAAAATGGAGATAATAATAGTATCCACCTTAGGACTAAATTGAGTCAACAAAAGTGCTAGAGCAGTTCCTGGCATAAAGTTAACACTCAATAAATATCAACATGCTATTGTAGTAGCAGGCAGCAAATAAATGTTTGTTGAATTATCTATGAAATAATTAAATTAAATAAATTAAAAACTTAGGAGCTAGTTATTTTTAAGATAGAATAGCTGGTATTAGATCTATTTTCTTTCCCTCTATGAGAAAACATTCTATAAAAAGAGAAATATACCAAAAATAAAAAGGTATATCATTAAGGAGTTAATTATGGGCATGCTTCAGAATCATAAACTAGGGTTTCTGTAAATATTTCAAATAAAAATGTTAACAGAGATTTTTACCATTGATTCTATGTCACATTTGATCAGTTACATTTCATTTTGATATTGTGTGGCAAGAGTTATTGTCAAATAATCAGAAATAATTGGGGTGAAGAGCATGATAACATTTCTCTTTTATTTTTATTCAAAAAATAAAAAAATAAATATCAGCGAATGGTCTTCGTCTACTTCAGCAAGTTGAAATACTTTTAAATTTGACTTGCTCACTGTATTAGTCAACTTCAAGTAAGTTTTGCTGCAGTAGCAAATCCACATTCTCAATGAGTTACCTTACAAGGGTAAAGGATTCTCACTTCATGTCACATAATCATTGTGGGTTGGCTGCAAGGTAGCTTCTTTCCTCCTAATTTTGGGACTCAAGCAGTCTGGACTAAAGGAGCAGCCCCTAGCTACAGAATTGTGTCTTATGACAGAAGGAAAAGACACTATGGCAGAACCATACAGTGGCTCCAAGGTACATACTTAGATGTTGGCACAAAACCCCTTGACTCACATTTATGGCCCAGGCAAATCATATATCAAGAGTGGTGTCAGTGAAGCAGGAAGCCATAATCGTCTTGTGAAGAGGGGCAATGCAAGTCACATGTCCAAACATGATATTAAAAGTGTAGGGATGTATAATCTCAAAATACAGAGGAAATAATTATACTTAAATATCTCCCATACCAATATTAGAAGGAGGTGGGTGGGGGCACACATGTAATCTAAATATATACTTTAAATCATTCTTGAAAGACCATTTTCATAAACAATAAAAGAGAGCAGCTTTCATTATAGTTAATTCATCAATTTAACCAGTCATAATGACAATACATATTATTACATTATTTGCCTACAGTTATTACAATTAATTATGAAACTGGCAAAAGTGGACAATTTGTGTTATGCCATAGTCTGTCATTCATTGGAAACAGAAGTTAGGGCTCCTTGATTAATGAATTTAGACATGTAGTAAGACTCAACTTCTTCTAAAATTTTCCTATATAAACTGTACACTTTTTTCCTCCTACTGGTTAATTTATGATATTAGTTTCTTGAATAATTAGCTATACCAGGAACTGAGATACAAGAAAGATTGACTCAGCCTCCTTTATTTTTCAAAGCAAGACATCCAGAGACAAAGATGCAATAATTTTTGTAATTTCATGGAAATTTTCAGGGGAAAGTACCAATTTCACGGTGACATCTAGGGAAATGTGATGATTTCATGCAGATTTAATTCTCTGTGCCTAAACCATCCACAAACACAGCTCACATGAGTGTAAAAACAGACAGCTTTCTGTAGAATTTTCAGTATTCTAATTATAAAAATGAATGAAAAGGTAAAGTAGAGAATTTTGAAAGAGAATTTGCTGTTATAAAAATTAGAGGAATAATCATATATTCTCTTGAAGAAAACTATTCAAAAAAATGAATTTAGATTAAAAAACATTTCATATCAAATACAATTCCCCATTGGCAAATTTCTAATTTAATTTTGGTACAAATTGCCAATTTTTCCACAAGTAACACAAACTATCATCTGACAACAGCTTACAAAATCTGTTTGATTATTGATGTAAAAAAGATTTTCAGTTAATTTTTAAATACATTTAAAAATATTATATCATAAAAAAGAGAGGGCTTCCCTGGTGGCACGGTGGTTGGGAGTCCGCCTGCTGATGCAGGAGACACGGGTTCATGCCCCGGTCTAGGAAGATACCACATGCCGCAGAGCGGCTGGGCCTGTGAGCCATGGCTGCTGAGCCTGTGCGTCCAGAGCCTGTGCATCCGGAGCCTGTGCTATGCAACGGGAGAGGCCACAACAGTGAGAGGCCCGCGTACCACACATACACACAAAAAAAAAAAAAAAATAGGGAGAAGACTCAAATCAAAAGAATTAGAAATGAAAAAGGAGAAGTAACAACTGACATTGCAGAAATACAAAGGATCATAAGAGATTACTACAAGCATCTATATGCCAATAAAATGGACAACCTGGAAAAATGGACAAATTCTTAGAAATACACAACCTTCTGAGACTGAACCAGGAAGAAATAGAAAATATGAACAGACCAATCACAAGCACTGAAATTGAAACTGTGATTAAAAATGTTCCAACAAACAAAAGCCCAGGACAAGATGGCTTCACAGGCGAATTCCATCAAACATTTAGAGAAGAGCTAACACCTATCCTTCTCAAACTCTTCCAAAATATACCAGAGGGAGGAACACTCCCAAACTCATTCTACAAGGCCACCATCACCCTGATACCAAAACCAGACAAAGATGTCACAAAGAAAGAAAACTACAGGCCAATATCACTGATGAACATAGATGCAAAAATCTTCAACAAAATACTGGCAAACAGAATTCAACAGCACATTAAAAGGATCATACAATATGATCAAGTGGGGTTTATCCCAGGAATGCAAGGATTCCTCAATATACGCAAATCAATGTGATACAGTATATTAACAAATTGAAGAAGAAAAACCATATGATCATCTCAATAGATGCAGAGAAAGCTTTCGACAAAATTCAACACGCATTTATGATAAAAACCCTCCAGAAAGTAGGCATAGAGGGAACTTACCTCAACATAATAAAGACCATATATGACAAACCCACAGCCAACATCGTCCTCAATGGTGAAAAACTGAAAGCATTTCCACTAATATCAGGAACAAGAAAATGTTGCCCACTCTCACCACTATTATTCAACACAGTTCTGGAAGTTTTAGCTTCAGCAATCAGAGAAGAAAAAGAAATAAAAGGAATCCAAATCGGAAAAGAAGAAGTAAAGCTGTCACTGTTTGCAGATGACATGATATATACTATACATAGAGAATCCTAAAGATGCTACCAGAAAACTACTAAAGCTAATCAATTAATTTGGTAAAGTAGCAGGATGCAAAATTAATGTACAGAAATCTCTGGCATTCCTATACACTAATGGTGAAAAATCTGAATGTGAAATTAAGAAAACACTCCCATTTACTACTGCAATAAAAGGAATAAAGTATCTAGGAATAAACCTACCTAAGGAGACAAAAGACCTGTATGCAGAAAATTATAAGACACTGATGAAAGATATTAAAGATGATACAAACAGATGGAGAGATATATCATGTTCTTGGATTGGAAGAATTAACATTGTGAAAAAGACTCTACTACCCAAAGCAATATACAGATTCAATGCAATCCCTATAAAACTACCAATGGAATTTTTCACAGAACTGGAGCAAAAAATCTCACAAGTTATATGGAAACACAAAAGACCCTGAAGAGCCAAAGCAATCTTGAGAAAGAAAAACTGAGCTGGAGGAATCAGGCTCCCTGACTTCAGATTATACTACAAAGCTACAGTAATCAAGACTGTATGATACTGGCACAAAAACAGAAATATAGATCAATGGAACAGAATAGAAAGCCCAGAGATAAACCCACACAGATATGGTCACCTTATCTTTGATAAAGGAGGCAAGAATACACAATGGAGAAAAGACAGCCTCTTCAATAAGTGGTGCTGGCAAAACTGGACAGCTATATGTAAAAGAATGAAATTAGAACACTCCCTAACACCATACACAAAAATAAACTCAAAATGGATTAAAGACCTAAATGTAAGGCCAGACACTATTAAATTCTTAGAGGAAAACATAGGCAGAAAACCCCATGACATAAATCACAGCAAGACCCTTTTTGACCCACCTCCTAGAGAAATGGAAATAAAAACAAAAAATGGGACCTAATGAAACGTCAAAGCTTTTGCACAGCAAAGGAAACCATAAACAAGATGAAAAGACAACTCTCAGAATGGGAGAAAATATTTGCAAATGAAGCAACTGACAAAGGCTTAATTGCCAAAATTTACAAGCAGCTCACACAGCTCAATATCAAAAAAACAAACAACCCAATCCAAAAATGGGCAGAAGACCTAAACAGACATTTATACAAAGAAGATATACAGATTGCCAACAAACACATGAAAGGATGCTCAACATCACTAATCATTAGGGAAATGCAAATGAAAACTACAATGAGGTATCACCTCACACTGGTCAGTATGGCCATCATCAAAAAATCTACAAACAATAAATGCTGGAGAGGGTGTGGAGAAAAGGGAACCTCTTGCACTTTTGGTGGGAATGTAAACTGATACAGCCACTATGGAAAACAGTATGGAGGTTCCTTATAAAACTACAAATAGAACTACCATACAACCCAGGAATCCCACTACTGGGCATATACCCTGAGAAAACCATAATTCAAAAAGTCATGTACTACAATGTTCATTGCAGCTCTATTTACAATAGGACATGGAAGCAACCTAAGTGTCCATCAACAGATGAATGGATAAAGAAGTTGTGGCACATATATACAATGGAATATTACTCAGCCATAAAAAGAAACAAAATTGAGTTATTTGTAGTGAGGTGGATGGACCTAGAGTTCCTCATACAGAGTGAAGTAAGTCAGAAAGAGAAAGACAAATACCGTATGCTAACACATATATATGGAATCTAAACCAAAAAAAAAAAAAAATAATTGTCATGAAGAACCTAGGGGCAAGGCGGGAATAAAGATGTAGACCTACTAGAGAATGGACTTGAGGATATGGGGAGAGGGAAGAGTAAGCTGGGACAAAGTGAGAGAGTAGCATGGGCATATATACACTACCAAATGTAAAATAGAGAGCTAGTGGGAAGCAGCCGCATAGCACAGGGAGATCAGCTCGGTGCTTTGTGACCACCTAGAGCGGTGGGATAGGGAGGGTGGGAGGGAGGGAGATGCAAGAGGGAAGAGATATGGGGATATAGGTATATGTGATTCACCTTACTATAAGGCAGAAACTAACACACCACTGTAAAGCAATTATACTCCAATAAAGATGTTAAAAATATTATGATATGACAACACACAGATATGTGTACACATAGATATTGCTGTGTATGATCTTCGTTAATACATCAGGACATAAACAGTCAGGCCTTCAGTTTCAGTTTTTGTCCCACATAAAAATGATAAATTCTCACTAAATCTTTTTCAGACACAGAGTTCTTATAACAGCTGACAGCTAATAGAAGCAACACACAAAGAAATGATGCAACAAAAACTTCTTAAGGGTCAAACTACTTCCGGCATAAAGATTTTCTTCAAAGCCCCCTTCTTAGTGTATCTCCAGAACCTATTATTTTTCGATTCTATGTTAGCTCATTAGAAGACCTCACAAGAGTCTTTTCATCTTCGCAAGAGAAGGAAATAAAGGAATTAGGTTAAGGAAGCAATAGGAATATACAAGGTAACACAGTTATTAGTGTTCTTGGCATCTCCTAACCAGACTGCAGCAACTGAAACTTCCTTGTTTAACTCCCTGCTTTACACACAATGCAGTTATTCACACATGAAAAAATATTCGGTAAATATTAAATTACAAAACAAGGAATTGTGTCTGTGAATATAATGTAATAAGAGGTATCCTGATGATGGTAACCAGACCATAAGTAAAACCAAGAAAAAAGTACTAAAAATGACTTGAGTAGGTAACTATTTTAAAGTCAACTATGATTGTGGAAAAGTTAAAGTGACTACTTTAAAATCTTCTAAAATTGTGAAACATCTGTATTTTTTCCAGAAACACAACTCACTTTAAGTATAGGGACAACCCGTGTGTAATTATATTTGCACCTTGACTGTTTTCCTATGAGTGAAGTTACACATTTATATCTGTACACCCATACAAACTCATGAATTATGTCAAGAATCACAACTCAACCATTTTCAGACTTTTGATAAAATAAAAGCATACCAATGAATATTTCTAGTGATTATGACTGCTTTGGTTTTATTAGTGGTAATGGGAACTGAATTACAGCAATTATTCTCCATATAATTCTCTCCTTTCCCTTTAAGTTGGCAAGACACATTATTTTCTCTGCTATCCCAGTTAGTACTTTAAAAATACCTTATTAACTATGTACTTCTGATTATCAAAGACAGTGTTGCCAGAACATACAAAGCACAGAATAGAGGGGCACAGATACGGTGTGGGAAGGTAGGTAGATAGGGCCAGATCGTGCACAGCCCTTCAGCTGGGAAATGGAGGTCAGATTGTATTTTAGAAGCCGTAGGAAGCTTACAGCATTGTTTTTATAAGCAGTGTTGGAACATGCTCTGATTTACATTTTGAATATGTCCCTCTGGTGTACGTGGAGAATGGTTTGGAAGTGGGCATGAGTAGAAGCCTTGCATGTCAGGCTAATGTGTCTGGAGTAATGAGATAATTGCTAACAGTAGAGGAACAGGACCAATTCTATACATTTTCTAAAGAGAATTCTTTAGAATTCTAAAAGCTATTGGAAAGCTATTGTAAATAGGCAAATGTGTGTGGAAACAATATGGCCTGAAGTAGAGAAATGGCAGTAGGAGTGAAAAATACAACACCTACGTGAGAGAAAATAGAAAAATTTGCCTATTTTGGTAACTTAGACATGGAGGTTAGGATGAGAGGACAAATAAAGCCACTACCAATATCTTACGCTAGCAATCTGAAGGGGGCAACACTTTAAGAAACGTAAGATGTTGAACAGAATTTGGGGGAGCAACTCAAAGTTTGAAGATGTTGTAATAAAAAATAAGTGACATGAAGACATAGAACAAATTGTTGAAAATTATCTTTAGTAAAGAAGTCTAGATTTGATAGCCATTAAGATAGCTAAAAGTCATAAGAATACATAAATTCACTCAAGGCAAGTATAAAGATGAAAAGAGAGATGGTGATAGAACCTTGAACATCAATTATATGTAAGCAATGGGTCAAGGCTGAAAGCATATACCAGGTCTCTCTAAACAGCCTATGATAATATCTTCTGTAATCAAGTGAATAATGCATCATGTGATTTAGGCTAATTAATGTCCCACAATTCTAAATAGCAAACTGAGGACATTTAGTCCCTATCTTAATATCTTAATAACATCTGATAATCAATATATTCAACTATTTCTAAATGTCTCTCCAGTGTCCTCATCAATAATGGATATTGAACTTTTATATTTTGGCTAATGTTCTCAAAGACATGAGATAGCACCAGTTGCTGGTAGCAAATTTTTTTAAACTGCAACAGCATGAACACAAATCTGTTAAATACACTGACATTATCAATGTGGAAATAGCTATTATGGAATAGCAACTGATCATCACTACTGAACCCGAAAGACCATGGTTGGTTCAGGGAAAGTATTTCCTATGGTCAGACTAAATTATTGCCATGTGCATTATTTATTTTCTCTGCACTGCCATGACAATAACAACTCAGAAAAAAACAGGAATGTTTTAATTTTCTGAGCTTGGCATTGGGGGTCTTGTAAATGAATATGGATTTTTTAAAAAACTCTCAAGCAACACGTGGGTGAGGAGTACAACTTGAAGCTGTAAGAAATGGAATTATAATAAAAATTATTTCAGTGCTTCTAGGGTAAGATTTGGACCTTCCGATTCTAGGTAAAGTTATTATATCCTAAATGGTAAAGCTGACTATAGGTGCAAGAAAACTTGGGTCACTTGATAATACTAATTATGCATTATTTTAAAGCAATACTTGATATAACGTGACCCTTATGAAGACAGCAACCAATTACAGTTTTGCTCACCACTGTGCCTGGAACTGAATAAATTTAAAAATATTTATTAAATCAATATATGAATGAATACATGCATGTATACAATGCAGTAATTTAACCATAACACTAAATTCATGGTAAGAAAGATGTTCCTATCCAAAAAAAAAAAAAAGGAAGCAACAGAGAACCCAAGAAACTCTAATTCCAGTTGAAGAGATTAATTTACATTTTTTGTACACATTCATATCAATGCCTCTAACTCAAAGTGATGTTTCATATTTTATGGATTTCTAGGGAAAATAATACTGACTTGTTTGCTTCTCAAATTAATTTTATCTTTAAAATAAAATACAGCTTACAACTCTAACATATTCTCCTTAAATGGACTGGATAACATATGTTGTTGAAAACAGACATACTTGATTAGACAGCCTAGTTAACTGATAGTGCTGGCTAATGTGATCAGTGCATATAGCTGAAACAGTCAATTATGAAACTGAGGAAGACAAAATGAAGGCCAATATTTCAGAGTTCTATTGCAGAGTGAAATAAATGAATAGTTACCCTGGTGTTTGGATTCTGTTTGAAATGTTACATGTGGCATTTTCCCACAAAAGATGCAATTAACGTCATGGCTGGCACTGTCATACTGCATCGGAAACACTTCACTGGATGTCTGTCAAAATCAAAGCAGCTGTCACAATTTAACATAAAGAAAACTATTATAAAGAATTTCCTGTATACTGATGTGAAGTCAAACCAGTAATTATACCGATAACAGCCAGAAATTCAGACTAGAAAATTAATATATTTTTCCCCGCAAAATACTTTTGCTTTACCCTTTCTTGAGATTTTTTTTGAAGATGTGACCTTGAAAAAGGAGCAACTCACAAAGTTGGTAGTACTATTATGACATTAACTTGCCATTCTAAGGAGCAAAAGGCATTTTTTCCCCACCAAGCGCCACCTCAGTTGCCTGCCGTAAAAAATGTAGCATTTTAGTTCTTATAACTTGCCTATCCTTAGGACAATATGTTACTCCTTTCAGTCTCAAGATTACTGGGTTTCTACAGAGACATTCATTCCGGTTATTGAGAAGAAGCATAGACAACTCACAAAGCAAGCAAGTGATCTTACAAATAAAGATAAACTTCAGGGACCTGAGATTGTATATATTGTATATTTGTGAAATACAAGTACACAATTTCACACTTGTGAAATACAATTTCCTTTTTTCTTTCACTATTCTACAAATAAAAAGCTTTTGAACATAAAATCTAAGAGAAGATACATTTATGCATTTCTGGAATGTAGTTAGCATTTTGCAGGTGCCTGTCTGTGAGACATTTAAAGATACATTGTAAATAGACCTGGACCAGAACTTTTTGATATGACCTTGAGAGAGTCGTTTTACCTTCCTAATTCCACATTCCTTTGCTTTCAAAAACAGGGATTTTTCCCCTTCTTCTTTAATTTAAGCTTTAGAAAAACAAAACATTATACGGATATTAAAAATATACTATCCCCAAGAGATACTGATTTTAAGGTCACATAAGTATGAGAACCATATCTACTTCATCCCCTTCTCAGCGATTAAAACATCTTTCATTTGAAGTATATGACAAAAATTTGTTTTAATTTGAGGAATGCCGTGAACTGCACCTTACTGAATAAGAACAAATCATCTTGGTATCTATGAGAAGCCTTTCTTGGAAGAATGGATTGAGAGTTAGTAGCTCAATACCTAGAAAAGAAGTTCCAAAGACTTTTGTGTTTTCAGAATTTAAAAGATAATTTACCAACTCATTGGTTAAAAGACCACTACAGACTCTGCAAGGATCTGAAGTTGCAAGGACTTATTACCCATTACTGCAGGGCACAGGCTGCATCTGTCAGACCAATCTCCAGACATAATTTTGCTTGGCAGTAAGATAAAATAATAATAATAGATCAATCACATGCCAATTGACTTCAAAGAATCCAAAAGACCCCATTTGAACTATGCAAATTTTTTGACAATAAAATATAAAATACATAAGCAAGTTTAAAAGTTAGAGTTGCTGATATTCCTGTTAATAAGATAAGTGAGAATTTAGGTAACTGATTGAAAAAATAAGAGAATGGTCACCAATTCTGTGTTGTTTTTGTCTGGGTACAAAGTCATATGATGGCATATAGAGTGTGGGAGGAGTCTGACCAAAGTGCCCACCCCCCAGAAAAACAAAAAACACTTGAGTTTGGAAAGGGGAGCTAAACTCTGTGCTCCATTTGAAATTCTGTCATTTTTTAAAAAAAAAAAAGCTGCACAAATCAATCAACAAAACTTTTCAACAAATAGTGATGAAGCAATTGGATATCCAAAGGCAAAACAAATTAAACTTAACCTAAGAATCACATTTTATACAAACATAACTCAAAATGAATCACAAACCTAAATGTAAAATTAAAACTATAAAGCAAGATGAAATTTTGGTAAATTGGACATCGATAACAGTAACAACTTGCTTTGCTAGAGGCCCTGTTAAAGGATGAAAATACAAGCTACAGACAGGACAAAATACGTGTTTGCAAATCACATATCCAACAAAGGATGAGGCTACAGAATATATAACTCCCAAAACTCAACGATTTAAAAAAAAAAAATTAGAAATGGGAAAATCACAGGTGTGAATGTAAAAAGGTAGAGCCCTCTGGAAAACAATTTGACAGTCTCTTTAAAAATGAAACATTCAATTACCATATGACTCTGCAGTTGTACTTCTGGGCATTTATCCCAGAGGAAAGAATAGTTACACTCACACCCATAAAAAAACAGTACACAAATGTTTATAGCAGTTTATTTGTAATAGCTAATAACTGGAAACAGCACAGATGTCCTTCAACAGGTAAATGATTAAACAAACCACAGTAAATCCAGAACAGAGAATACTACTCAGCAATAAAAAAAAAGAAGTACTGATACACACAAAAACTTGGATAAATCAGAGAATTATGAGTGAAAAAAAATCAATCCCCAAAAGTTCGATATTATATATTATAGACTGAATGTTTTGTGTCCCTCCAAAATTCCTATGTTGAAGCCCTAACCCCGCAATGTGATGGTATTTACAGGGTTAGATGGGGTCATGAGGGTGAAGACTTCATGATGGGAATAGTGCCCTATGAGAAGAGATACCAGAGAGCTTGCTGACACTCTCTCTCCATAACGTGAGAACACAATTAGAAGGCACTCTTCTCCAAGAAGAGAGCTCTCATTAGGAACTGAATCGGCCAACACCTTCATCTTGGACTTTCCAGCCTCCAGAACTGTGAGAAAATAAATTGCTGTTGTTTAAGCCATCAAATCTATTATATTTTGTTATGGCAGCATAAGCAGACTAAGACACTGTATGATTCCATTTATACGACTTTTTTTTCTGGTACGCCGGCCTCTCACTGTTGTGGCCTCTCCCATTGCGGAGCACAGGCTCCGGACACACAGGCTCAGCGGCCATGGCTCACAGGCCTAGCCGCTCCACGGCATGTGCGATCTTCCCGGACCGGGGCACGAACCCGTGTCCCCTGCATCAGCAGGCGGACTCTCAACCACTGCGCCACCAGGGAAGCCCTATATGACATTTTTGAAAAGACAAAATCATGGGACTAGAAAACTGATTATTGGTTGCCAGGGGTTAAGGAATGGGTAGGGACAGGAGAAAAAGTGTGGCTAAAAAATAACAATATGAGGGATTGTTATGGTGGGGAAAACATTTTGCTTCTACACTCTCTCAATGTTAATATCCTGGTTATTGTATTATAGCTTAGAAAAATGCTGCTATTGGAGCAAAGAGAGTAAAGGGTACATAAGATCTCGCTGTATTATGCCTTATAAGTAATACATGTGAATCTACAATATCTCAAAATTTAAAAAAGTTTAATTAAAACTGGATATGAATCTCAAAGAAAGAAAGGAAGAGGGAGAGAAAATAATAGGGTCTAGTATTCCCAGTAAGAATCAAAAGATACAGATGAATCAGGGTAAAATTCCTACTGTAATAAAGGAGACTCTGCCTCCTTTTCATACTTACTAAAGAGTAGAATTTAGAAGGGATTTGGTTTGGAGAAAATCCCCTCAAGCAAAGAATATTCTTCATTTTCAAGATGCATTGCTTTTTAGAATAACCCATCAAGCATCCAAAATGGTCATCTGCCCTTACAAATTGCCAGGGATTTTACTGTTAGCTCAATGTTCTCTTTGCTAAAGTATTTCATATAACAACATTTGCTTTATGGGTTTCGTTAGCCAAGGTATCAATGAGAAAGAAGTTCCTGTGTCATAGACAAAAAACTGCAAAACATTTTGGGGTATTATGATATATAAAAAGGGCTTGATTCTACACTTCACAAATGAAATTGAATGCCAACCTTTCTCTAATGAAATAAATAAGTAAAAGAGTAATCGGATAGAAAATTACATGGTTTGCATTACAGGTATTATCACTTGCCAAAGGTAGAAAGGGAGAGAAACAGCTGAACTCTTCACTATTCTATTTACTATTTTATCCTTTTACCAAGTAAATTTCCATTAAATCTGGGTTTTATGGGCTGATTTCACAGCAGGAACACCCAGAAACAGCCTTTAGAAAGGAAAGAATTGTCTTTTTAAAGTGTAAAGGAATCCATGCATTTATTGATTTTCTTGTCTTTCCCTTCAAATCCTTTGAAATATGATCAAAAAAGTGTCTCCATTTTATATACCACAATCTCCCTTTAATAGCTTTTTCTCCACAACAGAGTCAGAGCTCTGCCTTTCTAACTAAAGAAGAAAAAGCTGTCTCAGAGGGAAAAATAACAACAAGTTAAGCCAACTCTAAGCCACCATTAAACATGTGAACATTTGGAAGGTCAGGAAAGGGCTGTCTAGTGGCTCAACTCTGTCTTGGCTACTCTGCCCAGCAGAGCCCCACAGGGCACAGACTTAGATGACCTGGTTGATTCTTTTCCCTCATTTCCTAGGCACTGCACACCTACCCTCATTTCCCATGCTACACCCATGGTATTACAATACCTCCCAGTCCCAGCAGCAAGAAGGAACAATCTTCTGTCAAGTCATGCAATGTTTAGGCCCTTAAACATGTGTGTCTTAACTAGTTCCTGATTTTTGAATTCCACCAACAAAACTCTTGCCAGAATATATCAACCAACACAATGTGGGGAAATTTCCAGATATGGAAAATTTGTTCTCTCACAAAAGCATTTTTGAAATTATTTTTAGACAGCTCTGACAGGTAGAAATAACTTTTTGTATTGAGGTGAAAATATGTGCCAGATGCTTCTAATTCTAATCCTTGGGGCTATTCAAGATAAGTTAATCCCTCTCTTATGTGACAGCCTGCATAATACTTGAAGACAGTAAACATAGCCACCCTAAAATTTCTCTTTATCATGTCTTGTCCCACTCTATTCTCATATGGCTTTAGCGTTACTCTAAGATTTTTTCCATCCTGATTTTTACCTGTTGGGTAAGCAACCATTAGACTGTAATCATTTTAAAGAACCGTATCCTTTGGTAAATGTGTGGGTTAAGTATGGATTCAAAACTTGACTCTGGCACTTACTAACTCCATGGCTTTTGCAAGTAGTCCACCCTTGTATTGCCTCAATTTCTTCATTTGTGGAATACTGAAGACACAAGTACATATCTCATAAGGTTTTCACGTGGATTAAATGTGTTCATACATGTAAAGAATCTAAACAGTGGCTGGCAGATAGTGATCATTAGATGTTTGCTACCATCATCATTATCCCTGATACACTCTTAGAAGCATTAGGTGAAACAGGACGGTCACTACACTCATTCTTCACTAATCTTCTTTAATGTGGGCTAAGCTCTTATTTGACTTTTGATACTTAAATAACATATAACTCATTAAATCTCTAAGAATTCATGAAAACGGACAAAGGATAAGCACCTAAGGCTTTGATGAAGAAGTTGGTCTTGAAGCAGATACTAGAACAGAATTAAGTTTGGACAGAGCAATCTCAGGATCCTTTTTAAGTAGGGTAAGTTGGAAACGGTGTGTGCTTGCCGACCATCACATAGCCTGCCTAGTTGAAACAGAAAAGATAAATGATTGATTAGGGAAAGATAATTTGTAAAAGGTCCATTGAACCCAATGCAATTATGAAAGACTTTGGACTCTGTTGCAATGGGAGTTTCAGGTAGAGCATGGTCTGTGCTCACTTTAGGTTTCTGACACAGCTAGAAGCAGGAGGAAATTGGATATTGGACTAGTATTAATGGCTAATACACTGCCTCTGTAGTTTTCATTTTTTTAACTAGGAAACAACCCTTGTTGTTTAAGTTAGTTTAACTTGGATTTTAAGGTACTTACAACTAAAAAAGAGTGAGGGGCCATATAGCAGTGTTAATAAAGCATGGGCTTGGCACCAAATGGAGCTGAATTCAAATCCTGGATCCGCCATTTAAGAGCAAATTATTTAACCTTCCTAATTTCTTCATTAAAACAAAAAACAGAATTTCAAAGGATTGTCATTGGTTCTAAACAGAACACATGGAGTGACATTTTTCTAAAGAAAAACAAAAACATCTGAATTGGCTGAGATGGAGACAGAAATACAGAAAATTGCCTTTTGGGAGGGGTCACATTTACCTTGGCAAACAGCTTGTATGTAACTTTGACATTCTAATCAGAATTACAGAAATAACTATATTAGTTCTATTTTCCTATCCATCCCCGACTCCCCTCAAATTAGATATTTTGGTCCCTGTTAGGAACTGCTTTATTGAAGCAGGTCCCTGCCCTTGGTCTATAAGGAATCTCTCTTTTAAATTATATTATCTGATTTTATACACACACACACACACACACACACACACACACACACATATTCTCATATTCAGTTCTACCTCTTCAGAAAATGTTGAAAATGTTATGTGATCAGGAGTGTGGTGGTATTGCAGGTTCTATGCAATGTGATTCAAAGGAGCATAGACACTATCCTTTTGACAATTTTGCCTAGGAAAAACTTAAATGACCTCATTAATTCCTTTCTGGTTCAATGGTTGAAGAAATTCTCCCCAGAGTTTGGCAGTGCAACCACAGTGTAAGTTACTACATTCTCACCTGAATATGGGCCTTGACTCTTCCACCATTATCTAACCATGTCTGCTTAAATAGTTTTAGGTTGAATTACGGAGTTAAGAACAACTCTGTCACGGATAAAAATTGTATTTAGCGGCAAGGAGAGAAAAGGTCCATCACCATCTGATCTCTACCATCCGCAAGGGAGAGAGCTAGAGTACATTTGTAAATGACTTTAAAATGTGAAACAGAACAGGGAGATTTCCCTCACCACTCCCAGGTCCCACTGGGGTCCTGACAGCCTCACCCTGCACTGGGGAGTATCCTAATGAAGGAAAGGAGAGAAGCCCTGTTGATGAGATCATTGTTACACAAATCACTGTTATTCACAGATGAGGCAAACTTGCACTTCCACACCCTGCCAGCTCTTTCTCCCAGCTTTACTTTCTCAGACACACTATTATTAGGAATGACATCTTGGCACAGAAAATGCCAATTATCTAGCGCTGTAATGACATTTCTGGAAGTACTGTATAAGAAAATGTTCCATAAAATTGTGTTTTAGGGGCCAGGTCAGGGACTACAGAATAAAAGAGATAAAATATCATTTTTGTGAGTTTATTACATGAAGAGAAATAACTACGAATCTGAAACTGAAGTTGATAGCACTTTCTATTTACTTGTCAGGAAACTAGAATAAGATGGGAAGGAAGTCATATTATTTTATTTCACTCTTTACCTTGTAAAAGAAAGAATTCTGGCTTTAAGCAAGCTGCAGTTATTCAGTACTATTTAAGGCACACAAAATAATGCAGTGACAACACATAACACAGAGGGTTAATATGATAATAATAAATATGAGGACCAGATCATGACATAATTTTTAAAAGGTAATTTTATAACCATATCTTGGCTATAATATTGGCTATAATATTTTAGGTTAGTTGGCTATAATATTGGGTACTTGGCTATAATATTTAAATAAATATAATATTTATTTAAATATTTTAAATATATAATATTTAAATTTAGGTACTTGGCTATAATATTTTAGGTTAGTTGCAGATAAGCAAGCAAACCTACTCTTTGCATTCTAGAAACTGATGCTTTCAAGTACACTTATATGAAAGAATTAATGACCACATTCAGTGCTGTTTTTATGAAAACTATATATAAGTTCTGGAACATACTCATTCCTCATCTCCTGACACCTCGTGATTCTTCTCCAATAAAACTGAATTTAATGATTTAGATTTAATTTGATTAAATTTAAATTTTAAACTCTAATGAAATATCAATTTAAATAAATCATAATGCTTAACTATTAATGAGGATTCAAAAGTTAAATCATAAAACTTAAATATTAATGATGAGAGAAAATGTATAATCTATTGAATTCCTTAATACAATGAATATACTTTCTCATAAAACAATGCCAAAATCCACTACCTACATAAAATTCTGTACCTTGGCCATGTTCTCATTTCCCTCACTGTCAACAATGGAGAAGAACTAGCAGTATCCACAATGATTTTAAGTATTTTATTTTGAGTGGAGAAGAACTACAAAGGCACAGTAGAAATTCTACTTAACTACATTCTAAGAATCTATTATCAAACATCCCCCTTTTTTGCTGGTATTCTTCTGTGATAGACAACAATGAGATTGTCTGTATTCATTCACATAAAGAGAAATGAGAATGATGCACTAACTTAAAGGAAGGTGTATTACAAAAATATTGTTTATATTATACAGGAATAAATGAAAAGGACTATATCTATTTTGACAAATGGTAATTCTTCTAAACTAAAAAATAATAAAACTATTCTTGTTGAATAAAGCAGAAATTCATAAAGTAAAAATTAGTCTCCCATGACCTTTGACCAGTCCTACACTTTAAAGACGTATTTACCATATTTTAACTAATCCCCTATGACATATACCAATCATTTGTTAACTTCTATTTTTACACTGTTTTAGTATTTCTTATTTTCAGCAATGTGGTAATCAACATTACTGAACACAAATCTTTGCACACAGTGTTAGCGTTTAAACACTGAATCCCTGGAAATGGAGTTGCTGAGTCAATGAGGTCTGCACATTAAGAAATCTTGATAGATATAAACCAGACTTAAAACTGAACAAATTTACATTGCCACAAATAGTGTATGAGAGTTTTTCTTATTTTAATTTACTGAAAACTGTCTATCAAAAGTATTCTCTTTCTTTGCTAAGCTAGTTAATGATTTTCTAAAAAGTGTTTCATTATTTTACATTTATTTAACTAGGAAGACTGAGCAGCCTTTTATATGTTTAGCAGTTTTCACATTTCTTCTTCTATGTTCTTTGTAACTACATTTAGAAAAGTGAAAAAGATATTATGACAAATACATTAATATTGCTCCCAGTAAACAAAAGAATTAATGGTGACATCTGTCAATATTTCCTTATTTTTAAGAAATAAAAAACAGCACTGATGAGGTTGAAGTTCTTTGCCTTCTCCAAGTTTCCATCCCTCCTCTTTTCTCTTTTCCCAGACACAAATTCACTGACTCATATTTGAGTATATACTTTCTATCTACATATTTCTAGTTATATACCCTTAGTGGTTTTGTTTTATATAAATGACAAATGGTACTTATTGTCCTGTAACTTAGTGTTTTATTCAACATTATATATTTTTAAATGATCAGTATTGAGACTGTAGCTCTAGCTCATGAATTTTAACTGCTAAATATTTCATTGTATGAGTATATCTCATTTTATTCATCCATTTTTGAAAAAATTGATATTTGTGTTGTTTTTCTATTTGTCTCTTTAAGAATAAATCAAAAATTTTATACATATTTCCTTGAAAGGAACGTGAAAGTCTCCCTAGGGCAAGGCTTCTTAAATTTTAAGGTTCACAAAAACGACCAGGGGATCTTGGTAAACTCTAGGTTCTGATTTAAGGGGTCTGAGAGGCTACATTTCTAACATATTCCCAGGTGATGCTGCTGCTACTGGTCCAAGGACCTCACTCTGAGTTGAAAGGGTAGCATGTAACTAGAAAAACAACTTCTAGGTATACCATGTACGTAGCAGATATCTAGGAGACAATAAGTAGTTTTCAATACTAGTAGATGTCTAAGAGAATTTCCCCCCTCATTCTCACCAACACTTAGCACTGGGATACACCTTTCTTTAAAAGTGTGTAGCATGTCATATCTGGGATTTTCTTTCAAATAATTGAAGCCTATTGTGCAAATTTTAATTCATTTTACTTTTTGACTTGATCCTAGTTATTTTTCCCTTTGATTGAATCATACATTGTTATAAATTAAACAGTTTCTCTTCAAAGAAAACAAGAAATTGCTAGTAATGTCTGATGCTTTAACAATAGTTCTATTCAAATCAGTCACTCTAGATACTCACACTACATTTTCATTTACTCCAAAAGGTAAGCCAATTTCTCCTGCCTTGAGCTGCATTTCTTGGAGAGTGGTATCAACATAAGTAAAAATAAAAATGGATATTACTGTGTTGAGATGACAACCGTTACCTGGTTGATGGCAATTGTAAGGTGCCACTGCCTTTAGGACACATCATGGTTTCAAAAATGTCTAAATGAAAAAAGTGCATTTTATAACTTCTTATGGTGAAATGTCAATTATCCCAACACTATTTATTGAACAGGTAATTATTTTTCCAATGACCTGTGGTATTTCTTATATTCAAGATGCATGCATGCTTGGGTCTTCCTCAGGAATTTCTATTCTTTCCACTAATCTATTTCTTTATCCCTGCATCAGTAATATATATACTTTTCTATCCATGAGAGTATATGTCTTGATAACTAGATGGGTGCATCACCACAATACTTCTCTCCTCTTTCTTAATGCGTATTTTCTTTATCATCTTGGCTCTTCTTAGACATTTATTATTGTATTTGAACTTTAAATTCAGCTACTCAAATTCCATATGCAAACCATATTGGGGTTTTGACAGGAATTGTAGCAAAATTTTGGCATAAATTGAGCCTTCTCATCCCTCAATATTCTTCATGCTGATATATCTTTCAATAGCATTTTAATTTTTTTCACTAATATTCTGCACATGCCTTGAGAAATTATTTCTGAAAACTACTAGTTTTATGGCTGCTCTGAAGAGACTTGATATTCTCATTGAAAATGTTGGTGACGAAATATTTTTATATGTCAATCCTTTTATACATCACTATTTCTTAATTATCTTATTCTAATTGGATTTTCTATGTAGGCATCATAATATCGGTAATCAACAATCTTATTTCTTCTCCCATCCATAACCCTCTCCCTCTCACATTTTTCTTCAATAGCTTTGACCAGTACCTTTGGTACAATATTGAATGGAAAGAGTGGCAACAGGCATCCTTGTCCTGTTTCTGACTTTGCTGAAATGCTTCTAAAAATCATGATTAACTTGCTATAGGTAAATACACTTTATCAATTAAACGCATGCTCTTCCATTCTGAGTTGATTTAATTTTTTTATGAATGAGTGTTAAATTTCACTAAATGTCTTTTGTTTAACTTTTAAAATTATTACTCGGTTTTATCCCTCAATCCATTAACATGGTGGCTTCCATCAATAGATTTTTTCTGACATTGGCTCACCTGTTCATTTGTGGAAAATGCTCAATTTGGTCAAGATATTTTTTATTTTTATATACTATTTCAATTTGCTAGGAGTTTATTTAGGAATTTTGTATCTATGTTTCTTCATGAAGCTAAGCTGTAGCTTTAGAGTCTATCAAGTTCTTGCAATGTTTTCCTGTCAAGGTAATAATAATCCAATGAAAAGTTGGGGAAGATTTTTCATATTATTCTCTGGAAGAGTTTTTATATGATATGCATCATGTGTTCCTTTGATGTTCAAAAATAAGAATTTCTGATTTCAAGTTTTTTGAAAGAAGATATTTTAAATGTTAATTTAACTTATATAACTATAAAAGTTCTAATTAGATTTATATTACTTATTGAGCCATACTTTCCTGGGAAGTTGTCCATTCCATCTGGGTTTTCAAAAAAACTGACTTAAAGATATAGAGGCCATTCCATTTTTATTTATTTATTTATTTATTTTACTTTCATGCTTGAGGTATAATTTATAAGTAAATAGTATATATTTTAAGTGTACTATCATGGTGATTTGATATATGCATACACTGTGAAAGGACACCCCCATCTAGTTCATTAACACATCCATCACCTCACATATTTACCTTTTTTTGGGTGGGAGCATTTAAGCCTATTCTCTTAGCAAATTTTAATTACAGAATACAATATGCATCAAAAAAAAACATGTGGGAATAAGCCTACCTAAGGAGGTAAAAAACCTGAAACCTGCACTTCCCTGGTGGCGCAGTGGTTAAGAATCCGCCTGCCAATGCAGGGGACATGGGTTCGAGCCCTGGTTCAGGAAGATCCCACATGCCACAGAGCAACTAAGCCCATGTGCCACAACTACTGAGCCTGCGCTCTAGAGCCCATGAGCCACAACTATTGAATCTGCGTGCCACAACCATTGAAGCCCACGTGCCTATAGCCCATGCTCTGCAACAAGAGAAGCCACCATAATGAGAAGCCCATGCACCTCAATGAAAAGTAGCCCCCGCTCTCCACAACTAGAGAAAGGCTATGCCCAGCAACGAAGACCCAACACAGCCAAAAAAAAAAAAGTTTCCCTTTAAAAAGGGAAACTTGTTTTTTTAGCAAGCATTTTTTTTAACAAGAGATTGAAACAGTAAAATGCAAATGAACTGTGGAACTCAAAAAGTTCCAGTTGCTAAGTTGCAAAATGAACACATAATGGAAAAATTCATTGACATTTAAAAATATAAGATTACTTCTTTTCACTGAATTCCTCTACTTGCATCGGCAAATAGAGAGTGGTGCACCCGTCTCAGGGCTTCAGTAGCCTTAGCAAGATCTTCTTTTAACTTGTTGTACTGCACCACATCAAAATGCTGTTGCTTTGATTTCTTATGGAAGAAGTGAAGAAACCTGTCTGAAAACTATAAGACACTTATGAAAGAAATTGAAGACCACACAAACAGATGGAAAGATATACTACATTCTTGAATTGGGAGAATATTGTTAAAATGACCATACTACCCAAGGCAATCTACAGATTCAATGCAATCCCTATCAAAATACAATTGGCATTTGTCACAAAAGTAGAACAAATACTTTTAAAATCTGTATGGAAACACAAAGAACCCAAATAGCCAAAACATTCTTGAGAAAGAAGAACAGAGCTGGAAGAATCACGCTCCCTGACTTCAGACTATACTACAAACTACAGTAACCCAAACATTATGGTGCTGGCACAAAAACAGACACATAGATCTATGGAACAGAATAGAGAGCCTAGAAATAAACCCACTCATTTAAGTCAGTTAATCTATGACAAAGGAGGCAAGACTACACAGTAGAACAAAGAGTCTCTACAATAAATGGTGCTGGGAAAACTGGACAGCTACATGAAAAAGAATGAAATTAGAACATTCTCTAACACCATATACAAAAATAAACTCAAAATGGATTAAGGACTTAAATGTAAGACCAGAAACCATAAAACTCCTAGAGGAAAACATAGGCAGAACACTCCGACATAAACCAGAGCAATATTTTTTGGATCCTCTCCTAAGGCAAAAGAAATAAAAGCAAAAATAAACAAGTGGGACCTAATTAAAGTTAAAAGCTTTTGCACAGCAAAGGAAACCAACAACAAATGAAAAGACAACCTACTGCATGGGAGAAGATATCTGCAAATGATATGACCAATAAGCAGTTAATATCTAACATATATAAACAGCTCATACAATTCAACATCCAAAAAACAAACAGCATGATTAAAAAACAACCAGAAGAACTGAGTAGATATTTTTCCAAAAAAGAAACGCAGATACTTTTCATATGCCTACTGGCACATGAAAAGGTAGTCAAATATCACTAAACATCAGGGAAATGCAAATCAAAACCACAATAAGATATCACTTCACACCTGTCAGAATGGCTACCATCAAAAAGAACACAAATAACAAATGTTGACAAGGATGTGGGAAAAAAGGAACTCTTGTACATTGTTGGTGGGAATGTAAATTGGTGTAGCCACTGTGGAAAACAGTATGGAGATTTCTCAAAAACTAAACAAAGGACTACCATAT
Source organism: Delphinapterus leucas (assembly GCF_059928025.1). Taxonomy (NCBI): domain Eukaryota; kingdom Metazoa; phylum Chordata; class Mammalia; order Artiodactyla; family Monodontidae; genus Delphinapterus; species Delphinapterus leucas. The sequence goes on along the minus strand of NC_143137.1, from coordinate 62,345,365 downwards.
GACCTGGCAATACCACTCCTAGGTATATATATGAAAAAAAAACCCACTAATTCAAAAAGATACATGCACTCCAATGTTTATAGCAGCATTATTTACAATTACCAATATATAGAAGCAACCTAAGTGTCCATCAGCAAATGAAGGGACAAAGAAGATGTGGTATAGAGGAGCTAAAAATGCAAAGAGCAGCATAAGTATCTTTACAAACCAAGCAAAGAACTGTTACAAAGGCTTTGAGTTTGGAGTAGGCATTTTAGGGCAATGTGAGAATACAGGGGTATCTGTAGCTCAGCCACTAAGAGTGGATTGAAATGAGGTAAAAGGATTATGCACTGCCAGATCATGCAGAAATGTATGTCCCATAGTAAGTAGTCTGTATTTTATTCTAAGGGTCATGGTTAGTCGTTCAAGAGTTTTCATTAGTTTTGATTTGAGACCAACTTGCAATGATACAGAGAATCAATAGTAGGGCAAGATACAGAGAAAAAAGGGAATTAGAGGTTGTGGTTGATTTGGAGACCTAGAAGGGGGTGAAAGTAATAGAAATGGAAAGAGTGGGATAAATTTGTGAAATATTCTCAAGGCAAAAATATCACTAATTACTGAGGTCAGAAAAGGAATCAAAGCAATTGGAGGGATGATAGTTTAAAGATTAAAGATAATGAATATAAAATACCTGGCACATAGTAGGTATTTAAAACAGTAAATTTTAGTTTCATTCCCAATTCATTGTTTTCTAATATAATTTCAATTTTTGTGATGTTTTTAACAGAGAACTACTGCAACAATGTATTTAAAATTATGTTTTTCAATGACCACCACAGTTTATAGATCTATGACTGTTAAAAGCATAAAAAGCATATGTTAAAAGCATAAAATTTCAAATAATAAAGCATGCCCTCCTAAAAACATTTTGTTCCCAGGGAACAATTTGCTATTTTCATAGCGAAACCAGGGGTGTGCATGCATCATTGTGTAAGACAGAGAGACATATAACACCACTTATTTTTCCCCTGTAATAAAGATTTTGGAGAAAAATTTTTAATATTCATTTTCTGTCATTTTGAATACAACTTCCCTAATTAGCTGAATTATACAGATATATTTTACTACCTGCCTGCACTTGGAATTATTCTCTACACCCACTCCACTAATTTGAACTTTTTCCAATGGTGGTGTTTTCTATTTTTTCCCATTAGGCAATATTTCATAATGAAAATCTTTGATACAGACATTCTTCCTAATTAATAATCTGATAAACAGAAACTCTGGCAGGCACACACACATGTATTCTTTGTGCTTTTTGGGTGAAATTGTTCATTCTGTGCTAAGAAGTACATATGTATCATTCTAATAATACAGAAAAAAAATGTTAAATAACAAAGTAAAGGTTTTTTATTGTTTTGCATTTTATTAGCTTTTATTTTTGTTTTGTTTTTTTTTTTGACAGAGACTTAAAAAACTATTAGATGTTTTAACATTTCTCATCCACTTTTTCAGTCCATCCTCAGAATATCACTGTGTATTGTGCAGAAACTGCTTGGGTCCTCATTAACAAGCCTCACTGCTGACTCACTTTCTGATAAGGTTTTGTGAGCTTTTAGGATTAAAAGACTTCAGAAACTAATCCTACTATTTCCACAGCAATGCCATTCTACAGTATTTCCTCTGCCAATTCCTTTCTCTTAGATGTGACATATACCAGTATGAATAACCTGACAAAGTATCATACTGCTTGATACCTTAATACAGTGCTGAGTTTTTATTATTTATTTAATTTCTGAATAGATAGTATATGCACATGACACAAAATTCGAAAGATTTAGAGTACACACATTAAAACAAATAATGTGACTGATCTCCCTCCTTCCCCTGTCCCCTAAACACTCATTTCCCTGTTCTGGAGGCAACAACTTTTATACATTTCCTTCAACTCCATCCAGAAATATTCTATTTATTTACAAACATATACATGCGTGTGTGCCTGTTTGTGCATAAATGCATACATACAAAGCTATTTTATATATTTGTGTGCATCGATTAACTACTGCTACAGCGTTAAACACCCCAAAATTAGTGGCTTAAAATAACAACCATTTTCTTTACTCGTCCTTTAGTAATTTGAGCTGGGCTGACATCACCTGGGTAGTTTTTCCACGAATGTCCTTTGGAGTCACTTAAATCATCAGGAGCTTAAATGGGCCTGAAAAGTCAAACATGGCCTCACTTCCATTTCTGATAATTAGTCCTGATGGTCCAGATGGACCTTTGTTTCTACGTGGTCTCTCATCCCAGAAGAGCCAAGCCTGGCTTCTTCATATGGTGGTCTCAGGATGTCAAGAGGGCAAGATTCCATATATATGGGAGGAGGAAGGGTAAGCTAGGACAAAGTGAGAGAGTGGCATGGACATATATACACTACCAAATGTAAAATAGATAGCTAGTGGGAGGCAGCCGCATAGCACAGGGACATCAGCTCGGTGCTTTGTGACCACCTAGAGGGGTGGGATAGGGAGGGTGGGTGGCAGACACAAGAGGGAAGAGATATGGGAACATATGTATATGTATAGCTGATTCGCTTTGTTATAAAGCGGAGGCTGGCATACTATTGTGAGGCAATTATACTCCAATAAAGATGTTAAAAAAAAAAAGAGGGCAAGAGCAGAAGATACAAAGACTTGTGAACCCTAGGCTTGAAAATCATCTGCACTCTGTTGGTCAAAACTAGTCACAAAGTCAGCCCAGAATGAGGGGAGGGGGAATTGATGCCACCTTTTTATGGAAGAAGCTGCAAAATATTGCAGATATGCTTTCATAAGCATGTGTGTGTGTGTGTGTGTGTGTGTGTGTGTGTGTATACATACACAAATGCATTCATACAAATGGTAAAATATCATACAACTGTTTTACACCTTGCTCTTAACAGTATAACTTAGTAATATTTCTATGGATACATATAGATCTTCTTCATTTCTCAGTTATCTATTAGTGGTCATCCATTAGTGTTTCCAGCCTTTTACTATTATACTGAATGCTGCAATTAATTTATATGTTTATTGCATCTCCACACATATGAGCCTACCTATAGAATACCTAGTGTTGATTTAATGGCTATGTGCATTTTAAATTTTGACACATATTTGTAAATAGTTTTCTGCTATGAGTTGAAATCTGTCATCTCCCCCAAATTCAGTACCTCCAGTACCTCAGGATATGACTTTATTTGGCAACAGTGTCAATGCAGATATATTTGTTGAGATGAGGTCATATTGGAGTAGGGTTGGTTCCTAATCCAATAGGACTGATGTCATTATAAAAAGGGGAAGTTTAGAAACAGATACACACACACAGGAATGCCATGTGAAGATTGGAGTTGTGCTACCACAGGTGTCTGATAGTGTCAGGGAACTACCAGAAGCTAGGAGTAAAGGCTGCAATGGATCCTTCCCTAGAGGTTTCAGAGAGAGCATGGCCTTGATTTTGAACTCCTGGCCTCCAGAATTGTGAGATATTAACTTCTGTCCAAAGCCACCCAAACTTTTGCTATAGCAGTTGTAGAAAATTAACACACTCTCCATGAATACTGTACCAATGTATATGTTTGTTAGCAACATGCATGAGTGTACCCCTTTCTCCATGTGCTTGCCAGTTTTTGACTTCTGCCAATTTGATAGGTAAAAAAAAAACCTTGTAGCATTTTTTCTATTCCTCTCTTTTAAGTAAGACTGAGTGCCTTGGGACTTCCCTGGTGGCACAGTGGTTAAGAATCCTCCTGCCAATGCAGGAGACATGGGTTCGAGCCCTGGTCCAGGAAGATCCCACATGCCATGGAGCAACTAAGCCCGTGTGCCACAACTACTGAAGCCCATGCGCCTAGAGCCCGTGCTCCGCAACGAGAAGCCACCACAGTGAGAAGCCCATGCACCACAACAAAGGGTGCCTCCACTCGCTGCAACTAGAGAAAGCCCGCGTACAGCAAGGAAGACCCAACGCAGCCAAAGCTAAATTTAATTAATTTTTAAAAAGATTGAGTGCCTTTATCATGTATTTAATAGCCATTTGTATTTTTTTTCAGAGAATTAGCAACTTGGAATAAACTAGGTCTTAGAAATAAAATTTCAACATTGTTTCTCTAAACAATACATTTCTTAGTGATTTAATGGTCTATGGAATAAAAATGTGCTTAATTATATAATATCATGGTTTTTTTTTTAAGCTATCGTCTCTCACTTGAGAACACTGAACTTTATCTTCTTTCTCAACCCGCCCCTTTCTTTATATTCTTGCTCCAGAGTACTTGTGCACTTTTATCAGTGTTACCTATGCCTCCTCCAAGGTGTCAGAAAAAGAGTTGTGTGCGTGTGCCACAGTGATGGTGACCAATCACAGAGGCAACCTCGACAAGGAAATGTATAATTAGAAGTCAGCAGAAGTACCTGATAATTACAGAATAATTGCCCTAGCAGGAAGTAAATGGAGGCTTTATTTTAAAGGAATGAGCATGTGTTCTGAAGCCCACTCCTTGTTAACTAACCAAGGTATGGAAAGAGGGTTCTGATGGCAGTCAACTCTATCCCAGAGAAAGTGCTATACTTTGGAAGGAGACAGCAGTAAAGTACTGATGAGGGGCAGGGCCCCTGTCCCATATGAATGAGATGTAAAAGCATTTCTGCGGCTCAGTGGTCTTTAGGCGTCACCTGTACAGTGTATCATGCCCAACTCACTCTTTGTTACATATTATTAAATAATAATCCCATCTTCTCATTGCATGAACTCGTATTTAAGACTTTTGTGGAACACGGAGAATTGTTCAGTAAAATTAGATTTATAATCCAATGAAGAAAAAATGACAGATTGTAGTCCAAGTGGGGAGACACTGACTTTTTAAAAAATCATTCTATAGTTTTGGGTGGAAATTCTGAAGATTATGTGTAGTGGAAATCACTTAGTGGTTCTGAACTGCAATGCAGCAAATGTTTTGTTGCCTAAAATATCAGTGACCCCTATGGAAAATCACATAAAATCCTGCCGATAACTTATTTTATCCTACTATTGCAAATGTTTATCCCTATCCTCTCTCCCTAACTATTGCTTTCAAAAAGACTAACAGAACCAAATTACCTGATGTTACTTTTATTTTTCACATTCCCAGTATAACGTTAATAGGGACATAAAATCCATGACATGGGCAGAAGAAATTTGAAGAAAAATAAGAGTGAAATCATAAACTGCTATTTCCTAGATAAGCAAGGGCTGAATTAATCAATACCATGCAATTTAAAGTGTGTATAACATCATTTTCTTTTTATCAAATGCTGTGTAACAAATCACTCCGAAACTTAGTGGCTTAAAACAGTAACAATATTTAGTCTCCTCACAGATCCGCAGTATGAGAAGGACTTGGTTGGAGCAGCTTTTCTCTATTCTATTTAGTGTCAGCTTGAAAACTAGGGATGGAATCATCTAAAAGCTTGCTCACTCATATATCTGGCAGCAGATGCTGGGAAGACAAATAGCTGGGAGCTTGAACTGCTTGGGGTCTTTAGGCAGCTATCTTTTTGTGGCCTCTAAATGTGGTCTCTCTAGCATGGTAGCGTCAGGAATCCCAATTTCTTACAATCTTACAGCTCCCTAGATACATTTCCTGAGGGAGAGCGCCAGGTGGAAGCTTAATCCCCCTGTTATGACATAATCTTAAAAATCACATAGTGTCACTTGCACGACATTCTATTCATCAAGGCAGTGACAAAGCCCCACCAGGTTCAAAGGGAAGCAAAACAGACTCCACTGCTTTTGTGGCTTGATGAGGTTCTAGGATATGTAGGACCAGAAATATTACTGTAGCCAATTTTTAAAAATATACTCTGCCTCATATCTCAAGTTAGTAACTAATTTTACCCTGGACTACTTTCTACCTCTTTACAACCCTAGTTCTTATGTATTGCTCCTCATAGAACTAAATAAACACAAACCACTGTGATAAATTGGGCTCTATCACAAGTACGTTTTGAAATAATACACACATAGATTAGATTAAATGGAATTAATGTATTCAGTGTATCTTCCCACTACCTAGTTTCTTCTGTTCCTTATTAAATTGCTACTGTATTTACACAAATTCATTTTTTTTAAGTACAAGCTTCTTAGCAAATGCAAGTGACTAATTCAATCTGGTTTATTATAAAGAAGATAGAGCTCAGAAATTTTTACAGGGTCAGTTAAAACAGAGCTGGACCGAATGGCAAATTTCACTCTAGCTCCTAGCTTTTGTTTATGCCTGATTCAGCTAAAACTCAGATTCATTTTTCCTTCTGCTTCCAAAGCATGAATATTAGGTAGTGGAAAAGATCGATTAAGAAGTTCAAATGGAAAATAAGAAACCTGTTCCAACACTTCTCTGGGAGGGCTTTGAAGTTCATGGCTAGGGGGAGTTATGAGACTACAGATTTAAGCTACTTGTAATGAAACGGATGGTTTTCATTTTACCAGTTAAACTAAATTCTTGCCTTTAGAAATAACTTTTCTCAAGAACTAGTGTCATAGTGTAAAAACTTTTTTTTCTTTTTCTTTTGCTATGATTTGGAATCTCTCTTGGAGTAGAAAATGAGGAATTTTTAATATTAGAAATCTATAAAATGAAGTTATATAATTAATATTGTATCAGGAAGTCAACTCTTTTCTCTCAGATGATTGATAAAAAGATATAGGTATATCTCAAAGGACATGAATGAGCATCTATGTCATTTCAAAATCATATATAACCCATATGCATAAGAGAATGTTAAATGGTTACAATGGGGATATCTAGTAGTATAGCAGAAAAGTCCTTGGATTTGTAAATTAGAAACCAGAATTTGATTCCTGAGTCAATCCTTGAGTTGTTCTGTGACCTTCAGCAAATCACTTTAATTAATCTTCCCACCTGTAAAATGGAGATATTAACTGTCTTATTTCTTGCACTATTTTGCTATGAGGATAAACTGGCATCCTTCAAATACATTGAAATCGCTTTGAAAATACAAATAATGGTGTGATTGCACGGTTATACAGCTAATACTGGACTTGTATCTTCCTTTTCCCAATCTGCCTATACTTGCACCATGATAAGGAGCATCATCATTCACTCAGTCACCCAGTCCAGAAATCCAGGGTCTCACTAGACCCTTCCTCTCTAAGGTGCTCTCTATCCTGAGTGCCCTTTTGCATGTTCCCCAATGCCAGGCCTACACTTTCGCTGCTTCTGGGGCTGACTGAAGTAATGCATCCTGTGCAATAATTATGAAGCTTATCCTCTGAGAAATATTTTATGACATTCTAGTCCTATTAGAGAAGTGGAAGTTTGGGTGAATTTTAAATAATTTCCCTGGATTTCCTTTTGTAATATGCTCATTGATTTAGGGTAAAAATTACCTTTACAGCATTAGTAAGCTGATAATAAAGCTGATCTGTTAAATGTGAGGGGCAAAAATAATTAACGTTTTATTGTTAACAAGTTTTCACCCTGTTAAAGAAAATCTTCATAATCAAATTAATATAATTATGTAGTCTCTATTCTCTCACCATAATACAATAAAATTAGACATTAATTTAAGAATATGAATCCATGTCCCCTGCCTCGGCAGGCGGACTCTCAACCACTGCGCCACCAGGGAAGCCCCTGCCTGAATCTTTAGGTGTCTTCTGGGTTCCAAAATATAAATTCCACATCTGCAAACACTACTATTACATAACCCACACCATCTCCATAATAGTTTCCAAACTTTAAAATACCCAACCATTTTGAGTCATAACGGATAGTTATAAACTTGTACTGGTGTTTGTTCTGTTGGTTTATTCATTCATTCATTCATTCACTTACTTATGATTTCCAGGCATTACAGCGTTAAAAAGCCCCATTTTAATGTTTATAAAAAATAAGGTGTCAGAAAAGTCCCTGGATGGCAACTATCTAACAGGATGTGTAGGGGAATAAGTTCTTAACCTTTGGGGCCAAACAATCCCACAGTCACTCTGCCTTTTTTTGAGAAGCCAAGCATCTTCCTAGTAAAAATACTTATGCCAAAATTCCACAGAAGTCTGAAACTCTTTTCTTTTTAAATAAGCAGGTAACTCTCAAATAATTTCAGATTCTCAGATAATTCCCTAACATAACGTTGGTGTTACCATCACTGAACATCAAGATAAAATACACCAATTTTGATAAAGGTTGCCTCAACATGCCTTTATTAATTGGTGAATAAACTCGAAATAGAACTCTAAGACTATAAACTTTCATGTTGTCCTAACTTACCCACAGGCTGCATTCCTTTACCAATTATATGTAGTAAATCAGACATGAGTTTCTATGCATCTGAATATGTAAGTCAACGGTGCATGGAAAGTTGTAAGCTCAATTCCAGTTCAAATCAATGAGTAGAGCTCAGAAGGCCATGGAGAAGCTTAAGCATGAAGCAAGAACCATGATATAAATATAAACTTGACTCTTACACGCTAAACTTTTCTCTTTACAGTGCCAAACTGCCTAATCAAGAAGGTCAAAGACTGCAGACAAAGTGAAGGGCAAAATAATGGGGTTAACACACTAGAGGCGTGAGGCCCATTCCACACACTCTTGTTTCACGTGATACAGCAGGCATATATCCCAGGCTTGCACACTGATTGTTAAACCAAATTAAGAGTGGTATATACTCTACACTCCTGAATAGTAGTAATTTTATCTCATTTTACAAGGGCTTTCAAAAAAACTGTTTCTTGGAAACAGTTTAGTTACATTAGCTCCTTGGTGAAAATTCCTTAGACATGAGTTTGTAAAACATAAAAAATCAAATCCTAGGGCTTCCCTGGTGGCGCAGTGGTTGAGAGTCTGCCTGCCGACGCAGGGGACACGGGTTCGTGCCCCAGTCCAGGAAGATCCCACATGCCGCGGAGTGGCTGGGCCCGTGAGCCATGGCCGCTGAGCCTGTGCGTCCAGAGCCTGTAACAGAGACATTCTATCTCTGTTAACCTTTGGAGATACTCAAGGAACTATTCCTTGTTTGTGAAGCCATCTAATTGCTAATCTATAATCCTTTTAATATGCTCTGCTTTTTGGATTGATCCATTGCCAGCTGACCTAACACTGCCCATAGCTATATTAATCCTATTACTCACATCCTATTACAGAGTATCAGTGAAACTCTTTAATGAATCCTGAAAAGCTTGCTTGCCAGATACCAATATTAAGGACGATTACACATGTATTCATTCTTTTATTCTTAATTATACAGTTTCTGATTGTATTAATTATATTCAGTGGGATTCAGAGTTTTTCTTCTCCACATCTATCTGTGAGCTTACACTAGGTTTTGGAAAATATTAGTTTCTAAATGTCATTACCATACCTATTGTTTTGATCCTTCTTAATGGTAAATAAATTCACAAGATAAAATGTTGTAGTATATTTTGAGATTAAATCCTGTTGTAAGATAAATAAAGTGTGTTGGGTATGGTAGAATTAAGTAGGGTTTATCAAGAGTAGATAAAATATCCTAGAGAAAGGTCTGCATTTTGAGTTCCTGATATATTCACAGTACCCTTAATCCCCTAATAGGATGGATAAATCTGTCTTGGATGATAAGCCTACTTGTTAAGGGAAGTACATTCTCTGCTGAATTAATCACCCCATATGAAAATGGAAAGTGTCATCAGCCTGAAAAACTATGATACTTTATCATCAATTTTAGTCTGATGAGTGGATAAAGAGAATAGATTTTTTTAATTGAAATCTATTGGCAATGAGACTTTTATTTTAAAAAAATCTGAAAAAGTAGGTTTATAGAAAAAGAACACTATTGTTGTTGATGATGATGTAACTGTGTTTCATGAAAGAGTAAACAGATGGGGTTCTATGGTGATTAAAGGTCCTGGGGACTGGAGCTTGTGGTTAGATGAGGAGTTTGGAATCTGCAGAATGGAAGCAAGTGTCTATATAATGAGAGTCAAGCCAGTACCAAGGAGCTATGGGTCTTGGAAGTACTTAGAATCTTGAGAGACAGTTAAAGACAAATATGCACATACATGGGTGTCGTTGCAACCTCCCTCTAGAAATTTTGTCATGTAGAGCACATTCAATAATGTAAAGCCATCACTTCCCACTAATATATACTCATTGTCCCTTTGCCAAATCATAATGATACCATGAGTTATATTTAAAGACTAGGGTCTTAGGCAAAATTTTACATTGGTCTATTTCTAGTCATTGATCATCAGAAAATACCACCACCGTGTTTCCACCTGGGTATTCGAGTGTATGAAAAATAGGATGTCAGTGAAATACAGGACATCAGGTTAAATCAAATGGATACGTTTCAAATATTGCACGGTACATAAATATACAAAACAAAGCATTTACTGTATATCTAAAATTCAAATTTAACTTGGCACTATGTATTTTTATTTACTAAATATGGCAACTCTAGAGAAGGGGCCTGATAGTTTTGGGGAAAAGATAGAAGAAACAATCTATACCAATACTGCAGGTGCTTCTTTAGATATGGCTCTTCATGTGCTGGCTCAACAGTAAGGAAGCTACCTCCAAAGATGTGGCTTTGTGATAATAACTTTAAAATTATCCATCTTAGTGTTTCACCATTTTGGTGGACACTTGTTTTTTCTCTCCCTGGCTTTACTTTTTAATTTTCACTTTGAAGCAGTATTATTTAACTCAGCCTGTTGAAACATGATTTAAAAGAAAGACTACATACAAAAGTAAAGTAATATTGATTTAAATGAGACCTTTTGCTGTACAGGTGCAATTTTCAAAACAGCAAGAGAGAGAGATTTTATACAGTAAAGTAAAAGCATTTAGAATTGAAACTCAAACCAACTAAAATAAATTCACACTTCAACTGTGACCTTCATAGCTCCCTAAATGCATTTTAAACAGTAAGTTGCTTTTATTTTTATAGTGTAGAGCTGCATGTAATCATCAAGGAGAATGGCAAATGTATACACTGAGTAAGTTATACAGGGAATATGACAGGTCCACATTCTGTCACCTGCCAACACTACTTCTATTCTGATGTGTTTATCAGAGAACTAGAACTAGAGTTTGACGAACAGTACAAAGTTACGGTGAAATAGGCAAATAAATGCACGTACCCACTCTTGCACATAGTCCACAGTTACTCAAAAGTCACCCAGCTCTGGTAGAAAGAGAACTGAGGTATAGTTTAAACTGAATAGACATAGGGAGTTTTATATGAGGTTTTTTAAAAATATAGTCCAGGAGGTTCACAAATTCCTCTTTTATGGCACTATTGTTTATTTTACTTAGCAGTTTTGCCATTCCTAGCTTTTTGGAGATCCTTAATACAGAGAAATTACCTTAGGTCCAGACATCCAAATATATGATATCTCTTTCCCTCTCCCTCACAGATACACTGAGATTTTTTTTCTCCTTCCTTTATTGATTTCATTCACATCATTTTCCAAACCTCTGTTATAATAATCATTTTTTCTTCACAGTATATCATTGTTATAATTTTGTTATTTCTTATTAGTAACTTGTTATTATAGAATCATTAAATTCTATAAAGTTCATAGCATCCTACAATTTACTCACTAATGTTCAAAAATTTTAAAACATTTTCCAAGGGTATTATAGAAATTTAGAAACAAAGATCAAATGCATGCTTGGTAAGGAAATCAATACATATCTTGAAAAGACTCTTCGGAAATATTCAGTTTGTGTATATTGAAAAACAAAACAAAATCCAGTTGGATTCAATGCAACAGGCCAACAGATGAGTGGTAATATACAAGCCCTACTCATTCAGTTTATATATTAGGAAGTCAGTGAATAAAACTATTAATAGCAAGATACTTTCCAAAAAATAAAAATAATAATTTAGGTCATTTGCTGAAGGACAAGTCATCATCTCTTTTTGGACCAGTATTCAAAATTAACATTTTACTGGACTGAAAAAAAAAACAAAACAAAACAAACTAAAAAAAACACTACGTGGTCAAAAGTAATATATCTAGAATTCTAGGAATAAAATATTTTCCCATTGCCTTTTTTTGTTTCTGTTTTTCTATTTTTTCTGACTGAAAAAAATTCACTTAATGGATAGATCTTGATTATAGAACTCTGAGCTTTGATGTGTCTGCTGCAACCACCCAAGCAAAATACATAATATTCCCATCACCACAGAAAGCTTTCTTGTGCTCCCTTCTAATCAATCCCATTGAATCCCATAGAATCCCAATCTCATTCTATTAAACATTGATTAACCTGGCCTGTGTTTGAACTTCATAAAAATAGATTCATTCAGTATATCTGCTTTCAAGTTCTTGTATGCTAGTTCCAATATCTGAGACATCTTGTGGTCTGATTCTACTGACTACTTTTTCCCTTGACCTTTAATCACTCCCGTGTCTTTGTATGGTACACTGGTTTGTTTCAAGTTATTTTTGGTATATCAGACATTGTAGATGAAGCATTATAGGAGCTTTGGACTCTTCTGAAGTGTATGGATTTTCCTTCTAGCAACAAGTTCAATTGATGACTTATCTTCCTTTATACATTTCTAGAAAGAGTCTGTTTCAGTTTTGGTCTTAGTCTGAAGCAAAAGTTTCAGTCCTGAAATTTAATCACTAATCCTAAAATGTGGTATTATTTTGAGTTTCAAAATAAAACCCACAGTATTTATTACCAAATACCTCAGATATGGGAGAATTCAAACTACAGTGGGAAGATAGTCAAATTCATGCTGAGCTATTCAGAGTTCAGCTGCTGTTTTTACTTGTACTTTTGGATTCCCCTCTACATGTGTGTAGGACTTTAGGAGAGGATATCACAAATGTTTTGGTTCCTCCTCTATGAATCCTTACCATTTATAATTCTCTCTCTTAATTGATAGCTGCTTTTACAGCCCTGAACTGCATACTCTGAGACCAGAAGCTTTCTTCTTGACTTCTAGCTACCCCTTACACACAATATTGGGAATGCTCTCTGGGGGAAAGTCACATTAATATTGATACATATTCCATCCAATGGTGTTTTCTTACTTTAAGGGTTAGATGCTCACCAGTTTCTGCTGGAGTTAGTTTTCAATGTCTTAAAATATACATTTTAATATTTTTACCAGAGATTATAATTGTTATCTCCATGAGGGATAGTCTGGTAAAAAGCCAGTTTTCTATTTCTAGACACAAAACTCCAAAAAGACAATTTTTGAATGCATTAAATTAACATTTACCTCTTCTGCATCAGTTATCATGACAGGTCACAAAGTTGCAGAGGTGCATCAGATATGACACCTTATTTGGTGAAGAAAACACACATGAGGCTTTATAATAAGCAAATTTATAATCAATGATATATATATACACAAATATTGATGACAGATATATCACTTTTGAATAACTATCTTATCTCATTAGCTGAACATGTACTAATACTCTTTTAACTGCAAGCCTTTGCTTTTATAAAACATGTATAACAAAGATGCACAAGATATACAGTCTCTAATCCTTCTCTCACTCTTACGCAATATAAATATTTGTGTTTAGGGTGACAGAAACGATAGAATCTAAAAAGAAAGCAAAGTGGATATGTAATTTTGTTGCATAGTACTGAAAATTACATAAATGTGAACATTAAGGTGTTTTAGGAAGATATGTGACAATAGAGAAACAAAATTTAGAAACAAATTTTCATATAAATTTAATGAGGATTTCTGTGTACCTATAAACCAGAGATTATGCTATAATTATTAGAAAATATGAAACGTGTCAAAAGAGGAATACATACAGTGCTGTGCTAACTCAGAAGGGTGGCTAATCAAGCATGCATTGGTAAGGTTGATAAGAAGCTGATTAGTGAAGCTGTCTCAAAGAAGATAACATTAACGCTAAGCAAGCAATCCTGTGAGCAATCCTTCAGAGTTTACGATAATGATCCAGAAATAGTTCCCTTGGCTTTCCAATGATGTGTGAAATGCTCCTGTTGTACAGACTCAGTAAAAGCTGAAGCGAGTAACTGAATAGAACTATGGGTTCTTTGAAGTATTGCTAGCGAATAGACACACCATAGTATGGTGTCATCTCAGGAGGTAGAAGATGAAAAAGCTAAAAGATGCTTTAGGTTTTACTTTTCAAAATTACTAACAGTGGAAAAAATAACATTGTCACTGAATACAATTTTTGTGTGTGTTACAATTAATTTTGGTGTGTGGCCAGTGAATGACTTAAATTCCTTGGCTTTCTCTGAAAAAACATCTCAAGAGGGGAAGGAGAAATGGTTCTTAATTTTGTGGCATTTAAAAAGATCTATGGCATCTAAATTATCCTATAAAAACTTATTCTAAAATAAAGGCGAAGAGAATTATGATAAATTTAAAATTTAATATTCATTATACAGTATATGAAACAATATTACTACATTTATATTCTTTATGCATACTTTATAACAAATGTATTTCATCACCTCCTATAATCAATGTAATGAACATGGTATATTTATACCTATTACAGTCCTATTTTTTTAAATAATTAAATATACACACAATAGTTGTTTGTCTACTTTAGAACATATATTTACTCATGACTATGATTTATTTAACATTGAACTTGGCCAGAAACACAGAAAGAAAAAATATTTTTATTCTGAAAAAAAAAAGAAAAAAGTGTCACCCATTACAATATGCATCATTGAAAAAGTGAAATTGTCTCCATATGTATGTATATTGGGTGGAGGAAGAAAGAAAAGGATATTATATTTAAGCATAATAAAATATTAGCTTCATTTTATGGAAGGAAAAAAATTTTAATTATATTTAATGGACCTATTTTCTGAAACTTAAATATGGCTTTGATATTAACATAAATGATATTATTTGGTTTCTAACATCTTATCAAATAATCATCCATTTATTAATTCACCAAATATTTGTTGAATGTTTCCTTTGGGGTAAGCATTGGTCACACACCAGTGAACAAAACAAACAAAAAACTTTGCCTTCATATAAATCCTAGTGTCAGAGGCAGACAAGTAAAATAAAGAAATTATAGTGTTTTAGATATTGATGATTCATATGGCAAGACCTAAGACGAAAAAGGAAAGGAGGATACAGGGTCAGTGAGGGAAACTGAGATTTTATTTAAGATGGCCAGAGATGGTGGTTTTTAACCAAATACTAAAAGAGCAGCAAGTTTAAAGGTCCTGAGGTGGATGCATGTTTGGAGTGTTCAAGGAATAACAAGGAAATTAGTATGCTTCTAGTGGAATAATTTTACTGGGTTTTGTAGGCCATTTAAAGAGGAAGATATTGTAAAAGAGGAAGATACTGAAGGGTTTTGAACAGAGACTTCTTGGCCTGACTTATTTTTAAAAGATTTACTACAGCGATTCTGTTGAGAATAAACGTTAGAGAATCGAGGACAGAGGCAGAGAAACAAGTTAGGACAGCACTGAAATACATGGGCAAAAAATGTTGCTTGCCATGTCCATGCTGGTAGCAATGTTGATTACAGCGGGATGTGGTGAAACTTTGGAAATGTTATAAATGTAGAGTCAATAGAATATGTTAAAGATTGGGTTTTAAAAGTGAGAAATGGAGGATTTAAGGATGATTTTGAAGCTCTTGAACTCAGTAATTGGGGTAATGGAGTTGTCATTTAATGAGACGGGGAAGACTTTGGATAAAGCAAGTTTAAAGGAAAGGTCCGAAGTTCAGTTTCAAACATGTTAACTTTGAGACATCAGTTAGGCATTCAAATGAAGATGTCAGGCAGGCATTTGGAGAAAGTAGCCGGAAGTGTAGGGAGAGGACTTTTTTTTTTTTTTGCACTCACGCAGCAGAGTCTAGTTTATTTTAAGACATCAGATATGATGGATTTCTAATAAGTGCTCCTGCGGGGCAGAGGCAGCCCTCATCAGGAAACCTGTTGTCTGGGCTTCCTCCAGGCTGGTACCTAGAGAAGGGCCTTCTTGGGTGCATCCAGCCCCAGCATGTACGTGTTCACCCCCAGTCTCCTTGGGGAAGGGACACATCACCTCCTGGCACATACAGGGCCAGATGGACAAAGTGCTCCGTAAATGTTGAGAGGAACTGCCTTTGCCCATCTTCCTCAGCAGCCAAGATGCCCAAAATGTGTCAACAGGATTTCACATGTATCAGTGTTGCTGCTTTTCTTCTGATCGTCGCAGGACAGTCAGATGTCCATCTCAAACTGAGCATCATCCACAACTGCATGCTTCCTGTCATGACTGTTCAAGTTGTTCAAATTGTTTACTTCTAGTTTGGAGTCTTCAGCCGGGGCTGGTGACTCCTGGAAAGAAGTCCTTTTCCATATTTGTTTATATCTTGGGAGCTCTGTCTCAGCCTTAGATACAGTGGCTACTCCTTATATTTGCCTTCTTATATTCTTTACTTCTCTCTTCCCCTTAGTAGGCAATCCTCTGTTACGTATGATAATTATTTATATTAAACTTTCTATGTTCATATTACTATGTGGTTCTGTGTTCTGATCTGATTTTGCTAGTACAATGGTATTTAAAACCAGGAACCTCAAACAAATAGAGGGCCTCCTATAAGAAAAGAGCCTTGCACTCTCCAACACCTAAGGGTTGAACAGATAAGGAAGACTAAGCACTGGAATCTCATAAAAAGGTGACAACAAAATAAAAGACCAAAAGGAGATGGAAATCCAAGTGCAGAAATTGTTTCAAGGACAAAGGAATGATCAGTTCTGTCAAATGCAACTGATAGGTCAAGTAAGACACAAACTGAGCATTAAGCATTCCATTTCACCATGTGAGTCATTGTGATCTTGACAGCAGTAATTTCCATGACTGCTTGGACAGAAAGGCAGATATACACAGGTTTAAGAGTGAGTAAGAAGAAAGGAACTGAAGAGTGCAAACATAGATTTAAATTGTTAGAGGATGTTTTCAATTATGGGAAGTATTGTAATGGAGTATCAAGTGAATGGAAAAGCACAATCTAAAGATCATTCTAATTGTTATTGTTTATGATAGGAGAACTAACAGCGTATTTCACTACTAATGTGAATAACCATTGTGATAGAAAAAAATAATGATGCAGGGAGAGAGAGGCAACTAAATTATTTTGTGAAACAATAATTCTTAAGATTTGAAATCACTTGTAATGGTCATCCAACAAGTTAATGGAGCATTTAGGATTAGAACTGAAGATTCAGGCCAAAGTCCTGCCTGCTGCAAGAAAACCTTTGATGCATCAGAATTCTAATGTAAAAGTGATACAAATTCAATTACATATTTTATATATAATGCTTATGTATAAAATTAAGCACTTAAGATATAACTGCTTAAAACAGTACTTCATTTTGCAAATAGCTATAAACAGAAAATTATTTCAAAAAAGTTATGAAATTTTTTTATTAATTGCTTTGGACATTGTCAGCATTTAAGGATCATTCACTTTAAGGCTATATAGCTATGTATATTTTATGTGATCACAAATGTGAAAAGAAATATGAATAATTCAGGTGTGTATAACCAGGAATATACACATGAGTAATGAGTGATAAAACAGCACCTACATTTAATGTGGCCTGTGTCTCCTTACTGTTAATCACAATATACTTATGCATGAATTATCTCAAGGAAAGAGCCATAGTTAGTTCAAGTTAGTAAGATTTAGAAAGCCACTTTAATATATCTACTGCTTTGTTATATTTTCTATTAGTGGACATTATGAGAATAAATAGTTAATTTTTTCTGACTACAGCACTTCATTTCACACAAAGGCATAATTATCAGATATGGGGGCTCCATGTTTCTCCTCCCCGCCAGCCTAGCTACATAGTGTAACCACTTCTCCTTCCCTGCAGAGTATTATTTTGTATATAATGGACAAAGAATCATGGAGTTCTGATTGATCTGAGCCACAATCACTATTGAGCCCCTCCTGAGTTCTTCTGCATTGCTTAGTCCTGATATCTTCAAAATCATCACTGTGTGAGGAAATAGCCAGTAGTACTTACAATCAACATGAATATTGTTCTTTCAAGTCATGTGGATCTTCCAAAAGAGTCTCTTTTTCTTTCTATCTAACATATACTACCAGTTAAACCATAGGACACTGACAGAAAATAATAATAATACTGATTTCCTCAAGTCAACAGAGTGTTCTGCACCCGGAGAGCATATTAAACTTTTGTCTTGCTTTTTCTTTCTAGATGATGTAAAATCTTAGATCCATTTTTTATATCCTTTGTGAAATATGGTAATGCTTTGTTTATTGGCAATCTGACTCATTTGATTAATATGCTACAATAAGTACTGCATATGCTGACAAAGTTTCTAGGCAAGAGTAGCTGATCATTCGTATTTGGCTATGTTTTTGTTTTTATCAGTCAATTTTTGCATTAATTACAAAGTATTTATACTGATTTATGTAAGCCAGTATCAATAGTGCTCAAAGCTCTCCTTTGGATTTCTGACATCTTCCCCAGCCATGAGCCAAATGAAATCATCCATCTGAAAAGTTTAGCTGCGTGGACACCAAAATGTATCTCTCCAAATATTAGTCCCTCTTCAGGTTCAAAGAAGCAGTCATTAACTGCATAAATATGCACAGATTGCAAATGACCTTTAGTTGCCTGTATTTGATTGTGTTGGTATTTACCTTTGAATCCTAAAATTGTGTTTTATATATAATATTGTACACAAAATAATAATATTTTGAGGATGTCTACCATGCAGTACCTTTTGTCTTCTTAAAAATAATGAAAGGCCTCATATAGAAATCAATAATACACTAATCCATCTACCATGTAATCTTTCAACATCCTATACTGTGCTGTATTGTATGAAAATATTCAAATACTTTTTTAAAAATAAAAAGTTTCAGATACATGGACAGCTAGCATGAGTTACACTAAAGAGCCTCTGAAATATATTATTATGTAATTTTTGACTGAAAGATGTTTGTAAATGTTTACAACTATCTGATAGGAGAATTGATCAATCTGACAAGCTTAAATGGCATTATGTTCCACAAAACAGTTATAACCTTGAGGCAAAGCCATCAAATAGAAATAGCAACATTAATCAAAAAACAGCTCTCCACAATAAATGGAACTTTAATAAGTGTATTGAAGCAAAACAGTTGGTTAACACTGTATACAATGCTGAATAAGCAAGCCTGTCTTTACATTTACTGTAATAGGATCTTCCTCAAAATGATGGACTCTAATCCCTTCTGGGAGCTAAGTTTCACCATCAAATCAGCCTTGCTTTTCTGCTGAATATTGCAATTCAACAAGTAGATACATAAAATGTGTTGAATGATATATTGAACTCAAGTTTGTCTTTTTTCCTTAGGTGATAAAAAGATCAGACCAATGAAATTCTTATTGTAATACTGTATGTAAACCAGTCATATTTTTTAAATTATTACATGGCCAAAATTTGTAAGTGTTGATTAGTTTCTGTGACAAGGACACTTTTTAATTGGAAAATTATGAGGGTTTAATTATTAAATACACATTCATCAGCTAAAAATATGGCCCATCTATATTACTGTTTTATTGCCAACAAGTTCAACATAAATAGACATTTTCAACTATATAAAGCATAAGAGAAGTCAGCCATTGTATTATAACCCATTATTCATTTTTTTTAACTAATGTTTGAGGACTTTCTCTATACTAGTATTTCAAGGCTTCCAAATGTTCCATGGTTAAAATATGAAGTCTAATTCTAGATTTCTAATGCTCTCTGGATATAGCTACTCAAAACATAGGTTACTTCTATATCAGCCTCTTTGCAGCCTCCTTTGATGTCCATTACTTTCCACTTCTGAGCAATTTTTCCTGTTGTCCCCTGCATATAGTAGTCTTACACCATCCTTCCAACCACCAGATATGTTCATTCTACTTCTTACTTCTCATTGCAAAATTCACTTAGTTGTGAGATATTATTCAGTCAACAGAAGCCCAGCACTGATCCATACACTTAATTTTAAGACTATGTTTGTTTTCTCAATGTAAGTTCACACTTATTTTATACATGAGTGTGTCTATATGTCATTTTCTTGGATGACAAAAGAACAAACACGGGTTAATGTCCAAATACATGAAAGAGCTATAAGCAAAGTTCATCACTGCTGTTTTTTTATTAATAGCTATATTGTAAAGCGTAACTCTCTAATAATCTAATCTCTAACCCTATTATGTTGGAGAAGTGTCATGCTGTGAAATATTGCCCAGAATCAGTCCCTTCTGCCAAATGTAAGCCAGAATTGTTCACATATTTGTATAATACTGAGAGGCAGTAATGAGAGTAATATAACAAGAAGATCTAAATTAGAACACATATTTTTTCATGACAATAGAAATGCAAATATGATACTAATTAATTAATATGCTAATAGCTCTTCTCTATTTATGGATATTAACTCAAGTCATCTTGGATTAATACCTAAGCAATATCTTTACATTCTGTTCTCCAATGAATAAGTACGATTCCTGAAGGTAGGAACAAAGACTAACCTATATTCCATAATTTTTTCATACACAGAAAATGTGCTGTTCAATAAAGATGTGATTATATTAATATAACTGTGGTATTGCTTAAACCTATTAAAATCTCAGACTTTATTATCAGGTGCTATGTTAGTTGAGGAAAAAAAGGCTGGAAAAACACCTTTGACTTTTTCTAGGCATAAGGGTTATCAGGTAACTTTGCAGTTACTTGTGAATCTAGTCATTAATTCATTTAGATTACGCACTTACATAATGTCAGAAAACTGAGTTTCTAAAGGTAGTATACAAAGAGCTTTGTTGTCCTACTCTTTACTTGCGTGTGTGTGTGTGAGAAATTATCTACAATAAAATTTTAAAATGAAAAGGAAGGAAATGCCAATCTTCTGTTATAGAGAAATAGATACGTCTTAAAAAAAAAAAAACTTGACACAATATAGATTTAAGTGTCATAGAAAAAAGCTAATATTTATAATCTAGGGATGTTATCTGATCTTTCATTCTGTCAAACTTTTTCACACAAGGATATACCAGCATCTCCCTTGAAAATATGTAGAAATATATTTTTTACTGTGGCTGATAGAGTACAATTAGAATACATATTGTCCTGGTAATTCCTAAATAGAAATCTGATATGAGCTCCAAGGGATATTAAGAAAACGACTCCCTGGTAGTAGCCAGGTTACCAGAGAAGGTAGCAAGGATGCAAAGGCGGTAAAGAAAAAATACTTCCTGGCAAGCCATTTACCAAAGCGAAGAAATCTTAGGATTCCTTTTTTTTTTTTATGTTACTTGTAACACAACAACACCATAGTGTTTTTCAAGGCAAAAACAACTGGACTAACAACAAAGCAAAATATACTATTAGAGCATGACAACCAATTTAACTAGGAGGGGAAATCCTCTTCTGTTTGGAGGAATTCTAATTTTCTCATATTAAATAGCTACTATCTACTCTGATGAAGAATTCAATTTCAAGCACAAGAGGAATAAAACATCAGTCTTAATAATAGATTTCAATCTGGAATGGAAGACAAACAATAGGTGCATGTATTAAAATATATTAATTTTACTGTTCACATTATATCATGTTTTTAATGTACTTTGACAAACTGGAAACAACCAACATTAACAAAAAATAAATGTCATTAGTCTATGCGTCCAGTTGTTAATTCACAAGCAGTGATTATTGTATTTATTGTCATGCATGCACTTATAATGAAATAGCAGCAAAGTAAATTAATCCTAAAAAAGTAAAGAGTGGCTGCTTCCCACTAGCTATCTACCTTACGTTTGTTAGTGTACATATGTCCATGCCTCTCTCTCGCCCTGTCACAGCTCACCCTTCCCCCTCCCCATATCCTCAAGTCCGTTCTCCAGTAGGTCTGTGTCCTTATTCCTGTCTTACCCCTAGGTTCTTCATGACATTTTTTTTTCTTAAATTCCATATATATGTGTTAGCATACAGTATTTATCTTTCTCTTTCTGACTTACTTCACTCTGTATGACAGACTCTAGGTCTATCCACCTCATTACAAATAGCTCAATTTCATTTCTTTTTATGGCTGAGTAATATTCCATTGTATATGTCAGAAAGAGAAAAACAAATACCGTATGCTAACACATATATATGGAATCCAAAAAAAAAAAAAAAAAAAGGTTATGAAGAATGTAGGGGCAGGACAGGAATAAAGATGCAGATGTAGAGAATGGACTTGAGGACATAGGGAGGGGGAAGGGTAAGCTGGGACGAAGTGAGAGAGTGGCATAGACTTATATATACTACCAAATGTAGGAAGCAGCTTCATAGCACAGGAAGATCAGCTCGGTACTTTGTGACCACCTAGCGGGGTGGGATAGGGAGGGTGGGAGGGAGATGCAAGAGGGAGGAGATATGGGGATATATGTATATGTATAGCTGATTCACTTTGTTATAAAGCAGAAACTAACACACCATTGTAAAGCAATTATACTCCAATAAAGATGTTAAAAAAAAATTCAAAAAAAAAAAAAAAGTAAAGAGTGGGCACTATAGTTGAATTTATCAGCACTCCAGAACCTAAAAGAAATAAATGGGAAAAAACAAGAAATCCATTTTATGTATATTCAATTACTAGCACAAAAGAGTTCAACTGAATATGTGGGAAAGTTGCCAGAGCCCTGGGAAAATGTATTCCATTTAACCTGTCAATAGGAAACACCATCAGCTTGATAGAATGACACTGATAACTCCATTCACAAGGAATGGTCAAGGTAAAATATGATTTTCTTAATATAAAGGGACATAATACTGATAATTAAATAAATTTTTAATAACAAAAATGTCACAGATATATAACTGCTATGAATCATTCATACTTGACTTGAAGTAAAGGTGAAAAATGGTAGACTCATTTACAGAATTTCCTTTGCCTATTTTGGAAGCATTTTATCAATTTGATTTAATTTGTAACCACAGAAATTTTATTCTGTCCTTAAATGCTACAGAAATTGAATAAATGACAGTCATGATCAAATGATGAGCCAGCAAGAATAAAACCCATTTTTAGAGTACACTTCTCACTAACTGAGCATCATTCCCAGAGATGCCATGGGTATTATTTAGTAACAATAGTTCCTGAAGCACTTCATCTTATTTCCATTTTTCATTTATTCAACCAACCAATATTAACTACTTATTTACTAGATGCCAGACAACAGTTAGGTTCTATATATAAAATAATCTATTCAATAATTTATTCTTTAGACAGTTCAATCATTTAAAGTGGGTGTTGAAAGTAGTTATGAGTATTTGGGGGAGGAGCAGAGATTTTGTTATTGTTTCTTAGTAATTTTGAAAAAGATTGTTTTAAAAATATAATTCTATCAATACTGATACAGCAACACAATTCATCTGTTATTCATCTATTATTCAGTTATGCTTGTTAGTGCTTAGATTTTTAAATGTTTCTTAACTGAATATTTTGTAAAGAAGGGACATGTATTACAACAGGAAGTTCTAAACATGAGCACAATCCTCTGCATAGAGGCACTGTTAAATCATTTGTCAACAAAAATAATGTTTTAAGTAAATCTAACACAGCAACTTCAGGTTTCCAGAGCTATGAAGTATTATGCAATTTGCTATAACTTGGGAGAAGAAGCCATTTTGGTTGATTTACATCATCCTTCTCCTGAAGGGAAAGGGGGATAAATCCTACTCTGCTGCTCCCTGACTCTATGACGTTTAGTTTCTTAATGACTCAATTTCCTAAATTAAAGTAGAATTTTTTTCATCATGAAAAATTAGAGGACTAAAGTAAAAACAGCAGACCCATAGATAGTATTCAATATATTGTAGGGTTTTTTCTCTCCCGTTTTCACAACTGCCCCAATTTGTAATGCCTTGAAAACCTTCACATTCCCTAGCGATGGGTAGCAAAAGGAAAGAATATCTGCTTTAGTGTAGATTTGGCCCTCTTGGAATTGCTGCATTCTCTACATACAGTCAGTAAATGGAGTGTGACGTAAGGCTTAGGCGGACGCCATAAGGAGAAGCCACTGGAGTAGAATTCTGATAGTTTTAAACGCTGCATCTAAAATAGTTTCATGTACTTAATAGCTTTCCACCCCTCCCCTACCAACTATATTTCAGAGAAGAGAAACTTATCAACTCCCTGCCATTTCCCTTCTTGCTTCTCTAGCCATATTTTCTTTCAATTCAGCTAGGAATAGGTGTTTCTCCTCAAATTAAAGTCTTCATACCTTCTCCCTAAATAATACCAATCATCCTATAGTCTTCAAAACCACACCTTTGCTAATGACCCCTTAACTTGTATCTCTACCTTGAATATCCATTCTGACCTACAAAATCAAATAGCCAACCACTTTGTGTTGTGAATTCTCTCTGCCCCATCTTCCTTGGTCACTTTTCAGTTGTCCCTTCTCTAAGACATGGATTATAGCTCTCCTTTTCCCCCAACCTTCCACACGATCATGGATATACCATTTTAAGTAACACTTTATCACAACCACAAATAACCTAAAATGCATTTCTCTGTGCTCAAATCTGAGGGCTGACTTGACCTATCTATGGTCAGCCCAAACTCCTGGGCCTCAGCAATAGACAGAGCTCTGGGATCTTACTTGCTCAAATACATGCCTCTTCTGGAACTTCTTAAGTGCACCCTCTTTGTAGCAGGCACCTATTAACTAGGAGAGTATCAAGATTCTTCCTAGTTTAGCACATGGTTGCTTAATCAGGAGTGAGAGAATCCACATGTTTGGAGAAGATCTGATTCCTACCTATTAGGCACTCTGAAGGTACTAAAGTATCCAGGAAAAAAAGCTGAGTTCATCTCATGTCTGCTTGATGTACATTTTAATACTGTTCCTCTTCCCTACTTCTACCCAAACTATCTGCGTAAGACTTCTAATGAGGAGACGTGAGGATATCAAACTTTCTCAGATAGTACGCTAAGCTTTTGAAATGAAGTTATTTTTTTAAAGTGGAAGTTAATTCTAAGTTAGCTTATGCTTTTTACCCCTAGAGTAGGATAAGTGTGCAATTGATTTTAATTTAATATTCATGGTGTATTATAACTGCCAGAGAATATAAGAATTTTTCTAAAGAAAGAAAGCTCAGACTGGACCTAAACGTACCCTTAGAATTATTGTCAGAGTTGCAAGGACATTCTGAAACACTAAAGAGCATGTATATAGGAAGTAACTGATTAAACATAGTTTTAAAAGGCAATGCCCACACCAAATATTCAAAAGCAGTTATATATGCTATGGAGACCTCAAACAGAGCATTTTCACTATGTCATGATCTACTTGGTACAAAAGTAATGCTGCAATATCTCCTCATACAGATTTTCACCTGGAACATTACCACCCAGATGTTGGCTGACCCTTCCCAGTTCAAACATCACTTCCTCGGAGGGAACCTCCCTAACCACTTATTTAAGCATATACCCCCCTCCCTCTTATAGCATTTATCACTATATGAAATTACCGTTTATTCATTTGTGCTTTTTTCTCCCTCCACCATAGGAGCACGCTCAAATATAAGCTCCACAAGAACATGGACATTGTCTACATTCATCACTAGAGCAATGACAACCATTCCCTGCATATATGTTTGTATTACACTTACCTACAGCACTGTGTAACACAGAACTACTTGACTCTTTCTAAAAGTCAGCGTCCTCACCTAGAGAGTGAGTCTAAATCTTACTCTACAAGATTGTTGTAAAAGTAAAATGTGTGACAATATTTTATACATAGAAAAATCATTTACATATAAATTCAAACTGCAAATGCACATTGATCCTATAGTGATATATAAAATGAACATTTAACAGTCGTTACCGTTACTAAGTGGTACCTAGAACCAGTGTGAAACTGTCTGATTAACCCCTCTGAGTCCTTGGCTCACAAGGTACAATTTAAGGGCTATATTATGAACTACAGAGGTTTTTCTTTCTTTTATTTTCCCCATAAGTGTTGTCCCATGTCTCAAGTTCTCCTCCATTTATTTCCATTAATCTGCTAACTCACATACTGCTGTTAAATAAATGATGAATTAGTGTTGCATCTCGCTGTGGCAAATTCTATTAGCTCATTTTATAGAAAGGGTTTAACACTTAAAATGACACTTCTTCTTCAAGCAGGTCTAATACTTTTAAATCAATTTGCAAAAGGGCTAGTACTTTGATGCCAACTTTATTTCATTTTATTTTTAACCTAAAAATTCCGAGAGAAAACAAAAAATATATATGATACCATTTTCCCTTTGATCCTCACATTGATGGCAACATCATTTTTCTCAATAATAAAATAAGTTGGTTGAGGTCATTAAAAGGCAAGTAAGAAGAACATAAGAAACGCAAATGAATAAGTTTATGATGGCGTATTTTGCTCTTAAAAAGTGAGTTTTAGTCCAAAGATCCCAAGCATGTTTTGCAAACAGAGATTAAAAGGCGTCAAAGGGATATATGAAGACAGAAATTTTAGGCCATACTTAAGTGGCTTAGCTGGATAAACAAATCACAAATGTGAAGGAGTTTATCAGGTGTATCACAGAGGATCTGTCAGTAGTTTTTCAGATCAGGACTCATTCAATCTTGCACAAAATGTCACCTGCCCCAGAAGCCTTGCCCGACCTCTCTAAGCAAGATAAAGCACTTTTTCCTCATTCGTGTGAACATGAAAATCTCTCACCTTTCTAAAAAAATTTCCTTAAAACATTTCTTTCTCCCACTGCACTGAGAACTCCTGGAAGGCAGGAAGTTTATATTTTTAGGTTGAATGGTTATTGAATGACTGAAGTTTTCATAATATACATCTATTTTGTTATGTTAAACAGAACTGGCTTTAGCGCCTATACAAATATGTGGGTCATTTTTCCTTACTACTTCATGTACCCCTGGGCTTTATTTTCTGAGGCCTTATGTTTGCTTGTAGACATTTTTTCTCTTCTATCTCTACTGTTATATGTACATGTAGCAACATTTATTACTCTTATGTCTAGTTTAATATGCACATGGAAACCACATAGGTTCCTCCTGGATGAAAATAAGACTATGTAGTCAATTTCTAAGCATCTGCCTGACTATGACTCTTGGGGAAGGACTTTGTCACATCTATCTGGGATTCTTCTGGCCTTCCTTACCTTCCTTCCTTACCATTTTTGACATATCTCAGATGGCATTCATTCACTCTTTAATTGAATTCTTATTATATTTAGACTTATTTCAGAGATTAGGAAGCTGGGCCACACAAAGGGTTAACTAATTTGCCTAGGCCTACACAGCTACTACTAGCAAAGCAGAGACCAGCCTCCGCTCTGCCAGACTCCCAACCTAGTGTGCTTCTCATTACCGCTCCGTGGATGAAAGTTGTCTTTCTGTCTTACTACTTATCCAACATTTTACTTGACATTTTTTAAAATGCTATTTGTGACTCTTTAAAATACTTTATATTGGAACTTCTAGACACATACTCATGGACAATGCACTTGTCCTAACATTAATACTAAGGGATACAATTTCCCAAATTGTCAAAAGAATTATACATGCCCCCACACTCATGCATCTAAAGAAGAATGAATACCAACCAAGATATCTGTTAAAATACCGTAAAGATATCTTTAAGTACTTCATGGATTTAGAGGCTGGAATCAAACTGTAAAACCCGAAACAAGAGCTTGCTAAATACTCTGTCACCTGTTAGAAGGCCACTAAATAGGAATTCATTTATTCAACAAATAATTCTGGAGGCCATGTATGTATCAGGTGTTATTCTAGGCACTGGATTCAATAGTGAAAAAGACAGGGGAATCTGTGTTCTCATGGGCTATACATGTGTTTTATGCATTAGCTATAGTGGTTCTCATTCTGATCTTTAAATAAACCAAGGTCTTTCCTACCACTAAGTCTTCACACATGCTTTTGCCCTCCGCCTGGAATATTCTGCCATACCACTTGCTCAAGCAACCACAAAACCCATTATACCTGGCTAGCTCTTATTTGTCTCTCGATTCTCATAAACACCATTTTCCCTCTCAAATAATACATTTTTTCCTCATCAAAATCTCATTTTTTTTTTCAACCAAATGTTGAACCAGCACTATCAAGAATTATGGTTCCCTTTCCCCCAAGACCAACCACAGAGAAACAAAAGAGAAGAAATACCAAAGAAAGAAAATGTATGAGAAATCCATGGGTTGATGGGACAATTTTGTGCTGGTATGATTTTGACTTGGGGCAGAAGGCAGCCAGGACAGTTGCAGGAGCTTAAGTTGTAAAGAACTTTTAGAGTTTTTTTTTTCTTATCCCTGCAATTTCCTTAAAACAAAGAATGCTTGACTCCTAATAGTCAAAGACTCAGAACTTTTGCCCAAGCTTTTTTTTCTTTTTTTTCTTTTTGCAGTACGCAGGCCTCTCACTGTTGTGGCCTCTCCCGTTGCGGAGCACAGGCTCCGGACGTGCAGGCTCAGTGGCCATGGCTCACGGGCCTTCCCGGACCAGGGCACGAACCCGTGTCCCCTGCATCAGCAGGCGGACTCTCAACCACTGCGCCACCAGGGAAGCCCTCCCCAAGCATTTTTACAAGTAAATCAGTAATGTGCAAATGTCCTTTGTCCTTTCACAGTTCCTTGAGGAACTGTGAAAAAAATAAAGATATATTTCCTGGAAGCAAAGGGAGATGAGTAATCAGTATTTACGGAGCATATTTTCCATGCCAAATTACAAAGTGCTATGTTGTCTTTATCTTCTTCAGTCTATTCTCTTCCCTTGAGTGGAAGCCTGAGTAATCACCACTTTAGAGATGAGTAAACTGAGACTCGTTAATTACTTAACCATATCACTGTGTTACAAGGATCTAAAGAGAATATAAACCTATTTATATATAATTTCAAGGCACAAGCCTTTTCAAATACACCAAAATTCTGTTAAGGTACTCAAAGTCATAGTACAACACATAATACCATCGATTGTGCGGTGTTCTAAAAGTATTGTAAGTAAATATCCCATAAGCAAATAAAAATTTTTGTCATAGATTGGTTTTTATTTTTATATTTGACATTGTTCATGAAAATTCTATCATCAATAGACATCACTAGTCAGATCCTCTAGCAGCAGAATGTAGGTGATAGAGCCAGACACTCACTTAATTTAGACCTAAAAACTTGCTCTGACTTGAATCAAGTTGGAAAAGAAATTATTTCTCTATATCCAGGAAAAAGGGATCTATTTCAACTACCTTGTGTTTTTTAATAGGGGTCTAGCTCTTTGTTATATTGTTTTTTAATAGCACCTAGCAAAAATACTGTAGGCACCACTCAAAACATGCCTGGGAAGTGTAACTATCCATGTGACTTAGAGTTTTATTAGAAATGCAAATTAATATACACAAAAGCTAAGAGAAACCAAGATTACCCACAGAAGAAAATCTCTTTGTTTACCAGGGCTACCTCATGTTTACATACTTTTTTCCTGTCTTGACAAAGTGTTAAATATTAAAGAAAATGACTAAATACAGGTGAACTTAAAAAAGGTTGCTGGATGCAAACATAGTGATTAGGTGACAACACATGCAGAGTAAGACTTCTCTGAAAAACATTTATAATAGTGATAACAGTAAATATTGTAAGAACTGCACACATCCATTTGCTAGAAATGCAGGTACCCTTTTGCTACTTTCCCTTCTCCAGTCTTTCATTCTTCCAGAATGGCACTGTATACACTACAATGTGTTGAAGACACAAAACCTTGGTGATTTGATTTAGTCATTAGCAAATGAGCAATTGTCCATTGCCGTGGTCCTGTCATTTCAGATATCTAGATTTGACTAACAAATCAAATTTTCATTTCATATTCAAAGTGAAAAGAGGAATCAGTGTTCCTCTCACACCATCCTAAGGTATTTAGTCACTTATTCATTTTTAGAAGAAAAATTCATTTGTAATTGTTAAGACTACCATTCAATTCTATTCACTGCCACCATTTTACGTGATGATAAGTCACTTGATCCTGACTCAAAATTCTCAATTAATTTCAATAGCAATTCGGTGTACATATTTAATACCAAGATCAAGGGGGATGGATTCTGTTCCCATTTCACAGCGTCTTCTGCTATCCTAGGAATCATTTCCCCTGCAGACACTACCTAGTTAGACTGAAACAACTGTTGTGAAGGGTTGCTTTGTGTCACATTCATTTTTAACTACTAATCAGAAAAACCTAATTAGATGTTCTATTTTCTTATTCCTCAATTTTTGAAAGTAGAGGCTTAAAAAGAATTCCTCCTCACTTGTTTCAATTATCAAGTTTTGTTTTAGTGAAGATATAAAATTTGGGTGTTGATTTCCCTGACATCTCAAACCAAAATTTTTAGGTGAAAAAAAAAGCTATTAGAAACTTAGTTATTTGTAATAAAATTATGCTAGCTCTACTTGACTACAGCTAAAGCTTTAGAACTAAAGCTTTGAAATCTGTCACATGTCTTAAAAATAAAATTGCTTGAGTAGCTGAGGAGAACTGTATTAAAATGCAAATTTCCAGCTGTTAATATTTCTTCAAAAACCAATAATCCCTCAAGGCCACCAATGTGTCATAATACTTAATGGAAAAATATCCCTCAGGCAGAATGGCCTTTCTAAGTTGACTTTTGATTAAACTTAAAATATTATATGGTAAAAAAAATTTAAAATAAAAAAGGAACGTAAATATAGGACTCAACTGAAAAGTCATCCAACATGCAATGAAATGGGATGGGGAGACCCATCTTATGTCACTAATTTATGAGAAATACACCCTGTTTGAAAATTACCCATAATAATTGGTAACATGAAGTATATGCCTCTTCCAAAACCATTCAACAATTACGTATTTGTGTTGGTTTAGTGTATGAAAGGGTATTCCATTTTGGAACTGGTAATAGAATTATTTTTGGTAACATATACTCATTGGACAGAATGACAGAAACTAGACATAAGAATTAAATAGCTGTATTTTTTATACAAGACTTCCATAGGTATTAGAATACAGAATAGTGGAGTTTTGTGAAGAGTTTATCTATTGTGTGATATTTATGGAATTTATAAGAAATGAGACCCAATTATTTTAATATTTTATGAAAATTTTTGAATGTTCAGAGAAATTGAAAGAATTATACGTTGTACATCTATATATCTCCTACCTAGATTCTACAAATAACATTTTTTTTACTTGCTTGATTACATGTGTAAGCGTTTGTACATTATAATGAGTAAGATTCTTACTCCAGAATGATTGATCCTGCATTGGTAAGGGTCTAGCCAATTCACTGGTGAATTAACTGAGTGGTTAAAAATTGAAAGATTCTCCTTGACATAGAATTATTCTAAAATTCACATTTTAAGTAGCTATATTAGAGCAATATCAATATATGGTTAGGGTAATTCAGTCAAATCTTTGATCCAAATGTGCCTGTGAATCTATTAAAAACAATAACCCAAATAGAGCAAATAGATGAATCACATTACTTAAAACAACTTTAAATTTCTCCTAAACAAAGAAAACCCTTGATCTAGTGTAGTTTTTTAATGTTATTTGTAGAATCTAGGTAGGAGATATATAGATGTACAATATATAATTCTTTGAGAAATTAAGTAGTCCAATTCACTGATCTTCAATCCACCATAGGTAAATACCTCTAAATTTCTTCCTGTCATCCAAAGTGCTTTCTGTCGCATCAACTGTCATTACTTTGCTCCAAGGTGTTATTTGCCTACCAACTAATGGCAACAAGGGGAAGTAGTCATGAATTTATGTGTGCTTGTTTGCGTGTGTTCATCAATGAAAACACACATCCACTATGTGCTAGACAACCTCACAGGTGCAGCTGAATATAAGCGGTCCCAGGTTGCAGATAAATGACAAAGGGCATGTTTTAGATCTGAAAAATTCTGATTAATAAGGCACAAATGGTGTTTACAGTTAAAAAAAAACTGTAAAAGAACTAAAACTTTCCGTTTTATTTAATTAAACTTGGTCAAATAAACAAGTTTTTATATGACACCTCAGATTTACTTAATGCTACACAGAGTGATTTTTAAGACCTGCCTCTTCTAACTATTGATTCCCCCACCCACTTTTTTTTTTTTAACAAAGTTAGAGTTGTGTATGCCTTAAACATTAAAAAAAAAATTAATGACAAATAAACTGAGAACAAATCAGAAACCATACCACTTTTGATATTTATATGTCTAATAAATGGGTCTTTAAAAAATAAACTAGGATTAATATTTGAAAGATTCTTAGTTTACCAAGATCACTTGAAGAAAATAATAAATAAAATAATTTACTTTAGAATAACCCCCAATTCCTAAGATGAAAATCTTGTGAATATGACAGCTGTGCTTTTTCGTGACTTTCCAGCATGAAAATATTGATATTTAAATGAATCAAAATAGAAATAAGTGCTTATGCAGGAAATCAGAGCATAAATAACACTATATACTCTACCTCCTTAAGTAAACTATATTCTAATTAATTAATAAAGCCCATTGAGCTACTTCCAATCCTCCAAACTACTGTGAATAGTTCCAGGGAGTTGGGAGAATTATTTGTTATCCAAATATTCCATGTCTCTGACCATGAACTCATCACTACTTCCAGTAAATTTGATAGAGATGTTCCGACACTTATCTTCTTCCCCTCAATCTTCTATTAAATATACTGCTGAAACAATCTTCCCATTCCTGATTCATTTCAAGAATGAAAAGAAACCTTGAAACAATCCCCGAAAACAAATTCACTTTTCACAGGTTTGGAGCAGGCCCTATTCTGAGAGAGAATACATCACATTCTGATCCTACATCATATTCCCTTATCTCTTCCGATACACAGTATGAGGTAGCAACAATCTTATATTCCCAATTTTTCTTTTCTACTTATCCAATTCATGGAGAAAACTATATGTATATGTATATATAATATATACTCAGTATGTATTCTTATATAAATATTATACATATATATTCAACTGTGAAAAATGATAATCTACTCAACAAATGGAGTTGAAAAAATTGGATGCCCCCCCCAAAAAAAAGAAAAATGAACCTCAACCATTATCTTAGCCCATATGCAAAAGTTGATTTGGAATATATCATAGTACTAAATTTAAAAATGAAAACTGAATCTTAGACTCATTAAGATTTGTGTTCTAAGTCCCTTCTCCTTCAACCTGGGTAGGCTTGTGACTGCTTGACCCATAGGTGTTGCTGAAAGGTTTATTCATGACTTCTGAGAACAGGTCATAAAAAGTGCAGCAGCTTCTGCCTTGATCACTAATTGAAACTCCAAGCCATTATATAAGAAACTCAACTACTTTGTGGCCATCATACTGTAAGGAAGCCAAAGCCACATGGAGAGGTAGTGTATTATAGTCCAAGTTGAGCCCAGTCTTTGAAATATCTCAGGCGTGTGCCAAGCCTCCATGTGTTTGCAGCTCCTAGTTGCTCAAGTCACCCCCATTCTATTCTTCCCAGCTGAGGCTCCAAATATTATGGAAAAGAGACATGATATCATTACTACGACTTGCCTGGATTCCTGTTCCACAGAATCCATGGGCATAAAAAAATTGTTTTTTCTGACACCACTACCAAGATTGTTTGTTACTAAGCAATAGATAACTGGAATATATACATGCACAAACTTCATATTTATAAAAATTTCCTGTTTAGAAAGCACAGGGAAATTACTCTTTAATTATACTAATAGAAGCAAATTGCTGGTAACTTCAAATTTTCATAACCTGTTCAGACTGAGTTCTGTGTCATAATAGAATTTTTTTTAATTAATTTATTTTTGGCTGCGTTGGGTCTTCCTTGCTGCCTGCAGGCTTTCTCTAGTTGAAGCGAGTGGGGGCTACTCTTCGTTGAGGTGTGTGGGCTTCTCACTGCGGTGGCTTCTCCTGCAGTGGAGCACGGGCTCTAGGTGTGCCAGCTTCAGTAGTCGTGGCACACGGGCTTAGTTGCACTGTGGCTTGTGGGATCTTCCCGGACCAGGGCTCGAACCCGTGTGCCCTGCACTGGCAGGGTGATTCTTAACCACTGCGCCATCAGGGAAGCCCAATGACAGAATTTTAAATTTACTTAGCTGCACCATTTGCTAAGATAAATTGTTTTAAAATAATTTTTGTAAAGCCTAGTAAAACACCATAATATCTTAGTTACTTCTTATTTTCTCTCTCAGCCTTAAGAAATTAGTTTTTATAATAGCTGAGAAGTTTTGGGGGTTTTTTCTTCCTCACTTTATTGGTTTAAAAAAAACAAACCCTATGATCTTCCAAATCTTTTAAAAAAGAATGAAAATGTTTCCTTATATCTACTCAAAAGAGGAAGGATTTAAAAAAAAAGAGGAAGGATAAGAATCAGTGACCAATATAGTAATTACTTTTGTAGTTTACAAAGTCCATCCATATGCATTTTTATTTGTTCTTCGTAACTACTCAACAAAGTAAGGAAAGTATTTATTTCCCCATTTTATAGGTGAGTAAGCCGAGTTCAAAATAATTGATGTGCCAAGGTGTCAAAACTGTTCACTAAGACAGCAATTTTAGGTCTCACTCTGACAGCCTTGAGAATGTACCTTTATAGTAACTATGATATATTTTACCACCTTTGTGTCATTGCTTTTGCTACTGTTTTCTTTTCTTGCTTGTATAAAATTGTACAAAACACTGTTATTTGGAAACAATACTGTACTCACCATAAGATGTGATTTCTAGGGGTAGGAGGAACGAACACCCAAGAGTAGTGACTATATGCCAGGAAGTGTTCAACTAATACTATCTCCATTTTGGTAATGATAAAATTCATTAACAAGAACACGTCAAATTTTAGAAATAAAGAAGCACAGAAAAGTTTTGTAATGTACTCAGGTTCCCACAGGTAAAACATGTAAAGTCTGAGTTAATGCCCAGATCTTACTAAATCCAAAGGTTTCTGCTTTTTCTATGCCAGAAAGTCCTCTTGAGAATTACCTGTATGTCCATTTCATGTGTCAGTGTGGCCAGGCTGCAGTCCTCAGTTATTCAACCAAACACTGATCTAGGTGCTGTTTTGAACATATTTTAACAGATGTGATTCAATTCTATAACTAGTTGACTTTAAGTAACAGAGATTATCCCAGATAATTTGCGTGGGCTTGATTCAGTAAGTTGAAATACATTAAAAACAGAGCTGAGGCTTCCCTGAAGAAGTAGGAATTCTACCTGTGCACAGTAGCTTCAGCCCATGCCTGAGTGTTCCAGCTTGCCCTTCCTGACAACCTGCCCTATGGATTTTGGACTTGACTAGTCAGCACTCACAATTCTGTAAGGCAAATCATTTAAATAAATTGTTAATATGTATCTCCTATTGATTCTGTTTCTCTGCTTGGACTCTGACTGATACATACCCAAACAGTTAAATATTCTGAACCTTTGTTTCATAAAATCGATCTCTGTACCAGGAAAAAATTCTTTCTAAAAGTGGTTTCTTGCTTGATCAGTGTTGCTCTAGTCCTAGTTACCGGCCACCTCTCTACAGTTTGTTAATCACCCAATAGGTGTTATTCGCATATTTACAGGATCTTCAGCAGTATCCTGGATGTATTGGGAATACACTGAAGATCTTATCTGCTTTTTACCGCTAGGCCAAGGGAGTAAAGAGTTTTAGTAAGAAAATAGTGAAAAGCATCAGTGAAAATTCAGTTCACTTATGATTGCAGAGTGAATTCATGATTCCTAAATTCTCCTAGCTTTGTCATTCAGTTACTACTCCTGCCATTAATAATTTTAATTATATGATAGACAAATTGGAAATTGACAAAAGGTCCAATGAAGGTAAGCAAATTCTTGCAGGTTTTCAAAGAGTAGCTAGACTGTCATCTCTACCCAACAAGCATGGGCTTCTGATATCTTGGGAAAAAATTATGTCTAAAGAGTTTAGAAATAAGGGGATGAAAGGACAGAAAATGTATTTCCTTTTTTTTCTTTAGAAGTTGTGTAGCTAACTCAGGCCTATAAATAAAGTGTATACCCTTGTCCATATGTTAGAGCTGCTCAATTATTTGAAGGTTATATTTTGGGTTTTGTATTTACTGGATAGAGGTTTTTACCCCACCTATCTTGATGCTTCATCTCCAATAAAGACTTAGAAAACAAAGATTCATCTAATCAATTACGACAGATGTCTAAATATCCAGGAATATTTTCTAGATTTTAAAATTGTGAAATTGGTCCATCATGGTCCCATTAATTGCTCTGTAATAAATGCATAGCAGCTGACAAGATTCTTCCCTAATTGCAGGCTACCATAATGAGTAAGCACATCACACAATCTTTACACAATTTTCTAATGCCAGAATATAACAAATCTCCCCAAACAGACCTCTAAAATTATAAAGCAATTCACTATGAAAGGCTCCAAATGCTAAAGTTGCTTTCAAGCATAGTTTTGTGCTGCCAGCTGAGTCGCTGATTTTTCAGCTCTCTCTTATAAAGTATTTCTTTTTTTCCTGTTTCTGATCCTCTACCTTGCTGGGCAGCCTCAAGCCTGGTAGGATTCTTTAGTCTCAAACTAATTGGCAAAAATCCTCCTGGGAAGACGGATTTCCAGCATTTTAACATCTCAGACTATGTCTGTGATCTCGCCTATATAAGGGCTGTTGGACATAAGCAACTCAATGTTCAATCTGTCTAATGGCAAAATTAATGTGAAACTTGATTTTATTGTTATATTTTTCCTAGCGCCCCCCTGGTGCTTGCATATTAACATCAGAGTGAATTTCATTATTTTTCTGAGTTTATTATTATGTTCAGAACACTTAATCTTTTTTATACATTCAAACTAGAATACCATTCTTTTATTTTCCAAATTGTTCTCACAGAGATTATGTACTCTCAAAGTCATATTAAATCCTAGAGCAAGGAATAAAGTTTGGTTTTCTGCTATTTAATTCAATTTGCTTATGTATATTTGCTCTGCCTACTGTTTTGGTTTTTTGCTTCCCCTTCTTCTCATTCCATACTTGGTGACACCTCTCTAAAAAGAAATAAGCTTAAAGAAAGGAAAAATAAGCATATGTATGTCAGAATAAGTGCTCTGACACTTATGTGTTGACAATCCCTCCCTCCCTACCCTCATATCATTGGCTGGCATGTACATCATGCAAAACAGCTCGCAGTTTTGAGGGGTTTAGAGGTTCTCAGGTGCAAAGTATCGTTACAGAGTAATAATAATGCTCTTTTGTCACCCATCAGTCTGGACTGGAACCAGGACTGACTGAGGACTCTGACCTCATGACCTCAATTGTTTTTAAAGTCCTCTCAGTTCTTGTTTATTGTCCTCTCTATAGTTTTCTACCATTTTTTTTTTTTTTACAGAAAAGAATTTTATATTCCACTCAAAGTATTTCAAAGTGATGTTCTATGTAATTATAAATCTGTATCTGATATAAATCAGATCTGTAGCTAAATGTATTACACAAAGCACTCGAGTCAATGCTGCTAGCTTTTGTAAGGTGCCCAAGTGACGTGTTTTCCAAAACAAAACAAAGTCCTGTTTCCATAAAACTTATTTATAGAATATGAATACCAAAAAAAAATTCCTGAAAACAGCTAATTCCTTGTCTTATAATAAATAAACTGCAACTTATTAACAAAGTTTCTCAAAAATCACTTCAAGGAAATTTCACGAAAGCTCAATCCCCAAAAATCTTATTTTATACATTGTAAATCTTTGAAAGTGACTTACAACTAATAGAACACAAAACTTATTTAAGTTGGTATTAATTTATATTACAGTTCAAATTTTCCAAACTATACAGTAAATGAATTCCAGATTTCAAAAAGAAAGCCTCCAAATAAAATTTTATTTTAATTCATAAAGTTACATTTAAAATTTATATACTTAGAGAAACTACAGTACTCTAGGCCTACAAGATAAATAGGGTTTCAAAATCACTTTCAACTGTATACACTTATGTATAATAAATATGCACATATAAATGCATACATTTGGCTAAATTAATAAAGTTATTATGAATTCCTACAGCAAAAGTCTATTTCATATCTGCTTTCCAAAGATTGGTTGGGCTTATGCAAAATTAATCCACATAATTTTATGATGACATCACTATTCTAGAGTTATTCACCCTTACTAATTTGAGTAAGGGCTATGAAAAAGAAGGAAAACAAATTTCTATCATGGAAATATACCAATTTGCAGCTAGAGGTGCCTCCTGATTGTTGTAATTTAGATATATCTGGAAAATGCTGGTAAATATTGGATATTCCCTAAATATGATTTTATTCAAAGTAATCTATCATGAAAAATGAAGAGATCATTTCACGATACGATTTTACTGGTGTAACTGTGAAACAAACATTATCAATCATTTACTCTGGGCTTAGGTCATTAGAAAGAAGAACAAAATCATTGAACTATTGTTGCTTGAGATAACACTGCTTGAAATTAAGGGATAGCTACTTTTTCGTTTTTGTCATTTTCAGGAAGCAATGCTCTTTGAACAAAAAACATTTTTTAAAATGCTGTTCATGCAGCAAAGAACTACTATAATTTTAAAACTGCCATTCACTAATCTTCTGTGGGTATAATATCTTATATCCAGTACCAAAGGCTGGCGGCCCAAGAAAAACAAAAATCACCCCCGTTCCATCTGAGTACTGTAGCTGATTTATTACTTCATGAGGTCTAATCAAAGCCCCACCCTCACCCTATAGCTTAATTTTAAAAATCAAATTGCTTCTCAGTAATTGTCTGTTCTATAATACACTTAATCAATAGTTGCAGCTTATTTATTTCTCAATGAAAAAAGGAAATTTTAGTAAGAAAAAGAGTTCAGTACTTGTATGTATTGATAGTTGCATGGCAAACACCTCTGGCAAGAAAATCCACCACTAAACGTCATATTGTTAATTTACCAAGCCCTTGGGTGTGCAGCACAAAAGGAAGTAAAGAAAAATGATAACAATTACGTTAGTGAGTTCTACTCAAATTGGTCCGTATACAACTTTGCTCTCCCTCATGAGGAGAGACAGTGCTAAACAATAACAGGAAACCAGGCTGCAAGCTAAGAATCTTGGCTTTAGTTGAAATTAGATATGTGGTTACTACACAGTCAAGATAGTACTGGTGATGCAGGGGTGTACAGCATTAGACAAAAATAGACTAAAACCCAGAAGTGGTCTCAGTGTTGAAGAAACTAAGATTCTTTATTTCCTAAGGATTTAAGTCTTTAACTCTGGGGACTTGTCCTAACACTTAACTTAGTCAATTCTTTGGCGATCTGATTTCACATTTCCTTAATACCTGTGAGTATCCATCCTAATAAATGAAATTCTTCTGCAGTGCAACCTGGAAGTAGCTATGAAAGTAAAGTAACAGGACTGCAGAACAACCAGTCCTTACCGAAGTAAGCCAATTCCTTGACCTTGAAAACTACTGCTGATCACCAGCCCAGGAGCTACGTAACTTTTATTTGCATAAGTGATGTTTTGGTCATTGTTAGTGCTTCTGATAAGACTTGTACACTTTAACTTATAAATCATCTGACAACTGAGTTTAAAGGTTAGCATCTGATTAGCACCACAGCAATACTCTGAGAACAAGAAGCCCTCAATTTGTTTTTATATTCTCCTGGCACAAAGTGGACAGCTGTTGAAAGTCAAGGCTTCAGAGAACCTTGTTCATTCCAGTGAACCTTGTTCCACTGGCTCCAAATAGGATTTTAAAAGATGTGACAACTAACAGTATCATGGACATTCAGCATCTCCTAATTCATCTAATGTATCCTCCTCTTAATCATCTAGAGCAATAACAAGCTAACTAAAAAAAAAAAAAAAGTAAGATAAAAAGACAATTGATTATTACAATATTAACCAATATAAAAAAGGCACATAGTCATTTGAGAACATGAAAACATGAGAATTCAGGGAACAAAAGCTTCAGCCTCAACATAAGGCCAGACTAGTCCATGAGCCAGGTAAGAGGAACACGAGAAAAATCACCAAGTTGAAGCTGAATTTCCAAAGAACATTTGGTGTCAGGAGCATACACATTATTTTCAATTTGTCAGAATACATGACATTTATATATTAGTTTGGATTTCCTCTGGAGTAGAACATTGGCAATGGGATATTTCTGAGCTAGGTATTATCCTCATTTTATTTTACCTCAAATGAGTGTAGTGGAAAGTAAACAGGTTTGAGGCGTGAACAGAATGAGTTTGAATTCAAGTCCTCCTTTGTATCCATCCTCTCAAACAAATTATTTTTCCTCCCTGAGACTTTTATTTAACTTTAAGAAATGAAGTATTTAATGTCCACATCATAAAGATGTTTTTAAGGTTTAAATGAGATAACTTGTGTTAAATATTGAGCAGTTGCTCAATAGTCTATATTCTGCTTCCACAATTTAAAATGAATATTAAAGGGATGCCAATAGCAATATTTGAACTTACACTCCAATATTCTCTAGAATCTTTGCTTTTAATAAAACAGTAGTTATCATGAGAAAAACCATGATTTTCCATCCTAAAAGATGGGGAACAGTATCTGTAAGGGTAAGCCTACTCTCAATTTTATTAAGGCACTCCCCAGAACTAACCACTCCACCCTTGTGCACCTTCTGAAAACTTATGGACAGTTTAGCTCCAAAATGCATAATAAAGAGGAATTTCTCATATAAACAACCTAACTTTACACCTTGAAGAGCTAAAGAAAGAGCAAACTAAGTACAAAGTTAGCAGAAGAAAAGAAATAAAGATTAGAGCAGAAATAAATGAAACAGAGACCAGAAAAGAAGAATCAATAAAACTAAGAGTTGTTTTTTGAAAAGATAAACAAAATTGACAAACTTTTAGCTAGACTAACCAAGAAAAAGATTCAAATAAAATTATAAATTAAAGAGGAGACATTATAACTGATACCACAAAAATACAAAGGATCATAACAGACTACTATAAGCCATTATATGCCAACAAATTATATAACCTAGAAAAAAATGGATAAATTTTACTAATATTGAATCATGAGGAAATATAAAATCTGAACAGACCATTAATGAGTAAGGAGATTGAATCAGTAGTCAAAAATGTCCCAACCAAGAAAAACCCAGGACAATATGGCTTCATTGGTAAGTTCTACCAAATATTTAAAGAATTAACACCAATCCTTCTCAAACTCTTTCAGAAGGAAGGAAAAGGGAATGCTCCCAAACTTATTTCTCCAGGCCAGCATCACCCTGATAACAAAGCCAGATAAAAACAGCTTAAGAAAATTACAGGCTAATATCCATGATGAATATAGATGTAAAAATTCTTGATACTAGCAAACTGAATTCAACAGCACATTAAAAAGATCATATATCATGACCAAGTGGGATTTATGCCTGGAATGTAAGAATAGTTCAGCATATGCAAATCCACAAATGTTTTACACCACATTC
Source organism: Delphinapterus leucas (assembly GCF_059928025.1). NCBI lineage: Eukaryota > Metazoa > Chordata > Mammalia > Artiodactyla > Monodontidae > Delphinapterus > Delphinapterus leucas. The sequence goes on along the minus strand of NC_143137.1, from coordinate 62,303,868 downwards.
ATAGAAAGGAGGATAAAAATCACACAAATGTCTCAATAGATGAAGAAAAAGTACTTGACAAAATTCAGCCTTCTTTCATGATAAAAACTCAGCAAATTAGGTATAGAAGAAATGCATGCCAACAGAATAAAGGCAATATATGACACACCACAACTAGTATCATGTTCAATGGATGATCAGATTGATCCTCCAAGAGCAAGAACAGACTGATTCTCTAAGATCAGGAGTAAGACAAGGGTGTCTACCCTAACCACTTCTATTCAATGTATTACTGGAGGTCCTAGCAAGAGTAATTAGGCAAGAAAAAGGTATAAAAGGCATCCAAATAGGAAAGGAAGAAGTAAAATTATCTCTGCTTGCAGACAACAAATTAGGAATGTAAAAATGGAATGTAAAAATAGTTCAACATATGCAAATTAACAAATGTGATATACCACATTAATAGAAAGGAGGATAAAAATCAGTTTATTGGTGTTCTTTAGTGTTTTCCATGTATAAGACAGAAAACATTAAGACCACCAATAAACTGTTAGAAGACACTATATACATAGTGTATACATAGAAAACACTATATACATAGTGTATACATAGAGAACACTAAAGACTGCCAATAAACTGTTAGAACTAATAAACAAATTTGGTAAAGTTGCAGAATGAAAAATCAACACACAAAAATCAGTTGCATTTCTATACACTGACAAGAAACTATCTGGAAAAGAAAAAATAATTCCATTTACAACAGCATCAAAACAATAAAATATTTTAAAATAAATTTAACCAAGTACATTAAAGACCAGTACACTGAAAACTGTAAGACTAAGACTTTGATGCAACAAATTAAAGAAGACACAAATAAATGAAAAGATATCCCATGTTCATGGATCTGAATGATTAATATTGTTAAAATGCTACCAAAGCAATCTATAGATTTAATTCAATCTCTATCAAAATTTCAATGGCATTTTTCATAGAAATAGAAAAAACCATCCTGAAATTCATAAGGAACTGCGAAGTTTTTGAATATTCAAAGCCACCATGAAAAAAAGAACAAAGCTGGAGGCATCACACTTCCTGATCTCAAACTAAGCTACAAAGCTATAATAATGAAGACAGTATGGTACTGGCATAAAAACAGACACATAGACAAATGGAAGAGAATAAGGAGCCCAGAAATAAGCCCATACATATATGTTCAACCCCTTTTTGATGAGGCAGCCAAGAATACACAATGGGGAAATGATATTCTCTTCAACAAATGGTGCTGGGAAAACTGGATGTCCACAACTTGCAAAAGAATGAAATCAGACCTCTATCTTACACCACTCAGAAAAATTAACTCGAAATGGAATAAAGACTTAAATGTAAGACCTGAAACTTTAAAACTCCTAAAAGAAAACAGAGGGGAAAAGCTCCTTAACATCAGTCTTGACAATGATTGATTGATTGATTTATGGCTGCGTTGGGTGCTGTGCGTGGGCTTTCTCTAGTTGTGGAGAGCAGGGGTTACTCTTCATTGTGGTGCACGGGCTTCTCATTGCGGTGGCTTCTCTTGTTGTGGAGCGTGGGCTCTAGGGTGCACAGGCTTCAGTAGATGTGGCATGTGGGCTTTAGTAGTTGGGGCTCATGGGCTCTAGAGCACAGGCTCAGTAGTTGTGGCACATGGGCTTAGTTTCTCCACAGCATGTGGGAATCTTCCCAGACCAGGGCTCAGACCCATGTCCCTTGCATTGGTAGGCAGATTCTTAACCACTGCACCAAAAGGGAAGCTCAATGATGACATTTTTATACACAACACCAAATGCCCAAGTTATGAAAGCAAAATCAAGAAGGGCTACATCAAACTAGAAAGCTTCTGCACAGCAAAAAAAATAATCAACAAAATGAAATGGTAACACATGGAATGGGAGAGAATACTTGAAAACCATATATCTAATATGGAGTTAAAATCCAAAGTATATAAGGAACTCATATAATTCAACAGCAAAAGAAAAAAGAAAAAAAATGCAAGTAAAAAACAGACTAAGAACCTGAAGAGACATTTTTCCAAGGAAGACACACAAATGGCCAACAGGTACATGAAAAGGTGCTCAATATCACTAGTCAAAAAATCAAATCAAAACCACAAATGAGGTTTATTCCTAGATATTTTATTCTTTTTGTTGCAATGGTAAATGGGAGTGTTTTCTTCATTTCACTTTCAGATTTTTCATCATTAGTGTATAGGAATGCCAGAGATTTCTGTGCATTAATTTTGTATCCTGCTACTTTACCAAATTCATTGATTAGCTCTAGTAGTTTTCTGGTAGCATCTTTAGGATTCTCTATGTATAGTATCATGTCATCTGCAAACAGTGACAGCTTTACTTCTTCTTTTCTGATAGGGATTCCTTTTATTTCCTTTTCTTCTCTGATTTCTGTGGCTAAAACTTCCAAAACTATGTTGAATAATAGTGGTGAGAGTGGGCAACCTTGTCTTGTTCCTGATCTTAGTGGAAATGCTTTCAGTTTTTCACCATTGAGGATGATGTTGGCTGTGAGTTTGTCATATATGGCCTTTATTATGTTGAGGAAAGTTCCCTCTATGCCTACTTTCTGCAGGGTTTTTATCATAAATGGGTGTTGAATTTTGTCGAAAGCTTTCTCTGCATCTACTGAGATGATCCTATGGTTTTTTTCCTTCAGTTTGTTAATATGGTGTATCACGTTGATTGATTTGTGTATATTGAAGAATCCTTGCATTCCTGGAATAAACCCCACTTGATCATGGTGTATGATCCATTTAATGTGCTGTTGGATTCTGTTTGCTAGTATTTTGTTGAGGATTCTTGCATCTATGTTCATCAGTGATATTGGCCTGTAGTTTTCTTTCTTTGTGACATCCTTGTCTGGTTTTGGTATCAGGGTGATGGTGGCCTCATAGAATGAGTTTGGGAGTGTTCCTCCCTCTGCTCTACTTTGGAAGAGTTTGAGAAGGATAGGTGTTAGCTCTTCTCTAAATGTTTGATAGAATTCGCCTGTGAAGTCATCTGGTCCTTTTGTTTGTTGGAAGATTTTTAATCACAGTTTCAATTTCAGTGCATGTGATTGGTCTGTTCATATTTTCTATTTCTTCCTGATTCAGTCTTGGCAGGTTGTGCATTTCTAAGAATTTGTCCATTTCTTCGAGATTGTCCATTTTTATTGGCATAGAGTTGCTTGTAGTAATCTCTCATGATCTTCTGTATTTCTGCAGTGTCGGTTGTTATTTCTCCTTTTTCATTTCTAATTCTACTGATTTGAGTCTTCTCCCTTTTTTTCTTGATGAGTCTGGCTAATGGTTTATCAATTTTGTTTATCTTCTCAAAGAACCAGCTTTCAGTTTTATTGATCTTTGCTATCATTTCCTTCATTTCTTTTTCATTTATTTCTGATCTGATTTTTATGATTTCTTTCCTTCTGCTAACTTTGGGGTTTTTTTGTTCTTCTTTCTCTAATTGCTTTATGTGCAAGGTTAGGTTGTTTATTCGAGATGTTTCCTGTTTTTTACGGTAGGACTGTATTGCTATAAACTTCCCTCTTAGAACTGCTTTTGCTGCATCCCATAGATTTTGGGTCATCGTGTCTCCATTGTCATTTGTTTCTCGGTATTTTTTTATTTCCTCTTTGATTTCTTCAGTGATCAGAAATTAAAGATGATACAAATAGATGGAGAGATATAGCATGTTTTTGGATTGGAAGAATCAACGTTGTGAAAATGACTCTACTACCCAAAGCAATCTACAGATTCAATGCAATCCCTATCAAACTACCACTGGCATTTTTCACAGAACTAGAACAAAAAATTTCACAATTTGTATGGAAACACAAAAGACCCCGAATAGCCAGAGCAATCTTGAGAACGAAAAACAGAGCTGGAGCAATCAGGCTCCCTGACTTCAGACTATACTACAAAGCTACAGTAATCAAGACAGTATGGTACTGGCACAAAAACAGAAAGATAGATCAATGGAACAGGATAGAAAACCCAGAGATAAACCCATGCACATATGGTCACCTTATCTTTGATAAAGGAGGCAGGAATGTACAGTGGAGAAAGGACAGCCTCTTCAATAAGTGCTGCTGGGACAACTGGACAGGTACATGTAAAAGTATGAGATTAGATCACTCCCTAACACCATACACAAAAATAAGCTCAAAATGGATTAAAGACCTAAATGTAAGGCCAGAAACCATCAAACTCTTAAAGGAAAACATAGGCAGGACGCTCTATGACATAAATCACAGCAAGATCCTTTTTGACCCACCTCCTAGAGAAATGGAAATAAAAACAAAAATAAACAAATGGGACCTAATGAAACTTCAAAGCTTTTGCACAGCAAAGGAAACCATAAACAAGACCAAAAGACAACCGTCAGAATGGGAGAAAATATTTGCAAATGAAGCAACTGACAAAGGATTAATTTCCAAAATTTACAAGCAGCTCATGCAGCTCAATATCAAAAAAACAAACATCCCATCCAAAAATGGGCAGAAGACCTGGATAGACATTTCTCCGAAGAAGATATACAGACTGCCAACAAACACATGAAAGAATGCTCAACATCACTAATCATTAGAGAAATGCAAATCAAAACTACAATGAGATATCATCTCACACCAGTCAGAATGGCCATCATCAAAAAATCTAGAAACAATAAATGCTGGAGAGGTTGCGGAGAAAAGGGAACCCTCTTGCCCTGTTGGTGGGAATGTAAATTGATACAGCCACTGTGGAGAACAGTATGGAGGTTACTTAAAAAACTACAAATAGAACTACCATATGACCCAGCAATCCCACTACTGGGCATATACCCTGAGAAAACCATAATTCAAAAAGAGTCATGTACCTCAATGTTCATTGCAGCTCTATTTACAATAGCCCGGAGATGGAAAGAACCTAAGTGTCCATCATCGGATGAATGGATAAAGAAGATGTGGCACATATATACAATGGAATATTACTCAACCATTAAAAGAAACTAAATTGAGCTATTTGTAATGAGGTGGATAGACCTAGAGTCTGTCATACAGAGTGAAGTAAGTCAGAAAGAGAAAAACAAATACCGTATGCTAACACATATATATGGAATTTAAGAAAAAAAAATGTCATGAAGAACCTAGGGGTAAGACAGGAATAAAGACACAGACCTACTAGAGAATGGACTTGAGGATATGGAGAGGGGGAAGGGTAAGCTGTGACAAAGCGAGAGAGAGGCATGGACATATATACACTACCAAATGTAAGGTAGATAGCTAGTGGGAAGCAGCCGCATAGCACAGGGAGATCAGCTCGGTGCTTTGTGACCGCCTGGAGGGGTGGGATAGGTACTCCAATAAAGATGTTAAAAAAATGCTTCATAATAGGAATTTCGGAGACAAAACACATGGGGAAAAAAACCCAATCACGTTTTTTAAAATATAAATTTATTTATTTATTAAAAAAAAACACAATGAGAAATACACCTCACACCTTTTAGAACAATTATTATCATAAAGACAGGAGATAATACATGTTGGTGAGGATGCAGAAAAGAGAGAATCCTTGTGCACTGTTGGTGGAAATGTAAATTGGTGCAGCCACTATAGGAAACAATATGCAAGTTCCTCAAAATCTTAAAAGTACTAGAATTACCATATGATTTGGCAATCCCACTTCTGGGTATATATTCAAAGGAGAAAAGATTACCACCTTGAAGAGATATGTGCAGCCCCACATTCATTGTAGGATTTTTCACAAGAGCCAAGACATGGAAAAAATCTAAGTGTCCATGGAGAGATGAATAAAGACAATATGATATACAGACATAGACATAGATATATACAATGGAGTATTTTTTAGCGATGAAAAGTAAGGAAATCTTGCCATTTGCAACAACATGGATGAACATGAGGGCATTATTTTAACCAAAATAAGTCAGACATAGAAAGACAAATGTTGTATGACCTCACTTATAAGTGGAACTTCAAAAAGTTGAACTCATAAAAGCAAAGAGTAGATTGGTCATTTCCAAGGGCTGTGGAATAAGGGAAATGGGGAGATGTGAGTCAAAGGGCACAAACTTTCAATTGTAGGTTTAATAAATTCTGGAGATCTACAGTACAGAATGGTGATTATAATTAAGAACACTTTATTGTACACTTGAAATTTGCTAAGAAAATAGATTTTAAGTGTTCTTATCACAAAAATAAAGTAACTATGAGGTAATGGATGTGGTAACTAACTTTATTGTAGTAATTATTTATATATAATCTTTGACTTTTACACCTTAATTTCTTTTTCATTTAAATTTACACAATGTTATCTGTCAATTACACCTCAATAAATCTGGAGGAAAAAGTGCATAATGTCTTAATTAAATTAACTCCACGGCTCAATGTACAATTGAGTAAAACTTGACACCCCATTTGTTACAGACTCAATTCATTTACCACTCAGATTTGGTCAGCTGCACCTGCTCCCTAGGCATTGGCCACTTGATCAAAGGTGGGTCCGGGCCATCATCACCTTGTCCTCATTACTATCACCCCAGTTTGTTCAGGCTCCTCTACAACAGGCATAAATTAATGCACTCTCAAGAACTTAGTGAATAACATTATAATTTTAAAAGTAGCTTATGTTCTCCTTATATCTTAAAAAAATCATTCTCCCACCATCACATCCAACTTCTTAATTATGAAACACCTACTTAAGAGTAGGAAACACCTAATGTGTTCATTTGCTATCATATACCTTCCTTTAAAACCTATTCTCATATTTAAGTCTTTGATTATTGTAAAAGTATCTATAAGAAAACTATTTCAATTTTTTTTTCGCTTTTGCTTTTTCCTAATTCTTTAATACTACTACATTTGTGGCTTCAGAAATATTTGAAAATCCTGAGAACAGGCACAATAGCATTAAAAGGTTTAAAGAAGCTATACAATGAATAGATGGGCAGTGAAATTTACAAAAATGTGCACTGACATTTTAGGAGAAGGCCTAATTGTATTTTTTAAATACAATAACTAAGGAATATTAAATAATCAATCTCATTCTGCCTGCCTCACACTTGAACTTCTTTCTCGTTATCCAAGTGAACTGTTTTGTGAACTTTTGTCAGGTTCACTCAATCTCTGCTAATGTTTTACTGATGTTTTGATTCAACGTAGCAGATATTTTATCTTTTCTTACATTTTCAAACATCTATTTGAGACACATGGGATTTGTTTCTATTACTTTTCCCAGAATATGCTTGTGTTTGGGTAGTAATGAAGAGAAGGGCATAGACAATTTAAAGTATGGCTAATCCCAATGCTATGTAGATCTAATTTTATAAAGTAGTTTAATAATTATAGTCAAATACAAATAAACATGGTTTTCTGTGAATTTTCTTCAAATGAAATGACCAGGTTCTGTATGATCTGACCTTACCTGCCTTATGCAACTCATTTCATGGCACTCCCCTCACTTCCCCCCTGCATTCGTTCTTTGAAGATATAGTGCATCTTTCCTCCTGAAGGCCCTTGGACATGTTTTTATTTTTGCTAGAATGTTGTTTCTACTCTCTCCTCTTTTGCATATTAATCGCTTCTCCTCTTTCAAAGCTCAAACCAAACATCACTTCCTCAATGTTGTCTTTCTACAGCTATATATTAGGTTGTGCAGAGAAGCAGAACCAAAAGGATGTGAATAAAGAAAGATTTATTTTAAGGAATTGGCTCACACAATAGTGGGGGATGCCAACTCCAAAATTTGCAAGGCAGTCCAGCAGGCTGGAGACCCAAAGAGTCGATGTTGTAGTATTGAGCTCAAAGGCAATCTGGAAGCAGAATTCTTTCTTCCTTGGGGACCTCAGCCTTTTTCTCTCAAAGCTTTCAACTGATTACATGGGGTCCACCCATATGTGGAAGAGGTAATCGGCTTTACTCAAAGTCTACTGATTTAAATGTTAATCTTATCCGAACAATACCTTCAAAGCAACATCTACACTAGTGTTTGACCAAATATCTGGGTACTGTGGTCCAGCCACGTTGACACGTAGGATTAGCCATCACAGATTGACAATTCTCCACACACAATTTGGCCAAGATTCCCTGTTTTAAGTGTCTACTCCTGTCATTATTTTCCCTTATAGCACCTATAAAAATTGTAATTCAATGACCCGTTATGTAATTACTTGTATAATGTATTCTTCCAACTCTGAAATGCTATGTCCATTAAACCAAAAGCCTACTTACAAGTTGTGTCATGTTTATAGATGAATACTCAGTAAACATTCAGTCATCTACTCAGTAAGTTTTATAGTCTCCTCTTAGTAATTGGTACTGAGGACTTAACATTTTAAAAGACATAGTCTCCACCCTCTTAGAGAGTAGTAAGAAGGACAGTAAATAGGCAGTTTTAATGTAGTGTGATAAACATCAACTGGGTTCTGTGTGAACTTACAGACAAGAGGCACTGAACCTAACCTGGAGGTTTAGGGAAAGCCCTCAGAAAAAGTGGTGTCTAAATGGAGACACCAAGAAATAATAGTATTTAATCAGGCAAGGTTATATGCAAGGGAAGGGAAAAGCTACCCAAAGGTGAAAACATACTTGGAATATTGATGAAATTTTGGAACTCTGTAGGATAGAAGAGTATGTTAGGGGTAAACAGAGTGGCAAACCTCAGTGAAGTTTGCTCTTGGACTGTGAGTGTAATATTGACACTATCCTGCTCACTGTTAAGAGTTCCAATTTTCTATATTCCTGGCTCCACTTCTTCCATATGTAGTTCCTCTGACAACTCTACTAGGTAGAGTTCACATGACTGTTGGTAGAATGTATTTTTGATTCATTAAAACTGCCAAATATTTCCCTACATTAATACGTTCCAGGATTTGCCTACATTAATTTTTTCACAGAGTCTAGAACTTTTGACATTCTCAATGAATTTTTGTTCATGGTAGTGAAGACTCATATTGTACCCAGTGAAATAGTTATAACTTAAATAGTCCCTAAAATTAAACTTAGAATATTGTTTATGTAGGGTGATTACAACTACTTATGCAAATACATAATTTTAATTCTTAATGTTATTATTTAAAATATTCAAATTTAAAAAAAAATAACCCTTGCAAGCTTTTTAAAGAGTCATTTAGGCAACAAAATAATTATCTGATGCATAGCAGGCACTGGGCTAGGTAGTGAACACAAAAATAAAAAAGATACAGTTGAATTCCAGTGAAATTTATTCTATTAAACACATTATTTTATACATTATATGTGACTCCACTATCATCAGTTTTATTCAACATTATCTATTTTTCCATACCCCCACTGTAAAAGGCAGTTAATTCACGTTGAAAACACTAAAAGCTTAGTGGATTGGTGAGGTGTAGAATTAAAAATGAAAGGAGTGGTTGCTAACTGGTATATATAGAATGGCAGGTAAAAAAAAAAAATTTAGAGAATTGGAAAGGAAGAAATAAAATTGTTATTATCCACAGACAATATAGACTATATTTTAAATCCCCCCAAAAGCTCTGGTTGAATTACTGGTATTAATAATAATAAATTTTAAAAGCCCACTGAATTCAGATTCTTTTTTTTTTTTTTTTTTTTGGCAGTATGTGGGCCCTCTCACTGTTGTGGCCTCTCCCGTTGTGGAGCACAGGCTCCAGACGCACAGGCCCAGCAGCCATGGCTAACGGGCCCAGCCGCTCCGCGGCATGTGGGATCTTCCCAGACCGGGGCACAAACCCGTGTCACCTGCATTGGCAGGCAGACTCTCAACCACTGCGCCACCAGGGAAGCCCCCAGATTCAATTTTTAAAAGTCAATTGTATTTCTAAATACTGTGAAGCAATATTTAGAAAAAATTAACATACCATTTAAATATATCATTAAAAAGAAAGCAATACATCTGATAAAGAACATGCAAGATCTCAGAGTAAAACTGTAAATCATTAATGAAAAACTAAAGAAATTCTCAATAAATGGGGTAATATAGATTTTTATGGTTTAGAAGAGCATACACACAAAATCCCATCTCCTCTTTCTCTAGAAACTATAGAAAGATGCACAGCTTCTGCAAAATGAGGGCGTAGCAGCAAGGAGGAAAACTGAATACCAGACACAGAACACACATGCTCCAACCAAGGGAATAGAATAAGCAAGTCCCAGAATGACAACTGGAGAACATCCAGTCCAAACTGAAGCAGAAAGATGGAGGGATTCCAGAGAGATGTCTCCAAGGAAATGGGCAAGGGAAAGGGCAGAGGGCAGAATTCTAATAAATTTGGATTTATATAAAATATTTACAATTTTGATGGAAAATTTGGTAAAAATAAGTGATGACAGAAAACCTGAGCAAAGAAAAAAATAATTACAGGAAAACTGAACAAAAAACAGAAATGCAATCTATAATATACATTTGGGCAGGAAACATACTTACATAGCTATAATAATATGAATGTTGAATATTGATTTAAACAACTGGATGCAGGAGGGCTATCTTATCTTCTCTAATAGGAGATCAATTTTACATGTAAAATTGACAACCAAGTGGTATGAGTAGGAACACATTACTTAGCCACATGAAGTTGCAAATTTGGGAAGGGGTCTTGGAAATATTGATGACTGGATCAAATATTAAATTTTCCTATAAAGGAAAGTAGATATATGTACCTATAATTATATGTGTATATTTATAGATATGTACATTAAAAATATACATGTATTACTTTGATACAAATAATAATTTTAAAATAAGACACTGTCCCTACTTTCAAGTTGACCACAATTTTTTAACTATCTCTGAGACCTCACTCTTCACAGCATTTAAAAATCTTATTAATGTGAATAATATTTAACACCAAATATTACAGGTGTTTCCAGATATTCAATTAAGAAACTTGCCAAACTGGGTTTATCTCTGAGATGGTGTACTTGCAATTCAGAGCAGCTACCTCCAGAGGGTGGCGATGTCTTGCTTTCTAGTTATCCAATGTATGGCAATATAAATATATCCTTTGTTGCCTAATTTAAAATCGTTTCCCTATTTACTTTAATGAATGTGAGATTTTGATTTCCATTTATTCTAGAACAATTAGGATTCAGATGTCACATACTGGCAACCAGCATCAAAAGTGTTGATTTGGGGGGGCTTCCCTGGTGGTGCAGTGGTTAAGAAACTGCCTGCCAATGCAGGGGACATGGGTTCGAGCCCTGGGCCGGGAGGATTCTACATGCCGTGGAGCAACTAAGTCCATGTGCCACAGCTACTGATCCTCGCTCTAGAGCCCGTGAGCCACAACTACTGAGCCTGCGTGCCTAGAGCCCACGCTCCACAAGAGAAGACACCGCAATGAGAAGCCTACACACCACAGCAAAGAGTAGTCCCTGCTTGCCGCAACTAGAGAAAGCCTGCGCACAGCAATGAAGACCCAACACAGCCAAAAATAAATTTATTTTTTTTAAAAAGTATTGATTTGGGGAAAAGTCCCTATTTGTGTTATACCCACCCTCCCTATCCCTGTCCTACCACCATTCCCCTCTCCCTTTATGTATTTACCTCAACCTGCCTGATTCCTAAAGATCACTGCTTTTAGAATTCCAGGTAAGTATCAAAAAGTAACCCTAGGTCTAGTATTTTACCTTTCCCCTATTAATGCCACTTTGATGGGAGAGTCTGTTTTTCATCATTAGCTTTTTCAAGCTGGGTATCACAACTGTTGTTTCTCTGGAGTATGAGGTATAACTATGCCAGTTGCATCATATAGTTAGATTTTATTTATGTATCCAGCACACACAGAAAGAGGAATCCCTGCATCCAACTTCTTGCTCTGAAGATTACTAATCTATCCTTTCTTCATGCTTGCTTTCCTCTATTTTATTTTGCTGTTTATATCTATTTAAATACTGAACTCCAAGTCCTATAAATCTTTTGAATTTTGCCATAGATATAAGGAATTAGTGATTTATAAACACAATTATATTTTAATCAAAAGATTCATTTTACAGCAGTATAAAAACTAAAGGAAGTCATTAAAAAAGCACTGTTTCTATCTCAAGATTCACCTTAGTGCAGCAACTGTCTACCTGTATAGTTTAGTAACCTACAAATCATTATTTTCCTCTAGCCACAAATGCAGAACAACATAAATGCTAACAGAAGTATCTGTGAAGATGGAAATGTTCTATATCTGCACTGTGTAATATAGTAGCCATTAGCCACATATGGTTACTAAACACTTAACATGTGACTAATGCAACTCATTGAATTTTTAATTTAATTAATTTTAATTTAAATAGCCACATTTGGCTAGTAGCTATCACATCAGACAGTACAGGTCTATAGACTAAAATCAGCACGAAAGTAATTCTTTCCCACAGTGTGCCCAAGAGAGGAAAACGTTGCACACTCTCCTAGTCTTGGGGCACTACAATGTGCATTAGCATGGTAAAAGCCCTAAGAGGGCCTAGTAAGAGAAACTGGTTTGATTGATTAACCCATCACTTCTCAAACATATTCAGCCAAGGACCCCCCTGTATGAGTTACTACCTCATGAGACTTTTATTCCAGGGAATAGAGTTTAGAAAATGCAACTCTGAAAGTTGAACCTAATAAATTAATAATATTTTTGTGACAAATACAGTAAGCTCAAAAATTTTTCTAGAAAGAAACTAATTAGGTGGTACACAGGCTTTGACATCAGACTACCCGGGTTCAAATTCTGACTCTAGCTTTTGGCAAACTGCCTGAACACTCAGTCTCTGCAGCCATAAATACAAGGGAAAATGAGTATTCCACAGGATTACTTTGAAAATAAATATGATACCATATAAATTACACAGAACTATTGCTGGCATATTGAAGTTCTCAATAAACACTTGCCATTATTATAATCTACTGTTCTTTGGCAAGGTCTTTTATTTATCATTCCTTATGGTATCAATGTGTGCATAATAAACATAATTATGCTGATATCAACACAATATCAAAGACAGCATCATACTAGTTCACTCCACCTTTGCTATGAACACTTGAATTAGGTAAAGAACCAGAACCTTTAGATGTGGAAAGAGAAAAAGTTAAAGACTGCCGACACAAGAGATGTTACAGAGAAAGTTAAGAAATTTCTCCTATAGAAGTCTTTAAAATGATACCTAACAAAGGTTCACTTAGAAATGCAACCAGGTCTTCCTATCTTGGCTCTTACACGTGTAAAGGCACATACCGCAGCTATTTCAATTTGCATAGAGAAAACCAGAGTAAGTAAAGAAGTAATCTGGATGAGATACTATTATTCCCTTTTTATCCACACCTCAACCCTCCCAAATGGATTCAAGAAACTGGGATTGTTAGTTATAGGGAGACCCAAAGTTGTTCTTCATATTTTACAATGATTAAATTTCACACTGTTAGGTACACAATGACAATAAAAACAGTTGGCTATTTATTCTGATCAGTAATTGATAATAATTTTTGACATTGAGTAGTATGATACACATATAGATTATATTGATATTCAGCTTGAAAGACAGTAATTATAGATTTTTTTAAATTTTGTTTTTGTTTTCTGTTTTTTCCCATTCACTCTTGTAATAACTGCCATCTTCTCATAGCTATTGCTTCTTCAACCACAAGACAATGAGGGTAAATAGGAGTGCCCTTGCAAATATTTGTGCTTACTTCATTGTATTTATGAGATGCTACCGTTGCTTGGCTAAGAACCATCTTTATTAAATTCTCATGATTCAGTGATTCTTAGATCAACATGATTCATGATTCTTAGATCAACACGTACTAATAGCTTTTTCTCTCTCTCTAGATCATGGAAAACTGATATTTAAAGGTATTAACTCTACAGAAGGGACCAAAAAAATAAAAAACCTGTAATAAAAAAGGCTCCTTTATGTTAGTTCCTTTCCCAAAGCAAACATGGGAAAGTTTGCAAAGTCCATTTATAAGTATTTATAAGAATTTCCAATTTCTACGTTTTAAAACAAAATTATGGACTTCTTAATGACAGAGACTGTATTTTGCTTCATTAAGCATGCTTAGCTACTGTTTGGAAATAAGGAGCCCTCTGAAATTAGAAAAAGCTAGAGCTAAAAATGCTTCAAACACAAAAACCTGCAAAACCAACATACACTCATCAGTACTTTGACATCTAATGCAGCATTGGTTCCGGGAAACCTTGAGAAGTATAAAAGTTCATTACTAACAGTCGTTTAATTGTAGGGTTAATCCATACAACTAGTATTCTGTGGCTACTTCTCAGTCCCCTAAGGTTTTTAGCTCCCACTCATGGGAATTCAGCATGCCTGGCAAGGAAATTCTGCCAAGGGTCTAGAGTACCAGATGAATTGACTGATTTGTTTGTTCTGGGTAAGCAAAGCCTATATAAGGCTGTCTAAGACTCTGGACCATGGTTGTAAGAAGGACAGCAAAGGGGCATGCTCACTCCCAGTTCATAAGTGTAAGGTGAAGTTACAAATAAGCAGACAAAGATAGAATCCATTAAAAAAAAAAAAGACACACTGGGCTTCCCTGGTGGCGCAGTGGTTGAGAGTCCGCCTGCCACAGGGGACACGGGTTCGTGCCCCGGTCCGGGAAGATCCCACATGCCGCAGGGCAGCTGGGCCCGTGAGCCATGGCTGCTGGGCCTGAGCGTCCGGAGCCTGTGCTCCGCAACAGGAGAGGCCACAACAGTGAGAGGCCCGCGTACCGCAAAAAGAGAAAAAAAAAGACAGACTAAGTATGATTAGATTATTTCATCCATGCATTCATTTATCCATTAATTCAAAACTGATGATTAAGCATCTCCTTTGTGTTAGGTGCTGGTGATAGGTTAGTGAATAGTGTGCACTAAGGGACAACTACTTTTACCATAATAATTCATTTAGGTAGTAAATTCAATCACAGTAATGAGAGGTGTCCAAATAATGTGCTACGCCTCCCTCTCATTATTGAGAAATACAAAAATAGGAACTAGCAAGTTAAAACAGACCTTCATCATCCATGCTGATGAGAAAACTGCAAAAACCTCAAACACCTAGCTCAATTCCATGTAGCCGGGTCATTCACTGGTAAATCCTAATTAGATCTCAGGCTTCTTGATTCTCAGTCTAGGACTTTTTCCATGCTACAACTTTTTCTGTATTCTTCTATGAATAATGGCCCTGTCACCTTAGGATCCTCAAACTCAAGGAAGAGTCGACTCTGATCAGTCAATAGAAGAGCTGTATCTTGATAAAACACTGATTGAGATATTGGTGAGCACAGGAAACTTTGTTGCATCCTTAAATCATTTACAACTCCATCTGGGCAGAGAGCCAATCCTGACTTTGTAGGACCTGATATCAGGGTTTCTTCTAAGTATCAGTAAGGAGAAGAAAAAAATATGTCCAGTTACCTAGCACTGTGCTCTAGAACAGGGATTGGCAGAGGGTCCAACTGCAATGCAAAATTTGCATAAAAGGAAAAGCAAACTATTTTAATTGGGTCCGGTATTCCACTAAGACATGGTCCTTAACAGTACTCCTAACTGCCCTTCGGATACAGTTCTTAAATTCCTTTTGAAAAAAAAAAAAACATTTCTAGTCTTTAAGAAGTTTATAGTAATACATCATAATGTGAGAGCTCTTTATTTTCCTTCCTTTGCATTGTAAGCTAGAAGCTCCAAAACCACTATCCTTGTGATTTAGTATGGCAAGTGTAGTTTCTGTAGTCAAAAGACGTGCTTTTCTTCTCCTGCCCATCCTTAACCTAAATGGCACTCTGTTATACCAATCAGAAGTGTAACAAAGCGTTTCAGTTCTTTCCAAATCTAAAGGAATGATCTGTGGCAAATAGGAAATGCCCTTACACAGCCAAGGAAGGTAATTTGAAAAAAAATGTAATGAGTTTCAGGTTCATGAAATGTGATATTGACAACAACAGAAATAAATTGCTCCTATTTAACTGCAGTCCAGTGCAGAAGAGATGAGCATAAGCCATGCTGATGCTGGACCCTGAGAGACAGACTCTATTAAGACCCAAGTGCTATTAAGGAGACAGACTTACACTGTAAAGTTGGAAAGGTGGAAGAGAAGAAGAAAGCCTCAGTCTATACATCTCAGGGACTTGACAGCACTTGGATTCTTATAAATCTGTCTAAGTAAAGTTATTAAGTGGCTGAGAAATGTACCGCTGGCAGCCAACCTGGGACAGCAATGGAAAATGGATAGCCAATAGACAAGACAGACAAGTAAAAGGACCAGGAAAGATGCTTGCTCACAGATTCTGAGAGGTAATAAACACTGCAAATGGGATATGGGCTGCATCTTTCTGCACTAAGAAACAGCAGATTCTGAACAGAAACTAAATAGTTGCATTATCACCTGCTATTTCCTAAATATGGTTGAGTTAGAAGATCTGAAGTCTATTGGAAAATGGTCTAGAATTTACTAGTTATAATAAATGTGCGGAACAAAGTCAAAGAAAAGACACAAGGAAAGCTCGTTCTTTGAAATCTAGGAGAAAAATTAAGAGTAATAAAAGGAGCACATCATCACTATGAGTTAATACCACTATCCATGGTTATTTATTATGTTTGAAGTACATAAATGTCCAGAATGGAGGCTGCTAGAAGGTACAAGATGAGCCACATCTTATCCCATAGATGTGTTTTGATTGGTCCAAGCTGTGTAAACCAACAATATATTGTTAATTTTTAAAATTAATTTCCATCTCTTAAAAATGTTTTTTTTAATTCCTCATACAAATTAATTTCAATCTCTTAAGAATATGGAGCCCTCTTGGGAAAAAGAAAAAATCAGATCCAGAAACACTGAGTCTTTATTCCTACACTGCAACAATAAGCTGCCATTTATCACATATACACAGTTTTCTTAAAGCAAAGTTAAGAGAAAAATTAAACATTTGTTAGACTCATTTTTCTATCAAAATTTAAAAATAAAATATAACATTACCAAGAGGACCATGGATTTCAAGAAAACTGGAAGACTACATATACACCTTCTGAGAAGTAAAGACTAGCACTACATATATAACCTGCAAATAAAATGATACAGAAAAAATTCAACTTAGTCAATTATGGATACCATTTTGTAAGAGTCCCCATGTACTTCACTCATATATGCTAGTAGGCATTAAATTTTGCAAACCTGGTCTGAAGAAAAAGCCATAATGGTTTGGATGAAGAAACCCAATGGTTAGAAAAGTCACTGAACTTCTCTCACATCACTCTCCCACAAACCACAGCTGCACTTTATTTCCCAGCATTTCACATAAATTGTTGGCTTTTAAATAATAATCCTCAATGTAAACACAGAAAAAAGTCAGAGGATTATCTTACCAAATTTTTATGAATGTTACAGAGGTGTCTTTTAGATCCCAGAAGAGGGATTTCTGTGAACTAGATGAAAAGCATTCATGTAGTGATATATACTCCATTTGCTGAATGAGTCAAGATTGGCAGAGTCTTTGCATATGGAGGAAATTAGACTAGAATAACTCAAAGGTCTACATTGTTAGCAATGTAAAAGGGAAGGGGGAGAAAACATTTACTCCTCATACCATTTCTGAAAATTAATCCATAAGCACAATGTTAAATGCAACAAGAGGGGGGACATTTACCCCATTTTACTAAAGGCATAACATTTCCAAAACTAATCTTCAAATACAGTAGCAGTTGCCACATTGGTCTGACCATCAGAAGTGATCCCTATCAAACAGATAACCCATTTCAGGACTCTAACTGAGAAGGACTAGGGCAGGACCTCAGTTTCTGTATGTGTTGAAATGCCACAGGTGATTTTGATTATCATCCAGTTTTAGTAACTACTGAACTATTTTATATTACAGCTATTCTCAAGAATGAATTATATACTTACATTTGTAAATTGTCTGAACAATGACATAGACTTATAAAAACCTTACCAAAAATTCTTAGTAAGAATCCTTCTACAGACCTAAGAGAAAGCCCATTCTACTGACAGTAGTAAAAATAATCATTTGGAATCCATCTTTTAAGTGTGATTGTTAGCAAACTTGAATCCTATGACATGTTCCCTTCACTTCTAGTAAATGATTTAATCCCAAACCAAAGTAAAGCATTACAATAATAAGTAATAGTAAGAACAGTACCAAAAACAGCAAATTAAAATAATAATCACTAGGCTTCAAGTCTCAGTACATAACACATACACAGACAATGCACACATTGTTGTCTTTGTTCAACTTCAATTACCCAGTGAGATGGCTATTATTTTTCCCATTTTATAGACAAAGAAACAGACTCAAGATTAATAATTTACAATTTATTCTTTTTGATGCAATTTAAACAGGGTTTTGTTGGGTTTTTTTTTTGCTTTCTCTGTCTGATAATTATTAGTGTATAGAAAAGCAACAGATTCCTGTATATTAATCTTGTACCCTGCAACTTTACTGAATTAATACATTAATTTTAATAGTCTTTTTGTGGAGACTATAGGGTTTTCTATATACAGTATCATGTCATCTGCAAACAGTGATAGATTTAATTCTTTCTTTCCAATTCGGATGCTACTTTATTTTTCTTATCTGATTGCTGTGGCTAGGACTTCCATTACTATGTTAAACAGAAGTGGTGAGAGTGGACATCCTTGTCTTGTTCCTAAGTTGAGAGGAAAGGTATTCAGCTTTTCATCACTGAGTATGTTAGCTGTGCATCTGTCATAGATGGCCTTCATTATGTTGAGGTATGTTCCCTCTATACCAACTTTGATTAGAGTTTTGTTTTGTTTTGTTTTTTTGCGGTACACGGGCCTCTCACTGTTGTGGCCTCTCCCGTTGCAGAGCACAGGCTCCGGACGCACAGGCTCAGCGGCCATGGCTCACCGGCCCAGCCGCTCCGCGGCATGTGAGATCTTCCCGGACTGGGGCATGAACCCGTGTCCCCTGCATCGGCAGGCAGACTCTCAACCACTGTGCCACCAGGGAAGCCCTGATTAGAGTTTTTATATGAAACGATGTTGAATTTTGTCAATTGCTTTTTCTGCGACTATTGAGATGATCATGTGATTTCTACCCATCCTCTCGTTAATGTGGTGTATCACACATCAATTGTCTTCAATCAATATCGAACCATCCTTGCATCCCTGGATTAAATTCCACTTGACCATGGTGTATGATCCTTTATATTGTTGGACTCAGTTTGTTAATATTTTGTTGAGAATTTTTGCATCTATATTCAAAGATATTAGCCTGTAATTTTATGTTTTTGTAATGTCTTTGCCTGGTTTTGGCATCAAGTAATGGTGGCCTGTAGAATAAACCTGGGAGTGTTCTACCATCTTCAGTTTTTGGAGTAGTTTGTGGATAGGTATTAGCTCTTCTTCATATGTTGGTAGAATTCCCCTTTGAAGCCATCTGGTCCTGGAATTTTGTTAGCTGGGAGGTTTTTTGTTTTGGGGTTTTATTTTTTTTATTATTACAAATTGAATTTCACTACAGAGATCAGTCTATTCAAATTGTCTGTCTCTTCCTGATTCAGTTCTGGAAGGCTGTATATTCCTGGAAATTTATACATTTCTTCTAGGTTGTGCAGTTTGTTGGAATATAACTGTTCATAGTATTCTCTTATTATTTTTTGTATATCTGTGGTATCGGCTGTGATTTCTCCTCTTTCATTTTTTACTTTGTTTATTTGGGTCCTCTCTCCTTTCTTCTTGATGAGCCTGGTTAATGGTTTATCAATTTTGTTTCTTTTCAGAAAAACAGCTCTTGGTTTCATTGAACTTTTCTATTATTTTTTTGGTCTGTTTCCTCTCTGACCTTTACTATTTCCTTCCTTCTGCTGACTTCGGGCTTTCTTCCTTCTTTTTCTAATTCCTTCAGTTAGTATGTTAGGTTGATTATTTGATATTTTTCTTATTTTTTGAGGAAGGCCTGTATCACTATCAACTTCCCTCTTAGAACTGCTTTTGCTGCATGCTGTGGATTTTGGAAAGTTTTGTTTCCATGTTTATTAATGTCTAGGTATTTTCTGATTTCCTCTTTGATTTCTTCATTGACCCATCGGTTTTTTAGTAGCATATTGTTTAGTCTATGTTTGTTCTTTTCTCTTTTCGTTTTTCCTGTTATTGACTTCTAGTTTCATGTCATTGTGGTCAGAAAAAAAAATGCTTGATATAATTTCTATCCTCCCAAATTTGAGACCTACTTGTTTTGAGGCCTAGCAGGTGATATATCCTGGAAAACGTTCCATGAGGACTTAAAAAGAATGTGTATCCTGCTGTTTTGGGATGGAATGTCCTATAGATATCTATTAAGTCCAATTTGTTTATTGTGTCATTTAAGACCACTGTAGCCTTATTGATTTTCTGTCTCGATGATCTGTAAGTGGGGCATCAAAAAAATAAATACAATACTTAGGAATAAACAATCAAGGAGGTCAAAGATCTATACTCTGAAAACTATAAAACACTGATGAAGGAAATTAACGATACAAAGAAACAGAAAGATATCCCATGTTCTTGAACAGGGAGAATTAATATTGTTAAAATGGCCATATTACCAAAAGCAATCTACAGATTTAATGCAATTGCAATCAAAGTACCATGACAGTTTTCACAGAACTACAACAATTAATCCTAAAAAGGATATAGAATCACAAGATACCCCAATTGCCAAAGCTACCTTGAGGAAAAAAAGAACAAAGCTAGAAGTATCATGCTGTCTGATTTTAGACTATACTACAAAGATACAGTAATCAAAACAGCATGGTTCTAGCACAAAAACAGACACATAGATCAATGGAATGGAATAGAAAAGCCAGAAATAAACTCACACACTTGTGCTCAATTAATCTATGACAAAGGAAGCAAGAGTATACAATGGAGAAAAGAGTCTCTTCAAGTAGTAGTGCTGGAAAACTGGACAGCTACCTGTAAAAGAATAAAATCAGGGGCTTCCCTGGTGGTGCAGTGGTTGAGAGTCCACCTGTCGATGCAGGGGACATGGGTTCGTGCCCTGGTCCAGGAAGATCCCACATGCCATGGAGCAGCTGGGCCCGTGAGCCATGGCCACTGAGCCTGCATGTCCAGAGCCTGTGCTCCACAACAGGAGAGGCCACAACAACGAGAGGCCCGCGTACAGCAAAAAAATAAAACATAAAAATAAATAAAATCAGAACACTCCCTAACACCATATACAAAAATAAACTCAAAATGGATTAAAAACCTAAATGTAAGACCTGAAATCATAAAACTCCCAGAAGAGAATATTAGGCACAATACTCTGACATAAAACACAGCAATACTTTTTGGATCTATGGCAAAGGAAACAAAAGCAAAAATAAATAAATGGGACCTAATAAAGGCTTTTGCACACTGAAAGAAATAATTGACAAAACAAAAATAAACAACCTACAGGATGGGAGAAGATATTTACAAATGATATGACCAATAAGAGGGTAATATCTAAAATATATAAACTGCACATACAACTCAATATCAAAAAAACAAACAACCCAATTAAAAAAGTGGGCAGAAGACCTGAATAGACTTTTTCTAAAAAAGACATACAGATGGCTAACAGGCACATGCAAAGATGCTCATCATCGCTAATTTTAAGATAAATAAAAATCAAAACAACGAGATATCACCTCGAAACTGTTAAAATGGCTATCATCAAAAAGTCTACAAATAACAAATGTTGATGAATATGTGGAGAAAAGGGAACTTTTGTACACTGTTGGTGGGAATGTAAATTGGTGTAGTTACTATGGAAGACAGTATGAGGTTCCTCAAAAATCTGAAAATAGAACTACCATCTGATCCAGCAATTCCCCTCCTGGGTTTATATTCAAAATAACAAAAACATTAATTTGAAAAGACGCATGCACCCCAATGTTCACAGAAGCACTATTTACAATAGCCAGAATAGAGAAATAATCCAACTGTCTATCAACCGATGAATGGATAAAGGTGTGACACACAGAGACAGACAGACAGAAACACACACACACACACACACTAGAGTATTACTCAGCCATAAAAAAGAATGAAATTCTGCCATTTGCAACAACATGGATGGACCTAGAGAGAATTATGCTTAGTGAAATAATTTAGGCAGAGAAAGACAAATATTGTAAGTTATTATCACATATGTGGAATCTAAAAAGTAAGTGAATGTATATAGCAAAACAGAAACAGACTCACAGATATAGAAAACAAACTAGTAGGGACTTCTCTGGTGGCACATTGGTTAAGAATCTGCCTGCCAATGCAGGGGACATGGGGTTTGAGCCCTGGTCCAGGAAGATCCCACAGGCCACAGAGCAACTAAGCCCGTGTGCCACAACTACTGAGCCTGTGGTCTAGAGCCCACAAGCAACAGCTACTGAACCCATGCACCACAACTACTGAAGCCTGCACGGCCTAGGGGCCATGCTCCACAACGAGAAGCCACTGCACTGAGTAGCCCGCACACTGCAACTAGAGAAAGCCTGCATGCAGCAACGAAGACCCAACACAGTCAAACTAAAATATAAATAAATAAATTAAAAAAAAAAGAAAAACTAGTGGATAATAGGAAAAGGATGGGGAGAGTGGCAAGACAGAGGTGTGGGGATATGGGATTAAGAGATACTATGTATAAAATGGATAAAAAACAAGGATACATCACAGGAATTATAGCCACTATATTGTAATAACTTTAAATGGAGTATAACCCATAAAAATACTGAATCACTGTGCTGTATATCTGAAACTAATATTGTAAATCAACTATACTGCAATAAAAAATTAGAACCTAAAATTTAACTAGTAAGAGATGGATGAGATTCAGCCACTGCGATGCCCAAGCCCATGGTCTTATCTGTTTTTCTGAGCATTTCAGGCTAAAAAGGAAATAGGTATCTTTACAAGCCTAAGTTAGAAACACAGAGTAAGGGAGTAACAGCACTGGAGAGATTCAGGCTCGTTAACTTCTATCCCCTCTCTCCCCTCATTGCCATAATTAGCCCTTCACCCATGCTGCCTGAGTGAATAGTTTCTCCAGCCTGTCAGACAAGGCAGTAATAAGCAGCCTGTCATAGAACTCCCATTTTGAGTTAAAAGTAACCAAAATCACAAAAACTTTTTTAAATTTCATTTTAAAGTCCAGGTTGATTTTAAGCTATTGAATTTTTTTCCCCTCACTAGCAATATTGAAAAACAGTAAGTAGCCCATGAGTGCTCAAATGAAAAAATCTCCATCCTATTTTGCTTTATTTTATCCTCTTCAATTTGTAATGCATTGCAATTTCATCTACAATTTGCACTCTCACTTTTATAGCAGATCAATTAAAGATAACTGGACAAATGCTTGATTATATTCTGAAAGCAAATTTTAATATTACCTCCTGATAAAAGCTGAATCTTATCAAAGATATAATTTCTCTTATTTTCATTTTACTTACTGGGAGTTTTAAGTATTGTAAATCAACTAAGTGGTTTTTATAATATACATGGAATTCTGTTTATCAGTTCTCTATCACACATGCTAAATAAATAACAAAGAATAAAACTGGAAAAAATGAGTCACAGAACTAGAATTCTAGTAACACCCTGACATTAAATATGAATTTCATATTATACAAAAGCAAGTAAATTTAGCAAGAGTTTGAATAACTTAAAGAAGAAAAATTCTTTCAAAGTTTCCAGAAATATCTCAAAAGTGAGAAGAAAATCAACTAGTCTAATTAAGAACAACTTGGCACATTTTGACACCCCCTGTGTTGATAACTCATGACTTTCTGTTGTTTTGTGAAATAAGAGAAGATTAAGACATGGAAGCTAGCAACAGTGGTATGTAGTTAAAAGACAGGTTTTAAAAATGCCACTTACGCATCATTAAAACTCCAACTATCAATACATTGGTGGAACTATGTACAAATCAATATATCTATTTTCAAAGACAATTTTGTAGTATATTTTAAAACTCAAACTGTGCCCACCTTTTGATCCAGATTTCCACAGTTAGGGATTTCTCCTAGAGAAAATTCTCAGACATCCTCACACAAGTAAAATTCAAAGATAATCATCTTGATTTTATACATAATGTATTGACTTCTAACAATAGGAGACTGGTTATAATATGTTCCATATCACTTAGGTGCAGGAAACCTTAGATGGATTATTTTTCCTAAATCACTCAGGCTTATGCCCCACTTACCAATGATACAAAAACCTTACCATAATCATATTTGGCAGCAGGGCATTCCCACTCCCTACAATACACAAGTCTCCAAGGGCTTACGAGGTTGAAATTTGGGTTCTCCTTCTACTATACCTGGCTGCCTTAGAGTCTGCTCTCTGCAACATATGAACCCTTGAAAGCCTGGTGGACAGAGGGGCAAGCAAAGCAAACCTGGAATCAGCCGCTACTTCGCCCCTTGAGGTCGCCATTCAGAGTAACCATGGCAACCCGAGCCATCCACGTCCCCACTTTCCAATCTCTGAGCAAGTAGACCAGTCTCTGAAATTTCCAAACCAAATTTCTCCTTTGCCCAATTACAGGAAAGATCACTAGAGCAGACACGATCAGACCCTGCCCCTATGTCTTGGACCTTTTATTGTTCTCTGATGAACTTCCCTTTCTCTGAGGAATTTTTTTTTTCCAGAGCCAGGAAAAGGCTTCCTCCTACATAGCAGTCTGGAAATTCCAGGGAATTAACACCACTCTCCCACTGGAACAGGCCTCAGCTCGTTGAAGGTGGTGGCTAAATATTCCAGCTCTCTCGCCCTTCTGTGGTAGATGACAGGAGAAGGGTTGCAGAGGTGAAACTGAGTCAGGTGTTTACACCAGTTTATAGCTTCCTTATAGGATTGAGCTCCAGTTGCCCTTGGGGGACAGTAGGCTGAATAATGTACCTTTTGTCTCCTTCCCTTCCCTGCACCACCTCTGCTCTCCCTTATTTTCTGTACTTCCCAAATGAAGATGTGGCACTCAAATTCCTTTCTCAGTGTCTGCCTCTGGGATAACCTAAACTAACACAATTTTCTTTTCCTTAGATCTGGGCACTCAGCCACTTCAACTCGAAGAACTAGCCTCTCTCAGTGGATGAAGACAAAGCAAATTCTTATCATCATCACAAAATACCAAGGTTTGGGGCTTTCCTGGTGGCACAGTGGTTGAGAGTCCGCCTGCCGTTGCAGGGCACACGGGTTCGTGCCCCGGTCCAGGAAGATCCCACATGTGGCGGAGCGGCTGGGCCCGTAAGTCATGGCCGCTGAGCCTGCGCGTGCAGAGTCTGTGCTCCGCAACGGGAGAGGCCACAACAGTGAGAGGCCCGCATACCGCAAAAAAACAAAAAACAAAAAACCAAGGTCCCCAAAGATCATCTGATGCAAAGGAGCCCACATTCAGGACACAAAAACTGGCTACATTTTTGGAATAAGAAGGGAAATTTAGTTATCTCTCTACTTATTTTTCTGGTTTTCTCTAGCTATAGAGATAATAACAAAAACAAATACTCAATATCTTGCCTCACGTAGGAAAATATTCTATATTATTGTTCCAAAATAATAACATAATTTTTTATTTTCACTGTGTTTGTATTTATATATACCATAGACACGAGTGGATATGCTAGCTTTTTTTTATGTGAAACAAATTACTCCATACTTTAGTGCCTTGAAACCATACTTATTAATCCTCACAATTCTTCTGGTCTGGGTTTATTTGCGTGATAGCTGCATTCAGATATCAGACAGATACAAGTGAACCCACAGGTCAGATCTATCCTTATGTTGGTGGTTGGCAGGCTTTTTTTGAAAGATTTTCTCTAGAATATATGACTAGGGGTAGAATTACTGGACTGCATGTTATCTGCACCCTCAATTATATTAGATATTGCCAAATTCCTTTTTATGAGGTTATACTAATTTGTATTGACATCATGTATGAGAGCTATTAAACTCAGACTTTTACTGGAGTTGAAAAAGTCTCTCACTGATGTCTTATTTTCACTTCTTTACTATTAAAAATATACACTTTTTCATATGTTCGTTGGACATTCAGGTTTCCTTTTCTTCAGATTGTCTCTTTATGTCTTTTGCCCATTTTTCTTTGGAGTTTCTTTTGCTGAATATAAGAATCTTTATATGTTCTGGGTCTTGGTGTTTTGGGGGGTACCATGCATTGCAAATTTCTTTTCTAGCCTCTGGCTTATCTTTGAAGTTTGTGTATGCACTTTTTTTTGGCTTGAATGTAAATTACTCAATTAGTAATAAAACAAATTATCAATGTTTTTCTTTTTTGTTTGTTTGTTGTTTTGTATTTATTGAGGCCGGATAATCTGAGGCATCAATCCTCCAAGTACGAGTGTAGAGTTTGAGTTGTGCTGGCATCAAAAAAAGTACTAAAAAACCATTTTCACATTTGTAATACAAATACATATGTGTTTTATTTTTCTTTCAGAATGTTATATAATCTTTGAAAAAAATTTTTTTTCTGGAACAAGAAAGGGAGTTGGTTGCATTACGACAACCTAATTGTAATCAAGGGACTTCTTCCTTTTCATATAGAATCGAATAAATCTGCCTGGTACATTGACTCAACTCTAGAGGTCATGGAGTCAACCACCAAAGCTGATTCTAAAGAGAGATAAATGATTTCTTGCTAAATAACAAATTTTTAGTTATTGAGCTAAGATAATAATCAAATCTCATACGTCACGACCTGGGCTGATCAGCAGCAACATCACTATGGAATTCCCCACCTCATGGTACAGTATCCTGCTGCCTGAGCTCAGCAGTGGAAAGGGAAAGTTCCTCCTCTCCAAACACCTAGCATTGCCCCCAGAAGCAGCAAACAGGAGAAATAAATTTTTTAAAGAGCAGACAAAATATAACTAAATGAAAATTTCTTTTTACTCCCCTAATCCAAATCATATGAACATCTTTAACATACCAAAATCTAAGTGAAAATAAATGTGTAACAGCCTTAAAATGTTCATGCACTTATTTCTACTAGAAAGATATTCCACAGGAAAATATGACTTTACTATAGAGTTCAACATATAATAGATTTTAGATACCTATCAAGTGATAATTTGCATTTACCCTTGTAATGGTTACAATGGCTACATGTATAATCTAACTTTGATGCTGGGCTTTGAGATAACTCATGTAGTTCTCAGATTCTACACCCAGATTTGGAGGTCAGTCCTTTCCTCCTCTGTGTCAAAAGCATCCAGTTTCATTTTGATTTTTCTAGTGCAGATGAACAGATGATATACATCAAAATAGTTCAAAAACCCACAAGAAAATTAGCAACTGAGCAACCTGTGGGCAAAAATCTCCAAAGTGAAGACATTGTATAACCTAAAGATTATTTTGGGATGTTGGTTCTTATGATAATGAGTTGAAATAACTAGAATTAGAGATTATACAATGTGAAAAAGGCCTTTTTCAAGTCGTACTTACTTCTCAAAAATTTATTAAACACCCACCACATGCTACTCATTCATGGTTCTTAAAGTCTGTTGAAGAACCTCAAGTCTCATGAAAGAACCTCATTCATGGTTCTTAAAGTCTATTGAAGAGATGGGCAATAAACATTAAAAATGAGAAATTATGTAGTAAGTCAGGTAGTAAACGTGTTTTGGAGAAAGAAGAATACGAATAAACAGAATAACAGGAATGGGTTAGTTATGAAATGAGAGTCATATAGAAGAGGGATCTCTAATAAAATTTAGAGAGGCAGAGACATTTGAAGTAATTTTAAAACATTGAATTACTTGATTCTCTGATGCCAGGTGGTAAAATTATCCAAGATTCTATGAGCCAGGATATGGTTACCATGGGTAGGCCCTATAACAACTATCAGTTTACAAAATTTGACTTTAAGGATTTATAAATGTGTCACTTAAAATAGCAAATGAAACCAAAAAATAAGAATCTTAAATGGACTATCCTACAGCAATCAAAAATAATTTTATAGAAAAATATTTAATGACATCAAAAAATTCAGGCTCTATTCACTGGGAAGGGAAGTTCACAAAATGATATGAACAGTGTTAGCCTACATTTATAATCCTATACACATGGAAATTTGTATGGAAAGCTATGCCAGACTTTTAATAGTGATATCTCTTAGGGAGAAACAATGAGAGTTAGTTTTTATTTTCTTTTACTTTTTGATTTGCTATTTTATAATAATTTTTATCTTAAAATAAAATGACAAAAATAAGAAAACCAGATCTAAAGTTTAGCCAAAGCCTAACAGTGTGTTATAAGATTGTAAGAAGAATACATGTAGATCTAAGTTATATTTTGGTGATAAAATTGACTCAGGAATTTTTTTCCAATGCTAAGAGAAGAATCCCATAGGTCATATAATGCCAGATACCCATAGATTGTGATGGGTTTTATATCATCAACCTTGGTTTATTTTGTTCTATTCTTTAATCTTCAAACTGCTCTAACTTGAGCTTGAATGGAATTTATAGGTTCTAAGTTTATATCTGTACATATGAACTATACATAAGTTTATACACTTATATAGAAGCTATAATTATTTACTTTGAAACTCCTAAGACATTATGATTAGCAAAGCCTAACATTAATAGGTTACGACATGCAAAAGTAATTCAATGTATAAGTGGTATTTACCAGTGTCTTTATTAGTATGTGTTCTACCAGAAGTAGACTGTTGGACAAAGATTTTAGTGCAAGTAACTTATTTTGGAGATGATCCCAAGAAATGAGTCAAGGCAAATGTAAGAGGGAAGGAAAGAGAACCAATAAAGGATGAATTATCTGGCAAGTTACCACTGTGAGTTACAGGATCTTAACTTCTTTGAGGAACACCTCATATAGACCCCAACCTAGGGACAAAGGAACTGTAACACTTATACATCAAATTTCCTCCATAACAGGTTGAGAGGGCTGCTCCTAGACTTTTATTAATTCTCTGTATTTATGGTATGCAGTGAAGAGATAAGGAAGAGGGGATATGGGTGGGGTATTAACCAGCAGTCCTCTTCATTACAAGTACTTTGAAGGCTCTGTTTGTAAACATGGTACAAATAAAGAAATGGGAAATTGATATGGAGGATGGTTTCAAAATATAGGTTATTTTACAGTATTCATAGGATAAAATTTATGCTGATGACACACACTTTACCATCTTGCCCTCCTACTGACAAAAAAAAGTTTAAATTTGCTTCTTGAACAATGAATGGAAATTTACTAAGTGGTGTCGGGGGCAGAGAAAGTCTGGGGACAACAATTCAAGCAGGGAAGACTGAATATTCAGAGGTAAGCCTACAAGCACATAAGGAAATGTTTGAAGTGCAGCAAACTGTCCAGTATTACTGGAGCACTGGATGCCACAGGGAAGGTGACACTGAGAAGTAGCCAGGAAACAAACCCCACAGGACCTCTTATTCTAAGGTATTAGCAGCTTATTCTAAAGGCAATGGGAGACCACTGAAAGATTTAAGTCAAGATTTAAGCATTTTTAAAAAGAATTTTCTGATAGGAAATTGAAGAAAAATGGGAAAGAAAGAGAAGCAGCAAATTGGGTTGCCAGAAATAATGGTGGTTTTCACTGACAGTGACAAAGAGAGAAGAGAACATTATTTCAAAGATATTTAGGAGGCAGAAAACTGAGGAAGAAGAAAATTTTACAGGAAAAGAAAACTAGATTTGCCTTCATATACTAGATGTATAAAAACCAAACGACAGGCAATATCTTCTCTGGTCTGAAATAGAAAGTTCCTTATAGCTAATGTTACATATTATGGTATTTTGTACACTATATGTTTTAAATTATTATTTCTTTACTTAACTAAATTGAGGCATGTAATTCAATTACGAAATTGAAGGAGGGAGGGGTAAAGGGAATGAAATATTCATTAGGAAGCATTTCCCATCAACCACTTGTTCATGCTTAGATCAAACTGATCTAATAATTTTTTGTTAAATTCATCAGTTTTCATTAGAAGAGTAATTGTAGTTGGTAAAACGTAATGGTTACAGTGTGTTACACAATTAACAGACTGTGAAATGAACTAAAATATGTTCTCTATAGATGATTTTCTGGAAACACTAGATACTGGGTTTAGGATATATAAATGTAAGGTTTTGCTAAACACTATCATTTTGTTAAATCAAATCAAGGCTTATTTATATTTCCATTGAAAACTAGTGCTGTCGTTTGACTTTACAAAAACTGATGATGTTTTAACAGATTGGTCAGGGCTAAGAGAACGAAGTTTGATTTTTGTAAATGATCATGTCTGTACAAAAGACCAGAGGAAATAGCTTGGACTCATGTTAAACCTAGCAGGTCAAAACCTAATGTGTATATTTCAGCCCTGAAAACCCAATTGTTTATTTTCTATTTTAGTAGTTTTCTATTTATAAGTCAAAATAATTTATAAAATTATGTAAAGAATAATATTAAGAAGAAAACATTATTATTAAAAAGAAAATATTTGCAAAAGATTCATGTGATAAAGGACTGTTATCCAAAATATACAAAGAACACTTAAAACTCAACAGTATGAAAACAACCGAATTAAAAAAATGGGTCAAAGACTTTAACAGACACCTCACCAAAGAAGATATACAGAAGGGAAATAAGCATCTGAAAAGATGCTCCCCATATGTCATCAGGGAAATGCAAATTGAAACAATGAGATACACATCTATCAAAATCTGGAACAATGACAACACCAAGCGCTGACGAGGATGTGGAGGAACAGGAAATCCCATTCATTTCTAGTGGGAATGGAAAATCATACAGACACTCTAGATGATAATTCGGTGGTTTCTAACTAATATAAACAAACTCTTGCCAAACAATCCAGCAACTGCTCTCCTTGGTATTTATCCAAAGGAGTTGAAAACATATGTCTACATAAAAACCTGCACACAGATGTTTACAGCAGCTTTATTCAGAACTGCCCAAACTTGGAAGCAACCATGATGTTCTTTAGTAGGTGAATGGATAAACTGTGGTACATCCAGACAACAGAATATTATTCAGCATTAAAAAGAAATGAGTGACCAAGCCATGAAAAGACAAGTAGGAATCTTAAACGCATATTGCTAAGTGAAAGAAACCAATCTAAAAAGCACTGTATGCTTTCACCTATATGGCATTCTAGAAAGGAAAAAAAAATAAACTATAGAGACATGAAAAGATCAGTGGCTCCAGAGATTGGGGTGGAGATAGGGATAAACAGGCAAAACAAAGAGGACTTTTAGAACAGTGAAAATACTCTGGATGATACCATAATGATGGATACATGTTATTATACATTCGTCCAAACCTATCAACTACACAACGTTGAAAGTAAACCATGGTAGACTATGGACTTCAGGTGATTATGATGTGTTAATGTAGGTACATCAATTGTAACAAATGTACCACTCTGGTGGGGGAGGTTGGGAATGGGGAGACTGGGGCTTACGGGGTGGGAGTATATGGGCAATCTCCATATCCCCCTCAATTTTGCTGTGAACCTAAAACTTCTCTAAAAACAAAGTCTTAATTTCCTAAAAAGAGTTCAAAGTCCTTATTTATACTGTATTTTTGAAAGAATTTTTGATGGAATTCTAAATTGACAGTTATTTTTTCCCTTTGAACACTTTAATGATGTCATTCCATTGCCTTGGGTCTTGTATAGTTTCTGGTAAAAAATATTTTATTTCCCTTATGCTTATTCCCTTGTGATACATGTATCTTTTTTCTCTGCTTTTTAACATGTTATCCTGATTACTGGTTTTAATCTATTTGATTTTGATATATGTGTATCCTGCTTGGGTTCAGTTAAAAGGAAACATCTGAAAGCCACACTTTATTAAATATTCTCCAACATTTACAATATGTGGGCTGTATTCCACAGCATGGAAATACTATAATTTTAATCATTGATTCCTTGCTATTCAACATTTAGATGTTACTTCAGCTCAAGGGTTTTGTTTTTTTGTTTTTTTAGAGAGCAACAAGTACAGGTGGTTTATATAAACTCATCAATTATCAGGAAATAAGAAGCCATAGTGGAAGTGAGGAAAAGACCTAGATTTTCCAGGGGGGGTGGTTTCCTCACCCTATCTCCACATGTAAATGATAGAAATTATATGTCTTTCATAACAATTTCATGTCAAAAGGAGTATGATAACCATAAGAATAAAAACAGTCAATACACTTAATTCTCATCAGATGAATAAAGATTTAAAATATATCACTTTAAACGTCCAAGACAATTTAAGAATAGAGTACTTTTTCTACATGATAGGTGCCAAATTGCACAAATATAAATCATAGAATCAGTGAACCACTGAAGTCAGCAGTCCATATACAAGTTGCTTATCAATGTGAGCAGTTTCTGACTATCCAAATAAATAGAGATAGCAAACTCACAGATATATGTCAGATCTTTAAGGTTCTATAAACTCTTCTTGTTGACTACATTTCTTAGTATTTATAATGAAAAACTTCAGTGGGGTACAAGTGCATAAAAATCCAGAGACTACAATTCTGCAATGAGAATGAACATCCCCAAATCTGGAAAAAACAGAATGGGAATTAAGGAACGAAATCAATTACAAACTCAGATTTTCACATCTGAGGCTTAGAAACCAAGATCGATTTTAAAAATTTAGTAATTACTATAAATTCTTCTCTATCCTGCACAGATTTCCTGAAGAAGTCTGAAGGATGAGAAAGGTGTAGTATTACCATATAGTGCCTGGTACAAGACATGTCCTGGCAGCTAAAATGAGTGAAATCTTGATGGAGGGACCCTACAGAGGCCTTAAACATGCTGTTTGTAATATTCACAAAATGCTTAAATACAAATGGAATGCACTGAATTCCATTATATTTGCTCTTCATCATTCAGAATCAGCGTTAATGCTTGTGGTGGGTCAAATGACATCATTTGTGTATATTTTGATACGTACTCAGAGCCACATCTTTTGGTCCAACAAACCTACTTCACTTAAAATTTCTGACCATGTACTGAGTATATTTTCAGTCTCTGACCAGCCATGGCAGCTCAGGTTATCATCCCTGAGTAAAAAAGTCTATCTTTTTTATTTTCTTTATTTTTACTGCCATTTTAAAAAATAATCAGAGGGTTAGTTTCAAGGTAAAAGGGTCTATATGGGAATAGGTTGTCACCTAGCATTATATATTCACAGTTAGAACCTGAGGTTTAAGAGATATGGTAGTATTTATTGATGGTTAGAGAGCTGAAGCTTACATTTTAGTTGAGATGAAGCCAAAAATTCCCTTTTCACGTATTTACCATGAGATGTCCATGAAACATATTGCTTCCATTGTTTAGACTGTGAGCATACGTAAACAATGACTTTGTAGTATTTAAGAAGTAATTCCCATATATACTTGTTTAGACTAGTTTAGATGAAACATGTTTTTGGGATATAGGAAATTTGATATTTGATGTAATAAATATCTAACTTACTTAATTGCATATAGTTACGTATTTTTCTATTACTACATCAATACCTGCTTTGCAATGTCTTAGGTAACTATCCTTCTCATGACACATCATGCCCACTCTGCTATGGCGCGTCCTTACTTCTCCAGCTCCTTCCTTAACACTACTTCCTCATGTAAAGCTACTGTCAGTATCATGGTTCTCTTACATGTTTGAATCTTTAATCGTATTGTGCCCTCTTCTGAAATACTGTTCCTTCTCTTGCCTGCTTGAGCCTCTTTAAGACCTACTTGTCGTTCAATATTCAGGTGAAGTTTCTCTTGCAGTAAAGTCTTTTCTGACTAGCCTATGGCCCATCTTCACAGAATGACCAGGTCCTTATTTGTGTTTTACTAACTACTTAATAAATGTCCCTTGAGTGAATGGATATATATATAAATAAGTCATATTTGAGAGACAGCACAAACAAAATATTAAAGTCTACAGTTCCAACAAATGTGAATTCCGACTCCCAGGAAAAAAGTGGACCTCAACAATTTTTCATAAATTTTGGTATGTTTCATATGATAGAACTATGATTTGTACTGTACAGATTCAAAATAAATATAGGGTATGATGCTTAAACCTAAAAAAAATCAAAATGTAATTGGGGAAACTAGACTATGAAGTAGTTATTGTTCACTGTTCCAAAATATCAGCATTATAATGGATTTTAAAAATATTTTCCAATAAAAGACTGAAATAATATATTCTAAAATATTAAAGAATTTTCTGGGCAATAGGATCATGGTAATGTTGGTTTTGTTTTTCTCTGCGATTTCCTGTTTTTATAGGTTTTTTCATTAAGCATGAAATTTTTCCAATATTAAAAACGCAAAAATATATTCTTTCTGACAAAAATGTAAAAGGAGTTAAAAACATTACTATTCGAGTAATGCAAATTTGGAAGTGGAAAACACAAATTGATAAGCAGTATTTGGAAAGGCAATTTGGCAATATATCAAGACATAAGAGTTGAAACATACCCTTTGACACATAATTCCCACAAATATACTAAAAGTTATAAAAAGACAAGAATGTCCATTGCAGTGTTACTCAAAATATTTTAAGAAATAGATGCAAAACAAATGTCCCCAAAAAAGCAAATGATTTAGTAGATTGTAATATATCATTTTGATGAACTAATCTGCATTCATTAAAGTAATGAAAACTATGGAAACATGGAGAAACATTAAACACACTGTAGATTAAAAGCATAATACTTATTATTAACTGTAACTACAATGATGTAAAATATATGTTGGTAAAAATGAAAAACATACAAGGTAAAATATCTATGTTACAGAAAGGTGCTATGTGTTCTTTCTTTTCAAAACTTTTAATGTCATAGTTTTGTTATTGTTTTTTAATTTAAACAATGATTTTTAAATAGAAGGTAAACTATATGATTCAAGTAAATTATTTTCTATGAGCAGCATTTTTCATGTCATTTTAAAATTCCTTATATATGAGCTCTGTTCACATTATTTAATGCATATATCAATGTTATGGGTCCACTTAATCCCAGGTTTAATATCCTATATTGTGATACTGCCTTCTGTATGATGCTATATTATTTAGAGGATTCCACTTTAATTCATGTTAATTCAAAGACTACCTATCAGACATTTAATGGATACATTGTTTAATTGACATGTCTTCAAATATAACCACCAACAAATTTCACTAGGATAGCTTTTGTTCTTAAAAATCTTACTCTGTTATCTCCTTTAACTTCTTTTTATACCCTGGTTTACTGATTCTTAATCCATTATCAAATTTAGGAGACCCCCACAATGGTAAAAATTCGCTTTTCCTTATATTGTCTGGCTATTGTTTTATTTTTTAAGAAAACTAATTTACAGAAAAAGGATTACTTGGTTATTTTTTTAACAAAGTAAGAAAAACCACAGAAACAATTCCAGAAAAGCAGGAGAGCACATAAGAGACTGAGACTAATAACTTGGGTCTCTCCAAATGACTCTTTGTAGAGCATGTATCCATCTAACACCAGATGGATAAAACTGGACAGGATGGCAGATGAAGGGGTAATTCCCCAGTGGGAGTACTGTTTCCCCACTCTCATAGAGCAGGTGTACTGAAGACAGAAGAGATCAGAACTTGTTAATAGGACGGGCCAAAAAATTCAGGAATTTGCAAATTGAACAGGTGAAAATGTAACTGGTGATAATTGAAAGCTAATTATCATCAGCTAGCAACTGGCAACCAGGTGTTCTGAATCACCTAAAAGGCAAAGCAGGGAGGACTGTGAAGATATTTGCTTTTGGCACAGATGAGACGAGTGAGTTTCCTGTGTGAGGCTTCAGTATAGGAGAACGATTAGTCTGTTTACTGCTGCTATGTTTTAGCGTGTCTAGGCGGCTAGCCATGAACGGGAAAGGGTTGCAAAGCAAAGTAGTTATGGCTTTGGTATAAGAAGTGCCTTATACTTTTTCTAAATTGGCTTTTTCCAAATGAGTGAAGCAGAGATATATAGTAACCACCAAAGCCACATCTACTGGCAGTAGGCCATCCTGGGATTACAGTGGCTTTATTCTTTAAGTAGTGCTAAACACAAAAAGTTTTAGGAAAAGAAAAAGCTCTAGGTCAATTGATACATACATTCCTTAAAGCCTTTTTTTAGAAGCTCAGGATTAGATAAATTAATGTATTCAAGGACATAATGCTAGTAAGCAGTAAATTTAGGATTCAAACTCAAAACTGCCTGTTCCCAAAATCCATCTTTTATCGTACCATCTTGTTTTATTTTTTCCTTGCTTAAAATAAGAGTTTTTCCCCACAATTCTCTATAACTCTAAATATTACAAATTATAGGCATTACCAAAATTATTAATAAAGGTCTATATTCAAGTACAACATTTATATAGAAAAGCACACACAGCTTACAGGTACTGTTCAATGAATGTACATAGGGTGAATACACCCACCTAACTCTCCCCAGCCAAGAAACAGAGCACTACTATCAAGTCAAAAAGTCCTTCGTGCCCCTCTCAGACATGACCTCTTCACCACTGCAATAATTTGTTTCCTGATTCCTAACACAAGAGATTTCTCCTGCCAAGGTTTGAATTTTATTTATATGGAATAATACAGTTTGTACACTTTTGTTTCAGCCTTCTTTCACTAAATGTTGTTTGTGAGATATGACCTTTCTATTGGTGTAGAAGTAATTCATTCACATCCATTGCTATACAGTATTCCATTATATTAATATATCTCAATGTATTTATCCATCTTACCTTTGGTGAACATTGGGGTAGATTCCAGTTTCTATTACTATTAATGCCGTGAACATTCTTTTTTTTAATTTTAATGAACATGTGTATGCCTTTCTGATGGTTATTTACCCAGATGTGTTAATACTGAGTCATAGGGTTTGGCTAGGTTCAGCTTTATAAGATACTGTCAGTTCTCCAAAGTGGTTGTACCAATCTGCACTCCCACCAGCAAGCATGAGACTTTCTATTACCCCCACTACCTTGCCAGTCCTGAGTAATACCAGTCTTTAGTTTCAGCCATTATGCGAGATGTGCAGTTGGAGCTCATGGATTTAATTTACCTTAATTTGAGAACTAATAAAGTTGAGGTTCTTTTCATATGATATTTTGACCATTTGACTAACCTCTTTTGTTACGTACCTAGTTCAAGTATTTTGCCCTTTTTTTTCCTTCTTGACTTACAACAGACCATTATATATTCTAGATAAGAGCTCAATTTTTCCATTATACAATAATATTGTACAATCTCCTTGAATCTCTGGATTTTTTTTTTTTTTACCACATAATGGGGACTTTGGGTGAAAAAAATTTATTTTTATAAAGTGTAACATAGCTTTCCTTTCCGTACTGTTTATCAGGGGTTTTTTTTGTCCTATTTAATAAATATTTGTATATCCAAAGGCCATGAATATGCCTGATCTCTTGTGATTAGTTTTAGAAGACTTTTCATATACATTTTCAATTGTCTCACCAGCACTTATGGAAAAGCCTATCCTTTGCCTGCTGCTGTGAAATTCTGCCCTTGTCATAAATCAAGTGTTTGTGTACATGTGGTTCTTTATTCTGCATAGCTTTCTGGTAAATTGATCTATTTTTCTCTCCTTGCATGAATAAAATAATTTTTGATTAATAGAACTTAACAAGTCCTGATAACTTGTTTTAGGTCCTAGAGCTTTGATCTTTGTCCAGTTTGCCTTGGCTATTTTCACATGTGTAACCATATGAACTCTAGACTAATCTCCTCAATTTTACCAAAAGAAAAAATGTTGAGATTTTGAGGTTTTGGTTAGAATTGCATTAAATCTATGAATCACTTTAAGGAGAACTGACACTTGAATAACATGGAGACTTCCAATCCAAGAATATACTATATTCTGACATTTAATTAAGTCTGATTTAACATCAAGATTCCACAATTAAATATGATTTTTGCTTTAGCTTTTGTGTATACTCTTTATCAGATTAAGAAAATTCTTTTCTACTCCTAATTTTCCAAGAGTTATTATCATGATTCGGTAAAGAAATTATCAAGTGACTGTTCTGCATCTATTATTCTCTTGATGTACTGAATCCATCAAACTGTCAGAAGTTTGCATTCCTGGATATAATATCCTTTTCATATGCCACCAGCGCTCAGTTTGCTAATATTGTGTTAAAGATTTTTGCATATATGTTCATGAAGAGTTTGGTATGTAATTTTCTCTCTTTTTTTTTAAAGCCCTTGTCAAATTTTATTATCAAGATTATACTGACATGTTGGTGTTCACTCTTCTTCTATTTTTGGAAGGGACTGTATAGAATTGATATCATTTCTTCCTAAAAACCATTGGAAGAAATATTTCACCAGGAAAGTCACCTGAGCCTAAAAGTTTTCTTTGTGGCAAGTTTTAAAATTATGCAGTGTTTCTTTAATACATCTGCTACTTATTATTTTGTTAGTTTTGATTATTTTTCTAAGAGCTCTCTCATTACTAAATTTTCAGTTTTAATAGCACAATGTTGTTCATAATATTCCCTAATAATCATTAGAAAGTCTGTAGAATTTCTAAGTATATTAATTTTTCATTACTGATACTGATGTTGAAATTTTGTACCTCTTCCCCCTCCCTCCCTATCTCCCTTCCCTCCACCACCCTCCACCACCCTCCACCTAGCTTGCTAGAACTGTACTAATTTTATTTATCTTTATAAAGAATTAACTATTGGCTTTGCTGATCCTCTCTACTGTTAGGTCTGCTTATTATTTTATTGATCTTTGCCACATCTTTATTATTTTTCTTCTAATTTCTTTAGATTTAATTGACTGTTCTTTTTCTAATGTATGGAATCAATGGATCAGTACTTATATTTAATCTTGTTTTTAATATATTTAAAGCTGTAAGTTTTTCTATTAGCCCTGATTTGCTGCATCCCACAAGTTCTAAAGTGGTATCTTTTCATTATCCCGATATTAAAATATTTTATTAAATTTATTATGATTTATTTCTTTACCCAGATTTTTTAGAAAAGTTACTTAATTTAAAATTTTCAATGTATCTTTCTGTTAAGTTCTAGTTTAATATCAATGCCAGAAATCAGTCTGTAATATTTCATAATCCTAAGATTTGTTAAAGCTTGTCATATGCAGCATTATGTGGTCAATTTTGGAACTGGAAATTTGGGGAATTTTCCAAATTCCAAAATTTGGCAAATTTGACAAATTTTCCAAGTGCCCTTGAAAGATGACATGTTTTGCAATTATTAGTTACATAACATTACACACATTTTTTGTGTTTCTGTGTACATTTATATATGTTTGTATAATATATACAAGTAAGCTTACATATATTATACAAACTTGTATTAATTATATACTTGTTTGTTACATTCTTGAAATCTTCTACATACTTAAAATCTTCTACACACTTATCTTTTGTCTGTTTATTCTATTATTTATTCAAAGAAACACATCCAAATCTCAGACTATGGAATTAGGAAGTTCTCTCTACGTTACTGCTTCATATGCTTTGAAGATATGTTATTAGATACATACAAATATAGAATAATATGTCTTCCTGATATACTGTCTTCAATTAACCCTCTACCTCTAGAATGTGAACTTAAAATCTACATTTTAGGGGGGACCTTCAAGAAGGCAGAGGAGTAAGACGTGGAGATCACCTTCCACCCAACAAATACATCAAAAATACATCTACATGTGGAACAACTCCTACAGAACCACCTACTGAATGCTGGCAGAAGACCTCAGACTTCCCAAAAGGCAAGAAACTCCCCACGTACCTGGGTAGGGCAAAAGAAAAAAAAAAAAAACAGAGATAAAAGAATATGGATGGGACCTGCACCACTGGGAGAGAGCTGTGAAGGAGGAAAAGTTTCCACACACTAGGAAGCCCCTTCACTGGTGGAAACGGCGGGTAGGCGGGGGGGGACGGTTCGGAGCCATGGAGGAGAGAACAGCAACAGGGGTGCAAAGGGCAAAGTGGAGAGTTTTCCGTCGGTGCCGACCAGCACTCACCAGCCCAAGAGGCTCGTATGCTCACCTGCCGGGGCTGGGAGCTGAGGTTCTGGCTTTGGAGGTCAGATCCCAGGGAGAGGACTGGGGTTGGCTGCGTGAACAAAACCTGAAGGGGGATAGTGTGCCACAGCTAAACGGGAGGGAGTCCAGGGAACAGTCTGGAACTGGCTAAGAGGAAAGAGACCATTGTTTCGGGGTGCACGAGAAGAGGCAATTCAGAGCACTGCCTAAATGAGCTCCAGAGACAGGCACGAGCTGTGGATATCAGCGCAGAACCATCAATGGACATGAAACGCTAAGGCTGCTGCTACAGCCACCAAGAAGCCTGTATGCAAGCACAGGTGACTATCCACACCTCCCCTCCCAGGAGCCTGTGCAGCCTGCCACTGCCAGGGTCCCGTGATACAAGGACAACTTCTCCGGGAGAACACATGGTGCGCCTCAGGCTGGTGCAACCTCACGCCAGCCTCTGCTCCTGCAGGATCACCCCGCATTCTGAGCCCCTCTCTCCTCCTGGCCTGAGTGAGCAGAGCCCCCTAATCAGCCATTTCTTTAACCCTCTCCTGTCTGGGCAGGGAACAGATGCCCTCAGGCAACCTACACGCAGAGGCAGGACCAAATCCAAAGCTGAACCCCAGGAGCTCCGTGAACAAACAAGAGAAAGGGAAATTTCTCCCAGCAGCCTCAGGAGCAGCAGATTAAATCTCCACAATCAACTGGATGAACCCTGCATCTGTAGAATAACAAACTGGACAACAAATCATCCCAAAATTGAGGCGGTGGACATTGGGAGCAACTGTACAC
This sequence comes from Delphinapterus leucas, assembly GCF_059928025.1. Lineage (NCBI taxonomy): Eukaryota > Metazoa > Chordata > Mammalia > Artiodactyla > Monodontidae > Delphinapterus > Delphinapterus leucas. The sequence continues at coordinate 62,263,060 of NC_143137.1, read as the reverse complement.
CTGGGGTTTGCTTTCTGCATCTAATTTGTTTCCAGTTTCATGTTTATCATACTTTACTATTTAGACATTATCACTGGTAGATTTGTTTATTGATTCGGTTGCTCTCTTCCTTTTTTTTATATATGTGGTTTTTTTTTTTCTTTATCTCTTTTTGTGACAGTGTATGTGTATACTTCTTTCTGTGATTTTTGTCTGTATGTATAACTTTGCTTTTACCATTTCTCCTAGGGTTCCGTCTGTCCATTTTTGTTTTGCTTTTGATATAGTTTTTAGCACTTGTTATCATTGTTGGATTTGTCTTTAGGTTTGGTTGTCCTCTTCTTTCTTTCTTCCTTTTTTTAAAATTACTTTTTATTTTTTATATTTAATAATTTTTTGAATTTTTATTTAAAACTTTATTTTATTTTACTTTATTTTTTTTTCTCCCTTTTCTTCTGAGCCGTGTGGCTGACAGGGTCTTAGTGCTCCAGCTGGGTGTCAAGCCTGAGGTGGGAGAGCTGAGTTCAGGACATTGGTCCACCAGAAACCTCCGAGCTCCATGTAATATCAAACAGCAGAAGCTCTCCCAGAGACTTCCATCTCAATGCTAAGACCCAGCTCCACTCAATGACCAGCAAACTACAGTGGTAGACACCCTATGCCAAACAACTTGCAAGACAGGAACACAACCCCACCCATTAGCAGAGAGGCTGCCTAAAATCATAATAAGGTCACAGACACCTCAAACACACCACCGGACACAGTCCTGCCCACCAGAAAAACAAGATCCAGCCTCAACACAAGCACCAGTCCCCTCCACCAGGAAGCCTACACAACCCACTGAGCCAGCCTCAGCCACTGGGGGAAGACACCAAAAAAAATGGGAACTATGAACCTGCAGCCTGTGAAAAGGAGACACCAAACACAGTCAGTTAAGCAAAATAAGAAGACAGAGAAACACACAGAAGAAGGAGCAAGGTAAAAACCCACCAGACCTAACAAATGAAGAGGAAATAGGCAGTCTACCTGAAAAAGAATTCAGAGTAATGATAGTAAAGATGATCCAAAATCTTGGAAACAGAATGGAGAAAATACAAGAAACATTTAAAAAGGACCTAGAAGAACTAAAGAGCAAACAAACAATGATGAACAACACAATAAATGAAATAAAAAATGCTCTAGAAGGAATCGATAGCAGAATACCTGAGGCAGAAGAATGGATAAGTGACCTGGAAGATAAAATAGTGGAAATAACTACTTCAGAGCAGAATAAAGAAAAAAGAATGAAAAGAACTGAGGACAGTCTCAGAGACCTCTGGGACAACATTAAATGCACCAACATTTGAATTATAGGGGTCCCAGAAGAAGAAGAGAAAAAGAAAGAGATTGAGAAAATATTTGAAGAGATTATAGTTGAAAACTTCCCTAATATGGGAAAGGAAGTAGTCAATCAAGCTCAGGAGGCACAGAGAGTCCCATATAGGATAAATCCAAGGAAAAACATGCCAAGAAACATATTAATCAAACTATCAAAAATTAAATACAAAGAAAAAATATTAAAAGCATTAAGGGAAAAGCAACAAATAACAAAGGAATGCCCATAAGGTTAACAGCTGATCTTTCAGCAGAAACTCTGCAAGCCAGAAGGGAGTGGCAGCACATATTTAAAGTGATGAAAGGGAAAAACCTACAACCCAGTTTACTCAACCCAACAAGGATCTCATTCAGATTTGACAGAGAAATTAAAACCTCTACAGACAAGGAAAAGCTAAGAGAATTCAGCACCACCAAACCAGCTTTACAACAAATGCTAAAGGAACTTCTCTAGGAAGGAAACACAAGAGAAGGAAAACACCTACAATAACAAACCCAAAACAATTAATGGTAATAGGAACATACATATCAGTAACTACCTTAAATGTAAATGGATTAAATGCTCCCACCAAAAGACACAGATTGGCTGAATGGATACAAAAACAAGACCCATATATATGCTGTCTACAAGAGACCCACTTCAGGACACATACAGACTGAAAGTGAGGGGATGGAAAAAGATATTCAATGCAAATGGAAATCAAAAGAAAGCTAGAGTAGCAATTTTCATATCAGACAAAACAGATTTTAAAATAAAGACTATTACAACAGAGAAAGAAGGATACTACATAATGATCAAGGGATCAATCCTAGAAGAAGATATAACAATGGTAAATATTTATGCACCCAACATAGGAGCACCTCAATACATAAGGCAAATGCTAACAGCCATAAAAGGGGAAATCGACAGTAACACGATCATAGTAGGGGACTTTAACACCCCACTTTCACCAATGGACAGATCATCCATAATGAAAATAAATAAGGAAACACAAGCTTTAAATGATACATTAAACAAGATGGACTTAATTGATATTTATAGGACATTCCACCCAAAAACAACAGGATACACCTTCTCCTCAAGTGCTCATGGAACATTCTCCAGGATAGATCTTATCTTGGGTTGCAAATCAAGCCTTGGTAAATTTAAGAAAACTGAAATCATATTAAGTATCTTTTCCACCCACAATGCTATGAGACTGGATATCATTACAGGAAAAAAAATAGTTAAAAAGTGCAAACACATGGAGGCTAAAAAATACACTCCTAAATAACCAAGAGATCACTGAAAAAATCAAAGAGGAAATCAAAAAATACCTAGAGAAAAATGACAATGAGAACACAACGGCCCAAAACCTATGGGATGCAGCAAAATCAGTTCTAAGAGGGAAGTTTATAGCAATAAAATCCTACATCAAGAAACAAGAAACATCTCAAATAAAGAACCTAACTTTACACCTAAAGCAATTAGAGAAAGAAGAACAAAAAAACCCCAAAGTTAGCAGAAGGAAAGAAATCATAAAGATCAGATCAGAAACAAATGAAAAAGAAATGAAGGAAATGAGGGCAAAGATCAATAAAACTAAAAGCTGGTTCTTTGAGAAGATAAACAAAATTGATAAACCATTAGCCAGACTAACCAAGAAAAAAAGAGGGCTTCCCTGGTGGTGCAGTGGTTGAGAGTTCGCCTGCCAATGCAGGGGACACGGGTTCGTGCCCCGGTCCGGGAAGATCCCACATGCCATGGAGCGGCTGAGCCCGTGAGCCATGGCTGCTGAACCTGCGCATCCAGAGCCTGTGCTCTGCAATGGGAGAGGCCACAACAGTGAGAGGCCTGTGTACCGCAAAAAAAAAAAAAAAAAAAAGGGAGAAGACTCAAATTGGTAGAACTAGAAATGAAAAAGGAGAAGTAAATACAGACACTGCAGAAAGTGAAAGATCTCATGATCTCACAAACGATCATGAGAGATTACTACAAGCAACTCTATGCCAATAAAATGGACAACCTGGAAGAAATGGACAAATTCTTAGAAAAGCACAACCTTCCCAGACTGAACCAGGAAGCAGTAGAAACTATAAACAGACCAATCACAAGCACTGAATTTGAAACTGTGATTAAAAATCTTCCAACAAACAAAAGCTGAGGACCAAATGGCTTCACAAGTGAATTCTATCAAATATTTAGAGAAGAGCTAACATTTATCCTTCTCAAACTCTTCCAAAATATAGCAGAGGGAGGAACACTCCCAAACTCACTCTAGGAGGCCACCATCATCCTGATTCTAAAACCAGACAAGGGTGTCACAAAAATAAAAAACTACAGGCCAATATCACTAATGCACATACATGCAAAAATCCTCAACAAAACACTAGCAAACAGAAACAGCACGTTAAAGGGTCATACACCATGATCAAGTGGGGTTTATCCCAGGAAGGCAAGGATTCTTCAATATACGCAAATCAATGTGATAAACCATATTAACATATTGAAGGAGAAAAACGATATGATCGTCTCAATAGATGTAGAAAAAGGTTTCAACAAAATTCGACACCCATTTATGATAAAAACCCTCCAGAAGGCAGGCACTGAGGGAACTTACCTCAACATAATAAAGGCCATATATGACAAACTCACAGCCAGCATCTATGCAATGGTGAAAAATTGAAACCATTTCCACTAAGATCAGGAACAAGACAAGGTTGCCCACTCTCACCACTATTATTCAACATAGTTTTGGAAGTTTTAGCCACAGCAATCAGAGAAGAAAAAGAAAAGGAATCCAAATCAGAAAAGAAGAAATAAAATCGTCACTGTTTGCAGATGACGATACTATACATAGAGAATCCTAAAGATGCTACCAGAAAACTACTAGAGCTAATCAATGAATTTGGTGAAGTTACAGGATACAAAATTAATGCACAGAAATCACTTACAACCCTATACACTAATGATGAAACATCTAAAAGAGAAATTAAGGAAACACTCCCATTTTCCATTGCAACAGAAAGAATAAAATATCTAGGAATAAACCTACCTAAGGAGACAAAAGACTTGTATGCAGAAAACTGTAAGATGCTGATGAAAGAAATTAAAGATGATACCAACAGATGGAGAGATATACCATGTTCTTGGGTTGCAAGAACCAACATTGTGAAAATGACTCTACTTCCCAAAGCAATCTACAAATTCAATGCCATCCCTATCAAACTACCACTGGCATTTTTCACAGAACTAAAACAAAAAATTTCACAATTTGTATGGAAACACAAAAGACCCCAAATAGCCAAAGCAATCTTGAGAAAGAAAAATGGAGCTGGAGGAATCAGGCCCCCAGACTTCAGACTATACTAAAAAGCTACAGTAATCCAGACAGTATGGTCCTGGCACAAAACCAGAAATATAGATCAATGGAACAGGATAGAAAGCCCAGAGATAAACACATGCACATATGGTCACTTTATCTTTGATAAAGGAAGCAAGAATATACACTTGAGAAAAGATAGCCTCTTCAATAAGTGGTGCTGAGAAAAACGGGCAGCCACATGTAAAAGAATGAAATCAAAACACTCCCTAATACCATACACAAAAATAAACTCAAAATGGATTAAAGACCTAAATGTAAGGACAGACGCTATAAAACTCTTAGAGGAAAGCATAGGCAGAACGCTATGTGGCATAAATCACAGCAAGATCCTTTTTGACCCATCTCCTAGAGAAATGGAAATGAAAACAAAAATAAACAAATGGGGCCTAATGAAACTTCAAAGCTTTTGCACATTAAAGGAAACCATAAAGCAGATGAAAAGACAACCTTCAGAATGGGACAAAATATTTGCCAAAGAAGCAACTGACAAAGGATTAATCTCCAAAATATACAAGCAGCTCATGCAGCTCACTATCAAAAAAACAAACAACCCAATCCAAAAATGGACAGAAGACCTAAATAGACATTTCTCCAAAGAAGATATACAGATTGCCAACAAACACATGAAAGGATGCTCAACAACACTAATCCTTAGAGAAATGCAAATCAAAACTACAATGAGGTATCACTCACACCAGTCAGAATGGCCATCATCAAAATATCTACAAACAATAAATGCCAGAGACGGTATGGAGAAAAGGGAACCCTCTTGCACTGTTGGTAGGAATGTAAATTGATACAGCCACTGTGGAGGACAGTATGGAAGTTCTTTAAAAAACTAAACATAGAACTACCATACGACCCAGCAATCTCACTACTGGGCATATACCCTGAGAAAACCATAACTCAAAAAGAGTCATGTACCACAACATTCATTGCAGCTCTACTTACAATAGCCAGGACATGGAAGCAACCTAAGTGTCCATCGACAGATGAATGGATAAAGAAGATGTAGCACATATGTACAACGGAATATTACTCAGCCATAAAAAGAAATGAAATAGAGTTATTTGTAGTGAGGTGGATGGACCTAGAGTCTGTCATACAGACTGAAGTAAGTCAGAAAGAGAAAAACAAATACCATATGCTAACACATATATATGGAATCTAAAAAAATGGTTCCAAGGAACCTAAGGGCAGGACAGGAATAAAAACGCAGATGTAGAGAATGGACTTGAGGATACGGGGAGGGGGAAGGGTAAGCTGGGACAAAGTGAAAGAGTGGCATGGTCTTATATATACTACCAAACGTAAAATAGCTAGTGGGAAGCAGCCGCATAGCACAGGGAGATCAGCGTGGTGCTTTGTGACCACCTAGAGGGGTGGGATAGGGCGGGTGGGAGGGAGATGCAAGAGGGAGGGCATATGGGGATATATATACATGTATACGTATAGCTGATTCACTTTATCATACAGCAGAAACTAACACACCATTTTAAAGCAATTGTGCTCCAATTACGATGTAAAAAAAATTAAATTAAATTAAAATAAACTCAAATATGAAAGAAAATGAGATATCCATATCTTCTTTGTGTAGAAAAGAACTTTTCACTTTCAACAAAAATAATTCATTTTCTTTGTAATAAAACAGAAAAAATACAGAGAAGTATCAAGAAGAAAATGAAGAATATTTGCAATTCTACTGCCCAGAGATTTCTGGGTATTCTTTGCAGTCTTAAATAATTTTTCAATTACAAAAATTTGAAAAGAATTTTAAAGCAGAAAAGCAAAACCAAAACCAGAAATAAGAAATCCCTTGCAATGTCGCCATTCTGATATGTGTAATAAAATATCAGCAGAGGTTTATATTCCATTATTTTTCTCTTTTCCATTCCCTTTTCCTCCCTTCTTTTCTTCCTTCTTTCTCCCTCAAAATAATAGTATCATATTTTAATACTCTTCTGTGGTCTTCTTTTTTAACCTTTTTTGGACATATCAAATATTCTGTATTTCAATAAATATTCATCTAAAACCTGAAAAAAAATCTACTTTTTATTATATTAGCTGTATTAGCCTCTTTTGGTTAGTATCTTTTACATTTTACTTTCAACTTTATCATAACTTTAAGCTACCCCTTCTTGTAAGCAATATCTAAATTATTTTTAATCTTTTAACTTATTCTGGCAATATTTTAATTATAGTATTTTATTCCCTTTATGTTTATGCAATTGTTAATTTAAGGTTTAAATATTACTACTTCACAAATACACACACACATACAAAACACATCTGTATGTATATGTATGTAAACTCCACAAGTTGTTATTTTTATTTTGATCATTCAGTATTTGATTTTCCCCACATATTTACTCTTTCATGTCATAAATTCTGTGTGATTTGATAAATCTCCTAATGAGTTTGGATTATTTTTGAATAGTGTTACTAATTGTTCTTTCTCAGAAGTTACAAGGAAGTTCACCAAAACTAGTAAACAAAAAGGTATCTGTGAACTGTGAGTCAACACAACTCACTATAGATACAGCAGTAACTTGAAAAAAGACCTCATTTAAATATTGGAGAGATTTGATGGTCTCAGGCAGAGGATTTTAAAGTAGAAATGAAATAGATATAACCTTATTATCCTTCTTTTGCAGATGAGAAAACTAAGGCTTTGAGAGTTTATTCAAGTTTACTCAGTGGAAGAACTGGGATGGAAGCCAGTCCGCCTCCATAACCTGGGCTCCTCAGAAAGGAATAAGATCATGCAAATCAAAACTACAATGAGTTATCACCTCACACAAGCCAGAAGAGACATAATTTAAAAATCTACAAACAATAAATGCTGGAGAGTGTGTGGAGAAAAGAGAACCCTCCTACACTGTTGGTAGGAATGTAAATTGGTACAATCACTATGGAGAACAGTATGGAGGTTCCTTAAAAAACTAAAAATAGCATTACCATATGATCTAGCAATCCCACTCCTGGGCATATATTCCAGAGAAAACCATACTTCAGAAAGATACATGCACCCCAATGTACACTGCAGCACTACCAGAGCCAAGACATGGAAGCAACCTAAATGTCCATAGACAGATGAATGGAAAAAGAAGATGTGGTAAATATATACAATGGAATATTACTCAACCATTGAAAAGAATGAAATAATGCCATTTGCAGCAACATGGATGGACCTAGAGACTGTCATACAGAGTGAAGTAAGTCAGAGTATGAGAAATGTTGTATGATATCACTTATATGTGGAATCTAAAAGAAATGATATAAATGAACTTATTAACAAAACAGAAACAGACTCACAGACTCAGAGAACGAACTTATGGTTACCGGTTGGGGAAGGGTGGGGAAAAAGGATAGTTACGGAGTTTGGGATTGATATGTACACACTGCTATATTCAAAATGAATAACCAACAAGGACCTACTGTATAGCACAGGTTCAACACGTACTGTTTTGAACTCTGATCAATATTATGTAACAACCTAAATGTGAAAAGAATTTGAAATAGAATAGATACATGTATATGTATAACTGAATCACTCTGCTGTATACCTGAAACTCTCGCAACTTTGTTAATCAACTCTACTCCAATATAAAATAAAAAGTTAAAAAAATTCCTGTGCAATTTCTGACCCAAATTAAAGATCTCACAAAATGGAATCTATATAAAATTCATGGACAGAATACACAATATACAAGAGTTTAAAAGTTTTTAAAATTTTAACTTAAAAATATGTCTTAATTTAATCCTGCCTCCATGAAAACTGTGCTGTTCCTTCATTTTAAAATTTCAGTTGCTTACAGACATGCTTCTATAGTCTTAGACATACACCTTCATATAACATATATCAAAATTGATTTGTTCATGTTTGTTTACTTGCCAGTCTCCCTTCTAGACTAAGTCCATCAGAGTAGAGAGGACTTTGCTACACATTCTATATCTCCAACACTTAGTACAGTATGACCTCTGTAAACATTTATTCAGTGGTTTTAAAATTTCATACAAAGATACTTTATTGGCCAGAGGAATGGACCAGGATTTCTAAACAATACTAAAAGTCAATCTGAAGTTGAAAGGCATGAATTTATAGAAGCAGCAATCTGTTTTATTGTAGTATTTTCTCCAAAACCTCTGTGCTACTTGGGCACAAGTAAAAATAAAACAGGTATTTGGGTTCACCCAGGAATGGGATTCTGCCAGAGCGGTGTGACAAAAGGAAAGGGAAAAAAAAATTATATTAGTGAGAGTTTTTTGATGTGATAGGGCTTGTGATTTAAACTGACTATGAGGGTGGTGAAGAAAGGAGGAAGCTGATGAAAGGAAAATGAGTCAGGGGATGGAAGGATCTGTAAAGATCTAAGAATAGCCATCATGAGAGTTACTGACAATTAAGTTGGAAAGAGGAGATTTGGGTTAGAAAGTTGTATTCCTGAATTAGCAATTACAGGATGGAGCACTTACAGGGCAAAATATGACAATGGAAATAGGTTGTCCAGGTGAAAGGAAAAGGACGTAACTGGAAATGAGGAGGTAAACTAATTGACAAGTGAAACACAGTGATCTACTTTCCACATAGATTATAAAACACTCAAGTCTGGAGCTCTTTTCTTTCAAGCGGAATTGGCCACTCAGCCTCACTCCTGTATTCTCTAATGTTTCAGATGTAGTACTTCTGTGGAAACCCTAGCATCAAGGGTTTGAAAAAAACATTGGTTTAAGTTAGTGAATGGTATTTCTTTTAAAAAATAATAAATTATTTCCCTCATTTTTCTGCCAATGTCGAAGCAGACAACTGTTCAGTGGAGAGGGTGTCATTTAGGGAAGTAGCTCCTGAAATGACACATGTCAAACCACAGTTACATAAATCCATTAAAAACTAGTTTGCATATTTTCATTGTTGAGTCACTACTTCAGCATCAAAATGGTAGTACCTGCCCAGCAGCGCCACTGTTACTTCACCCAAAGCTAAAGGTGGTGTGAAGAGAAGACCATTATACTTTATCCCTAGTTACAATCCTGGATTACCCACAGGGGAAAGAAAATGTTCCTCTACCTATAAATCCTCATTCTTTCACACATACTAAAGGGAGGAAAGAAACTCCAGCAGGCTTTTGTCCACAAGAAAAGGCACAAAGGGTTAAATTTTACATGATTTGCCTCTAAGGACATTTATATTCTCATTATTAAGGAAGCAAAGCAATATACTAAGGGTGCAGTTTGTGAAAAGAGAGAATAAAACAGCACAAATAGAAACAAGAAAAATAACCACTTCTGAATTGCTAGCAGAGGGTGAGGAAAGGTTAAGTACCAAGTAGTTTCCAGGAAAGATTCATAGAACTAATTCAGCTTGTTCTACTTTGGCAGGGAAAAATTCATGTCCCTGTAACCACACCAATAGTTTGGGAAGAAGAGTGAGTCCCCTTGCCCTACACACAGTAGGTCACAGACATGCCAGGTAATGCTGGATTATTTAAGCATTCATTATCTTCTTCATGAGTTTCCCCTTAGACCTTTCTTCTCTACCTTTTCCTTATTCACGTCCATGGTTTGGTCATTTCACTGCTCGTTAGCATAAAAATTAAAGAGTTGGAACTTAGGTTAAGTTGAGATTTGTTAGATTCTCTGAGGAAAAAAGGTAGGAGAGTAACAGCATGTTTAGGAATAAGGCTCAGCTAGTGATTCAGAGGTGCCCATTATTTTTTTCCTGCCCCTACATGTCCTCCCTGGAGAACCTTTTTATTCTCTCTTATTAGGCCCTCTGCTCTACATCCCTACTAAGTGGGTGCTGGCCCATGTGACCCAGCACCCTGGCCTTAAATGATGGGAGTGGGCTAGTAGTTGATTCAAGATGAATTAATTAGTATTTCTTTCCTGTAATTCTGGAATTGTGTTACAGGGATATTAGCTATTTTTATTGGGGTCTTGCCTGGAGATACTGCACAGAACTGTGACTGGGACCTCCAGTTCACACGTAAAGAGAGCCAGTCTTTAGAGACAGAAGAACTGAAACGGATGCCTGAGAAAAGCAGAGTTAAGAGATCATGCAGGTCCGGAGGAAGACATAGCACAAAAACTGACTTTCTAATTTCTGGTTCTTGTAGCTCACATGCCTGCCAATAACTCCTGGCCCTGAGTTTAAAGTCTGACTCCTGAACCTTTCTCAAAACTCCCCTCAGTTTCTCTCTTTTTAAGTACGTTGAATTCTGCTCCTAATGTCTAAAAAACACTTTGTATCCAAAAAATCATGACTGGAGCATTAAAAAAACTTGGGTCCCAATTAGTATTAATGATTTTTTTATACTAAACTATTGCCATGTGCCAGGAAGTGATATTGCATTGTATATGAATTAAAGGGTCACTGAAGATTTTATTCCATCAATACAGATATATGGAAGGTTGAAAAAACTGTTAAGAGGAAAGAGTCTGACAGGTCTATGAAGGATGAATGGGGGGGGAAGGTCTGAACATGTGATTAATAAAGCCAATATACTCCCAGTACAAGGCAGCTTCAATTTTGATTGCATAATCAGCTATACATTTCACTTTGGGAAAAATTTTAATTACATCATGGCAAGAAAAAAAATTAAAGATATAAAAGAGACACATGATTGAAGAAGTAAAGCTAGTCTATCAAGAAGCAAAGTGTCATGAGCAGAAAATGAGTCATCTTTACCACCCAAAGACCTAGATCCCAGAAGCATCTACTTCCTTGCCTTGCCACAAGCAGAATCACCACTGTCCCCTTAAACAAGGAGAGAAAACCTCTGACCTCTGCCTCCAAATGTGAATTAGTAATAACAAAAGTGAATATCATCTGTAGCATTGTAGTATGCCTATCACACTCCAACAGCCCCTCTCCACCACCACCATGCTCAACTGCCAAGCCCCAAAAATCCCTCCAACACTGAATTCTGTAGTATCTCCCTCCCCTGCTCCCTCCTCCCCCCACATCCTTACTACCTGATGTGTTGAATGCCCCCCACCCTAACCATGACCATATGCCTGATAGGGCCCAACCTATGAGCTCCCATAATAAGATTCATCAATGACACTCACTGCCTACAGGATAAAATCTCAACTCCTTAGCCTGGCATACAAAGTTTCTTAGGATCTGGCTCCTGCCCACTTCTCTAGCCTCATTCCATGCCAATCCCTTACATCCTCGTTCTAACTAATCTCAACTGTCAGAATTCAACATGTTTCCTCTCACCCTCCCCCACTGCACATACTGTAACTTCTACCTGAAATGTCCTACCCCTTCAGTTCAACAGGCCTGACTATCAGTCACCTTTAAAAACTCAATTCAGATTCATTTCCTCTGGAAACATTCATGAATTGCCATTCCCTCCCTGCTCTCTGAGACTGCACAGGCATAACTGTCTATTTACTGTGCTTTCTCCTCTATTTCACTATAATCTCTTGAGGAAAGGGACTATCACACTGATTTCTATCTTAGCAGCATCTATCATAATGCTTCTCCCATAATATAAGATGAATACATGTCAGCTTGATAGATATTAATTTGTTTGGTTTTGATAGCTGATATGTCTAACAAGTTCATTGTGGGCCCTCTATTTAATAGGATTAAAATTTAAAAGCTGTTTGGCTCTTACTTCAAAGCTCACTTTTACTGGATTATTTTTAGAGATAACAAAGTATATTATTGATATTAATTTCCTTCATGATCCAACCACTCATCTGAACTTTAGTCTAGAACAAGTGGTTTCTCTGCACAAATGAAATACAATTTTTAAATGTTAACGATATTTTAATAAGAAAAGATAACAACTCTATACAGGACAAGAAATCTACTCATTGGCTTTATAACATCTTAATTAGCAGCACAAGTAAACAAGGCACAGCCTGCTTTTATTTTGCCCATAAGATGCAGTTCCTCTTTCAGAGAGGCAGTTCTGATTGTATTAGCATAGCCTGTCAGGTATCTAAAACCCAGGTCATTACAGTCTTCCTCATCTTGGGAAATGTGGCTGCTCATCTTTAATAAGAAGGCTCTCCTAGGAAAAAGACTCCCAGGTGGAGAAACCCAACATTAGATGCAAAGCAGTGTAATTCTGCTCAAGATGGCCTTGAGATGGAACCCATTCATGGATTTCAGCATCCATGAAATTGGAAGAATACGCATACCCTGAAAATGGTTTTATTTTCTTTTAGCAAGTAGAATAGTACTTTCTTGCTTTGCTGCTTCTTGAAAGTTTTTGTATCTTCAAGTGGCATTAAAACCTAGAGAATGGAAAACAAAAATTGCAAGCAATTGCCCAGCTAATGTGTGCCTCGGATGCAAAGTCGGGGAAAAGTAGAACATCTTCCAAGAGTGCAATCAGCTTGAAACGAGCGATAAAAATTCGATTATCTACCAGTGCAAATTTGTGCAACAAATTGCCATCAGCCATGTATGGCCTAGGAACCTATTCGTTACTTTCAAATCATTTTGACTTTCAATAGAAAAAAAAAATCACAGAAACATCAAAAATATTTTTCAGGTTTGTCAATGCCTACCAAATACAGCTTTATGCATCATTTATGAACTTCAAGTAAATGCTCTTAACATAATTAGCCTTTTAGTATAAAACAAACCATTTTACAGTAATGTTTTCAAAATATATTTATGAGATGATAATTACTGTTTCTTGAAACAAAAAAACATGAAAAAATGGTCAAAAAATTTTAGAAAGCTCTGAGTAAGCAAAGGTAAAGAGGTTTCTTTACTGTTGGATATCTTAGAGACTTTATTGGACCAACATGCCTTGAAAACATCCATGAGAGAAATGGTTTTCCAAACTCATCTGACCATTAAATCTTTTTTCCAGGAGTATCGCAAGAGACTATTAGTCTACATTTCCCTAATAAAGGCCATATTAAGTATCTGTGACCAAACAGTAACAAAACACACAATCTCCATGGTACTTCATTGGATTTTGCTTCTGTGTTTCTGTGTTTTGTTTCACTTCAGTTGCTATTACAATATGTTGCAGTGATGCAGGAAGAGCCAATTCTCAACATAATGTCAAGAGACTTCTAACCAGATGGTCTGATCACTTGGCTTGGAAATAAATAAAATCAGTAATATTAGAGGAGAATACCAAGTTATCATGAGGTCCATTATGACCAGCATTTTCACTGTTCATCTCCATAGCTCATCTCTAACCCACTTCCACTTCCACGTTTTTCCAACCAGAGAGTGGAGTAAATTCTTTCTGGATAATTATTCTCAATCTAGGCACTCTGTAAATTACCTGAACTAAAAGAATTGAGAGGACTCTATTTTGACCCTAAAACTCTAGAATTTTCAATCTTAAATCACATAACTCAAAGCTGCATAAAGATAACGTGCTCAAACTTCCCAGACCTGGTAAAGTCCCTGTAATGTCACTACAAAATAACCACTTTCTTCTTCTAAAATGTACCTGGATCGGAAATAACGTGTCTGTATTTCACTGGTTTTGTTACTCATTTTTCTTCGAGGTTTTAACTTTAGAATAGATTTACATCCTAAGACAGTGAGGCTTTTTGTATTTTGTGTTAATTGATGTATCCCAAGTGCCTGTAACAGTGCCTGACATTTATTAGACAGTATAAAATATTGCTGGGTGAAGGAATTAATTTTAGAAAATAAACTCCCTTATTTCTGATGTTAAAACCCTCTTCTAACTATTAGAAGTAAAAGGAAAGTCAGCAGAGGTGAGGGAGATTGGCCATTCTGATTTTACTCAATATCAGCTGGATCATTACTTAGATCCCAGGCTTATATAACAAATTCTGCTCTTTACAACTATAAATGATAAGACAAGTGGTATTACCTTGCCCTTTGAAATTAAAAAAAAAAATCGGCTTTTGTCAGCCAAACGTGAAGGAGTATCTCTCTGAATGTCTCTTAGAATTCTTGGGGGCTTACATCCCTCCTAGTCATCACTGCCTTCAAGTTCTTTCCTCTTAATTAGTTCAGCTCCTCTTGCTGTCCTGTATATTCTGTCCCTTTCCTTTACTGAATCGCTCCATCCTGGAAAGCATCCTGATTGCTTCATTTCTCAAAATAGCCACTGATGTAAGGCTATGTCTGCAACTGACTTTAACTGGAGATAAGAGTCAATGGATGAGACTGACATCACAGCAGAATAAGCAAACAGGAATTGAACACTCTGTATCGCTGCTCTTAAAATTCCTTTGGCTATCCCACTACAAGGAATGTGCAACTGAGCATTCTCTTCACAGATTCCTGTGTTGGTTTATAAAAGGATGCTCAGAAAAGAAAATTAAAATATCAAGAAAATTTAAAAATTACCCTATTGTCCTACCATTTTTTTCTATACAGGGCTCCTCATGCAAAGTTGTTAAAACTCTATGTAGATTCATTGATAGATGCTTTTTCACTTAAAATATCTTAAGCATTTAGAAAAATGTTGTATTTTTTATATCTGCACAATAGTCCATTGGTAAATATACTATAATCAATTTAATGATTATTCCAGTAGATACTTAGCTCACATCTAATATTTTTCCACTGAAAATTAACACTTCACTAAACATTTTACATTAAATTAGTTCAATATTTAAGATTTTTTCTTTACGATTCATCTTCAGATTTGAAATTAGTAAATCCAAAAATATGAACCTTTCTATGGCTCATTATATGTATTAACTGCTTCTGAAACAGTTACATTTTTTCTCACATTATGATGCTTAAAACTTTACTACATCAGCTTTTTTATTGTTTGATCGGAACCAAATATTTGCTACTACCAAGGCTATTGAACTTGAGAATAACAGAGCTGACACAAAGCATTTGAGTTTGGCATGAGGTCAGTGGAGGCTTTTGAATATCTTTCATCTTCCTCTGTTTGCCTGGGATGACCTGCTCTCTCATTTACGAAGCAGTAACCTTGCAGGCTGTGTTCCCCCAGGTAATAAGAAATAATTGTGCTTTTAAATGATGTTCTTTGGGGTCTGTTGTTATCTTTGCTGAGCTACATAGAATGAAACAGATTTCTTCTGTAACATCTTTCTAATAGCAAAATTATACATATTTACTGTAAAAAGATGGAAAGATACAGAAAATTATAAGGAAGAAATGCTTAATTACTTGTAGTATCACAAGCTAGCAATAATCTCTTAACATTCAGTACATTTCTTTCTGAATGTATTAAAACATTACAATGCCACACTCACAGTGTTGCTACCACCACATCACAACAACCAGGACCATATCTACCAACAGTCTACAATCCTGAGTTTTGCAGGTTACATCATACTATGAGAATTCTTCATACCATTAAATACCTTTTGAAAATATAAATTTAAAAATCAAGTAACATCCCATGGTATGGATACATGATAATTTATTTAACAGTTATGTTATTAGACATTTAACCTTTTTTTTTTATCATTTTACATTGTGTTCTTGCATGTTAAAAGATGTAATAAAGGTCCTTAAACTTAATCTTTGTATAGAATTTTGATTATTACCTAAGGATAAATTCTTCAAGGAATCTGAGCCAAAATTTATGAGTTTTTTTTATAACATCTTTATTGGAGTATAATCGCTTTACAATGGTGTGTTAGTTTCTGCCTATAACAAAGTGAATCAGCTATACATATACATATATCCCCATATCCCCTACCTCTTGCGTCTCCCTCCCACCCTCCCTATCCCACCCCTCTAGGTGGACACAAAGCACGAGCTGATCTCCCTGTGCCATGCAGCTGCTTTCCACTAGCTATCTATTTTACATTTGGAAGTGTATGTATGTCAACATCACTCTCTCACTTCATCCCAGCTTACCTTCCCCCCCTCCCCGTGTCAAGTCCATTCTCTACATCTGTGTCTTCATTCCTGTCCTGACCCTAGGTTCTTCAGAACAATTTTTTTTTTTTTAGATTCCATATATATGTGTTAGCATACGGTATTTGTTTTTCTCTTTCTGACTTACTTCACTCTGTATGACAGTCTCTAGGTCCACCCACCTCACTACAAATAACTCAATTTCTTTTTTTATAGCTGAGTAATAGTCCATTGTATATGTGCCATATCTTCTTTCTCCATTCATCCATCTACGAACACTTAGGCTGCTTCCATGTCCTGGCTATTGTAAATAGAGCTGCAATGAACACTGCGGTACATGACTCTTTTTGAATTATGGTTTTCTCAGGGTATATGCCCAGTAGTGGGATTCCTGGGTCGTATGGTAGTTCTATGTTTAGTTTTTTAAGGAACCTCCATACTGTTCTCCATAGTGGCTGTATCAGTTTGCATTCTCACCAACAGTGTAAGAGGGTTCCCTTTTCTCCACACCCTCTCCAGCATTTATTGTTTGTAGATTTTTTGATGATGGCCATTCTGACTGGTGTGAGGTTGTAACTCATTGTAGTTTTGATTTGCATTTCTCTAATGATTAGTGATGTTGAGCATCCTTTCATGTGTTTGTTGGCTATCTGTATATCTTCTTTGTATAAATGTCTATTTAGGTCTTCTGCCCATTTTTGGATTGGGTTGTTTTTTTGATATTGAGCTGCATGAGCTGCTTGCACATTTTGGAGATTAATCCTTAGTCAGTTGGTTCGTTTGCAAATATTTTCTCCCATTCTGAGGGTTGTCTTTTTGAAGTGTTTTTCAATACCATGATTTATAATTTTAGAAAACATTCATTTGTTTGTCCATTATTCTCCTCAGTGTAGTCCACATATCAATCTATCTGCTATCCCTGATAATGCCACATCCTTCCTTTAGGCATTAACACCTTCATTTCTCACTGAACAAAATATTATGGATTAATGTAATCAACTGTTGGATAGATTCCAGAAAAGAAAATAGTTGTGGTTCTTACTCAGCTCACAGATAATTTATAGCATAGTGTATTTTTACAATTACCATGACCAATGCACAGTCTTTTTAGAGGGAATAAGAAGGTGAAGTGATACACATTAACTGTTTCTAAAAAGCTTTATGCTACGCATGCCATCTAGATATGTCGGTGTATACATTCACTATAATACATATGTATCTGCAAAGAGAAATGCGTTATTCTAGTCATCAAGGATATACCAGTTTTACACAAAGTGACAGCTATCTGAATCACGTGGGAATAAAAAAAATCACTTATTACCCACATTGAAGTTACTGTCGTAAGAGTCCTAATAATGTCCAGATTTACAATGCCAACATGGACAGAAATACTGATGCCCTAAATGAACAGTACTGCTGACTGACTGGGGGGAATATTAATATGATCTAGGATCAGAAAAACTGATCAAATCCTGGGCTTCAGAGTCAAAGCAAACTTTGGCTATATCAACTAAGTTGGGCACCTGGTTGATTCCAAATTGATCTGATAATGGAACATGCATCTCCCTTCTCTCACTCTGGTTAAGTAGACCAAACCCCAAATTAGCATCCGGGTAAATGATTTATAGAGGAAAAAAAAGAAAAAGCAGCTAGCCATATAAAATCTCCAGGTCTTGCTATTTCTCACCTGTTAAATTTTTCTGAGATCAGCTTTAGCTAAGAGTTGACCATGTTTTGTTTTGTTTTATTCAAATAATGGTAAAACAAAGGGCGTATTAGTAATTGATAACCTGCCATTTTTTGTGTTTCTCCAATTGAAAATTCCCTTGTCTACTTCCCAACAAGCCAATTAAGCAGATCTTCTAAACCTGACTTTATTGCAAGTTTCTAATCTTGCTCATAACCTAGGCAGTAAAGGTTTAGGGAGTGTGATTAGGCATTACATTCTAAGATGTCACTCATATTCTTAACCTAAATTGTCTTACTGCAAACAATTTATATTTCAGTCTTGAAGCGAGATGGACAGTAGGCCAAATGTTTTCATCTTTCACTGCAACCCACTTGATGATCCTTTAAAGACTACCAATACATGGACTCCACCCTAGAGGTTTAAGTGGTGTGAGGTGGGGATCCGAGTATCTGTATTTTTATTTTTAAAGTTCCCTTGTCGAATCTAACATGCAGGTGGTTGGGAACTACTGGTTTAGACGCATTTATGGACACATAAACATAGGTAAAAAGAAGAGTTATTTACGAATAAGTTTGACTCAAAGATCTTCAAATGCTTATTTACTTGCTTTAGTGGTAAATTTAAAATAAACAATATTGTGTTGTTATTAACATATCTGGATTCTCAGGTTAAAAGATATCCTGTATTAAAATCAGTAATAGCAGCTAGCATTCGCGGACAATCCACTATGTGTAAAGCACCATACTGGGTTACTTTATAAACTTTATTTAATCCTTATAACCCTCGGAGGTAAGTTATCACATCTATTTCACAGATTAGGAATCCAAAACTCAAGAGAGGTAGAATGATTTATACTAAGTGAAACCAAAACAGCTTAAAAAGCAAATCCATATAAAACATCTTTCCCAACCTCCCTCTCCTTTCCAATTCTACCTTCAATTCTTAAAAACAGGTCCAGCTTTATATCTACTTGTTGTGAAATCAAGTCCCCACGTTTCAGAGTGTGGGAACTGTCCTCCTCAAATAATTAACATAAAGAATCAAATGCTAACATAATGTACTTTGGCTTCAAAAATATTTCAATAGGGGCTTCCCTGGTGGCGCAGTGGTAGAGAGTCCGTCTGCCGATGCAGGGGACACGGGTTCGTGCCCCAGTCCGGGAAGATCCCACGTGCCGCAGAGCGGCTGGGCCCGTGAGCCATGGCCGCTGAGCCTGCGCGTCCGGAGCCTGTGCTCCGCAGCGGGAGAGGCCATAACAGTGAGAGGCCCGCGTACCGCAAAAAAAAAAAAAAAAAAAAAAAATTCAATAATGGGAGCAAACTTTAAGAAAACACCATCAAAAATTCATATTAATTATTTTCTCCCTATCTTGGAAGGCTTGAGTCCAAAATGAGATGCTTCCTGCCTGCTGAAGAACAGGTGGAAACAGGAAGCTATTTAAAGCCGTAAATATGCTCCAGAGTGATGGCTTACAGGACTTACTTGCACATAAATCACCTCAGAAACAGACCTAAATCCATGCATTTCCATACACTTTTCAGCTACTAGTAAATAGCAACTCTGAACTAAAACCCTCATTTAAAAAAAAAAAAAATGAAAGGACCCAAAACAGTAGAATCCTTTACTATCAACTGATAAAATTTGTTCAAAAATAAAAATCTTTCCTCCAGGCTAAATGTTTCATCAGCCTAGCTTCAGCTAAAGGGGATGTTTGACCCATAACATGTCATGCAAATTAGTAGAAGATGAACCTCTTATGAGTGAAGTCCTTAGCACTGAAGTTATAAAATCATGTTTAGAGACGTTGTATTATCAAGTTATCCCCTTCCTGTTTCACAAGAAATCACTTTTCAGAAATCAGGAGGATGTTCATGTTTACTTCCTTCACAATCTTCAATAAAGAACCTCTTTTACAGTAGATTTTAAATCCACTGATTAGTGGGAAAATATATCAAAGAACATTTCATCTTCAAATATCAAGTGAAAGAACATTTTTAAATATTTATAAGAGAGTGGTATTCTTCTATTTATATCATGCTAGAGTTTTTCTAGAAAACTGATGCCACCTCAGCACCCTATCTCAAAGTCAAAGACATGAATTGGATTCAGGCTCAAGGAAACCATTTTGCACAAGATATTGTCATTCAGTCCTTTCTGCACGACTCCAAACTAACTCAATCCAGTAAGAGAAAATATGTCTATAACATTTATTTTGAATAATGTCAGTTCCTTCATATTATCATTCTTAACGTGCTTAAGTAACTTTCTTTTCTTTTCACTTTTAATTAACTGTACTGACCTGTGTATATGGACTTCGCAATGTACTTAGTAAGAAATAAGACCACAGTGTAAAGGGTAATGGAGTGAGAGTCAGAACACTCAAGTTCAACTCCCAGTTTTCTCTAGACTTATGCCTTGATCCAATGACATAACACTTCACTTTCCTCATCTCTCATATTCTGCTATTAGGGACAATCAAGTATCAGTTGAGAAGACAAATGTGATAACAAAATAAAATTACATATAGGAAACAATTTTAAAAACACTATTTCCCAAAGCATGATGCAAAGAAAACTGGTCCCATGAAGTGGTGTGTGAAAGAAAGGATGGCAGTCAAGTAAGTTTTGAAAATGCTAGGAAATTCACAATTGATATTCAAATGCCAAATATTTTAAGAAGTCCTATAGTTATAGTGAGGAAACCTGTAAAACTTGATTTTTGCCTCGTATTTCCCCAACTGATTTGACCATGCTACTTTTTGACTGTGAGCATCCTGCTGCTTAGATGTGCTATAGAGTATAATTTGGAAGATGGTGTAGAGTACATTAAATTAAAAATTATTGTGATATTGTTTTAACTAGGCTTAATTTGGAACAAAGTTAAATTTCAGTTAAGTGTATTATTAAAACTGAGTTTCTAATTTATTAATTAGAAAAAACACTGTGCCCAAAATGCAATGACCAAATTTTAAACAAATAGAAAATTCTCAGTTTAAGGGATGTTTTGACACTGTGATTTCCCCCATATCATGAGTGGCTATAAAATATTTTTTCATTTTGTCCTAAACAATAACAACCCCCCAATTGTTTCTTCTAATGGGAAAAATATTAGATCAAATTCTCTAATCTTTCTAACCTCTAATATCTTTTATATAATCCCTATAAAAGAGGAAACATCTCTCCCCTGCCACTACTCCAACACAAACCCTGATTTCCATAAGGAAAAATCTATTCTGAAGATAACTCTTGGCCTCTCTCTACTCCTTCACTATCTCCACCCCTGAAGAGCAGAGTGGTGTACCTGACAAATAACTAGACACGTTCAAGTCTGCAGTACCCTTTCTTCTACTTGAGAATAAGCTTGCCCTCCAAGAGTAAGAATTCTCACCCTGCTCAGTCTTCCCTGGGCAGGCCAACCATGTGGAGAAGTGCGCTGCCCCAACCACGGGTTAAAAGCCTCTTTCTGGGGTATGAATATCTGATGGATTTGGCTCTCACAATAAATTACATTCTTATAGAGAGCCGCTATCAGTGAGAATTTATCTTTGATCTCCAAATTTATTCTTTACTTAATTTCTAAAATTATGTAGAATCTGGGTAGAAAAGAATGTTGCTATTTTGGGAGAGTCTCTTATCAACCCGAACAATCTGACTCACAAATTCTCATCAAATTCTAAGCAGAAAAGAATAAAAGCTATCCAGTTGCTTCATAGAACATGCCCACAGATGAGCTATTTGTAGGAGAGACCATTTTCACACTGGTCTGATATTTTCAAGTTGTGCCTTCAAAGTGCACTGGACTGATTAGGAAAATTCTGAAATGTATGTATCTTGAGAAAGAGCTCACTAAGGTCACTTTTTTCTATAGTAATGTTTTCAGTTTGAGCCCCCCAAAATCTTTTGTTCTTTGTCTTAGAACCAAGGTAGAGTGCTTTAATTAAGGTTCCCAGTTAGTGTTACAGCTTTCAGAGGATGCTCAACTTATTTCTATGCTCTTTCCAGTCCCATGTGTAACAGTTACCCCTGCTTACCTATAAGCTCCCTTTATTGGCTGTCCTTCCTTCCCAATCTCCCTTCTCTACTTTCCAAATAAATACTTGCATTCAAACACGTGATGCAGGATCTATGAATGGGGGAACATATACTAAAATGCCCTCCCATACTATCTACAGGCAAAATATTTTATTTCTTCATCATGGCTCCAAAAGCAATACACCTTACATATTATATCATGTTATTATCATATTATATTACAATCATGTGATATAAATTGCTTTTACCCTTCTACGGTATGTCAACTCTTAAAAACATTCATCTTGGTCTTCTCAGCACCTAGCATGATGCCTAGAATAATATAAGTGCTCAATAATTACTTAAGTGAAATGTTAAAGTATAACCGCAAAAAGGCAAAACTATGAAGACAGTAAAAATATTAGCGGTCACCAGGCATTGGGGAGGAAAGAGGGATGAATAGGCAGAGCACAGAAGATTTTCAGGGCAGTGAAATATTCTGTATTCTACCATAATGATGGATACATTTCATTATACATTTGTCCAAACCCACAGAACATACAACACCAGGAGTTAACCTTAATGGAAGCTATGGACTTTGGGTGATAAAATTGATAAACCTACATTCACATATCATTAACAAACATATCACTCTGATAGGGGCTGTTGATAAGGGGGGAGACTATGTATGTGTGGAACGAAAGGTATGAGAATCTCTGTACCTTCCCTTCAATTTTCCGGTGAACTTTCAACTATTCTAAAAAAATAAACACAATAAAGTTAAAAATTAAAAAAAATACAACGGCAACAAACAAAGAGCCTAGAATTTTAAAATACTATTTAATCTCTTCAAATACTTCTAATAAAGTGAATAATCATTAATATGAAAGAAAAAAGACATACATTCTGGGTAGAATAAAGCTAAGCAACAGTTGAGAAACAGAATATTAAGCCAAGATTATAACCGTGCATTAGCCTTGCCAGATAAATCTGTGGTATGTCATAAACTAATCGTCTTTAGGTGAAAATCCATATACTTTTTAACATATGTATTTCCTTGCAATTTATTCACTTTAGGGAAAAAATAGTTTATCTGGTTTCCATAGCATTAAAGATCGCTGTTACTTTGCTCATTATGCCTTACTAATGCCAAACTATGCTATGTACACATTTCTATTCCTATATACATGCAAATGCTACAGTAAATAGTCACCTTGAGAGAGAAAAGGTCCTCAAGTCACAACCTCAGTTATGTCAAATCTCTGATATTGCTAGTGGGTTGTTAGTATAAATATTATATCATGGCCCCTTGATTCAGGATAAGGGTATAAATATAAAGCGAGTACATTTTTAAATTCTAATAATTCAGAAACAATTTTACATTAATTTTTCCAGGTCAGAGTTAAATATTTCATGTACATCACTTGGAAAAAATGTTTATATAACCTTCTTCAAATACAAACTCAGTGGTTCTCTATAAATCTCTTTATACATCTTTACCAACAAGAAAAAATATATATACTCAGATATATATCAGCATTTTTTCTAGGTATCTAGGAAATCAGTACCTAAAACCTGTTTACATCCAACATGGATTTAATTATGTCCAAAAATTTAAAACAAAATAATAGTATTTAAGATGAACACCCTGTTTGGACTCAGACTAAATCTCTCTAAACCTCAGTTTCACCATCAGTAAAACATGAATGATTGTAACTATGGATCTCACAGCATTACTTTTAGGATTAAAAGAGATAACTGATGTAAAATACCTATGATAGTGACTGAGGCATAGTATACATTCAATGAATGTTTCCTACCTTTTAAAGTCAGCTATCAAATTGGAAATTGACCACCTTTGAAAACTAACAATTCATATATGCCAGATAAGTATTCTGGTGTGAAACTTTCAGGGGACAGACGAATAAACTAAACATGCAGCTGTTTTGAGACTGCTGATGAGAATCTACAAGATTTGCCAGAAAGTTCTGACATTTTATTTTGATTCTGTTTCATATAAGTCAATTCCTTAAAGAGCTGGTATATTTTACAGAAGACCCTTCCTAGATTAATACATATGATCCATTAGCAAACAACATGACACTCAAATAAAGGCCAGATTTCATTGATTAACGTAAAATAGGAAGCTTAATAGCACAAATGCCTCTTAAAATCTTAAACATTTGCAGATAATTATTTGATTTTCTATAGAATTTAATGCAAGCATCAAAACAAAGCTGGAGTGTAAAGGTGATTCACAACACAGAGTACTAACCACTAAACCATTACGGCTAGTAAAGTTGATTCAGAAGGAAGCATATTCTACAAGGAACCAAAATACTCAAATTAGCTTTATTTTCTCCTAATATGTCAACTGGAGCCAGAAATGTAATTTCTCAAAAGAAATGATGAGGCAAACTTCTGAAGCAGACGCAATTCATGAAGAAACTGAAAGCTGAAGACTGTCCACTGACAGCACTCTCAAAGGCTGGGCTGTAAGTCTTTCACTGAAGGAGAATGTGGGTGACACACCACAGCGTCCACAACAGCCAATACATGGCTGTCTATAAGGAACACAGTGTAAAAATAAAGCCATAGATAGGTTAATGATAAAAGGATTTTTAAGAATTACACTGTGAAAACACAAATCAAAAGAAAGATGAATTGGCTGTATTAAATTTAAGTATACTTAAGATTCCTGAATATTACCAGGAATAAAAGGATATTTCATAATGAAAAAAGTCTTGATTTGTCAGGAAGCCATAACATACTTAAATGTGTATGTAACTAAAAGAAATTCAAAATATCAATACATGCAGCAAAAAGTGGTAGAAGTGAGAGAAGAAATAGACAAAACTAAAAATAATAGTTTCAGGCTTTGACCAGTCCCTCCCATCAGGAAACTAACACAAGCCTCTTAGACAGCCTCATCCACCAGAGGGCAGACAGCAGAAGCAAGAAGAACTACAATCCTGCAGCCTGTGGAACAAAAACCACATTCACAGAAAGACAGACAAGATGAAAAGGCAGAGAGCCATGTACCAGATGAAGGAACAAGATAAAACCCAGAAAAACAACTAAATGAAGTGGAGAGAGGCAACCTTCCAGAAAAAGAATTCAGAATAATGATAGCGAAGATGATCCAGGACCTCGGAAAAAGAATGGAGGCAAAGATCAAGAAGATGCAAGAAATGTTTAACAAAGACCTAGAAGAATTAAAGACCAAACAAACAGAAATGAACAATACAATAACTGAAATGAAAACTACATTAGAAGGAATCAATAGCAGAATAACTGAGGCAGAATGGCTAAGTGACCTGGAAGACAGAATGGTGGAATTCACTGCTGCGGAACAGAATAAAGAAAAAAGAACGAAAAGAAAAGCCTAAGAGACCTCTGGGACAACATTAAACGCAACAACATTCACATTATAGGGGTCCCAGAAGGAAAAGAGAGAAAGGACCCAAGAATATACTTGAAGAGATTATAGTAGAAAACTTCCCTAACATGGGAAAGGAATTAGCCACCCAAGTAGAGAAAGCACAGCGAGTCCCATACAGGATAAACCCAAGGAGAAACATGCCGAGACACAGAGTAATCAAATTGGCAAAAATTAAAGACAAAGAAAAATTATTGAAAGCAGCAAGGGAAAAACAACAAATAACATACAAAGGAACTCCCATAAGGTTAAGAGCTGATTTCTCAGCAGAAACACTACAAGCCAGAAGGGACTAGCATCACATACTTAAAGTGATGAAAGGGAAGAATCTACAACCAAGATTACTCTAGCCAGCAAGGATCTCATTCAGATTCGATGGAGAAATCAAAAGCTTTACAGACAAGCAAAAGCTAAGAGAATTCAGCACCACCAATCCAGCTCTGCAACAAATGCTAAAGAAACTCCTCTGAGTGGGAAATGCAAGAGAAGAAAAGGACCTACAAAAACAAACCCAAAGCAATTAATAACATGGTCATAGGAACATAAATATCGATAATTACCTTAAACATGAATGGATTAAATGCTCCAACCAAGAGACACAGGCTTGACGAATGGATACAAAAACAAGACCCATCTATATGCTGTCTACAAGAGACCCACTTCAGACCTAGGGACACAAACAGACTGAAAGTGAGGGGATGGAAAAACATATTCCCTGCCAATGGAAATCAAAAGAAAGCTGGAGTAGCAATACTCATATGAGATAAAATAGACTTTAAAATAAATAATGTTCCAAGAGACAAGAAAGGACACTACATAATGATCAAGGGGTCAATCCAAGAACAATATATAACAATTATAAATATATTTGCACCCAGCATAGGAGCACCTCAATACATAAGGCAACTGCTAACAGCTATAAAAGAGGAAATCGACAGTAACACAACAATAGTGGGGGACTTTAACACCTCACCTACACCAATGGACAGATCATCCAAAATGAAAATAAATAAGGAAACACAAGCTTTAAGTGACACAATAGACCAAACAGAATTAACTGATATTTATAGGACATTCCATCCAAAAACAGCAGATTACACTTTCTTCTCAAGTGCGCATGGAACATTCTCCAGGATAGATCACATCTGGGGTCACAAATCAAGCCTCAGTAAATGTAAGAAAACTGAAATCATATCAAGCATCTTTTCTGACCACAACACTATGAGATTAGAAATCTATTACAGGGAAAAAAATGTAAAAAACACAAGCACATGGAGGCTAAACAATACATTACTAAATAACCAAGAGATCACTGAAGAAATCAAAGAGGAAATCAAAAAATACCTAGAGAAAATGACAATGAAAACACGATGATCCAAAACCTATGGGATGCAGCAAGAGCATTTCTAAGAGGGAAGTTTATGGCTATACAAGCCTACCTCAAGCAACAAGAGAAATCTCAAATAAACAATCTAACCTTACACCTAAAGGGACTAGAGAAAGAAGAACAAACAAATCCCAAAGTTAGCAGAAGGAAAGAAATCATAAAGATTAGAGCAGAAATAAATGAAACAGAAACAAAGAAGACAATAGCAAAGATCAATAAAACTAAAAGCTGGTTCTTTGAGAAGATAAACAAAATTGATAAACCACTGACCAGACTCATCAAGAAAAAGACGGAGAGGATTCAAATCAATAAAATTAGAAATGAAAAAGGAGAAGTTACAACAGACACTGCAGAAATACAAAGCATCCTAAGAGACTAGTACAAGCAACTCAATGCCAATAAAGTGGACAATCTGGAAGAAATGGACAAATTCTTAGAAATGTATAACCTTCCAAAACTGAACCAGGAAGAAATAGAAAATATGAACATACCAATCACAAGTAATGAAATTGAAAGTGGGATTAAAAATCTTCCAATAAACAAAAGCCCAGGACCAGGTGGCTTCACAGGTGGATTCTATCAAACATTTAGAGAAGAGCTAACACCCATCCTTCTCAAACTCTTCCAAAAAATTGCAGAGGAAGGAACACTCCCAAACTCATTCTACGAGGCCACCATTGCCCTGATACCAAAACCAGAAAAAGATACTACAAAAAAAGAAAACTACAGACCAATATCACTGATAAATATAGATGCAAAAATCCTCAACAAAATACTAGCAAACAGAATCCAACAACACATTAAAAGGATCATACAGCATGATCCAGTGGGATTTATCCCAGGGATGCAAGGATTCATCAATATACATAAATCAATCAATGTGATACACCATATTAACAAATTGAAGAATAAAAACCAGATCATCTCAAAAGATGCAGAAAAAGCTTTTGACAAAATTCAACACCCATAATATGATAAACTCTGCAGAAAGTGGGCATAGAAGGAATCTACCTCAACATAATAAAGGCCATATAAAACAAACCCACAGCAAACATCCTTCTCAATGGTGAAAACCGAAAGCATTTACTCTAAGATCAGGAACAAGAAAAGGATGTGCACTCTCACCACTGTTATTCAACATAGTTTTGGAAGTCCTAGCCAAGACAATCAGAGAAGAAAAAGAAATAAAAGGAATACAAATTGGAAAGCAAGAAGTAAAACTGTCACTGTTTGCAGATGACATGATACTACATAGAGAATCCTAAAAATGCCACCAGAAAACTACTAAAGCTAATCAGTGAATTTGGTAAAGTTATAGGATACAAAATTAATGCACAGAAATCTCTTGCATTCCTATATGCTAATGATGAAAAAATCTGAAAGGAAAATCAAGAAAACACTCCCATTTACCATTGCAACAAAAATAATAAAATACCTAGGAATAAACCTACCTAGGGAGACAAAAGACCTGTATGCAGAAAACTATAAGACACTGATGAAAGAAATTAAAGATGATAACCAAAAGATGGAGAGATATACCATGTTCTTGGATTGGAAGAATCAATATTGTGAAAATGACTATACTACCCAAAGCAATCTATAGATTCAACGCAATCCCTATCAAATTACCAATGGAATTTTTTAAGGAACTAGAACAAATCATCTTAAAATTTGTATGGAGACACAAAGACCCCGAACAGGCAAAGCAGTCTTGAGGGAAATAAACGGAGCGGGAGGAATCAGACTCCCTGACTTCAGACTATACTACAAATCTACAGTAATCAAGACAATATGGTATTGGCACGAAAACAAATATAGATCAGTGGAACAAGATAGAAAGCCCAGAGATAAACCCACACGCACCTATGGTCAACTAATCTATGACAAAGGAGACAAGGATATACAATGGAGAAAAGACAGTCTCTTCAATAAGTGGTGCTGGGAAAACGGGACAGCTCCATGTAAAAGAATGAAATTAGAACACTCCCTAACACCATACACAAAAATAAACTCAAAATGGATTAGAGACCTAAATTTAAGACTGGACACTATAAAACTCTTAGAGGAAAACATAGGAAGAACACTCTGACATAAATCACAGCAAGATCTTTTTTGATCCACCTCCTAGAGTAATGGAAATAAAAACAAAAATAAGCAAATGGGACCTAATCAAACTTAAAAGCTTTTGCACAGCAAAGGAAACCATAAACAAGATGAAAAGACAACCCTCAGAATAGGAGAAAATATTTGCAAACGAATCAACGGATAAAGGATTAATCTCCAAAATATATAAACAGCTCATGCAGCTCAATATTAAAAAAAAAGCCCAATCCAAAAATGGGCAGAAGACCTAAATAGACATTTCTCCAAAGAAGACATACGGATGGCCAAGAAGCACATGAAAAGCTGCTCAACTCACTATTAGAGAAATGCAAATCAAAACTACAATGAGGTATCACCTCACGCCAGTTAGAATGGGCATCATCAGAAAATCTACGAACAACAAATGCTGGAGAGGGTGCGGAGAAAAGGGAACCCTCCTGCACTGTTGGTGGGAACGTAAATTGATACAGCCACTATGGAGAACGCTATGGAGGTTCCTTAAAAACCAAAAATAGAATTACCATATGATCCAGCAATCCCACTACTGGGCATATACCCAGAGAAAACCATAATTCAGAAAGACACATGCACCCCAATGTTCACTGCAGCACTATTTACAATAGCCAGGTCATGGAAGCAACCTAAATGCCCATCGACAGACGAATGGATGAAGAAGATGTGGTACATATATACAATGGAATATTACTCAGCCATAAAAAGGAACGAGATTGGGTCATTTGTTGAGACGTGGATGGATCTAGAGACTGTCATGCAGAGTGAAGTAAGTCAGAAAGAGGAAAACAAATATCGTATATTCACGCATGTATGTGGAACCTAGAAAAAAGGTACAGATGAACCAGTTTGCAGGGCAGAAGTTGAGACACAGATGTACAAAACAAACGTATGGACACCAAGGGGGGAAAACGGTGGCAGCTGGGGGTGGTGGTGTGATGAGCTGGGAGACTGGGATTGACATGTATACACTGATGTGTATATAAATGATGACTAATAAGAACCTGCTTATAAAAAAGTAAATAAAATAAAATTCAAAAAAATAGTTTCAGGCTATTATACTCTTTTATCAGTAATAAACAGATATGCACATAATTGATAAGGATATAGAATACTTAAACATTATCAACCAACTTTACATAAATGACATTATACATTATAACAAACAATAGCAGAACACATACTTTTGCCAAGTGCATATGAACCATCTACTAAAATAAACCATATGTTGACCCATAAAATAAATCTCAGTAAATCGAGACACTGAAACCATGTTGAGTATATTCTGACCATAATTGGATTAAAGCAAATATCAGTAACAAAAAAATGTCCAAAAAATTCACAAATATTTGGTGACCATTTCTAAGTGTACCATGGATCCCTAAAATGACAAAGAAACATAAAATATATCAAAATGAAGAAAAATGAAATCAAAACAAAATGTATACACATATAAATCAATGGAACAGAATAGTGTTCAAAAGGAGACTCCATATATACATTCAATTAATTTTTGCAAAGTTGTCCTAATAATCCAATGGGGAAAAGATAGTCTTTTCAATAACTGTTGCTGGAAAAACTGTATGTCCTCTTGAAATACTTCAACCCTTACTTCATACCACAAACAAAAGCCAACTTCAAATGCATCACCAGTCAAAACAAAAAAAGTAAAACTCTAATGCTTCTGGAAGCAGACCAAGATTTCTTAGGCAGAACACCAAAAAAACACTACCCGTAAAAAAAAAACCCAATAAATTAAACTCTGCTCTTCTAAAGACACTAATAAGAAAATGAAAAGGCAAGCTAAGACCAAGGGAAATTATTTGCAGTGCATATAACTAAAAGCTAGTATCCAGAATATATTAAAAATTTCTAAACTCAATCATTTAAAAATGGGCAAGTATTTCAGACACTTAACAAAAACAAACTATCTAAATAACCAATAAGCATCTGAAAAGACACTCAACGTCATGAGAGATAAGGAAAATGCAAATTAAAATTAAAAGCATAATCATATTGAGATATTATATATCCACTAGAATTGCTAAGATTAAAAAGACTGACAATACCTCGTGTTGAGGAAGACATAGGGCAACTATAACTCTTATAGAATGTTGGCAGAAATGTAAAACGTATAAAGCCACTTTGTAAACCAGTTTTCCTTTTTTCTTAAAGGTAAACATAACTTTATCATCAAATCCAGGAATTCCAACCCAGCAATTCCACGCTTAGAAATGAAAACAGGACCACAAAAAGCAGTTTTCTTAGTAGTCAAAACTGGAAGCAACCCAAGTGTGAATGGGTGAGCAAATTGTAGTGTTTCTACACAATGGGATATTACTTAGCAATTAAAATAAAACTATTGATTCATAAACACACAACAAATAAATCTCAAAAACATAATTCAAAGCAAAGGAAGCCAGACAAATATTTTCTCTATGTGAAATTCTAGAAGAAAAACTAATCTGTAGTGAGAGAGGGCAGATTGAGTGTGGTGGAGGATTGACTACAAAGGGGTATGAAGGAGATTTTTAGGGTGATGGAGATGTTCTGTATCTTGATTGTGATGGTGGCAGTTACAGTTGTACACAAACTTACTGAACTATACACCTAAAATGATTGCACTTTATACCTCAATTAACGTGATTTAAAATCTATACTCATAAAAAGATATATACATTTATGACCAAAAGCAAATATCACAATTGAATACAAGTTGTGAAATCTACTTTTTTCTTAATGTGGATTCCCACAAACATTTCCTGGGACAAAGGTTTGAATCAAAGTAGTTTATACTGGAGATGATTATAGAAGGCATCAGTAATGGAGTGAAAAAGTGAGACAGAGAAGGGAACTCAATAAGGTGTGCTCCACGAAGTAAGTTACTACTGTGGGATTTGGTGAACCAGTGTACAGCGCACACATAAAAAAAATTATCCCACCTGAGGATCACTGGTTGAGGGCTGTTCCAGTCATCTTTGGAAGCCTGTCCCTGTGCTCCTGCAGAGCGTTAGTTCCTGGGCACATCTGACCTGCTGCACAAGCAGCAAAGCAGGCTCCAGTAGACAGAGAAAGCCTTTGGGGGAAAAAAAAATGCAGGTACTGACGGTTGGAAGTTGAGCTAATATGGACTGAAGTGGTAGGGGAGCATGGACTTGGGCAGGACACCGTCAGTGCCTGCTACAACATTACCAGAAAAGAACACTCAACAATTCAAAATACATTGGTGATTCAGAAATTTTAGCCATACAGGTATTAGAGTTAAGGACAACTTCGGGTCCTTTATACTTTTATTTCCACTTTGTTTTCAAGACTAACACATTTTTTTTTACAACTATAGTGATGTAAGCCACAGGAACTGACCACAAAGTCAGATATATGCTATTCGAATATGCTGGAAAATGCAAAATTCATTGTATTTAGCCATCAAATTAAATACACATCATTGTGAAGAAAATATACTAATTCTTTTTCCCTGCAATAGTCTTATTTGGCATAGACCTACATCCTCCCCAGGATCAATCATTCACAGCAATATATTTAGAAATATAGTATTTAAGACACTTCACTGTTATAGCTAACAATTATTCTATAACAAGAGAGCACTACATGTTATCCCAGAGGCTTAAAAGAATATAAATTCCCACATTCGAAGTGAAACAATTAGACTTTTTATTATTGTTTTGTTTTTTTAATGACATAAGAGTCAGCATCAACCAATGGCTATAACTGGCTATTCAACTACCACATATATTTAAATTTCTAAATGAATATAAATTCTACATATTCAATCTCCAGGCACAATACTTTTGAATCAACTGTCTAATAGTACATCTATATGGATTAAATGCACTAGCCAGGACATAATTACATGAGCATTACACCATTTTTTCTAGACATATGAATTACTATAGCCTTTCCATTTCGTGATTAGTAGAGTCTCAGTTTTCAGAGTTTTGATTGAACATTTCTGGAAAAACTGAGTTCAGGTCTAATGTTAGTACTCACAGATTTTGAAAAGGCTTGTAGATTAACATAATTCTGGTGCCAACATCTGATTTTAAAGTATGCCTCAAATATGCTTCCAGACATTTTAGGATGAGGTAATATTTTAAAAGTTTAAACTATTAGTTTTTCAATTTTTATTCAGAGGTTAAATATTAAAATGAAAACTTTTTCTAGCCATATCAAAAGTATTTTTAAAATTGCAAGTGGTTAAGTATAAAATAGATTCACTTTTAAGTAATGTTCCATAACATCTTTCAAAATTTCCTTTTGTTGCTAACATAGGTTCAGCCTATCAGTTCATAATATCTTATTACCCAATTTTGCTGTTCTTGACCATTTTTACTTTTAAAAACTTTTGTAAATATGATGGAAATTTGGATCTTTCTTCCAAGAAAAAAGGAATATATATACAATTGGCAGAATTTCTTGGCCTCCATAAAAGTCAGCTCTGGAACCCATACACTACTTGCAGGTTATATGCAGGTCTGCATAGACATTAACTGAGCTTAAAAGTGAACATGAAGAATCTACAGGTACATTTTCCTATTTACTTGTTCCCTCCAATTTACATCAAAGCATATTTCCCTCAGATTTTCACAATGGATCAGTACAAGTCATACTATATGAAAGAGTTCTTCATGTATTTTTAAAATGCAACATCTAAAGACAGAAACATCAAACCTCACAATGCTTTTAAGAGCAATAAAGTGACTGTCAGAATGCACAAAGTATACGGACTTTTCAAAAAATAAAACGAATTCCTTTCCCTTCCACAGTTCCAAAGAGATAGAACAAACTTATTAGTTAATCAAGATCAGAAGGGGCATGCTTATTTGTAACTTCCAGCTAATTCCAAAGCAGGTGTTAAAATGTTTGTTTCTACAAAGCATCTATCTTTATATGTAACCTGAAGATAAAAAATAAAAAAGGCATCACTGATTCCTCTCACACATCAGAACCAGTCCATCAGGCAATCCTAGGTTCTACATCCAGGATCTGGTGATTTCTCACTGCCAATATTGCTACCCCTATGTCCTAAATTTGAGCCATCATCATCTCCCACCTGCTTTATTACAGTAGCTTCACACCTGGCCTCCATTATATTCCGTTCTCCACATTGCAGTCAGAGTGGTCCTTTTAAAACATAAATCACATCAAGTCACTCATCTGCTCTAAACCCTCCAA
Organism: Delphinapterus leucas; assembly: GCF_059928025.1. Taxonomy (NCBI): domain Eukaryota; kingdom Metazoa; phylum Chordata; class Mammalia; order Artiodactyla; family Monodontidae; genus Delphinapterus; species Delphinapterus leucas. Next base: position 62,228,696 of record NC_143137.1, on the reverse strand, counting down.
AGGTTCCCTCCAGTGCTAACTCCGTTCCAGTGACTCTAACCATTTTGCCTTTCCTTAGAAGCACACCAAGCCAGCCTTTGACTCAGGCATTTGCAACTGCTTTTCCCTGTCCATGGAATGCTCCTGCCCTAAGTATCCATATGACTACCTCCATCACTGTCTTCAAATATCACCACAGATGAGGCACTTTTCCAAACCACCAATATTAAAAAAAAAAGAAAAAAAGAAAGAAAACACCTAATAAACCTCTACACTGTCTCTCTGCTTCGTTCGTCTTCATAGTATTAATTACCACCAGACATACAATATATTCATTTGGTGAATGCTTTCTCCTTCCACTAGATTCTAAGCTGCCTGAGGGCAGGGACCTTGTCTGTATTGTTCACTGATGTATCCTCAGGACCCATACCAATGCATGACACATAGTAGACATTCCATAAATCTGTGAATATGTGAATGAATCTGTGAATGAATAAGTGAATACTTGAGTGAAAAGTTAAGCAGATGGCTCAGTACCACCCCCTCCTTGGCCTCCATGTCCCCCTCTAAAGGCTCAGAAGGCACCTCTTTGGAAATTTAGGGATTCTTGGAACACACTTGTAAACCATGAATCTAGTTCTAGAAACATTTTTTTTTTAAACAAATATACAAGCAGGAGCTCCTAAGAAGAGTGGGCAAAGTATAATTACAGTGTAATGGAAAGAGTTTTAGACTTGAACCCTGAGTTAGGTTGAGCTCTATTCTCACTACCAGGCATTTCCCTTGACAGGGCCCTGTAAAATATCCTCAACATTCTATTCCTTTCAGTATGCCAGTGCTTGGAAATAAGCTCTGTATTTATTCATAACCTGTAAAAACATGACTGAGAAAGGGAGGATAAAAAGAATGATTAAAGGCGTGAGTTGAAAATATTTACCTTTTCACCATCTCCTTCATATCTCTATAATTATCCCTTTCATCCAAAACCATTATTTATAAAGGTTATTTAAGCCAATATAAAATTAAAGATTTATATTGGGGCTTCCCTGGTGGTGCAATGGTTGAGAATCTGCCCGCCAATGCAGGGGACACAGGTTCGAGCCCTGGTCTGGGAAGATCCCACATGCCGTGGAGTAACTGGGCCCGTGAGCCACAACTACTGAGCCTGCGCGTCTGGAGCCCGTGCTCCGCAACAAGAGAGGCCGCGATAGTGAGAGGCCCGTGCACCGCTTTGAAGAGTGGCCCCCATTCGCTGCAACTAGAGAAAGCCCTCGCACAGAAATGAACACCCAACACAGCCAAAAATAAAACTAATTAATTAATTAAAAAAAGAAGACTAAGTAGTCATGGCTATAAAAAAAAAGATTTATATTGGATGGAAATCATCATATAGGTCACAAAATCCTCCTGCATTTTAATAAATTACTTTGTCCTTCAGTATAGGTATCTCTAGATTAAAACATGTCTGTTTCAGAATCAGTGTGCTAGGGCTGCACCTTCCACAAAACAGATATCAACACCTTCTATCAAATGAATGAAAATATCTAGCAGATGTTAATTTCAAGTCACATTATCAATTGTGGAATAGATGTAATTTTTACCTTTCTACAACTTAATTTTTATCTTAAGCCCAAATTCTATCATACGGAGAACACTAAAATCTCAGCCAAATGAAGCCAATTTAAGCCTATCTAGGGGCTCTCCAACCTATTCCCAAAATTACAAAAAACTTTCACATGGTGTTGGAAAGAGATGACACCTGATCCTCATTCCTCATCAGCCCACACAGGCCTCCCAGAGACACACATCCATCTGGGCTCCAGTAGTCAGGTCTGGTAGACTGCTCCTGCCAATCCTGTCCCAAACTCAAGGCCTTGTGGGTATACTGGGCTCTCTCAAGTTTACACCACTCTTAGATAACAAAAGAAAACTTCGTTGTTTTCATGACACTTTTTATACCCCATTTCCAATGGCCTAGATACTCCACACAGCGATCTCAACTCTGCTGCAAGACTTCCAGCTTCCCTAGATTCCATCCCAAAATATTTCTATTCTCAGAACAAAGCCCGAGAGCACGAGGCTCTTTCCCAGAATCATACTGGTATTTATAATCTTGCCTTCCACGAGTAAATTCCTTTTCTTCACCCTGTAAACAAGGAGCACCTGTTCTGAGTGTGAGAAATGAGTATGGAGGAACTGGCTCTGTATAATCTTAACTTTTTCTATTACATATAAAGTAGAATTTGTGCTCTAATGCTCCAAGGTCTCCCTTTTTATATACTTCACCCAAGCTAAAAGAAGAGAAAGCAACAAACACTTTTTTTGGTCAAACCCAATAACTCTGATAAATTTTCAAAAAAAAAAAAAAAAACTCGCAGAAGCAGCGAGTTGGAAAGCTGTAGTTGCCTATGTCAAGGAGAGCCCACGTGGTCCAAAGAAGTAAATGCACATATGGAGGGGTTGGCAGCATTACTTCAAAAGGCCCTGCATGAGAAATAGCTGGCAAATACCAAGGAAGGAAGCAAGGAAGGAGGAAGGGAGAAAGGGAGGTAAGGAAAAACCTGTGAACTCAAGAAAATGAAGAACTATATTTGTAAACTCAACTCATCCCTTAGTTTTCATAACTTACATACAGTAAAATATTATAAACATTACAGATTGAAACACAAGTGTTATTTTAATGATATATTTGATTTTTCCCTAAAATCTGTGGAAAAATGAAAAGGTGGAGCTCAGGCTCAGTTAACAATGAAGAGAGGGCTCATAAGTTATTTACGACATGATAGAATTTCAGGACAGTTAAACCAATGGAGTATAACTTGCCTTCACACTTAGGGGTTCTCTCAAAGTGTGCTAATTTTGAACATGAGCAAAACATGAGTAAGAGAAAAAAGAGGAACACATATCACTGTTACAGGCAGAGGGCCAGGGTATTAAGAGTATTGTAAATCCCCGTTTTTGTGTTTAGAGCTGGGTCTTTAAAAGACTTGAGGAATTAAAGCAAGAAAATTGTTACAATTTTTTCGGTGTGTTTGTTTCAAGAATAAGAAGCAGCAAAAGAAAAACTAAGTATGTCAGAAAAGAAGATTGAGCAAATCCTTCCGAATCTCCCCATCCACTAAGCTTTACATAGAAAATAAAATGTGTTTTTGTTTTCCCTCTGTGAGAAAAAGACTTTAAAGCTTAGAGCAGAAGGGCAAAAAGACATATTATGAAATGATACAAAAAGGTGACTGAAAACCATATTATAATTACTTGACTCATTTTTGAGGATAAATGGAAACCATGGTCTGAAATTTCCTAAACATACAGGAAGATTTCCCTGAAAGGAGATTCCAACGCAGGGACTGGGTGACGGTGACACTGACACACACACACACGTGCGCGCACACACACACACACAAGTTTGGGGGACCACAACGGGTTGGCTGGCCTGGGCTGCCCATCCACCGCAGAGGCAACTGACCGGGCCACACGGGACTCTGAGGGGCCTGGACAAATAAGAGAAACAGCAAGCCGCTGAAGAAAAACAAATGGATTCAAGGAATTTTTCATCTCTTCTTTATATAATTATATGTTCATATTAGATGTGCTAATTTTGCACATACGTTTTTTCACAGAGTAACAGAGAGAAGTAGCAGTTTCAAAGTCAGACTCTGGGGTCCTGAAGATGGGATTTGACTCCTGGATGTATCCACGAGTTGTACTGCTTTGGGCGAAGTTACTCCATGTCTCCAAGCATCAGGCTTTTCACGGCAAGGGGGGCCTCGGAAGAGTCTCTATAACCTCGGCTTACGTGAGGGGACACACGGAAATGGCCGGGCACAGTCAAGGGCTCATCCTTACGTGTTCAACAACTATTAGCCATTATCAGAAACTTGCACTCCTTTCTCTTTTGGGTGAAGAAAGTAAGAGAGAATAACAACTGCTTACCTCACGTAACAGGTTTATGAGGCACTGCGGCTCAGACGGCAACACAGATACTGAACTCGGCTCCTCCCACGGACAAACTGAGTCGACAGCTACATAGGAAACGATTTTCTCTGAGAAAAAACCCCAAAACTCGTGGAGCCGCTGCTGCACGTCGGGCGAGCAGACAGAGGGAAACCGCATCAACGCAGGTAGAAGGCTGAGACACAGTCTTTCCACGGTGACCCACAATCCAAGCGAGCTCAGAACCTGAAGCTTCTCCCTGAGGACCGAAGGAGTCCTACTCCACGGCGGGTACGCCAACTATTAAGACCTACACCTGAGAGGCAAGCCCTTAAAAGGCCTGGCTTGGAAAAAAATCTCGAGAGCGCGCATGCCCATGAGCTCGCGAGAGCCACGGGCTGCGGCCACAGAAGAACGGCTCTTAAAGGGTCCGCACACAGACTCACCTGCCACAGTGCCCAGCACAGAAGCAGCCCTTTGAAAAGTGCCATACTTTGTGTGAAAGAAGCTTATTTGCTAATTTTAAAGCAGGTGGGCTGAGGGGCAGCGGCTTGCTGGGATCCCCTCTGGCAATGGAGGCTGGTGGGCACCATCTTCACTAAAGCAGGCAGGAGCCTTTTTTTTTTTTTTCTTGTTAAAATCAAACCCAAATGGAGAACAGGCTTGAAAATTCCCTGAGCAGGCAAAACCACTTAAGTAATCCAAACCTTAATTTAGCTTATTTTGCAACACTAACTTGACCTGAGTCGTTTCATGCTTATGGCTCTGGAAATCAAAGGCAAAACTTAAACCGTTTCCCAAAATTGATATGAGGTAACCGCTAACCAATGCCCTATCATTGAAGAGAATTCAAATATAACCAGTCACTGTGAAGAATAAACAGTCGCTGCCTTCTCACTACATAAGCTGCTTTATAACAATGTACTCCTGAGCCTCATTCCATGTTCTGGTTTGAGTGCTGCCAGTTTGCAAACTGCCCTTTTGGTGTGTGCACAATAAACTTTTATTAATTACTACTTCAGGGATTTATTGGTCTTACTTCTGTTATTTCTGAACATTTACCAGTTCATAGCATTAAGAGTGGGATCCAAAGAAGACCCCGTCTGACTCTGAGGCTAGTGAGCAAACTCATGCTGGTACCTACAGAGTCCACTGAGTTCACTGCTTTCTTGTCAACCCTGGAATTTGAGGGTAATTCTCTCTTGGGCCCAGGCTCTGCTGCCTTTGCATTTTGAGCTGTCCCACTTTATTGTGCATACCTCTATTTTGTTTGTTAAAGCTTCTTGGTAAGTCACCCCATTCTGTCCAAAAGTGAGGAAAACGTGAGTCCCGGTGTTTTGGAACAGCTGTTAAGAAACAGGTCCCCTTGTAGTTATGAACTCTCAGGGAATCTAAAGGCAAAGATGGGTTCCACCTGGTCTAAAACTTTTCCTCCATCTCGCTCAGAAAACTCCTGCTTTCTATATGTATACCCCCTATGGATCAGAATCTTGTGCCTTTTTGGAAAATGGGTGAGCTTTTGGATAATTTGGAATTGTGGTGGCCACTTGGAAACTTTAATTTGGATAAGTCTACCTTGAGGCACATTCTTGGCAAGAGAGAATCTCAGACCTCCCAGAGACAATGGAATGCAGTCTTTGATCATACAGAGAAGCTTCTAAAAGACAAAATGACTCCAAAAAGAGCTCTAAAACTATACAAATAAAAACTCTTTAGGAAAAAACTTCAATAAATAGTGTTGGGAAAACGGGACAGCATATGTAAAAGAATAAAAACCGGACTACTATCTTACACTGTACACAATTTCTTTTTTGCCTTCTACCGAAAACTTTTATAAAATGCAGAAAAGAAATTAATTGTAATAATAAAACTGGATTTCAGAAAATTGGCAAAGTGAATCTTGGCAGTAACAGAAACAATGGTAGATATATATGTATATTACATATACATACATACATATTTAATACTTATTTGAGAATAGAGGCTCTCTAACAACTTTCTGGCATTATTTCTTGAAATAGTCACTCTCTCAATGGCCAAATTTACTCATGTGTTTGGGTCAAGGAATTTGAGTATCAGAAATCAGTAATTCCAGTTGTCTACTGAGGCGCCTTACACAGAATCAGGAATTAGAAATCCAGCAACTGTCAGGTGAGGTTGATGTGAACAGAGCTTTGGCTGTATGTCTAATTTTGGGAGAATGTACACTTGGCACCTCCAACCATAACAGCCACTACAGCCAATGAAAGGAAGTCTCTGTATCCTTCGCCTTTAGGGCCTTTACAGTCATCCTGCAATCCAGCAGTAATAAAGGGCATAATCCTCTAAATGCAGAATTATAAATATTAAACTGCTTTCCATCAAACTTGGCCAGTTACTTGGCACAAGTACTCTCCTAATTTTAGGTGATTTCTCTAGACTTTGTTCACACAAACATATTGAAACTAAAACTCTCATGGGATTTCTGTTCTTTGCCATCCTAGTAAAAATAAAAGTAACTGTAAATTTGTTCCTTAAAAGTATTTCTGATAGTACTGGATATAAAAAGCAATGATACACCACAATTTTAAATTGAGAAGGACTGTTTTCCTTATGCTCCCAAGCCCTGAAATCATTCTTTGATATCCATGGGACTCCTGAGAAAAGCTGACCTAGCAATCAGTTTTTCAGGATTCAGTTCTGTTAAGGTCCTCAATTTTTGTCACCTACAAACTAGGTAAATAGTAATATTTTTTATGCAAATTAATGTGTTTAAATGTTTAATTTTTGATCTACTGATTTTCATTTTATTTGAATAAAAATATAAAGATAAAAATAAATATAAAATAGATAAAAAGACTGATCATTGAATAAATATCAATAAATGTCTGAAACTAGTACATTAACCAAGTCTTTCCAAAGTTAATAAACACAGCCATTTGAATTTGCTTCAGGCTAAAACTTGTCATTCAGAGTTGATGGTGGAGATGCAAATTGTTTTTCCAAAGAGCTGTTTATATCGGTTAAGCTGCTGCTTACATGTAAAGCAGTGGGGAAAAGGGAAAAGACAAACACTTTCTCAGGCTTCTCATGATTTTTTTAATCTATCTGTGCAAAAATATGGCTTACAGTTTATTGCTGAAATGTAGGAACCTGAAGATTCCTGTCCACAGTTTTAAATTTAACAAGTATTTCAATTACTTCCAGAATAATCACTTCCAGAACTTTAGTACTGTACTATTAATAGTTATGCCCCTTCTACTCATGCAGAGAAATTCTCACAGGACTCATGGACCCCAAAATGCTCAACTGAAACCATACCATGACAATTCATTGTTTTTATCATAAATAGATAAAGCAGTAACTTGTATCATTTTTCTTCCATGAGGCGAGAAGCTGCAATAATCATTTCTTTATAATAATTTCAATTTTACTAAAATGTTTCTGAAAATAACAATAAATGATGACACACCCATGTTTGCATCAGATGCTGTCTATTTCCATCTTGACTTTTTTCCTATATCTTAGCAAAGGTGTGAAAGAATATTTAAGACTCTAGAAAAAGCAATTTCCTTAGGGCAGCTTTAAGTTTATTTTTTCCAAATAACAAATGATTTTCTAGCATAACTAAAACTTAACTAACCAGTTTGTTGAAGCAACAAGTTGGCCTAGTAAAGTTTTTAATGCGAACCTTTGAATTTTCTTACTCATCATCTTTCTTCATCCTCTTCCTTGTCTAAAACAGAAGTATATTAGATACAAATAATCTTTTGAATCAAAGTTCTATATCATCACGACTTTTCTATATCACAGATGGAGGTGCTGATGATATAGGAGTTAGGGATATGTGAGTACAGGCCCAGAAAAAGTCTTAAAAGTTTAAATTTTTAAAAATTGAAATCTTCATTAGGGATTTGCTAATTTTCTCCTTTTTCCTTCTAAAGAAAAACTACAGAAAAATAATTCAATGCATTGTTAATTAGCTGCATTCTATATGTTTATAAAAATGTAAAAGCAATATTTCATGAGAACTTTGGAGAGTAGGGCAGATGGGTGAAGACTGAAGCATATTTTTTTTTTCCTGAAACATATTTTCATCTTATCTTGAATGCTGGATTACAGGACAGATTACACCACATAATGAAAGTCACAGGCCACTAATCAAATGATCCAAAAAAAAAAGAAAAGATTTTTGCCTTCTTACTTATCCTCCTTTTTGTTAAGAGAGAACTGACTCTTAAGTGATCACTTTGATAAATAAACCCCAGAATAACAAGGTTTAATCTGTGGAAAATATGTTCTGCAGCTGGGACTCATGAAGCTCTTCCTGCCAATTGTGCCAGAGAAGTCTGTTGTAACATCAGCTTCTAAATTCCACAGCAAATTAATTAATACATTGATACAAATGGTTGTCTAGCTATGTTGGAGGATTTTGAGAGATGGACACTTAACAGAATGATGCGTCTTTAATTGGCAATTGAAGGCTCTCTTCAGTCAAATCAGTCATTGAGTTCTCAGTTTAGAACTCTGTGGTATTGGGTTCCCTGTAGAACTTCTATTATTTTCTGTATGAAAACATACTTACCCCTATGCAGCATGAAGGGAAAATGAGAATGGGTGAATGTTCTTAATTTGACCTCTTTGGTTAACCTTTGAGACTTTTCATATCCCAATCACCAGTTTGTGACCTTAAGTATGGGTTATTACTTTACATATTTCTTCTTCTGTTTATTTTGCTGGGATTGTGTATGGTAATTAGTTTTAAAAAGTAAAGCTTAATGCCCCAAAATAATGCTATATAGATAAATCGATCCCTTTTGCTATATGTAAATTGAGCATAGAAGCCCTTCACTGTAATTGTAATTTTCTCAGTTGAGTCAATACAGTAGAATCAGGGAAAGTCAGCCACAATCTTCAGACATCTTGGCTTTCTTTTAAGGAAAAAAAAATTACCTTCTCAATATCCTGCTAAATAAAGACGCTGTACAAGAAAACAACAACAACAACAACTAGCTATAATTAATTTAGGAGACCTCAGTCATCCCCTTATGTTCATTGATTTTTGGTATTCTTGGACAACTAGCATGACAGCAAACCAAAAATGTATGTAATACTGAATGCCACAACTGTTTCCCAGTTTTGAGACTTAAACTCCTAAGTTGTTTTGACTGGGCAACTAATAGCAATTTAGATAGTTCTGTACAAATTTAGAGACATGAGATGCAAAACCATGACTGTATTCCAACACATTTTTCTTGTCAGAACCATTTAAATCACCATCTTACACAAGTACATATTGAAACTCAAATTTAAGCATTTTATTTTTATGTACATTTCATTTGTCCAGAAATAAAATATCTAAATACAGACAGACTGTAATGTTGTATATGTATAGCTTTCAACAATACTTGAGCTGAATAAATGCTTTGTACATTAAGTTTGTCTTTTTAATGGGGTTCACAGCTACATTGATAGAATGGATTCCTCATATCCTTTTTTTTTTCTTTTTTAACCAATAACAAGCAGAGAGACAAGTACATAGTTAATATTAATAAGCAGCTCAAATAACACTTGGTTAAACTATGTACAATACAAACCATTCATACAAATGAAGACTAGGATATTGAATTTGTTACAATATGTGTAGTAAAGATAAGACAGACACATAACTTACATGGTGTCTGTCAGGCATTTCCCTTCTTATATAATCATCAGAACTTATTTTAAGCAACCTTAGCTGGTCTCAACTTTGCAAAAGTCCAATGATTGGTGATGAAAGCTGTAATCCAGTGTCTGCCCACATGTAAATTCCAAATGTTTGCTCATCTTTACTGAGAACAGGCTCCCTCCATAGAAAAAAATGAGCCATCTTGTATCACCTTGAATGTGCCTACTGAATGCTGGAAAAAGTTACTACACTTGTTGTGTTCATAAAATAAAGAATACTGAGCTCTAAAGACACATTTTTTTTTCCAATTAACAAGCATATACTCCTACAGTAGTATTTACCAGTACAGCTACTCCAAGCAGTAGAAATGCATGAGTGGGGATTATTGATTAGCATGTGCTCAAGACTTTAAAGGAGATTTCCATAACAGCAAGTGCTAAAAACCATTCACTGTCTAGTTAATCCTTTTGCTTGATGATCGTTTATCCTGAACCATTATGAGTCAGACAACGAAAGCCCTCTTGACAAGAATCATGACGGATGCCAGCTGAAATGTATATGAGAGTGTGTCTGTGTACATCTATGTGTGAGAGCATGTCTTCAAGTGTGGCTTTAGAATCTGTGGTGATTTACAACTATACTGAGAGATGAAGCTGACTGGGCAGAAATTACATCAGATTGTTTTCCACGAGCGTATTTGCAGCCAGTTGACGAGAGCAGCAGTGTAGACACATTCCAGGCAACAGATGGGACCTTCTTCTTGAGGTAACAGCCCTGTCATGTGACCTTGAATTCCTCAGGCTTCAGTCTCACCCCTACATTCATCCTCATCCAGAGGGGAAGTAAGGTGTGTCGCTGTGGTAGTTGTAGTCGGGGCACACTTTCTGTACGAGTTTATAATCTGTACTATAAAAGGAAATGTAAATACAGATCACCTTAAAGGGCTTGGAGCAGAGCCAGGACACATGACTTTGGGTCTGCTCCTGGTAACAGGTTTTTGAAGGGTCATAGTTGCAGAGTGTGTTCTTGGTAGCCTTGTCAACCTTTTCATATTCAATGCGACAATTAAAGGACTTGGAATCTTTGGCATCAATCACGGTTTGCTGTGCCAAGTCGAATTCCACTATTTTCGTAGGGGGCACCAAGCTGACAGATACGTTCCCTTGACCAGTGGAATTATGCCTGAAATAAACACTAAATGTCCCATTGCCATGATCTACAATTTTCCCAGTTATCAATAGGTTTAGCTTCACTGTTTTGATGTTGGAATGAAAATCACCCCATCCAAACATTTTCTTAAACTTGCCCGTCTTAACAATGGGCCTTCGCTTGGCCCTGGGCCGAGGCTCTTGGAGGTCTGTGGAGTTCCTCAGCCAGTCCCAGAGGTCTTGCTCAGAATAAGGTTCTGGGGTGTCATATCGCAGGTCTAAATCTGTATCATTTTCTTTGCCACGAAAAGTCTGTGACAGGAGTCGGCTGATAGACAAGTCTTTGCTGCTTTCTGTCCATATATGCTTTAGTGTGGATTTGCTGCTTCCTGATTTTAGAAGTTCTGACTTTCCACCGTTTGTTAAATTGGCACATGTGACCTGCAAATGGAACAGAAAAATGGCATTTACATCTCTGTATCTGAGAACACCCAACACAAAGATCCAAGCCCTTTCTCAGAGGCTGGGAATTAAAGTACCTTCAGCACCTAGCCAATATTTATTAGGCCGTGATAAAGTACCACTTCTATTTCATACAATGATGGAAGAGAGGGGGTGTAGGTGGATAAAAGCCACTAAACATGAGAGAAAGACTATATAAAAACATTTGACGAGAAAAAGGCCACCTAACATGAATAAAGCAAATTAAATTCAAACATAAATCACACTAAAGTAATTACTTCTCAGCACCAAAATCCAAACACTCTTAAAATAAAATTTTACAAACGATTATGTTACTTTTTTACTTCAAGATCACCATAAGCTTTATAAGAGTATGATTCTCAGAAATATGTCGACTGACGTACTATAGGCTTTTGGTAGTCCATAGCCACAGTCACATAAGGAAAGTTAGTTTGGCAAGGAGGCTGTAGTATATTTTATCTGGTCAAAACAAAATAACATGTTTATGATCACCCATTATTAGCAAGAAACATACTGTATAAGACAATTTTTTCCATTAAGGGATTTAAAATGCGATCTAGGAAGAAAAACATTAACTGATAAGAGTAGTGCAGATCTTTTGATTTTAGAGTTTATTTTTGTCTTTGTTTGTTTTGTTTCAATGAAATTTAATCAGTTGGTCAAACATCCAAATCTGTACTTGCCTAATTCTATAGGCATTGTTCTTATTGCAGCCTCTATATTTATCTTTCGTATAAAAGAAATGAATACATATCCTAGTCTCTAGAATTACATAGATAGTTTCCCATTCTTCAGGTGGCAAAAAGAATAAATACAAGCATACATTTGGTAATGGCTTGGTACTTGTATCTCATCATCAACACAGTTGATCAAGGAGAGGGGCTGTAATGAGATGCATCATGGTGCACTAGCTCATGAAGCAGTAATGAAATTGTCCCAAAGAAGAAGTGAAAAGGATTTAGAGTGCATTTACCAGCAGCACATAGGGAGTAAAAAAAAAAAAAAAAGGGAAGTGTCAGATTTCAAGGAGAAAGAACCAACCTATTGAAGAGGATGCTAAGATTCTGATCGCAGAACAACCTCCGATTTTCAGGTAGAATAGAAATTTACTTCTAAATTATACTCTCCACAGCTATAGTGATTATGACTCTGGAGTCTGACACCCGGAATTCCAATCCAGGCTGTGATCCTTCACAGCTGTATAGTGTGGGCAAGTTGCTTAACTTGTTTACACTTCTGTTTTTCTCTTCTACAGAGTAGGAGAATGATGCCGCTTTCCCTCACATGGCTGTTTTGAGAATTAAATAGGACACTCCATTTAAAGCACTAATGGACGGTCACCTGGACACGATGAGTGTTCAACATTAGTATTCTAACTATTATCATCCTCAAACATTTTATCTCTGAATTCCACTGGGTAATATTTTATGTAAATGAATAACTTACAGTAGGATTTGAGAGCAAAGGGTATCTTTATAAGAAAATCTCCCTTTTATATAACCAAAAACCTAAAGCAAACAATTTAAATATATATATACTTTTGAAAGTGCTGCTGTGACAGTCTAAAAACATAACAAGTTGAGTAGATAGTAAAACTCAGGTTAATAAGACATGAGCATAAGTTCATCTATTAAACTGTTCAACTATCAAATGCAATGAATTTATTAGCCTTCAGTGGTGTGATGTGAACAGCTTCCAGTGGTGCAGACAGTCAAGAAACCTCTCTGGAATATCTCAGTTTGGGTACAGAATCAAAGCAGGTTGTAGTCATCAACACTGCCTTCAATATTCTTATTCTCTCTTCCCTTCCCTTTCAGGGCAATGTCTAAAAGAGAATATCAGTCATGAAAAATCAGGGAGGGTCCTTAGGAAAGTCCCCAGATCTGTTCACTATACACAACACTGATTCATTTTGTCTTATTAATTCAATAACTATATAGTGAGATTCTGCTAATATTCAGTAAAATAATAGTAATACAAAGGTAAATGAGACATGGTTCTTGCCCTCAAGATGTTCAAAATCTAATAGTGAAATCAGTTAAGCAAATAGCAGTGTGATGTAACCAACACTATGTATGATATTCTTGGAGTCATAGTCAAAGTTAAAAGGTAGAGAAGATGTAACAGAGGAGATGATACTCAGATCTGGCAGATAAAAAAGAGGTTCAGAACTTCAACAGATAGTGAATAGGCCAGAGAAGTTCTCCTAAGTATAAGGAACATACTATGTAAACGTAAAAAGTTGAGAAGGAACATGTCACACGTAAGAATGGAAAATTGTTCCTTACCTCTGAACATTAGGGAGAATTGACTGGGAGGATAAAGAGAAGAAGAGGTTGCAAGAAGTCAGCAGAACCTGAAGAAGGTAGGCTAGGGTAAAATTGTGAAGGTTCTAGGGTCAATTTGTGAAGGCATTTAAAATTATTATTATATATAATGGGGAATCCCTAAATTTAGGCATGTTTTGCTTTTAAGTAGGTCATCCTGGCTGTAGAAAAATCACCGATTGGACATTGAAAGGTGGATTGGTAGGGAGAAAACTTGAGGGAATAATTAGTTAAATAACAAATTGCAATACTTCATTCGAGAAAGTAAATGAGCTTGAACCAAGGCAGTGGCAGAGAAAAAGAGAAAGAAAAAATGGATATAAGAGATATTTTAGAGGTAGGATTAACTCAACTTGATGATTTACTGGCTAAGCAGGAGCAGGAAAAAGTTGCGAATTAATGAGTTTGCTCGCATCTGTAAGGAATACAAAAGTAACAAGTTAAAAAAAAAGTATAAACACTTGAAAAGAAGCCTCTTGGTTTTTGAATTCACTACAAAGGACCTTCTTGAAGCAAGTTTCAGTAGTGGTAAAGAGACGATGTAAGATGACAACGAACAGCAGCAAGCTTAACACATCTACTCCCAGATGCAATCAGGAATCCTTGGCTTTCTCACTCTATTATATTGCTTACATCTTAAGCATTTTCATTTTTGCAACACATAAATGTACACATAAAATTGAAATCGATTTTGAGCCTTACTGAATAAACAATACCATTTTTTTAAAAAAACCCTTATACTGAGAACACCCTGTACCATTGATTTTACAAACATAATAAAAGAGTTTCTTTTTAAAAGTCACCTAAAGATTCTTCCACGTCAGTATATCAAATGATAACAGAGGTGGCAAAGACTATGGCATAAAATGAGACCAAAAGAAAAATCTGACAATTTCTAATTGACTAAATTCCAAAAAGGCAAAGCATCGTGAACCTTCTTTTCTACAAAGAGTAATTTTTCCTATAACAGTGAAAACACCAAAGATACTTCCTAACTGAATATAATTTTCCAAGGCAAAAGTGGCCAATGCCCGCCCACTCCAAAGGAGTTGACCCACTAGTCCAGTGATACCATTTCCACAAATTATGTGATTTTCCTAACTGTTTTAGAAACAATGAGAATCATAAAGATTCAACATAAAGACTCAAAACACCAAAGATACTTCCTAACTGAATATAATTTTCCAAGGCAAAAGTGGCCAATGCCCGCCCACTCCAAAGGAGTTGACCCACTAGTCCAGTGATACCATTTCCACAAATTATGTGATTTTCCTAACTGTTTTAGAAACAATGAGAATCATAAAGACTCAACATGATTAGGTATATGCATTTTAAAACATATGTTTCTTTTGAGAACATTCAAATATAGGTGCAAAGAGAAGGGTCATTTTCTTCAACCGTAAACAAAGACAGAGCTAGGATCTAACATGAAGGGAGCATGTCTGGGGCAGGACCTGTGTGTGGAGCTGGGGAGAAAAGACTACTATTGACTGGTGGGAGTGTAAGCATATAAGAAGTTGCAATGATCTTGATCTAGCTCCTCCTTTACATACCTCAGGGCCATGCTTTCGCATTGCTTTCTCTAACATCTTTTCATTGCAGGCTTACAATCATAATGTCAATATATTATCTTTTAAAATATTGTTGAAAGGCACCACTTGGGAAAAATAAACTTCACTGCCACTTCAACTATGCTCCTGGCCTTATGAGATTTTATACAAACATTTCACTCTTTTACACGTACATCTCCAACTAGAGGTGCCTCCAGATGTCTGTGTACCTCTTTTTACAAAAGAGCAATAAGATGCCTTTTAATTTCTACCAAACCACACATTTACTGTTGATCTATTACTGTTCAATGTAAATTATCTCAAGATTACTTTGAAAATCATGTATTTATTTCATCAACTGTATGAGTATTTAAGCCAAACAAAAATTTTAGATAACCTGATGCTTAAGCAATATCTCTCATTAGTGAATAACTAATCAACAAAACGGCCTTGCTCTGTGATTACAACTTCATTTTGGCAGCTTTATGATTTCCTAGGTTGAATATATGTTGCATACTATTAACTGCTATTGGTTAAGGACATACTATATTCCAGACATTGTAATTAGCATCTTACATATGGCATTGCATTTCATTTAAACCACACACACACACTCACTCATTCACTCACTCACACACAGACTTTAAGATCAATATTGTTATTTTCAGCTTACAGGCAGCGATATGGAAGCTCAAAAAAGACTTGTCCAAGATTACTGCTGGTAAATGAAAGAGCTACTGCTTAGCTACTCCACAGGGTATTTCCTTTATTTTTAAAATCATTTTAATCATTCAATTGTACATTAATATATGTTTATCAAAACATTTAAACATTATAGGATTTATGAACTAAAAATTAAAAGCCTATCTTCATCATCAACCCCTGTTCCCTTACAATCCCACCTCTCTCTCCAAAGGTAAAACCTCAAATATTTGATGTATATTGTTTCTAAATATTTTCACTATTTTTTCATGTATAAATATTTTACATAAATAGTGTCATATTTTATAATTTGCATTTTGTATTTTTCCAGTCAACAAAGTATCTTAGAGATGCATACGTCTTAGTACATCCAGGTATATCATCTTTATCAAATGGGAAATAGAATTTTAGAATATGAATGTATCATACTTCTATTTTGGGGATACATTTTGTGATAGATCCCTAATTATTACATTGTTTCACAGCCAGGTTACCTAGACTTATTTTTTTAGCCTTGATTCCATTGGTTTTTCTGTTCACTGTTGCTTCAGATAACTTACTCCCTCCTCTCTTGAGCTGGATTTTCATTTCTACGGTTGTATAGATTTGTGTGACTCTTTTAAAAAGAGTTCAAAAGAGATAAACTATCTGAGTTGTCCCATGCCTAAAAATGTCTTTACTGGCCATAGGCTTACACTGGGCAGAATAGTCATTCATCTCTTAACTCATTTTGTTGTGTTTTATTTTCTTCTCTCTCCAAAAAATGTAGGATTTTTTTCTATTTCAGGTATTGTGAAATCCCACAAGGTGGGCTACATGTGCTCATGCTTTCTCCAGACCCTTTCTTAACTAGTTTAGGGAAAAGCATACAGATATTTATAGACACGTTAGACTCTTTTTCATAGAGTTCCACCAAGAGGACTATAATCTCTTTGAGGGATGCTCTTTCTGTATTATGCCATTTTGTAACTTGGGAGAGAGAGTACCTCGCATAGAGTAAGTACTCAATAAATTACATATATGGTTTATATTCTTATTTACATCTATTTCAATAGTGAAGGTTCATTGATTCTTTAGCCACAGCCAAGATTTTGGTGGGATATGTGGCCCATAGAGGTTTCTCTCCTACAAGTTTAGAGCATACACCTCATTGACAATACTTGGAGTTCCTGTATTATATGTGATAAGCCAGAGGAAATGGGTTAGTATTTTAATACATCAAAAACACATCATTTCCTTCTGCTACAAAGCAGTGCTCCAGGAGTAGCAGTGCTGCCTTAACAATAGAAAAGCAGAAAAGGAACTCATGCCTCTCCCTTAACCTAGTAGTTGCTGGAGGCTGTATTGCATAGAAACTAAGAAACTGGGGTTTGCAGTCAGAGATCACAGGGCTAAATCCAAAATCTGCTGCTTTATCACCAGTGACCCCTTAGAGCCATATTGTTTTCCAACCAGAAAATAGAGATGATACCTTACTCACTGTGTTTTCGTGAAGATAAAATAAAAGCTTTTATATGTGGCACAAATAAAAGTATGGAAAGTAGTATGAGTTCAACACCTGAGAGCTATCATGCTTAGCTAGGTTATGAAGCCCCGAAGAAAAGGAAAACAAGGCTTTCAGAATGCACACGGCTATTCTATCCCCATCTTCTGACTGGAGACATTACATCTGCTCAAACGGTCCAAACAAACTGAGATGGAAATTAGCATAATTGTAACAACTCTGTGGTCATCTTTAGTAGTAGGTGGTGGTAGGAGACCACCCTGATTATGTACACTACAATTTAGTATTGGCAAATATTGGCAATAATTTATCTTTAACCTAACAACTTTAAAAGAAGACATTCTGATCAGCCTGCACATTCCATGCCATCCTTAAAAACTAGAAACATGGTATGTTTCCATCACTTGAAGAAATGGCTAAGAATTTTAGTATGTTACTCCATGAGTTCTCATGATCCCATGCAGGATGGCTCACTTCCAACATAGGGCACCAACTATTCCCTACATTATTGTATTGGAGATTGGTCCTGAGTCATAGGTAATTGAGTACCTCACAAGTTTGTATAACTATACAGTTAGTTTTCCCTTTGATTCTTCCTCCTGTATGTCCTCTCATGAAAATTATCTTGGAAATGTTTTTGGTTCTTTAACTGCAGGAGAAAAAGCATGCCTTGTGAAGAGCCATGAACTACTGTTTCTGCTACTGAGAAACAGAATTTTTCATCTTACAAAAATATTGTCTCTTCCCTCATGCTCACTTTATAAACATATAGATATACATATAAGTTCTGATATATAGACACATTAACATTGGTGAGAAATTAAAAATTATATTCTACACAGTCCCACTTAACCCATTCTCTCAAAACATAATTACAGATTACCTTACCCAGATTTGCATTGCAAAAGTTGCTTCTTTTTTTAGCATTTTACATTACTTCCATTTAAAATGTATAAGGAATATCTCATGTGAGTACTCCTGGATACTTGGTTATAATAATGAACAAAACACTTAAAATAACATGTTGAAAAACTATTTCCTGTCTGAAACAAAGCCACTTCAGCATTATTTTTTCATTATGCATAAAGAGATTTTAATTTGTCAGTAAATCTAGCTGTCTTTAAGGAAAAGACAAATATTGCATATGTAGGAATAGCTGGGTTAGATTCAGGGTCTTTCTTTCTGAACTGGAGGCCAATATGAGTGATTGTCCATAATAAGGCATGTACATGGAGGCTTTTGAAAGTTTATAGCTTCTTAAAGCCCAACAAAGTACACACCTATCTAGAATGGACCAAATGAGGAAGAACTGACTCACTTTCCAATCCTATTTCCAGCAACCTATACATACATATGTTCTCATATACAGCGATGGTATAAGAGAACATACTGAATTCACTTTATCCAATAGAACTCAAATTCCTCAGGAAATAATAACTTTGATATTTTTGAGACAATATGCCTACTTAACACCCTTTGATTTTCCAGAGGTTGATCTGAAAACCCTCCAAAAGACAGAGGAAGAAGTCGTTATATAAAGAAAGTGATAGAGACTAGTTGCAGTGGAATATCATCCCTGTACCATTTAGATCCTGGATTCATTCAAAAATTCTTCTAGGACTTCTTTCTTATCAGGCTAGAAGGCGTGGAGACTGATCAGAGCTTCACAGGTACAGAGTGGACAACAAGGCAGACGATCAACCCAGAAATACAAAAGGGGATGCAGATTCTGGAAATACGGTCCCTCCACATTCCTGTAAAAGTACTGTTAACTGGGAATCTCCAGCTTCCCGAAGTGGAACAAATCCAATGTCCTGTGAACAGACAAAATCAACAAAGAGAATCGACCCCTCACCCTTTTATCAAAGGATGGTGATGCTGGAGTTTTAGTTAGGTAAAACCTTTTGACATTGAGTAAATATATATCTTTGGATCATGCCTTGACCAGAGCAAGATGTGGTAAAGCATATCCAGCCTAGAGCACCAGGCCCCACTATGGCTCTAAGGCATAGCTCAGGGAAGACACAACTCATGCACTGAAGGAACTTCAAAGGTCACTATGTCCATGAGAAAACAATTCCCTTGAAAGCGCTTAAACCAACCTGTTCTTTTCTAAAGTCCCTCTGATAAGATTAGCATCCATTCTTTGATATTTGTTTCTTCCATGTAACATTCTTAGCACTCGGGAAACACAAATCTCTTACCCAATTATTGCCAGTTTTGGAACCAGATACACCATGAGTCTGGGCTACATTTCACTTCGGTCTTGGCCCTACCCTTTTCCCCTATTCCCAGTTTCTTAAAGCATGGCATGTGGAATCTCATATCAAAAACCCAAGTGCTGAGGGAAAAGGATGCTTAGGCAGAGAGATCTCATCAACAAGGAAAAAGATGACCTCTGTATTTAGGTGCTGTGGCTTTAAGTTAATCAGATGTAAAACTGAGTGGTATGCCTAGATTCCAAAAAGAAAAGTACTTGGCTCTTTCTGTTACCAAGGAAATTAAGTGGACCGTTTCACTAAATCAAAGAAGGATATTCACCCAGATTATGTTACAGGAGGAGAAGAGATGGGTCATGGAGAGATAAAGCAAACAGAGCCCAAAGAGACTGAGGACGATGTAAGAGTAGTCACAATAGAAAGGATGGATGGATGAAAGTGTGTGTGCAAGCAGAGCTCTGAGATTCCCTTGACCTTTAATGTACTTTAAAATGACTTATCACAGCATTAATGTGAACTGCTGTGAACACTGTGGATAGAAGGAATCATAGGAGAATTGAAAGAAAGACAGGCTGTTACAGTAGAATTTCCTCTCCTCCCCGACCCCCCACCCCATTATGTCCCCACATGCATATTTCCAAACTCTGAGAGGGAGTTTACCCTTTTCAAAAGAGCTGGGTGACACTCCATCTGCCACTAGAGGGCACAGCTAGGACATCTGACAGCTGTCTCTATTCCTGGTGCTGAAGTCAGATGGAATTGTGTCACTAGGGGCCCCAGAGCTCTTTGAAAAAAGAAGATGGACCAGGAACCTTTGTGGTACCTGCTGACTGTTGCAGCCCCTGGAAGCTACCTCTTCTATGAGCTGCAGAGACCAGGAAGGTCACTGTTGCTCAAGAAACTACTACAGAAGCCATCACCAACTAAAGAAGCAGTTGTGAGCCTTCGATCCCTCACAGAGGGTATGTTCAGGGTCTAGGTCAATGCAGTGTATTTCTACATCTCCAGCTGCATTTTGGCTACTCTTCCCTTTGGCCTCAGAGTTCAGATCACATCGGACTTTTTTATGTGTTCTCTTTCTACCAACTTCAGGACCTTTGCATGGGCTGCTTCTCCATCCTGGAATCCTTTCTACCCACTCCCATTTGCTTAGCTAACTCCTACTCACCCTCTAGCCCAACCTAAAGTTCATTTCTACAGGAATGGTTGATCCTCTCAGAGCATCTTGTGCTATTTTTGTTCATAAGAGTAATACTATTATCTATATCTATACCTATATCCTTATCTATCTATCATCTATCTATCTATCTATCTATTCATCTTCTTTCTCTGAACTGTCATCTCCATGGGGGTGGGAGTGGTCATTTAATACCTTAGTCACTATTACTACACTTTATAAAATGCCAGGTTCCAAGTAGGTGCTCTATAAATATCAGCTGAATGAATAAATGCATGTTTGAATGGAGTGCCTACCTACACCTAATGATATTCCTTCACAGATGTGCTTGCCCCATAAACAGATAAACAGCTCATTTTCTGGCATAAGTAAAAGTGTTTATATTGTAAGCCTTCATGGAGGCTTTGTGTAATTCTGTAAACATCCACAGTGGTGCAAGAGAAAAGGTGATAGTTTTCTAAGAAAATACAAGTGAGTTGATGCTATAGGTCATTATAACCAGACAGGAATGTTACATCAAAAGTCTCCAAATAAATGTGAGTATTATTTAAATCAAAGTGAAAAGTGAATAAGAGCAAAAATGCCTATATGAACATAACTGCATTTTGGAGGCTTTACAAATATCAGAAAAGCTTAATGAAACAATGAGTGTGGTCTCTTGGATGGCAGGAAAGTTAGTGTCATCTTCTGGATTTTCTCTCTTGAATTTCCAGAAATTTGATGCTAAGACAGAAATGAAAGAAAATGCTGATGGGATTCTAAGAGCAGAGGTTCCTTCAACAGGAATCTGCCAGACTTTCCGGGGGCATTATCTTTGCACTATTCAAGTGGATACTGTATTGACAAATAATAATTGAAATAGGCAGTTAGGCATGTGTTAGGCTATTTCTTTGCATAAATGCCCACTTTCTTGGAAAATGCAGTGGGGTTTTATAAACTTGAAGCAATACAACCAGTTTTATGGATGTGTTTGCAAAGGCTCAAATGGAGCTATAAAAATGTTCATTAACAGTACAAATTAAATTGTTATTAAAAAATATGAGTCTTACAGGCATGTTTGGCTTTACTCTAGAGTTGACAGAGTATAAATACAGTACAACTGTGACATTTCTGCTTTTTGTCTATATCACTAAAATCCATGATTGTTGAGAGTTCGAATCACAAAACATCTGAAGCTAAATGGGACCTTGAAAATAATTTCATGATTTAGGAAGCTGAGTCCCATAGAGCTGAAGTAACTCACCTAAAGTTCCCACGGTGGTTAGGGGCAGAGTTAAAACTATAGTGAAGGTTTCCTAGTATTCAGTCCACTCTTCTTGAGTTCCAAAGTTTCTATAAGAGCTGGTACCTTATGTCTCCTCCAGAGTTTACTGAAACTGGAAATCAGGGTGTCAACTTCAAAATAAGGAAGTGGCTTATCTTTGCTCTTAATTTTGTGGAAGGAGGGGATACTATGGAAATTTGCCATCATTTGCTAACCCTGAAACAAAGAGGCACTAACCCAGTGAGTGTATCTCAATTACAGCTTGGAGTCTCCTGGATTGACTATGTGCACAAACCTATGCTCAGACCTCCTGAGACTTAAGTCTGAACAGTGACTGCTCTGAAGGGAGAGAGAATCAAAATGAGCAAACAGTTGTCATAGGTTTTCAGTAAAGCAAATGATAACACAGAGGGAGTTATTCTTTAGTCTCTAAAAGAGAAAGTGCTTTATATTTGTTTCCAAAAAATTTGTCAGTTCCTATTTTCAGAAGACTTATTATTTTTTTTAAAAAAAAGCAAAGTTAAAGCAAAAGTTTGTCAGACTCTCTCTTCTATAAGTCCATCAGCAAGCATTTGTTAAATAACCATGATTTTTTTTAATTTTAAAAAATTAACCTCAGGGAAGTTATTGTACTCAGTCTAAATCTGTATGTCTGCTCATTCTAGATAACCTACATCAGTACTTTAGACTCTCTTATAGATAAGGTCCTACTATTTTGGAGCTGCCCTCCTGTTATGAGCCTTGAAAGTCAGTGATTCCCAAAAGAGATTTACTAAAGTAAAGCCAGGGTAACGTGAGCTGTAATATATACTGAGGATTATAACAGAATTGGTAGTGGGGGTGTTGGAATGTGTACTGTATTAAAAAGCTTATTCCAAGCGTATCATTGATTTGCTTCTAGTCAGAATATTTATTTCATAGATTGACATAATGTTAAAGGAAGGTGTGAGATATATGTTTTTTTCTCAATGTTTTTTTCTCAAAGTGGAGGCTGGTTTAAACAGTCAAGAAATGTATTTACAAGTGAAATCATCTTTTGCTAAGTAATCTTGGTTCTTTAGACAGACTGCAAGCATGATCTATCTTAGTTGGAATCTGCACAGAAAACAGTATTTATGTTTATATAGTTTTGTAATTTTAAAATTTCAATATAATTTCCAACTTACAGAAAGTTGCAAGAAACTTCCATACACTCTTTACCCAGATTCACCAATTAATTCCATTTGATCACACGTCATTTTATTGCTTTCTCTCTCTTTCATTCATATACACATGTATATTTATATGTACATGTACATATGTACACGTTTATATGTACACGTGTGTGTTATCTATATTTCTGTGCGTCTAGGCCATTTTCAGAGTAAGTTGGAGACAGCATGCCAATTTCTTAAAGAAGTTCTAAAGTAATTCCTGAGAAATATTACATTTTCTTATATACACATAGTACAGCTATCAAAAAAAATTAACCTTGATACTTTACTATAATTTAATCTATAGTCAATATCAAATTGTCCCAACAATACCCTTTACACTTACTAATTTTTCTGGTCCAATCCACTGTCATGCATTGCATTTAGTTCTTATGGTCCTTCAGTAGCCTTTCTTTCTGTTTCTTGTCCTTTACATTTTTGTAAAATGTAAACATTATAGGCTACTTAATTTGTGAAATGTTCCTCAGTTTGGGTTTGTGTGCTGCAAATCACTTTATAATAAAGTTCTAGAGCTTTTGACTGACAAAGACGATAATGAGAAAAGAGTGTTCCTGGATTTGACAGTGAAGGAAGCGATGCTTTGAGTAGTTGTAGAGAGAATAATATTATTGTACTATGCTAAATCATAGCCTTGCAAGTCATTTGGACTATTTAATATAATTTTACAGATAATTAATTTGCATTATGTATAATTGTTTTACTATTTTTGATAATAAACTCATTTAATTTTGTCATTTTATGGCTCTTTCATTTCACATTTTGTTTAAATGAAGCTAAAGTTTAAAAAAAAAACCTGTTTCCTGGATTAACTAATCAATCTGAGGCTGACATTCTTTTAAGTCAGAAGGATTTTTAAAGTAATATTTGTATAGTATTTATTTTCCCATCAAAAATTAGTATGTTATATGAGTAGATTGAACTCTGACAGCCTCCCTGGGATGTTGATACCAATACTCCAATGATAGGTTGGAGGAAACTAAGACCCACTGGCAAAGAGACTTCCTTCGAATCACACATCCAAGAAGCAACATTCAGATTCTGTGTCAAAAACCCCAGATTGCTCTGCTGTTATCACAATGTACTGCTATTTAACAAGAGTATACATGGTCATTCAGTTCCTTGAATGGGCATGAGCCAATTGACCTTGACCAAGTAGAGGTATCCTCATGCTTCAACGCTGTATGTAGAACTTCAAGTATAACTTGAATCATCATTCTTCCAAAAGAGCTGACTAGCATATCACTGTTCATTACCCACCAGGTACTCAGGTATACAGACACTCAGTTAATTTCAAAGCCATAATCTCTTAAACCTCAATTTTCTCATTATAATTGATATGAATACCTTGCCCCAGCATTATTTTGAGAATTAGAAACAATGTATGTGAATAGTTCTTCTCAGTAAATGGTAGTTGTTAATAATACTTGCTCTGATTTGGTTTTTTTTAAACTCATCCAAATAGTTACATTGATCCGTGTGGTTATTTTGTATAGAAGAGTCTAATTTCCATAATTTAAAGTCATGTAGAAAAAACTGTACATTTTAGGTATCTTGGAGTAGTGGTAAAAGCAGAGGCTCTGGAGCCAGGCCATAGGCTCTCATCCCAGCTCTTAAGGCAGATGCCCTCGTCCATGGGAATTGCCTAAATGGTGACATCCCAAGTCATTCTGGCAACCAGTGCACTGTTATTCCTTTGAAGTGGTAATACTCCAAGCGCAATATGATTTTCACTAATGATCCTAGTTTTAGAATGTGAAATTATGACTTTACAAAGAAACTTGATTTAAGCTGTAGATTTTTAAAATTTTCTTTTCCTTCCTTCCTTCCTCCCTTCCTTCCTTTCTCTTTTCTTTCTTTCTTTCTTTGTCTTCCTTCCTTTCTTTCTTTTTAATGATACAGTATAGAGAAATACCACCCAATGCCCCCATCAGAGTTGTACTATCTAATCCATGACTTTTTTTTTTTTTTTCTTCCAATACGCGGGCCTCTCACTGTTGTAGCCTCTCCCGTTGCGGAGCACAGGCTCCGGACGCGCAGGCTCAGCGGCCATGGCTCACGGGCCCAGCCGGGTACGTGGCATGTGGGATTTTCCCGGACCGGGGCACGAACCCGTGTCCCCTGCATCGGCAGGCGGACTCTCAACCACTGCGCCACCAGGGAAGCCCTCCATGACATTTTTGATGTATTCTTTACAGAGCATCCCATTAGAGTTCCAGAGAAACCCTTACTTTCTATTATGTCAACGACACCTTTGTTCTCCTGGAGCCATCATCAGCTCTCAAGCACTGAACCATGAAGCAATATCTCTGTAACTAGGCCAAATAGGCCATGACCTGACAGGCTATAAAGCGGTCATTATCTCCTATTAAATCTGAAATCTGTGCTTTGCATATTTTAAAACAACTATCCAGTTGCACTATAGAGGTACAACTGCCAAATGAATAATTAGATTTTTAGGAAACTATAAAGAGAACCAAACTGCTTTCTACTGTGCCAAAAACAAAGTCAATTCAGATTTACTTTCTCTCCTCCCCTGTTTTTATCCTCACTCTCTGGCAGTCAGACCAAAAATATTTTAATAACCGATAAATAGACTTCTATTGCATAATTTAACTGTATAAAACCAAGTCGGGGTTTGTTATATGGGTGCCAAAGCATTCCATGTTGTGCACTTTTGGGCTGCTTTCTTGTATAGTTGCACAGAATACTGTAGATGGTTGGCACCTAATACTTGCTTTGTTTGGTCACTGTGATTACAAAGAGGGTTTTATAAAATGTAAAATGACTGAATGGGCCACTTAAATGTCAAAGCTCAGAAGAGATTTGCTTTTATGGTTTAAAATTTGTGTCTTTTTTTTCCTTCCCTGCTCCCTGGAGATGTCTAAGTAACTCATTTCACATAGCTTTAATGGTAGAGATGTAAGGGACTTTAGAAAGATTTGTAATAGGATTGAAATATAACTATATAAAATATCCTATTAACTCTTGCCCCCTGTTTTACATTTTGAAGACTTTTAACTAAACTCTTGAAGCTCAGTACCTATGATGTCATTAAACATTTTTCACTTCAGTGGATTGTGACTCTGGAAAATTTGTAACTACTCTTGTCAGCAGGGGATTAAACTTTCAGGGAATAAATTAAATTGGGTTAAAGTGTCTAACAGAGTTTTCAGATGAGTGCTTTATTCAAGTAGCACAGAAACATGTTAACTTTGAAATGAAACTCTAGTTAGGTAAATAACTTTTGTCAAGAACCTATTGCTTAGGTGCTGCACTGCTCTAAGCCTACTTTATTAATATTGGTTTGCAATCTTCAGTACAGGTGCAGAAAGGAATTTTAAATGCAATTAAAGCTGAGCTAGAAGGTCACACAACTACGTTTTAATCAAAAGCTGAGTTCATGCCTGCTTTACATATAATATGTGCAAAGAAAGATCCCCTTTTCACATTGAATATGACTACATAAATACTCTGTTTTGAGAGAGGGCAAATGCGCTTCAAGAAGAAATGCAAAGGAATAACACTGTCGCATTATAAGAAATGTTATAAGCACCTAAAGAAATATCGTGCCAGGAATACATTAATATATTATTATTACGAGTTATGACTTTTTAAATAAACCCTGAATATGTTTATACGTGTGTGTGTGTAAGTACACACACACATCAATATGGGTTTTTTTTGTGTCTGCACACACACACATATACATACACACATGATCCAGTTTTTTAATTTTATAGTTTAACATTTATTAGGGAAATCTAGAATCCATTATTCTCAAATCCATTTAAAACCAGACATAAATGTTGTAAAAAGCAAAATGTTTGCCATTATTCAATCGTATTCACAAGTGGTAGCATAAAATAGGGCAAGAAGATAGGAAATGAGTATACCTGGAGGCATCCTTAATTCAAGAGAAAGGATGTATCATTTCCAAAGTCGTACTTTTATGCTCCCTTGGGAGCCTATGAATGGAGGAGAAATATAGGGAGAAAGATATAAGAATAAGAAAACTTGAGTAAGAGAAGAAATGGCTACCTTTCCTATCACGTTCAACCAATTACCTTGGCATGTTAAATCGTTAACAACTGTATCAACACCACGATGAGTGCTGGGGCACCTGACAGTGTCCCGGAGCCTTCCTTCTGTGCTAGTCAACTCTTCAGGTGCTGGACTTTAGGGAGGGGAAGGAATTGTCCTGGGGGGAAGGGCCAGAGACTAGAGTGGCCAGAGTGCCCAGAATAGCAGAGAGAAGTATGGGGGACACTCTAATGGCTCAGGACAGTGGCTATTTACCAATTAATACATGAGTATTTAAATAGTTTAACACTGATGCATACTAGCTGAATATCCATCCTCTTTTTTTCATCAGTTACAGTTCACCATTCATCAGCCTACAACACAAATACAGGTTACCCTTGAATACCATGAGGGTTAGGGGCAGATCCTCAGTGTAGTCAAAAATCCCCGCAGAGGGACTTCCCTGGTGGTTTGGTGGTTAAGACTCCATGGGTGGTTAAGGCTCCATGCTTCCACTGCAGAGGGTGTGGGTTCGATCCCTGGTTGGGGAACTAGGATCCCACATACCCTGTGCTGTGGCCAAAAAAACCCCCCAAAATCCCCATAGACCTTGTAGTAGGCCCTCCATATTTGCAGTTCCTCCACATCCGTGGTTTCAACCAACCACAGATGGAGTGGTACTATAATATCTACTACTGAAAAAAATATGCAAATACATGGACCTGGAAAGTTCAAACCCATGTTGTTCAAGGGTCAACTGTATATCTCAACAGTATTCATTTAACTCCAAAGGCCAAGGAATTCAGAATGGCTAAAAGGCAATGGAAAGCACAGAAATATACTTTCTTTACTAGTTACACTTCTGTAATGCATTGGTATAATTCTTCTGAATTATTGCTATCTGATAAAATAAACTGGATCAAAATCTACTCTACTTAATTATGTTTAGTTATAAATTTTCTAAGTAAATATTTTTGTTAAACTAACCCTTTCATGAGATTATGAAACAATGTTGGTCCTTTGTTTTTTGGGTTTTTTTTTTTTTTAATCCATTAATCCTAATCCCACAGCTTAGGGTTTGGAAAAATTATATTAGCTAAATTCCCTTCCCTGGTACCTTTACACAGAGAATTATAGATTAATGTTATATTCAGAGCTGCCTTGAAGGGGAAATGACATAAGAGGGCTTCCTGACGTTTGGGGGTGTGTGATATGGAAAAGAGGAGGCTGAAGTCACCCGACACTCACACTACTTTACTACTGTGAGGAAAGTATTAGAGAATGATTTGAGGTTAACATCTAGAGAGGCCCAGTCTGTCTCCCTGTCTGCTTTCCCCCTTTGTTGTCTTCACCGCATAAACCCACATCAGCGCTCAGCACCACAAGTCACCATCACCTCAATATGCATATGTCAATCACATTATACGTGCCCAGCACTAAATATTATAAGCAGGATTTCAAGTCCTAGTAATGCATTTAATTTGGGGACACATCTTCCTCCATCAGTCACCTCAGCTCACTATTCCTGTATACTGCCCCACACTTGTAGCCTGTTGTATTCTGATTACAAGTCTACCATTTTCCCGATCTGGAATGTTCTCCTGAAGACTCTTTCCTAATCTGTGTTACTTTCTTTTTCATGACTTCAAATTATGACTCTATATAGCCTTCCCCAATCACTCTACTTGGAATTAAAAGACAATAACTTTGGCATTTTTTGCCTTCTCATAACAAATTACAGCAGCCTGAAAAGAAACCTGGCTCAAAAGTTAGAGAGCCACAAGTTTAAATTCTGTCTCTGCCATTGTGTGACCATGAACAAGATAGCTAACCATTCTGGGCCTTAGATTCCTCACCTGCAAAATTAGGAATGCTAATACTATAATCCACAGGGCTGATACAAGAAGTAAGTTAGATGTTTGTGACATGAGATGTTTGTGTGTCTGGTACAGAGTAATTATTTGATCCAGAGCTATTCCTATTTTAGGGGTCTTTTTAGGTTTTAGTTTAATTTTTAATTTGTGCTTTTCCTTCTTCCCTCATTCTGTTGCAGTCTTACCAAGGGCAGACTGCTCATTTAACACTTTGTATCTTCCCAAGGCACAGAGGGAAGAATTCTTATTCAGTGGGCACTCTACCAATATTGACAGACTTTTCAAAGGAGTTTGAACTGCTCGTTTGTCTGAGCAGTTGATTTACTTTGCTACCTTAGAATGTCATGAAAATGTAACAATATGAAATCTGGTGAGATTATGATAGCTGCTGACACAAAGATTTATTACCTAGATGAGATATTTAATATATGCTTATTTCAGGAAAACAAGCCTTGTAAAAATGTTGGATATTTTGCTGAAAAAAAAGAGACAGAGGGAATTGATCCTGAAATTAAGCATACTGAATTCAACATCGATTTAGGGATGCATACTTAATTGTGTTCACTGTTAACCTAAACGTAAAGATACTTGAATCTAGTACCTAATAGGCAATACCAGTGCTGTGGTCACATTAGCACACATTCAGTAAATCAAACCTGACCTCTCATCTCTCTTTTGGCAAAGGACAACACTGAGCTTTCAGAAAAAGAAAAGAAAATAAACAACAACAACAACAAAAATATGATCAAGTAGACTTTCTGGTTGTGAAACCAGAAAATGAATGGCAAATAATATAAACAACTGTCTCAGGACTGGAATTCACTCAAACCAGTATCCCTGACCCCAGCCCCTGTCTGCTCAAATTCACTTTCTATACTGTAACCATATTATTCTTCCCAAAATATGCTTTCAACATGCCAATTATCTACTCAGAAAAGTCAATGGTTTCCTAATCTCTGTAAGATATTATTTAGCCTGGCATTCAAATTCTTCAAGGATCAGACTCCTCTCTATCTACCTAAGCGTGTTCCCTACTATCATCAAAACATATCCCGGTCCTTCCCAGTTCATTCTTAGCTCCTTCTTGAATTTAAGTCTTTGTTCATTCTGCAGCAATCTGCATCCCCCACTACGTGCATGTCCCTACACATGTACACACGTCCATGCACACTCTCAGGCCCATACACAGTACCCCTTTTCCTACACCCCTACTAAATATACATACTCTTCAGGCCCAGAGGCAGTCTTGCTCCCTGTCTTGAATCATGCCAGACCATGCTGATATCTCTTCTCCTGAACATACATAGGCCTCATTGACACTTAACCTGACAATAATATGACTTAACTGGGCATTCCCTGACAGTCCAGTGGTTAGGACTCCGCACTTTCACTGCAGGGGGCATGGGTTCGATCCCTGGTCAGGGAACTAAGATACTGCAAGCCATGCGGTGTGGCCACTAATGATAATAATAATAATAACATGACTTAACCGTATGTAGTGGTCTGTCCTATGACCCCAATCAGATTATAGCATCTAAAGAGAAAAGTTGCTGCCTTCATTTCAACTTCCATGCCTGCCTCAGTGTCAGGCGCATAGGAAAAATACAGTAAATCCTTTGACGGAAAATCATAATATTTTGCATTATAAGTAAATACATTTAACCCACTGCTGGACTAGCCGCACAATAATATTTGACTGGTTTCAAAGTGAAAACAGAGAAAGGCAAAGCAAACCAAATATGCAAACATCTGCAAGGCTAGTGGAGTCAGTAAATAGGTATGTCAATAAAGTTTTGGTTTTCATCTCTAGGAGTATTGAGTATCAAGGTCGCTCATATGCAGTCATTATTTGGAAATGATTCATTCTTCAGGTTTCCTTTTACTAGAAACATTCCTGGGATATGACTTGAAAGTTATTTTGCTTTATCTAAATTTAAAACTGCTGAATATGGGGGGTGGGTAGCAGCAGGATACAGGAAATAAAATTTATTTCCCATGGAATACAGTATCCTTGCATTATCACAAACCATGTTTGACATGCTTCGTTCAGTAACCATGTAGGCAAACCTGCAAAGATTTATTTGTTTGGCAGTTGATCACACTTGACCTCTAATGCCATTTGATTAACAAGTTTCCCCTTGAGCCTGTTTTACTGATGAAAACAACAACAAAAAAAACAAAAACAAGGTTTAATTCCCCAATGTTAGAGAAATGTGCCTTTTTAAAATGTAAAATGTGACTTGTAGAAGAGAGAGAATGAACCTCACACATTAGTAAACCACTCTACCCTGCCACCACCACCTTACAAGGAGGCTTGATTAACAGATAAAAATCCACCTCAAGATTCCCAGGTAGGCAAGGAGGCTCATTTGCCCCAGCTGCCTGGAGACATTTTAACAGCAGGAACTTTGAGCTTTTAATGAAAATCAAGTTGAACAGTGTGGCATCAGGAAGCTGCCCAACCTGTCTGCCTGCCAGAATGAACTGCTCAACTGGCAGCACCCTCCTCTTCTAATCAAGAGCTCAAACACCCACCCCACAAAGTCCCAGAATTGTTCTTAAAACCAATGCTGATACTTAAGAAGGCTCTAAGAACATCAATACAGCCTAATTATTCAATTCTCTTCATAGGGCAAAGAAGATTCTTTTTTAACCCCTACAGTGATTAATTTATGCCCCAAAGCATAATATTTGATTACCCCTCTCTTAGCATATGTAACGTGTGACCCTTAATACTGGTCATAAAATTATTCAGCCACAATAGTCAGTTCAGTGGCTTCCTGAGGCAGTAAGTTCAACTGTTTGGCTGCCTGCTGGTAAAAATATATAGCCTGACATTATCTCAGAATTTACCTGCTACTTCTTTTATCAGTACGTGTTTGATGTAAATGATTTCTAAATTCCTAGATAATGATTGAATCCAGTTAAAAAAAAATAGAAAAATAATTTGTCTATAAAAAGCCTGATATTCACCAGTGTGCTCACAAAATGGGATGTTTTAATTGAAGTGAATGTTCTCATTTAGTCAGAAATCTTTTGGGTTTTCCACTCTTGTTTAAAATCTTTATAAAACACATTAGTCCATGTTTCTGGCTCAGTAAATACAGTATAGTGTGCTGAGTATAATTAATACTTCTCTGATAACTGTACCCCCCAGAGTATCTCAGGATCTTCATACTGAACATTAATTATGATGCTCAGAAGGGTAGGTGGCAAAGAGGGAAGTGTCTAGGTTTGCAATGCTTAAATCATATAACAAATCCTGGAAATTTTTAGGCTGCTTATGTTGGTTTTATTTCTTTTTACTTTACCTCATTCCACAAAGGATTTGAAGCACTCAATAAACCACATGACATTTTTTTTTTTTAATTGAAAGTATCCAGGCAAAGGGAAAATGTGGATGGCATACAAATGAACAAGCAAAAGGATAAGAAAGGTACTTGCAAAGAGGCCATGACGCAGTGCTCAACAGATGTAACATGGACTATATGATGTGGCCAAGGCAGAGAGGAAAATGGGATCAATCACAAAGTTCATAGCATTCAAAAGATTGAAAAACAACTATAACAAAAATCTCTTGTTTTGGAGATGCACAGGTTTATTCCTTGATTATGTGTACTCATAATAATAATTTTATTATTATTTTATGATAAAATAATTTTATGAGGAATCTCATAAAGAAGACACCACTGGGTGATGTCCTGCTTCTCGCACTTTAACGCGCATATGGACCATCACGGGATCTGATTAAAAGGCAAATTCTGACTCAGAATATCTACAGTTGGAACCTATGATTCTGAATTTCTAATAAGCTTTTGGGTAAGGCCAAGGCTGCTGGTCCATGGGATCCTGATATTATAATATCATTTAGTAATCACTTCTATAAAAGTAATCTTAGGGCTTCCCTGGTGGCGCAGTGGCTGAGAGTCCGCCTGCTGATGCAGGGGACACGGGTTCGTGCCCCTGTCGGGGAAGATCCCACATGCCGCGGAGCGGCTGGGCCCGTGAGCCATGGCCGCTGAGCCTGCGTGTCCAGAACCTGTGCTCCGCAACGGGAGAGGCCACAGCAGTGAGAGGCCCGCATACCGCAAAAAAATAAATAAAGTAATTTTATTAGTAAAGTATAAAAACATGCATTCCCAGTACACATTAACATCTACCTTGACCCAAAGGCAAAATTTAAAACACCTAGGTGAGTAAAGGGTGAACAACATATCTTACTTCATATCAGCTGAATGAACGAACTAATAGGCGTTAAGTTCCACATATGTGACGATTTTTTCTGAGTGAAGAAAAAAATTAAGAGTTCTTGATAGACTGATTCGGTTGTTTGTCACTATAGTGATTCAATATGTGTGAGGAATCTTTGTAATAGCATGTTATAAATATTTTCAGTTTCAAATTAATTCTATTTAAAATTTGCATATTCATATATACGAATGCATATTAAATTATTTAAAGATTTATATTTTCTATCCAAGCAAAGTTTCAACCATTGATCATCTTCAAAAGAAAAAAGCTTTCATTTGCAATATTGAAGCAATTATTCTAAACTATGTAAAAATAATAAGAAAGGACTTTTTTTAAGTTAATTGTTTCTATAATACAATTTATTTATTGTTTGAAGTAAATCATGAAACAGTAGAATTACAATGTTAAAAGAAGCCTCCTCTTAGAAAAGAAGAAACTGAGGCTCAGGGAGATTAACTGACTTTCTCATGGTCACACAGCTAACAAATCCCAGAGTTAGGCCTTTGACCAAGTCTCTCACATGTCACACTGCTTCACTATCATTATTCAAATTGACCTACAAACCTCAACAGCATTATGATTCAATACGGTGGAAAAAATAGAAAGAGGGGCATATTCCATTCAGTCACTGAATATGTATTAAGAACCACTGACGTGATAGTCATTGACTTGGTGGCCAAAGGACAGTATGCAATAATGGATAGCATTTTCTTGCTATGCTTTGAGTTACTCAACAAACATGATGGATCAGCATGCTCAGTTGTGATATGTGCTGCCTCCCAAATCCAAATTAGCCAACCAAGCTTTGTGCCACCATAATCTTTGAGGACTAAATTAGGGCAGAGAGAAGGTGTGTCAACACAACCCTAAGACAGTACTGTGAAGAAGGACTGTTGATCTTTTTAGGTAAAAGTAAATAAGCACACTGCTGGTGATCTTTGCAAATTGTTACAGAGACAAAAGCATTTTCCAGATTAATAGTTTTGCACCAGGTCCAAGGAGCCGTGTTGATTTGCTTCAGTAAAGAAACCACATCTGGAACTGCAGCTGCAATTGGAATCACTGCCTGGTTATATTTAAGATAATCCACAGTAATTCTCTAAGATACATCCATCTTCTTCAAAGTGCAACCAAGTGAATTCAATGAGGGTATAATGGAAATCACTACCCCTGCACATTTCAAGTTTTTGATAGTGGCACTGATCTGCAGTTTTTCTAGGGCTATAATTCTAATTTAGGTTTGCCATCCCGGCAGAGAAAGGAATGTCTGTCATGCAGCATTTTGTCAGGAAAACCAAAACCAAACCAAGTATTTCCAAAGAGAGCCAACAGCATGGGGGATTGGTTTCATAGGTATTGAAGGACTACAAAAGCACAAAGGGAACACTAAAGCAACATGGACAAATAATTATAAAAAGCAGCTACCAACCTCTAAGGCTAGAGATATAGAGGGCATGGTTTGTGGTTATCAGAAGTTAGAAGGTAATAGGAGGGACTAGAGACTCAGAGAGCTGAACAGAGGCACTGCCCTACTGGTGCTGGTAGTCCTGAGGAGATATAATGTGATTGGTTCTGGGAAGGCCGAAAGAAGCTGCTATTCAACTTCTGTTGCTAGCTATATGCTGACAAGAACAGCAAGCAGAATATTACTCTCCTAATATCCAGTCTCCCCCATGTACTCCATGTTGGCAGAACCCAACAAGAAGCCAACTGGTAGAGAACAGAACTCTGCAAAGTCTTAGCCCCGGTACGAATCAGAGTATGGAAGGGTAGCTTTAGAACCAAGAGACAACAGCTTGATAATAAGTATGTATTTTATATGAAGAAAACAAAATCACAGAAAAATTACATTGGGTCAGGAACTAGGTTTTAGCCTCAGCCACGTTGCTAACAAACTGTAAGAATTTTAGCAGGTAATTTCAACTTTCTGAGCATCAGTTTTACTTGAAAAAAATCACTGTAACAATACCACCAATGCTTTCCTTCCAGGAGGCATAATGTAGGTGAAAGCACTCTGAATAAGTATAGAGTGCTATATAATCATAAGCTTGTCTCATTATTATTATCCATACTAAATGGAGCCAGGAAAATATAGATGAATGAAACTTATAGATAATCTTAAAATCTTCTTTTAGATGGTTTTATATTCTTTCCCATTTAACCAGTCTTTACAGGGCACATGCAAAATAGGTCAGTAAGTTCCATGTCTAGCCTTCTATGAAGATGCTAACAAACAGTAATGTGAATCCAAAGACAGTACCAGGGGAGAAAGATAGGATATGAGGAGCTTAGTTAATTCTCCAAACAAATGGCCAGTTTGACTAATTGAAACATAGACACAAACTGTTTATGTATAACCTGCTCCTCCTGAAAGCTGAATTTGAAAATTTAACTATTGCTTACAGAAATAGTAAAAATAAATAAGTAAATAGTAGGCCAACTTAAAATAAATAGCAAATTTGGTATAGAAAAGACTTCCTTTTCATGATACATTGAGGTCATAAATAGTTATTTGGGAAGGAAATAGTTAACAGATAAATTGATGCACTTGATTCAATAACTTTGCAAGTTAAGAAACCACAAAATTAAACAGTGAGAGCTACAACAATTGGAGACGCCTATCAGAGACTTTTGGGTAACCACTCACAAGATTCAAAGTTTCATTCCAGACCAGATAGAATTAACAGACTTGATTGTTATTATTTTATAATTTTAGATCTGCTAAATTAAACTGAAGAATCTCTCTAAAAGTATGAGCACTTATTTATTCAGCCAGCAAATATTTACTGTCTTCTTTATAAGAAATTCTAGGTTCCAGGACACAAAAGTGAGAAAGAGCTCTGATATCTATGTAGATGATGACACCACAAAAGAAGTGGAAGTGGGAGAACAATTAACTTTACCTGAAGGCTCTAAAAAAGGATTTTTAAATGTGACATTTAAGCTGAGTCTCAAAAATTTAATTCAAGTTTGCTATTTAGAAAGTAGTAAAAGGGCAGTAAAGAAAAAGGCAGCTGCATTACAAAGGCAGAGAGGCATGAAAGGCAGCAACATATCAGGAGGACAATAAGAAGTACTGTGTTGTGGGAATTTAGGATGCAAGGGTGGGAGTGGAGGGTACAGGCAGCCAACAGAGATGAAACTGGAGAAAAAGTCAGGGCCAATGAATGAAGGGATTTGTTACAATGATAAGGAGCTTGGACTTAATTCTGTGGGAAGCAGGGTCCCAATGCCACCTTTAATAGGGCAGTGAAATGACCTAATCTATTGATTTTCACACGATAGCTTTGATACTAACAGAATTTGAATTTTATTAGAGAGAAACTGGGGTTAAGAAGAAATATTGCAGTTGTCTAGGAAACAGACAGTAAGGACCTATATGCTAACGTTGTAGAAATAGAATAAAGAAGAGGAGTCTGGTCTGGAGATATTCCTTATATACATCAATAGGATATGCATCTGAATAAGAGGAAAGGCTGGAAGATAATTCAGAGGTTTTGATATTGGGAGATTAAGAGTTGAGAGAGTGGTGAAATTTCCATTCAAATAGAGTAGAAGTCAGCAAACTTCTTCTGTAAAGGGCCAGATAGCGTAGGTTATTTTAAGCCTTTGAGAGCCAGACTGTCTTCAACACAACTATTCCTTTCTGCTACTGAAGCACAAAGGCAGCCATAGGCAATACGTAAACAAATAAGTGTGGCTGTATTCCAATAAAACATTTTATGGATACAGATATTTGAATTTCATCTAATTTTCACGTCATGAAATATTTTCATTTTCTTTTAAAGATGTGAAAATTATTCTCACCTTTCTGAAAGGCCATGCAAAAACAGGCAGTGAGATAGATTTGGCCCAAGGACCATAATCTGCCAACCTCTATAATAGAGAAAGCAGAGGAAGGAACAGCATTCAGGTTAAGTTTAAGGTGTTGTGGGACATCCAGGTGACGGTGTGCAGAAGGCAGGTGTTCCGGGCTGGACCTCAGTGAAAAGAGGCGACCAAAATGCTCTACGAACACTGTTCTTCATGGTCATAAAGAACCAAAACTATATGAGAAGGCAAATACAACAGAGAAATGAAAGACAATATCATACCCTAATGCTGTTTTTAAAGTACTTTTTAATTGAAGGTAAGGTAATATTTGAGGATTTTATATTATCAAACCCAGACACTTATCTATATAATAGGCAGTTAGAAGCCATGGCTAAAGAACTAAAGGATTTATGACAGAACTTATAAAAGTAATGAAAGACGATAGAGTACAGGAACTGTCTAAGAAGCAAATAATGTTTCATCCTTTATGGGTGAAAGACAGAAATGAAGCTGGATTTAACTTTAG
This sequence comes from Delphinapterus leucas, assembly GCF_059928025.1. Lineage (NCBI taxonomy): Eukaryota > Metazoa > Chordata > Mammalia > Artiodactyla > Monodontidae > Delphinapterus > Delphinapterus leucas. The sequence goes on along the minus strand of NC_143137.1, from coordinate 62,191,065 downwards.
AAAAGCAATTTCATTTGTTACCTGTCAAATACTGATGCAAAAGATAAATAGAAGTCATAGAAATCTTCTTAGACAGTATGCAACACTACTCCACAACCCTATGCTTGTTTAGTAACATTCAAACCACTCATACAGGATCCTAAATAGGAATAGTTTACAATTCATTTTGGTAAAGAAAGGATGACAGTTTCTCAGATGCCTCGCTGGAGAGCTTTTGGACATGTGCTGCCCTGTCTTTCACAGGAAGAGTAATGAAAAGTAAATTTATCTTGAGGTTTTACCATTTATTTGGTTGAGGCACAGTATCTCTGGTCCACATTGGATTTTTAACAGATGAAATATTTCCTAAACCAAGTAATTTGATTCTGTGCAGATAGTAACCACAGGCAGTATAATTAATTTCTTTTATATCTTCAACACAGTAAATAAGTGGATCTTCCCTTTCTAACCATAAGACAAAGCCAGACACAAATCACTGTGAAGAGCAAGGTGCATCATGAAGATTAAGAAATCTCCTATGATGCTGTGGATCGAAGCTATTCATTGCCTCATAATAAAGGTGAAATGTTAAAAATCATTTTTTTAATACCAGGTCAATTTCCAATGCAAAATGGCCCAAATAGAAGAAGACAGATTTCGTTTTTTAACTTCTATTTTTCCCATTGTCAAAACCCTATCAAAAACCCCTTTGATACAATAATAAAATATTGTTGATACACTCAACAATATATTCAATATATTCATAACTGTTAAAAATTACTTTTTTACATGACAATTACTGCTTAGTTAATTCCTTCTCAGTTATTCTTCTACAGGATAATAATATCGTTGGTACTTCATAAGATAAAACATTGACACTAAAATGAATATTTTATTAGGTGAATTTCTATATACAAAAGGAAAATCAGGGATAAAAACTGAGCAGCTTTTCTACTAAACAAGTATTAGTTTTAAAATCTTAGAGTCAGGTACATGTAAAAGTATGAAATTAGATCACTCCCTAACACCATACACAAAAATAAGCTCAAAATGGATTAAAGACATAAATGTAAGGCCAGACACTATCAAACTCTTAGAGGAAAACATAGGCAGAACACTCTATGACATAAGTCACAGCAGGATCCTTTCTGACCCACCTCCTAGAGAAATGGAAATAAAAACAAAAATAAACAAATGGGACCTAATGAAACTTCAAAGCTTTTGCACAGCAAAGGAAACCATAAACAAGACCAAAAGACAACCCTCAGAATGGGAGAAAATATTTGCAAATGAAGCAACTGACAAAGGATTAATTTCCAAAATTTACAAGCAGCTCATGCAGCTCAATAACAAAAAAACAAACAACCCAATCCAAAAATGGGCAGAAGACCTAAACAGACATTTCTCCAAAGAAGATATACAGACTGCCAACAAACACATGAGAGAATGCTCAACATCATTAATCATTAGAGAAATGCAAATCAAAACTACAATGAGATATCATCTCACACCAGTCAGAATGGCCATCATCAAAAAATCTAGAAACAATAAATGCTGGAGAGGTTGTGGAGAAAAGGGAAGCCTCTTGCACTGTTGGTGGGAATGTAAATTGATACAGCCACTGTGGAGAACAGTATGGAGGTTACTTAAAAAACTACAAATAGAACTACCATACGACCCAGCAATCCCACTACTGGGCATATACCCTGAGAAAACCATAATTCAAAAAGAGTCATGTACCACAATGTTCATTGCGGCTCTATTTACAATAGCCCGGAGATGGAAACAACCTAAGAGCCCATCATCGGATGAATGGATAAAGAAGATGTGGCACATATATACAATGGAATATTACTCAGCCATAAAAAGAAACGAAATTGAGCTATTTGTAATGAGGTGGATAGACCTAGAGTCTGTCATACAGAGTGAAGTAAGTCAGAAAGAGAAAGACAAATACCGTATGCTAACACATATATATGGAATTTAAGGGAAAAAAATGTCATGAAGAACCTAGGGGTAAGACAGGAATAAAGACACAGACCTACTGGAGAACGGACTTGAAGATATGGGGAGGGGGAAGGGTGAGCTGTGACAAAGCGAGAGAGAGGCGTGGACATATATACACTACCAAATGTAAGGTAGATAGCTAGTGGGAAGCAGCTACATAGCACAGGGATATCAGCTCGGTGCTTTGTGACCGCCTGGAGGGGTGGGATAGGGAGGGTGGGAGGGAGGGAGACGTAAGAGGGAAGAGATATGGGAACATATGTATAACTGATTCACTTTGTTATAAAGCAGAAACTAACACACCATTGTAAAGCAATTATACCCCAATAAAGATGTTAAAAAAAAAATCTTAAGAGTAAAAATCTATATGTGTTTTCTATTTGTGACAATCATTAAGCATTTACCTAACCAATATGGGAGAAATTTTTGATAAGAGGAAGATAATCAAAAACAAACAGAGGGCTTCCCTGGTGGCGCAGTGGTTGAGAGTCCGCCTGCCGATGCAGGGGACACGGGTTCGTGCCCTGGACCGGGAAGATCCCACATGCCGCGGACGCGGCTGGGCCCGTGAGCCATGGCCGCTGAGCCTGCGCGTCCGGAGCCTGTGCTCCGCAACGGGATAGGCCACAACAGGGAGAGGCCCGCAAAAAAAAAAAAAAAACCAAAAAGAAACATATTTTCAAGTTTAAATTAGAAACCATAATAAAACCTAGTCTTTTCTACAAGGTATCCCAACAACTAAAAGTGAAGAAAAGCCACAATCAGGATTTGTTCTTCATATAATGGACCAAACAATTACTACATCTGTTCTTACTCTCCAAATTTAATTATTTTAATCACTAAATTGGCTGAATTAACACCTTTATCTTATTACCAGCAGAGACACAGCTTTAAAGTATTTTCATTGGGTCAAGAATTTAAGCAGGACACTACAATGAACAAACTTCTGAAAATAAATCTTTTCACTGATGGGTATGATATAATCAAGATGGGCTTTGGAGACATTCTGAGCTGGGTTCAAAACCAGCATCTGTGGCTAATTAGCTATGTGTTCTTGGGCAAATTACATTAATCCAAGAGACCATTAGGTCTAATTCCGTCTAGTTTAACATCAGTCATCAGCAGAAACTTAAGCTTCCTGGGTTATCCACTATTACCTAGATCTGAGGTTCTCAATTTATCAGATTCATGGCTCCCTTTACATAACAATAGTTTAATCACTCTGAAATAAAACTCATCAATATTGTAACCTATTTTTCAAAAAATCAGTATAGTGTCCCGTAAGATGTATTCCAATATGTAAATGTACGGATACTACTACTCTACAAGACACGTTGGTATCAGGTGCTTGAACTTATCCATAGAGCCATCAATAAGATAATTACAAATGCAGATGGATACAGATGTGAGGTATTGGCCACTTAAATATCATAGGTGACACTGCCGTCAATGACTTGATTTTTCCAAATTTAGCACAGTTCAGTAGAGAACAAGTACAGTATTTCCTTCAATATACACAATACTTGAATTTCTAGAAAATTTAGTGTAGACTAAAACTATGCACAAAGGATTTGTGTTTATATAAAATATATAATTGTAAACAGATTTTTTACCTCTATAACTCTCCAGGAGGGTGCTCATAGCTCACGTAAAACATGGGTGGGAAAATGTGTGATTGTGCAGCACTCATCCACACATTACAAGATACCTCACATCCCCGCCTCCGATAACCTTCTAATGAGTTCCTTTTCCCTCTTCTTCTTCTCTTGCTCCTTGCACCACCCTCTTCCCCATCAATTCATCACATAACAGTGAGAGCGATTCTTTAAAAAGTGTTTATCAGACTTCGTAACTTGGGCTAAACCCATCAATGATTTCCTGTCACAGAATACAATCCAAACTTTTGCACGACCTTCAAGTCCTGAATGATCCTGCCTGTAGCCAACCTCTGTGACCTCATTTACCAGTATCCCGCTTGCTTCATGCTCCAGATAGACTGGCTCTCTTGATGGTCCTAAAACTCATCAAAATTATTCCATACTTGGCATTTTATATTTGCAGTTCTCTCTTTATGGAGCACTCTCAGCTGAGTTTTTCTCTCACTCCTGTACCCTACCTGACTTCTTCACCTGAAAGGTGAATTTCCCAAAATGGAGATTGGTTCACTTGCTCCTCAAATCATCATCCTGCCTATCTTACCAAATGGCACATCCAGTTGGCTCAGGCTAAAATCTTTGACAATTTTCTCCTTATCCAAATGCCTTTGTCCACCTAATCAATGAATAAATCCTTTCCTCTTTATCTCTAAAACATATCCCAAATTTATCATAGCAACTGCTACTATTTCTGTCTGAGTCATCTCTCACCCATACTATTTTACAGGCCGCCTAGTTGGTCACCGTTGCTTCCGTTCTTACCCTCTATAATCCTTTCTCCACACAGCAAAATCAGATCATGTCATTCCCCCATTTCAAGAGATCCACTGACATCTTTCATACTTAGAATAGAACCCAAACTCTGGCCACAATAATCTACAAAGGCTTTGACATCTGGTCCCCTTGCCTCATCATTCACCTTCCTTCCACTCACTCTCTATATAACCAGCTTTTTTCTGATAAAAGAACAAGTCACACTCATTCTCACTCTAGGACTATATGCCTCGAAATTACTGTGACACATATTTGTACGGCTGACTTCTTCCTATCATTCAGGTGTCAGTTTAAATGTCACATCCCCAGAAAGGTCTTTCCCAATCTACCATGCCTGAAGAAATCCCCACTTACTCCCTTTCACAATACCTTCCTTTATCTTCATCATAGAACTGATTAGTGTTGGGTTTTTTTTGGTTTTGTTTTGTTTTTTTGCTTACTTAGTTATTTATTAATGACTATCCCTTGAATATAAGACCCATGGAAGCAAGAATCTTGATGAAATTAACTATAAGTCTGTACCCAATGCCTGAGTAGTCATTACTCAGAATGAACACTGAAAAAATATTTGTTGAATAAATAAATGAAGGAGTGGCTCAGTATTCTAACAAGATTTTCCTGGAGCAAATTCTTTAACTTCACACTTTTCAAACTGGAGTATGTGCATCACCAGAAAACATGAGTCAGTTTGTTCAAACCCCAGGAAAATATGGAACACCTTCCAAGTATTTAAACAATATATTTATATAAAAAGATTAAAATACATAATGAATTAGAATATAATATTTATATGGGTTTTTAATATAAAACAAGATTTCTGTGAAACTTCATAATTTTAGCACTTGCTTCAGACTATGCCTCCAAATCTCCCAATATAAGGTGTCATTCTTCTCAGTTTTTTTGTTTTTTGTTTTGTTTTGTTTGTTTGTTTGCGGTACGCGGGCCTTTCACTGTTGTGGCCTCTCCCGTTGCGGAACACAGGCTCCGGACGCGCAGGCTCAGCGGCCGTGGCTCACGGGCCCAGCCGCTCCGCGGCATGTGGGATCTTCCCGGTCCGGGGAACGAACCCGTTTCCCCTGCATTGGCAGGCGGACTCTCAACCACTGCACCACCAGGGAAGCCCCTTCTCAGTTTTAAGGAGTACATATGTACTCCTTAATTTAAAAAATTAGGAAACAAGGCATTAAGTAAGGCAAATGGTTAGGAAGCCCCATGTTTAATGTTATATTAAAAACATTACCATATAGATAAGCAAAGTTTCCTATTTGTTGAGTAATTTCTAATATTGTGAATCATAACATTTGTGAGTTGTTTTTTCTTTATAGAACAGCTATGAGTGCCGCTAGCTCCTGTCAGTGGTAGAAAATGTTAACTCTGGTACCAAATGCTTAGTGTATTAGAGGTCAAGCTGGAAGACCAGGACCAAGAGACATACAAAATTCCTTAACAAGGAAAGCCAGAGTGGTCTCATATCTACCTACCCTTCAGGAAAGTAAGAGGTAGGGGTGATAGAAATAACAGTGCAATAAAGTCTAATGATGACAATCTGCTGAATAAGGGATGAAAAGGTGTTCGACAAGCAGTTAGGTCAGCAGTAATTTGTGACTCCCACTAAAGTAATGATGACGTCTAGGAAGAAAATATAATAATGATCATCCTGGTAAACAAATTGCATTCTGTAAAACAGTGGGTAATAGCAAAACCTGACATTGAAAACTGTCTCTGTCAATAACTAACTGTGTGACTTTGACCCAATTACTAGCCTCATCTGTAATATGAACATAATGATACCTAACTCTTAAGAAGATTGGTAAGATTACATGAGACAGTATATATCAGAGACCTAGCATCCACCAAGCCCTTAAATTATAGCTATTATTGTTACAGAATAATGTACCTACCATTACAAAAATTAAAAGTATCCTATTCTAATTCCAGAGTTAATATAAAAGGAAGTTTGGTTTAATACTAGCAATGAATATTTCATGCTTTTTTTCTAAAGGAAATGTTTTAATAAAAGTTCATACCCTAGTGCTGCCAGACATCTAAAATTATAGCCAATGGTTTTATAAGTCTAAATCATCTAATATTGGGGTTTAAAGTAATATTGCATTCAGAGATTTTCTTTGCTAGATGGACTGAATAATCAAAACAATCCCAAATCCTATCCTGAAGTATTCACTTTTTAACTTAATTTAGCACTTATTTTTTCAATCAAATTCTCATTTTCTTCAACTTTTTTTTCATGTCTACACCTCTAAGAAGTTAGCAAGCTACCTAAGGCAGAGGCTGTTTTGTGTGACTGATTTATATGAATTTTTAGTTACATAGTGGGGAGAATAAGTTGGTGTAGGGAGGGGAGTGAGATGAATGTTTACAATGCCTGGGTTTTGTTAATTATAACATGAATTCCTCTATTCCTTCCCTGCCAAAACGTAATCAATTGAATTATGAATCAAATATCACTCTATGAAAAAAATAGGTAAGTGTTATCATAACCTGTTTAAGCACAAATGAAATACTCAGGATTCAAAGTTTCATGTTTTCTCCAATCTGACATGGTGCTAGGGCTGGGTCCAGATTAAATGTTTAAAAGAACTTTTTCCTCCACCAAATGGACAGGCTGAGAAATGAAATCATCATGCCAGAAAAATGCCATCCCAGTGGTTGCTCCCGGACAACCCTGCTGTATTTTCTGTTGGGACATAGAAAAAGCTCATTTTCCCAAAGGAAGCTGTGGTTCTTTGACAAGCACACATGAGATGGGTGGCAAGAGACAATTCAACCTCTCCCCACATGCACGTAATGGCACCTGAAACACAAAGACAACTCTGCATCTGCGCTTGGGAGAGAGTGAAGCCATGAATGTTTTCCAACACCACAAGCACTTTCATAGCATGCAGCTTGAGGATGTACCCATAGAAGTGCATTTGGTTTGCCCCAGAACGTTCTAGGAATGACAGGTTATCATCAGCGCTCCCATCCATCAGGGCTTGCTGGTGGATTCACTGTCTGTTTGGTAAGCAAGACACTACATTTTTCAGAAAATCACTTTTACAAATGTAATCTTGACTTGAACCTTCCATCACAGAGCAGTAAGTTTTCCAAAGATATGTATTTTAAATTACATATTGAATGATACATGAGTAACAAGAACCATGAGTGGAACGACCACATAATTTGTTGTTCAAACCAGGACACTTGAGAGCGAAAAGGGAAACTATTAATAATTATGCCAAAAACAGAGGAAGAAATCACATAGGATTTCTTAGGAGAAAAAGTTTAAAGCAAGCATATATTTATTTATGCAAACTTGTAGACTAAAATTTGAACATTGTGGAGGAAAAGGATTTTTCTGTAATGGAGGAGGCGTGGTAAAGTGATACAAGGGTTGAAGGAAAGAAAATAGCAGAAAGAAAATAATATTGATTGATTGCCTGCTTTAGACCAACCTTTTAAATAATAAAAACTCCAACAATTATAGTATGTATGGTAATGATAACCTTTTAGACAACAATCTGTGAGGAAGATATTAGCCATGTTTTACAGTTAAGGAAACCAAAGTTTTAAAGGGTTAAGTCTCGTGCTTTGTGACCACCTACAGGGGTGTGATAAGGATGGTGGGAGGGAGACACAAGAGGGAGGAGATATGGGAACATATGTATATGTATAGCTGATTCACTTTGCTATAAAGCAGAAACTAACACACCATTGTAAAGCAATTATACTCCAACAAAGATGTTAAAAAAAAAAAAGGGTTAAGTCTCTTGCCAAAGACCTGTAGATAAAAAGATGGAACTTGGATTCAGACACGATGCTAGCTCATTAAATTTGTTCCAAAGTTACTATGATTTTATGAATCTCCATTTTATAAATGGTATTACATCTCCATATTATAAATGAGGAAACTGAGGCTCAGAGACTATGTCTTGTTCAAGGATTCACATATAATATGGAATGTGGATTCAAATTCAGGCCTGCCTGATTCTTAAGTCAATGTTCTTACTTCCAAAATATCGACTGGGATTTGTTCAGGCTTTGTTTGTTTGAGTTTTGTATGGGGGTTTTTCTGAGGGGAATGAGGCAAGGATCTCTTCCCTTCTTCTTACATGGACTCTGCTTAAGCTCCATTTGCACTCTAAAATTTCCCCTCCTTGCCTCCTTTTTTCTCTTTTCCTCAGAGCTCCTTCTAAATATTTAATCAAGATGTCAGAACTGGGCTTGTCAGAAACCTTAGCTTACTAGTAAGGAGCTTCCATAGTGTATCCTTCACATCACTTGCAGTCTGTGTTTCGTCTAATTTGTGTTTGTTTACATACCCTTATTTCTTATGAAATGCATTCAGTATGGGGCATTTCATCCTCCACATCAGCTTATCCACAGCATCTCATTCTGCTATACTTGTCCTACTTTCAACTTGGTTTGAGAAGTTATCATCACCCTTTTCTAAATAGCATGAAAATCTATTAACCACACTGTGTACACAAAGATGCAGGGAGGTAACACAAACCACTCTCACACTATGAGCAGATTGAAAGGAATTTCCCCACAGTATTATATGAGAAAGTTTAAGTAGCACTATTCTAGACAAGAGGCCAAGAAAACGAACGAAAGAAGAGTATAGCAAGGGCATATGTAAATTCCTCTTGGGTTCTTACCCAGGTAGTCTTGTTCCGTTAATAAGAAAAAAACTATGCTCTGATGCTAGTCGTTGACGATTACATTCATCTAGACTGTATTCTGAAGTTAAATACCCACAAAACAAGACTTGTCCCCATTCTGCCTACTTCTCTCCATCCTTGTCACCAGCACCCTAGTGCAAGCCACCACCATCGCTCACTGGGGGTGCAACAGCTTGTCGATGGTCTCCAGGCTTCCATTCTTGCACCTTTTTGGTTAATTCTCCACCCTGTAGCCAGAGTATCTTTTAAATCTGTTTATCAGATCTTGTTATTCCCTTATGTAATTCCCTCCAGTTATATCCCATAGCACTTAGAACAAAATCTGAACTCCTTATCCCAGCTTACAAACCCCAATAGGACCTTGCAGGCTCCTCCTACCATCCTATCATACTTTTTCTCCAGGCCCGCTTCAGCCTCCCCGACCTTCGTCCAATACCTGAAATGGGCCAGGCTGTTTCCAGCCCCAGAGCCTTTGTATATACTATTCCTGCTGATGGACAGGGTGCCTCCCCAGATGGTGGCTTGTCTGGTGCCTCTTGTTACTCAGACCTTGGCTTGAAAGTTGCCTCCTCCAAAAGACCTTCCTTAACCTAAAGGGCAGCCACTCCATTATTCCCTAACATACTAATCTCCACATAGCACCTAATACCCTCTGACAGTTTATTTTTTATTTACTTGTTTTATAGTTGCTTACTGCTTATCTCGCCTACTGCCAATGTAAACTCCATCAGACTAGAGAACATGCTCATCTTAGCCACCACTGTATCCCCTATGTCTAGAAGAACATCTGGTGCCTAGCAGGACTCAGAAAGCGTTAGTGAACAAATAAATAAATTAGTCAACCAATTTATTTATGAATTTTTGCTTTACCTTTATATCATAATAACTGGATAAGATTTTTTTGATTTCCACTTTTCAATATAAAAACATATTTGCTAACAAAAATATTTTCTTATGATTACATATGACTTTTAAAAAGTGTGTTTACCAATGTCAAATTGTATAAATTCTTTGATTCTGTTTTGTGGATGTGACCTCAAAAAGTTCCAGAAAGAACTCACCACAACTACAAGCTCTTGCATAAGCATATTGTAAAAAACTAGTGAGGCCTTGAATCTGTATTTTAGGAAGGCTCAACCCTTAATTGGGACTGTGACCAATCTTGGTTTAAGAGGCTTTCTGATAGCATGCTATCAATTAAAGGACACAAAATCCTGCCTCTAGAAGTCTGTATCTGTAATTGCACCGTAACTCTAGAGAGTTAAGCCTTCATTGAATGCACAGAACTGGTCGAATGACCAGGTTAAATGCTTTCTTACCAATAAAATGTTTAATTAAAAAAATTTCACTGGAAAGTTAGTAAGCATTTTCCTTAAAGAATATATCCTACCTTCCAATAGGGTTGCAGAAACACTAGGGCTGAGTGAGCCATATGTCACCCCAACCAATTAGAGTCACAGTCAAGTGACTTTCCTAATCGTTAACTAAAAAGAAGTCTCTGGAGGAAAAAAGTAAGTCCCTCCTTGAGGACCTTATTCAAATCTGGATGGATGGCAAAGGAGCAATGCAAGAGCGTATGAGCACAGAGACTCATGTAAGCTGAACAAAGGTAATGGTATCAAGAAAGTCAGTAAGCCAGGAGCAAGGGCACCAGAGGTGGGTTCAAGCCCACACTGCCCTTGACTTCAGGAAACTTCAAAAGAAAGCATCAGATCACTGATGTTGACAGGGTTGTCACAAACAGGGCATTAAAAACATAAATATGTAAGCTGAAATACTGAGAAGCAGAAATAACTAAGGTTGTTTATTTCCCAAGTATGTGGTTCAAAATTCTAGCCAAGACTTGTTTAGAAGGTAAACCACAAGTAATTTTCACAATTAGAGCTTCCTTTGTTCCAAATCTGCTCCATCACATTTGATCATATTGCTGTTTCTTGGCTTAACTAAAATTATTTTTATCTTTGAACTTCAATGTACCTATCTGCATATGTTGAAATGTTTGCTGATCTCCTTAATTCCTTGCACTCATTAGTATTCCTTTTCTTGTTCTGTGTTATATATAATGACATTGCAAACCACTCCTGGTCCATCACCAATATTTACCAAGACTGAAAATATTAATCACAGGTATCTTCCGAATCAAAGCAACCAACGCTGTAGTAATTGGTTTTAAGATATAAATAAGACAGAAGGGCCATGGCCAGAAAGAATAAATAGCTCACCAAATTCCCCTGTGCATAGTACGTACGTTCCACTTATTGAATAACAGACTCTCTCTTGCCTCTACTGTCTTCAGCATTCAAACCAGGTTTCTAAGCAGAGGGAGCCTACTAAACAAGATAATCAGGTCTTAGGTTTAAAGCTAACCTAAATCCTTCACATTCTTCTGGCAGACATTAGCAGGGGACTCAGTAATAACTGCCAACTTTGGAAAGCCTGCCACAGGGAGATGAGTCTAAATTGCTTTGTTAAAATAACCCAAACTTCTGTCTCAAAATATCCACATTGCTCTATTGTAAGAGGAAAAAATTTGAAACGTGGTGAAGAAAGGGAAAGATTTACCACATTTACCTACTCTTATCATGTTCTGTTAGTAAGGTGACAATAAGCCCTGATTCTTCTGGTACAGTTCTATTTTCTGCCTGTTGTCCCTGTGCAATTACTAATTGTAGTGTCCCCTTTCATTCTCAAAAATGTTGCAATTTAGGTAATAAATTATATGGTTATCCTGTGTGTTCAGTAGCAAGTACTATGCTCATGATGGATCCACAGATAGACAGAGAAAGAGAGAGAGAGAAAGATATTTTTCTCTATTCCACCATTCTCCATTCCACAAAGGCTAATCTGTATCACCTGTATTATTGTGTCCCTTCTGAGTGATTTTGGCCACTCAGAGGCACTAGCAGGAAATACGAGGGTGGGAATAAAGAAAAGTAGTCAGGATATTTATTCCCTGATCTCACTCCCTGCCTGGCTATGGTCTAGCTGGTATGGTCCCTCTACTAAAGGCCACAGCTCCAAATGGCTCTTTTGTACAAGCACAGCCCTATATCTGGCTGAACCCTTCACTCCCATTGCTTCTTCAGATCTAGACTTAGCAATGATTCTGTTGCTAGCCCTACAATGCTTCATAATACCTTGTAGATGTCCTTTAACCTTGTCCATACCTTTGTAGAGTAGTTTCTTTCCTCAATTTCCCATTTGAGTGTTCTCTATGTTTCCTGCATAGAAGCTGACTGAGGGAATTTTTTTTTTACTTCATCTACACAGAAATCCTATGTATTAGAAAGCATGCCCATTTTACTTGTGAAAAAATTAAGGTACAGAAAAGCTACTTTATTTTTCCAGCTAGATAGAAGAGATTCAAATCTGGGTGCCCCGGACTCTGAAATCTATGGGTTATCCTCCTATATCAAGCTAGTCAATCTACAGACTCCCTTCCTATATTAGATAATGAAGGACACAATAAGCTCTAAAATTCCAGTGATATATGAACATATATTTTTTCAACAAATACTTTTGAGCAAGTGACCAGTATGAATTAGGTAATGTGCTCATTAGGAAAAGCACTAGAGGAGGTCAAAACAAAAGCCATGGAAAACAAAGGTACCTTGAACATTAACTGATATCAGGTTTAAATAGGACAATACAGCAGTCAGGAGCATCTTTAGAAGGATGTGCCTGGGAGCAATGATCCGGTTCTGTAACACTTATTGACTACCTTCTGATAAATGGAAATCCTGATTCTTAATTGCGTCCTAACAAGGAAAATTTATCTGCAATCTCAAAATCAGTCTCTCAATAAGACTGTCAGATGATAAACTGGGTAACAACAGGACCCATGTTTCCCCTTCTCTATCATGGGCTCCCCCTCCGTTTTAAGAATGACTAAGTCTTGATGAGTGCCAAAGTCTCAAAGGTAAAAAAGATAAATCCATTTATCTCATTTGAATACAACACGTTAAGTTCCAATATCACTTACTATCATCTCTTTTGCCTGCTGAGCCCAGATCAGTTCAATGACCTGTGACCCTTTCTTTCCTTAACTGTATTTCCCAGTCCTGTTGAGAAAGTTTGGATTTGAGAAATTTGCAGATTAGTTTGGACTAAGGAGAGGAGGATGTGAAAAATAAAAGCAGAAGCAGCAACCTAAGATACTATGTTAATTGGAAAAAATGACAACCACATTTACCAAGATTCATTCTATAGTATATTAAATAATAGGAGAGAACAAATTTATTGAAAATGTTGAGTTAACCATAAGATATGTAAAGGAATTTATGATGTATAACAAATCAGTTCCATGACTTACATTAGTGCTATTTTTAAAGTTTACATTTCTATTTATCAAGTTTCTGAATAATGAGTTTTACCCACATTGAGAACATCAAGTCCCAGGGCATCCGTCAGCTAATTTTGAAGATATCCTTTTATACACAGAGCTCTGCAAAGTAAGCAGGGGTCCCTGTCCAAGATGCCAGGGAGAAGCAGGTCACAATGCACATTTCATAATAAGTACATTTATTAAAATATCCACATTCATTTTCAAATACGGAATCTTTAAATTTCATGACATAAACAGGATAGAGCAAGATTCTCTTTGCTTACTTTTTTGACATCAAGTTAACTATGCATACACTTGTACCATATGAGAAAAAAAGAACGACACAGACCGATGGTTCTGATTTCAAAGACGAAGAGAAATGAAACTACATTTATTTGTGTGAAGTCTGACCAATAGACTTAGTTCCAGAAAGAAATATTTTTCAGAATATGTCAGAAGAGGGCTATTATCAATAATAATGATTCTAGCTGATACTGAACATTTACCATGTACCACCTCATGTGCAAATATCACCATATTTCTCCTCAAAAATCTCATCAAAATTATTATATCAATTTCACAAATGAAAAAAAAAAAAAGGATGGTCAGTGCAGTTATTTCACTTGCCCAGGATCACTTTACTCCTAAGTAGCAATACCAGTATTTAAACCCGTTTCCCTCTGATTCGGTGTCCATGCATTTTGAGGGAAACACTCAGGCACATAAATTTGACAGAAAGAACCATGTTTCTATGGTTAGATAAATGAGGCTAAAATTATGTTTCAATATAACATTGTAGCATAGTTTTAAGTCAAAGAAGGGAGCTTTTTTTGAGAATGCGAGTCCTTTATTTAGAACTTCCCAAACTATACCATACTGGCAGTGATTTACTTTGTCTTTACGAAAAATCTATCTTATCAAATTCTTGCCCACTTTTTTTGGTTAAAACAACTTCTTGGGCTTCCCCGGTGGCACAGTGGTTGAGAGTCCGCCTGCCGATGCAGGGGACACGGGTTCGTGCCCCAGTCCGGGAAGATCCCACATGCCGCGGAGCGCCGCTGAGCCTGCGCGTCCGGAGCCTGTGCTCCGCAACGGGAGAGGCCACAACAGTGAGAGGCCCGCGTACCGCAAAAAAAAAACCCAACAACAACAAAAAAAACAACTTCTTATAGGCAGAAAAATTAGCATAATTTGTTCACCATAACATGTAAGCCAGAATAAAATGCAGCCTTCTCAGTCACAAATACAATAATGACATGAATGACATCAGTTCAAGTTTATCATAAAATTAAGCTGATTTGAAGGAACCTAGTTCGAGTTGCATTCTCCTAACACAGCATTTTTAATGTTATCCTCTTCCCTAATTTGACAAGATTAGCATTAAAAGCAGGTGAAAACATGTCACGAGTCCCTTTGTCTTTAACATATTCATGGTGCTAATCATCTTTGGTTTTTCACTTACTTATCAGAGCAGGAAAACAATTCTCATATGCACAATTGTATAAAGAAACTAAGATTTTCTGTGTGCAGATGACCTTCTGTTCTGCCAGACCTCTCCATCGGTCCTCCAACACAGTCAGGCACTTTCCAATACTATTTTCCCAAAGGTCATATTCAAGTGTAACAAATCCACCTGACATTTTCTACATTATTTGCATGTAATTTGCTTATGCCTAAACGGACTATGATTTTGAAGAGTACAAATCTAATTTAAATCTCCCTGAACTACCACAATGAAATGATAACTGTGCTTTTTGAATTTTGACAGCAGTACAGAATTTTCATTAGATGTAAGTAGAAAACACCGAACACATAAGGAATGGAATATATTCTAAGTGCAAACTAGAAGCAGGAAGCTTGTAGGTATAAAATATCAGGCACATTTGTTAAACTTAAGGTCATACCTAACAAGGAGCTTTAGAAATGCAAAGAAAAAAAATGACTCTTTTTGATTGGGTTGGAAGAGGGTAAAGAGTACCTTATTTATTTTAAGGAGCCAGGAATGTCCCTCTACCTCAAACATAACCAATTAGAAAATAACTCCTTTGGGTAACATAAGCTGTTAAAAGCAAACAAGCATTTTAAAGGAAACCCACTGAGAGATATCAGTTTATTAAACCTTTGTGTGAATGAGTTTAAGAGAACATTATCTAAGAACAGGTTTTGAAGGGAACAGGTAGAAACTGCTCCTGAGAGAAAAGTGAAGGCCACTAGCAAGAAAGGGAAGGGAGGAGAAGACAAGGCTAAGAAATGAGAAGATAAAGTTCTTCTACTTCCAGTTCTGCCCAGAACCAGTCCAAAATACACCTAATGCAGGTAGACAAAATAGCACAGTGAATTGGAGTTATTTAAAACTCACATTTCTGATTACCCATTCTCCAAACCCACATGTTATTTTTGTTGGAAGATATTTAAACAATTAGCAAAGCAAACACAACCCGTGGAAGATTCTAAATGTCACCAGAGCAGCAAAATTAATAGATTTAAAAGAGGTAAGCAAAATCGTTGCCAGGGGAATAGGATAAATAGCATAGGAAACTGAACAGTGGAGAAAATGATTTGGAATTTTCTTTTCACAATGACAGAAACTGGTTTTCGAATATAATTAATGATTAGGTCTGGTTTGTTCTTTAAAGGATAGCTTCTTCAAACATATACAATCTCTTCTTGCAGTTACAGATCTGTAAGTCTGCCAGGTTGTTAGGAAGAAAACAATGAAGCTCTAAACATCTAGAATCTCTAGTACTTAGTACCAGGAGACCTAGATTTTTCTCTTTTATTCCAAGCAACAGTCCTTTCTTCCAACCTATACACCATCTTGAAACAGACTGAAACGGATAAGATTATGAATTAATAAAATCAGAGTATGGCCTGAGAGAAAACAGTCAAGAAAATAAAAAGACTGAACCTAACCTTTAGCATCCCAGTATCACATATCAAAGGCCAAATTTCAAAGCCAGGATACCAGTCAAATGTCTTCCTGAAAATAAGCCCTGGTGTGACGAAACATATACAGACTATTGTGGTAATCACAGCTAACAGCAAAGGTGCCTCATAGGCAGAAATAAGAAATTAACAAGCCCAGAAATGGCCTGATCTGTAGAAAATTGCTACCCACAAGCTTCACTACAGGTGCTACGAATTACAAATCCAACCCATCTTTTCAGCTCATTTCCCAGTGATCTCCTTCGCATGTCCTGCACACAAAGCTAAATTATTCACTGTTCTCTAAATATGATCCAGTTCCTTCATCCTCTGTGCCTGAAATGCTGTTCCCCAACAAATTTCTAATTCCAAATCCTACCTGAACTTCAGGATGCAAATCACCTGCCATCTCCATAAATATGAATCACATCGGATTTAGACAGATCTCTTGTCTGAATTATTATGATAATCATCACTTTCTAACATATTGTTTCTACTTTTTTGGACATTGTATTTTTCTCTACTAATCTCTAAATTCCTTGGGAATAGACTTTCATAGTAAATATCCCAATGTCTTGAATATAATTTGTGTTAATAAATATTTGTTAAATGAAGGAATGACTAGTTAGGATGGTATATAAAATGAAAATAGATTAGGGACCTAGGAAAAAACAAGTTTTCTTTTTCTTTAATTAAAAGAGATTTAAGGATTTAGGGAATATAAATTCTAGGTTACAACGACAAATAAAATAGAATAGTAGATCTTGGGAAACTTTGGAGATTTAACCCTGTTCCTTTCTGTGTCAGTAACTGAGTGAGGGGTAGTGCCTGGATTTCTTGAAGTGAAATCAAGGGCTCTTTTTGCTGGAACAAGCTGCCTCATGGTAAATCCATCTTCTCTGATGTCTGAAAATATTCAACATCACCTTCTAATGACTTGAAATATAAAAAGGTTAATAGTGTGTGCATTCCTTTAAATGGCATATTTTGTGTTACATTTCTGAAGAGGCATCACTCATCTTTTATAAAATGTTACAATGATTTCTTCTGACTACTGGTCAATACTTCTATTTATTCATGCCCAGAGTCTACTCAGTGTGTACTCATTTCCACTAAGCACTGAGGGCATGAGATTATTTTCAATTTTATATATGTGTGTTGATCTCACTTATGCTTATTGCAAGTGATAGTTTTGTTTTTTGTTTGTTTGTTTATAATGGTCTAAGAGTAGAAGAGGAAAGTCTTGCCTTTTATTTTTATGATGTTTATATAGACCAAAGAAATTTGGTAAAGTGAAGGTAATCTCTTGTAATCATTCCAGAGACTTCATTAAACATTAAAATACAATCATTGAATTATGTTGTTTGTACTGTAAAGAATTTCCAGAGGAGTGTACCCCAAATCCAGTTGTGTATCAGAATCTTTTAGAATGCCTTTTGAAAACACAGATTTCTGATATGGACCAAAGACCTACAAAGCCAGAATGTATCTCTTAACCACTACCCTGGGAATCTGATCCCAAGGAGCTTCTAATGCATAATTTGGTTAGGGAATTACTACTCCAAAAACCTGTGCCCCTTATAGACGTCTGAATTCCTGAATTCTCCTCCAACCTGCATACCCACTCAGATTTTGCTCTTCTTGCACCAGCCACATTAGCTTGGAGCTATTCATTCTCACATGCCCATCCAAAGTATCCTAGGGGATTTTTTTATGTCCCTGTGTTTGGATTAGACTCTGGCCTCTGACTCTCCCCAGGATCCTGGGAAACCACATTCCATTATCATTACTTGCTCTGGCCCTTGCTTGCCCTTTCAATGAGCCAGGCTCACCCAGGTATACCACCTCTACCCCCAGGACTCTTCCAGACCACTCTTCTGCTGGCCTGCTCACCCATCACTTCTACTCTTCTCCTGTTTCTTTCCTCTCCTGCCTCTCCCCTCAAGCTCCCATAGTAGAGGGAGACTTAGCAAAAGTGGGCTACACAGGCGATATCTCCAAACCATCTACGATCCAGCCTGACAAGGTGCTAATGTTTCTCAAGGATTGTGACTTCCCTTTAATAACAATTATAAAATTCTTAATGTAGTAAAAAAAAAAAAATTAAGACTGCATGTTTCCATACGTGTTATTTATTTATTTTTTAACATCTTTATTGGAGTATAATTGCTTCACAATGGTGTGTTAGTTTCTGCTGTATAACAAAGTGAATCAGCTATACATATATCCCCATATCTCCTCCCTCTTGCATCTCCCTCCCACCCTCCCTATCCCACCCCTCTAGGTGGTCACAAAGCACCAAGCTGATCTCCCTGTGCTATGCAGCTGCTTTCCACTAGCTATCTATATTACATTTGGTAGTGTATATAAGCCCATGTGACTCTCTCACTTCATCCCAGCTTACCCTTCCCCCTCCCTGTGTCCTCAAGTCCATTCTCTACGTCTGTGTCTTGATTCCTGTCCTGCCCCTAGGTTCTTCAGAACCATTTATTTTTTTTAAGATTCCATATATATGTGTTACCATATGGTATTTGTTTTTCTCTGTCTGACTTACTTCACTCTACGACAGACTCTAGGTCCATCCACCTCACTACACATAACTCAATTTCATTTCTTTTTATGGCTGAGTATTATTCTATTATATATATGTGCCACATCTTCTTTATCCATTGATCTGTCGATGGACACTTAGGTTGCTTCCATGTCCTGGCTTTTGTAAATAGAGCTGCAGTGAAAATTGTGGTACATGACTCTTTTTGAATTATGGTTTTCTCAGGGTATATGCCCAGCAGGGGGATTGCTGGGTCATCCATACATTTTATATTATGAAATCAAAATCCTTAGACTTGGTAGTTCACACTAAAGAAATGTCTCCCCTCATGTAATTGCCCTCCACAAGCCATATCTCTCCCAGAAGACCTGTGACCTTACTATCTAGTCTTGGATACCCACGGTCTGCTGATCCAGTAGAGGTTAGGACAGTGGCACTGTCTGACCTAATGAGCTTTCCCCACTCTGAGCAGTTTCATTAAATTATATATTAAAGCATATATCTTACATATGTATTATAATAAATATGAGGTCCCTTGGGTCTCTGGGAAGCTAAAGAAATTGCATTAGTGGTAAAATTGTCTCAGAATATTACTTAACTTTCACTGGAAAAAAACATAAATCAATTCCAGTTGAAAATTAGTATTTCTGCATTGTATATCACCTTGATTAGAAAATAAGTACAGGAGTACCTCATTTTATTATGCTTTGCTTTATTACACTTCACAGATACTGGGTTTTTTACAAATTGAAGGTTTGTGGCAAACTTGCACTAAGCAAGTCTTTTGGCACCATTTTTCCAACAACATTTGCTCACTTCACGTCTCTGTCACATTTTGGTAATTCTCATATTTCAAACTTTCTCATTATTATTATATCTGTTATGGTGACCTCTGATCAGTGATCTTTGATGTTACTATTGTAATTGTTTTGGGGCGCCACGAACCATGCCCATGCAAGATGGTGAATTTAATTAATAAATGTTGTGTGTGTTCTGACTGCTCCACCCACTGGTCATTACCCAGTCTCGCTCCCTGTCCTCGGGCCTCCCTAGTCCCTGAGACACAACAATATTGAAATTAGGTCAATTAATAACCCTCCAACGGCCTCTAAGTGTTCAAGTAAAAGGAAGAGTCACATGTCTCTCTTTAAATCAAAAGCTAAAAATGACTAATCTTAGCCAGGAAGGCATGTCAAAAGCTAAGATAGGGCAAAAGCTGGACCTCTTGTGCCAAAGATGTGAGTGCAAAGGCAAAGTTCTTGAGGGAAATTAAAAGTGCAACTCCAGTGAACACACGAATAATAAGAAAGCAAAACAACTTTACTGCTGATATGGAGAAAGTTTTTTAGTAGTCTGGTTAGAAGATGAAACCAGCCACAATGTTCCCTTAAGCCAAAGCCTAGTCCAGAGCAAGGCCCTAACCCTCTTCAATTGTATGAAGGCTGAGAGACATGAGGAATCTGCAGAAGAAAAGTTTTAAGCTAGCAAAGGTTGGTTCATGCTGTTGAAGGAAGAAGTCATCTCTAGAACATAAATGTACAAGATGAAGCAGCAAGTGTGAATGCAGAAGCTACAAAAAATTATACAGAAGATCTAGCTAAGATAATGAATGAAGGTGGCTACTGTAAACAACAGGTTTTCAACGCAGATGTTGAAAGAAGATGTAATCTAGGACTTTCATAGCTAGAGAGGAGAAGTCAATGCCTGCCTTTAAAACTTCAAAAGACAGGCTGACTCTCTTGTTAGGGGCTAATACAGCTGCTGACTTTAAGTTGAAGCCATTGCTCATTTACCATTCTGAAAGTCCTAGGGCCCTTAAGAATTATGCTAAATCTACTCTTCCTCCTCTATACATGGAAAAACAAAGCCTGGATGACAGCACATCTGTTTACAACATTGTTTACTGGATATATTAAGCCCACTGTTGAGACCTACTGCTCAGAAAAAAATATTTCTTTCAAAATATTACTGCTCATTGACAATGCACCTGGTCACCCACAAGCTCTGATGGAGATGCACAATAAGATTAATGTTGTTTTCATGCCTGCAAACACAACATCCATTCTGCAGCTCATGGATCAAGGAGTAATTTCGACTTTCAAGTCTTACTATTTAAGAAATATATTTGGTAAGGCTGTAGCTGCCATAGATAGTGATTCTTCTGATAGATCTGGGCAAAGTAAATTAATAACCTTCTGGAAAGGATTCACCATTCTAGATGCCATTAAGAACATCCATGATTCATGAAAAGAGATCAAAATATCACCATTAACAGGAGTTTAGAAGAAGTTGATTCCATGGATGACTTTGAGGGGTTCAAGACTTCAGTGGAGGGAATAACTGCAGATGTGGCAGAAATAGCAAGAGAACTGGAATTAGAAGTGGAGCCTGAAGATGTGACTGAATTGTTTCAATCTCGTAATAAAATCGAAAGGCTAAGGAGTTGATTCTTATGGATGAGCAAAGAGAATGGTTTCTTGAGATAGGATCTAGTCCTGGTGAAGATGCTGTGAAGATTATTAAAATGGTAACAAAGGATTTAGAATAGCACATAAACTAAAGCATAAGCAGGGTTTGAGAGGACTGACTTCAAATTTGAAAGAAGTTCTACTGTGGGTAGATGCTATCAAACAGCAATGCATGCTACAGAGAAATTGTTCGTGAAAGGAAGAGTCAATCAATGCATCAAACTCATTATTGTCTTGTTTTAAGAAATCGTCACAGCCACCCTAAAATTCAGCAACCACCACCCTGATCAGTCAGCAGCATCAACAACAAGGCAAGACCCTCCACCAGCAAAAAGATGGTAACTCACTGAAGGCTCAGATGATGATTAAAATTTTTTAGCAATTAAGTATTTTTTAGTTAAGGTATGTACACTGTTTTTTTAGACATATGTTATTGCACACTTAACAGACTGTAGTATAGTTTAAACTCAACTTTTATATGCAGTGGAAAACCAAACATTTCATGTGACTCACTTTATTGAGATATTCACTTTATTGCAGTGATCTGGAACCAAACCTGCAATATCACTGATTTATACCTATACTTATTCACGAATGGTGATATGATATGATAGAAAGATCTCAAAGCTAAAAGGGCTGCTTTTTATTATTATTATAGCTCTGAAACTAAGTGACTTCGAAAGGCCACTTAATTCTCTCACAAATATCTATTTATTTAACTACCTAATATGTGATATAACAAAAATATATGTACAGTGTCCCTCGGTATTCAAGGCGGACTGGTTTCAGGACCCATTGAAGATTCCAAAATCTGAGGATGCTCAAGTCCCACTGTCAGCCCAGCCTCCTCAGGTTCCCCATCTGGGGCTTCAACACTGCCAACCTTAATCATAATACACAATTCAAGAATGTGGAATCTGCAGATACGGAGGGCTGGCTATACTTGTTCTTCATCCCTGGTTCCTGGCACAGAACTCCTCATGTAATACAATAAATTAATATTTGGTTTTTTGTCCAGATTACTGCCACAGGGCTTCTAGGACCCCTAGAATTTCCTGAGTGATAGAAGGTTAGTGGTGTCTTTTATTATTTACAGCAAGTCCTTATTAATTGTACTTGAGATTATGTTAAGGAAGTGACTCCTGGAGGATGGGAGCTGGTTACCAGAAAAGCCAACAATGTGCATGTGCTTCCAGGGTTAGAACTTTCAGCTCCACCTCCCAGACTTCCCAGGAGGAAAGAGGGGTTAGAGACAGAGTTCAATCACCAACGGTCAATGATTTAATAGATTATTCTTGTGTAATGGAATCTCCATAAAAACTTCATATGAAGGGGTTGGGAGAGCTATCAGGCTGTTAAACACACGGAGGTGCTGGGAGAGGGCATGGAAGCTCAGCAGCCCTTCCCCACTCCTTGTCTTATGAGTCCCTTCCATTTGGCAGCTCCTGAATTATATCCTTTTTAGTAAAACTGGTCATAGTAAGTAAAACACTTTCCTGAGTTCTGTCAACCATTCTAGCAAATAATTGAACCTAAGGAGGGGACTGTGGGAATCCCAATTCATTTTCTGTTGATCAGAAGTACAGGTGACAATCCTGGGGGCTGTGGCTGGCATCTGAAGTGGGGCTTGAGATGTTCAGGGGCTTGAGATGTTCAGGGCTCAGTCTTGAAGGACTGAGCCCTGAACAATGCAGAGTCTTCACTAACTCCAGGTAGTTAGTGTCAGAATTGCAATGTGTGAAAAACCTACACGTTCAGTGTCAAAAGTGTTGAGTACGGAAAAAGCTTTTCTTTAACTGATATAAAGGAAATGGACAGGGGTAGCAAAATCTATGAGAAGAGTACTGGACACTAGTACCAGCTCTATTACTAACCAGCTGTCTGACTTTGAGCAAATCACGTTACCTCTCTGAACCTCAGCTTGCTCACCTATAAAATAAGGGATCGAATTAGATATTCTCTTAATTCTCTATTCCGTCCTAGTTGAAGTATTCAGAAGGTTTCTGATAGCTTCGGATCACAGCAATCCTTTTCTAGCACTAACATTCTGTTAATAGAAATTTCCCTTATGGATTATGAGGGAGCTGTTTTAGCACTTCTTTTCTTATAAAAGATGCTGATAGCAGGTACTTTCAACTGAAGCTACCTCATTAGCAGTGGCAGCTCCAGGTGTTAACTTCATATCAATAACTCTTACAATGATCTCTTGTATTATGAGAATTCTCTCCTTTGATTATTGCATGATGATTCTACAGTTTTCCTCAGTCACTACCAAGTCGCTTGACAAAGTACTTCATTTTCTGAAACATATCTACACCATCTTCCTAATTCTACCAGGAACATATTTTGTTTTCATTTTGTTTGCAGATGCTTTCCTGTCATCAAATGCATTTTACCTGAGCATGTGTGTATGCGACCTAGCATTTATTCTTGAATCACTTGGGGAAATAATCTATAAGCCATGAGGTTTGTTTTGCTCATTGAAATCTGCAATCTTAAAGTGTATGGCTTGAAGGAACAGACTCCCTACCTTCATAACTTTAGCTGCGGCTAACTGTTCATCTGATGTCACACAGGCCCTGCATTTTCCACACTCTATGCTTTCTGCACTTGCTATTTCTTCCATCTGAAACAAACACCCTCTCTCCTCCCTTCATCACCAGTGCACCATTACCACCTTTAATGCATCGCCATATCCCCAAGGCCTGTTATAACACCTTATGCACAAAATATTTAAAATGAATTTAACTTCTTTTGTACAGTTACCAAGATAGGCAAACCCACAAGTGGCACTGAATGAAAGGTTTCTCATGTTGGTGGTGGTAACCACACCATGAATGAATACAACCTCATGTCTGAAGAAATAATAAATTTTCAAACATCTGATTTAGATTAAATCTTAATGAAAAGGATGAAACAAAGAGACCTGGATGATATGTCCACCAAAAAACAATCCTTCACCCAATTCAGACACATCTGATCAAATATATATTAATCTTAACCAAAGGACTTTCAACTTATACCAAAAATAATAACAAAAATTAGTTTATGACAAACACAAATTAAGAGAGAAAATTGAAAATAATATTTGAACAATTCTTCTGTGACTGGAGTGCCCCTTCTTTATTTTACCTGATAATTTATCAATTAAACATATTAAACTGATTAAGATAAAATCCTGGCCAATATGTAAGACATACATAAATAAAACACAGGTCCTATTTCATAAAGATTTCTAGTGCCTCAGCACCTTGAGAATATATTTGTCTAGTCCACCAAGCCAAAAATTGCAGTGAATTACATTTAAATGTAAATATTTCTAAAAGTGTTAGGGAACACTGAAATATCATGGTAAGTTAAGTAAAGCAAAGATAAACCTAGGAAGGTGAATAAAAATAAAGGGAGGAAAAGGCTGAGAATAAAACAGATGTTAGTACTAGAGCCCCAAGCAATTCTGCTATGGGACCACTTTAAATAAGCAAAATTACAACAATAAGAGAAAATCATTTATTTATTATGAGTAGCTCACGTCCAGACCACCAACCTAGAGGCAATGGTGACAGCCTGAAGTTGCAAATTGCAGAAGCAGCAATTAGTACAAGATGACCCATTACCCAGCAGGAGGCCCCACAGGATCTACTGGGAGTCTATGATTTGGCTGAGAACCGTGGAGTGAGAGAAGTAAGAGATGGGATCCAGAAGAGGGGGTTGCTCCTGAACACTAGCAGTGCTGCCCATTGGTGCAAGCATCTCCAATGCAGGCTTCAGGAAACAACAACCAGAGAAAGTTAAAATGTAACTGGAGAAAACCTATACTGTAGATGCAGAAACTGTGTATGAGAAACTCCCACAGACTTCCAGAGATATTCTGGAATTGAGGACGGTGCGTCAGAGAGGCAAAAGGGCAAAGTCCAAGGTCCTAGGCAGAAAACAAGAAATGGAAAAATATCCCTACTCTGGGGAGAGATGTAAACTTATATATTGGCAGTTAGACTGAGCACCAAGTGGTGGGGTATACTGAGCCTTCGGACTGCCAGCATAACCTTCTTTTGTACCCATAAACCTGGTGAGTCCTTTGACCCCTGGGCTACTAAATAATAGTACTAGAAATCTAAGAAACTTAGGAAATCACTTTCTCTATAAAGTGCTTGAAATAAGGATGAATTTCTTCCTCTTGTTCAACAGATTATCTTAGAAATTTCCTCCAGCTCCTTCACGCTTTAACTCATTCTATATCTATTACACACTAATTCCTTGGCCAACTGTATGGCACCATAATCTAATCACATTGATTACATAATATGTTGAATTGAGCGCACATTTTCCCAATTCTTTTTATATGAGTAAGCTTTATATGAATAAGTTTCAAATAAGCCTTGATTAATTTATAGTCTGCAAATGCATGGTTTTATTATCAATAACAAATCTCATTTTCATAGCTAAATCTATCTTTGGTTTTCTTGTTCTAAATTAAATATATTTGAGTTTACTTTAAATTTGAGGTCTTGTTTCTTTGGAAACCAAGGATGGGGAGAAAGGTTCATCTCTTCCCTTTTCCATTTCACAATTATGAGATGGGCTCCATATGGCTTGGAGTTTTTGTCAGATTTCACATTCTAATACCTTGATCATCTGGTTTTGTGCTATCATAGTTCTTTTCCTCTCTAGGGAACTTCATGTCTGTTGCTGGCATCTGTCCCCTGATTTTCCCTGTAAATGTCTTAGCAAATAATTTATTTAATTCCTACTCTTCCTATTAACAAATTAGCACTTTCTCTTTGGTCCGTCATTTCTTAAATGAACTTCTAAATATCTTTCCGTTAAAAATCTATACAGTTTCTATATGCATACTCCGATAACTTTTTACTTAAATGGAATCCAACTGATACACATACTCACTAAAGAATCAAGAATTCTTACATCATAACTTTAGGAAATTCTGCCGTTATCAATCTGGTTAAATGTAGCATGGGGGATTTCTGCAAAAATTGCCCTTCATAATTGTTCTCTTAGTTTCTTTAGGTCTCAATACCAGATTAGGAAGAATAAAGTACATCTATAAACCTACTGCTCTCTATTGTCAAGAGAACTCTGATCTCTCAGACAGGACACCACAGATGGCTATGTTTTAACCTGTAGCACTCATTCAGAGACTACAACTTAAATGATGTTCTTGAAATGAACAAAATACAGACATCCAATATTTGCTCAAGAATATAAATAAACAGGGTTAGTTTTTCTGCACTGGCCCATATACTTTAGAATGACAAGTAAATTTACATTTGGTTCAGAATCTTTTTTCCCCCTTAATGACTTTAGTTGGCTTTTTCTAGTTCTTGATAAATAATAAGATTTGAAACAACAGAGTATAACACTACAGGTCTCATCCCTAAGTTTTCTTCTGGCCTTAAATTCCCATATCATGAAGTATCACATTTATTTAAATAAATATTTTACCCATTTAAGCAATTAACCAATATGTCATAAACACTGGGAATTATACAGATACAGCCAAGCTCTATATAAATCAATAAGCAACCCTTGAAACGTTGAGTCGTGGGCTATCACTTCTTTTCTTTTCTAGTAATGTAAATGTATATATTCAGCATTTTCTCTATAATATCCATGTATTTCCCTGTACTTAGACTTTGCTAGGCAAAGCAATACTTTAAAGAAATGTATTCCAATAATATACAAACAAAAGGACCTTTTTATCCAAAAGGTCTTTTCTAACATTTTTTTCCTTACTAAAATAAAAATCACAATTTTATAGGTAAGGACTGATTTGGGGCTCTCAGGAGGATCATTATGCAAATGACTTCAGTTTTTGGCTGCTCACTTTAGCTCACACAACCCAACTAAGGTACAGAGCTCCAGAACTCTATCCTTTGCTCTGAAAGAATACCTTGAACAAAACTTAAACAGTGTTTTTAAGCTGGTTCCATTATAGCACATAATAGGTGCCTAGGATAACACACATCTTAAGAATAGGAAGGCATAATTCTTTCTGGTGATTCAATCTATAATACTCTTTTTTTAAGGCTGTCTACAAACTATAGTAGCAACTCTTTTGAAATGTTAATACCTAATAAAACTTTACACATTTTTTAAACTAAGACATCTGTGGCACTGACCACAGTAGTTAAATTGTTTAGAAAACCATCTAAGACTGTGCCTGCAATTCTAGATCTTAGCCCTACAGCTTGGATAGTTTACACACGGCCAAGCAGCATAGAAAACTTCTGAGAATTAGTTGTGGATGGAAGCAAGGGTGGGAGGCAATGAGTGAAAAAAGAGAGACTAAATGGAAATTGTGTGTCTTTGACTAGGGTTGAATTGACTAATTTATTGGAAGCCATTTAAAACTTACAACTGGCCTTTACAATACCTGAAAGAGATCCATGGTTGTCTACACGTGACCTTCATATCTTTGTATATGTTACCCTTTTCAGGGAATATAACATTACCGTAACCTTCCTTTACTTGGTTAACCCATACTCATACTGTAGGAGGCTCTACAGATAACCCAATACTCCACCTGTCCTAGCTGTTCCCTTAGCATCCTGTACTCATCACACTGAATTGAAGTTTTCCATTAATCCTGCAGTGATCAGTGACCAATGCGGAAGCAGAGGCTGTGTCCTCTATCTCTAAAATCTCAGGACCTGGCCCAGTTCCTGGCACACTGTAAATGCTCATTACCTGATTGCTGAATGAATCCTTTCCCTTTAGGAAAGGAGCAAGGAATGTCAGGAAATTGTAATTGGGAAAAGACAGATAGTACACTGTATATCAATTCTTGTCTCTAAATAGAAGGGGACTGATAGAACAATTATTTATTAAATAGTTGTTGTATGCCAGGGCATTACATACGACATCTTAAGCATTTTGCATTAAGTATTCTTAATCCCATTTTAGAGATGAAAAAACTTACCAAGATACTAAGTAACATACCCAATTTTACAGCAAATAAATGGAAGAGCTGGAATTTGAATGTTAGGACTCTGACACCAGAGTTCCTATTCTCTTCCCTTCACCCGAGACTGGGAAGATTTAGCCTACCCTAGCTTTGTTCTATTTTAGGACTTACCCATGCACACCATGTCCATAAAACCCTGTCAGCAGTGGTAGGAAAAAGTCAGGATTGCTCTGTCACTAAGTTGGCTTAGAAAAAGCACATATTTCATCTGGAGCTGGCTACACTGATAGGGCTTGGCTATAAGATACCCCTTGAAAGACTGGTCTTGGTTTCTAGGTCAATTGTTCCTGATGAGCGTTCGTTCATACCTCATCAGAGTGATGCATGGAACCTCATTAGTGGCATCCCTTCTGTGATAGGCCTCCAGAGAGCATGATTTACTCTTTGGTGCATGCTGCTGGCTGTCAGCATGATTCACCCAAAATTGACAAGAACCTGCTTCATTAACGCAGCTATAATCCCACCTCTCTGTCGCTATGGTCATATATTACCAGTTTGTTACCAGAAGCTGCTGATCAACTTCTCCCGGGCTTCTGCTTTAGTGATGCCCAGAGCCCTGGATTTCTTTAGGGTTAGTTTACTTCCCTTTCTGCCTCCAACCCCCAGACCTTCAGTGGCTCTCCATCTGAACACACCCGTGTTTCTTAATAGAGATTGATTTATAAAAATGAACTTTCTTTTTAAATATGATACATTTTCTGAACATAACAAAATATAGCAAAGATCCATAGAGTGACATAACAGCAATACTTTCAGGAAATGAAGGCACTTTAGAGAGACAAAGTGACCCAATAAGGAGTCAAGAAATCTCCCACATAGTGTGTGTCTTAAGCAAGCCACAAAAATCTTGCTAATCTTCAGTTTTCTCATCTGTACAATAGAAATATTAAGAAATGCCTTGCAGATTTGCAGCAAGCATTGAATTGAGTGTTTGTGTGTGTGTGTGTGTGTGTGTGTGTGTGTGTGTGTGTGTGTGTACCAGGAACTCAGATTAGAGTTGCATCTTATAATAAAATAAAGGTATGATTCATGTTTTCACCATAGACTTATACCTCATTTAAAAGACAAAAAAAATCATGTTTTAAATGTAGGTGCAACCCCAATACTGTATTTTCTTTACAAATGCAAATAGATGATAGATCCTTACTCTGTCACGTGAAGATAGCTTTCGAAACTATAGCTCTCTTTAACTTCTTTATCAGTGAGTAAGGTACTGATAATACTGATCTCCTTATTTTAGCCTCAGATTGTGGCCTTTTCTAGTCTTTTGAAGATATTCAACATTTAATCAGCATTAGCCATAAAATAATTCTGGGAAGGTTACCAAACATAATCATTTCCAAGTAGCACTATCTCCCTGCACCTACTATCACTACTAATGATAATGACAATAGTACTTAATAAATATAAAGCATTTATTCTTTGCCAAGCAGTGTTGTAATCCCTTTGTATTTACTCAGTTAATTACCACACATGCATGCACATACATACAAACTATATTGCACAGAACTGTTATTATCCCAAATTTACACAGGAAAGCATGAAGCACAAAGCAGTTACGTAGCCTCCCCAAGGTAATAGAGCTACTAACTGATGAACCTGGAATACAAACCCTGGTACTCAGCTCCAGGACCTGTACTCTTCTGTTATTGTTGTTTGTCTGATGATACATTTTTTAATTTTTATTTTATTTATTTTTATTGAAGTATAGTTGATTTACAATATTATATTAGTTTCAGGTATACAACATAGTGATTCAATGTTTTTATAGATTATACTCCATTTAAAGTTATTAAAAACAGAGCCCATACTCTCAACTTCCATGCTACATAGCTTCTCTAACTTGGAAAACAACACGTGCAAAACTACACTTGGCTTTCCTAGATAAACATACAACCTCGATATACACTTCAATTTTTAAGAACATATCCAAAATATTTTTCCAGAGTGGCATCCAATTCAGGAAGATTACTAGAGGATCTATCATCAAATTATATTTGAAAACTTAATGCTATTGTCAGTATTTATTTAGTTTAAAAGCCTACATCTCAATTGAAACTGTTTATGTTAATAATACTTGCTTCTTTTTATTTTGGGATATCTCTTTCAAATATCTTTTGCTTTTATTTATCATGTATTCCTTTTTTAGAGCCAATTTGTTTCCCTTTTATCAGGCTTAAAATAATTATATTCAAATTGGCAGTGGTATTTCAACACGACATACGAAAATAGAACAATAATGCCTAATAATTATTGAGAATTCATTTTGTGTCAGCAACTGTGCTAGGATGTTTTCCAGATATCATCTCATTTTGTACCAACTTTGAGAGGTAGAGTTTATTTCAGTGTTCTCACATGAGGATATATAACTTGACAAAGGAAATCCTGATGCTAAGTGACGAAGATGCAAACCCAGGTCTGCCTGATGCAAATTCATGTGCTTTTCATTCTGCCACCTTGTCCCTTCCCTTAACAGCACACGGGAGAAAGCAAAGATGCTGGGGCTGGAGAAGGTCATGTGGAAAGAGATAGCAGAGGGGACCATGGGACAAGAAAGGTACAAAATCCTCAAAGTTGGAAAGTGAGAAAAGACCCCTCATGCAACCCACAGCAGTTGGCACATAATGTTGAAACTACTTAGGTCACTTCTATAAAAAAGCTGATACTTGGCTTTGGTTATCACTTTTTATTTCTTCAAAATATAAACCTCTTTTATTAACTGCCTCAACCAGCCTAGCAATTGAGCTGTATAGAGATTAGAAAGCAACTGGACAGACAATTTAGAATTTCTCTTTTAAGTTCTTTTCTAAAGAGGCAACAGAGTATTTACATTTATTATTTCTTTTATCCTTAAACACTTTCTTCAAAAATAGTGAAAGAATTAAGATTTACCCAATAACTTTATGACAGAGCCAGCACCAGACCCAATTTTTCTGAATAGGAATGTTTTTCTGAACCAAACTTATCTAAGACATTAGAAGTATTCAAAACAAGACCTAGAATGACCTCAGAAATCATCAAAGAGTCACTCCTTCACTGCAGAAAAGAGCTTCATTAAGAACTCCAGGAATATAAATAGCCATTCTGTTTTTAAAGGCCTTAATGGGAGGCAATTATATGACCTTCCACAGTCTCTCATTCCAGTGCTCTAAAGTGTTTCTCTCGCTAAAACTGAGGGAAAGCATCAGTAGTTTCATTCTTTCTGGCAAATATAGGAGCGAGAGTCCCTGAAGCCAAACTCTACTGGCAATCAGAAAAGTGCTTTTAGAAAGCTCAGGCACATATCTGTCCAAGAAAGCTTCAATGGCCGAAGACAGCTGGGTGCTTAATATGATAAAATCCTTAGTCAAACATATGGTCTTCTCCACATGATAGTACTTTCCTATAATAACTTTCCCAATTTTTTTTCATATAGAAATCAAACTGTTTATTTAAGCAACACAATACAGAAAAACAGTATGTGCTATGTATTTAACATATTTGTACAGAAATATTTTTGCCATTATAATAAGGGATCTAAAATATGCACATCATTTATTAGAGCTGAATGACATGTATCTGTGGAATGCCTGGCTTGACTTTGTCCACAGACCAGGGTAGGGCAATTTTTAAGGGACCTCTTGTTAAAGACCATGATGACAATTCAGGAAGATGGGAACATCACAGATAGGTCAGACTACATCAAAGGTGATATCATCTTGGGTGCACCTAACACACCATATATTGATCGCAAGATTACAAAGCAATCCCAGAGGGATGCACATATGGAAAGATGTTACAGGCCAGAAATCCTTGGAGAACTAGGAACAAAGACACCCCTGTCCCTATCCC
Organism: Delphinapterus leucas; assembly: GCF_059928025.1. Classification (NCBI taxonomy): domain Eukaryota; kingdom Metazoa; phylum Chordata; class Mammalia; order Artiodactyla; family Monodontidae; genus Delphinapterus; species Delphinapterus leucas. The sequence goes on along the minus strand of NC_143137.1, from coordinate 62,158,890 downwards.
CTTGTATTGAACAAAAAAACTCTTCTGTGATGCAGGTATTTCAAGAATCAAAAAGTTGTTCAAATTGCTTTTATATTGTTATATGCTGTGTATCAGGCCCTGTTTTACCATTGACTTCCATTTCAAAGACTACTTTTTTCTTTAAATGAGGATATTGGGCAGCCTAAAAGTGAAGCAAATAGAATTAATGTTCAATTGAAATAGTGAAAGAAGAATTTAAGTGAGATTAAATGGAAAGGAAAGGAGGAAATAGGAAGGACTTGGTTATGTTGGCAGAAAAGAGGAATGAGAAGGAGTTTACATGAGAATCTTTGTGTTGGACAATTCAGACAATGGTTTGTACCATTAAAAGCATCTGGAGGTCACAAAAAGTACTGAATTTGGGTTAGTTAAGTTCAATCTTATATAAATTTGGGTAAGTTCAATTTGGCTTTAAACACTGGTTTTAGGTAAAAATGTTTAATAAGAAAAGAGGTGATAGAACTTGTGAGAGACTTCAAGACTGAAAACGTAGATTTGGGAAGAGTGAATTTTCCAGAGGAGACTCTGTTGAGATAAAGCCAAGGATACTGCCTGAAGTTATGGTACATAACAAAATACTAAACAACCATTAAAAATCATATTTTCAAATAATAAATGAGACTTGTTTTGTGGCCTAGTATATGATCTATGCTGGAGAATGTTCCCTGTCCACTTGAAATAAAGGTGTATTCTGCTGTTGCCTATGAGCTGAGTAAGTTTCCATGCTACAGAGATATGCAAAAAGATTATAATATCTATTAATATTAATATACAATTTCACAACAGTATATATGATTATATATATACTTATATATAGCATAGTGTGTGTGTATGTATATATATATATATATATATATATATATATATATATATATATATATATCTATCTCATAGTGTACATGTATAATCCTCTTCTAAAAGGAAATCAAGATTAGGATGAGGGGCTTCAAGAGGTGGAAGCTACCTCCATGAACCAAGACCATCAGACACTGGAAACCTGATTATTTCTTTGTATCACAGGATTAGACTCCCTTTAGCTCAGTTAGGTTTGAGAAAGCTAACTTTGGGTCCCCTGGCTGATAAGTCCAGTAACTAATGCACTTCTCATGAATTTCCATAAATTACAATATTAGGTTAACTTTTAATTTTGTGCGGGATACCTTTTGTGTTGGTAACTGAAGAACCTGGTTGAGGAACCTGGAATAAATTGAATACAGGTCTTTTCGCCTCCAAACTGTATGGTATGTGACAGAAGCAGACCTTAGCTATTATTTGTGTATAATGACTTATACAAAAAGCCCACTGTAGATGAAAAAGCCACAGAATTTTTGAGGAAGAAAGGACCTTGGAATTTATCTACATTAGGGCCAGACAAGTAATAATCATGTGAATCAGACAGGCTGTTAGGACTAGAGAGAGTATGGGACGCAGGGTGGAATGTCAAGTGTGTGTTCCCTCTAGAGGATTTAAAAAGGAAAACTGTGTGCATTATGCCAAAGGAGAGAGAAGGAAGAATCAGCCAGCAGACACCATGGGGAACACTTTACCTCATTTTTACAAGTAATAATATTTGATACTCATATACATAAGTGACTCCAGGTATATGAAATAACTCCCAGGGCCCAATTTTCTAGCTCCCTGTTCAACCACACCTTTATGCCCCTGACCTTGTTGTCAATCATTTGTAAGCAGTCATTCTGTCTCCCAGCACATTGAAATATTACACTCTTATCAGATCAGAGTATTGCACCCACTCCATCCATTCTTTAGCACTTACTGTACTATAACCACTGAACATCCTGAGAAAGAGAAAAACAGATAACATGGATGGTCTTTAGTAGACACACCTTCACTTGTTTAAAAATGCATTACCTGTATGGAGGTCCTCAAAATATTAAAAATAAAACTACCACATGATCAAGCAATCCCACTACTGGGGATATATTCTAAGGAAATGAAATCAGTATCTTGAAGAATTTGTTCACAATAGCCAAGACACAGAAACAACCTAAGTTCGTCAACTGATGAATGAATAAAGAAATGTTGTATAAATATACAATGTAATATAATTCAGCCATAAAAAGGAAGGAAATCCTGTCATTTTTGACAACATGGATGAAGCTCGAGGGTATTATGCTATGTGAAATAAAGCAGACAGAGAAAGACAAATGCTATATGATCTCACTTATGTGTGGAATCTAAAAAAGAACACACAGAACCAGATTGGTGTTTACCAGGGACTGGGGATGGGGGAAATGGGGAGATGTTGGTCAAAGGGTACAAACTTTCAGTTATAAAATGAAAACATTCTGGGGATCTAATACACAGCATGGTGATTATAGTTAATGATACTGTATTTCATATTGAAATTTGTTAAGAGAGTAGATCTTAAGAGTTCTCACCCCCTTCACACACAAAAAGATAACTACGAGAGGTGATGAATGTGTTAATTACCGTGATTATGGTAATCATTCACAATGGGTAAGTATATCAAACCATCACATTGACACCTTAAATATATACAATTTTTATTTTTCAATTATACCCTAACAAAGCTGGAAAATAATGCACAACCTTTTTGCTTCACCTTCCAAATAGTTAATGATTACACATATTTATGAATATTTAGTTAATAACACTGGCAGTAGTACACATATAGCAAATTATGGCTCTGGATAACACTGCAGTATTAAATAGATTTAAAACAGTAGTCGTGGTTTCGTGGAAAAAGTGCTGAACCTAAAGTCAGATACCCATAGTTTAAGCCCTGACTCTGACATTTACTTTCTATCTGACATTAGGCCAAGTAACTTCACTTCCCAGTTTCCTTATTTGCAAAAGCGTAACTCAATAATGCCAACCTATGACCCAGAGTTGATGAAGAATTAAAAGCCTTTCCTTCACAAACTTTACAAATATTTCTACATATAGGTGAAATTTTTAATTTTTCACAATTTTCCTTTAAGAAACAAAATCATAATTATGTTTGAAATTGTCCCTGTACACTTTCTCATTCTGGTTAAATAAGCTCATGAATAAGTTTTAGTAACTTAAGTCAGACTCATCTCCAATGACACAACCTGTTCTGACAATTATAAACTGAATTAGATGACAAGCAATGGCCCGCCTTTCTCATTTATGGGAATCACAGGCATTAACATCATTTACTGCTAGTTACAAGTTTATACAGCAGTGCTGAAGCCAACAGGGAAACAAATACAGACTACGCAGCTCCTCTTGATATCTCAAAAAATATGTAATATCTCAAAGAATATGCAATACTCATTTTAACTGGAAATACGAGCCAAGGCATAAAGCACTTACAAAGTCACTTTCAAGTTCCTGAGCAAGTTTTTGGTAAGAAGCTACCTGAAAAGTCTTTACATTTTTATTTACTTAACATATGTTATTTAATTTACTATTTTAAGTTAATTGCTTCTTTTTTTGTACTTGGTGTGTACCAGATATCTATAAGTTTTCCTCAGTTTTAAGATGCATAATTCTATGTGTCAGTCATACTTCATAGTTTATTATTTAGAAACATGTACAATGAATTATTTTAATACTATAAAGGACCTAGGGCTTCTTATCATTTAGGAAATTTAAAACTTAGCAATATCATTATACTTGAGGAATTTTTTATTTTTATTTTATTTTATTTTATTTTTGCGGTACCTGGGCCTCTCACTGTTGTGGCCTCTCCCGTTGCGGAGCACAGGCTCCGGATGCGCAGGCTCAGCGGCCATGGCTCACGGGCCCAGCTGCTCTGCGGCATGTGGGATCTTCCCGGACCTGGGCACGAACCCGTGTCCCCTGCATCGGCAGGCGGACTCTCAACCACTGCGCCACCAGGGAAGCCCTACTTGAGGAATTTTTATCTCAATTTGGTTATTTCTTTTAGTTGCTACATATTTGGGGTATAATTGGACCAAAGTCATTAATTCCATTTACATTTTGTTTTGCCTTTTTTTGCAGTGCACTTTTAATGCCCTCCTCTTTATTAATTATTACTCAAGGCAGTTGTTAGATTCAACTAGATTGCATTCTTTTGATACGTCTGGATTTGATGAGTCAAACTGTTATTTAAGAATCAGTAGATGCAGGATATTATCACTTTGAGATTGGTGTTACTCAGGATGAAAAAATGACTTTTTATAACCCATCCTCAGTCCCAGCTATTCTCCATCAATATCATTTTGTGTGTTGTAACTTTAAGAGAAGGGTGGGAAAGGGAGGGTGGGAGGGAGACACAAGCAGGAGGAGATACAGGGATATATGTATATGTATAGCTGATTCACTTTGTTATACAACAGAAACTAACACACCATTGTAAAGCAATTATACTCCAATAAAGATGTTAAAAAAAAAACAGAGAACTAAAATTTTCAAATCCATACTGTGAGGATAAAGTAACTAATGAAATGTTCTAAGGTTACAAAATGAAGATACCTCAGTATTCCAAGTTATTCTTGCTTTGACTACTTATTATTCAGACATGATTTGGAGAGGGAGCAATCACGCTGCTGTCCTTTTCTATGCCACTGAGCAGCTTCTTAATCAAAAGAGATTACCTGAGGAAATGATCACTCCATCTCAGGTTATGTTATGTATAATGGCATTAGCCACTTTTTAAAAAATAAGGGACTGATATATAAATTATGTCCTCTGCTTTTCATGAAATTGGCATTTCTCTTCATTTGTAAAAGTAACCATTTTTAAGATGGAAAATTTTGACACACAGAAGACAAATAGGAAAACTAAAAATCAAATATTTAAGCTTCAAACCTAAACCTTACACTGGTTCCTACACTGCATTACAAAGATGTTTGCCTACTTCCAAACCTATTATTGGAAGGGTTGTGAATCGTTTCTTTGTCTGGTACGGCTGCTTCAATCGTACATAAATATTTCACAGTTATTCTTGTGCCAAAGAAGCCTTCAATTGCTATTATTGAAAAGGATTTCTGTTCTAGTGAGTGGCTTCACTGCTGTCCAATTCATTTTAAATTTACGTTTCCTGTCCTCAGATGCCAAAAAGTGAGTTTTACATTTGAGTCTTATTGATCTAAAAAATTCAACAAGTCTGCCATTGTAACTGTTTTCAAAACTTATAGCTACTTGAATGTAGGAGAGTTGTTCTTAATATTGAGCAGTGGTGTGTTAGCTGTGCACACTCTGTGTTCCTACTTAGTGTCTTCTTTCAGAAGTTTCACATATGTATTTATGAAAGTTAACGTATAGTTTTAGTTTGTGCCCTTCTCTACTCCTGACTAGTTCTGTGACCATTAGACAGGTACTCAACTTTTTAAGTCTCACTCCTTATCTGGAAAATAATAGCAACAACAAAACAAACTAGTGCCTATCCAGCAGGGTAGTTTTAAGGATTAAAATGAGATAATGTACATAAAACATTTTCCCAGGGCTGGCACATAACAAGATGCTAGATATATGTTAGGCCATTACCATTATCATATTATGAGCAATTTAATTAATTTAAAGTAATATTGCCAGTTGCAGAAAGTAACACAGGGTATTTTTCCAAGCACGATTATGCCATTCCTATGTGTTCCCAAAAGACTCTACACCAGTCCCATCCCAGCACTTCTCTCTGTATTGTGGAGTGTCCTGAATTGCTCATTGGTGTGACCACTCACACATCCCTAGCACTGGATGATGAGTGTCATCAGGGCTGAGACTATCTGGTTTGCTGTGCATCTTCAGGCAACTTCACAATAAGCAATAATTTTGAGTTGGTTAAATAAATAAATAAATGTATTTTTTACTAGATTATATTAATCCATTCCTCTTAAAGCCTATTTCCTTCTGATTTTTAATAAAGGGTCTAAGAAATAACAACCCTTAGTACTGGGGACATGCAAAGGTTTTCTGAATAGTAATATTTCCTGGACTAATAAACCTGTTTAGGTTCCTTTTCACCTTTACTTAGCTCTTGGCAGTAGCACTGTGGTTATCTTCCATTTTAACTATGTTAATTAGCCTACAAAACCTCCAGGGCTCTCCCACAGCCCATCAGGTAGAGCTCAAAACCATCATAGACTCATAAAGCCACCTGTCATTTGGCTCCAAGTCATGAAACAAACCCAGTTGCCAGTTTATCCAGTTCAAACTTTTCTACTTCAGCCAAAAAAAAAAAAAAAAAAAATTGTTCTTATGCCAACTTTCCCTCTACCGTTCTTCCATGAGTCACAGCATCCAAATATTAAAGATCTGATACGAATCTTACCTGTATAATTTATCATTTCTTTTAGACTATTCAAAGCTAATCTATCCTCTCCTAAAATATTCTTATACAATCAAACAATTCTGCCTCACATTGTTTTATAGATACTTTATTCTACATTATTTTATTTTCTCATATGTAACCTAAATTGATTGACCTTTTTTTTCATACTAGGGTATAAACGCCTGGAGAACAGGTCCATATGTAATATTATAAAATAATAGACTTCTGAGTTGAGAGCTGGATATAAATAAGTTGTTATAAATAACTGGTGTTATAGGAACAAGGATGGGTTTCAAATGACTTTTTTAGTCTTACTTGATTGTATATTGTACAAATCAATGACAAGGATAGATAAGGGGCTTATTTTTTTAAATGTCTGAATGTGGCCACATTTAATCTACATTTATTTTAAATCTCAAAATCAGTTCATAACCAGCAATCAGAATAAAACAAAGTTTCCTTGGTGTGGTGTGCTTTATATCACAGTAGATTTATTGCAGCTGTGGTTACAATCTGTTCTGATATGATAAACATATTAAAACTCAAGAAAGACTTCCTTAAATTCTTAACACTACTAATATTCTAAATGGAAATTTGTTCATCCACTGAGTACTTACTATAAATTAGACACTATGATAAGTACCAAGGATAAAAAGATGAATAAAACATAGCATTAGGAATTCATAATTGAGGGGCTTAGATAATATATGAACATATAAGTATTAGGACTAATTTGATTCAAAATTTACACAGAAAGTATACATGAGTGTACCTATTCGTTATATTGTATTTCCAAACTCATCAAATACTTGTCTGAAAATGGGTGTGTAAAGTGAAATTAATTTTGAATTGTTACATTTTACCGAATTTTTCTTCTCTTTCTCAGCATTCGCATTCTTATTGAGACCAAGAAATTTTTAATTTCTGAAACTTATGATATTGGAGTTTTCTTTGATGTCTCTTGCTGTTAGACTGTTGATTATATATGATACCTTATTCTCCAGCCTGCTTCCCTTCTAGCTGCCATGACGTCATCTTTGATTTGGCGGGTCCCCACTCCACCATCCCCAGCCCTGCCTCTACCCACTGCCTCCTCCGCTCTCACATTTCTTGTCGTTCCCAAGACAAGTGCTCAGGCCCTTCCTGTGTAAGGAAAAGTCCTGCAAATCACTGCTGAAAAGCAGTTAGGGATGACCAAAAACAACCTAATTGGGGAGTTTCAAAATCTCTTACAAAATTATCAAAGCCAACTGTCCTGGCTATTCCCACACACAATGATTTCTCTCACTTTAGAATTCATAGCTCATTTTGCTTGTAATATTTCTTTGCCATTTATACTATCTTATGTAATTTATGGTACTGTTTTTTGCTCTTTTAATTCAGAATTGCTTGTCAAATGTTTGTTGGCTTTTATAGGTAAAATGCTGTGTTAGGTAGATATTATGAGACTAAGAAATGAGTGAAACACAATTGCTGCCCTTAAATAGCCAAGACTATATGTCCTATAGCAGCTAGTACAACATCATCTGCCTAAAAGTTCAATAAGTCTTAAATCAAAGAGGCACCAACTATGGAAACTCAGTGCTTATTCTGCCATACATAACTGGAATAAGGACCAAAATAAAAAATGCATTAATGGATTTATAAAGAACTATAAATTCATTGATGAAGAACTATAAGTTGACAGACAACACGTAGAGGGGTTAAGAGCATAGTGAGAAAATGAATAAGACGGACCTCAGCCAAATACTGGCTCTACTGCTTATAAGCTATCTGATTTTAGTAAAGTTACTTAATTTATTTGAGTCTATTTTCTCATCTCTACAATGGAGATCATAATACCTCACTCACAGAGTAATAAAAGAGAAATGAGATAATGTAAATAAAGTAATTTACTCAGTGTCTAGCACATATTAAGTATTTCAAAAACAAGCTTATATTCATTATTCATTTACTCTACAAATATTACTAAATACCTACTGTGTGTTTTTGTAATACAAAAACAAATAATATTTCAATATTCACTGTCAATCACCCTTACTATTCATATTATCAGGAGTAAAGTAGATAAGTCTTCCTTAGCAACATTTCCTACGTATGTCTGCCTTCTATAAGCAACCAAGACATAAACCTAAACTGAAGCCAGTGATGTATGTCATTTAAATTAAGAGCATTCATTCAATAAAATTTTATCTTACATCTAATTTGTGCCAGCAAATTGCTGTGCACTGGAGATACCAGAGATCAGATGCTCCCATCGCCTATATTTTTTTCATGTACTCAGAAATTGGTCAATTTCCAGAAAAAAAAGACACAGTGGAGAGTCTCGCCTTCACGGGTAGCTGAATTTTTCAGACTATGCAGTGAACGATCTGGATAATTATGGTTTCTTGCCTTTGGATCTTCCAAACAGCTTTCTTTGCATTTCATTTTTCTTATATTATGAGACCCAATCATCCACCCACCGCCCCACCCTCCACCAGGGAGACTGTCAAAATCATTTAGCCAGTAATGCCCCAAACCCCTTCTTTCATATTCCCACCCTGAATATCCAAATCTCCAGCTCAGAGAGACAGATCGAATCACCATGGATGTCAGTGGGAATGATTTGGAGCTGACAAAGGTATTACATATACAGTACCTCCCCCGAAACTCAAAGTATATGGCTAAGCAAAGAGGTGACTTGAGTGGGAATGAAAAGATTAGCAGAGATGAGACCACCAAAGCTGTAGCCATTGCCTCATGCCTCATGGAAGGTTTTATGGGCTACACAAATCCTTCTATCAACAGCTGGGGATAAGCTGATTTCCAAAAGAGTGAGTTTTCCCTTTGCACCTGAATCCCTCAGTGTGACACTATATAGTAATAAATTTGTGTTATATGTTCCTTTAGTAGAATGTGGTCTTAATGGTGTAAATTCAAATTAGGAATAATAAGATAATCATATTCATTTTGTAACCTTTTAAAAATCAGATCATTTTCAGCACAGTCGAGCTGTAGTAAGTGCTTGTCCCTTCTCTCTTTGTCTTTAACTCCAGCTAAAAATCCTCCCAGAATGTCAGTTAAAAATGTAAATACTAGTTGGAATCTGACCTTATGAAAACTGTAGTAAGTGAGTCACTTGAAAAAAATCTAATAGAGTTTGTTTTTTCCAAAAAGAAAAAAAAAAATTATTGAACACTAATTCTGAATTCTCCCAGGAAAAATGGCAGAAGAAAATGAGAATATCCAAAGCAACTTGAAGCGTTTGTCAAGAGTTAAAGGCTAGAGAGATCTTTGACTTCTAATGTCCTCCTGGTATTCCATCTTCTGCAAATAGATTTATATATCAAGAGAGATGACAAAAGCAAAACTACAGTGAAAGCCCAATTGAATCCAACATGGTTAACTAACTGTTGTGTTAATATTACCACTTTTAGTCTACATTCTCCTATGATAATAGTTAACCCTGGCCACGCAAAAGTACATGGAGGGGGAATAGTCACCTGTGTATTATAAGAAATGAAAATAAGAAAATGTCCAATGGTACACCATCTTTCTGATAAAATGAAAAATCCTCTGAAAAAGTTCTTCTATCAGTTTATGGGACAACTTGACAGTTAAGAAAAGTCCCTGAGGAGGTGGATAGACTCCCCTTCTGCATTTGAGAGGGCAAACATTCCCCAGAATCTAGAGGAGAGAAATGAAATATAGATTGTTAGTACAGACTATGCTTAATTGAAAATCCTGCCATTCCTATGATTGAGAAAACAGTATAACATATTTAAGGGAAATCAGAACCAGAAGCTGAGAGCCTACATGGATGTGTGTATACCAACAAGGTTTGAAGTCATTTGAGTCAGTCTTAAGCACTGTTTTATGATAGTGCAAAGCCTCCCTGTTCAGAGCTGGCAAGCACTGTAGAAATCATCTAGTCAAACTCCGTTTTATGGTTGAGGATATAGAAGCAACACCGCACAGAGCACCACTGGAGTACAAAGTGGCTTTTTAAAATTCTACCACCAAAACAACTACTAAAACATATATAGCCTATAAGAGTCAGATAAAATTATACTGTAATTTGTATGTACCAAAATGTGTTCAGTTAGGAGCACTTATTTTGAATGAGTGACATGAAAAGATGACTCTGAAGTAAATACCTACTAATAATTCCAGCTATGCTTTCAGATTTCTACAAGAACAGTAATTTCTCTGTACAATCAGCGTCTCCAAACAAAAGCACAGAAACCTAAGAGTCACTTGTAGCATTAAGGAGTAGAGGGATGGAGAAGGACACCTAAGCATGTTTTCCCTTAAGTTGTATAAAAACGATCATCTGAAGACAACAAACTAAGGTACCTATGTGATCATGGGAGAGTAGGTCGCCCAAAGAAGAGATTATTTGAATGCTACTCTCCAAAAATAAGCTCCATATGAGCAAAAATTTATCTATCCTTTTTTTGCTAAACTCTGGTGCCTAGAATATGGACTGGCACATAGTAGATACTCAGACCATGTGTTTAATAAATTAATGATCTTAGAAACCTCCTGAAATTCTAGTAACGGAGGATTAGTATAGTGAATCTTGGCACAACCATGTAATTGAATTTGAACAGATATAAAATATGTTCTAGAGGTATATTTATTGATATGGAGAGATGCCCATGATGGAGGTTTCTCTCTATGATGTAGGTTGAATGACTAAAAAGAGATTATAAAATCATAGGAAGTATGATTCCATTTATTTGTATATATAAGGTAAATAAAATATGTAATGGCTCTATTAACATATAAACACTTTGACGAGTATATATCAAAGTGTAGCATCGGTTATTTCTAGGTATGGAGACATAGGTGATTTTGTTATAGCTTTTTCTTATTTCTATGTTTTATAATAATAATTTATTGCATGCGGACTTTTCAAATCATTTTTAAAGGAAGCTCGGCCCAGTGAAGTTTTACATGGAAGGCTGATTTGGTCAAGTAAAGGTTGAGGCTAAAGCTAGGAGCTCCAGAAATTGAAAGTCCTTCATAGAATGGTGAAAACTTAAAAACTGATTAAAAGAAGTAAAAATCCTCTGGGATTAAAAAAAGAAAAAGAGCAGGGAATGGGGGTGTGAGGATAAATGACCCTATGTTGTTCTGTGTGCCAGAAAAATAATACCAATAAAAAGTCAAAATAGGAAAGACTCTCCAAAAGAAAATTATACTCACTCTCAATAATTTATAGACTACACAAAAAAAGTGGATGAGGTAAATACTTTAACCATAAATTATCCATTACAACTGTTTTCAAAAATGTATTGAAAAAACGCTTCTAGTGTTCTGATAATGATCAGAGAGTTGATAAAACTCTGATTTGGAAGGGTTTTGAAACATTTTCCTTCAAGTATCACAACATAAGATAAAGACAAAATATGAACTTAAAATGATGAACCAAAGTTACATGTTCTAAAGTCAATCATCCAAAAGGCTTGCAGGTTCAGAGGAATTCTATTTGACAACTTAAAATTACAGAATTCCAAAGTAAATCTCGTCTTTTGCATAAATCTTCAATGATTTGTTTCCAACATTTTATCCATGCAGTTTAATTGTGTTTACCTTCTTCACATTTGACCTCATAATTAGTACAATGAATGTCTAATTAAAGCTAAATATTTGCTGCTTTGGCTCATCTTAATGGCTTCCACCTTTGTTGCAATAGCACTGTCATTTCTCTTTTTCTAGTCATTGCCTATACACTACCGAATAATGACAGGCATGTTGTCAAAACTGAACTGATGGATGTAAGAGAATATTGTCATGTGGCAACGTAAAATATTTATTAAAATGGCAAAGAGAGCATAATGTATTGTAATATATAGACAGGCAAGTATATTTAAAGTTAAACATAAGAAGAAGAGGGCTGCAAAGACCCCACTATATTCTCATACCTCTGGAAGTAAGGTTAGGCAGGTATTGTAGAAGACAAAGTTGAAACATAGAAATTGACCAACTTGCAACAATGAAAAGATGATATTAAAACTCAGACTGCCTATCTTGCTGATTATTGCTCATTCAAAGATACTGAGTCTTTAGATCACAAGACAGTCTTTTAAACTTTATAGAAATCTCATGTGGTAGAGGCTTTTTTAATTGAATCTGCTTTTTCTATGTAGATGAAAATCACCTAGTAAACCTTAATACTTTACTAAGAAGTCTTTTAATTTGTCATATTTTCAGCTAATAATTTCGTTAGGAAAAGAAGAATAAAAGAAGACTTGGAAGTTTTTAATTCATTTTAATCTCAAATTTTGCAGATAAAACATTAAGAACAAAAGTCGCTGGATAAAATTTTTCTATATCACTCAAAGGCTGCATCTTTTTCTCTTTTAAATAAAAAGAAATTAAAATAAATTCACTGCTTCCTATTTGTATAGCTGCCCCAAAATACCAGCAACACAGCTCCTGAGTCATGAAGACAGACACCCCAGGTGAATGGGTTTCACTAAGTATCACTGTCCTCAATATCCAGTTTACGCATTACACATCACAGCTTCTCAGTCCCTCCTTAATTTAAGCCCTGTTTACCTATACAGAGAACAGCATGGAAAAGGGGGTGGAGAATAAAAGAGCATTTGGAGCTTCTGTTTCTGGCAAGGTGGCAGATTAGACATCCCCAAAATATCCCCGCTACCAAACACCAAAAATATTTAAATGTATATCTGATTCTGCAAACAAGTAAGGAAAATAGTCATAAGAGAATAATGAAGTAGGAGTAAAGTAGAAAATTTTAAGCAATAACTTAAGCCTGTGGCCACAATAAGGGTGTCTGCTAGTCCAAGAAATCTATTTCTAATATAGCCAATGAGGACAAGAAACAAGGTCTTGACTCACATGCAGTAGATGGGGAACCTGGGCACATAAAGCTGGAAAAAAATCCCTCTCTAAAGGGCTACACAATCAGTGAAAAAGTAAATTAAAAAGAATCCACCCTCCAGAAGGCTCTTGGCTGGAGGAACAGACTCCATGCTGCTGAGAGCTGTTCCAGAGGGATGCTGCCAGAGGTCCTGTTGGAGCAGAGGATGACTTACCACTTATGTCTGTTGGAGACTTGTTGCCAGATCAGAGACTGTCTCTCCTACTGAGACTTCTTGGAATGGTCCATTACCCTTTTTCCCTACTTTGACTAAACTGTGTTGTATGCTAATTGTGTCCAGTAAGCTAAGTAATTTGTGATTTTTTTTAAAACTCCACCCTCCAAAGGGAGATGGTAAGGAATTATTTTTCATGGTCTTGGTTCTGTATGTGCTTATGTGTATGTCTGTGCACATGCAGGGGTGCAGAAAGGCATAGTGCTTTTTGTCTGTGTCAAATAGGTGAGTTCAGTGTAAATTTTTAAATAAAGGGGAAAAATAACATAAACATTGAATACTACAAAAGGAAAGAAGTTTTTAATGTAAAAATCACATAACAAATAAAAAGCACAAAAAGGATAGCAAAAATAAATTCAAATATATTGATAATCATAATGAGTGTAAACAGACTAAATTATCTAGTTAAAAGAAAAATTTACTCAGAGAGAATTTTAAATTTTTTTCAATCAAGCTTTGGGTTGTTTTAAAGAGATGTATATAAAGGTTAAGAAAAACTCTACAAAATATATCTATTAAATGACATCAAAAGCAAAGAATATAAGTATATCACAAAGATGGATTTTAACTCAAAAAAGCATAGCGGTGAAAAAAGTCCTCATAATAATTATGCTTTAATCTAAGACAGGGACATACCAATTTGAAGCTTGTATGTATTTAACAACACAGCTTCAATTATATATAAAGCAAAAATTAATAGAAGTACAAGAAATTGACAAATTCACCTTCATAGTATTGGCTTTCTGAGTAGGTCCCTCTCTCAATAATTGATAGATTGAGCAAACAAAAGAAAAATGAATTACGTTCAGATGTTTCCAAGGCAATTTACACATTTGATCTAATAAACATAGAGAAAGAAACATAATAAACATAGAAGGCAAGAAAATAATATATATACATATATATATGTATATGTATATATATATGGAACCAAACTGGTCTTATTCCAGGTATAAAGATTAATATACCATTATGAAATTTATTAATGCATTTCATATTACCATATCTAACAAGAAAAATCATATGATCACCTTAACAGATTAAGGAAAGCAAATGGGAAAATTAAATTGATATTCATGATCTTCTTAAACTCAGAAATCAGGAATAGCAGAGAATGCCTTGAACTTGATAAAAAATATAACCACAAACAATACAATAAAGCTTATATGCATATTTTCTTAAAAGAAAAGGATGTTCTCTATTACCATAGCCAAGAAAATGAGACAAGAAAATGAAACAAAATAGCTCAAACTAGGAAAGGAGGAAACAATATTGTCATTAGTCACAGATTATAAGCATAAAAAGCCTGAAATAATATACAGACATACCATAAGAATTAGTAAGAATTTAACAAGATGGCTGGATATGAAATAAATGCAAAAAAAATCAATTGCACTTATATGTAACAGTCTTAAAGAGTTAAAAATGTGTCTCTAGTAAGTTTATTTACAATAAGAAATTAAATAAATAATAGGTACCTAGTAACACATCTAAGCAAAGTGGTGAGAAACCTTCACAGAAAACAATAAAATCTTTGCTAAAAGACATTGAAGAAGACCTTTTTAAAAATAGAGGAATTGCTCACATTCATGGATAGAATGATTATATTTAAAAGATGTCAGTTTTCCAAAATTAATTGATTTAATATGTATCAAAATCATACCTACAGGATTTTTAAAGGACTTAACAAGATGATACTAAGATACACACAGAAAAGATAAGACGTACACTGTAAGTGTTAGCACTTATTATAAAAATAAGTACTTTGCACTTATTATAAAAATATAATCAACACAATACGGGATTAGCAAAAAAGATGACAAAGAGACAACAGAACAGAAAGAATTGGACCCACAAATACTATAGGTAAACTTGATACATGACAGGTGGAATTGTTGATCAGCAGGAGAATAACAGTGCTGGTAATTCCATTTGCAAAAAGTCCATAAAATTGTGTAACTACCTTGTAACATACCCCAAAACTCAATTCTAGTTGGATTAAACACTCAAATATAAGAAATAAAATTTTTAAACTTTTAGAAGAAAATATAGAAGAATGACTTTAAGATCTCAAGATAGGGAAACATTTCTATAAAAAGACAAGGGCTTCCCTGGTGGCACAGTGGTTGAGAGTCCGCCTGCCGATGCAGGGGACACGGGTTCGTGCCCCGGTCCGGGAAGATCCCACATGCCACGGAGCAGCTGGGCCCATGAGCCATGGCCACTGAGCCTGCGTGTCCGGAGCCTGTGCCCCACAACGGGAGAGGCCACAACAGTGAGAGGCCCTTGTACCGCAAAAAAAAAAAAAAAAAAAAAAAAAAAAAGACAAAACTTGAAGAAAAAGATTGAAGAAATTAAAAGATGAACCAAAAATCAGAAGGAATGTATCAGTAGTAAGTACATTATGTATCAGCAAGGAAGGATTGATATCTAAAATTTATTTTAGTAAATTCCTACAAATAAATTAAAAATACAAAAAGTGAAAAAATGTGCAAGTGATATAGAGAAGCATTTAATAGAAGAAGGAATATCCATAACAAATGAAAAGATGATCAAGCTTATTAGTAATCAAGAAATTGTAAACTAAAAGCACAGTGAAATATAGCCTTATATACAATATATTTGCAGAAATTTAAAAGCTTAAAAATGTTGCTGAGGGTATGGAGACTTGCAAACTTTTACATAAGACTTGTGGGAATGTAACAGTTACAATCTTTTGGAAAAATAATTTATCTAACAAAATTAAAGATGTGTATCTCATTACCCACTCATTCTAATCCTATTCATATAAGCTCTAAGAATTCTCCCACATGTATACTAGGAGAAAAGCAAGGGAATCATAGCAGTATTGTTTATAATTTTAAAAGATCTAGAAACCACTCAGATGTTCACCAACAAGAGAATGAGCACTATCTTTATTCAGTGGAATACTCTACATCTGCAAAAATAACAAATGAACTAGAACTGCATTTGCCAGCAAGATGAATCTCACAGAAAGTACAGTAAACAAAAAGGTAAGCTTCCAAAGAAGACAATCCATTTATGTAAAACGCATAAATATGAAAAATTAGATACAGTGTTTAGAGATATAAACATTTAGAGCAAAATCATTATGAAAAGCAAGGGAACAATTTGAAAAAAAAATTTAAGTTAGAGGTTACCACTTGGAGAGGAGAGAGGTGTATTGGGCAGTAATACACGGTGAGAACCAACAGTTATTTTACTCTTCTAATTCTTTAACTGTGTGGAAATTATCATATTACTTCTTATATTTAGATATTTTAGGTAATTTATATCTTTTTAAAAAAACTTTATCTTTTAAAGAATGCGACAAGATCAATTCGAGACAGATTGAGCACATTCTTATAAATTCCAATATGGCAGAAAAAATAGATCTTTAAAAAAGAATTCATCAAAAACTGTAGTCATCAGAAGAAAGGATGCCATAAACAAGCCAGAAATAGAGAAGAATTTCTAAAAGAGACAATAAAGATGGCACAAGCTAACAGAAAGAACAGTGAGAAAGCTTCGACCCAAATGGCCTGAGAGAAGGCCATTGCCAAGGTGAGAACCTTTCTTCCCAAAGGAGCTGCAGAGAAACTCCAAGCTCAGGAAATTTAAAGAGCAGGATAATGGTCAGAACAATTAATTAAAAGACCATCCGTCAAACAGCAGCTGCTGTGCCAGTATTGGCCCTCCTTATCTGAGACAAAAGCAAAGCAGCTGGAAACAGGGGCATTTGCTTTCCAGGATAAAGTCTTAAGAATTACTTTCCAAACAAAGGAGAATCTTCCCTGAGAGAGTTTTTAGACAAGATATCCAGGCTGGAGGCAAAAGAAAACCAAATTTCCACAAAGGAAGTTGGAATGTGAGGCCCAGAAGTGAACACACCAAACTTCTCGATCCCCAGAGCAAAGACTTCCATCCCGTTGTTGCCCAGGAACCCCAAGGAAAGCCTTCTATGAACATACACTATTGCTATCACATAAAATGTAATACCAATACAAGACCAAAAGCATTAATGAGATAATATGAATATTTATATTGATAAAAGGCATAATCCACATACAGTTACAAATATTGTAAATCAAACAACATAGTATTCGAAATTAAAACTCTTTAGATATATAAGAAGATATTATCAAAAATTATAATCACAATGGGGCACATTAATATACTGCTATGCAAAAATAGTAAAGTAATAAAATTCCTGGGGGAGGGATAAATTAGGAGCTTGGGATTAACGTATGTACACTACTATATATAAAATAGATAACCAACAAGAATCTACTGTATAGCAAAGGGAACTCTACTCAATATTCTGTAATAACTTATATGGGAAAAGAATCTGAAAAAGAATGAATATATGTATATGTATAACTGAATCACTATGCTGTCACCTGAAACTAACACAACATTGTAAATCAACTATACTCCAATAAAATTAAAAAAAGACTTAGAATGAAAAAATAAGATTGTAAAATATCTCAAAAATGTTTAAATTGGTTATATATTGAAATGATAATATTTTGGAAGCATGGGATTAAATAAAATATGATAATAAAATTTAAAAAATAAAATTCTCAAAAGTAAAACTTTATTTTAATACTTATTAATATTTACAATAAGTAGATGTGTTGAGAAATTTTGTATATGACAGAAATTATGTGTTATTTCAAATGTCCTTTGCAATAATTATAATAAAATCTGAATATGCATTAGGCTAATTTAAAAAATCTCACTACATTCATACAAGTGATATTTAAACTATCCAAATTCTCAGATTTACAAACAAAGGCTAACCAGAAATTTTCTAAAGGCTAACATAACCCAATAGCCAAACAGGAGGAGGAAAGCATGAAAAAGATAGTTTCAGAACATCTATTTTGTACATATTTATGTAAAATTATTAAAAATCAGCAACAATCCACCAGTTTCTTAATAAAACAGTGCATCATAGCCTCAGATGAATTCTCCAAGAAGGCAAAATTATATGTACATATATGCATATATATTATTAAAAACTGATGCCAAAGTAGATTAGCATAAACTTAACACTTATTCCTGATGCTAATCACATTAAGCTAGAAATGAAAGGAAATTTCCTTAACTTAAAAGATATATTCCCAGACATCCATAGCAGAATACTAGGAATATTCCCATTAAAGTGAGTAAAAAGAAAAGGATTTCTGCTACTACAGTTACTATTCTCCATTGGTTTAGATATCTCAACCAATGAAATAAGACAAGAAAAAATGAGGAATAAATATGGAAATATGGAACTATAAAGAGAAGTCATTATTTGTTGATGATAATATTGCCTATCTAAAATAACCAAGAAAATCAACAGAAAACTTTAGAATTAAAAAATTCAGTCCGGGGCTTCCCTGGTGGTGCAGTGGTTGAGAGTCTGCCTGCCGATGCAGGGGACACGGGTTCGTGCCCCGGTCCGGGAAGATCCCACATGCCATGGAGCGGCTGGGCCCATGAGCCATGGCCGCTGAGCCTGCGCGTCCGGAGCCTGTGCTCCGCAACGGGAAAGGCCACAACAGTGAGAGGCCCGCGTACTGCAAAAAAAAAAAATTTCAGTCCGATGGCCAAACAAAAGACAACATTAAAAAATAAAAAAGCTTTTCTACATATTTTCAGTTACTAATTTTTAAAACATTTAAAAGTCCCAGAGGGAACCAGTAATGCACTCCCACACTCAAAAGATCTACCAAATGAAGGGGAAAAGTGCCTACCTAAGGCATATCATTTTAGTTTAAGAATGCCCAGGATTTAAAAAAAAAAATCTTAAAAGATTCCAGACAGAACTAAAGGGCCACCTACAAACAATTTGGAATTAGAATGACATCAAACCTTTTAACAGCAACATTGAAAGCTATAAAGTAATAAATCAATATCTTTAAAAGTTCAAGAGGAAAATGACTCACAAATTGAATGCTATCCTCAAGTATGAGGTAAGAATAAAGATACTTTTAGTCCTGCAAAGTCGGAGAAAAAAAGGTACCTCTTTTAAGGAAGCTAATTGAGAATGCCTCAAAATGAAGGAAAAAGAAATCCCAGTGGACAGAAGCAAAAGGAATTCCTATAGTATGAAGAAGAGCCTAGGGATAACATTTGTACTGTAGACCTAGAGAGAAGAATGGAACAGGAAGATGGAGGGCTCCGGAAGGAAAATCTCCAAAGGGAAAGAAATAAAACTTATACTAACTACCCAGTGTGTTGGACTTTATTGAGAAGGGTTTCACATATTTGGTTGTGAGTATAGGCAATTCACAGAAAACTAGGCAGAGAAAAATAAACAATTATTAACTTGAATAAGAATGAAGGGATTGTATAAGAACGGAAACGAAATTATAGTATATAATATAGCTCATGTGAAAAATTATAGTCATAATATTGTGCCTTAATAATAAATTAATTTAAAATGTGATGCAACTATAACGTAATGGGAAGGAGAGGCATGTACATGTAAGAAAGTGAAGTTATCACCCAGGGTAGGAAGTAAATATCATAAACAATGTCTAAAAAATATAAAACACCTTACCAGCAAAGCATGATATTTAGAAACAGATATATATAGCTGAAGATATTGCTAAAAATGTTGAACATTGTTTCTGGGGGTGGGAAGTGGAGTGGAGGAGTGCAACTCCAGAAGTAGGCTGGTAAATGCTTAAAATTTGCTCTCTCAAAAAAAATCAAAACCCTGATTTGCAGCATGTGACAATTTTTGTGTTGGAAATACTCTCGCTGTGGCTGATTTAAAGCTACCGATGTGTTGTCCCTGAACACAGAATTGGGGAAAAGCCCACAAAAACTGCCTCCAGTACATCGGTGTTCTAGATACAAGGATAATTATTTTTTATTTGATGTTAAAAGTCTTTACATGTGTTACTTTAAAATAATAAATAAGTACTTAAATAGATTAGTCGGTATGATAGCTTACAATAAAAAAAGTATTATAAAAATGATCTCATTATCATAAATAATAAAAATTATAAAATACCTAGGAATAGATGTTATTGGAAATGTTAAAGATACACATCAAGAAAATTAGTAAATTTAACTAAAGATATTTAAAGGCCAAAAAGAGACTTTGTTCTTACACGGAAGACTCAAGTAATTAAAATACTAAAGCTTCACAAATTAATTTTTTAATTAATTGGAAGCTCAACCTAAATAGTTTTTTAATCGAATTTTATATGCTGATCCTACATTTAACGTAAAAAGAGTAAGATTATATGAGACTATCATGTAAAAAAAAAGAGTTATCATGTGCCGTACTATGTTAAAACATACCATAAAGCCATATTTATTTAAAGATTATATTGTTGGCATAGGCACAGAATATACAAATACACTAATAAATGTAATATGCAAACCAGTGAGGAGAAAATGGACTACTCAAAAACTACATGAGGACCACTGGATATTCTTAAAGGGAAAATATTAAGCTGAATTATTAATTTAGATTTCTACTTCATATAATATTAAAAAATCAATTTCAAATAAAAATCTAAACATTTTTAAAAATGTTAAAAGCATTTAAAACACAGATATTTCTTTAAATTTGGAGTTGAGAAGATCTTTCTAAATTAGACATAAAACCCAAAGGCCTTAAATTAATGAATTCACACTGACATAAACAGTAATAACTTCTATGGATTAAAATAAAACAGAATCAAAAATTAAAAGGCAGGTAACATTGGGAATAAAGGTCTGCAACATACATTATGAATCAATATCTATATAAAAAGAGTTCCTATAAATCAATAAGAAAAACACAAATAATCCAGTAGAAAAGTAGTCAAAGCATAAGATCAAACAATTCACAGAAGTTAAGTAGTCAATAATATAAAAAGGATGCTCGGCCTCACTAATAATTAATGTCAATGAAAACAATGATGAGAACAATTTTTAGCCACCAAATTGGCAAAAATTAAAAAGGATGTAGAGAAACATTTCCTTCCTTCCTTCCTTCCTTCCTTCCTTCCTTCCTTCCTTCCTTCCGCACTGCTAGTAATAATGTAAATTGGTACAATCTTTTGGAGGAAAATTTAGCAATATCTTTCTAAAGTAAATGCTTAGGCTTCTGTCATAGTGTCTGGGGTCAAGGTGTGAAAGTCTATTTGCATACACAGAATCTAATTTACCAGATAATTCCTCATATGTCCATTTGCCCGTATAGCTATCAGACAACAATTTTTCTAAAATTAAACCATTTGCCCGTGCAGCTATCAGACAACAATTTTTCTAAAATTAAACCAGTTCTAGACAGGTCTGAAGTTTGATAATGTGATATTACAAAAGTCAGAACTCTCAAAATATTAATTCCATCATTAATTAGTTACTAAAGGTTTCATTTTTCATTTATATAAAGTTTTAAAAATAATTATGCAGTTATTTTTATGTATATGTAGCTCTCACAGAAAAAGAAATGTACCAATCACTTATTGACAGCTTGCTCCATGCCAAAAACTATATTAAACACTTTATATAAACTTCATTTCATAGTTTTAATATGTTTATGAGGTAAGTATTATGATCCTCACTTTGAACATGTAGTTCAGAGAGCCTAAGTAACTTATCCAAGGTCACACAGCAACTTAGAGGGTATTTCAAGCCCACATCTCCAAAGATCTCAACCCCTATGTCATGATTGTAAAATATGAGCAATAAAAAAGTTGCAAAGGATAAAGAATAATGCAGTCAAGACTGTTAAAGTATGAATTTTTAATCACATAGAATTAACTATAGGATCCATTGTTAAAGTCATACTACTGAGACATTTAAAAAATCATTCACTGAATTAATATTCACAACCCTATACAGATAGAGCAAGGGAGCTTTTTTTTTTTTTTTTTTTTGCGGTACGCGGGCCTCTCACTGTTGTGGCCTCTCCCGTTGCGGAGCATAGGCTCCGGACGTGCAGGCTCAGCAGCCATGGCTCACGGGCCCAGCCTCTCCGCGCCATGTGGGATCTTCCCAGACCAGGGCACGAACCTATGTCCCCTGCATCGGCAGGCGGACTCTCAACCACTGCGTCACCAGGGAAGCCCCAAGGGAGCTTTTAATGTGCTCTTTTCTCTCCCTCTTAAGAAAACCTCAAAGTGTTTATCTATCCAAAATTACAACTACTTGTGAAAATTATTTATGATACCACAATCAGTCCCTACATAAGGCAGTCATTCATTCTACTGATGCTCCTTTAAAGGTTCCCACTGTAGATTACAACTTCTTAATATAATATCTTACATAATTCCTTGGTTTGCTGTTATATTTAAATAAGAATAGCACCAGCAGTGACTAATATGTAAACTTCAAGAGACTTCCTGGCAGCAGGAGGACTCTAATTCTCTCCAGGGATCGCTGGCCCACAGTGAATGCAAGCATCTATAGACGGGTGGTCTCTCTGCTTTTTCTGATATGTCCAAGACAATGAGCTTTGTAGTGCCAATTCGTGTTCCTAGCTGTCTGACACGGTTGCCAAGGTGTTTGTTTGCTTTTATTAGTTCATTGTAGATGCTGGCTCTCCTCCCAGATTTGCTGCTTTGTTTTCCCAGCTCGTGTTTGTTTGGACCATCTGCTTCACTAGATCAGCATTCTCCTCCCCAGGTTCTTCATCTCTGTTGCTACAAGTTGGGGTATTTTCTTTTCAAAGTAATGGCCACCTACACCTTATCCATTTTTGTATTCAATGCTCCAATTCTCTTCAGCAGACCTTTCATTTTTGGAGAAGTTTGTGTTATTCGATTTGAGAGTCTAGAATGGGATTTCTATTCCAGGTATGGGCTGAACTTGTTCAATGCATCTTTGTAACCCAATACCACATTTAAAATAAATTCCTTTGATTTGCTTTATATCATGTCACTAGAGGTCCTCCTATTAATATTATATTTACCTAGGTAGATACCCTATTTCTTTTCTGTCTTAAACCACATACCTAACAGAAATACCAATCTCTATTTTGGCAATAAATTCAATGAAGCTGAAGAGCATGTGAAGCACTGTGAGTTCATTCCACAAATTAAAACAGGTTAGAGTAGCTAAAAGCCTAAAAGATGACAGGCACAATATCTAAATGACAAGAAGCTGTCAGAGGAGCAGATCAGTCTGTGGTAAAAGCTCACCAGGGACAGTCCAGCCTCACTGGCCAGAACAGGAAATGAGTCAGTCTCAGCAACAGGCAAGATGAGGGATGTAAGGTGTGAGGGACATGGTTTTTAAGGGATTGTAGCCACACAAAAGGCAGAGATCCAGGTTTGTGTAAAATATGACCACATGCGTGTGGTCTGTGCCAAGTCTCTGCTCCCTAGAAGGAGAGGGCAGACCAAAGTTAGCACTGGAGTACGATACACAGGGTTCCCAGGGAGAAGAAGCCAGGATGTTCACCTAGAACTGTAACAGAAAATAAGGTTATGGTCGTAACATCAAAGCCACATCCCTCGTTTTAGAACTTGAGGACCAAGTTAGCAAAGATGGCCTGTTCTTGAACCTTCAATTATTACTCCGATTCTAAAATTTAGACTCTGCCCTTAGAGTCTGATGAATTGAGTATTCAGTTGGGCCTATGTAGCCCAAATTAAGGGAAGATGAATGATGTAGATCAGAAAACCAAACAGGTCACTATGATTGTAGGCCTTTAAAACCTGATGTTGAGGACTTAAGCTAGAGGTGGAATATGTCAACCTTAGAACATATGTTCAAATACGAGACTTGCTATCCAAGGCCACGGCAGACATCAAAAATCAATCACAGCACGTTTTCCCACTGACTGCAGATACATTCTCATCGTCTCAGCCTGTAACTGATTCCACATACTAATTTATTGGAATTGGCGTTCCATTGGAAGTGAAATCAATTTGCCGTCCTTGATTTGCCCTTTCCTTTTTAATCCTTTGCTGTTCAGTTTTTATGGAAAATTTTAAAGGAATGTCTTTATCTCCTGTAGGCAGATGTAGTTTCTTTACCTAGTAACATGGGAAGTTGTCTTGAAAACATCAGAGGCCCTATTGGAAATTCTGCTGACTGACGAATACTTTTGCAGTCCAAAAAGTATTTTTTGCATCTTATCTGGAAGAAAGTTCTACAGATAAATTTCTTTAAATATTCTCATAGTGTCCTGAGTTAAACTTTTGTTTAAAGGGAACACAGAGAAAAACACAAGGAGCTTTCACTTACATTTACCCAAATATCCCAAAGGGCTGTGGCTGGAGTTTGGCTATTGAGTGAAATAGTCTCCTGAGTCTATAAGCTCAAACACCGTTCTTTTCAGGGTGTAAATGAAGCTGGGCACAATTAGGCAGAAAATTATATCTTTAAAGGAAAAAGAAAGTCTATGCAGGCTGCAGTCCAACTTCAATAAAAAATAAATGGGAGAAAGAAAAGCCTTACCCTTGGATAAATAAAGTGACCTTCAGCGGGTATAAGTAAGAAGCATTACTTTTAAGCATCTTATTCCTTGGATTCTCTCTTTCTCTCTCAAATAACACTCTTTAACAAATAAGAGATAAAATTAATACACATTTTAAAACTCAGTTAATTCAAACAATTGGGCAACCTCTTTGTTGGACCAATATTTTTAACTGTTCAAAAAAACTGTTTTATGTTTTCATTGGTTAAAGACTTAAGGTAAATGCTTCCAAAACACAATTCAGTAGAATGAGATACAATGTCCACAGGGTGTTGATTTCTTTTAATATTTTCTTTTACTTATTTAAATACTACAAATGTATTTAGACCTAATGTTGCCACAGTCTCTCTCCAACATTCCAGGAGATAACTGAGCAATGGTTCTTCATCCAAATTATCTAGCTTGATATGTCTTTATTTTCTTTCTTCTATGACCATGGCATTGCTCTTAAGATTTAACAGCCATTTTGATAATGAAGGAAGTCTCAGAAACCAATTACTAAGATCTTGTAGAATTTAACAGAATAATTCAAATGCTGCCCAAGAGATTGAATGTATTTATAACACCAAAAGCAGAAAGGTAGAAAAAGAAACTTGAAAGAAACTCTAAAGTTCTTTTGAGTCCAATAGCTGTCTAAATAAATGGAATGTGATTTGAGATTTTAGGGCAAAAGGCAGCAAAGGCTGCTGTGTATTAGTTCTTAAAGAATTGTACCTCCAGCCTGCTAATAGCTGTTATTCCCATAACCTTTGAAGAAATGCACATAGCACTCAGGCTCCAAGTTTCCCTTCACCTCAGTGACAAAGCACTTTTTCTATTTGCAAGTCTTATTCAGCATTTTAGGTTGTTTCTAAAAAAACTGCCTACTGGTTGACTGCTTCAGATAGATAAGACTTCTAGACTGCTTTTGACAAAAGTAATTACAAATCACTATTTTGACAAATTCCCAACATTATAACTATGTCCTCAAAATATTGTTTGTGCTCCAGTAATATGCTGATGATAGGAAGCAAAAGAGTCATTTCTACATATGGTAGAAAGTTATAGAGAAATTACTAGGTATTCAAGTAGTTCAAAAGTGCCTGGCGAAGGACTTGGAACTTCTGCATTCTGGAGTTCTCAATACAAATTCTTGGGAAAATCATCAGATATTTGGACCAGAGATGAACATTTTGTGTCTTCTTGCTTTCCTAATAGGTAAGCAAATAAATATAAACCCTATCATTTCCTGGTCCATTTTCATTTCAAAGAAAATCACTTAGTGAAGGAGAGGCAGCCCTCTTTGGAAAGAAATCTTCTGGACAATCTCTATAATGCAAATGACTGCAGAAGAAAGATTTCACTCCAAAGGATTTCATTCCTATAACCTGGTAAATTAATACAGACGTGGCCACGTCTTGGGCCCAAAACACTCAGACAAGTGTGATAGCAAAGCAAAACAAACTTTATCGTTATCAGGGAAAATATAAATAAATAGGAGTTATCATGAGACAGATTTCAGCCATCAAACAACTTTCAAAAAATTAGAATTGCCCTATAATAGAATAAACATCTCCACTTGGGGGAAAAAATCCCTATCTACAGATGTTCTTAAGCAAAGACTTTTTAATAAATAAGAAAACTGGGCCCAGTATGTAACCTAGGAGTTCAGATTCTTAAGCAAATACTTCACACACAAAAATTATTTATCTTTAGTACAACCTGACAAGCCACTTCCACCTATAGAACTCATTTTTTCATCTGCAAAAAGAAGGTTCAACTGAAATGGCGATTGTCAAATATGTGCATTGTTGTCAGTTCACACAGGGCCAGCTTGATGAGCCATGGACTGTATACAAATCACAAGTCTTCTCCTCAGTTCTTATGGGTAATTGGCTGGAAACTTCTTTTTACAAATTACTGAAGCCTACTAAATATCCTTTTGAATGGTTTATTAAATGTTTCTAAAATTTCTGAAGTTCCCAGTTCATAAGCAAACGTTGGCTCATTACTAGAGCACGTTGAGGCTGAAATTAACTCTTCTATTAAGAAATTTGGTTGTCACACAACACTGGGGTATAATGTGTATGCACTTTCACATTCCCACAATTTTGGGGAAGGAAGCTTTGTTGTCAGATCAACAGGAGTATCTTGAGCTGACTGTAGCTTTCACTTGCTGTTCTTATTTCAATAATACGTTACGGTTTTATTAATTTCATTATTATTAATTGAGTTCATGTGAGTTGTTTGGTTGCATGTACAAGTGCATGGATTCATCATTGGTAATGTCTGTAAAATTTTATTAATTAGTCTTCCACTTAGTAGACACATAAATCCATGACATTTTGAAAAAGAATCATCCAGACATCTATGACCAAAGTGATGTAATATTGCACAGAGCAGTAAAGAATCTTCCGCAAAATATATTTGCCTTGTTTTCTTTTCATCACTAGGTACTCGATGTACAAGAATGAGGATCTAAATAAAGTGTGTCTCAAAAAAATTATATATTAAAAACTTTCTAGCAAACTGGAAGATTTCTAGGAGCCTTCAGAGCCCTACTTTACAATTCCAACTCTACACCATGGAAACCCTTCTCATGTTGGGAAGGAAGGTTTAAGGGTGAGTTGAAATGACGCAGTGTTAACTTAGAAGAAAGCTAGTCACACAGCTGCCATATTTGAGGAGAGCACTTTCTAGTTCAGAAGAGCCATGAGGAATCGAGAACAGAGAGATTTCATGCGCCAGTCACTGTTCCAGCTGCTACATTTGGGAAACAAAAGGATGCTCACCATTAAGTGCGTAAGTGAGAAAAATCAAAGCCTAGCACCTAAAATGACTGATATCCTACTCACCTCAGGTAAGCTTCAGAGTAGCCTCAGAAGTGAGGCTTTCGGAGAAAAAGACTTATAGACACAGAATTATAGGTAGACTTACACGTACACAGGTGAACAACAGGACCAAGAACATCAATACCGAAGTCAATAGCAATTTTAGAAAAACTACTGCCAGCCATGAGATAGATGAGCCATGAGATGTTTTATATTTTAAACAAATCTTCCTCAAGCTAAAATTCTTTGCTTAGTCACCATCAAGAGATTTTTCTAATTTGGTATATTTATTTTAAATAAAGAGATTAATTAGAAGGCAGAAATGTTCAATTATGAGTAAATCCCTGAACCCAGCTACCAGTCCCTGGAGAGAAAAGGAAGTACAAGGCAACTTTCCACTTTGCTGCAGCCATCTGATGGCAGCTCCCTGAATGGCAGGTACAAGGTCTCAGGGCTTACGAGAGTTCTAGCTCTTTATGAGTACTGTAGATATCTCAGGGTGCACTAAAGAATATCCTGTAACCTACACATGTTTGAGGGTGTCCTCTGTCAGACCACGGGATGGAGGGCATTTGTACTATGAAAGATGCAATACTCATTTTGATCAAATACATTTGAAATAATGCAAACACATTAAAATTACAAGTATGATTTTCATGTCCTGACTGTAATTATAAGGTATAACTTGCTTCTAACCAGAGAACATTGGGAAAGAATGGAATAGAATTAAAATGAGTTAATACCTGGAATATCCAATAATCCATGGCCCTGTTGATGCTGACCACAGTACTTGTGAGTAACAACGTTGGGATGACAGAAAATTGTTAAAGTGCTTGTGAGCAGTAATTTCATGTACACACTACTAACAAAACAGCAACTCAAAGCAAAGTAATTGAAAGTGAAAAGTTGAAATAGCACTAATTCTATTAATAATGGCATGCTGGAAAAAAAATCCCTGCGTTTGTACTTTCAAACAATAAAATGAAGTCAAATTATGCATAATCTTCAACAGTTTGACTTTGTTTGGCTCAACATCACAGGCAAAAAGAGAACTGAAAAATTCAATACTCATAAAAATCTGTTCAACGTTTTTAAAGAGAGTGGGCATATTTCTTTTGGTGGTAAAAATGACAACTTACTGAGAACGTTAACTAATGACTTTTATTACCTATGCTTATAAAATATTTTTATAAATATCCTGTCAAACTGCCTAGTTCTTTTTGCATTACTTCTTCAAAATATTTGTTTGTTGTTTTTTTACTTTGGTCAAATCTTAGATCATTCATGGGAATGCACTGCATTTGGAACAACGTTCAGTATTAGGCACAAAATGCAGCATTAAATGTCTTGAGAACAGTGAGTAATTACAAAACATTGTAAAATTTTAACGCTTCAGTTGGCTTTTCATTCAGTATTGGATTCAATTTAACTCAACCCTTATAATTTTAGAAAATTTCTTAGTAGTAATGACTTTGTATGTGAAGTCTCTTATCTATTACAATACTATTATATCAGTGTGATGCTACAGAACTACTCTCAGGAAGCCCCTTACAGCATGAGTTGTTCTGGCAAAGTTAAGAGTATATTTTCTTTCTAAGACTTAGGGGTGAAATGTTGGGGAGGGAACTATTCATCAACCCCCCCCATCTTGGCTTTTTTAGCACAGTACAACCAAGTCAGGCAAAGAGATATATAAATGTAAAGCTATTATATAGGGTAATCAGGGCAAGCATATCTAATTCTCAGAGAGAAGTGTTGTAGGACTTAAATTATCCACAGTGACTACCTAAGCTGATAAATGTACCAGATAATTTCTAAACTCTCTACTTCACTTTGTCTATGTAGCTACAACTGTGTTTAGAGTTCTCCACACATGGCTTTAAATTGACTTATTTGTAATATACTGCAGATGGTACTTCCTTTCATTACTGAGTGTTGCTCTGCACTGTGTCATAACTTCAGCCTTTGGACAGCAATTTGAACATTTTTCACCAGTGCACCCTACGTTATAGACAATAAATACTGTGTAGTTATTACCTACCTATATAAAGAGCAACTTCAGTAATTTCAATGAAGAGCTTGTAATATTATTTCATAGAGCAAAGTTAAAAATGAGTTTGCATTATTTTCAACTAGCTCTGAAAACCTATCCAAAGATTTTAAATGAAGTGGTATCTCCCTCAACTGCACATAAGTCATTATAAACCTTATGTCAGAAAGCATTCATTATGGCTCCTACCAATTAAACTTTTTTAGCAATTGTAAAGTGGGTATAATTTCTAGAAGTTGTTCTCAGTTCAATAAACTTTCCAGAACTATGCTAACCTTTTTTCAATGTCCACGCACTGTAATTTTCAAAACTCTTAACTTTAAAAACTGGAAACTTTTGTGTATAAAAGGAAAACTTAAGAAACAAATGTATAATGTTTTGCATTTCTCTACTGGATTTTCATAAATATATGATTAAAAATTTTCTGTGACCATAAGATTCTGCAATAATATGTATAAACAATAATCTTTCTTAGAATTGTTTTGATAATGCAACAGTATTTCTGAAATAGAATCCCATGTACTTGATTTGTTTTTATTCATTCCTTAGTTCTTTTTATTCCTTCCTTCCAAAAACAGCACAAAGCTATTAGAACAGTTCACTAGATTTGTCTTAAATTTTGCCGAGACTTAGAATGCATGTGGCCTTGACCAATCTCATTAGCCTAATGATAGTGAGATATATGAGGTTTCGTCCTCCCATACCATATGGGGTCTGGCTTCAAGGGAAAATGCAGCCATTATAAAATAACCTGGGCAGCTAACAACTGTAACACAGTCTGTTCAAACCAAGATATCAAATCTCTGCTAAATTTACACATTCCAGTTCCAAACTTACGTTCTTTGTTAATCCAGGAAACATTGATTTGCATTTCTTTTTTATCCTAATCCAACGACCTTTTTGTATACCACTCAAGAGCATACTTGAATCTCCCTGAAGATAACTTATGCATTGTTTTTTGGCATATGAATAGAATCATTTCTTTCACATCCCATAGTTCTTAGTCCCCTTTCTTTACACTTACACAGAAAGGCCTCATTTAGGGCTTCCCTGGTGGTACAGTGGTTAAGAATCTGCCTGCCAATGCAGGGGACATGGCTTCAAGCCCTGGTCCGGGAAGATCCCACATGCCACAGAGCAACTAAGCCTGTGCGCCACAACTACTGAGCCCGCGTGCCACAACTACTGAAGCCCACGTGCCTAGAGTCCGTGCTCCGCAACAAGAGAAGCCACCGCAATGAGAAGCCCGTGCACCGCAACGAAGAGTAGCTGCCGCTCGCAGCAACCAGAGAAAGCCTGCACACAGCAATGAAGACCCAATGCAGCCAAAAATAAATAAATAAATTTATTTTAAAAAAGGCCTCATTTAAGTCAGAGGAAATAAAAGTTCTAGTTTAACTAGTAAATTTTTTTCAATCATATTACCAGAAGTGACATTCTTGCCACTGACGTTCCTCTTTTTTAAAAAGTTTGTTTTGTTGGCTTTGAGTTCTTTTTTTTTTTTTAATGTGTGCTATTTTGTTTATGATGACTCTTCTGACCTTAAATTATCAAGGAACAATGCCTAAGTGCCTCAATGTTCCCTACCTGGTTGAATCACTTAGAACCAAGTACTTGCGTAGAATTTCACTGAAATGTTTGAAGACAGATGACATCTAACTCTGTAATACATTAGTGATGTTTTTATTTGCACCGTCTCATCTCTCTTCACTGTGAAAACCTTTTGAGGAAATATTCTCAAGTTGTCGAGTCATCCACATATTCTCCCTTTACATTTCCCTTACTTTGATTCAGGAAAAAAAAAAACATATTCCTTATGATAAAAAAAATAATAATAACTTCTGAATACTTTAATGATTCTAGCTCATGATTTCTCGTTTTGACTTTGGCAATTATCTCATATATACCCAAGATAACCTATCCAGTCTAGACATTACTTCTTCCTTGTCCTCTTTTCATAAAAATACTTTATATCCGTGCCGTGCCTTTCATCTTAAGAACCCAAAGTGGTTCTTTTTCTCTAGTATGCCTTTATATTCTTTAGAGACCAAAGGGGCTTTTTTTTATTATTATTATTTTTGTAGCTCTAGCCTTCTTTTATGGGTTAAAAATCTGGTCTGGTTGCTAAGCATGGATTTGAATTCACTCTCTAGCAGCTTCTACCCTTTCAGTTTTAAAATGGTTATTTTTTTTAATCCATTGAAGTGCATTTGACTATCATTTTTAAAAATCTCCTTTTAAAAGTCAAAACGCAACTCTCTGGAAACCAATGAATCTCATTGCCACGGTATGGTAGGTTCTCCTGCTCCAAGATCTATAATCATTTCTTCAGTGTCAGTAATAAAATGCTTCAGTAACCTCTCCCAGCCCTTTGGCAATCGGCCTACTAGTGTCAGGCCATTCTCCCTGCAATCCTACTACTCAAAGAGCCAAGACTGATGGTGCTGCTACCATGGCAACTTGGAGCATTGAAGGTCTGGAAGTCTTTTCTTTGTTTTATATGAGATATTAGCTAAAGAATGTATATTGCATAATTAAGAAGCTTATTTTGTTGACAATTTCCCCAAGTATATTTTCCACTCCCATATATACTTACCGATATACATATGGCCTTTATTTCTAGACTAACAAGTGGTTCCTTATCCTGCTTCATTTAAGCAATGAGCATTCCCTTGTTACCTTGACCAAAGTCACACACAAGTGCCCGGTTACCCAAAAAAATTACTGGGACACCAAGTGTACATGAAAATTTGCATAAGTCGGCAATTTTATTCTTCCTTCCAAGTAGGCCAGTTCACCTTAGCATGGGTTAATCGATTACTGTGTGCCAAACACTGTGCTACATATTAGAATACAAAGATTAAGAAAATCCTAGCCTTGTTTTCAAGGAGAAGATAGATAGGATGTAGATGGAAACTCAAGTGCTTGCTCAAGGGTCCTCCAGGGCAGTGAAAAAGTCATGGATTCTAAGCAGGTGGCAAGTTACCCTCTGCAGATAGAAGGACCTGGACTAGAGAAAGTATTAGAAGTTGCCAAAAAGAAAGTAAACTGCATGACAATGATTACATTCTTCTGAAATGTCGACTGATGCTCTATGAAATTCAACAAAGTTGCAGGTCACAACAGAGACTAGGACCCAAAGCCATGTAACTCATTATGCTTGTCCAACCACGCTGCATCACACCCACTATGATGTGCATGCCAGCACTTTCTTTACCAAAAGTTTCTTGCTCTTTTCAGGATTGATTTTCCTTAACAGCTTTAATGCATCCTTTGTTTGCAGTGAAGTCTGGTGTGCTTAAAGAGAAAGAGGTCTCTTAGCAGAAATGTAAAGAATAATGGATCTCCCCAAAACATGAGAAATAACAGCACCTTGCATTTCCTATACTCCTAAACCAACAAAAAGAAAAGCAGTGTCCATATATCACAGAGAACAGATTCACAAACCAAAAGAAGATTATGCAACTAATTTGAAGGTCATAGAGAAAATCAGTCATCTCAAGATTAGAGCCCAGGCCACCGACTCAATGTTTAAAATCCCCCATTATGTCACTTATCTAATGGAATGTGGGTTAATCTACAATTGCACTTTGCCAAAATCCTTTCTAAAAATCTTTAGCTTGACATTGATCTAGGATAACAGATGATGCCTGAATCATAAGAAGCATTTCAGACTTTTTATCTCTTTTTGTGATAACAAAGATCTGAAAGCTTTGTTAAGAAAACTGGTTATGAGCCAGTTTCTGCTCAAGCCTCTGGTAAATGTTCTGAGAAATAGGGAACTGTAGAGTTAAAAGGAGTTGGTAGATTTCTAACACAACGCTATCCTCTTCAGAAGATCTGTAATTCATATATTTTAGAGTTTACTGGAGACTATGTTCCACAGCATTTCTTTTAGTCACTGAGAGCTCTGGCAGAGGTTAATTGACCAAAGAAGGCATTTATCATTCCAGGTTCGTCATTTAAGCAGAATGGTACCATCCGCATAATTTTTTTCTGCATATTTGGACCTAATATGATGTACAATTTTATAATGGAGTAGGGAAAAGGTACAGAGTTTTGCGTAGGTCTTCCCCTAACTTCCTACTAGAAATAGCTACTAATGCATAGCCACCGATTATGACAGGTTCTTTAAAAAAAAAAAAACAGAATCTTTGATAGTGGAAAATAAAACATAGCTTTGCAATTCAATCAAGTCACATTTTGTTTATATCAAAATATTGTATGGATATATGTATTGACTATTTCAATAATTGATTATAAATGCATGAGTTTGCAAAAAAGAGAGAAAAATATTTCTAATCTTACATATGGTCTCAGTAGTCAACACAATTATGGACACATAGGATTCTCAAACTGACACCATAATATGAAACTTAGAACAGTCCTGTCTACATACTCTTTTTAAAATATAAGGGCCAATAGAATGTGAGTGTTGAGAGAAATACTGTACATCACTTAGTCCAACCACTTTTTTATGGAAATAAAAATTGAAGCCCAGGGAAGTCTTTTATGAGTTAGGAGTCATGACTTGAACCCCGGTTTTTCTATCTCCAAGCTGCCCATAGGAGCCATCCCCAACTCAGCTTTTCTTCTCAATACTGACTTGTGCTTCCCCAATGACCACTGCAATATCCTCCCAGAAACCTCTTGTCTGAGTTTAAAATAACCTCTTAAATTTCTTAACTTCTAATCCCAAATGCTTTTTTGTTAACTTCCCAATTTTCTTAACTGCTCTGTATCTTTTGACTCTGATAAACTTCACTCCTTTGTAAAACTCCATTTATCCATTTGTTCAGAAATATTTATGGAGTGCCTGCTGTTTGTCATGTCCTCCTTCAATTTTTCCACGTGACACTAACCTATTTCCTTCTGACATGGCCTGCTCTGTCTGCTCTGTGGCCACCACTTTTTCTTCCCCCCACCTAAATTTCTAGGCATTTCTCAAGACTTCTCTCAGTTTCCCTTTTGTATACTCCCTTACTCCTAACTTGCATCCAAATCCATGATTTCAACATTGACCCTCTGTGACTAAATGACAAAGTGACATCTCTGGTCCAGCTCTGTCTCCTCAGAGCTTGGGCCACCTTCCACAGCAAGTGTTCACCTGGAAAGCTCAGATTCACTCAAAACTAAACCTGAAACTGAATACATACTCTCTCCTGAATCTAAGTCCCTTGAAGACTTTCCTGTCTTGATATAAAATGTGACCACATCCAATCAGCAAGGCCTTAATGTCACACTCATGCTTAAGAGAGTCCTCTGATGCTCTGGGTTAAACAAATTGCCGAGAGTTGCCAATTATCCCTGCACATCTGCTCCTTTTCCACTCATACTGCATCTGCTTTAGGCTCCAAGGCCTGATTTATTTCTCTTTCTCTTTGGCTCAATTATTATTATAAAAATCTTCAACATACCGAAAAATTAAAAGAATAACACAGTGCTCATCTGTATACACACAAACTAGGTTTCATGATTTGTAACATTAAATCATATATATATATATCATATATATTTTCTTTTTCTGTACCTATATCTGGATCTAGCTATAAGTATAGGGATAAAGATACGGATGAGTATGGGTATAGGTATAGGTATAGGTGTGAATATACATATAGACATAGACAAGATGTAGATAAAGATATAGATACAATACAGATATACATATACATATATATATATATATATATATATATATATATATATATATATATAAATATACATTATACATACACATATATTTTCCCAAGCAATTTGAAAGGAAGGGGCAGATATTAAGAGACTTCTCAGCACACATCACTCATCTCTTAAGAATAAGAACTTTCTCTTACATTACCACAATATCATTATCAAAACTATAAATTAACAACAATCCATTAATGTTATCTAAAATCCAGCCCACATTCAAATATCCCCATTGATTCCCCACCAAATGGCTTTTATAGCTATTGTGGGTTTTTTTTTTTAACTATGATTCAATCACAATTTACAAGTTGTAGTTGTATTTAATTATCCTATTTCTTTGATCTCCTTTTTATTTTCTTCCCTCCTGTTTATTATTCATGACAGTTTACTTTGTCTAAGAGAATGTCAGATAACTTGAGTATATCTGATTGTTTACTTGAAATGCATTTGTCTTTTACCTCTTCCCCTATAACTTGTAGAGGCTAGATCTGTTCCAATCACTTTCTAATGGGTCCTCATTATTTCATCTAATTTCCCCAATCTCTTATATACCGAGTGAATCTTTATCTCCTCCCCCCTCATGTTTTAATTCCTTGGTTAAAATCCTCCCTGTTCCCACCCCTCTGCACCAACCCCTCCCAACCACCATTCCCCTCCTGCATCATAAAATCTTAGTTTTCCTTTTAAGACCTCCTCAGGCTGGTCTAACTGTTCCCCTGGTCTAACTGTTTATCCCTAACTGTTCCCCTACTTAAACCTTGGTTTCAGACAAACTGCTCCCTGGAGCATACCACGTACTTCCCTATTTCTCAGCTTTTATTCTTTCTGATTTCAGCATGCTTTCATCTCTTCGAGTCCTACCTTCCAGACTCAGTTCAGATACTTCTTTCATGAAGGTTCTCCAGACCACTCCAATGCCTACAATTATTTTTTTCCTCTGAACTCATAGTCCTTAATATTCATGTGACATCATTCATTTGGCAATTAGTTATGTACTGCCTTAGAACAGTTGTTTAATACTTTCTCATAGATCATGCATCTCTTGTACCATATAACTGTTCATGTACTGCTGTATAACTTTCCACCTGGTCCCTTGACCATATTTTAAGTTCCATTAGCATAGAGTTCACACAAAGTTCTTTTTAAGTTAATGCATAATATTACTTGAAAACAGGTACTCAATAAATATTTGTTATCTTATTTAATAGATTATTAAAAAACTAACCAAATGAGAATTCCAAATGAGAAGTACAGTTTGAAAGAAGATTAATCTCTGTCAAATCATCACTAATATTCAATAAGTACTTTGAATTTTTATGCTAACTAGTAATAAATCCAAATGTCAAATTTCAGAACCATACCCTTCAGCCACTGGTAGCCTAAAGTAATGGAAAAGAACTGGACGTTAAAGGGCCTGAGTTCAAGTCACAGTTCTCGCCACTCTAACTGTATGCTCTTAGGCAAGCTACTTAAATACTTTTGATCTCAGTTTTATTGTCCATACAATGGGAGTAATAATGACAGTTACCTTCCCTGCTTGTTGGAGAAAAATGAAATAATAATGATACAAGTGCATTAA
The DNA here is from genome assembly GCF_059928025.1 of Delphinapterus leucas. Classification (NCBI taxonomy): domain Eukaryota; kingdom Metazoa; phylum Chordata; class Mammalia; order Artiodactyla; family Monodontidae; genus Delphinapterus; species Delphinapterus leucas. Next base: position 62,121,970 of record NC_143137.1, on the reverse strand, counting down.
CTCAATCCCTAGCTACTGTGATGTTCTCAATAACTGTTGGTTGAATCTAATTCATGAGATTTCACTCTCTTGCTTAAAGTCTAGAAGAAATGACAATGCATTTCCTGTTAAAAGAGAGGCTCTTCAAATGCTCAAAATCCAGTCACTCTAAGAATGTGTAGATAGTCACTCTGAATATTAAACGTGCCAAAAATATGAATACTCATTGAACCGTGAGAGCACAATTATCGACTAGCTTGTACGAAGTGACTGCTCTGTTTGTATGTCTTAGAGAGGAGAGGGAATTTCTTGACCAGAGCAACTGCATATGTTTCAGAGGCACACTAACCTAGCTGGGTCTGCCTCAGCCACTCACAGGTTTGGTAAACAAGTGCAACTCTAAATAAGTTGTAGACAGCAATAATAACTACCTCAAAGGTACTAATATTAAGTAAGATGATCCATGTAAAGTGTTTAACCTAATACCATCTGTATAATAAGTGCTCAAAGGTTGCTATCATGTTGTTGTTTCTCAATGCAAACCCTAAGCAAAGAGTTGTTCTCAGAAGTAACAGATGTAATTTTCCAAGCTATTTTTTCCTCACCCTATTCACCTGCTGCATCCCATCCTGTTTAGTCACACCTTCCTCCATCACCATTCTCTCCAGCCTCCGAGTCCTTGCCTGTGCTATGCTTCAGCTCTTGGAAGGACTTCTTCCACGCCACCTGCCCAAATCCTAAAGATTTGACTCTAGCCCTGTCTCTTTCATGGAGATTATCATTTTTCAATCTTTGATGGCCTTGCTCTGCTTTGACTTCTCCAGTGACACTCACATCACATTTAGTTATATACTGACTTGTATCTACTTTTGTTTCCACAGTAAACTTATCTTTTCTACCAACTAAATTACAAATATTTTGAGGGCAAGGATGATGTCTTGTTCTCTAGCCTAGTTCAGTGTCATGACAATAATTATTTGTTGAATAAATACAGGTAACTGACTGTGACAAAAGCCCCTTCTGGAAACTCACAGATTTTGTGAAACTTTGAACAGTGATAGTTTTTATTCACAGGTTATGAATAATCTATCCAGAGGTAGATGAGAAACACAAACTGGAAGAGATTAGATTAAATGGCAACGTTCAATTCTAAATCTCTCCTGTCTCCACAAGGCCCTTAAAGTGACAAATCAAAAATTTTAACCACTTGTGAAAGACTGCAGATGACTTTTGTGCTGTTTGAGCAGAAATATATTAGGATTCTTCAGGCTTCAAGTGACAAAACAACCTAATCCAATTATTTTAAGGAAAGGGGGAATTTTTTGGTTCATATAACTCTAAAGTGCAGAATTAGCGTGGGCTGTTTTGACATCAAATGATATCAGCAGGGCTCAGTTTATCTCTCAGCTCCCCTCAGCTACAGTCTCAGCTTCAGAAGAAGTCAGGATGGTGGCAGCAGCTCCAGTCTGTGTGCTTCCTGGTTGAGCTCCAGAAGGGTGGCAGTATTCTCTTCCCAAAAGTCACAGAGAAATTCTCTCTGGTTGAATCCAATCACCAGGACAAGAAGAGATGGCACACAGACCTACTGAGGCCCACACCTCCATGCATGCCCACACCTCTGGGTCACTTGTATTGTTAGTTGGCTTCCTGGGGTCACACAGACTGAGAGTGAGCGGGGGTGGCTCCTTAGAGGGAAATGAATACAGGTATCAGAGGGTGACTGAATGCACACTGGAGGAATATTTCCAGAACTCACGGACTGTTATGCACATAGTAATCTTTCAATAAGCTCATTCACTGACTTAAGCAGGTTTCTCTTCTTCCATTAAGTGCTAAGACTGTGCTTCTAAGCTTTTTTAATGTCACAGTATACAGAAAATAATAATAGTCCTGTGTTACACTAAATCCGGAGAAAGTCAGTGTCTCAACACTGCATGAAGAGCAACCTGTGAGTGGGAAAGCTCTGGCCAGGAGGCAGCATGATTTTGTGGAAAGACCACCCAATCAAGTGAAGTCTCAAGTGTTGGCTTTTAGATCCAGATTTACCACTTACTTATTGTAAGTAGTTGAGGCAAGTCTCAATTTCTCTGTACTTTAGTTTCCTCATTGGTAAAATAAGGATAATAATACCTGCCCAGCTTACCTCACAGAATTGCTGGGGAAAAAGTCACATAACATAATGCTTATCAGTGTATTTTATAAACTACAGAGTGTTATACAAATATGAGACATTATTCCTATTTTCTGGGACTCGGTTTTCCCATTTGAAAAATAAGTTGAGAAATAGGAGATCTCTCCAATACTTTTCTACACTGAGTTTACACTATTATCTGATTTTGCTTCATAGCTAAATGAATCCATAGGTGTCAATGAGGTTGCTCAATGTAGATACAACTAACACTATGAACACATGTTGGTCAACAGGGTCAGCCAGGATATGCAAACTTATTAAAGCTTAAATTATTGATCCCATTACTTTAAAAGATATCTGAAAGAACACTGAGCCTCATTTGCCTAAGCAAACATAAACAAAGTAGGACCAGAATTAACCAAAACCATAGTAAACTGTTCACAATGGACATATAATTATAAGCTTCAGCCCCTAAGCAGGAACAAATGTTAACAGAAACATAGAAGCAAATTACAGAAGTTAAGTGGGGGGAATAGAAGATTTCAAGGGCAACCTGGACAAGGAGACAAGACAAGGAGTGCTGACTATACAGAAGGCCTGATTTCTTCTGAATAGAAATTAGTGCTCCGTCAAAATGAAGAACTATGCAATGAACATGTGGCATATGTAGAAATGTTCACCACAGCAGACACAATCAAGCTCAGTGAGTTCTCAACTTCCTTTGCAAAAAGAGAAAATAACCAACTGATGCCACAGGAATTCATTAATCCCACCTCTCTTGTCCCTCCTAAACTCTTGCTGCCTAAAAATAGTAAAATATAAAATGAAAAGATTTGAATTTTACAATTTTCCTTTTCTACCATACCCCTGCTGTGAAATGTGCTTTGGGAGAAGAGAAGAAACTGGGTCCAGATAACTTCAGTTGAGGTACACAGAATTAGACATTACTTGAATTCTGAGCGGCGTGCTTAGCATAAATTCAAACAAACAAAATAGAAAAAAAACAATACATAGAAAGAATACAATGAGTTCTTCTTATGCAGACTCAACATATAGTAATACAGAATTAAACATCTTGTATAATCTCAGGAGGCCCTCAAGATGAAAGAATGATGCAGTGATTACACTTCTGGGAACAATACATTAGCAAAAGGCTGAATATTGACTCCTCATTTGCAGCCCCTCTCCTAGTTTGCAAGCAATATTTAAGTCTCACAAATATCTCAGTGCCTCAAAGTTTGCTCCATTAAAAAAATACAGCTAAATTGGCCTCTTCCTGTCAATACAAGGACATAAATAGTATGAAGGGAAAATGCATGTGGAAGTGTTTGAGCTCCTTTATAAAAAGTTAATAAAATATTTAATTATATAGTCAGTCATTAGTTGGACATCCAAATTCTGCTAGAAGAGTGTTAATGTTCTCAAAGGATGGATTCAATGGCTATTTTGACCTTCGTTGCTCTGAGAATCAGTGCCACACATGTCAGCCGTGTGAATACAGTCAGTGACTCAGTGACATCAATTAGTTGAGTGCAATATCAAACCAAATGTTATCATTCCTAACCTCCATACTGCTACCATAAAATATATCCCAAATATCCACATCCCAATCATAAAGTACAAACATGATTAACCATTCCACCTTTTCAGTTGGTGGTGCTACTGTCAAAGACAAGAGAAGACACAGGATGGACAGAAATCAATGATTCCATATGGGCAGAATAACCTAGTAGTATTATAATTCTACAGTGAATGATACTTTTATCCATTTAGTAATGCAAGCCCCAAATCTAGGAGTTACCCATAATACCTCCATTCCTTAACCCCCATATCTACTCCAATGAGTTTTTACCTCATGCACCTCTAAAACAGAGTTTCTCAGTTCTCAGCACTATTGACATTAGGGCTGGATAATTAATTGTTTGTTGTGCAGGCTGTCCTGTGCATTGTTGAGTGTTTTGCAGCATCCCTGCAAAACACTAGGTCTCTACTTGCTAGATGCCATTAGCATCATCATCACCCCGCCCCCCACTCAACTGAGATGACAAAAATATATATAGCCAGATACTGCCAAATATCCACTGGGAGGCATAACTGCTGCAGCTGATAACTACTGGTCTCAAACCGTCCACTCCTCTTCTGATCCAATGAAGCCCTGTGTAAGTGGCCACCATCTCTTGGACACACAACTACTGTAACAGACTCCTAATTGATCTACCCATATCCACTCTGTTCCTCTCCAACTTTATAGCCACACTGTAGCTAGAGTGAGGTTTATTTATTTATTTTTTGTTTTTTTAACAAAAATTTAATCATGTTAATCCACGCCCTGCTTAAAATAATTTAGTAACTTCTGTTTGTGTTTAGGGAAAAATCTTTTTTTTTATTGAGGTATAATTGACATACAACTTTATATTAGTTTCAGGTATACTACATAATGATTTGATATTTGTATATATTGCAAAACGATCACCACTATAAATCCAGTTAACATCCATCACCATACATAGTCACAGAATTTTTTTTCTTGTGATGAGAACTTTAAAGATCTACTCTCTTAGCAACTTTTGAATATGCAGTACAGTATTATGAACTGTAGACACCATGCTGTACATTACATCCCCATGACTCATTTATTTTATAACTGGAAGTTTGTACCATGTGACCCCTTTTACCCATTTCAAAGTCCATCCCCCATGTCCCATCTCTGGCAACCACCAATCTGTTCTCTCTGTATCTAAGAACTTCCTTTTTTTAAATTCCATATGTAAGTGAGATCACATGGTATTTGTCTTTCTCTTTCTGACTTGTTTCACTTAGCGTAATACCCTAAAGTTCCATTCATGTTGTTGCAAATGGCAAGATTTCAGAAAAATTCTTAACAATTGCTTGAGCCAGTCCTTATCTACCTTTGCAGTCTCTACCACTCCACAATCTCTTTTGTTCTCTCTATTCAACAGCAGCCCTGTCCTTCCCTTAGCTTGTCTTAGCCGGCATTCTTCCACCTGCCTTGGGGCCTTTGCACATGCTTCTCCCCCAGTTCTAAATACTCTTACCTCCATATCTCTTCATCCTTCATTCATTCTTCAAATACTGAATGAGTGCCTAATCACTTTCAGGCACTTTTCTGCAAGCTGGGACTTCAGCAGTAAACACAAACCCCTGATCTCTTGGAGTTTTCAACCAGTTGAGTAGAGATGGGGAAGGAAAACCAAACATAAATAAACAGGTAAAATTATAAAATGTGAAATGGCAGTAAATACAGTGTAAAGGTGATGTGGAGTGCTGATGGAGTTAAAGTTACTGTTTTGAGTAGGGTCATCAGGGAGGATCTCACTGATGAGGGGGCATCTGGAGAAGAGTGTTTGGGGCACAGAGCAGCAAGATGAGAGATTCTGAGGTGGAGTTTACCTGTGTCTTCAGGGAACATCATGGAGGCCATTGTGGCTGGAGAGGAATATGCAGGAAGAAAGTGGAAGAAGATGAGGTCAGATAGGTAGCAAGAGCCAATCACATAGGGCTCTATAAAGCCAAGCTAAGGACTGTGAGACTCACTCTAAGTGAGATGAGGAGTCATGATGAGAAAGATTTGAGTAGAGGTCGAATGTAATCTGGCTTTCATCTTAATGGGATGACTCTGGCTTCTATGTGGAGGACAGACTGTAAGCAGCAATAGCAGATAGAGGGAGACTATTTAAAGGTCTACTGCTTCACCTATTTGACTCCTATACTTTCTTTATATCCCTGTTTCAATTCCTCAGGGAAGTCTCTCTACTCTTCTGTATACTCTTGTAACCCATATACCTGTCATTAACATAGCACTTGGCATCCTTGCAATTCTGTATTTATCTGTGTGATTATCTGATTAATATTTTTCTCCTCCACTAGTCTACGAGTTCCTTCAGGAAAGGGATTCAATCAGTTTTTCCTTCTCCAATGTCTAGCAGAGTATAGAAAACAGGTGGTGTACAATAAATAGGAAGGAAGGAAGGAAGAAAGGAAGGAAGGAAGGAAGAAAGAAATAGAGGGAGGGAGGGAGGGAGGGAGGAAAAATATAGACACAAGAGTTATTTTGTCAATTCTGGTATGTTTGCTTCAAAATGATGCAATAATTTGGGGCAAACAGAGTAGGAGTTTTTGCCAAAGATACAGGAAAGGTTATGCCCTACCATCCGAGGAAAGTGTGGTTCACCAAGAGATATCAGTAAAAGCTAACATTTATTGAGAGCTTACTAGGTCTCAAGTACTTTATTTAAATTACCTTGTTGAATCCTCTCAACAGCCTTAAGGAGTTTGTATTATTACATTTTTCAGATGAACAAATGTACACAAGAGAGGTTAGTTACACAGCCAATAAGCTACAGATCTTAGAGTTCAAACCTTCCTGTTTAGCTGCGATGTACACTGCCTCCTGCAGGGACAATCAATAGCAATTTTATTAAAGATTTAGCTCCTGCAATCCCGTTCCTGAAAATCCATTGTGTCAAACAAATAGCAGGGTTCAAATACAGATGAAATTCTGCCGCACATCTAGTGTGTACATTTCCCCCCAACAGAAACAATTCCAATCAGTGTCATACAGTTCCATTTGAAATTTTAATGAGGCACAACAAGTAAAAAGGAGAAAGGGAAGAGAATGGGAAATCAGAGCCACCTAACAGTAGATCTAAGAAACTGTATTTGCTGCAGTATTAAAGCACTAAACAGAATTTTTCATCTCAAACACCATTTAAAGGACCTTGGTTTGTTTAATATATTAACAAAGAATATAATTTAATGTCACTTTGAGGCACAGATTAATTCTTATTTCAAAGTGTTCAATAAGAACAATAATTGCCACAAAAATGAACCTCTCCTTTTGATAAATCTTTAGAGAGAAATAGGAAAAAAGTTTTAGGCTATACTTTGGAATTCTTTCATCACAGCTGCATAATGAAACATAAAGTTTCTAAAATATTTATGGAAACTTTCATTATTTAAATATTTCCAGTGAGTTTTATTTTCCCAAGGAGAAACTCTTTTTTTTCTTAAAAAATACATGTATATGTATATATATGGTTAGAGATAGAGACAGAGATACATATGTATATAGGTATGTATATGTCTATAGATATGAATACATATATAGCTTCCTCTCATAAACAGCCGGCAGGAACATAAACTGGTTCAACCTTTTATAAGGCAATGAAACATACACGAATTTTTTATAACTTTCATATTCTTGATTCAATAATACAATGTCTATGATACTATACATAGAAAATCCTAAAGATGTCACCAGACAACTACTAGACCTCATTTATGAATCTGGCAAAGTTAGGATACAAAATTAATAAACACTCTTGCGTTTAAATCTTTTGCATTTCTATACACTAACAACAAACTAGCACAAAGAGAAATTAAGGAAACAATTCCATTTACCACTGCATCAAAAAGAAGAAAATGCCTAGGAATAAACCTACCTAAGGAGGCAAAAGACCTGTACTCAGAAAACTATAAGACATTGATGAAAGAAATGGAAGATGACACAAACAGCTGGAAAGATATACCATGTTCTTGGGTTGAAGAACCAATATTGTTAAAATGACCATACTACCCAAGGCAATCTACAGATTCAATGCAATCTCTATCAAAATACCAATGGCATTTTTCACAGAACTAGAGCAAATAAATTTAAAATCTGTATGGAAACACAAAAGACCCTGAATAACCAAAAAAATCTTGAGAAAGAAGAACAGAGCTGGAGGAGTCATGCTCCCTGACTTCAGACTATACTACAAAGCTACAATAATCAAAACAATATGGTACTGGCACAAAAACAGACACATAGATCAGTGGAACAGATTGCCCAGAAATAAACCCATGTACTTATGGTCAATTAATCTCAACAAAGGATGCAAAAATATACAATGGAGAAGGCAGTCTCTTCAATAAGTGATGCTGAGAACACTGGACAGATACATGTGAAAGAATAAAATTAGAACATTCTCTAACATCATGTACAAAAATAAACTCAAAATGGAGTAAAGACCTAAATGTAAGATCGGACACTGTAACACTCTTAGAGGAAAACACAGGCAGAACACTCTTTGACATAAATCACAGCAATATTTTTTTTGGATCCATTTCCTAATGTAAAGAAAATAAAAGCAAAAATAAACTAATGGGATCTAATTAAACTTAAAACCTTTTGCACAAAAAAGAAAACCATCAACAAAACGAAAAGACAACCTAGTGAAAGGCAAGAAAATATTTGCAAATGATATGATGGATAAGGGTTTAATATGCAACATATGTAAACAATTTGTACAACTCAACATCAAAAAATCAAAGAACCCAACTGAAAAAATGACCAGAAGAACTGAATAGACATTTCTCCAAGGAGGAAATGCAGATGAAAATGTGCTCAACATCACTAATTGGAAATGCCAATCAAAACCAAAGTGAGATATCACCTCACACCTGTCAGAATGGTCATCATCAAAAAGAACTCAAACAACAAATGTTGGGAAGGTTGTGGAGAAAAGGGAACACTTGCATACTGCTGGTGGGAATGTAAATTGGTGCATCCAATGGAAAACTGCATACTGTGGAAAAGAGTATGGAGGTTGCTCAAAAAACTAAAAATAGAACTACTATATGACCCAGCAATTCCACTCCTGGGTATATATCTGAAGAAAAAGAAAACACTAATTCAAAAAGTTACATGCATCCCAATGTTCATAGCAGCGTTATTTACAATTGCTAAGAAATTAAAGCAACCTAAGTGTCCATCAACAGATGAATGGAAAAAAATGTTTTATACACACACACACACACACACACACACACAAAATGGAATACAACTCAGCCATAAAAAAGAATGAAAATTTGCCATTTGCAGCAACATGGATGGACCTGAAGGGCATTATGCTAAATGAAATAAGCCAGACAGAGAAAGACAAATGCTGTATGCTATCACTCATATGTGGAATATAAAATATAAAACAAACTAGTGAATATAAGAAAAAAGAAGCAGGCTCACAGATACAGAGAGCAAACTAGTGGTTACCAGTGAGGAGAGGGAAGAGGGGTGGGACAATTTAGGGGTACAAACCATTAGGTATAAAATAAGTGACAAGGATATATTGTACAACACAGGGAATATAGCCAATATTTTATAATAACTATAAATGGAGTACAACTTTTAAAAACTGTGAGTCACTATTTTGTACACCTGTAACTTATATAATACCGTACAGCAAGTGTACTTCAATAAAAATAGTAATAATAATACATTGTTTAGTCATTTATCTTATGACTATACAGAAAGATTTAGCTATAAGTGTAGTTATCCTGGTATTGTTTACAGTAAAAACAACAAAGATATAATCTATCTAACTAGAGACAATCAGTCATAAATTATGGCACATCCAGATACTGGAATACTATTCAGCCCTTAGAAATGATGCTGTAAAAGCACATTTGTTGACTTGGGACTATGTTAACAGTACATTATTAAGTGAAAAAAAAATAGTTTAAAAATAGTAAGCATAGGAATTCCCTGGCAGTCCAGCGGTTAGGACTCTGCTCTTTCACTGCTGAGGGCATGGGTTCAATCCCTGGTTGGGAAACTAAGATCCCACAAGCCACGTGGTGTGGCCAAAATAAATAAATAAATAAAAATTTTTAAAAAAATAGTAAACATGTTTCCACTTTTATAAAAATGTACATGTTATACACAGAAATAACTGTGAGAGAACAATTATCAAAATAATACTAGTTGTATATGGAAACTGAGATTATGAATTATATGTGTGTGTGCTTATAATGTATGTATGTGATGTATGTCTGTGTGTCTATAGATACAAAGATAAATATAAATGATTTTCACAATTTTCCAATGAAAAAAATTGGCCAAGGTTTACGTTTCTGTTCCAGAAAAAAAAAAAAAACTACAAATCTTAATTTTTACAAATTGAATCCTTTATAGCCAGTTAAAAACTATGAGAAATAAAATGTATACAACAAAGTCAAAAGCTTAAGATATTTAATAAAATGCAGTTAATAAAATAATATTTACCTAACAATGCCTCCTAACTATATATTGAACCATACATAAATAATGGTCACTTATTCCTTTTTACAAAAATATCCTACATTAGCTAGTCATTTTACCTCATCTGTATTTTCCTTAGGTCTTTTTAGAATGTTCAGAAGCTACATCAATTGCCTTTCTATAATAAAAATACGACTCTGTTCCCACTCAGCTTGTTAAGAAATCAAAGAAAGAAATTAAGTTAGTTTGGCATGATTTGTTTTTGATGAACTCATGTTGCCTCCTAATTATCACATTATTTTCCTCCAGATGTTTGCAAATTGAGTGAGCACAGAGATTCTCTTTGTTGACATGCACCATGAAAGCCCTGGACAATAGACTATGTTTGAAAGCTTTCGAGTTACTGAGTTTGCTAGCATTTAAAATGGCTGAAGAAACAAGTGTGCACATACTTTAACACATGACTATAATTATTAAAATTGGTTATGTAAAAATAATGAGCTAGCATCTCACAGGGAGATCAGCTCAGTGCTGTGTGACCACCTAGAAAGGTAGGATAGGGAGGGTGGGAGGGAAATGAAAGAGGGAGGAGATATGGGGATATATGTATATGTATAACTGATTCGCTTTGTTATACAGCAGAAACTAACACAACATTGTAAAGCAATTATACTCCAATAAAGATGTTAAAAAAAATAATAATGAGCTAATGACGAAAAACACCTCTGAAACCTATACACTAAGGAAAACGCAGGATCATGTGCTCTTAACCACCTAAACAAATACAAAGTAATAGCAGCATGAAAATGCAAACATACAATTACAATTATATAAACATAGACACGTATCTATATAGCTACAGGTAAAAACACATACATATCTGTAATTTGGCAACACACTGATCATCTTTATTATGGTTTATTCAGTTTATGCAGTTTCATTGCAGCATATAATCCTCTGGTGCATAACTGAGGCCTAACTTCGGGCAAAGTAGCAAGGAAATAAAGCTGCATTGTTTCCAATACTTTTATCTATTATCAGCAATAACAGTGAGTGGACAGAACATCTGCCAAGACTATTGACCTCCAAGTCTCTTTATCTACAAAGCAAGGTTAATGATTCCAGACTGGGGAAAGGGTTTGATGAATGAACGAGACATACTGTGAAAACAAAATACTAACAAATTAAGTAGTAATCTAATATCAAAAAAAAGGAAAAATCAAGACATAAACATATAATAATTTAAATATTCCCTTTGAATTGTAACAGAAGTGGAAGCACGAGTTACTGTGGGGCTGCAGAACTGATTTGTTTGTTTTATAACCTAAGAAATATAAATGCCTATTAATTTACTCTTGGCAAAATTGTCCAAGTCAATACTTTCATAGATATAATGTGATAGCATTGGAACACTTATGAAATTACAAGGCAAGGAAAGTTTCTCTTTAGTGCTCCTATAAGCCATTACTCTATCTCCTCTCCTCACAGCTATTTTTTAGAGAATGACAGAGAAGCAGGAATTCACCAAAAAATCCTTTATTACAGCCAAAATCCCTGAGCTGGTTGATTATATCACTATAAATATTCAAAAAGGAAAAAGAAGGAAGGAAGAAAGAAAGAGCGAAAAGGAGGAGGAAGTAAGAAATAGAAGGGAAGGAAGGGAAGGGAAGGAAGGGAAGGGAAAGAAAATAAAGAATATAAACTCAAATGATCAACATGCCTATAAAATAAACTCCACATACTCGCTTACCTTTGTAACACCCTGGATTCCCAAGGGGTCATTCTTGTTATTCTTTATTATCTTGAAAACTTCAAGAAATTCACAATTTTGAAATGTTTATAAGTACATCCGACTTATTCTGCAATTACATTCTCTTCCTGAGTAACGTGTGCTGGGAATTTCCTGACACCACAAAATAACTTTCCATATTATTGTAGACTTTGTAGTACTAGGTCAAACAACAAAACCCTGCTGAGAAGCAGACACTGAGCAGTTGGTTAGCTGCATCTACTAGCTAACCAAGGCTCCCATCATCACTTAGCCATGAATTTCATTTAACTGTAACAAAATTATAAATTCCCATATGAGTGGAATTTATAACTAAGTGGCCACTTGGAATATTGAAAACATATTTCTTCATTGTGCCACAAAGATCAAGGCACAGAACATAGTCTTTATTTTACTTTCCCTTTTTTAGCATCTTCCTTCACAAACTCCCACCAAGCATGTAGGATTCTCACACTGAATCTTGGTGACTCAGAACCCTCCACTGCAATTCCTTCAACTAACCACTACTCATAGTGATCCACCATGCACACCGTGCTGTCTTCTTTCCTCTGTCAAGATTCTTGTTTTATGCCCATTTCTTCAGAGATTTGATTTCTGGCAGGTAATCTGTGTATGATGATTGTCTCTCCCATGTAACACATTTATTTTTTTAAGATGCTTTCTGAAGACAAAATTATTTAACCCAAAGGAAAATTGGGGATGGGGGGACCGTAAGCCCTCGGACTGGCTGGTAGAGAGAGATTTGGGGTAAAAGGGAACTCACAGAACCCATCAAATCATATCATGTAGATAGCTATCTGGCCTTCAGTCAAAAAGTTATAAGTATTGTGCCTGTACTCCTAACAAGTCAAGGGTGATATAATCATGGGAATGAAGATTTGGAAATAGATACTAATGAATTAAAAACAAATGCGGAGGGGCTTCCGTGGTGGTGCAGTGGGTGAGAGTCCACCTGCCAATGCAGGGGACACGGGTTCGTGGCCCGGTCCGGGAAGATCCCACATGCCGCGGAGTGGCTGGGCCCGTGAGCCATGGCCGCTGAGCCTGCACGTCTGGAGCCTGTGCTCCGCAACGGGAGAGGCCACAACAGTGAGAGGCCCACATACCGCAAAAAAAAACAAATGGGGAGAATGTTTATAGGTGTATAAAATGGCACTGAAATGTAAATTACTATCTAATTCAACCTTCATGTTGTACCATGGAGAGTGCTTGAATCACATACAGCTGTATATCTCAAGCTATGCTTTGGTTCATAGATAAGCACTCAGCTCTTTTTAGAAAGTTCAAAGAGAAATACTTGCCACCTCCCATAATTGGAATCATCTCTCTTAAAGCTGATAGCCAAATGTGAAATTGCAACCAGACTGTCTCAAAAAAGCTATAAAGTACATTTATTACTGTTAGCAATATTAAAATAAAATGTTACGTTCTCTTCAAAGCTATCACTCTAGCAAGCAAATAAATCAAAATTAAACTTCAAAACTCGTACCATGTCCAACAGCAATACTTCTAAATCAAACAAGTAAATTTTAATAGTGCAACACCTTCTTCACCAAGGGATTTGAAAGTCTTAATGGCAAAAATAATCATCCTCATTTACTTTAACTGCAAAAATGTTTTTCCTTTTCCTAGCATAAAGTAAAAGACAAAGATAGTTCTCCCTTAGAACTGCAAAATCAGAAAACTACAGTCTCTGTTATGAGGCATTAATAGAAAAACTAGCTCTCAGAGCTTAGCAGAAATTGTATCACGTAGAGCTCATTCTTGGCTTACATAAAATCATGAGACCAGTAAAATCCAGGTACACAACGGAGGATTACACAGGTGATAAGGATTTTCCTTTGTAATATTAGTTCAAAGATAGCTGTCCAAAATGTCACCAATAAGAATGTACTTTGGACCATGAAACATCTTTGCCCTTAAGCCCTTCTGAGAGTATCTCAAAGTACTGCACAGTCATAACCCCAGTCGCTTCCCCCTGAGAAGATCTGTTTGCATGACACCAGCTTCTTGTTATTTGAGGCAATTCCATGAATTAGCTTAGGCTTGTGTTTCTCTTCCTTCCTCCTCCCACTGACAATCTTTTAGACTGTTTCCTAATTGTTACATTCTCCATCTACAAAGAGAAGAGCTGTAAAGCTCTCATTTATGATGACTGCCCTAGTTTTAGAGTAAAAGGTTGAAGAATCATCAAAAGGATGTTTTTGGTTTTTTAGTTGCTTACATATGAGTTTCTAAGCTTTTCCTAGCTTAGCTAGCACGGACATCAACTATACCTAGAAAGATTAGAAAGCCTGAGTTATATCTTTGGACTGATATATGGTTAAATTATACATATATATAAATATAAATAATTTAGTTGTAAATAAATATAAATAATGTAAGATAAAAATTAATAAAATAAAAACTATATATATATATTTTTAAATTTCTCTAGCTCTCATTTTAATGCTGTATCACCTATACAAGTGATTTTTAAATGTGACCCAAAACTCCCCTAGTGTAACTGTCAATCGCAAAATACTACTCATTGGATTTATATATAAATTCCTAAAATTATTTGTAATCATTTGCCATTCATATCACATCAAAAACATATTTTTATTTGGGGTTCATTTTCTCTGAAGTTTGTGGTAGTTTTATGGTGGAGTAGTTTTGTCAACAGCAATGTGTAATGCGTGAAAAACTTCCAAGTTTTCAAATTGGTGTATCAAAAAAGACAAAACCGGGCTTCCCTGGTGGTGCAGTGGTTGGGAGTCCGCCTGCCAATGCAGGGGACGCGGGTTCGTGCCCCGGTCCGAGAGGATCCCACATGCCGCGGAGCGGCTGGCCCCGTGGGCCATGGCCGCTGAGCCTGCGCGTCCTGAGCCTGTGCTCCGCAACGGGAGAGGCCACAGCAGTGGGAGGCCCGCGTACAGCAAAAAAAAAGACAAAACCCCCATACATTTTAAAGGCACAGAAAAGGCTTTTTCACTTGAATAACTTACTCCAATTTCTGTATTTTAATTCTACTTCTGTCTCTCCGTCTCTTGCTCCTTCCTTGCCACTACCCTCATTTCTATTACTCTGATATAAATCTCACTCATTTTTGAGAGTTTGTCCTGATGAACAACATGACTTCTGAGTCTCTCATTTATCACTGAGAATAGCTGAGCACTTCCTCCTTGCTAGCTAAGCAGTTAACAATTGCTGGTTAACAATTCAAGTAAGAAATCTGTATTTGTTTCCTCAGGCTGCTGTAACAAAGTACCACAAACTGGGTGGCTTAAAACAACAGGGATTTACTCTCCCATAGTTATGGGAGGTAGAAGTCCAACATCAATGTGTTGACAGGGCTATACCCACTCTGAGACTCTGGGTAGAATCCTCCTTACCTCTTCCTAGCTCCTGGTGGTCACTGCCAATCCTTGGCACTCTGGATTGCAGCCATATCACTTCAGTCTCTGCTTCTGTCACCACATGGCATTCTCCCTCTGTCTCTTCTCCTCTGTTAAGTACACTAGTCATATTGGATTAAGGGTCTACCCTACTCTAGTATGGCCCCATCTTAATTTACATCTGCAAAGACCCTAGTTTGAAATAAGTTCACATCACAAGTACCAGGGGTTAGGACTTCAACATATCTTTTGGGGAACACAATTCAACCTGCCACATCACCTCATAAAGGAATAGTCAACCATAACAAAACAAAGTTGTCTAGCAAAACAGTTCCAAAGGAGAGTGTCAAAACTACTGCAACTAGGTATGTGGAATATCCAAAGTATTTCCTGGAGGACTTAATGGTGAGTTTTTTTGGTATTTGTTTTTTGCGATACGCGGGCCTCTCACTGTTGTGGCCTCTCCCGTTGTGGAGCACAGGCTCCGGACGCACAGGCTCAGCGGCCATGGCTCACGGGCCCAGCCGCTCCGCGGCATGTGGAATCTTCCCGGACCAGGGCACGAACCCGTGTCCCCTGCATCGGCAGGCAGACTCTCAACCACTGTGCCACTAGGGAAACCCGTGATGGTGAGTTTTTAAAGAGAAGAGCCAAGGTTATTTTCAGAGCTAAACCTAGTTCTTGTCTTCCTAGCCAGTTCTCCTAAGAATAAGTTGCAGAAGTCTATTGCATTAATAACCAAGGGCAAAATGTAGTATGTAGTAATTATACTGATAACATGATCAACTAATGAAGTTCATTAGTCTAGCTGATGGAAACAGGGCTTTATTGACTTTTTTATTTGTCACTGGTAAATGAGTACTGTAAAGACAGACACCATCCAGGCAAAGTATGAAACAAAATGCATTCTTTCAGCATCTCACTGGTCTTAATTAAATTGTGCTTTTAACTCATTTAAGCTAAAATTATCCAGAGCATGTAAAATTTAAATACCTATTTAAGCAATAATACATACAAGTATGTATTAATTACAGACAGGTCAATCATTTTTCCTAAATTTAAAATGACCCAATGTGATTTCACACTGCTCAGGTTCAAACTTCTTTGAATTAATTTTATTAATATTTACTATATCATTAAATTTCTTGGTCCCAGAACAAACCAGAATCAAAGCCCCAAGTAAAATTTTTCAATAAAATATGTCTTCAGATTATTAAATTTACTTAAAATAGATTATACCCCAAAAACACAAGAAAATAGTCATTAAAGGCAGCATTCTACTTCTCAAGATAGAAAAATATCTAAGAAAAGGAAAGCTGATCTTCTTCAATATTCCAAGGACCTACATGTTCTCCTTGTGTAATCACAGGTTCTTACCAACTCTATGACCTCATAGGTTCTTCAAATATTGTCATCAGTATCACTTCTTGATTTACACATACTATTCTATACATATTCACTGATCAAACAGGATATACACTTAGATTTGAACTAAGGACCCTGTGTAAATATTTCAAATTTCTGTATAACAGAGCCAATTCATTTAACAAGCTTTGAAAAGGCAGAGTGTGAGAGGGCAGCAGTCCTGTACATTTGCCTATTATAAAAAGAGGGACAAACACCATGTCTTAGCTTCCAATGCCTGTGAGGGATTTTATGTTGTGCTTGTACCAGACTGTTTTCTTGATCCCCATTATGCTGTTAGCTCAGCAGAGGAAATAGACAGTTTAAAAAATGTCAGTGGGAAGTGTTTTAATATTGAGTGGTAAATCCCCAGAGGCAAATGTAAAATATATTCACATTGTTAACAGTGCCTTTGAAGCAGGGACAAGATTGTTAAAATAAGTGACTTGGGTTTCTTTCCTTTCATTGAAGTTGTTTGTGGTTTGAGGTTGCTTGGGGTTGGGGAAAAGCAAAAATGTTTCCCATAAAGTGTAATTATTTTTGTATTCTTAGATATTTTATATTGTACCTCAAAATATAAAAACCTTCCTTCTCACCTTCCCTCCACGTTTCCTAAAATTTAAAGTAAAATATACATAGAACAAACAGTGATTTTAAATTGAGTACTGAACACCTCAAAACGTAAGCTTCTCTGTTGTATTGTTTTTAATAGCATCATTGTAGGTCATTGCCACCCTGACCCCACAGGCAATCACCAAGAACTATTATTACATATTTAACACAGGAAGGATTATAAATATTCAAAGACAATCTAATTAGTGTTCTAGAATTGCAGAATCTGTCTTTCAAGGAAAAAAATATGGCCTCATTTCACACATTGTACTGAAGAGAATAACAAAGGTATCTCAGACTACAGTCTCTGGAAATTAAAATCAAGAATAGGTACTTTTACAGAGCTGGAAATAAAACTATTAAGATCTTCTGAAACTTCCACTCATCCCTTCCTGATGTCTTTGATGCTCTTTCTTCCTTATCTCATTTGATTGTTATTGTCCTCTCTCTAAAAGATTTAACTTATCTATTTGCAGAAGTGATTAGGTTTTTGGTATCCATTGCAACTCCTTCGTGGGCAAAACTGGTATTTTGATCTCTGACTTTGAACATCTGCAAACTAAATTTATATGCATGGTAATGACACACAATCATAAAGGATGTGAAATAATCTGTCTGTGTTACAACAGATGTCAATTTTTGTTGCTTGTTATTACTAAAAGGGGAAATGGAGCTCCTCTCTGTGATAAGTCATGTTGCTTCTAATTCCTAGCAATAAATGCACCTAGAGTATGTGCAGAAGTGGCACTCAGCCTGAATATCCATCACCATTTTGATTGTTTGAAATGCATCTGGTCCCTTTGAGTATATTTACTGTGATTACCCAGTTCAAGCCTTTTCACACTATTGTATGTGTCATCAAACGACAGTAATGAAAATAACTGCAACCATTATTATAGGTTTTAGGACTTTGCCATCTGTTGAGTATTAGCCTTTGCCATTCCCCAACTGGCATTCCAGTGAGCCAAAATTACACAGAAGCTACCCCACAATACTGTATTTCTATATCACCTTTCATTTCACACATACCAAAGATGAGGCATCCCTTAAACAGTTCTACTAGAATCAAGTAATTAAGAATGAATGTGAATAAACTCACTTGATGTGATTTCAAACCTTAAAGTACAGGTATAAAACCCTAGAAATAAGCATAGCATATGCTACGCAGTTCCAAGAATTAGCAGTGATGTATAATACTGTGATATTTGAGCATCAATCTAAAATGGTAAAAAATGACAGGTATGTTATTATTTCCATGTAATGTAAATTATTTTGAAGAAACCTATATATCTCTTTTATGTGATAAATAAGTATGGTTAGGCTTATGTTAGGCTACAGACTTCTAATTTGCCAGAATGTCAGCATTTTGACCAGCCATAAATTTGTTAGGATTTGATTTGTATTCACAGATCCAAAGAATGATATGTGATTAGGCTATTGTCAGCAGTAGTCCATTACCATACTAGAACCTTAGTATAACACCTTCTTTTAAAAAGTATTCAACAAAAATTCCAATCAAAAATAGGGTGATAACAAAACTAAACTCAAAATGGATTAAAGACCTAAATGTAAGGCCAGGCACTATAAAACTCTTAGAGGAAAACATAGGCAGAACACTGTATGACATCAATCACAGCAAGATCCTTTTTGACCCACCTCCTAGAGAAATGGAAATAAAAACAAAAATAAACAAATGGAACCTAATGAAACTTAAAAGCCTTTGCACAGCAAAGGAAAACATAAACAAGATGAAAAGACAACCCTCAGAATGGGAGAAAATATTTGCAAATGAAGCAACTGACAAAGGATTAATCTCCAAAATTTACATGCAGCTCAATATCCAAAAAACAAACAACCCAATCCAAAAATGGGCAAAGGAGCTAAATAGACACTTCTCCAAAGAATATATATACAGATTGCCAACAAACACATGAAAGGATGCTCAACATCACTAATCATTAGAGAAATGCAAGTCAAAACTACAATGAGGTATCATCTCACCCCAGTAAGAATGGCCATCATCAAAAAATCTACAAACAATAAATGCTGGAGAGGGTGTGGAGAAAAGGGAACCCTCTTGCACTGTTGGTGGGAATGTGAAGTGATACAGCCACTATGGAGAACACTATGGAGGTTCTTTAAAAAACTAAAAATAGAACTACCATACAACCCAGCAATCCCACTGGGATTGCTATACCTATACCTTGAGAAAACAATAATTCAAAAAGAGTCATGTACCACAATGTTCATTGCAGCTCTATTTACAATAGCCAGGACATGGAAGCAACCTAAATGTCCATCGACGGATGAATAGATAAAGACGATGTAGCACATATACAATGGAATATTACTCAGCCATAAAAAGAAATGAAATTGAGTTATTTGTAGTGAGGTGGATGGACATAGAGCCTGTCATACAGAGTGAAGTAAGTCAGAAAGAGAAGAACAAATACCGTATGCTAACACATATATATGGAATCTAAAATAAGAAAAAAAAATGGTTCTGAAGGACCTAAGGGCAAGACAGGAATAAAGACACAGATGTAGAGAATGCACTTGAGGACATGGGGAGGGGTAAGGGCAAGCTGGGACGAAGTGAGAGAGTGGCATGGACTTATATATACTACCAAATGTAAAATAGATAGTGGGAAGCAGCTGCATAGCACAGGGAGATCAGATCAGCTCGGTACTTTGTGACCACCTAGAGAGGGGGATAGTGGGGTGAGAGGGAGATGCAAGAGGGAGGAGAGGGCTTCCCTGGTGGTGCAGTGGTTAACAGTCCGCCTGCCGATGCAGGGGACACGGGTTCGTGGCCCGGTCCCGATCAGGGAAGATCCCACATGCCGCGGAGCGGCTGGGCCCGTGAGCCATGGCCGCTGAGCCTGCACGTCCAGAGCCGGTGCCCCACAACGGGAGAGGCCGCAACAGTGAGAGGCCAGCGTACCGCAAAAAAAAAAAAAAAAAGGGAGGAGACATGGGGATATATGTATATGTATAGCTGATTCACTTTGTTATACAGCAGAAACTAACACACGATTGTAAATCAATTATACTCTAATAAAGATGTTAAAAAAAATAGGGTGATAAAATATTCGAAATTCCAAAATGCAAAGGAAAAATTATAAACTTAAAGCTCAAACTTTGAATGAAAGTTATATTTTGCAATATTGTTTGTTTCAAAGCCCCTTTTGCACAATTTTAACCAGACAAGTGTGAGAGAAAAGCAGACTGCTATGGAAAAGAACAAAGCAATCATATAGTAAGAAAGCAAGAACAGTGCAATTAAAGAAGAAATGCAGATGAAAATTTCTCTAATTGCAAATTCTTACACTCCATTTGTACCCCTCTGAGAGTCCACCTTAGTTTGGGTATATTTTAAGCACTCAAGAAATAATTGCCGAAGATAACTGGAAATTAAAGGACTAGGCTACATTAGAAATGGCTGTAGAGAATGTTGAATCAACAGACTTTTTTTTTAAATACAGGGTGTTTTATAACAACTGAATACAAATCACTCCTTATTACATAAAAGTCAGAATTTATTAAATAGCACATGACCCTGACCCAGAAAATGCCACCAACTTTGAAGGCAGATGCCAGTTCAGTCTTTAGAAGAAGGGATAGAAACACTCACACTGTTTTCATTTTTTTCTCAATTACATGCACTTTTGCCAATACAACATAGCTAACACTCTATCATAATTGCATTTGTCCCATGAGAAAACAATAATCTGGGGCATTCATTTTAAAGAATGCAAAGGAATAGATTTCAATAAGAATTTTTTTTTCAGACAGATCTGAAGACTAACTTTTCTCAATTAGTTTTCCAGAAAGTAAATGAAAAAAGAAGGAAGAATAAGGAAAAAATATAACCAGGTGTAATTTTTTTTAATTAAAAGAAAAACCCAACAAACAAAGGAAGAGAGACTGAGGAGACTGCACACTGTGACATAAAATAAAATGTACTATTTCTTAGGATCCTAGAAAGAGTGAGAAAATTATGTACCTTTCAATGTCACTTAGAGAGCAACCAAAACAAGTTAAATCATTTTCTATCCAAAAGTAGACTTGGAAAGATAATTCTAACCATAATAGGTAAAATCTGAAAAAGTAACATGAATTGTGGAAGACCTAAGCAAATGACAAAAATGACCAATAAAACTCAAAATAATGGAGGCAGACTCGAGTGGTCTTCTTAAGTAAATGGGTAGTACTTTGTCTGGAATGTAGCTGATAACACAATTATTGATCCAATTTTAATGATGATGTGGTCAGCTGAACAAAAAACAAAAATAGTAAGAGCAATAACGTCTCAAAAGTTTATGGTGGCTACTGAGGTCACTAAGAACACCCTGTAATACCCACTGCTCCCTGGAATAATATTTACTTACTGTATTTCTATTCAAAATGCTATATACTCCTGAATAAGTTTCAAAGTAATGAGCTTATTTCCTTTGAAAATGTTCCAAAGAATTTGGACAAGCCATAGCACTTTGGTGTTTGACCCCTGCCTGCTCCTTATTTGTGGGCAATAACAAATAATTTAATTCAACCAATATCTCTTAGGCATTACTAAGTTCTAGGCACTGTGCTAGGAACTGCAAACAACACAAGGGTAAATGGGACTCAAATATTGTTGAGTCTGAACTATTTATATGCCCAACCAACAGGAGCATTGTGTTGGAGCTATAAAGGTGGCCCCTGTCTTTATGTGGATTATAGGAGAGTGGAAAAAACTGACATTAAACAAGTCATCACAACAAAGTGTGAGAATGATAATCCCCTCCCTCCAGACTCAAAATCTACTGGAGAAGAAAGCAGGCATGCAAACACAAAGCTAAGGTACGGCTGATGTGAGAGATGCTTAAAATAGAGAGAAACGAGTTGTGAAACAGAGTGAAGCAAGGCATTAATTCTAAATGAGGACATTCTGAGGGAAGGAGGATTTGAATAGGCTTAGCGAGATGGATAATGATGGGGGAAGGACATTTGAGACAAAGGGACCAAGTACGTAAAGCAGTACCTGTTGAAATGACAGAGACCAGAGGATGGATCAGAAGGTTTAAGGGAGATAGTCAGAAAGCCATGAAAAGTTTTAAAAGCCAAGCCAAGGAACCTGAGTCTATTCTGTAGGCAAGGGAAGGCAAGTAACGTTTTTCGAGTTAAGCAATAATGTGATCAGACCTCTGGTTCAGAAAGAAATTTTTGGAAAGCTTTTCTGGACCATTTTAAATACAGAGAGAAATGACTACAAGAACATATACTAAAATATTCACAAAAGTGGTATTTTTGAATGATAACAGGCAATGACCTCTTTGCTTATTGATACTTCCTAAGTGTTTCACAGTCAACATGAATGCCGTCAGTATTTTTTAAAGCAAGTAGTATAATTTTCTGATATACTATATCCATCAATATAAATATACTATTTATTATTACTATTACCTAAATAAGAGGTTGGAGGCAAAAAAAAAAATCTAAAGCCATATTTAACTTTCATTATTGATTAAGCCAAAATGCAGCCATTGGTCTTTGGTCAGGACTTTTACTGAAATTGATTTAAAGCCAAATATTTCCAGCAGCCAGCAAATGATGGCACTTTCCCGAATACCCTGCAGTCTAGTCTTCGAATAGCACTGTGACTCCCTGAGTTACAGGAAGAAGAACCAGTTGGATCACAAATCTGGGAAGTAAAAGAGTTTCTCATCACAAAGCATGAAGGCATCAGATAAGCACAAGGGCACACTGACTTCCTGGTTTTACAGAATCAAGTCCTGACATAATATATTCCAGGGTGACTAGATGTCTCCCTTTAAAGGGTTCAGTCCCCATTTTTAATAAAAGGCAATCTAGATATAACACTGGTGAAGAAAAGGAGCAGCATCACTTACCTCTCCTGGTATAATATTACTTGCTCTCCACTTGCAGAGGAAAAAAAAAAAAAACAGTGAAGGGACTTCTGAGAGATATCATCCTGAAGAATGGGTATCACACACTGAGAACTTTGGTAACTTCAGGGTCACTGGATATTCCACTTTGGTGGTATTATTTTAGTTCTTTTCCCTTAATGTATTAAGAAATAATTTTGAAAAAAAAATTCTTCCTTTTATGTCCTCTTAGTCTGGTTCCTCTATGACTTAACACCATAGTAGATTAAAATTCATATACTAAAAAAGAAGTTTGATTACTTTTTAAAGAGAAATTTAAAAAAATACCCAAAGAAGAGGAATGATGGTAATATTACATAAACTTCAGGAAAGAAAAGTATGATCACCGTACGGAAAAAAGAAAAAATATATATACACACTTTTCCTTTAACAAATGGAATATCTGCATTTGTATGGAGTCTCCTGAAGAGAACAAAACAGTCTATTTATATTATGCAATAAAATTTAAATATTCTTCTCTAATCAAAGGTCAAACATAACTCATTAATTGTTGAGTGGAGAGAAGAGTCAATGAAGGCAACTGGCTTAAAGTTAACTTAGGTCTGGTTGGTCAGTCCACATAATCCACAAATCTGCCCTGAACATCTCTGTCTGATTAACCCACCCCACCCTGGGTGGACAGAGCCTAGAAGTTGCTGCAGGTCTGCAGCAGGTCTGTGACCCAGTTTAGGTCAGAGCAAAGGACCTCTCACCTGTCAAGTGAACGGCACAGGAATGCAATAACCAATAACCAGGCCTAAATAGATCAGAAAGGAGAGCCAACACCACAAGAAACCAAGTGGATCAAGCACTGAGTGAGCTGAAGCATAAAGAGGAAATAAACTGAGCCTTGCAAAATCCTCTGAGCTGGTTTCCAAATTAGCTTTTTACATGGTTTCTCTCAATCACTGGCATGGGTTTACCAGGATCCATTAAAAGAGTCAACACAGGGAAAAACAAACAGGCAGAGGCCCCAGATCAAGCATGTACCAGCGTCTGGCAATTGGTCTTTTTTCGGTAATTACTGAATGAATCCAACTTTTAATTTGAGGACCAAATAAATACATATTTTCTTAGTAAGGGATGTGTGGATGTTAGAAATACCCTCTACCATGCCACTTTCTCCCTTTCCACTAATATTCCCCACAGATAGGTCTTGTTCCCCCAATCCTTTGTTCTTTCATTTCTTAAGCTCTTTCTTCAAAATTAACCTATTCTAGAATCGGCTTCATTATTATGACTAAAAGATACATAAATAATCATTAAAGCTGGAAATTCTATTTACTGATAAATTAACACCAACAACCCTTCCCCCCCCAAAAAAAAGTCCCTGCTGCTGAGGATAAGATGGGCACAACTAGATATGAGTCAGGTTGGTTAAGCACCATTTCAGGTTGTTACCTTCCCGCTCCATTCACACTAGCCTGCAGTACTAGTTGAGTAAACCAGGTCTTGACCTCTAACTATAACAGTGATGGAAGTGATTGAACTTAGTATTTGGCAGGCAGATGAGAGAAGAAAGCACTAAAGGCAGAAAGACAAATAGGTGTAAACAGATGTTTGCCAAATAGGTGATCCTGAGTTAGACTGCAGAAAGACACGAAATGGCAGGCACAGGTATCTATCAGACCACGGTAGGCATCATATACTAAGACAGGAATCTCAGGCTTTATTTGGGGAGCAGTGGCATACTCTTGTACATAACAAGCAGGGGAGACAGGATGAAACTAGTAAGTTATAGAGCTTACTATTGTGGCAATATGGGGAAAGAGATAAAAAATGAATGAGACTAGGGAGGGGGGAGGGTAAGCTGGGACAAAGTGAGAGAGTGGCATGGACATATATACACTACCAAATTAAAATAGATAGCTAGTGGGAAGCAGCCGCATAGTACAGGGAGATCAGCTCGGTGCTTTGTGACCACCTAGAGGGGTGGGATAGGGAGGGTGGGAGGGAGATGCAAGAGGGAGGAGATATGGGGATATATGTATACATATAGCTGATTCACTTTGTTATACAGCAGAAACTAACACACCATTGTAAAGCAATTATACTCCAATAAAGATGTTAAAAAAAAAATGAATGAGACTGGAAGAGCAGTACAACAATAGGAAAGAGGAGAATCCTGAAGACCAGGACAAAAGCAGTGGCAGAGAATGGTTAAGAAGATGAAATCATAGAGTGTAATGACATTCGTTACCGCTATGGCACTCCCTCAGCCTGAATGCTCAGCCCCATGCTACCTGTAAAATATCTTCTTACTCGCAAGGTTCAGCTCAAAGGTTTCTTCTTCCATGAAGTCATCTCTTTGAGAACTCTTCCTTTGTTCTCTCACAGCCTTTTGTTTGCTCTGTACGGTCAGGCCACTCAAGGTGGCTGTTCTCTTGCTCTTGGTACATCCCCTGCTCTACCTGCTTCACATACACCCTACCCACATGACTGACCTTCCTACATACTTATCCCACCCCAGCTAAGGAGTGTTCTAACTTTACATCAGAACATCTCCACCTGTTAGCTTATTAAAGAGGAGGTGAGGGGTGTGGCCCTCTCCTGGTTTCCCTGGTAACCCTTGAGCCAACCTGACATCAATTCCCCTTGTAACTGGTGGCCGCCCCACTCCCCCCACCAGCAAAGACTGCCACCACGTCCTGCCCATCGTCTGCCACAGTTCCAGGTCCTTGCTTTAGAAAGGTAATGATCCCCCATCATTTAAGCCATTGATGTCTCTGTTGCTGACTCCAGGCTCTCTCTTCAGTCTTAAACTGGGCAAGTACAGGCCTTGTAGGCCTGTGAGGTGCAGCCCAGCATCCTCTTATAACATTTAGTTCATTCAGCCCTGTGTTAGAGTTAGCCCTTTACATGTGCACTGCCTCAGTTACACCACAAACTCCCTGAAATAGGGTCCTTGGCTGATCCATCCAGTCATTCCCCTTCACCCAAGAATGTCTAGCACGGTACCTTGCACATAATAGTTTGGATGAATAAATAAAGTAATTGAAATGCCTCAAAGAAACACTTTGCTAGCTTTGCATTGCTATAGAGATAATGAAATTCCAGAGTGAAGAGCAAGCATAAAATGGTGAGGAGCAACTGGACTAACTTCAGAAAACCCAAACTAAGCTATAGAGAAAAAAAGGAGTAATTGGAACATGAGATATTTCTTAGTAAGCACTGACATTTTTTTCTTTATCGAAATATTTCTCTGTGCATCTCCCTGCAAATCATGACAATAGTAAAAGAGATCCAAGGCCATTTTACTTGTAAACTGAAACAAACAAACAAAAAAACTGGCATTATACAAAGACAATTGTGATTCACTGAGAAAAATAAAATGTTTTACCTCTCCCCTCCCTCCACTTCAACATTAAAATGGAAAAAGAAAATTCCCTAGTTAGCAATAAACACAAGCCCTTGGGGCTCCAGAAGAGTCTAGTTATGAGGGAAGAGGAGGAAGTGGCAAAGATACAGCTTCTCTCTTTTAATTACAACTTTACCACCAAGGAAAGGAACTATGTTTATCTTCCCCAATATTAACCGAAGAGGAGGTTGAATACTAAGCCATTCATTAACAACTTATCAGGCATTTTGGATCTCATAATTGAGAAGGGGTGAAACACAAAAGGAGAACCATCTAGGGTTAATGGCTTCCTAAGAATTCCTCAGTATTAATACCACTCCCCTTAAATCCCTTTGAGGATAGCTGCTTAGATGCTGAGAGAAAATAATTGAACAATTTCATGGTGACATTAAACAGCAGCTCATAATTGACCTCAATATGAATAGCAATAAAGATGGAGAGAACAACATATGCTCTATACAGTGAGTGTGGGCAGGATTCAAATCCTAATGCCTTTAAGTCCAGCAAGGAAGGAGCACATGAGAAAACCGCTTAATAATCATACAAAGTCTATCTGCTTTCTATCGCAGAGCTGGACATTTTCATATTACCTCTGCTAATTGACTGCACTGAAATGATAGGACCACTTTCTGCAGCAAAAAAACTCTCAGATTTGCACCTATCTAGGAATTGACCAATTTGGTAATGCCACTCGTTTCCTAAAAAGGCATTTCAATTGGCCAAACCAAAGTGAAGTGTTGTGCAATTTTCTGTATAATCAGCATTAACAGCAGCTAAAGAAAGACTGGTCTTCAACTCAGAAAGCATGCTGCCAACTATAGAGGTTATAGCTGCTACTCCCTCTCCCGTCCTTTTACATCTTGGATCTGACTATATGAGCAGAGCTGGAGACACTTACTCAGACTGTTCTGATTCTTCTTTAGACAACTCTGAAGTCTGGGTGTGCAAATAGAGAGAGGCTGTTTGGTTTTTAACACTGGCTCCCCTGAGTATCTGTCCCCACAAAATAGATCATTCAGAGTCAATTCAGTAGCCCCCCTTATCCACGGGGAATACGTTCTCAGATCCCCAGTGGATGGCTGAAACTGTAGACAGTACCAAACACTACACTATTTTTTCCTATATATGCATACCTATGATAAAGTTTAATTTATAAATTAGGCATAGTAAAAGATTAACAACAATAACTAGTAATAAAATAGAACAATTATAACAATATACTGTAATAAATGTGGTTTCTCTCTTTCTCTCTCAGAATATCTTATTGCACAGATTCAATGTCTTTTCCATCTTAACCAAGCACTTATCAGGCATTGTGGCCATAATATTTGCAGTTTGAGGTGTGACAGCAAAAACTAGCATGAATTTCTTTTTCCTTCTTCCCAATTTCAGAATAGAAGATTCTTCCTTATCACATCCTCAGCATACAATTTTATTCTCTTCCCTTATTAAGTCAAGAGCTTTTACCTTTTCACTTAAAGAAAGCACTTTACAGCTACTCTTTGGTATATCCAAATTGCCAGCATCACTACTTTTGTGCTTTGGGGCCATTATTAAGTGAAATAAGGGCAGTTGATCTGATAACATAGAGGACTAAGTGACTAACAGGTAGGATACGCGGGGCAAAGGGATGATTCACGTCCTACGCGGGATGGAGCAGGAAGGCCGGAGATTTAACCACGCTACTCAGAATGGTGCACAATTTAAAATTGATCAGTTGTTCATTGCTAGAATTTTCCATTTAATATTTTCAGACTGCGGTTGACCATGGGTAACTGAAAACCATGGAAACAAAATCAAGGATAAGGGGGCCTACTGTATTTAGAACACTTGCATATTAAAATGTGTATTAAAGGAAATTCTAGACAAAAAGGAAATAAAAAATACTACCAAAGTGACTCAACTAGTAATCGTATAACTAAACTCACTATCTTCCCTGACCTGTTCTTGCCGTTGCATTCTCTAACACAGATGCTCCACCATTCACCTGATTGCCCACCCCCGAGCTGGTATTGCCCTTAGTTAGATTCCTATATTGGCCCCCTTACTGGTGTCTCACCCACCCCATCTGCCCACCACAAATATGTCTACCTAAGCAATCTAGCTAATTAACAAATCTCACCCTTTAATGGCTGAAGCCCCTTACTCCAGTTGAAGACCTACCTCTCCTGTTTGTTGCCATTCTCTTTATTCTCATCTCCTTGTCTCTCCACCCTCTCTAACATCATTCTACATTAACCGTTACTGAACTAAATACTTATAGTTACACACTCATCTTGTAGTGCCAGGCCTCCTGCATTTGCGTATATTCTTCCCTCAGCTATGAATGGCCATCCCTACTTGGCCCACTTGGAAAGCTTCTCTTTAGACTCAATACTTTGCCAAGGTTATCACTGGCTCTGTAAATTCCTTCCACAAAACTACCCGCATAAGCAATACTAGCAGTCCTTTTTCCTTCTTTTTTTTTTTTGTAGTATTCCTGCATCTTGTGCACAGTTCTTTGATCGCATTTATCCTACCATATTATGAGCACGTATTTCCTGTTCTCCTCTACAAAATGGTGAGCTGTTCAAGTGCTTCTCCTGAAGTCAAAGAGTGATGAGAAACATGGGCTCTGGAGCTCCCAGATTTCAAATCCTGCACCACTCCTTATCTAACCTCTCTGTGACTCAGTGTCCTCAATTGTAAAATGAGGATCAGGTCAATATATACCTTAGACAGCTATGGTGAGGATTAGAAAATCTGATTTCTGTAAAGCATAATCAATGTTTAATGAATGTTATTTACCAGATTGAAAAATCAATGCCATTCGTATTTCAGTTCCAGTGGAGACATGGTAAAGATCTAGACATGATAGTTGAACTGGACTGCAAAAACTGACTTGGAGAAAGATAGTAAAGTTCATTCCAATAGAAACACTCTGGCAGTGGTGGATGCTGGATTTTGTGAGCCATTTAAGCAGCAAACAGTCTTTCAAGAGCCCTAATACCTACACGTCTCCATTAACTCCTTCCAGTACTGCTATTCTGTGTCTTTTCAAACTTTGATTCTCAAGCACATTCATCCTGGGACTTCCCTGGTGGCGCAGTGGTTAAGAATCCGTCTGCCAATGCAGGGGACACGGGTTTGAGCCCTGGTCCACGAAGATCCCACATGCCGCAGAGCACCTAAGCCTGTGTGCCACAACTACTGAGCCTGCGTGCCATAACTACTGAAGCCCACGTGCCTAGAGCCCTGCTCTGCAACAAGAGAAGCCACCGCAATGAGAAGCCCATGCACCACATCGCAATGCAATGAAGGGTAGACCCTGCTCGCCATAGCTAGAGAAAGCCCACACGCAGCAACAAAGACCCAACACAACCAAAAATAAAAATAAATAAATTTATATTTTTAAAAAAACAACATTCATCCTTTCTAAGGTCTTATTTTCATACCAATGCTGTCTTTCTTGTCCTGAACAGAACTTCCCCAGGTAAGTTAGAAAGAGCTAATGAGCTTAATTACTAATTCAGCAGGAAATAACTTCCCAATCTCAGCTTTACTGCTCATCTTGGAAAAAACATAATTTCATGAGTCCTTAACCTTACCTAACTTTATATCATTATATCAAAGAAATAGTACAAGATCCCCAGGAAAAACTGTGTAATGTTTAAGTGGATACACATACATACCATTTGTCTTTCCTGTGATATGCATGCCACAGACATGTCAAACTTATAAACTAAGATTTTTAAGTTTTGAGTGTTAATACAATATTAATTTATAAATTAATTCATCTGAGTAGCTTAAAAATCATTGAATCTATTACTTATCTGTCCTCATAATAACCTTTTAAGAATAAACAACACATTGTAAAACTGAGCCACGAATGGGTACATGACCCATTAAAAGCAGTGGTGAAGGGTAGTCTTTGTTCAATGCTCTTTTTTAGGACATGAAATTTAAAATTCAAAAGAAAAACAGCTCTGCCAAAAAACACAACAAAAAACTAAGCTCAACTAAACACACTCTAGAATCAGTAGATGTGAGTTATACCTTCACAAATTGTGGAAAGTTCCAGCATTAGAAATTCAATTTTACTAAACACCTTCCAAATACCTAGCAGATTAAGTCAATATCTTATACCCAATTACCAATTTATAATTACAGTGTTTAATAGGTTTCCTCAATATAGACTAAATTATGAAATCCCCACATACATATATTTTTTAAAATGTTAGACAATTTCACTAAATTATTTCCAAATGGTTGTCATTTTTCAGCTTTTCAACTTGTGGTAAATATGACTTTAGCATCCATTTTTTTCTCAAGTCAAAAATAAATTATTATTTGTAAATCCAATCACATTTTTTAAATGTACTAAAATTCAGTTCATGCATTCTTTAAATCCATATTTGTCTTTATTTTCTTGTACCGGGGTTTCTCAAAATGAGATAACTCTAAATTCTTAAAATCAAAGGTTCCTCTTTGTACCACAAAAAAACTTAGTATTGTTATAGATATACGTATGTTTACAAGAAGATTGTGATGATGTTGCAATTAAAAAATTGAGGCCAAATAATCCACCAGAGTGACCTTTAAGTTCTACTTAATGGTGTATAAGTTAAAAGTTTGTTTTTGTTAACCTAGGTAGCTTTTAGTCAGGTCCTTGAACTCTGGAGTTTTACCTAGGGCTAGCTCATCTTTTGGCTTCTTTGCTTCCTGCCTTGCTAATTAATGGAAATACATACTCAGCCAGCAGCAAATTCATGAAGTTTATTCTCCATGAAAACCTAATGAAAAGGCTGTGCCTCCACAAGACAATAATTTGTTTAAATTTGGAAGTGCCAAGTGGAAACAGTATTGATTCTTTGGGGACATCAGAGCTCTATTAAGTACAATCTTCCCTGAACCTCAGTAAAGTCAAGTCGTCTTCCAAAGAAATACAACTAGCTACCAACTCTCCCCTGAGAAGACTCACTGAGACCAAAACAAACTTCATTTCTCTTCCCATCAGTCCTTGCTATCATTTTGCGGAAATCAGCTGCTGAGGTCAGAACCTGTTCAATTTATTTTTTTCATGGTCTTGTCCCACAAACAAGCAAAGAGGAACATATTTTTAAACTTGAATGGCTGCTTTATAGGCACATAGACTATGCACCTATACTGCTGAGGTAGCTAGTTAAGAAAATATGCTTTCTTCGTTTCTAGACTTCTAAACTGGGTAATGTTAACTCCCTTCTCCAGCTGGTCAAGGCAGTTATCTTCTCCAGCTGTTTACCATTTTTAACAATAACATACTCCTGCATGTCTGAAATATGGGAAACTTCAAAACACCCCTTTCATGTCCCTATCCAGAACAAACATCAAAAAAATTTCCTCTTTCTGCAAATACCAGAAAGTGAAATAGACTTATTGCAAAACTACCGTAGCTTGTGGGCGTGTCATTTCATTTTCATCCTCTTATGCTTACATTTACCATTCAAGCAAATGTGGAGGTGGAGAGGGTAGTCCAGTAAAACATATGACTCTAAAGACAGATAGTCATTAGGGATCTTGAAGAAGTCCAGCCTCAGAGGAACCCTTTTAAAAGAAATTCCCTAAACCAGTGGACTTCACAATTTGTTGCTATCATACCCTCCAAAAGAATTTTGAAACATTGTATCCACTCACACATTTTTAAGTTGACATCTTAAAATTTTATCAAAAGCTGAAGTGTTTGTAAAAGATATGTATTCTGGCATGTGACATATTGTATATCTGCTTTAAATATACTTTTCATCAAATCCTCAGTACTATGTAGTTTAAGTCTTTTGATTTACAGAAAATGTCTGCATAACCAGTACCTTAAATAACAAAACTAACATCTCCACTTGTAACTCAGTAAAAAGTGACAAAAAGAAAAAAAAAAGTCAGTTCTCATTGTTAAAACAATCAGCTATATTCTAGATGTTAATACCCCTGTGACAACTTTGTCACATCTGAATTTTAATTTTAAGGTAACTAGGGAGAGAGATGGAGAGACAGAGAGACAGCAAGACAGCAAGATAGACTGTCTACCTACATATTATTTAACGATTACCAATCGTTTCAAGCATTTTCCATTTATTTACTCATTTTTTAGGTTTTAAAAGCTCCTACGTTCACCTTTAATAGACTCCACAGGCACAATTTCAAAACAAGAAATTAAAGAAATCCCCCGTGGTCTAGGGGACTAAAGGGCAATTTATCTCACAAAGGAAGAGAAATAAACTTTTTTGTGTTTTACAAGATTTGCATGTGAAAACGCATAAAATGACACTAATTCTATAAATGTGACATAAGAGTTGCACCTAGAATTTTAATCATTTTTCTAATCAGTCTTCAGGGCAGCATTTTAGGGGACTAAATTATGTTGGCAATAGAAATACGATTGCTGTGTATTCCCCAAAACCTACAGTTCTGAGTCACTTCAGATAAACTGTTTGAAGGACAATTAAGCCACTTTTGAATGCCTGCTACAAGCCCATCATTGCTATAGAGGGAGGGAAATAAGACATACAGAAGAAAGAGTGTCTTCCTCTGAGAAACAAGCAATCTGATTGGGGAATAGGATTTATACACCAGAAACGATTAGGAAATCATTCCAGGAACCCAACAGAATTGTTAATGCTATGAGTTATTTGGATTAAAAACATGGAACTTGAGATCCAATTCTGGTTATAAATTACTTCTCACTGACCTCAGCTTCCTTGTCAGTTAAACACGGACAACCAGGACAGGGACAGGCAAGCTACAGCCCATGGGCCAAATCCTGCCCAGAGCCTGTTTTTGTATGCACTGTGAGCTAAGAATAGTTCTCACATTTTAAAATGGTTAAGTAAGTTTTTTAAAGAATATTTGATAATATTTTAAAAATATATAACATTCAAATTTCAGTGTCCAGAAATAAAGTTTTATCAGAACACAGCCACACCCATTTATTTACATATTGTGTATAGCTGCTTTTTTGTTAAAACAGCAAAGTTGAATAGTTGCAACAGAGGTCATGTGTCCTACAAAACTTATGATACTTTCTATCAGGCTCTTTACAGAAAACTTTGTCGAGACCCTTGTTGTACAGAATTAAAAGAAATAATATGGGAGGACCTTCAAGATGGCGGAGGAGTAAGACGTGGAGATCACCTTCCTCCCCACAAATATATCAGAAATACATCTACATGTGGAACAACTCCTACAGAACACCTACTGAACGCTGGCAGAAGACCTCAGACCTCCCAAAAGGCAAGAAACTCCCCCACGTACCTGGGTAGGGCAAAAGAAAAAGGGAAAAACAGAGACAAAAGAATAGGTACGGGACCTGCACCAGTGGGGGGGAGCTGTGAAGGAGGAAAAGTTTCCACACACTAGGAAGCCCCTTGGTGGGCGGAGACTGCGGGTGGCGGAGCGGGGTAGCTTCGAAGCCGCGGAGGAGAGCAAAGCAACAGGGGTGCGGAGGGCAAAGAGGAGAGACTCCCGCACAGAGGATCGGCGCCGACCAGCTCTCACCAGCCCGAGAGGCTTGTCTGCTCACCGGCCGGGGCGGGCGGGGCTGCGAGCTGAGGCTCAGGCTTCGGTTGGATCCCAGGGAGAGGACTGGGGTTGGCGGCGTGAACACAGCCTGCAGGGGCTTAGTGCACCACAGCTAGCCGGGAGGGAGTCCGGGGAAAGGTCTGGAACTGCCTAAGAGGCAAGAGACAGTTGCTTCGGGGTGCGTGAGGAAAGGGGATTCAGAGCACCGCATAAATGAGCTCCAGAGACAGACGCGAGCCACGGCTATCAGCGCGGACCCCAGAGACGGGCATGAGACGCTAAGGCTGCTGCTGCCGCCAGCAAGAAGCCTGTGTGTGAGCACAGGTCACTCTCCACACCTCCCCTCCCAGGAGCCTGTGCAGCCCGCCACTGCCAGGGTCCCGTGATCCAGGGACAACTTCCCCGTGAGAACACACGGAGCGCCTCAGGCTGTTGCAATGTCAAGTTGGCCTCTGCCGCCGCAGGCTCGCCCTGCATCCGTACCTATCCCTCCCCCGGCCTGAGTGAGCCAGAGCCCCTGAAGCAGCTGCTCCTTTAACCTCGTCCTGTCTGGGTGAAGAACAGAGGCCCTCAGGTGACCTACACACAGAGGCAGGGCCAAACCCAAAGCTGAATGCCAGGAGCTGTGCGAACAAAGAAGAAAAAGGGAAATTTATCCCAGCAGCCTCAGGAGCAGCGGATTAAACCTGCACAATCAACTTGATGTACGCTGCATCTGTGGAATACCTGAATAGACAGCAAATCATCCCAAAACTGAGGCAGTGGACTTTGGGGGCAACTGTAGACTTGGGGTTTGCTTTATGCATCTAATTTTATGTTTATCTTAGTACAGTATTTAGAGCTTATTATCATTGGTAGATTTGTTTACTGATTTGGTTGCTCTCTTCCTTTATATATATATATATTCTTTTCCTTTTTCTCTTTTTGTGAGCATGTATGGATATGCTTCTTTGTGTGATTTTGTCTGTATAGGTTTGCATTTACCATTTGTCCTACTGTTCTGTCTGTCCATTTTTTTTCTTAGTATAGTTTTTAGCACTTGTTATCATTGGTGGATTTGTTTATTGCTTTGGTTGCTGTCTTATTTTTTACTTTTTTATTTATATTATTTTAATAATATATATTTTTTATTTTAATAACTATTTTTTTTAATTTATTTTTTTTCTTTTCTCCCTTTTCTTCTGAGCTGTGTGGCTGACAGGGCCTTGGTGGTCGGCCAGGTGTCAGGCCTGAGTCTCTGAGGTGGGAGAGCCGATTTCCAGACATTGGCCCACCAGAGACATCCCGGCCCCTCGTAATATCAATCAGTGACAGCTCTCCCAGAGATCTCTGTCTCAACACTAAGACCCAGCTCCACTCAACGACCAGCAAGCTTCAGTGCTGAACACCCCGTGCCAAACAACTAGAAAGACAGGAACACAACCCCACCCATTAGCAAAGAGGCTGCCTACAATCACACTAAGTTCACAGACACCCCAAAACACACCACTGGATGCAGTCCTGCCAACCAGAAAGACAAGATCCAGCCTAATCCACCAGAACACAGGCACCAGTCCCCTCCACCAGGAAGCCTACACAACCCACTGAACCAACCTTACCCACTGGGAGCAGACATCAAATACAATGGTAATTACGAACCTGCAGCCTGTGAAAAGGAGACCACAAACACAGTAAGATAAGCGAAATGAAAAGACAAAGAAATACACAGCAGATGAATAAGAAAGGTAAAAACCCACCAGAACAAACAAATGAAGAGGAAATAGGCAGTCTACCTGAAAAACAATTCAGAGTAATGATAGTAAAGATGATCCAAAATCTTGGAAATAGAATGGAGAAAATACAAGAAACATTTAAAAAGGACCTAGAAGAGGGCTTCCCTGGTGGCGCAGTGGTTGGGAGTTCGCCTGCTGATGCAGGGGACACGGGTTTGTGCCCCGGTCCGGGAAGATCCCACATGCTGCAGAGCGGCTGGGCCCGTAAGCCTTGGCCGCTGAGCCTGCACGTCCGGAGCCTGTGCTCCGCAGCGGGAGAGGCCACAACAGTGAAAGGCCCGCGTACCACAAAAAAAAAAAAAAAAAAGACCTAGAAGAACTAAAGAGCATACAAACAATGAGGAACAAAACAATAAATGAAATTAAAAATTCGCTAGAAGGAATCAATAGCAGAATAACTGAGGCAGAAGAACGGATAAGTGACCTGGAAGGTAAAATACTGGAAATAACTACCACAGAGCAAAATAAAGAAAAAAGAATGAAAAGAATTGAGGACAGTATCAGAGACCTCTGCGACACATGAAATCCACCAACATTCCAATTATAGAGGTCCCAGAAGAAGAAGAGAAGAAGAAAGGGACTGAGAAAACATTTGAAGAGATTATAGTTGAAAACTTCCCTAATATGGGAAAGGAAAGAGTCAATCAAGTCCAGGAAGCACAGAGAGTCCCATACAGGATAAATACAAGGAGAAACATGCCTAGACACATATTAATCAAACTATCAAAAATTAAATACAAAGAAAAAATATTAAAAGCAGCAAGGGAAAAACAACAAATAACAGAGAAGAGAATCCCCATAAGGTTAACAGTGGATATTCAGCAGAAACTCTGCAAGCCAGAAAGGTGTGGCAGGACATATTTGAGTGATGAAAGGGAAAAACCTACACCCAAGATTACTCTACCCAGCAAGGATCTCATTCAGATTCAATGGAGAAATTAAAATCTTTACAGAGAAGCAAAAGCTAAGAGAATTCAGCACCACCAAACAAGCTTTACAACAAATGCTAAAGGAACTTCTCTAGGCAGGAAACACAAGAGAAGGAAAAGACCAAAAATAACAAACCCAAAACAATTAAGAAAATGGTAATAGGAATATACATATCGATAATTACCTTAAATATAAATGGATTAAATGCTCCAACCAAACGACATAGACTGGCTGAATGGATACAAAAACAAGACCCATCTATATGCTGTCTACAAGAGACCCACTTCAGAACTAGGGACACATACAGACTGAAAGTGAGGGGATGGAAGAAGATATTCCATGCAAATGGAAATCAAAAGAAAGCTGGAGTAGCAATTCTCATATCAGACAAAACAGACTTTAAAATAAAGACTATTACAAGAGACAAAGAAGGACACTACATAATGATCAAAGGATCAATCCAAGCAGAAGACATAACAATTGTAATTATTTATGCACCCAACATAGGAGCACCTCAATACATAAGGCAAATGGTAACAGCCATAAAAGGGGAAATCGACAGCAATACAATCATAGTAGGGGACTTTAACACCACACTTTCACCAGTGGACAGATGATGCAAAATGGAAATAAATAAGGAAACATAAGCTTTAAATGACACATTAGACAAGATGGACTTAACTGATATTTATAGGACATTCCATCTAAAAACAACAGAATACACTTTCTTCTCAATTGCTCATGGAACATTCTCCAGGATAGATCATATCTTGGGTCACAAATCAAGGTTTGGTAAATTTAAGAAAACTGAAATCGTATCAAGTATCTTTTCCGACCACAACGCTATAAGACTAGATATCAATTACAGGAAAAAAACTGTAAAAAATACAAACACATGTAGGCTAAATAATAAACTACTAAATAACCAAGAGATCACTGAAGAAATCAAAGAGGAAATCCAAAAACACCTAGAAACAAATGACAATGAAAACACAACAACCCAAAACCTATGGGATGCAGCAAAAACAGTTCTAAGAGGGAAGTTTATAGCAATACAATCCTACCTCAAGAAACAACTCAAATAAACAACCTAACCATACACCTAAAGCAATTAGAGAAAGAACAAAAAAGACCCCAAAGTTAGCAGAAGGAGAGAAATCATAAAAACCAGATCAGAAATAAATGAAAAAGAAATGAAGGAAATGATAGCAAAGATCAATAAAACTAAAAGCTGGTTCTTTGAGAAGATAAACAAAATTGATAAACCATTAGCCAGACTCATCAAGAAAAAAGGGAGAAGACTCAAATCGGTAGAACTAGAAATGAAAAAGGAGAAGTAACCACGGACACTGCAGAAATACAAAGGATCATGAGAGATTACTACAAGCAACTATATGCCAATAAAATGGACAACCTGGAAGAAATGGACAAATTCTTAGAAAAGCACAACCTTCCAAGCCTGAACTGGGAAGTAACAGTAAATATAAACAGACCAATCACAAGCACTGAAATTGAAAATGTGATTAAAAATCTGCCAACAAACAAAAGCCCAGGACCAGAAGGCTTCATAGGTGAATTCTATCAAACATTTAGAGAAGAGCTAACACCTGTCCTTCTCAAACTCTTCCAAAATATAGCAGAGGGAGGAACATGCCCAAACTCATTCTATGAGGCCACCATCACCCTGACACCAAAACCAAACAAAGATGTCACAAAAAAAGGAAACTACAGGCCAATATCACTGATGAACATACATGCAAAAATCCTCAGCCAAATACTAGCAAACAGAATACAACAGCACAGGGCTTCCCTGATGGCACAGTGTTTAAGGATCCACCTGCCAATGCAGGGAACACGGGTTCGAGCCCATCTGGGAAGATCCCACATGCCGCGGAGCAACTAAACCCATGCACCGCACCTACTGAAGCCTGCATACCTAGAGCCCGTGCTCCACAACAAGAGAAGCCACCACAGTGGGAAGCCCGCACACCACAACGAAAAGTAGCCCCCACTCGCAGCAACTAGAGAATGCCCACGCCCAGCAACAAAGACCCAATGCAGCCAAAAATAAATAAATAAATTTTTAAAAATAATAATAAACATTAAAAAAAAAAACGAATACAACAGAACATTAAAAGGATCATACACCATGATCAAGTGGGGCTTATCCCAGGAATGCAAGGATTCCTTAATATATGCAAACCAATCAATGTGATAAACCATATTAACAAATTGAAGGAGAAAAACCATACGATCATTTCAATAGATGCAGAAAAAGCTTTCAACAAACTTCAACACCCATTTATGATAAAAACGCTCCAGAAAGCTGGCATAGAGGGAACCTACCTCAACATAATAAAGACCATATATGACAAACCCAGAGCCAACATCATTCTCAATGGTGAAAAACTGAAACTATTTCCTCTAAGACCAGGAACATGACAAGGTTACCCACTCTCACCAGTATTATTCAAGATAGTTTTGGAAGTTTAGCCACAGCAATCAGAGAAGAAAAAGAAAGAAAAAGAATCCAGGGCTTCCCTGGTGGCGCCGTGGTTGAAAATCTGCCTGCTAATGCAAGGGACATGGGTTCGAGCCCTGGTCTGGGAGGATCCCACATGCCGCGGAGCAACTAGGCCCGTGAGCCACAACTACTGAGCCTGCGCGTCTGGAGCCTGTTCTCCACAACAAGAGAGGCCATGATAGTGAGAGGCCCACGCACCGCGATGAAGAGCGGCCCCCGCTTGCCACAGCTAGAGAAAGCCCTCGCACAGAAACAAAGACCCAACACAGCAAAAATAAATAAATTAATTAATAAACTCCTACCCCCAACATCTTCTTTAAAAAAAAAAACAGAAAAATCAGAAAAGAAGAAAAGAAGAAAAGAAGAAAAATCAGAAAAGAAGAAGTAAAGCTGTCACTGTTTGCAGATGACATGATACTATACACAGAGAATATTAAAAATGCTACCAGAAAACTACTAAAACTAATCAATTAATTTGGTAGAGTAGCAGGACACAAAATTAATGCACAGAAATCTCTTTCATTCCTATACACTAATGATGAAAAATCTGAAAGAGAAATTAAGGAAACACTCCCATTTACCATTGCAACAAAAAGAATAAAATACTTAGGAAAAAACCTACCTAAGGAGACAAAGACCTGTATGCAGAAAACTATAAGACACTGATGAAAGAAATTAAAGATGATACAAACAGATGGAGAGATATACCATGTCCTTGGATTGGAAGAATCATCATTGTGAAAATGACTATACTACCCAAAGCAATCTAGAGATCCAATGCAATCTCTATCATTTTTCACAGAACTAGGACAAAAAAATTTCACAATTTGTATGGAAACACAAAAGACCCCATATAGCCAAAGCAATCTTGAGAAAGAAAAACAGAGCTGGAGGAATCAGGCTCCCAGGCTTCAGACTATA
The DNA here is from genome assembly GCF_059928025.1 of Delphinapterus leucas. Taxonomy (NCBI): domain Eukaryota; kingdom Metazoa; phylum Chordata; class Mammalia; order Artiodactyla; family Monodontidae; genus Delphinapterus; species Delphinapterus leucas. The sequence continues at coordinate 62,081,678 of NC_143137.1, read as the reverse complement.
CTACAAAGCTACAATAATCAAGACAGTGTGATACTGGCACAAAAACAGAAATATAGATCAATGGAACAGGATAAAAGGCCCAGAGATAAACCCACGCACGTATGGTCACCTTATCTTTGATAAAGGGGCAAGAATATACAATGGAGAAAAGGCAGCCTCTTCAATAAGTGGTGTTGGGAAAACTGGACAGCTACATGTAAAAGAATGAAATTAGAATACTCCCTAACACTGTATACAAAAATAAACTCAAAATGGATTAAAGACCTAAATGTAAGGCCAGACAGTATAAAACTCTTAGAGGAAAACATAGGCAGAACACTCTGTGACAAATCACAACAAGATCCTTTTTGACCCACCTCCTAGAGAAATGGAAATAAAACAAAAATAAACAAATGGGACCTAATGAAACTTCAAAGCTTTTGCACAGCAAAGGAAACCATAAACAAGAAGAAAAGACAACCCTCAGAATGGGAGAAAATATTTGCAAATGATGCAACTGACAAAGGATTAATCTCCAAAATTTATAAGCAGCTCATGCAGCTCAATATCAGAAAAACAAACAACCCAATCCAAAAATGGGCAGAAGACCTAAACAGACATCTCTCCAAAGAAGATATACAGATTGCCAACAAACACATGAAAGGATGTTCAACATCACTAATCATTAGAGAAATGCAAATCAAAACTACAATGAGGTATCAGCTCACACCAGTCAGAATGGCCATCATCAAAAAATCTACAAACAATAAATGTTAGAGAGGGTGTGAAGAAAAGGGAACCCTCTTGCACTGTTGGTGGGAATGTAAATTGATACAACCACTATGGAGAACAGTATGGAGGTTCCTTAACAAACTAAACATAGAACTACCGTATGATCCAGCAACCCCACTACTGGGCATGTACCCTGAGAAAACCATAATTCAAAATAGTCATGTACCACAATGTTTATTGCAGCACTATTTACAATAGCCCGGACATGGAAGCAACCTAAATATGCATCAACAGATGAATAGATAAAGAAGATGTGGCACATATATACAATGGAATATTACTCAGCCATTAAAAGAAACGAAATTGAGTTATTTGTAGTGAGGTGGATGGACCTAGAGTCTGTCATACAGAGTGAAGTAAGTCAGAAAGAGAAAAACAACTACCGTATTACTGTATGCTAACACATATATTTGGAATCTAAAAAAAAAAAAAAAAGTGATTCTGAGGAACCCAGAAGCAGAGCAGGAATAATGACACAGATGTAGAGCATGGACTTGAGGACACAGGGAGGGGGAAGGGTAAGCTGGGACGAACTGAGAGAGTAGCATGTACATATTTACACTACCAAATGTAAAATAGCTAGCTAGTGGGAAGCAGCTGCATAGCACAGGGAGATCAGCTTGGTGCTTTGTGACCACCTAGAGGGGTGGGATAGGGAGGGTGGGAGGGAGGCACAAGAGAGAGAGGATATTGGGATATATGTATACGCATAGCTGACTCACTTGTTATAGAGCAGAAACTAACACACCATTGTAAAGCAATTATACTCCAATAAAGATGCTAAAACAAAATATAGAAATAATATGAATGAAATGGTTAACACAGAACCTGGCATATAAGCACTCAATAAATAGTAAATATTATGGTTCTCTTGTAAGAAGCTGTAATTTGAACCAAATGTACAACTTCAAGAAACAACTTTTTTTATTTCTAGAAGAGACTTATTTGAAGAAATATTACAACATATAAAAACTACATAAAGTCTTAATTCCCACTCATACAGCAGTAAATTTCATATAATGCATAATAAAATACTTTTAAAATCCAGAATGCACAAAGTACTGCTTAGTTTGATCACTAAGTCATTAATTGATAAGCAAAGGTAAACAAGGCTACAAAAGGCATGACTTACCCATTAAGTAACTGGCCATTAAGTTCCTTTAAAAAATGGAAATATTGGCCTGGTCTAACTTATAACCATGCAAACACAGATAGAGCCTGTCATGCGTGCATAATGGAGAACTGACTGCCAGAGGAATCATTGCTCTATCATCTATTCCATAACATTTGAGTGGATGGAGACACATGATGTCCTGTCTGCTAAGGACACTCTTCCCTCTGCTTATCCCAGGCTCTCTCCTTTCCACCCATCAAGTCTTCCCTTAAATATCGCTTCCTCAATCACTCCATCCTAGCATCACCTTTGTTTCCTTCATAGCACATTTATAATTATATATTTAGGGAGCCACTTGCTTATGAGTATCTGTCTCCTCCATTAGATTCTTAACTCCAAGAGAAAAGCAATAAATCTGTCTCTGTCGCCATTATATGCTCAGCTCCTAGAAGACTGAAAAGTGACCTGGTGAATAAATGCTTGGAACCCTGGAAGTCACCTTTAAAGGACAACTTGTCCTCAAACATAATGAAGTGCAACTGAAGGTACTATGGGAAAAACAACAAAAACAGCCCTTTTATTCTTTCTTTCAACCCAGAATCAGAAAAATACGTTTATTAGTTGTTAGCGAACTTTCAAAATGAACAACAAAAGTATTTTGAGTACCTGCTATATTCAAGACACTATTCTAGACACCAGAGAAATATAAGTTTTACAAGCTAAAGTGCTGACTCTCCAGAACTACACAGGACAAACACAAAATTCTAATACAACGCAGACTTTGAAAACGATAATAATGGAAGTACAAAATGTTATAGGGTTAAGAGAGGAGAAGAATGCTTATTTTGGCTGGAGAGGTATAGAAAGTGTTCTTGGAGGAGATGGGATTTAATCTGGATCTTAAAGCATTATTAAAACTTCAAAAGGCAATTAGGAGGAACAGCCTGTTTTCAGTCCAACAAGAGAAAAGACACATTTGGGAAAGTACAGAATGTGTTCAGTACCATCTGAGCCATTTTAGTCAACTAAGGAAAAGTGATGGTTAAAAATGTGGTTTCTAGAATCAAACAGTTTGAGTACCAATCCTAAATTCACCACTTACTAGCTCTGTGTCATTGGGTATATTACTCTACCTCAGTTTTCTCATCAGCAAAATGGGAATAATAATATTACCCTCCTCAAATTGTTCTTGAGAAGGTCAATTAAGATAAAACAGAGGAAGATAAAACACAAGTCTTATCTCATGGTAAGAGCTTAACAAATGTTATCTTTCATTGTTCTGATTATCTTTCCTTAGGTACCTTACCTGTGAGAAATACTATCCTGTTCTTTCCTTTTTGCTTTCCTCATGCTATTCTGAACTAAGCTATTCCCTGGCAGCCAATTAAACATTTCTGAAACAGCATGAGCACTTTAAAGCTCTTGGGGTGCCACTGTGTACAGAAGCAATATCTAATTGAATAGTAGCCTAATAGCCTCAGAAAGTTGCTGCAATTTTTTTAAAAAAGTTGAGTTAAAAATAGGATCAGTTCAGGCAGTGAGAGAACGAGCTTTATGAGTGGCCTTGACATTCTTCCTCAACACTCTTTAAAAGTTACATATCTAAACCCACCCCAGTATTTGTCTCTCTAGTGATGCTAGATATCGTCTCAGTTACCCCAAAATGTCATTTCAGTGTTAGGATCCAAGCTGTTTTCCAGCAGGGTCAATCTACAACTATGAAAAGAAAAGTGAAGTTTTAATGTTGGGTCAAGCCTTCAGGTTTACTGCCACTTGTCAGGGCCTCTCAGTGCTCAAAACTTTTCTGCTATGATGGAAATGTTCTAAATCTGCACTGTTGAGTATAATGCCCTCTAGCTCTGATAATTCCACAGTTGAAATATGACTAGTGCAACGGGAACTGAATTTTTATTTTACTTAATTTTAATAAAGCTCAATAGACACATGTGACTAGTGGCTACTTATTGGACAGTACAGATGGAATGCTAGCCCTGCCATCAACACATTTGTCCTTTCCACGAATATATTCTTTAACCACTACCAGCCAGCCTCAGTTGCACATTTTAAAAGCATTCCTCTGAGAACCCTTGAAGATCTTCCATCAAGATCCCTTTCTGAGTCATTGACCTATCATGTTTGTGTCACCCATGCTGCCATCTCCTACCCCTGAAGTCCGGTGTCCAAAGCTGATTTCTTCACCCTCACCTTTGCTGAGTATGGGCTGGTCCTGGTACTCTGTCTGGTGCATATGCTCCCTCAGATACCACTCCTCCTCCATCTTCTGTCTTTGGCAAGAGTTTACTACATAGTCCTCAGCTGTCTTCTCCTGGCTGCTGGTGAGCATAGCTACTTTCTCCCTGTGGGTAGTTATACTTTAGGAACCAATATTGCACCCATAAAAAATTATAATTTCCACAGGTTCTGCTCGTAAACCTTACACCCTGTGGCTTAATATAATAGAAATGGCCAGGCCTGCCAAACAAAGATAGTTCAGCTCCACCTCTAATTCTCTGATTCCCAGATTCTATTTTAGGCATCTATTCTCATCTTATACTTTAAGATTTGTCTACCTTTTTGACTATTCATCTACAGTCTGCTTTCCATAGCCCAGAGCAGAGGAAAAATATTTTAGAAGTTAAATTTCCTTTTTCTAAAGGTCAGTTATCCAGGTGTGAAAGCCAGCAAACTTTATTCCACCAGAAACTTGTTTTGAATCCTTTTTTCTGCACTGATAACAATACACTGGTTTATTCTAAATTACAAACATGAACAGCCTAGATATTTGCTCCATGAATTTCTATATAATGCTAATATGTAAAGGAATAAAAAGAAAGATGATAGCATGCATGTAATTAAATTGTACATTTATCAAATGTTATTTCTGTAATTACAATGAAGTGCTAGAATGCTCTGAAATTTTATGATCTTAAAATAGCATTTTAATTGCCCCTCCCTTGTTTCTCTATACTTTAATCCAAGTGTAGTTTTATAAATGTGTTTGAAACCAATGAGGGGAGGGTGGCTGCCCAGCTTGTTCATCTTGGAGCACACCAGATATATACAGACAGACTCCCAATTACCATGCATGTGCCAGGTGACTCCATTTAAAATTGATTGGGCAGACATCTAACCCAAGTCAAACCAATCAGACATGGTTTCAAGCTAGAACTAAGGGAAGAGACTCAGTCCTTATCTGCGAGAGCTGTGGGTTATGAGGCTTGGCAGCCTTGAGCAGCCGTGTTCTCAGCCATGGGGATGTATGGTCTACTATGCAAGCAGAGGCCAACATGCAGAGAGAAGCAGAAATTCAATTCCTAACTTCCTGCTATCCCAAGACCCAGCTTTCCCTGTCCTTCTTGCTTTACATTAGATGTCCCAGTATAGTTCCAATAAATTCCCTCTCTTCTGAGTTAGTTCAAGTTATGTTTCTACTATTTGAATCCAAGAATGTCAATCAATACAATATTTTTAACAAATTTTTAAAAAGTCACCCCTGAATAAATGCAGCATTGTAGAAAAGAATTGTTTTGCATATATAATTCCAAATATATATGCAAACCCAGAAAATTAAAAATGAAGGATCCCAAGCAACTATATAAATGTACATATATATACATATATAAATATATTAAATGTTTTATATATATATTAAAGTTTATGAGAAACATGGTGCTTGAGATTTGACTAGGCATTGAAAAGAAATGTCATTTTGAATTCTCTGACATGTAAATGTTTAATTGTATTTTGAAATTGTATATCACTAAAAATAGTAAAGAATAGAATTTTTAAAGCATGTACAGTATGACCCAATTTTTATAAAATTATTTCATATTATCTATCAATTATCTTTCCATCCATCTATTTATATATTCATAGACAATTGTCTGAATATTTACATAATGTCAACAATGAACTTTTTTCTAAGGGCTATATTATTACATGGCATTTTATTATTTCCTTCACAGTCTTATGAATTAAAATTCTCAAGTCAAATCAACTGACATACCTTATCTCAGACATGTCAAACATGGCTACATGCGTGTAAATGCATAAAAGCAAGGGAGAAAAACTAACCAAGGTAAGACCCTGGGATTGCTCCAACAGGAATGCAAAAGGCTTGAAAGTCACTACTTTTATTCTAAGACAAATATTTTATACTATGTAAAGCTTTTGCTCAATATATATCTATTCATTATTCTCTTAACATGACATTCATACTTCTGGAATTTGTGGTCATGTTCTTCCTCGATTCACTTTCCAATTTTCAGACTTGTATCCACCCTTCAAGACTAAACAAAGCCTATATTGTTCTTGGAATCTTCTCTGAGCAACTCAGTACTCAGGAACCTCATTTCCTCTCAGGCACCATAGTCTTTATTTGCATTCCAGCAATGGGACTCTGAGCACATGACATGCGATTTCAGTAATGAAGTTTCTATGAATCAATCCTGAATTACAAACTAAACTATCTACTCTTTGAAGTCAGAATTCAATTCTTAAACCCATTTGTACCACTGCCTCCCTCCACAATTTTCTCGCCTTCCACTCTCACGCTCTGAGGCTGTAGTACAGTTTCCCAAACACAGTGTTTTGGGATCAGAATTTTCAGTATTTCAGGTTCCTCATTGTTTGGGCATTGAAATTTTATTTTAGTCAACTAATTCCATTCTATCTAATCAACTAAGATAGGGTGTGTTCACACAGACTTTCTATGTCACTGTATTTCTTCATCTCTATAGCAAACTCTGTGCCAAATTCTTCCACAATAACTGGTAGTGTGACAATGTCTATTCCACACTGAGCTTCCTGAATTATTACTCCAAATATCCCCATGGAAAAATATTTGATGAAGAATCAGTTTTATGACTCAGGCAAGCATCTACCTAGTCAGGTCAAGAAGCAGTCATTTCTAAAGCTCAATAAAACTCCCCTGATAAAACCATGGCAGTGTCACAAATTGCAAATTGGCATGAAAAAGAATCTGAAAAGATTGCCAAGGCTGGTAGTCTGCCTTCCCTGCCCAATCACTTAAGAGAGTAACACCAACTAATTGCAAATGCTCCAACATATGTGATGCATACTCATCCTTTTATTTTTACAACACAAAAGCAGCTTCTTGAAATAAAGCAGTCCAGCCAAAGCACATCACATTGCCAGATTGAGGGAGAGAATGAAAATATATTCACAAAACTGATTTAAGATTTAGGCTTCTGGGCTTCCCTGGTGGCGCAGTGGTTGAGAGTCCGCCTGCCGATGCAGGGGACACGGGTTCGTGCCCCGGTCCGGGAGGATCCCACATGCCGCGGAGCGGCTGGGCCCGTGAGCCATGGCCGCTGAGCCTGCGCGTCCGGAGCCTGTGCTCCGCAACGGGAGAGGCCACAACAGTGAGAGGCCCGCGTACCGCAAAAACAAACAAACAAAAAAAGATTTAAGGCTTCTTAGATATGAGACACTTAGATTAGATCAAAGAAGGGCAGGACTGGAGCATGGTCTCCTGGTTCCTATGACTCTCTCTACTAAACCTGACTGTGGCATCAATAACCCTGATTATGACTTACCCAGGGATAAGCAGATCAAGTTTTACTGAAACAACTGAGTTACTCTGTAAGAAATTCTATGTTTCATCAAAGCCCCAGTTCAAGAGCCCTAATGAAGGATTGTTTGTAGCAGAAACACAAAGCCAAGTGAACTCCTCACCACCCCCCCCCCCGCCCCGAGGCAGAGCAAGCATGCCTCATTTGGAAACCAGAAGTAGAAATGGGCACCAATAAATTGAAGAGGCACGCGTAAATATTTTAAAAACACAAAAGAAAGAGGTGTACTGAAGTATAAGTAGTCCAGCTAAAGCGTCTCATGTTACTAGAAATAAAGTGATTTTACAGAAACAAATTATTGATATTTCCCAATAAAAAGGGATCTATAAAAACACTGTGTAGACCTATTCTCCAGATTTTGAACACTACTGACACCTCTGATACAGAAAAGCAATCAAAATGCAAAATGATAACATTTCTTATGCTTAGAGTAGCCTTAAGTCAGTTTTAGGGTTTTGCTTTTGTTTTTATTTTTTTAACATAGAAAGAGGCATAAATTGTTCTGCTTACCTAAGCAATTCCTATACGGTCAGTCTAAAGAGAACAAAATAAGCTAGAGAAATATTTCAAGATCCACAACACAAAGAAATGTAAGATTGTGAATAATGAGAAAAGACCACCTAGATAAACAATAATTTAAAGTGAGCTACCTTGACCACAATAGAATTATGAAGTGAACTAGATGTTAACATCTTGTGGTCAATCTTACATTTCTTTGTGTTGTGGATCTTGAAATATTTCTCTAGCTTATTTTGTTCTCTTTAGACTGACCGTATAGGAATTGCTTAGGTAAGCAGAAAAATTTATGCCTCTTTCTATGTTAAAAAAATAAAAACAACATTGTAAAGCAATTATATGCCAATAAAGATATTAAAAAAAAGAAAAAAAGAGGGACACAAACAGCTTCAGACCCTAAGGACAGTCTCCATTCTGATCCCAAATATTCCACTTGGAATCAGTGGTTAGTGATGTAATGTCACAAATGTGTTTTAAACAAGTCCTCAGAACCCATAATATGGATCATATTTTCAGGTGCCTTTATCCCTCTATGATAGAAATCAATACTTTATCTTGGGTTAGACTTCTGGGTGTGTGTCGGTCTCTCTGTATGAATGTTTGGTTCACTGGATCTTGACCCCTTATAAGACATCTCATTTATCTTTGATCCTCTAATGAAACCTAAAGTAACAACTTGCACATAATAAAAATATGAGTGCATATTTGTTAAATCAGAAAAAACTAGTTCATTCTGCTGAGGAAGAAAGTTTGTAAGTAGAGAAGGAAATCTAACCTATTCTGAGCTCCAGCAGTGACTGGGGCACAATATTATTGATGTTGCAATATAATCTTTTAATTTTCACAACCAAAAAGTTTCTACGTATGGAGGTTAAGAGTTTAGACTCTGGAGTCTGACTGACTGCCTAGGGCCACATCCTGGCTCCACTTCCTAGCTGTATGAACTTCAGTAAGTTTTTTAACCTCTATGCCTCAGTTTAATCATACATAAAATGGGGATGATAATAATAGTAACTAACTCACAGACCCGTTATGAATATTCATTGAGTTAATATATGTAAAGTACATGAAACAGCACTTGATGCAGAGTAATAGCTGAAGAAAACTTAACTTATTAGCTTATTAACAGTTTGGGGGAACTGTCCAAGACCACACAGATAACTGCATTCTGACTGCATGCCATTAGCAAATGGAAGCTTGAACACCTCTTCCCATCTCTGCAGGAGAGCTCGGTGACCAGGCTATGTAGCATGAAATAACTTCCTCTCCACTGCCTCTTAGAGGAGTCCCAATAGGAGAAGAAGAAGGAATGGGATGGGGCTACCTGCCTCCTCATGCTTTATCACGTCTCAAGTCCCGGCCATCTGGCAAATGTCTGGGAACCACGGTCACTGCACTTGTTGCTCTGGCCCCTCCCAGACTTGTTCTTTTATTCCTTGGTTCAAAGCCTTCTCAGTAAAAGGGAGTGCTGCATCCTTCATCAAGATAATGCAAACCCCAATTCTATCACTAAGTTTTGTGCACACACAACTGAAACCCTTTGCAGCCCAATCTCTCCATCTGCAAAATGGGGATAATAATAAAAATAACGATTGCAAACATGTATGGAATGCTTAGAATCTATGCAGCACTGACCTTATATCCTTTACAATTCACACAATCATATGGTAGAAGTACTGTTAGTATCCAAGCTTTACATATAGATAAGGAAACCATTGTTATGGATAAGTCATATAACTTGTCCAAGGCTACAAAGCTGACAAATTGCAGCACCAGGATTCAAACTCAGACACTCTGATACCAGAGCCTATGAACCACTGCACAATGTCTGGTAATGCAGTAGGTGCTCTGTGAATGCCAGGTCTCTGCACCCACTCTATGAAGTCATGATGAACCTGGGTACTGGCAGACAATACAGATGTCGGTATAGGAGTCCTCCTTATACCCTTGTGGGTAAGTATAGCCTCTAGCCCCAGCTCGAACAGATTCCCAAAAATGACTTTCATGCTCTTCATGGATTTGCTCTGCTTATCCTTCCAGTGTCATTTCTCAACATCTCCAACCCCACCTTTAGTAACCCTCTCCCAACACCATGACCACCAAACTTCACCCCACCTGCATGGACTTCTCTCAAAGCCTTTTAAAACATATCACGATCCAATCATCTCTCTGTTCTGGATCTTTTTAACTTACTGTTCTCTCTGCTTAGAACCTTCTGCCTAGCTCCTTTTCACCTGACTCTCTATCACTTAGTTTAAAAGGCATTTCTCTGGGGAGTCTCTTTTGACCCCCTCCCGACCTTCCTCCCAAATACGTTGAGCGTCACTGCTTTGTCCTCCAGCTCCATAATTTCCTATTATGGCTCTTAATACACTAGACTGCAATGGTATATTTCACATCTGTGTTTCCTTCTAGACTCTAAGCCCTGTAAGGACTCTAGCATGTCATGCTTATCATTGTTTCCCCAATGCTTGATACATATATGTCTTTAATAAATATTTATTAAAGGGAAGGAAGAAAGGAAATGAGAAAAGAAAAGGGTAAAATACGTGCTTTCTCCTCCTCCATCCTAACTCCTCTGAAAAGAAAATTTCAATAAACTTGGAGCATTCTAGGATGTTAGACCAAAAATTTCTATGATTGCAGAGGTAGAAGGTGAATCCCATTTGGTGCTTGAGCACAACTCCTTTTCCTGCTCAAGGGTTTGGGATTTCTAAGAAGTGAAGATATAATCAGAAACCCTAGAGGACTGGGTGGATTGATGGTTAGGTTAAACAAATAAACGCCTCCAAATGTAAAGGAAAATGTTAAGAATATAAGAATAACTCCATCTGCCAAGTGCTAGAACATAAAATATTTCACTGATAGAAGGCCTGAAGTTTGAAAGAAAGAGTTCCCCTAAATGGTCCGAAGTAATTTAATTTGTTGAGAAGCCTAAAAGGGCTCAGTATCATGCACAGCTACTTTTCTCCCTCCCCACAAAAAGGGAAAAAAAGGACCAACACAAGTCAGACTGCATGAATAGAGCAGATTCAGCTTGGATGTCAGGGAGCTTCACTCAAATGCCAATCATCATGCCAGAATTCTAAGCTACCCAGAGGTTTGGCTGGATCACTGCCAGTCAGTACTATGACTGATACCTTTTTCTTCAGACATCGCAACATTCAAAAATAAAAGGAAAATATGTTCAGCTGCTGCCTCTTCAGCAGCTTTGCAATTTTCCAAGGATCAGCCCCTCTCCTATTCTCAGTCCCCTAATCTCCAAGCAAAGTAATAGTTCCTCCTTGCCTAGCGGGAGTCAGGAGACTGCCTAGCCAAGCAGCCTTTGGTCAGTATTTCAAGAACCCTTGGTTTCCTAATCTTTTCCTGCCAGGAATAAATCAGTGGATGTTAGTTAAATGCAAGACTCCATGTAAAACCCTCTTTCTCTCCTTCTTTGTTCCTTCAGTCTTCCAAGGTGTCATAGATAGTGGAAGTATAAACTCATAATAATAGCAGCCTGTGACTGTCTCCTCCAAACCCCATATTTAATCAGCACTATCTTTCACCCATATCCATTCTCTAAAGTGTTTGAGAACCCTGATGAACCTTCTTTCTGTTCTCTTATGTGAAAGATCCTAAGTCCAGTCTACATCCTTACGTCCCCCTTCCCACGTGAAGCAGGCTACAGGGACTCAGCCTAATTTGTACTCCTTAACTAGCAGTCACCACCTATTGTACACTTCAGTTCTTGGTCAAAGCAGCAATGGAATAGCATAGACTCTTCTCAGCTTGTCTCTACTCACCGCTCCTGATGACAAAGTCCTAAGTCATTTTTTAACATAAAGGTGTAGCTTCCACTCTCTATAGGTACTGAAGCCGGGGGAATTCAATGCTGACAAATGCCTGACTCCCTTCTAGCGGCCCCCAAGGGGTCTGACAGGGCTGGCTGTAGCTGGACAAGCCTTCAGATTTTCTAATAGCCAACTCGTGATCTATCTTCTGCAAGACACACTAAAGATGCTTCCAGTGATCAAGGGGAACAATCATGTGGATCAAATGAAATCAAGTGGATAAAATGAGTTACATTCTGAATTTTGAGTCATAAAACCTGAATTCCATGAACCTTAGACTAACATCCAAGTTTCTGACTCTACCATGATGAGTTATAATTTAAGGTAAGTCTTTCCTTGCCTTCTCTGAATCTTAGTTTCCTTCCTCCCTTTTAAGGCAGATATTTGGTTGCCTGCCCTCTACCTGTCCAGGATACCGTAATAAAGAAATAGTAAATGCTATAAAATGAAAGGGGTAGAAAGAAAACTCGAGTTCAAGTTTTAGTTCAGTGACACACAACCTTGCACTTCAAGTTATTCCCCTGAACTCTTACAAGCATGTGGTACTACATGGTCTAAGGTGATGAAGAACTGGCTCCTGACTACTCCTGCCTAGCATCACTGAGCACCATTTGTCTCTTTCCTTGTCCTACTCCATCCATACCTGACTTCTTTCAATTTTTTAAATAGAGATGGCTTTACCCTGACTCAGGACTTTATTTACTAATATTCAGCCTCTCCGTCACCTACCACAATTTTTTCCTTAGATAACTCTCTCAATCTTGTAAGTCTCAACTGAACTATAGCATTTTCAGAGAAGCCTTCCTTTATCCTCATATTTCTTTGGCTTCCCTCTATTTTATGCTTTCATAGCAGCTAGTACTCGAACCTTGGCAGCAAGCAGGACTCTTGTAATCATTTAAGTGTTTCTGTCCTCTTCAGAGAGATTTTGCCTGCCTTGATCTCTGCTATGACTCCAGTACCTAGCTCACTGACTGGAATATGGTAAATACTCAATACAAATTTAGTAACTAGCTCCTATTCTGAAATCCTCACTACTTTCAGAGGGCTATGTTTATAATACATTGTGTGAAAGCACTTTATAAACTGCAAAAGTAAATAGCAAATTGCTATAAAAGTCAAAGTCACTACGTATTATCTTTGTATGTTTTGAATTCCAAAAAATCTCAAATTGTAACTGAATCTCTATGTGCTGAAGCTATGGTTGAGTTTTCTTTATTATTGACTGGAACATGGCTGAGATGTGAACACTACCCTCCCCTCCTATAGAAGGAAGTACACTATGATGGCAGGGAGCAGTATTAGAATTTTTTTTGCAGGATAACAAATTACCCCAAAACTTAGTGGCTTAAAACAACAAGAAACATTTATTATCTTTCCCAGTTTTGTGGGGAAAGAATTTGGGAGTAACTTGGGTGGGCGTTTCTGGCTCAGAGTATCTCATGAGCTTGCAGTAAGATGTCAGCTGGGACTGCAATAATCTGAAGGTTTGAGTAGGGCTGGGAGAGCCACTTCCAAGGTGCTAATCCATACGCTGACAGGTTGGTACTGAGCAGATGCCTCAGTCCCACCCCACATGGGTTTCTCCACAAAACAGCCTGTATCCTCGCAACACGGTGACCGACTACCCCCAGAGTAAGAGAACCAAGGAAACAAGATGGAAGACACAATGCCCTTTAAAATCAGGCCTTCAAAACTGCACACTGTCACCTTCATTAAACAGACAAGCCGAGACTTACTATGGGAGGAGACTACAGATGGGCATGGACACCAGGAGGCAAGGAACATTGGGAGCCGTCACATCTGGCTTCCACAGACTTGTTCTCCGTCCAAAGTCGCTGGCACAGTGCATCGTGCACAGTACGTACTCTAAAATAAATGTTTGATGGGATCTATAGCTGGAATCACGGATAAACAGATGAAAGAGTGGAGCCAAGGAGTGGATGCTACCTACTTTCTGAGGCTAGCAGTGGAAAAGTCAGAAGAATGCTAAAGCACTTGATAAGACTGCACATACATACTCCCAAATCACCACAGCAAAGATTGCAATGACTGGTTTTGGAAGGGATGCAAAACAGGTGTTAGTGACAGTGGGAGAGACATGTGGCCTGGAATAATTCTCTAGTGTCTGAACCTAGTCTTACTTCTTAATCGTTTGGCTAAGAACACAATGCATGGATAAATAAACTCTTCTATCACACAAAAAAAAATTTGGTGAGGGGCTTAGAAACTGCCAAATTCTTTTTTTTTTTCCTGCATTATCCTTATTATGGAAATTTATAATTTAGCTACCCTCGCAAATGTTATGCAAATACATTAAACAATACAGCGGCGATTTGAGCCTTTAGAATTCTTGACTAATACAAGCATTACTATAATTATCACTTCAAAGTTCTAATAATAACGTTATTTGCATTTTCTTTGACACTGTTTTTGGAAAGAATTTCTAAATACTTGAGTAAATATTTGTAAATTATGACCATGAAACAGTAAAGGCCATTCAGAGTAAGAAGGGAATATTGCAGACCAGAATTGATTACTTTAATACTCAAGCTTATTAGTTCACTCCAGAAACACAGCTCTGACCCTATAGGGGTTTATGATCTAATGAAACCAAGAGCAGAACAGTATTTCAATGGAGAACAACCAGCATCCACACAGGGAGCAAGTCAAAAACCTGGTATTTATCCTGGACACCTCCTTCATCTAATCATTAATATCCCCTAAATCCACTCCCTTCTCTCTGCTCCCACCAGCCTGGACCATTGCAATAAGCCCACGCAGGTTTCAACACACATACTCTAAAGACTCTCATCCGCACTTCCCTTAACAACCACACTGACCTTTTAAAAAACAAAGATCTAGCATGTCTCTGCCCTTTACAAAAGTCTTCAATGGCTTTTTACATCTTGAATATTGAGTAAAGATAAAAATTGTTAACATGACCCACAGAGTCATGTCTGATGTGGTCCAGATGTAACTCTCCCATTTCACCTGACAAGACCCCTCCTCACATGCTGTGCCCAAGCCTTCTTTCAGTCCAAGAACATTCTCGTACCACTTTATTCTCTGGACTACCTTGTCTAGAATGTCCATCATTACATCCTTTCTTAAAAATTGCTTCTTCAGGGAAGCCTTCTCTCAGTGGAAAGGCCTCAGTGGAAATTAGTTCTTCTTATTATACACTTTATCGCACTATGTATCGTCTTGGTAGCTCTTATCACAACTGTAATTTTTACTCTTCATGGGAAATATTGAGTAGTGTTGATATCCCATTTTCTCCAACCCCCCCATTCCCACCCCAACGGCACAGACAGTGACTACTGTTCTTGTTGCTGTGCTTCCAGTGTCCTACACCAGGCTCAACACAGAGCCCATGTTCACTGTGTGTTGATGGACTGAATAAATGAAGATTTCAAATGCATGTCCAGAATGTAGCTTAGACTGTGGCAGAATTTGATGCACTTATTTAAGAAAAATAAAGTAAAAACAAAAGCATAATGTGTCTCTTGATGGATTCTTGTATTACTATCAATGGCTAGAATAAAAGGAGATAGAAGCTATTCTGGACAATCAGAGAAGAGGGAATCCCGATCCCCGATTTATTTGGGAGGTTTTTACAGGTAGCAAAATCTTTCTAGACAGACTTGAAATGTAAGTTTGTTGATGGCAGTTCTTTTCCATTTAGAAGGCTTTCAAACATTCAGTGGAAGAGGGAAATGGGAAAAGAGGAAGTAAGGGGAAAATACGATGTGACAAAACAATACGTAATAGATTCAGCAGTATTTATAAAGCATTCTCCTTTGCCTACATATAAACCATTGCTAGCTAACCTTCACTGAATAAGAGCCTATTTCCTTAAAAAGAAAAGCAGGATGATTGTTCAATGCCTTACCTTTGGGTAGAATTAAAGAAAAAATAGCCAGTGATTCTCAGAAATATAGGAAAGCGTTACAGAAAATTTCATTAAGGGCATTAGACCTACCCAGACAATGCAAATGGAATAAAAATATTCATATTGAAAATATGGAGCACACAGAACTTATGTTCTGTCTGTAGAAAAGTTAGCAGCAGACATTCAAGAATAGAGTGACAGCATTGACTATAGTTAGAAGTAATTTTGTGTACTTCAACTCTTTTAAAAAGGATTTATGCTTTGTATTCATTTTAACAAATTCTAAACATGAATTCCAAATTTCTATTAGGACAGTCACATATAAAAGAAAAGAATTTTAATGAGTTTTCTCCCCAAAATTCCCAGAGGTACAAATCCACATTAAGGATTAATGACCTGTCAGCTTGTACTTAAAGGACAGAAGAGACATTTCAGTTGTAGAAATTTAAAAATAAAAGAATCTGAAGTAAGAAAGCTTACCATTTCTCCCTTTTGTGTCATAAAAAGAACTGACCTGATTTATTTGCTTTAAATTGGCCAAAAGAACAATGTATTAAATGGTTGGCATTTTAAGCAAAAATTCACTCTGGACAAAGTTTTATGACAAAATTAGAAAGCCTGGTCAGAAATACTCTTGTAGTCACTTAAATGATGTAGCATTAATGTCAGAGTCAAGCATAGCATGAAAGGGAGAGGATATTTACATTGCAGATTTAACAAAAGGTCTTCAATGACTGCAATATCTTGGAAGGAGTGCCTCAAACTCTTAACCAAGCATGTCTGGTGGTAGGTGCCATAAAATACTTGAATAGCTATTTCAAACCATCAGTGCAATTTTACCCCTATTTTTAAAAGTCTTATCTATTTCAAGTAAAAGTTAATGCTCAGTTTTGTGATTCATTTATACTTAACACACGGCCATGGCAGACAAGCTCTATCTGTGGTACTATGAATCTCTTTTTTCCCCTCTGAATTGAGAAGTGATGTTATGACAGCAAAAGACAGAATCCAAAGACTAAAAAGATCAGGTTGAATTTGAAACTCAGAACCTTCAGTGTTTAAATAGAATCTAAATGTGGAAGGTTTTGTACTCTCCCAGCCGCAGTGTGCATGACATAACTATAGCAGGAAAACAACCCATGGTGAGAGTCATGTGATTGTAGTCAGTGTCTCATCTTCCTTTTTGTGGGCATGGCTCACATCAAAGAAGTTAACAGATTCCATTTCTTCCCTTCAAAAAGAGACAATTTCCGTTGTCCAGACTGAGCAACGTTAATCTGAATCTCTACTTGCTCTGTGAAAGCATCTGTGTGATGGGAGAAAATAAAATCACCCAGTTTTGCCTACAAGATGAAAAATAAATCTAAATATTTGAGTAATTTATTTCTTTAGCTTTTCATATAAATATTTAGTGTCATAGAGAAACAGAGTACTTGGGGAAAAAGAGTACACTGTGTCCTGATTTTAAATAGACAATATGTACTCAAATCGACTTTTTTATAGCATTTTTGTTCTTCTAGTCCTGCTCTGAGCCAGGAATGGTTACAGGGCACATCATTAAACAAGAAGGTCCTAGAAACATCTTAAATCCTCAATAAATCTTTATAACATTCACAGTTCTATATACCACTGGAGTACACATTAAAAGGTTTCCATGACACAGAGTTGACCTAGCACTTTCTACCTTCCAGGGGCTTTATGCAGTCACTGACAGAACTGTGTAAAAATCAATTTATGTTCAATAAGGTAAATGTCAATGATATCTTTAAACACGATAAGCCAATGGCATAGTTTATTTCTAGACATTCAAATTTTGATAGCTGATGACCTTAAATATTATTTGGGCATGATCCAAAAGTTCAGAGACATTTAAAAAGCTATAATTAACTGGAAGAAAGTTCTAAAGTCATGGCATTCTCTGCTCAGAAGCTTTCTGGGGCTCACGACTTCCTGTAGAAGGAAGGCTCATTGCAATAGCTGGCATTTAAGATCTTGCATAATCTGGTTCTGGTTTTATCCTGATTTTACCCCTCCGTCACCCATGCCTTATGCTCCAAACAAATCTAACTATTCCTGTTGTTGATCACATACCACACTTTCCCAACTCCGTCCCTCAGGGCTCCCTTTTCATTCCTTCTGTTGACTCTTCAAGTCTAAATTGGGACAATCTATTCAGAAGGCAGTTTGATAGTATGTGTGTCAACATCATTAATGTTATTTTATATCTTTAACCGAATAATTCTACTTCAAGTCTTAGAAATAATGAGCTATAGATTTTTTAATGTACAACAATGTATTTTATAATAACAAAAGGAAAAAAAATCCTGGAAGGTACCTAAGAACAAAATATTAGAGGATTATATTAAAAGTCATTTTCATCCATTTAATAGATTATTGGTTAGCTGTTAAATGATGTTAAAAGAGTTTTTAATGACAAGAAGAAATGTTTAAGACATATGTTAGGTGAAATAGCAGAATAGAAATTGCATAATATGATCTTAATTATGTTAAAAAATCAGAAAAAGACTGAAAGAGAATATATCAAACTGATAACATCAAGATAATTCTAGATCTTGAAATTTGGGGTAATTTTTTTCTGCTGCTTTTATAAACTCTCCTCTGCTTTACAAAATTTCTGCATATATTACCTTTAAATTAGAAAAAAAAAACGCACTGAAAAGGTTTTTTTTTAAATCCTATATTTTAAGTAGATGCTTACATGCCACCCTCTGTGAAATCTTCTCAAATGACCCTTGATGGAATTAATTCCTTATTTCTCTGTGGTCCCATACTATTGTGTAGTATGGGATATTTTTTAATCACATTTTCTGCCCAATATATTTGTTGAATTTCACTGAAAAAAAAACAAAAAACAAAAAAACCTAACATAGATACATCTTAGAACTTCTAAAACCAGACTCAATTGAAGAGGTATTTTCTATATATATTAGACTGTACCTGTAATACAGTTTTATTTTCACATTGCCTTGTTTAGTAGAAGCACATCTAACATCAGAGTCTCCTTTACAAACCAAGAATCATCAAGCCTACACTCACAGCTCTACATCTGCAGTTTGTTTGAAAACTTACACCTTAATTATAGACTTTCTTCCTACCAAATGCTGTACTAACATTATGGAACAAGGTGCTAAAATGTATGCAGGGGTTAAAAAAATAAACCAGTAATTTTATCCCAAGCACAAGAAGAAAAATCATGGCATAATTCTCCCGGCGAGCCTATTCTGCTTTTTTCCTCCAAATTGGATATACAGATGTTTGTATGAATTAGTGTTATAAATTTCTATATAACATCTTGCAAAATTCTCAGCTTAGCTTTTTAAACATTAATATTTGCTATAATTTTCTAAATTTGCAGTATATATATACATATGAAAAAAATCCCTTGTTAATATACATATGTGTGTGCATATACATACTATGTATATATATCAATATTTATATATATATATCTTTGTTATAATTAGAGAATTGGAGGGAGTTGTCAGATAAGATACATGAAACCTAGTTAAATTTGAATTTCAGATACATAGTGATTCTTTTTTTAGTATCTGTATATCCTATTCAATATTTGGTATAATCTTTTTATACTAAAACATTGTTCGTGTTTATCTGAGATTCAAATTTAACTGGGGGTCCTGTGCTTCTATTTGTTAAATCTGGCAACTCTGGGTGGCAGAGTGATTGCATATTTAGAGATTTCTCAGTCTGGCTAAATAACTTCTTAAACCTACCCCTGGGTAGCATTTCATTTAAACTCAGCAGTTAGTGAACTCAGATATCTGAATTCTCCACATCCTTCCCAACTAAGTTTAAAAAAGAAAATCCATTAACATTGATGCCAAGGAATCACCACGACTCCCTAACCTCTCCAAATTCCAGAGCCTGAATTCTTTCTTGCCAAGTCTACATGGGAGAATTATATACAAATTATCAAGCTCTGTTGTGCCTTACACTTTTATTTTTATGAAGTTATGCTTAACAGAGGAGCCAGAAATATCTGACTTTACAAGCTCAAAATTTTTTTCAGAGTATTTAATGCACAGTAGGGAATCAATTCTAATGTGCCCTTGTTCTTTTATAGAACAGTAGAGGGATATGTCTAGAATTTGTCATTGTTGGATTCTTCCTTAATGTTAAGCTAACTACTTTCTTCAGATTTTCTTATTGTGACTCCATTTTCCTCAGTCCATTTTTTATGGATTTCCTTCTATGTCTCATAGGCTGCTTAAAATCAACATGCCGTAAAATGAGTTCGTTTTCCCAACTTTGTTCCCCATAACTTCCCTTTTTCCTGTATTCCCAATTGTTCATCCAGAAATTGTAATAAGGAATCACAGATATACTCTCAATTCATCCTTTTCAACTAACCCCTGCTCAATCCCCATACCTTATCAGTCAAATCTTTTCAGATTCATCTCTTAAATATATCTGTTACTGGTCCTTATTCCTACTTTCCATCCCCACTGTCCCTGCCTTAGCCTAGGCTCTGCTAGGCTGTCTCCAGACCAGTGTTTCTCAAATTTCAATGTGCCATGAATCACCTGCAGATCTTGTTAAAATGCAAGTTCTGATTGCATAGATGAGGTGGGGCCCAGAATTCTTATTTCTAACAGATCCTTGGTGATACTGATGCTGCTGGTCCAAAAAACACACTTTGCACAGCAAGGCTCTAGGTTATTTTTATCGACTATCAGTAAGTCTTCCTTCCATTCCAACCAGTCACCAAATTGCTGTCACTATTCTGGGCAAAATTTTCGTGTGACTCCTTTTTTTTTTCTTTTTTTCGGTAAGCGGGCCTCTCACTGTTGTGGCCTCTCCCATTGCGGAGCACAGGCTCCGGACGCGCAGGCTCAGCGGCCATGGCTCACGGGCCCAGCCGCTCCGTGGCATGTGGGATCTTCCCGGACCGGGGCACGAACCCGTGTCCCCTGCATCGGCAGGCGGACTCTCAACCACTGCACCACCAGGGAAGCCCCGTGTGACTCCTTTTGCCTACTGAATTATGAAGACATACACCACCCAGGCTACCGTGACAGTTTCAGGTCCAGTTCCTCTCCATCCCCCAGACCCACATTGTAAACTCTGAGCCCACTCCACTTCCTTCTGCTCCTGAAACTCTCCTTTCGCACTTCCAGGCCTTTGCCTAAAACATCCTTAGAGTAATCTTCTTTGTCCTTAATGGCTCCTTCTTTCTACTAAAGTTCAAATGTCACACTTAATCTGTGAAATTTCTATCACTCCTCAGTAGCAACTCCCAGCACATAATACAATTATCTGCACCTGCCACAATAGGGTATCTGCACATACCACTTTGTGCATGCGCTGATAACAATAACGCACAGGACTTACTATGTACTAGGTACTATTGCATGTATTTTATGTGTAATCATCATAACAATCCTATAAGGTAAGTACTATTATATCCCCATTGTACAGACCATGAACAAGGTATTAATGGCGATTTTGCTCAGATCACACAGTTTCTTCATGCCAGAGTCAAGTTTCAAGCCCAGGCAATCTGATACCAGAGTCTAGCATCTTAACCGTTGTGCCACTCTCCTCTATAATTGTATCTCACTTCAGTTATTAGGGTGAACCATATGAAATTACTAGTATTTTACTCTTTTATACCTACAAAACAGCAATCCCCTATGATTCAAATTTTTCAATAAATTAAGAATGATTCATGGACAGATGCCACATCTTTTTCTCCATAAAAATCCCCTGGATTAAGCAGAGGTCTGGGACATACCTGACACTTAATTAGTCTTTGTTAAATGAAGCAAAGATAGTAACAGCTCCATTTACTGAGGAGTGAACACATGCTGGGCATCATACCAGGTGTTTCACACACATTGTCATATTTAAACCTCATTGCAACATGTACTGTGGATACTATTATTTTCACTATACAGATGCTACCTCTATGGCTGCTAGGGGTTAATGCCCATGGACACAAAACCAGTAACATAGCAAAGTAGTACCCAAAGTAGGCCTGCCCTAAGAGGCAAGTTGTCAGCCTTCAGTGTTAAGTAGAGTAGGACCTTGAAGAATATCTGTTTTTCTAAGTCAAACATGAGTTCTGGCTTTAAAAAACTTGCATATTCTAGGATGAAGACAAAGCTCTTTGTCAGCCTATTTTATATATTTTTTAAATTTGAAACACACACAAAAATAGAGACAAGAGTAAATAATCTCCCATGAACCCGTCACCCAGCTTCAAAAATTATCAAGAGGGCTTCCCTGGTGGCGCAGTGGTTGAGAGTCCGCCTGCCGATGCAGCGGACACGGGTTCGTGCGCTGGTCCGGGAGGATCCCACATGCCGCGGAGCGGCTGGGCCCGTGAGCCATGGCCGCTGAGCCTGCGAGTCCGGAGCCTGTGCTCCGCAGCGGGAGGGGCCGCAACAGTGAGAGGCCCGCGTACCGCAAAAAAAAAAAAAAAAAAAAAAAAATTATCAAGAGTACACCATTATCGATTTCACCTACCCTCCCACACTTTATTTATGTGTTTATCACTGAACTATTTTAAAGTCCGAAATATCATATTATTTCACATGAAAATTCATCAGTATATATCTCTAACAGATACCTTAAAAGAGCCACAAGACAGTTATCACACTTAACAAAATTTAAAAATATTCCTTAATATAATCTAATATCCAGTCTATGGTCAATTTTCTTGATGTTAAAAAATGTCTTCTTGCAGTGATGTGTTTGAATTAGGATCCTAGCAATGTCTACCCATTACACTTGGTTGCTATGTATGTTAAGTTTCTTTTCATCTATAATGGTTCCCCCTCCCTTTTCTTTTCGCAAGCCATTTACTTGTTGAAGAACTGGTAGCTAAGTCTAGGGGCTTAATTAAATTCAAGTTCAATTATTTTTGACAAAAATCTTCATAGGTGGTGCTGTATATGTCTTATGACACCAATCAGGATATACATAATGTCTAGTGGTCCTAAATTTAGTGAGATTAAGATTGATCAGTGGGTTCAAAAATTGTCAGCCTGATCCACTAATTACTCTGTGTTCCAACAAATTTTATCAAAATAGTTTTAGAAGTCATTGACTTTTATTTTCAAGAACCAATATTTTAAGAGTTTTAAAAATGATAATATTTTGTGATTCTATAATTCCTTTTCCATTTATAAGATGGGATTCTTATTGATTATCAACCACGTGTTATGTTGCTCAGTAAATGGGTCAGGGTACAAATGCAAAGATATCAAATGTTGCATTCAGTATTGGCTTGGAAACAGATAAATGTCTCAAGTCTCAGAAATTATTATTCATATCAAGACAAATGAACAAGTACTCCATTAAATTACGGTTGACATAGACCTCAAGTATCGCAGGGTACTTGGTTCTTCGAAGAACATTTTGGCGATGATTCAATAAAAATTTATCCTATTAAAAGTAGGATTTTGCTAAGGAAGTGAACTTTCTTTTATGCATTATGCAGATATATTTAATGACCTGGTTTTTGACCAAAACATCAAATTTGGAGATCTACACACAAAAGAAGTAGACCCATAGTTAAGAGGTCATAACACTGTGAAGAGAAAGAAATAAAAAATATTGTCCTCATCATATTAATATAGCCTATCCTACAAAAATATGGCCTTTTCTTTATGAAGCTACATGATAAGTTGCTATGCTTTGCATTGTGTAAAAAACATCATCTATAACATTTGCACAGAGCATCAGATAAAGAAATTCATAGCAGCAGGAAGAAGAATGTAGCTAATGAAAGTACATACATCATTAGCTCTTGTTTACCTATTTATTGACAAAGGAAATTGGGTCCCAAAGAGAAACATACAAGGAAAATTTTAAACTGAAAGCATTTGAGGAAATTAAAGCCCAGCATCTAGGTTCAGGACTAGTCATAGGTGACAGAGGTCTCTACCATCCGTAGGATTTTTTTTTTTTTTTTTGCGGTACGCGGGGCTCTTACTGTTGTGGCCTCTCCCGTTGCGGAGCACAGGCTCCGGATGCACAGGCTCAGCGGCTATGGCTCACGGGCCCAGCCGTTCCGCGGCATGTGGGATCTTCCCGGACCGGGGCATGAGCCCGTGTCCCCTGCATCGGCAGGCAGACTCTCAAGCACTGTGCCACCAGGGAAGCCCCGTAGGATATTTTTAGTCAGTATCTACATAATTTCCATTCTATTCACCTGTATTTAAAGGGCTCATGATGAGTATAAATTTCAAAGCCATTATGTTTCTCCATCCTTGGAAATAGCATGGGACACTGGAAAAAGCCTTGCCCTGCAATTCAGCAGATTTAGCTCCTAATTTCTACACCCACACTAATTATCTGCTTTGGACAAATCCTCTCCTATAAATATGAAGAGATTGGATGAGATGGTATAAAGCCACTCCTAGCTCAAACTGTCTATAATTTTGTTAAGTGCTATCCAGAAAAATGTACACAATTGAGTTAGTTCAATGAAATCATTCCCTGAGCAACGCCAAAAAACCATATGTTCTCCTCGAACTAAACTGTTTAGACCTATTATGAACATCACAATCAACATAGCCTCACTAGCAGAAAACCTCAGAGAGCAGCAAATACAGTCCACCTCAGAGAAACATACAGGCTTCAATCTAGTGGCACTGAATATCCAAGATGAAGAAAGCAATAGAATTTGAAAAGATTTGGTGCAAATCACAACATTTCAAGATTTTGTGTCATAATTTCACATTTCTCCTTTATTGTGAGTCATTCAAGATATAACATCAATAAAAATGTCCAAGTTTTGAATAAAATAAAGTTTCCTCTCCCTTATCTTTAAATATGTCTGACTAATAGTCGTCCTATAGGAGTAGACCCATTTTAAGAATGGCATACCATGTACACAGGTGTCAGTCATTGCGGGTCCTACTCACAGCCTCTTCCATGAGGAAACATCCTGCTCACAATTCCCAGGCATGGTACTTACTAAGACCTCTGCCAGAAATGATTTGACCAGATGTGGAAACATGAATCTACCACAAGTAATTCAAACTTAGCAACTGACCTATAAAAGGACCTGTTATTTAAAATAAAAATGGTACAGGACTTCTCAGGAAATAAGTTTTGGAAAACCCAAAAGACATTAATAGTTATTTGGGAGAGCTAAAACCATAGTTAGAGTTGAACCATAAGACTTGGAGTAAGCTAAAAGTATCAGGGACCAGAGACAATCAGTAAAGAAAACTAGTTAGTAGAAAAGGTATAATGGAGGTAAGAGAAAAGCAAAACTTCTATCACAGACGTCTATGGGGGGAGAGAAGAAAACCAGCTAGTCAACAGAGAGGCTTGGATTTCTCACAATGTTCTCACTGAAGTTCTGGGCCATATGAATCCTTACTCTAAATATTCTTCTCCTCAAAGTAATCTGAGTAAGCGATGGGTCTCCATCCACTCAACCGAGGTTAAACAACAGGTTTAGTTTGGGAACAATTTCATAGTCATACAAAAGAGTCACATAGAGAAGCTTTCAATGATTCCATATGTTCAATTATCTGAGTCATCAGAAGAGATGATGCCAAAGAACTAGAGAGCACAGAGCTCCCTTGCTGGTCTCTATGGGAGACTCAGAAACCACGATGCTGTGCTTTGTCAGAAACCAAAGCAAACAAAGAGGAAGCAATAAAGGCTGGATTCTCTTGACAGGGCCTCCTTATCTGGCATCAACCCACCTAGTTAGGAGTGGTCAAAGCCAATGGAAATTTCAAGAGAAATGTTAGCATGTTAAGGCATACAAGGAATCCTCCATCTTTAAACCAATAAAAGACGTTATGCTACAGCGAGATTTGTGGGAGAAGACTATATCAAAAGAACCATTTTGGGCTTCCCTGGTGGCGCAGTGGTTGAGAGTCCGCCTGCCGATGCAGGAGACACAGGTTTGTGCCCCAGTCCGGGGAGATCCCACGTGCCGCGGAGCGGCTGGGCCCGTGAGCCATGGCCGCTGGGCCTGCGCGTCCAGAGCCTGTGCTCCGCAACGGGAGAGGCCACAACAGTGAGAGGTCCTCGTACTGCAAAAAAAAAAAAAAAAAAAAAAAGAACCATTTTGTGAACCTACAATTCACCAGGTTATGACCGTAAACATGTAAACCAACTGTAAAGTTGTTTTTCCCAGAATTCTGGTAAAATGCAACAGTGGGCCAAGAGACAATATCAGCTTATTCCACCAAATATGTGATGGGAGCACCTAAACACACCAGTGAAACCCAGAGCTCTTTAATCAGATTTAAGCAGCAAATGTGAATTCTACGTTTCAATTCTTCTGTTGGCTCATGCTCTCCTTGGTGTTTTGGCTTTAAAAAATGCCAAGATCCTATATTGTATGCATGCTTAAAAGATGGGTGTAAGACAAACTCTTTCCAGCCATTTTCCTGGGAAATACTCTTGAGAGAGAAGAATTGCACACTCTGTTGACAGCAAAAGCACATTTTACTTGTTTTGAAAGGAACCACCCACGGTGACAGTGAGCTGGAATCTATCCGTCTTCACTCTCCAGGTTTCTGAAAATGACCGTTAAAATCTGTGAGAACTGTCATAAGCAAAAACACACCAGGTCACATCTGCTTTGAGGTACCATTTTATAAGTCAGAGGTGATCAGACTGGAAAGAGTTCTCAGCACAAGGGTCCTATTTTATCTCTACTATTTGCTACCTCTGATCCAAAGTTTAAGGGGACTCTTGACAACCACTTTCTGAAAGGACACAGTTCAGAAAATAATAGAAGAAAATTCAGTAGAATGACTGCCCATGCCTTCTGGAATGAGCAATTGAAGTGTCAAGTAAACAAAGGACAAAATAATCATATGCCTCCTACTCCTTCATTTATTCCCAGTAAAGACTGTTTCAAACTCTGGTTTCTAAAGATCACAGTCCTCTGTGCAAGCTTTCTAAGCATGGGCAGCAATTGACTAGCTCTACCTAATGAGATTAAGAACAAAAATGGGCCACACTTCACCTAGATTGAGTTCTGGAATAAAAGAAAAACATCTTGCCTTAATGAATTGCCAGTCAGCAAAGCATTCAGGTGACGCTTATCCTCTTCCCTCCTTCTCGATTTTCTCTCCCTGTCAGGACTTTGGAGTAGACATTCGACCCAGCAGGGAAGCTACAGTGTTTACTAACTGAGATGGCAGCCACAATCCCTCGATTTGAGATATGCCTTCAACTAGGTGATGCCAACTTTCCTTCCAGATGGCTGCTAAGCACCCACAACCAACGACCGACACAGCTTCTGGCAGCAGTTAGGAAGAGCTGTGAGCAATGTCACATTCCGAGGAGAAAGCCAGCAAATCACGTCTTCTGTTCAGCTATTCTCAAGCACCAGAGGATTTCTATTTTTATTAACAGGACCATTTAGAATAGGCATGAAATTAATTTATTGCTACACTGGTTTAAAATATTTGCGTGTTTATTATTTTTGCAGTTGGCATGAATCTGTTTTACTAGAAGAGATGAGGATGGAGAGCAGACAATGAACAAGGACAAACCACACAGCCCCGTCAGAGCAAGTGTTTGGCAACGTTATTGGTACTCTTGCCCAAGGAGCAAGCATTTATACACAAAGCATGGGCTAAATCTATAATTTTTATGCTTTGGATGCAATAGGAAAAACAGGGGTAGAGGGTCTTAGTTCCATGCAATGGGACTGAGATGGACACTTGCCCTGTCTTCTGCCCAAGTTCTGACTAACACTGAGCAGTTCTGGAATTAACACACTAAAGAAGCATCACTTATTCATTTGTTTTGGCTGTTTGTTTTGCTCTTTTAATTTGAATGGCCCATCAATTTTTAACTAAGCTGTCTCCAGGGTTTATAATTTGGGCAGGCCAGGTCACCAGGATAAGCAGCATTTCTTAAGGAATTTCTGTGTGCATTACTAGTAGAGCACACTGGCTGTGAACTCCAGGTAAAGAGATAAAGCATTTGCTGGTGAAGTTTGTCCAAGAGTGGGAGGGAGAGGGAGGAATTTCCAAGAGTGTAACCCCTCCCCCCAACCAGAACCACCCCAAGGTAGCTTTGCTTCTCCTGAAATCCTTTCCCTCTACCAGCCCTCATGCTACTACATCTCAATGTTTTTCATGTCTTATTGGTGGTAGTCAGAAAGTACTTCCTAAAGTCTCTTCTCAATTCTTTTTGCTTTCTCCCTTCTTATGTCATCAATGAAAATTATAACATCAATATATAGTACTTTCATAAATTTAGCTTTCTGATCTCCAGATACTGTATTATACCATACCATGCCATACCATACCATACCATACCATATTTCATTGTCCATCCTAGAAGCATATGTATTCAAATCCCTAATTGAGTGGGCATTCTCAAAGAGCTCCAAGAATTCAAAGCTAATAGCTGAATATAACCTACACAAAATAAGGCTGATTTTTTACTTGAAATATAGTTTCTTCTCTTTTTAACACAGTGTTGTTTTTCTTCCCCTAACGAAAGAGTGCTATACACTAAGAAAGCAGCAAAGATTCCAAGGAGCCAAAGTTTAGAACGGGAGCTGACAGTTTTCTTTGCAATGTGTGATTGAGAATCAGTTCCATTTGACCTTCTGAAGCTTGACTAATCCTATTTTAGATTCGGAAGTCAATGTTCTGTCTAGCTTATAAAGTCAGAAGATTTAATTTTTTTTTTTAAAAAAAAGCAGAGATAGGTGTATGCTGGTGGATTAGGATTCATAACTTGACTAAGTATCTGCTGGAGCCATTTCTAAAACATGATGCTTGCACTGTATGTATCTCACTTTTAATAGCATCTTTTCTGCTTATTCAGGTAATACATGTCATTTATTTTTAAAAATGTGAAATTCAGAAGAGTAAAAAGATACACATTTAAATCCTTTATATTCTCAGAGATACCTGGAGGTATATCTTTCTAATCTTTTTGAATATGTGCATATACATATACACATTTTTTAACAAAATTGGGCTCATACTAGATATACTATTTGTATATCGTTCCCAATTATGTTAAATATATCCTAATACTATTCCATCAATTGTATTTATTTTTAAATTAGTTTCTAAAGTTTCCAGTTAACATTCTTCAAAAGCCCAAAATGTTAATCATTAAAGAATATCTGTGGGACTTCCCTGGCGGTCCAGTGGTTAAGACTTCACCTTCCAATGCAGGGGGTGTTCCATCCCTGGTCGGGGAGCTAAGATCCCACATGCCTTGCGGCCAAGGGACCAAAATATAAAACAGAACAATATTGTAACAAATTCAATAAAGACTTTAAAAATGGTCCACATCAAAAAAAAATCTTAAAAAAACAAAAGAATATTTGTAAAACCACATTCAAGAAACTGATGGTTTAAGGTAAAGAAAAACATCATTTCACTGCACGCAGAGGTATATCCAAAGTGATGCAGGCAAAGGAAAGTAATTTCATCAATTACTTTAAGGAAATTAACCAACCTCTAAAACCAGAATATACAAAGGCCACCTTTTGGAGAGTACCCTTTTGCTAGGGTGCTTTTGTTAGTACTACTCATACAACTCGCTTGATTTTCAAGAACCGGTCTTCTCTATCTGGCCAACTTCTCCAACCTTTTCTTAGAAAGTCTCTTTTATGTCTTGGGAGGAAGCTGAAGTATAAAGGTTAAGAATATAATGTTGGGCTTCCCTGGTGGCGCAGTGGTTGAGAGTCTGCCTGCCGATGCAGGGGTCACGGGTTCGTGCCCTGGTCCGGGAGAATCCCACATGCCGCGGAGCGGCTGGGCCCATGAGCCATGGCCGCTGAGCCTGCGCGTCCGGAGCCTGTGCTCCGCAGCGGGAGAGGCCACAGCAGTGAGAGGCCCGCGTACCACAAAAAATAAAAAAGAATATAATGTTGATCTTGTGCAAGTTATTTAAACTTTGTGTGCTTCCAGTTCCTCAACTATAAAATGGGGATAAAAATATTCCCTTTCTTATAAAACTGTTATGAAGATCATAAATCAATATATATCAAGCACTTAGAATGTTGCCTGGAACACTATAGTGATCAACGAATGGTTAGTGTCATTATCTGCAACTCTCATTTGGTCACTTAATCACACATTGTTTTGGATTTTTTTGTTTCTTGGCAATTATTTTTGTTTTCCCATTTTCTGTAGTTTTACCATTTGGGCACAACACTCTTTTTATGTAAATACCTCAATTTTTGCTTGCCCAGTGCTCTGCTCTACATTTTCTGTCTCCTTCCTTCCTGTTGAGAACTCATGGACCTTTACAAAACCTGATTATGCCCTCTAAAGTCTAAGGCTTTTGACTGTCAGCCTGGAGTTCGGAAATAGTCTAGCAGAAAAGGCAACCTCAAAAGATTCAGTCTGTGGATCTGTTTCTGCCAACAGGCTTCCTACACCATGTGACTCGACCCATTTTATAATCTTTGCTCATTTGTTTTCACCCCTGGGCTGAATGTCCCTGGGCATAGAGGGCCTGTCTATCAGGTGGCAGTTGAGTTGAAAATGAAACCTACTACTACTTTCCCTGGTACACTATTCTAATTACAGAAAACAGCCGAGAGGAATGAGGAGAAACTGAGAGAGAGAGAGAGAGAGAGAGAGAGAGAGAGAGTCACAAAGGCTTCCCTCATCTCCGCAACTGAGTGTTATGAGAAGAGGTGAGGAGACCTCACCGCGCACCTAAGGGCAGTTTCCCACACAGCCAGCTCAGCAGTTGTCAGTGGTTCTCACTCACCAACCAAATCTCCTTGCTGGAATCATTTTTCTCTTTTAGAGCCTCAAAACACCAAAGCACAAGGAAGCATCGAGTTACAAGTATCAGAGCCCAGCTGATTCCCTATGTGTGCATCTGTGTATCCTACCGGGAGAGTGTAGAGGATTCCCGTAGTTATAATTGGCGCTGCTGCCCTTCGGCTTAGAATTGCATTCCTTGAAAAGCAGAGGGGCTGCTGTTGTACTTATGCTCATTAATATTTCAATCCAGAGGGAACTGTTTCCTAAACCCTAGGAGAGGTAACGGAGGTTAGCGTGGCAAAAAGCAGCCAAAATGCCATAACCTGCAGCCAGATGTGTTATGAATAACAATGAGTGAAAGAAATAATAAAAATGAATAAGGAGAACAAGCTTCTAGTGTTAAAAAACAAATTAGCAAATTGAGGTCTTGTTTAAGTATGTGGGAGCTAAATGCCCAAGAACAGCCCCCGACCTAAGCAGCTTGCCGAAAGGGGCTGCACATAATTCAACAACTCTGCCAGGAAAGTCACACACAAAAGCCTGAGAAAATCTGATCTAATAGATAAACTAATGGCCTGGAAGGAAGTTATAGAACCAGCAGCTCATCCCAGACTCCTCTCCCTCTCCCCCTTTCCTTGACATTCCCTCAGGGCCCCATTGCCTTAGAAAACGAATTTAACTAACACACTGCAGAAGGGGTAATAAATACATGCCAACAGCCTACCATTGGGGGGTGCAACAGAAATAATACGGGTTCAAATGAGTAGCTGCTTCCAAAATGAGAGCATCTCTGTGACAACAAAGTAGACTCCCTTGCAGTCACATCAAACACAGTCATGCAGATCAGACCACCTTTTTTCTAGAATTAGAGTGTGCTCTTTCGAGGGTCAGCGTTCAGCTTCTCTGGTTTTCAAATGTCAGCAGTCTTCGAGGTACCTACTGCCAGAGAGGAAAGTGAGTCTGTGACTGTCTTTAGTTTCATAAAATGAGGTTGGGTCTGAGAAATTGAACTTTACAACCTGTAATCCTTTAATAATGATAAACTTCTACATATGCTGTTAGTTTTAATATGACCTAACTATAACTATATATACGGAAATTAGTGGGTGTTAAGATGTTCCGAAATGAGTAATGTTGACCTTTCACGTAGAATCCTCTTTGGGAGCTGAGGCATCTAAATGAAATGAAAGGGAGCCCTTGTGTTTTCTTAATAAATAATGAATACCTAGAATTAAAATGGCAAATATATGGCTCTCCCATTACCATATTTCCCTCCATGAAAGACAGGGAGGGAATCATCGCTCCTGTCAGTCTCTCGTGCCAGCCTGGCTCTATTTACAGAAAACCAGCACCTCCAGAACCACTACAAATGGCTCAGAGTCGGCAAGCAAGTGGAGAACTGGGCCAGTATGTCACACCCACTTTAAATTGGTGACCTAATGCCTTCTGTAGTCATTGAAGTATTTGAGTTTCTGTGACTAAACTCTGTGTCTCCCTAGAGTTGCCTTGAAAGAAGAAAATGAGATAAAATGGACAGGCCTAAATCGATAGGGGGCTACACTTAGCTCTGCATGGGCACCAGGTCCAGTGCAAGCTATTAACGCTGAATGGATTAACGGCATCTCAAACCTCACACATCTGTGGATTTAACTGCTGCAAGTTTTGGGGAACTCGGCTAAGACAAAAATTAGTGTTTTCAGCATAAGTCAATCACTACATCTTAAGGAATTAGGAAGAAAAAGGGAACGAAAAGCATTTATTTTTCTATTAAATTTTGGTATTCAAATAATGAGTTTGGTTTCGATTTTTAACAAAAACACATAAGACAAAAGCATGGCTTGCTAATCTAAGGGAAATTGTAGACGCAGATCTCCTAAACCACAAAGGAGGTGGCAGAAGAAAGAAAAGACACATAGTTTAATCAAATGAAGACACTTTTGTTTTTATATTGATGTTCTAAAATTATTAGGATGTGATCAATATTCCAATTTTTTTTTCTTTTTCCTGTGGTTCACTATACCTCCATAAACAAAACAAAGACCAAAAAAAAAACTATAGGAAAATAGAGAATCAACAAAAAGGGCAGTCAGCGTTGAAACAATTAAAAGGGAAAGCCAGCAAGAAAGCTGGGCAGTTCAATCAATTGGTTCTGACTATAAAGTAACTTGAATTCTGCTGTAGGCTGAAGAAATGTAATTTAAAAAATAACAAAGAGAGATTTTTAAAAAGTTATTAAATATCAGTAACACTCACATAGAAGGAAAGGGTGGGTTTATAGGTGACTTGGGCCCAGGAGAAGTAAGAATCTAGCTCAGTTTGGCACCTTCTTTAAAATTTTGAAAAAGTGAAGCTGCTTATAAGAAAAGTCCCCAAGAACAAAGAAAGAGACCAAAGCAGAAGCACTGTTAATAAATATCCTGAATAATAAGCAAGTTTTATTGGTTCCCCTGTCTCTCAGACATAAGATAAAAAGATCAAATCAAAAAGCTGTTTCACCCTTAACCCTTATTAGGCTTCTCTTTCAAACCTCAGCTACTCTAACTCCTCAAGTCTAGAAGGATTTCCAGGGAGTCACTGGAGAAAAGCGCTCTGGAAGAATTATTACTTCCACCTCCGTTACACAGGAGCTCCTGCGTCCCACAGGGACATGTTCACGTTTGTTCTGCAAAACACAGGCCACATTCGGCCCCATGAAAGCTGATGACAAAGAAACCCATCCAAAACCAAAGTAATTATAAGAAGTTAAAATCAAAGTGTTTCTCAGGTGCAAATGTCAAATAAAAACATCTCTCCCAGATTTAATTAAGAAAATAGCAAATCAGAGAAGGCAGGAGAGAGACTTGTAATAACAAGTCTTTGTGTGAAGCACTTTGAGTCTTTCTTTTTACAGCAGGACCTGGGGGCAGGAAGGAGTAGATCCTGGTCTACACCAAAGAGATAAAGTGTATTCAAAGCTGGGAATAAACTGGGAAGAACTGCTCAGAAAGTGAAGAATTGCCTGGATTAATTTTCTGTATTCCTTCACGTAGTACTAAATCTGCAGGATACTTTTGCACAAGGAGGAAAATACGGCATCTGGCATGCTCTTGAATACTGAGATGTGAGCTGGGACATTTATGAAGTCACATGTAAGCGCTTTGGCATATGGATTTCTTTGGGGCTTTGTTCTGCCTTTAGAAGGTAGCAGCTACTTGAGAAGGAAATGTTTTTACTGCACCAGTTCTGGGCAACACTCAAAATACCTTTAAAGAAAATAATACCAGATGAAAACCTATTACTGCTAGATACATCAAACGCAGCATACTAATTTTTCCTCCCAACCTTTAAGGTATCAGCCATGTTCTACAAACCAGGAAAATGGGCCCTGAGGGGAGGGGTCAGTAATTTACCTCAAAATTATAAGGATTGCAAAAGAGTCACTGGGATTTTGACCAAGTCCATCACAGACCCCAAAGCAAGTATGCCCCCAGTGTATCATGCATGCCTCTTTCGGAAGGTTTTAAAGGAAGAATTTAACTGATCTTGTTGTAAGATATTGAGAGTAAGCCTGTCTTCGGAAAAAGGGGATGACTTACGTTACTTTTTTTTTAACATTTAAGAGTTTATGGAGCACAGACGTTTAAGACTCTGATAAAAGCAAAGGGCACACACACATGACCAATGCTGCATAATAACTATAGAGGCTTCAAGTATCCCATGAGCACATGAACTTAAGCCCAGGTTCTTAACCCCTGGATTAATGATGCTGTTATTTCTTGTGTCTTTGTGCTACATTATAATGTCTCACTCTATACAGTCACTCTGAACAAGAGAGAGAAAAGTGCAAGTTCTGGGGTTAGACCATTTGGATTAACATCCTGCCTTTGCCATTTAATAGTTGTGACCCTGAACAAACTACATTACCTCTTTACATCTCAGTTTCTTCATCTGTAAAATGGGGACAATAATAAATGTTTAACTCATAAGTTGTGAGAATCAAATGAGCGATCATGTATAAACCTTTTACCCCAGTGCCTAACACAGAGCAAGAAAAAAACAAATGTTAACTATTATCATTAACTTTGAGTTCACTATCAAGGCATTTCCTCCCTTTATGCAATGTGATTTTGTGTAATTTCATTAGTAAACCAGCATGTGACAGACTGTATTTTCCAAATATGGCCAAAATAACATCTCCCATTGCATGTGGTCTTCTACAATGTGACCATGCCACTCCCCCATAAAGAGGTAGAATATGTGTCTGACTAAGTAAAGCTATACCACCTCCAGATGTAGCCCTTAACTGGCCAGTTAGCTTTTACCTCCTGCCTTTTGGAACACTCTCTCTTGGAACTTAACCACCACGCTTTGAGGAAGCACAGATAACCTCCTGGAGGTACCCATGTAGAGGGAATGATCAAGGCCCCCAGCCAACACTTGCCGCTGAACTCCCAGCAAACAACCAGAGCCAACCTGCAAATCAGATAAGTGAGCAATCTAGGAAGTAGATTCTCCGGATTCTGGAGCCCACCTACCTCCACATGGAGCAGAGTTAAGCAGTTCCTTCGAAATTCTGCTTAAATGGCAGATATTGTTGTGCCAAGTCACTACATTTTAGGACAGTTTGTTACACAGCAGTAGATCCTCAAAACACAGCACTTTATATAGTCGCTCTTTTTTTTTTTTTCACTTTCCTGGTGCTCACCTTCTCTAAGTGGGTCCATCATGGAGATACTTCTTGTTTTAGAATCTATAACTATGATACGTGCTTAGTACCTGCTGTTTGCCAATCACTGGACTGTTCTGGATGGAGGGAGGAGGGAAGAATACACTGCATAAATAAACTCATTCCTGTCCTCAGGTAGCAACAGTGTGGTTAGGGAGAATGACTAGCTGTATGCGGAAGTAACCAAAATACAGTTACCAAATACTTATTACCAAATACTTAACCCCAGTGCAGGGGTTACAAATGATAGAAGCCTAAACCAGGTCCGTCTGCTCCACATACAGATAAAAAGTCTAAGCAGGGAGTACACAGCCAGGACTGGCTTAGTTATGAAATGCTTCCCAAAAGTTAGACTTCAGCCAGATTTTTGAAGGAGAGCAAAAACATAGAGTAGATATACCAATGGCAGGCAGAGAATATGTTCTGTAAGTTAGAAATGGCAAATGTGAAGTTTCAAAAGTAGTAATGAACAAGTCATTGACAAGACCTGTGAAGGAGATTGCTTAAATTCCAGCAAAGGGTCCTTGCCAAGTGAACAAAGAAATGAGGCTGGGGAGATCTGAACGAAGGGTCAACAAATCTCGACTCCAAGCTTTTACAACCTGGTGTGTTAGCCTTGGGAAAGTTTTTCTTTTCTCCTTTCAGACCGAAGCCTTCTCTCTAGCCCTCAAAGACGAGCAGCCTGAACAGTGACTTAGGTGCTTCTGTTACATAAAGCTTGGTCTCTTCACAAACTGGCTTGCTGTGTTTTACTCAGCAGTCTGTCGTCTCTCTTGTGGAATCAGGATTGCTCAAAATCTAGCCGTATCTTCTGCCTGGTGTCTTCTGTCAGAGGTGTCTGAGAGGATTCCTTATACATCCATCAAAGAGGCACGCTTCAAAATGGGAACTAAAAGCAAAGTGACCATATCAATACAAACTGCTCTTAGTTGATTCACAAATGTAGCTGCCAATGGAGTGCTGGGCAGAAAATAACTCCCACTGGACTTCAGTCTATCAGCTGTGTGTCAGTTTTCCCCCCACCAGTGGGCTGTGTTCACTCCTGACCATTCAAACCACAGGTTCTTGACACCAGCACACCTGGGTTGCACGCTACCTTTTCATTCAATCCTTCTATTGAAGACCTACCCTTTATCAGAAATGAAGCTGAACGGCAGGGTCCTACCATACTGCCATCCAAGGGCTATCCTTCCCACTGTCAAACTTTGGCAGAAAATGCCATCTAGATATGTCCTGATCTACAAGAGACTTACAGCCCATGTGAATCAGGAAATCATGGCAATTTCCCACCAATTTGAGATCCCCCTCTTGAATTCTAATAGAATCAAATAAAATTTTAAACCGCAATTAGAAAACCTGAGGTCTTACTGTTTCTCTCTCTTCTAAAATCTTCCTGCATATATTGTTACAAACCCTATTGTTCTGGGCCAGATTATACCATTTCAAGCAAAGAGCATTCCTAGGGAATAGGAGGACTGAAAACTGAAAAAACATTAAAGAATCCAGGAAATAGATCAACCATGTTCTGTTTATTTGTAAATATCAAAGCAGATATCTCTAGAACCTCTTTTCTTCACAAATACTGTTTTGCTTTTCCTGAATTTTGAAAATGAGAAAGAACGTTGAAGTATGAAGAAAATATAAATATCATATACTAATAGAATAAGAACCCTTCTAAATGTATTCATATATCACAATTCAGGGTGCTGAGAACTGCTGCTCACTTACCTACCCGCACACACCCAAACGTGTAAACCCCAACAGCACAACACCCTCAGCTTCAAACCCAAAGAACACTGACAGGCTCATCCTGATGGATGTGAGCTGATCTCATACCATATGGTCCACCTCTCTCCTCCACTGATGAGTGCATCATCTCCACGTTTGGATCACATCTGTCTCATTAGACTGGAGGACTGACGGCCCCTGGTTCTTACTGTGTTTTTAGACAACTTCAGCATCATCCTAAATGCCAGCAGGCTAAGACCTAAACAATGACAGTATGCAAACATTTACATAGCCTTTTCTTTTTTTTTTTTTTTTCCTTTCTTGATTTACAAGCTCCCTGGGTCTCACATCCTGTTGGGACCAAGATTTTGACTCTTCACAAACTTAGCTCCCACCCTAAACACCCTATAAATCTCTTAAGGCTTTGTGGATCACAATCACACCCTGGCTACTAATATGACCTTTTCAGCTCTCTAGAGATTCAATACTAAATTCCACAGTTATATCAAAGAATTTCTTCTAAGAAATGTGCTTGGAAATATAGTTGAAAAGTTTTCCCAGTGCCACAAGAAATACCCAAGCTAATCAGAGTACTTATGTGATGATATGGAATTAGTAATACGTCTCAGCTAGGGAGGACTATAGACTTCGGCATCTTTATCAAACAGAACAAATAGTTCAGATGATCATGACACAAGATGATTGATTCCCTTCTCTGGGCATGTTAGCTGGATGGCTTTTGGTGATTCATTACGTTCATGGAGATAAGCTGGTTGGAAGACTGAAAGACAAAGAGATTTTGGCTGGATAGATGAACCTGGACCTGGGCTGCTACATAATTAGCACCCTGAGAAAGTTTCCTGAGTAGTCCCTCTCTCCTTATAAAACCAATCCTAGACTAGGATTCAAACTTGGGTATAGTCCCAATAAGCCAAATAGTTATGAAACTGGCCCAGACTTCAAGCCAAGACAATGCCAAGTGACATTTAATTTAAGAAACATTTGTTTAACAATAATAACATAGCAGGTAATTTCTTTTTTTTGTTTAATTTATTAATTAATTTATTTTTGACTGCGTTGGGTCTTTGTTGCTGTGCACAGACTTTCTCTAGTTGCGGTGAGTGGGGACTACTCTCGTTGTGGTGGGCGAGCTTCTCATTGCAGTGGCTTCTCTTGTTGCAGAGCACGAGCTCTAGGCACTTGGGCTTCAGTAGTTGTGGTGCATGGGCTCAGTAGTTGTGGCACACAGGCTTAGTTGCTCCGTGGCATGTGGGATCTTCCCAGACCAGGGCTCGAACCCGTGTCCCCTGCATTGGCAGGCGGATTCTTAACCACTGAGCCAACAGGGAAGTCCCTACCAGGCAATTTCTGCTTCAGCATTTAAACATAGAAAAATATTAGATTGTTTCTGCGTTTCTAATAGATACAACAAGCAAAAAATGTGCACTGTCTCCCTCCAAAAATTTTTTTGAAAACTGTATAAAAAACTACCAAATTTCCAATATTTGGGGATGTCATCTTTTTAAGCCCCAGTGAGGAGATAACTTGTTTGCCCACTGGAATCCAGTTTCCACTTAGTACATTAAGGGTTGAGAAATAGATTTGTTTGTCCAGTTCTGCCTTTTTCCCTTTCAGCCAAACAGAGTCTGCAGAATCTCCAAAGGCAGCTTCACTAGAACTGTCTTTCAGTTTCTGGTCCTTTTTGATAGAACGGGTCATTTGAGAGGGATCTGGTGCCCAAGAGCTTCCACCCCCCCCTTCCATTTTGCAGTTGCATTTAGTTTTTGTTAAATGGCTGCCAGAGCTCGTAAATGGACTTCCCACATGACCATTAATACATATATCTTCAAAAAGGAAAAAAAAATTTTTTCTTCCAATCTGATTTGCTGCTTTCCTATCTGTGTTACATATATCCTGAAATGTAATTTCCTGGGCAAAGAGTAAACACAAGCAGTTTTCAATTAAGGGCAGTTGAATGGTGACACTGAAGGAATCGTGGAAATAAGTACAATGCACTAATCATGCAAAATTGAAAAACAAATTGAATTTTGTTCTATGCACTCACATTCAATAGAAAAACTTGACAACACCCTGTATATTTTAAAATCATGCAACCAACTGTCCACTGTAGTGAGAAAACAGTTTAAGAAATCATAACTCCACACTGCACAAGGTTAATACTATTTAAAATGCAAAAGCCAGGGAGGTGGTACCACATTACATGGTATTTTCACCATTTAGGCACCCAGGAGCAGATATGTGTATCTTTCACCTTGACATCTGATTGCTGTGTTAATGCCATTTAAAACTAGATGGAAGAAAATTATATTCTCCTAAGGAGTTGCCTGATTCTTTTCTTTAAAGAAAAGAAAAAAAAAATAAAGATAGCCATTTTGATTCAAACAAAATGCTACACAGAAACCTCTGGGCATAAATCGCATCAGGCCTCTATAATTTTTGCTTGCTATTGGTTATTGCTGGGATAATTGCATAGGAAAACTATTTGTTTAATTGTCAGCAGTAATACTCCTGGACCAAGGACCAAGGCCTCCTGCAAATTTCTACAAATCATTACTCTCCTTACAGTTTGTGGGGTTTTTTTTTTCTTCGTTTTTTTCCTGAAGATTACTGGAGTTAAATCAAATGGAATTATTGTTCTCAGACTTGGGAAGCTTCACTTTAATTTCTGAAAAGTACAGACAAATTTTACAGCTAAGCAAACTTGTGTCCTTTGTTTAAGAAAAAGGGACTCCAGAGGGTTGAGGGGGGAACAAAATGCACATCTTCAAAGCTGTGGATCTACCTGAACAAACTGAAAGCTAATCTGGTGAACAGGGTCAAAGAAGCCATTAGACAGTTTAATTCAAAGGGGTTGGACATGGGAAAAGACATTTGACAGTATTTGTACAACTCTGTTTTCTTGCTCATTTGTTTTCTCTTCCAAGTTGTTAGAATGCATTATAGGAGTGCACAAGCAATGGATTATATACTTAGAGTAGTAAATAAGGCTCAGCAATACACACACACACACACACACACACACACAATGCATTTCCCTTCTTCCAAAATTGGTAGTTCTGCCTTATTTATAATTTAGCAGCTTTTTATAAGATATTATAAACACATTATTTGTTCTGAGTAGACCTTTCCACATTTCTCATAAAAACAGTCTTGATGAACACTGGTAAAGGAAAATTTTTTAATTCCTGTGAAATTGTTTGGCATTTAGTATATTCGCTTTCAACAAATTTGTTTGGATTTTCCAATGTTTTGATCATAACATACAGTAGCAAAACTTCTTCAATACTTTAAATTTTAGACAAAGGATGTAAGCAGAAAATTTATTTGCAAAAGAGGAAACAGATGATAAGTAAACATTTAAGAAATGGGAATTGAATAGGATGTGACGGTTGGCCTATTAAATTAATTAAGATATTTTTTTCCTAATAATCCTTAATGTTTGCGAGGATTTGGTGAAACAGACATCCTTTTATACAGCTGATAGAACAAAAATCAGCAAGATGTTTCTGCAAAATAATTTTATAATACATAGTGAAGGTTTTATTTTAGACAGTATAGTCTTTGAAAATGAACGCCTATCTTACGAATGACTATCCTAAAAATAATTTTAAAATCTAACAAATATTCACATATAAAAATACTTATTATTCAAAATAACAAACATCCTTAAACGATCTAATTGTTCAACAACAGGAGCATATCAAATAAGTTATGGTACTATGTGCAATGAGTTATTTTCTACTCATTCAATGGTGTTTTCAGATCCAAAATTTTTAAATATGGAATGATGTGGAGAAATATTCATATAAAGTGAAATATAAGATTTAAAATTGTACATGTATGTGATTCTAAAGTCATTGTAAATAGAAATATGGATAGGAAAAAATACTGATAATTTCTGAATAATGGGATTGCAAATAATTTTTATTTTCCAATCTGTGTTGGTACTTCATCTTGTTTTGCATGTAATATGTTCATTAAATAGTCATTGTTTTGGATATAAATTACTATACTTTCAAAATCTACAAAATACAGAAGCACTGTACTTCCCAAAAAGTCTAGGGAAGAGTTTGCCCATGTTTCTTTGGCTCTTAAAAAAAGACTTCAGGGATGAAAAATGTGAGCTAACTCTACAATGTGGATGCTTGGAACTGAAGTGTCAAATACTGAGATCCTTTTGGAATGCCATTTAAAAATATATCATTAATTTTGTTTTAAGTTGAGGTTGCCAGTGAAGTTATTACCATAAGCCAGATCCCTGCACCCTCCTTTCACCCCCAAGCATTTCATGTTCTGTCACTTCCCTCTGGAATCACTAATTGTCTCCTAATTGTTTCTATCCCCTACAGCCATTGATGGCTGTCACTGGAAAGACATTCTCTAGTGGCTTTAGCCAAGAAACAGAGTCAGTCAGAAGCTTGTACCTATTCCTGCTTTCACTAACATCTCCAGGTCACCTCAGGCAAGTTTTGTAACCACCTATTTCAAAATTGGGTTGCATATTATATTCTTCCTCACTGAGAAACAAAATAAGACGTAATAGATCACCAGATACCAACTTGCATTCTATGGTTTCAGTTCTCACTGTTCAGTGTCTAGTGTGTCTCTCTGCCTTAAGGAAACTGACATAATTTAGGAGGAATTCAAGAAATAGTAGTAGTTTAGTGGCTACAACCACATACACAAACTGGACTTCCTGGATGTGAATCCAGCTGTCATTCACTAGCTATATGATCTTGGTAAATTCACAGACTCTCTGTGTTTCTATTTCCTCCTCTGTAAAAATAGATTAAATGAGTTAGTTAACACATATATAGCACTTAAACCATTTCTGGTATAGGGCAAATGTTAGCAATTATTATTAGAAAGCTGTAGTGCAAGCTCTGACAGTTGGCTTTTCTTTTTCTAATGCAGGTACTTGATTTAAGTTTTGATTGCTGAGGAATCCGCTCCAAAGGGGCATTCACTTCAAAGACAGATATCTCAAATGAACACATTTGTAGCCATAGGACTAGATAAAGAGCCAAAAGCCTCCTGCCTCATCCTCCCTTCTAGGCTCCCTTGTTTTAGAGATCTTTGTTGATTTCTGATAACTAACCATTGGGCAGCTTGTTTTTTTTTCCTTTTCTGGAATTTGAATTCCTGCTTTTATGTTTCAAATTCACTGATAAAGAGTATGCCCTCGAAATCCTAGGTCCTGACCCCTTGATACCCAGTAAAAGCAGAACCCTGGACCCATGTGTCCTCTCTCTCTCTCTCCCCTTCAACCTCACTGTGTGGCCCCAGGTATTCCATGTAATTTCCAGGACTTGTAAATAATAAACTTTTTCAAAGTTTGCCAGGTAGTTATTGCTGAGGGCGACTTGCAATCATAGTAAGAACCACAAGGGCCAGGCCAGACACAATATTGGCTGAGACTGGCACAAAATAAAAATGATGTGTCTTCTCTCTTCCAAGGTTAAAAATATGTTAACAAAATTCCTGGCTACCAAAAAGTACAGATTACGTGTTGGAGGGTCTGTTCATAAACAGTTCCATTTTCCACGAAGGGAAAAAAATCTAATCTATTGGGTTAGTCTTAGAGGTAACTTACTCAAAACAGAGTAACACACTCGAGTTGCTAAATGCTTAGTTTTTATATTGACAGAGCCTCATTAAATAGGTTTGATATACAGTATACTTATTCAGAATAGAGCCAAGATAAATGAGGATTCCCAAGTAGTTTTGCACATGTTTATATCTGTCTGTGACGTACAGATTTAAAATAATTACATTTCATTTTCGCTCACGTCAACCACAAGTTAGCTCAGCACAATTTAATGGAGAAGTACGTTGCCTTTGCACTTAATGAGGCCACATTTGATAAGAGACTCTGATGGGATCTGGAATCATAACAGTAATGAAATCCAAGGTTTGGATTCTTGGTTCATTAGGCAACAAGACTGGCTCTTCAATATACTTGTTTCCAAAGAGAAAAAAAAAAAAGGTCAACTTGTTAGATCTTTTTCATTTATTTTTTAAGATGCTAGAGAATGAGTGGGCTTTTATCTTTCAGTTACTAAACAAAGGTGTTCTACAACAGCTTTGACTTAAAATAATGAATCTTAACTATGAATCTTAACTATCATTTAACTACTCCATTTACTTGCTGATGAGGAACTGAGGCCCACAGATATAATGTTCTTGCCAATGTCAAGAGCTTGTTAGTGTCAAAAGGCAAGACCCAGTATAACGACAGTAATTGTTAGTATTTATTGAGCACTTAACAAACCACAATGTTAACTCATTCAACCCTCAAAACAGTCCCATTTAACAGGTGATAAAATATGATGGCACAATAGAATTAAGCCACTGGTCAAAGGTCACACAGTAAGCAGCAGACTATATTGAGAACCCAGGAACTCCAACTCCAGAAACCACACTCTCAACCCTATACAATACTGACTAGCGAAATGACCTGAAAGTTCTCATGTCAAAGGCCGCATCAGACACACATTACTCAGTCTGATTGGAAGTCAGAAAAGATGAATACAGTCATCCCTCAGTATCTGCAGGGGATTGGTTCCAGGACCTCCAAAGGACAGCAAATCCGCGGGTGCTCAAGTCCCTTATAAATGGTGTGGTACAGTTGGCCCTCCATCTGATCTGCAGTTGGTTGGATCCAGGGATGCGGAACCCACAGCTAGGGAGGGCCGACTGTATCCCACTCTCTCTAACCCCAGCATTTATACAACCACCTAATAGCCTTCTTATGAGCTCACAAGTTAACCAGGTCAGAGGGTTCTGATGCCTGGAAAAAATATCCTGATTGTTAGCCATCACATTCTTCTGGATTCCTTTTAACAGAGAATGGACCTTATGCAGATGGAAATTTTCTTGGAGAGAGACAATCACTGCACAGCTTGCTCCTTGAACCCAGGACAATGTTAAACAAGGTACCCCAGCAACAATGGAAGTATTGATCACTGAGACTTCTAGCAAAGTCCATGAGTCGGAAACTTGCTTTTTAATGTGAATGTCATTTTATTGTATGTGACTTTAGAAATGTTGCTAAATTCCTTATCTAAAATGTTGGGAGAATAAGATTTACACCTCTTCTATTCATTCATCCACTTATTATATATCTATTTTGTACAGCAGCCAGGTGTCTGTCACTGAACTAGGTAAAGGCAGAAGTGAATTTATTTAGGAGATAGTGAAGCTTGAGCTTGAGGGCCCCTCACTTCCCTGGGCCCCTTCAAGGGAACAGCTGGCAGCAGGGGACAACAATGTGTTCTCATAATCATATATTTTTCCAAAATTTGCAAAAGAAGATACTTTAATTACAATCAGTTAAGGCCACTGTCTCTTTCCCACTTGGATTTCCCCTCTCTCTTCCTTGCTTTCCTGTGTACTGTGGCTTTGGAGTGATTGCACAGATTTTTGGCATCCACCTTAGGGGAAACTGAATTGTGAATAGTTATATTTAGTTGGATTTTAATGGGATATATTTATGTGGCTTACAGTCACCTTCATGTAGATCTAAATTCTTGTTAATTATCTCAGTTTAGGAGTATTTCCAGGAGTTCTCCTACTTCTCAGTGTTCCCACTCATCTAGCGTGATCACACAGAAGTCCAGGTCCAATGCCATTTTACAATATGAAAATGCTCTGCAGCCTCTGACACCAGAATTATGTGGATAAAGAGACACAAGGTTTGAAATGTATAGAGCCAGACATTACTACTACAACTACTACTATTACTGTTATTATTATTATCATCATCATCAAAATAGAAATGCCCCTAAAGTGTCTAATGCTTTAAGCTCTCATTAGCAGGCATTAGTTGACAGTTCACTGAAACCTAGACAAGCTGATGGTAGGGGATGGAAGAGGGATGAGGGGTTCCTGGGAAAAGCAGGCAAGCAAAAGAGAAAATATTTGTCCTGACTAAGTTCTGGCTGCTGCTACCTAAGTTAGTGGTTTGAGAGTTTTTAAGGAGTGTAAGAATCACCTGGAATTTTTGTTTGGCAACGTATACTCCTAAGCACTACTCCAGACCTACGGAAACCGAA
Organism: Delphinapterus leucas; assembly: GCF_059928025.1. Classification (NCBI taxonomy): domain Eukaryota; kingdom Metazoa; phylum Chordata; class Mammalia; order Artiodactyla; family Monodontidae; genus Delphinapterus; species Delphinapterus leucas. Next base: position 62,036,727 of record NC_143137.1, on the reverse strand, counting down.
TATCTAGTTGTGAGGTCAGGGAGTATGCATTTCAAGAAATTCAGGTGATTCTAAGAGAGGTAGTCCATAGATCACACTTTGATCTAAAGAGACAAATTTCTAAGAAAGCTAATCCAATTAACTGAGCTGGAATATCCGCAGATACATGACCAGAGGCCCAACAACAACCTGTGAATAATATCCCCATCCGGTTTCATTAATGATCTGATGGGATCTAGTTTTTTCCATGTTTACAATTTCCTTTCCCAAACTCAATTGCCCTCTGGGGTGAGTAGGCAAAACATACATTTATGTACTCAGTTTTGTAAAGGAAGAAAAAACAACTCCAGGTATGTTTGAATATTCTTTCAAAGGTTAATGTGTAGATGTTCTTGGCACTTACACATCTAAATCATTACTCCAAAGTGCACAGTCGTAATACATACGAAAAAGAAATTTCTGCATTATACAATGATCCAAGAACAAGCTTACAAGGTGTGCATAATCATTGATATTTTAATTAGCTTGCATCAAAAGATCCCTGACCTTTTGTTCCAATCTTTAGGGTAAATCAAAAGAGCAACAACTGGTCTCCCTGCACACAGTGAGCATTTAGCCTACACAAAAAAGGTGACTATTTTTGTTCATCAACATAATTAAACCCAGATATGGACTGACCGTGTCAGACTCTGGCCAGAAGCTAACTTGTATGAGAGCTTGACATAATCATATTAAGGGCTAACAGTGCTTAGTTGCCATGAACTAAATAAAAAAAAAAAAAAATACACGAAATAGTGTAGGTATATATTCTCTGCTGCATGTTAATAAGCTAACTGGAGTCTAAGCAGTTGATATTTATAATTTCTATATTTTAATTGTAAAAATCATCAATATTATAATCGCTGAGTAATATTTCCTTTGACTATTAAACTACTAATTGACCTAATTGAGCAGAATATTGCTAAAAGCAAATACAGTATTTTGTTTTAGCTAGAGAAGAAGAAAATTATTTGGAGGCTAGTATTTTGTTTTAATTTAATTAGAACCATTGTGTATGCGGTTTCTATGTTTGTATGTCCTCTAAGCAAAATTCCATGTTCAACTCTAGAAAAGGAGAGTTTTTCCTGATGAAGTTTACATTATTACTTGGGACATTTCTCTAGTGCTATTTTTCCTTCTTTCTGCTAAAAAAATTTGTTCTGAGCAATATAAATAATTGGAATTTTTACTATAGATGTGCAGTATATACATGTACAAGACCATCTAGCCTAACACCATTATTAACTGATGAATAAAAATATGCCCCAAATCAGAGAGTGTCCTTGTGACAGAGGCAGGGCTGGAACTCAACCTTCCACTCCCCTATTAATGCTCCTATTTCCCAAGCTACTCTCTGGGATAAAATTTTCCTTAAATAATATTTCTCTTTCTTTATTTCAGACTTAACACTAAAGAGATGTTTCTCTGGCAGCTGTTTAATAAAATGTTGCTCATCCATTAAACTTCAGTTCATAATTCCTATCCCGTGAGAGCAGAAAGATGCTGTTCCCTTCAGCACAGCAGCAATGATAAGCAGATACCCATTAAGAAATTATTCTGTTAATGTGAAGCTTCACTAAAGTGGTCAAATAGGCTTCCCTGAGCTTCTATATTCAAGGAAAGGGGTGTGGGGGAGAACAAGACACAGTGCATATGACGAAGCATTATATATATTTACATTTTCCAAAGGGTATATGTACATAGTTTTTCTTGACTTTTGAAAAATCCACAAGATAAATCTTTTATGTCTAGGATATATATAAATTGGATTACAGATGATGAAAACCATTCTTTATATCATAACATAATGTTCCACTTAAAGAAATAATAGGCACTGTAGCACTGAGGAATAAAATAAAAAGGAGCATAATAAAAATTCTTGTAAATAAAAAAGCCATAGAAATCCATCTAAATCACACCATCATATGGCTTAGTAATTCTGCTTTATAACATTACACTGCACTCTTAACTTCCCTAGCCTTTGGTTTATAACATATGTGTATGGTATCACCAGATAGTGATTACTTCAAATGCAGAGCCTCCTCCCATGAAAATCTCTATCTTGAAAGGATCTTGAAAGACCCTTTACGAGTCTTTCCAAGAATATAAGAATTCAAGGATCCAAGCATTTATGTGCTTGTCTGTATAAAGCAAAGGTTTTCAACTGGGAGTGATTTTGTTTCCCAGGGGACATTTGGCAATATCTAGGGACATTTTTTATTGGCAGTGGAGTAAAGAGTGTATTGGCAACTGTTGATTAGAGGTCAGGGATCCTGCTAAAATTTCTACCACGTGGGACAGGCCCACAAAAAGGAATTATCTGACCCCAAATTTTCCAGGCCAAATAAGCTAAAGTAACAGCTGCTGTGAGTTATTTAGAATGACATAAAGTTTTTAGTCACTTAACTTACTGAGAAATGTGTGTTTAAATCTTATTGCTTGTGTCACTACCTAGGGTTACTGGGCAGATTTCTTAGTGAGAGGCAACACATGCAGCAGCAAGAACATGAGGTTTCGGAGCTTGGAGACTTGGTTTCAGAAGATGCAGCTCTCTCTCTAATTAACTGTGTGAACTTGGGCGATTCACTTAACCTCTAATGCCCTCAATTGCTTCATCGAAAAAATGAGAGAATCAATTTAATTCTAGAAATCCCTTCCAGCTCTAAAATTCTATTATTCAAATGAGAAGGCAAATCACAACTTTAGAAAAAAAATTTTAATTAAGATACCTGGCTATGCAATTATTAAAAACAAAAATACCTGAAGAGTACATACATTAACCATTAACTGCACTGCTTCAATACATTTGTGAGCATTTATTGAGAATCCATTATATGCTTAGCACTCTACTTGTTGATATAAAGATATAAAAGAAGGATTAGACACTGTGCATCTCTATGAGTAAACTAGACTGAATTATTAAAACCCATTAAAGAGATGGGGTTTTTGCCAGAAGTAAATATGTAGATCCTGAAATCAGGATATCCAAGGATCTTTGGTAAAATACAAATTCCTGATCCCTTAGTCTTACTGGGTTGGGATTTCTGAGGATTTGGTCCAAAACCTGCATTATTACAATCACTTCCAAGTGAGTATGTATACTATAGTTTAAAACTCACTGAATTAAAATTAATGAATAAGAGAATCAGAGAAAGAAACATTAATGGCAGGTCAGAATAGTTAAAGGAAAGTCCCTAGTAGGTAAGATGGAAGTATAAATAGATGGGGTTTAGAAAGAGCCAGGAAAGGTATTCATGTGGAGATTCAACATGAGCAAAGGACCAGATGTGGGAGTGGATGAGATGGACTTGGGAGTCAATGAAGAGTCTCAAGACATCAGTACTTGTATTGAACAGAAATAATAAAGTGAGTTAGTTGTATACATGGATGGTAGAATCAATTTGAAAATGTCTATCCCCCCAAAGGACAACCATCCTGGAAAAAAAATTAGTTCAAAGATGTTTAAATCCTATTTAAGTGTTGTCTGACTAAAATGTGTTTCACTGATTTTTAGGTCATATATGTAATTCAAGAAGAAAATAAAATTACTCAATGCATTAAAACTTCTAGATCTCAAAGTCTCCTAATTCATTTTATTTCTCAAAAGCCCATGTTTATTTGCTGAATAAGTCTTATTTCTCTCTAGTACCCATATTATTTTGCCAGTGTAAACCCATACATAAAATGACATTCCTATACTGACCATTTTTATACACTTTAACATGATTTTTCCTCTTGAGAGGTGGGAACTGAGAGTTCCCCCCCCAAAATCCAAGGATATTTCACTCAAATAGTTGTATAATATAAATAATTACATCTGTTAATTTGTTAAATGGACTGCTTTATTGATTTTTAATTTATTTCCACTACGGTCAGAGAATCTTTTTTGTGATTTGAATCCTTTTAATTTATTGAAACAGTTTTATGACTTAGAATATAATATCCAATATCTTCGAACTTGTTTCACACATTTTGTCCATCTTTGGTTGTTTTGAGTAAAAGTGTAAATTCAACCCCCATCGTTTCATTTTCACTGGAAGCAGAAGTCCCAATTCAAGTAGATTATTTAAATATATTACTATTCCTAAAAATTAATTGACTCAATGCCACTAATATTACTGTTAAACCTTATATGGGAATATCAGCTCTTATTATAATTATGGAAATAATAGATTTAGTTTATAATGTAGTTCTCAGTAAGTTCTTAATGTAATATATTTAAATATCATTTTTCTCAGATTCTGATAAGAACCACTGAGTCTCCCATGGTATTGGAGATGTATTTTGACCATCCAAGGTGGGAAGTTAATTTCTTAAATTACTTCCCATGTGATTCTATGATTCTGTGACATCATTCACCTTCTTTCGCAAACAAGAATTACTAGTAATTTGTTTTTAAGATTATTGGACCTAGAGACTGTCATACTGAGTGAAGTAAGTCAGACAGAGAAAGACAAACATCATATGATATTGCTTATATTTGGAATGTAAAAAAATGGTACAAATGAACTTATTTACAAAACAGAAATAGAGTCACAGATATAGAAAACAAACTTATGGCTATCAGGGGGCAAGGGGGGAGCAGATAAATTGGGAGATTGGGATTGACATATACGCACTACTATATATAAAATAGACAACTAATAAGAACCTGTTGTATAGCACAGGAAACTCTACTAAATACTCTGTAATGACCTATACGGGAAAAGAATCTAAAAAAGAATGGATACATGTATAACTGATTCACTTTGCTGTATACCTGAAACTAACACAACATTGTAAATCAACTATATAGAATAAAAAAATTTTTTAATAAAATATAAAATAAAATGAGGGAGTGGAAGCAGATACTCTTTGCTCTGAGTTCACTTCCACAAAAAAAGAATTCATATATTCAATGCCAGGTTCTAAGAGTTACCAAAGAAGAGAAAGATTCAGTTCCTGCCCTCCATGAGCTAAAAGTATAGTAAAAGAATAATAAGTGTTATCATCACATTTACTTATAAAAAAGTTTGCAACCTGCATTTATGTTTGAAGACATGTATTTGGTAATATTATTAACACAAGCTTATTGATAATTAATCAATACAAACTTTACTTCCAACACTAATAATGCCTTAAGTTTATATCTAAATGTCAGAAAAATTCTGTTGCCCAATACTGCATTTCATAGGCATCCTTATACATCATCAGAGGGAGTCGTAGTTCCGAAACCACTGTGAAAGCCTAGACAAGCATTAAAAAAAAAAAAAGCTTTACACAAATTTTACAGATAACTCATATTTATCTCATTTAGGAAAGATACAGAAAGTAAAGATAGGTGTAGATAATCTGTTTTTTCTGCTTTTTTATCAGTCACCGTTCTAAGTTAAACAGTATATAAGTGCACACAAGAAAACATAGTAGCCTCCTTCTCACCACTCCCCACTCCCCAGTCCTATTCTCCAGCAGTAACCACATTCAACATCTTTTGTTGTTTTTCCGGTAATTGCCTTAATGTTTCTAACTATAAATATTGCTTTTTTATTTATTAAGCTTAGACACTATTCTCTGACATCTTGTCATTTTAGATAAGAATTTAGCTCTTTTTCACCACTGCCCTCAACTCCTTCTTTTCCACTCACCCATCTTTTCGGTAGAATGAAGTTACTATTTGAGGTTACACAGGTAAGCAGTGTTTAAATAATTCTGACTGTGTAATATTGTTCATCAAGCCAAACGATGTACAATGATGACATTTCCTTTACTATCCATATTTTCTTGAAGATACTTGTCTCATTTCCTTAGATTTACATGAACGATCACTAATATTTTCTAAACGTTTTTACAGACCTTTCAAACACCAATCATATTTTTCATGTTCAAACACATTGTATAACCTAACAATTTTATTTCTTTCCTAGAGACCTCCTTCCAGTGGCCCTCCACCCTTCTTTTTAAGCCATACTGGTTGCTGTCCAGGCCTAAAGCACTGTTGTCATCTTCTAACATCCCAGCTGAACTGCTCTGACAATATTCCCAGGGCAACGTTTGAGCAGATATCTTTGTCTGCCAGACTGCAGTGCCAGACCTTCCTTCAAAAGTACATGTAATAACTTCTAGGTAGGTAATATGGAGAACTTCCTTCATTTAGCAAGTGTGGTGGAGGGGAGATAATACTTAAGTACTGTTTATTGACTTCATTCATGCCATGGACATTGCCAAGTACGTGACATACATTACATCATTTATTTTCACTACATCTCTTTGAAGTTGGTACCCATTATTATTAACCCCATTTTACAAATGAGGAGACTGAGATTCAGAAACATTTGATACTTATCCAGTGTCACACATGTAAAAAGTACGAGAAACTGGTTTCAAACCCAGGTTTTATCTCACCCCTAAGGTATGTTCATAACCATTTTAGTGCACTGTCTCCACAGTGTATGAATGTATTCAACTCTGATTGCTGGAGAAGACAGGAAAGGACTAGAAGAGAAATTGAAGGCTTGTGCCTCTTAAGGAAACAATTTATTCCCAGGTCTGCCATTAGCTGATCAGACATCCTCAGGCAAATCACATGACATCTAACAACAATAATCATTGTAAGAGGCAACATTGACTGAACATTTATTCCTAGCACTTTTGGATGTTTTATCTCATTTTAGTCCCATGAGAATTTTTTTTTGTGTGGTACGCGGGCCTCTCACTGTTGTGGTCTCTCCCGTTGCGGAGCGCAGGCTCCGGACGCGCAGGCTCAGCGGCCACGGCTCACGGGCCCAGCCGCTCCGCGGCATGTGGCATCTTCCTCGACCTTGACACGAACCCGTGTCCCCTGCATCGGCAGGCAGACTCTCAACCACTGCGTCACCAGGGAAGCCCCCATGAGAATTTTTTTGATGTAGGTGTTCTTATTGTCATTGTTATTATTGTTACTATTATTATCATTTTTAGTCTCATTTTATAAGTGGGGAAGCATACCTCAGGGTTCTACTCTCACCTTTCACGTGAGTGAGTTGAATTGATTACCTCTAAATCCTCTCTTTCTAAAAATACCTTCCCTTGAAACAGTTACAAGGTAAAACCTACAACTACATATTGGATTTGCACACTTCAGAGAGAAAGATACCAATTACAGAATTTTAAAACTGGAAGAAACTTTAGGGATCACTTATAATTGCCTCATTTTTCAAAGAAAGAAACTGAGGCTCAAAAAAATATTAATCGGAGCCTCCAGAGTCACACAGCTAGTGGAGACTAGTACCCAAATGTGAATAATTCCCAATTTAGTGCTTTTTCCTACATCGAAGAAGGCAGGGAGATGGCACATAGAGAGAAAAAAGGAAAGAAGAAAGGAAGGGAAGGGAAGGGAAGGGAAAGAGACAAGACAGGGAGATAAAGAGTAAGCAATGTGGAAGTCCCTACCACCATCTATTCATCATTCAACTAATTGAGAGGCCCAGAAATACAAAGAGTACAAAAGTGAGTACAAAACATCCTATCCTTAGAAGGAGTTTACAATTAAAAACGAAGAACAGTATGTTAAGACATTATTTTAAAACATAATTATAAATGTCATAATTTGCAAATTCAGTCCAAAAACGAGAGTTGAATATATAATTTGGCATCTAGAATCTAAAGAATCCATAATGGAACTCTCAGTTTCACTCACCCACCATGTAAGTGTCACCATCTCAGTAAATGGCACCACTATTTAGTCAGCTACTCATGGCAAAAATCAGCAAGCACTTTTAGCTCCTTCACACCCTGTATCCAATCCATAAAATAAATCCTCTTGATCCTATTTCCAAGATATATCTCAAACATATTCACTTCTCTCCTTCTCTGTTTCCACAACTCTAGTCTAAGCCACCCTATTCTCTTGCCTGGGCTATTAATACAGCTTTTTAAATAGTCTCTCATCTTCCACTCTGGTCCCATACAATGTATTTTCTACCTAGCAAGCAGGATGTCTTCAAAATCAGGTGAACCAGATGAAGTCACTCCCTTTCTTAAGCCTACCAATGGTCATAACAGCCTCCTTTCTGTAGTTTATAACTGAGCTCATTAAGTGCTTTTCTAGGTAAACTCAAGAAGGTACAACCAGCATCCCTAAACAACCGCAACCTACTAGCAAAAAAGAGCCATCTGTGACTTCAGTAACAGAATATGATACATGATATGGTTCTTAGAAGAGAAGACAACAGTATCAGAAAGGTGCATTGTCAGTTAAATCTTCACAGTGCAAAAACAGAAATATTCTAAAATCATTTTCTTATCACCCTAGAATCCACTTACTGTCACCCATCTTTGCTGCTCTCAATGTATTATTAGAATTGAACTTCAAACACTCTGTATTATTATATATGTTTATATACTCTGTATTATTATATATGTGTTCAATCCCCCAAATAGAAGATAAACTCTTATTTTCCTATCTTAAATCTCCACATTCATAGGGATAGAAAGAAGAAAAGCAAAGGTGAACAGAGGTGCATGATCTTAGCAGTCTGGTAATTCAGTCAAGTGGGATTGGCTGCTATTAAACACAGTTACAAGTGTGATTATGAAAGCGGAAGAATGAAGTATTTAGGGAAAATTGGAAAGACAATGCTTGTCTGAGAAAGGGATCATCTAAGTTGAGACCTGAAGAATAAACAGAAGTTACCAGAATCACTTAGATAAAGGGGGGAGCTGGGTGGAAAGTGGGAAGGAGACGTTTCCAGTAGAGGAAGCAGCACAGTGGACAAAAGATGTACAGGACATGATTCTGCCATCACATATACCTTAATATGTTCACATCCACCACCTTTGAAAAACTCAGCCTTTTTGCATAACCATAGATTGATTGAAATGTATCATTAAAATTTTACCTTGTCAAAAAAGGCCCTGCCTGAACCCCCCTATATGAAAGAGCACCCCAGTCACTCTTTCTTCCTACCTTTGTTCCAACCCAATACTGACTACCACTTGAAGTGGAAAATATTTATTTGGGGCTTCTTTTTTCTTTCTTCACCCACTAGACTCTAAGCACCATGGGAGTAAGATCTTGGTTTGTTCTTATTTTTGTTTTTTCTGTGCTGTACCCCACTCAATCCTGGTCACCAAGGCAGGTTAGCACACATCCTCTTCAGGCCTGTATGATAGGAATCCCACTTATCTCATTTCAATCTCTTTTTCTGTTAAAAAAAAAAAAGAGAGAGAGAGATAAAAAGGGAAAAAAGGCCCATCATCATGGGCTTAAATTGTAAAATCCTTTTGATAAATTTTTCCAAAATCCCAAGTGAAGCATGAGATTCTATTATGTATATCTAAATTTGTCCTTACTGTTTCCACGGGTTGCTTTTTGGTACAAACCTGCAGGTGACAAACATCTAAACTATATTTAAAACCAAATCACAATTACTATAAAATGCATAATTTGAGCCAGAAAATCTTTGCTGTGCAACTCTCTGTCTGTCTATATCTTAACTTCAGCTGGGCATAAATGATGTCAAAGCATCTGGATAAAAAGAAAAATAGTAGTCAATGACCCAAACTTCTTGGAACACTGCACTTCACATTTATTGATTTGGGCATTTCTAGATGTTAAAGGTGGTACACACAAAGCAAACTGGGTGCTGTGTTGGGTTTTTTTTTCTTTTCTTTTTGTTTGTTTGCTTGTTTGCTTGTACTTTTCACACAGATATTTTTGTGCCATGAGAACAAATTATCAAGACAGACAAAAAATAGAGTATAAGTAAGCCCCAACTTTGTAACTATAGTGACCCACATTGTAATTTTTACCCTACCAGTAACTTTGAGCAAATGACTTAACCATGCCTCAGTTTCTTCATCGGTCTGGGGTGAAAATGCCCACCTGATACAGAGCTGTGACAGGAATAGAGTGATAAAATAGATCTGAAAACACATCAAATATTTGAGAGTATTATAATTTATAAATGTAAGTACCATTATTGTATGATATCTCTTCTTTGGCTTACACATTATAATAGGCTTTTCCTCTCCACATTCTCAAGAACTTACAATAACATCTTTCCTCATTTTAGAAACTCTGCTTTTATATAAAAGATTATGAAATACCTTAGTTGCAGATCCCTCTTTCCCATTAGCTACCAAGCAACTCTCATTATAAGTAACTTAACGCATCAATGTGGCTGGGAGATTATTATTGGTGTGGAGAATTGTTCCATATAGTCTACAATTTATTTATACCCAAAGGTTTCCAACCTAGTAGTAAATGGATTGTACTGTACTATCAAAAAGAAAAAAAATTAGCAATCACTTTATTAGAAAATGGAATGTTTCCAATAGCTCATTTATGGCCCTGAAAAGTACTAGAGCCTTTTTCATTACATTTCCTTTGACAATGTGGTATTTTCATAATTTTTCTCTTTGAGGCACCAGTGTCTGTTCAGAATCCAGTATGACCTCTAACTATTTCAAGTGGTAACTAAATAAATACATGAACAGTAGAGAAATCCCATCTATAAAGTGATAGCTTGATCTATAAAATAACACCCATATTGATTTTTGTGTGTTTCCAATGACTTGACTGATGTTGTTTTTCATTAAATTAGTAAGTTTTGGCATTGCGGAAACACAACATGTTGTTAACATTTGTTCAAAATTGGAAAAGAATTTTCTTGCTTATTTGTTTATTCTGGGGCTTAGTCCTCTGGTTACCCTAGATTAATTTTCAAGGTCAGTGAACTGAGGCATACTTCTAACAGCACTCACCGAGTTTTAAAATATTCCCTCTCTCATCAGTCTCTCCTTCCTCCCCTTGGCACCAAAATATTGATCAACTTCTCTCTCAGTGTCCTACAGAGGTGACCAGGATGCATGCCTAGGAGTGAGCAGCAGCCTGAAGAAACATAAGACTGATGCTGTGAGGTTCTATTTGCAATTAATTTGCTTTCTTTTGAAGGAAGAAATTTTTTTCTGACTACAAAGTAATATATGTTCATTGTGGTACAAAATTCAGAAAAGGTATAAATTCTAAAAAAGTAAAGAAATTACCTACAATTCCACTAACCCTAGCTAGCCATAAACAAAATGACATTTTCAATTTAGTTTTCAAATGTTTCCTTACTGATTCCTTTGATGTACATACTGCCCTGAACCAAAAAGACTATGTTGATTCTTCAGATTTGTCAACTAATGTTGATTTTATACATATATCTGGGGGGAGGGGTGGAGAATAGCTGATTATTTGCACTTCTTAATGCTATGAGTTATGTTCTTATTTTAGAATGTGTATGTTAAGAGTTCCCCATCACCAATAAATGTATTGGTACCAGAACACATAGGAGAACAACAGATGAACCAGCAAGAGGACTTCACTGTGGAGCTGATAAGGACCAAATGTAAAGCTAGAAGAAAGATAGATGGATTCCAGGGGAAAATAAGGAATAAAAGCAGACAAAGTATGTGGGGTTTGATGTCACACAAACCTGGATTCTTGTCTTTGCTCATGGCTATGTGACCTCAAACAGGTTACTTAATTTCTCTGCACCTCAGTTTCCTCAACTGTATAAAACAGGCATAATAGCAGTACCTACCTGAGATTTAAAAGTGTGAATACATGTAGAGCACTTAGAACAGTGCCCCTCAGAGAGGAAGCACTCAGTACATCTTAGCTGCTGACAGTAGCAATAGTACAATATTTATCAGACTCTGAGCTAAGTGTCTTGCATACATTGCCTCATTTACTCCTACGCTACCCTATAAAGTAGGAGGAAACGATAATGTACCCAGAACACTTTATCATCCAGAAGCTTGAATTACAAATGAGAAAACTGAGGTTTAGAAAAGGATACAGTTTCTTGCCCAACACCAGAGAATTTTAAGTGATAGAGCCTGGATTTTCACCCAGTGCTTATGGCTGCAAATGACACTCCTTTTCTAAGTATGGCATCAGGACCACCATCAGTACATCAGTATAATCAGAATATCTGTAATGGGGCCCAAGAATCTATAGGTTTAACAAGTTCCCCGGGTGTGTTTTAGACCCCAGATCATGGCTCAAAAGTTCTGAAATTTTATTCGGAGCCCTGCACAAAGTAGGCCCTCAGAAAATATCAAACGATAATCTTGCAGCAGGTGAGATATTGCTCCAAAAAGAGACCAACCAGATACAATGTAGAAGCAGGGCTGCAGTGAATATCTGCCTTTTTTCCCACCTAAAGGTGTCTGTTTGCATGTGACTGATTTTTATCTTACGCTTGATGAATTGATACATATATTTAATTATATCATGTGTTGTCCCATCAATACCGCTTTGCAGCTATTTTACATTCAGCCCGCATGCCAGATTGAATTAAATGCTTTTTTTAAAGCCTGTAAAGAGGGAAAATATCTTTCCCTGGTTGGTATTTTTTACATACTGGTTACTAAGAGTCTGTAAGCTAAAGCAGGTAGTAAAGTTCATTTGCTAGTGAGGAAGCCAATTTGACTTTTATGGCTATTAATATTTTATGGAGCACAAAGCAGAATTATTGGTGTTGCTCCTGACTTAGACACCTCTGTAGCTATCGGGACTGAGGGCACCTCCATTAGGGAAGCAGTTCTTCTGACCATCCCTAAGGGGACAAACGATCACAAACAGCTTCCAGGTCCTGGTCATATGATCCATCTATATGCAGTGATACCTCCTATGAGTCACCAAGAAAAGTTATTGCTATTGCTTTAATATTAGATGTGATATATTATAGGCTTTAAGTAATCTCGGATGGGGTAAAAAGGACTTGATCATTTAAGAAAAGTCATTATCACAGCTGAAGCAGTCCCAAAAGATATTAATTCAACATCTTTCTTGTGTGCCTACTATGTGTCATGTATTGTTCTATAAATGCCATTTACAGTAGTGAGAAAAGGCAGAAATAGGCAAAAGGATCCACTTTCGTGGGTCTCATATTCCAAAAGGGGGAAGGAGAGAGTCCAATAATAAATACAAGTGGATTTGTCAGGTGATAATACTTGCTGAGAGGGAAAGTTAGGCCAGATAAAGGGTAGAGAGTAATTAGAGGGAGTTCTATTTTAGATAGGGTGGTGAGGGAAGGTGTCTCTGATATAAGGTAACACACTAGCAATTACACCATACACTTCACTTAGGTAGGAAGAGATATTTAAGGTTTGAGAATTTTTCTACAATGTTGCTGTATGTGTGAAAATGTTGCTTCATTCAACAAATAGAATATACTTATTCTAATGTGGTATTTCACACATTGACTTATTTTGAACTTCACAACAGAAACACTCTTTTCTTGTTGTCGTTCATTCATTCAATAACTATTTTTTTATTATTTCAAATTTCCAGGTACTGCACCAGGATTGAAAAAATAATAGCCCATAGTTACGGAGCATTTACTAAATGCAAAGCCCTGTGTGGGGCACTTCACATAGCTTTACTGACTGGCAAGTCAGATATTGTTATCTCCACATCACCAATAAGGGGTGAGACCCTGAAGGGTTACTGAACGCCCAGGTTCACATCTCTGTTTAGTGCCAGGGCTCAGACTGAAACCAGGCTTTCTGATCCCCATTCTAGTTTTCCTAAAACTAAAACATACAAAACTTTAGATTAAATTTTTTGCCTGCTTTGAAGGCAAATGAGATACTGTATATCCCAGAATAAATATACCTCATTGCTAAATGAACCTCAAAAAGCCCTGCCTTCAGACAAATAAATCAGTATTAACTTCATTTATAGATGAAGCTTTCACCAAAAGAATTCAGTCAGCCCAAGAAACAGGCTAGTAACTTTATAGTACAAACCAGATGTCTGAACGGATGGTCTCTCTAATCAGAGCTTGTCAGCAGGGCTGGGAAAGTGGGTAAGTCTGTATAGCAGCCTTCCCTCTCACCTCACCCACGAGACCATCTCCCTTGTTGACTCGCCTCATCCCTCATACCAACTCTGGACCCAGCCAGGCCAGTCTCCACTGTTGCCTGCAGAATCCCTACAACAGCCCTCTCTCCTGCCCACTCCCCTCAGAGTACTCCTCCTGGAGCATGTGCTGCTCACCAGAATGGCTGTCCAAACTGTTATACACTAAGATCAAAGATTTTAGGAATCCACTCTGTCTCAGCAGCCTACTTCATAGAATCTTAAAGGAGACAAGAACCATAGACATCATCCTAGACCAACCTGCATCGTTTACAAATGAGACCCTGAAAGAATGCAGGACTTATGGCTAGTTAGTCCTAGGACCCACCAAAATGCAGATTTCCTGCTTTGAGTCAATTATTCTTTGTACTCTACCACTTTGCCTTTTAGGTCTTAATATTGTAAAAGAACAAAATCTCTAATATTAGTATTTGGCGCATTTGCTACAAATTGATAGGAGATTTGAAGGGGAGTGTGACTTTTTGACATTTCTCAGTTCACATTCCTTGGCCAGCCAGCTACTCTGCCCATTCATGGGGTAAGCAAATTTCCAACATACTCTTCATGATGATTGGTTTTCTCTATATCTTATTGAATGATGGGCCCACAGGAAATTTCCTCGACTTCTTCCATTATTTGTAGGGTGACTCTGATAAAGAATGAGCTAAAAGAAATCAAGATTGTTTTCCTCTACATAATCATATCCTCATAAATAACCAGTGATTATTTCAAAGTGCTCAAATATCAACAACTTACTTTTCACAATATCTTCATTTTAAAGGGGATAAAACAAAACTGACACAGAGAAGGGGTGATCACACAGCTAACCAGTAGAAGAGAGAGATCAGAAACTAAATTCAAAATATTCTCAGCTCGATATGAATTACTCTGAACCATTTTTTCTGATATACAAAAAGGAGGAAGTAAAAATAAAAACTGCAAACATTTATGGACCACTGACAATATGCCAGGATATTCCCTAGCTCATTTATACTCACAACATCCTATAGGGTAGGTAATTATTATTATCTTCATTATACACCTGAGAAAATTCAGGATAAGCAGAATTAACTAAAATTTGATGAAGGGAGTAAATTTAATAAATGGCAAGGCCAAGACTTGAATAACACAGGCTGCTTGATCCTTCAGTCCACACTTAACTAGTACTACTAGTGAAGCCCATTCTTGCCAGCATGAAAAATGGGTCACGGCAAGTGTAGACCCCCATCATAACTCCTAACTAGCCTCCTTACCTCCAGTATTCTTTCTGAAATACAATCATACAAATGATTGTAAAAATACTAAAAATGTCCATCATGTCTCCCTTTACCTTCCCATATATACCATGCCCACACCTTTCTTGTGCTACACCTCCTGCCTTGAATCTCCTCCTCTCTCCCTCTGGCAGGCAGAATTTTGCCACCCCCCCCTCCCAAGGCCACACCCATGAATACTTTTCCTTATGTTGCCAAAGGGACATTGCATATGTAATTAATGCTACTAATTAGTGACCTTAAAATAGGGAGATATGGATTATTTGAGTGAGTCTAGTGTGATTACATGAGCCCTTAAAAGCAGAACTTTCTCTTAGTTAAGGGTAGAGGAGGAAATCGGAGAGATTTGAAACATGAGAAGTTTCAACACCCCATTCAACACTTGACGATGAAGGAGCCACCTGTCAAGGACATAGGGACCTGCCCTACCACTGCAAGGAGCTGAACCCTGCCAACAACCAGTGAACGTGGAAGAGGGCCTTGAATTTCAGATAAGAACTGCAGCCCCAGCTGATACCTTGATTTTAGCATGGTGAGACCCTAACCAAAGAATCCAGCCATACCCTGCTGAACTTCTGACCTACAGAAACTGCAAGATAATAAATGGGTGTTGTTTAAACTGCTAAATATGTGGTGATTTGTTCCAGCAACAACTGGAAACTAATACACTACCTTCTGTCTTATTAGTTTCAACTCCTTTTTCAAGGTCCACCTGGGATAGGAAAAACAGATATCTCAACTTTAAAATAAAACTTCAAATATTAAACAAGTATATGCAATTTCCCTGATATCTCTCCTTTCAGCCACTAAGCCATTCCCTCTACTCTTCAACAAAATAAAAACTTTATGCTTCTCACTGGTGAACTGGAGCTGTTCCTTGAAAGGAAAATGAGGGGGAAGAGACCACTGCAAAAAGGAACATATTTTTCATATACAAATGAGGCATCATTCCAGACAAAGAGTCTTAAAACAAAGATAATTCAATATGGTCCATGCCTTGCACTTCATTTGTGTAGATTTCATGTTAAAACGAATCATGTGTCTGTGCTTGCTGTTTACTTGTGGGATGCAATCTGCTGGAAAAACAAACGCTTTTCTGCAATCCAAAGTCATGCCTAAATCCCACCACATCCTCCAGAAGTATGTCCAGCCTGTAGCCCCAGGCTGCGTGGGCGCTCCCGCCCACTCCAGCTCCCCACAGAGGTGTCACCCCAGCAGGCAGCCCAGGCACTGTGGAGAAGGGCAAAATCTGTGCTGCTGCTGGTGGGCACTGCCACAGGCCTCCAAACTCACCCTTTAGGGGAGGAAGGGTCCTTTCAAGAGAAGCTTTTGTTTCCTTCCCTCCTCCAGCCTCTGTTTTCTATAAATGAAATGGCTTCTTCACACCATAGCTCCTCTCTCACTCCAAGTGCTTTCGGAGTTGGGTCAAAGAACCACCCTTGTGAGTTCTGTCAGCTACAAAGTGAAGACTAAAGCAAACAAATAAAAAAATAGTCTACCAAGGGAAGCTTTTTCCCCAGGAATATTTTCACCAATCAGTTAGATAGCATGTCGTGGGCCATTAACAGTGGATCAAAATCCATCCAGTAAATTCCCATAACCCATGCTCCTTCTTCTCCCAAACTCTCCCACTAAGAAAGCACATCGAGTTATGTGTGTCTCTTTGCCATGATAAATCACTATGGTGGGGCTTCTTAAAGAGGGGCAAATGTGTGTCAAACAATTGCAGACTGGATCCTGGATGAATAAGCTATTTGGAGGACATGTCAAAGATTTAGCTAATCCAACAAGTCCATTTCTCTCCTTGCCAGAGTTTGGATCCATGAAAATACATCCATTTGGGAGCTCATAAAGAAGTCTCATTCAAAAGTGTGGACCACTTGCACTAATTCCTGCCAAACTTAGAAATAATTAAGTCCTTGTCTCAACTAATGACCTAAGTCCTCCCCTTCTGATTCTGTGGGTCTGGATTGTCTTCTCTATTGGGTTGTCAAAGCCATACTTGCTGTCTTTTTTTTTTTTTTGGGTACGCGGGCCTCTCACTGTTGCGGCCTCTCCCGTTGTGGAGCACAGGCTCCGGATGCGCAGGCTCAGTGGCCATGGCTCACGGGCCCAGCCGCTCTGCGGCATGTGCGATCCTCCCAGACCGGGGCACGAACCCATGTCCCCTGCATCGGCAGGCGGTCTCTCAACCACTGAGCCACCAGGGAAGCCCTTGCTGTCATTTTTTAATGAGGAGACTGTTACTTCATCAAAAAGGACAAGATTGAACCAGGAATACCAGTTGCATGCCCTGAAGATAAGATCCTGAAGGCAACTCATAGACCATCTGAGCTTTCCTGATGGTCAGATGGTCTCTGAGTCTACTGCCTGCTCCTCCTCCCTGTCTACTGCTCAGTCAACATGCATGGATCAGGCTTTTGATTCCATGTGCTCTGAACATGAGGTGAGGTGACAGGCCAACATAGGGGGCCTGGCAACAATGACCCCAACTGGAAATCTCTGCATAATAAGGAGCTGCCACTCAAAATGGCTTCACCTTTTACTACCCAATGGCCATTATTTCTCCAGCTACGCATGAAAGAGGAGAGGGTTGTTAGGTTTGACTTGGTTGAATTTTAGGTAGCAGAGAAATTCTGTGCACTTTCTTTTTGAAATTCTATTGGGAAATGACTATAGGGGAATTCATGACTGTGGTCCTGGCTGGTATTAGAAGAACAGGAATTAAAAGTTGTGATAGCCTATATCATCCAAGCAGAATAATACATTTACCTCTGCTGAGACACCTCTGCATTGTCTCTCTAAAGAAAAGAGAGTGCCCAGTGTCTCAGAGGGCCCCTTATTTGGGCAAAGAAAGGGAATAAACCAGCAAGCCTCCCTGTTATTTCCAAAGGGCAGTTGCCAAGTCTGCGTAAGTAAGGAGGAGAAGGACGGGGCAGGTGAGCCTCTGAAGCAGACCTTGCAGACCGACCCACTACAGGCAAGTCCCGCCTGGGGTGCTCTTTTTAAGAGCTTAGTATCCTGGGGAAAAAAGCCAGACCTCAAGAGGCTACTGACTGAGAAGTGTCTGGGTCACTCTGTGCCATAAGGACTCACGAGCATGGACATAGCTTTCCTGAATCCTTGACATACCAAAAACACTGGTGTTTCTTACAACCTGAAAATTTGGACAGGGGCATACAGGTCTGCAAAAACATATGACGAGTAGAGAAGGACAACAAATTGGGTCCAGGCACATGTAAAGAAGGGGTAAGAGGTGAGGGGCAAAGGGAAGCTGATGAGGCTTCAAAACTGGGTCCAGAAGGGGCAGTCTAAGCTTAACTCTGCCATTCCTTTATTTATTAATTCATGGAACAAATATTTGTTGTATGCCTACTCTGTATCAGGTCTCTTAAAGATCCATGGTGCAAATTAGAATACAAAAGCTCTGATGGGCTTCCCTGGTGGCGCAGTGGTTGAGAGTCCGCCTGCCAATGCAGGGGACGTGGGTTCGTGTCCTGGTCCAGGAGGATCCCACATGCCGCAGAGCGGCTGGGCCCGTGAGCCATGGCCGCTGAGCCTGCGTGTCCAGAGCCTGTGCTACGCAACGGGAGAGGCCACGGCGGTGAGAGGCCCACATACTGCAAAAAAAAAAAAAAAAAGGAAAACGAGCTCTAATACTGAAATAAGAAAAAACATTATTTAACTCAAGGTTCCTCAAGTGTATTTAATCCTTAGAATCCTACTTTTTTCTGCCTAAGAAAATTTAGACCATCTCAGAGAATTAGTATTCCCTGGAACAAGGTTTTGGAAATACTACTATAGAGCAAATCATACTTAATTCTCATGAAAGAGCAAGTGTACAGTTAAATGTATCAAATCCTTCAGTCATTTTCATACAACCCTAAGATTTTTTAAAAAGTACTCTAAGAATTTTCATATACAGGAGTTAGGAGGACCCAGATAAGATACAGATACCACAGAGGTCAAATAAGCAACATCGGGCTTCCCTGGTGGCGCAGTGGTTGAGAGTCCGCCTGCCGATGCAGGGGACACGGGTTCATGCCCCGGTCCGGGAAGATCCCACATGCCGCGGAGCGGCTGGGCCCGTGAGCCATGGCCGCTGAGCCTGCGCATCCGGAGCCTGTGCTCCGCAACGGGAGAGGCCACAACAGTGAGAGGCCCGCATACCGCAAAAAAAAAAAAAAAAAAAAAAAAGCAACATCTTCCACTATTAGGAAATTCTGAGTATGCCTACAATAAGGTACCATGTGTGAGAGGCAGCAATAGGTTCCCTGCCTTAACTCTAGAACATGTAGGCTCAAGATGGACACTGAATAGGGGCCAGCAGCCACAGGAAGTCCCGGGATAGCACTTTGCCAGCACTGCAGGTTACATTCATTCATGCAATGATCCTGTTGAATGCCTGTAATCTTCAAACATGAAACACATCAACTCTTACAATTCTTGAAACTACCATCCCTGCATTATTCCCATTTTACAGATGAGGAAACTCAAGTAAGTAGAGGTAACTTGATTTGCCTAAAGTCACATAGTGAATACGTGACAGAGTTGAGATTGAAATCCAGGTCCATCTGCCTCCAAAGCCAATGCCCTGTATCACACTGTAACACTCTCTAAGGGGAAGTCCCACGGGGGCCCAGAAGATTCTTCAGAGCCTCTAGGCCTTTGAGCTCAGAGCCTGGTATAATCACACTCAACATCAGAAAGATGGGGTGCACATAGGGCCTGGACCTGAAGGTGGGAAGCAGCAGTGGATCCACTTCTGGCCATTTATGGAAGATACAGGCTGAGAAAACCAAGCTGGAGCTGCAATTCAGCTTTTAAATAGGAAAATTAGTTTTCTATAACCTAGGAGGAAATTAATCTAAATGACAACTGAATAAAATTAACAATCACAAAAGGCAGACTTGAATTTTAAGTCCCTCACCAGCATCGTCTGTGCTTTAAAAGAATGGTGCTGGAGTTGATTCAAATTCATGAACTTATCTCTCAAATAACTGTCTACTCTATAAAATCAATAATGCATACTCAATAAAATAATAGTAACTGCATAAAACAAACTAGATCCATTTTCTACGGGACTTTAGCAATGTTGTGGCATAATCAGTCATCCCATTCAATTGTATGAACGAACTGATTTACAGGCCCAACCATGGTGCAATCAAAGTACATTGGTGCTATGAAAACTACATACCTCTGGAAAACTAGCCCAGCAGCGAGTGGGACCAAGGGACAGAGCTAGACTCAAACTGACATCACTGATTTCACACGAATGGCCTATCTCCCACAGGTCCTTATTACCTTTGTTCAGTTATGACTTGTCTTCTGACATTCTCTCCCCGAAATTCTGAAACACCGCCTCTTAATTAAGAACAATAATCACCTATATGTATCTAGGTTTCTAGTTTTTAATATGTAATGATAAGGACTTTTGCTTCCTTTCACTTCCCCTCTCCAAGGCAGCAGGGCCAGGGTCCTACACTGAGGCTCCCCCATGCAGCCACGAAGTCATGGCTCACAGCACTGGACTAGTGCCTTCTTGGAACATCTTTCCTCCTGTCCCCTTCCTCCTCCCATTCAAATCTTCCATATCCTTAAATTCCTTCCATGACTACTGACCCCATCCCTCCTTGTGCTAAGGAAACTCAATGATCTTACTTCTCACTTGGTGATAATTACTTTGTCATTGTCTTATGTTGTCATTTAATTCTTATTATTTGGCTTAACATTCCATTAGGCAGAAGAGGCCAGACTATGCTTGGTGTATAAGAAAGAAACCCTGTATCTTAACTGTGTAACCTTTTGAAAGTTTATTTTTCACTCACATAAAGTCTAATGAGGGATATTAGAGTCTCTTCACCATTCCCGGACTCAGAGACCCAAGCTCTCTTCATCTTGTGGCACTGCCATCTCAACACCTGACCCTCAAGGATACCATGGTGAGGGAAGAGAGAGTGTGGAGGTAGCTTTCTCAGTTCTTCAACACCCGAGCCCCGAAGTGACACACACCACACCCTCTAACATGTAACTGGCCAGTCACACAGCCCACCTACCAACAGGAGGCTGAAAATTATAGTATTTCCATATGTTCCAAAAGAATAGAAGGCCTGGGTATGGGTGAGCCTTAGTATTCTCCAGCACAGTGAGTTTGTATCATGTCTCCCAAATAGACTGGGACATCAGTAACGCTAACGGAAGTTAAACTGAGCTTTGGCTGTTTGGTGGTGAGCTGGCTTATCTGAGTTCCCGAGGCACTCATCGCACACATGGCTGGAATTCTGCCAAAGTTCTTAGAACTGTGCCTCGTATACAACGGAACTGCTTCAGAAAGTATTTATTGATGGATTTAATCTGAACACTGACAGGGAAAACATCATATCTGATCAAGTTATGTCTCTTCCACAGCTCTTTGTCCCATTTCCTCGCTGCTGAAAGAAGTGCAGCTTACAAGACAAATGAACGTGGCAGGGATGTCAGAATCTCTTGTGGCTGTCTCAATCGGATACATGTGAACGCTACAACTTTGAAACTTCCCCCTTCACTGCTTTGTACTCTAGGACAGAAGGAAATCGACAATGACGGACAAGACCCTACTGAGGAGAAAATGAACTGACAAAACTTGGCAAGAAATATGTTTATGATACAATACAGCACAACAGCACATTTCCCCTGAGCTGCCTTCCACAGAAAGACTCAGAGCTGAGACACTGTTATCCCCATTAACAGATGGGGAAAGTGATACCTGAAAAGGTTAAGTTTCTCCGTCATAGTCAAACAGCCGCCCAAGAAAAGCCAGGGAGAGTACCTTGCAAGGTTGCAGGCTTGGAGCTGTTCCTATTAAATTAGATGATGTTCATTCGTCACTGACAGCTTTGGGGGAAAATGGATCAATAAGCACTTCCCTTTGGGTCACTTTCCTACTGTGTCAGATTTATATCTGCAAATGTTTAAAGAGTTCCCATTTACCTGGGGTTTTATGACTTTGTTATAATTGCCAGAGCTGAGAGAAAGCTGCCTTCCGTCTGGCTTCTCCTCCTGCAGGGAGCAGTCCAAAAACCATGTCATCTAAATCATAGAACAAAAACGCTTTGAAGGAAAACAAATGCTGCTTTTTTTTTTTTTTTTTTCCTTAAAAAGGAATTGTTGAATTGTCGGGAAAAGTCAGACAGTGACTTGCAAAAAAACCTTTCTTCTAGGTTGACTACCTAGATCACTGCAATGTATTTGCTGAGTGCCCCATCCAGGTCAGCATGAGAGACTGGAAGATTATTCCAGAGTCATGACACCATGGTCAAGCAGCTTTTCAGTCCAGACTTCTCAATTTTAAATTTGGGGTCTATACACCCATTCTTTTTATATAATAAAGAATATATACCACATATAACTTTATAAATAATAATTAATGAGCATTATGATGAAGATAGTTGGGGAGTGACACTAGCACATTTATCTATAGCTACTTGATGATGTGGCATTGAGTTTTAGATATTTTCTCATAAACATTTCCATTTCAACTTACATCTTAATTCATATGCAAGTACACACCCACAAATATATACTCTTTCATGTTAACAAACAGTGAAAAATCAATAAGCTTTTGTTTGCCTTTTTCTTGTTTTTCAACTGCAACATCCCTCAGCCCATACCTGGCTTTCAACTAATGCACACAAATATGAAAAGCTAAAAAGATAGAGGGGAAAAAAAGAGAAGAAAGCAAGGAAAAGGAATGCTGTTTTATAATTTATCAAGATAGGAGTATTGACAATTCAATCTTATAGCAAAAAAGCTGTGAATGTGCTTGTTCTGTGTTATAACTCTTTCTTTGTGCAGTCCATTCCTTTTCGCTCCTCAGAATCCCCTAGTTCAAATGTGTTTTCAGTTTAAACGTGTTCATTGGGAAAAGTGACCACTAAAGCAAACGGCATGGCAAAGCCATTCTGAATCTGAACCTTGAATTACAGAATATGTAATACTTAATCAGCTCACTTTGGAACTATCTCTGTACGACAGGGCAGCTTTAATTAATGTCTGTGTCATTTGCTTCACCATTTTAAAAAGTATGCTTTCTAAGTGTATTTAACACATTTCCTGTAATTGTCTTGACACAGTTTTTTTTTTTAACTTGCCCTTATAAAGTATACAAAAGTAAAGCTCTATTATCCCTAGCAAAATAATAAATAATTCAAAATAAGTAGATAATACTAATGATGCTGAGCTATACTGCTCTGAAGCTTGGATCTTCAGAGCAAAGGAAAGGCTGATGGGAAGAGGACACGTATCAATTAAACACCTCCTCTAAACAGGTCCTCTACCACATATCTCATTGTGTCATCACAAAAATCCTGTAACATTGATATTATCTCCATTTTGAGAGAAAAAAACAGTCATGAGGTGGGAGGATCTGGGGAAGGAAACATAAAGAATTTAAGAACTTGCCCTACATTCCTCCCAGTGGAAAATGGTTAGGTTTAAACACAAAGTTGTATGGCTCCAAAATCCAAGGACTAGAAAGAGCTACTTGGAGCTAGAAAATAAATGTATATTTTACAAATTCTTCTCTGTTCTTACTATCAATATTCTTTCCTCTTTTTTAAAATTATGAGTTAGGACAGGCACATATGAAAACACTTTGGAAGAAGTGTGACATCACAGTAACTGTGTTGTTGACAATGAAGACACTTCTAACATTAATCTTAATTAGGATAACATTCCTTCAACTTGTCAACAAAGATTATATATCCAGTACGCAGCTCAGTACTAGGGATAATTCAAGAGAAGTAAATAAATTGTTCTTCATGTGGAAGAAAATAAATCTGGGGTTTTCCTTGAATTCCATTTTGATCTGTAGTTTTTAGCGATATATTCAAAATTCAACTTCATTCCAGTAACATTTTGGCACACCCACTACACACAAAGTACTGTGTCATAATCTAGCTGAGGGCATACCTCAGGCTTACAAAATGCCATAAATACGACTACTAAAATTCAGCACCTAAGCATTGATATTTCTACCTACCTTTTATCTGCATGTTTGACAGATATTTCAATGGTGGAAAGAAGCTGCTTCGGGACATCAAACATATGTGAAACTTTCCATTTCTAATACAATTTTGTTTTCTAAAACACAGTCCCAGGCAGCTCTGTTCACGCCTAGCAGTTCTTCAGAGATGTCAAGGATCATCTCTGTAGCCCTCTCCCCAGCGCACGTTTTACATTATTTCAAAAACTTGCCAGGAACTGCCTCTACATAAACTTGCCTAGTAGAGGGTAAGAAAATAAGTGTCATTCCTCTGCCCCCTCCCTGAACCCTGCTCTACTATTTCTATAAACTGAAGCCCAGGAACAAATGTGGGTAGAGATCTCTTCTGGGAGGGCGCCGGATTCCAGTGCCATAATTCCTTTTAAAGAGAAACAGTCAGAGCACCTCTTTAGTCTGCGTGAGTATCTGCCTGCTTCAAACCCAGAGTCAGATCATAAGCAACACATGTGAGAGCTACTCTGTAAGGAACACTCTAGACTCCACTTCTCTCACCCCTGGTCAGGAGGTGGGATCTCACAGAAACAAGCTTCACATCTGCGCAGCACTGCGTTGTGCCCCCCAGCCTCTGTCCCGCAGCCACGTGGACCTTCACACTCTCCACTTTCTCTTTCATCCCCGGCCTCCACTCATGCCCTTCCCTCTGCTTGCATCTCGTCTCATTCTGACCAGTGAACTCCTACATAGTCTTCAGTTCCCCATGTATAGGTGACCCTTCCTCTGAGCCCGCACATCTGGGTGAGGTAGCTCTCCATGCCCCTGCAGCACCCTGTCCTTCCCCTGTAGTGGCCTGGTCACACGCCACCGTTGCTCCCTGCTGAAATGCTCTCACACACACTAACCTACAAGCTCAGTGAGGGCAAATACTGCCTCTACCTCCTTCACTATTGTTTTTTTTGGTGCCTCATACTATGCCTGCACTAAGTAGATGGTCAGTAGTATTTGTGGATTGAATTAATCCATCAATCAATTAACGTCTATCTATAGTTTATGTATGATTTCTTAGATAGTAAAAGATAAATCCTACCAGATTTAACCCTAAAGGACAAAACAAACAAACAAGACCCCTAAGGCGGCCAAACACAGGATGCTCATGGGAAAATAGCTGCTTTCTTTCTTTTCCATCTATTCTTCTATACCCTGGGTATTGGACCTCTTTGCAGTTATTTATGGTTTTGTTTGATAAAGAGCTTTATAAACCCATTTGAATGGGGATAGATGACAAGAGACTCATTCTCTTTCTCTCTTACTTCTCACAAAAGTTCTAAACTCAAAAGATTATAGAGTTCTACCTCCTCTTGGCAACTAGCCATAAGGGCAAGAATAACGTGGATAAAGCTATTCCCCTACTCAGGTGTTGAAATACTTTCCTTAAGGAAAAAAAAAGAAATTACTTTTATTGATCAACATACTGAAAATCTCAGCAGGATCAAGATATTTCTGAGCATCAGATAATATCTGAAGAATTTCAAACAATACTTTACACAAAACAATTGATTTCCTTATCAGCAAAAACAGTATTAAATAGTCCTTTGAGGCTCACTGTAATGCTCTTTGATCTATGTTTATTTTGTTACTTCAGAGTGGACAACTGAGCAAGTTGTCTTAATTGATTGATTGACTGATCGGCTTATTGATTGATCATACCAATGCCTTAAGGTCCAAGAGAGCACCCAGCCAATGACGTGAGATACTTATCAACTCATAAACAAATCCCAAGTAGACAGAGAATGAGAAATGGGGGGAGAGAAAAGAGTTATGATAGATGATCTAAAAGATGTGCAATAGTGGAAGAGGAAAAAAAGAAGAGAGCTTACTAATAATGGGAAGAAAGGGGTATTAAAAAGGCTTTGAGGGGGCTTCCCTGGTGGCGCAGTGGTTGAGAGTCCGTCTGCCGATGCAGGGGATGCGGGTTCATGCCCCGGTCCGGGAAGATCCCACATGCCGCAGAGTGGCTGGGCCCGTGAGCCATGGCCGCTGAGCCTGCGCTCTACAACGGGAGAGGCCACAACAGTGAGAGGCCCGCGTACAGCAAAAAAAAAAAAAAAAAAAAAAAAAAAGGCTTTGAGAACCAGTGGGATTTGAGCAGCTCCCTAAAGATTCCCAAGATTTAAGCAAGCAGAATTTGGATAATAGCATATGGAGTTACAGATGAGAAAATAAAAGCAAAGGTTTGGTGGCGGTAAAAATATGACTAAACCAGAAGGTAATGAATAGTCTAGCTTGGCAAGAGTATCAAGTGTGTGTGCATGAGTGTGTGAGTGGCTGAGTGGGGCCAGGAGGGTGGGGAGTAAGAAGGGAAGAAGGGAAGATTTAGAGGGAGATAAGGCTATAGAGTAACAAGCAACCCATGGGCCATGACAAAGGAAAATGTATATTTTATTCAATTTGCCCTGACTTGGAGGGCCTATGTGATGAGATCCACATTCCATATGTGAGTTTATAGACATCATTAAAATGCTCAATGTCTCAGGTCTCCCAACTGTTGAAGGGGGAAGATGCTAACACCTGCAATAAACACACTTCCCAGCAATGATTCCAAGTACGTACCAGGTCTGACCTAAAGCACTTTAGAATACCTTGATAAAAAGTAATATGGAGTTCATAAGTTGTGTTTTTTCCTATACTCTTAGCAGAAAAAAAAAAGCCAGTTTTTACTGTAATATATACATTCCATTTCCTCTCTGTGATAATCAGCTAAAACTGATACATACTCATAGAATATTTTTCTTGATTCCCAAGACTGTGAGGTAATTTTATAAACAATATATGAATGAGTCTCTTTAACCAACTGTTCAAATATCCACCATTTAGCTGTGAAATGTAGCAACTCTCCAGGACCCCTTGGCAGGAAATAAAATATTACTCTTCGGAAGAGCATACAGTGCCATGTGCCCCATGATCTATCATTCAATAAATATTAATTGATGATGATGAAGCAGAATCACACAGACTAGTGGGAGTTCTGCAGAACTGTTCTCTTATTTATCCCACCTCCCACCTAGACACACATCTGCCCAGAAATGCAGATTTTTTGCCTCACTCAAAATTGGTCCCCATGGGAAACATTTGCAGCCCAGCTAGATTAAGAAACTAGTAAAAGGTCATTTTTATCTGGCAAGCATTTTGTGAACTACAAAGCATCTTACTCTCTCTTTCTTTCTCACTCTTGCTCTCCCTATCTCGCGTGTGTGTGTGTGTGTGTGTGTGCGTGTGTGTATGTGCATATCACTTTCTGCAATGCTCGGTTTATTCTGATGTTCTTGGAAAGAGACAAGAGGCACTAAGTATGCAGCTATTTCTGTGTGGGACAGGGGACATATGGGCCATATGAATTAAACTGACTGTAAAATATTTGGAAAATAAGACAGTAAAGTAAATTTCCCTTAGAGTGTGTAATCTGTTTTAAGTCATCTCAACTGAACCACTGACTTGTAGCCAGGGGAGAGGAGCAGAAGGGTAGGAAGTGGACTAAGCTGGACATTCACCTGAGGTGAAACACAACAGCGTGGAACTGGAAATCTTGATATGCTGCCTTGCAGAGTGCTTGTTTGGATCAGAGCTGACAGTGTAAAACACCAAGGAGATGGCAGGCCCTACCCATCTGACACATATACCCTACAGCTTTCGAAATCCTCAGTCATGGGAGCGGCGAAAGGGGGAAGTGAGGTTTTATACACCATCCTGAGGTAGTAGCTAGGGATGGATTCCTCTGTTTGGCTTAACCATTTTCCAATACAGCGGACAAAACTCCAAAGCTTGTCTATAGAGGTAGAAAAACTGAAGACTGAATTCCAAGTCTGCTATTTATTGTGTAACCTTAGAGACGTTACTGGACCTCTCTGAGTCATCCTTAGAAATGAGAACAATAATAATTTATATATAGGCTTCATAAATATTAAAGGCTTAATAAATGTCTGGAAAGGAAGAGAACTTATGAGGGAGAAGCAACACATTATCTTCAGTCTAGTAATCTAAGAAACAAAAGAAACTGAGAACAGGCAAGATGTGAAGGGTTTTAGGTTTAATTGTATACCCTCTAAATCCATAAATATTAAAGTTATAACCTCCAGTACAGCAGAATATGACTTTATTTGGAAATAGGGTCTTTACAGATGTAATTTGTTAAGATGAAATCATTAGGATGGGCCTTAATCTAATATGACTGGTGTCCTTATAAAAGGGGGAAATTTGGACACAGAGATACACACAGAAGGAAGACAATGTGAAGAGATACAGGGGGAAGATGGCCATCTACAAGCCAAAGAGAGAGTCCTGGAATAGCTCCTCTCTCAGCTCTTAGAAGGGACCAACCCTGCTGACATCTTGATTTCAGACTTCTAGCCTCTAGAACAATGAGGCAATAAACTGTTGTTTAAGCCACTCAGTATGTAGTACTTTGTTATGGCAGCCCTAGGAAACTAACACCCAGAACAAGGTACAGGTAAGTCTAACAAACCGTGTGATATATGTAGTTCTCTGTGAAATCCTCAGTGGTGAGCTCAAAGGGAATTCACGGGGTTCAAATGACTCTTCCCTAATTTTCTCATCCTATCACCCACCACACCTCCAAATGACCCTTGTTTCCCAAACCATAATGAAATTCTACAGCTGCCCAAAGGTATGCAATCCCTTACCTGAAACCCTTAAGGCTAGATGTGCTTTGGAATTCAGAAATTTTCAGATTTTATCAAAACATTATAGTGCACGTAGCATTTATCATGTAAAACTCCCAGTGGGATATGGTGATACACCCTATAAACAACATATTAATGTGTCTGCAACTAAATTTGTGAATATTAACACTAATGGGGATAAACAGAAACTACATGTAGCCTCACATCACTTCAGGTCAGTTTTGTTGCCAAATGAATTAAAAACCTTCAGATTTTAAAGTTTTGTGGGTTTCAGAATGGCAGGTAAGGTACTGGGAACCTATACATATTTTTATTCCTCCATATCCCTGTATATTCTGTTTCCTTCACCGAGAATGTCCTGCTGGTACTCTCATCCCTGTAAAATTCCTATGCCATGCTTATAACCCAGTTCAAAGAGCACCAGTCCCAAGAAACCTCCCCTCATTACTTAGGCAGTTGGGTACTTTCCCAACCTCCTTCCATGATATCTTCTAAATACGTATCTCTAATTTGGCAATACTTACATTGACTGTGTACACATGCAAAAAGAACACCTTTCTCCAGGTCTTTAGAGATAATGAAGGTCAATGCTATATATCTTCATCTTAATTTAGCACCAAGGGCTACTTGCTAGTAAAGTACTAAGTGTGCCAGAAGTTTCTAACACTTAGCATTTGAAAACAAAAATTAGTGTTTCTAAGAATGTACTTAGAATTCTGGTTCAGTTTTCTACTAACAACTCTGGCTGCCCTCCAATGCTGGTCAACATTGAAAAGCTCCTTCTCTGCATACACATAAGCAAATACATGGAATCTGGCATTTGGAGAAAAAGCCCTTTATTACCAGTACATTATCAATACTCTAAATTGGATGTAGCTTACATTTGTTACAATTAGTAAGAAATTTCTATGAATTTAGCTTCATCATGAATTTACTTTGGGTTGCCTGGTTAATCCTTTAGCATGAAGACAGGTGTATTTACATCAAAATTATTTGAGCCTATAGATTTTACATTACTAGACTAGGTATTATGATTCAAATATTAGCCATATATTTCACTTGCCATATATTTCACTAGCCATATATTTCACTAATCCTAAAGTAAATTCATCATAATCACTCTGAAATTTTCCACCACTGTAAAGAGGAAGAAGGTGGAATTGGTGAGCCATGGAATCTTCAGCTCCTCCCAAGTGGGCTGTGTTCAAAAAGTCTGAGAACCACTGCCTTAAGGTAAATTACTATACTTTTATTTAACCTCCATATTCTCACTGCTTACCATGGAGTGGGCATTTAATAAAAGACTGTCAACTGATTGAATAAATGAATGCTTTAAAAACCGAAAAGGGTCACAAAAAATGTACAGGATTTAGCTCACAACCTCCTCCAGGTATAGCAGTGATACACTGGATTAAGATTATTATATGATTCCTGTGCTTCTTAAAATACAGGAAATTGTAATGTTCTCTTGGCTTCCCTTTAATGCTATATTTGGAGAGGAGCCATGGCAATCCCTCTGGTTCCTTCCTGTCATCTCCTTCAGAAGCACCAACTCATTTGGGCACTCAGCGGGGGTGGGGGGCTAGTTTGGCAGCTGTCAAGCTCTGGATTATGCATCTTGAGCCCTGGCATCTGCAGCTGTAGTGAGACTCATCTCTAGCATCTGCCCTGGCTGGGCTCCAAAGGCCAGAGCTGCCGGGGCAGGGTCACCCATTCCTGGGCTGTCAGAACTTCCTGGTGGCTACTTTCTTTCAGTCAACCTTGATAAAAGGAAATATGCCTTCAATTCAGTCCCTTGGCCCATGTCTTATTGAAGCTGCCTGCACTAGACTGAAATTGTGCCAGAATCTTCAGCAGGGTCTACAAACCTGCTGTGTGAGGATTTGACGCTAAGAATCTAATTCAACACCAGAACAGAAATAACTGTTATTAGCTGTATTATGTTGGTGCCAGTGGCATACAGCCCACAAGTTCTCGGGGCCAAGAGAGTCAGATAGAGATGGAAAGGTCTTCCTCAAATCCTTTAGGTACATAGTACGGCATCCTTTTTTTCCCCTACTATTAGTCTGTTTCTCTCCAATCTCTGTAAAGTGAAGGAGACATTTCAAGGTCTCTGGTTGAATGAGTGATCAGTCTACCCTGCACACAGTGGCCTCACATCTGAGAGAAGGGGCAGGGTGCCAGAGGCCATTAGACCCAAGGCCACTTGCAGCAGAAATCTGAAATCAAAGGCCAGGACAATATTCATAGGCAGGACAGTTTCCACACTTAGAAAGGAAATGCAAAATTTTGGTTGACAGACTCTGACATAAGAGTAATGGGCCCTAAGGAAAGGGAGATAAACCCTGTAGGAATTAACTCAGAAAGTCACCAACACAAAGCCTGATAAAATAGCAAAGATTCGTAAAAGAGGTATTCATAATGCCCCATTTCACCTGTTATCTTTAAGGGTTAGAACGATTGCTTAATGCTGCACACAATGCATTATTTCTTCAAAGCGTTTGTCTGTAATTGTAAATCAAGTCTGATTTATTTTTTGGATTCCAGTTAAAGCCAAACTCTGTTGTTCTACTTAAAATAAGGTTTGTTTGCACAGTTGAGAACAGCTGCTGCAGCCTCTCGTTTATTGATCCAAGGTCAAGGAAGCAAAGATCAGACCAGTACCAGCATTACTACAGGTATTTATTTCCCAAGATCCCATGACAAAATAAATGGAACCTTCCAATGAAAGGGTTCAGAAGTTCAAACTTAAATGAATTGAAGCCAGAAGGCAAGTGTTTATTGAGAGAGACTATAGCTCCAGCTAGGAGTAACAGGTACCCTAAATTTATACTAGTCCCTCACTTTGACCCTATAACAGAATATTTTAAATAAATATTAATGGTGGGTATATATAAATACATACACATATAAACATATGCCTATATAAGTATCTTTTAAAGTTATATATCCCTATATTTTATGAGTATATGTTTATATAATTACCCAAAAAGAAGCAGGCTTTCTATGCTTTTATTCCCATACTTCTCACCCTACCTACAATGAAAATTTAATATTTCTTCAATCATGAAACTTCAAAAACATTCAAAATACTATGCCTTTCCCTGTAACCCTATATTTTAATGGGGCTAACACTGGAATTGTATGTGCAGAATATGTGGGAAAAATAACCCTGGATTTATGTCCCAATTCTACTATAGACAAATGTCTCAAACTCTCTGAGCCTCAGTTTTGTCACCTGTGAGATGAGAATGATAATTACCTCAACAGAGTAATTGTGATAATTATATGAAATAATGTTTATGAAAGTATTTCACTTAATATTTGTGTACAATGACAGACACTAGGAGTTACTAATAAGACTATGATTATATTCATCACTGACTTATTAGCAGTCATTTCAGCGGCAGAAGTAGGCAAAATGTCAAGTTTATGTTTCTTGGCTCCCCAGACTACCTTTACGTCACACCTGGCTTTCCGCCCCACTTGGCCTTTTGCTGGGTTTCCTTGTTTATAAACGTCGTTCCCAGCTATACGCTGGAGCGCTGCTTAGAGTAGTGCCCGGCACACAGTCAGACTATCAGGGTCTGTAGTAAGCACCCTAATGTTTGAGATCAGCTCAGATTCTGAAACAGTAAGCATCTAAATGGAACCCTTCAATGCAAGATTTATAACTACGGATTTTTCATTAACTCCTTTTCTGATGAAGTTTAAAAGACCTGTCATTAAGCAGATGCTTTCAGAAGAAATAATCATTGCTAATTCTCAGCTACATGATAAAATGTCGTCCCCCATACTTCCTGTCCATCACCACACAAAGGCACTGATGAGACGTCCCCACACTGGTTTCACTTTTGTTGGAACACGTGTTAACTATTTTACTGGTATTAGTGAAGCTCACAAACAATGAAACGCACGTCACACTGAGGAGACATATCATGCCCAACTTGCCCAGTCCCCTTTTACTAACTCTCTTCTCCCTCAAATAAAACACAAGCTTCTACCCACAGCAGACCCTTACAAGCTCCCTTACAAACCCCACAAGGAGGAAATGGAGAGGGAATATAATAGGGAAAATCAGACCCACCACCAGTTTCCTAAGGGTGATTCTAATTACTACAGACCCTAGGTAAAGGAAGTTGTTTGTCCTTAGAGACAGAAAAGAGAAAAAGAGAAAAGAAGAGAGAAAAAGACACTCCACATATAATACACTGTCTATGACAGGGCACAAGTTGACACTGTCCTTGGAAAATAAACATGCTCCTCCAAAGCAAAGTGTTTATCCTAGACACCACAACATATTTATTAATGTGGAATTAAGCTACTCAAATTATACAAAATCCCTTCCAAAATTAATTCCATCTTGCAATATTAAATCAGCATGACTTGGATTTTTCAATAACCTTGTGGAATCAACATTTTAATTTTTAAATAATATATGTGAGTAGGTTTTGTAGTTCATTCCAGGCTGGTAAACAGTGGACTCCACAGTCATGCACTAATGGATAATATCATTTAATAAAGATATCAAAATTATGCAGTGTTGGAATTTTTGTTCCATGGTGCTTCATGCCTATTTCAGGCGAATCTGATTCTAAAACAAGGAAATACCCACAAAAATTGAGTTGTTTTTTATAAATATCATTTGTTGGGATTGTGTTACAAGACACTGTTTTGTAAAAATCAACTTTCTCTTTTGCCACAGACCCAGTCCCATTGCTTCTAAATATCCCCCACCTCCCCAAATGATAATGGGAATGTTATTAACAGCCTCAGGTTGATTCCTCTCCTTTTAGAAGACCCTGCCTCCCAGCTTCCATGGAGATTTGAGAACCAATGAAAAACCTACAAATCACTGTACTATGTATTTATTTACACAATGTACATTGATTGACCCTATACAGCACATGGGGCCAGACACTGGGCCTAGAAAGAGAAAGAAGTGGAGCCTCTGCCCTGCAGGATTCACATTCTAGACATTAGACATTTAGGAGACAGGTGTTGAACAAATACGAGATCACATAATTGTATTATGTGATTGTTCGTCACATAAGTGACGAACAATTTCTTTTGGTCCTTTTGGTACTTTTCATACTCTATCCACAGTGCTCACCCAATGATGGAGAAATATTTACATTCTCTCTCACCATGTTGAGCTAGGTGGGGACTCTTTAACAGTAAGTATAGCCCTCAGTGAATGAATGCTTACCGAAATAGACTGAACGTTTGTGCTCCCTCAAAATTCATATGTTGAAACCTAGTCTACAATGTGAGAGTATTTGGAGGTGGGGCCTTTGGGAGGTGATTAGGTCATAAGGGTGGAGCCCTTATGAATGGGGTTAGTGCCCTTATAAAGAGACCCCAGAGAGCTCCCTCGCCCCTTCCACCATGTGAGGACACAGCAAGAAGATGGCCATCTATGAACAAGGAAGTGGGCCCTGATCACACATCAAATCTGCCATTGCCTTGATCTTGGACTTCCCCAGACTCCAGAACTGTAAGAAACAAATTTCTGTTGCTTATATGCCACCCAGTCTGTGGTATTTTGTTATAGCAGCCCAAATGGACTAAGACACTTATGTGGCAGGCACTGTTCAAAGCATTTTGTAGATATTTGCTTCATTTAATTCTGGCAATTACCCTTTGAAGGAGGTAATATTATTATCATTTCTATTTTATAGACGAGAATAGCAAAGCTTATGTTAACTCAAAATGGCATGCCACGCAATTAAATGCTAACAATTAAAATTAAAGCAATCAAAATGCTAACCTAAGTCAGACAACAAAGAACCACTAACTCCTTGTGCCCTTAGCAATCTAAGTTTGTTAGCTGAAAACATCTAGATTTTCTCTTGGGCTGAAATACACCTGTAAATATGCAAGTATTCATCTAATTATAATTTTGCTTCACAGGTAGACAACTAAATTTATAACAGAAAAAAAAAACTAAGTCACAATTATCTGAGTAGTGTTCCACTGAAAAAATGTCAGCCATGATTTAATAATTATATGCTGGGAACTGTCTAAAGTTGAAGTCAGAAACATTGGATGGGCATCAGGTGGACTAGTAACGTAAGATTCACTTATATCAGCTTGGCAAATCACAAGCATTCTTTTCAAAGGGTGTTCCTGATTTCATCATTAATCAGCTTATTCTCCTTTTTCCCTATTGACTAGCCATCTACTTCAACAGAGCACTCTGGCTGTTTCCAGAGCTTTCTCATTCAGCCTTTAAATTAGCTAACTGCCCAGCCACAAGGCAGGTAGCAAATATGCCAAACAAATCACGAGGCAGGAGGCACTGAGGAAAGACTGCTTATTTTCCTTCTGCTCTCTCGTGAGGAGGGGAGAAGTGACAAATGCTTGTGGGTTGGTAAACTGTACTAATTTACAAGCCTGCTGCTATCTTTCTAATGTAACACTCCCTAGAGGAGCTGTGAGGAGTGATCTAGTTGAAGCTTTCAGTTTCAATCAATAAACTTGGAAGATTTTGAAACATGGGCTCCTATTTAATACAGTAAAATCCTACATTTATATCATGGGGGGAAGGATTAATGTTATAATTTTGAAGTATAAGTTAAAGAAATTAAAACATGAATTAATATAGTGCTTGCCATGTTTTGTGAGCAAAATAATAGTAATAACCAACATATTTATACCTCATTACAGCTCAAGATATCCACTAAGATGCCTTGAAGGCATCTTAAAATCATCACCATCATCATCATGGCTACCATTCATTGTCCGTCAGACACAGTTCTGAGTGCTTTACATATGCTCAAGATCTCCCCCTTCACCTTCAAACTCTTTTTCCATGTAATGTTTCATATCCTAGTGAATGAACCACCACAATTCGATTATGCAAGTCATAAATCTGAGTCATCCAGACACCACCCTCTCCACACCTTCCAAATATAATCCATAGCCAAATCCAATCAATCTAATACCCTATATCTATTTCTAATACACCAGCATCTCTCTAAGTCTACCACAGACACCTTAACCCAAGTCTCTCACCTAAACTGTTGCAATAGCTTCCAAACTGGCGTTCTGGTATTCTCTGCCCTCCCTCCACTCCCCATTAATCTGCCCAGAGCAGTCAGTGGAAATGCAAATCTGGTCACATCACACACACCTGCCCATGCACTTAACATCCTTCAAGGATTAGGCCCTGAACCATTACATGGGCTGCAGCACATTGCGGAGTCTGGAGCCTGCTGGGGTCTGGGGCCTGCTCCCGCCTCAAGCAACCACAGCGTTTGTTCACATCCTTCAAATGTACCATGTACCATCTACCACATTGTCCCCCATTTCTTCCACCTGGAATGCTAGCACCAACATCCCCTTGCTTAGTTAATGCCAATTTATCTGTCAGCTCTCATCTCAAGCATTACCTCCTTGGGTAAAACTTTCCTGCCTTTCTTGCACAGACTTCTCACTCCCCACTCAACTCAAATTTCTCCATTCTATGCCCTCATAGGACCATACTCATTTTCCCTACTATCTGTTCAGGGAGATCAGGGATGGTGTCTATCTTACTCACTAATGTCTCTTCACTTCCTAGATCAGTAATTAAGTAACCAAAGCAAGTACTCATTAATTAAATAATTTAATTTACTTAGAAATTACACGCCAAATGCCTTTACCCATTTAATCTTCACAAGAGCCCTATAGAAGAGATATGAAATAATATTATCCCCATTTTTATAAATGAGGTGATCAAGACTCAGAAAGGCCATGTCCCTTGCCCTAGGTCTCAAGCCAATGGGTGATGAAGCCAAAGCTCAAACGTGGGTCTTTTGACTTTCTGGTTCTCCCAGAACACTTTGCTGCCTTGCAGATAAGAAATTGTACATTGTCACCAATTGGCATAATGGACTGCGTGATAGACCAACCCACACAAAGGAAAAAGAGGTAACAGTCATTATAAGAATTGTACAACTCAGCAAATGTGCTAAAAATATAGGCTTGTCCACTAAGGTAGGTGAAGCTTATAGCATGTAAATTATAGTTTGATAAAATTGTTTTTGAAAATCACCACAACTCTTAAATGATATTTTGGAGTTCAACCCAGAAAGTACCTTAAAAATTGTTAAAATACTTGAACACCTTCTCTAGAGACAAATTTAGTGCTTCTTCAAGTCATGTCCTCACACCACATGCACAGAACCACACTGGATGCTGTAAAAGTGCAGGTGCCTAGGCCCACTTCCAGAACACCCTCATCAAAATGGCTGGGGATGAGATCCCAGAAACCTACATTCTTAATTTGCATGGGAAGTGGTTCATATGCACATCAAAGTTGAGAAACAGTGATCTGTGTGCAGCTGGACTGCTTGTAAAAGGCAAGTGTCCTCAAGGAGAAGGCTAATCATCTGGTTAAGACCTTGTGTGGAAACACCTGCATGCTCTTCAAAATTAATTTTCTAGCAGACAATGAGATTTCTAATAATTGTGAAAAAAAACATTGTGTCTTACACAGTTATGCAACTAACAGCTATTGAATGTTTAGTGTATGCAAAACTTTAGTGCAAACAGAAATCTTCAGAAAGTCACATGGAAACCTAATGGGCACAAAAAAGTGCAAGTTTTACAAAGTTTTATGAAAATTATCTAATAATATACAGGACAATATATCTCTAGAGTTTGTTAATATGAAAAATATGATTTAAAAACTATTTTTCTTACATGGCTTCCACCAGAAACCTCTGCTGAGTGGCTCAGGAATCCAATCCGCAACGTTGAGTTCTATTACTTCTTCCTAGATACAGGTATTCTAGTGGTGTATTGCTTATAAATGACTGTTTTGGCCACTCAGGTTACTCTGGGGCTAATTACAAACAAACAATAAGGACCTAGAACTGGAGACGAGGCTGAGGCAAGCCTTCAAGAATCAAGCAGGGCTTCCCTGGTGGCGCAGTGGTTGAGAGTCCTCCTGCCGATGCAGGG
The DNA here is from genome assembly GCF_059928025.1 of Delphinapterus leucas. NCBI lineage: Eukaryota > Metazoa > Chordata > Mammalia > Artiodactyla > Monodontidae > Delphinapterus > Delphinapterus leucas. Next base: position 61,998,936 of record NC_143137.1, on the reverse strand, counting down.
GACACGGGTTCGTGCCCCGGTCCAGGAGGATCCCACATGCCGCAGAGCGGCTGGGCCCGTAGCCATGGCCGCTGAGCCTGCGCGTCCGGAGCCTGTGCTCCACAACGGGAGAGGCCACAACAGTGAGAGGCCTGCGTACCGCAAAAAAAAAAAGAATCAAGCAGGTTGTCAGCACTGAAAATAAGCCCAGGTCACTAGGAAAGTTTTAAAGATCAAGTTGGAGGTGTAAATGAGGTTAGGAATTAGAAACAGGTAGAAAAGGGCATGTATAAACAGAAGAAGAGCCAGCAGAGGCTCAGAGGCCCAGCATTCTGTTGATAAGCAGGAAAACTTGGATTCATAAATGCAGAGCAAAACCAAAAATCTAATCCAAAACGACATAAAATTAAAAGTTAAAAAAGTTTTTAATCTTTTACTATGTTCAGGGTACCATGTGACAGAATGTCATTGACCCTTTCAGGGCTGTGTAGGCTAACAGGACATGTAAACAGATGAACCAGTGATTTCCTTGATACACCTTGTTCTCCATTCATTTACTATTAATCTTGAGACAGGAACATGTCCCAGCAATGATTAAGAGACAGAAACTGCAACCGAATGGCTGCAGCCTCTGTGATGCTGCCGTCGCTGGACATACTTGTGTTTCCTGTTCTACACCCTCTCAAAGTAAATTTGATGCCAAGTAAATCTAATTGAGTCTTGTAGGCCTGACTGAAAACCAGACCTTGAAACCTATATTGATGACTTCTTGGATTTCAAGAAATACAATCTGTTAGGTAGACACATACATACATACATGCATGCATAGCTGGATGAATGATAGGTAGATAGATAAATAGATAGATAGATAGATAGATAGAAAGATAGATAAAAGAAAGAAAAGTTAGTAAAATATTGCCCTGCCTTCAAGGAACTTGTGATCTAATGATAGGGTAGAAGTCAAGAACAATATTGCTATCCTAAAAAGCTATATGAGAAAAACATAGCACCCTGGAGCTTAAAAGGAGAAAAAGATTATTTGAAAATAGGAAAGGCTTTGTGGAAGGATTTGTTTCTGAGATGAGGTGGAATTGGACACATGCCACTGGGGAGAAAATCTTCCAGCAAAATGCATGCCTGAAACAAAGGATGGTGGCAGGAAACAAAGTTGGAGGAACACTGAATATTCACTTCAGCTAGGCAGGCAGATCAGTGCTAGTAGAAGTGAGGAGAGCTAGGGCTGGAAAAACATTGTCAGGATTATGACATAGATGGCTCTGGAGTCTGAACTGAGGGAATGTGCTTTATTAGGGTAGAGCCTGAGGGACCACTGGAGGTTATGGAGGAGGGTGGTGATATGACCAGAGCTGCTCTTCATGAAGGCTAACACAGTGATGGTGTTCAAGGTGAACCAGACCTCTCATTGGCAACAGATGTACTGGTAGGCGGGCCATGTTCACAGGCAAGTAAGAGGTACTATGGGTCTGTACTAGTGTAGTGAGATGGAAAGAAGAAAAGAGATATAGAAATGTATAGATATAGAGAATCCACAGACTGCCTCTTCACATTGTCTCCTTCATATACAACAGGAAATGTTAAAAGGGAGTAGATTTGTGGTTTGATTTGGATATACATAATTTTAGAAAAAATTGGAGAAACATGGAAAACAAGCAGGAGAATAGTAACAACTTTGTGCTAAAGTTTAAGGATTTTATGTAATGACATTATATCATCAAATTGGATGATAGTGAGGCTTGCACGTGAAGCCATGAGATAATGCTGACCGTGCATCACAGGCGAGAAAGTAACACAGAGGCTTCGTAGGGGAGTAATTCAGAGTAGGTGCCAGAGCCAAACGACAAGGGTTCAGATCTTGGCTCTGTCACTTACTACCCATGTGACCCTCCTTAGGCAAGTTGTTTTACCATTCTGTGTCTCAGTTTCTACCTCTGTAAAATGGGGATGATAGTAGTACCTAGTTCACAGAACTATTGAAAGGTGTTCCAATTATCAATTTATTTCCTCAAAGCTCCAAATTCAACCTTCGTTGCCTGCTCTGCACAAATGGAGATGGGCCCTTTAAACATTTCTCCTTTGCCGGTTGGCATGATGCTAAGCACCATCATTAGAGAGCAACGGAGAGACACTGGAGGAGGAAAGGGTTTCCCTCCCAGTGCCAGCTTGTCTCATTCAGCAGGCTCCCGCAGCTTGCAGTCTTTCCAGTATCCGGCTTTTGTAGGGAATGAGTCTTCCAGCACCCAGCTTCTGCAGTGTGCGGCAGCTAGCAGAACCAGCACCCCAGACGATGAGTTCTGAGCAGGTTCCACCTGTGGAGCACTCTGGCATTTCCTCTGCTACCCAGTGTGTCATGGCCACACCCTCTTCAATGGGGTCTGAATCTTAATTACGGGTAGGGGGATCCACTTTCAGGTTTATTTCTACCTTGGGAGCTCTGTCTTAGCCTGAGGGTAGTGGCAGTTCCTGTATTTGCTAATCCTATATTTTTTACAGTTCTCTTCACTTCTTACTAGCCAATTCCTCATTACTTCAATCCCTTGTTATGCTTATTAATGCTTTATATTTTACTTTCACTATTCAAATTACTGTGTGGTTTCTGTCTCCTGGTGGAGCACTGACTGATGTAGGGGGATTAATAAAATCCTATTTGTTAAGTATAAAACAGTGCCTTGTACATAATAAGCACTTTTAAAGTGTTTGTTACATTACTCTTTTAATATGAGGGCCAGCAAAGAAAGGAATAAGTATAGTTTTAGATCTAGCATCATATAAGTGTTCCCTCTGACCTGGTATCCCTGGGAAAAGAAAAACTTTTCTTTGCTTTCCTTCTTTTTTACTTACGGCTTTTGCCATTAAATATGTTTAGTGCAATAAAACCTATTGCCTGTCATACTAGGTAAACACTAGGCATTTACATAAAATAAGTGATGTTTAAAACAAGTATATAGTGAAAGCATATATATTTTAGTGTTTTAATTGGTGAGCAATGTTAACAGTGGCTGAATGATAAATTAAACTTAAGTTTACTAACATCTCCCTATTTCGTAAAAATCATTTCTATTTAAATAGCTTTCCATATAACAAGATTAACATGTCTAATATATTATACTTTTTAATGTACTTTCCTACATATTTTTTAAAATTTTATATTCATAATGATCCCATAAAGTATTTAGGGAAGATATTATCTTATAATTTCTGAGATAGGGAAACGGAAGCTAGAAGTCAAATGACTTACCTACAATACTGCAGTGTAATTAGTGACAGATGTAGGAACAGATCTCAGATCTCCCAGTTTCCAGCCAAATGTTTTTTTATGCCCTCCACCGTATTAACTCCCAACAACAATGATTAAGACTGATCCAATCTCAAATGACATCTTGAGTTAATTTTTTCTCTAAATGTGAAACACGGCAAGAGAAGTTTAAAAGATGCACACAGGCCAACTTGAGGGGTATATAGGCCTTGGGCCTTACCCTCTGATTCCTGCCTCCACCACTGGTGTCCAGAACCTTGGAAGGACCTTGTATATGTCCCTTTAGAGCTACCTTATCTCTGTGATGGGAGCTCTGAGAGATCTCAGCTTGCTGCTCTGACTGTGACCTAGGGCCAGTCACACAGCCCTTCTGGTTCTCAGTTTCTTCATCTCTAAAATGTTAATTGTGTATCAGATCATCTATGAGCTTTCTTCCTCCTCTAAACCTCTATGATCCTAAAACCTCTAAGCCACCCACAATCTTATTTTCTTCATCTATAAAATGTACAATTGAAATGGATGTTACATTAAATTCCTACCAGTGCCCAAGTACTTTGATTCTAATATTTGAAATACAACTCCAGAGTTTCAGTACTGTTTTAATGTGTCATTTGGGAATCACTGTATAATTTTTTTCCATCTGCTAGATATCCTAATTCCAAGGGTTTAAATGGGCACAGAAGTCTAGGTTCTAGAAGGTCCTGGGTGCCAGGGACTGCATGGCTGGGTATGATCATCACTGCTCCCAGGCACTCAGGCTCCTTGTTTCACAGTCGTATCTTATATAGCACAACTCCTAAAAGCTTCCGGAAACTGATCATTTGCCATTTCATTACTCAATAACAAATTACAGTTTCTCGTTTTTGCATTGTGCACATGAAAAGCCCAACTTCAGTTCAATGGTGAGAACTGATAGCCACATTATATTATGAAATTTAGAAATGACAGATCCTTAGTCCTTGAAAGAGCCAGATGACAAAAATCATATTTGTGATAGCTGACAGATTTTTCAAAGCTCTAAAAGCAAAAAACAAAAACATGCTGAAGATCCCAACTCAAAAACAAGTATCATTAAAGGATTTAATAAGACAGCTTCCATGATCCCAGGCCAGATCTTTCAAGATTAGGGTTACATAGACCTCATCTATGGCATCTATCTTTGAACATTATGGTTTTTTGTTTTGTTTTTTTTTTGCGGTACGCGGGCCTTTCACTGTTGCGGCCTCTCCCGTTGCAGAGCACAGTCTCCGGACGTGCAGGCTCAGCGGCCATGGCTCACGGACCCAGCCGCTCTGCGGCATGTGGGATCTTCCCAGACCGGGGCACGAACCCATGTCCCCTGCATCGGCAGGCGGACTCTCAACCACTGCGCCACCAGGGAAGCCCTGAACATTATGTTTTATTGGAGACTTCTTAGAGCTAAGAGTATAAAGACTAGTAATCAAATTCAGACTCTGTAACTACAAGCTAGGGGACCACCACCTACTTGCTTAACCTTTGGTTATATGCCTGAAAAATGAAGAGGTCCAAGTGGAGAAAGTCTGCATTAAAATTTTATGATTCTGTGAAAGGTGAGGCTAAGAAAGTAAACTATGTTTGTATTTCGCTATCAAGATTACAGATAATGCACCAGCTGGTTCCAATGGTTACAGACAGTGTTATTACCATTCTAGTTAAGAAACAAGTTCCTTTCAAAAATTGTATATTACAGCAGCAGGCAAAACTGAGCAGTCTAGACTATACTGTGCCCTTCACAAAAGAGGAGGCTTGTGTTTGAAAATAATAATAGCAAACACTTACATGTCAGGCACTGTTATAAACTTCAAAACCCAGCAATTCATTTAATCCTTACAACAGCCAAATAACGCAGCTACCGTGTCTGGATCAACCTGCCCCAGGTCACACAGCTAGGAAATGCCAGGCTGGGATGCAAACTCAGCAGTCAGATCCTAAAGATCTGTGTCTGATACCCTGCCTCTGCCCAGTTCAACAAACTTAAAACCTTCCCAATCAGGATCTACGAATCAATCAGTCATCAGTTCTCAAGAGAAACCATAAATAAAGAAATTCAAATGCTTGATTCAATGCTGTTACCATCAGGGGGTATTTGACAGACGGGATTTGATGCTGTTGAAGAGAAACTGAGATTTAAAATGCAAGAATGACCACTGCTTAAGTCCACATTTCCAGAACACTGAGCCTTCTGTCATCTGAGCCTTCTGCTATCTTTTTAAGTCCATGCACACCCAGACACCAAAGAAAGCCTTGCCTTGTTTTGACCCGTTTTGGTTGCAGAATCTTGACCCTGGTGCTCAGGAAACTTCTGTCAGTGCGTGTCTGCACATAACAATGCCTGGATACAGTATTTTAACTCTCAAATATATAATAATGACAGAAAGATTTGTTCAGAATGTTGGGACCCATATTCTATTATGAAAACATTATTCATTTTATTTTATAGTTCACTAACTTCACACAAAGCAAACTGTAAAGGACATGAAGAGGGTTTTCTCTCCATCTGTGGTTCTTCCTTGTGAGGGAAGTGGAGATCACCTGTAAAAAAGGAGACTACAGAATGAGTCTCTTTGCTGGTTCAGCCCCTCCCCCTCCTGTGAATGAAGTCCAGGGTGGTGTGGAAGCCATGCCTAGGCCAGCTGTACAGGCCCACACTCACAAGTGTTCAACTATGGCATGGAGAGTAAAGACCCCCAAAACAGACAGACCTTTGAGGCCTGTACAAGGCTGAGGCCTTGCCCCAGCCCAGCAGTATAAGGAGCCCAGCTTTTGCTGTTCTGACCTAGTTTTTCACCAGGCGTTAGTATCAATCACAGAACTTGGGGGCATCTATCTCTGTGCAGACCTGAGAGGCATGGGAAGGTACTGGGAAGGTACTGTACCCACTCACTCATTTACACCCCTATCTTTACACTGCTTCTTTTAGTAGATCAATAGTAAACCAAACTGTAAGTAACTTAAGCCAAATCCAAGTCTCATTATTGCTGATCTTCAAAACAAGTCTTTGTGGGCTGGTGAAGCTCAGTTGAGATCTCTGCTGTTTGCATCAAGGGCCCTTATTACCAAGTCTTGGTCTTTGCCTGAGCACTTGCTGAAAGTACAGCCTTGGAGCAATGGTTGTTTGCTGTGAATCTAGGGAGCGGCTGTAGAAGACTGTCCTGGCTGGGGGTCTCCTGGTCTTTCTGTCTGAGTGGTCTCAGCTGGAAGGAAAATTCTTATGCTCAAACAACTTGTTCGGGCTTCCCTGGTGGCGCAGTGGTTGACAGTCCGCCTGCTGATGCAGGGGACACGGGTTCGTGCCCCGGTTCGGGAAGATCCCACATGCCGCGGAGTGGCTGGGCCCGTGAGCCGTGGCCGCTGAGCCTGCGCGTCCGGAGCCTGTGCTCCGCAACGGGAGAGGCCACAACAGTGAGAGGCCCACACACCGCAAAAAAAAAAACAAAAAAAAAAAACTTGTTCTTTTTTGTAGTGGTGATGAGAGGGTTTTTAAGCCCCTTCCATACACATGGTCTCTTCCTACTTGATGTAGGAAATGAAAAAGAATCCTCCACTGGCACAGCAGCTCAAAGATACTTCCTGTCTCACACCATTAATCATCACCCCGGCACCTGGAGCGGGGGTTCCCACTAGCATTCCTGCCTCATCTCATCTTTTCTGATATGAGGTTTACATTATGTAGAATCTGTTCACTTCATGCTAAATATTCCCAAGTCCAAACTGCTGGAATGCCAACTGCCAAACTTTATACTCTCGTGTTAAACAAATATATACCATCTGATCACAGATGAAATCCCAAATTCTCAGTGAAGCCACCCACACACAAGCATTATCTACCTGACCCTAACCTAGACTCTATTTGTTCATACAACTGACATCACAGTCAAAAGAGTCAAAGACCCTTTCCTGGGTCTACATCTTATTGCTCTATCTAACTAAGCTCTGAGAATAACTTGGAACTGTTTCACGTTTGATATCTTCCCCTAGGACTTGGCACTTAATAGCTCCTCAGAATAGTATGATCATTGACTGCTAGCAATACTGAAGTTCATTACACAAAATTATCAGTATCTAAAAAGGCAAGAATTTAATTGTGCTCTAATTCCCCAAAAGAACTGAAAAAGAGATTGTTCCAATAAGAACAAGTAAAGTGAGAGAGTATTTTCAACTTGGAAAGGATTTTCCACAAATGGAAATTTCAAAAACAGTCAGTATTATCCTTAAATTGCTTTTGGTTTGCAAATGTTATTAACCTCACCCAAGGTTGGGTTTATATGATAGGCAGAAACATTTTCAAAAGTGAGGGGAAAAAGCAGGGATATTGATAAACCAGTAGTCATTAAATTACTCTAAATACCCAATCTCAGCCTTGACAAAATCCATCAACTCTATTTTTTCTCAGTGAAATTAAAGTATTTAGCCATAATTTGACCAATTTCTCCCCCTCATTTGGCTCTTCTGCTTGATACCTTATTAGTTAGTGGTAGGAGCTGGTTGACAGGTATGATAATGAAAGCTAAATGATCAGCAAACCCCAAGGATATCACTTTCAAAATGAAACTGATGTCCATGTAAATAAGGTACTTCTAATAATAACCTGCATATGTACAGTGCTTCATGGTTTAAAAAGCATTTTCAAATACATTAGCTCATTTGATGCAATATTTTCACAAAATAAGAAGAGCAGGGATGATTATCTCCTACAGAAGAGGAAATGTCAGCTGTAATGTTACTACTATAAGGAAACAGGTTAAATCTTTTGTTATTTACATATCTCCTTTACGTATATTGAGAGAGGCATTGGTCGGTCATTAAATAGATTTATTTGAGCATGGTGGAGGGCACTACATTTTTCTTGCGCTACTGTCAGACATTGTTCCACGACAAGTGTTCTCAAGGCTTAGCCTGCAACATAATCACTTGAAGGGCTTGAGATTGCTGAACCCCACTGCCTGGAGTTTCTGAGTCAGTAGGCTGAGGGGGAGGGTTGCATTTCTAACATGTTCTCAGGCAACACTGATGTGGAGGGTCTGGTGAACCACACGTTGAGAACCACTTGTCAGGTACTCAAGACACAATTCTCTTTCGTCTCCCCATGACCCTAAATGAAAACTTGAACAAGTCAAAAGGCTTTTCTGCTCTCTGTTGGGTTCTTTTAAATTGCAAATACAATTGCTCTAAATTATAAACAATCTTAATTCAGAAAGTAGAATGTCTAGTCTATCATATTAATCAAAACTCTGAACTTAATTTAATATTAAAACATCTCCCCTCTTCCTCATCAGGCTCTCTCAGGCTGGAAGACAGCAGAGTGGGAAAGAGGGGCATGGCTGGTTTGGGGATTTCTCTGCCCTGTGCTCCCTACCACGTATACCAGCTCCTCTGTGGTTGTTGAAGGGTATCTCATGGAGGTAGAGAAAAGAGAGACAAAGGGTGAAGAAAGACCTTACATGAACTGGTGCTGCTGTAACAGCCTTCACGTGTTCTTGGTCAGGAAGAGTTTGAAGCTGACTCTATAGTGGGTGCTCTAATGGGTTACTGGGAGAATCTCAAGGCTGCAAGTTATCTGATATATTTCTATTCTAACTAACTGCCACCTACTCCTTCCTCAGGCTCTAGAAATCTAATGTTTGGGTTTTTTAAGAATATTTATTTATTTATTTGGCTGTGCCAGGTCTTAGTTGCGGCATGCGAACTCTTAGTTGCAGCATGTGGGATCTAGCTCCCTGACCAGGGATGGAACCTGGGCCCCCTGCATTGGAAGTGTGGAGTCTTAGCCACTGGACCACCAGAAAAGTCCCTAGAAATCTAGTGCTGACCCTCTAGAATCTTGCCTCAGGATCCCTTGGTCCCTTCAGGAGGCCTTATTGGAGAGACACGCGATCACCCATGTTAGCTCTCTCTCCCATGGTTCACCAGAAACAACACCACAAACCCTGCCTAACAAATTCCAGGAATATACACCAACCCCATGGCAGCCATAGGCCATGGTACCATCCTCATGCATGTGCAAGCCCTGGTCCTCTAGGTCTTCTCCCAACTGCAAGGGACACACTTCAGGTTTTCCAAGTAGACCTACGGAAATCTCTTTCACGAAGCTTGAGGCAAAGGAGGTAATACGCACCCCACATCCCTGGGGTGAGGGAGGGTACAGATGCACAATACACCATACCTCTCTTCAGTTACATCTCTTCACAAATCTTGACTCCTCTTCCTTCTCCCCAGACCCTTTCATATTTTCAGAGTGTGACAAAGGCTAGAAAAGTAGGGAATTTGTTCCTGATTATTGCTTCTATGAATTCAACCTAGGTAAAACCGGCTTTGGAATATTTTATCCATTATATTGTTATGTGTAATGGTTAATGTTATGTGTCAGCTTGGCTAGATTATGATGTCCAATTGTTTGGTCAGACGTCAGTCTCAATGTTGTTGTGGAGATACTTTTTGGATATGATTGACATTTCTATCAGTAGACTTTGAATAAAGAAGATCACTCTCATAATGTGGGTAGGCCTCATCTAATCAGTTGAAAGTCTTAAGGGAAAGACTAAGGTTTCCAGAGAAGGAAGGAATTCTGCCTCCAGACTGCCTCTGGACTCAAGACTGCAACATCAACCCTTGCATGAAATTCTAGCCTGGTGGCCTAACCTGCAAACTTCAGACTTGCCAGTCCCCACAACCATGTGAGCCAATTCCTTAAAATAAATATATCTGTAAGCCAATCTCCATAGATATGGATAGATAGATAGATAGACGATAGATACACAGATAGACAGATAAATATTCGATTGGTTCTGTTTCTCTGGAGAACCCTGAAAAATGCATGATGTCTACTTGAGACTTCTATTTTAACATCCCTTTTTAAACCTCACAAAAATCTATACTATCCCCATTTTACATATGAGGAAATAAAAGTGCAAACTTAACCAAGGAGACAGCTTTCAGTGAAGGTATGGTCAGGATGTGGCCCTGAGATTTGAACAGGTCTCTCTGATTCCAAGGACCATATTCTCACCACCACAAAGTATTACCATGTGCCCATAAAAGCTGAACCACTAAATCAGTTGCCTCTCATATGTAGATTCACCCATGAAATTATGTACGCCTAGAACAAGAACAGTTAATTCAGTGATTTAAGCTCAAGATAATTCTGTCGACTTGATTGAACCGGCACTTCTCAAAGATCACCATTTAGATGACTGACTGCATTTTATTTGCCTTGTCAAGGTATTTGGGGAGGAAATATACTTGTAACAATACTAAAAAAAAATTCAAAGCAACCATTTTCTGAAATCTTTACTATGTGTGATCTTAACTCTATACACATTGTATTGTTAAATATCTATGAAGAAGGTATTATTAGCCTCGTTCAACAAATAAGAAACTGAGGTTCACAGACGTCAGTTAAGGTTGCACAACAAATAAGTTTAAATCCCAGCTCCCTCAGAAATAAAATGAAAAAAATAATACCTGCCTCACAATTTGATACAAAGAGAGGAAAACTGAATAATACATGTAAAAGTGTTTATCACAGGGCTTAACACATTCTGTGTATTCAAGAAATATTAGTTCCTTCTCCTCTTTGCAGAAATAAATATCTACCTAGAGAAATTATACTTGTCTGCTAAAAATTTTATTCTGCTGTGAAAATTCAAGAAGGAATTAGAAAACAAAGTTGGGCCAATACATACCTCCTATGAGCTTGCTGACCACCTGATTCTCAGTTAGGACCTCCAAAATTGGAGACAGTAAAAAATCTAGGATACATAGGTATGGCCCTAACAGAAAAATACTTTTAAAATCAACTAACTACTCCCTATGCTTTCCTTCATTTAACTTTTGGATTCTCACTCTTATTTAAGCCAACAAAATTAGGATTAAATGCCCCACCCTATTGATCTTATCCAGCAGTATCCCCATGTTACTCCTATTGTCTCAAACATGCAGAAAATTCTCTCAACTTAAAAGACAGAAAGAGTTCATTTTCTTGCACATATGAGGATCTCATCTGAATAGAAGCAGCTTCTTCCAGACTCTTGTTCTTAAGCCAAAAAGTGGACCTTGACCTCACTGGAAAGTTTCCTTGACCAAATAATCTTCCTGATTGCATATATATGAGCATTTTATTATGTTGCTCACCTCAGTGGGTTGAAAATAGGCAATTAATTTTCCTCTAATCCCCAAAGAGTACACTAACTCCAGGTCAAGGTGGGAAAATATATTGTAGTCATATAACAATGAAGTTTATTCTACTGTCCAGATTCTGCTCAAGGCAAATTAGCCTGAGCTGATCCTTCATTCTATCAGGACAAAATGTTCTTTCTTCACATAGTACAGACAAATATTCCAGGAGAATATAAGGTTCTGGGAACAGCAGTAAGCAAAGTCAAAGCATAAGGCAGTCTGATTATTTATCATTTACTTACCCGCTGCCATCTTTTATATCAGCAAAGGACTAGGTTTGAACTCTACCCTTCATTCAGCAGTGTTGAAATAGCCAGAGCTATATATAGGGTTAAAACGTCAAGTAATTTAAAACACACTTCCTTCCATGGCTGTTACAGAAGGCTCAGAAGGAGACATTCTTCCAAGCAAGCCAACAGTTGTCCCCATGTTATTTAGGAGACATAAAATCCCATAACATAACCCTGGTGACAACTAAAATCTCCTAGTTCAAAGGGCACAATCCCTTAATCAGATTTGTCCTGCTGCACAGAGACAGCTGAGATAGTGGATTATCCATCACATGGCGAGCCAAGATAAGATCCTGAGTGATCATGGATGAAACAGGAAGGTTTATTCTTTGAAAATGAACTTTCCATGCTCATTGACTCTGATAGATTACATTTTAGAAGAGTGTAAAGAAAAGGCCTTTCCTTCTTTTTTCTTACTGTCCCTTTCACTTAGAACACTCTGGCTACAAGGGAAATAATCAATAAATAGAGCTTCCAGCCAAACTTAAGGGGATAAACTAGTAAATGCTAAGCTTTGGAGCATTAAGAAGGCTGATTGTGCAGTGTCAAAACAATTTCCATGTCATTAGCTCTAACTATTCCCTCCACCAATGGGACTGACTGTCAGGAACAGCATCAGCATGATTTTGCTTTCCATTCCCAGGCATGACAGCAACTACGACCATATAACAATAATGATGGGGCTTCCCTGGTGGCGCAGTGGTTGAGAGTCCGCCTGCTGATGCAGGGGACATGGGTTTGTGCCCCGGTCCGGGAGGATCCCACATGCCGCAGAGCGGATGGGCCTGTGAGCCATGGCCGCTGGGCCTGAGCATCCGGAGCCTGTGCTCCGCAGCGGGAAAGGCCACAACAGTGAGAGGTCCACGTACCGCAAAAAAAAAAAACAATAATGATGATGAAGCCACCTTCCATATGTGTAACTTATTCAATTATATGGATTTTATTTACATACCCATGGATTATGTAAGCTCCATGAAGGCAGGAATCATGTCTGTCTTATTTAACATCATGTCCTGTAAAAGCCTGTCAAATTGCCTGGTTGATAAATGTCTCTCGACTAAATAAATTAAATACCCCATTTAGTCCTCAGAAAATAATGTCACTGGAAGTGGATTCCTGGTTCCATTTCACAGAGACTATAACTGAGATTCAGGGAGGTGAGCAGTATGCTCGAAGTACACACTATTAAGTGCCTGAGCCAGAAGACAAACTAAGGTATTCTGATTCCAGGTTTAGCGTTCATCCCCTATAGTGCTGCCAAACTTGATGAGAGCTATATCATGGATAAGGCAAGTAACAAGATTAGCACATCAAAATGTAGCAATAACTACACCTCTGAAAAGAATGGCAAAAAAAAAGCTAGAATTCTAAGGTCAGATCACAATACAAGTGCAGTGAGGAGTCAAGTTCACGAGATTGGTCATTATTAATCAAATTACAGATCAGCCCCAATAGCCACATATTTTCTTTCACTTGCACTCAAGAGACCCTTCTGTAAAACATTCACAGAAAAAGATCGATACCTCTCTGGAGGTAAGTAGCATAAATTATGTCTCAACATATACACCACAGGAGTTTTACTGAGTGTTGTATACAGTAATTGCATTTTATAGATGGCTGTGGAAAGCTTCAGTCCTCATTGATTTTGATCATAAACTAAAAGGCGACAAAAAGAAAAGAACAGCACTTTATATGAAGAAGTCAGTCAGCTGAAGCTGCAACAGAAAATGGAAATTTGGCTTTGCTGAATGTGATCAATTCATGTTTCTTGGAAAATGAATATAGATATTTGAGTGCTTTCATTATGAGCCAGTAGCAAGACTTGAACAGTACTATGAGAATCTCTGTACATCGAACAGTGGTGGTACCTATCAGCAGGATTTAAGACGACAGGAAGCCAGCCTAAACTAGAGCCCTTTCTCACTTTCCACATTATGGATGCCATCAGAATGGCTTATGAGCCACATTAACTGGATATTTGTGTTTTTATTATTGCATTTAATGTGTCTTTGGGATTTACAATCAAAATTAAATGGAGATTGTGATGTAATCTGGGACCATCAGTATGTTGTTAACATTTCTAATTTCCAGAAGCATATTTTTCGAGCATTTCTCTCTTGATTTCCTTCATTTCTTCATGCCCTTCACAGCAAGCAATTCTGAAGGGATGTTAATGCAGCATAACAACTCTTTACCCTTTTTCAAAGCCAGTTTTGCAATATGGGCAAAATGATTGGAAATGAAGTCCTAAAAACACTGAAACCATCTGTCAGGGACTCAGTTAAGAAGATCCACACTGTTTCACAGCCAAGGATGGGGATAAATTATGCCTGGCTGGAAATGTCCAAAGCAAGTGGATTCCCATTCAAGCTTATTAGGATAAATTACAAAACCCTTTTTTCTTCATTGCCCTGGTAAAAATCATACTTTCAGATGATGATAAACCATAAGTCACACTGATGAGGAAGAAGCAAAAAAAAAAAATGTTTTTCTAATAATAAATCATACTTAAAGCAGGTGTCACTAAAAGAAACCACAAGTTTCTGTCAAAATGTCTGTAGATCTATTTACATTTATAGACACAATCCTGTGAAATGTTCCTGTGCATTTTGTAAAAATAACCCTGTTAATATTTAATCACAAACTCCAGAAGTACTTGACTAATATTTATTCATGAAATGTATTTGGTAAAATATTAAAGGACTGGAGGGTGGGGCTGTTGTGATTAAATTATATCGCTTGGGATGTCAAGCTTCAGAATAAGTTAAACACTGTGCCTCCTTCCTCCCTTAAATATTTATTGCCATTATAAAAGTATTGACATCTTACATAGAAAGCAGTGATTCTCACATTTTTTAACACAGATTTTTATACTAGTGAACAGTAGTAGTCCAAATGTTCCCATGAATGTTGGAACTGATGTACTTCACAGAAAGCCAAGATCTCCCAAGTGTAAGTGTAGAGCCACACAAAATGAATCATCACTTCCACATTGCTTCACACACACAAGGTTGAATGAAAATGAAAAATAGGGCCCTTTCTATGAAGTACAAAGTAGAAAGTTTGATTACAAAACTGCAGTTGGTGAGTTAAATGTGTTGCAAAAACAGGCTGTGTATATAGAGGACAAACACAGTTACTTCCCTTCCCCCAGACTCCTGCTAAAATATTGGAATAAGTGAACTGAAAAGTTAGTCCAGCAATTTCTGTGCTAATTAGAATACCATTCACGGACTCTTTTCGTTTCTCTTGATTTTTTTTTCATTTAATCTTAATCTGAAGCACTGCCAGAATAATTTGGTTAATTTCTCTCTAAGTAGTATACATAAAGCCCTTTTTTAATAGAAAAGTGGCTGAGTATATTGTTTGGAGAATTATGGAATTTGAATGCCCATATCAAGAGTTTTCCTTGAGAGAGATGTTCCAAAGAGCAAGATTGGTAGGTAACTGAGAAGGAACCCCTCTCAAGGCTGGGTCTCGGGGTTGTGAGTTTCTGATTTTACTAATGAAGATGCAGTAGGATTAGGATTTGAGAGGTAGAGGAACCAAGGTACAGGCTCAGAGAATAAGGTGGAATGCGGCTAAATTAAATCAAGGACCCAATCCCTTTAAACCAGAAGTCAAGTCAAAATAGGATCCAGCAAAACTATTGAGATGCAGAGAAATTTTCCTGATTTTAGCCATTAAACGGGTCCCTGAACCTACAGCAGATTTGAGATAGAGATTGAGTATCCAGCTAGGGAACTGGAGGAATGTTTTGGCAGGTCCTTTCAACAACACCCATAGCACTAAATCTAAGTGGTTTTGTAGACCAGAATCACAAGGCAGAAATCTTGAGCTTTTCTTCGTAAGTTGGGAGCTCCTGATATTTGACAGACAACTATTTTCTGTGGGGCCACTAGTAGCTAAGAGAAGGTTCCCTCTGCACAGCCCACAGACTTATGAATGAATCAACCACTCAAATATAGTAACAGCACCGCCCACTCAACCATGAGCCCCACTTAGACCTCCAGGGGTATTGTAGGCGCTAACTGTGAAAATGGCTTTCAAAGTTCCCAAGTGCAATTTGAGGACGGGGAGGCGGAAGGGTAAGCTGGGGACGAAGTGAGAGAGTGGCATGGACATATATACACTACCAAATGTAAAAGAGATAGCTAGTGGGAAGCATCCGCATAGCACAGGGAAATCAGCTCGGCATTCTGTGACCACCCAGAGGGGTGGGATAGGGAGGGTGGGAGGGAGACGCAAGAGGGAGGAGATATGGGGATATACGTATATGTATAGCTGATTCACTTGGTTATAAAGCAGAAACTAACACACCATTGTAAACCAATTATACTCCAATAAAGATGTTAATAAATAAATAAATAAAAATAAAGTTCCCAAGTGCAGTACCTGGCACATCATACACAGTCAATAAATTCTAGTTCCTTTCTCCTCCTTCATTAAGGTGGTGAGTGGTTTAATGCCCTGGACAATGGCACCAGAATTTTCTGGAACTGTAACAGATTGACATCATAAAAACTCAGATACCCTTGAATGACAAAGAACTTCTTCCATCTGAAAAGGCCACCCACCTTCCAGAAGGTCCCATGTGGAGCACTGAGGGAAGAAAGGGACATCCCACAAACAGGCCAAATCCACTCTAACACATGGGGAGGTGGAAGTCACTGTGATTTTACCCTCACATTTCAGTCCTGCATAATGGGGCTGCCAATCACATGAAGTTCCCTTAAGGAGGCATTCTATATCCATGTTCAGAGCTCCATGTGTTATGATTTGCAAATTCAAGGAACTCAATAAAATGCCTCTGAAATTCTTGAGTCTGAAGACCCTACATCAGAATCAATATTGAGAGTTGAGACCTACTACAGAATTCAGAACAGTTATTGAAGTTCAGTAGGCTGCTAAAAGAGTTGATGGACAATTGCATAACAGAACCAAAAGCACTAAACTTTATTTACCGAAATCTTACCATCTTCCAGAGACTACATACCATGCAAAGCATAAATTATTTCATTTAACCTTCATAATCTTTGAGATGAGTCCTACCATCGTGCCCATTTAACAGATGAGGAAACTCAGTCAAAAGAGGTTAAGCAACTTATCCCAGGTCCCACAGCTAGTAGGTGGCAAACCTACTCAGAGATGCTGATGCAAAAGAATATGTGAAAGAGGCAAGTCACCCATTAACTTTCAGAAGAACAAAATAATCTAAATTAGAACAAAAGACACAAAATGGAATTATTATGTAGCTTCTGCTAGCATTGTTAAGTGGATACAGTTGGAAGAAAGAACACAAAACTAAGAGATGTAAGGCCTGGGTTTCAGTCACTTTGATTTCTATGAGAAGATTAGCTGTACTCTCTAAGACTTTCCATTTTGGGGGTAGCGCTATTTATTTCAGGGCAAGCTGGTGAGTAAAGTTAAATAAAAAGATTTTTATTTCAAGAAGCTTAAAAATCTTCCACAGTGATTAAAGAGTTATAGTACTCATTCACAAGTAGTTCTCCACTTATGGAGGTAGAGTTATAAAATGGAAGGATAAGGGACTTCCCTGGTGGTCCAGTGGTTAAGACTTCACCTTCCAGTGCAGGAGATGTGGGTTCGATCCCTGGTCTGGGAGCTAAGATGCCACCTGCCTCGCAGCCAAAAAACCAAAACATAAAACAGAAGCAATATTGTAACAAATTCAAAAAAGACATGAAAAATGGTCCATATCAAAAAAGTATTTAAAAATAAAATAAAATGGAAGGACAAGAGAAAGGCTATCCAGTGATGGGTCTACCATCATATAAACCAGTGCGCTGATGGTTTTTGAGACAGAAGAGAAGGAAACTAATATCAATAAGACACGCACGATATGCTAGGCATTTAACATATTGATTAAACACATATTTACTGAGTAACTATTATAGGCCAGGTTCTCTGCAAGGCTCTCAGTATATAATGATAAACAAAATAAACACAGTCCCTGTTCTTAGATGCATAATTTGCAGTCAGGGAAAATAGACATTAAACAAATAATTATTTAAGTAAATATAAATTCCAAATCATAAATGCTATGAGTGAGAAATAACAAAGGGCAGGTAATTTAGATAATGAAAGGGGTCAGGAAGAAGCATAACTAAGGAAATTACAGTTAAGTGAAGAACTGAAGAATAAGTAGGAATTAATCAGATCCAGAAAAATGGGAAACCCTGTCCAGGTAGAGATGACTGCATACCAAAAATCCCAAGACAACAAGAGCATGATGTGTGCAGGAACTGAAAAGACTGTAAAGCCAGAGTGTTGAGAATAAAGGTAGAATGATCTAGGAGACGTAGGCAGGGGCTAGATCCAGCTTATCATGCATGAATTATCTCAATCAATTAAGTGGTAGATGTAGGTCTTTATTATGTCCATCTTACAGATGAAGAAAGATTCAGAAAAGTTAATGAATGCTCTGAACGTACACAGCAAGTCATTGAGGAGTGTAGTCTTATAATGAGAATGTATCCTTGTAAGGAATGCTCCTTTCCCACCCTGCCCAGAGAATTCCTTCCAACTGAGGGACCCCTCCAGCAGAACAGGCTAGCCTTTCTCTACTCCTGCAAAAGGAGCAAGCAAAGGAGTTTGGAACGTGAATGAAGCACTCAGCACCTAGGCTGTGCTTCTTCTCTTTCTCTTCCTTAAAGAAGCACACATTCTGCTCTGCTCCTCCATGTCATATATTAGGAGTCTCGCGATGCCATTTTGCTATCTGTGGCTGAAGTGAATTCTGTCTAGCTCTGCCTTCAGAAAGGAAATTCACTTACAAGCAGATAAAAAACATACTCTCCAAAATCAGTTTTATCAGAAATAAAGGTGATATTTTGAAGTCATCTTCCTGACACCTCTCAGTTGGTTCTAACTCAGGTAGGGGAAGATACTTGTGGGAGTATCTTAGATCCCATAACATTTGTGTAATTTTAAAATCTAAGGAATAACTCTTTTTCTAAGCATTTTATCCTAGCTAGTCAGGTTGGAAAGGGAAAAACCAGGTAGGTTGAAATTGATCTTTATAACCAGCATCAATGCCAGATAAACACCAATGATATTTAATCCACAAATGGTCCTGGCAGCTACTATTCTTGTTTTTATGACATTGATTTGAACCTATAAACCTTTGCTCCTCTCATTTTCACAGAGGATCCTAATCAATACCTGAATCCAAAATGTCCCCTTCAGGAAAACAATTTATAGTTATCGCCTCTTGTACTCTATCTCTGATGTATCCCTTAAAATGTATTAGCCTGAAGTTGGAGAAAAAATAGGTCTCCTTTTTCTTAATACTATATTTAAAACACACAAAAAACTGCCAAATGGGAATTTGTCTTTTGAGCCCCCTCCCCAACTTACCCAAAATACTACACTTCTGCCCTAGCCCACCTCAACCTCACTACATCCTGAAACAGAATGGAATCTCCTATCTGGAGAATAGGATGGTTCTTTGTGTCACCCTTCTGCGGAGCAAGAGGAAGTGATGAGAAATCAAAATTCCTCTCACAGGAACTTCTGAAATCTCCATGAACAGGACACTCTAGAGGATGAGTTGACAGATTGTCATTTAGTTTGACTTCAGCTTTGGGTTTGGTGTCTTAATAAATGTACTTCATGCTCACAATTACCTCACCTGTCTTTTTTCCTTTGGTCAGAAGCTTACATATTTGGCAAGTTGCTTAGGTGATGGTCTCTATATCTAAGTAGAGTATGGAAAGACAGAGGTTCAAGGTCATTGTTGGAATTTGACTACATTTGGAATGTAATCTGAAAGATGAAGAAGTCCATTTCTGGATGAAAAAATATTTTTCTTGGATGAGAAAAGACCATTATTTTTATTGAAGGAAAAGAAAAAATTAAACACTCCTACATATGCCCATTTTCCTATTATTACTCCCAAAGGTGATAGCTTGTTGAAGATTTTTTCATCATTTTTAGAGAAGCTCAGTTCTATGACCCTTAACCAAGTTCAGGATAAATAATCCAAAAGCAACTTATGAAGGGGTTATATTGTGTACAGTTTAAAAAGGGGAGGGCTAATTTCATTTCATTACTGCTTTAATTTCTGAAATGTTTTAAAAACATATTTTTTAAATCTCTAACTTATTTTTTCTTATTTTTTTAAAAAAGAAAGACCAAATGCTTTGTAGAACTCACAAATGAGGCCAGAACCTATTTCTTGAGAGCTGCCATCACTGAACCCTGAATCACAAGCATTGCCATCATCCAGCTTGATGGTATAAACCTAGACAAGCTACAGCAGATAAAGCAAAACAAATATTTCATGCACAAAAATCAAACTATTGTGTTGCACCACACTTAAAAAACTAATACAATCCTGGTACACAATGCCTAAGACATAAAGTTGTATTTGCTGAGCACAGTTTGAAAACTGCTGTGACTGTGTGAGGTAGGGCTGTTAGTGCCTGTTGTAACCCCAGCATGAAGGTACCCCAGGCAGCATCGTGCCTGGCACATGGACAGCATGAAACACATTTCTGTGGACCTGAATGTTACAAGGAAAGAGGATGGAGGATTTGATGCTTAATGAAACAGGTGTCTCCATAGACAAGATGGCTCTGTAGAGTGCAACAGACATTTCTGATGTCCTCTACAGGCCACTTCTTAAAAGAAAACAAAGGAATGGGTGTGTCATTTAGCCTAGCTGCTGGCTGTGGTTGCACAGGCATTACTATAAATTTCCAGTTGTTTCTATTAGAAAAAATTGATCAAGGCATTGAGAGATTAGTCTTCTTTGCAGGGTTAGAATCACAGAATGTTAAAGTTTGAATGGATCTTGGAGAACATCTGGTCTAGTGGTTTTCAAATTGTGTTCCAGGGGACCTAAGGTGCCACAAGGGTGATTTTGCATAGCTCCTTTTATATATCTCATTTACATAAAAGGGTTTCATAAGATTTTATTAGCAATGTGGTTTCAAGTGCTAAAAACAATGCTTAACATTCACTCATCTAATTCAACCTTCCAATTTTACAAATATGGATGTAGAGTCCAAACACCCAAGATGTTGTAGCAATTTGTTACAGGATATAAACAAAAACCCAGATATGCTGAGTCCCAGTCTAGTGCTTTTTCCACAGCACTATTAATGCTGGGGGTTTTCGGTACATAAAGTACCTGGCACCTAACAGCTCCTCCGAGTCTAGGAAATAGAGAAGCAGAAATCTGCAATACATTATGTTGCTAACAGCTATTATTTGTGTCACACTAGGCAGTTTGCAAAAGCATCCACACCCATTTATTTATTTATGTATATTACAACAAACTGCAAGGTATTCAGAATGGGTATGTCATTTCTTATGATGAGGAAAACTAAGTTTCAAAGAGATCAAATGTAGTTGAAGTTAACTGAGGCAAAGAACACAGTCCTAACCATTCTATCCAAGGCTCCATCCATTACAATACGGGGGCGAGGCCAACTTACCAGTCTCTTGGGCCACTCCACTCCACTATCACTGAAGCATCTCTTATCAAGGATAGGAAATAGAATCCAACACATAGGCTAATTCATTGATAGGCCATATTAATAAGTATTCTGGGATTGAGCGCAGATTTAGTAGAAAGGCATCAATGACCATAAGTAATGTCAGCCTTTGGCACAAGAAGGAAGAAATGGGGGCATGTGTGTCAAGTCATCACCATTCTTTTTTTTATATCTATAAATTTATTTATTTTATTTATTTTATTTTTGACTGCATTGGGTCTTGTTGCTGCACGCGGGCTTTCTCTAGTTGTGGCGAGCGGAGGCTACTCTTCGTTGCGGTGCACGGGCTTCTCGTTGCGGTGGCTTCTCTTGTGGAGCACGGGCTCTAGGCATGCAGGCTTCAGTAGTTGAGGCTCGCGGGCTCAGTAGTTGTGACACACGGGCTTAGTTGCTCCGCGGCATGTGGGATCTTCCTGGACCAGGGCTTGAACCCATGTCCTCTGCATTGGCAGGCCAATTCTAAACCAGTGTGCCACCAGGGAAGCTCAACCATTCTTGATTTAAAATGACAAAAGTTCAAAAGAGAGAAAAAGGCCAGATACTAAGATTTAAATCCTGAGCTAGGGCAGTTAGCTTTCACTTTAAGGCCCATTACCTGCCAGTGTAGGCTCGGGAAGCCCAGAAGACCTAAAGTCCCCCAAAGTCATATAAACAATAAGTGCCTCCAAATATTTCCCTCACCTAAACAACTCCCTGCTAAAAACAGAAGTAAGTGGGCCTGACCAGAGGTTTGATTGTGTGGGAAATGGACTTTAAAAAGGGAAATGAAACCACCCTCATTTCACTGAGGCACAATCAGATGGCGTGTTTGGACACTGCTGACAGTGGCCAGATTCCACAAGCTCGTTTGTGAAAGCCATTGAAGCTCATGGAAACACTCTCCCCTGCAATTTAGCTCCAGCTGTTCAAGCTGAGGCTGCTCTTTAAAGTGAAGCAAAATAGTGAAAAAGCTGAAGTTCAGCAGTTTCACTCTGTTGGGCCAAAGCTTCTGCATAGTCCCAGCCCATGGATTCTGCTACATTGGCCAGATGCTCAGGGCCTCCCAAGCCAGTCTTACAGGGAGCTCCATCAAAAGTCCACAGGACTCCATGTGTATTAGGTGCGGGCAACATGAAGTTGTCCAAAGGGGGCATCAGGTCCTGGTCAGCCTGATCTGCAGCACTGAGTCTGGTCTATGCAAAACCTTCAGAGGAACTGAAGTCATTAGGATTCATTTTTAAAACTAGCTACTAGAGCAAGATAAAGCACTTTTATATGGTGATGGAGGATTTATTTTTTTCAACTTTATAAATTACTTTCCTTCCTCTGAATGCCAACTTGCTTACGGTAGAAGGACTCTTAAGTTGTAAACAAATCCAAAAGCAATGCAAATGAGCTCACTCTCACTTCTGACCTCCAGGTTTCATTTCATAGTGTTTATTTCATTCCCCAATACTCCCAAAGCTTCAAATTAAAAAATCTTTCCCCGCCACCCAAAAATGTTTCTATGGAAGTTTTTTTTTCTCTCCCAAGATGTTTCTATACATATCTGCTCACCATTGCGACTGGATAAATCGCACCTTTGCTAATGCCTCTCTGATATATGCTCCATGGCCTAATGCAAAGAATTTGCCTTCAGCCCTGGACAGTCACTCCAGCATTATTTATGAAGCAGTTTATTCTACATGAGTTCTGCAAAGAAGAGAAAAGAGTTGACTCTGGTGATCATCACTGGTTATTTCTTTTATTTTTTTAGATATTGACTGAAAAGCTAGACCCTGAATGGAAGTTCAGAAATCTCCATCATCGTCCATGAAAGAGGCTGCTGTGGCTCATGAGATGTGGATATAATGCAGTATATGTGGGACCCTCATCCCTGAGCACTAATGTACAAATGAAACCTTAGTACCTGAGCCTCTCATGTCCAGTTTCTGTCAATAATTGAAGTAACTGGAAGATAAAAAAAGAATCTCACCATGAAATGAAAAGATAATTCCTTCAGAAACATCCATCTTGACAACTAAATGTGTGGACCACAATTGCAAACACTTAGTGAATCACTAAGAAAAAAAGATTTAATTTCTAGGACTGCTTGGTGGTGAGGGAGAGTTTGCCTTTCACAATGTACAAGTCTTGGGGACTCATTTTTCTTCTTATAATTCCCAGGTGGCCAAGTTCACACAATGGGATGGATAGATTTAATAAAGATCAACTCTAGCTTCTGGAAAGTCCAGCTTGCAGTCATTTTTAGCAGCTATACAGGGAGTGCTATGGCATGAGTAAGCCACTTAGGACAGTGGTTTAGTCCACTGAGATTTACTGCCCAGCTCCCTGACATCCCAGTGTTAGAAATTCTCACTGATGACAACGAACATATAAAGTCATATTATATTCCCTGGAGGCAAATAAAATGCAGAAAAATTCTGGACTCCAAAAGAAAATTATGTCTGTTTTGAACCATGTCAAGTCTCTAGAGCATTGGGCATACTGTCACGTAAAGACGAATTTGCCCCCTATTTTAGGAGTCTTTGAACTTTAGGCATTAATAAGATCTCAGACCACATATATGAGCAGAGGAAGAATCACAGAATTTACTTGGGAGAAGGAATAAAAGTCCCATCCAATCTTATTTTCCTTTTTTGGCTTTTAACTTTTTAACTGTGAAAGAAAATCCACAAAATACTTATGTATAGTTTAATGAGCTATTATAAGGTAGACATCCTGCAACCACCACTTAAGTCAAGATATAGACCTTTGCCAGCCTAAGATACTGCATGCATGTGCACCATCCATATCTCAAACACCATCTGCCTCCCAAAAGTAAGCACTATTTTTATAATAATCACCTTTTTTCTATCACATAAGTTCTATCACATAAATACACATTCCTAGACATCATATTTTAGTCTTGCCCATTTTATTAAATCCGATACGTATTTTAGGTCCCTTTTAATCCACAGATTTCTCAACCATCCCTTTCTTTCCCTTACAATTTTTTTGTTCTAGGATCTGGGGCATTTGACCTGCAGAGTTTCTCACAGTTCAGACAGTGCTGAGGAACATTGAACATGGTACAGTTCAGCATGTTCCTCTGTCCAGTGTATTTCTTTCAAATTGGCAGCTGGATCGGGAACCTTGACTAGGTTTGGGTTCCATCCCTTTGCAAAGACTCTAATTACTGTGGCCTTTCACCAAAAAGCATTTAATGTCTAGTTATCTCTCTTTCTCCATTAGCAGCTGTTGAGGCTTAATGCTTAAATCTAGTCATTCATTTGAGGTTTGTAAAATGGTGATAGTTAAATTTTATCCTTTTTTTTCATTTATTAGTTAAAAATTTTTTGTAAATATGTGCTTCCCCTCATCTACTCTTTGGTTTCCCCGTGGTTCATATTGGAAAGGCAGGATAAATGTTTGATTCTTTCCCTCTACTTACCATTTTCAAGAAAATGAATTGGCTCCTTAGAATCTTCTGAAGGTGGTTAGGTTTTTAAAATACAATTATGTATCCATGGATTTAAACATAACTTACAGGTTTCATTCAACTGCAATTACCTCTTTCGAAGCTTAAATTGTCCCAATGGGAAGCTCTTAAAGTTGGTTCCTGAGTTCTTTTCACAAACCCCAGTAGTTTTTGATAGCTTCCTAGCTTCATGGTATGACAAGATGTTCCAGATTAATCTTGTGCATTTCCTGCCCCAGACCTAGAATTGACCAATTCTCCAAGTTCTAGTTTCCTTTTTTTAAACTTTTAAAAAAAATTTATCTTATATGGGAGTATAGTTGATTAACAATGATGTGTTTGTTACAGGTATACAGCAAAGTGATTCAGTTATACCCATACAAGTATCCATTCTTTTTCAAATTCTTTTCCCATTTAGGTTATTACAGAATATTGAGCTGAGTTCCCTGTACTACACTAGTTTCCTTTAATGGGAAATATTATTTTCAGGCCACCACAATCTGAATGTTAGGTGTGCCCTCTGCACACGCATTTTTATAGTTATTTTAATCTACATTTTATTGTGTACTTCTGTTTTATAAATTCTTACTCCCTCTTAGCCCTCATTTAGTCTTAGTTCTATTTTATAACTATATGTTTAATGTTCACCACTAGTCCGTATGGCAATGTCTGTCTCTCTAACTACTTTCATTGTCTGAGGATCATTCTCTAGTAGATTCCTCAGAAAAATCTGATGGGAAATATATTCTTTTTATGAACTATATTATTAATATTGTATGTTAATAACAGTCTGTGCTCTTTATACTTGAAAGTCAGTTTTTCTAGCTATAAAAATCTTTGGCTTACATTTTTTTCTTCATATTTCCTAAAATATGTTACTCCATTTTCTTCTAGCATAAAGCATTGCTGTCCAAAAAACAGTGCGATGATAATCTAATTCTCTTTCCCTCATAAGTCACTTTCTGTGTCAAGATGCCCAAATGACTTTACTCAACAAAGTTTATTGGAATATATCTTGGTATTATTTGTTCAGGATTGATATACTCAACTACATTTTCCAATATGTGGTTTCAAATAGTTTTTTAATTTTGGAAAATTTTCTTGAATAATGGTTTTTCATTCATTTGTTCTGTTCTGTTCTCTTTGTTTACTTCTTCAGAATTCCTATTAAATTGATACTGGATTTTCTTTCATTCAAAATTTTTTTATTTCTTTCTTCATTTCTTTTTGACCATTAAAATGTTCCTCCTTTTCCCCTCATATTTCTTTTAAAGCAGTATCTGTTGTGCTGATTTATTTGTTTATTCTAGTTTAGTCTTTTTTTCTGAACTGATTCTTCTTTTATTTCTGATTCTTTCCTGAGTTAAAGTCCCTCATTTCTAAGTATGTTTTATTTTGCTTTGATCGATCCATTTATTGAACCATTTTCTTCATGTTCTAGCTTATTTTTAAATAATATATTACAGGTTTTTTTAAAAACTATGTTTTTCTGGTGGCATTTTGAAGGGAGTGGGTGAAGTGGTAAATTTTTTGCAAGTGCCCACACAATCTAATGCCTAACTAAACAATTCAACTTAAACCTCGAGAAATTTCTATCTGCAATGTCTCCCCAGTCATCATGCATTCATTCTTCTATTCATTCAACGAATGTCTAATGAGCACCTACTATATGTATGCAATAAGGATCAAATTATTAATAAGATAATTACTGATTAATAAGATGAATGATTAATGATACAGACATGGGCTAAGCCATTACAGATTTACAACCCAATGGAGGAGTCAGAAAATCAAACAGGTAAGTATAATGAAGTCCTTGAAGGCAATCTACCTCTGTGGTCCAGTCCTCAATCTTCTTCTACCATAACATACATGAGGGATAGAACAGCAATAGGCAATAGGCTAACTAGGCAGTGATGATTTTGCAGTTCATTAAACATGTTTCCTTAAGGCAGCATATCAAACAGCTCTCCACGTGATTCTGATACAGCCATCCTCCCCACCACCACCCCTGCGGCAAGAGGAGATCCCTATAAGAATCGCTGGTCTATCTATCTGATAAGGAGTTAACATCCAAAATATTGTATATAAAGAACTCATAGAAGTCAACAGCCAAAACAAAAACAAATAATCTAATTCAAAAAAGGGCAAAGAACCTGGACAGACATTTTTCCAGGGAAGACACATGAATGGCCAATAGATACATGAAAAGACACTCAACATCACAAGTCATCAGTGAAATGTACATTAAAGCCACATGAGATATCACTTCATGCCTGTTAGAATGGTTATCATCAAAAAGATGATAACAAATGCTGACATGGATAGAGAGAAAAGGGAACCCTTGTTCACTCTTGGTGGGACTGTAAATTGGTACAGCCACTACAGAAAATAGTATGGAGGTTCCTCAGAAAATTACAAATAGAACTACCATATGATCCAGCAATTCCATTTCTGAGAATATATGCAAAGGAAACAAAAACACTAACTCATAAAGATATTGCATCCCATCTTTACAGCAGCATTATTTACAACAGCCAAGACATGGAAACAACCTAAGTGTCCATTCAATAGATGAATGGATGAAGAAGTTGTGGTGTGTATGTATATACACACCACACACACTGGAATATCATTCAGCCATAAAAAATGAGGAAATCCTACCATTTGCAACAGCATGGATGGACCTTGAAAGCATTATGCTAAGTGAAATAAGTCAGATGGAGAAAGACAAAAACCATATAATTTCACTTATAAGTGGAATCTAATTTCTAAAAAACCAAAAACACCAAACTCATGGAAAAAAGATCAGATCTGTGGTTACCAGAGGTGGGAGGCACGGGAAGGTAGAATTGGAGGAAGGTGGTCAAAGGTACATAAGGTACATACGGTTATAAGAAGGTAAGAACCAGGGATGTGATGTACAGCATGCTTACTATAGTGAACACTGCTGTATGATATATAAGAAAGTCGTTAAGGAAGTAGATCGTAAGAGTTCTCAACACAAGGAGAATTCTTTTTCTTTTCTTTTTATTGTATCTATATGAGATAATGGATGTTAACTAAACCTATTGTGGTAATCATTTCACAAAATATGTAAATCAAACCATCATGCTGTACACCTTAAACAACAAAAAAAAGAACCATTAGTCTAACTCAGGCACGAATATGCCATTAAACTCAGAATTGTATTAAAATGCCCACTAAAGACACGATAAAATTAAGCACATTGGCATATTCCTTTTTTTAATGGTACAGTTCACTGTGTCCTATAGTACATTAATATGTGTTTCTAGGCAAAAAATCTAGGAAGGAAAAAGAATTACTACTGCTTTCCCAGTCTTCCTTACCTCAAGGAAATATAAATTTATTCAGCTGAGATGATAACCTATGGCCATCAGTCACCTGCAGTCTAGCAACATAATTATAAAGAAACAAAAAAGGGTAAACACAAGATGGAGTAATATACCAATCTTTGGGCAAACCAGAGTTTTCACTTTTTTCATTGTTTATGGGAACTGTGGAAACTTGCTGCCCCAGGTCATCTACCAGGGAAGTGCCGTTTTAGAGCTGTACCTCAGACTGTTGTCTCCCTTTCAGAACCAAGAAGGAGAGGAGGAATTCTTCATCTTCTCACTCTCTCAACTAAGCAGACACAATGTATTTGGTATACTATTTAACATACAGACAAACCCCAAGTCTCACAAAAATGTGACCACATTTGAACTTAGATACCTTCCTTTAGCTAAAATCCCCAGTCAATCTTCAATTTGAAATAAATTTGTAACCTGCTCCAGAAATCAGCTCTGGGAACAGCTCTACACTGTTTTTAGATTTTAAATGCAATGATAGATTTATTACATTTATTAATAAAAAGCATGTTAATATATCTATTAACAGAAAGCATGCCTTTTGTTGACATACTTTACAGCTAAGGTTGAAAAAACAATTAATGTGGTACTTCCCTGGTGGCACCTGCCAATGCAGGGGACATGGGTTCGAGCCCTGGTCTGGGAAGATCCCACATGCCGCCGAGTAACTAAGCCTGTGCGCCACAACTACTGAGCCTGCATTCTAGAGCCCGTGAGCCACAACCACTGAGCCCACGTGCCACAACTACTGAAGCCCACATACCTAGAGCCCATGCTCTGCAACAAGAGAAGACACCGCAATGAGAAGCCCACTCACCGCAAGGAAGAGTAGCCCATGCTCACCGCAACTAGAGAAAGCCCACGCACAGCAACGAAGACCCAACACAGCCAAAAATTAATTAATTAATTATTTTTAAAAAAGAGAAAACAATTAATGTAAAGAATTGCATTTCAGGATGCCAGATCAGAAGAAGTTTAATGTAAAAATATATCATTAAAAACTAACTAAAATAAAACTGTAGGCATCAAATAACATGAAATATGAATCTGGAAATTCTTGAGGGGAAAAAGAACAAGCTAAGATTTGAATAATGTTAGAAAGGGAAAAAATGAATTTAGTCTTATCTCAGATAAGAAATGATTTAGGGTAAGAGGGTTCTGTAGGGAGAGAGCCAAAGGGCCTATCTGAGGTGGGGACATGAAGACACACATCCGGGTCTGAAAGAATAGAAAAAAATTTAAAAAATGGGTCAAGTACTTCAAGTACCAAGAAGGTGATCAGTTAATACATAAAGAAGCAGGGTTTTCTTACACTTACTGACGCTACTCAAAAGTGTTGCTAAGAACAGGTGCCATAGTCAGGGATTCATGAACTTCCTTTAAAAACATACAGAACAGAAGAAGAGAATATAAAATCTTTACAACAGAGAATCCATAAATATTTTCATATTCACAAAAGGGAATATGACCCCTCAAAAATGTTAAGAAACCTGCCATAGAAGAACTTAAACTGCTTTCAGGATCAACAAAATCATGTTAGTATTGATTCAGACTCAGCCCCACTCCCATTGTTCTAAAAACCAACCAAACAAAAATATTCCCTGTTGGCAAGGTGAGTGGAAATTGGAAAGGTTGGGCGGGGTGGAGAGGGCATGGCTATTAGCTGGAATAAAAACGATTAGAGATAAAGGTCACAGAATCCAAATGCCTGTTTGAGATAACATTTTACTATGACTAAATTTTACTTCAATCAAATCGTTCAGCAGTCCCTAATCAACAAATAGATATGTGATATCCTCATTTTAATGGGGGAAAAGAGGAAAGGAAAGAAGGGGGTAGAGAAGTTAAAGAATGTTCCCACCAAAGAAGAAACACTTTGAACACTAAATTTCTCCTTTAATCCTACAATGATTATCATGCTCTGGGCTGCAGAGAGGGAGGGCATTTGAAGGCAGCCAGTTTCATATAATTCATAGAGGGTTATTTTTTCATCCAGTTTAATTTTCAGTACGGCTAGTGCCATTTCTTATAAAGGCTCTGCATTCCATGTGTTTCTTATGATATAACTGTAAATCACATCCAAATTAGCCTTCATATACCTAATCCCAAATCTTCCCAAATGATCCATTACTTTTAGACCAAAACTACATGGTACAACTTTATAATTTGGTTATGGAACAGGAAGGCTGATATTAAAGGGAAACATCAAAAAAAGCATCAAGTCCCTGAGATTCCCTCTAAGGAGACCAAGCCAAAGAGTTTAAATGGAGCCTGTAGGGGACAGGCCAGAACAGGAATCAGGTTCCACATCCTACAGCTCTCTACACGGGATCTAAACAACTGAAGTTTAGGGATTTCTGAAGGAGTCTAGGAAGGTGGAAACAAAAGCAAAGAGAAGAGCACAGTACAGGAAAACCACACCTCATCACCCACCAAATCAGAGTGCCTCTACACGACCAGGGATGGCCTCCTGCAAGTAGAGGTGATACCCAGAACCAGGACGTTGCCAGCAGCATCCCCACTCTCACACCTTCTCCCATCCTTATACTCAGGCCTCTGTTGCATTTATTCAGTTCACCTTGGGAGAAGGTTCCTGGAAGAACTAGTGTGGCCACAATTTCATAAGGTATTCATCTTGAACTCCTGCTGAGAGGGAAGGAAAAGCCAGTGTAAGGTGGATAATATACTAAAGACAGTGGGAAGATAATGTACATGACAGTGAGGATGGAAAAAAGAAAAACGGAACAGTGTGGGCTTAGATGAAGGAAACTAGAAGAAAAAGGTGAATGATTAGGGCTGGGTTGAATAAAACCTGTGAAGTAGTATGTAACTGCTGAAATCGTGTTTTCTAATATATGGAGTGATTGGAGGGAGATGTTCACAATATAATGATCAACCATAAGAGCAGGTTAAAAATAATTTGTAGAATCTACTCATTTTTGTAAATATGTATAAACATATAGAGGTTAGTATACTTGTATACCTATTATATTAGATGTGTGTGTGAAAGATGGGAATAGAGACAAAGGCCAAAGAGATAGGAAAATATACCCAAAAAAAAAAAAAAATTCTAGCATGAGTTTATTTTGTGTGATGGGATTATGGGTGATTTTCTTATTTTAATGCTTCCATGTTCTTTCCATATATGCTTTTTATATTTTCCAATCATGTGAAATATATAATAATAATAAATAAAAACAAAGAAAGCTTTGTTACTACTTCTTTTTCTGTATCCTTTTTCCCAGCACCCGTCTGATGGAAACTCATGATATGACTCTTGGTATTAACTGAAGAGAAAGAAAAAAATAACACAAAGCATGCATAAAAGTCATCACGATCCTAATATTGTCTTTACACACCTGATTCTTAATTCCGACCAGGTCCTCCCATGCTCCCAATTACAATAAGGAAAATAAACATCATGAAAGAGAACATCAAACTGACACTTCTGACAAGGCAACAGTTAAAATTCATGAGGGTACATTTTGCTGTTAATTAGCTACCTACCATTAAAAACCTGGCTTTTTGATTAAGAATAGTCACAGCAGGCCCTTGTAGATTGGCTAATGAGCTGTCCACTCACTGGAGAGTCCAGCTATTCATCAAGCCCCTGGGTAATTTGAAGGGAGCTCAAGATACATGCAGTTGAGAAGTTAAGTAAATGGAAAGTCTATCATTGCTGGGGTTCGGCAACTTGCCTCCTCTCCTAGAAAGCTTGGCATGTTAATATCTACCTTAAGCCATTGTCTACTGCCTAAGAATGACATTAGAATCTAGTAAATGAGAGTATAAGCTTATTTGTATAGAAAACAGTATAAAGAGATAGAATACTGAAAAAATAGGACTATAATTTGGTGGAGGGAGATAAGATGTTGGAACTGACAGTACAGCACAATAATAAGTGATATGGAAAAAAATCCAATAAGGGAGCAATTTAATTTAAGTGGGTTTTAATCTGAATCTTCCCACCCACATGCCAGTTTTAGACTGCAGGAGGTATAAAAGGACACTCAAGCCCAGCAATCTCAGCCAACTGCCATCTTGTCAAGAGTGCAGACAAATAGTCACCATGCAAAAATCAATAGCAGTGGGAAAAAGGCTTTCTTGTACATTTATGATGGATAGCACAGCCTGGGTGTAATGCATTGAAACAACTAACTTAGATGATGTGGACTGCTTTGGTCAATGGTTTTCAAGCCTTGGTTGGGAACAGCTGCACTGCTAAAGCATTTACTGTTCTAGGCACCTGACAGTAGCTATTCCCCTACATCAGAGAATTAACCCAAAGGAATTCCCTGAAAACTCCAGGTATGGAAAAAGTAAGGAAGAGTGGAAAGGACCATCAGTTATGACATATGTGAACACCATAAAGTAGCTGATGGCCACAGACCATTCTCTGCTTCTGCAACTGGAGGGCAGCACATAACACTGATAGTCTTCTACCCCTTTTATGTAAGATCCACAAGGTGATGTTTCATTGAGGAGGCAGATTGGCTCTGCTGTTGAACTATGGGAAAACTGGAACATCAGAGCAGCAACGGCTTTTAGAAACCTGTGGCAAGGCCAGAACTAAAACCAAGTGAGTTTCCTTCTTTTAGTCCAGATCCTTGCATTCAAGCCTTCTGTCTCCACCAGGCATAGGGGAATCTATTGTGGCTGAAGGGCTGGCTCCCTCCGCAGCCTAGCTGCACTCTTTATTAGGTAGAGAAGGATGATTTGCAGTCAACAGCTCCCCTGCCTTGGCCTGGTGAGTTCTATCTGCTCTCCTGCCATGGTGGCACTCTTGGGTTGTGAGATCCCAGCCAGAGTCCCTTTCCTACCAGGCCAATGGGCCCACCCAGGAGCATGACATCCACAGCATTTCCAGACACCAGAGCCTCTGAGAGAACTGGAGGCACTGAGGCAGGCAGCCTAGTAACAGAAACACGGGCCCAGAGAAGAACAGCCAATCCTCACCCAGGCTCTGATACAGAGTCAGGGTGACTTTGGACAAACCATCCAACCCCTCTGTGGCCCAGTCCCTCATGTGTAAAATAGCACTGATCTTATCTCCCTCAATGGACAGTCAGGAAACCAAATAAAATCATGAATATGAAAGTACTTTGAAAAATGTTCACTCATAAAATTACAGAATTTTAGAATGACCTTAGAGATCATTTAATTTAGCGCTACCCCTTATTATACAGATGAGGAAACAGTCCCCAAGTGCTTAAATGACTTGAACAAAGTCAGACAGAAGCAGAGCTTCTAAACAATTCAAAGCATGATTATTACAAATTAGTATAATTCCAATGTGACTGCAAATATATTAATAACGTATTTCTCTTTCTTCTTAGCATAAAAAAAGCCACATTGCCTATAGAAATAAAATGAAATAATCAGGAAGGCCACCAAGTTTGGAATACATGATGAATGGCTTATTGTAATTACATTGTAAACATGACAAAATAATATTATTTACATTTTCAGTTTTTATGGCCACACCGTAGGACAGCAAAAAATAAATAAATGGGGGCTTCCCTGGTGGCGCAGTGGTTGAGAGTCCGCCTGCCGATGCAAGGGACGCGGGTTCGTGCCCCGGTTCGGGAAGATCCCACGTGCCGCGGACTGGCTGGGCCCGTGAGCCATGGCTGCTGAGCCTGCGCATCCGGAGCCTGTGCTCCGCAACGGGAGAGGCC
Organism: Delphinapterus leucas; assembly: GCF_059928025.1. Classification (NCBI taxonomy): domain Eukaryota; kingdom Metazoa; phylum Chordata; class Mammalia; order Artiodactyla; family Monodontidae; genus Delphinapterus; species Delphinapterus leucas. The sequence goes on along the minus strand of NC_143137.1, from coordinate 61,965,185 downwards.
ACAACAGTGAGAGGCCCGCGTACCAAAATAAATAAATAAATAAATAAAAATTACCTATAATCCCTCTCTCAGGAAAAATATCAGCGTTAACATTATGGTAAACACCATTTACCATGAGATTATACTCTACATACTGTTTTATAATCTGCTATTTTGCATGAGAAGAATTACAAATGCTAGTCTTTATCTTTCAGCAAAGTAACATGTGGTGAAGCATGTTAATGATGAAAAACGTAAAAGAGTAATTGGTTTCATGAGAAAAGGACACGTCCATAAAGTTCTTGATCTATTCTCCAGAGAACAAAAGAATAAATACACATAGCTTAAGAAATTAACAAGTAGTGGCTTCTCCAGTTAGTTGAAGGCCATGGACAAATCCATCCTCCTAATGTTCCATGCTAAGTCAAGATATGTTCTGTAGTAAGCAACAAAATGAAATCCTAAGAAAAGTCAGTCTTATTGTATTTAAAATCTATTTCCAAAGCAGTTACTGACTCAGCAGCTCCTACCCTGAGTACAAAACTGAGATATTGTGCCTTTTAACATTCATCCTTCCATCTGTCTTCTGAACAAAAGATCAGTTTTATGAGAATATACCTTTTATGTTAATGATATGTCTGTGGCCCAGAGTTTTTACTCCTCACAAATCCTTCCTCTCAGAGTGAGGGCTCATGCTACTTATAAATTCCCTTAAATGCAATCTCTATTGTAGAGTGCTACCTCACTGGCCTAATCTCCACCTTAAAGAGTGAAATTCAAAGATGACATGTCCTATTGTTTGCTCTCTTTAATTCTGAAATTCTAAACTTGGCAATTCCACATAAACCAACCAGATCCAGTTTGGATAAATCCAAGCCTCCTGAAATAGCTCTGATTTTCAGATACAAACCCACTGGAAACCCAAACGCCATCATTTTACCTCTGCCCCCTACTCAACTGCCCGAAAAGGAAACCCAATAAGTTTCAAGCAGTTACTCCTTTTCCTGCTCTTGCCCTAACCTTCAGTTATCTCTCTGAAACACAGAATTGTATAAGATCTCATCCCCATGTCCATGCCATCCTGCCACTTCCTTCTTTTTTACTAAAAATGTCATTTTTCATCGTCCCAGAGACACAGCTGGTAGGGAGGAGAAGACTTCACAATCCTCAGCCCTGAAAACATTATACAAAAAAAACTTACAATAGGTTTTTATGATTATTACAGGACATTTGAAACAACTTGGTAAAGAGCCATTATAAAAATCCACATGAAAATAAAACTGTAAAATACATAATCAAGGATCCTAAATGTGGGTGCTTCTTTTATATTCACCACCTCATCAAGCTTCAGTATAGGTCTGCCCCTTCCCCACTGGCCCAGCCAGTCCCTAGGTCTCCCTTCCTGAGATCTATCTCCTTACTCCAAGTTTTGCACTACAAAAGCTCAAGTTGGCCTTGTATGGCCTAAAATTCAAAAGTGTTTCAGCTTTAAACAAAGTACAAATTTTCTGAGAATTTTGAAAAAGCACACCCTGAATCAAGTAAAATTTTCCCTTTGTAGGAAAATTATTTCCAGTTTAAAGATTTATCAGGGATGTTAGTCAGTTACTCTTGACCGTATATCAAAAACTATAACTCCTTAAATCCCTCTCATTCTTAGATGATGTGTGCTAACACCACTTATACATGCAGCAAATGACTGGAATCTATATTTTAACCATTTTAGTGGTCAATGTAGGTCCCTGGATGACCTGTTTGGCAATGCAAGTACAACATAAATGGCAAATACTAGAGTCTTTCCTGTAAGACTGGCAGGTTGAGCCGTAGTCAACTCAGCCCAAAAGTACTTTCACTCAATTTGACTGTGCCTGAGGTAGATTTCTACAGCACATGTACTTTATTTAGACAAGACATACAATCCATATTGTCTAATATTTTCGATGTTAAGATACATTCAGAGGCCAAATAGCAGAGTGAGACAGGCATGCGCTTTAGAAGCAATCAGAAGGCAGGTAGAATCTCAGCTCTTCCAATCATAGGCCGCATGGACTTGAACAAGCCCAACATCACTGAAGTTCAGCTTCTTCATGTAAAATTAGAGTAATGATGATAACATTTTATAGAGATTGCTGCATGGACTAGAGATAAGGTATATAAAATGCTCACCATAATGTCTATGGTAGATGCTATACATATGGTAGACGTCTATAGCTAGCAATAATAGTAATGGTGTGCATTTTACCCTCAATATAGTAAGGATTTCAATCCACAGTTAGAAGCATAAAGATTTCTGGGAGCCTCCATAGTGAGCTTATTCTGCTTATTCATTGTGAAGTTACTTAAGATAAGATGTAAGTTATCTGATTAACTGACGCTGATTGTTTTCTGAAACCATACTTCGAAAAAGAAAGATAAAGACTAGTAGTCTTATGAAAGGGTAAGGGGAGAGGGAACCATTACTGGGGAAACAAGACTCAGAAGAGAAACAGCTGGCAGCACAAAGACATATTTGTCACTCTGTACCACTATGTCCTAGATGGTGGTTCTCACAAAACCAAGAGCTCCTGAACTAAAGCTAAACCACCCAGCACAGTGCCTGGTACCCGATAAGTACTCCATAAAAATGTATTGACAAAGATTATATTTATGTCCCTGTGATTATTATCACAGAGAGCTCATGGATCACTTTAAGAAAAGTCATTTTCAAAGTCTAGATAAATTTACTATGCAAGTCCAGCAAAGTCCAAGTCTTAAAATTCCAGAGACTGCAGCATCTCAAAAATTCACACTAGTGCTTTAAAAAAAAAAAAAAAGTTTAATGTGTTCACCTTTTTTCTCTGTATGATATGAAACTCTAAGGAAACCTACATGATTTTTCTACATTAATATTTCTTTTTTCTGTATCTTAAAGATACTTGTGACTTAAATTTTATTTTCTTTTAGGTGTACTTTGAATTTATGAATTAAAAAATAAGCATTCCTAGGTTTTTAAGGAACCTCCATACTGTTCTCCATAGTGGTTGTATCAATTTACATTCCCACCAACAGTGCAGGAGGGTTCCCTTTTCACCAAACCCTTTCCAGTATTTATTGTTTCTAGATTTTTTGATAATGGCCATTCTGACTGGTGTAAGGTGATACCTCACTGTAGTTTTGATTTGCACTTCTCTAATGATTAGAAATGTTGAGCATCTTTTCATGTGCCTCTTGGCTATCTGTATCTCTTCTTTGGTGAAATGCTTATTTAGGTCTTCTGCCCATTTTTTATTTGGATTGTTTTTTTGATATTGAGTTCCATGAGCTGTTTGTATATTTTAGAGATTAATCCTTTGTCCGTTGTTTCATTTGCAAATATTTTCTCCCATTCTGAGGGTTGTCTTTTCACCTTGTTTATGGTATCCTTTCCTGGGCAAAAGCTTTTCAGTTTAATTAGGTCCCATTTGTTTATTTTTGTTTTGATTTTCATTACTCTAGGAGGTGAGACAAAAAAGATCTTGCTGTGGTTTATGTCAAAAGGTGTTTTTCCTATGTCTTCCTCTAAGAGTTTTATAGTGTCTGGTCTTACATTTAGGTCTTTAATGCATTTGGAGTTTATTTTTGTGTATGGTGTTAGGTAGTGTTCTAATTTCATTCTTTTACATGTAGCTGTCCAGTTTTCCCAGACCCAGCAATCCCACTACTGGGCATAAAGCCTGAGAAAGCCATAATCCAAAAAGAGACATGTAGACATGTACCACGATGTTCACTGCAGCACTATTTACAATAGCCAGGACATGGAAGCAACCTAAATGTCCATCGACAGATGAATAGGTAAAGGATATGTGGCACATATATACAATGGAATATTACTCAGCCATAAAAAGAAACGAAATTGAGTTATTTCTAGTGAGGTGGATGGACCTAGAGTCTGTCATACAGACTGAAGTAAGTCAGAAAGAGAAAAGCAAATACCATATGCTAACGCATATATATGGAATCTAAAAAAACACAAAAAAATGGTACTGATGAACCTAGCGGCAGGACAGGAATAAAGACGCAGACGTAGAGAATGGACTTGAGGACACAGGGAGGGGGAAGGGTAAGCTGGGACAAAGTGAGAGAGTGGCATGGAGATATATACACTACCAAATGTAAAATCGATAGCTAGTGGGAAGCAGCTGCATAGTGCAGGGAGATCAGCTTGGTGCTTTGTGACCACCTAGAGGGGTGGGATAGGGAGGGTGGGAGGGAGATGCAAGAGGGAAGGGATATGGGGACATGTATATGCATATGGCTGATTCACTTTGTTGTAAAACAGAAACTAACATAGCATTGTGAAGCAATTATACTCCAATAAAGATCTATTTTGAAAAAAGCATTTCAACACAAGCATTTAGTTAAAAATAAGATTTTTATATCAATATCATAGAAGAGAAATAGTCTTAAAACCACAGATAAAACGTAACAATCTTTAAAAATGGATTAATTGCCTTATGTGTTTTTCCAGAAATAGAAAGAAATGAGATAAATTCCTCTAGATGAAATCACCTTTCCAGAATTTTATCTCAGGTAATTGTTTACACTAACCCCATTAGAATTATTGCTCAAATCTAAGAACTGAAATTATCATGATAGAATAACTACCAGGGAAAAACTTACAAATACAGGAAGAAAAAGTATCTTCAACAGATCAACTGCAAGCAACACAGAAACTTAACCCAAAGCTTTGAACCTTCTACATAAGGCCAGTATTATCTCAGAGGCTTTCAGGGAAAGTGCACAACCTTAGGTGTGCAGACAGAAGCATTCCAAGCCATAGTTCCCTGATGTGTGGTGAGTGATGGTGAAAAATAGAGTAGCAGGACATGGGACACATCTTAGGTTACACAACACAAGTTCAAAACCAATAACCAAGCACAAGATTGTCTACTCATGGACTAGATCTCATTGGTAGAATGAGATACATGAAAATAAATGCAGGTTGTGGCAAGCATGGCTTTTATCTAATGGTCAGCAATTTCGGAGAAAAGGCTTTCAAAGATAAAATACAAATAGGCTTTAAATTTTTGAACTGGTTTTAAATCTTCAATTTTTGTAAGCTCATCTGCCTACCCATTTCAGAAGAAATTCTAAGATAAGATCACTCTTACATGGCCGTTTGCTAAGACGTTTATCTGACTTCACTTTTAATGCTCTAACCAACTTCCAGATTTGATTTCATACAGCATCCTATATGTTATATTCTGGAAGGATTTATGTTTATCATTATTCTATAACCTGATATATTTGTTTTAGAAATTTTGGTGGAAGCATATTATAACATGGTACAAAACACTTCTTACTTATTTTTTCTGCTTCATTTAAATGGAGTATGGATGGATCACAATTTCTTTCCTCTTTTTTATTTTTGTGCAGTTTATTTCACAACTAAATGCTCAATAAACTGTATTAATTAACTGCATACAAATTACAGGCATCCCTACAGAGTGCAATCAGTAACACTGATAGCACAAGATGCCCAAAAACTCGGAACTGGCCTCAAAATATTAAATAGCAGTGCTTGGTAATAAATTTGTAGCAGAAAATAGGCAAAATACCCAGTAAATCCTTTCTTCCAAGGAAATGTCTATTCATGATTATTCACTTTAAATCAACAAGTTCTAAATTAAATGGTTGCTATCTTGTTACTGATCACCATATTACCCAACTGGTCCTAATTACAGCTTGATACCTGTGAACTACCAAGATGTCCTAGCAAGATCTAAAGACATTATACTGCAAATTCAACATTTTCATACATAGGCTAAAATGCCCTGGCAAAGGTTTCTACCAGCACCCTACCCTACCCCTCACTTAGCTTGTTTATCTGCTGTCTCAGGCTCATGCTTTTAGAAAATTAACAATAAACAGTTTAAGATATAAGAAAGTCTGCGAGAAGATTCAGGAAACTCAGGAAATTTGTGTCCTAAGGGGAGCCATAATAAAATCCTAGGTTGAAAATATCGCAGAACAGATAGGAAGCATCTGTAAATCGCCAATTGTATGCAAATATTATGCTCTGGCCTTAGGGAGATTCCAGAAGTGGCCTTATCACCTGCTGCTTCCTATGGCTCCTCATTTAGCTGTATTTAGGTACTAATACCCTTTCATAGACCTATAAAAGACATTGACCTTTCAAACCAGATTTGAGTTAAACTTGGCCATACTAGAAGAGGCCCAAAGTAGTCGCAAACTTCCATATAAAAAAATGTACTCTACAATAGGAAGATTTTGCAGGACTCATACTCAAATAATAAAAACAATTCACTCAACTCTAAGTGCCGCACAATGTGCTAAGTGTTTTATATTTCTCTCATTTGTATTATTCAGAGTCAAAGCAGCCCTAGGGGAGGTATTATCTCCATTGTACAGATGTAGAAACTACTACAGTCTAGAAAGATTAAGGAATTTAACTAGTTAGCAAGTAGCAAAGCCTGTATTTGCATCAGCCCCTAATGACTCCAGATCCTGGGCTCGTTACCACCACCCTACTCCACCTTCCCCACCCATAACTGGGGGAAACAAATGGAAAGAAAAGTGAATTTCCAAGACTAAGGAACAAAGGATTAGGACTCGGCATCTCCTAAGTTTTCTGGGTCTAAAATTCTGTTTCTTTTATTTTTTTTTAATGGGTAATATAAATAATATCACAGGAAGTCAGATAAAAGGGATTTTTCACAACTCATCTTCCTTACTAACATATTGAAAACTAAAAATATGTGAATTCATAAAGTCCCTTCAAATCTTTATCTCGATGTGAGACTAAAGAAAAATGGAACATCAATAGCTCAGAACCCCAGCAAATGTTGCAGACACCTTTATTCTCCCAAAGATGTCTATTTTACTTTTTTTGTTCATAAAAAATCATAATTAAAATTGCAAAGAGCAGCTTAATCTCATTTTAGTGTCTCCATACATCACTGGTTCCGCTGACCTAATAAAAAGAGCTCATCTTTCCCATATCAATTGATGTACCAAATCACTGATTAGCTAGTGTCCGTTTTGTGCACAGATGAGGGTGGTATTTAATATATCAACTCCATTAACTGCTTAATGCCATTTTTGAGATTTAAGAAAGCAAATTCAAAAGCCTATTCAACAAACTTCCTGACCATATGATGGTCCTGGTCTTGATTTCCTTTAACTCATTAATTCTTTTGTATTTTGTCACCAGTTTTCAAGATGCTCAGGAAAGTCAGGGAGGGTCAAGAGAGGCCAAAAGTACAAAATCCCTTTTCACTGCTTCCCATTTATCACAGATCATTTCATTAGGAATGACCTGAATGAATTGATGCAAGTCAAGGAATAGCATCAAGGTTCCCCCTAAACAACTAAGAACAACCCATTGAAATTGCCCTATCCACTCCATTAGAGACTTTGGAGTGGATGAGAAAGAGGGAGAGGCTTCTCATCCCCCCACCCCCACTTCAAGGCTGTGAGCACAGCAGACTCCAGTGTTGCTAATAACATGCCAACGCTGTCACTTCTGCTCAGGGGGCTGCTGAAATCCCCATGAGAGTCACACTGTGTGACATGAAGCCAGCTATCGCTAAGTGAGGTCTAGAGAATAATTAGAAAACAGGCATTTTGACTTTTAAATATTCTACTGTCTTTAAGTGGTTTAAATAATTTCTAAGCAGAAGTGCCACCCGGGAGAGCACAGCGTCAGCAGCAGAATGGATGTTGTTGCTAACAGCCAACAGCTGGAAAGGGACTGTGACAATGGCCCCTGCTTTGCAGTACTTTCCTGGTCTCCTGCGCTACACTGGCTCTGGAGTCTAATAGCACAATATGGGAAATGAGAGCTCATCTATCTACTTGCCAGGGGCACTGCAGGCAATCCACATACACGCCTTCCCAGCTTGGCCTGGGCTGAGCTGGACCATGACCTAAAAGGAAGCCTTTCAGGGGTGAGAGGCCTTTTATGGTAATTAATCCTCCACGAGGCACAATCCCCAGTGTCACCTGAGCATAGAGGAACAAGTAGGAAATTCCACTATTCTAAATTCTTTATATATATCACAATGAAAAGGGGCTATATCAGAAATTCTAAAGGAAAATCAAGTGCTTCTGTAAGGATGCCATGATAACCCCCTGGATGCTTTAACTGTATTTCTCTCTAGCTTTTCCATCAAACCAAGAACCCCTTGTGCAACTGAAAGCTTTTTTAGATTCTGGGAAGACCTACTGTGCTATATCTTTTGCTGTTGTCCTTTCCATTATAAGTGCCACCATTCCTAATTAGAGCTTCTTTCCCCTGCCCCCCCCCCCGCCCCAGTTCTAGTATCTACATACACCTCTTAACTGGTCTCCATAGCTCCTTCTCTCATGTCTAACCTATGTCGTACTGTCAGATTAATTTCCCAAATTACACTTTGATTCTAACCCTCCCTTACTCAAAAAAAAAAAAAAATTGAAAGTCCAAAATCTAAACTACTTAGGCTGACATTATGGCCCTTTAGAGTATGTACAAATGAATCCTTGGCAATAAGTGGAGCCAACCCAGTGAGCAGTATACTCACTATATGAATTCTCAGGAGACTTCCGGATGAGCTGTCAAGGACAGTCTTCAAGGGCACGACAAGAAAATGGCATGCAATACGTATCTAGGGAGGGCTAGGAAGGAAGGAGATTAAAGGGATTGACTATCCAGGTGAAATTGATAAGATCTGGCAGCTGGTTAGATATGGGGAGTGAAGAAGAGGGAGGGGTGAAGAGGACTGAGAATTGACAAACCTCATTAGTCAGAGTATGAAGAAGCCACTTCACAGGCAGAGAACAAAGAGAAGGAGGAAGAGAAGATAAGTTTCTGGGAAGATACTGATTTAAGCAAAAGAGAGGGATAGAAATATGAATCTGGAAATCCAGAGAAAGGTTCAAATGACACAGTGAGAGAAAAGGTGCTGGTATGGAGTAGCGGAAATAATAAAATAATAATAACAGTCAACATTTATTAATGGTTTATTTTCTGCCAGGTACTGTGAAACCCCTTATATTCTCATTTAGTCCCCAAACCCCTCAGTTTACAGATGAGAAAACTGAAGTTCAGAAAGCTTCAGTGACTAACCCAGAAAGGAACCTGGGCAGTCCACAGAAAAAGAACTACAAATGGCTTTAAGCACTTGAAAGGTACTCAAATTCAGTGAAAATTAAGTAAATGCAAATTATAAAAATAAGTTCCTATTTTTCACCTATGTAAATACTGATGATCAAAATCTTAGTGAGGATGTGAGAAATAGGTCTCTCATACATTATTGGTAGGGATATCATTTGGGACAAAACTTTTGAAGGGCAACTTGGAGATAACTATCATAATTTTAAATTTACCCGCCTTTCGACCCTATAATTCCACTGTTAAGAATTTCCAGTATTGGTATATTTGCACATGAAAGCTGGGGGGGCTGTGAATCCTAAAGTCAGCAAACAATAAAGCTATTTGGATTTGGGGGAAATTCAGTGACCTAGATAATACTATCTACTTCGAATTAATGATACCATCTCCAGAACCCCTACAAGGCCTTCCTTGGCCTCCTAGGCTCCTTAATTCTTTTCATTTACCTTTTCCCTTTTTCTTTTCTTCTTGCTTAAAACCTGGTAGTAGCTGAAGTTATTCTTCGTTCAGCTGATGTTTTAAACAGAGAAAGAATTGGAGAATGAGCAATGGATTTGTGCTAACTAGCATCTCTTCCCGATCATGTGATGTGAGAGAGGGAGTATGAAGAACTGAAAATTGAACATTTAGACAGCAAATGCTGAGGGACAGGATCCGCTCTCCAAATGTTATCCTCCTCTGCAACCCAATGCTGAGATCACCTCCAAACAGCCCTCAGATCCTTGTGTGTTTTCCCAACGCTCTAAATAAACAAGAGCTACCACATTTTTAATAAATTTAGTACTCTGTCAGCAGTGTAAGCTAGTCCTTTTTAATACATAATATCGAAAATTTGCAGACACAGAGAGCCAAAAGGAAAGAAAACAAAACATGGGGAAATGTAATGAGGCTATAATGTGTGCCAGATACTTTCACATATATGATTCCATTTATTTCTCACAAAGTCTTGGGAGATGGTTATTATAATCTCCCTATTTACAGATGCAGCAACAGAGCCTTGGCTGTTGTTAAGTAATTTTGCCAAAAATAGGCAGCCAGTAATTGGGACTGCTGAGATTCAAACTCAAGTATGTCTGGTCCAAGGCTCATGCTGTTTTCACTTTCCACCTCTCATTATGCCAGGAGACAAAAACTTTGAATGCAAGAAGTAAAAACCATTCAAAACCTTGCAGACTCATTTCACTTAACCTACTACTCCTCTGGAAAGATCAGAGCTAGGCATGTCCAATGGTCAGTACAAGGTTTGAAAGTTGGTCTCCCCACTGAAAACTTTCCTGTTGATCCCATTCTATTACTAACGAAACAGACCTCCTTCAGGAAACTCCTAAGCAAAATATCACGCAAAGAGGAATCAATTTTGCTTTCAAGGCTCAAACACTTAGATTTGTACACTGTTGCTTGATTTTTAAAAATTTGATTCTTAATGGAATCTAATCCAAAACAACCAGAGGGACAAGAAAAGGTATAAAGAGAGCCCCTCTTTACCTTCCTCTTCCTTTGGAATAGGAGGTCTAGGGCCATTAGGAAGAAGGAATGAAAAAGAACAGAGTTGCAAAATTGGTACATGACAAATATCAGATAAAATTAATAGACGTTTAGCTTCAAATACTTAGCCTGGGTTAAAAATGATAGATTATATCATTCTTTTTTTTTTTTGAAGTATATTTGATTTACAAGGTTGTTAGTTTCTGGTGTACAGCAAAGTGATTCAGTTATACATATATATATTCTTTTTCAGATTCTTTTCCATTATAGGTTAATACAAGGTATTGAATATGGTTTCCTATGCTATATTTGTAAATAAAACATTTATTTTCTTTTATATGCAGAGATGCTTTTATTTATCTGAATAAAACTAACAAGGGAACTAATAGGAAAACAAGAAATGTCACATACTAAACTGTAATCCTAAGGAAAGCCACTAATTTCATTAAACTTTGGAGGTCATCATGGCATAGCTCAGTTTGGCTAAGCATCCATATTTTATATGCCTCGTGGCTGCTTTCATTTTCAAAGGGTCTTCAGCCCTATATCATTCATTCATGAATTCATTCATGCAACAAATATTTATTGCCTCTAGAGCTCTTTATTGCTTTCTGTCATTTTCTTCACAGACACACAGACTTCATAATGGGATTTATTCCTACTACCCAACCTTACTCTTTCCCCCTTAAATTTTCTTTACCTTTTCCACTTCATTTTGATGCATTTGTCTCCCCAACCTCACAGTTCCTTCCAGCCTTGAGGACCCACAGTGGGCCAGTTTAATAGACTGGAATAAAAGCTGAAGTCATTAGTGGGAAAAAGTAGTGCGTGCTTTTGCATTAGTATTTCTAGCAATAAGTAGAGGGCAGGGTAGCGGACAATTACACATTTTCCCAAATTACACTGAAAATGCATTTGAACATTTCAAAACTCTGGCACTCAAAGTTGTTTTCACTGTTGATGAAACTGTAATTATACTATTGGGCAATTTAATTAATTTTGTGTTTTATTACAAAAGTCCACGATTCTGCCTAAATAGAGTTAAATTAATGGAATATAAATTGGTTTGTCACATCTCCAAGAATTTTCGTGAAGGGTATTTGGCTTTAATTTGTAAAATCCAGTAAAGTCTCTACATGATAAAATTAATCATCCTTTTCTATCATTTCATCTAGAATTCAGGTAAAAAAATGCATAATTTTATGTTCTCATTAACCATTTTTCCTGCAAAATACTAAAATTCTTAGATAAGCATTAAATTATTAGACCACAGAGACAACTCAAGATGTTCATTAAGTTGACTCCTTCTGCTTGAAAAAAAAAAAATCATTAATAGATCAGCATCAAAAAGCTACTATATGATAAGGAGGCTGTTTTATGTAATTGTAAGTTTATGGATAAGAATGCCCCAAGACAATAATCAATTTATAAATTTAGTTTAAGAAAAAGAGGGGATCATTTGCTCCTTCTTAATCTTACCCCAAAATTCCATTTCCATGCCAGAAAGCATCTTTCAAATAGTTTTGTAAAGTGGTTCTTTCCATCAAGATTATTTCAACCTGGAAATGTGCTATGTTTTACCCAAAATTCCTCTTCCACTAAATTACCGTAACATAACTTTCCTTCTCTCTCCTTCTCCCTCTCCTTCTCTCTTATTTATCGCTGTTTCTCGTTGCAAAACCCTATTAAGTAGTTAAGCAAATATCACAGTCATCACTTAACAGATGAGAAAACTGAAACGTGGAATGCTGAATGACTTTGGGAGCAGTTTAGTGTAGGAGAAATACTGAAGAATTTGAAGTTAGAAGTCCAAGATTCTATTCCTTATTCCCCCTGTAATAAACTAGGTGTTCCTGGATTAGTCACTTCATTCTTCAGCTCATTTTCCTTAGTAATAAGATGAGACTTAGTATAAATCAACTCTAAGGTGCATTTCATCTCTAAATTCTAAACCTTGTCTAACACTGAGAGATTCAGAATTAGGATACAGGTCTTCAATTACTCATCCAGTCCTCTCTCCACTGCTTAAGTCAATAAACCTGAAAGTCAAAGATCCTCCCTGCCTCTTTGGAACATCTTTGTTCATCATTTCACATCAACACAATTCAACAGACTATGAAGGAAAAAGAGCAGAATATGTACAAATTCATTAGATATCAGTTCATTCAGACCCCCCAATCAATTCATTATTTTTGTGGGCCAGCAATTCTTTTCATAATTTTAAAAAATATATCAATTCAATTAGAGCAAATCTCAAAGAATTAAATAAAAACATTTAGTATGACATCATGAAGAACTGCTCCGGGAACCTGGCCCAAGCATTTGACTCTCTGTCTGACCTTAAGCAAGTAAGTGAACTAGAATTGGTCTGAATGATTCTTAAATTTTTCATAGCTCTGAAAAATTTAATTGTTTTAATCAATGGCAAAAAAGATTATAGAAATGCCTACCTTAGTCTTCAAAGAAACACACACATACACACAGCGGGTAAAAATGGCCTTCACCTAGTCTTTGCCAGAAGGCTGAGAAGCAAGGGTAGATATGCGAGTATTTTACGTGGATCCTCACTGAGAGCTCAATCCAAAGGGAATGCTGAGGAAATCTAAGCATGAACAATGGGGGAGACTCAGTAGCTATGAGACCTAATGGGCCAATGAAATTGGCTCACCTACCTTCTGAGGCTCCTCTCAACTGTTTTTGAAAAAAAAATTCAGCAAGAATTAGGGTAATGAAAAGCATCCTACCAATGAAAAATATGGTGTGTGACTAGACCCTCAGATTCTCAACTATGTCAAGGATGTGGGCCTCCAGGCTGAGCTGTCACGGCACCATGATTCTTTTTTTTTTACATCTTTGTTGGAGTATAATTGCTTTACAATGGTGTGCTAGTTTCTGCTTTATAACAAAGTGAATCAGTTATACATATACATATGTTCCCATATCTCTTCCCTCTTGTGTCTCCCTCCCTCCCACCCTCCCTATCCCACCCCTCTAGGTGGTCACAAAGCACCGAGCTGATCTCCCTGTGCTATGTGGCTGCTTCCCACTAGCTATCTGTTTTATCTTTGGTAGTGTATATATGTCCATGCCACTCTCTCACTTTGTCACAGCTTACCCTTCCCCCTCCCCATATCCTCAAGTCCATTCTCTAGTAGGTCTGTGTCTTTATTCCTGTCTTACCCCTAGGTTTTTCATGATTCTTAACTACCCCTAGGTTCTTCCTGATTCTTAACTACATCGTTTGACAAATGGTTTCCCCATCAACGTATCAATTCTGATCCAGCATATACCAGTCACAGATTGTATCTGCAGGTTGTTTCTTTCCCCCATTTAGGAAGAAGCTCTGGAACTGCCTGAGAAAATTAAACTACTTAGACTAGAGAAGTAGAGATTTGTTTCATTTGCATCAGTTGCCAACTATTACAAAATGGCTGTACCGCAAAGGGCATTTCTTTAAAGACATCAGAAATTAAGTGGAAAAGTCAAGAAGTAATGGCACTTCCATAACGAAAGAGTTTGAAAATACCTCTTAAAAGCCATTTTTAAATGTAAAAAACCCATAGCTCCTACAAAGTGTTTTTAGAGGTACATCTGCTGAGCATAAATATTCAGTTGAGCTTTGTGGATATAAGAGATTCTCTGTTCTACATGTGAGGTGCCGTGTTTGAAAGTATACCTAGGATAACGTGCCACCATTCTGATAATTTAATATAGTTTGAGAGTTGAAGAGTTTATTTAGACAATGGTGGGGAGGGTGGTGCAAATGGAGAGTTAGCATTGGCAAGGAAATAAATTGAAAACATAAGTCAAAAGCAAAGCCTTGTTTTCAACAAGCTAGACCTTAATAAGTGAATAGATATAAGAAGGCAACAACAGCTTAAATTACAAGTCTCATAAAGCCAAAAAATTGTTTCCTTTTATAGTTAATTTAATATAGCTTTATGAATTTGGATGCACAAAGTATGAGAAATAGAAAAATCAACTACTTTTGTTTTAGTTCGTTTTTCTGCTCAAAGTCAAATAAGCCAGAAAAAAAGTTATGTTTTCAAGCCTGTCGAATTCCTTTTCCTCCATGATTCACCGATCCCTGGTATGTCATGTCTGGCCTGGAAGAGAAGCAGATGTCATTCCAATAAGACCTCTGTTTCCTTGAACCTGCATCTTCATTCATCATTTTTGTCACATGCTGAGCACACACAGCCACTTGGACCAGACTCAAGGTCCCATTGCCTCTGTGAATTCTAAAGAGATGGGCAGATTATTGTATAAAATTGCTTGAACTACAGCAACCTTGAAATCAAGTAATAATGATGAACAATCACAACAATTATTTATTATTCCCAAGCCAGGGATCAATGAGTTAATCAGCTATCACCAAGATGAACCAGAATTCTTTATCTCTTTTACAAACTTTATGCTTTTAGGCAAGATCCCCCTAAGTCAATATATTAGGCTTTCACCCTTATGTAGACAGGGAGTAGCAAAATAGTATGAAATCCTGTGGTTCTTAATTTCTCTTGCGGGCAAGATGAAAGTCAGCGGACTTGATTCTAACTCCTACATGTGTGACCCAGGTAAGACATTTAACTATCCCGTGCCTCAGCTTCACCACTCATAGAATAAATTACCAAGAACTCGCTTTGTTCCTTCCCATTTCAGAGCAGAGGCTATATCTAGAAAAGTGCCTGAAAGAATTGTTCTTTTCTGTAAGAGTCAGCAAATAAATGATGGGCAAAGAAACAGCCCTTAGGACACATGGCAAGAAAACCCTGCATCTCATATTTGGTTTGAATGACTGACGAGCACACCAATGTGCGTTGTAACAAGCCACTTTTTATTTTCTAGGTTAGTGGCTTCCAGCAGCACCTGATATTTAATATTGGCCCAAACGCTTTTGGAAGAAGTGACAGAAAGTGGACGCTGATAAGCATCAGGCAATTTCCTCCCAACTTGTGCTCACAAATGGCTTGTGAATGTTAAAATTCCAGGCTGGAACATTGCTCAAATTCTGATCCTTTCTGGGAAGTGCCATTCTCTCTGGACAGTAAATGTCAACTCAGGCTACAAGACTGTGCAGGTGGTATTCAGAAAGAGGGAAGTCTGTTCTCATTGTGAGCTGAAATGCCCCGGCTTGGAAATAAAGCTTTACCTTTCGCCCTTCTGCTAGAGCTGTTAACAGCCCGGATTTCCATTCAAAGATCCACTCCTTTCCTTTTTCAGTGGCACCACAAAGGAAAATAGGACCAGAGATTACTCACCAAGACACAATATTCAGTACATCAATTTTCTCCACGCATGGAATATTACTCCAGCTGATTAAAGTCTTGGGATTAGCCTTTTAAAGTGGCCACAAGTTGATCTTTAGTTTAAGACAATTCATTTTCTTTTCAGACCTACACTACAGTTTTGCAAACACAGCTTTAGTCCCCTTTTGTTAAATTTACATATAGGAGAACTAATAATATAATTCGTAGAATAATTCAGTGACTCACTGGGGGTCATATGGAAAGTAATGGCATGGCACAGCATTACAAGGCTCCCTCTGATAATCTGAGACACAAGTATTCAGTCCATCTTGCCCACAGTTCACTCCACAGTGCATAGAAGCTCAGATGATGAAATCAGTAGTATAAGTTAGACTTCTAGACTCCAGTTTCTAAAAATTGTCCTTGTCTTTTGCATTTATCAGAGAAAAAAGATTTCTACATAATTTCTCCACAGACCCGTTTCCTGTCTCTGAGACAGGAAAAGCACCCCCCACCACAAAATGCCCTGTTTACCACAAGCACATAAATATAAGGCAGTAGCTAAGAAAGATGAATGTCCAGCTGCGGTAACCTGCAAGAATTGAGAAATTCATGATTTACCAAAAACCTGTTATAACACCCCATGGAGATGTTAACTCTGGTTTCAATATTGAGACTCCAGTCAACACTGATTGCTAGAAAAGCTGCCTCATCCTTTCCACCTTTACCATGAACCAGCAATATTTCTCTAGAACCATGTGTCCCTTTTTAAAGGGCCCTTTTGTACTCGTTCTTAATTTTGAGGATAGCATAGATTAAGGGAAGAGAGATACAGTAGGAATCAGAAAGAGGAGCTAGTGGCTAAAACGTATCATCAGAGGATTTTCTACATCCTTCTCCACGAATGGTCCTAATTCTACCACTTCCCCAGTCATTAGAAGCCAAAACTGGAAAAGAACTAAGGGCTTAGAAAAGATGAAGCATTGTGTAGCAGGGGAAGCAAAGTGCACAATGAAGAGGAGAAATGCAAACCAAAATCACAGTGAGATATCACCTCACAACTGTTAGAATGGCTATTATCAAAACATAAAGAGATAAATGCTGGTGAGGATGGTGAAAAAAGGAAACCTCAGCATACCATTAGTGGGAATGTAAATCAGTACAACCACTATGGAAAATAGTATGGAGGTTTTTCAAAAAATTAAAAATAGAATTACCACATGATCCAGCAATCCCACTTCTGGGTATACATCCAAAATATATGAAATCACTATCTGGAAGAGATATCCACACACCAATGTTCACTGAAGCATTATTCACAATATCCAAGACACGGAAACAACCTAAGTGTCCACTGACAGATGAACAGATTAAAAAAATGTGAGATATAGATACACACATATATACACAATGAAAGTATTATTCAGCAATAAAAAAAGAAGAAGGTCCTGCCATTTGTGACAACATGGACTTTTGAGGGCATTAT
Organism: Delphinapterus leucas; assembly: GCF_059928025.1. Classification (NCBI taxonomy): domain Eukaryota; kingdom Metazoa; phylum Chordata; class Mammalia; order Artiodactyla; family Monodontidae; genus Delphinapterus; species Delphinapterus leucas. The sequence continues at coordinate 61,947,859 of NC_143137.1, read as the reverse complement.
CCTAAGTGAAATAAGTCAGACAGAGAAAGACAAATACTGTATGATCTCACTGATATGTGGAATCTAAAAACAACAAACTCATAGAAATGAAGAGTAGAATGATGGTTGCCAGGGGCTGAGAGGTGAGGAAACGGGAAGAGGTTGGTCAAAGGGCACAAACGTTCAGTTATAAGATGAATAAGTTCCAGGGATCTAATGTACACCATGGTGACTATAATTAACAATACCATATTAAAAACTTGAAACTTGCTCTGAGAGTAGAGCATTAATGTTCTTACTGTAACAACAACAAGAACAACAACGAAATAATTATATGAGGCAAGGGATGTGTTAACCAACCTTACTGTGGCAAATATTTCCCAATATATACATGTATAAAATCATCACATTCTACACTTTAAATGTATACAATGTTATATGTCAAATATATCTCAATAAAGCTGGGGGAAAAAGCTGTGAGAGAGAACCAGCTCCAACAGACATTAAATAAAGCTAGACAGCCTTTCTAATTAACACAGCGTGGTACTGGTACATACAGAGGCAAACAGACCAACGGAAGAAAAACAGATGCAAGGATATTTAGTATACGATAAAAGCGTCATCTGAAATCACTGAAGCAAAGGTGGTATTTTAAACAATTGATGGTAGGATGTCTGCCTATCCATTTGAAAAAATAAAATTAGACTTCTATTACACCATACATAAGACATAAATTCAAAATGGATCAGGGTTCTAAATGTAAAACAATAAAACAACCATGTATGTGCAAGAAGAAAATATGGATGAATTCTTATATTATCAGGGTGTAGGCTAATTGATAAATATGATCACATTAAATAAATTTAATTATAAAAAAAGGAAATTCTGATACATGCCGGAACATGGATGAACCCTGAGGACATTATGCTAAGAGAAATAAGCCCTGTCACAAAAGGATAAATATGGCATGATTCCACTTATACGAGGTACTTAGAGTAGTCGAATTTAAACAGACAGAAAGTATAATGGTGGTTGCCAGGGCCTGGAGAGAGGGGAAAATGGGGAGTTGCTGTTTAATGGGTATAGAGTTTCAGTTTTGCAAGATGAAAGGAGTTCTGGAAATTGGTTGCACAACAATGTGAATGTACTTAACATTATTGAACTGTACACTTAAAAATGGTTACGCTGGGGCTTCCCTGGTGGCACAGTGGTTGAGAGTCGGCCTGCCGATGCAGGAGACATGGGTTCGTGCCCCGGTCAGGGAAGATCCCACATGCCGCGGAGCAGCTGGGCCCGTGAGCCATGGCGGCTGAGCCTGCGCATCCGGAGCCTGTGCTCCGCAACAGGAGAGGCCACAACAGTGAGAGGCCCGCGTAAAGGTTAAGCTGGTAAGCTTTACGTTATACTTTACCACAATTAAAAAAGTAGATTTTTAAAACATTTTAACCATCCTTGCCAGAGACCAGCACGAACTAGATTCGTAGGGAACAATTCCTCATGAGATTTTCCCAGAAAAGCAAAGTAAGAAGCACACTCATCTCCTGAGCTGTCAGAGGGAGCAATCTGCATTGATGCTTCTTACCAAGGAGGATCCATTTAACTTTTGCCAATGCATTTGCAAAACAAAGGAGAATTCGTGAAGTGTCTCTAGTATGGATCCCCACAGCCACCACTTCACCCTCTCCCCCACTCTTTTTAACACTTTACCAGGCACCAACTTCTACAATCCCATGAAATCTGGAAAAACCAAGACATGTCTATAGGATGCCTACTGTAAAAACAACTCAAGCATTTGAACAAAGGCATGGAAAATGCTTCCTTCTCCCCTCTTCCCACCACACACTAAATGGCTTTGCCTAATTGCTTGAATTACCCATCATGAATAACCCCCAGTAGAGGTGTGAAAGAGAAACCTATTAAATCAACATCACATATTCACATTCCTAGTCTCAAGGCCTTGCAAAGCCCTAAAAAAGGAAGATATAAAACATGATGGAGGGTCAAGGGTGTCAATGAGTTTCTAACACATCAAGAACCAAGACATTAAGGAAGAAAATGATGCCTTCAGGAGATCTAATAAAATAAATAATGGGAATAGGAAGAATATTCAATAGGTCCACAGGAGCAGCTGCTTGAAGTTTTATCAATGATAGTAACACACCTAGAGAAAGAATGTATCAAAAAGATCGAAAGGGTCTGTCAGCATAGAAAACAAGGATTCAGAGAAGCAAGCAAGGTGATGCATGCTCAGCACTCTCAAGGATAGGAAGACACTAGACAGAAAAAGGGAACCTTCGACTCTACTTTGGGGTCCGCCATGCGTCTTATGAAATAACCTCAAAGTTATATATATATATATACACACACACACACACACATATATATACACACATACATATATAAACACACACACATACATATATATATTTATATGTATAAAGTTTTGATTACTAATTGGACTCTCCAGAGCTACCATATTGAAAGTAATGTGCTCTGAATAGTGTTTTAGATATTCTTCTCACAGCAAAAGGGCATTATCAAAATGATTTCCTGGTTAGAGTGAGTCTATTTCTGTGTTAACTCTAGGAGCACTGGTAACGTTCAGTTTCTGGGCCCTGGACCAAAGCAATTTCTCCATGCTGATGCCACCCTGCAGGACTTCTGCATGGCTAATCAGCCAGTCCTTTTCTATCAGCTTTTCCCATGACTGTGTAATGCACAATATTTAATTTAAAATGTTACCAAATTTTTAAATAAAGAGTATGGGATACATTCCATGAAGCACATTATGGTAGTGAACCCTGGTTGCCCAAGTTCATGAGGACCCTGAATGTCTCATAAGAAAGGGAACGTAAAAGATGGGAATGATTTTCTTGCCTATTCAACAATCTTTCATAATCATAAGCCTTTCATAAAGGCTTGTAATCAACCTTTTTCAGCCATTTGAGGATTGAGTTGTATATAAGATGACCATATAATTTACCATCCCCACCAAAACACTTTTGAAAATGAGATGGTATTTTTGATATAAATGATAGGCATAAAACAGGACTTTCCCAAGCAAACAGGGGTGTATTATCATTGCCTTACGGCCTTGGTCATTGAATATTCATGACATATCCACTCAGAGAGAGGACTAATACTCTTTACAATTTAAAAAACAGCTAGAAATTTTTGAAACAGAGTGATCTCAATACATTATTCAATAAACAAAATAATCTCCCAAAGACAGAAAAACTTGTGATGACATTGGTCTGCTCATCTCTCAAAATAATTTGTTCAGCTCGAGGTTAGTAAGAAAAAGGAACTCCTACTGCTTCTGATAAAGCCACCTGTGCTTCGGAAATGGCTGACAGGTACCTCCAGAAGAAGCAGTCAAAAGTCATTAACAATCAAAATCGTGACAATTAAATACAAGGATCTATCAGGGTCTTATTATCCAAATTTCAATGAAAAGAATTCAAACACCCTCTCTCTCAAAGAGAAGAGCAGTTACTTTACTGTCTAAGTCCGTTGGTTGCACTCTGCTATGAGGGTTCTCAAACCCCATTTTCTGACTGGCCTACAAGGAAAGGAACGGAGATAATAATTAGAATAAGCTTGAAACCCCAAAATTTTTCAAAAGCACATTCTTCTCTCATTGCAGACTTTCAGCCAGACTATGTATTCTGGGAAGATCTGGCATTTTTAAAAGTTCAGAGTTGAAAGCCCACATTCTATAAATAAATCTACAATGAACTGCTAAAAGGTTTATTTCTGATTTCTTATTTCACAAACTAGGAACTAAGCATAAAAATACTGGGTCATAAAATGCTTAAAAAGTAGATTACTAAAAACTAATAGAACACATTATTATCTATTGAGCCAATGATGGGTCAAATGGCATTTGGAATCCTTACAGAGAATATGAATATGACCTTCATGTATACCATTTACAGAAAGCAATTTTATTTACATTTTTAAATCCACATAAAGGTGAAGGATGATACTGCTGCAAAATGGAACATTTAATTTTTTGCCCCAAGGCATAACTAAGCTTTCCCAAGGTCAAATGTAGTACAAGACTGAAATGACGCCAGACTCTCCACCTTCATCTCATGCCAGAGGGCTTCTACTTTGGGCAGGAGTATCTTGGATCTACCTTTATTCTTCAGAAATAGAAAAATTCCTAAATTCAACATAGACCGAGTAATGCTATAAAATATTTTGTGAGCATTTTTCTATTTTACTTTTAAATCACATATCCAGCCCTCAGTGAAAATGCCTATGCTAAACTAGTTAAATGTTTGGGGCTATTTTGACTATAAGGTATTAAGCTAAACAGATTTTTTAAAGTTTCTTAATTTGTATCAATGTGCAAAGATTTTGCTTATAAAATAATATGGATTTGCATCTCTCTTTTATATCTGTCAGCTCTCAGAAACACAGAACTCACAAGGATAAATGCCATAAGAAACACTAGAGTTTATGCCTCTTACATGTGGTTATCCCCTTACAAATAAACTCTACTCTCCTCTCCCTACCTCCTCCTGCCCGGACATGGCAAATAATTCAGAAAACAGGTGTGTGATTTGTTAGAAGAGATACGGATGTCATGGATCATTTTAAACTCCATCACAGATGACTGTAAGAGCTGTGCTTTATGCCCGGGTCTCACTTATTACCTTACCCTGAGGCCCAGGGATCATTTTTCATATTGGTCAGGTCAACAGATGCAGAGTTCCTAAAGAGACCGTGTCCCACACACGCCATCAGCAGAAGCTAGAGTCACGACCATCAGTGTCAAACCTGCATATATTACCTTTGTATCCCCCCTTTGATGCACTACATCTAATAAAACTACTAAATTACAGTAGTACCAACAGCGTTTCATGTACACATCCAGTTATTCAAATAAGGTCTATCCAGAGGGAGGGGTAGCAAGAACTAGTCACTGAAGTAGAAAGCAACCCAGTTCCTTCTTTCAAAAAATATTTTAATCACACACACACACACACACACACACACACACACACACACTACGGTGTTGTAATTAAAAGCAGTGGCTCAAGAATTAGACTATCTGGAAGAGAATCTTTCCACCTTGCACTGTTCACTTACATTCTCAGTGCCTCAATTGTTTCATCTATAAAATGGAGTGTTATTAATGATATGACTAGAATGGGCACATTAATATATTAATATTTAGTGATATTAATAGTACCTTACTGATGGTACCTATCACCTTACAGGGTTAAGAGAACTAAATGAAAAAAAAAATCCATGCTAAAGTCCTGGCACAGTGCTTGGCTCAGGGTATAAACAAGAAGGTAGAAGATTTTATCTTTTGCAGTCATCTCCACACCTTCCCCACTTTCAAGTCAAATCCAAGACACAAAATACTATCTCTGTGTAGGAACCCTTCTTGGGTACCCAGGACAATGCCTTGGAAGGAGGCATATGGTGGCCTATAGGAGATATTCTGAGCAGCATATAGGAAGGGTGCTGTGCTCTCAACCCACTAAATTATTTCATTTAGTACTTCTGGGGAGCTAATGTACTACCACATACAAGCGTGCAGCTAGAATGAACTTCACCAGAGAAAAGCAGCCTGTATCCCCTGTCCAAAGGTCTTTGGACTTTAAAACCCAGTGGGCTGTACATTTTGATTACGTTGTGTGCAAATTTTAAGAGAATTTCAAGTGTTAAAAAAAAAGTAAATAAAAGCAAATACTGTTCACAAATTAATCAATACTTAAAATTAGATCTTAATAAATGCCCAGTGTTTGCCACCTGAGATTAAAACATCACAAGAATTCTCATTTCAATTAGACAATCTGTTCATTGGGCCTGCCGATGACTTGTCTCTTCATTTCTATAAACACTTGGGTAGTTGCTGTAGAAATGGCCATTTTCTTGTGTTTTAATCATAATGGTTACTATTCCCATTAAATACATATGGCTTACTGGGCAGCCCTGGGCAAACGGTACAGCAATCAACCAGCTGCAAGAGGGAAACAAAAGATAGGATTGGTCTTAGGGCAGAGCGGTGTTTCATCCCTCTAACAGCTGTGCTGGGAGCATGGGAACCTGGTCCAGAAACCTTTCCCTCAACTTTTTTCCTTTACTATTGATTCACCACTGCTATGTGCCACACACCTTTCTAAGCTCTTTGTAACACATTAACTCAGTTAATCCTCAATAACAACTCTGTTGGGTAGGAGGTATTGTTAGCCTCATTTTACAGATTAGGTAATTAAGATCTGAGAGGTTAAAAAGTTTGCCCAAGGTCACAGAATTAAGAAAATACTTTGCCATTCTCTTCCCCTCTTTTCTCCTAATAAGTCTTTTATCAACGCCATTTCCCTTAAGAATTGAAGTGAGAGAGAGAGACCGGAGGGGGGTAGGGGCATCCAGGATGAATGAAAAGGGCCTATTTTCTCCCTCCTGTGGCCAGGTCTTCACTGGAGCAAGAAGTCACCCACTTTTTCATCATTACTTTTCTATTCCTGAATAGAAGAGTAATGAATTCATTGCTGACGTTGCACAGGTGCCATGATATTATCCACCTAGCTAGAAGTAGTGGTCTTTGGGAGGATATCAGCCATCTTTTGGCATGTTGATTTGCTGTTAAAACTTCTCATTTTTTTCAGCATTTGTTCAAGGGGGGAAAAAATCCATCAGTCTGAGAAACGTGCAAATCCATCTGGCCACACATTAGAGCTCTTCTAACTGTGAAGGATTTCAGTCAAGAATGCAAGGCAGGATTAAACATCTCAGGCCAAATCATTCACTCTGCATGCTTCCACACTCCAGAACATTTCAGCCTGACAGCAGAGCTGCAGATCCAAAAGTGGTAGCTCAGCTCATATGTGCTAGTGCCAGTTCTGCTTTAGTTTGATAATGGCTAGAGATTGTGGCTGCCTCTGGTGCAGCTACTCGTAACACTGCCTTACTAAACCATCAGAAATAAGGTTGAAAATCTAATATGAGGCACTCATCATTCAATTACATATTTCTTGTGAAAGAGGCAAAAACTCTGCCATGTTCTGCAAAATCTCAACATCAATAGCAATTAAGTTTCACATCAAGAGCAGAAAAATACTACACTGACTATCCATGAATAACTTCATATGCAGTGGTTTGCATCTTTCTCTACATTTAATGCTGTAAGACAATAAATGATGGTGCCCTGGCACAGGAAACTATTCACAAATAAGCAGAAAAATTATGTGAGTAAAGGTATTTTATATTTCTAGTTTCAGAGATCATGTAGTCGGTCCTATTACCAACAGCACAACTGCTCCAACAACAAATCACAACTCATAGTTCAATTCAGTTTTAGAATCAAACCTGGGATTAATTATGGCATTTTCATTGAAAACTTCTCAAACAAAAAGTGTAATGGATCTCATGTAATCCGATGCATGTTTTTAAGAGTTTTCCATCAAGTATGGAGCAGCATCAGCAATGTATATAGATGGTTGGTAAATTAGGGCACTGCTTCTCATTTAGAGGAGATGTTAAGACAATAGTCTAGTGGCCATTTATACAAGAAGAAAAAAATATGACCATTCTAAAATTTTACCTAGTAAACTTCGAGTGAAGTGAGGGAAAGGGGGAAGAAGGCTTTGAAAAGGTCACTATGGTTTTAGGCTGCGTAAAATTCTCAGTCTAATAAGGCAGGAGAAAAAAAATGCTTCATTCCCCAAACGAAATGCATAGTAAGGAAAAAAAAAATCCATAGTGGGGCTTATGGCTTGTCTTTGAGATCATAAACTAAGTAACAGATTAAAGAGAAATGCAGTCTTTAATATATGTTTGGAGGGGAAAAAAAAAGAAAGAGGATCTCTCGTTTTTCCAAATTTTGTCCACATCAATGAAAAACAAGAAGAGATTTATTTTAATAATTTCACTATACTCAGAAAGACTATTTTATGAAGTCTGATGCTAAATTAAAACCTCTATCCATTTTCCTATTCAAAAAATGCATATAAAATGTCCAGTGTATTCAATGCCAATAAATATATGGCTGATCATTTTAAACAAAATAATAAAGCAGTGTTGGAGGGTGAGGGTGTGTGTGTGTGTGTGTGTGTGTGTGTGTGTGACTTCATGGTGACCCCGTGGATCTCTTTGTAATCTAGTAAGTCAATAAATTCATCTTTCCTAAAATTTTGATTATGTACTTAGATGTTGCCTTGGAACCTTACGATCAGTTTCAAAACTGGCCAAGTACATAAAAGAAGCAGCAGCCTTATGATTAGCACATCAGTGAACAAAGATGAACAATAAATTTCCATCACACTGTTAAACTCACTCAAAACAATCAAATACTTCATCGAACCATTTACAACTACCGATTGCACACCAAACCTGATTTTATATTCTCCCTATTTTAAATAGGTGTAATATTTTACAAGGGCTTCACGAGTAAGAGATTGTGAATGTAAAGCAGTCCATTAATTTTATATAACCTGTTTTATATACCTGTGGGCCTCTAATAGCATTCAGCTACAAGGTTACAAGGAGAAGTATCATTTACTAAAGTTCAGTTGGAGAGGTTGGCATATATATACATCACTGAAATTCCAGCTATCATGCCAGTAGTTTTTCTTCACCAAAATTGCTTTCATTCTATAGCTGAAAATACTGACATAAACAGGAAATAATGTAGTATCAGGTAACAGATTCCTATCAAGGAAATGGTACTGTCAAACCCAAGTTGAAATTTCGGGTCCAACAACTTATGAAAACAAAAGAATTCCCCATTATAATTTTCCACAGAATCCTTCAAAGAGTAGATGTACAGATATCCAGTCTTGCTCTTATGTGTGTGCGTGTGTGTGTGTGTGTGTGTGTGTGTGTGTTTAACCTGTACATGTAAAAGGGTCTTCTAAGCCAGGACATTTTCTCCAAGCCTTTCCATCATAAGTTTTCTGGCAATGACCTATCTTAGAGAAGGAAATCGGTGCCTTCTTCCTTTTAGTCTATGGTTTTCAGTTTTATTAAAATTCCTGTTGATTTGCAGCATGATGTCTTTGTGTTGGCTCTGGAAGGCCCTGTTACTCTATGTGTAAATGTGCATTGTGACAGGTTAGGGGCAGGAATAGGCAGAAAAATGTAGGGCTTTGCAGCTGTTTCCAGCTAGCTGCTCAACTTCCTACATCATACTGCAACTTTGCCACATTTAGCCTGGTATATATTTCCAGCGAGTGGCGAGCCTGGCCTTTTTCCCCACTAAGTTTGTACAAGCTAATTAATGTCTTTTTCACTTTACTGGGATCTCTCCTGAAAAAGGCATGACTATGGGGTCTGGTCTCACAGAGACAGTCTTTTAGACTTGAGAAAAGTAAATTAAAGTGACATTTCTGTTAATTTCAAAGCAGGCTTATTACTTCAATATAAGCACTTCCTTAATTTTCCTTTCTCAGCATGCTACATAAATATAAATAAAAAGTCCTCCACTGGATTAATGTTACATATATCTCATGGAGTTTAATTATAAAACCTCTAAAAATGAAGATGGTGGGAGGAAATGATGCCAGTACATCATACAGTGCTGGTGTTGTGTTGGCTAGCTGTCTCTGCTGGCAAGGAAACAAAGACACTCAGGTAATTACAATGTACCATGAAAGGCTGGGCTCCAAAGAAAAGAAAATTCCAGGGGAGAAGGGTATTATTATTACTTTAGTGGCTGGAAGTCCACAATTTTAAATTTTGTTCTCATCAGTATTATTATAAATGTTATTATAACTATGATAGTTTTACTGCAATTAAGGAGGAGGAGTTAGGGTTTTTTTAAGGGGCACACCCTATCTTCTCTGCAGCATTGATCTGCTGTAATAAGGGAAAGGCTGCCAGATGAAGACCAAGCACTCAAAGATACACACACACACACGCGTGCACGCACGGGCACACACACACACACACCCCTCACTTGACCATAAGAACTGTGGCATTTCAGGGAACAGTGAAGACACCTGTACAGGAATACAAGTTTCATCCCAGCAGCTGCCCACCAGGAGCGTCAGGCAACTTCTAGGAGTGAGAAAGGTTGTGCCAGGGCGTGAGGGCTGCAGAACGGAAGATAAATGGGGAGACGCTGTGTAATATACTCGGCAGGACCCTCAGCAGTTCGGCGACTCCAGTGGGTGCAGGTGGGGCCCATTCCCACTCCTGGAAAACTGCAGCTGACTGGCGCGCGCAGGCAAATGGCCAGCACCTCACCTGGAGCTGGAAGAAGGCCGTTCTCACCGGGGACCTTCGAGAATACCCTGGAGGCGTTATGCCTAAACCTTCCCTTCCCTTCCTATTCAATATTCGACTTCCCTTCACCTCCAGATTCGTTCTCTTCTCTCGGGCTTGCATTTCTCCAAGCTGGCTTCTCACACGGGTTGATGGAGCACTACCTGCCAGACCTCTGCTCCTTTAATACTGCGGGGATTTGCAGAATCGGGAGTCCAGAAAGGACTGGCTCTGACGCTAAGGCGAGAGAAAAGGACGGAACTTCCCAGCCAACCTTCGTCTTTGACACCGAGAACCCCTAGCGCCAACGCTCGGTACTCTCCGGCTTATTTCTGGACCAAATCAACCGTGTGACCGCCGCCAAGGAGGAACTGCTCGCACTTCAAGTCACCGCAGTGTCCGCTCTAGAGTGCTCGGGGAGGCCTGGGGGCGGGGGGGGGGGGGGAGTGTGCAACAGAAGCCGGAGCAAGAGGGCGAGGGGAGGGGCAAGAGGAGGAGGAACGACGGTTGTTTATCAGTGTTCGAGGGGGTAGGGTTGGTGGAGTGTTTGTTTTGCTAAGTAAATAAGGAGAAACTGCCCCCCACCCCATCCCGGGTCTAATGATGATAGATCCCATGCTGCTTCGGGCCCCACGCCGGGGAGCCTAACCACGGAAAATAATGAGGCTGCATCCCCATTCGTCTGCATTACGGGCGAGCCAGGCACTTTCGATAGCAAATATATCGATTCCCTTGCTCAGGCCGTTGTTTCGCCTGCTCTCCGTGAATAATTACTGCTCCTCTGGAAATTCATAATAATTAGGACTCCGCACCCCACTCCACCCCGCGCTGCTTTTCAAAGGCGCATATCTGGTGGGCGACTTGGTGGCTCCAGCCGTGCTCCCCGCAGGTGGGAGACAGGGCAGGACTCATTGTTCCCCACTTGGTTTTACTCTTTCGAGACAGTTGGTTCCCCTCCTACCTCAGTTTCCTTGTCTGTCAAACGAGCCTTTTACAGTGTTAAAGATGCTTGCCGCTCTACCTCACAGGATTCGCGTTTCTGTTTGGGAGGAGGGGTAGATTTAACGAACTGTGCGAGGCAATGGGGGCAGGGGAGGAGAAAGTGGAGGAAAAGAAGGATTCACCTCTCCTCAGGACAAACTCTGTGGCGACCACGTGACGCCGCCACCAGGGAGGGGGCGGGGAAAGGAGCGCTAACGAGAGGCTCGGACCACAGGAAACCTTGGGGACCTAGCGATCGGAGCTTAGTGCTCCCGAAAGACTGGGAGGGGGAGGCGGGTGGTTCAGGTCGCGACTGGGCGGCAGCGAGGTGTCTGCGGAAAGCGCGCACTCTGCTTGTAGAGGGGCCGAGCCCGCACCGCTGCTGGGAGGGAGGCCGGGCCGCGGGCACCACGCGGGGCGGAGCCTGTGGCGCTGTCCGTGGTCCTGAGGGATCGCTCTGCGGGCCCGGCTTGCCTAGCCGCCGGCCTCCGGCCAAGGCCCCATTCACCCTCCGCGCCACGGCCTCCCTCCGGAGAACCGCTGTTGTCCTGCCGGCTGCCCCAGAAGCATCGAAGCTCGGCGGCGTCAACGAAGAGTTCCCCAGAAGCCACGCTTCTGGTGTGAGGCCTTGGGGTCCAGACGCGAGAGGGCTGCACCTGTGTTTTCGTAAACCCGTTGGGACTGCTGGAGGTCACCTGAGTCTAAAAGCAGACACTGGAGAGCGCAACTGTGACGGCGGTGACTCAGGCTGGGAAACTTTCCCGGGCCCGAACTCCGCGGCTTCGGTCAGAGGGCTGAGTTTCCGAGTCGAGGGTCTGAAGCCTACGTCGAAGGAAGTTTCTCGCTTCTAACTGAAGAAGATGACTTGAAATGGCCTTGAAAATCAATGGGTGGGAAAGGGGGTCTGAGAACGGGGGCGGCATATGTCAGGAGGACGCCCGCTTCCTCCGGTGGGGCGAGGGCGCGCAGCCTCTCTTCGCGCCCCTCGAGCCGCTGTCTCGATCCTTCCCGTCAGAATCCATTAGGGTGGCGGGGATATTGGGCGAGGCCCGGCCAGAGTCAGGTTCGGCAGGGACGAGGAGAGCCCCCACGAGCCAGTTTCTAAGGAAACACTCGGTTTTTACAAGCAGCAATTTGTCTTACTGTGGGAGAAAAACAGCACCAGAAAAGCCTCACGGTTCTCCATTCTCATGCAGATGCAGCGGTGTGCTCCGGCCGCGGCCTGCTTATCACCCTCCCCACCGTATTTCCGGCTGGAACAAGTAAAATAAGCTCATTAATTTTAAAGGAAGTGGGAGCCGGCGAAGGCTTTTCGCTAGCCGCGGCGGGAGGGGCACGTGCAGCGCGCTCTCTGCTCCTGAGGCCCTACGGCACGCACCATCCCCAGGCCCCAGCTCTGGGCGCCGACTTGCCTTCCTGAGCCCCCGACCTGATGCCAAGGAACCTTCTATAACAGTGGGACCCCTAGAAGGGGAATTCTCTCCGCCCCACCCCCACCCACCCCCCGCCAGCCCCCACCTCCGAAGTAAACAAAACATACTAGGGAAAGCTCTTTACAGAAGAGGCAACCAGGTTTGGAGCCCGCAGCAGAAACGCGGCAAGCTCATTAGAAGTTTAAACAACAGCCAGCAACCCGCGAGGGCAGACAGCAAACTTGGAAAATGCGCCAACGCGCTCCTGGGCGCGCGGAGGGGCTTGAAGAAGCCGCCAATACATATCATCTCAATAAAAAGCTACTCCTGAAAGGCTGGCATAGTAATTGAGATGGGCGCTCTTTCCTGATCTGGGGTGGCATTTCCTCATCTCGTGCTGACAGAGCCAGCTCAGGAAATTGCCGGTAATATTCATCTGGGAAGCACTTTCATTTAAGGTAATTCATTCGACTTTCACAATAAATTGAGTGACATCCTTACGGCGGAACCTTTTTATCCTTGATTAAGTGCTTGCCAAGCTTTGGTTCCCACTTTATTGTCACATTCCTTCAAGCGGAGTCGTCAACCTGCCCATCGGCAGCAGAAAAATGCGCGCGCGCCGTGTTTACCGAGCTCCGGGAGGGGTTAGTGCTGACTTAGAGAAAAAGAGCTGGTCTGGGGCTTGAGAAGCGGGTAAATCAAGATCGCAACTTCCCGCAAACTGACGGCAGGACTGGCTAGAAGAATGTAGGGGGAGGCGAGGGAGCAGACCCGCCTTGCCACCCAGCAGCTCTGGAAGTCGCTGACCCGACGGCGCCCGGCAGGCTAACTTGCCTACTTCCCTCTATTAATTAAAATGGCGCAGACTGTTAAGGTCTTAGAAAGAGATCTGAAGCTCCTAAAGGACGAGGTTGCTTTAAGAGAACTTACCTGAATCGAATCAAACCTAGGCATTTTTTTAAAAAAGAAAGAAAGAAAGAGAGAGAGAGAGAGAAAGAAAGAAAGAAAAAGAAAGATAAAAAGAAAGAAAGAAAGAAAAGAAAAGAAAAGAAAAGAAAAAAAAGAAAGAAAACGCTTCCTAGCTAGCCACTTCAGAGCAGGCAAACTTTCACAGCTTCCATCAGCTTTCTTTACGGGAGGAAGAGTGCAACAAGAGGGTTATTCTTCATTCTCAGGATTCCCTTTTGACCCTTAATATCACTGCGGCGACAGTCAAACTCACTGAGAGCTCTTCAGACCCCGCAATTCCAAGCAAGGCTGACAAGTACCTAGGTATTTCAGAACTAGGCGAAACCGGGAAGGCATCCTTTTGCCAATGCGTGGCCCCTTCTCCCCCACACCCCTATAAAAATCAAAGAAGCCCAAGAGAGAAAATTGCTTATTTGAAAAAGCAATATCCAAATGCTTTCATCACTCAAATGCCCTTTTGAAAATATTGTGGTCGGTGGTTATTACCTGGACAATACTGTCAATTTCTGTAGTCTGCAGAAAATCTTCCCTCAGATAGAAAAGTAGGACATTGGTCACCTATCTCAAAAACATCAACCAATTTCCCTGCCACCTGATATATTTTTCACCCAGACAACACTTTCATTAAGGAGGAAATAGCCGCCAACAATTCAAAGCCAGATGGAAATCAACTTCACACAAAGAGGAGCCACAAACTTAATGGCTTTCTGGGAAAACACTGCTGAGAAATTTGGAGCAATTCTAGTTCTCTCCTTCTAATACTGAAAGCTGTTTCCCCAAAAGTATCACTAGAAGGCCCCAGACCAGTATAATCCTCCTGGAAGTGAGTAGAAGTGCGACCCACCCAAGCGCTTTCCACACCCCCAGAGAGCTGCTTTCCTGGTCAGTGGAGAGTTGACTGTTTCAGGGAAATGCCTGGAGTGGTAGCAACTTCTCCTCTCACAGAGCCCTGGAATAGGTCTTGAGACTGATGAGTTCTCATTTTGTGCTGCTGGGGCATAGGCTCCTTTAAAAATCTAGGTTTAATCCTTTATCTGGAAGGCTGATCTAGGGCACAAGAGTCAGGAAATTCAGTGGGATTGGGTAACTTATAGTACTGCCTCCGAGAGCTGACCTTAATAGAGAACACTGAATCACTGCTGTTAGGTAATGTGCTTTTCTTTTCAGGAATAAGCTGAAATTAATTAAAATGTTCAGCGGTCAGCTGGCTTAATTTTCAAAGAATGGGAAGTACACATACCTAGTCCAAAGGATAGACATTGGTGATCTCTTTCCTGCTACTTTTCCCTTAGCTTCCACATTTCTTAACAGCTACCTTCATAGTGAGTGGAATTCACCCAAACAGTCTGGCTTCTAACAGTGTAGAGGTAGTATTCCATGAATATATTAACCATGCTTTAATCTCTGTTAAACAATTGGTATGGAATTCATATTTTCAGGATACCCTAAATTCAAGGGAATATATGAATCAAAATGTTAAGCACAAGTTTGAGAAAGAACTTCCCATTTTTGCCCATATCGGTTAAAAAAGCGACTAGATTATTAGCAAATTAATTTCCTAGCAAAAATGGTGGGAACTAAATTGGAGGACAAGGGGCCTCTTCTCAGAATAGACTGTGGATGTGTGACTTGATCACAGTAGCATCATTCAACCTCTCAGCAGAATCTCTGGACTCAGTTTCTGAGTGACGTTTTTGTTAACATGCCCTGGGAGTGCTATTTTACTTAATTCTTGACTCTGAAAATTGCCACAGGTGAGCCCCCAAGCAGGACACCTCTGCCTTCTGCTGGGAGGTGCCCTCCTTGTGTGCTCACGCCTGTCCTTCAGCTCATAACTCAACTTAGGACTCTCATTCTTCCGATCCAGAAACCACATTGCCCTAGATTATCCAGTGTGTGCTTCAATTCTCTTAAAATGCTATTATCTGTTACCCCATTATATCATACTGAAAATATCCTGGAATCAATCCAGAACTGACAGGAGAATAAAGATTGCAGGACTTTTTTATTTTTAACAAGTATTATTACACTATAAGTTCCTCTCCTGCTGAATTCAGAATTTTAAATCTGCAATTCAATAATATTCAGTAAACAGAAGATTTCCTTGCCCTTTTTTTTTTTTTTTTAATGATTTCCCACTCCCCTGCATTTATGGCTGGAGTTAGCCCTGTGGTGATTTTTGAGTATCCTAGCTAATATGCTTCAGGAGGTAACTTTGCAGACACATCTCTAATTTCCCATTGCAGTATTAAAATAGGCTTCTAGTTTGAAACAGGACAGACCCATCTCTCAAAGCACAAAAAAAGACTCAAAATTCTCAAACTAGAACAGGCATTCAAAGAACCCTGGGCCAAGAAACATACTTTGAGAACATTCACCTAAATACAGGCTGGGAACTGTGGCTTAAATATGGAGCACTGATCTGCTGGATAGAGAGTTATTTTTCACTTAAAAAAAATCTTCTTAAAATTGGGAGTATTTAAGGTATGTCTCTATAAGCAGAAGCCTCAATATTGTTGCATAGGAGATACCTAAACAAATCTTGATCCTGGAACATAATGTGTGATTATTCCTTGGGAAATATAACTGGGATTCCAGGGGCTTAAAGAGAAAGGTGATACTGTGGTATCAGCTATGAGGCAATGTACAGAGTGCCCCGTCACTTAACTTGTGGTGTGAGTCCATAAGGACAAAAAAATTATTCATTTAACTCCTCCCTGGATTGTGGCAATTCAAGGGGAAAAATAAAATAATGGCTCTGCCACCCCTGCCTTTTTGGAGCGTAACTTGAAGCATCTCCTGACAACCTGCAGGCATCTATTGCAGTTTCTTGCAAAGGTCTGGGATGTTTTGGGGTGCGGCTCCAAACAAATGATAAATTCAGTTACTGTTTCTGGTATTTAACAAAATAGATGGAGAAAGAAGCTTTGACCACTTCTTGGTCTGTCCCATTGCCCCAGAGATTTAATCAAGGGTTTCTACTTATTTACTCGCTGAAATCCAACCTGTCCTGACTGCCCAATTCACCCCTCTAAATTCATTTCCATGGTA
This sequence comes from Delphinapterus leucas, assembly GCF_059928025.1. Lineage (NCBI taxonomy): Eukaryota > Metazoa > Chordata > Mammalia > Artiodactyla > Monodontidae > Delphinapterus > Delphinapterus leucas. The sequence continues at coordinate 61,931,240 of NC_143137.1, read as the reverse complement.
AAAGTCAGCTTCTTGCTCCTCCTGGAAAACAGCTTGGGATCTTGCCGACAAATAACCATGGGACTGCAATCCCTGGAAATACTGCCTTGGGTCACAGCCACCAGCCTTTTGTTTTTGTGGTGCGTGTGGTTTCTAATCCCCGACACACAAAACAACTTTAGATCGGAGAGAAAAAGAATGGACTTCTAAATCCCCTTCTCTATTTTATTGTTCACATTTTGTATTGTTTTGAGTGAAATTGGAAAAATTGTCTCCTTTCTCTGTATTGCCAAAAGGCATTCAGGTAATGAAGTCTGTAACTAAACGGTAATTGAATCAGCATAATTTTCACACTGAATGGTTTTCAAATGCTCCCAGTTTACAATTAAAGGAGAATTAATGCGCTTGTTGTTGAGAACGCAGCGTATTAGAATAAATCCAGCACTGTTGTTGTAATGAGTGGAAAACGGTTTAACTGCCAACAAACACATTTAAAATTTAACACAACGTATTGATTTCACTTCTACTTTTGACAGATTATTTTCCAGACTATCGAAATACTTGTTCCAAGCAATAACTGCACCACAGCCGCGAGCTTCTGCCGTGTGTGAGCACAGTTCAAGGACATTACGAACAGTCCTGAGGTTCAGGTCCTGCGTAAAGGTATGCAGAGGAGAGGGGCAGGAGGGTTTCCATGGTCAAGGGAATCTTTAATATTCTCCCTCTGTAGCTTTCACTTTGGGTCCCTCCCCCTTCTTTCAACAAACAATTTCTGTGTTTCCTCTGGCCAAACTTTCTGCCCTGCTTCTCTAAGCTCTCAATGTCAGTGGGTTTACTGGACACAGGTGGGCAAGAATGATTGAAGATGAGAAATGGGAAGGACACTTTTTGTAGTGCGTCTGCGTTCTAGCCGGGGAAGGCACAGACTTCGGTAAAGGAGTCAGAAAGGCAGTTCTTTTGGATTGGCTGCTCGGGCTTTCACCTGTTTACCCCAAGGTGTCCTGTAGGCGAGGACACTGACGCGCAGCGCCCTCTGGCGTCCGCGGCTGCCACGGTCAGGCGATAAAGGTGCAAACACACGCAACACTGAGGGTTCTTGGATTCCAGCTGAAACCCGTTTACACACATACCCTTACATTCATATTCACACACATGTATACATAAACATTCATTAGCATATACAGAGTTCACACAACTAGCAGCCCTGCAGTCACAGGCACCAGGGCAACAGCTGGGAAACACTCTCAACTGCAGGTATGGCAACACTTTTGTTCCAAGGATTGTGGGTTCTGAAGCCCTTGGGGCTGAGATGGCACCGCTCACCCCATTCCCGTTTATTCAACCCATCATGCCGCCCCAGCGCTTCTTGTTCCTACTCGTAACACAGAGAGCCCTCAGCGCGCTCCTGTGGCCCAGAGGTAGGTTATGGGGTTCTGTGCAGTGAGCACAACTTCACCAGCAGGATAAGACTGTCCCTGGCCCTCCCTGAAGTCAGACCCGAGAAATTGTGCTCTCGGTCTTGGTTCTGCGCTGTGCCCACAGCTACCAATCCACCACCACCACCACAATAAAGTGCTTCCCTCAAAGCCCCCCACCCCGCCCACGCAAACCCCAGTTCCAACAGTGGGCAAAGTCCGGATCTCAGAAAACTCGGCTCTGGGAGGACTTGGATGGTAGCTTTGCTTAGTATTTTCTCCCTAGCGACAAGGTCTGCCACTCCCTAATAAGGGGGCTCAGCACTGGAACTGGGGTTTGGTTATCTGGTGGGAAGGAGAGATTGGGAGGAGAGAGAAGGGGAGCTTCTACATGTTTGCTGGAGCATCTCTGACCCAACTCCATCTGGACGCTTGTGGGGCTCCTAGATAGTTAAACTTGTCCTGTCTGAACCCTACAAGTCGAACAAAGTTACCTGCACTTCTTTATGTGCCGCATCTCCAAACTGGGGGTTAGGTGGGTGGATTTACTTTCAAAGTCGGGGACCTGGGCAGATTCATTGCTTTCCATTCTCCACCTCCATTTCCTTTCGTTTAAACTCTGGATGAACTAATAAGAGTTCCCTGTCTTCCACCCCTTCTCTTTGCCTTCTCTCCCTATAAAGCATCCCGTCCAGCTATCTCTTCGGTTTCTGGGTGTCTAGGGCGCCCTAGACGCGGTTTAGAATCAATCGCAGGAGAGGAGGGGGTACTGGAGCAGGAAACGAGGGTGGGAGCCCCGGAAAATCCCACAGGGATGGGGAGATCAGTTTGACAAAGTTGTTCCAACACCGTCGCTAGGAACGTCGCTCTCGCTGAATTGGCGGTCTCACCCTCCTCCCGCGCGCCCCCAGTTGCCTGGCCTTGCGACCAGGGTGTGATTGCGGGGGCGCGAGACTGGCAGCGACTTACCAAGTAGACGGTGGGCTGCAAGAGGAGAAGCACGTACCAGCACGTAGCCTGCATCCTCCCGCGTCTCAAACTTCCTCGGCGGTGCGTTCGCTGAGTCTTTGTTCCTTCAAAAACATAGATCCACCTGACATCCACTTTATAGAGCAAGGAGCGCTCTCAGCAGCCTAGATACAAATGAAATTAGACATCCCATGACCACGCGGGCAAGGTTAGGCTTGGCAACCAAGCGCGGAAAGGGGTCGTGGCGGGAGGGATGGACCAAAAAAAAAAACAAAAAAAAAAACCCGGAGGTGGGGGAGGCAGGAAAAACTGAAAACGAGCAAATCCAGCGCCTGAAACCCGCGAGCGCGCGGTCCGCAGGCAGGCGGGCAGGAGGGTTGGAGGATGAGGGTCTCCTTGCGCCCTGTGCTGCTCGGGTGCGAGTTCCCGGGAGGTGGAGCCAGGAGGTGACGGGGCACACAGAGCCGCGTGCAGGCTGGTTCCGAGACCAAGCGTCTCTGGCAGCGAGACCTGCCCTAGTGTTTGATGGCCGGGAGGCTCGGACTAAAGGCGGTGGCTGGTTCTTCGCCAGCCCTGGCAGTGCTCACACACGTACACACCAGCAGAGAGAGGTGGAGAGAGAAAGAGAGGGAGAGCGAGCGAGAGATATTGAGCGAGGGGGGCGCGGGAAGAGGAAGGGGTAGGTAGAGCTGACCAGGATTAGGTACCGGGTATCTCCACGCGTTTGGTGCGATGGGGGTGGGGAAAGTGAATGCAATTTGCATATAGGAAAGCCGGCTTCAATTTACCCATTCGAGCTCCCTGCACACACAGAGATACCACGCGCATACACATGTACTACTTTTTTCGAGCGAAGGGGCACAGCCAGTCGCTAACTTCTAGAGTGGAAGCCTGCCCGGGTCTGTGAGGGTCACCCCTCAGGCTCACTCTGTCTCCCAACCAGTGGCCTTCCCCGCTGCCCCCTCCTGCTGCCCCACCAACCCCACCCCAAGGTGTCCCCCATATCGGGATTGTGGAGGCGGAGGGTACGTACCGCACAGGACTGGGGGCGAATCCAGCAAGCAGGGACCGCTCTGAGAAGGCTCCATGGAGGAGCTACTCGGGCCTGGCGTCTCCGGCGTCCCGAACATGCCCTCCCTGGCGCTTCATCTCCATGCTTGGGCGCGGACCGGTCCCGCTGCCTTGTCCAGCCTCGGCAGAGTCCGCGTCCCAGTGCCCGGGTCGCGCTCAGGATTGGTTCCGCGGGAGCCTAGGCTTGGCACAGTTGGATTCACGGTGCAGGAAACTTAAGAGGCAAGAGAGGGAGGGGAAGTAGAGGGGGAGAGCGAGGAAGAGAGAAAGGGAGGTAGAAAGAGAGGGAGGGTGAGAAGCGAATGCGCCGGGCTACTGCACCGGACAGACCGGGACTGCCCGCGTAGGATGTGGGACGAGCGGTCCGAGGCTCGCTGATTCCCGAGGCTGCCGAAGGATGGTAGAAATGACTTAAGGGGAGGAGACTGGGCAAGTCCTCAGGACTTGAACTTGAGATATAAGACACTGGCCTTTCGGAAGAAAACAGCCACACGGCAGGCGCAAGCAGTCCGAGTTTCAGAGGGAGGGGTGGGGTGAGCTGAGCCCCGAGGATCCTGGCGCAGCCAGCAGCTGTACCTCTACCGGCGGCCCTGAGAACCCCGAGAGCCACTCCGGAGCGGAGTCGCAGGCTCTATCCGTGGTCCTGCCCGGCCACTGGGGGACGCTCTGGAGTGCGCTGGGGTTCTCGGCGCCGGTGCCATGGTGCTTTCTCCGTAGGTCCACCACTCGGCTCGCCTACCTTCCTGACTCGGGCAATTACATCGGCACGTGGGCGAAAGATTCCTCAGAGACCAATTAATACCCCGTGTAAATGGATCCCGCTCCTAGGCTCTCGGCGGGCTGGGCCCGCAGGGAGAAGTGGCTCCTGCGGTGTCTCTGGTGGCCGCAGTGCACCCTTCCCAAGGGTCGTGAGGAGGACTGCGACCGCCAGAGGAGTGGCGGGAAGCGTAGTGGGGCGGTGCGTAGGGCGGAAACGGGAGCCGGAGGGTGCAGGTCTCCCCAGCCCGCCTTGGGCGCCTATGCGGGGCACCGCGGACCTGTAGCTGGGAGGCCCGAGACCCGGGCGCTGCGGACCGCCAGCCATTCAGCGCGCGACAGCCGAGAGGACTGGGCGACCTTGCGCGCTCGACTCCTAGCCGTGGGCTGGGCAAGGCGGGGGTGCGGCCTGGGAGTGGAGGTGGGGTGATGGGGGATGCTTGCAGCCTTTGCCACCTCCCTCGCTCCTAAAACCTCCTCCTGGGCCAGTATCTCCCAGTCTCCACCTCTTTGCTCTGACTCTCACTGTCTCTGTTTTTCTCAATCTCTCCCTTGCTGTCTCTATCTCTCACTCTCATTTCTGTGTCCTCTGTCTTTCTTGTACTCCATGCCTGTCCCTCGGCGTCTTTCTACCTCCTTCTGTGTCTCTCTCAGGTTTTCTGACCCTCTCCGTCTCTGCATATCTGTGTCTCTATCTCACCCTCGCCATTCCCTCTCAAACCTTGTCCTTGTCTTCTCCCCTTCACCCTGTCCATCACACAACCAAGAGGCCAGCTTCACCCGTATCTGGTGAGATCCCGGGACCAGGCCCTCTCTGCGGGTGGGGAGGTCAGCATCTCCTCAACGGGTCCAGACTCAGTCCACAAGTCGGAGCAGACATTTTTCCTCCTCCTACCTCACCTGTTACCTCATTCCAGGCCAGGCACTAGCGAAGCCTGCCCTTCCCTTATGCCTGGCCTGGAATGGTGCACTCTGCGGGATGACAATTCTATATAAGTGTTGGTTTGAAATTTATCTCAGGAGCCCCAGTTAGTGACCATCAAAATAGAATCGTGATTTTTAATGAGTCCTGGGGAGTCCTCTCCTCCAGCACGGCTATTGGACACCTCAGGCTCTAGTGTTTCTGCTTAGGTCAGTCGGGGCCCAGACACAATGTACCCTCTACACAAGAGGTCTCCCCCAACCACAGGTTGAGTTCCCCGAGGGAAAGCTGGTACCCCCACTCCCCAACAGAGCAGTGACAATCAGCAGAACCACCCTTTCCTAGAGCAAATGCAGAAGGAGCCTTGCTGAGACCTTGGCCTGGAATCAGACCTCCAATTTAGATCCCCACTGTAGGACATACCTGCCAGGCACTTCCAGGCCTACACTCTCCCTTACAAGCTAAAAATAGCTCTTTAAAGAGCAAGCTCTTCTAATCTCCAAAGTTGTAGTCTGCCTCTGTGACCTCTTGGAATTCATTGGGGCATATGCAGAGTAAAGCAGTGAACCACATTTTCTAATTGGGACTTTGAAAACGCACTTTAGAAAAAAATACACAGGTATATATAGCATAGTTGCAATGTTATCTTGGCTATCTTCACTTCCCAGGTTTTTCATGCTCTTAAAAAGTTTCAAGAAGAAAAAAAAGTACCCATATCTGAGGCTGAGGGTCAAAGTAGGGCAAAGGAAACTTTGTCTGATTCCACCCTTTGGGATTAAGCAGCCACCCTAAAATTGATCCCCACTTGTACATTAGCTCCCAGCCCTCCACTGCTGGCATGTGGAGCTGGAGTGAATGCTGCCCACAATGCTGCCCTCTACCCACATGCCCAAGCTCGGTGCCCTCGGAGCTGAACTTGCATCTGACCTTAGTGAAAAAGGAGAAAGAATCAGGCCAGCTTTGGGATATAACAAGTTCTTTTCCTAAACCTTACTTCAAAAACATTCTCCCTCTAGGTCCATTTAGCTTTAAAAAATTACTGCTTGTGAAACAGAAAGACGATCGAGGACCTTAAAATCTCTGTCTGAATGGGACTGATTATTGAAGAAAAGCACCACAGGCACCTAGTAATGGGAACTGGTCTGACACTTTGTTCTATTACACAGGGTGCCAAAGAGCTTTTTATGGTAATGACCTGAGACCTTCTGCCCTGACATTCAACTCTCATGGATCCTACAAGACCCTTGGCCTGGGATATGAAACATCAGTGGATTGTCATTTTTGTCTCTTTGTACGAGTCTTCATTTCCTATAGTACTCAATCAGAAAAGGACACTAAGCCAAGTAACAATGAAAAACTTATTATTGCTTCTGCTAAACCTCTCCAATTTTAATAATGTAACATTGGTGGAGTGGGGGTAGGGGAAAGAAGGATGGCTGCTTCACCCTCCTTCTTTCCTATCATTTGCTTTAAAAAGAATTAAAAACATTAAGGGCATGATTCTCATACGTTCTTCTGTTTAAAGTAGTACGCTACTCTAAAATGCACTCTTAGAATTCATCCACAATCAGCCTTACCAGGATAGAACAAAAGTGTGATTATCCTTAAGAAGTATAGTACTCATGCCATTTTTTTCAGACTTTAGTCATGTTGAGAATCCTTTCAGAAAAATCACTCTCTAAATTTTATGTGATGCAACTTAATACACATATAAATTTAGCATGAATTATAACCACAGTAAAACATAGTCCTCTGCCCTTGGCTTTTCCCCAATCTACCTGATCCAATCTGAAATGAATATTATAAAGCAATAATATATGCTTATCCCCAAGAAATATATTTTTAAAACAACTAAAATGGGCTGACCTCAAAAAGGAAACAGTGATACTAAACAATTTTCCTGATAATTAAAGCCAGAACAAATTAAAATTAGAATTCATGTGAAATAAAATGATAACCCTGTTAACTGTAATTAACTGTTTTGGTTGATTTGTTTCAGTTCATTTGTATGATTCTCTTTCTCTGAGTGGGAGAAGGAGGACAGGAGTTAAACGTTTGAATTATCTTGGGGCTGGGAAGAAGCAAGAAAGAGATTAATTTTGAGTTCTACAAAACTCTGCCCTAAAATGAACCTGTCTTTAAAATGCATGAATACCGGGCTTCCCTGGTGGCGCAGTGGTTGAGAGTCCGCCTGCCGATGCAGGGGACACGGGTTTGTGACCCGGTCCGGGAAGATCCCACATGCCGCGGAGTGGCTGGGCCCGTGAGCCATGGCCGCTGAGCCTGCTTTATGTAGAAGGTATTTTCTTTTTCTAGAGGTAATTTATATGCTCAGTCTTTGTAACCCTATTTCATTTATTCTGCTAGGCTGAGGACAGAAGTTTCTCAAAGGTAGGGTAGTTTTAATTATACTCACAGACTTTAAAAAGAGAATGAACACAACAAGAGAAATTGAAGAAAATCAGCGTTAAAAACGCAGTTGAGGGACTTCCCTGGTGGCGTAGTGGTTAAGAATCGCCTGCCAATGCAGGGGACACGGGTTCTAGCCCTGGTCTGGGAAGATCCCACATGCCGCGGAGCAACTAAGCCTGTGCGCCACAACTATGGAGGCTACACTCTAGAGCCCGTGAGCCACAACTACTGAGCCCGTGTGCCACAACTACCAAAGCTCACGCGCCTAGAGCCCATGCAACACAACAAAGAGTAGTCCCCACTTGCCACAACTAGAGAAAGACCGAGCGCAGCAACGAAGACACAACGCAGCCAAAAATAAATAAATAAATACATAGCTAAATTTAAAAAGGCAGTTGAATGTAAAAGATGGGAAGATTGGGGTCATTGCCCAAAAATCATGATTAAAAAATTTTAAAAATACTGTGACGGGGCTTCCCTGGTGGTGCAGTGGTTGAGAGTCCAACTGCCGATGCAGGGGACACGGGTTCGTGCCCCGGTCTGGGAAGATCCCACATGCCGCAAAGCGGCTGGGCCCATGAGCCATGGCCGCAGAGCCTGCGTGTCCGGAGCCTGTACTCCGCAACGGGAGAGGCCACAACAGTGAGAGGCCCGCGTACCGCAAAAAAAAAAGAAAAAAATACTGTGACTAAGCAAACCTTCGCATTATAATCTAATTACAGAAACTCTTCATGGTGGTCCCTCCAAGGATTATTAATTGACAGTTCTCTAAAGCAGAATCATTAAAGATAAAAAACTTGGTAACCAGTGTTCTCTTAACAAAGTGAAATACATTATATGCTTTCAGCCAGGAAGAATACCAGGACTCTGAACCACGTTGAAATGGAAGAAATCATGAGGAAAAACTGCAATCTCTGTGATTACCTGAAAGTCAGAAGCAAGTCTGAAAATGCATATTTCATCTCCATAATCTAAAGTATGTGGATATTTTGAAACATACATGTTTTTTCAGCTTTTATTCTGATTTGGCAATATAAAGACAGAACTTCAAAACAAGGTGATTTATACAGGCAGGGAACAAATGGCCCCTTCAGCCCTAAGATCCTAATGATAAGAATGTCTTGGATTAGACATCTTTTAAATAAGCGATATCACAGGGATGCAACAACCCTCTCAATTTCCCTTTTTAACATCAAATTAATGAAAACAACTACACCAGAATTTCACCATAATTAACTTCAAGGTTACGCCATAAAAATCACAAAATATTACATTTTTCTGCTTCCTCTGGCTCTAATAATAAAATGCTTTTGATAAAATTCAAAGCAAAATGGTCTAACATCAAATTTTGTATTAAACTGGTAGTAATTTCTCCAAGCTCCATAGATTTCAATAGGATAATAATGCCTACCATTTACTGAGCATCAGGGACCATACCCTGGGTTCTATTTACGTTATCCACTGTTTCCCTAGCGATTCTGTGAGCATCAATCAGCAATTTAGTTTTAAAAGTAAACCTCTCAGGTTAGATAAGATCTCCTTCTTCACACTGATTCTCCATGGAAGCCAACTTAAAACAAATCTCAGCGTCACTGGACCATTCATTCCTACCCACTCCATCTCGTAAGTCTCTTCTCTAGTCAGTAACACCATCCTCTCTCCAAATTTTTCAACTAACCCTCTAACCATTCCTTCTCAGATTATCTACAGGCTGCTCATCTTCATATATTAAACACTCGTGCTTCTCAGGGCTCCATCAGTAACTCTCTTTGTCTCTTTTCACTCTGATTAGACAATTCTGCCTATTTCCACAGTTTTATTTATTACTTAACACCCAATGACCAACAGGTTCATAAGTCCAGCTCTGACATTTTTCTTGGCCCAACTATTCAATTGTCTATATGTCCTAGAGATAGATGTCCTAGAGATACTTAGAATTAGCATGCCTAAAGCTGAACACATTATATCACTATGTTACATGCATATCCTGTTAGTTGGTGTGATAGATTCCTGGAGTTCTCTACTTATGATATGATTAAGTGACCCTTTGCCAAGTGACCTCTCATTGAAATGGAGGAATATACCTCCCTGTATATGCAAATTTTCCTCTTTTTCTCTTCCCTTTTTCTTTCTTTCTTTCTTTTCTTCCTTTCTTTCTCTCCTTACTTCCTAGGAAATCCTTCTTTAGGATTCCTTTTAATCCTAGTCAGAGCCTTCAAGAGGTATAGCATGTTCCTACCTGATCCTCTAGTCAGCAGAAGAATAGCAGACACCAGGTAAAAGCTGCATCCTTCGGCATGGGTCCTGAAATGAAAAAACACATGAAGCAGACCAGAACCTGACCTGTGATCTGGATCACAGCCACCATAGCTGACTTGTAGCCCCGCAGATCCAAAAGTAAGAAATAAATATTTGTTGTTTAATCATCAATATTTGGGGATTATTTGTTTTACAGCATTATCATGGTCAAAGCTGATTAATTGGTGACACCACTACTTCACTGAAAACCTAAGAATTAGATGTCTTTATGCCATCTTTTTGTTTCCTACACATCAAAAATAAAATACCAGCACCTCTCAGTTTTTTACCTAATTATCTCTCATATCTCTCCTCCCTCCTCTGTTTCTGCTCCTGCTACTGACTCAGGTTCATATCATCAGTCATCTGGTCTATGGCAATGGCCTTCTAGTCTCAGCCTTTTGAGTTTCTACCTCCATACAGATGCCCTCTTCCATGCCACCATAAAGCTACAACAAAAATGTGTGCACATCACACATTTGTTTAAATCTTTTCACAACTTCCCACTGCTTATAGAATCAAGTCAAACTCCTTAGCTCAGCACAGAAGACTGCTTTTGAGCAGGCCTCTGTCCACTCATCCATCTTCATATCCTGCCCCCTGGCCCCTGCTTGACTGTTTCACATTCATCAGTTACAGGATCCTTAGAACTTCTAAATACACAACTGTATGTCTCAACCTGTGGCCTCCGCACCTTCTTTCCTTTGCTTTGAATTCTCTCAATTCAACCTCTATATGAACTCTTAATCTTCCTATATACCTCTGTTCAGAGATAACCCTTCATCCTCTCCACTTTTCTCAGAGATCTGTGCACCAAAACATATTATTAATCATTTACTCCATGCTGTTTAAATCTTCTCTACTGGACTGTGTCATTCACTTTTGCACCCCTTGCCTACCTTGAACTGGATTGAGCTGAACTTTCAGCCACACTTGGAAAGCACAGTGTCCAGAAAATAGCCTAGTGTACCTCTTGCAAGACAGCACATCAGAGGCTCTGGAATAGCAAGTCTTCATCTATGAAGTGCTCAAATATGCACAATTGGAAAAAGTTTCAGGCAAATCTCAGCCTAGTGAAATGAGCGAAAGGAATAGGACCAGAGTGGGAGGCTGAGGACTGAAGACAGAAGCTCCCTCACCCTAAACACCCTCTAACATTCTTCTCAGAATCAGGGGCTGATGAGAAATTTAGTCTGAATGGATTACTCTATGACTGACTCATTAACCCTTCTCATTTCCAGGGCCAAGCATGACATGGAACCCCAAAATCCCCAGATGTCCCTAAATTCTAGTTTCATTCTGCATTAATACACCGTAAATCCTGTATCACATTTCAGTACTATAAGACCCTGCCTTAACCCCTCCACCTTCAGCACCAGATAAAAGAGAGAAGGGGAGCTAGAGAGAGGGGAGTTCAAGAAAGGAAAATGAACACCTTATCATAACTACCACCAGCCTTGGATCTGGTAAATGGGATTAACTAGACCCATAGGAAAATAGGACTCTAGACTTGATGGCTCTGAGCTTCTGAATGAATCTGGCAGAAAGGAGAACTGTGAAGCCCGCAGTCAAGAAAATACACTAGCACTTTTTCCCATAACAGTTAAATTCCTGACATCGTAGTCACCTGTGGCTCCTGCTTCATGATCTTTGAGGTCTCACTAAGCTCCCCTGAATCATATTTCCATCCCTGCACTGATAGGGCTCTAAGGTAACCTGTAGCCTACATTTAACTGAATTCAATAGCCTTTCTCAAATTTTACATCATCAATTCTCCACAAAACCATCCTTATCAGGTTTCTTTTCAGCCTCTCTGAGTGTTCCTTTTTGTCTCCTATGCTGGTTCCTCTGAGTAACTCTCCCCAAACTGTCAGTTTTCTAGTTTCAAGCCACCCCTTTGAACCTAAACTACAGCCTAACATCTTCAGCAACCAGAGGGTATCGTCATTCAAATGTCCTACAGTTGTCTGACACTAAACATACAAGAGTAAACTCACTAATACTCCCAACACGCCCCCAGCACACACACAAAGTCCTATTCACAGTTACCCTAATTTCATTAGTGACACCTAAATTTTCTTTCCACACAGCCTTTAAACCTCAGAATTAGCTCTCACTGTTTTAGTATGTGTCTCATAGATCAGTCATGTACATTATCTCATCATGTCTTCCTTCAGAATATCTCTTTCACCCACCTCCTTACGACCAATTCTAGATGAAGTCTTCATCATCTTATGTCTGGACAGCCGCCTTCTGAAATGTTTTCCCTGGCTATAGTCTTTCCCAAGTCCCATTAATCTCACTACTGTGAGCACCATAATAGTAGGGACTATGTCTTATTCACCTTTGTACTCCCAGCACCTAATATGGTGCCAAACACATAATAGATGCTTAATAAATATTTGCCTGATGCATGGATTAAATTCCTTATACACCTCCAGATTATTTCTTGTTATTTTTTTTAAAGCTTTCCTTTTTTTAGTTAAATTTATTTATTTATTTATTTTTAAATTTGTTTTTGGCTGCGTTGGGTCTGCATTGCTGTGCGGGCTTCTCATTGCAGTGGCTTCTCTTGCTGCAGAGCACGGGCTCTAGGCCAGTAGGCTTTAGTAGTTATGGCACACTGGCTTAGTTGCTCTGTGGCATGTGGGATCTTCCCAGACCAGGGCTCGAACCTGTGTCCCCTGCACTGGCAAGCGGATTCTTAACCACTGTGCTACCAGGGAAGTCCCTGGATTATTTCTTAAATAACACATTTGCCCTTTTATTCCATTGCACACCAAAAATAAATAAATAAATAAAACTTCTTTTATTTTCCCATATATAGAGAAGGCTATTTTATGTGTTCACTTATTTTTTCCAATAAACCATTTCTTCAAGAGAATCTTCACTCAGACACATGGTAAGTAAAACAGAAACTCAAAGCCTCTCTGGTTGAGTCTGGGAGAGAATGCTTAGATCCGCATCTATAAACTCTCCACTCCACCTCCTCTCCTTTGTTCCATCCCCAAGCAATCCTAGATAACTGTCCAGGATACTCTAAGACAGTAGTTTCCAAACCTTAGTTTGCTTAATTTTCACCTGGAGGAGGTTATTAAAATGTGCCTTACCAGCCCCACTTTCAACTACAATTTATTGGCCTGGGCTTTGACCCTGAAAAGGATGCATTTTAACAGCATCCAGGTGATCCTGACAAACACTGTCAGAAGAATACACTTTGAGAAACCTTACTCTAGAAGCAGATGGATTGGAATTTTAAAACTCTGTCTCACAGGATGACATCTGAACCTCTCGTGGTAGCAATTAAGGACTGTTAAAGCCTCATGAAAAGATGACAATTGAGTAAAGATTGAAGGAGGTGAAGGAGTAAGCCATGAAAATATTTGGAGTAAGAGCTTTCCGGGCATAAGGAACGGCAAGCGAAAAAAGCTGAGAAAGAAGTACAACTTCACATATTAGAGGAACAGCAAGAATGCCAATGTGTCTGGGGAAGAGTGAGCCAGGAAAAGATGGCAAAGAGATGAGGTCAGAGGTGACAAATTTGAGTAGCATCTGTAGGGCATTGGAAGGATTTGGCTTCATAAGTCCTTACAGAACACTCTTACATTGAGCAAAGAAGTGACACATCTGACATTTTAATGAGATTATTCTAGATACCATGTCAAAAACACCTTTAAGGGGAGAAAGAGGGGAATCAGGAAGAACAGTTAGGGACCATTGCAACAAGCACGAGGCAATGATGACTCGGTGACATGCGTTGTGGTAGAATTGGTAAGAAAAGGACCAATTCTGAATATATTTTGAAGGGAAAGTTGACACACACTGTTGTCTCCAGGGATTTGCCCTGAGTACCCTGATTAATATGAAGAAGACTGTGAGAGAAGAAAGTAAGGCAGAGGGAGAAGAAAAATTGACAGCTGAGTTTCAGACATGTTAACATGTTAAGTTTGAGATGTATATTAGACATCCATGTGGATGTATTGAGTATTATGAGTCAAGAATTCAGGGGAGGGACTTCCCTGGTGCTCCAGTGGTAAAGAATCCGCCTTCCAGTGCAGGGGATGCTGGTTCAATCCCTGGTCGGGAAGCTAAGATCCCACACGCCGCAGGGCAACTAAGCCCACGCGCCACAACTACTGGGCTCGCGCGCCTCAACGCGAGAGTCCACGTGCCGCAAACTACAGAGCCCATGCGCCCCGGGGTCCGCACGCCACAACCAGAAAGAGAAAAACCCGCCTGCCACAACTAGAGAGAAGCCCAAGCGCCACAATGAAGAGCCCGTGCTGCGACAAAAGATCCCGCATGCCTCAACGAAGACCCCGCATGCCACAACTAAGACCCAACGCAGCCAAAACAATAAAGAAAATAAATTTAAAAAAAAAGAATTCGGGGTAAAGTTTTGGGCTGAAAATATAAATTTAGATATTATTTATATAGAAGGTATTTACAGACATGAGATCATCAAGGGACTCAGTGCAGATGAAGACGAAAAGAGTCCTTGAGCACTTCATTGTTAAGAGGTCAGGTGGGGGGTGGGTCCAGGGAAGCGGACTGAGAGGGAGTACTCAGTGATGTAGGAGGAAGCCAAGAGAGAGAAGTAGGCAACTCAATCAAATGCTTTGATAAGTCAAGTAAGATTGGAAATGACCACTGAATTTAGAAATATGGAAATCTTTGGTGACCTGGGCAAGAGCAGTTTCAGTGGGTGGATGAGGGGGAAGGTGAGTGGAGTAGATTCAACGAAGAAATGTAAAGAGAGAGAGTGTACACAGAGAGTATAGACCACTCTTGCAAGATGTTCTTCACCCCTCTTAACTTCCTTCTCCCTGAATCTCTGTACCAACTAGTACCAGTCTGCTCATTTTGGCATTTTATCATATCTCACCCTCAGTGATACTTAACTCCTCATTATGTTTATACCTTCTTTCTAACTAATTTGGAAGCTCTTAGTGGAGAGGATCAATAACTCCTTCTACATCTGCAACAACCCCCCAGCTCAGAGCTTTGCACAATTCTGTGCCTACAGTGAGTATTCGAAAATATATGATGAACTACATAAATATTTCTCTAATGGCATTCTCTGCCCCCTTTTCTAACTCTTCTGCCTGATTATAATTTTAAGCAGAGTGTAGGTCAAATTTCTGATCCTCATTTTGACCTTTAGGGACCTTCATGAAATGGTTCTACCCAAAATGTATCTTTTAGCATTTTCTTATATAGCCCTCTGTTTCAGTCAGGATAATTTATAGACCATATCCTGAAAAGAGGAATTTTTTTTTTTTTTTGCGGTACGCGGGCCCCTCACTATTGTGGCCTCTCCCGTTGCAGAGCACAGGCTCCAGACACGCAGGCTCAGCATCCATGGCTCACGGGCCCAGCCGCTCAGCGGCATGTGGGATCTTTCCGGACCGGGGCACGAAGCCGCTTCCCCTGCATCGGCAGGCAGACTCTCAACCACTGCGCCACCAGGGAAGCCCAAGAGGAATTATTTTTACATGCCATTTTAACTATAATATCACCCTTGTCTGGAAATTCCTGCTCCATCCCAAGGGTTTTTCTCCGCTCTGAAACTAACCAAGAAAGAACCCTAACTAATTTTTTCTTTTGGTGCTCTTTGCTTTAACATATAGTTACTCCAGATTTTAGGCTTATCATCTGTAACTCAACATCATGATGTGTCTTGCACTATCTACTGGACTCAAAAATTCTATTTTTATACACCTTCCACTTAAAAAAACATCTTAGACCAAGCTTAGCATTGTTTATTCTACCGATCAAATGGCACTTTCAGGATCAATGAAAAATCAAGTGAGAAAATAGAGCCACACATGAAGAAACTTAATGAAGGATTAATATATGTTAGAATGAGTAAATAAACAATGGATGGATGGATGGATGAAAAGGGCTTTACACTGAACAATTATTTCATACATCATACATTATCTTCTTTAATCCTCTCAAGAGCCACAGGATGTTGGTAGTACATATTTTATAAGAATATGATGCAATATTCTTAAAGAGGTTGACCTGCCCAAGGTTATTCCAAGACATGGAACCTAAATCTCCAACTTTAGAATCCAGTCCTTTCCTCTTTCCACCATAGTTGCTCCCTGAAGAAAAATATAAAACTACCTGATACCTAATTCAAATTTGTTTTCCAAGCCTTTTCACTTAGAATTGAAAATGTTTTGCTAAATGTTTTTCAATGAAATTATAATTCTTTAATTCTATTTTTTCCTCTTTAATAACATATGAACCAGTAGTCTTACAATTGGTTTGATAATTTAACTTAACAAAATATCAACAAAACAGTTCTTTGACAACTTCCTGCTTTTGATCCTTTCCACCTTGAAAGCTTATCAAACTACTACTGGCTCAAACAGTAAGGATTTACAAGTCTGAGTTTCTGAAAATCAGGATTAAAATGTTCTCTGGGAGGGCTTCCCTGGTGGCGCAGTGGTTGAGAGTCCGCCTGCCGATGCAGGGGACACGGGTTCGTTCCCCGGTCCGGGAAGATCCCACATGCCGCGGAGCGGCTGGGCCCGTGAGCCATGGCCGCTGAGCCTGCGCGTCCGGAGCCTGTGCTCCGCAACGGGAGAGGCCACAGCAGTGAGAGGCCCGCGTAACGCAAAAAAAAAAAAAAAAAAAAATGTTCTCTGGGAATACATTTCCTCTTTGGAGTGGACTTCTTTTTGCCACAAGAACTTCCTCTCAGATTTCTGATCTTAAGAGAAAAATCAAAGAATAGTTTAGGGACTTCTCTGGTGGCACAGTGGTTAAGAATCCACCTGTCAATGCAGGGGACACCGGTTCAAGCCCTGGTCCAGGAAAGTCCCACATGCTGCGGAGCAACTAAACCCATGCACCACAACTACTGAGCTGCGCTCTAGAGCCCGAGAGCCATGACTACTGAAACTCGCGCGCCTAGAGCCCGTGCTCCGCAACAAGAGAAGCCACTGTGATGAGAAGCCCGCACACGGCAACGAAGAGTAGTCCCCGCTTGCCGCAAATAGAGAAAGCCTGCGCGCAGCAATGAAGACCCAATGGAACCAAAAATAAAATACACTTAGTAAAAAAAAAAAAGTTTATTAAGCTAGAGATTTCTGAGCCTAATATGAACTGCACACCTGAAACATAGTTCTTAAATGTTCCTTTTACTTCCCCAGTATGGAAACTCTTGCGAATTTTGAAAGCTTTCTTAATCCTCTTAGGTCATTGGGGCTCCATTAGAGATCTGAATGAGTAATGACTAACAACTATCCCAACATTATTGAATCCTTCAAGGTTAGCAACAAAAGTCTGGCAATCTTATTTGCCTTACTTTTGGTCATGGGCGCTAAGAAAAAAAAAAACTAAGAAGGAAAATTTATATGGCCACATACGATGCTATGAAAGAAATACATTCTCTAATGAGATGGACCAACTCCTTACGGCAGTCAAGGAGTTTACTCAGCATCCCAAGTGCCTGCCCAAGAGACCCTCAATCTGTAGCTTATATCCTAAAATCATCATCTGTCCCAAAACTTGAAGTTACATTGAGATCTTCTAAGGAGTTGTATATAAAACCAAAGTGCTAATTTTAAATTTTTAAAATTATCTTTGATAAAGAAATATAAAATTGGAATAATTTAACTTAAACTTTACTGTATATTAGTAATTATTTTTCTCATTTTATATCATGGTAAATTGTGAATCTGCAATGTAGAAATATTGGATTTTAGCTTCTACAATTCAAAATAAGATGAACTATATTAGATATGTGTTAATTTTGTGAAACTGATATTCTATTTGACTATACTAAGGTATTATTTTATCTTTAGACTATGTATCTTTATATTTTAAACCTCAAGTTTGCTATTTCTACCTTGTATCTTAGGTTTCAGAATTAATTAATGAGAGAGAACCTTTCCAAGTATTGCAGAAGAATTCGACAAATAAGCTGATTGAAAAACTAGGTATATGCTTTCTTTTATCATTTTCAAAAAGAGAATACAAACGTAATGATGATTAACCCTGTGTACTGTTTTCTCTTTTGCCAAATCTTAACTGACTTCCAGAAAGTGGATATCTTCCAATGAAAATGGACAAAAACAACCCTCAATGAAATGATTATGAAATGGATTTTCCTGTTGAAGAGTCAAGATGAAACACGAAGATCAGCTTATGCAGCAGACATTTTTCATTCTTTTTTACAACATGAGCAAGTGGAGGATGAAGGAACAGGCTTCACCTTTCATCATATGCTCTGCTATGCTCCAAGATTTACCGTGACCCTTTAAATTAAAAAAAAAAAAAGCTGCACAAAATAAGGAAAGGAAACTGTCAGTCATTGGAGAGATGACTATCAAGTAGTATTTTCATGTGGATGGTTTACAGTGAGTTGATGACTGTTAAGCAAACTAAGACCATGACTTTAAGGATCAACAAAATTTGGAAATGGGAGCATCCAAACAAAGGAATGCTGTTTCTATAGTGTAGTTTGTTTTGAAAAGTTAATGCCCAGTGAGCACTGCATAAACTCTATTTCACTCATGACAAAACTGAACTTGGATTCTTAGCGAGCTAAGCCATAGTCAGAGGAGAAAGAAAGCTGATCATTTGCATCAGTCTTTAATGTAAAATTTCACACTCCTCTTGGTTCTGACAATGGTGTGATTTGCAAAGGGCTCTAATTGTGGTCAATTATTACAGTCCTCTAGCGCCACCTAGTGTTTTCCACATATTGCTGTAGCGCGGCTCGCCTATTAAACCAAACTAAAATTTCTTACAAAGGAATCCTCATACCCCAAATAAAAGGAAACAGGAAGACTTCATAGCTTGATTTTGAAATCTTATAGTCAAGGTATTTTCATTCTTTTATTTTAGTACTTTAAAATTGCTGAAGGGCTCTTGTCATTTTTGTTGAATTCAAAGTCTTTTACACCTTTGGGGTTCATTCCCATTGATAAACGCCTAGCCTAATCACCATTGCTTCCTAGCAAACTAATGCAGTTATAAGATTGACCTTGTTTTTGATAAAGGTAAGCCACTTAATAATTGATTCATTTTAGCGTTTCAGAGTGGAGGATCTACACATATAAGAGCTGCGTTTACAGAAAAAGCCAACGAAACTTGAAGAAAAGGGTGACCGTTGAATACCCAATTTTCATGAAATGAATTTTTAAAAATTGGTTGAGAACACTCTCAGGTTCTTGTTATTATAAATAATGGTGTCTACATGTGCCTTGAGAAAATATCCTATTATTCTTGTTCTGGTTTTCTCTTTCTCAAATCTCTTTATCAAAGTAATCCAACAGCCAGAAAAACGTCCTTGCTTCTAGATAAGAAATGCTAGGATTGAGTCAGATAAAAAGTATTGTCTAAGGAAATAGAATTGCAGTCTGGATCTTTCAAATCCAGATGCACACCAGGCTAATAAACTAGCTTAGTCAGCACATGGAAAAGCCAACATTTCTGTGCAACTCTGGTCAGGTAACAAAGGAGGAAGGAGAAAGCTCATCATTTCGGCCTGAATGGCCTTTTTTTCCCATTTTCAGTCAAGTCCATGAATGGAGAAGTTCCCCGTAAAACTGCTTTAATTTCTTCATTTACAAAATATAAATGGGAGCAGATATGACAAAGGCATTTGATGCTCAAGGAGAGATGGGATATCACCTTGTACTCAGCTTTTAAATAAGTATTTCAAAAGGGACATTTATTTTGTACCAAAGAAAATTTATAATGTTTTATAAAATTAATACCTTTATGTTTTGAAAAAGGATGAATAAATATATCATTTTGTGTCAGTACAATAGGAGATACATCCAGGCTAACTTAAAAGATGCCATAAGGTTCACATGTGCCCACATATCTCCCCACCCACTCAGTGAAGTGCCATCTTCCCTTCTTGCTGAACCTCGAATTCTCACTTTATAGCCAGTGCTCTGATTTAGATAACCCCAAAGCAATCAGTTCTCAATATTAAATCCTAGAGGCAGAGGTAGTGAACACCCTAAAAATGTAGGCAAAATATTGTGAGTGTGTATATATGTCCATTTTTTTCCTAGAAACTGTGCTTCAGAGCTTTAATTATGTTCATGAGTGTCCCTACTTTGACTCAGAAGAGCTAATGAGCACTGCCCACAGTTTTTATCTAGCCCCTCAATTATCTTATTATTAGGGATTCATCTACTAGAGTCACACCACTCTCCTGACAGGACACAGAGAATCCACGAGGAAGTTAGATTTTTTGCAGGTAAATGCTGCCTTACATGACCCAGGACTAAAGTATCAGGTTCTGTGATTAGAATCTATGCTTGACGGAGCCTGGGCTCTGGGGTAAAGTAGATCTGGGGCCACAGTCCTGCTTTGTCCCTCACTCTGTGTGACTGTGGTCTGAGCCACCATTATCTGCTGCCTGCATCCATGTAGTCGCCTACTGACTGCTTCTGCTCCTGCCCTTCCTCAGTCTGTCCTCAGCACAGCAGCCAGAGCAATAGTTTACATTGTGGTCCCATCATCTAGCCCCTCTGCCCCAATCTTCTCTTGCCTACCACATCGGCCAGCAGGGGAGCCGGAGAAGTTATATGGCCCCACTGCATGCAGGCCCTGTACCACCTCCACTTCCATTCTCATCTCCTACCACCCTCCTCCTCCCTTGGGTTCTCTTCTCCAGCCGCTGTTCCTCAAGCCTAGGAACACTCTCTCCTACCACCCTCCTCCTCCCTTGGGTTCTCTTCTCCAGCCGCTGTTCCTCAAGCCTAGGAACACTCTCTCCCACGTCAGGGTCTTTGCAGTTCCCTCTGGCCGAACGTCCCTCTCCTACATACCCTCTCTGTCTACTCCCTCAGTGCCCCTGGGTCTTTACTCCCATGTCACCATTTCCAAGAGTTCCTCTCTCATCCTAAATTCCATCACACACGCACACACACACACACACACACACACCACTGTTGCACTTGCCGTCTCCCTTTCCCTGCTTTATTGTTCTCCACTGCATCCATCACATCTGACATATAATTCCTTAGTTTATTTTTTTCTCTCTCCTTTGATGCCTAAGCACCATCCCCCATACTCTCAATCTCCTTAGAATATGGGTGAGCAAACTTTTTCTATAAAAGCCCAGATAGTAAATATTACTAGCTTTGGGGGTCATGTGGGTCTCTGTCACAACTTCTCAACTCTGCTATGATAGGGGAAAGGAGCCATTGGCAATATGTTAACAGGCCATGCTGCAATAAAACTTTATTCACAAAAACAGATGGCAGGTGCTGGATTTGGCCCATGGCTGCTCTAAAATAATAAACTCCATTAGGCAGAGACTTAATCTGCTTTATTCACTGTTTTATCCCCATCACTTTGAAGAGGGCCTGGTACAAAGTAGTTCCTCAATAAATTCATTTGTAGATGAATTAATGTCCTTAACCAAGGTACCAGTTTCTCATCAGTAACATGAGGTAACAATACCAGCTTTGTGGATTATCAAAAATAAACAGTTTGTGTAAGTATGTCACACAACTAGCAGACTAGTTACATATAAAATTATTCTGAACTCCATACCCCAAGAAGAATATGAAAAAACTAGAAGACAACCAGGATTTAGAGGAAAACCAAAACTGTATATTTGAGAAAATATTGAAGGGAGAGAGGGCATTTTGTCTGGAGCAAATTTAGAGGAAGCATGGTCATTGCCTTCCTAAATTTGAAGATTATTTTGAGCAAGAGAGATTCTCTATATACTTTGTGGCACCAAAACAGGCAGAACTAGGATCACTGGGTAAATTCTGCGTGGAAATGGAAGTCTGCTTATTGAAGGCATGCACTTTCTAATCACCCCTGGAGGGCAGAAGCCACATTCATTTTCTTTACTGATGTACCTTAATGCTCTAGCAGGAGGTCTTAAGGTGCACAACCAGTCCTAATTGAATGGATGATTGGGAATGAAGAGTGAATAATCTAATCTTCAGAGCTGACCAAAGCTGGAACAGGCTCCCTCAATTTGTGGCTTGGAAGGTTCAAGAAGGAACTTTTCAATCACTTGCTAGGGTACAGCAAAGGTGACATTTTACATACAACTATGGTACCTTTGCCACAACTAAAGAACTAACATCAGTGCATTACTATGAACTACACACACTTTGTTCAAATTTCACTGGCTTTTCCACTAGTGTCCTTTTTCTGTTCCTCGATCCCATAAAATATACTAGATAACATTTAGTTGTCGTGTCTCCATAGGCGCCTCTTGACTGTAACAGTTTCTCAGACTTCCCTTGTTTTTAATGACCTTGACGATTTTGAGGTATATTGAAAATTGTCCTTCTATTTGAATTTGTTTATTTTCTTCATGATTAGACTGGGGTTACAGGTTTGGGAGATAAAGAACACAAAATTAGTGTCATTTTGAATCACATTATACTAAGGGTACATTTATTAACATGACTTATGACTGTTGATGTGAACATTGATCACTTGCCGGAAGCAGTGTTGGTCAGATTTCTCCACTGTAAAGTTACTCTTTTTCCCCCTTTCCATAATCTACTTTTTGAAAGCAAGTTACTATAGAGCTCACACTGGGTGGGTGGAAGGCACTGAGCTCCACCTCCTGGAGGAAGTCTTTTGTTTGTTTGTTTGTTTTAACATCTTTATTGGAGTATAACTGCTTTACAATGGTGTGTCAGTTTCTACTTATCTACATAAATTACCTGGAGTTCTGTAAGGAAGATTTATCTTTTCTCCCAATTTGTTTACTTGTTTATCAATCATTTATATTTGAGTATGGCCTCAAAAATATTCATTTTATTGCTCACATCCTTCCAGCTTTGGCCACTGGCCACTCTTTTAGGTTGCCTCCAGTGTCTCTTAGACATGCTCCTATCTTTTTGTTTTTTGAGCATTTCTTAACTTCTGGCAGTACAAGACACCCCAGGCTCATCTTGTGTTTTCCCTGCCCCAACCCTAGAATCAGCCATTTTTCCAGGGAGCCCTAGTTCCTTTTATTAGAAAATAGTATTAGAAACCAAGATCTATGCTCTGAGTATGCTTGTTGCTGCTGGGGTGTCACTGCTTCTAGGCCCTCTCAGCAGACAGAGCTAGAAATATACATGTATGTATACTCACCTATGTAATATGGGTTATAAAAATCTATAATTATTTCTGCATCTATCCATCTTTATATTAAGTTGAACACAGTTTCATAATGATGATTCTGTTTTTAATCCAGTATCTCTTGGTACATCTACCCCCTCTTGCCCCCTCCTTGCTTATCTGTAACCTCTCTCTCCAACTTGGAGAAATCTAGCTCCCATCACCCACCATCCATTTTTTCATTTGTTCAAAACTCCAGTATACATGCATAGCAGTTTCTGAACTGTTAACCCAGTTATGCATTTTTATATTAGGCACTTTACATATATGTTATTACATCTTGTCTTCATGACAACACATTATATAGATAAGGAGCCTGAAATTAGAGCTTTTAAATTACTTGCCCAAGGTCACACGTCCACCAAGTCTGGAGCTGGAATCTGAACCCAAGTCTGCTTGTTTAGAAAGCCAATGATCTTGCTGTTTTACATATTGCTTTCCAACATTATTTTTAAAAAGAGGAAACTAATTTGTAATACACAGTTTGAAAATAAACAAATATATTGAGCTTTTGTTATAAAAGATATTCAGGTTTATTATAAAAATCTGAAAAAAGTTATTTACACAGTTATACTATATGTACAATTTGGTACACTGCTTTTTCTTAAATAACATATGTGCATTTCTACACCTAATGAATACTTTGTAAATAAAATTTCTTTTTCATTGCACAATTACACTATTTTATTTAGTATTTTTAAATTAGGTGTTATTTGCTTCATTGTTAAAGGTACATGCTTGGAGAAAACGAAAAAGATAATAATGAGTATTTTGGCCAAGTTTACCCACAGTAGCCTGACTCAATCAACCAGTCAGTTGAATGTGTAAAGATAATTTTTAATGACTACTTAATGTTCCATCTAATCAGTAGACCATAATGAGCTCAACCATGTCTCTGTTGTTGGAACGTAGATAGTTCCACATTCTTTACCAACATAAAAAGTGCTGAAACTCATTTTATTCTCCAAGAGATAGCATTACTGGACCAAGGTGTTTGAGGTTTTCAACACACTTTGCCAAATTGCTATCACAGGAAATTGTACTAATTTAATTCTCCCCAAATTATCAGAGTGGTTGTTTCACTGACAAATTTCAATATGATTGTTTAAGAGCAATCTCTATGCTACTAATGGTCATTAGAATTGAGTCTTGCTTCTATCATGATCAACTACAATCTAACTTAATCAACCTCCTGCCTCCAGGTATTAAGTGATTCTAACAAGAGTTAAGCTCTCTGTATAGGATTCTGTTTAAACAGTGAAAATGTGCATGTGTCACTTGAAATGTGAAATATTGTTCTTATTACTAAATCTTCTGATATTTATTAATACCTCTGCCCCTAAGGCTTAATCTTGATTTGTTTCTGACCCTAAGGCTTAATCTTGATTTCTTACCACCCCTTAATTAAGAACTCTTGGTAACATCAGTTAACTAAGTCAACTACTGTTTATATCTATAGTTGCTGGGCTATCATGCTCTGACTGTGGCCCTAAGCTTATTATGAGGAGATTCAGAATCTATGCGCAAACCAAGAGTTATTTATAGATTGAATAAATAGTATGTATCCTATGAAGACAGACCACTATTTTTCCAATGTATGTATATATTGTTGTGCAAAACAAATTTATTTCAAAGCATTGTTGAATTCATAACAGCTTTTGTCATCAAATGTTTTCTCAGCAGATCCTAAAAACACAACTGCTCTTATGGGGATTTTAGAGATTGGAAGACATTAAAAATGTTTCTTCATATTCAAAAATGTTGGAAACCATTTAAGTGGGTGTCAGAGCACATGTGTACATTTGGTGGAGATAGGAAAGGCAGGTACTTACTGAATGCCATTCAAATGGTCCTTCTTTAGCTTATGTTCTAAGTTGGGTACAAATTTAAGTATTCCTTTCTGAGAAGCTCAAGTACTGTCTTCTTTCAATGAGGAATGTTGCAATAGTCTAAAAAAAAAATGACAACAGCACCACATTCAGAGCCAAAATTTTCCTTAAGCCCAAAGTATCTGGTGTGAATGCAAGCACAGCCCAAATCTTCCCTGTCACTGCACTTGTGTACTCAGTCTTGGCCACTGATCTCAGACATTTTCCACAACTTAGATCAGGGGCTGTGTGGTCGGTGAAGTGTCAAGAAGAATTACAGGGAAACTGAGCTATCATCAGTTCATGGGGTGTTTTTCTGGGATTCCTTTGTTACTATTTATTTTTTATTTTTTATCTTTGACTGAGTTGGGTCTTTGTTGCTGCACGTGGGCTTTCTCTGGTTGCGGCGAGCAGGGGCTACTCTTCGTTGAGGTGCGCGGGCTTCTCACTGGTGGCTTCTCTTGTTGTGGAGCACGGGCTCTACGCGTGCGGGCTTCAGTAGTTGTGGCACGTGGGCTCAGTCGTTGTGGCTCGTGGGCTCTAGAGCGCAGGCTCAGTAGTTGTGGCTCACGGGCTTAGTTACTCCGCGGCATGTGGGATCTTCCCGGACCAGGGCTCGAACCCATGTCCCCTGCATTAGCAGGAAGATTCTTAACCACTGTGCTACCAGGGGAGCCTGTTACCATTTAAATATCCTAAAAGCCTGAGTGACCATACTAAGGCAGGAACCAGGCAAGAAAAAGAAGGCTGATTTTTATAAAGAGAGATGGAAGTGCTGTTACACAACTCTGCCTGTAAGACTACAAAACCTTACAGCTTGTTTTATAGGGAGGAGCAGTGAAGCAGGAAATTGCTAATGCAACAAATCTGAAGAAGCCAGAAAATGTGAGGATACCAAGCAAGAATGCTGAGATTTTAATACCTACCCAAGGTCCCTGCAACAGAGACTAAAGGGTTCAGAAGTAAACATTCAAGAAGTGAAATACCACTTAGCTGATTATAGATTTGAGCTTGATTAGCTCTAAAGAATCTTAAGAACAAAAGAATGGGGTTAATCTATATATTTAGTTAACAGGCATTTTCCTCACCAGCTTCGATTTGCCATTACTCTTATTTCTAATAAAGCATGTTAACTATCACATATAACATAGGTGGTAAGCATATATTCACAGTTTTAGCATTTTGTAGAACTTATTTCTCAGGTATTTAGGCTGTACAACACACAGTATGTCTTTAAGCTTTATAAAAACCTAATGTTCGGGCTTCCCTGGTGGTGCAGTGGTTGAGAGTTTGCCTGCCGATGCAGGGGACACGGGTTCGTGCCCCGGTCCGGGAAGATCTCGCATGCCGCGGAGTGGCTGGGCCCGTGAGCCGTGGCCACTGAGCCTGCACGTTCGGAGCCTGTGCTCCTCAATGGGAGAGGCCAAAACAGTGAGAGGCCCGCATACTGCAAAAAAAAACACAAACAACAACAACAACAAAACCTAATGTTCAACACACAAGAATTTCCAGAGTATGTGTGAATATAGATAGCATTAAGGTAATCCATTTCCAGATCCTCAGCTTTCACATATACTCTTTCTTAAAACGTATTTGCTTAGCTATCATTCAGACCTTGGTTTCTAGATTCCATTTACGTATAAAAGGAACCAGGGCTCCTTGGAGAAATGACTGATTCTAGGGACAGGGCATGGAAAATACAAGATAAGCCTGGAATACCTTGTAGTGCCAGAAAATAAGAAAGTGGAAAGAAAGAAGAAAGGAAAGAAAAAGGGGGTGGGGGAGAAAGGAAGGAAGGAAGGAAGGAAGGGAGGGAGGAAAGAAGGAAGGAAGAGATGGGAGAGTTGGAGGGAGAGAAGATAGAAGCATGTCAAACGTACACAACGCTAAAGAGTTCCCAGTGTCCAAAGCTGGAAGAAATTGAGCAACAAAATAAATAATATCAGTTTATAACCCAAAGAATAAAATAAGCATCAGTGAATCTGTAGTGATATAAACAAATGAATGAATAGATCAATAAATGGAGAGGAGACTATTTTCCTTATATATTTGCTTGGCCAAGAGTGAAGCCAAGAAAGAATGAGTGAAACAGAAAATCACCATTAGAACGCCACCATAATAATTCCTGCAGATAAGATACACTGACAAATGCTAAAATTAGGAGGCAAAACTTTAATGTTAAACAGGATAGTTGAATAGCCTCTCCCAAAATATTTATTAATTACTGTGATGATGGTTTTAACATTTATCCATATTTTCTGCTACTCCTCCCTCCAGGAGGTGGAGTTTCATTCCTCTCCCCTTGAGGGTGGGCTGGACTTAATGACTCTCCTCTATCAAATAGAAGATGGAAAGGGAGAAACCATAACTTTATGGTGGAGAAACCCAGCATACACCACTTACCCAAGTGATCAACGTTAATACCACCACGATAAGTCATGCTGATGTCACATACCCCTGACCTGATACAATGAAAGCACTTCACCTCTGGGGTGTTCTTCTTAAAAATGCATAACCCCAGTCTACTCATGAGAAAACATCAGACAGACTCAAATGAATGTACTTTATACAAAATACCTGAAAAGTACTCTTCAAAAGTGTCAAGGTCATGAAAGACAAGGAAAGACCAAGATACAGTCACAGATTGAAGAGTTTAAGAAGACACAAGAACTACAGTTGACCCTTGAACAATGCAGGTTTGAACTGCAAAGATCCATCCATACACAGGTATTTCTCAGTAGTAAGTACTACAGTACCACACAGTCCACAGTTGGTTGAATCCAAGGTTTTGGAGGAACCGGGGATATGGAGGGTTGACTAAATTATAGGCAGATTAACCCCCCACACAAACACACGTGTTGTTCAAGGGCCAATTGTAAATGCAACATATGATCCTGAGACAGAAAAAAAGACATTAGTGGGAAAACTGGTGAAATATGTATGAATCTGTGAAGTCTGAACCAATGTTAATTTCTTAGTTTTGATAAATATACTATGGTTGGGTGAGATGTTAACATTATCAGAAGCTGGGTAAAGGGTATGTGGAACCTCTCTGGACTACTTTTGCTATTCTTTGTAACCTAAAATTATTTCAAAATAAGAATTTTTGAAAACTGATCTGCTTGAGAATGCTTCTCCTTCTGATGGTTTTCATGTTCTTTCTTCCCCTTGACAAAAAAAAAAAAAAAATCAAAAAACACTTCTTCCCCCTACTTAATTCTTGCTGTGGTAAACTGCCCCAGGGTATAAAACCACCCACAAAGCAAACCAGGGGACAAATTTGAAATGCCTCTGAGGGTAAGTCCATTGGGAGGGAAGCAAAGAGATCAGAAAGTGGCAAGAAGGATTAATAATGGGAGCTAAACCTCTCCTCTCTCCTTTACTCTCTATTCTGTTTCTCTGTGTCTCTGTGTCTCTCTCTGTCTCTGTCTCTCTCCCTCTCCCTCGTGCTTACCTCATTACTCCTATAAACTTACCAACCTAAAAATTTTAATTCAAAACTAAGAAAGTTATCACAGGGATATGTTCACACGTTGATTTGAATTTTTTTAAAAAAGGAAGTCTAATATTTTTCTGGCAGAAAATAACTTTGATTTGGCTGAAAGTTTCAACAGCAAGGACTGGCTTTGCTAATTAAATTATATGTTGGACACTTGAATCAACTCGAATGGGCTATATTTGAGACTCCAAAGTTCTGAGGCAAATATATTGAAAGCATGTACAATATGTCAGAAAATATGTCTTTTGCAACCATTTAAACTTGATTTTAAAGTTTTATACATCCATTTTTAGATGTGAGGTTGTAAACAGTTTTTAAAAATTTTTTTGGCGGGCAGGCAGGGGTGGAGAATGCAAGCAAAACTTCTGAAGACCAATATAGTAGAAAGGGGAGAAAAAAAAACCACTGTGCCTACTTAACTAATTGAAGTGGCGTTCTTATGAGCACCACTCATAAGTGTTTGGTCTGTGGGAGCCATGGGGAATGCTGAGATACAGGCAGATATGGAACAAGAAAGAACAAGTGCCTGAACTACAGAGACTCAGAGGGAAGGGGCCAGGTGTTTATCTACTCTGGTTTTTAACCCATTTTGGGTCTCATATCCTTTTGAGAATTCGATTAAAGTTATGAACTTCCCCCACAGAATCACACATGTAACAGCATACTCTCTAAATTCTGGGTACAATTTGAGGAGGTTCAGGAAATGCCCAGAGGACCCAGTTAGGAAGCCTTGGTATAGAGAAATGGATAAAAATGTCTATCCACATGTGTGAGCATCGCAAAGAATTTTTGCATGCACTATAAATCTCAGTCCGTGTGACACCAGCGTAATGACCTGAGAATGAGGCCATGCTCAGGACTGGGCATGTCAACGAGGTATAGCATTACTACAGTGGCCACTCTGCCTTCCTCCCCCTTCTACACCATCTCTCTCAGCCATTATCCCCCTAAGCCTGCCTTCTTCCCTCTGCCCACTTCCCACCCCCTGCCCAAGTTCTGAAAAATTAGTATGAATTGAAATTTGGCCCAACCACTTAATCTGATAGCCTGCTTTTGGAATGAGAGCCAATGATAGTCTATAAGGTGCCTGCAACAAAGTTTTAAAAGTATCCCCCTTTGGGCATGAATTTTAAAAGGTCCCCTCGAGGAAGATGTAGGCCCTCATTTAGGTCTTGGCAAAGATGACACTTTTGGACAAGGAAGAGATTACCCCTTCTTCTGGTCAGATGGAACCCTGCAACATGGCACAAGTTCTGATGAATAGGGTGAGCTATACTCCAATAAAAACAAATTTTTCTTTAAATAGCGTGAGCTACATTTTAGACCCTCAATCATTCCTCAGCTGCACTTCTGAGCAGTGGACAAACTGCACAACCGTAAGTGACAGTTTTGTTTATCTTATGAACACTGCACAACTATTCTGACCTGGTGAAAGTGCCAATTGTTCTGTCTTGTTTCTAGAATGGAGAGTCAAAATTGTCAAAAAGAGCCCAGCCTCTGCTAGTGTGACTATTACATCTTCCAATTTGGAGATAATCTGCCCTGAGAATCAGTCCCTGGACTCTCTTTGGGGTCCATTTCCACCTCAAAGGGGTTCAGACAAAGACACAGCTAAACCTGTGAATTCCTCCATAGATACAGGTTACTGGCCTGTAAGGAACCCCAAGACTCAAGCAGGTCACCTAAGCCTTGGATTGATTTTCCCTTTTCCCCTGTTTAACACTCACTAGCACAGTTCCAGAGTGGCCAGACAAACCCTCAAAACAGTCTAGAGTCTGGACTAGCAAACTGATGACAAGATTATGGATATGGATAATTCTTCTAGTCTAACGATTCTCAAAGTATTATCCATAAACTGGTTATCAAAGCCTTTTGAAAACTTCCAGTGATATTAGATTTTTTAAATTGTGATAAAACATACGTAACATAAAATTTACCATCTTAACCATTTTTAAGTTTTTAATATTCTTTTTTTGATATATCTTTATTGGAGTATAACTGCTTTACAATGTTGTGTGAGTTTCTGCTGTACAACAAAGTGCATCAGCTATATGTATACATATATCCCCATATCCCCTCCCTCTTGAGCCTCCCTCCCACCCTCCCTATCCCACCCCTCTAGGTCGTCACAAAGCACCGAGCTGATCTCCCTGTGCCTATGCAGCAGCTTCCCACTAGCCATCCATTTGACATTTGGTAGTGTATACATGTCAATGCTACTCTCTCATTTCATCCCAGCTTCCCCCTCCCCCACTGTGTCCTCAAGTCCATCCGTTCTCTATGTCTGCGACTTTATTCCTGCCCTGCCACTAAGTTCATCAGTACCGTTTTTTTAGATGCCATGTATGTGTGTTAGCACACGGTATTTGTTTTTCTCTTTCTGACTTACTTCACTCTGTATGACAGACTCTAGGTCCATCCACCACACTACAAATGACTCATTTTCGTTTCTTTTTATGGCTGAGTAATATTCCATTGTATATATGTGCCACATCTTCTTTATCCATTCAACTGTCAATGGACACTTAAGTTGCTTCCATGTCCTGGCTATTGTAAATAGTGTTGCAATGAACATTGTGGTACATGTACCCATGTATATTTAATTTAAAAAAATATATTTTATTTATTTATTTTTGTCTGCATTGGGTCTTCACTGCTGCACGCAGGCTTTCTCTAGTTGCAGTGAGCAGCGGCTACTCTTCATTGCAGTGCACGGGCTTCTCATTGCAGTGGCTTTTCTTGTTGTGGAGCATGGACTCCAGGCACTCGGGCTTCAGTAGTTGTGGCACGTGGGCTCAGCAGTTGTGGCTTGCAGGCTCTAGAGCACAGGCTCAGTAGTTGTGGCACACGGGCTTAGTTGCTCCGCAACATGTAGGATCTTCCCGGACCAGGGTTCGAACGCATGTCCCCTGCATTGGCAGGCAGATTCTTAACCACTGCACCACCAGGGAAGCACTACATGTATCTTTTTGAGTTAGGGTTTTCTTGGGGTATATGCCCAGTAGTGGGATTGCTGGTACCATCTTAATCACTTTCAGGTATACACTTCAGTAGTCATATACATTCAAATTGTTGGACAACCAATCTCCAGAACTTTTTTCATCTTTCAAAACTGAAACTCTATACTCATTAAACAATTCTGCCCTCCCCTGGCAACCACCCTCCCACTTTTTGTGTCTATCAGTTTGACTACTCTAGGTATCTCATATAAGTGTGATCATACGGTATTTGTCTTATGACTGGCTTATTTCACTTAGTTCATCCATGTTGAAGCATATATCAGCATTTCCTTCCTTTTTTTTAAAATTTTTAAATTTTATTTTATTTTTTTAAACAGCAGGTCCTTAATAGTCATCAATTTTATACACATCAGTGTATACATGTCAATCCCAATTGCCCAATTCATCACACCACCCCGTCTCACCCCCCTGCCGCTCTCCCCGCTTGGTGTCCATATATTTGTTCTCTACATCTGTGTCTCGATTTCTGCCCTACAAACGGGCTCATCTGTACCATTTTTCTAGGTTCCACATATATGTGTTAATATATGATATTTGTTTTTCTCTTTCTGACTTACTTCACTCTGTATGACAGTCTCTAGCTCCATCCACGTTTCTACAAATGGCCCAATTTCATTCATTTTTATGGCTGAGTAATATTCCATTGTATATATGTACCACATCTTTATCTATTCGTCTGTCGATGGGCATTTAGGTTGCTTCCATGACCTGGCTACTGTAAATGGTGTTGCAATGAACATTGGGGTGCATGTTTCTTTTTGAATTATGGTTTTCTCTGGGTAATGCCCAGTAGTGGGATTGCTTGATCATATGATAATTCTAGTTTTAGTTTTTTAAGGAACCTCCATACTGTTCTCCATAGTGACGGTATCAATTTACACTCTGACCAACAGTGCAAGAGGGTTCCCTTTTCTCCACACCCTATCCAGCACTTTTTGTTTGTAGATTTTCTGATGATGCCCATTCTAACTGGTGTGAGGTGATACCTCATGGTAGTTGTGATTTGCATTTCTCTAATAATTAGTAATGTTGAGCAGCTTTTCATGTGCTTCTTGGCCATCTGTATGTCTTCTTTAGAGAAATGTCTATTTAGGTCTTCTGCCCATTTTTGGATTGGGTTTTTTGTTTCTCTAATATTGAGCTGCATGAGCTGTTTATATACTTTGGAGATTAATCCTTTGTCTGTTGATTCATTTGCAAATATTTTCTGCCATTCTGAGGGTTGTCTTTTTGTTTTGTTTATGGTTTCCTTTGCTGTGCAAAAACATTTAAGTTTCATTAGGTCCCATTTGTTTATTTTTGTTTTTATTTCCATTACTCTAGGAAGTGGATCAAAAAAGATATTGATGTGATTTATGTCAAAGATTGTTCTTCCTATGTTTTCCTCTAAGAGTTTTACAGTGTCCAGTCTTAAGTTTAGGTCTCTAATGCATTTTGAGTTTATTTTTGTATATGGTGTTAGGGAGTGTTCTGATTTCATTGTTTTACATGTAGCTGTCCAGTTTTCCCAGCACCACTTACTGAAGAGACTGTCTTTTCTACATTGTATATCCTTGCCTCCTTTGTCATAGATTAGTTGACCATAGGTGCGTGGGTTTATCTCTGGGCTTTCTATCTTCTTCAATTGATCTATCTTTCTGTTTTTCTGCCAGTACCATATTGTCTTGATTATTGTAGCTTTGTAGTATAGTCTGAAGTCAGGGAGTCTGATTCCTCCAGCTGTGGTATTTTCCCTCAAGACTGCTTTGGCTATTCGGGGTATATTGTGTCTCCATACAAATTTTAAGACTTTTTGTTCTAGTTCCGTAAAAAATGCTATTGGTAATTTGATAAGGATTGCATTGAATCTGTAGATTGCTTTGGGTAATATAGTCATTTTCACAATATTGATTCTTCCAACCCAAGAACATGGTGTATCTCTCCATCTGTTGGTATCATCTTTAATTTCTTTCATCAGTGTCTTATAGTTTTCTGCATATATGTCTTTTGTTTCCCTAGGTAGGTTTATTCCTAGGTATTTTATTCTTTTTGTTGCAATGGTAAACGGGAGTGTTTCCTTAATTTCCCTTTCAGATTTTTCAACATTAGTGTATAGGAATGCAAGAGATTTCTGTGCATTAATTTTGTATCCTGCAACTTTACCAAATTCATTGATTAGCTCTAGTAGTTTTCTGGTGGCATTTTTAGGATTCTCTATGTATAGTATGATGTCATCTGCAAACAGTGACACTTTTACTTCTTCTTTTCCAATTTGTATTGCTTTTATTTCTTTTTCTTCTCTGACTGCCATGGCTAGGACTTCCAAAACTATGGTGAATAATAGTGGTGAGAGTGGGCATCCTTGTCTCGTTCCTGATCTTACAGGAAATGCTTTCAGTTTTTCACCATTGAGAATGATGTTTGCTGTGGGTTTGTCGTATATGGCCTTTATTATGTTGAGGTAGGTTCCCTCTATGCCCACTTTCTGGAGATCTCTTATCATAAATCTGTGCTGAATTTTGTCAAAAGCTTCTTCTGTATCTATTGACATGATCATATGGTTTTTATTCTTCAATTTGTTAATATGGTGTATCACATTGATTGATTTACGTATATTGAAGAATCCTTGCATCCCTGGGATAAATCTCACTGGATCATGCTGTATGATCCTTTTAATGTGTTGTTGGATTGTTTGCTAGTATTTTGTTCACGAGTTTTGCATGTATGTTCATCAGGATTATTGGTCTATAATTTTCTTTTTTTGTGATTTTTTTTCTGGTTTTGGAATCAGGGTGATGGGGCTTTGTAGAATGAATTTGGGAGTGTTTCTCCCTCTGCAATTTTTTGGAAGAGTTTGAGAAGGATGGGTGTTAGCTCTTCTCTAAATGTTTGGCAGAATTCACCTGTGAAGCCATCTGGTCCTGGACTTCTGTTTGTTGGAAGATTTTTAATCACAGTTTCAATTTCATTACTAGTGATTGGTCTGTTCATATTTTCTGTTTCTTCCTGGTTCAGTCTTGGAAGGTTATACCTTTCTAAGAATTTGCGCATTTCTTCCAGCTTGTCCATTTTGTTGGCATAGAGGTGCTTGTAGTAGTCTCTTAGGATGCTTTCTATTTCTGCAGTGTCTGTTGTAACTTCTCCTTTTTCATTTCTAATTTTATTGATTTCAGTCCTGTCCTTTTTCTTGATGAGTCTGGCTAACGGTTTATCAAATTTGTTTATCTTCTCAAAGAACCAGCTTTTAGTTTTATTGATCTTTGCTATTGTTTTCTTTGTTTCTATTTCACTTATTTCTGCTCTGATCTTTATGATTTCTTTCCTTCTGCTAACTTTGGGTTTTCTTTGTTCTTCTTTCTCTAGTTCCTTTAGGTGTAAGGTTACATTGTTTATTTGAGATTTTTCTTGTTTCTTGAGGTAGGCTTGTATAGCTATAAACTTCCCTCTTAGAACTGCTTTTGCGGCATCCCATAGGTTTTGGATTGTTCGGTTTTCATTGTCATTTGTCTCTAGGTATTTTTTGATTTCCTCTTTGATTTCTTCAGTGATCTCTTGGTTATTTAGTAACGTATTGTTTAGCCTCCATGTGTTTGTGTTTTTTATGTTTTTTTCCCTGTAATTCATTTCTAATCTCATAGTGTTGTGGTCAGAAAAGATGCTTGATATGATTTCAATTTTCTTAAATTTACTGTGGCTTGATTTGTGACCCAAGATGTGATCTATTCTAGAGAATGTTCCGTGTACACTTGAGAAGAAAGTGTAATCTGCTGTTTGGGGATGGAATGTCCTATAAATATCAATTAAATCTATCTGGTCTATTGTGTCATTTAAAGCTTCTGTTTCCTTATTTATTTTCATTTTGGATGATCTGTCCATTGGTGTAAGTGAGGTGTTAAAGTCCCCCACTATTATTGTGTTACTGTCAATTTCCTCTTTTATAGCTGTTAGCAGTTGCCTTATCTATTGAGGTGCTCCTATGTTGGGTGCAAATATATTTATAATTGTTATATCTTCTGCTTGGATTGATCCCTTGATCATTATGTAGTGTCCTTCCTTGTCTCTTGTAACATTCTTTATTTTATAGTCTATTTTATCTGATATGAGTATTGCTACTCCAGCTTTCTTTTGATTTCCATTTGCATGGAATATCTTTTTCCTTCCCCTTTCAGTCTGTATGTTTATCTAGGTCTGAAGTGGGTCTCTTGTAGACAGCATATAGATCAGTCTGGTTTTTGTATCCATTCAGCAAGCCTGTGTCTTTTGGTTGGAGCATTTAATCCATTCACGTTTAAGGTAATTATCGATATGTATGTTCCTATGACCATTTTCTTAATTGTTTTGGGGTATTTTTTGTAGGTCCTTTTCTTCTCTTGTGTTTGCCACTTAGAGAAGTTCCTTTAGCGTTTGTTGTAGAGCTGGTTTGGTGGTGCTGAATTCTCTTAGCTTTTGCTTGTCTGTAAAGCTTTTGATTTCTCCATCGAATCTGAATGAGATTACTGCCGGGTAGAGTAATCTTGGTTGTAGGTTCTTCACTTTCATCACTTTAAGTATATCACGCCACTCCCTTCTGGCTTGTGAGTTTCTGCTGAGAATTAAGCTGTTAATCTTATGGGGGTTCTCTTGTATGCTATTTGTCATTTTTCCCTTGTTGCTTTCAATAATTTTTCTTTGTCTCTAATTTTTGCCAGTTTGATTACCATGTGTCTCGGCATGTTTCTCCTTGGGCTTATTCTGTATGGAACTCTCTGCACTTCCTGAACTTGGGTGGCTATTTCCTTTCCCATGTTAGGGAAGTTTTCAACTATAAGCTCTTCAAATATTTTCTCTGGTCCTTTCTCTCTCTCTTCTCCTTCTGGGGCCCCTATAATGCGAATGTTGTTGCATTTAATGTTGTCCCAGAGGTCTCTTAGGCTGTCTTCAGTTCTTTTCATTCTTTTTTCTTTATTCTGTCCCACAGCAGTGAATTCCACCATTCTGTCTTCCAGGTCACTTATCCATTCTTATGCCTCAGTTATTCTGTTATTGATTCCTTCTAGTGTAGTTTTCATTTCAGTTATTGTATTGTTCATCTCTGTTTGTTTGTTCTTTAATTCTTCTAGGTCTTTGTTAAACATTTCTTGCACCTTCTTGATCTTTGCCTGTATTCTTTTTCTGAGGTCCTGGATCATCTTCGCTATCATTATTCTGAATTCTTTTTCTGGAAGGTTGCCTATCTCCACTTCATTTAGTTGTTTTTCTGCGATTTTATCTTGTTCCTTCATCTGGTACATGGCTCTCTGCCTTTTCATCTTGTCTATCTTTCTGTGAATGTGGTTTTTGTTCCACAGGCTGCAGGATTGTAGTTCTTCTTGCTTCTGCTGTCTGCCCTCTGGTGGATGAGAGCTCCTTCCTTTTTAAGGCTAAATAACCTTCCATCATATGTATATACCACATCTTGTTTGTCCATTCGTCCGCTGATGAACAATGAGTTACTTCCACCTTTTGGCTATTGTGAATAATGCTGCTATAAACATGGATATACAAATACTCTTCAAGACCCTGCTTTCAATCTTCTGGGTATATGCCCAGAAGTGGAATTGCTGGATCATATGGTAATTCTAGTTACAATTTATTAAGGAATCGTCATACTGTGTTTCCACAGCAGCTGCACCACTTTACATTCCCACCAACAGTGCACAACTATTCCAATTTCTCCACATACTTGACAGTCCTTTTTTCTGGTTTTGTGGTTTTGGGTTTTAATAGTAGCCATCCTAAGGGATGTGAGGTTTTATTTTTGAACCATCAAACTGCAAAAATCCATTGTGCATGAGACTGGAAGTTCCCTCACTTTGGGTCAACCCCAAATCTCCTGTGTTTTAGCCTCTTTTGCAAAATTGGGATATTCCTTCTCCTTCTCATCTTACAGAATAAAAGCAAACACGGTTGCTCCATCCTCATGAGAGGAGTGATACATACAACTGAGATTACTTCTAAAGAAATGGCAAGATATTCCTAGGAGTGCAGCGGAATAAGAGGAAAACAAGGAGAACAATGTAAAGGAATTAGAAGTTCACGGGAAACTGAGCAGGAGCTATGAATAATCAGACAGAGAAACCCATGGTGTGTAAAGCTCACACCTGCCTTAAGGTGAGTAGCCAATAGCAGAAAGCAAAACACTCTGGAGAAAAGAAGTTCACTCGTGCTGTTCCTTGATTATAGCATGCCTCCTCCAGCCTGAGAGCCCTTGCACAGCAGTTACCTCTGATGCAAAGTTCTTCCTCCCATTATCTGTGTAGATAATTTCCTCCTCTTCCTTAAGTCTTTAATTGACTGTCATCTTCTCTTTAAACCAAGCTTTAATCATCCTATTTATATTTGTAACCCCCATCAACCCCTGGTATGCTTGATTCCCTCTTACCCACTTTTAACTTTCATTTCTCCCACAGCTTTTATCAACTTGCAACAGATCTTGTGATTTACTTATCACATAGTGATTTATTGTTTATTGCCTCTTCCCTTCACTAGAATGTAAGCTTCACAAGGGCAGGAATCTTTGTCTGTTTTATTCATTGATGTACCTTAAAGTCATAGAATAACGACTTTATTATTCTATTCTTACTACGGGCTCAGCCCATAGTAAGTGTTCAATGAATATATGTTGAATAAAAGGAGAGGAGAAATATGTGAAAAGGAGGGAGAAACAAAAAAAATAGAGTAATATGTTCCTGGTGCTTCAATAATGATGCCCAAAGCTCCTAAAGTGAAAAAAAAAGGGGGGGGGAGAAATGTGGCTTTATTAAGCATATGTGCTAAAATTGCTCATTATGTCACAGTCTGAGCTACTCCTGAAAGCAGAACTTGATATAAAGTCTTGAGCACAGTCTATGGTCCAGGGAGCAGCAGTGAGGGACCAATGAGAGTGAAACAGAGAAACAGGAAAGAACAATACAAAGATGCATTACTGAGTTTGTCACTGCTGTAGGTGACTCATGCTTGATCCTCCTGTGACCTTTTGAGGAGCCTTAGGAAATGTCAGAACTGTCCACCCCAGAGACACAAGAGAGACTGATGCACTTTATCCATTAGCTTCTGTCTCCAGTGGTCAAGGATAACTCCACCTCCAGAGCTTGGGTGGAGGTCAAGCTCTTGGCACTAGAGGCAGGAAGCATGATGACCCCTGTGAGAAGCTTCCTGAACAATGCACAGAGCTAGTCACTGAAGCCTGGATAAGAGAAAAGAGGATGTAAAGTGGTTCAGAGGAGTGTCTTATACAGGTGCCCAGCACACACTTGAGGCACTCTTCCTGACCACATTTTGAATCTTTCCTTAGCTCAACCCCTCCCAAATACTTAATGCTTCAATATCTTACATTGGCCCTACCTTGAAACCTACCTCAAGGAAGAGAATGAAAATGAAATTGAGATGTGTATGGTTTCCAAAGGAGAAATAAAGTATGGGGAGGGCCAATCAGAAGATAATTTGCCAGTGGGCTAGGAACACCCTAAAGAAGGCAGCAACTGACCCCAAAATGAACTAAAATCACTGCCACCTTAAATGCTCTAAGAGACTCAATCCAGAGATCAATGAGTATGACAGATACCTTACGAGCAAGTCTTTAAATATTTCTGGAGGGCTGGCAATATGGCAACCCTCACTCATGCCAGTGAGGCCACAAGCACAAGCAGACTGGGAGAATTTGGTGTTGGGCACAGCTGTGGCAGGAGAGGGCTGTGGCAAACCATGTGCTCCTGACTCTCACTAGGGAGTGGGGAGAAATCACTGTGCATGTTTTGGGCCAATAATAACTCCTCATTGATTGCCATTCAGTGTCAGAGATTAGCCCTTTCAGTCACTGACAGGGCCCATTGTACAGGGTGTGGGAATGCAAAGATCCTGAAGGGAAACATCCATTTACTCATTCAAAGTCCAACGAGAACAAGGGAGCAGAGGAAGAAATCGAGGCAGAAGGAGTAAGTGGTTGAGACTTGGAGAAATATGGCAGGTCAAGGCCAATGGAGATGAGAGATTTGGCTCCTCAGAAGGGTTTAGTTAAAAAAATAAAGAAGGGTGAAAGGAGGTGGGATGTAAGAAACAAATGGGATTTCTAACTAGTAGAACTGAAAATAGTAGAGAAGAAATGGATGAAGTAAATCAAACTAACATAGACAGTGAGAGGCATGCATGTGC
This sequence comes from Delphinapterus leucas, assembly GCF_059928025.1. NCBI lineage: Eukaryota > Metazoa > Chordata > Mammalia > Artiodactyla > Monodontidae > Delphinapterus > Delphinapterus leucas. The sequence continues at coordinate 61,891,761 of NC_143137.1, read as the reverse complement.
ACACACGCAGAGCAGAAACCATAGACATACTTGCTGCCCTCAAGCCTTGTCTGCCCAGGTGTTAGTCCTTGCAGGAAGCCCTGCCCAGTGCCCCCAGGCTGAGCTGGCATCTCTCCTGTGTATCTCCCCCACCATAGCCCTCCTCATGTGGCATGCAATTGACTATTTACTTGTCTGTGTCCCGCCTCAGAGTGTTAACTGCTTGAAAGCAGGGACCTTGGCTCTTCTTTGTATCAGTGTCTAACTCAAAGGAGATTCTCAGAGATTCTCAGAGAATGAATCAACTATTCTTCCCATGAAATGGAGGTGTAAAAACAAGTCCAGTAAAGTCAAACACAGAGTGAAATCATTGTGGTTACAGACGAAACAAAACATACAAAAATATGAAATTCTTATTTAAAAAAAATACAGATTCTTTGCTTTCATACCAAGAGATTCTGACTCAAACTTTCTGGCTATCTCTCCAATTACAGTTCCAGATTTAGAAAGAAACAGCTCTTCCAGGAAATTCTTGCCATCAAGTATTTTCTTCAAATTCTGAGTAAACACTACTATTATTTTCAGCTTTCAATCAAGAGTAAGAGAAGAATGAAGATGGTTCAGACACACAGAGATTTCTTGGTGACTTCAGTGATTCTGACACAGTAGTGGGTTTGACAGGAGCCAAATGAACGTGCACTTCTACAAGCCCACCTAGAACTTTCGATACAGGTGATCCATGGGCCACACTGTGGAAAAGCTACTGGGTAAACTGCAGACAGCAAACCCTATCCTGACCAATGCTCTTACAGTGATAATGATGTCCAAGGGCACACAAGTATCATCAAGAATTTTCATCAGTAAGCGTGTTCTCCTGAGGCAGGAGGGGCCAGTAAACACCGTGATCACATGCAGGGTTGTCTGTGTTCATGCCCAAGAGGCAGAGAAGAGAAAGCAGGCACATCCCTGAGGCACTGCTGAAACAAATGGACATGATAGGCTGGAAACAGTGCTTGAGAGCTCCTCACAATGCGAAGGGTGTTTAAGTTCTTCGGAGAAAAGTTTAATAGTCAACAGCAACAAAAAAATCAAATATGCCTAATAAGGAACTTGTATTCATTTTCTTGGAAACACTGAGGAGCTGTCTGTCCTAAGATGGGAGGGACTGGAGGGTGGAGATGCACTGGAGAAAAGGAGAACATAATGAACGAGCAGAAGCAAAACAGAACAAGAGGGAAGCCAGTGCTTTTTGCCTGGAGAGTTTCACTGACGGATTTTATAAAGGCCCCTGACAGTTAAACATTGCACACAGATTCAAGAGCAATGCCCAAGTCCACCATACAAGGATGAACAAAGACTGAGTAAAACAGAGTTATGATAAAATCTAGAAATGAAAAGCCTTCCTGCTACTGAGTCGGCATCTCCACCCATTGCTGTGTCTTCCATGACATTGTACATAGAGCATATTTTATAAATAAACATATTTATATACTGAAGCATTTACCTTTTATTTTCAATGTTTAGACTTACATAAAAGTCACAATAATAGTACAGAAAGGCACCATATACCCTTCACCCAGCTTCCCCTAATGTTATCATCTTACATAAGCACAGTGCAATTCTCAAACCCAGGAATGAACATCAATATTATATTATCAGCTAATCTAGTGACCTTATTCAAATCTCACCAGTGTTCCTACTAATAGCCTTTTTCTGGTCCAGGACCCACCTGAGGACCACACTTTGTGTTTACTTGTCCCGTCTCTTTACTCTCCTCTAGTCTGGGACAGTACCTGAGTCTTTGTCTTTTTTATAACCTTGACACTTTAGAAGGCCACTTCTCTTGTAGAATATCTGGTTGGGCTTGACATTGTCTCATAATCAGACTGAGGTTATGTATTTCTACCACAGAAATGAGACTATCCATTTCTCACTGATGTATTCTTAAGGGACTTGAGAAGAAAGCAGAGAAATCAAAACAGGAATGAGGGAAATGTTTTTTTTTAAAAGATAAAAAGGTGATGTTTTCAAGAAAGAATAATAGACTGTTGACAGAAAGTAAATGTCTTAGGTCAGTGGGAGTAAGGACACAGTGAAACAGGATCACTCAAACATTGCTGGAGTGAGAATAAATTGGTACAAAAATTTTAGAAAGCATTTTGACAGATATATCACAAATCCTAAAATTTTTTATAAAACCTTTGACACCAAAACTTTACTTCTGAAACTCTATCCTAGGAAATAAGTGGAAACTTTGCTATTTATCAGTGCCATTTAAAATAGAAAGAAAATCAAAGAAAAATAACTGAACATCATTATAGTAAACAATTGGGATTTTTTGCTACACAGTGCCTGAACATCCTTCTGATTTAGTAAGGGCAGATCCCAAGAGGCAAAGAATTTAGGGCCCTGATTCCCACTATGGAAGACAATCAAGGCACGTAACAGCAACAGGCTCGACCAATCAGATACTTACACCTGGAGTTTTGAATACTGAGGGAGGGATGCAAACAACCAGAGGCAGTCAGAAATCAGCAACAATTGAGGATGTTTATCCTGTAAATTACTGAATCACAACATCATTTGAATTCATATGTTCACCATGTGTCATATGTAAAAATTAGGACAGTCATTGGGAAGTAATTGGACTTTGAGAACTATCCTGAGGATGTATGATGCTATGGACTGAATTGTGTCCCTCTAAAAGTGCTATGTTGAAGCTCCCCAATGTGATGGTATTGGAGATTGGGTATTGGGTGGTAATGAAGTTTAGATGAAGCCATGAGAGTGGGACCCTCATCATGGTATTAGTGCCCTCAGAGAGCAATCTCTCTTTCTCTCTCTCTCTCTCTCCTTCTCACTCTCTCTCCCCCATGTGTGGACACAGTGAGAAGGCAGCTGTCTATAACCCAGAAAGAGAGCCCTCACCTGAGAACTGTATTAGCCACCACCACCTTGATTTGGATTTAAAAGCCTCCAGAACTGTGAAAAATAAATTCCTGTGATTTAAGCCACTCAGTTGATGGTATTTTGTTTTGTCAGCCCAGGCTGAGTAAAACATATGGGAAGATTTGGAGAACTTTTATTTACTTTGAACCTTCAGCTGCCACCCTTGTCTGATGGAACTGCCCCTACTATACTTGAAGACCCTCTAGTAACCTCTATGAAGAAATTGCTTTGCAAGGAAAAATCAGTTCTCCTTATCCTTCACTTCTCTACACCACTAGTCTGATAACTAGAGTCAGATCCCAGAATGTCTTGGGAACACAATGACAAAGTCAATCACTTGTGGAGAAGGCTTATACACCGATGGAACTGCTGGAATCTACAAAAATCTTGGCAATATGTGTAGAAATGAATTCTAAAGATGCTCAAACAAGTGTACACAGCATGAGTACATTCACCAGAGATTCTGGATTCGATAAACTAATTCAAGTCGCTACAAGTGGGTTTAACTGGTGTTTGGATGATTTTCCCGAAACCTAGACATAACAGTGGACAACACAAAATGAAGTTGGATGCCATAAAAAAAAAAACCACCCTTAAAATAAACAGGAAGAGGGCTTCCCTGGTGGTGCAGTGGTTGAGAGTCCGCCTGCTGATGCAGGGGACACGGGTTTGTGCCCCGGTCTGGGAAGATCCCACATGCCGCAGAGCAGCTGGGCCCGTGAGCCATGGCCGCTGAGCCTGCACGTCTGGAGCCTGTGCTCCGCAGCAGGAGAGGCCACAACAGTGAGAGGCCCGCGTACCGCAAAAAAAAAAAAAGAAAAAAATAATAATAAACAGAAAGATATACAAGAATTCATGAAATAATACTGGAATGGATTAATCATAGGCAACTCATCAACCATCTACCCTCTAACTATGTCCTTCAAGGGGATCTGACACTTCATTCACCCAGGCCTTGAGAAATACACTGGTGAGAAGAGGGCTAGTATCTGAAAAGCACTTAGGTGGTTTTGCCTAAGGTCAGGACACTGGCGGGAGACACTGCAGTGCAATGGGCTCCCTGACTTCCAAGAGGATGGGAGGATCCTGAGATGACCAAGGCTCTGGGGTGCCACTGAACCGCCCCGCACAGGATGGGAGTGGCTGCCAGAAACAAAAAGGAGGGTCAGGGTGAACATCAGAGTGTTGTCTTGCAGGGCTCTTTGGCAGAGAACACTGACCATGAAGTTCTTAGCACCAAAATATACAAGCAGATGACCAAAGCCCTTCTTGATTTGTATAAATGGCAGGTCTCCAGGCTGGTAAATAAGAGCCTAACCTGAGCATAAAGTATCAACAATCATAATACCTCACAGATGAAGAGCTCCTTAACTCTTACAGAAGGGGGAGTGGGAGATTTTTTGAGGAGGACTTTGCAACAATACCAGACTTTATTGTGAAACTTCCCCCAGCCTTCAAAGGAGAACAGAAATGTGAGGAGTTCTTACACCTGTTTTCTAAAGTTTCTGGTTCCAGGCTGCCCCCAACACAGTATAGGGCTATTTGGTTATACCACCCACTTCCTGATTATACCCAATCTTGTGAGCAGCATTTCCAAAGATGCACAATGAGAAAGTTATGCCGTAATATGGGGGATTCTGTAAATAACATAAGCTAATTAGATCTTTTCTGGCTGGGAAGAAAAAGATTTTGCTCTCAGTGGAAAAGATTTAATTTATCTTTGGAAACACATCCTGCAACTAAGTGGAAAGGTCTGTCATGCTTGTAAAGATGATGCCAAGTGCACAATGTGTAGCAAGAAACCTCTACAATTTACCCATAACAAAGCAAAGGGAAGACAGGCCTTCTCACTTCTGGAGACCTTTTTTGGCTACACACACACACACACACACACACACACACACACATGTACACAGAAAACCAGAGAAATGCTGTGCTTCCAGACTAACATATAATAAAAATCCTACTACCAGGAAATTTAAAAAGAAGTTGTTTGCAATTAGCAGTGAGAATCCTCTCAATGTAAAAAGCACATGCCAGTTGACCTACATACCTAACTAAGGTAAGATGGATGAAATTGTGTCTTTACTCTGTGTCAGTCATAAAACTGAAATAGCATAAAATGCACTGCTTGATTGGAATATGGGAAAATACAAAAAAGACCCCTTGAGAGCCTCATGTGTCAGTCTTTCCTTGTCCTCTGGGAGAGAGAAGTTTAAATTCTCATACAGCTTTTAGAGAATACTTAACAAGTGCAGTCAGAAAATAAAGCAGATGCTGGCGGCAAGGATAATAGTATGAATAAACTGGAATTATTACAGAATTTTGTACTCTGTGTCCACCCATGAACTATTACTTCAATTATTTTAAAAGATGCAGTCCATATAAATTCTCAGGTGCATTCTCAGGCACCTTGCAAATTGCTGTCTAAAGATAGCACATAACAGGTTAAATCTTGAGAAATTCTTTTTAATTTTACCGATGTTATCGTGCAACCTAATTATAAAATTTCCCCATTTAAGGGGAAAAAAGATTTCAAAAGAAAAAAGAAAAAGGAAAGATTTTTAAATTTCCACTGATTGGAAATAGTTTAGCAGATTTAGGAATAAAAACTGTTAGAAAATTTTTAATATTATGGTAACTGTGTACACAATGGTGCTAAAGAAAAAGAATTACAGAAGCTGCCAAGGTCATAAAAATTAATTAGACACTTTACTTACATAAGATATTACCTATCTAGGCAGATATGACAAAGAAATTGTTATGGAGTATTGTGTGTGTTTGTGTGTGTTCAAACTCACTGCTCACAGAAAGACAAGCCCAGGGATGAAATATACACACAGCACACACATTTTGGGGTTGCGTGGTTTTTTTTACTCTCACGGAAATGCAGCTTTACTGAACTCAGTGCCATGGAGATAGGAAGTAGGTTTCTACTACATCTAGTAAGGGGGGGGAAAAAGAGAGAGAGAGAAAGGTGAAAGACTTGAAGAAAGTGTAGTCATATGGCAATACCATTCGGCCTCAGAAGCAATGAGCCTATTTCTTAAAAAAAAATAGATTATTGCTTCTCTTGTGCAAAATCTTAAAGGAGCCTCCTGAACGTTTCTTCCAAGCCCATTGTTTCTTTATCACTTTCCCCATTGGAGGTGTATTGGTGGCAATGTAATTGCAATCGTTTTTTCTTCCTATTCATTTCATATTCCCCCCTCCCCCCGCTCCCCTCCCCCGCCCCACCTTCGCCTTCCAAGTCCTAAAGTTGTTCAGGTTAAAATCCCGCCTCCTATTTACCAGAGTTCTCGCTTGTGGGCACGTGGATATGTGTTAAATAGGGTGGGAAGGGTGTCGGGAAAATCTAGAAGCCTAGTTGAAATTGCCTCATAGAGACATAATCTTCGACAGGTGACCAAATTGGGTCCTCCTAACCCTGTCTGCCACACGAGAGCGCCCTGAGGCAGCACTGAGGGTCGTCCAGCGCCAGACAGAGAAGAGATGTGTGCGTGGAACAAGGGGCTGGAGCGCTAGTTCTGAACTGCGGGTGACAGGTTGCTGATGGGTTGCAGACTGACATGAGGCTGGAAAAGACGGAGGGGGAACTGCTTACAAGCCATTGTTTGCACCGGAAATGGGTACCCAGTACAGAGACCGGAAGGAAAGGTCAGTGGGGGGAATGCGTGACTGACGAGCGCAAGGAGAGGCCTGTGCAGGCGGCCAGGAGCAGCGGAGCGCTGGCAGCGTGGAGATGCCAGTTCAGCTCCCGCAAAGAGCGGCGCCCCTAGGCCGGGCTCAGGGTTCCCGGATTGCCGCGCAAGCTGGCGGCTCCCCGAAGCACCAAGCCAACGTCTGCAGGCCCCCGGAGCCCTGTTCAAGGACCCAACGCAGCTCCTGGGTGTTGCTCAGTTTTCGCTGAGAGACCGCAGCGGCCGTGGGGGGGTGTAGGGAGAAATAGCGTTCTGATAACCTGGGTGTCGAGGATTAAGCTGTGGCTGATGCTTCCGGTGGGGGGGGCGGGGGAAGGGGGCTGTGAGGAATCCAGGGACGTGGGTGCGCTCGGGACTCCCAGGAAAGCCCTGCAGGCCCCCCAGATTCAAGCTATAGGTAAAACCTAGAGGGTAAAAGCTAGAGGAAGCTCACGGATGAGGAAAACTGAAATGACTCCGAGGTCTGTTTGAGGGTATTTTAATTTAGATTATGAAAGGAAGAGTCCCTGAGGTCTGAGACCCTCCTTTAAGGGCAAACACCTGAGATACATATCTGAACGGAAGTGTTCACAGTCCAAGGCTGAAACATCAATGGGCATTCAGACTAGATGACCCTGTGTCCTCTACTCCATGTCACACTGTTCCTACATGCTCTTCCACTTGGTTACTTGGCATCTATGAGGGAGTGAAATGGCAAACAGGTCTCCCAACCTTCTCTTTGTGTGTCTGTTCTTGATGGACATCAAAGCCAACATGATTAGAAACAGCCTGACAGCTCTATCAAGACAAAAGGAAACAATTCTTAACGGGCTCAAGGTATTGAAAACAACTCAGCTTGTAAAATAATCTATTTCAGACAGCATTCTAGAAAACACAATTTTTTAAAACCACATTATGAGACTATTAGATATCAGCATATATGGAATGAAGGCTGCATTTTTAAAAAGTCCTTTACAAATCCCTTTTCTTCTAATGCACTCTGAGTCAATTCCATAAAGTTGGCCTGTTACACTTAAATTCTTTCAAATACCAGCACTCTAACAAAGGCTTCTATTGAAGACCTGCATGACTTGTTAAGAACTATCACCATAAAAATATTATCTCGTGGTCTTTGATATTTTCTAAAGTAAAAGAGCAAATAGAATGTAACTCTGGTTTGAGTTTAACTGCATTCCAATCCAATTAGCTTTATAAATTAATAGCTGTTTGTATCTTAACAGTAGGTGATGTTTAATTAGTCAGTTTATTGTTTCCAGTCTTAGTTCAGAATTTCACATTCTGAAGAGTTAGAGTTTTAACTGAGTGTATGAACATTCATCTAGAAAACTGTTTATGCTCAAAGTTCTGTCAGAACACTGTGGTACATTAAGATTCCCAGGTGTAACAAAATTACAATATTCTATCTCCAGAATTTATAGTATTTATGGTAGGAACTGCAAACAAGCTGCCTATGGTACTCTAGGCCTGCAGATACACTGTTGTTTATCTTTTCTTCTTTTCTTTAATTTCTTCTTTTCATTTCTTTTCATTTCATTTTCTTGCTTTCTTTTTCTCTTTCCAGGACCATATATATATTTTATATACACACACACATATATATATATATGTGTGTATCTCCTATATATATATAGGATTACTTGGCATCAAACCAAGTAAATTCAGGCAGATCCCATATTCAGAACAGCAGAAGCAGTGGAGTCCCTGTGAATGGACCAGCTGCTCTCCCCTTCTTTTCCATCCTTGCTAGGCCTATGCCATTTACTTGCTTTAACTGTCAGGCCCCTGTTTGTAGTTTTCACATTTGCCACTCCTCAAGGCCTTGCAGTGTTGGTCTGACCTGAAGGCTATATCTTTCTTAGAATTTTCCACATATTTGCAGTAGAGATTCTGTAACTGGGTTGTGCAATAACTCTCTCCCTTTTTCTCACCAAGTGCTCTGGGAATAATATCCGTTCACCAAATATTAGGACATGAAAGGAATTAAGACCAACAGCAGCAAATGCTTTAGTGCCAATAGACATCAAAATATCTACACATGCCTATGATTGGGGCTAAACATTTAAGTGTAGAAGGTGTTATCAAAAGGAAGAAGAGGAAAAACTGACATCTAGAAAAGAAGGCAAAAAATGAGTGAGTGAGAAGGAGAAAGAGAGGAGAAGCAAACTCAAAGAGGGAAAGACACTCCATCCTGGACCTCTGGTAGAGAAACACCTACAGGGCTACCCACAGCTCCTTCAGGGTCAGCTCAGGAGTCCCAATGACACCAGTTATCTACCCAAAATTAAAGCAACACATTAGAATAAAAATGAATAGGGAGGGGGAGGAGAGAGGTTTTTATCTACTAGATAACAAGGTTATGCAATCACTTGGAAATTGAGTAGAGATATCCCATTTGTTCCACACAGATCCATTAAGGAAAAGTAGTTCTCCTGGGCTTCCCTGGTGGCGCAGTGGTTGAGAGTCCGCCTGCCAATGCAGGGGACGTGGGTTCATGTCCCAGTCCAGGAAGATCCCACATGCCGCGGAGCGGCTGGGCCCGTGGGCCCGTGGGCCATGGCCGCTGAGCCTGTGCATCCGGAGCCTGTGCTCCGCAACGGGAGAGGCCACAACAGTGAGAGGCCCACATACGCAAAAAAAAAAAAAAAAAAATTAAAAATTAAAAAAAAAAAAAGTAGTTCTCCTGAAATATGTTCATTTCTCTCAGGGTTTTGCTCGTTTGAGTGCTTAAGCCAACCTAAAAGTCAGTAATAGACACCAATCTCATCATCTTCTAAACCAACCACTCTGGCGACAGAAAAAAAGCTAGTTTCATTATTTCAGCTTATTCCCAATATTTAATAATAGAAGATATTTTGAGGGCATTAACAGGGTTACTTGTCAGGAACTACTTTTACATAGGCTAAAAACACGCCAGGAGTGACACTTGAAATTGATCATCCTTTTAGCCATTCTGTCAGGCTTCCGAAAATTAATGAGTGGGCTGCAGAAGGGAAGTGGCTTACCAGAACACTGCACAAATTTGCTGATCTTGACTTGCTGGAATTTTGCTTACCTAATGCAAAGCTGAACACTTCAATTCTCTACAGTGTTTACATTCTACCTAAATCTTCTCTTGGGTTTCCTGCATTCAATGTTGCTTCCTTCTCAGGCAAGTAACAGTGAAATACAAAAGGAAGCCGCAAAAATCACTGTCCTCAGCTGATGGGATGACACAACAGATACTTTTCAGGCTTAAACTACAAAAATCACTGTATTTATATAAAAATCAAGGTTTCAAACGCTGTATGATGTTTATTCAACAATACTAATTGGGTGAAGATGATGTTCAGATCACTACTTGAGATGCAGTAAGAAACCTACCTGGGTGAGGAAGTATCTTGAGCAGGAAGGTGATTCTCCCATGGCAAAGTTTAGCTTTTTCACTCTGTAGGAATGACCTCAGCCATTTTTCCAAATATGAAAACTCAACTTCATGCTCTGTGGAAGATACAATATTCTCTGTCCCTAAAATACTATAATTTACTGAATTTAAAAAAAAAAAAGGAACTAAAAAAATTCAAAGGTAACAAGTGACAATCATTAAGGCATTCTCCAAATTATGACAATTGAATAATAAACATCCCATATATATTTCTCACTTCACTTCCCCTAAAAATCCTAGACCCTGACTAAGCAGCCTTAGCCACAAAGCTGTCTCGGACAACACTGCCGCCTAGTGGGTCTTTGAGGAAACTATCAGATCCCATAGGTCCTTTTTTTTTTTTCTTCTTTCTTGGATCATTCATAAGGGAACTTGGGTAAAAGTTACAATTCCATATATTTCTCTTCCACGCTTATTGTTTACTTTTTAAAAGTTTTTCTGTTTCTCTTAATTTCTCTTTAATTCCCTTTCTCTTTTCTGTTTTGAATTCTTACCAAATTCACATTAAAAAAATTTTAACTTGCTTTCTTTTGCTTTCTTTAAACCCTTTTCTCTCTATTGCTTTTGTAAGTCTAAAAAACTTGATAAGAAAGCAGCAACTGTTTAGACTTCAATAGAATAATTTTTGCCAACTTCTAAAGCAATTAGGGTTTCAAAGTTATCTTCTGAATATATTTACTAAAGTTGTCTTCTAAGTTTGCTTTCTTCCATACCTCAATTACCACGATATTTTTTAAAAATTAAATACAATTAACACTGCAGTTAAAATCATAAGAGTTTGTGTTAAACTTCGACTCAAATTTCAGCCCAACCACATATTAGCTATGCAAACATGAGAAGTTGCTTAAACCTTCTTGTGCCTCAGTTTCCTCCTCTGTAAAATGATGAAAATCATAGTACTTACAGGAATATTGTGAAGTCAATTAATACTTGTAAATGACTTAAAATAGTGCTGGCATAGATGAAGCTCTAATAACTTATTTTATTGTCAATATTGCAATAATATTTTCTTACTTCTTAATTTTCTACTTCTTAATTTTAAATATTTGCACTTAATCCATACTTTGGATTCAACAGATTTTGTAACTTGGCCTGGAGCCATAACTACCACATGTAACATTGTTCCAATTAGAAAATATGTTTATGTTTTTTTACAGTACTCTTAAACTATTAGAAAACATCATAGTTACAAATTAATAGCTATCTGTTCACATTAACTTCACAGCAGCCAACGGATCATTAAGTAGGGGACTGAAAAGGATCTGGTGGCAGAAGAGATTAGAAAAGCATAATTTCCTAAAGTATTTTGTCTGGGTTTTTGGTTAGAATTAGGAATCTTGAGAAGCAGAGAATAGAAAAAGGAAGGATACACTCCAAGTGATGAAAATAGCATAAGCAAAATCTTAGTGGAATGAGCAAGTTGAAAGCTTACAATTTAGATAAATCTCTGCTAAATAATAATAATAATATTTTTAAACCACCTTGGCAATTCAGTTTATTTTAACGGCTCTTGATGTAGACTCTTTTTCTTACATTCTAGAACATAACACTGCTGTCTTCAAACCCAAACTGTGATCTAGATCCAAATAGGAAAGTGGAATGCACTGTCAACACTCTTTCCCCATTATGGTATTTAAAGTAGATGGAAATTGAACATATTAAAAGAGACTTGCCTTCTACTTTTCGTAATGTTCTATACTGCGCATGAGCTGATGCAGGAGATCTGAGCAGTGGGGGTGGGTAGCAATAGGTGTATGCATTTGTGACAGCAATCGGAATCAGATGCTTAATTTATGGACTCGTAGCATATAAAAGAAAAAATTTCAAGCACTTACTGTAGCTGCTGCTGATTACTGACTATTCATTACAAAGGTATTTGGCTTGTGCCAGTGTAAACCCAATGTTCTTCGTAAAGAAAAGTCCATCATGCAGTTTTCCTATAAATTATACAGCTCCCTGTTTATTCTTCTTCAAAACCCATGCCCTGCTTCATAATCAAGAGCTGTTTAAAGGTTCTCACAGCCTAGGGATTGTAGCTAAAATACTGGAATCACACAATTAAAGGGCAGAAAAAACTAAATTAAGCCTCCAAACAGGGATGCTGCCCAAGTTAAATGCTTCCTTTGTGCCCAAGTGAAACTCACTCTGACAAGCGGGCCTAAAATGTGTTCCAGTAATTGCTTCTTTCCCCAGCACTGCTGAGTAACTGCTTTGCAACTTTGCCCTCCCGGCACACACATAGAGTTATCATGATGTGATCCCAAAATTATACCTAGACCAAAAGAGCAATGTTTTATAAATCCTGCAGTTGAGAAGAATGGGAAAGATTACCAAGAGAACCAATTCAGCTTTCAGTCTAGCAACATCTTAGGCATTCATCCAGGAAGGAGAGAAATGCACCCAGAATACCATCAGGGCTTATACTTTATCTTTTTCTGTGTACAGTAGTCCACACAGCCAAACACAATGCATCCAGATGCTTTGACTTCTCAGTGTCTACTCCCATATCAAGAACTAGAGAATATAAGAAATATCTTGCTGGATCAGACAAATGGCTTATATCAGGTCACCCGTGAGAGAATGTGTTCATCCTCCCTGACATCAATCTCAAAAGAGGGAAGGTTCGCTCTGAAACACCCCTGGGGATTTTCTCTCCTTAATAAAGCCGGTATGTATATAATATATTGCTCCTTTTCCACCCTAAATCTTTCCTGACTCTATATGCATTTTCAGCTTGTACCCACCTCCTGAAGTTCCAAAAGTTACAAAGCCTGCTATGATAAATAGTATCTCGTTTGTTTGCCTTAAAACACCCTTTGTACTGATGGCTGGCACGGTGGGAAGCACAGAGAAGATTTGGGGGGGGGGGGAAATGCATAGCAACGCGAATGGGCTGGATTAGAATGATGCAGGGTCTGACCCTTAACTGTTAATGCACCACCTGGTCTACTCCCCTTGACTGAGTGCCTCAGGATGCCAACCTGAATATTTTGGCTTGGAAGGAAAGATAATCACATGGTATCTGGGTCTCTTGCTTTTTAAATGTTGATTCCAAAAGATATGATACAGTATTTTCAGTGATTCCACTGGCTTAGGGGTATGGTTAGAGCGACTAACTCTTACCACCGATAAAGCTGATAGAATCCCTTATCACATGGCACAAAGCCATCTGGAAAATAAACGGACAGGTTTTGCTTCAGTCTGTTCTAACCTCACTTTTTGATGAAAAGCAAGTTGATCATAATCTTTTCTCTGTTTCCTTTATCCTCTGTAGCCATTGAGACTTCCACATGTCCTGCTGCATACTGAGATATCTTATTGAAAATTTCTCCTTACTTTCTATGACCAATCAAATAAAATGTAAACTAAGAAAATAGATTTGGGGTAGGTCATTTGTAAGTGTGAAGCTTTGGGAGAATGTTTGAGAGGCAAATTCTAAGACCATCATGGGAAAATCACCAGGAATTCCAGGCTAAATTATTTCTATTCCCAAACCAAGCCGTCTGTCACCAACTGAATGTTGAACTGCACGTAGATGAGGCAATGTCTTGTAAACGGAGTTGAAACTTTGGTTTGCATGGGGTTTGTTCACTGGTTAGACTAATTTTTCTCAGGTTTTAAGTAAAGAAATCTATGTTATAATAGTTTTCACCCTGTGAAAGTGCCTACTTTACAGACCAGCTACTCTAAGTTATACCTTAGTTAAGAGAGGAAAACTCATACTGCCACAAGCATGCACTGATGATGATTGATTTTCCCTCTTCCTGAAATAACCCATCCCATTCAATGGTTGAACAATAAGATAACTGCTCTTCAGAAATATGGACAACATTTGATACTAATGTTCATTTTCCCTCTGCTGCTGTCACAGCTTATCGCTCTTATTTGATGGTGGATTGACCCACTGCTTTGACTTATTCTGGTACTTATGTGACAAAGGCTAACCCACCAAGGTCAGTGGTTGGGTGTCATCCATCATATTGCCAATACGTCTGCCATGATTGATAGGGATGATACACCTCAAGGTCCCTGAATTCTGTTACTGTCACATGTTTTTCCTCTCAGTCACACCAGGACTGGAGCTCAGGTACTGTGCCATCTCAACTCCTAATGGCCTTCTTGACTACAATGGCTTAAGAACTGGCCTGCTTTCATGGGGCAGTGGGAGAATAGGGTGTTCAGGACTAGTGTTCTTGTTGACTCAAAAAGTGTGCTGACATGTGTACGACCTAGGGCAAGGACCCAAACTGAGCTGTCATCCTTTGCTTGAGTGTAAACATGGATGATTTTTACCCAAATTCATAGCCCTGATAAATAAATGCATTCGAAACATTAAAGCCTGAATGATGTTAACAAACCCATTAAAGTAACCTTGAGTGTTTAGCCAAGTTAGCAATAGATCAGTGAATTTTAAAGCTAAAAAATTAAAAATGAGTAATCTTCTTGTTTTTGTAGATAACATGCAGTCTCAGAGACACGATTAAAATCCTAATCCTAGGTCAATAAACACAATATTCTTGATTCTCAAGCTTCTCTTCCCAGCAAACCTGACAACTCCAACACAGGCAGAAGCATAGATGTCGATTATGGAGAAAATGCAATGGACTGTGTGTACACTCCCTCTTCATCGTCTTCTCCTTTAAATCAGTCACACACTGAGTCTCCAGCTTCTATTGAATTAGGTTACAAAGCTTTTTTGTTCTTACCTGTCGCTAAGAAAAATCATTCATGGCATCCTGGATCAGAACTAGCGGAGACTGCATGAATCAAAAAGGTAAAAATGTTCCCTCTCCAGGGAGGCTGCCAGCTGTCTCATTGATTCAGCGCTGCTCTTGGCAGATTCTGAGGCTACCCTGGCACCAGTTCCAAGAGTGCCGGATAATAAGGCACCACAATGCAAACTGTTACCAGGGAGAAACAGAACATCTGGTCTGGAACAAAGGCAACGTCCATTGCTTAGAAGCAACCTGGCCATCCTCGTCCAAGCGTGAATACGCCAGGCCCTGTCACCTGAAAGAGGGGGTCCCTAGAGTCAAATAAGTGAAGATGAAATAGAAACAGTAAGGACAAGAAACCCTGAGAGAGAAATAACATTACTTTCTCATCATTTTTATCTAAATGTAGAAGGATAGTTAGTATCAACTAGGATACTTTCTCTAGGAGCTTTATTTTTTAATGTAATCAACAATGATAAAAATTGAAATTTTAAAGAGCAAAAATCAGTTGATTTCTCTTTATTCAGTGTGCATATGTGTGCATGAGTGTGTTTAATGGCCGAAAGGGTCTCTTGTCATCCCGCTGTTGTAAGCAGAACTAATGACTGGCCTCTGTTCTGTGGAAATATTTTAGCTGCCAAGGACCCATTGATGTGGGCAGCAAGTCTGAGGACAATGAGAAAGGAACAGCACCCAAGGGTGCCTACCATGTGCCTTCCACCAAGCTGTGCACCTACACCAGGCAATTTAGACTCTGAGACTGTCCAGACTTTATCAGGTTTTGTTGTTGTGTTGCTTTCAGTACTAAACACCACCTTCAGAAAAGGAGAAGAATCTGACTTCCAGTTGCTTTAAAATCCAGATTTTCTTTTTTTTAAAAAAGGCTTACCCTGTTGACAAAGCCCCTGTCAGAATGAGAGTCATTATACTCCACGGAAGGTTTGTGTACTTCATTCCTTTCCAAAGCCATCTGTCTGAATTTAATTCACTGATAATTTTATCAGTCTCCCCATGCTTTGCCTGAAACCTCTCCATTGCATTTTTTTATTCTTCGCAGATGTTAACTCTTTGAATGACAGTTTCAATGCATTGAGAATTTTGATGAAGATACACATTCTCTCTGAAGGATCTCCCTCCAATGTAACACTTTCCAATTGCCCCACTGCACCAACAGTTGTGCTTTCCAACAAAAGTTGTGCCTCTCCTGGGCAAAGACAATTTAGATGCAAAATTGTATCCAGGACATTGCTAAAGTAGCCGCCTGCAGTGGCATCATCCCAGGGACACTCAATACCTATCATTTAAGACGCCTTTTTGGAAATTTGAAATTACAGTACATTTTATAGAAATAGTTCTAACCTTTCTTCCTACTTAATATTATCTTTAAGAAAATACAGGCTATTAAAAGATACTATAGATCTATTTAAAAATTAACTGTTTGAAGCATTTTGTTTTTTATTTAAAAGAGACCATTTAGGACTTCCCTGGTGGCGCAGTGGTTGAGAGTCTGCCTGCCAATGCAGGGGACACGGGTTCGTACCCCGGTCTGGGAAGATCCCACATGCCGCGGAGCGGCTGGGCCCGTGAGCCATGGCCGCTGAGCCTGCGCGTCCAGAGCCTGTGCTCCGCAACGGGAGAGGCCACAACAGTGAGAGGCCCGCGTACCGCAAAAAAAAAAAAAAAAAAGAATAAGACGTAATGTGAACTGCACTTTCAAAGATAATGGCAGTCTTCTGTAGGATGAATTAAGAAGGAAGACACTAAAGACAGAGAAAATCTGGATGTGTTGTCAGAAGGAGGGAAAAGGAGGTCCTGGATTAGGGCAGGTGCGATTGGACTGAAATCCAGGGAACTGGTTCAAACACTCCAACCAAACAGATGGGAGATATACTTAAATCAAAAGAAAGACCAGGTGGGCTGATCAAAGCAAGTTGACTAAAGTGCTCTTCAAATTTGCCTTTTTTTCAGTTAACTGTTGGTTTCCCAGGTGTCACTACCATTTCCCAAAGGAATCTAAGCCAGCTCTTTTTGGAAGTGTCCTCCTCATACTTGTGATTATTTTTTGACTATTAATTTAGCACTGATATTGTTCAGGGCAGTTAGAAAGTTCTTGATACTCATTTTGTGTTTACAGACTCAAGAGTTTCACTGGAAGACACCATTCTGAAAGCCTGATACTTGGGCAAGATAGAGGCCAAGAAAACAAGGCATTGACTCCATGGTGGCCCAGGTCCAAGGGCATGATAGATGAGAGTGGTGGGAGAGGAGGTTTAGTGTCTTAATTAAAATAATGTAGACAGTAACTGTAGATTAAAATGTCAAAAATTATCAAAAATGCATTGCTTAAATTTGGGAATGATGATGATAATGTTGATGGTGATAATTATTGGCCTGATGAGGGACAATGTGATACATGAACTAAAGATGCACATCCTCTCAGGATATGATTTCTGTTAACTTTCACTTGCCTAGAGAATTATCTATGACACTAAAACAGGTCCCCAGCCTAGAAAAGCTAAATTTAGAGCAAAGTGTATAAATACTCCCCAAGGAGGAACTTAGGAGAGAATCTGACTTAATGTGGTGTGGTAGGGACTAGTTGTTCACTGAAACCCATTCCCTTTTCCTCCTATGTACATAGCTAAACACTATTCCCCAGCCTCCCTGTGGGTAGGTGGGCTCTACAACAGACTTCTGCCCAATTGTGTGTCATCAGAAGTGATATTCCCTACTTATCAGTCTTAACAGCTTCCAGCTTGATCCTCTGCACTCTCTTTTATTGTCTTCTGATGAAGTGGAGCAGCAGAGAACTCCAAGGCCCTGGGAATAATGGGGCCACTAGAAAGAAGGATTGTGTGAAGCAGAAGTTTCCATCAACCAATGCTAGAATTTAATATGAATAAGAACACTTTCATAAATGATTATTGTGTTCAGCCACTGAGGATCTGGGGGTGCTCTGCTACAGCAATTAGCCTACCCTGACTGATACACATTTGAGGCTTTAGAGTCAGACAGACCTAGGCCTATGTTTCAGTTCTTTCATTTCACTACCTCTGAAAACTTACAAGTTACTTAACTTCTTGGAGCCTCAGTTTCCGTGAAAGTAAATCAGGGAAGGGGACTTCCTGTCAGGAAGGGAACTAAGGGAACTAAATCAGTCAGGGAACTAAGATCCCACATTCTGCCGGGCAACTAAGCCCGTGCACCACAACTACTGAGCCCACATGCCTCAACGAGAGAGCCTGCGTGCCACAAACCACAGAGCCCACACGCTCTGGAACCCACGTGCCACAACTAGAGAGTGAAAACACGCAAGGCACAACTAGAGAGAAGCCCGCACGCCGCAAGGAAGAGCCCACATGCTACAACTGAGACCCGACGCAACCAAAAATAGAAATAAATAAATAAATAAAATAAAAATTAAAATGTAAATCAGGGAAAATAGGGCTGCTATGAACATAAAATAAAATAAAATATATGTATATCTATTGGCACATTGCCTGGCAATAGAAACCATACAAGAGAAGACAGCTACTATTATCTCTGGTAGAAAGAAGGCATCATTTGTATGGTCTTATTAGCCAGCATAGAAATGGTCTTGGAGAATGGAATAAGAAGGTAGATCTAGCAGAAATGTTCTCCTCTAGTATTTTCTAGAGAAGGAAACTGCAAGTTTATATTCATCTATTATCAAATATTTCCTTATAATTAAAAGGATATCTTCTTACTCCCACAGAATGATGGAGACACCTAAGTTTTAGAGTTGAGTTCAAGTTCCATTTCTGGGATATCTACCTCTGGCCATGATGGAATAACTGGTATAGGAATTACACTCCTATTGCACACTATGAAACTGTACAAAATATATGAAACAATTGTTGTCAGGTGTTAGAAAACAAAATGCATAGGGTTGTGATCTTTGACAGAAGGAAATTATGTGAGGTGAGTTTCACGTTGACCCACACTTCTATTGAGGGTACTTTCTGAAGTGAAGTACAGAAAGTGGCAATCTCATTATGAAGAGGACACAGAGTTTGGAATTTAGGGTTGCTTAGGAGGCAAGAATTTATAGGCAAAGTTCCTTGAGATGGTGGAGATCCCCAGAGTTCTACACAGAGGTGCCCTGAAGGACTTTGGCCAAGCCCTGGACTGTACTTCTGCAGGGTGAGACGCAGTAAGACTAACCAGTTGCTGGGAGGTGAGTCCTGAATAAAGATACTAGAAGTTGTAAAGTGCTGGGAGACATTGGAGGTTTAGCCAGTCAGAGTGGAATAAAGAGACATTTAGTACTTTGGGCATTTAGTTAAGACTCCAGCAAGGCCAAATGTTAGAAATAAGGCATACTCTAGAATAAGGTACGTGCTCTAGGACTTGGTGGAAAAACTGAAATAAACCCTTTCTAACAATGTCTAAAACATCTACAGTAGGGTTTTTCAACCTCAGCACTACTGAAACATTAGATCAGATAATTAGTTGTTGTGGGATGCTTTTCCTGTGAATTGTGGGATGTTTACCAACATTCCTGGCCTCTACCACTGTCACTGTCATATGCCATTGTCACCCCAAGTTGTGACAACCAAAAATATCTACATACATTGCCAAATATCTCCTTGGGTTGGGGGAGCAAAACTACCGCTAGCTGAGAAGCACCACTCTATAAGCTCCAAGTGATCACCAGAGTTTCACTGTCTGCCAGGAAAAAACCTCAAATTCTTTAAAGAAAACAGCATAATCCACAAATCATGTCTTGTGCACAATGTCCAGTATACATTTTAAAAACTACTGTACATGCAAATAAGCAAAAAATATGACCTAAAGTCAAAAGAGAAAAATAGCCAGCGGAAGCAAGCCCCCAGGATGCTGCAGGTTTTGAAATTATCAGAGAAGTACTCTTAAAAAGCTATGATAAACATGTTCAAGAACTTGAAATTATGGATACAATGATTGGATAGAGAATATCAGTAGAGATATGAAAATTATAAAAGAACCAAATAGAAATTCAAGAACTAAAAAATAAAATATATGAAATTAAAAATTCACTAAATGAGCTTAATAGAAAATTAGACAATGGAAAAAAAAAAAGGATTAGTAAGCTTGAATATAGGTCAGTAGAAATCACCCCAACTGAAAAACAGAGATAAAAAAAAAAGACTTTTCAAAATAAACAGCAAATGGGACTGTAAAAAGATGTTTAACGGACACAGAGTCTCACAAGGATAGGAGAGAGAGAGACTGAGGCAAAAAAATATTTGAAGAAATAATAGTTGAAATCTCCCCAAATTTGGTGAAAAACATCAACCCACAGATTCATAAAGCTGAGCAAAACAAAAATAGTACAAGCACAAAAACGACCATCCTTGGGCACAGGATAGTAAAACAAACAAAAAAAAAAGAAATATATTAATAGCAGCCAAAGGGGGAAAATTATTACATATGGGGGAACAACAATAGGGAGACTCTGACTTCTCATTAGAAACAATGAGTCAGCATCTTTAAAGTGCTAAAAGAGGAAATTTTTGCTTTCAACGAAGATAGAATAAACTTTGTTACTCTAAATAAATTTTGATTTATTAATTAATAAATGTTAATGATAAATGATACATTAATAAATTTTTATTTAGGTTATTTTAACCTAAAATAAGGAAACAGAAAAAAGCAAAATATATAAAACACTGGACATCAGTCAACAAAGGACAGTTATCCCTGAGAGACAGGCAATAGTGATTATCCCAGCTTCCTGGCTTGAGAGTTTCCAGGCCACCACTCAAGGAGGGAGAAACCATGCAGAGCCCATAAGACTTTGTGAGTTGAGGAGATGAAGTTAGAGTCCAAGGAAAACAAAGCAGATGGAGTTTGCAGGACAGAGGACCAGAAAGGAGAGATCTGCACAAGGAAAGAAGTCTGGAAATCTCCAGAGAGCCTTCTTCAAGTGTTCAACACATTCATTTGAGAAAGCAGCAGTACAAATTATCCAAAATGAAACACAGAAAAAAGTATTCACAAAAGTGAACAGAGCATCAGTGAGGTATCAGCCAACTTTAAGTGGCCTAATATTTTTTGTAATTTAAGTCGCTGAAGGAGAAGAAAGGGAGGAACCCAGAAAATGCTTGAAGAAATTATGGCCAAAATTTTCCTAAATTGATGGAAACCAAAAACTTAGAGATACAAGAAGCTCAACAAACCCCAAGAACAAGAAATATGAATTAAATTACCAAGATACATCTTAATCAAATTGGTAAAAATTAGTGGTAAAGAAAATCTTAAGAGTATCCTGGGGAAAGGGGGCGAGGGTAGGGAAAGGGAGAACACGTTACATAAATATATATATTATAAACATATAAATAAATAAATAAATATAAATAAATATATATATATATATATATATATATAGAGAGAGAGAGAGAGAGAGAGAAAAGAGCAGATTTCTCATCCAAAACAAAGCAAGTAAGAAGTCAATGGAGCAACCTCTTTAAAGTATTGAAAGACAAAAACATCCATCAACATAGAATTCTATACCTAGCAAAAATATTTTGCAAAAATAAAGGCAAAATAAAGTCTCTTTGAGACATGGAAAAGCTGAAAGAATTTATCACCAGAAGACATGTAATACAAGAAATGTTAAAGGAAGTGTTTCAGGCCGAAAGAAAAAGATATGAGATGGAAATATGGATCTATACAAAGGAATGTAAAATACTAGAAAACGTAGCTACATGGATAAATATATAAGATTTTATTCTTATTTTTAGATCAATTTAAAAGAGAGTTACTATTTAAACAAAACTAATAGCAATATATCATGGGGTTTATAATATATGTAAATAAAAATGTATGACAAAAATAGTCCAAAGGCTAGAAAGAGGAAAACGGAAATATGATTATTACATTATATAGCAAACTATATAATATTGATTCTAAGTAGACTATAAGTTAAAAATGTATATTTTTATCCAAGATCAATGTCTTTTAAAAATGAGATGTAGTTCCAAAGTCAATGTAGGAAATAAAACAGTATTATAAAAATATTTGATTAATGCAAATTGCAATTTACAACTCACTTTCTGTGTGACCTTATGCAAGTTATTTCAACTTCTTTTAATTTCAGCTTCCTCATCTCTCATTAAATGTATTTAATAATATTAAATTGTGATGATAAACCAGGCTTTAAGTTCACTAAGAAAAAAATCATATCTTAATAACTTTATGTTAATTTTTATATTGCCTGTACCAGGCATAGTGCTTGACACGTATATTTTTATATTTACTAATTTTTTTCTTATACTCTACCTTGTAAAGTGACTTACTGCCTGGCATATAACAAGTATTCAATAAACATTTTTTTTTTTTTTTTTTTTTTTTGTGGTACTCGGGCCTCTCACTGTTGTGGCCTCTCCCATTGCGGAGCACAGGCTCCCGATGCGCAGGCTCAGCAGCCATGCCTCACGGGCCTAGACGCTCCACGGCACGTGGGGTCTTCCTGGACCGGGGCACGAACCCGTATTCCCTGCATCGGGAGGCGGACTCTCAACCACTGCGCCCCCAGGGAAGCCCTATTCAATAAACATTTTTAAGTGAATCCATTGCAAAGTACTTTACAAAATGATGAAATATAACAAGAAAACAAATGTATCAAATCAACTAAATGTCATATATTTCTACTGATAAGCAGTAAGTAAAGGGAGGAGTGCATATGTTCGTACAAAAAAGAGGTCTCACTAAGAATATTTGAAAACAACGAAAGCAATGCTCCACTTCTTTGTCTCAGCGACATTGGCATAAATATCAAAATTTGTCTTACAGATGTCCTTTAAAATACATTTAACCCTCCGATGATTTAAAACTGTCATAAGTTAAGTCCTGATGACCTCAAACAACTGTTCTTTCCAAGTCAGGTGGTCTCTGAGGACTCTGGTTAGTAACAAATAGAGAAAAGAAGAAGTTAAGAGTTTCTATGTATTACTCACAGATGGCTGTATGATTAACAGGCGCTCAGGCTCTGGAACTGTTTGGTTATGAAACACTTTAAATGTTAAGTAGGAGAAAAAGCAAGAGTAATTCATTGCTTCATCTCTAAGAAGATGCATCAAGACAGTCTTCAGATCTGAGGAATATTTACTGACCTACAAAGATTCCCATTCACTCCTCTCATAATTAAAAATGGTAATCGTCATCAGTAATGGAGCACAAATTCTGTCAGGCCCTGAATCAAGTACTTGACGTATGTTTCCTAACTCAATGTTTACAACTCCATAAACCAAATGTAATATATACCTAACCATTATATGTATGAGACACTAAAGCTTAGGGATGTCTACTGACTTGTCCATATTCACACATTTAAGTGGCAGAGACAAACGTGAACAAAATCAGGTCTGATTACTAAATCCAGGATCTCTTAAATACTTGACCCTACTGCTTCCCTTATATTTATTGTGGAAATGAGGAAATCTGATATCAGTGAAGAGCATTCACCTTAGTATAATAATATGTTTTAACATATCTTAATAGTTTATAACCCAATTAATTTCAGTCTGAGATTTTGGGAGGTCTCCAATGATTTACGATATAAATAGCCCTCTCTCTCTCTCTCTCACTCACATACACACATATAGGAATGAACACACATTAGAGTTAGTATAATGAGTGGAAAGAACACAGGCTTCAAAGTCAGCTAACTTTGGTTCAGATTTTGGCTCCACCACTTACGATCTGCATGACTTCGACAGAATATTTAACTCTATTTTTCCTGATCTATAAAATTAGGATAACAAAGTTTACCTTGTAGAGCTTCTCAAGGTTTAACTTAGCATTTATGGCAGGTCTCAGAACAGAGACCAGTAAATATTTCATATCCGCTTTCCTCCTACAAAAACTCACAAGCATTTAAAATGAAAGGCTCTTAGCTACAAAGAAGTCACCTGTTAATGAGGCATTCCCATTTGATGTGTGGACAGTATTGGACAGCACAGGTCCTGCTTTGGTCTCTGAATACCTAAGGGCTGTGTCCGCCTGGTTTCTTCTTGTAGACTCAGTAACCTACCACCAGGTGGCAGAAGATGTGTGACGACAGATATACGGAGGGCATCTTGACTGGGGAGAAGAAAAGCATTCCAGAGAAAGCAAATAGGATGGACACTTCCCACAGATGGACACAAGACATTAGATAGAAAATTCCTACTGTCCATGAGAAGGTAATGCTTAATGTCTCTTCCAACTCTTGCGGGCCATAGTCTTACATTTCCCAGGAGAGCTCTGGTCCAGGTTAGAGTTACAATCACAGAGATCTCAGATTCCAAGCAGTAGTACTAAGTTAATGTGTACCTAAATTAAACTGATTCTAATTTGAGTATCATAATGAAGAAGGGCAGAAACCAATTATAATACAATGAATTTTTAAAAATCCATCAGTTCCCACAGATATAAAATATATCTTACATGTATGTGCTTATGTATGTGTATGTGCATTGTAATCATAAATAAATAATATTTTTAAGTGGGGTGGAGACAGAAAAGCTCTTATTTACAGAAGAATTCTAATAAATGTAGAAGGGTCAATAGAATTAGAAAATCACCATTGGCAAACCACCATGGTAGTAACTGATTCAGGTGAGAATCAACAACAGATGCCAAATCATGGGTGACAGACTGTTGAAGAAAAAGATATTCACATAGTCTGGAAATATAACTCTACTGATTAGTTATTAATTTCAAAGAGAAAAAGATAAGTTTGATAGCAGGAAAATCTGATGGACTCCACCTTAATTAAATGATCAACTTAACATCACCAATTATAGGACAAAATGGCCTAATGTGTCTCCTAATTAGATGTACTGAGAAGAGCACATCACTTCTGTAATATTCCTGAAAAAAATAAGTTTAACCTTTATCATAATAAGACAATCAGACAAATCCCAATTAAAGGACAGTCTGCAAAATAACTAAACTTGACTCTTCAAAAATGCCCCCAAAAGAGTTAGGAACTGTCCTAGAAAGACCCTAAAGAAGTATGACAAGTAAATGCAATTCATGATCCTTGACTAGATTGTGGATTTATAAATTCTGAAAGAAAAAAATTAAGCCTATGAAAGACATTATTGGGACAATTGTGAAATTTTGAATATGGACAGTATATTAGATCAATAGGTCATAGTGTTATGTTAATGTTAGATGTCTTGAATATGAAATAATGTTTGGTTATGTCCATTTCTTAGAAGATATAGGCTGAAAGGGGAAGTGACATGAATCCCGCAAGCCTGAAACTAACTCTCCAATTGTTCAGGGAAAGGGAAAAAAAAGTGTGTTGTGTATGTATAATTTTATGTACCTATATAATTTTGTATACATAGCTGAGGCCGGGGGGAGCCAATTCCTAACTCTGGCAAAGTGTAAAGTCTAGACCTTTATTCTTTTGAATTGCCTCTCCACTTGGAGCCAGAGAAGTGACTACCAGTGCCCGTATAAACCTGGTCGCTCTAAGCTCTGGCAGCACACTCATTTGTAAGGCCACATGTGGGCTCCATGGGACGGCAGCATGTATCTTTATCTGAATTTATTCTCCAACTGGAATGAAAGTGGGTCATTATATCCACATCTGAGAAAGGTCAGACTTCAGAGCGTTTCTCAGCACCCAACCTGCTCTTCCTTATATCATTACACTTTACAGGGCTCCACCAAGTCTATTTTGAGATATTTTTTTTAATGAGGAAGTTGGTATGGTGTCTGTGATCCATTGAAATATATTTGCTAAAAGACAGACTCCAGTCTGATGCCCTCCCACTCCTAGTGTCCCCTCTGCTTGACCCTCAACAATTTTAAACCTGGAACATATACAGGAATCTGTTAGATGTTGAAAGAAATAACATGGGCAGGGAATTCCTTCTGGCGTAGACTTCGCTGACAGATTTCCCTGCAGAGTATGGATCGTCTCTCCCTTTTCCCTGCATACTTGCTCAGCTCTGTGCTATTTATAAAAGTGTGTGTGTGTGTGTATGTGTGTGTGTGTGTATCTATATATAGATATATAGACACACACACACATATATATATTTTATTACTATGTTAACCTGAATCCAGAAAAAAAAAAAACCAGGAATTTCCAGTGTTTCAGGGTATCTTATACAGATTGCCTGATCTTTGCCTGCATTTCTGTTGTCTCACCTCTAAAACAGTAATAATAAGAATCTCATTGAGTTGCTTGGGGAATGAAAATGTGAACTTCCTGCTTGATCAGGAACTCCTAGAGAGTAGGGACTTCCTTGTTCATCTTTGTGTCACAGCACCGAGGACTTTAAATACAAGTTTGATGGAATGGTGCACCTGAATGTAAATGATGCCTTAACAAAGACAGTCCCCTGCTCCCACATGGTCTAGGGAAGAACATTTTGACTAATAAGTTCTAGAGATATGTGCTATTACAGTTGATGTGGGTAGTACCATTTTCTTATATATGTTTGTGCTGCTGCCCTTATACTGAATGCCAACAGTTATTAGATACAAGAAAACACTGATTTGAGTTTAGAACATATGGCATTACTGTCTAATTAAACAGTTAAGATGAACAGAGAGATAAAATTATTTTTCACATATTTTTATATGTTAGATCAGGGGTCAGCAAACTGTTTCTGTAAAAGAACAGGTAATAAATAGCTAGGCTTTGCAGGCCATGTGGTCTCTGTCACAACTCCTCAATGCTGTCATTGTAATGGGAAAGCAGCCAGAAACAGTACATAAATGAATGAACCTGGCTGTGTTTATGGACACTGTATTTCATATAATTTTCACGTCTCAAAATAGTCTTTGATTTTTGTTCCAAACGTTTAAAAATTTTTCTCTGAGCTAAGACCACATAAAAACAGGCATTTTTCTGTCAGTATATTACTTGTTAGGGTACTACCTGTGCTAAGATATTAAATGAATTTATCATGCATTTTTACATCAACCTAAAATTCAACTTCTGAAAGCAGAGTTAAACAGATATTGAATTGAAATTCATATTTTAAAAAGAGTGAAGACAGTCATAAGTGTTCCTTTAAAAGGCAAGCCTTTCTCAGAAATTTAAAGTTTTGTTTTTCATTGTTTTCTAATAACAATAAAATTTCTAAAACTCTCAGTGAACTGTAAGAATTGTTTTCACAGCATGTGATTTAAAGTGATTAAATTAGGCATGCCTCAATAGATCTTAACAGCTTATAGGTACCACTTTACAGCATATTTATTCATTTATTTTATACAATGATTCCCCCCAATACTAACAACCTTAGAGCTTCTGTACATTTTTTTGAAATATAAATATGTATTTTTTTCCTTGACATGTAACCACCCCAATATATATCAACATCAGGGAGAACTATACAAGCCCGGTAAGGGAACTACAGTGAATAAAGAACTCTTATAAAGGAAGAAGGAACATGTAAGATGATTGGTCACCCCCGTCTTACAGATTTGTCAAAATCTTCAAGGCTCTATACTTTGAACCTGTGTCAATATTTTTTACACGGTTTTGCAAGGGGTTGTGAGAATGGTAATTATTCATTTAACAAATATTTACTGAGCTCCTCTTACATGCCAAAGACTGCTCTGGCATTCACAAAGCAGTGATCAGCCACTCAAGCTCTAGCCTCACAGAGCATACAGTCTAGTAAAGGAAAATAGACAGATAAAGAAGAAACATGTTAGATAATGATGGGTCCCATGCAAAGAATTTTAATAGGCTAAAGGGACAAAGAAAAAATACCAGGGAGGCTAGTTAAACCAGGTCAGTAAAAGGCCTGTTAGAGGAGGTGATACTGAAGTTGAGGTTTAATTTACAAGAAGAAACTTGTTGCATCAAGAACAGGGTAAGTGCATTCGAGACAGAGGAAACAATTAGTGAAAAGCCTAAGGTAAGTTAAGTTGGTCTACCTGAGAAACAAATAATATCTGTGCAGCTAAAGCACAGTAAGTGGAAGTGAGCTGAGACGAATTCAGATGGGTAGGCACAGGCCAGATCAAGCAGGGTTTGGTAAGCCACAGTAAGGAGTTTGGATTTTATTTAAGTGTGACATGGCAAGAACGTAAGGAGGGAACCCAGTGAAGATGGTGTCACGGTAGTCCAGGCCAGGGTTGATGGTGGTTCTGACCAGCATAGTAACAATGGAAATGGAGAGAAATGGAGGTGGAAAAGGTAGATCTGGTAGGATAAAGACAACAGATAGATATTTCAATCCTGCTAAAGGATTAGAGGTGGGAGGAGAGGAAAAGAGAAATAGAGGATGATTCCTCAATTTTTGGTTTTGGCAACTGGATGGATAAGGTTGCCATATGCTGAGAAAGCAAGACTAAGGGGAAATAGGTTTTGGGTGGGGGCACA
The DNA here is from genome assembly GCF_059928025.1 of Delphinapterus leucas. Lineage (NCBI taxonomy): Eukaryota > Metazoa > Chordata > Mammalia > Artiodactyla > Monodontidae > Delphinapterus > Delphinapterus leucas. The sequence goes on along the minus strand of NC_143137.1, from coordinate 61,863,651 downwards.
TCAAGAGTTCTGTTTTGGAGACTTCCCTGGTGGCGCAGTGGTTAAGAATCCGCCTGCCAATGCAGGGGACACAGGTTCGATCCCTGGTCTGGGAAGATCCCACATGCTGCGGAGCAACTAAGCCCGTGTGCCACAACTACTGAGCCTGTGTGCCACAACTACTGAAGCCTGCACGCCTAGAGCCCATGCTCTGCAACAAGAGAAGCCACCGCAATGAGAAGCCCACGCAACGCAATGAAGAGTAGCCCCCATTCGCCACAACTAGAGAAAGCCCGCGTGTAGCAACGAAGACCCAACGCAGCCATAAATAAATAAATAAAATTTAAAAAAAAAAAAAAAAAGAGTTCTGTCTTGGTCATATTAAGTTTGAGATACTGTATCAGTTTCCTAGTACTGTTATAACAAATTACCACAAATTGGGTTGCTTAAAACAACAGAAATATATTCTCTCAAAGTTGTGGATTCCAGAAGTTTGAAAACAAACTGTGGACAGGGTAATAAATCCTAACGGATTCATTCCAATCTTACTTCTATTGAAAACTGAAGAGAGCTTTTTGATTAAGAGAGACAATAACATAATGATTAAGAGCAGATATTTTTTGCAGGTAGATAGCCTGGATTTAATTCCTGATGCTGCCACTTACTAGCTTTGAGACTTTGGGCAAATCTGCATGCCTCCATTTCTACATCTGAAAGTGGGGCTACAATGCAATTCTGACACTAACTACTTGGAGTTTCACAAAACTTCACAGATTAAGGGCTCAGGCCTCCACAAGACAGCTCTCACTTCAAACACCAACCATAAGTTCAAGGGTTCCCAGGCCAGCTACACCTCTGACCAACTGGCTACAAATTTGGGAGTTCCCATTAATAGGTTTAATAATTTGTTGACACAACTTACAGAACTCAAGAAAGTGCTATACTCTTAACAGTTGTAGCAAAAGAATAAAACTCAGAAACAGTGAAAAGATGAAGTACATAAAAGGCATATTTTGGGAGGATTCCAAATGCAAAACTTCCATGTCTTCTCCCTGTAGAGTCAGGACACATCCCTGGACTCACTCAATCTTCAGTGTCCAGAGTTTTCATTAGGGTTTCACTATGTAGGCATGATTGGCTGAATCAGTGGCCACATGATGGAATTCAATCTCCAGGCCCATCCTCCCACCACACCAGGAGGTTGAGCCGGCATTGCTTGGCTGAAAGACCCAACCCTTTAATCACAAGGTTGGTCTTTCTGGCATAGTTGGCCCCAATCCTGAAACTATCTAAGGACCACCATGAGCCATCTCATTAGCATAACTATCATGAATAACAAAGGGACCACCATGAATGGCAAAGACATTCCTATAACTGAGGAAATTGCAAGGATTTAGAGGCTCCCTCCCAAGAACCAGTAAAAAAAAGTCAAAGTTCCTTATACAACAGGGCTAATGACAAAACCTACCTCAAAGGATTTTTTTAAGAATTAAAAGAGCTAATAAATATAAAGTACTTAAAACATTGCCTGGCACTACAGAAATGTTAGCTACTTTTTTTCATTTAATATTAGATATTTATATATATATTCAGTAAGTACTATTAAATCTCATATTCCTGTTACATTTTTCCCCCCGAAGAGAGATCACAGAACTTGACTTTTCCAAATGTAATAGATCCCATAGGAAATTCTTGCAAAGGCTGAACTATATGTATTTTTCATCTATCTTTTCAAGACCTGTGACAAGTTTTTAATATCACCATTGTGTACCAAACAGAACATGATTCTCATACAAGGCCTAAAAAATGTTGCGTGACTGGGAGAATTACTAGCAACCAATGTTCCTAATTAAACCTTCCAGCTACATTTTAACATAACCAATTTATATTTTTCATTTTTAATTTTTTGTTTCAACAAATATTTGTTTAGTGCCAGGTACTATTCTAGGTGCTGAGTCTATAGCAGTGAGCCAAACAAAGTTATTGATTTCATTCAGCTTGTATTCTAGTGGGAAATTCAGATAATAATCACATTTTAAAATATATATATATTTATAACATACATCTAGTATCTATTTAGTATATCTAACATATACATTTAATACATAGTAACATTTCTATAATGAAAAGTAAAGCTGAATGAGGGATGGAGAGTGATGAAGTATTCTATATTTAATTAGATAGAGAAATTTTCTCTGAGGAGGTAATACTTAAGGAGAATCTGAAATGAAGTGCCTCATATGTGTCTTCTGACCTGTTTTCTGCTCTGTTTATGCACCCACAGTTCTGCCCCACTGGTTTCTGTACATACAGTCTTTCTTCTTCACCTTGTACATAGACCAGTTCAACCTTGTTTATAGCTGCCCACTTTTTTCATGTGTCAAGGTGAGTTTGAAATTCAGTGGTGTTCTACACCTAGTCATTTTGAGTCAGCATCAAATGTAATAAAATTGTAATGCCTGTATTGATGTTTTAAGGATTTTAGTCAGAGAGAGTGCTTAAGAGGGTGATTTTGTGGAAAGGACACAGGAGCCAACTTCAGCAAGGCAGCTGAGTAATCTTTCCCTTGAGAAAGCAGCAGAGTTATTTTTTATTTCTTTTTTATATTCTGCAACTTCAGATTTCAGTTAATATTAAATTACTTAACAGAGAGAGTTTGGAATATGGTTTTCTTTATATTCCATTTAACTTAACATCATTTCTCTATGGTGAAGTCTCTTTGCTATAAAAGCTCTTTTTATAGATAATTGAGCCTGAGAGTAAAATCTAGGCATTTGAAGGAAACATAGCTGATTCTCTTTCCAAGGGAAAATAATCCTGGCCTCCTTCCTGGAACCAGCGAAGTATGAGGCAAATGACAGTCCTTGATTTCGATCAAAGATCCAAGACTATTTCCTTACAGTTGGGGGCAGATCACCAAGTGAAAGCCTGTTTCATCTACTCCACTGTCTATTCAAGGCACACAGCACTCAGATAATAAATGATAGGCCACTGAAGCCATTAACAAGGAGAAAATGTATTGATAACTTATCTTCTCTTCACAAAAATTCAGCAGAAATATTCATCAAACCCAAACTGTGAAAGGATACATAGATCAAAGAAAGGAAGAAGGGAGTGGGCACAGGGGAGGGAGGGAAGGAGAACGGGAGGGAAAGAAGAAAAAAAAAGAAAAGTCATCAGCAAAAAGGATTTCCTTATTTACTCTCAGAAAATAGCACTAGAAACAGATAAACTCCTTAGTTAAAATCATGGAAGGGGTTATGTTCTGCTTTATTACTGGATAGCAGGGTTGTACATACAGACCATTACAAACTGAATCATATGAACGAAGTAGCATATATGTACAATCAAACTGTCTATTAAGACATGGAACCACAGGGCAAAAACAATCACCGTGGAAAGCAGTGCAGTGACAATACAACTTTAAATCCATTTGATAGGCAAACTATATCAGTTTAAATTTATCTGGATGAATGAGTTTGAAACTCATTATCTATAGAGCAGCCTATCCCATGATACCACTTTATTTATTCAGATGGAGATTGGAGAATATGGGTAAACATTACAGCTCCAGCCTCAACACGTTTTGTAGATAAATCCTGTACTGTTATTTGTTCTCTATGCCTTTGCATAAGTTCTTTTCCACTGCAGAAGAAAAGAGTAGGGAGTGAGGGGAACAGTGAAAGGGATATCTTTAAAAGACACCACGCATAGGACTATGAAAAGGCAAGATGTGTTTACCATGCAGGCCGTAACAACACTGGAGGGCATTCTGTCATTTACCATTCCCACTTTAGCGTTTTAAATAGCTGGGAAGTGCTCTAACCTCTTCAAGCAGTCTATCAGACAGTAAGATTTCATTATGTCTAAAGGCACCATTTAGCCAGGACACACAACAAAGTAACTTCACAAAGTGTAGGTCATAAAATACGTATTTTTTTTACAGTTGTATTTTCACATTTTCCCTTTTCTCTGTTGGGAGAAAAGGGAAACCCTAGCTAGTTTCAGTTGAATGAAGTAAAGTGTCTAAAATGAAACTAAGGAACAAAATGTCTCTGTGAAAGTACAATAAAAATAATTCTTGAAGGAACTGTGGTTGGAGAAGGTTGGAAACATCTTCTATGGAGAGGATGAGAGCTGGAATACAAAATTTACATTCAATGTAAAAATTTCATAACAACTCTTATGAAAGAGTTGCATATATCTTTTTTCATTTACTGAAAGGCACAGATGGATTCTCACTAAACAAAGGACTCTGTCTTGATAAATGTCTTAACTCTTCTGCTGAAGGTTGAACCCTCAATCTTATTTGTCCATTTCTTTGTTTACTCATGAAAATTTTGCTATTTTAGGTAGGAAAGAGAGTACAGTGATCATAAAGGTTTATTTTTTCCCCACAAAGAAGTTGTTCTTGGTGAGTTCACTGATTTGGGGGTGAAAGACTCTATCGGGAATTACTTGGAGTGAACAGCATATTTATCTCTTGAATGTGCCACATGCATTTAGCATTATGGGAGGACTGGAGTCAGGTATGGGATATTGGTGTGGGATCTGGAGCACATCACAACCTCCACTTGGTTTTTGTTTTGGTTTTTTTCTATCTATAAAATGAACATTTTAGATTATAATCCAAGTCCCATTACAGTGTTTTAAGATTTGAGTCTTTATTAAGAACCTTCTACAATGGTACATAATCCTTTTAAAGAGTTCCCAGCTAATATGAACTATTCTTTATCAAACACATGTTATCACTTTTAATCCTCACAACAACCCTACAAGGTAGTTACTATTATTTTAACATTTAAATTCTTTTTTAAGTAAGGAAATAAGCAAACCTAAAAAGATTAAATGGAATTCTCAAGGTTTCATAGTTATGAAGTAGACGAGGTCTGTCAAATCCACATCTATATGATGGCAAAGATAGCTTTTTAACCACAAGGCCATATTGCTACCCTTAGGGAAAGTGATCATCGATCCCAGGGCCTCATTTTACATTTGCCAACTTGTAGTTTAACAAGGTCAAGTAACTTGCCCAAGGTCACAGAGCCAAAAGTATCAGAGTCAGAACCTGAATCCAGGTTCATCTTCCTCCAAGTTGGTGTATATTACCTTATACCACACTGCCTGTTTCCTGAAGCTGCAAAACAGCACATAAATGAGCAGGAAGTTAGTATGCCCTATGATTCTAATTATCACATTTAATAAACATAAATTCACATAACTAGAGAGATCCTAACTGAAGTCCAGGGTAGGTGAATTTTCCAAAAGCAAGAGAAAATAAAACAGACTTGATAAGGACTAAAGACTATATTAGAAGGGCTTTAATGCCATCTGCTTCTCTTTCCATCAACTTGCAACCAAAATGATATCTAAATTCCCATTATTCCCTGCTCCTGGGAATAACCTAGATCCAAAACTATCCTGAGTCCAAGATCTATGGAGAGCCTCCCTAGTGCACTGACCCTACAAAAAAAGCATGACCATAGAGAAGCAATTTAAACAGACCATCTCAGTTTCCTGCAGAAGTCTCATCATTTGCTGCCAAGAGCATGTTTTGTAATGGTGAAGGGCTTGATGCTTAAAACTTTAGTCAATTTGAGCTGTCATAATAAAAGCAGCAGCTCCTCTGCACAGAGGGAATATGTACATATATTTTGTCGCATCAAAGATGACCTCTCCTCCAATTTGAGAAAAAATAGTCTTTAAGCTAAGATTAAGCAGGAAAAAACTCCCAATAAAAAGGAATATTTTTCAAAAACTTGCAAGTGACTGCAAAGCCAGTTAACAAAGAAAACCTTGTCACCTTAAGTATGCCATTTGTTATCACACATGCTGGAATACATCTATTCATCTTCTTTTAATTGCTTAGCTGCACTAGAAATACAAGGCAGCTCACTGATGCAGAGACTGTGAAAGAATATTTTGTCATGGAAACTTTGAAAAACCTTTCAAAGCAGGAGCCCTTCTCTGGTGATATGAAAACTTCTAGCTGTTTGCTGGGCATTGTATTCAGCTGATAAGTGTCTGGAATAAGAGGGCTTCTCTCTGAGTGGCTTTTGCATATATCATCTTTTGCTCGCAGGTGGCTGAGAAAATTCCTAGTTTTCCAAGCCAAGTTTGGGAGAGCAGTAATTTGATGCTTCATTCTCTTTTCTTGAAAAATGACAAGATTAACCCTCAGCAGACAAATACCTGGTTGCTCCTGTGAGCATATCTGAGACCAATCTTTGGACATTTATGAGCCCATCCTTCCTCTAAATAATTTTGCCAAAAGTAAATACTGAACATGTATATACATTTTTTTACTTTTTTTTAAATTGAGTACTTACTATTTATGAACCAGGTGCTTTAACTATGTTATTTCACTGAATCTTTACAGTAACTCTAAAACATCTGTTTATAGATATCCCAATTTCACTAATGACAACACTGGTAGTATAGTTTTTGTTTTGTTTTTTCAACATCTTTATTGAGGTATAATTGCTTTACAATGGTGTGTTAGTTTCTGCTGTATAAAAAAGTGAATCAGATATACATAAACATATATCCCCATACCTCCTCCCTCTTGCATCTCCTTCCCAGCCTCCCTATCCCACCCCTCTAGGTGGTCACAAAGCACCGAGCTGATCTCCCTGTGCTGTGCACCTGCCTCCCACTAGCTATTTTACATTTGGTAGTCTATATATGTCCATGCCACTCTCTCACTTCGTCCCAGCTTCCCCTTCTCCTTTCCAGTTTCCTCAAGTCCATTCTCTACATCTGTGTCTTTATCCCTGTCCTGCCCCTAGGTTTTCAGAACCTTATTTTTTTTTTTAGATTCCATACACATGTGTTAGCATATGGTATTTGTTTTTCTCTTTCTGACTTAACTTCACTCTGTATGACAGTCTCTAGGTCCATCCACCTCACTACAAATAACTCAATTTCATTTCTTTTTATGGCTGAGTAATATTCCATTGTATATATGTGCCACATCTTCTTTATCCATTCATCTGTCAATGGACACTTAGGTTGCTTCCATGTCCTGGCTACTGTAAATAGATGCAATGAACATTGTGGTGCATGACTGTTTTTGAATTATGGTTTTCTCAGAGTATATGCCCAGTAGTGGGATTGCTGGGTCATATGGTAGTTCTATTTTTAGTTTTTTAAGGAACCTCCATACTGTTCTCCATAGAAGCTGTATGAATTTACATTCCCACCAACAGTGCAAGAGGATTCCCTTTTCTCCACACCCTCTCCAGCATTCATTGTTTCTAGATTTTTGATGGTGGCCATTCTGACTGGTGTTAGGTGATATCTCATTGTAGTTTTGATTTTCATTTCTCTAATGATTAGTGATGTTGAGCATCCTTTCATCTGTTTGTTGGCAATCTGTATACCTTCTTTGCAGAAATGTCTATTTAGATCTTCTTCCCATTTTTGGATTGGGTTGTTTGTTTTTTTGATATTGAGCTGCATGAGCTGCCTGTATATCTTGGAGATTAATCCTTTGTCTGTTGCACATATTTTCTCCTATTCTGACGGTTGTCTTTTCATCTTGTTTATGTTTTCCTTTGCTGTGCAAAAGCTTTTAAGTTTCATTAGGTCCCATTTGTTTATTTTTGTTTTTCTTTCCATTTCTCTAGGAGGTGGGCCAAAAAGGATCTTGCTGTGATTTATGTCATAGAGTGTTCTGCCTATGTTTTCCTCTAAGAGTTTTATAGTGTCTGGCCTTACATTTAGGTCTTTAATCCATTTTGAGTTTATGTTTGTGTATGGTGTTAGGGAGTGTTCTAATTTCATTCTTTTACATGTAGCTGTCCAATTTTCCCAGCACCACTTATTGAAGAAGCTGTCATTTCTCCAGTGTACATTCTTGCCTCCTTTATCAAAGATAAGGTGACCATATGTGTGTGGGTTTATCTCTGGGCTTTCTATCCTGTTCCATTGATCTATATTTCTGTTTCTGTGCCAGCACCATACTCTCTTGATTACTGTAGCTTTTTAGTATAGTCTGAAGTCAGGGAGCCAGATTCCTCCAGCTCTGTTTTTCTTTCTCAAGATTGCTTTGGCTATTCGGAGTCTTTTGTGTTTCCATACAAATTGTGAAATTTTTTGTTCTAGCTCTGTGAAAAATGCCATTGGTAGTGTGATAGGGATTGCACTGAATCTGTAGATTGCTTTGGGTAGTATAGTTATTTTCACAATGTTGATTCTTCCAATCCAAGAACATGGTATATCTCTCTATCTGTTTGTATCATCTTTAATTTCTTTCATCAGTGTCTTATAGTTTTCTGCATACAGGTCTTTTGTCTCCTTAGGTAGTTTTATTCCTAGGTATTATATTCATTTTGTTGCAACGGTAAATGGGAGTGTTTCCTTAATTTCTCTTTCAGATTTTTCATCATTAGTGTATAGGAATGAAAGAGATTTTTGTGTATTAATTTTGTATCCTGCTACTTTACCAAATTCATTGATTAGCTCTAGTAGTTTTCTGGTAGCATCTTTAGGATCCTCTATGTATACTATCATGTCATCTGCAAACAGTGACAGTTTTACTTCTTCTTTTCCAATTTGGATTCCTTTTATTTCTTTTTCTTCTCTGACTGCTGTGGCTAAAACTTCCAAAATTATGTTGAATAATAGTGGTGAGAGTGGACAACCTTGCCTTGTTCCTGATCTTAGAGGAAATGGTTTCAGTTTTTCACCATTGAGAACGATGTTGGCTGTGGGTTTGTCATATATGGCCTTTACTATGTTGAGGTAATTTCCCTCTATGCTTACTTTCTGGAGAGTTTTTATCATAAATAGGTGTTGAATTTTGTTGAAAGCTTTTTCTGCATCTATTGAGATGATCATATATGGTTTTTATTCTTCCATTTGTTAACATGGTGTATCACATTGATTGATTTGCATATATTGAAGAATCCTTGCATTCCTGGGATAAACCCCACTTGATCATGGTGTATGATCCTTTTCATGTGCTGTTGGATTCTGTTTGCTAGTATTTTGTTGAGGATTTTTGTATCTATGTTCATCAGTGATATTGGTCTGTAGTTTTCTTTTTTTGTGACATCTTTGTCTGGTTTTAGTATCAGGGTGATGGTGGCCTCTTAGAATGAGTTTGGGAGTGTTCCTCCCTCTGCTGTATTTTGGAAGAGTTTGAGAAGGATAGGTGATAGCTCTTCTCTAAATGTTTGATACAATTCACCTGTGAAGCCATGTGGTCCTGGGCTTTTGTTTATTGCAAGATTTTTAATCACAATTTCAGTTTCAGTGCTTGTGATTGGTCTCTTTATATTTTCTATTGCTTCCTGGTTCAGTCTTAGAAGGTTGTGCTTTTCTAAGAATTTGTCCATTTCTTCCAGATTGTCCATTTTATTGGCATATTGTGGCTTTTAGTAATCTCTCATGATCCTTTGTATTTCTGCAGGGTCAGTTGTTGCTTCTCCTTTTTCATTTCTAATTCTATTGATTTGAGTCTTCTCCCTTTTTTTCTTGATGAATCTAGCTCGTGGTTTATCAATTTTGTTTACCTTCTCAAAGTACCAGCTTTTAGTTTTATTGATCTTAGCTACCGTTTCCTTCATTTCTTTTTCATTTATTTCTGATCTTTATGATTTCTTTCCTTCTGCTAACTTTGGGGGGGGGGTTGTTCTTCTTTCTCTGATTGCTTTAGGTGTAAGGTTAGGTTGTTTATTTGAGATGTTTCTTGTTTCTTGAGGTAGGATTGTATTGCTATAAACTTCCCTCTTAGAACTGCTTTTGCTGCATCTCATAGGTTTTGGTTCATCTTGTTTTCATTGTCATTTGTTTCTAGGTGTTTTTGGATTTCCTCTTTGATTTCTTCAGTGATCTCTTGGTTATTTCGTAGTGTATTGTTTAGCCTCCATGTGTTTGTATTTTTCACAGATTTTTTCCTATAATTGATATCTAGTCTCATAACATTGCGGTTGGAAAAGATACTTGATACAATTTCAGTTTTCTTAATTTCACCAAGGCTTGATTTGTGACCGAAGATATGAACTATCCTGGAGAATGTTCCATGAGCACTTGAGAAGAAAGTGTATTCTGTTGTTTTTGGATGGAATGTCCTATAAATACCAATTAAGTCCATCTTCTTTAATGTATCATTTAAAGCTTATGTTTCCTTATTTATTTTCATTTTGGATGATGGTAGTTTAGTTTTTAATGAGTAATGAAACAGCAAATCAAACCCATCCCTTCAAATCCAGGGTCTTTCCAGCATCCACCGTGACTGAACTTGCTCTTTGTCTAACACAGCTCCTGCACCTTGAGTATGATGGAAAGCTTGAAAGTGGTTCATTTGGTTTTTCTTCAAACTCTTTCCATTCTTCAATGTTCTACCAAGAATTATGGGAAAGTTATAATTCAGGTCTTCCAAGAGGAACTGCTGACCCCTGGGTGTTCAAGATTATTCCAAAGGGGAATATAGGCACAGAAATTTTAAGGAACTCAATTTCCCGATTGGATCCTCAGTTTCCACGTGTAGTCTGTTCTTTCCTAAAATTGATCTGCAGGAGAATACACCTGCAGTTTTATCTACTGAGCTTTCCTTTCTCGGCCCCACTCCCTTTTCACAGTTGCTCTTTTCCCATTTTACCAAAGCATACCTCCTTATGGTGTATTGTGTCAGAGGATAATTTGAAATGTTGCTCTCTAAGAAGTATTTGCTCATTAAGACACCCTAAGTTCCCCTTCCCATGAGACATACACAGAGACACAATTCTTCTCATGAAGAAATAAGCTTTTAATAATTTCTTTATGTTTTGCAAGAGTATGTACCACAAATTTAATGTTTAATTTTGTTTTATAAATAATTAGTTAATAAAAATGTTATAACTCAATAGAGGAAAACAATTTAAGTCAAAATTTTACAAAATTATGAAAAAAGTAATTCCAATTTATAAACATATTTTGGCAGCAGAGAAATATGATAGGAGAATCAATAAAAACTGTCAAAAATATATGTATTTCATTACAATAAAATTCTGTGGGGGAAGTGAGAAAAAAGAACAACGTAAGATCACTAACTCTTAAAGAGTTTGTTCTAGTAATTTTAAATGAGTGGTGGTAGAAAACTGTGGTATTAACTCCCACAAGACACATTTTTAAATGATGAATTTAACACTTTTATTTTTAAAAGAACATAATTTTAAGGCCAGTTCAGGTCCTCACAAAAACGCCATATTGATTTGCTATTCTTGACAAAGAATGAGGACAGGAACTAGGACACACGAAGACAAGTACCAAAGGCCAAAATTCAGACTGTAATGAATGCAAGTAGGTTGATATAATTTCCTCTTCTCCAATTCCATTATATTCATTTCATGAAAAATGCTTTCATATTAAACTATTTCCTCTTCTTAATATCTTTGTCATGTGGGAAGATATCAGCATTTTAATGATTTATTTAAACTGTTTTGATAATCTCTGTCCCTTGATCGACACTTCTACTTCACCTCTTCTCCTCTAGTTACAGGAACTGAGGATAAGAATTGTCAGCAAATCAAGTTACAGATTGTTGGAAGGTTACTGTGCCAGGTTACCGTGCTATTATCTTTCTGACAAAATTTATAACAAGGTGCAACCAGAATTCATTCATAATCTACCAGTAGGAAACAGAGAATACCATAGTGCAGATTTTAGAAACAACAGAAATAGTTGATATTCAAAGAAATGCCATAATTCACGTTCAGAATTGATTTTCCTAGCCTTTTTGCTGAGATTGTCAATAAATGAAATGGCTCTTTAATTCGGCAATGGTTGCAGTAATATGACACATGTCAACTAAGAAATTAAAAGATGCTTTATCATTCACCACAATTGCAACTACTTTCCTGAGCTCTCAACATAAGGCAACCCATTATATCTGAGAATTCAGTTCAGGTGTCTCTGAAACCTGGAAGATTTTTGTGATAGTATGTTCTCACCTGTGTACTTTCCCCAAGGTGTAGATAGAAACATACACACACACTGCATTGTAATGAGATAGCATGATCCTCATGGGTAACACATTTCACTTTCTATCATGTGTCTATAAATTTAGAATTTATAGAAAGATATGATTAGGTAGGAAAATGGTTTTAAATATACAAATCATCATTTATTGTAAAATACAGATTCATATTCTATGACTACATAAATAATTTTTGCCAACATGTATTGAATGCTATTTACAATGCAGTGTTCATGCTTTACATAGCATATTATTTAGGCACCATGACAATCCTATGATGTAAATACTTCTATTACTTCCATTTTTAAACATACGGAACCCAGGGTTTAAAGGATTAATTAAATTGCCCAAGGTCTTTTGGCAAATAAGCCACAGAGACCCAGCCCAAACCCAGGACTGAAAGCCCTGGATTTAACCTGCTCTGTTCAATATGGTGGCCATAGCACTTGAAATGTGGCCAGTCCAAACTGAAATGTGCTGTATGTATAAAGTATACATCAGATTTCAAAGACAGGATGTAAAAAGAATGTAAATTATCTCAAGAGTAATTTTTAAATTGATCACAGGTTGGAAATAATATTCTAGATATATTGGATTAAATTTAAAATATTGTTGAACTTATTTTCACTTTTTGCTTTTAAATGTAGTCACTAAAATTGTTTAATTAGGTATATGATTCACAATATATTTCTGTTGGACATCACTGATCTTACTATATCTGAATGTATTTATGTATGTATATGTGTGTACATATTTTTTAATTTTTTTATTTTATTGAAGTATAGTTGATTTACAATGTTGTGTTAATTTCTGCTGTACAGCAAAGTGAATCAGTTATAAATGTATATACATATATCTACATTCTTTTTCATAATCTTTTCCATTATGGTTTATCACAGGATAATGAATATAGTTCCCTGTGCTATACAGTAGGAACTTGTTGTTTATCCATTCTATATATAATAGTTTGCATCTGCTAATCCTAAACTCCCAATCCATCCCTCCCTAACCCTCCCTCCCCCATGGCAACCACAAGTCTGTTCTCTATATCTGTGAATCTGTTTCTGTTTCATTTGTGTCATATTTTAGATTCCACCCATGAGTGATATCCTATGGTATTTGTCTTTCTATTTCTGACTTATTTCACTTAGTATGATAATCTCTAGGTCCATCCATGTTGCTGCAAATGGCATTATTTCATTTTTATGGCTGAGTAGTATTCCACTGTGTGTGTGTGTGTACACACACACACACACACACCCACACACACCATATCTTCTTCATCCACTCATCTGTCGATGGAAATTTAGGTTGTTTCCATGTCTTGGCTATTATAAATAGTGCTGCAGTGAACACAGGGGTACATATATATTTTAGAATTATAGTTTTTTTTACTGATATATGCCCAGAAACGGGATTGCTGGATCTTATGACAACTCTATTTTTAGTTTTTTAAGGAACCTCCACACTGTTTACCATAGTGGCTGCACCAATTTACATTCCCACCAACAGTGTAGGAGGGTTCCTTTTTCTCCACACCCTCTTCCGCATTTGTTATTTGTAGACTTTTAGTGATAGCCATTTTGACTAGTGTGAAGTGGTACTTCATTGTAGTTTTGATTTGCATTTCTCTAAAAATTAGAGCATCTTTTCATGTGCCTGTTAGTCACCTGTATGTCTTCTTCGAAGAAATGTCTATTTATGTCTTCTCTCCTTTTACAATTGGGTTGTTTTTTTTTGTTATTGAGTTGTATGAGCTGTTTGTACATTTTGGAAATTAAGCCCTTGTCAGTTGCATCATTTGCAAACATTTTCTCCGAGTCCATATGGTTTCCTTTGCTGTGCAAAAGCATATAAGTTTGATTAGGTTCCATTTGTTTATTTTTGCTTTTATTTCTATTGCCTTGGGAGCCTGTGTGTATATTTATTTTTTAGTCGAGAAGAACGTTAAAGTATAAAAAGATTTAAAACCTTAGTCTGTATTAGTATGCTCAGGCTGCCACCACAAAATACGATAGACTGGGTAGCTTAAAGAACAGAAATTTATTTTCTCACAGTTCTAGTGGCTATAAGTCCAAGATCAAGGTGCCAGCAGGCTTGGTTTCTGGCGAGAGCTCTCTTCCTGTCCTGTAAATGGCCTCTCACTATGTCTTCACATGGCAGAGAGAGGAGAAGAGAGCCAGTGAGCTCTGGTGTCTCTTTCTCTTCTTATAAGCGCACCATCCCTATTGAGTTAGGGCTTTATTATCTCTATTATGCCCCAAAGACCCCATCTCCATACACCATCACATTGGGGTTAAGGTTTCAACCTCTGAAACTGAGGGATGGGGTTACAAATATTCAACACATAGCAAGTGGTTATTGCTAGATATTGAATTCTAGTGATTTTATTTTCCTGATAATTTTATGCAATGTATTTCTCTTTCAATCAGAAGGCATACACATATTTCCACTTTTCAAAATGAAATTTTACAATATTACTGTGACTGGAAGCAATAGGATCATTCTTTTAGATTTTTCTCTCATACTATAATTTTATGATAAAAATTTAAAAGGTTGTCAATATTAGGCATTTATTTGTAACTTCTAAGTGGCAAGCTGTCCCCGATATATAGGAGACTCTGACAAGGACCAGAACACCCAAGATAGTAGCTAGGTGCTCAAAGGTTTTTCACTACCCCCTGGGAGACCCCCGGCCTCTTGAGCATGATACTGGTGGCTCTGGACGCATGAGGAAACAGGAAGGATGGCTAAAGGGCACAGCATGCTGAGGATTCCAGGCAGGAAGCTCAAAGCCAAGGCATGGGCAGACATGAGGACTGACCTTGCTTATCCTTCACATATTTGAAATATTTATCTCTTCGTACATAAATATGGGATATTAAAAATACACAAATGGATACACTTGTTTGTATAATATAATAATATATTATTATTTATATGAAACCTGATGAAATTTTCAGGCCAGTTGCCAAATGACCAGAAAAGCGGCCAGGAGCTATGGACCGAGATATTTTAGGAAAATGGAATGCTAAATGGGAGAGACAGGTTAGTTACAAGCATTTGATTCTCAACAGATTTCACACCTCCCTCTCTACCCCCCCCCCATTCCAATAGCCATATCTGCTGGCTATTGAATAATGAAGTTTAAATTCTCTTGGACTGTTATCATAGCTGCAGCAGCAATCTTTTAACATAGTGCTTGCTCATTCAACTCCTATTATAAATTCCAGTGAAATAAAATATCACAAAGTCATTCAAATTCATAGACTAAAGATATATCTGTAGTGACAAAGTAAAGTATAGGATAAAATTCATTATCCTGATAAACTGATGAACATGGACAGTCACTCTGAATAATTCGAGCTAAAGGAACTTTACTCCCAATGGTTGGATATTTTTGGCCTGATTTATCCACATAATTGCCTCAGCTCTCCATTTAATTTTGCCCATGTCAACACAGCAAAGTCTCCATACTTGATTTTGAAAGCTTCACTATTTCATGTCACGTTAGCAAGAGAGATGCACATAGCAAATTCTGGATGGGTTCTGTGACAAATGACTTCTGTGGTCTGCACGTGTCTCTTCAGTGACAGCTGCTGGGAAGAAACATCACCTCCCAGCTGCACAACTTGATCCTTCTCTCCCTTGTGAATTAGGAGGAATTGAATGTTTGGCCTTAAAGTGGCACTTCACACTCCTCTCATTGAATATCACAACTGTGCCCAGATGAAAGGAAACAAAAGGCCCATCACTGGCAACTGATGCAAGAAAAAACAGCTCTCTCATTTCAGAGATAATAAGCAGGATGTTCCCCTGCAGCCTTTCTTCTTAATTCTCCTTATTGTATTTTATTAAATGATGCAGTTTGAAATTAAGGCTCTGGCAACCTTCGTGCACACTCTGCATAAACAAGCAAAACAGAAACACAGTTCAAAGGGCAAATATGAGCCCTTCCTAAAAGCCATCTTCTTTCTTTCTGTTATGAAACTTCAATTCATCAGCAAAACTCCAAAGAAAATATTTATAGCAGAAGTGTA
Source organism: Delphinapterus leucas (assembly GCF_059928025.1). Taxonomy (NCBI): domain Eukaryota; kingdom Metazoa; phylum Chordata; class Mammalia; order Artiodactyla; family Monodontidae; genus Delphinapterus; species Delphinapterus leucas. The sequence goes on along the minus strand of NC_143137.1, from coordinate 61,847,670 downwards.
AACCCGCATTCTGAAGCTGCTTTGAGTCAGGATTAACAGAACGTTAGAAAACTTGGTTAGAGATCTTCAAGATGGTGGAGGAGTAAGACGTGGAGATCACCTTCCTCGCCACAAATACATCAGAAATACATCTACATGTAGAACAACTCCTACAGAACACCTACTGAACGCTGGCAGAAGACCTCAGACTTCCCAAAAGATATATATTTTTTACTTTTTCTCTTTTTGTGAGTGTGTATGGGTATGCTTCTTTGTGTGATTTTGTCTGGATAGCTTTGCTTTTACCATTTGTCCCAGGGTTCTGTCTGTCCTTTTCTTTTTTTTTTAACTTTTTAACTTTAAATAATTTTTTTTATTTTAGTAGCTTTAGTTTATTTTATATTTTTCTTCCTTCCTTCCTTCCTTCCTTCCTCCCTCCCTCCCTCCTTTCCTTCCTTCCTTTTTTTTCTCCCTTTTCTTCTGAGCCATCTGGCTGCCAGTGTCTTGGTGCTCCAGCCAGGTGTCAGGCCTGTGCCTCTGAGGTGGGAGAGCTGACATTGGTCCACCAGACACCTCCCAGCTCCATGTAATATCAAATGGCAAAAGTTCTCCCAGAGATCTCCATCTCAAGGCTAAGACCCAGATGCACTCAACGACCTGCAAACTACAGTGCTAGACACCCTATGCCAAACAACTAGCAAGACAGGAACACAACCGCGCCCATTAGCAGAGAGGCTGCCTAAAATCATAATACGGTCACAGACACCCCAAAATGCACCACCGGACATGATCCTGCCCACCAGAAAGACAAGACCCAGCCTCATCCACCAGAACACAGGCACCATTCCCCTCCACAAGGAAGCCTACACAACCCCCTGAACCAACCTTATCCACTGGGGGCAGACACCAAAAACAACGGGAACTACGAACCTGCAGCCTGTGAAAAGGAGAGCCCAAACACAGTAAGTGAAGCAAAATGAGAAGAAAGAGACTCCCTATTGTGAGAACACCAGAATCACAACTAGCTGCTGGACAATCACTGACAGGAAGACACTGGAACTCACCAAAAATGATACCCCACATCCAAAGACAAAGGCGAAGTCACAGTGAAATGGTAGGAGGGGCGGAATCACAGTAAAATCAAATCCCATAACTGATGGGTGGGTGACTCACAGACTGGAGAACACTTATACCACAGAAGTCCACCCACTGGAGTGAAGGTTCTGAGCCCCACGTCGGGTTTCTGACCTGGGGGTCTGGCAACGGGAGGAGGAATTCCTAGAGAATCAGACTTTGAAGCCTAGTGGGATTCGATTACAAGACTTCGACAGGATTGGGGGAAACAGAGACTCCACTCTTGGAGGGCACACACAAAGTAGTGTGCGCATCGAGACCCAGGGAAGGAGCAGTGACCCCATAGGAGACTGAACCAGACCTACCTGCTAGTGTTGGAGGGTCTCCTGCAGAGGTGGGGGTTGGCTGTGTCTCACCATGGGGACAAGGACCCTGGCAGCCGAAGTTCTGGGAAGTACTCCTCGGCTTGAGCCCTCCCAGAGTCTGTCATTAGCCCCACCAAAGAGCCCAGGTAGGCTCCAGTGTTGGGTTGCCTCAGGCCAAACAACTAACAGGGAGGGAACCCAGCCCCACCCATCAACAGTCAAGTGGATTAAAGTTTTACTGAGCTCTGCCCACCAGAGCAACAGTCAGCTCTACCCACCCACCAGTCTCTCCCATCAGGAAACTTACACAAGCCTCTTAGATAGCCTCATCCACCAGAGGGCAGACAGCAGAAGCAAGAAGAACTACAATGCTGCAGCCCGTGGAACAAAAATCACATTCACAGAAATATAGACAAGATGAAAAGGCAGAGAGCCATGTACCAGATGAAGGAACAAGATAAAACCCCAGAAAAACAACTAAATGAAGTGGAGATAGGCAACTTTCCAGAAAAAGAATTCAGAATATTGATAGTGAAGATGATCTAGGACCTTGGGAAAACAATGGAGGCAAAGACGGAGAAGATGCAAGAAATGTTTAACGAAGACCTAGAAGAATTAAAGAATAAACAAAAAGAGATGAACAAAACAATAACTGAAATGAAAACGACATTAGAAGGAATCAATAGCAGAATAACTGAGGCAGAAGAATGGATAAGTGACCTGGAAGACAGAATGGTGGAATTCACTGCTGTGGAACAGAATAAAGAAACAAGAATGAAAAGAACTGAAGACAGCCTAAGAGACCTCTGGGACAACATTAAATGCAACAACATTCGCATTATAGGGTTCCCAGAAGGAGAAGAGAGAGAGCAAGGACCAGAGAAAATATTTGAAGAGATTACACTTGAAAACTTCCCTAACGTGGAAAAGGAAATAGCCACCAAAGTTCAGGAAGCGCAGAGAGTCCCATACAGGATAAACCCAAGCAGAAACATGCCGAGACACATACTAATCAAATTGGCAAATGTTAAAGACAAATAAAAATTATTAAAAACATCAAGGGAAAAACGACAAATAACATACAAGGGAACCCCCATAAGGTTAACAGCTGATTTCTCAGCACAAACTCTACAAGCCAGAAGGCAGTGGCATGATATACTTAAAGTGATGAAAGGGAAGAACCTACAACCAAGATTACTCTACCTGGCAATAATCTCATTCAGATTCGATGGAGAAATCAAAAGCTTTACAGACAAGCAAAAGCTAAGAGAATTCAGCACCACCAAACCAGTTCGACAAAACTGCTAAACGAACTTCTCTGAGTGGGAAACACAAGAGGAGAAAAGGACCTACAAAAACAAACCCAAAACAATTAAGAAAATGGTCATTGGAACATACATATCGATAATTACCTCAAATGTGAATGGATTAAATGCTCCAACCAAAAGACACAGGTTTGCTGAACAGATACAAAAACAAGACCCATCTATATGCTGTCTACAAAAGACCCACTTCAGACCTAGAACACATACAGACTGAAAGTGAGGGGATGGAAAAAGATATTCCATGCAAATGGAAATCAAAAGAAAGCTGGAGTAGCAATACTCATATCAGATAAGATAGACTTTAAAATAAAGAACGTTACAAGAGACAAGAATGAACATAATGATCAAGGGATCAATCCAAGAAGAAGATATAACAATTATAAATACATATGCACCCAACACAGGAGCACCTCAATACATAAGGCAACTGCTAACAGCTATAAAAGAGGAAATCGACAGTAACACAATAATAGTGGGGGACTTTAACACCTCACTTACACCAATGGACAGATCATCCAAAATGAAAATAAAAAAAGAAACAGAAGCTTTAAATGACACAATAGACCAGACAGATTTAATTGACATTTATAGGATATTCCATCCAAAAACAGCAGATTACACTTTCTTCTCAACTGCGCACGGAACATTCTCTAGAATAGATCACATCTTGGGTCACAAATCAAGCCTCAGTAAATTTAAGAAAATTGAAATCATATCCAGCATCTTTTCTGACCACAATGCTATGAGATTAGAAATGAATTACAGGGAAAACAACGTAAAAAACACAAACACATGGAGGCTAAACAATACATTACTAAATAACCAAGAGATCACTGAAGAAATCAAAGAGGAAATCAAAAAATACCTAGAGACAAGTGACAATGAAAACACGACAATCCAAAACCTATGGGATGCAGCAAAAGCATTTCTGAGAGGGAAGCTTATGGCTATACAAGCCTACCTCAAGAAACGAGAAAAATCTCAAATAAACAATGTAACCGGAGGACGGCTTGAAGATGGCGGAAGAGTAAGACGCGGAGATCGCCTTCCTCCCCACGGATACACCAGAAATACATCTACACGTGGAACAACTCCTACAGAACACCTACTGAAGGCTGGCAGAAGATCTCAGACCTCCCAAAAGGCAAGAAACTCCCCACGTACCTGGGTAGGGCAAAAGAAAAAACAGAGACAAAAGAATAAGGACGGCACCTGCACCAGTGGGAGGGAGCTGTGAAGGAGGAAAAGTTTCCACACACTAGGAAGCCCCTTCGTGGGCGGAGACTGTGGGAGGCGGAGGGGGGAGCTTCGGAACCGCGGAGGAGTGCACAGCGACGGGTGCGGAGGGCAAAGCGGGGCGATTCCCGCACAGAGGATTGGTGCCGACCGGCACTCACCAGCCCGAGAGGCTTGTCTGCTCACCCGCTGGGGCAGGCGGGGCTGCGCCCTGAGGCTTGGGTTTCGGTTTCGGACGGAGCGCAGGGAGAGGACTGGGGTTGGCGGCTTGAACATAGCCTGAAGGGATTAGTGCACCACGGCTAGACAGGAGGAAGTCCGGGGAAAAGTCTGCACCTGCCGAAGAGGCAAGAGACTTTTTCTTCCCTCTTTGTTTCGTAGTGCGCGAGCAGAGGGGTTTAAGAGCGCTGCTTAAAGGAACTCCAGAGACGGGCGCGAGCCGCAGCTAAAAGCGCGAACCCCAGAGACGGGCGCGAGCCGCGGCTAAAAGCGCGGACCCCAGAGACGGGCGGGAGACGCTAAGGCTGCTGCTGCCGCCACCAAGGGGCCTGTGTGCGAGCACAGGTCACTCTCCACACCCCTCTTCCGCGGAGCCTGTGCAGCCCGCCACTGCCAGGTTCCCGGGATCCAGGGACAACTTCCCCTGGAGAACGCACGGCGGGCCTCAGGCTGGAGCAACGTCACGCCGGCCTCTGCCGCCGCAGGCCCGCCCCGCACTCAGTGCCCCTCCCTCCCCCCCACACCCCCGGCCTGAGTGAGCCGGAGCCCCCGAATCAGCGGCTCCTTTAACCCCGTCCTGTCTGAGCAAAAAACAGACGCCCTCCAGCGACCTACACGCAGAGGCAGGGCCAAATCCAAAGCTGAGCTCCTGTGAGCTCTGAGAACAAAGAAGAGAAAGGGAAATCTCTCCCAGCAGCCTCAGAAGCAGCGGATTAAAGCTCCACAATCAACTTGATATACCCTGCATCTGTGGAATACCTGAATAGATAAGGAATGATCCCAAATTGAAGAGGTGGACTTTAGGAGCGAGATCTATGATTTTTCCCCTTTTCCTCTTTTTGTGAGGGTGTATGTTTATGCTTCTGTGTAAGATTTTCTCTGTATAGCTTTGCTTCCAACATTTGTCCTAAGGTTCTATCCGTCCCTTTTTTTTTTCTAAATATTTTTTAATTCAATAACTATATTATACTTTATTTTATTTTTACTGTATCTTCTTTCTTTCTGTCTTTTTTCCTTCTTTCCCTCCTTCCTTCCTCCCCCCCTCCCTCCCTCCCTCCTTTATTTCCTTCTTTGCTTCTTTCTTCCTTCCTTCCTTTCCTCCTTTCCTCATACTTCTACTAATTCTCTCTACTTTTTCTCCCTTTTATTCTGAGCCGTGTGGATGAAAGCCTCTTGGTGCTCCAGCCAGGAGTCAGGGTTCTGCCTCTGAGGTAGGAGAGCCAACTTCAGGTCACTGGTCAACAACAGACCTCCCAGCTCCACATAATATTAAACGGCGGAAATCTCCCAGAGACCTCCATCTTAACACCAGCACCCAGCTTCACTCAACGACCAGCAAGCCACAGTGCTGGACAACCTATGCCAAACAACTAGCAAAACAGGAACACAACCCCACCCATTAGTAGAGAGGCGGCCTAAAATCATAATAAGGCCACAGACACCCCAAAACACACCACCAGACGTGAACCTGCCCACTAGAGAGACAAGATCCAGCCTCATCCACCACAACACAGGCACTAGTCCCCTCCACCAGGAAGCCTACACAACCCACTGAAACAACCTTAGCCACTGGAGACAGATATCAAAAACAACCAGAACTACAAACCTGCAGCCTGCAAAAAGGAGACTCCAAACACAGTAAGATAAGCAAAATGAGAAGACAGAAAAACACACAGCAGATGAAGGAGCAAGATAAAAATGCACCAGACCTAACAAATGAAGAGGAAATAGGTAGTCTACCTGAAAAAGAATTCAGAATAATGATAGTAAGGATGATCCGAAATCTTGGAAATAGAATGGACAAAATGCAAGAAACAGTTAACAAGGACCTAGAAGAAATAAAGATGAAACAAGCAACGATGAACAATGCAATAAATGAAATTAAAAATACTCTAGAAGGGATCAATAGCAGAATAACTGAGGCAGAAGAACGGATAAGTGACCTGGAAGATAAAGTAGTGGAAATAACTACTGCAGAGCAGAATAAAGAAAAAAGAATGAAAAGAACTGAGGACAGTCTCAGAGACCTCTGGGACAACATTAAATGCACCAACATTCGAATTATAGGGGTTCCAGAAGAAGAAGAGAAAAAGAAAGGGACTGAGAAAATATTTGAAGAGATTATAGTTGAAAACTTCCCTAATATGGGAAAGGAAATAGTTAATCAAGTCCAGGAAGCACAGAGTCCCATACAGGATAAATACAAGGAGAAATACGCCAAGACACATATTAATCAAACTGTCAAAAATTAAATACAAAGAAAGCATATTAAAAGCAGCAAGGGAAAACAACAAATAACACACAAGGGAATCCCCATAAGGTTAACAGCTGATCTCTCAGCAGAAACCCTACAAGCCAGAAGGGAGTGGCAGGACATACTGAAAGTGATGAAGGAGAAAAACCTGCAACCAAGACTACTCTACCCAGCAAGGATCTCATTCAGATTTGATGGAGAAATTAAAACCTTTACAGACAAGCAAAAGCTGAGAGAGTTCAGCACCACCAAACCAGCTTTACAACAAATGCTAAAGGAACTTCTCTAGACAAGAAACACAAGAGAAGGAAAAGACCTATAATAATGAACCCAAAACAATTTAGAAAATGGGAATAGGAACATACATATCGATAATTACCTTAAATGTAAATGGACTAAATGCTCCCACCAAAAGACACAGATTGGCTGAATGGATACAAAAACAAGACCCTTATATATGCTGTCTACAAGAGACCCACTTCAGACCTAGAGACACATACAGACTGAAAGTAAGGGGATGGAAAAAGATATTCCATGCAAATGGAAACCAAAAGAAAGCTGGAGTAGCAATTCTCATATCAGACAAAATAGACTTTAAAATAAGGACTATTAAAAGAGACAAAGAAGGACACTACATAATGATCAAGGGATTGATCCAAGAAGAAGATATAACAATTGTAAATATTTATGCACCCAACATAGGAGCACCTCAATACATAAGGCAAATACTAACAGCCATAAAAGGGGAGATCGACAGTAACACATTCATAGTAGGGGACTTTAACACCCCACTTTCACCCATGGACAGATCATCCAAAATGAAAATAAATAAGGAAACACAAGCTTTAAATGATACATTAAACAAGATGGACTTAATTGATATTTATAGGACACTCCATCCAAAAACAACAGAATACACATTTTTCTCAAGTGCTCATGGAACACTCTCCAGGATAGATCATATCTTGGGTCACAAATCAAGCCTTGGTAAATTTAAGAAAATTGAAATTGTATCAAGTATCTTTTCTGACCACAACGCCATGAGACTAGATATCAATTACAGGAAAAGATCTGTAAAAAATACAAACACATGGAGGCTAAACAATACACTACTTAATAACGAAGTGATCACTGAAGAAATCAAAGAGGAAATAAAAAAATACCTAGAAACAAATGATAGTGGAGACACAACGACCCAAAACCTATGGGATGCAGCAAAAGCAGTTCTAAGGGGGAAGTTTATAGCAGTACAAGCCCACCTTAAGAAGCAGGAAACATCTCGAATAAACAACCTAACCTTGCACCTCAAGCAATTAGAGAAAGAAGAACAAAAAAACCCCAAAGCTAGCAGAAGGAAAGAAATCATAAAAATCAGATCAGAAATAAATGAAAAAGAAATGAAGGAAACGATAGCAAAGATCAATAAAACTAAAAGCTGGTTCTTTGAGAAGATAAACAAAATAGATAAACCACTAGCCAGACTCATCAAGAAAAAAAGGGAGAAGACTCAAATCAATAGAATTAGAAATGAAAAAGGAGAAGCAACAACTGACCCTGCAGAAATAAAAAAAATCATGAGAGATTACTACAAGCAACTCTATGCCAATAAAATGAACAATCTGGAAGAAATGGACAAATTCTTAGAAATGCACAACCTGCCAAGACTGAATCAGGAAGAAATAGAAAATATGAACAGACCAATCACAAGCACTGAAATGGAAACTGTGATTAAAAATCTTCCAACAAACAAAAGCCCAGGACCACATGGCTTCACAGGTGAATTCTATCAAACGTTTAGAGAAGAGCTAACACCTATCCTTCTCAAACTCTTCCAAAATATAGCAGAGGGAGGAACACTCCCAAATTCCTTCTACGAGGCCACCATCACCTTGATACCAAAACCAGACAAGGATGTCACAAAGAAAGAAAACTACAGGCCAATATCACTGATGAACATAGATGCAAAAATCCTCAACAAAATACTAGCAAACAGAATCCAACAGCACATTAAAAGGATCATACACCATGATCAAGTGGGGTTTATTCCAGGAATGCAAGGATTCTTCAATATACGCAAATCTATCAATGTGATAAACCATATTAACAAATTGAAGGAGAAAAACCATATGATCATCTCAATAGATGCAGAGAAAGCTTTCGACAAAATTCAACACCCATTTATGATAAAAACCCTGCAGAAAGTAGGCATAGAGGGAACTTTCCTCAACATAATAAAGGCCATATATGACAAGCCCACAGCAAACATCATCCTCAATGGTGAAAAACTGAAAGCATTTCCACTAAGATCAGGAACAAGACAAGGTTGCCCACTCTCACCACTCTTATTCAACATAGTTTTGGAAGTTTTAGCCACAGCAATCAGAGAAGAAAAGGAAATAAAAGGAATCCAAATCGGAAAAGAAGAAGTAAAGCTGTCACTGTTTGCAGATGACATGATACTATACATAGAGAATCCTAAAGATGCTACCAGAAAACTACTAGAGCTAATCAATGAATTTGGTAAAGTAGCAGGATACAAAATTAATGCACAGAAATCTCTGGCATTCCTATATACTAATGATGAAAAATCTGAAAGTGAAATCAAGAAAACACTCCCATTTACCATTGCAACAAAAAGAATAAAATATCTAGGAATAAACCTACCTAAGGAGACAAAAGACCTGTATGCAGAAAATTGTAAGACACTGATGAAAGAAATTAAAGATGATACAAATAGATGGAGAGATATACCATGTTCTTGGATGGGAAGAATCAACATTGTGAAAATGACTCTACTACCCAAAGCAACCTACAGATTCAATGCAATCCCTATCAAACTACCACTGGCATTTTTCACAGAACTAGAACAAAAAAATTCGCAATTTGTATGGAAACACAAAAGACCCCGAATAGCCAAAGCAATCTTGAGAACGAAAAAAGGAGCTGGAGGAATCAGGCTCCCTGACTTCAGACTATACTACAAAGCTACAGTAATCAAGACAGTATAGTACTGGCACAAAAACAGAAAGATAGATCAATGGAACAGGATAGAAAGCCCAGAGATAAACCCACGCACATATGGACACCTTATCTTTGATAAAGGTGGCAGGAATGTACAGTGGAGAAAGGACAGCCTCTTCAATAAATGGTGCTGGGAAAACTGGACAGGTACATGTAAAAGTATGAGATTAGATCACTCCCTAACACCATACACAAAAATAAGCTCAAAATGGATTAAAGACCTAAATGTAAGGCCAGAAACTATCAAACTCTTAGAGGAAAACATAGGCAGAACACTCTATGACATAAATCACAGCAAGATCCTTTCTGACCCACCTCCTAGAGTAATGGAAATAAAAACAAAAATAAACAAATGGGACCTAATGAAACTTCAAAGCTTTTGCACAGCAAAGGAAACCATAAACAAGACCAAAAGACAACCCTCAGAACGGGAGAAAATATTTGCAAATGAAGCAACTGACAAAGGATTAATCTCCAAAATTTACAAGCAGCTCATGCAGCTCAATAACAAAAAAACAAACAACCCAATCCAAAAATGGGCAGAAGACATAAATAGACATTTCTCCAAAGAAGATATACAGAATGCCAACAAACACATGAAAGAATGCTCAACATCATTAATCATTAGAGAAATGCAAATCAAAACTACAATGAGATACCATCTCACACCAGTCAGAATGGCCATCATCAAAAAATCTAGAAACAATAAATGCTGGAGAGGGTGTGGAGAAAAGGGAACCCTCTTGCACTGCTGGTGGGAATGTGAATTGGTTCAGCCACTATGGAGAACAGTATGGAGGTTCCTTAAAAAACTACAAATAGAATTACCATATGACCCAGCAATCCCACTACTGGGCATATACCCTGAGAAAACCAAAATTCAAAAAGAGTCATGTACAAAAATGTTCATTGCAGCTCTATTTACAATAGCCCGGAGATGGAAACAACCTAAGTGCCCATCATGGGATGAATGGATAAAGAAGATGTGGCACATATATACAACGGAATATTACTCAGCCTTAAAAAGAAACGAAATTGAGTTATTTGTAATGAGATGGATAGACCTAGAGTCTGTCATACAGAGTGAAGTAAGTCAGAAAGAAAAAGACAAATACCGTATGCTAACACATTTATATGGAATTTAAGAAAAAAAAGGATGTCATGAAGAACCTAGGGGTGGGATGGGAATAGAGACGCAGACCTACTGGAGAACGGACTTGAGGATATGGGGAGGGGGAAGGGTGAGCTTTGACAGGGCGAGAGAGAGTCATGGACATACACACACTAACAAACGTAGTAAGGTAGATAGCTAGTGGGAAGCAAGCGCATGGCACAGGGATATTAGCTCGGTGCATTGTGACAGCCTGGAGGGGTGGGATAGGGAGAGTGGGAGGGAGGGAGACGCAAGAGGGAGGACATATGGGAACATATGTATATATACAACTGGTTCACTTTGTTATAGAGCAGAAACTAACACACCATTGTAAAGCAATTGTACCCCAATAAAGATGTTAAAAAAAAAATGTAACCTTACACCTAAAGGAACTAGAGAAAGAAGAACAAACAAAACCCAAATTTAGCAGAAGGAAAGAAATCATAAAGATCAGAGCAGAATTAAATGAAATAGAAACAAAGAACACAGTAGCAAAGATAAATAAAACTAAAAGCTGGTTCTTTGAGAAGATAAACAAAATTGATAAAACATTAGCCAGACTCATCAAGAAAAAGAGGGAGAGGACTCAAATCAATAAAATTAGAAATGATAAAGGAGAAGTTACAACAGACACCACAGAAATAGAAAGCATCCTAAGAGACTACTACAAGCAATGCTATGCCAACAAAATGGACAACCTGGAAGAAATGGACAAATTCTTAGAAAGGTATAACCTTCCAAGACTGAACCAGGAAGAAATAGAAAATATGAACAGACCAATCACAAGTAATGAAATTGAAACTGTGATTAAAAATCTTCCAACAAACAAAAGTCCAGGACCACATGGCTTCACAGGTGAATTCTATCAAACATTTAGAGAACAGTTAACACCCATCCTTCTCAAACTCTTTCAAAAAATTGCAGAGGGAGGAACACTCCAAAACTCATTCTATGAGGCCACCATCACCCTGATACCAAAACCAGACAAAGATACTACAAAAAAAGAAAATGACAGACCAATATCACTGATGAATACAGATGCAAAAATCCTCAACACAATACTAGCAAACACAATCCAACAACACATTAAATGGATCATACACCATGATCAAGTGGGATTTATCCCAGGGATGCAAGGATTCTTCAATATATGCAAATCAATCTATGTGATTCACCATATTAACAAATTGAAGGATAAAAACCATATGATCATCTCAATAGATACAGAAAAAGCTTTTGACAAAACTCAACACCCATTTATGATAAAAACTCTCAAGAAAGTGGGCATAGAGGGAACCTATCTCAACATAATAAAGGCCATATATGACAAACCCACAGCAAACATCATTCTCAATGGGGAAAAACTGAAAGCATTTCCCCTAAGATCAGGAACAAGACAAGGATGTCCACTCTCACCACTATTATTCAACACAGTTTTGGAAGTTCTAGCCATGGCAATCAGAGAAGAAAAAAAAAAAACATAAAAGGAATACAAATTGGAAAAGAAAAAGTAAAACTGTCACTGTTTGCAGATGACATCATACTATACATAGAGAATCCTAAAAATGCCACCAGAAAACTACTAGAGCTAATCAATGAATTTGGTAAAGTTGCAGGATACAAAATTAATGCACAGAAATCTCTTGCATTCCTATACACTAATGATGAAAAATCTGAAAGAGAAATTAAGGAAACACTCCCATCTACCACTGCAACAAAAAGAATAGAATACCTAGGAATAAAGCTACCCAGGGAGACAAAAGACCTGTACGCAGAAAACTATAAGACACTGAGGAAAGAAATTAAAGATGATACCAACAGATGGAGAGATACACCATGTTCTTGGGTTGGAAGAATCAATATTGTGAAAATGACTATATTACCCAAAGCAATCTACAGATTTAATGCAATCCTTATCAAATTACCAATGGCATTTTTTACGGAACTAGAACAAAAAGTCTTAAAATTTGTATGTAGACGCAAAAGACCCTGAATTTCCAAAGCAGTCTTGAGGGGAAAAAAACGGAGCTGGAGGAATCAGGCTCCCTGACTTCAGACTATACTAAAAAGCTACAGTAATCAAGACAATATGGTACTAGCACAAAAACAGAAACATAGGTCAATGGAACAAGATAGAAAGCCCAGAGATAAACCCACGCACCTACTGTCAACTAATCTATGACAAAGGAGGCAAGGGTATACAATGGAGAAAAGACAGTCTCTTCAGTAACTCGTGCTGAGAAAACTGGACAGCTACATGTAAAAGAATCAAATTAGAATACTCCCTAACACCATATACAAACATAAACTCAAAATGGATTTAAGACCTAAATGTAAGGTCAGACACTATAAAACTCTTAGAGGAAAACATAGGCAGAACTCTATGACATAAATCACAGCAAGATCTTTTTTGATCCACCTCCTAGAGTAATGGAAATAAAAACAAAAATAAACAAATGGGACCTAATGAAACTTCAAAGCTTTTGCACAGCAAAGGAAAATTTAAACAAGACAAAAAGACAACCCTCAGAATGGGAGAAAATATTTGCAAATGAAGCAACTGACAAAGATTTAATCTCCAAAATTAGCAAGCAGCTCATGAAGCTCAATATCAAAAAAAACAAACAACCCAATCCAAAAATGGGCAGAAGACCTAAACAGACATTTCTCCAAAGAAGATATACAGATTGCCAACAAACACATGAAAGGATGCTGAACATCACTAATCATTAGGGAAATGCAAATCAAAACTACAATGAGGCATCACCTTACACGAGTCATAATGGCGATTATCAAAAAGTCTACATACAATAAATGCTGGAGAGGGTGTGCAGAAAAGGGAACACTCTTGCACTGTTGGTGGGAATGTAAATTGATACAACCACTGTGGAGAACCCTCTGGAGGTTCCTTAAAAAACTACAAATAGAACTACCATACGACCCAGCAATCCCACTACTGGGCATATACCCTGAGAAAACCATAATTCAAAAAGAGTCATGTACCACAATGTTCATTGCAGCTCTATTTACAATAGCCAGGACATGGAAGCAACCTAAGTGTCAATCAACAGATGAATGGATAAAGAACATGTGGCACATATATACAATGGAATATTACTCAGCCATAAAATGAAATGAAATTCAGTTATTTGTAGTGAGGTGGATGGACCTAGAGACTGTCATACAGAGTTAAGTAAGTCAGAAAGAGAAAAACAAATACCGTATGCTAACACATATAATTGGAATCTAAAAAAAAAAAAAAGTGGTTCTGAAGAACCTAGGGGCAGGACAGGAATAAAGATGCAGACGTAGAGAATGGACTTGAGGACATGGGGAGGGAGAAGGGTAAGCTGGGACAAAGTGAGAGAGTGGCATGGACATATATACACTACCAAATGTAAAATAGATAGCTAGTGGGAAGCAGGTGCATAGTACAGGAGATCAGCTCGGTGCTTTGTTACCACCTAGAGGGATGGGACAGGGAGGGTGGGAGGGAGATGCAAGAGGGAGGGGATTTGGGGATATATGTATACATATAGTTGATTCACTTTGTTATACAGCAGAAACTAACACAACATTGTAAAGCAATTATACTCCAGTAAAGATTTTTTTAATAAAAGAAAACTTGGTTAGATTGTGTCAAGTACTAACCAACCTAGAAGTAGTCATTTAACCTGTCTCATTTACTCATTCAACCTTTTGTTCACTTGTTCATTCATTCAAGAATATTTCTTTAAGACCCTTAATGTGCCACAAACTGTGGCAGGTGCCTCTGTTTCCACATCATTAAATGAAGATAATAAATATACCAGCTATGCCATGCCTACCTCTCAAGGCTGCTGAAAGTACTGCTACAAACTATAAAACAAATAAAAGTATGTGTTTATTTTCCACTAATAAGCCACCAGAAGAAAGTGCAAGTTATTTAGTTACCTATGCAAAAAATTTAAATATGATTAAAACTTAGAGGAGATATTATTTTAAATGTCCACTAGCACAAACTTTCTGCTAATTTTCACTCTGGTAAATGTAATAAAATACTTTCCTCTCCCTATCCTTACCCATTGCTCTCTCAAGGGAGGGAAACCAATGATTCAGGCACTATAAATTTTCTTAATCACATTGAATAAACATACAAGTAAATATACCTAACAATAATACTGACATATAATCCAATTTTGCTAAACAAAATGTCACTCTGAACTTCCTTTTTCATTTTCCTCACAATTTATACCCTTCTGATCTGATGGTAGCTTATAACCATGGCTTATAGTGAAATAAGACAGGACCCTAGAAATTTTGCGTGAAGAGAAAGAAAACTTCATGGTGTTCAACTAGGTTGGGATGAGGATATCTGTTTCCACAGTATATTCTAGTCTATCCTAACAAATTTAGAAATTGTATCAGTGATAAAAGGTCATAACAAAGAAACCTAAAACATGTAGCAATGGCTTAGTAATTAGACAGAAGGCAGTGACGTATCCAGTGTTTGATCCATTTTACACAGTGGGAAAGCATTTGGTAAAATTATTTCCTGTGGTAATTTGGGAAGCAGACGATATGCTTCTGAGCCCACTTGTTTAGGGGAAGAATGCTGAAAGCAAATTTTAGCTATATTTGACAAAAGTTTACAAGGATGAAGTAAGCTCAAACAGAAATGAAAGGAATGGGAATAGCTCAGAAATTTAGGGACTTGCAAATTGAAAAAGTGACTACTTCTTGAGCTCAGAAATTAAAACTGGGAATCTCCAAAGACTTTGCAACAAAAATCACAGTGAATCTTTCCTGTCAGATGAAATGACTCAAGACAAAGATCAAGTTAAGTGTGTGAATTTCCCACCTACTATCCAGACATCTTCAAGGTAGCCACCTCTGTCATAAAGTTGACAGAGAAATGCATGGAAGTGTGAAGCAATGAAACAAAGCAGATTGTAGAACTTTGTCTAGAAAAGAACTTTAGGTGTGATCACTGGCACACAGACCTTGTTGGAAGCAAATACATCAGAAGCCTACTCTGTTTGGGAGGGAAATGCATTGCCAAATAAACCATGAGTCTGCACTTAAAAAACTATTGACATTTTGAGACTTGCAACTCTTGGGTCCCCAGTGTTCCATGAGAAAGAAGGTTGCTGAGAAAACTGTGCAGCTACCAAGGAGATCATGTTCCCCAACACCCACTTCAGAGGTGTTAAAGAGACTAATGGAAAAGAAGGAACATCTCAGAGGGCACAGCTTGCAGCCATGGAGTACAACAGATGAAAGAACTGCTCTCAAGCCTCAGAACCAAGGCCTAATCCAAGAACACACCACCCCAGGTGAGAGAAGCCTTCACCAAGTCTTCCCAGTGGGATTTCATCATTGCTGTGTGTCCTCAATCATCCCTTTTCCAAGTAGGAATGTGTACTGTAGTTATCCTGCCCCTTTCCACGAATATATATCCAGTAGAGGTGGGAAGTCTATATAATTTTCCTTTCAGTTCGTAGATCACCTGATCACAAAGAGCTTCCTATAGTCCTCATGAAGAGGCCCATGTATTCCATAGAACTTGATGTAGTGACTGGATTGGACTTTGGGATGTCTCTCCTAAGGCTGGCTTGAGATGGCCTATGTGTGTGAATAAGGGAGTAATTGGAGACTTGATGACTAGAAGGGAGGAGAGTGGAGAGACTATAAGAGCCTACTTAATATTAACGTGTTTCTCTACATTTCCAAGCCCCATGAACCTAAGTGGGATCGTGCAATCAGATCATGCCAGCGGAAGGTGAGCAAAAGGGATATGTAACTTCCCACCTGAATATTCTCCTGTTCTTTCCTTTTCCCTGCTCTGGTGACCTGGGAGGCTATGTAATCCAGACAGTGTAGCTACAAGATGGAGAAGGGGTATAGTGATTACAGTTAGTAACACTGTATTATGTCCTTGCTGGAAGAGTAAATCTGAAATGCTCTCACTACAAAAAGGAAATGGCAGGCATACATGACAAAGGTGTTAGCTAATATCGTGGTAGTAATCATTTTCCAATACATAAGTATATCAAATTAACACATACACTTTAAATTCACACAATGTTGTATGTCAGTTATATCTCAATAAAGCTGGAAAAAATGGAGGGTATCAGATTCTGCATGGCAGAGAAATATGTATTATTTGTGTAGAGTCACTAGGATTCAAGGGTTTATTTGTTACCACAGCATAGCCTAGATTAGATTAACTAATATATTTTGCAATATAAACCTCATCCTCATTCTCCCCACAAAATTTTTAGCAGGGGCTATGCTGATGACTAAACTTTTTGGTGTGAATAAATGGAGAAGAATGGGTCTGAAAAGATTCTGTCAGTGTTTGGGTTAAAGTGAACTAACTGAAAATATTACGCGCAAATGAAGATGCACATTGCAATGAGAAACAGCTGATACGTAAGCAACACTTAAGTAACTGCCTCTTGGCTCCCAGTGTTCCTCTCTCTGGATACAAGAAGCAGATTTCAAAACAATCACCATGGGATATCCTAGCTTCATCCTGGGCCAGAATTTGAACACATCTGGGTATATCTCATATAATGGTGTGGCAAACTTCCAGAAGTGTATTTACTGGGGGTACAAAGGAGCCTCCTAGGAAAACATTCATCCTTAAGAAGGAAAGAGTTGGGCACGTCAAAGTTCACCCAACACCAAAGCTTTAATCACTGAAGGGGAGAAATGTGCTGGGCGTAACATGGCATCTTCACACATTTCTTTCTCTGGTCCAGTCTCTAAGCCCTAGGAAGACAAGGGGCTATAAATAAAACCTAAGATTTATTTAAACTTCTTCAAGATATCTGGTGTATTGTATGTAACCACGCAACAGAGAACAGAACAAACAAGGCATTTCTGTAACTTTGTCATTCTTCCCTGGACAAAGCTTTGGCACCTTGAAACACTTGTTGTTGAGGCCAGAGTACCAGCTAGTAGTAGAAAGATGGAGCAATAGCTGCTACCAGTGCAGTGTCAACATGCCAGGTGGAACAGCAGTGTCCAACAGAACTGGTAGTGGGACCCAGCGGGTGCTATCTGGCTGACCACCAGATTTTCATGAGCACTTATGAAAACACTGCCTAAGGGCCCCAAGAAATAGTCAGGGCCAGAGAGGGAGGACTTTACCAGGAAATGAATTCTTGGGTGAATGAGTGGAGGGTAGAGCCAGAGAAGTCTCACGTAGCAGTTAGCTTTTATTGTATAAAAATACCCCAAACGTATGGGCATAATATAAGAACCATTTATTATTTCTCACAAGTCTAGGAGTCACAGCTCTGGTGACCTGGGCTGGGCTTGGTTTATCTCATCTGGGCTCACTCATGTGTCTGTGGTCAATGATCAGGTCAGCTGCGGACTTGCTGAACCAGGTGGCCTTGGCTGAAACGGTTCAGCTTTCCTCCAAATGTTTCTCACATACCTCCAGTGAATTCACCCAGGCTTGTCCCCATAGGTGGAGGCGGGGGTCCAGGAGAAAGAAATAGAAAGAGCAAAGCAGCACAGAAGTTCTTGAGGCCTAGGCTTGGACCTGGAACAGCATCAATTCCACCCCATATTGTAAGTCAAAGCAAATCACAAGGCCGGGTCATATTAAGGGGTGTGGGTATAGACTCCACCTCTTGATGGGAAAATCTGCGAAGTCATTGAGAGGGAGGCAGATGCTGACAGGGAAATGACTGACACCATTTTTGCAATCAATCCACCACATCTGGGTTATTGCTTTTATCATGATACCGTATGTATGGGAGAAACTTGGACTCTCCATAAGTTTCCCAGAACTCTAAAGTTGGAAGGATTTTAGTGATTATTGTTTACTCAAACCTAATTTCAGTGAGAAGAAATCTGACGCCCAAAAAGGTTATGTAATTTGATTAATTTCTCAGAGGCAAAGGAGGAATAGAAATTATTTCTGATTCAGCTCAGAGCTCTTTCTACCACACTGCACTATCCTCTCTTCCAAGGATACCTTTAGGATACAACAAAATTTGGTTTTGTTCTCCATTTTTTTACCCACCACTTTTGCCATGAAACAGTTATCTGGAAAAGCACCAACAGTAGCCAATAAAGACTTTTGGTCTCTCAGCCGTGATACTCTCACTGAGGCCCCGTCCTGCTCTGCTGCGACTTGAGCTCTGCCTGTGAGTATACTGCCCGAGCCCTCTCCCACAGTGAATTTCCGTGGTCCTAATTATCTGCCCTGTCACGTGATTCTCCCTCCCTACAGAACCAACCTGCCCCAGAGGGTCCCAGAATTGGCCAAGCAATGTCTATACTTGCCTCAACATTTTATGCTCTTAATGCTTCTAGAACTGTCCTCACAAACAGTTGCTAAACTTATTTACAATTTTCCCTTCCTATTTGCATAAATAGTTACAATTCTGTGTTCCTCAACTGTAGTTTTTCTCCAGAATCTATATTACAAGCCAGAAAATTGAAAGTTCAGTACATATTTCCTACCTCAAAGGATTATAAACCCATTTTAACTGACAAGCTGTTAGAAACATACCTACGCCTTACGTTTGTTTTTTTTCTCTTTCTTTCTTTTTTTAACATCTTTATTGGAGTATAATTGCTTTACAATGGTGTGTTAGTTTCTGCTTTATAACAAAGTGAATCAGTTATACATATACATATGTTCCCATATCTCTTCCCTCTTGCTTCTCCCTCCCTCACACCCTCCCTATTCCACCCCTCCAGGCGGTCACAAAGCACCAAGCTGATCTCCCTGTGCTATGCAGAATGAGAGGGATCAAGGAAGAGAGAAGGTATAGCTTTCCGGCAATGGGATCTTGATCCCTTAAGGGCTTGGAGCCTCAGGGCAGGGTTGTGGGTCAAGTACATCAGGTGCTGTCACACTCCTAGGCAAGCACACGTGGAAATGACTTGGTACTGAAGAGAGCTGCTCCCTGTACACAAAGCATGACAATAGACAGGAAAGCTTCAGATTTTTAGTCATTTTTATGGTTCATCTCTGTTTTTATGGACAGCCCAGCAGAGTTCACCTCATTAGCCATTACTGAGATTTTAATTCTTGAGTTAATCCTGTGTTCATTCATCAGAATGAATATTAATATCTTTCTAATGTAATTTTTAATTAAATATAGCATCACCATTATAACAGCCCAAAGATCTAAATAGAGTTTGAAAGAGAAGACAGACACTATCACAATAAAAATCAGAAAATTCTGCTCACATTCTTTTCAGAAGGCTGATCACCTATGAAGTAAAGAGAATAAACTGTGAGATAATGTAGGACAGATCTAATTAAGATAATGAGCTACGATTATGGACATGATTTTCCAGGGTTAAAGATCTTAACAAAAGGCAATATATGGATATATTTTAAATACCCTCTTTGGTCTACTTACTTATATTAGCTATGCCTCTTAAAAGGGAAAATATTCATCAAAAGTAATGACCCTGCGTCTGCTGCAAGTGCAGAGTTTTAACTATTTTGCTATTACTTATGCATTTAATACCTTGACAGATTTTTTTAATTTACTTTGTATATTTCACCGAAACAGAGTTTTTAGTTTTTAAACCATGGCATTCAAGGGGAAAGAGACACTAGGATCAGTGTTCTCTCTGCACCTTGAAAGCTGTATCATGAAGATATTTTAAAGTGGCTAGTACAGATTTAAATGGATATTTCTGCAAGGAACTAACTAATTAGCCTGCTTTCAACAGCAGCAGTGGTAGGCAAGACAACCAGGGGAAAGGTGTCATTGAGCTTTGTAGATATACCAGGGTGCCAGCTTTCCTTCTCTCCAAAGATAGAACAACGACCACTTAATCCTTGGTCAATGACAGTTCAATCAGCAGAAATCAGTATTTCCTGAGAAGTGCGGAAGCGCTAAAGGAAAGCCCCGGAAGGGTCTGATGGCTGAATTACTTGGTAAAGATCAAGTGTTGCACTTTGAAAACTCAGGCACTTGGACAGGTACCCACTAAAGCTGATGGGGAGAAGGAATTTAATCCAAGGGATGTTAAGAGTTCTGCCCCCTAGAGTCAGCCTCGCATGTATGCCATTCACAGTTACTGTCATTTGCATCAAGTAGCATCCTATGGTGGGTCTGTTTTAGACCATGCAGCAAGCTCAGCTCATTACCTGCAAGAAAACTGTAACTCTGGTTCTGTGTTTGACTGCAGTGCAGTGAACTTCTAAGCTCTATTAACTCCCCAGCCTCCAGGACCCTTCAGTGGCAGCCTGTGTGGCTATATCAGTGGCGCTTCATTGAAATCTTGAGACCTTAAGGATCTTGGAAAAACGTTGGACAAAACAAAAGAATGAATGTCTGAAAGACATAAATGATGCGTTTGAAAGCAAAGAAATTGTCAGTTCCCTGGATTTTTATTGAATCTTGCTTTGCATTCCTTTTCTCTATTATATATCCTCTCCCTCCCCTTCCTTCTCTGTCTCTCTAAATCTACGAGCACACACCACATCTGTGTGGGTTTGTGGAAATAATATTGCTAATAAGTCAAAAGACATGCTTTTTCTAGTACTGGCACCAACTCTTCCTAGCTGTGTGGGTCTGCGTAAGTCACTTAACCTCTCTGATCTTCCATTTCCTCGACTCATATTAAAAACAAAAAAAACACTGTCACTTTGTAGGACTGATGTGAAGACTGCATGATATCATGAAATTTAAGTACATTTAAAATTATAAACCGTCTAGTCTACATACTCTTAAAACATAGTGCTGTCAATATGTTCCCACAATGTTAGATAATTTGGGAAGCAAAGCCACTGGATGGTTAGCTTATAACCAGTGATTAACTGACATCTTAAGGAAGTAAAATAATGATTTTCAGGTTTGGCTTATTTTTTTTTCAATATATTAAAGTATTTTTATTATTGTTATAAAGGCATGATTTACAGCCTAAATCGTTAGACTATGTTGCATATATATATATTTTTTTAACATCTTTATTGGAGTATAATTGCTTTACAATGGTGTGTTAGTTTCTGCTTTATAACAAAGTAAATCAGTTATACATATACATATGTCCCCATATCTCTTCCCTCTTGCATCTCCCTCCCTCCCACTCTCCCTATCCCACCCCTCTACCTGGTCACAATGCACCAAGCTGATCTCCCTGTGCTATGCAGCTGCTTCCCACTATCTATCTACCTTACATTTGGTAGTGTATATATGTCCATGCCAATCTCTCACTTTGTCCCAGCTTACCCTTCCCCCTCCCTGTATCCTCAAGTCCATTCTCTAGTAGGTTTGCATCTGTATTCCCATCTTGCTCCTAGGTTTTTCGTGACCATTTTTTTTTTTTTAGATTCCATATATATGTGTTAGTGTACGGTATTTGTTTTTCTCTTTCTGACTTACTTCACCCTGAATGACAGTCTCTAGGTCCATCCACCTCACTACAAATAACTCAGTTTCATTCCTTTTTATGGCTGAGTAATATTCCATTGTATATATGTGCCACATCTTCTTTATCCATTCATCTGTCAATGGACACTTAGGTTGCTTCCATGTCCTGGCTATTGTAAATAGAGCTGCAATGAACATTGTGGTATATGACTCTTTTTGAATTATGGTTTTCTCAGGGTATATGCCTAGTAGTGGGATTGCTGGGTCATATGGTAGTTCTATTTTCAGCTTTTTAAGGAACCTCCATACTGTTCTCCATAGTGGCTGTATCAATTTACATTCCCACCAACAGTGCAAGAGGATTCCCTTTTCTCCACACCCTCTCCAGCATTTATTGTTTGTAGATTTTTTGATGATGGCCATTCTGACTGGGGTGAGATGATACCTCATTGTAGTTTTGATTTGCATTTCTCTAATGATTAATGATGTTGAGCATTCTTTCATGTGTTTGTTGGCAATCTGTATATCTTCTTTGGAGAAATGTCTGTTTAGGTCTTCTTCCCATTTTTGGATTGGGTTGTTTGTTTTTTTGATATTGAGCTGCATGAGCTGCTTGTAAATTCTGGAGATTAATCCTTTGTCAGTTGCTTCATTTGCAAATATTTTCTCCCATTCTGAGGGTTGTCTTTTCGTCTGTTTATGGTTTCCTTTGATGTGCAAAAGCTTTTAAGTTTCATTAGGTCCCATTTGTTTATTTTTGTTTTTCTTTCCATTTCTCTAGGAGGTGGGTCAAAAAGGACCTTGCTGTGATTTATGTCATAGAGTGTTCTGCCTATGTTTTCCTCTAAGAGTTCGATGGTGTCTGGCCTTATATTTAGGTCTTTAATCCATTTTCAATTTATTTTTGTGTATGGTGTTAGGGAGTGTTCTAATTTCATTCTTTTACATGTAGCTGTCCAGTGTTCCCAGCACCACTTGTTGAAGAGGCTGTCTTTTCTCCAGTGTATATTCTTGCCTCCTTTATCAAAGATAAGGTGACCAGGGCTTCCCTGGTGGCGCAGTGGTTCAGAGTCCGCCTGCCGATGCAGGGGACGCGGGTTCGTGCCCCGGTCCGGGAAGATCCCACATGCCGCGGAGCGGCTGGGCCCGTAAGCCATGGCCGCTGAGCCTGCGCATCCAGAGCCTGTGCTCCGCAACGGGAGAGGCCACAACAGTGAGAGGCCCGTGTACCACCCCCCCCCAAAAAAAAGAGATAAGGTGACCATATTTGTGTGGGTTTACCTCTGGGCTTTCTATCCTGTTCCATTGATCTATATTTCTGTTTCTGTGAGGTTTGGGTTATTTTAAATGCAACCATCAGAGCCCTGGTTTGAGATCTGAGGATCTGGGAAGAAGCCTGAATACAGGCATTGCAACAAGAAGTTATGGGATCTTTTCCAAGGACTTATATCCATCAAATACATTTAAATAATATTACCCACTCTTTCCCTTTAATACCCATGCTCATGCTATTAATTTTCTTTTCCTCTCTCATCTCAGGATCCAATATGATAGAGTAGAAAGAGTATGTGGACCTTTAGGCAGAGATACCTGGCTCTGCCACTTAGCAAGTTATTTAACTCTCTAAGCCTCAGGTTTTTCATCTGTAAAATGGGCTCACAGATATGGTCTTATCTACCTTAAATTAAAAGCACTTAGGACATAAATGTTAGGTTCCTTCGATTGTACTCCAATTGTTGGAGATTAGGAGTATTAGTGCAAAGAGGACCCTCTAAAAAAATTTTCCAAGTGTTATAACTGGTCTCTCCCACCTCCCTATCTGGACTTGTTCCTCCTGGAACTTGGCTTTTATTTACCCTTATCTCCTAACTTGTGTGGCTTCATGCACCCCCAGCTGCCTAGTTGCCACCATCCAGAAACTGCAGTTTCCCCCATATTGCCCAATTAGTTCCTCCTATTTCTTCCAAATCTAAGATCAGCTCAGCTAATTACTAATTGCTCTATGTAACATGAAGTTGAGAGTGAATGGCAGCCCATTAAACTTCCAAGGATATTTTTCTTTTAAAAGCCACATTCATTGCAGTACTAGGAGCTAGGACTGGCACTGGCCACACAGTGGAAGGGTTCCACTCCTTCTCCTAAACATCAGACACAGGGGATGAATACCTTCCAGAGAGGTACTTTGCCAGCCTACCTAGCTGCATATCCATCTGCCTTTGAGGTCAATGTCAAGCCATTCCACCCTCTACCTGTCTTCTACACTATCATTAATCAACTGAGATAACACCCAGGATGACAAACACAGCAAGTCCAAAGCTCAACTAATTACGTTCCTTGCTAAACCTCTATTCCCTATCCTAGTAAATTAAACCACCAGAACTCTAGTCTGAAATTTGGTAGTTATCATCACACCTTTCTGTACCACAATTCTGTCCTAATCCAGATACTGGTTTCTGGCAATGGCCTCCCAGTCAACCCTCGTTCCTCTAGTCTTGCTTCCTGCAATCAGCTCTCAACAGGGTAGAGAGAATGGTCTTTCTAAAGAGTGAATGGAATCAGTTTTTGCTTCTATTCAGAATGCTTACATGTGCCCCCCTGGACCACAGAACAACATCCAAATCCTCAGTCTGTCATCCTCAGTGAGCGTTTTCTCCACCCCTCTCACCAGTCATTCCCAGTAACATCCCTTGTGCTCTATGTGCAGCTCTGATCTGTTAAGCACCTCCAGGTCTGTGCACTTGCCTCTCAGAGTGTCTTCTCTTCCCTCTCTGCCTGGTGAACTCCTGCTTATCCTTAGGTATTTAGCTCAAGGGCACCTCTTTCTGGGCTCACTCTACGCCTTCCCTATACCCACCTCCATCTTACTCCTTTCCTATTCCCCTATGTCTCTGTTTTGTACAAAACTCTTTTGTAATGAGTGTCCAGTGTGTTTACAATTATTTGCCAACAAGTCATGGTAACCTTGAAGAAAAGAACTGCGCTTTCGTCATCTCAGTATCCCTAGCGACTGCTGTGGAGCCATCCCCTCTTCTAGTTATACATATTAAGGCATCCTTCAAGCAAGTTTGTGAGGATTTCACGGTGACGGAAGAAAGCCCGTTTGGGTGTCCAAATTTTACTTTGCCCAGCACTAGCCAAGAAATAGTTGGAAGACAGTGCAAAGTAATGGAAATAATAGTTGTCTTAGTGTCTAAAGTAATCGTTTATAATTCAAAAAAAGTATTAGTTACACGAGCCTTGGAGTTCTTTGTTTTCCTATTTTCCTTACTTAGTGCCTGAGTTTCCAATCCTTGTCATCCTCCATTTCCTTGCCTCCAAACGGAGCTGATTTAATCATGTGTAGCAGAAGTATGTCTCTATATGTTACAGGGGCTATAAATCTTAAAATTCTGGTTTCAATTAAAATGAATGTAATCCCAACATTTTGCCTCAAGGTATTTCATTATAGCACAACAGTAATACCTGTCATATGTTGACACTGCACAAGGTGTTATTCTAAAGAAACTGTAATTTAGGATTTTTTTTACCAACTCTTTGTGCCTTATTCGCATCTCTCTAAAGTTCGATTCTCAAGGTGTTATGCCAATGCTTTTTATTGTTTTCATTGCCATTTAAGGCACTTTCATCTGAGAATCATGTCTTTCTTCCTTCTGATGATATCAGTTCAGTCTTCCCTGTTGAGAACGTTTATTTGGGAATACTCTGCGAGAATTAATAGCAAGCAAAAAATATATCCAGGATTTATTCAATTTATATTGAAATATCAAGTCAATAGCATAAATGTGGCTGTAGAATATTTTCTATTTTTCAAGGTCACAAAATTTGTAAACCTTTTTAAACCAACTAAAAATATAAATGCATTCTGTTTTCCTCTGACCTCTTTTATTATTTATGTGTATTCACCACCACATAAAACAGAGGCGGCTTTCATAAGCAATAGAGTGCAGTATACAAGATCAATTACATTCAAGATTTTCCCCACTCAATTAAATTAATTTCTGCGGGTGGGGGAATGAAGGGAATACTTTCATAGGTATGTGCAGGAATGATTTGTTTGTCTGAGGCATTTGTGGTTATTGCTGTTGTCATTAGGTATTCCCTCTTATTTTTACCCCTCTTATTACAATTTTATTAAAATTGTCCTTATACCCTGATTTTTCTGCATTCTGATGTACTACTTTATGTTGTATTGATAACTATTAAAGATTCATTCCTAGTATTTGGTTACAAAGGGTAGGTTTTATCAAAAGAGTCCTAATAGGGTGGACAATCTTTAGCTTGGATCTCACTTGGAAAATATTAGCTATGGCAGTTCATCCAGATGTTTTTGTCATGTGGGATTAGTAATAACCTAAGCCAGACTGCTTCTAACTTTACAGCAGGTTAAGTTTTATTGAAAATATTCATTTGCCTTAAAATGCTGCCTCTAATAAGGCTGTAAAACACCACTTTGTGGGAAATGCTTATATAGTTAAAAACTACATTTTCATAACAGCTTATGAAGAATGCACAAAGTCCCAAACTCTTAAAGAGCAAAGAAAGGGAAAAGCTGACTCCAGCGTTTAGGTGTCCCTGAATCAACTAAAACTGGACGAATGCTGGAACCAGAGATTCCCAGAGGCCTTCAGCCATTTTCATGTGAAAATGTAAATTGATTGCTGATCCTTCAGCTCTATCAGCAGTGAAGGATTTTATCTTTTTTCCTTTTTTTTGCAGAAAAAAAATTTAAAGAGGTAATACTTCCAAATGAAATAAGAGTATTTTAATACTCTATTTTCAGGGAAAAGTGAAAGGCAAGGGGAAGAATATTTCAAGAAGGCTCAGTCATGGTAAACATCCTGGTTCAGACCTCTGCTAGGGCAGGCTACTTTTTTTTTTTAATATATTCTTCTTCAAATTCTCTTCCCTTATAGGTTATTACAAAATATTGAGCATAGTTCCCTGTGATATACAGTAGGTCCTTGTTGGTTATCTATTTTATATATAGTAGTGTATATATGTTAATCCCAACCTCCTAATTTATCCCTCCCCCTCTTCCCTCTTTGGTAACCATAAATTTGTTCCTATGTCTGTGAGTCTCTTTCTGTTTCGGAAATAAGTTCATTTGTATCATTTTTTAGATTCCACATATAAGTGATATCATGTGATGTTTGTCTTTCTCTGTCTGACTTCACTTAGTATAATCTGTAGGTCCATTCATGTTGCTGCAAATGGCATTATTTCATTCTTTTTTATGGCTGAGTAATATTCCCTTGTATATATGTACCACATCTTCTTTATGCGTTCATCTGTCGATAGACATTTAGGACACTTCCACGTCTTGGCTATTGTAAATAGAGCTGCTATGAACACTGGGGTGCATGTATCTTTCTGAATTATGGTTTTCTTGGGATATTTGCCTAGTAGTGGGATTGCAGGATTATATGTTAGCTCTATTTTCAGTTTTTTAAGGAACCTCTATACTGTTCTCCAGGGTGGCTGTACCAATTTACATTCCCACCAACAGTGTAGGAGGGTTCCCTTTTCTCCACACCCTCTCCAGTATTTACTATTTGTAGACTTTTTGATGATGTCTAAGGCAGGCTACTTAGCACAGGGTTTTATATCAGTTTTCAGATGCAATCTTATGGAAATGCATGTTATAGAAGGAGATCCCAGCCCAGAATTACTACGGTTAAGATCCTCTATAATGAATACCATTTCAAGTAAGGTCTCTATAGAACAGAGCCACTTCTGTGTACCAACTAATTGTGAATCTGACTTGGCAAATGCTCTAAAATAAGCCTACTCAATAAATGGTGTCCTGGTCTCTGGACATGTAAAATGCCTTCTCTATCATACCTACTTATCTGAACTATACAATTTAGAACTCAGTTTTACTTCCTTGAACTGATCCCCATGTGCCATTATAGTCTCAGGAATTAAAAACGAAAATGGATGCTTGAGAGAGAAGCAGCTTTGGGTAAACTCCAGTCACTGTGTTTAGCATAGGTAAGAAAGAAGTTTCCATGTGCACCCAGTAGTATTCCTTACACCCATCCTCAGTACACAGAGTTCTACAATTTTGGCTTTATCCATGATCACTGCAACCCCAGAGTACAGCCAAAGCAAGCAGGTCATTCTGACCTGGCTCTGTCAGCTCCCTTCACCCATGACTCATCACTTTTCTGCCAGATAGACGTCAGAATTTAGTCCTCAGGCTCAGCACCCTTTCTCTCCCAAGGCTGCCGTGGAAAAACATCTAAGAAACCTTTGCTTTTAATAATAGCAGACTTGGTAATGAATACTAATCTTTTCACTGAGGACAAATTGGGAAATGCTGTTTTTAGAACAGCTTCTTAAAAGCATCAAAGAGCTAACAAGAGAGTGAGGAACACCCAGGCCAAAGGGGAGAGAACCCAGAGTTGGTGGGCTGCTTTTGCCTGTTAACATTTATCTATCTGGAGGGGGTAGCTGAGATTCTGAGCTGCACAACTATATATTAATAGCAGCAATCCCCACAGTTAGAGGACCAGGAAGACAATAGTAAGAGTCCAAGGTTGGGAAACGTGGTAAAGTACCCTCTACTTTAGGCTGGGACCTCAAAAGTCTCCACCCTTAGAAAAAGGGGAATCCCAAAGAAATAAAAATGTCATTATTCATAGACAATATAATTGACAATGTAGAGAATTAAGAATCTACAAATGAGTTATTAGAATTAATAAATGAATTTAGCAAGGTCACTGGTTATCAGACCAAAATTAGTTCTATTTCTCTGTGCCAGCATGAAACACTGGAAAACGAAGTTTTTGAAACAACATCATCTACAGTAACATCTACAATTCAAATACTTAGAAATAAATTTTTTTAAGATACATAAGACTTCTATACAAAAAAATTTTATTGAAAGAAATTAAAGATCTAAATAAATAAAAGGATGTACCATATCTATTCTCCCCAAATTAAACCATATTTTCAATGCAATTCCAATCAAAATTCTAGCAGAGTGTGTGTGTGTGTGTGTGTGTGTGTGTGTGTAATGACCACCTGACACTCAAGTTTTTATAAAATGCAACAGACCAAAAATAAACAAGGTAAGCATAAAGAAGACAAAATTGGAGGATTTACTCTACCAATTATCAGGGCTTTTTAGAAAGCTATAGGAATTAAGCCAATGTGCTACTGATACAATAGTAGACATATAGATCAATGGAGGGGTAGAGAGCCCAGAAAAAAAAAAAAGCACGCATATATTGTCACGTGATTTATGACAAATGTGGCACTGTAGGGCAGAAGAAAAGGGTCATATTTTCAAAAGATGGTACTGAGTCAACTGGATATCCATATGAAAAGCAATGAAACTTGACCCTTACTTCACATCATACCAAAAAATCAATTCCAGGTGGATTGTAGATCTACATGTGACCAATCAAGCATGTCAAAGATAACATAGGAAAAGAACTTTTGTGACCTTGAGGTAGGTGAGGATTTATTTAACAACACAAAAAACACTAATCATAAAGGGAAGATTGATACACTGGACTTCAAAAAAATTAACCATTTCTGCTCATCAAAAGACACCACTAATAAGAGTAAAAAGGCAAGACACATGATAAGAGAACATATTTGTAACACCAGCAACAGACAAAGGGCTGGTATCCAGAATGCATAAGGAATGCCTACAAGTCAATATACCTGTCAGACAAATGGGCAAATGACTTGAACAGACACTTACCAAAAGAGAATACCCAAATAGCCAGTAGACCTATGAAAATATGCTCAACTTTTTAATAATCAGGGAAATACAAGTTAAATAGAGTATCAATCACAGCCGACAGAATGGATAATATTCAAAAGACTGACAATACTAACTGCTTACAAAGATTAGAGCAACCCTAACTCTCATACACTGGCTGTAGAAATCTAATTTGGCAGAAGCAGTTTTGAAAACTCTTTGGCATTATCTATTAAAGTTGCACATATATGTGTAACCCAGAAAAACCACTCCTAAGTTTATACCCAACAGAAATCTGAGCACATACATACCAAACAACTTGTACAGGATATTTATAGAAACATTCTTTTCTTAAAAAAATTTTTTTGGAGTACAGTTTCCTTACAATGTTGTGTTAGTTTCTACTGTACAGCAAAGTGATTCAGCTATACATACACATATATCCCCTCTTTTTTGGAACATTCTTAATTACCAGAAATAGGAAAATAGTAAAAAAAAAAAACAAAAAAAAAAACATCAGTAAAATAATGGACAAATGGGATAGTCATACAATGAAATATACCTATCCTTTGTTCAATGACTTTAATTCATTCCTGAAAACACTGCTACTAATTACTCTGATCACTAATTCCAGTGTGTGGAGGGGGTTTCCCCACATCACCAAGCAATTCTCAGTGCCAGCTGAGTGTTTTACAATTCAACTCAATTCTGACACTACCAACCTAGAGACAGCATCGTATCCCACAAGTTAATGACTCAGTCCTACAAGACTGCATCCCTCTCCAGCCTCAGTTATCACCTGTGCTTCTGACTGACTAGCTATAGATTGGAGGCTTCAGCAATCCCCTCCTTAGGTTCGGTTAAGTTACTAGAGTGGCTTACAGAACTCAGAGAAACATTTTACTTACTAGATTACCAGTTTATTATAAAAGGATATAACTCAAGAACAGCCAAATGCAAGAAGTGCATAGGACAGGCATGGGGAAAGGGTGCAGAGCTTCCATGCCCTCTCAGAGTGCCAGTCTCCCCCAACGTCCTCGTGTTCACCAAATCAGAAGCTTTCCCAATCCTGTTTTTAGGTTGTTATGGAGACTTCATTACATAGGCATGATTGATTAAATAATTGGCCATTGGCCATCTAGTTTACTTCCAGCCCCTCTCCCCTCAGTGGGTTGGAACGTTCCAATCCTCCAATAACATAGTTGGTTCTCCTGACAACCAGACCCCATCCTTAGGTGAGATCCAAAAGTTACCTCATTAACATAGCAAAAGACACCTTTATGGCTCTCATCACTTAGGAAGTTCCCACAGTTTTAAGACCTATGTGCCAAGAACAGTGGAAGAAGACCAAATACATATTTCTTATAAATCACAATGTCACAGCTACTAAAGCAAAAACATTCAATGAAAAGTATTTTTGTTAGTGTTAATGGAAAAAACTAATGCATTTTATTCCAATCATAAAGACCCAAACAATATTCACAGATAGAATATGTACCAAATGAACAACAAAAACAAGTTTATATAAGTGAAAAACAATAGTTAAAAAGTAGTTTGCACATAAAATATAATGTGATATAAGATTTATTGTATTCATTCTTTTTTCTTCTTTCTGCACCTTTATTTATTTATGTGTTTATTTATTTACTTAATGAAGTATAGTTGATTTACAATATTGTGTTAGTTTCTGGTGTATAGCAAAGTGAGTCAGATATATATATTCTTTTTCATATTCTTTCACATTATGGTTTATTATAAGATATTGAATACAGTTCCCTGTGCTATACAGTAGGACATTGTTGTTTATGTATTTTATATATAGTAGTTTGTATCTGATAATCCCAAACTTCTAATTTATCCCTCCCCTCCCCCCTTCCCCCTTCAGTAACCATAAGTTTGGTTTTCTATGTCTGTGAGTCTGTTCCTGTTTTGTAAATAAGTTCATTTGTATCATATTTTAGATTCCACATATAAGTGATATCATGGTATTCTGCACCATTTTTTATAACAACTTTTCAGCATTTTGGGGGTTATGGTTTTTGCACTCAAACTGCACTTATAAACAAAGTAACAGCATAGTAAAACAAAATAAAGGGCAAAATAAAGGCTAAACATGAGATTTCTTGAAAGCAAGTAGAAACACAGCAGTCTGAAGAGTCATGGGAGATAACACTGCTACCTCTCTCTTGTATCCATTGAAAACAACACATTTTGGGGCTTCCCTGGTGGCGCAGTGGTTAAGAATCCGCCTGCCAATGCAGGGGACACGGGTTCGAGTCCTGGTCCGGGAAGATCCCACATGCCGCAGAGCAACTAAGCCCGTGAGCCACAACTCCTGAGCCTGTGCTCTAGAGCAAAAAGAGAAGCCACGGCAATGAGAAGCCTACGCATGGCAACGAAGAGTAGCCCCCTCTCTCTGCAACTAGAGAAAGCCCGTGCACAGCAACAAAGACCCAATGCAGCCAAAAATAAATAATAAATAAATAAGTAAATACATTTTTTAAAATAATAAAAACAACACATTTTGGGTTCATTCAGATGTGACACACAATTAGAATTTGTTCCATATGATATTCTTTGACTAGGAACAATTGTTCAAGAATTTTGGTGAATATGTCTGCCTGAAATCAAATGTTAAAACATCACTTCCTATAGCATATTAATTGAGTATGCTTTAGGGTTGAAACAGTCATTTTACTAAATAAAAAGTCATTCCAAAAAAGTGGAATAAATTTTCAAAAGCCATTATAATGAGTTGTTAACTGAATAGTCATTAGGTCGGGTAAATCAGAACTACAATGAAAATGAATAAGCTATTGCTACATGCAAGAGCATGGATGAATATCAAAAACATATTGTTGAGGCAAAGCCAAATAAAGACTAATGTATAATGTGTTCAAAATTATATAAAATTCAAACATACAAAACTTATCTGTAGTGTTAGAAATCAGATTAAAGGATACCGTTGGGGAAGAGAGAAGATATCCTAACTGGGAAGGGCATGAGGATGGCTTCTGAGGCATGGGCAATGTTCTATTTCTTGATTTAAGTAGTAATAACCAGGGTATGTTTTTGTGATAATTCATTCAGTTGCAATACTTGTGTTTTCTGCATTTTTCTGTTTGGATGTCATACTTCACTAAAAATATTTATTTTAAACAATTCTTTAAATATGGTTGAAAATAGCAACAAAAATATTAAGTACCTAAGGAATAAAACTAATAAAAGATATGGAAATCTCTTAAACTTTGTTGAGCAAAATGAAAGCAGACCTAAAGAAATAGGAATGTCTACCATATTCAGAGACTGGAAGAATCAATGTTATAAGGACTTAGTTCTCCTCAAAGTGATCTATAGGCTCAACACAATCTCAATCACAATACCAACCGATAGTGTGTGTGTGTGTGTGTGTGTGTGTGTGTGTGTGTGGTTTGACAAGATGATTCTAAGATTTATAAGAAAAGGCAAAGGTCTAAGAATTGTCTATATTCTAGACATTCCAAAAGGAAAGAACAAGGTGGGAGGATTTTCGCTGCTGGATATCAAAACTTAACATAAAACTAAGGTAATGAAAGGATTATGATACAGGTGAAAGATTATTCAAAACAACCGATGAAAAAGAACAGAGAGAACACAAATAGACCCGTACATATAAAACCTCTTTATGACAAAAGTGACATTGCAGAGCAGTGAGAATGACCATGTTTTTCATAAATGGTGTTTCTACAACTGGGTAAACATATGGGAAAAAATGAAATTGGAACCCATCTCACACCACACAAAAAGTCAATCTCAAATCTATTATAGACCTAAGTGTAAAAGGCAAATTAATAAAGCATTTAGATGATAATATAGAATATCTTCATGACTTTGAGATAGAATATGATTTATTAAACAAAGGAAAGAAAGAATGAAAGGAAAAAAGAAAGAGAGAAAAGCCACCAAAAATCTTAGTAAATTAGATTGTATTGAATTAAGAGCTTCAGTTATTAATAAAACTGAACTTCAGTTCACCTAAAAACACCATTAAACGAGTGACAGGCAAGCCACAGGGTGAAGGAAACACTAATTGTAGTACTTATAATCAATCAATGTAGGACTCATATATTAAAAACTTTTACAAATCAATAAGAAAATGACAACCCATTTAAAAAATGTGCAAAAGACTTAAACAGGCACTTTACAGCACAGAAAATCCAATGAATAAAACTAAATATAGGGAAATAGCCTTACCTCATTATGTAACCTTGGAAATGTAAAGTACATCTACAATACAGTATGACTGAGCTGCCACTGGAATGGCTAAAAATTTTTTTAAATCTGATAATATCAACTGCTTATGAGGATGCTGACCAATGAAAACTGTCAAACACTGCTGATCATAGTATAAATTAGTATAAGTGGAAAATAATTTAGCATTACTAGTAAAGTTCAAGACATAAATATCCTATGACCTAGTGTTAAATTCCTTAATATATACCCAACAAAATGTACATGTACGAGAACGTTTTACATCAGTATTACGTAACAACTCCAAAATGTTTTTAAGTGCCCATCAACAACAGAATAGATTATGGAATATTATACTGCAATGATAATTAATGAACCACAGTACACATCAACGTGGATGAATCTCAAAACTGTATTACTGAAAGAAAACAGACACATAAGAGTACATACTGTGTGATTTCATTTACATGAAGCTCAAAAGTGGGTTAAATAAATAAGCCTTATAGTATTTAGGAACACATTCTTCATAGATAAATCTATAAAGTTATTTTAGTCTTCAGTTAATTAACTATTCAGTCTCAGGAAGATGTATAAATCAAATTCCTGCAACCATATTAATTCATGTAAATCTAATAACCTCATTATTTCAAGATTCTAAGTCAGCACTTCCTTGCAATTCAGCAGTTAGAAAAACTGACAAAAATTACTGGATTTACCTGGTCACATTGAAAGACTCTATGTTAATCAAGAAAGTCAACATTAGAAATTGTTATTATTTCTTCCAGGACGTTCCTTCCAGATTTATCAAGGCAACAAGCAAAAAAGTAAACCTACCTTATTCCCCAGTGACTTAATATACTACATTTTCTCCTAAACCAGATCTGAGATCCTCTAAAACTCTCAGACTGGTTCCACCTTGCTTACTGGATAATACTTGTTCTGGCTGGTGCTATTGGAGCCCAAATATCACTCCTTCATTTATTCTGGTCACACAGAATGCTTTCCTTTCTATCTCACCCAAGTACAGCTCCCCTGCACTGTCCCAGCCAAGAACCTTTTCAAGACCTCAATGATGTCCCTCTTCGAACTCCTGAGGCATGTATAGTGATACATCATCTTGAATTGCTAGCTATCATGGGCTTGTCCTATCTCCCTAACTACATATAAATTCTTGCAAGATAAGGATCGAGTTTCCCCCTTAGCTTGTTTTTCCCACAGCTT
The DNA here is from genome assembly GCF_059928025.1 of Delphinapterus leucas. NCBI lineage: Eukaryota > Metazoa > Chordata > Mammalia > Artiodactyla > Monodontidae > Delphinapterus > Delphinapterus leucas. The sequence goes on along the minus strand of NC_143137.1, from coordinate 61,812,537 downwards.
CTAACATAGTTCTCATCCCCTAACAGGCCTGCTGAGTGAGGATGGCAATGTAGGAACAAGAATGTCTGCATTAAACAGCCTGCTGGAAAACTACTAAATGCTAAATGCATCTTAAATCACCCTGTGCCTCACCCACAGAACACCAAAACAGACAGAGGGAGAGAGGGAAGCTCCATTAATCTCCTTTGCTGAAGTTCTATGTTTTACAAACTACACATAGTTGATCTCTTCATCTTTCCCTTGTCCGGAAGATGAAAAAGGCTATTTATTGTTGGTTCACCCTGTTCCCAGTCCCAGAAGGCTAACTTGCATGGCCCTCACGAGCAGACTGCCTTCCTTGCCCACTGGCTCCCAGCAGATTAGAGAAAGAGTGAGGTCAGGGTATTTTCCTTCCACCTTCCTCCCTAAGGGGCCCCCACAGGCAAGCTGCATCCTTCCACCAAGGGTCTCAGCAACCCTCTTCTCATCCTCACTGTGTCTAAGTCCTGGTAACCCTATCCCCTCCCCCGAGACCTCGGAGTGATAATACTTTTCCACCCTGTTCTCTGTATCCAGTGGTTTCCCTATACCCTGCTCACATATCTGCAAACCTCTCTTCAAATTATCCAATTTGAATGGGTTCTTTCCTGTCAGGACATTGTCTGATCCTGATGTTTTACTTTATGATCTTTATAATTTTAATCTTTATAATATTTATGATACATGTTCTAGTTTCAATAAATGAGCACACTTACTATAACGTGCCCTTCTCTTAATGATTCAGGGTCATCAGTGGGACTCTCAGAGATGGTACGATTGTTTATCAGCTTTTACCATCCACACTCTGCTTTAAAGACATTACCTCACTTAATCTCCCCTTTCCTCCAAAATAAGTCTATGATATGGATCTGATAAGTACCTTTTACAGAGGCAGCACACCTGTTAAGAAATAGAACTAGGAACGTGAACCCAAGTGCTTTGCTACAAAACCTGTCCTTAACTAGTACATAATATTGGTCCCTTCCCACACTATATTGTCTTAAAGGGCTAGTGACTCATGTTGATCTTGTGATTCTTACACTCGGTGGTCCCCACTGTTGCTCTTTCTGAGTTGCAATGAAGATTTCCACACCTCCTCTAAAGGATTAAAACTGAATCTGTATCCCGATACCAATCTGACAGTGACTGCCCTATCCGTTCACCTGACTCTGGCAGTTACCCTTGGCTGTCTAATTGGCTGCTTATCATCTTCTATAGGCCAAGTTACATGAGGTGCACCCCCACTGGAACTGTGAAATAAGAGAAACAATTTCTTGAATAAGGGCCTAAGAGATTTTGGAACATGAAATTTGTGAAAGCTACTTTCATCACTGGGCAGCTCTAGGAAAGGACACAGGTAGAAACACCAGTTCACAGTGTCCCAGCTGTGTCCAGCCTTCAAATCATCCCAAACCAGGTACCAACATGTGGAGGAAGAAGCCTCCAGATGATTCCCAGCCCCCAGCCATTCAGTCACCCCCAGCCACTCATTTCTTCCCAGCTAGGGTCTCAAACATTATAGAACAGAGACAAGCCATCCCTACTGTGTGCTGTGCAAACGCCTAACAACAAATTTCATGTATGTAAAAAAGTGGTTTTAGCTTTATGCCACTAAGGTTTTGGATGGTTTGTTATACAGTAGTAGATAACTGGAATACTGACTGTTAGAAATAAAACAGGAATTGAGATGCTATGTTATAAATTATGGAAAACTAGTCAAATCGTCCCAACCAGAGTCTCTCTCTTTCTGTGTGTGTATATATATATATATATATATATATATATAGAGAGAGAGAGAGAGAGAGAGAGAGAGAGAGAGAGAGAGAGAGTCTATAGTCTCATTTAAATACTGTATATATTTTAAAATGTGTGTGTGTATACACACACACACACATATATTCTGCTGTCTGTTAGCAGAAGACTCTGGAAAGCTAGTTGGACTATGTTCTCTTCCCTCCCCCAAGGCCATACCTGAATCTTTAATCTTACCACCCAAAGACAAGCAACATGAAAAGACCAAAAAGCATGAAAGATAACAGGATTTATCACTGCTGCAATGTGGAGCAAGGACAGACAAGAAAAGTACAGATCTCTGCAGAGAGCACACCTATTAATAACTCTACTAATTGATGGTATGATTAATAATCTAAATAGCCAATAAAAATAACATTCCCTCCTCTTCAGTAAAGAGCTGCATAAAGAACTTCCACTCCACCCTAAGGGCCATTACCAGCTCTAAGGTAAAATTTTGTCGGACAACATTTTTCTATTTATTACTCACATTAAAATGGAAGTTGCCTTCTTAAGCTCATGATGTCCAAACTCTGCCTGCTATGAGGAGGCATGGATGAGGCTGGTGACAGCCTTCAGCTAGAAAAGTTCCCTGGATCTAAGTCAGAAGGAAGGTGCATTCCCAAGGCAGTTCAAACATACATCACCAGGACACACAGGCAGGGTCCTAGTGCTAATGGACCAAGGGCATAATCCAGGAAGATAAGAGCATAGGTCCAATGAACAAGGTGAGGGTGAAATGAGAAAATTGGTAGTTGAGTAGCTGCATGGGAGGGATGAACAAACAAGAGGTAACATGTGCGATCGCCCTTTTAATGAGGCACAGGTGCTTGATAGTGTGGCAAGCAAAACAGGTGAAAGGTAATAATCAGGGTCAAACTCCCTGCTTGTTCTGCTTTGTGAAATAACCATCAGCACAGCCCCAGGCAGATGCCAGAGTTGATTCAAAAGCAGGTGACAGCAAAGCGAAAAGAATAAAAGAGATGATTTCTAGGCAAAAGAAGGGCAAGAGCAAAGGCCCTGAGGCAGGAGATACCCGGTGTTCAAGGAAAAGCAATCAGGACAGCAGGGCTATAAGAGATGAGAACAAAGGGCAAAAAAAGGCCAGATAATGCTGGGCCTTGAGGCTACTATTGGGTTGGCCAAAAAGTTCGTTCGGTTTTTCCATAAAGTCTTATGGAAAAACCGAACGAACTTTTTGGCCAAGCCCATATTAAAGACTTGAGCTTTTCTCTGGGTGACCACTGGAGAGTTTAGAGGAGGCAAGTGAAACTGCCTGACTTCTCTTTAGCAGGATGACTCTGGGAGCTGTATTAAGAATAAATGGAAAGGGGGACTTCCTGGTAGTCCAGTGGTTAACGCTCCACGCTTCCAAGGTAGGGGGTGCAGGGTTTGATCCCTGGTCTGAGAACTAAGGTCCCTCATGCCGCATGGTGCAGCCAAAAAAAAAAAAAGAATAAACAGAAAGGGGCCAAGTTAAAGCAGGATGGCCAATCTGGAGGCTACTGCATTATTCTGCCCTCGATACACTGGCGGCTTGAGCTGAGTAGTGGAAGTGGTGGAAGTGGTTGGTTTCTGAATGTATTTCGAAAGTAAAACCATCAGAATTTGGTGACAGATTAGAAGTGAAATGTTCCCCTTTCTTGTGATATTTTTCTTCATAGCACTTATCACTTTCTGACATAGTACACATTTAACTTTCAATATTTTTATTGACCTTCCCTCACAAATGACAGCTCCATGAAGGTAGGGAATTTTTTGGTCCATTTTGTCCACTGCTGTACCCCCAATGCCTGGTACATAGTAGGCACTCAATAAATAGTTAACTAAATCTATTCGTCTGAAGAATTTTTATAACTTATTTCACTCTTCTCACATTCTCTTCCTTTTATTAACATTATTATAGGTTTGATCTCACTATTCCATCATGAGTCACTTACCACAGTGAATCCACTTTAAATTGATCTACATTGTTTAGAAAGTGCCACCTAAATTACTTCTACAGTTTGGTAACCCTATTCTGATAACTGGTATAAACAAACAGCTCTTGACGTGCTAGACATGGAATTAGGTCATCGCTGAGTCCTAATCGACTTCATTTAATTAGTGTGGATGTCGGTGAAGCATACTCAGAAAGGCAGATGGTGTAACAACTACTCGTGTTGAGGTAATGTGCCTGTCTTCTGTTTTAAGTGTATGATCTGTTCATGAAGCTGCTTTGATGCAGCCATTTCGATGCCAAGATAATATGATGAGACCCATCTGAAGGAACACTTTGAAGCAAGAACACTATGACACGACCTAAAAACAAACCATCAGATTTCCACCTTTCATCTTCTGCCAAGTGGTGAGCTTCACTCCCTCTTTCACATTCCAGGAACTGATGTTGAAGACAAGGTGGGCCCAGGAAAGCACTGAGGGATGGGCTGAAGTTCCATTCTATCTTTAAGGACTCATATGTTTGCTACATTTGCAGATCTTAGAAAGGGACGTCAAAGATTCTAAATGGAATTTCTCTCATTCTCTGATACTCACCTATATCTTGAATGATCTGCACATCGAATAATCATCTGCTCTTATTTAAATTTCTTTAGTTGTTTAATAATGGCAGAGTGTTCTATTAGGCACAGGAGACAGACTGAACTCCTTTGCTTTTTTGCAATGCTCCCTTCTTGTTAGGCCAGCTTACTTGATTAGGTATCTATAAGACCCCAGAAATGAGGGAAGTGAGGGAGGGTATCAGGGCAAAGCAGATTTCCTATTCTCAGTTTTAGACACACAAGAAATCCTCAGTTGGATTTCTAATGGTTTTCTTAGAGCTCTCAATGATACTTTGTATATAACACTGCAGTGAGCTATCACTATACTCCATTTTTACCAAACTGGTAAAATGTGCCATGAATCAGAATATACATTCCTCAAAGCACATTAGGCTATGGAGTCTCGAGAGAACACCCCAGCCTTATTGCCTTCTTTCTTTATCTTCTTCAACTATTCCAAAGAATTTAAATTCCATCTATCAGGAAAGATCAGAGATAACATTTTTACAAAAAGATTTAATAAAAATGGTATTGACTAAAAAATATCACAATGCAGACCTATTTAAATAACTCCGGGCACTGAAAACACACAAAAAAGCTTTGAAACATACAATTATGAGAGGTCAAAACAATTCCTTGTACTCTAATCATGTAAATTTGGAATTTGCTTAATCCCAGCCAAATGCTTATAGTTGATTTAAGGAGATTAAATTATACCATAGATTTTATGTCTTAACCAAGAAGTATGAAATGGTAGAAATGGCAATAATTCCACCAATGGTAAAGTACACTTGTAAAACCGTTTTGCAACTTATCCAACAAATATTTATGGAGCACCTACTAGATGCCAGGCACTGTTTTATATAGGCACTGTTTTATATCCTGGGGATACAAAGGTAAACCAGGCAGACAAAGCGCTTGATATCACAGAGATAAATTGTGAGTGTGGGAGACTGGAAAAAACAAGTACATAGATCAATATATTGATATAAGATAATTGCAGGTTATAACAACTGTTAAGGAAAAGACAATAGGGATGCAGAAATAAAGAACGAGAGGGGGAGGCGGAGGGATAAGGTGTTCAGGAAAGGTTTCTCAGAAGAGCCTGAATTGGTGAGGAGAGAACTACACTAAGATCTAGAGGATGAGCATTCTCAGCTTTAGTAAAGCAGGTTTCAAGACCAGAAGCCTGGAAGAAAAGGTCAATGTGGGTGAACAGGGAGCAAGGAGAAGAGTCGTAAGCAGTCAGTTTGAAGAGAGAGGCAAGAAAACAAGATAATGTAGAGCCTCAGAGACTTGTGGTTAAGAAGTCTGGATTTTACTTAGAGTATAATGAGAAGTAATGGGAGTTTCAGTTATTATATGTTAAAAGCTAAAATACAGCGCTGACTATGAACTTGGACTGTTCTAAGTGCTTTACAAATATGTACTCATTTAATCATTCAACAAGCTTATGAAAGAGTTGTTGCTACAGCTGACTCTTGAAGAACGCAGGGGTTAGGAGTGCAGATGCCCCACGCAATCAAAAATCCACGTGTAACTTCACAGTCAGCCCACCATATCCAAGGTTCCACATCTGCAGATTCAACCAGCTGTTAAATTTATTTACTGAAAAAAATCTGCATGTAAGTGGACCCTCACAGTTCAAACCTGTGTTGTTCAAGGGTCAACTGTACTAACCCTATTTTACAAATAAGGAAACGGAGGCCCAGAGACATTTTATCACATTTCGTCACACATGCTTGTATAGAGCAGAGCCAGGATTGTAACTAGGACGATCTATCTTATTTATTTTAAAAATTCACTCTGGTTGTGACGTGGAGGACAAAATGTAGGAGGGCAGGAATAGTCCAGGCCTGGGATGATGGGGTTTTAGACCTAGGAATGACAGTGAAAGAGGTGAAAATTGAAAATTGAAATAAATGCTCCAAAGGTTACAAACAAGTTGCTGAAATGGAGAAAGGTAAGGGAACATGCTTAAATAATGAGGTCAAGGAAGGCCTTTCTGAGAACAGGACATTTGACCTGGGGCCTGAAGAAGAACAGAAGAAAGCATTCCAGGCAGAGGGAAAACATGTGCCAAAGTCCTTGGATAGGAGAGAGTGTAAAAAGACTAGTGCAGATGGGGCTGCATAAGTGAGGTTAGAAAGGTAAGCAGGGCTTGAAGTCCAGAGTCAAAGAAAGGACTCCACTGTATGTACAATAGGAGGCCCTTAGAGGATTTCAAGCAGAAAGATGGTATCATCATACTCATTCAGATAGTCGGTTAACAAGTATATATTGACCATATGCCATGTGACAAGAACTATTAGGTGCTGGCATATACATACCCTAGAATATGCGGAGAGATATAACAGACCATCCTCTATGTCACTGTTGTGTGTTCCAGAATTCATCCTCCCTCTAGCGTATATAGGGGAACATGAATGAGGGGGCAATATATCTAAAATACAACTGTAAGTCAATCAAATTTACTTTGACTCTTAAATGCTTAAGAAGATAACCTAATCTGGTTTATCCTCGTAGTAGCTGCTGAATCAAGGCTCACTGACTCAATGTACGAAAGAATAAATGATAGTAAAGCCAACCGCAGCTCTAAATAGATGACTATAAATGAATCAAGCATAAAATGGTAAGAGTTCCCAAAGTTAATATTTTCCTACAGTCATTTATAAATAATTCAGATTTCTGTTTGCACCACCTGTCAGTGTTTCTGGGGAAACTAAACTGAGTATGTACCTGCCTATGACTCCACTTCCTGACTGATAAGCCACAGTGGACAAGGATACAAAGCAGAGAGAGGCATCCCTCTCCACATTCTCTCTGGTTGGATCCACTTTCTTGTCCAGAAACTTGGATAAGGAGAGTCTCACCCTTCCAGGAATTAAGGCAGTTTGGGTGTATGTAAAGACCCCAAACTAGGAAGTCTAAAAGCCTGGGTTAGGTTCCTCACTTTGCCCCTTACTCGGGTTTCAGGGAAATTGTCTTAAATGTGCTGAAAGTTAGGTTTCTCATCGTACATCATAGGGAGAAAAAATAGCTATATAAAGATTATCATTGCAAATAATGTTAAATGCTATGAAAAAAGATAAAATTCAGCACTATGGCAGAGACTGGGAAATGTGGGAATTCTAAGTCAGCCAGAGAGTTTGGAAAAGGACTAAGCTGGAGGTGCTATCACTCTGCACTAAAAGGAATATCAAGATTTTAAAAATCACAAGTTGTGAATATTAAATGTAGGGAAAAATAGTAAGCCTAAGTAAGTGCTCATTCATTCAACCATGGACTAAGCTGGAGGTGCTATCACTCTGCACTAAAAGGAATATCAAGATTTTAAAAATCACAAGTTGTGAATATTAAATGTAGGGAAAAATAGTAAGCCTAAGTAAGTGCTCATTCATTCAACCATGTGTAGAAGCTAAGGGTTGTCTGAGAGGAGTGGGGATTCAGAAGGCAGGGGTAAGGACCTCACCACCATGAAAGGCAAACCAGGAAATAATGACAAACAAAGTGAAAATCAAGACTTACCCTGCTGCTGTCTATATTTCAAAAGGGAGCCCAAATCCAGGCCACTGTGTTGTCAGTTGCACAGGTTCTAAACCAGAGGCTTCAGTAGTCAAGGGATGTGCTTTTATTTCTTAATCCCTCCTGGTTCACACTGAGAGAATAAATAAGTTAATTTATTTTTAAATTTAAGTATTGTAAAAACAAGACAACAGGCCCCAAATGGAGTCACTTACATTAAACCCCACGTCGCCAAACCAAAACATAAATTAATTACAGTTTCAGTTCGCCCAGAAATGGAGTCTAAAACCAGTCAATCAGGAATCACCTATCAGCACTGAGTAGGTAATCTGCCTGACAGACCCCTGCCATCCCTTAAAGGGAAGTGACCTTGCAATGACCAACCACTTTGTTGCCTAGTAAATGTCCTTGTTCCTGCTCCCTTCTTATAAAAATCTCATTTTGAATAGATCCTCGGAGCCCCCTTCTATCTGCTAGATGGAATGCTGCCTGATTCAAATCGATTTTTGCTCAAAAAACCTCTCAGCATGTTATGGGCTTCCCTGGTGGCGCAGTGGTTGAGAGTTGGCCTGCCGATGCAGCCCCGGTCCGGGAGGATCCCACGTGCCGCGGAGCGGCTAGGCCCGTGAGCCATGGCCGCTGAGCCTGCGCGTCCGGAGCCTGTGCTCCGCAACGGGAGATGCCACAATAGTGAGAGGCCCGCGTACCGCAAAAAAAAAACCAAAAACCTCTCAGCATATTTAATATGCCTCAGTTTATCTTTTAACAGTCCTGGTTTCAGAAGAGGATACCAGAGGAGACCCCCGAGGACCCTCTGGAGCAAGAAGCAAGCAGGTGACTGTGCCTGTGAGCCCCTTCTGCTCGCCGCTTTCTTGCTGGTGGTGGGGGAGGCCCTCCTCATTCCTACCTCAGCAGCTTTTGTGTCGCGAGCTTTCAAACTTTCTTTGAGCGGCTCTTTTTCCGGGCTGGGTCCGGAAGCCGCCTGGAGTCCAACGGGTTCCGACTTAGAAACCAGACCGTGTCTGGTGTCAGCCTGGGTCCGACTTGGAAACCAGACCGTGTCTGCGGTCAGCCTGGGTCCGACCTGGAAACCGGACCGGGTCCCGGTCCAACTTAAGCCGGACTACGTCCAGTGTGAGGCCTCAAGGGAACAAAATTTTGCTTCAAGGCTGAACAAGCAAGTTAACCTTACCGAAAATAATCTTGAATTGGCCACAGTGGAGAACTTTAACCCTGGATAAGCTTATCCATTACTACGGGGTGCCCTGGAGAAAAAGGGTCTCAGCCAAGCACTCACCATAATGGGTAGAGCGAAAATTATTTTTCCTCCTCAGCAGTTTCTCATGACCAGGGTAAGAGCCGCTGGGACACCCCACTCGCTGCAGAGCCCGCACACAGAATCCTGGGAAAACTGGCAGAAGTGAGCAAGGGGTGAGAAGTCTCACCAAAGTCAGCTCTTCAGATCTCTGTCCGTGGTGCCTGGTGGAGAGAGGAAGGTAAAATTTCACGTTGTCCCTTCCTTCCCAAATGCAGATTGGCAGGAAAAAAAAAAAAATTAAGAATTACATTTTGAATTGGGACTTGTGAATTTGCTTTCGGGTACCCGTTGGTTGTGGATCCCGTCTCTTCCACAGACAACTATTGCCTTCTTGTCTGACCCGTTTTGTGTCCTGAGAACTAGAGTTGGTAGCTGTCAGGTTGGGGACCCCCAAAATACAGGCAGACAAAAATGTGGGTTTCTAGGGTCCCACAGACTGTTGCCAGCTCTCAGGGGAATTGTCTTTTTTATGGTTATCTTCAGGAGTGGTTCTAGATCTTGTGAGGGTAGTATCTTTTGCACGTTCTTTGGGACGCCTTTTGTATCCAAGAGGTTGTTCCATACTGCCAGGAATATTTACTGTTTATCCCTGCAGAAACCTGACAATCAATTCGAATCTATTTTTCCTCAGATAAACTCTTAAAAATTTCAATATGCCTCAGTTTATCTTTTAACAGCCTGCACTGCAAGCAATTGCATGGCAGCAACATAATCTGCTTCAGAGAGGTAGCTCCCGAGCCAGAGGAAGTTAGAGCTTTTTTTATTTAAAAAAAAAGATTAGCAAATTCACTAAAAAAAAACCACATTGTTCATTCACCTACTTAATCATAATTATTTTAACTCACATTATAAACAATAAGTTAGCGAGACCAAATCTGAACAGTAAGACTTCCAACTGGCCCTCAGAACATTAGCAAACGGAAAAGGCAGCCATTTTTAAAAAACAGCTTTACCAAGCCCTCGGGAAGCTGGAAGGCAGCTGAAACCGTCATTAGCACATCCAGCCACCAGATGTCACCATTGGTTTAAGCAAGTTATGCTCTACCTAGCTCTAGGCTAATTCATACAATTCATACGATTTTGGACCTCAGAGACATTAAATGGCATCTCGCCTGGACAGCTGATAAAACTGAGGCTCCAGTTAGTTCCTAGCATTCATAGAGTAATTTTTTTTAGGACTCAGTCTAGCATCTTCAAATTCCCTTTCTAGTGCTGTTACCTGTACTTTTATTTTTTTTTAAAACAAACCAGTTTAACGACGCCCTTCAGGCTAGTAATCTACAACTAAGAAGAATTATATCGAAACAGTTGTCTGTGTCAGGGAGCTCAGATCCAGGTAATAGTGTTTATTCACCGTTTCCCTTTTTAAAATGCCACGCACTCTTGGGTATTACCCGTTGAAACACATCTTCACAAAAGGAAAGGAAGTAGTGAAGAACTTGCCAATCAAAGTCCAATTAAAATGTATTATTTTAGGCAGGTGACATTTAAATAGTAGTCCCTAGAAGGCAGTTCATATTTCTGAAATTTGCAGATGACTTTTTCACCATATATGTGTACCCAGGATTACTTTATTCCTTAGTTTCTCTATTTTTTTGATAAGTATAAAAAAGATTAAATGTTAATGTCTCTTGTTGCTAATCCTTTGACATCTCTCCGCAGAATAGCAAGTAGTCTTCCATTTACACAAATCCATTTTCTCTCCAGCAAGACTCCTTCTGCATCCTCACCTTCATTCAAATATCCCAACAAGCAATTCTTTCACATTTCTATCGCCTCCTTCCCATTTGCTCAACTTCTACTGCCTTCTCAGGGCGAAATCATCTCATAGTTTTTTATTCCCTAAAGTTATCTTGGAAGTTCCTCATTACATAGAAACCATCATTATTGTTTTTCCCACTAAAAATAGAACCAAGAAACAATACATGATAAGGGCAAGGACCAAAGGGGAAAGCAAAGAAATGTGTGCAATGGAGTTTTTATGGAAGAAAATCCCAAGAATTTACTCCTGGTTTGTTCTTATTAAATCACATAATTCTGGCATTGTGTTTCTTAGAGCTCTAGGAGTTTTTAAATTATTTTCTTAATTGAAGAATAGTTGATTTACACTGAGTAGAGTCCCCTGTGCTATACAGTAAGTCCTCATTGGGTATCTATTTTATATATAGTAGTGTGTATATGTCAATCCCAATCTCCCAATTTATCCCTCCCCCCCCATACCTATTGTTAATAAAGATGTTGGCTTCTATGCTCTGTGTTGAACCAAAAAAAGTTCAATTGCAGAGTGATCTATCAATGTTTCCAGTAATACTGCTACACCAGTTTCCTTTTAATGGCTCATCAGTTATGCCACTGCTGTGAAGGTAATATGAGGAGACTCATTTAGCAACATATTATTACATCATCTTAACATGAAGTAAGGCTCATCAGGCTGTATTAAATTAGCCTGAATTTTGCAGTATGTCAGCAGCATTTTATGTACATTAATAGCAGAGTTAAATGTTCCTTGGGGGATTCTGTTGAAGAGAAATGATTTCAAAGTGGTGTTTGGATATAATTTTGTAGTCACTATTTATATTTTCTTCTACTATCATTGTGCGGTTAAGATTATTATGTTGCTTGTGAATAGGTAAGACAAAATGGCAGCCAATTATTAATTGTTTGGTGTATTTTTTTCTTCTCTGACCCATTATAATACAGTTTGGAATACAAAAGAAAAAGAATAGTTGATTTACAATATTGTGTTAGTTTCAGGTATACAGCAAAGTGATTCAGTTATATATTTTTTTCAGATTATTTTCCTTTACAGCCTGTTACAAGATATTGACCATAGGTCCCTGGGTTATACAGTAAATCCTTGCTGCTTATCTATTTTATGTATAGCAGTTTGTATCTGTTAATCCCATACTCCTAATTTGTCCCTTCCACCCCCCACCACTTTCCCATTTGATAACCATAAATTCGTTTCCTATGTCTGTGAGTCTGTTTCTGTTTTGCAAATAAGTTCATTTGTATCATTTTTTTAGATTCCACATATAAATGATATCATATGATGTTTATCTTTCTCTGTCTGACTTCACTTAGTATGATAATCTCTAGGTCCATCCATGTCGCTGCAAATGGCATTATTTCATTCTTTTTATGCCTGGGCAATTCCATTGTATATATGTACCACATCTTCTTTATCCATTCATCTGTTGATTGACATTTAGTTTGCTTCCATGTCTTGGCTATTGTAAATAGTGCTGCTATGAACATTGGGGTACATGTATCTTTTCAAATTAGAGTTTTCAACTTTTGGGGATATATGTACAGGAGTGAGATTACTGGATCATGTGGTAGCTCTATTTTTAGTTTTTTGAGGAACCTCCATACTGTTCTCCATAGTGGCAGCACCAATTTATATTCCCACCAACAGTGTAGGAGGGTTCCCTCTTCTCCACACCCTCTCCAGCATTTATTATTTGTAGACTTTTTGATGATATATAGCTCTATGATTTTGTTTTTCTTTTATTTGGCAAACAAAATTATGCTCACTATTCAAACAAAATAACAAGGAATTGTGTGAGCTGCGATGAACAAAAATGCATAGTTGATTTATTTCCTAGGAATAATAGTTAATGAGTTTGGATAAAACTTGCTGCTAAAAACAGGACATTAAAGATAATTTAAATATATTCAGTGCAGTCATTCATTCCAGTTTCATGCACATTAAGTAGCTTTTTATCTCTGAGGTGCCATCAAAGGAGCTCTCAGACATTCAAAATAACAGCGTTATATCATTAACACATTTCTGGTCAATGAGTTGAGTAATGTAGAACTTATGAAAATATATATTGCCATTCTCTTTCAAATGAGTTGCATATTACTTCCATTAACATAACTATATTGATCTAATTTCCTTATTTTCAGTAGAGTGCAGTTTGGAAATATAAAATTGACAAATGAGAGCCAAATGAGGAGAGGGGTCTTACACAGAAGGTCATAGATTACAAAGCCTCAATAAGGAATATCCTAGATAATTGCCATGATGTAGAAATGTTAAGTAATATGCATTTAGTTTAGTTTTGTTTTTTTTAAGAAAGAAAATCTTACATGTTTTAACCATTTTATTTCAGCAGACTAAATCTGTTGGTGGTAGATAATTTGATCTTCTTTTCAGAGAGGTAGTTTGAATTCACCTAAGTATCTAGGTTATTTTTCACATGGACTGTGGGAAGGTCAAATCAGAGCCTACCTCAAGATATGTACTTGGATCCTACCTCCAGAGATCCTGCTTTAATTGACCCAGAGTGGCCTGAGCCTCAAGTATTTAAAAGCTTCCCAGGTGATTCTAATATGCAGACAAGGTTGAGGACCACTGCACCAAACCTTACATCTTACATAAACTGATGTTAACACACTCCTGATTGATTTTCAGTGTTATTTATACAGGGGGTTAGTTCCAAGTTTGGTTTAAAATGTGCTTTTGGAAGTCTGTCAGATTACTGCAAAAGGTGATTGTAAACTAAACATTCTTTACAGCCAAAGGAAAAAGAAAATATAATTAGTAGATGCACCTTCACTCATCTCTGAAGTAATCAATGAATCCATTACAAAATTCCCAAGAGCCAATTCTTTGGAACTTCCAAAGAACGTTACTGGTATTACAACAAAAAAATTTTAAGTCAAACAAAACAATCCAATATCAAATAATTTGGGGTTAAATCATACTTTTCTTTTCTACCGATTTCTTAGAAACATGGTAATAGGCTGTAAGTCCCCAAGAGGAACAGAATTCCCTGTGTAGCATGCAGTAAATGTGTTGAATGATTCAAGGAACCATGGGCCTAATGTTTTATGGAACACACTTCAGGAAATGCAGTCCAAGGATGTCTCTTTTAAGGCAATAATAAATAAGACCTAAAACCAAAAATGTTATCCAAAGATTTTACTCTGCAGGTCTGACATACTACTTGCTTTTTAATATTCTCTTTTGGATATATCATTATATTGCCTTCAAATATTTGGAAATTTTCTACTACAGGCCCAGCATAGCAGTTCAGGTTACAAACTTAGGAGCAAAAATTTTTAGCTTCACATACAGCATTTTTTACTTAATCTCTCTATGCTTCAGTTTCTTCACCTGTCAAATGGGGAAGTGTATCACATCTACTACATGGCATGTTGTGCTTGCTAAACTTAGGTTGTTGACATTCCATTACAATAGCAAGAGTGATTTAAAAGTGAGGTACCAAACTGCCATATAAAGAATTTCAAAGGAAATTTCTGAGAATCCATGCCATAACTTTTGAACCCTCTGACCCACTTTGAGAATATGAGAGGATTGAGAAGGGATATTTGTGAAGAGAGAGCACTTTGGAAAGAGCTGTTGCCTAGTTAATAGGTTTCACCACCTCACTCTGTTGAGAAGGACTCAGATGGGTCCCCTCGGTGACCCTGAGTGGTACATCCCTGCACTTTGGGGACTCCAGGCCTGCCATCTGCCTTCCGTCCAGGAAATCTAGAGGACCACGGATGGTTGACTAACTGCTCTGGGGGCAGGTCCATCTGCATTGCCAGAGGTTTTCAGGGTATAGGACATGAGAGTGTTTCCTGTGGACCAGAGGTAGACAGCTGATGAGAGAGAATCTGGCCCAATAGGGGTCCAGCAAGAGGCTGGAGGTGAGGCCAGATTCCTCAGGTCCAAAGCAAGAGATGCAAGTGGCCACCTGGAATCCAAGTGGCTCTGTCAGCCAGCAGCAAGGGAACTGCAGGAGGGAGGTCACCAGCAAACATAATCATGAAGACTCCACAAAAGTGCCCCAGGAGGAAAGAATCAGCTTTAAACCTAAAGGCCCAAGATGAGTAAATAAAGGCTAATGAGGGCCTCTTTCCAGAGCAGACTTACCAGGGAAGCAGGCTCTTGCTGGGCCGAGGGAGGTTTGCCTGTTAAATTAAGGTCAGAGCTTAGTTAATATCTTGGGCCCCCAAATCTAATTACTGAATTGAGCCTTGTTCATGATCTTAATTGACAGGAGGATGATCTATTACTTAAACATGAGCAGAAAAGTCATGGGGTCTGGAGAAATTTTCATCCAGGAGCACCCAGTGATTACTGGGGCAGGAAAGATGAAAATAAAGATGATTTGATGATTTGCTGTTATACTATGAGTCCTGCACCAGCTACATTACATATTTTTAAATATATTTTTATGTATATAATATATATTTATACTTACATATTATAAATATATACTAATATACAACATAGTGTATATAATAATATACATAATAAATGTTATATATATATATGTATTTTTAGGACAAAAGATTCATAAATTCTCGTGAATTGAGGGACGATAATTACCTCAGTTTTACACCCATGCTATTCAAAATGTGGTCCATGAACCAGCAGCGTCGATATCATCTGAGAGTTTTGTAGAAACACAAAACCTCAAGCCTCATCCCAGACCTGTTGAATCAGAACCTGGATTTTAACAAGATCCCCAGGGGACTCATATGCATATTAAAGTTAGAGAAGTATTACCTTATACCACCTGGCTGTCCATAAGAAAATCTTCGTGAGATTTTAATACCTACTAATTGTGACATAACCAGTCCACTGAAGTTCATCATAAAGGACTCATAATAACGATAAATATGTTATAGCACTTTGACATTTTCAAAACTCACTTTTTCTCTGTTATACTCACAATTAACTGGTTAATTTTTAATCTGGTTTAGTTTTTTCACCTGTACACTTTGTGCACATGCAACTTGTCAGACAAGTGACAATAAAACCTGTTTCTAACACCTGGTGTTCCCAGACCACCTTCTAATACTAAAGGAAGATTAGATAGTTCAGTGTCTGTTATTGGGCAAAATACACTTATCAGCTTATCTTTGCAGTTTAGCCACAGAGCTTCCAGATGCTGTGGGTAATAAGTGAGACAGCTTTCCAGATTATCGTAGCCTCAGGAAAACTTGCTTTCCCGGCCTTATCAGCAGAAATGGAGACAAATTACCTCCTTTGGCTCTTCACTCCCCTTTATATCAGCCTCTCTCACTAACTGGGAGCCCCTGGCTACAATAAAGAGGCAAATTACCATCTGAGTTTTGGTGGGTGGATTCAAGGACAGAACCTGCAAACATAGGTTTGACTTTGGAGAGCCAAATAAAATGCAACATCCTACCAGAGAGGTACCCAAGACCCATGCCAGGTGTGAGCAGCTGGAGGATAACAAATCAGTATTTATTGGATGAATAAATAAGTCATAAATTAATACTTACATGAGATGAATTAGTCTGCAATTCATATCTTTTAGGCTAATTTGTGTTCCTAAATCCCTATAGTTCCCTGATGAATGAAATCTTATGCAATATTTCTTTTTTCATTCCTTCTCATGCCTGAACTCACCTTATAGCTGTAGGGATTCCATTTGTTTCAGCAGAAAAATATTATAATCCAGACAAGGCGACTGTCATAAGATCACTAGTTGTGGTGTTGGAAGTTTAATCCAGGTTGCACCACTTGTAGGCTGTATAATCTTGGGTAGTGACCTAACTTTTGGAGCCTCTCCGTCCTCCCTTGTAAAACAAGACTTGTCTATAGGATTGTAGACAATCCTATAGACAATACCTTGTTTATAGTATTCTTTTGTGATTTAAAGAGGATAACATCTATGGAAGTTTGTAGCATAGTGTGGGTACGTAGTAAGTCCCCAATAACTTACTGTACATTTCTCATTACCTCACCCCCACCCTAGATACATTGTTCTGGCTTTGATTAAGTCTTATCCCTGTCCATACTAGATTCAACTCCTGAGGGTAATTTAAGTTATCTACCTCTGCAAAGTGTTCTTAAAGGCAGAGCATAGAATTTGCTTTATTTTTCTACTTTCAAGTCCATTTGTTCATTCATTCACACATTCTTTCAAATGATCATTTACTGTGTACTTAGCAAGCATCAAATATAATCCCAATATATCCAACTAGAAATAAGCTTCATTAAGAGAAAATTCTATAATGGGTGCTACAATCAAAATGCTTGCTGCTTGTTCTACTCTGCATCAAGGTCCACATGTATAGACGTTCATCCACTCATAATGCCAATGGAAATGGATCAATAGCAAATATCTCAAGAGTAGATATATAAAAATTCTAATAGGTCACTTCATAATAAAACACGTTTGAGTAAAAATGACAGATATGTACATCAGGTCATATTTATGTCCAATTTTTTCCAGAAAAAAACCTCAAAATATTACACTATCTGATTCAGAATGGGACACCTGTCAACATTTTTAAACTCCATTTGGTGAGAAGTGGCCTTTCCTAAATACAGTCTAAATTCTCCAAGATGTTGAGCTATAGATGCCGTGATTCTTCCCGAGTAAGACCGTTAAGCATCACACTCGGTAAGTACACACAGGACATTTTGTTTAATCCTGCTCATATTAGGTACTTTTACATTCACAGGCACTTTAAAATCTTCAAAGCCACATGGATCAAACTAAGAAAACTAACACCAACAGTCTGTAGGGAGCTAGAACACTATTTTAGGTGTTGGATTAGAAACAAAAATGATTTAGCCTCAGTTGCAAGTGACTTTATAACTTGTATCTTCTGGGGAGAAAAAAACTAACTCAAGAAAAAAAAAATCTAACCTATAAATTTTGTAGATGCTTTCAACAATAAAGGCAGGAAATGCAAGTGAAAAATAAATCTCAGAAAGAAGGTATACTTTGAAAGATAAAATATTAAGTCCTAGGAACATCGGTGGCTACAAAGATGAATAAACCTAGTTTAGACAGTAGTTGGAGACTTTGAGGAGAAACTTCCTAGTAGAAGAAGGGTTGGCAAGAGATCCAACTGAGCAGAAGGTGGGATGCAGGAGCAGAGCTTGGGGCGTCTCTTGGATTGTGCCACATCTCTAGGTTTTAGGAAATGAGCACGCTGAAACACAGACCATCAAATGTTTAAACACTGTTCAGAATTGTATCTCATCCTATTCAGCTGGCAACAGGATTTCATGTATTTCCAATGAGCTTCACACACTTTAAATCTAGCATAAATAAGGCCTAATCCTTATTTAGGATTCAGGTGAGTCATCTTGATTCCCCAGCATTCTGCCCAGATCAGAGCAGGTATTCTGTAAATATCTGCTCAATGGGGGATGCTGAACTGAGCTAGAATTTTGTTTAGATGTTCCTGTACCCCAAGATTTTGAAATTAATTGTGACCTTTTAGTGTATGTATGTATGTGTGTGTTTTTTCCCTCTAATAGAAATTAAACTAACAAAATAGACTTTATTAAAAGGGCCCAATAAAAGTCGCTCTATAAAAAAAGTTTAGTTGCTCTATAAGGTACCTTCTGCTCTACCAAGCCTGGCTGGAAAGAGTTGGCTAATAGCAATGGCTTTCAATTAATTAAATCAGCTGAACAAACTGTCCATTTTAAAGTTATTTCCCATTTCTCCTGATTCTTTGCTCATAGAATAACCTGTAAAGATCTAAAAACAAAACTTAATTTGAAAAAGGTTAATTTTTAGTGAATGGAATAATTTCAACATGACTGCCAAGAATTTTTCATCTTTATCTAGCTTTTTTTATCTATCATAGTAAATGATACTAAGTTACAGCTTTTATTAATTTGTGTTTAATTTGCAATTTTAACTAAAATTATAGTCAGTAAAGGTCGTCAAGTTTTCTGTAATTTTTGCAAATCTCAGTGAAATTTTATATGTGCAGAAAGACCATCACTATATATCTATATGATTTCACTGGGCAGTTTTAGAATTATCATAACTACTAGTGTATCTGTTTAGTAGTCATGGCTCTTAAATCTATAAACACACTACACTTTAATTAACTATATAAGAGAATAAATCAGAGTAAGAGAGTTTCCTTTTAGCATACTTTTTATGAGCAGCATTAGAAATATAATCCAAAAAATTGCGATTGGAAAGAAACAATAACAAATAAACATAACCTAACAGTATCTTATTAATATGTGCTCAATGAATGTCTGGCTGAATGAATGGACACAGAGAAGACAAATAACACAACTGTGGAATGTGTAAGTTTACAGATGAAGAACTATAGAAAAACTTTCTGTACATAGAGGAAATAGAAGAATATGTTTTTATATTCAAGGAATCTCAAAGTTGATAAAAAATGTTCAAGTAGCTGCTAGAAAGATAGGAAAATAGAGAAAAATCATTTGGGTCAATGTATGAATGTTTTCATTCTCCACTATTGACTTGAAATAATAGAAAATATTAAATCCAAGAACAATTACAGGTTTAATGTATTGAGGAAGAAGGAAATTTTAATTAAATTTTGCAAACAGAATAAATCTCATTTAAGTATGAATGCCTCTTCAAAAAGGAATTAATAATAAAAATGCTAATGTAAGTTGAAAAAAATCAAGAGCATTGAAAAAAATTAAGACAAAAAGACAAAATTAATTTATAAAGACAGATTATTCCAACACAATAAACACCAATAATGCAATAGCAGAGAAACATAATAGGAAGTCAGGAAGGAACTAGTTTCACAGTAATAAATTTACAGAAAGAAAAAAATGTCTGAAAGAGCCATTAGGAAATTTCCTGACATAATGTGGGTTAACAGAAGCTGAACATGACATTTATTTTATAGACAATACACACACAATAGTATGGCCTATGCCTTAAAAAGGGGTTATTTAGAGTTGACATTTGCTTCTTGTTGAATTCCTTAAGGAAAGCTAAGTCTAAATTAAGAATTTCACCTTGTGATTTTTAAATTGTGTTTCCAGTAATTATATATGAAAAATGAAAGGTCAAAGAAAAAAATAACATTTAGAAAAATAAGTATCTCTCTATCAAAGTGCTTCATGTTCCAAGTCTTTAAAAACATCTATAAGATGACACAGCCTTAACAAAGATCAAATAATGATGATTTTATCTTCCTAAGTAAATCCCTTTTCTATTTTGATAAAGGAGAGAAAAAGTAATCATAAAGTTCTTCCAAGCTCACTACAACTCTTAGCTTTAAAAATTGGGGAGGTGGATCATTTTCTATGGGGAAAATAATTCAAAAGGTCAGGAACTTTTAAAGAAACATTAATTTTTTTCTTGTCACCGTGAATGTAATTGACTAATTTACTTCTGCATCAAGTACCATTTCTTATTAGTGCCTGAAATAGTTAATGCCCTCCTCCTCCCCAGCAGGTGCTTACTTTCTGACACACTTGATCTGTTTTCTACAATGCAAACCCCAAATTAACTGGAAAAGAACAAAGTGAAACCTAATCTTCACCCACAAGAATAACTCTAAACACAATGACCATCATGCCAGACAAAAGAGACAAAATTTCATATTTACAGTCTAACATCGCTTAAAAATACTTTGAGGTAACTCGTCCTTTAAACATTCAAGGTTAAGGTGTTTCTGGTTGAATTACTAAACTAGCTTTAAAGTAAAATACATGGTTCTGTTGTATTTTTAATTATGCTTGGCTAAACATCTATCCAAAACAGTAGTAAATTGCACCAGTTTCAAGAGCTGGGCTGTCTCTGCATTTTATGAAAAGTAAGAGGAATGAGGGTCCATGGTGCATTCTCCCAGACTCTTTCTCAGTCTTCTGGATTCCTCAATGAAAATTTGATTTAAAAAATTGATGAGGGGGCTTCCCTGGTGGCGCAGTGGCTGAGAGTCCTCCTGCCGATGCAGGGGATACGGGTTCGTGCCCCGGTCCGGGAAGATCCCTCATGCCGCGGAGCGGCTAGGCCCGTGGGCCATGGCCGCTGAGCCTGTGCGTCCGGAGCCTGTGCTCCGCAATGGGAGAGGCCACAACAGTGAGAGGCCCACGTACCACAAAAAAAAAAAAAAAAAAAAAAATTGATGAGGGAAGGAAGACAGGGAGGGAGGAATGAAAGGAGGGAAGAATAAAGGAGATTTTTTGTGTGATTTAAAAGTGCTTGAACTGTCTCAAAAATCACTGGCAAAACAAGCCAATCAAAGGTTATATTAATTTTGGGGGTACAGCAGGCAGGCGATCTCCCACCTGAAAAATAAAGGGACTTCTATCTGCCTTTCCTTAAGGCCTAAAATTTCTCATATATAACAAGGACTTTTATAACCACAGTTAGTTTAAGTGTGAATTGTCTGAGTTGCTATGACTGAAATTTAATTTCACGTAGCAGTGTTTCTCAAATGTGATCAATTACTGGCCATGTCATGGTTTCCATGGGACAGTGCTGGTTTGCACTTGTCCTACCAGAATAGTTATTAGTAGCAACTCACTTCACTCTCAAAAGTGTTCTGGTTTGGAAAATAATTTACACATGGTCACTCAACCAATGACTAATTGCATTTGAAAATCCTGGTTCTTATAAAAAATAGAGCTTCCTGCGTCCTACCTTGAACTTAATAAATTAGGACCCCTGAGGGGCAAGCCCAGAATATGCATTTTAACAAGCACCCCCTAGGTAATTGTTAGGATTGCTAAAGTTTGAGAACTACTTCATTAATATATAATAGAGGATATTAGATTTCCGTGAGGAGAAAGCTGGAAAGATCAGTGAATGAAAATCAACAGGGAGAAGGTGACATTAATGATATACGTAAAGCCACCAGTTTATAATTCTATTTATTTGGCAAGTTTCTTTATAGCCTGTATCCACTACCACCAGAACATCTACTTGTGTCCCTGTGGTAGTGGGATTAGTAAAATGGTACAGGTATGAGGAAGCTAGCACTGGAGGACTTCATCCGGCTTATGTATTTACACTTGTTTTGATCCTCTGTTTGCCTTTACTCCAAGTTTTTGTATCTTTACTTCTCGTCCATCTGACCCAGTTCTCTCAGTAAACCAGCTACACTAGATGCTATTTTTCATTCCTCCCCATGCCATCTCCTCTGTACATCCAAATTTTAACTTTAGAAAAATAAATACAATTTTTCCAATAATTAGTGCTGATTTTTTTCCATCGCAGAATTAAGGGAAGAGGGAGGTCAGTGTAACCCCATGAAGAAAGAGATTTGCTTGGAAGTCTTCCTTTCTTCTTATAGTTTTCTTCTTCACAAATAATTGATGATTTTTTATTAAAATTAAGCAACCACATCTAGGACCGCCCCATACATAGGTAGTCTTTAATTTCTGTATTAGCTAACTAATATTCTTTGGTTGTGAAGAACGTAAAACAACACTGGCTAACTTAGACAACAAAGGAAGATTATGGGAGGGGTTTCAGAGCATTTCATGAAATCCAACGAAGGGGTAAAGGACAAAGGCTTAAAAGGACAGGAATTGGTGAGCTTCCAGGGCATCAGTGAGTTTATAGATCTCTCTCTAGAATTTGCCAGTAATGTGACTGGGATCAAATGGCTTTCCAGCTCTCTGTCTCACCATTCCAAATGTTAATCATCGAGATGCCAAACATAATCAAGTGGAAACTCCCAGACAAACATCTATGACTAGGTAGACAGAATCACATAGCACAGATAAAATCTCCTGGGCCTATGTCTATGTGCAAAGAAATAATCTCTCTGAGAAAGGAGAAATCACAGTTGACCATACAGCTACCCCAAAGCCATCTGCTACAATCCACCCTCTGGCTGCCCAGAACACACACACACACACACACACACACACACACAGACATTCATTCATTCATTCTCTCTGTCTCTCTCTTTCTCTCTAATACATACCTTTTTTTCCTATATCCAAAACAAAAAAAAAAAACAAACAAAAAAAACCCACTCATAACACACGATCCAACCAATTCTCACACAACAGCAATGGGAGACAACCACAGTCATTTACAGCCACTGCACACAGAGGTGAGATATTGGCTGTGGAGCCCAGGACCTCTGGCTTGTGTCCATTCCTCTTCAGTTCTGTCACAATCCCATCTCAGTACTCTACAGCCTGTAGACTACATGATAAATTCAACCACTACTTAGAACATATACCCCTGGAAGAAAGAGGAAAGAAAAGAAAAAAATTATTATTTTAATTATCATTTTAAAAGGAAACACGAGAATAAATAGCACACTTAGCAAGCAAATACTGGTGCAAGTCCCCCATTCTGCGGGCATGCACAAGAATGCTGCTGACTTATAAGATAGATTTCTTCTCAACTTGTTCCAAGTTCTCCTGGCTTTCAGCCAATGCCACAGCTTGCCAAGGATCCTTGCCCTGATAGCACAAAGAATCTAACATATCTAGGTGGCAGTTTCAGCTCCCAATTCAATAAAACCTACACTTTTTTTAACCCTTAGATGAAGCATCCCTTCAATGAATACTGATTTCCTTACACTAAAGAGTTAAAGAAATAATTTTGAAGAATTAAAGCCAAAACTCTGAAAGTGAAAGAGTAGCTGTAGTATAAGAGGTGTCTTCACCCCTAGGTCCTAGGTTGCATTCTGGCTATGAAAAGAATATCAAACATATTGGTCACTGGTTCTGCTCATGTTCTACATCCTACACCAGAGCACACCAATGTCACAAGGGACTACTTCTTAGATAGTGTTGTGGCTAAGTTTCCAATAAAGTCTAGCTTCATCAGGGTGATTGGATATCTATACAGTAAGGCCAGGCAGTTAGTAGCCTATTGCCTTGCTTGTTTTGTGATGCAGTGAGTTCATTGGTCAGAAGCCATGTATGGAATTCTGTGATGCTTTAGAGGCATGTAAGCAGGGAAAGAGAATCCAAATCCAGAAAGACTATTCCAGTGATGATAAATGCTGCTCCTCCATGATGAAAGGGCATTTCCAGCTCAAAATAATTTATCTGCCACAGGGTAGTAGATCAGGTCCCCTAGAAGCACATTGCTAGTCACTGTTGCTAACAGTATATGAATCAGTTTTGTTGAAAGGAAATTTATGTTGTTGACTCCAAGCATTACCTCCATGCTGGCCATCATAGCTGTTATATCCATGAACCAATAGACTAGCTGGAGAAGGAGGATGACTGGCTCCCATAGAAGGAGTCATTTTGTTCTCCTGGTTATTAAGAACCTCTTAATAATGCAGGCCGCCTAGTGAGCATTCACATGAACACAGATATTCTCACACTCTGGGCCCATTCTGAAAGGTCCATCCATCCTCCCCTAAAACCTTCTTGTCATCAGTTCTCCAGTCTTGATCCTTCTAAGTCCCACCATCTAGTCAGACGAGAACAACAAAATTACCCAGTATGTACTCATTCAACCCTAAGCATTTCTAAAATACTGCCACTGTCCCAAGCCCCCTGCCCCAGTATATCCACCATTGCCCAAGTCAGTCTGGTTCTTTCCTCAGAGACATCTCTGACTCCCTACAATTCAGCAATAAAAGGGTTAACATCTGGCACAACAGGGGTTCTTCAGCCCCAGTTTCAGTGATAGATTCCAATTGCCTTTCTTGTTACAGATTTTGAATATCACCCCTGTGCTCACCTCTGAGCACCTCTGTGCTTAAGAATCAGTGTAGATCCTGACCTTAGGCAAAGTAGACAATAAAATGTTTCCTTCTAGACAAAGTGAACATAAAATTACTGCTCAAAATTTAACTATTGTAAGCATTTCCCTTCTCAAATGTAGTTCAGGGCCACCCTGAGGAACAGCAGCACTTCCTCTCATCTGTCTGGTGCCAGCGTATCATGCAAAGCCATCTGTACACCAGGTTCAAGTTACTCTGTCCCTGGTCCACTAGTCATAGGAAACTCCCCAGGAGTCATGAGGAAGAAAGAGTAATATGGAAGTGCAGCTACCTGCTCATACAGTTTACCTGTGTCTTCAGGCTTCTCATAGACTCAGCCTCATAGGTTTCTCTTCCATTGCAACCCACTTGATGTGGATTACTTCTGGGAATGCCTGGCTTTATGCTAAGTTTCTGAGACAACACTATTTCATGTCAGGCATTGCGGTACCATGGCCATCTTATGCCAGATGGTTGAGTGATTCAGTCT
Organism: Delphinapterus leucas; assembly: GCF_059928025.1. Lineage (NCBI taxonomy): Eukaryota > Metazoa > Chordata > Mammalia > Artiodactyla > Monodontidae > Delphinapterus > Delphinapterus leucas. Next base: position 61,787,423 of record NC_143137.1, on the reverse strand, counting down.
CTACGTGAAACTAGCAATAAGCCAGGACTCATTTCTCAATGAAGAGTCGCTTGATAAAAGTAGCCTTTGCATTTCCCCGAACACAAAAGGTCTCCTCTGCGGTGGTCTTGCTGGGGCTTGTCCTGGGCTCCATACAGCTTTTGCATGGGCCACAGACTATTTCAGCAGCACTGGATTCACTAGCTCACAAGAGCCAAGGCAGAGATGCTTGCCTTGCTGCTAGGATAGGCTGGACAGCCCCCTCCCACTTTGGGCCCCACTCCAAATGGACAGCTTTTGGGGTGTCACCCAGAAAAATGTCACAGTATGACACCCAAAAGTGGCAATACTATGTTTAAAATCCAAAGAGGCCCCAACTCACTGTGCCTGGTAAATTCTCTTTTAAAAAATATTGTGGGGTCTTCCCTGGTGGCGCAGTGGTTGGGAGTCCGCCTGCCGATGCAGGGGACACGGGTTCGTGCCCCGGTCCAGGAAGATCCCACATGCCGTGGAGCGGCTGGGCCCGTGAGCCGTGGCCGCTGGGCCTGTGCGTCAGAGCCTGTGCTCCTCAACGGGAGAGGCCACAACAGTGAGAGGCCCGCGTAACGCAAAAAAAAAAAAAAAAATATTGTGAATGAATGTTTCACTACCTCATATAAATTTACAAACTCAATATTTAACTTCAAAGTGCTAAATTTTCAAGGTGCTGCTCTATTATAGTAATCAAACTTGGTCATATTTTTTCCCACTTTATTTCATTCATTCATTCATTCATTCCTTATTTAAACTTATCTGCTTACAAAAGAAATTGAAAGTGTCTTGTCATGTCACATTATTGCTTTTTCCTAATGGTAGAAAGTAGTTACAGAATAAGATAGCATCTTATAAAATTCAAGTAAATTCATTAGCTACATTTAGTTTCTATGTTATGAATGCATATGCAAAAATATGCCTGCTTGGAAAACTATTTAAAAAACATTCAAAAACTCTTAGAATCTTTAGCTTTTGTGTGAGACAAGCAAAATAAGTATCACCCTGCCTGAACTAGAAATCATCTTTTGCCATTCTCTTTCTTTGGAAGCCACCAAAGCTAAGACTTTTAAATCTAAATGTCTTTAAGGAATTTTTTTTTAACAAACCACTCTTTTGTCTATTCCCTTTAAGAAAAATCAGAAGTAAATTAATATCTATGTCCCTATTACTTTTTTTAACTGGTTTTAACTTTTTTTTTTTTTTTTTTTTTTTGTGGTATGCAGGCCTCTCACTGTTGTGGCCTCTCCCGTTGCGGAGCACAGGCTCCGGACGCGCAGGCTCCGGGGCCATGGCTCACGGGCCCAGCCGCTCCGTGGCATGGGGGATCTTCCCGGACTGGGGCACGAACCCGTGTCCCCTGCATCGGCAGGCGGACTCTCAACCACTGCGCCACCAGGGAAGCCCTTAACATATGTTTTTGAGTGCACCCCAAAATTGCTTCACTTCATTTACTTCTACAAGTATCTATTGATCACCTACTAGGTACAGGTTCTAGGTGAGGTCATAGAGAAATAAGACTCAGCCAATAAGCCATCAAAAGATTACAGTCTAGGGCTTCCCTGGTGGTGCAGTGTTTGAGAATGTTCCTGCCAATGCAGGAGACACGTGCTCGAGCCCTGGTCTGGGAAGATCCCACATGCCACGGAGCAACTGGGCCCGTGAGCCACAGCTACTGAGCCTGCGCGTCTGGAGCCTGTGATCCGCAACAAGGGAGGCCACGACAGTGAGAGGCCTGCGCACCGCGTTGAAGAGTGGCCCCCGCTCGCCGCAACTAGAGAAAGCCCTCGTACAGAAATGAAGACCCAACACAGCCAAATAAATCAATAAATAAATTTATTTTAAAAAGTTACAGTCTAGTAGGGATTATAAATAAGTAGACGTAAAATTACAATATACAGATTGTCCCCAACTTACGTTAGTTCAACTTTATGATGGTGCAAAAGTGATACACATTCAGTAGAAACCATGCTTCGAATTTTGAATTTTGATCTGTTCCTGTGCTGGTGATGTTCGGTATGATGTATGATACTTTCTCACGACATCGGGCACCTCCCAGTCAGTCACGCGATCACAACCATTCTAACCCAGACAACCACTGTGTTTTTTACTTTCAGTATAGTATTCAATAAGTTACATGAGTTATTCAAGACATTGTTATCAAATAGGCTTTGTGTTAGATGATGTTGCCCAACTGTAGACTAATGCAAGCATTCTGAGCACGTTTCAGGTAAGCTAGGCTAAGCTATGATATTCGGTAGTTTAGGTGTATTCAATGCATTTTCGACTTACAATACTTTCAGCTTACAGTGGGTTCATCGGGACGCAACCCCATCAAGACCCATCATAAGTCGAGGAAGACCTGTAGTTTGGCAGGGTCTAAGACAGGACTAACAAGAGGGTGCTGGAGTATCGGGGGTGTTGGGGGTCAGGGAAGACTTTCCAAAGGAAGTGATATGTAAACTGAGGCCTAAAGGAAGAAGTATGAGCCATGCAGACCAAGATGTTAGTAAATGAAGGAAAGAGAGTGTGTTCTGGGCAAAGCAAAATTATGTGCAAGGACCCAGACACCACAGAGAGCATAGCATTTTGGGGTACTGAAGGCAGTTCAGTAAGACTGGCTCTTAGAATTGGGGTGGTGGTGCTGGTGGTAGTAGACGGACAGGGAGGATAGTGGAAATATATGTGTGGGAGACATGGTTTCTTGCTATGCTACAGCCCCACTTTCCATTCTCTGCTAACAGAGCCTCAGATAATTGGCACAGATCCAGGGATTTAAGGACAGTTAGAGAATGAGTCAAGGTAATTTTCACTTCACAATCATGAGTCTAGGGTTGGGCATGTGACCCAGTTCTGGCCAATGAGACCTAAGAAGTCAGCTGAGACTTCCTTTCCAGGCTAAAAACAGACCCTCCCAAGGAGAAAGCTTTTGTCCTCTGCCTCCTTATCTAGGATGCTCACATAGGTCTTAAAGACTGTCTGGAGCTGCTACTGCCATCCTGTGATCAAGGAAACACCCAAAGAGTTGTGAAGAGCTAAGGCATTATCATTTAGCTGAGCTGATAAACCATCCCTGGAACTATCTTTGTCTACACTTCTTGGTACAAGAGAAAACAAAATGCCTTTATTATTTAAGTCTATTTGTCTGTGTTCTGTTACTTGCAGCTGAGCATCTTCCTAAGATTTATATGGAGACTGAATGGATAAGCTGGGGCCATATCATGCAGGGCCTTACAAGCTATTCTTTTTTTTTTCTTCAATTGCACTAATGTTGATTACTTTACCAATCATTATTTAAGTGCCAATTCTGCATTAATATAAGCTAAGGGGCAGATACGCATCCTTATGTTACAGGGATGACACTGATAATCAGGCAAATCATAGTGACAACGGCTAACAGAGTGCTTGCTATGTATCAGGAGCAGTTGTGTGTTTCCTTACAAGCTCTTCTAACCAAAACTCTTTTGTTTGCAAATGACAAAAACCTACTTCTAACTGACTTAGGTTAAAGGAGGGACATTATAGGAATGTACTGGGGTATCTCATATGACAAGGAAGGGCGGAACAACCAACTTCTAGAAGGAAAGGGGTACAGCCAAGGGTTAGGGACAGCTTGAACCAGGGCTTCTAATAGCACGAGCAGCTTGCTCCCTGTCTCTCATATCTGCTTCTCCCCATGGGTTCCTGTACCTGGTGAAGAACAAGGCCATTGACAGCTCTTGAGCTTCTCCTCTTTTAGCTGCCACGCCCCAGGAAGGACAGGCATATGTGCCCTCTAGTATTAAATTTAAGAATCTCATTTCATTTCCATGTATAAAGAAGTCTTTCTGGGTGGCCAGAACAACAGAGAACACAGCACAGGAGACCAACAGAAGAATTTAAGCAAAAGAGAGAAATAACAAAATGTGTACTTTAGAAAGATTACCCTAGTTAGTCTCAGGCTAGAGAATGGGTTGGGAGGGTAGTTCTGGGATGAGCGGCAATTGCCATAATTTATATGAGAAGTAACAGAGCTTAAACAAACATAGAGACGGTGTGGATACGATTATAGCTCTTATTTAAACAGTACTGATCTAGCCATTATTATTAGTCCTTTCCAAACCACAATAAAGAACACAACTTGTCTACGGAAGCAGGGAATGGTGGGGAGAGGGCAGAGAGCTGTATATATAATTGGAGTATTAAGCAAAGGATTTGGGAAAAGAATAATCAATTTGCCTGCTCTTATCCTAATCTAACTTTTTTTTTAAGTCTAGTCTTAAGATTCTACTGGCTTCAAATATGGCTGAGTCTAATGCTTATTCAATACTGATTTAACATAAAAAATGATTAATTCTCAAGTTTCTTTAAGACATCAAATATAGAATATGAAAATTCAGTGACCCATCCATATCATATGTTCCTACCAATCTAACATATTTTAGTAGAAATCACTTACTGTATGTTTTGCAGAAAGAACACAGTTTACCTGAAATCATAGGCACATGAAACTTCAGGATGTATTAAAGTGCTGGTAAATGAAAGTAAATAAATAAAAGCATAGTCATGAAATGAAAGATGGGCCAAGTATAATTATATATAACAGTAAAAATAATTAACCCAAGTGAATTACCAAATGTGCTAATGGTGCAATTTAAAGATGAACTGGGTGATTTAATTGTTATCGATGTGATTTCTGATACAGAGGCTTTTTTTTTTTCTTTTTGTGTCTAGATCTATTCTAGATGGATGTTTCTTCAAGAATGGACCACAAACCAACAAACCAGGAAAAAAGACAAAGGTGGGAAAAGGTCAGGTTGAAGAAGGAAAGGAAAACAGAAAGAGCAGGGAAAGGAGTATTTCCTCATTGTAAACCAATAAGTATTTACTGTGTCTTCTCTGACCCAGGCTGCATGCTGGGATTGGCAACAAAAGTTAATAGGCCTTACTGCTCCAAGCCTACCAACTGTTGGAAGAGGTCAACCAGAGGATGTGACCACCAGTTAACCAAGAGCTGGACCTGGGCAATTGGAGGCTTCTTACACCCTCCCCTGTCCTTGGAATTTACATTCCACCCACCATTCTCACAGTGGGAGCCATTTCAAGGACAGAGCATTGAGAGAGCTATGTGTTTTTGAGACCATCTGGACAGTATATGTGACAGAGCACCATTATGTACTCTGTATGTACTCCTAAGATTCTAGTGGGCAAATGAGGACATCTGCTCATCTTGCAGCTGCCCAAGACTAGCCTTGTACGTAAGTTCCCTTGCTTTAACTGCCACCTACCAATATAGAGTCACCTGCCTTTTTCTTTGGTCTCTCCTTTCTCTCTATGTGGGGGTGAGGATGGGGTCGGGGTGTGGGTCAGTTTCAAATTTCACCCGGGGAGCTCCTGAGGTTGTGAACTAACACCAACCAATTCTTAGTAACTCTTCTCGTGGTCACTGAGTAAAAACATAGTTACTTACCACTGTTTGCACAGGAGGGAGGAGAGAATGGAACACAGAGTTCCTTACAGAGTTTTGTGTCTGGATCCTGTGAGCCCTCCCTTAGTGTCTGTACCTTACCAAAGCTATCCCAGCCTCTTTGTTCCATAGAGCCAATGGTCTCAAAGTTTAGTGTGCATTGGAATAACCTAGGGAGATAGCTTAGAATCCAAAATCTTGGGCCTCAACCCAAAGGTTAATTCACCAGGTCTGGTATGGAGGGTACATTGTTAATGAGCCTCTCAGGTGCTACTCATGCACAATGAAGTTGAAAAATCACTACCTTAGAGAGACAGATTCCAGGCCAGCAGAGGAAACACACATTCTCATTTGAATTTTTAGAAATGCAGAGAGTGGTCATAGTCATTGGGAAGGTTGAGTATATATCAAGAAGGCCATTTCATATTAGAATAAAAATTGTAAGGTTATATTAGAATAAAGATTGAATGGTAGTGGTAATAAGGAATGGTACCCACATGGCTTCAAACATTTTTTAAACTATTCTAATATTGTTTTCTACTTTACATAATGAAGAGGTATTTCTGACATGAAAAAAGTAGAACATTTATGACTAAATCTTGTGGTTAAAGCAGAAGGCTTAAACATAAATAGCAAACTCACCACGGTTAGCAACAGGGCAACAGAATGACATGTTGATCTTTATAAACTTATAGTTGCTGGAGTCCCACTCCAGACCTACTGAGTCAGAATCTTTGGGGATAAACCCCAGCCAAGGAGCACTTTGATACACTGTAAGAGCTGAGAACCACTGCTTTAAACTTGGGCCACAGATAAACTACTGCCACCTGAAGGAAATGTACCTAAATTTCTGAATGATGGTTTCCTTTGCAAGCTGAATCTCCCATGCTAAACTGTTGAACTGACAATCACAATGATAAACATTAAAAAATAAATATATAGAAAATGTTAAAATTATTATCTGCATATTTGTTTATTTTTATTCAAAATATTTTAAAGCCTAAAATATAATTAGGTTTATATAAATTTTTATCATTTATAAAGTATATTCACATGCACTAATTAGAGTAACATTTTAGAATGGAAGTTACTGTCCACATTTTACTCATGAAGAAACGGGTTTAGAGAGAGTAAATTAGTCCAGCGATTCCCAGGTTTGTTTGCATGTTGAAATCAGTTACCTGGGGAACGTCAGAAAATACTGATGCCTGTGTCACAGCCCTAGAGAATGAGATTTAATTGGTCTTGGCTGTGGCCTGGGTCTTGGAATTTTTTAAAGAGACGCTGTGATTCTAATTTGCAGACAAGTTTGAGAAACACTGGACTAGCCCCAAATCACTCAGACAGTAATTAACAAGGTTGGAGTTCAGGCATTCTGACGTTCAGTTAATACTCATGGAGTTGTATTTGGCATAAAGATCAAAGATAACCATTAACCTCAACTAATACTTATTAAGTTTCTCAACAGAACAGGATTTCCAAATTTCTCTGGCCATAAGAATCACCTGGGTTGGGTGTTAAAAATACAGATTCTCAGGACCTTCCACAGAATTTTCTGATTCTGTAGGGAAAAGGGCCAAAAGGGCTGGAGAATGCTCATGTTTCACAAGCTGTCTTAGTCTCTTTGGGATGCTATAACAGAATACTGTAGACTGAGTGGCTTGTAAATAACAGAAATTTCTCATAGTTCTGGAGGCTGGGAAGTCCAAGATCAAGATACTGCCACATTCATTGTCTGGTTAGAGCCAACTCTCTGGTTCATTGATGGTCCTCTTCTTGCTGTGTTTTCACAGAGGGAGGGAGCTCTCTGGGATTTCTTTTATGAGGGCACCAATCCTACTCATGAGAGCTCTGCCCTCATGACCTAATCACCTCCCAAAGTCTCTACCTCAAAATACCTTCGCATTTGGGGATTAGATTTCAACATATATACAGATTTGGAAGGAAACACACATTTATAGTCTATAGAAAAAGTGCTTACATGATTTTTAGGATAAAATAAGTGTGGAAGAAACTATAACAAAGAATATCAAGCCATATCAGTATTACATAATAATAGTTTTTGGGGTTTTTAAAAACATCTTTATTGGAGTATAATTGCTTTACAATGGTGTGTTAGTTTCTGCTGTATAACAAAGTGAATCAGCTATACATATACAGATATCCTCATATCTCCTCCCTCTTGCGTCTCCCTCCCACCCTCCCTATCCCACCCCTCTAGGTGGTCCCAAAGTACCGAGCTTATCTCCCTGTGCTATGCGGCTGCTTCCCACTAATAATAATAGTTTTGAATGTCAAATTTAGGTTTAAAAAAATGGCTAAGAATTAATGGAGAGACTTTACCAACACAAAGCCAAGAGAAATAACTGACATCCACCCTCAGAGGGCCTAGTTATATACAAACGATTCATTCATTAATTCAACAAACTTTCATTAAACATCTAAGATTGTACATCTAAAGCACTCTGGTAGATGTGGAGGGGACACACAAGATGAAGAAGTCAGAGTTCTTGCCTTCAAAGACCTAATTACCTATGTACATCTCTTGTGGGAAAATACAAACTGTTTGAGCTGGGTGTGGATTGTAAGTCCAGTAGTCCTTATTTTCCTGATTGAGAAAGCTTTCGATTAAGATTGTTTCAGCAAGCCTTTAATGAGAACTCTAACAGGCATTTGGGAGATACAGAAAACCTTGTGGCAGCAGTTGTGGTCATGATAAGAGAAGGGCCAGAAGGTGCTGGGGAACCTTAAACTCAGAGTTGAAGGACACCTTCAGTGAGAGTTTGGCCTTGGCAGTCGCGGATGGTGATCACTCTGGTGTGAATGAGTCCAGGGGCGGGGGGATGAACGTGGGGGCTGGTGAACAAGAGAGGACAAGCAGAAATCAGTGTCGGAAGCTGAGGAAGGTGAATTAGGACTGATGAAGGTTTTGAATTTCTTGATCAGGCATTTGATTTTGATGTAATCTTTGGAAGATTTTGTAGTTACAACTGAAGCCAGGGAATCATAGCAGAGTTTAACTAACCTCATACTTAAAGAGTAATTCTAAGGCATTGGTTCTGTCTTCTATTACTTTACACCCCCCCTTCCACCATCGCCCACAACACCCACACAATCAAATACACACATATGCAATTCTTAGCATAAAGCAGGTACAAAACTAAGTACTTAAAATACTTATATTGCAGCAATCTAAACTGGCTTAGTACTGATGTAAATACACAATTCTAGCTGGAAAGAAGTTTTTAAGTTCCAGGTAAGAAACAGCCAGGGTTGGAAAGACAATGGAAATGGAAATAAGACTGAGAACAAAGGACAGAAAAGCTGAGAGACGCTAGAAAAGAAACTGTAGTTTCTTGTAGTGAATCATAAACTTACAGTGAAACAGAATTTAATGGCTAGTTGAGTATATGAGGTAAACTACTAGAGAGGAATTCAAAATAATTTTAAGGCTTTTCAGCTTGCCTGAACACATAAGAGGAAGAGCTCTGAGAGGAAAACATGGTTGAGTCACCAAATTGGGGATAATAAATTCTTCTTAAACAAATAATAAGCCATCCTAGTAGTGATATCCTGAACCTAAGAGTAAAATAGAAAACTCTAGATAGATATGAAAGGTAAATTCATGATCCCCTTCCCACTCAAATCTGAACTACCTCTGACCCCCAAAGAAGTACAGAGTTTCTTAGAACCATATCTAGCTGTTCCACCCCCAAGGCCTTTCTGCACGTTCCCATAACCAGCTCAAGATCGTCATCCAGGAATAAAATCACTTGAAATATGAGGAAAACTAAGTAGAACTTGAGCCAGTGTAAGGCTCTCACCATCAGGGAGTGCCTCAGCTTTACTTAAGTAATTCACATTTGTCTTGACAGCAGCAGCAAGCAGGAGGAAGCCACAGACTGTTAGCACTGGGAGGAATCTTAAAGGTTAGCCTAGAGGTTAGAAGCATAGAATATTAAACCAATAAGGAATTTTAGAAATCATATAACCAGTATTTCCAAACATCTTCAAAGGTGAGGATCTCTTCTACTTATTTCCAGTGTTAAAATTTAAATCTTATTTTTGCAAATTATAAAATTCTATATGTACACTGTAAAAAATCCAAGCATTACCACACAGTGTAAGTGAAAATGCAACTTTTCCCCTCCTCCAACATCAGCCAAAAGAGATGACTCCCTAGAGACAGCCTCTGTTAACATTTTAGTGAATATCATTAAAAGCCTGTGCTTTTAATGTTATATATAAAATATTTACTTAAATAGAATCATATTTCACATGATGTTGTGCAAGCTGCTATTTTCACTCAAAAAAAAAAAGAAAGAAAACATCTTGACCTCATTTTTTTTTAACAGCTGTCAGTGTTCCAATATGTAAATGTACCATAACTTAGTTAACTAGCCCTTCCTTTAGAAGGACAATTTACTGTTTTCAAAGTTTTAGTATTATAAACAGTGTTGTGATGCTCATCTTCAAATGTTCACTTTTGTACACTCACCTAATTATTTCTGTGGGAAAATATCCTAAAAGTGGAAGTGTGACATCGTAGGCATGTACAATTAACATTTTGCATGCATTGCCAAATTGCCCTCCATAAAGGTGTGTAAAATGTTTGTTTCTAACCTAAGTGTCCATCAGTGGAAGCGTGTATTAAAAAGTTGTGATATATATATATATTTAATATATATATAAATATTATTCAGCTATAAAAAAACAAGGAAACCCTACCATTTTCAACAGCATGGATGGACCATGACAGCATTATGCTAAGTGAAATAAGTCAGAGAAAGACAAATACTATATGATCTCACTTACATGTGGAATCTAAAAAAATCAAAAAACCAAAACCACCAAACTCACAGAAAAAGAGATCAGACTTGTGGTTACTGTAAGCAAAGGGTAGGAAGAGGAGAAATTGGAGGAGGGTGATCAAAAGGTACAAACTTTCAGTTATAAGATAGGTAAGTACTAGGGATGTAATATACAACATGATGACTATAGCTAAGATTGCTCTATGATATATAGGAAAGTTGTTAAGAGAATAGGGTCTAAGAGTTCTCATCACAAAGAGAATTTTTTTAATTTTTATTTTACCTATAGGAGAGGATGGATGTCAACTAAACCTATTGTGGTAATCATTTCACAATATATGTAAATCAGACCATCAAGCTGTATACTTTAAATTTATACAGTGATGTATATCAATTATTTCTCAATAATACTGGAAAAAATTTTGTTTTTATCCTCATTTTATGAGAGTATGGCATTGTCCATATCTTCATCGACACTGAAAATTATATTTTTCATGTTTGCCAGTATGATAAACAAAAATCTTTTAAGTTGAAAGCTTTTTTATTGAAAAATGGCTTTTTAAATTTTTTACTATTATAATTTCTTCTTTTATGAATTGTCTGTCCCTGGCCTTTGCCCACTTTTCAGTTGGAGTGTTCATGAGGACCCTTCTTCAATATTAAAGAATTCCTAGACTCTCCCCCACAAAATAGTAGTAATACACATAATATTGACCAAGAAAATACATAATACAAAGTTACTGTTAACTTATTAATGGAAGGACTTCTACTTCTGATCAAGACAGAGTAACGGAGATCAGATGTATGCTCCTACCTGAAATAAGTAAAACAGATAATGTCACTCAAATACTGGATATTAGGGAAAAAATATTTATCCTTCCTTCCCTCCACCCAAGCCGCTGGCAACTGATTTTTTTTTCTGTCTCCATTGTATTGCCTTTTCCAGAATGTCATATAATTGGAGTCATACAGTATGTGGCCTTTTCAGACTGGTTTCTTTCACTTAGAAGTATGTTTTTAAGGTTCCTCCATGTCTTTTAATAGCAAATTTCTTTTTTTAACACTGATTAACATTCCACTGTATGGAGGTACCACAGTTTGTTTATCTACTCACCTATTAAAATACAGCAATCTTGAGAACGAAAAATGGAGCTGGAGGAATCAGGCTCCCTGACTTCAGACTATACTACAAAGCTACAGTAATGAAGACAGTATGGTACTGGCACAAAACCAGAAATATAGATCAATGGAACAGGATAGAAAGCCCAGAGATAAACCCACACACATATGGTCACCTTATCTTTGATAAAGGAGGCAAGAATATACAGTGGAGAAAAGACAGCCTCTTCAATAAGTGGTGCTGGGAAAACTGGACAGCTACATGTAAATGTATGTGATTAGAACACTCCCTAACACCGTACACAAAAATAAGCTCAAAATGGATTAAAGATCTAAATGTAAGGCCAGAAACTATCAAACTCTTAGAGTTTTCTCTTAGAGGAAAACATAGGCAGAACACTCTATGACATAAATCACAGCAAGATCCTTTTTCACCCACCTCCTAGAGAAATGGAAATAAAAACAAAAACAAACAAATGGGACCTAATGAAACTTAAAAGCTTTTGCACAGCAAAGGAAACCATAAACAAGACCAAAAGACAACACTCAGAATGGGAGAAAATATTTGCAAATGAAGCAACTGACAAAGATTTAATCTCCAAAATTAGCAAGTAGCTCATGCAGCTCAATAACAAAAAAACAAATAACCCAGTCCAAAAATGGGCAGAAGACCTAAGTAGACATTTCTCCGAAGAAGATACACAGATTGCCAACAAACACATGAAAGAATGCTCAACATCATTAATCATTAGAGAAATGCAAATCAAAACTACAGTGAGATATCATCTCACACCAGTCAGAATGGCCATCATCAAAAAATCTACAAAGTAAATGCTGGAGAGGGTGTGGAGAAAAGGGAACACTCTTGCACTGCTGGTGGGAATGTAAATTGATACAGCCACTATGGAGAACAGTATGGAGGTTCCTTAAAAAACTACAAATAGAACTACCATACGACCCAGCAATCCCACTACTGAGCATATACCCTGAGAAAACCATAATTCAAAAAGAGTTATGTACCAAAATGTTCACTGCAGCTCTATTTACAATAGCCAGGAGATGGAAGCAACCTAAGTGTCCATCAACAGATGAATGGATAAAGAAGATGTGGCACATATATACAATGGAATATTACTCAGCCATAAAAAGAAACAAAATTGAGTCATTTGTAGTGAGGTGGATGGACCTAGAGTCTGTCATACAGAGTGAAGTAAATCAGAAAGAGAAAAACAAATACCGTATGCTAACCCATATATATGGAATTTAAGAAAAAAAAAGAAAAGGTCATGAAGAACCTAGGGGTAAGACAGAGATAAAGACACAGACCTACTAGAGAATGGACTTGAGGATACAGGGAGGGGGAAGGGTAAACTGGGACAAAGTGAGAGTGGCATGGACATATATACACTACCAAACGTAAAATAGATAGCTAGTGGGAAGCAGCTGCATAAGCACAGGGAGATCAGCTAGGTGGTTTGTGACCACCTAGAGGGGTGGGATAGGGAGGGTGGGATAGGGAGGGTGGGAGGGAGCGAGACGCAAGAGGGAAGAGATATGGGAATATATGTATATGTATAACTGATTCACTTTGTTATAAAGCAGAAACTAACACACCATTGTAAAGTAATTATACTCCAATAAAGATGTTAAAAAAAAAAAAGACATCTTGGTTTCTCCCAATTTTGGACAATTGTGAATAAAGCTGCCATAAACGTTCATGTGGAGGTTCATGACATGTATTCAACCCATTTGCATAAATACTAAGAAGTGCAATTGCAGGTTCATATGGTAAGAGCATATTTAGTTTTATAAGAAACTGCCAGACTATCTTCCAAAGTGTCTGTATCATTTTCCATTTGCACCAGCAATGAATAAGAGTTCCTTTTGCTCCACCTTCTCACCACTGTTTGGTGTTTTTCAGTGTTTTGGTTTCTAGTAGGTGTGCAGTGGTGTCTCGTTTTAATTTGCAGTTTCTTAGGGAGGTATGATGTTGATCATTTTTTAAAAATATTTTATTTATTTTAGTTTTTGGCTACGTCTGGTCTTAGTTGTGGCATGCAGGATCTTCACTGAGGCATGTGGGATATTTCGTTGGGGCGTGCGGGCTTCCCTCTAGTTGTGGTGTGTGGGTTTTCTCTCTCTAGTTGTGGCGTGCAGGCTCCAGGTAGTGTGGGCTCTGTAGTTGTGGTTCAAGGGCTCCAGAGTGCGTGGGCTCTGTAGGTTGCAGCACGTGGACTCTCTAGAGGTAAGCGAGCGCAGTAGCTGTGGTGTGCGGACTTAGTGCACTTAGTTTCTCTGTGCAGATAGTAAGGGTAATTCAGGTGAAGCATGGGCCAAATATTTGGGTTAATAATGGAGTAAGGCTGAATTAGGACTATAACCCCTATTTCCTAATTCCCAATCAGATGCACTTTTCCCCTTCTACTTTTAACTCCATCACTAACTTGCTTTGGCAGAGACTGTTAATCATTTCTCAAATATTTATTCTTCTTTTCTTGCCCAGCTGAAGACTATATTTTCTAGCTTCCTTTACAACAAGGCATGGCCATGTGACCAGGTTCTGGCCAATAGGATGTGACTGAAAAACTTGTGTGTAACTTGGGTCATGCCCTTGAAGGAAACACACCCTCACCCTTACCTTCCCCCTTTCCCACAGGTTGGAGCCTCTTTGGCCATGCAGTGAGGGCAATACTTTGAGGATAACAAAGAGCCTGAATCCCTGACCACCTGATCTGCTGTAGTGACCTGGTCCACCTGAGTGGATTGTTTTATGAGAAAGAAGTAAGGTTCAATATTGTTTAAGCCACTATATTCTTTAAATATTATTATAGCCCAGCGTTTATCCTAATTAATCCATCTCCCCTATGATGTTGAATTATATCTTAATATCTCATGAAGTTTATATTCTAAAACAATGATTCTCAATCTGTGAGTCACAGGACTGTGATAGTCTTTGGTGTTAATACAAAGGATCATGGGATTCGGATTCCAAACAAGTAGAGTCTGCAGACCAAACACCTGCATGACAAATAAGGACTGCAACTTTGAAATACATACGATGTGATTATATAATAAAATTTATTCAAAATCATTAATGAATTTCTTGAGATGCAGGTATGTTGGTGATGAAACTTTTAGCTTTGTACATCTGAAAAAGTTGACTTTGCTTTTTAATATTTTTTCACTGGTAACTCTAGGTTGATTTTTTCCAACAATATTGTTGGAGAGGATCAAAGAAAAAGAGGAACAAAATTGAAGGACTGACATTACCTGACTTCAAGACTTACTATAAAGATACAGTGATTAAGACAATGTGGTACTGGCAAAAGAATAGACAGATCAATGGAACAAAGTCCAGAAATACACACTTGCACTTATAGTTATCTGATCTTTGACAAATAAGTAAAGGCAGTTCAATGGAGAAAGGATAGTCTTTTCAAGAAATGATTGCTGGAACAACTGGACATCCATAGGCCAAAATGTGCATCTAGACACAGACTTTGTACCTTTTGCAAAAATTAACTCAAAATGGATCATAAACCTAAATGTAAAGCAGAAAGCTATAAAATTTCTAGAAGATAACATAGGAGAAAGTTTAGATAACTTTGAGTTTGGTGATGACTTCTTAGATACAACTACAAAGGCATAATCCATGAGAAAAAAATGGGTAAATTGGATTTCATTAAAATTAAAAACTTCTACTCTGCAAAAGACACTATGAAGAGAATGAGGAGACAAGCCACAAACTGGAAGAAAATATTTTCAAAAATACATCTGATAAAGGACTGTTATTTAAATTATATAAAGAAATCTTAAAATGCAACAATAAGAAAATGAACAACCCAGTTAATAAATGGGCAAAAATTCTGAACAGGCACCTCACCAAAGATGGTATACAGATTGCAAAAAGGTATATAAAGAGATGATCAATGGGATTTCCCTGGTGGTCTGGTGGTAAAGAATCCGCCTTCCAATGCAGGGGATGCAGGTTCAATCCCCGGTTGGGGAACTAGGTTCCCACCTGTGCACAGAGAAAGAAAGATACCAAAGACCTAGAGAGTTCCATCCTAATCTTTCAGTTAAGTCCTATTCTTTATTAGACAGTGACCCTTTGAGGGGGTCATTAGCCCTAAATCTGCCAAGACCAAGGCACAGCTATGAACTCTGGGCTAAGGTTTGCCCAAATCCCAGCACAGTTCCTAGTGAGAAGCAGGATTATACTGAATGGCACATGATAAAATGAAATTCTCCACCTGCAGTGAATGAGGTGTCCCTTTTTGATGCCATCACCAGCATTTTTCTTGCAGAAGTTCCAGTGAATGATACTGGGGTGGAGGTGTGGGAAGTTGTATTATTTATACATAAATCCAAGCTTGTGTGGCAATGAAAAGAATTACCTTTCTCCTTAGTGTAAAATAAGCCTCCTCTCTTCATTATAGCTTTAATTTTGAAGGGAAAGGAAGTTATTAATTAACAAAAGTTAATGCTTTTAATTAAACATTTGTTCTATTTTCACATGTGCACACAAATTTGCATAAAGATATAACTAAACCTGCTGAGAGTATAATAGAAGCTTTGTTTTGCTATGTAGAGAGCACAACTGATCACAAGAATTAAACCAAAATTGGTCAATATATTTAGTACATATTCTTGAGTACATCTAATATCTGTATTACACAATACAGTAAATAACTTTATTTTTGCCAATAAAATGTAGCTTAACCCTTCTTTAAATTTCTATCACCGATAAAAATCAGACAACAAATTTAATAATAATTTTTAAAATGTCATTTTTTCCAAAATTTACTTTAAAGATTATCTTAATTTTAATCTCCTAGCAACTCTGAAGAAAAAGCGTTTTTCTTATTAATGAACTGAGCTTTCGAGAGATTCGCATGTATAGCTCTTATTAAACACATTGGTAATAATAATAGCTTAAGCTCTATCTCAGCAGCTTACTCTTGGACAGGTACCAAGAGTATAGATGATGTGTCAAAGATGAGTCAGAATATAAAAGGATTTCAGAGCTGTAGAAAACAGTAAATATCTGCCTGGATGAATGGTAGAGCACATATTTGCATTATGGTGGCCATTCACCAAGAGGCACAAGGGCATTCTGCCTCACTTGCTCTTATTGGATGAGAGCCTAAGGAGCATTCAGAACGTTAAAAATATAAACAGTGCACCAAAATATTTTGTATTATATATAGATGAATAATTTGTGTCTATATATATCCATATTTACATTTTAATGCATGTAAATAAGTTGATATGTATGTTTTCTTTTTCTCTCCAGTCCTAAGCAAACACCAGTCTACTTTCTGTCTCTGTAGGTTTCCCTATCCTAGATTTTCATATGAATGGGATCATATAATACGTGGACTTTTGTGGCTGACTTCTTTCACTTAGCATATTTTCAAGGTTCATCCAAGTCACAGCATGTAACAGTATTTCATTCCTTTTCATGGCCCAATAATATTCCACTGCACTATATTTTGTTTATTCATTCATCCACTGATAGACAGTTGGATTGTTTTCGCCTTTTGACTGTTTTGAATAATGTTGCTATATGTGCAAGTTTTTGTGTGGGCATAGGTCATCATTTCTCTTGGATATACATGTAGGGGTGGAATTGCTGGGTCGTATGGTGACTCTAGTCATTTGAGGAACTGCGAGACCATTTTTCAAATTGTCTGCATCCTTCTATATTCCCACCAGCAATACATGAAGTTTCCCATTTCTCCACATCCTAGCTTGGATATACCTTTAAGCAATATTGCTTTGCTAAGAATGGTGGAATAGAAGGAAAGGAGGGCAACACCCCGAGGACCTAGTAGAGGCCACACAGCTTTGGACAGCCTACTTTCCAATTCTTTTAAAGTGAGAGAAAATAATCTCTATCTCATTTAATCCACTGTTATTCTGGGTCTCTGTTAATGGCAGCCTAACACAATTCCTAATTCATGTGGTCCTGTTAACACATCTGGAAACTGGGAAGCCCTCAAAAAACTCATTGAATATGTACGGATATTTTCTGTGGAAAAGTTTCTTTGTGATCCTGTTACACTCTGGAAAATGCACATTATTTCTTTCACAATTTAAGATTCCATCATTCAATAGCCGTTCTCTTCTTAGAAATTGTTTCCGGTTCTCAATAGCACATTGTGGGTGCTCTGCAAGATTGAAACAACAACTTGATACCCGGAAACAATGGAAGTGTTATAGATGGAGCAGTTTTTTAAATGGGAAGGAAAAGTACTCACTGTGGCGATGTAGGATGAGCACCAGTTTATTATTTCCTCCCTCAAGTATTATCCCAAATGTTAGGACAACACAAATAATGATGAAAAGTCATTTAAAGCTTTATCTTAAACTCTAGGAGCCCAAGGAATCTCAGTGCCATGTTGACTAGACAGTATCACATGTCTGTTCACTTTTAGACATTGTTTTAGAAACCGCTTTTAGCCTCCATGATAGGTTATTAGACTCATGGCCCAGGTTTCCACCTTGACCTTTTGTAAGGTAAAAGGAAACCTGAGTAATTAGTTCCATAAATCAGCTTTCTTGCTCACTTTCCCCAGTGCCTGTGTTCTAATTATCTGCATCTTGAGGAGATACTTTGAACACACAAGCAACCTGCCATTCTACTGGCTCTAGATATCTAGATTTGGCTCATTAACAAATGTTAAGTATCTGCCACAAAGCCAGCCTTTGATAAATAGGGTTTCTAACACGTTTTCATGTAACTAGTAAATCACCATTGGTGGAAAGGAGAACATTAGAATCAGGAAATGTTGTGATTTATTTCTCTCTCAATGCTGTGATTACTGATTGATACATTCAGCCAACATTTATTGAGCACCTACTGTGATAGAAATAGCACTTCATTCTGTTAAAAATAATCTGTTTCTTTTAAACTCCCTAAACTAGGTTTTAACACATAAGTTAATGGTACTTGGAATCAAATATTTTAAAACAAAATATCTTAATCATCTCTCTTTTGCAAGGAAGGTTTTTTTTCTCATTTTAAAAGGATTTTTTTTCCTTTTTACAAACAGGATAATCATTTGGCTTGTGTTGTCAACAGATTCATATGAATGTTTCTTATAAATGTCAAATATATAGGAGCAATGTTTTTCTCTCCCCAGATTTCTCCTGAATCTCAGGTTTTTATAAATTTGCTATTTTGTAGATCCTATTCATCAGTATTTGTTTATTCATAACCATTTCTCAAGGCCTTGATATTTGCTCAGCTCCATATTTTGTGCCCTACTGGGACAGGCTCAAATCCATCTGTGACAAACAGAAGCCTCAAAGAATATATCCAAAGAATAATGTCAACTTTAAAGGTTATATAAATTCCTGGAGCTGTACCATCTTATTACCTTTCTATTAAAATGTCAACATCTTCTCCTATACTTTTTCACTTTGCATCTTGGTCAGACACCTTTCTACCTTGAGATTAAACTAAATCTCTTGGTTCAGACAACCCTGGAGTCAAACTTCTGCTCAACATCCTATTGGCTGAATGCCTTTATGGTACTCTGGGCAGTGTTTTCATCTGTAAAATAGGGATAATACTCTACCCACAGGACTGGGTTGCTGTAAGGATTAAATGTAAAGTATACAGCATATGCCTGGCACAGAACAAGCAGCCCATTCTTGTCACCTGTGAATTTCAGACTTGTTTGTATCATTACTCAATAATCATCTTTCGTTCCACCCTGTTAAAGTGTTTCAATCAGTGACTATTCAATGAACTTTTTAATAAATATATAACACAATCAGGGATGAGTCATAGCACATTGGGACTGCTTTTCAGCATACATGATTTTAGGAAGGAACTATTCCAACACCATTTCTTCATGTGATCACTGCAGTGTACTCAAAAAAGAAGGGTTTGGTTCTTTCCTGATAACAAAGAATAAGAGAAGATGAAATTACTATAAGAGTCAGTAACTTAAGTATAAAAGATATATGAATATATGGGAATGAAAAATACATATACAGGTTTTTTTTTCACAGAGCCTTTTTACTTTAAGCCCAAACTTGATTCCCAGGTACAGGGCTCTGTAACTTTCCTTGGCATTGAAGTCATGAAGTCTCCTGTCCTCTAAAGCCACGGCAGTCTGCAGTGGAAGCAAGCAGCACGCGCTAAGCACAGCACAGTGGGAACCCCGGGGCGTTCGCCGCTGCTCCCACCTGTAGGCCAGGTCATTGTGACGCAAATGCTTTGGACACGTGGCACACCTGCGGGAGAGCAGGGGCGGGGTCACCCTGGGCGGCAGATCCGAGCGGGGTGTACCCTAGGAGATGGGGGTCGAGGAAAGACCCCAGGGAATAGAGAGAGGGAGACTCACTCCCCCAATCCCGGACCCGCCCCAAACAAGGTGAGGCCATCGCCCTCTCCCTCCTCTGGGTCCCTGGGTCTTGCTGGGAGGGGTCGCCCGCCGGGGATTCTTCGGAGGGGAGAAGTGGGGAGGGGAGACGACGGTGGGGCCCCGGCTCCTGGCGCTCGCGGAGAGGCGAAGGCGCCCGCTCCCCCCGGCCACTGCGCTGCGCTGCGACGCTCACGGGTTCCGCCGGCTGCTATTCCGGCTGGCGGCGACCGCCGCAGGAAGGGCCGGTTCCTGCGCTCCCCCCGCCCCCTTCCCTCGCCTTCTGCTGACGCCGACGTCGGATGAGGGAGCTGGAGGGACGCTCGGATCGCGGCCGGGAGGCTCCTAGGGGCCGAGGCTCCGAGGTACCTGCCCTACGGGGCCGTCGCGAGGGCGAGCTGGGCGGGCTGCAGGCTGCATTGGGAGACGCCCGGCAGCCGGGGCGGTCGGGGGCCTGGGGCTGCCAGCCCTCCGCGGGCGCCGGTGACAAGCAGGTCGCCTCCTCCTGCCCCCCTGTCCCTGTGCAAGAACCGCCGCAGCCCCTTCCCCTTCCCCGCCGCCGCCCTGGGGCCTGGGAAGGTCTGGAGGATGCGCGCGCGCCTCGAGAGCGCGCGTCAGCCCCGGTGGGGCGCGGAGGGAAACGTTCCGCGCTCCAGCCCCATCTGTGGACCCGGCGTTTGCAGCACCCCCTTCCCCGCCCACCCACCCCACCCCACCCCACCCCACCCCACCCACGCAGTGCCTCGCCTTCCCAACGCCTCCGGCCCCAGGACCCCGAGGTCCCTCCTGGGCCGGGACTTGCGTCCGGGGCTGACTTGTTGACGAGTTCACCTGCCGCGGCTCCTGGTGTTTGCTTTTTCTCTTCCTTTAGCCCGTCTTTGGCGGAGGTGGCAGGGAGCAGATGGGTACTCTTTATAATCACTAGTACCGGGAGGCCTGAGCGTGATCTCCCGCGGGCGAAGTGCTCACCAACCTCGGAGCCGACTGGAGCGAGAGTCCCTAAGCAGGCCAGGTCCTTGCCAACCCTGGCGCGCCCGTTTCCTTTAGGTGCTGCTGACACCGCCTTTCCTGCCTCGCGGCTATCGCAGCTCCTGCTTCCTCTAGAAAGGAACATATCCTGTTACCGCGTCTGCCTTTGCCCAGAGCGGCTCCCCATTAACGTTTCCCATTGCCTTTTTACTTGGAGTGCCCCGAAGGCCCCTCAACTTCTCTTTGGGGGTCTTAAAAATAGTGCGTGCGCCCTTTCTCTGGCGAAAGGCATTAACTGGCTGGTTGGGGGAGAGTTCTAGTTCAAAAAGGGAATCAGGTTCTCTTCTGTTTAGATAGCATAAAAAATTATCACGAGAAAGGGTGCTGGGTGGCAGCCTTAGTAACTGAGATCTGGTAACTTTATACAAATTATCAGGGCCTGGAAAATGTACCACCAGCTGGTTTGAAAATGCTATTGAATGTAGGAAGAAACGCACATAAGGCATTGGCCATTAAGGTCCTATAAATTACGACTCATTGCAAACATGTTCATGTCTAAACATTTCAGTAAAGCCTCGCCAGAAAAATGTCAGGTTGGTTTCTGTGGACCTTTAGTTTTTCTGAGATCTGAACTGTTCCTTGGGGTGGGGGAATGAAATAGGAAACGCTTATTAGTTTGAAATCTGTGCTCCAGACTCAATTTCTTACCTTCTGTTTAAAACACACATTTTTTACTTTTGAGTGAATTTTCAAACCATTCTTTTTGTTTTTGTTGTTTTAGGTTGCAGTCTTTATTTTTGAAACATCATGTGTAGAGAATACCATAGGGGCAAAATCAGTTTATAATCCTTAATACTTTGATTATCATTGTTTGGTTTCAGACTGCCATGTATATATTTAATTTAAGGAGATGTAGCTTTCTAATTGGATCTTTTTTGCATCACATAGGTAAAGAGTTGTACTGTCATTAAAGATGAATCTTTAGAAAATGACAGTTAAGCTACTGAGTACTCATTATAATAGTAGAGAGACCCAAGGCTAAAAAAAACTGACCTTGGACACTCCATCCATGGGGCATTACATGCTAAAGACACTGGATGGTAAATGCCTAGCAAGTTTATTTTATAGCTGTCTTTGCTTCATTTGGTCCGCCTGAGACCCTATCTGACTGCTTTCTCTGAGCATCTTTATTACCATGCATTTCTCTCCACATCAACCTTATGAAAAAAATGGACAATTTTGTTACTCAAAAGAAAACCTTCAAAACTGCTGTATTTTCAGTGTATTTGACTAAACAATACATTTTTTTTTCAGGTGCAGGCAGTTTTATCAGAGGAAGAGAAGTGTGGCAACTGTGAAATGACAAGGCAGGGTAAACCTGTATTGGTGTGAACTTTTAAGTTATAGAAACCTCATACAGGAGAAGGTGGTGAAGTTAATAGGCCACAAGGATCAGGAAGGATTTTTCCTCTTTATTGGTTGAGCCCCACATCTAGAAGCCTGAGGGTAGGTGGCAACGTTTAGGATCAGTGCACCGGCTACTAATGTCCTTTTTATTCCATCTGCACTATCAGATTTATGGGAACCATGGACAAGGATGCTATCTGTATGTTTTTGTCCATGAGTCAACATAGATCACTAATTAATTAACCTCATTCGCATCCTCACCCCCATCCAGAATCTGCCTCAGCAAAACCTTTAACTCCAATACCGATACCTACAGGAGGAACATTTTTTTCCTCAAGCTGTCACGTTTTATACCACTATCATATTTAATGCCATGGAGGATGGGCAGAGGATAGGTTTTGGATCCCAATAGAGCAGAATTGGAACCCCAGCTGCAACACTTAATTAGCCATGTGACCTTGAGCAAGTTACTTAAGCTTTTTTCTTTTTCTTTTTTTTTTCGGTACGCGGGCCTCTCACTGGTGTGGCCTCTCCCATTGCGAAGCACAGGCTCCGGACGCATAGGCTCAGCGGCCATGGCTTACGGGCCCAGCCGCTCTGCGGCATGTGGGATCTTCCCGGACCGGGGCACGAACCCGTGTCCCCTGCATCAGCAGGCGGACTCTCAACCACTGTGCCACCAGGGAAGCCCTATATATTCTTTTAAAACAAAGCCTTTCTTCTCTGTGACTGTAGGCCAGTTACTTTGGATAAGTAACTGATTTTGAGCTTCATCCATAAAATGAGGATGATGTCCACTGGACAGTGTTGTCAGAATAAGCATACTGTGCACGAAGCATTCATGTCAGTCTGAGAAGTAGTAATTCCTCAACTAATGGTAATTACTTGTCTCAGTGTAAACCTAGGGAGAGAATGAGTTCATGGAAAGCTGAGAAAATGGCATTGCTCATGATAGGAAGTCTCTCCTCCTAAGTCAGATGATGTCGTTCATCAGGCCTTTGGCCAAATCAGAGGAGTGGGGTCGCTACTGAGTTTTCAGCAAGCATTTGTTATGTGTGTGTTATATGCCATGCATTGTTCCAGAACTGGGAATCCCAAGACAAGACCCAGACTCTACACTGCTCTGGAGGAGCCTGCAGCCTAGTGAGGGAGATCAAGGGGTCAGGTGACAATTACATTTCAGGAAAAGTGGGGAGGGAATGAAGCCCAGGGCAGAGGTACCCAACCGACAGGAGAGAGAGCAGAGAAAACCTGAGAAGATTTGTGGAGGAGGTGACCCTTGAGTTAAGTCTTAAAGGGCCAGTAGGAATTTGGCAGGTCAGAAAAGGTTGGGAGTGGAGAGAGAGAGTTCACCACACAGTACCCAGGTATACAGAGGGAAAGAATACTGGCAAATAGTCCTCATGCCTGGAGCCCAGTATGCATGTGTATCCCTCATTAGCTGAGTGACCTTGGGCAAGTTTGATCACCTGTGAATTGAGAGGCTTAAATGTATTAATCAACGTAAGCACAGGACTGATTTCAATTATGTGGTCTATAGTCATGGAGAGGTGGTAGAGGTATTAGTAGAAAATAAGGGACTGACATTAAAAAGTCATTAGAATTAGAGGAAATTAAAGAGGTCAGCTTTAGAATACGTTTAACAGAAATTACATAGAATTAAAAGAGGGTGACTGAAAAAGACAACTGAATGCATGACTGTGGGTGGGAAACACGAGGTATATATATTCAGTGATGGACCAATGAATATATAGATAATGGTATATTGCTAGCCCTGAGAGTCTAGACTTGAGAGTGGGAAGTTCCTCTCATTCTGTGGTGTATTTGTACAACGAGTGACTGTAAAGTTTTGCAGCTATTTTCCCAGAGCACACATTAAAATCCGTCATCATGATCTCTCACACCCACCCACTTCTCTGTTCCCAGGGTAGGGCATGGAAACCTAATGGTACGTGGGGGAAATCCAGCCTTCTCTGCATGTTTCTGGGGTAGCGCATCCTAAGCCAGGGACCAAGGAGCTAATTGTGATAAATGGTGCCCCGCTCTTCTTATGGGTAGGAACCCTGATAGCCTCCAGGAGTCTTCAGCAAGGTTTTGTTGTGCACAAGCACCGTGGTGGTAATGGATTTGGGGCTAACACAGCGCCTGAGCCTGTGATTAGGAGAGATTGTTTTTATAGAAACCAAGCCCAGTATCCAGTCCCTTTGGTCCAGGAGTAGAGTGGAGTGCTTAGAAACAGGAGTTCAGAGGTCAAAAGCAGCCTTGAATTTACTAGCTGTTGACTTTGGGCAAATTATTTCACCTTTCTAAGCTTTTTTTCTCACTTGCAAAATGGGGTTGTATCCCCTTCTGGTGTGGGCATTAACTCCAAGTGCTTCACACATGTAAAATGCCCCATAAATGGTAGCACAAAATTATTGCCCTTTGTCCAGCACATATTTACTAAAGGCCTACTGTGTTTCAGGTTCTGTGCTTGGTGTAAGGAGGCAAAGATGAACCAGTTAGGGTCCCTGCCTTCAAGGGACTTCCAGGCTAGTGTGGGGCATGCAGATGTAATTAGCTCATCACAGGAGAATAATGGGAGTGCAAGGCACCACTAGCATCAGTGTGGAGCAGGAGGGCAGGTGCTGGGTTGGGGAAGACTTCACGGAGGAGGTGACATTTGAGAGTCTTGAAATAAGATGTTAAGTTTGGCCAGTTGGACAAAGGAGGGGAGGTCACTTCAAATGGAGGGAAACTTTGCAAAGCCTTGAAATGAGATA
The DNA here is from genome assembly GCF_059928025.1 of Delphinapterus leucas. Classification (NCBI taxonomy): domain Eukaryota; kingdom Metazoa; phylum Chordata; class Mammalia; order Artiodactyla; family Monodontidae; genus Delphinapterus; species Delphinapterus leucas. Next base: position 61,762,522 of record NC_143137.1, on the reverse strand, counting down.
GTATATTCAGGAAAGTTCTCGCATTCTGAAATGACCAGAAGGAATAGTTCTGTGTGAGGTGAATATTTTTGGGAAGGGGCCAGAATGTGAAGGGGCTTGGTTTTTTTGCTACAAAGTTTGGACTTTCTCTATGGACAAGAGAAGGCAATTAAAGCGTTTTAAGTAGGAGGATGGTATGATTAGATTTGCATATTATAGAAATAGTTCAGACCATGGTGTAAAAGATTGGAGTGGGCAGATACAGGGATGGTTTTGCCTCTGAAGGCCTAGACTAAGCCCTGGCTGTGAATCTAGAAAGGAGAAGATGTATTTAGTAGCCTTTTAGGAGGTAGAATGGAGAGAACTTGGAGACCAGCAACTAAAGATGAGAAAGAAGTCAAGTTTCCAACTTGGGCCACTCAGTAGATTTTGTGCTGGTAATTAACATAGGGACCACAGAAAAAAGAAACATTTGGGGGTGGAGATGGAGAGAGATAATTTTAGTTTTAGAGGTGCTGAATTTGAAGTGCCTATCGGACATCCAGGTGAAGATGACCATAGGAAAATGGAGAGTTAAACACCTCTCCAGAGCACCAAATCCACATTTTGATCCCCCTACTGTAGTCTCTGGAGAGGTGTTTAATTCTGGAAGTTGTTGGCATACAGCTGTTGGTTGAAGCCACAGAAGTGGATTAAATCACCTAGAGGGAGCAAGTAAAGTGTAATAGAAGATGGCTAAGGTTGGAACCTTGTAGAGCAATGATATTCAAGATATCATTGCACACAGAGGGAAAGGAGCTAACAAAGGAAACTGAAAAATTACCAAAGTGTAGAGAATGTTTTCTGAGAAGTCAAGAAGGGGAGCTTAGTCAAAGGTCAAGTGAGAGGAGGACTTGAGTTGGGTTCCTGGTGAAAACCTTTCTCTGGTGTGGTGGAGAAAGGAACCAGACTGTGTGGGCATAGAAGAACTTTGTGAAGAGAAGGAAGAGGATGGTAACTGGAGGAAGAAACAGGTTGGAGGATATGGGTTGATGGCAGAAAGGGAGGTTGATTAACTTGAAAGAGAAGGGATAATAGATGGACCAAGGTGGGAAGGGGCAAAAGGGTAAGACCTGTCCCTTCTGAAGAGAAAGGAACAGCAGTGGTTATAGTCATGGTGCTGGATGGTTCCAAAGAAGTGAGTAGTGGTGATGAGTGGAAGCCGTGAGAGAAGGGGCCCAGCACAATGCCCAGGGCCGTGATTCCGCATAGAGCATGAGGAGGAAGGCTGGTCATCACCACCCTGGGGATTCTCCTTCTACCTGCTGCTCCCTGAAGGCCAGGAGTTGAGTGTCCTTGTATCTAATACTCTTTCCTCCGTGTTGCCGTAGGCAGCATGGGCAACATTGTGAAGTAGGTAAACTTTGTGTTGGTACCAAACCACTTGCCTCTTTCTGTTTCCTGCTTCTCTCTTCTTTGCACTCCTGACCTGAAGCTCTGTGCCTTTGAGCTACTTCCTGGTGGTTCTACCTGGTTATGCTACGTGCCTTACCAGGTATATGTCCAATGGACCTGTCTTTCCTGATTCCCACCAAAATAATTGGTCTTGTGCCTTATTTGCTATGAATAATGGTTAATAATTTATTCACTATTAATAATAACAGCACTATTGCTGCCGTTTATTCCAGTAATCGTCTTCCCTAAGAAAGTAGCAAGAACCTGGAAAAGGGATCTTGTATTAGTTCTCAAATAACACCAAGTAGATGACCCAAGGGTGGCTCTGTTAATTGGGGTACGTGAAAATACAAAGCCCTCTCTTTCTGCCCGCTTCCCTTTGCTGCTGACTTTTATTTAAAAGTCCTCCTCCTGCATCTCCCTCCCCTGCCTGGGCTGCCTTCATCCCTTGCTCTTAAACCAGCCCAAACTCCAACATGATTTAGGGGCCACTACTTTACCAAGGAAGGTCCTTGAATCCGTGCCGTTTCCAGAGAAAGGAGCTGTGTGGGTTTGTTTACAGGACCTGTGCACAGCATAGATATTTTATAAACCACGTACTGGTGTATGTGTGTTTCAGTAATTTAAAACTAATGAAAAAAGCTTACTCTGTGCCTTGGGAAATTTCCTTCAATCCTGGGCCTCAGTTGGCTCATCTATGAAAGGGGAAGATTGGACTGAATGATCTGTAAGTTCTCTCCTATCTCTGAGTGATCCTGAGGAGGCCTAAGAAATTACTTGATCATCTCTTTAAGAGGCTTTCAATTATGAATTTAACCTTAAAGAAAGAGAACTTTGTAAACAGTAGTATCTCCCAAATTGTTCTGATTGTTGACATCATGCTTATGTGTAATTTCATATAGGTGTCGTCACTACATTCACATTCTTTTTCTTCCTTCACGCTTGTAATATTATTAACCATTCATATTTATATATGAATTATGTATATTTCATTTATAAATATATATATGCATTTTATATTTTATATTTGTAGGTATTTATATATGTGCATATGTGTGTGTGTGTATATATATATATATATATATAGAGAGAGAGAGAGAGAGAGAGAGAGAGAGATTGATTGTCCTTTTGATGGCCTAAAGTTAGTTCATCCACTTCACATAATCATTCCTGTGAATATGATTTAAAGCAGTATATTTTGCATATAGAGTTGGACCTTTTTAAAGCAACTTATGAAAATGTTAATTGTAGCCATTTTGTAGTTCATTTTAAAAGATTAGATATACACGTATATATACACATATATGGTCTTTGTATATATACATATACATGTATATAAATAAGATTTTATTTTTGTAATGACATCTCTGACAGGATAATTGTCAGAGATTCTGGGGAGAAAACTGTTTGAAGGTATTTATATTTGTACAGAAGATTGATGACCTGAGTTACGGAATTAATTTTTAGCCGTTTGCTGCTTTGTTTAATGCCGTAGACCAAGGCTGTCCAATAAAAATATAAGGGCAGCCACATGTGTAATTTAAAACATTCTAGGAGGCACATTGAAACAACTGAAAAGAAGCAGGGGGCATTAGATGATATACTTATGTAACCCAATATATCCAAAATATTATTCAACATAAAATATAAAAATACATATATAAAATATAAATAAGTATGAACATAATTAAATATAACATATAATATGTAAATATATATTTATATATAATATAGCTATATAGTTATATAAAATTTAAATATACATATATATCAATATACATATAATTTTATCAACATAAAATATAAAGGAGTATAAAATACAAATTTCTTAATAGACATTTTACTTTTGGGGGGTTACTAAGTCTGCAAATTATAGAGTGTGTTTTACTTGAAAGCATATCTGGTTTCAAACTAGCCATATTTAAGTTGCTCAATAGCCATGTGTGTTTGAAATATTTCAAACTAGCCATATTTCAAGTGGCTGATGTATTGGACACCACAGTCTCGGATGAGAAAGTTAGTTTATCTCAGATTAATCTTTCATAAAAAAATTTATCCCAATTATAAAATGCAGTTTTAACATTTAATTTAAGGAAAACATGTATTCCCATCATTTAATAATGTTCTATGCTGGCAGTTGAAGGCTCTAGTATTTCTTGACAGAAGTTGATTGAGACCTTTGTCTGACTAGGGTGTTCCTTCATTCTTCACCTTGTGACATTAAGCTTTCAGAGAAAAAGCCACTGTAAGTACCAGAGATTAAAATCCATACGTATGCTAAATTTGAATTGACATTTGAAAGTTACATAAACCAACCTAAATAAAATCAAGGGTGAATATAATTTATACAGCAAGGGTTTTTAAAAATCCTTTCTTTAGCAAAGATACCCTATTTGTTCTTTTTCTGTTTCCAGTCTTCTAATCCATTTCGTATTATTTGCTCTTTTAGATTTCCTTGAGGTTTGTTGTGTTCAATGCCAGCCTCTTCATTACTACCATCATGAGTTTTGTTGCAGCACAAAATTCACCCTTACTCCTCCTTTGCAAGCAGGGCTGTAAGCAAGAGAAAGAAGAGCAAGACCTAGATTGTGCCCCTTGTGAGCAATTTGAGTTTGCGGTTTATTTTGATTTTAGTTTGTTTCGTGGGGACATAATATTTTTAACTAATATTAATGTTAAGGATGAAAGCCTTTTAGAGAATACATTGGCTTTTTTTTAAAGTTTCTTCAAATATGGGATACTATATTTGATATTTTCCTTTAAGAGACATCTCTTGGAAGAGAGGAAGAGACTCAGGAAAGCACCAGGTTGCTGATCAGCTCATTAGTGTTTCAGTCCCAGAATTCCTCCTCATAAACTTGATCTTTAAGCTGATCTTGGAAAAGTCTCTCTTTCTAGAAACCCAAATTCCTTATCTTTAAAAAGGAAGATGTTGTGTTCATTATCTCTAAGCTTTCTCTTAGATGTAAATATCTCTGAAAATAATTAAAATTAGCTTCATGGTTTTGTGACTGAGGGCATCCTAGATGTCAGCTAGCCTAGTCTACTATTTTACAGATGAGCCAAGTGAGGCCAGATAGTGAAGTGACTTGGAGGAGGGACAGATTTGTGGCATGGTCGTGGGTTTCCCGGATTTTATATTGAGCAGCATATTGGGAGACAAGTTATACTGGCATTAAAAATATTTACTTCAAGATGTGATTTTAATAGAGTTAGGGAGTTATTAAGCTTAATTAATGCCTGTATGTAATACTTGAGCTGTTTTGAAATGTGAGCGATCATTTAAAAATATTTTTAAAATATCCTAAGCCCCAATTCATTAACAGAAAATGCAAGCTTGCATGTGTAGGGTTTAAATAAAAACTCATCTATCATCTATCTTTTAGCTGCCTTGAATAAGGTTAGAATTCTGCTTTCCTCCTGTAGGATTTGCTGACTCACAAAATTAAAGCATGACTCATAAAATTAAATCATGATGGTGTTTCACATTTGCTTGTGAATTTATGAAATGTCAAAAGTCATTTGCAGGAGACCCAAACCCAGCTAGAAACAGAATCCATTTAAAGTTATATGGAATGCTCAAGTAGTCATAACCCTATCAAAATCTGAAAAGGAAGGCTGTGTGATATCTGAGACATAGAAAAACACCCATAAAAGCTAGTCAAAATCACATCACGTTAATTAATGTTTAGCTTTTGAAAGAATAGAAGATAATTCAACTTCCCACCTTCCACAGGGATCTCTCTTTATCAACTATGTGTGAACACAGTTTGATGAATCAAGATCGAAATAATAATAAAAATAAATATAGTTAATTATGCCTGGAGGAATTGTTTTAGTTTTTCCCTCCCCATTTCTACTGAAACCATTTAAATATTTATATTTAAAACACTTTTCCTTCTCTATATGGGAAATTATAAAAATCATTGTAGACATAAGAGAAAGTGACTAGAGGTAAACTTCTGGGAAAAAAAGATGAAAAATACATTGAACAAAATAAAAAGTACAAACATAAATTGTTTTTTAATGTGGCACCTAGAACCTCTGACAAATGTGTGTTTCTTCATTTGGCAAGTCATCAGGAGCCTGGGTCTGAAGCTGATTTGCTTTGCTCTCTCTGGATCACAGGTTCCCCAATTTAAAAGGAAGAGGCTTCATTCCATTGTTTTCTCAACTCCCGCTAGGCTCTTAAATTATACAGCTTGTATTAGTTCTGAGGTTATGCATCAGAGAAACAAAACCAACTGTTGAAAACTGGTAATATTTCTAGGTGAAGTTGATCTCTGAGAAAACAGAAAGATGGAATGAGGAGAAAATTATATAAATTAGTATCCTGCAATTGGAAGCTAAACCCAAGAGATCTGCCAAAGGCATCCAACGTTTGTTACGGAAAGTCAATTAGGAACTGCAGCAAAGACAGGACATAGAAAGTGACCACTTCATTTGAAATAGACAGCATCAAATGTCTACCCTCCAGGAGAGACGGGTCCCCATGTGTCCCCGGTCACAGCTCCTGTTCTTCAAGTTCTAGGAATGCATAACTGCTTACAGTTGGTTGCACACACACACCATGCAGTTCTACTGTGGAAGCAATTTGTTCATTGCTTTCCCTCTGCCTGGTATAATACCCTCCCCACATATCCACACACACTCCTGCCCTTTCCCTGACCAGCAACTACTGATTCTTAGAATCCCAGCCCAGAGGCTATGTAGGAAGCCAGCTCGGTGCCCTGACTTCTTTGTTCGTCTAACCCTGGGCACCTTCCTCATCCATGGCACTTCATCCCCATCACAGGCAGCACCTGGCATCCCCTGACTTCAGATTCTCCTGTTCACTTATATACAAATAGCCCCAAAAGTCTATGGCAAATAGTGATGTGTAATTTTATAGAGGTTTAGTTTTAAAGAATTATTCTGTATTTGATCAAATATAAGAAACTATTGCTTATAAGCTCTTTTACCATTTTATGTTCCATGAAGAAAGAAAAATGACTGCCAAGCAGTTGACAAGGTATTGATTATACGACACATCCTGGTTTCAGGAAGGTTGGAATGTGAACAGATTTGCACCTTGGATTCAATGACATGTGGTGTCATGAAGCTGGTGTTTGGGAATGAGTGATTTTACTATGGGATGATTCAAACATACCCCCATGCACCCACATCACTGTAAGACTCTGTTTGTTCTCTTGAAAAGTGTGTTTCTTTTGGGGGGAAAAATGGCCCACTTCCCAAAGAAAGCTAAATGCTGGTGTGCACAACAGAACTGAAGTGCTCTAAGATGGTGACAATTTTTAGTTAGAAAATAGAGATTTTGAATAAATTAGACAAATGACAAATTTGGCTGTGGCTCCAATCTGCAATTCAAGAGAATCCACCATATGCTCAGTACAGATATAGGAAAAAGGGATTCTGGACTCAGTTTCAGCTAGTACTCCAACTAATAGAAAACCTGCTCACTGAGGGAAGAGAAAAACCTACTGCTAAAGTTGGAAAGATAATTAATTTGAGGCATGAAACTGCATAAGAAACAGGACACACTTAGGAAATGTGAGTCAAGAGGAAGCTTACTGAAATATTTTTGTGGGTTGAGAATATTGATATGGTGAAATATAACTACTCATCTTACCTTTACTCTGAGTAAGCGTTGGCTCAAGAATTTTAGACTCTTTGCATAATTCAAATATAATCAGAGGTGCTATCAGCTAACTTCATAAACTCATAGAGAAGTGTTCTGGGCCGGAACAAATGTTCAGTGCAGCTGAAGGCAGCCTGTATGGAATGAAAATACTCTGCCATGTTACATTTCCAAGGAGGAAAATCCAGTATCAGGGTTGGAGGCAGCCACGGACAGACCGAATCCTCTTTGTAGCAATGCATCAAACTTTGTTTAAACCAGGCTTGCTTTAGTGTTCTATGAACCTTGGGGTATTTGGAAAAAACTTTTGCTTAGGTATTGGCCAACCAGTGTGTTCAAAATGGCTTTTCAATGGCTATTGGAAATAAAAACAAGTGGGACAGTTGTGGTCTGTCCACATGGGTGGATAAAATTGAAGACTCAACACACCAAGCATGAAGAAAAGCATAGAGGAGAATGAACATAATGACTGCACAGAACCCCTGTAGAAAATCTGAACAAAGTATCCCTGCTCCCACTTCTCCCAGTTTTCCCCATGTGGCGAGATGGTCTCGCAGCCACATGTGTGTGTCAGAGAACAGCTCCTGCTTTTAATGCCTGGCCTCGGATCCTGAGGTGGAAGTATTATAATTCCATCGCGGTGCAGCCTGGGAAGGTCTAAGAGGATTAGGTCGGTTGTCTTAGTGTCACCCAAGAAGATGGTGCTGGCATCAGCAGCAGTCCCACCTCTGAGTAGGGAGACATCTTTCCCCTTCATTACTTGTCTTAGACATAGAACCTTTTCCTCACTCACTCATCCTCCCACTCTCAGGGTTGCTACATCAAAATTAGGAACTAACTTTTCATTGATCTATTAACTCTTGGGCCGTACTTTTTTTTTTTTTTTTTTTGCAGTACACAGGCCTCTCACTGTTGTGGCCTCTCCCGTTGCGGAGCACAGGCTCCGGATGCGCAGGCTCAGCGGCCATGGCTCACGGGCCCAGCCGCTCCGCGGCATGTGGGATCTTCCCGGACCGGGGCACGAACCCGTGTCCCCCACATCGGCAGGCGGACTCTCAACCACTGCGCCACCAGGGGAGCCCCTGTACTTCTTTGAGTAGGTCTTAAATATTATTGGCTCATCTGCTTTGTCCCCGGGGAGACAGAATTTAGTGAAACACAAGCATTCATGTGGTCAAGTCATGCTGAACTTAACAATATTGGTGCTTTTCTTTTTCTTATCATGGGACTCACAGTCCGTGAGCAACTTGATACTTGCTCTTCCTTGCCTGTCTCCTAAGGTAAGGTGACCACAAGTAGAACTTTAGGAAGTCTTCTCTGTGCTATTAACAACCTTGAGACCTGATACCATTCATTTTGGGCTTCTTTCATAAGTGCTTTGTGGCAGAAGTGGAGAAAGAGCTTCCTCTGCAGAATCGTGAATTGAAGTATTAGCTAAACATAGACTTTATTGTATTTTAAAGGGAAAATGATATTTTTACAGCAGAGTTTACAAATTTGGGGATACATGAAGATCTTTTTATATGTCTCTTGCAAATGTCAAGAGTCTTGGATCTAGAAATTATGTTTATATACGTCTGTCTTTCCTGCTCAGCCTGCACTGCCCGATATTATAGCCAGTAACCACATCTAGCCTTTGAGCATTTAATGTGGCTGGTCTCAATTGAGATGTACTATAAGTGTAAAATACATACCAGTTTTCAGACTTGATACAAAATCATGAATGCAAAGTATAGTTAGTAATTTTTTAATTGATTGCCTGTTGAAATAATATTTTAGATATATTGGGTTAAATAAAATATATTACTTAAATTTTTTTACTCTTTTTAAAAAAAATGAATGAGCTTTCCTGTTATTCTACATTCCTGCTAGGATTGGTATTTTCAGCTTTGTTTGTTTGTTTGGAATGTAACCATTCTAATCAATGTGTAGGATATCTCATATCTGTTATTTTCTTATAATCCCCTTATTATCAGGGTCGTTGTATATGATTTTTTTCCCATTTGTATATCTTGTATGGTAAGGTGTCTATTTGTATACTTGCCTGTGTTTTTTTAACCTTTTGACTCCTTTCACCCATTTCTCCAGCCACTCACCACCCACCTCTGGTGACCACCAATATGTTCTCTGTATCTATGAGCTTGTTTTTTTGTTTTGTTTCTTTGTTTTTGATTCCACATATAAGAGAGATCAGAAGATATTTGTCTTTCTCTACCTGACTTATTTCACTTAGCATAATGCCCTCAAAGTACATTTATGTTGTTGTGAATGGCAAGGTTTCCTTCTTTTTTATGGCTGAATAATATTCCATTATAAGTACGTGTGTATGTGTGTGTATACACACACACACACACACACACAGAGGCAACAATTTCTTTATCCATTCATCCATCAGTGGACACTTAAGTTGTTTCCATGTGTTAGCTATTGTAAGTAAGACTTCAGTGAACATGGGGGTGTGAATATCTTTTTGAGTTAGTGTTTTCATTTTCTTTAGGTAAATAACCAGAAGTAGAACTGCTAGATCACATGGTAGTTCTATTTTTAATCTTTTGAGGAACGTCCATACTGTTTTCCATAGTTGCTATGCCAATTTACATTCCCACCAACAGTGCACAAGGGTTCTCTTTTCTCCACATCCTCGCCAGTGCTTGTTATTTCTTGCCTTTGATGATAGCCGTTCTAAAAGGATTGAGGTGATATCTCATTGTGGTTTTGATTTGCATTTCCCTGATGATTAGTAATGCTAAGCATATTTTCATGTACCTGTTGTCCATCTGTCCATCTTCTTGAGAAGAATGTCTATTCTGATCTTCTGCCCATCTTTTAATCAGATTGCTTTTGCTAATTGAGTTGTATGAGTTCTTTATATATTTTGGATATTAACCCCATATCAGATATATGATTTGCAAATATCTTCTCCCATTCAGTAGGTTGCCTTACATTTTGTTGATGGTTTCCTTTGCTAGGCAGAAAGTAGAAGCCTTTTAGTATGATGTCCCACTTACTTATTTTTGCTTTTGTTGTCAGATTCAAAAAGTTATTGCCAAGACCTATGTCAAGGAGATTACTGGCTATGTTTTCTTCTAGGAGTTTTATGGTTTCAGGTCTTACATTTAATTCTTTAATCCATTTTGAATTTATTTTTGTGCATGGTGTGAGACACTAGTCTAGTTTTGTTCTTTTACATGTAGCTGTCCAGTTTTTCCAACATTATTTATTGAAGAGACTGTCCTTTCCCCATTGTATATTCCTGGCTCCTTTGTCGTGAGTTAATTGACCATATATGTGTGGGTTTATTCTTTTTTACTTTTTTAATATGGTTATTAGATCATTTAAAATTACTTATGTAGCTCATAGTATATTTCTATTGGACAGAGCTGATCTAGACTATAGGTTCCTTGAGGCCAGGGACAGTGCCTGCCACATGTTAATTAAATGCTCGATGCATGTTTGATAAATCAAACTGTGGAAATGAAATGAATGAACAGATGAGAATTATAACAATTTTTTAAAGTAGTTCTTTTGACACTGTGGATTTAGAAGGTGATAGGCCAGATGAGATGGATTTTGTCAGTAAATCTTAAAATGTTTATTGATTGTCCCTGGTGTATGGGACTGAAACATACATTAAAAGAGATGCAAGTGCTGGCTGCAGCTGCCATCTCATGAGACATTCCGATATCCCCTGTAGGCTGACCTGATTTTGCCACCCATGATTCCTTTGTTCAAGTGCCATATATAATCCAGAAGTTTGTTCAAGAATGATCTATTTCTAGAGAGGATTTTTCCTTTGTGCCATTTAGCTGTGGTTCTCAGACTTTAATGTGCTTAAGAATCACTTGCAAAACCTGTTACAAATGCAGATTCCCAAACCCATTTCCAGAAATTCTAGTTCAGTAGGTAAGGGATGGGGCCCAGGAATCTGCATGTTAACACCCCAGAAGATTCCTGCGTAACTGACTTGTAAGCAATACCGTGAGGAACACTGCTGTATGGCACCATAATCTGGGAATAGCCTGAAACTTCAGGAAAAGGGCAGTTTGTTTAGTGATTTTTATTATCTATTATACTATAAAGAACTCATTGTTAAATATATTAATAATCAAAAAATAATCAAAAAATTGCAGCAAACAGAACAATCAACAGTGAAAAGGCAACCTACCAAATGGGAGAAAATATTTGCAAACCATATATCAAAGAAGGGGTTAATATCCAGAATATATAAAGAACTCCTATAATGTAATAACAAAAAAATTACCCAATTAAAAAAATAGGCAAAGGACTTGAATAGATATTTCTCCAAAGAAGATATGCAAATGGCCAAAAAGCACATGGATGCTCTCCAGGAAGAAGAGAGATGCTGGTTACGGGATGCTGTCATTTCAGAGGCATCCGGACACTCTAAGAAAATGTCCTTCCTCTTTCCTGTCCCTGTACCTGAAGCCTGGAATATCAACACCTCAATTGTGTTCCCTCAAAACATTTTTTAAAAGCCTTGGAGAGACTTCCCTGGTGGTCCAGTGGCTAAGACTGCACGCTCCCAATGCAGGGGGCCCAGGTTCAATCCCTGGTCAGGGAACGATCTAGATCCCACATGCTGCAACTAAAGAACCTGCATGACGCAAATGAAGATCCTGCATGCAGCAGCAAAGATCCCATGTGCTGCAACTAAGACCCGGTGCACCCAAATAAATAAATTAAAAAAAAAAAAAAGCCTTGGAAACTCTGATCATTTTAGGGGTCCTGGTTGTTAGGACCCTTTCTGAGGCAGAGGGAGAACGATTGGGTTTATGTTGTTGAAGTAGCCAGAGCATTCACACTCTGAGCATTCACTCCAGTGGCCAGCAGTCTGTGTCTGGTCAGAGGCCATTCCTTTAGGTAGCGAGCTCTCCGTTCTTTCCAGTAACTGGTAGGCAAGTGTGGCTGGGCTGGCTGTCTCTGCCCCTCCCTGGGGTTGGCCAGCTCCCACGAGAGGGGCAAGTGGAGTGAGGGGCAAAGGCATCAAGTGACTCCCATATTTACTAATGAGATGAAAATACAGTACTTGGTTGATCAAAACTGAAATAATCTCATTTTCCTCCTTTGTACCCTTCTTGGTATCTTGTTCTGGGTTATCAATTCTTTTTGTTTGTTTTTGTTTTTACAATGTGTTGGTTTACCTTCTAGAAATACTGATTATGAAAGATTTTAAATCTGTAAAGAGACAGACAGATGCAGTATACTCACCACCTAGCTTATCAAAGAAAATATTATGGGTACAAAGTCCCTGTATACTCCTCTCAAATAATATTCCCCATCCCCACTGCAGTGGTAACTGCTGTTTGGAATTTAGTGTTCGTCCTTCATATGCAATTCTCTATACCTTCACTCTATAATCTTTGTATATTTCAACAATATAGAGTATTGTTTGGAATGTTACGGTCTCATATTTTATGTAGTCTTTTGCAACCTGCTTTTTTCATTCAACTTGCCTGTTCACTTCTTAAACTTCATTGAGGATATTTCTTCCAGTGTTACTTAACTACTCTAGACATTGGGGTACAGTGATACTGTGTAATAATGTTTGGCCCCCAAGATACAACTAGAAATGGCTTAGATTGAAAAACTTTATATGTGTCAAATTAATGTATAATTATAATATAGTGTGTAACTGTTAAACATATTTGTTTTATTTCAGGTTATAATATAACTTATCCTCTCATGCTTTTTCCCTGTCCCTTCTCCCCAAATCATCAACAGTAGAAAAGGAAGAAGAAGGAAACATGTCAGGACACAAATGGTAAGTAATTTGTTGTCTCTTCTGAACTGGGAGAGGCTAATGAAAGAGGAAAGCACGTAGTATATGCTCAATAAATGTCTACTGAATGGAAAAACCAAGAGTCACAATAGCAGTAAATAACCTGTTAGCCTATACCCAATGTTGAGTATAGTCAAGTTTTCAGTATCCCTACTAAATGTAATATGAAAACCAATAACCAAAAATATTCTCTAAGAAATTCATTTATGTGTAACTTTCTCCTGGGAATCTAACAATGGCTTTTCTTACCACCATTTTTTTCAGTGTAATGAGTTGATACATTTTTTAATCTGTCTTATTTACAACTTCAAATATTAGGGTTATAAGGGAATTTTATATAGGGCAGCTATAAAATAACAATATAACTAGTGACAATAAAAATAACTCAGACTCATTAATATATAGTCATGACTTCAACCTTCATGAACATTCAGGAGTCAGTCATGGTTGGAAGTAGATGATGCTGAATAAAATAGATGTGGTAATTACATGACAGTGTTATCACTGCCTTTTACATGCCTATAAAGCATCTAACAGCATGTTAAACCACTTATAAATTCCAGTTCTGTTAACAAGCAGTGTTTCTGAACCCTTCTGAAACCTTGATCCACTGGGCAAGCAGATCTTTGTCGTTTTTTACCTTCTTTAATTTGTATCATGAAAAAGTGCATTGCATATTTTCATTTTTCAAAGGTACAATTGATTATAATAAGGAATATACTTTTTAAAATAAATTTATTTATTTACTTATTTATTTTTGGCTGAGTTGGGTCTTTGTTGCTGCGTGCAGGCTTTCTCTAGTTGTGGCGAGCGGGGGCTACTCTTCGTTGCGGTGCGTGGGCTTCTCATTGCGGTGGCTTCTCTTGTTGCGGAGCACGGACTCTAGGTGCGCGGGCTTCAGTAGTTGCGGCTCATGGGCTCTAGAGCGCAGGCTCAGTAGTTGTGGCGCACGGGCTTAGTTGCTCCGCGACGTGTGGGATCTTCCTGGACCGGGGCTCGAACCTGTGTCCCCTGCATTGGCAGGCGGATTCTTAACCGCTGCGCTACGGTTAGCGCCCCAAGGAATATACTTCTTAATCCCTCCTCTCTCAGTAGAGAAGCAATCAGGTCCAAGTCCTCTGTAATATCAAATGTCAAACTTTAAAAGTACTTTGCATGTCTTAAAATGTAATGAGCTTTAAAAGGTAATTAATAAATAGCTAAGGGATTTAGTTTCCCTGAGTATCCCCATTTGACAGCTCTGTAAGAGTTGTCAGACTAGTTTTTTAATTGTTCCAGCTTGCCTCATTAAGACAAAAGGATGGCTTCATCCTGTGACCCTCGTAATGGCTGTCATACCCTGGCAGCAGGCTCAGGGAAGTAGGTAGTTGTCATCCACCTAGGAGAGATTGGAGAGTCCCAGGAGATGAGCCCTTCCCCATAGTCCTTCTCCCATTACGGTGCCACTTCATTGCTTGCTGCTGAAATACAAGGGCTGCAGAGAACATTGAAATGCTCACTACGCTGGGATTTAGAGCCTTGGATTTTAATCCTGTGTGATTTGGGGCAAGATTCTTAACGTTTTGAAACCTAAGATTCCTCATTTGTTAAATAACGGGTGAGGCATGTTCACTAAATGACCTCTAAAGTCCTTTTTTTCCCCCTCGGAATAGAATTTTTTTGTTGTTAATCCATGACCTTTGACCAAAAAAACAAAAAAAACTGGGCTTCCCTGGTGGCGCAGTGGTTGAGAGTCCGCCTGCCAATGCAGGGGACACGGGTTCGTGCCCCGGTGCGGGAAGATCCCACATGCCGCGGAGCGGCTGGGCCCGTGAGCCATGGCCGCTGAGCCTGCGCGTCCGGAGCCTGTGCTCCGCAACGGGAGAGGCCACAACAGTGAGAGGCCCACATACCGCAAAAAAAACAGAAACAAAAACAAAAACCACAATAGAAAGAAATCCATCCTAGTCCCCCCTCTTAAAATTCCTTTCCCCTGAAATAGCCACAGTTTGGGGGAGTATATTCTTACCATCTTTTAATGCACATACTGTGTAGAGGGATTATCTTTTACATAAAAGTTATACATATTTTCATCTTATTTTCTCTGATTTAAGCTCATAATAAAATGGTTTTTATTTATATGTTTTAAATAAAAATTATATATATTTAAGGTGTGCAATATAATTTGATATGCATAGTGAAATGATTACTACAGTCAAGCTAGTTAACGTACCATCTTTTTAAATTTATTTAATTAATTTATTTGGTTGCTCTGGGTCTTTAGTTGCAGCAGGTGGGTAGCACACGGGCTCCTTAGTTGTGGCATGCAAACTCTTAGTTGTGGCATGCATGTGGGATCTAGTTCCCTGACCAGGGATCGAACCTGGGCCCCCTGCATTGGGAGCACAGAGTCTTAACCACTTCCCCACCAGGGAAGTCCCAACATATCATCTCCTTTTATAGTTACCACTTTTTGTGTGTGATGAGTGCACATGAAGAGTAATGCTCCTCTCCTAGCCTATTTCCAGTGTTGAATACAATATTATTAAGTGCAGTCATCATGCCTGTACATGAAATATCTGGACTTATTCCAAACTTTGAAATGATGCAGAAAGACATAAAGTAAACCATACTCCTTCTCCTCTTTCCAAAGATAACCATTGCTAAGGAAGTCATCTGAAACTCTGATTTTTTAAGAACAAATGTGTGAATTGAAACTTGTAAATGTTATCTGGCAGGAGAGTGTAAATCATCGAGTTTTGAGATACATATTTTGGTATAGTAGTATAAAGCAATTTCTGTTTTAGGACACACAAGTCTGGCACATTTTGAGTGCTAATGGGATGGGGTGGAAGAAGTTACATGTCTGCAGAGGGAGATGCCTGGGGGTCCTGTGTGAGCTTTTGGACAGGAACCTTAGACAGGAGGGAGGTGTAGACAAAGCAAGGAGGGCTGGAACACCAGTGGCAAACTTTCTGTCAATATTTGGAGACTCTGGTCACTTTTACAGAAGTCCATTTCATTCTGAATTGAATTTTTTTCCAATTTCTTCCTTACATACTTTTTGATATGATCTTCACTGTGCTGTTCCTGAAGAATGGCTTCCTATTGGTATTTTAAGCATTTATGTTTAAGAATTTAAAGTTTTAGTATGAGAAACCCATAATCAATTTTTTAATACTTTTTTATTTTTCAAAATTTTATTTGACTGTAGTAAGAATACTAAACATGAGATCTACCCTTTTAACAGACTTTTAAGTGTAGAATGCAGTGCTGTGACCTCTAGGCACAGTGTTGTACAGCAGATCTCTAGAACTTACTCACCTTGCACCGTGGAAACTGTATGCCCGTCGATTAGTAATTTCCCATTTCCTCCTCATCCTCTGGAAACCACCATTCTATTCTCTGATTCTATGAGTTTGACTGTGTTAGGTACCTCTGTTACAGATTTGATGTATGCTGTTTTTCAGCCCCTTATCTCTACTTTTCTGCCATCACTTCATTGTTGGCCGTAATGCTGGGCTGGAGAGAACATTGGTGTTCGGCTTTATCTCTGACTCACTGGGGTGCTTGAGGCAGTCACCTTGCCTGACTTGGCCTCACTTTGTCTACTTCTGAAAGGAGTGTGTCCAGTCTTTGGATATCTAAACTCCTCAAGGTTTAGTTTCTCAATTTCCTGCAAAAGTTTCTTAATTTCCTCACTAACTTTTAAGGTTTTGGTATAAGTTAGACTTGATTAACCTTTTGGTGTAATAACCATGTAAGAAAGTACTTATATGTTTATTAATGTTGTAAATGTTTGAATACATTTGTTCACACTATAATATCTTAACTTTTTTAAAAGTCATGAGTAAAATGGCTCTTCGAATGCCTTTTAGCAGTTATCCCTGGGACTTACACGATCGATATGCTCAAGATAAATCAGTTGTAAATAAGATGCAGCAGAAGTATTGGGAAACGAAGCAGGCCTTTATTAAAGCCACAGGGAAGAAGGAAGACGAACACGTCGTTGCCTCCGACGCAGACCTGGATGCCAAGCTGGAGGTGAGCGCTTCATTGCCCTCAGCCCCAGCACAGCCACCTTGCTAGGCTCAGGGTCTGAGAATGTATTCACGGGGGCAAGCATAGGTGTGCTTTGTATTTGAAAACATACTGCAAACAGCTAGTTCATAAGGAAAATCTAGGATCAGATTAACTCAATCCCAGCATATTTTTTAAAAACCCACAAATTCTCCTGTAACCCCCAGTATGCCTCAGTTAATTTGTTTTTCAAGCACTTCGTTGGAATGCATGGAATGTGGTAAATTCTCAATAAATGTTGAAAAACATTAATGCACTCAAAGAGCCATTGCCAGTGATAGCAACACTAGGGTCAGGCAAATGTTTACATTTAGAAAAAAAAAGAAAACAGGATGACGGCAAAAGACCCTGGAAAGTGAGTCTAATAAGCTTGTATTGAATCCTGGAAAATTCTAGAATTGAATTAACCAATATTTAGTTAGACTAGTTAATAATACAGTAAGCTGAATTCATATCTGAATGATCCTTGAATACTAGTACAACTGGTTAAAGGCCCACTAATTCCCTGATTGCTGGACATTCTGCCAGTACTTTAGATCAGAATTTAAAAAGCATTTGCTGTACAGCAGAAACTAACACAACATTGTAAATCAACTATACTCCAAGAAAAATTAATTTTAAAAAACCCAAAATTTAAAAAGCATACTTAACACTTCTGTGAATGACAGGGCACAGAGAGAGATAACATGTCACGTGGTCTGATAAGAATTCAGAATGATATCTAAATTTAATACATAAGCTAAAGTTACTGAGCTAAACACTTAATGAGACAAAAATCAAAAGCTCGAGATTTCATAAAGCTTTCTGAGAAGGGTGACCAGGGTGGTGCAAGCCATGGTTATTCTGGAACAGAGAGGTTGAGGGGAAATATGTTAATTGTCAGTTCTCTGGGAAGGCCTGTCATGTGGAAGAGGGATAAGATTCATTCTGTGCATCTGACAGTAGAACCAGACCCAGGGCCACTATTCATAGTACTCATCTCTCATGGAATTATCTCAAGTGTCTGTTTGTTTGCCTGCCTTCCCTCCACCAGGGGGTCAGATTCCATGACACTCAGTACACATTCAGTAAGTGTTAACTGTATAAGTGTACGTGTTAATGCAGTTAAGATGAGTTCCCAACCCTTTCTCCTGTCAGTGGAATTGTTCTAACAGAAGCTGGGTTTGACAGAGATGTTCTAGCAGAGATTGCTTCAACGGAGAAAAGTAGAGCCAGGAAGCCTCTATTCTGATTTTAGTATTCTAAATAGAATTGAAATGATTGTAAGTTGCATATGCTTTTCACATCTTATAGATTTATCTTTTTTCCTCTTAACAACCTAGTAAATACAAGCATTACTCAGAAAGTAATTGAATATGTTATTTTCTAGCACGTGAAACACAATACAGTAATTTAATGTTTATATTTAGGTTCTTGCAGCAGCATTTTCACTGAACCAACTGTACTTTAGTCAAAATACCTGCTGTCCTAGGCACATAGCATCCAAAGTACTTAACTGTGACTAATAATTTTACACATGATAAAGATTTCTGTTGCAGGAATGTTTTAATACTGATGTTGATGTTTATAGAGAAAGAGAATGGATTCCACCAATAAAGCATATGAAAACGATGTGCAGACCATTTTGATGTGCTTTTCAACTAAGTTATCCATAGAAGACTAGCTGATGAAACAAGAACTTGTATTCTGCTGGCAAAGAAAGCTTGTATGCCAAGCTGTAATGATGGTCAGATTCTATTACAGTCTGTTGGGAAGCTCATGTAGAAATGTTCACTAAGTTTAAATATTTGTCAGAATTGCTTGTTAATGAAATCATTTTCTGAAAAACAGTTCTTAAGTACAAGAACCGACAAAACTAACCTGTGGTGACAGAAGTCTTTTAGTGGTTGCCACAGCAGAGTAGACTGACTAGATAGTGGAAATGTTTCTTATCTTACTTTGGGTATGATTACAAGAGTGTATACAATTGTCAAACTCACAGAACTGAACTCTCCAGAGGTGTGCATTTTATTGCATTTAATTTATACTTCAGTTTTAAAAAAGTCATTCAACAGCAGAATAGCTCTTGAACATACTTTTTTTAACGTCCTTGCTCCTATGTTCAGGAATGACTATGTGTTGATAGTTTGTGACCCAGAATACTGTTATCAAGCATTTGTTAAGGAACATACTCAGACTGCTGATTTTCTGTTTTGTTTTATGGTAAAGGGTTTTTGTTTTTTCCCTAAATAGGTAGAGAATGAAGTGTAATGAAATGAGATTTAGTAAAACATATTCTACATGACCAAGATTTATCATATTAAGCATTCATAGGAATGGTTTTTAATCCTCTAAGTATATATGCATGCATTCATTTTTATTAGAACATTTGATCATTTATATCATGAAGCCGATCTTCTGTTTTGACCCAACTGTGAAGTGCTTTGTAATACTAGGGCATAATTGCTACATCACCATGGCCAGTAAGCCAGGGGAGAGAGAAGAATGCCTTGCCCTGCTTCCCTGGATGGCTCCTCAGAGGCATAATGTTTGTCTGCCAGGTTTTCTAATTGATAGCAGCCCTGGTCTCTGAGTCGGTGGACAGAGGATGGAGAAAGTGTGAAGTCTCTGCTCTGTCTTCTGTTTTTCTTTTTAAAGGAGTGTAGTTGGTTTACAATTGTTCTGTCTTCTCTTGAACTGTCTCCATTTCTGAAGCAAAGACCAGAACCACCATAAGTTAAAATCTAGTGAGATTCTTCTCCATGCAGTCCACCTGCTTTTCCCTTAATTTTCTCTGTTATGGCCATAGCATGAGATTAGGTTTCTTCTCTGTATATTTTATGAAATAATTGGGAAAATAATGAGTGATAGGAGCTGCTAGCTAAACTCTGCTTTACCAGATCTCTTCAAAGCAGACAGAACATTCAGCTGATTGATATTTGTTTGTTTTTATAGAGTTGTTTAAGCCTGCCGTAAAATGCATTAGGATCACAAAGTAAGCTAATGTTGTGTTTTAAATAAGATGCTTAATTGACAGATCTTCCATCTGAAAAAAAAGACAGTAAGTGGTAAAAGAAATAAATTCGATTATGAAGGAATATTGGGTCTCTGGTTTACCAAGTCCTCTAATTGGGCCCCTCACTTAGGATTTCTGGTTTTCAGCTATTATTTCAATGTCTGGAGGAAATCATCCTTCTGCAGATCTCAATGTAGATCGCAGAACTGATGAATTCTAATAAATATAGAAAAATAGGAGCATATTTAAAAGCTTTGGTCACATTTTCTGTTCAGTACACCACGTAACACCAAGCTCATTTAGGCATACGATCTTGTTTTTAGTGGGCAAATCAAATGCTATGGTTATATTCAATATAATTTGTTTTTTATTTCACTGCTGTCTGTTTAGCATTTTGTTTGTATTTTTATTATAGCTGTTTCACTCGATTCAGAGAACCTGTCTGGACTTGTCTAAAGCAATTGTACTCTATCAAAAGAGAATCTGTTGTAAGTATGCCATAAGTGTGAATATTGACCAAATAGACAGTAAGAAATTGGATATTTTGCCTTAATATATAATTTTATATGTTTAGGAAGCAAGACAAGGAAACCACTGTTTAGGAGTGTCTGTCTTTGCTCCTTAATTGGTGGGGTGGGGTCTTTAATCATTTTATCAGAAATTCTTTACATAGGCTGTTTTTCAATGCAAGTACCATTGAGTCTACCATGGATAAGTACGTACCATTTATTTTCCTAATTATAAAAAAGTTTTTTCAGTTTTATATCTTGGGATTTGGCGTTGTTTTTATTTGATTGCCCAGGCTCTCTTATGTCCAATTTTGTTCCTTTTAAAATGACCACATGGAGAGAGAAGGCAACAGTTAATTCATTGACTATATTTTGTTGACAGCGCTTCTTCCTGAACATTTTCTATGTCAGATATTGGATTTTTTAGGGAACAAGATTTTCCTATCGTCATCCCATCTTAAAATCATTACCAACAAAGTTGTCTCTGAAATACTAAATATCAAGTTGTATGTTAGTATGTTTTTAAATTTCCATTTGTAGGTCATTTAAGAGTATAATTTCTGTATTTCTGAGACTATGAGAAGTTTGTCTGTTTCTGACTACTGCCAAACCCCTTTCCAGTAATCACAAATTAACAGTTGGGCATTTTCCTTCATTAGTAATCTTTTATGAAGACTGTTTTTCGGAAGTACAAAATCCTAGGACTTAGAGGCAGAATTTTGTAAATTACCTGTGTTACTATTTACTAAGTGTTGGAGCTAAGACTTCTCCAGGGCTAGAACTCCATAGTCTTGGGTATGAGGAATCCAGACACATGACACACTGCCCCCAACATTCCTCTGTCCCATATCCAGTCAGCCACAAATGCTGGTCCATTTTGTCACCTACTTTGCTTTCAGATTCTCCCTGCTGTACCTCTTCACAGCCACCGCCTTAGTTCAGGCCACTCTTACTTGGTTTGCTGCATCAGCTTCCTAACTGATCTCCCTGCCTCCACTTTTTCCTTCTCCAGCCCATCATCTGCACTGCGGTCAGAGCGCAGTCAGCAATCTCCCAGAGCTCCCAGCGGTCAAAGCTGGGACAATTTGAGCAACAAAGTAAATAACTGATTGTATTAGGTTAGAGCCCATGAAGTAAGATAAATGTCCATTAAGTGTGTATGGAAATAAACAAAAAAACAAACTGATATTTTCATGATATTAAGTCTTCCTATCCAGAAACATAGTTTATATCTTTTTAGTTGGGTACTCTTGAATACTGCTTCACAGAGTTTTAGAATTTTTCCTTTACAGGTATTGGGTATCATTTTTTGGATTTATTCTTATGCACGTAATATTTCTTTGATACAGTTCTAAGTGGAATCCCCTCTTTAATTATGTTTTCTATATTTTTGCTCCTGGAGAATAAAAATATATCTGACTTTTGTGTTAAGCTTATATCCATTCACATTATTAAATGCTGCTATTATTTCTAAGAAAACAAAAAAAAACAAATGGGGGAGAAGAGACAGTTCTTGCTTATAAAATAATTGCAATTAATAAATCTAGAAAGAATGAAGGAACCACAGAATCACCATTAGGTAAATACCACAGTAAGAACTCTGGCAGGCAAGATTCACTGAAAGATGTTTTAATTAGTGAGTGAAAGTTTGAGGAGAAACTGGACCTTTACATAGTCTTCTGTATTTACCCCCCAAATTTTTAATAATTACAAAAGGAAAAAACCATAATTTTACAGTGGGGAAATCCAGTAGACATGACATGAACCAAATGATGGAGGTTAACACCGTCAGTAATAATGTGTGTTGATCTCTGGTAGCCCTGATATGAAACACCAAGAAGGGCACTCCACCTCTGCGGTTTCCTTCCCCCAAGTCTGTAACCCCAGTCTAATCATGAGAAAGTAGACAAACCCAGGTTGAGGGACAGTCCACAAAATTCCTGAGCAGTACTCTTAAAGGGCGGCAAGGTCATAAAAGACAAAAAAACCTGAGGAACTGTCACAGGTTGAAGGAGACTAAAGAGGCTTGACAACTCAATGTGGGATCCTGGAAAAGAAAAAGGACATTAATGGGAAAACTAGGAAAATTCAATAAGATTGTGTTTAGGTAGTGGTATTGTACCAATGTTATTTTCCTAATTTTGATCATTCTACCATTGTTATGTAACATTAGGGGAAGAAGGGTACACAGGAACTCTGTATCCTATTTACAATTTTTTCTATCAGCCTAAAATTATTTCAAAATAAAGGTTTTTTAAAAATGTACATTGGGGCTTCCTTGGTGGCACAGTGGTTAAGAATCCGCCTGCCAATGCAGGGGACGTGGGTTCGAGCCCTGGTCCAGGAAGATCCCACATGTCGCGGAGCAGCTAAGCCCGTGTGCCACAACTACTGAGCCTGTGCTCTAGAGCCCATGCTCTGCAGCAAGAGAAGTCACCACAATGAAGAGTAGCCCCCGCTCACCGCAACTAGAGAAAGCCCACGCACAGCAAGGAATACCCAAAGCAGCCAAAACTAAATAAATAAAATAAATTTATTTTTAAAAATAAATAAATAAAAATGTACATTGGATCACATTGCTTCTCTGCTGAAAAGCCTCCAATAAGTACTTAAAGTAAGGTGTATACTTCTACTCCATGGCTTACAAATTCCTACACAATCTGACCCAGTTCACCTCTCCAGCCACTTTTGCTCTTACCCACGATGTGACCTGAGGCCTTTTGCACTCACTGTTTCCTCCATCTGGGATGTCCCTGCCCTCATTGTCTCTAGTGGCCCCGTATCCTTCAGAGCTCAGCTTAATGGTCATCTGCTCAGAGATGCCTTCCCTGACCACCCAGCCCAAAGCAGCTACCAATCACTCTCTCTTACTCGCCACCCTCCCGCCCCCAATCTGGTATTTTTCTTCTTGTGTTTTGATTTTGTTTTGAGTTTTGTATTTTTTATTTTCTGTCTGCTGCCGCTTGAACATAAACTGCATCAGAGCAGCATCCTCATGTGTCTTGTCCATCTCTTTATTCCCAGTGACAAGAACAGTGCCTAGTACATATGAGATCATCCATAAATTTGTGCTAAGTGAATTAATGCTGCCAAGCTAATTGGTTTTGCAGTTCTTTGGTTCCCTTATCAGGGCACATCTGAAAATCTAATTAGGAGTTAAACATGAAAAGATTTTTATTTGTCTCTGAATTAAGTCCCAGTTGAGTGAAACCTTATAAGTAGAAACATTTGAGTTATCTGATACCTGTATTGCACCTGAATTTTAAACTTCTATAAATTTATTTCAGTAATTGAATTTTAAAATTAAAATTAAGGAATGAACATCCCTTCTTGGAAGATGACATGGTCATCACTAAGTCATCCAACCTGTAGCCTGATGCCACTCAAACTTTTTCCACCTCCCTCTGAGCAGCACTGCCCATTACCAGATTCCAGCTCTTAAAATGAAGCCTGTCTTTCCAGTCCAAGTTTAATCCTCAAGTGTGTAAAATAACCAAAAATGGATTCTCAAGTGCTTCAATCTACTTAGGTTTATTTAGGAAAGAGTACATTTCACCACCCTTGTAGTCATTCAAGTACCATGAATTGGTTTCTTCCTAGCCTTAAGTTCATGTGTTCATTTGTATGTGACTTGAGGTTTCAAGGTAAAAAAGGTGACAGTAGCCTCATACTGTTATAAACAAAAGTGTGAAATTTTTCCTTATTGTGCAGTTGAGTCGCATATTAGTAAGTGGAGAGGAGGAAGAATGGAAGGTATTAAAAAACAACAAAGCTTCATATAATTATAGGAATTTTAAAAAATTACCTAGAACCAGGACATAAATACCAGATAAATATTTAGAGTGAAGTATACAGCGATAACAAGGCAAAAGTTATAGTTAGTTCAATTTCACAAGCATTTAATTAGTGCCCTGAATAAGACTCTGTGCTCAGCCTTGGGAATCCATAGTTTGGATGAGGTCCCTGTCCTGAGAAAGCTTAGGTTCTCACGGGAAAGATAGACACGTTGCCCACCCACGGACACCCCATTACCAGGTGCCGAGAGGGCGCTGCTGTCACAGAGAAAGAGGGATCACCTGCTTCACATAGGAAGTAGCTTTTGAGCTAGGCTTTAACCAATGAACTTGATTTTGAGAAACAGAATAGGAAGGAGGGTAGTCACTGACCATCAGGAAGAATGGATTCTAAAGCCTCTTCTCCGTGGAATGTTGAGTGTAAGCTAGTCACAAATTAATAAGGAAGCAGTCGGAGCTTTAACCTTCACTTTTGGATTCTTGGTTCCTGACTAACGTTTTACAGCTGTTGTTGGGGGGATAGTGTCAGGAATGGGATGCATTCTGAAAGAAGTCTGGATTGTTTATGAAAGCAGACAAGAATCCTGGTAGCATTTAGAAAGCATTTTTAGAGACAAATGATTGGTAAATGCGTCAGTACAGAAATGTGAAATAAGAGCAGTGTTCAAAGTGTGTCCCTAGCAAAGTCTGTGTTCAGAGAAAAACCATTCTGGGAAGCTCCGTGTCACTGCTTGCCTGTGGCTCAGCTGTTGGTGAACGTGTATTCGGACCAGTAGCTGCCTAGCAGCCCACGCATCCATTGTGTGGATGCACTGCATTGATCAAATCAGTCCCCAAGGTAGGGAAAGAGAATGTTTTGCTACTATAAATAACTAGGCTATGATTATATCTGTATATACATCTTTGTGCCCATTTTACTACTTCCTCAGGACGTAGTTTACTCCTAACAGAAGTACAACGTCAAAAGATGTGTACAATTCTGACTTTTTAATATTTACTGCCAAATCAGTCTGTAGAGAGCTTGTACCAGTCACTTTCTCACCAATAGCACCCTCTGAGGTTGTCTTTAAAAAATAAGGCCAAATATATGCAAATATTGAATCATTATGTTGTACGCCTGAAACTAATGCAATGTTGTATGTCAGTTATACCTCAATTTTATAAAATAAGAACAAAGAGTAAGGTCAAGATCAGGTATTAGCAATTCAGATTGGGTTCCAGCTCTGCATTTTAAAAATCCACCAAGTCACCAACTTGATTACCTACATACCCTCAACCTCCACCCCCTGCTTCAGCCAAGACCTATGCCATGGATAAGGTATTTGAATTGCTTTACAATCAAGTGGAATGTAACTCAGAAAGCAGGGATCAAAAAGTCAGGAAGAGGGAATAATAGGGGGAAACTGGCCCTACATTATAGGCAGCCACAAAAGATTCCCACAGTCATACTTGACAGACCCAACTCTTCTATTTCAGCTCGAAGCAGCACATTATCAGCTCGCTTTTCAGTAAAGAGGTCATTTTCTGGTTCTGATTACAGAGCACGAAACGTACTGACAGATGCACTCAAGTGAATTTGATCTCTTGTTTCGTAAATGGAAGAACAGCATGAAAGTTAAATGCGGTGGAGGCTTACCTTGTAGCCTTCCACTTGGATTTAATTTCGTCTCGTTTTTGCCTCTAGAAGAGAGGGGACCTTGTGATTTGTCTCTCTCCTCTCTGTAATAAAAATGTTCATTGTTCATGGCTCCTTTTGGTCTTTTCTCCATCAGTCTTGTCTCAAGAAGAAAACGAACTGGGAAAATTTCTCCGATCCCAAGGCTTCCAGGATAAAACCAGAGCAGGAAAAATGATGCAAGCGACAGGAAAGGCCCTCTGCTTTTCTTCCCAGCAAAGGTGTGTGGCCTTCACTGGGGCTGTGTTGTTGGGGGAGGTCTCCTGAGAACCTGGGACCCACTCATTCATGAAGGGAACCTCCTACTGGGCTTTAGAAGGCTCTTGCCTGCGATTGAGGAGCTCCTCTGTTCACAGTTGTTAGTCTGTTCGTACTTAACTCTGATTCGGATAACATGTATAATCTTTTTCCTTCCCTATTAACTTTTTTTTTTTTTAAACATCTTTATTGGGGTATGATTGCTTTACAATGGTGTGTTAGTTTCTGCTTTATAACAAAGTGAATCAGTTATACATATACATATGTTCCCATATGTCTTCCCTCTTGCGTCTCCCTCCCTCCCACTCTCCCTATCCCACCCCTCCAGGCTGTCACAAAGCACCGAGCTAATATCCCTGTGCCTTGCGGCTGCTTCCCCCTAGCCTATTAACTTTTAAAACATGTTTTCGTATTTCTTCTGGTCTATAGTTATACACCAGTCACCATGAGTGCTATCCTAGGCTTATATTTGACCTTCAGTGTTCCTCATAGCAATCCATCCAGTCCCCTTCCAGCAGCTGACTAAAGCAAGAGCTTAATGAGACCAGGCAGAAGGGTTCCCCGAGTGCCCTCTGGGGGCAGTTAACTTGAGAGGGGTGCTGTTCAAGATGCCCTCCACGGTTCTGCTCAGACCCTAGATCAGCAGCATCAAAAGCCTCACCTGAGAGTTTGTTAGCAATGCAGAATCCAGGCCCCACCCCAGAATTACTGAATCCAAATCTGCATTTTAATGGGTCCCCAGCTGTTTTCCATGCACATTCAAGTTTGAGAAGCTCTGGTGCAGAGAAAATTGTAATAGATCAGTGATTTCTTTTTTAACACTACCATAACTTACGTTCAAGGTCCATGTAGAATAAACAGGAGCCACTGCATAGAGTCACACTTTGTATCTGAGAAGGTGACATTCCTTCTCTCCTCCTCCTTCCCCAGTAACTAACAAGCCCCCCAAAATGTCAGTCACTAATATTAGGCAGACTTTATACCTAAATAAGGCTTGTAGGTAGTCTCCAAAAATATTCGGGCCACAAAAATTTCACTCACCCAAACTGTCCAACATTTTCTTCTGCTGTTAATTTTTCCTCACTGCTTTCTCTCCCAGTGGGCCAAAAGCAGGCCACCACCTGTTATACATGTGTTCCTATGAAGATCCAAGAAAGGTGGGGTGGAAAGAAAGAGAACCAAACGTGTGCATTTTTCAGTGGTTCCCCCTCCTGAGCATTCTGGTTCACTCTAATGACATTTGGACCCCAACTTTCATAGTTGAATGCAACAATTTCCAATAGTTCTCTACCCCAGTTTTCCAAGAGAAGTGTTGGTTTATAATCTTTGATTGCACCTTTTAATCTTATTTATAACTGTTTTCCTTGCAAAAATAATACATACTCATTCTAGAAAAATTTTAAAACAGGAACAAACCAAAAGGAGAAAATTAAAAACAACCCAAATTTTGCTAATAGAGATTGACTTGCTTTTAACCCCTTGATACTTTCAATGCATATACGCTTGCCCCAGTCTTCCAAGGATCATTGATTCTTGAAAAATCTTTCATAAATTCTTATATATTTATTTATAAATATATAAGCATTATATATTTCTTAAATTATACATATAATTATCACTAATTTCAGTGGGAAAACTTCTTATACATACCTTCATGCCAAGATTACCATCCATTTATGGGAAACAAGCCAAATCCTTGGACACAATCACCACAAGAGTTACTGTTACTGATCATATAATTATTTTATAATGTTGCTATCCAGTTATACACTTTCATAGTTTTGTACAAAGTTATCTCACAAAACATATGGTACCTTAAGTTTATATAGTCTAACCTTTGGATACAGACAAAAACAGTAAAAGAAATCAACCAAAACAATTTAAATGATACTGTAAACCAGCAAACTGCCCTGTATCCATAAATTAATGTAGCTTGGACAGCTTGCAATTTCGAAGCTGGCCTCCTGCAAGATGACTCTGATTCCATGGTACTCAACTGCTCACGAGGCACATGAAATCCAAACTACTTCTCTGCACATGAGGAAAGTAGGAAGATTACATAAAACTCCCATAAAGTTGAATTCTCAAACCTCGAATGGACATAATTTGGGATTTGCCAGAATATATTTTTAATATAAACAGCAGCATACCATACAATTTTTGAATAGTATTGCATACTGATTATTTAGCAAATTGATTTTTTGTTCAAATAATCCTAACTTTCTTTATGTCCATATATACCTTTTTAAAAACGTCCATAGCATATAATTCCATTATCTGGGCATGCCATGATACGTTTAACCCAAGCCCTCTGTCCACTAGTGTCCACTTCTACCTTTTCCTACTAAAGAATAAAACGTCTTTGGATTAGACCTTTAGGTGCTTTATTAATTATTCCCATTGGGTAGATTTTAGTGAATGGAAACGTGGGCCAGTCTTTCACTGAAGTTTGATGTTTCCAGTTATTGGATTTTTTCTTGGTCTAGACTCAGTCCCTTATACCACAAGTGAATGGGTTTTCACCTTTCTGATTTTATATGAAACAAGTTACAGAAAAAAATGAGGTGACTTTATATGCCTCTTTCTTTTCTTCAAGATCTGAACACCTATCATCATGTCATTATATCTTCAAAGGTTTCTAACTTTATAACAGTCAAAGAAATCAAGAATATTTTATTCACAAGACTCTGTTTCAGCCAGTTTAGGAAAATTGGCAAACTCTAAAGGAAGAGATAAAGGAGACCAGAAATGAACAGGATTCTTAGAGGAACAGCTGAGGACTCTTTCTTTAAATAGAAGTCTCCAATTTTATAAACCTTCATACCAGCATTTGTTTTACTGACTTCTTTGGTAGTCATTGCTACAACAGCCCATTCAGTTTGATGAAAAGTGAGTATTAAATTTAATCCAATGGTGATAAAACACAAGCTTACTTTATGGCACAACAATACGTTTTTGAAAACAGCCTGCAACATCTAGGTAGGATGATGTGAGCAAGCTATTTTTAGAGAAGTGCTGAATATTTAACAATGATGCTTTACAGATAAGAGGAAAACCAGAGAAAAGAGTAAAAGGAATTTTTTTTCTTTTAAACAGTTTATTGCCCCATCTATAATCTTAAAGTGCTCTGCATATGTCTTCAGACATTGATGGAACTGCCAAGAGCTGACTTCAGCTCACTGACACCATTTTCCCCTTCACCTTAACAAGTTTGCACTTAAATTGAGATGTAAATACTAATCTTTTATTTTTTGAACCTATGCCCCACAGCTTCATGGAGACGACTGTATTTTAAGAGTATAATTCATCTGACATTACTCATTTGGGAGAGGAAGATGAAAGAAGCACTATCCTCCTTCCCCTCCCAAATAAATATTTTATCCAAAGTTTGATATGCATCAAACAATTTTTGCTGAATAAATAATGGTATGTTATGACGAGTATTATAATTATTTTATACCCACTTCGTTGTATAATATACATTCATTTCTGGTGTAGTATCCTTAAGTTTTTTGTTTTTTTTTTAAATAAGAATCAAATCACATAACCTATCTGAAAGTGCCTAATACAGTAGACCCTCAGTAAATGTACTTCTCCCACTTCCTAGACCATTTAAAGATGCTTCTGTTCGTACTTCATTCTCTGTGACTATTGAAGCAAGCAGCAGATGCCCTGGCCTTTGGAGAGTAATCCAGAATGGCCTAGACAGGGAGACCTCATCCTGCACACATCCATGCCTTCCCAAAGAGCCAGGCTTCAGGGAGGCAGAGGGCAGGGAGTGGCCAAGAAATGGGAAATAGTCATGCCTTGACCTTCCTCCGTTAACACAAGATTGGTTCCAGCTTTAAAGAAGTACTCTGCCCAGGCATGAGGCCACCCCCAACAATACTGATGGAGAGACTCCCCAGTGATAGTTAAGTAACAGTAATCTAAGGGATCAGCACATGGATAATCATCTCTGGTTGACTCATCTGTTCACATACTTTTCAGTTATAGTTCAGCAAGTATTTCTGCAGCCTCGGCTATGTTTCAGGCACTATTCTAGGCTCATGAGGTTAAGACTGGTAAGCTATCAAGGATTCAAATTGCTGGCCCTCTTAGTTTCACTATTGTGGCTTTACCCTCTTGTCTAGGTTGGCCTTGCGAAATCCTTTGTGTCGCTTTCACCAAGAAGTGGAGACTTTTCGGCATCGGGCCATCTCGGACACTTGGCTGACTGTGAACCGCATGGAGCAGTGCCGGACTGAATACAGAGGGGCGTTATTATGGATGAAGGACGTGTCCCAGGAGCTTGATCCAGACCTCTACAAGCAAATGGAGAAGTTCAGGAAGGTAGGAGATTTCATAAGGGTTATCAAAAGGGGTACCTGCTGGAAGGTAATGAGATGTGATTTGAATCCCTCTAGTAAAGAAGATGTAAATCAAAAGCACCAAGGATGCAATTAATCATTGCTGGTGTCTCTTTACGTGACAGAATACCAATTAATGTGATCTATAATTCTCTAAGGATAAGATAGAAGAGACAGCTGGGAATTGCTGGGATTTAGTAACTGGTTTTAATTAAAGTCAGATTTTCATGTAATGTGCACTTTTTGTAAGGCTGTCACTTGTAGATGCTTCTTCATGCATAACTAAAAATCAAGATTAGACCAAATGAAACCGGAAGGTAAGAACAGACTATTGGGGAAATCCTTTTTAATTGCTAATGAATATTAAAATTAATAGAGTAATAATGCGCCTTTGTTGCGTTTAGTTGTAGGATTAAATAATGTGGCATTGACTCCATCTGCAGCAGACCCTTCAGCTATTTGTATGGGCAAAATAGATAGCTGAGGAGATGGATATGCTCTTAAATTTCCCTGAAATGACTGGTGAGCAGCAGAGGAACAATGTTTCATTGTTTGTTTAAGTGTCCGTGTTCATTTAGCTGTTTGGAGATTTGGTCCTGCGAGGATACATTGCACCACTAGGTGGCAGTCATACACTGAATATTTATGAAAATGCAGCGAGATTTGCGTGTGTGTGTGTGTGTGTGTGTGTGTGTGTGTGTGTGTGTGTATAACCTTGGTAGGTCTTTGTTTGGTCGACTTGGATATATTTCAGGGTATGAAAGACCAAAAAAATCAAGCAAATGTTAGGTTTGACATAATATTGTGTCAATTGTCTAACTCATTTCAAATGATCCATTTGTAATTGTGGTATTGCTTAAAATACCTAGATTTCTAAGTACATGATTGCAGAGCTGTGAATGGGAAACCCTGCTGGTGTGCAGGAGGTTAGATGTGTGGGATGTGGGAGGATGGGGGGAATGTGTGGAGAGGGGGAAAAGAGGGGCCTTCTGTTGCTTAATAATAGGGTCACCAATTGTTGACCCAGGTATTAGATTGACACAAATTCTTTTAAAAGGCAAGTTTTACTTTGGTTTGTAATTTAGAATCCATCTCTATGAAGGGACTCAGAGTCCATTTTCTTTCTGATCGTAGATGGCATTAGTGTGTTAGCAATATCCAATTCCTTAGTAAGGCATGTTTCTGAGCTCATGGAAAATCGGAACTGAGCAGTTCCTTAAAGATGAGCTAGTGAAACTCACTCATTCTATAAAAGAGAAAACCTTAGGCCCCAAAATAGTAAATAAAACTTTTCAAAGGTTGATCGCTAGATGTTGGCAAGCCCAGGCTACATTTGAAATTTCCTGACTTTTTAATCAGGCTGGTAATTTGGTTTGTCTTTGACACTTTATTTGGGGGTTGGAGGAGGATGGAGTGGAAAGGTTAAAAAAGGAAAAAGGAAACAAAAAACCCAACATTATCTGCAGGGTGTGATGCCAGTCACTCTCTATCTGTTACCTCATTTAAGCCTCACAATAACCAAGACACAGATTTTATTTTACAGAGGAGGAAAACGATACCTAAGTAACTAGCAACCAGCACAAGATCAGACAGGGAAATGAAAGTCAGAATCCTTGAAAATATGCATAATTTTTTCTTTAAGAGAGGAAAGGAAGGGAATTAAAGAACATACCTAAAATCGACAAAAGCATTTTCATAGTAACAACTCTTCTGTGATTTATTCATTCAACAAACATTTATTGTGCGCTTTCTATGTGCTAGGTAATAAAGTAAACATAAAATTATTTTGGAAGGCAGGAGAATTTCACGTGAAATTGTGTTTATTTGGTTTTGTTTTGAAGGGTGGTTACTAGCTGTGTAAGGATGAAATAAACCAAGCCCTTTGTCATTCGGTTTGAATGTTGAAACATTACCCACTCTGTAGTGTCATCAATCTGTCGATTTTGGAAAATATGGGGTTTTTTTTAAAAAAAAAATCCTTTGCCATGCAGAAGTAGCTGAAGCAATGCCTTACTCCACAATCCCATGTGTGCTGGATTTAATTTAATAGCTGAACATGGTGTACTTAGAATTTAGAGAAATAATTTTTTTAAAAGAAGTCTGTATTCAAGTGTATATTTGATTAGACTAGACTCTCCACAAGGACAGGGACATGGTTAGTTCTCTTTACTGCCACAGTCCCAGGGCCAGCCCAGCAGCTGGTCCAAGTTAGCACCCATATCCGATGGCCAGAAGTGAGCCATGGCATTTGAGTGCCAGATTCATGCCTTCTCACACCTGTAGAGCTTTCCCACCACATGCAACTGACCTTATAATGTTTGGGAAATTGATATATACGGTTTTGCAGGTAAGAAGTAGCATTATTAGTTTGTGGCTTGCTGCCCTCTTTGGAATGAATTTAAATTGTGGAGGTTGCTATTTGCATGGAGTTCATAGCATGAATCTTAACTTTGAGTCAGCTTTAGTGTTTTGTCCCAATGGGATTCCATTTTAAACAGAGTCTCCATTTATCTCTCAGGAAAGTGTTACTGAAATGTGTTTTCTGAGTCCTCTGGGAGAGTGGTCCAGCTCCCTTGGAGTCACCGTGGGAGGGGGAATTTAGTCTCCTCAGAGCCAGCTGCCTCCCTCACATTCTAACTGATGAATCCTGAACTAAATTCTGTTCTTTGGGTTCATACTTTCTGAGGAAACAACATTCTAATTCATACTTCGCAACTGTGACCCCCACCCCCGGGCTGGTTGCAATCTTTAGTGTGCACTTATTCATTTATTCATTCATCCAGCAAATGATATTGAAGCCCACCTTGTGCCAGGCCACCTGCAGTGGGATACAGTAGTGAGTGAGCAGACACAGAGGCTGCGCTGCTGTCCTGGGCAGTCACTTGGAGACAGAGCACGTAAACACGGTGTGGTAAGGTGAACCGTTGTCTCAGGTAGCACATGGTGCCACAGGAACACCCAGGGCGGGCTTCCTGGAGGAAGTGGCATCTAAACTAGCCCTGAAGGATGAGAGGGAAGGAGCAGGGCGGAGGGACTAGGGACAGCAGAGCAGAGTGCCAGTCTGAGGAAGCAACGTGGACAAAGGCCTTTAGGTGAAGGCAAACAGGATGAGATTAGCTCCTTTCAGATCCCTGCAACCAGAGTGTGAAAGGCAAAGGGGGTGGGGGGCAGATAAGCAGACCACAGCTGAAGGGACATCTCCCTGAGGGCCGAGGGGAATGAAGGGTGTTGAGAAGGGGAAGGGAATGATCCAATCTGTGTTCTCACAAGCTCGCTCAGATTTCAGTGGGGAGAAGGGATTGGAAGGGCCCAAGCCTTGAGGCTGGGCGAGCCACAGACGAGACAGGGATACCCAGGGAATGAAGAGGGAAGTGGACCAGAGAGAAATAAATGTCCTGTTCTGACCTCCGCCAGACTCAGTAACAGCACCACGTTAATTACAGAGCTCTTCATTCGTTTTTAGAAATGAGCAGAATAAGTATAAATAAATGAAGAGCAAGATCAAATGTACTTTCACTTCCAACCAAGGCATTTTTCCTAGTGTTTTCAAGATGCTAAGCAACTTTTTAAATAACGCGCAGTGAGCATGACCGAAATGATGAATGAAAAACTTAAAATTAAACAAAGCAAATGATCTGGTTTCATTCTGGCACCCTTTGAGAACACGGGCCCGATGACAGAGCTCTCGGTGGCAACATTAGTAAGCATTTCTTTTCTTTCCTTTTTTATTTTTTAAACATCTTTATTGGAGTATAATTGCTTTACAATGGTGTGTTAGTTTCTGCTTTATAACAAAGTGAATCAGTTATACATATGTTCCCATATCTCTTCCCTCTTGCGTCTCGCTCCCTCCCCCCCTCCCTATCCCACCCCTCTAGGTGGTCACAAAGCACGGAGCTGATCTCCCTGTGCTATGCGTCTGCTTCCCACTAGCTAGCTATTTTACGTTTGGTAGAAACTTTGTCACAGCTTACCCTTCCCCCTCCCCATATCCTCAAGTCCATGCTCTAGTAGGTCTGTGTCTTTATTCCCGTCTTACCCCTAGGTTCTTCATGACATTTTTTTTTTCTTAGATTCCATATATATGGAATCTAAGCATTTATTAAGTGCCTATCTTTGGGGATGGAAATACAAAGAGGTGGGAAAGCTTGATCTCAGCCCTCAAGAAGGACCCTGCTAGTCATCTGTTCCTTGTCAAAATTACCATGGTAAACAAGACACCTGGAGAGTGGGGCCGTGTGTAGCTCTTCTCCTAAAGACCAAATAATGGGAAATGGTGGATGCATTTAAATGGGCAGGGCTGGGCTGCTGTTGCCATTGGAAACGCTCCTGACAGTGTGATGCACCCCAGGAGGGAAATGGATGGGAGAGGAGGCCACAAAGTATTTTATGAGCAGTTACAACGTGTGATATATGTGCCCTTTGAAGGCAGAGTAAAAGGGTATAACTTAAAAATAGAAGTCAGCTTCTTGTAGCAGATTACATCAGCTTAAGTTGTGAGCTCACAGAAGGGCTTTTGCAGCCTGATGCCCTTGAGAGGGTCCTCCTGGGGTCAGTTAAGTGTCTTGTTTTTCTTGAAAGTCAGAAATGGGATAGAGGGTAATTATTCTAAATGGAACAAAAGCTGTGCTAGGTGTAAGAAAATATTTCTGAATCCTCTAAAGAGATAATATGGAAATGTATATGTGGATTAGTTGGAGTCCTTATAGACAAGAACAAGGGAACTGGCGTTTTAATGAGGGCCATTTATTAAGTGGCTTAATGAAATCCTACAGCATTTGTCTTGTGTTTCATCACCATAATTCAAAAGGGTATCAAAAAGGTATTGTAGGGAATGTGAAAGATACACTGGTGTTCTCAGGCTTGTATCTATTTAAAAGAATGCTAGATTTTGGAGAGCTGTGAATTCGCTAGACATATTATCGAAGGGTGTGTTACCGTGAGAAGGTTTGTTAACAAATGGTGGTGGCTTAATAGGTGCGGACATATTAGAGTCATCTGTCAGTGGTGTCCCTGTATCCCCACTGAAGGTTTGGGTCTGTGGAGCTTGATCAAGGACTAGTAAACAGCAGTATTGACATCAGAGGGTTTTTTTTCCTGTGGACAAAGACTTGGGTTAATTAATTTGACAGTATCATTAATTACTGCTGAAATCATTGGTCTTTGTCAGAGGTCGGGCTCTTTTAGCAATTGAGGGCAGGTCCCATGGGATCTGCAGATGCCAAGTAACGTAGGCGTGTCACTGCTCAGCCATCTCCCTGTACTGCAATAAAGGCCTTTCCTTTTTGCCTGAGCCATCCAGCTTTCAGGCTTAACCCAGTGTTCTGCCTCTGTTCAGGGCCACGGGCGGGGCGGGGCTCCACCCAGTTGTGTTGAGTGAGTGTGGAAAATGTCAGGATTTGGTCCATACAGTAGACCAGCAGTAAGTATCTGTGAAGGCAGTACCTTGACTCCCAGGGCTTTGCCCAATTCATACATAAAAGCGGAGGGAGGATTTGACCCCTTATCTCTCTGTCTTTTCTGGTTCTAAAATTCTCTTCACTGGCTTGAGTCCTTTGATGAGGTGAAAGTTCCTTTTGTAAAACTAACACACACTATCATATCTGTTTCACAACCCTCCATCTTCATTTGTTGGTATTTGATGTGTGCTTGTTATTTGTTTTGGTTGTTTAACTAGGGTGCCTGTTTTTTGTGGTCCCCAAGATTGAATCTAGCTGCTAGCCTCCACCCTTGGATTGCTGTTTCTTTATACTACCTAAACACCAAAAGAAAAACATGCTATTTTCACATGGCACGACGGGGAAGGGAACAGATCATTATGCCCTCGCTTTCATTTCTGAATTTCATGAGATGAGGCCTTTGCGGCCTTGTATGTCTTTATTGATTTTCTCCACTGAACTTGGTGAAGAGCAAAAATTAGTTTCAGGGTTAAGCCAAGACCATGTGGAAAAGCATGCATGAAACAGCTAATTCTTGCAGAGCTGATGGCTGGCTGGCTTCTGCTAGTGACTGGAAATAGAGAGGAGGAAGAAGCATGACCTCAGAGTGGGGTGGCGGTGTGCTCTGTTCCCAGCCCTGCCTACATCAGCTGTGACAGCTCCGATTGGGGTAATAAGCCGGTTGCAGTTTCTCATCCACTCAAGAAGAGGGTAGGTACTAGATGATCACCAAGCTCTCTTCCAGCTGTAATATTTATAGTTTTCCTCTAAATCGTTAAGCTCTAAAATCATTAAGCTCATCAGTAAAGAAGTATATACACTTGAGCAGGGCTAACGTGTCCTTTTTTTTTTTTTTTTTTTTTTTTGCGGTACACGGGCCTCTCACTGCTGTGGCCTCTCTCATTGCGGAGCACAGGCTCCGGACGCGCAGGCTCAGCGGCCATGGCTCACGGGCCCAGCTGCTCCGCAGCATGTGGGATCTTCCCAGACCGGGGCACGAACCCGTGTCCCCTGCATCGGCAGGCGGACTCTCAACCACTGCGCCACCCGGGAAGCCCTAACGTGTCCTTCTGTGTAGTGTTTTCCTACTACAACCAAGTTATGGTCTTGTTGCATTTGCTTGGACCTTTTGCTGTTGCTCTAATCTTGGACTCTGGAAAACAAGAATGTTTCACTCCTAATTCTTGGGTAGAGGAGCGCTTGGCGTTTACAAAGTGTTAATATTTGTCTCTTATTCAGATATTCATCCTTTCGCCAGGGTCAGAAACCTGTGGCCCACGGGCCAGCCGCCTAATTTTGTAAGGTTTTTAGCGTTAACACAACCATGCCCATTCATTTACTTATTTTCTGTGGCTTTCACAATTCCATGGCAGAGTCGAGCAGTTAAGGACAGAGACTGTGGTCTGCAAAGCCAAAATATTTATGTTCTGCCCCTTTACAGAAAGGTGTTTGCTGTCCTCTAATTTATAAGCACCTCCAGTACATGTTGAAGATGGGTTTTTATCATAAAATGTACCATCTTAACCATTTTTAAGTGTCCAGTTCAGTAGTGTTAAGTATATTCATATTGTTGTACACAGATCTCCAGAACTTTTTCATCTTGAAAACCTGAAACTCTATACCCGTTAAACAACCACCCTCCATTTTCCCCTCCCCCAGCCACTGGTAACTATCATTCTACTTTCTGTTTTTAAGAATTTGACTACTTTAGATTACCTCATATAAGTGGAATCATGCAGTATTTCTCTTTTTATGACTGGCTTGTTTCACTTAGCATAATGTCCTCAAGGTTCATCCATGTCGTAGCATGTGGCAGAGTTTCCTTCCTTTTTAAGGTTGAATAATCTATTGTATGTATGCACCACATTCTGTTTATCTGTTTATCTATCAATGGACACATTTGGGTTGCTTCCATCCCTTGGCTATTGTAAATAAGGCTGCTACGAACATTGGTGTGCAAATAACTCTTCAAGACCCTGCTTTTAATTCCAAATACATAATAAACAAATATAGTTTATTTTTAGTGTTATAATCTCTCTTTAGTGTTTTAGTTAATCCTGCCATTGAATAAAATTGAGACTCAGGCTATGCAAGCAAGGAGTCATTTGATTTTGATGTTATCATCTTGGAAGATACTATCTGCACATCCTAATTCATAATTCAGGGACTTCCTTGGTGGCGCAGTGGTTAAGAATCCTCCTGCCAATGCAGGGGACATGGGTTCGATCCCTGGTCTGGGAAGATCCCATATGCCGCGGAGCAACTAAGCCCGTGAGCCACAACTACTGAGCCTCCGTGCCACAACTACTGAAGCCTGTGTGCCTAGAGCCTGTTCTCCACAACAAGAGAAGCCACCGCAATGAGAAGCCTGCGCACCACAATGAAGAGTAACCCCCATTCGCTGCAACTAGAGAAAGCCCTCGCGCAGCAATGAAGACCCAGTGCAGCCAAAATAATAATAATAATACACTTATTTAAAAAAATAATTCATAATTCATATTGTCTAATTTCTATAAGAATGGTGAATATTTGGACTCTTAAAAAAATAAACGTATGTAATACCGTAACAGCTAACGTGTCAGCTTAAAGTAGATTTTTTTCCTCTGTCTTGAGAGAGGTATAAAATCTTTGCATATGGCATTTCTCTGTTTTGAAGGAAAAGCTTGCTTAACTTTCAAGTTTCAGAATGGACTCTGGGCAAAAGTTCATTATCAAAGTGTGAACTGATCCAGTCCAAAGATAGTTTTCCTTTTGCAAGACTGTCTGGCTTTTCTTCCTAAGACTTACATGTCTTGGATGGCATATGCAAGCCTGGTCTGTAGAATTTCGTGGATGATAATATACAAAACATACAGATTTTACTGAGTAGAACCATCAGGTTCCAGATCGAAATCTTATAACCATGGCTTTCTCAGTGCCTCAGCAGCTAGAATCTCTCGGATGAATTCATTATTTCCATGTTTCATCACATTGTGTTTTTGGCTTCAGGTTTGGGGGGTGGCTGGTGCCCATGACACCATCCCCGCTTCTTGAAACCACAGACTATTCCATCTGCCTCTGTCTCCTTTTGGTAGTTCTTGGAGAAGATGTCATTTTAGATTATGGTTTAATGGAAAATTACTGTATTCAAGTAGTATGATATACTACTTACTGTCTTTATAGTTTGTCTCCAAGTCTGTCATGTCAGTATATCCCTCTAGATTACCCTGTTCCTTTTGGTTAGCAGCTCAAATATCATCTTTCCCAGCTAGTCCTCTTATTCCCTCATGGTAACTTGGTTGCAATTTTTACCATCTTCAAGAATTTAGTATAAAAGAAGACAGTTGCACCCTGGTGGGTTAACTTAACACCCTCTTTTTAAATGTTTATGCTTTAGGGATCTATTCCACTATGCTATTATTCTTATTTTACAAAATGGTGGTTTACTTAGACACACAAAATAGAATGTGGATTTTATTTAATTTCAAACAGGAGCAATGTATCTACCATTGCCTGAATGCCAATAGC
Source organism: Delphinapterus leucas (assembly GCF_059928025.1). Lineage (NCBI taxonomy): Eukaryota > Metazoa > Chordata > Mammalia > Artiodactyla > Monodontidae > Delphinapterus > Delphinapterus leucas. Next base: position 61,723,087 of record NC_143137.1, on the reverse strand, counting down.
TTTATAGCACTGTAAGTTACTTTTATTAGAGTTAAGAGGAATTTTCTTCAAATACATTCTTCTTTCCAACCAGACTTTTCAGTGACAGAAAAAAATAATGATTTGATGGTTGTCTAAACTGTCACTTTTACATCTAACTGGATTTATAAATTGGCTATGGAGAGTTCATATTTCAGAAAGAAAGCTCTGAATCACAATCGCTTTAGGAAAACACCTGGGTTCTGTGTTAGTTTGTCATCAAGGTATATTGAAAGAATTTGAATACCACTTTTTAAACGATTGAATTATTTTTGTGAACCCCTAATAAAGCATTCCTGACAAGATTTATCCGAGCAGTATTGGCCCCATAATGGAGTCATAGACTGTCAGTGGTTTCACAGGTTTTCCTGTCTGTCAGTAAAACTCAGAATCTCCTTCATCTCAAGTCCAAGTCCATCCACACCTCAGTGTTTGAACAATCAAAAGAATGAGTCAGTAGAAAACTGGTATTTTCCATTCACAGTTCTGAGATTTAAAAAAAAAAAAAAAAAAAAAAGGTATTTGATGATTCCTTGATTTCTAGGGAACAGATGTAATTTTAATCTCAGAGGGAAATTAGCCAGGGAGGCCCTCATGTGACCCAGTATATGACCTGGGCATAGTAGCTCTGCTCACTACAGTGTGCATGATTCAGCTCACTCCTCTCAGAAGGCTTCCCTTTGCCTCCTTTAATGAGTTTTTAGTAAAAGTAAAACCTTAAACAGAAAGCATCAAAGTGTATGTGCTTACCCTTCAAGGATAAAACTTTTCAGGACAGTTCCGGGTACAAGAGTATTATCCCAAGTGAAAAAAATTCTGTTTCCTATTCAACAATTATCCCACACTTAATCATTACACAAGATAAATGAAACTCATATTTAGGAGCCCTAAAATCTTACACTGGCCAATTTTACATGGACTCAAGGAGCCCTAAGAAGAAGCGGGCCCTTGAAAGGCCATTGGTATAACTTTGAAATGAAATTCCCACATGCATTAATCAGGCTTCTGTTGTTGTCATCAAATGAAATATGATTTTAGGGCTTGGTAACACTTCACAGTTGATTGGCTCTTTCTATCCAACTACCCATCTATCTGTCCATCCATCTATTTAAATTCACTCCCCAGCTGTGATTCTGAGACAACCATTGTCATTTAGATGCTGATTCCTGACTGTGGTTCTTCTGGTGACGGCTGACATTGGAATAAGGGATACTACTCAAGATAGATTAATTATATAAACAAATTGAGGGATGGGTTTTGTTTTTTTTTTCTGCTTTGTTCTTTTAAATCTTTTTTTTTTTTTCCTGGGCCTGTAGAGATGGGACTCTGCATACTTATGAGCAAAAATAGTTCATGGGTGTTAGTTCATGTTCTGAGAGGTCCAGGCAGAGACTTGAAAAATACCCACATCTAGGGAGGAAGAACCATATGGAAAGCCCATAGATGAATGCATGGGAAATAAATGAAGAAATTTCTCAAATAGAAAGCTGAAAAGAAGTTAGTGGAGTAAAATATATTACATTTAGAATCTTGTTCCCTTTCCATTTTTTTTGTCTTAAATTAGGGAAAGAAAGATACAGGAGAACCTGGCAATAGTAATTGCTTCTGGGGCAGGGGACTAGATTAGAGAGGGGTTGAGAGGAGTTAAGCAGAAATGAGAGTGAGGTTGGAGTTTTACTATATTCCTTTTTGTGCCTTTTAAATTTTGTGCCATGTGCGTGTGTTATCCGTAAAAGAATATGTATAAAAAATAATGAGAATAAATGAGATTAGAGTGGGAACAGATAAGATTTGGTAGAAGGAAAGGGATAATGACAGAAAACTCTCCTAATTTGACAAAAATGAGGAGGGTTTTTTGGTTTGTTTTTAATAATAATAAAGGGAAGAGAGAAGACAGGCGTTAGAGGCAAAGATGGGAAGCTGAGTTCCAAAGGTGATATCATACAGGCAGCCAGATGGAGGAGGTTGGAGGGTGAAGTCATTTTCGAAAGCCGTCAGCAGGGAGAGTCATGTGAGGTGGCCAAGTGACCAAGGAATAAAAGGATCAAAAACAACGCCCGAGGGAAAACCACCAAAATCAAGAAAGATGAGAAAGTTTCCTTTAAAAGCCTTCACTGTTCTAAGAGAACTGGAATACGCAGTTCTGCTTCTCCTCAAGGGACTGGGAAAAGGTGAAGAAGTAGAAAAATAACTTTTTCCATCCCCCCTCAATTGCATCCTAGAAGGAATGAATTCTGTGTTTTGCACCAAGTGAGAATTTAGAGAAAATCCTTTCCCAAAGATGAATCAAAGGGGGAGAGGACCGCTATTTCAGAGGGGCTTGTCTTCACATTTTCCACCCATGCTGGGGCCTTTGAGTTGGGTTGCAGCATCTATAGGTTGATATTTGATCTCTTACCTTGGGGGTTTTCTGCTGCCTTCAATGACTTGTTCTGTGTTCGTCATCCACTTCTAATTCTCATTCATGCTACTTAACAGGCTCAGAGAAAAATTTTCCCTGTAGCGTCTCTCAACTCTCTTCTCTAAATCTAGCAATTTTATCAGTTCCTTTTTACTGGTAGTCTTCCAGGTTTTAGAAACTAAACCAAGAGTATTTATGTTTGTCATTAAAATTTCTTAAGAAGTAATATCAGTTGCCATAAATCAATCTGCATCCCTTTGGCTTCCTATTATTTATTTATTACTAGTTTATTTTTCATATTCTCACAAGGGTGTTCTACTGCTCAAGTGTAGAAAAAAATGGAAATACATGCAGATTCTAAACCACACATATTTTTGTGTACACATTATGGACTGGGCTCCCACTCACAAAGTATACAGGTCAAAATCAGATACAACAGGGAAGGCGTAAGGACATAGTCACTCCCAGGGTTTCCAGAGGCTGCAGAGCATACTCAGGTTTCACTGGAATTTTATCATGGTCACCATAAATCAAGTGTTTTAGAATAAGAAGTTGAAACACATCTTTAATTTTAAAGCTTTCCATATCTTCCTCATCCAGGCTGTGTAGGCGATACTTCCTCACCCTCCTTCCCCAAGCGCTGCCAGGAAAAGCCAGTGATTTGTAAATTGAAGCTATGTCAGCAAAAGCATTTATTGCTACTTATTATCCGGGCCTCCGTCTGCTTTTAATTTTAATTCTCTGCTGAAAGAACTAGCTTTGCCTTAAAAAAATGTTTGCACATCTTCCACTTTATAATGAAAAGATAACAACTAAAAGTAGTGATGTGAAGCCAGACAATGGTTAGGTTTCCTAAGTTAGGCTCCCTCTTTCCCATCCGTAGTGTATTTTAGGTTTGGGCAAACCTCTTGTATACTGTATCGACCTACTTGTCACTCTTCTCTCCCTGGCATGTTCCCATTTCCCCCACCATTTTGCAATTTCAGCTAATAAATCATGTAAGTAAAGTAGACATTAAGAAATTGATGTTAGGAAAGAGGGTTTTGAAAATGAAATGAAGACTTGATTGACTTTTTCACTTATTCTTCAATCAAGAAAATGAGAACAACCAATTTCAAGAGAATGTTAAATATGAGTTGTGCAAAAGTCAAAGTACTGTTCATTTCTTGTTTAAAGCTATCTTTTTCATGATACAAAAGCACAGCAGATATTTTAGCTCCATATTGGACAATATGATAGGTTTATTTATGTTAAGATAATTAACATATTTGAATTTTTTCCCAGCCTAGGGTTTTTCTTAGCATCCTGTCTTACAGATAAGATGTAGCAGCAACTTAAATATGTATACAGTGCAGGATATTTCTGATTAAATATTTGTAAGGTGTCTTCAGTTTACAAAGCTATTTCATATTCATTACTTCATTGGAGCTACACAACTCTTCAGTAAGGGCATGAATTCTTTGTCCCGTTTCACAGCTAAGACCACTGAGGCGCCATGGGCCTGACTGACTTGCCCATAGCCACATATGTGAGTCAGTATTCGACCCAAGTCCTCTGACTCCACAGTCAGTGATCTTCCCACCACCTCTGCCTTGAGTTCCTCCCAAATCTGATAAATGGATCCCTATGTAGTGCTTAGTCGCTGTGGGAGAAAATGTTTCTGTGGTGGAAGAGACCCAGCCTCACATTAAAGTAGCAGCTACCTCTTCCAGCACGTTCCTCATCTTCTGTTCTCATTTTCTCTGATCCCAAGGGCTCATTTTTACCAGTACCCTTAAGGAGTTGTTCAGATTTTTTTTACTTCTCACCAAGCCAGCCCATCAATCTGCCTGCCTTCTGAACATCTAGTCATGTTCTGTGTTTGGCTTTTAGCATTTCTCCCGTTCCGTCTTATCCTGTGAGTGCAATTTTCAGTAAAATGGCTGGTGTCTCCACATGGGTTCCTTGGGGCCAGGCGCCTGAATCCCACAGCAGTATACTTTCTAGAGCCCCCAAGCCTGAACACATGGTATAAGGCTCAAGGATGGAAAGTTGACATCACAAAGGCCAGCACCCAGCCAAGGATCCTGTGTATCAGCTTGTAGGTTTAAAGCCAGTACACTACAGAAAGATTAGTACTCATAAGAGAAGAGTAACAGAGACGCTACAACAAAGAGGCACAGAAAGATAGGTGGCCTCCTGCCACATTTTCAGTAAAGGACATTTTCCTACATACCCAACTAACCCTGAGTTACGGCCTCTCTGGCCTGTGTTGTGTATAAGAATCCTCTGAGAAGTGAATTGGACATGGAGAATCCTGGGTCCCACCTAAGGATTCTGATTCAGGAAGCTGGAGGTGGGACCCAAGAGTCTGATTTTTTTGGCTGCGTTGGGTCTTCGTTGCTGCACGCGGGCTTTCTCTAGTTGCAGTGAGCGGGGGATAATCGTCCTTGCGGTGCGCGGGCTTCTCACTGCGGTGGCTTCTCTTGTTGTGGAGCACAGGCTCTAGGCGCACAGGCTTCAGTAGTTGTGGTGCACGGGCTCAGTAGTTGTGGCTTGCGGGCTCTAGAGCTCAGGCTCAGTAGTTGTGGCACATGGGCTTTGTTGCTCCGCAGCATGTGGGACCTTCCTGGACCAGGGATCGAACCCATGTCCTCTACATTGGCAGGCAGACTCTTAACCACTGAGCCACCAGGGAAGTCCTGAGTCTGATTTTTAATGAGCTTCCAAGGTGATTTCCTTGCCTGGGGTCCATGGATCACACCTTGAGACATATTTTCCCAGCACACCACTGTGGAATAACTGATGCTCCAATGATGAGTGACCCATCAAAAAAGATGATTTTGCTCTGTTTAACAAGACAAGATATCCCTGAAGACAGGTGTCGAATGTATGAAGATTTCTTATTTTTAAAGTTGTTTTAAAAAATAAAGTTGAATTATATGGAAAAGTCACTTAAATGAAACCCCCCAAATTCTACTATCCTAAGCATTATGGTGCTTTTTGGTACTCATCATAAATGTTTGCTTAAACCCTAGAGCCTAGAGGTTTGTATATCACAGACACTCAAATACACTTACTTTGCTCATCTACAATCAATATTAACCTTGCTGGGCTTCCCTGGTGGCGCAGTGGTTGAGAGTCCGCCTGCCAATGCAGGGGACACGGGTTCGGGCCCTGGTCCGGGAAGATCCCACGTGCCGCGGAGCACCTAGGCCCGTGCGCCACAACTATTGAGCCTGCGCTCTGGAGCCCGTGGGCCACAACTACCGAAGCCCACGCACCTAGGGCCTGTGGTCTGTGACAAGAGAAGCCGCCGCAATGAAAGCCCGCACACAGCAACAAAGACCCAACGCAGCCATAAATAAATAAATAAAAATTAAAAAGAAAAAAATATTAACCTTGCTAATTAAATCTCTCTCCGGTTTCAACTAAACTTTCCTTAATGCTCTTCTGGTTGACTCAGAAAACTGAAAGAGCTGGGACGGAGCCTCAGGTTAGTTAATATCTAGAGTTGATTACTCAGGATCATGCTGCTTTGTGAGCATGCAGCAAACAGTTCCGAGAATTAATTTACACACGTTAAATACAGGGAATTTTCCAGGAGCAATCTGGCACTGTTAGTGTCCTGATATGCATGTTAAAAAAAAAAAAAAAAGCCTGCAGCATCACAAATAAATCCTCCCCCTCTGCATCCTTCCTCGCTCATGTGGCTTGACTATTGCCTGTAGCTGGTCTGTCCTCTTAGGACTAGATCAGCCTGAGACAGAGAAGTGTCCGGCACCGGGTTCTGCAACACTGCCGTCGTTTGACTGTGGTTTGTTACAGCTAACATTGTTCATGAGCAATGACGTCCTGGCTTTGAGTTACTTCCTGCAGTGAGTACAAACATGTTGAGAAAGAGTCACGGATGGTGTGAAAACAGAATTTCTCGTTTGTCCCAGAATGACATCCTGTGCTTGTGGCGATGCGTTAGAGGCTGTGAAATCAAAACTGAAGAATTTCAGGAACAGAGTGCTTTGACATTTCTTGACAGACGTGCAGACACTCTTGAATAGGACAACAGAAACTTTGAAGTTGAATGTATCAGTAGAAATGATGACAAAATTAGCAAATATATTATTAAACGTTTATCTTGTGCCAGCTACTATTCTAAGTATTTTATATGAATATGCTCACCAGAATTCTCTAGAGGGTAGATACTATGATCCCCTCTTCATGGATGAGGATTCTGAAGTTTAAGTAGGTTAAGTAACTTCCTCATTGTCACACAGAATGTGGCAAGGCCAGGCGGGAAGGGGTTGTCACATGTATCCATACATCTTATTTTCTAGACCTAAAGCAGCTTCTTTCTGAGCATGTGTGGTGGGGACTTCTGGACTTGTCAGTTAAATGAAGTTAAATAGCCTCTCTTGCTTCAGTTTAAATGTTGAGTCCATTTAAAATTCTGCTTCCTGTTAGCACTGGTTGAAATAGTCCCTTTTGGGATGCTCTTTTAGAAGTTCACCCCCCCCCCCACCCCTTATCCTGCCCTGGAGGGCATTGGCTGACTGTGTCCTGGAGGGGCCAAGGGAGATGGTGTCCTTGAAGCCCGTGGCTGGGTTAACGCCTGGTCTTGTTCCTCTGCTCTGGCAACGTTCCAGGAGCCTTAGCCACCTTCCCCTGATGAATCACCCTAATGGCAACTCAGACTACGTTAGGCTCCAGTTTGGCCCCAGTTGGAGCCAAGAACACTCCCCGGAAAGAACGCTAAGCAGCTCCCTTAACCACCTTCCTTTTCCTTCCACAGGGCATGTGAGATCTTCTGGATTTCTCCTTTTCCACACCCTGAGAGCCCAGGGAGATACTAGGGAGCTGAATTCAGCCCTCCATTGTCAACTGCATTCATTGCTTTACTTTGATGCAGCTGACCTTATTTAGATTACAGACAGGCTTGAGAGGTAACCGTCTTGTAAATTCCCAAGCAGGTGGTGGGGCAGACCACATTCTACCTTTAGTTTTTCCCTCAGTGCTTTCCCTCCCTGGAACAAAGTTGGGCCCCCTGTGTCACTGCACACTTCCCTGATGGACCACCCAGCCAGAGAGGATGGGCAGGCTTTCTCCCTTCCAACCACAAGAAAAGTATGATCAAGTCCACCTACTAAAGTGGGAGAGAAAAACTGTGTAGTGCTTTATTGCCTAGCAAAGTGAATTTCAAACTTGTTATCTTGCTGCAGACTTGAAAACCTCATTTGGTCTGTCAGGAGCTGGAAAGTACCACTTTCTCTCTGTATTTCTCTGGTAACAGTCCAAATGAACAGCCTCCCACAGATCCCAGGCAGATCTGTGCCCCAGGCTGACAATGGAGAAGGTCAGGTACATGGACAGGCAAACAGAAAAGCACACTGACTATTTCCAAAAAAGATTAATTTCCCACAACTGGAACATACGCTATGTAGGCTTTCATCCACTATACTCACTGACCATGAAAGTGAAGGAAAATTGTGATTTTTTGCATTGATAGAAAGGAACAGTGATAAAAAGAAATCAGACATGAAACACTGCACTTTAGTCCAGAAGAAATCTGCAGTTACAAAAGTAGAAGCCAATGCTATCAGCAGATTTCCTGAAAAATAACAATTAACAGTGAGAAAGTAGAAAAGCATGACAAACCATGAAGGTATACTGGTTAACTGGACACATAGCAGAGGGGCCCAGCATCTCCAGCTGAAACTCAACCAGTATTCCCAACTGTGGCTTAAATCTTCGTGAAACTCTTGCATTACGTCCAAGAATCTAAAATGGCCTTAAGTAGACAATTGTATTAAATCCAGTTTCCTGTATCCATGTGTTCTTTCAGAACCTTTTACATTATACCTCATCAGTTTCATCTCTCTGATTCTCCTCAAAACCCCTTTTGTATTTATCAACCTTCACATGGCAAGTGCAGCATCCTACCTCCCTGCCCTTCCTGGTTGTACCATCCAAACAGGAAGTCTCTTCCTTGACTTCCTTCCTGTCAATTTATGGCCACTACCTTCCCTAAGCCTGGCTTAAAACCCAGAACTTCCAGGAATTCACTTTTAGGTTAATATGCTCCTTTGTAATGGTTCTAATGTAGTATTTTGTACTTGTTCTGATGTATTTTTCTTTCCTTCAGGTATGCTAAAGGCTCTCAAAGACGTTAAAGAGACTTACCTCCACGCCACCCTCCAAACACGACACTGTGCTTTATCTCAAATATTTAGCAAATCCTTTTCACTTGACCTGCTTTCTTAATTTATTTTTATCTACAGAGTATGGTGGGAGGGTCAGATTGGATTAAAATATTTCTAACCTTATTTCTACTTCATTCCAGTTTTCTAACATTTTTGTCAAAACACTGAGTATCTGTTTCAGACTGCAAATAAAAGCATGTATCTTCTTTATAAAAGAGAAATCTGTAGTTAGGAGGAGCTTGTTTTTGAATGTGTATGGGTGGTTTACAGTCACCCAAACATGAGGCCTTTGTGATGAGTGATGGCGGCTTTATATAACTGAGCTTAAACTATTTGTTTGTTTTTTGAGCCATGACTATGTGCTCGGTGCTAGATATGCAAGATGAGCTGTGAGGGGAGTGATGGTTAACACATCCTGGGCCAGGCCCTGGGCCAAGAAATTTTGCATGCATTACTTTACTAGGCTTCTCAACAATTCTGTGAAACGGCCAGTATTAAAAACCCCACTTTACCTTTTGGGGTAGGATACAGCCTAAATCTGTAATGAGATGTTTTTGTGTGCCTCCCCTTAAAACGTTTAAGAGGTAAGGAGATGGGAAGGAGTTCTTTCTGCCTTGACTAGAACAGCAGAGGACAGGGTAGAAGGGTTTGTAAAGGAGGGAGGATCGGGAAGACTGGATCAGGGGAGAGGAAGTCCAGAGCAGAACTTGTAGATGTGAAGCGATAGCTCATCACTGTTTGCTTTCTTGTTGCCAGGAAATCAAGCACACACAAAATAAGCAGTGTTACTTCCTTTCCACCTGTGCCCCTGACACTTGGCTTTCTCCGTAGCTGCTTCTCTATCGAGGAGGTGTATCAGATAGACACTGAAGGGACAGAGTAGGGTTGCAGGGTCCCTACCCTGAAGAGGTTTCCAGACAGTCGGGAAGAAAAGTGGACACACACATGATTCAAACCAGTGCAGGGAACTACACCCAAAGTCTCGGAAATAGACGAGAAATGATTAACTTCTCAGCTATTCACTCTTCTGCTTCTTCTGGTACATTTCCTTTCTCCTTCCCTCATCCCGCTGACTGGTGCCTTTTCTGTCTCGAACTGACTAACAGGGCAATTCCTCAAAATCTTCATCAGGTCCTCTGTTCACCCTGCTCACATTCCTTAAGCAACCTGACCAGCTCTCATGACTTCAGTTCCACATTCTCAGTGTGGACTGCAAGATCTCTCTCTGTTGAAGCCTGATTTCTCATTTAAGATATATGAGAACTTCGGGGAAACACTCAGGTCTCCTCACAGGCCACACTACAGTATCCCAACTACTCAACATGACATTGCCGGCACTCGGTTTCCAGTCTCCTCCCCAGACAGGACTTTTGTTTTTTGTTTGTTTGGTTTTTTTTTTTACAACTTACCACATTTGTTGACCGGCCCTACCAGAGTCTTCTAGGCCCCAAACTCAAAACCTGACTCATTCCCAAGTGTCATCCCCTTTGTCCTGTCAGCCATCATATCCTGCTTAGAATCCCGTCAAAAGTCTCCTTGCATTGGTCCCTTCCTCTTGCTTCTCATTGCGGCCACCCAATCTTGGACTTGCATCACCTGGGGCTTTAATGAAAGATCTCCGAACAGATCTGTCTGTCTGTCTGTCTGTCTGTCTCTCTCACACACACACACACACACACACACTCACACACACACACTGAACCGAAATTATAGCTTATCTGAACAGCTGTCTTGTCATGCTGCGTCTCTGCTTAAGGATCTACGGTGGTTATCTGTTAGTCTCCCAACCCTCTGTGTTCTCCATGACTGTGCCCACTTTGTCTACCCAGTGCTGGCCCACACTCCCTCAGAGTAAAACTGAAGCTCTTCAGGCTGTATTATCAGACCAGGTTGCAGCACTACTTGGTGATAAAGATCCTGAAGAAATTATTCAAGTAGGGAGAGTCCTAAGGGAGCTGAGAAGCATCCCCCCTTTCTGTAGATTTTAAAGCAGTAAGAGGTAGATGTGTTTGGATGTTTTAGATGTGGGAGCCAATGGATGATCTTGCTGTGTCCCCTTTAGATCTAAGTGTGTATCTGTCCACATGAGTTGCAGTTTTTCTAGTGAAGAGATCTGGAAAGCCTTTAACATTTAAGCCAAAGAGGTAAGTACTCCATTAACCTTATCTGGCTGCATCGTTTCCACTTAATAATGAGATGCGCATGTTTCCTCTAGATCGGGCCCAGTACACCCTATCAGGAACTTGTGTTAGATTTGTGACTCCAGTTGGTACCCTTTACTGTTTTTTTCCAACCTCTGCTTCAATTAGAAATCATGTTCCTTTTTCATGTATTCTGTCAAGCATTTTTATATACCTGTTTGTGCATTAGTTGAGAATCCCTTGTCATTTAGGGAATAATTCTTTTTCTCAAAAGCACTTGACAACATTGCTGTTACTCATCGTCTTCCTGTGAATCAGACCAGCAAGCCCTACCTTGTCCTTTTCACGTCATATGGCCTTCCCTCTCTAAAGGCAGAGTTTTTCCTTGAAACACTGGTCAGAATTCTGGTACCCTTCCCACCAATCTCCTAGAAAAAGTCTCCCAGAGGGACAGACTGACCATTCTATGAAGAACAGAAGCTACAAAATTAATGGGAATGTTGATTCAAGGAAGGAATCAGGTTTTTAAAAGGAGATGTTTTAAGATTCATTTCAGCATGGGTGCCTAGATGTTTCCCTTCTCTGTGGCAATATTTGTGGGGTTTTTTTTACCATTTTGCTTTGATTCTGGAGCAAAAAGTTACACTTATAAAGAAAGCACTCACTTCAAAGATAAATCAACTGACTATATGTCAGCAGAAACTCTAGGCTTACTTTTCATTCTTTGATCTTCCTTCAGTGATTTCACTGACCAATTATTGAGTGACCCTGTTGGAACAGTTATACAGGTTAGTCGGGGAGATAAGACATACATTCATCAGAGAGAGAGAATATGTGTGATGGCGTAGTGTTCAGATGAGTAGTAGAGTCCATGTACGGCATTTCCCTAGATTCCTATCGTCCCAGAACTTCATGGGGACATGAAGTTCCACCTAATTTGGGAGAACTTGCCTCTTTATTCTAAACTAAATGTATTTCTATCATAGTTAAAATTGCATAAGCCAGATGCAGGAAGGATCTCTAATAATAACTACTCATACTCTGAGCATTCCATTTTCTTCATCTTCCACTTTTTAAGTCACAGCCTGTGTGCTGTGAGAGAGGCATTATAAGGAGGGAAGCAGAGATTTCCAGAGTTTGGTTCACACGTGGTCACATCGGAGTGCCTGACACAACTGGGCATAGACTGACTGGAGTCAGGAACTGACTGGAGTCAGTTCCTGCTGACTCCAAATCTAGTGTCCCTTTCAGCCCGAGCTTGACTTAGTAGAGAGCTGGTTTCGAGACCAGTCATACCAGCCAAGCTTTCTGGCCGGAAGACAGCAGGAAATAAGCTTGAAGTTACTGCTGGATACTAAGGCTCTGCTTACGTTTAGGGAAGATAACAAGAAAAAACAAGCATTATAATGACTACCCTCATACAGGAAAGCTAGAGATACTGCCATGTTTTGGAGAGATGGTGTGTGTGTTTGTGTGTGTCTCTGTGTGTCGTGTGTCTGTGTGTCAAGAGCACACACTCAACACATGCATGCTCAAAACCAGCAGTGTGTCTGCTTCTAAGATTTTTCCTGCCTGTCTTTCCACCACTAAACCTCGGTTGGAAGTGATGGGCTAGGTTTGCGCTGTACTTCTGCAGGATACTTTAATCCAGCAGCTCTCCTCCAAGTCAGCACCTTACAGCACCTTCCTCATTGTTGCAAAATACTCCCGCGGTTTCTTTGTGCTCTGCTTTAGAAGTTTTCATCCTCCACTTGGTGTAACTCATTCTCCAAACATGTGTCAGTTTCCTCCCACACTGATGTTAGGCAACCTTGAGGGCACACAGCTTAATAAGAGACAGCAATTTCAAGAAAAAGAAATCATAGATTTATGTAAGTAATAGGTATAAACGTGTAGATATCAACATGTAACATTCCCCCAAGGCATTTCCTGGCTATCTGGCCATCTCATGGTACTATTTTACATAAATTGGACAAGCTGGCTTGCCTTACTCTTCACAAGCTTACATTAATACTGTCATTCAATCCATTGTAATGAAAGAGGCAGAGCAATACTTCAATTAGCAGGTGACTTTAGGTGTTAGCATTCGCCCATTCGGCAAATCTTTTGAGCCCCTACTCTGTACACAGCCCTGGGGATCCAGTGCTGAGCCACACAGACATGATCCCTGCCCTGGGGGTGGATCTAATAGGGAGATAGGCATGCAGTAACTATTTCATATAGACGAATATGGAATTTAAAATCATGACATATTCCATGAAAGAATCGACAGGATTGGAATACAGAGCCCACACAAAGGGACTGGTCTTGGTAGGAAGATGAAAGAGGGTAAGGGTGGGTGTAAATGATGGAAAGATTGTGGATATGATAATAGGAAAATTAGGGAGTTCCCATATGGTGGCTCCAGTTTTCTTGAAGTATCAGGAACAGATATCCCCTGAGAATAAAGGGAAAAAAGAAGAGTTGGGTTTAAGAAGACAGGCAAACGCATGATATATTTGACTAAAGAAACATTTACTGCCATGAGTGCCTGAATGAGGGTAGTCATCAGGGCCACTGTGTACAGCTGTGCAGGCATTGCACAAGGTTGCCATACCTCAGAGGGGAACTGTTCACATCATAAACGTCATAGATTTATATACTTGTTATGGCAAGTTTCTGGCAGATGCCGGTAAATTACCTTGTTCTTGCAAAATCAAGATACCACCACAGCTTTCTGACAGAGAAGCCAAGTGTCTTGAGGAAGGGATGTCTCGTTCTAATTCACACACAGGCACCACGTGAGATACTTGTATTGTTACTCATGCAGTTACAAAATAATACCTCTCTGCCCCAGTGGTTGATTTTTCTTCAGCAGCACACATGTTGCTGCAGGCACAGACATGGAGAAGATAGGAGATTCGTTCCACTCATAGTTGGTTCCTCCCATGGTTGGAGTTTTCTAGGAAGCTATGACATGAGTAGAAACAAGAAGTGCCAAAGTAGCCAAAGAGTGTTTGAGATGATGCCCATACAATCCAAGCTAGACAAAGAGGAAAGTGAGGGCAGAGGTCAGTGGATCTGAAGCATCAATGAGAATGAAGCCCTGGCTATTAGCTGTTATACTGGGGTGTTCCTGAGAAAGTGAGTCTTGAAGATAGGAAGCTGTGATCAAAGAGGATGGTATTTGATTGGTGATTTTGGAAGTAGGAAGTTTCTGGTGACGTCAAGGTCGTCGTGGGGCAGAGAAGAGTGCACTGTTGATATACTTAGTATTTGCTCATTGGGATAATAAGGAAACCTTGTACTTTCCCCCCTTTAATTGTTAATGTGCTCAAAATCTAAAACAGAAAAGAAATAATATCCCAAGAACTAAAGAGTATTTTTATCTCCATTTTCTGCATTTGAGCTCTAAAATACGGAAAACAGAAATTAAACAGAAACCATGATTAGTGTTTAAAAATAGTTTTATGTATACGTGCTTTCTTAGATGTTGCGTAACTATTTCTTAGAAATTACTAAGAGGATTTTAATTATTTTACTCTTTAATGATCTGAAAAATACTTTAGCTCTGTTATTTAGGCAAAACAATTTCAACATCTATTTTTTTAAGATTCTGTGGATTAGAGACATTGAAGGATACTTATGATTTATCATTCTAGAAACTTTACAGATAATTCCTCACAGTTTGACCTGTATTATTTCAGAATTGTGCTTCTTGGAATAAACACAGTATTTTTTGTGGTTTCCTCTATGGCAGAGGTAGAGGTATTGTACCTTTCTTGATGCCTGGTGACATTTGGAAAGGCTTGTTTTAAAAATAAGTGGTGTGTGTGTGTGTGTGTGTGTGTGTGTGTGTGTGTGTGTGTGTCTACATTATTGCTCAAGGGTAGAAAAGGGTAGTATCGAGACTCAAAAAATTACTTTTGAAAATAGGCTAGCACACTGGGAAGCTATTTAGGTGTGATAAAATATTAATTATCCTAAATACAGAAATAGTTAAAAAAATTAGAGTTAGGAAAGTATTTGAATAAAGGCCACTTTAGGGATAAAGTTGTGGCTTGGACATAGACATTTAGGGTACATTTAAGCTGAAGTCTGGGAAGTGAATAAAAATATCTTGTATTCAAGAGAGATCAGAACAATAACTTTCAATATGTCTTATGACTGTGTCTGGGATACAAGGATATCTTGTTCTTCCCTAATAGTCATGTTTACTTGATTGGATATTTGGATGCTGTTCCAGTTACTATGGCTGAGTAAATTACTCCAAAACTTAGTAGAATAAAACATCCATTTATCATGCTCACAGATTATGTGGGTCAGGAATTCAGACAGGGGACAGAAATGACCCTTGTGACTTCCAAGGCAAAGGACAATGCAGCTTTGGACTAGCTCTTTTTCTCAGGATGCTTGCCCTTAGAACCCAGCCAGCAACCAGCATCAAGCATCAGACAAGTGGGCGGTTTGGGCCTTCCTCACAGCATGGTAGCATCCCCAGATAAAGAGCCAGCTGGACGCTGCGTTGCCTTTTGCCTTAGAAGTCATACAGCGTCACTTCTGCCTTCTATTCATTAAGGCAGTTAGTTACAAAGCCTCTTCCATGTGTGACTGGAAATAGTACTGTGGCCATTTTTGCAAAATGCACTCTGCCACATGCACCTATGTCTATTCCTTTAAGCATTACACAAATCCTGAGACCCAGTGGCACACTCATTTAAAATATATATTATTTCCTGGGTTTGTGGTTACCAAAATGCTCTGAAAAATGAAAGAGCCCCAAGTACAGTGCCAACCCTCCCAGAACACCTAAAGAACAGTTTCCTCTCCTGACTATCCCAAACCTTCATAACCCTCCTCAATTTATGACCATGCCCCCTACTTCAGTGAGTACTGTCTGCTTTCTTACCATGCCCTTCCCATCAAAACCCTCAACAACAAGAACAAAAGTCTCCACTTTTTCACTGCCTTGTAATTCAGCCCAGCTACTCTCCTGAAATCTCTCAAGACTTCCCCATTCCAAATCCTATCAACAGTTTTCAGGCCTTATCTTAAGGACCCTCTTCTCTACAGTATTTTACAATGCTGACTACTCCTTCCTGCCTCAAAGGCTATGACCTTGGCTTTCTGAAACTCTATACCCTAGCCTTCCTCCTCCCTTTGCTCTCTTTCATTGCTCTCTCCTCCTTTGCCTACCATGTTAATGTTGGCCTTTCCAGGGTCCTATTTTTGGCTAAATATTCTTTTTAACCTTCATTATTTTCCTGGGTGATCTATTTGTGCTCCTGATTCAACTACAGGTGACTCTGATATCTTTCTCTCTCATCTAGCCCTCTCTCTCAAACCCATCCTAATATGCCTAACTACCAGTCGAGCATCTATACGTTCATGAGGAGATGGGCCAGAACATAAATACAGGGCATCTAAAACTGATTTCATCTCCTTGTTCCCCTGTATCACTACCCCATCACCTTACCCATAACAGCTCACTTCTTTATTCTCACTGAGGTTAAAAACCTAAGGAATATCTGAATGCCTCATTTTCTTGTACTTTCTATGGCTAACAGATCACCAGATTTATAGATTTTGACTTCTAAATATTTCCCAGATCCATGTTTTCTGTAAGCCTACCATTTTGGCTCTCCTTCGAGCTCTCCTGGACTACTAGTTTTTACCATGCCTCCCCGCTTCACGTCTGCCTTCCACACTACCCAGTGTGATCTAAACAAAACCCAAATCCAACCACATCACGTCTTTGCTCAGTGGCTGCTGAGGCCATAGTATTGAGTTCAAGCTCCTCAACATCCCACAAAGCCCACTGTGGTTTTGCTCTTGTCCAAATCTAGGGCCTTACCTCACACCAATTCCAGCCTCATATCTTATGCTGCAAAAACATCAAGGTGCTTAGTTTCCTCCAAACAATGAGCTGTTTCTTCTTCTCATTCCTTTGCTCGTTTTGTCTCCTCTGCCAAGAGAAAAACTGAGGTCAGTGTCAATTCAGCAAGTAGGCGGTTGATACTGCTACAGGCTCAGCCTTGGAACAGAGAATAGAAGTATGCAAGGGAAGGGGTGTGGGGTAGCACAGTGTGCAGGGCAGGATGGGTGGATGTTTGTGGCAATGGGTGATATTTGCTCAAACCACATTTTCTGCCATAGGCCATTAGCTTGTGTTCTACTTCCATATTTTGGCTTGTGGTAGACCACAATCAGTATTGTTTGTCACATACATAACTTACGGAAACTTTAGTTTTCAAAAGAAAATTCTTAGAAATATTTCATTCCAGAATATACAAAATATTCTTCTGACAAAGTTATCTCTTTTGGCAGACATTTTTGGTTGATGCCCCAACAACCATTTTCCTCCAAATGGTTGGTCTTAAGACAGTAGTTCTCAAAGTGTGGTCCCCAAACAGCTGTATCAGCATCACCTAGGAACTTGTTAGAAATGCAAATTCTTGAGCCCTACCTCTGACCTGTTGAATCAGAAATTCTGGGGGTGGGGCCCAGCAACCTGTGTTTTAATAAGCTCCTCCAGGTGATTCTGATGTATGCACAAGCTTGGGAATCACTGGTCGAAGACAGTCTTGATAATTTCACTCTCTTTGACACTAAATGGGGTTTTTTTGTTTTTTTTTTGCGGTACGCAGGCCTCTCACTGCGTGGCCTCTCCCGTTGCGGAGCACAGGCTCCGGACACACAGGCTCAGCGGCCATGGTTCACGGGCCCAGCTGCTCCGTGGCATGTGGGATCTTCCCGGACCGGGGCACGAACCCGTGTCCCCTGCATCGGCAGGCGGACTCTCAAGCACTACGCCATCAGGGAAGCCCAGACACTAAATGGTTTTTAAGAATTTGTAGCTTACCCAATTCTGGCTAGTGAGAGGAAGTTGATCAGGTTGGTAAGAAGGCTTCTGTGAAAAATATCCTTGCTCCTAAGAAGGATACTCAGAAAAAGATCACTCCTGGGAATTCCCTGGCGGTCCAGGGGTTAGGACTCTGCTTTCATGGTCGAAGGCCAAGGTTCAGTCCCTGGCTGGGCAACTAAAATCCCTCAAGCTGCGTGGTGCGGCCAAAAAATAAAAGACCACTCCTTGTGCTTACCTGGATATTGTCATGTCTGGATGTGGCCCCTGGAACTGCCTCAGCCTTCTTGGGACCATGAAGGGTGCCAGCTAATGGCACCCTTAAAGGCAATAGGCTGAGAATGGTAAAACAGGAAATTGGAAAGAATTTCAATCCTTTAGGACTTCCAGAGCCAATTTTGGAGGCTATCCTACCTCTAGGGTGTGAATTAATGTTTCCTAATTGTTTAATTCTGTTTGAATCAATTCTCTGATGCTTGTTAAAAAAAAAGAAAGGATGCATATACTTATTCTTTATATATACATGCATTTATTCATACCTAAAAACTCTTCCTTTGTTTTTATAGATGACACTAAATGGTGATTTTAATTACTTACCATGTTCATGAGGTTCTTTGAAACCATGTGAAACCCAGATGTCTCATTCACTTCCCAAATATAGTGGTCACGCTTCACTTTAACAGTCCAATAATGGTGCTCCAAACCCTTTTCCCATTTTTCCTGGAGGTACAGGACCTTCCCAGGAGTCCCAGCCCAAGCATCCTCGGGAATTCCATAGGAATGCTATGTTCCTCCAATCTGCTGTGGCTGACACTTGTGTCCTTAGTCAGCTGTCAGCCTCTAGTCTGCCAGGCACTTTCTGCAGGTCCTCCCTTGTCGTCCTGTAACAGAGGAGAATTATAATGCAGATGTGTGACTTCTGATGGAATTCATCCACCAGGTACCTTCAGAGTCCACTTCAGGAGGCTGCCTCTCCTCCAGACCCAGCGGGACCCCATGTCACAGAGATAGCTTCACTCTCCCACTTGGGAGCTCCAGGACAGACCCAGTGGGACCCCATGTCACAGAGACAGCTTCAGGCTCCCACTTGGGAATGCCAGGGCCCCATCTTGCCTCCCGCTGAGGTTCTCAGAGAAAAGTCTTACTTGCCTAAGGGGAAGCTGTGTTAGAGAGGTAATCCACCCACCAGGAAGATTAGCACTTACTTTATAATGCAGAGTACTTTAGCTCCTTCTCTCTCCCTTCTGCCTCCTTTCCAGAATATGTTCTTGCTTCTGAATAATCAAAGACCTACTAAAGTGCTTTCCTTAAGGACAAAGGAGCAATTTCTCCTCAAAGATGAATTCAGACCTCACTTTGAATGCATTTCCCACTTTTTGCCATCAAGGTTTTCAAAAACATGGGAGTTGAGTATTTGCTGAACCAGCACTTTGCTCAAGGATCTGGTGCTCTCCCAGGGGTGGTGGTCAGCATGGGGTTAGGGGTCATGAGGACCAAACTGGAAAGAAAGCAGCCAGTGGAGCCACCATGCCAGGGCTTTCAGGAAGAGCAGTGCAACTACACCTAGGGGTTTGAAAACTGGCTTATCTCATCTCTCCCTCAGCAGACAGAGCTCACAGCTTCCTAGCTGACTGCACAGCCACCCTCTGGGTCTACTGCTAATTGTCTGTCTCTTTCCATATTCCCCAGTTCAGATTTCCAGGAGAGAGAATTTGACTGGGCTAGTTCATCAAAGTCTTTTGTGTTTGAGCAGAGCTTTTTATACCAGATGACCTCCCAGGTTATTGACCCAGATGGAATGACTCCCTTGGGTCAGGTGTCAACCCCCAGGGCCAGTCACCTGTGTTGATGGCCTGGAGGTGGGGGTGAGGGGCAGGGTCACAGGGTAAACCACAAAGCTACTCCTCCTCAGGAAACAGGCTGGGGTTGCTCCTTCAGCAGAGGCTGTGAGTGGGGCAGTTTCCCTGGGAAGGAACCTATGGGCCTGGCCGGGGTAGTTATTGCAGTGTAAGCAGTACAATGCAGTCCTTTCTACAGGGGACACAGAAAGGCGGACTTTTTAAAAATTTTTATTGGAGTATGGTTGCTTTACAATGTGTTAGCTTCCACTGCACAACAAAATGAATCAGCCTTACACTTACAGATATACCCTCCTTTCTGGACTTCCCTCCCATTTAGGTTATGACAGTGCATTAGGTAGAGTTCCCTGTGCAAAGAAGGCTGACTTTTAATTAATGATTGACATCCACTTTTTGACCTTATCAAGTTGTCCTTTCTGACCCTCAGTTTCTTCATCTGCAAAATCAGACAGTCCATCTTAGTGATTTCTAAGGACCTTCCACTCAGGGCAGGTCCAGGTTTTACAAGCCCAGGCTTATATACTATTTGGAATTCTCTTTAGGAAAACCCCCCACAAAATTAGGTGTAAGGTCTCCAAAGGGACACTCACTCAAGCTTACTTAGTTTCATATAAATCCATCTCTGCTTCTATCCTTAAATTCTGTGGTTTCTTTTTGGTCATTGTTCTGAATCCTGTTCTGAATCCTGCCTACCTCTTGTGGTCACCGCCAGAGGCCTTGCTGAGGAACCACACACAGGCTGGTCTTCTGCTTCGTTCCCAAAGAACAGTGTATTCCCCCTAACGGTCCCTTTAACTGACTGTAGGCAATTTAGTCATTTGAGAGGGTAAAAAATTTGGTCCACTAACATTTCACCAATTTGAGATGTAGTATTCTTATGACATTGAAATTAATTAACATGGTTTTTACAGGAATCCCTTTACTTTCTCACTACTGCCTCCAGCTTACAATAGTTCAACTTAGGATTTTTCAGCTTTACAATGCTGCAAAAGCAATAGGGATTCGGTAGAAACCACATTCAGGTTTTGAATTTTGATATTTCCTGGCCTAGCGATGGGCAGTATGATCCTCCCTCATGATGCTGGGCAGGGCAGCGGCCACAGCTCCCAGACAGCCACAGGATCACAAGGGTAAGCAACCGCGACACTTACAACCATACTGGACCCATATAACCGTTCTGTTTTTCATTTGCAATACAGTATTCAATAAATTACATGAGATATTTTACACTTTATTATAAAATAGGCTTTGTGTTAGATGAGTTTGCCCAATGGTAGCCTAATGTACGTGTTCTGAGCATGTTTAAGGTAGACTAGGCTAAGCTGTTAAGGTAGGCTAGGTTAAGTGTATTGAATGCATTGTTGATTTAGGATATTTTCAACTTACATTGAGTTTATCAGGACATAATTGCATTGTACATCAAGGAAAAGATGGTAGCGGTTTATCTCAACTAAACTGTATCTTCAGGGTCTTTATATGTTGCAGTTTATATTTTTGAATTTGCATTCGTTGTTACCGTTGTATTGCACTATATCTGCTTCTTCACACACATGGATCAATAGCTCCAAAAAAATTCCTGGTAAAGTAAAATTTGAGACAAAAATATTGCTGTATTAACTCAGAACAACGAACTTTATAAATAATAATGAATAGTGCTCAGGGCACTACCCACCCATGCCGGGTGGGTGGAAGGGGGCTGTGATGTATATTTGCTGGGCCTGGGTTTCACACAAGCAACCAAAAAGGAAAAGTTCTGAAAGGAAGTATGGCACTATTGAAAAGCTGGATTTAACTGACTCATTAGTAAATCATCTGAGATGAAGCTTTGTCAAATGGGGGCAAGAACAGTTGTGGTTTTTTCATGACATTTTCTCCATAATGTTCAATGGCATATCTATTAAACTAACTGGGGGCGGGGGGAGGATTCCCCTGGAATAAGACAAAATGATGCTTTCTTTCTAGTATAAAGTTAATTGATTTTAGTAGCAAAAAGCCAAGAGGAGGAAAAACTGAGAGACGTGGCATTGAGAGTTGCACTCCTCACACTGATTCCTTAAAGAGCACAGCTTCTCAGTTCTGAGCCGGTAAAGTAGGGACTGGGTTTACTCAAGAAGCATGAACAATGGTTCAAATGCCTTTATTATCATGACTTTACTCTTTCCCAACACCTAATGGAGAACACAGTTGATGATACATATTTTGGCACAACTTAAAACCATATTTAAATACTGCGATAGACTGTAAAGGAATGTTTTTTAGAGCTCAATGTACAGAAAGACTGGATTGGAATATACCTGCCACCATATGCCAAGTGGACACAACTCTAGGTTTTCAGTGTGAAATGCCACTCAGTTGGCTGGTGAACTGACAGTGGCCTTCAGTTATAAATCTCTACAGTGTTGGTTCATGTTCAATTCGAGTAGGAAGACTTTGTTTTTGTTCTTCTTTTCTTTTAGTGTGGTTGGCAAATGGTAGACATATAATTTTTTAAGGAATCTGAAACATAGTTTTTATCATTTTTTCATCTTTACCATCTTTGTTGTTTTCACCCTTCCCACAGGTACATACTTTTTAATTGATTAATTAATTAATTAATTAACCTATTTTTGGCTGTGTTGGGTCTTCGTTGCTGCACAAGGGCTTTCTCTAGTTGCAGCGAACGGGGGCTACTCTTTGTTGCGGTGTGCAGGCTTCTCATTGCGGTGGCTTCTCTTGTTGTGGAGCATCAGCTCTAGGCGTGCGGGCTCAGTAGTTGTGACACTCAGGCTCAGTAGTTGTGGCTCACGGGCTCTAGAGCGCAGGCTCAGTAGTTGTGGCACACAGGCTTAGTTGCACTGTGACATGTGGGATCTTCCCGGACCAGGGCTCGAACCCGTGTCCCCTGCATTGGCAGGCAGATTCTTAACCACTGCGCCACCAGGGAAGTCCCAGGTACGTACTTTTTTAAATGCCCATGTGTACGTTCATAGCAAAATTGAACCAAAAATACATAGTTTTCACATACCCCTCCCTCACCATCAATACCCCATATCAGTGTGATATAGTTGTTATAATCAATGAACCAACATTGACACATTATCAACCAAAGTCTATAGTTTACATTAGAGTTAACCCTTTGTGTTACAGATTATATGGGCTTTAACAAATGTTTAATGTCATGTATTCACCATTACAGAAGCATACAGAATAGTGCCACTAAACTCAAAAAAAAATCAAATTAAAGGACTAATAAAACAATAGAGAAATAAAACATAGAATGTAATTCCCATACTAATCATGAACCAAAATATGACAGAGTTGAGGCCAAACATATCAGCCTTATCAATAAATGTAAATGGGCTTAACTCACCTAAAAAAAGAAAAGATTTTCCATGGGACACACCAAGAAAGACTTGACTGTATGCTGTATCCAAAATAAAATTAAGAAAGGCTAAAAATAAAGGGATAAGCAAAGATATACCAAGCAAGTGGAAATAATAAGAAAGCAGATATAGCAATATTGATATAAGTATAATTTTTAAAAGCCTTTTATGTGTAAAAAACCCCCACTTTTTAATGCTAAAAGCCACAATTCACAATGGAGATAAAACATTTATGTCATTTAGATTATGTACTAAATTATTTAGCAGCCACTTTTATAAAGCGAAATTTACAAGACATGAAAGGGATACACAGAATAAAAAACACCTACTAATAAAAAAATTTAACATAGTACTCTCAGCATAAGACAAATCAAGTAAAAAAAAAGTAAAGATACTGAAGATTTAAACAGCATAATCAATAAGGATATATATTACACTTTATACTCAGACAATAGAAAATACACCTTCTTCTTAAGTGCACAGGAAACATTCACCAAAAATGATCCTATGTAAATTAAATTTCTGGAAAATAATAATGAAAAATACCACATACCAGAATCTGTGGGATACATATAAAGCGATGATCAAAGGAATATTCAAAGCCTTAAACACTGAATAAAAGTTAAAGATGGCAATAAATAAATTCTCAATTTACAAAGCTAGAAAACGAATAAGAAGTAAACTAGAATAAAGCAAAAGGAAGGAAATCATAAAGATAACATAGAAAGTGAGGTAGAGAACAGAAAAACAGTAAATCTAATGAATAAATTAATTAGATAAGCCACTAGCTAAGTCAAGAAAAAAAGGGAGAATGCACACATACACAAAGGGAGATAATTATTGGAATAAGAAGAATTTAGAAATATAAGAACTGAATTTCAGACCTTTCTGCAAAGTTGAAAACCTAAGTGAAATGGATAATTTCCTAGGAAATTAGTTTACCAAAATTGATCTCATTTGATATAGCTTATACAGAAAAATTCCTTAGAAGAAATAGAAAATGTTATCAAGGAACTACCCCACAAGAAAAGCACCAGGACCAGAAGATTTTACAGGGAAATTATGCCAAACCTTCAAAGACCAAATAGTCCATAAGTGCTCCATAAATTGTTCAAGAGTATTGTAATTGAAGGAAATTTTCTGAATTGTTTTTACTATGCAAGTATAATTTCAATAACTAAAACTGATAGAAACAGTACAGAAAATTATAGATCAGTATCACTTATGAATATTAATGTAAAATTTCTAAATAAAATATTAGAGAATAGAATCTGATACTACATGAATAAAATAATACACCATGACCAGGTGGGATTTATCCCAGGAATACAAGGATGGCTCAATATGAGGAAATCAATTAATTTAATGGCCCGGTTAATAGATCTGAAGAAGAAAATCATATAATTATAGATTCTGAAAATCTTTTACAATAGTCAACACTCATTCCTGATAAAGTCACTCAAGGAAAAGGAATTGATGGATATTTTCTGAAAACATATAGTTTTATGATCAAGTACAAACATGCATTAGTCTTAAAGCCAGCTTAATGCAGAAACACTAGCACTATTTCCACTAAGACTGGACGCAAAGCAAGGTTACCAATTGTCTTACTACCATTCAACAATGTACTAGAAGTATTAGCTGGTACAAGTAGGCATGAGAAACCAATTAGCAACATAAGAATTGGAAAAGTGAAACTATCTGTATTTGCAGATGATATAATTATGGACCTAGGAAACCCTAAAAAATCAATGGTAAAACCGAACAAAATAATAAGAGATTTCATGGGCTTCCCTGGTGGCGCAGTGGTTAAGAATCTGCCTGCTAATGCAGGGGACATGGGTTCGAGCCCTGGTCCAGGAAGATCCCACGTGCCGCGGAGCAACTAAGCCCGTGCGCCACAACTACTGAGCCTGAGCTCTAGAGCCCACGAGCCATGCTACTGAAGCCCGCGTGCCACAACTACTGAAGCCTGTGCGCCTAGAGCCTGTGCTCTGCAACAAGAGAAGCCACCGCAATAAGAAGACTGCTCACCGCAACGAAGAGTAGCCCCTGCTCGCCGCAACTAGAGAAAGCCCGCAGCAACAAAGACCCAATGCAGCCAAAAATAAATAAATAAATAAATTTATATTTAAAAATAAATAAATAAGAGATTTCAGAAATCAGCAAGCTATAAAAGAATATACAAAGGTAGAGAAAAGTGTATTTACAATAGCAATAAAGAAGATAAAATATTTAAGAATAAATTTAACATGAAATATGTAACGTCTTTATAAGGAGAACTGTAAAACATCTCTGAAAGATAAAAATAGATTTGATGAAACAGAGGATAAGAAAAAAATTATATTTCAAATAAATAGTATAATCACACTGAAGAAGGGTGGGGGAAAGCAAACCCAAGTAGCTTTGAATGCAGTATTATGACAACATGCTCTCGGGCTAAAAACATAATAACTCTAAGTAAATGTTGAACTCTGGTTAGCAGACCTCTCTTTCTGCAGAAGTGTAGGTTAGCAATTCTGAAGTCATTTTTTGTATGTTCTAGGATTGAGCAGTCAGGTTTTGCACTTCGAGAGAAGGAAGCTACAATCAGGGTAAAAGAAAAAAATAGAATGAACTCTGCAGTATTGGACTGAAATTGGAGATATAGGTGTGAACTCATGGGTTCTAACACATACATGAACATACATATACACATACATATGTATGTAACTGTAGATAAGTCTGCATGGATTATAATGTGTATTGTACACATGAGTGCATGTGTATATGCACATATTTGTTTATATGTATGTATAAACATTCCCCAGCTCTGTCCTCCTCTGAGAAGGCCTTGAAGCAATTTCACCCCAGTAGCAGTGAGCATACCTAGAGCCAAGATCTAGGTTTCTATATACCCAAATTCTCCCCTAAAAGAAAGTAGGGAATGAGGTATATAGAGCTCCGTGGAGAAATGGCTGAATTCAGGATTGGGGCAGGTAAAGAACTAGAACATCTTGTTATGGCCCACAGTAAGAATGTGTTTAAAGAATGATAGGGACATGTCAGAATGACAGAGGAACCAGCTTTAAGGGACTCCCATTGGCCAAATCTGGGATGATGTAACCATTAAACTAATTTAAATAAATAATACTAGTAAATTTAATACTGTTGAATAAAGTAAGGATCCATGAGCTACACTGATATAAACAAACAAGTAAACAAATAAATAAGGAAAAGGGAAAACTTTAGTAGAAAATGCACTAGTAAATGTAGAAGGAATGATGGAATTAGAAAATCACCTTTTGCCAAGCCATCATAAATATAATTGATACAGGAGAGAATCATCCATGAATGCTAAAACTAATAGATGAACGTTTGAGAACAGAATATTTACATCGTCTTCAAGTATATCCCTGCAAGCTGCTTTTTTTTTTTTTTTTTTTTTTTTTTTTTTTTTTTGCGGTATGCGGGCCTCTCACTGTTGCGGCCTCTCGCGTTGCGGAGCACAGGCTCCGGACGCGCAGGCCCAGCGGCCATGGCTCACGGGCCCAGCCCCTCTGCGGCATGTGGTGTCTTCCCGGACCGGGGCACGAACCCGTGTCCCCTGCACCGGCAGGCGGACTCCCAACCACTGCGTCACCAGGGAAGCCCCAAGCTGCTTTTTATTCACAAAGGGTAAAATGGTAACTCTAAGTGGAGAAACCTGCCAATAGCACCTTAACCAAAAGATTAATGTTAACACTACTATTAATGGGACCGATCAACAGTATGTGTTTCCAAGTATGTTTTGTAGAGAAAAAGCCAGAATCACATTTATATTATGCTGCCAGAAGCATATAACGTTAATCTAACCATGAGGACACAAAGGACAATCCAAAATGTGGGACATTCCGTAAAATACCTGGCCTGTATGAGAACAAACTCAGGAACCGTCAGATTAAAGGAGACTGAAAAATCATAACAACTGAATGCAGTGTGTAATTCTAGATTTTCTTTTGCTATAAGAAATATTAGTGGGACAGTTGATAAAATCTCAGTGAGGTTTTGTAGATTAGATAACATTATTTCAATGTTAATTTCCTGATTTTGAAAATTATACTGTTTACATAAGAGGTTTCCTTATTTTAAGGACATACACCTTGAAATATTTAGGAATAAAAGAACATTATATTCACAACTTAAACAGTTTGGAAAAAAAATATGTGTGTTCACGTGCATTTAGAAAAAGAAAAGACTGTAGTAAATGTTGGCATTATGAGAATCTAGGTGAAGTGTATCTAGGAATACAAAGAATTCTTGCAGCTTTTCTGAAAGTCTGAAATTACATTTGATGATTTCATGGTTTGAATACATACACTCCTATATAATATTCAAATTAAGAAATTAAGCATTCAGTATAGTATGATGGAATGGCACTGAAAAAAGTGACAGCAGAAGTTTATATTAATTCTACGTATAATATTGTATTTTTATTGTAACCATTATTGTATTAGTCACAATAAAGTACCAGCATGAGTCTTTGCAAACTTAGTGAAACCTGGTCTGTGTCTTTCAGATGTAATGATCTAAGGCTGGCGGGTATCAGTCACATTATGCACCAAGATAGTAACTTCAGTCACTCTCATATAAATTGGATGTGGGGAGGGCAGATGGGCAGCTATAATCCTGTTAGATTATTGGAGCTTATTATTATTGGAGCTTACTGAAGTCAGACAATGGTTCCTCACATCTGCTGACTGCTCTGTGGCTATGGAATAAACAACTCTGATGGCCATGTAGTCATAATCATACTGGAGTCATGTCCTTGAGGAACGCCAGTGCAGTAAAATTTTAGAAGCTAAATGTTTAACTTTCCAGAATGCCTGTGCAAAACAAAGCAAGGTTCACAGAAGCAAACTTCCTTGTTCACTAAACAGCCCAGAAGAATTGAGAGATTGCACGTGTGGCTGTGAACTTTGCATTGTCAGATTTATAAACTTTACAAACCAAAAATAGATTCTGTCGTTGATCCAAAAACCTGCAGTCTAATGATAAACTTACGAAGGGTAAAACCTTTTAAATGTTAGGTTTAGTTCCTGCTCTGTCCCCCTGTGTGTGATTGAGTCAGGTTAAGTTGATATGAGCCTGGGAGAAGAAACACATTGCCTCTGTAGGATTTTCTAAGGCATCTGAAGAAAGGTACTAAATAACCAGTTTTGGTAGGTTTTAGGATCCTCCAGGGGGCACCAGAACATTCCAGTGTAGTTGATTACATTTCATTAAGTCCAGAAAGGCTAACACTATTACCTTGTTATAATTGATTCACCTACTGTAACTTTTTCAGTTCCATTGACACTATTTTTTTTTTGTACATTTGCTTTTTTTTGTACATTTGCTTTTACAACATTCATGAGTTTATGGAAGGTTTCTGCCTCTGAGGAGTTGAAGGAAGGAAAGAGATCATCTCTTGGACGAGCCCTTAGAAACTGAAGCCATGTCTCCTCAGGGTAACTATGAAAGTTTTCAGCCCACTCTGAGTGTAAGGATTTTCCAAATGTTCCTAATCTGGCCGGAGGGGGAAAACTTGAGGAAAGTGAGAATTCATTCACTTTCTCAGCTTAATGCTGTATATAAGCCACCCTGATTATTATCATTATTAATAATAAACACAGTGAATGTCAAATAGGCACTTCATGGTAGATTTTTATATGAATCTTATGCAGAAGTGAGGGGTTGCCAGGCTACTGCATAATATTACTCAGTTCTGGTCCAGGAGTACAAAATTCCGGCAGGTCTCCTGAGCCTGTCCCTCCAATTAGTGGCTACTTCATTACGAATAAAGAACCCTCATTACTGTGGGCCTTCAAGTGAAATAGGATCCCCTACCTCTTGAAATCCGCCTTTCTAAGTACAGACAGTTCCCAACTTACAAACAATCCACTTAAGAACCACCAAGGCATTCAGAGGCTGCCTAGCCTAATGCAGCTGCTGCCCGGGCCCCCTGCCCAGCCCCCCTGCCTAGCCCCCACCCCAGGCTCCTGGTCTGCTCAAGGGAGCTCTGCCTTCCCCCCTACAGAGCCAGCTGCCCACCTGCCCCCCAGACTGTGGGCTCGGAGCTGGGGGTTCAGTGAGGCCTCAAAGCTACCGCTGGTTTTATAGTTGAGCTGAGCTATAGGGTAAATAGGCTTTTGTGGCCTGGCCTGGGAACTGAACCACCATTAAAAAAAAAAAAGAAAAAGAAAAAACCTGTCTCCATGGGAAAATGTATTGTGCATTCCCAACAAACATTAGAACGTCTGTGAGAGCTGTCTTCATGATCCCAGCAGGGCAAGGAGGAGGAAGGGTGGCCGCATGTCCTGGGTTCCGGGAACAACTCTAGCACTAAACCCTGCACCTCTAGCACTAAAGGGCCTTGCAAGCCCTTTAACCTCTCTGCAAAACAATAGGATTGGACTACATGAGTTATAGGCGTCCTTCCAGAGCTCTACCCTCATTTCATTCATTCATTCATTCATGCACTCACTGGCATTTTACTCAGGGCACCTGCTTTGTGCCAGGCTCTGGGCTAAGTGTTAGGGATACAGTCAAATAATACAGAAACTAGCTCTCGAGGAGTCTAGTGTTTAGTGGGGGAGACAAATGTCTAAGCAAATGCTTGCAACATAAGTGCTATATGAGATGATCACTGGATATTATGAAAGCTCAGGAGGATCCTATTTCACTTGAAGGCCCACAGGAGGGTGGCATCTGAATCGATGAAGACTTCCTCAAAGAGGGGTGCCTCCCTGGTTTGTTCCTACCTTGGTTTCTGCTTTAACTCTCTCCTCTCCCCGGTTATCAAGGCTCGTTCACTGGGAAGCATGGCTTCTGCATCCGCTGTTCTAAAAGTTCGGCTTAGTCCCTTGGCCTTTCCGGGGGGGGGGGTCTTTCCCTCCTCCTTGTACAACTGAGAGATGGAACACAGGTGATGTTCCTGTCAAACCATAGACTTGCTTCCCCTGAGTTCTGCCCTGAGTGCTGCCTTCTTCCCAGCCCTGGTGAGCCACAGCCTAAAAGGCTCTCTATTCCTCTCCCCGGAGCCTTCCCTGCCCTGACCCCTTGGGTTGCCAGTAACTGTGGTATTTCCACATTTAAAAAAACTTCTTCACCCTCAAAATGGTTCCTAAGGCCCAGCCACCTCCTGCTGTCCTATATTTATAATCCCTGAACTACTTCTACCAAAAATCACTGCCAGGCTACCACCCTTACCCCACACTCACTATTAAAAATAGTATCAGTGATGGTGATTCCAAAAGGTGATAGGATATAGTTGTTCAGGTTTGAATCTTGACTCTGTAACTTTGTATCTGACGTCATGAAAATGATGTCATTATGAAGGTTCCTAAGCAAGGAGGTGATTGTGGTAAAGTAGTTTTGGGGGAAGATTATTTTGGTAGGTCTGTGTGGGTTGCTACAAGAGCAGAAAGGAAGAAATAGATGAGAGAGTTCCAGGGTAGAAATGATGAGACTTAGAAACCAAATAAACATGTCATTATGTGTTATGAAATTGTCAGTCTTTTTTATACTCTCTTATATATGAATACCTTTTCCTCAAAAGTATTATAGGAATTAGGTATTCTATTTATTTTGTACGTATGAAAGCAGTTTGATAATTATAAGAGGAAATGATGCCTCAAAAAGTTTTCTTTTCATGTAAATAACAAAACATCTCAGGAACGTTTTCGATATTAGTTTTCGAATCCCAGTTCCATCAAGTTCCATTAGGGTGTCTTTAATATAAGAAACTGCCTGGCACCATGGTGAGGGACCCACTCAATTGCCAGCTAACACTTTCTACTTTGTATCATGATTATTTGTAAGCTAGTGTAGCTCCTTTTCCAGACTGAAGAAAGAAGCCGTGTCTGATTAGCACAGTGTTTCCTGCAATATTAAACACAAGGTCTTCCATGCCTGGAAAAATAACAGACGTCAGTTACTGAGTGCTTACTCTGCATCAAGCACTGTGTATTTGATGTACATACACTATAGATCTCATCTGTATATATTTCCTCATTTAATCCTAACAATAGCCCTGAAAGGTACCATGTCTCTACTTTGCCACTGTGTTTACTAATTCGGAAATTGATGCTTGGGTTAAATGACTTGTTCCAAGTCGCAGAGACAGTAAGTCTAAGTGCAGTATTTGAACCCAAATTTCTCTGACTTCAAAGAGCATGCTGTTAACCTTTTCACTCCAGGAGGCTGGTTCTCAAACATTAACATGCAGCACAATCAATCACCTGGAAGACTTGTTAAAACATATAGCCAAACCCCATTGTGTTTTCTGATTCAGTAGGTCTAGGTGGGACCCGAGCCTTGTGGGACATTTGGTTCCATCCAAAACGTCTATTGAGACATTTGGTCCATGCCAAAAGGTCCTTGGTATTTGTTCCTGTCCAAAACATCCAGGGAGACATTTGGGCCGTGATTCATTAAATAATACAAATACTCAACTTTGTTAAAATTGTGTTTACATTATTTTTATTGTAATTCATGATGAAATGTGTAATAAATTCACATTTATTCTTATTCTTCCTCGTCATGATGTTTGGCAGGCTTACTCTTAAGTTGATGAGCAATTGCTCTCAAGTATATGTGAACCTGATAATTGACTTTATCTGTTAACAATTTCAGTTATATGCTTTTGGTTTTATTGGTATCATGGTGAAGTTGGTGGCCATATTTGAGTGTGATCACCAAAAACCTGGGTGATAGCTTGTTCATTGCTTTCCTGTCTGTCTTTTAACACTTGAATGAGGCTCCAAATTGAAGGACAATATACTACTGTCGGCTTTTGAAATTTACAGTGCTAGCCTTCTGCTGCATTGTTTGTCCTGTGATCACCGTTCAATACTGATGTGTAAACATTCCAAGCTTCTGGTGGAAATCTTGGAGCGTCTGGTCTTACTCTGCCTCTGCCAAGCCTTCCACAGACGTACACTCTCTCAGCCTAAGCCATTAGGTCATCTAAATTTTCTTTGCATTCTCCACAATGTACTCAAAAGTTTCATTTAAGTTTTTCAAAGGCCCAAATGGTGCACACTTAGACAGGTGTTACTTTTCATTGTCGCATATCGTGCGTTAGACTCAGAGAAGGTATTTTTCAAGATTGTGAAAGGTGAAATAAGCATCCTTTTATTCGTGCACTTGATAGTAGTAGTCAAATTGCATTCATATTTGCACACTCGAAATCTATCACGCACAGTGAAGGGTTAACGTCAGGATTTCTTTTTCGTGCAAATGCAGGTACTTTCTCATGTACATCTGTAAGTGTCTCTTGCCTTTTCATTGTTAGTACATAAATCAACAGCATAATATAACCCAATAGTACACTGTGCACAGTAGACAATTGAACAATGTTGGTGCCATCTTGAAGGTGCTGTCACTGAATATTGTGGTACTGGCACTTAAATATCAAATGTTATCATGAGTTGTGTAAATAGGATTCTATCATCATCTCGAGCAATGGAATTGTGCATAAGAACTGATTCTCCACATCTGATCACTTTATACTCTCCTGGAATTTCATTTACATGCAGTGAAGTTGGGTTTGGAGGCTGATGTCTGTTTTGAGTTCTGTTTATTTACTTGCCTCGTTAATGAGTTTCTTACTGGTAGCATTAACAAGACTTCTTTATCATGAATATCATAGAGGATTCTTCAAAGTAGCTGTGATGGTGTTGCATTTGGTTCTTCCCTGTGTGTCATTTTAACCTATTCAGGGTTTTCCTTACTTCCCCTTCAACATCACCAAAGTGGTGTTGATGTTTTCCTGTCCCATCTTGAATGATTACATTATCCAAATCCTGACCACTTGTCCATGCAGATTCTCCTCTCTTCACAGCACCAGTACCTTTTACTCCTGTCTCTGTTAAAGGAATGGAGATGGTAACAAAAGCCATTATTATGTAGCATTGGCTTTTCTTTTTGTGAGTATAATATTCTGCTGAGAATTTTCAAATAAAGATGTCACATTGCCAAGCAACAGAAGTTGTTTTTTTTTTTTCTCTTGTAGACTTCTGAGCAGTGGTCACTGGTTTAATGATAGGGGAAACTTACTAATGTCTTACGGATTCAATACCCAGTTCAGCCTGGCTGGGTTAGCCAGTAGACAGGCATCAGCCCAGGGTGTGGTGCTCCATGCTGATTGGCAGGTAAGTATGAGAGTCACACCCACTAAAATCTCTCCAAATAGTGGCAGATGCTTCTTGCTGTCTACCAAGATCGTACCTCTATATGACCTTGATTCAAGGGAAATATTGCCCATTAATCCTGGGCAATGAGATAGTTGTAGTGGGGCTAATTAAATGCCTGGTATCCCCCCCTCATGGTGGCTTTTACACCTGACCACTATGTGGTAGGAGAGCCACATCTATTCTCATTCCTTCCAAACAAGCAAGATACTCTGTAAAGTGTTTACATCACCACATTCGATCCCCATTTTACGTAGTGGCTTAACCAAGCTCCTCCTTTCAAACTTCACACTTATAGAACAACCCAGCCACATTCAACCAAATGCCCAGTGACATATTAATGCGCCATGCATCATGAGATCTCACCCTCCACTTGTCCTCTGTGTTTCTCTAACTGTAGGACTCTTCCTCAGTAGGCATAGTTAATATAAATCGCACTCTTCTGCAAAATTTGAACCTTGACCCGTCTATCTAATTCCATGTTCTATTACCAGCTAGGCTACTGAGGCAAGAAGGGTTATTACTGTTAATACAGCCACAGCACAATTTTTGGACCAATAAAACATGCGATAGTATTTTTTATGTATTAATCCTTTAAATCAAAAGTATAAGCAAACATTATGGGTTATTTGAACCCTAGGACATTTTCTAAGCATGAACAATTTTGAAAGGAACAAATATCAAGGACCATTTGGCATGGACCAAATAAGCTCATGGATTCTGGGGAGGACCAAGTGTCAAGGACCTTTTGGTGTTGACCAAATGTCTCAATGCACATTTTGGACAGGACCAAATGCCCACTAATCGAGCCCAAGAATTACATTTCTAATAAGCTCGCAGGTGGTCCTGATGTCGCTGCTGCAGAAAGTACATTTTGAGAACCATTACATAAGCATAATCATTCATCAGTGAATAGATAGATGCATGATAGATCATTCGATTCAGAGTTTCATAAGTCTGCTCTGTGTTTTTGACATTAGGTACATGCATATATTCAGTTATAATTCTTAAAAGATTAGGGTTAAAGTTGAGTTTTATTTAAAATACCAATTTTAACTGTCTCATAATATTGTTTGAATTTGAGCTTTTTCTATTTTTTTAACCGAAGAAGGATAGAACTATTTTCATTTATCTCTTTTTCTTTTCATTTTCTTCCAAATGTTAAACATATTTAGTTTAAAGTAATGTTACAGATGGTTTGTAGGTCTCTCTCCTCTGCCTCCGAGGTAACTTTATCTTCTTTGTACTCCTGGGTGTATGTTTAACACACAATAGGTATTTAATCCACAGTAGGTCATTAGGTTTTAAATATATTCAAGTATGATTTATTTCTCCAAACCTAAATGTATTCTAAAGGCATTATTTATCAGTAGCCTGGGAAGAGAGAAAGCTATCGTGTGAGTTTTATGTTGTGATATATTCCCCCAAGGAGCATGATTAAAGCAAATTTCCTTTTTTCTGCTCTATTTCACCTCTTAACCAAACAAACCATGATATAAATTCAGCTATTATTTCAAAGTAGAGTGGAGCCCTTTCACCATTGAGCACATTGCATCTTACCGATAAAAGGTACAGCTGGAGCTCAAGGCAGCATGCGTGCCCTTTCTCTAGTCCTCTTGGAGCCTAGAAATGGCACCAGGCCTTAATGTACAGGCAGACCTCAGAGATATTGCGAGTTCAGTTCCACACCACAGCAATAAAGCGAATATTGCAGTGAAGTTAGTTGCATGCATTTTTTTGGTTTCTCAGTACATGTAAAAGTTATGTTTCTGCCATACTGTAGTCTGTTAAGTGTGCAATAGCATGATGTCTAAAGAAACAATGTGCATATCTTAACTAAAAAATACTTTATTGTTAAAAAATGCTATCATCTGAGCTTTCAGCAAATTGTAGTAGTAACATCAAAGATCACTGATCACAGATCACCATAACAAATACAATAACAATGAAAAAGTTTGAAATATTGTGAGAAGTACCAAAATGTGACACAGAGACACAAAGTGAGCAGATACATAGTGGACCTGCATTGTGCTAAACACAGGACCTTACACGTAACTCCTAATAACAGCATTATGTATCACAGTTTTAAAGAAAGATCTGATATCCATTCTCTCTGTTATTTATCTCATTATTCTTTACCTCTAATAGCAGGATCTCAGAAATGTTAAATAACTTGCCCAGTGTTGTAAAGCTAGGAAGTTTCTGATCCATGCATAGAATTCAGACCTATCAGATGCCCTTTCCACTTCACCACACTGACAGGAGTTTTTTGTTTTTTTTTTTTCCTTTGCGGTACGCGGGCCTCTCACCGCCGTGGCCTCTCCCGCTGCGGAGCACAGGCTCCGGACGCGCAGGCCCAGCGGCCATGGCCCGTGGGCCCAGCCGCTCCGCGGCATGTGGGATCTTCCCGGACCGGGGCACGAACCCGTGTCCCCTGCATTGGCAGGCAGACTGCCTACCACTGCGCCACCAGGGAAGCCCTGCCAGGAGTTTTAATAACTATTTGTTAACTGAATACATAGAATTCTACCAAAACTACCCCCCTCTACAAACTCCACCCCCCAACACACACATCAGTATGTGTGTATCTTTCGTTGGGCTGTATTCTGATATGGCTATGCTGTTCAAGCTGCAGGGTAGAACCACAGCTGTAGATGCTATAAATGAGGGGGAAGGGAGGAAAGAGGAGGGTAGAATAGCCTTTAAGGGAACAAATATACAGGGAAGAGGGTTTTCAGAATGATGCTAAACAGTCAAGATATAATCTTCACTTTCTTGGGTAAGGACTTTTAGGAGCACAGGGAAATTTAGATTCAGTCTCTGTTTTGTTTCATTTTTTAAACATCTTTATTGGAGTATAATTGCTTTACAATGATGTGTTAGTTTCTGCTTTATAACAAAGTGAATCAGCTATACATATACATATATCCCCATATCTCCTCCCTCCTGCATCTCCCTCCCACCCTCCCTATCCCACCCCTCTAGGTGGTCACAAAGCACCAAGCTGATCTCCCTGTGCTATGCGGCTGCTTCCCACTAGCTATCTATTTTACATTTGGTAGTATATATATGTCCATGCAACTCTCTCACTTTGTCCCAGCTTACCCTTCCCCCTCCCCGTGTCCTCAAGTCCATTCTCTAGTAGGTCTGTGTCTTTATTCCCGTCTTGTCCCTAGAATCTTCATGACCATTTCTTTTTTTTTTTAGATTCCATATATATGTGTTAGCATACGGTATTTGTTTTTCTCTTTCTGACTTACTTCACTCTGTATGACAGACTCTTGCTCCATCCACCTCACTACGAATAACTCAATTTTGTTTCTTTTTATGGCTGGGTAATATTCCATTGCATATATGTGCCACATCTTCTTTATCCATTCATCTGTCGATGGACACTTAGGTTGCTTCCATGTCCTGGCTATTGTAAATAGAGCTGCAATGAACATTTTGGTACATGACTCTTTTTGAATTCTGGTTTTCTCAGGGTATATGCCCAGTAGTGGGATTCCTGGGTCATATGGTAATTCTATTTTTAGTTTTTTAAGGAACCTCCATCCTGTTCTCCATAGTGGCTGTATCAATTTACATTCCCACCAATAGTGCAAGAGGGTTCGCTTTTCTCCACACCCTCTCCAGCATTTACTGTTTGTAGTTTTTTTTTTTTAACATCTTTATTGGAGTATAATTGCTTTACAATGCTGTGTTAGTTTCTGCTTTATAACAAAGTGAATTAGTTATACATATACATATGTTCCCATATCTCTTCCCTCTTGCATCTCCCTCCCTCCCACGCTCCCTATCCCACCCCTCTAGGTAGTCACAAACCACCGAGCTGATCTCCCTGTGCTATGCGGCTGCTTCCCACTAGCTATGCACCCTACGTTTGGTAGTGTATATATGTCCATGCCACTCTCTCACTTTGTTACAGCTTACCCTTCCCCGTCCCCATATCCTCAAGTCCATTCTCTAGTAGGTCTGTGTCTTTATTCCCGTCTTACCCCTAGGTTCTTCATGACTTTTTTTTTCTTAGATTCCATATATATGTCTTAGCATACGGTATTTGTTTTTCTCTTTCTGACTTGCCTCACTCTGTATGACAGACTCTAGGTCCATCCATCTCACTACAAATAACTTAATTTCGTTTCTTTTTATGGCTGAGTAATATTCCATTATATATATGGGCCACATCTTTATCCATTCATCCGTCGATGGACACTTAGGTTCTTTGCATGTCCTGGCTATTGTAAATAGAGCTGCAATGAACATTGTGGTACATGACTCATTTTGAATTATGGTTTTCCCAGAGTATATGCCCTGTAGTGGGATTGCTGGGTCGTATAGTAGTTCTATTTGTAGTTTTTTAAGGAAGCTCCATACTGTTCTCCATAGTGGCTGTATCAATTTACATTCCCACCAACAGTGCAAGAGTGTTCCCTTTTCTCCACATCCTCTCCAGCATTTATTGTTTCTAGATTTTTTGATGATGGCCATTCTGACCGGTGTGAGATGATATCTCACTGTAGTTTTGATTTGCATTTCTCTAATGATTAATGATGTTGAGCATTCTTTCATGTGTTTGTTGGCAATCTATATATCTTCTTTGGAGAAATGTCTATTTAGGTCTTCTGCCCATTTTTGGATCGGGTTGTTTGTTTTTTTGTTATTGAGCTGCATGAGCTGCTTATAAATTTTGGAAATTAATCCTTTGTCAGTTGCTTCATTTGCAAATATTTTCTCCCATTCTGAGGGCTGTCTTTTGGTCTTGTTTACGGTTTCCTTTGCTGTGCAAAAGCTTTGAAGTTTCATTAGGTCCCATTTGTTTATTTTTGTTTTTATTTCCATTTCTCTAGGAGGAAGGTCAAAAAGGATCTTTCTGTGATTTATGTCATAGAGTGTTCTGCCTATGTTTTCCTCTAAGAGTTTGATAGTGTCTGGCCTTATATTTAGGTCTTTAATCCATTTTGAGTTCATTTTTGTGTATGGTGTCAGGGAGTGTTCTAATTTCATTCTTTTACATGTAGCTGTCCAGTTTTCCCAGCACCACTTATTGAAGAGGCTGTCTTTTCTCCACTGTATATTCTTGCCTCCTTTATTCAGTCTCTGTTTGATGGCTGCTAAACTGATCTTCCTTAATTCCCCATAGGAGACCAAGAGCTGAAAAAACCAAACTCAATCTTGTAAATCAGTCTGTTCAGTTGTAGCTTCTTTTCTCTGTTTCCCCTTTCAAGGTTTTAGGAAAGCTATGGTTAGAGGGTCTAGTGTATCTTCATTGCGCATTGGAAAATTAGGTAAATGTCACTGCAAGTCCCTGTACATGCCACTGTTGTTATTTGGGGGGCTATTTCTTGAAGACATGAGTGGTGATGCAGGCAGGGATATACCATCCAGAGATATGATCTCCCTTGTAGGGATTCTCATTTACCTTGCCAACCTTGCAGTGACAGTGGGTTTCTCTCAAAAGGAGCTATATAACACAAAGTAAAAAAATTGAGTCATAACACACCAAACAGAAATAATATTTTTAAAGATAAAACATTTCTAAAAATAGGATAAATCCTGAATACTACATCTGCTGGTTATTCTGGAAGAATGGTCTTCTTTCAATGTAATCCTTTAATTCATTTTTTCATTACTTTATGTTTTACCAACAATAAAAATTAGGAAGAAGTATAATAAACATACCAAAATTTCAGGGACAATGAGAATTTTGTTAATGATTTCACTTTGGGACAGCCTAGTGGTTGGTCTCTATTTACTCCAGTTTTCAAGGAGGAAAAGAAAAGAGTCCATTCTTCTGCTCTGCCCAGATTTCATGGTAATTCCTTCAAGTATTTATCAAGCAATTAATATATGCCAGGTACTTTTATCTTCAAGGCTCTGAAGATAAAATGTGAATAAGGCTGTTGCTACCCTTGTCTTCATAGAATTCATAGTGTAGTAGGGGAGACAGACAATAATCAAACAGTCAAAATGCAGAGTCTTGTGCTAGGATAGAGGATCTGAAGGATTTTGTTGAGGCACATAGCAGGGATGCCTAATTTTGTCTGGTGGGTCAGGATAGGCTTCTTAGAGATATTATGATTTAAGCTGAAGACTGTTAATATAGTTAGTAGCCAGGTGAAAATGGGAAGGAGAGAGCAAGGATTTTCCTGGCAGAGCTGTAAGATGTTTGAAAGCCCAGAAGAGGGTGAAGAAGGGAATAGCACAGCAAAACAAATGAAAGAAATTTGACTGGAGCATTAAATTTTTCTAACATAAGCTATGCAAGTAGCTAGTGGTAACTTTAATTTAGATAATAGAGAAGTAGGTTCAAAGAACATTGCTTCAGTAATAGCTACCCTCAGATATGTTCAACTTTTAGAAAATGAGACTTTAACATTTAATCTTCTAGGTAGTTTTCACTATACTTATATATTTATTTTGCCTTTGAGTTGTGCTCTTTTTACCTCTTAAGCAAGGTGATGTGAATACTAGTAATGCCTCACATTTCTTGATTAAGCACTGTCTTATTTTCTTACCCACATTTAAAAACTGAAAATGACAAATTCCTAAGAATACATCTAACCAAAGATATTCAAGACTACCTTACTAAAACTATAAAACATTGTTTAGAAAAGTTAAAGCAGACTTAAATTAAGGGATGGATATGCCATGTTTATGGATCAGAAGACTACATTGTTAAGATGTCATTAACTCTCCAAATTGATCTTAATTGCAACACCAATCCCAATCCCAATAGGAAATTCACAGAATGATTATAAACTTATATAGAAATACAAAAGACATAGAATAGCCAAGGTGATCTTAGAAAACAAGAACAAAGCTGGAAGACTTACATTTCTAGATATTAAGACTTATTATAAAGCTAAAGTAATTAGTATGGTTTTGACTAAAGAATAATTCAGTAGACCAATGGAACAGACTAAATAGTCCATAAAAAATGCACACATATATGGTCACCTGATTTATGTCAAAAGCGTTACTGCAATTAATTAGAGGAAATAATGGGCTTTTTAATAAATGGTGCTGAGACAGTTAGCTATCCATATAGAAAACAATAAACCTGACCCCTACTTCATATCGTATCACAAAAATTAATGAGAGATAGATCATAGACTTAAAGTCCAAAAATAAAACAACCATTTCAGAACAAAACCTAGGTAAATATCTGAATGACCTTGGGGGAGGCAAAGAGTTTTGAAACAGGATGCAGAAAGCACTTAACCACAAAAGAAAATAATAAATTGCACCTCATCAAAATTTAAAAAGTCTATGCATTAAAAGATACCATTGAGAAAAAATAAAGACTGAAGAAGATATTTGCAATACATATATCCAAAAAGGGACTTGAAGTTATATAAAGAAGTTATACAAGTCAAAAAGAAAAATAGTAACTACCTAGTTGAAAATGGGCAAAAAATCTGAAAAGGCACTTGAAGTTATCAAAATTGCCAATACAAATATGCAAAGGTATTTACATTATTAACCATCAGGGAAGTGAAAATAAAAATCCACCAAATGGGGCTTCCCTGGTGCACAGTGGTTAAGAATCCCCCTGCCAATACAGGGGACACGGGTTCGAGCCCTGGTCTGGGAAGATCCCACATGCCACGGAGCAACTAAGCCCGTGCGCCACAACTACTGAGCCTGCGCTCTAGAGCCCGTGAGCCACAACTACTGAGCCCGAGTGCCACAACTACTGAAGCTCGCGCGCCTAGAGCCTGTACTCGGCAACAAGAGAAGCCACCCAATGAGAAGCCCGCGCACCGCAAGAAAGAGTAGCCCCTGCTCGCCGCAACTAGAGAAAGCCCCGCGTGCAGCAACGAAGACACAACGCAGCCAGA
Source organism: Delphinapterus leucas (assembly GCF_059928025.1). Classification (NCBI taxonomy): domain Eukaryota; kingdom Metazoa; phylum Chordata; class Mammalia; order Artiodactyla; family Monodontidae; genus Delphinapterus; species Delphinapterus leucas. Next base: position 61,682,252 of record NC_143137.1, on the reverse strand, counting down.
AACAAATAAATTCAATAAATAAATTAAAAAAAAAAAAACCCAAGTGGCTAAAATTAGAAGGACTGACAGTCACAAATATTAATGAGGATAGGGAGCAACTGGAACTATTATACATGGTGGTGGAAGTGTTAACTGATAGAAGCACTTTGGAAAACTATTTGGCGTTATCTACTAAAAATAGTATACTTCTGGGCAAACACCCAAGGAAAATGAGTGTTCATGTAAAATGCGTATACAAGAATGCTCATAGCAGTGTTATTCATAATAGCCCCAAAGGGAAAACAAACCAAATGTCCATCAGCAGTAAGATGGATAAATTGTGGTGTTATTCATTCACCAGGATACTACAGAGCAATGAAAAAGAATTAACTATTACTAGATTGCAATATATGGATGTATCTCCTGAGCATGATGTTGAGTGAAAGAAACTAGACATCACAGAATATGTAGTATATGCTTTCCTTTATGTGAAGTTCAAAATCAGGCAAAACTAATCCATGGTGATAGAGGTCAAAATATTCTATTTTTGAGGAGGTATTGCCCAAAGTGGAACACAAAGGAGCCTATTAGAGCGCTGAAAATGTTCTATATATTGTTCTGGGTGGTACTCATGTGGGTATATACATATTTAAAAGTATATGGCGGTATTAGCTTCATATTTTGCACTCTCAGCTATACCTCAGTAAAATAGTAAAAAAAAAAAAAAAAAAAGCTGAAATTAAGGAGTTTGGGGAGAGGAAGGGAAGAATAGAAGCACAGAGCATACCTGAAAGAAAGCACAGACCGAAATGAATTTTAGTGACAATTATTTATAGGCACTTTAAAAAGAAAAGGACCATTTTAATGAGGGATGTCTTTTTTGTTTACATATCCTACTTTCTAATTTCCTCACCATTTCAAGCAAATATCTTCCAGCCCTAAATATCAAGAGACCTCTTTTATATAAAAATATGAAAAATGACTTTTTCCCATTCCAAGGAACATATATTAAGCATTTGGGAGCTAGTTTGGGTAACTTGGGCTAAGAGCATCAGAAGTTCACCAGAGCATCATCTAAGGCTTCTCAGTTCTAATGATAAAAGAGCACTGAAGAATTTTCCAGCAATTTCAGTGTTTTCAAGTCCACCCCCCCAACACTTAGCACACTCCCCCCAACGCCACCATGGTTGCTTTAAAACATTTGTTTAAAAATTCAGTGGCACTAAAATGAATTTTTGAACACTTCAGTAATTACCTGATATTATTGATGACATTCTTGTTGATGATCAAAATAATGGAAATAACATATCTTTGGATAGCTGACAGTTGTCTATGGGACTAATAGACTTTAACCTGCTTCCAACATTGTTTCTAGCACCTTGGCATTTAACTAACCTTTTCTTAAAGCTGTGCCTATATTAGGTAGAATAGCCTAGGCTAGGCTGTGGTACAGAGAAACACCCCAAATTCCGTAATTCCATGGCTTAAGCCAATAGAAGCATTTTTTGGTTTTGTTTTTGCTCACCAAATAGTACTGGGCAGGTGTCCAGGTTTTTGGAATGGCTCTTCCTCCAAGTTGTTTACGGACCAGGCTGACAGCAGCTTTGCAGTCCTTAGGTATGTCTCCAGTGTCCCCTAGATGTGGACATCCCAGTCATCCCAAAAGGAGACAGAGCCTGCAGGAGCACATGTAGAAAGGCTTTAGGCCAAGCCTGGAGATGGTGCGTGTTACCTGTGCTCACATGCTGCTGGAGAGAACTTTGTCCCATGGCCACACCTATTTTGAGGGGAGACTGGAAACTGTAGAAGGGCACATGCATACTGATGGACAGCTGGCAGCCTCAGCCACAAGGGCACTTGCCCAACAACTGAAAATCTGAGATGTTCTCAGACGTATAACAAAAGGAATCACCATTGACCACTGACACAAAATGCTAATGAATTAGGTGTGTACAAAGAACACAAAACCCAAGTTTTCCAGAAGAGCTGACCTAGAAAAAATTGGAATGAGGTGATTTCCAGCAGGAAGGAGCAAAGAAATGCTACAGAAATATGTTAAATTTCAACACAGAAAATGTTTTAAAGATTTAGACTGATGGGAAATTGAAGGAGCTGGACCAGCTCCCTTCTTGGCATACAATTACTGTGACAATGTTTTCTTCTTAAATACACACACACACACACACACACACACACACACACACACACCCAAAGTGAGAGAATGTCAGTCATCAGACTATAAAAGTAGAAGCCACAGACCCAAAGCGTGTGATGGTATGTATATATTACTATGCACCAGGTTAAAAATAATTTATTTGACTAGCATTTTTAGCTCCTACTATCGGTACCAGGGTAACATAATCAAGATATGGTCCCTGCCACAAGCTCCCTGCAGAATGTAGAAGAATATAGTCAATTAAAATGACAATGACCATGCAATGTGATGTGTCCTGTGAGATAGTGGAGGTGTATAATAAGGTGCCATCGGGGCCCCGAAAGAGGAGCATCTGCAGTCAGACTTGGGGATCCAGCTGTTCTTTCTAGAAGAGGTGGCACAAGCTGGATTGTGAAGGGCCAAGAAAGGAGAAGAAATATGACATCAATGGGAACAACATGGGAAGGGGAAGAGGATGAAACCACTTTACGAGTTGAGAGATCACACTGGGAGAAACGAACAATTTGGAAGGTTTGCTGGAGAAAAGAATGAGAAAGAGAGAGAGGCAAGGATCTGAGGCAGATCACAAAGGATATGTATGCCGGTTGCAGAGCCTGGGTTCACCCTCAATGTTCTGGGGAACCAGTGACAGTATTGTTCTTGAGATGGTCTTTCCAGGTTGCCCTGAACTCCCAGCTCCACCACACTTTGGAACTCAAGGGCAGCAGAATGTCTACAAAGGGAGAGGATTGATCTTTTTCCCTTTTCACTTTATCCAGGACCTACAATAGAGTGAATTAACACGACCCCTCAAACGAGGTGGTTCTTAGCACATCAGTTCACCTATTGATTTAGGAGTTGATTTGTGTTTCTGAGTTATGATTACTTACAGAATCATCAATAAGTATAATAAAAATATACTGTAATATGAAGTACAAGCAGGTTTTAGCTTAGGCAGACAAGAGACAGAGGCAAACTTGCCAGCCTTCACGTGGCACATAGACATGAATAAATGATCCATAAAACAGTAGTGAAAAGAAAAGGAATAATGGCATATGTTTAAAACCTCAATAAAATACAAAAGTATCAGTGGGATAAAGAGACAGTAATATAGCCTTTTACTGTCTCCTGAAGTGTGTGCTTCTCAGATTAGAGAGAAATTGATAAGGCGGGTGTCCTGCATTCTGTCTTGTGACCTGAGTTAATACTTCCACTAATGACCTGAAAGAGGAAGTGAAGCCAGTCGGTTAAATTTTCTGATGACAGAATTGCTTTCTTAAGTTAAAAACAGAAAACAGAAAAAAAAAAAATCGCCAGCTGAGCAAACATTAAGACACTTGGGATTATACAGCAGAAACTACACACCATTGTAAAGCAGTCATACTCCAATAAAGATGTTAAAAACAAAACAAAAAAAAAGACACTTGGGTCAGTGTGATAGCTAACTAATCTGAACTATATCTGCGTGTCACAAATAACATAATTGTGAATCATTTTAAACATATTTATTTCAACTTGCCAAGGGCTTGAGAATAGAAAACATTTTACTCTTTGATTCCTATGTGAATGAATGTATTGCATAGTGAGTCATGGTTTGTATTTTAAAACAAGAAGCCAGAATCACAAACTTTTAACATGCTAGATTATTTTGATGTAATGAGTTGACAAGGAAAATAGAGTAGTAGGTGAAGTGCTGACATCGCATTTTGGGTAATATACAGTTAACCTAACTGGTTTGAGATGTGCTACAATTAGGAAAGCAAAGTGATTTGGTGAAATGAACATGGGCTTTCACATCCTGCCCCTCCCCTGCTCACAAGTAAGCTTGGGTGAGTTACTTAATGGTTCTGAAAACCAGCTTCCTCCTCTGTGAAACAGAAACAAAATTATGGTGTAGGAGTGTTGTGAGAATCAAATGAGAATATGTGCATGTGTATTATACCTAATCAGTGAGTGGTGGTGATAGTGGTTGAGGAAGAGGGATGGTGTCTGGGAAAGTCTAAGGGTAATTGAGCAAACAGAACATGTTATACATATTACATAGTGGGAGGACAAGGCCTGATGGTTCACTCCTTCTGGTGCCCTCCCTTTATTCATTCGTTGTTTTGTTTACCTGCTACCTGGAGGCATGTAGACTTAGCCTTATAAAATTGAATAGTGTAATTCTACCCTCGTGCAGCTTACAGTCCAGAGGGCGGCTGGGCCTACATGGGAGCAGGTAGCAATTACCATAGTTTTGGGTCCTAAGCCAGTTTGCAAAGTGCCTTGATTATAGAGAGGAAGAAGCTGTTAACTCAGCTGAGGAGCATTCCAGGAAAAGGTTCTCAAAGGAGAAAACCTTTGAGTGGAAACCATAAATGTGAGCACGAGTTGCCATGTGCACAACAACGGGAAGAGGGCTTTCCAGGCAGAGGAATCTTGCAGAAGGTGGGGGTGGGTTTGTCTTGGTGTAGCTGGAGAACGGCAGCTCTGTATGCCCAGATCACATGGTGCCTGGGAGGTGATGTGGGAGAGGAGGCAGATGGGCTGCAGGCTGGCAGGCAGGGTATGGGTGTGGAGTCTGTATTTTATACAAGACGAGACGGCATCCAACCGAGGCCATGTCCTTACCTTTCTACTTACTGGCTGCTTGGTTTTAGACAAATTACTTTGGACCTCAGTTTTTTCTTCTATGCAAATGAGGATAATTTTGCCTGCTTTGAAGAACTGCAGTATGAACCATTTGTAAAACACTGCCCTCCGGAAGTGTTCACTCCCTTTTCTTCTCCTCACCCAACTTGGAACACATGATTAGGTGAAATTAAAAAAAGGAGAGTTAAAACTCTCTTCCCTGGAAATTCAAAAGAGTGTAGACTGTGGTATGTATCTCTACTTCTCCTGAATCTTCATTGAGATAACTACTTGATGAAAGCATTCATCCAGTACTTCATACATTCCTAGTACAATATTTTATACATTTGTATATAAAATGTATATTTTATACATCACCCTGAGGCATTGGTGTGCTCCACTCTCCTAGGTAACTTTTATACTCATGATCAGAACATGTTATAAACTTGAACTTGTGAAGAGCAGAGTAGTGAAGAAATTGGCTTTTTTTTCCTATTAGTATCTGAAAATGAGCATCTGAATGAAAGTGTTCGTGTAAATGAGTTGAGATTCTGTCAGCCACATGTGTGCCTGTCCTAATTACACAGGTGGATCCAAAATTGTTGCCTTGAATTAAGTTTTATTAGTTCATGTAAAGGGAATGCTAGCTAAAAGATTCAATTTTATCTGTAATTTCAGCAATAATGAAAAATCTTGAAATTATCACGGCTTATTTATTATCCTGAATTGTTAAAGTTCAAACTGCATGCTTAAGAGGAAATGAAGTAAGATGACAACCACATCTTCTTTGTTTTTGGCAAAATACTGCTTATTAACCGTCCCAGCTGCAGCATTAAACATGTACAGATCTTCCTCAACTTACATTGGTATTATGTCCGAATAAAATCATCATAAGTCGAAAATATCATAAGTTGAAAATGCATTTGATAGACCTAACCTACCAAACATCATAGCTTAGCCTAGCCTACCTTAAACGTAACTAAAGCATATAACTTATGACCACAGTTCCTTGAACAAGCCAAGCACACAGCAGCCTTGGTGCCTTTGCGTTCACCATTGTTTCTGCTCAGAATGCTCCACTCCCACCCCACCCCCAACCCCATATCAGCATGGTTTGCTTCCTCACTTCCTCCAAATCTCTGGTCCAAAATCACCTCTCAGGAAGCTTTTCCCAGATTTTTCCATTTAAAAGAGACTCCTCTATCACCCCTCCCAAACCCTGCAAATATATCTTTCCTTTGTTGCTTTATTTTCACCATCTAACAAACAATAGATTGACTTTTGTTGTTTATTGTCCAGTTTTAACCAGTAGAATGTAACCATCATGAAAGTAGAGACTTTATTTCCTGCTTATGCTCAGCACCTAGAACCGTAGGTACTCAGTAATATTTCTTGGGAGGAAAGAAGGGACTTAGAAGTAAGAGTGATATCAGGAAGGCTAAAACTTGGAATGATTGAGGTTTATGAAACATCCTAATAACAATAAAACTGTTGTGAGTGTGAAGATAGGCCCACTATTAGGAACAGATGGTTTAATATATTCTGTATTTCTTCTTCATTAGTAAATTTGAATGGTTCCATAATGAGTAACTTTCCCTCATCAACTACCAGGTCAGTACAGTTTGATAGGCAAGTCAGGATAAATGTTTGGTTCTTTGTCAAAATATTGAGTTGGTTCACTGGCATTCTCTACAGGTGCCCAATGAGGTTTTTTGGTTTTCAGTTAATTTGTTCATTTCCTTGTTTTTAAGTATCATTATGAACTCAGAGATTTAAATATATTGGATGTGTTTTAATTGTTGCTGATAATACTTTATTGGTGTTCAAATTGTCTCATCTTCAGCTAGTGAGAGCCTCTTCAGGTTGACTCCTGAATCCTTTTGACATGACCCTGATAGTGGTCTTCTTTGATTTCTTATACAGCATAATATTTCAGGGTCATCTTATATGTTTCCTGCCCTAACCCTGGAATCAGCCATTTCAACAAGGAACCCTGATTCCTTTAAGAGAGATATGATAGTTAGAGACCATGATCTGGGTGCTAGGGGTGCTCATTGCTTCTGAGTTAGCCACTATATTTAGACCTTTACTGTGGACAGAGCTAGAAAATAATTTTGGATGATTTAATTTTAATGGCAAAAGCAAAGAAAGCAGAACTATTAAACTCCTATTATACTTTCTCCTCCATTAAGGGAGGTGGTATTAAAACTGGAAAGGATAGAAAGGACCTCTTGAGGAAAACTTGAGGCTCAGTCCATGAAAGGGGCTAATGTGTATTAGTTGTATTTAAATAACTTAGTCACCAGACTTAGATAAATTATGTCCCAGAAAGAACTCATGTATCCAAGCACAGAAATACTGCCAGTAATGTTTGAGAAATCAGAGATGCCAGAAATAATATAACAAGCAAATATTGTCCTATTTTAAAAGAGAATTTTTAAAACTCAAAAATTTAATATACTTTGATTCTTAATCAAATCCAGAGCTGATTACTATATAGGTGGTTTTTAAGGAACTTGGGGAAATAAATAGGATTATCCTGAAGCAGAGTGGATTCACTTTAACGCCAGACTAATTCCAATTCCTCTTACTGGTAATATTTTTTAAGTCTCATATAGTTCTCTATAGATAAAATGGAGAAAAGTGAGTTAGAGATTGGATTTTTAAAAAAGCAAGACAGAGCTGAGAATAGTCTCAGTACTCACTTTAAATATAAAGATATAGCTAGGTTAAAAGTAAACGGATACATTAATATATGGCCTATAAATTCTGATCAAAAGAAATCTGAAGTGGCCACATTAACATTAGACAAAATAGACTTCAGAACAGGGACTATTAACAGAAATAAATATAATCTTGACTAAATGTGGTTACCCGAGGAATGGAGGTCAATTTAAAATCAGTCAATGTAATTTACTAGGTGAATAGACCAAAAAGAAACCATATGATCATCTCAATGGATCCAGAAAAAGCATTTGATAAAATTCAATATCCATTCCTGATAAAAATTCTCAGCAAAATAGGAGTAGAAGAGAATATCTTCAACTGATAATGGGCATATATGAAAAACATACAACTAACATCATACTTAATTATAAAAGACTAAACACTTCCCCCCTGAGATAAGGAATAAGGCAAGCATGTTTGCTCACATCAACTTCTAGTCAACATTATCCTGTCCAGTTCAATAAGGCAAGAAAAGTAATAAAGACATACAAATGGAAAGGAAGAAGTTAAACTGTCTATATTCTCAGACAACATGATATATATATACATAGATCTGTCTACATAGATATATTATAGAGAGGGAAAATCCTGAAAAATCTTTCAGAAAAAGCTTTTAAAACTAATCACTGAATTTAACAAGGTCACAGGATATAAGATCAAATTACAAAAATTAATCCATATTTCTAGTAATGAACAATTAGAACTTGAAATTTATAAAAATTAGAATAGCATCAAAAATATGAAATACTTTGCAATAAATTTAACAAAACGTGCAAAATCTGTGCCCTAACATCTGAAAAACAAAATGTTAAAAGAATGTTAAAGATCCAATAAATGAAAAGATATACTATGTTCATTTGTCTGAAGATATTGTTAAGATGTCAATTCCCAGTAAATCTGTAGCTTCAGTGCAGTGCTAATCAACATCCTGAAGGCTTTTTTGAAGAAATTGTCAAGCTAGCCCTAAGATATGTGTAGGAATATGAAGAACCTAGAATAACTGAAACAATTCTGAAAAAAATTGTAGGATTTATACTACCTGACTTAAAGACTCATTATAATGCTACAGTAATCAAGACAGCATGGTATTAGTATAAGGATAAACATATACATCAAAATTATAGAATAGGGAGTCTAGAAATAGACCCACACATATAATGGCTTGTTGATTTTTGCCAAAAGTGCCAACCAAGGCAATACAATGGGCAGTTGGACAGTTTTTCAACACATGGAACAGTTGGATATCCACATGTGGGGAAAACAAAATCAACCTATACCCATACCTCATACCATACAAAAACTAACTTGAAATGGATTATAGATCTAAATGTAATAGCTGAAAATACAAAATTTCTGGAAGAAAAAGCACAGGAAAAAGTCTTTGTGACCTTGAGTTAGGGAATGTTTTGGTAAAAAAGGCACAAAAAGAGAAACTAGGTAAAAGAAAAATTTGGTAAATTAGATGTCATCAAAATTTTAAATGTTTTATCTTCAAAAGGCACTTTTAAGAAAATGAAAGGCAAGTTTCAGGCTTAAAGGAAATGTTTTCAAACTTATGTCTGATAATGGATCTATATTATCCATATAGAGAACTCATAACCCAGTAATAAAAAGACAAACCTAATTTTTAAAAATATGCAAAAGATTTGAATAAGCACATTACTAAAGATATATAAGTGGCAAATAAGACTTAAAAAGAATTTCAACATCTTTAGTCATTAGAGAAATGTAAATTAAAATTATAATAACTATGACTACACATCCACTAGAATGGATAGAACTTAAAGACTGAAAATACCAAGTGTTAAAGAGGCTATGGAACCCGTGGAATTTGGATTCATTGTTGGTAGGAAATGCAACATGATATAGTTACTTTGGAAAACAGTTTGGCAGTTTCTTATAAAAGTGAAGTTACAGTTACTGTATGATCTAGGAATCCTATTCCTAGATATTTGCCCAAGAGGAATGAAAAGCATGTCTACACAAAAACTTATGCTCAGATGTTTTATTCAAAATAGCCTAAAATTGGAAACAACCCAAACGAGTATACAAATTGCGCTGTATCAATACCATTAAATACTACTCAGAAATAAGACAGCACACACTGTAAATACACGTAACAACATTGATCTCCAGGGGTTTATGCTGAGTGAAAGAATCCAGTCATAAAAAAAAAAACTAGACTACATTGATATGAAACTCTAGAACTAAAGCCTAATCTGTAGTGACAGAAAGCAGATTCGTAGTTGGCAGGGGTTGGGACTTGAGGGAAGGAATTGACTGCAGTGGAAACTTTAGGGAGTGATAGAAATGTTCCGTATCATAATTCTGATGGTAGTTGCATGATTGTATACATTTGTCCAAGAACTCATCGAGTTGTACACCTAAAATTAAATCTTACCTCATAAATAAAGCTGATTAAAAGTAATGAAGGGTAAGCTGGGGCGAAGTGACAGAGTGGCATGGACATATATACACTACCAAATGTGAAATCGATAGCTAGTGGGAAGCAGCCACATGGCACAGGGAGATCAGCTCGGTGCTTTGTGACCACCTAGAGGGGTGGGATAGGGAGGGTGGGAGGGATATGCAAGAGGGAGGGGATATGGGGACATATGTATATGTATAGCTGATTCACTTTGTTATACAACAGAAACTAACACACCATTGTAAAGCAATTATACTCCAATAAAAATGTTTTTTAAACAAGATTAATGTTTACCCTATTAAAAACTTAATTAAACCTTAAAAAAGAAATAGTGATGATGATGGTGGTGGTGGTGATGCTAGTGGTGGTAACAGTGCTGGCATCAGCTTCTAGGCACAGAATGAAACAGATACCTTTCTGCATATTTTTCCTCTAGAAATCAGGGAATCCACTGACCACCGTGCACCTAAGGGAATTTGATGCGCTGGTTTCTTTCCACTTTGTTGAGTCTGAGCTAAAGAGCCTTAGATTTCTGATAGAAGTACTATTCAGGCTATGTGGCTTAGGAGTCTCCCTATGCCAACATCTAAATCGATAAGTACAGCATAGTCGATTCCTGAAATGGTACCTGCACCTATTGTGCATGTCATAGACTTGGAACACTGTGAGTTATGTGGTCAATGGTAGATCAATTACCCTGTGTCCCATGGATTAATGTAAAGAGCATCAATTAGAGAACCAAACGCACCTGAGTTTGATTCTAATTTTTATATATCAGTTAAGTATCTAAGTCGTGATTTCTTCTTCTGTAAAACAGGGATTTCCCCCCTAAAAAATGTATTGCATGTAATAGGTGGCATATGAAATATGGGAAGGGTTCTCTGTTTAAATAAATTTTAGAAACCCTGGAATAATCAAAGTTAAAAAAGGATCCTTATCATAGAACCTTTCATATGAATTTCCAAGAAGGCAAAAGTGAGCAGCCTGTATTAGTGCTTGGTTCCGCATAGCAGAAACTTGAATTAATTGAGGCAAAGGGAGAAATCTCATGTGACCATAGGAAGGGCAGCAGGATCCAGGAATTTGAATGCCACTAGGACTCTGTCTCTTCTATGCTTTTCTCTATATGTCACCTTTATTCTCTCAGACCAATTTTCTTCATACCACAGGAAATTCAAATGCCACGACTTCCTGCCCTTAGTGCAGGAAGTCCCTAGAAAAGGATTGAGACTTATTTTCTCTAGTTCCAAGTTAAAAAATCCTGAGGAAGGGCTCTGATTCGTCCAGCTTGAACCAAGTGCCTTTCCCTGAATCAGGCATCCATGGTGCCTTGTGACTGACTCACCTTGGGTTAAGGTGCTCATCCCTGGGCCAGTCAGTAGGAGTGGAGGGGTGGTCTATAAAAGAGCATACCAACAACCCCCATTTAAGCCACATTATTAGAATAAAGAAAAGGAACATTTTTGAAAGCAGGGTGAGGGTTTTGTTAAGGGGAGACCAAAAACAGATAGCTCCTAAAGTCTACACGTGGCTGCCCACACACATGCATGGTGCACACCCAGTCACTTATACATACTTCTGTACGTAATACAATGTCAGAATTGCTCCTGCCATCAGTGGATAAGTATAGGATAAATCAGGTCCAGTAAAATGACTCAGCAAGATGTTTGATCATCTGACCCTCTAGAGGTGTTAGTATGTTGGCCTCAGAAAAACAATCTTCTTTTAATGAAGCCAATTATCTGACCTTCTGTTTTTCAAGTGACTTCAGATAGGCTAGACTTTCTCTTGTGGCACCTTCCTAAAAGTCAAAAGAAGTAATTCGTGTATTCTCTGATCTTAAAATTTTTCTCTGAATGCAGGATGCATGGATAGGGGTGAATAGAGAAGTTAATTAGGGAGGAGTATTGAGAACTGGTTGAGAAAGCAAGCCAAGAATCCTGAGGTGGCCTGAGGTGTCTACAAGAACTGACATGAGTAGAATCACCTGATGGAAAAGGAAAATTAGACAGTGATACTGGGCTTGGAGTGGTCAGATACATAGGAGTCATCCTCTATACCCCCAACATCTAACCCCTCACCAGGTCCAGTCTGTTTTACCTACTAAATATCTCTCCAGTCAGAGCATTCTTTTCCATATCTAGCATCACTACCCAAGTTTAAAGCTACCATCATCTCTCCCCTTGACTCTAGATATATCCTCATCTATTCTCTTCTCCCTCCAATCCATCCACACACTGCAATGAGTGATCTTTTCAAACTGAAAATAGGGTTCTATCTCTTCCTTGCTTCAAAGACTCCAGTGTTTTTCCACTGCTTCTAAGATAAAAACTAAAATCCTGAGCACACCTCCAAGGCCCTGAGATATGCCCCAGCCCACCTCTCTTGCCTCATCTCACACCACCTTTCTGTTTGCTCTCAGCAATCCAGCTGCACTAGTTTTCTGGGGCCTGTCTTATTGCCCTCTACCCCAGGGCCTTTGCACATCCTCCTCCCCCTGCTGGAGCTCTCTCTTCCTTGCACAATTAACCATGCTCAGTCCTTCAGAAGAGAGCTTGAGCACCACCTCCCAGAACATACTCTTGTTCAGATTTCTTGGTAAATCATTCTTATGGAACTGTGTGGCTTTCCTTCTGATCACCTCACTCAGTTTGTAGTTATTTCCTCACTGCTATGAAAATGCCCACTGGACTGTCATCATGAGGCCTCCATTTTGCTCACTGTTATCGGCATGTGGAAGATACTCAGTATATATTTACTAAGTGAATGGATAGAGGGAGAGAGGCAAATCCATCTTCTAGAAGACAATGTAAAAGTAAGAGTAAGATGGGGGATGTGGCTTTATTTTACTTTTAAAGGAAAAAAAACACTAGGAAAATAATGCAAAGCTACTCTCAAATTATTTGGTTGTGTAGTAATATGAAGACTTTTCCCACTGAATGGAGAAGCCAGATTGTACTGAGTACGAATGGCTTTGGCTTCATCATATGTAATTCAAGTTGGGGCTAAGAGGTAGAATTTCAGGTTATGACGAGTAAGTACAGAGAAGTGCCCTGTAGTTTTGGCACACAAGACATTACTCCTTTCTCTGGTAAATTGAATTTCTGCAGCCTTGGGAAGGCAGGACCCATGCTAAAGAGGGTCAAATATATGTGATCATTTCCTAGAGCTTGGAGAATAAGAGAACAAAGCTGGGGCAACAGGAGTAAAATTAAGAAATAAAAAAAGATACATTTATTTGAAGATTTTTTTAAAGAACCTTGAAAACTACAGGAGCTCCTCAAGATGTTTCTGTAATTGAATATAATTTATTTGGGATTGAAAGGAGTAATAATCAAAACATTTTTTACTTAAGTGCATCTGGAAGCATATGAAATTAGACTCTTGTTGGTGGCCTATGCTCGCCTGTGTCCTTGGTGTTTTGTCCTCGGGCTGCAGACTGGAAATGTGTTTTAGAGAACAGACATGGAACACAAAATATTAAATGAACTTTGCCGTATTCAAAATGCCCAACAGTGTGACATCCTCCTTGTTTGGCAGGGAAAGGGCTCATTTGGCAACTCAGCAGTGCATTAAGTATTTTAATAATCATTGTTGACACACAAAGCATATGGCCTTTCAGAACTCACTGGGTCAAGTGCTGAATTCGTCTTCTAGGTTTCTAAAATTACTTTACAAAATTCAAACAAAATTAAATTAGGGCACATTTCAATGTATGTTAATTCATGAGCTTTGTGTTATAAGCAAGGGAATTAAGTTTTCTTTTAGGATAAAAGAATATCTATAAGTTTTCTTCTAGGATAAAAGAATATCTGTGTGTAACTGATTATGTTAATGTAAAGGAAAAAGCAAAATTCACATCCCCACAGAAAAGTAATTTGTATTTAATTAGAAAAATCTAGAACCTCCGCATAAGCAGGCCAGCCTCATGGCTACCTTGTATTTACTATGTACTCCTATTCATGCCTTAAGACTCACCTCAGATATCCCGCCATCTCAGAAGCCTTCATTGCCCCTTACTTACCGTTTATATCAGTTATGTATATGGCCCCAATAATGCTATGAAATAAGCAACTGTAACACTCAGTGGCTTAAAACAATAAGCATTTCTTATTGCTCACAGGTCTGTGGGTTCGCACATCAGTTCTGGTCTCTGCTGGGCTCACCCGTGAGCTGTGGGGAGGGAAGAGGCTCTGCTGACCGTGGCTGGCCTCCTTCACATGTCTGGGCATCAGCTTGCCAAACGCTGATCTGCTGGGACCACTGGGCTCTCCTCCTCGTGTCTCTTGCATACACAAGCCTCAGCACCTCTCCAACTGGCCAGCCCAGGCACATTCTCAGGTTGACCTGGGCATGTTCTCACGGCAGTCCCAGATAAGGGAGGGAGAAAGTGTAAGCATGCTGGCATTTTTTTCCCCAAGCTTCCAGTTTCATCACATTTGGCCCATTGACCAAAGCAAGTCATATACCAAGCCCAGTGTCAGAGTGGGAGGAGACTACAAAGTTACAGGGCTAAGGGTATGGATACTAGAAAGCCTGTACTTGGGGTTTTAATGCCATTGATCAACACCCCTGCCCATGCCACCCCCAGCATTAATCATTCCCTTGTCTGTGCTACCTCTGTCTTCACTCTTAGTTCTGTTGTTTTACTTTTCCCATTGTATTATAATATAGTTGCTAACTTATCTGTCTTCTCTAAAAGACTAGGGGGTCATTGTGCCTCTGCGCATTCATTCTTAAGTATTTATTGACCGCCTGCTATGTGTCTCATTCCTTTACAGACCTCCCAGCGCCAAGCACTGGTCCTGACACATAATAGGCACTAATGCTCACTAAGCATGTGTTGAATGAATGCATACATGAAAGCTCACATGTGTATTTATCTCCTCCCCCTTCAGAAGGAAAGGGTAAAGACAGGTGCTTCTCAGGATCCCAGTTGAGGAGTTCTTCCTGGCTCGAGCAACTGGTGAACCAGTGGGGATCTGCAGTGAAACTCCCAGCTGCTTAAACTTCTTGCCCTCCACACTCTTCCACTTCTCCCTTCAGGAACTTGGGTTTTCTCTTTTGTATCATCCCTATTCCTCTCAAAGGAGGGCAGAAAATCACTGATACTTAACACATCCTAACTCTTTTTATAGTCCGCACACCCCAGTAGCTTTCCCTAGAGTCTCTCCACTCCACAGTGAGGAATGATCGAGTTCTGGGATTTATTTAAGCTCACGGTGTGCTTTGAGAGGAGCTGGATGGTTTCATTTGCTGGTTTTCCAAGCTCTGTAGACCTAGGAACACAGAGGAATTCTTAGGTAATGCTTTACACAGCTACAGAAACAAGACCCTATTCATATAGGGTATTAACTCTGTCGATATGCTATTAAATGTACTGCCTGATTATTTTCCAATTCCATAGAAGCCTACAGGAAACCTTGTGCTTCTGGGTAGAATCATGATTTGGAGCTTCTTGATTTTTGCAATGGTTAGTGGAAGTCGTTTGGGGCAGCAGAAGAGCGTGGCTTTGGAGTCAGGCAGGCTAATCTAGAATGCCAGCCCTGCCTGTCAGTTACTTCCCCTGATGAAGCCTCGTACCCTCAGCCATCAGAGCGCAATAACAGAGGCTAACAGAGAATAAAGCTGGCATGTGATGAGCGAATTGTATTAATTGTTCACTTGTATCGATTGTATAATATTAATTTTGAATTATATCTATTGTTGAATTGTTTTGATTATTAAATTGTTACAAATGATAACAATTGTGTCAATTGCTACTGTTACTGTATAATACCCTATAATTTTAAAAGCTGTGAATATAAATTATTAGTGGTAAAATTAATACATTTTAAATCAAATAATCTTCATGTTTATTTTTATTAAAAAATAAAACTATCCCTTTTAAGACTACTTTAAAAGTTCTACTTTAAAATGGTACTCAGGTACTTTACCTTTAGAAATGGTCTGGAAATTTTCTTGATTCGGTCACCAAATATATATTCAGCACCTGCTTTGTACCAGGTCGTCAGGTGCCTATCATATAATGGTGATCAAGGTAGACATTGTCCTCGAGTCCCCGGAGATACCCACCCGAGGTATCCTGTGATGAAAGAGCTACCGTTAATGAGTCAGCATTATTCCCAACTCCCAGTTACCTACCTGGTAACTACAACTGCATGAATTATCTGAGATAAATTAATATGTGACTACCTTTCCCTGGTTAAAATAGGATATAGTGATGCTTCAGGTTAGAGGAAGGGGAAATTTTGATTCCACTATTTTTAATGTAGCTGTATTAGATTTTAAAACTTTCTGTATTATCATCAAATAATATGTAGAATAACATTTCTGAATCTTCCTGACCTTCCCTCCATCCCTGAATTACTGCACGGCTTAGGGATGGATGGAGGATTGCTGATGTACATATGCAATAATAAAAAGTTGAAAGTTTATCAGTGGGGATAGTTTTTTAGGCTGTGTCACAATTTCCTAGATGGGATCTCGGAACAGAAAGAAAGGACATTAGTGGAAAAGCTGGTGAAATCTGAATAACATCTGTTGTTTAGTTAATAGGATTGTATCAGTGTTAATTTCATATTTTTAACAAATGTATCATGTTATGTAAGATGTTAACATTAGGGGAAGGAGAGTGAGGAGTACATGGGGAATTCAGCTTCAAAGAACCATAGGAAAACAGTAAGGCAAATATTATCCCCTTACCACCCTGCGTGTTTCCAGACTTCTTCCCACTATGGTCAGTTTGTGAATGCCTTGAGAGGAGAGGAGTTCTACCATTCGACTGAGAAAAATACTAGGATGGTAAGTCTGCTGTAAAATCATGATATACAGTACTGTCGTTTAGGTCCTTTGGAAGTAAAGAATGGATATTGTAGCATCTTCTCACTTGCCTGGAATTTTCAAAGGTGTTTTCTTACGTGAAAGAGTTAATCCCGCTATTGGTGTTTTCTCACTGACAAATTTTAACCAAACAGTTTGAGTGGTTCAGAGATTCTCTTTTACTTTCATAGGTGCAAACACAAGTTCGCCTTGCCAAAAAAAGCTTTGACAAATTGAAGATGGATGTGTGTCAAAAAGTGGATCTTCTGGGAGCGAGCAGATGCAATCTCTTGTCTCATATGCTAGCAACATACCAGGTAACCAAGTGATGTTTGATGCAGCGGACCAAGAATGTTACAAGGTTTAGATAACAGAAAAATGGTGTTTGAGCCCAAAGTATGGTTTGGGCATAATGAAGTTCAGATTGCCTTTCTCATAATTTACTTCCCACATCTCTCTTTTTTAGCATCCTACAGTTAATCAAACCAAATGTTAGCTATTCCCTGTATATACACTGTAATTCCCCACTTCCCTGCATTTATTTAGGTGGTTCCCTCTGCCTGTGTGCTCTCCCTCTCCACTTGTGCCTTTCCAAATTCCACTCTGAGGTACCAGAGTGTCCCCTCCTTCAGTAAGCCTCCTCTGAACTCCCTTAGCATTGTTGCTGTAATTCTCACGGCATGGGCACTTCCTCACCAGGTTGCCATAATTTAATGAACTTGCTTTTGTCTCCTCGTTGCCTGTCAGTTCCTTCAGAATGGCACTCGTATCCATCAACGGTACTATTGAGCACCAGCTGAGGGTGGGAGGCAAACTCTGGGTGTTGTAGAGAATATACAGTGGATAAAACCAGATTTCCTGTCCTCAAGGAACTTAAAATTTAGAAAGGAAGTCAGAGACAGTAACGTCTGACTATATTTTCTCTACCTCAAGGGCAGAACAGGCTGTGCTAAGTGAAATGAGATCTACAAAATCCAATGGAGGCTTGAAGAGGGAGAAATGGAATCAATTGAGGGAATCACAAAAGTCCATGGTTAATGACTAGCCCTGGGTTTTGGAGGATGGATCAGATGGGACAAGTACAAAGAGAATGGAGAGGAGAATGTCCCAGGTGGTGGAGCAGCATGAGCTGTAGGGGGACAGGGAGCCATTAAGTTTGGCTGAAATACAGGGTGTAAGTAGGGGCATAGTAGGAAACAAGGCTGCAGAGATAAGTAAAAATCGTGTTTCAGAAAACCTTGAGGGGGACTTCCCTGGTAATCCAGTTGTTAAGGCTCCGTGCTCCCAATTCAGGGGGCCCAGGTTCGATCCCTGGTCAGGGAACAAGATCCCACATGCTGCAACTAAGAGTTCGCATGCTGCAACTAAGACCCGGCACAGCCAAATAAATAAATAAATAAATATTTTTAAAAAAAACAACTTTGAAAGCCAGAGATGGGCACACTTCTTTCTCTAGGACCCCTGATTAGATCTGGGCATTTAAAATGCTAATAGCTTTACTGTCTTTCTTTACAGACCACTCTGCTCCATTTTTGGGAGAAAACTTCTCACACTATGGCAGCCATCCATGAGAGCTTCAAAGGTTATCAGCCATATGAATTCACTACGTTAAAGGTATGAGAGCTAGACATAATCAAAAAATCTAGAAACAATAAATGCTGGAGCGGGTGTGGAGAAAAGGGAACCCTCTTGCACTGTTGGTGGGAATGTAAATTGATACAGCCACTGTGGAGAACAGTATGGAGGTTCCTTAAAAAACTACAAATAGAACTACCATACGACCCAGCAATCCCACTACTGGGCATATACCCTGAGAAAACCATAATGCAAAAAGAGTCATGTACCAAAATGTTCATTGCAGCTCTATTTACAATAGCCTGGAGATGGAAACAACCTAAGTGTCCATCATCGGATGAATGGATAAAGAAGATGTGGCACATATATACAATGGAATATTACTCAGCCATAAAAAGAAACGAAATTGAGCTATTTGTAATGAGGTGGATAGACCTAGAGTATGTCATACAGAGTGAAGTAAGTCAGAAAGAGAAAGACAAATACCATATGCTAACACATATATATGGAATTTAAGAAAAAAAAATGTCATGAAGAACCTAGGGGTAAGACAGGAATAAAGACACAGACCTACTAGAGAATGGAGTTGAGGATATGGGGAGGGGGAAGGGTAAGCTGTGACAAAGCGAGAGAGAGGCATGGACATATATACACTACCAAACGTAAAATAGATAGCTAGTGGGAAGCAGCTGCATAGCACAGGGAGATCAGCTCTGTGCTTTGTGACTGCCTGGAGGGGTGAGATAGGGAGGGTGGGAGGGAGGGAGACACAAGAGGGAAGAGATATGGCAACATATGTATATGTATAACTGATTCACTTTGTTATAAAGCAGAAACTAACACACCATTGTAAAGCAATTATACTCCAATAAAGATGTAAAAAAAATTAAAATAAATAAATATTACATTAAGAAAAAAAGGTATGAGAGCTAGAGAGGCCATTAGAAAATCTCATAAAAAGTAAAGATTTGTTTCTATCACCAGCAATGTCTGTTGAAGCAAGCATCATTATTATAACAGACTCTAAATGTCAAAGAGAGAATTATGCCCCCTAGTAGGGTCTTTTTTACCACATCAGTATTCAATACAACAATAAGCCACAGCCATCCAAAAACACAGGTTGAACCTTGGTACTTGTTACTGGGAGATGAATTGTGGCGAACTTGAGCCTAATGATTGGCCCTGCTCCTTTAAAATACTTGTTTGACATTGCTAAAGAGAAAGTTGTGCAAGTCTAGTACACTTTATTACTTTTTACTTATTAACTTAAAATATACTCACTTAAGAAGGCATTTTCCTTTCTTCCCTTACTTCTAACAAATATCATTTTATTCTGTGAGTACCATCCAATATAGAATATGATTTTTTCCTAACACTGCAGTCATATTTTCTAATTGAAGAAGCAACATTAAACTCAATGATTTCTCAACCCAAAAGGAATACATGCAAAATGTCAGGTTCTCAGTATTACAACTGAAGGTGGAATCACTTTGCTCTGTAATGGTTGCTGAGGGTGAATACATATCGAGATATGGAAGTGATTTGGGTTCTAAAAGGATTTTCAGAATGGTGACAGAACACAGGGTGCTTTGTTGCCAGGTCGTATCTCTGAAAGGAAGAGACCAGGAAAGAACTAGTTAAACTTCACCTTGAAATTACCTTCCTTTTAATTTTTCAGGCAGTTTGTAAGTAGGTCTCGTCACTTTGCTTGACAAAACATTAAGAAGATTTTTCTTTTTTCTTTTGCCTTAAAACACCTCTTTGATTTTGAGATGCTTATAATGTCACTGCATCTACAAAAGTACTAAGACAGAAACACTTTAAGATCATGACCCTTTAATTGGAGGTCCCAAGAGGAACGCAAGACAGTCCCCTCACCTTGTTATGTACCTGACCTGACCCCAGACAGATCCCCTGGCCATCGAGTTTGTTTTTCCTGATCCCCTTGTCAGCTGGTCACTTACTCTTTCACTGGTGCTTGCTGACATGCTGCATAGTGTAAACAGTTGAACTATAAGCACTTGAGGGGACAGACCTTTTATTTCTTGTGCATCGTCCTTGGTCCAGCCAGATGTTCTGCACACAGCGAACCCGCAGCCTTCCTTATCACACTGGCTATGTTACAGCTGTTGGTAAGGACTGCATGCCTTCTCTGTGATTTACTGCTGCTTTCGGCGCCTTAGGAAGCAGCTATCCCGACCAAGGCAGATTGATTAAAATTATTATAACTCACACTACTCACATTTCTGACACAGGCCTGAGCAGAATCCCATGGATTAACCTTTGGTAAGGCAGCAAGTGTTAGGTTTTAGGGCATAAATGTGTGTCAGAGTTTATATTATAATGAATACAAAGGTTATCAGTCATTTGAAAGACAACCGTACATAACACAAGTTGGCCAGATGGAAGATGAGATAATGCCTATCTCAGATACAGTTTTAAAGAGGTTCAGATTTGAGTTAATTGATAAAGTACAGTATAAAATCATGAAATTGAAGTTGTGCCACAAGCATAGAAGAATCCTATGTGTATCCCTGGCCTTCTGTGCTGAGGAAAACATGACTCCTTAAATTTTGCTGTGATGTTTTTCCTGCATAGAGGACCAAGCTGATTATGCTAGAGGCTTTCTGGGCAGAGAATTTAGTGAAAGTTTGATGGCAGTGCTTCAGGTATAATTCCACATATTTGGGGCAGATGATTGCCCACTGCCTTTTTTTTTTTTTTGCGGTACGTGGGCCTCTCACTGTTGTGGCCTCTCCGGTTGCGGAGCACAGGCTCTGGATGCGCAGGCCCAGCGGCCATGGCTCACGGGCCCAGCCGCTCCGCGGCATATGGGATCCTCCCGGACCGGGGCACGAACCCGTGTCCCCTGCATCAGCAGGCGGACTCTCAACCACTGCGCCACCAGGGAAGTCCCTACCCATTGCCTTTTACATCCCCCAAGCCTTCCTTAAATTATGGTTTAAGTAACAGTTTATAGTTCAGTTGTAATATAAATTCGGTAGGAGTAATAATACATCTGTTAAGGTGTAATAAGATTATAATAATGTTAAGGATGTTAAGTGTCCAGAAGTAAACCAAATAAACTATGCTTTTATTATCTCTTTAGAACGCTATTCCTCTAGGCTTTCAGTGATGACATGTTATATTAGAATCTGAAGCTAGTAGCTAATTACTTTCTTTATATGGACTCAAACCCGTGTCATAGAACACTGTTATCACCCAGCCCATTACTGCACAGATGGAGGCACGTTGCATATCGTATTGTATGCCACAAACTATGAGAATGACAACCATGAATACCTTATGTATCACAGTCAAGCATGGACTATAACCTTACTTACCAACCCTCTTGCACTAATAATGTTTTAAAAATCCAAGTCTTTTATATAAAAGATTTTGGCTTGATCAAATCATCTTTCAATACATATAGGTATACATATGTGTACACACATATGTATATATATGAGTGGCACTGTATATCAATAATGAATATTTTGAAATTTAATTAAATATTTTCATGGTTTACTTGTTCTTTGGATTTACCTAAGCAAATAGCTCCTTAAATGCCTTTTGGGATGCTGGCTGGAAAGAAAACATTGTCTGTGGGGAGGTGTGCCAAGCTCTGTTAATGAAAAGCAACCCATTTGCTTTCTTTGCTGTGGGGCGTAGTCTGAGTGTGTTGATAATTGTGCTATTGCAGCTGTATTTCCTGACTGTTAGTTTTATGCTTGATGAAGGATGATAATTAATGTGTTAAACACTCAGTGCATCCTGTTTGGAGGGAAGAGCCTTTTGCTGCAGAATTACAGAGATGTAACTCGTGTCCCAGAAGTTCATTTTATTTCTAATGAGCCTTTCTCTAGAAAATATGTGTAATTCTTTCTTGTATAATATTTTTATTATAAAAGTGAATTGAGTCTTCACCTCACACAACTTGAAATTTTTCCAAGTGACAATTTTGACATTTTAGGAATATTTTGTGGTACTATTTTATGTGACAACAGCTATTACATTTTTATTCAGGCCTGACTATATTGATTCTACATTTATTGACATATTCCTTCATTGTTCTAATTTCATGATAAATACATTTTTGTAGCATTTTAACTTTATGGAAAATTTAGCCTTGAAATTTAAAGTTAACAAAAAAATGGTTAATCTAATAATTGTAACAGCTCAAGACTATCTTTTGAGTGGTTTCCCATAAAAGAAGCAATTCCCTAATCTCATATTTTCAAGCAATAAATATTTATTGGTTCATTACAATGCTACTAACATATACTTTTGCATGAATTATCATTAGTGTGTTAATTTTAGACTGATTCCACATCATTTGGGAATGTCTTTTACATGGTAGAAATTATCAAGTCATGGGGATAGGAATGGAATGTGACTAGCCCTATCTTGAAAGCTTTTTTAGAGAAAATAATTTAGACTAAGAGTTTAAAACATTTTTTTTTTTTTTGGAAGAAAACTAAAAGAAATGCTGTCTATAGGAAAGCAGTACCTGTCTTAAATTACCAGCCTTCAGATGTGGTCATGTTTGCTTCATCCTTTCAGGATGTCACTTACTTACACATTTCTCCACATATCCAGAACAGGCATCAGGAAAAAAAAATTTTTTTAAGAAAAAAAAAAAAATAGCCCTCCGGAGTCAAGTGGCTTTTCACTGGAAAATCTAAAATTCTGTTTGTACCAGTGGCCTTTTCTCCCCTATCTGACGTGCTGGCACATGCGCTGAGTTGGATGTCTTTATAGAGAAGTGAGCATTGGGCCCTTTGAAGACGTGGACACGCTCCCTGGGGGCTGGTTGAAGGGAAGGCATGTCCTTCTGCACTGGTATTTGTGAAGAGATGAGGACCTATATTGAATGGCAGTGGTCAGTAGCAGAGTGTAGTCCTGTGATGTGCCCCACTGAGGTGTCTTGGGGAGGAAAGCCGGTTTTTGACTCTGGTTATGGGATAAATCAAAGCATGTGGGAGCACAAGCCCTGGAGCCAGCCAGATCTGGCTCTGAGTCTAGCTCTGTCACTGCCCAGCCGTGTGGCGGTGGTGGTTGTGAGTGTGGCAGCCTTGGTGGTGGCACCAGGAGCTCCATGGGCGGGGGGGGAGTGGGGGAGGGATGGACTTATTAAACATTCTGTTAGTGGATCCAGAAGACAGCCATTGGCGGTTTCGATACAGAAGGGTTTGTTGTGGTTGTCAGGTTCTGGAGCCCAGCTTCAGTTACTTCCTTATGCACCATTTTCACCCTAGGTTATTAGTTTTGCACAGGCAAGGCTTTATGGCAGTGGAATAGGAGGTCTCACTAACCTTGCCCAGGGAAACCCAACCTCCTCCCTCCCTGCTCCCCCAGACGCTCTGGCAGCCTTTCTGCCCTGCAGACCCTGGTCTGGGCTCAGGTCATTCCCTCCAGGGATAGGAGAGGGCAGGGCCGGTCTGCACCCCAGAAAAGCAAGAGGGTGTCCCACCCCTGTAACAGGGCTAATTCTGAAAAATGCACTTTGGCTTTGCAAGTGGCTCTTGGTCTGTGCCAAGATTTTAACTCTAAGGAAACCTGAATTTGAAAACCTAACTGTGCATGTTCAAAAATAACCATCGAAATGGATGTGCCACTGTTCCCTCCTCTTTCTCCTGGGGTCTAGGACTTAGCACTGTTATATGCAACGTCATTCTACAGACTCAAATGCTTTTAGCTCTAACAGTTCAAAAAGCATCTCTTTCTAAATTTTGTTTTTCTCAAATTCGCATGCCTCACAGCCTTCTTCCACCCACCCCATTTCTCAGTTAATCACTTGAACATTTACCGACAAGCCACATGGCTCTGTAGTTACTTGCTTTGAAAATAAAGCCATAATAGTTTTTATGAAAATTGGGTAAATATCCCTGCAATGCAATTTTAGTTGCCAGTCCCAACATGGCAATTACTCATGGTGAACATCCAGAATATCCTTTTAGACTTTCAAGTTTTTTCTCAGTGTCTTTACTTTACACAGCATTTAGCAGAATGATGTTTTTCCCCAAGCTGCTCCAGGCCAGATCATTGCCAACAGCAAATTGGGCTGCATCCAGGTCACTGGGAGAGGAGCGGTAGAGAGACTGACCGTGGCTACCACTGAAATCTGAGGTATTTCAGATTGGATGGGGACAAACCCAAGCGTGGCTGGTCATCCATTCATCCTTGATGACTGACATTGGTTCTTCAGGGCAGCTGGTAGCCCAGGCCCTGTTCACAACAGTAAGATGCTTCTCTCCTCACCACCTCTTCTTATTTTCCACCTCTTCCTTGAGGGAAAAGGAAAAAATATTAGCATTGTGTGCGTAGTTACTTTATGCCAGGCGTTCTGCTAAGGGTGAAGTGCAATAATGTCTAGAAGAATTTGTCATGGTGCGTGTGACTCTAATGTACCAAGGTTGGGTCTTACAATGAATAATACGTTAGGTTCAGCATTGACATATAGAAAGTGCATATATTTTAGTTAATCCTCAAAGCAGCCTTGGGGAAGTGGGCATACTTGTTCTTGTTTCCATGTTTCAAATGAGGAAACTGAAGCTCAAAAAGGTCTAGTAATTTGCCCAAGGACACATGCCCAGTACATGGTAGATCTGGAAACAGGGATGCTTATGCTTCTTTCACTCTGCCTTGTGGCACTTCTTTCAGGTGGTGTTCTGGCTGTGAGACAGGAGGGTAGAGAAAGCAGAATCACCACCTTTAAATAGTACAGCTATAGGGCTTCCCTGGTGGCGCAGTGGTTGGGAGTCCACCTGCCAATGCAGGGGACACGGGTTCTTGCCCCGGTCCGGGAGGATCCCGCATGCCGCGGAGCGGCTGGGCCCGTGAGCCATGGCCGCTGAGCCTGTGCGTCCGGAGCCTGTGCTCCACAGCGGGAGAGGCCACAGCGGTGAGAGGCCCGCGTACCGCAAAAAAAAAAAAAAAAAAAAGTACAGCTATAAATTTTCAATTAAAAATAGCACTTTAAAGTATTTTTTTTCCATGTCCTGGCTATTTTATTTATTTTTAACATCTTTATTGGGGTATAATTGCTTTACAATGGTGTGTTAGTTTCTGCTTTATAACAAAGTGAATCAGTTATACATATGTTCCCATATCTCTTCCCCTTGCGTCTCCCTCCCTCCCACCCTCCCTATCCCACCCCTCCAGGTAGTCACAAAGCATCAAGCCGATATCCCTGTGCCATGCGGCTGCTTCCCACTAGCTATCTACCTTACGTTTGTTAGTGTATATATGTCCATGCCTCTCTCTCGCCCTGTCACAGCTCACCCTTCCCCCTCCCCATATCCTCAAAGTATTTGCTTGAAGGCGAAAAGCATCTTTTATATGTCAGTCTTCGAATACCATGACCCTTCCTTTAGAATTTGAAATGAAGCCCTCTCCATCTCCTTGGCACTTCATATGAAAGGGGAATTCAGTAAATATTCTTGGCCTGGCTATTCAATACAGTTTCTTAACTAGTTGTAGAATTGTAAAGACCTGGATTTAAATATTGCTTCTACTTGTTAATGGTTGAATGGCCTTAAGCAAATTACTTCACCTCCCCTGATCTCCATGTCTATGTCAGGAAATCGGAAGGACAGTGTTTATCTGGGTTTTGAGAGATGTATGAAACATGGAATGCGGTACGTAACACAAAATGAGCCCTTAAGACATCTAATTCCTTTTAGATCTTTAAAAGTCGTTGATAAGAAAGCACGTTTTGAGTGCTTACTATGAGCTTGGTACTCTGCAAAGACATTATCTCAGTTAATCCTCACAATGTCCCAAGGATGGTTTACTTGTCTCCTTTGCTCTGATGGGTAAAGAGAGGCTCCCGGGGGTGAAGACCCTGTACCAGGGCACAGCACTACGTGAACTATTTCCGAAGTCCATCTCTTTCTAGTACACTATGATGCCTTCCCAGTACTAATTTTCCATCTTTTTTTTTTTTTTTTTTTTGGTTGTGCCGGGTCTTAGTTGTGGCATGCGAATTCATAGTTGCGGCATGCATGTAGGATCTAGTTCCCTGACCAGGGATCGAAGCCGCATCCCCTGCGGCTGGGAGTCGAATTCTTAACCACTGCACCACCAGGGAAGTCTCCATCTTATTTTAAAGAATAGATTGTGTTTATTTTTCTGTAGTTTTACTGTTTAACTTTTTTGTTCTACAGTAGAATTCAAGAGTACCTTCTGGTCCTAGATTAATTTGTGTTCCTTGTACAGTGCCTTTATAAATTTATAGCTGCATGGGTGGGGAGGACATGTGAGCTAAATGTCCATAAATTATGTGGCTCATACACATCATCATGGCCTCTGCTTTTTATTCCTCATGTGCTACTAATTATACAATCACAAATATACACAAACCCAACTGAGTTCAGCATCTTTTAACCATGCCGTGCTATTTTAAGCACTTTTATTTCCTTTTATAAACAGTTATTTGGCACCTTTATATACATATCGTGTAATTAATGGGAAGTAGCCTAAGAAAATTAAAAGTAATAAAGATTAGAGGAAACGTTACCCAGTTGTCAAAGTTAAACATTAAATTTAGGTCGTTAGATGAGGGCTGATTGCTGTTTCTTTTGCCTGTGAAATTTGTTTTGCTGAGTAGTTTTGCTTTCATTCAGATGAATGTTGCTGTTGCTTTTATTTTCCTAATACAGGAAGTAGTAACTCCCTTTATTATATTAAGCTGTTTCCTTTCTAAGACACTTTTGCAAGCTCGGTCTGTAAGTTTCCTCTGTCTCGCTGATCTTACATATTGTGTGTGTGCTTCCTGAAACCATTTAAGCATTGATGGAAACTATTAGCATGTCAGTGCAGCCTTAACAGAGAAAGGTTACTTGGTCTAAAAACATTCCCTCCTTCACAGAGAACCTTTCAGTCTTATATGATGTTGTATTGCTTCTAATTCATAGTGATTTTCCCAAGCAATTTTAATGAAGGGCCTAGAAGGTTTGGGGTTTAGAAACAGAATGCTTTGACATTTTATTTCTGGACATGGATTTGAACATGGCTTCCATCAGCCAGTGATTCAAACTACTTCCATCTGATGGCTGCCTTGTCTGCACAGTCAGCCAGGCGTCTTAGATTCATTTTGCCTGAGCAGATGTTCACGTCACACAGAAGATGCTGTCACCTCTGACTTTTAAGGATGCTACAGGGTTAAGCATTTTCAGATGAGTTTTGGACTTTAATCTGAAGAATTCACCTCTACCCGCCTGCCTCCAGTTGGGCCTTTATAATCAGACCTTGGAAAATGTGGTGATTCACCATGTAGAATATCCTGTATCTGACAGTCACACCCGGGAACTGATTTTGAAGGAGGAAAGCAGACATGATTTGTCCTCCATAATGTTTCAGAGTTCCTCTAAGCCCCTTTATATCTTCAATGTGTACCATCTTTTGTAAGAAACAAGTTCCATATGTGGTGTTGCAGGTTTTTTTCCCTTGCTCTGTAGAGGAACATATAGCTTAGCTGGATCTAAAACTCTCTCTTGCTTCAAGAGACGCCTTCTGAAAATGTTCTAAAATTGATTGTGTTAATGATCACACAACTGTGACTATATTGTAAACCATTGAATTGTACACTTCAAATGAGTGAATTCTGTGGTATGTGAATTATATCTCAGTAAAGATACACACACACACACCCACACACACACACACACGAGTCCCCTTAGTTCAAAATTCTAATATTTAATAAATAAGCCCATGTGCTCAGTATTAATTTTGCTTATGATTTTCTAAGCCTTTTCACATTATTCCCCTAGCCTTTGAATTTCCTAGCTAAAGAGCTCTAATGTTTGCAGTTTAACCTTATGTACATTAATTTATCAACCAACAGGTGCATACACAGCACCTCTCTTGAGT
Source organism: Delphinapterus leucas (assembly GCF_059928025.1). Taxonomy (NCBI): domain Eukaryota; kingdom Metazoa; phylum Chordata; class Mammalia; order Artiodactyla; family Monodontidae; genus Delphinapterus; species Delphinapterus leucas. Next base: position 61,654,083 of record NC_143137.1, on the reverse strand, counting down.
GGCAACAACAAAATTGTTTTAAGGACAATGGTAATGGAAGGAAGGAAGGAGTGATTGTCACAGGAATTATTAATAATAAAGTAGCAATTGGAACTGCAGCCATTCTGTTGGTGAAGCACAATAGTGACTTAACCGTGATGGTGGTGACAGGGGGCCAACAATTGAGTGCCTGCTAATGGCCCAACAGGAGCAGGGGTTGAAAAGAAGGAATAAGTGGTTTACATCACAAAGGGGTTGTCTGAGAGCTGCTGGAGTGTGGTTCTGAGGGGAGGTCAGGCTAGAGACAGAAGGGATGATAACCATGGAGCTGTCAAGGGCATCTCAGGGGCTTAGGCGAGCACTGTGGCAGCTAGACATGGCCGGCTGAGAGCAGCTGTCCTGGCCCCGCCACTGCTGATTGATACAAAGGAAATGCAGAGAGAAGATAACTGAGCAAACCAGGAGGCCTGAGCGAAGCATCACAGAATCTAAAAGCAAGACTTGGAGCCGGCGGAGCCTTCTCTGGAAATTCTCCTGGCTTCACTTTGACCACGGCTGGACCACTCTTTAGAGAATAAAGCTGCTGGAAGTGGGGTGTGTATGAGTGTGTGTGTGAGTGCCGTGATTGGCAGCTCAGTTGAAAAGAGTAAGTCCTTGACATCTGTTCAACTACTCCTTGTGGTTGCACATTTCCAAAATGCACACACACACACACACACACACACACGTGCCCAGCTTTTACCAGATGCCTTTGGGTGTACACACACACACACACACACACACACATATATATGGAGAACACCAAGACTATGGTCCATATTCCAATTGCTTCATTTGTTCCAATGCTGTCCTTCATAGCATTTCCCCCTCCAGCCAAGGATCATAGAGTCCATTTAGTTGTCATGCAGTAGAGAGACAGAAAGAGCAAAAGAGTATAAAGAAGCTAATGGGGGCAAAATGTTAAGTATTGAGGAATGTGGGTAAAGGAACATTCTCCCTGTGTGACCCCTGTTGACCTCTTTATCCCAGTCTCATGAGACTTGTCCTGTTACCCACTACTCTACAGCCGAAACAAGCCAAGCTGTTCCTACCGCTAGGCCTTTGCACCTGGGGCCCGTGGTTCTCCTGAGCTGCATGTGGATGGCTTCTTCCTGCCATTTAGCTCTGAGTTGAAATATCACTTCTAAGAGAGGACATTCCTGCTACCTGCTACCTTATGACCCAATCATTTTCTATCCCCCTATATCAGTTCTCTGCCTGGATCCATCACTAGCTTGTAATTTTGTCTGTCTTGTGCACCATGTATCCCCAGCACCCAAAACAGCCCCTGGCCTTGGTATGTGCTCAAACACTATTCGCTGACTGAGTGTACTAATCTAAATGTCCAGAAATAGGGAATCATTAAAAGCTATGGCAATGCCTTATGGATGTGGTTTAAGCAAGAAAATGCATCAGAATCCTAATCAGGGGACATATATTCAAAGAGAACATGTAGCCCTACCTTAGAATATTGGCAATATAAATTAAACATTTATATATTTTTAATTCAATATTAAATGTTTAAGATATATAAAATCTTTTTTATATTCTGCACTCAAATTGTTTTAATTATGAAATATCTACATACATTAAATTGGTTAAGAGGGCATCTATGCTCTATAAAAATATCTACTATACAAACAAGGATTCCAATTGTATAAGTCGTATGAGTAAGAAAAAAAACAGAAAGGAAATATTATAAAAATAATAACTATTTTAGGGAAATGGAATTACGAGTAATTTTTCCTTTTTTACTTCCCAAACATTCTACATGTGGTTTTATTACTTTTCTAATTAAAAAAATATTTTTAAAAGACAAAACATAATACAGGATATGTATAATGAAATACTAATAAAACTGTAAGTGCAGTTTGGAGATGGAAGGACGTTCTTGAATTTGGCATGCTCGGTGAATGACGCTTTATGAAAAATGGTAGTAACTGGTCTGGACTTTGCAGAGACTGATAGGACTTTGAGGATAGACAGATAGGTAGAGAGAGCTTTTTAGGTTAAAGCAGCAGAATGAGCAAAGATAGGAAGGGAGCAGCTAGCACACAGGAGACCGTGAGGAGAGAAGCCTAATTGAACGGAAGGACATGTGAGGTTAGTGGGAATGCATCTGGAAGAGTAGGATAGGGTCACATTTTAGAAGATCTTTTAAATTGGTCAGAGAAGTTTAGACTAGAAATGGAAGGAAATAAGAAACTACAATGGGTTCTTGAGAAAAAGGGTAATGTGATGGCCTGGGTGTTATAGGAAAATTATTCTAGCAGGAAGAGTGACACCAGTGTCCATCTAGTGTCCATGGCAGACACCAGAACCAATCACAGCTCCACTCTGCCAAGACTCAGCCTTCAGACCATCTTCAACCAGCCCTCCGGTCAGCCATCAGTCCGAGTTGGCATATGAAAAGTTATTGCCTCCTCTGTGTGTGTGTCATACTAGAAAAGTGAAGGATGGGAAGGAGACAGGAACAGAGAGGTGAAGACCCAAAGGATGAGGACTTTAATAGTTCTGAGAATATAAGCAGGATAAGTATCTTGAGATATTTCTTTTTTCTTTGTATTATAATTAGGCCAGAAATGGAGATCTTTTTATATAACTCATTATTCAGTTGTTACAGGAATGTTTTGCTTTTTCAGGCTTTGTCACTGGTGTACAGTTCCTTGGCACTTGCTTTTAAAAAACAAAAAACAAAAAACCTTTCCTTAAATATTTAATAAACTTTAAGAACAGTCGCTCAAAGAAATTATGTGCCAAAAAAAGACTCTCACCCGTTTTTAACCTACAAAGATTTGGATGCACCTGCTCTGTCCACTCGTGGGAGTTAACTTGTCAGAAATTGTTAAGTCACTATTTTGGGTTTGAAAAACAAAGGGTTTGTTTCCTCTTGTTTTTTTAAAAAAATAAGCTGTTTTATATTGCAAAATAGCAAACAAAATTAAAAATAAAATTGTCTCATCTTTGGGGGAGAGAAAGGGGAGAGAAAGCTTCTACTCTGTCAGTGTGTGGGCTGCAAGCAGAACAGAATGTTTATCTTAGCTGCATGTTAAAGATGGAACATAAAGTTAGCAATAGCCAAAAGGCCTTCTTTTGAATAACTTATCACAAAAGGGAAAAACATAAATCTAGTGGCAAAACAACTCTCCTTTATAAGCTAGTATTTCCTGGATAGGTCTGAGAACATCCAAAATTTCATTTCTGTCCACTTGTTTGGTTCAAGGTTACCTCCCCAAACCTCTAATTCAGGGTTTGATTACTGGGACGCGTGGCAGTTGAGTTTTTAATTGACCTTTCATTTTCTTTTGTTTTCTTTCCTATTACCCTGATCAAGAGCTTACAAGACCCTATGAAAAAACTGGTTGAGAAAGAAGAAGGGAAGAAGATTGCCCAGCAGGAAAGTGCAGAGGCCTCAGTGGAGGAACCAAGTCAGTAAGTCACGGCTCCTTCTCTTGGCAAACCTTTCTTCCCACAAGTAAGGCCACCGCCATCCTCGCAGACCCAGTCTGCCAGGGTTTCTGACACAGGGTGATTGCTTTACTTCCTCACTTCTCTGAGTAGATGTACTAAAATTGAGGCCAAACTCCTCCCCTCACATATTCCTGCTAGGCTGGGACTCACTTATCCCAAGAAGAGACCCCTTTCTGGGGTCTTAGGAAGGGCAACTTGTGAGGAGTTGACTGGGGCAAGAGAGGGCAAAGGTCCCCAGTACTCCCTGGCCTCAGACCCAGCTTCCTGCTCTCTGGGATTTCTGCACCCCATCTATTCCTTTTGTCACCATCAGTTACAAGATCCTGTCCTAGATAGGAAATCCCCGGCTTTTCTCTCATAGAAGGAAATAACTTACTAGCTTACCTCACAACACATGTAGTACTCAGGTGTTATGATACACAAGTGTTGGGTCTTGACATTTTGTTTCTACGTGCAGACTTTCTGTTTCCTCCTCTGTGAAGCAGAGAGCAGCTTTGAGCACAGGAAGTGACTCTCCATCATCATTCCTTGCCTCTTTACAGAGAAGCCTCCTCCAGTCATTTTTAAACGCTGAGATGAACTTTTCAACATATATGCTGCATGATTCCTCAACTCATACAGCAAGGAGGAGGTTTACATGTGAACCTATGTCTTTTTCTGTTGAGATGTCATAGCCCGTGGGAATGGGGTTAATCTTGAGCTGGCTAACCTAGTAGATTACCTTACCTCCATTTGTTCTTCCTTTTCCACACAAAAAAGTTTAGATGACAATCTTGTGCTAAAACAGGTTTACATTTTTCCTGTGTTTCTAAATCAGGTTTTAAATATCTTTTTCGTCTGACGGAAGTATTTACCACCAAGAGTAACCTTCTTTAATTTTATTTATTTTTTTGCGGTATGCGGGCCTCTCACTGTTGTGGCCTCTCCCGTTGTGGAGCACAGGCTCTGGACGCGCAGGCTCAGTGGCCATGGCTCACGGGCCCAGCCGCTCTGCGGCATGCGGGATCCTCCCGGACCGGGGCACGAACCCGTGTCCCCTGCATCGGCAGGCGGACTCACCACTGCGCCACCAGGGAAGCCCGCCTTCTTTAATTTTAAAGCAAATACTAGAAAATTTCTCTAGTGCAGAACAAAGACAATTTTTCACTGTAGGAACAGCTATAGAATGTGCTCTGAATCTAGTACAATTGACTATTTGAGGGGGAAGCAATTTAACCTATTACTGTTAGTAATGGTGATGCTAGCTACCATTTAGTGAGCACCTACTGTGTATGAAACACAATGCCAGGTGCTTTATTCATGTTATCTCAACTCATTCTCATGATGACCCTCCATGTAATTAACATAGGCATTTCCCTGTTGTGTTAATGATGGAAGTGGGGCTCAGAGAGGTTAAGGGACTGCCCATGGCCCCTAGTATAGTAAGAGGCAGGACCTGGAGTGAGTTCTGGTGCCTTTTTTTCACCATATATGTTACTGCAATCAAAATAAAGCATTAACTTTTACTTAGAGAGGAACCACCGAAGATTAGTTTTGGGTGGTTAGTTTTAATTAATTTCATATTTCTTCATTATTTTTAGTACTTCCTTTTTTAAAGCTCAAAAAGTAACTAGTTTAAATGACAATGAAACTTAATAAGAATTTTGTTCAGAAATGGCAGGTAAAGTGAACCACTTTGCTAGGAGGGGGATTCAGAGGCACCAGCTGAATCTCAGGGTGGTGATGTATCTGCGCCATCATCTTACCCATGAATATTGAGAGTTCAGTAGGCGACAGTCTTGTGGATTTGAGGATGATCCTGCTTTCAGCCTTATGTAATTTAGCTAACCTCCTGAGGTATCCTCTCCTGTAACACCACGAATCAGAATAAACACCTGCTTGTCCATCAGCTTTTTAACTATGTTTTTAAAGTGATAACTGTAAGTATCTATCTTTGTTATACATAACTGCCCACCTAGATATTTACAGAATATGTGCCTTGGCATGAAACTAAATTCAGACGTTAAGATACTAGTAACCAGTTTTAGTACAGGGACAGAAGAAAGCCAGCAAATTTATTTCTTCTTCCAAAAATATATAGCTTGTAAATGACTCTATGTTCATATTGTGTGTGTGTGTATGTACAGTAATAGATATTGTACAGAAAATCTGGCTCTATCATAAGTATAACATTTTCAGAACAACATTACTAAACTTTGTTTTTTAATTTTAAGGTTAATTTCATTAGAGGATGAAAACCAGCACAAGGAATCCTCTAGTTTTAAGAGTAAGTTTCGATTTTTATTTAGAATTGCTTCTGAAATACTGCTGCACAACAGCCAGCTCATTTTCTTTTTTGGTAAACTTCTTCTAGGCCTTTTTTTCCAATTGAGAAAATTCTATATTAATTTGCTTCCTATCATTTAAGTTTTAAATTTCAAATGTCAGTGCTGTTGACCCTATAGCGTTATTGAGAGAGGTTGTATATTTTGAACTAGAAAACAGCATCATTAGTCATTTCAGCAGCAGCCTGTCAGGGGAGCATCACTATTGATACTATTTCTTTTACAACAGGTGATAACATTTCTGCTATTACCATTACGAGTTGTAACTGCCATTTGGGCTGTAGAGATGGTTGCAAAGAGATTACATGATGACATCAGGGGAGTTCGATTTTGGCTGTGTCATGGGGTGTGTATTGGTCATGGTTGGGAACAGATGGGAGAGCTCAGACACTGCTCTTCCAGGTGGTTCCTGGGCCTGCTCAGTACTGAGTGGCACCAGATCCCTCTGGCGTACTGACCCTCGTGTGGTCGGAAGAGGGATCAGAGCACTGATGGACCAGACAGTGTGCTTTGAAGGGCTTGTCAGCTATTCCTGCCTTCTGCTATTACAGCCCATTCATTCACTGGTGGTTCTCGCATGAGGAGCATGGGGTAGGGTAAAGTGTGACAGAACTCAGGATGGAAAGCTGAGCCTTTCGCTGGGACTCAAATTCTTGGAGATGCAGGGGAAAGTTTTATAGGTAATAGGAAGAGAACTAAAATTACCCCAACCGCCTGTTCAGCCTGGCCCTCTCGGAATGTATCTGCCTCTGCCCTTTGCTGGGGCAGCCTTTCCAGGAGACAGGAGGGGGCAGATTACACCCTAGAACTCCCCCTCTCTTCCATCTCTTCCCTTCACACTCTGTCTTCCTTCTTACTTTCCCAACCACATCACCTACTTTATTCTTCTCCCATTTACTGCTTTCTTTGCTTTTCCCCCATCTGTCTTTCAACAGGGAAAAAACAAAAACAAAAAACTATCACTTTTTTGCCTCTACAGCTTGGCTTCGTGTCATCCCTTCATGCTTGTATGCCTTCACTTACTCATGTACTTGTTCATTTGTTCAGCGGATGTTAATAGAGAGCCACCTCTGTGGCGGACACAGCACAGGGCTCTGGGCCCATGGTGATGGACCCTTCCAGGATGGGGCTTACAGTCAAAAGGGGAAGCAGGTGGTAACCTAACAATTACACAAGTAACTGGGCAACTCCAACTTGGGTGTGGGCTGCAAGGGCGATGGGCCTGTGTGTTAGGGTGACTTTACCTGTTCGAGGGCATCCGGGAACTGGCTAAGTCAAGGCTACTGCAAGACCTATCAAAGCAAAAGAAACAGCCTGGGCAAAAACTATGAGCCAGGGAGGACCAGGGGAAGGTCAGAGGAACAATGTCCTAGAGGTTGATGGAGGGAGTAAGTGGTAGAAGAAGCCAGAGAGGCAGGCTGGCCATGTAAGAGTCTCTGACTGTATTGATCCACACCCTCCAGCCTCAGGATCATGCAGGGCTGACAGCACAAATCTTGTGGGAATCTAAGTAATTGAATAGAAAAATTTTAGTTTTGTGGGAAAAATGTAAACTCCAGTTGATTCTATTTCTATTCAAATTTTCAATATAGATCGTTTATTTATACAACATGCGACAGTACAGGGGGATCACATTTTCTTTTTGTGCCGTATGTTCACTTGCTTGTGGTAGCTGCATAATATTTTGAGATCGTAAATGTTGATTTCCTTATTTTATATATACACAGAATGGAATCCATTATAATGAAGTGCCATCTGTCCTTTATTCTGGGACCTGTAGAAAGTCTAATGTACCTATGAGCAAACCAAGTTTTAAGATCGTTATATTGTGCGTACACATGCACACGCACACACTTTATCAGGCAGAAGGTACAAAGAGTTCCCATATATGCCCTGCCCCCCGCACATGCATAGCCACCCCCACTAGCAACATTCCCCGCCAGGGTAAACAATCAATGAACCAACACTGACATATTATTATCTCTCAAATTCCATAGTTTCCATTAGATGTTGTACAGTCTGTAGGTTTTCACAAATGTTTAATGCCATGTATCCACCACATGCAGAGTACTTTCACTGTCCTAAAAATCCCCCGTTGCTTCACCTATTCAACTTTCCCTCCCCCAAACTCCTAGCAACCACTGATCTTTTTATTGTCTCCATAGTTTTGCTTTTTCCAGAGTGTCATATAGTTGGAATCACGCTGAATGTAGCCTTTACAGGTTGGCTTCTTTCACCCGTAATCTGCCCTTTTATTTTAGCCAGGCCCACGTGGCTGAGGTTCCTTAGCACACCGTCACTCGATCTTCTAGTACTTAAGTCACACATTTGTCCGTAGAAGGAGAATTGTTGATCAGTGTCATATAGTTTTCTACCAAACAAAACAAGGATTCAGGGCTGTTAACTCAGCATTCATTGAGAGCCAGCAGCTTGGGTAAATTATCATCTGAGGACCCCTGCTTCTGTGTGAGTGAGTTTGTGGATACCATTTCTTCCTGAAGCCATGTATTTACCTTAGCGTTAGTATATGAACACACACACCTTTCTGAATTGGTGATAACCAAATGCATGTGTTATATTTACAGCTGAAGATGGAAAAAGTGTTTTATCTGCCTTAGACAAAAGCTCTATACATAATGCATGTTCAGGTAATCTAGATTAAGGAAAACAACTCAATTTTAGTAATTTGACTCAAACTCCTTACAAAATGAAAATGACTCAATTTTCTTTTCTTTCTTCTCCTCTAATGAACCTATAGATGAACTATTAGACATGAAACTCGAGGAAGGTGGTAAGATTTATGCATTTCTTTGGGGTTATAATTTGTTTAATATTTTAAATACTGTTGTTACATGCAGGAAAATGTAATTTTTATCTTTTGAATAGCTTTGCATTCCCAAGCAATTGTTTTTAGGTGACTGTCATTTGTCTTTATAAGTGACTTCAGATATTCTCAAGCACAAATAGTATGTGTAGATCTGTCATCTTTAGTGTAATTACATAATGTTCAAACTACTAAAGCTAAAAGCTATTATATCAGAGGTTGAATGCTGGAGTAGAAAAAAACCATGGCTTTCAGAATCAGACAGACCTGAATTTAAATATGGTTCTCCTATAAATGATCTCTATGGCCTTAAGTAACTTGCTTCATACTTAAACTCTTTTAGCCTCAGTTGTTCTCATTTGTAAATTGGAGCCAGTAGCAACAGTCTTGCTGGGTTATTGCCAGGATTGGAGATCAAGTATGCAAAGGGTCTTTCATCGTCTCTGACACAGGGACACTCTCCAAACGGTAAGCAGAGATGGTAGGACTAGAAATGTTGCCCTGCTGGGACTTCCGTGGCAGTCCAGTGGTTAAGACTCTGCGCTTCCACTACAGGGGTCGCGGGTTTGATCCCTGGTTGGGGAACTAAGATCCCACGTGCCACGCATAGTGTGGCCAAAAATAGATAAATTTTTTAAAATAAATAAATAGATTATAAATTATGAATTTAGGCAATTTTCAAAAAAAGAAAAATCTAATTAAAAAACAAGAAAGAAAGAAATGTTGCCCTGCTGATGTACTGTGCTTATCTTCATTGAACCTTAGTTAAATGCACAGGGAAAGCTTGCCTGGCCACGTCCCACACCCAAGTTTACCAGACCTAAAATCATTTACTAAATAACCCCCCACAAGAGATTCCAGAACTATGGATTTGGATGAGACATGCCTAGTCTTAAGCGATCCCAAGAAATTGAGTGTGTTCAGCTTGGTCATAGCCTTTGCTTTCCATCCTACCCCTGAGATTCTCAGCCAAATTCTAGAGCATCCCTTGCCCTGGGTGTCTGGCATACCATCTGCCCTGGTCTTACAGGTTTCTTACAGGACTAGAAGTGGGCCGAGGTCATCCTGCCGGCCCCAGTTACCTAGGGCTGATGATTTTCTCTACTCAGTCTTTGCTTGATTTGGATTTAATTCCCAGAGTGTGAGAGGAGAAAGTCTGGAAAACAGAGGACATTGGTTAAAGTTTTTTTCAAAATTGGAAAGGCATCACAACTCTAGCACTAAGTTTCCAAGGCTTTAAAAAAAAAAAAAAAAGTTTCCAAGGCTAAGGCATATAAACTTGAGGACAGAAACCCACTTTCCTTATTAATTTTTCATTCTAGGCAACACACTGTGCAGTATTTCATGAATGTCCATGCATATTTATCAGAATGTCTACTTATTTGTAAATACTGAAATCACACCAGGGTATGAAAGTAAAAAAGCAAATAATTAATGCAGATTGCCATTACATGGCCTATATTTTCATAAAAATGTTTCTCCCTTGGCTTAAGGATAGAATATTTTGATGAAATAAAAGTGCTTTTAAACAAATTATTTTTTGGAGGGGGAAAATATTTCAGTCTTACAAAGGTGAGATAAGGATAATAATGTAACAAGTAATAGGTACCCACCACCTAGTTTTAGCAAGTCTTAACATTTAACAGATTATTTATAATTATACATAAGCTTCAATTTATTTTGATAGGAATATGATTTATCCTATTCCCAACCTCTTGTTTATATAGTTTGCTCTTTGCTTTTATTATCTCCTATTTAATTTCATTATTTTAATAAACATAATTTTTGAGTAGGTGGTATATTCACATTGGTGCAAAAATCAAAATGATATAAACGTATACAGTAAAAAAAACAAAAGCAAACCTCTCACTCCCATTGCTGTTGCCCACTCTCCTCTCTATTCCAACATTCCCATCCCTTAGTGCATCCCTCCAGTGTTTCTTTACACAGACACAAGCACATTTGAGTCTATAGTCTCGTGTTTCCCTGCTTCTTCCAAAAAAAGTTTCTTGGTTTTGGTTTTTGACTTTTTAAATTTGTTTATAGTGGTACAACACTAACCCAGTAGCCATGCCTTTCTTCACAGAATTAAGTCAGAAATGCTAACTGCCCAAGATACAGGCTTACTTTCATGAGCTGCTTCTGACACATGTGCCAAGATATGTTGGAATAAGATTGATATCTTTCTCCTTATTTAAAACACCTCATTGGTTTGTAGTTACAATCTTTGTTTCCTAGAATTGTGGCTCATATACTTTTTTTTTTTTGAGCACCCAACTTAATTCTGAAGATAAAGAGATGAATGTGCTCTTCCTCAAAATGTGTACTTTTTCTCAGGCAGAAAAATTGATTTACAAATTTTTTTGGTTAAATGCAGTGTCACATAATTTCTCCTTTCCCTTTATCTCTGCCAACCCACAAAGCCCCCCTTGAGTCACCAGCCGTGCTTTCCCTCTATCTGCCTCTTATGCGTCCGCAGCCCCAGGGGTAGCATCAGCTTAAAAATTAACATGGCCACGAGTATAAAAATATTCTCTCAGTGTACAGAGAACTTGCGGTGATGGAAGAAAAGAATACTCTTAATTAGTTGACTTACAAATGTGTGCCCTTCGGGAAACTGCCAGAAGGCCCAAATCCTGAATTAAAATACTGATTATAATATGTAAGACATTAAACAATCAAGAAATAAAAAGAGCTTAATCCAGGGATGGCTGACTTTATAGGACTGGGGGAGCTGTAAGCTCTAGCACCCTGCTGCTTGGAGGCTGGTTCACTCCCAGTGGTGATTCTGTTGGACAAGTCATGGCTAAGCCCTGGTACAGTGTTATCAGAGAGCAGACCGCTTCTGTCTACAGCAAGGACACAATTCTTCAGGAGCCGTGGCCCAGAAAATCACTCCGACTCAGTGTCATAATGAAATGTGTTTTCTCCTACTAAATAGATAATGTAATGGAAAACCAATATTTGGCCAGTTTATGCAAACATTTTAAATGAAAAAGAAACTGAGTGACATTTTGAGATACTTGAAAGTGGCTCTGAAATCACCTTGTGACCACATGTCACAGTCCTTAGTCTCAATTCACAAGTTATAACATGTAAAGTCTTGTGTTCCTCAAAGTTGGGCCAAGAAAAATAACTCTCAGATAACTGAACAGAAAGTGGTGGGATAAAGTAGAAAAGAGTTACATGAATTCAGCTCACCTAAATCTCCTAACTCGGCCTTATCCAAAATATCCCTCTCTAGGACAGGACTAACTGGACCAATTTTAAAATGGTTTAATTGTTCATATTACAATGAAAATGTTTGTCTTTGGCTGCTTCCTTGGTTTCTATCTCCAGATTTGCGATTCTAAATTCTGGCCAATTAGCAAATGACTGAGACACTCACTCACTAGCTCCCATATGTCTGGATGAGAAGCTTTAGTCTGGAGCAGTAATATGCATTTCTGTCCCTGCACCCAGGTCCTGCCCAGTCATTCAGAACTGTCTCCTGTACTTACCTATAGATATAGATATAGATATAGATATAGATATAGCTAACTAGGGGTCCCATTGCTTCCTCACAGCCATGTGTCAAACAATCAGCTCATTATCTTTTCTCATAAACTTTCCCTTCTCCCTGTCTCCCTCAGTCTCCTAGGGAGAAAACTGCTGGCTTGGTTCCTTTCATGAGATAATGGTGTACTTTAAAACCAAATACTGTTCTTATTTGATCACCTTATAGTCTGTAATGTTCTATGTAGCTTTACCCCTGCTCCAGGTATCAAGTTTTCTGGTAATATTGCTTGCTTGTTAAGCTCTAATGCTACAATGGAGGAGCAGGCTTATCAAAAAGTATTTTTTTTGTTTTGTTTTGTTTTTGTTTTTTTTTGTTTTTGTGGTACGTGGGCCTCTCACCGCTGTGGCTTTTTCCCGTTGCGGAGTGCAGGCTCCGGACACACAGGCTCAGCGGCCATGGCTCACGGGCCCAGCCTCCGCGGCATGTGGGATCTTCCCGGACCGGGGCACGAACCCATGTCCCCTGCATTGGCAGGTGGACTCTCAACCACTGTGCCACCAGGGAAGCCCCAAAAAGTATTTTTTGAGTGCCTACTGAGGGTCTAGCATTGTTGGGATTTTTTTTCTCTGATGGGGGAGGAGTTTTTTGTTTTGTTTTTTGTTTGGGGTGTGTGTGTGTGTGTGTGTGTGTGTCCCAGAGGGTGGGTTTTCCTCCATCTGCTATTACTATCCATGTCTTTTTTCACCAGAAGGGAGTTTTTAGAAGCAGTATTCTTGAATTCCAAACAAGTACAATTTGTTACCAGAGCCTTTTATAATGAAGACTATTTTTCTTGTTAGACAGCTTTGTAAGGTGGTTTCCTACCCAAGTGTGAGGATAGTGTTGGTGTTTGGGGTTTTTCATGTGTGTTTCAAGTGTGTGGCCTTTACAATTAGTCATAATGTTGAGAGTGGGGACCAGGGAGCAAACCAGAGTGTCTTCCTGTTTCACACACAGATGAAGGGAACTTCTGTGACATTTATCTACTTGTTTTCCTGTGCTCTCATTTTGGGTCTGTGTAGTTTTGTTTCCATCTTCTGTGTTCCTAATTTCTGCTGAGGTCATGAACCTCAGTATGATTTCAAAAATATCACCCGAGTGGGCTGTCACCTGGCTCCTACATTAGGTTTCTGTCACCCACACTCAGTCTGAACTTGAGAGCTTCCTCTGAAGGTCAGTTTTCACTCAATGAAAACTCACTGGGTCAGAATCATTGTTCCTAGGGAATGTTTTCCCAGAGGCATAGGGTTTTTATTTTTGAATCCTTGGGCAGGGCAGGGCAGGGCAGGGAAAACGTGCTAAGTGGTTCTGTCATCTCGACCATTCTGCCATGGTGCCTGCAGCTGTGAGCTTTGCCTAGCTACCAGTGGAGCCATATGACCTTAGAAACCTTACAAACTTTACAAAACTTAAATATTTGTTTATATATGAGATCCTTAATAGGCTCTGAAGTGAAAGCAGTGTGGTGCACTGAAAAAACAATTTGACCATGGGTCTCCAGCCAGATAATTTATAACTAATAAAGTATATGACCTTGAGATCACCTAGCCTGGGTGTATTTTTCCTCATCTGTAAAATGAGTTAGAGGAGATGATTTATACGATCCCTTTCAGTTGAGTATGACTCTTCTCTTTGGGCATCTCATTGGTAGAAAACAGCAGGTTCCCAGACAGGAAGGCAGGAAAGCATGTTTGAGGAATGGCAGGCGGAGGAGTTTTGCTGAATCGTAGGCTTCCCTGAAGGCAGTGTCAGCTAGCTGCTGAAAGAGCTGCCTTAAAGCTTGACTGTAGTGGTCCTGAACCCACCGTAAGGAGTGTTACTTCACTCAGGAGTCAGAGGGGGCCATTGAAGGTTTTTGAGGAAGGGAGTAATAACCTCACAGCTGAATTAAGCAAAGGTATACAACAGGAGGGTGCCTTTTATGGAGCGCCAGCAGGTTTGCCAATGGGCAAACCCCTAAGGGCCCCCAGGTAGGAATTTGTCATCCAAGTTCAAGAAAGAAGTTGGAGTTGGAGATGGAGATTTGAGAATGTTCCCAAGCAACGCTGGAACCATGAGAACAAATGAGATCTTCTATGTAGAGAATGTAGGGAAGAGAGAGATGATGGCTTAGGAAGAAATCTTAAGGGCAACCAGAATAGGAAGAGGCAGCAGGGAAAGTATTATCAAGGAGATAGGAGGACATCCAAGAGAGCCACTTGATGGGGACTCACAGGAGATGACAGCATTTCCAGAGCGGGCATTAGTGCAAAGTGCTACAGAGGTCAAAGCCTGAGAAAAGGGGCTTGGAATCTGCCATGAGGATCTCTCTGTTAACCTTCAAGAGGGCCACTTCAGTGTAGGTGGGGGCAGGAACTTGATTACAGACAGCCCCAAAAAGAGTGGTGACAAAGTAGAGTGTGTGGCTGTAGAAGAAAGAAGAAACTAGGACAGTAAGTTGACAGGGGGTGTGTGGGGAGAGACAGTACCATCAAGTGAAGATTGACATTGTTGGCTGTGCACACACCTGAGGTCAGGGAGAGGAAGCCTTGGAGAATGAACAATTACAGATGCTGATGTTGGAATAATACTGGGAGCAGAGCAGGCTCCCACAAGCATGGGGAAAGCATAGGGAGGGCTAATCTTGCAAAGGATGAGGGAGTGCATGAAGGGTCGTAGAGCTGTAGGCCAAGCAGTGAGAATTTGAGTATGTCACGTGTGTTGCCCTTTATTTTTGTAGTAGTATCTGTGGTTGGGTTACTGATAGGAAAGTAAACATGGAGACTTGAGAGCCAGCAAGGGCATGAAGGGGGCTGGGAGGAGTATCTGTGGATTTGGCCCCTGCAATCTCTTTGTTCATTCTTTAAGACAAAGGCAGGGTGGGGCTCCGTAACCCAGGAGCAACGCTTGCTCATCTACACGGTGGAGGCCGTGACTCCAGTTGTAACTCTCACCAGGCTTCTCTCAAAGAGCTTATCGTATCTCTGTGTGTCCTCATTTTCTCACAGTTGAGTTGAATTATTTCCAGAGAAAATGATAGCATGATTCTTAAGAGCCAACTGACTAGTGTTATTTTTCAAGTCTTGACTTGTCTGGTTACAGACCTAAACCTGTCCTTTTTCACTTGTGATCTTCTTACAAGTTATGTACAGTAATTTCAAGCATCTTAATTATCAGGGCAATAGTTAGGAGGTTTCCCTGTTTTCAGGTTCAAGTCAGTGTCAGTTTCATTGCTTTCAGCTAACAGGTTTTCTTAAAAGAGAAAATATCCACAGTGCAGCCTGCTTTAACTGTTAAATAACCAGGACACTAAGTAATAGACCACATTCAATGGTAGACCTTAGACTAAATCTCAATTCAGAGCTAGCTCTGGACAGTATCATCCTCCCCGTGGGTCCTTTTCTTATTTCAGTCACTAAATCTGAGTTGGATAGGATAGATTATTAGTTGGGAATCATTTGGTTGGAAGTAATAGAAATCCTTCTCTAAACAGTTTAGCTTTAAAATTAAAAGAAAATAAAAGAATGTATGGATATTGGTCCATGTAACTTAGGCGGATTGACTTTAAGCAAGGCTGTATCCAGGGGCTTAAACAGTGTTGTCAGGATTCTGTTTCTGACTCTTCCCTCCCTGTTTGGCTCCATCATCACTGGGAGCTTCAGTTCTGCATCTTTAGAACTTAGAATCCCAAAGAAAAGAGCCCCTTTTCCTTCCAGCTTCCATATTCCAAACTCAGGGAAGCCCATCCCTGAACCAGTCACCATGCACTGAGAAATGAAAGACTCTGGCCAGCCTAGGTCACACATCCACCTGGGATGAGGTGGTGAGGCATCTTAAGTGGTATCTCACCAGGATCAGAGGAGAAGGTGTCTCCCCGAAGGGAAACTAAAGAGGGGGAAGAAAGGGATGCTAAGTTAGCAAAACCCAAAGAGGTCTACTCTAAATACCATCGCACAAAACCTAAACAGTAAACACAAAGAGCTCTTCCAGTCTGTGGTTATTTTTGAAAGGCTCTCAAGGTTTATTATTTGTAGTTGCTAATGTTGGTTGTGATTTTCCCTGATTGACATCTAGATGAAAGCAACGAAGGCTCCCCGAGGCTTTGACTCAGTGGAGAGCTGTAAAGTGACTTTGGGAGGAATGCACATAATTTTCAATGTTCCTTTAAAGTCATCTGTTTCTCTAGGGTCTGTACATCAACTTGAATTGGTTCCAATAAAAGGAGTTTGGTTCAGCAATCATCTGGTTTCAGTCAGGCCAGAAAGTAAACCATGAGAAAAGATTTGGGCACTCAGGTCCCAACTGAAAGTAGGAAGTACAGAGATTTGTGAAGTTAATAGATGTAAAAAGGGTGATGCTGAGAGAGACTGAGGGGGAGAGAGGAAGGACACCCAAATGCATGTTGATGGACACACCCTGTCACAGCCGAGGTTCCTTCCTTTGTTCACAGCGGTGAGCTGCCTCACCTCTCCTGCCCTGCCTTCCCTACCACGTACAGGCCTAAGTGGTTCCTGCACTACTCTGTCACTACAGAACTGTCTCAGAAGCTTGTTTAGTAAAATGCCGTTTTCCCAATCTTCTCACCACCACACCTACAGGCTATATCTTAGTGCAAACCTCTGTGATAACACAAACAAGAAGAATGCTTAAATTAGACAGCTGTCCAATTAAGGTGGTATTTCGCCACTATTTTTAAACCACAGTGATACGAGCATGCCTGGACCCCTCCCCTCCCTGATGGATAGCCAGTCTGCACAGCACATCCAAAATCCCCTCTATCATAGATCTTTCTATAAAGTGTTGTTGAAAATAGATCCAGTAAAGCCGACAGAGATATAAGAGCTTTATCTAATTCATGTGAAGGCTGTTTAAAAATTATCTCATACATTTGAGGGAAACCTGTTCACCTCACTTAATATGACAGTGTCAGCGTTACCATCTAGCTCAGAGAAAATGTAAATCATGATTGTTCCCTCTCTTCATGACTTAACAACAAAAATGTTTGTAGTTTCCAAGTGGCAGTTAGACACCATAACAAAGCCAGAGTTTAAAAAAATCATCAATTCTTGGTTTTCAAAATATGTAGAAAACTCAATGAAAGGTTTTAGGATTTGTGATAGTAATGCCCCCATTCTACTTGTACTCACTCTTTAGTAGTTTGTCATTGTTCATATTCTAAGAATGAATCTCAAAAGTCTTCCTTTTGGACTGGCAATGAGGTTTCAGTTGTATTTCTTTTGATCTTCCTGATGATATTCAAGTGGGCATTATTAATAAAATTTTATAGATGATAAAACAGAGGCCCAGAGGGGTTACGGGTCTTGCCAAAGTCACACAGCAAGTAAAGGAAGGTCCAGGGGCTCCTCCTTTGGTCCAGTGCTCACTCCAACCCTCCAGGGCTGTGTCTTTGGTCTGTGAAGCTCATCCTCTAGTGGTTCCGTGTGTGATTTGCCCTGTTTTCCTGTCATTCTTTCACCGCTACCCTCAGGCAAACCAGACCCGCTTTTCCTTTGTTTTATGCACTTGGGGTGCCGCAAATGAGACAGGAAGCAAGGATGTCTTTCTTGGTCATTGTTACACTTCCTGATACCTCTGCTCTCATCTCCCTGGGTCAGTCTGGGCTTGGTGAGGCTCCCCTTCTCATCCTGGTTGGCAGGGCAGGCTGCCACATGGTGTGTTGGTTGTGAATTTTGGGCTTGTATGGGAAGATTTGGGAAGCTATATAAACAAGGAACTAGGATCTCCAACATGCCTTCAATCCTGGCTTTGTTTCATGTCTGAGAAATGTATTGGTGGTAAATGTGCTTTTATATTAAGGAGAAACCAACACTCTAGAATTTTGTGGAAACTATTTCAATGCAATTCTAATGATGCTCAGAAACTGGACTTGCTTTGAAGGAAAGAGAATGCATGAGAACTAAACAAGGATCCACTTGCCCAACTAGCAGCAAAGCCAATTTACTGACACCAGGTTGTGGTGAAGGAGAGTACAGCATTTATTGTAGAGCCAAGTAAGGAGGACGGGCAGCTCATGCTCAAAAGACCAGAACTCCACGATGGCTTTTAGTGAAAGGGTTTTCAAGGCAAGCTTAGGGGTGTGGCTTGCAGGGTGTCTGATCAACTCATACACTTCTCTGCTTGGTTGATGGTAAGGTAACAAGGTGATGTTACAGGAATCTCAGTCATCAACCTTCTGGTTCCAACCCGTCTACATGCTGGTGGTCAGCATGCAGTTAACTTCCTCCACTGGGTGGGGGTTTTAGTATCTGTAAAACAACTCAAGGATATGGCTCAGGATATTATCTATAACCCTTGAGGAGAAACTAAAGGTCTTTGACTTTGTTTTATGGCTCAGCTATTATTATTTTGTCTTGTTTGACTGTGTTCCTTTGTTTTTGTTTTTTTACTTCTCTGATTAAATTTTCTCTTTCGAACTCTGGGAAGGCCTAGGAGACTAAAGCTTTTATACGAACAAGAGGCAGGGGACATGGGCGGTGGGGCTGTCCCCAGGAAGTCCTCACAGGGTATTGCTTGTTTTCAGTGGGACTAGAAATTTAATTCCAAAATTTCTTTAGAGGCTCTAAGGGAATTAAGTTATATTTTGATTAACTTTTTAAAAAATCTAGCCATCACCTGGTCTGTCCCATCCCAACCCCCACTACATTTATTCCCTAGGGCCTGGGCCCTTGGTGGTGATATGTTTCGTGTTCTGTTGCTTTGATCAGCTTGCCTGGGCCCAATGGCAGGGACCCTGGAACCTGAAGGTGCTGACAAAGATGACCTGCTGCTGTTGAGTGAAATCTTCAACGCTTCCTCCCTGGAAGAGGGCGAGTTCAGCAAAGAGTGGGCTGCTGTGTTTGGAGACAGTCGGGTGAAGGAGCCAGCACCCACTGCGGCCCCAGGAGAGCCAGACCCCAAGCCCCAGACAGGCTCAGGATTCCTTCCTTCACAGCTTCTAGATCAAAATATGAAAGACTTACAGGCCTCACTGGAAGGTATGTACCACAGGGATTGAAATGGGTTTTTTTGTTGGTTCATTTTTTGTTTTTTGAAATCCAGTGGCCTATTTTTCCTTATCTTTTTTTAATGTTTTATGGGTTTTATCTTATAAAACGTGTTTTATAAGATAAAATATAGCCGGTGTCTTTTTTGTTTTTTTGTTTTTAAATTTTCCTTTTATATTCAGTGACTCTTTAGCTCAAATTTCAGAATCACGTTCCAGGTTTAAGATATGTATTAGGGTTTAAAATCTATTTCTTCTCATAATTTTCTCCTCCTGTTAACATTTCCTATTAATCAAAGGCTGGAGGGGTGGTTTTCAGTCTTACTGTCTTACTTTGATTTTAGACTTTTTCATGGCACACTTGAGGGATCAGATTGCCTTCACGGTTGTGGCTTGTTGACTTTGCTATCTCTTCCTGGCCCTCACCCTAGCTGAGTTCTCCCACATACTCATGAGGCAACATTCTCCACGTTCCCGTAGACACGGAGCTTTCTGGGTGCTTTTTTCCTCTCCATCCGGGCTTACCAGTACCCTGAGTATGCCCTCAGCTCAGCTGTTCCTGTTCTGCCTGAAACACATGGCCCAACAGTCCCCTGAAGCCCGACCATGGCAGAAGTAGAGTTTTCACACGGATCAAAAGTGATCGGCAACATTGATAAGGGTTTAAGGTACTCCGAGGCTCACCAGCAGCCCACATACTGGTTAAGAATTGCTTATGTGGGGAGCACATTGATTTCGAGTGCAAAAACTAACACTCAGGTTGAAATTTAAATTTTGAAGTTTGAGTTTCTAAACAAACAAACCTTGAGAAGGAAACCATTTTAGTAGTTCAACACTTTTTTTCCTCCTTTCATGCTTTCATTGTAAGACAGGAATCACTGTTAAGAAATTCTCAAATTGTTTTGGTTTTTCCATGAATTTAGGCTACCCCCTTTAATAAACAACGTGTTTATCTGGCACTTAAAGCTGAGAACAAGTGGCAGAGCTGGAATGATTAAGTAATTATGGGCTATTAAATTTAAAAAAAACAAAAAAACACCTCAGGTCTTTGGAGATGAGATCACGGACATGACAAGAGTTGGTAGGCAAGACCAAAAGAAAAGTCTTCACTCTTTTTTATGAAATACGTGATTCCTTTCATCGTCCTTATTGAGTCCTATTTTGTAGCCATCTCATTTATTCTCAGTAATGGAGTTAGAGATAGGAGGGATAACTGCAATCCAAAACTACATCTCTCCCCCGACTTTCACCCCTGGGTTTCACCACCTCTTTTGCTGGGACCTCAGATGAGCAAGGCTGACAAAGACTGGGTTTCACCACCACCCACCTGTGGCAGAGGCACTAACAAGGCGTGGGAGAGTCAGGGGCCGGAGCGGGATCCACAGCTCAGAGCTGGGGGCTGCTGGAGACTCTCCAGCTGTGCTGGAGGATGAATCCCCCTGGCGCCCCGAGCTTTGGAGACACCAGGGCCCCTCTTGCTACCCAAGAGCATTTGGCTGGTGTGGCCAAGTGTCACTCTACTGTGAGCGCCCCAGGCTGACACTGAGAAGTCAGAGCCACATGCCCTCTTCCTGAGCAGGTAGAGCAAGAAGATCTCAGCTCAGGCCCAGGGCGCTGTCCCCAGAACTCCACCTGAGAGCTAGGACAAGTGTGGTGGCTGTGGGCTTTGCACTTCAGCCTTGCCCCATGGCCAGGAGAAAGGCACACGACCACACTTGGGTCTAAGGAGGGAGGGAGGTGATCTGACGGCAAGGGAGATGCAAGCTCGCGCTATGGAAAGAGAAAGAGGTACTTCAAAGGGAGGCCATTTATTTCTCAGGCAAACAGTCTCAGTGGAGGTTACCACCCCAGTAGCACTTTAGCAAGTTTCTCATTTGTCCAACAAATATTTATTGAGTCCTCTGGGCGCCAGGCACTGGTGATTCACCTGAGAACAAAACAGACAAGGCTTCTGCCTTCCTGGAACTCACATTCTAATGAAGAGGAGATAATGAACAGTAAACATAATAAAATTACATTGTAGCTTAGAAAGTGACCAACGATGTGGAGAAAAGGAAAAAGTAGAGCCAGAGATAGTGTTGGGGGAACAACAGGGTAGATCAGGTATGGTCGAGGGTCTGCAGGAGAAGCACCGGGGTTGGAGTGAGAGAGGGAGGCACTTGGAGAGGAGACGGGTAGGGCCACATAGGGCCTCATAGCCTTTGGAAGAACTCGGAACCATCACAGCATCTTGGACCGAGGATGGACATGATCTGATTTACCATAAAGGGACCATTCTGGCTGCTAAAAGTTCCCTTTCCTCTGCTGGGGTTCTACCAAGATCAATGTTAAAGGAGTTATTTTTGTAACCTCTGAATTATCCTGTTTCCTTTGCATGCCAACAGCCATAAATTGAATGTCTATGGAACGCAAAATGACAGAAAGAAAAGTGAACTTCAGTGTTTTAAAGAGGAAGCCCATTCAGCTTCTATACACCTACAGGTTACCGGCAGACAGCCCCAACAATTCTGCCCCAGTGATGCCCTCTGATTCAGAAAACCTTCCAAACACATGTACAGATAAAGAGTGGGCTCCCTGCTTTGATGATTGATCATGTAATCCAGTTCTAACCATATTCTGTGCTTTTGTCAGGACTCCCTCCAACCTCTTAAAAAAAGAGCAAAAGGTGGATGTTGGCTCTAGATTTTTTTCCATTGCATCCATGGTCTAGAAAATCCATCTATACACATGAATTGCAAAAGAATCTAAAAAATTATTAAACTTTTGACACCTCATATTGAAACTACTTCCCCTGATTATGCAGATCATTCTCCAAAACTAAATCAAATAAGCCTCGGATATAAGTAAGTAGTCAAACTAAACGTGGAGTAGGAAGGCTCATTGGCATATTGGCTCAGCAAGGCAAACAGTGGTAGGGAGTTCAGAGCCTGGGTTTTATTCTGTAAACTCCCTTCCCTGCACTCACTTTGCAGCAATTGGTCAGGCTACTCATTCTCTGGGCCTTTGCCTTCTCATCTGTAATACGAGGTATTAGACTCACTAAATAATCTATCAGGAGAGACCCAAGTTATCTGAAGGAGCTTTCTACTTTTCCACAAATGTCATCTTCTTATCCCTGGGTTAACCCCTACTTCAGAGATGCTGTGGTCCAAAACTGTTTGCTTCTGTGACTTTGCCCTTTGTCGTGGTAAAATAATAAGAACCAGCACTCCCTATGGCATGTGCTGTGGGCCAAGCACTCCCATGTGCTTTACGTGTGTTAACTTACTTCATCCTCACCACACCCTTCCCAGGCAGGTACTGGCATCATCTCCAGCTTACAGCCTGGGAAACTGAGGAACAGGGCAGTAAGTAATTTGCCCGAGATCATACCTCTTGGTAGGAGGCAGGCCGGATTGTGGGCTTGAGCCGCCAGACTCTGGAATCTATGCCTTTCCCCATTCTGTTCTGTTGCCTCCGAGTACCATGTCTCTGACAGCAAACGCGATTCCCGGACGGGCTCCCTCAGGCCTTGCCTTGGGTGCTTCTGGAGGAGCAGGGCTTATAAAGACTGTTATCCTGGCTCTGGGCATCCTGGGTGTGCACAGGGACGGGGGGGAAACCACGCAGTCGTGCAGGAGGCATGTGGGTGTGGGAAGGCAGGGTTGTGTCAACCACAAAAGTTGGGTGACATTCCAGAATAGAATATGTGAAATCGAGACTGTCTACAAAAATCTGCGCCTGTGCTAGCCATCGCCCCCTCATTCACTGTAGTACTGTCTAGCTCAGTCTCTCCACCGCCTTTGTAGCTCTTTGTAAGGTCCAGGCAGAGCTGTATCCTCAGGGGCAGTGTTCAGAGGACAGAGGTGGGTGGCTCCAGGCCACAGCTGCAGATACCTCAGCTCCCTTCCGCACTCCAAACCCCCTCCCTCCCCCTCCCTCCTCCACCTCTTCAGTCTTCTCGCCTCCGTATCTCTCTGCTCTCCTCTGTCTCCCTCTCCTCTTTGGCCTGTGTCCTCACTCTTCTCCTTTGCTCTGGGGAAGTAGAAAGGAAGGGGGATTTAGTAAGAGAACAATGATATCTTCCTTCCCCCACCTACTTCAGCCTCTAGGAGAGCAAAACAAAGGAACTTACATTTAGGATCAAGTTGTGGTTAAAAATTTTAAGGAGTTAATTTTAGCTAGACTTTCTAAGGGTTTCTGAAGTTGCCAGCATGATAGGGGCTGGGGTTTTCTATGTCATACAGTGATGAGAAAATTGTACCTTCCTGAGGCCTCTTAAAGTGAGTAGGAAGAGGGCCAGCCAGAGGGGCTGCCTGACGTAGAGACCCGGCAAGGCTGACGGGCCTCATTAAACATTCTTCTTAATTCCCCACCAACATCCAAAATTTAATTTAGAAACAGACGCTGATACTGAAAAGATAACCATCTCCTCAAAATAAGTGCACTAGGACATCTTTTAATTTAGGATTCTGCAAACCAAAGTTAGGGGTCTTGTTCCAGATTCTCACAAACATACAGCCCTTTGTTCCTTCTGGATATCCTTTCGTTTTACCTAATTCCGAGGTGCTCTTGCCATCTGGGTGGGTTTCCATTTAAAGCCAGTGTAATGGAAAGCTTAGCGTGATCATTCTCTTAGAGTCACCTTTCCTCAACCAGAGCTGTCCTCTTGCTGTTTCTGGCTTAGCCTTGCTCCAGGCTAACATATTTCCAGGACTCAAATGGAATAATGTGAAAGAAGAGGCTGCTGGGCCACATTTAAAGAGAACCTGAACACAGAGCGTGAGCCATTGGCGTTGTTTGTTCCATCAAAGAAGCAGCACTTTCTAAGCCTGCTGGGCACATCCCCAGGTCTTGGGTATCTGCAGAATTAAAGCGCCTCCGTTAGTCCACAGAAGGAACCTTGGTGACCGTCTACTCTACCGTCACTTTATAGATGAGGAAATCAAGGGACCCCAGAAAGGTCTCATGACTTGCCAAGCTGTTGTGGTTTTATCCACCATTCACATAAGGTCTAAACTCCTCAGCTTGGCTTACAAAGTCCTTTAAGGCCTGCCCCGTTCTCATCACTGCCCATACCCCCCACGCCTTTACTTAGCATGACTCAATGACCTTGTTCAGCTGGAGAACCATGTATTTATTACATCTGTAAGCTGGACTCCAGGGAGTCTGACCCTCCCCTCCTCTCGGAGCACTCCACCCACCTGCATGTTCCGCTTGTTCTGCTTGGCTAACTTCTCATCCTTCAGGTTCTCCTGTTCAGTGTCATTTCCTCCAGGGACTCCCCCCGCAGTCAGTGTTAGGTGTTTCTGCTCTCCATTCCCTTTACACCCAGTACTTAATCATTCCTCCTCTTATTTCACCTCATTGTAAAATTGATTTAATTTTTTGTCTGCTTTAGGTCGTCATGGGCAGGGCCCATGTTTGTGTTGCTTACCATCATATTTCCCGATCATAGCTCAGTGCCTAGAAGAGATGTTCGACAGAGACATCTGGATGGATGGATGGATGGCAGGCAAGAAGGAAGGGAGAGATCAACTGACATTGAATCACTAATAGAAAAGAAAACAGTCCTAAGACAATCTCAGGGGTTGGTTCTCATGTCTCTTGACTTATTCAGAAATCGAGATTCAACTTAGATTTATTGAGGGCCTGCTCTTTACAGCCTCTGTATTCCCTCATTTCACCACCAAGATCCCATTTTATCCATACAACAACCTAATGAGGCAGGAATTTTTATCCACCCTTTGCAGGTATGGAAACCGGGGCTCAGAGAAGGTGTGGACAGCAGGCTGGTGCTTGGCCACCAAGACCATGGTCTTTCCACTTTCCCCTTCATGGCCAAACCCACCGCAGAGCACCCTGGGCTGTGCTCGTCAACCCAGCCTGGGCTTTTGCTTTCCCAGTTAGTGAAATATTGCATTCATGGTGAAGTGCTGCTCTGGGTGGTATTATTTTGGCTTTACTTGCTGCTCTAGCTGGCCGGTGTTATTTCTGGCTGATTTATATTTTCCCTTATGTAAGTAAAGGGGGGCAGGATTGCTCCAATAAAATTTTATATGTGTTTCCTGCAGACGGGTAGCACAGTTGACATATCACAGGAGCCGACGGCTAGGCTCGGCATCTTGTTCACAGAGCTCTCAGCTTCTCCTGCCTCCACTCTTCACCACCCATCTCCTGACACAATTTCTCTGAGATGGGGAGACACCTTTCCAGCCACACCTTCCTGTTAAAAACGCCTCAGCCAACTAATTAATACCAACTAGAGAACAGTTGAAGGCAATTACAGGAATATTAGCAACAGTAAGTTCTCGTTAAATAGCATTTTTTTTCCTGATAGAAGCCAAGACCTTTGAAGTCTGGCTTGGTGTTCCATCCATAATTACCCTAGTTGCACCCGTCCCCTAAATAATTCCCAAAGTGTTATGAGTGAGGGTGAAACTGCAGCTCAGTTTAGTATTTGCTTAAAATATATGTATAGAGCTGGTGTCACAACTGTAGCATTTTCTCCCCTCATGTGCATATAGTTGGATTGTTAGACTCATGCTTAATAGCTGTTCTGAGGAGAGATTGTGATTTGGCAAACTGGCGGCTGTTTCTGCTTCACATTATGGGACAAGGGAATAGTGATGGGAAACTTTGAGGTATACTTTCCCCATCATCTTAGTCCCCAAAGGGGGATGTCTTTACCCTCATGCTTTTCTCCACGTCCTATGCTGCAGAGAAGCCCCCAAACCCATAGATTCCACATGTCACACTCCACATATCACTTCCACATGTTCATGAGCGTTTCGATGAGCAATATTCAAAAATCCATACTTACAAAGGAATCCAATTAGAAGACATTGTCTTTATAAAGGAGTCTGCCATTGTAATCCTTTAAATTATAGGCTTAAAAATACAACTTGTGTGTCTGGTACTTTAAAAATAGGACTTGATATACAGTCATTTTATTTGTTTATGGCCTTTTGGGCACACGCCCATCACATAAAGTGAGGGGAGCTCCGTTTTGGTATGTGGCTTTATTTCTGCCTCCTGAAGGAAAGTGTTCCACTTTATACTCTGAAAAAGACAGTGGTTGAGCCACCGCTTTTCCAGCATTCTCTGCCACCACTTTAAAAAACAAATGTTGTGCATATTTTTGAAATGGGAAGAATTTTCTCGTGTTCCCACTGTTTCAAATAGCATTCAGAGATCCGGGAGCGGTGGACTTCCACACCCCTCACCTGCCTTTTCTCTGCATCTGTTCAGGATCTTTCTGGAAGTGTGGGCCTCCCTGAACTCAGAGAGCTTGACAAGGTCAAGGAGCTTAAAGCTCCAGGACCTGGGAGGTGGGGTCCTGAAAGCAGACCTCTACTGTTTCCGAGGAGGGTCTCTCTCCTTGTCCCGGCTCTGGCTTCAACCAAGATGACCCTGATCCTGACAGAGATGGTGACCGTGGCAGCTCCTTGGGGACCATCTGTGGCAGGGCCTCTCACACGACACTGCATGACAGCTGCCAAGGGTTTGTGCTTCCCTGGGCTCCACCCCCAGCAATTCTGATTCAGTGGGTGATGCCCCTGCCAGTGGCACGGGCACCATACTTTGAGAACCACTGCCCTAAGAGATGGAGGCCAGGCTGCAGGCGTTGATGAAAAGTTACACAGGCTGTGCAGAGCACAGGTGGGTCTTGACATTTGGTGTCCAGAAGAGGATTGTAGGGAAAAAGGTAAAATTGACCCAGTTAGATGCTACCTCTTTGAGCTTTATTTGGCACATGACAAAACTCCAATTTTAACTTTCTACGTTTACCACTATTTATGTGATTTGGGTGTAGAAGGAAAATGCCCATGGGCCAATTTTCTAGGAAACAGGGAGGTTATGTTACTCCTGGATTACACCAAATACTGGTCATTTTAAAAAACTGCTTTATTGAACTATAATTTACATACCATGAAATTCACCCATTGTAACAGAACAGTTCAAGGATTTCTGGTAAGTTTATATTGTGCAGCCATCACCACAGTCTGGTGTTAGAACATTTCCATCTTCCCAAAAAGTTCCTTTAAAATCTGGTGCTTTTCGTTGTTTGTGAATTATGTTAACAACATGTTCAAGTACCTTTCCAATGGATAACAATACTTTTTAAACCCTCTATGTTTTCATTATTTTAAACCCAATAAATAGGTCACAGGCCACCTGTTTCACTTGTCATTGGTTAGTCTTCATAGAGACGTTTGTGTTTACTTGCCTAAAATGAAATAATCATCCAGTGAGTATTATAGCATCTACTGCGCCAAGCATTGCTTTGCCATCTCTTAAAGCTTCGTAAGTGTACTTCTCATGATTTAAAAGAGTTCTTCAATAGTTTATCTTAATTTCAACACCCATCGTGTGCCAGGTAGTGCACTAAAGGATGTAAAGATGAATAATACATGGTCCCTGCCTTCAAGGCGCTTAGAACTCTAGGAGATGAAACAAAAGTACAAGCTAATCAATATAGTATGATTCTATAATTAGGTCCCTTATCACAAATCTTAGAATGGTAGGGGAAACGAACAGCATTACATCTTATCATTTTTGTGGCATCTACTGAGTGGCTTGCTTGCTTCAGAATTTGGTTTCACTGCCGCAGCTGAACTCTGCCATCTAAACGTGATGTCTCATGGCGGCCTTATCAGAGACAAAACCTTTTCTGTAGGAAACACTGCGACCAGAGCATCCCAGTGAAAGGATACAGTTTTAACCATTTGGACCCAACAGTGGTGTCTCATCTGATGGTCTACGTTTCACAATGAGAATCAACAATGGACTTAACCCACACATCCCTACCTGTACCACATTAGGTGTTATGGAGCACATTGAAGAAACAGTTCCCTGTCTCATTGAGAAGACAGGACTTACACATGAAGAATTAAAGCAGACTTGCAAAAGAAGTATATGGTAAAGTTCTAAATTAAATGAGTCATGCTGAAACATCCAGCACAGACAGTAAATACTGGGGGGGAAACTAGGCTTGCTTCCCCCAAAGCAGGACTGCTGAATGCCTCTTAATCATTAGGGGCAGGCAGAGCACAGGGGGGCCTTTCAGAACAGTGGGTTAGACAAGATCAATGTCATTTGTAAGGGTACGACATCAAGTTAAGGGGATGTTCTTTCCCCTCGTAGATTTGGACTGGACTGCCATTTATTCCTCTGTATTAACTAAACTTCCCAATTTAAATTAGCTGTATGGAAAATAAACGAACTGGATCATATTGGAAGTAGAGAAGACCAGCCATTCCCTAGTTCTGTTGCTACATTTAATGGTGTTCACTTTTTTAAGCTTTCCCCATTTGTGACAGGAAAACAAGGCACTTGATTTCCTTGCAACACTATTGATAATCTTTGGTGTGACCATGAAATGATGTCACTTGGTAAGAAAGATGGGTATAAAACTGAAAGCAAACATGCTTTAGCCTTAGCAATTTCTCATTTGCTTTTCAAAATGCAGTCTTTCCCCTAGTTTCCCATACTCTTAAGGTGGGCATGATTATACATATCCACTCTCCCCTAAAACATATTCCGGGTATGAGGAACATGGGAGAAGGGTCTTTGCACACCACCCTCCTCTCTCTCTTTGAAGGCTATCAGAGTTGAGAGCCATGTGTGTGCCCCAGGAACTGATGGGGCTGTGTAACTGCCCTTCCCTAGATCTAACAACCTCTGGTTTTGAACATTAGGCTGGTCAGAGAGCAATGTCAATCCTACTTCTCCTCCATGGCCAGCACCAAAGGCAAGCAGTCCAAATGGCAGTAGCCCTGCAGTGAAAGGTAATACAGTGTTCTATCCCCCCTTAAATGACAGTTGCCTTCACTTTCACTGGCCTTACACCCTTTTCTTTATTTCTTTACTAATTTCCCTGTGAGCACCTTGGGTTCAAAGGAGGGGCTGCATGGGTGGAGAGTTCGGCATGATCCTAGGAACTAACATTCTAACTTTTTTCCTGGCTTAATGTCCTAATTCATAACTCCCTCTATCAAATCTAATGAGGAAGACTCAAACATGTATCTCCATGTGACTGGGTGCTCCCCAAGATTTGGTGACAACAGTAAGGGAGAAAAGGCCACTGAGGTTGGCGATCCTTAGCTGAAAATACCATTGCTTCCACCAGACAAGGCATTTGGTTAGTGCTTTTCATGAAGAGCCAGGTGTCTTAGTTGTCAAAAGAGGGCCTTTCGAGCTTGTGAAATCTGTCCTTTTGAGACAAAACATCTGCCTGAGGAAGATCTCATTTGTATTTGCAGCTCTCTCTCTTTCTCTGGTCATCACCCACTTTCCCTATGTTGACCACAGGAAGTTAAAGGAAGTGTCAATTTTATTATCATCAGAAAGCATTCCCTTGATGTTTTTTAGGTGTTGTGCAAATAGTTGCACCTGGTTTTCCCTCCCACAGTGGAGGTCTGGGGAATGTGAGGACCCCCAAGCCCCTGAGGTATAGTTACCTGGCTCTTCACGGCAGGGCCACACCCACCATCGGAAGGTGCTGGGAAGGGGGGGTGAGCATGGAGGGTGTTTTCACTGGTGCTGTCTCTAAGATATCTTTGTTTATTTTTTATTTTCTTTTTATTTTTTTAACATCTTTATTGGGGTATAATTGCTTTACAATGGTGTGTTAGTTTCTGCTTTATAACAAAGTGAATCAGTTATACATATACATATGTTCCCATATCTCTTCCCTCTTGCGCCTCCCTCCCTCCCACCCTCCCTATCTAAGATCTCTTGACATCCTCTATCAAGAACACACTAATCCTCCTAAGTCAATCTTGCCCCATACAGTTTCCTTGTGTGACCTCCTACATGACTAAAGAAAGAGAAATTACTCCCTTTTTTAAAAAAAAATGATGTCTCCCCCACTCCCGCCAAGCTGTATTGAGATCTCTGAAGTCTCAGTTTATCATATCAAAATAACCCAAGTGTTTTGGGGGCTAACTGCACACAGTGTGAAATTAATGTTACATAATAATAACTTGCACAGTTACTAACTAGTCTTGCTTGCAATAGCTTATCTCTGTAATAGATGCATTATTATCTCATTATAAAATAATATCCACAAGAGACTTTGAAAAACAAAAGGAGGAGAATCAGAGGTATAAAGTGATCGGTATACTGTCTTAATGTTTAAGTGCTTTTTAGTGAAAAGATCAAAAGCCCTGTGTATGTTGGTATAATCCCATCAATATTCTCTATCACTGTCATATAACCACTTTTAGCAACTTGTGCTACCAATAGTTTTTGAGACTCTTTTCAACCAGATGGCAAGCACATTCCTAGCTGCTCTCAGCTAGAAGGATAACCTGTCAGAGAGACATTTACTTTATGCTTTTGATACTGCCACCCGTTGTAGAAAGAAAAAAAAGCATGGGTCATCCAAGCGAATGAACTTAGATTCTCATGTGGAATGATTTATATAGAGAGGAGCCTCCAACTTATTTGTAAATCACTTGCATCAGGCACTCTTTTGAAAATGTTCTCCTCATCTGGAAAATAATTAGGCTCTGTAATCGTGGCATTCAAGAAGTTAGGGCAGGTGGTTCGGTGAAAGGACAGCTGAAGGCTGTTCCACTGAGGCTGGAGTGTAAGGGGTATGGGGGCAATTTAGAGCCCAGTGGGGAAGGGGAGGCCTGTCACAGGCCCCCTTCCTCTGATGGGAGAGGGTTAAAGAAGGCAGTGACCTTGAGAGAAGAGGGGCAGTCAGGCCTAGGTGCCATCCACCCTCCCCGCTTCTGGACCTGTTGCTTCCCCCCCTCCCCCCTTCTGGACCTGTTGCTTTGAAGGCTGAAAAGAGTAACACACGGTGTTTCTCTTAACCCAGCAGATTTGAAAAGATTCCTCCAGGAAGCACCTTGCTTGAGACATTCAGTCTGATTTCTGAAATGACTGATATTTCCTGGTGGTGGTGAAGCATGGGGCCTGGGGTTTCAGGCAGCTCTGCGGGCTGTGGCCATCGCTGGGTGGAGGTGCAGGTGTGGGTTAACACAAAGGATCACTGTGCGTTGAACTGTGTAAAGACCATGGTTTAAAAACGTTGCTCAGCCAACCGGCCAACGGGGGGGCATGGAATACCCTAACAAGGCTTAGCGACAAAGATCAATGGGGTTTGTCGGATTGAGCGCCCTCCCTCTTCAAGGTGCACCTGGATCCACCTGCCTGCAGCCTGGCAGAGGTGGGAGTTAGCAAGGTAGGTGTGCCCATGTTTGCTCTTCTCTCCCCAGAGCCTGCCAAGCCCTCCTCGGACCTGACTGCCTGGTTCAGCCTTTTCGCCGATCTCGACCCATTATCAAATCCTGATGCTGTTGGGAAAACCGACAAAGAACATGAATTGCTGAATGCATGAGTCTGCAGCCTCCAGGAAGGAGCCCACAGGCGGCTCCAAATCAGCACACCCGGGGGCTTGCAGATGTAGGAAGCGATCAGTATGCTGTTTTAATATTTACGTGCCATTTTAATAAAATGAAAGGGTCAAAGGCCCTGTTTATATTGGTATGATTATTTACTTTTATTTGGTCTAAAGGGTTCCTGTGTGTTCTGTATGTGGACCTGACGATACAGGGTGGTCTAGGAGCAGTTTCCAGGCCCACCGTTTTCCTGCCCACAACTGCATCGTGGCTGCCGACGTGTCACTGGGCTGCTACAAGGTCCAAGTTCAAATCATAAACCTACTTTTTGTTAGGTTTAAATAAGGTGGCCTACAGCCTCAGAGGCAGCGGGAGGCTAGGGAGGCTTAAATGCCTCCTCGTGTACCCCCTTGCCCGTGTCCCCCCTTAGCGGGGGGCTGTAGGGAGACACCCTCTTCCTGCCGAGCCACTTTCCAGAGAGCTCTGGGTGAAGCTCCCGCCGACCAAAGACTCTGTCCCACGGCCCCTGCCTGCTGTGCGGTGGGTTCTGTCACGGGCAGTGAGCTTGTCGGGGCTGCACAAATCCCTCTGCGGAAAGCAGCCACATCTGCAGATCCCAGCTCTCCTTTAGTCCTCTCCATGGCTGGAATTCAAAAGCATGTATTTCTGGAGCCCCTTGTGATATTAACTGTTTTGTTTTTTTAATTAAACGGAAAAGATATTTGACATGCAAAGTCAAGTTAATAAATGAGTCTGTCGTGTGGACTCAGTGGGGAGGTGCTGTGGGAGTAGAGGCTGGAGAGGGACGGGGGAGAAGGACGGGTCCCACCTGCATGAAGCTGCTGATGTGACCCATGCATCTCCCAGGTCCGGCAGTGGGGGAGGGGCGGGGACTCCTGCCAGCGCGGGCAGGGGTGAGGGTGGCAGTTCTGCGTGAGGGCACATAAGCGACTCAGATAATCCACCTTCGTCAGAGACTCCAGGGCTGCCGCCTCTTCTTCCCGCCCGTGTCACCGGTAATGGGCTGAGAGGCCACACACATCCGCAGAAGCCCGTGTTCCACGCCTTTCACTGAGTCGGGGCGGAGTCTATGACGGACTAGCAAGGCCTTGGTTCTACGAGCTCAGCTGGGCTGGGAGGTGTCTGCTGTGCCTGCAGCCTCAGTCCCCAGCCCCTAAAGGGTCTCCTGGGGCCACTTCTCCACGTGCACAGCGACGCTGGGCCTGCCCAGCTCAGGGGAGGCCCAGCCTGCCGCCCGGCCCGCGGAAGGCGCTCCTTCCTCTGCGCGGGAGGAGACGCAGGTAAGATGGCACCGGGGACTCGGCGGTGCGTATGTGGCTTGTTAAGCTGAGCTCACTTCCGGGCCGGAGCAGCACGGCCCTCCACAGGGGTCTCTTTCGTTAGAATCTCATTTAGCAGAATCCTCAGCCTGGCGTTCGTGGTCTTAGAGGAGATCGGTGTACCTCCCCAGGGCCCCAGCTCACTACCCTGCCCCCACACCACAGGAGGGCTTGCTGTGCCCATAAGCCTCCCTCTCTCTCTCGGCCTGTGCGTTTGCTGCACACTCCACCCAGGATAGCCCGGCTCCGTGCCCTCAGCCACCTTCACGATGCTACCCACCCCTCAGGAGCTTCCTCAGACCCCGTCTCCCCCACAGGGACCTCTCAAAGTGTAGCCCGCAGTTTTCCGTTGGATGACTGCTTCTCATCTCTGCCCCTGGCCTCCCATCTCCTCAGAAGGCCTGTGCTGTCTGCATGTGCCTCTACCACCGCGTGTTGCAATCCCAGAAAACAAGGCCTCTATTTCCCCAAATCTTCTCTGTCTCCCCACTAATGAGCACCCTGGAGGCACCTTGTAAGCACTGGATTAATGATTGCTGAATGGAGCTGCCCTGTGTGGAATGTTGATTAAGGCCTCATGGTTTCATCCTGGGTCACATTTGTTTGCAGCTGTAAAAACCCATAGCAGCCACCGTAAGGCATTGAAGCAGGAGGGCCTGACTCCCTCTGTCCAGGCCGGAGGCCCAGGGAGCTTGGTTGGCGGAGGGCAAGGGGTGCGGGGTTCTCTTCTGTTGAATGGATCACTTTAAATACTAACAGGTTGCATTTTATGGTTGATCTGTGGGTGAAGGGGAGAAGAGGATTGTGGTCATTGGACAGCCTTTCCTACAATTTAAAAAAAAAAAAGGCATTTTCTCCCTGGATTTTTACATTTTTGTTAAAAAAAAAAAAAAAAGATTCAATTCCCTGTCCCATCTGCAGTCCTCTCGGCCAGGCTCTTGATCCCTCTTGATAGGTGTGTTTCCATCGTGGCTCACACAAAGCCCCTTCGAACACCTCTCCAGTTTAAGGAGAAGAAGCTGCCTCCTGATTCTCTTTTTTTTTTCTTTTTTTTAGCGATACGCGGGCCTCTCACTGTTGTGGCCTCTCCCGTTGTGGAGCACAGGCTCCGGATGCGCAGGCTCAGCGGCCATGGCTCACGGGCCCAGCTGCTCCGTGTCATGTGGGATCTTCCCGGACTGGGGCACGAACCCGTGTCCCCCGCATCGGCAGGCGGACTCTTAACCACTGTGCCACCAGGGAAGCTCTGCCTGATTCTCTTTTAAGTGTCCTGTGTGCCGGCCCAGCCAGGGGGCTTCCTCTGGGACCCACCTCGCGGCCGGGCTGTCTTCGTCTAGAAGTCGAAGGTGCCTCACCTCTTCGTGCCCAATCTTGCTTCTGCTTAATTTTCATCCCATGTCATGAAGCTGCTCTGAACTCTCAGGGACATTCAGAGAGCAACTGCTCCTTGAACACTTTCATCCTTTGGAGGTGCAAGTCTCCCTTCCCCACTCCCCCTGTCCCAGCTAATGTAGAAAGAATATTCACATTTACGGGAGGGAGCCAGAATGTTTCTATTTGCACTTTATAGATTCATCGCCTTCAAAATGTAATTTTAGAAATGTCAAGTTGATTTTGAGTTCTGGGAGAGTGAGAAAAGCATCCGTCAGCTTCAGAATTAGAAATGTGCCAACTTAGAAAGAACCAGCACTTGTTGTTATCAGAGGTTTATGCCCAAGAAAACGTTACCTGCTCAGAACTGGCAGCCTTGGGAGCCCTGAGTTGCCAGTTGGCGTGTAGGTGGGGCTCACCATCATGTGTTGACATTGGGTGTGGGCCAGGGCAGAGGGCCCCCCCAAGGCTGCCTAGCCCTCTGGGTTAAGATGGCACCCACCAGACCTCTCCTGTCCATGCTTCAGCTCCAGGGGCCAATTAACCAAACTCTATGCTTTCCTCTCTGAGACCCCTCCCCAAGGGCTGACCCTGGCAGTGGCTCAGGGCTAACTATTAGCACTGTTGGATTTTGCCAGTATATCAAAGTTGTTTCTGTCTTTGTGATCAACTAGTGTCCTCCAGACAGGCCATGGTAGTTAATCCTCTGCTTTGGTTTAAACCATCTCCCAGTCCCAGTCCCAGTGTAATGATGTAGGTCTCTTTAGCTTTGTTGGAAAATAGATTTCAGGTTGGAGGCAACTCCAGATGATCGGCAATGGCTGCCAAGAATTCTGCATTGAGAAGAATTCTTATAAATGAGTGATATTTGTGATGGGTACAGGGCAGGGAGTGGTGGCAACAATGCTATCTAATTACCAGCACTACATTAGACCTTGCCTTTCATGCAGCTTTTAGATTTCACAACTTCTTCTTATCCTTCTCCTTCTTTCTCCTTTTCTTCTTCTTCTTCCTCCTCTTCCTCTTCTTTTAATCAAAAGTGGCTAGGGGGCTTCCCTGGTGGCGCAGTGGTTGAGAGTCCGCCTGCCGATGCAGGGGACGTGGGTTCGTGCCCCAGTCCGGGAAGATTCCACATGCCGCAGAGCGGCTGGGCCCGTGAGCCATGGCCTCTGAGCCTGTGCGTCCGGAGCCTGTGCTCCGCAACGGGAGAGGCCACAGCAGTGAGAGCCCCGCGTACCGCAAAAAAAAAAAAAAAAATTGGCTAGGATTTGGCAACATTGACAGAGGGGCATGCATGAATGAGAAAAGCAGAAAGTTCAAAGAACACATTACTGACACCTAATTCAACTCAAACTCACTTAAACAACAACAACAAAAAGTGGGGGTGGATTTATTCGCTCAGGTAACTAAAAAGTCCAGGTGTAGGCTTTCATGCATGGCTGGATCTAGGGGCTCAGATGATGTTCTCAACAATTATCCCCTCTTCAGCTCCCAGCTCTGATTCCCTCTGTGTGGCTTCATTCCAACAGACTCTTCTCATAAGGAGGCCAAAAGGCCACCAGCATCTCCAGCCAAAGTCTTGATTTGAGTCTGCCTTTTGTCCTTGGTCCAGTCATCAGTCAACCACTGGGGTGAAAAATAGGCTATTTGCCCAGCTTTTCATGAGCCTATCCCTGGAGCTCAACCCTCAAGGACTGGGAATAGAGAGAAGATAGTTCCTTAAGGGAAAGCTAGGGCGCCATTACTAGAGGAAGAGGGAATGGACCTTGGGAAGGAGAATGCAATAGTGATCCACGCTAGTTTCCACTGGAAGGACTTTGACGACGCACTGTGTAGTCTTTCCAGAGGGATATGGAGTGAGCTGTGTTAAAGAACTGGAATGTTTTCCAGGAACCCCACTGGGATCCCTTTTGAGGTCATTCCCAGCACTGGGGCTGGAAGGCTTGGTGCTCTCAGTGGCCCATGGAGGATCCCTACCTTGCAGCTGACCTATAGCTGACTTCAGGAAAGTCAAAAGGGATCACAGAGCTCTTTGTATCCAATCCGCTCATATCCAGGTAATGAGACTGAGGGACCCAGGGGACATAAAAAACCTATAAGTTAAGTGGAAAACCAAGACTAGAGCCCACATTGCCTGACTCCTGGGCCAAGCCTTCTTTTACTTCAAGGTGTTTGCTGGAAACTGAGAGCTGAGGTTTTAGACCAGTCATTAAATACACCTTTTGGAGATAGAATCTAGCACAGTAATATAGGGCAGTCATTAGAGTTTGGGTTCTGAAGCTGGACAAATCTGTAGATACCAAAATTAACAGAAGCAATGCACAGTTACTCTAAAGCAATGGGAGGCTTGAAACCAGAAACACCAAGCCAGCAGAAGCAGAGAGGTATAGACCAGACAGGGGGTGGAGCAGGGGAGAGGGCAGGTGGTGGCCAGACCTTGGAGACAGCCCGGGCTACTCCAGTGCTCTCAGTTAGACTTCTTTGATCAACTGACGAACCTCTTTGAAAACAGGATCTTTGCCTTCTGATAATTAATCGGTAAGAGACTGACCTGAGGACTCTATTGCTCTCAAGAGGCCCAAATGCTGGCTCTAGAGTTCTCAAGAGGAGCCACAGTCATTGTGTCCTCCTGGAGAAGAACATGATTATTCTCAATCGAATTCCGGGGCCCCTCAGGCTCTCTATCAAATCTCTTCCTTTCCCCGCTGGCCCAATGGCCTGACACTCTGGTGGCACTTCCAGTATGTTCAAGGGCACTGAGATGTCCTCCTTCCACTGCTAGGAACCCTGCCCCACCTACCTCCCCACCCCCCGGTGGGAGCAACAACCTCAGCGTTGGATAACTGCTGGCTTTGGCATTAGGGTGGTGATTTCATGATGTGGCCCAGCAGAGAGCTGATTGGAAGTGCCCAGGAAACCTCTAAAACCCGACAGAGGCCGCCTCTGCCAGTGAGGGATGAGGCATTCGATTTTAGAAATGCCTCACCAGTAGAGGCTGGATTATATATCAGCTCTCTGGGGCTTCCTTCTCCAGCTACTTCCCAGGGAGCTCTTTTATTGATTTTGATCTGAGGTGTCTCCTTGCTGTTTCTGGCCCTGAACTGTGGGTGCCCAAGGGTCTGTCTCACACTTAGAGCATCCCCCACTGTGCCCCTGTCCCCAGCACAGACAGAAGGCATTCTTAGGATGCACTGCTGGACAGATAACATCCTTGCTTCCATCCTTTTCCAGCACCTCATTGCTATTTCTGATGGCTGGGTTCTAAATTCTTTCTGCCTTACTATAGAGTCTATTCTGGCCCAGGAATTTATGGACCTCTTAGCATCAAGAGTTTTGTACATCCTCTGAGATCATATGTAATTTTTTGTGAAAATGCCCCTCTGTGGACTTTTTTTCCTGAGGAAATGGTCTAGAGCTCCCATAAATCCTCCAAGGGGTCAACGAACAATAAAAGTCAGAAACATTCATGCCAGAGGTTTCCTGCTGATGCTGAGGGCACCGATGTGCTTGGAACTTCCTATGAGCCCTGAAATCTCGCTTCGTTCGTGTGTCAGCAAGCGGGAGGCTCCTTGGACTACTTTTCCCGGCAGGGAAGTCACAGCCATTCTGTCCTGTTTCCTCTCTCCTTGCCCTTAATGGCTGAATTGGCCACACGTGGGGTGGGCCCAGTAGTCAAACTGAGGGGTATTTTTATCCTGCCAGTAGGAGCTGCCATCCTGGGTGAGCTGTGACTTTGGCTCCAGCTTGAAGGAAGAAGCTGGCAGGAGAGAACAAATCCTGACAACATACTAGCCTGAGCTCTTGCTACCTGCAGTCTGCCACCCATCTGTTAGCTGCCCTCAGAACCAGCCTTGGGGGAGCCCTTGCCTCTTTATCTTGGGCTTCAATGGGGAGCCTGTGGTGAGAGCAGCCCAGGGCCAAGCAGGTTTTTCTGCCCTAGAAACCAGGTCTTTGGTTAAAGATGAAGCACCTGGAGAGGAGAGAGGGGTGGGTCCAGGGTGAAGCCGGAAGTGTCTTGGTCTCCTGGCCTGGTTTCCGGGGGTGGGCGGGGTGAGCAGAGCCGGGCTGCTTGTAGAGGGAGGACAGGGTCGGAGGCGCACTCCTGGTCCTCTTGCCTGAGTAGCCTGGGTGGTGGGAGCCGGACAGACTGCCCAGCTGAGAGCGAGGAACAGTGCAAACGCCAGGCGGTGGACGGCAGAGAAGGAGGTAGGGCTCTGCAGTGAATGTCCCTGAGGACATCAGAGGCAGAGACGTTAGTCTAATGTAACCATGTTTATGGCTGTCCTACCTTCAGTCTTTCTGACCCTACATAGATTGTGGAAAATAAAAACAGCTGTTATCCATGAGGAACTCTATGCTGGACACTGTGCCATGCGCACATAAGCCCACTCATCGTCTTAACTATCGTATGTGGTAGGATTTTTTTTTTTTTTGGTGTGTGTGTGTGTGCATTTAAAAAAATTTTTTTAATTGAGTTACAATTCACGTACCACAGAATTCACCCTTTTAAAGTGTATGATTCAGTGCTTTCTAGTATACTCACAAGGTTATGCAACCATCACCATTATCTAATTCCAGAGCATGTTTTATTACCCCCAAAGGAAACTCTGTAACCTGTTACCAGTGACTCCCTATTCCACGCTACCCCAGACCCTGGCAACCACTAATCTGCTTTCTATCTCTATGAATTTACCTATAATGGACAGAATGGGATAATGTAGACCTTTGTAACTGGCTTCTTTCGTTACTCAGGCCAACTTGGGTTGACTCGCCCACGTGCAGCAAAGCCAATCTATTGACACTGGGTTGCGGTGAAAGAAAGTGCAGCGTTTATTGCAGGGCACCAAGCAAGTAGTACCAGAAGCTAACTTCCAAAGGAAAAGGCCCGAACTCCCTGATGGCTTTTGAGGAACGGTTTATAAAGCAGGGTGAGGAGAAGGTTGTGGGGTACGCGATCAGCTCACAGACATTCTTCTGACTGGTTGGTGGTGAGGTAATCAGGAGTCAACATCGTCAACCTCCTGGTTCTAATCAGTCTGGGGTCTACCTGCTTGTGGTCAGCCTTCAGTTAACTTCTTCCACCTGGTGGGGGTTTCAGTAGCTGCAAAACAGCTCAAGGATATGTCTCAGAATATTATCTGTAGCCCTTGAGGAGGAGCTAAAGGTCCTTGACTTTGTTTAATGGCTAAACTATTATTATTTTGTTTTGCTTGACTGTTTTCCTTTGTTTCTGCATTTCCTTGCATCTCTAATTAAATTTGTTCTTTGGATC
Organism: Delphinapterus leucas; assembly: GCF_059928025.1. Lineage (NCBI taxonomy): Eukaryota > Metazoa > Chordata > Mammalia > Artiodactyla > Monodontidae > Delphinapterus > Delphinapterus leucas. Next base: position 61,614,608 of record NC_143137.1, on the reverse strand, counting down.
TCGGGGAAAGCCTAGGAGGCTAAAGTTTTTCTATAAACAAGAGGTAGATGGAGGATATGGAGGGGTCTGTCCAGCGAAGGCCCCATAGCGTTCTACTTGATTACAATCCCTTCTTTTGTTTGATATTCCTCAAACTTGAAGGGGAACCGGTGCAGGACAAGAAAGGGAATAAAGTTTTGGTTAGAGAAGTTAATCATTAACTTGGCAGAGAAACTGACTTTTAGGAGGACTTGGTTTTAGCCCCTACTCTGTTTCAACTTTCCCCAAATCTTTGAGGGAATGGGGCTGTGAATACTTCCTGCTGAAATGGGGCGTAGTCCTGCCCCAATCTGGGGAATGGACAGAGAGTTGGATACACTCCCCAGTTCCAAACTTAGCATCAGCATTTCGTATTATGAAAACATTACCTCTCTCTTTGATTGCTTTGTCATAATACCTGTACAAAGGTTGGAAAATTAGTGGACATATTACAATGAGGATAATGATTAAAATGCACCTTGTAGTATTCCCGAAAATAGTCCTCCTATTTTAGATGGCAACCAGGAAAATAAGTTTTGGAGTGGGTCCTCTTTACATACATCCAGTAAACAAGTAGCCTTTTGAATTATTCCATATTTGCATTTCCACTTTTCCAGGTTTTCTTTTTAATTGAAGTATAGTTAATTTACAGTTGTATTAAATTATACTAATTTATAGTTGTGTTAGTTTCTGGTATATAGCAAAGTGATTCAGTTATACATATATAATATATGTACATACACATATATATGTATATATGTATACACACATATATTCTTTTTCATATTCTTTTCCATTATGGTTTATTATAAGATATTGAATATAGTTCCCTGTACTATACAGTAGGACCTTGTTGTTTATCTATTTTATATATAGCAGTTTGTATCTGCTAATCCCAAACTCCTAATTTATCTCTTCTCTCCCTCTTTCCCCTTTGGTAACCATAGTTTGTTTTCTATGCCTTTGAGTCTGTTTCTGTTTTGTAAGCTCACTTGTATCATATTTTAGATTCCACATATAAGTGATATCATATGATATTTGTCTTTCTCTGTCTGACTACTTCACTTACTATGATAATTTCTAGGTCCATCCATGTTGCTTCACATAGCATTATTTCATTCTTTTTTATGGCTGAGTAGTATTCCATTGTACATATATACCACATCTTCTTCATCCATTCATCTGTTGATGGGCACTTAGGTTGCTTCCATGTCTCGACTATTGTAAATAGTGCTACTATGAACATTGGGGTGCATGTATTGTTTTGAATTAGACTTTTTGTCTTTTCTGGATATATGCCCAGGAGTGGGATTGCTGGATCATATGGTAGCTCTATTTTTAGTTTTTTAAGGAACCTCCATACTGTTCTCCATAGTGGCTGCACTAATTTACATTCCCACCAACAGTGTAGGAGGGTTTCCTTTTCTCCACACCCTCTCCAGCATTTATTATTTGTAGACTTTTTGGTGACAGCCATACTGACTGGTGTGAGGTGATACCTCATTGTAGTTTTGATTTACATTTCTCAAATAATTAGTGATGTTGAGCATCTTTTGATGTTTCTCTTGGCCATCTGCATGTCTCCTTTAGAGAAATGTCTAACTCTTCTGCCCATTTTTTGATTGGGTTGTTGTTTTGTTATTGAGTTGTATGAATGTATATTTTGGAAATTAAGCCCTCGTTGGTCGCATCATTTGCAAATATTTTCTCCCATTCCCTAGCTTGTCTTTTTATTTTGTTTATGGTTTCCTTTGCTGTGCAAAAGCTTATAAGTTTGATTAAGTCCCATTTGTTTATTTTTGCCTTTATTTCTATTGCCTTGGGAGACTGACCTAAGAAAATACTGCTACGATATATGTCAGAGAATGTTTTGCCTGTGTTCTCTTCTAGGAGTTTTATGGTGTCACATCTTATATTTAAGTCTTTAAGCCATTTTGAGTTTATTTTTGTGTATGGTATGAGGGAGTGTTCTAACTTCATTGATTTACATGCAGCTGTCCAGTCCAGAGATACAAATTATACATAACAGGAGCTATTGGTCCATACACATGTCTCCTTTTTTGCCAAAATATAATATAAAGCAATTTTATTATCTAATGCTATTCTGGCTAAAGAATCTAGGGCCTAGCTGGGAGGCTAGAGCATGAGCTGCCTTGTTTGCCACTACTATTCCTGAAGTAAGAGAAAGGTTTCACAGTTACGAGAGGAGACCTTGAGACCGTAAGGTTGCAGTTGGCAGCTGCTAGCGGATATTGTTTTGAGAACATCTGGTGGTGTCCTTGAGTCTGAACTGTTTAGAAAACTCAAGTTCTCAGTAATATAGTAAAACAGTCTGAAACCACGTCCATAATGGCCATCCAGCTCTATTTTGGATGCCTGAACCACAGTTATTCCATTTTTTTAAAAAGTAATCTTTTCGTCAGTGGTTAAAGCAGATGTACAATGTATGTTTTGTAGGCCACAAACAGGCTGTTTCGGTTAGCCTAAAGTTCAATTTAAGTCATGTATAAGCCAGAATTACTTTCCCAGACCTCAATATGTGAAAATTTCCTCCACATTTCCCACTTTTGATAGAAAGCATTAATAATCAAAATAATTGTCCCTTGTTGCCAGGATGGTTGCTGCCTGTCCTAGGTGTCCATGATGTCCCTCGGTGCTAGGCCTGCTTTGTGTGTGTGTGTGTGTGTGTGTGTGTGTGTATAATTTGCCTACTTATCCACATTGGGAGAAAATAATCAGACAAAATAAATAAGCACAGAGGTATGCTGATGGGGAAACACTTTGTAGGCTATACATTTTTATCAATTACACTGAATTGTCATGCAAAACATTGTACATGTGCTTCAAGCAGTAGGCCTAAAGCAAGGAGTGATACGTGTCATGAGTAGTAATACTCTGTGACAAATTCATCAGAGAATTTTCTTTCCATCTTAAACACTGGGGGCAAAATATGGTTAGAAGTAAAACAATAACTTTCAGTGTTGATAGGGAGACAAAGTTTTGGTAAAGAGTTCAATTAAATTAGTATGACAGGGCTTATAGACCTGGTCTGGATTCTTGGGTTAGCTGCCTCCCATTGCTGTCATTCTCTTTTTGTCCTGGTGTGGATATTATTTGGGACCAATAGACTTTTCTATAGACCAGTACAATGCAGAGGTCTTTCCTAAGTGGGAAATATGAATTAAAGAGTTAACTCCCTTCAGTTTCATTGTGCACGAGGTATTTAAGAATACTTGATAAGGGTTCTTTAAATGATGCCTTTTCCAGTATGCATAATCTCCTGGTTGCAGGTCATGGGGCATCTGATCTTCATCCAAAGATACAGTACTGTGATTGACTTCAGAAACAAGCTTAGAATATCCTCCTAATAACTCAGACTTTACAATAATGTAACATAGCAACAAGAAGCTACTTGGGAAGTGAGTCTTAAGCAGTAAATATTGACCTGAATTAACAAAACTAGAATTTAATATCCATTGAAACATAATCTTTTTCTTTCTAAAATTGCCCTCATTTTTACCAAATATAGCCAAATTAAAACTAATTTGTTTGCAAAGTAGGTCTGGTTAATTGATCACATAGGCTCTTTTAAATTGGTTTTGCTGGAACTTTTCATAAGGAACCTCAGATTGAACTTTTAAGAGGCCTCTCAAGACCAGGAAAGCCACACCGTGGGCTTGTCGTCAGATTGTGCCTGCAATATCTGTAGGTTTGGGTGAATTTCTCTCTTCTTGAAGTCCCCGAAATATCTTGAGACTCCTGCACCTGTCAGGAGGTGACCTCTCTTATTCACCTGATAAGGCTGCTGGAAACCCAAGAATTTCCAATTTCTGGAAGGATCAAGTAGAGGGAAAAGATAAGTGTTTCAGTTTTACTTACAAAAGTGTAATTTACCAAGTTGTTATAAATTATAATTAGCCTGGGCTTCCCTGGTGGCGCAGTGGTTGAGAGTCCGCCTGCCGATGCAGGGGACACGGGTTCGTGCCCCGGTCCGGGAAGATCCCACATGCCGCGGAGCGGCTGCGCCCGTGAGCCATGGCCGCTGAGCCTGCGCGTCCGGAGCCTGTGCTCTGCAACGGGAGAAGCCACGACAGTGAGAGGCCCACGTACCGCAAAAAAAAAAAAAAAAAAAAAAAAATTATAATTAGCTTAAGGGGAAAGGTTTCTTTATATCTGGAAAACAGATTAAAAGCCAATAATATTTTGGACAAAAACCATAAAATTATAACCACATTTATCAGTTCATTCGGTCCTATGTAACTAATCCTTTTTGTTAACAGTTTTATGAAACCATCAGGGTTTCCATTACAATTCTTTAATTTTTTACTTAGTTCAGCAGTATTATCTGGAAGTTATCAGAAACCTGTACTTGTCAAAAAGTCCTTTCTTTGAATCTTCATGATGACGAAGCCTTTTTTCAAAAACATCAGAGTGAAACAGTAACTGTTTATGAATGACAAAAGACATAAGAAGGCATGGTTAAAGATCTCATTGCAATGCAGTTGACAAACGGACTTAGCCAAGTTGCTGTGACATACATTTTAAGGTAATAACTAGAATTATGACTGATAACATTATATCAAGGCATATTTAAATTTTAGGAACTTCCTATAATTTCTAGAACATTTATATTAATGACATCCATATAGTATAACCTAAGAATTAGGTTTATCCCTCGTGTGATAATGCTTCCCATGTAATTTAACATACCAAATAATCCTAGTTGGTTTAATATTTCTCTCTCAGGTGCCTTAGGGGCCCTCTGAAGTATCCCAAAGTTAGCTGGAGGTCAAAAGAACTTTAATTAGAATTTGATATTTGGGAAGTTTGTCAAAAATATCAAAAAGTTTTCAAAACGTTTGGTCAAATAAGATCATAGTTCACTGTGAAACAATAGTTTTCACTTAACCAAAGTGACAAAATATTTTAAGAGCAAATACAGATCATTTAAAGTCTGTCCCAGGAAGGTCCCATAGGCTTCTGCTTGGTTACACTTGCACTTTGCATAACATTTTTAAAGTTCATCTATTTTGTATCATATACCAGTACTTCATTCCTTTTTATTGCTGAATTAGTAGCTGTATGGATATGACACAGTTTATTTTTCCAGTCATCAACTGATGGATATTTGAATGGTTTCTACTTTTTGGTTATTATGAATAATGCCACTGTGAACACTTGTGTGCAAGTTTTTGTGCAGACATATTTTTATTGTCTTGGGTATATACCTAGCAGTGGAATTTCTGGGTCATACGGCAACTCTATGCTTAAACTTTTGAGGAACTGTTAGGCTGTTTTCCAAAGTGGCTACGTTATTTTACATTCCCACCAGTAGTGTATCAGAGTTCCAGTTTCTCTACATCCTCACCAAGACTTGTAATTATTTGTCTTTTTGGTTATGGCCATCCTAGCAGGTATAAAGTGGTATCTCATGGTTCTAATGTGCATTTTCCTAATGGAAGTAGGTATTTGCTTGCCCTGAATTGTGTCTCCCCAGAGATTTATATTTTGAAGGCCTAAACCCCCCAATGTGACTACATTGGAAATTCAGCCTTGGGAGGTAATTAAGGTAAATGAGATCATGAGGAAGGGCAGGGCCCTGACCTGATAGGATTAGCACCCTAGGAAGAGACACTGGTGCAGAGCAAAGGCCATGTGAGGACAAACTAGCCATCTGCAAGCCAGAAAGAGTCTCTACTAGAAAATGAACTCTGCTGGACCTTGATCCAGGACTTCCAGTCTCCACAACTGTGAGAAGTAAATTTCTGTTGTTTAATCCACCTATTCTGTGGTCTTTTGTTATGGCAGCCCAAGCAGATTAAGCATTATTATCTCTATTTTACAAACCAAGACTCTTAGGGTCACAGGGTCATCACTCACTCTTGTGTGATGCCAAACCTGGACCATATACCCTTATGCCACATTGCTTCTGGGTCCCAGGATGTGGGAGAGACATGGTTTTCTACCAGGTGTGGCCTGCCAGCTGACCAAAATCACAGATGGCAAAGTTCAGAGACTCAGTTTGGTGAATAAGGGGCAGAAACTTGCCAAAAAGGAGAAATAAGGAAACGTCCCAAGTTGCTTTCCACCCAATTGGCTTATGCCAGCTACAGATTCAAAGACAAATAGGAGGGGCCGAGTCCTCCTACAGTGGTGATTCTCAAGCCAAGGACTTCACTGCAGCTTGTCTAGTGCTTTGATTCCCAATCTCCTCTGATCCAAATCCTGGTCCGAGTCCACCTCACATGTATCCACTTTAGGCAATCTGTAAAACTACTCTAACAACCCTCAATAAGGAATGTACTAAGAAACAGGAATCACATTCAAGAACAATCTCTTGGCCATTTTCAGGTTTCTATAGTTTGTTTGGGGCAGGGGGTCCTTTTCAGTTTTCTAGATGAGGCAGTTCAAGAAATGTAAACAACAGGACAGATTGCTGGGATCCTGGTGCCCACTTCACAAATCCATCTCAGCTGAGTGGAGGGCTATTAGTGTGCTCCACACTCAAGGGAATGCTCTGTCCTCAGAACTAAAGCTGCAGCCTTTCCCAAATGCACCTCCAACGCCAATCCAGGCTTAAATCATTAAAGAATTTTTATTTTATTTTGGAGTATAGTTGATTTACAATGTTGTGTTAGTTTCAGGTGTACAGCAAAGTGATTCAGTTTTATATATATATATAATCCTTTTCAGTTTCTTTTCCCATTTAGGTTATTACAGTATATTGAGTGTAGTTCCCTGTGCTATACAGTAGGTCCTTGTTGATTATCTATTTTATATACAGTAGTGTGTATATGTTAATCCCAAACTCCCAATTTATACCCAGGCTTAAATCATTTAATCTTCTTTACCCGAGTATGAAGCTGTTGAGGCCATTTTTTTCTAAGAGGAAAACATCTGAAACTCTATGTCATTTTCGGATTCTCCTGCTGGGGCAAAATTCACTGTACCAAACCTTCTCTCAATCCACCTTGATTTTAAGAGATCTGCGGCTCATTTCGGTTAAAACTAAATCTTTTGCTAGCATTTCCTTCCTTTCCTCCATACTTTTTTCCCTCCCTTAATATTTAGAAATTAACATGTATTTTCTCTCAAGTCATAAGGCTAATAGTTGCTGCTAAAGAAAACATAGAAAAACAGAAATGCAAATGTTAAATACAAATTATCTGCAACCTAGACGTAACCGCTATTAATTTTTGTACCTTCTTCATGTCTTTTTTCAACTCACATATATATGTGTTTTTACAAAACTACGGGGCCACACTGGTTTGTGTAAGTGCTGCCATGTTCTTATTCAGAAAGCTGTACCAATTTATTCTTCTAATGGCATATGTGAGGGTGACCATATCCCTGCTGCCCCCTTAAGCACTGAATATTATCCTTCTTATTAATCTTTGCTAGTTTAAAGGAAACAAATGGTTTCAGTTTGCATTGCTTTGATCATTAGTGAGGCTAAACATTTATTTTCATGTTGACCACTCCCTTTGAATTTCACCTTGTCTTTATATCAGGAGTATGTGAAGCAGTCCAGTCATATGCACTTCCTGCACAGGAATGATGAATGGATAGTAAGAAGGCAGTTGGAGGCAGAGGGAAGAGGACTGCCAACAATTGTGCAAAAATGAAGGTCATGCTGCTTCCTTGTCTTCTTTTAGAAAACACTACTAAAGGAATACATGCTCATTGTAAGAAAAGAATCAAATATTTCAATAGGGCATATGAATATTGTGAAAGCTCACCTCAGCCCTCTCCTTGCCCCACCCACAGATCCTGTTCCCCAGGTGTAACCATCGTTGGCCTCCTCTTCCTACCTCTTTATTGTCTTCCTGCAGGACCTGAATTTAGCAGAGTGATCAGGAGAAAGGGTCAGGGGTTCAAAACGAAATAGGTTCTTCATACAAAGCTCCATGGGGGGTCAATTGGGAAGGGAAGCAAGGGAGACCACACCAGGTGTTTGTCTGTAATCAGACGGGCAGGTGAATGGAGAGTGAGTTAAGATTACCCTGTTTGCCTGGATTTCAGTCCATATGAAAAATGGCAGCCTGTTGATTGCAACACATGAGCAGTGGCCTTTGTTAACTTCTATCCCTTGAGTATAACCCTTTTCCTTTACAAAGTGGAATAGAAAACCTGAGAAATGGTTTGCCTTTCCCACATGAACCCTTCTCTCCGTCTGGCAGGTCCTTGTGGAGCCCTCCAACCACCTTTTATCCAGTCTGCTTCCCGACAGTGGTTTGAAATAACATCCATTGCCTGCAGGCCCACACCCAGATCTGGCTCAAGGGATGTCATCAAAGTCCTGCTTAAAACTGATGCCAAAACTTGAGTAGAATCTGTAGTGTGAAAGGGGACCCATTTCTTATTATCAGAAAATCTTTTGGAGGGAAAATGATCTAATTATTTCAAATTCTTAGTCATTTTTAAGAAAATGGCTTTTTTGAATGAGAGGGGTCATCACCCAACTGATCTGGAACCTTTGAAAAAATGTTCCTCTCCTGAGAGATGCAAATGCCTCTGGAATGGAATAGGCCGTTAGAATCAATGGGTCACCAGCCTCCTGTTCACTAAAGGAAAAAAAAAGATATTTGAGATGGAAATATTTCTCATTTTCTTTAGAGATTCTGCTTTTTCTTCTTTTCCAGCTTTTAAAACTGATCACCTGTCCTCCCTCTTTTTGCATTGTTTCCCATGGGGAATCCTTTCCTGTAAGTGTTTAATTTTTCCCTCTGTTGGATTGTCTTAGGTAAGATGGCATAGTGTCAGACAACTTTTAGGCACATCTAGTAGACTTACTATCATGTGAGTTGTTCAAATAGCAAAATTTTATATGAGAAAGCTTTGTCTAGGACCTAGTCCAAATGGGCTTCATTCAAGAAGTGTCCATTCCAAAAAGGCAAGCCTCCTTTTCTGGACCCAGAGGACAGAATGATACAGTAAGACTGTAGGTCAGCGGTCCCCAACCTTTTTGGCACCAGGGACCAGTTTCATGGAAGACAATTTTTCCACAGAAGCCAGGGCGGATGGTGGGGGGGTGGTCCAGGTGGTAATTCGAGCAATGCGGGGTGGGGGGGGGGTGGTCCAGCAGTAATGTGAGTGACGGGGAGCAGATGAAGCTCCGCTCACTCACCCGCCGCTCATCTCCTGCTGGGCTCCTAACAGGCCGCAGACTGGTACCGGTCCATGGCCTGGGGGTTGGGGAACCCTGCTCTAGGTGACATTGGTGGCAGTAATGGGTATATGTGTGTAGGTACAGGCACGGAGGGCAGCTGCTGTATTGTATCAGTTCTCTAACCCTATGTGACAAATTATCCCCAAACTTAGCACCTTAAAGCAACAAAAACATTCTGTCACAGTTTCTGAGGGTCAGGAACCCAGGAGTGATTTAGCTGGTCTGGCTTGAGGCCTCTCATGAGATTCAGCAGTCAACCTGTGGGCTGGGGCTGCAGGCATCTCAGGGCTTGACTGGGGCTGGAGGAGCCGCTTCCAAGCTCACTCACACAGTTGCTGGCAGGAGGCCTCAGTTCCCTGCTAGCTGGCGGCCAGAGGACTCTGTGGCTTGCACTGTGGGTCTCTCCATAGACTTCCTGAGTATCCTCTCAAATAGCTTTCCCATAGCAAGTGGTCCAGGAGAGTGCACATGCAAGACAGCAACCTGTCTTTCTATAACCTAAGCTCAAAAGTGACTTCTGTATTCTATTCTAAAGCAAGTCCAGCCCGCACTTAAGGGGAGGAAAATAAAGCTCTACCTCTGGAAGGGAGGAATATAAAAAAAGTTTGTGGATATATATATATATATATATATATATATATAGTTGATTTACAGTGTATAAATTTCTTGTGTACAGCAAAGTGATATATATATATATATATACACCAGATTCTTTTCCATTATAGTTTATTACAAGATATTGAATATAGTTCCCTGTGCTATACAGTAAGACCTTGTTGTTTATCTATTTTCTATATGTGTGTTTCTATTAATCTCAAACTCCCAATTTATCCCTCCTTCCTCTTTCCTCTTTGGTAGTCATAAGTTTGTTTTCTATGTCTGTGAGTCTGTTTCTGTTTTGTAAATAAGTTCATTTGTATCATTTTTTTAGATTCCACATATGATATCCTATGATATTTGTCTTTCTCTGACTGACCTCATTTAGTATGATAATCTCTAGGTCCATCCATGTTGCTGCAAATGGCATTATTTCATTCTTTTTAATGGCTAATACATATACATACAATGGATATATACATACACACACCACATCTTTATCCATTCATCTGTTGATGGACACTTAGGTTGCTTTCATGTCTTGGCTATTGTAAGTAGTGCTGCTATGAACACTGGGATGCATGTATCTTTTCAAATTAGAGTTTTTGTCTTTTCTGGATATATACCCAGGAGTGGGATTGCTGGATCATACGGTAGCTCTATTTTTAGTTTTTTAAGGAACCTCCATACTATTCTCCATAGTGGCTGCACTAATTTACATTCCCACCAACAGTGTAGGAGGGTTTCCTTTTCTCCACACCCTCTCCAGCATTTATTATTTGTAGACTTTTTGATGATGGCCATTCTGAATGGTGTGAGGTGATACCTCATTGTAGTTTTGATTTGCATTTCTCTAATAATTAGCGATGTCGAGTATCTTTTCATATGCCCGTTGGCCATCTTGTTTGTCTTCTTTGGAGAAATGTCTAGGTCTTCTGCCCATTTTTTGATTGGGTTGCTTGTTTTTCTGTTATTGAGCTGTATGAGCATTTGTATATTTTGGAAATTAAGCCCTTGTTGGTCTCATCGTTTGCAAATGTTTTCTCCCATTCCGTAGGCTGTCTTTTCATTTTGTTTTGTTTATTCTGTGCAAAAGCTTATAAGTTTTAAGTCCCATTTGTTTATTTTTGCTTTTATTTCTATTTCCTTGGGAGACTGACCTAAGAAAACGTTGCTATGACTTATGTCAGAGAATGTTTTGCTTACCTTCTCTTCTAGGAGTTTATGATGTCATGTCTTATATTTTAAGTTTTTAAGCCAGTTTGAGTTTACTTTTGTGTTTGGTATGAGGGAATATTCTAACTTCATTTATTTACATGTGGCTGTCTAGCTTTACCAATACCACTTGCTGAAGAGACTGTGGCCATATATTTTTTTTTTTTTTTTGCGGTACGTGGGCCTCTCACTGTTGTGGCCTCTCCCGTTGCGGAGCACAGGCTCTGGACGCGCAGGCTCAGCGGCCATGTCTCACGGGCGCAGCCGCTCCGCGGCATGTGGGATCTTCCTGGACCGGGGCACGATCCTACGTCCCTTGCATCGGCAGGTGGACTCTCAACCACTGTGCCACCAGGGAAGCCCATGTGGCCACATTTTTAAAACCACCACATTTATGACACAAGTTACCTAATCTAGTTTAGTCTTTATGTTTATGACACAAGTTACCTAATCTAGTTTAGTCTTTAGTCTATGTCAGAGGTCAGTAAATGTTTTCTGTAAAGGACCAGATGGCATTGTGGGCCAGACTGTCTCTGTGGTAACTACTTAATTCTGCCATTGTACAGCAGAATAGCCATAGGAAGTACATAAGCAAATGAGCATGGCTTTGTTCCAGTAACATTCATAAAAATAGGCATTGGGGTGGATTTGGCCCATGGGCTGTAGTTGGTTGATCCCTGGTCTACAGCTATAGAGGTTATTGGAAGTCCAGCAAACTTATTTTGTTTCCTTGCCATTAGAATCCTATTTCAAAAGAAATTTCATCCACGTGGCACAGCTGTCTAATCTGCCACCATCATGTCTCTGCAGCTTGATATTTAGTGGTGAGATAATAGGAAGACAGAAAGGCAACTCTGATTTAGGTGGAGAAAACTTCAGGACATAGAATTCCAGTCCTTGTCTTTTGGGAAATAGGAGGAATAGGAGTGTAAAGGAGAAGAGCTGATTTGGTGTGATGGGGACAAGAGAGTGTCTTCGTTGCATTTAATTACTGCAGTTGAAATGAGGCAAGAAGTCTGAGAGGAGATGCTTTTCAGACAACTGGAACCGTGGGACTAGACTATGGCATTTAGCTTTTGACTCAAGGTGTGAATTACAGGATCTATCTTCACAAAGCTCCTGCAGCTCTATGGAGTCCTGAGGTCCCCAAAGGAGTGATTTTACAGGGGAAGAAAGACTTGCGAGTACCAAAGATGGGGTAGAAGATGGAAGCTGCTCATAGAGAGCAGGAGGGAATTTGTCGGGGATAACTGAACTTGAGAGCTAGAAGGGGCCCCACCTCACACTGTGGGGTGGGGGTGAATATTTATTTTGCGATATTCGTAAATAAACTTTAAGTGATTATTTCTAGCTAACATAGTGTTAAACATGTAAATTCTTACAACTGATTTCCCCTTCCTTGTTCCTTAGGTTTGATTTTGCAAATACTGACTTGTTTCTCAGGGCCATTTAATATTAAGCTTATTATCTGATCAAGTCAAGCAGAGATGGGGCTGAGAATTCCAGTTTTCCTTCATGTTCATTTGCAATGGAGTTTTTCTAACTTGTATAAGGTAGATAATTTCCTGCCTAAATCATATATTGTCCTGAAGAAGATCAAACTCACTATTAAAAAGTTATATTTATTTTTTTAAGCCCTGAAACACAGCTACTAGGTCGTTATTTTTAAGTTCAATTTAAAAGTCAAATCTTATCAATCTCTTTAGTGAGATGTGCTTCGGAAACGAAGAATACTCTGCTGGTAAATTATTTCTCAAAGTGGTTTGTTTCTGCTTTCAAGCCAGCACGTGGCCTATGATGACCCTATTTGGGTAACTGGGAAGAACATCAACACTCCTTTGTTCCGTAAAGCTTTTCTCCCTATTATCCTGAAAACATATATAAAAAGAGTGAAAATTTTTAAAATTTTGCTGCAACTTCCTTTGTGGTGATTTCACTGAACTTAAACAACTTATTTTCATAAATAATTCTTAGGCATAAAATAACAAGATGGGGACAATGTTTTCTCTTTTTAAGGTGCTCATAGCTGGGAGCAGTACAAAGACTTGGAACTTCAGACATCTAGCTTCTTACCTTGTGATGGAAAGTGTGTACATTAAATGTCAAGAGGAAACCAGGCTGTGGAAATCTGATCCAGTCAGACTACCTACAACCCAGGGATGCAGGTCAGGAACTGAGTGAGTACTGAATACTGCCACTTCCCTAAGCTGAATTCATCCCTGTCAGGTAAGATGCTAAAAAGCTCAGTCTTTCCAAAAACATACGTGAACTATTCCAGTTTTACTAATAACTTTATTTAAATAAGAAGACACAGGAACTTCTATACTGAAAAAATACAAAACAAAAGCCACACATTTCCTTGTGTAAAGCCATATTGTATGGTAACTCGAATACTGTTCAGCGCAGTGGCTAGAATTAAACAGTACAACTATATACAAAATTTAAACAATTTCTGACAAATTTCTACAGCTGGATGTAGGATACATTTGAGCTCAACAACTTCTGGGAAATTTACATGGCAAAGCATAAGCTTTAACACATTTGGTTCAAAACTTTAATATATGCTAAGAACAAATGTACAACACAATTAATATTTAGTTTTCTCATGAGAAAATAAAAGCACATGTCACTATAAATATCGTACGTCAGATTTCATTACCAAAAAAAGCATATTCAGTCCATCGTTCAGAAACTAATATTGATACTATTGCATCTTATTTGGACAAAAGCAGAGCATAAGATCAACACATTATGTAATGCTAAACCAGATATCAGAAGTTAATGGAGCTCATATTTATCTTACAGAACTAATATTTTCTCCCTTTAACCATAATCTACAAAATATAGTATTTTCATCAAGGCCTGAGATTATTAGGGTTAAAGGTTTCTTCTGCTGAATAGATTGTTTTAAAAGGTTCCCCTGTGAAAATGGCGAAAGTAAACTGAGTCCTTTCCCATGACAGTCTCCTACAATATAACACTGACTAATTTAAAGGAGCCAGAATGCACCTTCAGGAGAGAATATTACTGCAAACTTTGGTGGAAAGAAGATAATTGGGATCATGACAAAATAATACACAGAACACATACACACACAAACATATACACACATATATATATCATTTGTTTAAAAAAAAAAAAAGAAAATCAATGGTGTTGCTTTCTTCTTTATCAACTCTTCCTTCTTCAACCTCCTTAGAAAATAAAACAAAGAAAAACCCAGGAATGACTGAAAGGAACTGAAACGTTCCTGTAACTGTAAGCACCTTGTTCCCCTAATTCTTAAGAAAACTGTGCCATACACTTCAGGTGCAGATGAAACAGTTTTACTGAACTGAAAGCAATGGAATAAAAATAAAGAAACTTCCCTTTGCTTTTGAATACTCTCTTTGTGCTGCAGAAAACAATGTCTGAAGTTGGGCTCTTCCACTGACCAATCAGGAATATCTAGGGCTCTCTTCACACTTAGAGAAGTTAGGTTGAGTCTGCAAGTTCAGGGCTCTTTACTTGGGTTTATGCTCTACTTCGTGCATCCAAAATGTGAACAGAACTGTTCATGGTATTATTATGAGAGGCTTGAGTAGAGACAGCTTCAAACTACTGCATTTGTAAGTCACCACATAACCTGCTTACTTATGTTGAATTCTGAGACTCACATATGCTCTCTCTGTGTGAATGCAACTCATGCACCTGAACTGCTTGAGAAAAACAATAACCAAAAGTGTGTCATTTCTTAACCTGCAAATTAAACAATTTCCAAAAGAGAAACTAAACATTAATATGCCTTTTGATAGAACAGTAGCATTTCATGACCCTGATGGCCAATATAAACAAAAAATCTCAGCCATTCCCCTGTGAAACTGCACCGATCCTGAAATTAGACCTAGACATTCTTGTCATTAAATTCCACACACACAAGGTGGAATGTTTTTGTACAGCCTAGTACTGGACATTTTATTTGCAACATTGTATCAGTCATTAACCGAGCAACACCTGGACTTGTAAAGAAAAAAAAAAAAAAAAAGCCACAGTTACACATGTTGAAACAGTGAATGCAACAGTTGTTTTACGTGTAACCACATGACAAAAGTGATGTCAGACACCACAGATTTGCTGGTTCTCCTCATGTTCACCCATGTCCAGGATTTCTGTTCTCCTAGGGTTGAATGCACTTCTTATTCTAAGAACGTGGAATGTAATGAGGAAAGGGAAATGCATAAAATAAGAAAAGGCAAAAGAGTGATGTTCCCTCTTTAGCTTTTTAGCTGTGAAATAGTTAATATCCCAATATGATATACATTCCAAGTTACCTGAGTTTAGACTTCAACTGAAGTACCTGAAGCTAGGCCATAGGGTGGGCACTGTGCAACTGTTGTGGCCATTTATTTATTTATTTTTTTGCATTGTATGTATTACAGAAGTTAGAAACAAACACCTGGATCAATTGTAAACATAATTCTGAAGTACAGTATTTTTCCATAGGACAAAACACAGCAAGACATTTTCTATTTAGACAGGCAACTTTCTGATATAGAGCTTATTTATACTGAAGAGTTTGGAACAGAACACAGGACACAGTACTAATCTGTCAAACATACTATGAAATGCATAGTCTCCACTTAAAATGCTGAATGATACACACATTTTTGCAAGCATTATTACTGCTTTCCACAAAAACTGCTGAATAGGAGTTCCGTCCCTGCCAAGATCAGTGTTAAGAGATACTTTATGATGCTGATAAGTATTCTGTTGGTGGTGGTGTCAGGAAGTTTGTCACTCCATGCAGATAGATGTCTGAGATCTAGTTCCTAACCCAGGGAACACAGGGTAGAGGCCAGCTCCCCCTCTGCTTTAGATGATCACGTAGTTCTGAGCGGAGATGTGCTCCTCACCCTGCAGTTCCTGCAGGAGCTGCTGCGGCTGCTGGGATGGCTGTTGAACAGAGGCCTCTGTGGAGCCCGTCACGCTGGTGTCATCAGAAAGAGACGTAAAGGAAACCCGGGAGGAGAGCTGCTCCACGGTCAGGGTGGCCAGAGCTGAGCTCTGGCCAGAGTTAGGAGAGTTCTTGAGCATCAGGTCAGAGGCAGGTAGTAGAGGGCCTAGAAGTTTTACAGGACAGAAAGCTGATCCGGTTGGGATGAAATTAACCTTGTTTTTGTCAGGACATGAAAAGAGAGGGGCTGCGATAGGCTGGCGAGACCTAAAACCATAAAACAAAATTAGGTTTACAATCACTAAAAAGTTAGGCACTTTCTGAATTAATTGGAGTTCTCTAAAACAGCTAAAATGTGGATGGCAGGGAATGAATTAAGTGTACACAGAGGGGTAAACATCTTCCATAGCACAAGTCAGCTGGCATACTACTGATGTACACAGCACTGAGGTGACATTTAAAACAGAAGGATTTTCAAAAGGACTCTGGGCACACAGAATTTTTCAGAGATTAGTTTGCTTTCATTCATTTAGAAACATGGATTATGCGATGTTAAAATGACCTTTTCTGTTAAGTACATTGGGAGAGGGATTACCCAATCATATATTTGGTTTTAAGCATTTCCTCCTTTTTCTGTATCTCTATACATACTTCTACTAACACAGATCAGGAAAAATAGTTTCAGTAGTTTCTTGATGAGTCAGCCCAACAGAACAGCGTCCACAAGCCCTTCCTCTCCTCCCCTTCCCCGGGAACTAAGCCATCAACTCCTGCAGGACCCATCTCTGTCCCTTCTAGGTTACAAGAGTACAGCAGCCTCCACTAGGGCACCTGCACTGGGACAAAGGGATGAGTGAGTCCAAGAGCCACACGCTCTTTTTTTGAGTTATTCTGCAAGGTATTTACAGCATGAACCTCTTTTCCCTTTAATTTCTATTTTATATGTACCGAACTTTCAAAAAGAAAAAAAAAATCTGTGAACAGAAAGTCTAAATTCGATGCATACACATGCTAGATGTGTCTACAGGGAAGGAGACGAGTTAGTGAGTTCCCTCTGGCTTGTGGTATCACTATCGTTAAGGCTAGCCACACATGGATATTCACTCCGCTGCTAAATGTCTTTTTCTTTTTATCCATCTAAATTAATAGAACTTTTGAAAGGAAAATTCTTAATGATTAAAAATAAATCTTTTAGGTAGTAAGGATGAATTTCCAAGTTTCTTTGTATTAGCATATTTCCAGCACGCAGGCTCTAATTCTCCTTCAATAAGATCTCTTTTGCCTATTCAACTCTCTTTTCATAATTTGCTTTTGAAACACATTATCAGCTGGATGGAGTAGTTGATTCATCTGTAATCAACTGGTCTCAGTAAAAAGCTTTACAGCTTTGCAGATCCCAGCTGACAGAAAAGACATTACTTACGCCATTTCCTCAAAGACCTTCACTCGCTCACATCCCTCTGGGGGCTCCCGTTTGAACATGTAGCTGTTGTTTGGTTTGGGAGATGAAGCATACTTGGGTAACGGTGAGCTACTCCCACTGTCTGTAAATTTAAAGCAGTTATATTAACTAGTGATTGAAAGCTCTTTTAAATTAAATTTGATTTCCAAACAAGCAGCCTTTTGCACAGTTTATCCACTACTGCCCCTTGGCTTCCACCACAGAGCTTCCTTTATTGCAAAGCTGTTTCTAACATCCTTGTGTAGTACATATCTTATGAATAAAAGCTTCAATGCAATAGTAATCTGCCATATACCACAGAACATAAAACGCAGATATTTTGGTCCAGACACCTGCATTTTGAGTAAAGTAGAGCTGTAATCCTGAAAATAAATACATCATTATGTATTTCAAAAAGGTAAATAAATGGGGTAATATGTATAGCCATGCAGAATTTTAAGAGATTAAATACAGCATTCTCTATATTTTCTCACTGTTCAACCAATTTAATTGAAAATTTTAATATGTGGAATAATCTTCATTACAGAAGTTCTTAGCAGAAACGTTAGTTTTACTAAACACTGTGAATAACATGTTTGCAGGGAAAAATAGGCTTATAACACAATATACTTTCCCTTGGCCCACAATGAAAAAGGTAATGTTCAGAATTTTGCCTTTAAAATGTCTATATAAAAGAATTTTTTGAGCACTATTTGTATTTTCGCTGCTGGAAGCATGAGGAATCTAAAAGCATCTCTATCTAACATGTTTTCTTCGTATTTTTGACCAAAAAGAAATGGCCTATTCATGAAAAGCCATAAAACCTATATGCAGTTTCTCCCTTTCCTACCTGGCAAAGGATTTTGGAAATTCATATCCACCAAAATATGTCATTATCTTTTTAAGATGCCAAGTTGTAAAGTCAGTAACATACCTTTATAAATACAATAGTCCTATTTAAACAAATTCTGACTTAATGCAAACCAATCCCCCATGCTAAAATACTAAGCACATACCTATTGAGATGTAGTATTTTCGTATGTATTTTGAAAGATGGCATTAGTACCATAAATTTCAGGTGTCACAATTTTGATAAGTTGCTTCAGTTTAGGATACAGTACATGGTCCAACATTCAGAATCTGAGTAACAGGGAGGGTTTTTTTAATCATCATTAATGAAGTATAATACACGCTTAGAAAGTAGACCCTTGAGGCACACTTAGAGTGTACTTGGTGAATGATTCAAAGAGCATCTATGTAAGTGTTGGGCATGCAGATGTGTGCTTATATTTGAATACGGCTATATCTCTGGCTGGGAAATCATTGCCTGCAAAATAACAAGGCCACATTATTGGGAAACCTAGAAAACCTCATAGTTTCTCCATCACTACTGTTACACATGTCCATAGAGATTATGCATAGTCTCTGGGAAGGAATTAAGTCTTAGAGTTACGTTGGGTTTCTTAAGACTTGAGGATTTTCTTAGACTCAACATTTATCCTATATTGCTTAAACAAATGGGAGGGAGGAGAAGGAATATTATTTTTTCTCTTCGGTAGATGCAAAACATCATTAACCTGACTAGAGTCCGACTTTGCTGCTATTTGAGCTAGGCTAAACCAAAACGACTGCTCTTCAATCAAAAACTGGTGGGAATGAGGTCTTGAACTCGGTATAATACCAAAAATACAGGTTGACCTTGCTTTATTATCCAAGCAACGACCAGCCATGCCAAGGATATACATGAAAAAGTAGCTATGGTGTGTAGTGCCTCCATGGAGAGGACTGGTGGTAACAACACAGCCCTGCTGCACGCAGGATGGGCCTAAAACCATGGGCTCGATGCTTTTAACTAGCCTTTTCTGCCATCAGCAGGGGTGTGACCATGTCAGTAGTTAAGAATCCACCCTATTATCATGTAAGAAAAGTCATCTTGGCCACTCTTACAGTCTCCTGTGTTCTCTTTCTTATTACATCATCAGACCTACCACATGATTTCTCTCATAACATTACTGATGGTTTCAAGGGACCTTCCCAGAATTGAAAGCTAGATGTGAGTTGGATAATCAGCAAAACTAGCTGTCTTCCTATAAACAGTCTACAATGAATTAAATATTAAATGGTTTTTCTCCTTGAAATTTTTCTAATTTCCGAGGCTTATATTTTTACAGAGTTTTACCCACTTAAACATTCTTTTATTGGGGGCGGGGAGGAGGGTGACAAATGTTTAAACGAACAAACACAATATATTGCTATCCCAGAAAGATAGTATTCAGTGCTATTATACTGCCTTGACTTTTCAATAAAAACTGTTTGTTGAGAATATATATATACATATATATACGTGTGTGTGTGTGTATATATATATATATATATATATATATTACATTTAATGTTTGGTGGTCTGGAAAGACAAAGCTTGAAAGAAAGAAATTTGGAGCTGTAAATAGATTTCTTAAATCTGGGGTTTTCTCCTCAGGTAAACATGCAATCTGATAGAGTGCAAAGAGGAACAGGGAATGGAGACAACTTTCTGGGGTTTTAGTTCTGTCACTAGCTGTATATAGTTGTATAACCTTCAACACAGCTGCCTCTCTAAGTTTCTATATAACTAAAGGAATTTCCATTCCTAACTCTGAAATTCTGTGATTTTTACAAAAGGTTCTAACATAGAAAAAAGGAACAGTGTACCAAAATATTTTTTTTTGCTTTACAAATGGCATGCTTTAAAAACAACTCCCATGAGCAAACTATTCTACCCATTCCAAGCTTGGTTGTCTAACTCCTGCATTTAGAACTCTGTGTTGAGTTTAATAACCACATTTCATTAAGAGAACATTATAAATGTGAGGTAAGCATGCTTGCTCAGGAGATTCAGGATGAAGTCTCATGGTAATCTTAATTTAATCCCTTCTGTTCACAAGCATGATACATTTTCTCATTCTCTTATCCCACAATAGGATAATAACTAGACATGTAATTGAGATTAAGTTAAATGTTACTTTATGTTCTTATAACCTCATAACCAATGAAATTAGATGTGATGAATATAATTATTTACATATCTGTCTGCATTCATAATAGTTTCATCTATATTTATAACAGAATCACCCAGATCTCAAAATTAAGAGTATGGAAACATTTTATTGACTATTTTATTATAAAAGATTATAATTATGCATGCGTACCATATTTACGATTAAAATATAAGTAGTTTGACAAACATTTTAAAACACATCATAATGAACTAAAGCTTGGAAAAGTTAGAGATATTACTGAAGTCTGAAATTCCATATAGAAACAAGATTCATTAAACTATGTGTACTTTTATAGTTTTAGAGTTTTCTGAATTTCTCCTTATAAATGGCCTCCATTACTTCTGGTATATTAAGTTGTATGGCCAATAATTCTAGTATAAAAAAAATCATATATATTAAGTTGCTTCATTTATGTAGGAAGGTATGTAAAATCTCTGCCATGGTTCTTTTCTAGCCCTAAGTCTTTATACGTGCTTTATCTCCTACTATCAGATTACTTTATCAAATTAAGTAAAATTAATTCTAAAATAAGCAATATAATTACAGGGTGGTGGTTCTTAACCCTGGTTTCACATTAGACTCATCAAAGATGTTTTAACAATACTATTAAATGCCAATGTTGAAACCTCACCCCTCAAGAGGTTCTGATTTAATTAGTCTGGGGCCCATTCCCAGGCATGTGCTGGCTGTTTTTTTTGGTAAAGCTCTCAAATGCTTTTGAAGTACAGCCAAATTTGATAACCAATCATGAAAACATTAAAACACTGGTATGGAGTCAAGCCATCTGACTTCTGTCTAGGCCTAACTGCATGGCCTAGGAAAAGTGTGATCCCCTTGTGTTTTGATCTATAAAATGGGAATAACTACTGATATGATGGCTGTGAAAAATGTGTACCCGAAACAGAATAAGCTCTCAATAAATACTGCTACAATAGTAGAAAGAACACATCATTCCTAATTCACAAATTAACAAAGGTGAACCATTCAGAAATTAAGTGCCTATTCTACTTTCTTGGTAAAAGAGAGTAACAGAAATGTCATTTTTAATAGGTCTGCACACTAACTTTATTAAGGTATATAAAGGTAAGATTTTGTGTCTGGCGGGGAAGCCGAGTAACATTTGGAGTACCAGATTCTCCAGTTTATGACTGCCTAGTAGGAACTCTGCCAGTTCATGATGGCATCCTTTAGCATATGCAGATCTACCATTCCGAAATTTTAAAACTAATGCCTGAAGTACACAGATTCTATAGATTCCTCTACGTAGAGAATAATTTATTACATGTGTAGCAAGAGCCAGTAGAATGTAATTATTATTCTATCTTTCAAAGCTAGAATAACAGGCTGAGAAAACGAGCATAGAGTTCAACCAACGCTAAACTTAGTGACAAAGTTAGCCAATTTAGAAAAAGATTATAAATATGATGAACTAAATAGGATCTAAACAGAATTGCTATTCTAGTATTAAAATTACTTCTTTTCCAGAAAATGTGGTATGTATACACAATGGAATACTACTCAGCCATAAAAAAGAACGAAATTTTGCTATTTGCAGCAACATGGATGGACTAGGAGGGCATTATGCTAAGTGAAATAAGTCAGACAGAGAAAGACAAATACTGTAGGATATCACTTACATGTGGAATTTTAAAAAATACAACAAACTACTGAATATAACAAAAAAGCAGATTCACAGATATAGAGAACAAACTAGTGGTTACCAGTGGAGAGGGAAGTGGGTAGGGGCAATACAGAGGTAGGGAAGTAAGAGGTACAAACTATTAGATATAAAATAAGCTACAAGGATATACTGTACAACAGGGGGAATATAGTCAATATTTTATAATAACTATAAATGGAGTATAACGTTTAATAATTGTGAATCACCGTATTGTACTCCTGTAACTTATATAATAGTGTACAGTAACTATGCTTCAATTTAAAAAATTACTTTTTTTGCATCAGGAAATGAAATTATCAGCTGTAGTGTAATTTGATGGTCTAATGAAATCAGGAGAAACAACTGTATAGTGTTTCTTGACAACAAACTTTTGGAACCAGTTGGCATTACTGATTGTATTGAAAACCTGCATTTTCAGTGAAAAAAAAATAACTGTGGAAGAGTAAGGAGAACATTTGACTTTTACAAATAGTCTCTAACGTTTCTCTACAATTTCAAAGTCAACCTTTTATGAGAAGGTTACAAAATTTTAATAAAACAACACATCAGCTATAGCTAAGATCTCCCTTACATCAACATTCAGCAAAGGGTAAGGAGAGAAAATGTAACATAATCCTTGTTGCTTATATTTTTGAACTTTGTCTCAAATAAGACTGTTTTGAACTTATGGGACTTACATTCCAAATGTAAGTTAGGCCCATTACATTCCAAATGTAAGTTAGGCCCATTAATTAAATATTTGTCATATGTGGAAGGTGTTTTATATTTTAATCATTTACTCCATATTCACTGAATTGATACTAATTTACGAAATAAGCAAACAAATCATAGTTGTGCCTTTGTTTTTGTGTACTCACAGTAAGTACAATGCTTCTTCTGCAAACATAATCCTGATATGCAGAACAACATTGCTTATTACTGTCTCCAAATCTGACTTGGCATCGCTGATATGCTAACTACTCACTCGGAATCTTACATGAACGCGAACAAATCACCCTGAATCTGACTATCCGACGTGAGTTAAAAAATGAAAGCAAATCACTCTGTTGAAGACAGTCTGCAAACCAATTTATAGACTAAAATCTTGTCTCTTATAAATCATAATGGTAAAACTAAACTGAAAATATATTTCAGATTACCCAGAATATTTTATATCTTGAAAAGTAATGTAATTAAGGTTCTCAGAAAAATCAAAATGTCTGATGCGATCTTAGTTTTTTTATATTCTTGAGGTTTTTAAATGAAAAAATTTCTAGGGACATCAGTTTTCAAAACACTGAAACACACTGTTCATATTAAAGTGCTCCTAAAGTATCCTACAGGGGGAAAAAATGAAAACTTCTAATAAAATTTCAATATAATTTTAAATGCACAATTATATATATTTACTGAACACTTAATTATGTACAAAACAGAAGACAAAACAAAATGCTATGTATCAGGTAAAACTCAGTGTTTCTCTCTTTTTTTTTCCCCCCAATTCTTGCTAAAGGGAAATGGTATTATAACATCTTTTCGGCAGATAACCAAATGTAATCTTAAACTTATATAATGGTCATCTTAAAGCCTGTTCCTTCTCTGACATTCACTGCCTTATTAATAGTGGTAATCGTTTTCTTATGTCCCAAGCCAGAACTTTGTTAGAACTTTGCCTTTATCCTCATTTTTCTAATCCCTCACCTTGTACATCTAATCAACCACCAAATGCTGCTGATTCTTCTTCAGTCTATTTCCTCCAATTCCTCTGCCCTACACCTGTGGTCTCCCAATTAAGGTGCACTAAACAATCTGCTGATATGCAGGAAGAAAAAAGAACATTTATACATATTTACTTTTTATCTCTAAAAATAAGAAACTAAGCTTTACCAGCAAATATTTGGTATATGGATTGAATTATGTACTTACATAACTTAGAAATATATAAATTTATATTACAGGTACAAATTAAAAATTGCTGAAAAAAGTATGTAATAACTCAAGTTTGGAGAGACAGGACTAGGCTATTAAAATAGCATCTTATCTTCCCCTCTTGGCATCTCTCTCCACTTCTGTAGCTTTATCCTTAAAGCTGGTCATGTCCTTTAGCTCAGCGGTCCCCAGTCTTTTTGGCACCGGGGCCGGTTTCATGGAAGACAGTTTTTCCACAGACGGGGGGTGGGGTGGTGAGGGGTGTGGTGCCTCAGGTGGCAACGTGAGTGACGGGGAGCGGCAGATGAAGCTTTGTCTGTTCACTCGCCTGCTGCTCACTGCCGGCTGTGCCACCGGGTTCCTAACAGGCTGCAGACCCCTACGGGTCCACAGCCCGGGGGTTGGGGACCCCTGCTTTAGCTGACAAAAGATCTTCGCTTGGTTCTTCATTTCTTTCAGCAAGGCTACAAGGCCCTTATGAAATAGTGGCCTTTCTACCTACCTCTCCATTCTCACTGCTTTCTACTCCTTACCATTTACCCCTATGCTCTAGCCACACTATTTTTTTTTTTTTAACTGTTCTCCACACACCAGGCTCTTTCATAGCTGAATGACTGTGTAATGGCTATTCCTCCTGCGAAGGCAGCAAGTAGTAGTGTGAGGTTCCTGCAGAAGATCTTTGTTGGCATCTGGACTTCAAAAGATTTAGGAAAGTTAACTTCATTTCTCTAAGCCTTAGGCTCCCCATTCTTAAAATAATGACAATGTCCCTCCTCATCGGATTGTGATAATATTACAGGGGATAACGAAGGTAAAGTCACCTGGGCAAATTTAATCATCATAGCAATCCTATGAGGCAGGTGCCATCATTTTCCTTAATTAACAGGTGAGAAAACAGATACAGAGAGGTTGAGTAACTTGCCCAAGGACACATAATTAGTAAGTGGCAGAGCGGAGTTCAACCTGGCTGCACCAGAGTCAGAGTTCGTTACCATCATGCTATCTGCCTCACTGTTTTGATCTATCTCAACTCTAGTGTCCTCATTAGACTAGACGATCAAGTTCCAATCTAACATTCCATGCTTCTCCTCAGTAGAGTCTTAGAGTTTAGGCAACAGCTTCATTGGGTCTGCCTTTTGTTAGTCTCACAAGGAGACACAGTGCAAGGAGTGGCTTCAGTGTGTCCATATTTCTTCTCAGAGGAACATAAAAGATAACAGGGAGAAAAAAATTCAACAGATCCCCTTTCCTCTAGCCCATACCCTATTTTTTCCCCAGTCATGATCAGAGTAGAAGATGAGGTGGATTTTAGCAAAGTTACTTCCCTTCCCCTAATTTCAACAGGAAATTTGAACTTTATGGCTTCTTTCTCACCAAAGGCCTATGATCACTAAGTTAGCATAATCTTAGAGCGGTGACTGTTTATTATCTTTTTTTGGTTGGTGGTAGCGGGGAGGATCATCATACTCTTCCTGAACATTCAAAAGCCTAACATATATAAGTTAACCACTTAAGGAAAAAGACGCTAATGTTTTCAACAAAGCTATAAAAATATATTCTTAAAAAAATGGACATACCATGAAGAAGGAATACTCAAAAAGTCTCGACTAAGCACTACTCCATGCTAATGCTAGGCGCCACTCTAGTTGCTGAGGATAAAGTAATGAGCAAAATAAAGTTACCTGCTCTTGATGGAGCTTATAGTCTAGTAAATAGATTATAGAAGATTAAGTGAAATTATATATGCGGACATATTAATAAATTTTGGTTTGCTTTTGTTTTAGACTCTGAGCTGTAACTGCTAGAACTGAGTTGTATACTTACTAATAATTTTGAATTAAGAATAGTAAC
This sequence comes from Delphinapterus leucas, assembly GCF_059928025.1. Classification (NCBI taxonomy): domain Eukaryota; kingdom Metazoa; phylum Chordata; class Mammalia; order Artiodactyla; family Monodontidae; genus Delphinapterus; species Delphinapterus leucas. The sequence goes on along the minus strand of NC_143137.1, from coordinate 61,588,757 downwards.
TCATCCATAGAGAGCTAGCACAGCAACTGCTATTAGTAAAATTGTAGACATTTTCCAAAAGAGGGGGAAAAGGCATTTACTGGATGCTTCTTACACGCATCAGATAATGGGAGTATATGTAATTTTAGATGTACTCTTGAAAAAGCAAAACAGGGAAGATAACCTTAGGAATGTAATTCTAGAAAAGTTCACTTTTTAACCTATGGAATAACTCCTTTGTTGGAATAAGATTTCTACACTCTTTGTAATTTTACCAGCAAGAGGTTCTTCTAGGATAATAAGCATCCTAGAATTATGTGGGGAGAATCTTTTGATTGAGAAACAGATTCAGGCTCAAAAGCAGCAATTTGCAAGGTGTGGTAGCTAAAAGAAGTATATCCAACATATCTATTTTCACAATATAAACCACAAAAAGAAAAGTACCACAGAATCTTGGCTGATTAGGATATCTAGGAGGTGGAGAGTCAAAGTATGGTAAGGGCAAAGGTCACACAATGTTAAGAAATAGAGCCCTAAAGATGAACGCAAATCGGGTTTAAAATGTATACAGAAAGGAATAAGATATCAAAAAGAGTCTCTTTTAAAAGTCTGCCTGGGGTCAGCCCTAGACCCTGAAAAGATAATACTTCTTTTTCTTTTCTGCAACTATGGGCTGCTCAGTCCTAATACCCAAAGTTTAGAAATATTAATATTTATAAGTTAAATCATAGTATGAGTTAAATAGGCTTATATGCATTGTGCCCTGGAAACTCCATCTACATGATATACATTGTTCCTGTGGGAAAACATAGTTTAAGTTCCAAGTAATCAATTTATGGACTCTTGGAATACAACTCTTGGTAGTTGACCTGACTAGAATGGTTCAGTTGACGTCATGATTAGAATAATCAACGTTTCCACAATATCTTGCAAAACTGCAAAATTTTATAACAACCTGCCTAAGTGAATTGTGCCAAAGATCAACTATAAGTGGCAGACTGAAGTCTAGATTTTGTGGCTTGCTACCTTATTAAGGAAAGCTGGCAGAGCTGCTAAAAGAACTAATATTTGACACTGCCACTTACATTATATAAATGACTGTTTTTCTCCCTTGCATTTTGGGCATGATAATGTAGAAGAATTTAGGCTAACTCTTAGGATATATTCTGAAGATGTCAAGATAATAAGAGCTCTTATTCTGGATCCCTGAATTCTCCACACAGATCATAATGTAGGAACTGTGGCTGTTATTAGGTTAGTAAGCCTAGCAACTTTACACATTACCAGGCTGCCTTCAGTCTTTAGGTCACTGGAAAAATCTGTCAGAAAAGCACCAAACCCAAAAAACTAAAACCTGAAAACAGTCTCTTAAAGGCTGGACTTTTCTCAATAATGAGAGTGTTTTTGTCCTGGCATTGCAATTGAAACAGCCAAAGGACCACTATGCTAATCAACTAAAATTATTTTTATAGGTCTCAAATTATATATGTGTCATGGAGAAAAACAGATGTTAGGAATAAGCAGAAATAATAAAGTCAGGAAAAGGATAGGATATAACAGATGAGTACTAGAAAAACAATCAGCTAACTAGCACATCTCTCATTAGAGCTATATACTCACAATGTCTATCCCTCTCCCCACCTGTGCATGCCAATCCAGGCACCTAAAGATGTCTAAACTAGCTAGTCTACAACAGCAACTACAGAATAGGTAGGTACTCCAAATCAATTCTAGTTGACTACAAAATTACAGTATCAATTCTGTTTTCAGAGTTAATGATGCACACCTATTAGAAATCTATAGCTTGCTTTTTTTTCTCTTTACTGGAAATAAATGTAAAGAAACAAAAGACCAATTTAAGCTTCACTGTGGAAAAATGCAAATTGTAAGCTAGAGTTAGTATCTTAAAAAAATTTGGACTGTCCATTCTGAAGTAATGAGTCAGAGATTATTCTATAGTTTGAATGATTTAAATATGTAAGTTTCAGAAATTGCAAAACTGACAACTCCCTCTCCTTTGTACCTTTAGTTTTCTGAACATACTTGTATAATAGTGTAGATATATTAAGAAACTTATGTCATGAGGCCTTAATTCCCAAACTGAGGTAGTTTTGTAGAAAACAGTCTTAAATGATTCTGTAGTCTTCTTAGTTTCTAAGGAAATTTTTTAAAAATCACTATCAGTCACACCCAACACCATTTATTGAGTGTTTACTACATACCAAGAGTTGTGCTAAGCACTCTGTTCCAATATCTCATTTAACCCCAATAATGGTATGAGGTATGAAAACAAGTATTATCACCTTGTTTTACTAAGAACAAAATTTGTTTTAACTATTAGGGGAAAAACTGTTGGCCTTAGAGATGATGTGGACCAACGTTCTCATTTTACATTAAACAAACAAGAGGAACAGAAGAAAGATAAGACACTTGTGTCATGCAGGCAGATATCTGGTATAAAAGAATAAAAGGGCATAGAGAAAAATATACAACCAAAAGCAGTCTTAGAAAAAGTCTAACTTCTCTAAGAAACAGCCAGAATTCAGAATATTGTACTATCTCGAAGAGATACCTGCACTCCCATGTTCATTGCAGTATTATTCACAATAGCCAAAGCATGGGAACAACCTAAGTGTCCATGGACAGATGAATAGATAAAGAGAATGTGGTTCTAACTGGCTGTGAGATTGCCTCAAAAGAATATAGTCCCGCAGAGGCCAAGAAGACAATCTCACAACCAGCTAACCAAAATGGAATTCATCTATCAACTTCCTAATACATCTCCCTTTTGGTTCAGCATCTCTCAACTATCCACAGTGTTAAACTTAGAAGAAAACAAAACTTCTGAATTAACTGCCTAGCCTTATTATCACTGTTATTTTTAATTTTAACCCAACTGTAAGTGCTAATAAGTAGCAAAAGCGGTCTGCACTTATCTTTTCTAGTGGTATAATAAAAAAATACGGGTTTTGCAAGATCTGTTTCACCATATACCACCTCTGCAGCCTACAATAACTTATGATTATTTATGATTATTTAACATTTCTATTTACCTTCAAAACAAATACTCCTACTAGAAGCAAGGTGTTTTCTTGTTTGTTTTACTATGAAACATCCATACTAAAAATGCGAGGAAGTGACTGCTGTCGTAGGATGCCTCCGTGAAATGAAAGTTTCCTAGTCTGCATTCTACAATATCGACATTCCACTTGAAGCAGAGAGATATGCCTAACTAAGGTACTGCTTTCAGTACATCCTTAATGGAGGAAGAGAGTTTACAAGGCTTCCAATAAGGAAAAGATGAAAAGGGGAGAACTGTTGAGATCCACCCACAAAGAGGACAAAGTCCAGAGTAGCTTCCGTCTAACATCTCAGCAGAGAGTTAGGCGTAATGATGACTGAAAGAAGCCAGACCAAAAGAATACACACTGCATCAATCCATTTCTATGAAATCCAGTAACAGGGAAAAATTAGACTATGATGATGGAAGTCAACAGTGGTTACTTCTAAGTGGAGAGGAGAAGGATACTGTCTGTGAAGGGGGCTAGGGATCCTTCTGGGAGGCGAAAAATGTTCTGTATCTTGATCCAGGTAGTGGTTTCATGAGTGCATACGTGTGTAAAAATTCAGGGGGCTTAACACTTAATATTTGGGCACTTTAAATGTATTAATACCTCAAAATAAAACAAATTGAGGGGGTTGGGGGTCAAGTCAGGACAAGGCCCATAAAAAAATCCTGTAAGATTCTATAAACTTTAATTTTTTCATGTTTTAAAATTTGTGTTGCCTATGATCTTCTTGTGGTGAAAAGCAATAAATGTGTTACAAAGGAAGTTCAGTGTTTCTTTGTAAGTAGCTAGGAAGGTGGAAGCTGGGCAGTCTTCAGTACCTTCGGTGTCTGAGTCTGAGGGGGCTAGAAACTGAAAGAAGAGAGTGGACAGTGGTAGCCAAGTGCCTGACACTTAGACAGGAGGACATGGGCAGACAGGGCTTGACAGGCAATAAGAAACCCCACGGGTTCTGCACTCTTATTGGTGTTAGTTAATAATTCATCTACATACCATAATATATTCCCTGATGTGCTGCAGGTACTTTTTAAACTTTATCCCCCTTGGTTAAAAATACACTCATTCTTCCAACAGATTTTTTTAGAAATTATTTCCTCCCAAATTAATCTGAATACGAAATCTAACCTCAGGCACGATGAACATAAATTTTACCATAACCATCCTTAACTCTGGACAATACCAAGGAAAAAACTGTGTGTTATATGATGTGAAGCTGTACACATTCATTTTATAGCTTTCATTAGCTGTTATAACCATGCGCTGTGCTCCTCTGACACATTTATGGAAGATGTTTGCGAAAGTCACAAAGAAGGGGGTACATGAAACCAATGAACAAACCAACCTAGATCAACCAATCCTTTACAATCCCACCATTCAATGAAACAAAAAAGGTGATGTAATGGTCTAAGACAAAGAAAGTAGAATGACCAAGGCCTTATAACAAACCCTCTAAATGGATGATTTCATTCTCACCTTTATCACGATCGTAGAGTAAATCTTCTGTTGAGCAAGGGCTACCGTCCTGGGATTCCGGGGGACAGAAGGGGGAAACACAGGGGGAGTGACTGCTGCAACTACTGCTGCGCTCCTGCACAGAGGGGGTCTGCGTGTCGATGCTGCGAGTGCTGCTGCTCCGGTAGTGAGCAGGGAGGGGGGCTCTCCGACCATCCGGGATATCCAAAGGCTGGAAGAGCAACAACCATCACACCGTCAGTGACAGTTCATATACTCCATCCATATAGAAAGCACTGGTGTTTCTTTTGATTTCATTTTGCAGTATCGCCACCACAGTTGATTCTTCAGAGAATAAAGATACCAATCTTGTGTCTTAATTTCTGCCAGTCACTTTTAGGTCAGCACTCCCAGTAATACTCTTCAAGGACAGGGGCTTCTTTTAACACTGTATCCCTAGCACTGTGTCTGGCACACAGCAGACATTCAATAAACATTTGCTTTAAGAATTAGTCAAACCGCTCAAGAAGTCACTTTGACTTGATAATAAAAAAAGAGAAATCTCATATTCACAGGTATGGATTTCCGTTTGTTCATTCTTCTTATTATTATTTTTTTACAAGCCAGGAACAGATTTTGCAGTTTACCCAAAATTTATAATAAAAGGTTTATTCTGTTAGTACTCAAGGGAGGATATTAAGATAACTCAGAACATTTCTTCTAATTTGGTATCCAACTGAGTAGGACTACTAATGAATTTTGCTTAGTTCTAATGCATTGTTCTGAGTGGTAAAAATTAAAAATATAAATGAAATTATAATCATAGAATCATATATGAATCATATACTTTTGACCCGAGAAGACCCTAGACCTCATTAGCACAGTTTTTTACCAATAAAGAACCTATAGTTTATTTTATTTTTTAAATAAATTTATTTATTTTTGGCAGCGTTGGGTCGTCTTTGCTGAGCGCGGGCTTTCTCTAGTTGCGGCGAGCGAGGGCTACTCTGCGTTGCAGTGGCTTCTCTTGTTGCGGAGCACAGGCTCTAGAGCGCAGACTCAGTAGTTGTGGCGCATGGGCTTAGTTGATCCGCAGCATGTGGGATCTTCCCAGACCAGGGCTCGAACCCGTGTCCCCTGCATTGGCAGGCGGATTCTTAACCACTGCACCACCAGGGAAACCCCAAGAACTTAAAAGTTTAGAGCTCCTGGTGACATGGTCAATTAAATGGCATCAGAGCTTCAGCTGCAGTGGACTCTTTCTACTCTGCTTCTGCTGTAAAGATATATCTTGCTAACTAAGTGAGGTCAACAAATATAATTCTATATATTTACAGTATTTTTGTCATTACATAGACAAGATTGAAATGCTAGGAAAAAAGAACCAATATATTCTTAGTTTATTTACAACTTATTTTCACTGTTTACTGCTATTACTCTGAGCTTTGTCATTTCAGAGATTTTAGAAACACTGTCAGAGGGAAAATGAAGTAAGATAAAATTAGGCAAGACTCAAAATATATCAATGTTTTTCTACAACAAATTAAGTGAAGGTCAAAACCTAAAATAAAAACTTTATCTATCTATGCAGAGTTGCTAAACCAAAACTATACCACTTTCACAACCTGACAATGACCATGCTACTGAAAAGAGAATATTCAATTATGGAATATTAGTTAATTTTGTCAACAAACAAAAAAAGTAAAATTTTCCAATTTAGGAAAGAAATATTCCCAAAGAAATATTAAGTTACTTGGTCAAACGCTAAGAAAATTATTTATTATTTAAATTTTTTTTTTTACTTAACTAAATTTAGATTTTAATTACAACACTGCACTAAATTTTAGAATGAACAATTCTAAGAATAAATCATTGGTGCAGGTTTTGGGGGGTTTTTTTGGACAAAATTATGTGATAGGTGTGTGAGGTTTTCAGAACAACCCATAAAGAAAGATCATTTTGGAATATATATGAGGGTTAAATGACAGAGGTCTTTCTTAAAACTTAGATATTTAAGTCAAGGAAAATGCTGCTTTAATAAAATGTCAATATTGGTAATTAGTAAAAGAATAATGTATCAATCTGTAACTAAAAAAGTTTAAGAATTTGAGTTATCTTTTATTCATGTCCTATTTGATACAATCACTTTGTATTCCCATTTCTGAATCTTTAACTGGATAATATATATGAATTTCCTTAACCAACTTCTGTTTTGTTGGGGAGGGGGTTCAGAAGAATTAGAATAACAAAACAGATTTTAGAAGTTTACACATTTACACAAAATAATGATGGGAAATATAAAGGCTTAGAAGCTACTGACAGGTTCACTGATGGTGACATTTTGATTTATTAAAACTTTGAGGCACACTTAATCATAAATCTAAAAATTCTTAAAATTAATACTTTAGTTATAACTGTGTAGGTTACCCCAGAGTAATTCTGAAGTGGCTACTGTGAAATTAGAATATGACTTACTTAAAAGCAGAACTATGTTATTTTTTTTTAATTGGAGTAAAATTGCTTTACAGTGTTGTGTTTCTGCTCTACAATGAAGTGAATCAGCTATATGTATACCTATATCTCCTACCTCTTGGACCTCCCTCCCGCCCCCACCCCTGCCCCATCCCATCCATCTAGGTCATCACAGAGCACCGAGCTGAGCTCCCTGTGCTATACAGCAGGTTCCCACTAGCTATCTATTTTACACATGGTAGTGTATTTATGTCAAACCTAATCTCCCAATTTGTCCCACCTTCCCCTTCCCCCCGTGTTCACATGTCCATTCTCTATATCTGCATCTCTATTCCTACCCTACAAATAGGTTCATCTGTAACATTTTTCTAGATTGCACAGATATGTCTTAAAATACTGTATTTGTTTTTCTCTTTCTGGCTTACTTCACTCTGTATGACAGACTCTAGGTCCATCCACATCTCTGCAAATGACCCAATTTCATTCCTTTTTATGGCTGAGTAATATTCCATTGTATATATGTACCACATCTTTATCCATTCATCTATCATTGGACATTTAGGTTGTTTCCATGTCCTGGCTATTGTAAACAGTGCTGCAATGAACCTTGGGGTACATGTGTCTTTTTGAATTATGGTTTTCTCAGGGTATATTCCCAGTAGTGGGAGTGCTGGGTCATATGGTAGTTCTATTTTTAGTATTTTAAGGAACCTCCATACTGTTCTCCCTAGTGGCTGTATCAATATACATTCCCACCAACAGTGTAGGAGGGTTCCCTTTTCTCCACACAGTCTCCAGCTTTTACTGTTCGTAGATTTTTTGATGGCCATTCTGACCGGTGTGAGATGATACCTCACTGTAGTTTTGATTTGCATTTCTCTAATAATTAGTGATGCTGAGCATCTTTTGACATACTTCTTAGCCATCTGTATGTCTTCTTTGGTGAAATGACCATTTAGGTCTTCTGCCCATTTTTTAATTGGGTTGTTTGTTTTTTCGATATTGAGCTCCATGAGCTGTTTGTATATTTTAGAGATTAATCCTTTGACCGTTGCTTCATTCGCAAGTATTTTCTCCCATTCTGAGAGCTGTTTCTTTGTCTTGTTTATGGTTTCCTTTGCTGTGCAAAAACTTTTAAGTTTCATTAGGTCCCATTTGTTTATTTTTGGTTTTATTTTCATTACTCTAGGAAGTGGGTCAAAAAAGATGTGTTTTTCCTATGTTTTCCTCTAAGAGTTTTATAGTGTCTGGTCCTACATTTAGGTCTTTAATCCTTTTGGAGTTTATTTTTGTGTATGGTGTTAGAGAGTGTTCTAATTTCATTCTTTTACATGTAGCTGTCCAGTTTTCTCATCACCACTTATTGAAGAGGCTGTCTTTTCTCTATTGTATGTTCTTGCCTCCTTTGTCATAAATTAGGTGACCATATGTGTGTGGGTTTATCTCTGGGCTTTCTATCCTGCACCATTGATCTACATTTCTGTTTTTGTGCCAGTACCATACTGTCTTGATTACTGTAGCTTTGTAGTAGAGTTTGAAGTCAGGGATTCCTCCAGCTCCATTTTTCTTTCTCAAGATTGCTTTGGCTATTCGGGGTCTTTTATGTTTCCACACAAATTGTAAAATTTTTTGTTCTAATCCTGTGAAGAATGCCATTGGTAGTTTGATAGGGATTGCACTGAATCTGTAGATTGCTTTGGGTAGTATAGTCATTTCACAATATTGATTCTTCCAATCCAAGAACATGGTACATTTCTCCATCTGTTTATGTCATCTTTAATTTCTTTCATCAGTGTTTTATAGTTTTCTGAGTACAAGTTTTCTGCCTCCTTAGGTAGGTTTATTCCTAGGTATTTTGTTCTTTTTGTTGCGATGGTAAATGGGATTGTTTCCTTAATTTCTCTTTCTGATTTTTCCTTGTTAGTGTATAGGAATGCAAGAGATTTCTGTGCATTAATTTTGTATCCTGCAACTTTACCAAATTCATTGCTTAGCTCTAGTAGTTTTCTGGTGGCATCTTTAGGATTTTCTATGTATAGTATCATATCATCAGCAAACAGTGACAGTTTGACTTCTTCTTTTCCAATCTGTATTCCTTTTATTTTTCTTCTCTGATTGTCGTGGCTAGGACTTCAAAACTATGTTGAATAAGAGTGGCAAGAGTGGACATCCTTGTCTTGTTCCTGATCTTAGTGGAAATGCTTTCAGTTTTTTACCATTGAGTATGATGTTTGCTGTGGGTTTATCATATATGGCCTTTATTATGTTGAGGTAGTTTCCCTCTATGCCCGTTTTCTGGAGCGTTTTTATCGTGAATGGTGTTGACTTTTGTCAAAAGTTTTTTCTGAGTCTATTGAGATGACCATATGGTTTTTCTCCTTCGGTTTGTTAATGTGGTGTTTCACATTGATTGATTTGCATATACTGAAGAATCCTTGCATTCCTGGGATAAATCCCACTTGATCATGGTGTATGATCCTTTTAATGTGCTCTTGGATTCTGTTTGCTAGTATGTTTTTGAGGATTTTTGCATCTATGTTCATCAGTGATATTGGCCTGCAGTTTTCTTTCTTTGTGACATCTTTGTCTGGTTTTGGTATCAGGGTGATGGTGGTTTTGTGGAATGAATTTGGGAGTGTTCCTCCCTCTGCAATTTTTGGAAGAGTTTGAGAAGGATCAGCGTTAGCTCTTCTCTAAATGCTTTATAGAACTTGCCTAAGAAGCCATCTGGTCCTGGACTTTTGTTTGTTGGAAGATTTTTAATTACAGTTTCAATTTCATTACTTGTTTATATTTTCTAATTCTTCCTGGTTCAGTCTTGGAAAATTGTCCCTTTCCAAGAATTGTCCATTTCTTCCAGCTTGTCCATTTTATTGGCATATAATTGTCTGTAGTAGTCTCTTATAATCCTTTGTATTTCTGCAGTGTCAGTTGTGATTTCTCCTTTTTCATTTCTAATTTTATTGATCTGTATCCTCTCCCTTTTTTTCTTGATGAGTCTTGCCTAAAGGTTTATCAATTTTGGTTATCTTCTCAAAGAACCAACTTTTAGTTTCATTGATCTTTGCTATTATTTTCTTCATTTCTATTTCATTTATTTCTTCTCTGATCTTTGTGATTTCTTTCCTTCTACTGACTCTGGGTTTTCTTTGTTCTTGTTTCTCTAGTTGCTTTAGGTGTAAGGTTAGATTGTTTATTTGAGATTTTTCTTGGTTCTTGAGGTGAGATTGAATTGCTATAAACTTGCCTCTTAGAAGTGCTTTTGTTGCATCCCGTAGATTTTGGATCACTGTGTTTTTGTTGTCATTTGTTTCTATGTATTTTTAAATTTCTTCTTAGATTTCTTCAGTGATCTCTTGGTTATTTAGTAGCGTACTGTTTAGCCTCCATGTATTTGTGTTTTTTACAGTTTTTTTCCTGTAACTGATTTCCAGTCTCATAGTGTTGTAGTCAGAAAAGATGCTTGATATGATTTCAATTTTCTTAAATTTTCTGAGGCTTGTGACCCAAGACGTGATCTATCCTGGAGAATGTTCTGTGTGCACGTGAGAAGAAAGTGTGTTCAAGCAGAACTATGTTACTAAGTTTCATCTTCTAGTACAGTTTTGCTTAGCAGTTCTTAAAGAATTAGCAAATATGTGTCTGATTATCTCATCCTCAAAAAATTAGACCAATTTTACTTCCTTACATTACTGTTCTTAAATGTTACTTAATGTATAAAGGAAGCATTTTAATGGTATACACAGCTAAGCTAAGAGACATCACAATTTCCAAAGGGTTCTTTTTTGGCCTAATGAATATAACATAAAAATTTAACTCTAGGAAGAGTAAAATGGCACAACCTTTTGGGATGGTAATTTTAGCAATATTCATCAAAATTTAAAACGTGCAAATGCTTTGACCCAGCAGTTTCACAGCCAGGGAACTGTCTGCCAAGAGTACACTATGTTTTCTAAAGCTCTGCTTATGATGACTGAAAACAATCTAAATGCCCATCAGTAGGGGACTTTTAAATTATGGTACCTTCATATAGTGATTCAGTATATATTAGCATACATACACATATTTGGAAGTGTATACAATAAACTGTGATTAATGCTTATATCTGCTAAGCAATATTCAGAGTTGGAAAAAGTTTCTTTTTCAATTTTATAAATATAAAATTGAACTGTGTGAATTTTGAGATGAACTCTAAATCAGTTTTAAAATCTACACATTATCTGAAGGAATTAGATACACATTTGACATAAATTAAATCATATGTTAGTTCTAAAAAGCCATCAGATAGATAATTAAGCCAAATGGTACTTGATGTTTTCTTTTGTTGAGTATAGCTTTAAAATGCGGTCAAATATAAGTTCATATGCAGGAGTGTCCAGATTTCTTTTCTGGGACAGAGGTAATTTATAAAGTATTTTTGATTAATTCAAATGGATCAGAGACCTAAATATAAGAGAAAGCTAAAACCATAAAACTCTTAGAAGAAAACACAAGAATAAATCATTGTGACCTTAGATTAGGCAATCTTTTAGATATGACCCAAAAGAAAATGAAAAGTGAAAAGACAACCCACAGAATGGGAGATATTTTCAAATCATATATCTAATAAGGGATTTTTATCTAGAAGGTAAGAACTTTATAAAGACCTTTTACCAATTAGTAAAAAGACAACCTAATTTTGAAATGGGCAAAGCATCTAAATAGACAGTTTTCCAAAGAAGATATACAAATGGTCAACACCATGATGAGATACCACTTCACATCCACTAGAATGGCTACAATAAAAAAGACACATAATTACAAGTGTTGCTGAAGATGGAGAAATTGGAAGCTTCATACACAGCCAGTGGGGATGTAACATGGTACAGTGCAGCCACTTTGGAAAGTAGTCCGGCAGTTTCTCAAAAGGTTAAACAGAGTTACCATACAAGCAGTTCCACTCATGGGTATATACTCAACAGAAATGAAAACATCATGTTCACACAAAAACTTGTATATAAACTTCATAGCAGCATTACTCATAATAGCCAAAAAGTAGAAACAATGGAAATGTTTATCAGTTAATGACTGGATAATAAAATCTGTATGATTGAATATTATTTGGCAATAAAAAGGAATGAAGTACTGATACATATTACACTACAGGTGAACCTTAAAACCATTATGCTCAGTGAAAAACACCTGTTACAAAGGCCATATATTGCATGACTGCATTTATATGAAATGTCTACAACAGGCCAATTCATAGATGGAGAAAGTAGATTAGTTGTTGCCTCACTGGAGGAAGATAAGAGATGACTGCTAAAGGGTATGGAGTTTCTTTTTGGGGTGATGAAAAAGCTGTAAAGTTGACTGCAGCATTGGTTGTACAACTCTGTGAATATGCTAAAAACCACTGACCTGTATACTTTAAATTGGTAAACTGTATGGTATGTGACTTATATCTAATAAAGCTGTAACTCCCCAAAAAAAGACTTTTGAGACAGTCCACAATATTAAGGAAAAAAGTGACTCAAACATCCCACGTAACCTTACCTTGGACACTTCCTCTTTCCCGTTATTTTCTTTAATGAATACCTTTTCTAATTCGGGACTTATTCCTTCTACATTGCAGGGCACACGTGAAACAGATGATTTTGGCACTGATGCATTTGACAGTGGCATAGGGACTGATCTTGATCCAGTAGCCTACAAAACAGAAGATAAGGTATTATCAAATTATTTGTGGCCAAAGAAATCGAGAACTAAAGAGCATGGTAAATCTTAAAAGAGAAACTCAAGGAGCAGAGTTATTTTGAAATTTCAAATACAATATAAATTCAGATACACATACTGCAGTTTCGGTTCCAAAGTAAGGAAGTAAGGTAAAAATTACAGAGTCAAAGTAATCCTTTATGTAAGTATAAAGGTATGATTGTAAACTGTACACACTTTTCCAGTAGAATGGCAGAAATCGAGTGTCCTCTGTGCTGTTTAATTTTTTTTCTTTTTTGTTTTTACTGGAAAAGCATAGTTGAAATCATGTAAGTTAAGTGTATCACGTGACACTTCAGCTCTGCTCTGTGCCTGTGTATGTGTTTAAAAGATTTGTTCCCTGCACTGTGACGATTACCTTCTAGTATTTTTCATTTCCATTTTATCAACCATTTAAGAAAGGCTTTTGGATTACTAAGTAGTTTGGCAACAATATCATGTTAAGTTCAGTAACACTCACTTAACAACTATAAGGTTGCTTTCAAAAGTCCTTTGGAGGAGTTGTCAAAACTTAACCACCTCTCATAGCTGTCCTGCAGGAGGTACCACAAAGTGTAAGACAAGCCTTTTGATGCTCAAGGAACTTAAAGAGCAGAAAGGAAATAAGAAAAATAAAGATGAACAAGGTAAAAAAAAAAACAGTATATGATCTCTACCTTATTCTGAATGATTAAAGTTGATATATATGATTCATAATGAGGTAGACAGCTAGTCATTGATTAAATGAATAATATATTTCCCATACTCAGTGCGGTGCTCCTGCCATCTGTAAACTGCTGCCCACGAATGTCCTTTGTCTCATTATTAATGCATGAGCTTTTTTCATATTAAAGTTGTAACTCTTTGTCATACATTTACTGTTTACTTTAGTATGAAATATCTTTCAGTACTTTTATGGTTTTTCATATTTAAATATTTAACCTACCGTGATTTATTTTTGTGTATGTTATGAAATAGTATTTTTTCCCACATAGCAATCAAACTGCCCCAACATTTCTTTATGGATTCTGTATTTGATTTCCTTGAGTTGTTACTTGATAATCCCTATACAGAGCTCCACTTTAACTGCTATAACTTTATAGCAGTTACATTTTGCATTTTGGTATCCTATAGGGAAAGCCTTTTCAAATTTTCTTTTTAACTGGCATTACTTTTCCATATTACCTTTGAAAATAACTTTTAAAGTAATAAAACAATTCCTTTTACATTTCCATTGGAACTCAATTTGTATGTTAATTTTGGGCAAATTACTATTTGAAAAATATTGAGTCTTCCCATGCATGAATGACTTCCCATTTGTCTCTATTTTATATTTCATATCCTCAATAAAGTCTTATAGTTTGCATATTTCTTTTAAGCCTAGGCATTTTATATTTTTTATTATATATATACTAACATGTTATTGCTAGTTGTAACATAATAAGAAATATGTACTTGGTTTCTACCCCTGGTTCCTGACAGAGTTCCTAAAATCTTATAATTTCCTGAGGGACAGGGGCACTAGGAGCATCTTTTGTTCCAATATTTGATTTCTGACACCAGTCCTGACACATAGCTCCTAAATCCCTTGGAATTTCCTGGGAGATAGGACCAAGAGTTTTTTGTTCTAATGAGGCGACTCTTGGTGGGTTCCTGAATAGGTTCCAAATGGGGGGGCTGGTCACTAGAAAGAAGCCATGATTAGAAGCTTGGAACTTCCAGTCCAACCCCCATCCCCCTCATCCTCTGGTGAGGAGAGGGGCTGGAGACTGAGTTAATAATTAATCATGCCTATGTGATGAAGCCTCCCAAAACATCCCTACACTACGGGTTCAGAGAGCTTCCAGGTTGGTGAACACACATCCATATATACCAGAAGGGTGGCACACCCCAACTCCATGCGAGCAGAAGCTCTTGCACGTGACTTACTTACAGACCTTGCCCTGTGCACCTCTTCATCCTGCTGTTCATCTGTATGTATCCTTTATTATATCCTTTGTAATAAACAAGGAAATGTGTTTCCCTGAGTTCTTTGAGCAGTTACAGCAAGTTACTGAACCTGAAGAAGGGGCTGTGGGAATCCCTTCTTTATAGCCAGTAGGTCAAAAGTACAATGACAATCTGGACCTTTCAACTGGCATCTGAAGAGGGGCAGTTTTGTGGGGCGGGGAGTCCTTCACCTGTGAGGTCTGTGCTAACTCCACGTAGTTAGTGTTATAACTGAATTGGAAGACACTTGGTTGGTGTCTGGCGAGTCGGAGAATTGGTTGGTATGGGAAAAAAATCTCACACATTTGGTGTCAGGAATATTATAAGCAGAGGAAAACAGTAGTTTACCTTCACTAGTACAGGAGAAAACAACTGATTTTTATATGTTTACATTTTATCTGATCATTAAGTTCTCAGTTTTTCTCCTTTTTATTGTGAAAAATTATAATCATAAATATAATTAAACAGAATAGTATAATGAACACTCAGGTACACGTCATCCAGTTCCAAAACTTATCAACATTTTCTAACTTTATTTCATCTAAACAACCACCACTTGTTTTTGTTCTTTGAGTATATTAAAGCACATTCTAGACTTCATATTTCATCTACAACTATTCCAGTAGGTATAGCAAAAGATAATAATTATTATTATTATTTTTTTTTGCGGTACGCAGGCCTCTCACTGTTGTGGCATCTCCCATTGCGGAGCATAGGCTCCAGACGCGCAGGCTCAGCGGCCATGGCTCACGGGCCCAGCCGCTCCGCAGCATGTGGGATCTTCCCGGACCGGGGCATGAACCCGTGTCCCCTACATTGGCTGGCAGACTCTCAACCACTGCGCCACCAGGGAAGCCCAAAAGATAATTATTTTTAAACATAACTACAATGCCAAAAAATTCAATGTAAATTGGGAATAAGTGTATAAATTTTTTCTGTTAAATCAATATGTCAATAGATATACTATAAATGCATTGGGCTCTTACAGAAAAGGTGTTTGAAATAAACAGAATAAGAATAATATATTAATTCTTCCAGATTAAGAAGAAAAAGTAAGGCATATGTGAATTTTCTCTTGAAATGTCTGAGGCTTGCTTGCCAACTACATGTTTGTTTTACAGCTTTGATGAGGTATAACTGACATACAATAAAATCCTCCCATTTTAAGTATGTAGCTCATTGAGCTTTGTAAATATATAGTCATCCAATTATCAGTATAATCACATTTTAGAAACTTCTATCATACAAAAAATTTCTCTAGGGCTTTCTACAGTCAATTCCCGCCGCTAATACTTTGCATCATTTTGCTTTTTTGAGGATTTAATGTAATGAATCATATAGTATGTAGCCTTTTGCTTCTGACTTCTTTCACTTGCCATGATGTTTTTGAGATTCAGCCATGTTGTTTTAAGTACCAGTAGTTCCTTCCTTTTTACTGCTGAATAGTATTACACTATATGGATGTATGAAGGGCTGTTTATCCATTCACCAGTTCATGGATATTTGCTGGTTTCCATTTTTTGACTCTTATAGATACTGCTGCCATGAACAATGATATACAAGTCACTGTCTGGACATATGTTTTTATTTCTTGTGGACAGATACCAAAGAGTGGAATTCCTGGGCTATATGGTCGGTGTATGTTTAATTTCTTAAGAAAATGCCAAACTTCTTTCCAAAGTAGCTGTACCATTTTGTGTTGCCACCAGCAATGTGTGGCTGTTCTGGTTGCCTCACATCCTTATCAACACTTGGTATTGTCAATATCTTCCATTTTAGCCATCCTATCATTAAGTTTTTTAATAGTTTAGTAAATTCACTTTGATTTTCTAAATATACAACAATATCGTATGCACAGAGTGATAACATTTCTTACTGCTCTGTCTAGAACCTCCAAACTACTAGCAAATAACATCAATAATTACAGACATCTATGACTTCATTTTTATTTTAACAGAAATACTTCCAGTATTTTATTGTTAGGATCTAACTACATTTGCAGTTAGTCCCATTAGGAAGTGTCCTATTTTAGGATAAGTTTTTATCACATATGGATACTGAGTTTTTATCAAGTGTTATTATGTTATTCAGCATCTACTTTGACTTTCTGATGCAATGAACTAACCTAATACATTTCCTAATGTTGAATTATCCTTACATTTGTGAAACAACCCCTAATTAGATTTTTTTGATACACTACTTGGGTTTCTCCTGCTATATTGACTATATTTTATTTACTAAAATTTACATTAATATTTGTAAGTAAATTTGGCCTAGAATAGCATTTCCCGAAGTTTGTTCCATGGGGATGTGAGTACATGTTTGGGGTGGGGGTGGGAGGACAAAAAAACGAATTCTCAATTTCTTCCTAAGTCAGATAGGGGTAAAATATATCAAGAGGCACAGAGAGAGATGGGTTAAGGTACTATTAGGAAGATTAAATAAGATAATGCCCAGAGTTGCTTAGTAAGTGAATAAGCTAGGGTTTCAGCCCAGGCCAGTAACAGTCATCCTTGTGACCACTACACTCTGTTATGTCTGTTATTAAAAGATTACACATATGGCTAAAACAAAAACTTCTTAAAACAAACATTGTAATGTAAAAGAGCTAGAGATTTACATTAATTTTTTTTTTTAATCCTAAAATGATGGGTTCTCCTTTATAATGAACCCTTTAAAAGGAATTATTCCAATCTGGACAAGAAGTTAGCCTACCTGAGTGTGACTGATTGCTATATGGTTGCCATGGAGAGGTGACTGACGATCCTTCTCTTTACTGTGCCGACTGCTCTGCTTACTACGTTGTAGTTGCTGCCTCAGTTTGGCAATCTGCTTTGGGGAGAAGGGATGAGAAGCAAGAAGAGAACAGAAGTGAATACCAAGCTTTAAGTATTTATTTCTTTAATTTTAGATGTAAAAAATAAAGTTTTTATCAAAGATTTCAAGAAGAGACAATATTTCACTACAGTGATTTATTCTCCAAGTTTTAATAATTAAAACTATTGAAAATAAGAAATAAATATATGCTACAAATGCTTCACTTATACGATTTAAATATTGTCGGTAAATACATAGACTAAATTTCCCCAGATTATTTCATATTTTACCTTTGTAACACCAGAAACATCTTCCCCTTTAAACACTTATTTCTAAGATGAAAAACTAGTATTTCACATGCCTATTGATTAAAGTCAAACCCAATCTCTTAATATAGGGACCTCATTAAGTTTTTAAGTTCCCATTTTATATAAACAAAATGGATCTGGTAGACCAATTACTAAACACTTTAAAATTGTAAATCCCATGGTGTAAATCGTATGGCATTTAGCATTAGTTACTTGTTAGTATTTAATATCTTACTATTATATTACTCTTAGTCACAAAATCTTTATTTTCCAGCTTTATTGAAACATAAATGACATATAACATTGTGTAAGTTTAAGGTGTACAGTTTTTTAAAAAAATAAATTTATTTATTTTTGGCTGCACTGGGTCTTCATTGCTGCAGACGGGCTTTCTCTAGCTGCAGCGAGTGGGGGCTACTCTTCATTGCAGTGTCTTCCCTTGTTGCCGTGCATGGGCTCTAGGGTGCACAGGCTTCAGTAGTTGTGGCATGTGGGCTCAGTAGTTGTGGCTCACGGGCTCTAGAGCGCAGGCTCAGTAGTTGTGGCGCATGGGCTTAGTTGCTCTGCTGCATGTGGGATCTTCACAGACCAGGGATTGAACCTGTGTCCCCTGCACTGGCAGGCGGATTCTTAACCACTGCACTACCGGGTAAGTCCCTGTACAACATGTTGATTTGACGCTATTATATATTGCAAAATGACACCACTGTAGCATAAGTTAATACCTCCATCCCATTACATAATTACCATTTCTCTTTGGGGGTGAAAACATTTGAGATCTACTCTCTTAGCAACTTTCAAGTATATATAATACAGTATTATTAACTATAATCAAAATTCTGAACATTAGATCCCCAGAGCTTACTCATCTTATTATTGGAAGTATGTACCCTTTGACCACTCCCCTTTACCCTCCAGTCTAGCAACCACCACTCTACGCTCAGTTTCTATGAGTTTAGCTTTTCTTAGATCCCACAAACAAGGGATACCATACAGTATTTGTCTTTCTTTGTCTGACTTACTTCACTTAGCATAATGCCCTCAAGGTTCATCAATGTTGTTTACAAATGGCAGGATTTCCTTCTTTCTCATTGATGAATGTATGTACCACATCTTCTTTATCCACTTCTCCATTGACAGATACTTGGCTACAGTGACACAACTTTTTTCAAAACAAATATAACTTAGGAGTGTATTCTCCTAAATGGAACTGTAAAACTCCCAGACTTAAGGCTTAAGAGAAAAGTCATTTCTACAATATGGCTTGGAATTCATTAAACTATTAACATATTTTAGGTGCTATATAATCTTCTTAAACTGTGCTAGACCTGAAGTAAAATATACCTCAGCATTTTCAAAGGGAATCACCAGCAATTTGGGGGAAGTTACTTAATATTGGTATTACTTTCCTTGTAGAAAAGATGACATTAATCAATTAATAGGTACTCCTTGAACACATACAGTGAGCTCAGTTTTATGTTACCTACTAGGCAAAGTGCAAATACAAAGTAAAGTGTGTAAAATATATTGATTTCCTCAAAGAGATATTTAGCAAAATGCTTACTTGGAATAACGGTGGCAATGAAAAGCAAAATAGTTGCTATTAAAGCCTGTTAATGGTCAAGGGGAAATGTATATAGGTTGCTGGGAAAACTTACAAACAGAAGAGAAGCAGCATGGAAGAAAATAAAGCACCTAAAAGAGTAATCTATACCCTTTTTAAAAAATAAGATCCTCTAGTTTTTTGAAACTCTTTGTAGCTTATGGACATCCCATACAATTTCCTTGCAAAGATATATAAATAAGATTATCTATGTTAATATTTGTGTTCCTTGCTCTCTGTTGAAATGACATCGTTTTCTTCTAGAGAACATTAATTTTCATGAGAAAAGGAATCAAAATTAGTAGGTAATCATTATAAATCAAGAGAGATTATACTCTATGATAAAAATAAACAGAATTTCAAATTGTACAAGTTATTTAATTAGGATAGGGGTATAAAATTAAGTGTTTTCTGAATATTAATGATGTTTCAGTGGTTTTTCAAAACTGGCAAGAGCTTGTAGAGAAGAGCCCATAATGCTTACAGATTAATCAAAGCAATCTGTACTTTTTAATTTTTAAAAATAATCTTTAAAAATAAACAAACAAAAGTAATCTGAAAATTGATCAATCCTAATCACTCTTTTTAAAGGCCTTCGAGATATCATATTAAGCCGGAAAAGTTTTTGTTCGAAATAGCTTTACCAAACTCCTGAAAACAAAAAGCATACATAATGGTACACACCTTACTTTGCTTGGAATATCAGCTTAAACTATGCAACCTTATAGTTTCCACACAATACTGTGTATCTTTGTTTTTTTTTTTTTTTTTGGCGGTACGCGGGCCTCTCACTGTTGTGGCCTCTCCCGTTGCGGAGCACAGGCTCCGGACGCGCAGGCTCAGCGGCCATGGCTCACGGGTCCAGCCACTCCGCAGCATGTCGGATCTTCCCAGACCGGGGCACGAACCCGTGTCCCCTGAATCGGCAGGGGGACTCTCAACCACTGCGCCACCAGGGAAGCCCTAATACTGTTTATCTTTGGATTATAACATAGTTCTGCTTTTGTTTACAACTTAGAAGAGATCAGAGTAAAAAGGAAGCCCATCTTAATATATATACTCAAAACATTACAACTCTTACTCAAGAACCATGTAAAATGAAAATAAGATATAGGGCTTCCGAAGCCATCTCTTCTCCCTAAGTTCAGTACCAGTAGACAGTAGACACAAAGGTATCTCTGGGAGGAAGGGGCAGAGGGAGTTGTAATTTCCACCCTACACTCACACACCCCTCCCATCTCATCCGTAGTTCCAAACCTCTGCCTAAGACCACCTCTCTAATCAATCCCATGTTCCAATGCATCACACAAAGCTCTTGGTCCTCACTTCGGTGGGCCTACCCACCCTAGTTACTACAATGAAATGCCCATACAACCTTCCTTTACAAAGGGAACCCTAAGTTATACTGACTGGATTTCTTAAACTATAGATGAATCTTACTTGTGTTTCTAAATATTCATTAGCAATGCTGTGGCCTTAAGGAAAAAATTAAGAATGGACTTTGAGGGTATTATACTAAGTGAAATAAGTCAGACAAAGAAAGGCAAATACTGTATGATCTCACTCATATATGGAATCTGAAAAAACAAAAACAAAACCAACTCACAGAACCAGAGAACAGGGTCTGGTGGGGGGCAGAAAATGGGTGAGGGTGGTTCAAAGGGTACAAGCGTCTGGTTATAAGATGAGTAAGTTCTGGGGATGTAATGTAAAGCATAGTGACTCTAGATAATAATACTCTATAGTATATTTGACAGTTGCTATGAAAATAGATCTTAAAAGTTCTCCACATACACAAAAATTATAAAAATGTTGAGGTGATGGATGTGTTAACTAACCTTCTCGTGGTAATAACTTTACAATATATACATATATCAAATCATTATGTTGTATATACCTTAAGCTTATATAATGTTATATGTCAATTATATCTCAATGAAGCTTAAAGAAAAAAAATTAAGAGAGAAGGAGATAGGAGCATTCTTTAAACATGAAAGGGGTCCCAGGCACGTGAGCTCCAAAGTTTAAAAAAGTTAGGGACTAAGTAAGCCTGGGTCACAAAGAAGAAATAATATTGTAGAGAGAAGAATTAGCATAAATACAAAGAAATGACTAAAATATTTGTGGAATTAGATGAAGAAAAATCAGAGACTGGCCCCACTGAAAAGCTAAGAACTAGGAACACATTTCACTGTAAATTTTTGGAAACCTGATAACATCACCCTTGTTTATTTGCTATTTTTGTCCTGTTAGTTTCCCCCACTATTGTTAACATTTCAAAACAGGAAAAAAGGGCTTCCCTGGTAGGGCAGTCGTTAAGAATCTGCCTGCCAATGCAGGGGACACGGGTTCGAGCCCTGGTCCAGGAAGATCCCACATGCTGCGGAGCAACTAAGCCCGTGCACCACAAGTACTAAGCCTGTGTTCTAGAGCCGACGAACCACAACTACTGAAGCCCGTGTCCCGCAACTACTGAAGCCCGCGCCTAGAGCCCATGCTCCGCAACGAGAAGCCACTGCAATGAGAAGCCCGCGCACGACAACGAAGAGTAGCCGCTGCTCATCACAACTAGAGAAAGCCCACGCGCAGCAACAAAGACCCAACGCAGCCAAAAATAAATAAATAATTAATTTAAAATAATAATAAAAATAAAAACAGAAAAAAACTAAACTCTGAGCCTCAGAAGACTGGTTGAATACTTTTGCCTCAGGTAGTGAAAGGGAGGGAGGGTAATATTTCTCAGAATGAATTCTATAGTAGGCCAAGGAACTGAGACATCTTAAACAGACTAAGTGGCTGCAGTAGGAAGGGAAGCAGAATCCTGGGGCTTTTGAAAGAGGAAAATAAAAAGTGAGAAGAGAGCTTGATTAACGCCAGGGATGGCACTTTGTCACATGCATTTATATGAATTCTCTCATTCATTTCTCAATAAAAACATGTGAGATAGGTACTATTATTATCCCCACTTTATAGGTGAGGAAACTGAGAGGTAGGAAGGTTAGCTTGTTGAAAGCCACACAGTTAAGTGGTGAAACATGTATATGAACTTAGGAAGTGGAATTCCAGAGTCTGCTCTCTTAATCACTATTCTGTATTGCCTAAAGGATCAAGTTAATAACTCATAAGGAGAGAAAGAAATCTTACAAAAAGTGAAGACAGACATACAAATGGGAACAACATACAGATTACAATAGTTGAACTGTTAAGAAAAAAGGCCCCCAAACAATTACTAAAGATATTAACCCAACAAATTTTTCTGAAAATCTAGTTTCAGAGGTTATGAATCTCAAGCTGTTATTTCTCTTTTATATGAAAAAAAGAGAACATGTGACAAACTTTAGTGCTTGTAAAGATCTATGTCTCAAAAGAAAGGTTCTGCAGTCTAAAAACAAATTTTACATATTATATCCTTTGACAGTGTTCAAAGGAATTTAAAATGCAACACATTACCTACTCTAATACTAAAAATAAAAATTTCTTTTTGTTTAATATAAATATGAATAATTCATGTTGTTTTCCTGTTTTTCTAATGAAACCCTAATGAAATAAATGCTGTTTATTCAGCCCTCTGATATCCAAATGCACAAACATAGGCATACGTATGCACAAACGTGCATATATAAAGAACAGAGATATGTAAGCACATACACATGCACAGGGAGTTGTCACCTGCATGCACATCACCTTTACACATGACCACGGACAGACATGCTTGCCCACATGCAGACTCACACAAGCCCCCACCCCAGTAACAAAGAGAGAGATTTACACAGATCCATTCCCACAAATATAGCTAGCTTTGGGACAATTGTTATACACATAAAATAGTTTTTAATATAGACATGTATTTACCAATAAGGCATATTTGTCAACAGAGGAATGATGACAACAATATCAGACTAACATTTAAAGAACACTTGGTCCATAAACCCACTAGATTCCACAGATATATTGTAACTGTTTTACAGATGAGGAAACACTTTGAAAAATAAAGTACCTTTCCCAAGGTAACACAGCTAATAAATGGCAGGCCCAGTCCTTTAGCCTTTAGTTCATAACCCCTTTCTATTACCTACAGGGCTGCTGAAAATAATACTGTGTTAATGTTCGCAAATAACTACCAGTCACTATGTATTGGCTCATAATCTCAACCACTTCGCCAAGTAACTTCCTTTCTTAATGCTGTAGATATTGCAAGATGTGAAACTGCAATAAAGGTGAACAAAAATTTTATGAAGCAATTAACTGACTACATACTAACTTAATGATATATTTCTTTTTTGATAAGCAGTTTAATAACCTTAAATATTGTTCATATTGGATCCAGTTTTAAACAATGAAAATATTATAAAACATCTTTACAATTCAGTTTAATATGGACTCAGAATTTATTGGATAAATATTTGTATTTTTAAAAGACTTTACCACATAATTAAATAAAAATTCTTCAGACTGTTGTTTTTTAGGTCCAGAGAAAATATTATTGCAATTTTCCCCTAGTATAGTATGATAAAACAATTTTTTTTCATTAGGGCAGAATGTATACTTTTACTAAAACTATAAGGAAACTTTTATTTTTCTTAAAAAAGGAAGACCACAACAATATTTTTTAATCACTATTTGATCAGAAGCAAGAAACTTCCCTAATCATTTCACTTAGAGAAAAACTATCCCAGTAATAAGAAGAGGGCTTATTGGTGAGATAAAGAAGCAATGCATGATTCTTCCTTTTATCCACTGAAGGACTTAAGAATAGTAAACTCACCTTTTGCAACTTATCTTTATCAAAATCAGAAATAGTATAAAGTCAAAACAACAATACAGTAATATCACTTATATTCTCTCTGGGAACGTCACCCTCTGGGATAAAGAGTAGGTTTATACTTACTGCTTACTATAAAAACAGTGGATTTTCCAAGTTCTGTTTCTCTCCTATAACGTGATCTACTATATGTGTAGGCATCCATTTAGGCCCTCCCCATCACCCCCACTGGACTTGGGGTTCAGGGGAACTAATGCAAACTCGATAGTCTTGATACCTGCTGTGCAGTGAATAATAAAGTCCATTGTTTCTAAACCACGAGCCTCATGACTTCTGCCAGCATCCATGAAATAGTAAAAAGCTAACTTATTAGGTTATAAGTAGGAAAAAATCAAATCCAAGATGTGGCGGGTATACTTCCTCTTTTGCCTCAAATGAAGAGAAAGGAGTTTTAATGGAACAACTTGGAAGGACTGACTGTTCCTCACAGATAAGAAGACCGGATGGACTGGAATCTGACTCCACCCCAGATACTGAAAACGTTGAGCTAGGATGATAGAGATTTACTCTTGCTTTAGAATCAGCCTAAACTCCCAGATATTAACCAGATTTTTTTTAATGTGCAAGCTTCCCAGTAACCATTTGGGAAATTTGAAAGTGAGAGTCATAGGAGGGTTTTCTTAGGTCCTACTTAAGAGGACCACCTAAAAGGGTAAACAGAGCTCAGCAGCTGAGAAACTGAATGTTATTTCTAGAATTCTAGAGGCTAAGGAGAGAGTAAGATAGAAGTGTAGGTAAGAGATGTGCAGCAACAAGGGATGTCCAAAGAACCCATGAAATTACTCTACAAAAGAAGGTCAGTTTTAAAAATCTGTCAAGCCCAGCTAATTGACAGGCATCTGATAACAGTACCAGTCAAGTAGGAACATTTCTATTCCCCTTACCTCTCCCTCTCTCCCCCAAGCTCCAACTCCAGAGGGGTCAGAAATCGTAGCTATGGAGTTAGGAAAGAGGTAAGCAAGAAAGACAAAAGGAGTCTCTGGGATCCCTTCACCCATGAAGTCATTCACCTGCAGTAGGCCCTAGCTAGAAGAGGAGTAGCTGCAAGGATGAAATAAGTAGGAAGCTTTAACTGTTACAAGAGACTGGAAAGCATGTTCACTTGAAGGAATCATAGGTGTGTAAGAGCTTCTGGTTTTGCACCATACACAAGAGATGAACTTCTCTCACTGAATAAGGATAGTGGGAGTTAATATAAAGTCCTTTTGTGATTATCCCTTAAAGTCTTAGTTGATTTTCCTAATGTGTAATTAAGCTCTTTAAAAAGTAGATTGTATCTACTCTTTCTTTTGAAATAGATGCTTTTACACAATACTGAGCATATAGTCTTATGCATTTGATGCTATTCCATGAACAAATGCAGTGCCACTACAGGCTGACAATGTATCCTAAAATATATATTTAAAATTTACCTGTCTTCTCTTTTACCTCTATTAAATGTATACAAATCAAGTACCATAAAAACAGAAATAGAGTCAGATGTAGAAAACAAACTTATGGTTACCAGGGGAGAAAGCAGTGGCAGGGGGGAAGGGTGGAGGGAGAGATAAATTGGGAGACTGGGATTGACATATACACTATGCTATATAAAATAGATAAATACTCTGTAATGACTTATGGGAAAAGAATCTGAAAAAGAGTGAATATATGCATATGTATAACTAATTCACTTTGCTGTGCAGCAGAAACTAACACAACATTGTAAAATCAAGTATACTCCAATAAAAATTAAAGCACCATCAACAATAAAAAAGTGATAAGTACTAATTAAATCCTTATCATTTGCTTAGCAGACTTCTTAAACTGTAGATATGCTTTATAAATTAATTTTAAATTGTGTTATGTAAACAGGGAACCACATATCTAACCAATGGAAAAGTACACTTAAACATTTGTTTGGTTTGTAAAATCTAAATAAAGGTTGGGTTAACATCCCTCCAGTAAACATAATTCAAAGGAGGAAGAGTAATCTTTTCATAAAAGAAAATGATGTCTCACTTGAATTCATTTCCTTAACATGGACACAACCCATAACCTCACTGTATACTGGTATCAGTTAGTTTCTGACAAATGTGTTGATAATCTGTTTCCCATTTTTTTGTAGGTAATCTTTTTTCTAATTGCAAGAATGAGTAAGTGTGTGTGTGTGTGTGTGTCCCCTTGATCTACAACTCAGTTTACCTAGGGTGGAAATTTTTTCTTTGTCCTGTTTATCCTTCGTGGAATTGATGGGCTTTTTCAATATGAAGACACATCACTCTCCAAATCTAGCGTATTTTCAACCTTTAAGAAGTATCTCTTCCCTGATGCCTACTATTCTTACCTTCTGGAACTCCTTACTCAGTCTATTTTCCTGTTTCTTAACTCCTCTTTCATATTTTCAACCTCTATCTTTTAAAAAATTCTTTTTAATTTTTTAAATTGAAGTACAGTTGATTTATAATGTGTTAGTTTCTGGTATACAGCAAAGTGATTCAGTTATATATCTATATATTCTTTTTCATATTCTTTTCCATTATCGTTTATTACAGGATATCGAATATAGTTCCCTGTGCTATACAGTAGGTCCTTGTTGCTTATCTACTTTATATATAATAGTTTGTAACTGCTAAGCCCAAACACCTAGTTTATCTTCCCCTGCTCTCTTTCCCCTTTGGTAACCATAAGTTTGTTTTCTATGTCTGTGAGTCTGTTTCTGTTTTGTAAATAAGTTCATCTGTATCATATTTTAGATGCCACATATAAGTGATATCATATGATATTTGTCTTTGACTTACTTCACTTAGTATGATATCCCTAGGTCCATCCATGTTGCTGTAAATGGCATTATTTCATTCTTTTTTATGATTGAGTAGTATTCCATTGTATATATGTATACAACATCTTTATCCACTAATCTATCGATGGACATTTAGGTTGCTTCCATGTTTTGGCTATCGTAAATAGTGCTGCTATGAACACTGGGGTGCATGTATCTTTTCGCATTAGTTTTCTCTGGATATATGCCCAGGAGTGGGATTGCTGGATCATATGGTAATTCTGTTTTTAGTTTTTTAAGGAACCTCCATACTGTTTTCCATAGTGGCTGCACCAATTTACTATCCCACCAACAGTGCTGGAGGGCTCCCTTTTCTCCATACCCTCTCCAGCATTTATTGTTTGTAGACTTTTTAATGCTGGCCATTCTGTCAACCTCTATCTTTTTATTCTATATTCTAGATGATTTGTTCATCCAGACTTTCTCAGTTGAGACTTTTGATTCACTAATTCTCTCTTCTGCTGTGTCAATTTAAGCCATCAAAGAGTTTAATTTCACCAACTTTTATTATATTTAAGACTTATAAAGGATCCTTTCTCTTTCTGCCTGTTCTTATTTACTTCTGTTCTCATTGTGAGCTACTGTTTCATTTGAAATTCTTAAACATTCTTATTTCTAAATTCTTTTTTGGGATTGTGTTCTTATTCTTATTTTCTCAGATATGACTCTATTTAATGTATCTGCTGTCTCTTATGGCAATAGATTTCCTTACATACCCTAAAATACTTACTTGGAAGTTCTCTGTATGTGGGAGTTTTATATTTTGTGAACTCTTTACTGCCATATTGTTTCATGGTTACTCAGACTAGTGCTTCAGAGTTGCATAGCTTCAGAGCAAAAGTCTTAAACCAGGAAGATTGGGGCTTTGCTCCCGCATGGGTAGAGCTCTATTCCAGACACCATATCCACACACAACATATTTGGTTACTATTTCCATTTTTGTATAGAGGCTTTTCTGGCCCACAAGAACACCAACAGTGTCAGGTGGAGTTTTTACAGGTCTAGTTTTACTGCCTGGAAACATGGTCCCAGTTCCCTGCTTTATGCAGACAGCCCAGTTCCAATCTCCCATTTGCAAGATATATTTGACTCTCTTAAAATGTGTAGTCTCTTAAATTTGGCTTAACTCACAGAAACCTGGCCAACACGATCCAGATTTCTGTGAGTCAGATAACATCAACATCCACTCATCACTAAGGATTTCCCTTCTATTCATGGTCTGCAGGGGTTTTCCTTGTCTTAAATGTAGCTAAAATATATTTACTTATGTATTTCTTTGAAAAATTTTCACACTGTAGTCTTAAAAGCTTGGAACAAAGTGGAAGCAGACTATTCAGGTGCTTTCACTGACATTTAAATCAGAAATCCAGATGCAAACTCTCTGAGGGGGACAGCATGTATGTGACTCAGGAAGAATGGATGTGATACAGCTGAATTTGATGCCGAGACAAGGAAGCAGGTCAAAAGTTGTTTGTTAAAAAAAAACACTGAACTTTAGTAGCATATAACTGAAAAAAAATTACTATTTCAATAACAGTTTTGGCTTTCATAATTTCCTCAGATTCCAATTCTGTCATCTTTTATAACTATTCTTATTTTTACTTTTAGTCTTTACCCATGTACTCATTTTTCCAGCCTCAGTTATATATCATTTAAAATTTAATATCTACCATGGACATAACATGGAAAACCTACTAGTCTTTTATGTTTATTCCTTTTTTTTCATCTTTATTGAAATGTAATTTACATTCCCTTAACTTTATCCATTGTAAGGGTAAAATTCAATAAGTTGTAATCACTTTGTAGTGTTGTACAAAATAATCAAAATTCAGTTTTAGGATTTTTTCATCACCCCCAAAATTTGCTTTGAGTCTATTTGTAGCCAATCACCCCTACCCCCACCCCATTCCAGCCACATGCAACCACTAATGGGCTTTTTTCCCCTCTACAGATTTGCCTTTTCTGGCATTTCAATATAAATGAAACCATACAATATGTAATCTTATTCATCTGGCTTCTTTCACTTAGCAGGAATTGGCAAGCTACAGTCTGCAAGCCAAATCTAGCAGGCCACATGTTTTTGTAAATAAAACTTATTGGAACATAACCATGTCCACTCCATATTGTCTATGGTTGCTTTCACACTACAATAGTGGAGTTGAGTAGTTGCAGCAGAGGCTCTGTGGCCCACAAACCATAAAGTATTTACTATCTGGCTCTTTAGAGAAAAAATTTGCTGACCCTTGACTTAGTAAAATGTTTTTGAAGTTCATTCCCATTGTAGCATGTATCAGTATTCAGTACAGTGTTCCTTTTCATTGCTGAACAGTATGCTATTGCATGAACACATGACATTTTGTTTATCCATTTACCAAACAGTGGATATTTCAATATTTTTTAGTTTTTAGCTATTATGAATAATTCTGCTATAAATGTTTGTGTAAATGTTTCAATGTAAACATGTGTTTTCATTTTTCTTATACAGAGTCCTAGGAATAGAATTTCTAGGTTATATGCAAAGTTTCTGATTAACTTTTAAAGAAACTGTTAAACTGTTTTCCAAAGTTGGCTGTATCATTTTATATTCCCAACAATGTCTGAGGGTTCCAGATGCTCTTCATTCTTGCTAACACTCAGCATTTTCTGTCATTTAAATTACAGTCATTGTAGTAGGTGTGTAGTTGTATCTCATGGTTTAAATCTGCATTTGCCTAATGAGGTTGAACACCTTTTCATGTGGTCATTTTCCATCCATACATCTTTGATGAAATACTTCTATCAAAGTCTTCGCCTTTTAAGTGCATTGTCTTCTTACTGATTTTTAAGAGTTCTTTATACATTCCAGATATAAGTCCTATATCAGATATGATTTGCTAATATTTCTGTCTGGGGCTTGTCTTATCATTCCTTTAGTCATGTAGTGTAAACGTTCATTTAAATGAAGTTCAGTTTTTTTTCTTTTATGGCCTTACTCTTGGTGTTGTATCTAAAAATGCCTTGCCTAATCCAAGGTCTTCTAGAAGATCTAAAATTTTAGAGCTTATATTTAGGACTATGATTCATTTTGAGTTCATTTATCTCTATAGTGAGCGTCAAGGACTAACTATTTTTCCTATATATGAATATATAATTATTCCAGTACCAGTTACCAGAAACGCTGTCCTTTTCAACTGAATTGCGTTGGCAGCTTTGTCGACCATTAACTGACCATAAAATATAAGGGTTTATTCACTGATTCACAATTTTGAATCATTTATCTATATTTCTTCTTTATGCTAATATTTTGCCAAATTTATTAATATAGATTTATAAGAAAGTATTGAAATTGTACCACGCAAGTCCTCCAAAGTTTTCCTTCTTTTCAAAATTACTTTCGGCCAATCTAGGCCCTTCACATTTCCACATAAATTTTAGTATAAGCTTGTCAATTTTTACCAAAAACAAAAACGCTGGGAAGAAAACAGGGATTATACTGAATCAATTTGGGGAGAATTACCATTTTAATAATAATACTGAGTCTTCCAATCCATGAACAAACTGTCTATCCATTTATTTAAATCTTTTAAAATACTGTCCAGCAGTGTTTTGTTTTCAGTGTATAAATCTTGAACTGCTGTTGTTTAATTTATTCCTAAATATTATAATATTTTTGATGCAACTGTAATTGTTTTCTGATTTAGAGGATTGTTCATATCTAATATCTAGACAAACGCTTGATTCCTTTCTTTTTTTATTATCTATTTTACACATATTAGTGTATGTATATCAATCCCAATCTCCCAATTAATCCCACCACCAGGCCTTCCCCCGCTTACCCACCTTGGTGTCCATATGTTTGTTCTCTACATTTGTGTCTCTATTTGGGCCTTGCACACTGGTTCATCTGTACCATATTTATAGATTCCACATATATGTATTAATATACAATACTGGTTATTCTGACTTACTTCACTCTGTATGACAGCCTCTCGGTCCATCCCCATCTCTACAAATGACCCAATTTCGTTCCTTTTTATGGCTGAGTAATATTCCATTGTATATATGTACCACCTCTGCTTTATCAATTCATCTGTCGATGGGCATTTAGGTTCCTTCCATGACCTAGCTATTGTAAACAGTGCTGCAATGAACATTGGGGTGCATGTGTCTTTTTGAATTATGGTTTTCTCTGGGTATATGCCCAGGAGCGGGATTGCTGGGTCATATAGTAATTCTATTTTTAGTTTTTTAAGGAACCTCCATACTGTTCTCCATAGTGGCTGTATCAATTTACATTCCCACCAACAGTGCAAGAGGAGAAGATAGTGGAGTAGAAGGACGTGCGCTCACTCCCTCTTGCGAGAGCACCGGAATCGCAAGTAACTGCTGAACAATCATCGACAGGAAGACACTGGAACTCAGCAAAAAAGATACCCCACATCCAAATACAAACAAGAAACCACAATGAGACGGTAGCAGGGGTCACAATAAAATCAATTCCCATAACTGCTGGGTGGCTGGCTCACAAACTGGAAAACACTTATACCACAGAAGTCCACCCACTGGAGTGAAGGTTCTGAGCCTCATTTCAGGCTTCCCAACCTGGGGGTCTGGCAAAGGAGGAGGAATTCCTAGAGAATCACACTTTGAAGGCTAGCGGGATTTGACTGCAGGACTTCAACAGGACTGGGGGAAACAGAGACTCCACTCTTGGAGGGCACACACAAAGTAGTGTGCATATCGGGACCCAGGGGTAGGAGCAGTGATCCCGCAGGAGACTGAATCAGACCTACCTGCTAGTGTTGGAGGGTCTCCTGCAGAGGTGGGGGGTGGCTGTAGCTCACTGTGGGGACACGGACACTGACAGCAGAAGTTCTGGGAAGTATTCCTTGGCATGAGCCCTCCCAGAGTCCACCATTGGCCCAACCAAAGAGCCAGGTAGGCTCCACTGTTGGGTCACCTCAGGCCAAACAACCAACAGGTAAGGAACCCAGCCCCACCAATCATCAGACAAGTGGATTAAAGTTTTACTGAGCTCTGCCCACCAGAGCAACACCAAGCTGTATCCAACCTTCCCAACAGGAAACTTGCACAAGCCTCGTAGATAGCCTCATCCACCAGAGGGCAGACAGCAGAAGCAAGAAGAACTACAGTCCTGCAGCCTGTGGAACAAAAACCACATTCACAGAAAGACAGACAAGATGAAAAGGCAGAGAGCTATGTACCAGATAAAGGAACAAGAAAAAACCCCAGAAAAACAACTAAATAAAGCGGAGATAGGCAACCTTCCAGAAAAAGAATTCAGAATAATGATAGTGAAGGTGATCCAGGACCTTGGAAAAAGAATGGAGGCAAAGATCAAGACGATGCAAGACATGTTTAACACAGACCTAGAAGAATTAAACAACAAACACCTATAAGAATTAAAGAAAAAACAAACAGAGCTGAACAATACAATAACTGAAATGAAAATACACTAGAAGGAATCAAGAGCAGAAAAACTGAGGCAGCAGAACGGATAAGTGACCTGGAAGACAGAATGGTGGAATTCACTGCTGCAGAACAGAATAAAGAAAAAAGAATGAAATGAAGACAGCCTAAGAGACCTCTGGGACAACATTAAAGGCAACAACATTCGCATTATAGGGGTCCCAGAAGGCGAAGAGAGAGAGGAAGGACCAGAGAAAATATCTGAAGAGATTATAGTCGAAAACTTTCCTAACATGGGAAAGGAAATAGCCACCCAAGTCCAGAAAGCACAGAGAGTCCCAGGCAGGATAAACCGAAGGAGAAACACACCAAGACACATAGTAATCAAATTGATAACAATTAAAGACAAAGAAAAATTACTGAAAGCAACAAGGGAAAAATGAGAAATAACATACAAGGGAGCTCCCATAACATTAACCACTGATTTCTCAGCAGAAACTCTACAAGCCATAAGGGAGTGGCATGATATATTTAAAGTGATGAAAGGAAAGAACCTACAACCAAGATTATTCTACCCGGCAAGGATCTCATTCAGATTCCATGGAGAAATCAAAAGCTTCACAGACAAGCAGAAGCTAAGAGAATTCAGCACCACCAAACCGGCTCTACAACAAAGGCTATAGGAACTTCTCTAAGTGGGAAACGTAACAGAAGAAAAGGACCTACAAAAACAAACCCATAACAATTAAGAAAATGGTAATAGGAACATACATATCGATAATTACCTTAAACGTGAATGGATTAAATGCTCCAACCAAAAGACATAGGCTCGCTGAATGGACACAAAAACAAGACCCATATATATGCAATCTACAATAGACCCACGTCAGACCTAGGGACACATACAGACTGAAAGTGAGGGGATGGAAAAAGATATTCCATGCAAATGGAAATCAAAAGAAACCTGGAGTAGCAATACTCATATCAGATAAAATAGACTTTAAAAGAAAAAATGTAACAAGAGGCAAGGAAGGACACTACATAATGATCAAGGGATCAATCCAAGAAGAAGATATAACAATTATAAATATATATGCAACCAACATAGGAGCACCTCAATACATAAGGCAAATGCTAACAGCTATAAAAGAGGAAATCGACAGTAACACAATAATAGTGGGGGACTTTGACACCTCACTTACACCAGTGGACAGATCATCCAGACAGAAAATTAACAAGGAAACACAAGCTTTAAATGACACAACAGACCAGATAGATGTAATTCATATTTATAGGACATTCCATCCGAAAACAGCAGATTACACTTTCTTCTCAAGTGCACATGGAAAATTCTCCAGCATAGATCACATCTTGGGTCACAATGCAAGCCACAGTAAATTTAAGAAAATTGAAATCATATCCAGCATCTTTTCTGACCACAATGCTATGAGATTAGAAATGAATTACAGGGAAAAAAAATGTAAAAAACACGAACACATGGAGGCTAAACAATACGTTACTAAATAACCAAGAGATCACTGAAGAAATCAAAGAGGAAATCAAAAATACAGTCCCACCTCAAGAATCAAGAAAAATCTCAAATAAACAACCTAACCTTACACCTAAAGCAATCAGAGAAAGAAAAAAAAATGTATGGACACCAAGGGCAGAAAGTGGCGGGGGGCAGTGGTGGTGGTGGTGTGATGAATTGGGCAATTGGGATTGACATATATACACTAATATGTATAAAATGGATAACTAATAAGAACCTGCTGTAAAAAATATAAATTTTAAAAAGTCTGTGTTTGAAAAAAAAAAAAAGAACAGTGCAAGAGGGTTCCCTTTCTCCACACCCTCTCCAGCACTTATTGTTTGTAGATTTTTTGATGATGTCCATTCTAAACAGTGTGAGGTGATACCTTCATTGTAGTTTTGATTTGCATTTCTCTAATAATTAGTGATGTTGAGCAGCTTTTCATGTGCTTCTTGGCCATCTGTATGTCTTCTTTGGAGAAATGTCTATTTAGGTCTTCTGCCCATTTTTAAATTGGGCTGTTTATTAATATTGAGCTGCACGAGCTGTTTATATATTGTGGAGATTAATCCTTTGTCCAGTGACTCCTTTGCAAGTATTTTCTCCCATTGTGAGGGCTGTCTTTTCATCTTGTTTACAGTTTCCTTTGCTGTGCAAAAGCTTTAAGTTTCATTAGGTCCCATTTGTTTATTTCTGTTTTTATTTCCATTACTCTATGAGGTGGGTCAAAAAAGATCCTGCTGTGATTTATGTCAAAGAGTGTTCTTCCTATGTTTTCCTCCAAGAGTTTTACAGTGTCTAGTCTTACATTTAGGTCTTTAATCCATTTTGAGTTTTGGGGTTTTTTTTAGTTTATTAATTTATTTTATTTATTTATTTTTAGCTGCATTGGGCCTTTGCTGCTGCGTGCAGGCTTCCTCTAGTTGCAGGGAGTGGGGCTACTCTTCATTGTAGTGCACGTGCTTCTCATTGCGGTGGCTTCTCTTGTTGCAGAGCATGGGCTCTAGGCACGCGGCCTTCAGTAGTTGTGGCTCGTGGGCTCTAAAGCGCAGGCTCAGTAGTTGTGGCACACTGGCTTAGCTGCTCCATGGCATGTGGGATCTTCCCGGACCAGGGCTTGAACCTGTGTCCCCTGCATTGGTAGGCAGATGCTTAACCGCTGCACCACCAGGGAAGCCCTTGAGTTTATTTTTGTGTATGGTGTTAGAGAGTGTTCTAATTTCATTCTTTTACACGTAGCTGCCCAGTTTTCCTAGCACCACTTATTGAAGAGACTGTCTTTTCTCCATTGTATATTCTTGCCTCCTTTGTCAAAGATAAGGTAACCATATGTGCATGGGTTTATCTCTGGGCTTCTAATCCTATTCCATTTATCTATATTTCTGTTTTTGTGCCAGTACCATAGTATCTTGATTACTGTAGCATTGTAGTATAGTTTGAAGTCAGGGAGCATGATTCCTCCAGTTCCGTTTTTTCCCCCTCAAGATTGCTTTGGTTATTCGGGGTCTTTTGTGTCTCCATACAAATTTGAAGATTTTTTCTTCTACTTCTGTAAAAAATGCCATTGGCAATTTGATAGGTAATGCACTGAATCTGTAGATTGCTTTGTGTAGTATAGTCATTTTCACAATATTGATTCTTCCAATCCAAGAACAGGTATATCTCTCCATTTGTGTCACCTTTGATTTCTTTTATCAGTGTCTTATAGTTTTCTGACTACAGGTCTTTTACCTCCTTAGGCAGGTTTATTCCTAGGTGTTTTATTCTTTTTGCTGCAATAGTGAATGGGATTGTTTCCCTAATTTCTCCTTCTGATCTTTCATTGTTAGTGTATAGGAATGCAAGAGATTTCTGTGCATTAATTTTGTAACCTGCAACTTTACCAAATTCATTGATTAGCTTTAGTAGTTTTCTGGTGGCATCTTTAGGATTCTCTATGTATAGTGTCACGTCATCTGCAAACAGTGACAGTTTTACTTCTTCTTTTCCAATTTGTATTCCTTTTATTTCTTTTTCTTCTCTGATTGCCGTGGCTAGGACTTCCAACACTATGTTGAATAATACTGGTGAGAGTGGACAGCCTTGTCTTGTTCCTGATGGTAGAGGAAATGCTTTCAGTTTTTCACCATTGAGAATGATGTTTGCTGTGGGTTTGTCGTACATAGCCTTTATTATGTTGAGGTAGGTTCCCTCTATGCCCATTTACTGGAGAGTTTTTATCATAAATGGATGTTGAATTTTGTCAAAAGCTTTTTCTGCATCTATTGAGATGATCATATGGTTTTCATTCTTCAATTTGTTAATACAGTGTATCACATTCTTTGATTTGCATATATTGAAGAATCCTTGCATCCTTGGAATAAATCCCAGTTGATCATGGCATATGATCCTTTTAGTGTGTTGTTGGATTCTGTTTGCTAGTATTTTGCTGAGGATTTTTGCATCTCTATTCATAAGTGATATTTTTCTGTGATTTTCTTCTTTGGAGTATCTTTGTCTGGTTTTGGTGTCAGGGTGATGGTGGCCTCATAGAATGAGTTTGGGAGTGTTCCTTCCTCTGCAATTTTTGGGAAGACTTTGAGAAGGATGGGTGTTAGCTCTTCTCTGTATGTTTGATAGAAGTCACCTGTGAAGGCATCTGACCCTGGACTTTTGTTTGTTGGAAGATTTTTAATCACAGTTTCAATTTCATTACTTGGGATTGGTCTGTTCATATTTTCTGTTTCTTCCGGGTTCAGTCTTGGAAGGTTATACCTTTCTAAGAATTTGTTCATTTCTTCCAGGTTGTCCATTTTATTGGCATAGAGTTGCTTGTAGTAGTCTCTTAGGATGCTTTGTATTTGTATTTCTGCAGTGTCTGTTGTAACTTCTTTTTCATTTCTAATTTTATTGATTTGAGTCCTCTCCCTCTTTTTCTTGATGAGTCTGGCTAATGGTTTATCAATTTTGTTTAACTTCTCAAAGAACCAGCTTTTAGTTTTATTGATCTTTGCTATGCTTTTCTTTGTTTTTTTCTACTCTGATCTTTATGATTTCTTTCCTTCTGCTAACTTTGAGTTTTGTTTGTTCTTCTTTCTCTAGTTCCTTTAGGTGTAAGGTGAGATTATTTACTTGAGATTTTTCTTGTTTCTTTAGGTAGGCTTGTATAGCTATAAACTTCCCTCTTAGAACTGCTTTTGCTGCATCCCATAGGTTTTGGATCGTCATGTTTTCATTGTCATTTGTCTCTAGGTATTTTTTGATTTCCTCTTTGATTTCTTCAGTGACCTCTTGGTTATTTAGTAACGTATTGTTGAGCCTCCATGTGTTTGTGTTTTTTATGTGTTTTTCCCTGTAATTCATTTCTGATCCATAGAGTTGTGGTTAGAAAAGATGCTTGATAATGATTTCAATTTTCTTAAATTTACTGAGGCTTGATTTGTGACCCAAGATGTGATCTATCCTGGAGAATGTTCCATGCACACTTGAGAGGAAAGTGTAATCTGCTGTTTTTGGATGGAATGTCCTATAAATATCAATTAAATCTATCTGGTCTATTGTGTCATTTAAAGCTTCTGTTTCCTTATTTATTTTCATTTTGGATGATCTGTCCATTGTATTACTGTCGATTTCCTCTTTTACAGCTGTTAGCAGCTGCCTTATGTATTGAGGTGCTACTATGTTGGGTGCACATATATTTATAATTGTTTTATCTTCTTCTTGGATTGATCCCTTGATCATTATGTAGTGTCCTTCTTTGTCTCTTGTCACATTCTTTATTTTAAAGTCTATTTTATCTGATATGAGTATTGCTATTCCAGCTTTGATTTCCATTTGCATGGAATATCTTTTTCTATCCCCTCACTTTGAGTCTGTATGTGTCCCTAGGTCTGAAGTGGGTCCCTTGTAGATGGGATGTATATGGGTCTTGTTTTTGTATTCATTCAGCAAGCCTGTGTCTTTTGGTTGGCGCATTTAATGCATTCACATTTAAGGCAATTATTGATATATGTTCCTATTACCTTTTTCTTAATTGTTATGGGTTTGCTTTTGTAGGTCCTTTTCTTCTCTTGTGTTTCCCACTAAGACAAGTTCCTTTAGCATTTGTTGTAGAGCTGGTTTGGTGGTGCTGAATTCTCTTTCCTATTGCTTGTCTGTAAAGTTTTTGATTTTTCCGTCAAATGTGAATGAGATCCTTGCTGGGTAGAGTAATCTTGTTTGTAGATTCTTCCCTTTCACCACTTTAAATATATCATGCCAGTCCCTTCTGGCTTGTAGAGTTTCTGCTGAGAAATCAGCTATTAACCTTATGGGAGTTCCCTTGTATGTTATTTGTTGTTTTTCCCTTGTTGCTTTTAATCATTTTTGATTGTCTTTAATTTTTGTCAATTTGATTACTATGTGTGTCGGCGTGTTTCTCCTTGGGTTTATCTTGCCTGGGAGTCTCTGTGCTTCCTGAACCTGGGTGGCTATTTCCTTTCCCCTGTTAGGGACGTTTTTGACTATAATCTCTTCAAATATTTTCTCAGGCTCTTTCTCTCTTCTCCTTCTGGGGCCCCTATAATGCAAATGTTGTTGCGTTTAATGTTGTCCCAGAGGTCTCTTAGGCTGTCTTCATTTCTTTTCATTCTTTTTTCTTTATTCTGTTCCACGGAAGTGATTTTCACCATTATGTCTTCCAGGTCAGTTATCTGTTCTTCTGCCTGAGTTATTCTGCTATTGATTCCTTCTAGTGTATTTTTCATTTCAGTTATTCTATTGTTCATCTCTGTCTGTTTGTTCTTTAATTCTTCTAGATCTTTGTTAAACATTTCTTGCATCTTCTTGATCTTTGCCTTCAATCTTTTTCTGAGGTCCTGTATCATCGTCACTGTCATCATTCTGAATCCTTTTTCTAGGAGGTTGCCTATCTCCACTGCATTTAGTTGGTTTTCTGGTGTTTTATCTTGTTCCTTCATCTGGTACATAGTACTCTGCCTTTTCCTTTTGTCGATCTTTCTGTGAATATGGTTTTTGTTCCACAGGCTGCAGGATTATAGTTCTTTTTGCTTCTGCTGTCTGCCCTCTGGTCGCATAGACTCTACCTTTAATCAGTTTTCACAACTGTGACAGCACATTCGATCCTCCTGCTAGCGTTGGAAGGTCGGCTGCAGAGGCAGGGGGCGGCTGTGGCTCACCGCAGGGACAAGGACACTGGCAGCAGAAGTTCTGGGGAGTACTCCTTGGTGTGAACCCCCCCAGAGTCCACCATTCACCCCACCAAAGTGCCTGTAAGCTCCAGTGGTGGGTCGCCTAGGCCAAACAACCAAACACTTGATTTCTGTATGTTGATCTTTTTTTCTGCAACCTTGCTAAACTTGTATTAGTTCTAGTAATATATTTGTATGTTCCCTATAATTTCTACATATAGGATCATGTATCTGTGAATGAAGGCAGTTTTACCACTTCCTTAACAATCTGGATGTCTTTTATTCATTTTTCTTGCCTGACTATAACCTCCTGTGCAAGTGAGTAGAAGTGGTGACAAGGTGACAGTGGACATCACTATCTTATTTCTTATCTTAGAGGAAAGCATTCTTGCTTTCACCATTGAATATGATATTCTCTGTACGTTTTTCATAAATGCTCTTTAACAGGCAGAGAAAATTCTTTTTTATTCCTGGTTTGTTTAGAGATTTTTATCATGAATGGATGCTGCACTTTGGCAAAAGCTTTCTGTGACTCTACTGAGATAATTATGCAGTTTTGTTTCTTTATTTTATTAATATAGTGTTTATTACATTAATTGAATTTTGGATCTTAAAAGAACTTTGCATTTCTGGAACAAGTCACATTTGTTTTTGGTGTATAATCCTTTATATAAGTTGCTGGATTTGGTTTGCTAATATTTTGTTAAGGATTTTTGCATCTACGTTCAAGAGAGATATTGATCTGAAATGTTAATGTCTTTGCCTGCCTTTGAAATCAGATAACTCTGGACTTATAAAATGAATTGGTAAGTGCTCCCTTCTCTTTTATTTTCTGAAAGAGTTTGTGAACGATTAACATTGTTTCTTCTTTGAATATTTGACAGAATTCACCAAATCCAATCCCGGGATTTTCTTTGTGGGAAGATTTTTAATTCCTCATTCAATTTATTTACTTGTTACAAGTCTGCTCATATTTTCTATTTGTTCTTAAATCAGTCTTGGTAATTTATTTCTAGTAATTTGTGTCTTGCTGGAATTTTATCCATTTTGGCTTATTTTCTAAATTGATGACATAAATTTGATTATAATATTCCATTATAATACTTTTAAGTTATGTAAGGTTGGTAGTAATGTCACCCCTTTCACTGCTGATTTTAGTAATTTGTGTGTTTTTTTTTCTTGGTCAGTCTAGCTAAAGGTTTGTCCACCTTGTTGATCTTTTCAAAGAACCAACTTTTAGTTTTATTGGCTTTTTTCCAGTATTTTTCTGTTTCATTGGTTTTTGCTATATTCTTTATCATTTCCTTCCTCTGTTTGCTTTTGCTCTGCTTTGCTCTTCTTTGTCTGGTTTCTTAAGATAGAAGCTTAAAGTAATGATTTGAGAATTTTCTCTTTTTCTTATATATGCACTTAAGGTATAAGTTTTCCTTGAAGCATTGCTTTATCTGTACACATAAATTCTAAGTTGTCTTTTTGCTGTCATTTATTTAAATATTTAAAATTTCCCTGTGGTATTAGGTAAGTGTTCTTTAATTGACAAATATTTGGGTTTGTTTAAGATTTCTTTCTGTTATATGACTTCAGTCCTGTGTAACCTACTGAGAGTTGTTTTATGGCCCAGTATATAGTCTCACCCAGAAAATGTTTCACACGTGTTTGAAAAGAATATGTATTCTGCAGTCAATGGGTAGAGTTTTCTATGTATGTCAGTTAGGTCAAACGGACTGATGATACTGTTGAACTCCTCTATCTCCTTGCTGATTTCTACCTACTTAGTAGTTCTTTAAAGTATTGAGAGTAAGGTATTGAAATCCCCAATTAGAGAAACTGAATTTCTCCTTCCACAGTTTTGCTTCATGCATTTTGAGACTGTTGTTAGATGTACATACAATTTTTGACTGCTATATCTTCCTGAATGTACTGACCTTTAATCATTATGAAATGTCTCTATTTGTCTGCAGTAATACTTCTTGTCTTAAAGTCTATTTTGTCTTGATGTTTCCTTATCATTACTGTTTTCATTGTGTATCTTTCCCCATCTTTTTACTTTCAACCTATTTGTGTCTTGGAATCTAACATGTGTTTCTTATAGATAACATATAGCTGAGTGTTGCTTTTTTATCCAGTTTGACAATCTCTGCCTTTTGAATATAATGTTCACTCCATTCACATTTAATGTAATCAGTTAAATAGATTTATTCCTGCCATTTTGCTATTTTTCTATTTGTCACATCTTTTGTATTTCTCTCTTCCTCCTATACTGCTTTCTTTTGTGATAAATATTTTTTATTGTATCTTTTTAATCCATTTCTGATACTTTTTATTTCCTATTCTTATAGAGTTATTTTGTTAGCAACTGCTGTAGGGATTATAACATGAATTCTAATTTATTATAATTTACTTCAAAATAATATTTAATTCCAGTAAAAGAGAAACTATATTCCAAAATATGTCTTTTCCCTTGTTTTCTTTTGTTATTATTGTCATATATATTAAATGTATATGTTATAAACCCAACAGTGTTAGAATTATTGTTTTACATAGTCTTAGAAAAATGAGAAAAATCTATCTATAGACTGTTTTATATTTACCCACATATTTGCCAACACTCTTCAATTCTTCCTATTGATTTGAATTAAACTGGAGTCAGTACCTTCAGTATTTCTTGTAAGACAGTCTAGTAGCAGGAAAGTCTCTCAATCTTTGTTTATCCAGGAATACTTTATTTCACCTTTGTTTTAAAAGACTGGGTTTTCTGAATATAGAATCCTTGGTTGATATTTTTCTTTTAGCACTTTGAATATGTCATGCTTTATGGTTTCCACTGTTTCTGATGAAAAATACCAGTTGTTAAATGTATTATTGGTCCCCTATGTGTAATGAGTCATTTTCTTCTTCCAGCTTCAAGATTTTCTCTTTTCCTTTAGCTTTCAACAGTTTAACTATGATGTGTCTATGTGCAGCTCTGCGTGTTTTCCTACTTGGGGTTTGTTGAGCTTCTTGAATCTATATAGATTGTGTTTCATCAGATCTGGAAAGTTTTCTGCCATTATCTCTTCAAATATTTTTTAACTCCCCTCTCCTCCCCTCAGTCTCCCATTATGTGTATATGTATGAACTTAATGTTTCCCCACAGGCCTCTGAGGCTTGACTTTTCTTCAATCGTTTTCCCTCTGTTCTTTCAGAGTATATAAATTCTCCTGACCTATATTCAAATTCACTGATCCTTCTGCCATCTTAAATCTTCTATCAAACTCATCTAGTGAATTTTTTTTAATTACTATACTTTTTAATGCTACAGTTTCTGTTTGTATATTTTTTATAATAATTACATCTATGTGGAAATTCTTTATTCATTGCGTCACTGTGGTCCTACTTCCCTTTGATGCTTTAAACATGGTTTTCTTTAGTTCTTTGAACATACTTATAATAGCTGCTTTGATGTTTTAGTCTGCTAAATCCAACATATATGGAGACACTTAGATACAGTTTCTATTGACTGTTTTCTTTTTTTCCTTAACTATGGGTCATCCTTTCTTGTTTCTTTGCTTATCTCTATAAATTTTTTGTTGAATGTTGGACATTTTAGATAATATATTGGAGCAACTCTAGATTCTGATTTTCTCTTGAGGGTGGCTGATGGACTGAAAGTCTGTTTTCCCCACCATGTGTGGTTGCTGATATCTCTACTCCGTTTCCCCCCCCTCATTTTTCTTTCTATGACTGGCTTTTTAAGACCTTTTTAAGCTGGTCTCCAGTGTCACCTTAGTGTTTAGCCAAAAACTATTCAGAGATTTTACTCAAACATCTCAATCCAGTAAAGCTTCCACTCTCAGGATGTGTGTGTATTTGAATGAGGATTTGTGTGTGAAATGAGGAGTGCATTGAAAGTTTGGGCCTTTTAAAAGTTGGCCTCAGATTTTACTACCACTAGGCCTGTTTGATCTCCTTTCCAGATATTCTTAGGCTCCACTAACCAGTGATACGTGGGTGA
The DNA here is from genome assembly GCF_059928025.1 of Delphinapterus leucas. Lineage (NCBI taxonomy): Eukaryota > Metazoa > Chordata > Mammalia > Artiodactyla > Monodontidae > Delphinapterus > Delphinapterus leucas. The sequence continues at coordinate 61,545,591 of NC_143137.1, read as the reverse complement.
CTGGGCCCACTTGATATTCTGCTGTGCCTGTCTACAGCCTCCAATCAACCTGTGATATGTGGTGAACTTACCAAGCCCCCAAGATTGTCTTACCTCCTAGAACTCTCTATAAAATCCTGCTACTCCATGAGTCTGTTGCTTGTCACAAATTAGACCACAATCTCAGACTAGCAGAGCCATTGGTCCTCCCTATTTGTTTGCAGCTACGATTCTTACCCTGAGTTCAGTACTTTTCATGAATAAAGTTTCTCAATTTATTTGGTTGATTTCCAGAGTGATGAATTTGTTTTGACAGTTTTGTCCAGCTTTATGATTGCTTTGCGAGGAAAGTAATTAAATCTCTCACTCAGTCATGTCAGCCATTTCTTTTTTAATAGTGTATATCATGTATTGCTGTAGTCCAAAGTCAACTATACCTAATCTTGGCTATAACTTTGAGATTGTATTTACCTCTAAGATAAAAGAGCAAATTTGCTTTTTATTCAATATTACTCAATATTCTGTGCATAGATATGTACCTATTTTAGACTAGATATATCAGACTCAGCTTCCTTTGTTTTTTGTTGCTGTTGGGAAAAACTGATTTTGCGCATATGTGTTTGTGTGCATAGATAGGAGTTGAGGATTTCTGTACATCAATAATACAAAGAAGTTCCTAAAAATGTAATACAATCACAGGCAAAATCATGCTAATAGACTACTATATCTATTCAGTCCAGACACCACAGTATATAAGAAATACTGATAACCTATAGTATATGAAAATGATACTAAGAGGTATGGATACTATGGCATATGAAATATATTTGAGAGAAATGTCAGTGTTTACTCTGGAGGAAAATGACATATTGCAAACCTTTCAAATTAGACTTATTCAATATTGATACAGAGGGCAGAGTCAAAACTTAGGGGTATAATTTTCAGTTCAATATAGTACAAAATAAACTAACAACTTAAGGGGCAACAAACAGAACTGGTTTGGTTTTCTTGCAAAGTGATAAGCTTTTCTCACTGAGAATGACTGTAATAGACTAGATGAATGTTTTCTAAGAAGGAGTGTTTATATAGGAGATGGACTAGATGACCTTCCAACTCTAAGTTTCTGTAATTTTATAAAAGCAAATAAGAATTTAGATGGATAAAAGATAACACTACAGGAAAATAATCAAAAAATATATTAATACATAAAATTATCATAATTTGGGTTATTCATAAGGGAATGGGTTATAATAACTTTCTCAAAGACATGGATTCCACTATACTATCGGGTCTCAAAGGGCAACAATATGCTGGATATCATTAAAAAATTATAAGAAACAGAAAACACTATCCTACCTTTGTAAAAATTGTGATCTATAGTTCTAGTTGCAGTAACTCAAGAATAAGAAAGCTGAAGTGGGAACAAAATATAACAAATAAACAAGACAAAATTACATAAAATCAGACTTCATTCTGGAAAGGCAAAAGCTGAGTGGGTACATAAGAAATATTTATAAAGAATATGAAGGGCACAAATAATGTAAACTCAGAATTGTTCACCAAAATGTGGAAGGCAACCCTTAAAACTCTGAGAGAGGTAAGTTTATCACAAATATAGGAAGTATCATTATATTCAGGAAATAGTTAAGATAATTTGCTAGGACCAAAGCAGCACATAGACTGAAAACAGAAGTGACTTACCTCTTTTAGTTGATCAGCACTTCCCCATGATGCAGAACGCTGATGTGATCTCTTTTCTGTTCCTTCTTCTACCCAACAGCTAGGTGTCTTTAAAAAAATAAGTAAAATAAAAAATAAAGAATTTTGCCTCTATCCTTAATCTCACAGCAAATCAAACATATTTCAAAATCTTAGCACATACCAATTAAAGGGTTATACTGAATACTAGGATGCCTTAAAAGCTAAGACTTTCATGACCCTGTGAAATGTTTATTATTCTGAATTAGATATGATCAATCTAAGATGTTTCTGAGTAATGTTACTCAAAACATTTGGTTTTTTACATCAACATTAAATTTATCAAATTCAAAGAGAACTGTGAAATATGCATATTGGTGTTTTTAAAGAGAATAGGCAAACTAATTATGAAATGTTATGTTTACTAAAGAGAAGTAAGATTAACAGAACATGCTTAGAAGCAGTGGGGTTACAGATGACCTACATGTCAAATATTTAGTTAGGTAAAGGGTTGAATGTACTATATTCTTTCTATACTCAGGAAAGAGTGTGTTAATAATAGTATCCTTTTTTGAAAAACATCAAGCATCTTTACATAAAAATATAAAGTTACTATAAAAATAGTTATTATAAAAATAAACAAGATTAAGCTAAACTGACTATAATTTAAAACAATGCATCTTAAAGAAAACCTGAGCTACATGGCAGAAAACAGAATTGCTTTTACCTAAAACTTCATTTTCAGTGATTTAACCTATAACAGACACTACATCCAAACATAACACAAAACACTAAATGCCAAATAGTAAGATCATTTAGTACTTGTATTAAAAATTAAAAAATATTAAACTACCATCCTTAATATATGAGAAGACTCTTAGTGTAACGCAACTTAGGGCAAGTTAAAACCACTATTTTAAGACAGATACAGGGTAATGATTATCATATATAAATATTGGGTAAGCCAAAAGTTCACTGGGGTTTTTCTGTAACATCTTAGGGAAAAAACCCTAACGAACTTTTTGGCCAACCCAATGTAAATATATATTGCTTCAAAAATTAGTTTTTATTACATACAGAAAAGTTCATCATTCATATTGAGGCTGCACCTGTGACTTTACATAATACACAACTTATGAAGAAGCCATCAGTTCTATACAATTCAAAATGCTTGTGGACAAAGTTTTAAATAATTACCACCTCTTAAAAGTAATGATGCTGCAAAATAAAACCAATAACAATTGAATGCTAGTTGAATAAAAATACACATAAACTGCTTAAACAGTTCAAATACTAAAGTGAAACTGTTTAGTCATAATACTGAGTAAAATATTTTATTCACTTGGTAATGGCAAAGATAAGAGGTATTAATATATTAAACTGCTTGCAAATAATTAGTTATTAAATTTTCCTAATCTCAGTCCTAGATAAGAAAAACTACTCTGAAAATAATCCCCCCAAGTAGTCATATCTTTAATAATTTATGCTAAAATTATTCAGTTATGACTTTGTTTTAGTCAAACTTTTATTTCGAGAATTTATATCCCTTAATACTTTTACCTTTCTACCAAGCAGAGGCATTGCTCTCATCATAAGGATCACAATGTTTAAAACTCAAAAGCATAGTCACAGAAAATGAATAAAATTTCTGACATGTTCCATAATTAACAAAAACATTTGTAACACTATTTTCATTTTGTATGGCTCTAACTTTTTCAAAGGAAATTTACATAAACTGTATCTCCAACTTAGAGTTAAATCAGTAGCCACAAAAATTCTGCAAATGCCTTAATACTGCCAGGCACACCACTGGCAAATGAAACTAAATCTGAGGTCTCATCTCAGAGTATCTTCTTTCTTCCTATTGTCATTCTTTTTTTAAAATTGAATGTGAAAACCTATTTGATTATTTCAGAATGTAGTATTGGTTATACAAAAGAAATACATAAAAACTAACTACAAAAGAATATTTATGTTCCTGAAATCTATCTAGTAAAATATATAGTTTTTTTTTAAAGTACAAAACCACTGGAAGAATCCTTTCAGTTCATGTGGCTATAAAATTACATGTATATAAATTGTTTAAGTATGTTCATCATAGTTTCAACTTTTCCAAAAAATAATCCCCAAAGAAAAATTTCATTTTAATTGCACGTATATACTATTATATTCTAAAGACTGCATCGTCCAAAACAAAAGCTACTAGCCACATGTAATAATTTAAATTTAAATTAACGAAAATAAAACAAAAACTTCGGTTCTTTAATCTCATTAGCACGTTTCAAATACTCAATAACCACATGTGGCTAGAGGCTACCAGCTGCCATACAGAACAGCAAAGATACAGCACATTTCCACCACTGCATAAAGTTCTATTGAGAGCAGGGTTTTATACATTTAATCATTAATTTTATTTTATTTATTTTTATTAGTCATCAATTTTATACATATCAATGTATACATGTCAATCCTAATCGCCCAATTCAGCACACCACCATCCCCACTCCACTGTGGTTTTCCCCCCTTGGTGTCCATACGTTTGTTCTCTACATCTGTGTCTCAACTTCTGCCCTGCAAACCGGTTCATCTGTACCAATTTTCTACACACATGTGTTAATATTATTATATATATAATATATTATTAATAATATTAATAATAATCAATATTATAATTACATGCTATTATTAATTAATAACAATATTATAATTAATAATGTAATAATAATATATTAATATATTATATATAATATATATAATATAATAATTATATATATAACGCACATACATGCATTAATATACGGTATTTGTTTTTCTCTTTCTGACTTCACTCTGTATGACAGTCTCTAGATCCATCCACATCTCTACAAATGACTCAATTACGTTCTTTTTTATGGCTGAGTAAAATTCCATTGTAAAATTCCATTTACTCCATTGAATGGAGTAAAATTCCATTCCATATGTGCCACAACTTCTTTATCCATTCGTCTGTCGATGGGCATTTAGGTTGCTTCCATGACCTGGCTATTGTAAATAATGCTGCAATGAACATTGGTGTGCATGTGTCTTTCTGAATTATGCTTTTCTCTGGGTATATGCCCAGTAGTGGGATTGCTGGATCATATGGTAATTCTATTTTTGGTTTTTTAAGGAACCTCCATACTTTTCTCCATAGTGGCTGTATCAATTTACATTCCCACCAACAGTGCAAGAGGGTTCCCTTTTCTCCACACCCTCTCCAGCACTTCTTGTTTGTAGATTTTCTGATGATGCCCATTCTACCTGGTGTGAAGTGATACCTCATTGTAGTTTTGATTTGCATGGCTCTAATAATTAGTGTGTTGAGCAGCTTTTCATGTGCTTCTTGGCCATCTGTATGTCTTCTTTGGAGAAATGTCTATATAGGTCTTCTGCCCATTTTTGGATTGGGTTGTCTGTTTCTTTAATATAGAGCTGCATGAGCTGTTTATATATTTTGGAGATTAATCCTTTGTCCATTGATTCGTTTGTGAATATTTTCTCCCATTCTGAGGGTTGTCTTTTCGTCTTGTTTATGGTTTCCTTTGCTGTGCAAAAGCTTTGGAGTTTCATTAGGTCCCATTTGTTTATTTTTGTTTTTATTTCCATTACTCTAGGAGATGGATCAAAAAAGATCTTGCTGTGATTTATGTCAAAGAGTGTTCTTCCTATGTTTTCCTCTAAGAGTTTTATAGTGTCTGGCCTTACATTTAGGTCTTTAATCCATTTTGAGTTTCTTTTTGTGTATGGTGTTAGGGAGTGTTCTAATTTCATTCTTTTATATGTAGCTGTCCAGTTTTCCCAGCACCACTTATTGAAGAGACTGTCTTTTCTCCATTGTATATCTTTGCCTCCTTTGTCATAGATTAGTTGACCATAGGTGCGTGGGTTTATCTCTGGGCTTTCTATCTTGTTCCATTGATCTATGTTTCTGTTTTTGTGCCAGTACCATATTGTATTGATTACTGTAGCTTTGTAGTATAGTCTGAAGTCAGGAAGTCTGATTCCTCCAGCTCCGTTTTCTTCCCTCAAGACTGCTTTGGCTGTTCGAGGTCTTCTGTGTCTCCATACAAATTTTAAGATGATTTGTTCTAGTTCTGTAAAAAATGCCATTGGTAATTTGATAGGGATTGCATTGAATCTGTAGACTGCTTTGGGTAGTATAGTCATATTCATAATATTGATTCTTCCAATCCAAGAACATGGTATATCTCTCCATCTGTTGGTATCATCTTTAATTTCTTTCATCAGTGTCTTATAATTTTCTGCATACAGGTCTTTTGTTTCTTTAGGTAGGTTTATTCCTAGGTATTTTATTCTTTTTGTTGCAATGGTAAATGGGAGTGTTTCAATAATTTCTCTTTCAGATTTTTCATCATTGGTGTATAGGAATGCAAAAGATTTCTCTGCATTAATTTTGTATCCTGCAACTTCACCAAATTCATTGATTAGCTCTAGCAGTGTCCTGGTGGCATTTTTAGGATTCTCTGTGTATAGTATCATGTCATCTACAAACAGTGACAGTTTTACTTCTTCTTTTCCAATTTGTATTCCTTTTATTTCTTTTTCTTCTCTGATTGCCGTGGCTAGGACTTCCAACACTATGTTGAATACCAGTGGCGAGAGTGGACATCCTTGTCTCGTTCCTGATCTTAGAGGAAATGCTTTCAGTTTTTCACCATTGAGAGTGATGTTTGCTGTGGGTTTGTAGTATATGGCCTTTATTATGTTGAGGTAGGTTCCCTCTATGCCGACTTTCTGGAGAGTTTTTATCATAAATGGGTGTTGAATTTTGTCAAAAGCTTTTTCTGCATCTATTGACATGATCATATGTTTTTTATTCTTCAATTTGTTAATATGGTGTATCACATTGATTGATTTGCGTATATTGAAGAAACCTTGCATCCCTGGAATAACTCCCACTTGATCATGGTGTATGATCCTTCTAATGTGTTGTTGGATTCTGTTTGCTAGTATTTTTGCATCTATATTCATCAGTGATATTGGTCTGTAATTTTCTTTTTTTGTAGTATCTTTGTCTGGTTTTGGTATCGGGGTGATGGTGGCCTCACAGAATGAGTTTGGGAGTGTTCCTTCCTCTGCAATTTTTTGGAAGAGTTTGAGAAGGATGGGTGTTAGCTCTTCTCTAAATGTTAGATAGAATTCACCTGTGAAGCCATCTGGTCCTGGACTTTTGTTTGTTGGAAGATTTTTAATCACAGTTTCAATCTCATTACTTGTTATTAGCCTGTTGATATTTTCTGTTTCTTCCGGGTTCAGTCTTGGAAGGTTATACCTTTCTAAGAATTTGTCCATTTCTTCCAGGTTGTCCATTTTATTGGCATAGAGTTGCTTGTAGTAGTCTCTTAGGATGCTTTGTATTTGTATTTCTGCAGTGTCTGTTGTAACTTCTTTTTCATTTCTAATTTTATTGATTTGAGTCCTCTCCCTCTTTTTCTTGATGAGTCTGGCTAATGGTTTATCAATTTTGTTTAACTTCTCAAAGAACCAGCTTTTAGTTTTATTGATCTTTGCTATGCTTTTCTTTGTTTTTTTCTACTCTGATCTTTATGATTTCTTTCCTTCTGCTAACTTTGGGTTTTGTTTGTTCTTCTTTCTCTAGTTCCTTTAGGTGTAAGGTGAGATTATTTACTTGAGATTTTTCTTGTTTCTTGAGGTAGGCTTGTATAGCTATAAACTTCCCTCTTAGAACTGCTTTTGCTGCATCCCATAGGTTTTGGATCGTCGTGTTTTCATTGTCATTTGTCTCTAGGTATTTTTTGATTTCCTCTTTGATTTCTTCAGTGACCTCTTGGTTATTTAGTAACGTATTGTTGAGCCTCCATGTGTTTGTGTTTTTTACGTGTTTTTCCCTGTAATTCATTTCTGATCCATAGAGTTGTGGTTAGAAAAGATGCTTGACAATGATTTCAATTTTCTTAAATTTACTGAGGCTTGATTTGTGACCCAAGATGTGATCTATCCTGGAGAATGTTCCATGCACACTTGAGAGGAAAGTGTAATCTGCTGTTTTTGGATGGAATGTCCTATAAATATCAATTAAAGCTATCTGGTCTATTGTGTCGTTTAAAGCTTCTGTTTCCTTATTTAGCTTCATTTTGGATGATTTGTCCATTTGTGTAAGTGAGGTGTTAAAAGTGCCCCACTATTATTATGATACTGTCGATTTCGTCTTTTATAGCTGTTAGCAGTTGCCTTGTGTATTGAGGTGCTTCTATGCTGGGTGCATATATATTTATAATTGTTATATCGTCTTTTTGGATTGATCCCTTTATCATTATGTAGTGTCCTTCCTTGTCTCTTGTAACATTCTTTATTTTAAAGTCTATTTTATCTGATATGAGTATAGCTACTCTAGGTTTCTTTTGATTTCCATTTGCATGGAATATCTTTTTCCATCCCCTCACTTTCAGTCTGTGTGTTTCCCTAGGTCTGAAGTGGGTCTTTTGTAGACAGCATATAGATGGGTCTTCTTTTTGTATCCATTCAGCAAGCCTGTGTGTTTTGGTTGGAGCATTTAATCCATTCACGTTTAAGGTAATTATCAATATGTATGTTCCTATGACCATTTTCTTAATTGTTTTGGGTTTGTTTTTGTAGATCCTTTTCTTCTCTTGTGCTTCCCACTAAGAGAAGTTCCTTTAGCATTTGTTGTAGAGCTGGTTTGGTGGTGCTGAATTCTCTTAGCTTTTGCTTGTCAGTAAAGCTTTTGATATCTCCATCGAATCTGAATGAGATCCTTGCTGGTCAGAGTAATCTTGGTTGTAGGTTCTTCCCTGTCATCACTTTAAGTATATCATGCCACTCCCTTCTGGTTTGTAGAGTTTCTGCTTAGAAATCAGCTGTTAACCTTATGGGAGTTCCCTTGTATATTAATTGTCATTTTTCCCTTGCTGCTTTCAATAATTTTTGTCTTTAATTTTTGTGAATTTGATTACTATGTGTGTGTGCATGTTTCTCTTTGTGTTTATCCTGTATGGGACTCTCTGCACTTCCTGGACTTGGGTGGCTATTTCCTTTCCCATGTTAGGGATATTTTCGACTATAATGTCTTCAAATATTTTCTCTGGTCCTTTCTCTCTCTCTTCTCCTTCTGGGACCCCTATAATGCAAATGTTGTTGCGTTTAATGTTGTCCCAGAGCTCTCTTTGGTTGCCTTCATTTCTTTTCATTCTTTTTTCTTATCTTTTCATTCTTTTTTCTTATTCTGTTCCACAGTAGTGAGTTCCACCATTCTGTATTCCAGGTCACTTATCCATTCTTCTGCCTCAGTTATTCTGCTATTGACTCCTTCTAGTGTAGTTTTCATTTCAGTTATTGTTCATCTGTTTGTTCTTTAATTCTCCTAGGTCTTTGTTAAACATTTCTTGCATCTTCTCGATCTTTGCCTCCATTGTGTTTCCGAGGTCCAGGATCATCTTCACTACCATTATTCTGAATTCTTTTTCTGGAAGGTTGCCTATCTCCACTTCATTTAGTTGTTTTCCTGGGGTTTTATCTTGTTCCCTCATCTGGTACATGGCCCTCTGCCTTTTCATCTTGTCTATCTTGCAGTGAATGTGGTTTTTGTTACACAGGCTGCAGGATTGTAGTTCTTCTTGCTTCTGCTGTCTGCCCTCTGGTGGATGAGGCTATCTAAGAGGTTGATCTAATCATTGATTTTAAATAAATTATTTTAGTCAAAGCAATACCAAAGATGGCTACTTGGTCTCCAAATCTATTTAATGCTCAAGCTTGTGAAGTCACAGAGGATGAATTAATTTGTATCCAGTTTGTTAAATCTGAGTATTTGAGAAATGTTTTACCATTTAAATTAGGAAAACACCACCACAAAGTAGCAAAAGTTCTTTGCTTTCATATCAGCAAGTGATTCCTTTCAACTGGCCTGTTATTCCGTCCATTAATCTAGAACAGAATTTTATGAGTGGTGCTACTTATAACACTGTTCCTGGGTATTAGTAAAAAATATATGAAAAAGAATTCCATGGTCAAATAAATTTGGAAAATATTACATTCTGTACTCCTTTACTCAATGTACAATGCAATTAGCATTTCAAAACTCAAATACACACACACTTTTTTAAAAACCTGCTTTACTTTTTCTTACTGATATGACCCCAGAACACTCATTTTATGTGTATTAACATCCTCCACAGACAGCTTGGAAAGAAGTATAATCTTCAGTAATTGGTATTATATAAAATATCTTACTCTTCAGCCACCATACTTAGCGGGATTCTTCCTTTTTAGCTGCCTCCATTTAAACTACCAGGGAATAGAAAATGAACCTTTCATACACTTGAGTAATGCAGAACCAAAGGAAGAGAAAAATGAACCTTTCATACACTTGAGTAATGCAGAACCAAAGTCTATCTCTAAGACTGCTGACAAAAAGGTGTTTGGCTAAAAAAAGTCCCCTCTATATGAAAATGATACCTACAGGTGGAAGAAGCCATTTTTTAATTTTCACCTCTCAGAATCATCCAAAGTCCAGCCCATGAAGCTTCTTCTCCAACCCCCAGGCCCATCCTCCTAGCTCTGGTTTCCTGGGTGACGAATGCTTCTTCTCTGAGTGATATAAACAGAAAACAGTCCTACTGCACAGGACTACACACTTGTTTTTACGACTATTTTTAAATAGAGCAGTTTTTGGTTCATAGCCAAACTAAGAGGACATTACAGAGATTTCCCATATACCCCTCACCCCGACACATGCACAGCCATCCCCCACCAGAGTGGTACGTTTGTTACAACTGATGAACCTACACTACACATCATTATCACCGGAGTCCATAGTTTACATTAGGGTTCACTCTTGGTGTTGTGCATTCTATGTACCATACATAGTATTTTCACTGACCTAAAAATCCTCTGTGCTCTGCTTATTCATTCCTCACCATCTCCAAACCCCTGACAAGCACTGATCTTTTTACTCTTTCCATAGTTTTGCCTTTTCCAGAATGTCAGGTAGTTGGAACCATACAGTAGGTTGCCTTTTCAGAGTCCCTTCTTTCACTTAGTAATATATATTTAAGGTCCCTCCATGTCTTCTTAGTGCTGAATAATATACTGCTGTCAGGATGTACCACACTTTATTCATCCATTCACCTACTGAAGGACATCTTGCTTGCTTGCAAGTTTGGCAATTATGAATAAAGGTGCTATACATATTTGTATGCAGGTTTTTGTGTGAACATAAGTTTTCAACTCCTTTGGGTAAGTACCAAGGAACATGAATGCTGGACTGTAAGGTAAGAGTATGTTTAGTTTTGTAAGAAACTGCCAAACCGTCTTCCAAAGTGGCGGTACCACTTCCTATTCCCACCAGCAACATACAACAGTTCCTGTTGCTCTGCATTCTGGTCAGCATCTGGTATTGCCAGTGTACTGGATTTTGGCCATTCTAACAGATGTATAGGGGTATCTCATTTTAACTGGCATTTCCCTGATGACATATAACGTGGAACATCTTTTCATATGCTTGTTTGCCATGCGTATATCGTCTTTAGTGAGGTGCCTGTTAGGAGGTCTTTGGCTCATTTTTTAATCAGGTTGTTTGTTTTCTTATAGTTGAATTTTAAGAGTTGTTTACATATTTTACATCCTTTATCAGATGTGAACAATGGGTGCTTTTGTTATTTATATCTTTATTCACAGACTAGCAAGGGCAAATATGCTTTCCTGCTTTATCAATTTCAGAACAGGTCAAACTAACCCCTAGCAAGAAAATATTCTTTTTCAACATGCAAGAGCCTAGAGTCAGTTCCAAAAAACCCCACAAAGCAAAAAAACTAATCACGTCACAAAATTCTCTTAATCTTATATAAAACTTACTTAAATCCTATGTAAAACTTTAAAATCTGTTTTTTGTATGGTTCACCCTTAGCCTTGAAATTTATTATAGTTTATAATCTATTACGGAAATATGATTACTATCTGCTAATTATTTTACTGTACTTACATAGATGATCCTTAATATTAAGGTACTGATAAAGCTGGCAAGAAATGAAACAGAATTACTTGAAAAATCAATGATAATTAAATTAATAATTAAGATTAGAGTCTGATTTTAAGTTACAGAAACGTTTTAAAAATAGATAATGACAAACCCTTCTTTGTTTACAACTATGTCTTTTAGAGTTTACAACTATGTCTTTTAGAAATTTGATTTTCTTTTGACTAATAAAATTTTTCTTAACTTTTTAAAAACTTTTAACTTAAAAGATCGTCTTGAAGAGACTATCCTGATTAAAAAGCAGCACAAAAAACTGGGATTCTTTTTTTTATTTTTTAAGACTTTGATGTGGACCATTTTTTTTTAAGGTCTTTATTCAATTTGTTACAGTATTGCTCCTGTTTTATGTTTTGGTTTTTTGGCCCTGAGGCATGTGGGATCTTAGCTCCCCGACCAGGGATCAAACCGACACCCCCTGCATTGTAAGGCAAAGTCTTAACCACTGGACTGCCAGGGAACTCCCTGTGATTCTAATATTATGCTTTGCTTTTCTGGTAACAGTATATAAGTATATATAGTTTTATAACCAGATATAAACATAAATAGCCTCTTCACTAGTTAACAAGGAGTAAAGAAAAGGAAGAGTTCAGCTGAAAAAAGCTTTAGGAATTCAGTGATAGCAGTTACACACTCAAATTTTTTCATCATGCTCCAGCTATATACTAACTTATGTGCTCATTTTGTTAGATCACTTTCAAAGTGCAGTCCCTGGATGAGCAGCATCAGCATCATCTGAAAACAAGTTAGAAATGCAAATTCTCAGGCTCAATAGCAGAATTACCAAATCTGGAATTCTTAGATAAAGCCCAGCAATCTGTGTTCTAAGAAGCTGACCATATACTCACTCATTTTTCTTATAGGCTAATAACCATTTACAAGTATAATATCAATTTTCATATAATTACATCTTTGGGAATTAACATAAACTAATGTAAATATTGTTTGGAGCCATGTAGAAAGTAATATTGCTAGAGAGAAATTTCTCTTTACCAAGGAACATTAAACAGTAGTCTCCAGCAAGGACTAAGATATGACTGAATATTTAAGTAAAATTTATAAAATCCATGTCTATTTAGGCCTCAAAAGTGTTCAACACACAACTGAATGGAAGTCTATGAAGTAATGGTTTGTGATTTTCTAGATTATTAATGAGGGAGCTTATTCAGAAGAGTTAAGAAACTATATTTCTGTTTCCAGATCTCAAGGTGAGGGGGAGGGAGGGTGTTGGTGGTAAATCTCTGGATTGCAATTTTAAAAAATAAGAAATACCACAGAAATCAACTATTGAATCTGTGCTAGACATGATAAAAGTATTTGCCTTACTCTATAAGAAATGTTAATTTGAGAAAAAGCAATCATAAATGTGCCCCAAATCTTAAGAATATTCATAGTAAATCTATTTCTAAGAATTAACCTAAGATGTACACCAAGAGAAGCATTGGAAATAAATGTTTGTCAATAGAGAAAAGAAAAATTGTGGCACATTCTTATAATACAAAAAACCACACTACATGGACTGTAATCCCACTTTAGTAAGCAAGTACGCACAAAGAGAAAAAGACTTTAAAGAGATACTTCAAAATATAAATGGTGGTAAGAATTCTAGATAATTCTACAGTAAATCCTTTTTTTTTCTCCAGCTGAGAAAAATCAAGATTTAAAAAAAACTTAAAGTCATGTTTAGGAATACTTAATGGCATGAGTAAATGTTATGATTTATTAAAATCATACAAAATAAATAATAAAATCATATTTACTACCTGCAGTATCATCTGAACTCTTTTTAAAATGGTCTGTAGTTTTTAAATATTTATTTTTTAAATGCAAATAATCAAAATATAAGAGGATATGCATCAAAATGTTAAAAATGGCTGTCTGGATATTAGAATTATAAGCAACTTATTTTGAGATTTTTGGTATTTTCCAAATCTTCTGCAGTGACTCCTGTTTCAAATTTAGAAGCAGGATTTTAAAAAAATGAGAAAGATAGCTATGTAATAGAATCAGTAAGTGGGGATGTATATCTACTCTGAGAAAGCCCAACATAGAATTACAAAAATTCTAACTTTAGATGCAAACCTCAAATCTATCTTGGAAGACAGGTTACATGTAAGTTAAGATGTTAGTATACATCACATAAAATATTTTTCCCTAGTCAGCGTTTCCTTTGACTAGGGGTTGGGGTTCTCTCACAACTGCAAGTGCCTGTACGTAGTTTATCACTGGCTATGGGAATGGAATTGGAGACTTTAGAAAAGCTGAAATATTTAAGTGTTTAGAGTAACTGAAAACTGAAGGTAACTGAAATATCCAACACCTAGAAATATTAGTGGAAAGTTATTGATGAGAATATTGACAGGAAATTATAATTCAGTTTGGATATGTCTTTCATGTTGTACTTTAATTCTATGGAGGAAAAAATATCTATAAAAATGTTTTCCTGAAAAAGTTAAACAGAGAGCTACCATATGATCCAGCAATTCCTAGAGAAATGAAAACATATGTAAACACAAAAACTTGTGTGCAAAGTTTCATAGAAGTTCACCAACTCATGAATGTACAAATAAACTGTAGTATGTCCATACCATGAAATATTATTTGGCATTACAAAGGAATGAAGTACTGATACCATGCTACCACATGGATGAAACTTAAAAATACTATACTAAATGAAAAAAGGCAGAAACCAGAGGCTACAAATTGTATGAGTCCATTGATATGAAATGTTCAGAAAATGCAAATGTAGAGCGACAGGAAGTAGACTACTGACTAGGTGCCTATGGCTGAGGAAAAGAAGACTGGGGGGAAATAGTGAGTGACTGCTAATGGTTTCTTTTCGTAAAAACAGAAATATTCTAAAATTGATTATGGCAATGCTTGCACAATTATATTAAGAACCATGAATTCTACACTCTAAATAGATGAACTGTATGCTATATAAGTTATACCTCAATAAAACTGTTATTAAAAATATTTATGTCAAAGAGGAAATTACAAATCAATCTCATTTTTCAATTTAAAAAAAGCCATGTATTGCTGAACCTGAAAGTCCCAAGCATTGTTTGTATTTTCTCAAAAATAATTGGTATTTTCTGTCATGCTTTTCTTGCCAGGTTTCAAATCACACAGCAGCACTAGTCGAGTAATATAACAGAAAAGAGTAGGAGGCACTGTACATTAATAATCTACCTAGTCAGGTTTCTCAAGTCATTGTGAGAACATTTAACAAAGGAACTAATGTAACATAAAATAAACTGTATATCAGAAATACTATTCTCTGGCTTCTTACAGAAACAGTTATTAAATTGACTCTTGACAGTTTCTGCTTTAACCAAAAGGAGATGGTACTATGAGGAATTAAAAGTATAAACAATATTTCAATTTATTATTCAGTATTTACACTTAATAATACCCATTCTAACAAGTTCTCTATTATTGTGGATAAATTTAAAACCAAATGATGAGATCTAATTTTCAGTTTTTAGAGAGCATTAAAACATATTCATTCTTTTGTGCTATAATTTTTAAAATTACAATTTGCTTTGGTGGCTGTGTTTCAGAAAACTGATTCCACTAGTAAAAAAATTGAGAGCAATTTTACTTTTTCAAAAGTGATATTTCCAAACACTTTAAAAAAATACATTTAACAATTGCACTGGATTATAGCTGCCTCAGTATTATCCAATAAATTACTTTTTATTGTTTCTTAATAGCTTTTAATGTTTCTTTAATCTCTCACACCTGACAGAAAATCAGCAACATAGGTGACTACTAGATATCTACCAAAAATGTTTCCATACCATTCTGAAGTTATAAAAACCAGCAGTGTTCAACTGATGATAGCATAAATATCATCAATGGGATACCTAAGTAATGAGAAAGGGAGTGGGAGTTTCTGTAGCAATATAAGTCCACTGTCCCATACATGGACCTATAAATCTAAAGTACCATTTCTTATTTGTAAGAATGTACAGTGGAAAACAATAGCTACTTCTGACTGAATGAACCCTGACCCACCAGAAACTGTTTAACCGTGTTTCAGAGCCCTATCATGCCCTGGAGTTAGTTGCATCATTTCTATGCCATTTCTTACCAATCCAGATTTAATGTTCATAATTGCATAATCAATTATTGATACCAGTAATACTGTCCACTCAATTCAGTATTATTATATTTAAACCTGCTGACAGTAAAATACTATAGACTCCAATACAAAGCAGGTAACATTTTTGAACATCTACTATGTCCTATTTACTGTGCTAGAAGCTTACTATGTGATCCTCATTTTAATAGGTACTAGTGTTATCTCCCAAAAGCTTTAAGAATGTCAACAGCACAAAAAAGCTGTTTTCACTTGGTTTATACTAATGTTTCCTACCAATATGATGTATTCTATGCCAATCATTTATTTAAAAATTTATACCAAGTTACTGACAACTTGAAAGGCATACTGCTTTCTCATACTGCACCCACCCTTAACTATGATCTGATTCTATCTGACTCTTAAATTCTTAAAGCTTAATGTCTCTAATAAATGTCTTTCTAAATAAATGCTATTTATTATTATCACAGGATTTTTGATAGAAAATTGATGGATTTTAAGATATAAAAGGTTGAGAACCAATGTACCAGACAACAAAGGTCAAGAAGATAGAGTGAGAGGGTTGTTCCAAATAAATACAACCTATTTCACAACTTTACCTAGAGCTAGTTTAGGGGTAAAGGTGAGGGAGGAGATAAAGGAAAACAGGCTGTTTTTGTTACCTGTAAAATATTTCTGGTAATGGGAAGAAAACTGGGTATATGGGCAACAGGAGTATGGGGAAGGCTCTTTGCTATTTACCTTCTACTTTTGATTTAAATCAATACGTTAACTATTAAAAATTAATACGTAGAATTTTGAGTTTCTGCTAGTTTTAAAGACAGTATTTGAAACTGATGAGTAAAACAGTAAATATTTTAGCTATGGATTTAAATTTTTCATCAGTACAGCTGAGTATATTCCTCTGGCAACCAAAAATATTACTCCCTGAACTAGGAACACGACTACTCTCATGTGGATTGTTCAACTCTAGAATTATACAATCCTGTCTTTTAATTAGCTAATGGCGGGAAAAAAAAGTAAAGGCGATCCTGTACAAGATAGAATCTTTATAAACTTACTCAAGAGCCAGTTCGAGACCAGCTCCATAAAAATAACAATTTAGGTCCCTGGAATGCAATCTAGGAGGCCAAGATGGCCAAATCTTTAGACTTGCTTTCATTTCAAGAAAAGCTTCCCACCACCGTCCAAAATTGTTCCAGCAACTACCACTTCTTAAACTTTAACAGCAAGCTCTTCAACAAGGGCACAGGAAACCCAAACAGCTGTATCAAGAATAACTTTTGGTCAGGAAATGAGTTTCTGATCAGAGTGGTAAAACTGAAAGTTCTTTTTTATACCTATTACTAATTTGAGATATACCATTTACTCCTTTGATGAAAGTTCTCCCCAGCCAAGCTCCTTTCATGAAGGGAAGAAAAGAATAGAGTATTTAAATAGCAAAGAATTTATATATTTTAGTTTGGAGTTGTTAATTTTATCGAATGTTGGCTAAAGTCAAACGCTAAGTACTTATTCCAGATCTGTTTCTTAAATATAAAAAAGATTTCTAGGGAAAAGTGCTGGCATAGAGATAGGATCACAAAACTCCATACACTCAAACTTAATGAAATGAAGAAAACTAAAAGGTTACTTTATGTACTTTTTGGCATGTTTAAATGTTTCATACTGTAAAATTTGAAAATTAATTAAAAACAATAAAATATCAAAGAAGAATATCATCTGGAGAAAAGAAAGCAGAAGTGTACAGAATTTCATTTAAAAATCTTACCATTCCATTTCTTACCCTTCAAAAAATACAAGAGGTAAATGAAAAGTTCTGAAATCTTTCTCTGATACCAACTTTTCAGAGAAGATGAATGAGGGGGATAGACAAGCAGTCAAAGTGGAAGGACTCATATAGAGTAAAAGCTACTCTCACCTCAACTGGCCATCAGACATTTTTAAAAAACTGTCACGTTTACCATGTCATTTTTCCCTAACAAGGAGAAGTATGGCAGATGACTCAAAAATACATATAAATGGCTCAAAGCTAATTATTTCCAGCAATAAGCAAGATTTATCAGAACAGAAAGACAAAAACACTAAGAAGTAAAAACCATGGGAAACAGGTGGGAAGAAAGAAGGAAGAAATTTCTATTTGAAGTTCCCCTTCTCAGCTGTGAATTAAGAGTGCCATGGCCAATACCCAGATGTCCACCTATCTTTAACCCTCTGCTAGTAAATGTAAATAATTAATAGTAATTACTTATTGACAATGTTTCAGTCATTATTCTTAGCATTTCAAATGCATTACCTCAATTTAACCCTTACAACAATCCTATGAGGTATAATATCCCATTAACAAATGAGGAAACTGAGGCAAAGAGGTAATTTGCCCAAAATTACAAAGCTAAAAAATGCTGGAGCCAAGATTCAAAACCAAGCCATCTGATTCAAAACCAGAGCTCTTGGCCAATGAAAAGAAAAGAGAGTTTACAATATTTGTATCATGAAAAGGTTCGGTTCAGGGAAAATAATATTAATCAAGATACTGAGCATTCTGTAACAATAAACAATATCAATCATAAGAAAGACATAATGGGGCTTCCCTGGTGGTGCAGTGGTTGAGAGTCCACCTGCCGATGCAGGGGACACGGGTTTGTGCCCTGGTCTGGGAAGATCCCACATGCCGCGGAGCGGCTGGGCCCGTGGGCCATGGCCGCTGAGCCTGCGCGTCCGGAGCCTGTGCTCCGCAACGGGAGAGGCCACAACAGTGAGAGGGCCGCATACCAAAAAGAAAAAAAAAAAAAGAAAAAAAGAAAAAGAAAGACATAATGAACATACATCTTTAAAACATCTGTATTATCATTAAAATGTAAGGCAAACGACCACTGGAAACAGAAATCAACAGAAGTTTTAACTCAAGAAGATCCAGCTCATGATAGAACAGACAGACATAAATAAAGTGACCTATATGGAAACTGAATAATATAATTAATAAGGCTGAATTAATACGTAATGTATTCTTTATCTAAAAGACTGTACCTCATTTTCAAATACAGAGAATTAAGAAAACAACAAATCAAAGGCTACAACGAAAACTTCAATGAAGTTTCCAAAAACCTATTAGTCTATGCTATAATGCAATAAAACTAGAAATTAAAGTTTTACTAGGAAAAGAAACTTTAACCATTTAGAAGTTAAAAACAAAATACTCTCATATGCTAAACAGGATATCAAAACTGAAATTGAATATCTTGAAAATACAAATAATGGAAACATATACTAACCAAAGCTGAGCTCAGAAGATAAATCTTGGCATAAAACACTTACTAAACAGTAAATATCACAAATACAAAATTAAGCATTCATCTTCAGAATCCAGAAAAAGAACAATACACATGCCAGGAAGGCAGAAGAAAGGCAAAGACAGAGCAAAGTCAGAGGGCAATGAACTAGAAAAAAAAAACACAGTAAAGTTAATTCAACACCTTAAAAAGTTTTAATATAGTATATAACCTAATAAACTTAATCACTCAAACACAAATATACAATATTAAAAATAAGAATAGAGGGCTTCCCTGGTGGCACAGTGGTTAAGAATCCTCCTGCCAATGCAGGGGACATAGGTTCAAGCACTGGTCTGGGAAGATCCCACATGCCATGGAACAGCTAAGCCTGTGTGCCACAACTACTGAGCCTGCGCTCTAGAGCCCGTGAGCCACAACTACTAAGGCTGCGTGCCTAGAGCCCGTGCTGCACAACAAGAGAAGCCACCACAATGAGAAGCCCGCGCACCCCAACGAAGAGTAGCCCCCACTCGCCACAACTAGAGAAAGCCCGCACACAGCAACGAAGACCCAACATAGCCTAAAATAAATAAATAAAAACGAGAATAGAAAAACAACTGCAGATATACAAAAAATTAAAAGAATTATAGAAGAGTACTTTGTGAAACTCTATGAAAATACACTTGAAAATTTGGATGAAGTGGATTATATTCTAGGGAACAAAAAACTGAACAAAAGAAGTAGAAATCAAAAAAGACCAAGAGCCATGGAATAAACAGATTTACTAAAGAGCTATAATCCAAAATCATACTAGTCAGCTTCATAGGGAAAATTCTTTCAGACCGAAGTAACAGATAATAGAGATGATATTTACACCATGCCAGAGGAAGGAAATCTTGCAAAATCTTTTTATGAAGCAATATAGCACAGAAATCTAAGGATTACATTATGAGAAAGAAAAAATTTCAGACCTCATTTCTGAATATTGAAACAAATATAATAAATTTTAAACACTTCAACTGCCACTGTATATTTTAAAAAAGAACTCCATAAATGAATAGTATTCATTCCAGAAATGTAATTATGACCAATTATTAAGTAATCTATTAAAAAATTCACCAAATTATAGGTTATGAGTCAAAACAACCTTCATTTCAAAGATGAAATGGCATTTCAAACATAATGAATCACTCTTCATTTAAAAAAAAAAAGAAAAACAATTGGTAAAATATGCACGTATGCTTGATGCTACCATTGTCAGAGTGAACACACTACCTTTTTTAAATTGAGGTATAACTGACGTACAACATTATATTAGTTTTGGGTGTACAACATAATTCACTATTTGTATATACTGCTAAATGATCACCACAGTAAGTCTAGTGAACATCTGTCACCATACATACTTAACAGAAAGTTTTTTCCTTGTGATGAGAACTTTTAAGAGTTTCTTTCTTAGCAACTTTCGAATATGCAATACAACATTATCAAGTATAGGTGCCATGCTGTACATTACATCCCCATGACTTTAGTACTGTAAGTTTGTACTTTTTGACTCCCTTCACCCATTTCAACTACTCTCAACCCCCCTCCATCCCTAGAAACCACCGATCTGTTCTCTGCATCTATGAGACGGTGGGTTTGTTGTTTTGTTTTAGATTCCACATGTATAATACCGTATTTTTTATCTGACATTTCACTTAGCATAATACCCTCAAGGTCCATCCATGTTGTCACAGATGGCAAGATTTCCTCCTTTTTTATGGTTGAATAATATTTTTTATCTATTCATTTTTTTGATCCATTCATGCATCAGTGGACACTTAGGTTGTACCCCTATCTTGGTTATTTTAAATTCCACAAGGAACATGAGGGTATGTATATCTTTTTGAGCTACTGTTTTCATTTCTTTTGGATAGATGCCCAGAAGTGGAACTGCTAAATCATGTGGTAGTTCTATTTTTAACTTTTTGAGGAACCGCCATACTGTTTTCTGTAGTAGCTGCACCAATTTACATTCCCACAAACAGTGCACATCCTCACCAATACTTTTTACGTCTTGTGCTTTTGATAATAGCCTTTCTACCGGTATGAGGTGATAGCTCATTGTGGTTTTGATTTGCATTTCCCTGATGATTGGTGATGTTAAACACATTTTCATGTGTCTGTTAGCCATCTGTACATATTTGGAAGAATGTCTATTCAGATCCTCTGCCTGTTTTTTAATTAGATTGTTTTTTTTTTTTTTGCTGTTAAGTTCTATGAGTTCTTTATGTATCTTGTATATAAACCCCTTATAGGATATATAATCTGCAAGTATTTTTTTCACATTTAGTAGGTTGCCTTACATTTTGCCAATGGTTTCCTGTCATGTGCAGAAGCTTTTTAGTTTGATGTAGTTCCACCTGTTTATTTTTTCTGTTGTCTTTGCTTTAAGGTTCAAATCAAAAAATCATCACCCAGACTCATGTCAAGAAGTCTTACCGCCTATGTTTTCTTTTAGGATTTCAATGGCTTCAGATCTTACATTCAAGTCCTTTTTTTTTTTTTTTTTTGCCGTTTTGGAATATCACCAATTATTGGTTCTTTTATTTTCTTGAACTAGTGGGTTGATGCTGAATCTAATACATAGAGGGAAAAAACGCCAAGCCATGCTTTTGAAAAATGGGTCTTACATTGTTTTTTTTAAAACAGAAGTATAGTTGATTTATAATATTGCATTATTTTCAGGTGTACAGCAAAGTGATTCATAAATACATATATATATATATTCTTTTTCAGATTCTTTTCCATTATAGGTTATTACAAGATTGACTATAGTTCCCTGTGCTATACAGTAAGACTTTGTTATCTATTTTATATATATATATATATATATATATATAGTAGTTTGTATCTGCTAATCCCAAACTCCTAATTTATCCCTCCCCCCTTTCCTCTTTTGTAATCATAAGTTTGCTTTCAGTGTCTTTGAGTCAGTTTCTGTTTTGTAAATAAGTTCATTTGTATCATTTTTTAGATGCCACATAAGTGATATCATAATATTTGTCTTTCACTGTCAGGCTTACTTTACTTAGTATGATAATTTCTACGTATATCCATGTTGCTGCAAATGGCAATATTTCATTCTTCCTTATGGCTAAGTAATATTCCATTATATAATATATACCACATCTTCATCCATTCATCTGTTGATGTACACTTAGGTTGCTTCCACGTCTTGACTATTGTAAATAGTGCTGCTATGAACATTGGGATACATGTATCTTTTCAAATTAGAGTTTTTGTCTTTTCTGGATATATACCCAGGAGTGGGATTGCTGGATCATATGGTAGCTCTATTTTTAGTTTTTTAAGGAACCTCCATACTATTCTCCATAATGGCTGTACCAATTTACATTCCCACCAACAGTGTAGGAGGGTTCCCTTTTCTCCACACCCTCTCCAGCATTTATTATTTGTAGACTTCTTGATGATGGCCGTTCTGACTGGTGTGAGGTGATACCTCATCATAATTTTGATTTGCATTTCTCTAATAATTAGGCATGTTGAGCATCTTTTCATGTGCCTGTTGGCCATCTGCATGTCTTCTTTGGAGAAATGTCTATTTAGGTCTTCTGCCCTTTTTTTGATTGGGTTGTTTGTTTTTTGTTATTGAGTTGTATGAGTGTATATTTTGGAAATTAAGCCTCTGTTGGTCACATCATTTGCAAATATTTTCTCCCATTCCATAGGTTGTTCTTTTCATTTTCTTTATTGTTTCTTTTGCTGTGCAAAGCTTTTAAGTTTCATTAGGTCCCATTTGTTTATTTTTGCTTTTATTTCTTTTGCCTTGAGAGAGACTGACCTAAGAAAACATTGGTATGATTTATGTCAGAGAATGTTTTGCCTATATTCTCTTTTAGGAGTTTTATGGCGTCACATCTTATATTTAAGTCTTTAAGCCATTTCAAATTTATTTCTGTGTATGGTGTGAGGGAGTGTTCTAACTTCATTGATTTACATGTGGCTGTCCAAGTTTCCCAACACTACTTGCTGAAGAGACTGTCTTTTCTCCATTGTATATTCTTGCCTCCTTTGTCAAAGATATAATTGACCGTAGGTGTGTGGGTTTATTTCTGGGCTCTCTATTCTGCTCTCTATTGATTCATATGCCTGTTTGTGTGCCAGTACCAAACTTTTTTGATTACTGTAGCAGTGCAGTATTGTGTGAAGTCTGGGAGGGTTATGCCTACACCTTTGTTCTTTTTCCTCAGGATTGCTTTGGCAGTTCTGGGTCCTTTGTGGTTTCATATAAATTTTAGTATTATTTGTTATAATTCTGTGAAAAATGTCACGGGTAATATGACATGGATCACATTAAATCTGTAGATTGCTCTGGGTAGTATGGACATTTTAATGATATTAATTCTTCCAATCCAAGAGCCTGGGATACCTTTCCATTTCTTTGAATCACCTTCAGTTTCCTTAATCAATGTTTTATAGTTCTCAGCACATAAGTCTTTCACCTCCTTGGTCAGGTTTATTCCTAGGTATTTTTTTTCTTTTTTGGACGCGATCTTAAATGGGATTTTTCTTTTACTTTCCCATTCTGATATTTCACTGTTAATGTAAAGGAATGCAACGAATTTCTGTATGTTAATCTTGTACCCTGCTACCCTGCTTATTTGGTTTATCAGTTCTAATAGTTTTTGTGTGGAGTCTTTAGGGTTTTCTACATAAAGTATCATGTCATTTGCATATAATGACAATTTTACCTCTTCCCTTCCAATTTGGATACCTTTTATTTCTTTTTCTTGTCTGACTGGTGTGGCCAGGACTTCCAATACTGCATTGAATAGAAGTGGTGGCAGTGGGCATCCTTGTCTTGTGCCAGATTTTAGAGGGAAGGCTTTCAGCTTTTCACTGTTGAGTATTTTATTGGCTGTGGGTTTGTCATAAATAGCTTTTATTATGTTGAGATATATTCCCCCTATACCCTCTTTGGTGAGTTTTTTTTTTTTTTTTACCATGAATGAATGTTGAATTTTATCAAATGCTTTTTTGGCACCCATTGAGATGAACATGATTTCTGTCTTCTCTCTTGTTGCTGTGGTGTTACCACAATGATTTGTGTATGTTGAACATCCTTAATCCGTTTTGAGTTAATTTTTGTGTATGGTGTAAGACAGTGGCTCAGTTTCATTCTTTTGCATGTGGTTGTCCAGTTTTCCCAACACCATTTACTGAAAAGACTATCCTTTTCCCATTGTATATTCTTGGCTCCTTTGTCATAAATTAATTGACCATATATACGTGCGTTTATTTCTTGGCTGTCTATTCTGTTCCATTGATCTATGTGTCTGCTTTTACGCCTATATGGTTTTGATTACTACAGCTTTGTAACATAATTTCAGATCAGGGAGTAAGATGCCTCCAGCTTTGTTCTTTCTCAAGATTGCTTTGGCTATGTATCTTCTGTGGTTCCATACAAATTTCAGAATTGTGCGAGTTCTGTGAAAATGCCATTGGAATTTTGATAGGGATTGCACTGAATCTGTAGATTGCTTTGAATAGTATGGACATTTTAACAATATTAATACTTCCAATCCATGAGCATGAAATATCTTTCCACTTATTTGTTTCTTTAATTTATTTCATCAATGTCTTATAGTTTTCAGCATACAGGTCTTTCACCTTCCTGGTTAAATTTATTCCTCGATATTTTATTATTTTTGATGCAACTGTAAATGAATTGTTTTCTTAATTTCTCTGATAGTTTGATATTAGTGTATAGAAATGCAACAGATTTCTGTATCTTGATTTTGTATCCTGCAAATTTACCAAATTCATTTATTAATTCTAACAGTTTTCTGGTGGAGTCTTTAGGGTTTTCTATATATAGTATATTATCATTTGCAAATAGTGACAGTTTTAATTCTTCCTTTCCAATTTGGATGCCTTTATTTTTCTTCCCTAATTGCTCTGGGTGAGACTTCCAATACTATGTCAAATAAAAGTGGCGAGACTCGGCATCTCTGTCTTGTTCCTGATCTTAGAGGAAAAGCTTTCAATTTTTCATCATTGAGTATGATGTTAGCTGTGGTCTTATCATATATGGCCTATATTATGTTGAGGTATGTTCTCTTTATACACACTTTGTTGAGAGATGTTGAATTTTGTCAAATGCTTTTTCTGCATCTATTGAGATGATTGTATAATTTTTATCCTTCATTTTGTTAATGTAGTGTACCATAATGACTGGTTTGCAGATGTTGGACCATCCTTGCATCCCTGGAATAAATCCCACTTGATCATGGTGTATGATCCTTTTAATGTGTTGTTGAATTTGATTTGCTAATATTATACTGAGGATTTTTACATTGATGTTCATCAGGGACACTGGCCTGTAATTTTCTTTCTTGTGGTGTTACTTGTCTAGTTTTGGTGCACCAGCTCTTTAAAGCTTCTTCCCAAAGCAAGTCTCATGGCCACACTTAACTTCAAGTGGGCAGAGAAGTATAATCTTATCATATGTCAAGAAGAGAGGATGAGAATATTTGTTAACAGCTCTAATCATTACTATACCTGCGAAGTCAGAGGAAACACCCCTGATTATTACTCTATATTACTTTTATTGTTTGACCACTTTACAAAGAGCATATGTTACTTTATCATTTAAAAACACATTCACATGTAGATTTCGTATCTGTCCATAGATGAAGATTTATACTTTGGACTGTGGGGTGAAAACTGAGGAAATGCTACTGTCTGATTATAGTAACCTTAACTACAAGTTCAATTTTAAGTGTCGGTAATAAACTTGTTTAAAAAGGTTGTATCAGCAGGGTTAATGTAATAAAGTAACATCAAATTCTACAAATGGTTTTTGTTTTCTATTAAGCTACACAGATTAGTCTAATAAACTGGCAATTATCCATCTCCCCATTGGCCTCAAAAATGGGAAGCTGTCTCTTTTAGTCCTCAGAATAAATATGTGTATGTGCAACCTGGGTATTATTAACTGCAATTTGTAAAAAAGGAAACTGAAGTGTGAGACACATAGCAGTTAATTCAATGGGCCATGATTTTCCCAACATTTTATTTTAAAAATTCAAACAGAAGAGTTGAGAAAACTTCTCAGTGCATACTCAGAAAGCCAACACTTAGAATATATATTTAACATTTTGCTACGTTGGCTTCATCACATATATATTCATCTATCTATCATCTATTGATCTTATTTTTTATTCATTTCAAAGTAAGTTGCAGACAGCAGTATCCTTCACCTCTAAACATCTTAATTAGATGTCAGTATTTATATTCTGTATTTTAAAAGTTAAGTTATATATTAGAATGCACAAGTGTATACTTGCATAAGTTCTAATAAATACATCCACCCATGTAACCAAAATCTCTATCAATATATACAATTCCATTATCCCAGGAAGTTCCCTCACATTGGGCCTTGATTTGAACACAAGATCTGTCTCTAAAGTCCATAGTCTTTCCCACAACACTATGCTACTTCTTTTAAAAAGGCCCAATGTATAAATACATTAAACAATAAGAATTCTATTTCTAACCCTCAATAATTAAGGTAGCTGAAATATGGAAATATGAAAGGTAGAAAATACTAGAGATTCCCTCCACTAAAGTCAGACAGCCTAGGTATTTAATATCTGTAGCACAATGACTGTACCACTTTCTGTTTACTAATTTCCACTGAATAAATAAAAATATCTACTTCCTTCCCCAAGAGTTAAAGAATTAATCAAGAAGGTATGGACATGACAATAACAACCATTACATATGTTCATCTCTTATACCTTCAATTAAACTAATAATGCTTCGGGGCAAGACCATTTCTTAGGCTTGTAAGGCAAGCATTAGGTCAAGTGCTATACACTTTAGTGATTACTATGAGAGGCAGTGAGGAACTGGAGAAAACACAAAACCTTTGGAATCAGGCAAATCTGGATTCAGATCTCTTCATATTTATTTAGCTATATAACCATGTACAAGTTAAACTTCTCTAAGCCTCAGTATATCATATGTAAAATGAGGCCTATATTTGGCCTTCCTATCAATGTCAGGTTTCTCAAATAGACAATCTATAAGCAGACCCAGGCAAGAGAAGCCCCTACCCTGGACTTCAGGCTTTTGGGGGAATTTTATGTAACAGTTTGTTAATTTAACTTAGTATGTATATGGTATGTAGGTCTACGTTGATATTTGCTCCAGATCCTGCAGATGTTACAATTGGGCCTGTCTGTATCTACTACTAATAACCTAACATATGTATTGCCATATTCACTTTCAAATATTACCCTATTTAGTCATACAACATTATCATGAGTTAGGTTTCATTAATCCCATTGTGCAGATAAAGAAACAGATGTGGTTAAGAAACCTACCCAGCGCCCTTATCTTCTATCACCATATCACTCTCTTCTTAACTCCCAAATATCTGAGCTTCCTTCTCAACATATTATCAATATTTCACTCTCCAAGACAATATGCCTCTAATCCCTAAATCTAGTCCCTATTTTCCATGACCTCTCGGTAGCACCTGATACTGTTAATAATTTTTCCTTTCTTAAAATAACTTTTCCTTTGGTTTCTAAGGCTCGACTATTTCTTCTCTTAGCTTTTGCTCTTTTTCTGTCTCCTCTTGTTAGAGTTTTGGTGAAGAATGAATAAGATAATGTTTTTGGAGAGTGTCAGCATAAAGCATATATTCAATAAAAGGTAGGGTTTCTTTTTAACCTAAAAAGAATAGCTACCATTTTTAAGAATGGTGTCAATTACTCTACTAGGTGATACACACACATGCACGCACACACACTATTCCATTTATCCTAAAAGCACCATAAAATTGAAGTTCAGATTGGCTGACAAATTAACCTGTATTAGAAACCTGGCTCCAACAATTCCTAGGTTTATGATACTAAGTCACTTAACTTCCCTGAGCTTCTGCTTCTCCATCGTGTAATTTTATAATGTTCTTTTGAGAATTAAATGAAACACAGGATATAAAAACACAAAGTACATGGTACAACAGTCAGTAAATGTTAAACTCCTTTCTCTTCTTGTTGCTACCAGGTGAATACATTAATTTTTTATCCTTCCCTTGTGTGCATTTCTAAAAACTAAGTCCTTGATCTCTTGACCTTCTTTCTTTATACTCTATACCTACACTCTGTTCACACCTGTGAGTCCAACTCCTCCAGAAAGATAGTTTTGAATTATCTGTGACCATTTCTAAGTGTGCAGGCCCACATCTCTAAGTTTTGCTAGTTCTTTCTACTTGAGAATCCCACTGCCTACCATATCAAACTGCTCCTTTCCCTCACAAAGAATGGAAAGCAAAAGACTGGGAGTGGGTGACATAAAATATTACACAGACAAAATTGATAGGATTCATGATAAAGAAGCTAATTTTATGGTTTCAAGCTTGCCTGAGAAAATTACAAAACTGGAGAAGATTCTCATAGATCATGTCCAAAATTTTCTCCCCTTTTCCTCATTCTTCAGACATGAAACTAATCCTATTTCCCTAACCCACAAAGCCAAAAATGTTCCCATTCCATTGAATTCCCTTACATTTAAATGCTCCATTCATCTAACACCTAATAATACTCTATCTTCTATTACCAATTTTCTTACATTTACATCTTATCTTCCTAACTATGCTGTAAGTTCTTTAAGGCCAATAACCATCTCTTATACTTTTAGTATTGTTCATAATGCTAATCGACTACTGCTATAAGGATATGGTCAAGAATTCAGAAATTATAAATTAAGATGCTTTCAGATCTTTTTCTGACATGGAAGGAAAACTTTTCAAGTCAAAAGCTCTGATCCACAAATAGAGAAGGTGTGACAAACAGGAAATTTTCTATTTCTCTCTCAAGAATTTCAGTTTTGGCTTTAAACAGAAAAAAAATCCTTTAACATATATTTCCTTAGCCACGTGTTAATACTTTATAAATTAGTTCCAGGAACTGTGCAAGCTTTTCTTCGAAAATTACTTATACCAGCATACCTTGGAGATACTGCAGGTTCGGTTCCAAACCACCACAATAAAGCAAATATCGCAATAGAGTCACACAAATTTTTGGTTTCCCAGTGCATATAAAATTTATGTTTATACTATTACTGTATTCTATTATAGTGTTCAATGGCATTACATCCTAAAAAAACAATATACATACCTTAATTAAAAACACTTTATTGCTAAAAAATGCTAATCATCGTCTGAGCCTTCAGCAAGTCATAATCTTTTTACAATAGTAACAACAAAGATCACTGATGACGCATCACCATAACAAATATAATAATAATGAAAAAGTTTGAAATATTTAAAGAATTGCTAGAATGTGACAGAGAGACATAAAGTGAGCAAATGCTGTTGGAAGAAAGACGCCGATAGACTTGTTCCATGCAAGATTGCCAAAAACCTTCAATTTGTAAAAAAACACAATATCTGAGAAGCATAGTAAAGCAAAAGCACAGTAAAACGAGTTATGCCTGTATTTTCTAATACAGTTACTAGTCATTACTTTCTGTAGGAAAATAATTCCTAAAACTATAAGTCTCAAAAACCACACAATGTAGACTGATGTGCTATTTATTAAATATTAAATAATTTTAAAACTTTCAAAACCGAGATGATAAAAATACTTAGTCTAAAGTTTATTAAAAGAAATGGCTTTCGGGCTTCCCTGGTGGCGCAGTGGTTGAGAGTCCGCCTGCCGATGCAGGGGACACGGGTTCGTGCCCTGGTCCGGGAGGATCCCACATGCCGCGGAGCGGTTGGGCCCGCGAGCCACGGCCGCTGAGCTTGCGCGTCTGGAGCCTGTGCTCCGCAGCGGGAGAGGCCACAGCAGTGAGAGGCCCGCGTACCACAAAAAAAAAAAAAAAGAAAAAAAAGAAATGGCTTTCTTCTTTGGTTGAATATATTTAATAACTGGGAAAATTTGATTAAATTAATTTTCTTTACTGTGATCAAAACAGAACTGCAGGATAATAAAACTGATTTTGATTTGCTTATTTTACCTGAGTAGCTTTATCTTTCATGCATGAAGGGTAATGAACATGAGGATCTCGTGGCCACTGTCCTGTGAGATAAGGTCCTGTTATCGTATCCAAAGAAGAGGTTCGCCTTATTGTACCAGAGGTTCGAACTTGATGAGATTTTGGCCTGTCCACTATAAAAAAGTGAAAAAAGATTAGTCACTAATGAATAAAGTAAAACTTAAAATTATTTAACCTTCATAGTTTGTAAAATATCACTCTGTCAGTTTTCCCTACAATATATATTTACCCTAATAGCCCTCCTGCGTGATGTGATGAAATTTATAGACCCTCTCCCAAAGGAAAATACATTCACATATTAAATTTTGCATACACTTCCAGGGCTGTCACACCCTACAAAGCCCATCCATTTTAGAGACCTATTCTAAAACCTGTATATCATCTCCACTGCCATTACTTTAATTAAGACTTCATCATGTCTCAACTGCCAGTTTCCTAAATGCTATCTCTGCATCCACCCTAACTAAATCTTACAGTACCACCTCCCTCCACTGCTTAAAAAAATTTCCATGGTTATTCACTGTCTTTAACTTAAAGCCCATTATTTTTCACAATTCAGCTCCCATATACATCAATACTTGATGTCTTGCTACTCCTCCATAAACCCATGTTAACTACTAAATGCCATACAAACTAACTGCAATTTCCCAAATGTAAAACACTCACTTCTCTGCCTCTATACTTTCTATTATCTCCTGCACCTAAAATGTTCTCCTTCCCTGTTCACTTGACAAAAACTTATCTTGAAGATCAGCTCAGGTGTCACACTGCCTCTGTGAAACCTTTCCCAATGCCTTCTTTTCTCCATCTCTGTCCTTTTTAAAGATATACGCACTCTCTGCTTACGTGGAGCCCTAAATTTGTCTTTCTTCCCCAACTAGAGCATAAGTTTGGTCCCTACAGATTGAAAAGAAGTTGATGCTCAATACTTATAAATGAATTTATTCACAGCTACACAAAAATAACATGTATAAAGAATCTTACATTTTAATTCAGCTTCCTCATTTATGGATGAAGAATTTGAAGCCCAGAGGGATAAAATTAAATCGTCCAATGAAACAGAACTGCTAACAGGTGATAGAGGTAAAAAGGAACCAAGATCTCCAGACATTCTACACAGTTCAATCAATCTACTATAATAATCTACTTCTCCTCTCCATATAGGTACCATAGGTACCTCTGCTGAAAATTAAAATGATCATACTGAACTCTATAGTTTCTTTACAAAGAAACTATAAAGGATTTTTCATATATGCATCTCAAATAAGTTACTACTAATGTGCATTGAATAATAAAATCCAGTGGATTACAAGCACCAAGGCTCAGTCTTACTCAGAGTTATATCTCACAACAAACAAAATGTCTTGCACATTACAGAGGGCCAAGAAACATTTGTTATTGAATACTGTCCTTTAACTATCCTTCTGAAACCAAAATACAAAATTGGGTTTTTTAAATCGGAAAACAAAAGAAAATGCAGCATACTGTGAACTATCATATTATTTACATACAGTCGTCCTCATTTCTGTGGGGGACTGGTTCTAGGACCCTCACGGATACCAGAATCTGAGGAAGCTCAAGTCCCTTACATTTGGCCATCCACCTCTCCACGTTCCACATCCTTGGACACAGAGGGCTGGAGGGCCAATTTTATCTTACAACTGCAGTTCTGATTTCTTCTTTGACCCAAGAGTGTTAGAGAAGATCTGAAAATTACAAAATTTCCTCCCTATCTTTATTACTTAGCTCTAATTTTATTTTGCCATAGGCAGAGAGTCAGGACAGTCTATTTCTACTCTTTGGAATGACCTGAAATTTTATTTGTGACCAAAAATCATGGTCAATTTTTATAAATATTTCGTAAGTCATGGAGAACATATATTTTCTGTTTTCAGAATACAGTTATTTTTCTTGTACATCAGCTGAAATAAAAATATAGAATATAATAATAATAAAATTATTAGCTTTATCTGTCACAGACTTAGAGAACTACTCTAAAATTTCTAAACTACTCTTGAGATATAACAATTCTCTTTATCTCTTGCAATTTTTATCATTTAAATTTAGTTCTGGGGAATTCCCTGGCAGTCCAGTGGTTAGGATTCTGCACTTCCACTACAGGGGGCATGGGTTCAATCCCTGGTCATCGGGGAACTAAGATCCCGCAAGCTGCGCCGTGTGGCCAAAAACAAGAAACAAACAAAAAAAGTTTATAGAAATTTAGTTCTGTATAATTTGGTTATATATTGATTCATGACATCATCATTATGGCTTATATGCTTCACCATCGTAGTCTGTTCCATTTATTACTTTTAAGCTCTGTCATATTGAACATTATCACCCCTTTATGCTTTCTTTCTATTATAATGTGTCTGGTTTGCCTATTCTTTTATTTTCAATTTCTTTCAATCATGCTGTTTCGGTGTGACTCTTGTACACTGTATGCAATTAGGCTTTTTGAAAAAACTTTAGAGTATGTCTTCTCCTTATAAAAGGTATGTTCATCTCACTTATATTTGTTATAACAAACTTGATTAAACCTGTCACATA
The DNA here is from genome assembly GCF_059928025.1 of Delphinapterus leucas. Lineage (NCBI taxonomy): Eukaryota > Metazoa > Chordata > Mammalia > Artiodactyla > Monodontidae > Delphinapterus > Delphinapterus leucas. The sequence continues at coordinate 61,512,860 of NC_143137.1, read as the reverse complement.
ACTTTTTTCTTCCTCTTATAATTCTTCCTTGCTACTTGTTTTCTATGTTTTACTGTTTACTTCTTTTTTTCCTTACCTTTTCCCCTACCATAGGTAATTTAGAAGATATGCAGATTGTTTTTAGTTCTATTACTAGGAATTAATTCTATTAATTCTTTTAAATATTTTTTCTGGCTATAAAAGCAATATGCACAAATTTTAGCAACTTTACGAAACATGGAAAATTAACATGTCTCTCTCATAATCTGATTTATAATAATTTGTTTAAAACTTCTTAGTTACTTTACATTCCCTCCACCAAGGAAAAAAAGACAAAAACAGTTTATCCCTTGAAAAAGAACATTTATAGCAATAAAAAGGGCCTAAAGGACAGCCACAACCAGAAAATGAAAAGCCACTATATGCGAAAAACTTGTGCCTGAACTTTAAACTGCTCCAAACTATTATGAAAGTTGTATGTAGTCTACTTATAGTTATTAAAACCCCTGTTAACTTGGTGAACAATAGAGATCATTTTTATGTTTTATAATAAGTATATAAAGAATCTATAAACAAATCCCTTGATACATATAATATTCTAGTCTATACTTTTTTATTATATTGTTAATCACTGGACCTTTGTCTATCACTTTCAGAGGATCCCATTTCTCCCCTTAGTGTCCATTCTCTCTGATTAGCTACTGTCAGAACTGTGGTCTTCAAGTTATTTTGACTGAGTACTCCTAATAGTAAATATCTAAGTATGCAGCAATATGTGCAGTTATTTATTTATAAATGAGGTATATATTATATTACTAATATGTTATATATAGTGTAAACCTAAGTAGAAATTTACATATGATATAAAAAATAAAAATATGTATGAAAAAAATGGAAGTTACATTTTCTTCCTGTATCTCATAAATGGGTGGCCTTACTTCAGTGTGAAGACCACTGGGATAAGGGACTTTAAATTGGGTGCTCCCAAGTCCCAAGGACCAGTGGCGACCATCAACTTGGACTCTGAAAACCTAGGCTCCAACATTTGGTGTAGAAACACTCATCTTGTGCTGAGTATCAGAGGGGGGCATTCTCACCAATGAGAGAGCCAAGAAACAGATTTGGTAACCTTTTTCTGGGACAGCGTGGACCGTCACTTCTGGTGTCATTAAATTCATGAGTTTTCTTGTATTGTCCCTTAACCAAAAAGAGCTTTTGTACTTTTAAATGTTGTATAAATGTGTTATATTGGGTGAGAGCCTGAGGTTTTTGAACTGGAAACTTCCTGAAATTTATATCTCCATGCAGTTACCATAAACATAATGTAATAAAAGGGCAAAATATGAATTGGGTGCTAAATTCAATCTACAGATTGGCCAGTTAGCTCTAATTCTGTGATTTAATGCTATTGCTTAATTGTGTTAAGAATGTGTAAACAAGCATCACACATTACCAATACCAAAAAACAAAAACGGTCTGCCTTAAATAGAAAGAATAAGGTAGGACAACATGGTATCGATATCCTGTTAAAAAATTCGCTCTATCAGTCATGATTTTTTAAAAAATTATAGTATATGAAGTAAATATACTTGAAAGGTTATATTTCAAACATATGCTTTAAAAGATTCTCACCATTGCTCATACAAGGAAAATTTCAAAGATATGTAGTTGTTAGTAATTTCCACGTAAATTATTTGAAGGGTAAAAATTCAAAATAAGTTTAAAAATTGGCAAGGATAGTACTCTTCCAAGATATGATTAGCCATAATAACCCCACTTAACCAAATATCAGTAGGGCCTTATTTACCAACAGATTCATCATAAGCAGTGCGATTCTATTTTAACAAGATGAGTTATTGCTATTATCCAAACTATCATGGCAATGAGTTAGATTTTAACTGCCTCAACATCTAAGCCTCGATTCTCCCAAATTTTTATATATTTAATTTGCGGTATTATCACCTACCAATTCAGGTTTTACAATTTAGTGCAACAATAAAAATCAACGCTGGTTTTGCATTATAGTAGTCCCCTCTTATCCTCAGTTTCACTTTCCACAGTCAACCATGTTCTGAAAATATTAAATGGAAAATTCCAGAAATAATTCATAAGTTTAAGATTGGGGGGCAGAGTCAAGATGGCAGACTAGGAGGACATGGAATTCATGTCTCTGCACAACTAGGGCACCTACCAGGCACTGATGAGGGACCACAGACACCTAAGGGGACGGGAGAAACCGCCAGCAACTGGGTAGGACGTGGGGCATGGGGAGAGTGAGAGGGGGAGAAGAAGTGGAGGTGGGATGGGACTGGCGCCCCTGAGGGGTAGCTGGGGGAGGGGAAGGGATCCCACCCCCAAAGGGGGAAATTGGGGGACCATTGGGAGGGCAGAGGATCAAAAGAGAGCGTGGTCAGGTCTCCCTTGCCCACTTGGGCCCCTGGGAGCCTGCTGAGATCCCGGTCCTGATCCTCTGCCCACGAAGGCCCCCTCCAGCTGCATGGGTCCTGAGGGAGTGGGAGGGAGGGAAGGGGGAGCAAAAGTAAAGGCCAGACCTACGGGACTGGAACCCCTGAGGGGTGGCTGGGGGAGGGGAGGAGTTCCTACACCCAGAGGGACACACCCATAGTTAGGGGTCCAGCGGGGACTGGGGAGACCCCGGGGGAGATGGGGAGTGGGATCGTGGAGGAATGGAAGGGAACGCGGCCAGTGCTTTCCCTGTCCACTTAGGCACCAGAGAGCCTGTTGGGCTCCCGGGCCTAATTCTCTGCCCTCAGAGCCTCCCTCCTGCTGCGCAGAGCCCAAACCCCATCCCTACAGCCCCACCCAGGGCCCTACTTCTACACTCAGAGAACACCTCCAATGAGCTGGACCTAAACCACACCCACACACCCTCACCCACGGCCTTGCCTCCAAACTCCAGAACTCCACACTCTGAAAGCCCTGCTTTGGAGGTGCTGCCTCTCCCCTTCTGTGTAGGTCCTAAGTAGAGGCCCTGCCTGATGCTTGAACATCGCCTGCCCAGGCCCCACCCCCAAGGCCTTTTCTGGCTGCATGGGTCCTGAGCCTAGGCCCTACCCCATGCTCAAACAAGTCGCCCCCCACCAGCCTAGGTCCCGCCCCACCGTAACCCCTGCCCCTGCGTAAGTTCCACCCCTGCCTACACTCTGCCCCACATAGCCAAGGCTTTTGTTTTTCCTTTTTTCCTCTTTTAGATTGGGGTTCTGTTTTACCTTGTTGATTAATTGTTCTTCATTCATTTATATGTTTATTTTTTCTAATCTTTTATTTTTCTAATTTTATTTTATTCTTTATACTTTGTTATTGTTCTTCTCCTTTTGGCTTGTTCCCCCACCCCCCTTTTTTCTTTTTCTTTTTTCTGTTACAGTTTTATTTTACCTTGTTGAAGTTGTTTCAATTATATTATTTTTCCTAATATATTTTTTATCTTTATAATTTTATTTTGTTTTTTATTCTTTGTTATTGTATTGCTCCTTTTCTTCTTTTTTTTTTCTTTTTTGGCCACGCCACAGCCTTACGGGATCTGGTTCCCAGGCCACAGGTTGGGCCCGAGCTCCGGTGGTGGCAGCTCCAAGTCCAAACCGGTGGACTAACAGAGAACCTCAGACCCCAGGGAATATTAATCGGAGTGAGGCCTCCCAGAGGTCCTCATCTCAGCACCAAGACCCAGCTTTATCCAACTGCCTGCAAACTCCAGTGCTGGATGCCTCAGGCCAAACAATCAGTAAGACAGGAATACAGCCCCACCCATAAAAAAAAAAAAATGAAATGACTAAAAACTATGTTACAAATGAAGAAGCAAGGTAAAAACCTACAAGACCAAATAAATGAAGATGAAATAGGCAACCTACCTGAAAAAGAATTCAGAGTAATGATAGTAAAGATGATCCAAAATGTTGGAAACAAAATGGAGAAAATAAAAGAAACATTTAACAAGGATCTAGAAGAACTAAAGAGCAAACAAACAGTGATGAACAATACAATGACTGAAATTAAAAATACTCTAGAAGAAATCAATAGCAGAACAACTAAGGCAGAAGAATGAATAAGTGAGCTGGAAGATAAAATGGTGGAAATAACTGCAAGGGAGCAGAAAAAGAAAAAAGAATGAGGACAGTCTCAGAGACCCCTGGGACAATATTAAACACACCAATATTTGGATTATAGGGGTCCCAGGAGAAGAAGAGAAAAAGAAAGGGTTTGAGAAAATATTTGAAGAGATTATAGTCGAAAACTTCCCTAACATGGGAAAGGAAATAGCCACCCAAGTCCAGGAAGCACAGAGAGTTCCATACAGGATAAACCCAAAGAGAAACATGCCGAGACACATATTAATCAAACTATCAAAAATTAAATACAAAGAAAAGATATTAAAAGCAGCAAGGGAAACTGTAATTAAAAATCTTCCAACAAACAAAAGCCCAGGACCAGATGGCTTCACAGGTGAATTCTATCAAACATTTAGAGAAGAGTTAACACCTCTCCTCCTCAAACTCTTCCAAAAAACTGTGGAGGAAGGAACACTCCCAAACTCATTCTATGAGGCCACCATCACTCTGATACCAAAACCAGAAAAAGATATCACAAAAAAAGAAAATTATAGACCAATACCACTGATGAACATAGACGCAAAAATCCTCAACAAAATACTAGCAAACAGAATCCAACAACACATTAAAAGGATCATACACTATGATAAAGTAGGATTTATCCCAGGGATGCAAGGATTCTTCAATATATGCAAATCAATGTGATACACTGTATTAACAAATTGAAGAATAAAAAGCATATGATCATCTCAACAGATGCGGAAGAATCTTTTGACAAAATTCAACACCCATTTATGATAAAAACTCTCCAGAAAGTGGGCATAAAGGGAACCTACCTTAACATAATAAAGGCCATATATGACAAACCCACAGCAAACATCATTCTCAGTGGTGAAAAACTGAAAGCATTTCCTCTACCATCAGGAAAAAGACAAGGATGTCCACTCTCGCCACTCTTACTCAACATAGTTTTGGAAGTCCTAGCCACGGCAATCAAAGAAAAAAAAGGAATAAAAGGAATACAAATTGTAAAAGAAGAAGTAAATCTGTCACTGTTTGCAGATGACATGATACTACACATAGAAAACCCTAAAATGCCACCAGGAAACTACTAGAACTAATCAATCAATTTGGTAAGGCTGCAGAATACAAAATCAATGCACAGAAATCTCTTGCATTCCTATACACTAACAATGAAAAATCAGAAAGAGAAATTAAGGAAACAATCCCACTGACCAGTGCAACAAAAAGAATAAAATACCTAGGAATAAACCTACCTAAGGAGGCAAAAGACCTATACTCAGAAAACTATAAAACACTGATGAAAGAAATCAAAGATAACATAAACAGATGGAGAGATATACCACTCTACTGGATTGGAAGAATCAATATTGTGAAAATGACCGTACTACCCAAAGCAATATACAGGTTCAGTGCAATCCCTATCAAATTACCAGTGGCATTTTTCACAGAACTAGATCAAGAAATTTTACAATTTGTATGGAAATGCAAAAGACCCCGAATAGCCAAAGCAATCTTGAGAAAGAAAAATGAAGCTGGAGCAATCAGGCTTCCTGACTTCAGACTATACTACAAAGCTACAATAATCAAGACAGTATGGTACTGGCACAAAAACAGTAATATAGATCAGTGGAAAAAGATAAAAAGCCCAGAGATAAACCCACGCACATATGGTCACCTTATCTTTGACAAAGGAGGCAAGAATATAAAATGGAAAAAAGACAGCCTCTTCAATAAGTGGTGCTAGGAAAACTGGACAGCTACATGTAGATGAAATTAGAACACAACCTAACACCATACACAAAAGTAAACTCAAAATGGATTAAAGACCTAAATGTAAAGCCAGACAGTATAAAACTCTTAGAGGGAAACATAGGCAGAACACTCTGTGATATAAATCATAGGAAGATCCTTTTTGACCCACCTCCTAGAGTAAGGGAAACAAAAACAAAAATAAACAAGTGGGACCTAATGAAACTTAAAAGCTTTTGCACAGCAAAGGAAGCCATAAGCAAGATCAAAAGACAACACTCAGAATGGGAGAAAATATTTGCAAATGAAGCAACTGACAAAGAATTAATCTCCAAAACATACAAGCAGCTCATGCAGCTCAGTATCATAAAAACAAACAAGCCAGTCCAGAAATGGGCAGAAGACCTAAACAGACATTTCTCCGAAGAAGACATACAGATGGCCAACAAATGCATGAAAAGATGCTCAACATCACTAACCATTAGAGAAATGCAAATCAAAACCACAGTGAGGTATCACCTCACACCAGTCAGAATGGCCATCAAAAAGCTACAAACAATAAATGCTGGAGAGGGTGTGGAGAAAAGGGAACCCTTCTGCACTGTTGGTGGGAATGTAAATTGATACAGCCACTATGGAGAACAGTATGGAGGTTCCTTAAAAAACTAAAAATAGAACTACCATATGACCCAGCAATCCCACTACTGGGCATATGCCCTGAGAAAACCATAATTCAAAAAGATACATGTACCACAGTGTTCACTGCAGCACTATTTACAATAGCCAGGACATGGAAGCAAACCTAAATGTCCATCAACAGATGATTGGATAAAGAAGATATGGCACATATATATAACAGAATATTACTCAGCCATAAAAAGGAATAAAATTGAGTTATTTGTAGTGAGGTGGACGGACCTAGAATCTGTCATACAGAGTGAAGTCAGTCAGAAAGAGAAAAGCAAATACCACATGCTAACGTATATGTATGGAATTTATAAAAGCGGTACTGATGAACGTAGTGGCAGGGCAGGAATAAAGACGCAGACATAGAGAACAGACTTGAGGGCATGCGGGGGAAGGGGAAGCTGGGATGAAGTGAGAGAGTAGCACTGACGTATATACACTATCAAATGTAAAATGGATAGCTAGTGGGAAGCTGCTACATAGCACAGGGAGATGAGCTCAGTGCTTTGTGACCACCTAGAGGGATGGGATAGGGAGGGTGGCTCATGAGGGAGGGGATATGGGGATATATGTATACATATAGCTGATTCAGTTTGTGGTACAGCATAAACTAACACAATATTGTAAAGCATTTATACTGCAATAAAGATGTTAAAAAATAATAAGTTTAGGGCTTCCCTGGTGGCGCAGTGGTTGAGAGCCCGCCTGCCTATGCAGGGGACACGGGTTCGTGCCCTGGTCCGGGAAGATCCCACATGCCGCGGAGCGGCTGGGCCCGTGAGCCATGGCCGCTGAGCCTGCGCGTCCGGAGCCTGCGCTCCGCAACGGGAGAGGCCAGTGAGAGGCCTGCGTACCGTCAAAAATAATAATAATAATAATAATAATATTTAAAATTGTGCACCATTCTGAGTAGTGTGATGAGAACCATCCTGCTCCATCCAGCCCGGGACGTGAATCATCCCTTTGTCCAGCATATCCCACCTGTTAAGTCACCTAACTAGCTGTCTCAGTTATTAAATTGACTGTCTTGGTACCATAGTGTTTGTGGGTAAATAACTATTTTACTTAATAATGGCCCAAAGCACCAGACTAGTGATGCTGGCAATCTGGATATGCCAAAGCGAAGCTGTAAAGCGTTCCCTTGAAGTGAAAATGTCAAAGTTCTCAACTTAATAAAGGAAGAAAAAAATTAAATGCTCTGATTGCTAAGATCTATGGTAGGAACAAATCTTTTATCTGTGAAATTGTGAAGAAGGAAAAAGAAATTTGGCTTGCTTTGCTGTTGCACCTCAAAACTGCAAAAGTTAGGGCCACAGTGTGTGATAAGTACTTAGTTAAAATGGAAAAGGCATTATATTTGTATAAGATACTTTCAAAGAGACCATGTTCACATAACTTTTATTACAGCATATACTTATAACTTTTATTATTAATTGTTGTTAATCTCTTAATGTGCCTAATTTATAAAATAAACTTTATCATAAGTATGTATGTATAAGAAAAACATAGGATATACAGGGTATAATACTATATGCAGGTTTAGGCATTCAACTGGAGGTCTTGAAAGAGATCCCCTGTGGATAAGGGAGGTCTACACTATTTATATATTCAACACAATAAATTGTTTCTTATTTCATGATTATAGTTGTGATTAGAATATATATTTAGTTTTTAACTGATCACAGTATTTCTCTACTAATTATTACAAAATTACCTCAGTTCAAGTAGATAAAATAAGAGGATACCTTATCAATTAGAAACATACATTAGTATCCTCAAACAGTCTTTGAATTTACAAGAGCTTAAAAAACAATAAAATTTAATAAAAAATATTAGCGATAAAATTGCTAAAATCAATATTCTAAAGTATGAAAGAAAATCAATTAAATAAATACTTACCATCATTACTTAAGCTAAACAGGCATCAGGAAAATAGTAATTTCATATGTAGTGAAACCAGGTAATCACTACCACTAAATAAAACTTGCTGAATGTCTACTACTATATATGAAAAGCACTGTTCCGTGTACCAAGAGGAATTACAAAATAAGTTTCAGACTCTCCTCAAGGAATTTACATTCTAGTTGAGGGAGATACAATATGTATAATTAAACTACAATATAAAGTGGTATATTATGGCACATGCACACCAATGAAGGACAAGAAGCAAACAACGCAAAAAATAAATTAGGCAGCAGATAGCTAGAATGATGTACTCTAACTATATCAAGGGAAACTTTCAAGTAGTAAGACTCTTACCATGCCACTTATAATCCTGTTGCTAACATCGCCTACTTAAATATTTGAGGATAAAATAGAGAATAACTAAATTCAGCAATAAAATATGATGGTTAGAAAAAAATCACATCTATTTCCAGTACTATCATCATTGTTAGGACCAGAAAATGACTCCTCATGTAGCATTCTGTAAAAAGACTTGCTCATTATATCCATCTACAGGTTGTACTTTCCCCCTCCAATTCCCCTGCCTGATGAGGGAGCAGTGGTAGGCCTGGGGTTCCTCTGGGGTTCCTACTGAGGACTATACAAAATTATTGCTTTCTAACAGCCGATTGGAAATTTAACTTTAAAGTGATAATAGTATAATAGGTTTAAAAACAAGGAGCTGTATTAGATAACTCTGCATCTGAATAGCATACAAGGCATTATTCTAAATAGGCAAAACTGCTTAATATCTAGCTGCCAGAGCACTGTAATATGATGTTAAACTAATTGTTCCCAACAATTTTTACTTTAGTAGCAGTGACTGAAGATTGACTTGGTTAGTGAGTTTGGAAATCTGATGTATGAAGAAGCTAACCTGAAGAAGAAAATTGTAACAAAGTTAAGTGGAATTTCTGCAAATTAAAAAAAAGTTATTATTAGAAACTTTAAGAACTTTAGCTACAGAGAAATATGAAACAAGCCACTACACCTTCTAAACCAACCTTACCAGGTGGTAAAGAGGATGCAATATTTTTGAGTGACATAATGTAGCCATACAGAATATAAACTAACACAAATAAAAAGTGCTCACATTCTTTTCTTGGACTTTAACACACTCCAACCTTTTTCATAGGTTCAGTGTGCATAGGTAACTAAAAAATAAAAATTGTTGATTCTGTGTCTAGCTCTCAAGAAAGATTATTCGCCAAAGCTTTCCATTATACAAGCAAAGCACATCTGAACTTAAGAAAGCATTTAAACCTTTTGAAAAAGAGCTATTATTCCTTCAACTACTGTGTAAAGACTATAACTGCATGAAACTTAGCCGTTGTAACACCACCACCAAGAATGAACTGCTTCTTACTTTATTCAAAGTTTATTACCACCCTAAAGAATCCTCAAGCCATACAATTCAGCAAAATGCTTAAGATAACTAAGTAACAAATACCAATTTTTCCAGACCTTTCTACATAGAACTCACATTAAATAACTAGTTTTACATAAAAATATCACATTAACAGTGTTAGTCAGTAGTATCAAAACACACATATATAATATTTTGTCTTGAATTTAAGTTCCTAAAGTGTGTAAAATCTTTTTATGTTTTAACAATTATGCTCAAAAGGAAGCAGCCATTAAATCCCATAATGTGTACATGTGTGTGTATGCCTTAAATCACCTACTATTGATTAGAAAAATGTTAAACAATGGTAAAAAAAAAAAAAAAAGGCAATACTTTTTAGTCAGTACAGTGTCAACATCTGGGCATGTCTGAGAAGTAATAGCAAAAGCTTTCTAATACAGTGTATCACCCAGAAATTAGATCTTGGGAGATCCTAGAACAAAAAGGCTCAAGGCCCTCAGGCATAGGTAGAACTAAGCAATGGATCTCAAAGATGGGATCCTGAGATGTGGCTCTCTGTATAAGCATCACCAGGCAGCTTGTTAAAAATGCACGTTACTGGGCTTCCCTGGTGGCGCAGTGGTTGAGAGTCCGCCTGCCAATGCAGGGGACACAGGTTCGTGCTTCGGCCCGGGAAGATCCCACATACTGCAGAGCGGCTGAGCCCGTCAGCCATGGCTACTGAGCCTGCGCGTCCGGAGCCTGTGCTCCGCAGCGGGAGAAGCCACAACAGTGAGAGGCCCATGTACCCCAAATAAAAAAAAAGCACGTTACTGGGCCACACTCTCAGAGATTCTAATTTAGTAGCTATAGGGTGGAACCAGGTATCAACATATTTTTTTTTAATTTATTTATTTTTGTCTGTGTTGGGTCTTTGTTGTTGCACGGGGGCTTTCTCTAGCTGCAGAGAGCAGGGTTACTCTTTGTTGCAGTGCGCGGGCTTCTTATTGCGGTGGCTTCTCTTGTTCGGGAGCACGGGGCTCTAGGTGCGTGGGCTTCAGGAGTTGTGGCTCACAGGCTCTAGAGCACAGGCTCAGCAGTTGTGGCACACGGGCTTAGTTGCTCCACGTCATGTGGGAGCCTCCTGGATCAGGGCTCGAACCGGTGTCCCCTGCACTGGCAGGTGGATTCCCAACCACTGCACCACCAGGGAAGCCCTCAACATATTTTTTAAACCAGACCAAATTGATTCAGATGCATCATCAGCCTTGGGAACCACTGAGGTCCTAAAGCAATGTTTCTCAAAGTGTTAGACATTTGTTAAATATGCTCAATACTGGGCCCAATTTCTCATCAACAATGTGAGACTCTCTGCTAGTGGGACCAAACAATGTGAATTTTAAATATGTATCTCAAGTGAATTTAATGGTACTAAAATCTTAAGAACCTATGTCTAAAGGATTGGGACTAGATCCTTTAGAGTTGCAGGTGCTCAAAAATAAAATCATTTTGTTGATTATAATCTACTCCATTTAGAGGCACTGAAAGTTTGAATATAAATCCAAGAAAATATTCTGCTGCAAAAAAGTCAAACAAGTCTTCGAAATCTGCACTTAGCAGCTAACCTTCTAGAATCTAGTAAATTTAAACTTCTAGTCATCTCCTTCAAAAAGGTCACTTTCTAAACTGAGTGCCAGCCATGACAATAAGAACCTTCAAACCTAAATACAAAGCACTCTAGACAGAATGCTTAGGAATGCTTTCTTAGAAAGATGAGATAACAGACAAAAAGTTCAATACAGCTTCTTTGGAAAGATTCCCTCCCACCCAAACAGGGCATTTTGCACACAAAAGTTAACTACAATAAAATTTGCTTCCTAAAAAAATACAAGAAATTCTGAAAAACTACATTAAGTAGGTTCCTTTTTATAAAATCAAAGTGTCAAAGAAAAATTAAATAAAATATATAAGCAAAGTAAAATTTAGATTTTAATAACTAATTTGATTAAAGAATTTAAGCCTGAGTCTCCAAATATTACAGTATTTTATAGCCTGTTTATTTAAAACCTTTATCTTTTAAGAGAAAATAAGTGTTTCATGATGTCTGAATTTGCTCCTTCATATTATAATTTCAATCCTCATCACTGAAATCAAAATAACAAATTCATGGAGCAGAGACTGAATATAAGACATTAAGTTGCTTTTCTTCAACTTCAAAAAACCCTGAAATGATATAGTTCCTAATTTAGTGATCAAAAATAGCCAAAAGTAAATACGGGTAGAGAATATCTTGCTGTTGGTTCACTGAGGTTAAGCATGAACTTAACTAAAGGTCTGTTTTGTTTTGTTTTTTATAAATCTATTTTTAATTTTTATTTTGGCTGCGTTGGGTCTTTGTTGCTGTGTGCGGGCTTTCTCTGGTTGCGGTGAGCAGGGGCTACTCTTCATTGCAGTGCACAGGCTTCTCACTGCAGTGTCTTCTCTTGTTGAGGAGCACAGGCTCCAGGCACGCAGGCTTCAGTAGTTGTGGTACGTGGGCTCAGTAGTTGTGGCTCGCGGGCTCTAGAGTGCAGGCTCAGTAGTTGTGGCGCACGGGCTTAGTTGCTCCGCAGCATGTGGGATCTTCCCAGGCCAGGGCTCGAACCTGTGTCCCCTGCATTGGCAGGCGAATTCTTAACCGCTGTGCCACCAGGGAAGCTCCTAAAGGTCTGTTTTCTTAATAGAAATTTGCTTCAGTATTTCTGTATTGAGAGCTACTTCCTTGAAAGTTATAGTTTTAAATTTATTATCACTGTTGAAGAGTCTCTCCTTGACCAAACTTTAGCCAGGCTCCTCTGAACTCTTTCCAATTAGGCCCTAAATTTTGGGCTTCTGTGTTCATCTCTGTATTGTCCAATTTTAGCAAGAATCCTACTATATCAGTTTAACCAGAATCCCCCACCCTCAATATTGATCACGCTGGATATCTGATTAGGTTTCTCATCTCCACCATCCCCCATGTAATATCTGACCACCTGGCCTGCCTTCATTAACAATCCTGTTTAGGTCTGTTTAGCCAGAATCCCCCTTATTTTGATGTTTCTTTCCTCTCAGTAATTTTTTATCTACTTACCCCACCCTTCTACTTGGCTATACATCCCCAGTTTTCCTAGTTGTATTCCAAGTTTGAGCCCAATCTTTCTCCCCCACTGCAAAATCACATTGCAGTGGTCCCTACAACTATCGTGATAGTCTCCCTGAATAAAGTCTGCTTTACTAATCTTTATTAAGTGTCATGAACAATTTTTTCTTAAACATCACTACCAACATTATGAGCAATTTTCTCCTTGCCTCACGGTTACAGAGAGAAATTTTCAAAATAAATCCCTCCCCCCACCACCAAGAAAAAAACAAATTTAAAGAACTGTGTAACTAAGAATAAAGAAAGTAGAAAGGAGGAGACTGGTATACCTCTCTAGCCAATCTAATGCACATTAATACTGATCATCTAATAGAATTATTGTTAGATTCAGTTTTCCAAAATCAGCACAGTCTAGGCACCTCACCAACGGCCTTTACGGGCCTTCCTTGCTTAAAATATAAGAAGATAAAAAGTTAGCCAAATACATGGGCCACATAAAATAAAATCATCAAAATCAAATGAACTTCAGATGAGACAGGAAGGACACCAGATCTGAATATGCTATCTGAAATAAAACTAAAGGGAAAAAACTAAAGCCCTCTCAGTGTGAGTAGATTCTGAAACACTAATCAAGACCTGGAATCCTGCCATAGAAGCAATCTAGAAAACATGCCGAAATGACCATATGGCTGCCCTGCAGAAATCTGGAAAGGAACCAGTCAAGAAGCTGACAAGAGAAACAAACATGCTTCTCACCAAATGAGGCCTGACACAGCCTGTAACCTGAGGTCTGTCAAGAAAAACAAACAAAAAAATGTAGTCAAGCAGCCATTTAGGAATGATTCTTCTCTAGGTTATAGCTCACTCAAATTTGTGTCAAATGATACATAAATTGAGATATGACATTTGGAGGAAGGCCTTCAGCCTGTTTTCAAAGAAAACCCAAGAGAGTATCTTCTTGTATCAAGATTGTAAAAGAAAACTTCACCAAGATGGCCATGAAGGCTGGTGACAAGCACTGGAAGAATACACAACAAATTAAGACGGAGTTCTGACATCTGGAGTATATCTATAAAGAAATTACATATATGGCAGCTGAGATGCTAAAGATTTTTAAGTTCATTTTTTTTCTGGTGGAAAATGGTATTTCTTTAAGGAACCCTGGCAAAGTCATAATTAGTAGAAGAACATTCTATAAACTTTATGAACTTCCAATGAATTTGATTAATAGAGCTTCCAAACATCTAAAATCTTATATAACTAATGGTCTCAAATGTTAAAGAAGTAATCACAAAGTATTAGCAACTATAAAACAACGAAAATAAGATGACCAAAAATGGACATTAATATAGTAAGTGAAAGGAAAGCAAATATTCCTAAACCAGAAGACAAAATGTTTAACAAAATTTTGTTTCAAAGCACTTAACTTCCAGTTAAAGCAATGGTAGAGCTTAGAAAATTTTTAACCAAATGAGACAGATCCACTATTATATCCCAATTAAAAAAAAAAAACAAAAAAGACTATAATAAAGGCTACAGAATGGGCTATATCTTTACCACAGTATGACAACCAATATTACTGATCAAACTCCTTGATTTTTAAAGTAGGGAAAACTGTGATCTAACAGTTCAAAACAAGCTAAAAATCTTCTTTAAATGACAGAAGCAATGAAAAACCTCAGAATTAGAAAAACTGAAAAATGATGTGTTTGAGAGGAAGGAAGATATGAAAAGAGAGGTGATCAAACTCAGGAAAGATTTAGAAATAAAAGAAAAACTTATTTCAGGAATGAAGACTAAGTTAACAAGAAGCACAGTGGGTTAATGCCTTACCAAAAGTAGAAAATGGAACATAAGACAAATTTTAGAATTAAAAAAAAAGAAGAGATAAAAAGATTTTAAGAGACAATAATTAATTTGTAACTTAAGCAAGACTGTCCAACATATGTTTAGTAGGAGTCCCTGAAGAAGACCAAAGCAACAAAGCAAAAAATGATAAAAACTATAATAAAACTCTCCAGGAATAAAAGATAACTTCAAACTACATATTGAAAGACTATACATGTATCTGAGAAAATGATACAGCTGATACAGCCCAAATCAAACACATTTTAATGAAGCTAAAGTGACCTTCAAGTATAAAAACCCATAGATTAAAACTTCTTATAGTCTTGTATATTCTTGCTACATAATACATGAGAACTCAAGGAATATTGTTCCCATAAGTCTGTCCTGAAGAATCTACCAGAGAATAGCTTCAAACAACCAAGAGCTTGGAAAGGAATTAACGTAAGGGCTCCTGGAATGTGTGAGCCATTCAGGTAGTAACTTTCAAAGGGGAAGAGAGTAGCAGAATGCTCAATATCTCTAAGGTAAGTCTTCCATCATTACATGAAAGAAATGACCAGAGAAGGATTGTAAATTCATATAGTTATTCTCTTAGCACACCTGTAAGACTAAGAATTTCCAGAATATCTGATAACCAAATGTAGTTATTAAATTTCTTATAGAACCAGATATATATACATATATTTTTAAACATTTTAATATTCCTCCAATATTTTATTGTGTTGACTCTGAGAAAAATTAATGTTAGTCTTAGAGACGTAACCTAGTAGAGAAATTAGCTCCTGCCCAACCTAGTGAAGAAACTAATTGAAATGGAGCATCCATAGTCACTCCATTAATAGAATTTTTGCCCATCCCCTTCCTCTAGAGCTGGCAATTACAGAGTAAAGTTTGAAAGTCAATCCTACAGAAGCCTGCAGCAAGAACCAGGAATGGATCAAGGAACGGGAATTCCTCTTATGGGGAAAGGTGGAGTTTACCAT
This sequence comes from Delphinapterus leucas, assembly GCF_059928025.1. Taxonomy (NCBI): domain Eukaryota; kingdom Metazoa; phylum Chordata; class Mammalia; order Artiodactyla; family Monodontidae; genus Delphinapterus; species Delphinapterus leucas. The sequence goes on along the minus strand of NC_143137.1, from coordinate 61,497,113 downwards.
GGGAAAAGGTAGAATAATGGGCTGAGGGGCTTGAAGAGAGAGTCATTTGGCAAAAAACAAGATGGGAAGAAGCCTTGAAGAGGACCTTCACCTTGCAAGGAGCTAAATCTATAAGGATCTGCTTTTTGAAGGAACAAAAGTAAGCAGCCTCTGTCCACATCATCCCAGTATCTATGGGACAGGTCAATAAAGAACAAAAAGTCCTAAAATAATTTTCAAGACCAAGAAAGAACTGATTGACTATTAATGTTATGGAATCAGGGTCTTACCACTATTACAAAAGGACAACCAAATTTTACCATGTAATACAAGATCTTTATGATGAAGTCTGTATGATGACTATAGTTCCTCTGATCCTGAAAAAGAATCTGAAAATTATCAGCTTTCTCATCTCTTATTTGAATAAAGAATACTGACTTAATATGGCAGAGAAAGCACAACAGTCTCCTAGACAAGTAAATATCTCTTCTTAAATCTATACTGAAAATTTGTAGAATTCTAAATCCAAATACATTTTAACAACATACAATTTATAATGAAAATAAGATTCAAGCATTTAAGTCTAAGTTATAAACATTTTGTTTAGGTAATAAAACCTACAGATTAGCTCATAATAGCATAATAATAAGGTAAACAGTTAACTCCATGGTTAAGTAGAAAAGATTAAGGAGAAAGGCTTAGGAAAAGAGTAACTGCTTAACCTCAATAAGATATGACTGCTAGTCAAGCTAATTTACTGATGGTAGGCAAATGATAAACAGTACTTTGAACTGAAAATACATCTGGATACCACGGATTTGCTTCATGCAAAAGAATCTAGTTAATTAAATCTAGCCGACTAGCTGCATTTTCCCCCACATTGTGTCCCCAAATCCAGCAATGGTGAATATGTTGTTGACTGGGAAATATATAACTACGCTTCTGTAGAATAAACCCAAAATCAATAGGCTCAACAGAATGAAGGCTTCAGAAATAAGAAAACACAGATGTTTATTCTAGCATTTACTTTCATAAATATTGACATCAAAGAATCAAATATGTAGCTATGAAGCAGTAATTTATCTAAAATTGGATGCTTCATTAAAGCTGGATATGACCCAAAGCTGCAGGAAACATCCTGAAGGAAAAGGTCTTATACAAATGATACCTTTGTAGAGGCCATGGAGTAAAACAGAACATGGTAAAAACCAGTTCCGTGTTCGCATACACAGGACACCTTCCACCTCAACAATTCTACAAACATTGTGCATAAAAGGTTGCCAGGAAACACTGCCAAGGACTGGGAGCAACTTCAGAAAAAATAAAATAAAACTACTAGTGGCATGACTAAGTGTAGGGGAAAAGTGTCATAAAATATTTTAGAAGAGCATCATATTTTATTCCTCCAGAACAGGCATAGAACTGGCCATTATAATCTTAGTCAAAAATAGTCTATTGATATTACTGATTGAACTGTACTTCAATCAAAATGGCATTGCCCAGGAGCTACAAATGGACTGAAGTCACAAAGTTCCAGAGTTTGTTATTAGCATCTAAGTTAATTTTTTCCCTTAAAGGATGAAAGAACATTGTTCAATCCAAGGACCCAAGAAATGAGTGAACAAATATCAGACTACACTTCTGGATATAGCTTGAATCATTAACAATACCTACAATAGCTAGGGCATTTGTAATAAAAACCTGAACAACACTTCCAGATGTACTGAAAAGACTCTTCTCAACATGGGAAGAAAACAAAACCACACTACAGAAAAGAGGTGGGTCAACTGGATTTTTGTCTGCCTTTTTTCTCCATTCTTTCCTTCTTCACCTCTGACCAGAATTCTTTAAATCCTTTCTATGTAGTGTTTGAGACAGGACAAGTACGAACAATATATATTCAAACATTATGAATAATACAGTTAACTTCTTTTTCATGGATATGTCAAATCACTCATTTATCTGTCTCTTCCCCCCCATATTTTAACTATTTTACTTTCATTTAAGAATAAGAAAGTGAAACCTAATATGATTCACTAATCTATTTAGTTTATACTTAAATGATATATGTAAGACTTATCTACCAGAGGGTGGGCTCCTTCCTAAAAGTAAAGCTCTTGTCTTTTTCTGTTTGTTTCTCTAACACCTAGCACAACTACTCAAGTTTTGTTGAACCTGTGGATATCAGTTATCCATCCTTTCCTTACTTTTAATGAAATTAATACTCAAAAACTAGAAATCACCTGGCATATATTATGGAACTCATTAGCAAAGGAGGCTTTCTGGAAGAGCCTCAAATAGAATGGCTCCACGTTTCTTTTTAATATTCTGTATGTGAGGCTTATCTAAAATCATTGTGAATAAAGTGCAAGAGAGTGACAAAAATAACTTGAATTCAGATCTCTATCATCCCATTTTCCACATTTACATAAAAGGCTATGATTTCCATGCTTAGGTATTTCACAAACAGGTCATTAATATAGGTTCATATAATAAATAACTCTTCATATAGTGCATATCCAAGAAAAATAACATATTTATATAAAATAACAAGACCACTTAATAAGATCACTAAACTTCGTGTCCTGCCAGGCACTCTGGGAGACCATGGATTTATTTCCACATGGCTATCAATTCTTAAAATGTCTCCAAATTTTTTTGAAAATAGTCTCTTAAATTATTAATCAAAGAGTAGTTATAGCATCTTCAGTTAATGAAAGTAAATAGCAAATTATATAAAACTAAATATATTCCACCAAGATCACACAATCGAACTTGATGAAGTATCTCTTGCATACTGACAGAAGCACTGATAACAGTGAACCACACTTGCCTATGTGATGGATCACACGAGGTAAGAATGAGACTCCCAAGGTGAATTTTCAAAGTGGCTCCAGTAGTAGCAGCTGGCAGACCACCTTTCTTTAAACTGTGAGGTGCAGTAAAATTGCTAATGCTAACAGCTACAATTTTTTAAAATTCGTGGCTTATCACAATAAAAACCCAATGTGTATCTTCCTGGCTGACAGATGGCCTTCTATATGATCATTCAGGGATTCAGACTTCCTTCATCTTATGGCTCCACCATTCCCCCAGGGCCTTGGTTGGAGTCCTCTGCTAGATTCTCTGCTTCCAGCTGGCAGATGAGGGAAGGGAATGAATGACGAGGATCAAACTAGTGCTTTTTTATTGAACACAGATGAAAATGTTGTATATCACCAAGCCTTATCTAATTGCAAGGAGGGGTAGGAAAAAGAGTCTTGATGTGGGCCAAGAGGGAGACAAAACAGGGTTTGGTGAATAATTAGAAGTCTCTACTATAGAAGGGCTTAACTCCCTTTGTCTGAATTACCTCGGAGATAGTTTGAGCCAAATTTTAGAGTAAGTCTTGCTAAATTATTACAATTGTCACCATAAATAGAGTGATCTAACTTAATCTAATTTACAGTAATCAGTAGATTACCTTACACTGACACGGAATCTTTGCCTGACAAGGAACAAGTAGGGAGCTATTGAAAGATAATAGCATTTTCAATACAAAGTGAGTTCAGTTTACAAAGAACTTGATGTACACAATCGAGGATGCTGAGATGAGTCTTTTATGTCAAGGAAAGGATTGTGAACTTCAGAATTTTTTTTTTTTTTTAAAGAAAGACTATGTTTATAAAGAAAGACTGTGCAATGGGTAAATTAGAGAGCGGAGACTAATGGCGGGGGAACCACTTAAGAGGCAGCAGTTCTAACAAATCAAGCAATAAGTAATAACGGAGCCGTGAGGGGATGGAAAGAAGCTACCAGATTCAGGACATAATTCTAAGGAGATGGGATAAGATATAGTGATCAGTAGGATGAGAGAAATGGGGGAGGAGGAAAAGTTAATAATTATGCTGCAAGGAAGTTAAGAACCCAACCCAATGATGCTCTGGGTCTGAAAGTCTTATTAATAAATTATTGATTTTCTGTTAGTAGCATAGAAAAATACACTAGGCCACTTTTTCAAAGCATGTTACCTAAGGGAATATGATATATTCTACGTGAAACATAGGTGGAATATACTTTAAATTAAAACTTTTTATACAGATGGTAATGAGATCAGCAAGAAGGTAAAGAGCATGAGCAAAACATCCAAAGACAATTATAATGATATTTTTAAATATGTGGATATGTAAACTTGCAGGATGTAAGCATTATGTCTGTTTTAATTTGCTATATACAGTTACCACCTAGAAGAATACCCACTCCAGTCAGTAGAAATGCAATAACGACAGGTTTCAACACTTCTTTCAACTTTGAATTTAAATACCAACATAATATTCTGCTCAAAAATCACAAAGCCAACTCCAGCAGAGAAAATGATCATACACTTACTAAGAAAATTAAACTGTAGATAACTGGATTGTCATTCTAAATTACGTTAGATGATTCAGAAAAGGTAATTTATATGTAAACTGATTAATTTGTTTCTCCAAACCCATCCAACAACTTTTTACCAAATAATCCTTAAGTAAATACTTCAAAGAATTCAGCATTTAAGACATGCCTCCAGGGCTTCCCTGGTGGTGCAGTGGTTGAGAGTACGCCTACCAATGCAGGGGACACGGGTTTGTGCCCTGGTCCGGGAAGATCCCACATGCCGCGGGGCGGCTGGGCCCGTGGGCCATGGCCGCAGAGCCTGCGCGTCCGGAGCCTGTGCACCGCAACAGGAGAGGCCGCGGCAGTGAGAGGCCCGCGTACCACACACACACACACACACACACACACACACACACACACACACAAAAGACATGCCGCCAGAAGGAAATATAATTGTATTATAAATAGCAAATCTCCCCATAACCACAAGGAAGATGTTCAGAATTCTCATCTAGTTAGATGTCCATTGGTTTTATCTTACATGAGATAAGTAAAGTGCCTAAGTCACTACCACTTCGTATATTAAAATTACCTAGAGCATTATGAAAAGATGACCATGAATTTCTACTCTATATGGAGAAAGTATCAGGAGCCAGTGATTATCCAGTGATTGTTGAGAAAGGAATGCGAACTTTACAGCATTCTCTCTTTTATACACATACATACACACCACACACACAAGCACACCGATATTGTGTAGCCCTTAGGTATAATCAAATTAGGTGACCAATTTTTTTTACCTGTACACAAATTTTTTTAACATTTTTATTTGTAATAGACCCAACCTTAACCAAAATGTCCTCCAATAAGTGATGGGTAAGGAAACTGTGGTACATCCATACTGTGGAATATTGCTCAGCAATAAAGGGAAACAGACTATTGATACTCTGAACTACTGTGATAGATCTCAAGGGCATTAGGTTGAGTGGAAAAGAGGCAAGCTCAAAAGGTCACATAGTGTATGATTCCTTTTATCTAACATTCTCAAAATGACAAAATTATAGAGATGGAGAACAGATCAGTGATTGCCAGGGGTCAGGGTGGTAGGGGGAGGGAGTGGTATGACTACAACGGGCAGCACGAGGGGGATCTGAGTGGCATCTGACATCTGTGATAGAACAGGTCTGTATCTTGATTATACTGGCGGTTACACAGATCTACACGTGATAAAATCACACACGCACACACATACATACACACACACACCCCAATATAAAAATCCTGGTTTGATGTCATACTATAATTTTGTAAAATATAACCGTTAAAGGAAAAGTGGGTGAAGGATACGTGGGAGCTCTCTGTATTGTCTTTGCAACTTCCTGTGAATGTATACTTATTTATTTACTTTTAAATTTTTATTGGGGTAGAGTTTATTTACAATGTTGTGTTAGTTTCAGGTGTACAGCAAATTGAATCTGTTATACATATACATATATCTACTCTTTTTTAGATTCTTTTCCCATATAGGCCATTACAGAGTATTGAGTAGAGCTCACTGTGCTATACAGTAGGTCTTTATTAGTCATCTATTTTATATACAGTAGTGTGTATATGGGTGACCAATTAATTTCTTCGTCCTTAAGTATATACAGAAACTTTAAGTTAAAATCAGACTGTAGGAATATACAATTATAAATAAAATCATAATCCACAGTACTAATCATATTTCTAGTCTAATTATGCTTACTTATTGCCTTGTCCTCCTGACACTGATAACAGTAGCAGGTTTGGTGAAAGTTTTTCATGAAGGAAGAAATATTTCCTCCATTAAGCTGGTTAGGAACAGTTTGGTAGGAAATTATAACTCAAGTAATAACTTTTTTTTTATAAGGACAAAATAATCCAGAAGAAAACTTGGAATATTTATCTAACTTAAAAGCATACCTTTCCACAGAGAAATGTGAGAAATAAAATCATTAGTACATATGAATTCTTTCCCTTTTAGGGGTTAATTGAATACAAAATTTCTTAGAATTTTAAAACTCAGACTAGAAAGGAAATGGAAAAGATCTATTCATGTTCATTTATAACAACTTCTTAGGATATTAGTTAATCCTGCTAAATGTCAGTAGAACATTTTATGTAGCAATGAGAAATTACACTATTCAGTAATATATTTTTACAACCTCAGATGAACCTCAATCTTGTGTAACTGACTTCCTAAAAAGTTTGTGTAAATAACACTTTGCTAAATTGAATAATTTTACTTGCGCGTAAATTAGATATTCTCTAAAGCAAACAAACACCCCAAAATCTGCTCTACACTTAAAAATTTTTACATTGCAATAAAGAACAAATTAATATGTAATTTATATTCTCATTGCTTGCTTAGTATAATCATGATCTTTATGATAGATCTAAAAACATTTAGATTTTTCATTGAAAATGCCCACCAAATTTTTGGCATGACGGTTTTTTGAATTTCTCCAAATATAACAGCTTCAGAAGCTGATTTCATGTTAATCCCACCATGCTAGGCCAGACTTTAGCAGAATATTATAATATGTCCAGGCAGCAATATAGCTTAGACCTAGATATAATATAGAAGCCACAAGATAATGCTCTCCTAAGCTTCATCTAATAAGGGAAAAACACATATAAACAAGTATTTGGTATTCAAAAAAGAATACCAAGAAGTGCAACCTAATCTTGAAAGATAAGCACAGAACATAATAATTCCCATACGAAGTCCAAACCTCAGAGAAAATAGTGGGTCAAATTCTTGGCAGATTTTAAATGACTTGACCTTGTTGAGAAAAATGAATCTGAGCACCCCAATAGCACCTAGAATACGTATTCTGTGAGGGTTAAACAGAGCTCCTCAGACATAGCGGGGACTCCATAAATATTTATTGTGTAAAACAGGGAGAAAATGCATTAGTTTTACTCATCAACATACTGCCAACAACTACAATACCTGCAAACAAACATTTCTTGAATGAACAGCTATCACTGAAATTACATTAAAGCTACACTCATCTTTGGCCATGTGTTAACCAAAAAGACAAAGAGTGGGCAAATGCAATCAACTGACCAGGTATTTTTCAATAACAGGTCACTTAAATATGCAAAGAAAGAACAGAATTTTAAAATAGGTTTTTTAAAGCTATCTGGCAAAATATTGCAGAATGTTGTAGCTTTTTTCCAAAACCTGATTTCTGAGCATAGTGTAACTCCCTAATTTACAATGCTAATGAAACTGCATTTAGCAATGTTTGCTAATCCCTGTTTAGTAAGTATTAGACACTTAAATGAAATAACCTGACTTTAAGCAGGAAAAGGACAGTTGATTCTTTTCAGGGAGATGCACCAGAGAACCTCCAAAACACTTTGGAAGAAAGAAAATGACACTGTCACAGAACACTCAAAAATATCATAATTTGTTTATAGACTACCAGCTAATATATAAACAAATCTGTATTTTACTATGATCCTTTTACACATTCGTGGGAAGATCATTTCACAGGTTTACATAAGTATAGCAAAGTTCTTTAAGGTAACTGAGCAACTGAGCTCTACTAGTTTTTGTTATCTTCTAAGATACAAATATTACTTCATTAATCCAACTTATAAACTGATGTATTTAACTAGAAAAGTAAATAATTACACAAGAAAAGTCATGAGAAACTTCATCACATAGACTCTATATAACACTTTCAGTATCATAACAATAACAATAAAAATACCATTTCTAATGTTACTTATGAAAGGATTCATGTTCCACACTATCAAAGAGGGCTTAGAGTAAGCACAAGTGACACTGAAAAATGCCACAACATCCTGAAAGAAATGGTTAAAATGGAGATTGAAATATCTTTTCTATTATACATCACATCAGCAAACCTAGAAAATGGAAAAGAGCCAAAGAGGCATAAATTGAGAAGATACTGCACCTTGCTGCTTTGCCGTGAGAGTGAAATATAAAAAGATACTATTTTGAATGCTGCTAAATTATCAAAGAATGGTAAAAGTTAAGAATCACAATGTTATGGTTGAATGGAGCCTTATGATGCTTTATTATAAATTTAAAGCTTATGTTATCAAATAGGAAAATGCAAGACTCATTCTACCCAGATTTTAAGATTTCATGTGAAAGGCAATTTTAAAAATTAAATCTAAATTGTGTCTTAACAAAGTGGTAAGTACTAAGGACCAAGCGGAAGGCTTACTAATGAAATAAGGTTTTGAAGTGCTATGACATATTTATATACATATCTGAGGCCTGAATCACTGGGAATACTTGCAGCTATTTTAAGTTCTGTGGACCCTAGAGTTTAGTGCCATTTAGCTTTCTCTTCACACCCCACCAAAGCTATTTTTGGCCTTTCTGTGACTTAACTGTATAAGCAATGGGATAACCCATTGTGCATGCTTTCCTGCCCTATAATTAATTGGGTTCCAAAAGCAACTTTCACCTGACCCTGAAGTCGGGACTTAGAGAGTTACATGGCCCTTTGGGCCTTCTGTGCATGCCACCTGATCTTGGGCAGATTACTTAACTTCTCAAGAGAGAAAGAGAAATTATAAAAGTGTTTTATATTGAGTTCCAGTGAAGACTAGTTGCTGACATAAAAGCTCTGTAAATAACTGATTTTACTAAGAATCATCTAGTCTACACAATGCTATAGAAACAATATGGTACTGGCAATAGAAACAGACACATAGACCAATGGAACAGAGGACCCAGAAATAAATCCATGCATATACGGTCAACTAATCTTTGACAAGGGTGCCAAGAATATACAATGGGAAAAGGACAGTCTCTTCTATACATGGTGCTGGGAAAACTGGATATCCACATGCAAAAGAATGAAACTGGACCCTTATCTTACATCATGCACAAAGTTAATTTGAAATGGATTAAAGACTTAAATTTAAGACCTGGAACTATAAAACTCCTAGAAGAAAACATAGGGAAAAAGCTCCTTGACATCAGTCTTGGCAATGATATTTTGGATATGATACCAAAAGCACAAGCAACAAAAATAAACAAGCAACTAAAAAAGCTTCTGCACAGCAAAGGAAACAATCAACAAAATAAAAAGGCAAGTTATGGAATGGGAGAAAATATCTGCAAACCATACATCTGATAAGTGTATGGTTTTTTGGATATATACATTTGCTATGTCCAAAATATATATGGAATTCATATAACTCAATAGCAAAAAATACAAATAACCTTATTAAGAAATAGGCAAAGGATCTGAATAGACATTTTCCAAAGATGACATATAAATAGCTAACGAGGGTACACGAAAAAGTGCTCAACATCACTAATCACCAGTGAAATGCAAATTAAAACCACAATGAGATACCACCTCACACTTGTTAGAATGGCTATTGTCAAAAAGACAAGAAAATAAGAAGTGTTGGTGAGGATGTGGAGAAAAGAGAACCCTTGTATAACACTGGTGGGAATATAAATTGGTGGGAATGGAAAACAGTATAGAGGTTCCTCAAAAACTTAAAAATAGACCTATCATATGATCCAGCAATCTCACTTCTGAGTATATACCCACAGGAAGTAAAATCAGTATCTTGAAAAGATATCTGCCCTCCCATGTTCTTTGCAGCATTATCCACGATAGCTAAGATGTGGAGAATCTATGTGTCCACTCACAGAGGAATGGATAAAGAAAATGTGGTATATATATACAATGGAATATTATACAGTCTTTTAAAGAAAGAAATCCTGCCATTCACAACAACATAGATAAACCTGGAGAACATTTTGCTGAGTGAAATAAGCCAGACAGAAAAACAAATACACAGGGAAAAACAAAAACAAATATGACCTCACTTACGTGCAGAATCTAAAAAAGTCTAATTCATAGAAGCAGAGGGTAGAATGATGGTTGCCAGGGACTGGCAAGTGGGAAAAGTGGGGAGGTCAAAGGGTACAAACTTTCAGTTATGAGTAAGTTCTGGGAATCTAATGTACAGATGGTGACTACCGTCGATAATACTGTATTATATACTTGGAATTTGCTAAGAATAGATCTTAAGTGCTCTCATCACATATCAAAAAAAAAAAGGCATCTATGTGAGGTGATGGATATGTTAATTATCTTGATTGTGCTAATCATCTCACATTGTAAATGTGTACCAAATCATCACACTGTATACCTTAAAATATATACAACTTTTGTCGGTTATACCTCAGTAAATAATAAACTTACTTTTCCTTTAATAAACTTACTTTTCCTTTCCATAGCGGAATCTTTTCCCTACACAACCAAACTCTTAAAAAGCCCACCTATATCATTTTAAAGATAGAGAAAATAAGATGCAAACAGTTAAGAACTTACTATAAGTCAAATGTTAGAAGTGGAAATATAACCCAAGTCTCTTGACTCCAAATCCAATATTTTTCAGTATACCTTTCTGTTTCTAAGCCTCTTTTATGGAACCATTTGGAAAATCATTTTTTGGTCTTTAACTTGATAATTAATGCTAGAGAAAAAAGCCAGGTTATTCCATTAAGGAATAAATGTAGCCACACACTGCTTCATTCCACCTTTACCAGAAATAAGACAATCCCCAAAGCAAATTTATAGAATCAGTTATAGGGCAACTCTAGTTGTCAGTCAGTGCTCATTCAATCTTATATTCAATAGTATCAACAGCAATTATTTTATTAGGTATATCATAGGTATTAATTAAGCCACAAAGAGTTCATTCATGTCTTGTTTGTTCTGCTCAAGAAAACAATTGTATAATAATTTTAGAAAATGTTTCACTAAGTAATTAATATTTTAGTAATATAAAAGTTAAAGTTAGCTATATGGACTATTAACAGAAGTTCACCCTGAGGCCATACTGGCTTAATAAGGGGATATTACTGTCCGTAGTTGATAGGTATTTTATCTTTAGACACTAGGCAGCAAGTTTTAGCAGTTTTTGCCTTCTTGTTATGAAACATCCAGAAGTTCAATGGATTTCTGAATTCTAATAACTTGGAAGACAATTCTGGACATCAACCTTCCCACACAATAATGGATCTCACTAGTTTCTTTAACTCATCCTTATTTTTGGTGAGCCATTATTAAGGTTCACCATAGTTGCATTTCATTAAGTTACAAATATACAGAGTTCAAACCCACAAATTACAGTGATAACTATTAGCTCTTGGTGGGGCTAAAGTAACCTAGTACCAGTTGCTAGGACAATCTCTTGAGACCAGAATCTCTGCTAAGTAATTCCTGAAGCATCTACCAGTTTACCACCATGTATAACTAACTTTTAATAATCATGGAGAAAAATACTTCTCACTATAATACGATTCAAGAACAGCACAGGGCCAGATACAACCAAGTCCATATCCTTGGCCCCTCAGGAACCAGGATTTCTCTCACGCACACTGTTGCTCATACCCTCCTCTCTCTGTCTCTCTCCCTCTCTCTCTCGACACATTTTTAGACATCCTGAAAATGTCAAAGCACACCCCAGCACAGTGTAATAGTGCTGTGGAACCAATAGAAAACCTCTTCTTTAGTAATTCTTACAGCTCAGAAATCACAGCTGATGACCAATATCAGTCTCTTTTTAATTAGGAGAAATAGCATAATCCTGTGGAATGAACACTGTATCTGGAATCGGAAGATATGATTTCAAATCCACTTTCTTGATGAATGAAAGAATATATTGCCTTATATATAGTAAAGCACTCACATGTTTTCTTCCTTTGTACCTACAACAATTAGAGATACAACATAATATTGGGGAGGTTATTGAGTTATTCATGAACTTGCCTCGTCCTGCAAGCTGCCACAATAACATTCACCTGAGGTAAACAACACTGCTTAAAGGTATCTGCCATGTTTGTTCCTACAAAAATGAAATACTAGAAAAGTATTTTTCCACAGTTTGTTCATAATTAAGTATAATCCTGTTTTCTTTAGAATTACTATAAATCCATTATAATTTGTTTTGCAGAATAAGCCCAAGTATTACCCTTCTAGAATCAACTGGATGATCCATGGAGTCAAGGTCAGTTCCAGGGGTTCAGATGAGGGGTAGAAAGGGAAAGAGATTGGCTTCTGGCTCTTCCATCAGTTTCTCACTCAGGTTTTTCACATCAATGGGTGAGTAGTGTTCTCTCTTTCCTCCACTTAACTTTTGGCAAACCCAGTTAGAGACCATCATCAGATAAGCTCAACCTCTTGTTAAAATAAATAGAATATAGGACAGAAACAGCATCAGTGATTTGGTTTCTTTGACATTTAATGAGAGAACAAAATTATATATTGAAGACAAAAGACAGCAGTGCCAGGCACAGACCCAGGACAGGTGCTGTGAAAAAGCCTATCGTGGTGGTGTCTGGGGATTTAAACTCTGGAGAAAAGACTAAACTAAAATTAAGAATAACAAAGTCATTAGTATATACTTCTTGGCAGATTATTAGCTGTATGTGGAAGCTTTGATAAAACAGGCTTTTAGCAATGTTTTAAATTTCAGATTTAAGAAAAATCCTCTCTTACTCGCCATTTGTTGAACACTGCCGTTTATTTCCATTGTTATTCATTGCCATGGAGCCCAATTACTCCTTTGTTTTCTTATTCACATTTAGTCCACATTATCACAAATAAAAATCACAAGGATACCATTACCCTTCAACACTTCCCCAATGTATAAATCCTAATTTGCATTAAATCCTTGAAGCAACATACGTTGCAGTGAATGAAATGTCCTTCTGTAAAAAGCACTGTAAATAATGAAAGAATTTTTAGTTCAATATATATACACGACTTTACATACAGCTAAACTGACCAAGGTGCTTTTATACACCCTAGGTATACAATATTCAATATGCTTAGAATAATAGTTATTCGAAAGGAATATAATCTTTGAACATAAAACAGTTTAAGAATAAAAAAACTTCTATAAGTTCACTTATCTATTCTGCTATTAACCCACTGGTGTAGAAATTTTACGTACCATAATTAATGGGAAAAATTAATGAACGCTACTGATACTCAGTGTAGTTCTCAAAGGCTGAAAACCTTTCCCAAAAATCAGTATCTGAAACCTGTCTCTTTAGGAAAAACAGTCAAAGCTTTAACTGTTTTCAGTCTAGTATAAGAAAGCTTTGAAGCAAGTTAACTCTAAGCACTCAAGGAAAACTATTTTTAAAAGTGGGGGGGACAAACGGAGGACCTTAATTTTCAACAATATCGGCCTGAGAAGTAACTTTATAAGAGAATGTCTGAGTATCTTTAAAAAGAGAGAGAAAAAAGTAATTAAAAATGTTGGAAGTCCACAAACTGAGCATAGCAGCAAAAATGACTCAAGAGGGAAAATTTAATGAAAAATAAAAAACTGAAAGCAAATTAATTGATCAAAACACAGACACACACACATACATGCACACACAATGCAGGCAGTCATTCAGCATTATATGCTAGCTGGCTTTGTATTTTCTTTTAAAATATAATCATAACTTCTCAATGTATAAAATAAGGCTCTCAAGGTACTCATGAAAAATTCTTACCAAATTTCACTCTAGAGTTAATGATATTAGGCATGTTAAATCAGGAATCAACACATGCTATTTTCCACAGCAGGAACTATATAAATTACAAGCTCTTCCATGTTTTTGTTATTAGATTTGGTACACTTAAAAATAAGCGGTATTCTACATCGAGTGCTCTAACGCAACTGTTTTTATATCTTTTAGAATTTATATTTCATCTCAGTGCTCAATCCTTACAAAAAACCACAAAAAGACCTGCAATTGCTATTTACTGTCTTGCACAATAAAATTGTATTTGTTCTGTTTTTGAATTCATAGGTTTTGCTTTATGAAGTTTCAGAAAGAAGCAACTTTATTATATTTTCGCTGTTACTCATGATTTTAGCTTAAAGATCATTAATTTTAACACTAACACCCTGCTATATTCTCATTTGGGTTGTTCTATTTATCTCAAAGGTAGACTTATGTATTACCATTACAAAAAAATAACTATTTGCATAATACTTTATGATTTTACATCTATTACAAACACATCACAGGGAGTCTGAGGATGCATTCAGTAGCTTGTCATTCACCACTTCAAGACCCTTCAGAACTAAACAAGGAGGAGGGTGACATTTTGCTAAAGGCAGAAGAAATGAATATAAATAACAAACTTTGAAGTTTTAAAAATACAAAAGAAAATTTTTAAAATGCAAACAAAAATATGATCATATGCATAAACAATATAATTTCAATTTTTAAAACTCCATGTCCTCTATACAGAGCAAGGTGTTTGGAGATTTATATATCTTCTATTATGATACCCACTGAAATTATCTAAAACTGTGCTACAAAAATAAAGAAAATTACCACCTTCTTGCTAGATTTTATAAATGTCATATTAAAATTGTGCCTATTTACATAATTAAGCTTTTCCTCAGCCTTGTGAAATAATCTGAGTATCATTTCTTTATTATTCTAGACTTAACCCTATAAATGTGCATATTAAGAATGTTTCAGAGGGAGATAATGATCTAACATGTTAAGAAATTATGTTGTCCCATAACTTCTTCTTGGTAAAACAATTACAAAGAAAATTGTTTACATCTTCTGTATTTTCTTCCATAACCACCAGTCCAGATAAAAAAATACTGAATGCTGTTATGTCACCTCTAGTCCAAATGCTCATGGCACTTGAAGCTTTTTGTAAGCAATATGCTTCTATACTAAACACATATCCCTGAGCCACCCCCTACCTAATTTAACAGTTTTAAATGTACTTTCAAATACAGCGTAATACCATCTTAAACATACACACACATACATACACACACACACACACACGGAGTGTGCAGAAAAGGAAGGAGGTGGAGAGCAAGAAATGGAGCACGTTGTTGTTTTTCATTCATGCAGTATAGTGATGTCAGTGTCTGCAGCAGCAGCAGCGGCAGGAGCCTTGACCTGTGGAGGCTACAATCCACTGAAGTCAGAACCTTGCAGAATTCAAAAGAAACTGAGTAGATAATTGTTTGAAAAATTGTTCAACTGTTCATAGCATGAATTTTAAATAGATAAGTAAAAAGAACAGATTAGTTGTATAGTTTTAACTTAGGTAGAGAGGAGCAAGACGGGATGTGGAGAAGTAACAGAAAGGTAATATCATCAGGGAACTGGGGGCAGAAGAACCTACATTCAAAATCATTTCAGTGTAAGAAACTGACAAAACCACCTGGTGTTAAAAACAGCAGAAAGGCCTCTTCTGTTCCCAATACAAGCTCTCTGATGCAAATCTGTCTCCTGAACAACCAGAGTCAGAGAAGTGTTTTCATCATGATTGCGTTAAAATTGCATTAAACTCAGATGTGACATACTACATACAACAAAGAGGACAGTTTAAGCCTGGTCACAAATTTCATTAAAACTACTTGATGATGGACCTTGTAATTCCTAAGCAATTAAGACTTTTGAAGGATGCAGAAAAACAAGTTGTACTATGATCTGTTGTAAGATGTGTTTATCAACAAAAGGGGAGGAGGTACTAGATGACCAATATATTGTTGCAGCAATTGCTGAAACTACTCACTATGCCCACAAAACCCTCTGAACACAGTCTTTCTGCAGTGCTTATTTTATGGCTCTTACATTAGTCCCTAAAAGAAAATCCCAAAACTCAATCTATGTACTGTTGAAACTAAATCACTCAAAAATTTATGTAACTGCTGCCTTCTTTTCATTCTGTTACCTCTCATTTCATACAGTTCTAGAAAATGTGCAAAGGAGTTGCATATGGCATTAATCTGTTAGAAAATGGTGGCCTTTTCTATAAAATACAGCCAAAGATGTGTGTTCAGTTGCGGTCATTATTAGGGCGATCACGTTGTTTTCATTCATTCATTCAGGATTTGCTGGAGGATGTCAGTTTCTGTAGCTGGCTTGACCTGGGGGAGGAGTGGGGGAACAAATTCCTTCTGGTGCATACTGATTACAGGATGTATTTCTCGGTGCTCCTGTACACATACCACTGCACTACATCCTACCCTGCCTCACCATCAAGTGGTCTGAAAACAAGGGCCTCAGCAACATGCTAATTACAGGTCAGAAATATTAAAACAAAACACCAAAACTGCAATCTATCTTAACACAATCACTTTCTCCAAGTCTAAGACCTTCATCAAGAAAACTCCATTAAAAAAATTACACATACCACATAAACACTGCACAGGCTCCACAGTGATTCCCTTCCAAGCAGAGATTTTTCCCCTCGGTATGATCCGTTCTCTCCACAATGCAGCAGCAGCATCTGTAGCCCTAGCGTGGTATCTAATAACATGAGCTACTCCTCCCTCCCTTATGACTTTTACATCCTTGTTTTGGCTAAACTTCCTTTTCTCCCCCAGAACTAAACTAGATCATTCACCGTGTCCCTAAACATAAACCAAACCACCCCAAAACACAAAACATTAAGGGAAGCCGACAGCATCCACCAGTTCACCATTACCTTTGACACCTAAGAAAAACGAAACTTGAGATCCTTTAACAGCTCAACTGAACTGTTAAGTGTACTTAAAAATAGAAGGAAAAAAGTGAGCACACTCCACAAATAGGTCCTTAGAAATTTACCATTAAAGTCTTGAGTTGGGCATAAACTGTTTCCAGTGCAGTACCGCCCTGATGCATATGACTATATAAAGTAGAGAAAAGAGGGAGCCCCCCCCAAAAAAAGCCAAACCAAACACTATACACTTCAATTGCACATCCAAAACTGTCCCCTCTACACACCCAACAGGATATCCTTACATCATAACTGGTGCCTCCACCTCCCCACCCCCAAAAAAGAAAAAAAAAATTATCCCGGTAGGCACAGACACATTATAGGAACTTTGTAGGAAAGCACAAAGAGGCTGTAGAGATTACAACCACCACCTTATCTGCTGCCGGAGAGTTTGTGTGCGTGTTTTTTTAAGTGTTTCGCCCAGCTCCTCCTTCCCCCACTACAAACAGCAAACACATGAGTGAGCTAATCAGCTCTTAAACTGAAAAACCTTTCGATACAGGCGAGTGATGGAAGATAAAAGCTGAGGGGCGGCAGGAGGGTCAAATAAAAGTTGCTCCGCAGTTTGCTCATCCAAGCCCCGCAGCGACCGCAGGGGGGGTGAGGTTCCCAAAGCCACTTTCACACCTTCGATAATGCACTAGCAAAGAGAAGCCCGGAGAGGCTGAAGTTTCCACGGAGGGCACCGTCGGGGAGACGCAGCCCGGGAGGACAGAAAGGTTGGGCTCGCTACCTCTGCACACGGGCGAGCCGGGGCTCCGTCGCTCAGGTGAGTTGCTCCTCCGGTGGCTCTCTGGGGACCGTCTCGGGCGGCCCTTGGCCCGCGGCGCCTGCTCGGTCGGGGCTGAGGTCGGCGGCGGCGTCGGGCTGGGCGGGCTGGGGCCGCGGGCCGCGCCGGGCCCCGGGAGGCTGCCCAGCGAGGCGGCGGCGGCGGGCGGGCGCGTGGGACTGTGCTGGCTGCCCCGCAGGAGCTGGTAGGGCACCGTGGCGCGAATGGGCTGCAGCAGCCGGCCGGCTCCCGCAACCGGGGCGCAGCTCACGCCGCCGCCGCCCGCACCGTTCCCGCTCCCGGCGGCGGGGGTGGCGGGCGGGGAACCCGCGGCGCTGCGCCGCATCCTCTGCGGCGGGGGATGAGGAGTCTGAGAGGAACTGGAAGAGGAGGAGGCAGTGGACATGGTGGCTCCGCGGGCCCTGGACGATGCCGGCCAACACCGAGGCGCGGAGCGGGAGGCGCGCGAGCGTGTGGGAGCCGGCGCGATAGTGCGTGCGAGTGTGTAAGGGGGAGGGGCGGGGGTATCGTGGAGGGGGAGGAGTCTCTCGGCTCCCCCTTCGCAACGCGCACCCCCGCCGCCTCAGCGAGGGGGGAGGGGAAGGCTGCGAAAACAAACGTCCAACGGCCCCAACCGCCCGACCGGGCTCGGTGTGGCGGTCACGGCCGGGGCCGCGAGGAGCCCGGAGCCGCCGCCGCCGCCGCCCCGGGCATCGCGCTGACAGGGGAAAGGGGCAGCCGCCGGGATCACGCAGATCCGCGGGGCTGCACGCGCAGGAGAGCCCGGCAGCTGCAGGAAGGGCCGGGACCCCTGCTTCTGGGGACCTGGTAAGGGGAAAGGGCCTCGAGGTGCCTGGATGAAAGCGGAGCCGCGCCACCGCAAACGCCGCCGCCGCCGCCTCTTCTGCCCGCTCCTCACTCCATAAGGCACCTAACCCCTCAACCCGTACCCCGCCCCCTGCACCGCCTCCCGGCGCTCCGGGCCGGCAGCTGCCGCAACGAGCATTCCCATTGGCTCCGTCGTTCTCCACCAGTACGCGAGTGATTGGTTTCAGGGTAGGAGTGAGAGGAGCACCTGCCAATGAGAGTAGGCATCCTACTTTGGAGGCGGGATATGAAGGAGCGAAGAGGGAGAAAGGGGCTGTGCGCTCAAGGAGGGGCGTGAGAGTTGACAGCCTTTGAGGTGAGAGGGGGACTTTGATTGGGCTGCCCTGGGAGAGTGG
Organism: Delphinapterus leucas; assembly: GCF_059928025.1. Lineage (NCBI taxonomy): Eukaryota > Metazoa > Chordata > Mammalia > Artiodactyla > Monodontidae > Delphinapterus > Delphinapterus leucas. Next base: position 61,478,223 of record NC_143137.1, on the reverse strand, counting down.
GTCCATGTGTGTCCTGCGCGTGCCCCGACACCCACAGACGCGCACGCCCAGGGAAGCAGGTTGTGAGGGCTCCACCCTCCAGGGCCGTTTGTACAACTTGAGACAGAGGATGCGTCAGGCAAACTTTACTTTGCAAGTACACCTGTTCTGGTGGTGGGATGTTTTAAAAGAATCCATCCCTTCCCCACTAATTTTAGTAATCTGAGTTTTTGTGGCGAGTAGACTAATCAAAAAAACTTAAGGCCATCAGAAGCAATGTCTGGGGGTTGGATTGAACACTGGGTGGATACTTTTACAGTTATCCTATGGAGTGAAAAGAGATAATCAAATCATATGTTCCAAGACAATAACTCTGAATTGCAGGGGTCAACAAGGAATTGTACATCATTACACCATAAGTTAAATGGAGGTGTAATGGAGGGCACACCCTGTTGTCTTTTCCCAGAAGCAGGTGGCCTCTTGGGAGAAATCGTACCAGACTTGATGTAACAATCCACTGGGGTAAATTTAGTTTTTATTCTGCAGTGGAACTGAAGAGAAACTAAGATTTTGGATGACTGTCAGGAACCTAAGTTTACCCCACAGTAAGCCAAGGTTTTAAACGTTAAGCAGGAACAATTGATTGAAGGGTCCACATCAGATACCCTCCATTCGTTTCAATGAGATAAAAAAGAAGTGGGAGATCAGATTGGTCTACTCTTGGTGTCTGCCCACACTGACAGGCTTCCTCTGATTTCAGGCACTAAATGCAGGGGTCAGTTTCACTTAGAGGAGCCATCCCTCTCAGCTTCATTGTGCCCTCAGAACAGAAAGCATACTAGGTTCTGTAAAAAGTGGATGAAACCCACTTTTTCTGTAAAATGCAAGAATTGCACCCATGAAGACTAGTGACAGCTCCTCACTTTATCACATAGTAGAATAACAGCTAACATTTACTGAGCATTTCATGTGTCAGCCACTGTTCTAAGAATGTTTTATGTGTTAATTCCTTCAATCCTATAATCCACAAGGTAGATACTACTATTATCCCCATTGTGTTCACATGTATTTGCTTTCCAGAATAACATTAAATATAAATGTAGTAAAAACTTTACTCTTTTAAATTTAGTATAATTGACCTATTGTATTACTTTTTCCATCTAAAATGAATGATTTCCTCATTCATTAGGAAAGTGCCTTCCTTCATGGGGAAAAAGAATGATAAATGACTTCTTTCTGATGACTTTTTCAGAATATCAAGAACAAAAATTGACGGATTAAAATATGTGAAGGTTTTAAAAATGCTGGTAAATTTCCAAGTTGTCGATTTGATTACAGCATGGTTTCATAATAGAAATGTTATCTCTGGCCACTCCTAAATATAAGTATGTAATGACCCCAACACTTTAGATTACAGTAATTCTAAATTTATACCAAGCCACAGTCCTAATGATCAATACCTGATTTGGATCTAAAACAACCTACCTAGCCATATGTTAAAGTCTTTCTGTGTTTGTTGAAAACTGCCAACGCCAACTTAAATCAGACAACCAAAACAAATCTAAATGACGCACACAGAGAAATAGTATGATCTTAAAATACTATGTTCAGTTGCTGGTAAGTCACCATGACCTATTTGGATGTTCAATCACCTTCTCTTTACTAAATATATCTTGGTTGCCTCTTAAACCTCTGTTCTCATGAAATAAATACTGATCTTTATGTGTAAGGAATTCAGTCTCCAAACAAATCAAAGGTGGGCTAAAATAAACTAAACCCAGTATCGGCTTTCAAATGTCCATTTGTTGAGTTCTTAACAGTATTTTATTCTTAGTGAGTTTGGGAGTGGGCTCCAAGGGTATGAAAAGAAGCTTTAGGAAAACATACTCCTCAGTAAATTGGGAACCCCTTAGAAGGAAGTGTGGATTGCTGGGTGAGAAGAGCATTGTTACCCGACTGTGCTAGCTATGGGATGGTTAGGCCCCGTGCAGATTATCTCTATTTGTTGAATATAAGTGTAACAATCCCTGGAAATTCTATATATGCTAATGTTGGTAATGACCTGTTTACTATGTTGACCTACCTAGAAGAAGACAACATTGAATGCGCAATTTGGTGGCATGGGAAATACCTTTGTTCTCAGTAACCCATGTCTTGGCTGTTTGTGGAACAAGATTCCACCGTTAGCTAATCTGAAGTAGAACTATTACACTTACTTCTTGGTTCATATATGGTAATGGACTATACTTTAGGTTACATTAAAACTTGGAGTCATTGGCTATATCTGATTAATATGTAGCCCCATCTGAAGAGAGAATGAGATAACTAACGGGCCTACAGAGCTACCAAAACCTCCCTCTTCTAGTTTCATCCAGGTTTGCCAGGCTATGCATCCAAGCCCCGACCACATCTAAGGGGCAGTCCAGGCTGTCAGTATCAGAAATGAGGTCACGGCTGAGAGAGAACACTAAACAGATCTGCACTGATGTTCATCGTAAGCTGATTAAACTCTCTTGTAGGTGGATTCTTTATAGCAGCAACAAAAAGAGCCATGCCTGAATTTTTGTCCCTGGCAGATGCTTACAGTAAAACTCCTTACTGCTTGTGACAGGCTACGTGCACCTTTGCACTAGGTGTTCCCTCTGCCTGAGCAGTTCCTACCCCAGTTACCCACATGGCTTGCTCACTCATTTCCTCCAGGTCTTCACTCAGATGTCATCACCTTCTCAATGAAAGCTTTTCTGGAAACTCTTTTTTAAAATTGCAAGCACCCCCTAGATGTTCCCTACTCTCTTACTTTTTTTCCCCAGAGCACCCATCACCACCCACCTACTGTATATTGTAATTATTTTTTGTTCTGTCCATGTAGAATGTAAGAGCCATGAAGGCAAGACTTTTTATCTGTTTTATTACTGCTGAATCTCCACAATAGTGCTTGGTACCTGGTAGACAATATTTGCTCACTGTTGTTGAAAAGAGTAGCAAATTTTAACCAGTGCTTGTCCTGTGAACTAAACTGTGCCCCTCATCAGACAAAAAAAAAATTGATAATAAGAAGTATATCACTGTTGCAAAGACATAGCCACAGAGTAGAAAAATGTTCCATGTGGCTTTTGTAAACTATACAGATATTCGCACTGGGGCCAGCATTCAAAAGGAAAGCGTATCTTGTACTATGATCCTTATACAGGCAAAGTGAAAAATACTTGTCCTAGTGGCTCTTGGAGGCTCATCAGATGTTGAAAATGGAAACTGAAATTGGTAATGGAGAAGAGGCAGTTGAAATTTGCAGGAAAAAAAGAATAACCAACTGAAACAGAGAAGGACAGTTGAGGAGAGTGACATCTGCTGATATGTAGTTAGTTCTATCTCTCTGTTAGGAGCAATTCTCAAGAGGCCTGTGTAAGGAAACTGAAAAATATATATATATTTAATTAAGTAGAAAGGAACATTTCATGTAAATAATAAATATTTTACTTTGTTTCTTTTCCCCCTATCTTTATTGAGATACAATTGACATAAAAGATTGTGTAAGTTTAAGGTGTGTAATGTAATGATTTGATATGGGTATTTAGTGCAAAATGATTAACACGATAAGGTTACTTAACACATCCATCACCTCACATAGTTATAAACCTTTTTCTATGATGAGAACTTTTAAAATCTATTCTCTTAGTAACTTTTAAATATACAATATAGTATTGTTAACTATAGTCACCATGTTGTACATTATATCCCTGGAACTTATTCATCTTATAACTTGAAGTTTGTACCGTTGACCACCCTCACCCATTTCCTCCACTCCCTAGCCCCTGCCCCTATTCTCTGTTTATATGAGTTTGGATTTTTTTAGATTCCACATGTAAGTGAGATCATATAGTATTTGTCTTTCTCCATCTGACTTACTTCACGTATCATAATGCTCTCAAGGTTCATCCATGTCATCACAAATGGGAGGATTTCATTCTTTTTATGGCTGAATAATATTCCACTGTATATATATATATATATATATATATATATATGTATATATATATATACACCACAGTTTTTTTCCATTCATCGATCAGTGGACACTTGGGTTTTTTTCATATCTTGGCTGTTGTAAATAGTGCTGCAATGAACATGGGAATGCACATATCTCTTTGAGATATTGATTTCATTTCCTTCAGATATATACCCAGAAGTGGGATTGCTGGATCATATGGTAGTTCTATTTTTAAGTTTTTGAGGAACCTCCATAATGTTCTACATAGTGGCTGCACCAGTTTACAATCCCATCAACGTGCACAAGGGTTCCCATGTCTCTATATCCTCACCAGTACTTATTATTACTTAACTTTTTGATAATAGCCATTCTAACAAGTGTGAGAAGGTATCTCATTTCGGTTTTAATTTGTATTTCTCTGATGATTAGTGATGTTGAGCACCTTTTCTTATACCTGTTGACCATTTGAGTATCTTCTTTGGAAAAAATGTCTACTCAGATCCTTTGCCCATTTTTAATTCAATTGTTTGGTTTTTCTTGCTATTGCATGAGTTGCTTATATATTTTGGATATGAACCCCTTATCAAATATGTTGTTTGCAAATATTTCTCCCATTCTGTAGGTTGTCTTTTCATTTTTGTTGATTGTTTCTTTTGCTGTGCAGAAGCCTTTTTAGTTTGATGTAGTTTCACTTGTTGATTTTTGCTTTTGTTGTGATGCTTTGGGTGTCATAACCATAAAATCCTTGATAAGACTAATGTCAAGGAGCTTTTCCCTATGCTTTTTTTTTTTTTTAAAGATTTAATTTTATTTATTTTTGGCTGTGCTGGGTCTTCGTTGCTGTGCACAGGCTTTCTCTAGTTGTGGCTAGCACGGGCTACTCCTTATTGCAGTGCATGGGCTTCTCCTTGTGGTGGCTTCTCTTGTTGAGGAGCACAGGCTCTAGGCGTGTGGGCTTTAGTAGTTGCGGCGCGTGGGCTCAGTAGTTGTGGAACACAGGCTCTAGAGCGCAGGCTCAGTAGTTGCGTTGCACGGGCTTAGTTGCTCCACAGCATGTGGGATCTTCCCAGACCAGGAATTGAACCTGTGTCCCCTGCATTGACAGGCAGATTCTTATCCACTGTGCTACCAGATATCCACTGTGCCCTATGCTTTGTTTTTAAAAGAAGTTCAAAAGAAGCAAGAGAAAGAGGGGATATCTTGCTTTTTAACTGATAAATATCAAAAGATTGAGTATGCAGTTATTCCTACCTGGATAGAAAATAGTGATGAGGACCACTAATTTTTCAGCTTTCATCTCCACAGCAATTCCTATCGCCAACTATGATGCCAGGGGCACATCCCCTAAGCTGATACATAAGTAGAGTTTTATCATTTAACTAAAAGACTATATTGTACAAAGCCAACACATTCAGAGGCTAAATAAAGATTTGGGGACCAGAAAACTGCAAATATTCTCTCTTTGCTGCGACATTTCATTTGTTTTAGTTCCAAACATGGTGTCAACAGTACAGGAGAGCAGTAGCGGTCCTATGAAGAGACTGTGCTTGATTATCATAATACTATTTTTTTTAATGAGAGTTTAGAGTGATTAAAATATGTCAATTAATTTCCTCCTCTGTGACTGAATTTTACTTTTTACCACATAAGTGTGTTGAGTGACTGTTGTTAAGGTGCAATCAACTCATCAGCAGCGCTTGACTAGAGAAGTTATTAAAATTATTTTAAACTTTTTATAGCACAGTGTCCTACCAAGCATCCTATTGAAAAGGTTTCCAGTGTCCTACCAAGCATCTTATTGAAAAGGTTCATATTAATATATTTAATAAGCCTACATGAGGATTTAATAGCAATAATACTAGCATCAGGCCTTAGTAACTCCTCATCAAGTCACTTATTAAATGCCTTCAAAGTGCGACACTCTTGTATACTCTGTAAGGGATCCTTGTTTTCACACTTTGCTAAATTGTAGTCTCTCAGAGGTAAAAAGGTAATTTCTACAGATAAAGGTAGAAACCATGTCTAAACACAGGTCTTCCATAAGAGAGATGCAAATAAAGCAAATGGAAGCAATGGGAGGGAAAGGTCACTTCTGAGGAAAGGCTTCAGAAAAGAAGAGTATGAGGAAATCTTGTCACTAGGGATACACAGGATGTGTTAGGAGATGATCGAGCAGTCTGCCTCAACTGATGGTTAATGGAAGATAAGTCTTGGTCTGTTGATGACATGTCATGGAGGTTGCCAGGCAAGTCTTGCCCTTTATCGAGTATGCAGGGAGGAGCTGTTGAAGATTCTTGAGTGGGTGGGGAGAATATGAATGGAGCTGGGCTTTTTGAATATTAATGCAAGAATAGTTTACAACCTGGATGGAGACTGTAAACTGGAAGATGATTTAGTAGACTTTGAGAATAGTCCATGGGAGTTTAGGTAATGAGAGTTAGGGGAATGATAGGGGACATGGAGGGGAGGAAAAGATGTAGGTGATACTCCTTAGCTGATGGACCTTGAAAGTAGGACATCAGACAACTCTGAAGCTTCAGGCTTGGATGCCTAAGAGGATAGTGGTGGCTTTAACAGGAATAGGGAACCAAGAGAAGGAGTAGGTTTGGGAGAAGATAATGAGCTCATCTATAAATAAGAGAACCAGAGGATATTCAAGTGGAGACAGTTTTTTCCTTTGTTTTATTGGGATATAATTGACATATAGCACTGTATAAATTTAAGGTGTACAGCATAAAGACTCGACTTGCCCATATTATGAAATGTTTACCGTAACTAGTTGAGTTAACACTCATCATCTCATTTTGATACAAAGGGAAAAAAGAGAAAAAAACTCGTTTGGAGTTTTTAAGAGCAGTTTTTAAATGATAGTTGAGAAGAGCATAGGTATAGTTTGGAGGGTTATCCATGTACATATGATAGTTGAAGCCATGGGCACAAATGAAGTTGGTGAGGGAGAAAAGTATAGAAATAGAGAAAAAGAGGATCAAGGACAAAATTTTGAGAAATTATACATTAGTGGAGGAGGAAAAGTAAGCAAATAAACAATCCAAAGAAAACAAAACTAGGAAAGAAGGCAGAAGGGAAGCACTTCTTAATTAAAGAATTTGGTGTCTCAGAGGATGTTTGGTGGATGTCTGTGGGGTATCTGGGAGCTCACGTCCCCTTCTCTAAGAACTAATCCTCCGCCAGCACATGGAGGGTTTGGGCCTGACAGCTATGTTTGTACAATTTGACCTTGTTCTTCTGACCATGGTTGGTTTGACCTGAGTTCGATAACTCACCAAAGCTGCACCAATCAGGTTTTCTCCCCCGGCAATTTGGAATTAAGAAATACAATGTTATTCTATTAAGGGCATGAACTGGGTGATCACAGAAACCTGTGCATGGGGTGGCCATCTTCTGTCACAGAAACAGAAAAGTGAGGAAACCTGCCTTCTGAAAGAAACAAATGAAGTGACTTGCAGAAAATCAAAATGAGAACAGACGACCTTGAGAGAGAGAGAGAAACTGAGAGTATGTTTATTTTCCCATGACGACTATTTTCTGTCTTATCCCTTTTCTTCAATCTCCTAAAACCATCCCCACACCTGCCTACCCCTAATGCAACTCCAGTATATTCCTACCATCAAATCTACAAATCTTTTGGCATTTGGACCCATCTCTCCTTTCTTTCTTCCTCTCCTATCAAAAGCCGTTCCTCTACTTATGATTTAAATTCCTTCCCCTCTTCTTAGGGGTTTCATTTCTTCAGTTATTCCCTTCCTGTTGTTCATCATCAAATTCTTGGTTATCCCCAATATGTATAAACATGCTCCATCCTAACATTTAGAAAAAAACAAAGATTCTTATGCTATCCCTTTCCATCTGTAGTACTAATTCTCTGATCCCTTCACAACAAACCTTCTTGAGAGAGATGTCTGCAGGTTAACTCTGATTTCCTATTCAATCTACTCGAATCTGACTTCCACCCCCACAATGCCAATGAAAACTGCTAATCAATGCTGTCAACAGCCTCCATATTGCTGGACACCCAATGGATGTTCCTTGGACCTCATCCTACTCCAACTTTTAGCAGTTTTCAACACAGTTGGTCAGGCTCAACTTCTTGAAAACAAAATCTCTTCTATTGGCTGGTCTGTCTCCTAATTCTCTAACCACTGCTGTTCAGTGACCTTCAGGGGTTTTTCCTCCGCTAGTGCCCTCTAAAAACTGGGCTGTATTCTCTGCTTTCTTCTCTGTGAGCTCACCTTCTTGGTAATCTCAGTCATTGCCATAGCTTTAAATACTAAAAATGGTAACAAATTCCCAAATTAATCTCTTTAGCCTAGACGTTTCCTCCAAAATCTGTACTCAGATATTCATTTGTCTGTGTGACATGTCAAGTCTCCGTGAATATCTGAAATTAATGTATCTGAAATAGCACTAAACTCTCAATTTCTATAAACCTGCTTTCCTCCTCTCACTATTAAAAAGAAATTCTATCTTTACTTTTTCCCACTTCAGTAAATGGTATCACCATTCACCCAGTTATTGTAAACAAGACAACCCAGGCAATATTCTTGATTTTTCACTCTTCTTCCCTCCTCAACTCTAACCTATCAGCTGGTCCTCTCATTTGCTCCTCATGAATAGATGTGTAGTCCATCCACTTCTCTCCATCTCCTCTGCTACTACATTAAACCAAACTGCCATCATCTCTTACCTGAGCTATTGCTATAGCTGCCAACTGGTCTTCTACCTTCTACTCTTGCCTCCTTTAATCTATTTTCTGCTCATCAGTCAGGGTAAACCTGGAAATACATTGGACCTTGTTGTTTCCTGCTTAAATCAGTTCAATGGCTTCCAATTAGTTTGCAATGAGATCCAAATTCTTTTAAATACTTAAGAGGCCTGGCCTGCTCTGGCTTCTGCCTCCTTCTCCAACCTTACCTCCCTCTATTCTCCCCCTCACCCTTTAAGTTCCAGCCACAGTGGCCTCCTTTCACTTCCCCCGAAACACCACTGCCGGGCCTGCACACAGGTGTATCCTCAGCCTAAAACACTCCTTCCACAGCCCCACTCCTCAGTTGCCCTGAGTGGCTCCCTCACATTCTTCAGATCTCAGTTTAAATGCCATGTCTTCAGAGTATCCTTTCTGAGTCCTTGCCTGTCACTAATAGCCTATAATAATGTATCATTAGGTCAGTTTGTTTCATCTGTAGTGCTCATTATACGGTGTAAATACACATTTGATTACCTGTTTATGTAAGCCTTCCCCACTAGATTATAAAGTCTCTCAAGGCAGGGACCTTGTATCTTCTGTCTACTACTTGGTCACTGAACACCTAGGAGTGCCTGGAATATAGCAGGTACCCGAGAATTATTTGTTAAAACTTTATTGGTTACTGATAGCTTCCTAGTTCCTGATGCTAATCCTTGTGCAGCCCTATTATACTTTCTGTGACAGAGTTTCTTTGGTCTTATATTACCCTCCCCCTTGCTGTTTCAATCATTTGAATAGGTTTCTATTCTTATAGTTAAATGATCACTAATTGATAAAGTTTTTAAAAGGATGGGGTGATTAGCAATGTCAAAAGCTGTTAGATGGGGAAGAAGGTTAAGGGCTAAGCAAAGTCATTGGATCTCATCACTGGAAATCTTCATACCAATAGTGTCCATAAAATGTGGCTCTGTGGAAGCCAGGGTACAGTTGGGTTGATGAGAAGGGTGAGAAGATGAATGCAAGTAATGTAGAATTCTCTTTTTGAAAAATTTGATAGTAAACATAGGCATGAAGTAAAATGGGATCTTGGAGTTCATCAGAGTCCAAGAAAGTATATGTTGCTTCAGGTTGGAAAGAATAGGGAAGAAGCATCTACTGATATGCCAATAGAAGCCAAAAGAGAAAGAAATGAAGTTGGACTGAGGAGGATTAATAGACTTAGTTTCCATGAGGCAGTAGAGGATTTGATCAAGAGCACAAGTTTGACAAAATGGGACAATGTTTCCCCCTCCATTTACAGGAAGAAGGGACATTAAGAGAGTGAAGGTAAAGAAAAAATTTATGTAGAGCAAAGGAAGTTGAGCACGGCCATTTGAAGAGGTAGCAATGTCATCTACAACTGGTTGTCAAGGGGAATCTCTGGAAAGACTTTTCCAGACCACACCTCCATCCCTTTACTCCATTACCTCCCTACCCAAGATGGTAGCTGCTCTCCACTGCAACTGCCGCAGAGACTCACTGCTGCTGAGGGCCACAGTGGTTGGTGGGAATGTGCCTTATTTCTTAGGTGGAGTGGAACAGAAAAAAAGCCTGCAATCACTGAGGAGAGGGGTAGTCAGAAAGGAATATTGGGGTTTGAAGAGCTCTGACATCGTGCGGAGTAAAACAAGGACATAGAATTGTTTTCCAAACATATATCTCATCAGGCATTCCTGGGGCCCTTCTAAAAATACAGATTTCAGCCTCATTCCCTAGAGAGTCTAATTCAGCAGGCCTGGGAGCAGGAGGGGTAGGATTGTATAATTTTTAACAAGTTCCCCAGGTGATGTTTATGATTTGGCACATTTGGGAAACAGTGCATTAGAAATGAATAAAAGTTCACTAAATTTAATTGCAGACCCCAAATATTTCTCAGTGTTTAGCCAATTACAAAGAGATGTTGATAACTGACGTCAATTCGTGGAAATTACCCAAAGAAAACAGTTTTCAGTGGATTGGTATCTAATTCTGTGGTTCCAAATAATCTGCAGCAATATTTAAAATGTAAGACTAGTTTATGGATATTTCTTTATAGAGAACTTCATTAAGGAAAAGGTAAATGGAATGGACCAGCTAACAGTTATTATTCATAATATAATAACAAGTCAGATGTTTTAAAGCCTGTTCTGCTTCTAGTTTGCTTACCTCCCAAATTAATAAGCTAAACATAATAAAAATCTAAGAATGTAACTTGATCTTACCCATTCCTAACATTCTTAAAGGAGATCTTTAGCCCAATAGCGCTAGAGCTGCTGAGAGCAGATTCAGATCCATTTAAACTATTTTTTCCATTCCCTCCCAGAAAGAGTTATTTGTACTGATATACAACAGTTGGGCCCCAGACCACTTACTGGGACCACAGGGCCTCACTAATTTGTACCAGTTTTCCTCTATTCTAGTTGGTCATGACCATCAGGTATAAATTAGTGCTAAAGCAATATTAGCTGATACTTCCCCAGGTGTGGGAAGTATGGAAACCCGATCACATGAGCAAACACAGCCCTTCTTGGCTACATTTAAAATAAGGCGATTATTATTACACTGTATGGGGAAAAGGCTTTTTTTCTTTTTTTAAAGAAATCTCATGCCACCTTAATTTGCATTAACTTGATAGACTGATATCAATAGTCAGAATCAATTTTCAATTGTTACAGTTTCCCTAACACCCTTCACACTTCCTTCATTCTTTCAGGGAGGCTTCTTCTGCCTTCCTATTTCTTCCGACCTCCAGCCGTGCCATATACCCCACACCATTTTTCCTTTCCAGTACTACTTACTCATCGGGTTGAGTAGGGAAGCCAAAGGTGACTTAGTTTACATACCTGCTTTAATTGCTCACCTTGGGTGGAGCAGTGTCTTAAATAAACTTCAGTTTTGCCACAGCACCATTACTCAGTAAGGTATTTATACAAGTGTCATTTAATCACATGAAAATAAACAAGGCACTTAAACTTGTTATTGAGAAAGAAGCTTTAGGCTTTAGCTGCCCACTCTCCTTACTCAAGGGCCAATCTTGCCTCACTTATTCTTAGAAAACTTTTAAGCAGTTTTCCTTAAAGAAAATCTAAGAAAATCAGGCAGAGCAAAGTACTGTGAGTCAGGTTTAACCTACCCTTACCTTTGAAAGAAATGGTTCCTTTGTTAATTATCAATAACAAGGAATCTTGTCATTTCTCTCAATATTTCCAAGTCATAGCTACTCATAGCGGAGCTATGCATTCAATGCATTCATAAATATTGAAAGCATATATGTTCAGTATTTAACCATAGATGAAAACAGAAACAAATATTCAACATTCCAAAGAAATGGTGCGAGTCTACGTGATTTTTTATCTTCTATATCCTGAATTGTATAGAAATTCCATAGTATTTTTAAAGCACTTTCATAAATATGACCTTTTGGCTTGTAATAATTCTGTGAAGTAGTTATACTATTTCCATTTTACAGATGGGAAAATTGAGGCTTGAAGCCTTGGCCAGGGTCACAGCACATGAGAGATTCAGAGCTGGGAATCAGCTCTCCTGACTCCAGGCCCATTGTTTTTCCCTTTCTATAAAAATTGCCTTTATAGCAGGAGAGTCAGGGATATGTTCACTCAGTAATAGAGAAGTATGGATCTTTTCCACCCTGGTCTTTGAAGGACCTATGAGCTGATAGTGTATGTGAGAGAGGACACTTCCTGCCTGAGAGATTGATTACTTATATTCAGAGCAACCTGATGTTGCACTCTGATAGGAGAAGGACCTGTCTAAAATGTCCTAATTGCTTTAAACATCCAGAGTTCCCAATAGGAAGACAGGGTGTGGTAATTATATATCTTGCTTTTGGCTTATCTTCTCCATATCCTCACCCTCACAGATGTCTTTCAAACATTGGTAATTACAGCTTTCAGAGCCAAAGCCTACAAACTCATAATCCACACAGATGACATACTAAAATCTACTCAAATATGTAAGGCTGAAGAAAGTTTCAGTGCTACTGGACTCACATTAAAAGAAAACTGCTTACAAAAGAGGTAGCCTTTATTTCTATGTCACTACTGCACAGATGTGTAATGGTTTCTTGTTGATGTGTGAGGGTGCGTATTCACTCATTTGCCTCTAAATGTAATCAGTAACTTAAGAATAAAGTACACATGCAGATGACAAGACCATATGATTAAAAGCAAATAGTCTAACATTGGAAAACAGATCCAAATTAGTGAAACTAACTTGAAACAATGAAGGAACCGCTTCTAAGCAAGAGGAAGAATCAGTATCAAGAAATAAATACAACACAGGAAAGCAGTTGTCCTTGTCATGCTGGCCTATAAATGGAACCTGAGTTAATAACATCGTAATCTCTAAAGAATTCAGCAAGTTCTTGCTATAGTGGCAGTGAGATAATATATAAAGTATGGTGGAATTTCTCACCATCTGTATCACTGGCGAGACCAATGGTAATATATCCTGTATAACCTGATGTCCCACAATTTAGGAGGGTCTGAATGTTTAAAGAATTATGAAAGTAGACTCTAAAAAAAGTCAAACTAGTTCAGAGGACTTAATAGCGATCTTCAGGTTTATTTAGTGCCATAAATATGGAATGTGCATTTTCTTTTTTTAATTGTAGAAAGAATGCAAGGAAATCTTACAGATTTGAGAAAAACAGGGTAAGTAAAAAGAACTAGCACATGTTCAGCATCTACACTGTGCAGGGCACTCTGTACATCATCTCATGGAATCTTCCAGAAACCCTGCAGTGGAATCCTCATAGAAACTGAGAATAAGAGAGAGTAATAAACTCAAAGATCAGAGGCCTTTATCTGGTAATTGGTCCTAGGGTCTATGTACCTTCAAAGCTTGTACTCCTGACACCAAGTCTGTGTAGTACTACAGTGGGTAAGGTTATGGATCTTCCCTCATTAAATTCAAGATAGTTTCTAGAAAGATATATCTGGGACAGTGATATATTCCTATCTAGAAATAGGAAAATGGACTAAATTCCTCTGAGGTTGCCTTTAGCTCTGTAATTTTAGATTAAAATTCAGATCAATAGAGATTTAGTCCAAGGCTTTTATTGAGCACATTATTATAATTTTTTAATCATTAAAGATCTAAAACCTATAACATGAGTAAGACTTTAGGAATTTATATTTAAAGTTTTTCCACCTACTTACATGTCCAACAATAAGGAATTGCTCCAATAATTAGAGTATAACCATACAATGGAATTCTACGTTAGAATTATGTAGAGGAAATTTTAATGATTATAAGAAAATGTTTTGATATACTATTATCAAAAGAATTTTAAAAAGTCAGAAAAACCAAACCAAGCTATAAAGTATGTTTCCAATTGAATTTAAATATATCTTTACATATGCATGGATAAAAGCAACTGGGAGAATATATACCAAAATATTAACAGTGGTTCCTGTGGGCACTGGCATAACCAATGGCTTTTATTTTCATATCTGGGCTTCTCTACATTTTTCTAAATGTAGAAAAAAATAGGTCTTACACATATTACTAGAAAGAATGCTTTACACACCACACATGTGCCTGTGCACACACACCCGCAAACACAATTTTCTGCAATCGTTTTAAAACTTAGAAATAAAATAACAATATGTTAATGCAATTATATATAGGATAAGGGAAATTTATTAAATAGCATCAAGCCCATTGGTGGCAGCAAACTGTCTGTGTACCCATTACTGAAAATAAAATTGGCCCTGCAATTAATTTCTTGTTATGCTAAAATTATTATATAGGACTACCAGAGTTTAGTTCCCTGCCTAAAATCCTCTACTCAGAAGGCACACAGAAAACACACAGCTAAGCATATGGTACTGTGTGTGTTAAATGGAGATAGTAATCACACCTAGCTCACAGAGTTCTCAAAAGAGTTCAATAAAATAATACTTTTAAAGCTCCTAGCACAGTGCCTGGCACATAGTAAGCACTCAATAAATGCTGGCCATCTTGGTTATTGTGTTCTACTGAGAACCTGAACAGAAGAATTCTACAGAGGAAGATGGGTGTTGATCTAAGAAGTTCATATCTGTCAGCTGGCACACATACTTCATTTAAAAATAACCTCACAGGGCTTCCCTGGTGGTGCAGTGGTTGAGAGTCCGCCTGCCGATGCAGGGGATACGGGTTCGTGCCCCGGTCCAGGAATATCCCACATGCCGCGGAGCGGCTAGGCCCGTGAGCCATGGCCGCTGAGCCTGCGCGTCCGGAGCCTGTGCTCCGCAATGGGAGAGGCCACAACAGTGAGAGGCCCGCGTACCGCAAAAAAAATAAGAATAAGAATACCTTAAAATTAATGTAGGTTGTGTCCAAAGGAACCTCTGGCACATTGTAATTGAGTAGTACATTTCGTTCACCACACTTATCAAAGTTTTAATGAGTAATGAAAACAGGAAATGAAGCCATGAGATAATTTCATTTTTCCTTAATCATTCCACTTATGTTTATATTACCAAAAATGACTGAAATATAAAGAAAATATTAGCACTTTATAACTACACTGTTATTTGAATCTGCACTTACAATTTCTATTTGTGATTAAAAACAGCTTTGAATTTAGAAACATCCTTTATTATATAATACAAACAAAAAGTCATCTAAAATTCTTTTTTGAAAATATCATCGTCCATTTGGAAACTATCTTAGTTCAGGCTGCTGTAACAAAAATACCATAGACTGGGTGGCTTAAAAAAACAAACATTTATTTCTCACAGTTCTGGAGGCAGGGAAGTCCAAGATCAAGGTGCCTGCAGATTTGGTGTCTTGGTGAGGCCCTGCTTCCTGGTTTGTAGAGAGCCGTCTTCTCACTGTTTCCTAGCAGTGTGAAAGGGCCCAGAAATCTCCCTGGGGTGCCTTTTATAAGGGCACTAGGGCCATTATTGAGAGCTTCACCCTCATGACCTAATCACCTCCCAAAGGTCCTACCCCCTAATACTATCACATTGGGGGTTAGGATTTCAACATGTGAATTTTGCCAAGACGCAAACATTCAGTCTGTAGCAGACACACACACACTTGCTTAAATGTGTTTTAATCATCTGTGTTAGATAAAATTGGAATGGTTAAATGTCCCACAGTTTTTAAGGGAAATCGTTTTAGTAGGAGTCACATTTCTAGATGAAGACACATTAACCCAGTGAGTTCAAAGAATATGGCTTGGGTCTGGTATCACATTTCAAGACCAAGAATTAGAACCTCAGTTACTTACTAAGTGAAAGATACTACAATTATAATTGGTAAGAAAACGGCTCAGAAATATGAGTGGGATTTTAAACAACTAAATTTGTTTGTCTCCCTCTCTGATTGAATCCAGAAGTATTTATTTAGGGGAGCAAAAAATCCAGATGACTTGGAGGCAAATGTTTCTGTTCGTTGAAGAATAAGGATGTCTTTTGCCAAATGCAGCCATTTCCAAAATGCAATTAAGGATTATGACTCACGTATCAATCCTGCCCCTTCCTATCTCAGCCCTCATTCTCTGACCATCTTCTCCGAGTTCCCTTGCAGGATTCCCTTCAGGACCATTGCTAATTAATGCCTTCTGGAATCCACCTTCCTCATAGCTATTGAGGCCTTTTCCACCTTTTCAGAAAAAAGTTTGCCCTGGGTGATATACAGAAATCTTTGCTCAGCCTCAACCAGCTTGTTTTCTAGCTAACAGGTTTATCTGTGGCCCCAGAGGGCAGGATAGTGAGAGAGAGGGCTCAAAAGACCATTACCTTTCAATACACAGCTAGGTAAAGTAATTCCACCAAAGATCACAGGTTTCTATATTTCCTTGAATATGCTTTTTTTTTTAAACTCCATCAAAATTTCATGTTTTAAATATTTTTAATATTTCTATTTCTCTCTTGTGCTTGAAAGATAATCATTTTAAAGCAAGAAAAGGAGCAGACAAGGTAAAACTCAAAGAGGAGAGGCTGGGCACTGATACAAACTTGTAAGACAGTTCCCTCACTGTCTCCCACTCAGAACGAATTCATATTTGACTGGCTAGTGGCTCTACATTTATATTCCAGGTAGCAAATTACTTTTGTGCATAAATAGGGACTGCTTCTTTCTCTCTGCAAGGGAAAACTACATTGTTCTAGATTTGGATACTAGAAAGCAGCTGCCAATATGGGGCAGAACAATTTAAAAGAAGATGGAAATATGGACTTTGATTTTAGAAGATGTAGAAGAGAATAGATATCTTAGGCAACTGAAAGAACATATTTGGATCTGTAAGATTAAAAGAGCCTTGAACGAGACTGTACTTTGTGTTGGACAGACTTCCTTAGACAAGAAAGAACCCACCTGAATGCTGAGGGACAAATCAGTTAAGTGGCTTAAGTTTCCCTGTCTTTAACTATAAAATCTGGTGATTAAACTGGCCAAGCAGAAGATATGATAAACACAGATGGGAATAAATCTGCATTTTCCAAGCCTGATGAATTTAAAAAAACTAAGTGACTAACTGAAATCTTGAAGATTAAAGAACCCAGACATGCTTCTTGAAGTAAAAAGGGGTCTAACTTAAAATTCTGTTGTCTCTGAGGATACATTACAAAGAGATAAAGAGACTCAAGACCACATGGATGGCCTCTGCTTCCACTCTGAGACCATAAAGTTCGGTCTAGAAAATGAGTATTCTCTATAGAAACATAAATGTTAAAATATGAACATTTTGCTTTGATTTCAATCCAAAAAAATAAACAAGTTAAATGTCAAAGATATCTATTCTAATTTTAACTTCTCTGTACATAACCTAATATGTAGTAGGTGCTAAAAATCTGTTCATGGTATGTGACTGAATATTCTTTATGCAATGTGTAGGTTTAAATAAATGCCAAAGTTCATTTGTAAGATACATTTTCACATTTTAATATCTCTGAAATTGGATCAAATTTGAAATTAATGGTATATGATAGTTTAGTTGGCAGCATCTTTTTTCTTAGTATCGCTTTAAAATAATGATACAACTTAACAATAGATAGTGTCTTAGATTTGATGAAATACAATATTCAGTACAGTTTAAAAAGCAAAACTCCCATCTAGGGACTTCATAGATGTTTTAGTATTTGAGAGTTATCTTAAGAGTAAGCTGGAAAATTCCTAAAAAAAAAAAAAAAAAAAAGTCCTGAGAAAATCTGTTCTTGGAAGCAGAGATGACATGCATGGTCAGGGGGAGGTAGCTGGGCAAAGAAAATGAGCCTAATGTTGACACCAGTGATTTAGGTCTGGCATCAAACTCCTGCCCCTTTCCCTAAGCTCCCCAAGCTGGGTCTAGTCAATGTCAGTCCCTTTGCATTGTGTTGTCAATCCCTGGTACACTGGAATCCACGGAAAAGGTTCATATAGACTAATAGCGGAAAAGTAGGTAGGTGGGTGTAATGTAGATAGTAGGTGTAATGTATTTTCTCGGTATTTATCCAAGGTTTGGCTGTAGAAGGTGTCTTTTACTTTTAAAAGATTCAAATCTCATGAGTCATATAAAGTAAATGTGTTTTTAAAAACTTTTAATTACAGCATTTTTTCACCCTTTTTAGATCAGCTCAAAACAGCATCAGTTCTTGCATAAGGGCTTCAGAGATCTTAGGTTAAAGGAACAAAGAAGTCAGTATTATTGACTTTTAAAACCAACAACTTATTGTTTAAAAAAAGATGAATATATACATGTATATAGCTATGTAGATAAGGCAGTAGGAGGGTGTGTCAAAATTGGTTACTTCTAAATAAAAACTATCGGTTTCTTTTTTCTCATTGTATTTTTAAACTTCACCATAGTAAACATGTGTTTGAATTTGCAGTAATTAAAAATAAGCAATAAGAGTTTTCTTTTTTACAATTAAACCCTGGGTACGATGAAATACAGCTGGAATCTCCAAGGGTGCATCTTCAAGGTTGCGTTTGCTTAAAAATTTGTTGCAAGAAAGTTATAGGCACCATCCAGCCACAAAGTCCAGCCACAAAGTACACTTTAAAGTTAGTTACACATGAGACGGTGAGGGCTCTCAAGCTGATGCAGAAGGAATAATTCTGCCTTCTGTCTTAATAGAGATGGAGAAAAAAGAATTCTGCCTTCCATCTTGATAGAGGTGGAGACTTCTGCATGTTTCTCTGCATTGATAGTTTATGTGTACACACGCAATTTGCTTTCTCTGGCCAGGACACAGCAAGGAGCAGTTCACTTAACAGCATACATTTCTTGATCTGGATTTTCAAAATGCTGGCTCTGATGAGACTTTTATTTGGATGTTGCCTCAATCCCTTAAAGCATAAAAACCCTTCAGTACAGGTCTTTCTCCTACTGTAATCACATTTGTGCCAAATTAAAAATATTGCTAAGCACTACTTGAAAATAAGTGATGCAATAAACATCATCCTTTGCTTAGCTGTTAGCACAATATTAGGATATTGTGCTTCCTTGACCATGTATTTGGTAGAAAATTATATTTCTGCTTTTTAAATTACTCAAAAAAGTCAGTATTATTCAGGTCCTTTGTTTCTTCAAATCATGTTATTAACATGTATTGACATATATAGTTCTTTCTTCTTTTATCTTAGGTGTATATAATTTTATCAGCTTTGCAGGGAAAACAGATACCCTCTGGGTCTGAACTGGTATTTGAGGAGATAAGCTCACTTTTAGCTCATGCCTAATAACATTACATTATTGTTTAGAAAGAGATAGCAAGCTATGTCTTATAAATTTTAATATACTCTTTCTGTCATCGAATAACAACTGAGTTATCCTACTGATAAACCATAGGACTCATACTGAACAGTGGATGATGTCTATTCACTCTGTTTTTGCCAACAAAGAGTACAGAAAAATGTTATGCAACGGCCAGCATCCCAGTGACTTTAGGAACCTGTATACAGTTAGTGCCTCTTCACATATTGTTCACGGAGCATTTTTTCCAATGATTTCAGAAGGAGAACAAAAAGGGAATGGAAAGGATAGTTAACTGAATATTTTTGTGAAATTGGGCAATGGAACATCCCTAAGCCTCAGTTTCCTCCCCGGTAAAATAAAGGAGATAGTTCTTTCTCACAGGGTGGCTGTGACTGTTAAGTAGGATGATGTAATTAGATGAAAACAGTTCGTAAAGCACTATGTTGGTTATTATTATTGCATAAATATGAGCATTGAGCACATTAGGAAAGACCTTATTAAATGGGGTGCTTTAGCACTCAGGGGAGCCATTACCTGGGGAGTTAGAGAAGGGACAGGTTGAACACTATTGATGCCGGCACTGCAAAAGCCACTCCCCAAATTTCCTGGTTTGCGGTGACATTCAGCTCATTCAAGTTAAAGGGGCCATCCTGCTCCTCTCATAGCACAGAATTCCCCTTTTGGCAAAGATGTCTGATATGGTGAGTGATGTCCACTTTAATATCAGGAAACGTGGGAGTATTAATGGAAAGGAGGTTAGCATTCTCTTGAGGAAGTTCAAGGAAGCTTTTCCAACGGGGAATTGAGATGGGCAGCAAATTATTATTTAAACAGCTAATGGGCATTAACTAAATATACAACAAGGAAAGCTGGTCAGGTGAAATACAGATCAACTCTTCCTGTCTCTACAAACACACCTAAGTCCTGTTAACACAGTAGCTCCACACCCCAAGTAAAAGAGTTAAAGATAACGGACTAGATGACGCCAGTGTCCTGGGGGCAGGAAGATGCCTGGTGGCTGAAGAGATGTGCTCTGTTTGCTGTAAGCAGAGATTCTACCACCATCATCTTATTTTGCAACAATGGAGACAAACAAAGGGGATTTTCCTGAACAGCCTGAGTGACAAAGAAATGAGGCAAATTATTGAGAAACTGATGGGCGTTCATTGAAGAGCAACAAATCTGATTTATCAGCCTGAAGTGACTGCCTTCAGAGGGAAGATGAAAGAGACAAGTCTCCCAGCATAACAACTGGCTCTAACTAACAGGGACTGGCTCATCAGCCACAAGGACTTGAAGGGTGTAAATAGCGGGGACGGGGAGAAATTATTTAGTGTGGTCCAAGGGGACGGCAGGAGTAGTGATGGAAATGAAAGTCCAAACAAAGATAATTTAGGCGGCTGAACAAGTCTCGTGCCCTAATGGAGAGATCTATTATAGACTGTCCCTCAGGAGGGATGGAGGCCCCGTCACTTGTGCCATTTGCAATTGGAAAAGGCACTAAAACGTAGATCAGCGTATTGGAGAGGGAAAAAACCACCACATGCCCTCAGAGAATCAGAGGGATGACCTAATAGGTCTTTTCCATCTCAAATTACTGCAATGTGGCTTGTGTGCATGGGGACCTGAGTTGCTAGAATAATTTTCCATCATCTGGGCTTCTTTTCTCTTACTACAGGGCCCCAGTGAAGAAATGATAATAGGTCATGGAGAGCAGTTTCTGCATTATAAATAGAAGCCTAAGTGTACTGATGCTTTAGTGTGATGGCAGAACTGAGTAGGTTAAGTTTCACATTGTGATGTCAGTGTAAATAAATACATACACATACTGATTGAGGCAAACAAAACAACATCCATGTACTGATTGAGATCCAAGACGAAGGAAAGGAGCTTTGCCACATTTGGATGGTTAGCTGCCTACATGAAAGTTCAAGTAGTTTATTCTCTAATCTAGGAAAATAAACGTCCGAATACTTAAACGCTATCTTAAAAAAAAAAAAAAGATTATTTGGTCTTCAAAAACTATTAAGAAACAGTTTCTGTGTAGGAAGTTTAGAACTCACGTTTTGAACATATTTCTGTCTGTCTACAGCTGCAGCTGTATTAGCAACTGACACATTCTGAAACTCGCGCTGGCCCAGAAGGGCACACGCGGTCATGAGGCAGTGCCAACCTGGGTAACAACTGCAAGTGCAAGGGATGGGCACAACTTGGTCAGATGGAAACTGGGGCAGGCAGAGAAGGGCCGGTGTGACCGTGATTGCTAGAAGGAACACAGCTGTGACCATCACAACCCCTCCCAGCCAGAAGATAACACAGATGCAGGGGGACAAAAATGGTCACAGGGTGACAGGAGGGAGAGGCAGTGAGAAAGAAAGCAAAAAAAAAATCTAGGAGGGGGGAAACCCACAGATGTAAGTTCCTCGCAGGTGGAGAATATCACAGTTCCTGATAAAAATATTGTATGTGGTTGGGCGTAAGTTAAACTTGGCGTTCTGGAACACTGAAGTTTGCTACAAACAAATTCAGGGTTTGATTTACACCCGACAGATATAGGTCAACCCTCATCCTGCTGCTCTCAGCAGCTGTAGCCAATGGGAGACAGAGCTGCCCAGCATACCAGTTTAAGCTGCTGCTAGTAGATGGAAATCAACCTAACCCCATTTCCTGCCTCTCTGCTGTCCTTACTTGTCTATTCATGGCCAATTTAGGCACAGGCTGAGCTGTTGGCTTGCTCTAACTGCTGGGAGACTGATGGGGTAGAATCTGATGCTGGCATATTCCCTTCTTATCTAGGTGAAAGATCTGTTTTTAAGCCCTTCAAAGGACTGTGTAAAAATGCAGTACTCCCTCATTAGCCTAAGGGCTATCCTAAATTCATAGATTTTCCTGATCTTTCACTCCAAGGAAGCTTTAGAGATGTTCAGACAGAGGGAAATCCACGATGGAAGGCTCTTTCAGAAAGGCTACAGCAGAGGTTAAATGACTTGCCCAAGGTTACTCAGAAGGGTGACTATAAAGGCAGAAAGAGAACCAAGAGTGGCCTGAGAAGAATGGGGGAAATTATCAAATTAAATCTGGAGAAAGAACATCGTCACTGATCCTCACGGTTAAAGATCTGTTGGAAATCCCAGTTCACTAACACACGTTCCTTTATCCCGGACGTTCAGACTCTGAACTTAAAAGTGAGTTCAGAAATTTTCCTACGCTCAAGTTTTTAAAACTGTCCAACCTTTTCTCCTCAACAAAAGTGACAGTAGATCAAGCTTAGTCTGGTCATGTAGCTTCAACTGTTTACTCACCAAGACCTACAGCCAAGAGCCTATGGAGTTGAATTAGAGGTTGAATTTTAGAAGAACAAGCTTTATGCTAAATGTTCTGTTGTAACTACATATCTTTCTGCAGTGTTTTATGCCTTGCTTCTTTTTTTCCCCTGGATTACAGACCAATTGGGCCAAACTAGAACTCTAGAAGCAGAGAATTCCATAACTCAGAATCTCTGATTCACATCGTTTGCTATTTTCTCTTCATTACCTTAAGGGAGCAATGAAACCCTGCAACTACTTTGCCTACTGCTTAAGTTTCCAGAGGATATTCCTGACTGAAAGTGGTCCATGTTCTGAAATAAGAGGTTCCTTCGTGTCCTTTGTGTTTAAATAAACAAAATTAGGCTAAAGAATATTTGGAAAACATTTAAAAGAAAATAAAAGTCACCCATAAAATTGCCAGCCAGGAACAACCACAAGAACATTTTTGTGCTTTCTCATTTCTACACACACGTATACTTTCCAAAATTTGTCATAAATGTTTCCAAGGTTTTTTTCGTATTTTGCTAAATTGCTCTCCAGAAAGATTACATCAATTTATAATCCATTTTCAATGAATAATTTTTTTAATGCAAACAAACTTTAAAATTGCAAGTTGGACAATGATACCTCACTGCCATGTTTGTTTTCTTGCATCTGCCTCACTCCTAAGGCTGACCATTTCCCCCCATGATTGTGGCCAATATTAGTGGACCTTGTATTTGATTCCTCAACAACAGTGTGGTTTCTGGAATTGACCCTAGTGCCAGGAATGGGTCTAGATTAACACAAACCAAACATGGTAATCCAATCTCTCTTGCTGGTGAATGGTTCAAAATCAGAACATGGCATCCTCTGACAGCAGAATTGACCCAGTTTGGTCCTAAAGTGACTCAGGGAAGCTAAAGAGAAGAGCTTGTATTTTCTTTTGATAAATTTATTTATTTTTATTTATTTTATTTTTGGCTGCGTTGGGTCTTCGTTGCTGCACACGGGCTTTCTCTAGCTGTGGTGAGCGGGGTCTACTCTTCGTTGTGGTGCACGGGCTTCTCATTGCGGTGGCTTCTCTTGTTGTGGAGCACAGGGCTCTAGGCGCATGGGCTTCAGTAGTTGTGGCTCGCAGGCTGTGGAGCACAGGCTCAGTAGTTGTGGTGCACAGGCTTAGGTGCTCCACGGCATGTGGGATCTTCCCAGACCAGGGCTCGAACCCGTGTCCCCTGCAATGGCAGGCAGATTCTTAACCACTGCACCACTAGGGAAGCCCAGGATTTGTATTGTATTGCTAGCAGAGACTGCATTTCTCCTCTGATGAATGTGAACGAGAAAGCATGCTGTCCCCGGTGATCGTTGGGTACCGTCTCATGATCCTGAGGGAAGCCATCACGTCCTTCTGCTTATGTGATACAGTGGGTTTCCTTATTGTTTAGGCCAGTTTTATTTGGAGTTTCAATTTTTACAGTGAAAAGTTGTCATAACTCTTTCTGTTCTATGGGGATTTTTTGTTTGTTTTGTTTTTGTCAATTCCTGTTGGGTGTTATTAGTATTTGTATTGTTGATGTGGCAAGAACTCTACTGAGATATAGTCTTCTTGTCTTTATATTATGAATATATCTCTAAGTTTATCACTTATCATTTACTCTTTACTCTTGTGTAATATGGAGAAGATAATAATTTAAGTCTATTAAATCCATCAGTGTTTTTCTGCATGATATATTCCATTGCTTTTACTTTTATTCGTTCATTCATTAAAGAGTGTGTGTATGCGTGTGTGTGTGTACTACAAGGTGCCAGGCACTACGAGAGGCAGTAAGACTATTGTGAGACAAGAAAGACACAGTCCCTGTCCTCGTGGAGTTCATATCCTGGTGGGGGATTGAGAATATGTTAGACATTAACTGAAAAGCCACACAAGTGTGTGTAAGCTACTAAAGGATAGAGGCTACAGAGGGAAGGACACAGTATAGGAGAGCTTTCATAGGAGGGTTAGGTCTAGTTAGGGAAGTCAGGGGAAGCTTTCCTGGGGAAGTGGTGACTGAGCTAAGAATGATAAAGAGGAATTAGGTAGTTGGCTAAGAGCATTACAGGCAGTGGAAATAGCAGGTGCAAAGGTCCTGCCCAGGGGCAAGCATAGGCAACAGGAAGGACTGAAAGAATGTAGAACGTAGTCCACATCCTCAGAGGGGCCTGGTATAAGTGAAGGTGGAAGGTTGAAGGGTGGGAAGTGGGGGATGCTGACCATGCAGGGCCAATAAGTCCATGTTAAGGAGTTGTGTCCCCTTCCTAAGATCTATGGGAAATCACTGAAGGTGTCGTCTTTGACAACCACATTACTTTTACCTCCAAACATCCAATCTAATAACAAGTCCTAACAATTTTGCTTTCTAAATATCTCTTCAATCTATCCACTTCAATCCATCCACTTCTGTTCGTCATTACCAACACTTCCTCAGCCCATTCTATCATCATTTCTGTCTGGACTAGTGGAATAACGTCCTCAATGATCTATTTGCACCTACTCTTGCCCCACTCCAATCCATTCCTGCACGGTTATGGGAAGACAGACCTGACCTTGATACCATTTGATGACACAGAAAACACTGAAAGAGGACCAGTTTGTTTTTCATTAGTTTTGTTCTTGAGAGGTTGTGGAGTGGGCAGTTCATGAGTTTAATCTTGGACCTGCTGAGTTTTAAATATCCCTGGGATGTCCTAGAGAAGAAGCCTGGTAGGAGGTGTCTGTTAGGTAGATATCTTCTACCTCCCCATCTAGAGCCCCTCTCCACCCATCTCTACGCTGATCCCTGTCCAGAGACATTGACCTGTGTGGGATGTCAAAGATTCCATGTATCCCCAGCGTGTGCTCCCGTGTGCTCTGCCTTCTAGTTGCGTTCAGCCCATAGGAGGTACATGAAGGAAGAAGCGTGAAGGCTGAGTATTTACTCTATACGATATACATCCTGCATCATCTCTTCCTCTTCCCCACCTCCTCCTCTTTCCACCCTGCCTCCTTCAAACCCTCCTCCTCTGCCTCCTCCCCCCTCTTCCTCTTTTTTTCTCTCTCTAATCCAGTAATCATTTCCACCTCCTCCTTTTTCTTTTTAATTAATTAATTTATTTATTTTTGCCTGCATTGGATCTTTGCTGCGCCCGGGCTTTCGCTAGTCGCGGCAAGTGGGAGCTACTCTTCGTTGCAGTGAGCTGGCTTCTCATTTCGGTGGCTTCTCTTGTTGCGGAGCACGGGCTCTAGGTGCGCGGGCTTCAGTAGTTGCAGCACATGAGCTTCAGTAGTTGTGGTTTGCGGGCTCTAGAGCTCAGGCTCAGTAGTTGCGGCGCATGGGCTCAGTTGCTCTGTGGCATGTGGGATCTTTCAGGACTAGGGCTTGAACCCCTGCACTGGCAGGTGGATTCTTAACCACTGAGCCACCAGGGAAGTCCCTAACCTCCTCCTTTAAGCCTAGGCAGTAAAAGCTCCCTGAGATGCTGGACTACTGTCCTCTGTTGTTTTCCCCAAACCCTTTGCAAATGATCTCTTGACTACGGTCTCCTTAATTAGGGTACATTTGAGTGTGCCACCTGTCTCTTTCAGGGATTCTGACTTATACTGATAGGTAAGAAATGCCTGCGGGAGAGTTAAATTTGAGTCACCTGAGTAGAGGTGGTAATTGGAGCCGTGGGTATAAATGTGAATATCTTGGGAGACAGTGTAGAGAAGGAATGGGCCCTGAGGAACTCAAACATATAATGGCTTTCAGAGGAGGATAATCTTGCAAAGGAATTGGAGAAGTAGCAACCAAAGTGACGTGAAAAATCAGGGCAGTGTGTGTCATAGAAGTCAAAGGAAGCAAAGGGAAGAAAAAGAGTGTTGGTAGTCAAGATTATCAGTTGGTCCTGCAAAGTCATTGGATTTAGTGACTTATACCATCGTGAATCTGTTACATATTTTCTGTGCTCCCTCTGAATAATGATCTAAATTTTTTTACATTAACTTATCTATAATTTATTTTAGGTAAATACACTAAAAAATTTTTTAGAACGTATTTTAAGGTAAAAAATTAACTACCCTTCCTTAGCCATTATTCCAACATTATTTATTTTATACTTTCTCTATTACCATTATTTCCTCCAACATTCACTGTTTCTAAAAATATAAAGAGGTGTTTGAGCACTTTCTACTAGATGTTTAAGAGCTTTCTATTTGACTGTATCATAGTGGTTCAATGGTTGTCGCTTTATCATTCATTTTAAAATGTATCCATTAGAACAAGTCTAACCTCTTAATTTTTATTTTCAGAATTCTATTATCAATAGCCCCATTTATTCTTCCAGATAAACTTTATTTTTTTAACATCTTTATTGGAGTATAATTGCTTTACAATGGTGTGTTAGTTTCTGCTTTATAACAAAGTGAATCAGTTATACATCTACATATGTCCCCATATCTCCTCCCTCTTGCATCTCCAGATAAACTTTAGAGCCATTTTATCAATTAAAAAAACTTCATTGTGATTTTTGGGATTATTTTAATCCTGTAAATTAAATTGGGAATAAGTTAAATCTTTATTATATTGCCTTTTAGCCAGAAACTTGACAGATAGATAAATCCATTTATCTTCAAATCTCATTTTTAACTCTAAGAAAAGTGTAACCATTTTCTTCAAATAATATGTTAATATATTTTGTGAAGGTCATTTCCAAATATTTTATATTTACATTCTTCTTTCTGATGTTTCTTAGATATTCTTTGCTACTCTTTCTCTGACTTTTTTTGGTATAGGAGTAATATATGTTTCTGGTAGAAAAAAATGAGAAGAAATCAATAAAAAAAACCCTAAATATAATTCTAATAGTCAACACCCCGGTTCCAATACAGTTAACTTTTTGGTGTACTCACTAAACACTTTTTATATTCTTATGTATGTGTATTTTTATATTTCTTATGAAATGAGATATCATATTGTTCTGTAACTTCTTTCATCTACTATACAAGGAACATCTCATGTCAATGTATTCACTTCATTGCTGTATTCACTTCATACAGATGTACCTTAATTTATTTAACCAGACCTTTATTGGGGACCTTTGTTGTTGTTTCTAATTTTCCAGCATGAAATCATTCTGTGATAAAGTTCTTTTTACCTCCTCAATTCCAAAGAGCCTTGACATTTTATTAAGTATTGGATATATACAAAATAATATTTATAAAATAAATGTTTAAGGATTAAAAAAAAAGTAACAATGACATGATCACTTGTGCATCTACTGTCCCATTTAAGACATAGAACATTTAAGCCCCTATGTGTCCCTCTCCAACCCCATCCTTCCTAATCATTCTATATATATATATATGTGTATGTATATATACATATATATGTATGTATATATGATTTTTGCATGCTTTTGAACTTCATATAATTGGAATTTTCCATATGGGTCTTTCTGGGACGTACTTTTTCCACTTAATAACATGTTCCTGAGGTGCATCCATGTTGTTGCAAATAACTACAGTTTATTCATGTTTATATCTGTATAGTATTCAATTATTTGAATATACCAGAATTTTACTCCATTCTACTGTTGGTGAATATTTTGGTTATTTCTAGTTTTTGCTCTTACAAATATGCTACTATGAACATCTTGTACCTATCTCCCACTACATATGTACAAGAGTTTCTCTAGGCCAAACATCAGAGAGTAGAGTTGCTGAGTCAAAAGGCATGCATACCTTCAACCTAATAGATAATGCAAATTATCTTCCAAAATGGTTGAAATAAATTTACTCTCCCACAAACACTGTATAAGAATTCAGTGATTCCACATCTCCAATTCTTGGTATTCCACATTCAAAAATTTTTTGTCAAGCTGATGAAATTAAAATAATATGCCACTGTGGTTTTAATTTGCATTTCCCTGATTACAAATGAAGTTGAACGTATTTTCATATGTTATTTTACCATTTGTGTTCTCTCTTCATTGATAAGCCCATTCACATCTTTTTCCCATTTAAAATAAATGAGGTTGTAGTTTTCTGAATGGCTTATAGTTTTTATATGGTCTGGATACTAACCCTTTGTCATATGGGTATAGCAAATACCCTCTCCCAGTGTGTGGCTCATCTTTTCATTTCTGTTATGGTATATCTTGATGAACAGAAGTTCTTAATTTTAATGTAGCTGACTTTAATAATTTCCTTTATTTTCTGTGCTTTTTGTCTAGCTTCAGAGATTCTTCTCATCCTTTAATTGAAAAGGGCATTTTCTTTTATGACTTTCAAAAAGTTTAAAACCTCTACCTAATTTTGAGTCTTTTAGATACCTAGAATTGATTTTTGGCATGTGGTGTGAGGTAGGGGTTCAGATACATTTTTTTCTATATGAATAACCAGTTGTCTCAGCATCAGTTATTTAAAGCTCATACTTTCTCAACTGATTTTCAGTGTCCGCTCTGATACACTTGAGAATCAACTTGCCAAGTTCCTCTATCCATACCTCAGTGCCCACCAGTCAAAATAAATACTTTGTTGGGATTTTAAATGTAATAAAATAAATCTATGGATCAATTTGAAAAGCAGTGACAACTTTATAATATTGAATCTTCCTATCCATAAACATAGTATCTCTTTCCATTTATTTAAATTTCCTTTGATTTCTCTCAGTCATTTTATGATTTTCTGTATACAGGTCTTACTCATATTTTGTTAAATCTCTTCCTAGGTAATTAATACTTTTGATACTACTGTAAATGGCATCTGTCTTTTTATTACATGTTCTAATTTTTTGTTGCTGGTATATAGAAATGCATTTTTAAAATATTGACCATATAAGTATCAATTTTACTAAAAAAAAATCTTAATTCTATTTTTATGTATAGATACTTTTGTATTTTCTGTATAAAAATCTTATCTCCTGCAGATGGCTCCCTAGTTTCTGCTCTCTAATCATTATAAATTGTATAGAAATTTTATACTATCTGATATTTCCAACACGTGACTGACTTTTTGTGGGTGGTGTGAGTTGCTTGTTATTTTGTTGGGTCTCGCTCATGATACTTTTCTTTTTTAATTGTGAATTCATATTTCTATGGGAATTATTTGAAGCCTAGATAGAAGGGAGTTCATTTAAAAAGGATTTGCATGTGTTTCTGCCAGATGCTCATGGGTACTACTGAAGGAGGGCCACTTTAAACTAAATTCTCAGCTTGAAGGTTTTCCAGACCACCCAGGTAGTGCAACTCAGGCAATAAAACTCACACATGAGGGCTAGCTTGTACTTAGAAACTTTCAGGAAAGATTTTTCTTCTCCTTTACCAGTGCCAAATTTTAACATAAGCAAATGTCCTTGTTGGCTGCAATGGGGGCAAATTTATTTCTAGTATACCCTTTCAAGCTTTATGTAGGATTGTCTTTTATACTGCCCTCTTTGGGCTGGACCTAGGCTTTGTCAACTATCATCCATATTTCACAAGGCTGTGAACACTGGATCTCAAGATCCCCTGATTTGTCAAAAGTCCTCAGTGCAGGGCTTCCCTGGTGGCGCAGTGGTTGAGAGTCCGCCTGCCGATTCAGGGGACACGGGTTTGTGCCCCGGTGTGGGAAGATCCCACATGCCGCGGAGCGGCTAGGCCTGTGAGCCATGGCCGCTGAGCCTGCGCGTCCAGAGCCTGTGCTCCGCAACTGGAGAGGCCTGCGTACTGCGAAAAAAAAAAAAAAAAGTCCTCAGTGCAAAGGCCATTATCAGTGCCTGGGTCATCTCACTTGGGCCTTGTTTTGAATTCATTTTGGCCTTAGTTTATTAGTAGGTCACTGATGCATTTAAAAAAATATATATTTCTATATTTTATTCATTGTTTTTAGTTATTCTCAATGGGAAGTTTGTTAAGGGCATGTAGTTTGCTAAGCATCCCCCACCTCACTTCAGCCACACCTTCTTATATCCTAGATCTTCTCATTTCCAATATCTATTTCACCTCCTAAATCTCAATTTCAAATATCTTCTCTATGGCCTTCATCTCCTATCTTTGGGTGCCTCTAATTTACCAGTCCCACCTTAACAATTCTCCAACCCTATTAGGACTCCCAATTCAATCACCCCCAAATATTCACTGTCCATTTACTCAGGTTCTTCCTCATCCATATTAGAGTCTATGCTGGGTCTCTGTGTTGCAAAATACAATAAAAATAGTGCCTTCTGTAGCTGTGTCATGCTATGGTACTGACTTTGTGTTTCATCATCATAATCACTCCCTTATACACACGTCTTTTTTTTCTTTCTTTCTCCTTCTCTCATCTGATATGGCACAGTTATTGATTAAACCCACATTTGTCTGCCTACTCTGTACCTAGTTCTGGAGGAAAACAGGCAACTAGGCTAACTGGTTTCCTTCTAAACTTATGTGGCTTCAGGATGTAGAGAAATCCTTCTGTATTTCTCTAGTCAGTCCTCTCTACCACCTTTCAAAGCAGCTTCTCTCTTCAAATCCCCAGCCTTCCCTGACCCCGGCCCCCTTTCTCAGTTGATGGCTTCCCTTATTCCATTGAGACAATGGACTCTAACACTGAAGAGCGTCCTCATCCACTCACCACCAAACTCCCTGCATTTTTAATAGATTCTCATCTTTTCCTCTTGTGACTTCAGATGAACTAATGTTCATATCTAGGACCATCCTGTCCACTTGTGCACAGGATCCCACCCCCTTTTTCTCCCCTCCACCCCTTACTACCAATGGTTCTCTGTCATTCTGACGCCCCTCCTGCTCTGAGAATGAACACATCCTGTCAGATTTTTTTTTCTTAACATAAGAGACAACTTCTTCTGGGAAGATGAAGTTGATGTACTTTCCCATATTCCTCCAGCTAAGTGAAACTAAAACCCTTGGACATTACATATAAAAGAAACATAAGAAGGCTGAAAGGTAGAGAGAGGAAGGCAGATCAGCTAGGGACTTTGAGACCTGAGGAATGACACATGGTTAGTTCCTACGTTGTTTGTTTGTTTACCTCATATATCCCAGACTTGGAGCTGAAGAAGCTAGCAACCTGCAAACGCCAACAGGCACAGACAAAAAAAAAAAAAAAAACCTTCAACCAAAGCCTGCTCTGCTTAGCCAGAGAACCAGGAATGGGTCAGCCTAGTGAAATAGAAAACTTTTAGAATGATCTAGGCAGCTCTACTCCAGCCAAAAGCCACAGAAAAAAAAAAAAAACTGTGGCCCCACTCCCACCCATGCCAGCCAAGTCCTAGAGGGGAGACTAGACTTCAGCCTTCCGCTAGGCTGTACCAAGGCACCCCAACACACCTGCCAAGGTGGTGGCAGAGAAGGATGCATAGGGAGCTGGGATTTTCATCCCCACAAGGCATGAATGATACACACTCTCCTCCCTCCCCTCTCCACAGTACCAGTGGAAACCACACTGGGAGCCTGGACTTCCACCCCCACTGGCAGTAACAAGGCCTCTCTCCCCATCCCAGATGGGATGCTGCCAGAGAAGACCTAGGGGAGCTTCAGGGCTTTTGCCACCACCCAGAGGTAATGAGGCACTTCTGCCCCTCCCAGCCAGGAAGGCATCCGTGAAGGCCTCGTGAGAAGCTGGCACTCCCACACTTGCCCAGCCATAATGAGGAGCTCACAGCTGTAGGAGAGCATGGACTTTGCCTTCTAGGTCACTGTGTAACCCCAGTGCCTGGAATGACAGGGGCTAGTTGCCTGATCTCGCTCAAATCACTCATCCCTTCTGTGTCGCAATTTGTTCCTCTGTAAAATGAGAATGAAAATAATAGTATCTACCTGTAGGTTGCTGTGAGGATTAAATGAGTCGATACATATAAAGCTCCTAGAATAGAAAGTGTTAGCCATTGCTGCTGCTGCTGGCATTGTCATTATTCATTCCTTACTGATTTATGTGCCTCTTAAAATATAGCTTTAGCCGTATCCCATGAGTTTTGATTTGTAGTGTTTTCATTATTTTTATTTTCTAAATATTCTATAATTGCAATCATATTTCTCCTTTTATGCCCAAGAGATATAGAGAAGGATATTTTTGAATTTCCAAGTGGGTGGGAAATTTTTGTTTAAATGTTCCTAGTTTATAGTTTTATTGTTCTGTGGTCAGAGAATGTCTGTGCACTTTAGGAGATTTGTTGATGTTTTCTTTATAGTCTAGTACATGATCTATTTTAAAAAATAAGTTCTTCAATTAAAATAGTTTTTCCCCTTTTCCTCATTGTGAAGGATACATCCTATCCCTAGCATAAAAGCTGGAAACATACTTTCCAACAAACCAAACTAGACAGTTAAATGAAATAAAAGCTTCAGTCATGTTGAGTTCACATGCTTTATTCCCATTCAATTTGCAGTAAGCACAGATTGCAAAGTTCCCCAGAGGGAGAGAAATGGAAGCAGGCATACTCAGACTTCAGGTGTGATTTGTTAGTTGTTCTTCTGCTGCCTCTTTTCTCCCTCTAATTTTTTCTTGTAAAGAAGGCATTTAATTCTAGTTGTGGCAGACTGTAATTTCCAAAAGTAGCCACATCAATATTTCTGACCCCACATGCTGTTCCAGGACCTTGCCACTTCCCATCAAGAGGTGAAGTCTATTCTCTTCCCCTTCAACTGGGGTAGAACTTTATGACTGCCCCAACAAAAAGAGGATGGGGTGGATGTCATGTTGCATGACTTCCCAGCTGGGTCATAAATGGCAATATAGCCTCTGCCTGACTGTCTTGTGATGCCCACCCTTGGAAGCCAGTCACCATGTTGTGAGGAGGCTCAGGCTACATAGAGAAGCTACTTGTAGGTGTTGAGGTCCCAGCGATAGCCACCATCAGTCAGCAGACATGTGAGTGAGTGAGTGAGTGAGTCTTCAGGGGATCTTAGCCCCAAGTCACCTCCACAGCCCCTGTCGGAATTGTGACCCACAGACCTAATAAGCATTATAAACAGTTGTTTTACGTCATTGAGTTGTAGGGTAATTTGTTCCTCAGCTATAGTAACCGTATCTCTAAGGATGCAGTGACCCCAGCTAATCAGAAAATTCCAACTAGAAGTGGGTGTTATAATAAAAACATTAGACTAGGACCTGGGAGACCTAGGTCATAGGCTGGATTAACTCATAATTGACCTTAGGACCTTGAACATACCATGTAACCTTTCTGAGTCCTAACATTTAAACCTTTTAGGCCCCTTCAAGTTCTACCATTAATTAAGACCTTGATATAGAAAATATGAAACGGTTTCATATTGGAAATACTCGATCTCTTGAGAGACTGCATATCTATATGTAAGCAATGACATTCTTGGTTTTACAGTTAACTCTCACAGGGAAATCTTATTTCCCTCATTTCCAAACTATTGGAAAATTTTTCCAAAGTATTGACAGCAGAGAATAGGATCATTTTTTATCAACCCAATTTTAGCATAAAATAAATTAGAAAGTTGGCTGGGCCTTTGCTGCAAAACGTGGGCTCCCCAGTCTCAGTTCACGGTGATATATTAGCCACTGCTTTGATTCTCAACTTTTATATTGTTCAGTGATCTTTGCCTGCTATTTTGGTTGTTCTTTGTTAGTTACCAGGTGACTTGTTGCCAGAATATGCTTACAGAGATTTTACTGTCTCTCTCTAGATTCAGCAGTTTGAGAACGTTAAATGTGCCTTGCAAAGCTAAATCTGCTATGGGATATATAAGGCTGGTCTCTCATCAGTTGTAATTCTCTGGTAGTTGCATTGTTAAGAGGAGTCATCTATTATTCCACATACTACATTCCAGAAGAAGCTAAAGCAAGTGTTTAATGCATGCTTTCCAGTGCACAATACTGCATAGTCCCTAGAGTGTGATGACTTGGGACAGCTGCCCCAAGTCAATATTCAGGGGACCCAGCCATGCTGGCAGCTTGTCAGTGACTCAAGGAGCACCAGCTGGGACCCTGTAACATGCTTGTACCACACTCACAGAGAAACAGTCTTTTTTTTAAATAAATTAATTAATTTATTATTTATTTTTGGCTGCGTGGAGTCTTCGTTGCTACGTGTGGGCTTTCTCTAGCTGTGGAGAGCGGGGGCTACTGTTCTTTGGGGTGCACGGGCTTCTCATTGTGGTGGCTTCTGTGGTTGTGGAGCCCAGGCTTTAGCCATGCGGGCTTCAGTAGTTGTGGCACACAGGCTCAGTAGTTGTGGCACATGGGTTCAGTTGCTCTGCAGCATGTGGGATCTTCCCAGACTAGGGCTCAAACCCGTGTCTCTTGCGTTGGTAGGCGGATTCTTAACTGCACCACCAGGGAAGTCCTGAGAAACACTCTTAACTTGCCTCCCTTTCCTGGAGTCACCAGAATCACTGCCTATTCCCTTTGTACCCCAGCGTTCCCACCACAGAACAAAGTCAGTAGGTTACCTTCTGATATGAATTGTATCCTCCCTGAGAAGCAGTTGTTTCCCATGTCTGTTTATGACAGTTGCGTTTTGTTATTTTAATGATGTGATTTCATTAAATATTACATAAATAAATGAAATACGAAGACAAAGAAAAGAGTTGTTTCTATGAACAAGTCAAAAGCTTCATAAAGTGTGAGTGATATAGCTGCAAAAGATTGTGGGAAAAACTCTAGAAGAATTCTGCACTCAGATCGCTTCCCCTTTATCTATAAGTTTTCATTCTCCTTTAAAGACACCCATACTTTAAATCTCAGTTAATGTTATGGATGTTCTTTATTCAAGAGTGATGCCCTGTGCTCAAAAGCCTTGCTCCTATGTCAAAAGATTGGTCAACTGATATATGCTTGTTTTCAGTTAAACAAAATGTTTTTGGAAATTTTCATTTTTTGACTTGTTACTTGTTACTTTAACCTACTTTTTAACAGAGCAACACATGCTCCTGAGGAATAAGTTGGCTTGAACTGTACATAAATTCAGCTCATCTCTACTTTCTGTTTCATCACAACAAATAAAGAACTGTGCAGACTGCCCTTTCCTGCTGCCAAACTACAAACTGCCACTTTGTGATTTTGTTTTCACAGCAAGGATACTCTTCAGCTTTAGCCAGATCCCCCCCAAGCCATTTCCCCCTCACTTTCCAGATTAATTCTAGAGGAATGTGATCTTTTCCAGCCCCCCAGAAACCTCACTGGGATGGTTCTAAGTTCAGAATCCTCTGCTATTTACCCAAATCTAAAAGGCTCCTCTACCCCTTGCCCCAGGCAATTCCCTAGTACAGCACCTGGTTCCTTCTCTTCTTTGCTTCAACCAGTGTTTATTGGGCACCTATCACATGTCAGGCTCAGCGCCAGGTACTAGGTGTGCTGTAGTGAATAAAATGTGTTTATTTTATATTGTCAACAACAGATATATAGTATGCGCAGAAGAGCGGTAGCTATGTCTTTTTGTCTTTTTTTTTTAATCGATAAATTGGTAAACTAATGAGGGAGAATTTCCATAGCACTTTTGACTTGGGAAATTGTTAGTTTATGTCATTATGTATGTATTTATATACGGTATGTATTTATTTGCATTTCTGTGGAAACTAAAAGGGCATGTAATACTTTAGTTTAATCTAGGGGCTAACAAACTTTTTCTGTAAGGGGGTCAGAGAGTAGATATTTTTGGTTTTGTGTCATAGGGTGTCTTTCACAACTACTAAACTAAGTAAGCTGTTACAGCATAAAAACAGTCATAGATAATGCATAAATGCATGGGAGTGGCTGGGTTCCAATACAATTTTATTTACAAAAACAGGCAGTAACCCTAGTTTGCCGACCCCTGGAATCTATTAAAATACCTTACTGCTTCTCCTACTAGCAATTAAACTTGCTTAAGCCTCTTCCCTTTAAAAAACAAACAAACAAACAAAAAACAAAGTCCCACCTCACTGCAAGAAGTTGTCTTGTACACACCATCCCTACCTCCCCACCTCTCATTCACCTCCAGTGCTAGACAATCTGACCTCTACGCTCACCGCCCACTGAAATTGCTCTTATCAAGGTCACCAACAATCTCTGTGTTGCTAAATCCCTGAGAGTCTCCAGTCCTCTCTTTCTTACTCACTCTCTCCACAGTTTAGAACGCAGCCAGCCACTCCCTCCTCCTGGAAACAGTCTCCGCTCTTAGCTTCCGAAACCTCACAGGATTAGTTTTCCTTGTACAATAGTAGCCACTCTTTCTGCCATCAAAGGCTCCTTTCCTCTTGACAAACTCTAAATGGCAGAGTTGCTCAGCCCTCCATCCTCGGTTCTATTGTCTCTCCTTTGGGGACCTCATCCACTCTTTAGCTTCAAATGATGTACTGAAAACTCCCACATTTATTTCTGCAGCCCAGATCATTCCGGCATTCCTGCCTCACATATCCAACGGCCCTCTTGACATTTCAAATCTCTCAGGTGTCTTAAACATAAAGTGCTGAATAAATATGATTGAATAAATAAATGAGTTTACCTGGTTGCCCAAGCAGAACCCAGAGCCTAATCACTAACCCGTCCCTTTTGCTCATCTCACGCATTACCCAAATGTAAGCCTTCTCTTTCCTAACCATCTCCTGAATCTTTCCCTGGCTCTCTATACCGAATTCCCAGGCTACTACAGTTGCATCTGTTACTCAAATATTGAAATACTTCCATACCGGTTGCAAAGAGCTGCTAGTCTAAACCCCAGTTGTGTTGGCCTCACCTCTGGGTTCCACCTGTCTATCCAGCCTGGCCCAGCAGAGAGATGTCTGCAGACCCTGCTCAGTGCTGAAGCTACCATCCATCCTGATGAGTTAATGCTCATGCCAAACTGATTGTTAAATATTTTAATATTACCTCTACCTAATAGCACTGTTACTAAAATATTCTGGCACTAGGAAATTCTTTCTCACCCAGTTCACTGGAAAAGCCATCCAGCTGATCTCCCTGCCTCTTCCTTATGCCTTGTTCGTCTCCAGACTCTGCATAGCAGCCAGAATGGCTTGTCTAAAATACAAGTTGAATGCATCTCTCCTCTACTTAAAACCTTTAAACATGGATAACCATCAAGATAAAACCCCAACTCCCAGACCTAAATAGACATCTCTCCAAAGAAGACATGCAGATGGCCAAGAGGCACGTGAAAAGCTGTTCAACATCACTAGTTATTAGAGAAATGCAAATCAAAACTACAATGAGCTATTACTTCACACCGGTCAGAAAGGGCATCATCAGAAAATCTACAAACAACAAATGCTGGAGAGGGTGTGGAGAAAAGGGAACCCTCTTGCACTGTTGGTGGGAATGTAAATTCGTACAACCACTATGGAGAACAGTATGGACGTTCCTTAAAAAACTAAAAACAGAACTACCATATGACCCAGCAATCCCACTTCTGGGCATATACCCAGAGAAAACCATAATTCAAAAAGACACATGCACCCCAATGTTCATTGCAGCAGTATTTACAATAGCCAGGTCATGGAAGCAACCTAAATGCCCATCAACAGATGAACGGATAAAGCAGTTGTGGTACATATATACAATGGAATATTACTCAGCCATAAAAAGAAATGAAACTGGGTCATTTGTAGAGACATGGATGGACCTAGAGACTGTCATACAGAGTGAAGTAGGTCAGAAAGAGAAAAGCAAATATCGTATATTAACGCATATATGTGGAACCTAGAAAAATGGTACAGATGAACCAGTTTGCAAGGCAAAAATAGACACAGAGGTAGAGAACAAACGTATGGACACCCGGGGGGGAAGTGGGAGGGGGTGGTGGGATGAATTGGGAGACTGGGATTGACATATATACACTAATAGGGATAAAATAGATAACTAATAAGAACCTGCCGTATAAAAAAAAAAAACCAAAATTCAAAAAACAACCAAAACCCCCAACTCACTAATAAGGTTCACCAGGCCCTTCATTATCTGACTCTTTTTCATCCTTCAAAGTTCACCTCCTCAGAGATGTCTCCTCTGAGCCCATCTTAAGTAGGTTCTTCCTGTTACTCTCTCTTCACACCCATTTGTTTTCTTCATTGTATTGATCACAATTTGACATTAGTGTTGATTTTTATTAATCTTTTTCTCCTACTAAACTATTAGCTCCCTGAGGGCGGATACCATGTCTATCTTTTGCACTGATAGGCCCCTTGTCCCTGAATATTTAAGTTGATAAATCTGGCCCCCTGAATTCCTTTTAGCTTTGTTTTTCACCACTTTCTCCCTTGTAATCTATGGTTTAGCTGTATGCACTCAACAAATATTCAATAATCATTTGATCACAAACTATTCTTAGTTCCTTAAACATTCCATGTAATGGAATACTTTGCCTGGAACACTTTGCATCATTATGTCCTTTCCCCTGAACTCCTGCTTACCTTCCAGGTATCAACACGGTCATTACACCCTCCAGGACATAACTCTTGATACTATAATTAGTATCTAGTGCTTTCCTCACTAGATGGTAAGCTTGTAGAAGGCAAGAACCGTTTGTCATTTTTCATAGTTGCATCTGAGGCACCTTGCTCAGTACCTAGCTAATATTTAGCAGACCAATTCAGCCCTAAAGCAGACACCCCAAGTCCTGAGAGGGAGTCAGTGAATTTACATCCATTTGAGTGGCAATATACTATTTGTAAATGGGATATCTTCTCCCAAAGGTAAGGGTTTTTGCTTTCAATGGGAAACATGGGAATTTTCCCATGAAAATTCATGGGAATGAATTTTCCCTTAGTGACATGCTTCTGTGATTTGCAGTGACTTCACCTGGAACTCACTGTTTGGCTTTATGGGCAGGAAGTGGTCCTTAGTGGAAAGTACAAAATATAGGTTACTAAAAAGATCTTTAGTGAGACTGGGTTTTGTAATGTCTTAGAGGACATAACAAGATAGCAGTTTCCCTTCTTTGAAATATATTTTTTTATATGTTCGTCCTGAATTCAGTTAAAAAAACAATCTCTTTCCTCTGCTTGTTAATGGTGGTTTTATGGTTTCATTCTTCTGGGCATATAAATATGTTATAATATAAACAAGCCAATGGTGTAATGAATCATTGCAGTCTTACTGTGTGTATGTTTTTACTACAAATCTTGGGGAAAAAAACTATTCACGCTCTGCATTTTTAAATCATGCTAATGTGATTAGTCATTATGCTCCTACTTACTCTTCATGATGGAGGCAAGATGTCTAAGTATCCAGTATACTTGTGAGGGGCCTGATTAGTGCTTGAGACCCAATCAAGAAGCTGCTGATGAAGTTCACATAACACATTAAAAAGTTACTTGGGACAGAGGAGTTGATCGTTGCTTATATAAGATTGTATACACAAATAAAATAAGTGTAAATTGTCCTCATGTACATTTTTATTCTTCCATGAGAATTTCAACTGCTACCATAACCTCCGAATATATTTTGCCAGGATATGTCCAGACCACTGTTTTTGTAATCAAAGTGTGAAAATGGGCTTCCCTGGTGGCGCAGTGGTTGAGAGTCCACCTGCCGATGCAGGGGACACGGCTTCGTGTCCCGGTCCGGGAAGATCCCACATGCCACAGAGCGGCTGGGCCTGTGAGTCTGCGCGTCCGGAGCCTGTGCTCCGCAACGGGAGAGGCCACAACAGTGAGAGGCCCGCGTACCGCAAAAAAAAAAAAAAAAAAAAAAAAAAAAGTGTGAAAATGACAGAGTAAGCTGCTATTGTTGTTCAATAGGAAAATTCACACATCCACATCACTAAACAGGTGTTTTCAAAGCCCAGACTTCAAAATAGTTCACCCATTCTAGCATTTTGATGTTGTAATCAAGCAAAATGAAAAACAGAAGAGACACATTTTGGTTGATTATTATCCTGCCAAATCAGATTGTTCCTGTTATTGTCTTACACAAACACCAAGCTCAGAGGGAGAAGTGGGGAGCAGGGAGAAAAATATGGATGTGTGTGAGAAAAGAGAAAAGATCGTTTTAGAATCTTAAATGAGTCCAGTAAATTGAAGACTTGTTTAACAATCTCAGAAACAAAAGTCAGTAGAAAAAGAAGTAGTATAACACTTTACATTCAGTTTTTTAAAAGACTTTTTTTAGGAATAGAGCCCTCTTTTCAGAAGGAATCTTATGAAGAATCACAAATATATAAGACAGGAAGAATATTTTTAGTAAACATTGCATTAGTTCAGATTTATCATATTTATTCAAATTCAATGAAAAAACAAGCCTGTTTTGATGAATGCCAAAAATTAAAATTAGGTGATTAATGACAATTATCTTACGTGAGCTTCAGCAACCAATTTATTTCTGTGATTTCTTACTTCTTGCATATTATCAAGATTTTTCTTGATAATATAAATAAAAAAAAATTAAGTAAAATCCCAATGAAATGTTTTCTGACCCCTTGAGTCTCCTCAAGGACATAGTAGGGTGAGGCAGAGTGAGGACACTCTTTTGGCTAATCCTTTCTGAGTTGGAGACTCCTCCACTATACAAGGAGGATTTTTTTTTTTTTTTTTTTTGCGGTACGCGGGCCTCTCACTGTTGTGGCCTCTCCCGTTGTGGAGTACAGGCTCCAGACGCGCAGGCTCAGCGGCCATGGCTCACGGCGCAGCCGCTCCGCGGCACGTGGGATCCTCCCGGACCGGGGCACGAACCCGTGTCCCCTGCATCGGCAGGCGGACTCTCAACCACTGCGCCACCAGGGAAGCCCCAAGGAGGATTTGAACAAAAGATTTGTCAGCCTCCCCTGCCGCCACTTGTCACCCTGCTACAGGCGTAAATAGTGTATTCCTTTTCCAGTATTCTCTATCTCAGTTAATGGCATCACCATTTTAGGAGCTAGGGCGGGGCCCCTTCAACTTTCCTTCTTCCTCATCCCTAACATTTAATAGCTCATGAAAGTCTATTCATATCATCTCCAAAGATTCTATGGAATCCATTCTCTCATCTCCCTGCTCTTCTGTTGCAATGACCACAAGACTTGAGCCTTACCTTACCCCTCACAGCCACAGCTCCCATTCTGAGACACACATTAGATCTGGTTATTCCCCTGTTTCAAAGCTAGTAATGCTCTCTGTCTCTTACCTGGTTAAGGCCAGACCCCTCAGCATGGTACAGCAGGCCCTTCACAGACTGACTCCACCATTCTCCAACCTCACACGCCCTGAACTCGTTACACTGTATGCACCTTATTCTTTGCACCTGTTTTCTTTGTGCCCGGAGAACTCTTACTCAATCCTTCATGTTCCAATCCAAACATTATCCCCTCTCCAAAGCATTTCTTGGTTTCTCCAGGCCAAGCAAATTGTACCTCTTCAGCTTCCTTTGTACTACATATGCTTGTAGCATTTGCTCCATATTCTTTTACTGGGATTATCTGTTTGTGTCTCTCTTTTCTCCAATATACAGTGAACTCTTAATGAGCAGATTGTATCTCACCCATCTTTTTATCCCAAACACCTGTCATCATACTTGATATGTGCCCGAAATATGGGAAACCGTCAGTGCATATTTTTGAACTTTTTTCTTTCTTTTTTTACAGCATTTCATGTGGAGTTTGTTCCTGATTTGTA
Organism: Delphinapterus leucas; assembly: GCF_059928025.1. Lineage (NCBI taxonomy): Eukaryota > Metazoa > Chordata > Mammalia > Artiodactyla > Monodontidae > Delphinapterus > Delphinapterus leucas. The sequence continues at coordinate 61,436,044 of NC_143137.1, read as the reverse complement.
TAGTGATAAACTAGCAGAAACCACAGTGGCATCCTGTAGAGTCCCCGTTGTCTAAATTGTCAGTTTCTTTTCTCTTTCAGGCTCTCTATGCCATTGGACACCTAAATCCTTTATCTCCCTCCAAATCCATTAGCATATTTTGGAATTGAATTTCAAAACATCTTTTCTCTATGGTGTTTGCTTTCCCAAATTTATTTATCCCATTCCCTCCCAGGTTATATGATACTTCCCTAGTGTTTGGAGTCTCAGAAGAGAACTGATTTCTCCTCTTGGTTTTAGCAGGTCAGACTTTTGGGTAAGGCTCACTTATCCTGCTCCAAATAACCTTGGTAGAGACTCCCTTTCATTTTGTTTCCCCACTACATTTTATAATCCTTCCCAAGAGAGCTCATATGCAAGCTATCAGTGATTTGCAAATATTAGGTCCTCTGCCCCCATATTTCTTGAGCCTTGAAGTGAGGTTTGGATCTTAATCATTTTTGTATATTCATGTGCATATGCTACATCTATTAGATTATTTTCCTTGTCCATCTTTATAATTCAATCAAAATCCATCCCATGATATCATTACTGCTTACAAACTCAGTTATTATTCCTGATCATTTGGATGTTTTACAGATTTTTATCATCTTTTATTTGCTTCATGATTTTACTTGAAGAGAATTTAATAACACTTACTAGGATGGTTATTCTTTCTCAACCACTCAATGGTACCCACCCCTTTTCAAGGCATACATTTCCTATTTCCAGTCCTCTCTGGGTTTGAAAAAATAGCTTGGCAATGGTTCACTAAGAATTGTAATTTAATCCTTTGGAATAACAGGCTTTTCATCTGTGCTCCCTGCAATGATCCGACGGTCTACCGCACAATCAGTTCCTTAGAAAAGAACAATGCTTCTCAAAAGAAAAAAGTAGGGCAACATGGGGAAAATACATACACACACACACACACACACAAGGCCTTTTATAAAATTCGTAAATTTAAATTAAATGCAGAGTGAATGGCATCAAAATATGAATTATCACTACTTTTCAAAAGAAGAATTAGGACATTTTTGACAGCAAGTGCAAATGAACCCGAATAAATGTCTATGTTTTTGATCCGGACTGTGTAAACACAGGCTCATAACTAGGTAGTTTTGTGTTTATATTGGTGGAGTCTCTAAAGTTATACTTACAGATCCAGGAACAATGCAACATTCAAGAAAGGACAAACGCAAGCCTAATTCTTACCTCTTATGGCCTTTGACCTTAAGAGTGTCCACATTGTTTGGTGTCCCTGTATTTTATGGAGCAGGTTACTGTAAAAATTGTACAGATGCAATCCTATATGTCTACAACGCTATACATATATTTGTTTAAATAGGATTGGGCTATTATAAAATGTCCTCCTTTTGAGACAATTATAGGCTATCAGCAATCTGCATAGTAATTTATCACCTCGTTTTCAGTCATTATCACTGTTAGTCAACCATGTGTTCTACAGCCTTAACATCACAGAGAGTTCACTGGGATTAGTTAGGTGTTTTAAAATTCATTATCATCACCATTATTACTACAAATGACACCATTTATTTAGCACCAACAACGTGCTGAAGAAAGCAAGTTGGCACAATCTAAAGTGGATAAGAAACAATTCCACAGTAAAAGGAGCCTGGGACTTGAGCTCCAGGCAAGGATGAGTGAGGGAAGATAAGATGACTGGCAGGCTCTCAGGAAAGGGTATTGGGGTGATACATTTTCATACCCAGAATGCAGTCTCCTGGAAGGACAAATACTTTGCAAAAATCCTTTTATTTCTCTCAATGGCCTGATGATCAATGGAAAGTAAAGACAGCTGACCAGAGGCATATTTAAGATGAACCAATTTGGACAAACTGCCCATGTTAATGGCACAAAATTATTTTTTTCCCCAAAGCCTATTGGACCTAGAACTCTCTCGAATCTTTCTGAGCCTGAAGTTGGTGTCTGAGTTCACCTGTCTCAGGTTCCCCCACTCTATCAGCACAGGCTTCCTATGTGACATCCAGAGAAGAGACCCACTAAGTTAGCTGAGGTGGGGTGGCAAGAGGCTGGCAGTCTGAGTTTAGCAAACAGAATACTGTATAATATAAAAGCATGCATTTCCTTCTGATTATTATTGCAAACAATTTAAGGCTCTACTATGCCTCATTTGGCGTATAAAGGACACCAAGTCTAATACTCTTTTTCCTTTCTATAAAATATAAACAATCGAAGTTCAGTGACCTAAATGTGATTGTAAAATTTGGCTTGGAAACTAAGTTAAAGAAAAAGCAGAGAAGAAATTTTTTTTTTTTTTTTTTTTTGTCTTTCATGGTATCAGCCCAAGCTTTGAACAAAGTTTAAGAATGAAAGAAGTCATTTGGAGAAAATGTTTGTGTTCCTTCTTTATGTGTTTGTTTAATGACTTCGCAAATTTAGAGTAAAGCAACAATTCATATCAATAAAAATTCATTTTATATTGACAATCAATACATTCAGAATCACCTTAAAATCTGAATTATTAATGAGTAAAATCTGAATTATTAATGAAATTCTCAGTTTGCATGAAAAATCATACACTTTATGTGAGATGTGATATAATTTTGACACTTTACAAAGAGTTATAGGATAAACTGTAATTGCTGGGATCTGATTTGCAATAGGATAATTATTTGATCTTTCATATATCCTTTTGACTTTTAGTTATAGAATTAAGGCTAAAGACACTCGATATTTTAATAAGCCCAGATTTTCCACAGTGTCTAAAGGTTCATAATCCCTTTATTATACTCCAGTTAGCATCTGTGCACATAAATGTATCTGAGAATTGAAAAAAAACTTTTTCCACCTGATTTTTTCAGTTTGGTATTCTTGGTGAGAGACAAGTACATTTTTATAGAAAATGGCTGCAGAAGAAAAAAGTAATACTTGAGAAGATACTGAGTTCAAGAATTCTTAAGTATCTGGGAAGATTTTAAAAGTAAACATAAAACCAAAAAAATTTGGTGGGCTTTTTCAGAAAGCAAAATGACCCAAATATATTTCATCACTTACTTATGGTTTGGGGAAAACATTTTTCTACAAACTTACACCAGCTAAAAAACCCTTCCCACAATGACTGGTGCCATTTGTGAGGTTGCTATGGGCAGAAGACGATTGAAAAAAATATATAAATTACAAATATTGCAGTTTTTCATTGTCTTCATGAGAAACTAATTTTTTTAGACCTTCAACCTGGGGGAGTAATTTACATGCCCAATTACGAGAGATCTCATGGAATGATTGTGCACCTGCATTTGGTGAAACAGAAAGAAAACTCTCTTGTAGAGTAATGTACCATATGCAAATTGAGGGATCAAAGGAGCACAACAGCTGGCATGCAAAGAATATCTTAGAGATTTTTAGGGAACACTGGTCTGGGGGCATTCAGAACTTCCACCAAGCTTGCAAAAGTGCACTGTGCAACTTAGGTAACCTTAACTGGAGTATGAATGAAAATGGCTTTTGGAGAAACAGCTAAATGTTATGGCCAAAGTCCAAACCTCATTGGCACTGATAACTGGGCATCCAGCAAAGTGGGAAGAGCCATGAACAAATTCATTAATTAGGCTCCTCTTTACATTCCTGCCATCAACTGAAAACATACGTTTAATTTGCACTCTCCTTAATTTGTTTCAATCTTTTTTTCCATTTAAAAAAAAATTATTCAAGCATAGTTGATTTACAGTGTGTTAATTTCTGCTGTACAGCAAAGTGATTCAGTTATACATATATATACATTCTTTTTCGTATGCTTTTCCATTATGTTTTATCACAGGATAACGAATATAGTTCCGTGTGCTATACAGTAGGACCTTGTTGTTTATCCATTCCACATATAATAGTTTGCATCTGCTAATTCCAGACTCCCAGTCCATCCCTCCTCCATTTCTTCCCCCTGGGCAACCATAAGTCTGTTCTCCATGTCTATGCGTCTGTCTCATAGATAAGTTCATTTGTGTGATATTTTAGATTCCATATATAAGTGATATCATGTGGTATTTGTCTTTCTCTGTCTGACTTACTTCACTTAGTATGATAATCTCTAGATCCATCCATGTTGCAGCACATGGCATTATTTCATTATTTTTTATGGCTGAGTAGTATTCCATTGTATACATACACCACATCTTCTTTATCCATTCATCTGTTGATGGACATTTAGGTTGTTTCCATGTCTTGCTATTGTGTGAATAGTGCTGCTATATTTCAATCTTTATTGCTAGAAAAAGGTAGCCTGCTTGAATTTCATAAAGACATATTGGTGGCACACTGCTTATGTTGCCAGGGCAGAGTGGACACATCTTTGGTCAACACGTATATTAAATGACAGTCGTGCTCGGAGGCTCAGCCCTTACTTGAGCAAAGAAGTTGTTATTCATCAGAAAGGGACTGCTAACAGGACCTTAGAGACAGTGTTGTCTATGGAAAGAGCTCTGGACCATCTGCAGCTTTAACTTGCTCATCTGTTAAATGGGGGTAATAACACTTGCCCTGCCCACGTCAGATTTGTTGTGAACATCAAACAAAGTCATAATAGATGAAAGCACTCTGTAATGTGGAACACGTGACATACATAGTGCAAGGGATTATTCTTAAATTATGAATTCACTAATAGCTCTTCTTAATTTATAGATATTAGAGAAGTCCTAAATCCCCAAAGAGATGAATGCAATTGTAATTATTTGACCCTTATATTTATTTTGGTTAATAATCACATGCATCTCTTATTTAGGCAATAAAGCTGAATTTCCTTTTTGAGACACCCTTCTTCCTATACTCGTCTGCTTTTTCTGTGTTTGTACAACTCACTGAACTCAGCCAAGACATCAACAGGGAAGTCCTCTTGTTGATTAAAATGGGTTATTTTGGCACTTATGTCCTAAATCTAATCACCAAAGACAAGACAAGGCAAAACCAATGTCCCATTCCATGCAATCCCAGAACCCTGAGCTGTCCTCATTCTTGGTCCACTGACCAAAAAACTACCATTTTAGGCAAAAATTACACACAGCACTGCTCTTCTATGTAAGCTTTAGAATAACACATTCATAATATTATACTAAGAAGCATCATCAAAAATAATCAAGATTCAATTGTGTTCACAGAGCACAGTTTATTGTTGCAGCCTTCATTTTTCTCTTTCTAGAAAATTCACAACTCGGCATTTGGTCACAAAATTCCAGAAGCCCTTGGCCATTCCAGTAAACTTTGAGGTGAAGAGGTGGGTAAGCCCTGGGATGGAACATCCTTGACTTAAATTTTACATGCTTATCATTTGGAAACCAATTTTTCTTGCTCTTTTTGCCTACTTACACTGTCATTTCCTTTGAAGGGGGAGAAGGCCTAGTAACCAAATGTGTATTTTGCAAAAAATTGGTAGCCTTTTTTATGATAAACCTGAGTTATAATAGTGACCATGTACAATGCTGTCTTTCTCCACCTCTCTAGAAGTGGCCTCTAGACTTGCAGTCCTGGGAAGCCCTTCTTCCTTGTTGCCTTCAGGTAAATGGGCTGTCTCATTTTGTTAGCTTAAGGCTAAAGGCCCACTCTGGGGCTAATTTGTCCATTTGTATAAAAGCACCCTTGAGTTGAGGATCTCAAAGCTCCTTTCAGCTCTGAAACACTCATGGGTCATTGAGTGACACTTTTAAAGATGATCCAATTTAGTCCAGGCATAAGCCTGATAAACACACTCTCAAAACTTGGGTCCTACCCTCAACATCTCTTACTTCCTACCTCCTTTATTAACTTGAGCTTTCATTCAAATTTCTACAACTGACAACCATCTAACAAAACCCCACAACTAAAATAAGGTTCTTGCGAAAGACCATTCAATATCATCTTATTGGAACCATTTGTATACTCCATGGGGAAAAAATATGGAATATTTCACTGTGAACAATTACATTTTGAACGACAAACATTTACTAAGATGATCACTGGAAAGCAATGCTAATTATTAGTTAACCACTTTAGCTGGCTAATATCTTATCTAAGCTCTGTCATAACTGGCCAAGCGGCCTAGAAAAATCTTCAGTTTCCTTATCTGTAAAGTGGAGCTGACCCAGCTCTTGAAAAGTACTTGTAATCACTCTGAGTCTCTGAGGGCAAATGACCACCTGGGACCATCTGAGACTCTTTGGGGGGTGCATTTACTCTTTGAGGCCATTCGGGGAACCATTTATTACTGTAGCAATGACTTACTCTTGTTGCCCTAGTGGTCCCAAAGAGTTAATGCACTTTCCATATACCTCTTGCTTTCTCTGTGTATATTAACTAATATATCAGATGCTATCTTTGACAAATCAATTTGCTTGACACAAGTGGGTGGGCATTTTACTCCCAGACCGTACTTGCCTCTTCTTGGATTATAAAAGAACCAAAGCCAAACCCCAACAGGCATCTACACAGCAGTCTACACCACAGAGTACTTTGGGGTTATTTATGAAATGCAGAGTTGCTAACTGCTGTAACCTCCTCAGTGCCACCCTTGTCTTCTCTGATCTTAAGAAGAGCAATGCTGACTGGAGGTATTAGAGGTACTTGATAGTCTTGATTTTAATATTATCAATAATAGCTATAGGCTGTGAATATCTAACCACTTGTCCTCCTTTCCTTCCATCTAGACTCAGAGAAAGAGGGACTTTCAAGAAGGTGAATCTACTTATGTTCTGGATCACTTCCTATCTGCTGTCTCCCCAACTAGCATTTTGATCAAATATTCATAGTCTCTCCTGCATCATCAATCTTTTTTTTTTTGGCTACTTTTTTTTTTTCAAACTCTGTGAAAAGCTCTAATCTTTTTAAAAATTTTTTATTGGCGTATAGTTGATTTTCAGTGTTGTGTTAGTTTCTGGTGTACAGCAAAGTGACTCAGTTATACACATACATATATTCATTCATTTTCAGATTCTTTACCCATGTAGGTTACTACAGAATATTGAATAGAGTTCCCTGTGCTATACAGTAGGTCCTTGTTGGTCATCCATTTTCTATATAGTAGTGTGTGTATGTTAATCCTAAACTCCTAATTTATCCCTCCCCGTCCTGCGTTTCCCTTTTGGTAACTATAAGTTTGTTTTCAAAATCGGTGAGTCTGTTTCTGTCTTGTAAATAAGATCATTTGTATCAGTTTTTAAAATTAGATTCCACATATGAGTGATACCATATGATATTTGTCTTTGTCTTTTACTTCACTTAGTATGATAATCTCTAGGTCCATCTATGTTGCTGCAAATGGCATTATTTTGTTCTTTTTCATGGCTGAGTAATATTTGATTGTATATATGTACCACATCTTCTTTATCCATTCATCTGTCTATGGATGCTTCCATGTCCTGGCTATTGTAAATAGTGCTGCAGTGAACATTGGGGTGCACATATCTTTTCAAATAATGGTTTTCTCTGGATATATGCCAGGAGTGGGGTTACTGGATCGTACGGTAGTTCTATTTTTAATTTTTTAAGGAACCTCCATTCTGTTCTCCATAGTGGCTGTACCAATCTACATTCCCACCAACAGTGTAGGAGGGTTCCCTTTTCTCCATGCTCTCTCCAGCATTTATTATTTGTAGACTTTTTGATGGTGGCCATTCTGACTGGTGTGAGGTGATACCTCATTGTAGTTTTGATTTGCATTTCTCTGATAATTAGTGATGTTGAGCAGAAAAGCTCTAATCTTAAATAAATCATACCCTCCCTGGACTTCATGCCCTTGTTTGCCTCCCGCCCTCCCTTTCCTTTCTTTTCTAGTTATGCTTGTGAAAAAGAAGTCCATTATTACTATCCTCACCTCACTCACTCACTCACTCACTCCATAACCCAGCATAGCCTTCTCTGAATGTGGTAGTCATTGGTAACGGTCTACCTCCTCTGGGTTTTCAAGAACCTGTAAAATATTTGTGATCTACAGAAAAGTTGATTGGCTTAAATACAAAAAGGAAACTACAAATTTTTTAAAATTAGTACTAATCTCAAAGGAAAAATTTTAATCTCATGTCTTTCATGAGATAAATTTAATGTGGAGTTTGGCACATTTTAATGTTTGCTATAATATGAGGCAGGATCTCCAGAAATCAGTGTGTCCAGGATCTAGAATTTTAAGGGACCCTAATTGCCAAATTTCTGACCCTAGGGTTCAGAAATACCCTAATTGCCAAATCAGGTGGACCATCTTCAGTCCTTATTAAAAAGTGACACAGCATTTGATAATGTTGACCATATCCTCCTTTCTCTTCCCTTGGTTTCTGTGATACCAAATCTCCTAGTTTTTAACTGACATCTTTGATCACTTCTGCTCAGTCTCCTCCAGATTCCTCTTCTATCCCCAGAGTTCTATCTCTGTTGTCTTCTCACTTAATATACTTTCCTTGGCAATCTCATTTTACCCAGGTTCCTCTGTTCACTTATATTCTGAACTCCATCACCATCCGTGCTGGCACCTCAACTTCAACTGCTGTCATCTTTGACCTTGAAAATCTGCTCTTCCTTTCATGTTCCTAGCTGAGTAAATGGTACATTGTCCCTTCAACAGCTCAATCCAGAAGTCTGGGAGACGTTTTATACCTTTCTTTCCCTCACATCTTATATCCAGTCAATCACCAATTAATTCAATTCCTTTATTCTCTTGAATATGCCCACTTCTCTCCATCTTTTAAAAACACAATTCTGGTTTTTCTACTCTCATGCTTAATCCTTTCAGTGGTTGCCACTAACTTGGGATGAAGACCAAAATCTTACCATGATTCATAAGACGCTCCATGAGCTGGCCTCTGCCCACCTCTCCAGCTTCAATTCCAGTCACTCTTCTCTCCCCACTCCTCTCAGTACATAAACTGTAGCCAGACTGGTGTTCATCGTAATTCACTCTCACAACAATTCTCCCCTTTTCACAAGGTGTTCCTTATTTTAGAACATCGTTCCACCCACTCTTCCCCTAGGCAGGCCTCCCTTGAATCTCCAGATTGTGTCAGCTGATCCTGTGCCTGTCACCATCCACTACAGTCACACTCTCATTACAGTCTGCGCCTCACCTTTTGCAGCTCTCCAACACACTTTATTTATTTATTTTTTAAAATTTTACTATACGCCAAAAATTTTATTTTGGCATATAGTTGACTTACAATGCTGTGTCAGTTTCAGGTGTACAGCATAGTGACTCAGTTATACATACACATATATTCATTCTTTTTCAGATTTTTTTTTACAGAGTATTGAGTAGAGTTCCCTGTGCTATGCAGTAGGTCCTTGTTGGTTATCTATTTTGTATATAGTACTGTATGTATGTTAATCCCAAGCTCCTAATTTATCCATCCCCCACTCCACATTTCCCCTTTGGTAACCATAAGTTTGTTTTCGAAATCTGTGAGTCTGTTTCTGTTTTGTAAATAAGGTCATTTATATAATTTTTTAATTGGGTTGGCCAAAAAGTTCGTTTGGGTTTTTCCATAGGATGTTAGATTCTACATATGAGTGATATCATATGGTATTTGTTTCTCTCTGTCTGACTTACTTCACTTAGTATGATAATCTCTAGGTCCATCCATGTTGCTGCAAATGGCATTATTTCATTCTATTTTTTATGTCTGAGTAATAGTCCGTTGCATATATGTACCACATCTTCTTTATCCATTCCTCTGTTGATGGACATTTACATTGCTTTCATGTCTTGGCTATTGTAAATATTGCTGCAGTGAACAACGGGGTGCATGTATCTTTTCGAATTATGGTTCCAACACACTTAAGATTCTATGTGCAATGTCTGTTTTCCCAGTAAGAGTGCCTAATATTTATTAAGTACTTCCTATGTGTGAGACATTTTTATATACACTATCTCATTTTAATCATTACAACAACTACGAGGTAGGTTCTATTATTACTCTAATTTTATAGATAAAGAAACTGAAGTGCTGAGAAGTTGAAGGCCACATAGCTAGTGAAGGGTAAATTAAAACTGGAACCCAGGCAGTCTGTATGCAAAGCCCATGTGGATCCATGGTTAATATGCTTCAGTGAAACAATAGGCTCCATAAGGGCAGGGGCCAGATCTTGTACCTCCAGAGTCTAACACAGGATTGGCACATAGTACGGACCAACAAGGAATTGCTGAAATAATACAGTACAAGTTCCTAGGGTGGTATACAGGTCCACCATATTCTTACCCTCATCTACCTCTCTAGCCTTTTCTCCCAGTGGGCCTGTCCCCTCCTCCCCATGCCCTGTCTTCTAGCCATATAAGCAGTTCCCTGAACAGGCCATAGTGGTTCACACCTCTGCCTTTTGTATGTTCATTAACTCCCTCCCTCACTCATCCATTCATTCACTCACCATGCATTCATTTAATGAATACCTACTGAAGGCCAGGCAGAGAGAAAAGTCCTATGATAGATGTATGCTACTGGAACACAAAAGAGGGATGTCTAAATAAGACTGAGGAGTCAAGAAAGGTTCCCAAGAGAGGTCACACTAAAATTGTGTTTTCATTTCCCTGGAATGAGCATAGCTGCCTGGCAAGCCCCTATTTACCTTTCAGGGCTCTGCTCAAATGTCTCTTCCAGTGCTCTCTCCACGGCAGAACTTACAGGGATATTGTACTACATGTCTTTAGATGACAGCCTCCCCCAACAGACAGTGAGATCGTCTTACTCTCTTTGTGAATCAGTCTCAGCACAGTGAGTTCCTGGCGCAGAGGAGACACCCAATAAAGCACTGATGCATGAACAAATAAAATAATGGTTCTTTTGGGGAAAACACTCCTCTTAAATTCATTGTACAACTCTGTGCATTTGCCTGAAACCATACAATTTGGCTTCATTTACAGAATAGACACATTTGCTTAACATACAAATAAGAGAGATCGGGGGACCACTGACACCTAGCATCATCGTATCATTTTATTTTAGACACAGATGTATAAACCACATAAAAACACTTCTGTAAACACACACACACACACACACACACACACACACTCACACACTCACTCACCCATACGGTTTTGTCAATTTGTGAATCTAATACCTTGAGGAAGTAAGAATTCACACCATCAGGCACATTCTCCTGAAAGCTCTGGATACTGTGGAGAATATTACATGACAGAATGTTAGTATATTTTCTGAAAGGCGAGATGATCCTAACAATTCTCTCATCAATGAAAAGGACATTTTAATTATTGAAATAGGCCGTAAATGTTAGGCAGTTAATGTGTTTTGTGCACATATGAAGAAAAGTGATGCCATTATACATTTTGGACTAACATCAAAGCACACGTCTGTCACACTCTTCTTTTTGGGTTTGTCCTATGGAGGGCTCTTTGAAAATTGTAATGAGATGCAAAGTTACCCCAATGTCCCCTTCTCTACTAATACATAAAGGATGGGTTTGACTTTCTGGGGACCAAAGCTCTTATGGGAGCTGCTGAGGACGATGCCTGGCATTCTGCAATCCTGTGTCTGTTTGAATGTATAACCCTGAAGCTACCTCTTTCTCGCTCAGGATAAGTTATCTCACCTGCCAAATGAGTAGGCTGGACTAGAGCAGGGGTCAGCCAATCTTTCTGGTCAAGAGTGAAATAGTAAATATTTTTGGCTTTGAATCACATGGTCTGTTTTGCAACTACTTAACTCCGTCACTGTAGTGTGGAAGCGGTCGTCCAAATATGTAAACAAACAGGCATGCCTGTTTTCCAATAAAAGTTTATTTACAGAAATGGTGGGCCAGGTTTGGCCAGTGAGTCAAGAGTTGTAGGTGCTTGGACTAGTTGAATTCTAGCATTCCTTTTAAGCTTTTTACTGCCATGGTATTTGGTTTCAATCATCCTGTGAGAGATCAGAATTCAGGGACGGCTGGGAGAAAAGAGGAGCACACTTTAAGAATCATTGGCTGGGTGAGATGACTATATTTGACTTATCTTTTCACTTGGAATCTTTTAACTTTGTAGCATAATGCCCCTATTATATTTAGCAATTAGAGTGCCATCACAAAGTAAAATGTAAAACCATTATTCCTTGAAAAGGGAAAAGGCTTGCAGTATGAAATGATGCATGCAAGGAGTGTGGGTGATAATTTACTCATATAATCATTTCTATTTCAGTTCTATGGCAAGTATTTCTGGAGATGGCTCACGGCAAGGAGATCTTTAAAGATGTGCACATCATAATTAACCTTTTTATATACTCTGATAAGAAATATCAATAGTCTTTTCTCTGTTAGCAGTTTTAACTTTACTTATGGCCTATGGAATGGTTTGAATTAAAGAATGATGATTATAAGAAAAAAAAAACCTTTATACTTTGGGTTTAAAACAAAACATGCATATTCTTCCTGTTATTTTTATTTCACGGTTAAGTTCTAGACAATGAAACCTCTATTTCTTTTTTCTCCCTGGCAGAGGAGATTAGACAACTAACTGGCTAGTACTTCTGTAGCACATAGATCAGTGATTCTCTAAGTGTGGTTGCTGGACCAGCAGCAACAGTGTCAGCATCAGCATCACTAGGAACTTGTTAGAAACACAAATCCTCCAGCCCTACCCCAGACGTACTGAATGAGAAACTCTGAGGCTGGGACCCAGCAGTCTGTATTTTAACAAGTCCTCCAGGTGATTCTGATGCCCTATCAAGTTTAAGAACCACCAATATAGATGATCACTTTCTAGAAACACAAATTAAAGGGAAGACCTGACCTCATGCAAACAGCGGAATGACTGTAGAGTAGAGGCACATTCAGCGGGTGCAGAATAAAGGCAATAAGGCTCTGGCCATAAATTACAAGAAGAAAAGGGGCCGAGAAAGGAAAACAATAGAGAAGAAGAGAGAGATAGTACTTGGATGAGTGAGAACTAGAAAACCCCAGAGGCTCTGTTTGCAGCTGTGACTAAGCTCAGAGTTATCACCATCACTTCCAGTCTCAAAGTTACCCATTTAGCAATCCTCACCATGACTGAGGGGTGAGGACTATGCTAGGTGATGGGGACATGGGAATGAAGAGGCTACTCTTCCTGTCTGCAAAGGAAGTCTTGGAGGTATTTTTAAAGATCCTAAAGTATCTTTGAAGATCTCCTTGCCATGTGAGCCATATCCAGAAATACTTCCAAGTGTTTCACAGTCTTGGAGTGAAAAATGGCAAGAAATGGCTCCCTTAAGAATTTACAAGTAACTAATTATCAAAGTCAAAGGGAGAAACTGGATGGCAGGAGAGAGAGTAGAGACAGGATGAAGAGAACAAAGATAAGAGAGGAGAAATAAGAGGATAAAGACAGTGAGCATTAAACAATTTTATTTATATTAGAACATTGAGGAATCTGTCCTTTTAATCCCTCCAATTACTCAATGGCAGGTTCTGTGACTTGGAGATACAGATCCCTAACAGTTCTTTGTCCCCTCACTGTTCCACTGAACAGAACTGCAGAACTGCAACCAAAAGCCTTCCCTTCCCTTATGATGCTTACAATTGACAAAAAGCAAAAGTAACACAGAGATGTAGACCAGTAAGCTGTGTATGTCAGAAACATCATGATCTTATACTAACATTACCTGGTCACTCTTCTAGTTCTGTGGCATAGTATTAATCATCTTAGAGCCTCATCTTAAAGTCACCTTTGGGTCCACAAGGAGAGTGTTACAGATGAAACCATGTTATTAGAAACTAACACCAAATCAAACATCATAGTGCTTTTAGAGTTTGGATGATCTCTAAAAGTCCCCCTGTCAAACAGACTCAAATGTTCTAAAGAATGACTTTACTGTTTTATAGAAATAATACGTATGTCTATTCTTGTTTTTAAAAATTCAAGCAATACAGAAAGGTATAAAGGAAGAGGTAAATAATTTCCCAAAGTAAAGATTACTAATGTTTGGTGAACAGAGTGCATAAATACAAAGAGAAGGATAGATAATTAGAGGTGGTTTCAGACAGAGGGATCATATGGTATGTGCTATTTTTTAAAACAAAGTTTTTATTTTGGTATAATTTTAGATTCACAGAAATTTTGCAAGGATAGTACAGAGTATTACCCAGCTTCCTCTACTATGGACATCTTATATTACCATGGTACATCTAACATATTTAAAACCAACATTGATATATTACTATTATCTAAATTCAAGACTTTGCTTGAATTTTACCAGTTTTTCCACTAATGTCTTCTTTCTGTTCCAAGATTCACATTGCATTTACTCGTCAGGTATTGTATTAGTCAGGATTCTCCAGAGAAGCAGAACCAACAGGATGTGTGTGTATATTGTATAATAAATAAATTTATTTATTTATTTATTGTTTATTTATTTATGTATTTACTTATATGAATTGGCTCATGTGATTTTGGAGGCTAAGAAGTCCCAAGATCTGCAGTTAGAAAGCTAGAGACTCAGGGTAACCAATGTATAGTGTCATTCTGAAAGCCAGTAACCTGGAGCCCCAGGAAGACCTGATGTTTCAGTTCAAGTCCAAAGACTGAAAAAAACCCAATGTCCCAGCTCAAATCAGTCAAGCAAGAGGAATTCTTCTTTACTCAGCCTTTTTGTTCTATTCATGTCTTCAATTGATTGGATGAGGCCCACCCACATTAGGAAGGGCAATCTGCTTTACTCAGTCTACCCATTCAAATGTTAATTTCATGCAGAAACACCTTCACAGACATACCCAGAGTATGTTTGATCAAAAGTCTGGGCACCCTGTGGCCCAGTCAAGTTGACATACAAATTAACCATCACAGATGTACATACTATTTGTAATTTATTAATTTTTATTATTAAAAATTATTTTAAATTTATTAGCTTTTAATCCAACTTGCTAGGTCATTTCTTAAGTGATAACCTTTACTTAAAATGCTCACAGTAAGCAGACAGCTCTAGATGTCCCTACTCTTCTGTCCCCGTCAGTTCAGCTGGATACTTTCTAAGAGTCAACTGTGTTTGAACCCAAACATTTAAAATCATATAACTTAATTAAATTTTACGAAAACTCATAAAATACCAATGCAAAAAGAATAAATCAGTGTTTCATAAAGAACAGGTTGAGTGTTAGGAAGACTAGATAAATGTAAGGTTATTCAAAATTTGCCTTCAAATTAGGTGTGAGCATGACAATGGTAAAATATTGGGAGGTAGAGGGGGATCTAGGAGGATGCTGCACTCAGATTTTCTCCCAAATGTCTTTTAGTTCTTGTTTCATTTTAAAGAAGTCGAAACTGAAAATCCTGGAGAGTACGTTATTGGCGTAGTTCATGCAAAATAGATGGCCAGGGGGAATTCCAATCAGGGGGCTGCTCTCAAAGGAAAGATCTTGGCCCCAAATCAAAAGATTGGCAAATGACTATATATTTGGATTATGTTAAAATAAAATATGCATTTGGGGAAGATGAAAAATTTCCAAAGATGAAAAGTGGTGATAATTGTACAACAATGTGTGTTCTACAACTAGTGTCATAGAGCTGTACAATTAAAAATGGCTAATACAGTAACTTTTATGTTATCTATATTTTATCACAATAAAAAATGAAATATGCAAAGTAGGTATGTTTATTTTTTCAGATTCCATGTTTCAACAAATATTTTTTTTAACTTACAAATGTTTGTATTTGATAAGAAGGCTTATTCTGTATTAAATTTACTTTTATTTTAATTCAATAGAAGAAAGGAACACCAATATGAAATTGAATGATTTTCAGGTAAATGATCCCTTCTGTGATTTTAAATAAAGAGATTTTAATTCTCTAACATTGCTCTAAATTTAAGAAAAAAAAATACTTGAAAAACTTTGAGGTTAGAGCAGTGTTTCTCAATCTAAGGCAGTGCCAATTCCTTACGATGTTTTAGAAATGAGTGGACATGTTTTTAGTGGTCACAATAACTGAAGTGATCCTGGCATTTAGTGCCTGGGCTCTAGAGATGCCAAACATCTTAACAATGCACAGGACCTTCATAATATCAAAGACATGCCCGTTCTCAAATTCACTAGTTCCTCCAGTGACAAACACTGAGGTAGAGTCAACATATTTTTAAAATTATGCTTCAATTTTGCATAGTCTCTATTGACTTTCTTATGAAATTTGAGGAAACAGACACCTTCTTTCACCTCTCTCCTTCTAACCCTATTTTTGGTTAGTTTTACTATTCTGTACAGTGCTTGGGCTTTAACATTTATATCCTGTTCTGAAACCATCATTTAAACAGTTGTTTGCTCTTGATTGTATTGATATTTTAAATGATTTGGTGCTCACCACCAGACTGTTTCTTGCCTTGGCTTCTCCATTTCTGCACTCTTTACCTTTGACTGATGTACTTGGTTACCTTGAGTTTGTCATACAGTAGCTTTTAATTAATTTAATTTTTATTCCAAGAAAAGCTCATGGATTTTGATTTCTTTGCATTCTTTCACGCTTACTATCTATCTGTTGCATTTATCCTAAGAGGTAACTTGATTGGGTTTAGAACTTTCAAGTCATGCATTCTTTTCATCATAACTTTGTAGACATTGGTGCAATGTCTTTGGTTTTCAGGGTGGGCTGGGGAAGCCTGGGGTTAATCTGATTTCCTCCTTTATTCCTGACTTACTTTTTGTTGGTATACCTATATTATTATCATTTTAAAGGTTTCAAATATTATATTTTGACATAATATTTGATATATTCAAGAGATTAAATATAAAATATGTAAATTATAAATAATCAAAATGAAAACTTTTAAATAATCACTCAACTCAAGAACTGAAAGAATCACCAATACCATACATTGCATCTGCCTATGGGTTCCTCCTCTGTTCCATTTCCTTCTCTTCCCCCTGAGGGAGCAGCTCTCCTGTATGTTTATCCTGCCTTTGCAATATTCCAAATAGTTTTATCATGTATGTATATATCCATAAAATATGATTTCATTTTGACTTTTAAAATTTAACTTAATAGTTTTAAAGAT
Source organism: Delphinapterus leucas (assembly GCF_059928025.1). NCBI lineage: Eukaryota > Metazoa > Chordata > Mammalia > Artiodactyla > Monodontidae > Delphinapterus > Delphinapterus leucas. Next base: position 61,419,089 of record NC_143137.1, on the reverse strand, counting down.
TCATCCCTTTGTGTTACTAAAGAACACTCACTTTTAATAACATTATTGATACTGAATTTATATACCATAATGTTCACCCATTTAAAGTATATAGTTCGGGAATTCCTGGCAGTCCAGTGGTTAGGACTCTGCACTTCCACCACAGGGGGTGCGGGTTCCATCGCTGTTGGGGAACTAAAATTCCCCAAACCACGTGACGCGGCCAAAGAAAGAAAAAAAATTATATAATTTGGCAGCTGTCAGTATATTTACAGACTTGTATGACCATCACCATCTTCTAATTTTAGACTACTCTAATCACTTCCCCCAGAAACTTTAGACCTGTTAGCAGTCATTCCCAACCCCTTCTTCCCCTGTTTCTCCATACACTAATTGTCTCACCACCAATGATCTGTGATCCCACCTCTATTACACATAAAGTTTTCATATATGCTTGGGTATATTCTCTGTTTCATTCTGTCACTCTATACTTGTCAATCGTTCTAACTCTCTGCCAAAATCACAGTCTTAATTATTACAGCTTTATAGAAGATCTTCAGGGTTAGGAACCAAGATGGCGGAGTAGAAGGATGTGTTCTCACTCCCTCTTGCTAGAACACCAGAATCACAACTAGCTGCTGGACAATCATCGGCAGGAAGACACTGGAACGCACAAAAAAAATACCCCACATCCAAAGAAAAAGGAGAAGCCACAATAAGATGGTAGGAGGGGTGCAATCACAGTAAAAGCAAATCCCACAACTGCTGAATGGGTGACTTCACAGACTGGAGAACACTTAAACCACAGAAGTACACCCACTGCAGTGAAGGTTCTGAGACCCAAGTCAGGCTTCCCAACCTGGGGGTCCAGCAACGGGAAGAGGAATTCCTGGAGAATCAGACTTTGAAAGTTAGTGATATTTGATTGCAGGACTTCAACAGAACTGGGGGAAACAGAGACTCCACTCTTGGAGGGCACACACAAAGTAGTGTGCACATTGGGACCCAGGGGAAGGAGCAGTGACCCCAGGGGAGACTGAACCAGACATACCTGCTAGTGTTGGAGGCTCTCCAGCAGAGGCGGGCGGTGGCTGTGGCTCACCGTGGGGACAAGGACACTGGCAGCAGAAGTTCTGGGAAGTACTACTTGGCGTGAGACCTCCCAGAGTCCTCAGTTAGCCCCACCAAAGAGCCCAGGTAGGCTCCGGTGTTGGGTTGCTTCAGGCCAAACAACCAACAGGGAGGGAACCCAGCCCCACCCATCAGCAGTCAAGTGGATTAAAGTTTTACTGAACTCTGCCACCAGAACAACAGTCACCTCTACCCACCACCAGTCCCTCCCATCAAGGAACTTGCACAAGCCTCTTAGATACCCTCATCCACCAGAGGGCAGACAGCAGAACCAAGAAAAACTACAATCCTGCAGCCTGTGGAACAAAAACCACATTCACAGAAAGATAGACAAGATGAAAAGGCAGAGGGCTATGTACCGGATGAAGGAACAAGATAAAACCCCAGGAAAACAACTAAATGAAGTGGAGAGAGGCAACCTTCCAGAAAAAGAATTCAGAATACTAAGAGTGAAGATGATCCAGGACATTGGAAAAAGAATGGAGGCAAAGATTGAGAAGATGCAAGAAATGTTTTACAAAGACCTAGAAGAATTAAAGAACAAACAAACAGAGATGAACAATACAATAACTGAAATGAAGACTACACTAGAAGGAATCAATAGCAGAATAACTGAGGCAGAAGAACGGATAAGTGACCTGGAAGACAGAATGGTGGAATTCACTGCTGTGGAACAAAATAAAGAAAAAATAATGAAAAGAAATGAAGACAGCCTAAGAGAATTCTGGGACAACATTAAACACAACAACAATCGCATTATAGGGGTCCCAGAAGGAGAAGAGAGAAAGGACCCGAGAAAATATTTGAAGTGATTATAGTCGAAAATTTCCCTAACATGGGAAAGGGAAATAGCCACCCAAGTCCAGGAAGCGCAGAGAGACCCATACAGGATAAACCCAAGGAGAAACACGCCAAGACACATAATAATCAAACTGACAAAAATTAAACACAAAGAAAAATTATTGAAAGTAGCAAGGGAAAAAAGACAAATACCATACAAGGGAACTCCCATAAGGTTAACAGCTGATTTATCAGGAGAAACTCTACAAGCCAGAAGGGAGTGGCATGATATACTTAAAGTGATGACAGGGAAGAACCTACAACCAAGATTACTCTACCCATCAAGGATCTCATTCAGATTCAATGGAGAAGTCAAAAGCTTTACAGACAAGTAAAAGCTAAGAGAATTCAGCACCACCAAACCAGCTCTACAACAATGTGAAAGGAACTTCTCTAAGTGGGAAACACAAGAGAAGACAAGGACCTACAAAAACAAACCCAAAACAATTAAGAAAATGGTCATAGGAACATACATATCGATAATTACCTTAAACGTGGATGGATTAAATGCTCCAATCAAAAGACACAGGCTTGCTGAATGGATACAAAAACAAGACCCATCTATATGCTGTCTACAAGAGACCCACTTCAGACGTAGGGATACATACAGACTGAAAGTGAGGGGATGGAAAATGTTATTCCATAACAATGGAAATCAAAAGAAGGCTGGAGTAGCAATACTCATATCAGATAAAATAGACTTTAAAATAAAGGATGTTACAAAAGACAAGGAAGGACAGTACATAATGATCAAGGGATCAATCCAAGAAGAAGATATAACAATTATAAATATATATGCACCTAACATAGGAGCACCACAATACATAAGGCAACTGCTAACAACTATAAAAGAGGAAATCAACAGTAACACAATAATAGTGGGGGACGTTGACACCTCACTTACACCAATGGACAGATCATCCAAAATGAAAATAAATAAGGAAACAGAAGCTTTAAATGACACAATAGACCAGATAGATTTAATTGATATTTATAGGACATTCCATCCAGAAACAGCAGATTACCTTTCTTCTCAAGTGTGCACGGAACATTCTCCAGGATAGATCACATCTTGGGTCACAAATCAAGCCACAGTAAATTTAAGAAAATTGAAATCATATCAAGCATCTTTTGTGACCACAGTGCTATGAGATTCGAAATGAATTGCAGGGAAAAAACGTAAAAAACACAAACACATGGAGGCTAAACAATATGTTACTAAATAACCAAGAAATCACTGAAGAAATCAGAGAGGAAATCAAAAATTGCCTAGATACAAATGGCAATGAAAACACGACAATCCAAAACCTATGGGATGCAGCAAAAGCAGTTCTAAGAGGGAAGTTTATAGCTGTACAGGCCTACCTCAAGAAATAAGAAAAATCTCAAGTAAACAATCTAACCTTACACCTAAAAGAACTAGAGAAGGAAGAACAAAAAAAACCAAAGTTAGCAGAAGGAAAGAAATCATAAAGATCAGAGCAGAAATAAATGAAATAGTAACAAAGAAAACAATAGCAAGAATCAATAAATCTAAAAGCTGGAAAGCTGGTTCTTTGAGACGATAGACAAAATTCATAAACCGTTAGCCAGACTCATCAAGAAAAAGAGGGAGAGGACTCAAATCAATCAAATTAGAAATGAAACAGGAAAAGTTACAACAGACACTGCAGAAATACAAAGCATTCTAAGAGAATACTACAAGCAACGCTATGCCAATAAAATGGACAACCTGGAAGAAATGGAAAAATTCCTAGAAACATATAACCTTCCAAGACTGAACCAGGAAGAAATAGAAAATATGAACAGACCAATCACAAGTAATGAAATTGAAACTATGATTAAAAATCTTCCAACAAACAAAAGCCCAGGACCAGATGGCTTCACAGGTGAATTCTATCAAACAGAGAATAGCTAACACCTATCCTTCTCAAACTCTTCCAAAATATTGCAGAGGAAGGAACACTCCCAAACTCATTCTATGAGGCCACCATTACCCTGATACCAAAACCAGACAACGATACTACAGAAAAAGAAAATTACAGACCAATATCACTGATGAATATAGATGCAAATATCCTTAACACAATACTAGCAAACACAATCCAAAAACACATTAAAAGGATCATACACTGGGATCAAGTGGGATTTATCCCAGGGATGCAAGGATTCTTCAATATACGTAAATGAATCAATGTGATAAACCATATTAACAAATTGAAGATTAAAAAACATATGATCATCTCAATAGACGCAGAAAAAGCTTTTGACAAAATTCAACATCCATTTATGATAAAAGCTCTCCAGAAAGTGGGCATAGAGGGAACCTACCTCAACATAATAAAGGCCATATATGACAAACCCACAGCAAACATCATTCTCAATGGTGAAAAACTGAAAGCATTTCCTCTAAGATCAGGAACAAGACAAGGATGTCCACTCTTGCCACTATTATTCAACATAGTTTTGAAAGTCCTAGCTACCGCAATCAGAAGAAAAAGAATAAGAAGAATACAAATTGGAAAAGAAGAAGTAAAACTGTCACTGTTTGCAGATGACATGGTACTATACACAGAGAATCCTAAAAATTCCACCAGAAAACTACTAGAGCTAATCAATGAATTTGGTAAAGTTGCAGGATACAAAATTAATGCACAGAAATCTCTTGCATTCCTATACACTAACAACGAAAAATCAGAAAGAGAAATTAAGGAAACACTCCCATTTACCATTGCAACAAACAGAATAAAATATCTAGGAATAAACCTACCTAGGGAGACAAAGGACCTGTATGCAGAAAACTATAAGACACTGATGAAAGAAATTAAAGATGATACCAACAGATGGAGAGATATAACATGTTCTTGGATTGGAAGAATCAACATTGTGAAAATGACTATACTAACCAAAGCAAGCTACAGATTCAATGCAATCCCTAATAAATTACCAATGGCATTTTTTACGGAACTAGAGCAAAAAAATCTTAAAATTTGTTTGGAGACACAAAAGACCCCCAATAGCCAAAGCAGTCTTGAGGGAAAAAATCGGAGCTGGAGGAATCAGACTTCCTGACTTCAGACTATACTACAAAGCTACAGTAATCAAGACAATATGGTACTGGCACAAAAACAGAAACATAGATCAATGGAACAGATAGAAAGCCCAGAGAGAAACCTACACACCTATGGTCAACTAATCTATGACAAAGGAAACAAGGATATGCAATGGAGAAAAGACAGTCTCTTCAATAAGTGGTGCTGGGAAAACTGGACAGCTTCATGTAAAAGAATGGAATTAGAACACTCTCTAACACCATACACAAAAATAAACTCAAAATGGATTAAAGACCTAAATGTAAGACCGGACACTATAAAACTCTTAGAGGGAAACATAGGCAGAACACTCTATGACATAAATCACAGCAAGATCCTTTTTGATCCACCTCCTAGAGTAATGGAAATAAAAACAAAAATAAGCAAATGGGACCTAATGAAACTTCAAAGCTTTTGCACAGCAAAGGAAACCATAAACAAGACGAAAAGACAACCCTCAGAATGGGAAAACATATTTGCAATCGAATCACAGACAAAGAATTAATCTCCAAATATATAAACAGTTCATGCAGCTCAACATTAAAAAAACAAACAACCCAATCCAAAAATGGGCAGAAGAGCTAAATAGACGTTTCTCCAAAGAAGACATACAGATGGCCAAAAAGCACATGAAAAGCTGCTCAACATCACTAATTATTAGAGAAATACAAATCAAAACTACAATGAGGTATCACCTCACACCAGTTAGAATGGGCATCATCCGAAAATCTACAAACAACAAATGCTGGAGAGGGTGTGGAGAAAAGGGAACCCTCTTGCACTGTTGATGGGAATGTAAATTGGTACAGCCACTATGGAGAACAGTATGGAGGTTCCTTAAAAAACTAAAAATTGAGTTACCATATGATCCAGGAATCCCACTACTGGGCATATATCCAGAGAAACCATAATTCAAAAAGACACATGCACCCCAATGTTCCTTGCAGTATTATTTACAATAGCCAGGTCATGGAAGCAACCTACATGGCCATCGACAGACGAATGAATAAGGAAGATGTGGTGCATATATACAATGGAATATTACTCAGCCATAAAATGGAACTAAATTGGGTCATTTGTAGAGATGTGGATGGATCTAGAGACTGTCATACAGAGTGAAGTAAGTCAGAAAGAGGAAAACAAATATTGTATGCTAGCACATATATGTGGAACGTAGAAAAATGGTACAGATGAACTGGTTTGCAGGGCAGAAATTGAGACACAGATGTATAGAACAAACGTAGGGGGGAAAGCAGTGGGGAGGTGGGGGTGGTGGTGTGATGAATTGGGCGATTGGGATTGACATGTATAAAACTGATGACTTATAAGGACCTGCTGTATCAAAAAATAAATGAAATTAAATTAAAAATTTTAAAAAAAGATCTTCAAACCTGGTACACATCATCACACTCCATTTTTTAGGATATTCAGGTGTTTTTAGCCGTTTGCTCTTCCATACACATTAGATTTATTCCCAGATACCTTATGTTTTTGTTGCAATTATAAATTGTACGTTTTAATTATTACATTTTAAAATGTTTACAGCTGTTGTTCGGAAAGGCAGTGAAATTTTGTATATAGAGCTCTATACAATAGGAGAGTAAAACTGCTAAGCTTTGCTGTTATTACTAATACATTGTTTTTAGATTGTTTGTGGTTTTCTATATGTATGATCATAGTATCTACAACTAATGTTGGGTTTGTTTCTTTCTAGTCTTTAAGTCTTTATTTACTTATCTTATTGTCTGGCTACAGCCTCCAGCTTTAGTGATGATCAAAACATGACAGTGGGCTAACGTCCTGTTTCTGCTTTCAAATGGGATGCTTCTAACTTTTCATCATTAAGAATGATGTTTACTAAGGCTTTGGTAGATACATTCATTCATATAAAGAAAATTCTCCTCCACTCAGTTTCCTACAACTTTTTATGTTGAATCAAAGCTTACCTTTATCCAATGCTTTTTGTGTTTCTATTGAGATTTTATGTGGGTTTTTCCACTTAATCTATTACAGTATATCACAATTCTAGATTTTCTAATGTTAAACTACACTGGCATTCCTGGGATAAACCCAACTAAGTCATTATTTTTTATTATTTTTTTTAGCCCTAGTGGATTTGCTAATATTTTGTTTAGCTTCTTGGGTGAGATTGATCTATAATTTCTATTCTCAAACTGTACTTGTCTATTTTTGGTGCCTGGGTTATGCAGAATGATTTATAGAGTAGTTCTTATTTTTCTATTTGCTGCTAAGTCCATAAAAGACATAAATTAGCTGTTGAATGTTTAGTGATTTCACCTGTAAAATTTCATGGGCCTGGTCTTTCCTTGTAAGAATATTTTAAATTATTGATTCAGTTGCTTTAATAGTTTTAGGACTATTCAAGTTTTGTAATTCTTAAGTCAGTCTTGATAAGGTATATTTTTCTAAGAAGTATTTCATTTTTGTCTAAGTATTCAAATTCATTGGCATAAATTTGCTCATGGTATTTTCTTCTTAATCTGTGCTGTATCTGTATTTCCATTCCCTGTTTAGTTCTTATATTATTTGTACTGTCTTTTTTCTCAATCAGTCTTGCCAAAGCTTTGTCTATTTCATTAGTCTTCTCAAAAAGCTAACTTTTTTGATGTTTCTATTGTACTTTTGTTTTCATGGAATCCTACTCTTATTTTAATTGTTTCTTTTCTTTGAGTTTATTCCTTGTTCCTTTCTAAATACTTAAGATGGGTGCTTAGTTCATTTTCAAACTTTTTAATGTAAGCATTATGGATGACAGATATCACTCAAAAATATTAGTATTGACATGCTATATTTTCATTATTTAGCTTCAGGTATTTAAAAACTTCATAATGATTTCTTAATTGATAAATGAATATTCTATTTCAAAAGTTATGAGAACTTTAAAAAAATATCTCTTTGCTATTGACCTCTATATAAATTGAATTCTCATCAGAGAATATTGTCTTTCTAAGAAATGAACTTTAGATTCAAAGTTACTTTAGTGTGAGCCTATTGATAAACTCTCAGTTTTATTTAACTATAAATGTCTTTTTAAATTTGTTTATAATTTTTAAATTTTTATTGGAGTATAGTTGATTTACAATGTTGTGTTCATTTCTGCTGTATGGCGAAGTGAATCAGTTATAAATATATCGACTCTTTTTAAGATTATTTTTCCATATAGGTTATTAAGGAGTTTTGAGTAGAGTTCCCAGTGCTATACAGGGGGTCCTTATTCTTTATCTATTTTATATACAGTAGTATGTATATGTCAATCCCAATCTCTTAATTTATCCCTCCCCCCATTTTCCCCTGGTAACCATAAGATTGTTTTCTACATCTGTGACTCTATTTTTGTTTTGTAAATAAGTTCATTTGTACCATTTTTTTAGATTCCACATGTAAGCAATATCATATAATATTTGTCTTTCTCTTTCTGATTTACTTCACTCAGTATGACAATCTCTAGGTCCATCCATGTTGCTGCAATTGGCATTATTTCATTCTTTTTATGGCTGACTAATATTCCATTGTATATATGTACAACATCTTCTTTATCCATTCTTCTGTTGATGGACATTTAGGTTGCTTCTATGTCCTGGCTATTGTAAATAGTGCTGCAATGAACATTTGTGTGCATGTATCTTTTCGCATTATGGTTTTCTCCGGGTATATGCCCAGGAGTGGGATTGCTGGATCATACGGTAGTTCTATTTTTAGTTTTTTTAAGGAACCTCCATACTGTTCTCCATAGTGGCTGTACCAGTTTACATTCCCACCAACAGTGTAGAAGGGTTACCTTTTCTCTACATCCTCTCCAGCATTTATTGTTTGTAGATTTCTTGATGATGGTCATTCTGACTGGTGTGAGGTGATACCTCATTGTAGTTTTGATTTGCATTTCTCTAATGATTAGTGATGTTGAGCAGCTTTTCATGTGCTTTTTGGCCATCTATAACTGTCTTTATTTCACTCTGAGGTTTGATAGTTAATAGCTATTTCCTCTCAACACTGAATATACTATTCCATTGCCTTCTGTTTTCTGTTATTACAGTGGAACAGTCTGCTGTGTATGAAATAATCATTTCTCTGGGTGCTTTAAAAACTTTTGTCTTTGTTGCTCTACAGAGTCACTATTAGGTAACATCTAGGCATTGATTTTTTTGTCATTTACCTGGCTTGGGAACATTATGCTTTCCAAAATTGTAAATAAATAGCTTTCAGAATTTCTGGAAACTTCTCAGCTATTATCACTCCTTGATTAGCTCTTTTTGTGGCTCTCATTTGACATATGTTAGACTTTCTCATTTTATCCTCAATATTTTAAATTATTCTCATAATTTCCAGTCCTTTTTCCTTTTTGAATTATATTTTGGTTAATTATTTATTTCTGTCTTCAAGTTTATATACATATACACATAAATCAATCCAAGTCTATATAGAAACTATTATAAATACAATTTAATATATAGACAGGCATGACTATACAGAAAACACCTTGGGGGCCCAGTAGGGAACTATAGAACCCCAGTCTTGTCTCTCTCTAATAAGCATGGTCTTTTTTTTTTTAATTAATTAATTAATTTATTTATTTTTGGCTGCACTGGGTCTTCGTTGCTGCACCCAGGCTTTCTCTAGTTGCAGTGAGCGGAGGCTACTCTTTGTTGCAGTGTGTGGGATTCTCATTGTGGTGGCTTCTCTTGTTGTGGAGCACAGGCTCTAGGCGCGCAGGCTTCAGTAGTTGTGGCACATGGGCTCAGTGGTTGTGGCTCACAGGCTCTAGAGCACAGGCTCAGTAGTTGTGGCGCACAGGCTTAGTTGCTCCATGGCATGTGGGATCTTCCCAGACCAGGGCTCAAACCCATGTCCCCTGCATTGGCAGGTGGATTCTTAACGACTGTGCCACCAGGGAAGTCCCAGCATGGTCTTTAAGCTCAAAATAATTGTACACTAGAACATTTGTTTTTACTTATACATAAAAGCAAACAACAACAACAAAAAAAGCAAACAATTCCTGGTAAAGATGATAGCTATGTTAATCCATTTTGTGCTATGTCTCACGTAGTGTTTTAAACAATCTCTCCATTGAGTTAACTCATGGGTTGAAATTATAAATTATATGAATACACCAATGAAGAAAAAACGTGGGATTCCTTGTGGGCTCATCAACAGTCTTCAGGAAATCTGTCAACATAAACAGTTGCTAGCATAGCACAAAATTAATAATATAGCCCAGGGAGAGCAAGGGGGAAAGCTGGAGGCAATCAGTGAAGGACTCATTTCAATTTAGGGCAGCCTGTATCAGAGAACCTGAGGAGAAAGGATTAGAAATGCACCCTCTGATATACCAGCATTCCAACAAAGTTATGAACAGCTGCTAGGAGTGACCTTGGGATTTCTTAAATTCCATCTGATAGTTTCTATTTTATTAATTTTGTTTAGGAGAAGCATTTTTAAAGTTAAAATAATTGGGTTAATGTCTTAAACTTCATTTTAGATATTTTGAGGATTGGAGGTGGAGAGATGTTTCTTTAAGTTTTTTTTTTTAGATGACTTAGCCATATAAATCATTATATATCCCTTTTCAAAAGTTTGCATAGACTTTTTTCCTCCTGGGGCACTTAAGTGTCTTTAATTTTTATTTCCATGTTAACACTGCAAGGGAAGATAATGTACCCACAAGTTTTTTCCTCCTTTGACTTTCCCATTCAGGTTTTAATTCTCCATCCCCCCCACCCCCAAAACCTCTGGCATGTAGCTCTACTTATCAAAAGCAGGTATTGTTTTAGTCAAATGTGACACTAGTTTGAATATAGTTGGGCTGAGGTATTTTCTTTTGGGGGAACTGTGAACCTTTTAAAGTCCGCATTGCTAAAATTGTTCACAGCATGGTCCACATCTGCTACTACTCTTGAAAAATACTAACAGATGAAGATATTTATGAATTTAATGGATGAGAGTTGAGGTATGGAGCTTGGAGTGGCAGAGCCTGTATCACCCCTTAAATGGTGGGAGACACTAAGATAAGTCGATTTGGAAGGAAGGGGACACAGAAGAAGGTGGTTTCAACAAGCCAAGTCTGTAACTGGCATCCTCAGAGTCAACTTCTAATTTTGTTTTTTCCGGTTTTATTGCGATATAATTGACCTACAGCACTGTATAAGGTGTACACATAATGAATTGACTTACACTTACATCATGAAATGATGAACACAATAAGTGTAGTGAGCATCCATCATCCGATACAGAGACAAAATTAAAGAATAGAAAAAAATATTTTTCCTTGTAATGAGAGCTCTTAGGATTTACTCTCTTTACAGCACCACTGCTAATTTTTCTGTAAACGATTATTAATTTAGTGGATTTCTCAGGACCTTAATTTCTTCTCTTCAACTTCTACCTTTTATATAAGAGCATGGAACATTATGGAAGATACATTTAAATTATCTACATGTCACACACTTTCAAATCTGCTAGAAAGTTTAAGTGTGAAATTGCTGATTTATTTTTACCTGAAATGTCAACAAAGCCCTACCCCCGGCACCCCAGGGGACTGGTCTCTGTATCTGGGTGTGAATGGATACTCCATCAGATTCACTGTGCCTGGAGGGCTGTAAAATGAGATACCATCAACTTAAACATCCTTTGCCTTCTAAGTTGCCTTGTATTACTATTATTTTTAATAGCAATGATAGTTTCACTTGTTAAGGAAATCAGCCATTCTGACTTAACAGTGGGAGAAGTTGGTGTCTCATAACACAATAGATTGTTTCTGATTGCCTGAAGAGATGTCCTTGTTAAGTCTCTTGACACAGAGTCAGAAGTTAGGGTAGTGAGAGAGTCTGGTTACCCCTGGAGCCCAGTGGGAAGCAGGCGACAGTTGGCATTTTCTCAGGAGAGCCAGTTTACTCATTATTTCAGTGTTTGTGCGAGTGAACACCTTCAAAGTGAAATTAATTTCCCTTTGGATTACTTAGGATATTATTTTTAATGCTGAAGTTTTCCACACGATCCTTGGCCACCCTTTTTCCCCCCCAGAATGATTGAGTAAAGAAAAAGAAGTCACATGGTTGTTTCTAACAGCACATAAAAATAGATTTTGAGAAATTTTGTTATTTCCTGTGATTCTGTTGTAGATATTCTTAGTGATGATCATTCTTCAGAGGGGAAAAATGAAACAGAAACGTTTACTGTTATGTATTAAAATGAAATTTAAGTGTTTTATGGGATGGGGGGGTGAAAACATCCAAAAATGAAAATCCACCTACTTCCAAACAATTAAAACCTTGCTAATTGAGAATAAGCTTCAGAATATTAAGATCATTCTGGACCTGCCTGAAGTCCTGTGTATTTTACATCTGTCACCCCAAATCTGGTCTGTGAGTGAATGGAGGGACAGAAGGCCTTTCTTAATCTCTCCAGCTGCTCCCACTCCTACCAGAGCATCTCTGGGTTGTGCATAGAGGACAAGAGGCAAATCAGAGGAGCATGAAATCAACCCCAGCTTCTGCTTCCTCTTCTTACCACTCTCCCATCCCATCAAGGCCTCCAATTCCGAGTGGCTGGAGGAACTTCTGATGCCGGCCAGGTCCACTCTGCCAACTGTGCACATGGGCAGCCTCTCGGGAAGAACACATTCCAAGCTGCCAAACATTCAGTGTCACTTCCTCAGCACTAAACTTTTAGTTGACTTCCCAAGCAGGCAATATTTGGGTGAATTTTGCTGTCACTTCCTTAGGAAGGGCTAAGTAGGATAGGTTTTTAATATCCTTACAAGGAGCTGTGTTTAATAAGTTAATAAATAATACTGGCAGATAAAATGCACTATAAGCATGACAGTAAAGGGTGAAAAAATCTAATATGTCAACTTTATTTTCTTAATTTTTATTTTAAATTGAAGTATAGTTGATTAACAATGTTGTGTTAGTTTCAGATGTATAGCAAAGTGATTCAGTTATACATATATATGTATCTATTCTTTTTCAAGTTCTTTTCCCATTTAGGTTATTTAGGTTACAGAGTACTGAGCAGAGTTCCCTGTGCTATACAATAGGTCCTTGTTGGTTATCTATTTTAAATATGACAGTGTGTACATGTCAATCCCAAACTCCCGATCTATCCTCCCCCCTCTACCTTTCCCTCATGGTAACCATAAATTCCTTCTCTAAGTCTGTGACTATGTTTCTGTTTTGTAAATAAGTTCATTTGTATCATTTTTTCAGATTCCGCATATAAGCAATGTGCTGTGAAATTAGTGTTCCTCTGTCTGACTTACTTCACTTAGTCTGATAATCTCCATGTCCATCCATATTGCTACAAATGGCATTATTTCATTCTTTTTTTTCTATTTTTAGGGTTTTTATTTTTTTGAATTTTATTTTAATTATTTCTTTATACAGCAGGTTCTTATTAGTTATCCATTTTATACATGTTAGTGTATATATGTCAATCCCAATCTTCCAATTCATCACACCACCACCACCGCCGCCACCCACCACTTTTCCCCCTTGGTGTCTATACGTTTGTTCTCTACATCTGTGTCGCTGTTTCTGCCCTGCAATGGTTCATCTGTACCATTTTTCTAGGTTCCACATATATGCATTGATATATGATATTTGTTTTTCTCTTTCTGACTTACTTCACTCTGTATGACAGTCTCTAGATACATCCACGTCTCTACAAATGACCCAATTTCATTCCTTTTTATGGCTGAGTAATATTCCATTGTATATATGTACCACTTCTGCTTTATCCATTCATCTGTCAATGTGCATTTAGGTTGCTTCCATGACCTGGCTATCGTAAATAGTGCTGCAATGAATATTGGGGTGCATGTGTCTTTTTCAATTATGGTTTTCTCTGGGTATATGCCCAGTAATGGGATTGCTGGGTCATATGGTTATTCCATTTTTAGTTTTTTAAGGAACCTCCATACTTTTCTCCATAGTGGCTGTATCAATTTACATTCCCACAGACAGTGCGAGAGGGTTCTCTTTTCTCCACACTGTCTCCAGCATTTGTTGTTTGTAGATTTTCTGATGATGCCCAGTCTAACTGGTGTGAGGCGATGCCTCATTATAGTTTGGTTTTTTTTTTTTTTTTTTGTGGTACGCGGGCCTCTCACTGCTGTGGCCTCTCCTGTTGTGGGCTCTGGACGCGCAGGCTCAGCGGCCATGCCTCACGGGCCCAGCCGCTCCGCGGCATGTGGGATCTTCCCAGACCGGGGCACAAACCCATGTCCCCTGCATCGGCAGGCGGACTCTCAACCACTGCGCCACCAGGGAAGCCCTCATTATAGTTTTTTAATTTCTTTTTAACATCTTTATTGGAGTATAATTGCTTTACAATGGTGTGTTAGTTTCTGCTTTATAACAAAGTGAATCAGATATACATATACCTATATCCCCATATCTCCTGCATCTTGCGTCTCCCTCCCATCCTCCCTATCCCACCCCTCTAGGTGGTCACAAAGCACCAAGAGTAATTCCCTGGCTTCCGACTTGAGAAGATACCCGTCTCCACGCCAAGCATTCTATCAGCTTTCAGTTTTGGATTTTGGCTCCCTGAGACTGGTCACTGCTGATCTGCCTCATTCTCTTTGTCCTAAAGAACGTCCTTAGGCGCTACAGAAATACAGAGGCGGCCACCACCACCTCTGAGTGATGATAAGAAGGAAGCACCACCGCCTGTGCCTCCCTGCCTGGTCTACACAACCTTCAGCAACCACGGCAGCAATCCTGTAGATGGCGCCCATTTTAATTCTGTACACAAATAATTAATCGAACTATAGTTATTATGGGCCCCAGGAGCACAAGGCACTACGGAAAATAAAAGCAATGTGCAGGTTTCTGCCGAGTTATGCAAGAAAGCAATACAGCGCAAAGCAGTGGTCAGTCAGGTGCAAGTCTGAAATCCAGCTCCATTACTGTTATTGGTTATATGACCTTGGGAAACTGATGTTCTTGGGCCTTGGCTGCCTCTTCTATAAGATATCTGGATAATATAGCCTATCTGATTGGTAAAAACTAATGAGATAATACATGTAAATTTCCTACTAGCACCATGCCTAACTTATGGTAGATTCAAGAAGTAATAAGTAAATATCCTTCTTTATTTCCCATCCTCTTTTGACTACTCAAAGCCTTTCTGCTTCCAAACAGAATGCAGTTATCACCAATGGGTGTTTCTCTCTACTTCCCCATGTCTACTGTTGGCAAAAATGAAGCTTCTAGAATTAACACAGGATGGTATCTATATCACAGACTGCTTACAGGCTATCCAATATTCATCATCCCTTTCTTCCTTATTACTGCACCCTGATTTTGCTGAAGGTGGTAAAATACTAAGCAAAAAAACCATTTCCTAGGGTCCCTTGCCACTAGGGGTAGCCTAGTGTGTGACACAGTAGAGTCAGTAAAACTCTTGTTAGAGATTATTTGGAAAGTTTCTGGACATAGGTATTTTTATTCTCCCTCAGCTAGCTTCCTTTTTCCAACTTCCTGGAAAGTCGGTATGATGGCTGGAATTGCAGTAGCTATCCTGCAACTATGAGGAAAAGATCAAGACTCATAATATGAGCCGTGACATACTTGAGCTCCTGAAAAATGCTTCCACCACCTTCCACTAGTCTTCATATCAAATGGGAAAAATAAAGGCTTAAACTTAAGCTACTGCCTTTCAGGTCTCTGTAACTCTTCTGAGCCCAATTCCGAACTGATTGAGGAATTTCCTAAATTTAGGGATTTGCTTCAATCCTATTTTGGCACGAGTATCAAGCCATCAACCATAATTTCCTTCCAATTTAAAAAGAAACTCTTATTGAGTGTCCAGTATGTGAGATACTGTGTATGTAGACATAGAAAAAAGTATTACCTACTGACTCATTTTTTTTAAACATCTTTATTGGAATATAACTGCTTTACAATGGTGTGTTAGTTTCTGCTGTATAACAAAAGTGAATCAGATATACATACATCCCCATATCTCCTCCCTCTTGTGTCTCCCTCCCACCCTCCCTATCCCACCCCTCTAGGTGGTCACAAAGCACCGAGCTGATCTCCGTGTGCTATGTGGCTGCTCCCCACTAGCTATTTATTTTATATTTGGTAGTGTATATATGTCCATGCCACTCTCTCACTTCGTCCCAGCTTACCCTTCCCCCTCCCTGTGTCCTCAAGTCCATTCTCTATGCCTGCATGTTTATTCCTGTCCTGCCCCTAGGTTCTTAAAAAACATTTTTTCTTTTTTAGATTCCATATATATCTGTTAGCATATGGTATTTGTTTTTTTCTTTCTGACTTACTTCACCCGGTGTGACAGACTCTAGGTCCATCCACCTCACTACAAATAACTCAGTTTCGTTTCTTTTTATGGCTGAGTAATATTCCATTGTATATATGTGCCACATCTTCTTTATCCATTCATCTGTTGATGGACACTTAGGTTGTTTCTATGTCCTGGCTATTGTAAATAGAGCTACAGTGAACTATGTCGTACATGACTCTTTTTGAATTATGGTTTTCTCAGGGTATATGCCCAGTAGTGGGATTGCTGGGTCGTATGGTAGCTCTATTGTTACTTTTGTAGGGAACCTCCATACTGTTCTCCACAGTGGCTGTATCAATTTACATTCCCACCAACAGTGCAAGAGATTCCCTTTTCTCCACACCCTCTCCAGCATTTATTCTTTGTAGATTTTTTGATGATGGCCATTCTGACTTCTGTGAGGTGATACCTCACTGTAGTTTTGATTTGCATTTCTCTAATGATTAGTGATGTTGAGTATCCTTTCATGTGTTTGTTGGCAATCTGTATATCTTCTTTGGAGAAATTTCTATTTAGGTCTTCTGCCCATTTTGGATTGGGTTGTTTGTTTTTTTGATATTGAGCTGCATGAGCTTCTTGTAAATTTTGGAGATTAATCCTTTGTCAGTTGCTTCATTTGCAAATATTTTCTCCCATTCTGAGGGTTGTCTTTTCATCTTGTTTATGGTTTCCTTTGCTGTGCAAAAGCTCTGAAGTTTCATTAGGTCCCATTTGTTTATTTTTGTTTTTATTTTCATTTCTCTAGGAGTTGGGTCAAAAAGGATCTTGCTTTGATTCATGTCATAGAGTGCTCTGCCTATGTTTTCCTCTAAGAGTTTGATAGTGTCTGGCCTTACATTTAAGTCTTTAATCCATTTTGAGTTTACTTTGGTGTATGGTGTTACGGAGTGTTCTAATTTCATTATTTTACATGTAGTTGTCCAGTTTTCCCAGCACCACTTTTTGAAGAGGCTGTCTTTTCTCCACTGTATATTCTTGCCTCCTTTATCAAAAATAAGGTGACCATATGTGCGTGGGTTTATCTCTGGGCTTTCTCTCCTGTTCCATTGATCTATAGTTCTGTTTTTGTGCCAGTACCATACTGTCTTCATTACTGTCACTTTGTAGGATAGTCTGAAGTCAGGGAGCTGATTCCTCCAAATCCATTTTTCTTTGTCATGATTGCTTTGGTTATTTGGGGTCTTTTATGTTTCTATACAAATTGTGAAATTGTTTCTTCTAGTTCTGTGAAAAATGCCACTGGTAGTTTGATATGGATTGCATTGAATCTGTAGATTGCTTTCGGTACTATATTCATTTTCACAATATTGATTCTTCCAATCCAAGAACATGGTATATCTCTCTATCTGTTTGTGTCATCTTTGACTTCTTTCATCAGTGTCTTATAGCTTTCTGAGTACCAATCTTTTACCTCCTTAGGTAGGTTTATTCCTAGGTATTTTATTCTTTTTGTTTCAGTGGTAAATGGCATTGTTTCCTTAATTTCTCTTTCTGGTCTTTCATTGTTATTGTATAAGAATTCAAGAGATTTCTGTGCATTAATTTTGTATCCTGCAACTTTACCAAATTCATTGATTAGCTCTAATAGTTTCCTGTTGGCATCTTCAGGATTCTCTATGTATAGTATCATGTCATCTGCAAACAGTGACAGCTTTACTTCTTTTTTCTGATTTGGATTCCTTTTATTTCTTTATCTTCTCTGATTGCTGTGGCTAAAACTTCCAAAACTGTGTTGAATAATTGTGGTGAGAGTGGGCAACCTTGTCATGTTCCTGATCTTAGTGGAAATGTTTTCAGTTTTTCACCATTGAGGACAATGTTAGCTGTGGGTTTGTCATATATGGCCTTTATTTTGTTGAGGAAAGTTCCCTCTATGCCTGCTTTCTGGAGGGTTTTTATCATAAATATGTGTTGAATTTTGTCAAAAGCTTTCTCTGCATCTATTGAGATGATCATATGGTTTTTCTCCTTCAATTTGTTAATATGGTGTATTGCATTGACTGATTTGCATATACTGAAGAATCCTTGATTTCCTGGGATAAACCCCACTTGATCCTGGTGTATGATCCTTTTAATGTGCTGTTGGATTCTGTTTGCTAGTATTTTGTTGAGGATTTTTGCATCTATGTTCATCAGTGATATTGGCCTGTAGTTTTATTTCTTTGTGACATCTTTGTCTGGTTTTGATATCAGGGTGATCGTGGCCTCGTAGAATGATTTTGGGAGTGTTCCTCCCTCTGCTATATTTTAGAAGAGTTTGAGAAGGATAGGTGTTAGCTCTTCTCTAATTTTTTTTTTTTTTTTTTGCCATACGCAGACCTCTCACTGCTGTGGCCTCTCCCGTTGCGGAGCACAGTATCCGGACGCGCAGGTTTAGCGGCCATGGCTCATGGGCCTAGCTGCTCCGCGGCATCTGGGATCTTCCCCGAATGGGGCACGAACCCATGTCCCCTGCATCGGTAGGCGGACTCTCAACCACTGCACCACCAGGGAAGCCCTCCTCTAAATATTTGATAGAATTTGCCTGTGAAGCCATCTGGTCCTGGGCTTTTGTTTGTTGGAAGATTTTTAATCACAGTTTCAATTTCAGTGCTTGTGATTGGTCTGTTCATATTTTCTATTTCTTCCTGGTTCAGTCTCAGAAGGTTGTGCATTTCTAAGAATTTGTCCATTTCTTCCAGGTTGTCCATTTTATTGGCATATAGTTGCTTGTAGTAATCTCTCATGATCCTTTGTATTTCTGCAGTGTAAGTTGCTTCTTTTTCATTTCTAATTCTACTGATTTGAGTCTTCTCCCTTTTTCTCTTGATGAGTCTGGCTAATGGTTTATCAATTTTGTTTACCTTCTCAAAGAAGCAGCTTTTAGTATTATTGATCTTTGCTATTGTTTTCTTTGTTTCTGTTTCATTTATTTCTGCTCTGATCTTTATGATTTCTTTCCTTCTGCTAACCTTGGTGTTTTTTTGTTCTTCTTTCTCTAATTGCTTTAGATGTAAGGTTAGGTTGTTTATTTGAGATGTTTCTTGTTTCTTAAGGTAGGATTGTATTGCTCTAAACTTCCCTCTTAGAACTCCTTGTCTCTTGTAACATTCTTTATTTTAAAGTCTATTTTATCTGATATGAGTATTGCTCATCCAGCTTTCTTTTGTTTTCCATTGGCATGGAATATCTTTTTCCATCCCCTCACTTTCAGTCTGTATGTGTCCCTAGGTCTGAATTGGGTCACTTGTAGACAGCATATATACGGGTCTTGTTTTTGTATCCATTCAGGCAGTCTATATCTTTTGGTTGGCGCATTTAATCCATTTACCTTTAATGTAATTATCAATATGTATGTTCCTGATACCATTTTATTAATTGTTTTGGATTTGTTATTGTAGGTGTTTTCCTTCTCTTGTGTTTCCGGCATAGAGAAGTTGCTTTAGCATTTGTTGTAAAGCTGGTTTGGTGGTGCTGAATTCTCTTAGCTTTTGCTTGTCTGTAAAGGTTTTAATTTCTCCGTCAAAGCTGAATAAGATCCTTGCTGGGTATAGTAATCTTGGTTGTAGGTTTTTCTCCTTCATAACTTTAAACAGGTCCTGCCACTCCGTTCTGGCTTGCAGAGTTTCTGCAGAAAGATCAGCGGTTATCCTTATGGAGATTCCCTTGTGTGTTATTTGTTGTTTTTCCCTTGCTGGTTTTAATATTTTTTGTTTGTTATTTAATTTTTGATACTTGGATTAAAATGTATCATGACATGTTTCTCTTTGGATTTATCCTGTATGGGACTCTCTGTGCTTCCCGGACTTGAGTAACTATTTCCTTTCCCATATTAGGGAAGTTTTCAACTATAATCTTTTCAAATATTTTCTCAGTCCCTTTCTTTTTCACTTCTTCTGGGACCACTATAATTTGAATGTTGGTGCAGTTAATGTTGTCCCAGAGGTTTCTGAGACTGTCCTCAATTCTTTTCATTCTTTTTTTTTAATTCTGCTCTGCAGGAGTTATTTCCACTATTTTATCTTCCAGGTCACTTATCCGTTCTTCTGCCTCAGTTATTCTGCTATTGATTCCTTCTGGAGAATTTTAAATTTCATTTATTGTGTTGTTCATCGCTGTTTGTTTACTCTTTAGCTCTTTTAGGCCCTTGTTAAACGTTTCTTGTATTTTCTCCATTCTATTGCCAAGATTTTGGATCATCTTTACTATCATTATTCTGAATTCTTTTTCAGATAGACTGCCCATTTCCTCTTCATTTGTTAGGTCTGGTGTGTTTTTACCTTGCTCCTTCATCTGCTGTGTGTTTCTCTGTCTTCTCATTTTGCTTAACTGAGTGTGTTTGGGGTCTCCTTTTTGCAGGCTGCAGGTTTGTAGTTCCCTTTGTTTTTGGTGTCTGCCCCCAGTGGGTAAGGTTGGTTCAGTGGGTTGTGTAGGCTTCCTGGTGGAGGAGACTGGTGCTTATGTTCTGGTGGATGAGGCTAGATCTTTCTGGTTGGCATGTCCACATCTGGTGGTGTGTTTTGGGATGTCTGTGGCCTTATTATGATTTTAGGCAGCCTCTCTGCTAATGGATGGGGTTGTGTTCCTATCTTGCTAGTTGTTTGGCATAGGGTGTCCAGCACTGTTGCTTGCATTGAGTGGAACTGGGTCTTGGTGTTGAGATGGAGATCTCTGGGAGATTTTCGCCATTTTCTATTACGTGGAGCTGGGAGGTCTCTTGTGGACCAGTGTCCTGAACTTGGCTCTCCCATCTCAAAGGCAAAGCCCTGACGTCTGGCTGGAGCACCAAGAGACTGTCATTCACACAGCTCAGAATAAACAGGAGAAAATAAAGAAAGAAAGAAGAAGATCAAATTAAATTAAATTAAATTAAAAAGCTATTAAAATAAAAAAATAATTAATAAAAAAGTTTTTTTAAATAATAAAAAAAAGAAAGAGAGATGAGAGCAACCAACCAAAAAACAAATCCACCAATGATAGCAAGTGTTAAAAACTATACTAAAAACAAAAACGGGTAGACAGAACCCTAGGACAAATGGTAAAAGCAAAGCTACAGACAAAATCACATACACATACACACTCACAAAAAGAGAAAAGGGACTTTGCTCCCAAAGTGCACCTCCTCAATTTGGGATGATTCGTTGTCTATTCAGGTATTCCACAGATGCAGGGTACATCAAGTTTATTGTGGAGATTTAATCCACTGCTCTTGTGGCTGCTGGGAGAGCTTTCCCTTTGTCTTCTTTGTTTCCACAGCTCCTGGGGTTCAGCTTTGGATTTGAACCCTCCTCTGCATGTAGGTCGCCTGTGGGCGTCTGTTCTGTGCTCAGACAGGATGGGGTTAAAGGAGCAGCTGATTCGGGAGCTCTGGCTCACTCAGGCCGGGGGGAGGGTGGGGTACGGAATGCGGGGTGAGCCTGTGGCAACAGAGGCCAGTGTGATGTTGCACCAGCCTCAGGCGTGCTGCGTGTTCTCCCAGGGGAAGTTGTCCCTGGATCACAGGACCCTGGCAGTGGCGGGCTGCACAGGCTCCCAGGAGTGGAGGTGTGGAGAGTGACCTGTGCTTGCACACAGGCTTCTTGGTGGCGGCAGCAGCAGCCTTAGCGTCTCATGCCTGTCTCTGGGGTCCGCACTGATAGCCTCGGCTCGCGCCTGTCTCTGGAGCTCCTTTAAGCGGTGCTCTTAATCCCCTCTCCTTGCGCACCAGGAAACAGAGAGGCAAGAGAAAGTCTCTCGCCTCTTCGGTAGCTCCACACTTTTTCCCGGACTCCTTCCCGGCTAGCTGTGGCGCACTAGCCCCCTTCAGGCTGTGTTCCTGCAGCCAACCCCAGTCCTCTCCCTGGGATCTAAGCTCCGGAGCCAGATCCTCAGCTCCCAGCCCCGTGCTCCCTGGAGGCTGAGCAGACAAGCCTCTCAGACTGGTGAGTGCCGGTCGGCACCGATCCTCTGTGCGGGAATCTCTCTGCTTTGCCTGCTGCACCCCTGTGGCTGCACTCTCCTCTGTGGCTCCGAAGCTCCCCCCTCCGCCACCCACAGTCTCTGCCCGCAAAGGGGCTTCCTAATGTGTGGAAACCTTTCCTCCTTCACAGCTCCCTCCCACTGGTGCAGGTCCCGTCCTTATTCTTTTGTCTCTGTTTTTTCTTTTTCCTTTTGCCCTACCCAGGTACGTGGGGAGTTTCTTGCCTTTTGGGAGGTCTGAGTTCTTCCGCCAGTGTTCAGTAGGTGTTCTGTAGGAGTTGTTCCACATGTAGATGTATTTCTGATATATTTGTGGGGAGAAAGGTGATCTCCACATCTTGCTCCTCCACCATCTTGAAGCCCCTCTCCCTCATTGTAGTTTTGATTTGCATTTCTCTAATAATTAGTGATGGTGAGCAGCTTTTCATGTGCTTCTTGGCCATCTGTATGTCTTCTTTGTAGAAATGTCTATTTAGCTCTTCTGCCTATTTTTGGATTGGGTTGTTTGTTTTTTGAATATTGAGCTGCATGAGCTCTTTATATATTTTGGAGATTAATCCTTTGTCTCATGATTCGTTTGCAAATATTTTTTCCCATTTTGAGGGTTCTCTTTTCATCTTGTTTGTGTTTCCTTTGCTTTGCAAAAGTAAGTTTCATTAGGTCCCATTTGTTTTTTTTGTTTTTATTTCTATTACTCTAGGAGGTGTATCAAATAGATCTTGCTGTGACTTATGTCATAGAGTGTTCTGCCTATGTTTTCCTCTAAGAGTTTTATGGTTTCTGGTCTTACATTTAGGTCTCTAATCCATTTTGAGTTTATTTTTGTGCATGGTATTAGGGAGTCTTCTAATTTCATTCTTTTCTACAGGTAGCTGTCCAGTTTTCCCAGCACCACTTATTGAAGAGACTGTCTTTTCTCCATTGTATATCCCTGTCTCCTTTGTCATAGATTAGTTGACCATAGGTATGTGAGTTTATCTCTGGACTTTCTATCCTGTTCCATTGATCTGTATTTCTGGTTTTGTGCAAGTACCATATTGTCTTGATTACTGTAGCTTTGTAGTATAGTCTGAAGTCAGTGACTCTGATTTCTCCAGCTACACTTTTTTCCCTCAAGACTGCTTTGGCTATTCGGGGTGTTTTTGGTCTCCATAAAAATTTTAAGATTTTTTGTTCTAGTTCTATAAAAGCTGCCATTGGTAATTTGATAGGGATTGCATTGAATCTGTTGATTGCTTTGGGTAGTATAGTCATTTTCACAATATTCGTTCTTCTAATCCAAGAGCATGGTATATCTCTCCCTCTGTTTGCCTCATCTTTAATTTCTTTCATCAGTGTCTTGTAGTTTTCTGCATAAAGTTATTTTGTCTCCCTACATAGGTTTATTCCTAGGTATTTTATTCTTTTTGTTGCAATGGTAAATGGGAGTGTTTCCTTAATTTCTCTTTCAGAATTTAAATCATTAGTGTGTAGGAATGCAAGAGATTTCTGTGCATTAATTTTGTATCCTGCAACTTTACCAAATTCATTTATTAGCTCTAGTAGTTTTCTGGTGCCTTCTTTAGGATTCTCTGTATATAGTATTATGTCATCTGCAGTAAGTGACAGTTTTACTTCTTCTTTTCCAATTTGTATTCCTTTTATTTCTTTTTCTTCTCTGATTGCTGTGGCTAGGACTTCCAAAGCTATGTTAAATCATAGAGGTGAGTGTGGACATCCTTGTCTTGTTCCTGATCTTAGAGGAAATACTCTCAGTTTTTCACCATTGAGAATGATGCTGTGTGTGGGTTTGCCATATATGGCCTTTATTATGTTGAGGAAGGTTCCTTCTATGCCCACTTTCTGGAAAGTTTTTATCACAAATGAGTGTTGAATTTTTGTCACAGATGATCATATGGTTTTTATTCTTCAATTTGTTAATATGGTGTATCACATTGATTGATTTACGTATAATTAAGAATCTTTGCATCCCTGCGATAAATCCCATTTGATAATGGTGTATGAGCCTTTTAATGTGTTGTTGGATTCTGTTTGCTAGCATTTTGTTGAGTATTTTTGCATCTATATTCATCAGTGATATTGGTCTGTAATTTTCTTTTTTTGTAGTATCTTTGTCTGGTTTTGGTATCAGGGTGATTGTGGCCTCATAGAATGAGTTTGGGAGTGTTCCTTCCTCTGCAATTTTTTGGAAGAGTTTGAGAAGTGTGGGTATTAGCTCTTCTCTAAATGTTTGATAGAATTCACCTGTGAAGCCATCTGGTCCTGGAGTTTTGTTTGTTGGAAGATTTTTAATCACAGTTTCAATTTCATTACTTGAGATAGGTCTGTTCATATTTTCTATTTCTTCCTGGTTCAGTCTTGGGAGATTGTATCTTTCTAAGAATTTGTCCATTTCTTCTAGGTTGTCCATTTTATTGGCATAGCGTTGCTTGTAGTAGTTTCTTAGGATGCTTTGTATTTCTGCGCTGTCTGTTGTAACTCCTCCTTTTTCATTTCTAATTTTATTGATTTGAACCCTCTCCTTCTTTTTCTTGATGAGTCTGGCTAAAGGTTTATCAATTTTGTTTATCTTCTCAAAGAACCAGCTTTTAGTTTTATTGATCTTAGCTATTGTTTTCTTTATTTCTGTTTCATTTATTTCTGCTCTGATTGTTATGTTTGTTTCCTTCTACTAACTTGGGGTTTTGTTGGTTCTTCTTCCTCTAGTTCCTTTAGGTGCAAGGTTAGATTGTTAATTTGAGATGTTTGTTGTTTCTTGAGGTAGGATTTTATTTCTATAAACTTCCCTCTTAGAACTGTTTTTGCTGCATCCCATAGGTTTTGGATCGTCATGTTTTCATTGTCATTTGTCTCTAGGTATTTTTTGATTTCTTCTGATTTCTTCAGTGATCTCTTGGTTATTTAGTAATGTACTGATTAGCTTCCACGTGTTTGTGTTTTTTACTTTTTGCCCTGTAATTGATTTCTAACCTTATACTGTTGTGGTCAGCAAAGATGCTTGATATGAATTCAGTTTTCTTAGATTTACTGAGGCTTGATTTGTGACCCAAGATGTGATGTATCCTGGAGAATGTTCCATATGCACTTAAGAAAGCGCTGTGTAATCTGTGTAAACACAGTGTAATCTGCTATTTTGGGATTGAATGTCCTATAAATATCAATTAAATCTATCTGGTCTATTGTGTCATTTAAAGCTTCTGTTTCCTTATTTATTTTCATTTTGGATGATCTGTCCATTGGTGTAAGTCAGGTGTTAAAGTCCCCCATTATTATTGTGTTACTGTTGATTTCCTCTTTTATAGCTGTTAGCAGTTGCCTTATGTATTGAGGTGCTCCTGTGTTGGGTGTATATATATTTATAATTGTTATATCTTCTTCTTGGATTGATCCCTTGATCATTATGTAGTGTCCTTCCTTGTCTCTTGTAACATTCTTTATTTTAAAGTCTATTTTATCTGATATGAGTATTGCTACTCCAGCCTTCTTTTGATTTCCATTGTCATGGAATATCTTTTTCCATCCCCTCACTTTCAGTCTGTATGTGTCCCTAGGTCTGAAGTGGGTCTCTTGTAGACAGCATATAGATGGGTCTTGTTTTTGTATCCATTCGGCAAGCCTGTGTCTTTTGGTTGGAGCATTTAATCCATTCACGTTTAAGGTAATTATCGATATGTATGTTCCTATTACCATTTTCTTAATTGTTTTGGGTTTCTTTTTGTAGGTCCTTTTCTCCTCTTGTGTTTCCCACTTAGAGAAGTTCCTTTAGGCTTTGTTGTAGAGCTTGTTTGGTGGTGCTGAATTCTCTTAGCTTTTGCTTGTCTGTAAAGCTTTTGAATTCTCCATCTAATCTGAATGAGATCCTTGCCAGGTAGAGTAATCTTGTTTGTAGGTTCTTCCCTCTCATCACTTTAAATATGTCATGCCACTCCCTTCTGGCTTGTGGAGTTTCTGCTGAGAAATCAGCTGTTAACCTTATGGGGGGTTCCCTTGTATATTATTTGTCATTTTTCCCTTGCTGCTTTCAATAATTTTCTGTGTCGTTAATTTTTGCCAATTTGATTACTTTGTGTCTCGGCATGTTTCTCCTTGGTCTTATCCTGAATGGGACTCTCTGCACTTCCTGGACTTGGGTGGCTATTTCCTTTCCCATGTTAGGGAAATTTCAGCTATAATCTCTTCAAATCTTTTTCAGGTCCTTTCTCTCTTCTCCTTCCGGGACACGTATAATGCAAATGTTGCACTTAATGTTGTCCCAGAGGTCCTTAGGCTGTCTTCATTTCTTTTCATTCTTTTTTCTTTGTTTTGTTTTGCAGCAGTGAATTCCACCATTCTGTCTTCCAGGTCACTTATCCATTCTTCTGCCTCAGTTATTCTGCTATTGATTCCTTCTAGTGTACTTTTCATTTCAGTTATTGTATTGTTCATCTCTTTTTGTTTATTCTTTAATTCTTCTAGGTCTTTGTTAAACATTTCTTGCATCTTCTCGTTCTTTGCCTCCATTCTTTTTCTGAGGTCCTGGATCATCTTCACTATTCATTTCATTATTCTGAATTCTTTTTTTGGAAGGTTGCCTATCTCCATTTCATTTAGTAGTTTTCCCTGGGTTTTATCTCGTTCCTTCATCTGGTACATAGCCCTCTGCCTTTTCGTCTTGTCTATCTTTCTGTGAATGTGGTTTTTGTTCCACAGGCTGCAGGATTTTAGTTCTTCTGGCTTCTGATGTCTGCCCTCTGGTAGATGAGGCTCTCTCTGTTTCACTCTTTTTAATGGCTGAGTAATATTCCATTGTATATATGTACCACATCTTCTTTATCCATTCATGTGTTTATGGACTGAGGCCAATGGAGATACAGGGAAGTTGTGGGGATTTGAGAAGTGGCAGTGGATTCCTTTTGATTAAGTTTAGTGGTAGTAGCTGTTTTTGGACCTTCCATATGTTTTATGTTAGATGAGAAAGTAGCAACCTAGGAAGTCGAATGGATCTTTATTCTTGGAATGGCAAATAAGCTTCTCCCCTCTTTTAAACTGAGAACCAGCAGGCAAATATCATTGTTACTAGAGAGAAATGTAAGACTTTCTAGAAACTTCCTCAAAGAGGTTCAGATGGAGAAGCCCTGGAAGGCTCTCTCTTGAAATTGGGATCTACATAAGCCCAGAGAAACAGTGAGTTTAGATTACAGTGACTGGAAATAGCTAAATGTTAGTGAGGTACTAATTTGTACCTGGATACATGTATTTCTTTAGTCCTAGCACTATATATGACTTTTATAAAAAGTATGTTTAAAATGTAGAGTGTAGGTTTTATTGTGTGGCTTTTAATTTAACAGAATGTTCCTTTATATTTGTATTTATGTGATACAATAAAGTTTTATTTTATAGGAGAAAATAATAATTGTTCTTTGGCTAGGTTGATACCATGCTGTAGGAAGTCCTAACCAGAATGATACCACGCAGCACCAAGGCACTGGCATCCACCAGGCTGAACTCAAACTGCATGGTGTGTCAAATGATATAAGTTATGCAAATAAAGTAAATAGTTAAAGGAGCATTTATTATTACATTAAGAGATATTTCCTGAGCATCTCTATTCATTCTACTCCATTCCAAAGGCTGAGATGTTAGAATTCCTTACCATATCCAAGAAACCAAAAAGGGATGGATAGATAAATCTAGACAAAGTGTTTCATCTGGGTCTAAGGAAACCTACCTCAAATTTTATGAAATTCCTCTTTGGGGCTGTATATTTTTCTTCTTCAATATAGATCATCTCCAACCCCACTGCACCTTAGAATAAAGGAGATAAAGTAGAAAGAAAAAAAATGAACCAGAAATTCCAAAGTTAAAGAAATGGTTGAACACAATTATGCAAAAGCTAGGAAGCCAAAAATTAATGTTTTCCTATAAAGGATGGAGGAATATGAGTTGGGCTATTAAATGAGTACTGGAGGATGCAGAAAGGGCCATAAGGAGGATTTACTGTTGTTGGGAGAGCTTTCACCTAGCATTTCATGACATTTGTGCTTTCAACTTTATAGTCAGCCAATTCCATTTCTGCAGTAAAAAAAAAAAAAAAAAAAAAAAAAAAAGCTGATATGTGATAAAATTAATACTACAAGGAGATGAGAGAAGAGGTGAATTAGGTGATTTGAAGGAAAATGTTTCAGAAGAGATGAATATACCTACTCAATTATGTGTTTTGAGATGATGGCTAAAAGGCAATAAGATTTCCAAGTCCCAGAGCTGGGACCAGCAACAATTTCAAGTCAAATGGTGGGAGGATTTGTACCAGTGACCTCTAAGCCAGAAGAAATCCTATAAGGACTGGTACAATGTCAAAGAAGATAAATCCAATGCTTAGGCATGAACATTTTGTAAGATTATCCTGTGACTCTTCATGTGTTGGAATTAATAGCAGTTCCCTAAGCCAAAATTTAGTCTAGAATATGTGCCTTTCTAGTAAATAAAGTGGTTTGTAGTTGTTATAGTGATTTTAAACGAGTATGGTCAGTATAAAAGTGACTGCTAAAGTGATCTGTTATAAAAGACATCTATTCTCTGAACACTTTATTATACAAAATCAATAGGCAACTGAATTGTGTACCCAGGAGCATAGCTAGTTCTTCATACAAACCACCTACTTCAGACACCCAGACAACAATGGGCACCCACTTCCCTCAGGCCATCATTCAGCATGACACTGCTAAGGTGTATTTTAAACTGATAATGTTTTGGAGAGTAAGAAAACAACAAATAAACAATTGCCATTTTTTTGATAGTTTACTATGTGTTAAGCACTAAGCAAAGGGTTTTAAATAAATAAGAAAGATCCTCTGGCCAGTGGATCAAATGTAAACTGTGTGAGTAGGGACTGTGCATTTTTCTGCCTTAAACAGAATAGATATACATGAATGAGTTCATTTGCTCTGCACAAACAATCTCATGAGGAGAGAAAGGCAGGTACCATCCTCCTAATTTGTTAAAGGAGGATGCTGATAAATAGATGTTAAGTGACTTGCCGAAAGTGGTGGACAGCATCAGCTCTAGGGAGGGGTACAAGGGAGATAGGGTCCAGTGTTGCCTCTTTTCTACGTTGACATTAGGCATCTTGTCTTTGTGCTTGGCAGGAACCATGGTTAGATTCAGAACAGGTAGAGTCAATCCTGGCATACAGTCCTGAGGCAACCACTGAGTGAAGAGGAACCTCTTAGATCACTTTGATTTGAGCCAGTCCATTCTCATACTACCATCTATTTTTTTCTATCAGAAAAAAATTGCTTTACTAAATATTATTTACAGACACTATTGCCAGTAGTTGCCACATATTTGCCACTTAACTACTGGCTAGGTTCTCTGCTAAGCAGTTGACATATAATATCTCCTTTAACTCTTACCTCAACACTGTGAAGTAAACATTATGCCCATTTCATAAGAAAATGGTCATATAACTTGTCCAAAGTCAAGGAATCAAACTTAGACCTACTGAATTTCATGGCTCATAAACTTGCTTGCCTCACTATCTTTACTTATTATTCTATGATGTGAGTGATCAGCTGCTGATCCAGACACATTTTAATACTGTGGGTGTATTTCTAGACCATATTTCTTAAAGAAAACATTAGAGAGATGCCTCTTTGAATAATGCAGACATGAAGAAAAGGGGGGGGATTTACTTGTTTGAAAGGCATATTCCAGTGAAACTAGTGTGATGAAAAAGAGACAAGCCTAAAAAGGTATTACATTCATGAATAGAGAGACATGAAAGTGAATTAACTGGGATGACTAGTGACTGCAACAATAGTCAAAGAGATGCATCTAATGAAAACACCCAGCAGGATGCCTAAAATTAACTCACCATTCACAATCTAGAGATCCCACATTATCTTATTTTACGTAATAGTATTTCTCACCTTTTCTGAAAAATATTCCTTGTTCCACCTAGTTGCTTAGGCTATTACAATGTTTCTCAACCTTTTTAAAAAAAATTTTGCTCCTTCAGAGAGAAAAAAAAAATTTTAAATGCTGCCTTATACAGAAATGAAATACTGGGATAAGATCTGTTGGGTAAGGAGGGCCACAGACCATTTAATATCTAAGACATATTTGCTTTCCCAAGAAACAAGTTGCCCTGTTGAGAATGTTTGGGTTATAAAGCTACTTGATCCCTTCTCCTACATCCTATATCTGCTGTTACTTCTAAACTGTAAGGGGTTATGGCTAAATAACAAGCACTCAGGAAAAGCATACGGATGGTCAGCATAGCATTTCATGGGTGTCTCATTAACTCAGTGTATAGCAAGTTAGTCCAGTTGATCCATAGCTCCTGTTAACTACAAGGCCATTTGTTCAACTGCATAGGCTGCTCAGAAGAAGAAAGGCTGTAAAGTCAGATGTTCGGGTTCAAACCTCAGCTCCACCACTTCTCAGCAATGAGACTTTGGCCCATCATTTAACCTAGTGGTCCTCAACTGGGGGCATCTTTGTGCACCCTTCCCCCAAGACATTTGGCAATGTCTGGAGACAGTTTTGATTATCAAAACTGGGGGATGGGAGACTACTGTTACCTAAAGGGTAGAGGCCAGGGATGCTGCTAAACATCCCCCAATGCACAGGTCAGCCCCTCACAACAGGGAATTAATTATCCAGTCCAAAATGTCGACTGCCAGGTTGAGAAACTTTGATTTAACTTCTCTGCTGCTCATTTTTGTCATTGTGCCAGATGGTGTTCATTCCTTAACAGACATTTCCAATCCATCTCTTTGTTGACTCCACTGAAGAGGTTGGGAACACTAAATACTTATTTTGCCAGCCTTCCTTGCCTTGCAGCTAGGGATAGCCTGGAGGCACAGTTCTGCCCAGTAAGAGATAAGTGGAAATCTATTAGAAGCATAAGGAAAGTTTAGTCTTTTTCCTGAGACAAGAAACAGATCAGACTGGTGTCATCCCCTTCTTAGCTGCTTTCTACCTCAAACGTGGAAGAAATATACAGTTGCAGCCATCTTCTTACTATCATTAGGGAAAGGCAAGAGATTCAAAGAGAGGATGACCTAGATATTGTTGAGGCCATGAACCAATGCCATATCACCCTCCTGTACTTCTTGTTATGTTAGAATATATAACTCCTATTTGTTTAAACATTCCTGATATACTCAAATTTAAAATTAGGATAATAATAGGTTTTTTCACTAATTTTTATTGAGGTAAAATATATAATAAAATATGCCATTTTAACCATTTTAAATGTACAATTCAGTGGCATCAATTACAATACATTTGCAATGTTGTGCAACCATCACCACTATCTATTTACAATTTTTTTCAACACCCCAAACAAAAACTGTGTGCTCACTAAGTAATAACTGTCATCCACCTTCTCCCCAGCCTGAAATCCCTGCTAACCTCTAATCCACTTATTATTTTTATGAATTTGTCTATTCTAGACAGTTCATATAAGTGTAATAATACAATATTGATACACAAGGCTTATTTCACTTAGTATAATGTTTACAAGGTTCCTCCATGTTGTAGCACATATCAGAACTTCATTCCTTTTCATGGCTGAATGATATTCCAATGTATTCCTCATTTTGTTTATCCATTTACCTGTTGATGGGAACTTGGGTTGTTTCCACCTTTTGGCAATGACAGGGTTTTAAAAGATTAAATGAAATAATATACCTAAAGCACTTAGAACAGTGCTTGGTACCTAAGAAGAACTTAGCAAATGTAAGCTAAAATTATTACTGCTATCACTAAATACCAACCTGTCACGTCCACCCTATCAACTGTCTTTTGTTCCAAGGGGGAATGTACTAGTATGTATGTGCACTGGCATAAAACTGTGATCAGAACCTACTGTACAATTCAAAGCAAATGATACTCTCATGGATCTGTGACCATACTCTCATGGATCTGTGATCATGATATTCTCATGATCATGTGCGGGTGTGATGGACAGCAGCCCAATTTCATTTATCCATTCATCCTTCCATACATCTATCCATTCCGAATTTATTGAGCATCTCCTATGGGAGAAATCCTATGCTTCAAACCTAAGCTGAAGTGACACATAATTGATTTGTTAAAAAAGACAAAGAAGAAAAGGAGGTGCTTAATAAACATTTCTAGTGATTATGGAATAGTTCTACACTCAGTCATGAGCTTCAAAAATGTCTCTAGGACTGTGTTATTTCTCCAGAGTTATCAATGAACCAGGCACTTGCCTTATGAAGTCCTCATCCTGCTAAGTACTTTTTAAACAGATTCATAAATATTGTTGACTTTCATCCTTTACACCTAATGTCTCAAGGTACAAAATAAAAGCTCGGTATAGTGACTATCATGACTGGTGCCAGGAAGAATGCCATTGCCTAAGTGAGAAAAACTTCTACCTTCAAGTAACAGGGATAGGCAGAGAGTAGAGGCATGTGCACAGCAGGCCAACTTTTTAGCTGGCGAGAGATAAATTTTTGGGGAGAGGATTTGGTGTAGGGAGGGGGCTTATACTGATGAGCACATTAAAACAAGGAGTAGGAAAAAAGTGTGGAGGAGGAAATGAGTAAATCTGATGTCAGTGGTGATAGCAGATCTTACTTTGGCATAGAAGACCTTTTAGATGAGTGTGGATGGTCAACATTTAAGATCAACTCCTGGAATGTTTGGACGTGAGGTATTCAAGGAGCATTTGCTATGTGCAACGTGTTTTATAACATAAGATAATTATCAGCTTGCCCTGGTGTAGCTTACAATTTATTTAGTCAAAATCCACCCACACAATATCTTCAGAAAGCAAGTGGAAGAAATAGTGAGGAAATAAGAATGCCATGGGGTTCTGAGATGGTACATGAACTCCACACTTAGAGAACATTCATGAGGGAGCTAGAAACTGAACTGCAATGAGTAGTGGTTGGCATGCAGGAAAGAAAGGAAATACCACCAAAAGAGGAATGACAGAGCACTAGAAAGGAGGTGATGGGCTGACTAGGCAGTAAAGAGGTTGGCCTGACTGGACCACCACGGGAAATAAGGTTTAATGGGAGAGTGGTGCCCAGAAAGAGACAGGCACTAAGTAGCTCATTATTTTCAGGTCAGTCACAAGATAATATGGCTTCATTTCTAGGTGCTGGAGATTCTCATTCTGTTTCACTAGTCCCTCTCTTGCCCACTTTTTTCATATCTTGTTGTAGTTCATCTCACACACTCTAGGCAAGGGGAAAAATATTAATGTTTCAAAAAAATAAACTAGCTCCCAACAAATTTTCTCGGGCTCCTTTGAATAACTACCACACACCCTCCCAGTCACATCTTTACATGATTTTCATTTAAATTGGCTCACTTACCTGGCATTTCCTAATGATCTAACCTGTCACTGGTGCTCCAGCTGATACTGTGATTGCTACCGGCTATTTTATACTCTGGAATGAAAAGTGGTAACAATAGAGCCTCTTGTGTTTTATGTTTTGTCAAATGCTGGGTACATTTCTGGCATTTCGTACGTAACAAGTGTAACAAAGCAGGCCCGGGCCGAAGGATATGGCATCTGCTGGCCTCTGGCACAACAAAGGTGGCAAGCCCAGTGGTCTCCAACCTGTAGGGCAGTGATAGATGGCCCTGGGAAATGAGGCCTTTATCACAATCTACATGAAAAAAGAAATAGTGCCTCCAGTGTATCTCCAAGAACACTAGAAAAGCCTGAGTGGAAATAAACTACACCCAGGAGACAAGTGCTTTGCGTAATGAGGGTTTTA
Source organism: Delphinapterus leucas (assembly GCF_059928025.1). Classification (NCBI taxonomy): domain Eukaryota; kingdom Metazoa; phylum Chordata; class Mammalia; order Artiodactyla; family Monodontidae; genus Delphinapterus; species Delphinapterus leucas. Next base: position 61,385,041 of record NC_143137.1, on the reverse strand, counting down.
ATCCTACAGTCGCTCTCTGATAGGTGAACATTGCCAAGCATAGAAACTTAGAGTCACTTAAAATTACTAGGGTGTATGGTGTTAGGGAGTGTTCTAATTTCATTCTTTTACATGTAGCTGTCCAGTTTTCCCAGCACCACTTTTTGAAGAGGCTGTCTTTTCTCCACTGTATATTCTTGCCTCCTTTATCAAAAATAAGGTGACCATATGTGCGTGGGTTTATCTCTGGGCTTTCTATCCTGTTCCATTGATCTATATTTCTGTTTTTGTGCCAATACCATACTGTCTTGATTACTGTAGCTTTGTAGTATAGTCTGAAGTCAGGGAGCCTGATTGCTCCAGCTCCATTTTTCTTTGTCAAGATTGCTTTGGCTATTCGGGGCCTTTTATGTTTCTATACAAATTGTGAAATTGTTTCTTCTAGTTCTGTGAACAATGCCATTGGTAGTTTGATAGGGATTGCATTGAATCTGTAGATTGCTTTGGGTAGTATAGTCATTTTCACAATATTGATTCTTCCAATCCAAGAACATGGTATATGTCTCCATCTGTTTGTGTCATCTTTGATTTCTTTCATCAGTGTCTTATAGTTTTCTAAGTACAGGTCTTTTGTCTCCTTAGGTAGGTTTATTCCTAGGTATTTTATTCTTTTTGTTGCAATGGTAAATGGGATTGTTTCCTTAATTTCTCTTTCTGGTCTTTCGTTGTTAGTGTATAGGAATGCAAGAGATTTCTGTGCATTAATTTTGTATCCTGCAACTTTACCAAATTCATTGATTAGCTCTAGTAGTTTTCTGGTCACATCTTTAGGATTCTCTATGTATAGTATCATGTCATCTGCAAACAGTGACAGCTTTACTTCTTTTCTGATTTGGATTCCTTTTATTTCTTTTTCTTTTCTGATTGCTGTGGCTAAAACTTCCAAAACTATGTTGAATAATAATGGTGAAAATAAACTCAAAATGAATTAAAGACCTAAATGTAAGGCCAGACACTATAAAACTCTTAGAGGAATATATAAGCAGAACACTCTATGACATGAATCACAGCAAGATCCTTTTTGACCCACCTCCTAGAGAAATAGAAATAAAAACAAAAATAAACAAATGGGACCTAATGAAACTTAAAAACTTTTGCACAGCAACGGAAACCATAAACAAGATGAAAAGACAACCCTCAGAGTGGGAGAAAATATTTGCAAATGAAGCAATTTACAAAGGATTAATGTCCAAAATTTACAAGCAGCTCATGCATCTCAATATCAAAAAAACAAAGAACCCAATCCAAAAATGGGTGGAAGATCTAAACAGACATTTCTCCAAAGAAGATATACAGATTGCCAACAAACACATGAAAGGACACTCAACATCACTAATCATTAGAGAAATGCAAATCAAAACTACAGTGAGGTATCACCTCACACCAGTCAGAATGGCCATCATCAAAAACTCTACAAACAATAAATGCTGGAGAGGGTGTGGAGAAAAGGTAAACCTTTTGCACTGTTGGTGGGAATGTAAATTGATACAGCCACTGTGGAGAACAGTATGGAGGTTCCCTACAAAAGTAAAAATAGAATTACCATATGACCCAGCAATCCCACTACTGGGCATATGCCCTGAGAAAACCATAATTCAAAAAGAGTCATGTACCACAAAGTTCACTGTAGCTCTATTTACAATAGGCAGGACATGGAAACAAACTAACTGTCCATCGACAGATGAATGGATAAAGAAGATGTGGCACATGTATACAATGGAATATTACTCAGCCATAAAAAGAAATGAAATTGAGTTATTTGTAGTTAGGTGGATGGACCCAGAGTCTGTCATACCGAGTGAAGTAAGTCAGAAAGAGAAAGACAAATACCGTATGCTAGCACATATATATGGAATCTAAACAACAAAAAAAAAGGTTTTTAAGAACCTAGCGGCAGGACAGGAATAAAGACACAGACCTACTAGAGAATGGACTTGAGGATATGGGGAGGGGGAAGGGTAAGCTGTGACAAAGTGAGAGAGTGGCATGAACATATATACACTACCAAACATATTAATTTTTTTTTTTTTTTTTTTTTTTTTTTTGCGGTACGTGGGCCTCTCACTGTCGTGGCCTCTCCCGTTGCGGAGCACAGGCTCCGGACGCGCAGGCTCAGCGGCCATGGCTCACGGGTCCAGCCGCTCTGCGGCATGTGGGATCTTCCCAAACTGGGGCATCGGCAGGCGGACCCTCAACCACTGCGCCACCAGGGAAGCCCTCAAACGTATAATAGATAGCTAGTGGGAAGCAGCCGCATAGCACAGGGAGATCAGCTCGGTGCTTTGTGACCACCTAGAGGGGTGGGATAGGGAGGGTGGGAGGGAGGGAGACGCAAGAGGGAAGAGATATGGGAACATATGTATATGTATAAGTGATTCACTTTGTTATAAAGCAGAAACTAAAACACCATTGTAAAGCAATTATACTCCAATAAAGATGTTAAAAAATAACAATAATAAAAAAATCAATCATCCTTGGAAGGCATTACTTGGACTGTTTACTAAACAGAGCAAGTAGAGAAAATGGATCCCACAGTGGCTAATGTTAATGTTTTCTTCCTTTTTCTCCCCCTAATCAAATATAGCTTTCTTTTAAAAGTAAAAAAAATAATAATAATAAAAAAATAAAATAACGTTTCTAGGGTGGTAAACCTAAGCTGAATAGAGATAGTTTCAGGAGACAGTCTTTCAATTAGGAAAAGAAAAGAAACTGTTGACCCTTGATATTCATTTAACACAATGTTTTAATCAAGAATAGGAAGGTAATAAAGATTAAGAACTTCCTTTCAAATTTATTTTGGGAGACCGTTTTTGCTGAAAAGGTGTCTAATGAAAAATTTTATTACTTCTTGATGTTATAAAGTATTTGCAAGCTGATATTTAGACAACAGAAATGCAGAATTTTGTTAACCAACATAATAGTGCTTTTTTTCCTTTTGCTTTTTATAGACTAAATGAAAGTTTTAAGAGATTGGCTACTATTATTTTCTCCATCTGTTGAAAACGATGTATATCTTCATCTTTACATCTAGGGAGAAGGAAATATCCATGAAAATGATGAATTTAGAGGTTGCAATAATTTATGTGGTGACCACAGTGGTTAGAAATGTGATTGACTAATATTGTACAAAATCATTATAATCCATTACAGAGATTAAAAAGTTGAATTCATGCAGTAAACTGGCTACAAAAGAAATGGACCAGTTAAAGAATATTTTAGAATGTTTTGATTGCATGAAAAATCAACATGATGGTTGTCTTAGGTAATTATTTGTTTTTCCTCAAAAGTAAAATAAAAAAAAAAAGTAAAATGAGCTTGTCCTACATAAATGTGGACTACTACCAAAAGGGTTAATATTTCCAAAACCTTCAGTAAGATTAGGTTACATAAAAACAAATGCCACAGCCCATTAAAAAAGCAGGCATTTAATTTTTATGGTGTATATTAAAATCTACACAAATCTATGATTTAAAAAGAGCCATGTAATTTAATTAGTATTAATCAGTGTTGATTTAATAGAAGGCAGAAGAAAGTTTCTGCTCTGTATACATTAAGGAAAACCAAAAAACAAAACCCAAGTTATGATAGATGGATGCATAGTCATTAAACCCCCCAGATTTAATCTAAAGACTTAATCAACACTGTCTAAAAGGTTATATTATATTAGTACTAATACAGCTAACCAAACCAAAAGTATATTTCTACTTTCAGAAAATTTAAGAGCTTAATTATTTAGGATTCAAGATAAATTTGGCAGCATTAAGGAAATGTAGTATATTCTAGTACAAAACATCTAAAATGTTGCAAAAGGCTTCCGACAGAGACTCAAAGGCAAATATAAATGAATAATAACCTCATACATTTCCTTGAATCAATGGTGATTTTAATATAGATGAATAATAACTTCATACATTTTCCTTGAATCAGTGGTCATTCCATCATGTGCCCATTTGACCAACTTGTACTGAGCACACACTATATGTCAGGCATCATGTTAACCATGGAAGTATATATATGTTAGGATCCATTCACAGAGCTATGCAGTAGACAAGTGAACAATTACAATACCTGTGGGTCAAGAACCTTGAAAGAAGAGCACACAGGTTAGTACGGGACCATGGAAGGACATCCAGTCCAGCTTAGGAGGAGTAAGAAAAGGCTTCCCAGAGGAGGTGCTGCCTGGTTGAAACCTTGTAAAAGAATTTACCGCAGGTTGGGTCACGAGATCGTTGGAATGAATGCAGTTTCTGTAGGGCGCATAATACTTTTCAAAAATGTCTCATGGGAGGGAGACGCAAGAGGGAGGGGATATGGGGATATATGTATACATATAGCTGATTCACTTTGTTATACAGCAGAAACTAACACACCATTGTAAAGCAATTATAGAGATTTTTTTAAAAAAAGTCTCTTCTTCCGTTACAGTGTGTGTTTTGCAAGGACACATTCATTTTTTTAGCCCATTTTGTGAGCTCTATTGTGCTGGTATTTTATGCAAGTTGATGACTAGTGACTAATGAAAACAATGTTAGTACATTGTTGCTGCATAAGTGTAATGTGATGTGGTTTTGCACTTAACAGAAGCTCTAGTTGTGAATACTCACAAAAAGCCTCTTCTGTGATGAACTGCTTTTAGTGAGTCTCACTAGTGGTTTTACACCTGCAGAGCATTGAGGGCTGGGCTGACTTTTGAGAGCACTGAAATTGCTTCATATTGTGGTCCTAAATGTATATTCACTATATTCCAGAGTATCCCTTCATAAGTATTTTATGACTGGAAAACAAATAAACAACAACAAAACAAAAAAAAAACAATAAGAAGAAGGATGGTCAGGGCAGTACAGGCAAAGAGAAGAGAATGTGAGGATGGTGAGAGAAGGCAGGGCATGTTCAGGAGTGTAGGGCATTGCTCACTAGGGCAAGAATGCAGAGGACTGGGTAGGAAGAACACGAGGTGATGTTAGAGAGGCAGGTGGGGGCCCCTATTTGCCTTAAGTTGCTTCAATTCTCTGGAAGATACCAGAAAGCTATTGAGGGATTTAATCTGTTTTTCAATAAGTTCCTTTTGGCTTTAGTGTAGAGGATGAATGGGAGAGGGCTAAACTGGGTACAGGGAGATCAGTTAGGAGAAATGACACTAGCCTGGACCCAAGGGCAGTAGGTATGGAGAAGAGAGTACCCGTTTGAGAGACAAGTCTTTAAGATATATAATTAACAAAAGTTTATCATCGATTTAGTTTGGAGGGGTGTAGGAAGGAAGAATGGATAGATTCCTAGATTTCCTGCTTGAGTAATCCAGGGCCTCAAATGATATGGTCAGGACCTTGAAACTTGGAGGGAAGGATGGCTGTCAGCAGTATGCCAGCAAAAGAGGTGCTGCTTTCTCCTTACATCTAGTATCAGTTGATGGAGAGATGCGAACTGGACCAGGTCAGGCTATGTGTCTGCCTGACACATAGTTACTTCCCATCAGGACCACATGGAGTGAAGAAGGAATTCCCAAAGAAAAGGGAAGCAGAAGGGAGCGTGGGTATGTGAGAAAGAGTGTGGAGCAAACAGAAACAACAGCTACCATGGTCTGCTGTACAAGCTGAGAGTAAGAGTCAAGAGAGATGTCTGATAGCAAATTATGGCTGTGGATATGGAAGTTAAGAGAGTTCTGGGCTAGAGATCAATTTGGGTGTCAACACTGGCAGAGAGGCCTGAATATGATTGTGCAGGGAGAAGTCAGAAAGGGAAGAGAAAGGCCAAAGATGGAATGCTGGAGTGAGGAAAAGAAGTCCCTAATGGTCCAAGATGGAATGGTCTCAGAGATGGAAGGAAAACCAGAAAAGCAATGTCACAGCAATCAAGGGTAAAGACAATTTCAGGAGAGTAGACTTAATCAACAGTGATAACTGCCTCGAAGAAATAGAGATAAGGCATTTGGCAGCTTGGAGGTGACTCTCATAGGAACCAGCTCCGTGGAGGTTCTAAGCAGGGATGGGAAATCAGATTACAGAAAGTTGATGAGTGAATAGAAAGGAAGTGGAGACACACATACAAACCACTCTCCTGAGAAGCTTGACACTAAAGAGAAGGAAAAAAGTTTATAGCTGGAGTTGGGGTAGAGAGATCTAAACATGTCTATATAAGGGAAGAGAAGTGGTTGAGTAGGAGATGTGAGACAGGTACAGAAGAGTACTGACATAAAGATGCAGTACTGCTCCTAGAAAAACACTTTTTTTCTAAAGCAAGTTCATTTAAACCCAAATGTGCTCAAAGGAAACCATGTGAAAAGGAAAACATTTTCAAGAACAGGTCAGATAGGATTAATAAACTCTGGGACAGGAATATACATAAACACAACCAAAAACGTACAAGGGAAAGTAGGCTGCTGGATAAAACCTCAAATGAGTTAGTCCACAGCACCAAAATACACTGTGTTGTCTAGCATCAGTTCTTACTCATCATGAGGACATACACAGTCATTATGGGCAGAGGAAAACACAACCTGAAAAACATGGAGAATACCCGAAACAGACAAAAGGCACAATTTGTAGAAGCTTGGTAAACTAAGCATTACTTTCGGCTGTGGAAACATAGCATGATACCTTGGGGAACTTACTGGGGCCTGAAAAACGACAAAAGTTTTGAAATTCTATTCCGTTGCTTTTGGGAAGTCTCCTGTATAGATAATTTCATGATTTATTTCATTGGTTCACTCAACCATTCAACGAATCCTGTTGGAGGATTTATTATGCGCTAAGCATAGTCTGACAGAACATCAATAAGAGAGCACAGGTTCTTAAGGAAAATGCGGTGGTGGCTGCGCTTAGAAAAAGCTTATTCAATTCATCTACTGTCTTTGGAATAGAAAATACACAGTAAAACCTGTCACAATTCTTCTTGGCTGTTGGAATATAGAGAGGATACTGTGTAAAAGACATTGTAGGGCACATTGGCTTTAAAAGATGGAGAACCACTGGCCTAAGGATTCAGGTATTTCTCTTTAGAAAAGATTCAGTAAGACGAAATCTGAAGATTCATTCCTCCTCTATTAAATTCAATTTCTAATTACAGGCTATGAAGCAGGCAAAACAAGGAGAACGTGTATGTTTGTGGAAACATAGATATAAATGCTATTGACTATTAGCTCTTCATTGCTCTTACCAGTTTAGTTCCCTTCTCTTAATCAACCCATTTCTACTACTGCCCATAACTTTAGGGTTAGGAACCTCAAACACCTATCTGAGATAGCAACTTCTAGATTTGCCTCATAAACAGGAGCCAAGTCTCCTGAAAGGGGAAGAGGAGAGCTTAGTGTTACTGCTTTAAGCTGTGTTAAGTGATGGGTATAGCTGGTATAGTGTGAGATAGAAAATGGGATACAGTCTGTTCCAGGCTCAGAAATACACATTGATAAACACACATTCTCATGAAGATCCAAAACAAGGATGGCAGGGGAGACTATAGGAGGAAAATAAGTGTTTAGGCTTTGTCTTAGCCCAACTGCCTGTTTGCTTTTCCGCATCCATTTCTGTCTTTCTGGTCCTGAGAAGGCCTATTCAAACGACTAAGCTAACAATGCCACACACAGCATATGAGTGTACAGTGTACCCTGTAGGTGTAAGAGCTCGGCTTTGTTTTGCCCTTGTTCTTGAACAAAAGCTTCTTCTTTGATAGCCTCCCAAATGTTCCTTGTCATAAGGCAGAAATACATTAATTGCGAAACAAAATAAATTATGTACCTTTTGGGAAACAAAATTAAAAGAAAAAAACCATACACATAAACACACATATGCACGATGAAACTGTTCCTTCTTCCATGTGTCTCAGAGTTATAGCCAGCACCTGTGGCCACACAAGGGGCAGACTTGGCAGCTGCAGAACCCAGATGTCAGACACTGGATTGTATGTCCCTGGCAGCACTCCTAAGTGGGAGGCCGTCTCCTTAACTGACCTCTGAAATGGTCTATTGTCTGACTCCCTCTCTGGCCTGGGTAGTAACTAACAAGCTGTCTGTGAGCCTGGTTCAGTTAGCATACTGATGGGTTGCTCTGGATGCAATTATCCTTTGCCTTACCTTTGATTGTAAGGAATTTATTTCCTTTGTAGGGGTGAAAATTGGGACCGGGCAAATTCTTGACAAAGAACTATATTCAGGTTTCTTCCAAGGACAAATAAGATGCTTTTTGCTTTGATTGGTATTTTTCGTCACAGAAATTGGATGAGATTAACTTTATGTTTTAGCACACAGTGTTTTGGTTAATCAGAAGTAAAAATAAGAGTTTCTTGGGCACCTCCCCCCTCTGATAAAAGACTGAGTTTCCTTATACTGCTTCTTAAAATTACTTCTCAAATGTTGAAAATGAACCATTTCTTTCTTTAGAAACTTAAGGAGCTACAACTTTGTCTTTGCTATTACTAAAAAAAAAAAAAAGTCTATGTATTGTGGAGAAGAGCTCTTTGTATCATGAATCCTCTTGTTTCTTTAAAGAGGAACATGGTTACACTATAACCTTGCCTCCACACCACTTGCTGAAGAATGGCATTATGTGTACGATGCAATCATCACGGGAATGAGATGGGAAAAGGCCAAGTATCTAAGAGGGCTCCACTCACAATGCAACACTTGTAGCCTTGCAGGGAAGGTCTATTGTGGACACAGTTACAGTCATGGCCAGTTAAGGAAAAACACATCTGATATTTATAGGAAGATGAATTCTGGGGAAATTATAGAATATATTATCATATCCAATGTCAAATAGTATTCATCTGCACCACGTAAAATGTTCCAACTTATCTTTATTGACTTTTATAAAAATGTAAATATGTATCTTGGCCACCACTGATTTATATTTGGGGGGAAAAGGGATTGAATATTCATGAGTTCCAATATGAAAAAGTAAGTGATTGAGAAAGAAAGAAAGAAATAGATAGGTAGATAGGAGAGAAGAGGCATATCTCTCATAGGGAAGAATTCCAAATAATTTATGTGGCTATTCACCCCTCAAGAAGGTGAAGCTTAATTTCCTATCCCTTGAGTGTTGGCTATGCCTTGCGATTTAATTCCAAAGAGTAGAGTTTGAAAAGGATGGGGAGAGAGGTACTTTACAGTGGAGAAACCTGGCTTAAACGACCTTGGCCAGGTGATAATGGTTAACAGCAGTATGTCATGTTGATAGCATGTATCCTTGATATGATATGATCTCATCGAAGGGCACTTTACCTTTGTAGTCTTCCTCCCAAAACCCATAACCGTAGTCTCATCATTTGAAAATATTAGGGTTAAACCCCAGTTGAGGGACATTCTACAAAACACTTGACCGGTACTCCACAAAACTGTCATGGCTGTCGTAAACAAGAAATGTCTGAGAAATTGTCACAGCCAAAAGGAGGCTAAGGAGACATGACTAAATGTAAAGTGTTATGCTGGATGGATGCTGGAAGGGCAAAAGGACATTAGAAGAAAACAGAAATCCAAATAGAGTGTGGACTTTAGTTAATAGTAATGTCTCAATTACTTAGTTGTAGCAAATGTATCGTAGTAATGTAAGATGTTCAAAATAGTGAAACCTGGGTGAGAGGTATACAGGAGCTCTGCACTATTTTTGTAACTTTTTAATAAATCTGTAACTATTCTAAAATAAAACATTTCTTAAATTAAAAAAAAAAAGGTGATCAACATATTGCTGTATTGACTGTAGCAGAGTTCCTATGCATCCTTCTTTTTCTCTTTTTCACCCCACCTATCTACCAAGCTCTCTGGCATAAAGAGTCATTTTCCTGACGCATAAGAATTCTCTGTCTTTCAGGCCAATGTAGTAAATGACATGAAACTTATTGTGAAAATTTTAGATTTCCCAATAATATTTAGGTCATGCCCTTAGTAATATGACACTAATGCTCAAAAGATAATATCCACAAACCCGTATTTCTCAACAGCTTAAAAGGTGTAACATCCTTTAACCACGTATCCAGTATACTTATATTGCATGTGAATGTTATTAATGACGTTATTAATAAGACAATGTATTAACCTCTGAAGGTAACATACTCTTTGTTAGATTACAGTGTTCATTTATTGATCTGTTGTTGTTATCATGAGAGGTAAGGGGGTAGGGTCCCTACACCACTGTTTTAGAACATGGATGAGATTATTTCATTGCTACTCCATTCTGTCCTTCAGAATGATAATAAATCAGGTCTTTGGGAATTTTAGAAAATATTTCTTTCTACATACTGTTTTCTTTCTTCCTTTTTTTTTTTCTCCTGAGTTTGCAAGACTTAAATTGCATCAGCCAAATAGTTGCTGTTATAAGATGTTATAAGGGAGTGGTGTTTTTTTTGTTTTGTTTTGATGGTTAGCATTTTTTTGCAATATAGTATTGTTTAATCATTAAAAAAATTTATTTTATATTGGAGTATAGTTGATTAACAGTGTTGTGTGAGTTTCAGGTATACAGCAAAGTGATTCAGTTATACATGTATCTATTCTTTTTCAAATTCTTTTCCCATTTAGGTTATTACAGAATATTGAGCATAGTTCCCTGTGCTATACAGCAGGTCTTTGTTGGTTATCTGTTTTAAATATAGCAGTGTGTACATGTTAATCCCAAACTCCCAATCTGTTACCCCCCTCAACCTTCCCTGCTGGTAACCATAAATTCAATCTCTAAGTCTGTGAGTCTCTTTCTGTTTTGCAACTAAGTTCACTTGTATCATTTTTTTAGATTCTGCATATAAGCGATATCATATGATATTTGCCTTTGTCTGACTTACTTCACTTAGTATGAGAATCTCTAGGTCCATCCATATTGCTGCAAATGGCATTATTTCATTCTTTTTAATGGCTGAGTAATATTCCATTGTATATATGTACCACATCTTCTTTATTCATTCATCTGTCAATGGACATTTAGGTTGCTTCCATGTCTTGGCTATTGTACGCAGCACTGCAGTGAACATTGGGGTGCATGTATCCTTTCGAATCAGGTTTTTCTCTGGATATATGCCCAGGAGTGGGATTGCTGGATCATATGGTAGCTCTATTTTTAGTTTTTTTAAGGAACCTCCATACTGTTCTCCATAGTGGCTGTACCAATTTACATTCCCACCAACAGTGTAGGAGGGTTCCCTATTCTCCACACCCTCACCAGCATTTACTGTTTGTAGGCTTTTTGATGATGGCAATTCTGACTGGTGTGAGGTGATATCTCTTTGTTGTTTTGATTGGCATTTCTCTAATAATTAGTGATGTTGAGCATCTTTTCATGTGCCTCTTGGCCATCTGTATGTCTTTTTAGGTCTTCTGCCCATTTTTTGATTAGGTTGTTTGTTTTTTGGATATTGAGCCACATATCTTTAATCCATTTAGGTCTTTATGTCTGCATATGGTGTTAAAGAATGTTCTAGTTTCATTCTTTTACATGTAGCTGCCCAGTTTCCCCAGCACCATTTATTGAAGAGACTTGTCTTTTCTCTATTGTATAGTCTTGCCTCCTTTGTCGTAGATTAATTGACTAGAGGTGCGTGAGTTTATTTCAGGGCTTTCTATCCTGTTCCATTGATCTATTTTTCTGTTTTTGTGCCAGTACCATACTGTTATGATGATTGTAGATTTGTAGTATAGTCTGAAGTCAGGAAGCCTAATTCTTCCAGCTCCGTTTTTCTTTCTCAAGATTGCTTTGGCTATTGGGGGTCTTTTGTGTCTTCATACAAATTTTAAGATTTTTTGTTCTGGTTCTGTGAAAAATGCCATTGGTAATTTGATAGGGATTGCACTGAATCTGTAGATTGCCTTGGGTATTATAGTCATTTTGACAATATTGATTCTTCCAATCCAAGAACATGGTATATCTTTCCATCTTTCTGTGTCATCTTTGATTTCTTTCATCAGGGGCTTACAGTTTTTGAAGTACAGGAATTTTGTCTCCTTAGGTAGGTTTATTCCTAGGTATTTTATTCTTTTTGATGCAATGGTAAATGGGATTGTTTCTTTAATTTCTCTTTCTGATTTTTCATTGTTAGTGTATAGAAATACAACAGATTTCTGTGTATTAATTTTGTATCCTGCAACTTTACCGAATTCATTGATGAGCTCTAATAGTTTTCTAGCAGCATCTTTAGGATTCTCTATGTATAGTATCATGTCATCTGCAAACAGTGACAGTTTTACATACTTTTCCAATTTGGATTCCTTTTACTTCTTTTTCTTCTCTGATTGCCAAGGCTAGGACTTCCAAACTATGTTAAATAGAAGTGTCGAGAGTGGATATCCTTGTCTTGTTCCTGATCTTAGAGGAAATGCTTTCAGCTTTTTTACCATTGAGCTGTAGGTTTGTCATATTTGGCCTTTATTATGTTGACATATGTTCCCTCTATGCCCACTTTCTGGAAAGTTTTTACCATAAATGTGTGTTGAATTTTGTCAAAAGCTTTTTCTGCATCTATTGAGATGATCATATGGTTTTTATTCTTCAATTTGTTGATGGGGTTTATCACACTGATTGATTTGCAGATATTGAAAAATCCTTGCATCCCTGGGATAAATCCCATTTGATCGTGGTGTATGATCCTTTTAATGTATTGCTGGCTTCAGTTTGCTAGTATTTTGTTAAGGATTTTTGTGTCTAATGGCCTGTAATTTTCTTTTTTGTGATATCTTTGGTTTTGGTATCAGGGTGACAGTGGCCTCACAGAATGAGTTTGGGAGTGTTCCTTCCTCTGCGAGTTTCTGGAATAGTTTCAGAACGATAGGTATTAACTCTTCATTAAATGTTTGATAGAATTTGCCTGTGAACCTACCTGGTTCTGGACTTTTGTTTGTTGGGAGTTTTTTTGGCTATATTTGGTCTTTGTTGCTGCACATGGGCTTTCTTTAGTTGTGGCGAGCGGGGGATACTCTTCGTTGCGGTGTGCAGGCTTCTTGTGGTGGCTTCTCTTGGTGTGGAGCATGGGCTCTAGGCATGTGGGCTTTAGTTGTAGCACATGGGCTCAGTAGTTGTGGCTCATGGGCTCTAGAGTGCAGGCTTAGTAGTTATCGCACATGGGCTTAGCTGTTCTGTGGCATGTGGGATCTTCCCAGACCAGGGATCGAACCCATGTCCTCTGCACTGGCAGGTGGGTTCTTAACTACTGCACCACCAGGGAAGTCCTTGTTGGGAGTTTTTTTTTTTTTTGCGGTACGCGGGCCTCTCACCGCCGTGGCCGCTCCCGTTGCGGAGCACAGGCTCCGGACGCGCAGGCTCAGCGGCCATGGCCCATGGGCCCAGCCGCTCCGCGGCACGCGGGATCCTCCCAGACCGGGGCATGAACCCGCGTCCCCTGCACCGGCAGGCGGACCCCCAACCACTGCGCCACCAGGGAAGCCCCTTGTTGGGAGTTTTTTAAGCACAGTTTCAAATTCAGTACTTTTGATTGGTCTGTTCATATTTTCTGTTTTTTCCTGGTTCAGTCTTGGGAGATTGTATCTTTCTAAGAATTTGTCCATTTCTTCTAGGTTTTCCATTTTATTGGCATATAGTTGCTTGTAGTAGTCTCTTATGATCATTTGTATTTCTGTGGTGTCCACTGTAACTTCTCCTTTTTCATTTCTAATTTTATTGATTTGAACCCTCTCCCTCTTTTTCTTGATGAGTCTGGCTAAAGGTTTATCAATTTTGTTTATCTTCTCAAAGAACCAGCTTTTAGTTTTATTGATCTTAGCTATTGTTTTCTTTGTCTCTATTTCACTTATTTCTGCTCTGATTTTTATGATTTCTTTCCTTCTACTAACTTTGGGTTTTGTTTGTTCTTCTTTCTGTAGTTGCTTTAAGTGTAAGGTTTGGTTATTTATTTGTGATTTTTTGTGTTTCCTGAGGTACAATTACATTGCCATAAACTTCTTAGAACTTCTTTTGCTGTGTCCCATAGGTTTTGGATTCATCCTTTCATTTTCATTTGTCTCTAGGTATTTTTTGATTTCCTCTTTGATATCTTCAATAATCCATTGGTTGTTTAGTAGCATATTGTTTAGCCTCCACGTGTTTGTGTTTTTTACAGCCTTTTTTTCTTGTAGTTGATTTCTAATCTCATATCATTGTGGTCAGAGAAGATGCTTGATCTGATTTCAGTTTTCTTAAATGTACCAAGGCTCGCTTTATGGCTCAGCATGTGATCAGTCCTGGAGAATATTCCATGTGCACTTGAGAAGAATATGTATTCTGCTGCTTTTGGATGGAATGCTCTATAAATATCAATTAAGTCCATCTGGTTTAATGTGTCATTTAAGGCCTGTGTTTCCTTACTGATTTTCTGTCTGGATGATCTGTCCATTGATGAAAATGGGGTGTTAAAGTCCCCCACTGCATATTATTGTGTTACTGTCGATTTCTCCTTTTATGGCTGTTAGTGTTTGCCTTATATATTGAGGTGTTCCAATGTTGGGTGCATATATATTAACAATTGTTACATCTTCTTCTTGGATTGATCCCTCGATCATTATGTAGTGTCCTTCTTTGTCTCTTATATTTGTCTTTATTTTAAAGTCTATTTTGTCTGATATGAGTATTGGTACTCCAGCTTTCTTTTGGTTTTCATTTGCATGGAATACCTTTTTCCATTCCCTCACTTTCAGTCTGTATGTGTCCCTAGATCTGAAGTGGGTCTCTTTAGACAGCATATATACAGGTCTTGTTTTTTTATCCATTCAGCCAGCCTATGTCTTTTGGTTGGAGCATTTATTTTTAAACGTTTTTTAAGTATTAAAGAAAATAACTTTACTTAAAAAATTTTTTATTGGCGTATAGTTTATTTCCAGTGTTGTGTTACTTTTTTCTGTACAGCAAAGTGTGTCAGATACACATATACATATACATGTATCAACCCTTTTTGGATTCTTTTCCCATATAGGTCATTACTGAGTAGAGTTCCCTCTGCTATACAGTAGGTCCTTATTAGTTATCTATTTTATATATAATAGTGTATATATGTTGATCCCAATCTCCCACTTATCCCTCCCCCACTTCCCCCCTGGTAACCATAAGATTGTTTTATACATCTGTAACTCTCTGTTTTGTAAATAAGTGCATTTGTACCATTTTTTTAGATTCCACATATAAGCAATATTATATTTGTCCTTTGCTGACTTACTTCACTCAGTATGACCATCTCTAGGTCCATCCATGTTGCTGCAAATGGCATTATTTTGTTCTTTTTTATGGCTGAGTAATATTCCATTGTGTATATGTACCACTGGTTGGAGCATTTAGTCTGTTTACGTTTAAGGTAATTATCGATATGTATGTTCTTATTGCCATTTGGTTAATTGTTTTGAATTTGTTTTTGTAGGTGTTTTCTTCCCTTCCTGTTTTGTTCTCTCGTGATTCGATGAGTAACTTCAGTGCTGTGTTTGGATTCCTTTTTCTTTTTTTGTGTGCATATCTATTGCAGATTTTTGGTTTGTGGTTACCATGAGGCTTTGATATAGCAGTCTATATACAGACAAGATTGTTTTAAGTTGCTGGTCTTTTAATTTCAAATGCATTTCCAACATCCTGCATTTGTGCTCTCCTCTTCTCACAATTGCTGGTTTTGATATCATATTTGTGTGTGGATGATTTCCTACCTTTACTTATGTTTGCCTTTACTGGAGAGCTTTCCCAGTCGTAATTTTCTTGTTTCTAGTTGTGGCCTTTTCTTTTCCGCCTAGAGAAGTTCCTTTAGCTTATGTTGCAAAGCTGGTCTGGTGGTGCTGAATTCTCTTAGCTTTTGCTTGTCTGTAAAGCTTTTGATTTCTCCATCAAATCTGAATGAGAGCCTTGCTGGGCAGAGTATTCATGGTTGTAGGTTCTTCCCTTTCATCACTTTAAAAGTCACGCCACTCCCTTCTGGTCTGCAGAGTTTCTGTCGAGAAATCAGCTGATAACCTTATGGGGATTCTCTTGTATGTTATTTGTTGCTTTTTCCTTGCTGCTTTTAAGATTTTTCTCTTTGTCTTTAATTTTTGTCAATTTGATTACTATGTGTCTTGGCATGTTCCTTCTTGGATTTATCCTGCCTGGGACTCTCTGTGCTTCTGGACTTGGGTGACTGTTTCCTTTCCCATGTTAGGGAATTTTTCAGCTATTATCGCTTCAAATATTTTCTCAGGTCCCTTCTCTCTCTCTTCTCCTTCTGGGACTGCTATAATGCCAATGTTGGTGCATTTAATGTTGTCCCAGAGGTGTCTTAGACTGTCCTCATTTTTCATTGTTTTTTCTTTGTTCTGTTCTACAACAGTGATTTCCACCATTCTGTCTTCCAGCTCACTTATCCATTCTTCTGCCTTAGTTATTCTGCTATTGATTCCTTCTAGTGTATTTTTCATTTCAGTTATTGTATTGTTCACCTCTGGTGGTTCGTTCTTTAATTCTTCTAGGTCTTTGTTAAACATTTCTTTAATCTTCTTGATCCGTGCCTCCATTTTTTTCCCAAGATATTGGATCATTTTTATTATCATTACTCTGAATTCTTTTTCAGGTAGATTGCCTATCTCCACTTCACTTAGTTGTTCTTCTGGGGTTTTATCTTGTTCCTTCATCTGGGACATAATCCTCTGCCATGTCATTTTGTCTAACTTTCTGTGACTGTGGTTTCCATTCCACAGGCTGCAGAGTTGTAGTTCTTCTTGCTTCTCCTCTCTGTGCCCTGGCTGCCTAAGAGGCTTGTGCAGGCTTCCTGGTGAGAGGGACTGGTTCCTGCCCATGGTGGGTGGAGCTGGGTCTTTTCCCTCTGGTGGGCAGGGCCAAGCTAAGGGGTGTGTTTAGAGGGCTGTGGGCTCAGGAAGACTTTAAGCAGCCTGTCTGCAGATGGGTGGGACAGTGTTCCTGCCTTGTTGGTTTGGCTTGAGGTTTCCCAGCACTGGAGCCTACAGGCTGTGGGGTGGGGGCCATGTCTTTGTAAGAAAATGGTGGCCTCCAGGAGGGCTCACACCAATAAAGTATATTTTAATAGAAGTAATTTACAATGTTTTGTTAATTTCAGGTATACAGCAGTGATTCCATTATACATACACATAAATTTTTTTTCAGATTCTTTTCCATTACAGGTTATTACCAGATATTGAGTATAGTTCCCTGTGCTATACAATAGGTCCTTGTTGTTTACCTATTTTATATATAGTATGTACTTGTTAATCCCCAAATCCTAATTTATCTCCCCCCAGCCCCGCTATCCCCTTTGGTAAACCATAAGTTTGTTTTCTATGTCTGTGAATCTATTTCTGTTTTGTAAGTCAGTTCATTTGTATCATTTTTTTAGATTCCACATATAAGTGATATCATATGATATTGGCTTTATCATACTAAGTAAAGTAAGATAGAGAATCTCTAGGTCCATCCATATTGCTGCAACTGGCATTATTTCATCTTTATGGCTGAGTAATATTCTAGTGTGTGTGTGTGTGTGTGTGTGTATATATATATATATATATACACCACAACGTCCTTATCCATTCATCGGTTGATAGACATTTAGGTTGCTCCCATGTATTGGCTAATGTAAATAGTGCTGCTATGAACATTGGGGTACAGGTATCTTTTTGAATTACAGTTTTCAGTTTATACTGTTTTCAATTTATCATTTTACTTTGAGAAAGAGAAAAAAAGTGTTGGTGTCAATGAATGTTTACTTAAAAAAAGCTGTTTGGGTTTCCAGAATTGTTAACAAGAAATGTGCTCTTGTTAATATTTAATGGTACAATTTTAAAAGTTCAGTTAATCAAAGTTTAATTCAACAGATTAATAGATTGGTCAGAATCTCCTCTCTAATTCTGTTTTTAGGAAAGAATGCAAATGTTGTTAAAGAAAGCTGGAAAAAAAGAAAAAGAAAAAAAACATGAAACTTCCTGAATGTGTTTTAGGGTTAAAAATAAGATTCAGTAAAATTGCTTGTACATTCTATACCTACAGTACTTTACAACGATAACCTGTATTGAGGAAAAGGACCATGATGCTTGATAAGGAGAGGGAAAAAAGTGTTCCCTATGGAATTCTTAACTAAGGAATTGCAGAAGAGTCAACCAACATATTTTAGCAATATTTTTCTTAGTGAGGTATTTAGTATAGAAAAAAATTATGGGGCAGGAGGGATCTACAATATAAATGTAGGTAGCTATATATTCTTACATTACTCGTTAAGCAGTTCAGTTAGTATGTATTTTGCATTTCATTAGACTGTTGTATGTGTGGTTAGTAATGGGAATTATAAGAGCTCCCTTTCGCAGAACACCTATGGTGTGTTCAAGCTTTATGCTGCCAGGCATTTTACAGACACCATCTAAAACCTAACACAACCCTGCAAGAGGCATACAATTACTATTTAACTGGAGAAGGAACTAAGGACACGAGAAATCAAGGGACTAACTCCAAATCACACAGCTTCTAAGTGAGGGAGCCATTACAAACTCTGGCTGCCTCAAATGCACCAGAGCATACAAGCTTTGTCATAATTCATATTTTAATTATTAACACTATTAAAGGAAATATTTATCACTAACTAGGTGACTTAAATCATTTAACCTTTCTAGATTTCAGGTTTCTCTTCGGTAAAATGGAGTTGGCTAGTTGATTTGTAATGTTTTTCCAGTTTTCAAAAAGTAACATTGATTTATATAGAGTAAGAAAATTAAAATGGACATTTTTACAATGTTTTTTGTTAAAAATAGGTCATTAACACTGGCCTTTACTAAATCTTGTGATGATGGGGATCTACCTTAAGATGTTCATGTGATTTCTCCCAAATCTCTAGTCTTATTAATCCAGGACTAGTGATCTTACCATTTTCAATGTTATTCCTTAAAACTTACATATAAGAGGAAATTTCATAATTTTCTCTGGACTACAAAAACTATGTACTTAAATCTTGGCCTTTCAAAGAATCAATAACTTGCACTCAGATATGAATAATGCAAAGAAAACCATTTTTCTGATCTGAAAATAATAAAAATATCAGCTTTTAAAAATTCATGTTTATTTAAATATCTTTTATAGACAAATGAAAATACTTATAAGCATATTTATAACATGGTAGACATACATATAAATGAAATGTATAAGTAGACAAAATTTAACACATAGACAAATTGATAACATGCTTACATTTGGCTTTAACATTGGCTGTACATTAACACGGATGTTGAAAAAAAGACATGTTTTCACAAAAACTGCTATAAAATGGTCACATTTGTCTTAGTAATAAGTTAGATTTCTTAGACTGATGTTTTATGAAAACTATGTGAAGCTCTAATTTAATCATTCACCTCATATGGTAGCATTATTTGTAAGTGAAGCATATTTCTGTCAATAGAAATGTACATTTACATTATAAATATAACATTTTATCAAGACCATGCCACATATATTAAACCAACATGCATGACACATTAAAACTTGAATAATTCACGTACCTTTATGCACAGTATTTAGTTTTGCTATGGCACTCTACCTTTGTGAAACACATAGTTAAGATTTGGCACAGAATCAATAAACTGTATTGCCACTAATCAGAACAAATGTGATTTAAATTTTCCATGGCATAGAAAATGCTCTATCACAATTTACCTCTTCCCTTTACAGTTTATGGACCAATGGCAGTTTTCTGGAATAAATAACAGGTATTCACGAACTAAAAGTCCTGTTTAGGTGTTTTGCCTACGCTCTAACTGGAAATGAGTCAGTTGCAGTAAAACATTTCCATCTGTATTGTGGCCAATGAATTTCTAAATAAGGGCTTTATCAGCAATAATACATATCATTATGAGATGCTTTTCTTTGGGAGGCAGAGAGGTTGAAAGGAAACATGGATCTCTTCATAAACCAGGAACATAGGTGGTAAGGAGAACAAATGCCAACTGAGGCAGAAGCAGGGAACGTTCTTTGGAAAGCTGGTGAGAGAGCAAACCGTGAAGTAGCAAAAACCAAAGGCAGGAACTCAGGACTCCACCAAGGTGGAACAGACTGCCACGGGATTAAGGAAACCAAAATCTGTCATTCAAAAGAAACAGTATCCAGAGCATTCTTCTTACAGCATTCTTACATCAGCAAACTACCATTGCTTTCTAGGAAAAGTTGTAAATTTCCACATCAATGTCTAAATCAAGACTGAAGAAATTAAGCTAACTGCCAACTTTTTTTCTGAATTCATTAATAAACACAGTGGAAGGAGAAAGGGGATAACATTAAGTAAGTTTCTTCCAAACCAGAGAAGAGAAATCACACTCCCTCTAAGTGGAGACTTCAGTTTCTTGTGGTAACTAAGAAAAATGCCTCAGTTCTTTTTCACAGTTTTTCTAAGATAAATATGAGGTGTTGTATTTTGAGAGACCGGTTGACGGAATCTACTCCTTTCATAAAACCTTGATAAATTAATATTTGTATTTATTATTAGGGGGAAAAGGAAGTAGTAGATCTTAAGTTTACTTTTTATACAAATATGCTTTATTCTAAAAAAAATAGAGCAATGAATGTAATATTATTTGCTTTATGATCCTTGCTTTTCTGAGGGCCTTTAAGGGCCTTTAAACAGGGAAATGTCAAAAAACATCACACAGGTTAAATAAAACAGGCAAACTTTTGTCTTAAAGCTGTTAAGGTGCAAACGGACATAAAGATTACGAACCATAGAGCACTGAGTTTTCAAGAGTGAAATCATACCAAAACCTTGATAAGTTTTCGCTGACATCATAGGAGAGTAAGTGGTCGGGAAGGTCACTGATGGTGCCCTGCACGGCCAGCACATGCGGGGCCAAGGTGAAGGGTACGTCGCTCAGAAGCTCGGCCATTAATGAGCTGTTTTCCAGAGTCTGGCCTGCCTTATTTTCCATCTCGGGGCCTGCTACAGTCACACTGGATGAGTTTTCTTTGCCAATCTAAAAATACATATATATTTAAGTCATTTAGACCTTATGGACTTTGAGGTTATATGGCGTTATCAAAATGTGGCATTAATATATCAAAGTGATTGAGAAATGTGGAATATATAAACATTCCCAGATTAGAACGCAGCTATTTACTTACTTGAGAAATAAATCCATCTATATCTCTACTAGGTTTTATTTATTTATTTTTTAAATTAATTAATTAATTTTTGGCTGTGTTGGGTCTTTGTTGCTGTGAGCGGGCTTTCTCTAGTTGCGGCGAGCGGGGGCTACTCTTCGTTGGGGTGCATGGGCTTCTCATTGCGGTGGCTTCTCTTGTTGTGGAGCGTGGGCTCTAGGCGTGCGGGCTTAGTAGTTGTGGCTCGCCGGCTCTAGAGCACAGGCTCAGGAGTTGTGGTGCACGGGCTTAGTTGCTCCGCGGCATGTGGGATCTTCCCAGACCAGGGCTTGAACCCATGTCCCCTGCATTGGCAGGTGGATTCTTAACCAGTGCGCCACCAGGGAGTCCTCTACTCGGTTTTAAAATGAATCCTAAGCCCTACTCTTATTCAGATGGACCACCTACGGGCCCCTCCAATACAAATGGGCCCTCTTGCTGTTTCGCTAGCCCAGATAATGTCCACAAAGTCTTTCTCTGCTTTTCCAAATCTGATGTCAGCTTTCAGGCTCCACAGAATCCCCAGCTTCCCTCTGAAATCTTATATCAACATAGTTCAAAGTGACCTTGCTCACTTGAGAATGACTATGGGACAAATTGCCCAGGATATTATTTGGCATTTCCTTTACATGTCCTTGCTAGTTGCTGTTTCACGTGCTTATGTCTTATCCCCAACTAGAATCTAGGGTCCTTGAGGGCAAATAATCTATTTTACCTATCTTTGTATTCTCTGTCTTTCATACGTTGCTGCTTTACCCTAATACATACTTGGGAATTTACCTCTAATGTGTACCGTACGTAGTGGTTGATAACCTGCCTTTCGCTGGAAGTAAAATCCTATGTTATGTAAGTTATTAAAAGAAGAATTGATACATCTTGTTCAATTTCTTTAAAGTTGGTATGTCTTGCATACAGGAGTTTACCAAAAGACATGCAGCACTAGGGTGTTCATAGTAGCACTCAATGCAAGCCCTGAGCTGGTAGAGTGAGCTGGTATCCATTCATCAATAGTAGAATGGATAATAAACAGAAGTATATTTACAGCAATGAGAATGAACAACCAACCTGCCACTACAAGCAGCTGAAACCTAACTCAAACCAGGTCAGGCAAAAATTTATTCCCCCCCCCACCCCCAGCCTCATGCAGAATCAAACTCCCGAGTCTTTACAAGGCCCATTGTGATCTGGCCTCGGGTACTTCTCTGACCTTAGCCCGGCTGGTCTGCCCTTGCTCAGGCCCCTCTAGTTCCACTGTCTCCTTGCCGTGGCTCGTGCAGTCTGCCTGCTTCTGCCTCAGGCCTTTGTTTTCCAGATCCTCCGCCCAAGAGGTTCTTCTCCCACATAAACACAGGGCTCTTTCCCTCCCCTCCTTTCCAGTGGTGGCCCAAATGTCACCTTCTCAGTGAGGCCTTTCCTGACTGTTTCATTAGACTGTTTCCTGCCACCTTACCTCGTCCACTCCAGCATTCCCTGCCTGCCTCTCCTGCTTCTGTCCTCTCCATAGTCCTTGGCACCTGGTTATAATGGTATATAATTTATTCTGATTATCATGCCTCAGAAGCTTAAGGAGTTTTTGTCTCTCATGTTCACTGCTATATCCCAAATGCCAGGATGAGTGTCTAGCGTTCAGTAAGTATTTGTTGAATAAATGAAAGCAGACAAGACTTTTGCCTGAATAGGGCTTATATTATAATGGCTATAAATGCAGATAAATTCCTATCTCTAAGTCTAGAGGAGAATGATTTTCTGTGTAAGAAATAACAATTTTGTAAAACTTTTTATGGAAGTGCAAAATACAAACAGAAATGGGGTACATCATAAGTGTATACCTGGCTAAGTTTTTTGTTTTGTTTTGTTTTGTTTGCGGTACGCGGGTCTCTCACTGTTGTGGCCTCTCCCGTTGCGGAGCACAGGCTCCGGACGCGCAGGCTCAGCGGCCATGGCTCACGGGCCCAGCCGCTCCGTGGCATGTGGGATCTTCCCGGACCGGGGCACGAACCCACGTCCCCTGCATCGGCAGGCAGACTCTCAACCACTGCGCCACCAGGGAAGCCCCGACAAAGCTTTTTAGACAGGTCCATTCAGGCAATGAATGGATAGAATCTGCTTCCTGAAACCCGACTGGGATTTAAATAGTAAGTGTCCCTGGGTCAGCCGAGAGCACAGGTATCAGTGAGTAATGATGCCACAATTCCAGCTTCTTTAAAGGGCATCACTATACACTGGTTTCCTGAAGACTACAGATGCACCAGGGCTTTGGTTACCATGGGCCAGCATGGCAGAGTGTTTAAAAACACACAGCATAGAGCTAGACTACTTGGGTACAAATCCTGCCTACTACTAAGCAAACGGCCTCGGACACGTTATTCAGCTTCTCTGCGTCTGTTTCCTTAGCTGTATTAGGAAATCAGTAGTAGTACCTATTTCATAGAATGGTTATGAGAATTATACGAAGTAATATAAGTAGTAAGTAATTTATGAGTAAGTAGAATAACGCTTAGCACATGTTAAAAGTCAGTGATAAATAAAAACTTTAGTAATGTCAGACCCCTCTTGGCTTTAGATAAAGTCTAGGATCCATCCATTTCTTTTGGGTTTTTTTGACATTCACAGATGGTTCAAACAATCTTACCTTCCCCTCTCCTCTTATATCTTGTCTTCTCTCTTAATCTCATGGGCAAATGTTCCCTAGATCTGTTGATCGCACTCCATACCTGAACTTTCTTCTCTTTCTCCCTTGAGTACAGAATGTTCTCCAGTTTCATTAGCCAAATCATCCTTTCTTAAACAAAAGCATTCTTAAAATCTCACCTTCTCCACTAAAAAGGAGATATGTTAACCCGGAGCGCTCTGCTTTCTAAACATACAACTTCTAAGGTTTACCTCTCTGGCAGCAATGGTTATTCCTTTGTTCATGCTTTTATTAATGCTCTTCCCTTTCCTTTACAAATCATTCTTGTCTGTCAGAGCATAATTCCTTGAGGACAAGACTATATCTAGTATAATAAAGGAATTGAGCCATGTGGTTTCTTGTTCAAGGTCTCCTGATAAAACTGCCATATGCCATAAGCAGAAGGGGGCTGCTTCATCCACCTGGGCCTCAGTTCTCTATTCTGTAAAATGAGTGGTGAGGGGCAAAAAATGATGATGATGGTGGTGATGGTGACAGCAACTAGCGTACATTGAACACTTTGTGCCAGGCTCCATCTAAGCGGTCTAAGTATATGAACTCATTTAAGTCTTGCAACAGCACTGTAGGGCGTGTCCTATTACTAGTCTCATGTTAAAAACAAGAGAACACTGAGGCACAGAAAGGTTAAGGAAGTTGTCTCAGGTTACACAGCTAGCTAGTCTGTGGTAAAACTGAGAATCAAACTCAGTGATCTTGAAAGTTCTGTGTTCTAAGGTCTTGTACCTTTCAGCCATGCTTTGGGTAGACTGGCTGACTGGATGAACAAAGCCTCGAAAATTTAGGGGACAGTACTGGAAAATATGACAGTTACTAACATAGCATCTTGGCTTAATTTAGAAGGAAAAAACGACTCTACTAGCTTTTACCTTTAGGAAGAAAGGATTGAGAAAATCATTAAGGTGATAGATATTAGACTGAGGAAGGATGGAAAAGGAACTATAACTTAAGAGATATTTATCCCTGGAAATGAATCTACCAGTAGCCTGGATAAACCATGGGGAAAACACCATGGACAGTGAAACAAGATTGTCTATGAGTTGATCATGGGTGAAAGGGAGAGATAGGAAGGTATGTGGGCATGTACTACAGTATTCTTTCTACCTTGGTATATGTTTGAAGACTTTCCATAATAAAAAGTTTCCAAAATTTAAATTAAGTTAAAAAACACTGTGGACATAGTGTTCCACTAAATGCCTCCTAGAAGGCTCTGAGTATCAGCGGTGCTATATGTCTTACTCCAGTATCTATTTCTTAACCGTTGGCTAGAGTGCCACGTTCCAGTCTCCAAGGAGGCTGCCTGCCCTCTTGGCAGCAAGGGTGAGTGCCATGATGCAGCTGCTGTTGGCATGCTGAGAGTTGGAAGGGGAGAAATTATAAGACAAAATAAGAGTAAGTCACAAAGAAAATGGGAGTCAAAATTCAAGGACCCTACACCCACTAACCCTGATCACTGAGTCCCTAGCTTGGCAGCCAATGGCACCAGAGGTGGGGGGGTGAAGGCTGAGACAGGTGCATGAGTCCCCCTGCAAAAAGCAGCCTTCTCTCTTAGACACAAAGTCTTTCAATCTTTTTCATTTGCATAATACAATGGGTCTTTAAAGGGAAGAATGAGTATGTTAACCACAATGGAGCAGGAAGAAAAGAATCAATTAACCTTATGGTTAATAGCCAAATTTAAAAATAATACTTCAAATATTATGTTCATAAAGCATACTTGTTACTTTTGTGATTAATCCTGTTCACAGAAATGCTGCTATGATAATATTCTTGAATGTAAGTTCCTTCATATAATCTAGCTTTAATACTTCTTTTTCAAATGAACGTTTGCCCTTACACGGGTGAACATGAGTATACCATGTCAGAATCTTTTTTCATCTCAGGGGGAAAATAAATTTCCTTATCTGTATCATGACAACAAACAAAGTTTACAATTACTCAGCTGTTTTCATAAAAATTATTTCTTGTTCATCAGTTAACCTGTTAAAAATGGGCTGGCCAGAGCTTCCGTGGTGGCGCAGGGGTTGAGAGTCCGCCTGCCGTTGCAGGGGACGTGGGTTCGTGCCCTGGTCCGGGAAGATCCCACATGCCGCGGAGCGGCTGGGCCCGTGAGCCATGGCCGCTGAGCCTGCGTGTTCCGGAGCCTGTGCTCCGCAACGGGAGAGGCCACAGCAATGAGAGAGAGGCCCGCGTACCGGAAAAAAAAAAAAGGGCTGGCCAGGTTTATCTTGGGTTCCTTACATTCTATTATCTTTGTTTCGAATAATTCAAAGTGGTTTATAGGCACTATTCTTCCCTTTCTTGCAGAAGGGCTGTAAAAATTCATGAGGTTCAATCTGTAAAATCTTCTTAGAGCTTAGGAAAAAACACACTCCAAGAGTACAAGGCACATCACACTTTTTCGTAAAGTCTTAGAAAAATGAAGTCACTTTCCCAGAGCAACAGAAGGTTCGTGGCATCCTTGTGAACCTCACTCTTGGGTGTTTGGAAGCAAGGAAATGGAGGTTTAAGAACAGACTACTACATTTTTCCTGGCACAGAGGCTCCACTAACCGCCATGAAATCTATTAAGGGGAGCCAACTTTGCAAACGTGCTAACAATTTGGAGACTTCATCTACTTAGCCATACCAGACTAAAGTATGAATAGTTTATTAATATGAACATCACCTGTATTTGGCATCTTTTAAAACCTCCTGCCTTTTTCTGCAACCCGTGTCTCAGATAAGTAGAGATAAAATAGTGTCCTATAAAAGCAAAATACTGAAGCATTGAAATTTAGAAACCAGCCTTAACCCCAACAGTAACAGAACCTATTAAAAGAACATGAAACCAAGTACAAAACACCCATCTATCACATTCAATTTACATGCAAAGAAGGTAGCTATATCAAGCATACTTCTAGGAAACGAGTTATAGTAAGAAGAGGTAATATCCAGCTCTGGCCATCTATGCCTTTAAATTCTACGTCTATAAATAAAAGACACGTTCCCTTGAACAATAGCCTGAACAGGGAACACCGTCACTTTATCTCCTCAGATAACTATCCATTCTATTTTGGCTTCAGCTGCTATCTGCTTGCATTACATCAGCGTCTCGATGGGGGTGGGGTAGGGGGCAAATCTGAGTCAGAAGCATCAGGGGACAAGAGGTTAGGAAAAGGTGATACAAGTAATGGCACAGTTAAGGCAGCACTCAAGCTTCTTACTTCTTCTAAGAAGTTACTTGCCAATAAATGTCCGGCTAGCTGATAAAAGCCAGAGGATTGGGCTCTTCCACCTACGTAAGTCCTAAGCAATAGTCTCCTTTCAATTGGGAGAAATTATATTGCAAAGGAAGAGACTATTTCCTGTTTTCTGCCAATCCCCACTATCCAGAACAGTCATACCTGCACATGACAAGCACCCATTAAATATTCCGAATGGCACTGAATCTGGTCCCCTTGTTCCTCATACCCTAGACTTGATTTTTAAATTAAGGGGTTGGTCCAAAGAAACAAACAAAAGCCCAGAATACTTTACCACTGATACAGATAAATTAGGCAGAAGAGAGCTGAAGTCACTCAAAACTTCTGTGTTCCATGTGACTTGGGCTCCTAGTTCAAGGATACTGCATATTTTGGTAGCAAACTAAGAGGCTAGGTTAGAAAGCAGGTATTTTCTTTGCTCCCTTTTCTTTCTGATTTATGACATCATTTCAGTTTTCATTTCTTTTGTTTCCTTATTTGCTCCCCTTTTCTCTTTCTTTTTTCCTCAGTGTTTCCACCTGCTCAAGCTTCCTGATGCTCCCGTCTTTCTTTAAAAAAGAAAAAAAGTTCTCCTGACTTCCTCTTTTCAGAACTCCAGCTGACTGTACGTGAAGAAGGAGAAGCAAGCCGGCTGTCACTTGCTTCTGTAATCTGTTCCATGTATTCTTGGAAAAGTGGCTTCACTAAAGCCAGAAAATCTTCTGTACTAGCCAACTGGAGTGGGGGAGCAGTGGGAATAGGAAAGAAGAGCATTTTAGGAAATGAACCTGGAAGAAACAGTGTGTTCAATGTGGGATCCTGTTTCATACTGGCTTTGAAAATACAAAGGGCTGTTGCAGTGATTTTTTTAAAAAAACATTTAAAAAGTTTATAAAAATTCGTGATCTTTAACCTTAAGCTGTCCAGACATCTCCTATTTCCCCAGTAAGCCTCCCCCATTAGTTCTTTACAGCACGGATTTCACCCCTTCTCTTCTCTCGCCCGACATCATCACCTTCCTCCTTGCTGTCAGCAGGTGGTTAGCCTCCTACTTAATAGAGAAAATAGGAACCATCAGCTGAGGATCTCCTCTACCTGCTGTATCCAAAAGACTTATCTACATTTGAACCCATCTGTGCTTCCCTCCTGCCACAAAGGGCAAGTTGCCCTCCTCCTACCCAAAGCGAACCCTTCCCCGGTGCTCCACGTTCATCTTGTCCCCACTCTTCAAGGACATGGCTTCATCAGTCAGAAGCTCCTCTAATTGCTCATCTTTCATATAATCAGTTCACCATTTACAGAAAATTCTCCTCAAGTCTATATGGCCCATTGACATCTCACCCACTGAACTCCCCTCCCACACTATCTTTCTACTCTGTTTCTCAGCCCAGCTGAGACCATTGCTGACACTGGCTATCTGCTTCATTCCTCACCCACTGCCATCGGCCTCTGTCTCTGCCCCTCCACTGCCACTGATTTCTCCAAGGTTACTCATAATCACTCTTTTGCTGAACTCAGAAGATGACGTGAAGTGCTAAACTTACAGGACCTCTTCGTTGCACTTAAAACAGGTGACTCTTTGAGTTTTTATTTCTTGGCTTCTGTAACACTTGTTAGTTTTTCCTTGTGTTTTTTTGCCTATTTCTGAAATGGTATTTTCCAGGGCCTCATTTCTGTTCCTTTATTCTTAGTCTCAACATGCTTCCCTGCATGAGCTTATCCATATCCAAGGTGCCTACTGCCCTACTCTTCCACCCAAAGTACATAAGTATGTTGATACATGTGTGTGTACACACACACACACACACACACACACACACACACACCAGTCTCGAACCCAGCTTTCTATCTAGAGCTCCTAACCCATATGTTCAAACCCTATTATACATTTTCTTTCAGATATTCAACAGGGATCTTAACTCAGTGTGTTCTAAACCTTGCTCTCATCTTTTCCCTAAGTCTACCCCAAACCTAATGCTCTCCTAATAAATATTTTCTGTATTGGTGAAGGGTACTAACACAGTTGCCCAACACAGAAACCTGAATTATCTTCGACTTCTCTTTCCCTCTCACTTCCTCTATGCAGTAAATGACAGAGTCCTACTGACTTTGATGTTTTTAATGTCTCCCCAAGTCCATCCATTCCTCTTTAGGTCCACTGTCACTCTCTTAGTGCAGGCCACCAGGGCCTCCTGCTGTGAGTGTTACCAGAGCTGCCCCTATACTACATTCTCCCTATCACTGGTGATGTCTAAAACCCACGCTCTTCCTTGCTTATAACTCCTCAATGTCTTTGGAGAAAAGCACAAACTCCTTATCATAGCATATAAGGTATGATCTGGCCTTGCTCATCCCTCCAGTTTCTTTTATTACCGTTCTCTAAGCTCTTTACTCCATTTAAATGATTGCTGTTATCCAAACACGCCAGGCTCTCTTTTTAGCTCCGAGCCTTGTCTTATTTTCAATTACTTTTGCCTAAATTAGGACATCTTTCTCTCTTTTACTACTCCCTTCATCTTGCCTATAGGATGCACTTCAGGACTCTTTTAGAAAGATTTCCCCAACTAACTCCTCAAACCTGGGCCATGTCCCTGTCCGTGTGTTCCCTTAACAGTCTGCATACCTCTCTCACAGTATATATCATAGTGGGATCGAATTCTCTGTCACCATCATAAAACTATGGACAGCTCAAAGCCAGCGACAATAGATTTCCTCTCCATTTCCCTAGCAATCAGAGCAATGCCTGGCTCATGACAGGTGATCAATGCATGTTTAGTGAATGGCTAAGTAATTTAAATTTCTTCATATTATGTTAATCCTGGATTTCTGCATTTGTTTGTTTGCTCCTAATAAGACTTTACCACCTCTTTTCCACAATATCACTGACATGTGATACATGTCAGACAGAACTTAAAACTAGTTGGAGACCCCAGCTACATCTATTTCTTGAAGAAAGAGATGGGTTGTTCTTCACTTGCCAAATGAACCATTTCACAAATACGCCTTCCAAAGGAAGCTCAATGTGGTCCTGCCACAATAGAGATGAAACTGTTTGGGAAATATTTTTACCAGAGACCTACCTTTCTTTCACTGAGAGAAGGACAGAAGCTAACCTTAGCTACTCCAAATTCCCCTTAATCAACTGTCTTAGTCTCTTCAGGCTGCTTAGACTAGGTAGCTTATAAACAACACAAGTTTGTTTCTCTTGGTTCTGGAGGCGCTGAGGAGTCCAAGATGAAGGTGCTGGCAGATTCAGTGTGTGGTAAGGCCTGCTTTCTGGCTCACAGACTGCCCTCTTTTTGCTGTAACATCAAATGGCAGAAGGGTCCAAGGAGCTCCCTGGGGCCTCTTTTATAAGGGCCCTTATCTCATCTATGAGGTCTTTTACCGTCATGACCTAATCACCTCCCAAAGGCCCAGCCTCCAAATACTCTCACACTGGAGATTAGTTTCAACATGAGAATTTGGGGGGGATGCAATCAGTCTATAGCTTCAACCTGCCTTGCTTAGGAGCCAGTATTTCTCCACAACTATGTGGTACAGTCTGACGGAGCTGCAGGGGAGCCTGTGCTTGGGGGCAGGGGTATGGGGTACAGGGCCAGCAACAGGGCAGCAGGACTAGGTAAGCAGTGTAAGGGGAGGAAAGCCTGAGAGACGACAGCTGAAGAGGTGGGTAGGAGAGGGGATGGGGAGGTAAATGCCATTTATTTAGTTTCTGTTCACCTCTGTTAAAGAGAAAAGCCTCTTTCTTCTTTGGTTTCCATAAAGACGGATTTTTCTTTAAGCACCCTGGCCTTCTGCCCACCCCCTACTCCTCCCCAAGGAGGTAGAATGAGTTACCTGGTTGGTGGAAGATAGCCAAGGATCCATGTTTCTAGATGGGGGAAATTGAACCACCCAAGATCCTGAGGCCTGGGGAAAGTCTCTTTCTCCTTCTCTCTCTACTTGGACTAGGGGAGACAAGTAACCTGGGTAAGAGTGCGTGCTGTGCTGGCTTAAACTTTCCCCACAGTCTAGACGTGGGTTATTGGGACCCTGGAAGTCCATTTTAGCTGTCACACTAAGCTGCCTCCTCCAACCTAGGCTCTATCAGTCAAAAGGGTGAGCGCCATCTTGTTTCTCTGTTTGCTGGCTCTTTGGTCTTATTTCTCCATTGGCTCAGGATGCAGGTGAGGAAAAGCAGTGCCCTGTATTAGGACGTTAGGACCCCACCGATTTCTACTTCCCAAAGCAACTCCATGTACAGTAAAAAAGAGAGGCATCTTAAACACACCGAAAAATAGAAACAAACCAGCAAAAACAAAGTCATGCAGATATGAAATGATCTGGAAATTTAAAACATAACAAAGTAGGGCTTCCCTGGTGGTGCAGTGGTTGGGAGTCCGCCTGCCGATGCAGGGGACACGGGTTCATGCCCCGGTCCGGGAAGATCCCACATGCCGCAGAGCGACTGGGCCCGTGAGCCATGGCCACTGAGCCTGCGCGTCCGGAGCCTGTGCTCCTCAGCGGGAGAGGCCACAACAGTGAGAGGCCCGCGTACCGCAAAAAACAAACAAACAAACAAACAAACAAAACTTATGTGCCCTATAATGCTCTATGAAACAACTTATTGGTATGATTTTATCAGTTTCATAATTCAGTTAAATCTGTGAGATCAGAAAAGTTCTAATCAGAATCTTGGAAAAATGGCAATTAATATTTGCTTAGTGCTTTACATGGTTTTTGAAGTTGTCTCACATACGTTATTTCACTTGAGCCTCACAACCCACTAAATCTGATTGGGAAGCTATTGTTTCTATTCTCATCTTCCGAGGCTCAGAGTTTAGTGATTATCTAAGGTCACACCACTACGAACTGACAAAGACTTGTACTCAGGGTCTCCTGACTTAGAATCTGATGTTCCCACTCCAATATAAAGGTCATCATCAAGAGAAATAATTTTAAAGTTTACCTGTCTGGTTGTTTTATTTTTTAAAGAACTTAAATTTAACAATTTCTCTATGGACAAGTGTTTTCTGGAGTAGAGGATGAAGTTCCAAAAATACAGACTGTGCCACTCTAGAAACAGCATTTAAAGTAACGGTTCAGCTAAGCATCTTATTACTAGGTTAAATCTATCAAGCTGGATAAAAAATGTAATAGCTTAGAAACCTGCAGCATCTGATCACCGCCAAGGTTACACAATGGCTTAGGCTTTTGTGCACAAATTCTTCAAGCTTGTTATGCACCCCACAGTTTTGAAGAATTTGATATCGCTTATTAGTCACACTGGAACCTACTTAACTTCCCATTTACATAGTTTTATTTATTTCAAATATCTATTCAACTTCTTCAGAATGCAATGCAACAAGATCATATTTTTTCTAGGTAATTTCAAAGGAAAACAATGAAAAGTGATCTTGCACATTTCCTCAGCACACTGAATATTAATTTCATTGTAATGATTTTCATTTTGTGAAACAATAAAGTACTTCAACTGTCTGCATATATAATCAGAAAGAAAATGGAATACTTTTCTATTTTTAAAGCTGGTAAGAGAATATAAATCTATATACTTGTTTTTATATAACTAGATGTTTAAATGTATATCATTAGATGTTTATAATTAGATATAAAAACAAATGTTTTATACTTATATAATATTGATTGAATGGAAATAATACCATAGGATACTAGTAGGAAATAAAAAAAGAAAGTAAATCTAAAAATATTAAGTAATAGCTATATGCTGGCTTTTTTGGCATGTGCTTTGATGAAATGAACATTTAATAAATGTATAACCTAAGTATAATATACCTTTTTAAGAACATTTAGAATTTAATCAATTCATGTTAAGGTTGTTGTTTGAAGACAGAAAGCTAATCTGTTTTGCTGCTCTTTTAACTGCAAAATTTATATTTTGTCATTGTTTTATCATTATTATGTAAAAACATAAATACATAATTTTTAGTATGCACTTCAAATTGTCATGTTCATAGCCAGAATTCAAAGACAATTATCAGTAGGATCTCATGCTCACACTGCATATAAACATCTTTCTAATCTCAGGAAACAAATAATTCTTTAAGAAATAGAAAAATACTAGTTAAGAAAAGCCTTAGTTTCTTTGTAAATTGAATTTGATGTGTGGAATGGTCCACACACTTGAAAATACTATGGTTGGTGAATACACAATTGTACGTTTTCACATACAGATGCAAGTGAAAGAGAAATGCATCATACCAAGTTGAGTACAGAAATTATGAAGGTAGGCTAATTAAATTCCACTCAGAGGGCATTTGGGTGATAGTGTTACCAAGGTGTGCTGTACCTAACCCAGAACTCCACTAGAAAAACAGTGTTTGGAAAACTGAAGAGGTGAGCAGAAAGCTGTGTCACTTGACTTTGGCTCTCATTTGCAAAAAGGTTATATTTCAAAATAGAAGATGGGGCTGGAAAAGTAAACACAGCTGTGTTTTCTCCACCCCAGTGTGAGAATGAAGGGGCTCTTAGGAGTGGCAGGAGGCTAAGTCACTGCTTGGTGCACACTCAGAGCCCCAAATAGAATGCTATTATTTCATTTTATGGCTAACTCAGGATAATATTTTTTATTGTGGTAAAATATACACAACATAAAATTTATCATCCTAACCATTTTTAAGTGTATAAATTCAGTGGCACTAAATACATTCACAACGTTGCACAATTAACACCATTATCCATCTCTAGAACTTTTTTATCAGCCCAAACAGAAACTTCATTCTGCTCTTGATAATAAGAAACAAGCATTTAGGAGTCAAATACGAAAAATACAGGCAGGTACTAATCTTTTAATAATTCACCATTATATTACTAAGAACTCTGACTATATTTTCTCAGGCCAATGAGTCCACAACAGAGGTGAAATCCTATATATCTTCAATAAACAGATGTAGGAAAATTATTATTATAGTATTCATATTATAATTAGAATAACAATAAATAAGATAAAACATATTAAAATTATCTTGAATGTCAGTACTTGAAAAAAGGCAAATTAAGTTGTACGAGCTGAACGTTGGTAGAGAATCTGAAAGGTACTTCAGAGCACTGTGAAGATTGCTGGTGTAGGTTTGTTGTGGGGTATTTTAATTAGAAGTATTTCTAGGAAATCTGGAGAGCTGTGTTCATTAAGGTTTTTTTGTTTTACTCCCATAAATAGTAAGGTAACATGGTAGAATTTTCCCGAAGTTAAGTGGCAAAATCTGATAGAAGGGGTATAAGAAAGATGTATGTGCATGAAAGAAAGCAATTCATTGGAAGTAAGAATGACTCGTTATCAGCAGTGAAAGTGAGAGTACAGTCCATCTGCTAAGTGACAGAAATGGAAGATGGGATGTGATAGGAAGAGCGTCACACAGCTCCTTTTTGGCCACCAGGAGACTTTACCATGGATCAACTTGGTTTTCACGATTGCCAACCCAGGGAGCAGAGAGGCCTCATGGAGGGTGGGAGGAAGAAGTAGCACCATGTAAATCTAGGACCCAGCTATTTGCATGGTGGTTCTTGGTAATCTGAGCACTAGTTTCCAAAGATCTAGTATTTCACCAAAGTTTCTAGGTAGTCAATTTTCAGAACACAGTACAGATTTTCCTTTAGCCTTCTAGAAATAATTCCTATGGCTTCAACTGCCAAAGTGGCCTAAAAATGAACACCTGTAATTTCCAAAAGTGTTCTTAAATGTACAGATTCTACACTCAGAATCCAACAGAGCTCTGTTTTCCCCTCCTAGGCCTTTTTTGCAGGTGAGTTGATGATGGGAATTCTCTGAAGAAAGTAGATAATTTATGGCTACCCATGAGGATGGAAATAAGGGTCTAGATTATGAACTCTGATATATACTAATAAGTAAACTATATTAGTTACTAGTGACTAATTATATTAACTTCATTTTGGTTCAGTCCTAATGTTCTAATAGTGTACTTATGTCTACTACCACAGATAGTTCACATTTCATGAGCACTTATTTGCCAGTCACTATTCTAAGGTTTTTACCTGTGTTATCTCATTTAATTTTTCCATTTAAGAGATGGGAAATACTGAAACGCAGAGAATTTAGTCTAACTCCAGAATTAGACTTTTAGCTGTTTTTCTATTCTGCCTCACAAGTACAACACAGTCTAAGGAAACATCACTTTGTGCCTTTTAAAATGTGGTGTAATTGCTTCTAAAGACCAAAAACGTATCTTCTCCTTCAGAAAGGGTTGTAGGATACTGTTCTAATAATCATACTTTCTTTTTCTTTCAAAACAAAAACAAAAGCACATGGGATGGTAAGATACCAATTAAAAAAAAGAAAGGAAAAAACATTGGGTGTTGTATTATGTCTCATTTTTATATCTAGCTGGATACGCTAATTCTATGTGGATCTTAGAAACCCTGAAATTATAGACTGTTCAGACTATTTTAATCCCTAAAAGCACCGTTGTGAAGCCTCAGTAATATATTTTTAAAATAACATTTTTACCTTAACCAAATATATTCCAGTTAAATTTAAGAACCTAAAGTAACCACATACTGTCCTTTGTTCAATGAAGATGACTCTTCCTGAAACACACCCTCTGTGGTCAGTTTTCCAGTGACAGGGACTGACTGCATTCAATTGCCCACATTTCCCAGCTCATGGCACTTGGTGAGCAACGGCAAAAAGGTGCCAGGTGGCTGGAACCTGGGTTGCAATTTGTTCTCAGGAAACAGAGAAGATACGTTGCCTTTAACGGGCCCAAACACATGATCTGGGTCTACTTAACATTATTCTTGAACCAACTATGCTAAGAGATTATATCACAGGCAAGAGAAGAGAATGAGAACATTTCCGGGACTCAATATAGCTGCAGACTTCTGGGTGGACCCTTAAATGCAGAAAAAAAGGGAAGTACATCATCACTATTTATGCCCAAAGTAGCACAAATAAAAGTGGTGCTTTCATGCTCAAAGTGCACAGTTGATTTTAAAAAGGCCCACGAGTGCATTTTTACTTCCTATTTATTCAATTGCTTTGAACTAAAACCTAAACAAAAATTGATTAAAGTGTTGTAGTTCAAAATAGAAATTTCATGGTGATTGCTTGAAAAGATCTGGATCATCAACTAGAAAAAGTAAAGCAAATCACAAGTTTTAAAAACAATTTCAAATTACTGAGTAGCTAATCACTGAGAAGAAAACAAAGAATATTTTCACTTGCACAAAAATGTACCCAATTTATGCTACTCCTTCAGTTATCTTTTCCGCAACCCAAAAAAGTTAATCTGTTTTTGAAAAGAGACCGGGACAGACAATATACATAAAGTGTATGCTTTTTGTTGCATGAGGTTTGTACTGTCTCTTAGTATGATTTACATGAGCTTAGGGAAAATCAATTAATGTCATACATCACATCAATAAAATAAAAAATAAAAACCAATATCATCTCAATAGGCTCAGGAAAAAAAATGTGAAAAAAATCTAATACCCCTTCATGATAAAAACACTCAACAAATTAGGAACTGAAGGGAACTTCCTCAACCTGATAAAGGACATTTACGGAAAAGTCAAGCTAATATACTTTACGGTGAAAAACTAGATGCTTTCCTCCTAGGATTTTGAACAAGACAAGGATGTCCACTCTTACCACTTCTATTCAAAATATTACTAAAGGTTCTAGTCAGGGTAGTTAGGCTATCAATAAACAACAACAACAAATAATAGATAGCATCCAGATTAGAAAAGAAGTAAAATTATCTCTCTGCACACATAACATGACCTTATTTATAAGAAAATCTAGGAAACCCACCGAAATACTATTAGAACTAATAAGTTTAGCAAGGTTGCAAAATGCAAGATGAATATACAAAAATCAGTTGTAGTCATCTGTAGAATCAGTGCTATCCCTATTAGAATCACAGCTGATTTCTTTGTTGAAGTTGACAAGCTGATCCTAAAATTCATATGGAAATACCAGGTATCCAGAATTGCCAGAACAATCTTGAAAAAGAAGAACAATGTGGGAGGACCCATACTTTCTGATCTCAAAACTCACTACAAAGCAACAGTAATCAAGACAATGTGGTACTTGCATAAGGATACACATATATATTAATGGAACAAAAAGTCCAGAAATAAACCTGTGTGTCATTGGTCAACTGATTTTTGACAACGGTGCCAACATCATTCAATGGGGAAAGAACAGTCTTTTCAACAAATGATGCTGGGATGCACAGTCACATATAAAGGCAAATTGGAGCCTTACAACACACCACATACAAAAATGAACTCAAAATGAATCAAAGTCCTATAAGAGCTAAACTATAAAACTCTTAGAAGAAAAAATAGGGGCAAATCTGCATGGCCTCAAATTTGGCAATGGATTCTTAAATATGACACCAAAGCACAAGCAACAAAAGAAAAAATAGATAAATTAGACCTCATCAAAACTGTAAACTTCTATGCTTCAAAGGACACTATCAAGAAAGTGAAAAGGCAACCTGTAGAAGGGGAGAAAATATTTGCAAATCATATATCTTATAAGGGATATGCATCTAGAATATACAAAAAACTCTTATAACTGAATAATTTAAAAAGATAACCTATTTGAAGAACAGAAAAAGGATCTGAATAGACATTTCTTCAAAGCAGATAAATGGCCAATAAGCACGTGAAAAGATGCTTGACATTATTAGCTGTGAAGGAAATGCCAAAAAACCCCCCACAAAACCCTCAAGATACCTACAGTGAAGCACTTCACACCCATTAGGATGGCTATAATCAAAAAGTCAGATAATAACAACTGCTGGCTAGGATGTGGAGAAACTGGAACTATCACACATGCTGGTTGGAATATAAAATGGTGCAGATACTTTGGAAAACTGCTTGGCAGTTTCTCAAACGTTTAAACAGAGAATTATCATAGTCCCGGCAATTCCACTCCTAGATATACACTCAAGAAAATTAAAAACAGGTATTCAAAAAAATACTTGTATATTTTTATAATAGCATTATTCATAATAGCCAAAAGGTGGAAACAATCCAACTGATGAATAGATAAACAAAATGTGGTATATCCACATAATGGAATATTATTCAACAATTAAAGGAGTAAAAAGAAATGAAATACTGGTACATGTTTCAAATGGATTACCCTTGAAAACACTATGCTAAGTGAAAGAAGTGTTACAAAAGACCACATATAATTCTACTTATATGAAATATTCAGAAGAGGCAAATCTATTGAGACAGAAAGTAGATTAATGGTGAAAATTTCACCTTTACTTCCAATAGATCAAAGCTACATCTTCAAGTAAAAGGAATACATATTGGTCATAGTGAGTGTTTTTTATTTTCTTGAACCCTCAATCAGACTCATATAGGAAACATTTTCATTCTTTTGCCAACATATTTTTGAAAATCATAAATCTATATTCATTTTTAAATTTCATCTAAGCAGTATATAATATTTAGATAATCTTGAAAAAGGAATATTGGAGATTCTACTATATCTAATGCACTTAAAAAACACTAACATCTTTATAAGTTCTTCCTCTACACTAATTACCATGGCCCAATTCCTTCTCTTCATTTTACTGTTAGCTTCATTGTAGTAATAATCATCCTTAGATACATGAACTTATTGAACTTATGGAAGAAAAATATTAAGCTCTTCTATTAA
Source organism: Delphinapterus leucas (assembly GCF_059928025.1). NCBI lineage: Eukaryota > Metazoa > Chordata > Mammalia > Artiodactyla > Monodontidae > Delphinapterus > Delphinapterus leucas. Next base: position 61,346,392 of record NC_143137.1, on the reverse strand, counting down.
GAGATCCCCTTCTATAAAAATTTACCTTTCAAGTTTAGTAATTATAAAAATTTGTAGTATATTTATATTGTTTTGATTGATTACATATTACCAATAATTAAAATAATAATTCAGAAGAAATTTTCTAACACTTGGCCTATGGTCATAGTAGATATATATATACACACACACACATATATACACACACATATATATATATTTAATTTATACCAATATTTTTTGTTGCTAAGAAATATGGTATAGTAATCAATAAAAGACCTTCAAGATAAAGGATTAAACTCAGTGGATAGAAATCTGAGTTCAAGTAGAAAAAGGAATGATGTAAAATTTCTGATTGTTAAAGAGCCTGTGCATGTAGTTTTTAGATGGATGATGTCATGTGTCAAATTGCTATGGGACTTCAATTTCATTGGACATACATGAAGGAATGATAAAATAGTTTTATGTTTAAATGTCAATCTTTACAATATGTGGGAAATCCCATCCTTTGCAACTGTTAAACTTATGATAGAAAATTTTTATGACATCTTAGTATAAGGAGGTACATTGTTATTAGACTTCTTTTAAGAATAACTGGTCTAGAGTATATATACAAAATTGTTTTCTCATTTGAGAGATTTTGCCAAATTGCTCTCTAGAGTAGTTGTCTAGGCTTATACTGGCTGTGAGCATTTTCTTTTTCATACACCACCACCAAAACTTGGTGATTTTCAGGTTTTTTAATCTTTCCCAATCTGAATGAGAAAAGGTATCATTTTAATTTGCCTTTGCTCCCCAGTTCTAACACTCTTTGCTTCAATTTAATGCTTTAAGTCTCATCTTAAATACTATTTCCTCAGAGAGACCTGCTCTGTCCACCTCATCTTAGAGTAGATCCTCCCAAGTACCTCTAGCTGTTCTCTATCTCATTGCACGGGTTATTTCCTTCACTATACTTCCAATGACCTGATGTAATTTTATATATTTGCATATTTTATTTATTTATTTATTTATTTATTTATTGAGGTACACGGGCCTCTCACTGTTGTGGCCTCTCCCGTTGCGGAGCACAGGCTCCGGACGCGCAGGCTCAGCGGCCATGGCTCACGGGCCCAGCCGCTCTGCGGCATGTGGGATCTTCCCGGACCGGGGCACGAACCTGCGTCCCCTGCATCGGCAGACAGACTCTCAACCACTGTGTGACCAGGGAAGCCCTATTTGCCTATTTTATTTTAGATTAGTTTTTATCTCCTACTAAAATGCAAACCCTGTGAGTCAGAGCCCCTGTGCAGTCAATTGTATATGTAGTACATAGCAGAATACCTGGCACACAGTAGACACTCAATAAATACTGCTGAATGAATGAGCGTTTCTGGGCTGAGTAATGGACTGGTGTTATCTTCCACCCTTCCTTCAGAAGACCTCCCACAATCCACTGGCACCATAATCCCTGCCTCCTGGTCTTCCCCTTGGCTACACTCCTTAATTTTATTCTGGATGAACTTCTATGTGCATACCGCCACAAATGCTTTTGCAGTGAACTGTGTTGAACTGTAGAAAAGACAACATAAACATACTGGATAAGGGCTCCCCAGCTATGTGATCTTGGAAAAGTTGCTGTATGTTTCTGCACCTTGGTTACTTAATCTTCATATGTCTCAGTTTCCTCATCTGTAAAATGGAAATAAGTGAGCCTACTTAGTGAGATGCTGTGAGAAATGAATAACACCAATAAAGCTCCTTAATATGGTTCCTGGAACACAGTAAGTAAGGACTCAGTAAATGTTAGTTATTATTTCCTTGCCAACTGTAATGAAATTTGAAAATATAAGTTAAGTCTATCTGCCACATTCAGTATTATCCTAAATATCAACATAAGGGAAATACGTTAAGAAATCCAGGTAATATAAAATCTAATCATAACTTGAGTAACAGGTAGACTAATATCACTGTAAGAATCTGGCATACGGAGCTTTTCAAAGAACAAGAGAAATTATTTTATTATCCTTGCAAATTGAGAAAGTAGTATAAATAGGGCTGGCAGATATGACAGACTTGCCAGGGTACATACAGCTTTTTAAAAACCTTTCCTTCAGAAATACAGATAATTGACCTAGTAATTTTAAAAGCAGTCTTTACTTTCTAGTTATCTTTTTCATTAAGTTTGATGACTGGATAATAAAAGAGCCAATAACAATTTTTTTTAACATCTTTATTGGAGTATAATTGTTTTACAATGGTGTGTTAGTTTCTGCTTTATAACAAAGTGAATCAGCTATACATATACATATGTCCCTTTTTTTAACATCTTTATTGGAGTATAATTGCTTTACAATGGTGTGTTAGTTTCTGCTTTATAACAAAGTGAATCAGTTATACATATGTTCCCATATCTCTTCCCTCTTGCATCTCCCTCCCTCCCATCCTCCCTATCCTGCCCCTCTAAGTGGTCACAAACCACCTAGCTGATCTCCCTGTGCCATGCGGCTGCTTCCCACTAGCTATGCATCCTACGTTTGGTAGTGTATATATGTCCATGACACTCTCTCACTTTGTCCCAGCTTACCCTTCCCCCTCCCCATATCCTCAAGTCCATTCTCTAGTAGGTCTGCATCTTTATTCCCATCTTGCCCCTACGTTCTTCTGACCATTTTTTTGTCTTTTTTTTTTTTTAGATTCCATATATATGTGTTAGCATACGGTATTTGTTTTTCTCTTTCTGACTTACTTAACTCTGTATGACAGTCTCTAGGTCCATCCACCTCATTACAAATAACTTAGTTTCGTTCCTTTTTATTGCTGAGTCATATTCCATCGTATATATGTGCCACATCTTCTTTATCCATTCATCTGTCGATGGACACTTAGGTTGCTTCCATGTCCTGGCTATTGTAAATAGAGCTGCAATGAACATTTTGGTACGTGACTCTTTTTGAATTCTGGTTTTCTCAGGGTATATGCCCAGTAGTGGGATTGCTGGGTCATATGGTAGTTCTATTTTTAGTTTTTTAAGGCCAATAACAATTTTTATAATGATTTCCTGGCTGCCAAACCCAAGTGGTAGAAACAAGGCAGCATTCCAGTCAAGATTTCACCAATTTCTCCCTTTCCCTTCCTGTAACAATGCTCAGAGAAATAACTTCTAGCAAGCATTTCAGTAATAGTAACCTTTATTCAGCATATCCTTTATGGTCATTTTTGAGACCATCAGAAATGTCACTTGACTTTGCCTTCCTTGATGGAAGTACTATATTTGGTACTGAGTATAATTTTAACTAACCTGTGAACACTTTAGATACTAGACCAACTGCTGATGTAGGAACTAGAGACTTCCTGGAGTGAAACCACACATTCAACCCAATGACCGAATTCACGGGAATGAATTAACAATTGCCAAAATATATTCTCTTTTTGAAAACAGTAATATGTCACTTTATCTTGAGATGGAAAACTGAAAAACAGACTGACCATAAGGTGTACTTTGATACATTTCGTAGCATAACAGATTCTGTTAAATTCAGTTAAAGTCACTATGGAGGAATAAATAACACAGAGACTTGTCAAGCTGAAAGAGGTGTCAAACAGAAGAGGTGCTTCTGTTGCCTTTGCTCTTGGTGTCAAACCTAAAAAAATCATCACCAAGACCCATGTCCAGGAACGTACCACCTATGTTTTCTTCTAGGAGTTTTATGGTTTCAGGTCTGAGGTTCAAGTCTTTAATCCATTTTGACCTAATTTTTATGTATGGTGTAACATAGTGTTCCAGCTTCATTCTTTTGCATGTGGCTGTCCAGTTTTCCCAACACCATTTCCTGAAAAGACTGTCATCCCATTGTATATTCTTGCCTCCTTTGTCATAAGTTAACTGACCATGTGGGTTTATTTCCTAGCTTTCTATTCTATTCCATTGGTCTACATGTCTGTTTTTATGCCAATACCATACTATCTTGATTACTATAGATTTGTAAAAGTTGGAAATCAGGGAGCGTGACGCCTCCAACTTTATTCTTCTTTCTCAAGAATGCCTTGATTACCCAGGGTCTTTTGTGATTCCATACAGATTTTAGGATTGCTTTTTTCTATTTCTGTGAAAAATGCCATTGGAATTTTGAACAGGATTGCTGTGAATCCATAGATTGCTTTGGACATTTTAACAAAGTTAATTCTTCCAATCCATGTGCACAGAATATCTTTCCATTCATTTGTGTCTTCTTCAATTTCATTCATCAGTGTCTTACAGTTTTCAGTGTATAGGTCTTCTACTTCCTTTGTTAAATTTATTCCTAGGTATTTTATTATTTTGCTGCAAATGGAAAAAATACTACTGTTTAGATGAGCTTTTTAATAAAGTCTCATCTGTTTACATTGTATATTATAAATGTGATACTTTATGCCTATTGTATTTGTAATGAGAGTATCTCTGTCTATAAGTGTTGTAAGGATTGTGATATCTCTGATAACAATTAAAAACTTATATATTTCTAAGGAAAAGAAGATGTCCTTAATAAGCAGATTTGACCGAGAACTCTTACTTCAATGGTGGAAGATTTCTGGGAAAGAGGAGGAAGAGGCTAAAAATATTTTAAAGGTAAGAACAAACACTTGCTCTTTTATCTTCTCTTTGTACTAAGGTAAAATTGATAATATGAGATATTATGGAATATTATGCCATACATATATATTTTACGTATGTGTCATTCAAACCCGCACAACCACCCTATACATGAGTAGTATTATCCCTAATTTAGAGACAAGGAAAGTGAGGCACAGAGACATTAAATAATTGGTCCAAGGTCATAGTTCCTACACCACAGAACACCACTCTATACCGCTCTTAAAACTGAACTCTGGATGACTCTTCTACACGTGAGCAATTCTTTAGCTCAAATAAAGGCTGTTCTCACAATACTAACATAGAGAGTTCTAAAGCTTAGCAAGAGAAAATAACTAGTTGCCTAGCAATTTACCAAGGAAATATATAGCCTGGAGGCCTCACTTCTTACTAGTATCATTTCCTAGTAATATGCTAACACGATAGTATGACTACAGCTTACCCAATAAGAAATTGAAATTTATGACATATCTGTATTACAAAAGTACAAATGAGATGGAAAATTCTAGTATGGTATTTACTGGATCTTTTAAAAAAATATTTTCCACTGCCCTAAGTGTTCTGTTTGCAAGATTTTCATAGGGAAAACTACCTCCATCTTAAGAAAAGCTAATAACTGAAATTTCAAATTCATAAAAACAAAAGGATTTTTTACTTGCACTATAGAAAAAAAAAATCTTTGCTCTAACTAAAGGGTTCAGTGAAGACTTCTAAGGATAGACACTTCCTCCTATAAAAAAGTATAAGAGTCACAAAAAGCTGGTATCACTGAGAAGGGCACTGGTCGCTTTACTACTTACTACTATACTAAGATGCTTTGTGACTTAAAAAAAGCAAGTCACTTAATTTCTATGAATTCTATTTGATTTTCTTATCTCTAAAATGAAGGGGTTGGATTAGAGGATCTTTTTAGATCAGTCCTGTTAAATAGAAATTAATGAGAGCCATTACATGTAATTTAAAAATTTCCACTTGCCATGGTAAAAAAGGAAAAGGAAACAGGTACAATTAATTTTTAACAATATATTTTACTTAACCCAATATATCTAAAATGTCAGTTCGAAAAACAATATAAAAAAATTAATGAGAAAATTTAGATTCCTTTTTCCAGACTATGTCTGTGAAATCCAGTATGTATTTGACACTTAACAGCACACAATTCAGATTCAACACAATCCATATTTCATGTGCCCAACAGCCACGTGTGTAGAGGCAGTTGTAGAAGTCCGTTCTCCAATAATTTACATAAAATGTTTCAGGAGTATTTCACTATTAAAAGTAAGGCACACCAGCAGAAATCAGGCTTAATGAAATTAGCTATCCACACAGTGTGGTTTAACAGCAGCACTGTAAAGGTCCTCAACTGCAGAAGCCTGAAAATCTACCTATGATGGGCATTCCTTTGTAGTACACAGAAATTATCTGTGTTTCTCAATGTTTTACAATATAAATCGTAGAAAGATAACAAATTGACAAATTAAGCATTATGTAGTGCAAATTGAAAATCTTTTTAGAAGCATATGGGCTGTAAGTAGCAAATTAAAGGGTCCTTAATACTTGATGTGGATGTGAGTTTTGAGTTTTTCATATTCGTTGGATCACTAGCACCTTACACGACTTTGGGGGAGTAGGGATCAGAAATCTGTGGAGGGTAGATGCCTGAGAAAAATTTTAACTACTTATGATTTAGCCTTGCATTCGTATACTCTAACTTTACTGGGGACTTACAGCCTGAACTAAAATAGGAAAAATATAAAAAGAAAAAAAAAATTCAGACACTCACTTGCTAGGTGGAGTCACACCAAAAGAAAAGCTGTCATTCTGACCTAAGCATCAGTTAATGATAGAGCTGTGGCAAGAGTGAAATCGGGGAAAGAATTACCATCAGAAGTCAGTATTGTAAAATGCCCCTAGCCTCCTCTAAGAAGAGGTATTAACAAGACACATTAAAAGTTATTGATAGAAGCATAGTTAGGCAAACCACTTTAAAAGAATCAGGTCCTAAATGACGAGTGAAATTTAAACCTTGAGCTGCACCTTGACAGGAGAAATGGTAGGACTGTGGCATGGAGCTTACTGAAGGCAAAAATCTGCACGGCGCATAATTTGTGCCCTCTCATCAACCGGTTCCCACACCTTGAGATTCACATGAAGATTCTGCAGGAATCGTATCTGCAGGTGACCACATAATGAATGTGTGGGGAGGCTACGCCAGCCTCTTGTTAAGAGGAAGGAGGACAAGGAACCAGAGTGGTCACCAAAGCAACTTCAGCCACGTGGGTTTTTTTTAAAGATTTAATTTTTAAAAAATTTTTGGCTGCGTTGGGTCTTCATTGCTGTGTGAGGGCTTTTCTCTAGTTGTGGCGAGCGGGGGCTACTCTTTGTTGCGGTGCGCGGGCTTCTCGTTGCGGTGGTTTCTCTTGTTGCAGAGCATGGGCTCTAGGCACGTGGGCTTCAGTAGTTGTGGCGCACGGGCTCTAGAGCGCAAGCTCAGTAGTTGTGGCACACGGGCTTAGTTGCTCCATGGCATGTGGGATCTTCCCACACCAGGGCTTGAACCCGTGTCCCCTGCACTGGCAGGCTGATTCTTACCCAGTGTGCCAACAGGGAAGTCCCCAGCCACACATTTTTATTCAGTCAAGTGGACGGAGGTTATGAATTTAGGATAAGGATTCGTGTCATTACATGAAAGCGTTTACTCCCTCCCACGGGCAAGCAGGAAAGGATGCTTTTGTCATAAACCAAGAATTAGTATCTCAGTTTATTCTTGTTAGCAAAGCTCTATGTTAAACTTATAAAATATTATGTGTGAGGGAGGGAGAGACGCCCTGCTAATTTTTGAGATTGGAGGTAGGAATGGTTTGGGGGGATTACAGAATTTACATTACTGAGCCTGGAGCATGTTAGCTGTTCAAGTAATGTCAATTCAGTAAATTGTGGAAGTGGGATTGTAACCTAGGTCAGTCTGGCCCCAAAGCTGGAACTTTTTTTCCTAGATGGAAAAGATTTTATCTGAGAATCACGAGGTGGTAAGAAATCCTTACTGCAGAAAATACAGCAACCAAGTTGTAATAAATCTTCCTTCCTTTCTATATGCTCTTAAGGTTATCTCCAGCCTACTAGTCCCATGTTCGTGAACAGGTTTAAACTCAACTGAAATATATGGCACAATAAAACGTTAGGTTATATTAAATATCACAACTATAGGCAGTTTACTTGCTCTCCTTTCATTTATTCTCTAAGTGTAAGAACAAGAATAGGACTCTTAATTGCCAATCCATGCAGAGACTGGTTAAATGAAACAGGGGTGTACAGATGTACATAAAGCTCTAGAAGGAATCAGTAGAAAAGTACTCTAAGTTCTGAGAATCTTTCATTTTAAAATAAGGTTTACCGTTCCTCACAGAAGAATCTGCCAGATTTTAAGCAATCATTTTAGTTCTAGAAGCGCCCACTAAGCAATTGATCGGGCCAAGAATAGACAGTGTGGGCCCTGACAGGGATACCTACGTGCTGAAGCAACTGACCTTTTACAAATTTTGCAGTCAAGTGCTCAACCTTAAAAGCAGGGGCCTTAATATGGCATCTTGTGTTTTTCTTAAAGTGGCAAGGAGACTTTATTTAGTTGCTGCAAAGTAGGTTCACTAAATAGGTTTTGAAATTTGTGCATCCAGACTGCTGTTTGAAGGGCTGGCAGTATGGGATGGGCCATCTTAAACATAGTCATATGTGACAAATGGTGAGATTCTCCACTTGGCACAGATGTGGGTGTCGCCACCTTTCACTGTCACAGAACAGACTGCAACAGGGTTTTGGAACTGCCTTTATACCTCAGAGACTGAGAGCTCTGGGAGGAAATGGACCGTATCTATCTTGTTCATAATTGTATTCTATCTCCAACCCTGAGAACCATGCCTGGCAAAGAACAGGTGCTTAAGAAATATTTGTTGAATGCAGGAAAAAAAGAATTTCTCAAGGAGGCTAAAAGACACAACAATGGACTTCCAGTGACCAAGATTTCTGAAGAATATGTATTGAATGAGAGATGTACTCTTTATATTTTTTTCCCCTAGCGTAATAATAGCTTTCTTCAGATAGTGAACTTTCTTCTCAATAAAAGAGTCACATAATAGCAGTCCAAAAAGTCAAAAGGCAACTTGATTTGCTTTGCTATATTTTACTGAGCACCATCAGAAAAATGCCCACAGGTTATCAGAAAACAATACTATTTTTCTTTTAGACCTTAATAAAGCATTCTAAATTTTTGATGGCTCACAATAAAAACTTTTAAATGTCCTATTCTTATGCCCATATTGGTAATGCCATATCATGTTTTAAACCTGTCTAGGTCTTGGTCATGCTTATCAAAATAAATTAAGGTCCATCTTTTAGACTAGAAGTACAGCACTGACAACAGAACCTGAATGATAATGAAGACAAAAACCATTACATGTAGCAATTTCTAATTTATAAAGTATTCCACATCCATAACCTCATTTGCTTTTAATAGCAACCCTGTGAAGAAGCCAGAGAGAGAGAGAGTTACCCTCATTTTACAGAGTGAGAACTGGAGCTCACAGAGCTAGGTCAGTGTCACACAATTAGTCAATGAAAAGTTGGCAATTTCAGGTGTGAAATAAGGACAGAAACACAGCTGAAGTACTTAAAAGATGACTGATTTATAAAACAAACTTTGGTTATTCTACTGTCTTTGCTTACCTAACATACCCAACAGAGACGCTGTACAGGAATGACATTCTTTACTGGAAAGGATCATTATCCAGCCTTGTCATCACTACTTTTGCTTTATAGACGGCCATGGAGAAAACTGTATGTCTTCCTCTATCAGGTGATAGGTTTTTAGATTAGCTCTTTTATTTACTTGTAACACAAGCTGATAAGAACTATCATGGAGGACAGAAAGGATTGGGAATAAAACATAGGAGGTTATGTCTCTTTATAGCAAACTAAAATCTGGTTGGATATAAAGGGACAGATGTATCTTATTCTTCTTCAAACTAGAATAGAACTAACCTGGAATGTTCCAGTTGGGAATGTTTCCCAATTCTTTCTTTGACATTATCTTTTCTAAGGTGCTTGCCTGCTGGCTTTCCTGGTGAGCCAGTGAATCTACATGAAAACATGCTTTTGTGTGCAATAACACAAAAATAAGATTATTTATGTTACACTGTTTGTACCTAGTATTCTTTGTATTCTTTAGTGAGACTACATCTTGAGGAGTCACTAAGTACCTACAAGTACACATTAGCTTTATTTATTTATTCTTAAAGATTTTTTTGATGTGGACCATTTTTTTTAAAGTCTTTCTTGAATTTGTTACAATACTGCTTCTGTGTTATGTTTTAGTTTTTTGGCTGCGAGGCATGTGGGATCTTAGCTCCCTGACCAGGGATTGAACCCTCACCCCCTGCACTGGAAGGTGAAGTCCTAACCACTGGACTGCCAGGGAAGTCCCTACATTAGCTTTAAATAGTACTGTTCACCCTGACTGATAACACTCTCCCTTTGTGGAGGAAGGGGCAAGACTGTAAAAGATGCACATAAAGCAATTTGAAAACATAAAATACTAGTGTTGTATGTTTAATGTCTGTCTCCTCTCCTCACTCCCAAATCTGCGACAGGAACGCTGAAACACAACTAAGGCTTTTAGGTTCCTATTAGTGGGGCAACACTCATCAGCTTGTCTTAGCCTTTAGGTTTGACGAGAGAAAATAAGGTCTATTGGGCAATTATTTGGCTCCCAGGGCAGCGAGTTGCATCCAACTCCCGACCAGCTGGCTTCTGATGCCTGCGGACTGCCAAGTCAGGCAATGATGGGATGGAGCTCCTTCTTGCTTTAGTATTACTCTGGAAGGTCAATTAAGAATACTGCCAGCTCCTAGGGTTTTTTTCCCCAAACTCTATTAGGAACCCTTCTTGATGATCATCTAAAACTAGTGATTTTTAACCTTTTGTAAAGACCCTTTGAGAATTTAATAAAAGATCTGGACTCTTCTCCCTGGATAATACTACTGCTGTTGCTACTGTCAATAATAATGATAATAATAATAACAACAAAAATAATAGTAGATACCATTTATTGAGTGCACACACTATAAGAAATGACTTGAGCTAAGTGCCTTTCAAGGAGACTGTGATCCTCTGAATCATCCCTCCTTCCTCCTGTACTCCCCCAGCTAACCATACCTTTCTCTACCATTTCTCTTACGATCTTTCTTGGCGATGCCAGCATTCATGTAGACTCGTGGTTCTCAACCCTGAATGCACATTATAATCACATGGGGAGCTCTTAAGAAACAGCAGTTCCCCGGAAACTACACATAGAGATCCTGATTTAACTGGTCTGGGGAAGGGCCTGGGCATTGATCGATAGTCTTTGAAAGCTCCTCCGATTACGTGCAGCCAGGATTGAAAACCATGAATTCACAACCCATCCAATACTCCATCCTTTCAGTTCCATGACCTCTAAAATCCTTTTTGTTCAACCACAGCAGCCATGTACTTCCATGGTCATCTTAGACCTTGAGATTAATAATAAAAATTCTAATTCCAGAACTCTATTTCATGCATCGCACACGTTCACTACCACCTCCTAACAATCTACTTCACACACTCTAGAAGCTGTACCCTGGCAATTCAGTGACCCACAAAGATAGCCAAGCCACTTTTTCATTGTCCATGATATCATTGTATCTTTTGCTTCTTTATCCAGCATGGATTCTGTTTCATCACTGTAATTATTTCATTGTACACACCTTCCATTGCCTTGTTTGTTCCTACCTAGTTTTTATCTAGAAAAACCTCAAGCCCAGTTAAACCCAATTTTATGCCAACTGCAAACCTGCATGCACTTGAGTAGCTGGATGTGGGTTGGAGGAAAGCACAGGATCATGCTGACTAGTTTCATTTTAAATTTATGGCCAAAAATCTCTAGAGATCATCTTCCCTTCCCACCAATGAATCTACCAACCTACTTGCAACTGCACCATATAATTTCCCCCACCCCGCATTAAATGGGATGAACTGTCCCTAAGACCAAACCATTCATTTGTACACTGCATCACTCACTTCTTAAGAACTTTGTTCTTGAAATTACCCCTTCTTTGTCCTCATTATGACTTTTACCTCTTTACCACTCCTATTAGTATCCAATATGGTATAACATCTACTTTTTTTTAAAAAAGTTTTTATTCGTATCTCTCTCCTCCTACCGTTCTATTGCTCTGTTCTTCTGTGTGGTAAAATGCCTCGAAAAAGTCTCCATCCTTGTTGTTTCCACACTTCCTTACTCCATCCCTACTGTGTATTTTATTTCATTTCTCAAACAATGAGGAGATAATATATTAAAAATATGTGTAAAGCACAAAGGATGAAATACAACAAACACCTCTATTTTACCCCTCAGTTTAAGGAACAGAACATTACTAGGAACTCTGAAGTTTACTCTGCGTCCCTCTTGCCCGCCCGCCCCCCCCAATTCCCTTCCTTCCCTCACTAGGAAGTAAATGCTGTTCCTATTTTTCCAGCTATATTGAAATATAATTGACATAAAACATTATATAAGTTTAAGGTATACAATGTGATGATTTGGTATAAATATATATTGTGAAATGATTACTAGAATAAGGTCACTTACACCTTAATCACCTCACATTGTTACTGTGTTTCTGTGTGTATGTGTTGACAACATTTAAGATCTACTCTCTTAGTAACGTTCAAGTATACAATACAATATTGTTAACTTTAGTCACCATACTACAGGTTAGAGCCCCAAAACTTATTCATCTTCTAACTGGAAGTCTGTACCTCTGGCCAACATCTCCCTACTTCTGCCACCCCCTGGCAACCACCAATCTACTGTGTTTCAGTTCAGTTTTTTTAGATTCTACATATATGAGAGATCATACAGTATGTTTCTGCCTTATTTCACTTACTATAATGTCCTCAAGTTTCAGCCATGTTGTTGCAAATGGCAGGATTGCCTTCTTTTTTATGACTAATATTCCATAATACACAGAGTTGACGCTTGAGCAACATGGGTTTGAACTGCATGCGTCCATTAATACACAGATTTTTTTCAATAGTAAATACTGCAGTACTACAAGATCCAAGGTTGGTTGAATCATGAATACTGAGGACCCACATACACTGAAGGCCAGCTACAGGTTACAGGCAGATTTTTGACTGTGCAGTGGGTCAGCTTCCCTAAACCCCATGTTGTTCAAGAATCAACTGCGTGTGTGTATTTATATTTATAAAAATCATATTTTCTTTATTCCTCCGTCAATAGACACTTGGGTTGTTTCCATATCTTGGCTATTGTAAACAATGCTACAGTGAACATAGGGGTGCAAATATGTCTTCAATAGTGATTTCACTTCCTTCAGGTATATGCCCAGAAGTGGGATTGCTGGATCACGTGGTAGTTCTAATATATATATATATATATATATATATATATATATATGTTTATTTATTTATTTATGGCTGCACTGGGTCTTCATTGCTGAGAGCGGGTTTTCTTTTTAGTTGCGGCGAGTCAGGGCTACTCTTCGCTGCGGTGCGCGGGCTTCTCATTGTCGTGGCTCCTCTTGTTGCAGAGCACGGGCTCTAGGCGCACAGGCTTCAGTAGTTGTGGCACGCAGGCTCAGTAGTTGTGGCTCGCGGGCTCTAGAGCACGGGCTTAGTAGTTGTGGCGCACGGGCTTCGTTGCTCCGCGGCATGTGGGATCTTCCCGGACCAGGGATCGAACCCAGGTCCCCTGCATTGGCAGGCATATTCTTAACCACTGTGCCACCAGGGAAGCCCTAGTTCTAATTTTTTTTAAGAAACCTCCATATTGTTTTCCATAACAGCTGCACCAATTTACATTCCTACCAACAGTGGGTTCCCTTCTTTCCACATCCTCACCAACACTTGTTATATCTTGTCTTTCTGATAACAGCTATTCTAAAGGTATGAGGTGATATCTCATTGTGGTTTTGATCTGCATTTCCCTGATGATTAGTGATCACCCTTCCACGTGCCTGTTGGCTACTTGTATGCCTTCTTTGACAAAATGTCTATTCAGGTCCTCTGCCCATTTTTTAATCTATTGTTTGATTTTGTGCTATTGAGTTGTATGAGTTCTTTATATATTTTGGATGTTAACCACTTATCAGATATATGGTTTGCAAATACTTTCTCCCACTCTGTAGGTTACCTTCTCATTTTGTTGATGGCTTCCTTTGCTGTGCAAAAGCTTTTTGGTCTGGTGTAGTCCCACTTGTTTATTTTTGCTTTTGGCATCATATTCAAAACATCGCCAAGACCAACGTCAAGGAGCTTACTGCTTATGTTTTCCTTTAGGAGTTCTATGGTTTCAGGCTTTACATTTAAGTCTTTAATCTATTTTGACTTAATTTTTGTAAGTAGTGTAAGATAAGGGTCCAATTTCATTCTCTGCATGTGAAGATCCAGTTTTCCCAGAACCATTTATTGAAGAGACTATCTTTTCCCTATCGCATTTTCCTGGTTTCCCTGTCAAATACTAGTTGACCGTATGTGCCTGGGTTTATTTCTGAGTTCTTGATTCTGTTCCATTGGACTATGTGTCAGTTTTTAATGCCAGTACCACACTTTGACTACCAGAGCTTCACAATATAGTTTGAAATCAGGAAGTTTGGTACTTCCAGCTTTATTCTTCTTTCTCAAGATTGCTTTGGCTATATGAGGTCTTTTGTGGTTCCAAATGAATTTTAAGATTGTTTTTTCCATTTCTGTGAAAAATTCCATTGGAATTTTGATAGGGATTGTACTGAACCTATAGATAGCTTTGGGTAGTACGGACATCTTAACAATGTTAAGTCTTCTAATCATGAACAGGGGATATCTTTCCATTAATTTGTGTCTTCTTTCTTTCATCAATGTCCTATAGTTTTCAGTGTACAGATCCTCTACCTCCTTGGTTAAATTTATTCCTAAGTATGTTATTGTTTGATGCTACTGTAAACGGGATTTTTAAATTTTCTTTTTTCAGATAGTTCATTGTTGTGTATAGAAGTGCAACTGATTTTTTGTTTTAATTTTATTGAAATATAGTTGATTTACAATTTTGTGTTAGTTTCAGGTGTACAGCAAAGTGATTCAGTTATACATATGTATCTATCCTTTTTCAGATTCTTTTCTATTATAGGTTATTATACACATTGAGTATAGTTCCATGTGCTATACAGGTCCTTCTTCGTTATCTATTTTATATATAGTAGTGTGTAGATTTTAATCCCAAACTCCTAATTTACCCCTCTCCTCCTTTTCCCTTTGGTAACCATAAGTTTGTTTTCTATGTCTGTGAGTCTATTTCTGTTTTATAAATAAGTTCATTCTTTTTAAAGATTATTTATTTATTTAATTTATTTTTGGCTGCGTCGGGTCTTAGTTGTGGCACACAGGATCTTCACTGAGGCATGCCAGATCTTTCGTTGCGGCACGTAGGCTCTTGGTTGCAGTGCGCGGGATTCTCTCTAGTTGTGGCATGTGGGTTTTCTCTTCTCTAGTTGTGGTGCACAGGTTCCAGAGCACATGGACTCTGTAGTTGTGGCACATGGGTTCCAGAGTGTGTGGCCTCTGTAGTTGTGGCGTGCAGGTTCCAGAGTGTTGGCTCTCTAGTTGAGGCACGCAAGCTCTCTAGTTGAGGCACGCAAGCTCTCTAGTTGAGGCACGCAGGCTCTCTAGTTGAGGCACGCAAGATCGGTAGTTGTGGTGCGCGGGCTTAGTTGCCCCATGGCATGTGGGATCCTAGTTCCCTGACCAGGGATCTAACCCACGTCCCCTGCATTGTAAGGCAGATTCTTCACCACTGGACCACCAGGGAAGCCCCTAAATAAGTTCATCTGTATCAATTTTTAGATTCCACATATAAGCAATGTAATATATTTGTCTTTCTTTGTCTTACTTCACTTAGTATGATAATCTCTAGGTCCATCCATGTTGCTGCAAATGGCATTGTTTCATTGTTTTTTATGGCTGAGTAATATTCCATTGTCTGGTTGATTTTGTATCCAGCAATTCTACTGAATTCATTTATTAGTTCTAACAGTTTTTGGTAGCATCTTTAGGGTTTTCTATATAATGATAGTCTGAATTTGTGTATAGCCTTGCTTTGCTTTTCTGTATAGTTGTATCACAAATATTTATAGCTCTAAGCAATATACTGTATAGCTTGGTGTGTTTCGAATTTCGTATAGTTGTATTTATTCTTCTGTGGCTTGCTTTATACCCTTAATACCATGTTAAGATTCATCCATATTGCCACGTGAAGAACTTTTAAATCCATTTTCCCTTCCTTTGAGTATTCCATTTATGAATAGGCACTATTTATTTATTCACTCTGTGGATGATGGATATTTGTATTGTTTCCTGTTCCTACTATCATGAATAGTGCTACTGTGATCATTCTTCTACATGTCCACTAGTGCATTAGGATATATGCCTAGGAGTGGAATTGCTAGGTCATAAAGGAATCACATGCTCAATTTATGAAGAAAGGCCAAATTATTTCTAAAAGTATATTCATGAATGTTCCATGCATCCTTGAGAAGAATGTCCATTATATACATCTTTGTGGTCAATATCAACCTTGTTAATTCTGTTGCTCAAATCATTTACCCTCTTCTTGACTGTTACTGTCTATTTCAAGGTCAGCACACTGTAGCCCATCAGCCAAATCTGACCCACAGCCTACTGTTGTACAGCCCAGTGAACTAAGAATAATGCAAAGAGAAATATATGACAGAGACAATATGTGCCCTGCAAACATATTTACTATAAAATATTTACTATATGGTACTTTTAAAGAAGAAGTTTGCTGATCCCTGGGCTATTTGATAAAACAATTACTAAAAGAAGTATAATGCAATCTTCAACTCCAGTGACAGATTTTTCTTTTTATTCTTGTGCTTGTGTTCCTTTCCATTTTTACTTTACATAATTTTAATCTATGTTGTTAAGGGCAAGCAACTTTACAACGGTCATATTTTCCTTGTGAAATGAACCTTTAACCATGACCTAGTGACCCTCTATCTTTGGTAATACCTTTTGCCTTAATGTTTATTCTGACTATATTTGTAGTTATGTCATCTTTTTTCTTGAAACCTTTCTCTACCCTTAGAATCTACACGGGTTTCATATAAATCACAATACTGTTTGTAGAGTTCTTTTAAGCTAGTTTATCTTTCCAATCAATCTAATAAACTTTTTAACAGGAGGATTCTGTTAGTTTACACATATTATAGTGACTGATATATCTGCAATTATTCTGCCATCTTATGTGTGCTTCTCTTTCTTTTTCTATTCTTTTCCTTTCTTTTGGGTTGACTGAATGTCTTTATTCCTTTTAAAATCTCCACTATATTTAGAAGTTATGCTATTTCTTTTTAGTGATTACCCTAGAAATGTTAACATGCACTTAACAGAGAATAAATGCCAGTGATTTTACCATCCTCCTACATAAAACAAGGACCTTAGAATGCTTTAATTTCAGCTACTTCCTTCCTAAGTTATTTGCTATAAGCCATTACTATTTTTGTTTTATAAATCAACTTTAGCTTAGATTTATTCTCATATGAACCACTTTCTTAGTTCATCAATCTTTTTTGAAGCTCAGGTCTTCCATCTGGGATCATTTTCTTTTTGCCTGAGTATATCATTTAGAATTTCTTTTAGAGAGGGTCTCTTGGTGTATATTCTTCCAGGTTCTATATATCTGAAAATAATTTTATTTACCCTTATTCTTAAAATTTTGCTGAATATAAAATTCTAGATTGACAATTATATTTTCTCACCACTTTGAAGATATTATTTCACTGCCTTCTGGCTCCACTGTTGTTATTGACAAGTCAGCTTTAAGTCTACTTTCATTTGAGGCAATCTTTCAAGATATCTTAGTTGTCTTTGGTGTTGTGTACATTCGCTATGATATGTCTAATGTGGATTTCTATTCATTCTTTTTGGAATTTTGGGGGGCTTCTTAAATCTGAAGATTGATGTCTTTCACCAGTTTTGGAGAGTTATTAGCTCCTGTCTTTTCAAATACTGTCTTTGCCCCATTCTCTGATTTTGACCCCTCTGCTTCTGGAATTCCAGTTAAGATTCATGTTAGACCTCCACATTTCATTATAATATTAGTTATTATACTAATAGCTATTATTTTATTATAATATATATAATATTAGCATCCTCCACGCTACAATTTGCATTTCTGTATCTGTGTTACATTTTGAGTAACTCCTTTAGATCTTTTAACCCATAAAAATCTCATTTGTATCTAATATGCTAAATGTCAACCTGTGCATTGAATGACTATTTTTAATTCCTTATGTCTCATTGTGTTCTTTTCCAAATATGCTAGATCTTTTTAAAAAGTCTCTTGATTCTTATATTTTCAAGCCTGCTTATTTTTTAAATACAGTAAACATAATTATTTTGTATTGTATGAGATATACCGATATCTGAGACCTCTGTAGATCTGATTCTTCTATTTTTTGTTAACTCTCACTCATCCAGCCTTGTTTCCTTCTGTATTTTATGATTTCTGACTGAAGAACTAATATTCCTTGGAATTGTATCTATGAGAATCTTTTAGGTTTGACGAAAAGGGATTCCCTAGAAAGGATTTATGTTTGCTTCTGCCTGAGCCTGAGGACACTACCAACCCAGGAAAATTTAAGGTAAGTTCTTGACTTCAGGTTTCTTTGACCCTTTAAAAGGTATTATCAAGTAACTGAAAAATGTAATGGCAAAATTTTAAAAGAGACCAAATGACAAATAGAGTACAGAGGGAAGATAACTGAGATCTAAACTACTACTAACTTTGAAAAAGAATGAGTCTTGAGACCCACATACTATGCTATATATGATAAATTTTTAAATTTCAAAGGAAAATAAACTAAAGAACGAAACAGAAAAAACAAGTTACCTACTCAGAAGACAGTGGAGTGATATGTAGTTTTGAGCAAAACAAAAATTGTGACATAAGAATTTTATAGCCAGTAAAATTACTGTTCATATGTAAAAACAACAGAAAACCAGTGTTAAATATGCAAGAGCTTAAACCTATATTCAAGCCATTCTTAAAGTAATCTAGAGATGTTTAACATCATAATTAAGAAATTCAGAAAGATAAAATTATTGTATAAAGATTGATAGTAAGCATGAAAAGCAGTTAAATATGGAGATAAATCACTGTAATTGCTATAGATATAAAACCAGATTAAGAACAGTTATTTAATATAATTAATAAAACCTAACCTTTTTTTTTTTTTTTTTTTTTTGCGGTACATGGGCCTCTCACTGTTGTGGCCTCTCTCGTTGCGGAGCACAGGCTCCGGACGCGCAGGCTCAGCGGCCATGGCTCACGGGCCCAGCCGCTCCGCGGCATGTGGGACCTTCCCAGACTGGGGCACGAACCTGTGTCCCCTGCATCGGCAGGCAGACTCTCAACCACTGCGCCACCAGGGAAGCCCAATAAAATCTAACTTTTAAGATTATATTGATAAAGACTATAAGTAAGAAGGAGTGTGGAAGATTACATTTTACATGTTACAAAGGGGGAAAGGATACAATTATTGGATGTGACAGGCAAAATTTAGATTATAGAATGTTTTTAGCGACTATAAAATAACCACTTACATAAAAAAGAATAATAACATCTTCCATATCATTGGAGAAAAAACCAAAAAGATATTATCCATAGGAATGAAGAGAACAAAAACTAAAAGGAAGCAAGAGACTCCAGAAAACCTAAAATAAGAAAACTGATGTAAGATCACACATATCAGCTATTTTGATAAATGTGTTTTAAATCCCTTTATTGAAGGACAAAAATATTCCCCTCCGTTAACTAAAAGATAAGAAGGAGTAAAAGGATAAAAGATAAGACTTTTACCTTATCATGCTGCCTGTCATGCTAGCACATAATTCTATTTTATTTTCTTCATAGCACTTACAATACTATTAGAATTATTTTGTTTATTGCCCAACTCTCTGCACTAGAATATAAGCTACATAAGAAAGGACCATGGCTGTCGTGCTCATGCCTGTATTGTCAGGGAGCTCAATAAATATGTGTTGTATCAATCAGTGAATGAGTAAATGACTAGAAATCACAAGAAAGATTAAAAATTAAAAGGCAAACAAAAAGAAAATAGAGGTTACAATTAAAATTTCATGTAAAAAGTGAGAGCAAAACACTTTTAAAATATGTAGAAGAAATATAGGGTAGGGGGAAAAGGGTTATTATGGGATTATATGATATCATGTGTGTGAAACTTTTAAAAATTGTAAAGCACTGTAGAATTTAAAGAATCTTTCATTCAATAATATATATATATATATATATATATATATATACATAAAAATATTTTTGTTGTTGATGAAAGACAAAATCCATAATAAACTTTAAAGGTCCCAAATCTTGTTACATCAAATTAGAGGATTAACATAGACAAAACAAAACAAAAACATAGAGATACAGACAGAAAATGATAGAATTACAATGATGATGAGTGACTAGTAGTCACTAATATACTTCTAATAGTCTTTGATAGATTAGGTAGATAAAACATAAATAAGAATGTAGCATATCTGAATAATTTACCTCCTTGAATGTATATGTGTGTATTTTATATGCATAGAAATAACTTTGTACCCAAAACAGTATTTTCTAAGTATACATATATTGTTTAAATCAGAAAATAATCATTACTAAAGTACTTGAAGGTTCCATCAGAAAAAAAGTTTTTGACAAGCTTTTCTTCCCCAAAAGGTGTTAGAAAAATAATTCATGGAATTGAAATAAAAATTTGGAATAGACATTTTCTAGATGGAAAAAAAATTTAAGTCTGAGTGTCTGCAAACTGTTACTACAACTGGTCTAACGTTTTTGTAAATGTATTAACTAATACCTTCTAAGTAATACAATCTCAAACAGATAAATACATTGCAGGAAGACCTCATAAGCCTAAATGAGTGGACAGAAAAATGGAAGAATGCTTTCTGAAAACACTAGTGCAGTACAGTTCTATAGTCACATGTTAAGTAATGATGACTTTTCTGCATAAAAACTATGTTAAACTTGATTTCAGAATGCTGTGTGCAACTCCATACGCTATGCCTTGAAAAATGAAAGGGAAAGAATGAAGGTAACATTTATTGAGCAAATATGTGTTGTTCTGATGTATAACTGCATATAATAATCAGTGCCTAAAAGTAGGGCTGTTTTCATTCATTTAGGAAATATTTCCTGAGCACCTCCACTATGCCGGGCATTGATATACGCACTGGGAGGGACATATAATAAAATCATGTGAAATGTATTGTCTAGTAATAGATGGTGATAGGTAATATGAAGAAAAATAAAGCAGAAAGGAGGGATGGAGAGAATTGGGGAATTATATTTTAAATAAAGTCAGTCAGGAAAGGCTTTCCTGAGAAGATGATAATGGAACAGACACTGATAGGAGATGAGGGAAGTGTGTTCCAGGCCAGGACAGCCAATGCAAAGGCACTGAGACAGGGGCAGAACAGCTGGGAGGCAGTGAGGCTGGAGCAGCATGAACAAGGAAATTGGTAATGCGAGAGGGGCTATTGGGAGACCAGATGGTGTGGGGCCTTGAGGTTATGGCCGAAGACTCTGGCTTGTAATTGAAAGTGATCTGCCTTATGTTTGAAAAGAATCACTATGTCCTTTGCATAGTTGAGAATAGAGCACCAAGGATGGAAGAGAGAATTAAGAAGCTACTATACGCCAAAACCACAGGATATGAAATCATAGCACAGCCTGAACTCACACTCTGCGCTAGAAGTCCAGCTCTGTCATATGCACTGCTAGCATATTGATGGAAACGATATTAATAAAATTACCAGTATTATTACGTAAAAACAAAAAACAAACATAAAAAGAAGCTACTCTAGTAATCCAGGTAGGAGATGATGGTTGCTTGGACAGAGGTGGGACTGAAGGGGGCAAGAAGTGATGGATTCTGGATGTAACTGAAGGTAGACTCAACAGAATTTGCTAGGGGATTGGATGTAGGTATGAGAGATAAGAGGAGTCAGCATAACTCCAAAGAGTCAGCCTAAACAACTGGAAGGATGAAGTTTCATTATTTGCATTTTACAGAACAGGTAACTAGATATTATCCCAAAGCTCACTGTCTTTCCACAATGCCTCATTACTAGAGGAAAAAGGCAACCAAAATTATGTGCATAGGGATTTCCCTGGTGGCGCAGTGGTTAAGAATCCGCCTGCCAATGCAGGGGACACGGGTTCGATCCCTGGTCCGGGAAGATCCCACATGCCGCGGAGCAAGTAAACCTGTGCGCCACAACTACTGAGTCTGTACTCTAGAGCCTGCGAGCCACAACTGCTGAGCCCGTGCACCAAAACTACTGAAGCCCGTGCGCCTAGAGCCCGTGCTCCGCAACAAGAGAAGCTGCTGCAGTGAGAAGCCCGCACACCGCAACGAAGAGTAGCCCCTGCTCGCCGCAACTAGAGAAAGCCCGGGCACAGCAACAAACACCCAACGTGGCCAAAAATAAATAGAGCATCTACCATGTGCATTACAGACTTTTCATTTTACAAATGAAGGTTGAGAAGACTTTTTAAAAGATAGTTGGTAATCGTTTCCTGAATTATGAGATTTATTGTTCAATGACATGGTGAAACCTGAAAACGTTAAAAGGCTGGAAAAAGGATAGGAAATTTATGGATGACAGAATTGTATCAGGTTATCTAGGGATGTTAGGGATACTCGGGTAGATCTCCACATTCTTGAACCTGATAGCATGATATATTATCCACAGAACCTCCTTGGAAACCAGTGCTGGACAGAATGAGATAGAGAACAGACTCTCCTAAGATTAGATATGAGAATACTATTTTGCTCTGGCTTCTTCATTCCAAGTGTTTCAAATAGAAACTTGAAAAACCAATGTTCTAGCTGCTTTTCAGTGACTAAATATATTCTTTAGGCATACACACAGAGCTATATTTTGGACATTTATCATATATGTATAGCTTGCCAATTAGTTTTTCATAGGATAAAGGTTAATAGGCTCCAAGAAATGTACTTGTTTAATGTCTTCAAGCTTTCTGTTTATATTCTCTCATTTGCCATGTTAATAGGATGCCTCAGCAATACAAGTTGATTTTGTTGTTGTTGAGATAAAATATAATTCTTTTCCACTAGGCTTACTGGAAACATTACACTGGCTATCTAGAATTAATCTTCTTCTGTCCTGCTATCTTTGTCTATTTGTATAAACATGCCATCATGTGGTAATTCCCAAGAGTGAGTTCTCTTAAATCTGCCCCCGCTCCTGACATCACTATTTCAATGAAAGCTACTTCCCTCTTTCTTCCCAGTCATCTTGACCCAGCTCCTTCCTGTGCTTTGACTCTATGTCAGGACAGTTGCCAAGATCAAGAAATACTAACTCATACCTCCTGGAGATAATAACTCTCTTTTTTACTCCCAGTGCCAACCCTCCAGAGATGGCTCTGGTCTTAATTTTGGCGACCTCTCTGAATGCATCTCCTCTTCTCTAGTCTGTCCTGGCTGCACTTCACCTGGCATGCTGGGGCCAGCTTCATTTTTTTTTTTTTTTTTTTTTTTTTTTTTTGCGGTACGCGGGCCTCTCACTGCTGTGGCCTCTCCTGTTGCGGAGCACAGGCTCCGGACGCGCAGGCTCAGCGGCCATGGCTCACGGGTCCAGCCGCTCCGCGGCATGTGAGATCCTCCCGGACCGGGGCACGAACCCGTGTCCCCTGCATCGGCAGGCGGACTCTCAACCACTGCGCCACCAGGGAAGCCCCGGGCCAGCTTCATTTTAAAGTATGGCTCTGGTTATTTCACTCTATCAAAACCATATAGTGGCTTCATGTTGACAGCTGAGTTAAGTATAAATTTTTCTACCTACCTTTCAGGGCCCTCCACAGTGTGACTCCAGGCTCTCTCTCCAGTCTTATCTCCTGCCATTTCCTTTACAAGGTCACTACAGCTCTAGCAGAACCAATCACTGCTCCCTGAACCTGCCTCCTTTTCAGCAGCTTGGTACTTCTGCTTACACAAAAACGTTTCCTCTAGTCTATCAAAAGTTGACCTATCCTTCAGGTCCTAGTCCAAATGCAGCTCCTAAGAAGCTTCTGTGGACGCCCCTGGCCTGATCAGTGTGATCACTACCTCCCCGGAGCCCCGCCCCCCGCCCCCAGAACTTTGTTTGTACAGTGCTGATGGCAGTCTGCAGACCTGAGCACCTTTCTTATCGTCAACGCTTTATTCTAAGCTCCTAGAAGGTGACAAGTGTGCTTTGCTCATCTCTGAATCTCCCATGGTGGTAGGATCCTGCCTTACACAAAGTCAGGTTCAAGGATTATCAGTGACAAGAAGTGTTAAAGAGTCGACATTTCAAAAGAGTCTGTTTTTAAATGTATCATTAAAAGCCATGAACATTCCCCTCTCACTTAATTACAGGATATCAGTGGAGACAAACAGATAAAACAGTATCTTCCTGGTCTCTTCAGTAGTCTTTCTACTCTCCCTTATAAATAGAATTTACATTATAGTGATTAAAAGTCCCCTGTAAAATGATGTCACGAGGCCATATCTGGGAAGAGAGGATCAGTGCTAATCTGTTCCTGACTCGCTTTCGGTGAGTAAGGGGAATATGAGATGATCTGTTTGGATTAAAGACAGAAAGGAAATAGAGTTTTCAAGGGAGAAAAAAAGTTACCAAAGAAAAACCTGTTTCACAAAATGCAGTCTGTGGAAAATCTTTCAGCTGAATGTCAAGACTAAGAAAAATCAATAAAACCTTTGAAACCCGAACTATGTGAAAGGCTTTTTAGGCTTGATGGCAAAAGACAAAGCTATGGCTTCAAGAAAGTAAAATCTTTCTCCAGTAACGGCAAAAACAATTCTTCAATATTCAGGAGCCTTCATGGCCCCAAAATATGCTTAGCACAAATTGCTTATTACACAGATAGGGACAGTCAAGATTCAAAGGGCCAGCACTTCCAAAAGGACTTTTACCAAGGCTGTAATTAGTTCTTCTGGCAAAAACTGCATACACGTCTAATTGCACACACAATTGGCTAATTGTATCTTCAAAATAAAGGGTGAAGGGTTAATTGTATCCACATCTGGCCACAAAGGAAGAGACTGTCCTTTGAAAATATGACACTACACTTAGATGAAAATTTGCATTAAAGAGCCATCCCTATTACTGCTAATAATTATAATAATACCACATGCTTACAAATTAATACCTTTCATCTTGATCCTGAAAACACTTTACAAACATTAATTAATCTCACAATACTACTATGAGGTATGAAAGGCAATTATCCCAACGGTGTCAATGAGGAAATACAGGAAAGTTAGGTAATTGTCAAAAAGCCACAAAGGGAATTGGAGTTCCCAGCCCCTGGCTCTGAACACTGGCCCTGGTTACCGGGGAGGGTCGATGGGAGTCTGGTTCCCATAATCAGCAAAAATGAGCCTGAAACCAATGCAAAAGTAAGTAATCACATTTAAGAATAGTGAAAACTGGTCTGTGATTTAGACACTACTTTGACTTCTTTTATTGAAAGGAAAATAGCATTCAGAACGGAGCCAACAAGTAGAACTTTTTTGTTCCTTTTGGTTTTATGATCAAATATTTCAGATAATGAAAAAAAGTCCAGAAAATCACGTGATGCATCCCTAATAAACGGTACTTTCAAAAATATGTAAGAGGAGTAAGTTTCTGCAAGGGATGGGTACTTAGAAAGTTCTGGCTATAGCAGCTGTGAGATGAGGACATGCTGGACATAAAGACATGAGGTAAGGGGCTAAAACCAAGTAAAATTAATGTTACCTTAATTCTAACTGTTGTGAATTTACATCAAATCACTAGTCAGAAGCATCTAATTAACACCAGCCCAGAGTATCTAATTTAGTACAAATAAATTTCCTTATAAATGTATATCATTAGTATTTGGGTCAGCTTAATATCTTCTTTAAGAATGAGTGATATGAGGATTCACGTTTAACAACAAAACGTACATTTTAAGGATAGACATAATTTATAATTATTTTTATAAATAATATGGCAGGGGAGGGGAAGATGGGAATACAAGTTTTTCTTTCTTTCTTTCTTTTCTCTTTTTTCTTTTAAAGTATAAAGCTCTGACACCATGTAAAGAACAGATCAGAAAGGCGAAAATCAAGAGTCAAAGATCTGTCAGGAGGCTAATACATTGGATGAGGGATGATGAGGGTCTGATCTCTGGTCCTGGCAGAGGTAAAGGAGAGGACAAACAAGAGTCTCTGACAGAACCTAGTGAATAATTAAATGTGAGGAAAAGGATGCATTGCACATGACTCGAACCCCTAAATCCTACCTGACCAAGGACATCCACGCTGATACTGCATGTTTGCTCTAATGTCGTACTAGGACTAGTGTCAGTTGAATTAACATATCATAAATATTTTTCATACATATCATATTTTTCATCAGTAAATATTTGTATCATATTTTTAACCAATGAAAAGTATAAAGCATTGCTTTTTAAAGTTAGAACATGAAATGTTATCTTTTTTTAAAATAAAAAAGAAATGTGCTATTTTTCAGCCAGACTCCAGATATGAGACCTAAAGCACCATGGTTATGTTTCTAGCTCATGTTTCTGCATTTTCCTTTTTCTGCTCATTTACATTTATAAGAAGGAAAATGAGCTTTAATTTTTTTCCCCCAGAGATTCAAAGGATTTGTACCCACTAAGTGTCTTTGTATCTCCCTCCCACATTGCCAGGGATAATGCAAAACTCTGATCAAAGCAGATGCTTAAAACTTACTGGTTAAATGAATAAATTTAAGAATTAAATAAAAATTAAAGTCAAATAGAAATCACCTGTTCCCCAAACATGTAGAGACTTATTGCTGTTAGTATTAGACTGCCTGTTAAATGCAGGTGTGTTAGTGACGGCTGCTGTTCATTAAATGACAGTTTAAACATGTCACCAGGAAAAATCCATTTCCTAAATAATTTACCCTTATCACCACATTTGTTATGAAAAATTGCTAGCTGCTAAATCCAAAAACAAATCCTCAATAGCAATAGTGCTAAGAATTGCCATAGATAGAAAAAACAAGAAAATATTTGAGAGATATTGCAACGCACTTAACGTTTCCCTAAGGAAATGACATGACTATATGGTCAATGTTATAGAATTAGAAATTCTACCCCTTATAATAGTGTTCCATCTTTGTGTTTGAAGGGAAACCACTGATTTTTTACCTACTCTAATTTAAAGATAACCTTATTGTCAATGACATCCTAGTCACATACAAAATAGAGGTCAACGTTTCAGATCTGACATTCAAAGGCCTATATGATCTGGGCTGATGGACTTCTAGTCCTAATTCCCTCTGATCTCCTGGTCAGTGATTCCTGAGGAATGAGGGTTTGTACCACTGGTTGTGCAAGTGCTGAGGAGGAGGGGCCCTGGGAGGCTGGGGTTCAGGAGGGCTTCATGGGCAAGAAGGTAGGCAGAGTGGAGGACAGGGTAGGTCAGGGGCCATCTCCTTTCTTCTCTGGATCAAAGCCTTTAGGGGCAGCCCCTCAGCTCCTACACGTGTGAGCATATACGTGTATACAAAGAGGTTGGCGGGGGTAGGGGCCCTGGGGAGTGACCTAGCTGCAGTGAGCTCAGAACGAGGGGCTCTGGAAGGCCTGAGGCAGAGCTGTGGCCCCCGACTATGACTCAGTGACAGTGACTTGGCAGTTAGGTATTTGGATTGAGTCAATCTGAACTCAAGTTTGGGCCACATGTTAGCTAAGTGACCGGGGCAAGACATTTCACTTTCCTAACCATCAGTTTTCTCAACTGTAAAAATGAGAAGAATTAAATGATATATACATACACTGCAATCAGTACAGTACCTAAGCATAGAAGAAGAGCAATAAATAGTATTTTTTATTATTACTACTAAATGTAAATCCAGAACACCAGAGCTCTGGGAAGCAGTCTTCCAGCCTCATTTATCCATTTAACCAACCAGCAACTATCAAAAACCACTCTGCTTCTTAAAACACTGGGGTTGAAATCTCAAATGAAGAAGTCAGTAAAAATATTTTGAACTTGATAAAAGGTTCTCGAAAGTATTTTCCCAGGAAGATGGTAGTGGTGAATGGCAAAGAAACTCTTATTCTACCACTTTCACACTTTCAGAACATTATTCAATAACCTGACACATTCAAAAGAAGAGGACAGCTCTGAAAATGGCCTCACAACTTCCTGAAACAAATGCTTACCACGAAAGTCATCTATATCATTTTGGTTAAAAACTCATTCTACAAACAACCTATGAGACACGGTGTTACATTTATTTATGTATTTCTGACTTTATATACACGTGAATTGAAATTTTTGCTGCTGGTTAACAGTAACACTAAGAACCAGATTTAGCAACTAAGAGCTAATTGTCTTATTGGATGCAGAATCTCATCTTCGTCTGAAACACCAAGTCATTGAGCCAAATATCCCTTCACTACTGACTGATCACAGAACATTGCATTTCCCCTCTAAAAAACTCAGTCTGATTTGGATTTTACCATTACTTCTACTTCATTATGTATTTAAAAATTTTAATATCATCATTTTCTTAAGTCATATTTTAGCTGGCAAGGAAAGTTGGTTTTACATTTACAGTACTGGCGTGAAATTTTCTCTTTAAATATACGTATCGAGTTAAAACTTGGGTCAATTTTTAAAATATGAATAATATTTTAAAATACTAAAAGTATTTAAAGCATATAAGTATATAAAATACATTAATATAAATATCCTAAAAACAACAGGTGGTACAAGTCGAAGGTGGGGGGCTACCTCCGCCATTTTGTTTGCCTGTCCCCATCTATTCATCTCCCACCTTTTGCAGAAGGTCCTCCTTGGCCACTGCAGCCATGGTGATGACTCTCTGAAATCTGGACTTCTATAAAATTTAGGCTATATTATATCATTTCATTTTTACCATATGATTAACACATAATCATATGCTATAATACACCATAATTTAAATTTTCATGTGTCTGTGTCCTGGACTATTAGACTGATAAAACACTTGAGGGCAAAAAGAATTCATTCATCTCTGTGGCACTGAGCATAGCACTATGCAAACAGTGGGCATGCTAATAAATATTTCCTGAATAGTTTTATAATTCTTTATATTTATATTTCATTTAAATAAGTGCACTTCAAAGGAAATTCTATCATAATTATAATGTTAACTAAAATAAACTAATTTTTAGTCCTAAGTATTTATTTGAATGATCCCATAAAGGCAAAAACTAACAGATTATTTGCCCTCATTTGGATTGGTGTAAGATTACTAGTTACATACCAGTGGGCTTTTCCCCTTCTTCCTTAGTTATAGATATAAATCATGGCAATGTGCCTAGCTACCAACACTTCCCAGCCATTCCTGCTGGTAGAGGTAGCCAATGAGATGCTGTTGGATGGGGCTTTTGGAAAAGCCATTTAAAGGGGGCTTACTTTTGCTTCAATCCCCTCTTTCTGTGGTTGGAGATGCAGTGGCCATATTGTAATCAAGAGGCAACCTAGTATATGGAAGCCACATACTAAAGGTGGTGGAGTAGAAAGATAAAGAGTCTAGGATTGATGGTATCATGGAGTCATTACACTGGCTCTCAATTGCCTAACTTAGCACATTTTCAGATGAAGAAAAAAACCCCTGATTTGTTTAAACCATTAATTTGAGTGTCCATTACTGGCAATCAAATGCAATTCCTGATTCATCCAGGTGCAGACACATCACAGGCAGCACCTAGGTTATACTATCTGACGGGTGATTAAAAGTTCCCTGCTTTCTCAAAAACACCTTTTCCTTGGTATTATATAGACTATCAATAAAGTATATCACGCCAGTATTATTCATTCTTTGGAGACAGGAGTTGAAAGCATCTGTTAAAATGCAAATACTGTCTGAGAAGAGTTACACTTTAGGCTATCAATGTAATTGAATATCTCATTGCGAATTAATTTATTAACTTCCGTGATTGGGTAGGTCCTGAGGGGATGGAACACAGGACAGGTAAGTTTCCCTAAAGGAAGACTAGTCAAGAAAGCAGTAATGTCAGGCTACTACAGTAAGAATCTCTTCTTCCCTCTCCTGGCCCCTGAACCCCATCCCCATCCCCTGACTGCATTCCCACCCCAAAGAGACAGATGGTCAGCCTTAGCAGTAGAAGGTACAAAAAAAATGAAAGGAGAGATACAGAACCTGAAGGGAAAGGGTGCCAAAGGCAAACTTATGTTTATTACATAAGGCTGCCCATAACCTCCCCTCTCTATAGGAGTACTTTATTTACTCTACAAGAAAATTCCATAGTTAGCTAATAAACAGCATTGGTAGATTAGCTATTCATTTGAAAATTAAAAATCACTTTTCTATTCACCAAGTGATGTGAGAGAAAGGACAAAACTGTGGTAGTGAGCAGCTAAAGCACAGGACCAGTTCAACAGGACTGGATTTACCTAAAGTTTTTACCAAGTGGACAGTTGATCCATTCAGGCACACAAACACCTCTCCAGTGCTGGCTATTTTCTAGGCTCTGTGCTAGAAACTAGAGATTTGGAGATGATGATGACGATGATCATGTCTTATCTTCAAAAAACTTGCAAACCTCTACAGGAGACAGACATGTAAATAAACTATTACAGCACTCTGGAATGTATGTGACACCACAAGTGTATACAAGAGCTGAAGTAGGAGAATAGAATTCACTTTGAGAATAGTGAACGGTGGTTAGGGAAAGCCTCCCAGAGCAAATGATATCTATACAGGGCTTTCAAGGATGAATGGGACTCTGCTAGGGAGATAAAAGGGGATAGGCATTCTAGTTAGAAGGAAGAGTGCGCACAAAGCTGGAGATATGAATTAGCATGCTAAATTCGAGGACTACCAGTATTTGTTACTGCTGTAGCATCAATTGCTGAGGTAGAAGTAAAAGAAGGGGAAGTAAGTAGAGCCCAGGTCATAAAGGGCATTGAATGCCACACTAATCAGTGTGGACCTTATCTGATGTTAGTCACTGGAGCTGAGCCAGCGGTATGATAAGATTTATATTTTAGAAAAATCACTGCTAGCTGTCGATTTAGAAGAGAGCAAGGCTGGAGGGAAGAATATCACGTAGGAAACCTTTATAATAATGCAGATGACAAGGGACGAGGTCAGGCATGGTAAGGGTTTGTCTCTGGTTCTGCTGCGTGGAGGAGGGTGAGGTGCAGGGAGAAGGAAGGTAACATCTTTCACCTGGACTGCAGTGTTCATTTTGGAAGAGTCACTTTTCACCCACCTGCCCACCACATTTATAAAGCATACAGGGGGGCTTCCGTCGTGGTGCAGTGGTTGAGATTCCGCCTGCCGATGCAGGGGACACGGGTTCGTGCCCCGGTCCAGGAAGATCTCACATGCCGCGGACCGGCTGGGCCCATGAGCCATGGCCGCTGAGCCTGCGCTCCACAACGGGAGAGGCCGCAACAGTGAGAGGACCGCGTACCGCGTACCGCAAAAAAAAACAAAAAAACAAAAAAAACAAGCATACAGGAGATGCATTTTCTCTCTGAATTCACTCTTTTGAAGTTTTTTTTCTTTTTCTGTAATTATACTGCTAGAGGTTTCATACTAAATGAACCCAAAATAGAGGCAGCTTAGAAGGAGAATCCAAATTCTGCTGTAGGTGTCCTCTTAGCTTTCAGAATCAGTATTACCACTTTATAAGAGAGTGTTTTCTTCTTTTTGAAAATGAAAAGGAGAAGAGATGAGAATAGACCCCTTCCTGTCTCCCCCAAAATATATGGATAAATGAGAAAACATACTTGAAGCACTTTTGAGTTTCAAAGAACTATAGCTATATTATGATATCTCTAAGGGCTGGGTTAGAATAGGATGACCAGCAAACAGCAAAAGGGCCAAGCATGGAACTTACTCAACTCAGGAGGTCTCTGAGTTAATAAGAGAGCTGAGTTATGCTTATGGATGCCAAAGTGAATATGGGTGACTTTTTAAGTCTAATGATGATGAGAATATTGCATGGGACAAACTTATACTAAAAATTATCTGTTGTTTATCTGAAATTCAAAGTTAACTGGGCATGCAGTATTTTTATTTGTTAAATCTGGCAGTTCTAGTTATGGTAGTATTTTAAGGGGGAAAAGTTGGCTCAATTAATGACCTGTGAATCTTGTTTGTGGCATTCTGGTTTCTTTTATGCAATAAGAAATGTTTTAGCTACATATAAGGGAATTCTGAAGCACGACAATATAAAAATGTGAGCATAAACGGCCACTAACTTCCAAAAACCTTACCAACAATGTTGGAAATCTCACCTTCTAAAAACTGTGCTGTTGAAAGCAGCAAAGGGGGAGCACTCCTAACTAATGAAACAGTATGTTACCATTTTTAAAGAGAGAAGAAATAATGTTCATTGACATATTACAAGTATTACAACTTCAAAGACAAGTATTTCTAAAAAGCAAACAACCCACAAGAATACAGAGGCATAAAAACTCTTTGAAAGAGATAACATTTAGAAAAAAATTTTTTAACAAAGCATACTTCCATGATAAATGACAGAAAAGAGACCCACCACCCAAAAAGTTTTTCACGTTCCTGGAGGTCTTACTAATATGTCCTCAATTGACTACCAGGAAAAGAGTGACAGGGCCATATCTGGAATCCAGGGCAAGGTGGAGAAGCCCAAATGTCCAAACTGGGAATCTTGCAACATTACACTAAAGCATTGTGGCAAATTTTTATGCACTTTAAGCTCACTTTTACTACTGCCAGAACTCTTTCCTCATTAAGGAACAGATACAAAAACTGGGAGCTACTTATAGGGTAGATAGCAAATAGTCTGTCTGCTGGTAAGATACAGACCTTCACCTTGCATACATAACAGCTGGAGAAAAAAGAGCCCTTATTCATCAAATTTAAAAAGCGCTCTCTCATTTCATGCTAATTGTATGGCCTTTTGCATGATATACAAAAGATTGCCTAAAATGAAAGGAATTAAAAAGAAAACTACCAGTCTCGGAGGTTTTTTGGGAACAAGATTAACTTATTACTTTTTTAGAGAAAGTAGTTGACAGAGTAATTCAAGTATTACATTTATTTTCACAGAATGACCTTTACAGGTTTTATTATTATCAACGTTTTTCCAACTGCCTCTTGCTGCCTAACATAATGTGGCCTCATTCTACTAATCTCAGTGCTCCAAAACCCCTTAGATTATTATCAAACAGTTCATAAATTATAGAATTTAAAATAAAGTACATAAAGATTTTATATGATTTTTTTTCCACCAAGGAAAGGGAGGCTGATTACTCATAAATGTTTGCTTCCCAGCTCCTGCAACATGTAGGTTCTGCTTCAACTGGTTTCTTACAAAAGTGCAATATCAAAAATTCATTTGTAGTGATGGATGTTTATTATCAATAATAATATACAGTAATAGAATAAGTGACAATATTATTCAAGGTTTGTAAATAAGATGATAAGCTGTGATAATTTATGACATACCATAAATTATGGTATATGGTGATATATGAAGTGGGTCTTTGAAAACCTGCCTGAATTTAGATTAATGTTACTATAAATATCAACCAATTATTAACAACCATGTAAAAGCCATCAGGGGAAGAGGTGGAAAGCAGAGAAACGGTAGGTGCAGTTCATTCATTTGGGCACAAAGCAGCACTTATTCCTTCCAGAACTATCTACCAATTGCTATCAGCCAACTGAATCAGGGTTGGCAATTGCAAAGAACAGCTGCTTCAACATGCAGCCCTCGAAGAAAGCAAAAGAATGATTGGGCTGCCGAGGCTCCCAAGAGGATTGACCATTCAAGAAATTAAAAGCTGAAGCAAACATGCAAATAACTGCTGTTTACTATACACGTTAAGGCTTTTTTAACCTATTAGACTGGCATTGTCCAGTAAAACTATAAGGCAGACCACATTTGTAATTTAAAATTTTCTCATAGCCACAGTAAGTTAAAAGAAACAGATGAAATGCATTTTAATACTTTTTTTTCTAACTCAGTATATCAAGAATATTATCGTGGCAACATTTAATCCACATAAAATATCACTGAAATATTTTACAATCTTTCTTTCATACCAAGTCTTTGAAACCCAGTATGTATTTTACACATATAGAACATCTGAATTCGGACTACCGGTCACATTTCAAGTGCTCAACAGCTACATGTGGCAAGTAGCGACCACATTAGGCAGTGCAGTTAAAACTTCACAGCTTGGAGGAAAAAAAAAAAAAGGTCTTGCTCTTAATTACTACCTAATGTTTTCCTGTGAGTCAAATCTGAAGCCACCAATGAGGTTACTTATTCTCTGTGTTAACGAACACAGTAAAAACAAAAAAGCTATACCACTAGAAACAGGGGTTGAATTCTAAGAGGTCATGCTTAATTTTCATTAATAACAAATATTTATCTATTAAACTACTTGCTTTCCCTGGCCACATTTCTGATCCTGCCACAAGTTTCAGGAGTCTGCGTTTTTCTCTGAGGATCTAATTATCAGCCGTATCACCCAATATTCAGTGAAATTTTCCCATCTTTACTACTTGCCACTTGAATAAAATAGTGTTCCAAAGTAGTAAATTATGTAATTCCTAAATCCAAACTGGTTTATGACTAATTGGTAAGAATCATGGAGTTTCCTCATGAAAAGAGTTCCAAAAAATCAAGAAAAGAATAACTAAAAACAAATGAGTACCAAAATATACTAAATTCCAGGCTAACAAGCTCTTCGGCCCTTATGAAACTGCAAAGGACCGCGTAAGGAAGGGCTTGCATGCAAAACCGAAACTCAACAAGCCATTTTCAAGAGCTGAGGCAGGGATGATCGTTAGTAGAAAAATAAGTGACGGAGAGGTGCCAGTATTTAGTCCGCAAATCTGAATATTCAAAATGTAAAATATTTAACATTTCTTTCAAAAATGAATGCCAGTTTATATTTTTCTTCTTTCACATTTATTGTTAGAAAATTTTTATTTCAAGTTTGGGTTTTGACTTGACTGACAATTTCAGGCAATATATTAGAAACCAAAAAGTTAGTGGAATTACACATTTTATAATCAACACCTAAAAAGATCTTGAGATAGAAACAGAATATTCCTCTTAGTCACTTATAATGAGGTGAAGTAATAGGTTTAAATATGTCAGAAAAACTAAGCATTCTCATATTCTGCTTTTATCCATAATTTATAATTTAGCCTATAATTCTCATATCCTCAGATCTCACACTCTCCTATAGCTCCACCTTTCTTTATTAGTAAAACTCCTTAACACTTAACTCGATTGAGGAAAGCAGTAGCATGGTAAACTGATTCATTTGGTTAACTGATGGATGGCTGCGTGATGC
The DNA here is from genome assembly GCF_059928025.1 of Delphinapterus leucas. Taxonomy (NCBI): domain Eukaryota; kingdom Metazoa; phylum Chordata; class Mammalia; order Artiodactyla; family Monodontidae; genus Delphinapterus; species Delphinapterus leucas. The sequence goes on along the minus strand of NC_143137.1, from coordinate 61,311,292 downwards.
CCTGAATTTTGCTTGAGGAACGGATTGCCTCTGAGACATGGTTATTGCCTCCAATCCTGGAGTTCAATTATGGCCAACTGGCTTACGGGATCTTGCAATGATGAACTTTTAAATGTATCAATAAAACAATTTTTTTTCACCACATATCTTCCACAGAGCAATAACCCCAACATTTTTAGACATGGAGAACAATGTTTAACAGAGCCTTGCCCCAAATAACTGTTTAAGAAATACTGAAATAGAGACTGCGGGTGGAGGAGGCGGGAAGCTTTGGAGCCGCGGAGGAGAGCACAGCAAAGGGGTGCGGAGGGCAAAGCGGAGAGATTCCCGCACAGAGGATCGGTGCCGACCGGCACTCACCAGCCCGAGAGGCTTGTCTACTCACCCGCCGGGGCGGGTGGGGCAGGGAGCTGAGGCACGGGCCTCGGTCGGAGCGCAGTGAGAGGACTGGGGTTGGCGGCGTGCACACGGCCTGCAGGGGGTTAGTGCACCACGGCTAGCCGGGAGAGAGTCCGGAGAAAAGTCTGGACCTGCCGAAGAGACAAGAGACTTTTTCTTCCCTCTGTTTCCTGGTGCGCGAGGAGAGGGGATTAAGAGCGCTGCTTAAATGAGCTCCAGAGACTGGCGTGAACCGTGGCTAACAACGCGGACCCCAGAGCCGGGCATGAGACGCTAAGGCTGCTGCTGCCGCCACCAAGAAGCCTGTGTGCGAGCACAGGTCACTATCTGCACCTCCCCTCCGGGGAGCCTGTGCAGCCCGCCACTGCCAGGGTCCCGGGATCCAGGGACAACTTCCCCTGGAGAACGCACGGCACGCCTCAGGCTGGTGCAACGTCATGCCGGCCTCTGCCGCCGCAGGCTCGCCCCGCATCCTCAACCATCCCTCCCCGGGGCCTGAGTGAGCCAGAATCCCTGAAGCAGCTGCTCCTTTAACCCCGTCCTGTCTGAGCGAAGAACAGACGCCCTCCAGCGACCTACACGCAGAGGCGGGGCCAAATACAAAGCTGAGCCCCGGGAGCTGGTCAAACAAAGAAGAGAAAGGGAAATTTCTCCCAGCAGCCTCAGGAGCAGCGGATTAAATCTCCACAATCAACTTGATGTATCCTGCATCTGTGGAACACCTGAATAGACAACGAATCATCCCAAATTGAGGAGGTGGACTTTGAGAGCAAGATTTATTATTTTTTCCCCTTTTCCTCTTTTGGTGATGTGTATGCTTCTGTGTGAGATTTTGCCAGTATAGCTTTGCTTTCACCATTTGTCCTAGGGTTCTATCTGTCCGTTGTATTTTTTTTTTACTTAAAAAATTTTTTTTCTTACTAATTATTTTTTATTTTAATAACTTTATTTTATCTTACTTTATTTTATTTTCTTTTATCCTCTTTTTTTCTTTCTTTCTACTTTTTCTCCCTTTTATTCTGAGCCGTGTGGATGAAAGGCTCTTGGTGCTGCAGCCAGGAGTCAGTGCTGTGCCTCTGAGGTGGGAGAGCCAACTTCAGGACACTGGTCCACCAGAGACCTCCCAGCTCCACGTAATATCAAACGGCGAAAATCTCCCAGGGATCTCCATCTCAACACCAGCACCCAGCTTCACTCAACGACCAGCAAGCTACAGTGCTGGACACCCTATGCCAAACAACTAGCAAGACAGGAACACAACCCCACCCCTTAGCAGAGGGGCTGCCTAAAATCATAATAAGTCCACAGACACCCCAAGACACACCACCAGACGTGGACCTGCCCACCAGAAAGACAAGATCCAGCCTCATCCACCGGAACACAGGCACTAGTCCCCTCCACCAGGAAGCCTACACAACCCTCTGAACCAACTTTAGCCACTGGGGACAGACATCAGAAACAACGGGAACTACGAACCTGCAGCCTGCAAAAAGGAGACCCCAAACACAGTAAGAAAAGCAAAATGAGAAGACAGAAAAACACACAGCAGATGAAGGAGCAAGATAAAAACGCACCAGACCTAACAAATGAAGAGGAAATAGGCAGTCTACCTGAAAATGATTTCAGAGTAATGATAATAAAGATGATCCAAAATCTTGTAAATAGAATAAAGAAAATGCAAGAAACATTTAACAAGGACCTAGAAGAACTGAAGATGAAACAAACAACGATGAACAACACAATAAATGAAATTAAAAATACTCCAGAAGGGATCAATAGGAGAATAACTGAGGCAGAAGAACGGATAAGTGACCTGGAAGATAAAATAGTGGAAATAACTACTGCAGAGCAGAATAAAAAAAAAGAATGAAAAGAACTGAGGACAGTCTCAGAGACCTCTGGGACATTAAACGCACCAACATTCGAATCATAGGGGTTCCAGAAGAAGAAGAGAAAAAGAAAGGGACTGAGAAAAAATTTGAAGAGATTATAGTTGAAAACTTCCCTAATATGGGAAAGGAAATAGTTAATCAAGTCCAGGAAGCACAGAGAGTCCCATACAGGGTAAATCCAAGGAGAAACACGCCAAGACACATACTAATAGAACTGTCAAAAATTAAATACAAAGAAAACATATTAAAAACAGCAAGGGAAAAACAACAAATAACGCACAAGGGAATCCCCATAAGGTTAAGAGCTGATCTTTCAGCAGAAACTCCGCAAGCCAGGAGGGACTAGCAGGACATATTTAAAGTGATGAAGGAGAAAAACCTACAACCAAGATTACTGTACCCAGCAAGGATCTCATTCGGATTTGATGGAGAAATTAAAACCTTTACAGACTAGCTAAAGCTGAGAGAGTTCAGCATCACCAAACCAGCTTTACAACAAATGCTAAAGGACCTTCTCTAGGCAAGAAACACAAAAGAAGGAAAAGACCTACAATAACAAACCCAAAACAATTAAGAAAATGGGAATGGGAACACACATATCAATAATTACCTTAAATGTATATGGATTAAATGCTCCCATCAAAAGACACAGACTGGCTGAATGGATACAAAAACAAGACCCTTATATATGCTGTCTACAAGAGACCCACTTCAGACCTAGAGACACATACAGACTGAAAGTAAGGGGATGGAAAAAGATATTCCATGCAAATGGAAACCAAAAGAAAGCTGGAGTAGCAATCCTCATATCAGACAAAATAGACTTTAAAATAAAGACTATTAGAAGAGACAAAGAAGGACACTACATAATGATCAAGGGATCGATCCAAGAAGAAGATATAACAATTGTAAATATTTATGCACCCAACATAGGGGCACCTCAATACATAAGGCAAATACTAACAGCCATAAAAGGGGAAATCGACAGTAACACATTCATTGTAGGGGACTTTAACACCCCACTTTCACCAATGGACAGATCATCCAAAATGAAAATAAATAAGGAAACACAGCTTTAAATGATACATTAAACAAGATGGACTTAATTGATATTTATAGGACATTCCATCCAAGAACAACAGAATACATATTTTTCTCAAGTGCTCATGGAACATTCTCCAGGATAGATCATATCTTGGGTCACAAATCAAGCCTTGGTAAATTTAAGAAAATTGAAATTGTATCAAGTATCTTTTCCAACCACAATGCTATGAGACTAGATATCAATTACAGGAAAAGATCTATAAAAAATACAAACACATGGTGGCTAAAAAATACACTACTTAATAACGAAGTGATCACTGAAGAAATCAAAGAGGAAATCAAAAACTACCTAGAAACAAATGAAAATGGAGACACGACAACCCAAAACCTATGGGACGCAGCAAAAGCAGTTCTAAGAGGGAAGTTTATAGCAATACAATCCTACCTTAAGAAACGGGTAACATCTCGAATAAACATCCTAACCTTGCACCTAAAGCAATTAGAGAAAGAAGAACAAAAAAACCCCAAAGTTAGCAGAAGGAAAGAAATCATAAAAATCAGATCAGAAATGAAAAAGAAATGAAGGAAACGATGGCAAAGATCAATAAAACTAAAAGCTGGTTCTTTGAGAAGAGAAACAAAATTGATAAACCATTAGCCAGACTCATCAAGAAAAAAAGGGAGAAGACTCATATCAACAGAATTAAAAATGAAAAAGGAGAAGTAACAACTGACACTGCAGAAATATAAAAGAGCATGAGAGACTACTACAAGCAACTCTATGCCAATAAAATGGACAACCTGGAAGAAATGGACAAATTCTTAGAAATGCACAACCTTCCAAGACTGAATCAGGAAGAAATAGAAAATATGAATAGACCAATCACAACCACTGAAGTTGAAACTGTGATTTAAAATCTTCCAACAAACAAAAGCCCAGGACCAGATGGCTTCAGAGGCGAATTCTATCAACCATTGAGAGAAGAGCTATCATCTATCCTTCTCAAACTTTCCCAAAATATAGCAGAGGGAGGAACACTCCCAAACTCATTCTATGAGGCCACCATCACCGTGATACCAAAACCAGACAAGGATGTCACAAAGAAAGAAGACTACAGGCCAATATCACTGATGAACACAGATGCAAAAATCCTCAACAAAATACTAGCAAACAGAATCCAACAGCACATTAAGAGGATCATACAACATGATCAAGTGGGGTTTATCCCAGGAACGCAAGGATTCTTCAATATACGCAAATCAATCAATGTGATACACCATATTAAGAAACTGAAGGAGAAAAACCATATGGTCATCTCAATAGATGCAGAGAAAGCTTTCGACAAAATCCAACACCCATTTATGATAAAAACCCTGCAGAAGGTAGGCATAGAGGGAACTTTCCTCAACATAATAAAGGCCATATATGACAAACCCACAGCCAACATCGTTCTCAATGGTGAAAAACTGAAAGCATTTCCACTAAGATCAGGAACAAGACAAGGTTGCCCACTCTCACCACTCTTATCCACCATAGTTTTGGAAGTTTTAGCCACAGCAATCAGAGAAGGAAAGGAAATAAAAGGAATCCAAATCAGAAAAGAACACATAAAGCTGTCACTGTTTGCAGATGACATGATACTATACATAGAGAATCCTAAAGATGCTACTATCAGCAAACTACTAGAGCTAATCAATGAATTTGGTAAAGTAGCAGGATACAAAATTAATGCACAGAAATCTCTGGCATTCCTATACACTAATCATGAAAAATCTGAAAGTGAAATCAAGAAAACACTCCCATTTACCATTGCAACAAAAAGAATAAAATATCTAGGAATAAACCTACCTAAGGAGACAAAAGACCTGTATGCAGAAAATTATAAGACACTGATGAAAAAAATTAAAGATGATACAAATAGATGGAGAGATATACCATGTTCTTGGATAGGAAGAATCAACATTGTGAAAATAACTATACTACCCAAAGCAATCTACAGATTCAATGCAATCCCTATCAAACTACCACTGGCATTTTTCACAGAACTAGAACAAGAAATTTCACAGTTTATATGGAAACACAAAAGACCCCGAATAGCCAAAGCAATCTTGAGAACGAAAAACGGAGCTGGAGGAATCAGGCTCCCTGACTTCAGACTATACTACAAGGATACAGTAATCAAGACAGTATGGTACCGGCACAAACACAGAAATATAGATCAGTGGAACAGGATAGAAAGGCCAGAGATAAACCCACGCACATATGGTCACCTTATGTTTGATAAAGGAGGCAGGAATGTACAGTGGAGAAATCACAGCCTCTTCAATAAGTGGTGCTGGGAAAACTGGACAGGTACATGTAAAAGTATGAGATTAGATCACTCCCTACACAAAACACAAAAACACTATACACAAAAATAAGCTCAAAATGGATTAAAGACCTAAATGTAAGGCCAGACACTATCAAACTCTTACAGGAAAACATAGGCAGAACACTCTAGGACATAAATCACAGCAAGATCCTTTTTGACCCACCTCCTGGAGAAATGGAAATAAAAACAAAAATAAACAAATGGGACCTAATGAAACTTCAAAGCTTTTGCACAGCAAAGGAAACCATAAACAAGATGAAAAGACAACCCTCAGAATGGGAGAAAATACTTGCAAATGAAGCACCTGACAAAGGATTAATCTCCAAAATTTATAAGCAGCTCATGCAGCTCAATAACAAAAAAGCAAACAACCCAATCCAAAAATGGGCAGAAGACCTAAACAGACATTTCTCCAAAGCAGATATACAGACTGCCAACAAACACATGAAAGAATGCTCAACATCACTAATCATTAGAGAAATGCAAATCAAAACTACAATGAGATATCATCTCACACCGGTCAGAATGGCCATCATCAAAAAATCTAAAAACAATAAATGCTGGAGAGGTTGTGGAGAAAAGGGAACCCTCTTGCACTGTTGGTGGGAATGTAAATTGATACAGCCACTGTGGAGAACAGTATGGAGGTTCCTTAAAAAACTACAAATAGAACTACCATACGACCCAGCAATCCCACTACTGGGCATATACCCTGAGAAAACCATAATTCAAAAACAGTCATGTACCAAAATGTTCATTGCAGCTCTATTTACAATAGCCCGGAGATGGAAACAACCTAAGTGCCCATCATTGGATGAATGGATAAAGAAGATGTGGCACATATATACAGTGGAATATTACTCAGCCATAAAAAGAAACGAAATTGAGCTATTTGTAATGAGGTGGATAGACCTAGAGTCTGTCATACAGAGTGAAGTAAGTCAGAAAGAGAAAGACAAATACCGTATGCTAACACATATATATGGAATTTAAGGGAAAAAAATGTCATGAAGAGCCTAGGGGTAAGACAGGAATAAAGACACAGACCTACTAGAGAATGGACTTGAGGATATGGGGAGGGGGAAGGGTAAGATGTGACAAAGCGAGAGAGAGAGGCATGGACATATATACACTACCAAACGTAAAGCAGACAGCTACTGGGAAGCAGCCGCATAGCACAGGGAGATCAGCTCGGTGCTTTGTGACCACCTGGAGGGGTGGGATAGGGAGGGTGGGAGGGAGGGAGACGCAAGAGGGAAGAGATATGGGAACATATGTATATGCATAACTGATTCACTTTGTTATAAAGCAGAAAATAACACACCATTGTAAAGCAATTATACTCCAATAAAGATGAGAAAAGAAATACTGAAATAAATAAAATGGTCTGATAGTTCAAAATTGACTTGGATAAGAAACTAGGGAATTATCTATTAACCAGGCTAAGCAGGTTTTAGATAGGCAATGATAAAAATGCAAAGTTACTCATCAGATCTTTTAGTGACTAAATAATGTTACACCAGAATCTGAATCCATTTTTCTTTCAGAGCAAAACTACAACTACTGAAGTTGAAAGTACAGAATCTGATTTCGGTTCTCAGTGTCAATAGGCATGAAGTGGAGGTTTAAAAAAAAAGTAAAACTCATGGAGATTATCCAGCTAACAATTTTGCACCTCCTTCTGTTCTGATTCAGTGGCCCTTTTTGCACAAGTGTGATTTCTGAGGGACTCTGTAGGTCTGGTGTACAAGTGCTAAAATTCTCTTTCATTGACTTTGGACTTGAAAGTTCACCCTGGTGAAGGCTACCCAGGCACTGGTTAACTGAAATTCTACTGCCATTGCTTCCTTCTTTCCTTCCTTCAACAACTATTTATTTGACACTTACCATATGTAAGTACTGTTTTTAGGCATTACAGTTTCAGCAATAAATGAGGCAGAGAAGATCGCAGCTTTCAACAATCTTACATTCTTCCAGTTATTACCTGTAATTTGTCAGATATAGCACACTATAAGCAACTGTTGAATGTAAACAGTATTTGATACACTAAAAATTGGGAATTAAAATTTTAAGGAGTCGCAATAATACCCATGGTCTAAAGAAAAGTTTCAGATGCTTATCATTTACTTATTTTGCCAACTTCTTAATTCTTGTGCAAGAAAGTCTTGTACTATTTTCAACAGCTAAGGAAGGCAAAACACATACCAAAAACACTTAGGAATCACTACTTAAAAATAAGAGAAAAAACACTTAAAATCATTTTTTAAAATACCATTTAAAATGTGTCTTCAGTCAGGAATGGATGCCAAAACAGTCAATACAAAGGAGAAATGTCCAAAACACAACAGAGTTTTGAGGAAAGGCATAATACATAATAGAACTAAGAGCCTCTTTAGGATTTGGGAATCAGAATGATCACTGAGCCTGCCTAATGGGAATGATTAAAGAAAACCTGAAAAACTAACAGAAACTATGGCAGAATCTGATGTAAATAATTCAATTTGGAAAGATGGAGTAACTTTACAAATATACTCCCATTAATCCGGCATTGAAAAAGTAAGGAATTTGGCCAACGTTACGAGTGTTTCAGTACTACGGTAATAAACTGAACAAGTTATTCTGTCTTTGGTCTAATCTAAATGTTCATTCCTGCATGCAACTAATATTAAACATTTATTGAGTGCCTGACACATGCCATGCATGGTGCTAGGCACAGAGAACACAATGCTGAAGCAGCTGGATCCCCAGTTCATGATGCACCTGGTCACCATACAAGGAGCCAGAACACAGGTGTTTAAATGTGCAGAGAGAGCAGAAGAGAGGACTTTATGCTGCCTGAGGGAGACAAAGACAGCGCCCGAGTTGAAAGATATTTGAGCAGGAGTTTGAAGGAGGATCGGAACTACACAAAGTGTTTATGAGGGGTGAGGCGTAAAGAAAGCACTCGAGTAAGAAAGGAAAATTGCACGCATAAACTCCAGGAGAAAGGAATATGCTCACGGCATGGTAAGAAACCCTGTAAAACGACACAGGACAGACCTGGACGTTTATACACTGGGCAGGGCCAGATCATAAAGGGACATGCACACCAGACAAAAGTTACTGGATTTTATCCTAGAAGAAGCTAAGAGCCCCCTATGTCATCAAATAAGGCAACGACATGGTCAGATCTGTGGCGAATGGACTGAATGAAAGTAAGACTAGGGATGAGGAGGCTGTTTCAGAAAGTCTTTGCAATGGTCCATGTGAGAGATAGTAAGGCCTGACCCACTGCAGGTAGAGTGGAGAGGGAGGGGACAGGACAGATAAGTGAGCTAGAAACGAAGTGACTTGCTGATCAACTGGGTTAAGCTTGGGGGAGAGGAAGAAGTCAAGAGTAATTCGCTGGCTTCCAACTTGAGAAGATACCCGTCTCCACGCCAAGCATTCTATCAGCTTTCAGTTTTGGATTTTGGCTCCCTGAGACTGGTCACTGCTGATCTGCCTCATTCTCTTTGTCCTAAAGAACGTCCTTAGGCGCTACAGAAATACAGAGGCGGCCACCACCACCTCTGAGTGATGACAAGAAGGAAGCACCACCGCCTGTGCCTCCCTGCCTGGTCTACACCACCTTCAGCAACCACGGCAGCAATCCTGTAAATGGCGCCCATTTTAATTCTGTACACAAATAATTAATCGAACTATAGTTATTATGGGCCCCAGGAGCACAAGGCACTACGGAAAATAAAAGCAATGTGCAGGTTTCTGCCGAGTTATGCAGGAAAGCAATACAGCGCAAAGCAGTGGTCAGTCAGATGCAAGTCCGATATCCAGCTCCATTACTGTTACTGGTTATATGACCTTGGGAAACTGATGTTCTTGGGCCTTGGCTGCCTCTTCTATAAGATATCTGGATAATATAGCGTATCTCATTGGTAAAAATTAATGAGATAATACATGTAAATTTCCTACTAGCACCATGCCTAACTTATGGTAGATTCAAGAAGTAATAAGTAAATATCCTTCTTTATTTCCCATCCCCTTTTGACTACTCAAAGCCTTTCTGCTTCCAAACAGAATGCAGTTATCACCAATGGGTGTTTCTCTCTACTTCCCCATGTCTACTGTTGGCAAAAATGAAGCTTCTAGAATTAACACAGGATGGTATCTATATCACAGACTGCTTACAGGCTATCCAATATTCATCATCCCTTTCTTCCTTATTACTGCACCCTGATTTTGCTGAAGGTGGTAAAACACTAAGCAAAAAAACCATTTCCTAGGGTCCCTTGCCACTAGGGGTAGCCTAGTGTGTGACACAGTAGAGTCAGTAAAACTCTTGTTAGAGATTATTTGGAAAGTTTCTGGACATAGGTATTTTTATTCTCCCTCAGCTAGCTTCCTTTTTCCAACTTCCTGGAAAGTCGGTATGATGGCTGGAATTGCAGTAGCTATCCTGCAACTATGAGGAAAAGATCAAGACTCATAATATGAGCCGTGACATACTTGAGCTCCTGAAAAATGCTTCCACCACCTTCCACCAGACTTCTTATCACATGGGAAAAATAAAGGCCTAAATTTAAGCCACTGCCTTTCAGGTCTCTATAACTCTTCTGAGCCCAATTCCGAACTGATTGAGGAATTTCCTAAATTTAGGGATTTCCTTCAATCCTATTTTGGCATGAGTATCAAGCCATCAACCATAATTTCCTTCCAATTTAAAAAGAAACTCTTATTGAGTGTCCAGTATGTGAGATACTGTGTATGTAGACATAGAAATAAATATTACCTACTGACTCATTTTTTTTTTAAACATCTTTATTGGAGTATAATTGCTTTACAATGGTGTGTTAGTTTCTGCTGTATAACAAAGTGAATCAGCTATACATACACATATATCCCCATATCTCCTTCCTCTTGTGTCTCCCTCCCACCCTCCCTATCCCACCCCTCTAGGTGGTCACAAAGCACTGAGCTGATCTCCCTGTGCTATGTGGTCGCTTCCCACTAGCTATCTACTTTACATTTGGTAGTGTATATATGTCCATGCCACTCTCTCACTTCGTCCCAGCTTCCCCTTCCCCTTCCCCGTGTCCTCAAGTCCATTCTCTATGTTATCTACTGACTCATTTAATTCTTACAGTAACCCTTCAAAGTAAGTAGTGTCATTCTCATTTTACAGCAAAGGGACACGAAGGTCTGAGAGGCTAAGTACTTTATCAAAGGTACCTTAGTGATACAAGGCGAGCCAAGATCGGAGCTCCATGTCTATTTGATGATGAAGTTCATATCCTGGCAGCTATCCATGCTACTGCAGGGGTTCTGTGAACTCACTACTGTGAGGAACCATGACTCCCAAGACAATGTCTCTCTAAATTAAGTACTCACTTTTCCTAGGTCGTCCGTACTGATACCTAAAATTCAACTGGGAAACCATCTTAAAATGTATGTCTAGAGCATGAAAAAAGTGTGTAGCAGGAGACCATGAAGTGGTTGATGTGGCAAGGGTGAGAGCTGCCTAGGCCTGAGGTACACTCTGCCTGAAAGCAGCTAGGCAGGGCTGACAATCTGGAACGGGGGCTCCTTTTACCTGGGGCCTCCAGTCAACAAGGACCCTGAAGAAATCATGTTAAACTGGAAATCAGCGTGTGAGCCTGAGGCATCGGAGAGAGAGTAAGTAAAGGTGTCCAATGTCACACACATTCTCACAGTAAAAAAAACTCATGATCTTGTCACACGTAATTTTTTAAAAGAGGAGTGAGAGACAAAATTGGGAGTTGTGTACATCTCTTATAACCTATTAAAAAACACTTTAAATACAGACTTGTTCTATATATTACATAAATATACATATAAATGCATATTTTAACTCTTTCTTCTTCACAATGAATCTGAAGCAGCCAACAAGAAGATTCACAATAATTTAAAAACCATAACCAGGAAACATATACAATAGGAGTATGAAATAAGAGGAAAATAAAGTAAGCAGACATATATCCTATAGGGTCCTAAACAGTTACTAAAATTGAGCTGTAAATTTAGGTCTGAGCCTCCTCTTGCCAAAGGAAAACGGAAAAAAATGACTAGGTACAAAATTCACAATGGCCATGAGAAAAAGAGAATATTACCACCTCAGGAGAAACAAAATATTTTCTGTTAGCATAAAAGCAATAAGAAATCAGAAGACCTAAGTGGGACTTCACACAGGAGAAACTATATAACAGAGCAGACAACGTCTCAGCAATTCCTCAATAGTAAATGTTACAGTGTATTCCACACAACAGTTTCTCACAGAGTCATTCAATCAAGCTGAAAAACAGTTCAGGGAAGGCAATCTGTGCAGGACTGAGGCAATGAGATAGGAATATATGGCTCTCCAATGGGCCGGCTTGATCTAGTAATAAATCCCGGAATATCTACATGAACAAAGAGACAGCATTTTCTTTAAATTATTCTCCAACCGAAACCAACTTAAGAAGTAGGATTATGCAACAGTTTCCTGACTCTTTTCAGTTCAGAAGTTCTGAGAAAGTTTTCAGGGGCTTTTTATTATGTAAATGGTACTTCAGTCCACTGGCACTGTGCTCTTAGGTGTAGCACTTATGTGCCAATCTTTCCTCCTTCTCCAAGGAGAAATCGGCATTAAAAGGCAGAGAAAAGGTAGGCTGCATTACTTTAAAAAATTATGGCTTTTTGCTTTTACATTAGGAGGTTCTACTACACACACTTTCTATCATATAACTAATGTTAGAGAAAATTTATGAATTCACACCCATAATGATTTCTTAACTAATTTAAAAGGCAATGAGTGAAAGGCATGTACCTAAGAATATGACATTCCAAAAATGGACATTAAACAGTCCTTGAACAGGTAGAAATTAATATCAATTATGAACAGTGTAGGATGAACACAGGAGTTCACTGAAAAAAAAAAAACCTGACGTATAGTAAGACATGGGGCCTGTTAGGTCTGGAAAGAAATGTAAAATCTATGTAAATTTAGCTGAGCTTAACTAAGGTGTAATTTTTTTCTGTGTGTTCATATTGATGCACTGTCATAAGCATATTCACAGGAATCCTCAATAAGGTACAAAGTGGAATATTCAGAAAACGCCAATTAGGCCAAGTACATACCTGCATGCCAGTTTTTCCACTGCATAAGGAGTCAGATGATATTTCTCCTTCAAAAGAGTCTCTAGTTGTGTGTGAAGACAACATAAATATCGTTGTGCTTTAACTTAAGCTCTCTATAAAGTCACAAGAAGTTACGACTGTAACATGAACCAAAGGAGGAAAAAATAAGGACCATTTGATACTAATTAAAAAACAGGAGATTAGAAAAAAGATGGCTGTGGGAAATAGGGAACAGTTGTTCTCCCAACATGGACCTCTTACCCTGCTGATTCTGTGGTTTTTAAAACTACAAAAGTGAAAACTGGAAAAATGACAATAAAATTACCACCAACAGATAAACAGAATAACATTCTCTATGGTTTTTAAAATAACTTCTAAATTGGCGATAGAAAACTAAATTTGCTAAGCAAAAAGCTAGCATTTCCACATTTATTTCCTCCTTCTAAACACATACAATAAACGCACATATTGGATCTAATGTAGCTCCATGCAATGCAATTAGAGGTTCCCGTTCTTTGATTCCAATTGCAATCAACTGCAATGAATCAACAGATGAGGCAGGTGATTAAAGTCACATAACTTTAACAAACCAAGATTGCTGAAGTTAAATAAATATCATTATGGTCACTTTAAGCTACCTAGCTTCATCAAGCAGAGCTACAAAAGCAGCAGGTTAGCAGGTTTCTGGCAAGGAATAATTGGTGCTGAGCAACAGACTGTGTACATGAGCAGAAACATTGCATAAAACTCACATTGCTGGCTTACCCACACCATATGTGCATTTTGGATGGAAACAGGGGCAGCTCTCATACACCTCACATAGTTTGGCCTTTTCTGGCTAGGATGAATAAACATTATGTTTCCGTGTGCTAACTGTTAACCCCAATGGAAACCAGAAAATACCAGAATTATGACCTCTCAATTCTAATTTTTTCCAGCAAAACTGAAACTAGGACAAAGACACAGTGGTAACAAAAATATACAAATTTGAAGTTATGGAAAAGATCTTTACAAATACTGATAAGCATGCCTCAAGTTAATTCATCTTGCCAATGTTTTGAGCTATCAACAACCCACAGTAATCTGATTGTCAAATACAAAAGTAAAAAGTTTATAGATTTAAAGAAATAATAAAGCATTTCAATTGTTCTTTACCAGTGGCCAAATTTATCATTTCCCCAAACAGACTTTGTAAGCAAGAGCAAGGACCTTGAAAGTGGTTTTCACAGTCTGACAAGTTACCTGCAAGGACTTTTGCACAATTCCTTCCTAACAAGCACGAAAGCCTGATTAATCAATATCTAAAATCTTCATTATGCATCAGATTCTCCCCCTCCACCCCCCCTCCATCCCCCAATCAAAGCAGCAGTATAAAGGTTGGCGTTTGGTGGCAAAATTCCAATTCACTTTCCAAATAGCCAGGACTTCTGGGGAGGAAAAGATCTCAGACACTGCATCTAATCCCCCTACTTCACTGACTAAGAATTGAAGTTGAAGAGAAGCTTAGCAACTTGTCCTAGATCAAACACTTGGTGAGCAGAGGAATCCAGCAAAAATGTACTTTCTACTATATTATATGGTCCAGTAATTCAAGTGAAAATAAAGATTGGAGAGATGCACTCTACAAAATCTTTTTCCCAAAAGGTATCTTGCATAGCAGGATAAACACATCAAAGAATTAAATTTACCATTTAAATGATATAAACAGTGCAATAATCCAACTGTGCTTCATTTCCCAGTAAATCACAAATTTGAAATGGTTCTATATTAGGAAAAACAAAAAACAGAAATCCTTGCACTCATCTTGGATAAAATTATATTCTCATAAACTAACTGTTATAAAGGGAGAAATTAATATCTTCAAACTAAGAGTCTCAGAATCATAGATATAGATGCAAAAGCAAGATTTGTAGACAAATACATGTTCAAACCAGTAACCCACAACCTTTTCGGGGGAGGGGGAATATGACTTTATAACTGATACTATGACACTGACAGGTAGATCAATAAGAACAGTCTGGGCCACGTGATTTCTAATGATATGTGAAGAATAAACTCCAAGTCACCTCACTCTTCTCCCTGCTGGAAAGTCCCCTAGGTGAGAGGACAGATGTTTCGACAAACCATGATCAGATGTGATGCTCTGTGATCAACTAATTAAGAGATCTTAAACTTAAATAATCCAAGGCAGGTAAGTACCTACATGTCTCCTAAAGATCATCCTCAGTAGACTGTTCCATCATTTTTACTGCCATCCAAAATAGTTCTTCTGTTAATAAGCAATATCCTCACCATCAGACTTACTATCATTTAAAATATAAAATATACTCATTATAGACAAATAGGAAAATCCGAACACTGGACAGTATGATTTAACCTATTTATCTATCATTCCAAAGGCAACTACTCTTAATGTTTTTATGTATTACATCATCTTTTTCTGCACAGTTTTTTTTTTTTTTTTTCCGTACGCGGGCCTCTCACTGTTGTGGCCTCTCCCGCACGCGGGCCTCTCACTGTTGTGGCCTCTCCCGCACGCGGGCCTCTCACTGTTGTGGCCTCTCCCGTCGCGGAGCACAGGCTCCGGACGCGCAGGTTCAGCGGCCATGGCTCACGGGCCCAGCCACTCCGCGGCATGTGGGATCTTCCCGGACCGGGGCACAAACCCATGTCCCCTGCATCGGCAGGCGGACTCTCAACCACTGCGCCACCAGGGAAGCCCTTCTGCACAGTTTTTATATAGCAATAATCACACTGTAAATATAATTTTGTACCTCAAATCTTCTAACTGAAATTATGAAACCAAGAGTCTTTATTGAAAACTAATCATAAATTTCACTTATGAAAACTAAAAAATATTCCATTAAGTGGATTGCCATCTTTCTGCACATACAACTTCTTGTGGATTTAAAAGATTATTTTCTCAGAATAGAATCCTAAAAGTGGAATTACTGTCAAAGTATATTAACGTCTTTATGGTTCTTGATACTTGCAAAAATGCTTACCAAAAATGGTTGTACCAATTTAAACTGCCTTCAATAGCAATTCCCATTATACCTGTATTTGGAGTATGAATATCTTGTGAGAATTAACAGTTTCATAATCATCTTTACACCCGCCATGAGGCAGAAGATAGATGGGTCCCAGCCTGAACAGTTTCTCCCCTGTGGACAGAAACTCCATAATAGCAGAAACTCCATAAAAGCAGGATGATGGAGGAGGCTGGGCCCTGCCCAGATAAAAGGCCAAATATTCCTCATTCTTGAAGTCAAGGAGACCTCCCCGACTACACATGCGCAGAAAGGCCCCTTGGAGGTCAAAAAGGGAGGGGGGGGCACCACCGCATAGTAAGTGATGTCAACTAACCATAGGCCTCTTCACTAGAATCCTTCTTGGCTAAGAGATGTGCACGCACACTGGGAAGGACCCTGAGATATAACAAATACAGACTCAGAACCAGGCAAAGCAAGATGACTGGTCAAAGGAAACCCGGAAGAAATGCCCCATAAATGTGATTCAAACTACCACGAGGGCGCGACTCTCTCGCTGAGCCCGCCCGTGTGTCTATCCACACGTACTGTACTCTTTTTCCTCCTAATAAACACTTTACTTGCTTCACTACTTTCCGTCTCTATGTGGAAAGTCGCTTCTACACAGCTGACGGGCCAGGGCCTTGTCACTGGCCACTAGTCCCTGGTGGTCTGGTGGCTAGGATTCAGCGCTCTCACTGCCGCTGCCCAACCTCAATCTCTGGCTGGAAACTGAAATCCTGCTTCAAGCTGCTGCAGGCTGAGGCCACCTGAGATCACCCATACTTTTAAATTTATAAACGTATATACCATAATTATACTAAAAAATTCTTAAAACCGAAATCCTAACACCCAGTGGATGAATGTTTGCTATTCTTGAAACTATGCTTGAGAATCACTCGAGTCTCTTTTTTTCCTGTACCACCCAACCTCAATTATTTTCTACACACAAGTAGGTCTTTAATAGGATAATCTTATACCCCCTTTTAAGGAGTGGTAACCAAAGTCTACATCATATGGAATTTATAAAGTTCAAGGATATTCTCATTCATTTTAATGACTATATAAAAGAAAAGAACAAGGAAATTCATCCCTACCAAGTCTGAAGGCTCCTATAGCTTTGTTAAAAGACATAAAGGAAGTACAAAAACACATTAAAAGAAAAGTGAACATTTCATTCATATGTATTCATTCTATATCTTTTTCAAAAAATCAATTTTTGTTCCCTAAATTACTCAACTATGAATTTCACATGTAACTCAACAATTTACAAATATGCAGATAAGAAATTACAAATACTGTGTACTAGATTGAGATGTGTGCTTCAAATGACATGAATAAACAAAGTCCCCCATATCTTCACTGTACTTCCCAGGGATTCTAATATTATGCACTTAATAATCTTAGCAAACACTTTGTTGTTGTTGCTACTACCTTACTGTTTTTGCAACTGCTATTAAATTTCCTAGTACAAATTGGCTGTAAGATTATTTTAGAACTTCATTAAAAAATTTATATTAAATACGCAATAAGCTACTTTGGTTAACAGAAGTTGAGAGATTATTAGTGTCACAGTTTATTATTATAAGTAATTTTTGTGTCTTCTGTCAGTATAACCACAGTATCTCAATACTACCAGCTGATAATAATCTTTATAAATCCTACTTTGCAGCTATACCATCTGTTAGTTATTATTTTATACGTCTCCATATGCATATGTGAATTAGCTGTCATTCAAAACAAATATACAAATGGAATTGTGGTTTTGTGGGGAGTTTTTTATTGGCTTGTTTTTGTATTTTGTTATCTTTAGGCTAGTGAACTAAATAAATAAACATATTCCTATATCTTTGAGACCAAAAATAAATGCAAATTTCAGTTATACAAACTTCCAGTTATAAGTCATGAGAATGTAATGTACAGCATGGGGAATACAGTCAATAATACTGTATTAACTTTGTATAGTGACAGATGGTTAACTAGACTTATTGTGGTGATCATTTTGCAATGCATACAAATGTTGAATCACTATGTTGTATACATGAAACTAATATAATATTGTATGTCAAATATATTTCAATAAAATAAAGAGGCTAACAAAAATGCAAATTTAAAAATACTTTTTGTAGTACAAATAAAAGAAATTTAAGTTCAACAAACAATCTAAAAGTATCTGCTAAAACTGGTTAAAATTAATAGTCACCAAAATTGGATATAATTATATTAAAAAACTGATATTTCCATATTCATAGCTCTCAAAGTACACCTACAGACCAAAAAGCAATAGGTCCACTAGTAAATTAGTAGCTATTATGGTTCCAGCTTTCACAATATAAAACACTTTCCACGACTGAAGATTAGAAAATAATGACTACTTACTTAATGACTACTTACTTCAGGGAATTAATGTTAATTCCCTGAAGAGATGAATCATAATGACAAAAATTCAAAACCAGGTCCCCCATTAATCTGTGGGTTTATCCCCATGAGCTGTAAATAACCAGGCTCCTACAGTAGCAGAGAGCAATAAGTAGTTGTAATGTCATTACAACTCACTACCAAAATTTACCCAGAAAGCAACAAGAAAAAAAGAAGGAAAAGAAGGAAGATAAACTTACAATTGGATAATTAGTTCCAGATTATCAATTTTTCCCCAAGTACTAGAGTCTAATGACTTTAATAAGCCCAAACACGGTTTACAGGAGCTTTATACACTACACACCAAAAACATGGTGAATTCTGTTAAGAGTTACCAATGGCAATTAAAACATGAGACGAAAGCACAGCCTGGGAGAAACCACATTTGATGACTAAATAGTTCATTGTTTCCTTAAGTTACCCTATTTTAGGTAATGATACTTTAGGATCATATACAGGGAAAGCTAAGGTACAAACAGTAGTAAATAATTAAAGTCATCATTAATAGAAACCCTGAAATATTTAGAGAGGGGGATTAAAGAAGAGAAAAATGTACTTAAGAAGTTATGATTTCCTGGAATGAATGCTATATTATTTTCAGTTTCTTGAAGTAAAAAGTCCCACTAATTACTTATACAAAAAAAATGCTGCTTTTCATAGAGTCTTTTGTGTATTAAAATAAGTTATACTCCAACTTTGTAAAATTTAACTTATTTGATGCCCAAACCAGATCTCCTTTCTTTCAAATTGTATTTCATCTAGATGTTAGAATTTCCATGATGTCTGTGAGACAGCTGTACTTGGAGAGGCAACACAGTTTTGAAGTATACTTGGGCTATAAAGTATAAGGGAAAACATCATAGACTACTTAACAAAAAATATATATACATTTTTAACATGTTTATTGGAGTATAAATAATAATCAACACAATGGTGTGTTAGTTTCTGCTGTATAACAAAGTGAATCAGCTACATGTATACATATATCCCCATATCTCCTCCCTCTTGCATCTCCCTCCCTCCCTCCCTATCCCACCCCTCTAGGTGGTCACAAAACACCGAGCTGATCTCCCTGTGCTATGAGGCTGCTTCCCACTAGCTATCTATAACAAAATATTTTAACTGTCATTAAAACTACAGTATAGCACAGGCCAGGTTCCATTCATTTTTTAAAATATTTTATTACCTGTCATTGAGATCCATGTGGGGAAAGTAGTTTCATACCATGATTTGCTTCTGTATGTCTAAAATGTTTTTAATGAGGGATTTCATTTCACAGGAATTTATATTAATCATATAAAATTAATTGTATAAATAGTAAAAAAAAATTTTTTCATGGTTTAAAGCTCACCTAATACATGAAGCCTTGCTTGATTCTCCCTAATGATATTTCTTCCTCCACTAAAGTCTCAGTTATCTTTGTAGTTATGGAATTTAAGAAACTTATTTATTCCACTTTATATTATATATATATATATTTATATTATATTTTCTAATTTTCATGAATAGATTGAGAATGTCAGCTTCTATAAGTTAGAATCACGGAGTCTTACATATCTTCATATCCTCTCTGCCCCATGTCCAACAATTCCTCGAAAATAGTAGGCAATCTACATGTTTATCTGAATTCACCAAAAAAACTTTTTGGGGATACTAAAATCTACCTTCTCCAAAGGGTCTCTAGAAAAACAACTTATGTTTTGGTAATTAAGAGTGTTATTTTGAAGCTCTATGGAACCCACACTAACTGACCAAATATGTTTTCGTTATAAATAATATTTCAATATGTAGCCATTAAAAATGAAAATAATGAGACTTTCCTATTAGGTACAATAGTTACAACGTTTTAATCAGATGCATGTCTTTCAAAAAATCAATTGAAATCATTATACTTTGCCTTGCTAATGTACTGAGTTAAAAAATAATCTAAATTAACAGATTTTTTTTTATGGGTAACTCCTAAGAAATATAAGAAAAACATTTTTTTTCACAGTGAGAAAAAAATAACTGTGTGTTGATAATGTAAGATGGAAAACAGAACTAAATGAAAAGATTTACTCATAAGACAGCATTTGCAGAAGACCACTTATTATTCATGTATCCATCTAGAAATCATTGACTGGGCACCTATGTCACATCATATATGTCTGTGCAGAGGCTGTAAAGGTAAAGAAGGTGGAGTCTCCACCTTCCAGGAACTCACACTATAGTGAAGTCATAAAAGACAACACAAGTAGTAAAAGGACACTGGGGTTATCTCTGGCTGGGACAGCAGGGAAAAGAGTTCACAACGAAGGTGACACTTGAACAGGGCTTTGTGTTTAAGCTTTATTCTGTAGATTTCAAGGCATTTGGGGGCCTGAACTAAAAACAAAACAACCACAACAAAAAACCCTGCTGTTCTTTTTCAGAAAGGGATTTGGGAAAGAAGCTGCTTGTCTAATAACAGTCAAGTGGACAGATGAGGATGGAGTATGAGGAACCAGATTTGGAAGATATTTGAATCAAGAAGAACATCAACATCAAGAATCAACAGGACTTCATGACAGATTTGATAAAGGGGGGCTGAGAAGAATGAGTCAAATGACATTTTTAGGCCTTTAATTTGCCAAGACAGATGATGACATTCAATGAAATCTAGATTATCAGTTAACAGCTGTTTATTGAGCACCTTCTATGTTCCAGACATTATTCTAGACCCACAGTCTATTTTCACTGTAGTCAGGAGAGGCAGACAGTAAACAAGTGGATAATCTGAAATAGTGATAAGCGTGATGGAGAAAATAAAACAGGGTTACGTGAGAGTGACTGGGGGAAGAGACACTTTAGCTGAGGTCCTCACGAAGACTGACACTTGAACTAAGACCTTAATGATAAGGGGGCAGGCAAGTGAGGCTCCAGTAAAGAAGGGGTAGAAAATGAAAAGGCTGAGCTAGGAAAGAGCTTAACATGATCAAGGGACAGAAAGGTAGCTGGTGGACGGGGATGGGGTTTGGGGTATGAAGAGAAATGAAGTCTGAGAGCACATGGAGCACCTTGTAGCCCACTGTAAAGAACTTAGCAGTGATTCCAGTTACAGTGGGCAGCCAGCATGTTTGAAGCCAAGGAGTGATGTGATCTGATTCAATTTTTGCGGGCTGTGAAGAGAACGGACTTAAGGGGGAAGAATGGAGGCAGAGAGTCTGGGCGAAAGTGGTGGCTTAAATTCCTAGCAGTGCCCATGTTGAGAAGGGGTTAGAGTCTGGATATGGAGAGGGAGAGGTGATAGGACTTACGGGTGGAACTGCATGTAGACTGTGAGGGAAAGAAAGGAACCAGGGGTACCTCAGGGGGTGTGATTCTAAACCACTATATAAAGGGTGGTGTTATTAAACAGTGATGGTGAAAACTTGAGCAGAGAGAAGCTTCAGGGTGGTGGGGTCAGAAATCAATAGTTCTTCTTTGCTCAAGTAAAGGCTGAACTGTTTAGAAACTTGTAAGTGAAACGGCAGGTAGACAGCTGGATACAGTCTACAGCTCTGGGGTGAGGTCTATGTGGAGATATACTTTGGGAGTCATCAGACTCTTCAAAGATTTTAAAACCATGAGACTATATAAGACTCATCTTGACCCATGAAACATGAAGCAATGTTTGTGGTTTTAGATTTTTAAAGCAAGGAATAATAAATTCCATTTTGGACACTTCAGGTGGGGATAAGTGATTAGTTGGCTTTTCTGTGGTGAATCACACTAGCCTCTAAAAGTATTTTAGTATTACCCTCTTGTACTGACTTAACCCTGTCATCTCCTTTGGAGTCTCCCTATTTCATTTCTGCTACATCAGTAAGCTCTTTGAGAGCAAACGGTGTCTTCCCAATCCCCAGCAACTATTCAGAGAGAAGGCACTTTTATCTGTTATACCATGAGTATAAAAATCCAGTCTTAATGGTTAAGAATTGAAGGAAGTAGCACAATAATGAGCTAGTTTCAAATCTCTGAGGATCTATTCTCAAAAGTTTCTTTCCTTCAAAATTAATCTTGGAATTCTTCCTATCAATAAATCGACTTCGAAAAATAATTGAGTTCCGCAGACATTTCCACTGAATCACATACATAACTAAGCAGTTAAATTCAAGTAATCACGGATGATTTCTAAACCATCTTGGTGGTTCTTTCCTAAAGCTCAAATATATCAACCTTTATTTCCTATCAAAGATGCTACTTATGTTCAGTACTCAATAAATATTTGAATACATAAAAGAGATCAAGATGCTTCAACATATAGACAGGAAATTTTTCTTTGTCCTTGTATCTTTTTTCTCAGTACTATATACTCAGCCCCTTGCACAGTGCATTGAATACAGTCAGTGCTTAATAAATATTTGTTGCATGCATTAATAAAAAAAACAATGCACAGTTTTATGGGAAAGATGGCTCTTTTCTTCTTCTACATCAATTTACTTCCCATGTAACTTCTTTAAATGTTTTTCTCTTGATTATAAAATATTTACTCACTGTGGAAAATATAAATACAAAAAAATCTCTCTTCTGGGCTTCCCTGGCGGCGCAGCGGTTGAGAGTCCGCCTGCCGATGCAGGGGATACGGGTTCGTGCCCCGGTCCGGAAAGATCCCACATGTCACGGAGCACCTGGGCCCGTGAACCATGGCCGCTGAGCCTGCGCGTCCAGAGCCTGTGCTCCACAACGGGAGAGGCCACAGCAGTGAGAGGCCCGCGTACCGAAAAAAAAAAAAATCTCTCTTCTTAAGATGAATATTACTCTCTATTTATAACTCATGATTGTATTCATTCATTCATTTAACAAATATTTTTGACTTCCTGTTCTGTGCTAGGCTTTGCGGATACGGTGATGAATCAAACAGGTCAGGTTCCCTGATGTCACTCCAGTGGTATGCAATACCCTCACGTTCTACATGTAGAATATAAGTAGAGGTCTGTCACCACATAGAAGGTTTCAAAATCCAAGGATATCTCTTCCACTCTAATAGTTACCATTCCCCCAGAATCTTAAAAATGACTATTTCAGTGATTAAATAAGGTTAGTATGTTTCTACACAGAATATGAAAGTATGTGAACTACACTTTCACGTACCCACAAAGAGCAAATAATTTTCTCAGGTGGAAAAGAACAAAGGCCTTAGTCTTTTTACCAAACAATGTCAAGGAGTGTACTTTGATGGTGGAAATGCTAATGTAGGACAGTTCTGAATAAGTTATTTTCAAACCTTTCTCTATAGGTTCATATATTACCTATTTATTCAAATGTAATAGAAAATAATCTCTCAAGTAAAAATAATTCAAATGTTTTAACTTCAGTGTTCTATTCCTCTATTTCCAACAGAGTTTCCATTAGCAGCACTGGGAAAAGCTTAGCACTTAGGAAGTCACTCCTGCCTGCCATACCCTGATTTTCAGCAGATCACCTGTTCTCCTGATACCTAGGCACCTATTTGCATAGCAAGAGTGGAAGTTACTATTTATCCTCAGAGGTGTACATAATCACATTGACTTATTCGGTTTTACCCCAAAAGGACTCATTGAGTTTCACTTACCTCCAAAGTCTCATTGCCTTCAATGTCTGAAGTTTTGCCTCTTGCTGCCACTCTTTGCTCATGAGGTGTATCTCCTATGAAGCAAAAGAAAAAAATAAAACTTTACCATACCACTGTGGCCAAACTGTCTACTATTTATTTGAAATATCTTTTGCATGTTTCACACTGTGGAAGCAATTACTACTTCCTTTGTTACAAAGTAAACAAGTTAATATTTAAGAACAGTAATTTTATAAAGGTCACAGAAATCATCTGTAAATACATAGGTATACAATCTAAACCAGAAATGTATCCTGCTTTATATAGCTTTACTCTGGAAAAATCAAGTGAATTTATATTTTGTAAATCAAGTCATACTTCAAATAAACTAGGAAAACTTATAATTTGAAGATAAAGCAAATTATTTTCAAACATTAAAAGTCTTGGGGCTTCCCTGGTGGCACAGTGGTTGAGAGTCCGCCTGCTGATGCAGGGGACATGGGTTCGTGCCCCGGTCTGGGAAGATCCCACGTGCCGCGGAGCGGCTGGGCCTGTGAGCCATGGCCGCTGAGCCTGCGCGTCCGGAGCCTGTGCTCTGCAGCGGGAGAGGCCACAACAGTGAGAGGCCCGCGTACCGCAAAAAAAAAAAAAAAAGTCTTAAAAAAAAAAGTCTTTATAATATGAATAACTGTCCTTCAAATTTGTTTTTTAATAAGGTTTACTCTTTATAAGTGTTTATTTGTGTCTCTGTGGATTTGCCTCAGAGTAGCTATATATGTTTGCATGTAGTAATTAACCATATGTCAAACAATTTT
This sequence comes from Delphinapterus leucas, assembly GCF_059928025.1. NCBI lineage: Eukaryota > Metazoa > Chordata > Mammalia > Artiodactyla > Monodontidae > Delphinapterus > Delphinapterus leucas. The sequence continues at coordinate 61,286,680 of NC_143137.1, read as the reverse complement.
TACAGCAGGAAAGAACAATAAACAAATTCATAAATTAGCATTCAGTTAATAGTTTGATTCCTAAAGGTGGTGCCTGGGAGGGTTATATTACTAATCAAAGTTGGTGACTAGGCTGCCTCTAAGGACATAGGACAGACAGAAATATAGTTAGGTAAGTACAGGCATAATTTAATGTATTAGTGTCCTATTATAATTTATTAACTAATAATCTGTGATTAACATATGGTAGGTAAAGAAACAATCAGCGTACTTCTTAAAAGCACAATGAGAGGTTAATTTAGTAATTTGTAAACTGCTCTTCCCATAAAATTAAGCCAGCTCAGGAATGTCTACAACAGGGAAGATTACAAAATTCATATATAATGACTTGGCTGACACTAAAGGTTAGGAATTTGTTAACATAGGGAAGGTCACAGTCTTCACTGGAGGTAACAAAGTATGAAAGTCTGCGCTGGGCTTAACTTTTCCACAGTGAAACACAAAAGTTTAGTTTACCAATGGCTGTAGTCAAGAAAGGGGCCTGTGAAAATTTTAAAGAATTAAATAAAATTCTGTTAAATTCTAAAACCATAAAGCAAGAATTAAGTTGGTAGTTTATTTACTTAAAAATAAAGGAAATCCCCCAAATGTTTAAAATCCAAGCACATCATGCATATTCCAGCCTACAAGTTGTGTTCTCAGCTAAGTACAGCATTATTACTAGTGGGCAGAACCCAGCACATAGTAGGTGTTCCATAAAAGCTGAGTAAATTAGTGAACTTCTATTTATAGTTTCTAGTCTATAAAACTGATAATACTAAATGGTATGTAATAAAAGTTTTATTTGAGCATACGGTTAGTGTTTTTCCTCTAAAACACATTTGTGAAACTTAAAAGGCAAATTTATTAAATACCATTATGATGTATTGTTATTAGTGATCTGTACTTGAAGCATAACTTGTTAGATTTTAAAAACAGTTAATGGGGCTTCCCTGGTGGCGCAGTGCTTGAGAGTCCGCCTGCCGATGCAGGGGACACGGGTTCGTGCCCCGGTCCGGAAGGATCCCACATGCCGCGGAGCGGCTGGGCCTGCGTGTCCGGAGGCTGTGCTCCGCAGCAGGAGAGGCCACAACAGTGAGAGGCCCACGTACCGCAAACAAACAAACAAACAAAAAACAGTTAATGATTTTTTAAAAGAATCATACTGAAACAAAAGCATTAGGAACTTTTTTTTTTTTTTTTTTTTTGCGGGCCTCTCACTGTTGTGGCCTCTCCCGCTGCGGAGCACAGGCTCCGGATGCACAGGCTCAGCGGCCCTGGCTCACAGGCAAAGCCGCTCCGCGGCATGTGGGATCTTCCCGGACCGGGGCACGAACCCGTGTCCCCTAGCATCGGCAGGCAGACTCTCAACCACTGCGCCACCAGGGAAGCCCAGGAACTTTTAAATTACATCTATAGTATAATAGAGGTAATAGTTGTTAAGTGAAAAATTATGTCAACTTACGTTCATGACCCAGGATGTCAAACAACAATTTCGATTTTTTAAACTTATTGTTTAAACTGACCATTTATTTGCACATCAGGAAGAACCTTATTTTCAGAAATCCCCCTTGTCTCTGAAAGTTAGGGATAAGCTAATCAACCCCCAGTTCACAGATGGCAAAACCAATGCACAAGTTGTTTAGTTTGCTTGGGTAAAGGCAATGAGACCACTGAGACCACAACAGCATGAGCAGACAAGGTAATGCAAGTCTCTGTATATTGACGTCAGGTGTGTTTAATAACTCACATGCCTGAGGCTGATACGGAAGTATGTGACATTCAATATGAAAGGTCATTTACTCAAGAAAGATTTTTTTTTCACCTTTTAAAATGATTATTGGGCCATCCCCTAGCCATACAAACACTATTTGGCTGAAATCATTCAGCACAAAGTCTGTGCTTCCTTTGCCAGTTTCTAATTCCAAGGTGTGTATCTGTACCACACTTTCTCCATTTCTCCCTACTGCCTGAATAACCAGAAAGGTTATCAGCCAGTGCTCTTGACATCACACAACACATCTGCCTGGAAGCAACTGTACAATCACTATTTCCTGGAATGCCATATCTGGCGATGACTCAGGGCAATAGCTGATTACAAGGAAAAATGCCATCTGCGAGATGATTATAAACAAAGGCACAAACTGAAAACTACACAAACAACAAACAGAAAAGAACAGGTCACAGTGAAATATAACTTTTGAAGTTTTTTTCCTCCCACTGAAGAATTATTTGATCATGGTAAAAATTCAATTATTTTCTCTAACTTGTTATAACCCACATGAAAGTTAGATACTTCAACAATAAAGATGCATGTGATGAACGTGAAATAAGGTACTTTAGTTTTGAGACATCAGTTAATTCTAACTTATGTGCTGTATAGATTCAAAAATTTCATTTGCAAGTCAGCTGTTTAAAAGGAAGGACAAAAACAACAAAATAGATGCAAACTATTACATGTAGAATGGATAAACAACAAGATTCTACTGCATAGCATAGGGAACTATATCCAATCTCCTGGGACAAACTATAATGGAAAAGAATACAAAAAAAGAATGTCTATATGTGTATAACTGAGTCACTTTGCTGTACAGCAGAGATTGGCATATTGTAAATCAACTATACTTCGATAAAAAAATGAAAAGAAACAATAAAAATGTTCACAGTATTTACGTTTCATAATGTCTTGTTTATAACACCACAATTGATTCTCACTACGGCACAGCAAGACATCCTCCCCATTTCCCTCCTTCCACAGTTTACTGATGGCAGAGGTACTCAAGGACTCACCTAAAGTCTCCCAGGTAGAAGTCAGCCATAGTGGGAGCAGAGCCCAGTCTCCTGACATATCTGGGGGGGACTGTGTGGTCCGGTGGAAGGCTCCAACAGATGGTGGCTGAGGTGGGGAGAATCGAGCTCCTAAACTGGGGATCAGTGCGAAGAAGAGCCCAGGGCTCTGAAACCTGGTCCAACCCCACGGGCCCCCCTAACACTTCTCTCTACTCCATTTTTCTTCCACAGGCTCCATGGGTTATCTGGTCTCTTCCCTTTCCGCTGATAATGCCAAATACTCCTGATCAGAACAAGCCTCTGTCCTTCCTTCTGGTCCTTCAAGGCACACACACGGTCCCCTTGATACTTTCCCATAAGTTTGAAAGGCTGGAAACAGTTTTATAAGAGGCAAAATCCCTCTTAAACTACAGCTATGCAATTTTCTTGGTTTAATGTGTAGTTTTTATTTAGAGTGAGTAAACGAGAAAGGCCGTATATGCATACTAATGAAGCTCTTTTAGAATTTAAAGGACTGAAGTGAAATTCATCTGTATTTTAGATTAGTGGGGCTACATAGTAAACATTTTAGGATTTGTGGGCCATATTGTCTCTGTTACAACTTGTCGACTCTATCATTGTAGCCAGGAGCAGCCATAGATAATATACAAACCAATGCATGTGGCTGTGTTCCAATAAAATTTTGTTTACAAAAACAAGTTGAGTCAGGCTGTAGTTTCCAGATCCCTGTTTTAGAGAATATATATATACTCCACCTTTTCTAGGATAAAAAGCTGAATTATGTTACATAAGGAAATGAGAAAGGGACATCATTAGCATATCATCATGATCCCATTCTACTGGGTGAATTTGGTCGAGGGAGAGGAGAAAAGTGATGAAGAGCGAGCACTAGGTACAAGGGAAAGTGAAAAGAGCAGAAACCCTCAGTGATGGGAGGGGGAACCTGAATGCCTGTCTGGATTACCCGGAGGAGATTTGTTTTGGGGAGGGGTGGTGGGTGAGTAAGGGAGCACCTTCACTCCTTAGGCCGCCTTCAATGTGGAGGAAACTCTAGTAACATTCACCCCAGCCTCCGTCCACTCTCCAATCCCCGGGTTGGTGATCTGGAAAGACTCAGCTGCACATGGTTCTGCCCTCCCCCTTCTCATGGGGAGGACCAGAGAGAACTGGGCTCTGTCTGCTCTGACCCTCCACAGGGGCCTCCTCCCACTTGGGGAAGCCTGCCCCAGCCCAGAAGATCCTGTAACAGGATGGAGTTCAATCTAATTCTGGGGTTCAGATTAGGAAACCCATCTGCTCCTTGATGGAAGCCACATTCTTCAACACTAGCTTTATAGGCAATAAAGATGAGAATTTGGTCTCCATCTGTTTTTTGGTTTTGTTTTTTTTTTACTAAATTGGCCAGATCTTATCTGGGTAAGAAGGGTGTTATTATTGGAACGCCCTAGAGTCCAACAAGACTGGGAATGGGCTGGTATGGACAGAATTGGAGCCTGCCTACATACGAAAAGCTGTGAATACAGAAATCTGTTTTCTTTCTTTTATTGGAGAGGAATTATCTAGAACTTCATATCTGAGAATGCAGTCTACAAAACACTAGTTTCAAGGGGTTTGCATGGAAAAAATATTTCTGTGGTCAAAAGTATGAGAAAAAGCTACAGAATGCATTCCCTTACAACTGATTTCCAATGCACTGTAACATATTAAAGCCTATGAGAAACTCTTCAGTAAAGAAAGTAAAAAAATGATTTCCCAATGTTTTTGACTATAAAGCCACTTTATTCATTGTATACCTATTAAACATCTTGCAGAGTGACACACTATGGGAAATGCTGATAGAACATTTCTGAAGTTAAAACTGAATATGAAATATATTATTTTTACCAGAATTTTAAGAAGACCCTCAACATTGCCAAATGTGTTATTTAGCTCTTGAACATTCATTTTATACAATGTTAACTCACACTTATTTTCCTTTAGATGATTCTTTTCACAACTCCCTGTTAATTCATTTAATTGCATTTGAGGCAGACTTGCAGAATGGACTGCATTCTATTACATGATTCTGATTCCAGAATAGCTGATAATCTACAGAGGAGAAAAGGATAGCCAGACACCTTGAAGACACAGGAGAAAGCCCCAGTGCTCAGAAATATCTCCCCCACAAATTCTACCAATTAGAGATTCATTAGGGTTAATGAGCTCCTCTTTTAAAATGCAAATACCCTCTGGGAGTGTTTGCTTATTAGTCATTCACCAAGTGAAGTAGTGGAAAGAACAGTGGAATGGCCCCTCCATTAACTCCTTTTCATTCTTCAGTCACACACTCATTATCCAAGGCGGCCTGGCACTGAGGCAAGAGAATGGCTTTGGAAATGAAAGAACAAAACCCAAATCCTTTACCAAATCCATGGCCTTGTGCAAGTTACTTAACTTCTCAGACCCTCAATTTCCTCATCTGAAAAATGGGAATCATGATACATAATAAAGCTATTATACAGATTAAATGAGAAAACATGTTAAACACTAATTTCAGAGAAGAAGGGAGAGAAGCCAGGGCAAGATAAACATTTTGTCAGGTGTTGGTGTCAATTGCTGCTCTGCCCTTGTGAGTAGCGGTTGCCATGATCTTCAGCATAGCAGAGGTGAAAGAAGAAGCCCTCTCCCACTATCTCATTTAGTGCCCATGGCAGTGTTGTGCGGTAGGCTTTGTTATATCCTTTTAAGAATGGCAGACCTGGTGTTGGAATCCAAGTCTGTCGACAATGCCAAATCATCACATAATACCATGCAGCTTCCCATTACTTATCAAAACTTGAGTGAAGTTATCCAACTCAGTTTCACACGCTTTACATTTAAGTCTCCTCCAGTTCAGTTGCATTTTCCCTTCCACTTTTTCTAATACTGTGCACTTGCTCCCCGTTTTCCACTATAATGAAGAAAGGAGGGATAAAGAGAAAGCCAAAGTACTAATTGCTGAAGATATGCTCTTCCCAGGAGCCTGCTGCAGTCAGGCCAGGATTCTGAAGACAACTGTGACCCTACAAGAAAATAAGCCAAGAATAGGAACACCTCAGCCATAGAGGGAGGAGTGCAGTCAGCAAACTAATGGAGGAAAAGGTTCAAGCTGACTAGGAATGAAAGAAAAACAAATTAAAATGGCACCAAGAACATATTAAATTAGCATACCAAAATTATTACACCCAAATTCGTTAAGGATGCTTACAACTAACACACTGGCATCATTCTGATAATGAAGTGAATATTCAAGTAAACATCTGTTGATTCAACTGTATGTGGGAGAGGGACAATAAGAAAGATAATTCTACACACACACTCACTAAGGGCTTATAAAAAGGACTATAAATGGTTGTTAAGACATGAAGAAAAATTAAAATTAAGGGTTCGGTAAAACAGGCAATGTATTTTATAAGATATCAGTGTGGATTTTAATTTTAACACGTATTTATATACAACTTTTAGGCATCATGTTAGATTTCAACATTATGACTGCTATTAAAAATCATACAGCTAAAACTTTGCTTACTGCATTGAAAGCTTAGGGTCACACTGGACACTTAAAGGCACTGACTCACAGAAGTAAGACTACCAGCAAATCCAACTGAAGTCAGACGTACTGATCAGTCCTCCTGGCCTGCTCTTAATTAACTTGTCCCAGGATTCCACAGATTTCTTTAGTTCTGAGTCTTGTCACTTTGTAGCTATGAGTAAAAATTTTTCTGGAAGATTTTAAGCAATCCAAAAACATCAATTAAGTATTTAACACTATGTTAAACAGTTAAGCCCAGGCATTCTTTTAGGCTGGAAGACTAGAAACTCAAAACGCCAAATTAACTTTGTACTCGTACATTTGTACAATATTGTATCACGCTGTACAAATATGCATTCAAAGGTTTTTTGTTAATAGCTTTCTTAAATCAGAGTAAATTTACATACTGCAAGAGTACGTTGGGCTGATCATTCCTGACCCTGAATCCCAAAATGCTGCTGAAAGAAAGCTCTACACAAAGGGCGGCTCTGAGCAGTCCACTCACAGGTTCTATAGGCCCTGCTGCAAACAAACAGGATTGACACAAAAAGGATTTTCAGTGTGTATGGTTTGAAACATAAATCTGTAAATAGGAAAAAAAAAAAAAAAAGTCTCACTCTACCACTTTATCTGGTATCCTGAAACAAAGACTCAAATGTTCTGCCTGTTGTAGGTGAAGATGATGGCATTGATCCATCACCAATAATGCAAACTAGGCTGGAGATCACTGGCATCAAGTCACTCACACTCAGGAGTGTCCAGTCTCCCTTCCAACCAATAGAATAAAGCTGTAGAATTACTTGTTGGTGTCAGGAGTTCTGCTCAGTCAGTTTTCCACACAGAAAAATAAGTGACCCCATGAGAGCAAATGTGTGTTTCAACCTATATCATCAGTTGGTCTAATCAGAGATATTAGGTAGGTAAGTTGTCAATCTCTTGAAACTGAGTTCTTACATTGATCAAAGAGTTGTAGTGTAACAGAAAACTGCAAAGAAAATTTCTAGCAGAAACAATAAAAGCAGTATATGAAACATTACAATCAGCTTCACGTTGTTTCATTCATTCAACAAATATTTGTTAAATACCTATTTATGTGCCATATTATCATGCTGGGCACCATGTGAAGTATAGCAATACCATTCCTGCCCTCACAGCATTTACATTCTAGAGGGCATTTCAGCCAAGAAAATGGAAATCACAAAAACAGGTTGTAAAAATTAGCCCAAAACTGAAAATTATGGGAGTACCAAATCAACTAAGGAATAGAAATCTGAATGAAGCACACTGTGGAAAAAGTGGCCAGCTATAACAAAAACAAGCTTCATATTAGGGCTTTTCTTCCCTCCAGGTCCCTTCATTAAAAATAAAGTATGTATCAGTCAGTATCATTACTTCTAATGGAAGTCAAATATATAAACATGCTCTTGTATCACACAAAAGTCTGAAGAGAATATTTCTAAAAATACCAATATTACTTGAAGAAAAGTTGATATTAAAAAAATGAATCACTTGCAAATCACAACTAGAAGCAAAGCCACACATGGTGGATGTGATGAGGTGGCACGATGTGATGACTAGATGAAGACAAAGAGTTTGCTTTCAAAATGCAGAAGAGGCTGGTTGGCTTTACTGAAGACGTCACACTTCTCATTTAGTTATACAGTATAAGTGTGTGACATTACTGTCCTGAGGGTCACAATATGTCATACTTAAAATGCTTATATAAGACAAGAGATTTGGTCCCTTTAAGAACTCAGGTACAACTAAACACCACAAGGTCTGAGGGAGAAAGTCCTAATCTGTTCACTGGTCTACTAACTATAAGCAAGTAAAGAGCAACAGTGAATCACCAATTAGACTCCTGAGGACGCAGGTCCCTGACTGGGCCCAGGTCCAAGCTGAGGATTGCAAACTCAGGGCTGGCCGTCCTTTGTTATATTTATGGAACTTTTAGTTGGGCTATAATATACAGACAGAACGGAAAAGAAAGTGGATCATGGGCTAGCCTGGGATGAATGTGCCTTAAGGGAAAGCAGGGGCTGAAAGTAGCAGAGAGCAGGGCCTTCATATGCATCAACAAGTAAATTATGAGACATCTCCTTGCCAGTGGGGCACTGCACCTCACATTTCAGTATGTGTAAAAATCACCTGAGGTGCAAATTCCCGATTCTCACAGAAGATTCAGACTTGCGAAGTTTAGTGAAGGGCCTAAAAATCTAAATTTTTAGTAAGCATTCCAGGAGATTCTAATGTAGTTGATTCACAAACAATTCTTTGAGAAACACTGAGATAAGCTTACATGGCTGACAGATTATCATCTGCCTAATTTTGGGAATGAGTGTCCCCTCCCTCCTTTTCTCCTTCCCTCTCACATTGTTTAAGTATTTAGAGAGTACGTACATATCTCTGTGCTAAAGTTGGGGCCCAATACGTTCCCAAAAGAACTGAAAGCAGGGTCTTGAAGAAATATTTGCACACCATGTTCATAGCGGCATCTTTCACAAGAGTCAAAATGCGGAAGCGACTCAAGTGTCCATCAACAGATGAGTGGATAAACAAAACGTGGTATATGAATACATACAATGGAGTATTATGCAGCCTTTCAAGGAAGGAAATTCTGACATAATGCTTAACACGGATAAACCTTGAAGGAACTGTGTCAAGTAAAATGTCAGTCACAAAAAGATACATACTGTATGATTACTTTTACATGAATGCCTAGAATAGTCAAATACATAGAGATAGAAAGTAGAATGGTGGTTGCCAGGGGCTGGAGGGAAGAGGAAGTGGAGAGCTGTTGTTTAATAGGTAGGTAGAGAGTTTGAGTTTTGCAATATCAGAGTTCTAGAGACTGACTTACAACATTGTGAATGTACTTAACAAAACTGAACTGTACATTTGAAAATGGTTAAGATGGTAAAACTTATGTGTATTTTACCATAATTAAATATAAAAAATTTTAAAAATGAGATGTGCTATTCTCTATTTAGAGCAATAAAATGGTAGAAGTTAAAGGTAAGTCTACTGCTGGTCAATACTATATTTTACAATTTATTTTAGTTCTGTTCTAATTAAGTATTTACATACAGATGTTATAATTAGTATTTATTCCATATTTATGTTGTTATTTAAATACATATATATATATTTAAAGAAAAAAAGAAAAACCAAGTGAAGCAAAATGTATGTTTTCTTTCTGCTACAGAATTCGTTATGGCTCAATAAAGGGCCTGCCTACAAGAGACAGTTTGAACACACTTTGGCCACCCTGTACTAGTACAATAATGTTGTTTCTGTCGATGTGTATCTGCAAACTTATTTGTATATACATTACCAGGTAACAAGGTAACAACACAGTGGTAACAATACTGAATATCAACATGCTATATTTTTTAAAAAAAAATCTCAACTGTTGGTCATAAAAATTGAAATTTTTGAATAACTTGAATCAAGAAATCTAAAATATAAAGTACTAGATAAATAGATGAAGCACAATTATAGGTCATACAAAACTTCAGAGCTAATATGCCTATCTTTTAAACATCTAATGCAAAACGCCTAAATTTCCTCTTAGGAAGAGATATTTTTCAAGCCCCTTAAGCCTTGATGTCACTAGGATGGGGCGGGGAGGTGGCTGACAATGAAATCCAGGCTTTGGGTGGATGAGATCATTATCAACAAATAAATTCTAAGGTCCCCACTGCTGGCTTGAATTTTCTTCCCACAGGAATCCCACCAAACCCGAGAAGTTAAGAGAAGGAAAAAAGAAGAGAGTAAGAGGGTAGGAGTCAGTGGACAAATCAGACTTCGAGAGCCCAACACTGGTAGATCCTAATCTAACAACGAGGGGACGCTGACGTCAGGAGCTCCAAAATAGGTTGACAGCACAAAATCAGAAAGGTGTAAGGGCAGAAACCCATTAAGAAGAAAGGACTGCCCCGGTGAGAACGAGCAGATGGAATGGCTAAAAAGTATGAGAATTTACTTGAGGACAAGGTGAAAAGTGATGATGGGAAGAGCAAGGATCACCCTTTGCCTGCAATATTCCTCAACCTAGACCTTAACCAGCTGATGTGTACTCTTACCTTCACATCTCACTACCTCACGACCCAGTAGAACCCATGCCCCCTTCACATGCTCCCATTTATTCTCATTCTCTAAAGCACTCCCCACATTCTCATTTAATTATTTGCACTTACTTGTTTAACAGTTGTTGTTTCCACTAGACTGTCAGCTCCACCAGGACAATGACGTGTTTATTTGCTACAATATCCTCAGCACCTAGTACAGTAGCTGGCACCCAGTATGTACGTGGTAGGCCCTTATGAAATCGCTACTGTTTGACTGACACATTACAGCAAATGTGGCCTTGTCATGAGGCGGGTGGCACACGGTTTCAGAAATACAAGTTTCTGATGAAACTATGGGATAAATAAAGGAAGCTAAAGAGGATGCACTATGATTGGTAAAAGGAAATAAGTTTATTAATAGCACTTAGAATTCGGTGAAAGGTAGAGGCTGAACAAAAAGGCTTACGGAGACATCAATAATCACAGCTCTATTGTAAAGTTTGGACAGGATTTCTGCAGAGAAGAGATTTTACCAGGTTCTATGTAGTTACAGTGAGTTTGAGAAAACTGCATGAAATATAAGAGGTGGCTAAGGTTCCAAAGGAATTCTGATAAAGTATTTTATGTATCTTATTGTATTTAATGCTGTATTTTAAAGGTTACTACTGATGCATATTTGGCAAATTTTAAAATGCCTTCTTTAAAAAACACAGTACTGCATTAGAAATATGTACTAACATATTTGTGATATTTTAAAAATTCCTCTAAAAATAGTTTTCATGTTCAAAAAATCTGCAGTTCTTTCAGTTTGTAAAGAAGAAATCATTAATTTCAAGCCTGGTTAAACAATAAAACCATTTGTCACTTTTAAGTTATGAAAACTGTATTATGTTTATGTACTTAAAACTTAAATTTCTAATTTATTACCACAAAATTCTACAGTATTTCTGAGTTTCATGAATTCGATATTCTTGAAATTAGAATTTGTTTAGTAAATCCCTATTATATACTTATATCTTCAAGACAGTGATTTCAAATAAATTCAGTAGTCTTCTAGGGGCTGGCTCAGTGAAGTTAGAATTCATCCAGATACGTGCCTAACTGCAACATGTAAAAAAAAATTCCAATCTTCAATAACATTTTTTTAAGGCTTAAAGAACTATGATAGAATAGACATATGCAATCTATTAAAAGAACTTAATTCGGCTATTATGTCTTGATTTGATTCCAGGTTTTTCCTAATTATAAATTTTTTCCTCATTGACCTGCTTTTATCCTGTACCTAGAAAGAACATAAAATGTACACTTTTAAAATATGACATTTAACACCTGCCCACCTCCCTTTTCCCATCTCCTCTTCCCCTCTTGTTGATGGTGGTATCTGGTCTTAGATAGGTTGAAGGCACAGGGTTCCCTCCAAAAACCACTATTGATACCACTGCAAAAACAAGACAGCAACAACACAATGTAGAGAGGTTGGCTTGCTTCCCTCTCTTCTAACTGCATGTTCAAAAATAAGCTTTTATTGATCTTAAACATCTGTGAGATGACTCATACATTGGTTTGTTTTTTATATACATGTATACACACAATATTTCAAATTGAAAGCAACATCTCAATGGATCAAGAATATTAAGTGCTGTTGTCTATAACAGACTAGAAAATTTATAACTGTAAAAATGAAACATGCACATATTATTTAAAATGCACAGTAAAGAAAACCCATTGGTGTTGTGTTTTTCTTGTATGCCAGTAATTAAGCCACTACTGTTGGCACTGTTTGGTTTTCTATTTTAACGCTGAAGGAGTGAAAGTATTTCCTATATTTATGAATTTACTATGAAAATCTTGGCAAAAAAAGAAAAAAAATGTCTGTCTAAAATGTGTGGGTGAAAACTGTTAATCAAGTGTGTTTCTACTTTTTTTCCCCCCAAGTTGGACACCATCTGTAAACCCTAGCTTGCTTCAGGGGATTTCACTGTTATATAAAATCAGTAAAATTAAAATGGAGTAGTTGTATATATGCAACATTGTGTACAGAGGGGAGATACTGAATAGTATTAAACATTTTCGTCTTCCTTTACCCTTTATCCCCTACCTAATATCTAGTCTACTTTTTAAAATTTCAAACTTCACTGCTCTCTGAATTGATAATTCCAATTTTCATATTGTTATTGGAAACCATATCTTATAAAGGTTTTAGTTATTCCCATGCACAGTATGGAAATTCTCGTTTGCTGAGGTTTTGTTTCAAGAAAATGTATTGGCATGTATTTGAGAACAAGTTTTATTGTCTCCTCTGTCGTACAGTTCAAACTAATCTACGTTTATGGATTTTTGACTGAAATGAAAGACCTTAAGATTAAACTATATTTAATATTTAAAAAAGAAAAGACACACTATTAACCAAGCAGCTCTGTTTTGTGAAGCTGTCTAAGAGTAGTTGCTTCATTCAAATCAACATGTCTCAATCAAATTTATCCCCTTCTCCCACTCGCCACTTTGACCACCTCCAGACTTAATGAAGCAAACCTCCCTCTTGCAGCTATCATATTCCCTCTCTTCACCCTATAAAAAAGCACATCAACCCTAGTGAGTGCAAGGCCCCCGAAACCAGAGCACAGGAGCAACAGACAGAGCATCTCAATCTAAGGAAAAAGCAAAACGTAGCTCTCCCCACCCGGCTTCTTGAAGGGGAAAATACTAAATGCTTACTTCTCTGTATGGTGCCAGCTGATCTGTAGACCATGCATCTACCGACCCATCTCTTTGCAAAAGAAGTTGCGAAGAAAAGCATAAAAAGAATATAGTTTTTTGTTAAGCCTGATTTTAAGATTACAGCAAATAGTGTGCTTAAGAAGTTGTTTCTCGGACTGGGAGACAGTATATAGTAGTGGGATAAATAGTTGGAGAACTTAGATTCAGGCCCTGAGTTCTCAAAACCGTAAATGGACCCATCCATATTCAAATATTAGTAGAAGACAAAAACATGATACTGTGGTCTGAACGTTTCCCCTCAAAATTCAAATGTTGACATCCAAAACCCCAAAGATGATGGTATTAGGAGGTGAGGCCTTTGGGAGGTGCTTAAGTCACAAGGGTGGAACCTTCAGGAATGAAAGAGACCCCACAGAGATCCCTAGCTCTTTTCACCATGTAAGGACATGGCGAAAAGGCCTTGGCTCTGAACAAGGAAGAGGACCCTCACCAGAAAGCAACAATGCTGGTGATGTGATCTTGGACTTCCCAGCCTCCAGAACCGTGAAAAATAAATTTGTTATTTATAAGCTACCTAGTCTCTGATATTTTGTTACAGTAGCCTAAACAAGACACGTTCCAAAATCAAAATAAATAATTTGCGGCTTAGCTGTCATTCCTGGTTATCTGAACTGTTTCCCTACAAGATTAAGCTTGTCTTTTTTTTTACGGTATGCGGGCCTCTCACTGTTGTGGCCTCTCCCATATGTGGAGCACAGGCTCCGGACGCGCAGGCTCAGCGGCCATGGCTCATGGGCCCAGCCGCTCCGCGGCATGTGGGATCTTCCCGGACCGGGGCACGAACCCGTGTCCCCTGCATCGGCAGGCGGACTCTCAACCACTGCGCCACCAGGGAAGTCCTAAGCTTGTCTTTTTATTTCCCAATTTCTATGGGCAGAACATTTTTTTTTCAGTCAGTCTAGCTAGCTAGCTAGCTATCTGGGTCTTTCTTCCTTTTCTTTCTCTTCCTAATTAATTGAGTCCCAGCAAGGTAAGAAGGGGCAGGAAGACGAAGGGCTAGTGAGGAGAGCGGGGAGGCTGAGGCAGCAGTGGCCTGGTGCAGGCTACTGAAGATGGGCCTGGGTCATCTCACTGTGCCATGAAGCGCTCGAAGAAGGAGGGCGACGATATGGAGGGGCTTCTGCTGGCCCAAACTGGTCCATTTTAAGCAGCATAATAGATAATGATAATAACAGATTATAATCCATTAGACTATCCATGAATAAATGATAAATGAGCATCTACAGCTTTGATGGTTAATTTCCTGATGTTGATAACTGACGCAGGAGGTATCCCTGCTTTGGGGAAATACACACTCAAGTATTTGGAAGTAATGACATATCATATTGTTAATTTATGTTCAAGTGGTAAAACAATAAGCTCTTTGTACCATTTTTGCAAATTTTCTTCAAGTTTGAAATTATTTCAAAATAAACGGAAAATAAATGAGAGGAATAGTTAGGAAGGTTAGAATACATAGACATGATATAAGGATAAAGACAGAGACAGTGGAAGAGATTTCAATGGCTCCTTTAACCCATCAACTAAAACAGAACTAATCCTTTACCCTTCTCACCTTTTTACCATTTTCACTCATAAGTGAGTGAACGTAGTAAGTGTAGTTACCCAGGGATGTTTCACGTGTAACAAAAACTCTAACACAATTCAGATAATTAAGGAATCTTTCTAAGAAGGAGGGGCAGAAACAAATTTAAAAATACATTCAGATAATGCAATAATGTGCAACCAGGCTAGTTGTGTTTATTTTCTTATATAGCACTTTTCCTTAAAAGATTTTAAGCAAATATGATTTTTCTACTCTTCAAGGAAATTGTGACAGCTTGAATGGAGAGACAAAATCTTCACAACAACTTTATGAAGAAGAAATAATTTTGCTTATTTAACAGGTGAAGAAAATAATGAAAAAGAGATTTTAAAGTTCCTAGCATCATAAAATGCCTAAGTGGTAGAGCCAGTATTCAAACTAAACTCTGTCTGGGTTCAAGACCCACATCCCTTCTCACAGAATTGTAAAAGGAAACAGTTAATCCTGAATTCTCTCCTTGAACAATATCCACCTTCAGAATGGCATTCTCTCATAGGCAAACACGATCCATTTATCATCTTAAATTTCTTCTTTACTTAGCCTCCTTTCTGTGAATATACTAAATGAGAGTAGACAGAGTGCAATGTCTATTTCTGGTTTCATTTCGCTTAACGAGAAGTACTGACCGCTTTATAACATTGTGCAAAACAAAGTGAATACCACAGGGTCCCGGTTGAAGCAGTTTTGTTTTTGGTTTTTTAAGTAGGCAATTGATGCAATTGTTTCTGGCTCTGATGTTTTATTTCTATTTTCTCTTAAGGACTTAGAACCAGTTTTACACCTCTCTAATGAAAGCATATCACTTTACTTCAACAATTTACAAGAGTTCATCTTTCAAACTAAAATTTGGTAGTTAAGACACAGAAGCAACCTTTGAGCTTATCTTGGCTACTATCCTCCATCCCTACTTTCAAACCCATTTTATAAGTGAGACATGGAACATGATGTCTTTACTGTCCACTCTCATGCTCACCTTCCAGCCCCAAAGCTTAACAAACACCCACAGAAACACCCCCTACAGAATCCACCTTTTTAAAAAGGTAATTTCTATTCTACAAACAATAGGGATTCTTACATTCTCATACTGCAATTCTACTGTCATACAGAGAGAGTGAATTCTTTTTATTTTGACAAAGGAAATGTGTATTTTAATAACACCAGCCTTGGCTTACAGACTACTTAGAGCAGGTTACAACAATCTATAAGTGACACGACCTAGTTTCATTTTACAAATAAGACAAGATAGTACAACGAGCTTGTCTCTTACAAGGATTAAATGAGACTCTAAGATAGCAAAACTACCATCTCAAAGGAGGACGGTTCATTTCTAGATCAGGTTTGGCCACTGAGTGTGTGTCCATGCAAGAGATTATACACCAGACATTCTGCTATTGTTGCTGATGTAGACACAGAAAGTCAATAATGTGGATTAACTAGGATTAATGTATTATTTTCTGATTACATTTGAGACTCAAGTTTCTAGGTACTTAAAACTATTCTTAAGATTAAACAAAAACCCTACAGTTTAAAATGAATAAAAAAGAAAAAAAATAACTTTAAAAGTTTAAAAAATTAAAAGTGAACTATTTAACTGAGAAATTTTTATTTTTATTATATGTGCAAGAGCTTGTATATACATGACCTAGACATACTGTCTTACCTCTGAGAAGGAAGTGATATATATATAAGACAATCTGTGTCACAAACAAGTGTGTCTCACATGTACACATGTGTAAAGGTTTCAGATAGATAAATGGTATATGGAGATAGAGAATCATGAGAATTATCCAGAACAGAAAGGTACATGAGAATACAGGGAGTAAAAAAATCTGAAAAAAACCCTGAAATTTTTCCTTTTTTCTCATTTACCCTGAAGTTTATTTTCCATTAGTATTAAAAAAATTTCTTCTCAAACTACTGTATTCCTATAAAAAAACAGAAGCAGAAGAGAGAACAGATAAGAAAAGGGAAACTTTAAAAATGAGAGAATGGAAATAAATTTAGAGTAACAAAAACGGTAAATGATGTGGTTTTCATCGTATGAGTAATTTGCCTAATGAGAGATTATTTTCACATTTAAAATTTTCTCCATTAGTTTTATGTTTAACTCTGTAATTTCCTTCTTCATTCAAAAAAATAAGCTAGAGAAAATGGTTTGAATTTGACAAAGATGCATGAAAAAAAGAGAGTTTTGCAAATGATCAGAATTCTACAATTCTATTTTAAAAATAGTTTTCCAGGTTACTGTTTTTCTATTCCTTTATTCCAGGTATAAATTTCTCCCTTTCTGAATTCAGAAATTAAATGGCCCCAATTCCCAAAGCATTTATGGTCCAAAACCCAAACAAAAACTGTTAGCATTAATAACAGCTCAGTAAGGAAGAAGAATACAAAATGAATATATAAACTCAACAGCTTTCAAATAACTAGTTATAAAATATAATGGAAGGAAATTATCCAATTCCAAAAGGCCACAAAATGTAAAATATTTGAAAGTAACTTTTCTTTTTTTTAAAGAAAGAGGTCCTGTGTGAATAAACCTATAAACTTTACTGAGTGACATTTAATAAAAATACTTGAATAAATGGAGAATCATTCCTAGGTAGTATTATATAAACATAAATGTGTCAATTCTTCCCAGATAAGTGTATAGAAATATCAGTGAGGTAATTCCAATAAAATCCCTACTGAATTCGGCAATGTATTTTAAAATTTTACTAGTAAAAATTTAAGAAGAACAATCAAGCAAGATAATTTTTTGAAAAAAAATAAGGATATGGGGAAATTTGTGCCCTACACACTTAAATTTTTTAAAATCTCAATTAATTAAAACAATAATGAGGGCTTCCCTGGTGCACAGTGGTTGAGAGTCCGCCTGCCAATGCAGGGGACACGGGTTCGTGCCCCGGTCTGGGAGGATCCCACATGCCGCGGAGCGGCTGGGCCCGTGAGCCATGGCCGCTGAGCCTGCGCATCTGGAGCCTGCGCTCCGCAACGGGAGAGGCCACAGCAGTGAGAGGCCCGCGTACCGCAAAAAACCCCAAAAAACAAAAAAACAATAATGAACTGTAAAGAAGATAGATCAATGACAAAAAAAACTCAGAAACAGACCCTAGGATATAAAAGAATTTAGTACATTCAGTTCATGTCGACAAAATTTTATTGAATACCTATGTGTCAAATACTGTGCTAGTAGGAAAGGAAACCAGTAAAACATTTCTTGAAAGCTATTTGGCAATATGTATCAAGAACTTACACACTATATGATTCATTTACATACATTTCATACACACAAAACAATCTATGTGGTTAGAAGTCAGGATAATTTGGGGAGTTGGGTGAAGTGACTGAAAGGGGTTGGTTGGGGGGAGATTCTAGGATTCTGTCATTTCTATTTCTTGATACGGATGCTAATGACATTTTATGAAAAGTCAATGAACTCGTCATTTGTATATGTTTCTGTATGTAAGTTATTCATCAATAAGAAGCTCTTCAAAATTAATGACATGAAAAAAAGTCCATTAAAGTAGAAAAAAATCAGGCTACAAAACTACATAAAATATAGTCTCAGTTTTGTGAACAAAAGAATAGAAAAGAAAAAACTGCTAGAAGGAAAACTGGTAGGTATAAGTTGGGGGGTTGGGAAGGATTAGAGGAGCTAATAAGAGACAGGGAAAGCCCCCTATAGTATCTTATCGAAGAGTCATTTCTTAGGAAAGCTTGGTTTGAAGATATGATGGCGGCTAGAGTGTATGTGGAGTAAAGGGGAATGGTTCCAAGACAGGAAAAGCCTGAACCTGTTTAAGCTCTGATGGAAAGAGTCAATGGAGGGAAAAGCACAGAAAATACATAGATAAAGGGCAATAATGCCTCTTAGCAGGCTGGTAAGCATATACAAAAGAAGCAAACTCAGAAAGGGAGCAGGAAGGTTCTGGCTACTATATATATACAAAGCTATTCTTTTTCATAGAGCTTTGCTAATTAATATGTCAAAAAACTTGTCAATTTCACTCTCCATGTTTATCCATTTGTAGTCTTTCATGAGGCCTTCAGATTATGATATTATCTGGATCAGTCAACTGTTGTTAAGAGTTTTAGCCAGAGGATAACCTATCTCTTACTTCAAAATACTTCGGGTCAAAATAAAGACCAGGTCAAGTATAATGATAGCCAGTCCGGTGGCAAGTGGCATTTCTACATTACACCTGTGTGACTTGAAGCAAGTTATTAAACCTCACTGTGCCTGAGTGGTCTGATAAGAAAAATGAAAAACATAGTAACAGGTTGATAAGAGGCTTAAATGAGATCATCCACATAAAATGCTGAGCCCAACATGTGGCACAGAGGAACCCCCCTCAAAAACTATAAATTTCTATCATCACTTATTTTTTTTAAGTCTGGGGAAGACTTTCTAAGATGTCTGCAGATCTAGAAATAGCAAAACAATAACAGAACATGATAGGTAATGAAGCAGCAGCTCCTAATTCACAGTAAACAATCTTAGCAAAGAATATGCTTTCTCTCAACTTTTTTTTTTTTTTTTTTTTTTTGCAGTACTCGGGCCTCTCACTGTTGTGGCCTCTCCCGTTGCAGAGCACAGGCTCCGGACACGCAGGCTCAGTGGCCAAGGCTCACGGGCCCAGCCGCTCCGCGGCATGTGGGATCTTCCCGGACCGGGGCACGAAGCCGAGTCCCCTGCATCGGCAGACGGACTCTCAACCACTGCGCCACCAGGGAAGCCCTCTCTCAACTTTTTATTGTGAAAAATATCAAATCTATAGAAAATGTGAAAGAATAGTACAACGAACATCCTTGATTATTCACCTTCACCTATAGTAACCAATTGTTAAATTTACTAACTCCCTCTCATACACAAACACACACAATTGGTGTTAGAGAATCCAAGACTCCAACTGGTTGGCTCACTGTGTAGAAGAACATACTTCATCTATTTGCCACATGTACCAAAAGTCAGCTTTTTTCAGAGAACATGATGTATTACATAAGAACAAATGACTTATGTAATTAAGCCTGCAATAACTGCGAAGACCAATGGAGGATAACACTGAGAGCAGATGAAAAGATATTTTTTTCAAGACCACCTTGGGAAATATAAAGGGTCTCAGAATTCCATTCTTAGGCCTGTTAATAAGGAGAGAGCAAAGGCTTTCATTCAGAGGCAAGAAAGCCTGACAGAGCTGGACGAGGGTTAGAGTTAGACATGTTACTTAATGAAGTTACTGTGAAGGACTTTGAGAAATTTTCCCCTTAGCTATATTGAACAACATTTAAGTGAAGGTTCTCCACTCCTTTTTCTTTTTTTTTTGCGTTACACGGGGCTCTCACTTTTGTGGCCTCTCCTGTTGCGGACCACAGGCTCCGGACGCGCAGGCTCAGCGGCCATGGCTCATGGGCCCAGCCGCTCCGCGGCATATGGGATCTTCCCGGACGGGGGCACGAACCCGTGTCCACTGCATCGGCAGGCGGACTCTCAACCACTGCGCCACCAGGGAAGCCCCTCCACTCCTTTTTTTAAGCATCCAAATAATCATGTTCTCTGGTAGTGGATCAGAAAATCAAAAAGACACTAAACACTTGGTCTCAAATAATTAACCATTTGAAAATGTACTATGCAGATTTTAGGTTGAACCACACAAAATTTTTTCTAGATTAAGAAATAAATACTGGCAATTTCATATATTCACATATATTTGTTCAAGAGGGAAATGACACATGTTTAATGATATTAACTGTAGTATTGTTTACGAAAGTAGAAGTCTGGAAATAATCTAAATGTCAACAGGTAGGGGACCAGAATATAAAGTACAGCATGGCCATATAATGGAATATAGCAAGACCGTCAAAAGAAAAATAACTAAGAAGCTATGAACCAACTGGAAACTTTCCTAAAGCACATGGTTAAGCAAAAAATGTATGGTGTGGGGGGAGTTTCAATATGGCGGAACAGTAAGATGTGGAGATCGCCTTCCTCCCCACAAATACATCAGAAATACATCTACATGTGGAACAACGGCTACAGAACACCTACTGAATGCTGGCAGAAGACTTCAGACCTCCCAAAAGGCAAGAAACTCCCCATGTACCTGGGTAGGGCAAAAGAAAAAAGGAACAACAGAGACAAAAGAATAGGGACGGGACCTGCACCTCTGGGAGGGAGCTGTGAAGGAGGAAAGGTTTCCACACACTAGGAAGCCCCCTTCACTGGTGGAGATGGGGGGAGGGTGTGGTGGAAGCTTCGGAGCCACGGAGGAGAGCTCAGCCACAGGGGTACAGAGGGCAAAGCGGAGAGATTCCCACACGGAGGATCAGTGCTGACCAGCACTCACCAGCCCGAGAGGCTTGTCTGCTCACCCACCGGGGCGGGTGGGGGCTGGGAGCTAAGGCTCAGATTTCAGAGGTCAGACCCCAAGGAGAGGACTGGGGTTGGCTGCGTGAACACAGCCTGAAGGGGGCTAGTGTGCCACAGCTAGCCAGGAGGGAGTCCGGGAAAAAGTCCAAAACTGCCTAACAGGCAACAGACCATTGTTTTGGGGTGCGTGAGGAGAGGGGATTCAGAGCACCACCTAAACGAGCTCCAGAGACGAGCGTGAGCCGTGGCTATCAGCATGGACACCAGAGACGGGCATGAATGCTAAGGCGCCTGCTGCAGCCACCAGGAAGCCTGTGTGCAAGCACAGGTCACTCTCCACATCTACCCTCCTGGGAGCCTGTGCAGCTCACCACTGCCAGTGTCCCATGATCCAGGGACAACACACGGTGGGCCTCAGGCTGTTGCAACCTCATGCTGGCCTCTGATCCCGCAGGCTTGCCCCACGTTCCATACCCACACCTCCCCCCGGCCTGAGTGAGCCAGAGCCCCCTAATCAGCTGCTACTTCAACCCCGTCCTGTCTGGGTGGGGAACAGACAGCCCCAGGTGACCTACACGCAGGGGCGGGTCCAAATCCAAAGCTGAACCCCAGAAACAGTGCGCACAAAGAAGAGAAAGGGAAATTTCTCCCCGCAGCCTCAGGAGCAGCGGATTAAAACCCCACAATCAACATGATGTACCCTGCAACTGTGGAATACCTGAATAGACAATGAATCATCCCAAAATTGAGGCAGTAGACTTTTGGAGCAGCTGTAGACTTGGGGTTTGCCTTCTGCATCTAATTTGTTTCTGGTTTTATGTTTAACTTTGTTTAAGATTTAGAGCTTATTATCATTGGTAGATTTGTTTATTGATTTGGTTGCTCTCTTCCTCTTTTTAAATATCTATTTTTTCCTTTTTCTGTGAGTGTGAATCCATATGCATCTTTGTGTGATTTTGTCTGTATAGCTTTGTTTTTACCATTTGTCCTAGGGTTCTGTCTGTCCGTTTTTTTTTGTTTTTGTTTTTAGTATAGCTTTTAAGCTTATTATCATTGGTGGATTTGTTTTTTGCTTTGGTTGCTCTTTTCTCTCTTTCTTTCCTTTTTATTATTACCTTACTTTTTTACTTTTAATATTTTTTAATTTTTATTTTAATAACTTTATTTATTTTACTTTATTTTATTTCCTTCCTTCCTTCCTTCCTTCCTGGGTGTCAGACCTGAGCCTCGGAGGTGGGACAGCCGATATCCGGACATTGGTCCACCAAAGACCTGTGGACCCCATGTAATATAAAATGGTGAAAGCTCTCCCAGAGATCTCCATCTCAACGCTAAGACCCAGCTCCACTCAACGACCAGCAAGCTACAGTGCTGGACACCCTATGAAAAACAACTACCAAGACAGGAACACAACCCCACCCATTAGCAGAGAGACTGCCTAAAATCATAATAATTAAACAGACACCCAAAAACACACCACCGGATGTGGTCCTGCCCACCAGAAAGACAAGATCCAGCCTCATCCACCAGAACACAGGCACCAGTCCCCTCCACCAGGAAGCCTACACAACCCACTGAACAAACCTTACCCACTGGGGGCAGACACCAAAAACAACGGAAACTACGAACCTGCACTGTGTGAAAAGCAGACCCCAAACACAGTAAGATAAGCAAAATGAGACAGAGAAGACAGAGAAATACACAGCAGATGAAGGAGCAAGGTAAAAACCCACCAGACCAAACAAATGAAGAGGAAACAGGAAGTCTACCTGAAAAAGAATTCAGAGTAATGATAGTAAAGATGATCAAAAATCTTGGAAATAGAATGCAGAAAATACAAGAAACGATTAACAAGGACCTAGAAGACCTAAAGAGCAAACAGACAGTGATGAACAACACAATAAATGATATTAAACATTCTCTAGAAGGAATCAATAGCAGAATAACTGAGGCAGAAGAACAGATAAGTCCCCTGGAAGAAAAAATAGTGGAAATAACTACCACAGAGAATAAAGAAAAAAGTATGAAAAGAATTGAGGACAGTCGCAGGGACATATAGGACAACATTAAAGGCACCAACATTTGAATTCTAGGAGTCCCAGAAGAGGAGAAAAAGAAAGGGACTGAGAAAATATTTGAAGAGATTATAGTTGAAAACGTCCCTAATATGGGAAAGGAAAGAGTGAATCAAGTTCAGGAAGCACAGAGAGTCCCATACAAGATAAATCCAAGGAGAAGCATGCCAAGCCACATATTAATCAAACTATCAAAAATTAAATACAAAGAAAAAATATTAAAAGCAGCAAGGGGAAAAGTAACAAATAACATACAAGGGAATCCCCATAAGGTTAACAGCTGATCTTTCAGCAGAATCTCTGCAAGCCAGAAGGAAGTAGCAGGACATATTTAAAGGGATGAAGGGGAAAAATCTACACCCAAGATTACTCTACCCAGCAAGGATCTCATTCAGATTCGACGGACAATCAAAAGCTAAGCGAAAGCTAAGAGAATTCAGCACCACAAAACCAGCTTTACAACAAATGTGAAAGGAACTTCTCTAGGCAGGAAACAGAAGAGAAGGAAAAGACCTATAATAACAAAACAAAAACAATTAAGAAAATGGGAATAGGAACATACATATCAATAACAACCTTAAATGTAAATGGATTAAATGCTCCAACCAAAAGACACAGACTGGCTGAATGGATACAAAAGCAAGACCCGTATATACGCTGTCTACAAGACAAACACTTCAGACCTAGGGACACATACAGACTGAAAGTGAGGGGATGGAAAAAGATAGTCCACGCAAATGGAAATGAAAAGAAAGCTGGAGTAGCAATTCTCATATCAGACAAAATAGACTTTAAAATAAAGACTACTACAAGACAAAAAGAAGGACACTACATAATGATCAAGGGATCAATCCAACAAGAAGATGTAACAATTGTAAATACTTATGCACCCAACATAGGAGCACCTCAATATATAAGGCAAATGCTAACAGCCATAAAAGGGGAAATCGACAGTAACACATTCATAGTAGGGGACTTTAACACCCCACTTTCACCAATGGACAGATCATCCAAAATGAAAATAAATAAGGAAACAGAAGCTTTAAAGACACATTAAACAAGATGGACTTAATTGATTTTTATAGGACATTCCATCCCAAAACAACAGAATACACTTTCTTCTCAAGTGCTCGTGGAACATTCTCCAGGACAGATCATATCTTGGGTCACAATCCTTGGTAAATTTAAGAAAATGGAAATCCTATCAAGTATCTTTTCTGACCACAATGCTATGAGAGTAGATATCAATTACAGGAAAAAAATCTGTAAAAAATACAAACACATGGAGTCTAAACAATACACTAGTAGATAACCAAGAGATCACTGAGGAAATCAAAAGGCAATCACAAAATACTTAGAAACAAATGACAGTGAAAACATGACGACCCAAAACCTATGGGATGCAGCAAAAGCAGTACTAAGACGCAAGTTTATAGCAATACAATCCTACGCCAAGAAACAAGAAACATCTCAAATAAACAACCTAACCTTACACCTAAAGCAATTAGGGAAAGAAGAACAAAAAACCCCCCAGAGTTAGAAGAAGAAAAGAAATCATAAAGATCAGATCAGAAATAAATGAAGAAAAAATGAAAGAAATGATAGCAAAGATCAATAAAACTAAAAGCTGGTTCTTTGAGAAGATAAACAAAATTGATAAACCATTAGCCAGACTCATCAGGAAAAAAAGGGAGAAGACTCAAATCAATAGAATTAGAAATGAAAATGAAGAAGGAAAAACTGACCCTGCAGAAATACAAATGATCATGAGAGATTACTACAAGCAACTCTGTGCCAATAAGATGGACAACCTGGAAGAAATGGACAAATGCTTAGAAAAGTACAACCTTCTGAGACTGAACCAGGAAGAAACAGAAAATATAAACAGACCAATCACAAGCACTGAAATTGAGACTGTGATTAAAAATCTTCCAACAAGCAAAAGCCCAGGACCAGCCAGCTTCACAGGCAGATTCTATCAAACATTTAGAGAAGAGCTAACACCCAACCTTCTCAAACTCTTCCAAAATATAGCAGAGGGAGGAACACTCCCAAACTCATTCTATGAGGCCACCATCACCCTGACACCAAAACCAGACAAAGATGTCACAAAAAAAGAAAACTGCAGGCCAATATCACTGATGAACATAGGTGCAAAAATTCTCAACAAAGCACTAGCAAACAGAATCCAACAGCACATGAAAAGGATCATACACCATGATCTAGTGGGGTTTACCCCAGGAATGCAAGGATTCTTCAATATATGCAAATCAATGTGATACACCATATTAACAAACTGAAGGACAAAAACCATATGATCATCTCAATAGATGCAGAGAAAGCTTTTGACAAAATTTAACACCCATTTATGATAAAAACCCTCCAGAAAGTAGGCATAGAGGGAACTTTCTTCAACATAATAAAGGCCACATATGACAAACCCACAGCAAACATCGTTCTCAATGGTGAAAAACTGAAACCATTTCAACTAAGATCAGGAACAAGACAAGGCTGCCCACTCTCACCACAATTATTCAACATAGTTTTGGAAGTTTTAGCCACAGCAATCACAGAAGAAAGAGAAATAAAAGCAATCCAAATCAGAAAAGAAGAAGTAAAACTGTCACTGTTTGCAGATGACATGATACTATGTGTAGACAATCCTAAAGATGCTACAGAAAACTACTAGAGTTTATCAATGAATTTGGTAAAGTAGCAGGATACAAAATTAATGCACAGAAACCACTTGCATTCCTGTACACTAATGATGAAAAATCTGAAAGAGAATTTAAGGAAACACTCCCACTTACCATTGCAACAAAAAGAAGAAAATACCTAGGAATAAACCTACCTAAGAAGACAAAAGACCTCTATGCAGAAAACTGTAAGACACTGAGGAAAGGACTTAAAGATGATACAAACAGAAGAAGAGATATACCATGTTCTTGGATTGGAAGAATCAACATTGTGAAAAAGACTATACTACCCAAAGCAATCTACAGATTCAATGCAATCCTTATCAAACTACCAATGGCATTTTTCACAGAACTAGAATAAAAAATTTCATAATTTGTATGGAAACAAAAAAGACCTCAAATAGCCAAAGCAATCTTAAGAAAGAGAAATGGAGCTGGAGGAATCAGGCTCCCTGACTTCAGGCTATACTACAAAGCTACGGTAATCAAGACAGTATGGTATTGGCACTAAAACAGAAATATAGGTCAATGGAACAGGACAGAAAGCCCAGAGATAAATCCACGCACTTATGGTCTCCTTATCTTTGATAAAGGAGGCAATAATATACAGTGGAGAAAAGACAGCCTCTTCAATAAGTGGTGCTGGGAAAACTAGACAGATACATGTAAAAGAATGAAATTAGAACACTCCCTAACACCATACACAAAAATAAACTCAAAATGGATTAAAGACCTAAATGTAAGGCCAGACACTGTAAAACTCTTAGAGGAAAACATAGGCAGAACACTCTATGACATAAATCACAGCAAGATCCTTTCTGACACGTTTCCCAGAGAAATGGAAATAAAAACAAAAATAAACAAATGGGACCCAATGAAACTTAAAAGCTTTTGCACAGCAAAGGAAACCATAAAGAAGAGGAAAAGACAACCCTCAAAATGGGAGAAAATACTTGCGAACGAAGCAACTAACAAAGGATTAATCTCCAAAATTTACAAGCAGCTCATGCAGCTCAGTATCAAAAAAACAAACAACCTAATCCAAAAATGGGGAGAAGACCTAAATAGACATTTCTGCAAAGAAGATATACAGATTGCCAACAAACACATGAAAGAATGCTCAACGTCATTAATCATCAGAGAAATGCAAATCAAAACTACAATGAGACATCATCTCACACCAGTCAGAATGGCCATCATCAAAAAATCTACAA
This sequence comes from Delphinapterus leucas, assembly GCF_059928025.1. Lineage (NCBI taxonomy): Eukaryota > Metazoa > Chordata > Mammalia > Artiodactyla > Monodontidae > Delphinapterus > Delphinapterus leucas. The sequence continues at coordinate 61,259,534 of NC_143137.1, read as the reverse complement.
ACAAAAAATTCTGGAGAGGGTGTGGAGAAAACGGAACTCTCTTTCACTGTTGGTGGTAAATTGATATAGCCACTATGGAGAACAGTATGGAGGTTCTTTAAAAAATAAAAATAGAACTACCATACGACCCAGCAATCCCACTACTGGGCGTATACTCTGATATAATTCAAAAAGAGTCATGTACCACAATGTTCATTACAGCTCTATTTACAATAGCCAGGACATGGAAGCAACCTAAGTGTCCATGAACAGATGACTGGATAAAGAAGATGTGGCACACATATACAAGGGAACATTACTCAGCCATAAAATGAAATGAAATTGAGTTATTTTTAGTGAGGTGGACGGACCTAGAGACTGTCATACAAAGTGAAGTAAGTGAGAAAGAAAAACAAATGCCGTATGCTAACACATATATATGGAATCTAAAAAAGAAAAAAAATTGGTTCTGAAGAACCTAGGGGCAGGACAGGAATAAAGACACAGATGTAGAGAATGGACTCGAGGACACGGGGAGGGGGAAGGGTAAGCTGGGATGAAGTGAGAGAGTGGCATGGACATATATACACTACCAAATGTAAAATAGATAGCTAGTGGGAAGCAGACACATAGCACAGGGAGATCAGCTTGGTGCTTTGTGTCCACTTAGAGGGGTGGGATAGGGAGGGTCGGAGGGAGGCGCCAGAGGGAGGGGATATGGGGATATATGTATATGTATAGCTGATTCACTTTGTTACACAGCAGAAACTAACACACCATTGTAAAGCAATTATACTCCAATAAAGATGTTAAAAAAATGTAATGTGCAAAATATTCAGTAAACTTCCTTTTGTGTAAAAGCAGAAAGAAAGATTAAAAAAACATATATTTACATTTGCTTATATAGACATAAAGAAACTCTGGAAGAATATGCAAGAAATTAACGGTAGTTGTTTAATTTGCAGGGAGCATGAAGTATGTGGATGGAGGACAGATGTTGGAGGAAAACTTTTCAATGTATCCCTTTTTATGTATGTTTGAACCATCTGTATCTATTATCTACTCAGAGAAATATAAGAATGTCTGAGAAAAAAATTAAGGTATGGAATATTTAGATGGAGAACAAGAAATTGTAAAATGATTCTTGCTATGTCTTTTATCTGCAACAATGCAATGTTAGGTTGCCGTCATTTCCATAAAAGCATAGTTTCTAGTGTTTACATAGTAATGTTATTACTGATTTAAGATCTAAAAAACTGATGATTGTTTGGCATGCTATTTTTGTTTCACATTAGAGAACACAATAATATCCAAAAGGTTGTTTTAATAAAGACACTTTTAATTTTCAGATAATTATAGATTCATTAGTTACATATTATATAGTTGCAAAAACAGTACTGAAAATTCCTGTGTATCCTTCATCTAGCTTCCCCCATGGTTTCCAATCCTAACCCCTGGCAACCATTAATCTATTTTCCATCTCTGTAAGTCTGTCACTTGAGAATATTATATATATGGAATCATAAAATATGTAACCTTTCGAGATTTGCTTTTAATAATATTTTGCAACTTTAATCCTCATATCTTATTTTCCCATATGCTTTTTTGTTAAAGTCTGGGATATTGGGGGATAATTTACATGCTGTAATATTCATCCTTTTTAGTATGTGGTTCTATTAAATTTTTCATAGTTTTATTGTGGTATAATTAATGTATTACAAACACATTTTCAAGTGTCAGATTTGATCTCTTCTGACATACGTATACATTTGTGAAAGCACCATCACAATCAACATAATAAACATATCCATCACCACAAAAAGTTTCCTCGTGCTCCTTTGTAATCCATTCCTCCTACACCACACTCCCATTCCCAGACAACTACTTTGCTTTCCATCACCATAGGTTTGTAGTTTCTAGATTTTTTTTTATATAAACAGAAACATACAGCGTGTTCTTTCATTTCTCTTGGGTAAATACCTAGGAGTCGAATGACTGGGTCATATAGTCGATACATGTTTAACTTTTTAAAAAACTGCCAAAATGGCTGCATCATTTCACATTCTCACCAGCAATATATGCAAGTTCCAATTCTTCCACATCCTTGCCAGCTTTGGTGTTAAAATTTTAGGCATTCTAATGGATATAGTAGTGGCTCGTTGTGGTTTTATTCTCCATTCCCCTAATAACTAATGATGTTGAGCATCTTTTCATGTGCTTACTTGTCATCCATATATCATCTTTGATGAAGTGTCTATTCAAATCTTTTGCCCATTGTTTACAATGAGGCTGTTTCTTAAATATTATTAAACTTTGAGAGTTCTTTATATTTTAGATACAAGTTCTTTGTCAGATAAGTTTTGTAAATATCTCCTCCTAATCTGAGGCTTTCCTAATCTTAACAATACCTTTCTAAAAGCAGAACGTATAATTTTGATGAATTATAATTTTTCATTTTTTTCTTTTATGGAGCATGCTTTTTATACCTAAGAATCATCATCCAAGGTCACAAAGATTTTTCCCCTATATTTTCATTTATCAGGTTTATAGATTTGGATCTTATATTTAGGTCTATTACCCAATTTGAATTAATTTTTGTATACTGTGAGGCTTGTACAGAATCCTAGGGAGTATCTACTCTTAGGGGCTGAAGCGAAAAGAAAAGCAGTCAGTGACAGAGTTGGAAGAGAATAAGCAAGGTACTGATATACGGGGCCAAAGAGGAAGAGGGTTGCAATTAAAGGAAAGTTAAGGCTGTCAAAATCTGCATGGAACTTGGCACAGAGACCAATAAAAACAAACAGAGTAATGGTCACTGGATTTGACGATGAGATCAGTGGTGGCCTTCGAGACAGGAGTTTCAATACAATGAAACAGACAGAAGCCAGGTTGAAACGGATCAAAAGGAAGCATGGATGGTGAAGAAAGAAAGGGCTCAAATCACTCTTGAATATTTCAGCAATAAAAATGAAAAAAAAAAAACCTACACACACACACACACACACACACACGACACTGAACTCAAAGAGTTTCCTGACCATGGAGAAAGACCAGGTAGAAAGAGATGAAAAGAACAAAAGAAAGATATGAAATAACTGATGAAGCAAGGTTTGAATTGAAGGAGGATGAGAATGTCAAGAGCACAGTTTACCTGTTGCAAGGAGGAGCTAAAAAGTGAGACGGAAATGGATAAAGACAGAGACATTTTGAGATGGTGGCCAAGGAAGCTCAAGGGCCTCGCTCGACCTTTCTGACAAAGTAGCAGAGGAGTTTCTCTACTGGGACTGAGAAAGGAGGGGCTGGGGCTTGAGAAGGTGAAAGGGTTTGAAACTATCTGTGGGGGGACTGGTAGGTTGGGAATCAAAAAGAGAGAAATAATGGGATTATCAAGGAGCTCTGAGAGCACTCATAGAGAAAGAACCAATGTTTGTAAGATTTAATATTTGCTGCATTCCCTTTCCTTGGCTGCCAAGAGTTCCAAAAAAAAAAAAGACACAAATGGGTTGGGTGGTTCCACAGCTACACATAGGATTCACAACTCTCACGTTCTCTCTCTTTTTTCTAAGACTCACACCCTGTTTGGTATGTAGAACAGGTGTCCCAGTTCCACTTTATACATGAAGAAACAGAAGGTGGGAGAACGACTTTCTCAAAATGTTTGGCTAGCCGGAACTTTAATTCAGATCTTTTTATCTAATTCCAGTAATTAGAATTTCCAGTAATTTCCTCGCTGCGTCAGGCTGCTCTCTTTCTCCAGTGCTCTTCATCACCATTCTTACCTTAAAACCTGGCCTCAGTCAGTCCCTTAAGTGCTATTCTACCTTTCCACCGCAACCCAGCCCTCCTCCATTCACCTTCCTGAACTCAGCTGTGCTCACAGTCTATAGAGGCAGGAGTCTGGAGAGGAGTTTGGTGCACACGAGGGGTCAGTTTGCAAACAGACGAACTAACTCACCAGCTGCAGCCATGCTTTGCCAATATTTAGAAAGAGCTCAGATGTGGTTCTCAGTGCTTTCTTAGGGCCTCTGGTGAGGAAAGACACAAAGAATCAGGAGAGAGCAGCCACCAGAGAGTGGGTGAAATGACAGTTGGTTTTCCTCTTGAAAACACCCAGTGTAGAGTCCTCCCCCGAAATTAACTCCCAAGGTGAGGGCTGCAAAAATGGAAACAGCGAGAGCTTTAGGGCTGTAACTCCCTGCCAGCCTTCTCCCTTCACCCAGCTTTCAAAAATTCCTCTAAAGGAAATAAAGCCCAAGAGTCTCCACTAGAAAATCATCAATATAGGATAAACACTTAGAGCAAACCTGAACCTGGCACCTTTGTTTGACCTACGGTGAAAATTTTGTTTTAGTGTGTTGGGCAATCAGTATGGAAACTTACAATGGATGAGTGTCTAGTACAAATCTTGGGTTATTTGTGAACACAATCATTTTTTTTAAAATTCAGCTCCCTCTGACCTTGTAACAGTTATTTTGCTACTGTAGACTGTGATGCAAATTAAGGCATTTCTATTCTTATTTCAAAGTCTGCTGCATAAAATAAGTATATGCTTTTCAAAGCCAAATGACAGCCTAATGTTCCACATTTAACTACAAGTCAACATGTCGTCAGATTATTTCATTATTATAATGACTAATTCATTAAAAAATTTATCAAGAAAAATGTGATTTTCACCTCTCGTAGCTTCTGGTCTTAAAAAACAGATAATTCTGCTAACGTTGCATCTTGTATACAAAATGAGTCTAAAAAGCAGCCTCAAATTTTTTTTTCTACAAAAGTAGGTCACCAGCTTTTTAATGCATTAAAGTTAACATAAATACAACCGTGCAATCCCTCATTAAACATTATTTTGAAAGCAGGTCTTTCATAAGCTAAATCATCTTAAAACCCATACTTTTTAGTTTGCATTTGTTACAAAAACAAACAATTATGCAGAAGTACAGCATCTTATATTTCCTAGAGCTAAATGATACTGTGAAATAGCAAAATCTTCTAGAGCAGTATAGAGACATTTCTGCTTTCAAGCATTAAAGAAAAAATGAATATATTTAAGGTGAAAACCCCCCTTTTTTAAAAAAAAGGCTTCTTCTGTTATATTTAATCGACTTTCACACAATTTTTCTTAATTACACTACAGCTGTCTGGTAAGGCACAACTGACCACTTGCATCATGAAAACAAACTGTACCCCACCATCCAAAGTTCTCGATTAAAAAGCAAATGCTCTTGTGAGCCCAGAGAAAACGGGTGCAGCTGCTCCATTTCACGAGGCAGGCACCTCTACTCCATTCAGCTGTGAAGAATGGCAATGACTGTAAATTGTTCTTCCTGATCGGTTCCACAATAAAAACAAACCACACTACTTTCAATTTTTCAAAGCCAATTTTTTTAAGCCTCCACTACACTGGAAACAAGAGTTGTGTTTTTCTGATTCATGGCCTTTGATTTCTACATAAACGTCCCTGTATGCATGTAAAAACAGGTCCCTGCAGGATACTTATGGAGACTGTATAGATTAACTTACCAGATGTACCAGAAGATAGGCACACCATCAGCCTACCTTTTAAAGCAAGATACTATTTAACAGCTTAAACTGCCTGTGACTAAAGGACTGTAAAGAACATACCGTATGTGGAGGGGCATCAGGCAACTCCTGAGAAAACGGCAGTGTGCTCACAAAACGTGCAACAAATGTTTTTGAACTTGCGTTTTAATGTGTTCACTTAAAATCCATACTGTGGAAGGAAGGTCCGGTCACACATCTGCATATGCAGCTCAAACAATGGGAATCTGATAACAGCTAAAATCCTTGACAGAATTTTATTAAGAAACCTCTCAATGTTCCCAGTTTACTCACAACGCCCAAACAGTATTTATGATTTAAGCTTGAGGTCTCCAAAGTGTATTCTCAAGCACTTAATCAATTAAAAAATGTTTGTGCATGCCTCTCTGCATTTATATACAAATATAATTTACTTATTTACAAACACAGAGCACTGTACTGATATCTAATGCACATTCAAAACATAGACAGTTGTTTAAGGCTGGGATAAACACAATTCATAAACAGAAATTTTAAAACTGTCTTTGCACACCTCCAACGGGCCATCTTGCACAGCTCCTGGGGACTGTCCACCTCCTTCCCACCCCCATAGAGACCCTAAGGGGGCCATGGCTAATGTGAGGCCAAGCTAAGTCATTAGTGGCTTTGGACAAATTCTTTGATTGCTGTAAATTTCTACCCCTGCTCGCAACAAGATTTTCCGTGGAAACCTAAGTGTATAATCTAGTTTAGACAGCTTTTAATTCTGACTCATGACTAGTGTGTTGCAATGGAACTTAAACACGATCAAACATTATAGAGATAAAACAAGAAAGTGTTCAGATTTGTTATCCTCTACTTTGGTGGCAAAACTGTTTGCATGAAGTTATCAATGATTTCTCTCTAACACAAGACAGCAATCAATATCACCTACACTGACAAACGGCTTCTATTGAAAGTAACACCCTGTGCTGCTGCAATGATTGCGTCCCCTAACATACCAGTCACCCAACCTTTCCACATGTCTCCTATAGACACTTTGTCTTTCCAAACTGTCTGCTTTACAAGTCCATTCCTTCCAAATCCCTAGCAATATGTGATGTCTGGCAAATGAAGTTGCCACCAAGTGATGACTGTTTTCAACGAGCCCTGTCAATAATGGCATGTATTGTATGAGACTCAGTAGTCTACACAATTTTGCCAGGTTTTGCTAGAAGCTAGTAATACAATTATACTTGTCCTCTTGGAGCTTTAAAAACAAAAACAAAACTAACAAGAATTACACACACACATACACACACACACGGAAACACACCACTTACTTGCTTTCTTTCTTTCTGGCCATTTGTTCTCAGTTTCCTTCACAGGTTCCTCTTATTCTACCTCCTCTGTTATTGGATATTATTCCCAAGGTCCATGTTTCCATAACTCATTGAATTTAAACCTTAAAATACAATACTTAAAGTTCTCTAGGTCTTAAAAATATAGACAATGGAGGGCACTTGTTTTTTGAGATTTTTGTGGAAGTTAATGTCACTTAAGTCTCCCTCATTGTCAGAAGCAACTTTATGTAGTTTTCACTGAGGTTCCTGTATCTAGGACTATTTTCCTTACCATTTTACCCTGAAAGACAAATGAGTATCTGGGACTCATTTTGACTGGTATGCCCAAATGTGCAAATTACAGACACGAAAAAACTAAACTTCCGGACAGATGAATGAAAGGTGACATCTGTTCTTGGTGTTTCTGCTCCTCCTTTCCTGATTCAGAGTTCAAAAATTCATAATACACTGGTCCTTTCAGCCAGTACCCATTCTTGCCCGCTCCTTTTAATCATCTCCATCCAGTACCACAGAGATGTAGAGGCATTAATTAGTCACTCATTCATTAATTCGATGAACATTTACTGACTACCTAACAGATTGTAAACATGGGGGAAAATACAAAGACAAATAAAATGTGAAGCTTACAGTCTGGGGAAGGAGAAGAATGTATAAAACTATTAAATACAAATCAGTGAGTGCTATAATAGAGGTATGCATTCATTCAACGACTATCAAACACCAAATATACACCGGGCACAATGGTGCTGAGGAGTTAGCAGTGAAAGAAACAAGAAAAAACAAACAAAACCCCATTGTTCTATTTAATAAACAATAAACAAATGAGCTAAGAAAGTGAAGGCAACACTGAAGAAGACAGCTCCTGCAGACCGGGAGGTGAGCACAGCCTTGTCAGAGAAGCTGCCATCAGCGGACCTAGGAGGATGAGAAGCAGGAGAGGGTAGTCCAGGAAGCAAGCAGCACAGATGTGGGGGGGAACAGGGTGTGGAGTTAGAATGGCAGAAATACCTGCTCCAGCCAAAACCCAAAGGGGGAGAAGCAACTCGAAATACTGCAGTGAGAAAAGAGGAAATCCCTCTCCAAACCTGGGCTCTTTCTCTTTATGGGAAAACGAAGCCTGCTTTTCTGTTTCCATTGTTTTCCAGAGGTACAGAAAAATATAATTTTGTACACAATGAATTTGACTAAATTTTCATTTTAAATTTGATAAATCTTTCAGGGTACTAGGTATAAGGAAACAAATATATAAATTAATAAACAAATAAACAAGCAAACATAATTAAGAACAAAAACAAATGAACTTCCAGGTCACATTGTAAGTAATGCTGGACTTACAACTAAAAAAAAAGCTTTTAAATATAGGATAGTTATGAATCAGGGAAAAAAACCATAATTAAAAATGTTCACTTTCATATTCAGCATACAATGTATGTACTATCCAAACTAATATTCACATATCTGAGAGAGTGCAAATCACTAGAACACAAAAAAAGCAAGAAGGGGGCTTCCCTGGTGGCGCAGTGGTTGAGAGTCCGCCTGCCGATGCAGGGGACACGGGTTCGTGCCCCAGTCTGGGAAGACCCCACATGCCGCGGAGCGGCTAGGCCCATGAGCCATGGCCGCTGAGCCTGCATGTCCGGAGCCTGTGCTCCGCAACGGGAGGGGCCCCAGCAGTGAGAGGCCCGCATACCAAAAAAAAAAAAAAAAAAAAAAAAGCAAGAAGGGTCATACGAAAGCATATCTTAAGTACGAGAAGCAGCAGAACATAAGAGTCTGAGAGCCAGACAGCCTGGGATCTCATCTTGGCCTTGGCTCTAGCTAGCTTTGTAACCTTGGGCAAGTTACTTCAGTCTGAGCTTCTGCATCTGTCATACAGAGGTATAATAATAGTATACTGTAGAACTCATATTAGCCTAACACTGATGATCTCCTGGAACACTGTTTATCCTCTTACTAAACTGTGTGAAAACGCTGATTAATGAAATAATTCCAGCCACTAATACTCCAGAGTTGAAACCTAAAATAAACGTGCTTAGCAATACGAACTGTTGAATCTTACTATTGATTGAAAGTTTAACTTCTTGGAATGTTCACTATTCACAATTAATAGCAGCACCCATTTCTGAAGCAACACATTTATGCCAACTTTTTAAGATGGAAGGATTTTAAAAGACAGAACTTGAAACAGCTGCCTAGATGCCATCACACCAGAGGTTCTGTGAAAGGAGAATAGGCAAGAATCCTTATAGAATCCACCAGAAAATAAATTTCACACTAGACTCTAAGTTTCCACGAGGCTAGGAATTTTTGTTGCATCAATATTCACCAATATATCGCCTGCATCTAGACCTGTGTTGGAACATGACAGGATCATAACATGTTTGAATAAATGAACAATATGGTTAAAAATGAACTATCCAAAAATAGCCATTATTAAAAACTCTACAAATAACAACTGCTGCAGAGGGTGTGGAGAAAAGGGAACCCTCCTACACTGTTGGTGAGAATGTATACAAGTTGTACAGCCACTATGGAAAACTGTATGGAGGTCCCTCGGAAAACTAAAAATAGAATTGCCATATGGTCCAGCAATACCACTCCCGAGCATATATGCAGACAAAACTCTAATTCAAAAAGATACATGCACCCCTATGTTCACAGCAGCACTATTCACAATAGCCAAGACATGGAAACAACCTAAATGTCCATTGACAGATGAAAGGATAAAGAAGATGTGGTACAGACATGCAATGGAATACTACTCAGCCATAAAAAAGAATGAAATAATGCCATTTGCAGTAACATGGATGCAACTAGAGATTATCACACTAAGTGAAGTAAGCCAGAAAGAGAAAGACAAATACCATACGATATCACTTATATATGGAATCTAAAATATGACACAAAAGAACCCATCTACGAAACAGAAACACACTCACAGACATAGAGAACAGACTTGTGGTAGCCAAGGGGGAGGGAGCTGAGGAGGGATGGAGTGGGAAGTTGGGGTTAGCAGATGTGAGCTTTCATATACAGAATGGATAAACAACAAGGTCCTACTGTATAGCACAGGGAACTATATTCAACATCCTGTGATAAACCATAATGGAAAAGAGTATAAAAAAAGAATGTATATGTGTATATATATATATATATATATATATATATGTACAACTGACTCACTTTGCTATGCAGCAGAAATTAACACAACATTGTAAATCAACTATACTTCAATGAAAAATAAATAAAAATGAACTGTCCAAATCTTAAATGATCAATTACACATTTGTAGGAAATTACATCTATATTTAAATGATTAAAAAAAGGAATATTAGGTAAGTTTTAAAACAATCACACCTTTGAGCTTTAAATGAAGTGCTGAGTTCAACCAGCTCACAATGTAAGAAGGGAAGAAATTAAGCACCTTGGAGTACTTGCAGATTGCCTAAAGACGGTTGTATGTTTTAAACCAAAGCAGCACCTGCACCATTTAGAGGAATAAATTCCACAAGAAGTGGTTATGAATCTATAAATAAGGCTTTGGGGGTTCTTTTATTATGTGAGCAACAGCAAGTGTTTTCTGGACTTGCAGCTGGTGCACTGTTTTTAAACAGCATAAGGACCTATTTTATTCACGACAAAGTTTGAGACCTGAGGCAATATCAGTTTATTAATCAGATGAACTCTAATGTTAAATAGTAAAAGTTTTACTTCATAATATAAATTGTTGTCCTGCAGATATAAGTATGTCATTGGGTTTGCCTGTGATAAGCAATAACTTGTAGTAAAAAAAAATATTTTTAAAAATTGAGTGAATTTAACTACATAGGTACCCTGGAAGAAGAAACAGACAAGTAAATTTTGCTGCTTACTGGCAAGGTTGCACTATTATAATCTGATGAGCTGTAATCTGTAACCACAATTTTATTAAAATGAGGAAACTGCTACATTTGGGTTCTGGCATACTTGGATTCTTTTTTTTAAAATAAATTTATTTATTACTTATTTTTGGCTGCATTGGGTCTTTGTTGCTGCGTGCAGGCCTTCTCTAGTTGCGGTGAGCGGGGGTTACTCTCGTTGCAGTGCGCGGGCTTCTCATTGTGGTGGCTTCTCTTATTGTGGAGCAGGGGCTCTAGGCAAGCAGGCTTCAGTAGTTGCAGCACTCAGGCTCAGTAGTTGTGGCCTGCGGGCTCTAGAGCGCAGGCTCAGAGTTGTGGTGCACAGACTTAGTTGCTCTGCAGCATGTGGGATCTTCCCAGACCAGGGCTCAAACCTGTGTCCCCTGCATTGGCAGGCGGATTCTTAACCACTGCGCCACCAGGGAAGTCCCCCATATTTGGATTCTAACGTAAGATTCTATCCCAAACAAATGATCAGAAGGCTAATTCTGATTAAAATTATTATTCCATTATTCCAAGAATCTCAGGTGTTCCTCTAGCTACCAGCCCTCTTCTCTTCTCTCTTTATCAGTCAAACTCACCAGTCCCCAACTGCATCTACAGTAAATTCACATCAACCCTCTTTCAGTTCTGTAAGCCCACTCTGCTCTCCAGTACTCTTCCCCATTGTCACCCCTGACTTCTATCCTTCTGTAGTTCCTCCACACTCACTTATTAGGTTAAGTGCCCCTGCCCACTGAAACCCACGTGGGCAGGGATCTTACGTGTCCTGCTTCCCATACTGTATCCTCAGACCCTACCATAGTGCCTTGCAGAGGGCCAGAGCTCCATAAATATTTATTAAACATATGAATGGTTTCTCAGTCAACCAACCAAAATTACTGCCCATAACAAGAATGTGAGCCTTTTAAGGCCAAAGACCACATGTCACTTTATAATCCTCAGTGCAGGCCTAGCTCAATCCCTGACACAGAGATGGAACTCAAGGCATGATTGACAGTTTGATGAAAGTTAACAAATTCAATGACCTAACCATTTTCCATTTTGAAAGGCAACTTTTAGAGCTTTAACATTAAGCTACAAAATTTTAAAAATTTGCTTAATATGATTAATTTCCTTTTCCTATGATTTTACATAAGTAGCAAAATATAGAAATTTAATTTAAATTAGAAATTTTTTATAAGTCACCAACAGTTTTGGAGACAATGGTATAATTTTATTAAATATCATTATTATTAAACACTGGAATATTATGCTACAAACAAAAGGAATCTTTTGAGAGAAAGATCTCAAAACCAGAGTAAGAATTTGGTTATCGAAGGAAAAGGAACAGATACATAAAGAGTAAAGTGGTGAGAAGGTAGGATATGAGAGAGGGTTAGAAAGAGTTCAGGCTTTTTGATCAGTGAGATGCTGTCCTTACCAGCCTACGTGGAAAGCTGTATATTTGCTGGATTTGGGAAGAGATGGCTAGGAACAGGGCTTCAATAATTTTGAGTATGAGAAGCCAAGATAACATTTGATTTGATGTGTCCTTATTAATGACAGAATCAGAGCAAAGAGGTGCCATCAGTAGTAGATAGTGGCCGCTGAAATACAAATATGATCAGTGCTAAAACAGGACAGCAGGTATACACAGGGAAGGAAGTGCTTTCAAAAGAAACAGAAGGTCAGTGGCAGACATAAAAGGTGCCCAGTCAAAGAAATTCTAAAAGCCAAGATCAAAAACAGTGCTAAGAGAAAGGAGACGGTACCCTGGCAAAGACATATGAATGGTCCTAGAGTATAAACACTGAACCACAAACAATGAGGCAGAATAATCTGACCAGTAGAGACAACAGTAGAAATATGACCTCACTGTTAAAACACACTGTTTCCAATCAATTCTGGCACTGTTACTTAGTGGAGTCCTTCATGAACTCCAAACTCACCTCGAGTGATCCAGCTCCCATCATTGTCTTAAGATGCTCTTTTGCAATCTGCACAATTGGCCTAGATGTTGAGAATTGCCTATAAAAGTGTTCACATTATTCCCAGAATCCATGGTCTCAGTCTAATCTGAACAAATCTGTCTTCCAGTAAGTTGCTTATATCCATCATATAACTTCATACTGTTTTATTACTTAACCACTGAGAAGGAATTTTATTTTTAAAATCTTATTTATTAAGCCAATTCTTCCCTATTCTAAGCACTATAATTTCTATTTTCCAAATTATTCAAAATATTGGCAGCTACTTGTTTGGATGCTCTTGGGTTGGTATAAGACAAATATTTTTTTTTGCCATGCCACATGGCATGTGGGATCTTTGCTCCCCGACCAGAGATTGAACCTGCACCCACTGCATTGGAAGTGAGGAGTCTTAACCACTGGACCGCCAGGGAAGTCTGACAAATATGTTCTTAATACTGTCGTTTGTAGGAGCTTTCTGCTTCCTTTCTTCATTGTAATGAGTTTGCAAGATGACTCCAAATGGCAATAGCTCTTTTGTACCTGCCACATCCCATTGCAATCTCATACCTACTTTGCTGTCTGATACCACCTCGGCTGCCTTTCAGCATTACTAAGCATTTTCTCCCATTGAATATCTATTTCAGATTATTTGCTCTTACATGCATTAGCTTGCATTTTCTTAGGCTGAATCTCACTATTTCCTGTGATAGTTCTAAACATTTTTAGGTATCTTTGTGATACTTCTCTTACTTTACTATTTGAGATGCTTCCCAATTTACTATCATCTGTAAAATTGGTTGACATGCTATTCATTTCTGATTTTATATTTTTAATGAAAATGCAAAGGAAAACTAGGTAATATGCCTCTATGAAGAAGCTGCATTTCATCTTAGTAAGAAGAATGAATTTAAGTAAAAGCTGCAAGTCATCATGTTATCAAATCAGTAAACCTGAATTGTTTACTTACTATACAAATCATATCACTTAATTTTACAACTAGCTTAAAACAAAAGTTAAAATGATTTTTAGTATCATTTGTTTTTGTACATTATGCATATGTGGTTTAATTTCACCCATCCATTTTTTTGAGATTGAGTTAATAGAGAGGCAATGATTATTTAAAAAGAAACAAACATTTTTTGTTTAAATTTCAAATCTTAAACGCATTTAAATTTTAAAAATTCAAAAAAAATTCAAATGTCTTTGGTTCTCCAATAACTATAAAAATGTCATTGGTTTTAATTAAATAAAAGGCACCTTAATTAAATAGCAATGATCCATTCAATATTTTAAATACTACCTCATTATATTTATGAGAGTTATATTTATCCTCTCCTACTATGCTGTTTATAACTTTTTTCTTGTGCTTAAAACATATTTTAAAATATAACTTGGCTAAGGAATTTCAGGATATTTATTTCCTAAATACTGGGCTTACGTAAACATAAAACTCCTGTTTTATATCCCTGTTTACTTAGTATCACTCTAGTTTTCTCTAGTTTCTTTTGACAGTGCCGACTTAAACACATTTTAAAAGTCTGGCAAAATTAATGTTACTCTATGCATTTTTAGTTGAATTCTGTTAAATCTTAATTATCATAGTGCATTTTTGACTCAAGAATCTTCGAAGAAAACACTTTCTAATCCAACCCAGGAAGGTTAAGAGTCAAACGTGCAATTTAGAAAAGAAATATGGCAAGTCCGTGTATGTGGCTCAGCCTTAGAGTGATGTTTACACAGGGAATCCTGGCTCTGTCTGCACTATATTATGACCCTTGTCATCACCTGCCCTGGAGCAGTTGCATATGTGTCTACTTCTCCCATTAAGCCAAGCTCTCCTACAGGGCAGAAGCAATGTGAAACCTCTGTATCTTTCATGAGGTCTCCCATAACACTTTGCACAAAGCAGCCACACAATAAATGTTTGTGAAGTTGTATCAGAAGAGCAGAGTTCTTGGGTTTGCCTTGATACACAAGCCCCATGAAAAATGAAAGCAAAAGAAACCTAGGTGAATGGGTGGTGGGAGGGGATGGCAGTGGTGGTAAGAATGTTAGCAAGTAATTGCAAATGAAAATATTTAAATGTCGTCTTATTTAACTCTTATGTACTTGAATATGAGTTGAGTTTTTTTTTTTTTAAGTAACTTTTCATTCTTCCCAAGCTAAAAGCTGGGGAAGCTTCATTATTTTATTTGAAAATATTTTCTGAGTTAGACACACCCTTATTGACACTGCCAGTGTAAATAATTTGTTCTCCTGGTATGCCACTGCTAAACAATGATGAACAGATCAACAGTACAGGAATTCCCCAATAAAGAGTGACCCATTGTGTGGAAAACAGATCCTAAAACAAGGAACTGTATTTAGGATAGGTTTCTACTTTCTGAATTCCAGCACACCCTTAGTCCCTGGCGCCTATGAGTCAGTCTCCTGGTCAACCTGAACCTGATCTTTCAAAGGCAATGTGATTCAATTCAACAAATACTTATTGTGCACCCACTGTATGCAAAGGCACAAGAATGAAAACCTGAGAAAAGGGGGCCTTCAAAGGAGATTGAGAAAAAGCAATGCTCGGGGAAGAAGGAAAAGATATAGGAGAGAAGGGTTTATGGAACCCAAAAGGGAAGAAGGATTGGTCAACATTCTCAGATGTCACAAAGGCTTGGAGAGCTGAAACTCTAGAAGATAACAAAATTCTTACTGAGTAAATGCAAACTACTGGGATCAATGAACAAAATTATTAATGTCTTAAATTATTCATGTTTAGAATAATTTTGTTTTGTGGACATACTTGCTAAGAATAGGTTCCAGTTCTATTAATGTAATTACCAACTTCCCTGCCAGCCAGACTTGAAGTTTCTTCCTTTTCCCTCTGAGAAATAATACAATCAGTTACCAAGTCCTATCATTCATACCCACATGATTATGGTCACAGGTATAGTTGTACAAGTTGTGTACTGCACAGAAGTGTCACATCTGGGGGGAGGGGCATTCACATCATGGATGTGTAGACTTAAAACAAATTCCCAGTAGACGTCAGTCAAGTGTCTTATTCTAACTAAATAAATATATTACAACAATTTTCTAACAGTTGGAAGTAAAAGGTCTTGAAGAGGGGCCACTCTTTTAATTCCCAGAATGTACTGAGTGGGTTAATGGTGGCCCAGCCCAAAATGTTTTCCATCTATTTTCCAGTCTTCACAAATCAGACTCACATAACATCTTGCAATAGCTTCCAAATGGATCCCCTAATTTCTCCACATTTGAGTCCATTACAGAAATATTGGAAAGGATTTCCTAAAGAGTCCCACTAGTACTTCTCTTTCCAAAATGTCTTCAGGGGCTCTATGTCATACAGTCTCTTCAACCTCACATTCAAGGCCCTTGGTAACCATGTCCTAATCTTCCTTTCTAGTCTAGTCTTACCCTACTCCCCAAGAGGTATCCTACTCCCGGTCACATCTAATTACTGTCTGCTTTACATATATCCTGTCCTTCCTTGCCTTGCTATCTTTGTTCAGGTCATTTAATACACCTTTGTTCAGGTCATCTGGAATTCTCTCCAAACTCAGTCTTCCTGCTAGAAGTTCTAAATTACACTAAGTATTGTATTTTGGGGTGAGAGGCTTTGGATGATTAAGTATTGTCTTTAGCAAGCATCAAAAAAAAAAATCATTCCCCTCCTTGGCTTTGCTTGCATTTCTGTTATCTCTTGGTGCATAACAAATTACTCCAAACTTACGACTTGAAACAATGACTAATTTTTTTTACACCTCACATATTTGTAGGCCAGAAATTTGGGCAGAGCTAAGTGCTTCTTCTGTTCTGTGTGGTGATATTAGAGGCTGCTCTGGTGTTGGTAATCGGCAAAGAGATGGCCTAGTTCAGAGGCTCCCCATTCCTCCTCCTTGTCACAGACCTTTAAGGTCTTCACCCTTTGAGGCCCAGCTTGAATTCCCCTTCTTCTAAGAATCCTTTCCAGGTCTTTCAGTCAGGTTTAATCTCTCACTGCTTCAGATTCTCTACTACGTTCTTCTTCATTACAGTACTTTTCCTATTCATTCTTACATTAGGTTTTCATTTAATATGTAAGAAGCAAAAGAGAGAGAAAGGCAAAGGCAGCAACAGAATGCTAGGACCCTATAAATTTCAATCAAATTTAAAGAGAACAGACACAAAATGCTCAATGTGACTGGAACTCTTGTAGAATAAAGTAGAGGGACAGAGTTCTGTGTCCAGACTGATGCCAGACGAAGCTGATCCAGCATAAGTAGACAGCCTACTTCACGTATGTATCAGTATATAATTGTGTTTATTCTAATTAGTAGCACTTGTAGTTACTATAAATTCCAGGAAAGAGAAACAAAATCAAGGGGAAACACATTTAGTGTCTTGTGCCGTTATAGTTAATGAACATTTCTAATATTGCATATATATTTTTTTAATTTAATTTTTTTTTATATAGCAGGTTCTTATAAGTCATCCATTTTATACACATCAGTGCATACATGTCAATCCCCATCTCCCAATTCATCACACACACACACCGCTTTCCCCACTTGGTGTCCATACGTTTGTTCCCTACACCTGTGTCTCTATTTCTGCCTTGCAAACCGGTTCATCTGTACCATTTTTCTAGCTTCCACATATATGCGTTAATATACGATATTTGTTTTTCTCTTTCTGACTTACTTCACTCTGTATGATAGTGTCTAGGTCCATCCACGTCTCTAAAATGACCCAATTTCATTCCTTTTTATGACTAATATTCCACTGTATCTATGTACCACATCTTCTTTACCCATTCGTCTGTCGATGGGCATTTAGGTTGCATCCCTGACCTGGCTATTGTAAATAGTGCTGCAATGAACATTGGGGTGCATGTGTCTTTTTGAATTATAGTTTTCCCTGGGTAGGTGCCCAGTAGCGGGATTGCTGGGTCATATGGTTAGTGCAAATACTTTTGTCCTCAAAAACGTTCAAAATGGAACCTTCCCTTGCAAAAGTAAAATCCACATCCTACAGAATGACTTGAAGAGATACACTAATGGGACTGTGAAATTGTACTAATAACAAAATCCAGTAATTCACACTACCTAGTTAAATAACCTATATAAAAATGCAATTTTGAACTAGAAAAGATATAAAAGAGAGACAGATCTTCCTTGACTTACAATGGGGTTAAGTAGAAACTATCATAAGTCATAAATGCATTTAATACACCTAACCTACCAAACATCATAGCTTAGCCCAGCCTGCCTTAAATGTGCTCAGAACACTTATATTAGCCTACAGTTGGGTAAAATTATTTAACACAAATCCTATTTGATAATAAACTGTGGAATATCTTATGTAATTTATTGAAGACTATACTGAAAGTGAAAAACAGAATGGTTATAGGGGTACAGAATGGTTGTCAGTGTATCAGTTGTTTACCCTCATGATTGTGTGATCATACTGCATATTGCTAGACCAGAAAAAGATCAAAATCCAATATTCAAAGGACAGTTTCTACGGAATGCATATTATGCCATTGTAAAGTTGAAATATCGTTAAGTTGAAGCATCGTAAGTCAGGGACTGTCTGTAGTTCAATCTTACTACCACTATAATGAAAAAACTGAGGCCCACAAAATGTGACTAGACTAAAAAAAACAATTCCTCTCCTGTATAAAAACAAACAAAACTAAACTAAAGGTACAAAGTTCTGTGAAGCAAAACATATACAGAACTGTTGATGGCAGCATTGTCTATGAGACAGGGTATAAATGCCTGCTACCAGGAGAAGGGGTAAATAAATTATGGTATCTTCATGCAAAGAAATACTATACAGTAGTAAAAACGAATGGACTAGATAAATATCAACTACAAATATCAACACAGATGAATCTGACAAATGCAGCACTGACTAGAAAAAGCAAATTGCAGCAGAAGACAAAGAAAATAACAGTACTTATATAAACTTTTAAAACAAGCAAAACAATACTATATATAGTTTGGAATTATATACCATATGTGGTAAAAGTATAAGAAAATGACTTGGGAATGAGTGGCTACTTCTATGGGGGCTGAAGGGGTACACAGGCAGCTTCTGCGGTACCCATCTGTAGTGTTTCATTTCTAAAGCTAGTGTTAGATACATGGATGATTATATTATACTTCATAACTTTCATGAAACTTAATTATTATATAATAAAATTTCAAGATAAGAAGCATTAAAAACATCTCTTACACTTTGTCTTTTGAGATATGCACTACCAAAATTCAGCATAAACGCAGATACATAAAGACTAGGCAGATGTTGAGGGGTTCAAGACCATTGGCATAGGCTATGTGAGAGCAAGGAAGCAAAGAAGTCTCTGGTTCTCAAAATAACATAACAAAAACAAACAAAAAAACCAACTAAGTAAACACATTTTTAGAAAATTTTAAATAAATCACACTCCAGATCCTTCCCTCAACTTTTGCATGTTGACTTTAGGGTGCGCCTCCCCAATCCCCCCACTGTGAGGGACCATGAGGAGATACGATCAAACACAACACAGATCCTGCTGCAGCCTCTGGAATGGTGATGGAGGCAGAACCAAGGGAATAACCACGATTTAGTGAGCACATACTATGTACCAGGCATTGATAGCTTTGAGCCTTATCTGCATTCTCTGCATTTTCTATTTAATCCATACAATGCCCCTATGAGGTAGGAATGACTATCATGTTCATTTCAGAAAGGTTAAAGGACTTGCCAAGGCCACATAGTTAGCAAGTGGTGGAGGGAGGATTCTAGCCAGAGTCTGACATGTAATCAGTATATTGCTCCCTTTCTGTCTATCCAAAATTATAATTACCAAATATCTGTTAACTCATCTTCAAAAAAAAAGTTACCTAACTTACATCTTGCTCCAAAACATGTTCAATTGCTTCTAAAGCAGCTTTGCTTTGGTAATTTTTAAGTATTTCCTCTTCTACAGCACGGTACAAAGAACTTTATAACTCACTCTCTTACAAAACCACCTGTACTATGTCCACATGGTTGTCAACGTTTAAAAACGAATACAAATAATAACAGAAGCAATTCCAAGGGGAATTTTTCTTTGGGGGAGAGGATTAGATGGAAACATTCTAAAAAATGAAAAAGGTGCAACATCTGGAATAATTTTATTTTCTCACATCTTGGATACCTTACATGTGCAACGATGTCAAAAATAAAGGCTCAAGGAGTCCTGAAGTTGAAGTGTCTCAAGATCTCAGAATCCAAGACGGCACCCTGAACATATAATTGATTTTTCTCTATTTACTAACCACTAACACATTCACATCACTCACCTCTTAATAAAAGTAGTAACTCATCTCCCAAAAAAAGGCAAAATCCTATTCATTTAAAATGAAAAGCTTTTATGCATATTAGTTTGCCACAAAATAGATCAACACAGGTGTTCTACCAAACTGCTCATCTCTTCTGGGGTGAGCAGGTGCCCCACGCTGTGGCAACATCCAGGAATCTCGGGAAGACTCTCAGCACCATCTAGGCCAGTGATCCTCAACCCTGGTCACAGAGTAGAATGATTCAGAAACTTTAAAGAAATTCTGAGCAGGCTATTACTCTATACATGATTGGTAAAACAGTACTGACTAAAAGATAACATAAGGGAATATTGTCTTGAACTTGAGGTAGGCAAAGATTACCTGTACAGACCCATAAAGTACTAACTGAAAGGGGAAAAGATTGATCAATTCAACATTAAAATTAAAAACTTGCTTATTAAAAGACACCCTGAAGAGTGGGAAAGGCAACCCCCAGTGTGGAGACAATGGTGACCAACACATACATCAAAGAACAGGCCTGGGGCTGCTGTGGCCATCCTGCCACCAGAGGGGGGCAGCTAGTCTGAAGACCAGGCCTACACACAGGGGGGAAATGTAAAGCCAAAGATTCTGGGCCTTCTTTAGAACCTGAATCAGGGCATGCCTAAAGTCGGCCTGACTCATGCACTGTCTGCGTAGAAGAGCCAATTAACGCCCATTTTATTTATAAGCCAGGAATAGTCCGATTTTCTGTCACTTTCTTCATAAACAGTCTCAAGTGACACTCAATTCAGATACACTTCCACTTCAATTTTCAACTTCTCTGAGAAGGCAATCCACCACCTGTCCTCACTCCTGATTTCATTCAAGCCTTACTCTAAAAAGTTTTGACAATGCCAAACTGGGGTCATCACTTGCCTAGTCTCAGGCACAAAAGGCTATCTTTTCGTTTCTCAATAATCGTCTTTGCCCTTTAGGGTCCTACTTCAGGGTATCCTCAGTTTTAGAGTTTACTGCTTCTCTGCCATAACTTCATATTCCTTTCTTTTTGTTTAATTCACCCCTGATTTCTCTAGCCCCATGCTCTCAGGGCACAATGCCCTAACAAACACTACTTACTGAAAGCAGCATGGTAACCTTGTTTATTCATTTTGTCCACAAAACACATTTATCAGTGATAAATGTGTGCCAGTCCATGTGTTTACAACTATCACCATACCATGCATTATAATCCCTTTAGCTGTCAATAATCATAAATCCTCCAAAAATTTACATGCTTAAATAGATCACAGGAGTCTGCCTTACACTAGCAGCACTGGAACACTAACATTATGTACACACTGGGCCAGCAAGTTTTCACATTTCATTGTTTAATTAAATTGTTTTTTTACTTTATACCATTCCAGTTTAAAAAAATTCTTATATTTTTCTGTAAAACTCTTCCTTTACTTTTCATACGCTTGGAAACCATTTTGGAGTCTCCTTGCCAATGCAAAAGGCTTTTCCTTAAGGCTGGCATAGGCTGGACTGTAGTGACAGGCATGAGACGAGGCAGACAGATTTTTCTCCTTTTTGCACACTGATTAAAAAAAAGTGCCACCAGATGTGAAAGGGAAAATTTAGACTCCAAATTCTGAAATTTAATCTAGCAATAAAGAAGCACCAAATTCTTAAGACACAGTGTACGTCAGCTATCTGCCATCCCACCATTTCCTCCTTTAAATGTGCTCTTGATTAGAGGGAGCCTACAACGTTTTTTTACTTTGGTTAACAAGGTTTCTTTTACTTTAGTGAGCACTACTGGTGAAGGAAAACAGGACTTCTTTGCTTTAAAAGGAGTTGGTGGTGGTCAGATAAGTGAGAAACTCAATTTTGTAAGTGGAGAGATTTCACTTTAGTAGTGATATTTCTGACAGAGGTTTTTAAAAGAAAGAAGTACCTGTGTTTAATCCCCACTTTACTGATGCATAGATGCTTATCCTACCCGGAAGTGAGCAGAAAAGCAGTGAGGGAATAGGTCAAATTAGGCCTTAGGCACAGACTAAAGATAAGCGGTTTTATTTTGAGATAGATTTAAAGCCGGTGGAGGGTTTTGAACACAGGAATGACCCAATCTCACTTACACTAAAAAAAAAAAAAAATCACTCCAGCAACTGTGTGAAAAAAGGTTGTACAAATAGAATAGAATATTATGCTGCTAATAAATGAATGAGATAAATTTGTAAGTTGCTAAGGAAAGATGTGCAAAACATATAGTTAAAAGCTAAGATGCAGAACAGTATACGCAGAGTATGATCCTCTTTTTGGAAACAAGCATACACATGCACCAGATTTCTCAAAATTTAAAGCCGAAGTATTTTCATACCCAAATTGTTCTAAACATACTTAAAACTTTTCTAATAAATATTTTGGGTATTCATTTCAAACTTAAGTTCACTGAAATTACATGGAATTAAGCAAAATTTAAATGAAATTAAAAATTCAGTACTTAGTCACATTTCAAGGGTTCCATAGCCACATGTGGCTAGAGTCTACGTTATTGGACAAAGCAGATCTAACAACTGTAGAAAACATATAGGAAAGGTTAAACCTGTTTCTGGGGCTTAGAACTGAGGGCAAGGGATGGGCCTTTTACTTCTCAACTTTATGCCTTCTGCCACAAAATAAATTTTTTTTTTTTTCAAATTAAAAAGGCAGGGGCAGATGCAAGTTGTAAGGGATCTGAAGCTTATACAATTTTTAAAGCCCTTTTGACAAATACAAAATTATGAATGCAAAATTATATAAGAAAGTGAAAATGCATTTAGAAGTGATAAAAATTTACAAATTTTAAACACCTGAAAACACCACAAACATCACAAAACCCAGAAAAATATCATCCTATTTTTATTAATTAATCATCTGGCAAACCTCTATAATACCTTTTTTTCCCTAAAATTTTTGGCTATCCACATTTTGACAAATGACAATATTATAATATAATTTTCCACATATAAAATTAAAGAATAATTTAATGTTTCTTCTAATTGTGGTACAGGAACATAGTTGTTTAGAAATATATGTCTAGGAAAGGTTCCTTTAACTTCACAACTCAAGTCAATTTTTAGGATCATTGTCAAATTTGGGAAAACTTCTATAAAGTTACTTTCATATGTGAGCTGCAAAACATCAGGGTATTTCAGTTTCTTCCGTGGCAACTAATCCCAAGTATTCTTCAAATTGCAGGCACTCATTAACTATAAAGCTGATTGCAGACACATATTATGAAGTTTTTTGTTAACTTTCTCCATATTGTGGACAAATCAGCAAGAAACATAACTCTTTTCCCGATGTATTCCTATCATTCATCTCTCTTTGTTAACTAGACCTTCAAACAATCATCAAGCCTATTTATTCTATTTGGAATTTCTTCTTCTCAAATGAATTACTGCTTTGGGGATAATCTGAATTTTTTTTTACAATATACTTTTGGTCATCAGAATAGTTTCTGTTTATTTCACCATTTTTATTGCTTTAGTTTTATGTTCCATTATCTGAATTTTCTCAGTTCTTTAATAAATAAAGGTAGTGGTAAAAAAAAAAAAAGAAGTAACCCTTCATATATGTTTGAATTGGGAATCTGTAATTTCTCAGTTGTCTTATTGAAACACTCCTGAAACATCTTTTAAACTGCAGTTAAAGTCGTATATTCCCAGCTCAACTTCCCTTTAAGCCAGATCCAAAAAAAATGCCTGTGATCACTCCAGAGCAATCTAAGATGTGAAGAAATGTGATGGAAGGAGGGTCAGGGCAGAAAAGGGACAGCAGTCTTAACTAATTGTGTTTTAAATATCTTAAAATTCTTCAAATTTTGCAAGACCATATGGCCCTGTGAATACACAGCTAGAGATCTTCCCAGGGCCTTGGAGGGGGGCCTGTGCAAGGAAGGGGCCCTGAAACCTAAATCCCAGTCAATCAACTTCTGGTAAACTTGCCTCTGATTACAGGTAAACAGAGGAGTCAGAAGACCCAGTTTAAGCCAAAGGTCCTTCCTTAGCTTAAGGAGTTCGGCGTTTCTCCCCACCTGTCCCTCCACCTCCACAGTGAATATTCAATTTCAGGCTGAAGTACACTTCCAGGAGGTCTTAGAGCAGCAAACTCTAACCTTCCTTCCTACTTGACACAGCTAAAATTGCTTCATCTCAGTTTTTGCCGAAGTTGAGGTTCATACAAGTTGAAATCTTAACCAAAAATTTCTGACTGTTTTTCAGAGACTTCTTCAGTTTCAGTTTCAGCAATCCATTGTTTTGATTGATGCATCCAGCCTCTCTCTCTCTAAAGCTCGGGAAACGTTAGCCCTATCTTAATGTAACAACTCTGAAAGTCTCAGTTGCCCCATAGATCCATTTTTTAAAAACTCATTTATATGGGCTAAAGCCATGACACATATAGTTGGGGTGGGCAATAGTCATCACAGAGCTCCATACTTCATTAGTGGAAGTAATGTAACTAGTGGTACAACATAGGAAACAGTAATGAGGACATTATATTCACACTGCTCAGCTATGTACACAAAAGGAAGCCTGCACAACATTGAACAATCTATAAAGTAGCAGTCAAAACTGGCTTCTTCCACAATTAAAGCTGTTTTCAGTTTCTCTTTACAATTCATCTTTTATTTTTAACATAGAGAATCCCAAGCTCTTATTGGGGGTCATTACTTCTTAAATATTTTATTGACACTATTTATTATCTCCATTTACCCTCTAACTCTTGGAAGTCCAGCAATAGGTTTTAGTTATGGCTTTCACGAAATTCTGTCAAATCTGAAAAATACACATAGTTAAGAACACGAACTCTTAAGAGCCAGACTGACTGGGTTCAAATCCCAGCTCAGCCACTTTCTATCCGTGGTTTTGAGCAAGTCACTTAACTTCTCTGTGCCTCAGTTATCTCATCGGTAAAACAGGGATAAAATAATACCCCATAGAGATGCTGTGAGCATTAAATGAATTCGTGTTCATAAATACTGAGAGCAGCGCCTGGTACACATTCGGGCTGCATATGTGTTTGTTAAATATAAGAAAAATATGAATCACATGTAATATGAAATGAGAGTGATCGGAGAAGCTAAAATCAAGATATGCACACTAATTTGAGTGTTTTACTATCTCCCATCATGTTGTAAATTCCAAACTGCCAAGGACAGTTAATTCAAATTTAAAAGCACAAACACAATTCTGAGCCAAATAAACAACTTGTACATTAACAATCCTTTATCTCTGATCACAGGTAATCAAACATTGACAAGCAGCTTGGGCTAGTAGAGTCTGATGTATGTGAAATGGACTCTAGCTGGGAAGCTTTAGGCACATCATTTAATTTCTTGGAACTTCATTTTCCGTATTTGGGCAAATGGGTATAACGCTGTCTGAACTTCTTAAGATATTTCCTAAAATCCCATTATATAAAACACACATAAAGAGCTATTATGTGGCCCAGCATCTAGCAGATGCTCATTAAATAGTAGTTATTATTATTGTTGTAATTGACCATTATTCTACTCCATTAACATTCCTCTTTCTATATTATACTACATATTAAAGATCGTTGCCCCTCACCATTCTAGCAATATAATTAAGAAAATCTATCTTCCCTATTCACTTTTGTTAAAACTGTCAAACATAATCAATGTCTGACCTTGTCCTGGACTAAGATTGAATAACATTGGTGAAAGAGATCCTTCATGGATATTTATGAATGCAAATGTGACACACAAGGTCCTTTCATTAGTACTTAACGTTATTAAAGTTTTTACAGAACTTAGATAAACTATCACAGAAAAGAATAATTACAGCTTAGATTTCTGCATAATAACAGTTTCAGTTTATGCCACCTTTTGTGAGAACTTTCAAAATCTTAACATATACTACTCTGTGAATATTTTCATTACATCTGCATATTAGATCAGAGCAGATATACGCCTGGTTTTATTTTAGAAAAATATGAGGCTAAAGATTTATGACTTGCCCTCCTAAACATACCAAGAAGGGAATTCACATCATTTCTCACTATTTCTGGAGGAAGCCTTTGCTGCCAGTACTGAGAATGTTACAAAATTAAATATTAAAGGCTCGAATTGCTAAATATTCTATAAGCTATGAAGAAAATACTTACCGACTTCCATTTCTGGAAAATGCATCAACTAATGTCCCTCAAATATTTTCCCTTGGATTAAATGGAAACAGTTCAAACCCAAAGAAGACACATAGCTTTAACCTGGAATGTTGGCTGTTAGAGTGTATGCTGCTAGAAAGTAATTAAACCACCTTATATTCTTACTTAAGTGAGATTATAAAAACTCAGAAAAGAGTCCTTCAAGAAAAATTGTCAAAACAATTTAAATTCATTTAACACATTAAATCTCACTGTATTTATTGTGGAATTGTTACAGCATTCATTTTAACTTCAAAAAAAAGGTAATTGATAGATATTTTCCTTGGAATCCCACACAATTTTTCTTCAAATCTATTATAAAATACCAACACCAAGAATGGAAAGGCTATAGGCTAGAACTTTCAGAAGCGCCAGCAAGGGAAATTTTTGAAAAACAAATAAAAAAAAGCAAATATAGAAATTAATGTAATCACACTGACTTAAGAGGAGCCAAGGATGGAGGAAAATCTCGTATGATGGGACGTCTCTAGCACAGCGATAAAATGGGATGCAAAGGGGTATCTGGAGTGTAGGAAGTTGGATGTTAGATTCATTGATGGCCATGCCTGGTTCTAGGCTGACAGAGCTAAATCCCAAAGTATTATTGTACTAATAAATATTATAATTCTTCTCCCTAAATTTTTAATTTTAAAAATAATTTTAAAAACTTAAACATATATTAAAATGTACTACCATTTTCAGAAGAGCAACATGATATATAGCATTTGAACAGCTATGAAAAGGTAAAATATATTTCACAAACTTTGGTAAATAGGTGCATCAGCATTATGATTGTATTATTAATATACCGCCACAGCACAATGCTGATTACTTTGCTATAAATATAAATCCAAGGCAAAGATAAGTCCTATCTCACCTGCTCCCTTTAAAAAAATTTACAGCAGCTCTAACGAGACTGAGTGATTAATTCATATTGCAATTCTGGGACTGGTCATCTAGTTCTGTAGCAGCAGCAATATCAAAATGTCATCATTAGTTCCATAATATTTCTATAAATCTGTATTTTACAAATAGGTACTGAATTTATATTATGTTCTAATCCATGGAACAGAATTTGGTTTCACCTTATGACATAAACAAGTATATAATAAAACATAAATAAAATAAAATATTTAATTTTATATATAAAATAAAACATAATGCATACAATAAAACATATAATGACTTATTAGATGATTATACTTTGTTTTCCTATTTTTGGGCCCAGAAACAGCACATTCTCTAATAATTTAATGATTCAGATTTAATTTCTATACTTTCTTCCAAGAACACAGCAAACTTTCCTTTTCCTTCAAGGAAAATTACCTGTTAAGCTGAAAATAATGACAGCCGAATTTTCAGTTATAGAGAGAAACAGTTTCAGAGAGAAACTCAGGAAGCAACAATGAAGATTTCCCATTTCTCAAAACCTTGACCTAGTGGGCTCAGCGCTTCACATGAAAGGACCAAAACCTTCGGTCTCCACTCTGTTTTGAGTTACTACCCTGGCAGCCTTTCTGGCAGTTTCAATTGGTTAAAAGAATTTTTTTATTTCTGAGCAAAAATATATTTCATAATTGCTAAGTATCACAATAACCCAAGATTTGATGCTTTCTGAGTAACACTGTAGAGCCGTGGAAAAAACCCCATGATCTACTACTACCTGGTGACCTTTCCAAGTCACTGGATATTTTTGAGCCTCAGTTTTCCTCATCCATAAACCAGGAAAAAGGCATTTGCTCTGCCTTGTTCTAGGGATTTCTGAAAGGATCAAATAAAGTAGCATGTATGAAATGCTCTATAAGACAAAGTATTCAACAAATGGAACAGTATTAATAATTGTAGAAAAAATAAGAGTGATTATTAATTAAATAAAATGTATTAAACAATAACTGGGCTTTCTAGGACTAGGACTTTTCTAAGAATTTTAAGAGTTATAAAGGAAAAAGGGTGAGTGACTTTTCTAAATGATAACTTCAAAACAAATATCAATACTTCTGAGCAAAGCAAGGCTAGAGTTGTCCTCTGCCCTAGGACAGACATCAAAACATCACTACATAATATCCTCCTCCAAAACAATAGTAGGATTTATCAACCCCTTGCATCTCTATTATTTAGGAAGAGTCCTCATGGCCTACCGGCTAGTGAAGGTATCTCATTACTATTTACTCATTACTATTTCTCACCATGCACTTGAAGGCCACTTTGCCTACTGAGCAATCAACACCATTTCTAATTAGATATATGAAGTATCAAAAACATGGCAATAACTTTCAGTAACAAGTTACACACACACAACACACATATACAAACACTCCATTTTTAAGAAGGGATATAAACATCTTAAAAAAAATTCTTTTAAATCTACAGGACCTTAATCCCTGAAGATTGCAATAAAAAAAAGGGGATTGTTTGTGTAAACTGTATCAAAATAATGAGACATTTCCAAGTTTGTGTTTGAAGTTCTTTAAACAAGGTGGTCTTTTTAGTGAGCTGAGATAAAAATTTAAAACATTTTAGGGACAGAGCATTTGGTTGGCATTCTGCCACTTTCTACACCAGATAATTTCAGTTGCTGCTATTTGTCTCATATGTTTTTTATTCTCCCTCTAGGGAAGTCAAAGCCTTTTCACTTGCAGGCAAATTTTACTGTAGCTCTGGTAACTACTTTACAAGGTGATAAGCATTCACAAGAGGCTTTTATTAGGCTGGTAGCAAAAGCAAAAACTATGTGCACGTATTTAGAAAACATGTGTGAAATGGAAAACTTTAAACATATGAGAGCTCCAAGTTAACCTACTAAAACTGCATATCCCATGAAAAATCTGGGGGTAGAAAAAAGAAACATGCTAAATAGCCTCAAATATAACTGACTGTATATTTTCCTTGCCTTCAACTCAACATAACAGCTTGTTTAATTAACTATGTCAACTAATGCATATGCTAACTCATTGCTATCTGATTTTGCCCAGAGAATGTTTCCCTCCATCACTTTTCCAAATGATTTTACCAAGTTAGAACAGAAACTCTTGCTTTTATCATGTTTATTCCAACCGGTTCCATGAGTAGTGTCCCAAAGAAATAAATGGTCTGAACTCTATGGTACAATTAAGCTATGAGGGCAACTAAGCATTCAAACATGAGACTATTAGTTAAGACACAAAGTTCGAAAGTACTATACTAATCAGAGAAAGAAATGATCATCAGTTATCATAAACGTACCAGTCATGAGGGGCCTTAAGGCAGGTCTTGGGTTCTAGATAAGACTTGAGTAAGAGGAGAGAATAACAGCCTGGGAAATGACAAAAATAATGTGCCCGCATGATCAGCTTCCAGGGCTCAGAGAGACTGAGCAGGAGCTCTGATGAGGGGCAGTGGAAAATGTGGGGAAACAGACCGTTTGTTGGAAATCACTGCACTAGACTAGTTTTACACATCATTAAGTAAAATAGACTCGGTGATTTTCAAGTCTCCTTCCACTACTTGTAAGTTTACATCATAAATCTAATAAAATAAACTCTCCTTGCTTTGTAAAGATACAGTGCTTTTCCTGACAACGTAACTTTTTCTGACCTGTCCACTAGACTGTAGGCTTACCAAGAATGAGTTCCACCTTATACCCCCATAGGTTGGTTCCAGTGTACAGCACATAAGCAGGGACCAAAATAAATGCTTCCTGAATGCTACAGCACAGAGTGCAGGATTAGAAAATGACCTTTCTTGGCACAGAGTAATAAAAGTATAACCTTTCTCAGTTTGTCACTGTACATCCCATAAGGAGAACAGATTTCTCAAAATAACATCACAATGTAATTAGAAATCAGAAAGAAGCAGCAGTAGAATCTCAAAAAGAAAGATTTATGAGACAACCCACAGAATGGGAAAAAATAATTGCAAATCATATATCTGATAGACTTTTATCTAGAATATATAAAGAACTCTTATAACTCAATAATAAAAACATAAATACCCAAGTTAAAAATAAGGAAAAAATCTGAATAATCATTGGTCCAATGAAAATATACAAATGGCCAAAAAGCACATGAAAAAATGCTCAAATCATTAGCCATCAGGTAAATGCAAATCAAAGCCATAATAAGATACTACACCATATCCACTAGGATGACTACAATCAAAAAGACAGACAGGCAAGGTCTTTTTTGACCCACCTCCTAGAGTAATGAAAATAAAAACAAAAATAAACAAATGGGACCTAATTAAACTTAAAAGCTTTTGCACAGCAAAGGAAACAATAAACAAGATGAAAAGACAACCCTCAGAATGGGAGAAAATATTTGCAAATGAAGCAACTGACAAGGGATTAATCTCCAAAATATACAAGCAGCTCATGCAGCTCAATATCAAAAAAGAAACAAACAACCCAATCAAAAAATGGGCAGAAGACCTAAATAAACATTTCTCCAAAGAAGACATGCAGATGGCCAACAAACACATGAAAAGATACTCAACATCACTAATTATTAGAAATGCAAAACAAAATTACAGTGAGGTATCACCTCACACCAGTCAGAATGGTCACCATCAAAAAATCTATGAACAATAAATGCTGGAGAGGGTGTGGAGAAAAGGGAACCCTCCTACAACTGTTGGTGGGAATGTAAATTGATACAGCCACTATGGAGAACAGTATGGAGGCTCCTTAAAAAACTAAAAATGGGCTTCCCTGGTGGCGCAGTGGTTGAGAGTCCGCCTGCCGGTGCAGGGGACACAGGTTCATGCCCCGGTCCGGGAAGATCCCACATGTCACGGAGCGGCTGGGTCTGTGAGCCATGGCCGCTGAGCCTGCGCGTCCGGAGGCTGTGCTCCGCAACGGGAGAGGCCACAACAGTGAGAGGCCCATGTACCGCAAAAAAAAAAAAAAAAAACTAAACTAAAAACAAAACTACCATATGATCCAGCAATTCCACTCCTGGGCATATACCCAGAGAAAACCATAATTCAAAAAGATACATGCACCCCAATGTTCACTGCAGCACTATTTACAATCGCCAGGGCATGGAAGCAACCTAAATGTCCATCAACAGAAGAATGCATAAAGAAGATGTGGTACATATATACAATAGAATATTACTCAGCCATATAAAGGAACAAAATTGGGTCATTTGTAGAGATGCGGATGGACCTAGAGGCTGTCATACAGAGTGAAGTAAGTCAGAAAGAGGAAAACAAATATCGTATACATTGCTTATATGTAGAATCTAGAAATATGATACAGATGAACTTATTTGCAAAGCGGAAACAGAGACACAGACATAGAGAACGGACGTATGGATAACAGGGGGAGAAGGGGGGACAGGATGAATTGGGAGATTGGGATTGACATATATACACTATTATGTATAAAACAGATAACTACTGAGAACCTACTGTATAGTACAGGGAACCCTACTCGATGCTCTGTGGTGACCTAAACGGGAAGGAAATCCAAAAAAGAGGGGATATATGCATATGTATAGCTGATTCACTTTGCTGTACAGCAGAAACTAACACAACACTGTAAAGCAAGTATACTCCAATAAAAATTAATTAAACAAGAAAAAACAGACAGACAGTAACAATTAGTATTGGCCAGGATATTGAGAAATTGGAACTTGCACACACTGCACTTAGGACTGTAAAATGGGCCAGTCCCTTTGCAAAACAGTCTGGAGTTTTTCAAATGATTAAACATAGTACCATATGACTCAGCAATTCCACTCCTTGGTATATACCCAAGAGAAATGAAAACATATATACTCAAAAACCTGTACACAAATATTCACAGCAGCATTATTAATATTAGCCAAAAAGTAGATATAATCTGAATGTCTATTAACTGATGAATGAATAAACAAAATATGGTATAGCCATACAATGGAATATTATTCAGCAATAAAAAAGAATGGAATAATAATACATGTTCCAACGTGGATGAACCTTGAAAAGTAAAAGAAGTAAAGGACCCAGCCACAAAAGAAGTAAAATAAACCAGTCAGAAAAGATCAAATATATTGTATGATTTCACTGTGTGAAATGTCCAGAAAATGGAAATCTATAGAGGCAGAAAGTTTGGGGAAAATGAAAAGTAACTGCTACTGGGTACAGAGTTTCTTTCTGAAGTGATGAAAAGGTTCTAGAGTTGCCTGTAAAACTACACAACGAGTGCTCTACTCTGTGAATATGTTAAAAGCCATTGAATTGTACACTTTAAGTAAGTTAATGTTATAGTATATGAATTATATCTCAATAAAGACTTCATTAAACAATATAGTTTCTGTTTAGGGTGATGAAAGAGTTTTGGAAATAGACAGTGGTGATGGTTTCACAACATTGTAAATGTAATTAATACCACTAAATTGTACATTTAAAATGGAAAATTTTATGTTATATATATTTTACCACAATAATTTTAAGAAAGTGCAGAACGGAAAAAAATAACTTACTTTCCCCAGTTTTAATTATGAGTAGATTCTTCCTTCAGTAGAAGCACTTTGTCCAAAGTAGGAAAATCCCACATCTAAAATATTTTATCAGACCATAGATAAAGGAAGTATTAACATGATTTTGGAAATTTTATTGAATAAATCAATCAGTATAACATTTAAAAATTTTGTAAAAGATATTAAAATCAAATGCATTCCCTTTTCAGTTTTACAACTTATAAACTTCGTATATTTGTGGTTCTTAACCTGCCTTAACACTGTTTTTGACAGATGATGTTTGTTAACTGCTTTGCTATTTCCTGTAGTGAGGAAATTGACTGTTACACTTCAGGTTTTAACAAATAGCATTTCTACTAACCTTTGCTAATTATGCTGTGCCTGTATTTTGCGTAACATTTCACACTACATTTATTCTCCTACTTTGATTTTAGAGCAACTTATTTGTAAAAAAGTGAATTTATATACATTTCATTTTGACTCGCCAGCCAAATCTGATTGTGTTGCTTCTAATCCAATTCTACACAGATACTTAAACAGAAATGTACATTGATGTGACTAAACTGAATACTTAAATATACAGCACCTCTTTCAGATTTCAACAGGAATGTAGATACACAGACATAAATACAGACCAAGCAAAAACAGCCTAGTGCACGCACTGTAAAAGCCATGTGCTTTACAATAAATATTTCTGTGCAAGTCTTTTCAAATACACTGAGAATTATTACTTTAACATGATTGCATTTGAATGTATAGCACTTTGATGAGTTTAGTTTAAAGCAAGTCTATTACGACAGAAAGAAGAGCAAATGTTCTACCATAGTGCCGTTTTATATGAAATAAAACATCAATATCGGAGATGAAAAAAATTAAAGCATCAAACAATAGTAACTCTGTCATCAATCAAGCTTATTTCAGATAAATGAATACAGAATTTCAAATCTGTGATTACTCATACTTACATTCTTTTCACTTGACAATCCTGAAAATCACTTTACCTAAAAATTTTGGTTCTAAATGTGAGGCTCATTAATTAAAAGAATTAATCCTCTAAGAAGTTGTCACTTAGAAAAGGCATATTGAGAAACAGAGTAACAAATACTGATATGAGTTATGCCTTGATTTTTAAATTTTTTAATATTTATAAACATAAATAATATTATATATGGTGAAAATCTCATTTTCTGTGATGAAAAATAAATGTTAATCTTTTTAGATGAGAAAAATAATGACTGATGCACATTGGATGCAAGGGCCAGGAGACTCCAGAAACCATATTTTTTATAAACTTAACAAAAAAAACCCAATACATTTATTAAGTGCACACTTTGTGAAAGACATTTTCTTCTGCATTTTACATACTTGATTTCATTTAGTCCTCGCAAAAATTTTGTGCAGTAGGTATTCATTATGTATAGCCACTTCATACATGAGAAAACTAAGGATGAAGAGATTAAGTAGGCTGTGCAAATGTGCAGGAGTAAGAATTCAAACTAGAATTGAATCCAAGTCCATGCTCTTTCCATTACACCATTCTTTCTTCTACAAGTAAACATTCTATCATTTGCTAAAATAATTCAGTAGCATCAGCTGTTGCAACTGTAAAAAGGCTCGGGGAATACCAGACATATTCCTGAAGTCTGACTGGTAAAGCTATATTACCCAGCTACGAAGGGGAAATCATACTTAGGCAGAGCAATCCCTACTTTTCCAAGTTTGACACATCAGAACAAACAAGAAATCAAAACTAAATTAAACTCGACCTTAACATTTATATTTCTTAAAGTCCTATTAATCCAACCAGCAGAGGCATGTAATAATACATGGAAAACAGGATGCTAATTTTATAAAAACAATTTCTACTTGGATTCTGCATGTTGTATATTTCCCACTCTGTATGTATCTTGTACGTGCATTTGAACATGTCTTTTATAGGTGTACATTTAAAAAAATTGCTCCAAAAGAGAGCTCATCCAAGGTCATCTCACTGGTTAATTTCATTTATAAGTTACAGTGAGGTTTGTTTTTTGGATACCAATACATTTCTTTTTTTTTGGCAATCTGAATTACATTTATTTTTAAACAAGTGGGAGGAATATTGAGTGTCTTGAATGTTGTGTGCAAAACTGACCCACGTCACCATCTCACCGTCACAACTGAACATGGCAAGGCAGGTACATTGGTTTCCAGCATCACAGGCAACACTGCATGTAGGTTTTTTAATGAATAATGTAAACTTCAGTGTTAAGGCAGCTGGTAGTAATGCTGAACACAGGCTTAGCTCCGTGCCCACGTCAGGAATGAGACGGTCAGCACTTGAAAACAAACTGTGAGAGGAGAAAAGGGGAGCCAGCATTATCTGACAAAAACAGAGTGTCAAAATATTTTCCCTTTCACACACACAAAAAGAAATACTGGAACATTTAGAAAAACAAAGCACCCATCCCGTCAACTTCAGCCTGTTCTTTAACAAATACTTCAAAATACTGATAAATAATAGTGACTGCAAGCAGAATTCCAGTGCCTGAGCCGATGGCCCCGAGGAAGTCAGCCAACACGGACAGGGCGCCGATGCACAAGTTGCCGAACGCAGCTGCTATGGGGATGCACCTATTAAGCTCATGAACCACAGACGTATCCCTGTGGCCTCTCATTACGATTTGCTGTTCTTTAAGCTGTTCAGCTACATCTTTGGCTGAGGAACAAGACACCACTACCCACATCTTAGACAAGAATGCACATGATCCCAACATGAAGATGCTATAAACAACCACATGGACAGGATCCTCAAATATGGCGCCCATGGACTCAGGAGGAGAAAGGTAGTAGC
Source organism: Delphinapterus leucas (assembly GCF_059928025.1). Lineage (NCBI taxonomy): Eukaryota > Metazoa > Chordata > Mammalia > Artiodactyla > Monodontidae > Delphinapterus > Delphinapterus leucas. The sequence goes on along the minus strand of NC_143137.1, from coordinate 61,224,051 downwards.
AAAGGCCCCCCACTGGGTAAGAACAAGCAGGTCCTCCCCAACTGACATCAGCCCACAGTCCTGGTAAATTTACTAAAAAGTTGCCTGGTAAATTTACTAAAAATCGAACTGACAGCATCTGGGAAATAACATACAGGTTGGATGATGGGGATGTTGGAGGTGTAGAAGAGCTTGGGGTAGCTGCTGTACTGCCCTCAGTACTGGGCCGACTTAATGGGCAGATCCACATGAAATCCCTGAAAATATATAACAGCAAACACGAAAACTGTAGCAATGAGGTTCATGAGATTGGGTAAATTCTGATGATTGAAAGCCTCCGTTAGAGCTTGACCTGTGTCTGTCCTGGTGGCCAGTAAATGAAAGACAGCTATGACTGCACCCTCAAACTCAGTACCTCTGCCACTGTTAATGGTAGTGGGACTAAAGGCCTTCCAGACAATGGTTTCACACGTGTTGGTGGCAATAAAGAGTGAAATTCCAGACCCCAAGTCGTAACCCTTCTGTAGCAGCTCATCTAACAGCAGCACAATCAAACCAGCAACAAACAACTGAATGATGATAAGGAGACAGATTCCAGCACCCATTTCAGCGGGATCCCCATACAGGTCCGTCATGACATACACAATGGCTTGCCCAATCGTAATGATCATACCAGACAGTTTTGGGGCTCCACTGAATAGGGCTCTGTCTTTGGGTATATCTCCAACTTCAATGATTTTGGCTTCAGCTAACAACTGCATAATCAAACCAGATGTTACAACTGGGGAGATACCCAATTCCATTAAAGTTCCTCTGTTGAAAGCAAAAATAACTCTCATCCAGTAGAAAGGATCTGCAGAATCTGATGACATGATTCCAAATAGTGGTATCTGACAACATACTAAGAAGGTGAAAAGAGTTATAGCAGTCCATAGTACCTTCTCTCTCTAAACTGGATTTTCCTTTCAGGTTTCTGAATTTCTGGTAGAACTGCACAGAAAGGTTTGATAACGTCTAAAAATGTGATGCCCATGGCGGCAGCTAGGGCCGCCCGGTGGGGCCCAGCGACCTCGGCACGTCCTTCGCTAGGGTCCCGTGGCTTGGATCTCGGTGCCCGCTCCCGACATGCTCCGGCCAGCCCCACCAATACATTAAAAAGGCATTTTTTAGGGAAGAAAAATATAGATGTACATACATATATAATTATAAAGGTAATATAAGCTTATTCCAACTACACAAAAATGGGTCTAATTCTTACTGAAACACTTTTCTCTTAGCTTTCCCAACACCCTTTCTCCTCAGTATTTTCCTCTTGACTCTCTGGCTGTTCTTTCTCAGTCCATCTGTGAACGTCTCCTATTCTACTCAAGGTCTAGGTTTTAGAGCTCCCTAGGGCCAGGTCCTGGACTCTCTTTCTCAACATTCCCTCCCTAGGTGATCACATTCATTCACAAAGATGTAAATACCATCTGCACCCTGATAATCCCCAGATTTATACTGTAAGCCCAAACCTCTAGAAAAACCCTCCATTACTACATAAAAGTTACTTTGTCTAAAAACTGAACTCTTGATGTTCCCCCCAAACCTGTTCCTTCTATATCCTCCACCCTATGGCTCATGCCATCAGACACTTATTTAATTCTAGGGAACCTCCTTGCCCCCATATATAATCCACCACCATATCCCCAAATACATTCTAAATGTGCCCACTTCTCTCCATTTCTACTGTCACTACTCTAGTCCAAGTGACCACTACCTCTCGCCTGGACTATTTATTATTGCTCTAGGCTATATCCTACAGATTCTCCTCTTTAATTTAAAGACCAGTGAGGTCTTTAAATTAAAACAAACAAACAAAAAACAGATACTATCATTCCTCTGATTAAAACTCCTTCAATAATTTCCCCTTGCACTTCAGGTCAAAATTCAAACTGCCAAACCTTGTATATTCTGACCTGCCTGTTCCTATCCAATTTCATCCCAGGTTTTTGCTCCCCTCTGTACTTCAGTGATATTGGTCTTCTTTCAGTTCTTCCAGTAAGCCAAAATCCTTACTGCCTCAGGGCTTTTGCACATGCTGTTTCCTCTACCTGGAATGCTTTCCTCCACTTCTTGCCCAGCTAACTCTGATTCATCGTTCAAGTTTCAGCACAAATATCACTTCCTGAGCCACCTCCTACCCTAAATTAGTTCCCCCTTGTGAATTCTCTCTCATAGCATCCTTTTCTTTCATATGAATCATTACAATTTGTAAGTAAATACATATGTGTGTGTGTATGCATATGTGCATATTAAATGCCTGGCTCTTCCACTACGTTGTTAAATTCATGAAGACAGGGACCATGTCCATCTTGGTCACCTCTGCATAGCCAACATTTTACATAGTGTCTGGCACATAATGGGTGCTTTATAAATATTTGCTGAATTAATCAATTAGTAAAAAGTCTCCTTCTCCACCAACACGCTGTTCCTGAAAGCAACCATTGTAAGTTGCTTTCCAGACATGAAAACATATGATTAAAGGGTAAAGAGTTCAGGAGATTGGCTCAAGATGGCAGAGTAGAAGGACATACTCTCACTCCCTCTTGTGAGAGCACTGGAATCACAACTAACTGCTGAACAATCATCGACAGGAAGCTACTGTAATTCACCAAAAAAGGTACCCCACATCCAAATACAAAGGAAAAGCCACAATGAGACGGTAGGAGGGGTGCAATCAAAATAAAATCAAATCTCATAACTGCTGGATGGGTGACTCACAAACTGGAGAACACTTATACCACAGAAGTCCACCCACTGCAGTGAAGGTTCTGAGCCCCAGGCTTCCCAATCTGGGGGTCCGGCAATGGTAGAAGGAATTCCTAGAGAATCAGACTTTGAAGGTTAGCGGGATTTGATTGCAGGACTCTGACAGAACTGCGGGAATCAGAGACCCCACTCTCGGAGGGCACACACAAAGTAGTGTGCGCATCAGGACCCAGGGGAAGGAGCACTGACCCCATAGGAGACTGAACTAGACCTACCTGCTAGTGTTGGAGAGTCTCCTACAGAGGTTGGGGTGGCTGTGGCTAACCGTGTGGACAAGGACACTGGCAGCAGAAGTTCTGGGAAGTAGTGCTTGGCGTGGGCCCTGCCAGAGTCAGCCATTACCCCACCAAGGAGCCTGGATAGGCTCCAGTGTTGGGTCACCTCAGGCCAAACAACCATCAGGGAGGGAACTCAGCCCCACCAATCACCAGACAAGTGGATTAAAGTTTTACTCAGCTCTGCCCAGCAAAGCAACAGCCAGCTCTACCCACCACCAGTCCCTCCCATCAGGAAACTTTCACAAGCCTCGTAAATAGCCTCATTAACCAGAGGGCAGACAGCAGAAGCAAGAAGAACTACAATCTTGCAGCCTGTGGAACAAAAACCCCATTCACAGAAAGACAGACAAGATGAAAAGGCAGAGGGCTATGTACCAGATGAAGAAACAAGATAAATCCCCAGAAGAACAACTAAAGGAAGTGGAGATAGGCAATCTTCCAGAAAAACAATTCAGAATAATGTTAGGGAAGATGATCCAGGACCTCGGAAAAAGAATGGAGGCAAAGAAAATAATGAAGGAAACGATAGCAACGATCAATAAAATTAAAAGCTGGTTCTTTGAGAAGATAAACAAAATTGATAAACCGCTAGCCAGACTCATCAAGAAAAAAAGGGAGAAGACTCAAATCAATACAATTAGAAATGAAAAAGGAGAAGTAACAACTGACACTGCAGAAATTCAAAGGATCATGAGAGATTACTACAAGCAACTATATGCCAATAAAATGGACAACCTGGAAGAAATGGACAAATTCTTAGAAATGCACAACCTTCAGAGACTGAACCAGGAAGAAAACAGGAAATATGAACAGACCAATCACAAGCACTGAAATTGAAACTGTGATTAAAAATCTTCCAACAAACAAAGGCCCAGGACCAGATGGCTTCACAGGCGAATTCTATCAACCATTGAGAGAAGAGGTATCACTTATCCTTCTCAAACTCCCCCAAAATATAGCAGAGGGAGGAACACTCCCAAACTCATTCTACGAGGCCACCATCACCCTGATACCAAAACCAGACGAAGATGTCACAAAGAAAGAAAACTACAGGCCAATGTCACTGATGAACATAGATGCAAAAGTCCTCAACAAAATACTAGCAAACAGAATCCAACAGCACATTAAAAGGATCATACACCATGATCAAGTGGGGTCTATCCCAAGAATGCAAGGATTCTTCAATACACGCAAATCAAACAATGTGATACGCCATATTAACAAACTGAAGGACAAAAGCCATATGATCATCTCAATAGATGCAAAGAAAGCTTTCGACAAAATTCAACACCCATTAATGATAAAAACCCTCCAGAAAGTGGGCATAAAGGGAACTTTCCTCAACATAATAAAGGCCATATATGACAAACCCACAGCCAACATTGTCCTCGATGGTGAAAAATTGAAACCATTTCCGCTAAGATCAGGAACAAGACAAGGTTGCCCACTCTAACCACCATTATACAACACAGTTTTGGAAGTTTTAGCCAAAGCAATAAGAGAAGAAAAAGAAATAAAAGGAATCCAAATCAAAAAAGAAGTAATACTGTCACTGTTTGCAGATTACATGATACTATGTGTAGACAATCCTAAAGATGCCACCAGAAAACTTCTAGAGCTAATCAATGAATTCGGTAAAGTAGCAGGATACAAAATTAATGCACAGAAATCTCTTGCATTCCTATACACTAATGAGGAAAAATCTGAACGTGAAATTAAGAAAACACTCCCATTTACCATTGCAACAAAAAGAATAAAATATCTAGGAATAAACCTACCTAAGGAAAAAAAGACCTGTATGCAGAACATTATAAGAAACTCATGAAAGAAATTAAAGATGATACAAATAGGTGGGGAGAGATATACCATGCCCTTGGATTGGAAGAATCAACACTGTGAAAATGACCATACTACCCAAAACAATCTAAAGATTCAATGCAATCCCTATCACCTTACCAACAGCATTTTTCACAGAGATAGAACGAAAAATTTCACAATTAGTATGCAAACACAAAAGACCCCGAATAGCCAAAGCAATCTTGAGAAAGAAAAACGGAGCTGGAGGAATCAGGTTCCCTGACTTCAGACTATACTACAAAGCCACAGTAATCAAGATAGTATGGTACTGGCAAAAAAAAAAGAAATATAGATCAATGGAACAGGATAGAAAGCCCAGAGATAAGCCCACGCACATATGGTCACCTTATCTTTGATAAAGGAGGCAAGAATATATAGTGTAAACAAGACAGCCTATTGAAAAAGTGGTGCTGGGAAAAGTGGACAGCTACATGTAAAAGAATGAAATTAGAACACTCCGTAACACATTACACAAAAATAAGCTCAAAATGGATTAAAGACCTAAATGTAAGGCCAGACACTATCAAACTCTTAGAGGAAAACATAGGCAGAACACTCTAGGACATAAATCACAGCAAGATCCTTTTTGACCCAACTCCTAGAGAAATGGAAATAAAAACAAAAGTAAACAAATGGGACCTAATGAAACTTAAAAACTTTTGCACAGCAAAGGAAAACTTAAACAAGACCAAAAGACAACCCTCAGAATGGGAGAAAATATTTGCAAATGAAGCAACTGACAAAGGATTAATCTCCAAAATTTACAGGCAGCTCATGCAGCTCAATATCCAAAAAACAAACAACCCAATCAAAAAATGGGCAGAAGACCTAAATAGACATTTCTCCAAAGAAGATATACAGATTGCCAACAAACACATGAAAGAATGCTCAACATCATTAATCATTAGAGAAATGCAAATCAAAACTACAATGAGATATCATCTCACACCAGTCAGAATGGTCATCATCAAAAAATCTAGAAACAATAAATGCTGGAGAGGGTGTGGAGAAAAGGGAACACTCTTGCACTGTTGGTGGGAATGTAAATTGATACAGCCACTATGGAGAACAGTATGGAGGTTCCTTAAAAAACTAAAAGTAGAATTACCATAAGATCCAGCAATCCCACTACTGGGCATATACCCTGACAAAACCATAATTCAAAAACAGTCATGTACCAAAATGTTCAGTGCATCTCTATTTACAATAGCCAGGACATGGAAGCAACCTAAGTGTCCATCAACAGATGAATGGATAAAGAAGATGTGGCACATATATACAATGGAGTATTACTCAGCAATAAAAAGGAACGAAACTGAGTTATTTGTAGTAACGTGGATGGTCCTAGAGACTGTCATACAGAGTGAAATAAGTCAGAAAGAGAAAAACAAATACCGTATGCTAACACATATATATGGAATCTAAAAAAACCCAAAAAAAGGGTCATGAAGAACCTAGGGGCCAGACGGGAATAAATACGCAGACCTACTAGAGAATGGACTTGAGGATACAGGGAGGGGGAAGGGTAAGCTGGGACAAAGTGAGAGAGTAGCATGGACACATATACACTACCAAGCGTAAAATAGATACCTAGTGGGAAGCAGCCGCATAGCACAGGGAGATCAGCTCAGTGCTTTGTGACCACCTAGAGGGATGGGTTAGGGAGGGTGGGAGGGAGGGAGACGCAAGAGGGAAGAGATATGGGGACATATGCATACGTATGACTGATTCACTTTGTTATAAAGCAGAAACTAACACACCATTGTAAAGCAATTATACTCTAATAAAGATGTTAAAAAAAAAGAATGGAGGCAAAGAATGAGAAGATGCCAGAAATGTTTAACAAAGACCTAGAAGAATTAAAGAACAAACAAACACAGATGAACAATACAATAACTGAAATGAAAAATACACCAGAAGGAACCAAAAGCAGAATACCTGAGGCAGAAGAAAGGATAAGTGACCTGGAAGACAGAATGGTGGAATTCCCTGCTGCAGAACAAAATAAAGAAAAAGAATGAAAAGAAACGAAGACAGCCTAAGGACCTCTGGGACAACATTAAACGCAACAACATTTGCATTATAGGGCTCCTAGAAGGAGAAGAGAGAGAGAAAGGACCCGAGAAAATATCTGAAGAGATTATACTTGAAAACTTCCCTAACATGGGAAAGGAAATAGCAACCCAAGTCCAGGAAGCGCAGAGTGTCCCATACAGGATAAACCCAAGGAGAAACACACCGAGACACAAAGTAATCAAATTGGCAAAAACTGAAGACAAAAATTATTGAAAGCAGCAAGGGAAAAACGACAAATAACATACAAGGGAACCCCATAAGGGTAACAGCTGATTTCTCAGCAGAAACTCCACAAGCCAGAAGCGAGTGGCAGGACATATTTAAACTGATGAAAGGGAAGAACCTACAACCAAGATTATCTACCTGGCAAGGATCACATTCAGATTCGCTGGAGAAATCAAAAGCTTTACAGAAAAGCAAAAGCTAAGAGAATTCAGCACCACCAAACCAGCTCTACAACAAAGGCTAAAGGAACTTCTCTAAGTGGGAAACACAAGAGAAGAAAAGGACCTATAAAAACAAACCCAAACCAATTACGAAAATGGTAATAGGAACATACATATCGATAAGTACCTTAAACGTCAATGGATTAAATGCTCCAACCAAAAGATACAGGCTCACTGAATGGATACAAAAACAAGACCCATATATATGCTGCCTACAAGAGACCCACTACAGACCTAGGGACACAAACAGACTGAAAGCGAGGGGATGGAAAAAGATATTCCATGCAAATGGAAATCAAAAGAAAGATGGAGTAGCAATATTCATATCAGATAAAATAGACTTTAAAATAAAGCCTGTTACAAGAGACAAGGAAGGACACTACACAATGATCAAGGGATCAATCCAAGAAGAAGATATAACAATTATAAATATATATGCACCCACCATAGGAGCACCTCAATACAAAACGCAACTACTAACAGCTATAAAAGAAGAAATCAACAGTAACACAGTAATACTGGGGGACTTTAACACCTCACCTACACCAATGCACAGATCATCCGAACAGAAAATGAATAAGGAAACACAAGCTTTAAATGACACAATACACCAGATAGATTTAATTGATACTTATAGGACATTCCATCCAAAAACAGCAGATTACACTTTCTTCTCGAGTGCACGTGGAATATTCTCCAGGATACGTCACATACTGGGTCACAAATCAAGGCTCAGTAAATTTAAGGAGATTGACATCGTATCAAGCATCTTTTCTGACCACAACGCTATGAGATTAGAAATCAATTACAGGGAAAAAAAAAGTAAAAAACACAAACACATGGAGGCTAAACAATACATTATTAAATAACCAAGAGATCACTGAAGAAATCAAAGAGGAAATCAAAAAATACCTAGCGACAAATGACAATGAAAACACGACGATCCAAAACCTATGGGATGCAGCAAAAGCAGTTCTAAGAAGGAAGTTTATAGTAATACAATCCTACCTCAAGAAACAAAAAACATCTCAAATTAACAATCTAACCTTACACCTAAAGGAACTAGAGAAAGAAGAATAAACAAAACCCAAAGTTAGTAGAAAGAAAGAAAGAAATAGCGATCAGAGCAGAAATAAATGAAATAGGAACAAAGAAAACAATAGCAAAGATCAATAAAACTAAAAGCTGGTTCTTCGAGAAGATAAACAAAATTGATAAACCATTAGCCAGACTCATCAAGAAAAAGAGGGAGAGGACTCTAATCAATAAAACTAGAAATGAAAAAGGAGTAGTTACAACAGACACCGCAGAAATACAAAGCATCCTAAGAGACTACTACAAGCAACGCTATGCCAATAAAATGGACAACCTGGAAGAAATGGACAAATTCTGAGAAAGGTATAACCTTCCAAGACTGATCCAGGAAGAAATAGAAAATATGAACAGACCAATCACAAGTAATGAAATTGAAACTGTGATTAAAAATCTTCCAACAAACAAAAGTCCAGGGTCAGATGCCTTCACAGGTGACTTCTATCAAACATACAGAGAAGAGCTAACACCCATCCTTCTCAAAGTCTTCCCAAAAATTGCAGAGGAAGGAACACTCCCAAACTCATTCTATGAGGCCACCATCACCCTGACACCAAAACCAGACAAAGATACTCCAAAGAAGAAAATCACAGAAAAATATCACTTATGAATAGAGATGCAGAAATCTTCAGCAAAATACTAGCAAACAGAATCCAACAACACACTAAAAGGATCATATGCCACGATCAACTGGGATTTATTCCAAGGATGCAAGGATTCTTCAATATATGAAAATCAAAGAATGTGATACACCGTATTAACAAATTGAAGAATGAAAACCATATGATCATCTCAATAGATGCAGAAAAAGCTTTTGACAAAATTCAACATCCATTTATGATAAAAACTCTCCAGTAAATGGGCATAGAGGGAACCTACCTCAACATAATAAAGGCTATGTACGACAAACCCACAGCAAACATCATTCTCAATGGTGAAAAACTGAAAGCATTTTCTCTACCATCAGGAACAAGACAAGGCTGTCCACTCTCACCAGTATTATTCAACATAGTGTTGGAAGTCCTAGCCACGGCAATCAGAGAAGAAAAAGAAATAAAAGGAATACAAATTGGAAAAGAAGAAGTAAAACTGTCACTGTTTGCAGATGACATGACACTATACATAGAGAATCCTAAAGATGCCACCAGAAAACTACTAGAGCTAATCAATGAATCTGGTAAAGTTGCAGGATACAAAATTAATGCACAGAAATCTCTTGCACTCCTATACACTAATGATGAAAAATCTGAAAGAGAAATTAAGGAAACATTCTCATTTACCATTGCAACAAAAAGAATAAAATATCAAGGAATAAACCTACCCGGGAGACAAAAGACCTGTATGCAGAAAACTATGACACTGATGAAGGAAATTTAAGATGATACAAACAGATGGAGAGATATATACCATGTTCTTGGATTGGAAGAATCAATATTGTGAAAATGACTATACTACCCAAAGCAATCTACAGATTCAGTGCAATCCCTATCAAACTACCAATGGCATTTTTTACAGAACTAAAACAAAAAATCTTAAAATTTGTATGGAGACACAAAAGACCCCGAGTAGTCAGAGTGGTCTTGAGGGAAGAAAACGGAGCTGGAGGAATCAGACTCCCAGACTTCAGACTATACTACAAAACCTACAGTAATCAAGACAATATGGTACTGGCACAAAAACGGAAATATAGATCAATGGAACAGGATAGAAAGCCCAGTGATAAACCCACACATTTATGGTCAACTAATCTATGACAAAGGAGGCAAGGATATACAATGGAGAAAAGACAGTCTCTTCAGTAAGTGGTGTTGGGAAAACTGGACAGCTACATGTAAAAGAATGAAATTAGATCGCTCCCTAACACCGTACACAAAGATAAACTCAAAATGGATCAGAGACCTAAATGTAAGACTGGACACTATAAAACTCTTAGAGGAAAACATAGGAAGAACACTCTTTGACATAAATCATAGCAAGATCTTTTTTGATCCACCTCCTAAAGTAATGGAAATAAAAATAAACGAATGGGACTTAATGAAACTTAAAAGTTTTTGCATGGCAAAGGAAACCACAAATAAGACCAAAAGACAACCCTCCGAATGGGAGAAAATATTTGCAAACGAATCAACGGACAAAGAATTAATCTCCAAAATATATAAACAGCTCATGCAGCTCAATATTAAAAAAACAAACAACCCAATCCAAAAATGGGCAGACCTAAATAGACATTTCTCCAAAGAAGACATACAGATGCCCAAGAGGCACATGAAAAGCTGCTCAACATCACTAATCATTAGAGAAATGCAAATCAAAACTACAGTGAGGTATCACCTCCCATCAGTTAGAATGGGCATCATCAGAAAATTTACAAACAACAAATGCTGGAGAGGGTATGGAGAAAAGGGAACCATCTTGCACTGTTGGTGGAAATGTAAATTGATACAGGCATTATGGAGAACAGTAAGGTTCCTTAGAAAACTAAAAATAGAACTACCATATGACCCAGCAATCCTACTACTGGGCATATACCCAGAGAAAACTATAACTGAAAAAGCACATGCACCCCAATGTTCATTGCAGCACTATTTACGATAGCCAGGTCATGGAAGCAACCTAAATGCTCATTGACAGACGAATGGAAGAAGATGTGGTACATATATACAATGGAATATTACTCAGCCAGAAAAAGGAACGAACTTGGGTCATTTGTAGAGACGTGGATGGATCTAGAGACTGTCATACAGAGTGAAGTAAGTCATAAAGAGAAAAACAAAATATCGTAAATTAACGCATATATGTGGAACCTAGAAAAATGGTACAGATGAACCAGTTTGCAGAGCAGAAATTGAGACACAGATGTAGAGAACAAACGTATGGACATCTGAGCAGGCACCATGTCATTTGGAGCACGTCCGTAGTGGTTTAACAGCAGCATTTTATCACTATAGTAAGTTTTAAGAGGAAGGTGGTAAGGAGGATTTCTTCAATAAAACTGTAATTATAAAGTGGTTAATTGTATTACAATAAAAAAGAAAGTATTTTATTTAGGAGTAAAAAATAGTTTTGTCACTTTAGAAAGGTGTTAAATTTTTAGTAACTTGATTTAATGTCTTATACTTAGTAGTCCCACTTTCAGAAGAGATATGCATGTTTTGCTCAGTCCTTATCACATCAATGGCAGTTAACTGAAAAATCCAAAATTACTTTTTAGCAAGCCAATGGTTTCATGTTTATTCAAGTTAATGTTGGCTCAATAGGCAGAGAGGACCAGAACTGTCATTCTAATGTGTTTTTCATTTATTTTTAAATTGAAGTATAGTTCTAATTGTTTTAATTCGTTGCATTAAAAATCTGTTAAAAACAAAAACGAAAACAAGCCAAACCTCCTACTTTATTTTTCCTTGCACTTAAAAGAGGAATTCAAAGTTCCTCTAGTAAGTTCAACACCTGGGGGAACTTCATTAAGCGCTATTCCCTGAAATTACCGCTTCACAGTGCAAAATAGGGGCTTTATAATCTGAAGAAGTTAATGTAATGTGCACCGCTGCTCAGGGACTCACAGTGGCACTGGGAAATGCTGCCATGCTATTACCTTAATTAATGTTTCCATCAAATGAGTGGAGTGCAAAAAAAAAAAAAATTCATAACTAAAAGTCAGGGTTTAAAGGATTTGGAGAAACAATGAATTCCTGATTTCAACATTAGCTGAGGAAGACTTTAATTTCTGCTCTCAAACAGTCTTTAATTCTGGTAGCTACGTGTCAAGACACAAATGGATGCTGGATAAAGTTCAAAGATACTAAAATGATTAAGGAATCTGTTGACTGCTACACGTAGTAAACTGTAAAAAGTGTTACGACACTTCAGGATGGAAAAGGCAGATTATAAGACTGCACAGTGTTATGAACTGTTATGAAAGGTATATCCTACTCGAACTTGTTTGCCAAATTTCAAAATCCTAGAATTTAAGATTTCTACAACAAAGGCAATACCAACTTAAATTCTGAAATAATTTAAGACAAATAAAATATTATTCTAAGCTGTGGAGAGAAAACATCAATCTTGTAAGAATCAGTGTAAAACTAAATTTTAATAGTTTGAAGGAGAATTTGGGTGATTTTTATAGATTTTATGGACTTAAAAGTAATCTTGCAAATATATTTGGGTGGGGATAGAGAATAGCTGACTTTTAAAGGTTGTTATTACAAACAATAGTCATAAATTCTCACAAACCTTCCTTTGAGGTGAATGCAAAAAATACAGGTCTGGACCAAACACCAGAATTCTTTGCTTCCTATTAAAAGTTGCTACTGGCCAGTTCTCGAATCAAAGTGTTAGCAGAATTTCAAATCTGCCTCATGCCTTGAACGTAGGAGCAATTCCAGGGTTTCAAGAATTTTTAACAATCAAGGGAAAGAAGGGGGTTCACTGCATAATAATTAGATGCTAAACAGTCTTGACTTATTTAAGCTGCCTTTCTATTTTCCTCATTGACACAGGAACTATCAAGTTTACTCAGATTTCTCTTTGGGCAAGTCCTGGCTAACCTTCTGGGCTCCCCTCTGTACAGACATATATGTAGAATCTGAACATCTTTGTAAGTTTCTCCAACCAACCACTGGCAAGCTGGGTCATTTCTTCTACTCTTCATGAATTCATCATCAATCCAAAGTGGCAATTTTAAAATCCTACAGTTTCTCTGAAGATCATGAAATACCTTGATTAGTACAGCCTCACAGTTTTTCTTTTTTACATATAAATTTTAAGAAAAACTAGCTTTTGATCCTGATGTAAATATTCCGATTTTCTAAACGTACTTGCTTGACTCGCTATGTTATTAGGAACACCAGTCAGCTTCCTTGACAAAACTGATCTTGAGGAATCTAAGTTTTGAAAATACTTCTGACTGTTTTTAGACAGCAAATGTGCCGAGGTCAAACCATATGGCACAAGAGTAAATAATCAGTTGCTTCAAAGAAACACTTGTTGAGCTACTGACGTGTGCTACAAAGAACTATCTCAGTTTTTGGAGCACTACATGAAAGGGTAGGTGTTAGGAATGGGGAAAAATGCCAAATCTCACTTGAGGTTACAGCAGCTTACTGACAATATGGTGAATGTCACAGGGACCAGGCAAGGTAATGACGGTGAGATATAAATTGACTACGTGATTAAACCTTAAATGTCTGATGCGACAGCAGTTCATTACTAAGTATTTATAGGGTCTCATCTGTGGTGTGTCAAATTAAAACTCTGATATTGTAACAAACTATGCTAACTTTCTACTTTAAAAATGCATTAATCCAAGCTACTTAAGGAATACTTATGTAACAGTTAAGCAATATTTTATTTATTTTAAAAGTTTATAATTTGTTCAGATATTGTACCTGAATACTGGTGCTGAGAAGTAAAAATAATTTCTTACCCTTTTCCCTAAAATTGCTGCCAGTTCTTTCAGGAATTCAAACAACAAGATTTCATTCCCTATACCCTGTCTCCTTCTTTTTATTACCTTTCCCTGTTCTCTATCTCACCTGGGAATGTTGACCTTGAAGCCAATGGCTTGACCTTTGGCAGCTACCATCTAATTCCAAATGGAGCCATGTCAAGGCAACTGCACACAGCAGGTGCACAAGAAATGCTGGCACTTTGCATCAAGTGCAAAGACAATGCCATTTTTGAGCATTAGCACCACCCCAGAGTGGATAAGAGCCAGGGGTTCTGGCCTGCAGAAAATAGGAAAGCAGGAAAAACACATAAAGAAATGCCTGTGTGCTTTGTGACTAAGGAGCCACAGCCCTAAGAGTAGCTCAGAAAAAGCGCAAATTATTGGTGAAGCTAAAGCAAGGAAATTTTCTTGATGCAGAGCATGTGGTTACATAACCGTAAACCACAGCATATTTGGTTACAAGGACAAAAAAAGTTCATTTGTATTCATTGCTTAATGGAAGTTTTTATACATCCATATTGTTGTGCAATACTTTAATATTGATGCAGCACCTAGTGTCAACTGACCTTGAACAACAGTCCATTAAATATCACCAGGCCCTGGATGAATCAGTAGTTAGCATCAAATACTACCCTGAGGTGTCCAACTCAGAGACGATTTAAGCTTTATGACTTGATGAATATAGCAATGATTTACTTCTTGGCACTAAGGGCACAGGGAGAACAAGCTTCTGTTTTGTTTGTTTCAAGTCAGTGAGTCAGATCCAATACTGGAAAAATTTCAAAAAGTATACTAAATTCTTCCAATGCCTATACTAGGCTTTGGTCCTATATTAAACATCTTTAAGAAACTGGATTAATTATTTCAACAGCTAACTACTATTTAACATTCTACAGACCCTTTTATCAATTCAAATAACTATAAACCTATATGTATCAAAAAGACATTTTTGTATTAGTCTGGCTTTAGAATCTATTAGCTCAATTGAAAACATGAAAAACTGGGTTATGTTGTTGCTTTGTTTTAAGGTGACCAATAAGATAAAGTTTTGTTAACACTGGATTTTCCATCACATAATAATGGCTATGGTTTCTTAAAGACTCAGTATATGTAAGTGTTGGGCTAAGTTTTTGACATATACTGTCTCATTTAATCTTTACAACAATCTGATAAATTAGGCATTATTATTCCACTTTTCAGATAGGAAAACTGAGGCACAAAGATGGTAATTGACTTGCCTAGACCAACAACTAATTAATGTCATGTGAACCAGAGCTGGATTCAGCTCTAATAAGCTCTGAGGTCTAGCTCCTGGTCACTAGGGTGGACAGTTTTCACTGGGCTCTCCTACTGTAATTCACCACAGATAACTTGCAGGAAATTATTTGGTCCAATTAGCCAAAAGGATTACTCAGACTAGGCCCCTACCAAGCACGAAACACCATTCAGTAAGGAAAACCTCGATTAAACCCCAAGATGAGTTCTGTAAGTTAAACCTACAGACGTTTATTGAGCGCACGCAAAAGAGATGAGAGGCAAAGCCAAAAACACAGACCTCATTTCAAGAAAAAGAAAATATTCAGGATTAGTTAAAAAGAAGCAAATGTACCAACCTTATTATTAGGGTGTTTCTACATTTTATCTTAAAATGTGGCTACTATAAAATTATGCTACCTGCCCACATTCTGTACTCTTTCTTAAGTTACTATATACAAAGAGACAATATGACAAGCTTTAGAGAGACCAATTCAGCAAAAACTTATAAGTCAACAAAGCAAAAATAATTACTTTCTAATAGATGAAAATATAAGGGTAATTAAAACTTTACATATCTGAATGTATACATTAAAATAATAGTATGACCATTGGTGTGTCATCAAAAATAAATAAATAAAACTGTCAGAGGTGAAATGAATCAAATAACACTGAGTATTTCTTACTGATTTATCTGTAAATCTGTACTGTGGTAGTAGTTTGTTTGCTCCAGGCTTCTGATCCTACAACATGACTAAACGTTATTTGCTCTGGAGATTACATGACGGACAAAACAAAACAAAGCCCAGATGTAAGAACTCGTAGTGGGCTTGGGCAGAAACCTTGGCATTCTGCTGGAGAGAAGGAGAAACTGCTATTGAGTGAGCACCCATTCTGTACCCAGTGCTGGGCTGAGTAGTTTACATAAGTTATTGGATCTAAACATTTCAACAGCCCTACTGACACCACGTCATCATCATCCTTTCACAGCTGAGGTAACTGAAGCCCAGAGAGGTTAATTAACTCACCACAGTCCCAGCGGGCAAGTAGCAGAGCTGAGATTCAACTCCGGATGTCTGACTCATAGACAATGGGGTTCCCCCAAAATTAACATATAAAAATTATATATACACATAGTAATCTTAACTCCTTTTTCTCCAAAAGTGAGAGGATTCTCAAAATGTAGCTTTAGAAAAGCTGGGGGGCAGGGGTGCGACCCAATCCAAGGAAAGGAACACTCTCATGGAGTGAGGCAGCTACTGTGGCTGGACAAGCAGTGGGGTCTGTGGGGAAACCAGAGTCCCGATGACCTCCAGCCACCCCAGTTGTTTTCAGCTTGTTTCCTACCACCGGGGAATGGAAAGTGACCGGCTCTGTGAGCGGCCATTGGAAGCCAGGCTCCAACAGTCCTGGACGCGTTGGCAGAGGATGGCATCTGTCTTCTGCATTGTGGAAACGCTCAGAGACACAGTGGCTCCCACCTTAACACACTGAGGAATGAGTCTGTTGCTTCCTATTTTGCCCTGTCACTCTATATGAAGACGTTAAGAAAAGAATTTTTGGATTCAAAGAGAGAACTTTAAAATAAAAAAGAATACTTTTTGGAAGAAACATTGATAGGAACCAGATGAGATGAAGAATAACATATTCTGTGAATTGAAAACAAGTAAACAAGAGCTATCATGCACATCAATAAGATAATTTGAAAAGCACATTGGAATAAAATAAATAAAGACAACTAGATGTTTGAAAGTATTGAGTGAGCAGATGCCATCTAAATAAGCAGAACTCCTCCATCTAAGGACATCTAGAAACTCAGCAGGTGAAGAAGCATTTAAATCCACCTTCATTAAAGTGGCAGGTAGAAAAATGGAGCTATAATCTGAAGATCCATGGTTTCGCACAAGAGCTGGAACTTAGGAGGAAGAAATGTAGCAATCTTAAAACTGAGCTACAAAAAATCCAAAGCGATCAGTCTCAGGAAGAGGATCTGACCAGCAGACATCTTCAAAGACCAAATATCTCAGGTCATAGTTAAGTAGCATTCATCTGGGAACTAAGGAGAGAGATGGCTAACTTATATCAGGACTTAAGTGCAGCCTGAACTACTAAGAACACTGAAAACTCCAAGTGCAATCAGGAAAGCCTTCATTCCAAGAGAAGGCATTGAAGTCACTGGGAAGGACAGCACAAAGTCCATTTGACGCAATGCTCAAAAGACAATCTTTTCTCACTAAATGCAAAGCACTTTGTTATAAGGATCATAGCTTCCCCTTTACCAGGAGATATAAAAGATTTTATCAGACAAAGCAATTCTCCAATCACAGACAGATAATGAGAGAACCATTCCTAACGACAGCACAAACTTTCAGGAACATGACTCCTATGGCAAAAAATCTATGGGAGCTAATTCATGGGTGTTCCCAAGAGCTCCTAAATTGAGTCAGGTAGTTTTTGGGGAGATTAGGAATAAGACTTTTGGGTCAACATAACCAAAGCTGCCTTTGTAAGAATTAATTCTGAAGAGATTCATATCTGGAGACGAGGATACGAGATTTTTCCCTACTTGTTCTCCAAGAAATGTGTATAACAAACTATAAAAGTGGACTTAGATTAAAAATTTGCTGAAATCTTTAGTCTTTAGTATAGAATATATATTTTTATTATATATATTAAGGTACAATATGTACCAATATATTGTCCCTTTAAAAATTACCTTTATATTATACTATCTTTCCTTCAAATATGATACCTTTACAGGATTTTTCCAGCTATAATATCTGTGCTTTCAAGAGTGGTATGCTATCAATCAACCAATATCAACTTTCGTCTTTGACTGACCTTGCAACAATATTCATTTAAGGTATAATCACTCTTCACGGACAAATCATTGTCTATTAAACAGTAATTTATTTGATGTGTTTCTGGAAATTTTTTTACATCACTGGTTTTATGAAACCCAAGTGTTCCATGAAAGAAACTACAAAAATAACACCACCCTATTCACAACACACTCGTTAAGCATACTTTTATGAATATAAGTAAAACACTTCATGATCTTATATTTACTATATAATACAATTCAAACTGAATTAAAATGCTTTTTGATATCAGAGTCTTAGGTCTTAGCTATTTCCTGAACATTGTGGGAGATTGGAAAGCATTTTTAGTTAATGCATTTGGGATTAAAACCACTGCTTTTAGGATGAAAAAATAAAGTTAATTGGCATATTTTGCTTCAATGACCAAAAGAAACATAAGGTAGCAGTGCAAATTAATGGAGATGGTAGGTAACTCTTGCATTTTTAAGGGGGAGAATGGAAGAACAACGAAGATTATAAAAGCTTTTTAGGCTAGGCATTTGGTTTCAGCATGGTGTGGTAAAGGGCTTCATTCTAACCATATGCCTCATGCTCTTGAATATCTATGATGAAGCTTCAAATGAACAGTAACATTTATACACTTTTCCATAGAATGAAGAATGACAAATCTTCTGAATTTACTTAGGTGAAAGCCAATTAGGAGAGAGATTTAACTCTGGAAAGTAAAAGCACCAAAATATAGCTTAATTAAATAGGGAAGATAATTTTAAAAGCATAATCTTCCTATATTCATGAACTTCTTAAGGGTTCAAATCTAAAGGCCTTAAGTTAAAATAAAAAATCTTACCAATAACAAAGGCTACAACCCCCCGAGATACAGAAACCAGAGAATTTCTGGGAACTGAGAGGAGAGTCACATCCACACTAGGGGAAATCTGATGGCTTACTTTGACACCGCATTCCCCAAATCCCACTACCTTCGGACTCAGCTCTGAGACTCCATGAGCTAACGACGGTTTCCCTAGGATTACAGAACCAGGACAGTATCTCAAATAGAATGCTCTAAGTTAAGCCTATAGTTCTACAGTAACATCATAATAACTTTGCTAATAATAACGTGGATCAAAAGTTTTTTTAAAAGGTAGGGAAGAATAACCCTATACTTTGGAATTAAAGCATATACTGCTAATTCTTAACTATAACAAAAAAAAAAAAAAGAAGAAAAGAAAAAGGCAATTACAATCCTTTGAAAATGCGAGGAAATTAAAAGTTCAGAATTATCTAAAAGAACCAGAAATTACACTCATATTTTCTTCTCTAAAGAGAGATATTCATATTATGTATGACAGAAATCTCTAATTTTATCAATAAGTGGGAAGTCTGTCTTGGTCTGCTGTATCTGGATTCAATGTAAAGCAATTATAGTCCAATAAAGATGTAAAAAAAAAAAAGATAATATGGAATGGGGTGAAACAGGTAGGGGTATAGATAAAACATGAGTCATCAGTTGGTAAATATTAAAGCTGGATGAGTTCATGGGTATACAAGGAACACTCACAGTATTTTGTATACTTTTGTATATGTTTAAAATTTGTGATAATTGTTTAAAAACAAGACGACACTGTAGAAAACAGTTTGGCACTTTCTCAAAGGTTAAGCGTAGAGCTACTGTATGATCCAACAACTCTGCTACTACCTACGCTGCACATCTAACAGAACTGAAAGCAGGGATTTGAACAAATATTCGTACACCAATGATCATAGCAGCATGATTCACAATAGCTACAAGGTGGAAAACAACCCAAGTGTCAATCAACCGATGAATAACAAAATATGGTATATATACACAGTGGGATTCATTAAGCCAAAAAAGGAATGGCATTTTGTTACATGCTATAACATGGATGAACCTTGAAAACACTAGGTTTAGTGAAATAAGCCAGATATAGAAGGATAAATATTGTAGATTCCACGTACACGAGGTACCTAGAATAGGCAAATTCATAGAAACAGAAAATAGAATAGAGGTTACTAAGGGCTGGTGGGAGGCAAAATGGGGTTGTTACTGTTTGATGGTTACAGAGTTTTTGTTGAGGATGATGAAAAAGTTTTGGTTACAGACAGCGGTGATGGTTACACAACACTGTGACTGTACTTAATGCCACTGAACTGCATATTTATAAACGGTTAAAATAAATATGATTTATGTATATTTTACCACAATAAAAAAAAAGAGGAATTAAAAAAGACATTTCCAAGCTACTAATACAAATGAAGTATATTAAGCATATAAAATACATAAGTATAAACAATTCACATGTTTTTATAAACATTTAAAGAAAGGTTCAGTGACAGAGCTGAAAATTATTAAAGTATTTTAGCAGAATACCTAACTTCAATTGACATGAATGGCTAGCAGTAAAAACTGCCCTGGGATTAATTCTACACAGTGGCTGGTGACATACCAGCCTGTGTATGCATAATTATCACATATTGCTAAGTTTTCTGTGTAGCATCTATTTCATGTGGTCACATTAATTTCAAAACATGAGCAATGGCTATTACTAACAAGGGGACCACAATTCTAATTTAGGAATATGAAGTTTATATTGGTTTGCTTTGTTTTGCAGAATAACAATTGTCATGGCTGGGTGAAAGATACTCTCACTAAACCAATAAATAAAATCGACAAAGGAAATGCATCAGTGAAGCACGCAAAATGTCAGCCTTCAGTGCATACTTATAGCCTAGTAGTTTCTTCAGAACTATACACCAAGACCACTGATGTCTTTCCGAGGTTTAACTTGGCATTGAGCTGATTACCCGGAGACTCTGGAGTTTCCTGCCAGGTAAGGGACAAACATACCAACTGGGTATGGTGTGCTACTTGCTGCTGTTTTAAAAAACAATGCCAGATTGCAACACTCTTTGTGCACAAAAATGCCTGACATTTCTGGCTTAAGACCTTTTGGGTCTAATAAATAACTCCATTTCTAATGACAGAGGTTTCTTTCATTGATGGATTTATTAAATAAATAAGTAGTTCATCAGTTTACAGAATGTGTTATTTCACACAATTTAATATGAAAGAACTAGCAGGTGGTACTATTAAGAACTATCAGTAGTAGGAATTGTTTCATAGATGACCAACTTAATCTACATTTGGAACACTGCCATCCTTTATAAAGTTTTTCCATATAACACATTCAGAGTTTTAGTGCCCATCTACTCAGGGTGTTTATGAAATCCTTGTGCAGCTTTAAACTTGACCTATCCCACTGAATTATATTTTATGGGACTGTGTTAAAACTGCTGTGTATTCATCCAGACCACATTCTTTAAAGGAACTTCAAGCCAGGATCATGAATGCAATTTATGAAATCACTCAGCAGCAGCTGGAGAATGTTTTCAATGAGGTGGAAAATCAGACTGAATGTTGATCACCAAAAAAGGGTGGTTATGTTGAAGTCTATAAATTTAAACTGCAATGTTAAAGTCTTATTCACACTGATTTAAGTCATTTTTATTTTTTTTCTGTCACAAATACAACAAAGATTAAGGTTTAACATTAACATGGAATTTTAAAAACACCCAAAATGGCCATGATGTTATACATTTCTATTAGAAATTTTTATTATTTTTCCCATGTTAGAAGACTAATAGCAACTCATTAGAAAATATTTTACAGCATCCTAAAAGGCTAAAATATATTTTAGAGATCACTGATTCTCCAATTGACTTAGGCCATGTTTGTAAAATTGTACTATTTATAAAAACGTATTTTTATAAGCAAACCATTTCCTAATGGGTTGTGAAAGGAGAAAAATCAGTGCAAGAGAGAGGTTGGTTAACATGTTAAAACAGAACATGACTAGATACAATGCAGTAACCTGGATTTGATCCAGGGACAAAAAAAGGACATCAGTAGAAAAACTGGTAAAATCCAGATAAAGTCTGTGGTTTAGTTAATAGTATTATACCAATGTTAATTTCACAGTTCTGACAAATCTCCCACAGCTATGTTAGGTGCAGATGAAGGATATAAAGAAACACTCTGTAGCATTTCTGCAACTTCTCTGTAAGTCTAAAATTATTCCAAAATGAAAGTTTATTAATTTTTAATGTTAATTGAATATTGGTAGCTTCTGCAATCCCCTTCTTCTCTACCTTTCCTGTACCTATTGCTTGTGACAAATTTTATTTTCCAGAGTTGGCCACCAAATCTCCTGTCACATGTTCTTTTTAGCCACATTTCCCCATTAAGAACTAGCATTTACTTAGCCATACTCTTGAATCTGAGATCACCCTGAGTCTACTTTAACCAATGAAACATGGTGCGAGTGATGCTATACCAGTTCTAAGTGTAGCTCTTAACCGGCTTGGTAGCTTCACCTCCTACCTCTCTGAATGCTAACTCTTAGAACCCAGACACCATTTTATAAGAAACCCAAGCAATGCAGAGAGGCTACATACAGGTTCTCTTTTTCACAGCGTCAGCTTGAGCCAGAATCAACCAGCCCCCATGAGAGTAAGCCACTCTGGACATCAAGCCCAGTCGAGCTTTGTGATGACAGCAACCCCAGCCAACACCTGATTACAACCACATGAAAGAGCTCAACCAAGCACTGCCCAGCTAAGCCCAGACAACCCACAGAACTATGAGAGATAACAACTATGAGAGATAACAAATCACTGTTTTATGCCACTAAGTTTATGGTAGTTTGTTACACAGCAAAAGATAATTTGGACACGTAATCATCAAAAAGGAAACTGCTACCCAGATGAATTCATGGAAGGGTTGAAAATAGAAGGTCTGAAAAATAGAAGAACTGAAAAAATAATAATTGTTTCTACTTTCACTTTACTATTCTGCCTATTTCTTTCTTTTCACAGAATTTATTGATTATAGCAGTTACGGACAATAAGCGATTTTCAGGAAAAAATACTCAACTAGAACTTCATGGGAGAATCTACATTTTCACATTAACCAAGAGTCAAACATATCAGTTCACTAAATACTTTCTTAAAAGGGACATGAACTACTCATTGCATTTGCTTACTAAATGACAAGAATATTTTACTGACTCCCAACAGCTAGAGCAAGTAATCCAAGCAGAAGCTATAAAAATACTTATCTAAAATTGACTATATAATACAAAATAATAATAGCTGATATTTACCTCAGATATTCCTCACAGTCCTATCAGGTGGCTCTTCTAACTTTTTTTTTTTTTTTTTTTTTTTTGCGGTACGTGGGCCTCTCACTGTTGTGGCCTCTCCCATTGCGGAGCACAGGCTCCGGACGCGCAGGCTCAGCGGCCATGGCTCACGGGCCCAGCAGCTCCGCAGCATGTGGGATCTTCACAGACCGGGGCACGAACTCATGTCCCCTGCATCGGCAGGCGGACTCTCAACCACTGCGCCACCAGGGAAGCCCTAACTTTCTCTATTTTATCGATAAGGAAAATGAAGTTCAGCAATATTAAGCAACATGTCTAAGGTCACCAGTTCAGTCTGGGTAGGAGCTAAGCTTCAAATCCAGTTTGTATCCACGGTCCAAACCCTTCCACCACACCTCTCCTGATTATGATATTTTTCTACTTCAGGTTTCTTTCATACATTTTAATAGACTAGTAAAAATATTCTGAATCACTAATCAAATAGTATATTTTAAACTTGGTGTAACATCCCATTCCATAGAAGAGATATGTATTCTTTAAAAAAAACTTTGTTCTGTAAAGTCTTTTATTGGGCCAGTTGCTATAAGCCACTCAGGTTAGAGTGATTTTGTTGTAGCACTTGAATGAACTAAGGTAGGTAGCTATAAATAATAGGCAATTTAGCAGAATCTTTGGGGTTAATTACTAATAGCAAATTAAATACCTACGAGTCTTGACATAACACTCTAAAATGTAAAATGACACGATCGTCTTGATTCTACCCCTAAAAATATCTCTAGAAACAGTTTTTTACTCCTTTCATCTTCATTATGCTCGTCCGGGACTTCACCACTTCTTGACTAGACCATTGCAAATGGCTCCCAAAGGTCCTCTGTGTCTCGAACATATTTTCTCTACAGACCATGTCCCATACTGTGACCATAATTCTGTCCTTAAAGCATATTTTTGATCCTTTTGCTCCTTGCACTCAGACAGAAAATACTTTCAAAGTATTTGAAAATCGAAGTTCAACAATTTTAGTAAAATATGCAAAGCTCCACCTCCCACTCCAGCTGCTGCCCCTCTCTGGTCCCAACCATCTTTCAGGTATCACTTCTCACTATATTCCATCGAATATTATTTGCTCTGAAAATCATCATCTTTCATTTTTCTGCTTAATATTGCTTAAACTCAGGTTGATTGCTTTTTCCCCAAGTTCTTCTTTTTTTTTCAACAGAAAATTCATGCTTCATAAGCTGATAGCACATGCTTACTTTTTAAGCTCAATCATTCATAACAGGTCACTTGGCTCAGATCAGGAAGGGAGGAGGAGAGAGAGACTGACACCCAGTGCACCTTTGAAGAGGTCAAATATGGGGATGTAGGCAATTTTTTTCTCTAAAATAGGAATGAACTAGGCAAGTATGGATGCCATTAAAAATAAGTAGGTCTAAAGGTAGAGAAAGGAAAAGGAGTTTGACGAGACAAGATCATCTGCTTAGCATGAGTACCAGAAGAAAGCCCAAGAAGATGTGAACAAGTCCGTCAGCCTCTGCGGGTCCAGTAGCACAGTGGTTCTCAACCTTGGCTGAACACTGGAATCACGTGGGGAGTGTCTCACCATGCAAAATGTACTCTAGAACAATTACATCAGAACATTTAGTGGTGGAACCAAGGCACTGGTATGCTTAAGAACACCTCCAGGTGATTCCAACGTGCAAAGTTGACATCCACTCTGTTAAGACAATGCTGATAAGGACCAGAAAAGAGTTGACAGCTCAGATAACTAGGAAGCAGCAATGCATTACAGTGCCCGTATGCACAGTGATGGTTTCTTCAGGAATGCTTAGTAGCCTGGGGGCAGGAGCAGATAAAGGGAAGGGTTGGCTTTATCCAGAGTTGAAAACTGGCAGGGATCAGAATAATTGAGAGACCTGATCTTACAACACTGCAGTGAGAGACTGCAGACTTCAGGCTAGACAAGAAGTCAGGAAGTCACTGAAATAAAGCTTTCAATGAGTTAGATGAACAAGCAGGAATAGTGGCATGAAAGAGGGACATGACATCAGAGAATAGGATCCCTGGGTTTAAGATTTAAGACTTCAGAGGAGGCATCATTCTGAGTGAGCATATATTCGAGACCAAGGCCACATCGGAGAACTGCCGGAACAGAGAAGGAAAATGTCAGTGGCATAGAAAGTCTTTGGAGAACAAGGGATTGAGGCGAGGGTGTTAGCTGGGGCATTATCATGAATGTTAGAGATACCTAGGCTGACTATAGGAGCTGGGAAGGGGAAAAAGCCAAGTCCAAGGGCCCTTTAAATCTGGAGCAAGTAGAGGATGGCAGCTGGTATGGAGCTTAGAGCATGGTGTCCTTATTAATGCGGTAGAAGAAAAATGGACTGAAGTGGCAGCAGCAGAACAACCCTGATCACAGAAACCAAGTCCTAAACACACACACTTAGAATGAGCAGCACCCATCTGAGAGGGCTGAATCCTTTCAATTAATGGAAGAAAATAGAGGAGCATCTTTTCATACCTGTATTTGTTCACGTCACCCTCACCCATGCTTAATTTTCATCAATGGCTTCCACTGCTCTTAAGATAAAGATATTATCAGGGCCCACAAGGTCTAGCATGATCTGGGTCTGCCTAACTCTCCAGCCTCATCAAGTTCCACACCCCCTCCTGGCTCTCTGCGCATCAGCCTAAGGGCCTCCTTCCAATTCACCGAAAGTGCTCTATGTGCCCTCCCACCAAAGGGACATTTTGATTTCCTATTCCCTCTGTCTGGAACCCTCTCCTCTCCATTCCCTCTCTATTCAGTTAACTCTTACACATGTTTTCACTCTCAAGTGTTACTTAGGGAAGACTTCCTCAAACTTCCTCACTTGGTCATCTGTTCTCATAGCACTTATCAACACTGTAGTTTTACACTTATTCAGGTGATCATATCTTTAATGTTTGTCTCTCCAACTGGACTCTCATTTCCGTGAGGGCACAGACTGTCATCTATCATAATCACCATTTATTCCCAATGCCTAGCAAAGTGACTTGCATATGGCAAGCCCACTATAAACGTTGTCAAATGAATAAATGAATAAGTGAATAAATACATGAATATATATATAAATGAATATAGCGAAAAGGCTGATGTAATCTTGATACTATTCTTATAGCAGCCAGAGATACTATTTCTCAATGGCTTCATATATGCCAGATATGGCTACTCACTTAATCCATGCATCAACCTCAAAGATAGGTTTTATCACCTCAATTTTATAAACGAGGAGACTGACACTCAAAGAGATTAAATGACTTGCCTACTGTCCCCCACCAGAGAAGTACCAGAGCCAAGATTTTCTTAGGTAGAGGTATTCTATCTCCAGGTAGAGCTGGCCTTAGGATACCTTCAGTTCAGGCCAAATTATTCCTCAAAAAAGCAACTTTAGATGTGCACACGTATCTGAACATGTATCAGTATGAGTAGCTTCAAGCTGGTACTCTTCACCTTGAATTTTACAATAGAATAAAAGGCACCAAGAGAGCTGGAAACTGGATCAACAGAAGAGAACAGATTTGGATGGAAAGCTCCATAAAATCATGGGGAGGATAGTAGCCAAAATCCTTGTAGGCAGTCACAGAGGATCAGAGAGAGGAGGAAGAAGCAGCACAAAAGGTTGATTCACTGACTGTAGAGAGCTTCCCTGAGGTGAAGGGGAATTTTCATTCCAGGAAGACCAGTTCCGGCTAAGAATAAGTCTCTTCCTTATCCGCTGGGATAACACTCTGACATCACCATTTAGTACTTATATTCAAATACATGAGCATCTTTTTAAGAAAAACTGGGTTCTAATGGCAGGAACCCCTATGGCTCATAATCATGCAGAAGTAGAGTGGTTTTCATTTCGTAACAGTACTAGACTGTCTCCTTGACATTGCAAACAGAATTCCAACTTGCCACAGTGGCAGGTCCAAAGCACATGAACACCTATATACACATAGAATATGTAAGAAAAGAAACTTTCACATTTTTCTTCTATCTAGTTTTGGTCAAAAATCCAAGTAAGAGAAGAGCCATTTCACATGCTATATTAGTTTCCTAGGGCTGCCATAAGAAAAAGTACCACAAACTTAGTGGATTAAAATAACAGAAATTTATTCTCTCACAATTCTGGAGGTTAAAAGCCTGAAATCAAGTGTCAGCAGGGCCGTGCTCTCTCTGAAGTCTCTAGGGAAGGACCCTTCCTCCTCTTCCCAGCTTCCGTTGCTTGCTGGCAATTCCTTAGGGTTCCTGCATCACTCCAATCTCCGCCTTCCTCATCACACGACCTTCACCTCTCTGTACGTGTCTGTGTCCAGATTTCTCTCTTTTTTTAAGGACACCAGTCATTGGAGGAAGGCTCACTATAATGAGTATGAGCTCATCTTAACTTGATTACATCTGCGAAGACTCTATTTCCATAAGGTTACATTCAGAGGTACTGGAGGTTAATAGGTCTTAAACTATCTTTTGCGGGGACACAAGTCAACTCGTTCCTCCAGAGAGCTTAAATGCTACTTTTCTATAAATTGAAATTACTAGAAGGCAGCATACCTGCACCCAATCCACTCAATTCACTTCACTAAAGGCTTTTAGTCCTTCAATAAAATGCCCTTTATGTATATTAAAAGTTTAAATAAAAGCATGAAAAATATTAGCTTCTTTTACAAAATCACTATTGAACACAATAATCATTGTTTTTACAAAAAGCCTTTTTTAAATTACCATGAGAAAAACTTGTTTCTCCTGATGTCAGTGAAAAGTTTTCTTTTGTTTGCAAATTACTAAACTTTAGTACTCTAGACTATAGTGGTCTACTTATACTTAGTGGTGTATACTATAACTACAGTAGTGTGGGGCAGTGTGTCTCAAATGTTAGTGTGTGTCAAAATCACTGGGTGGGACTGACATACAAAACACACACACACACAAATCACTGGGTGGGAGGGTTAGGGAGGGAGATGAATAAAATCCCAGGTGTCTAGGCCCCACTCCAACAAAATCAGAATTGATGGGGATGAGGCCCAGACATATGCACTTGTGACAAGCATTCAAAGCGAATCTGATGAACACTAAGCTTCAGGACCACCAGGTAGGGTTTTTACACTCCCTTTCCCCCTTTATTATTAGGGGTTTACAACTTGCAAGTTCTATTTTAATGGTCTTGTGGAGTTCATGTCCTTTACTGCAAACTATATCATATTTTTATATTTAAATTTAAGATTAACAAGCAATTTCTAACCATTCCACTTTTGAATTACTCGTTTGAAATAATACTTGTGACTATTTTTTAGGTCCTGCAGCAGTTTTTTCCAAAGATGACATACATTCTCGAACAGATGGCTCTCTATTCATCCTCACCATGTCCCTCTGTGGCACACTGGAGGAAGAAACTACCATTCCCTTCAAAGATGAAAAACAAAGGCTTGAGTCCAAGTCAAACTGAATATTTATTAAATACCTTTAGTATGCAAGACACTATTAAAAATCACCTCATCGGGGCAGGCTATAAAGCTACGGAGGTGCATCTCTGAATATGGAAAGGTTAGTGCAGCACTGAAGCACTTCCTAGCTCACCGATTCACCATCTCCTTTTTGCACAGAATTAAGCAGTTTGGACAGCTTAATGAATTTAATTGATCAGTATAAGCCGTCATGAACAATTCTGAATAAGAGCTCCAAGTTCAAGTACCTTCTTCTTTCCACATTATTTTTCTCTTTAGTTCACATGTAAAAATCAACTAAAACTTCTCAACTTTAAGATTATAAGGTACTATAATGTACTACAGTCACTAAAGTAAATATATATATATTAGTTCCTATGGCCTTGAAACTATGTGAAAAAAAATCTAGAGTTGGTTTGAAGTCTTTTGTGAAATCCCTTGTGAGACTCAACTGTTGACTGTGGTTAGAATACATTCAAAAGTATAATCAGATTGCATCATCACCATCACCTGCTCAGAGGCGCATTGAAGGCACATGTACTTGTGAGGCTGAAGCTGGCTTATTGTACTACACTCTCATGTGGGCTTGCCAGAGAGATTAGTCACCATTTTGCAGCTGGTTTCAAATTCAGTTGCTGCGATACAAGTGCAGATGCAATGGCTTACCCTAATTATATTGCTCCAGTTTAATCTTTCCATTTGTAGCATACATACTATCTACTGGATCGAGTTCAAGACTCTGAAATTGGTTTCAAACTGAAGAGACTTCAACATCACACATTTGTGACCCTCCCCTACAGCTTGCTAATCACATTTCATCACCGTATCTTTTGGATCTTCTGAATCCATCCCAAAGGTGTTTTTAGCTCTCTAAGCCATCACTGAATCTTGTTAACAAAAAGGCAGGGAAAACTGTTCTTAAAAAAACATTTGTTTTAGTAAAATAAAAGTTATGTCATCTCCAAAGACACTTTTTGACCTTAATTTTTTTTTTCCATTTTCTCTCTGCTCGGAATTAAACATACTAGCAAATCGTAAGGAAGTTAATCGTAATCAGTGATTTCTAAACTTGACTGATAATCAAAAGCACCCTATAGGTTTCGGGAAAAACACAGACTTCCCAGCTTCATCAACCTATTGAGTCATAATTTAAAGAGGTTTCTTTTAAAATTAACCTACAAGCTAAATAAAGCTTATTCTGAGAGTTAGAATGAAAGAAAGAGAAGAACAGGTTTCTGCCCATTTCGGGCAGGTCTCTTTGCTGCCTGCTGTTGTCCATATCTAATAAATGCCTTGTGTCAAGAATAATATCTGTACACACAACATAGATAAATTAGAAATTTGGGAGTAACATATACACACTACTATATATAAAATAGATAAACAACAAGGACCTACTCTATAGCACAAGGAACTATACTCAGTATTTTGTAATATCCTATGTGGGAAAAGAATCTGAAAGAGTATATATACACACACAAATACACACACACATATGTTTGTGTATATATATACATATATACATATATTAATAAATGTATGTATAACTGAATCACTTTGCTGTACACCTGAAACTAACACAACACTGTAAATCAACTATACTTCACTTTAAAATTTAAAAAATAAAGAATAATATCTATACAAAGAAATGAGGTAAATCGGAACTTTTACAACAAAAGAAAATACTAGAATCATCAGATCCACAGAAGATAATCAGACAAGAGGCTCCAAGAGGATACTTTTGGATGTGAACAATAATGATGAGGAATAAAACACCTATTTCCAAATACTCTTAATTTCTTAGGCATATGTTTCTATTTGCTGGATGAATATAGTTTTTTATCAAGATAACTTAAAAGTATGATTTTGAAGGTATACATTTTAAATTTTAGACTATACATTTCTACTCTCTTGTTTCTTAATCATTCATTCATTCATTCCACACTAGTGTTGTGAATAAGGTGGTAAACAAGAACAAACCACACACACACCATGTGTACCATACCACATATGACATTATAAAAAATTAAAATATTAAAACAGTTTTATGATTAAAATAAAGTGTAAGAAATTCACATCAATGTATTTCAAAATACCATTAGGGATAAAGATAACACATTCAAGTTACAGGGGACACATTATTTGGAAAAATCACTCAAGTTCTGCAATGTTTCCTCTCCCCAAATGAATGATGCCAGTTTTACTTTATTATTTGATCTAAAATTTATAACTTATACAAAAATATGAAGTTATTAATAAATGTTTTGCTACAAAATGTTAATCAACGCACTGTTGACATAATGAATCACTGTGTTAATTCTAAAAACTGGATTTCCCCAAAGTCTAAAAGCTACACAACCATGATAAATAGAATCTACAGTACTTTCAGTTGCTCTGCTTAATATTCTAAAATTAAACCATTAAACAACAAGCTTAATTAATGCAACTTTCCTAAACAGACTTTCACATGAATGACAGAATGTTAATCTAACAATTATTTATGGCCAGTTATAAACTTAAGCATACACAGAAGTGGTGAAATTTAACCAAATCTTGAGGTCAAAATTTTAAATTCACTCTCCCATCCAGACCACAGTTCCTGATCCATACAGTTACAAATTAATTTACAAGTATTATTTAACATTTATTTTATTTGTTCAAAATACAAGCTATTTTACAAACACATCATACTATGTGTGGCCTAGAGTGGGAAAAAATAGATGAATTAAATACAGTAGAGGTTATCTTATCCAGTGTGATTGGAACCATTTCTTCATTTAATAAAAATCCAGATAAACAGGAAATCATTACAAAACACACACTTTAGACATTACATTTCAAAATAAATAATGTCCATTTATTGATAATAAAGTGAATAATTTGACATTATTTAGAAGAAATACAAATTTTCCTGGCACTGGTACTTCCCATCTATTAGTATTTCTGAATGGTGATTCAGACTTATTCAATACAACATAGAACTATTTCTAGGGCATTTGTAACTATGACATGAGTAATTTTTGGCTCTGGATTGCTCTTACCTCCTCCTCCTCCTCATGTTGAATCCATCCTTTTCTGTCACAACCTGTATGGTTTCTGCATAATCCATAGTTTTATCTAAAAAAAACCCTGTGACTATTGGTGTACCATACATTAGTGTCTTACCAATTGACAAAAGTCAATTTGAGATCATTAAAAACATATACACAACAACAACAAACCATGTCCTTCAGAATCTCCTTGTAATTCAGGATATTATTAGATTACAGTTTTCACCAAGGTTCTGGAAACGCTTACGTGGAAATTTTGCTCTCTACCACTATACTACTTCTAAAATGTTTGATGTCATCTATTTTATATGACTATTAGTCCTGTCTTACACTGTTTTCCCCAAATCCAAACTTAAAACTCTTTTTCCATATCTGCTCTTTAAACAATCCAAAATCTGATTCAAAGGTCGGAGCAAGGACATTACATTCCATGGCAAAACTATGGCTTAGGTCACTTTCTCTAAGGTCCTCCTCAGGACAGGGATGTGAAGAAACAATGTACAGGGAGCACGTTGTTCATTTCAGTAAGTTTATTTACAAGTGTTTCTATGCTGAAGGTACATATTAATGGGGAAAATCCTATAAATAATTTAGAGTCCATCTGGCTGAAAAACTAAAAAAAAACATATGATGTATATTTTTCTAAAGTTCTAGGATTTGTGAATTTGCCTATAAAAAACTTTAGTTTGTTAGTTCTAGTTGTATTACTGCCTAAGGTAACTGTAATTTCCTTTTTGAATTTTTTTACTCTATTGCCACATGCTCTGTTTTTTTATGTCATCATTTTGAAGAACTGTTTCAACTACACGGTATGACAAACCTGCAATAAAATTGGCATTATCAATAAAAATGAAAATCATTTGTAAATTTTTGAACAACAGGTTGATCGAAGAAAATTTCTCCTTACAAGTGCCCAATACCCCAGCATCTGACTTTTCCTCCACTTTCACCCATCTGTTACTTGATGTAACCTTCCCACATGGGGAAGATTTGGGGTCAAGGCCTTTATTTGCACTAGAGCCGCCAGATTAGAGTTCTGAGCCTTCCTTAGGAAGCCCAACATACAATTCATTATACACAATATCCAATTATTTTTAAGCAGATGAGAACTTAGAGACATTTGCATATCAGTCTGACGTAGATTCCTAGATTCTTTAAATTATCTCAGCCACACCTAAGTTGACAGCTCCTTTTTTCTATTTTAGCAATTAAACTATATGGACTATTTTCAAAACATTTAACTATGTTTTTGTAGAAATACTCCTTTTTTATACTCATATATTTTTAAATTAAATTGTGCAATTACAATAACAAGCACACATGTTGAGGAGCAAAGAGGGTGACAACTCGACAGGACACCACTCTGCTGGAGAAGGAGAAGCATGTCGGCTCACTAGAGAATAGCCTATCAGCTGCCAATATTCAAAGCTTTATAGAAAAGTTGGAGAATATTGGTCAATCTGCCAACTCATTTAAGTGAAGGTCCGTTAAGACTTTTGCTATATACTTTTCTTTGAGAAAAAATGGGACCCTTCTTTTCCATAGGAATGGATAAAAGAGGCACTGAAAAGGAAGTAAAGGTGTTTGGAGGAAATTAAAGAAAAATAAATTTTGAATTTACAAATCTTTGTCAAAGACTAATCCTATATTTCCAATTCTTATTTCAAAGATATACTTGTATCATTATATTTTTAAATAAAGGTTTCCAAAGAAATTTGGTGAATACAGATCTTCTTTGACTTATGACAGGGTTATAGCCCAACAAACCGATGGTAAATTAAGAATATCTTTAAGTCAAAAATGCATTTAATACATCTAACCTAGTGAACATCATAGCTTAGCCTGGCCTACCTTAAACATGCTCACAATAGTTACATTAGCCCACAGTTGGGCAAAATCATCTAACAAAGCCTATTTTATAATAAAGTATTGAATTTCTCATATAATTTATTAAATACTATACTGAAAGTAGAGAACAGACTGGTTGCATGAGCGCAGGATGGTTGTAAGTGGTTGTTTGCCCTCATGATCACGTGGCTGACTGGGAGCTGCAGCTCACTGCTGCTACTGCTGCCCAGTACCATGAGAGAGTATCATGCTGCAATTCTTAGCCCAGGAAAAGATCAAAATTCGAAGTACAGTTTCTACTGAATGCCTATCACTTTCATACCACCGTAAAGTGGAAAATCCTAAGTCGGGGACTGTCTGTGTATAATTAAATAATAAAAGTCAAGAACAGAAATTTTAAGTATAACTTGTACATAGTGAAACATAACTCATTTTTCAAATAAGATATGAATGCAATTTCTTCCATGTAGATACAGATACTATTGTATTTTCATTAATAATTAAATCTGACAATCTGAATTCTATCAGTTAAACTAAAATAGCTAATTTTGACCACCCACAAAGCTGTAAGTAGCATAGGAGAACCTGGAAATGCTAACATGAACTGGTAAAAAAAAGTCTCCATTTTAATTGGATTACTATTTTTTCTTTAACAACAACAACAAAAGGTTTTATCTAATTTATTACTTCAATTAATCAACAATGAAGATGGAAAGAATTTAAGCAACAAAGTTAAGAATCGCTGAATGGAATATCTAGCAGCATTTACTGAACAGACATGCTTAACTTGAGGCTTTAATAATTCCAGAAGGACTCAAGTAGCCAGCCCACAAGGGTACAGGGCTGTTTCAAAGACAGAATGATACCAAATATGTCACTGTGCTCTGAAATCTTTAAAGCACTAGAAAATATTAGACATTCTTACTAACACATATTAATTAATTCTAATGATGTAAAACTTTTTCGTTAAAGATCGTATAATTTGTATTTCCAGGATTTTCCAAAATTTTAAATTATTACTGATAACTTTCCAAAAGTTATTCTAAGTAGTATTTTAATAAATGTTAAGTTCAGTAAAATACTCAGTTTTGTAAGATCCTCCAAGAAAAAAGGAGTTTTAAGCCAGTCTGGAAAATGCTGAATGAACCAAAGTTAGATATTTTCTAGACACAGTAATATATTAAAGACTAAAAGTTTCTTATGAAATGTTTTCAGCCTAAGCCAAGCATTTCCCATACTTAATTTAAACATGATTCTCCTTTATCACCAACTATTAACATCTAAGAAAACTAGTAAATGTTAATGTTTCCAATTTAACTCAAATATTACTAAGTCATCTCTTATTCTGTCCTAATATGAAAAATTTTACATCAATTTTACATTTTTTTGACCTACTACCTTTTGTCCTATATGTTATATGCAACATGCGTTCACCGCTAATTCTGGGTAAACCTGTTATTTAGCTACATGGTGAACAACCAGCAATGGTGTCACCGAGAAACCAATTAGATAAATACAGGAAGGTAATGATCAAGTGCACGAAAGAAATAAAAATCAAAACATCAAAATTAATAGAATTCGTAACAATAAAATTTTTCATACAAAAACAAATATTTGAGATCCGTCATATATATATCAACAGAAGACAACAAAAACTGAAACAACAATACAGAATTACTGTCCTTGTTTTAAAAAATAATAATACTGATCTTGAGATGGAAGTATATAAGACAACAAACATGGCCACAGTTTACAAAGTTTGAGATGTTGAAAACATAGCTTTTGTAAAAGCAGATTTTCCTACCAAGCCGTCCATCCTCTAAAGTACTATGAAGGTAAGTGGAATATAGAAATCTACCAAAAGAATGTATCTTCACAAAACTTAAAAATTATCCCTCAGCCCCAAACATTCTATAAACGTATGTACTAGGCTGTGAATCACATCTCAGCATACATAAAGATTATCATTTGTGCCATATTCTCTGACCACAGTGCATTAAATTAAAAATCTTCACCAAAAAGATAACCAAAACAAAACATCTTGTATACTTGGAAATCTTAAATATTTTTAAATCACTCAGCCAAGAAGGATTAAAAATTGAAAACTGTAAAACCACAAACTAATGGAAGTAATGCAAACTAAAAATTGGAAGCTGCTAATTAGCAATTAATGGGAAATACAGAGATTTTAATAAGTATATTAGAATATTAAGAAGTTTAAAAATTGATGAGCCAAAAGTAAGCAACCAACCTAAGAACCTAAAGGTGAATTATTAGAAATAAAAACCTTATAAAGATGGTTGCTACAAAAATCAACTACATGTTTTTATACTAGCAACAAAATAGGAAACGCAATCTTTGAAAAGAAAACATTTTCAGGAGGACAAAGTAGTGAACACGCATGTACCCACCACTCAATCTAAGAAATAGAATTTATGTTAACCTTGAAGTCCCCTGATCTCACACTTCCTTACTCCCACCTCAAAGGTATATTCCTCTCCCTAAATTCCATGTTACCCATTCTCTTTTTAAAGTGTTATCACATTCATTTTAGTTTTACATGTTTTAGAACCATATATAAATGGAATGACAATCACAATGTTTAGACAATGTTCTTCAATGATTTGCCTTTCTCATTCAACATATCAGTATATGGGATATTGCTACTTGTACTTTTTAGTTCTTCATTTTTATTTGGCATTCCATTTTATAAATCTACCACGGTTTATATATCTGTTCTAATGATGAACATTTGGGGGTGTTTCTTATGTTTTATTTTATCATTAAAAGCAATATTGTTATTGGAAACTTATAGGCAGAAAAAAGAAAAAAATAACCTTGACCTAAGTCTAACACTTTGTACAAAAATTATTCAGAAGAGACCACCGAGTTTATGGTATTTTTGTTACAGCAGCCCAAAGGGACTAAGACAGCAGCATAAGCAAGGGCTAAAAACAACATCGGGTAAGACATGTCATTTTAATGACCTTATCCCCAGCTGGTCACAAAACAACACTACAAAATGTAATAGAAGGACACATCAAACAGACCCTTGTTTGGAACAGATGATTTCTGAGCAAACCCTACTCATCCCACAAACCTAGCTTGTCCTTGTAGGCTCAGTGCCTGACTTTCAACGCCAAGTCTCCCAGTGAGTGGTTCACCTTCTCTCCAGTTTCTTCTGCTTTGTTTCACAGTATTCTGCCCTCCTGGGCTGCCGCTCCTCAAAAGGAACACCAACATCTGACCTGTCCAGCTTAGCCTCAGGACTCATCTTCACAAAAGATGGTAAGCTAACAAAGGCTGAGTCTTCCTGACTCTCACTGGTGAGGACCCACAACTGAACAACTTTCTAATGTTCACCCCTAAAAAAATTGATCTAGAATCTCACATCTACATTGGATGTGCATTATATAACTATTCACATGTATATAATTCTGATAAGTTTGAGAATACGGATAGAAAAACAAGGAGATGGAAGTTCATTTTAGACAAAGAGGAAATAAAATTCCTTAAGGGTGACAAAAAATTTGAAAATATGTAAGAAATTATTATGCAAGGCACCAAAAGACTGGGTATTAAATAGTTAATTAGCATTTTTGATTGTTAGGACTCCCTTTATCCTCCTCTCTCTAACCCCTCCTTTCCCCTCTCACTCTTTCCTTCCTACACACACACACACACACACACACACACACACACACACACGGACACTCTTTGTTGGTTAAGAAATTCTTAAAAGAGATCCATACAATATAACTGCCTATATCTGTATATACACAATATAAATACACATGTATATTTGATACTTTGTACTATCTTTCCCTTAAACCACATATTATTGGCAAAAAAAAAGTCCTAATATTTATGCCCACTGTATCTGTTGAAACACTTGTCTCTAGTTACTACAGTTGCTCATTTCAGTCAAATCAGCTTAGTATGTACTGATTATAAAATATAATTTTAAGATGGCAAAAAGAGTAGTTAGAAAAGTACATTATTATTTTATTAGCAAAATTTCCTTCTATTTTTGAATTCTATCCGAACAAAGGACAAATATATTGACTCATTTTAAAAGGTTCCCTTTAAATGTTTCAAGTTACAAAGCACAGCTGCTTTTGTAAAAGATACTATTAATTTCTTAATAAAGTGTTAAACCTGGTCCCATTATATCCAAAATGGTAAATGCTCTCTAACAAATATATGGGTGATTAAATCACGGTCGCTGTCACTTGGGTAACTGTTTAATACAGAAACAACTCATAATATATATATACCTCTACAAAACTAAAGCTGAACAATCAATAATTTTGTCTTCCTTCGTTTACAGGTAGCTTATTCGACATTAACTAGTAAATCAAGAATGAAAGGGAGGGTTGTAAATCACAAAGAAAAGATTCATTTTATTCTTAATTCCCACTTGAATGTATGTAAAATGTTAAGTTACAGACAGTTAAGGAGAAGCTGTTGTTTTGGAATATGTAATTGCTATTTAGATGATAATGGCATGGATGTCTCAGTAGAACCATGATCCAAATTTGAATAAGGTCTTAATGAAGGAGGCTAAGAGAAGAATGAGGAATGAAATACAACAGTGTCAGCAACAGACCTTAATGAAGCAAATTACTTTCAGCACCTTTGTAATTCAGGAGGAGCTGCATAAAAAAAGTGACAACTAAAGGATCAAAAGCAGGACCTTTGCAAACTAAACATGCTTACAACATGACATCACTGTCTGGGCAACAAGGCATTGTGGAAGGCAGCCTCAATGTTTGGGTTTTACAGTTCACATCACAAAATAACTACATTAAAAGATCTGGCTGGGCAAACCAGTTTCCTTAGAAAGCATCTTTACATGTCAAGTTAATGACATTTCTGAACAGAAAAAGAATTTAAATGTCCAAAGATATCTTGGCTGATTTTTAAAAAGCACTAAATATTAACACTAAGAATAGTTAGAAGGCAAAATTAAGCTGGATTCTGGATCATACAAAATTAAAAAGGTCTTTTTGTAAGTTCTAAAATATCTACTTTTAAATTATTTGTTAGATTTATGAAGCATACAATGCACACTACTTAATAAGTAACGGAATCACTTTACATATTCGTATTTTAAAATCAATTTCGCTTTTGCAAAATTGCACTGAGGCAACATGAGAGCATATGGCATGCTCACTGCCAAATGGAACATACGTTTAAACATGTTTAAATGATTTACTGAAGGTAACATTGATGATGGTGCTAGAAATGAAACACAAGGCTTCTAGCTTCCAAGGAAGCCATTCAAGGCAAGTAAGAGTGCCATAGCTACAAATTTAATTTGATACCCATAAGAATATTTTCTTAAGACTTCTAAGTTACAATAAAGTGATGATAAAATTCGTTCCATATTAATATTGTAGGCAGGTCAACAAGCTTACTACAATAACAGATACAGTTTTTGCTGCAGATACCAGTATTCACAACCACAGAAACTGACTCTTGCCTATTTATCCTAACTCCTCAAACATGTACACAAATAGTAATTCTATTATCCAAATAATGTTAGCACAATTATCTGTGTTTATAATGAGAAAACAACTCCTCAACATTAATTAATGAGGGCCCTGTCACAGTCATGTTGCTGCTTCTAGGGACTGATTGAAGATGTTTTAACTTCAGAAATAAGAAGGGGGGACTTCCTGGTGGTCCAGTAGTAAAGAATCCGCCTTATAATACAGGGGACGCTGGTTCGATTCCTGGTCGGGGAACGAAGATCCCACATGCCACGGGGCAAGTAAGCTCACGTGCCACAACTACTGAGCTCGCACACTGCAATAAGAGAGCCTGCGTGCTGCAAACTACAAGAGCCCATGCGCCCTGCAGCCCGCCCGCCACAACTACAGAGCCCATGCGCCCTGGAGCCTGTGCACCACAACTATAGAAGAGAAAACCTCCACGCCGCAACTAGAGAGAAGCCCACGCACCACAAAGAAAGATCCCGTGTGGCACAACTAAGACCTGATACAGCCAAAAATAAATTAAATTAATAAATAAATAATAAATAAATAAATCTTTTAAAAAAAAAGAAATAAGAAGGGGACAAAACATAAACCTGGTGTTAAGAAAGATTCTCCATCACCTCCCCGGGCCACTGTGAGGATCTTAGGCACCACTGCAAATGTCTGTACTATACTGGATTATTTTTAAAATCTAAGTCAAGATGGTCTATCCAAAAATAACAGAAACAACAGATAGAATGTAGAACATACTGGTTAAAAGCACAGACTCGATCTAGTTTAAAATCCCAGCTCTGGCACTTATTAACTGTGCAATCTTGGACAAGTTATTCAGCTTCTCTCACAATTAAGTTTCCCCATCTGTGAGTTGGGGATAACAGTGCTAAGTTCTTGGAGCTGCTATGAGGATTAAATAAGTTAATCTTAGCTATCAACATTGATATTTGGGCTTCCCCGGTGGCGCAGTGGTTAAGAATCCATCTGCCAATGCAGAGGACATGGGTTCAAGCCCTGGTCCGGGAAGATCCCACATGCCGCAGAGCAGCTAAGCCCGTGCACCACAACCACTGAGCCTGCGCTCTAGAGCCGGTGAGCCACAGCTACTGAGCCTGTGTGCCACAACTACTGAAGCCCATGTGCATAGAGCCCGTGCTCCGCAACAAGAGAAGCCACTACAATGAGAAGCCCACACACCGCAACGAAGAGCAGCCCCCGCTCACCACAACTAGAGAAAGCCCACATGCAGCAACGAAGACCCAACACAGCCAAAAATAAATAAGTAAATTGATTTATTTTTTAATTGATATTTTTATTACTTACCGGTGTGTTTCCTTGAATGGATTACGTAAATAATAGTGTACCTAATTTTCCCCAGTTCTCAAAATTAGCAGTACGTAATGTTTTTAGGCATAATTTAAATGAAGCTTTGGAAAGAGCTTAAAAAGACCAAAAATATTACATATGTTGTTAGCATCATTATATGTTTCAAGTTTTCTTATTAGAATCACTGCTGCTATTTCCTGAACTTGTCCCTCCCTCCTCCAATCATATAGCCTCAGACCAGCAAACCCAGACTCATGTGGTAACACTCACTGTCTCCACCTCTTCTAGACTTTCCTCAACCCTACACCAAGAATTAATTTTCTAGATGTTTTTGATTTTTTTCTTCTCAAAAGATGATAACCCATTTTGTTTTGATTCAACATGGATTTCACGTATTTTCACTAACCTCTACTCTCTCTTCCCCAAATCACCCAACATACACAAATACTACTGAGCATTATCTCATTTATTTTCAACAACCAGGCTGCATGATAACTTTGAATGGTGACTTTCATAGCTTATTCTAGGGAATAGTGATTTCATCCACATTTTTCTCCATGCAAAAAGAGCAACAAAGATTTCTAATAAAGATTTCTAATAAGAGGTTACAGATCACATACACTTTTCTGTTTTTAAATAAGTTGA
Organism: Delphinapterus leucas; assembly: GCF_059928025.1. NCBI lineage: Eukaryota > Metazoa > Chordata > Mammalia > Artiodactyla > Monodontidae > Delphinapterus > Delphinapterus leucas. Next base: position 61,182,980 of record NC_143137.1, on the reverse strand, counting down.
ACAATTTCAGCCTGAATTATAATTCTTTGCCTTATAATAGAAATATTCAATTATCAAAATAATGGATTAGATAAGTATAGTACTTAGAGCCAGATGATTATATAAAATATGTATTAAGCATTTTGTGATAACACTGAATAGGAACACTGGGTTTAGGTTGCACAGTGCATGTGACCCAATTCAATTATATTTACTTAATCCTACCTAGTTATTTTATTATGCTTACACCAAGACTTGAGTGAATACCTTCTTAGACCATTTAAAATGACTTTTCATTCATTTCATTCATTGGAGTACATGCTTCAAAACACTCTGATTATTTAAGTGTTTATTATGATTAAAAACTGAAGATTCTACTTTTTATAAACCAGTTATTTTTCCAAAACACTATCTTAATAATGACAAAAACTAAACTGTAATGCATCAGTTATGCAAACTTCATTACAATCATCTTAGAAGTTCATATGCTCATTTCCTATTCTATGAAGTTCGGTAAGAGCTGACCTAAGTTGAGATCTCTTCTCACTGTTGCATAAAAAGTTTTAAAAAACAAAAACTGGTTTACAACATGTGAGAGAAGGCGCTCCCTTCAATTGAGAACAATAAACAAGTAAGAAAGAATGTCAGCAGTCTTGTGTTATGGATGTCAAGCAGTACCCTGGTTCCTGGGGTGTCGCATTCCTCTCCTGCACATGTACCTACATGCTGAGTTAATCCAGAATCTCTTTCCATTCATAAAACAGTACTGTTTAGGATCTGTCCCATCTTCCCTGCCTTTTTCATGTCTATCCAAATAAAATAAATCATCATTTTCTTTTCAATTCGTGACTCTTTTGTGATTAAAAACTGTAAGTTAAACATATTTTGGTACAGCAGCAATTCTTAAACTCTGTGACCCCAAGACCTCTTTATACTCTTAACAATTGAGGACCTCAAAGAGCATTTATTTATGTCACTTACATCTCTTGAGATTTTATCATATTAGAAATCAAAACTGAGACATTTTTAATTTATTAATTCACTGAAAATTATGTTTTAAGTGTTAACATAAATAGCATGCTTTAATGAAAAACAGCTATATTAAAAACAAAAAATGTAGTGAAAAGAGAGGCATTATCTCTTATTTTTGCACATATCCTTTAATTTTTGGCTTAAGAGTGGGCAGCTGGGTTCTCCTATCTGCTTCTGCATTCAGGCTGTTATGACATGTTGTTTCAATGAAGTATATTAAAGAAAATGCAAGGCCACACATATATAGTTGGAAAAGGGAACACTTCATGGATCCCATGAAAGTATCTCTTTGAGAACTGCCGCTCTAAGGTATGTCTGTTTCATAATTAAAACACCTTACTGACCAAAGAAACAACTAGAAGTGAAAAAACTTTTTAGGGCCTCAATCTCAGCCTCTGAACTAATGGACAAATTGTTGGCATCCCTTGGGTTGTAGGTACCTATATCTTGAGGTGGGTTATACCCGAATCAGGACCTCTAGAATTCAATACAGGTAGGAAAAGATGTTTTTTAAATTAATGGGATCTTTCTTGCCATGTGTGTTGTTACATCCATACAATGGACAAAGGTTATTTTTCTTTTTATTTATTAAATGAAAACTTAGAGTACTAATGGTGCTTCACATTAAAAAGTTAAAAATTCTAAAGGTAAAATAAATTGGAGTGACAACTTATTAGTCTAAATTTTGATAAAGGACCACTTAAACAGCAACCTTAAGCAAGAACATACAAGTTCAGTTAATTTGAGGAACTGACATGATTCTTATTGCAGAAGCCTCATTTTAAGCACATTTTCAAAATTTCAGCAAAAAGGGTTATAAACATGGAGTGGATTTTCATCACCATTTTAGTGGGCAATAGTAATTATTTTTGGCAAATAAACTACAGCTGTACTCAATTATATGAAGAGTCATTCAGTGAAAGTTTGGCAAGCAAGAATTTTAAAAGCAGGCAGTAAATTCAGTATAGTGCTACTAGAAGACTGGCTGATGGCATTCTCCTGAAATTCTGCTGTGGCTGGTCTTATGGCTTCAAAGAACACATAATAAATATATATTGCAACAGGACTGAAGAATGATGTAAGTAAAAATCAAGTGCTTTTCCCCTGCAGCTAGGACAGTGAAGTTGTACAGGTGGGCATAGCAACTCTTCATCAACACACAAACTAGTTGGCTGTATCTCAGCGTTTTTTACAAGAAAGAAAAAAAGGTACTCATAGTCAGATAAGGTGGATAGTCTAGCAGCTTTACTATGAATCAAATTTTACTCACGGGAATGCATTTCAGAGATTACAATAGAGATCAGTGGAAAAATAAGATACAATTTTTAAAAAATCACTTAAAATTATTTAAAAGTATTTGTTTAATACACTAAGAAACATTTGCCTTTTATTTTCATCCTTGAGGGCTGTTTATGTGGACATGAAAAAAAAATGTTAGAAAGCATCAGGAAAAATACAGGGAATAGGAATTTAAATGAGAATAGCCATTTCAAGTATTAGAGAAAAAGAATACCCGAGTTTTAGATAAAAGCCATTTGAGTGTAGCTGAAACCTGGACCAGAATTCTATCTTACTTCATAAATAAAATATCATATTTTAAAAATAAACTCTATTAAAATATATAACATTAAAACTGTACTGAACTATTTCTATCTTTCTTTGAAAATCAGTTTGGGAAGCATAGGAATGCCAGGCCCTGAAGAAGAATATGAATTATATTACCAACTTGTGAAAGAGCTAGTTAATAGAAATTTATAGTTTTAAAATGTGAAACAGCCTTCTATTACTATACTGATATTATCAAATGCCGTATTTTGAAAGCCAGACTATGAATAATTTATCCCATAAAATATATCTTTCAATCACAAAAATAATGGAAGAAGATGACTAGACACCTCTATATTAATCACGTGTCTACCTTGAGATCCCTTCCATAAAATTCAACTATATATAAATATACTACTGTATACCTTTTCTGCCTGAATTTCAGTGTGAATTTCAGTCCTACATTTTACAAATCATGACCTTCCCTTGTTGGAAAAATTCATAAAAGAAGATAAAAGAGGTCAAAAATAGAAAAGGGAAGTACAGCTTATAGCAAAAAAATAGCAGAAATGGTTACAGTGAAATCTGAGAAAAGATAAAGGGAGATGGCAGAAAGGAAGTACACCCAGGTATCCTCAGAGAGCAAGGGATCAGACATGTGGGTAAAAGGGTCTGTGGTGAAATAATCCTGGGAAGACCAACAACTGCAAAATCCCGGATACAATAAGCAGGGGCTGATAGGCAGACTGGTAGGTAAGCACAGGTAAACACTGACACGGGTCCCCATTAACCATCCTGATCAGCCGCCTAATCACTCTTCTCTAAGACCATGACCAGGCAGGGCCTGGAAGGCAGAACACAAAGGTCAACTCTGAATCAGAAAAGCAGAAAGACAAGAACATTTAAACGGAGGGGAGGCTCGGAAAACTGCTTCTTTTATAAATATTTTTATCTTCAACAAACCAACACAAATGCACAAGGATGGGATAGAGTGAGAGATCTGGGGAAGTCCTCAGCAAACAAGGGATGGTAAACGAAATCGAGCCATACAGTTTCCAGTATCCCTAATTTAAAATGCATAAAATGTCATGGAGATTGTAGTTAGCGTGCTTTACTCTTGTCATTTAGCAAATGCAAAAACTGTCACAGATACACGTCCAACTTCAGGCCCCCAACCTTAGTTTCCCCTTAAGGTTTTAAGTTATTGGCCACAACTTCATCTTTACAAGCTTCAGGGCCCTGAGCCCCATAGTTAGGGAGGAACCTATATGGTTCATTCCTTTAAAGCTGTATATATATATTAAAAAGTTAAGATAGGTTCCATTCTACCTCATACATTTTTCTCTATGAAAATACAGAACATGCTTATTAAATGCCTGATACACAAGTGAAATACTAACCAAATCTCTGCAGAGATCCAAGTGTGAATTATATAATTTTTTTCTTACTATAAATTTTTGGGTTTGGGGGTTTGCCCCCCCACCAAGGAATGAGTTACTTAATTGAGTGAGCATCTCTAAATATTTAAATAGTTTATAAGGGGGTAAAATACCACTTCATGAGAATAAAATACTTTACTATTATTTAGGACTTTCCCATCTTTAAATATAGTTTTCTAGATGTAATCTGACTAGAAGTAAACAAAAGACTGATTTCCACTTATGTAAATCATTTTATTTATAACTCGAACCTCAGTTTAGAGGTTTTACCATGCAAATTCATCCACTCTCCTTCACTCAATGCAAATATTTACTGAACACCTAATATCTGTAAGGCATTATATGAGCACTAAGGTCATAGAGACTCACAGCTATGGTTCCCCAGCAATGGTAGAATTGAAAAATATATCTGCCCTCACTCAATATAGCTTTGGGGCTAAATGCGAAAAGCCTGGAGGAAGGAAGTTGTCTTTCTGGTCCTAAACTTAGAGCTGAATCTATTTCCAAGATGACCTTACAGATGGGAACATCACATCCACGGACCACCCTAGGGATTCACAGTTTCTAAAGTGAAACTTTCCAGTGCTCCTGTTTAGTTCAGTCTGGTGCCACTATTTTTAAACAGTTTAATGATTTTCCCCTTTTTATGGAAGTAAAAATAAAACAGATCTGTCCCACTAATTCATAAATTCTTATAAAATTCTAAGGAACTAAGGAAACTAACATTTTAACTTGAGGCCCAATTTTAAGAATGGTTAAAGCATAAACAGATTTAACTTTTAAATCATCAGTTGGAAAAAGAATCAAAAGAGATCTAAAGACTCATTCTATTACCTTTAAAAAAAATCAGTCTGATAAGAAGGAAAAACACAAAACCATTCTAAGAAAAGTCTGATGTTCTTGTAATCAGTGAAGTCAGTGCCCCTTAGGGTTGGGGGAACCTATATGCACAGAACTCAGCATTCATTTGCTGCAGGAAAAATCAAGGTCTACTTTGTGGCTCCAAATTACTTTGAGATGAGTTGATTTTAAGACAAGATTCCCATTCCCCTATCATTAAATGTCCAGTAAGGAAGAGGGGAGGTAATAATAGAGGGCTGGAGAAGGAAGGGTTAAAGAGGTCACTGCAAAAAAGAACTTGAGAAGCTAAAGTTGCAGTGATCACCCAGTAAAACTTGGCTACTTGATAGTCAAAAGAGTGGACTGAACTGCCCAAACAGGATCTCCAGTTATATGATACACCACAAAAAAGGAAAAATATTTAGACAGAATAAAGTCTGCAATGATTCAATCTCAAACACTTTTTAAGTCAGGTGGGTCTGGTTCACGAAGTGACTTCAAAGGAAAAGGCTAAGTTTTAAACACATTGAAAGTCGACTTACAGCCATTTCTCACTTAATCAAAACTTCTATGAATTGGGTTGAAATTGATGGCAGAGATGGAGGGGGAAATGCACTCACATAATACTTATAAAAATACACTAAAGAAGTAAGTCTCTGCAGTTACTTAAAAAATGAGAATTGTTGCAACCTTCTCACAGAAATAAATTTGACCTATCTGTATCTTTAAGTCATTAACTTCACCAAAAAAAGACCTGATAAAGCATATGTTAACTCATAATAAATAAAATCCCTTCAGAAATGGAGATATCTGTTTATTCTTCGTGCCTACCAGCATGGTGTCTAGCCCATGGGCATTCAATAAGTATTTGAGTAGGCACTCAGTAAATATTTATTGAATAAATGATTAACTTACTAGAAATCTATGAATGGTTTATAAGGACTCTATGGCTCTCCAGAAACTATACATGAAATATTGGGTACATGGGCATTTTTCACCAGATTCTCATATAGTTCATATCCAAAAAAAGGGTATGACTTATTTTGAGTAATGGAAAAATTATTTATCTTTCAGGCAGTCCACTATTAATATTGCTTGTTACTGAAATTTGATAAGAACTCGACAACAAAAAGATCCAGATAACACACTTTCTGGCTAGAATCTGTAGTGCAGAAATTCTCTACTTCTAATTAAAAGAATTATATGCTCTGACAGTCAAATGAGCAGAGGGTCAGACTGATAAGGAATCCACTCCAAGCAACTCCCCAAAGAAAAGGCCATTTAACAGCCCCTTATGACATGGCCTGAAGGAATACCAAAATTTTCCTCCGAAACTTCTGGTCTCATTAATTTGAGTCATTCAAGAAACCAAGGAACTCTGATTTATACTTCTCAAACTGGGAGATGAGTGTCCCCAGGAGTATTTGTGGCAAGTGAGAAGATACATGATGACAAAGGAGAAACATAGCAAATCTCCTAACATCTAATTCACTGTTTGATGCTACAAAATTTCAAAGCATTTTGTTAAAATAATTACAGCTATATTATGCACTGAGTGCAAAATTCACATGAGTTTGAGATAACACCAGCTCCGACGGACAAAAATTCCTTAAAGCCAAGTACCCACCCCATAGGCTTTAGGGGGGCACATATTCATGCCCCTTCATCATTGGGGTACTTCGGAAAAAAAATATGAGTAGAACTGCCACAGAGAGACGCCACAATAGTTTTTCAAACTGCATTCTCCATTAATGTCTAAAAAATAATTTTTTTTTAATCTCTAAAAGGTACCCATAAAATATCTGTTTTAAGCAGATAACTTTAAGGAAACCCCTCAAGATGAAATGGATAAGTTATTTGCTTCATATGTCTTTTAGAGATAAACAAGTGAAATATTGCAACTTAATGTTAAAGCAATAAATATTAAGCAGTTCTACTGGACAAAAATTAGAAAGCATAAGTACTATACAGTGAGGGACCTGTCCAAAAAAATAAAGGGACTTCCCTGGTGGTGCAGTGGTTAAGACTCTGTGCTCCCAACACAAGGGGCCCGGGTTTGATCCCTGGTCAGGGAACTAGATCCCACATGCATGCTGCAACTAAGAGTGCACATGCCACAACTGAGGAGCCTGCCTGCCACAACTAAGGAGCCCATTGCCACAGCTAAGGAGCCCTTGAGCCGCAACTGAGAAGCCCACCTGCTGCAACTAAGGAGCCCACGTGCCGCAACTAAGGAGCCAGTGAGCCGCAGCTATGGAGCCTGCCCAGCACAACCAAATAAATAAATAAATATTAAAAAAAAAACTCTACACAATCAGCATTGTTGTAGATGTTAATCTCGCCATTGTCCAACAAAGGGTTAGGTACACAGTTCACTTAGAAAAGCTATGTGTTCATCAGGATTTTAATGGGTGAAAAAAAGAAGAATTTTTAAAAATAAGAAGAAAAGCAAAACAATCTGATTTATCCTTGCTGAAAACTATCTGATCTACCACAGACCATTCCTACTGACTCTGCTTGGAACACGTAACTAAGACTGAAGTTCTATAGAACTCAGAATAGGGAGAGGGTGTTTACTGAGCTTGCAAAGCTTAGGTCATAGATGGTTCCATTTCCCATAGTCAAATGTCCAGGAAAAATCAATAAATCTGTGATGAGTCTTACGTTGTTCTTAACAGATTTCAGATGGAATGTCTGAAAAGGGCAGTCTTTAAAAAAGAAAAAAGTGGGAGCGTCTACATCTGAGTCTGGGCTGACAGGGCCCTAGCCATGGAGTTATTAAGGGTAAACCAGCTGGCAAGGATCAGTGCCCACTATTCAAAGACGACTTTGAGCAGATCTAGAGGCAGAAAATCTTTACAGAGTGATTTATTTAGTTTGAGCTTGTGAGTCACTTGTTCTGTATGAGGCAGAGTTACTGGCAACAAATGAGGAAGAGCTTTGAGATCGATAAATTTCAAGCAGTTGACATTGGTTAATAGCTAGGGAAAAATACGCTTCCCCATGATCAAATGGGATCTGAATTTCCATAATTTTACTTGCAAATTCATGCCACAAGTTATGCTATTCCCAAATCAGGCCTCATGGCCATTTCTAGTAGCTAAACTCAAGTCTTCTAGGAAGTTTTTTAGCCTAGAAAATTAAAATTTTATACTAAGACACATCTAAAAAGATTCCATGTTGTTTTTCCAAATTACCTTTACTGTGAAACCTCACAAATCAGACCTCCGAAGGTTTTTGTTTTTTGTTGTTTCTTAACCTACCTAATTATTCTTACCAATTCTGACTCGAACAGAGTGAATTTCATAAAAGCTCAAGCAGAAAAACAAATCATAGTGGTAACAGTTCTATCAGAAGCACATGGAGATACAGCAGGGTTTAAAAGAACCTCATATACCTAAAGGTTGATGACCTATCTCACTCCTTCATACTCTTGCCTTACTAAATCCAACTATGAGTACATAAAATGTAAAGTGAATAATGCTACTTAATTTATAGACAACATTTATGATGTGAGAAGACAGATGTGGAAAAAATAAAGAACTTAAAGGATCCTTGACTGATAATTCCAAACATACACAGATATAAAAGATGCTGGGTCTACTTAGAAGGAGAGTGGAAGGTCCTTGCTGAGAGGCACATGCCCAGAAGCAAGGCTTCTTTATTCAGGGCCATGGAGCAAGGGGTCAGGTTCTGTCCGTAAAAATTCCACTGCCAGAAATTCAATGGTACAGCCACTAATGCCAAAGAACATGAAAAGCCTGAGTGTTCTTGCTCTGAGACTAAACATTTAGGAAGTTCTATGCCTAAAAGTAAAAAGGAAGGAGCATGGTTGAGAAGCATGTAACCAAAATTAAATGGACAGAATCAGAGTAAAAATCCATTTACTAGGTCTAGAAAAAGATAAAGGGGCAAAAGTGAGCAGATTTTTTTCTCCCTCCACATCCTTTCTTATCTAATAGAACATAACCATTCTTTGTTATAAATCAAATCCTAAAGTTGGTGAGGCTTGAAAATTCTGCCTGAGATAAACTGTGGAGAAGAAAATGTTGAAGGCAAGTAAACAGACTATTGTATGCTTACCAGGTGGGGACCAATGGGGATTTCTCTACTTGGAAAATATGCGTAAATCCTTCTTCAGAATGTTCAACTATGACTCAGAGATAAACTTCCAACTACTTAATAGTGCTCCTCTATAGGTATGGAAAAAAATCAAAAAGATTTTTTTTAATGAAAGTTTCTTGTACATTTGCTACAACTGCCTAATGACTCAATTGAAATAAAAATCCAGTTGCTTTCAGCCAACAAATCATTAACAGACATTTCTAATCGCCTAACAATAAAGACAATTTAAAAAACGAGATCTTATTCCTCAGAGAGAAAGACCTTTTTGACGATGGCCATGTAAAAATAACATGTGATTTTAACTTTATTAACTAAACAATCAATACAACAACCCACTGTAAAGGAAAAATTATTATATATATTCACAGTATGACTAGAGTTTTACTTCAAATTTCAGAGATACATCGGGCAAAATAATTTACGAAGAGGAATATAAAACTTCACATTAATATTATTAAAGTTTTCGAGAAGTATAGAAAACTAAAAATAGAATTACCATATGATCCAGCAATCCCACTCCTGGGCATATAATTAGACAAAACTCTAATTCAGAAAGACACATGCACCCCAATGTTCATAGCAACACTATGTAAAAGAGCCAAGACATGGAAGCAACCTGAATGTCCATCGAGAGATGAATGGATAAAGAAGATGTGGAGAGGAGCTTCAAGATGGCGGAAGACTAAGACGCGGAGATCACCTTCCTCCCCACAGATACATCAGAAATACATGTACACGTGCAACAACTCCTACAGAACACCTACTGAACGCTGGCAGAAGACCTCAGACCTCCCCAAAGGCAAGAAACTCCCCACGTACTGGGTAGGCCAAAAGAAAAAACTGAGACAAAAGAATAGGGATGGAACCTGCACCAGTGGGAAGGAGCTGTGAAGGAGGAAAGGTTTCTACACACTAGGAAGCCCCTTCTCACGCGGAGACTGTGGGTGGTGGAGCGGGGGAGCTTCGGGGCCACAGAGGAGAGCACAGCAACAGGGGTGCGGAGGGCAAAGTAGAGAGACTCCCGCACAGAGGATCGGTGCCAACCGGCACTCAGCAGCCCGAGAGGCTTGTCTGCTCACCCGCGGGGTGGGCGGGGGCTGGGAGCTGAGGCTCAGGCTTTGGTCGGAGCCCAGGGAGAGGGCTGGGGATGGCTGCGTGAACACAGCCTGAAGAGGCTAGTGCGCCACAGCTAGCTGGGTGGGAGTCCGGGGAAAGGTGTGGAACTGCCGAAGAGGCATGAGACATTTTCTTGCCTCTCTGTTTCCTGGTGCCCGAGGAGAGGGGATTAAGAGCGCCTAAAGGAGCTCCAGAGATAGGCGCGAGCCACAGCTATCAGCGCGGACCCCAGGGACGGGCATGAGACGCTAAGGCTGCTGCTGCTGCCACCAAGAAGCCTGTGTGCGAGCACAGGTCACTCTCCACACCTCCCTTCTGGGGAGCCTGTGCAGCCCGCCACTGCCAGGGTCCTGTGATCCAGGGACAACTTCCCCGGGAGAACGCACGGCGCGCCTCAGGCTAGTGCAACGTCTGCTGCTGCAGGCTCGCCCTGCGTACCCCTCCCTCCCTCCCTCCCGGCCTGAGAGAGGCAGAGCCTCCGAAGCTGCTGCTCCTTTAACCCCGTCCTATCTGAGCGGAAACAGAGGCCCTGAGGCGACCTACACGCAGAGGCCGGTCCATATCCAAAGCTGAACTTCAGGAGCTGTGCGAACAAAGAAGAGAAACGGAAATCTCTCCCAGCAGCGTCAGAAGCAGCAGATTATATCTCCACAATCAACGTGATGGGCCCTGCATCTGTGGAATACCTGAATAGACAACAAATCATCCCAAATTAAAAGAGGTGACCTTCGAAAGCAACGATACATATATATTTTTCCCCTTTTTCTCTTTTTGTGAATGTGTATGCTTCTGTGTGTGATTTTGTCTGTATAGCTTTGCTTTTACCATTTGTCATAGGGTGCTGTCTGTCCGTTTTTTTTGTTTGTTTTTGTTTTTTTTAGTATAGTGTTTAGCGCTTGTTATCACTGGTGGATTTGTTTTTTGGTTTGGTTGCTCTCTTCTTTCTTTCTTTTTTTTCATTACTTAAAAAATTTTTTTATTTCAATAAGTTTATTTTACTTTATTTTATCTTATTTCTTTTTTCCTCCCTTTTATTCTGAGCTGTGTGGATGACAGGCGATTGGTGCTCCAGCAAGACATCAGGGCTGTGCCTCTGAGGTGGGACGGCCAAGTTCAGGACATTGGTCCACAAGAGACCTCCCAGCTCCACGTAATATAAACCAGCGAAAGTCTCCCAGAGATCTCCATCTCAACACCAAGACCCAGCTCCACTCAACGACCAGTAAGCTACAGTGCTGGACACCCTATGCCAAACAACTAGCAAGACAGGAACATAACCCCACCCATTAGCAGAGAGGCTGCCTAAAATCATAATAAGTCAACAGACACCCCAAAACACACCACCAGACGTGGACCTGCCCACCAGAAAGACAAGATCCAGCCTCATCCCCCAGAACACAGGCACTGGTCCCCTCCACCAGGAAGCCTGTGCAACCCACCGAAACAACCTTAGCCACTGGGGGCAGACACCAAAAACAACGGTAACGAGGAACCTGCAGCCTGCGATAAGGAGACCCCAAACACAGTAATTTAAGCAAAATGAGAAGACAGAGAAACAAACAGCAGATGAAGGAGCAAGGTTACCCACCAGACCTAACAAATGAAGAGGAAATAGGCAGTCTACCTGAAAAAGAATTCAGAAAAATGATAGTAAAGATGATCCAAAAACTTGGAAAAAGAAAGGAGAAAATACAAGAAACGTTTAACAAGGACCTACAAGAACTAACGAGCAAACAGTGATGAACAACACAATAAATGAAATTAAAAATTCTCTAGAAGGGATCAGTAGAATAACTGAGGCAGAAAAATGGATAAGTGACCTGGAAGATAAAATAGTGGAAATAACTACTGCAGAACAGAATAAAGAAAAGAGAATGAAAAGAATTGAAGACAGTCTCAGAGACCTCTGGAACAACATTAAATGCACCAACATTCGAATTATACAGGTCCCAGGAGAAAAAAAGAAAAAGAAAGGGACTGAGAAAATATTTCAAGAGACTATAGTTGAAAACTTCCCTAATATGGGAAAGGAAATAGTTAATCAAGTCCAGGAAGCACAGAGAGTCCCATACAGGATAAATTCAAGGAGAAACACGCCAAGACACATATTAATCAAACTATCAAAAATTAATTACAAAGAAAGAATATTAAAAGCAGCAAGAAAAAACAACAAATAACATACAAGGGAATCCTCATAAGGTTAACAGCCGATCTTTCAGCAGAAACTCTGCAAGCCAGAAGGGAGTGACAGGACATATTTAAAGTGATGAAGGGGAAAAACCTACAACCAAGATTACTCTACCCACCAAGGATCTCATTCAGCTTTGACGGACAAATTAAAACCTTTACAGACAAGCAAAAGCTAAGAGAATACAGCACCACCAAACCAGCTATACAAAAAATGCTAAAGGAACTTCTCTAGGCAGGAAACACAAGTGAAGGAAAAGACCTACAATAACAAACGCAAAACAATTAAGAAAATGGTAATAGGGACATACATATCGATAATTACCTTAAATGTAAATGGGTTAAATGCTCCAACCAAAAGACATAGACTGGCTGAATGGATACAAAAACAAGACCCATATATATGCTGTCTGCAGGACACCCACTTCAGACCTAGGGACACATACAGACTGAAAGCGAGGGGATGGAAAAAGATATTCCATGCAAATGGAATTCAAAAGAAAGCTGAAGTAGCAATTCTCATATCAGACAAAACAGACTTTAAAACAAAGACTATTACAAGAGACAAAGAAGGACACTACATAATGATCAAGGGATCAATCCAAGAAGATGATATAACAATTGTAAATATTTATGCACCCAACACAGGAACACCTCAATACATAAGGCAAATACTAACAGCCATAAAAGGGGAAAACGACAGTAACACAATCATACTAGGGGACTATAACACCCCACTTTCACCAATGGACAGATCATCCAAAATGAGAAAAAATAAGGAAACACAAGCTTTAAATGATACATTAAACAAGATGGACTTGATTGATATTTATAGGACATTCCATCCAAGAACAACAGAATACACTTTCTTCTCAAGTTCTCATGGAACATTCTCCAGGATAGGTCATATCTTGGGTCACAAATCAAGCCTTGGTAAATTTAAGAAAATTTAAATCATATCAAGTATCTTTTCTGACCACAACACCATGAGACTAGATATCAATCACAGGAAAAAAATCTGTAAAAACTACAAACACATGGAGGCTAAACAATACACTACTTAATAACCAAGAGACCACTGAAGAAATCAAAGAGGAAATCTAAAAACACCTAGAAACAAATGACAATGAAAACATGATGACCCAAAACCTAAGAGATGCAGCAAAAGCAGTTCTAAGAGGGAAGTTTATAGCAATATAATCCTACCTCAAGAAACAAGAAACACCTCAAATAAACAACCTAACCTTACATCTAAAGCAATTAGAGAAAGAAGAACCAAAAAAACCCCAAAGTTAGCAGAAGGAAAGAAATCAAAAATCCGATCAGAAATAATTGAAAGAGAAATGAAGGAACGATAGCAAAGATCAATAAAACTAAAAGCTGGTTCTTTGAAAAGATAAACAAAGTTGATAAACCATTAGCCAGACTCATCAAGAAAAAAAGGGAGAAGACTCAAATCAATAGAATTAGAAATGAAAAAGGACAAGTGAAAACTGATACTGCAGAAATACAAAGGATCATAAGAGATTACTACAAGCAACTATATGCCAATAAAATGGACAACCTGGAAGAAATGGACAAATTCTTAGAAAAGCACAACCTGCCAAGACTGAACCAGGAAGAAACAGAAAATATGAACAGACCAGTCACAATCACTGAAGTTGAAACTGTGATTTAAAATCTTCCAACAAAAAAAAAAACCCAGGACCAGATGGCTTCAGAGGTGAACTCTATCAAACATTTAGAGAAGAGCTAACACCTATCTTTCTCAAACTCTTCCAAAATATAGCAGAGGGAGGAACACTCCCAAACTCATTCTACGAGGCCACCATCGCCCTGATACCAAAACCAGACAAAGATGTCACAAAGAAAGAAAACTACAGGCCAATGTCACTGATGAACATAGATGCAAAAGTCCTCAACAAAATACTAGCAAACAGAATCCAACAGCACATTAAAAGGATCATACACCAGGATCAAGTGGGGTTTATCCCAGGAATGCAAGGATTCCTCAGTACATGCAAATCAATCAATGTGATACACCATACTAACAAATTGAAGGAGAAAAACCATATGATCATAGCAATAGATGCAGAGAAAGCTTTCGACAAAATTCAACACCCATTTATGATAAAAACCCTCCAGAAAGTAGGCATAGAGGGAACTTTCCTCAACATAATAAAGACCATATATGACAAACCCACAGCAAACATCGTTCTCAACGGTGAAAAACTGAAACCATTTCCACTAAGATCAGGAACAAGACAAGGTTGACCACCCACCCTCACGACTATTATTCACCATAGTTTTGGAAGTTTTAGCCACAGCAATCAGAGAAGGAAAGGAAATAAAATGAATCCAAATCGGAAAAGAAGAAGTAAAGCTGTCACTGTTTGCAGATGACATGATACTATACATAGAGGATCCTAAAGATGCTACCAGAAAACTACTAGAGCTAATCAATGAATTTGGTAAAGTAGCAGGATATAAAATTAATGCACAGAAATCTCTTGCATTCCTATACACTAATGATGAATAATCTGAAAGAGATATTAAGAAAACACTCCCGTTTACCATGGCAACAAAAAGAATAAAATATCTAGGACTAAACCTACCTAAGGAGACTAAAGACCTGTATGCAGATAATTTAAGACACTGATGAAAGAAATTAAAGATGATACAAACAGATGGAGAGATATACCATGTTCTTGGATTGGAAGAATCAACATTGTGAAAATGACTATACTACCCAAAGCAATCTACAGGTTCAATGCAATCCCTATCAAACTACCACTGGCATTTTTCACAGAACTAGAACAAAAAATTTCACAATTTGTATGGAAACACAAAAGACCCCGAATAGCCAAAGCAATCTTGAGAACAAAAAACAGAGCTGGAGGAATAAGGCTCCCTGACTTCACACTATACTACAAAGCCACAGTAATCAAGACAGTATGGTACTGGCACAAAAACAGAAATGTAGATCAATGGAACAGGACAGAAAGCCCAGAGATAAACCCACTCACATATGGTCACCTTATCTTTGATAAAGGAGGCAAAAATATACAGTGGAGAAAAGACAGCCTCTTCAAAAAGTGGTGCTGGGAAAACTGGACTCCTAAATGTAAAAGAATGAAATTAGAACACTCCCTAACACCATACACGAAAATAAACTCAAAATGGATTAAAGACCTAAATGTAAGGTCAGACACTAACAAACTCTTAGAGGAAAACATAGGCAGAACATTCTATGACATAAATCACAGCAAGATCCTTTTTGACCCTCCTCCTAGAGAAATAGAAATAAAAACAAAAGTAAACAAATGGGACCTAATGAAACTTCAAAGCTTTTGCACAGCAAAGGAAACCATAAACAAGACGAAAAGACAACCCTCAGAATGGGAGAAAATGCTTGCAAATGAAGCAACTGACAAAGGATTAATCTCCAAAATTTACAAGCAGTTCATGCTACTCAATATCAAAAAACCAAACAACCCAATGCAAAAATGGGCAGAAGACCTAAATAGAAATTTCTCCAAAGAAGATATACAGATTGCCAACAAACACATGAAAGGATATTCAACATCACTAATCATTAGAGAAATGCAAATCAAAACTACAATGAGGTATCACCTCACACCAGTCAGAATGGCCATCATCAAAAAATCTACAAACAATAAATGCTGGAGAGGGTGTGAAGAAAAGGGAACCCTCTTGCTCTGTTGGTGGGAATGTAAATTGATACAGCCACTATGGAGAATGGTATGGAGGTTCCTTTGAAAACTAAAAATAGAACTACCATACGACCCAGCAATCTCACTACTGGGCATATACCCTGAGAAAATCATAATTCAAAAATAGTCATGTACCAAAATTTTCATTGCAGCTCCATTTACAATAGCCAGGACATGGAAGCAACCTAAGTGTCCATCAACAGATGAATGGATAAAGAAGATGTGGCACATATATACAATGGACTATTACTCAGCAATAAAAAGGAATGAAACTGAGTTATTTGTAGTGAGGTGGAAGGACCTAGAGAGTGTCATACAGAGTGAAGTAAGTCAGAAAGAGAAAAACAAATACTGTATGATACTGTATGCTAACACATATATATGGAATCTAAAAAAAAAAAAAGCTCATGAAGAACCTAGGGGCAAGACAGGAATAAAGGCGCAGACCTACTAGAGAATGAACGTGAGGATACAGGGAAGGGGAAGGGTGAGCTGGGACAAAGTGAGAGAGTGGCATGGACATATATACACTATCAAATGTAAAACAGATAGCTAGTGGGAAGCAGCCACATAGCACAGGGAGATAAGCTCGGTGCTTTGTGGCCACCTAGAGGGGTGGGATAGGGAGGGTGGGAGGGAGGGAGACACAAGAGGGAAGAGATATGGGGATATATGTATATGTATAAGTGATTCACTTTGTTATAAAGCAGAAACTAACACACCATTTTAAAGCAATTATACTCCAATAAAGATGTTAAAAAACAAAAAAAGCTGTGATACTTATATACAATGGATTATTACTCAGCCATAAAAAGGAATGAAATAATGTCATTTGCACCAAGATGGATGCAACTAGAGATTATCATAAGTGAAGTAAGCCAGACAGAGGAAGCAAACATCATATGATATCACATATGTGGAATTTAAAATATGATACAAATGAACCTATCTATGAAACAGAAACAGACTCATGGACATAGAGAACAGACTCGTGTTGCCAGGGGGAAGGGGGCTGGGGGAGGGATGGAGTAGGAGGAGTTTGGGGTTAGTAGATGCAAAATATTACTTATAGGATGGATAAACAACAAGGTCGTACTGTATAGCACAGGGAACTATATTCAGTATCCTGTGATAAACCATAACGGAAAAGAATATTTTAAAAAGGAATGTATATATGTGTATAACTGAATCACTTTTCTGTACAGCAGAAATTACACAGCATTGTAAATCAACTATACTTCAATGTAAAAAAATTTGCCAAGGAGTAGAGTACACAAAATTAAACAGGGTACAAGTTTGTGCAATCCACTAAAAATTACATGGTTTCCATAAGTGATTTTTAAAATACAGTGAAATTTCATCTTAAAATTGACCTTAATGTTTGAAGGATGCCTCCTGATACATTGGAAATTCTGGTTTCATAAAGGTATTTAGGGAATAAAAGAATTATCAACATCCAGGAAAACAGGAGAGAGAAACTGAAATAAGTTGGTGAACGCCTTTTCCCAATACATTTTTTCCTCTAAGAAATGCTATAAAGTATTAAGTTACTGCAAAATGAATGAAAAGTTGAAGATGATACTATACTCTGGCCTTAAATCTACTAAAATAATATTTATAATTATTAACATAAATATTTTAGGAGAAACTAACAGTATTTATATTTACTTGATCAGTGTTTGGTGAATTGGAAACAAGAAGCACAATGAAATTTCAGTAGTAAGAGTAAAATGCACTTCCGCTTTTCGGACAACTTGTTTTCATGAGAGAGTCAAGAATTCAGGGACATACATCTTTGAGGCTCTTTTTTGACTTTGGGGTTATACAAGTAATATATATTAATTGCAATAAATGTAAGTAATCAAATTAGGCAAATATAAATAGTCAAAAGGAAGAAAAAATTAAATCACCTGTAATCATAAGGTCCATAGGTAAATAAATGATTTTCCTTTCAAAGGTTTTTTAAGCATATAAAATATATATATAACAAAAAGGTTTATGCTCAACATGCCACCTTATAAACTGCATTTGTTTACATTTTGATGATAAATTACTAAAAGTGGAATTTCTAAGGCAAAGGGGATCTACTTCTTTAAAGCTTCTGATACATATTGCCCATCTGTCTTCCAGAAAGATTGTGCAAATATAAATTCCCACCAGCTGGAGGCAGGCTGGTGCACACAGCACTCAATAGATTTGCATGTTTTTCCTAGGCTTTCACCCAATGTAACTCTTCTCTCTTGGAATGTATTTTTCCTCCTATTGCTACCTCTTGGTCCTTATAAAAAATAAGATTTTCAACATCACTTCTACCAGCACCAATTTTATCTCGATTCCTGCCTACATTGTTTTACTAGTGGAAACTATACCCCCCAGTTGCCCTCCATCACCACAGGGCCTCCTCTGCTTGCTGACCAGCTGTTTGCCGGAATGAAGAAAGATAGTGATATGTGTGAGGGAAGTGCAGAAATAAGGAACAAAGTCCTCGGCTTCCTTCACAGAACAGAATCCTAGGGATACAGTGGGATAACTGCCAAGTTCTATGTTCTTAAGATGTAGGTCTCAACATACTGTACCATGTGCAGAAGATTAGCTAGTTTTTTCTCAGTCTCACTGCATCCCAGATTCTGGCATTAAGCTGTCTGTCACCCTTACATTTTCGTATGGTTATAAATTTTTCCTTCTGTTTTCAGGACTATTTTAATAAAAGACTACTCAGGGCTAAATTGGGGCTATTAGCCACATAAAATTTCAACTAAAAAAAAATCTTCAGACTGACTTTTGGTTGGCAGCTGGTGGACCAATTTCTTGCCCTCCTGAAAAATAACTCAATGTATCAGAAAGCACTTCAGTACTATCAATTTATTCCAACAGAGATTAGAATAAATTGAGGGATGTGTCAGTCTCCTTAAATACATAGAACCCAAAAGGTATCACTAAAATGTTAAGCTATTAAAAACAAACCAAAACTTTAGAGATAAAAATCTAATTGACTCTCTCATTCACCACATGAGGAATCTGTGCCCTAGTAAAGCGATTTGAACTGCATAAGCTGAGAAAGAAAATCAGCATCAGAGTTATGTTCTCCTTCAAAATGTAATCTCTTCTCACAGTGAAGGTCGTGAAGTGCCTGATAGTCAAAATGCTCTTTGCAGAACATGATGAAACACTGGTATTTCAAACTCTACCACACAAACTATAATTTTAAACAATATTTTATGCTTAGTTATTCTAAGTTTAAATTGCCATTAATGTTCAATTTATTTTATTTTAGGCTATAAAAAAGAATATAAAACCATGACTATGACTACAGATGTTCAAAGAACAAAACAGCTATAGAAGTGAATATGATTGTCTGTTGGTGAGTTATTCCTTAAATAACCCCTTTGCTCCTTATTCATACAAGTTATCTGCCTAATACCTGCTTTTAAACTTAATGTTGGCTCTTTCCCCAATTTAAGAAACATTTCAGAATGAAAAACCTAAAATTCCATCAGCTTCTTTTTTCTGAATAACTGTGAAAAGACCACCATTATCCAGTTTTGGCGGTGTAAGACCTCTGCCCAGCTCCAGGAAGGTTCACGAGGAACACAACTTGAGAAATACAGGTTTGTACCACGCTGAGCTCCCACATGCTTCAAGGTCCTGTAACCTTGGAGACCTAAAAGGAGCTGCACTCCTTTAGGGAATGGAAAACGTTTTAGTATATCTGAACTGAGAATATTAAAATATATTTGGATGCATTAGCATATTTTCATAACAGGTAGAAATCATAATTGAATTTTTATGGTGGTAAATTTAACCCAACTTTAGTAATAAAAAGATGCCCACAGGCTAGAAAGGCATTTATATCTCACTGTGAAGGGAATGCTTTTACCATAATTGGTTCATATCATAATTTGGTATTTTATATAAGGCAGATTCTATACTCTATTTACCTTCCTTTCTTTCCTTAAGCAAAAGAATATACATACTTCAAGGTATTCTGAATATACAACTTTCAATTATAAATATTTACATATGAGGCTATTTAGAATTATCCCTAAGATCTCCTTCCAGCCCTAAAAATTATATGCTGCCTCACTCCCACACTTTAATAGCAGAATGTTATAAATTATAAATCGTAGTGCAATTTATAATTTTAAAATGTAAACATTTAAAAATAAGATGAATGAAATTTTTACTATTGCCTTTAAAAACTCTGGTTTAAAAACTGATGTATTGAGTATAATTAATGTGCAATTCAAGTAAAAATATAATAGGTATTGGTTTTAAACTTTAAAAAATGACTTTAGAACTATTTGGGATGATAAAAGGAAACAGACATTTTAATTTTTCTCCCAATTTTCCATGTTTAAAAAAAGGATTATGGTTTCACTTATTGCCTTCAGCATTTTTGAGAATGGTACATTTCTAAATCTGTAACACATAAAGATATATGAGTCATATAGGTGAGTTTCTGTAAGTCAATATTACAATAAGTTTAAGACCATATTCTCATTAGAAGGACTGCTGACAATAAAATACCTGGTTCGTATTAGAAAGGAACTGCCTACGTAATGTCCGTAACCCATTCCTGGAAACTGGATATGTAGGAAAATGTGCCAGGGAGCCTATTCCTCATTACTTCAGATAGGACAAATTACAACGTGTGACACATCAATCTAAACCTACCAACCAATTTCTTAAAGTATAACTAAAACATAATAAAATGCCTATGTATTGATATAAGCAGCAAATAATGATGTTACTATGTTAAACTCCTCTCCTGATCACCAAACAATTATTACAGTTGTTCACCAGTTGCTTTGTAGCGGAAGCCTGGCCTCCTTTGGCACCAGCAATATCCAAGGTGCACATCCTTCTGCTGCCACTAGGCGGGCCTTTCGAAATGTTTACATATGACTCTGGCAATCTAGTCATTTCATTTGAAATGTTGCTCAAGATTATTTTCACACACTGTTTTGTTAAAAACAGTGAGTTTTGTAAGACATAAATATAAACTTTGCCTATATATACATCAACTGAAGAACTTGATTGAGATATATATATATATAATGAAGTCTGGACAATAAACTGGACAATAAGAGGGGCCCTACCAAAAAAGATATCCAGGAGGATGTAGCATTACAAGCACCCTTGTCAAACATCAGTCCAGACATTTTCAGCTGCAAGTAACAGAAGTCTATCTAAAAGTGGCTTAAACTTTAACCAAGGAACTTATTATCTCACCTAACAAGAAGCCCAGAGATCAACAGTTCCCAGGCTAGTAAATCTATCAGTTCAGCAGTGTCATCATGGACCACGCTGCATCCTCATTTTATTCTGCCATCTTCAACATGTTCCCTCTGTCTTAGGTTACCTCCCCTCAGCAAAGATAGCAACAATGGATGTAACCTCATCAGGCATTTCATCCAGATAAAACAGCTACCAGGGAAGGGGTGGCTGTCTCTGCAGTATCTGCCTATGAGCCCTTCATGTCCAGTTAGTCAGAATTGTCACAGGTGCCCATTCTGAAACCAACTGCTGGCAAGGTGGACTGGGCCACCCTGACTGGTTGAGACAAATCAGAACTGCCCTCCCACAGCTAGGAAGAAAGCCAGCATCTCTTGAATCATGTGATCATGCAGCAGAAGGTGAATACTTTGAAGTGTGGAAGGAGGGGGAATGGATTTGGGGTAGGCAAATCTGCTCCTAATGCTTAATTCACTTTGCATTAATACAATAACTAAAATTTGTGTAATTTGTCCAGGTGATGGGTGACATAAGTTAAACACAGATATATTTTCACTGGAAAAACACCTTAACAGGAGACATTACCAAGTTTTCTAACCAAATAGTAAATGATTTAGAAGTCATTCCAAAACATTTTAACAATCAGTGGATGGAGGATATACTTTATGGAAGTCCTTGTGCTGGTTATTATGTAAGATACACAGCAGACGAGCGATCTGTAAGGTTACCATCCAAGTGGCAAAACATTTTTAAAAAGTTTAAATAACATTATGAAACAATAATCTAGCAGCTGCTACAATGTACTATGTAATTAAGAAGTAAATAAATGATAGGAGAAAATGTACACTATGAGATCAAAGACAGAGCTATCTAGAAACTGTAGACAGCGAAAGACAAAATTTCACGTGGGATCTGACTGCAGGAGGGTATGGACAAAGTGAAGCAGGCCGGGCGCTCTGCACACAGGACACACTGGGCCCTGGGCCTGGGAGCAGCAAAATATCCTGGTTAGAACACTGAGAGGTCCATGCAGAGGCAAACCATCATTACTAATTACTGATCACACGTTTAATATAACAAGTAAAAAGGTGCCCCAACCACAGTCTGGGATCTATACATACCCATTATCATCTGCCTATTTTTCAGTTTTTTAAATGAAAAAACTAACTGCAGCACCATGTCCTGAATGCATCACTGAAAAAGTATGCAAGTATACTCACACCAGGTTGATACTGTTAAGACATTAGTTTGACAATGTCAAAGTAATGAACTGTCTGGGACCATCACGGTACAAGTCATTCTATCAAATATCTTAAGTGTTTGATGTTATCGTTTTGTACTGTTACTTCACTTCTATTTTTGTATCTCTTGTGATGTAGATTGTAACCTCCTTACAGACATCACTCATCTGCTGTGTATCTTACCTAGTGGTAATTATTCCCTAATTTTTATTTAGCTGCTCAGAAGTCATCCTATTTTCTGAAGCCAAACTAGTAAAGGTGGCCAATGGTGTGTAACCTGCCTCTGACAATGACTATGCTATCTCTGGCATTAAACTAAAAATACCCTACAATCCCATAGCCCAAGTGGCTAGTAAACGTCAGTATTCATAGCAACATCTAGAAAAGTGGTTATTTAACCTTTTTAGGGTCACAGATTTTTGAGAATCTGATGAAATTCAGAGACCCTTCTCACCCCAAAATGCAAATACAACATTTTGCCTATAATTTCAGGAGGCTTACAGATCACTCCACTCAGGCTCTCAAACTCATCATGGCTAAGAACCCCTTAACATAGTGATAGCAACTGGGATGATCACTGGTTTTCACAGTTATCAATTCCTTTAAGTAAGCAAGCCATCAACAAACTATTTTAAGGGTTACAGTTTTCCTTTGGTGCTGCCAAGCATATTTTCAGCTTGTGCATCAGGAAATAATAGATGCCAGAAATAAAAATAAGTCATTCCCTAAGTTTAGAGCTGAGCTATTTGACTTAGAATACTGAAAAATCTCAGAACAATGACAGCTTTAAGTCATTAATACTATGACGTAAGGCTTCAGTACAGTATACTTAATACATTTCCTTAAAAATACCACACACACACATACATACACACACATGTATAGCCATAAACGTATATGCCATTTTTGATGGAAATACCAATTGTAGGGAATGAATCAGTTTCTAACTTAACTGATAACTAGAGTGTAGCAGCAATTCTCAATTCTTTAATAACGTTCCACTAGTTAATGCACACTTTAGACATTTCAGCTTTTAGTGGATATGAACGAACTTTCTGGTGCACTCATTGCAGAAGCACGCAGTGGCCTTCCAGTGGGAGTGGAGGAAAGACCTATATTGGGCACTCGTAGGGAACTTACCGTTCCCTTGCCTACAACATAAATTAAGGATCACAACATTCTCTCCAGCTAAACCTAGAGGCTGGCTCAGAATCATTCGCCCAGGCATTTCACTGAGCTGATCAGAATTAGCAAGTGAATTAAAACTTCTTAGTACTCACTTCTGTCTATGAAGAAGTCTGTGTAAAGTTCCCTCTCATTCTTCTTCTTTAAAATGTAATGAGGACTCCATAATGCTATTAACTTTTTATATGTAAGGAAAATTAGGCTGAAATGGTAAGTAGCCTGCTTGATCACACAGCAAGAAAATTATGGAACTTAGAATCCAAATATTATGATTTCCAGTTCAGCACGTACATTAGTTAGGGTTTGGTTCATCCGCAAATGACAAAATGTCAGTAGAGCAGTGGCTACCACAGAACAGAAGTTTGCTCCTGTCTCACATAAGGGAGTTCTCACATCACAGGGCTGTTGTGGCAACTCCACAGTCTTTAAGGACCCAGGCTCTTCCCAGCTTATTCTTCAGTTACCCTCACAATGCAGTCTAGTCCTCATGGTCCAAGATGGCGGCTAGTCCGCTACCAAATCATCACATCCACACTCCAGGGTGAGCAAAGTTAGTGGCAGTGGAGAGATGGAAGGTACATACCAGCTGTGTTTTTAAAAGGTTCCCTAAAACCTGCAATACAACGTTTCTTCTTATATCACACTGGCCAGAAACTTCATCAAAATTCCACGTCTAACTGCGAAATGGCCACATGGCAAGATAAAAATGCTATTAACTAAGAAAGAAAGATAAACAGATATTGAAGGACAACTAGTAGTTTCTGTCCCTATATCATGTTGAAACTAAAAGGTAGAAAAGGTGAAACTTGAGGTGTCTGACAAAATGACTTGCAGCACGATGGCCCCATACAGTTCAACTGTGTGTTGTTTCTGTCATATCCTGTCCATCAAGTATGAATATACAGGCACACCTTTTCAGTGATAAATTCAGGAGATGATCACTGTTTTCATTAACAAATAATTCTCAACTGGATGAAATTGTTAAATTATCTCCATTTTTTTCAATTAATAAATTTCCAATAAAATAAAAACCAAAACACTACTTCACTGTTTTGAAATGGTCAGATATCTGATAGGTCATTACTGCCAATAGGATAAAATTCTAATATCTCGGAATGGCACACAGGCCCACTGAAAATCACCGTTCTAGACTCGTTCCTCATCAGTGGCCCGACATCTCCTCTCTCTCCTGAAGAACTTTTTACTGGCCCTGAATATGTCCCAGATTCCTCTGAATCTACATACTTTACACAGTCTGTCCCACTGCCTGAAAATGCTTTCTTCCCCTACCACAACTTATAACAGAATTATTCCAACAATTCTCAAATATCAGCATGCATAAAAATCACCTGCATTGCTTTTTTTAAAAAATGCTGATTCTTAGGCTATAGTTTCAAAGATTCTGCTTTACTAGGTATGGGCCAGGCCCAGAATTCTGCAGCATTTTTACAAGGAGCAGAGTGCCCGAGACAGAGAAAGCGCTCAAGAATGTTGATGATTACTACAATAAGACCATCTTACACTAGTTTAAGATGTTTTTCTTCTGGATTAGTTTACTAAAGGATTAGTTTGCTATCATGAGGTAACACCATAATTCTATCATGATACGATGAAAGAATAAGACACATTTTCAGAAATCCACATTTGGAAAGATTACTGTGTGACCTAAATAAGAACTCTTCCCTTCGTAATATGTTTTGGTTGCATTCAATGGGAAAAAAAACAGATACCGAATAAGACAACCACTTAAATATAAAAGAATATTGTAGTATGATTAAGATTAGTAGGAAGACAATATTTAGGTCTTCCAATTCTATCTGAAATACTAGTAGAAACGGCAAAGCTCATACTGTACATTCTACTTAGAGTCTCATCCTCATTATTTATTTCCTCAACAGAATGAAATAAGAAGAGGCTGTAAGTCAAAATATAAAAGCTATTCATCACAATTTTTCAGCTAAATAGTCTCAGATGTGGAAGATATGACATTACGAAAGCCTCTGAGTAAATATATAGGAAACCCATTTATGGAATATGGTGTGCACACTTAAAATTTTTCCCTACTGGTATTTTACTGAAGAAGTGCCTTCTAGGAAACAGTACCACAGTAAACCAGTCAACTACTGCCAAAAAGGTGTACTAAAAATCTGACTGCCTGATGGTTTCAGTTCAAAGAAAACATACCTCAGAATTGCTCTGAAGAGTTTACAGGTATTAATCTGTCAAATAATTTTACCTAAAGTCACTCTAGATGCCTTATGGCTAAAGACAAAAAGAGTCATAAGCCTCTCGGAATTCATATTTATATAATTAACAAAATGCTTCTCAACTGCTTCATTGATTACAAAAATTTTTTTAAGTTTCCAAATATATTACTTTAAGAAACAAGATTTCATTCCTTAGAATTCTGAAGCTTTCTGCTCTTTATTTAATGTTTGAAAGGAAGTATGTTCAACCTAGAAATTTTGTGGTTTTATTTGCTTTTTTATTTGTTTACGGCTCAACTGCAGTGGAAGAGAAACTGTAACTTTGTATTTTTGTGAGGTCTTTTTCAAAGTGTCTTAACACATTATTTGATGGTATACAATTACTAAATTATAGAGAGTGAACTGCAGTGGTTCTCAGCCCTGCATGTACACAAGAACTATCTGGGGAACTCTGGAAAAAAAATACCAGTGTCTGGGCCAAACCCCAGACCTGTCTAATCAGAATGTAGGGATGAGGCCCCAGCACCAGCATATTTTCAAAGTGCCCCCTAAATCACAAGAAGGTTAGATCCTCTGAGTTAGAGAGACAGATCCCTAATTTACATTTGAGTCGGCTGAGTCCACTGAGCCCCAATAAAGCATGAGTGACTTCCTCACAACTAATTGTGTTCAACAGAGGGCTCAGTTCTGCTTCTCAGCACAATGGACACCTCTCCCCTGTCCCACGAAGCTCCCTCTCACCCTGCACACTTAAGGAGACAAGGCAGGGTGGTACACCCCACACAGAACAGCCAGGCCTTAATGGTTTCACTTCTGAATGCTGCTAGAGTAACAGGTGAACCAGAATTAGGAATCAACGAATGTGAAAATTCTGTCAATTCTACCCATTAGACACATGACTTCACATTTCTTATTGGGAAAATAAACAGCTGCATGATGAAGTTAGTTGAAAAATCCTGGCACACCTCCTTTAGAACTGAAAGGTCAAGGGTAAAAACACAAAGATTGCCAAGTAAATTCACTGCAATTTGAGTTTTTCTGGATATCACAATACATGGGTAAAGAGTTATTAATAGGGTCAGTTGCTTTTTTAATCCATAAACGCCATTTTTTTAAAGATTCATTATACTTCTGTTGTAAGAATGGGGAGTAAAAATAGAAAGCACATGGTGAAAATCTGTTTACTTTTTGTCCTTGTTGTTTTAATTAAAGCCTTCAGTCCTAGAAAGAATCAAAGTGACTTACTGTCCCTTATGTAAATTTTTATTATACACAGCTAGATTTCCACTTTTAAATAAAGGAAAGAGTACAGAGATGAAGAGATTATCTAAAAAGTTCCATTTAAAAATGTGATAGTTTAACTTTAGTGTGTATACATGGTTTGACTGATACCCACGATGAGGAATTCAGTAGGAGACAATCTTAAAAATAACCGACTATTTCCCAAAATCTCATTTATCATTTAAACTGGAAAACAGAAGGTGAGACTAAAGTACATATTTCAATATCAATACTTAAAAGATGAAATCCAAGCCACTGTGAATTACTAAATTCTGATTCTAAAGTCAATCAGTTTTACAAAATAATTAGCTTAATGGAAACTAGAAGTTCTTATGCCCTACTTTAAGAAGCAAGTGCATATTCTGAAAAACACAATAAATTTCAGCTGTACTATAACCCCATTCCTTTAATCTATATAATAGTGTTTGTCCAATTTCATTCTGCGTGCTCCAGAGTTATATTCAGTATCTGGTCACCAATGTTAGTGAACACACAACAGTAATCCAAATTATTCTTTTTCATTTTATTTTCCATGAGTTTTTCCTGTCGCTGTTATTTTTCCTTTTTTTCCTTCTTTCTTTTTTTTTTTTTTTTTTTGCTGTAATATAATAAGCTAATTCATGCCTTTCTCTTAGTTTTGGAAAGTTATATACCAACATCTAGGCAACAGATACCCTTTTTCCTAATTTAAAATAACTATGAGGTTGCATACTACAGTAGGAAATTTGTAATCAACCTAAAGATAATGTCTTAAAAGTACAATTAAACATGTCATAACAGAAGAAAACCCTGGTAATAACAAATAGTACCAGCCTTTCTGGGGTTTTAAACAGTAGTGTAAGACTAAGAAAAATCGCCACCCAGTGATGCAAATGAAAACTGCAATTTGTTTTTGTGTAAAATGAGTACCCTAGAGGATTACTACAACTTCATTACTGAATGAAAGAATAGTACCTTCTTATGAGACTAGAAACTAGTTACCAGGGAAAGGATGTTTTTCTACAAGGCTTTTTTTTTTCCTTATTATTATTCAGCATGTTCGACATTTTACAAAGGCTAAAAGCTTTGCAAACCTTTACGGGGAAAAAGCTTTCTGTCCATAAGTGAGCTAAATGTGTACAAGCAGCCCAGATATTCCTATTATCAATAAAAGTGTCCAGGCTCTGCCTGGACCCTCAATTTCAAGTCATGGGGTGTTGACTTCAGCAACTCAGCAATGCCATCTAATAACTGTGACCTAAAACTTATTTGTGTTAAGCAGGAAGGCTTGCCTAGGGGAAGAGGTATGCTCAAGGTGGGAAAAATGATTTATACTTTTAACAACATAATTTAACCTTTTTAGAAATACATTATAAAGGCCAAGTAAGATGATAATCTAACAAATTCTATAGAATCCATATTGATAAGAAGTTTTTGGTATAAATATAATCTAAGTCTTTACTTAGTTGTATCATTTAGAAGTTAATAAACACACAAAAACACTTATATACACTTATTTTCCTGCAATGTATCTATTGTACATAAGAACAAAGAAAGCTATGTGGATACATGATAACCAAAACACACCTGTCAAAGTATGGGGTCATGTTAATAAAAGTGTTTCATATCTACCATTTGACCTACTTGGTACTTTTCAAAATATTTTACACAGTATGCTCTGAGACTAAGCAGATACTATATATGGCAATATAGAACCATATGATAAAAAAAGCAACTTAGAACAAATCAGTTTCTAAAAAAAAAGAGGTTGCCATCATGTTTTTTAAGATAATTAACTATATTCCTAATAATTTATCCTGACTTTTATCAGTCAATTTAGTTAAGGCCTTAACTGCTGAAGGATATTTTACTAATTAAACAATGTATAGTTGTCCTTAGGTTTCTGTAGTACCCCTATACTAAAATCTGCAGCAGCTCAAGTCCCTTTTATAAAACGGCATATATGTGCATGTAACCTATGCATATCCTCCTGTATACTTTAAGTCATTTCTAGATTACTTATCATACCTAATACAATGTAAATGCTATGTAAATAGTTGCTAGGCATATAGCAAATTCAAGTTTTGCTTTTTGTGGAACATTCTGGGGTTTTTTTTCTTTCAATATTTTCAATCTGAAGTTCGTTGAATCCACAGATGCAGAATCTGTTGATATAGAGGGCTGACTATATACCATCTTCCAACCTCAACTTCATTAAGGAGATTAGAGTTTTATGCAATAGTTTTAAATACTTAAAATATTAAATAGTGAAAAGTTTGGGGCAGCCAAAATTAAAGCCAAACTTTATGAATAATAATACAACCAACCCTCTTTTATTAAAAATAAATAAATAAACAAAAAAGCACAGCACTTTGTCTTTTAAAAATTAATGAACACAATTTAAATTTTTTTAAAGGAGCTTAAAATGTCACTAATGTCTTAAATTTTAAAATGATAATATGACCTTTTTTTTTTTAAGTGATGGAGGGCTTTCCTGGTGGCGCAGTGGTTAAGAATCCGCCTGCCAATGCAGGGAACACAGGTTTGAGCCCGGGGCCAGGAAGATCCCACAGGTCGCGAAGCAACTAAGCCTGTGCGCATGACTACTGAACATGTGCGCATGACTACTGAGTCTGTGCTCTAGAACCCGCGAGCCACAATTACTGAGCCCGTGCGCCACAACTACTGAAGACCGTGCGCCTAGAGCCCCGTGCTCCGCAACGAGAAGCCACCGCAATGAGAAGCCCGCGCACCGCAACAAAGAGTAGTCCCCACTCGCTGCAACTAGAGAAAGTCCGCCCGCAGCAACAAAGACCGAATGCAGACAAAAAATAAATAAATTTATTTAAAAAAAAAAAAACGATGGATACCTTAGTGGTTAAGAGGACAGGCTCTGAAGTCAGAATGCCTGGGCACACTCCAGATCTGCTCTATGTAAGCTAGAGGAACTAGCTCTAGCTTTTTAGTCCTCCCCTGTATGTGGAGATAACACCACCACTTCACTCACATGGTTGTTCTCAGCACATTACACACATTAACTCATTTAATCACCTCAGTAACCCTATTGGGTTGGTACTGTTATCATGCTCATTTTCTAGATAAGTTAAATGACACCCAGGAGGTTTTGTAACTTCCCCAAATGATGAAGGGTATCAGATATACCAACCCAAAATGCCACTTTGGCATAAGAATTATTTTGAGCCAAAGGCACTTGAAAAATAGCAGATGCAGGAAGGGCACTCTGACCTCCCCTTTTCTTCCTGAAAGCAGGAGATAAAAAAAAAGAAAAGAAAAGAAACCTATGGAAAATGCCAGGAAGAAAGAAACTTTCTTACCACCAGAGATGGAGAGTCAGGGGCAAGAGAACTCCACAAAATCAGAGCCTGTTAAAATAACCCTCATCTTCCTTTAGTATCCCCACATATTTTAGTTACTTTTCCACAACTGCCTCTTTGCTCAACCTGGTATATGAGAACCTAGGTTTGGCCACCTCTTTAGGTCTTCATTCTCCTGTGGGGGTCCCCATGTACATGTAAAAATCCTTATGCTTTTCTTCTGTTCATCTGTCCTATGTCTATTTAATTCTCAGGCCCAGCCAGAGACCCTAAGAGGCAAGAGGTAAAGTTTTGCCTCCCTTACAAGGGAAACTCCAGTAAATTGTAGAGCCAGGATATAAACCCAAGGGGTCTGGCTCGAGTCAGCATTCTACCTGCAACTCACTGTAGAGTCTCTGCGGTGCTCCTGAGAAAAAAGGGAGATGGTGTTACTGATGAAAAAAGAAGAACAGAGGAAGTGAGAACCCAGACATGATGCTGACTGACAGCATCAAAACTTCAAGAGAGTAACTAAGATCAGAACAGTAGGTACACAAGGATTTTTCATGGGAAATGGTAGAGGGCAGTGGAGCTTTGCACCTGGGAAAAAATAACACTAACCAGAGACAAGCATCAGCAGACATGGCAGCTGAAGGACCAGAAGCCTTCAGCCAACATTTGCGAGTCTGCTCTTGCTTGGATCATCTGAATGAGGGTGTTCTACCAGCGGCACCTGAAATTAAATCACAATCCTGGGACTGGGAGGTAAGTGATGCCTCACCATGATTTCCCAACCACAAGACTATGGTACAGGAGTCAACACCAATCCCGCTTAGTCGAAGATGGCCCTAGGAAAACCCCCTCAAAATACGGCATGTGAGCTTTTGGGAAAATGCACCATTATAGCTTAGATATATCAGATGGAGCAGCTGGGACATGAAAGCATATGAGTAATTAATTGCTAGAAATTCCCTCAAGCATTAGCAAATTTGGACATTTCTGTCTTCTGAGGCTCAGTTAAAGACCACTTCTTAAACGAGTCTTTCCTAGGAAGGAAAGGTCCGTAACAGAAGCTTCACAGGCTAAGGCAGAATACCATGGAAACGGGGCCCCTGTTGGGGTAGTTATAAGACAGGCAGTGAAACATCCTCATGTTACAAGCTACCAGACATTGAAGGAGATTTTAGAGAGAGCAGCACCAGGGGTTTTTTCAGTTGTGGTTAAAAGTTGTCTCTGTAATGCTGCAAAGTGGCAGGCCACAGAGCCAGAGAGGTGAAGAAGACGTATCGAGAGTTCACGAAGTCCAGCTGTAGAAGCTGTATGTGCTCTCAGACATGTCAGTGCACTAGACTCACAGCCTTTGAATGCCTATTTGATAACAGAGAGAATAAGGTGGATTTCTAATCATGAAACAACAGAAAAGAGCACAGTTCTCTGCACATGTGTTGAGATTACAGAGGTGTTCTAAAATGAAGAATACAGAACAGAGTTTGGAAAACCAGGCTTTGCTGAAGCAAATTTCTGAAAGAATTTATTGTGAAACTCCTGAGGAGGCAGAAACTATACAGGAGACTAGAGGCATCCCTGAAGTTTTTCTGTTAGTGGGGCTAATTTAGCAGGTAAAAGGGAAGCAACACTGGCAGCGTTTGAAACAGAAGTTGGGGTTGACAGAGCCAGTTCTGACTTAGAAGGCAAGGCACAATTTCCTGACACTGTAAGAAGGGCCAGAGAAGCAGTTGTGCCCATGGCACCCCACTTTATCCCAGTCAGGAGGCTCCCCAGAAAAACCACCAACCCTGGTCCGACTATGCCCCACTACTTTACCTCAGACGTAGGGGATCTGGTCAGAGAGAAAGTAACTCTGACCACTCTAGTTACTGCCCCTGTCCCAGGCCACAGGAAGCAGATACAGAAAAACACACAGGCCTGCCAGAATTTGACTGTGGAAAAGATGGGATATTCTACGGTAACATTCAGCCATGAGAAAAACTCTCTGGCAGATTAAGGCCAAGAAACAGAAGAGGGCCAGAGGGGTAAAATCCTTGCATCCTTACTGTGAGAGACCAGATCCTAAAGGGAAGGGCTCAAGAGGCAGAGACCCACCCACCCACCCTTCTGAATGTGTGGGGTCAGAGGCCGAGAGGGCCTAAGCTGAAGGTTCAGGATTACCCATAAACCCAAGGAGCCATCTTCTACTCCTCAAGACACGCAGACCATCTGCCAATGCCAAGGGACTCTGGGATGACTGGGCCAAGATAAAGACAGAAGAGATAGGAAACCAGAATCTGGAAAGGGAGACACCTGAGAAGCATCGCCAGAAGCAAACACTCTATGAGTTCATGCAAATCCTCTCAGAGAAGGAGCTGAAGTTGGCAGGAGGAAATCCAGAGTAGAAGAGGATGCGTTTCACAAGGGGACACTGGGCTTTGGTTCCTCCTCACCACCCTGTTGGTAGAGAACTGCTGGGAAGAACTATCTAAAGACTGCAAATCTCTTCCTTGGGGGAAAGACACAATGACATGAAGGAAATGTTATTTTTCAGAATTCCCCTTGGGAAGAGCATAGTATTTGGTTGAAAGAAATATTTTTTAAAGCCACTAAAATCTTTTTTTTTTTTTTGTGGTACGCGGGCCTCTCACTGTTGTGGCCTCTCCCGTTGCGGAGCACAGGCTCCGGACGCGCAGGCTCAGCGGCCATGGCTCACGGGCCCAGTCGCTCCACGGCGTGTGGGATCCTCCCGGACCGGGGCACGAACCCATGTCCCCTACATCGGCAGGCGGACTCTCAACCACTGTGCCACCAGGGAAGCCCCACTAAAATTTTAATAACTAGCAGGTATTAATTTTATAATAGAAGATAAACTAGTCTTAACATTTAGGAGACACTATTTAACATGTTTAGATTTAAAAGTGTACTTCAACACTGTTGCTGGGAATGTAAATTGGTGTAGCCACTATGGAAATAGAACTATCATATGATCCAGCAATCCCACTTCTGGTTATATATACAGAAAAAAATGAAAACACTAATTCAAAAAGATACATGCACCCCAAAGCTCATAGCAGCACTATTTAAATAGCCAAGACACAGAAATAACCCAAGTGCCCATTAACAGACGACTGGACTAAGAACATGAAGTATATAAATACACACACACATATATATATACATACACACACACACACACACACAAAGGACTATTACTCAGCCATAAAAAAGAATGAAATTCTGCTATTTGCAACATATATGGCCCTGGAGAGTAAATATTATGCTTAGTGAAATAAGGCAGACAGAGAAAAACAAATACTGTACATCACTTACATGTGGAATCTAAAAAGTAATACAAATGAATGTATATGCAAAACAGAAACAGACTCACAGATACTGAAAACAAACTAGTGGTTACCAAAAATGAGAGAGAAGGGAAGAGGCAAATTAGGGGTATGGGATTAAGAGATACAAACTACTATATATAAAAAAGATAAGCAATAAGGACATACTGTACAGCACAGGGAATTATAGCCATTATCTTGTAATAACTTTGAATGGAGTATAGGCTACAAAAATATTGAATCACCATGCTGTATACCTGAAAGTTATTACAATATTGTAAACTATACTTCAATAAAAGAAATAAATGTACCTCGTTCAGCAACTATTTATTGGATGCCTGATTTAATTTTTGATGCTAATTTAAGAAGCAAGGCTTGGTGCTATTTATAAAACAGAAATTGAATTTATCAAGGATTCATCAAGACTTCTGCTTTTTCATAATTAAAAAGGTTGACTAGCTTATTGGATAGAAAAAATAGGATGATTTTACAAATTGAATTTGAAGGACACATCCAAACCAACGTACTGTATAAGAAGAGTCTGACTTGATGACAATTTTTTAAGTGATTGATGACCTATATTTTTATAGATTTCATATACATAAACTAACCCTGGAGTTAATAGGAAAATGTTTAAAAATCAATCATATACTTTTCAAGTAATCTTTTAAAGGAAAAATAATTCATCTAATTATGATATTGTTTCCTAAAAAGACTCACCTAAAAGGACAAATCCATCTGCTTCTCTCTCTGGTACCAAGGGCTTTTTAGATTCCGGGGGCTTTCTGAAGAAGTGAAACATTGCTGCTTCCTCTGTTACCTGAAATAGAAACACTATATAATAACAAATTCAGATGAAACCATAAAACTCTTACCCTTCTTAGTAAAAAGCCAAATACAGGGACTTCCCTGGTGGTCCAGTGGTTAAGAATCCGCCCTCCAATGCAGGGGACATGGGTTCGATCCCTAGTCAGGGAACTAAGATGCCACATGCTGCAGGGCAATTAAGCCTGTACACTGCAACTACTGAGCTCACATGCTCTAGAGTCCGTGCACCAACAGCTAGAGAGCCTGTGTGCTGCAACTACTGAGTCCATGTGCTCTGGAGCCTGCGCATCACAATTGGAGAGAACAAAGAGCCCTCGCTGCATTGAAAGATCTCACGTTGCTGCAACTGAGACTCAATGCAGCCAAATAAATTTTAAAAGCCAAATATAAAGATATCACAATAATTACTTTTAGGAATTCTATTCCCAAACTGAAGAACACAAGCCCTCTCTAGGTGTCAGAAGACAAAACCAGAAATTAAGAAGCATGGACTTCCAGTTTGAAATACTGTGTTCATCCTCTCAATTTCTGAACATGCAGGAAATAACCCAAGAAATCTCTACAAGTAAAACTAAAGTCAACAGATAACACCAGAATCTGGAAGGATCTCACTAGCCATAAACTGGACACTGGACCGTGGAAAGGGGGAAAAAAAAACCAAACCCGGTCCAGGTTTCTTGTCATGCCATAACTACCTTAAGCCTCATGAAATTAAGGCCACCTGAAAAAAGAAAAGAAGGCACTACAAACGCCCTCTAGAGTTGGTTATCTGATTCAGACACTCAAGGACTGTATTCATTGTAAAATTGTAGCCAAATGTAAATTCCCATCAGTGCAAGTATCTGTGTTGGTGAGATTATTGTGCACTACCCCCAACACACACACACATATACACCCTCTCTCCTCTGTGTCCTCCCATCTTTGTACATTCAGCTTTGTACACTCAGGCAGGGCAACAACTCTTAGAAAACAACTGGGAAGGAAGTTGAAGGAAACTTGGGAGGACATATCACGTTCTGAGTTGCTGTAAGTAAAGCAATATAAGAGACAGCAAAGAGGGCTTCCCTGGTGGCGCAGTGGTTGAGAGTCCCGATGCAGGGGACACGGGTTCGTGCCCCGGTCCGGGAAGATCCCACATGCCGCGGAGCGGCTGGGCCCGTGAGCCATGGCCGCTGAGCCTGCGCGTCCGGAGCCTGTGCTCTGCAACGGGAGAGGCCACAACGGTGACAGGCCCGCGTACCGCAAAAAAAAAAAAAAAAGAGAGACAGCAAAGAAAAGTTCCTGGTGGCAACAAGTGCCCCACATTTCAGTTTCATATATTCCACCCACCAGAAAATCAAGCAGGGAGGATAAGTAAATATTTTATCTCAGCAAGATACTTCTAGAAACTGAGAATTGCACCAGGATTTGTGTAGGTCAACCTGCCCTGAGTTGTAGATCGGAGTGGATGGTAAAAGAGCCAATTTGTTGACAGAAAACACATCTAGCAGGTTTCACTTTTTAAAAGAAAAAAAAATGGAGAAGAAAAACACAAGCCATGTGAAAAAGAAAATATTTCAGTAAAGGAAAAGGAATCACCTCTGAAATCCTCAAAGGTTGAGCTTACTGGATATAGTGATGGAGCCAAAAGAAAAGTCTGGAAATAGTCTGGCACCCTCAAGAGAGTACAAGGAGACATGACCTGTATGAAACTGGTAAAAACAAAAACAAAAAAACAAGGTTAGATGGAAAAGCAAAAGGAAAAGATGAAAAGACAAGGAATGAGATGAAAAAAATAACTAAGGTAAAGAGAAACCCATGCAAGAAAGAAATGAGATCAGAAAAGAACTGGTTGGTTTATAAGCAGGAATGTAAGACAATAAAGTTCAAACTCAAAGACTTAAAAGACTGGAAGAAGCAACTAACTTCTCAACCCCAAACAGTTAAAACTAAAACAGAGAAAGCCTTTGAAGGAACAACAGATGATTAAAATTCAATCTGGGTAAGGATCAAATCAAGGATATAGCCATCACACCTGATACTAAAGCCTCAGCCTGGATGAATGTGGCACTCCGTAAATTCTTAGGCTACAATGGGTCAGGAAAAAGAGACGAAGGGGATCAGTGTCCAACTGAAGCCTCGTAGAGAAAAGATACCTTCAAATAAATAAAGGGGGGGGCACATTTAAGGGTGAAAGAGATGAGAAATGTAGCAAATCTAAGAGTTACAGCTAGCAAAAATTGTAGGTCTGGCTACAGATACATGAAGCTGATTATAATCAAATAGATAAGAAGCCAACAAAATTTTTGGAGAGTTGTGCTGCCAAAACAACTACAAGTCTGAATTAAAGGAGGACTTTGACTATTGGAAGTTTACAACAATGCTGCAGACAGGAAGCTGCCAGAGAAAACTGCTCAGCCCCCAAGGAGGGTCTATTCTCCAGTGCCTACTTCAGTGGTAGCCAAGGAAGTTACTGGAAAAGGAAGACACTTTGGGTGGAGTGCCTGGAGAACATGGGACTGGGGGTGCGGCTCTCCTGAGAAGCAGAATCTGGGCATAATTAATGAACATTCTCCAATCCAAGGCGGGGATCCCCCAAAATGCCTGCTCAGTGAGATTCCAGAATTGCTACCACTCGGTGACTGCTGTGTATCTCCCATTCCTCCCCTTTCTGGATGACAGTGGTTTGGGCAGTTATTTTTCCCAGTTACCAGAGGGGACAGAAGGGACAGACTGCTGGTCTTTTTAGTTCATGAAGTCTCTACAACAAGAGGTGCCACATCTGGACCTGATGAAGAAATACTGAACTTAGAGCACGATGCTATGACTGAATGGGGCCATTTGGGTTATCGCCCTTGGGGAGGGGTGAGTCACTCTGTCTACTGCAGGGAGAGAGAACTGAGTATATAGTGACCACGGAATCATTAGGGCCATTCACTGGCTCTCCACCTTATATCAGGAGACATGTAAGAACTGCAGTTTTCTACCCTCCTTGGAGGTAGGTGTGGCCATGTTGCTTGCTTGGTTCACTGTGTCACATGCCATTAGAGTGCTAGAACAAGGAGCTTTGTGGCCACAGAGAGAGGCCCTTTAAAAAGTGGCTCCTTTCTAACATATAAAAGAAAAGCCTTTAATAGAAGGACTCAAATTTCCAATACCTTTTCATGTCTGGCCACAAGACAGAAATGGAACAAACACAGAAATCACAAAAGCGGTTCTGATGTCATTCTCAAGCCCGCAACGTTTAGATACGTTGTTATAAAAGCCAGACCAAACTCAGCTGTAGTGCCAGAATCCCTTTGGAATGCAAGTACTTTGTAGAGAACTTATGATTCAAATAATTAAGTGAAGCATTTAAGTTTTTCATGACCTAAAAAAAAATCAAACGTAAAGAATATACAGTCTTAAATAGGCTGCAGCAGGTTGCCAACAGTATGACTTATGTGGCAATGCATAATATTACAGTTTGTCACTTTAGAACATTATAAAATTCCAAACATATCCGAGAAGGAGAGAGAACTTAGGTTCCAAGAGTCAAGAAACATCCACGCACAGAAGAAACAGGTCAGGAATAGGAAAAAGGTAGTAGAGACAGTATAAAAGAACTCAGAGTGGCAGCAAAGACTAGTTTGCTACAAACATCCGTTGGTAACTTCTCTAAAATGGTTATGAAACTACCAGTCACCCTCGCGCCTGTTATTCTGCCAACCTGACCATTGCCTTAACTCCTTCCTCTACAATAGTCACCTCAGATGTGTTTCCATGGGAACGCTGTGCCAATTTTACAATACAAGTCTTGGGATTCCCTTGCACCATCTATACTGCTGCTGACATTCATGATTCATTCCACTAGGTACCTAAGTAAGTCTAACCATACATATAGCTTTACAGTAATCACTCCATGCATGAAAAGACTATGTCCTGAGACACTAAAATCTGTAATCAAATTACCTTTATACCGTGATATTTTTTGTACCATTGAAAACACACACAAGGTGGTATAAAAATTTATCCCAGCGGGACTGGCAATACCATTCTAAGATCCTCCCACAGCAAGAAAGTGGTTAGGTCACCACTCCAGCAGCCAGATTTCCTTTCCCCACCTAAGACTAGAACTGGGAAAGAGAACGGGGGTAACTAAAACCCCACTAACATTTGCTGAGCTCCTACAATGTGTCACGCACTGTACCTAAATGCCTTGTAGGCTCTATTTCCTATAATCTTACAATCATCCCGCCAGGTACACATAACTATTCACAATGTGTAAGTGAAAGAATTGAAGTAAAGTCGGTTAAGTATTGATGCAAATGTATATGGCTAGTAAACAGCAGAGCTAGAATTTTAAACCAAGTCTTTTTGGTACCAAAACTGAATGCTTTACATCAACAAAGCACCAAAGACAAGGAGCCCTTAACAAGACATTTGTGTTGGACTTTAATATTTCCTAACATTAGTGAAATACATTTCATTAATTCCATTTCTGTCTTTCTAAATCCCTACTTGCCCAAGCCTTGCTCAGCTCTGTGTTCTGAAGATATTTGCTAATTCCACAATATCCACGTTCCAGACTTTCACTTACTTTATATTTATATTTTATGCGTATTTATTAAGTGCTTAGGCCAGATACTGACCAGGCACTGCAAATGTAGCACTCAACTTATATTTACGGGAACAAACAGCAACCTGAAACTACCCCATTTTGGAGGCAATCCTGAGTAAACCTAAGAGGAATTTAGGAGCTCCATCCCAAAAGTGGAGGAGGCCTGGAACAGTCCTGCTGCCCCCAGCTGAGTATATGGGAAGACATGAGCACTCATGCTTCTGACTTACATGGCCTTGACAGTGGCCTTCTTCTGCCTGGAGTTATCAAGCATGTTCCAGCCTCATTTCCTTAGGTACGATTTCAGTATGTTAAAAACTGTCTACAATAAGCAAACTTCACATTTTATAAGTGGGCGAAATATCAAAATTTATTCTTAAAAATCCATTATCAGCCAGCAACAACACTCTTGCCTGGCTAAGCTGGGACCCAACCCAGAATGCCTCCTAATCCCCAAACATGGGAATCCTGGAACTGCTTCTATATGGATGGGGGATGAAGAGTTCACTGCCCAAGACACAGATTGGGAGAAAATCCATGCAAATCACAAATCTGATACAGGACATGTGTCTAGAACATATAAAGAATTCTTAAAATTCAATCATGAGAAAACAAACCAATAAAAACTGGACAAAAGCTATTAACAGACATTTTCCTAAAGAAGATATGTGGGTCTTCCCTAGTGATCCAGTGATTAAGAGTCCACCTGTCAATGCAGGGGACATGGGTTCGATCCCTGGTCCAGGAAGATCCCACATGCTGCGGGGCAACTAAGCCTGTGCGCCACAACTACTAAGCCCATGCTCTAGAGCCTGCGAGCCACAACTACTGAGCCCACATGCTCTAGAGCCCACGTGCTGCAACTACTGAGCCCATGCACCTAGAGCCTGTGTTCTGCAACAAGAGAAGCCACCTCAATGAGAAGCCCGCACACCGCAACGAAGAGTAGCCCCCACTTGCCACAACTAGAGAAAGCCCGCACGCAGCAACAAAGACCCAGTGCAGCCAAAGCAAAAAAAAAAAAAAGATATGTGAATGGCAAAGAGCCACATGAAAGGATGCTCA
Organism: Delphinapterus leucas; assembly: GCF_059928025.1. NCBI lineage: Eukaryota > Metazoa > Chordata > Mammalia > Artiodactyla > Monodontidae > Delphinapterus > Delphinapterus leucas. The sequence continues at coordinate 61,142,737 of NC_143137.1, read as the reverse complement.
ACATCATTAGTCAGTAGGCAAATGCAAATTAAAATCTCAATGAGATAACACTATATACCTATTAAAATATTAACAATTTAAAAGGCTTGCCATGCCAACTGTTGACAAAAATGTGGAGCAACTGGAAATCTTATACACTGTGGTAGGTGTAATAATATAATACTGTGGCAGTTTCTTAAAAATGTAAACATACACCTACCATATGACCCAGACCTTCTCCTTCTAAGTATTTACCTAAGAAAAATGAAAGCATATGTCCACACTTGTACACAAACGTTATACAGCTTTTTTGGTAATACCCCAAACTGGAAAAAATCCAAATGTCCAACAACAGATAAAAAGGACAAACAAACTGTAGCATATCCATAATACTATTCAGAAATAAAAAGGCATGAAGGCCTAAGATATGCTATGACACGCATGAATCTCAAAAAAATCAAGCTAAGTGAAAGAAGCCAGACCACAAAACACTTCTAGGAATTGCAAACTAATGTATAGTGACAGAAAGCAGATCAGTGGTTGCCTGGGGAATGGGAGGTTCAGGGAGGGAGGAATTACCAAGGATCACAAGCAAACTTTTGAGGGTGATAAATATATTCATGATCTTGATTGCAGTGATGGTTTCAGGGTATATAAACATGTCAAAACTCATCAAATTGTACACTTTCAACATGTGCAATTCACCATATGTTGATAATACCCCAATAAAGCTATTCTAAAAATTCATTATTAGCATGATATTCTAGATGTTATAAAAATGTTGCAGTTCACAATTATTCGTAAAATTGTCTCAAATCTCTTAAATGACTTTGTGTGTGTTACAAATGCAGTCTTGTATACAAAGCAAGATACTTCTTTCTCTATCCATTCACACAAAACTGAAAAATAAAAGGACAGTGTCTTCACTTTTAATGGCACGCAGACTGCATACAGAAAGCGACCCTGATTGCTACACAGCACAGATCCTACTGCTCTGAAGGAGGGCAGCACAAGTGATATATTTATTTTTTCCTATTATTCTAAGACTTACCTTTTAAGTGATATTACCCATGACAAAAGGATTAAGGTAACCTGGTTTTCTCAATTTGATCACCTTCTTTCAATTTCAACAGACTATTTGACAATATAAATATGTCAAATAGACTGAAATGTATATGTGGGACTGATAAACAGCAGCCACTTAACTATATAAGAAAAAATATACATACACACATTTTTTCTTCACATTGTGTCAAAATCCAATAAATATGTAAATTCCATACTGCTGAAAAACTAAAATCCTGAACCATGTTTAATCCTCCTCTTCTTCTGTGTGGTGGGCTGTGAATTGCACGGTTAGACAAAAGGAATACAAATTTAGGTAACAAGTTTCCTAATTTCTTCCGAGAGATACCAAAAAAGACAATGGTCCCATACTTTTGATAGTTTTAATCTTGAAAGACAAGATCATATTACCCAAAACAGCATTAAACGGTATAAAACATTCCAGAAGGCTCAATGAGAATGAGAAGAGCCCTGTTACACTTCACAAACAGGTAGCCTTGAGTTTAACTTCATCTGATGGGCACAGATATAAACCAAGAAGAGAAGGAAGGCCTCTCCTATAAGAAGGGTCACCAGGAACAATGAACAGAGAGTGTTTAGGATACAGCAGAGAGAGTAACCTCACTAGAAGCGTGGAGGTAAGCAACAGAAATGAAGACTACAAAAGAGGAGACAAATTATTAAAAGGGCTACTAAGTCAAGAAAGTGTTAGAATATCCAGAGTGGCTTACCAGGATTCATTTAATATTATTTTCTAGTCTAGGATCTTGAGGAAAGTAGTGTTTTAGAAAGATTAAATTTAAGACAATAGGCTAGACAACATGGTTGGACCGAGTGATTATCATACTAAGTGAAGTAAGCCAGAGAGAGAAAGACAAATATCATATGATATTGCTTACATGTGGAATCCAGAAAAAAAAATGATAAAAATGAACTTACATACAAAACAGAAAGAGACCCACAGACATAGGAAACAAACTTATGGTTACCAAGGGGGAAAGGAGGGAAGGGATAAATTAGGAGTTTGAGATTAACATATATACCCTACTGTATATAAAATAGATAACCAACAAGGACCTACCGTATAGCACAGGGAACTATACTCAATATCTTGTAATAACCTATAATAGAAAAAAAATATCAAAAAGAAAAAATATATATACATTATATATGTATATATATGTATAATTGAATCACCATGCTGTATATCTCAAACTAACATGACACTGTAAACCAACTATATTTCAATAAAATAAAATGCTGGAGAGACTGATTGAGAGAGTGGAGCCATGAAGTTAGAACGTTGTAGCAAAAGGGACTGCACTATGGTGGGAGAAGTTTGAATGAAAAAGAAGAGGTGTACAGAAATGTGAAACAGGACCTAGTGACTTCCAACTCTACAAAATACTGATGGAAAGGAATTACTAAAAGACGGCTGAAGTTTCAAGCCTGAGGGAGTAAAGAAAGTGATATTAAGAATAAGAAAAGGAAAGTCGGAAAAGGAAATTTAAGAGAAGAAAAAAATTAACTCCACTTCAGACAAGTTTACATGTAGGGAAACAATGACTGGTCCAAATGGAAATATGTGAAATGCAGTTGGAAAAATAGGACCTAGTGCTCCAATGAAAGGAATAAGTTGGAATTTGGGAGCTGTTAGCATGTAAGTGGTAGCTGAAATTATAAACATCAGTGCTATTTCAAACTGAAAATATAGAAGTTCAGGGACTGAGATCCTGATCTCTAACATCTCAAATTATATTATGAAAATACACCCCTTTAATTATCACCAAACGGATGTGTATACCCCCATTTCTTCAAATTTTTCAAAAACGTACTTGGCTGTCGTACCAGGACTAAAATGTTAACTCGACTATATTGTTTCACATTTCAAAACTGCAGAAACAACTGACCTCTTCAGTATAATCCAGGGCGGTAAATTCAAATGCCAGGCAGATAACTAAGAGTGAAACCAGCCCAGTCTGAGACAGGAGAGAAGGAAAGTGCAGGCTTGGTCTAAAGATGGCACCTCTAGGGAGGGGGGAGATGCCCAGGGAGCCACGAGGAGGAGCCCTTCACCAAAACAAGGCTTGTGAGGAACCAGTGAAAGAGCTTTGAAAGGTTTTGAGCTGGGAAAGCCTGGAATCAGATTTGCATTTGCTGTTATGGCCAAAGTAAAAAAAAAAAAAAATAACCATCACTAAAAAAATTAGGACAAGGCTGAGGCTACGGTTAGGACATCTTCCCACTGACTCCTGGCCACCACCCAAGATGGTCCCAATACATCTAGGAACCTCTGGGGAATGTAAATTGAAGATGTAAGGCTGCCTCTGTCTGAAGGTCCCTCCCTTTGATGCCTGTGTGTGGGACCATGGGCCTTGGACCCAGAACTCCTGCTCTCACTGTCACCCAGGCCTCTTGGAGAACATTTTAGCTGAAGTATGTGTTTTATACTATTTCATCCTTTCTAGTACTTTTTCCAACTTATTTGCTTTTTCAAAATGAAACTAGCAGGCTTTCTAATTATAAAGGTAATTTCTATTTTCTATGTGCAGGTAAGTTTTGTACATTCTTAGGAAAAAAATATGGAGAAATATACACCAAACCTAATAGTTGTTGTTACCAGGAAGCATGACTAGTTTATATTTAATTTATGTTTCTTTTGTAGTATTTGCTTTTTCCTAAATCAAATATCATATATTGTTTTACAATAAAAAATATTTTAAAAAATTTTAATGACGTATACTTGATTTACAATCAAGAAAACTGTATGTTCCTGTGTGCTGTGTTACTTTCAGGTGTATAGCAAAGTGATTCAGTTTATATATATATTATTTTCAGAATGTTTTCCATTATTGAATATAGTTCCCTGTGCTATACAGTAGGTCCTTATTGCCATCTATTTTACATACAGTAGTGTGTATCCCAAACTCCTAATTTATCCCTCCCCTACCCGCTTTGGTAACCATGACTGTTTTCTGTGTCTGTGAGTCTGTTTCTGTTTGGTAAATAAGTTCATTTGTATCATTTTTTTAGATTTCACAAGTAAGTAATATTATATGATATTTGGCTTTCTCTTTCTGACTTACTTCTTTTAGTATGATAATCTCCAAGTCCATCCATGTTGCTGCAAATGGCATTATTTTATTCTTTTTTATGGCCGAGTAATACTCCATTGTACCACATCTTCTTTATCCACTCACTTAGGTTGCTTCCATGTCTTGGCTATTATAAATTGTGCTGCTATGAACATTGGGGTACATGTATCTTTTTTAATTAGAGTTTTCACCTTTTCTGGATATATGCCCAGGACTGAGATTGCTGGATCAGATGGTAACTCTACAAAAACAAAGATTTAAAAAAAAATTTTTTTAAGTACCTTTGGCAGCTCCAACCACTGTTCCATGAAGGGATGTGGGCCCAGTGTCACCAAGTCTGATTTTTCAAGACAAACTAGAAATCCAACTATTATGTAAAAACCTAGTTTTTAGATGATAGCAACAAATTCAAAAATTTTTTAAAATACTCTGCAGACTGAATAAATCCTCTTCAAACTGGATTTGGCCTTCAGGTGTCAAAGTTTTAGACCTAGTTTAATAGCCTAAATCTAATCAGAATAAGGAAAAACTGTAAAAGACTTCGGAATTTAGTGGCTATTATGGCTAGCACGTCTGTCCTGGTTATCTCCACCTCTGTTTATCTGACTCGGTTATGTTACAACTCTGTAGAGACAGTTGATAACTTGCAGAAAATTGATAGGCATACAAATAATCCCTATCCACAGGATGCAATAATGCTACCCTAGGGACAGTGACCAGTTTTGCAATAATTAATAAATTCAACATTCCCTTATTTGACTGTATTGTGTGGTGATACTTTGAGTTTTCTTTTGAACCAGTTGTAATAAATATATTACTAATTTCTTCCTTAACTGATGAGTTAATAAGTCTCTGACAGATTTTTATTTGTATGAAGGAGATGATTTTGTCCTCTTTTAAAGTGTATCCATTACCTTCAGACTACCAATTAGGATTACCCAAATATTCTCCCTCTGTTTTTCCATTCATCTGGGTTTTTTATCTTTGAAAGTTTGTGATATTCGTATCATGGGTGAGAGGTACAGGCATCTAAGAGGATAAGCAAGAGGGGAGCCAGGAAAGACATTTCAACTGATGTCGCAGATGAACTCCCAGAACAGTTTGAAGGCCAATGAATTAAAGCATTAATAGAAATTTTATTTCCGTCTGTCTGATTTTTGCTCAGAATCCGACCCACCCTCGCCAAAAAAAAAAAACCCACTCAGGAAAGAAAATAAAAACAAACTGAATCTTGGATCTACAGCTGTTTTCCAAACTGTAGGTCTCAACCCTTTACTGGAAATAAACTCAATTTAGTGAATCATGACCAGATATTTGAATAGAATGAAATAGGGGGGAAAAAAAGAGGAAGAGAAAAAAGAAAAGGAGAAGCAAAAAGTTTATCAGAGAGTGTCATATGTGGTAAGTAACGTTTATGAACTTTGGCTTGTGGGTGCATGTACTAGGTCCTGACATGAAATGTCACGTTTCATGTTTAGGTTGGAGACAAAAAAGTTTCAAAGACACTAATCCTACTTTGGTGCTCACATACTCCCTAAAAGAATTTTGTAAAATCATGTGCTCTCTTGTACATTTTAAGTTGACATCTAAACCTTTACACTGAAAATTATAGAGAATGTAGTTTCTAGCATATTATATTTATATGTTGAAATAAAACAACTGTATCATTCTTTTAAATTTATCTCATGTAATCTAAACACCACAGCATTTTAATATCCACCATCAGCCATTTTAAAATATACAAGCAAGTTCTTTCTTTTCTAACAGCAGGAAATTTGACATTGTTCTATTTTCTCCTTGGACTCATATTTCCATTTCATTTCCACTGATCTGGAGTAGCTCAGAGATGCCCTCAGAACACTAGTGCAGCTTTTACAACAAACCCAGATGAATACAAAGCAATGGTGGCAATCTCATTTTTAAGAGAGTCTGTCTTCTAAGTTATCACTCCTAACCTTTTCACTTGTCACCTAACTGGAAAGTGGTATCATGAACACATATAACAGGCATTAAAAATTGAAGGTACATGATTTAATAAAACTCACTTCCCTATATGACTATATAGTTGCTTTTAGCAAACTGAGACATTAAACATGTATTATTTTCAGCCAAAACAGAACATCTAAAATACTTAGAAAGTCGGAAGACCTCAAACTACAAATTGACGATTATAAAGCATAGGCAAGGGAGGGTTCTAGAAGAGTGCAGAGGAGCTCTGAAGAACTTCACAGTATAGACTTCAACAGGGGTGAAGCTGGGAATTTTTTCCTTGAATTTATAGTTTTTTACTTTTTTTTTTTCTATTCTTACAGTTTAAATCCTTTTCTTAGTTTATATTAAATTAAAGGCAGGAAAAGCTTTTCAGAAATGGGACACGTAGGATTCAAACATGAAATCCTTAAATATAATACAGGAAATTCTAGGTTAAAAGAGTACTGAGGGCAATGGGGGGAGGGGGTTGTAGTTTATCGCCTCAACTTGATGACTTTTAACACTTGGCTTTATTTGCCATGGACAGCAACACCGGGTTGCATTTGATAATCTCAACAGCCAGCTACTCCTCATTCCCATGCAAGATACCTACAACCAAGAACCGTTTGCAATCTTAGCTGTCACCATAATAATAAAATCCTGCTATCATGGAAGCATTACATGATCTGGAATTACTAATTTTCTCTAGCAGAACTGCTTTTCAAGCACACGATAAAGTTATTTTGAAAAGTCACAAGTTGGCCCAAGAAAATTTTAGAACAGAACCTTCTTTCTTCTCAGATCCCTTTTCCATCATTGAAAATTGACAGTCTCACTAAGGCAAAAGAGACCTCAGACAATTTTACTCTCCTCCATTACTCTGTAAATTATCACCCCTCAAAGTCTCTATCAGAATCATCAGGGAAGTTTTGTGTAGTTTTGCTGCTGTTGTTGGATTTGGGGGGTTTGTTTTCCTTTTAATTAACTACCCTATTATTTTCAGAATCAAGAATGGTAGCCTGGCAATGATAAAGACTGACTGCTTTTTTCCACTACTGTCTCGAAAAATAGGATAGCATAAAAAAGTCTCCACTGATTCTACTAATTTAGGGGAGAGGAAATCACCTATTACATTAGACCAGAGTTTCTCAACCTCTTCACTCTTAGCATTTTAGACCAGATAATGCTTTGTTGTAAACTACTCCTCTGTAGATGGGTGCGATCACCTAGTATGTGATGCATTCTAGTCAGAAGCCATCTTAATTTCAAGAGGTTTTATTAAAACAAACAAAAACTTCCCTCTTTTTAATGCAGGACGTGCAAAAACCATTCTTTTTTTTCTAAAGAAGGATGTTAAATAGTGTGAAGAGATATGTTTAGAAGATAAACTTGCTGCCTTTGAGAGCTTATAACAAACCACGCTTTAAGTTATAACATTTTGGTCTCATTCATTGACGAAGAATGTAATTTAAAGGCTTTAGTGTTATCCCGACTCCTCTAAATTAATGACACCATTACATATTTTTATGTTTTAGAAAAGTTACAAGTATAATTCTACTGTCACACAATAATTTTGATTTTGGCTTAAATAACACTGATACCTACCGATAAAATACTAGTTTCTAACCACTGTGTTCAATGTTGTAAATCTAAAATGAAAACACACCCTGAAAAAGACCCCAGGCAACTCTAACAAAAGCATCTCTTCACATGAAACAAATACCTTAGGTGATTTACTTAAATAGGTGATTTATTTAATAAAGTCGTAAGGAAGAACGAAGTAGACCAATTGTGAGATCACCCCTCTTTACAACTCTCTATAGCACAGAGAAATGGAGAATTTAAAAAAATAAAATAAAGCATTATTCAGTGTGGGTCTTTAAATATCTCTATTTGCTCACTTAAATACATCTAACACACAACAGGAACCATTACATACATCTTCCAAAAAAACTCACTCCTCAACTGCCCATTAAAAATCGACATCATTCGACTTCCAGTACAATCTAACTGCATCATTAAAAGTATTTCCTTCCTAAATAAAAACAAACTTCTAAAATTCAGTCGTTTGTTCATTTGCTCACTTTTTAATTCATTCAACCAACATGTTTTGAAGGCCAAATACTAGCCAGGCACAGTTCTAGGCCCTAGAGAACAACACCAAACAAGGCAGTTTCTCCAAATTCAAGGAACTATCTAATCTATTTGCTGCCTTTTGGCCTGCCTCTCTACCACCTCTCACAAGGCCAGTGGGCACAAAGCATGGTGCCGAGTCCTGTGTAAAACCAGCACAGGCCAAGCAAGCGGCTAACAAGTTGTTAACAGTCTAGTCAAATATTGTTACCTGTCTGAAGACTTGCTTCAGACTCCTGAGTAAATAAGAAAGCTGACTGTTTCACCTCCTCCAAATTTTTCATCAAAATGCACATAAAGAAACACAAGAAAAAAACTGGCAATAACTATCAACCATATGCCAAAGTCTGAGTCAAATGTCCATGAACTCCACAATCAGTGGGGATTGACCAAGAAGTACAACTGACCAAGAGTTCATTACTGTGCTCTCTGCCACATGCTACATCTTCTGAAATCCTATCCAAGGATGAATGAATGAATAAGCAAATAGACAAACTATTACAACAGGAGAGTGAACCACGAAGACGGAGAAAGTATTTCATCCATCCCCATTGCCTGAACTTAATTCTAAAACACAGCTGTACCTACCAGAAAAAAATAGGCTGCCAGACATCCCAATGCATGGGAATTCTTTCTAAAGTCTGGCAAAATTGGATTCCCTCCCTTGACCCTCCCCTTCTCCTGGGAGATCTTCTACCTCCATTCAAATATGATAGTTTTTGGCCTTGGCAAGCAACAGGGAAAAATAAGGAGGGAAATGGTTTATAACTGCCCAAGGAAGACTTTGTAAAACAGGGTCCCAGACAGAAAAAGCTCCATGAGCAGAACACAGGAAAGAGATCTACTTTCATGTTTGAAGAATTACAAACTGCTCCTAATTCTCTAATTCATTCAGAGATGTCAACAGTCTGAGCCACGGAAGACTCAGTCTCGGCCTGGCAGACCCACACATGATGAGTTTCTGTTAGCCACTGTGAACTGAACAAGCCAAGGAACGTGTGCAACCGCCTGTCTTCCAGGACTAGACACAGAAACAAGAAGCTGCCTGCAATAGAAAGTTCAGTGAGGAAGACGAAAGTAGCCCGCTCCCCCAGTCTCTGCTTCAATGAATAAACATAAGGAATGGAAAATATAGACTGAAAGATCAAGAGGAAAAATATCTCCCTGACGATAATTTTCCACAAGAAACTGTTGAACAGTATAGACAACATCTTGGTAACACTCAAATGGCTGTAAGAGGACACAGTCTCTTCCATCCAGGCTGCTGAGCAGAGCTGGGCAAAACATACCATCACCCAGATGCTTCAGGATTCTCACTCTTAGACAAGCCCACACACTTCCTTCCTTCTGGGGAAGCACGCTGGGGTTTTCTTCCACCTTTACTAACATCGTTCATCATCACTAAGATGTCCAGCAGATACTTTAGGACAATTTGCTCACGCTACTAACAGTTATAACTTACAATTTATTATTTAAGTACTTAGTGTAACCAGGCACTGTGCTCAGGGATTTACATACACAAATCTTATTTAATGCTTAAAATAACCCCATGAAGCTTTATTATCTCCCATGTTTATACAGAAATTGAAGCTCTGACAGGATAATTTTTCCAAAAGTCACCTAAGTATCAAGATTTAATCTAGGTCTATATCCTTCACCCTGTGCTGTAGTGCTTCAGTGTCCAAGGCTGAGTCATCTTCCCAGCACACATGTCCTACTCTACTCTCTATCTCAGAAAAAAGCATGGTGGTCCAAACAGCTGCTAGAGACAGAACCGTAAGTGTTACCTTAATTTCACCCTCTCCCTTTCATCCACTCTCCCCCACCCACTAAGTCCTGCAACCTCATGATATCTCATGAAACTTTTGGTTTCTCTCTATTCCTACTGCCCCTACTTGGGTTCAGCTCACCAACATCTCCAGTTTGATTACTGCAACCCCCTTGGGTGTCTCTCCAACACAGTGGACCCTGCTATGTTCCCAACATCTTTGTACCCAATCCTCCCCAAGTCCCCTTCTACACCATAGTTGTTTGGAAGATGTATGGCCAAGTGACTAGAGCTGGCAAATTAGATTCTCCCAAGAGCCGTTCACAAAGTTTGGGATAACCATGCAGGTCTATGTAAACAGTGAAGCAACAATTGCTTGGCTGAAGAGAAAGTGGTCTCAAAAGAGACAGAAGACAGTCTGGATTCTGAAAGCTTTCCTCTTCATGGCTTCAGTTCCTTATAAGGCTAATAAACCTTAGGCTAGTCAAGCTAACCCAAAATAGTTCTAATCAGTTTCCTTTTGACCTAAAAGTAAACTGGCTAGAAGGTGGAGACAATCCAAATGTACCCAAAATAAAGAGTGGATAAACAAAATATGGTATTTACTACATACAATGGACTATTATTCAGCATTAAAAGGAATGAAACTCTGATACATGCTACAACACAGAAGAACCTTGAAGACATTATGATAAGTGAAATAAGCCAGAGAGAAAAGGACAAATATTGTACGATTCTACTTGTATGAGGTAGCTAGAGTAGTCAAATTCATAGACTGTATAATGGGCAGAGAGTTTTAGTATGGGATGATGACAAAGTTTGGGAGACGGATGACAGCAATGGTTGTACAACAATGTGAATGCACCTAATGCCACTGAGCCATCCAATTAAAAATGGTTAAGATGGCAATTTTTATGTACATTTTACCACAATCAATCAATCAAAAAAAAAAAGTTAAAGCTTGTTTAAAAAGGTCATGTTACTTGTACCAAAAGCACCTTGATCAGGATATTCCTAGACATTCATCATCATGAAACCAGAATACTCAACCTAAAATGTCAAACTGATCACTCCCTTTCCAGCGCTCTCCTCCAGCATCACTATTAAGCTCAACTCCTTGGCATGGCATATAAGGAAGACATTCCAAATTCTGGTCTCTACTTAGCCTCATCCTTAATTCTCGCCACTCCCCAGTTCCCTACTATACCTCCACCAAGACCTTGTTATCCTCGACATGGAACAAGGACAAAGTCTGTGGCTAAACATCTTTGGAAGAAGGAAACAAAGATCTTCTCTGGAGTAAAATACCCTCAAACTAAACATCAAAAAAATCAACAAAAAAGTTCCAAGAAACATGAATTCATAATCAAAAAATACTGTACAAATAAAGAAATAAGCCACAGTAAGCAAGAGTCAACAGAATCAAAAAACTCTACAGAATCAGACCCATCAAGACTGTGGGTATCAAAACTAGACCATAAACAGACTTACTTTATATTCTGTAATATATGGAGAAATAAAGGGAGAACTAAGACTATGACAAAAGAGTATCAGTAAAAACTACTAAGATTTGTAAAAAGAACCAAACAGAACTTCTAGAAACAAATAAAAACTAGTATTGAAATTAAAGCAAATGACTCACAACTGCATAAAGAATTAGTAAACTGGAAAATTAGAAAAAATTATCCAGAATTCAGCACAAAGAGTCAAAACCACTGAATTCTAAAACAGAGATCAAGAGCACATGAGGTCCTTCCTACGTCTAATCGGAGTTCCAGAAGGAGTTAGAGAATAGGAGAGAAGCAATATTCAAAGAGATAATGGTTGAAAATGTCCAAGTGCTGATAAACACAAGATCATCAGATTCACAAAGCACAACATATTCACCAGAAAACTAAATAAAAGAACTCCTCATCAGGAAACATTATACAGTAAAACTGCAGAATACCAAAAACAAACTGAAGATCAAGCAGATAGACATGAAAGAATAAAATCACAATTTAAAAGAAAAGCAAATATTATAAGAGCAAAATAATATCAGAGTTGTCTTGAGAGAAATTAATTGTCCATTTAGAATTCTATGTAGATAGATAATAAACCTATCTTTTGAAAACAAGAATGAAATAACCATATTCAGAAAAACACAAACTGATGGAATGTACTGCCAACAGTTCTCACTGAAAGAACTTCCGAAGAAGGTACCTCAAAAAAAAAAAAGGGGAGGAAACAACAACAGAAAAAAAGTTGAGATGTAAAAATAAATAGTAAGTGAAGAAAATGATACATATATGAATAATTCCAAGCAAATATTAACTGCATAAGATAATAATAATGCCTAATTTGTGGAGTTAAAAGGAATCAAGATAGAACTAAAACTCTAGACAACGGCATACAATTGGAAAAAGGTCAGTGGAGTTGTAGGTTCTTGTCTTGACACAGAGTAAAGTAACTTTAGACTTTAATGTGTTTGTTAAAGCGTGACCACAAAATATTTTATTAAAGAATATGTAACATTCAAACTAATACAGAGGAATAAAGTGGAATTACGGGAGAAAAATAAAAATAAAAAGTCAATTCAAAAGAAGGCAAGAGAGGAGAAAAAAATAAACAACAACAAAAAAAAGCAGAACACACAGGAAGCACAAAATGACTGTTAAAATGAACCCATAAATATCAGGAGCCACAATCGATGTAAATGGACAAAAGATAGAAAAACTAAACCTCTAGCTACATGCACCATTTACAAGAGAAACACCTAAAACATAAGGACCCAGAAAAGTTGAAAGTTATCAGGCCAACGCAGACACAAATACCACAAGGGTCACACAGTATAAATATCAAATACGGTGTACTGGCGATAACATAACAAGCACAGAAGTGGCAAAGCACTCATGATCCACCACACACCAGTGTTCCCAGAAAAAAAGAATCCAGCTTCCACATAACCATTCCAGACTTCACATTATACTGCAAAGCTATGGTAATCAAAACGGTGTGGTACTAGCACAAAAATAGACATAAAGATCAATGGAAGAGAATAGAGAGCCCAGAAATAAACCCACACACCTACAGGCAATTAATCTTCAACAAAGGAGGCAAGAATATACAATGAAGAAAAGAAATTCTCTTCAACAAGTGGTGTGGGGAAAGCTGAACAGCTACAAGTAAGTCAATGAAATCAGAACACTCCCTCACACCACATACAAAAATATACTCAAAATGGTTTAAAGACCTTAATATAAGACATGGCACCATAAAACTCCTAGAAGAGAACATAGGCAAAACATTCTCTCATATAAAATGTAGCAGTACTTTTGTAGATCAGTCTCCCAAGGCAAAAGAAATAAAAGCAAAAATAAACAAATGGGACCTAATCAAACTTAAAAGCTTTGGCATAGCAAAGGAAACCATAAACAAAACAAAAACATAACCTATGGAATGGGAGAAAATATTTGCAAATGATGTGACTGACAAGGGGTTAATATCCAAAATATACAAACAGCTCATATAACTCAACACTGAAAAAACAAACATCCCAATCAATAAATGGGCAGAAGACCTAAATAGACATTTTTCTAAAGAAGACATACAGATGACAAACAGGCACGTGAAAAGATGCTCAACATAGCTAATTATTAGGGAAATGAAATTCAAAACCACAATGAGGTATCACCTCACACCTGTCAGAATGGCCATCATCAAAAAGTCTACAAATAATAAATGCTGTGGAGGGTGTGGAGAAAAGGGAACCCTCCTGCACTGTTGGTGGGAATGTAAATTGGTGCAGCCACTATGAAAAACAGTACAGAGGTTCCTTAAAATACTAAATTAGACTACCATATGATCCAGCAATCCCACTCCTGAGCATATATCCAGAAAAGATGAAAACTCTAATTAGAAAAGATACATGCACCCCAATGTTCATAGCAGCACTATATACAATAGCGAAGACATAGAAACAACCCGAATGTCCATCAACAGATGACTGGCTTAAAAAGAGGTGGTATGGGGTTCCCCTGGTGGTACAGTGGTTAACAATCCGCCTGCCAATGCAGGGGACACGGATTTGAGCCCTGGTCCTGGAAGATCCCACATGCCTTGGAGCAGCTAAGCCCGTGCTCCACAACTACTGAGTCTGGGCTCTAGAGCCCGCGAGCCACAATTACTGAGCCCACATGCTACAATTACTGAAATCCGCAGGCCTAGAGCCCGTGCTCCGCAACAAGAGAAGCCACCACAATGAGAAGCCGGTGCACTGCAACGAAGAGTAGCCCCTGCTCGCTGCAACTAAGGAGAAGCCCGCGAGCAGCAACGAAGACCCAACACAGCCAAAAAATAGGTAAATTTTTAAAAAAAGAAAAAAGAGGTAGTATATGTATACACACACACACACATACAGAGTGGACGATTACTCAGCCATAAAAAAGAATGAAATACTGCTATTTCCAGCAACATGGATGGACCTAAAGAATATTATACTAAGTAAGTCAGAGAGAGACAAATACTATATGACATCACTTATATGTGGAATCTAAAAAATAAAAAAAGTAAATCTATATACAAAACAGAAACAGACTCAGACATAGAAAACAAATTTATGGTTATCAAAGGGGAGAGGGAAGCAGGGAGGGATAAATTAGAAGTACGGGATTAACAGATAGAAACTACTACACATAAAATAGATAAGCCACAGAGATTTACTGTATAGCACAAGGAACGATATTCAGTATCTTATAATAACCTACAATGGAAAAGATTCTGAAATGAACATAAAACTGAGTCACTTTGTACACCTGTAACTAACACAATATTGTAAATTAATTATACTTCAATTAAAACAAATAATAAGAATCCAGCCTCCACACATTTGGGCAATTCTCTCATAATGGAAGCTTACTGCTTAAAGAAGCGTCTTGCTGGGAAGGAGCTGCTGGAGGCCACAGGCTGGTATCAGTCTGCTCCTCCTTTGAGCTGAGACCTGCCAGGTCAGCTCTCTGATAAGCCACCAAAGAGATGAGGAAATGAACATCCAAGCTCATGAGTCTTGCCTCCCTTAGGTGAAGTACTGGAAGGAAAAAGAGACAGCAAACAAATTCTAACAAAAAGAAAGCCGATGTGTCTACAGTAGTAGCAACAAAATTAACTTTAAGCAAAAAGCATGATTTGAGATAGTCACTACTTCATCGCACCATTTTATCTCATAATCTTCATCTTGTACGTAGTGAAAACCAAATCTTCAAAAATATATAGCACAAGTCATCAGAAGTTCAAGGAGAAACTGCCAATGCTACCATTTGCAATTATCTCTATAATTGAGACATTAATCAGACAAAAGGTAAGAAAATAGAAATAGCTGAATACTGCAATTAACAAGTTTGATCCAATAACTGGAAAACACAATTTTTTTCTGAAGAATACATGAAACATTTGCAAAAACTTGATGTCTTAAAGCAAGTCTCATACTTTCAGAGTTAGTATCAGACAGACCATACCATTTGATGATAATGTAATTACACTAGAAATTAACAGCAAAACAACTTTAATAAATAAAACCTATATATTTGGAAACAAAAACAACCCTTAAATCAAAGAAGAAATATGCCATAAACTAGAAAATATTTAAAACTTAATGATGATGAACACCTACTTATGAAAAACTTGTGGGATATGCTTAAAGCAGAAGGTACAGGTTACTATACCAAACCCAGAACGTTTTACAGGTGAGTTCTACCTAACAGTCAACGAACAGGTATCTCCAAGTTTACACAAAATCTAGAGAATAGAGAAAACACTCCACAACTGATTTCATGAGACTACTCTAATGCTAATAATACCAAAATCTGACAAAGATTATATACAAGCAAGAAAAACTACAGGCCAGTCTCACTCATGAACATGAATGCAAAAATCCTAAACAAAACAAGAGCAAATCAAATCCAGGAATACAGAATAAAAGATATCATAACCAAGTTGTGTTTCTTCCAGGAATGTGAGTGTTATTCACCACTGAAAAATATATTCCTTTCATCATCTCAAGGCAAAAAAAATGCATTTGATCAAACTCCATAAACACTCAGTTAAAACTTTTATCAAACTAGGAATAGAAGGGAAAGTTCTTAGCCTAATAAGTAGAACTCCAAGGTGTGAAGGACTTCCGGGAGGGCTCTTTAAAGGGAGCTGAGTCCCATGAAGGTAGACCCTTTTGTCTGCCCACTTCTTTGCTGCTTGGAATGGGGACTACATGGCTGACGTTCTACCACCTACCCTGGTCTATGAGGTGATGTGGATCAACTGGAATTCTCCTACACTCCTGACAGGAGGATAAATCGGTACCACGCCATTTACGAACGGCTACACGCGTGATAAAACTATACAGAAAAGCTTAGGGTGCTTAACACAAAGTTCAAGAGAGTGTTTCTTTCTGGCTGGTAGAGAGGAGGACTTAACTGAGGATGCCCACCCCTAATGGTGAAGTTCCATTTCTTACTCTAAATGAGAGGCCCACATGGGCTCATTTCATTTCTCTGGAAACTATACATATCAGCTATATATACTCTTCTCTGTGCATGAGATATCACGTAATAAATTTCACGTGACTGAAAAAATATCCAAGAAGCTATCTTAAATTATCTTCTTGCTCATCTCCCTGTTTAGAAAAAAGATGCTCTTGTAGGCAAAAGTGGTTTTTTAACTGTTATAAAACAGTGCTATTAGCATCTGGTGCTTTAAGGGCTGCCCTTTAAAAAACAGTTGCTATTAAAGATATTCATGTGTACTCTACCCTATATAATGCAATCAACTTGGTTTCCAAACCCTTAAGTGCAGAAGATGTTAAGGCTCTGCACGGAATATAAAAGAGGCTCTGCTCACTTGCACCGACAACCACTTTTTTATGCACCAACTGACATGCACCCTGCATCTGCTAACGAAATCCTTCAGATGTTTCAGTGACAGCAACATTAAAAGGCAAATATATTTACATAGATGCTAAGTGCTAAATAAACTATCATTTAATTACGGCACATCAGATTTCCATCTTAAATTGCCGCGTGACGTCTCAAACAGGAACTTCTTAGCTTAAGGCAACAGCGGGACTAAACTGGAGACTCTAGATAGGTACCTGAATTGGCTTTAGGCAAACTGATGGACTCGGTTTCCAAAAACTAATAATATCCACCCCCCCCCCCTCGATTTTTCTTTTTCCAATTTCCGGAGCACAGTTGGCAGGTTTTTTTAATGAGCACTCATTCGGGAATATCGCTGGCAAGGCAGGTATCAAATCCCGGAAGATAAAGCCCCCAAAATCAACAGCCACATGAGCCAGCAACAGATTCAAGAATCCCCTCAAATCTCCTTCAAACGCGTTATCCTCCACGCCTCCTCATCTCCCCTCCAGAGTCCTGAGGTGTGGAAAGCAATAGGGAAAAAGATTCCTGGGGAGTTAAGAAGAAGGAGTCCGTACATCATATGCACAAAACTCAGTCAGCTGGGACCCTGCCATTGAGTTATCTAACCTCCTCATTCTGCGGTTAGGTAAATCCTGTCTCAGGAAGAAACGCACCTGCTCAGAATCTAACAGCCATTTAAATTCGTCTCCTCTCCTAGCCCAATGGTCCTTCCCTCACCCACTCCCAAAGGCTTCAATTCGTTGCTAACAGTGAGGTGAGAAAACCCGCACCTCCACAGTGTGGCCAGAATGTCGGGGCTAGAAAGGGTCATAGAGGTAATGGGGTCAGGCCCCTCCTCTCACAGGTGGGGAAACTGACGAAGGAAAGTAACGCAGCTGGGGCGGTAAATCAGCGACCCTCTGCCACCGAGCAGCAGGAGCTTCACAAAGGCGATGAAAATCACTGGTGACCACACTTCTCGTTTCCAGAAGGGCGGGGGTCAAAAAGAGACCCGCTCCCTAGGTTTCATTCAGCAAGAACCCCGCGCTTCCCAAGCAGAAGTGGGAAGAGGGGAGGCGGGGATATGCTAACAGCTGGTGGCGCAGCACCGAGAGTGCCACGGGGGAACAGGTACCCACTCCCGCCTCTCTCTTCCGCAACAGTAAGGCTGCGGCGCCTCCCGCGAGAAGAGGTACCTGAAGCTCGCGCCGCAGTCCCCCGCCGCACCAGCACAGGAGCCCGCCACCCTGCTTCCAGGGTTAAGTCGCGGCGGGGAAGACCGATACTTCAGAAGGGAGCCTCAGCCCCGCCCCATCCAAGCCCCGCCTCCACGTACGCTTCGCGGAAGACTCAGGTAACTTCCGGGACGCCGCGCGTCCCTAAGCAGCCGATCCCCACTTCCGGATGGGTCCTTGCCTTTTTCTTCGCTTTCGGGGGACTGCGCGATTGCTATCGAGATTTCCGTGCGTTTGATTGGTGGAGCGAGAGTGCTGGCCACCGCCGATTGGTTTCGGAGGAATCCGCCCCGTAGACGTCCGTGGGGCGCACAGTCTCAGTTGTCCGCTAGTTTCCTGCCGGCTGCTGGCATTGCGTTGTAATCATGGTGGACGTGATGGAGTCGCCCAAGGTGCGCATCAACGCCAGCATGCTAGCTCAGTTCATAGACCAGCCCGTTTGCTTCGTAGGGAAGCTGGAGAAGGTGCGCACACTCACCACCCTGGGCTTCTTGGGGGAGGGGCTCCGTGACAGTCAGGGTGGCGGCCTCAGGGTGTGTAACGGAGGGTGAAGGAGGAGGGACAGCCTTATAGCATCACTGCGCTCCCCATTGCTTTATTTCTCACAAGGGAACTTTTTGCACACTTTTTAACCATTGCAGCCCAATTTTGGCGCTTCTTTTAGGACGCGGAATCGCGACGTTTTCGAACGCGCTCCTTTCTAAATTCTAGCGTCCCACCCTCGTTTGTGTTTACTTAAAGGAAATGATAGACATAACTCCATCTACTTCCTGGTTTTTTAGTTACCCAGATTTGACAACTAGTCCAGTTTTCTTGTTTCCTTCTTTTATGCAGTTTCCTCTTTTCTCAGACTTCGTTTTCTCGTTGAAGTCTCTTTTCTATAAAACATTCTTTGATTGTACTTCACTGATCCAATACCAGTCTGTTATTTTACCCCATTATTAGAGTGCAGCCCTTCATCCTGCTGGTGAGCAGCAGGCCCAAAGTGTCGGGACCAGGGAGCCTAGAAAACTTTTGTATAAAGGCTTATTAGTTTATTTCAGTCACATATCTTCTTGAAATAGGTGTATTCGGACTTCACAGATAGGGAAATTGGTTAGGAGTAGTGTATGGGTTCAAGGCCTCAGTAAGTAGCAAAGCTGTCATACAAACCAGATCTGACTGCACTCTGCCGCTGTCTTACAGGACTAGAACCTAGGTTTTCTGACAACCAGTTCTCTCTTTACTTCCTCATGCCTAATTTTTAAATACGTACCATTTAAATCATGGGTGGCAGTAGATCTCACTTTTAGATAATATGGACTCTTTAATTGTTCTTAGCATAGGGTTGCCAGATTTAGCAAATAAAAATACAGGACACATTTGTATGGGAAATGTTTGTTGTTTATCTGAAATTCAGATTTAACTGGGCATCGTTTGATCAGGTATGTATGGTAACACATGATAATGTGAACCAGTTAAACTGTTCAAAAACAATTGCTTTGTGTGCATTGATTAAGTACGTTTGGGTCAGTCTGCTCATCTTTTGTCAAACTTTTAATATTTTTATTTTTCAGATTCATCCCACTGGGAAAATGTTTATTCTTTCAGATGGAGAAGGAAAAAATGGAACTATTGAGTTGATGGAGCCTGTATGTTTAAGTATTAATCCTATGTATATTATCGTTAATTCTTCATCTTGTTTTGGTTTGTTGCTCATGTTTCTGATTCTTGGAGTGGATGTATAAAGGACCAGCTTATCAAACTTCCCTCTCTAAAATCAAATATTTGTCCTCTTCTTACATTATATTTCCCTTTACATTTCTAACCAATGATTTTTTTGGCTCTGTTATTTTTTTAATACACCCCTTAAATGCTGGGTGACAATTCTCATTCCTTATGAAAATTACATAAGAAAAATCTTCCGTTTAAATCACTTTTTCCTCCCTCAAGAGTTTTACATTTTTAAAATTCGGTTTTCTACTTTTGTTTACATTTATTTTCAGTTGTCACTTATTTGTTTTTACATTTTATGTTTATTGTACTTAAAAATATTTTCTTGGTCTTTTATGAAGACAGATCTGTATGCTGTTTGGTTAATGGATGCAGAACACACTGTACAAATGTAGTTAATAGAAAGTTCCTTTCAATGGGTCCTTTTAAACAAATTACTCCTTATGGAAATGCTGGACATTCTCAGTATCCTTAAGTGATTTTGTCTTCAACTTAAACATTTAACTGTATCTTTGGACCCGAAGCCACTGCTAAAGATAACAGGACTAGTGACATGCTAACAGTAATAAGTACTCAAACATTTTTTAACAAGTTATAATTCCATTTTTGCATTGATAAATTTTAAAATGATTTTGTTACATGAAATGAAAGATAAGATTAGTAAACTGTAGAACAATTTTCCAAGTTAATTATCAACTGAAAATGTGATAACACCAATTTGACATTTTGTTCTTTGTGTTAGCTTGATGAAGAAATCTCTGGAATCGTGGAAGTAGTTGGAAGAGTAACGGCCAAGGCAACCATTATGTGTGCATCTTACGTGCAGTTTAAAGAAGATAACCATCCTTTTGGTAAATAAAACATTCTGTAATTCATGGAATTAGGTGGAAAACAATTTTATTTTTAACTTGCTATATCTTGGTCTTGAGTTTCAGTCCTGCTACGTTTTCAATTTCTATAGAATTTTCTGATCCAAAAGGAAAATGGTAGGACATTTTGGCCTGCTTCTAAACAGTGCTTGTGTATGTAGGAAACTCAACAAAGATTAATTAATTAATATTTGTGGAAAGAAAAGTTTTTTAAATGGGGTAAACAAAAATAATGTTAATAGTTTTGTTTGATTTTAATATATAGATTAAAGGCATCAAATAATGCATAGCACCTAAAACACAACCAGGCAAGAACTGTGCCTGTACAATGGATGTCAAAATGGGTGGTCTCCTATACTCCATGTCTTTTATTTTTTGGAGCCATAGTTAAATAAATATGATGATCTATATCTCAGTTTTAGGAAATGGATTGTGAAAACAAGTTGACCTCTAAAAGGGAGAGAAAAGAGAAATAGGTATAACTCTTTAGATAGTAATTGATGTTACAACTTTCCACTGTAGATTAAATGTTTGCTGAACTGTTTCTTTCAGATCTTGGACTTTACAACGAAGCTGTGAAAATTACCCATGAGTTCCCTCAGTTTTTTCCTTTGGGGGTTGTGCAGTATGGTTGAACTTGATGAATTTTTTATGATTGCCAATGAGCTACATTGAAGATTATTAAAGGAGGCCCCTGATATTTAAAGGAGAGATTCCTGTGATTTTTAATACTATTTGTTCTCTTTTTAATTTCATTTACCTAACGTTATTAGATA
This sequence comes from Delphinapterus leucas, assembly GCF_059928025.1. Taxonomy (NCBI): domain Eukaryota; kingdom Metazoa; phylum Chordata; class Mammalia; order Artiodactyla; family Monodontidae; genus Delphinapterus; species Delphinapterus leucas. The sequence continues at coordinate 61,121,246 of NC_143137.1, read as the reverse complement.
TTCCAGTATGGCATTTTCAACAGAACTGGTTTATTGACAGTTCTCACCTAAGTCCTCATAAAGAATCATTTCTCTGGCATATGGTCAGATTGGATGCAAGAAAAAAGCAGCTGGCTGAATTTAGTTTTCTGTTTTATTAATAAAAGTTTAAATGATACATATCGTTGGTCATATCATTCTTATTCTTTTAGTCATCTATTCAGGCACAAACTTGGAATTTCATAGCTGTAAGGTCAGGACTTAGACTTACCAAATGAAACCCTGGGCCAATTGTGCTAAGAATTTACTTGCTACCTCATGAATTACACCATGTTAATTACTTCCTTGACACTCTGTGAAAAAATGATTTTATTAAAACAGCAAATAGAATCCAACATCTTATGTAATTTGTGAGTACCTGCATTAGTCAGGGCTCTCTAGAGAATCAGAACCAATAGGATATATATGGAGATATATATATATAATTGTTATGCAGATTGGCTTACATGGTTACAGAGGCTGAGAAATCCCAGGATCTGCCATCTGCAAGCTGGAGAGCCATGAAAGCTGGTGGTATAATACAGTGCGAGTGCGAAGGCCTGAGAATAAGGGAAGATGATGGTGTAACTCGCAGTCTGAAGACCTGAGAACTGGGAGGACACTGGTGTAAGTCCCAGAGCCTGAAGGCCCGAGAACCTGGAGCTCCAGTGTCTGCAGGCAGGAGAAGATGGACATTCCAGCTCAAGGAGAGCAAATTTGCCCTTCCTGTGCCATTTTGTTCTATTTGGACTCTCAACCGATTGAATGATGCCCACGTACTTTGGCAAGGGCCATCTTTACTCAGCCTACTGATTTAGATGCTAATCTGTTCCAGAAACACGCTCACAGATACACCCAGAATAATGTTTTACCAGCCATCTGGGTATCCCTTAGCTCAGTCATACTGACACATAAAAGTAACCATCATAGCATCTCTTTCTCAGGATTTTAAAACTGAGCATTCACTAGGCCAAAAAAGGGATACCTGATCATTAAAACAGTTGGTGGAATCATTTAATTTTTTTTTTAATTCTTTTCAACTGTCATTATCCTTAATATGAAATTCCTACTGACTTGTACTTCATACCACCAAGTACCATTGGGAGTGAGCAGGCACGGGTGTCGCAAGGGTAGGACAGTAATACAGAGTAACTGGTGTCCTATGTGGCCACAAGTTTTATGGCCTGACCCATTTTCTTCAGTGAGGAAATAAACTAATTCTAAATCCATTTAGGTTGTAAATTATACCAGAAATATTTATTTTAAATTGGTACCATCTTCAATTTTAACTTTCACCACAAAATATTCTACAAATTACTTAAGCAACAGAGCTACTCATGGTAAAGCATTTTATTACAGGAAGTAAAGACAATCGTAATTGAAATTTAGGTGTAGGAGGGACATCAGCTAATCTCAATAACACAGTGTTATCTCCAGTGCTAGAGAAGGGGTCAGTCCTCAATTGTGTTAACCTTGGAAAACTCAGTGCTATTAAATGTTAAAGGTGTCCTGTTTGAAACCTTCCCTTGAACTACGATGTTCAGTAAAGTGGACTAAATGACTAGGGTACCTTGCTTTCTGACAAGTGAATCCTTTACAGTAATGATTTATGGTGCCATTTCTCTAGCCCCAGCCTCACCTCTGAGCTGTTCAACATCTGCACTTGCATGTCCCACCAGCGCTTTAGCTTGAATGAGTGTAGTTTGAATAGATGCAGCCCCCCTGCCTTGTGTTCCCTGACTTTTTAGTAATAATTTTTTAAAGATCTTTCACATATATAATTCACCTATTTCAAGTGTACAATTCGGTGGCTTTTAGTACACAGAGTTGTACGCCCATCACCACAATCAACGTTAGAACATTTTCATCACCCCAAAAAGAACTCCTGTACCATTCACCTGTCATGGCCCAGTCCCTACACCACCACTACCTGCTCCCTCGCCCTAAGAAGCAACTAATCTACTTTCTGTCTATAGATTTACCTGTTCTGGATATTTCATATAAATGGAATCACATATGGCCATTTGTGACTGACTGATTTAGCATAATGTTTTCAAGGTTCATCTGTGTTATAGCATATATCAGTGCTTCATCCCTTTTTATGGCCAAAAGTATTCCACTGTACGGATACACCACATTTTGTTTATCCATTCATCAGGTGCTTTACATTGGGGTGGTTTCCACCATTTAGGTATAATGAACTATGAACATTCATGTGTAAGTTTTTGTGTGTACATATTTTTTCTTTCTCTTGGGTATATTCCTAGGAGAGGAACTGCTGTATCAAATGGTAAATATGTTTAACTTTTGAGGAACTACCAGACGGTATTCCAGAGTGGCTATACCATTTTACATTCCCAGCAGCAGTGTTTCAGGATTCTAATGTCTCCACATCCTCAACACTTATTATCTGACTTTTTTATTATAGCTATACTAATGGGTGTGAAGTGATTCTGATTTGTTTCTTTTAAAGTTACCATAAGCCACTCTGTTGGCCAGAAAAGCTTGAATTGGCCACAAGTTTCACTTTTTCACCTTTTCACTGCCACTGCCACTACAAGTTCAGACAATTGTCATCTCTCACTTGAGCTATTCCAACAGCCCTAAATATATTACTGGACTTTCTTCCGATCACCCGGCCAATAGAGTTGCATTAAACATCGACTGTACTACAATCGATACTACAAAGTTTAAAAACCAGAGAAGTGTGAATAGGGGAAAACTTCCTGGAAAGCTTACAGTGGAGAAACCTGGCCAATATGACCTTAATGAAGTGAACAAGGTTAACATCACCAGTGATGACATGTGGATAAATCGTGTGCCCTCTGATGTAATGGGATAAGAAAGGCGCTTCACCTTTGTGCTATTTTTTGATACATGCATAATGCCAGTCTAAGCATGAGAAAATATCAGACATACCCAAATTGAAGGGCATTCTACAAACTGATCAATACCCCTCAAAACTGTCAAGGTAATGAGGAAAGACAGAATCTCACAGAGCACAGAAGGCTAAGGAGACATGACAACTAAATGTCATGTGGGATCATGGACTGGCTCCTGGAACACAAACAGGACATTAATGGAAAACAGGTAAAATCTGAATAAAGTCTGGAGCTAAACTAACGTACCATTAATGGAAAACAGGTAAAATCTGAATAAAGTCTGGAGCTAAACTAATGTACCAACGTTGGTTTCTTAGTTTGGACAAATGTACCAGAATAATGTAAGGTAACATAAAAGGAGACAAACTGGGTGAGGGGAGGAACTCTATCTTTGCAACTTCCCTATAAATCTAAAATTACTCCAAAATAAAAAAAAAGCATTGAAAACAAAATCAACACCCGCCAGAGGCTCCCCGGTGACTAGGTCAAGTCCACATTTCTAATCAGCAGTTCAGACCCTCCGCAATCTGACCACGTCTCACCTCAGTCCCAAATCCTACTCTCCCCTGGAAGCAACCCTCCAGCGCTGACCTACTGTTGCCAGAACACACTAGAGCCTTTAAGATCCGGATGCTGTTGAACTTGCTCTCTGCTCTGATTGGAATGTCTGTCTCTATGCCCAAAGGAAAACATTCTGTAAGGTTTCCCTAACTTGGGCAAGCAGAGTTAGTTGCTTTATGTTATATTCCTCTCATCACACTTAAGTTGCTCATAGCCTTTTTTGGGGATTAAAAAATATATAGAGGTTATATATTTTTATAACACTACAAAAATCAGAAAGTATATTTCCTACTGTCTCCCCAAAGACACTGCTATGGATTGGTGGATTGCTTTCCAGAACTTTCTCTACATAAACTGTCTGTAGGAACTCAATATACTGCCCTGCAACATGCATTTTTCGTTTAATAAGTCTTGGCAATTAACATACTGAGCTATCTCATGCTTTTTTTTTTTTTTTTTTGCGGTACGCGGGTCTCTCACTGTTGCGGCCTCTCCCGTTGCGGAGCACAGGCTCCGGAGGCGCAGGCTCAGCGGCCATGGCCCACGGGCCCAGCCGCTCCGCGGCATGTGGGATCTTCCCGGACCGGGGCACGAACCTGTGTCCCCTGCATCGGCAGGCAGACTCTCAACCACTGCGCCACCAGGGAAGTCCTATCTCATGCTTTTTAATGGTTGAAAAATATCCACTGTGCCAAGTGCTTCCTAATTTATTTAACCAGTCTTCTAATTAGTCTTCCCCACTAAGAAGAGGCCCTTATAGATGAAGAAACTGTAGCTTAAAAACCTGTCTTATTTGTATTTCCCAATGCCTAACATAGTGTATGAATAAATTAGTTCATCCATCCTGGTTTGAGAAGCCACAAAGCTGAGAGAAGAGGTAATGAAGGCCTGAACCATAATTTGGTGAAGCGACAAAGAATAGGAGGCCAGGAGTTAAGAATATGTTATAATGGATTCCATAGGATAATGGATTCCATAGGACTCAGTGATGATGCTAGGACTTACACAGGGTAAGAACCAAGGATGAGATCAACAGGTGAGAAAGCAATAATTTCACTTCAATACAAATTTAAGTAGTTAATAGGCCCTTGAGTAAAGATGTCCAGAAGATATTGGAAATGTAGGACCAGACAGAGATTTGAGAGACAACCTGCCTAATATTTAGAGTAGACTTTAAGAGATCTACCAATTAGAAATCTCTAATGGTTTGAAACCCATTTTTCCTAAATTTGGGGCAAAATGCATTCGGCAACAAAACCTGGTAAGAATTGTAGTGAGGCTACTTATAGTCTTTATTCTACTTCCAGTAAATACTCATATGCTTCACTGAAGAAATATTATTACCATGTTTTAGTATATGGTGCTGCCCCTCTGGGAAGGGTGTTTCATAACATATGGTAAATATACCCTCTGACTTTTCTAACATCAAAGAATTCTGAAGTACATATGGCTCCAAGAGTTTCAAGTTAGGGATTGTGTTCCTAAATCAGGGAACAGCATCCAGAGGAAGAAAACCACAGAACCTGGGGGGGAACTGTGCACTTATGGAACAGCAGTGGGAGAGTGACTGAGTCAGGAGAAGGACCCCAGTGGTGCCCAACACCTAGTAAGCACTCAATAAATATTCATTCACTGAAAGAATATCATGAAAGGCAAGGAAAGAGAGTTTCAAAGACCAGTCAATGATGCTGAAAGCTCAAAGAACGGAAGATGACGACTGAGGATAAAACACTGACATTACTAACTTATATATCACACATTTCTAAAAATGACTAGGCTACAAAAATAAAAAGGGAAAACATATCAAAAAAGGAGATAACAACTACAAAAACACTCAAGAGGAAATAAACTTAGGCTTTAAGTTTAACTCCAGGTGTGCCTGGGAAGCTAGGAAAAGGAAGGAATAATAGGCCATAGAATTTTAATAACCTTAAATTTATCACGACAATCAAACTTTTCCCTAATATTAAATTCTAAAAGGAATATCACACAGAATCTAATGTGAGGGATGAGGAGCTACAAAGTGGTTGCCTTCAGTCATAATTTTACAGATGTTTTTCAAATTACTGTTTTTATTTTCATCTGATAAAGACAAAATTAAAACCAACTCTGAAAACATCTCTTCATGGCGTATCACTTTGAGTGTTAAACTAGTATTACTAAATTTATAGAATTTTGAGGTTGCCTTTTAAGGTATTAACTTAATATTGGATTAAGTCACTCAACGAATATTTTGTGTCAAGTCCTGGGCTAATTGCTAGAAATACATATAACAAAGTCCCTAACCTCTGAAATTTCAATCTATGGCAGTTTAGCATAATTGCCAAAGATGTCTCAACTCAGAACTATTTAATTTTAACTGGTCTAAGGTTTCAAAGAAATCCATCATGATTAAGAACAAACAAATTCTGTAGGTTCTATTTAGTGAAATTCCAATTACTTAATTCCCTTACTTAATTCACATGGAGTTCAATTCTGATCAGTTGCTGAAAGAAAACTAATAATCCTAGTACCACAGGTTATCATTCCTAAAAATAGGATGCTAAATCTAGAGTATTAATAAAGCATAGGTTTCAAGTTACTTTCTAATTGTGATATTGGTTTGAGGTAAGCCTCTTATGTTCTTTATGACCTCAGTTGACCTAGAGCATAGGGTTTTGTTTTGTTTTTTAACATCTTTATTGGAGTATAATTGCTTTACATTGTTGTGTTAGTTGCTGCTGTATAACAAAGTGAATCAGCTATACGTATACATATATCCCCATATCCCCTTCCTCTTGCGTCTCCCTCCCACCCTCCCTATCCCACTCCTCTAGGTGGTCACAAAGCACCAGCTGATCTCCCTGTGCTATGTGGCTGCTTCACACTAGCTATCTGTTTTACATTTGGTAGTGTATATATGTAAATGCCACTCTCTCACGTCGTCTCAGCTTACCCTTCCCCCTCCCTATGTCCTCAAGTCCATTCTGTACGTCTGGGTCTTTATTCCTTTCCTGTCCCTAGGTTCTTCAGAACCTTTTTTTTTTTTTGGTAGATTCCATATATATGTGTTAGCATATGATATCTGTTTCTCTCTTTCTGACTTACTTCACTCTATATGAAACTCTAGGTCCAACCACCTCACTACAAATAACTCAATTTCTTTCCTTTTTATGGCTGAGTAATATTCCATTGTATATATGTGCCACATCTTCTTTATCCATTCATCTGTCGATGTACACTTAGGTTGCTTCCATGTCCTGGCTATTGTAAATAGTGCTGCAATGAACATTGTGGTACATGACTCTTTGTGAATTATGGTTTTCTCAGGGTATAGGGCATAGGGTTTTAAGATGGCTAATTAAGACCAGAGGTGTAGGCTATGGACAATTTATAGGGTAATACACTCATCTTGGGGGCAAGGATTAAATTTGTCATTAGCATGCCATTGTTTCTTCTTTACATATTACAAAATGTCAGAGGCAGGACACTATGTTCTTTAGAATTTCCTTGTCTTTAAGATTTGGACTGAACTATAGTGCTTTCACATATGAAAAACATTTTTTTCAACCTGATTATTTCTGTAGGTGGGGAAGTAAAGAACAACAACTTCTGTGGACTCTACATAATGCAGTATTTAAGATGCAAAATTGAGAAAACTTAGAGCCAGTTCTCAAAAAAACACTGAGCACTGTAAGTTGGAAGAAAGGAAAATATATAAGCAGTGTTAACAGTTTTGGGCAATGCCATAGATGACACTGTGACTTAATTAGCCCCCTTTTTCAAAAAAAGACTATTCAGTTTTCACAGAAGTTTGAAATATTACCCAGGAAAATCAGGCAACTATTTTGGCTGATAAGAAGAATCTCTCACCATAAAATGTTATATTGAATAAAGTTTATTTAGTAATAATAGGTTTAAAAAATGGTTTCACTGAAAGATCTTGGTATCTTGTCACCCTGAATCTTGAGAGATAATCAGCAAGGAGAAATTCTTCTATTGAATAATAGCTAATTAAAAAGCTAGATAACTTAATATTATTTTTACCTTGGATATTCATTTTCGAAATGAATATTATTTAGGTCTTAACATTTATTTTCATTAATTCAACTTCATTTAATATACAATGATCATTTAAAGCCAAACTGCATTAAATAAATTTAGCATAACTCTATAGAAAATCAGAAACACTATCACATTTCACTTAAACATTTTAATATTTTTCTTTAGCTTTTGAGGAGCTTTAAGTGTTATGAAAACATTAGACCTGATGAGAAAATACATTTATTTACAGAGATTCATCTTTCCTTTTAAGTAATCAGAGTCCTAGTGAGTCAATTATTTTTTTCATATTGCTCAGAAATGTTATGCCTTAATTGGTCATGTATTTGACCTTTCATGAGAGGCAAACAGTGGACCAAGAGCTGCCTCATTTTGGAATCTCCTCAGAAATGACTAAATGTCTTCCAGATGAACATATTATGGATCAAGGGAGGAGCTAGAAATTAGAATCCACTGCCTCCAAAGCAGGGGAATTTGTAGACTTCTTTTACTTTTAGAACTCAGTGACCGAGAGGAATTAACCCACTGGGCAATTTCCTTCACTCTCAGCAGTATGATTAAGTCATGAAAACAACTCAGTATGAGATATGATATGTATATATTTCTACCCCACTTGTTTCCAAAAAAAAAAAAAGAATTTAAGACAGCTGCAAAGCCTTCTATCCCTTCCCTGTTTTCTCATCATAAATTCATCCAATGTGACTTTCCCAAATGTAAACTTGAGCTACCAGTGGAAGTAGAATGGGACACTCAATTGATTTACTATCATTTGTCACCAGAATATTAATCTGCTAAAACTGGCATTAATATCCTGCTTTAACCCTTCTTAAGGAAAACTTTAAAATGTCATTTCAAGATGAATAAAATATGTTCTATGTTGCTTTTCTTCCTTATTTTATAACTTAAACCTATCTGACGTACAAAATTAAGAACATATTTTAGGCAATTCAGGGAAAATACATTACCAGTACATATGAACTCAAAAACTATACCTAGAGAGACCTTCAAGATGGCAGAGGAGTAAGACGGGGATATCACCTTTCTCCCCACAAATACATCAGAAATGCATCTATATGTGGAACAATTCATAAAGAACACCTACTAAACGCTGCTAGAAGACCTCAGACTTCCCCAAAGGCAAGAAACTCCCCACGTACCTGGGTAGGGCAAAAGAAAAAAGGAAAAACAGAGACAAAAGAATACAGACGGGACCTGCACCTCTGTGAGGGAGCTGCGAAGAAGGAAAAGTTTCCACACACTAGGAAGCACCTTCACTGGTGGAGACAGGGGTGTGGGCAGGGGGGAAGCTTCGGAGCCACGGAGGAGAGCGCAGCAACAGGGATGCAGAGGGCAAAGCGGAGAGATTCCCGCACTGAGGATCGCTGCCGATCAGCCCTCACCAGCCCGAGAGGCTTGTATGCTCACCCACCGGGGCGGGCGGGGGCTGGGAGCTGGGGCTCGGGCTTCGGAGGTCAGATCCCAGGGAGAGGACTGGGGTTGGCTGCGTGAACACAGCCTGAAGGGGGCTAGTGTGCCACAGCTAGCCAGGAGGAAGTCCAGGAAAAGGCCTGGACCTGCCTAAGAGGCAAGAGACCATTGGTTGCGAGCACGCGAGGAGAGGGGATTAAGAGCACCGTGTAAATGAGCTCCAGAGACGGGCGCAAGCCACGGCTATCAGCGCTGACCCCAGAGATAGGCATGAGACGCTAAGGCTGCTGCTGCAGCCACCAAGAAGCCTGTGTGCAAGCACAGGTCACTAACCACACCTCCCCTCCAAGGAGCCTGTGCAGCCCGCCACTGCCAGGGTCCCGTGATCCAGGGACAACTTCCCCGGGAGAACACACGGCATGCCTCAGGCTGATGCAACATCATGCAGGCCTCTGCTGCCGCAGGCTCGCCCCACACTCCGTACCCCTCCCTCCCCCGGCTTGAGTGAGACACAGCCCCCGAATCAGCTGCTCCTTTAACCCCATCCTGTCTGAGCGAACAACAGACGCCCTCAGGCAACCTACACCCAGAGGCGGGGCCAAAACCAAAGCTGAACCCCAGGAGCTGTGCGAACAAAGAAGAGAAAGGGGAATCTCTCCCAGAAGCCTCAGGAGCAGCAGATTAAATCTCCACAATCAACTTGATGTACCCTGCATCTGTGGAATACCTGAACAGACAACGAATCATCCCAAAATTGAGGCAGTGGACTTTGGGAGCAGCTGTAGACCTGGGGTTTGCTTTCTGCATCTAATTTGTTTCTGGTTTTATGTTTATCTTAGTTTAGTATTTAGAGTTTATTATCATTGGTAGATTTGTTTACTGATTTGGTTGCTCTCTTCCTCCTTTTTTTTTATACATAGATATATTTTTTTCCCTTTTTCTCTTTTTGTGACTGGGTATGTGTGTGCTTCTTTGTGTGATTTTGTCTGTATAGCTTTGCTTTTACCATTTGTCCTAGGGATCTGTCTGTCCGTTTTTCTGTTTGCATGTTTGTTGGTTTTTTAGTATAGTTTTTCGCACTTGTTACCATTGGTGGATTTGCTTTTTTGGTTTGGTTGCTCTCTTCTTTCTTTCTTTTTTATTACATTTTATTTTTTTATTTTTAATAATTCCTTTTTTAAAAATTTTAATAACTTTATTTTATTTTATTCATTCTTTCTTTTTTTCTCCCTTTTCTTCTGAGCCGTGTGGCTGACAGGGTCTTGGTGTCAGGCCTGTGCCTCTGAGATGGGAGAGCCGAGTTCAGGACATTGGTCCACCAGAGACCTCCCAGCTCCACGTAATATCAAACAATGAAAGCTCTCCCAGAGATCTCTATCTCAACGCTAAGACCCACTCCACTCAAGGACCAGCAAGCTACAGTGCTGGACACCCTATGCAAATAATTAGCAAGACAGGAACACAACCCCACCCATTAGCAGAGAGGCTGCCTAAAATCATAATAAGGTCACAGACACCCCAAAACAAATCACCGGACACGGTCTGGCGCACCAGAAAGACAAGATCCAACCTCTTCCACCAGAACACAGGCAGCAGTCGCCTCCACCAGGAAACCTACACAACCCACTGAACCAACCTTACCCACTGGGGGCAGACACCAAAAACAATGGGAACTATGAACCTGCACCCTGCAAAAAGGAGATCCCAAACACAGTAAGTTAAGCAAAATGAGAAGACAGAGAAACATACAGCAAATGAAGGAGGAAGGTAAAAACCCACCAGACCAAACAAATGAGGAGGAAATAGGCAGTCTACCTGAAAAAGAATTGAGAGTAATGATAGTAAAGATGATCCAAAATCTTGGAAATAGAATGGAGAAAATACAAGACACGTTTAACAAGGACCTAGAAGAACTACAGAGCAAACAAACAATGATGAACAACACAATAAATGATATTAAACATTCTCCAGAAGGAATCAATAGCAAAATAAATGAGGCAGAAGAACGGATAAGTGACCTGGAAGACAAAATAGTGGAAATAACTACTGCAGAGCAGAATAAAGAAAAAAGAATGAAAACAATTGATGACAGTCACAGGGACCTCTGGGACATCATTAAACATACCAACATTCGAATTATAGGGATCCCAGAAGAAGATGAGAAAAAGAAAGGGACTGAGAAAATATTTGAAGAGATTATAGTTGAAAACTTCCCTAATATGGGAAAGGAAATAGTCAATCAAGTCCAGGAAGCACAGAGAGTCCCATACAGGATAAATCTAAGGAGAAACATGCCAAGACACATATTAAACAAACTATCAAAAATTAAACACAAAGAAAACATATTAAAAACAGCAAGGGAAAAACAACAAATAACACACAAGGGAATCCCCATAAGGTTAACAGCTGATCTTTCAGCAGAAACTCCGCAAGCCAGAAGGGACTAGCAGGACATATTTAAAGTGATGAAAGGGAAAAACCTACAACCAAGATTACTCTACCCACCAAGGATCTCATTCAGATTCGACACAGAAATTAAAACCTTTAGGGACAAGCAAAAGCTAACAGAATTCAGCACCACTAAACCAGCCTTACAACAAATGTTAAAGGAACTTCTCTAGGCAGGAAACACAAGAGAAGGAAAACACCTACAATAAAAAACCCAAAACGATTAAGAAAATGGTAATAGGAACATACATATCGATAACAACCTTAAATGTAAATGGATTGAATGCTCAACCAAAAGACATAGACTAGATGAATCGATACAAAAACAAGACCTGTATATATGCTGTCTACAGGAGACCCACTTCAGTCCTAGGGACACATACAGAATGAAAGTGAGGGGATGGAAAAAGATAATCCATGCACATGGAAATCCAAAGAAAGCTGGAGTAGCAATTCTCATATCATACAAAATAGACTTTAAAATAAAGACTATTACAAGAGACAAGAAGGACACTACATAATGATCAAGTGATTGATCCAAGAAGAAGATATAACAATTGTAAATATTTAGGCACCCAACATAGGAACACCTCAATACATAAGGCAAATACTAACAGCCATAAAGGGGAAATCGACAGTAGCACAATCATTGTAGGGGATTTTAATACCCCATTTTTCACCAATGAACAGATCATCCAAAAGGAAAATAAATAAGGAAACACAAGCTTTAAATGATATATTAAACAAGATGGACCTAATTGATATTTATAGGACATTCCATCCAAAAACAACAGAATACACTTACTTCTCAAGTGCTCATGGAACATTCTCCAGGACAGATCATATCTTGAGTCATAAATCAAGCCTTGGTAAATTTAAGAAAATTGAAATCCTATCAAGTATCTTTTCCGACCACACCACCATGAGACTAGATATCAATTACAGGAAAAATATCTGTAAAAACTACAAACACATGGAGGCTAAACAATACACTACTTAATAACAAAGTGATCACTGAAGAAATCAAAGAGGAAATCAAAAAATACCTAGAGACAAATTACAATGAAAACACAATGATTCAAAACCTATGGGATGCAGCAAAAGCAGTTCTAAGAGGGAAGTTTATAGCAATACAATCCTACCTCAAGAAACAAGAAACATCTCAAATAAACAACCTAACCTTGCACCTCAAGCAATTAGAGAAAGAAGAACAAAAAAACCAAAAAAATTAGCAGAAGAAAAGAAATCATAAAGATCAGATCAGAAATGAATGAAAAAGAAATGAAGGAAACAATAGCAAAGATCAATAAAACTAAAAGCTGGTACTTTTAGTACCAGCTAAATTGATAAACCTACAGCCAGACGCATGAAGAAAAAAGGAGAAGATTCAAATCAATAGAATTAGAAATGAAAAAGGACAAGTAACAACTGACACTGCAGAAATACAAAGGATCATGAGAGATTACTACAAGCAACTATATGCCAATAAAATGGACAACCTGGAAGAAATGGACAAATTCTTAGAAATGCACAACCTTCCGAGACTGAACCAGGAAGAAATAGAAAATACGAACAGACCAATAACAAGCACTGAAATTGAAAATGTGATTAAAAACCTTCCCACAAACAAAAGTCCAGGACCATATGGCTTCACAGGCAAATTCTATCAAACATTTATAGAAGAGTTAACACCTACCTTTCCAAACTCTTCCAAAATATAGCAGAGGGAGGAACACTCCCAAACTCATTTAACGAGGCCAACACCCTGCTACCAAAACCAGACAAAGATGTCACAAAGAAAGAAAACTACAGGCCAATATCACTGATGAACACAGATGCAATAATCCTCAACAAAATACTAGCAAACAGAATCCAACAGCACATTAAAAGGATCATACACCAGGATCAAGTGGGGTGTATCCCAGGAATGCAAGGATTCTTCAATATATGCAAATCAATCAATGTGATAAACCATATTAACAAACTGAAGGAGAAAAACCATATGATCATCTCAATAGATGCAGAAAAATCTTTCAATACCCATTCATGATAAAAAACCCTCCAGAAAGTAGGCATAGAGGGAACTTACCTCAACATAATGAAGGCCATATATGACAAACCCACAGCCAATATCGTTCCCAATGGTGAAAAACTGAAACCATTTCCTCTAAGATCAGGAACAAGACAAGGTTGCCAACTCTCACCACTATTATTCAACATAGTTTTGGAAGTTTTAGCCGCAGCAAACAGAGATGAAAAAGAAATAAAAGGAAACCAAATCAGAAAAGAAGAAGTAAAGCAGTCTCTGTTTGCAGATGACATGATACTATACATAGAGAATCCTAAAGATGACACTAGAAAACTACTAGAGCTAATCAATGAATTTGGTAAAGTAGCAGGATACAAAATTAATGCACAGAAATCTCTTGCATTCCTATACACTAACGTAGAAAAACCTGAAAGGGAAATTAAGGAAACACTCCCATTTACTATTGCAACAAAAAGAATAAAATACCTAGGAATAAACCTACCTAAGGAGGCAAAAGAGCTGTATGCAGAAAACTAGAAGACAGTGATGAAAGAAATTAAAGATGATACCAACAGATGGAGAGATATACCATGTTCTTGGATTGGAAGAATCAACATTGTGAAAATGACTCTACTACCCAAAGCAATCTACAGATTCAGTGCAATCCCTATCAAACTACCAATGGCATTCTTCACAGAACTAGAACAAAAAATTTCACAGTTTGTATGGAAACACAAAAGACCCCAAATTGCCAAAGCAATTTTGAGAAAGAAAAACAGACTTGGAGGAATCAGGCTCCCTGACTTCAGACTATACTACAAAGTGACAGTAATCAAGACAGTATGGTACTGGCACAAAAACAGAAATATAGATCAATGGAAAAGGATAGAAAGCCCAAAGATAAACCCACGCACATACGGTCACCTTATCTTTGATAAAGGAGCAAGAATATACTATGGAGAAAAGACAGCCTCTTCAATAAGTGGTGCTGGGAAAACTGGACAGCTGTATGTAAAAGAATGAAATTAGAACCCTCCCTAACACCTTACACAAAAATAAACTCAAAATGGATCAAAGACCTAAATGTAAGGCCAGACACTATAAAACTCTTAGAGGAAAACAAAAGCATAACACTCTATGACATAAATCACAGCAAGATCCTTTTTGACCCACCTCCTAGAGAAATGGAAATAAAAACAAAAATAAACAAATGGGACCTAATGAAACTTAAAAGTTTTTGCACAGCAAAGGAAACCATAAATAAGATGAAAAGACAACCCTCAGAATGGGAAAAAGTATTTTCAAATAAAGCAACTGACAATTAAAGGATTTAATTGTCAAAGCAATTAAAAGGATTAATCTCCAAAATTTACAAGCAGCTCATGCTGCTCAACAGCAAAAAAACAAACAACCCAATCCAAAAATGGGTGGAAGATCTAAACAGACATTTCTCCAAAGAAGATATACAGATTGCCAACAAACACATGAAAGAATGCTCAACATCACTAATCATTAGAGAAATGCAAATCAAAACTACAATGAGGTATCACCTCACACCAGTCACAATGGCCATGATGAAAAAAATCTACAAACATTAAATGCTGGAGAGAGTTGGAGCAAAGGGAACCCTCTTGCACTGTTGGTGGCTACATAAATTGATACAACCACTATGCAGAACAGTATGGAGGTTCCTTTAAAAACTAAAAATAGAACTACCATATGACCCAGCAATCCCACTACTGGGCATATACCCTGAGAAAACCATAATTCCAAAACAGACATGTACCACAATGTTCCCTGCAGCTCTATTTACAATAGCCAAGATATGGAAGCAACCTAAGTGTCCATCAACAGATGAATGGATAAAGAAGATGTGGCACATATATACAATGGAATATTACTCAGCCATTAAAAGAAATGCAATTGAGTTATTTGTAGTGAGATGGATGGACCTAGAGTCTGTCATACAGAGTGAAGTAAGTCAGAAAAAGAAAAACAAATACTGTATGCTAACACATATATATGAAATCTAAAAAAAAAAAAAAAAAGGTTCTGAAGAACGTAGAGGCAGGACAGGAATAAAGATGCAGACATAGAGAATGGACTTGAGGACATGGGGAGGGGGAAGGGTAAGCTGGCATGAAGTGAGAGAGTGGCATGGATTTATGTACACTACCAAATGTAAAACAGATAGCTAGCGGGGAGCAGCCGCATAGCACAGGGAGATCAGCTCAGTGCTTTGTGCCCACCTGGAGGGGTGGGATAGGGAGGGTGGGAGGGAGGGAGACGCAAGAGGGAAGAGATATGGGAACATATGTATATGCATAACTGATTCACTTTGTTATAAAGCAGAAACTAAAACACCATTGTAAATCAATTATACTCCAATAAAGATGTTAAAAAAAAAAAACCCACTACACCTAAGGTAACTTAAACAAAAATAATACTTCTTTGTTTAATTTGTGATTTGAGGTTGATTCTTTCAGTGCTTATTTAAAGAAAAAATAGGCCTAAAAAAAGGGCGGGGGCAAATAAAAATTTGTAAATTTCATCTACAATAATTGGTAAAAGACACCAGTTACGTATACATCTATGATTCCTTAATCAAAGGGATAGAAAGGATTATAAGCACAATATGCTTCTAGGTATGACTCCCTACAAAGTCTGGAATCCATGACATTTGGCTTCTATCATTTTTACAATAGAATCTAGAGGTAAGTAGTCTGATAAACTGTCTCACTGGAAATGAGGTTAGGAAACTGCAGAGATTTGGGAAAATAAAGTAATGCATAAAGAGAGCCATTTGCAGCAACAGAACACTGAGGGATTTATATAACAAAAATTTCAGAAATGAATTATTTGGATTGATGCATTTGAACTTTAAAATTTTTTGAGTTAAAATCATTAAATCAATGACATTTAGAAACAGTCATGTTGCCTTCTGTTCTCAACAGATTCTAAATTCAGCTACATGTGTGTGTCTTGTGATCACAAGATCTGGTTACAAATAGCAATAATTGTTACAAAGCAAATTACATGGTGGCACAGGAAAACACTCCCCCTTCCAGCAGAGAGGAAAGTGGTTACCTCACTTATATAGCCTGAACGTTATATAATGAAGATTACAGACTTTAAGATTTCAATAAAGGATGTATGCTAAAACAGAAAAACTATTTGATGAAAATTAAAAAGATTGCTTTATTTAGTAAAGAACTTCTAGAGCACTGATGAGAAATATTTAAGTGTTTATTGGCTACGGAAACTGCTGTTACTAGGAAACAAATTTATTCATTTCCACTCATAAGCATGCGGGCATGCAAATAAGAGTTTTATTCAAATAAGGCTTGAATATATTACAACATATTACAATATACATCGCAAAATAATATTGTATAACAAACACTGTACAACATTTATACAATATTATTTATATACAATGTATATTTATGTATTATATATATAATTGTAACAATATACTACAATTATATATACCATATATTACAACTTGGAAATAGGTAATTTCTACTTAGATAGACTCAGTATACAGACAAAAATGACTCATGAAATACTTAAAATCATGAATTGTTAGAGTTTTAACCCCCACACATTTTAGTAAAAAATGGTCAGGGCATACCAAATTTTAGGGCTAAAAATGGCAAACAGGTGAATGCTGACTAGTTGGTAGTTGCTGCCTCCAATACAATGCAGAAAAAGGTTCTGAGAAAAAGAGCGTAATTGATTAGCAACTTGTGTCGAGGGTAAAGAGGGGCATAGTCACTCGCTCATCTCCAGATCGAGCACATCTTAGCCTAACCTGTTCATCTCACGGTGACTGAAAAGAGTCATTTGTCATTGGGGAATTTTAACATATAAAGGAAGTTTGTTATTGGGCCACTTGTAGAATTCGCGTTCCCATGTTTTGTTTGGTTTTGTTTGGTTTTGTTTGGTTTTTCCCATATCACAACAATGTTCCCTCTTACTGAAATCATATTCTGCCCACTTTCCAGAATACAAGTCTCAGTTATTTATATCACTGTTGGGTAAACATGTCCTCTACTTAGCAGTACTCAAAGCCGCCTCTTCTAGCTTCTTAAAATATACACATACCAGAAAAAAGATGAAAACTAACAATGCCATCACCCACAGCCTCACTACTAGAATCTGGAAAGAATCTTAATCAATATAGGGCAGAAGCAGCTGGATTGAGAAAAACCTACGATGGCTCCATTTCACTGTACAACCAGTCTCAGCTCTGAAGAAAATGCACATGCACTTTGACCAATATAATTTCAGGTAGTTGTCTTAATTCAGAAGTAGATTAAACAGTTGGTCTCATGAAATTCAGAAGAGAGCAGACAGGAAAAAATGGGAAAATATAAGAGGAATGGACAAAAGAGTCATATGCTGGAACACAAAAGTAACTGAGGGGAAGTTTAAGTTCAGTAATATTGACAACTCTCAGGCAGTTATCCCAGGAGCAGAAAGAGATGCTAAAATAGAGGTTCTAAGTTCCAGTTATTTTCCTTGAGTATATCACTTTACCAAAACTACAATCTATCACTTTTTTCTAGGCCTATGCAGACCCTCATTCTCCACCATCTGTTTTAGAAATGCAGCCCACATCACCAAGACATCTAAATTGTGATGTTCTTATCTCCTCATTCTCACATCTGCTTGCTGAAAAATTAGAAAAGTTTCATTTCACTGTATCTGAGTATCATTTGTCAATCTCAATCCTCCAACTACTTTCCTTTCTGGACTAATTCTGGCCTTTCAAAAATGTGTTTACCCCTTTACTTTTTCTCTAAAGGCAATGATTTGGCAAGTTTACTGTTCATCATTGCATGCAAGTTGTGTAATTTCATAAATGTATTTCATATACATGACAGTGATTAATAAAGAGAGTGGGAAGTTCAGAAATCTTAGAGGGTTGTACTCAAAACAAGAACTCAACTTCTATGCCTTCCATCCTTCTTTCCTCAACCTAAGGTTTTATGATGGTAGCTAATCAGCAAAAACAAAACAAAACAACCTTACCAGGTGCGACAGAGTGACTCAGAAGGGATTATTTTATGTAATTTTTAATGCCATAAATTAGTTCGTTTATTTAAATGCTAATCTATTGTCCTAGCATAACCCTCCCATGGCAGAATCAATTTCAGTAATGATGCTGATGGCTGCAATATGATCAACTGAAGCCTCTACCACTAGGTACAAAAGGAGTGGAAATGATAGACAACTCATTAATCATTTATCCCAGAGATGAAAGTGTTCAGTTGCTGATGGGGTACTGTAGGTGAATGCTGTCAAAATGAGAAATATCAATTGTCAGGCCTCGTGCATAATAACGGTAGAGCTATTTTTAAGCTTCTCTGAAAATTACAATTATGCTCTTTTTCCCTACAGTTCCCTCACGTACGCTTGGCAATTTTGTTCTATGAGAATCCATTCTCATTCTGCTCAGATGTCTGTGCTTGAGAAAATATATACTCCTCAAAACTTAACATAAGATATTTGAAAAGTTATTTAGAAATCAGTAGAATTTCACATATTGGGAGTGAACTCTTAAAGAATTGAGAAGCAAAAGAGGCAAACCAGGAAAGGTACTGAATAACTTTTTGGTTCATTTTCCCCCATAGGATATGTTTTATCAGCAGCGAGGACAATATACATTTTTAATTTCTCAGATCCCTAGAGGAACAGATATATTCTATAATTCATACATTTTCTGTAGAGATAACAGAATTTAATGAAATAGACTTAAAAAATTTTTTGTTCACCAAATTAGGTGAACAATGTTACCAAAAGAAATGACCTTGAGAATCTGCCCCAGCTTATCTCCAATTTTTTTTTTTTTTTTTCATTGCGGTACGTGGGCCTCTCACCGTTGTGGCCTCTGCCGTCGCGGAGCACAGGCTCCGGACGCGCAGGCCCAGCGGCCATGGCCCACGGGCCCAGCCGCTCCGCGGCACGCGGGATCCTCCCGGACCGGGGCACGAACCCACATCCCCCGCATCGGAAGGCGGACTCCCAACCACTGCGCCACCAGGGAAGCCCTCCGATTTGTTTAATGCTTCCAGTGGAAAATAATGTTCCTGGACTGGAGGAGTATTCTCTTCTGGAAGCCAGCAGTATCTTACCATTCACTTAGAGTTATACTCATTTTTCCAGAAAGAATTTAATGTATTTCAGAAGTCTATCTATCTTTAAAAACTGGTGCATTCGTCCTAAGAGTCACAACTGATCCTACATTCCATTTTTGAGGAATGGAAGGACGTCAGATTTAAGATGAGAAAACTTATTAACTTCCCCACATTTATCAAGTTGCTGAGTATTTTGCTCCATAAATTATACATCTTCATCTATTTGGAGAACATTTATGTGCCATAAAGCTACACACACATAGTTGTACAAATATTAAGTATACCTGCTTAATGAATAATACAAATTTCCAAATTACTGGGGAAAGTACTTTTTCTTTGACATAATTGATATATGTAGCACAGGAACTTTGTGCCATTCAAATTTTTACTATAATCAGCTATCAGATTACTGGATGCTAAAAAGGATATTTCATTTTACCTACCACATGTCTGACAGTGGCAACTTCTTGAATTGTCACCAGCAAAGTATATGGCTGCAATATAATAAAATGTGGACAAACATGAATTTTGACATTTGCTCTCTCAAACTCCAGGCTTTCTTGCATACATGTCCCTCACACCCTGGCTCACCCTCCCTCCCCATGTACATACGTATGTATACATATAAGTGGAGCTAATATTCTTTAAGTTAAAAGATGTAAGATCAAATCATTTGCATGATTTCTTAAGAAAATGCCTGTTTCAAGTTTATGATACATTAATCCCTTCAAATGCTCTTCCAGACTACTCTTGTCTTTATATTTTAAGAGCCCAACTAATTAGATTCCTATATCTTAATTTCCAGTTATGAAATTAAGGCAACATGCTTTTCATAAACTGAATGGTGAAAGGATTGTATGCACTGAATTACTATTATTGCTGCTATTTCTGACATTACATAAATTATCCTTTAATCCTAAAGTTACCTTCTTAGCAAAGCCTTTCAAAACATTGTATTATTAATAGTAGATCAGTAAGAAAATTGCATTTTTTAAATTAATTTTTATTGGAGTACAGTTGCTTTACAATGATGTTAGAAAATTACACTTCTGAAAAATGTAATGGGCAACCTCTACTTCCTCAAATTATTTCTAATTAGAAAATAATTTTTGAAAGTCCAAAATTAGAAAATTAAATAAAGTGACATTTTTTTTTGGCTGCAGAAAGAGACAAGATGCTATGATACTCTTTCCAGCAATTATAAATATTAATCTGAGTGAATTTGAGTCTGAAAACAATGCTCATGTCTACCTCTTCCATTAGATATTACAGCTCCTCCAAGGCAAAGATGGTGCCATCAATCCTTTGAAATCATAACCTTAAATGTCTGGCGCATGTAGGCACACTAATGCTTCGGTCTTTGATGGAAGCATGGACATGCAGGCATGTTCAGAATTCATCACTTAAACATAAGTAGCTTGTTAAATTATTGGAAATGAGTTGAGTAAAATGCACTCTACACTGCATTGGACAATAATTAACTAAATTCTAAACACAGAGGACAGGTGTCCTGCCACAGGCCCAGAGCCAAAACAGAGGAGTCAGAAAATATCCTGAGGAACATCTAGGAGAGAGAAGATTGAAACAAAGTCATTAATTATGTAATACTACCTCAGGAATATCAGAACTATTTTATAGATCCATTTCCCAGTGTGTTAAATGGAGAACAAAATGCACTGTTTCCAAATATGACAAAAGAGACAATTAAGAGAAAGAACCACATCTGTTTATTATTCTTATATATTACTGTAGAATATGAAATCTAGAAAAATGCTTTCCAAATAATTAAATCTCAGTAATCATTTTCATAATACCTTATAGCAAGTTTCTTCACCTCATAATAATCTGATTGTTCATTATGGTAAGAACAAGATAACAGGTCATGGGTAACTTTTATAAAAGCCACTAACGTGTGTGTGATATGCATGTTCATTTATTTATACATTCATCATTATTGTAGAAAAACTAGAAGATGCAGATAAGAAAAATGCCACTTAAAATTCTATTCTTGGGCTTCCCTGGTGGCGCAGTGGTTGAGAATCTGCCTGCCAATGCAGGGGACACGGGTTCGAGACCTGGTCTGGGAAGATCCCACATGCCGCGGAGCAACTAGGCCCGTGAGCCACAATTACTGAGCCTGCGCGTCTGGAGCCTGTGCTCCGCAACAAGAGAGGCCGTGATAGTGAGAGGCCCGCGCACCGCGATTAAGAGTGGCCCCCACTTGCCGCAACTAGAGAAAGCCCTCGCACAGAAACGAAGACCCAACACAGCCATAAATAAAAAAATTAAAAAAAAAAATTCTATTCTTGAAAGATGGCCACTGCTAAAATTTTATATTCTCCAATCGTGTTCCATACAAATATATTCTATATATACCATCCTATAACTTGCCTTTCCCTCCATTTATAAATATATCATGAATCGTCCTTTGTCAATAAAAATACCCATACTATTTGAATAGTTAGTATTCCATTGTATGTATGTGACAATTTCTTTACTCTTATTATTGAACATTTAGGCTTCCAAGTTATTATTAAAAATACTGTGATAACCATTTCATAGAAACATACACCTTTGTGTACTTATCCAATTAATCCCTCAGAAAATATTTCCAATATACTATGTCAAAGGGTATAAAGCTTTTTAAGGCTTTTGATACATATTACTCACTGTCCTCAGGAACACTTGTACTAATAACATACTCTCACAAGTTGTTATTTGAGAATGTTCCTTTCCCATATCCATGAAAATACATATTATTCAATTTACACAGGCAAGTGAACAGTATCCTGCTGTCATTTTAATCAGCATTACTTTATTACCAATTTAACATTTATTTATGTTTGTTGGCCATTTTATTTTGGCTGTACAAGTCCTTGATCAATATTATCCATTGGTTGTGTCTTTTCCTTAAGGGTTTCAGAACGTTCTTTGTGAATTAAGGGTATTAAATTTGTATGCATGTTGTAGCTTACCGGTTTGCTTGCCTTTTAACTCTTTATGGTATTTTTGCCATACCAAACTTTAAAGACTTGGAAGAGAAGCAAGGGTGTGCCTCCATCCACTTTCCTCTTCTGCACTGCTATGTGCAGAACCAACGGTAACCACTTGATCCTTGTTTTATTCCTATTATTTCCCCACTGCGTTGATGCTGGCTGTTTGAGACAGACAGTAAAATAGAAGGGGAAAAAAATGAAGGAAAAACATTTCCTTTTCATGATAAAAGCTAAATCTAAAGAACAAATCAGGAATCAATTTTTGGATTTTATCTACTGCTTTTTACATCCAAAGAGCCACTGACATGTTTTTTTCTCTTTTGGTGTATTAATACTAAATATAATAAACCCTCAATTGTCATAGTGAATTATTCTCCTATACACAGCCCATAAAGTAGGACATGGAAGTATAAAACAGTAATTAAAAGTACAGATTGGGAAGTCAGACTACTGGAGTCTAAGTCTTGGCTCTGCTATTTATTAGCTGTATAACCTAGGACAAGTGACCTAATGTCCCTATGCCTTAATTGCCTCATGTATAGAATGGGAGCAGTAATAGTGTATCTGCCTCACAGGGCTACTGTGAGGATTAAATAGGATAATGTGCATGGTACCTGGCAAATAAAAAGCACCAACAGTAACTACTGTTCTCAGTAATATACTGTTGGATTAGATATTGACTTTACTTATGAATTTATCATGAATATTCCTAAATGAAATCAGTTCTTTGTTTTGGCAATCTATGTTAATCTGATACCTGGATTACACTATCTTTTAAAAACATTTTGGGAACTTTCCTTCTGTCTATATACTCTAGTAAAAAATTAATACTTTATAAAGATTAATATTTTCATAAAGTGCTTTCTATAATCAGTAAAGAAACCTACAAAATTTTCGAGTAGGAGGGAAGAATAGGCAGATGATGTAATGGGAGAGTAGTGACTAGATGAGCAGTTGTCCAGCTAGCCCCATCTCTGCCATGGCCATGGGGGTCACAGGCCCTCTATATGAGGATGTTGAACTAACACCCAAAATGCCTCTCCCCTCTCTCTGACGCCTCTGAGCAGATGTTAGACGTGTACAACTACTTAGTGCCCACTTGTTTTAACTACAGCTATCCCGAAGGAGAACAAACCTCACAGTGTACTTCCTTTTTTATTATCACCATCCCCCCAATATTTTTACTTAAATGAACATCAAGTGTAACAGAATGGCAGAAAAGAAAAGATTTTACTGGGAAAATACTGGATATTTTCTCCTATGAAGGCCAGGACTTAAGAGTTGAACATAGATATGAAAACCTCAAATTTTCAATGGTTACTGGTCAACTGTCCAGATTTACCAAAATTTTAATTTTCATCCCTGGGTTCACTCTTGTATCACATTAAAATCCTAGGTGGTCGTTCAGAGGACTTCTTCATACAGCAGAAATATTCTAAATACAGGATAAACAAAAGTAGCTAAGTTCTATCTCAAAAGAAAGTGCCATAATTTATCCAGATTTGGAAAAACAAGCTCTTGGGAAATTTTCACTACTGAGACAAATGTAAATGTACATACTTTGTTTAAATTATACCATATTCAATTAAAAAGTACTGACACATGAGTAACCAATAAAGATTAGGTAACAATGACTGTTAAGCACTACCTTTTACAGAGTATTATGCGACGGATATAACACTTCATGTTTATTTCATCACCTAACACGCCCAATCACCCTATGAGGTAGGAATTTCTATACCTTTTAACATATTAGGAAATTGAAGCTCAAAAAGGTCAAGCCACTTGGCCAAGATACTGGCACTAGGATTATAATTTAAATTTCAAAACCCATACTTTGAATATCTGCAGTCAAATGAGTGACTGAAATTACATCCAGCCATGCAATTAAATGCAGGACTATTTGTTTCTCACTCTAATACTTCCTGGGTGTAGCACTGACAATGGAAAGATACTTTTTAAATATACCATTTTAATGAATAATAACCATTCTGGAAAGCTGAAAAACAGAGTCTACAAAAAAGTTACTTCTAAGACTAAGAATCAAATTTGCCATCAAAATAACTACTATTTTATTATTTTATTGGATTATTTGCAGAGTGGTCATAGATAATTTCTAGATTAGGCATGTTGACTTCAATCCATTTTTATTCAATTTAAAAAAATAATAAAACACTTTTATTAAACACTTCTATTGAACATGTTTAGGTAAAATATCTCGTTGAGTTTATAAACCCAAATATTAGTGACCGAGTAATAAAAATGAAAAAATTAGTCTATTTTCATGTTCCACATACAATAAAATGCAAAACAAGCATAATAGACATCTTATATGAATATTTGAGTTTCACAGAAAATATTAGAAGGCTGACACAGGCATAAACAGTTATTCTTAAAAATGTCATCCTGTGATTACAAGCAGATTATATAATAGACTTTATGCTTATGTCTTATATTGTACTTCCAAAAATTATAAGTATTTTAGATATAACCCTATTCTAAACATCAATTCAAAAATTTACCTTACTTTAGCTAAGGAGAAATGAAAATGTATATAACAGTTTGACGCTAAAGCTGACTTTTCATATTTTGGACAGAGCAAATTTGAAAGAAACACTTCAACTGAAGCAACTTTAAAGGTAAAGGTTATGTTTTAGTAAAATGAAATCAGTAAGATTTACTTAGAAGACTGGAAAAAGTCCCCTTAACAACCATCTTTGTTTAAAACAAACAAAAAAAAAGATTGTAACTATTCCCAGTTCTTTCTGTTAAACAAAAGATTGTCATCTAGGTGAGATGTTTAGAGTAGATATACAATGTTTTCCTAGAAAAGAGACTTTTCTAATAGATCTTAAAGTAAAAAATAAATTTAATCCACCTTTGTTCAGGATTTAAGTCATACCTCAAATTAATCTAACAGATCTTAGTTTCACCAGGTAAAATTGCTAACGTGAAAGCCTCTAAAATTCTTGTTTAAGATATTTCTTTCTTCAAAATCTTTAAGATAATTTTTAGGCTTACTTTTTATTTTTCTATAAGTACAACTTCAACTATGAAATTCAGTTCAGTCCTCTGCATATGTCAGATGATGCTACAAATCCTTTGTATTTCTCTTCCAACTATCTAGCTGTGAAAAGGGAAAAAAAAAAATTGAAAATAAAGTCCCTAAATTGGCCGAAATATACTTACTTTAAGAAACTTACATTAAAGGTGAAATTATCTCCAAAGTGACTCTGGTTTCCCCAACATCTCCCAGTCTACCTTAGAAAAAACAGGATACTCTGCAAGAGGGAATCTGACAGTAGGACATAGTGACGTAGATTATGCTGAATGGTTGGTCACATATAGACTTGTACAGACTTTGTATTCAGCCAAATGCTTCCAGATGATAAGCATAAGATGATAAATTAATAGGGACAGAAATCTTTGAAGACAAATAAGGACATTGGAAAGCAAAAGGTTGAAAAGGAAAATTTTATACGTTTCCTTGAAATGGTGCATATTTTTCTCCTCAGAAGAGAAAAAGTTGTAAGATACATTCTTAATTTTGACTTTTCTTTGGAAGACAATAAGTGTCTGTGCCAAAAGATTTCTTATCTTAAAATGAAAGTGTATGAGAGAAGAGACTCCTTAAAAAAATATATATCAATCATACCTTGATAAATAATTCTCCAGTGTAGGGTAGGGGGCTTTCTAATTCTAAAAGTAAAAATCCACAATTTAAATTTAATCTGGAAGGAATCTAAGCATGAGTAAGCTTAAACTACTGTCTGAATCACTGAATTGGTCATATTATTCTATTTTAAAAGTGTACATATTTTACTGAAAGATAACCAATTGCAACATAAAAAGTATGGTTTCAAGGTCTGTTCTTGGTCACTCCAGAAACTCTGTTTGCACAGTGTTCATAATTTCAGCAAAACCCTAAAAAGTTCTTTCCAAAATGAACTTTTCCAACCTACTGAACAGAATTCATGCCCACACTCTGATGTTCATTTCAGCAGCATTTGTCTCTGTGAAGTACATCAAAATCACTCAAACATCAAATTGGTGATTTGATAGAATGATTTATTTTCCCATTACAGGAAAGTCATGAGTGACTTGTTCTGAGGTATGTTTCTGAGCTATGAAGGACATCTATCAGAAAGCTCCACACTTGAAGGTTCCTCTTTAGGGGATAACATTTTATGGCTGGACAGTCTCTGCAGGTACCAGATTCCCTGTTGTATCCAACTGCATACATTTACACGTGCATGCAGACACAGGACACTCGGCATGATCCCTGAAAAATAGGTCAAGTCACAGTTAAACATCTAAATTACACATACATACATACATTTATATATATACCTATCAATATCTATAATGCAATTTTTCAAATGGCATTTGAAAATTACAGGAATTAAAACCCAAAGACAAAAAGCATTAAAAGCATTAAACTAGAAATGAGTGCCAACCTGAACATGGGGAGCAAGTTACTGAAAAATGAACAGCATTACTTTCTAAATATATAATAAGCTATCTCATTTACAGTTATGAATGTGACAGGGATGTGCTCAGAGTTTAAATTAAAGCCAATGTGACAAACTGGGTGTAAAAGTTATAGCACTGAAGAGTACAGGGCCACTGATACTACTCAAAGTAAAAGATAAATATGGTCTTGAGTCTCCACTGTATGAAGTGCATACTTACTACATAACAAACTTATTTACAAGATAACTAATATAGGAGTTTGACATGTATTCTATCATTGAATTCAGTTACATACTATATATTATATATGATAGGATATTCGGTCAGTCGTAAAAAACTGTAAATATATCCTTTCCTCAAGTAAAGTTAAATAATGCTTTTCAAATATTTAACCCATACATAATATTTAAACAATATCTTATACAAGTATTAATTTTATAGTTTAAGATTACATAGGCTAGTGATAGAAATGTTCACACCACCTTTGTTAACTTAAGTGACAGTATAAAAGAAATTCATCCTTTGGCTGTATAAACCTGAACTATTTAAAAGGCCATCTGCTTTATCTCCTCTAACTCCAAGCCTATTAAAGAAAGAATGGGGACTTTCCTGGTGGTGCAGGGGTTAAGAATCCGCCTGCCAATGCAGGGGACACAGGTTTGAGCCCTAATCCAGGAAGATCCCACATGCCGCGGAGCAACTAAGCCGTGCGCCACAACTACTGAGCCTGCGCTCTTGAGCTCGCGAGCCACAACTACTGAGCCCGCGTGCCACAACTACTGAAGCCTTCACGCCCTAGAGCCTGTGCACCGCAACAAGAGAAGCCACTGCAATGAGAAGTCCCTGCACTGCAACGAAGAGTAGCCCCCGCTCGCTGCAACTAGAGAAAGCCCACGCACAGCAATGAGACCCAATGCAGCTAAAAGAATTAATTAATTAAAAGAAGGAATGTGCTGATTACCTGAACCAACTAAGCATGTGTCCAGCATGCCCACCGTGTCTGCAATTGTGACACCATGTAAACCAGTTGTTAAACTGAGCTAATTTTTTGTCTTTGCTCAAGTCTACTTTTTCATCTGATTTGGAGCCTCCTATGGGTTAAAGACAGTGATCTTCATTAACTGTATCATAATACTTTATTCAAAGTTTCTTAAAAGGTATTTCTAAAATTATGTCAAAATACAAATCACATATCATACTGAAACAGCAATTTTAATGCTAGAATCTAGTTTAGATTGAAAAATATACCAAATAACCAGTTTCCTTATATTTTTAATAGTCAATAATAAATGGAAAAATAGAAATTATCAAACCCACTTAGAAGCAATCTGAATGAACAATTTTAGAGAAACAATCAGTAGTTTAAAAAACTTCCCATAAAGAAAATACCAAGTCCAGTTTACAGGTGAGTTCTACCAAACACTGAAAGAACAGGTAATTTTCATCTACACAAACTTTTCCAAAGAATAGGAAAAGAGGGGCAATTTCCCAATGCACTTCATGAGGTAGGTACAGCTTTGCTAACAAAATCAGACAAAGCCAATATGAGAAAGATTATAGGCCAATCTTCCTCCCGAGCAGACATAAAATCCTAAGTAAAACATTACCAAATAGTATGATTTAGCAATTCTACTTCTAGGAGAATGCACTGGAGAAACTTCTGTGTATGGTAAAAGGAGACATATGTATGAATGTTCATAGCAGCACTGTTCATAACAGTAAAAATCTGGAAACCAAGTGTCCATCAATAGTAGAATAGAAAAATTTGTGTAGTCATAAATGGAATACAAAGCAGTAATTAAAAAAAGGAATAAATGACCACTACATTAATCAGCATAATTGAAACTAAAAAAAAGAAGAAAAAACCCCAACTCCAATGTTGAGCAAAAAAGGCTTGTTGAAGGACATATGTGTATGACTCATTTACATAGAATTTAAAACACAGATGACAGTAAACATGTAAAAAAAACTATACAGACAAGCAACAGACGAAACTAACACACAATTTAGGACAGTAATGACCTTTGGGAAGAGCCCAAAGAGGTGGTATGTAGTAGGGAGAAACAATCCAAGGCACTAGTATAGACAATGCTATCTTAAAGCAGAGTAAAAGACTCACTGATGATTGATTTATCATTGTACACGATGTACACATGTAGTACATTACTATACATTTGTTATTCACAAAAACTTGAAGAAAAATGTGTTATTACACATGTACATTTACACATGTACATCTACACACAAATTTACATAACTTTTAGTGCTTGAAAAATGCTCATTCTATTAATTTTGGCCACCTTAATATGTTTTATTTTTTTCTAAAACAGCAAATCAAATTATTTTAAGATCATATATAATTAGAGACAAGAATAGAAAAATGAGTAAGTAAAAATACTAAGTTTAATTAAGCAATTGTGTACCTATTAAGACATAATGCTATGTTCAAAATTTCACCTGGGCCATTGCTGGTCACACTGTAATGACCACAATTGTCTTGTAAACAATTATTTAAAATACCCATCTCTTTTTGCTAATGGTATGGAGATGAAAGGATGTGAAGGTGGTTCAAGAATTTAAGATGTACACACACTGAAATTCTTCCTAAAAGCTTCATAAAAACAATTAATAATGAAAGAGAGAAAAAGAGAGAAGAGAAAAAGGAAATACAGACCTTTTAAATATAAGGTATTTTATACCTTTGTGTATAGTTCTCATTAGTGATTTTCACTTTGTTTTTGTAACTTCGAATACAAAGAGAAAACAGACTGAGTCCATAACAAATTAATCCTTATGTTTCTGATGAAGCTGAAAATAACAGCTCTACCTCACTGCCATGTGAGAAGGCATTTTAAGATCAAATAGCTTTTAAATTTAAAAGATTTATAGTGAATTATGAAAAGTGCTATAGAATAGTTAAGGGTAACTAAAGTTTCACTTAGGCACTAACAGCAACAATAATAATAAAAAAAAGAAGAGTAAGAAAGAAACGAATATATAATCTAACTTTTAAAAATGTATCATACCTAGAAGTTAAGCTCTATAAGGACAGCGATTTTTATCTGTTTTGTTCACTGTAACATTTCTAGCACTTAGAAAAATAGCTACGAAACAAACACTGTTGAATAACGTTTATAATTTTTAATGCTAAATATTACTGTTTATAACATAAACATTTATAACTATAAACTCAGTGAGACAGTTTCAATAGAGTTCCAATCTTGAAAGCACAAGTGACTGTAAAAATTTGTAACCCTCAGTTAAATAAGCTTATGGAAATTCTGGCCATTTGGATCACAAAGCATGATGGATGGATGCCATCTCTAATTGCAGGCAAAGCAACACAGAGGTTTGTATACCTAAATCTTTAAACTGCCATGAGCCAACATTTGATTCCTATCAGGTCGTATTTTATTCTGGAACTCAGATTTTTCTGATTTTACAGAATAAAAAAAGAAAATGCTTATTACTTTGTAATTAACTCAGCTCAGTAATGCCTTTAAAGATCAGATTCAGGCTCCCCTAATTTTCCTACACTGTTTCCTAGGCTCTGTCACACTGATGCACTTGGTAGTTTCCATACACTCTCTGTACTTATCAACTTCACTAATCTCTTTACCTTACTTCATGCTTTGTACTCTTTGCCTACAACCTGGATAGGCTTCCCTAAAATCTTCACATATTTAAATCTATCAGACTTTAGAGGACCAACTTAAATGGCATCTTCTTCTTGAGGTTTTTCAGATATGCTTCAGATAGAAGCAATGTTACCCTCTTTGAAAATTCCTAACATTTTCTTTATATAATATCCCTTATTCACCTCAGAGAGCTAAATGCATTTCAGAATTTGGAATCTTTGGGGATGTTAGGAAAATAATGAGCAAATATTATATAACACCTGCACGAAAAGTCTGAGGTACCATCTTGTAATTAAACACATTAGCATTTCTGCAGTGAAACATATGAATGTTCACAAGTAAACAAGAGAAATAAAAACTTTAATAACTTCACGTCAATTCTGAACAGATTTTTTCTTTTGCCAAATGAGATTATTGTAAATTCATTTAAAAAAAATTTTTTGGCTTTTCAGATCTTTAGAGATTTTGGAATGACAGATAAAAGATTCTGGACTAGTATTTATTTTCTAGAACATATAATTTCTTATTTTACATTAGCTATCCATGCTCATTATATACCATAAGCTCCACGAGGATCTTTGAGTCATCCTAGCACATCAGCCTTAACTTAGTGCATTAAACATGTACTCAAATCTATATAAAGAAATTATTTCTGAAGCAAATTTAGAAAAAAATTTTTGAAGCAAATATGAGAAAATGTTAAGACTTGATAAACCTGGGTGTTGAATATTTGTTAAATTAACAGTCTCTATAACAGAGAACTTAAAATGTTTTATGATTTAATTTTCTTCAAATTCCAGAAAATTGCTTTTATCTTTTCTTACCTATTTCAAAAATAGAAAAAACTGAAAAGCTAGTATCTAGCAAAAAGAAACAGCGCTCTAGCCATTACAGCTTCCTGAGGCTTATGGTCCAAAAGACATATTGAGTTGAACTATTTCTATGTATCTCAGTTCACAAAGAACTAATTTACGCTATATTTTGCCTCCTTGTTCTTTCATTGTAGTAGATTTTTATTCCCAATTGTTATTTTCTATTTATTTGTATCAAGGACGTAAAAAAAGTGATCAACATGCAATGTTAAAAATGAAAAGCCTTGATTAAAGCTTAAGTCAAAACTAACATGTGCATTTGAAAACATCACATATTGCATTTGTTAAAAAAAAGGCACTATGTTGAAAAATAACTTAATGATACTAGCAAATCTCTTTCACAGATGTTAATGTAACAATAAAACAGACTATTTACAAGAACCAGCTACAGAACAGAATTCCAGAATTTCACAACTAGACGGGATCTCCCAGTCCAACACCTCATATGTAAGAGCGTTAAAGTGACTCTCAAGGTCACCGGCTAAATGTCACAGAGCCAGAATTACAACAGGCATTCTAATACCATACTCAGTTCTTTATTCCTTATTCATTTCCCAGTATGCCAGATATTCAAATGCTTTTCATTAAATTTTTTGCTATAGCATCATTTTCAAGTTATATAAATAGCTGAAATGTTTCTAGCCACTAGGTACATTATATTCAATTATCTACTGTTCTCAAAAATTTTCTCTATATGTTTACTTTAAGCAGTAAACAATGTTAATATTTCTAACCATTAAAAAAGTATATATATTTACTAGGTAGCTGACAAATATAGCAGAAGCCAACACCAAAACTTAGAAGTAAAGGGATCTGACTTCTAGGTTAATACATTCTCTACATATTTTCACAGGTAGATTTTGAACATGAAATAAGAGAAAATGTCAAAGTGCTTTGAGACTATCAAAAATTCTTTATGCACACAAGGTATTTGTTACTAGATGGGGCCACAGTGACTTTTAAACATAAAATATGAGGGAGCTCCTCTTAGAAAAAGTGGTAAGAAAATGTTATAAGATTATTAATATTTAAGCTCTTCTCACGAATGTTAAATTGGCAAGCATCTGTGAGATTACCTGAGATATCATGGATATAGATTTTACTTTTAATGTACGGATTTCATAGAGAACACAAAAACCTTCAAGCCAGCAAAGTGGCTTGCTCTTAGAAATAATATAAACTCAAGTGGGTATGTCTTTTATTTACAACATTAAATCAATTATGTAGAAACAATTTCAGCTCCAAAAAGTATACTGTAGAATTATGTCATACCAGGACAACTAGAAACAGGTGTTCCCATATTGATGAGGCAAAGTGCACATCGAGGAAGGGGTTTTCGACAGCCAGGGCAACTTGTGACTTTAGATTTTGTTGGTGAGCCACTGACACCATACTGACTAAAACCTCTGCCCTGATGGGGCACAGTTGAGCAGCTGTAGGAGATAGACTTTCCACAAAAATTGCAACTCACAAACACCTATAAAACAAATGAAAGGAGAAATAAATATAATGCAAACTTTATGAATAAAATAAATATAAAATAATCAAAGTTTGATCCTAACCAATTACTTTTAAATAATTTTTAAATTTTATTGTGTATTATAAAATAATTTATCTGCTAGGTTGATGAGCTCTATTTAAGACTTCCACTTAGCAGTTACATTATTTGAATACTTCTTCTCTGTTACCTTTGTTTAGTTATATTCTTCCTAACATCACTGTGATCTACAGAAAAAAATAGCAAGGACTTTAGAGTTCACCCTGGGACATTACAAAATATCCCATTATGACTTTTGATACAAAGTTCAATGATATTATCTCCTAAACAAAATTTTCTTGTAAATAAAACTCTCATTTCCTAAGATAAAAAGGAGTTAAGGATCCTATAATAGCTAAAACTTTAGAATAATAGCAATATAAACAGTTCATTACGCCTTTATATTAAACTCCTAGACTCTTGAACACTTATGATATAGATTAGTAACAAATATTATCATGTAATGCTATTTGATTAATACTCAGGTTGTTTTAATACAAACAGTAATTTCTCAAATTTCTAAAATAAGAAAATAGCACCATCCAGTGCTCACATGGAGCATATACCTGATATTTAATGTCTGAACTCAGACGCAGTGATTTCACGTCAAGTGCTTTATGTAATAATTGATCTCACGTTGCTTTTTTTTTTTTTTTTTGTGGTACGCGGGCCTCTCACTGCCGTGGCCTCTCTCGTTGCGGAGCACAGGCTCCGGACGCACAGGCTCAGCGGCCATGGCTCACGGGCCCAGCCGCTCCGCAGCATGTGGGATCTTCCCGGACCAGGGCACGAACCCGTGTCCCCTGCATGGGCAGGCGGACTCTCAACAACTGTGCCACCAGGGAAGCCCACGTTGCTTTTTTTTAATTGAAGTATAGTTGATTTACAATATTGTGTTAGTTTTAGGTGTACAGCAAAGTTATTCAGTTATATATATATTCTTTTTCAGATTCCTTTCCATTATAGATTATAACAAAACAGTGAATATATTCCCTATGCTATACAGTAAATCCTTGTTGTTTATTTTATATACAGTGCTGATCTCATGTTTTTTTAAACTACTGCTTAAAGAAAAATAAATTTCTATGTCTAATTAGACATATAGATATATATATATATATACTGTTAAAGAAACAACTCCTGCCTTATTACATATAACAGTGAAGAAAGTGTCAACATGTAAGTGGAATGTGTAAGAACATACAGTAGTTTAGATTCTGAAAGATCTTGGAATGTATTAGAAATCCTTGGACAACCCTAGGACTGATTTAGTTTTGCCTAAGATCCTCTAGACCTGCTGTGGTTTGCTCTGTGTCAGACTAAAGCTCAAGTCACTGAGATGATTGTTAGGAAGTGGCACGATCGCAAAAACAGGAAGATTAAGGACAAAGTGCACTCTGGGATAGATAAAGACATGGGAACTCAACATGAGCAAAAGAATGAGTATATTGATAACAATTTATTAAATTGAACCCTCAATTTATCCTATACAACATGCTGTAAACACTTCTATTTTTTGGCTGGGCTATTAGGTACACGTTACAATTTGATTCTCTCCAAAACAATGTACTTACCTGTGCTAAAGGCTTAGAACTGGGATCCAACTTACTCCTGTGAATATCAAATTCAGCTCGTTTGTGCCAAAACCTCCAGGCATCTAATAAATTTCTATAATTCTCAATCCAGTACTGAACTCTTTCATCTTTAAGAACATCTAAGGGAGAGCCCTAAAAAGAAAACATGAATTATTTCAGTTTTGAAAATTTTCCTGGGTAAGCCTGAAGATTCTAGGCAACATGCGAGTATGCATCACATGGGAAGAAACAGGCCTCTTTTTTTGCCAAAAGCTGGCTCCTAATGAGAATACAGATAAAATAACTGATGGAAGCTTCATTAATTTACTTTAAGTTGGCCTCTACCAACGACATAAATATGCACTGTATATACCATTATATCCTGCCAGGGAAATGTAATTTTCTACCTCTTATTTAGGTGTAAAGACCTAAGAGCAATCAATTCACCTTCCTAGTTGAATGCAGTAAAAAAAGACGCAAATCTTTTTTGTCCCAACAATTAAAACCTCTAGGTTCACAAAATATATTTACTATCTCATCTAAATACACACCAAAATTGCTCAATCACATTTAAAAATAATACTGAGCCTGGTCCTTCATATCTAGCAATGTATTGTGGATTAAGATGCTATTTTTGTATACCTATTTATCTAAACGTTAAAAATGCCTATTCTCTCCCTCACCTTCAATTAAAACATATATTTATCACCTTCAAATTAAAAAAAAAAAAGAAGAAAGAAAGAAAAAAACCAAAACTGAACCAAAAATGTTTAGTTCTTTTGCCCCTAGGCCACAGTGAAAAGGAACAATTCCTTTTCCTTAAATTTACTTTAGATTCCTTCTCATTAAGAACTTCAATTTTTTTGCCACTAAGACTTTTCCTAGAGCTGTATTTTCCCTGGCAGCTGTGACATTACACATTTCACCTACGCTTGCTTTGGGTTTTCACAGAATGCTTTTAGCTCTGTTGAGGATATTGTCCTTATCTTCACATGATGAAGAAAGTAGAGAAAGCCTCTACCTCCAATGATGCTACGGCCATTAATTTAAAGCCAAGTTTTTCCAGTTCTGTTTGGAGGCCACAGAGAAAGTAAAATGTCAGAGGCAACTTAGCATGCATCTTATGGAAAAAGGAAAGAAACCTATAACAGCTAATAAAGACAATCTACCTTTAGACATTCCATCAAAATAGAAGCATATCTTTCACCCAGTAATTAAGTATTAATTTCAATTACTAGAGTTAAATTTAGCTAAAAGAACATGTGAAAAAACTCATAGTTGCCAACTTCATTTCTTAAAAAATAAACATCTACTACAGTCCTAATTATGACCAACTAGGCAGAACTAAGTACTAAAGTATAATACAATCCCTGATTTAAAAAGAAAATTCACAGAAAAATCAGAAATCTTCATACCCCACTCTTTCCCCTTCCACGGCAGTGAGGATAAACTAAGAAATAATCTGGTCAATATTTGGTAAGTCTTCTCTAGAACCGCCCCAATAAAACTTAAAATCAAGGTCTGAAAAAGTCTACAGAGAAAACAGTTCAGAGATTAAGTCTGACCAAATTAAAATTAGAAGAGCTTGGGAAATGCCATGGGCTTCCCACAGTAACAAAATGTAAGACCTAAGTGATCAGCAAGTAACTAAACTTCCAAAAGCATTAACCAACATTCTTCAGAAAAAAGGAAAAGA
This sequence comes from Delphinapterus leucas, assembly GCF_059928025.1. Classification (NCBI taxonomy): domain Eukaryota; kingdom Metazoa; phylum Chordata; class Mammalia; order Artiodactyla; family Monodontidae; genus Delphinapterus; species Delphinapterus leucas. Next base: position 61,084,910 of record NC_143137.1, on the reverse strand, counting down.
ACCTAGATGTCTATAATATATTGCAAACAATGGCCAGTATTCAATAAAAAATCACTAGACATATAAAGAAACAGGTAAATGTGTTTCAAAGTAAAGGAAAAAGGCAGTCAATAGAACTAAACCTTAAATAGCCCTTATGTTAGAGTAAGTAAAGATCTAAATGCAGCTATTATTCAGACTTAGGGGAAAATAGTGTTTTAATTAGTAAACAGGGCTCTGAGCTGAAAAATATAAACTATAAAAAAATGGAGACTCTGGAACTAAAAAGTACAATAACTGAAATTAAGAATTCCCTGGAAAACCTAACATCAGATAGAAGGTGACAGAATAACCAATTAACAAATCAAAAGAATTTATCCAATTTGAAGAACAGAAGAAAAAAGATGAAAGGAAAATAAAGAGCCTCAGATATCTGTGGGACAATATCAAATGGTTTAATATACGTGCAATAATAGTCCAAGAAGGGGAATGAGATTGAGGCAGAAAAAAATATTTAGAGAAATAATGCTTGAAGACTTCCCAAATCTGATGAAAAACACTGACTTGCAGATCCAAGAACCTCAGTGAATCACAAGCAGGATAAAAAGAACCACAACTACGCTTCAAGGGTTAAACTGCTAAAAATCAAAAGAAAATCTTGAAAGCAGCCCAAGGAAAAATGAAGCATTACATGGGGAAAACAAGGATAGTAATATGTGACTTCTCATCAGAAACAATGGAGGCCAGAACACTGTGAAACCACGTCTTTGAAATGCTGAAAGAAAATGAGTGAAATAGACATTTTCAATTAAAAGGAGGCTGAGAGAATCTGTCCCCAGTAAATGTGAACTATAAGAAATGCTAAAGAGAAAGACCAAAGGGAAACAATATGAGATGGAATTTGAGTCTCTGGTAAGGAATAAACAGTACCAGGCATGGTAAATAATAAATATAAAAGCCCATGTTTTCATTCTTCACATAATTTACATAAAAGACAACTAACTGACTGTTCAAAGCAAAAATAATAACACTAAGTTGGAGTTTATAATGGATGTAGAAGCAAAATACAAGACAACAGGACAAAGGAGGGGGATTTGTAAATGGAATTACACTGTTGTAACATGAAATATGAAGCAAAAAGCAGAAAGTGTCAGGTGTGAGGTAAGAAAGAGAAAAGGTGAAGTAGGAAGCATGATGTATCAGGTGTGAAATGTAAAGTAAGAGGAGGTAAAATGTTGACTGATGAGTTAAGGATGCATATTGTTAGACCTATAGCAACTACTCAAAAGAAGAAGATAATGAAAAGGGGTATAGCTAAAAAGCTAATAGATAAAGTGAAATACTAAAATATTCAATTAGCCCAAAAGAAGGCAGGAAAGGAACAGAAAAACAAAAGGAAGAAGAAAAAGCAAAACAGAAAACTAATAGCAAGATGACAGACTAAATCTTGACCATATAAATATAAATGGAGGGAACTTAATTCAAAGGCAGCTGATCATCAGACTAGATTTTTTTTTAAAGCAAGATTCAATTACACGCCATATTTTTTTTTTTGCAGTACGCAGGCCTCTCAGCACTATGGCCTCTCCCGTTGCGGAGCACAGGCTCTGGATGCGCAGGCCCAGCGGCCATGGCTCATGGGCCCAGCCGCTCCGCGGCATGTGGGATCTTCCCGGACCAGGGCACAAACCCGTGTCCCCTGCATCAGCAGGCAGACTCTCAACCACTGCGCCACCAGGGAAGCCCTACACACCGCATTTTAAATGTATTTTATAAACCTTGTTAAGAGGTTACCAACCATTTGCATTCCATAGCCATATATCTACAGCTTGGTTTAACAAATGTGAACTCATTTCAGTAAGAAAACAATGATACCTTATACTATAGAAGGACACCTTTTCTTCCATGGTCAGTGGCCTGTTACCTTAGGGTAAGTTTACATTGTGGTTTGTGGGCCAATCAATATCTACTTTTGTTCATAAGAAGGTAGGGTGGCAGAAGGGGGCATTTTACTTTGCTTAGCCAGTATGCAGCATGCTATCATATTGTATAAAAGGATAAGGACAGGAAAGACAACACTAAGAAGAATAAGATTAGCTGGAGGGCCACAGGAAATCTCAGGAAAAAGCTCTAAAATGTCACCATATTTCCAACAAAAGCAAAGTAGTAGGGAATCTTTGCCAGGAATCCATTTTTAACCACTGGACAGTAAAAACTGAGAGAAAATAGATGATCGATTATAGCAAATCATGCCCATTTAATAAATAAGGAAATGAGATAATAAAAGGGAATAATGAGAATTAAGACAGCTGTGTGCAACTTGCCTTCTGTATTTCAAGAAAAATGTATAGTAATTCAGATCAGGGAAAGGCAATCTCTTTGTAGAAGGTGTTGTTCTGTCAACAACTGGAGAAAATGAAGAGAGGTGTCTCTGCTCCATTTGAGCTTTACATGAATTCAAGACTGACACTTCTCAAAGTGAAAGGAAAACCCAGATAACCCAATGCAGGAGGCTTAGGGACGTAAGGTAAGGCAGAAGTCCTGCAGATCAAGTGATTTAAAGCTAAACGTCTTCTAAAGATTGTCAGCAAGCAACAGGGCATATCCACTCAGTGAGGGAAGAAAATACAGAAGGCTAAGCATTTTTTTTCTCCTTAAAATATTGCTGCCACCAGGTTGCGCTAACCTGTAACATGCAGTAACTTGCTGTTTGTACATCTCCAGTTCGGTCAACATAACTCTCCATTAAGTCCACTCCATCTTTAGTAAGGCCTGTAAGCAGTATTCCTTCCAAATTTCCAGCCTCTTTCATTTCATTGGTCAACTTTTCGATGTACCTATTTAACTGGAAAATTCAAAGTGATTTTTCTAAAGCAATCCATTTGACTATTTGTATTTTCTGCTTCATAAATTCTACATTTGAAACAATTTTACTTTTAAGGGAAAACAGTTTAAAACAAAAGCCCGTGTAAAAATCTAGATATGTGATCTCTAAGAAGTCTGCGTCTATTATAAATTACAATACAGCATTTATGATCATTTAAAATATTTTTTTAAAAAGGCATGGTATTTACTATCTTTTGATAATTGTTCTATAAAAGATCCACAGAGGGTTTACTATTTTAAATTTAAAGAGAACTGTCATTATTTTGCAAAGTTATTGATGTCTATTATACAGTACAAAGTAATAAAGTCACAGAATCTGAGTTGGAAGGGAACTTCAAGATTACCAACAATAACCATTTCTTGTATTATATATAGGATGGATAAACATTAAGGTCCTACTGTATAGCACAGGGAACTATATTCAATATCCTCCTGTGATAAACCATAATGGAAAACAATATGAAAAGGAATACATATAGGTAAAACTGAGTCACTTTGCTGTATAGCAGAAATTAACGCAACACTGTAAAACAACAATACTTCAATAAAATTAAAAAAAAAAAGAACTTGTCAATCTCTTTTGGGATTTTGATCTGTAAAGCTCATGGGTCCTTTACAATCTTATCCTAAACAAACAAACACAAAAACAAACCATTTCTTATAAGGTCTTGCCTGACTTTATCCTACCCCAAACTCTAGCCAAGATGGCTTTATGTTCCCTAGCACTTTCTCATTATTGTAGTACTCAGCACAACATATTACCAGTTGCTTATGCGCATTTCTCTCTCACTATCTACATAGCATATTCATGTACTAGCTGTTTATTGTATTAAAAAATGAAGGAATCCTTTGATAGCATCACTAAGAGGTGAGTTTAACATCTTTATCTACTGATTAATCTCACTCACCACAGCAGAAATAAACTAAAATATTAAGTCAGCATTTTTTTAAGTATAGTTGGTTTACAATGTTTTTAGTTTCAGGTGTACAGCAAAGTGTTTCAGTTATACACATATATATCTATCCTTTTTCAGATTATTTTCCCTTATAAATTATTACAAGATATTGAGTATAGTTCCCTGTGCTATACAGTAGGTCCTTGTTAAATCAGCATTCTTAAATAAGTAAACTTAGGTATGATACATGTTTATAATAGCTCAATCTAATAAGAAATTATTACCTCACTTTTTAGAAGAATTTATATATAAACCTCACAGATACATATTTATACATAAAGATTAGTTTCTTAATCCAGTGACAGTAAATATATATATATATTTTTTTGCGGTATGCGGGCCTCTCACTATTGTGGCCTCTCCCGTTGCGGAGCACAGGCTCTGGACACGCAGGCTCAGCGGCCATGGCTCCCGGGCCCAGCCGCTCTGCGGCATGTGGGATCTTCCCGGACCGGGGCACAAACCCGTGTCCCCTGCATCGGCAGGCGGACTCCCAACCACTGCGCCGCCAGGGAAGCCCAACAGTAAATATTAATCACTTTAAATATGGAATTAAATCAGTTCTTACCTGACTATCACTAAGAAATTTACAAGCAAATGCCACTCTGTCACGTACCGCAACTTTGTTTTCATACTGAAAAGAAGAGAAAAAGCAAGGAGTTACTTTCGGGTGCTATGAGTTATAAATTTTTGCAGACTAGGTATTTTATACCTAATATATATTTTGATTTTCAAATGTATTAATAGGTTACTGTGTATATACTGGCAGAGCCACTGATCACCTAAGATGTTTTTCTTAATGTAACTCTCAGGAAACTCAGTGCTAAGGTTATTTATTGTCCGTAGAAAGTAAAGATTTACCTCTTAAACTGACCAATTTAGCTTAAAACAATTCCAGTTCTGTCTTATATAACTTTAACATAAAACAGAAGCAATGGTGAACAGTTTACCAAATTTAAGATGTCATGTAGTCCTTTCATCATAGAAATTAATTTTAGTGAAACTGAGGAAATCTTTCCTTGGCTTCTAAGTTAATCAACAAGTCTAGGAAATCTATGAATGACCAGTAAATATACCAGCTCAGGATTTAGAAAAAATATCAATACATGTTTCTAAACACAAAATTTTAAAACATACTTTATAAGTAAATAGACACACTTTTGTGGCTATTGTAAAATACTCTTATATAGGTGGTTTGTGGCAAAATAAGAGGCATTATGATAAATTCTTAAATTTTTGTATACTTGCCAATAATGTAAAATACTATTTTGAAAAGTGTTTACTATAAATATAGAAAGATACAATTAATTTTGTGATAAATAAAAAATAGTTTAAGGGTGGATAAAGGATCCTATTTCCACTGAAGTCTTCCATGAAATATAGTTTTCCTCCTTTAAACGTAAGTTCACTTCAGTTGATACCTTAGTGTGTTTTCTCAATTATAAAATATGGTTCTGCCCTAAAAAGGGGATATATTTCATACAAATTAGATTTAACTCTTAGACTATGTTGCATGTATTACAATTTTGATCTGGAAAGAGTTATAAATATTCTCTGTGCCATTTTACAGCTGAAAAAACTAAAACCCCAAAAAGTTAACTGACCAGCTAAGGTAACTGTGGCAGAGCAAGGACTCAGACCTTTACCTTCTGATTTCCCAATTCAAAACTTTTCACTAGATTACTATAACTTAACAATTTTTTAAAAAGAACAATGATAATTATCATTATTTACATATAAAGTATAATCAGGGACACTCCTGAAACAGCTTGGAAATATCAATATAAACTTCCTACTCAAGATATGATATCCCTTACTTATTTAGGTGTAAGAAAAGAAGGTAGTTTTAATAGGTCACTTAATTGAAAATACAGAAGTTTAACATTTAGACAATATACTTCTCTATCAATTTAAAATCTGAACAATCCATTTCTTTTTCTAGTCTTCATTGTCCTCTACCACTTCCTAAAAGTATCATTTTATTTCTTCAAGATGCAACATTTAAAGTCTTCTGTTTAACAACAAAGAGTAATAATTGTAAAAACAAAACAAAAAAACCCCAACATGCTCTTGGATATTAATTTGAAGTGGTTAGAAAGGTTCAATAGTAATTCGTTAAAAGTAATGAACAAAACACATAAAGAATTGTCAAAATGGACACTAACAACATTTATTAACATATTCATTCATTTATCTCAATAAAATACATGTTTTTATAAATTCTTTGGAACTGACATTTAAATCAATTATCAATGTGTATTTTATAATATTGGGTTGGCCAAAAAGTTCCCTCAGTTTTTAAGTAAAAGTTGACACATTTTTCATTTTCACCAAGAACTTTATTGAACAATGTATTCACCATTTTGTTCTACTACCTTCTGCCATTTTTCAGGCAACTTCATAATTCCATCTTCCCAAAACTTTTTATCTTTTTGAACTAAGAACTGTTCCAGGTGCCTATTACAGTCACAATACAATCTAACAAAATTGTTCTGAATGAAGTTAAAAGTGCTACTAGAGCCATCTTACAGAAAAAAATGAATGAACTTTTTAGCCAACCCAATAAATGCTACAATTGCAAAAAAAAATAGAAATACATTTTGCCTTAGAAGGTTCTTCTCAGTGCTAGAAAGAAGCCCAACAAATGCCAAGAAAGTTGTGGGACTAAGGTGAAGCTTAAAACCCAATAACTAAAACTGATAAGCAACCCTCACTTCTTTCTTTCTGCACTTTGTGATAAAGAACCTATTTGGTGATGTGTTCATACGTGATTAAAGCAGGAGAGAGAGAGAAAAAAAAAAAACAGCAATGAAAAGACCAAATAGTGAAAAAATAAAATAGTCCACTGTAAGTAGTATGATCATAATTTATCCTCCAATCTGGTACGTGTCTGTGAATGACAAATACTAACTCAGACAAGATACATGGTTATCCTGACCATAACTGATCATGTATTGATTTACTTAATTAAGAAAAAAGCCAAAAACAAAAGCACCATACACACATTTAAAAGATTATATTTCAATATAATATGCATGTTTCTATAGTTGTAGAGTTCTAGAGCTCAGTTCCTAAGCTAAAGGATAAAATCTTATTCCTCCAATGTCCGTAAATTATATCATTAAAACCATTTAAAAAAAAATCAAGTTCAGTTTGCTATCGGCTAACTCCAAATGTTTAAGATACCTTATTTTAAACAATATAAAATGCATCGAAATATGACATTATTTTATGCAACTGACATTTGAAAATTTTAACAAAATTAGATTAAAAACTCCTATCTTAAAAAGAGAGTCTCATGAAACAGAAATTAGCTTACCAATACTCCATCATAAGATCCTGTTTCACTTGTCAGAAATGCAAACATGACACACAGATACGGGTTGTTTAACTGTAATCGTAAAGTGCTGCACATTTCTCTCCAAAGTGAGTTCTTCTCATCTGTATAACCTGATAAAGCCATTGCTACCACATTAAGATTCAGATCACCTGCATATTAAAAAGAGACAGCTAATCAAAGTAATCAAAAGCTTAATGTCTCCTAGTTCTTCAACCATAACAAATAAAGATCAGAGGGTGAATTTGCCCCCCAGAAAAATAAGCCCATTAGAATAAGGGTTTTGACACAGACTAGAATATCTGACAAGAACCACAAGCAAAAATTTCCATTTTTATAAAACTTCTACCCATATTGCAAATCCTGTGCAGGACAAGCACATCTTTTAATTCTCAATTTTTCATCCCAGACAGATTCCTACACAGTATGTTAGCTTAGGACCTAAATGAAGAGTAGTGAAGCAATACTATCAGAATCATTGCCAACTTCATCAACAAGTTAATTTATGTGGAGATGTTTCGAAGTGTTGATAGTAAATATTATTGTATCTCAGGACTACAATTTTCAAAATCATTTGTTTTCCTATTCCTACATATATAATGCTCATGCTTATGTATATGTTTTATCATTAAAGTACTGAAAGCCAATATTTCAGCATTCTTATTATAGTATTATACTTTTAATTTTTCTAGGACCAAATTAACTATTATTATAGTATTATACTCTTAATTTTTCTAGGACAAAATTCACTATCAGAATGATCACAGAACTGTATTTAGACATATTTGCAACAAAGCATTTGTTACCAATAGTCTTTTAAACATTTGTTCTTAGCAGTTTATACAGCTGCTGATGAGCTGCTAGCCTGGCAGTCAGCCCTACGGCTGCCTAGCCATCTAACATTAAGTTTACCTTCAAAAGAGAAAATTAAATTCATCTTTAGCTTTTACTCTTAAGTGTTTTCTACATTTATTATAGCAACTTTATTAGGTTTCTTGATCCTAATCATTTACTCTTTTTTTTCCAAATAAAACAGCATTTCCCACTTTATGTTCTTAATAGCCTGTTCCTCATTTCTATTAACATTTTCCCCAAGTTATTTTGTGCCTGCTTCCTGTGCTTACTCTGTTAAAGTCTTTTTTCTTTCTTTCCTTCTTTCTTTCTCTCTCTCTCTCCCCACCCCCACCCCGCTCTTTTTCTTTCCTTCCTTCCTTTCCTTCTCTCTCCCTCTCCCTCTCTCTCTCTTTCTTTCCTTCCTTCCTTTCCTTCTCTCTCTCCCTGTCTCTCTCTCTCCCTCCTTCCCTTCTTTCATTTTTTTAACATCTTTATTGGAGTATAATTGCTTTACAATGGTGTGTTAGTTTCTGCTTTATAACAAAGTGAATCAGCTATACATATACATATATCCCCATTTCTCCTCCCTCTTGCATCTCCCTGCCACCCTCCCTATCCCACCCTCTAGGTGGTCTGAAAGCACCGAGCTGATCTCCCTGTGCTATGTGGCTGCTTCCCACTAGCTATCTATTTTACATTTGGTAGTATATATATGTCCATGCCACTCTCTCACTTCGTCCCCAGCTTACCCTTCCCCCTCCCCATGTCCTTAACTCCATTCTCTATGCCTGCGTCTTTATTCCTGTCCTGCCCCTAGGTTCTTCAGAACCTTTTTTTTTGTTTTAGATTCCAAATATATGTGTTAGCATACGGTATTTGTTTTACTCTTTCTGACTTTAACATTAAGAAACAACAACAACAAAGGAATATCTTCTTTGAATCCTGCTTAGAACAATTTATCTCCAAATGGAAAGGAATATTTGATTCACAGAAATCTTTTCTCCAGTCCTCAACCAGGTTATTCAAATCACTGAAAAGATACTTTCCCCCTATTGTTAGTATGGGTGTTTAAATCTAACACCAAATTTTCCAGGTACACAAGACAAGGATTATCATGCTCTAAGGTCATAGTAAAATTAGAATTAGAAATGGCTTTAAATATCAATTCTTTTTTCCATCACAACATATCTTCTACTGCACTCTCAAATGGGGAAGACTTATGCTAGAGCAAAACTGAAGGAAAAGAGGGCAATCTGGGCAAAACATTAGCTTTTTCAACTTTTAGACTGCAAGTAAATATATTACAGTTAATTCAGGTGTTTTTCCTATGGTACCACAGAACTGTAATAGCTTCAAAATGGACCAGCAAATAAAAATTAAGTATTCTGAATACTCATAAATAATTTGGCCAGGTGTATTAAAAACTGATAGGTATATATACATCTTGAAGTGAAATATTCCCAGTAAGAAAAAAACTGAATTCCTGGATTAAGATTTATTTCTCTGAGTTTTCTCTTGCAAAATGTCAGGGTGAAAACTTTATCACATATCTTTGTTTCTTCTTTTTCAAAAAAATATTAAATGGAAACTATGTTCAAATCAGCAGACTCAAGTAGAAACACTTTTGCTTATCAAAGTATGATTTTTATAAGAATCTATGTTAGTCTAACTAAAAGTGTCATTCAGTTTCCTAAAAGTCAACCAAAAACCATACAAAAAATAAAGCATAAACTAAAATACACTCAAATGTTTGCCATAAAAATGCCTGCCAACTAAAGTAGTCCTAATCTCCAAGAAAATACATTTTTTAAATGTATGTTAACTATCTTCAAGGAAAAAACACTGAAATGAACACACTTGAGTATTCCTTATAATATTAAGAAGACAATTAAGACATTTCCTTTTTCAATAAACAAAAGGGATGGACTAACATTTACTTTAATAGAGACAGTTCTGTGCTAATTTCTCTTTCAAAAAAGTTTACCAAAAATATTGATTAGAGCTTTAACAATTATCAGCATCTTTTCTTTCAAGGATTCTATGAACGGCAAATATCTTATTATATAACCCAATACCTTTTTCTGAAGATGCCCCTTCATTCAGGATCTGGATTGCTCGTCGAATATCCAAGTTGAACAATGCCACAGCGGCAGCTCTCTCCCATTCCCCTTCTTGTACAAGGGAGTTCAAAAATGGCCCCACGTCGACATCCGTTCCTTTCTTTATCCACCCACAAAGCTGTAAAGCTAAGATTCTCTCTTCATTTAAATTCTGAATATCAGTTTGCTTATCCAACCCACTCCAATTATGTCTGCTGCTTTCTACCATTCCTAAAAAGAAAAACACCTTTATATTATTGTTTATTAGTTTTTGAAATGTGTTTGGAAAATAAGTCAGATTTACATAGGACTATTTCAACATTAGATTTTAAATATTCAACTTCTCAGCCACAATTTCATGATAGCATAAGTATAAGACATGCCACAAACAAAACACATTTTACATGTTGCTAAGTACAAACTTCCCCGAGTTACCAGAAAGAGCTGTAGGACTAACAGTCAATGCTTGATGGGCTATGCTGAGTCACTGCTTCAGAGCACCCTCCCTGACCACCTAATCTAAAATAGGGTGCCACCTGTATTATCTAACTAACGATTGGTTCCTCTGTGTCCTTTAGCACTAACATAAGCTCCCATATTTTATTTAATTTATTTTCAGTCTTATCTCTTCTCCTACTAGAACATAAGCTCCTACTAGAACATACGCTCCAAAAGGGCTGGCATCTTTTCTTTTTATATTTGAAAGGTATCCCCAGTGTCTGAGATTCGATACTCACACTCTCTCCCTCCCCCTTCTGCCACTCTATGTATGAATATATACATCTATATGAAAAAAAATGAGATCAAAAACATCAAAGTACTTTGAAATGTTAAGTACTAAGCTAAAATACAACAGGAATTATTTGAAGGTTCTCCCCACTTACTAAACCAGGAGACTTTATGGCCTCCTTTTCTTTTCACAAGGAATTTAAATAATTCTTGTAACATTACTTAGATTGCAATCAAGGCAGCTGATCCTAACGGGGGGATAATTTCACGTAAGATGATACTTGGTGCCAAATTAAGGTAAAAGAAAGATGAAACTTAAGGACTCTATTAATTGCAACTCAAATTCTTAAAAGTTCTAGAAAGTTTTACCATCAAAATTGTCATTAATTATCTGTTCTTATTTTAACAAAAAGGATTTTCAGAATAAACTGAATTAGGAATTAGGAAGCAAGAATGTCCAACATTACAAATGTCTTTTATTAGTAGTAATTTACACTTGTAATTTACAGCATCCTACATTTATATAGTTACATATAATACAGTAATTATACATTTGTAGGGACTTCCCTGGTGGCGCAGTGGTTTAGAATCTGCCTGCCAGTGCAGGGGACACGGGTTCACTCCATGGTCCGGAAAGATCCCACGTGCCACAGAGCAACTAAGCCCGTGCACCACAACTACTGAGCCTGCGCTCTAGAGCCCACGAGCCACAGTTACTGAAGCCCGCATACCTAGAGCCCGTGCTCCGCAACAAGAGAAGCCATCACAATGAGAAACCCGAACACTGCAACAAAGAGTAGGCCCCACTCACTGCAACTAGAGAAAGCCCACGCACAGCAACGAAGACCCAAGGCAGACAAAAAAAAAAAAGAAAAAATAAAGAGAATACCTGCACATCAAAAAGAGGAACCGTGCTGCTCTATATGCAGCCATGAGGGAAGTCAGTGAAGACAAAATCACTTATAGCTTATGAAAGTGAGATTTTAAGAACTCTGAGAAAACTTAGAGTTAAATGATAAAGTTAATAAAACACGTTAAAAATTAAAGAAGACTTTTTATTCTGAATAACAAATTTAAACTGTTTAAATAGTATGTAGTCATTAAATTTCATGTAGAACAAGCTGCAGATGTAGTATAAGGTATTTACTTTCTTATCTCCTGTATAAATTTTGGATTCAGTACTGATGATATTATTTAATTAACGGTAAAAATTTAAGCAGGTGAACAAAAAGCAATTTATTTGTTAAACAATTCCTCACAGCTTAATAATTTCTAGTTTCTTAGAGTTTTTATTTTCTAGAATTGCGTCATGAAATAGAGATCAGTGTGTATGAATCCAAAGAGTTCAGAGCTAGGAGGTGGAAAAGTATTCTGCAAGTGCATGGATATTGCGTCACATTATGGTGGCTGCTCAGAGACCTTCCCACTGCTTAATAACTATGTTACAAGAAATTCGGGTTATCAAATAAGCAATGTGATATTATTGTGGGTTTTTAAGTACATAGTCATATTATGATTTTTAGTATGCATGAATTTTTAAATATGATTAATTTAAATCTATGTATACACATTATGTAATACTGCATGAATTTTTAAATATGATTAATTTAAATCTATGTATACACATTATGTAATACTAAAGTGACAAGATTGTATCCCCAAAATTTGAGACTACTCTATATATAAATAATAAAATCAATGTTTTATGATGGTTGTGAGGGAAACAAGTGAAACAAGTTCACTTAAACATTAAAAAAACATTTAAAATATTTTTTTGTTTCAAATACTACATCAAGCAAACACTATGCTACTTGTAGTTGTAAGTTTGTTGCATTTTTACATCTATATAATAACAGAGCAGTAATTTTATCCAGTGTTTATAAGAACATTTTTGTTCTTAAAAACCTAAATCCCAGCAATTCTGCCCGTTAAAGTAATTCTTCTTAACAGACATGCTTTCTAGATCAGTTTACCATTTAAGTATGAAAAATATTTTCATCATGTTGGATGGAAAGCTGACCAACATTATATAATTTTCTGCCATCTTAAAAAGAAGGAATTATACCTACTGACAACCCTGTGACCTTGCTCCACAAGACGTACAAGGCATTCCCTCAGAGCATGCATTCTCTTCTTCCTGATTGATTTCAACACTTGGCCCTTCCAAAAAACTAGCCTTATCTCCACCAGCCTACACCTCCAAGATTCTATCCACTCCCATCACAGACACACTTCAAGTTATTTCTTCTCCAAAAGAGCCACTTTCTAACCACAACCTCATAGACTTCCAGCTCACAATCTCAACCTCACAATCTCTTGACCACTCATATCTTTACTTATTAGTCTTCTGTCATTTTCCTCCCTAACCAAGTTAGATCCCAAGGACCAACAAATGAACCATTCTTTTTCCAGTATTCTTAACTCTCTTGGCCCATTGTCTTTTATTCTTTCTTCTGCTAAAGCAACATTGCCCCACAGTCCTCCCATTTCTCAAGACAACTCTCTCTCCTCTTCTCTGTATCTCCTCTCCACAGCCTCCCTGCTCTTCTCAACAAGCAAACCTACTATGTTGAGAAAGTAGGAGCCATCAAGTGGAAAACCTGTCAGTGTCTGATCACTCAACATTAAACAACCTGCATACCTTTCCCCTCTCCCTACTGTGGAGTAGGTGTACATCCTCCTGTGTGTAAAGCCAATCTTTCACCTGTGCTTTGGATCCCTTCCTAGGAATTCTGCTTTTCAGCCTCTTTACTCTGCATCTGCCAGTTTCTAAGGGTTTCCTCTCATCAGCATTTAAACACACTTTAATCAATTCCATGTTAAAAACAAAAACAACACAAAAGCCTTCCCATGACTCCAGATTCACCTGCTGCTATCACTGTATATCTTTTTATCCTCCTTCATACAGTCAAATTTCTTGAAAGAATTAATTAAAATGGATGACCTCTTTCTTCACCCTACATTTTCTGCCCACTGGACATCTCTATCTAGCTATATCAAATTTATCCCAAAATAAACTCTTTTCTTATTTTCAAATGCATTCTACCTATGTTATTCCTATCTAATTAACTGCTATTAGTATTATCCCAGTTGTCTTAGCATGCTTTCATTTTTCCTTCCCCTCCATCCCCTGAATCCGATTAATTAAATTCTGTCCCACTCTCTATCCACATTTCTCTAGCTCTTCTGCCACTTACCTTCGTAAGAACACCATCATATCTTGCCTGATAACTGTGGCTTCTGAGGTCCCTGCTATCAATCTTGATCCCCTCCAATCCATTCCACACACAGAGTGACAGCTCTAAAACACAAATTTCCCTAAACCCTCACCATGATTTCTAAGTCCTGGTTACCCCACTGCCTCAATTCTCTCTTTGCGTCCTCTCTCACACTCTGTTCCTGCAATACTGAATGTGCTATGCTCCCTCTCCTCTGGGATCACTGCATATGCTGCTCCCTGTCTGAACCCTGTCTTTGCCTTTACCTCTTGCAGGAAACCAACACTAATTCCTAAAACCAGATTATGAATTCTTCTGTACTTAATTGTCTGTTCTTCCTCATATTATAACTATTTACTTGTCCATATTCTGAAGTATACTTGACCCTTGAACAACATGGGTTTGAACTGCATGGGTCCACTTATACAAAGTTTTCAATAAAGACAGTACCTGTGTTTTCATTTTATAGATATCTAAATGTGGGGAAAAGTTAGTGTTCGATTAAAGATCACAATATGTGGAAACAAAAGAACGAGGGTTTGAGTCTTGATTCTACCAAACTATTTCAGCTTCCTGTCCTTGAATGAGTCATTTATCAATTTCTTTGTTTTTCAGGCAGAAATACAAGTACACAGATTTTTGAGTGGGGTAAAAGGGATCAGTAACCCTAACTACCCCCTCTCCTTGTTCAAGGCTCAACTGTAGAATGTAAACTCCCCAAGAGCAGGAATGATATCTATCTTGCATAGTCTCCACGAGTGAAGAGACTTAGCTCTCTTGTTTACAGTTATATCTCCAGTTCCTAGGAGAATTCTTGGCATATAGTGAGCATGTAACGAATACCTGGCGAATGAATGAATAAATTTACCTCATATTACAGTTGTAAGAATTAAAGTAACATGGAGAAAGCAACTAGTATGATGTCTAATTCATAGTAAGCACTCACTATATATTATCTGTCACCAAAGTTAAAATTTAGCTCTAATAAACTTGTGCATTAGGTAATGGTGGGCAAGATGGCTCAATGTGTTGACTTACTATGTGTTGAATTATTAGAGATACAATTAGAAAAGAAGTATGGCCAGAGAAAAGACTGGAACTTAGGACTGCCAACTTTGACAGTCATTTCTCTACTTTTTACTTTTTGGGTTACAGAAACAAAATATCTAGACCAAACTAAACAAAAAGCTAAAAGTCTATCAATGAGATAATCTTTCCAACAGTAGTCTTTTTTAGTTTGGGTAAAGACTACTCTTGACTCAAGACAAGATACTCAGTTTGTCTCTACTGCACCAGAAACATATAAAGATATTCCATTTTCCCCCCTTGCTTTTCCTCAGAGGTAGTGTATTGGCTTTTCCCTGAAATATATCAAAGTACAGCTAGACCAGTCCCTCCCATCAAGAAGCTTGCACAAGCCTCTTAGATAGCCTCATCCACAGAGGGCAGACAGAAGAAGCAAGAAGAACTATAATCCTTCAGCCTGTGGAATGAAAACCATATTCACAGAAAGACAGACAAAATAAAAAGGTAGAGGACTATGTACCAGATAAAGGAACAAGATAAAACCCCAGAAAAACAACTAAATAAAGTGGAGATAGGCAACCTTCCAGAAAAGTAATTCAGAATAATGATAGTGAAGATGACCCAGGTCCTCGGAAAAAGAATGGAGACAAACATCGAGAAGATGCAAGAAATGTTTAAAAGAACAAACAAAGATGAACAATACAATAAGTGAAATGAAAAATACACTAGAAGGAATCAATAGCAGAATAACTAAAGCAAAAGAACAGACAACTGAACTGGAAGACAGAATGGTGGAAATTACTGCCATGGAACAGAATAAAGAAAAAAGAAAGAAAACAAATGAAGACAGCCCAAGAGACCTCTGGGACAACAATGAATGCACCAACATTTGCATTATAGGGGTCCCAGAAGGAGAAAAGAGAGAGAAAGGACCCAAGAAAATATTTGAAGAAACTGTAGTCGAAAACTTCCCGAACATGGGAAAGGAAATAGGCACCCAAGTCCAGGAAGCGCACAGAGTTACAGGCAGGATAAACCCAGGGAAAAACACGCCAAGACACATAGTAATCAAACAACAAAAATTATTAAAAACAACAAGGGAAAACTAACAAATAACATACAAGGGGACTCCCATAAAGTTAACAGCTGATTTCTCAGCAGAAACTCTACGAGCCAGGGAGTGGCACAATATATTTAAAGTGATGAAAAGGAAGAACCTACAACCAAGATTACTCTACCCAGCAAGGATCTCATTCAGATTCGACAGAGAAATCAAAGCTTTACAGATAAGCAAAAGCTAAGAGAATTCAGCACCACCAAACCAGCTCTACAGCAGATGCTAAAGGAACTTCTCTAAGAGGGAAACACAAGAGAAAAAAAGGACCTACAAAAACAAACCCAAAACAATTAAGAAAATGATCATAGGAACACACATATAGAAAATTACCTTAAATGTGAAAGGATTAAATGCTCCAACCAGGGCTTCCCTGGTGGCGCAGTGGTTGAGAGTCCGCCTGCCAATGCAGGGGACACGGATTCGTGCCCTGGTCCAGGAAGATCCCACATGCCATGGAGCGGCTGGGCCTGTGAGCCATGGCCGCTGAGCCTGCGCGTCCAGAGCCTATGCTCCACAACAGGAGAGGCCACAACAGCGAGAGGCCCGTGTACTGCAAAAAAAAAAAAAAAAAAAAAAATGCTCCAACCAAAAGACACAGGCTTGCTGAATGGATACAAAAACAAATCCTGTCTATATGCTACCGACAAGAGACCCACTTCAGACCTAGGGACACATACAGACTGAAAGTGAGGGGATGGAAAAAGATATTCCATGCAAATGGAAATCAAAAGAAAGCTGGAGTAGCAACAATACTCATATAAGATAAAATAGATTTTAAAATACAGAATGTTACAAGAGGCAAGTAGGGACACTACATAATGATCAAGGGATCAATCCAAGAAGATATAACAATTATAAATATATATGCACCCAACAAAGGAGCACCTCAATACAAAAGGCAATTGTTAACAGCTATAAAAGAGGAAATCGACAGTAACACAATAATAGTGGGGGACTTTTAACACTTCACTTACACCAACTGACAGATCATCCAGACAGAAATTTAATAAGGAAACACAAGCTTTAAATGACACAATAGACCAGATAGATTTAATTGATATCTATAGGACATTCCATCTGAAAACAGCCGATTACACTTTCTTCTCAAGTGCACACAGAACATTCTCCAGGATAGATCACATCTTGGGTAACAAAGCAAGCCTCAGTAAATTTAAGAAAACTGAAATCATATCAAGCATCTTTTCTGACTACAATGCTATGAGATTATAAATAAATTAAAGGGAAAAAAACATAAAAAACACAAACACACTGAGGCTAAACAACAGATTACTAAATAACCAAGAGATCACTGAAGAAACCATAGAGGAAATTAGAAAATATCTAGAGACAAATGACAATGAAAACACGATGAACCAAAACCTATGGGACGCAGCAAAAGCAGTTCTAAGAGGGAAGTTTATAGCTATATAATCCTACCTCAAGAAATAAGAAAAATCTCAAATAAACAATCCAACCTTACACTTAAAAGAACTAGAGAAAGGACAAACAAAACCCAAAGTTAGTAGAAGGAAAGAAATCATAACGATCAGAGCAGAAATAAATGAAACAGAAACAAAGAAAACAATAGCAAAGATCAATAAAACTAAAAGCTGGTTCTTTGAGAAGATAAACAAAATTGATAAACCTTTAGCCAGACTCATCAAGAAAAAGAGGGAGAGGACTCAAATCAATAAAATTAGAAATGAAAAAGGAGAAGTTACAACGGACACCACAGAAATACAAAGCATCCTAAGAGACTACTACAAGCAACACTATGCCAATAAAATGGACAACCTGGAAGAAATGGACAAATTCTTAGAAAGTTATAACCTTCCAAGACTGATCCAGGAAGAAACAGAAAATATGAACAGACCAATCACAAGCACTGACACTGAAACTGTGATTTAAAATCTTCCAACAAACAAAAGCCCACGACCAGATGGCTTCACAGGTGAATTCTATCAAACATTTAAAGAAGAGCTAATACCCATCCTTCTCAAACTCTTCCAAAAAATTGCAGAGGAAGGAACACTCCCAAACTCATTCTACGAGGCCACCATCACCCTGATACCAAAACCAGACAAAGAGACTACAAAAAAAGAAAATTACAGACCAATATCACTGATGAATATAGATGCAAAAATCCTCAAGAAAATACTAGCAAACAGAATCCAACAACACATTAAAAGGATCATACACCATGATCAAGTGGGATTTATCCCAGGGATGCAAGGATTCTTCAATATATGCAAATCAATCAGTGTGATACACCATATTAACAAATTGAAGAATAAAAACCATATGATCATCTCAATAGATGCAAAAAAACCTTTTGACAAAATTCAACACCCATTTATGATAAAAACCCTCCAGAAAGTGGGCATAGAGGGAACTTACCTCAACATAATAAAGGCCATGTATGACAAACCCACAGCAAACATCATTCTCAAAGGCGAAAAACTGAAAGCATTTCCTCTAAGATCAGGAACAAGACAATGATGTCCACTCTTGCCACTATTATTCAACACAGTTTTGGAAGTCCTAGCCGCGGCAATCAAAGAGAAAGAAATAAAAGAAATACAAATTGGAAAAGAAGTAAAACTGTTACTGTTTCCAGATGACATGATACTATACACAGATAATCCTAAAGATGCCACCAGAAGACTACTAGAGCTAATCAATGAATTTGGTAAAGGTGCAGGATACAAAATTAATGCACAGAAATCACTTGCATTCCTATACACTAACAACAAAAACTCAGAAAGAGAAATTAAGGAAACAAACCCATTCACCACTGCAACAAAAAGAATAAAATACCTAGGAATAAACCTACCTAAGGAGGTAAAAGACCTGTACTCAGAAAACTATAAGACACTGATGAAAGAAATCAAAGATGACACAAACAAATGGAGACATATGCCATGTTCTTGGATGGGAAGAATCAATATTGTGAAAATGACTATACTACCCAAAGCAATCTACAGATTCAATGCAATCCCTATCATATTCCCAATGGCATTTTTTTACAGAACTAGAACAAGAAATCTTAAAATTTGTATGGAGACACAAAAGATGCCTGAATAGCCAAAGCAACCTTGAAGAAAAAAAAACCAGAGCTGAGGAATCAGACTTCCTGACTTCAGACTATACTACAAAGTTACAGTAATCAAGACAATATGGTACTGGCACAAAAACAGAAACATAGATCCATGGAACAGGATAGAAATTCCAGAGATAAATCCACGCATCTATGGTCAACTAATCTATGACAAAGGAAGCAAGGATATACAAGGAGAAAAGACAGTCTCTTCAATAAGTGGTGCCAGGAAAACTGGACAGCCATATGTAAAAGAATGAAATTAGAATACCCCCTAACACCATATATAAAAATAAACTCAAAATGGATTAAAGACCTAAATGTAAGACCAGACACTATAAAACTCTTACAGGAAAACATAGGAAGAACACTCTTTGACATAAATCACATCAAGATTTTTGACCCACCTCCTAGAGTAATGGAAATAAAAACAAAAATAAACAAATGGGACCTAATGAAACTTAAAAGCTTTTGCACAGCAAAGAAAACCATAAACAAGACGAAAAGGCAACCCTCAGAGTGGGAGAAAATATCTGCAAACAAATCAATGGACAAAGGATTAAACTCCAAAATATATAAACAGCTCATGCAGCCCAATATTAAAAAAACAAACAACCCAATCAAAAGATGGGAAGAAGACCTAAATGGGCAGGAGACATTTCTCCAAAGATGACATACAGATGGCCAAGAGGCACATGAAAAGCTGCTCAACATCACTAATTATTAGAGAAATGCAAATCAAAACTACAATGAGGTTATCACCTCACACCAGTTAGAATGGGCACCATCAGAAAATCTACAAACAACAAATGCTGGACAGGGTGTGAGGAAAAGGGAATCCTCTTGCACTGTTGGTGGGAATGTAAATTGATATAGCCACTATGGAGAACAGTATGGAGGTTCCTCAAAAAACTAAAAATAGAATTACCATATGACCCAGCAATCCCACTACTGGGCATATACCCAGAGAAAACCATAATTCAAAAAGACACATGCACCCCAGTGTTTATTGCAACACTACTTACAATAGCCAGGTCATGGAAGCAACCTAAATGCCCACTGACAGACAAATGGATAAAGAAGATGTGGTACATACATACAATGGAATATTACTCAGCCATAAAAAGGAAGGAAATTGGGTCATTTGTAGAGATGTAGATGGACATAGAGACTGTGATACAAGTGAAGTAAGTCAGAAAGAGAAAAACAAATATTGTATATTAACGCATATATGGGGAATCTAGAAAAATGGTACAGATGAACTGGTTTGCAAGGCAGAAACAGACACACAGATGTAGAGAACAAACGTATAGACACCAAGGGGGGAATGTGGCAGGTGGGGGGGGATTAAAAAAAAAAAAGTACAGCAGAAACAATAAACCTCAGAATATTGAGAATGCAATGTGGTCTGACCTACTATATAGCTGTAAATACTACTTATGGGGGTAATACATAACTGTCCTTTTACTTTCATTAATAAAAATGGAAGTCTCTAATTAAACTCATTTTATTATTTATAATAAAACTTACTTTTTTGGGTCAAGAGCTAATGAGAGAACACCAAAAGGAAATAGATGATATAAGTAGTCTACTGAATCTTCAATGTGAAGATTGTATTTTAGAAGTAATTTATTTAGTAATGTATTTAGAAGTAATTTAGTAATTTAGAAGTAATTTAGAAGTAATTTAGTAATTTAGAAGTCCTTAAAAAAATCAAAATAATATAACCATTTAATTGAAATGTTTAATGTACTCTTATTTAAAAACAGCATTTTATTTTGTATTTTTTTTGTAGAGTATTTATGAAAGTCCTATAAAAAAAAAAGTTAGATTTATTACTTCTACTGCCACTCTTTGACTAAATAATGTAAACTGCTTTTCTAGCAGCTTGAGTTGGGCCCAAATTTGACTGCTATCAAAAACTAGAAACCAAATCCTAGGTTGGGAAGATAACTATAATATAACCCACAATTCAATCCCAATAAAGACAATAAGAACAACTGTTTAAAGAAGTCAGTGAAGGGCTTCCCTGGTGGCGCAGTGGTTGAGAGTCTGCCTGCCAATGCAGGGGACACGGGTTCGTGCCCCGGTGCGGGAAGATCCCACATGCCGCGGAGCAGCTGGGCCCGTGAGCCATGGCCGCTGAGCCTGCGCGTCCAGAGCCTGTGCTCCGCAACGGGAGAGGCCACAGCAGTGAGAGGCCCGCTTACCGCAAAAAAGGAAAAAAAAAAAAAAAAAAAAAAAAAAGTCAGTGAAAAAACAGTAAGTTTGGCTCTTCTGTCATCTTTATTTTACTCTTAAATAGTTTATTAATTTCAATCTTACATTAATTCATGCATCATTCAATCATCAAAGACTACTTCACATACAGATGGCCAAAAAACACATGAAAAGATGCTCAACATCACTAATTATTAGAGAAATGCAAATCAAAACTTCAGTGAGGTATCACCTCACACCAGTCAGAATGACCATAATCAAAAATCTACAAACCATAAATGACAGAGAGGGTGTGGAGAAAAGGGAACCCTTCCACACTATTGGTGGGAATGTAAATTGATACAGCCACTATGGAGAACAGTATGTTCTTTAAAAAACTAAAAATAGGGCTTCCCTGGTGGCGCAGTGGTTGAAGAGTCTGCCTGCTGATGCAGGGGACACGGGTTCGTGCCCTGGTCTGGGAGGGTCCCACATGTCACGGAGCGGCTGGGCCCATGATCCATGGCCGCTGGGCCTGCACATCTGGAACCTGTGCTCCCCAACGGGAGAGGCCACATCAGTGAGAGGTCAGTGAGAGGCCCGCGTACCGCAAAAAAAAAACCAAACTAAAAATAGAGCTACCATATGACCCACCAACCCCACTCCTGGCCATATATCCAGAGAAAACCATAATTTGAAAGGATGCATGCACCGCAATGTTCATTGCAGCACTATTTACGATACCCAGGACATGGAAGCAACCTAAATGTCAATCAACAGACGAATGGATAAAGAAGATGTGGTGTATATATATATATATATACACACACACACACACACACACACACACACACACCATGGAATATTACTCAGCCATAAAAAGGAACAAAATAATGCCATTTGCAGCGAAATGGATGGACCCAGAGATTGTCATACAGACTGAAGTCAGAAAGAGAAAGACAAATATCATATAATACTGCTTATACGTGGAATCCAGAAAAATGAACTTATTTGCAAAGGAGAAATAGAGTCACAGATGTAGAAAACAAGCTTATAGTTACCAATGGGGGAAGCGGGGTTGGGGAGTGGATGAATTGGGAGTTGGGATTGACATATATACACTACTATATATAAAATAGATAACTAATGAGAACCTACTGTATACCACAGTGAACTCTAATCAGTGCTCTGTGGTGACCTAAATGGGAAGGAAATCTAAAAAAGAGTGGATATATGTATATGTATAACTGATTCACTTTGCTGTACAGCAGAAAGTAACACAATATTGTAAAGCACCTATATTCTAATAAAAATTAATTTAAAAAAAAAGAAAGGAAAAAAGGAAACAAACTACAGCAATTAAAAAATAAAGACTATTTCAGATAAGACACCTCAGGTAAGGCCATACCTCATGTCATAGTTATACAGTACTTACCATTGGGTAGCTAAGTGAGAGGGTTTAGGCAGCAAAATAAAAAGGGGTCTCCTTCAGTTGGAAAAATTTTAATTTAGTTTTTATAAAAGCAAATACTGTGCTAAAATCTGAACCAACAACCAGGATCCTATAAATCCTCTAATGTAATACCTTTCAAAGTGGGTCTTCAAAACCAATAATAGTGAATAAATTAATGAATAAATTTAGAAAGTCAATCACTTCAAAGAACCAAGACTCCTTCCAAAAAGAATTTTAAATATAAGAACAATTATGCATTTAACACAATTCACTAAAAATATCTAGTCAAAAACAACACAACAAAAAAAGAATATTTATGTACACTATCCTGAGATAACTAAATTTGGGGGGAAAATAAGAGTACAAAAATTATAAACATATTGCAGAAAATAAAACAGAATTTTCTTACCCAAAGATGATTTTACAATTGATTTAATTCCTGAATAAACCAATGATCCTTTGTTGCCTGGAGATTTCTGATCCATATCTTCTGTATACTGCTTCATAAGTATTTAAATGCATAGGAAATACTAGTAATGATGCATAATAAAATATTTCAAAGCTTAACTTATTTTGATTTGGAACCAATTCATAATAGGCATCAGTGCAAGAAGGTGGTTGGTTCTACTCTATTGTAGAGATATATTTTTCTCCCTCCTACACAATCTGCAAAGCAGTATTTCAACACTTTTAAACAATTTTACTTTGGAATTTTAGTATTAAGTCTTGCATTTGCACATAAAACATTCAGCACGATATTTACAGACTGACCTTTTGGCAAATTTCAAGAACATTTCTACCAAATTCATCTTACAAAACTCACAATGCAAAGGATATAGTGCAGAGTATACCAGAGTGACTTGAGCTGTGGATCTTCATTTCCCGCTAAAATATGGTTTCTCCACACCTGTTCTGTATCAAGTCCGTACCTTGATAAAGCCCGAAGGCGCATCTTCGTTGCTATATCTTTTTCTAAAGAATTATCATTTTCTTCTTCCGCACATTCATACAAATGACGACCACAAGCCCACATTAAAGATGTAATTGGGCTCCAGGCAAGAGAGATCCTTTCAAAAACAGTGAAGTCAGACATTGTTCGGTTGGGAGTTACAACTATCATTCGATTTTGACTTGTTGGATGCCAAGCAAAGGAGGCAATGTAATTGTCACAAGGTTGCACACTTCTTTCAATTATTGTGGGTTCAGTTTCGTCTCCAATGGGAGTGGGTGTGTGCTGCATATCATATAATCTAATAATATTACTATCCCTTGTTAAAGTGGCAAGCAGACCAGTCCTAGTTGGACACCATGCTACTTTTGTTAAGGGCTTTGGTTGCTCAGTCAAAGTCAAAACTGGCTTCTCAAATTTCCTAAGATCCCATATTGCAACCTGACCTTCATAAAAGGAAGCAACACGATCATGGAAGTATGGGTCTACTGTCACGCCCTGAACAGCTTTTGTATTCACAAACATCTTTTGGCTTGTATTCCGAAGATCAAAAATGGCTAGGTTACGATGCATACCAGCAAGGAGAAGTTTCTGGTCTCGTGGAAGCCAACAAAGAGAGAGACAAGCATCATTCTGTCCTAATTCATAAAGTGGTTTTGTTACTAATAATGTTGTTTCAGTTTCACCTGCCGAAAGTCTTACTTTCTCCATGGGAACTATATCAGGCGTGTATTTGCTGCAGATGTCCCAAATCAGCACTGAAAAGTCAGCTCTATGTTTATCTAGACCAGCAGCAAGCCAGTTACTATCCAATGGATTCCATGCAAGAGTATTGCATTGTCGTGCATGTTTTGGAACAAACTCTTTTCCTATCAAATCTTTGAACTTTGAGTTATGATCTTGACCAAGACTTGTAAGTACAACTCGACCATTTGCTTGTCCAACTGCTAGGAGACATTCAGGATCATAATTGAGATACCAGGCAACACATTTCATATAGGGTGTTTCTGAATTTATTGAGAGTAATGTAGCTGCAGAGTCTTCAGATAAACGTAGAGATCCAGCTTTGAATTCTGAATTCACAGTAGATTCCACGTGATAAAGGCTAAGTTCTGAGTCACATACAACAAATCTATCAACCTGGTGTGGTGCCCACAATATATCAGGTTTGGTACCACTCATGCTTACTGATGATCTCAAAGAGTGCAGTTAGGTCCATTCACTGAAAATCTGCTTAAAAATAAAAAGTTTTAAAATGTTAACAAAATACAATTCTAAGCTGAATCAACTATTCAGAAAGTCAGGAAATTTTCTACACAGGTACTCTGTTTTTCAATATATTTATATTTCTTCTAACCGCTATGAATTCAAGACAATATTTATTAATAAAAGGGGAAAAGAAGAACTTCCTCCAATAAGATGAGCTGGTAGGAATCTGAGAACTCCATTCTGGCTTTATTTCCCATGATCAATTATCTTAATTGCACTATTACTAGTACCTTCAATTTAACCTCAGGGTTGAAATAACTTCAGTGTGGTGAGCAAATTAATAAGTATCATCCATCTGAAGGGGATAAAACTTTAAAGGGTTATGAATCACATATCTAAGCAACAAGTTTAAAGCAGCACTATCCAACAGAACCTCCTGGAATGATAGAAATGTTCTGTATCTGGACTGTCCAATATGGTAGCTACTAGCCACATGTGGCTACTGAGCACGAGAAATGTGGCAGTGCAAATTTTAAATTTTATTTAATTTTAATTAATTTTAATATAAATGGCCACATGAGGCCACCATAATGACCAATGCAGATTTAAAGTACAAAGCCACTAGTTTCTTCCTCAAATTTCAATGATAAGAAGCAGGAATGTATTGAGCGGAGTCGAGTTCAGCTCCTAGCTCTGACAATATGCTAGCTGTATACCTCAAAAAGGCCTTTGTGTTTGGGGGTCCTTTTATTTTCTCATCTGTACAACATAAGAACTGGTTTAGACTAATGTTTCCCAAATTTCAGTTATTCATGTACCACCAGTGCCATTATTTAATATTTTTATTTAAACTGACTCATTTTTAAAATCTGAAAATCAATTTTAATTTCATCATAAGGTCCATGAGTCATGGGTACAATATGCTAAATATATTTTTTTCTAACATACTTAAATAAACATATAACTATTAAAAATGATTGATTGTGTTACCTAAAATCATCCTGTTTATGACCAGTAGGACACACTGCACTTTGGGAAACTGAATTAAGTGAGCATTAGAGGCTCTTTCAGTTTTCAATTCTATAAACTTCGAATAGGTATTTGAAACAGCAATTTTGAAAAGATAAATATGCTAGTAGTAGTTTAAGCACATAAGCACTAAAAATAGTTATGCTAAAGATGGTAGTTTAATAATAAAAGCTACTTACAAAAATGTAAATTTCTGTTTTTAAGCAAGTCTGGCTAGAGGTAACAGTCTGGATTAAAAATGAACAAAGAGGGCTTCCTTGGTGGCACAGTAGTTAAGAATCTGCCTGCCAATGCAGGGGACACGGGTTCGATCCCTGGTCCGGGAAGATCCCACATGCCGCGGAGCAACTAAGCCCGTGCGCCACCACTACTGAGCCTGAGCTCTAGAGCCCGCAAGCCACAACTACTGAGCCCACGTGCCACAACTACTGAAGCACGCGTGCCTAGAGCCCGTGCTCCACAACAAGAGAAGCCACCGCAATGAGAAGCCTGTGCACCACAATGGAGAGTAGCCCCTGCTCGCTGCAACTAGAGAAAGCCCACGCCCAGCAACGGAGACCCAACACAGCCAAAAATAAATAAATAAAATAAATAAATTTATTTAAAAAAAAAAAGAACAAAGATACTCATAATCCTCATGGCAACTGGTATCTGTACATCCATGCTGTCAGTTCTTAAAGAGTCAAGTTACGGTTCATTCATCTCTCTATACCCTGTACCAGATGCAGAGCCTGGCACAGACTCCTAATAAAGATATTCTAAATAAATTCAGCTCAGACATATGTTTTGATCTTGTAAAAGTTTCAGTCAGGAATTATTAGTCTAGAATTTCAATACACTCATAAAATTTAGATGACTGGGAAAAGCCTTTAAGAATTCTCATACCGCCTTATTTCCTTCCTTAATATTTCTGAAGCCCAAGATCAATCATTTCAATTATATTCTTACTAGCACCCTCAATTTCTTCATTTCCTTGCCACTTTTGCCTTCCCCAACTAGCTCAACTGTCTTCTTTCTTCCACTCAGGCTGCAGAGTCTCACAGTTCTGCAGACTGACTCCATAAAAAATTAAGGTAGACAACATGTCTGGCCTGTGGTGCTGGTTCAGCAGTTCTTTTATTCATCTTCCCACTCTGGCCTTTATGAAATCAAAGTGATCCTTTTAAAATACAGACTTATCCAGGTTATCGAACTCCTGCTTAAAACCCTCTCATGGTTTCCAACTGCTGTTAGCATAGAGTTCTCATTCTTCGACAAAACCTACAAAACCCTAAATGATCCAGCCTCAATGCACCCTTTTCTCCTCCCTGCTAACTGTGTTCTAGCTATACTGTCCTTTTCATTGCCTAGAATGTAATCCTCCACCCATCACCACACCTTTGCAAATGCCATTCCTTCAGGTTGGAGCATTCTTCCCTCCCTTCTCGGCCATGTTAAAACCTGCTCAACCTTGACTTCAACCACAGTCTATCCCCTCCCCAATCTAAATCAGGTTACTTAGATATACACTATCAATGGAGAATATTCTTTCCCTTTAAATCACCCTCTCGGGCTTCCCTGGTGGCACAGTGGATAAGAATCTGCCTACCAATGTAGGGGATACGGGTTTGATCCCTGGTCCGGGAAGATCCCACATACTGCGGAGCAGCTAAGCCTGTGCGCCACAACTACTGAGCCTATGCTATAGAGCCCGCAAGCCACAACTACTGAAGCCCGCGTGCCCAGAGCCCGTGCTCCACAACGAAGAGTAGCCCCTGCTCACCACAACTAGAGGATGCCCATGTGCGGCAACGAAGACCCAACACAGCCAAAAATAAAATAAATAAAATTTAAAAAATAAACAACAAAAAAATAAATCACCCTCTCCATCTCTCCTACTAGATTATAAACTCCCTAAGAGCAGATGAAGTATCCTTTTTGCTCTCCATTTGAACCTCTTGTACCCAGTACCGTGCTGGGCACTTAGTAGATACTTAGTAATTACTTGTTAAATGAATGCATTTGTTAAATGCTCCCTCTGACACCTCTCACACTGCTTTCTCCAAATTTCACTAATCTCCCCATGCTTACGCCCACTGCCCTTTCCAGTAGGGGTTGGCTCAAGCTGAGAGCAAAGTGCCCACTGTCATAACTGGTTCCAATAATGGGTAAGGGCCCACAGTGAGCAACCCTGAGAGGATCACTCTAATACACTGACTTTCGTTTATTCTATAAGCATTTTGGGGCATCTTCTATGCTCTAGACACTGTTCTAAATGCTGGGCACACAGAGGTAAACATGGACAAATAAGGTCCCCGGTTGCTATGGAATGAACTGTGACCTCCCAAAATTTGTATGTTGAAGTGTTAATCATAACTCCACGTGACTGTCTTGGAGATAGAGTCTTTAAGGAGGTAATTAAGGCTAAGGTTAAATGAGGTCATAAGGGTGAAGTCCTGATCTGACAGAACTGGTGCCCTTAAAATAGAGATACCAGAGCCCTCTCCCCATGTGAGTACACAGTGAGAAGGAGGCTGTCTGCAAGCTAGGAAGATAGCTGCCACCAGAACCAGACCATACTGGCACCCTGATCTCAGACTTCCAGCCTCCAGAACTGTGAGAAAATAAGTTTCTGTCGTTTAAGCCATGGTATTTTGTTATGGTAGCCCAAGTGAACTAATACACTAATAAAACCTGCATTCTAGTGCTGAAGTTATGTCCAGTCTTAAAGAGAATTTAAAAATTTAAGAATAAGAAGGAAAAAAAGCACCTTGTGTAACAGGAAGTAGCTAACACAACAAAAAGAAGGAACAGATGCTGCCAAGTTAGGCTTTATTCATACTCATGCCCTTGCAAACAGAGGAAACCTCTTAACTGGAGGTATCCTTAGATCTGGCCCATCTTCCTATCTCACTGAAAGACAAATGCTAAAATAAGCACACTTTTTATATAGGCTTCCTTCCTACAACTGTACTCTTTACACAAATGATCCATGGTTTAAAAAAAAACTGGGTGCCACATGGAAAAATCCATCTTAAAAAAAAAAAGAAAGTGTTACTATAATTTTAAAAACTATTTGATTTACATGACTCTCAATGAAGAATCATCCGTATTTCTGATATTATGCACATATTTATATTACCATCCACGAAATCTGACTACAGTAACTCATACAGAATCACAGAACTTGAGAGTTAGAAAGAGGCTAGCAAACCCTAAGTAATTCACATAGGAGTAAAGAGAAGACCAGATGTTTTGATTCTTTTCAACACCACCCTACTCCCATCCTAGATTACTGCATAGAGAAAGGATCAGCTACATCAGTTGCAGGGCCCCCTTCTTCAAAACTTAAGAATTTCAATACTGTGACAGCAGAGCATTAAACCAAGTGCCAGGTCTTCTAAAGATGGGCCTTGTGTGACTGCACGGCTCACACACCATGAAGCTGGCCCTGAATACAGAGGTACATCTATAAGCACCCTCTTAAGAAACATACAGCTGACCCTTGAACAACTCAGGGGTTAGGCCGCAGACTCTCCAACGCAGTCCACATGTAACTTATAGTTGGCCCTTTGTATAAGTGGTTTCTCCTTATCTGTGGTTCTGCATCCTCAGATTCAACCAACTGTGGATTGTGTAGTACTGTGGTATTTACCATTGAAAAAAATCCACGTTTAAGTAGACCCATGCAGTTCAAACCTGTGTTGCTCGAGTCAACTGTATTTCTTTACAATCCAACACAATATAGATGGATCCCGGCTCCTGAACAAACACCACTAGGAATATGGTGGAGAGCAAAGAAAAGTGAGCCTGGAGTCAGAAGACCTCCAGCCACTACTAGCTAGACCCTAACAAGCCCCTTAATACTCCAAGACCATAAAATGGAGATAGAACCCACCCAATCTCCTTCTCACAGAATTGTGACAATCAAATTAAATGAGTTCTATGCATTAACAAATGCGTCAGTATCACTACGATTCCCTTAAACAGCTCTGGAAATTAATGTTTTCAAATGCTGGAGACACTGAAAAATTGGGGGTAAAAGGGGTAGGATTTGCAATAATTACAGCTTATATTTAGATGCTCACCTTCAAGTATAACAAGCACTCACTTCCCATCAATGGTTTCTGAGCAAAGGAAAGCCACGATGATGATTCTGTGTTCCTCACCAGAACATCTATAACAGCACTGTCCAACAGAAACATAGCGTAAGCCATATAACTTAAAATTTTCTAATGGCCACATTGAAAAAAAATAAAAAGAAATAAATCTAATTTAGCAATATATATTATTTAACCTAACATATCAAAAATGTTATCCTTTCAACATGTAATCAATGTAAAATTATTAATGAGAAATTTACCTTTTCCTCTTTTTTGTTGTGGTACCAAGTCTTGGAAATACAATATGTATTTTACACTTTCAGCACATCTCAATCCTGTGTGGCTACTGGACAGTGAAGATCTATATAATACTAAGTGTACAAGGTATCCAATCATCCTTTTATGTTGTTGTCTTTTCTACTTGTCGTACCATGACAAATAACAACAGTAGCAGTTTCAAGAAATTTCTACCATCACCATCTTCAAGGAGATGCTCTATATATCTCCAAATTTCCCTTAAAATATAGTTAAACAAAAGGCTGCAAAGGCAGTCATTTGCTAAGTAATTTAGGAATGCTCGTGGCTCCTGTGAGAAGATTTATCCTTTTACGGAGTTTTCATTACTCGTACATGCAGAGGACAGAGCTACGCGGGTGACAGGCCCTTTAAGAAGTATTTATTTAGAGTACAACTAGAGAAAGGCTGGCTGCTCTGCCGGGTAATGCAGAAATCTAAGGGCGACTCCCACACTCCAGACACCTGGCTGAGCTTCGCGTCCAAGGGGAGGACGCGGTTCTAGACAACCCGGCCGCGGTGGAGGCTGCAGCGCGGACCCAGCACCCCGAAGGAGGTCCCCGAGCCCGCGGGCCGCTCGCAGCTCTCAGGCCCGGCCTGACACCCGGCGCGGTTATCCCGCAGCGCTGAACGCGACTCCCCGCGCCTCGGCTCCAAGGAGGCCCCGGGGTCCGCACCCGCCCGGGCTTTTCAACTGGGCTTGCCCGGGCGCCTAGCGGCCGTCCTGGAGCTCCCGAGCCCTCGACTCGGGCCTCCCGGTCCCGAGTGCGGAGACGCGGCCCGGCCCGCACTCACCGACCTGGCAGGCAGCGGGGCCTTCGTACTGCCGCTTCCGGCCTAGTCGCAACCCCTCCCGACGGGGGTGGTCCACACGCCGGCAAGATGGCGGCCGCAGGACGCGGTCAGTAACCGGGGCCACAGGCCCAGGGTCCACTACCCGACCACCGCGCCTCGCAGACGCGCGGACTTGCCTGGGCCTGGGAAGGGGAGTTCCCCGCTACGAGCCCCGCCCCTCGCTCGCCCGCGGAGTCGCACCGCCCTGGGGCGGGGCCACGGCCCCAGAGGCCCCACAGGCCCCGCCTGCTGTCCAAGCGCCCTGGTCCATCTCCTCAGGTCCCGCCCCCTGAGTCCCCAGGCGGGATCCTGGTCACGTGGAGCCGGACTCCTCTCAGAGCTGGGTTATCAATTTTAAGGGATTTGGACGCTTTAGCTCATTTAATTGGTTTAAATTTCCATTAAGGTACTTCCCTGGTGGTCCAGTGGTTAAGACTCTGTGCTCCCAATGTAGAGGGCCTGGGTTCTAAGATCCTGCACGCCCCAATGAAGATGCCCTGTGCAGCAGCTAAGACCCTCACAGCGAAATAAATAAATATTTAAAAATAAATTTCCATTAAAAATTTATTTGTGGGGCTTCCCTGGTGGCGCTTCCCTGGTGGCGCAGTGGTTGAGAGTCCGCCTGCCGAAGCAGGGGACACGGGTTCGTGCCCCAGTCCGGGAAGATCCCACATGCCGCGGAGCGGCTGGGCCCGTGAGCCACGGCCGCTGAGCCTGCGCGTCCGGAGCCTGTGCTCCGCAATGGGAGAGGCCACAATAGTGAGAGGCCCGCGTACTGCAAAAAAAAAAAAAAATCTACTTGTGGGCCATCTATGTAGTAGAAAGTCCAGGGTATTTGGTTCACGATTTATTCACTCATTTACTCATTCCACAAACACGTCTCGAGTGCCTATTGTGCACTTGCTGTAATGCTGGGGACACTGGAGTGAGCAAAAAAGACATGGTCCTGGCAGGAAACAGGCAATTAGAGGGCTGCCTAGTTAGGGCTAAAACAGCGCTTCGGCAGGAGGGGCGCCCCTTTAGTGTTTGGGGTGTGTGTGTCAGGAATACTTCCTTGACTGCTAGGCTGAGACAAGGATGAAGACGGGATAGCTGGGAAAGCAAACAGGTCGGAGGGGTTTGGAAGAGAAGAGCCTTCTAGAGCAGAGGAAGAGCATATAGCAGTGCGGAAACAGTGGAGTATGGACAAGTGAACAGAGGAAGTGGGGACAGATTAAGATGATGTATTAGAAAGGCATTTGGAAATCAGGTTAGTGAGTCTGTATGGACTTTTCCTAAAGGCATTGGTGCAGTCATTGAAGGTTTTTAACCAGGAGAATGGTGTAATCAATTTTTACGGGATAAGGTAAGTATCCAAATGAGAGATGATGGTAACCCAGACTACCAGTGGTATGGAGAGTGGGGATGGAGAGAAGTGTGTGGCCTGAGGAATATTTAGACGTTGGGATGAACAGAGCTTGATGATTGATTAAGTGAGTCAGGGAGAAAGAGGATTCTAGGTTTCTGGCTCCCGTAATCGAGTGAATGGGGCTGCCACAGGTGTTACAAATCTTATAGAAACTTTCTTCAGTTGTCCAGCAATCTGTGCTTGTCTGTTCACAGTTAAAGGTTGGTGATTTGGGGCTTGTGACAGATATAAACAGCATACTGAGCTTAGTCCTGATGATTTTCAAGGCAGATAGTTTGGGTAAGAGGATGAGTTTGGGGAGAGTATTGCCTGTGGAGGTCTAAGGCTCCTTTTCACTCCTGCTGTTGGAGAAGTGGAGGCTTAGGAAGGTGCTGAGTACTGAGGGCAGATACCATAGGATTCATCCCTTCAAACACTATCTTGCCAATCTTCTCAATAGTTTTGGTCCTGGCCCCAAATCCCCAACCTCAGATCAATACAAGTCCCTTCCTTCTCCACTCCTACCATACAAAGCTGAGGGAAACATCTCACACTCAGGAGGTGACTTTGCTTCCTACTTCAGAAAGGAAATTAAAACTATTAGTTAGGAATTCCCAGAGTCTCCTACTATTTTCTCTTTCCTTCCCCTCACATCTTCACTCATTTTTACCTTCTTATAGCTGATGTAGAGAAAGAGGAGGGGCCCTATATGCTGTTTCTCCTGGGACCTAGCACCATCAATTTTCTCCTCTTCCATGTGTCTTCAACCTCCTCGTTTCTACTGGTTCTTTACCTTCAATATATATTCAAGTCACTCCCACTTTTCTCCTTGAAGGAGAAAGCCATACTCATTCTCTCTAATCCCACATCCTCCTGTCTTCTCCTGAATTGGGTTGACTCAGACTTTCATGCCC
The DNA here is from genome assembly GCF_059928025.1 of Delphinapterus leucas. Classification (NCBI taxonomy): domain Eukaryota; kingdom Metazoa; phylum Chordata; class Mammalia; order Artiodactyla; family Monodontidae; genus Delphinapterus; species Delphinapterus leucas. The sequence continues at coordinate 61,051,282 of NC_143137.1, read as the reverse complement.
ACCATTCCATTAAAACTGCTCTTTACTTGCCTATTGTTGTCATCCCCTTCTGAAATATATGCTCCACATCCTCAGTTTTCATTCTGTTAAACCTCCACCCACAAGTGTCAGCAAGGCATTCGGTGACCCAGTTAGGAATGACCATTCCTTGGCCTCCCTTTCAGCTAGGTGTGGCTATATCGAAAAAGACTCACAGACTTAGAGAACGAACTTGGGGTTACCAGGGGGAGGGATAGTTAGGGAGGTTGGGATTGACACGTACACACTGCTATATTTAGGACCTACTGTACAGCATAGAGAACTCTGCTCAATATTATGTAACAAACTAAATGGGAAAAGAATTTGAAAAAGAATAGATACATGTATATGAATAACTGAATCACTTTGCTGTATACCTGAAACTAATACAACATTGTTAATCAATTGTACTCCAATATAAAGTAAAAAGTTAAAAAAAAAAAAAACTGTGACCAGTGAGATGTGAGTAGAACTGGATCATGTCCCTTAAAAGAGAAGCTGCTTGCTGTCTACTACCTCTTCTCCCTTCTTGCTCTCTGGAAAATGGCAAAAAGAAACATGGACTGGAAAGGGAAGCCATGTATTTAGGAAGGCAAAACTGCTCCATTAGTCTAAGTCCCAGCCTAATTTGGGGAGCTGAGGTTCCCTCCTCCCTTGGATCAGCCACAAAGTTTCGACCATTACACAAGAGAAAATAAACTCTCTTCTTTTAAAAATTACTGTTTGTTCGGACCTGTTTGTTATAGTGGCTTAGCTTATTCCCTAACTAATAGACAGGGGCTCTGTCTGCTTTATTCTCTACTTAATCTCCAAGACCTAAAACAGTGCATAGCACAGAGCATATGCTCAAAAATTTGTTGAATAAATCCTAAAGCAATATCTTTCTCTGCTCTACACTCCCCACTAGCTAATATCTTTTTCTCCCCTTCGTTTTCCATCTAAGCTTTTGTGAAAGTGTACTCTTTTCACAATGCTTTCAGTTCCTTGCACCCTAAAGTCCCCATAGGAATAAGTGACACTTTTCTCATTCTACTTGGAGACTGATTCTCCTTCTTCACTAAACCGTGTTCCTTGTGAGTAGAACTGGAGAATGTCCCTTAAAAGAGAAGCTGCCTGACATCCACTTATTCTTCTCCCTTCCGGCTGTCCGGAAAATGGCAGACAGTATTCTCCTTGTGGATAGTAAACTTTTAGTACAGAACTTTGGATTTCCTGTAGCGCTCGACTACATAATATGTATTCAAAAATATTTACAAAGTGGGAGAATACATTGTATTTGTTGGAAGGTTAAAGCGTATCAGGGAATTTAACAGACTGGTCTGAGGTTACACTAGCTGTCTTTATCAAACATTCATTTTTGTAATGGATGCCGGAGTTGCTAGTCTTAATGTTTGTTTTGTTTTTTAAACTTCTGTAACCCTATCAGGATGCTCTTCTTTTTAAGCTCCTTTATTAATGTTGTGGCGATCCAGTATAGGATTTTTTGTTGTGGTTTTAAACCAATAAAGGAGAGCAGTTGAAGATTGCTAATTTCCTTCTTATTTACTGCTGCCCTCGGCAGCAATTCAGCAACTATTGGAATAGTCCATGGAGTCTGTGACTGGCTAATCCCAACTCCCTTTATTTTCACATGAAAAAAATCAGTCTGTACCTGAGAGCAACTTTTACTCTTTACGCACCAAGTGGAAATTAAGGCCCTGTGAACATGTGATATGGCTTAGGTAATCTTTTTACAAAGGTTGAGGATGAGAAGATTTGAGATATCTTAAAATAATGGTCTTTAAAAAGTATTCTAGGGCTTCCCTGGTGGCACAGTGGTTGAGAGTCCGCCTGCCGATGCAGGGGACATGGGTTCGTGCCCTGGTCCGGGAAGATCCCACATGCTGCGGAGCGGCTGGGCCCGTGAGCCATGGCCGCTGAGCCTGCGCATCCGGAGCCTGTGCTCCGCAACAGGAGGGGCCCCACGGTGAGAGGCCCACGTGCCGCAGAAAAAGAGAAAAAAAAAAATAGAAGTATTCTAGCACACTCCCAAATTAATTTTGTAAAACAATGCACTTATTCATACATTTTGGGGGATTACATCTAACACTGTCATAGTAAATTTACAAAGTTGCCAAGGGTATGATTTTTAATACATTTTTAATGTTTATATTGTAAATAAAATGGTTGTATCGAACTTTAAATGTATCCAATGAAATTTAAATACCTTAGTGTAAATTTCTCACTATCATTCATTTAAAAATTTAGTGAATAAGCTATTCTTTAATTGTAGGAAATTTTATATTATTCTATTTTTTTCTCCTTGAACTTGTATGTCCATTCTACTGTCTCCCAGTGGATTATTTATGAGTTTGATAACAAACAATTATATAGCATGCACTACGTGCCAGATACTTTACAATATAGGCTCATTTAACATTCTATCTCAGATTGGGCGCTTTGAGAGCCATCTTCCAAGATGGAGATTAGGTTGTAGGATACTTACTAGAGAGTATTCTTGAGATAAACACTTGTGAAAGAGGGGAAGATGATGTAGGATTGGGCAGAGGGAGAAGCCGAGCTATGATTCAATACCAATAAAGGACTCAGCCAATCCATGGGAAACTTTGGAATTGAACTGGCCCTTCAGAGTTGTCTTGAGTTGGGACAAGGGACCCAGGCCATTATTACTACCTCACTGATGTGGATGTGTCATTGATGTGAGCTGTCCCTTGAAAAAGGATGACTTTGAATGAGGCAGTTTTCTTGGCAAGGCAGTCCCCAAAGAAGGCTGACAGCTGTGGGCCAGCTGCTGGTAACACTCCCAGCAGCTGAAGGAATAAGTCACTCATTACTGAAGGGGGACATCTGGGTGGTGCATCACAGAATTCACCACAATCTTATAAGGATGAGGCTGATAATTTCCCCACTTTACAGATGAGATAACTGAGGCACAAAGAGGTTAAATAAATTGCCTAAGATACCTCTTAAGTGGTGGGGCTAGGATATGAACCCAGACAATCTGGCTCTACCCTTGTGCTTCTAACTACTGGTCCATTCACTACCAAATAAAACAGCCTCTGATCTAATTCTATGTGCCATTAAAATTATCTTTTAAAACAGAGGTTGGCAACCTTTTTTTTGTGAAGGACCGGAGAGTAAATATGTTCAGCTCTGCAGGCTATACTGCCTCTACCACAACTCCTCAATTCTGTTGTTCTAGTCCAAAAGCAGCCACGGACAGTTCATAAACAAAGGGGCATGGCTGTGTTCCAGGAAAATTTATTTACAGAAACAGGTGGCAGTTTGGATTAGTTTACTAACCTCTGTTTCAGGGAAAAAAAAAATATTTCAAGATAGAGGAAACACTCACCGTTTATTGTTACAGGAATAAAGTAGTACCAGATGGAATATACATAATGATCCTAACCTTATTTTTTAAAGACTAGAGGGAATTGTGCCAACATTTTAACAGTAGATGTCTCTGTGGGGTAGGTTTAAAGGTGATCAATATTTTCTTTATTATACCTTTCTGTTTCCTGAGATAAAAAATGTAAAACTTTTTTAATGAGAAAAAACCCAGTGAATATTATTTTAAAGAGTATTGTTGTAGGGATTAGGATGCTTAATTCCATAATGATAGACAGACACTTCAACTTCATAATCCTATACCCACAGAGTTAAGTCAGAGATAATAAGGTTCAAGCAGCAATGCAAAGTGTCTATCAACTGGGGTAGTTTTAGGATGATAACTGCACCATGGGCGATGGGAACATTTCTTGCTTTGCTCATTGATTGCCTCTTCACAGGGTGTCTGTTTCACTAGTGGATATCTTGGCATTATGGATTAAATGTTTGTACTCCCCCCCTCAAATTGATATATTGAAATTCTAACCCTCCATGTGATGATTTTAGAAGTTGGGGCCCCTGTGAGGTAATTAGGTCATGAGGGTGAAGCCCTCAAGAGTGGGAGTAGTGCCCTTATAAAAGCGAACCCAGAGAGCCCTCTCAACCCTTTTCTGCCATGTAAGGACACAATGAGAAGTCGGCACTGAAACCCAGAGGAGGGCCTTCACCAGAACCTGACCGTGCTGACCTCATCTCAGACTTTCAGCATTCAAACTGTGAGAAATAATCTTCTGTTGTTTATAAGGGACCCAGTCTATGCCAATTTGTTACAACAGCCCGAACTGACTAAGAAACTGGGCTTATCCCTCCCGATGAGCACTGAAGCACTAAAGTAGCAGCCGTCAACATTACAATCAAATCCCAGTGAAACCACAGCCATCTCTCTCCCTGGTCTCTTCCACTCATTGGGTGGGATTTGAGTAAATCACATTTGGGCTTTTGAAACAGATAAGGTGTCTAAATTCTGCTAATTTCTCTGCTCCCACAGCCATTGCCCTAGTTTATTTAGGTCTTAATTACTGCTCACCCAGACAATAGTCTCCAAACTTGTCTCTGGTTCCCCTGTTCCTACCCTTTTATGCTAAACCTTTGATCTTCCTGAAGCACATCTCAAGCGACTCTCTTATTTAGAGCCCTTCATTGGCTCATGTTTCCTACAGACCAAGATCCAAACCCCTCAGCCTGGAGTTAAGATGTCAATACTGTTAATTCTTTGTGGCTGATGAGAAAGAAAATTTGTATTTTCAATGGATCAAATTAATTTTAGAATTACCTGAACCCAATGAAGCCCAAAGCAGTTGTAAAAGTAGTAAAATGAGAAAAAGGCTTCCCGAACCAACACTGCAAGTTAGACATATATCTAACTGTGAAGATAATGAGTTCAGAACCGGTGTCATTTTTTTTTTTTTTTGCGGTACGTGGGCCTCTCACTGTTGTGGCCTCTCCCGCTGCGGAGCACAGGCTCCGGACGCGCAGGCTCAGCGGCCATGGCTCACGGGCCCAGCCACTCCGCGGCATGTGGGATCGTCCCGGACCGGGGCACGAACCCGTGTCCCCTGCATCGGCAGGCGGACTCTCAACCACTGCGCCACCAGGGAAGCCCAGAACCAGTGTCATTTTGAGGGAAAGACCAGGTCACCAAAAACTCAAAGCATATCTGATTGGCCTCAGCCAATAATTTGGACTGTTTCTGATGTAATGTGCAATGTGTGACTATAAAATCTTCAAATGGGTAATGGACTTAATTCTCATGTTCAAAATCTTGGACTATCAGCCGCTTATTTGCAAAACCAAGCCTGGCTTTCTCAGCTGAGTATAATTGTAACCCCAGGAAGAAATGGAAGAGGTAAGAATTCAGAAGCATAAAGAGAATCAGAATCAGGATAGAAATGATGAGGAAACAAATTTACTTCCTAAGTTTTAGCCCTTTTGTAAATTTTGTATCAGGCAGTTTTATAGTCATTGCAATGTTGAGTATATTTTGTCTTCTCTTGAAAAACATTTAAAAAGGGGGACTCAGTTTGCAACGATGTTTAGAGTTTGGAGAAATGTAATCTATTAAATTAGTATATTTCATGAGTTATCTGTGTAAGTGAGGTATATATATTGTTTTAAAATTAATAAGTTAATAAATGGTGAATATTCCTCTCTATGTAACATACTCAAAAGCTTCTGGGATATTAAAAGAAGTTATAGACATGAGATTGTCCTCATTCTGGCCCAACATATCTTTCCAACTTGATCTTTTAACCCATACTAGCTCCAGCCCTACTGAATTATTCCCAATTACTTTTACAAAGCAACTTCCCTAAACATGCCTTTATTCCATTTTTCCCTGGAATATCCTTCTCCATGGCTTAGAAAAATTAAATTCTATCCGTTTCTCAAGATACGTCCCTCAGTTTCTCAAAGTCTCCCACAACTGGAGGTCATGTCTACCTTTCTGAACTCCTTGGCACTTGTCACTGTGCCTGTCTCACACCCTTAGCCTATTTACACATACACACGCATAATTACATATTATATTATAATAATGTTATTGCAGATTATATTACAATATACTCATATGGTTCTACTGTGAATTCCTTGAGAGTGGGATACACATTACAATTATCATTGTTCCCCATATTATTTGTTGAATCAAAACAATGAATGCATGATGAACAATTAAAGAAACACATGAATGCTTCCATTCCAACTCAAAATTTAAAAATATTATTGCGAAAACAATATTGAAGGAAATGTCTTAAAATTCAGATATTTCTACCATGCAAAACTGTTTTCATTTCTCTGCTTCACTTTCAGGATTTAGCTATACTCATACAGCATATTTGTTTATGTAACAGGATGTTAAAAATAGGATTTGTCATCACTAGACTGGAGCAAAATAATAGGTGATGAATATTCTCACATTCCAAAGTGATATCACCTATGCAGTGCTAGCATAGTGCTAGCATAGTGCTAACACCTATGCAGTGCTGGAAAAATTTTGTAACCTGAAGACCTAAACACACTGAGGGATATAAAGGGGTTGGGAATGAAGAGTCTGGGGGAGATATTTTTGGAGGAATTCATTTCCAGGGAGTCTCACTCCTAATCCCCTAGGAGAGGTCTAAAAGTGCTGTCCTCAATGGAGAGCTTGATCGGTGCAACTGTGAACAGGGATGCAGGCAGGAAACGTGGCACACTGCTGTCTGAGCCATGCCTGGAAACTCAGAAGGCCAGCTAGTTACTCTGAAGGTCGAGAGGTGAGAGGTGCGTCTATGGGAACAACCTTCATTCCTAGTGTTTGTCAGGATAAATGATGCAGGAGCGTGCCCTGCAGACTAGATGTGGGTCACAAGGGGAGAGGGGCAGCCTAGAGCAGTCAGTTGGAGGGCTTTCTGGTGGGAGGGAAGCGACTTCAGCTGATAGACTTCGGAGGCGTTTCATGTCTGGTGTGAAGGAGGACTGTGTTTGACACTTGCCAGAGAGGAGACCTTGCCAGTTTAAGAGATCTTGACAAGGGATCCTCAGTGAAGCAGAACCCCTGATGAAAGCAGGAGAGCTGGAGAGTGGAGAAAGGGATCACGTGAATATCTTCCAAAACCAAAGCAAAGTAGTAATCAGTTAAGTAGATCTTTCCAGGCTTTCTGCCTGAAGAGTTAGAAACTGCTCTTTATGAGTTTGGGGAAGACAGAGAGGCACAAAGTGGGGAAATGGAAATGACCATTTCCCCTTTCCCACTGCAGGCTTCCAGCCTGAAGCGAGCCCCAGCTGGGGAGAGGAGAAGCTTTAAGCTCAGAGTTTTAGCTGCTACATGGAAATAGACTTTTTAATTATTGAAACATCATTTTTTTTGTTTCTTTGGTTTTTGGTTTTTTTTTTTTTTTTTTTTTTGCTCTACGCGGTCCTCTCACTGTTGTGGCCTCTCCCGTTGCGGAGCACAGGCTCCGGACGCGCAGGCTCAGCGGCCATGGCTCACGGGCCCAGCTGCTCCGCGGCATGTGGGATCCTCCCGGACCGGGGCAGGAGCCCGTGTCCCCTGCATCGGCAGGCGGACTCTCAACCACTGCGCCACCAGGGAAGCCCGCATCAGTTTTATGACTCAATGTGAAAGAAGTGATTTTTATATCAAAGACTGATTCAGAGACTCATGACACCTGCCTATAATTTCATCCAATGGGAAAGGAAAATCCTGCCCTCAAAAATAGGTATGAAAGGACAGTTGGGGGAAAAATAAAGTTGTTTTGTGATGGATCCTATGGAGTCCTGCTCTTTCAATAGATTCGTTACATTCAACTGCAATCAGAATGAATGAACCATTTTACGCAACTAAAATTTCAAGTCTTTAATAAATTAGTACAAATTGTAAAATATGATAAATACACAAAAGTTTTTGCAACTGTACACTAAAATATTAATTGCATAAACACTGTGATATTACACAGGGCTGAGGCCTATGGTTCTGTAGTTTGTGCATTAAACACCTCCAGGAAGGCCATTTGCATCATGGTTATTCTACAGTTGTGAGGCAGCAAGACTCTTGAGGAAGGGACACTTTTCTAATATGAGGTATGATGCTATATGTTACATGTATGGTACCTTAAAGGAAATGATACTGTATATCCCAAGAAGTATTCACGCATGGTGTATTAACTAAGCAAATGCTCAGACTGTTAAAACTGTTATATTGTGATGATGGACGTTTACACATTGAGTTTAAAAATAATCTCTCCAAAAGCAACTTCATTTTTATTAAGCTGGAAGGAAAAGCATCTGTGTAATTGTTTATTTAATGGTTTAAAAGTTAAAATTCCAAATTTTATTTGTTTTTTTTTAACATGTCAGCCAAGAAAATACATATCTGTCATATTTGCTGTCTCATAAGTATGCCAGAAATAAGTGTATTGGGTGAAATTGAATAGCGCCAAAGACTGAATTTAACTGGAAGAGACTGCTTAAAATGGGAAGGCACTGACTTCTGTGAGAAACTCTAAGCTTTTTTTCTTATCCTATCCTGCTATCTTATTCTATTATCAGGAACTTTGTCTCCCAATACATGTAAATTCTATATCTCTGAATGAAGATCTAAACCATTTCCTGTTTATATAGAAATAATTTCTTATATTAAAGCCTGCAAATTGTTTATTAAATACATGTGTTATTGCCTAACATTTTTTCTTTCTTGTAGTTTTACTATATATGTCTGGGAAGTAAAACTCCCACTTAATAGCCTATAAAGTCTGCTGACGTATCAGCAGTTGCCTTGACATTATTAGATGCAAGTAAGCCCTACCCTGACTATTAAATAGAATAGAATCTAAAAAATATAAGAGGAAGGACACTTCCAAACTCATTTTATGAGGCCAGCATTACCCAAACCAGACAATAACACCAAAAGAAAATAAAGTCACAGGCCAATATCCTTTATGAACACAGACGCAAAAATCCTCAACAAAATATTAGCAAACTAGAATTCAACAATACACTAAAAGGATCGCACACCATGAACAAGTAGGATTTGTGCCGGGATGCAAGGATGGTTCAACATCCACAAATCAATGTGATACACCACATTAACAAAATGAAGGACAAAATTCATACTGATCTCAATAGATGCAGAAAAAGCATTTGGCAAAATGCAACATCCATTTATGATAAATAGAAGTGGATAAGCTTATTCATTCTAATAAGTGCATTGACTCTATTCATTTTTCTTGTAGTTGAAATTAACATTGGTGTTCCTAGCATCTCTTTAAAATTTTAGTTTCTGAAAATTATTCCTTTTAACCTGAATTTTTTGCTTTGTGTTTATTTTAGAGGTTGGGGAGTGGAGAGTATATAAACAATGAAATAAAATCTACTCCCTTTTAACTATGCCCACATATATACACAGGGGGATGGGAGTTAAGGGTGATTATTACTCACAACATTCTTCCTCTGGACTTGGAGTTATTGATAATTGAGAAATACATACAATAGGGACATGGAGATCAGAGCGTCAGCATTACTATTAGTAAAGCTGAATGCAGCTTGGACCTGCAACCCCAACTAAGTTTCCTGGTACTAGCATTCATGTCTAGACTTCGGACTTTCTCACCAAACAGAACCTTCCAGCTGCAAGGGACGTTACTCACTACTTCCCATCCTTAGATCTCTAATAGTAAGTTATGTAGAAGATGAGGTCACACATGCATAGGACTTTGAACACATTAATTCTACCCACTCAGGAAACATGGGCCAGTGGATGTTAGACTATTACCCCCATCATTTAGAATAAATCTAAATCCTCCTCCTGTGGAGAGACTAAATAAGGGGAGAAAAGAGGTACCAAAGGTTATACACTAGTAGAAGTATCATAGAAATATGAAAGCAGGGGCGTACTTGTTAAAGAAAATGGAAATGTCAATCAACATTCTTGTTGGAACTACAGTCATTGATCAGTTGCAACCATAAGTTGGCCAAGGATACAAGAATTTGGCAAAAATCAATGGAAGCATCCTATGAGCTTCAATTTGCTATATGGAATTTCCAGTAGATGATATTGTGTATTTGGTTATTACGGTATTTGTAAGTACATACCCTTCATATCAGTAATATTTAGAATAAACTTATGTACCTATATATATATACACACTTTTTTTTTTCAGGGTCGATTGTTAAATACTTTCCAGCAAACTACTGGGTACTGTCCTTTTCCTTCATTTCCTTCCCTCTGCTGGGTCAGTTGGGTACTAAGCTCTTCGATTCTACTTTCTAAACATTTCTTGGAATTGTTCACTTCTTTCCATTCCTACTATTGACGCTTAAGAGCCCTGCCTCTTAGTTTACTAAGTTTCCTAATAGGTTTCTCAGTCTCCAGGCTTGCTTCCCTGCAAGATTAATTCTTCACACGGTCACGAGAGTGATTTTCCTAAAATGAAAATGTAATCATGTCATTCCTCTGCTTAACATTGTTCACTGGTTCCTCATTGATTTCAAGATAGTCTAAACCCTTTAACACAGCAGAAAAGAAAGTGTCTACTTATCCTCTGCTCCCTGCACTTCCAACCTCTGTGTCACAGTCTGGGCTGGGTGCCACCTTTGCAGGTCTCTTTCATAGATATTATCATGCTGTATTGCTGTTGCCTTTTTTTGTCTAATATTTTGTTATAAAAATTTTCAAACATACACAAAAGTTGACAGAATTATATAGCCAACCCACTACCCACCATCTAGATTCCACAATTAACATTTGATCTATAATATTTGACATATTTGCTATATCATAATATTCATCCATCTACCCATCCCTCTATGCATCTTCTGTTTATATAATGCATTTCAAATTTGCAGACACCAGTACACTTGCTTCCAAACACTTCAGCATGATCTTACTAGCTAGAGTGGGATATCTGACTACTTGAAAATGTTTTTGGTAAAACTTGTCATTGCCTTTTTCTTACCTATCTCTTCCACTAGGCCGAGGTGACTGTGTCATTTGTTTTCTACTCAAAAACAAATGAGACACATTATGCCTCACACATAGTAGGAACAAGGTTAACATTTCTTAAATGAATACATTTCAGATTTCATCAGATGTTAGTTTCTTGATTCATATATCAAAGTAATTTTTTCACCCCTTTGATTCATCTTCTTATTTCCCTACCCAGAAAATTTGTAGACAGCAACTTTCATTCTACCTATTCAGCATCATAGGGAATTAAGAATTTTAATCTGTTAATGATAGTAGACAAACTCTCTCATGGTGTCTTTCTACAAAGCCCCACAAGGTGGTGCCCAAATATCTTTTTTTCAAACAGTCGTCCCTCAAGACCCATGGTCAGTCCTCACTAATTTCTGTTAATATTTGGCATTTCTGAATTTGGTTAATTAGTGTAATGGAATATTATACATATAAATATAAGTAAGAAAAATTACTTACATAAATAAAATTATACATGTGTATTTCTGAATCTATGGCTCTGGATATAAACAATGAATAATGATATTAGGTACCTTAAATTTGTGTGAGTTGTATATCATTAAAATGTTTTTCACATCCAAAATAGTAAAATATGAATTTATCTCAAGTCCTATTTACTGTAAACTTTGTCCATGAAAAATTTACCCTTAGTACAGAATTTAAAAGGACAGAGGAAGAAACAAACTATTGTATAGGAGGAACTATGTAATTTAGATGTAACTCAAAAAATGATGACTCTGTTACCTCAACTGGGGACAATGTTGTGTGAACCAGAGTTGTAAAGCGTTGACATAATGTGGGATAATAAGTTACTTAATGTTCTTAAAACACTTTAGTTCCAGAAATTTGATTGATTTATTTAAAAAACTTTCCTTGTTGAATATTCTTATTAAATCCCAAATGGACTGACCAGAAAACTCAAATGGATGTTGAGTTTCTGCAACTTTTTATTCATGCAAATGATGATATCTAACCATATTACTAGCTGTATTTTGATCAGGTATCAATAACATGCACAGTAACCACAGTTTACTCAAATCAGTGTGACAACAATCCCAGGCTACTCTGGCAAACCTGCCCAAACCTAAAGGAGAAAGTTCTTCAACTCGGGGCTCTCATAAATGGTGTTCATTGCCTTTGATGGCCCAGGCATTAAGAGTTACACAGTGAGAGATGAGACTCATTATGTCCTGGAATTTAGCCCATGATAATTTGTCTTGAGCCATTTGCAACTAAGGGAAAATTCCTATTTTTCAAACATATATTGTTGGCCATATAACAGGCTCCTTTTTCTCCTGCTCTGGCACAAGCCTGGATGGTACCAAGGCCTAGAAACCTCCTGGGGTATTTAGGGATAATGAAAGATGACCAGCTGATGTACAAAGATCTAAACTTTGTTCCCTCACTATCTCACAGGATGATCTTTGGGTGGGTCTCAACACCTGCCCTCTATTTTATCACCTGTGAAGTGGAAGAATCAAATAAAAGTGGTCTCTAAGTTTCCTTCCAGTTCTGAGATTTGATGCTATTATTTGTCCCCAATAAAAGTGTAAATACCATTTAGTGGGAAATGGAAGAATTCACCAAGATACAATACAACACTCTAATACCTGAAAATAAAATCAACTAAATGAAAAATAGAAAATATTTTCCCCATTAAAAGCAGAGTTTGGTCAAGGCTTAATAAATAGATCAGGGGTCCCCAACCCCTGGGCCACACAGCAGGAGGTGAGCGGCAGTCAAGCGAGCGAAGCTTCATCTGCCGCCCCCCATCGCTCCCCATCTCTCACATTATAGGCTGAACCATCCTCCCCCCCCCCCACCGCCCCATGGAAAATTCGTCTTCCACGAAACCTGTCCCTGGTGCCAAAAAGGTTGGGGACCACTGAAATAGATTTAATCGTTTATTTTTGGGTGGATTCTGCATGAAAATGTTAAGACTTCTTTATTCACTGAAGGGAATAATTTTTTTAAAAGTTGGACAGTCAAACCTGTGATAGAGCAAGACCTGTCTACTTTCAGATATTTCTTAGAAAGGAAAATTGTAAAGATTTCCAGATAGCATCCTGATTTTTCGTCATAAAAAATCTGCTCTGGGCTTCCCTGGTGGCGCAGTGGTTGAGAGTCCGCCTGCTGATGCAGGGGACACGGGTTCGTGCCCTGGTCCGGGAAGATCCCACATGCCGCGGAGCGGCTGGGCCCATGAGCCATGGCCGCTGAGCCTGCGCGTCCGGGGCCTGTGCTCTGCAACGGGAGAGGCCACAACAGTGAGAGGCCCGCGTACCGCAAAAAAATTTAAAAAAAAAAATTAAAAAATCTGCTCTTAGTAAAGAATAAACAACACAGAAAGAGAAAATATAAATATTGAAGGAAAATTTCAGAGAAAGCTACAAGCTTGTAAAACCTCTCTTGTTCTCAATTAAATTAAAATTTTAGTCTCTTATTTCCAGAACTTCAGAGAACTTCCTTACGTACGGGGTCAAAAAAGAGAGACGGCATATGTAATACTACAGACATGATATTACACCTTTTTCCTCTCTGAAAATGCAATAGCAGCTGTGTTTTGCTACAAAGCCTTATCCTTATACTAATCTTCAGTGTTAAAGTTATACAGCCCTCTGTATTCTTCTCCTTGGTTAGCAAGGGATTACTTGGAGAGACATATCCTCGTTGTGTTCTACTTCCTCAGCACACTTCTTCTTCTTCTTCTTTTAATACCCAGCTATCTCCACATCTTAGCATACCTGGTCTGAAGAGCAGTTGACATTTGGTCAATTACACTTGAGGCACTTGCCAAGAGAGATGCTTGGCCATAGTGATACAAAGTCAGCTTAATAAAATTCCTGCTAGTTGATGCTATACGAGGAGCAGACAATGGCATGGAGCCATCTACTGGTCCATCCCCAACCCAACAGCTTTGCTTCTCATTGGGGCTTCTCCATCTGGCATGTATGAAAGAAGTCAGTCACCCATCTCATTCCTCATTGCCTTTGCATATATTTCCACCCCCTATTCAAAGTCTGGAAAAATCATGCTCACAATTTCCCAGCTACCATTCCATGAAGGAAAGGTGCCAAACAAGGAAACTGTTATTCCTTTTCCAGAACTTCTGAAGTCAATATACTTTAAACAGGCAAGCATTTCAAACCATGCAGAACATTGGTTCAAAATAAGCTTTCTTGTTTCCATTCTAGGGTATACTGAGCTAGCCACACAGGAGTCTTCTCTTGCCAGGGAAGCCTGTGGGTTTAAAAGGCATTTGGTACATAGCTGGGCATACTGAGTGCTAAAGTTTGCTGAAGATTTAAATACAGGATTAGATTTTAAATTGTTAATCTACCCAGAAAAATAGTTTCACAGGGATGTTCAGAGGAGATTGCTTCCTGATTTCAAGTTCTCTTTCTGAGCAGTAGTTCTTCCAGCTAACACAGAAAATCTGTTAGTTTTGCTCTCATAATCTATTTTTATTTTTTGGCCTGGTTTTATTTTTTAAATTTTTTTAAACATCTTTATTGGAGTATAATTGCTTTACAATGGTGTGTTAGTTTCTGCTTTATAACAAAGTGAATTAGCCATACATATACATACATCCCTGTATCTTCTCCCTCTTGCATCTCCCTCCCACCCTCCCTATCCCACCCCTCTAGGTGGTCACAAAGCACCAAGCTGATCTCCCTGTGCTATGCAGCTGCTTCCCAATAGCTACCTGTTTTATGTTTGGTAGTGTATATATGTCCATGCCACTCTCTCACTTTGTCCCAGCTTACCCTTCTTGCTCCCCATGTCCTCAAATCCATTCTCTAGTAGGTCTGTGTCTTTATTCCCATCTTGCCCCTAGGTTCTTCATGACCGTTTTTTGTTTTTTTTTTTAGATTCCATATATATGTGTTAGCATACAGTATTTATTTTTCTCTTTCTGACTTACTTCACTCTGTTTTCATACTTTTTTGATTGACTGGGTATGCAGCTGTACTACAGCTTGGAACTCTGGTGAAGTTGAAGTTAACAAAGTAAACGTAGAAAATGGGGTTCTATGGAAACAGAAGGGCAATTCAATTTTTGACTTGACCTCTGAACTCACTGAAATTGTGCATGTAATATTAAGACAGAAATGGTGGTGGTTCTCTACAGCCCTGTAAAAATATTGGCATGGTCAGGAATTAGTTACAATGAAAACGAATGAAACACCCTTGCAGCAATCTGATACTACCTTGGAGAAGGTGGAAAAGTCAAACAGGCCCTGTGATCGAACCACAGTCATCATACAGAGTGGGACTGAAATGTTTTTAAATGGCTGTGTGCCTCCTGCTCCCTATAATATAATGGGAAATTCGGACTACTTGGGTGTAATTCTTTGAATATACAAAAATATTCATTAATAGATGTTTGGTTGTGTTGCCGTGATCTATTTGGATTAGAAACTTTAAAAATCTCAATGTGGATAATTTTTTATAAATATGAATGAAAACCCTTTTCTCTTGCCACATGCCAGTTTTCAATACCACTGGCTTGAAATTAAAAATGGCAAACTCTATATTTTATTAAAGTATTTATAACTGGTTTTTCTACTAAAGGTGATACACGACAGATGATTTTTCACCATCTACCATAATGTGGAACAGACATTTTGTCTTGCATCTCCTGCTTTTGCCAGCTTTTATGAGTCAAGCAATATATGGTCAAAGAAAGAAAGGATCAAAGTCCAATTTACTTGCAAGGAAAAGTCTCCAGGGTAAAAAAGTGTTTTGTTCTGTCTTTATTAGTTTTAGCCTCTTAAAACCCTAATATGAATTTTTCCAAAGAGCATTTGATGCAAATAGCAAACCACGTATTTAGGTATATATGTGATATTCTATTTTGATATGATAATAATGCACCTTACAAACTTATAGAGCATACTTATAAAAACATCAGAATTTCTAGAGCACTTGTACATTTATTATCTCATTTGAGCTTCACAGTAGCCTTGTTAGAATGGGCATGACAGAGATTGCCACTCCCATAGATAAAGAAACTGAGGCCCAGAGAGGTGAAGTGGCACACTCAAGGCCGCAGGCAAATTAATTAGTAAGTCACAGAGCTAGGATTCAAACTTAAGTTCTCCCTGTTAGGTTTCTTTGTCCCTAACCACTGCTACAATATGATGTGTAGTCATTTTCTCCGTTGATTTCAAAAAAGTTAAAAAAAAAAACCAAAAATCTGCACCAAAACAAGATGGGGCCTCACCAATATGAGATACAGTTTGAGAATTAGGCAGAGTATTATTTACTTCTAGACAATTTTGCCTAGTGTTTGTTGAATTTTGGAACTATAATGTACTTTCTTTCCCTCTCACTTTAAGCAAGTTTTACTTTGGGAAGATGCTCAGAATATATGGTATTTTGTTTGCTTTTGATTTGCACAATTTTACAAGAGGAAAAGAATTTGTAGACTTAGAAAGAGATTTAGTTCTTTACAGTGTAAGCCCTATCTCAGTAGTGCCTCTCTTTTTCACTTCCTTCTCCTCTCAGAAGCAAGCAATTCACGATCACATCACCTCAGGCCTTTCCTTATGCAGAGTTGTTTCACGAGTAAGGGCAAGGATTTTGCCTAACCTGTTCGTCCTATTTTAGACCTCACTTGCTTCATAGATCTTGTCTTCATCGTGGACAGCTCTGAAATTTCTAAAATTTTTCTCTTTGACAAACAGAAAGATTTTGTAGATAGCTTGAGTGCCAAGATTTTTCAATTGACCCCGGCTGGCTCCTTGAAATATGACATCAAACTGGCAGCCCTTCAGTTTAGCAGCTCTGTCCAAATTTATCCACCTTTTTCTTCTTGGAAGGATCTACAGACTTTTAAACAGAGGGTCAAGTCTATGAATTTCATTGGGCAAGGTACTTTCTCTTATTATGCCATCGCCAATGTCACAAGGCTACTTAAGAGAGAAGGGTGCAAAGATGGTGTGAAAGTGGCTTTGCTGATGACTGATAGCATCGACCATCCAAAGAATCCAGATGTTCAAAGTATTTCTGAAGATGCCAGAACTTCAGGAATATTATTTATCACCATTGGACTCTCTACTCTAGTCAATGAAACCAAACTTCGTTTGGTATCTGGGGATCCACCCAGTGAACCCATTCTACTGTTGAATGATTCAACCCTTGTAGATAAAATTCAGGATCACCTGGTAGGTACCTAATGGGTTGGTTTTGTATATATTTTTCACCATAATATTGATAATTTGTTTACAAATTCTGTAAGGATAGATAGTGGGCCAAAAAGATGAAAGGGAAAAAAATCCACCTTGGAAATGGAAAAGAAGAATTTCTCCCATGTGTCTCTCTACTTTCTTGATAGTTTATACCACGTAATCTGGGGAAGTCCCAGACTCATTCTCTGGAACTTTATTGTCAGCTACTGCTGAGGATTTTGGAAGAATTAATTTCCATTCATCCACCTCAGACTCCTGTTTGTACATCCTGGGCTCATTGAACACTGCTGACTTATATTCGATTTGTAGTCAACTTGTGGTCCGCTATATTTGTACTAAGTTATTCTTTTCCCATTACAGATGTGCAGGAATATTTTTTGACTGTTTGTCTCACCTATTGCCATATTATGCTCAAGTGAAGTTCACAGACTTCCATTAAAAAAAAATCTCCTTGTTTTTTAGGTGTTAACAAGGTCACCCAGTTTTAAATCAGCTATAACCTGCTGTCGCCCCACAGTTTCTCCCATCAAATCAATGAGTCCCACTAGATTGATCTGATTAGCTGTGTCACTGCTTTTCTTTATTGGTTGTGAGAGCCTTTCCTTGCTGCTAGGGAAAACAGAAGGCAAAGCAATCAGAACAAAAGCCCTCTTCACAACATTTCTCAAGGAGGAAACTCCTGGAGATAAGGTGGTTGATTTAAGTGTCAAGATTGATTTTCTTAAGAATATTGATTTAAAAAAAGTTTCTTGAGAGGAGGGCAAGGACAATGTGTCCTTTAGGTCCTGAGCACTCCATATGGGCTCTTTTCTATCAGTTGAAAAAACCGCAGACCCCGTTTCAGAGTCTGTTTTTCTCCTTTTGCCCCTTCCCTCAATTCTTTTCCCAACATTACTTTGATTTTGTTACTCTCAGCTGTTTTCAGCATGAGATGCTGGGTTTTTCTTACCTAAATAATAGTGATCATGTCTTGAGTGCTCTCTGTGTATTATGCATTGCTCTGAGTACTTTACATATTTTATTTTATTCAATGTTTACAACAATCTTATGATGTAGGTACTATTATTATCTTCATTTTATAGTTGAAAATTTGAGGCCAGCTAAAAACCCTGGAGTCTGCATGCTTAACCCTGTAAAGTTATATTGAGAAGGAGAGTAGTAACTATTTTTTATGGTTTTCTCAATTAGAATTGCCTTGAAACAGTTAAGGAACATCCCTTCTCCAAAGTTACTATTGTTTCTAGCCTTTTTTAACTTGGGCATTAGGGGTAGATGGGGAGAGTTCTGCCTAGACCGCAGGTGATAGGCTCAGCTCCCAGGTACTTGGGGTGAACGCTTACGTGAGCATCCCTTCTGCAGGAAAGGGGAATGTGCTGGGTGCCTGGCTAACTGCCTAGCCCTGCCTGCGCCATAGTTTAAGGAGTCCTCACCCCTGAATAAAAGAGAAGTTTCAAGCATGTTCAGGAGAGAACCCTGGGGTTGTGATGAGTCACCTGTTGCTGCCTGGAGAGGACACAGGACAGGCAGCTCCTTGTTTGGCCAGATGTGTCGGTTCGGGAGGTTCATACGCCCTCCAGACACACCCTTGCCAAGAGCTCCTGCCCAACTGAGAACACAGGCTGTTGGCAGTAAACCTGAAGCAAGACTGCTTGTTTCTGGGGAAACCAAAAAATGACTAAGCATCCTAATGACTCTGCTCTTCCATAGCTTCTTGTGATTTCAGCTTATCTGTTCAGATGGAAGCTCTGTGAAGAGAACTTATTAGGCTTTTCAAAGAAAGATATACCAAGCTTCAATGTTTCAAATTGCCATGGTCTAGGAAGAAGAACTTGACTTTTGATCAGACCATTGGAAAAAGTCCTCATCTAATCTGTTTCTATTACATCTGTAGTTCAATTTTTTAACCTTTTTATTTTGTAATTATTACGCAGTTGATTTTTTAAAATAAGTTAATCCAGTACAATTTAAGTACACATCTGTGTCTACTTTGAGTGCATGTTTCCCTGAGTTTTGATAGACGTATACACCCATGAAACAACCAGCACAAGTAGGAAAGAGAACACGTATATCATCCCTAAAAGGTTCCTTATGCCTCTTTGCAATACGTGTTTCCCTTGTCCCTTAAATGCTACTGATCTGACTTGTCATCTTAGATTAGTGTACTTTCTAGATTTTTACGTAAACAAGCTCACAGCACGTGCACTCTTTTTGTGTCAGGCTTCTTACTGCCAGCATAATGATTTTGAAATGCATCTGGGTTGTTTTTTTATCAGCAGTTTATTCTGTTTACTGCAGAGTAGACTTTAGTTGAATTTCATTGTGGACAAAGGAGTGTCCACAGTGAACAGATTTTGCAGGAGCCAAGACAAATCAAGGAACCATCACACATTCCTTGACACCTCTTGCAGGAGATATCACATAAGAATCCCATGAAAGCATTTTAGTTCTGAATTACCCAAGAGAGACCTGATGATTCCAAGGTGAAGAAAATACTTGTGCTCCTATTTTATTATGATTTACATAACAGTATTGAAACCTAAGAAACAGATTCAAACCAATCTCCTGGATATATTACTTGGTCCTTCAAAAGAGCAAGAGAGAGTACATAGAGATTTTAAAACTTCTTTATCACCTTTGATATTAAAAATTTTAAAGTCTTTATGGGAATAAAGGTTGTGGCAAATTGGTCTCATTCTCTGAAAATAATTAAGCAAAACATCCATTTAGTGTATCCTTTCCTTCACATACAAAGGGATCAACTTGAATGGCTATTCTGCTACCGTAGTAAGCTGCAAATATATTTTTTTTATCATAGAGTTTGTAATCCTTGCCTACTAAGTTCTTTATTCTCATCCCATTTGCTGTCATGCTAATAGCTTTGACACCTTCCTCACATTTTCTCCATTCCCTTCTCATAGCCTTGACCTCATGGTCACTCGCAAAACTGGCAATTCCATTCTAGCCTTCTCTCTTCACATATATGCCATCATAAAACTCTGACTCCATTAGTAAAATGACCCTTCTTTTGCTCTGGTGAGGTCCTTTCTCTATATTTTTTCATTTAAACCAGTGGTCCACAACATTTTTGGCACCAGGGACCAGTTTCGTAAAGACAATTTTTCCAAGGACTGGGGCGGAGGACAGGGGAAGGTTTCAGGATGATTCAAGCGCATTACATTTATTGTGAACTTTATTTCTATTATTATTACATTGTAATATATAATGAAATAATTATACAACTCACCATAATGCTGACAGGAGGAAGAGCTCAGGTGGTAATGCGAGCGATGGGAAGCGGCTGTAAATAGAGATGAAGCTTTGCTCACTCGTCCGCCCCTTACCACCTGTTGTGTGGCCCAGTTCCTCACAGGCCATGGACCAGTACTGGTCCATGGCCTGGGGGTTGGGGACCCCTGATTTAAACTACAGTATCCATCTAGACCTTAATTGAACATGCCCTTCCCTCTGGCTTTGACCATACTCTCCCAGCTGTCCTCCACACAGCCTGCCTCTCCGCTTAAGTGAAAGGCCTCACTACTTCCCAATTCTCCAGCTCTGTCCATGTGGGCCCTTCTGTCCACTCTTTTTAAATGTCCCTTCTCACTGCTTCCTTTGTCTGATTGCCCACACTAGTCTTTATGCCTTTTTTCCTTATAAACTTTGACATATAGAACAGCATTCCATCAATGAGTTGGTCCTTTGCATTTCTTTATTCAAAATTATCCAGAAAGTCCAACTATTCCAAGAAACTGTCCTGTTCCTCCCCCTCAACGCCCCCCAAGTCTAGGATCTCCTTCCCAAGCAGCTTGCTTTGCCATGTTTTCTATCACTGGGGCTTATAGGCTGTAAGTGCCCTTAGGGAACGGAGCTTTGTTCTTTGTTTCAAACAGTCTTATCTGTTATGTAGTTTTGAATCCATTTTTGTTTGCACAGAAATATAAATTCCAGCAAATACAAAATCAAATGAGTTCCAAAAATAATTAGTAAGTTGTGCTGTTATGGTTTTTAAGCCCGTGGCACATATTTTTAAGCGGTAATATGGCAAAGCAGAAATTGAATTTTCAAATGAAAAGCTTAAAAGGTGTAAAATTACCCATGAGCCACAGTAGCAGTTAAATTTATCAGTTTAAAATTGATAAGGATATTGCTTATTGTAAAAAGGTGGTAAAGTGACACAACTTTGAATTTTTCCTTATTTTAGTAGTTATTTTCAAATATTACAATTTGACTCGAATTATTCGTTGTTTTATCGTCTCTTTTGAACTCCTTTCAAATTCCTTTCCTCTCTCTCCCTCCCAGAGGAAACCAAGTTTCTGACGTATATTTTAAATATTTTCACAATTTGGATCACATTGTATGTGTTCATTTGCAACTTGCTTTTCCACTCAACTTTTTAGGAAATTTATCTATGTTAAAACACAGAAATTCAACGCATTGACTTTAACTGCTCAGTAGTATTTTGTTTATTGATCCATTACACTATTGATGGATATCTTATTTCAAATTTTTTGCTATTAAAAACAATGAATGCTGAAATATACAAGTACAAGAATTTCTCTAGGGTATGTCTGGAAGGGATGTCAGGATCACAGGTGGAAGCAAGGACTTGTCCTGGGCAGCCTAGAGATAAAGCATGTACATTTCAACTTTCTAGGCACAGCCGAATGTTCTGGAGAGGGTAAAGCCATTTTACACTAAAATCATCAGTTTTTCTGAGTTCCCATTCTCCACATGACCTACTAGTTCTTAAAGATACAAGTATCTCATCTGCTTTCAGCCAGGGTTTACACTGGCTAGTAATTTAAAATCACTGGGGCAGGGGACGATGGAGAGAGAGGGAAAGAAAGCCATAGGTGAGACTGAATTTGGTAGACAGGGTCTGTGGCCAGTTTTACAGCTCCCAAGACCATGTTGTCAACCTTTCTCATTTTATAGATGTGGAAAATGACCTGGAAGGATATATGATGTACCTAAGGCCAGGTGGCTACATAATGGTGGAAACAGGATGAAAACCCTGGATGATGAAATTCCCAGCCTAAATTTTTCTCTGATTAAATCCCTAGAATCACTTAAAGCATTTTGCTATCTCTTCCCTCTAAATGATTCATTTGATTGGAAATAAAGGTAGAGTAAATACAAAACTAAATGGATACAGAGTCCTCCATAAAGGTACAACTCTGACTTATCTTTTGCTTCTTCATTACATGCTTTATTTTTAACATCTTGCAACGAATATTCTAGTGCTTTTTGCTTCCATCTTCTATTTCACCATGTAAATTACCCCTCAGATTCAGTCATAAGGCATTAATTTGACACATAACTTCTACCTTAAGAAAGCAATAATTCTATCTGTAAACGTAAGTTCTGTCCAGTGTTTGACTTCAGACACGACCTTCAGTGCTCTTGTCAGGTAATACCACACTGAGCTCGAGTAGGGTAGTGAGACCTACATGTTGGACAAAAACCACATCGGGAATTTCTCTAAAATTATGAATTTAAAGTAGTTTTGAAAAACATTCTGGCTACTTCATTTCTGTGTGGTTAAGTAGAAAATAGCACTGAACTTGGTTAGGCAGCTCAGCCCAAGTGTGTGACCTTGGGCAAGTCACAGCACTGCGTCTCACATTTCCTTATGAGAGAATGAGCTGCTGGACCGCATTGACTTGTAAGGCTCATCAATATTTCATGAAATTATCACCCTAAAATTTATGTTTTAATGCTGAAAAATAAGTGCATATCTGTAAAGGAATAGAAAATAGAGAAGAGAAAATACACGATTACATATTCTGCCAAAGTCTGTAAATAAAAGTGAGAAATTTCTTATTATGGCTGATTAAGCTTGTAGCCAAACTATGGAGATTACAGAGCTGATAAAAAAGAAGAGATAAAACATAGGATGCAAAAGGATAAAATTTCTAGAAAAAATTACTTTTAATGAATGCTAGTGCCCTTCATGTCTTCTATTAGTAGACGGCTCAGAGTGCTCCTTGGGTTGTTGGCTGGGGCTTTATTGATTTTACAAGGTTAAAAAGGCTGAATTGCTATTTTTTTTGGAAATTGCATATCCCATAGGGAATAATTAAGGTTAATAAGAAGCTGGAAGCAGAACCGTGAATTGAGTTAATGTTTCATTCTTTTTTCCCTCCTAGGATATCTTATTTGAAAAGAAGGTAAGCACCACATGCTGTGATTACTATGAGTCACTCTAAAAGCTCACATAAGCAAACCAGCATTATAACTCACATTAGAAGATAAGGTGTGACTAAATAAAAATGCTTAATTCTTTTTAAAATGAGCCACTCTATTTTGAGGCAGCCATTTGATTTATTTTATGTCACCCTATCCAATGCAGGTTGGAAAATTTAGAAAAAGTAGGAAATATTTAAACGATTTTAGAGAGTGATTTTAGAAATCAATGATAACCAGACACCATAGTTTTTGCTGACTTTGACATGACTTCCTTTTTTCTAATTGTGTCTCAATACCTGCTACTTACGGGGGTCCTCCACTCTAGGAACTGTGCCTTGTGTTGGCCAGGGTTAGGCAGTGTTCCTGGTTATGGACAGGGCTTAGAGTTGCCCCCTGCTGCCTGGTGGCTGACTAAGCTTATTCTCTTCCCTGTTGGTGGCAACCAGACCAAGTGACAAAGGAAGCTGGCCAATATCGATTGGACGGTTCTCAGCACAATAGATGACCGTGAGCTTGCTGAGGACCACTCTACTGGATGTGTGTTTCTGGGCAAAGAGTTTGGAACATCTGAGCTTTGTTCGATAAACTGATTCTTTAACATTAGGAGTATCACATAAAATAATAGGAGCCAACCAAAGCTTGTAGAGCACTACGTTTCATTATTTTATATGCCATTAAGACAGATTAAAAAAAAACCCTCTGGGGCTTCCCTGGTGGCGCAGTGGTTGAGAGTCCGCCTGCCGATGCAGGGGACGCGGGTTCGTGCCCCGGTCCGGGAGGATCCCACATGCCGTGGAGCGGCTGGGCCCGTGGGCCATGGCCGCTGAGCCTGCACATCAGGAGCCTGTGCTCCGCAACGGGAGAGGCCACAACGGTGAGAGGCCCGCGTACCGCAAAAAAAAAAAAAAAAAACAAAAACCCTCTGTCAAACTATGATACAGTGCCTTCTTATGAATTACAATTTTTCATTTTATACTATGGCAAGAGTCCTTTTAGATCTATTTAGATATAGATTTTTAAATCCTGTTATCACTTCTGTGCATACAGATAAGGGAAAATATAAGCAAACTAAATTGGTTATTTCTAAAACTTCTTCACATTCAAAGTTGAAATCCTCTAAAATCACTTTGTCTCAGAGTCATTATTGGCTTTTCTACACAATACCAGCCCCTGTGCCACCAAAAGTGTTGGTGATGCAGCATTTCTTCAAGTGCTCTTGTCGTGTCTCTGGAGTTTTATTCCATCTCATTCTGGAAGCGCTGAAGTGCATGCGCAGAAAATACCAGCTTCATCTTGGTTGGGCCTGACTCATTTAATATGCATTCTGGTTTCAAAGATGCGAAAATAAGGAAAAATATGCATCTTAGAATTGATAAAATATGGTATAAGTCAAATTTTTTCCTTTTTTGAGTAAAAGAGTATTTGGTGTTTGTATATTATTGAGCCTGGATGCGTTATATAGAAGAGAAACAGCAGAAATTCCCAAAGTCTACTGAAAATGTTTATTTTTCCATTTTAACTGGCAAATGATGTTATACATAAATTTTTAATGGGAGGTCTATTTTACTTAACCATGGCAACATTTAATAATACTTTATTAGCTAGGTCTTCCTAGATCAGGGTTTTCCTGGAAGAATTTAATAGGGAGAGCAAAAGCTCCATATATTTGCAAGGTAAAGTTTCCTCAAGGAGTGTTCCATTTAGTTGTGTACTG
The DNA here is from genome assembly GCF_059928025.1 of Delphinapterus leucas. Classification (NCBI taxonomy): domain Eukaryota; kingdom Metazoa; phylum Chordata; class Mammalia; order Artiodactyla; family Monodontidae; genus Delphinapterus; species Delphinapterus leucas. Next base: position 61,026,334 of record NC_143137.1, on the reverse strand, counting down.
AATGAGATTTAAAATGCTATATTTCACTGAGTGTAAATATTGTGCTTCATTATTGATTTAGTGTGAATGCAAGATTTGTGAATGTGAGAAGGGGGATCCAGGCGACCCAGGGCCTCCTGTGAGTATATTTCTGTTTTGAACTTAGGGTCAAGTCAGGAAGTCCTAGCGATGACAGCTCTGCCCTGAAAACACTGGGCTGCTTTGTGCTGTTGAAAAGCAGTTGTGTGCAAATAGCAGCAAAAACAGAAATGCTGTTCCTTTCTTTTATTCCTAAAGGGATACATTCTGTCCTTAGAAATAAGCTTGAGATTTTACTGAACTGAATTGAGGGCAGATTTGGTTTAAAATGACGACATTCTTCCCACGAAGGATATTTCAGCATCACTTCTGATGCAACAATTGAAGCCAGAATTTCTCAATACTGAAGTGAAAATTTAGAGAAAGAGCTCATACAAATCCTCAGTGCTCTAGACAAAGCTTTATCCTACTTCCACCTAGAAACAAGTGACCTCTCCAGAAATTAACTGTGTCTTCACACTTAGCCAAGTGCAACCCCAAAATGCCTCGTGGGGAGGAAGCTTGTCAGGAAGCTCTGGAAATTAGAGTGAATTGTGTGAAATGGAAGACACCACTTGGCAAACAAAGGTAAATGGCAGGATTTACTAAGATGATTCAATACTTGAAAAGATAATCCCCAAAGGAGTGCTTCCTTTATATTCTGCCCTAATATCTGGTAGGTGCCATGTCTGTACTGGGAAGGCATTGGGAACGACATCACAATGACTGGAGATGCTGAATGCTTCTCTAACAGACACCTTCAGGTGCCTCCACGCTGCTGCTTCAGTTTTTCATTTACTTCTGTGATTTCAAACCTTAGAGGTCAAAAGCCCTGTGGAGATATTTCACAAAAATTCATTGATAATGTTTTTGACCTGATGCTTGTATTTGGGGGCAGGGAGGGGAATGTGTACAGTGAATTTCTTAGACTATAACACATTTTCCCTTGAGTCTTGGGTCCAAAGCCTAAACTTTTTCAAATCATTCTACTAATCAAGGCATTAGAAAGAGGGAGTGTTTGTCTTTTTTTTTCTTCAAAATACAAGTTAGATACATTACATGATAACGTGGCAGTCAGTAGAAGCTAATTTTGGCCAAAGCAAAGGTTTAACTTTCCCTTCCTATAAAGTCTTACTTTATATTATTACACCAAGAGATTGCCAGGGAAGGTTTGCTTGGGATATTCAATTACATTTTAGAATAAACAGTAAAAAGAAACCTTACAACTGCTGAGCTAATCTGACTATTTCAGTCCCTTAATATTGTTGGAAGAAATTACTGTACCATGTTTTAATAGCGATAGCCATAGAAATATGTTATTTAACATTTATTGAGTGTTCCCAAAACCAGTTCACAGAAAAGCAAGATTTTTGGTGGTTTGAGAATAGGAAAATAAAATGCCTTTCTAGAATGGGATTGAAGAACTCTCTTCTTCCATCTTTTGAGATTCTCTCCTGGACATCAGGAATAGAGAGACATTATCTTTTTTGAGCAAATCTAGAGAATCTGCCATTTCAAGACTGTGCTGTCTTCCTGGTGTGTAGTAAGGGAAAATAGAGTTGAATCTCTGCTTGGTATGTAAAGTGTTTTTTACAATCTTCTCTAATTTTATGGAATGAAGCTGATCAGAAATTAATGTAAGGTGTAGGAAACTAATAGAATGCCTGGCTCCATATAATCTTTTTTCCCTTTGCCTTCAGGGTACACATGGAAACCCCGGTATCAAAGGTGAGTGAGGACCTAAAGGAAACCCGGTAAATGAATAAACAGCTTTCACTTAAACCAGTGTATCGCCTTCTAGGTCTACTTAAATAACAAAAATTTAAAAAACAAAAGATTGTAATATATGCCAATGCCAAAAATCTGATGATTCCCACGAAGAATACAGGCTGTTTACTTCCTACATCATATGTCTGGTTTGTGTAAGCTTGTATTTACAAATTCTGAGAAACATATGACCATTTTAGTCAATAAGTTCAGGAAACCTAGGGAGGTGAATAAAGAGAAACTTGTTCTTAAATAATGGAGGCCTAAATTAATTACTACAATGTTCCACGAATCACTAATACATATTCCAAAACAGATTGCTATTGACACTTGTATTTTTTATGGATTCACTTGATGGGTAACTCACCTACAATAACAATAGGAAAAACACCAGATTGTCTCTTGCTCCCAAACCAAGTTCAGGCATTTCCCCAATTCTTTTCTTTGTGTACTCATCAAAAAAATCCTAGATTAATTAAAAAAAAAATCATATCATTGTTGGGATGATGGTCTTCCAAGTTCAAGAGCAACAGAAGGAATCATAGGAGAGAGATTAGCAGATGCAACCATGTGAAAATTTGAGGAAAGTTCGTATATAATGAAAAATAATAATTAAAGAGGAAAACATATAGGGAAATGTTTATGTCAAAATACAATGGATATTGGGTTAATTGCTATAGTACATAAAGACTTTATAAAATAGATGAGAAACTAATAATTAAATGGTCAAAGGACACAAACAATTTTCAAGACAGGAAATAAATCCAGTGAAAAAAGAAATAGAAAAATGTTTAATTTCACTGGATAATGAATGAAATTTAAAGACAGACAACGAGGTACCCTTTATTACTAATTATTCACATTTTAGAAACTTTGGACTCCAAGGGTGTTGGGTTGTTTTTTGCGAGGGAGGGGAGTAATTTTCTAGTTCACGAGTTTGTTTTTTTCTGTATTTTAAATTTATAAAAAACATTTCTTATAGCACTTAACACAGCAATATTAAAACAATAATAACTAGTGATAGCAATGTGGTGGTGAAACTGGTTTCCTCTTCATTGCAAAGGTAACTTGGCACAGACACACAAACACTTTTGGAAGCAATTAGGCACCATAAGAAACATTCAAATATTCAAAATTTTAATGCCAGTAACTCCATTTCTGAGAATATGTTTAGAGAGGTAATGAATAATATAATAAGTTAGGTGCATGAAAGTATTTTTGCCAGTTGCCTGCCTGTCAAAGAAAGGGAATGTAAAGCATCCTTGGGTGGTTTTACAACACACACACACACACACACACACACACACACACCCCTACACTCACCCACTTTGTATGGGTCTAAATTGATGCCATCATGTCTTCTTTTTGCTTGGTTAAATACCTGTTGTAAGTCTTTGCACACATTTCATTTATTTGGCTTGGAATTTTGTGCCATATAATATATTTTCCTAAGTCTTGCTGAAATCAAGCAATCACTCTTAAGGACATTTTGGAAAACATTCCAAAGCCCCTTGGAGAAAAGCCAGAGTAGCTGGCTCTGAGTGGGTACAATGCTATATTTGAGAACAACGGCCGTGTTGTTAAACTAGGATGCAAGTCTCGACCTAAGCTGTGAAAATATACCTGGATTCTGCACCCTATACATCTGGCTTCACTCCAAAGGGCAAAGGCTATCTGAGCTGCTATTTTCTTCCCTAGACTGCATGGTGAAAATGTCAATGGTCAAGGTCAAAGATATTTTCCCCATTGGTTTAACGTATTAATCCGGGAAATCTGAATAGTGAATTTTATTGAGCAATCACTCACTCTGCAGGGCCATGGAATTTTGACTAAGTTTTTTTCTTGACACAGGGTGATGCTCCAAAAGGGGAACCGGGAGAAAGAGGCCCAGGGGTACATACACAACTGAAATGCCTTCCTAAGAAAGTAATCCCAGGACGCTAAGATTCTGTAATGGATCATTTTGACCCCTGCAATGCAAGTGCAAAAATGATTTATGTCCACGTGAGCTCTTGATGGCTCAGACAGGCAATCAGACAGATTATGATCTTAGAAGTGGAAATGTGAGGAGAAAATACTCTGTCCAAAAGGAGTGATGATGGGACAGGGCGGTCCACCACATAACATTTCTTGATACTCAAGTTGAGATTTGTGAAAAGCTCAAATAAGAAAAATATTTTGTTTTGCTTCCTGTGTTTTTTTTTTTTTTAATAAAGAGTAAATTAAAATTCTGGGAGCAGAAGAATTACATAATCTCAACTATCCTTTCGTAAATCCAATTCTACAGGCAAATGAAGAGATTGTTCTAGTTGATTTATTATCCCTAAAATTAGAAGATGTCAAGAGATTGTGTGAGAAATAATTATAGTACATTTCTTCTTTTGCATTGTCCTGGAGAACTGCAGCAGTATAGCAAATAGCAGAGAAATGTACAGTGACTTAAAAGGAGGCTGCGTGGCATTTCTCCTCCCAGCTTTTCCCCTTGGATGAAAGCCCAGGACTCAGACCCAGAGGTTTTAAAAATGGTTCTCTTGGTGTTTCTAATCAATTACATGAAAAATTCTGATACAAAGTTTGATAATTTCAATGGAAATTCCTTCAGAAATTTGTGTTACTCATTCAGGAAAGACTTCTTAGGTATTTTATATATATAAAGCCTATTGTTATGTGAAAATAAAATTAAGACAAAGCACTTATTTTTGTGAAACGTTCATTATCTCAGAGGAGAGGTAAAACAGCTATAGTATGAAGTGGAATGTCAAAATATTGTAAAAATTTCACACATAAAGTATAATGGGCATTCAGAGGAGACCAGAGCTATCAGGGTAGGTTCTACAGGATGACCCTTGAAGGGTGTAGGACTGGGACAGGTAAAGACAGAACAGGAAAGTGGAAGGGGCAGGCATTCTAGATGGAAAGTGCTGTGAGCAGCAACCAGAGGGAGGGCAAAGTGTGGGGAATGGTGAGATGGGGTGCCTAGGGAGGAGTATTGGCGGAGTGGTTGGTCCATGCCGGCTGGAGGGCTGGGCTTTGCAGGGTGATGGGCACCTCCCGAGATTTTAGATGAGGCGTATGGCCCGAGAGCTGTGGATTTGGAAGATTAATCTGGCCTGGCTCTAAAAGCAAAACTGAAGTGGGAACAAGGAGAAGGAAGGAGCATTTTGAAGAAGGTTTGCTGCTACAGGCTATAGGAGAAGTAACAGGGTCATTAGCTAGAGCTGCTCCAGCCAATGTGAAAGCTGCTGGCCATGTGTGCTTACCGAGCAGTGGAAAGAGGCTAGCCGGAGTGGAGGTGTGCTGGAGGAATAAACTACACACTGAATTTTTATGACTTAGTACCAAAAAAAAAGATGTAAAATATCTCATCAATAATTTTTTAATATTGATCACATGTTAAAGTGAGAGTTTTTGGACCTATTGTGATAAATACAATATATTATTAAAAATTAATTTCACCTGTTCATTCTCGCATTTTTTAAGTGGCTGTTAAGGAATTGAAAATGACATAGGTGGCTCACGTTATACTGCACAGAACTGGGCTACAGTGATGACAAAATGGAGAGGAAGAGAACATTGTGAGAACCAGGAAGGCGTAGAAATGAGGGGGTGCAGTGACTAGCTCTACCTCAGATGTTCAGCAAGATTTACTGAACACTGGCCATGCGCTGGGCCCTCTTTTAGGTGCCGGGGATACAGAGGTGAGCAAGGTGGAGAAACCCTGTTTCATAAAGCGTTCAACCAACAGACAAACAAGTGAGTAAGCACTTCAGTCAGTGAGAGGGTTATGAAAATATAAAACAGGGTGGTCCTAGGCAGAAAGAGCAGCAAATACAAAAGCTCTGAGGCGGGAGCAAGCTTGGTGGGCCCAGGAAATGCAAAGAGAGACAGAGTTTGAGGAAGAGTGGCGAGGAAGATGAGGCTATGAGGTAGGCAGGGTCTAGATCACACAGGGCCTTGTTGGCCAGGGTCAAGAGAGTGGATCTAAAACTAAGTGCCCTGGAAGCTGTTGGAGGATTTTAACTGGTTGGATTAAAAGAATGGAAGGGACAAGTTGAGAGCCAAGATGATTATAAACTTTGATTCTGTATGATGTGAAGTATGATGGTGCCATTCATAGAAACAGGGAAGTCAGAAGCAAGTTTTGCAGAGACCAATGAGTGCAGTGCCGAATATCTCAAATTTGAATATCTTAAAACTAGTAAGTAAGGTGCCCTGAAAGGAAGAGAGAAAGGTGAGATCAACCAAACAATAAATTGACCAGAGAGTTAGGAAAACAAAACAAAAACCAAAAAACAGGAAAAAGAGTATGCTATAAAAAGTAATATTCCTTTATTTTTGTAAACTGGATCGGCCCCTACCGAAATACAGTCTTAACGCTCTTAACGTAAAATAATGACAGAATTTTAAATATGGTGGTATATTATAAGCAGTGGAGGGCACCCCAAAATTCCTGAGATTGAAAGTCCACTCTTTTTTCGTGCTGCAGACATGAACTGCTTTTATAAAGAACCCCAATTTAACTATCTTAATGTGGCCTTTAATTTCAAGCACAATACTAAACATAAAACCGTTTATGTGAATAAGTATTTCCGACACGGATTAAATTGTAGTGTAACAATTTTTTTGACTAGTTTTACTTTTATTTTCAGTTTCTCAGTGACTGCACATTTGGGGAGAAGTGCTAAAGAATTCCTTTTTACCTTTTGTAAAAAAGTCATACACAGCAAAATTTTGTACTCTGACTCACAAGTAACTACAATCACAGCTTGTTTATTTCATTGGTTTCTCCAGCTCACTTAAAAGATGTCTTACGATTCTATTTTCATACATAGAAACTAGTTGTATGAAAAAGACATGTGATCATATTAGAGAAAGACTTGCTGTGGCTTAAAGTTGGTAATTTACCAGTCTGTTTAATATTCAGTATTGTGTTACTTAAAGGGTTTATGGGCAGCGACACAATGGAGAAGGCTGTGCAGAATTCCCAAGAGTGACATACAAGAGAAGCAGAAGCACTGGCCCCTTATTTAGCCTGAGATAAAATATAGTAACTTAAAGGTCACTGTCTCACTAAGGTTGACAAAGGAACCATTCATTTCCCGATGTTCTATATTCTAGACCGAATTTGAAAGGAGGAACATAATGGATATAAATATTTACGGACATTTTAAAGGCCATTATCTCAGCTCAGTTTCAAAGCCAATTTTTCTAAACCGTCTCTGTGAAGCATCCTCAGCTGTGATAGTTCACAGTTTAAAAGTCAATATAACAATTTTGAAAGCACTATTATAGGTCGTCACTTCTACAGTGAGATTCAGTGTATAGTTTCTCCTTTAGCTTTGGGCCAAAGGGTAAGAAATTGGATTTGAAAAAATATGTGGAACTGAGAATAGAATGTAATAAAGGGAAAAAATAGGTTCTTTTCTTCCCCCTACTATATGCACATTCCCTACGTGCAGAGAGAAGTGGAAGACCTTACCTTTTTTTTTTTTTTTTTTTTTTTTCTTGCGGTACACGGGCCTCTCACTGTTGTGGCCTCTCCCGTTGCGAAGCACAGGCTCCGGACGCGCAGGCTCAGCGGCCATGGCTCACGGGCCCAGCCGCTCCGCGGCATGTGGGATCTTCCCGCACCGGGCCACGAACCCGAGTCCCCTGCATCGGCAGGCGGACTCTCAACCACTAGCGCCACCAGGGAAGCCCGAAGACCTTACCTTTATACCGTCTTAATTTCCAACACTATACAGATGTGTTTTGTTATACTTTATAAATGAAAAACATCAACTACTTCCTCCAACTATGCCTTCTAATATCATATTTTACTTCTCTTTTCTTTTTTAATTAGGGAATCCCTGGGTACAAGAGTGAGAAGGTAAGTTGGTAATAACAAATAGATCAGAATTTCATTAAAAAAAACCAGCAACATAACTGTATTTATATACTTAATAAAAGTTATTTTCCTTTATTTTTGTAAGTCTGGATTCCCAAATTCCAAAGTATATTCTCAACTCTGTTAGCATAAAATAATAATAGAACTTAAGATACAGGTGTATGTTATAAAGGATGGAAGGAAGCCTAAGAATCCTGAGAATCCAGCCTCTCTTAGTCCTGCAAATACAAATTCTTTTAATAGAGAACCCCAGTTTAATGGTCATGCAATACGGGTATCAAGATCAAAAGTTTCTATGTACAAATGGATGCAGCAATACTACAATTATGCTGCTGCCTTGGTGCTTAACTTCCTATGAAATGTAGACACAAGACCCTCTCATGGGGCAAAGAGGATCTATCCTGGTTAAGCAGTAAAGAATTACTTCATTCTTTACTGAACTAAATGAACTAAAGAACTAAATGAACTAAAGAACTAAATGAACTAAAGAATTAGTTCATTCCATCAGGCACCTGGGTAGAGCTTGCAGGGGCAGTAAATTTGACAAAGGTTATGAGTTGGTAGATTATTTTATTATTCTTTGCAAATTACCAATTAGGAAATCAAACTGCTTCCAAAGAAATTAACACGTTAGACTGGGGCTCAGGAATCTTCGAGAGGGTTCAGTGGTTCATAAGTTTAAGCCACTATTATTATATGCTCTCTATTATCAGATTTTTCTGTCTGAAATCAGAACATGGCCCTCATCATTCATTCTGTCCTACAACCCTCAGACCTGGGCAAGAGGCATGCACTTTACAGGGTCCTGCCCTGGGTCTCCTCCAGCCTCCTCATTCATGAGGGAGCCAGGTGTCTGTAGAGTGAGAGGCCCATGTCCCCTTCTCCTGGATCATGCTTTGGGTAACCAAGCCCCTAGAAGTCCCTGCAAAATGGTCTGAGCCTGCTTCAAAGGCACACACGAACCTCCTTCCCATGTCCATCTTCTTCCTAGGCCTGAGGGAAACCAAATGGAAGCTTTGTTGGGGCAGGAGGGGGCTTTGTTTTGCTGTCTGTGGCACCATCACAGACACATACAGCTCCTTTGGCTGTGGGAGGAGCTGGAGGTGGGAGGTGAACTGAGAGCTGGGCTGTGGGCTATGGGCATGGGCCTCCCACATGCACCTCTGAGGAATTCCAAAATTCTCTAACTTTTTACTCCTTTTGGAGATATATTTGTCAAGAAAGGAAGCCAGAACACGACTAGTTTATTAGCTCGATTTGGAACTTTCAGCTACTTAGATAGGTGGTATTTGGGCCTCTGCTTATACTCTTGTTCTGGGCCCTGTAAACATTAGGGGTGAACCTACACACAGGCATATAAATATAATCCTAAACACTGGAAATGTTAGGTCGAAAAGGGGAAGAGTGTAAGAAATGCCATGATTCTGTACCTTGCCATCAGAACCTGGACAACTCAATATCTTAGAGTGTCTGTTTCTTCATCCATATAGAACTGGATTAATACAAGCCTCCCTAATTTACAGGGTCGTTGGAGAATCAAAGAGAATAATGGATGTGACAATGTATTTTAAATTATTTGCTGGTCTATAAACATAAGGTGCTACTATAAAGAGATAGGGAACAAGTGATAATATGGGAAAGTTAAAAAACTTTCATGATTGTAAAACTGTCCTATATATATAGTTGAAGAAAATTTTCCATGCCACCACCGTTTTGATTTATACAGTATGCTAATTATCAACACCAGGAAACTCTCTGTGTATTTTTTTTTTTGAAAAGATTCACTTAAACTTCTGGGGAACTATACATTCACTGGAGGGGCCCTCGTTTGGAAAATACAAGCTGTCGGAGCAAAATGGCCCTGAACCGTCGACATTCAAACCAGAATTTCACCAGGATAAGCAGCGTCAGAAATCGGGGCTGGGAACAGAGCTAATCTGTTCAGTTTTTTCTGAAGCACTCGCTCTTGGGAACTTTGTAACTCTGACCATGCCACAGGGATTACTGAGCCCATCAAAAAAGAAAACGCCTTTGCAGAGGCGAATAACCTGAGTACAGTATCTTCATTGATGGGAATCTGCCCCCACGCCAATGCTGTTCCTCAGGACCCTATAGCTAACAAATCTGTCTGGACAAATGGAACGTGAACTCTAGCCCAAAGAATTTTGAGCATATTTATGGTACTTTTCTGTTTTATATTTTGGTGGTTGACTCATTGTATTTCCATCCAACATTCTTCGATTAATTGCTTTCTAGTTGATTCTTCAAGAGCAATTTTCCATTTGCATTCAGCAATAAATGTTCAACTTGTTTTAAGTGAAAGCTCAGTTTTTCCTGGGTCAGTTTGACTCACAATACGATGTGGAACGAGAACAGATGGCTTTTGTTTTTTGGGGTTTTTTTAACTTTTTATTTTATATTGGCGTATAGCCGATTAACAATGTTGTGATAGTTTCAGGTGCACAGCAAAGGGAGTCAGCCATACGTATGCATGTATCCATTCTCCCCCAGACTCCCCTCCCATCCAGGCTTTCACATAACACTGAGCAGAGTTCCCTGTGCTATACAGTAGGTCCTTGTTGGTTATCCATTTTAAATATAGCAGTGTGTACATGTTGATCCCAAACTCCCTGACTATTCCTTCCCCCCACCCTTCCCCCCGGTAACCATAAACAGATTGCTTTTGAATAGAGACATAGCTGGATCTAAAAATTGTACCTCCCTCTTGCCTGCTCCCCGTGCCAGCAATACCCCACGCAGGACCCTAGGCAGAAGTGTCAGGTTTGTGGAAAGTAACTTGAAGACCATGGCAGTGTACCCTGTTCAGCTCTGGGTGGCTGAGGGAGAACACGGACTTGGGAGCCTAACAGACTCAAGCATGTGGTCATGGGCAAGCTACTTAATCTCTCTGAGCCTCACTTGCCTTGTGTATGAATGGAGATGCATACACCTTGCAAGGCTGTTGTGGTGATCACCAATAATGTCAAGACTTTGGCACATACTCTGCATCCATAACTGGTGGTCACAATTATGATATTCCTTCTCAGAGCAAAGTGTGGTCTGCAGGTTGGCAGTCAATCTGTGAACTATTGGTTGCTATTTTGTGATGAGATGAAGCTTGCACAAGAATATAAGTCCACTGCATCACTAAACATACTGCTTAGCTCAGCTGACATTTATTTTTCATAGCAAGACTTCCCTAATGAAGGAAGCAGGGCAGTGATGAACATTCTAGTGCAAGTTCCTTATATAGCGGCACTTTGAGTTGCATGCTTTAGAGGAGCACAGAGATAATAAAGCAGCAGCAGAAACAGAAACTAGTAGTGAGGGCACCAGCCTAGGAGTCATTGGCTGGCATGAACATTTACATAAATCATTTAACCCCCCCAACTGAACTGCCCTATCTTAAAAATATGAATTGCTTCGAGGCTCAGAAAAAATATAGATATGTATGAATACACTTTGAAAAGTCTAACTTCAGTTGTTTTTCTAATTGACCTTGTTACTTCTAATTATTAGAAGTCTTGAAAGTCTGATATAGTAGATTTGTATTCAGAGGCCCCAGTTCTCATTCTATCTGAGCAAGTTACTTAACCTTTTTAAATCACAAATTTTCAATCTGTGAAACTGGGCTAATGATATCTACCTCAGACAGTTAATGTCAGATTAACTGACATAATGTCTGTAAAATAACATTAATAATAAACAGGAAAGCATAATTTAAATGTTAATTTGTTTTTCCATTAGTATTCCAGGAAAGGCGGGACAGCAGTCTGTGGTGATGGAAAACACACAGCATGCTTGTCGCCATGCCCAACTCTCTCTCTCACCGCAGACCTTGATCATTCATCATGGCTCCTTTCTCCACCAAGTCTGGACATGCTCTCAGAATCTTTCTCTCACAGATCTCTAGGCAAACACTACTAATTGATCAAAGTTGGTGCTCAGGCTGGAGCATGTGGTGTTGTGGAAAGAATAGGGACTCGGAGTCTGAGTAGACCTGGGCTGAGACCTGATTCTTCTTACTAGCTCGAGGATGGAGCAAAGTTACCTTGTTGAGCTTAAGTTTCCTCATTTATAAAATAAGATGAAGGTGAAGGGGATTATGAGGTACAAACTTCCAGTTATAAAATAAATAAGTCACAGGGATGTAATGTACAGCACAGGGAATATAGTTAATATTCTGTAGTAACTTTGGATGGTGTGTAATCCATAAAAATATTGAATCACTGTGTTGTACACCTGAAACTAACATGATATTGCAAGTCAACTATACTTCAATAAGAAAAGGCATCTATGGATCAAATTGCAAAAAAAGGAATTGTAAAACTAATCTCATTGGGGTATAATGTGGATTCAATTCAATCACATATGCAAAGGGTACATAAAATATGGTAGATGCTCATTAAACCTTAGTTTCTTTCCTCTTAATTTGATCCATGTCTCAAAAACGTTAAACCTCATTAGGTGGTATCACTAATTTGATTGTGTTAAGAATGACTCATGGGTAAAATTTTTCAGAGTTCAATGCCCAAACAACCCACAGTATTGAGGATAAAACTGTGTATAACTCATCAGACTGCTCATGTCATAAGATTCTGCTGGGAATCTTTTAAAAAGAATCCGAACACTGAATGACTGCAAATGTCTTCTTATTTCATGTATTCATTTTTTTAGGGTGAACGTGGAGAATGCGGTAAACCAGGAATAAAAGGTAACAAAGTAAGGAACTTGTTTTTAAAATGCTAACAGCTGTGATCCCTTTGGGACTGAGTTTCCTTAAGAAGAAATTCCTGGATTCATTATGTTGCTCTCACTACTGGAATTAGAGAGTCATCGGCTCAATTTTCACATCTGTAAAACATGAAGCAAAAAACAAATCCATCTCTAACTTTATTTAATGGAGCCCCCAAAGGCCTTTCTTACGGACCATTAAGACTTTGCCTTGTGGCACCCTAACCTTTGAGGCCAGGCCCACTAAATGTTATGGTGAAAAGAATAACTTAACTAGCAAAGTCAATTCAAGCTCCAGTTGGGTCAAAGGAGAATTGTTTTCCAGATGTAAATGCTGAGAACAAGCACCTTCCAAAGTAGAGTGAAGAACTCTATGAAATAGGTTAATGAAATACTTTTCAGTAATGTGGAAGAACTAGACACAGATAAGGATTTGAAAAGGCAGCAAGCCACAGAAATTGGGTAGTTATTTACCTTTCATTAAAAAATAAATATGAATAAAATACATAAACTGGAGACAATATTAAATGTTAAGGAGTTCCTTAATGGACCAGAAATACATAGAGAGTATATTTGAAACATGATAAAGGGTCCAAAAAAGTAGAGTAAAAGTAAATAGTTTTCATTATAGTTAAGAACTGTTACCAGCATGCCACCAAGATACCAAAGTCTTTCAATATCTATTTTTTAATTATGGGAAGAATCAAGGAGAGAAAACGAGGGGGAAGGTGAAAAGAAAAGTATAAAATAGTGACACTGGCCTATGTAACTAAACACTTCAAATAGGCTGAGACTTTCTGAAAGCTTTTAAACTACTGTAGAGTTAAAGGTCAGATGAATCTGAAAAATGTAGGCTTGGTAATTATCTCTGGACAAAATGAAAGGTGTGATAATGAATGGATTCTTCCTGGAGAATAACTGAAAATGGGAGATGGACATAGACTTGAAAATACAGAAGAATGGACACACTGAACAAAAATGAGTCAAAAAATAACTGGAGACACTATTTGAAATAAAAATGGCTGACAAAGATTTAACACAGTTCATTGACTAAGATGGCAGGGATTGTTAAATGCCCTATAACTTTCTGTGCTAAAAAGAAAGAAAAAATACTGCCCATTAGAAATGTAAGGTGCAACTGATTGTACGATGTATCCCAATTTCAGAGATGTAAAAATCTGAAAAAATGCATGTCTAAGGTCAATGAAATATAGTGCCCTTGATGTGAAGAGTTCATGTAAGTTTACACATAAAACGTACAAAGAACACAAAGCAACATAAAAGAGGAAATATAAATGGGTAATAAATCAAAAAATTATCCAAACACATAAGCAATCAGGTAAGTAAAATTAAAACATTAAAATATTACTTCATCTATCAAATTAGCAAGCACTGAGATAATATATAATACTCAGTATTGATGGAGATATTGTAAGATGAAGATGCACTCTCTATACTCAGGTAGTGAGAATGGAAATCTGAACAAAATTTATGGAGGAAATTTTTACTTTTTCTTTCTATATATGGTGTGAGAGACAAAAGAGGGTGAATGAGAGCCTTAAATGTGCTTACAGTCTCTGTGTCAGTCATCTTCTTCTAGGAAATTATCCTTAGGAATGAATCAGAAGTTGAACAAAGATTTATACACAAAGATATTCACTATACTACTGTTAACAATAGAAATCATCAGAAACAACTTAAGTGTCAAAACTAGAGAAATGAGTAGCTATGACAGAATCATATTCTTGGATATTATTCAGTTTACTAAGAGTTTTTAATGACATGGAAAAATATTTTTGATAGAGTGGAAGGCCAGATAAGTAGGACACAAAATTGGATATACACTTTGATCAAATTATTTAAAGAAAGACCTACTGGATGAAATAATAATATTGGATGAAAATATGCCTAAAATGTTAACATCTGTTGCTGTTAGAAATTTACTTTTTTCTATAATTGTCAAGGTATGTCTATTATAAACAGGTTACATTTTGGTAATCAGAAGAAAAGTGGAAATCTGAGAAAAGAGAGACTAGGTAATATTATACTGTCATAAAAAACTTTAAAGGGCTTCCTAGTTATGGGACATATTGAAATACTTTGTTAGAAGAGTGTTGAGTATAAGTTGTGTTTTGCCAAGTTCTATGTATTGAAGATGGGCAAGAGAGTGATCTAGACATTGTGGAAACTCACTAAATTGTTTTTTTTAATTTATTTAATTTATTTATTTTTGGCTGCACTGGGTGTTTGATACTGCTCACAGGCTTTCTCTAGTTGCGTCGAGCGGGAGCTACTCTTTGTAGTGGTGTGCGGGCTTCTCATTGCGGTGGTTTCTCTTGTTGCAGGGCCCGGGCTCTAGGCGCACAGGCTTCAGTAGTTGTGGCACGCGGGTTAAGTAGTTGTGTCTTGGGGGCTCTAGAGCGTAGGCTCAGTAGTCGTGGCGCATGGGCTTAGCTGCTCCGCGGCACGTGGGATCTTCCCGGACCAGGGCTCGAACCCGTGTCCCCTGCACTGGCAGGCGGATTCTTAACCACTGCGCCACAGGGAAGCCCACTAAATTGTTAATTTAACTTACATTGCCTTGCTGGAAGGAAAAAATATTCCACCAAATTTATTGCTTTCTAAGGATCCTTAAGAAATAAATTTTTAAAATTCTGATAAAAATGTCAATATACAGGCAAAGGAGTTAACCTAAAATCATGTTTTCATGGAGTTTGTTTACTAGAGAAAAGTTTACTAACAAGTTGGCTTGTTAATTAGGATCGTTTTGTTAACAGTGAATTTGTTGGCTTTGATGTTTGGATAACCTGGGAAGACTGGCCATTACTGGGAACACAGTTCCTTCTCTTCCACGTAAAATCATTGCAAATTGAATGGATATTTAGAGCAACTTACCGTTCATTTTATTCCACAGGGATCCCCAGTGCCAAATGGACCAAAGGGACCCGGAGGACTTCAGGTAAGGAGGCGAAAACCAAATCTAAGTCTGTATTAGAATACCTAGGGAGCTTTGGAAATCTCTGTGCCCACATGCACCCTCTACCAATTCAGTCAGAATGTCCGGCGATTGGAGTCAGGCATCAGTATTTTTAAAGATTCTCAGGTGATTCCAATGTGAGACAAAGTCTGGAGACTGGTGCTCTAATATTTTGAATAACTAACGCAGGCTCCTTCAAAGATAGGTGCCGGCATGTGAGTCTACTTAGTGAGTAGCTGAAGGGATAAAAGTTAAAAAATTAGAGTTTAGGAAGATGAATAAACTCAAAGCAGTTAGGGCTTCCCTGGTGGTGCAGTGGTTGAGAGTCCGCCTGCCGATGCAGGGGACACGGGTTCGTGCCCCGGTCCGGGAAGATCCCACATGCCGCGGAGCGGCTGGGCCCGTGAGCCATGGCCGCTGAGCCTGCGCGTCCGGAGCCTGTGCCCCGCAACGGGAGAGGCCACAGCAGTGAGAGGCCCGCGTACCGCAAAAAAAAAAAAAAAAAAAAAGTCAAAGCAGTCAAAAGCAGGATGTAACAATGTTGGCATTGCTGCTCTAATGCAGTAGGAAGAGCTATGCATTTTATCTAAATTACAGCATCTGTATTGTTCCATCATGATAAGCAGTAACTGCTCAATAACACGGAATGATTCTTTAAAGCATTTATTTTAGACTTATCCCAGGGATTTCAGAAAATAATTGGATCCGTTTTTCCAGTCTGGGGACTTGCCTTGTCTAAAGCTGTAATGGGAAGAGGGTGTGTATATGTGTGAAGAACCAATTTCAGCATTTCAAAAAGTCTACTGAAAATTATACCTTTACCCAAAATTTCCTAGATGGCATCTAGTTGACCACCAACGCCTTTGTTCTGGTCTGAAATTGTATCAGGACAGGGGAGTAACTCTGATTATCACAGGTCATTGGAAACTCCAACTTACAGTTATATATGCCTTAGATATATATTTTTAAAGTTGTTGTTTATTCTTTCCAAAAAGGGGTCCAGCACAGGAATGATGTTGGAAACGCAGGTTTAGAAAACAAACACCTCATGAATAAATGTTTGCTCTCAGTCTAGGTACTATTTTAGAAGCTGTGTGTTTGACACAAGGAATTTTATCTCATTCCATTTCTCAATCGTGTGTAACCCCAACTTAACTCTGACTTAGATAGTCTGACTTCTAACTCCAGGATCTCTAGGGACCCTAATGAATGATTCATTCCTGATTGGCCTTCTGTACACAGAACTAATTCTTGGTTTTCATCTTGGAGCAGGGCATTACTGGACCTCCAGGGGATCCAGGCCCGAAGGGGTTTCAAGGCAATAAGGTAATCATACCCGTTGATTGTAGACAGGCAGAGTGCCTTTCCCCTAGTGAGCTATGGTAATACACGTTTTTATTAGGCAGAAGTCAATGGATTCTTTGAGGACGAATCTTTGGAAATACATAATAACCTGCAGGTGTTATACACAGAATCATGTTTAAGTACATGCAGGAAGTTAGTGTCATAGTCTTTTCATTTATTATTATTATTTTATTCAAAGGGGCATTATTAAATATAAGCCATTATTTTTGCAGTGTTTCCATCTTACTCCCGCCCTTTTAGTCATTTTATGACAAACTAGAAACTGAAAAGTAGTAATAAGCAACACAATTCAAATCACTCTATTTCCCACAGGTAATGTCAACTCAATACATAGTTTATAAGAGAAGGGGATTTATAACTGTCATACCAACAAAAATTAAACTTTTTTAAATTGCGAGGGTGTAATCTCTATCAGTACCAGCCTTGTAATGTCATTCCACAGGTAACCAGGCAAGACGTATAGGGAGGGGTTGAATAAGAGCCAGATGGAACCAAAAGTTGAGATAGAAGGGATCTTTAAAAGACCTGTTTATAAGACTCCATTTTCCAATGAGAGTGGCCATTAATTTGCTGAAAACAAGCGTTTTAGTGCCTTTTTAACACTTCTCAGTGCTTAGTAAATTCCACAGATATAGTAAATATCTAATAAATGGTGTTGAGTTAGTGACTGGAGATCTGTGGAATTTGTGGCAGTAATAACAGCAGACAGTACTGTCCCCAGAGGACCCTAGATAAAGCCAATCTTTTAAGGGTGCTATTAAATTTAACTTGTGGGGAGCAGTTGGGCTACTTGACTGTTCTTTTTTCCAGAGAGAGGTAAGGGAGTGACACGTATACTATTTTTAATGAGATAATGACAATGTGTGATTTCCTGGGGCAGTTTTAATTGGCAAATTAAAATAGAATGAGCTTCTCAGTGGGCGTGTGCTTAAGGTTGTCTGGGGAAACTGTCTTTTCCAGTCCTTGCCTATGATTAATTCTCTTAATCATAGGAAAGAACTGGCTCTTCTGAATACTGAGTAGAAGTTTTTACAAAATTGCTTTGGCTGTAGGTAAAATCCTGCAGCAAGGAAAAGAAAATATTTTGACAGTCCACACTTATTTCTAGGATCCTTTGGTTACCTAAGCTGATAATTTTCACAAGTTTGTGAAAAAGAGGCTTAAAATCAGGGATCAGGTTTGGAGTTTGCAACAGTGATAGAATTATAGATTGTTTGAGCCACAAGGGATATTAGAAATCATACTGGCCCAAAGTTTTCATTTTGGAAAATGAGAAGTCTGGAAATCAGGGCATCTGTGGAGGGGCTGGGCTGGGAGCAGGGCACGCAGCTTCGGGAGATGGGTGATGGCAGTTCATAAAAACGTGCCATCGTTTGATCACTTCTCTTCATGTCTTATACAATTACTCCTCAGATTTTTCTTTTAAAGTGGATTTATTTCCACAGAATTCAGCTTTTAATTCTAGGAATGCATTAATTCTTAGAATAAATAATGAGTCAAGTATATTGGGGGAGGCTGTAATTTTCTGACATAACACTTCATGCTCGACTTTCACATCATCATCATAAAAGGAGTCACTCTTCCAAAGGTATCTGAGGACTTCAACTTTCCAAGGGCCTCTCTTTTAAAAAATTCTTTTTTTCAAAAATTTTGGTGAAGATATTTAACGTAAAATTATCACAGGTTTAAAATCACAAAATTCACTGCCAAGTGAACACAAAAAAGTCATTGTCAGTTAAAAAGATGTCAGTATCTAAAGAATATTGGGGGGCTTCCTTAGTGGCATAGTGGTTGAGAGTCCGCCTGCCGATGCGGGGGACGCGGGTTTGTGCCCCGGTCCGGGAAGATCCCACATGCCGCGGAGCGGCTGGGCCCGTGAGCCATGGCCGCTGAGCCTGTGCGTCCGGAGCCTGTGCTTCGCAACGGGAGAGGCCACAACAGTGAGAGGCCCGCGTACCGCAAAAAAAAAAAAGAACATTGTGGGTTCTTGGTAGGGAGTGAGATGGGAGTAAGCTTCTCACTTTTCTCCTAGTTATATTTTTGTCTTAAGGTCACAGATTTAATGGTCTCTTGACTGTTACTTGGAGACTATTACTAATTTCTACCCCTCTTTGGATCTGTCAACCAGAGACGCATGTCACATTCATTAATTGTCTTAGGTTTTATACATTTATTCTTGTATTGTCTTAAAAGTCAGGTTTCAGGGAATGGCTTCATCTTACATCCCAGAATGTACTTCTAAATCTTAAAAACTTAATAAACTATTTTTTTGCTCAATCTGGAAACAATGTTTTATAGTGACATTTCTTTTTATCCATTACCATTTTATTACAAAATGGTTTTACGATATTGCTATTGCAATTCGTGCCAAAAAAAAAACCTTTAAAATTCAGTAATTCTGTATTTTCCAATGGACACAGGGAGGATTATTATTTTGAAGCTTCTAAAATAACAGATAGCACTTATTTAGTGTATATTTACTATGCACAGATACAGTTCTAAATACCCATTTAAGATAACACCACCTTCTGAGGCATGATCTATTCTCACTCTCACGGTATAGATTAGGCTACTATGGCAAAGAGAATTTAAGCAATGGATTCAAGTCTACACAGCTAGGAAGGGACAGAGCCAGGATTCAAACCCAGCCAGTCTGCTCTTAACCACCATATTATATCTATCTCCTTAGGAAAACTGCTGAATTTCCTAGATAGTCAACCTGAGATAAATGCCTTTCTTTTTGACAGTATGGAAATTGCATCTTTCTACCCCCTCTAGTGTACTCTGGCTGGAAACAGAAGTCTGTTGAGAGTGCACTTCTACTTGGTTATAATGTTCATCTGAAAATGCAGGAAAAGAAGGAAAGGAATCTCATGGGAAAAAGAAACCAGTAATGTGCATTTTCAAATATTTTGTCTCTTACGAGACCTTAAAATAGAAAATTTGGACTTGTAACATTTGCAAAGATTCCATGGGAGTTTCTAGATAGGGCCTGTCTATGAATTTGAATTTATGAATAGTCTCTCTCATGAGCGACAATCCCATTCTGTTGCTCTAGGTGCTTGGGTTTTCTTCATCAAAGGGTTTGCAGAAAAGGTGGCCAAAGAATAAAAGGAAAAAAAATAGCATGTGAGAAATTAAGGAAAAATGTGATTCTGGCCCTATTTCACAAACCACTTCTGTCATTAGTATTTTCCGTATGTAAAGTAGTATTCTGTCCTAAATGACCTTGTTGCTTTAGAAACAAAACATAGATGTTTCTCAGAAGGAAGCCACCTCAGCCTCTCCCATACATGAGGGTCAAGAGTGGTATTCACAAGAAGAACATCCCATCAGTCTCTAAAATCAATTAGAACTATCATCACGCAAGTATCTGAGAAGACATATCCCTAGGACCAAACTGGCAATGTCCTTAACAAGAGAGCACGGTGCCCCTTCTCAGTAAAAACTGAGGGCCTAAGAACCCTACGCCACCTTCCAAGGGCTGGTGTGGTGGTTCAGGTGGCAATCCCATCTGGCCATAAAATTGGCCCTCCAATAACGAGAAAGAATGGCTCAAGAATGGCAGGCCTCTCAAATCACAGAGAACAAGTAACCAAAATTAGTTTTGAACAAATAAACACAGTAGAATGCTGGATGTGCCAGGCCCACATTAGGTAATTTTTGCCATTTCTTTTTTTTTGCGGTACACAGGCCTCTCACTGTTGTGGCCTCTCCCGTTGCGGAGCACAGGCTCCGGACGCGCAGGCTCAGCGGCCATGGCTCACAGGCCCAGCCTCTCCGCGGCATGTGGGATCTTCCCGGACCAGGGCACGAACCCGTGTCCCCTGCATCGGCAGGCGGACTCTCAACCACTGCGCCACCAGGGAAGCCCTTTGCCATTTCTTGATGTCCTTCTGAGGTTATTTCTGAAGGGTGTTTTCTTCTCAAATCTCATCCAAATCTACTCTTTCCAAGACCCACTTTGTGCTCTGGGAGGAGGGACTGCTCACTGTGGCCTGAGCAGGAAATAGCTTGTGACACGTTGAAGCATCCTAGCATGAGAGCTTCGGTGCTAGGGCCAAAAGGGCATTAGGAATTATCCCTGACGTATTTCTCCAAGGCAAAGCAGCACGTGTTAATCCTCAAACAATTTAAAAATACTGTGATATTTATGTTATATAGTAATTTACCTTAATAGACGTATTGCCTCCCTTCTTCTAACTTCTTTCATTGTTCTACTCTAGGACGCTCATACATTTTCTGCAGGGCTTTTCCCCCCTAAGTGTTTTCTTCTTGTGCTACACTCAAGTATAAGAAACTCAAAGTCCTCTTACTTTATGTTCAGTTTAGCTTCTGAGATGTTAAGAAAACTCATAGGGAAATAGCACCAGTCTGGTCCAGTTTAATAAATGGATATGGTCAGGGTAAATAATCTCCAGTGAATCAAACATCCAGCCCACATCCAAAATAAACAACAGACCTAGTATTAGTGAATAAGTGAAACTTACATTTTAAAGGAAGTAAATGAGGGCAAATGAAGCACTTAGTCCACTCGAAAGCTCTGCACTGCACATGATCCTTGGACACCCTACTCCTCCTTACCTAGCTCTGTCATACTTCCATCCCATTTTTTGAGGTTCCCAAGCATGGTAGATAATTTTTTTTAGTAGTTGGTGTTCTTATAAAGAAATTAAGTAAATGAGAGCTAAATGTACAGATCCTGAAATTAAAATTGTCAACCTAGTAAACATCCCTACACATCATCCTGTTTTCTTCAAAATGCTCTATGAAAAGAGGTTAGTTTTTAAAACAGGGATGTCTGTCAACCTTTGACATAGCTATTAGGAATGCGTATGTATTTTGGTAACTGAAAGAGTACTAATCAAGTTTCCTTTTAGTTTCCGTGCATTATACCTTTGAACATTGCCAGTCTTCTTTCAAATATGAACCATTGGCAGGAGAATTAGATAGATATGTACACGTCCATCACTGTTTTTGAAAAATCCAAAGCAGAGAATCTAGGGACAATGGGTCAGGAGTACTGCTATCATATCTAAGAGAGAAAAAAAATTATATCTACACTCACACATGTTTAAGATAAGCAACAAATAACTATTTGTTGAATGAATGAGGAAATAGTCTTAAATGGAATGAGCTGTCAACAGTATCATACTGTAGACAGGTCAAATAGGCAGGACCTATGCAGTCACTTAGATTGTCAATTTTGCAGGTTTTGGAAACCTCTGAGAGATTGGGGAGGTGACAATGGATTGTGGAAGGAATCAGAGAGAAGGGTGCAATAGCCAGGAATTCTGACCATTCTTCCAAGATATCTGGATAATAAATAGAAACAGGAGAGTGTAGATGTAATCCATCAGAAGCTTCTTGTGCATTTAATAACCTAATGAGTTATTTGTAATTCCGCTTTCTTCTAAGAGAGGCATGGAGGCTTGGAACTTAATTTTTTTTTTTTTTTTTACAGTTTCAGATATACAAGTTAGAGTCTTATGTTTTCTATAATGTCACTATTTTCACTAGAACAGATATATCATTAATGAAGATTTAGTAGTTTTAAAAATTAATTCTTTAGTTTTGCCATTATTTGAATATCGATGCTTGATTTGACTTAAAGGTAGTTTAGCAGCTTTAGTAGGTCAACCTACTGAACATAAATATTTCAACTGCGGTTTGGAAAGAGTTCAAACACCACAAATATGAACAACTACGAAGAAGCTGAAACTTTCTCCTCAAACTAGAATGTTGTGTAGTTTTATTTCAGCTCTCACACAACTCAAAAGCCTAAAAATCCCCTAACATCATGATGTTGCTCTCAACCACTAAAAAAAAATCATGATTTCTAATAGGATATAATTCCTTATAACTTGATGGGAAGGAAATCAGGTGAAACATGTAGACATCAACAATCCCTAGTACAGAATAATCAAACAGAAAACTTTTTTTAAGTTCACAGCTCTCAATACAGAATGACTATATTTTTGGCTTCATGAAAAGTACTTTTAAGTCCAGGGTATTCAAACACGCCAGATTTTCCAGTTGTCCAAACCCAATAATGGGCCTTCTGGTTCTCCTGGCAGGCTAACACCTTTGAACAAGGTTGTGACTGCTCAGTGTATAGTAGTGCGAAGAGAAGAATCCCTTTACAATTTTAATTACAAATATCTGTCTAATGCAGAATCAGAGCCAAGCTGCCAAACTATGTGGCTGTTTTTCTTCGGGGATGTCAAATTCTAAATGCTATTTCTGTCCTGGGCCTAATTAAAGGGAAAGAATCATTAGTAATCCAGAGATTCTTATTGTGGAAAGGGCTTTGACCTACATGCCTATCTGCCCACCAGGATACTAAATGAGCTTATTAACTCATTTGACGTGAGACAACTAATAGTGACAACTTGACGTGGCTGCCAGAACATGTGGCATGTCAGCCATTGGCTTCAAGACAGATGATTTTCCTCCCCAAATCTCTGACACATATGGTCCTCAGCAGATGGGGTACACCCTGCGTGCGTGTGTATGTGCGCATGCGTGTGCAGAGCCTGCCAAGACGAAAACTCCGATGGATCAAGGCACCCAAAATGCTGCCAACATTTCCCACAAAGGTGCTGAGTCTAACCCACAGGCTCAGTCAAGTGGGGCACTAATGTGGAACACAATGAGTTACCGCATGTCTTCAGAGCGTTGTCAGAATTCTTTTCTTTAATACTTATATCAGTGCTCTTAATTAATTCAAGTAAGTTGCAGCAGTGCAGCAGCAACAGTGCAGCAGGGAAAATTAAGTTTATTCTAAGAGGAAGGTTTTTTTAAAAATTGTGGTAAAATATACATAATATTTATCATTTTAAGCATACAATTCAGTGGTATTAAACACACTCACAATATTGTGTATCCGTCATCACTATCTGTGCTCACAACTTTTCCATCATTCTAACGTAAACTTTGTACTCTTTCAAGAATAACTCTCCTCACTTTCCTCTGCCCCCAGTCTCCAAGAGTAGGTTTTTAGGAAACATATCACGCTGTTAGGAATCTCTCTTCTCTCGTAAATTGGTGCCCCTCTTGGATTTATGGAGAGGGTTCACCCTGAAGAGTTTCCAGCCACTCATTTTGTGCTAGAGGAGTCCTAAGAGTGTCCACCAGAGCCTAGATTCTTAAAAGCTCTCCTGATGGGCCGTGGAACAGTCTTTCCTTTTAAGGAAAATGACACACAATTCGTTAGGATTTTTTTTTTTTTTTTTTTTTTTGCGGTACGCGGGCCTCTCACTGTTGTGGCCTCTCCCGTTGCGAAGCACAGGCTCCGGACGCGCAGGCTCAGCAGCCATGGCTCACGGGCGCAGCCGCTCCGCGGCATGTGGGATCTTCACGGACCGGGGCACGAACCCGCGTCTCCAGCATCGGCAGGCAGACTCCCAACCACTGCGCCACCAGGGAAGCCCTCCTTAGGTTTTATTATATATAATGAAATATGACTTTCCTATTAGACTGAAACATATGAATCATCCTTTTTGTAAGTCAAACCTAGCTGTATATTGTCAATTTCATTCGCTTTAACCTAATAGCAATCAAGAAAAGGAGTTGAGTTACTAAAATCTGGTACAATTTTCATCACATTCTCCAGCAATTCTTTGTTATTATGGAGTTTTTCTTCTTTAAAAAGCATAAGTAGGTAGAATATGTGAACAGTGATCTTTTCTCTTACCCAAGTAGATGTTATTAAAAAAGATTGCAGTTGGAGATTTTAAATAATGATGGTTCCAACAGTGCAGTTGCTTAATAACTGCTTTATATGTAGAGTTACATTGTGTGATTACAGTATTGCCAATTATTATTTATGTTAACTTTACCACTAATTCAGTGACAACACTGATCCAGGTAGACTTTATGTGCCTGAAACGGCATATAAGTTGGCTTGTAATAGTAAATACTTTCATGTGGCTTATTTTTATTTTAGAGATTCTTTGTCTTCATATGATGGTTCTTCAACTATGGGTAGATTGTAACTATCTGATTTTTGTGTTTTTCATGCTGTAACAAAGATATAAATTTAGTCTGCAATCAAATTATTTTTGAAATACTTTAAGAACGGAAAAGTCCCAAGAGGCAGTTTTGCATGGTGGTTAGAGCACTGGCTCTAAAGCCATACTGCTGGGGTTCAAACCCAGCCCTATATTGTATTAGTTCTGTGATTTGGGAAACTCACTTTTCCTCCCCATACCTCTGTTTTCTCATTAATGTAATGGGTTAAAAATAGAGTTGTTCTGAGGATTACATGAGTTAATACATGAAAAGCACTTAGAATAACACCTGTTACATAGTAAGTGCCATATGTATCAGCAATAATTAAGCAGTTAAGTATTTTGACAACCCTCTTTTCATTAATGTAAAACAAAGCTAGCCTGATATGTTTTCTAAAAATATGCCTCTTATTACGTAACACTTCTCTGAAATAAGAGAAATTAGGAACTAAAAATAGAGCTTGATTTAACAAGAATTTGATAAATGTTAGTTTCATGCCTCCCCACCCCCCCTGCTTTTTCTTCTTTCCAAAAAAAAAAGGGCTTCTCTTGACTTTTCTCCCAAGCCTTCGTATATAGTAATCACTTCATTGAGTTTCAGCTAAGAATGTATTTTGTCCATACTTGAGCCATTTTACACCTACAAAATGCTCATTCATCATTTTCTTCCACTGGAAAAGTATGAGAATATTTGTCACAAGACTTAAAGTATTACAGTTGGTGCTATACATATCTAGGAAACGATAAAAAGAAGTTGCTAAAACATCTATCTAATGTTAAGAGCCCAAGGTATGACTAAATTATTTATAATTGTATTATTCAAGAAAAGGTAAAGTTCTGTCCTCAAAAAATTCAGAGTCTTGGACAACCATTCATTATTTATTATTTTAGGGAAAGGAAAGATGTTGACTTTGGTTAGAGCCAGGAATAAGAAGTGTTGGGTTTCTCTAGCTGAACTTTCCATACAGTGTAACCTTAGGCCATCTATTGGCCTTCAACTGGAAAAAAAAAAAGATTAATTGTATCTGGATAAGTTTGTAGCAAAAACTGTGCGATAAGTACTTTATATCACTATGTAATGTATGCACAGTCGCTCTTAGTTAAAAACGTAAGTAAAGCAGTGGGAACGCCAGAGGAGCAATTCCAAACCCCCAGTTCCCCCTGCCTAGACCAGGTTTCCTGTTTTGTTCACCTCTAGCAGCTGGCACAATATCTGCTCCTTAGTCACTGTTCAGTAAATGTTTGAGGCCTGGATGGTTGAGTAGATAATGTCAATTAGCTAAACATTGAGAATGGAGAGCTGAGCAAAATCACATGACATCCTCCCACAGTCTATGGGGAGACATATTAACACATGCAGAAATGCAAAGTTGCAACTGTAATGAATGCTCAGAAAAAGAGGAAAATGATGTTATCAGTGCCTCTAGAATAGGGATTTTACCTGACCAGAGAGGCCTTCCCTGAAGCCATGCTGTTTAAAATAAGATCTGAGGGATGAATAAGGATTAACTAGGAAAAGAGAGAGGTAACCACATCCCAGATAGAGACAACAGCACATGCAAAGACCCTGTGGCAGGAGGGAACATGGCAAGTACAAGGAACTGAACAAAGGGCAATGGTGCTAGGGTGGCTAGAGAAGAGGCAACTAATAACAAATAGTTTTGAAAAGGCCACAGGACCACACCATGCAGGGGCTCACAAGCCTTGGAAGGAGCTCTGTCTTTACCCTAAGAGCAAAGGGAAAGGACTTGAAGGGTTTTACTCAGATTAAAATTAGAAGATTGCTCTGGCAGCAGTGGACGGGTGGGGGAATAAATTAGAATGTGCTAGAATGGATGCATGTAGAGTATTATGGACTTTGCTGTAGTCTGAGCAAGAGATGATATTAATTTGGGGTAGACTGTAGAGGCATGGTAGAGGACATGGAGGTGGATGGATTTGAGATTTATGAGCATATTGTTAGGTGTTGGTGACGCATTGCATATGATGGATAAGGGAGTGAGATACGTTAAGAATGACTCCTAAGTTCTGGCTTGACATGTGGAGGGATCTTGATGCCCTTCCCTGAAATAGAGAATGCTGGAAGATGATCAGGTCTGTGAGTGAAAGAGTATGACTCTGTCTTTGGAAAGGATGAGTTACTTTTGAAATTCCCTTTTTCCTGACTTCTTTTATACTGCCTTTGTCAGCTCTCCCTGCCCCCCCTTCTTTTTTCTGGGCCACTGTCTTCCCCAAATCCCCACAAGACACCTCTGTGTTCTTTCACTCCCACCCAACTTAAATGTTGGTACTCTCCATGGTTCTGACCCGAGCCTCCAGCCTCTTTAATCACTCTAAAGCTGCACTGTCCAACAGAGTAGCCAGACGTGGCTATTGAGCACCTGAAAGTGGCTAGTCGGAGTTGAAATGTGCTATAAGTGTTAAATACACGTAGGATTTCAAAGGCATAACATGAAAAATAGTGAAAAATAAAATCATTAATAAGAGTTTTATATTGCTTATATGTTGCAATGATAATATTTGGGGTACACTGGGTTAAGTAAAATCTGTTATTACTTCCTTAGTGTGGCTACTAGAAAATTTTAAATGACAAATGTGGCTCACTGTATATTTCCAGTGGACAGTGCAGCTCCAGACAGTGATGCTGTTGTCACCTCAGTCCTGTCCGCTTGCCCCACAGAACTGCTTACTGTCCCCAGAACATTTCACATCATTTTATGCCTCATACTCTCTCCTTTTCCAGAACTTTCATCCCCCTCTTTCCTGCTAGATTAAATATGATTCATACATTTTTGTTCAGAGCAAATACCTCCACTACTATATAAAACTTTCCCAATTCCTTAAGGTAGAATTAAACATTTCTGCCTCAGAGTCTTACATGCTCTCTTAATACCTTTTTTATAGCTAATTCACATGCTTATATTTTGTTTTATATTCGTTTGCCTCTCCAGCCAGATTCTAAGTGTCTGCAAAGTGCAGGTGCAACCTGATTTATGTCTATAATTATGTTGGGGGTACTGGGTACCAGGTTGGTGCTCAATGAAAGTCTGGTGAATAACAATTGCTCTACACATATTATACAGCTACCATGTGACTGGTTATGACTTAGATGTTTTAAGCCAATATTTAATATCCTCTCAACAATGCTGCAAGGTAGATAAAATGATCCTCATTTTGCATGTGGGGATCTTGCAAAAGCTCAAACTTAGTAAATTATAGAACCAGAATTCAACTACACTGACTGAATGAAAAAGCCATGGTTTTTTTTCCTGTGATACCATGCATACTGAAAAATGAATTTTAAAATGGAGATTATATTCCTATATCATAAAATAGGAAAAAACACCAATTTCCTAAGGCTGTTAGAAGATTAAATGCGATAATCTATATGAAGTGTCAGGGCAGTGCTTGAAAGCAGTAGGTTTTATTAAACATTGGCTTTCTCCCATCTTGAGGTCCATAGCATAGGCATCCTTAATTTCTGAGAAGGATCAAAGTGGTTTACCTAACTCCTCGATGCCCCTCACATGCTTACAACTCATGTTCACTTTCATTCACACTCATCCAAAGGTCATGAGACACAGACTTCTCTGGGGCTATCGACTTTAACCCAGTCCTCTTTGTATATCCCCCTGATGTTTAAAGAAAGTGGAGTAGAGAAATAATAAGTAGTACTGAGGGTATTCAATCTGTGGGTGTGTTTGTTGGTGAGGATTAGGGCAGGAATAATAGCAAAAAAGGAATCAAGCCTGGCGTCTTTCAAGGCTATGTTCCCTTGGTGAATTCCAGGAAAATCATTTGGAATAGAGTGCTGACTCTTTTCTTCCTGTTCTGTCTTATCCAGCTATGGTATTTTATAATCAGAACCACTTTCTTTACCATGTCAGGAATCTCTGTAGGAAAGGGAAAGGGGAAGTGTGACAGGGATAGACATTAATTGTGGACCAATACTGTTCTGCAGGTCCTAGGTTGAAATGCAAGCCTCCTGGGAAATAAATTTAAGCAGGTAAAGTGTGAAGATATGTTGCTATGGGGCTGTGTTCAGGTAAGGGAAAGTGGCCCCTCTATAACCTCAGATCCCTGTAATTCCCCTGAAAAAGCAATATTAGGAAGTCTCTCAGTTGCTGTTGGTAGGGGACCAAGGCTAAAGGGAGCTCATGCGCTCAAGGGTAATATAGTTCTTTATCCTCTTGGCAAGTTAACAGCAGAACCAGTGCCTTGTCCAGAGTTGGGAAACTTTCTCACCAACCTGTGCTCTTGTTTGTTTTAGATCAAACATAGGGACAAGTACACAGTAGGGCAGAGCTTCCACTATAAAACACTCAAATTCTCCTCCAAATACATAAGATATATAAAAGCC
This sequence comes from Delphinapterus leucas, assembly GCF_059928025.1. Classification (NCBI taxonomy): domain Eukaryota; kingdom Metazoa; phylum Chordata; class Mammalia; order Artiodactyla; family Monodontidae; genus Delphinapterus; species Delphinapterus leucas. The sequence continues at coordinate 60,997,175 of NC_143137.1, read as the reverse complement.
TTCTGATCCATTACAGAACCAAACTACATACCAAAGGGCAGGGAATGAAGAGGATAGGGAACTTAGAGCCTTATACCATTATTATTATTATTATTATCATTATCATTATTTTAATGGTGTGTTTTACCTCTCAAACTAGCCCTTTGAGTTTAGGGCCTTTGTTTTAAACTTCTCTGTATTTATTACCATCCACATAGCAAGTACTTGGTGTTCCTTTGCTAAGTGATGGAAACATTCACCCTTATGCTGTGTAATGGACAAGGAGATTCCAGCTTGAATGGAGAGCACAAGAAGTTATAAGGAAAGATTCTTTGAAGTTAAAATTTGGAATCTTTAGGAAACTGAATATTCTCTAGCACTTAAACTTGAGATTAAGAAAACAACTTCAAATTTGGGGAGAAATTTTATATTCTCCCCAAAGAGAGAATATTTGTCTGATATTATACAGAGACAAATCCCATGGCCAAGAACATGTAAAAGATAAGAATGGCAATTACTTGGCAGCTCCAGAAAAGTTAACCTATATTAAAAGATAACTAGAACCTTGAATTTTAAAGGGAAAAATTCAGGTTGATTTATCTGCCAGATTGACTTGTACTCAAAAGGATAAACAGAAGGTACTGTTCAATTCAATCCACTGAAATGCCAAAGCATCATGAACTCTTACAATCAACTGATTTTGAGACAGGTTTTCTTTGTTTGATTCATCTTGAGCCTCGACATATCTTTTAGGGAGGTGATTTAACTATGACCCTTCTCCTTTCTCTTCTGTTCCCCTTTGCATTTGGCTAAAGTCAACAGACTTCTTTCAAGTAATGCCTCTACCATATCAATAGAACATTGCTCTAGTTACTAAGAGTCCCCTCCAAAATCACAAGCCTCTGGGGAGAATTGAGGCTTTAGCTTAGTAAAAATTCCTTTGTTCCCCTCAACCTGGGAGAAGGTTTGCCTCCACTTCCTGTCTGTTGGCTTATAAAAGGATGAAGAGAAGAGAAAAGTCTGTAAATTTAGTGAAATTTTAAATAGCAAGTATTCATTAACTCCAACACAAGCATACTTTGAAATTTTTCTTAACATAAATTAGAGGTACATGCAGGTATGTAAAGAGAAAGAAAAATACCATATGATATCACTTATATGTGGAATCTAAAACATGACACAAATGAACATATCTATGAAACAGATACAGACTCAAAGACATACAGAACAGACTTGTGGTTGCCAAGGGGGAGGGGGGTGGCAGAGGGATGGATTGGGAGTTTGGAGTTAGCGGATGCAAACTATTATATACAGAATGGATAAACAAGAAAGTCCTACTGTATAGCACATGGAACTATATTCACTATATACTATCCTGTGATAAACCATAATGAAAAAGAATATATATATGTGTAACTGAGTCACTTTGAGGTACAGCAGAAATTAACACAACATTGTCAATCAACTATACTTCAATAGAATTCTAAAAAAATAACAATAAAAAAACCGAAGGAAACACACCGAAAATTAACAGTTGTTATAGATAGATAATGTAAAATTTTCTTTGTATGCTTTTCAATATATGGCAAATTTTCTACAGTGAAGATACATTATTTTGATAAACAGAAAAAATTAGCATTATAAAAAAGGAAATGGTAATCAATAGCCACTCTCCTTTCCTCTATCAACATGCCAAAGGCCCAGAAGCTTGAGAGACCTAAAGACCCATATCCCTGTGGGTGATACTGAGGTGTGAGTTTGTGCAGGCCAGGTAACCCCTCTGGGACTCAGGTTCCTCACCTGTGAAATGCAGGAGTTTGAGTGCCATGGTCTCAGTTCTATAATGCCTGAATTCTATGATGGGCCTGCCACATCATAGACTATATTAACTGAAAATGCTTCTGGTTTCTAGTAACAAACATCTCGACTAATAGTGGCTTAAATCATAAGAACGCTTCTTGTTGAGTAAACAGAATGTTTGAAGGTAGGTAGTCTAGGACTGGATCAGGAGCTCAGTGAGGCTGTCTGGGAGCCAGGCTCTTTTAAGTTTTTTCTGCATCATCCTCTTCAACTGTTGGCATTCATCTGAGAGACTGTTGCCTCATGGTTACAAGATAGCTGTCACATCTCCAAGTAGGAACAAAGAAGCAGAGGCAAAAGTTTCTCTTTGCATCCAGTAAGGTCCCCACATCTCATTTATCAAAACTGAGTCGAAGGACTAACCTAGATTAATCAGTGGCAAAGGGAAAGATTCTACCCTTGTTTTAGACGGATTATCATTCATCCTACATATCTGAGGGCGAAGAATAGTTGCCCACTGACCTGAACAGGTCAGAGTTCTAACAGCAGAGAAGAAAGAAGGGAGAGGATGATCACTGGGTAGAAAACAACTGTGTCTGCCAGAAGCACTTAATAAAGATGTATTGAACAAATGAGTGAGGGCCACGTTATGACTTTCATGGATCCTAAAAACTTTTGCCTTTCTAGGTACTTTCCACCATAAAAATGTTTAAAATTATATTTTACAACTGAGTTGGTATAAAGAAAAATGTAATCCAGACTGTATTCATTATTATATACACTATTATTATGTTTATTTTTTATTCTGATTTTAAAAAGGAGACATTTTCATGAACCCTAGATACTGGGTCATGGCTAAGTCCACCCTGGGTCTGTGCTGTCTGTCCTACTGGATGGTAAACACTTGAGGGTGGAGACTGTGTGCTAGGTTTTGTTGATGCCCTCAAAGCCCCTATCACATCACTATATGTCTAAGAGCTGCTCAACAAATACTATGGAGTTGACCTAACATATCACTCTTTCTTCCTCTAGGGTGAACCTGGTCCCCCTGGTCCTCCAGGAGCCCCTGGTATTGGACAGCCAGGTATTAAGGTAAAGATACTGGTCTCTCGGGCCATTGATGACTACTGAATTTATTGTAGGGCTGGGGGAGCTGTGATTTGAACTCTGCTCAGTGTTACCCTCATGGATACAAGGAAGCTGTCTGTATGAGTTAATTACAGGCTGGATGCTTGGACACTGCAATGCCCTGGTCAGGGGCAGTTACCACAAGAATACTGTATGTATTTTTTGATTTGGTTGGAATGAAAATTTTGCTTGTCTCCAAATACCCACCCTCTTGCCAACATACATCTAGTTCTGTTGAGTTTTCATGGATTTTAAATGTTGGCACGCAAAAATGTTACTGGGAAGTGAAACACCTTAACGTGTCAACTATCACCTGCCCACATCAAATAAGCACAGAGGGGCAGAAACCAGAAGAACCATGACATTGAATAAGTAAATGTTGACGGAGAGGTGTGTAGGGAACTAGAAAGGACTAGAACACCCAACAACCTTGGGTGCTCTACATCGTGCAGGGTGTACTAGAGCAGAAGTGCTTGTTTTAAATGGCTTTTCTATGTCATTGGGACAATAAGACTTCGACGCGGGGCTAAACCAGAGAGCAATACAAAACAATGCACTTCGAATGTAATAAGGTGTCACCATGGAATGCATTTAGACAATAATCACATTGAGATTCCTGGGAAGGTGGAGTTTAGACTGGCAGAGTTACTGGAGAAGGGTTCTGAAGGAGAAGAAATGCGAAACAGAACAGAAAGGCGAGGTGAAATGGAACAGGGCAGGGTGGCGGGGGACGCATCCCCGGATGGCGGCGAGGGGGCAGAGAACAGCACGGGCATTGTTAACTTGGTCATTTCAGTAACCAAAAAGAGTCGTACACGGTCTGACCTGTCAATTGCTACGTAATCGTTTCTGAAAGCTGAAACTGCATTTAGACAAGAAGGAATGAGGAACGTTTGGGGGTAATTTGTTCACTTAAATTCAAGGCATTTTTCCTCCTCTAGATTTTTTTTTAATCTTTAAGAGTTTGAAAAGTTTGACAATTTTGCTATTTATCTTTGTTGAAATCTCCAGAGTATTTTGTGCTATGTGTATTCTTCATTTAAAAAAGCAAACTTTCATTCAATTATTTCTTCCTCCTAGGGGAAAGAGGCCAGGAAGGAAGAACTGGGCCTCCAGGACCTATTGGTGTTGGTGAGCTGGGCCAGACAGTGAGTAGCAAGAAATTCTAGGTGGAATTAAAAGGACAAATATAGTTCTTATGTGCTCTTTTGGGTTAGAATAAATGGTTAAACTAAGCCATCTTTATCTATTTAAACAACAAAAGATGATAAATATATAAAGACCAGATCCAAGTGTTATTTTTCGTAACACTTGAAATAGGGATATCTATCTATCTGTTTATATTTATAGGATATGTACAACAGGCTCTCTCTTACTGTAATCTTTTGTGAGATTAATCAGTTTGTCCTAGAAGAAAGGAGTTCTCATATGTCAAAATTTCCTAGGAGATAGGAGAGCTAGATTCATACCTAATGTCTATACTTTGTAATTGACTTTCCTGTAACCATGAGAAAATCACTGAGAATAAGGACCTTGCTCATTACCTAACCCATGAGTATACTCTAAAGCTAGAATTGATCATGGTAGACAGGTAATACCTGTGTTATTTGCAGCTTCTACCTTATGTAGCTTTGATATTTACTATTGTTGGAAAAGAAAAAACAATTCTGTCAAAAGAGAGCTGGAGAGGAAATGAATAAAACATGACTGTTCTGGAATAAGAAGCTTTTTAACTTTTCAAGTAATCATTATTCTCCCAGGAAAGAACAGTAGCTGACTTGCTGGGGTACAAATAAAAACAAACGATTGTGAATAGTTGGTCACCCAACTGGGCTTTGCATTGCATAGTTCCTCACATATAATATTAACAGAAACATGTGCTTCCTTGCTGTACTCTGAGAATGAAATGGTACCATACTATCTGAGGGCTAGTCTTTTCACCAATGTCTTGATACACTAATTCAAAAAAGAGAACATCATATAAAGGAAAAATACACTGGTCTAATTATCTACTGTGTTTCCACTAACTAGATAGGTCTTTTAAAACTAAACCACTGATTGAGAGTCCGCCTGCCGATGCAGGGGACACGGGTTCGTGCCCTGGTCCGGGAAGATCCCACATGCCGTGGAGCGGCTGGGCCCGTGAGCCATGGCCGCTGAGCCTGCGCGTCCGGAGCCTGTGCTTCGCAACGGGAGAGGCCACAACAGTGAGAGGCCCGTGTACCGCAAAAAAAAACAAAAAAAAACTAAACCACTGAGAAAGAAGATTATGAGCTCCCTGCAGACACTGCTGGTTCTACACTGGAGAGGCTGGAAACCTAGAAAACCGAAATGACATCAGCTAGAAATATACAGGCCCAGATAGGCTACCATGTATAGAGGGAGTACAGCAGAGAATTTGGGAAGTTTTTGACAGAAATGAAAAAATCTTTCCACAATGATCTGAAAAAGTGGGAATAAAAGTGAGCTTCATGTTTCACTGCAAAGCCTTTATGAACTGTCCAAAAGAATCTGAGATTTTTGAAGCAAGCATAAGATCTCTTCTTTTTCTTCTACATGCCTACTTTTAACTTAATAAACTTAATAAACAGCTCTGCCTTGCTGCTGGATCCTAGGAGAGACTGCATGGCTAATCATGGGACAATACACGACCATACATGTCGAATTTTTTTTTTTTGGCTGCGTTAGGTCTTTGTTGCTGCATGCTGGCTTTCTGTAGTTGTGGCGAGCTGGGGCTACTCTTCGTTGTGGTGCGCGGGCTTCTCATTGCAGTGGCTTCTCTTGTTGCGGCGCATAGGCTCTAGGCACATGGGCTTCAGTAGTTGCAGCATGTGGGCTCAGTAGTTGTGGCACACAGGCCCTAGAGCTCGCGGGCTTCAGTAGTTGTGGCGCACGGGCTTAGTTGCTCCGTGGCATGTGGGATCTTCTGCGACCAAGGATCGAACCCGTGTCCCCTGCATTGACAGGCGGATTCTTAACCACTGCACCACCAGGGAAGTCCATGTTGAATTATTCATCATGAACTGGGTGTTATACAAGCCATCTAGGCTATGTGTCGTAGGAGTTCATCATTATTCTTGAAGATACAAATAGTTTCATGAGTAATTGGCTTAGATTCCTATGGCATCTACTCCATTGCTACTTTTCCCACAAGCCACACCTATAGCCCCATATGAACAGACAAAGGAAGAACAAAACTGAGCATGTTTTGCTAGCCTAGCTAGAAATAGACTCCTGTTCTCTTCATGAACACAGAGTATGAAGATATTTGTGTCTTAGGTGAATGCTCACCAAACCACATCCATTTTAAAGAAGGCTCTAAATAAACAAGTAGACAGGGTGTCAATCAATCTATTTTCCCAGCTCTACTACCATCCACTCAGTTTTTTTTGTTGTTGTTGTTTTTTTGCCGTACGCGGGCCTCTCACTGTCGGGGCCTCTCCTGTTGCGGAGCACAGGTTCCAGACACGCAGGCTCAGTGGCCATGGCTCATGGGCCCAGCCGCTCTGCGGCATGTGGGATCCTACCGGACCGGGGCACAAACCCGTGTCCCCTGCATTGGCAGGCGGACTCTCAACCACTGCACCACCAGGGAAGCCCCATCCACTCAGTTTTACTGAGTGGCTGGGATGGAGGTTATACACAGGATCAACATAAACTTCCTTTTAACAAACCTAATATGGATACTACCATTGCTCAGTGACCAACCTGCAAAAGGTACATGCAAGCCTGATGTCATCTTTCTCTGGAAAGGGCCAGTCACACTGGTAGTATCAATATGTTGACTAGCTGGAACTCTTTCATAATGGAGAGGGTCATGATGATGGCCATAATTGGTGGGGGGGGCAGGCAATTAATCAAGTAAGGATTTGCCATTACTGTCCACCACTGAAGGACTTACTGAACGTCTCCATAGATCTACTATGATGTATATAAATATGGATATATTTGTGTGCTTCAAATTCATGGGTTTCATGAATCTGAGAATTCAACAATTTTGAAAGTTCTTAGTTGTTATCTCTTCAGATATTTTATTTTTCCATTCTTCATTTATTCAGAAATTCTGTTAGATGTTTAGTTGCATTTTAAGGTGATTTCCTCAAATCTAACTCATAATTCACAAATTTATCTTTTTCTGGTTATAAAATGTCCTGAAATCATATCTTGTATTTTTAACTTAATGAGTATTTTTTCAAATTCTTAAAGCTAATTTTAAAAATCTGCCTTTTTTTTTTTCTTTTACTAATATGTTTTTGCTATACTGTCCTCTTTGCTTCTTATATTTCTATGCTTTTCTTAAGACCATTAAAAAGTATACTTCCTTTTTTGGTCTCTATTATTTTATCCTATTATTTGGCAACCTTGGGGAAGTTTACATTATATTGGCTCATTTTTACTCACTGAGAATTATTTTCTTGTATGTTTTGTACTATCACATCTGAACTCATTGTCAGCCAGGTTTAATTGTGAAAACCCAAGTGTTCTGTGTGGAGCATGCTTGAAAGAAGTGTGCATTTGCATCTCTTATGTACTCCAGGCACATCCTTGATGCTATTGTCTTGATTAAGGTGTCCCCAGACCACCAACATGGTGTCACTTGAAACTACGAACCCATACATAGCATAGGACCAGGTTAGGAGTTTTTGGGCCCATTTACAGCCCAAGTGAAGGTAGACAAGATTCTTGTCATTCATAACACTGTGTTTATGGGATGGCTTTTTTCTACCCTGCCCTTTCATTGAAGATATATAACTTTGAAGGTCCTAGCTTTATGGGGGGGATCTTAGTTCTAATTTTCTCCTTGTTTTCCATCGAGTGAGCCAAAGTCTTTGTTCCTGGTTCTCCCTCTTAGACTACAAGACTTTGTCCTACCATACAACCACACTTTTTTTTTTTTTTGCGGTGCATGGGCCTCTCACTGTTGTGGCCTCTCCCATTGCGGAGCACAGGCTCCGGACGCGCAGGCCCAGCGGCCATGGCTCACGGGCCCAGCCGCTCTGCGGCATGTGGGTTCCTCCTGGACCGGGACACGAACCCGTGTCCCCTGCATCGGCAGGCGGACTCTCAACCACTGCGCCACCAGGGAAGCCCCAACCACACTTTTTACCCAGAACAGTTACAGTGTCAGCTTACATGCTTACCTCTAGTGTTCAGCACTCTTTTTGTTTTGGAACCCTGTGATTTCCCTTATTTATTGATTTTTGGGGCCTTCGTTTTAAAGAAAAATGTATATTATTTGCCTTTCTGTTTGTAGCTGGAGAGTTTTCATGATATTGCCAGAACATGAAATTCTTGTTTGTTTTCTTGCTATCCAATCACAATTACACAAATTAGAGTGACACTGTGAAGTCTTTGATTTAATTGGGAACTAAAATCATAACAAAGATGGGAAGGATCTCAAGTAATACATGAAAATATTCTCCCAAAATGTCATAATAAAAAATCAACAATGAGAGCTTTTTAATTATTTCAAAGTAACATAAAGACTTACCTTAGGACTGACAAAGGTTCTGCTGAAAGAACCTTTGTTTCTTTGCCTGAATCATTTCAAGTGGTTTCAGGTTTAGCACTAACTACTCTTTTTATGTAAAAGTGATAAATAGATCTGATCGACTGAATTAATATTCCAGCTCCATGACCTAACTTTGAACTGTCAGCTACCTTCTTTAATTATATGATTACCACTAGTTTTGTGTTGGTCTGACAGGTGACTGATTCATGAATAATAAATTGATTCAGATTCTCAGGGTGATCTGTTTGTTTTTTGTGCAAGGATACTCAGAGCACTATCTGTGAAAAATACCCCCTGAAACAAAACTATAATTATTTTGAAGTTAAAAGTAAAGTAGATTTCACTGTTTTAATATTAAGGGTAATTTACATTATTATTGAGCATATTTATATGTAGCATATGCTGGCAACGTATACTGAAACCACTTTTATTGATTACCCACACTACTGAGATTATTAAGGAAGATAATCAGATAATGGACAGTCATATTTTATCTTGTTAATGTCTCATATAAAGTATTTCTGATCAGACTCTGTTAGCTGATAATTAGTTCCTTCCACTAGATATTTTTAAATTAGAAGTGTTCATTAGAAGCCAAATAAGAATGTCACGGCTGTGATTAGTTCTCATGGCCTTTGAAAAGGACACTATTTTTTACAGAGCATTTTTGTCTTTTAAAAAATAATCTGAAAAAAAAAATCTGTTGGTACTGTCTTAATAAATTAACAGTATAGTTCATCTAACCCAAGTACTTTCTCTTTCTCTTCTCTGGTTGGCAGTCATCTTTCATCTTGACTGTTTAACTGGAAAACTTGAGAATATACTGATGGTGTAGAATATCACTCTGACGGTTTCCAGTAATTACACTCTTTTTTTTAATGCCCCTAAGTGATTGTTCACAAGCATTAACTCTGTTCTCAGCAGCCTGGAACACATGACTCCTAAAAGGCTTCATTATTTTCATTTTCACCTTGGCTAATGTATTCTAGAAATGCAGAGACGAAGGAAGGGTCTGTGCTTACTCCGTGCAGCATGCCTCTCTCCATATTGCTTAACATAAAGCCGTTCACTCTGAGACTATCTAATTTGTAAAAACTTTATAAAAGGACATTCTGAGTAATTGCAGGATTCAAGGGAAATAATTTTGTTAGTGATAGCACATATTTATTGAGTGCTTAATATGTAAAAGCTTTAAATTTCTCTGAGCTAATCTTTGTATTAATACGTGTGGTTGAGGTAGGTACTATTGTTACCGCCATTCTGACGACAATGCTGAACTTTAGAGAGATTGAATTATTTGCTTAAGATCACATTGCTAATATGTAGCAGAGCGGGGGCTTGAACCTCAGTGCAAATGACACCCAAATCTGCTTTTGGTTATTATGCAAGACTGTAAACTTTACGAGACAGGGAGCAGGGCTGCCTACTGTTTTCAGACCCTAGCACAGTGACTCGCACCTACCAGGCTTTTGGTAAACATTCGTTGAACGAATGGGAAAAAAAAATTGAATGAACTGGAAAAAGATTCCTTTGCATTCAATGTAAATTGAGTTATTTTCATTTGTCATATCGGTGGGGAAGAAGAATAATTTGTTAATATTTTTGGTATCGTGTGTGATAGTAGCTAGGCCTTGTCTGTTTAGTTTGCAATCTAGTTTTCACGCTTATGTTTACTTTCCCCCTCGTTAATTGCTCTAACATTAGAGTAAGCTGTCATGGATATTAGAGCTTTGATTAAGGTCTTGGATGGTTAAAAGCTAGTTTTCCCACAAGCATAGCAATTTAAATTGAATTAAATGCTAGCTTTTTCCTTCAATTAAAGTCTTTACTAAATTGGCTATGCACAAATACTAAAGAAGACTCTTTTAAATATACAGTATTAGGGAAAGGCAAAAAAAATTAAATATGGGATACAGTTAGCTTTCTCTCTCACAAATCTGTAGCTGTGATCAGTCACTGATGAGCATAATGCTATATCCTAGCTCTGCTACCAGGCTTGAGTAGAAAGTATCTCTTAAATTACCCTGGATTACTATATATTGAGTCCCAAGATCACTCAGTGTGTCTGCAGCCGGCTGGCTTTGGGACTCTGGGCAACTCAGTAGACCTTGTTCCATCAAAGATTTACTGCCCTGGCAAGAAAGCCCTAATTATCTTTCTAGGTCCATTAGAGGAAAAGCTCCAGTTCATGTTTCTACAATTCTTGTTGTTAGTCCCTTTTCTACTTTTTTTTTTTTTTTTTTTTTTTTGCCTTCTGGCCAAGAAGAAAGAGGGGAAAACTTTATAACCTTTTAAAATTCCAGGTTTAAGTGACTCTTTTGCTGTTATTTTTCAATGAGTATGTTTCCTGTCAGTCCATTTCAAAGCCTGGGACTGTGTTGTTTTTCTTTCCTTATGTGAGAAGTCCTCACCTATCTGAGTGCCTTTTTGAGGAACAGCCACATGGGCTTCTTACTTTTAAACACTGAGATGGAAAATCCTGTTCCTCCTTAATGATTCTATCACGATTCCTACTTGCACATAAACCTCCAGTGGATTCAACCAGTTCCTGAAAGAATTCAAGTTTGAATCTAAATTTATCAGGATGGAAATTAAAACAACATATGAATAGAATTCAGTGCTTTAAAACAGCTGTGTAGTGATTTCTTCACAGGGCTCCCCTGATAACCTAATTAAATGATTAATCACTTCACATCCTTCTCCAGGCCACACAGTCCTAGATTTTTAGCCTTTCCTCATAGGATTGATTTCCTCATCCTTATTCTGAAGCATCACTTAATTTCCATTTTCCTCCAATTGAGAACACCGGAATAGAACATCTTATGCCAATCAAATGGAGCAAGTATTTAATACAATGAGAATATTATTCTTCACAACTCTATGATTCTACTGATCAGTATGGAGTTTACTAGAAGGATTCTCACTAATTACATGAACAGGACTATGCCCATGTGAACTGAAATATGACCATTTTCTTTCTTCCCGTCTCCTCTCTTCCCTCTCCTCCCATTCTCTCTCTTTCTCTCTCTCTCTCTTTTCTCTTGTTCCTCACCCCCTCGTATCCTAAGCAGGGTCCCCGTGGGCCTGAGGGAGCACCAGGAGAGAGGGGCTTACCAGGAGAAGGACCTCCAGGACCAAAGGTAACAACAACACCTTCTACACTGAGGGAAAATGCTTTGTATTGCATGGTCATGAATGACAAATTTACAAAAATGTGTCCTAGCCAGTTATCCCAGGTCAAGGATCTTCTCCTGACCATCTTCACCCTATTAAACGAAGTAATATGTAAATTTCCCCTTAACATAAAGCTATAGTGACATTTGCAAATATAAATAAGTAACTGAAAGGCTGCTTCTTCATATAATTACCGCATATGAAATTAGAGAAATCTCTTAAAGTAGTTTGTAGTCATTAAAGTCACAGTGATAAATAGCATTTTTATGCCCAGAAATTAAGTTATTGAACGTGGCTATACCAAGCTTTACCCACAGCTTTGTTTTGTGAAACGTACAGAAGAAACAGTCCAATAAAACAATTTGTCGTAGTACTTCCATTAACATAAGAAAGGAAATGTGGGTGGGTGGAGGGAATTGGAGTTACCATGTTACCAGAAGGAGCAAAATGTTATGCAAGACCTACCTTTTACCTGGCAATTGAGAATTTAAACGTTTCCACTGCCTCCCATATGTAATTCTTGGAGCTCAGGTTCCTCTAGACCAGGGCTTGGCAAACTTTTTCTGTAAAGGACCAGACAGTAAATATTTTAGGCTTTGTGAGCCATACGATATCTGTTGCAACTACTTAACTTCTGCTGCTGCAGCATGAAAGCAGCCCTGAACAATGTATTAATAAATGAACTTGGCTGTGTTCCAATAACGCTGTATCTACAAAAAACGTGCAGTGGGCTGAATTTGGCCAATGGTCTGTACTTTGCTGATCCCTGCTCTAGACTCTTTACCCATAATATATGGCTCCTTTGCCAAAGGCCACCTAGGAAATGATTTTCCAAGACACTTTGGGCAGCATCAACAAAATTTCAGAGTAAGTAAGGATAAACTTTGGGGTCCTTTTTCCTTCTTTTCTAAAACCTTTCCCCCAGAGACACATGCATGCATACACACTACCCAGAGAAGCATATGCTGCTTTCTAAGTGTCTAAGACCTTCCACTTCAGTCATTCAGTCGAGTCACTGAGATCCAACCTTCTCAGTACGGCCTCACACTCTAAAATTGCTTCTCATTTTCAGCCTCTTCCACCATGATCAATATTCAATTATCTGTGAGAAACCTAAATCTCAACTAAAGGGAAATCAATTAGTTAAAACAAGTAATTCACACGAAGTTGTAACTGCTGGATTGAATTTTAAAAGAAGCCCTTGTTAACTAACAAATTTTAATTTGTTATAGTAAATGGAAATAATATGTCGGATGAAGTGGACATTACTAATGCTCTTGACTAACAAAAATATCATCATGAGAAGGCAGAGGCCAGCAATTTGGCACCACATTTCAGAAAGTTTTATAATACATAATTTCTTGAATTTTTCTTTGGCACATAGTAAATTTCTATTTATATGTTGCCCAAACAACCTGAAAATTCAAATAGCCAGAATTATTTCTCCTTATCATCTGTGGGGTTTAAAAAATAAGAAATAAGTGAGAAAGGAATAAATGAAACACTGCGAAGCCTATTTCAGGGCATGTCTTAGTGACAGTTTCAACGGCATGAAATAATGATACACTCCTTCATAATAACACACTCTGACTCATCAAAGAAAGAACTCATTATATTCAGTGTTGTTTTAGGGTTGAATGGACACAAATATACTCTGTGGTAACAATCAGAAGAACCCATTAGTCAGAACACTTCACTCCCCAACCAGCAAGACCAAATCGGAGGTTTCTGTATATTCTTCTTGGGGCTACTTTGCAATGACGTAGGGCTTAAGTGAAGAAATTATGAATATAGAGGGACATTAAGGTGTGTTTTCCTGTTTCCTAGGTTTCCTGCAAATGTTCTTTGATTCTGCTCTCGGTTCATGAAATGTGTGCTATTTCTGATTGATTATATGGTTTGTTTTTCATACAAATGCACAGTGTTATGACTTCATTGATATTACATTACAACCAGAGCTATTCGCATGGGTCATGTGACTCTGGAAGCATATCCAAGAAGATTTTCCATGAATTCTTCTAAAACTAAGTTTTCAATAAATGATTATAAATTCTGGTATAAAACATGTAATAAATAATTCAATCTTAGCAAATATTATTTCATATACTGAGAGGCAAATTTTCATTGTGTAATGGATCCAGTTATAGAAATGTTGAGGAAATGGAAGACTGATTCTGTTAGTTATAATATGTGATTGATCAGATCTCCCATATCCAGATATATCTGATTATATTAGGAATGGAGTGCTTTTCCAACTTTAGTGATGCTGCATGCGTTATGCTTGGATAGATTCTATTTATGAATGTTAATGCTAATTTTCTTCGGCAATTTACAAATCTTGGAGTTAGAATTACCCATTTATAGTTAGCAGTGAATTTAGATGCTTTGAATGCTTGAACTGTTTTAAAATCCTGAATTTTATTAGTGCATTGATATCCCTTCCATATACTTTCAGGGTGAAAAAGGTTCTGAAGCACCAGTTGGCCCACAAGGATTAGAAGGCCCATCAATTGAAGGGGACAAGGTACTGCAAAAGGGTGTATAATAGAAAGGATGAGAATACAATTATTTTTTTCATTGTTCTTTCCATACGTACATTTATGAACTATGTACAACCTGATGATCATACACCACAGGTATCCAGTTAATTATGAAGGCCTTAAAGACCAGTGCAAAGGGAAAGCTGCCAGAAGGGGAAGAGTTATAAGAAATGTGCAAAAAACAGAGACCTCAGATCAGTTTGGAGTCATTTATATGTCAATGTCTAAGCATACCATTATATTATATATTATATTAAAATAACGATTGACATTGATGATTATCTTGGGTGTTGTATTTCTACTTGAATTGCTTATTCCTTTTACTTACTATTTACTGGTAGCTGTCTCTTCTGGGCATCTGTATTTAAATAGCAGAGACAGCGGTAAATAGTGAATTATACAAATTTTAGATGTCATACAATTCTTGGTTCAAATAGCTCAGCACTGGTAGTGTAACTCCACTTCCAAAGTACCTTAAAAATATGTAAGATGCTCCTTCTTCCTTTGGAGCACTGAGTACAAGAGAACTGTTGTGTTATGAGTTTAGTAAATTAACTTATCCAGGTGTTGTTGAAATGGCATTCGTGGTTTTACGTCTGGAGCTCATGCAAAGAAAACACATTAACTGTCAGAACATTATCACATAGTAATTGCAAGACTTTCATCTGCTATTCCCTTACCAAATCAATACTGTCTTCCCTTTCCCTTCTCCTTTCTTCCTTTCCTATTCTTTTATATTCTGTGATTCAAGAGGCTAGATAAACACCTCTATAAGGACTCTCAAATACACACAATTGTTGCAGCACAAGGAAGTAGCTTTAATATAGATATTAAATGTAAGTAATAATACCCCAAAGAGAATCTCTCTTATTTTATTGAATATTTGCAGAAGAATGATATGAGTTGGGTTTGGAGTTAGGGGGAGTGAACTTGAATCTTGCTTCTGCCATCGATCAGATGTGTGAATGGGAGTTACTTAACCTCATCTGGAAAATGGAGACGCTTACTCTCAGAGGGTTGTTGTGAGGATTAAATGAGATAAAGCATGAAAAGCATTTAGTGCACTCTCTGCCACATGATAAGCAATCAAGTTCTGAATCAGAACAGCCCAGCTTTGAAGTAGAACTTGAGTCCTTTACATGTTTCCATCCATGATATTTATTTAGACTAGGGATTGACACAAAGTGAAACACTGAGAAGCATATGCCAGGACATGTCTTAATGACAGGTTCCGGTTTTTAATATTATATAAAGTAGGATCTAACGATGTGCTTTTGTTTATAAAAACATATTTATTTTAGCCCAGGCAGTGGCAAACTACAGGGCAGCCTGCCTGTTTTTGTAAATAAAGTGTTACTAGAACACAGGCACACCTGTTCATTTGGGTATTGTCTATGGCTGGTTTTGTACTACCAAAATAGCATTCATTTGTTATGAAAGAGACCTTATTATGACCCAAAAGCATAAAATATTTACTATCCAACTGTTTAAGAAAAAGTTTGTAAGCCCTGGTGTAGTCTAAATACAACTGACATTAGAATAAAAGTATTTATTCATGTTGCCTAATCCAGTGGTCAATTCTCAGTTGCCAACTTACTTGACCTATCAGTAGCGTCCTCTGCTAGGATCTTCACCTTCTTGAAACAATCTCTTCACCTGACCTCTCTGGCTGCACCTTATCAGTCTCTACTGCTGGTTGTTCTTCATCTCTCTGACCTCTAACACTTGGAGCCTCCAAAGGGCTCAGTCCTTGAACCTTCTCTCTTCCCTATCTACTTGTAAACTCACCCAGTCATGGCTTTAAATACCATCTATATACTGAGGGTTCCCAAATTTATGTCTCCAGCTCAGGCCCCTCTTGCCTACTTGATACCTCCATTTGGATGTCTATTTTAGGCATCTCAGGCTTAACATATCCAAAACTAAGCTCCTGGTATACCCTCCCCCAACCTTGCTTCATCTCAGTCTTCTCCTTGTCCATAAATGACAAGTCTATTCTTCCACAAACCTCAAAGAAATCCTAGGGTCCTCTCAATCTGTAACAAATCCTGTTGGCTCTATTTTCAAAATCTATTTAGGATCTGAGCACTCCCCACCACCTTCACTCAACAGCCTGGTCCAGGCCCCCATCATCTCTCACAGGGACATCTCTTCAGTTTGTTCTCGGTACGGCTTCCAGAGTGAGCCTTTCAAGACTATGTCAGATCTTTCACTCCTCTGCTCAAAACCCTCTAGTGGCTTCTCATCTCCCTCAGCGAAAAGCCAAAGTTCTTGCTATGGCCTAAAACACCCTACTGATGGTTCTGCCTGAGCCCACTGCCACACTTCCCTGACTCCATCCTCTACCACTTCCCCTCGTGCTCACTAGCTCCAGCCACATTGCCTCTTTGCTATTTCTGGAATCTGCCAGGCATCACCCTTGTACTGGATGTTTGCTCTGCCAGGAATGCTTTTCCTCCAAGTTTCTACCTGGCTCATTCCCTCTCATCAGTGAGACCATCCCTGGTCACCGTTTCCAAGACTGCAGCTGTCTCCCCGTCCCTCCATTTATTTTTCTCCTTAGCACTTACCATTATTCAACATACCATTTATTTCTCCTATCCATCTTGTTTATTATCTTCTGTTTCCTCTACAAAAATGAAAGCTCTATGAGGAAAGAGAGTTTTGACTGTTTTGGTCACGGCTGTTTCCCTGTGTTTGGACCAGTTCCTGGCACATAATGAACACTCAACAAATATTTGTTGAAACACACAGAGAATGGATGAATGGTATTGTTCTTCTTACTGATAACTCTCACTTTATTTCCCAAATTTATTCCTGGAAAGAGAAGGTGAGGTTCTTTAATTTTGCTGCACTTACCTTAGATAATTTCTTAATTTTTAAAATGCATTTTAGTAAGATTTGGAGGGAAAGGGTATTTAGAAATTTAAAAAATATTTTTCTTTAATTTCTCTCTCAAATATTTATTTTCTTGCACCCTATGAATTTTATACTTCTAAATATTTCTGTTATGATCCTAGCAAGAAGGATTTGTGTCATTACAATAACAATTCAGGAATTCTGGGTTCTTGTGTGAAAAATAAATGTAAACTGGGGCAAAGAGTCACCAATTTAGACCAAATAGTGAAAACATCATTCACTATTTTGGCAAATTTGAACTACAAACTATTTAAAAGGAACAGTGTTTTCTAAGTTTCCATGTGGAGCTTCTTTATGGTTTAAAGATAGACTTTAATCCAGCATAATTCAAGATTAGCATAGTATGAAATAATGAGGTTAGTTGTTATACTTCTGACTTATTTTCTACACTGTGGGATATGGGACCTATGGGACCCCAAGGACCAGTGGGCATCCCCGGAATTGGGAGTCAAGGGGAACAGGTAATCGATGCTTTCTCTCTTTCCCTTTTGTACAGAACATTCTGGCTTAAACCTGGTGTTCACTGAAGGCCTGTACTGCAAACTACTATAAGAACATTTGATAGTGAAATTGCAATGGAATATATATCCAAAAGTGCATGTAGGGAAGGATAAGATGGTTTCATGAGATTTTAGTTTTTAGAACTTCTAAAGACTTAAAAAATAAATTGCATGTTTCTTGGTGTTGTGACTTTTAACATTAAAGTCTAATTTACAGGACAAGAGTTTTGGAGCGTTATCTTATATTTTTAGTTTCCCTTGGGAGTGATAATTTATTTACCTGTTGGTTTGTGTGTGTTTTTTCCCTTGAAGTTTTGTGAATGATGAAATCCCACTCTCTTCTGATGCCAGTAGATTAGTGTTTCCCACCCCCAGCCACGTAGCAATCTAAAAAACTATTAAACTTAAAACAAGGACCAGAATCAGAGGGAACCACTTTACTGAGGGAGCATTGTTCCTGAACAGAAGCAAACCACAGATAAGAGTTTACAAATAGGTCTTGGCCGCTCTTGGTCAGAGCAAAGGAAAGATCTGTGAGGCTGTGTCTAAATTTATGGCTGGAATGACTTCCAAATTCTTCTGATCACAACTTTTGGAAAAGCAAGGCAATTTTGTTAGATTGAAATAATATGAAGAGGGCTTCCCTGGTGGTGCAGTGGTTAAGAATCCGCCTGCCAATGCAAGGGACACGGGTTTGAGCCCTGGTCCGGGAAGATCCCACATGCCGCGGAGCAACTGAGCCCTTGCGCCACAACTACTGAGCCTGCGCTCTAGAGCCCGTGAGCCACAACTACAGAAGCCCGCGAGCCACAACTACTGAAGCCCGTGTGCCTAGAGCCCGTGCTCCGCAACAAGAGAAGCCACGACAATGAGAAGCCCGCGCACTGCAACAAAGAGTAGCCCCCGCTCGCCGCAACTAGAGAAAACCCGCGCACAGCAACAAAGACCCAACACAGCCAAAAGTAAATTAATTAATTAATTTTAAAAAAGAAATAATGTGAAGATAATATAACAGTACTATCCACCTACATAATCTCATTTAATCAAAGTGACCAACAAATCCAAATTTACGCTGAATGTCCTCCTGTGTAGAAAGTGGCAAAACAGTTTGATTAAAATTTATGATTATGGTTTGAATTATTCTGTTGCTTAGCAAACAAATAGTACTTCCTTCATCTAGGGTAGTGAGAGAAGGGAAGGATGAAAAAGGAGATAACTCCAAATCTCACTGTTGACATTAACTCTGAGTTTATTTCTAATCATATTCTAATTAATCAGTATTTTTGTTGTTGTTAATCCAAGCAACAGCCAAGTTGGGTATTACTCCTTTTTCTATTTCCTTCCCCTTGGTAGAGGTCCTAGTATAATACATTAGGGGGATTAGGGTGCAGAAGAAGCCAGGATAAATATTTAGATAATATTTAGATAATAATTAAGAGCTGGTTTGTTTGGACTACAAAGGTTTGACTATGCTGCCAGGCATTCTCAGACTTTGTAGTTGTTTTGCTGCTTTCAGCAAAACCGTTTCAGCTAGTTTCTGATCTTGGAAGTGACAGCGCTGTCACATCCTGGGCCTTGTGGTGTTCCTGGTGCTGAGTCGCCACTGTGAAGCTGAAAATGAGGTTCAAAGAAAGCCAAGCCTTTCCAGATGGCCTGTGAATCTTGGACCTCCCACCTGCAGCTCCCTGATGCCTTTAATACTGTTTCTTGGTGGAACCTGTTGTTCTACAGCTTGAAAAGAAAACAAAAGAAAAAACAAAAAGACCTCTTTGACTTTTGTTTTCTCACCCCCTTCTCTTCTTTTCCAAGAGAAAAAACCTTTTAGGGCATATGTGACCATATGGAGCTGGCCCCTATTGGATAGGAAATTGAATGGAATGTGTCATTTGTAAACCGTCTGAACAAGAAAAGAATTTGTTTACCTTTTTAAGACAAGTGATTTAAATTCTACTTCAATTTAACCTCTATGCAGGCAGTTCCGCATTTTTCTTCTTATCCTTAATTTAACATGTTTACCCATGGAATTACTGTTATAACTAGATCTTCCCATTTCTCTTATAGACATTAATTTTCCCACTCATCTGTTTCTGGGGGAACTTCTGTTTCCAGAAACATGTTTACAGTATTTCTCAAGTGGCCTGCAGATTTTCACTAAATATTTGGAGGCTTGACTCCTTCAAATCTCTTTAAAATGAATCGAAATATAAATAACCACATATACCTGTGTACACACGTATATGCACACATATCCTTTGAATTTTGGGGGGTCTTGCATGCTACTTGTAGACTGTTGTGTAAGTCAGGAAGGATTCCTCCTTATAATGGTTCAATATAAATACTGAATCTCAGCTTCCTTAAGTTGTTTAGACTGCTTCATCTTCATCAACAAAAATGAACAAACAGTTGTATCATCTAGCTGGAGAAAATGGGATAGCATTTGTAATAAAATAATCATGTATCTGTAACCATTATTTGCACAATTATGGCCTGTGGGGTGTAAACAAAACAAAATCTTAGTTTTTTCTCTCATCATCACTTTAAATTTTTTTTAGTAGGTAAAGTTCTTTCTTTTTCTTACCACAGAAAAAAATTACCAGCTGGCTACAGACTTTCCTTATCACTTTTAGGTAATAATAAGTTATAGGATCACCTCTAAGTTTCAAATCAGTTTTAATTGTCTAATAAAAACTATCTAGTCAATGTATTAATCTTCCTTTTAATCTTCATTTATCTTGTACGAGCTGCAGGGAGAATCTGTTGTCCATGGGATGGAATGTGCTTCTTATCCTCCCAGGCTGAATCAAGGATGGGAGCATGGGAGGAGGCATGGAAGTTCTTTCTTGGCTGGTCTATTGTCAGATGGTTTTGGGTCCTCTGGTCTTGGCAGATGTTTGATGCTGACACTCTTCCTGGTGGGGCTCCTGCACTGCCCCTGCGACTGCCCCTCCTGGGACATGGATGAAGGACTCTTTCCCTCCAGCTGTTTCTCCCCATAAGCCTCTGCTTTCCTGGGGCTTTACTCTATACTGACTCTCTCTGTTGGAGTTCCATTACTCTTCTAGGTCCTCTTGGACAGGATTCAAAGCAGTTCCAGGTCAACTCCAAGCATCTAGAGTACATCTGGGCCACAGGAAAAATCTCGTGGGTCCTTTGCACTGACAAGCTCTGGATGCACAGGCTGATCCCACCCCAGCCCTCTGCTGGCTATCACAGCCCATTTTAACTTGCTCAGGCATGAGTCAGACACGGGTCCATTGTGTTCCAAAAATAAAAATCAAGGTCTCCAAGTCATTTCATTAATGTTCCCTGTCTAGAATGTGGGAAAGAGAGAAGCAAGCCAAACCCCTTCCATTTTCTCCAAGGAAAACACTTTATGAGACTATTCTCTCCAAAGAAGACCTTATTACATACATCCTGTCTCTTCTCCCTTCTTATACCCACAATGTGAATGAGAGTCAAGTATTAGACCGTTCTTCAGTTTGGTGTTTGCAGGCTATCGCTTCTTAGAGCCTAGGTCAAATTTTCAATTTCACATCCTGAGAGATATTGCTTGGTACAGCTAGGACACAGGTTTGCCTGCATGTGACTGAGGTGAAATAGGTTAATAAGATGGAATTTTTGTTTCTCTTATTTAAAACTCCAAGCTGGCGTGTTGGCTCCATTCGTCAGGGAATTCAGAGTTTCAGGCTTCTTCATTCTTGTTAGTCTGACATTCCAAGGGTGCTTTCCTCATCCACATAATCCAGGATAGTAACTATGTCTTCACTTCAGCAAGGGGGAGGGGAACAAGGAAAGAGAAGGCATATCCTTCCTTTAGCATGAACCAGAAATTGCCCAGATCACTTCATTCACATCCCATTGGCCAGCATCCAATTCACCTGGCTGCACCAGGGATTAGGAAATATGGTCTTTATTCTAGGCAGCCATGCAGGCCAGTTAAAAATTCTCTTACTATGGAAAAATGGTAGAATGCATATTATGGTTCTACTAGCAGCCTCTGCCACCCATTCAACAAGTATTAACTGAGTATAAGTAATCAATTATGGGATGTGAACTAAACTTTTACTTTAGAAGATTTGAAACTACTCTTATTTAAATTTCTTTTTAATTTCACTCATATTATTTTTTAAATTTTCATTTTAAAGGGAATCCAAGGTCCTATTGGTCCACCTGGTCCACAAGGGCCCCCAGGACAAGGCTCACCTGGTCCCAAGGTAACTTTCTAAATGAGAGAAGAGTTTAATCTATCTATATTCTGATTGTCGTTTTCTGGTCAGTGGCCAGTGCATTTGGAAGGCAGCAGAGGAAATGAACTTAAAAATGAGAGATCTCTATTTAATGTAAAATGTACTAGCATTCCTAATGGTTTAGAAAATGTTATATGTATTCTTTGTGCTCTTAGAAGCTTTTGCATTCATCCCTCAGTATCTGCTGGAAGGTTGATTCCAGCACTCCCACCCCTTCCCTATACCAAAAGCTGAGGATGCTCAAGTCCTTTATATAAATGGTGTAGGATTTGCATATAACCTACTCACATCCTCCTGTATTTTAAAAATCATCTCTAGGTAACTGCTAATACCAAGTACAATGTAAATGCTATGTAAATATCTGCCAGCATGCAGCAAATTCAGGTCTTTCTTTTGGATATTTCTGGAATATCTTTCCTTGAATATTTTCCATCCAAGATTGGTTGAATCTGCAGCCGAGTCCAAGCTCACACCACTTGCTGCGCTACAGGCCAGTAAGTCAAGAGACACAGTGCAGGGGAGAGGAAAAGCAGCAAACCAAGAAGATGGCATACTAATGTTCTAAAGAACCATCTTAATTTGGGGTAGAATTCAAGTTTCTTTTATGCTAGGGAAGGGGGAAGCAGGAGGGAGTTAAGATCAAGAAGAGAAGGACGACCACAGATATCTGGGCGCCAGCAAGGGTCCGAGGAGGGTTCTGAAAACATTTTGTTCTTGGTTAGTTGACTTCAGTTGACCTGAGTCTGTTCCTGATGTTCCTATAAATCTTGATAAGACAATCGTTATTTTTGTTCATACTTCCTTATCTCCTCGTGGGAGGTAAGTTTTGAGTAAGGGACTGTTTGCACAAATCTTAACCTGAGTCCCTTTAGTGATTAACATGTCTACATGCAGGGCTGAACAGAGGCTTATGACTCAGAGGTTAAAGCAGCAGAACAGATAGGTACAATATGGAGTCAGAGATGCCAAGCTTCTATAAACAAGAGGCAGGCGGTGGAGGGGGATCTTAGTTCCTGAAGAACAACTCAGGGATATTCATCAGATTGTTATGTCTGTCCCTTATGGAGGAACTAGTACTCTGTTTTATCGCTCAACTATTGTCATTACTTTTTTTGTTTAACTCCTCTTGCTTTGTTTTTGTTTGTTTGTTTGTTTGTGTTTTGCAGTATGCTGGCCTTTCACTGTTGTGGCCTCTCCCGTTGCGGAGCACAGGCTCCGGACGCGCAGGCTCAGCGGCCATGGCTCACCGGGCCCGGCCGCTCCGCGGCACATGGGATCTTCCTAGACCGGGGCACGAACCCGTGTCCCCCGCATCGGCAGGCGGACTCTCAACCACTGCCCCACCAGGGAAGCCCTCTTCCTTTGTTTTTGCATTCCCTCGTTTCACTAATTAGTAACTGCCTGTGCCTGCTCCTTAGAACTCAGGGAGGGCCCAGGAAATTAAAGCCTTTTTCTACAAGCGGGAAATGGAGGGGCTTTTGTACCTGGGAGGGCCTCACAGGGTCCTACTCGATTTCAATCCCCCTTTTTCTTCTATACTACTCAATTCTAAGGGGAACAGGGCAGATAAGAAATGGAATAAAGTTTTGGATAGAGAGGTTAATCACAAACTCAACAGAGGAACTCAGTTTTATGGGGACTCAGTTTCAAATCCACAGACAGAGAACCGGTGGCTACCAAGGTGGCAGACTATATTTACACCATCTTAATTTACTGCTTTTATTACTTTTACTTGTGAGACCCTGTTCTAGAAACTCAAGCAGTAATATCAGTAGAGGTTACCCGTGGGCTGGCTAGTTTTCATTCCCCACAATAGGTCCAACAACCAAAACGTTTAGTTAAAGATATGGAGTCAGGGGCTTCCCTGGTGGCACAGTGGTTGAGAATCTGCCTGCCAATGCAGGGACACGGGTTCCAGCCCTGGCCTGGGAAGATCCCACATGCCGCAGAGCAACTAAGCCCGTGCACCACAACTACTGAGCCTGCGCTCTAGAGCCCACGCACCGCAACTACTGAAGCCCACGCGCCTAGAGCCCGTGCTCCACAACAAGAGAAGCCACCGCAATGAGAAGCCCATGCACTGCAACGAAGAGTAGCCCCCACTTGCCGCAACTAGAGAAACCCTGCGCGCAGCAACAAAGAACCAATGCAGCCAAAAATAAATAAATAAATAAATTTCTAAAAATAAAAATATAAAGATATGGAGTCAGAAACAACCTGGCAAATAAAAATTTTTCTATGAACTTGGAAGCATATTACCTTCTAAATTAGAATTATTATTTCTCCCTTGGGGAGAGTCATGACACTTACTTAACCAGCTGTCCTTAATGTTGCTTCAAAGAATCACTGATCATTGTTAAATAAATACTCCTCTGAAAGTACCTCCCTTTCAGTAGATTCCTTCGAGAGTCCCATGTGAGAAGTAGCTCAATAGAATACAGTTAAAGTCCTTGAGATTTCTGATTTGAGCTCAATGGTGAAAGCTCAGGTTGTTCTCTCTGGTTATGATACTGCTTTTGATCAGCAGTAACCTTGGCTTCTCATGTGTCAATTTTAGTTACTCTGGAATATAACTGCCTATCTTTTCCAAATATATATATATATATATATATTTGCCTGAAATATATTTATATTTGAATAGATACATGCACATATACACACACATATGTGAATAGAGCATATGAAACTCAGTTTTATCTTACTTTGCTGATATGTTTTGCTCTTAGGAGATCAAAGGTAGGTACATATTATTTTTACTTTGCTGCTATATTCAAATACCCTTCAAATACTCTTACCTCATTAGGGAGAAGTAGGCCAGATAGGACCTAGAGATCCTAGAGGACCAGTGGGACTTGGAGTGCACGGTCCAAAGGTGGGTTGTCTAAGCTGCTTGGAAGCATTTATGTAATATTATGTAAAGTTTCATTTATATCCAAATGCAATACATATCATGTATGTATCATCTGTTATTTCATCAGAGAAGAGTCTGATGCTTAACTCGTATTGTTTAAGAAAAGCCAAAATCTTAGTTTATTTTAGTGATGACTGTTTACGTTTTTATTTATTTATTAGCACTAGAGGTCCTCTTTCAGCACAGACTGATTCTTTAAGAACATTATTGCCTGCCATATTATAGAAGCATAGGAGAATTTCAGTAAAGTTTACTTCCCTCCTTTTGTTTTGTAGCCGGCTCCTTCTCATCCTTCAGATCTCAGCTCAAAAGTTACTTCCTCAAAATTCATTTCCTAAATATGAAGTATGCCCACCCCACTACTGTTACCCCAGACTGTTATTTAAAAGCACACTGTTTGTTTCCCTTGCTTTTTACCACTTACCTCAACTTGCATGTTTTTTGAATTACTTTTCATCTTACTACACCCTTTAGAAATGCACTGCCCAGTATGGCAGCCGCTAGCCACAAGTGGTTACTGAATACTTGACATGTGGCTGGTATAAACTGAGGTGTGCTGTAAATGTACTATACACTCTGGATTACAAAGCCTGGTATAAAAAAAAAAATGCAAACTATATGATTAATACATTTGTATATTGATTACATACTGAAATGGCAAAATTTCGGTTGTATTAGAGTAAGTAAAATATATTATTAGAATTGTACTTATCTGTTTCTTCTAATGTTGTAAATGTGGCTGTTAATAATATAATTACATATATGGCTTGCTTTATATTCTATTGGACAGTG
This sequence comes from Delphinapterus leucas, assembly GCF_059928025.1. Classification (NCBI taxonomy): domain Eukaryota; kingdom Metazoa; phylum Chordata; class Mammalia; order Artiodactyla; family Monodontidae; genus Delphinapterus; species Delphinapterus leucas. The sequence continues at coordinate 60,971,673 of NC_143137.1, read as the reverse complement.
GTACCCCACTGGGGCAGGGATTTTGTTTCCTTTTTTTCTTCTTTGTTACTGAATCCTCAGTTTGGGGGACAAAATAGGTACTCAATAAGTGCTGTTGAATAAATAACTGAATCCTTATTTTACCCTTCACAATTTCTATAACTCATCCTGAGGGCATATAGAATCTGGCAAGCCATGCTGAGCGTTGAAATCCATCATTGTTCTGCTGTCATTGACATGATTCTTATGAGAATTGGGTATTAGAAGAATATGTAAGACACAGGTCTAAAACAAATATACATTTTACATATATATAAACATATAATTGCAAGAGACACAAAATGTACTAATATAGTGATCATAGCTGCCATTTATGGAATGATTTTGATGTGTCACACAATGTGCTAAGTGCTAAATATGCTAAGTACATATATGTGTGTACATACATATATATACTATATTTATGTCTATACATGTCTATAGTATGTATATATGTATATATACATATTATGTCATCTAATGCCAATTTCAGAGAGGCCATATAGAGTAACAAGGCTACTAGGCAGTTAGACTACCTAAGTTCAAATCCCAGTCTTGCACTAGATGGATATATAATCTTAAGCTTCTCTCATTTAGAAAAATGAAATACTTAAAATACACTCACTACTATAGAGAATAACAAAGAACACCCATGTATTCCACACCCAGCTTTATCAAATATCAACATTTTGCCACATGTATTCTAGAATTTTTTTAAGAAGAAGCATTACAGATATAGCTGAAGGCCTCTGCCTGTGCTCCCCAATCCTATTGCCCTCCCTTCCCTCCCCAGATGTAACCATTGTCATGAATTTGGTGTTTATCATTCTTTTGAAGTTTTTTATAATTTTCCCGTATGTTTTTATGCATAAGCCGTATATTGCTTTTTTTGTATTCTTGAACTTTACATAATATATCATTCTGCAATATATTTATACTCAGCCTTAGTTATTTGTGTTTTTATATGCCTTTAATCATTCAGTTTAATTATTTTATGATACTGTATTGTATGAGAATACCTCATTTAAAATTTATGCTTTCCTCTTGATGGACATTTAAATTGCTTTCCATTTTGTGCATTTGCCAACAATGCTGCCATAAACATTCTCTGGGTTTCCTCTTTTGTAAGGATACAAGTTTCTCTCATTAGCAGGATTGGAAGATCACAGAGTATGCAAGTTTTCAATTTTGATACTGTGAAAATCCTGCCCAAAATAAACAATGGGTAAAATGTTTAGACCAGATTACCCTCCTTCCAGCAACAGGTGAAAATGCTCTTTTCTCTACATTCTTGCCAGTATGAAGCATGTAAAAATACATCTCATTGGTTCAGTTTTTATTCCTTGATAACTAACTGAACAGTTTTTGTGTGCTTAATGGACCTCGGTTTTTCTCTTTTGTAAATTCCTGTAGATACTGATTTTTTTTTGTTTTTGATGTTGGGTGTTCCTTTCTTATTAATTAATGGTTCTTTATATATCTGGATAATAGTCTTTTGTTATTTGGGTTGCAAATCTCTGAGGCTATGGTTTGTCTTTTTCACTTAGAGTACTTTTCAGCATATACAATAGAAGTTTTAGATTTTGATGTGTTTCTATCCCTTTATGGTTTGGGCTTTTGGAATATTATTTAAAAACATTTCTTGACTCCAAAGTCATAATATATTCTTACGTATTTTCTTCTGAAAAATTTCGTGTTTTACTTTTTAAAATTTAGGTCTTTAATACACTTGGAACTTATTTTTGTGGATAGGGCAATGTAGGGAGTCTATTTTTTCCCCATATGGATAACCAAATATCCCAGCATCAGTTATTAAGTAGCCCATCTTTGCCACACTGATTTGTAATACCTCCTATGTCACATATCAAGTTTCTATATTTGTGAGGATCAGTGCCTGAGTTCTCTATTCTGCTCCATTTTTCTATTTATATCTCTCAGTGCTATTACCTCTGTCTTGATTATGATAGATTTATAATGTTTTATCATCCACAGAGAAAATACTCTCATCTTCTTCCCTGGTTATTCTTAATTCTAACATATACATTTTAGAATTGGCTTGTCAAATTTGACAAATATCCTGTTGGAGTTTTTGAAATTGCATTGAATCTTTGGATTAAATATTGAGTCTTTCAAACCACAGAGTAAATCTCTCTACCTTTTTTAGGAAAATATTTGTCATTTTATCCATAAAGATCTTCTACTTTTTTAGTTAAAAAGGTACTTTGGAGAAATTTTTGCAATTGTGAATTGTTTTTTTTCTGTACCTTCCAATTAACTGTAACAGGTGTATAGGAAAAGTATTGTTTTGTTATTATCTTGTTTTGTTTTGGTATATTAATTTTTGTATCCAGCCAGCTGATAAAATCTCTTATTTCTAATTGTTTGTAAAGGCTCTTGCTTTTCTACTCCCTGTATACATAAGCATACTGTCTGAAAATAAAAACAGTTTTGCCTCTTCCTTTTTAGTTCTTTTTCTTATTCACTTTTTATCATTTTACACTGCTAGGGTCTCCAGTGCAACGTTTAAAGGAAGTGACTTCAGAGGACATGCTCCTAAATTTTCACTTTTAAGTGTGATATTTGCTGTAGGTTTTTTTTTTTTTTAATACAAATTTATTTATTTATTTATGGCCGCATTGGGTCTTCGTTGCCGCGTGTGGGCTTTCTCTAGTTGCCGTGAGTGGGGGCTACTCTTCGTTGCGGTGTGTGGGCTTCTCATTGCAGTGGCTTCTCTTGCTGTGAAGCATGGGCTCTATGTTGTGATCTATACGTTTGTTTCACTACATAATGTCTTTGGCTACTTTTGAGATTTTTCTCTCTAGCACTGGTTTTGAGCCATGTGATTATAATGTGCCTTAGTTCAGTTTTCTTCATATTTCTTGTGTTTGTGTTTCATTGATCTTCTCGGATCTATGAGTTACTGATTTCATCAAATTTTGAAAATATTAGGTTAGCATATCTTGAAATATTTCCTACCCTCAGCATTCACCCAGGAAATTCCCACTTAAATTTAAATGCTTGGAGTTTTCTCACAGTTCACAGATGCTCTGCTCATTCTAATTCAGTCTCTTTTCTCTGTGTGTTTCATTTATTATTACTATATCTTTCAGATTGCTTATCTTTTCTTCTGTGATGTCTAATCTGCTTTTAATTCTATCCAGTGTATTTTTATCTCATACTTTGCAACTTTCAACTCTAGCAGTTCAATTTATGTCCTTCTATATCTTTCATATCTCTGTTTAACAAGTTTTAACTTTACTTTTGTTTCTTGAACATATGGAATGCAGTATAGTAACTGTTTTAATGTTCTTATATACGAATTCTATCACCTGTGTCATTTTCTGTGTCAAGTTTTTGCAGCTTTCTTTAATCCCTGATCATTTTTGATTAGCTTCCAAACATTGTGAATTTTACCTTTTTAGGTGTTAGATATTTTTGTATTCGTATAAATATTTTTGTGCTTTGTTCTTAGATGCTTCTATACTACTTGAAAACAGTTTGAGCATTCTGGTCTTGCTGTTAAGCTTTATTAGGGGACAAAAGCAGCATTTAGTCTGGGGTTAATTTTTCCCCACTACTGAGGCATGACCCTTTTTAGAACTCTAATCTATGCCCTCAGCACTGAGAAGTTTTCTTTCTTGCCACTGGGAGCAGGCACTGTATCTCTCCTGCTGTCAGTTCTCTCTGATCCTTGAAACTGGTTGTTTTCTTGGCCTTGGGTAGTTTCTTCACTCTGTGCTGAACAGTATTCAGCTAAATACTCAAGGTGGATGCACAGCAGATCTTCATAGTTCTCACCACGGCATCCTCCCTCTCTGGTAATTTATTGTGTGAATTTTTGATACCTTGGCTTACCCAGACTCCTACCTTTGTCTCCTTAAATTAGAAAGACTTCTGATGTTTCCCTGGGTTCTCTCTCCCTGCACCATGGCCTGGGAACTTTACCCAAACAGTAAACTTGGGAAATTGTAATTTTCACCTATTTTGTTTCCCCTCTCTCAGGAATTATTATCCTTCATTACTTAGTGTCTAATGTCTTGAAAGTCATTGTTTCATATATTTTGTCTGCTTTTTTAGTTGCATCAGATGGGAAATTAAATCTAGTCCCTACTGCTCCATTTTGACGAGAACCTTAAGTTACATCCTTTTTCTTAGGTAGACTGGTCTGTGATTTTTGTTTTCTTATCTTGTTGTATGACTTTTTAAATCAAAGTTTTATTAGCCTCATAAAATAAATTGGGTAGACTTCCCTCTTTTTCTATTTTTCAGAACTATTTGTATAAGAGAGGGAATATCTCTTCTTCAGATGTTTAAAAATTTGGTAAGGTTTGACTATAAAACAAAGTCTGTGATCTGGGAGGGAGAGGAAGTTCCAGACTTGCAATTACTGATTCAATTTATTTAATGGTTGGTTTATTTAGTTTGTTCATTCCTTCTTATATCATTTATGTAATTTATATTTTTCTTGAAGATTATCCATTTATTAATGTTTCTAATATATTTGAAATTGTCACAGAAATTTTCTATGATCAAAAAAGTTACTATGTATATAATTATATTCACCTTTCATTCCTAATACTGTTTTTTATGACTTTTCTTTTTTAATATTAATCATTACTGGTAGAAGTTTATTTTCTGAGTATTTCTAAGTATTACCTTTTAATTTTGTTACTCTTCTTGCTTTTTGCTTGCAAGTTTATTATTTTCTGCTGTCATCTTTATTATATCCTTCTATTTATTTTTAGGTTCACTGTGCTTTTTCACTAGTTTTTATAATTTAGCTGAAATGACTTTCAATTATTTTCGATATATTTTGCTCTTAATAAATGCAGTAAGGACACTTGTATACTGTTTTAAAGTAGCATGTGTTTTCTCTGAACATTTTAAAGGACTTGTTCTTAATCACAAATTAACTGGAAAGTGAGTAGAATTATTGAATTTTAGACTTGGAAGCAACATTTGGGTCCCAATGTTTTTATTTCATTTTTATATTAGTTTTTTTTCAGGATTGCTGTCACAAATTACCACAAACTGTGGCTTAACATAATAGAAATATATTGTCTCACAGTTCTGGAGGCTAGAAGTAAAAAATCAAGGTGTCTGCAGGGCCATACTTCCTCCAAAACCGATAAGGAATCTTTCCTTGCCTCTCGGCCTCTGGTGGTGGCCAATCCTTGGAATTCCTTGGCCTGCAGCTATATCACTCTAATCTTGGCTTCTGTTTTCACGTGGGGTTCTCCATATGTGCCTGTCTTCACATTATGTTTTCCTCCTATAAGGACACCACTCACATTGGACTAGGATCTGCCCTAGTTACCTCATCTTAACTTGATTACATCTTAACTTGATTACAAAATAAGGTCCGTTCACAGGTGCCAAGGGTTAAGACTTTAACATATCTTTTGGGGGAGGGGGCTGGTCACAATTTAACCCATAACAAACAACATAACTCAAAACTGAGACCCAGAGAGGTTAAGGAACTTGCCCAAGGCCAAATAGTTTAATGACTATTACTTACTATTCAGATTTCCCTGCTCATAGGCTTTTCTCAGGTATTACAAGATGTGACCAATTTCGAGTACCTCAAAGGGGAGTTCCATGATAAATATGAACTTCTGGGAAATAAAAATCTTTGCTCATCCACGGGCTCCCAGGGCAGCCAGGAGTACCGGGAGAAAAAGGAGCTACAGGGAAGGTAACACTGCTTTTCATATTACTGGTGTAAAACTATTGAACCACACTGTATCCTGGTCCTGCAGAAGCTCAAATTAAACCATTTAAGACGAACTTAGTCTTTTCAAGAAAAAAAAATCCCACAACTCTTAATTTCCTTTTTCTCTTAGTTCAGATAAAAGAGCGCCAATTCAAAGCCTGAGTAGTAGCTCACACCCTCTGTCTTCTCTCTGGTATTTTGGCCATGGTATCCTCCAGTGACCTAGTCCCTTTGGGATTCCTAGAAAGCACTTTTATTTAAACTTACAGAAAAACACTTTTTTTTTTTTTTCCCTCCGAAAGGAGTCTGTAAATGCATTCAGGAAGTAAGGCTACTATAAAGATTTCCTGAAGTACTTTGAGTTGACATTTGAAATACTCATTTTTCAATATAAGTAGTGGAAAACAGCAGATGGAAAGGCTGAAGGTCTTTCTTGTTTTTTAAAAAAACAAACCACCAAATCTGAATCAAGAGCCAAAAGAAAGTGAGCTTATTGCTTTGGCAATTGGCTGGGAAATTGGACTTTTTCATGGTATTTCAGCTGCTCTGAGCTAAACTGGAGTTTGATATGAATTTATTCAAGTTGGTAAACTTCCAACTTAATTTTGAGACTAGAGTGAAGGTCTGGTCTGTACTGGAGGATTTCAGCAGAGACTACTGGCTGTAAGAAGAGACAAGGTGGGTGTGTACATACTGTCTAGGGAGGGTCAGCTAAGACATCAGTGCCATTTCCTCTAGGGAGAAGCGGGGCTTCCAGAAGCAAGAGACCCTGAAGGATCACCTGGAAAAGGACAACCTGGCCTCAAGGTATGGAATTGACAGTGGTAGGGGGAGGGAAGCAGACTGCCTGAGTTCTGGTCCTTATACTAAGGAGCCATCTTAGGAGAAATTTGATGTTATTCTTGCTATGTCAAAGGTGTTTACTTCTGGCTTAAAATTATGGATACCAGCTTTTGAACTTTCGTAATACAGCAAGTATGTATTATTCATTTTCATTTTCCTACCATCTGTCATTAAGTCCCAGCTTAGAGGAAGAGTTCAACACATTTTCTTAATAAACAGCCAAATTGACATTTAAAAAACACATAGTAAGGGAAAAGAAGACTTGAGATACATCAGTGAGACGTCAAAGTCCATAAATTTTTTTTCAAATATGTATATAATCTCACAGAGTAATAAGAAATATAACCTTATTAAGTGGTACTTTCACAACATGGAATATATTTATTTTATACATTGTAGAAGTGCTAGTTGAATAACATCTTTATATGTCAAGATGAAAATATCCAAATTCATCAATAAGACCATTAGTGACATTATCTATAGCCTCTAAGGTGTCAGATGTTCCTGCATTTCTTATGTGCGGTCATCAATGACCATATAAAGATTCTGAAGAATTATATATGAGTAAAGTAAAAATAAAATCCATATACTTATTAGTGTTCTGTTTATAATTCTATTAAAATAGTAATTGATAGCTTAGATGTCTATGCCTTGAGAAAATATTGGCTAAAATTGAGTTGTTAACCTTAAATGTGAAAAACTGAAATATATTTGTAGAATTTCAAACATTTTAAATAATTGATTAACCAGACTCTGAGATCTATTTTTGGTGGGGTGGGAAGCAGGGAGTAAAAACATGAACAGAGAATCCCTTTTCAACATGATGCAAAAAATACTTTTAGAAATGATTGCCTATTAACATTCATGAGAACTAACATTTTCTTGAATATACTTTTGGAAAACAGACCCTTGGAGTTATAACTGAAGCCGTGGGAATGAATGATAGCTCTGAGAAAGAGAGCTAAAGTTTGAATCCCACATTTTACAGTAGCTGGAGCAAGAATATTCACAACAGCATGAAGATAGGCAGAATGCACAGTAGTACCATGTTAGAGAAACCAAGGAGAAAGGCTTTCAAGAGGAAAGCAATGGGTGGTGTCAAATAGACCAGCAGAGCAAGGAGAATATGCACTGCCTGGATTTGTGGCTTTAAGGTGATTCGGGGCTTACGGAAGGCTAATGGAGAAGAGTGGTAGGAATATGTTACATATCCAAGGTATGTTATGGTTCAGTGTTGGCACTTTTAATAATAGTTGGATTCTTACTGTTGGCTTCTGGGATGATTTAGGTCAATAGTTCAATTTGGTAGTTAATGGGAGAAAATAAATAGTTGTGGGTAGATTTCATTTCTGTTGGCATTAATAATGATACAATAAGTTATATTCAATATTTGGACATTCAACAGGTATTTTTTTAATTTCCTGTGTCACTACTCTCGATTAGTATGCATATTAGGGAGTTCTTGGCATGTCTGTGGATTCTACAGGTCACCTTTTCTTCTTAGTGAAGTGTCTGCATTGCCGATGAGCTTGGTATAGTCCGGTGGTTCTCAAGGTGCAGTCCCTGGAACAGCAGCACCTGAAGCTGCTGTCAGAAATGTAAATTATTGGGCCCCAATCCAGACCTATTAAATCAGAAACTCTGGATGTGGGCCCAGCAATCTCCAGGTGATTCTGATGCATGCTTAGGTTTGAAAACTGGAAAACTGTGGTAGAGTCATTTATGTCATATATATTGAATGGCCTCGGCTACAAACCCCGAGGAGTTCTTTTACCGAGCTAGGCACAAACTTAGGTATGGTGCCTTGCAGTTGAACCCTAGTGTAAGGATAGTTCTGGAATTCTCTGAGGCTTCTGGCTGAAGGTAATACAATTCTTTGGGGGTAGCATTTGTGTACACAACCCTGCTGGGGAACACTAGGCAATTTCTAGCTCTGCACCAGGTTAATGCTCACTCATCTTTCTACCAGTTGAATTATTGGCCTCCTTTGGGAGAAAGAACTAGACTCTCCGATGAGGAAGAAACAAGGCTGGATTTTTAAAATGTCTTATTTTATGTTTTAAAACTGAAATAGCACAGAAGCTGAAAAACAGCATGACAAATCATTTCTTTTCCGAAACTGACTGTCTGAAAATCATCTGTTAATAGACCAAGGGGGCAAAAAAACTGTAAAGTCAAATCGAAGGCCCCAAAGGAAGATACTGAACATAGAGTTTAGAAAATACTAAATCATACTGAATAAATGAAGACTGAACAATTCTGAAGTCATCCAATCTGCTCAGGAACATCGACAAACCCTGTGCAGCTGAGCTGGGCTTGGGGAACATCACTTTAAAGTAGGTATTCATTGAGAATCTGGCCATGATATAACATTAAGGAGGGTCTGTTCATAGAACACCTATATTTTTATTATAATTTGTGTCAGGGTGATGGAGGAAAGAAAGGGAGCAAAGGAAATCAAGGACAGAGGGGATTTCCAGGGCCCGAAGGACCGAAGGTATGTTTCTTATGTTCTCATTTATGCTTTGGGGAGATTGTAATTGTGCCTGGTTTTAATGGAATATTAGATTTCCACTGTTTTCCTCTCAACAAATACAAAACAAAAGCCCCCAAATGAAAAAGGCTTTAGAAACCACACTATTTCAGACCATAATAGAATGGAATAAAGAGATTGCATAAAACATGTGATCTTCATTGAAATATTTATTCTGCTAGGAGAGAATCTGTGTGTCAGTCCTCTCTAGTAACAGCAAAATATTCAGTAGTTGGGATAAGGTTAGGACCATAGAAGGTATCAATTCTCTATCATCTTGTTTCGTGGAATAAGAACAAAAAAGTCCCAGACTGAGGGCTTCCCTGGTGGCGCAGTGGTTGAGAGTCCGCCTGCCGATGCAGGGGACACGGGTTCGTGCCCCGGTCCGGGAAGATCCCACATGCTGCGTAGCAGCTGGGCCCGTGAGCCATGGCCGCTGGGCCTGCACGTCAGGAGCCTGTGCTCCATAGCGGGAGAGGCCACAGTAGTGAGAGGCCCACGTACCGCAAAACAAACAAACAAACAAACAAACAAACAAAAGAAGTCCCAGACTGAGCGGCAATGCAGTAAAGGATGAAGAGCAGTGCTTCAGAAGGCAGGAGAGTGGGGTTCTCGTCCTGCCCCAGCCCGGAACTTTTGGGGGCTAGTCAACTTCAATCGTAGAAGGAAAAGAGTAATAGTGTCTATTTCACAGGGTTGTTGTGAAGACCTAAAAGAGTGAATAAAGAACTCAGCATGGTTCCTGGCACATTGTAAGTGTTCAATACATGGAGTTATTCAGACAGGAAAAAATCAATATGTGAAATGGAAAGTAGGGCATATATGTCCTGATAAACTGCCCGAGACAGGGTGCTGAGGAAGAAGTAAGGAAATTGTGAAGCAAGAAATTAGATACGTGTCCTGACTAAGCAGGAGAGAATATTGAGGTCATCTGGATGTGTTCAGGGCTCTAGGAAGATGCTAATTGTAAGAAAGAAACAGGGAGTCTGTTCAAGGACCAGACTATTAAAGAACAACTAAAAACAAAAAGGGTACCAGCAAGATACCAGCAGGTACAAAAAAAAAAAGGCATCCCCTATAGACCAGTAATTCTTAAACTTCCGTGTCATCAGTATTGCCTGGGAGCTTGTTACAAACCCCTATTTCTTGGTGCCATGCCTAGAGATCTGGATTTAGTATGTGGGTGGGTCCCAAGAATCTGCACTTCCTAAATAAGTGTCTTCTGCCGCAGGTAGTTCAAGGAGCACATGGTGAGAAAAGCCATTGTATAGGAAATGTGTTGGATTAGTATTAACAACAGTGATTACTCTATGTCTTAGTTACGCTGACTCAACGTGAATATTTTTCTGTATTTTGAAAGAAAGTTTTTTCTGATAAAGAATTGCCATATTTCAAAACATACACCTAAATAAGGGTCTTTAAAAGAACTGCATACTTTCTATGTATACAGTTTTGTATTTAAAAGTAATTGGCTTCTCTTAAAAAAAGAAGAATAGATTAAATCTAGAAGCATAATTTTGCTTCATCTGGTTTTAGTGAATATTTTAACAGGTTAATGTTTTATCCCTTTGCCATGGGATTGAATAGGGTGGTTATCTGTTGCCAGAACCCTGGCCATGTCCTGTGCCATTGCCATACAGGTTTGGAATTAAGGACTGGCACATACAGGCCTCGGCATCACTTGGCCCCAGCGGCCAGTGTGCTCAGCCTGTTGGTCGTATAATGGAATCAGCACAGTGGGAGGCCTCAGCTGTGAAGATGGAGGTGGCTCAGGGCAGGAGTCATCACCAGTGAGTCTGACTGATAGAGTCCCTCCTGGAGGAAGGAGGAGGACCAAATAGTCAATTCTGTAAGGCAGGAGGAGGCCAATTTTTTGGTAAAGGTACAGTGAGCAAATATTTTTGGCTTTTTGGGCCAAGAAGCAAAATTGAGGATATTATGTGGGCACCTATTTAACAATCATTCAAAAATGTGAAAACCATTTTTAAATGATCGTTATATAGGTGCTGTACAGTAGAAATTAACGCAACATTATAAATCAAACATACTTCAGTAAAATAAGTTAAAAAACGAAAGACAATTGCTTTGCACAGTGTTTTAAAGTGCAGTAGTGGTACTTAGAATCACCAGAGGTGCCTCATAAATATTCATATTCCTGGGCCCAGCCCCTAGACCTATTGAAATAAAATCTTCAGGGCTGAAATCCTGGACCCTATCTTTTACCAGATTTCTCTAATGATTTCTCTGTTCCCTAAAATTTGAAAATCACTGATCTAGAACCAGGTAGGACAGAGACATTGCTTGTTGTTCCAGACTGAGTCTTTATTGAGACTCATACTGAGACAAAAAAAAAAGAGAGAGAAATGTTTTGATTTTCCTGTTCAAAATTTCATTTTTTTAAACCATAAACTCTCTACTTTTAATAAGGGACGTGAGATACCACACAATGGAAGACTGATATACTGTGGACCATAAAATAAAATAACAAAGGAAAAAGTTATAAACTAGAAGGAACATTATTTACCTACCAAGTGTACTCAAAAACTTACACTAAAGGTATTTGTTATAATGGAACAAATATTTCCCTCTGAGCTTCCTGGCATACAAATACAAAAGTAAGTCACCACGAATTACATGATTTTTATTAGCTAATAAAAGGATGCACAAGAGAGAGAAATTTCCTATTACTCAAGAATTAACTGAATGCATTTATTAAAGGGAGTGAAATTTTAACCATCAATAACTTAAGTAGTGGTTTAACAAAGATGTTCAAATATTTTCACATCGGTCTGTGAAATAGGTCACAATACTTTAAAATGCTAGAAATACATTTTTATATTTTTTAATATAATTCCTGTATATGGTTTCCTTGTTTGACATGTAATGAGTAGTTTGCTCTTTTTTTAGGGTGATCCAGGGATTATGAGCCCTTTTGGGATGCCTGGAACATCAATTCCTGGACCACCCGGGCCAAAGGTATGCATTCTCGGGAATAGTTTTTTTCTTTTACTTGGGTCTTTGGCAGTTGGAGTGGGGAAAAGATTCATGAAACCAGTGAACTAGAATTTCAGTTTTGGAAGAAACCAAAGATATCATATAGCTCAACCCTGATATTTCACAATTAAGCAGATGAAAGGCCAGCAGCAAATTTAAGATTAGAAACCAGATTTCTTGCTCCTGGTCTTGAACTTGTCACTTTACCTTGAACTACCTCCCTTAAATACCTAGACCCTAAAGCATGTAAGAATTTATTGCATTTGTTCAGAATAATCTGCTAATCAGAAAGTCTGGCAGAAAAGAAATCCACTCAGATGTAAGAGCATTCCTGGATGTTTTCACAGTCTAAATATTTGAGTCTAGAGAGCCACCTATTATTTCAGTGGCCTTTCTCTGAACAGTTTAGTAGTCTTTACTGATAGTTTTTATTTGCTTAAGATTTGAAACTCCCCTCAAATACATTAGAAGATGTACTCTCTCAGGATCTGATTCTAATAGATTAAGCCCTTTATAATTGGCCAATGGCTTTTTTGCTCTGTGCCATTATGGTTTCTCATAAAATCTAAAGCCTGAAACTGTGAACATTATTTGAAAGGTACAGGGAGATAGAGGAGGACCTGGGTTTCCTGGATTTAAAGGAGAACCTGGAATTGCTATTCGAGCACCAAAGGTATCCTTTATTCATGTTCTTTTGTTTTGTTTTGTTTTTTTCCTGTATGTGAGAGAAGTGACAGTAGATTTAATGCATCATAAGTGGATGACTGTGATTGTTCTACTTGAAGTCTCTACGTTGATGAACTGAAATGTAAGAATACACTATTCCCTTTTTAAAAAATCAAGCTAGCAGATCATTTATTTTTCATAAACGTGGGGGAGGATAGCTCCTCTGGTAAAATGTTTGCTGACTAAACAGTTGATTGAAAATGCTTTTTGTAATATCTTTGATATGAGATTATATGGCCTCCAGCCTCCTTCATTTACTATTAATGGCCAACGTATCTCTTCTATAAAACATTGTCCAAAAAGTTCGTGTTTGGAAACTTTACTGAATCAGATTTCCCTGCTTTGTTGTCCATCTTTCAGAGTTATTTCAAATGAAAATGCAAATAATTATAGAAGACAGCTTTTAGTAATCAACACTTTTTTTCCATGGCAACAAAGTACCATTTCCCTCCTCACATAAAACCCAGCATCAAGCAAAATTCTACATTCCAAATGTCAACAAGCACATCCCTGTTTATGAGAACAGGCTTTAGGGCTCCATAATCAGCTCTTATTAAATTAGTAGCATGTTGTTATGTAGCTTTGAAGCTGGCTTTAGTTTATCAGATTGTCTCTTCTAGATGAAAGGGTTCAAGTACTAACGTCAGTGATTTTCAAACTTCAAAAAAGAAAACTTAGAACCATCTTTGAAATATAATGCAAAACCTATTATATACTGACATAAGTTGGAGTGGTTCTTTTTGAAGGCTGAGGTAAGATCCTGACCTCTGCTGTTCTTAATCACTTTAAGAGTCCTCCTTCCTAGAGTGATAATCTTCTGGCTTATTTGAGGCAGAAGAGGTTTCCAGGATGTGGCATTTTCAAGCTAAAACAGAGAATGTCCTGGGCAAACCAGAACAAGATGGTCATCCTACTGCCCAGACTCTGAGGCACAAAGGAACCCAAGATGTGTAAAAATTCTATGGAAAACCAAGTTATGTATGACTCAAGGAAAAAATTCCAAATTTCCTAATGCTAAAACTACAGATATGACCTCAATCAAGAACATTTGCGTGACATTTTCATATTGTTTGATAACTTCCTGAATCTGTGTATTTCTAGGTCCGTGATTTAAAGTTACTTCTCTCTACTTATACTATTCTTTACGATAGAAATAAAATCTAATTAAATGTGCAGCCGGTGTTTAAAAGCTCCACCTGTTTTCTACTGATCATTATTAGGCATCGTTGGTGATAGTATTTAAAGTTATTTGCCTCTTCAATCAATTTTCTAATCCCTTGGCCTCTAATGATACTCTTTCTGCCATTCTTCCCTAATGCATTGGTTTTTAAGCTCTTGGAGGGTTAAATGTCTGATAAAAGTTTTGGCACGTTAAATTCAGTTTTGTCTATCACTTCAGGGGCCTCCCAGGTTGTTTTGAAAGCCCATTTCAAAACACCTGATTACGATTTCTACCCTAATTTCTGTTGAATGAGAGAGACACTTGTGAATCACTCTGCAAGACATTTTCTTGAATCCAATGCAGAAAGACCAAGTGGCAAAATTCCATCCATAGAAATACTGTGAGGCATCCAAAATAAAGATCTAAGCAAGAACACTGCCCTTTCCCCACCCCCATTAGCATCAGAAGCAACAAGCTAACTGAAATTTTTGTAGGAGAGAGGACAAAGATCCCCAGGAAAAAAAATGTTCAAAAACTATGAATGTTTCAATGGCTTTCCCCCCACTCTGGGTGCCAGAGGATAAACAGTAACAGCTGCTGATAATGTGTTATAGGCTTGGAACTTAGAAATGAAAACTGAAAGTGAATTTTGTTACCAATTTTTTTCCTTTCAACTTAACCAGGGAGCAGTCACTGCTTTGTTTCGTTGCTGGCCTGCTCCTTATGTAAGCATGCAGAGAAATGGGCATCTTATTTTAGGACCTGTCCCATAGAAAACGTTTAGCATTTTAACCTTAAACATAATTGGAATAGGATAATAAATTGCTTCTGAGAAGCGACCAGTTCCTTAGTGGGGAATACACCAAAATTCACCTCTCCAGAACAATTTGTTTTTTCTGTCATACAACTTTAAGAGATCACCTTGGGTTTTTGTCGATGATAAATAGTACCTTAAGTGTTTATAAGTGGCCACATGTTTTCTGAAGATCATTCTTAAGAACGTTAACCACATAAAGCCAGTCTCTTTGTTTTAATAGGAAATAACAGCTATTGCACTCATGATTTTCAAACTCAATTTAACTTTCTTATTGCTTAAATGGACTGAAGAATTTTTTTCCCCTGTCATTCATTCATAGGAGTAGAATCAGGGGCAGTTTTGGGGAGTTAGATTTTGGGCAACACTTTGGCTTGGAATAATGGCAGTTTGATTTCAGTGTTTGCTTGCACATAAAACAAATATTAAGAATCCTGATACTTCTTCCAATCTTGGAAAACAAAGGTCTATTAGTAGAGTTTCCTCCTAATGTGGAAAAACATAAATATTTAAAAACATGAACAGCTCTTTATCAAAATAATTGACAAGAGTTGTAAGAGTTATTGTAAGAGTTGTAAGAGTTATCACAGCAACAGAACGGAATGTGGTATAAATAGAAATGTTTTAAATATAAGTGTAGTAGACTTACAATTAATAACTTTGGTAAAAGTCTTCCTCTTTTTCTCTTTTTCTACATTTTAATTTAGCCAGAAATTTCTCCGAGTTCTATTTGTACAGAGAACTCTAATGTTCAAAAGGCAACAATTCTCCTTCCCTATCCTCTATATAGGAGGTCAGTAGTTGCTACTAAAAGTTTTAGATGCCCAAGGTCATCACGGTAAAGTAGTATTTATAACTTTTTCCTAGGTCTCAGGATATGAACCGCAAACTCTATGTCCTATTCTTTTATAAAGTGTTTTTTAAAAATTAATCTGTTTTTAATTTTTATTTGAGCTTATTTATTCCTCACCTAGTTTGGGCGCCATTGAGGAAGATAATAGATGTAACGTAATAATAGGTAACCTACAGTATCTTATTTTATACTTAAACTTTTACTACATATTCCCCTCTATTCTTCTCAAATGATGCTTACTAAATTTTCTCATTTTATACTTCCTGATTTATGATGCATTAAAAATTGGTAATTTTTAAAATTAAAATGTCAGCAACTAGCCCTTTTCTAATGCCCATGAAGTGTGTTTCCTATAGAGGACCTTGTAATGGTTCATATATATTTCCTACACTCATTCCATGGGTAAGACTTATGAGGAGATAAGGAGTTGCCATATTTCCTTCTAAAATTTTTCAAACCGTTCCTTTGCACTTATCAAATCCACCTCTGGCATGTTGAGTTGGTTTTGTGCTTAAGTTTTGCCAAGTGTCTCATAGTTTAGTCTTATGATATCTCCTGGTGTTGGAATTTACCCAGGGTGCCCAAGGCGCTCGGGGACCAGTGGGCGCTCCAGGACTCAAAGGTGACAGCTATCCTGGTGTGGCTGTAAGTGTGGACATTGCTTTTATTTCCTTCCTTCCTCTCTCTCTCTTTTCCACCTTTCCTCCTTCCTCCCTTCCCTTTCCTTCCCTTCCTTTCATCCCTCCCCCTCTCCTTTCCTCCCTCTCTCTCTCCCTTCCTCCCTTTTCTTTTCTTTTTTCTTTCTCCCTCCTTCCTTTCCTTTCCTTTCATCCCTTCCTTCCTTCCTTCCTGAACACTGCACACAACAAGGTTGCTCCAAGGTTGTTCCCTCTCTCCCTTATTATGTCATCCCAGGGTCCTCGAGGATTACCAGGACCCCCTGGACCAAGGGTTTTACATAGAGCGGGAGACACTGAAGCAAAGGTAAGACTTTAAAGTAGGTAACAGTAGCTTTTAAAAATGTACCTTTAGTTTGGGAAAGGTGAAAATCTTTATCAGACATGATAGAAGAGGAGAAGCATCTACAGAATTGATCAAGTTATTCTTCCTCAACTATGGACTTCCTGGACCTTGTACTCACTTGAACATGTAGATTAACTTTATGGTTTTTGGTAGCAACCCTCACATTCCTTTGCTGCCTTGTCTTCCTGTACCAAGAACAGACTTTGGTTCAGATCCCTCCCCTCTCTGGCCATGCCCCTGCCTAAGTGCTCTCATTCAATACCATGGCTTTAACCACTATCGGTGCACTGATGGCCTCCAAGTTTCTATCTCCCTCCCCTAAGCCCTGCTTTCACACGTCTAGTTTCTTACCATACATCTCCTCTTAGATTTCTCACAGACAACTCTAACCTCACATCCAAAAGAAAGCCTTTGATTTTCACTCCATGAGCCTGGAAATGGGGCTACCAAGCACCCTTTGCTCATGCCATGATACCTGAGTCATTCTTGGTCCTTCCTTTCCCTCTCTTCCCTCCCCGTGTAGGCCTATGGTAAATCCCGTCAGTTCTACCTTCAAAATATATCTTGCTTCTGGCTGCTTTTCTCCTGCTGCTTCCATCAGGCAGCCCACCATTATCTCTCACCTGGGCTATTCAAACCTCTTCATTGGTCTTCCCTCTTCCACCTCTGCCCTTCTATTACCTAGTAGGCAAATTGATCTTTTAAAACCATAAATCAGATCACATCCCTTTCCTTCTCAAAAAAACTCTCTAATGGCTTCTCTTTGTACAGAGAACAAACTCCAAGCACTTTCCATGGCCTCCGGGGCCCTTCACAGCTTGGCTGCCGCTCCCGCCCCTTGCTCCCTTGCTGCCCACCTCTAGCCACACTGGCCTGCCCTCCTTCAGCTCATTCCTGCTTCCAGACCTCGGCTTTGTCAGGAGAGCTCCTTCTTCAGGTCTCAAATCTTGCCTCCCTGTCCACTATACAAAAGGCAATCCTGTCTCCCCACCCCCAACACTGTCACGTCCCCCCGTGTGTTTCTTCCATAGCACGCAGCATTTCTGAAATCATCTTGCTTATCTACTGCTCTGCATACTTCACAAGAGTATAAATTTTCCTGCAGGCCGGCTCTTTGTCGTACTGAATTCTTGGTACCAGAACTAGATGTGCTACCCAGTAGGAACTCTATAACATGTTGAATGAATGGAAAATGAATAATCAGTGTTACCCTACAGAGTGAAATTCTCCTTAGAAATATACCTACTCACTTAGTTTTTCAAATGCTTCCAGGTCATTAGAGAAAGAGGTTGTAAGTGCCTGATGTCAACTTTTTGTCTTGAGTTCTTGGCCTCTGCCCCAGCACTTGGGAGTGTTGACACCTTGATACTGCTTCTGTATAGTGCGGCAAGTACCCTTTTGGCCTCTCCCAGGTAGAATGAAAGACTAGAGACCCATCGCACTCAATTCATCTCTAAAGGAGATCTTGATTCCTGCCCATCTCTGCGTGTTAGGGTAATCAGGAAGGTCAGGGAGACGTGTCTAAAAGTGCTGAGTAGGCTGTGCTGAGGACAGACACCCTATAGGAGCTTTTGTCAAGGTTCTGGCTTGCCTGACTCAGGACAGAATCTGATCCTCATTTGAATTTGGGGATTGAAATATTCTTTTATCTTTAAGGCAAAGTGTCTGTCACAATGTTAAAATTTAAAAATAGAAAGAGGAGCTTCAATATGTAAACCGCATTACTTTCTGCTGAGCAAATCACTGGTAAAAACTTTTGTTTTTACACTAAACATTCCTTTAGTTGTGGAACTAGAAGCTTATTCCTGTTCAGAAGAAGGCCTGTGTTAAATATACTGGAATGCATTTGTATTCCAATGGAAGCATGTAACCATTTACATTTCCACAGATTATTATAAATATTTTATATAAGTATACATTGTATTATATTAAATTATACCATTGCATTACTGCTTTACATTTAGCAGTAATAATAAAGACGGGCACTTAAGCACAGAGATGAGCACTTAAAAATTTGACTGTTGTGCATGTTACACCATGTCAGGTTATTTAACATGCAGACTAAACATTTACTAAATGAGTTCGTTTATCATTTCCCTCTAAAAGTCTCTTGTATTTTTTTCATACACATTTTAAGGGGAAAAATCACAGGAAAAAAGAATGTTCTTTCAAAATTTTATCCTGCCTATTTTCTATTGTTGTTAACAGTCAGCATGTTGCCAGAAGATGTCTTAAGCGAAACTCATATTCCCTCTGCTAACTCACACAGGAGGCTGAGTGGAAGCAGTAGCCTCCAGCTCACGTCTACTGAGGGGAGATGGGAACACAAGCGAGGACCTGCCTCCATCCCGCTGCCTTCTCCTCCTCTCTGTCGCCCCTTCCTGTGGATGCTGGGAAAATGCATTACCCTGGCCCTCTCTAGCCCTGGAAGGAGATGTCAAGAGTGCAAGCTAGTCTTAGAATCAAAGAACCTGTGGATCATGAACTTGAAAATAAAGGAAATTCCAAAAGCAAACACCAGCTTTTAATAACTTTCAAAATCACCTCTCTTCTTTTATAGAAGGCTTAGAGACTTTATGGACCCTTTTTCATTTTTTTTTTTCCTGAAGAAAACTTTTGGACACACACACAAGCACACACAGCCCCACAGAAGCTGGTAAAGAAAGGGAAATATTTGGAAAAGTCTAATTCCACTTAACTTTGTCCTTTTGGTTTGGTAAAGTGGAGGTGAGACTCTCAAAAAACCTAAGGTTGCCAATGGTAGCAAAAGCACAGGACTCAAATGTGTGCAAAATTCCCCTTCTTCCATTTTTTCTTAAAATGGCAGAGAAATTGTAAGTGCATGGAAATGTGTGGGTTTGGTGCATGCACACACACGTGTGTGTAATTGTATAGGCATATATATCAGACATGTTTCTTATTTAAATTCTGTGTTGTCACCTTAAAATATTGGCCTTAGGGCATTAACTTACAAAACAAATGTGTTTTGAAATGAGGAAACCGTTAAGGTTGACGATTAATTTATGGTGGGTTTTGCGATATTTAGTTAAGGTCACATGTGTTTAGCATTTGACACAGACATTAGAATCAAAGCTTCTATGTTTCAAAACATATAAAAAACAGTCCCTGACATCTTGCACCCTTGTGGCACTCCATGGCTTTTTACCAAGTGGAAGAATTCCATGATGACATCAGTGGTTACAGTACTTCTCTATACACTTCCCTTGAATGGATGTAATCCAAATTTTGACAAGGGCTTCTGAGAGATTTCTAAAATTCTTGTAAAAACTACAATTTCCAAGGAGATAGTAGATACAGTTTTAAAATCTTTTTTTTTTTTTTAGTTTTTTGGCCGCACCGCAGGGCATGCGGGATCTTAGTTCCCTGACCAGGGATGCAACCCATGCCCCCTGCAGGGGAAGTGTGGAGTCTTAACCACTGGACCACCAGGGAAGTCCCTAAAATCTACTTTGGAAACATGCCAGAAAGAGGAACTGACAATTCAGGTTTTTTTTGCTAAGTTGGAAGTGCTCATCCAGTTCCCTGAACCTTGACCCAAATCGTCTGCACGACGATGGGGAGGGCAAGCTCAAAGATTCTACCTAACACTGCTGCCATTTCTCTACTGGGCCCAGAAAGACTAGAAGGACCCTTTGTGATTTGGGGACCATCATTATATAAATCTCATCTCCCTTTGAGAAGCCCAGATGATTCTTTGCTTCTGTAGTTTCACCCCCATAGGCTAGTGAATCACCCCAGGGCTGATTCACTGACATCTCTGAGGGTGAGAGTTTATTCCTGGCCTCCTGGAAGAGAACTACAAGGAGTGGCTCTCCTGAGCTCCAGAAGGGCAGGAGCATCTTGCCAGGCACCTCTCCCAGCTCTTTCAGCCCCCATCAGTGTGCTAGCTCATCACAGAGAAAGCCAAGGCCTTCTCCAAAGCTTTGCGGCAGTAGAGCTTAGGCCAGTTCTTGCAAAGAGGAACTTTAAGCTGGCTTTGGAGCCCTCAAGGGACCTTTTAACCATAAAGTGGTTAGAATAAAGTCTGGGCAGAAACGGCTTGTTGGGTTGCTATTGTTGTTATCATGATTGTATACTACCTAAATATTTCCAGAATCTCATGGCATTTTTAACAACTCTCTGATTTTATAGATAAGGAAATCAAGAGCCAGAGAGATTGAACAACTTGCCCCTTTACAATATAAACAGTGTTGATACTATATTGTGTTGAGTGTGAGAGGGAGTCTATAAATATGGATGAATGAATGAAAAACTAAGTGCATGAATAAATCAGAGCAGGTAGAATGACTTGTCCTGATCTACAGATGCTAGGTCTTCAATACTGTCCATTTTCCAACTACCTCGGCACTGTTTAGTGTACAGTTAGATTGTTTCTCTTTCCATTCTAGTTTTTCCATTGTCAAAACTTAAATTACATAAACATTAAGCAGAAGCATAAACCTGAAACCCAAAGAGTTAAACATTTTCCAAAAGCTTTAAATGTTTGAATATTATAAATACATGCTTTATTTGACAAAGGTGACCCATACTCATAAATTAAAATGGAAGTCTATGTGAAATTCCACTGAGTATCATTATTCTAAAAATGTTCCCAGCATCTGAATCGCCCCTCTGTTCTCTGCAATGGCTCACATATGTGCACACCACCAACAGGCAGTGGTGGAACAGAGGAGCGATTCACACAGAGATGCATTAGGAATTTGTGGATTCCACTGGCAGACACAGACTGGATAAGGAACTCCATTTTGAACTGTGTCTGACAAGGAGGGCTGGCCTAGGATACAGACTTAATGCTAGTAAAGTTGAGGGTCCATGATTCCAAATTGGAGTTGAAGAAACCCACCTTTTATAATATGACTGCAAGATTGCTACAAGCAGGATAATCAGCTTGAAAACAGGACTAATTAAAGCCAGAGCCATATCAAGTTTAAATACCAGGCAATTTGACCTTTAGATGCCAGAAAAGGTCATTTGACTAGGTGACTTTTCAAGGTTACTCCCCAATTCAGTTCCATGCATGATCTCTGAAATCAGAGTTGGAATGTAGTCTACCTTATAATTTTCAGTACTGCTTTCATTTCTCCTTGCTGTTTTCCTAGCTATGCATTTCTCTTCCCCGGAGTGCATACATACCTTCCCTTCAGCCTTAAGGATGCACACTAAATCCTCTTATCATTCAACACCCACATCACCATCAACACATTTTTATTTTTAATCATGCAGACTGGAGGAACTTTCCCCCAGTGGAAAATTATATTGAATATCCGTACAAGAAAGCCTTCTCTTCTCCCTGACATTAAGGGCACTGTCAACGTTTCTATTTTTGAGGTTTCTAACTCAACTAAATAAGAAACAGTGTCCCTTTCCAGTGAGATTCTTGGTGCAGGGGAATCATTTGCTCATCTTTGATGAGTTGATTTTGAGAAAAGGAAGAAACAATCAACAACAAATCCTCCCAAATCCTAAAGCAAGTTTTTAAGTTATCATTTAAGATACTGTTGCTTTGGGGTAAATATTAAAGTTCTAGGAGAGAAATTGATTTGAAGAATTGAAATTATTTTAAATATTTTGAAATTTAAAGCTGGGAAAGCACACTAAAGGAAATGTTATAGCAGCTTGAGTTTTTGTTTTCTAGCACCTTCTTGTTTCCCCATCCCCCTGAGAAGTGTGCTGGTAATTGTTACTGTCTCCCTTTTCATCTTAAAGGGTGTCAGTGAAAAGCAACTGAGTTGTATGACAATGGCCAGTCTATAAATAATACACATTATCAATATCTGGGTTGTCTGTCCATAAGCTTAGAAGAAGGCCTCTAAAATTTCCATTGACATCCTGGCAACCAAAAGTGAGGTATTCAGGAGTCACCAAACCATTACATATACTCGTTACATAATTCATTCCAGAGTGGTGCTTATATTTGTGGCAGTTGGAGCCTTAGTAGTTATACCTTAATTTTATTTAAAAGCCAGAATGAAACATTAAGCAACTGCCTAGCATCACTTTGACTTCTTCTACTTTATTTTAAAACTCAATCATTCCTTGGTTTCATCATTTAGTGGACTCTTCAGAGTAACATTTTTTGGGGAAAATCCTTGAGAGGCTAATTCTTTTCACAGTGAATTCAATTTGCTTTTTATTGTCCCAAAGTAGAAAAGCATGAAATCACTTTTAGAACAACTGTAACCTGCTTCCACAGCCCTCTCATAGAGTGACAGAGACTTAACTGGCACAAACAAAGGGAGAAATGGTGATCAAAGCTTTATTAACATATGTAGGGGGAGAAAGTCTAACGGGCTGTCTTGTCTCTAAGAGTACTATCTTCTCAAATATTATATTTAAATCTTTTTTTTTTTTTTTTTTTTTGCGGTATGCGGGCCCTCTCACTGTTGTGACCTCTCCCGTTGCGGAGCACAGGCTCCGGACACCAGGCTCAGCAGCCATGGCTCATGGGCCCAGCCGCTCCGCGGCATGTGGGATCTTCCCGGACCGGGGCACGAACCCGTGTCCCCTGCATCGGCAGGCGTACTCTCAACCACTGCACCACCAGGGAAGCTCTATATTTAAATCTTATAAAACATAAAAGGTATAACAAACTATTTCCTTATCACTGGTCCACTTGAAACCTTTACCACATATTAGCTCTGTAACCTCAGCAAGTCATTTAATCTCCCTCAGACTTAGCCTCTTCATCTGTGACTTGGGATAATAAGCCTACATCAAAGGGTTATTCTGCGAAGTGAATGGAATAATGTCTACAAAACATTTTTATGAATTCTAACACACTAAAGTAGTAGTAGTAGTAGTAGTAGTAGTAGTAGTAGTCGGGGTATGCATTACTATGCCAAATGAAGTATATTTGCAGTATGGATAAAAAGAGAGTAAGAATTTGTATAGCTAGGAGATCTGGAATGAAACAAATTGAAACATCGGGGAAAACCACAAAACTGAGGGATGGCAATAGAGGTAAAGGGAAAGGGAAGCCTTAGACAGCTGGGTACTTGTGTAGCTTGTGTGGGCCTCTTGGGAATCTTACAATCAGGATGTTTTCTTTCTTCTTTTTCAGAGAGTGTGATTGACTCAATGTAGGAAAAGGACTTTCACAGCCACATAGCCATGGTCTTTGCATTAAATGGCAGCTGGAAACAAGTCTGGGGAGAAGTTGTCATCTTGCATCTAGCTCCAGCCAACACCAAGCTGGGAGACGGACTCTGGAGTCAGACCTGGGTTTGAATAGTTTCCAGCTGCATGGTTTTTGGCAAATCATGTATCCTCTTAGGCCTCAGTTTCCTTATGCAGTAAGCTGATGTTAAGAAGTTCAGATAAGATAATGGCTAAAATGCTCCTGCCACATGATAAAAAATAAATTTTAATTTTGAGTTCTTTTATTAAAAATTAATTATAATCATTTTAATATTAACCAAAGCAAATATTTGCCAAAGAGAAAATGAATGCATGTGATAGTGCCTTTGCTTTCTTTTTCTTCTTTTCTTTTTTTAAAATGTAAAATGTTCAATGAATGATTACTAGGGCCATCATAAGATTATGTATGATTTTAATGAGGTTGAAACTAACCACACCGCAGGGTTACGGTCTAGGTAAAACCTCTACTGAATCATTTGCTAAGTTCATATATGCAAGCACTGCAGAAAGTCCTAAACTTGGCCATTTTCTATGAAATTGAAAGGAGTAGCTCCCATCCAGAATCCCTTTTGTGGGCCAAGAGGAATCTGTAGGCAAACTAAATAGTTATTCTTTTTTTGAGGGAGTGGAGATGAGATGGTAGGGGTAGGATTTATAAGATTTCTGGTCTTATGAAATTGATGGACAAAGTTAAAAATGGCAACTCCAGAATGTGCTTTCAGGTCTGTTCATTATCTCCTAATGCAAGGGCTCCCTCTGCAGGCTCCAATAACCTTGGATCCTGCATGGGAAGCGAAGTCCAGCTATGCAAGTACCTATTGTAAAATTTTATTTGTGAATGTCACTCTATCCACAGACAATAAAACTACATATCTGAAAACATCATAGTAAATGCACCTCTTAGGTACCACTGGTGCTGCACTGTAGCAAAACCAGAGTTATCAAGGGATGAAATGAGTCCTGACCACGGTCCTCTTGTGCTCATTCACCTTGTTGTGGTCTAGCATGGATGCATGGCCCGTGGAATAAAAGACACTATACATTTTCAAGAACCCACCATAGTGGAGGGACACTATCTCTGTGGACTTACACAGCTCATTAAGGGCTTGATATTCCCATCTACTGAAAAGTATGATCCATAAACACCAAGGAACCACCCTAAAACCTGTTATTGACCAACTCTAACACTTGCAGAATGTGTTGTCTTGGTTTAAAGTCTATCAGATTCATAAAAGCATATATCAGGTTACATTAACATAGATCAAGAGATTACAAAAGACAACTTTGATAGGTAAAACATAGTTATATGTCAACAATTACATAGAAAAGGATGGATAGCTTGTTTGAAGTAGACACTGCAGTACCACAGTTGACATGGATCACACCCTTAAAGCTCACTGGCCAAGGTTCAAATATACAGAGGCCAATAAGGTGTCCCCAGAGGCAGCTATTCTATTGCATTTAGCCTTCAGACACTCCTGAAGGGTGACGGTTGGGGGAACTGAATAAGAGAGAAAATGGAGCAAGTGTGTGAAACAGTAAGGTATAATTGGAGACCCTCACCTGGTGAATTTATAGATACTCCTTTTAAAGGTACCTCAGAAGTACTCAAAAAAGAAGAGATAATAGAAATGTATATAATATACGACAAGTTCATGTTCTCTACTTGGAAATCTTTATGATAGGAATGATCATTTAAGCTGGGAGAAACTTCGGGTCACTAAAACTTGGCAGTCAGAAGGAGAGAGGTGTTAAAGAGACAATTAGAGGACGGTGGGAAAGATGGCGAAAGAGTAAGACGCAGAGATCACCTTCCTCCCCACAGATACATCAGAAACACATCTACATGTGGAGCAGCTCCTACAAAACACCTCAGAAGACCTCAGACCTCCCAAAAGGCAAGAACACCCCCCCCACACATACCTGGGTAGGAAAAAAGAAAAAAGAATAAACAGAGACAAAAGAATAGGGACGGGACCTGCACCAGTGGGAAGGAGCTGTGAAGGAGGAAATGTTTCCACACACTAGGAAGCCCCTTCGCGGGCGGAGACTGCGGGTGGCGGAGGGGGAAAACTTCAGAGCCGCAGAGGAGAGCACAGCCACAGGGGTGCGTAGGGCAAAGCGGAGAGATTCCGGCACAGAGCATCGGGGCCGACCAGCACTCACCAGCCCGAGAGGCGTGTCTGCTCACCCGCGGGGCGGGCGGGGCTGGGAGCTGAGGCTCGGGCTCGGGCTTTGATCTGAGCGCAGGGAGAGGACTGGTGGCGTGAACACAGCCAAAAGGGGTTAATGCACCACGGCTAGCCGGGAGGGAGTCCGGGAAAAGTTTGGACCTGCCGAAGAGGCAAGAGACTTTTTCTTCCCTCTTTGTTTCCTGGTGCACGAGGAGAGGGGATTAAGAGCGCTGTATAAAGGCGCTCCAGAGACTGGCGTGAGCCGCGGCTAACAGCACGAACACCAGAGACGGGCATGAGACACTAAGGCTGCTGCTGCCGCCACCAAGAAGTCTGTGTGCGAGCACAGGTCACTCTCCACACCTCCCTTCCGGGGAGCCTGTGCAGCCCGCCACTGCCAGGGTCCCGGGATCCAGGGACAACTTCCCCCGGAGAACGCACGGCACGCCTCAGGCTGGTGCAACGTCACGCCGGCCTCTGCTGCCACAGGCTCGCCCCGCACTCCGTACCCCTCCCTCCCTCCCCCCGGCCTCAGTGAGCCACAGTCCCCGAATCAGCTGCTCCTTTAACCCCGTCCTGTCTGAGCGAAGAACAGACACGCTCCGGCGACCTACATGCAGAGGCGGGGCCCAATGCAAAGCTCAGCCCCGGGAGCTGTGCGAACGAAGAAGAGAAAGGGAAATCTCTCCCAGCAGCCTCAGAAGCAGCGGATTAAAGCTCCACAATCAATTTGATGTACCTGCATCTGTGGAATACCTGAATAGACAACGAATCATCCCAAATTGAGGAGGTGGACTTTGAGAGCAAGATTTATTATTTTTTCCCCTTTTCCTCTTTTTGTGAGTGTGTATGTGTATGCTTCTGTGTGAGATTTTGTCTGTATAGCTTTGCTTTCACCATTTGTCCTAGGGTTCTATCCGTCCTTATTTTTTTTTTTTTACTTAAAAAATTTTTTTTCTTAATAATTATTTTAATAACTTTATTTTATTTTATCTTACTTTATTTTATTTTCTTTTATCCTCTTTTTTTCTTTCTTTCTACTTTTTCTCCCTTTTATTCTGAGCCATGTGGATGAAAGGCTCTTGGTGCTGCAGCCAGGAGTCAGTGCTGTGCCTCTGATGTGGGAGAGCCAACTTCAGGACACTGGTCCACAAGAGACCTCCCAGCTCCACGTAATATCAAACAGCAAAAATCTCCCAGGGATCTCCATCTCAACACCAACACCCAGCTTCACTCAACGACCAGCAAGCTACAGTGCTGGACACCCTATGCCAAACAATTAGCAAGACAGGAGCACAACCCCACCCATTAGCAGAGAGGCTGCCTAAAATCATAATAAGTCCACAGACACCCCAAAACACACCACCAGACGTGGACCTGCCCACCAGAAACACAAGATCCAGCCTCTTCCACCAGAACACAGGCACTAGTCCCCTCCACCAGGAAGCCTACACAACCCACTGAACCAACGTTAGCCATGGGGGACAGACACCAAAAACAATGGGAACTACAAACCTGCAGCCTGCAAAAAAGGAGACCCCAAACACAGTAAGAAAAGCAAAATGAGAAGACAGAAAAACACACAGCAGATGAAGGAGCAAGATAAAAACCCACCAGACCTAACAAATGAAGAGGAAATAGGCAGTCTACCTGAAAAAGAATTCAGAATAATGATAGTAAAGATGATCCAAAATCTTGGAAATAGAATAGAGAAAATGCAAGAAACATTTAACAAGGACCTAGAAGAACTAAAGATGAAACAAGCAAGGATGAACAACAAAATAAATGAAATTAAAAATACTCTAGAAGGGATCAATAGCAGAATAACTGAGGCAGAAGAATGGATAAGTGACCTGGAAGATAAAATAGTGGAAATAACTACTGCAGAGCAGAATAAAGAAAAAAGAACGTAAAGAACTGAGGACAGAGACCTCTCGGACACCATTAAACACACCAACATTCGAATTATAGGGGTTCCAGAAGAAGAAGAGAAAAAGAAAGGGACTGAGAAAATATTTGAAGAGATTATACTTGAAAACTTCCCTAATATGGGAAAGGAAATAGTTAATCCAGTCCAGGAAGCACAGAGAGTCCCATACAGGGTAAATCCAAGGAGAAACATGCCAAGACACATATTAATCAAACTGTCAAAAATTAAATACAAAGAAAACATATTAAAAGCAGCAAGGGAAAAACAACAAATAACACACAAGGGAATCCCCATAAGGTTAACAGCTGATCTTTCAGCAGAAACTCTGCAAGCCAGAAGGGAGTGGCAGGACATATTTAAAGTGATGAAGGAGAAAAACCTACAACCAAGATTACTCTACCCAGCAAGGATCTCATTCAGATTTGATGGAGAAATTAAAACCTTTACAGACAAGCAAAAGCTGCAAGAGTTCAGCACCACCAAACCAGCTTTACAACAAATGCTAAAGGACCTTCTCCAGGCAAGAAACACAAAAGAAGGAAAAGACCTACAATAACAAACCCAAAACAATTAAGAAAATGGGAATAAGAACATACATATTGATAACTGCCTTAACTGTAAATGGGTTAAATGCTCCCACCAAAACACACAGACTGGCTGAATGGATACAAAAACAAAACCCATATATATGCTGTCTACAAGAGACCCACTTCAGACGTAGAGACACATACAGACTGAAAGTGAGGACATGGAAAAAGATATTCCATGCAACTGGAAACCAAAAGAAAGCTGGAGGAGCAATTCTTATATCGGACAAAACAGACTTTAAAATAAAAACTATTAGGGCTTCCCTGGTGGCACAGTGGTTGTGAGTCCACCTGCCGATGCAGGGGACGCAGGTTCGTGCCCCAGTCCGGGAAGATCCCACGTGCCGCAGAGCAGCTGGGCCCGTGAGCCATGGCCGCTGAGCCTGCACGTCCGGCCCCTGTGCTCCGCAATGGGAGAGGCCACAACAGTGAGAGGCCCGCGTACCACCAAAAATAATAATAATAATAAAATAAAAAATCTTCCAACAAACAAAAGCCCAGGACCAGATGGCTTCACAGGCGAATTCTATCAAACATTTAGAGAACAGCTAGAGAAGAGCAAACTCTTCCAAAATATAGCAGAGGGAGGACCACTCTCAAACTCATTCTATGAGGCCACAATCACCCTGATACCAAAACCAGACAAGGATGTCAAAAAGAAAGAAAACTACAGGCCAATATCACTGATGAACATAGATGCAAAAATCCTCAACAAAATACTAGCAAACAGAATCCAACAGCACATTAAGAGGATCATACACCATGATCAGGTGGGGTTTATTCCAGGAATGCAAGGATTCTTCAATATACGCAAATCAATCAATGTGATACACCATATTAACAAACTGAAGGAGAAAAACCATATGGTCATCTCAATAGATGCAGAGAAAGCTTTCGACAAAATTCAGCACCCCAAAAAAAAAAAACAAAAATTCTGCACCCATTTATGATATAAACCCTGCAGAAAGTAGGCATAGAGGGAACTTTCCTCAACATAATGAAGGCTATATATGACAAACCCACAGCCAACATCGTCCTCAATAGTGAAAAACTGAAAGCATTTCCACTAAGATCAGGAACAAGACAAGGTTGCCCACTCTCACCACTCTTATTCAACATAGTTTTGGAAGTTTTAGCCACAGCAATCAGAGAAGAAAAGGAAATAAAAGGAATCCAAATCGGAAAAGAAGAAGTAAAGCTGTCACTGTTTGCAGATGACCTGATAGTATACATAGAGAATCCTAAAGATGCTCTCAGAAAACTACTAGAGCTAATCAATGAATTTGGTAAAGTAGCAGGATACAAAATTAATGCACAGAAATCTCTGGCGTCCTATACACTAATGACGAAAAATGTGAAAGTGAAATCAAGAAAACACTCCCATTTACCACTGCAACAAAAAGAATAAAATATCTAGGAATAAACCTACCTAAGGAGACAAAAGACCTGTATGCAGAAAATTAAAAGACACTGATGAAAGAAATTAAAGATGATACAAATAGATGGAGAGATATACCATGTTCTTGGATAGGAAGAACCAACATTGTGAAAATTACTACCCAAAGCAATCTACAGATTCAATGCAATCCCTATCAAACTACCACTGGCATTTTTCACAGAACTAGAACAAAAAATTTCACAATTTGTATGGAAACACAAAAGACCCTGAATAGCCAAAGCAATCTTGAGAACAAAAAACGGAGCTGGAGGAATAAGGCTCCCTGACTTCAGACTATACTACAAAGCTACAGTAATCAAGACAGTATGGTACTGGCACAAAAACAGAAAGATAGATCAATGGAACAGGATAGAAAGCCCAGAGATAAACCCACACACATATGGTCACCTTATCTTTGATAAAGGAGGCAGGAATGTACAGTGGAGAAAGGACAGCCTCTTCAGTAAGTGGTGCTGGGAAAACTGGACAGGTACATGTAGAAGTATGAGATTAGAATACTCCCTAACACCATACACAGAAATAAGCTCAAAATGGATTGAAGACCTAAATGTAAGGCCAGAAACTATCAAACTCTTAGAGGAAAACATAGGCAGAACACTCTATGACATAAATCACAGCAAGATCCTTTCTGACCCACCTCCTAGAGAAATGGAATTAAAATCAAAAATAAACAAATGGGATGTAATGAAACTTCAAAGCTTTTGCACAGCAAAGAAAACCATAAACAAGACCAAAAGACAACCTTCAGAATGGGAGAAAATATTTGCAAATGAAGCAACTGACAAAGAATTAATCTCTAAAATTTACAAGCAGCTCATGCAGCTCAATAACAAAAAACCAAACAACCTAATCCAAAAATGGGCAGAAGACCTAAATAGACATTTCTCCAAAGAAGATATACAGAGTGCCAACAAACACATGAAAGAATGCTCAACATCATTAATCATTAGAGAAATGCAAATCAAAACTACAGTGAGATATCATCTCACACCAGTCAGAATGGCCATCATCAAAAAATCTAGAAACAATAAATGCTGGAGAGGGTGTGGAGAAAAGGAAACACTCTTGCACTGCTGGTGGGAATGTGAATTGGTACAGCCACTATGGACACTCCAGCATGGAGTTTCCTTAAAAACCTACAAATAGAACTACCATATGACCCAGCAATCCCACTACTGGGCATATACCCTGAGAAAACCGTAATTCAAAAAGAGTCATGTACCAAAATATTCATTGCAGCTCTATTTACAATAACCAGAAGATGGAAACAACCTAAGTGTCCATCATCTGATGAATGGATAAAGAAGATGTGGCACATATATACAATGGAATATTACTCAGCCATAAAAAAAACGAAATTGATTTATTTTTAGTGAGGTGGATGGACCTAGAGTCTGTCATACAGAGTAAAGTAAGTCAGAAAGAGAAAGACAAATACTGTATGCTAACACATATATATGGAATCTAAAAAAAAAAAGAATGTCATGAAGAACCTAGGGGTAAGACAGGAATAAAGACACAGACCTACTAGAGAATGGACTTGAGGATATGAGGAGGGGGAAGGGTAAGCTGTGACAAAGTGAGAGAGTGGCATGGACATATATACACTACCAAACGTAAAATAGATAGCTAGTGGGAAGCAGCCGCATAGCACAGGGAGATCAACTTGGTGCTTTGTGACCACCTAGAGGGGTGGGATAGGGAGGGCGGGAGGGAGAGAGATGCAAGAGGGAAGAGATATGGGGACATATGTATATGTATAACTGATTCACTTTGTTATAAAGCAGAAACTAACACACCATTGTAAAGCAGTTATACTCCAATAAAAATGTAAAAAAAAAAAAAAGAGATAATTAGTACCTGTGGTCTCAAAAGCAGCTAAGTATTAAGTGGAAGAGATGGATAGAGAAAACCAGAATCATAACAGTGGCCTGCAAGCAAAAGGGAACACATAATTATGAAGTAGAGATTAAAATAATTAACAGAGTAATAAAGTTTAAAGGTTTCCCCATTTTTAAAGGCCTTGTTTTCTCTAGAAGTATTTTAGGGTTTGGAAGTAGAAAGCAAAGCTAAATAAAAGATGGGATTTTTTCTACATAAACAATTTAATCATTTCTTATCATTTATGATTTTTGCACTGTTGAAAGCTATTGATATAAGCTACTTAGCTCCTAACAGGACATGGACAAAACAGAACCTAGGCCTAAGAGCTGATTCTGGCCTTTTTTTTCCTTTATAACTTTATTGAGGCATATTTTACTTATCATAGAATTCACCTATTTTAAGTGTAGAATTCAACAATTTTTTTTAGTACATTTACCACGTTGTACAGCCATCACCACAAATCAGTTTTAGGACATTTTCATCCCCCCAACAAGATCCCTCGTGCCCATTTACAGTTAATCCCCCTTCTTAGTTCCTATTCCTGGCCCCAGGCAACCACGGACTTACTTTCTATCGATTTGCCTTTTCTGGACATTTCATGTACATGGACTCAAACAATATGTGTTCTCAAATATTTGATTTATTTCATTAAGAATAGTTTTTGAGGTTCATCCATGTTGTAGCATATAGCTATGGTTCACTCCTTTTTATTGCTGAATATACCACATTTTGTCTATCCATTTAGCAGTTGATGGACATTTTGGTTGTTCCCAGTTTTGTGCTATTATGAATAATTCTGTGAAGAGCATTCATATGTAAGTCTTTGTGTTGACATATGTTTTCATTTTCCTTGGGTGTATACCTAGGAGTGAAATTACTTGATCAAATGGTAAAATTATGTTGAACTTTTTAAGAAACTGCTAAACTGTTTTCCAAAGTGGCTGTACTAGCAACACACAAGGGTTCCTATTTCTCCACATCCTCCTAGCCGTGCCTCTCAATAGCTGTGCAGCTTTGGGCAAACTTTCGTCCCCTCTGTAAAAAACCAGGTGGGGTGGGGAGTTAAGACTTACTAAGCGCCTGCTCTGTGCTAGACATGGCGGCAGAAGCATGGCATTCTTTGTCTGCCTTCACTGTCATCTCCATGAAAGGTAGATATGATTTTCTGTGTATCTGATGAATTTACAGAGGTTCAGAGAAGTTAGGTAAGTTAGTCATCGTCATACAGGATTCTTGTGAATACTAAATTATATCAAGTCTCATATATGAACACGCAGAGCACAGTGTCGGGGACACAGAAGGTGGTTAATAAAGAGATTTTCATTTCTCTGCTTCTTCCCATCATTCCCGTCTCAAATAGGTCTAACCACAGGGCCTGACCCACGCCAATCAGGCCCCACCAACTTTCTGGTGATAGTTGCCTATTATGAAACTGTCTTGCATTGGCGGATCTAAAAGCCTTTAGAGAACCCACCCTGCAGTCATAACCACTCTAGGGGCAGGAGTATCCTACAGCCAATCCCCAACCCAAGTTGCATAAAGACGTGAGAGCAACCAGTTCAGGAGAGGGTTATATCTTTTAACCCTTGTTTTTTATTCTTGTCTCTTTTTTCTCCCTCTCTTCACAATGGCAGTAATTACTTTTCCAAATTCCTGAGAAGGGAGTTCCAAAAAGTATATATTAAGGTTGCCAAGAATTTAATTGACTTTATTGCTCTGAAACGAACCCGTATCGGTTGGCTTGATAAATGGCAATAAGAAATGAAAACGAAGAGGGATAACACTCCCTTGACCAAGTATAGAAAAGTGATATGGAAGAAAAGGGCTCGATTATCATCTTAGTCAAATTCAAGGGTTTGGGGTTTTAAAATATATTTCTGAATATGAAAATTCATATGAAATATTTTAATATGAAATTTTATATGAAATATTATACAACGTAAAGTTTCTTTTAATCAATAACGTCATTCATTGTGTCTTTTCAGGGAGAGCCTGGTGTCAGAGGCCCTCCAGGCTCCCCTGGGCCTCGGGGCATAGAAACCCAAGGGCCAAAGGTGAGTCCTCAGGTCTGTGCTCTGGGTGAGGGTCAGGTACCACATGACGATGCATAGGAAGTGCTCATTCTGATGCTGACTTAGTTTTCTCTTGATTGTTGATGAAGAGTCTTATTTTCTCATATCATGTGAACTTTCAGTAAAATAGAACATTTAGGTTTATAAAGCCATTCGCTTCCCCCAAAGAAATTAGAAAGTTAATGTCTTTTTAAAAAGTGATTGCAAAGTGCTCAAAATATTGCCAGGTTCCTTAGAGGCTGTGCCATCATTAAGAAGCACGTGTTTACTTTGGCCAGAGGTGCCTCAGGTTGCCTTTTATCAGGACACCAGCTGATGGATCTATTGTGTGCTGTGCACGTAGTCCACTCTTGTCCCCAGTGCAAGGGCCTAATTTATTGTCCCCATGGAAGGTGAGAGGAACTTCCTTTGGTTCTCTTGCTTCTATTTCTCTTCCTTTTGTCGCCTCCAATTTGGTGATTATTTATCCTTTTATTCTCTTAATCCAGTGTTTCTCAATGAGGGAGATTTTGTCCTCCCCTCTCCACCCCAGGGGGACATTTGGCAGTGTCATTTTGGGTTGTTACGTCACACTGGGGAAGGAGTGCTACTGGCATCTAGTGGGTAGACGCCAAGGATGCTGCTAAACAACACCCTACAATGCACAGGACAGCCTCCCGTGATGAAGACTTATCCAGCTCAAAATGTTAATTATGCTGAGGTTCACGAGCCCTGTTTCAATTGTTCATTCATTTGCTTAACAAATATTCTTTTCATTTATTCAAAAAGGGAGGTAAAGTATCAGGCATGTTCATAGGGCAAACAGGTTTCAGCGAGCCACCCGTCACAAATTCAAATGTCAAACACGTGTATTTACATCCAAAATGCACAGAAGTGAATTAGAATCCTATTATCAGAGAGGAAAGGGCTTTATGAGTCAAAGATGTGACTGAGGATCCTAGAATTACCAAGGTTCTTAGTTTATCCATTTTTGTCCATCAACTCCATTTTGACAGTGGGCTATTTCTTAACCTTACAGATCCCTTTATATGGATAAAGATCCCTCCAAGATGTTAGTAGTTGTTATCACTGGGTGATGCAATGATGGGTCTAATTTTTTTCTTCACTGTCATTTTTATTTCTTTTCCTACTTTTTTTTTTTTCCAATGAGTTCCTCTTACAATCAGAAAAAAATAAAGCTTTTTCCCATATTGGAAGAAAAAGACTGACTTATACAGTAACTTTTATTAACTCAGGATTTCTCAAAGTTTGTTTCCTCAAAATGTTAATTTGGGAACTTCTGGGATAAACAAAGTTAAACTAATCTTTCTATTGTGGGACTTCTTGAGGCTTTAATATATTCATACCGTGGTGTAGAACATTTTCCAATCTTATTTGACCACAGAAGTCTTTCCTCAAGAAACATAGGGTCAACTTAAGCTGTAAGGAACATATACTGGGAAATGACGCACATTTTGCTTCATTTACATCTTTTCTTAAAAATTCAACTCTGATCCACATCAGTAACTGCTGAATCTTTAACTGCAACCCCTGTGAATTAATACGTCATATTGAAATGCAGCAACACAGTGAAGTCTACATAGAATTATGTATGAGTGGTATTCGAACCCCTGGTGTTCTAGGGGTTGATGGTAGAGCAGCTTGGAGGAGCCCAAGCAGACGAGGCTACGGGTCCAACACTTCTGCTTATGCCAAGCAGCTCTGCCTTATCTCTTTACAGCTGGATTACACGTAAAATTTTTGCAAAGGATTCTGTGGCTTAAAATTTTTGTGAAAACACTACTTTATATCAATATGGGCAGCGTGGATGTAGGTCTTCATCAGACTGAAGTGAGAATGTAGCTGAGAGCAGTAGTCTGTTGTTTCTTTCTAAATCTCCTTAACCTTCTCTACGATTTCTCTCTGTCTTCTAACAGGGTGATACTGGGCAGAAAGGCTTGCCTGGCCCTCCTGGCCCCCACCGGCTATGGATTACAAGGAATCAAAGTAAGTGAACAGGAGTGTGCCAGGGTCGCCTCTCAATTCACTAGGGCGTTGGGGAGAAGAGGTTGTGGATAATACAAAATACGACTATTATGAAATGGACTTAACGTAAGCTTAGTAGTTTTTAGAGGCATCATCCGAAAGTGGAAACATGGTGTAAGTCCAACAGCTTCACAAACGCTCATCATTACATAAGTAGCTTGGAGAAAAATTGAACGGTTACAGTGGTTTACTGTTCCGCCGGTTTCTGAGCTGAACGGAGAGTCTTTGCCCCACCACATGTGCTCTGTCTCCCTTACCTTCCTCACCTGTAGCCTCCGTTCTTTGCCCAGGGCTTCCCAAGTTCCGAGTTTTAGCTCACAATGGACTCACCCGGGGAGCTTTTGAATAATGCTGCTGCCCTACCCAAGAAGAAGGAAATCTGAATCTCTGGGGGTAGAGCTTGAGTGCTGTGGGTTTAAAAGCCCCCCACATGATTCTCCTGAGCATCCAGGTGAGAACCCTGACTCTGTGCTACCTGAGTTCACAACCACCCATTCTGCTTGATTTCTGTCTCAGCCGTGACAAGCCTATCTATCAAGATGGGACTCCCAGGGTCTCCCCTGTCTCAACAGACAAAATTTGGCATCTACAGCCTGCTGTGTAATTTCAAACAATTCCCTCTTCTACTTCTAATATGGTTTATTTATTTTTTATTTTGTTACTGGCTCCCTCTCATTCTATTTGTTTCTCCCCAAATAAACTTCTATAGTTAAGCTTCAAAAATAATTCCCTCCTGGCTAATCGATATTGGCTTTAGAAAAGTGGAAGCATTCAAAATAAACTTTTTCAGATAGCAGAATTTCTTAGTAAGCAGGAGACAGTAGGGGCTGAAGATAATAAATGTGAAAATGCTGTGTTGAAATTAAACCACCTACCTGTGTTAAGAGTGAGCTTTGTCAAGAGCGAACCCCATTGAATCTGTGATAGATCTTCCAATCTATCATGCAGAGTCTAGGGCTTCCACTGCAGGCCTTTTACATAAGCTGTTCACCTTTCGGGCTGAGGATCCAAGCAAAGGCCAGTTAATACTGCTGATACTGAACAAGCACAGGAAAATACGGCAAAAACCTGCTTCCTTGTAAACAGCATCTTTCGTACTTAATCTTTCAATTCTACAGTTAAAAGATAGTTTTGTATTTATGCGTTTGCTTTAGCAATGAACCCATAATTGACCACCGGCTGGTCACCAAGCTCAGTTCACATGTGCTGTGAGTTCATTATCACTACCTCGTTAAATTCTGTGCCAGCTTTCTTCCTTTGTTATCTGGGAACTATTTCCTTATTTACATAGGAGTCTCTTGGGCTGCACTTAATTTATCCTTACCAGCTCTGCCCTTCCTATGCCCTCCAGGTTACGCCATGTTCAAAGTCCCTCCTGAGTGAAACTATGGTGGGAAATCTACCATAATAAGGAAAGAACCAAAATGAAAACTGCCACGTATCCAGTCCTATCAGAAATGAGATAACCTTTCCTCCACCGAGGGTTGTGGCCCGATGCTACTTGGCAGTTAGCCTTGACCAAGGCTGCCTCACAAAACCTCTCTAAACATCCTGGCATCCTGTTGGCAACAGGGCAAAATTATTTCCCTTAGGATGCCTACCTCGTTTGCCTGACCCTGGCTTGTACCATCACTGCAAAAGGGAGGGAACTGAAAAATCGAATTGGTGGTGTTCCTGAGTCATTTTAAGGCTACATATTTAGTGAAATTTCATTTCTTATGTTCATTTGTTGAATTTATTTCACACCCCTTTCTAAAATCCATTTGAATCAGTGAAACTTGCTTTAATTGGTACGTCTGTTGGTGAGACTTTGATGGATGCCCTTGTTGTTAACCTTTAACATCAGGGCCTGACTTGTGCCCCGTCTCTCTATGTCATCCCAACCACGGGGAAAATAAGGGCTCGGGCTGCAATCACAGAAGTGATCTGCTCTAGCACTGACCTAACTTCGTTGCTAGAATCTTGACTTTTCAGTCAGTTATTCATTCAGCCAACCAACCGACTGACCAGCCAACGAACCAACCAATACTGACTGAGCACCACCTATGTCAGGGAAATAGGCTAAGTGCATCATAAAACAATGAGTAAAAAGATGTGAATTCTGTCCTCATGGGGTTAGACATAAAATAATCACTTTTCGAGTTTCAGAGCGTATGGAGGGGTGGCACGGTGAAATGAATGGGGTTACGGGGTAGGCAAGAGCCCCGTAGGGTCCTGTAGGCCACAGTAATGAGTAGTCTTAATCCTAAGGGCAACTGAAAGAGCAGGGTGACGTGATTGGGCAGGTATTTAGACAAGACTTGCCATTGCTCTGCAGTCCCCACTGTGGCCCAGCTGCTCCATGCTGCAGAGGAGCTCCAGCTTCTCCAGGGGCCTCAGTGCTTTTTCTCAACCACACATGTCTACTGATTGTATGGATGAATACAAGACTGTGGCTCTTTTGTCCCAAGGTGGCCTTGGCCATTTGGGTTCATAGCATAGGTCAGGAGGTTACATGATGCCACCATCTTGTCCCACGTGAGCCTCCAGCACTGACCATTTTCCCTAGATATGCCAGTAATCCTCAGATTAAGTCAGGAGGGAGAAGGGGTGGGGCTTGGTCTTGAGGGATTGCTTGATGTGTCAACTAGCCCTTGAAGGGCCAAGAGAGATGAAAAGAGAGGATGGGTCATCCAGGTTAAAAAGCCAAGTATGAGGACAGACAGAAATGGCTTCTCCCCCCACCCCCCTCTTCATTTCTACTCAGGAGCCGTGCTGCTAGAAATCCCAGTGTCTCCAAAGCTGACAATTCCATGGTCACAGAGCTAACAGATCAACTTCTGAGAATCCTGGGGCCCAGAAATGGAGGTAAACTTAGTCCCAATGACCTCTCCCCTCGATCTAGATTCTGATCTTAATGATCTGATGGAAAGAGAATGAGCTTGAGAGCCACTCGGACCTCGGCCTGAATCTGAATCTGTCTAGTTGTGTAAGCTTAGACACCTTATTTATCTTTGTCGAACCTTAAAACGTACTCATCTTTAAAATGGGGATAATAAAGCCTATTTTACAAGGTGTTGTAAAGATAAAATTGTACAAAGTGCCTAGTACACAGTAGTGGATACTCAACCAGAGCCTGGGCTATGGAGTCAACAGATTTGAATCATGGCTTCCTGAGTACTACACCTCTGCCTCAGTTTCCACATCTGAGGAATAATGATAGTGAGGATAACAATAGTACTATTTTCTAAAGTTGTTATGAGGAATAAATGAAATTAAATGAGACAGTATGTGTAATGTATCTAAAACAAGGTTTGACACATGGTTACATATGCAGTAAATATTTGTAGTTATTCACATTATAATTTCTTCTTGCTTCCCTTCCCTTTCCACTAGTCCCTCTTATATTTTCCAGAATGAAGGCCCAGAATTTTGACAGTCATGTGATGTAATGCTCTAAAACATAAAATATTTGTTGCATTAAGTAGTGTAGGCCTGGCACCTGTACCAAAAAGACCACCAAATGTCTAATGGGTCAAACACAGCAGAGGTTTCTGTTCACATGGCAGGCCAATGGGAGTCTTCCTAATTGGTGGGCAATTTTCTTCCACATAGAATTTCAGAGAACCTCAACTTCCATTTATGTTTCCTCCATTGGATGGGCCCCTTTACCACTTACACCCAGCAAGCAGAAAGGGGAGAGTGTGGAAGAGGCACACCTGCTTCTTAAGAGTCTTGGCCAAGAGGTGACACACATGACCTCTGCCCACGTTTTAGTGGCTAGAACTAGTCTCATGGAAAGGTAGTCTAACTGTGTGACCAGAAAGAAGGGGAACCAGGGGTTTGGTAAAGAGCTGGCAACTGCCATGCAAAATTTAACCTGCCTCCAGGAAAGATGGAAATTTAAAAGCTATATGTTATTCTGAAGTATGTTGGTGCTTGCAGAAGAAAACAGAAAACAAGACTGGTCTCCATGGCAGCTTCCAGAATGCCTGCCACTCTCCTGATACTGTTGGGCACAGTGATCTGGCTTACAAGGACTGGGTTCAGCTTTATCATTCTTTTTATCCTATCCTAAAAAAAAAACAAACCCTCAGAGTCTTGCTATCTTCTTATTTCAAGCAGCATCAGAAGTACCACTGGATAATTTAGAAATTGCCTTGAGTAGACAGGCTGAGTACCAACCAGCAAAGAAGTAGAGCAGGCTTGGGGTTTAGTGAGACCAGGAAACAAACAAGAAATGCTCATTCTTGTCTTTGACAGAGCCAGGGCCAAAGGATGAGGGACACCTGAAACCTGGCAGGAGACCTGTGGTCGAAAGGCTGGAGAGAGGCAGGGATGGCATCAGAGGAGGGAAGCAGAGCTGATACAATGAACCTCATATCAGGAGATAGAGAAGCCAGCGATTAGGCTCAGGTAGAATAAGGGAAGGGTTGGAGTCCTAGGGGATTACATGGGATGCCAGTAGCATTGGAAACCAGCAGGGGTGTGATGATGGGTGAGTCAGCCCAGCTTGCACAGGGACAGCAAGCTGGGCTGACTGACCCAGCTTGCTGGGTGAGTTATGTAGTACTACGTCCTATAGTACTACATAATTTATAATTATGTGAACATGTGGCCATTTTAGATTGTTGTTTTTCTCTCCCTTTCCTTCCTCCCTGCCTCCTGCCCACCTGTTCATATCTAGCTAATATACAAAGATGTAAATACTCTATATGTATTTCTTTTCTTTCTTGTAACAGATATTGTCCATATAAAACCAAGTTGAGGGGCTTCCCTGGTGGCGCAGTGGTTGACAGTCCGCCTGCCGATGCAGGGGACACGGGTTCGTGCCCCAGTCCGGGAAGATCCCACATGTCGCGGAGCGGCTGGGCCCGTGAGCCATGGCCTCTGAGCCTGTGCACCTGGAGCCTGTGCTCCGCAACGGGAGAGGCCACAACAGAGAGAGGCCCGTGTACCGCAAAGAGGGAAGAAAAAAAAAAAACAAAACAAGCTGAGTAAAGGACATGGATAAATTACCCTTAGTTGCTGCTACCATCTTGATAGCCCATGAATTTCACTGTTGAAAATTTATAAAATGTATTTTATCTTTTTCCCACTTGTCAATTTGGTTAGAAATAAGTTACTAGTATATATATTTTCCCTTCTCTATTCAGCAAGGTAAGAGACATCTTTACTGCTCAGAGCTTTGAGCCTGGGGAGAGATCTAGGGCCATATTATATTCTCTAAATTCCATGTGTTATCTTATGCAAGCCTCACCAGCCTATGAGGTAGGTTCTAGGAAACTAGGGCACAGAGATGTTAAGTCATGAACCAAGGTTACTCACAGCTACTCCTCCAGGCGGCCTCCCTGAAATAATCATGTGTTGAGTAGTAATGAAGTCAAGGTAGATGTCAGAGAGAGGAAGAAGATCAGTTTAATACTTTCAAAATTAAATGCCACTCAAAATTTTTATTTGCACCTTGCGATGTAAAGTTGGCCCTTTGGGAGGTGAGATATATACTGTGAGGTCTTTTTTCTTGATAATCTAAAATTTTTTAAAAGAAAGAAGCATAAAAAGTACTTCTTTTTCCCTGAGCACAGTTCTGTCTGAAGCCAGGGGTTGGACTTGGTGACCTTTTGAAATCAATCACCAGGCATAAGGCTAGGAATTACAGCAGGATCTATGCTGGCATGCGTAGCTGCTGTGGGGTGAAGCTGATATAACCACTATACTAGTCACACATTCAAAGGCTTATCAAGTCCTTTCCGGTTTGGGTGGTTGAACGACATGCTCTTTTGTAC
Organism: Delphinapterus leucas; assembly: GCF_059928025.1. Lineage (NCBI taxonomy): Eukaryota > Metazoa > Chordata > Mammalia > Artiodactyla > Monodontidae > Delphinapterus > Delphinapterus leucas. The sequence goes on along the minus strand of NC_143137.1, from coordinate 60,929,940 downwards.
TGCAAACCTCTGTGACAAGTCAGTGAGTGGCCAATTGGTCTGTAATCTAAACTTTATATTGCTTTTACAGACATCTTAAGAACTTTATAATTATTGGCTTTTTATTATCAGCGTCTTTGCTTATCTAGTTGCAGATATGACTTCTTATTTTAAATATAACAAGTGAGGAGAAATGAGGTAAGTTACCTGTTCAAGATCACTCACAGAATCCCTAACAAAGCAAAGACTGTGGAGTCTATGGGTGTTGGTGGCTCAAACTGACAGGTGACCAACCTAACCCCAGAATAATCTCTCTTTCATCTTATGAAAAAGTCTTCAAACAATAATTCTTTAGAACTGCTTCTCACATTATCATAATGGGAATCATGGGTCCAACTGGTGTGCACTCTGCCCTAGGAAACCAAGGGAAGAGCAAAGAGTACTGAAAGAGAGAAAAACAGGCAACATAATTATCTGCCTCTAAGAGAGAGGGAATTAGGAAGAAAAAGGAGAAAGGGAAATAAAGAAAACTGGTTATGGTGAATTGAAATAAAGAAATTGGTTATGGTGAATTCTTTAGGATGCTAAATTGGAATTCTTTAGGATGCTATGGTTAATAATGCTTTTGGCCTTAAAGTTTCTACTACCTGAAATTAATGTAGTTACTGTCTTTTGGTTAAATTTTCCTGGTATTCTACTTTCATCCTTTTACTTCTGCCTTTTTGTATCCTCTTACTTTACATGTTTCCTTTAGACAACAAGTATTTGGATTTTTAAAACTCCAGTCTGACAATGTTTCTCTTTTGCCAGGAGCATTAATTCATTTACATTTAATGTAACTAGTGAACTTTTTTTTTTTAAGATGTATTTATTATTTATTTATTTATTTAATTTATTTTTGGCTGCATCAGGTCTTAGTTGCGGCTTGTGGGATCTTCGTTGCGGCACGCTGGTTTCTCTCTAGTTGTGGCATGTAAGCTTCTCTCTGGTTGTGGTGTGTAGGCTCCAGGGAGCATGGGCTCTGTAGCTGTGTCGTGCAGGTTGCAGAGCACATGGGCTCTGTAGTTTGCAGCACGAGGGCTCTCTAGCTGAGGCAAGCAAGCTCAGTACTTGTGGCACACAGGCTTAGTTGTCCCGCGGCGTGTGGGATCTTAGTTCCCTGACCAGGGACTGAACCCACGTCCCCTGCACTGTAAGGCGGATTCTTTACCACTGGACCACCAGGGAAGTCCCACTAGTGAACTTTTAAAATTATTTCTACCCTCAAATTTCAAACTATTTGTCCCACTTATTCTATGTTTCTTTGTTTAAATCTTGTCTTTCCGTTTTAAAGATTTATTAATTTAACTGTTGCATTTTCCCCTTTACTAGTTAGGAATTTACACATTTTCTTCCTCTTTTTTCAATACTTACTCCTAAAAATATTCACATTTGCCTTATGAAATATCCATGCCAACTTTCTGGTTACTACAATAACTTAGAACACTTTAATTCCATTTACCCCTACCTTAATATTATTATTGTGGTTTTATATTCTAATTAATTTTAAATCCTTCAAGACATTTTTATATGATTGCTGTTTATTTAGATTTATCCACATATTTTCTAGTCTCTTCCTCTTTAATCCATCTTGCATCTCATACTGGAACCATTCTCCTTCTGCCTGACTTGGATTTTTCAGAATTTCCTTTGGTAGGGAAATTCTACTAGTACAACCTCTCTCCATTTTTGTTTGCCTGAAACTAAATATATTTATTTCTCCTTAATATCTGCTTAAAATATATTTTTCTGAGTATAGAATTCTAGGTACACAGTTTTCCTCTCAGTGCATAGGAGATTTTCCCATCCTTTGGGGTCAATGTTACCTGTTGGTTGAGTTATTCCATTGGGTAATTTGTCCTTTTCTCCCGTTGCGGAGCACAGGCTCCAGACGCGCAGGCTCAGCGGCCATGGCTCACGGGCCCAGCCGCTCTGCAGCATGTGGGATCTTCCCGGACCGGGGCACGAACCTGTGTCCCCTGCATGGGCAGGCAGACTCTCAACCACTGCGCCACCAGGGAAGCCCCTCTCTATGGCTTTTAAGGGTTTCTCTTTTTATCTGGTGTTGGGCAGTTTCACTATGATGTATTTAGATGCAGATTTCTTTTTATTTATTTTGCTTAAGAGTTGTTAGAATTCCTGATTTTGTGGACTAGGATTTTTTAAATTATTTCTGAAATTCTCTGCCTTATCTTTCATTAAGTAATCTGAAGTAATCCGATCCAGTCTTCCCATCCCCTGCTGTTTCTGCCTTTCTGGAACTGCAATTAGTTAAACCTTTTCATCCTTGCCTCCTACGTATCAGTCCTTTCATATTTTCAATCTTGTCTTTCTGAGTTACATTATGGCTGATATTTTTCCAGTCTATTTTCCAGTCAACTAAATCTTTCTTCATCTGTGTTGAATTTGTTGTTTAACCAGTTCATTGAATTGTTAGCTTCAATTATATATTTTATTTCTAGACGTTCTATTTGAGTTTTTAAAGTCCACATAATCATTCTATATAGATATTCTTTTAGAAAAAAAAATCCAGATTATATCCTCTCCTTGCTTAAAAAGCCTCTAAAGTCTTTTGATAATATTTTAAAAATTGAAAGAAGGAAAGAAAGAAAAAACAGAGAAGGAAAGGAAAGAAAACCTCTAAAAGGCTGAATATGATCTGGATGATTCTTACTTCTCTGATTTTATCTTGCATCTTCCTTTATCTCACTCAATACTATCAAGGCACTCTGGTTTTCTTTCTGTTTTCCAAAAACAAAGTTCATTCCTTCTGCAGGGCTTCTGCACTGTTGTTTCTCCTACCTTGGCATTTGACATGGCTGGATTCTTCTCCTCATGTAAATCTTAGCTCAGATGTTATCTCCTTAGTGAGACCATGTCTGACCACACCATCCCATCCCTACCATCTCAATCACTCCATAATATTGTCCCATTTTATTGTTTTCACAGCACTATTACCATCTGAAAATATTTGCTTCTTTGTTTACTTGTTTATTATCTGTCTTCTGGTAAAAGAAGCTCTTTGAGAGCAGGGACTTTGTTTCTTTTTCTTTTTTTTTTTTTAATTGGAGTATAATTGCTTTACAATGTTGTGTTAGTTTCTGCTGTACAATGAAGTGAATCAGCTATATGTATACATATATCCCCGCCCTCTTGGACCTCCCTCCCACCCACCACCCCCATTCCACCTATCTAGGTCACCACAGAGCACCAAGCTGAGCTCCCTGTGCTGTACCACAGGTTCCCACTAGCTATCTATTTTACACATGGTAGTGTATTTATGTCAAACCTAATCTCCCAATTCATCCCACCCTCCTCTTCCCCCCATGTCTACACATCCATTCTCTACATCTACATCTCTATTCCTGCCCTGGAACTAGGTTCTTCTGTACCACTTTTCTAGATTCCACATACATGCTTTAATATATGGTATTTGTTTCTCTCTTTCTGACTTACTTCACTCTGTATGACAGACTCTAGGTCCATCCACGTCTCTACAAATGACCTAATTTCAATCCTTTTAATGGCTGAGTAATATTCCATTGTATATATGAACCACATCTTCTTTATCCATTCCTCTGTCAATGGGCATTTAGGTTGCTTCCATGTCCTGGCTATTGTAAATATAGCTCAAATGAACATTGTGGTACATGACTCTTTGAATTATGGTTTTCTCAGTGTCTATGCCCAGTAGTGGGATTGCTGGGTCATATGATAGCTCTATTTTTAGCTTTTTAAGGAACCTCCATACTGTTCTCCATAGTGGCTGTGTCAATTTACATTCCCACCAACAGTGCAAGAGGGTTCCCTTTTCTCCACACCCTCTCCAGCATTTATTGTTTGTAGATTTTTTTGATGAGAAGGAGGCAAGATTATACAATGCAGAAAAGACAGCCTCTTCAATAAGTGGTGCTGGGAAAACTGGACAGCTGCATGTAAAAGAATGAAATTAGAACACTACCTAACACCATACACAAAAATGAACTCAAAATGGGTTAAAGACCTAAATGTAAGACTGGATACCATAAAACTCTTAGAGGAAAACATAGGGAAAACACTCTTTGACATAAATCACAGCAAGATCTTTTTTGACCCACCTCCTAGAGTAATGAAAATAAAAACAAAAATAAACAAGTGGGACCTATTTAAACTTAAAAGCATTTGCACAGCAAAGGAAACCATAAACAAGACGAAAAGACAACCCTTAGAATGGAAGAAAATATTTGCAAATGAAACAACATTCAAAGGATTAATCTCCAGAATATACAAACAGTTCATGGAGTTCAATATCAAAAAAATAACCCAATCAAAAAATGGATGGAGGGAAATTGGGGGATGGGGGGGTGGGAAGAGGGTGGTGGTGGTGGGATGAATTGGGAGATTGGGATTGACATATATACACTAATATGTATAAAATAGATAACTAATAAGAACCTGCTGTATAAAAAATAAATTAAATTAAATTTTTAAAAAAATGGGCAGAAGACTTAAATAGACATTTCTCCAAAGAAGACATACAGATGGCTAAGAGGCACATGAAAAGATGCTCAACATCACTAATTATTAGGGAAATGCAAATCAAAACTACAATGTGGTATCACCTCACACTGGTCAGAACGGCCATCATCAAAAAATCTACCAATTGCATTGAATCTGTAGATTGCTTTGGGTAGTATAGCCATTTTCACAATATTGATTCTTCCCATCCAAGTTCACGGTGTATCTCTCCATCTGTTTGTGTCATCTTTGATTTCTTTCTTCAGTGTTTTATAGTTTTCTGAGTACAGTTCTTTTGCCTCCTTAGGGAGGTTTACTCCTAGGCATTTTATTCTTTTTGTTGTGATGGTAAATGGGAATGTTCCCTTAATTTCTCTTTCTGATCCTTCATTGTTAGTGTATAGGAATGCAAGAGATTTCTGTGCATTTATTTTGTATCCTGCAACTATACCAAATTCATTGATTAGCTCTAGTAGTTTTCTGGTGGCATTTTCTATGTATAGCATCATGAAAATGACTATACGACCCAAAACGATCTATAGATTCAATGCAATCCCTATCAAATTACCCATGGCATTTCTCACAGAATTAGAACAAAAGATTTTACGATTTGTATGGAAACACAAAAGACCCCGAATAGGCAAAGCAATCCTGAGAAAGAGAAACAGAGCTGTAAACATCAGGGGCTTTGTTTCTTTCATTCATCTCTAGTTCCTTAGCATGCAGCAGAGTGTGTGGCATATAGTGATCACTTACTAAATACTTGTTTAATTAATGAACAAAGTAATGAATAATTGAATGAATGTTTGAAGGTTGTATAGTAGATGATGGTAAAGTTCCACCTGTAACCATATTGTCAACCCACAAAATACTTCATTTGGATATACTTTAGTTCAATAAACCATTCTTGAATTCCATCATTAACAGAACTCTAAACTTGTGAAATGATAAATTCTTTTCTAAATCCTAGTGCTTAATAGTGGAAGTACCTTACTCTTATAGGTTGTAAGAGTATACTGGTATAATTGGTGTATTTGGTTGGCCAAATAAGTAGAAGTTTACTTGGAAGCGCTGGATGTGGCTTTCTTGAAAGTATATCTTTGTGATCAAATTATCTATTACCACAATGCAACAGGATCACAATGAATGCTATAAAAGTAAATGTATTTGTTTGATATGAATAAAAGTGTGAATGTTATATCTGGTGGTTCTTTTGTATTCTCAGTGAGTTCTGCCCACTGATAACCAGAGTGTATTGTCAGTAAGTTCTTGATTGATCTGATCTGGGTCCTACTTTTAAAGACTCATACTAACAGATTAAAGAGCTAAGGGGAAGAAACTTAATCCATCATTGCCTGTCACCAGACAGTCCAACTATTATGCAATATCATTACACTTTCCATGGTCCTCTTAAGTTAATAATTAAATTAGAAATAAATGAGAGACCCAGTGCTATTCAGTTGTTAGATTTTCACAACTTTGTAGTTTTTGCCAGGAAGTATAAGCCTTAGAAATGGACGGATTTTCCTGTGAGTTCATAATTGAAGAGACGACATTTAAAGAGTAGTACTGGGCTTCCCTGGTGGCGCAGTGGTTGGGAGCCCGCCTACCGATGTGGGGGACGTGGGTTCGTGCCCCGGTCTGGGGGGAGCCCGCGTGCTGGGGAGCAGCTGGGCCCGTGGGCCATGGCCTGTGGGCCATGGCCTCTGGGCCTGCGGTCCAGAGCCCGTGCTCTGTGGCGGGAGAGGCCGCAGCGGTGGGGGGCCCGCATACCGCAAAAAATAAAAAAATAAAAAAAAATAAGAGTAGTACTAACGCATTCATTATCAATTCCTATTCATTGGTGTAGAGACAGTGACCTTTTATAAATCTTATTTTTGGCGTATGCAATTACACCTTTAAATAGTGGCTCTTAAATTTCAAAGGAGAAAATAAATTTTTAATCTATTAGAATACTAGTCTTCTGAAAGTTGTCCAACTGGCTCCTGTTGGTTTTAAGTCAATAGCTCCCATTGTTATTATTACGCCAGTTTTAGAAAAAAATAAATCTTCCACAGACCTCAATCTATCCTTCCTTCTTAAGTTACCTTACTGTGGTGATTCTGTAAAGCAAACAAGTTTGCTGTGTCTTCTTGTTACGTATATACTTAAGTAATAGTGCACACACTCTGCCAGGGTTGTGAAATGAGTAATGCTAATATGCCCTTCAAAATAGAATATTTTTGTTCTGCAAATAAGGAAAATAACTTTACATACAAATTTTAAAATCAGATCTTCTTCCTCAAAATTAAGGATACTGACTCTAATACTCAGTCTTGGCTAGTTGTACAAAATTTTATTTCAGTAGTTCATTCAGTGTTTATTGAATATACGTAAATATGCTAGCTCTATTCTAGGTGCTTGGGATGTATTATGCGCAAAAGAGACAAAGATTCCTGCATTTATGGAAACTGCATCCTACTGACAATAAATATAATAAATAAGTTATACAGTATGTTTGAAGATGAAAACTATTATGGCAAAAAAGGAGAGCAGGGTAAGGCGGATAGAGGGCTATGATGACGTTTTAAGTGTATGGCCTCAGGAGAAGATAACATTTGAGCAGAGACCTGAAGGATGTGAGGGAGGGAGCCTTGTGGATTTCTGAGAGAAGCACATCCCAGGCAGAGAGAAGAGCTTGTGCAAAGGCCCTGTGGTAGCAGGAGGGTGCCTGGCATGTTTAAGGAAGAGCAAAGAGACTTGTGTGTCTGGAGATGAGGTCTAAGAGGTAACATCAATGAAGTTGGAGGAGGGCCTGATCAAGTAAAGCCACACAGGCCCTTGGAAGGACTTTGGCTTTTATTCAGAATGAAGTGAGGAGCTATTTGCTAGGTTTTGACCAACAGCGAGATACGGTCTGACTGACTTTTAGAAAGAATAACGGTGACTGCGGGGCTGAGAATAGATGTAGTAGGACCAGGACCTGGAGTGGACTAAGGAGGCTATTTAGGAATCCAGGCAATTATAAATGGTGTTTGAAAATCTAAGTTTTATAATCTAGTTATGTAAATTTAATTCCCTAGGAAAGAATTTATATCTAGTGGCCTGTGTCTGAAAACAGAAACGTGTAATAGGAAACATTCTGACAAAATTGATGCCAGATATGTAAATGTGACTGCAAATCTACCAACTGAATTTTGAGTTATTGAATCATACTGAACTATACTTTATATCTGGATTGTGGCACAAAAATAAAACATCCTAACCCCAGATACATGTTTTCATTATGCATTTGGAGAGAACAAAGGTGGAATTTTCCTCTCCTCTTTTGCCTTTAGCTCTGCTCCCTCTTCAGTGTATGATAATTACATGCTGAGACATTACAGGTGAAATTGTGAGGTTTATAACATATACGGGACCGAAGTAACACTTGCTGTTACCTGACTTCCGTGCCAAAGTCCAGTAAAAGAGGTATCTGTCTTCTATTGGCCATTAGAAAACATCTGGATTGTACTTTTTAGTAAACTAAACCCTCATCCATGGTAAAGATGTGGATGTGAATATGTTATCCAAAATCCATTGATAGTTTATAATTTTTAAAACCTTTACGTATTTATATAACAGGAAGATAAATCTAAAGTGTTTTTAAACACATACCCAAAGAGATCAGCTTCAGAAATTAGCAAGACTGTATGATCCAGGCACCCAATCTTAAGTCTTCTCAACACCTTAGCTCCCAAAGATCTAGTCATACCGAAAGCCTTTCAGTTCTCTGTGAAAGCTGTGTTCCCTGGCCCCAGGTCTTTTGCATGTACTGTTCCCTTTTCTTGGGGAGATCCTTTTACCCCCCACTTCAGCAGGCTCACTCTTACTCATATGGCAAGCACATATGAGGTAGCACTTCCTCCAGAAGTCCTCCCTGTTTGTTTTGTTTTGTTTTTTGGCCGCATCATGCAGCTTGTGGGATCTTAGTTCCCTGACCAGGGATTGAACCCTTGCCCCCTGCAGTGGAAGCATGGAGTCCCAGCCACTGGACCATTAGGGAATTCCCCTTCCCTGTCTTCTTTTTTTTTGTGGTACGCAGACCTCTCACTGCTGTGGCCTCTCCCGTTGCGGAGCACAGGCTCCAGACGCGCAGGCTCAGCGGCCATGGCTCACGGGCCCAGCCGCTCCACGACATGTGGGGTCTTCCCGGACCGGGGCACGAACTCGTGTCCCCTGCATTGGCAGGCGGACTCTCAACCACTGCGCCACCAGGGAAGCCCCTCCCTGTCTTCTTAATTCTGTGTTCCCTTTGTGTTTCCACTGGGTAACCCCCATGATAGCACTTCTCATATTCTATCATTGGTGCTTGTTTTCTTATCTAACCACAAGACTGTGAGCTATGTAAGATGGCGAATGTCTTGTGTCTTTTGTTTTTTGGTATCCTGAGCACCCAACAAATGCCTGGTGCATATTAGGTATCTAATAAAAAATGAGTCCTGTCTATAGCCTTCCTCAACATATATCATCTTGCCTATTTCCAGAGCATTCACTTAATAAATATTAGTCAGCATCTACCATGTGCTGGGCACTGTCCTAAGTGCAGGGGACAGAAGTGACTGTGAGGCTAAGTAAAACAACTATGCATGGAGATTAGATTCTATAGACTTTCCATCTACCAAAAAGAAACTTTGTGTAATTTAAAAAGAGATCAAAACATGCAGTGGAGAAGAAAATAGGGACCAGTGGATTGGGTCTGTGGGCTTTTTATTTTATAAAGGATAAGATGACTTTCTTTAATACTTTGACTTGATAGTTATTTCACCCACAGTGAAAACTCCATGTCTACAGAGTCTGATTCTATAAACCTCTTTATAAAGCACATTTCCTTCAGTCTGAGACATCCGCTACATACATTCTCTCACATGCTATCTAAGTAGCGAAATGTGTTTGTGTTGAAAGCATTGGGTTAAAGATTTGTATAGGAGATGGATCCGGGAACTAGGGAGACTGAAGCATATTTCACACCTCAAGGAGAGCCCATTTTTTCTGAGCCATAGAATACCTGTATTTATAATTTACCACTTCTCATTGCATAAGATAGTGGCATTGCAAACAGCCTTGACAAGAAGAAGCAAAATGTCCTCAAGCTTAACCCTGGTTACTTTGCGGGTGAAATCATGAACTGCAACTCAATCCTAATAACGGCAGCCAATGTGGAAAACAGCTTCCCAGAGTTGTCAGCTGTATTGATAGTAGATTCTAAAGTATGAATTAAAGGGACAAAAGACACAGGGTGACACTTCTCTGACTGGGAGAATCCCTTTACCACCTGCTTTTGCTTCCTTTGTCAAAACACTCCCTTCCTGGCTATGCTCTCTGTCCTTCTTCACTGTGCATCCCTAGCCCTTGACATTCCATGTTGCATGTTGAAAAATGGGATAGAAGCTCAGGCAGAGGGTAGAAGGAATTTTAAGCATTCTTACTTAGGGATTTGGGATAAGAACCCATGCCTGGCATACTCAAAGAACATCAGGGACAGGATGACTGGAATGCAGTGAGTCATGAGGTGTGATGAGAAGCCAGTGGAGAGCTCTGCATAGAGGAGTAACCTGATATAAATCATGTTCTGGCAGCATGTGGGAAGTAGACTGTGCTGGTACAAAGACAAATTAAAAGTTGGGATAGGAAGATATTGCCAAAGTGCAGGTAAGAGATGGTGCTGGTTTAGCCCGGGGTGGTAGTGGTGGAAATGGGAAGGGATTCTACCACTGGAATTGGAATTGGATTCTGGATTGGGTGTGGGATGTAAATTAAAGGAGTCAAGGATGACTAAGATTTTGGGCCTGAACAACTGAAAGGACAGAGTTGTCACTTTCTGAGATGGCGGAGACTATAGGAAAATGGGGATGGATAGGTATGGAAAAAATAGCTCACAGAGTCTGAAATTTTGATTTGGACATGAAAAGCGAAACCTCCATCAGAGCTTTTAAGTAGGCATTTGGGGATAGAAATCTAGAGTTTGGAGGAGAGATCAATACAGGAGATACACATTTGACTCAACAATATATAGATAATATTTAATGTCTTGAGAGTGGATGAGTACATGTGGGGAGTGAATGCACATTGAAAAGAGAAGTGGGCCCTGGGCCCTTCAGCAAAAGGAGGTTTTTATAACGAAAAGGACTCAGCAGGGGAGACTGCGAAGTAGTAGCCAGTAGGTAGAGAATCAAGAGGAGGTGGATCCTGGAAGCCAGGTGAAGTGTTTCAAGAAGGAGAGCACTGTCAGCTACTTTTGGTGCTGCCGATTGGATGAGAGCTGAAAAGTGATCATTAGATTTGACAACATGGAAGTCACTGGTGATCTTGACAAGAACTGTGTGTGTGATTATTGCAATTTTTCTGTAAGTTTGAAATTATTTTAAAATAAAATGTTTTAAAAGTGATAATGGTGAGAAAGGAAGTGAAGACAGAACATACAGGCAACACTTTTGAAAAGGGAAACATAGAAATAAGACTGATAGAGGGAGTGAAGTGTGTGATTAAGGAAGTTTTTTTAAAGGTGGGAGATATTATGGTATGTTGTATGCTGATGGGAAAGACCTAGTGAACAAGGAAATATTCATGATGCCAAAGAGGAAGTAGTTGCTAGAGGCACTGCCCTTGATCTGAATTAGAAGGGCTTTTCCTCGTCCTCCTCCCATCCATCACAAGAATCTGTTCTACAGCATTCTCAAGGGCATCTGGCCATCCAGACTCTGGGCATGCTAGGGAGTAGAAGAAGCTTTTTTCCTTTCTTGTATGTTTTCCAATGACCTTGTAACAAATTCGAAAAGCTTTGTTACCTTTTAAAATGAAACTTATGCATCCTTGTATCAAATCCAAAGACCTCACAATTACTCAAAGTTGTGAAAGTCTCCCTCTTTCCCCTTCAGTCCTACCCTGTAAAGGTTGCCTCTGTTTGCAGTTTGGGGGTGTAGCTTCCACATTTTCAACTAGATTGCAAAAACACACACATATACAGCACAGCAACCTTTAAAAATCATTCTATACATAATTTCCCCAACTCGCTCACCCTACCCGCTTCCGCATCTCAGTTACTAGAGCAAGCATGGCCCTTCAAATCAATACATAAAGTTTTACTATATTTTTAACAGCTACGTAATAGTCCAATACGTGGGTGTAACATAACATAATTTATTTATATGTTTCCCTTGAGAACATTCTTGTATTTTCCCATACTTGTACTGGTATTAAATATTTCCATTTCACTATATATATATATATTTAAAAAATTTTTTTTTTATTTTTTGCGGTACACGGGCCTCTCACTGCTGCGGCCTCTCCCATTGCGGAGCACAGGCTCCGGACACGCAGGCTCAGCGGCCATGGCTCACGGGCCCAGCCGCTCCGCGGCATGTGGGATCCTCCCGGACCGGGGCACGAACCCGTGTCCCCTGCATCAGCAGACGGACTCTCAACCACTGCACCACCAGGGAAGCCCCATTTCACTATATTTTGAAAGGCTTTTTCTATAGCTATAATTGGTAGACCTTTCTTCTTTATGTTGGACTGAAACCTGCCGACCTGTGAATTTTTCTGCGGCTGCTAATCCCTTGATGTGGTTTTCAACTTCACTGTGAGCATGAGTCTAGGCTTATAAAAATTTGTGAATATAATTTCATTATACCATATTTGTCTCTTTTACTGTTAAATGTTAACTCAAGTGTTTTCTTGCTTTAGCCTTGAAGCAAGCATGATGCAATTAAAGCCTGAGTTAACTTTGTTAATAACAGAATTTTCTTAAAAGATATGTTTTTATAGGAGACTGTGACTTTGTTTTCACAATATTTCATTTTGTTTCTTGGCCTCAGATATGCCGCCCATATCTGTGTGTTCCGTGGTATAGCAAGGACAACTCTTAGGTTGTCATTAAGCAGCTTATGAAGACAGTCTAGAAGAGTTTTACAGGGAAAAATCAAGAGAAAATTTTCCATATATGAGTACTTCTGCCCCTCTGAAACTTGCATCTGAATTGTCAGGAATAGTTACTACCATGCTAAGTTGAAAGCAAAGAGAAAGGAAAACAGGGCATATAAATGAATGGGGTTGAGGACAGCCTATAGGAATTATTAACCATAAGCCTCCATTGTACTTTTATTCTTTCATCTTTTTAAAATTAACGTAATTTTCTTTATTTTCTTGAAAAACAGACTTGGATATATTTATCGTTTCCATTTTTTAAAACACATCATTATTTTCATCTATTTCAGTTTTTAATTTCTTTTATTGTGAGGACACTTAACATGAGATCTACTCAAACTTTTAAGTGTACAACACAGTATTGTTAGCTCTAGGCATGATGTTTACGACAGATCTCTAGGACTTATTCATCTCGCATAACTGAGACTTTATACCCGTTGTCTCCTCATTTCCCCCTCCCCTGAGCCCCTGGCAACTACCATTCTACTCTGCTTCTGTGAGTTTGACTATTTTCGTTATCTCATATAAGTACAATCACGCAGTATTGCATTAGTATGTATTGTATTGTATTAGTATTAGTATTTCACGTAGCCCTCCTATGTTCACTGCAGCACTACTCACAATAGCCAAGATATGGAAACAACCTAAATGCCCATTGAGGGATGAATGAATTAAGAAGATGTGGTATAAACATCTAATAGATTCCTAACCACCGCCCTCACAAAAGAAGGAAATCTGCCACATGTGACAACGAGGACCAACCTGGAGGACATTATGCTAAGTGAAATAAACCTATAATACTCTTGTTTAAAGAATTCAGAGGACTTTATATTACTCCTTTAATCCCCGTAGGATATCCAGAAAGAGACACATAGATGAGCAAGTACTGTGAATCCTCTGGTGAAAGAAATACTCTAAGAGGGCAATTAGCTGTTAGTCCTTTCTGTGCTTTTTATTCCTGGTAAAGAATAACCAGCTTATAGAATGCTACTGTCTTTCAGTAGCTGTCATCCTGATAGGCATGTAACATGTAACACACATCTCAACTACCAGCGTTTAAAAGCAATCTATGTCCATGATGGCTTTTCAGTGCCACTGTCAACCATACCTCCAGAATTTCTCGGTGGGAGGGGCAGCAATTTAAGTGTCAGGGAGGCCAGGGGCCTGATCTGGAAGGGTGCTGGCATAGCAGGCACTCTGCTCACAGTGGGTTGGAGGTCAGCGGTGTGGCTGGAGATCACGGGATGAAGTGTGGGTGAAATCCACCCCTGGGTCTTTTTTTTTCGGTGCACCACACAAGTTAATGGGTCTCACCAAACCTACTGATAGGAAATAACTTAGGCCTAAGGGAAGGCCTGGTTTAATGTCACATTGGTATATTCTTTTCGATATAATTAAACATGTAATGTGTAGTCTAAACGCATTTCCCTTTACCCAGAATCACATGAAGATCATTTTTTTTTAACCAGGCTTCACACCTAAAAGTGTGACAGTTAAGAGACATTCATTGTGACAGCTGGAACTGCTCCCTTCTGCTTATGTATAAAGCTGCCTGCTGTACTTCTCTGTTCACTTAACAGAAAAGACTCTCACCCTACATTTTCCTCTTGATGTTTCTGAAGGCTGTGCCTACTGAAGTTAGGTAAATCTAACCAGCATCTTCCCTTTGGCTGTCTGTTCAAGGAAGCATGGCTTATATATTTTGATAAATTTGGAATTTCTAGGTTTATGCCTCATGAAGACTGTTTGGCTTTTCCATTCCTTTTTCTTTATGGCCCCAATCCCAGGGGATTTGGACAGGCAGTAGCACCAGCTTTTAGGAGGAAGTAGTTACCTGTTTGTGTGAGCTGTTTGGGTGCTGGGGTGATCTGGGCCCAATGAATGGTCCAGAAACATTAACTGCATATCTGCTTTGTGCCAGGCAATGGTTTAGACACTAGGGGTAAAATGACACCCAATATATGGCCAAAAAGTATGGGGGAACCAGAAATAGATCTATATGAGTTAAGGTTAAGATGAGATAAAGCCTGCAGAGAAACAGGCTACAAAACAGGGGAAGCCAGACTGTGAAGAACCTTCATGGCTGAGCTGAAGAACTTCAGTTGGAGTCTATCAATCAGTGATTCTCAAAGCACGGCCGCCAACCAGCTCTATCAGCATCACCTAGACATGCAAGTTCTTGGGCCCCACATAGACCTAATGAAGTGGTAACTCTGAGAGTAGATCCCCATAGCCCTTGTGTTAACCAGCTCTACAGATATTTCTGATGTACACCGAACTTTGAGAACCACTGCTCTGATGATAGAAAGGCCTGGAAGGGTTTGTTTATTTTAAAAGCTCACTTTTATGGTGATATAATTCACATGCCATGCAAGTCACTTGTTTAAAGTATACAATTCAATGATTTTTAGGATTTTCACAGAATTGTGCAACTAGCAATGCAACCTAATTTTAGGACATTATCATCATCCACCAAAGAAACCCCGTACCTCATAGTAGTCACTCTCCCTTCCCTTCCCACTAAACCTCTAGTCCCAGGCAACCACTAATCTACTTTGTGTCTCCATGGATTTGCCTATTACAGACATTTCACATAAATGGAATCACATAACATGTGGTCTTTTGTGGCTGGCTTCTTTCATTTAGCATAATGTTTTCAAGGGCCATCCATGTTGTATCAGAACTTCCTTTTTATGGCCAAATAATACTGCATTGTATGGATATACCACATTTTGTTTATCCATTTGTCTTCTGTTGAACATTTGTGTTGTTTCCACTTTTTGGCTATCGTAAATAATTCTGTTATGAACATCCGTGGGCACATTTTTATGTTTTCTTTTCTCTTGGGTATAAAACCTGGAAGAGTTTTAAGAATAGGTGTGAGACAGCCAGTTGAATGTTTTAGTATATTTGTTATTTAGTTTGGAACAATGCTTCTCATTCTTTTGCCTCCATACCATTCACATGTCCAGAACACTCCATCAGCAACTATTCTCACTGTTCCCTTTTTAGGTAGTGGTGTGAGGGTAGGAGGTGGATTGTGTAGTTGGAAATACGCTCCTCCCATTGCATCCTCTGGGTCTACTGTAGCATCTCCTCCCCCTGCCCCATAGTTGAGAATCTCTGGTATAGAGGCATAGGAGCAGAAATAAAGACATGGATTAAGAAGCTATTGTAACAGTTTAGTCCACAGGTGATGTGCATCTGAGCCAGGGCAAGTTTAGAAGGGATGGACTTGTTGAATCTGAACCATCATCCTTAGTGACTCATAGCCTTCTGCCAATTTCCAACTATGCTGCAAAGGCAAAGTCGTACACTGACTTCCCTTTGGTGTGAAATATTTTTCAGCGTTGCTTTCTCTCCTGGAGGGAGAAAAGCCATAGAAGAGCATCACTTCTCAGAGAACAGTCTTTGCCTGCAAAATCCAAAGCCACCCTGGGCGCAGCTCACAGCCTCCTCATTTCAATGTTCGAATTTTCACCTTCTGACAACTTGAAATACAAATGATTTCTGAGCCAAATTATTTCTTGGTAATTTAATGCAAAATGTTCTGTGTTGTGATCTGATCTGCTAAAGGTGGGAGGAACCATAAGATTCATATCTGTGATAGTTTCTTATGGCTGCTGTAACAAACTACTACAAATTCAGTGATTTAATACAATACCAATTTATTTTCAGTGCTGGAGCTCAGAAGTCTAAAATGAATCTTATGGGGCTACAGTCAAGGCATTGACAGGGAGTCCAGAAACTGGGGGTGGGGGCTGGATTCTATTTCCTTTTGGCTTTACCAGAGTCTGGGGCCACATTCTTTGTATTTCTTGGTTTATGGCCCCTTCCTCTATCTTCAAAGCCAGTGGTTTACATCTTCTCTCTCCGCCTCTGTTTTGCTGTTTCAATCACCAGACCTTCTTCTCTTCTGCCAGCTAAGTCTCTCTCTGCTTCTCTTTTGTAAGACTATTTGCGACTGCACTTAGGACCCACCCAGATAGTTCAAGATAATCTCCCCACCCAAGATCCTTAACTTAAGTCACATCTGCCAAAACCTTTTCTCCCCTAAGCAAGACAACATTCACAGGTTTCAGGCATTAGGCCCTGCATAGCTTTGGTGGCCATTATTCAGCCTACCTCAGTATTAAATCAGCACACTGCTGCTTCTGGGTCAATTCTTGTGTGTTAATGAAGGGATATATGGAAAAGAGAAGAGTAATTTGAAAGCATATATCATTTCCTGGAATCCTTTCATTCAGCAAACTTATACACAGGGACTGAACACTGGGCCAGGAGGCCCGGAAGCAGGAGGCTCCATGTCCTGCTGCTGTGGTAGCAGCTGTGGCTGCACAGGCCAGCATTCCCACTGTGCCTGCCCCCTCGCAGCCCGGCTGGAGAGACCTGTGCAGTCAGCAGAAGCCTTCTTCAATGAGTCACTGTGGTTTTCTGACTTGTAGCAAACTCCTCACCTGCTTTGTTCAACTGTCTCCCGGGCTAGTGCCACAGGAGATATTAATAAAGCCGACCTGCTTATAAATAATGGGTTGGCCCAAAAGCGCGTTCCGGTTTTTGGTACCATCTTATAGAAAGCCTGAGTGAGCTTTTTGGCCAACCCAGTACCTCCTTTGGTTGACCCACAATAGGAAATCTCTGCCGGTACTTTTCCATGCATCTCTACTTTGTTATCTCTTTTCCACATGGATCCCAAATGCTCATCGTGAAATTTACTGAGGTACCCATGGGGGTTTGTGAGGCTCAACAAGACAGAGATTACGATGCATGGTCTCTAGGCAACTTCTACCAAAGAGATGGCTCGCCTCCACAAGACAAACTGGCTTGTCTCTAGCTCAGGGCGATATGCAGGACCCTGGAATTAGTACCTCAGAGGGTGGGAAGATAAATAAAATGAAGTGCTTCAATTTTGGGAGTTTAAGATAAGCAGGGCAGAAAGGATACGAGCATCCAAACCTGTTCTGAGACAGGCTACAGGAGAGGGGTGGGTAGATCTGGGGGAATTACTCTTGACTAGGGGGAGGGCGAGTCAGGGAAGACTCCTGGGACA
This sequence comes from Delphinapterus leucas, assembly GCF_059928025.1. NCBI lineage: Eukaryota > Metazoa > Chordata > Mammalia > Artiodactyla > Monodontidae > Delphinapterus > Delphinapterus leucas. Next base: position 60,912,431 of record NC_143137.1, on the reverse strand, counting down.
CGTTTGGTGGGCTGGGACTTGCCCACAGATGGGATGAACGTGTTCCGGGAGCACAGATTAGGTCAGAACGGAAAAAGAACCCCAAGCCTGGAAGACTGAGAGGTGAGGGAAAGAGGGAAAGCCAGGAAGAAAGGCAGATGTGGCGAAGGAGAGTTTCTGTATTTGACAGTTTTGGTTCCGAAATGGCCAGCAGGAGGAAAGGTCTAGAGAGCAGATATCATGTTACGCGCCTGGAGCTTAGAGACCGGGGTAAGACTGGCGATTAGAGAACGGGGGGGTTATCCCCAGAGGGTCACCATGGATGTGGACAGGAATAAGGGTCCAAGGCAAACATCTGCCTTGAGGGCACAGAGAGCACCGTGAGAGACACCGGAGTTCTAAAACACACACCGACGATGACACAAACCAACCACTAGAAACTCAGGAAAACTCAGGAGGGAAACCGGCAGGTTGCACCATGGAGATGGCCAGCAAAGGGAGCATCCAGAGTCCCCTCTCTCTAGCAGAGGAGCTGCCATAAAGCCGACCTTGTCATTTTGTAGTTATCATTTGTGGTCAAGTGTATTCAAATGCCACGCAAGATATTCATGAAATTTGGCAGGTTTTACAGAAGGCTCTTTAGGCAGGAGGACAGGATAAGTCAATTTATGCAACTGAATCCAGCTGATGAAAACCCTCGAAGCTATGATGCTCTTTGCACTGTGACCTATCAATGTATTTAATTCTAGATTTTATGCTAAGAACCATCTTGTTACTGGAAAACGGGACTAAATTCTGTGAGTTGGATAGAACATCCTAACAGTGAGCACACGTGTCCATGAAACAATCAGAGTCCCGTGAAGTGGCTTGGCTTTTGCTGAAATTATTTGCAAATATTCATGTTGCTACTTGTTTCATTACTTTATCATCTGCTGGTAGTTATAAACAGAAAAATGGAAGTAGGGACTAAAAGTTTAAGAAAAATGACTGGGGGGAAATATGGCCAAATCGAGCACATTTGGCTATGACTGTTGTGAGCTGAACTAGGCCACTATGGACATTCACAATTTGTCAGATTCTTTTCAATGACTGTCGGTAGTCTCTGAAGATTAGAAGTCAGCAGGAGTGACCTGCCTTCTCCTAGACAAACTTCCTGTTAGGTGCCATGCTTCAATTAAAGCAAGTTTCAGACAGAATTCTACCCTATGTTCAGCTACTTATTAACAAGTAGGCACAAAAACATGTAGTGAAAACTGGGTCCAAATTCCATTCTATCTCTTTAAGTACTTTAACAAGTACTTTGCCTAAAATGATCCCACTGAGGCAAGGACAACAATGTTCTTATGACCAACTAACCTCTTAATCAGATCAGGTGACAGGATTCTTTTTCTCTTTTTTTTTTTGCAGTACGAGGGCCTCTCACTGCTGTGGCCTCTCCCGTTGCAGAGCACAGGCTCCGGACGCGCAGGCTCAGCGGCCATGGCTCACGGGCCCAGCCGCTCCACGGCATGTGGGATCTTCCCGGACCGGGGCACAAACCCGTGTCCCCTGCATCGGCAGGCGGACTCTCAACCACTGTGCCACCAGGGAAGCCCTGACAGGATTCTTTATTATGGGATGAGGGTAAGAGGCAGCTGTTCTGAATGAGTTCTAGAATTTAGGGTACTCTACCAGAAGCATTCATGGGGGTGTGGGCCCACCTGGCTATTATACCCGACTTACGAAAGAGGAAAGGGCCTATACGACACTTCCAGCTACCACACGTCTTGAACGCCCCTTTTTTCCCCCAGGGATAAACTGTTTCTCTCATCCTTGTGGAGCCAATTCAGATAGCAAGAGTCAAGTCACCTGTCTTTGAATACTGAATACAGTATTTCAAGTGTTAACTCAGCACCCCTAGAGTGTAAATTAACTTGCACATACACACATTCATGGTACTGTTTAAACTGAATTACATTAAGGTAAATTACAAAAAAAAAAAATTAGAATAATTAGCTTTCTTTTTGCACGAATATGGAAAAAGCCACTGTGGTAAGCTGAATAATGGCCCCTAAAAATGTTCACGTCCTAATTCTTAGAATTTGTGAATATTACCTTACATGGCAGAAGGAAGGTTGCAGATGTGATTAAGTTAGGTATTTTGAGATGGGAAGATTATCCTGGATTATTTGTAGGCCCTACATTTAATCATGAGTGTCCTTATAAAGGGGGAGACAGAGGGAGAAGAGACTGTGGAAGAGGCAATGTGATGATGGAATCAGAGGTGATGAAGGGGAGGAAGATGGAGGAAGGGGCCACCAGCTAAAGAACACAGGTGGCCCCTGGAAGCTGAGGAAATCAGGGGAAACGGCTGCTCCCCTCAGTGTGTCCAGGGGAAACCAGCCTTACCAACACCTCGACTTTAGCCTAGTGAAACTGATCTGGACTTCTAACTTCCAGAACTGTCTGAGAACAAATTTATGTCATTTTAAGCCACTAAATTTGTGGTCATTCATTATAGGGGCAATAGGAAATGAATGTAGTCATCAATATTAATGTTAGTAGTATCTTGGTCCAGCTCATGGAAATTTCCACGGGAGCTGTTTTGAAAACCCTTGCCATACATGGATGACAGTTCTTGGGTTATTAAAAAAGACTCTGCCCTGAGGGCCATAGAGAGAGGACCTTTAGTGTCTAAATGTCCGGGCCCAGGATTCATTCCTGCAGGCTTTAGTCTGTTTCCTTCCCTCAGCTGCCATGGATCGTCATCTGTGCCCTAAAGGTTTGCTTCACTTCCCCTAGCTGTCTTGATTTTTGTCCCATGGGGGCTTCGGGCCTTCCCCTGGGGGGCTGCTGCCTCCCTCCCCTAGGTCTGCCCCACTAGGGAAACTTCGGGATTTGCCCTGTCCCCAGTCTCTCTCTTGAGCACTGGTGAGGTCCCAGAAGAGACTGGGTGGGTGGGTATGAATTTGCCTTGTGCCTGGAGCTCCCAGGAGTTTTGTCTTCTCCAACTAACCCACACTCAGCAATTTGTTAAGAATTTTAGCTGAATTCTTCTTATTAGCTTGTATGACATCTGTCATCGCCAGCAGGTAAGTGCCCATGTCCTGTCTCTCCTTGGAGGAGCCTGTGTTTCCTTAGGTTTGGTGTAAGCTGGTGGCTCTGCAACCACAGCTCTATGGTAGATTCAAGGAAAGTTGCGATTTCATAGATTAGTTAGCAACTTTGGTGAGGTTTTAAGAATAAAAGCAGCCTAGTTTTCTACATCCTAAGAGGAAGCCAGACATCCATTTTATATTTTTGGGCTCATCTATGAATTTGATCTTTTTCCTTATAGCACCTTACTGAGAAAACATTTGGAAAGAAACACTGTTGTTTCCTGACATACCAGTAACACGCACGCCACACCAATCTATTAAAATATTCAGGTAGTCGTGCATTATCCTTAGAAGTCTCTCTCCCAGAGAATAAGCAATCAGCTGCAAAATCAAACTGATCACAACGTCAGCAGAAAAGAGCTAAGACTGAGATATAGTGGTTAAGAAGCTGGGTTTGAAATGTGGACTTAATTATATATCTTCAGATAGACAGGTTCTTTTGTGCAGTGGCTTCTGACCCATCCTGAAATCATTGCCTACCATTTTCCTGAGACTTGTAAGGAAAAAAAATCTGATTGGATAGTATTCACCTCTGCCAAGCCAAGGCATGGACTTACTTGCTAAAGGCTTTCAGCCAGATAGTCTACTTAAGAAGCCCTCAAGTATTTTGAAGGGAAACTGGTGATTAAAAAGGAAAAAAAAAAAAAGCCTTTATTATAGGGAAACCCAGCTGCCTGGAATAAGTACAATGTTAACAATTATATATAAAATGTCTATATTATGAAGTAATGCAAAATAAATTCCTGAACATGGAGCTGATTCTAACATGATAATTGGCTATTCTGAGGCTTTTCCCGCCAGGGCATGGCAATGAAGCCACAGTAGCTTTTAACTTCACAAGAAAATTGTGTCATTTCTCAAAAGCACCTAGTCAGTCATAAACATTTATTGAACATGCTCTAGATTAGCTGCTGTGGGACTCTAAAAGGTTGTAAAATAAATAATTATTCTGAATAATTGTCAGAAAGGTATCAAGTTCTTTCTGAACCCACTTTTTCTAAATATATAATCCCCAGTGATAATTCACCATCACGCCATAGTCCCAGCCCCTTTGTTTTTCACACGATTCTGTCCTTTGGGGTTGGAACAAAGCCAGCTACAGATTTCTCCCAAGAACCTTTAATCTCCCCGACACCTGGCTTGGAACCCTCCTGACCCCGCAACTCAGGTAACCGTGCTCTCAAGCATAGCCTTGACAACCCCAAACCACCTTTCAACCAGGGACCTGGTTGAATGAAGATGTCCTTATTCCCCTCCACAAAAAATCTGAGATCGCTAATTTATGCCGAAGTGTCATTTACTGATACATCTTTCTTCAGAGGATACCTTCCGTGTAATTATTGTTTTTAATTTTCTTTTGAATGAGAACAGAGAATGGCAGCATCTCAGGCAGGAATCTTCATCGCACTCTGTGGGCTGGCTACCTAATCTGTATGACAGGCTAGTCTGTATGTAGACAGACCCTTCTATCTTTCATATTCAAGATGAGGCTGCAGATCACTCTTGGTAGAGCATGTTTTCCAGTAAGTGTAATGAGGTTGGGCTGTGTTACCCATATATTCCCACCTATTCCTCTTCATTACGCCTGTGTTGGCAGTGTAATCTTTAGAAACAGAACAGATTTTTCTCCTCTACTTTGTCCTGCTAGAATCTCCAGCTTGGAATCAGAGTGTTTCTTTACTGTTTGGGGCTTACTTAACTGGCTCTAATCCCTATCCAAGTTTCTGGGGCTCCAGGTTTCCTGGGGACTGTTCTGTAAAGTGAATAAAGCAGACCAATGATCCCGGCCTGTCTCCTCTAGCCAGCTAAGCACCCAAGGGGCACTCCTTCTTCAGGGGAGAGTCTCCTTGGATAGACCTGAGACATCTGTGCACATCACTGCATAAATATTCACTATGAGCCCTCTATGCTAGAGCGTTGTGTTTGGCTCAAGTGTTAATAGGGTGAAAAAGACATTCAGTAAATGAGTTCTCTGCAATCTGACCACAGTAAAGAACTTGCTATGAGACCTCTGGAGTTTAAATGAGGAGGCAAAACTACACCCCCCTACCTGCCGTCCATTTAGAAATACTACATGACAGAGATGAAAAGGGCCTCAGAGTTTAGCCAAGCCAGATTGGCTAGGGGATAGGGATGGATGCAGGAAGAACTGAGCACTTCATTTACCAACAAGAGAATCTCCACTTATATTCATTTTATTTTGTACTCTACTGTATAAGATTTGTTACAATGAAAGAGTTCTCTCCTAGGGATGTGTGCAAAGATATATACAAGACTATTTGCTGAAGCATTATTTGTAATAGGGAAATACTGGAAACAATCTAAATGCCCATCACTAGGATAATGTAGTCTAGTTATTTAATGGAATGCTGTAGAGCAGAGAAAATTAACAAACTAGAACTACATATATGTACACAGATAAATTTCAAATAGATAGTGTTGAGATTTAAAATACAAATTAGATGCATAAATGTATCGATTATTTGAAGTTTAAATATAAAAACAATATTGTGCATTGTTTTAGAATATACACATGTGTAGTTAAAGCATAAAAATGTAGATATGAGTGTTGCATATCAATTTCAGAGAGAGGTTTCCTCTCTCCTTCAGGGAAGGGGATTAGGTACATTGGGGATTTCAATGGTATCTGTACTATTTAAGTTTTTAATATGGTGTTATATCAGTGTTTGTCTTTTTCCATATAAAATTTTATGTCTGAAATATTTCACTATAACACTTTTAAAAAGAAACGGTTCTGTTTTTAAAAAGCTTGAAAGTCAATGAGCTACGACAAGGGGCTCAGGAATGCTGATATTTGAAGTTACAATGGTCTCCAAGCACCCCTCTGCGGCCCCTTCCAGGAGTGACCTTCTAAAGCCCATCCTGCCTCTGGAGCCTCGGATCTCCAGCCTTCGCAAGCCTATGGCAAAATGCATATTATACCCCTACCTCCATCTTTGATTCTCATTAAGTTGGTCTGAGGTTTTTATTGAGCATACCAGTGATTCTAGTGGGCATGGTCAGGATACCTTTGAGAAAGATGCTAAAGGTAAGCAAATCAAATCCCGGGAGCCCATGGTCCTTCAAACCTTTGCCACAGACTCATTGCTAATAATGATCTAAAGTAGGGGTTGCTGATCCAAGCAGCATCAGCGCTATGACATTTGTATACTTGTTAGTGATTATTCCTGTTTCATGTTCAACATCATGAACACCTTTTAAACCTGTGTGGTTTTGAAGATGGGGGTACAGGAACGGCAGATAAGATATGATGGGGAAAGTTAAAAACAAGTACTGAAAGGAAAAGATTTTTATTTTCCAAATTTAGGAGGTATTGAATTTAGATAAATGGATTTACGTTGCTACAAATGATCAGGTATGGAACAAAGAGTGTACGGGGAATTATATAAACACTCCTGGGCATTAATTGGGTAGAGATGCTGTTAAATCCTCTTGTACTCCATTATTAAGATAATACATGCTTTCGACATATCAAAAATATAGAAAATGTAAAGAAGATTATAAAAATTACCAGTAATATCATGACTGAAATATCAGTAACAGCTGCTTGTTACTTGTGAACCGGTTGATGTCAAGTTCACAGTTTGAAATTGGCAAAGGCGGAAGTATTTACACCACAGAAACAGACAAATGCTATAAACCAACTCCCTCACTTCCACCCCAGATAAGTAGTTAAATTTTTACTAGCAAAGTATTGAGCCCATCTGACTTATATGTGTATTTCCTCCCAAATTTAGATAATGCAGTTTTGAAAGTGCAGATGTATATCAGACCGAAAGTATATTCTGAGAAATATCTTGGGAAATTAACAGGAGCATCCCTTTCACATATTGAGTGCAGGGGGAGCAAGGACCTCAAGACTTCCCAGGGCCAAAGGGCATGACAGGCCATGGCCTGCCTGGCAGGAAGGTATTTCAGGACCTAAGAGAAATGCTTAGGTTTAGGATCTCAGTAGCTTAACTTGAACTCTGGAAGAGCTCTCATGCACTTGACACTCTTCTCCTTACAAAGCTCAGAGGAAAAAAAATCCATTTCAGAGTGAATCCTTATGCATTTCTTTTCCTAACTACAAACATGTTTACTTTATGAAATCTCATTTTCTTCACACTCAAAAGCCAGATGATAAGGAATAAATCCTTACAACGTACCACGAAGAAGATACCAGATAACTCGGGTGTTAACCTGTGTAACAGTTGAAGTTCCTCAAGGCAGTGAGCTAATTGGAGGGCATCTCATGGTCTCCTCACCTTGAGGTCCCGAGTTCATCATGAATTAGATTATGGTACCTGGGGGGATGTAAATAAAATGCCCCCCCATTTTTTTTCATATAGTATATTTATATCAACAAGAACCACAGGTCTTCAAGAGGTACCACAGTTGCAAAGAAATAGAACTTTAGGGTTCTTCTTATTTGGTGTTAATATTCACATTCTAAGCTTATCTTTTCATTGTATTATAAAGGGAGAACGTGGAGAACGGGGCGATGTGGGAAAGAAAGGGGATAAAGGGGAAATTGGAGATCCCGGACCCCAAGGAAAACAGGCAAGAAGTGATTTTTAACATCTTATGGTAACTGTACACAGTAACTGCTTCCAACCTACATTGACTGTTACTCTTCTTCCACTAAGTAGGGGTTACAGGGTCCAAGAGGAGACCGAGGACTGACAGTGAGTATCACTCCTGGAGGGTAATTGAGGGGTTTGTGCTCACAAAATGATTGCATTTGTGTTTTAGCTTTAGAAGTGACTTCTTTTGACACAGAATTAGTGCTGACATAGATGCAGGAGGTAACTGAACCCGAATGTGAGGGAGACATAACACCCAGCGCCCTTATCCAGCCTTGTGGTAGAGATGTAACTGCCCACCCGCGGGTAGAAAGGTTAACAAGGAGGTGAACTGTTTCAAAGAAGCCAAATGAGCAAGGGACTTTTTCTTGTACATGATCCTTCACATTTCAGCACGCGGGCTCTTTTTCTCCTGAACTAGTTCCTTTAAGAAGTGCTCTGAGGACAACAGCAATCACAAAATTGGGATTACTTTTCTGTACTGATTCACCTATTCAACAAATATTTGTGATGATGTACAAACTTTCCCCGTTCTTCTCTCTTTTGTTCTCTTTTGTTTGCACCACTACAAACAAAAAGCTGACCCCTGAAAGTCCCACAGGATGGGAAAGTTCTAGAATTTCTATAGCAAAGTCTACTTCTTCCTTTCTAACATTGAGACACTACATCTCCTGGAGTTGAGGAGAAATAGGGACCTTCTCTTACCCCCACCTTTTTTTAAAATTGGGGTATAGTTGTTTTACAATGTTGTGTTAGTTTCTACTGTACAGCGAAGTGAATCAGCCATATGTATACATATATCCCCACTTTTTTGGATTTCCTTCCCATTTAGGTCACCACAGAGCACTAAGTAGGCTTTTTCCCTTTTTGATTCTTTGGTGGGTCATGGTCTGGGGATGTTGACCTTATGTATAGTGCCAGGAAAACCCAGGGGTGGGAGTTCAAGTGGTGAAGACGAGAGCTGGACATGTGACAAACAGAACTGTGCATGGTATTATGGCCCATCTGCCTTTTTCTCTTTGTTGTTCCCCACCAGAAGTCAGACCCTCCCCAGATGCCTATGGAGGATGAAGCAGCTATATATGCAGCAATTTCTCCCTAAAGTAGCAGAGGAGGGTATATGTAAAATGCCCAGAGGAATGTTTCCCATAGGCTTATACCCTCCCTCCTGTCCCAACATGGAGAGGGGAACTGGTTTCCTTCATCCATGCAGTTGTTCATTCACTTCACCAACATTTATTGGGCACCTACCCTGGGTCAGGATCTAAGACAGGCACTGGGGGAATAGTTGAGAGTAAGAGGCTATGTCTCTGGACTCAAGGAGCTCACAGCCTAACAAGAGAGAAAGACAAGCAAAGGATGTTCACCTATAGTTTGATAAATGCTGTGATAGAAGTGATATGTGGATCCAGAGCAGACAAAATCAGGTATGGTTTGATGCCAATTCTCTTTTCCTTCACTCTTCCCTTGTAGCATTTAGAAAGCCAAGGTCAGCATTAAATGAGATTCTTATATGTGACAGGCTCCTTCATATCAACACCACCCTGACCCAGTACTGCAGGGTGCCTGGGGGGCCCATGTAAAGTACGGCCCCCACTCTGGACCCCTGGACTTCTAGTCCTTCTCCAGTTACACCCCTTCCCCCAGGTGAGGAGTGACCACCCTGAGCGCACGCCCCCCTCTGTACTGCATTCTGGATACACAGGGTCTCAGAATTGCCCCAAATGTCCCAAGTTTGGAAGCTGACAGCACTGACCTGTATGCACGAGGTGGCCAAGGGGCAGGCATCTGGGGGGATTTGACAGAGCTTGGATTCACCTCGTAAGTGCTGGCTAAGGCCCGGTGCAGCACAGGGCCGGTGGGGAGAGGGTGCAGGGAGAAGGGGACAGGGTATAAGCGGCGGCCTCCTCTCGCCCAGAACCCACATGAATCCACATGACAGCCCATGAGGTAGGTAGTAGTGTCTTCCCTCCAGATAAAGGCACACCAAGTCACACAGAAAGCTTGAACGATACGCCCCAAGACACCTCAATAACAAGTACCAGAGCCCTTAGATAGAGCCAAAGCTGGCTTGTCTGACGCCAAATCCCGGCTGCTCCCCCATGAAGGCCGTTCTTGGAAGGCACCTTTCCTCTCCCCAACCCCATTCTCTCCCGGATCAAATATATTCCCAAACACTCTCAGTGGCAGATTCAGTCCAGACTAACAAAGCCCTCTTTTAACAGGCAAATTCCATTGATGGAGTTCAGGTTTTTAATCATTCACACCAAATTGCTTCAGAAAGACTGTTTCTCCATGTGTCCCTTAAATGTCAGTGTTTCCCAGTGTCTGCCCTCAGCCTTTTCTTCCCAGTCTTCAAACCCTCAGGGAGGGACAGCTATCCAAGTCAGGGGGATGGGGCTTTCCTGGTGGCGCAGTGGTTGAGAGTCCACCTGCCGATGCAGGGGACACGGGTTCGTGCCCCGGTCCGGGAGGATCTCACATGCCATGGAGCCGCTGAGCCTGCACGTCCGGAGCCTGTGCTCCGCAACAGGAGAGGCCACAACAGTGAGAGGCCCACGTACCGCAAAAAAAAAAAAAAAAAAGTCGGGGGGATGAACAGTTTGAAAAGGCTAATTTAATATTACAGTAAAGTTCTATGGAGAATGAAAAAACCTTTTTATGTTATAAATATAGAAAAGAATATGCTTGACAAAAGGGGGTAGGGAGGGGTTAAAAAAGGCAGAGAAGCTCTCCTCCACACAATCTCATCTGCCATCCCTGTTTCAACAGCCAACTGTACACTGGCATTTCTTCAATCTGCCTCCAGCTTGAACCCCTCTCCTGTGCACCAGACCTCACATCCTACTGCCTACTGGACATCGCCAGCTGGGTGTCCCACAGGTGCCTCAAACCCAGCCAGAATCAAGCTGAACCAGTGACCTTCATTAGCTTCAACCTGCCGCTGTTCCATCCCTCCCTATCTCAAAGAGCGGCGCCGTTATCATTTGCCTCCTAGACTCCTTTCCCTCATCCTTCCTTCCAGTTACTCACCAACCCCCTTCACCTCCTTTTGAAATGTCCCTCCAGGTCATTCCTTCCCATCCATCAATACCACCACGGCTTCCTAGTGTTATCTTCTTTGCCTGAACTATACAGGAACCTCAGACCCCTCCACTGGCTGCCACAATCACCTTTCTTCTCTGCTACGGACCATGTCTCTTCTCAGTGCTCAGGATAAGTCCACACTCTTCAGCATGACACAAAGGCTCTAAAGTCCATCTGTCTTTCACATTTCCTGTCATTCTTTCAGTCACGTTCCCTGAGCCACAAGTTTAATCAAGTACTCCAGTGCACTACACTTTGTATGCTCCATCCTCTGCCTGGAAAGCTTTTTCTCCTCCTCTCCCCACCCCACCCCAGTCAGAGTCTGCCTAATGTCCCTGGACCACAGGCCCACACCCACTCTCCCATCCCTGGTATTGCCGGCAGACCAGCGTGGTTCCTTAGCTCCAAGCCAATAGAATAGTACTTACAAAAGTATTTATTTATTTGCCTCCTTCTTACTAGACTCATGTAAACATGAGTCCTTTGAGGGGTATAAACTTGATGCCTTCATCATTGGCACTGAGTAGCCAACATGGTCATTCAGCAATTTTAATGGAAAGGGTGAAACTATTCCAGTGACTTAAAAGCAAAGAATACAAGGAAAAGATTTATATACACACACACACACACACATATATATATGACTACTTAAAGCATATTAGACCTAGTTATGCCATAAAAGCACAGTGAAAAGAATTAAAATGCAACCTTGATATATAAATTGCTCTTACAAGTCAAGAAAAGACAAACATTCTAATAGAAAGAAACGGACAAAAGAAAGACTGTGCATAAGAGAATACAACTTGGAAACATACATATAAAATTCAGCCTCACAATAGTAAGTGTAATTTAAAACAATGAGATATTTTGCTCTATCAAGTGGCAAAGATTATATAATAATAATAATAACCAGTGTTGTGTCTCCAAAACAAAACGGGTTTTCTTATATACTGTTGTTAGAGGCGTCAGTTACTACAACTTTTCTGGAGGATTGTAAGGCAGTCTGCATCAAGAACCTTAAAATGGCCATGCATCTGACATCAGTAATCAAGTTTTTCAGAATACTTAATAATACGGGCAATTAATTACTACATAATGTTAAGTGAAAAACTATAATCATAAAACTTAGTGAAAAGTATTTTCTCCACTTGTAAAAAATTAAACACAAGTATATTAAATACATAACATTTCCCTTTCCTAGATAACAATATAAATATATTAATAGACATTTCCCCTTTCCAGACATACTCTAGTTTCAGATTTATTAAATGTCTCTCTAAATGTGGAAAAGCATGACAAAGCCTAAAAAAAAAAGGTAACTGTTGACTCCTTCATTTCATATAATTTTTAAAATCTCTCATTGCGAGTTCTTTTTGTATAGCCACTTGAAATCATTGGCTTTTACTCAATTTACAGAAAAAGAAATTAAATTAAAATGCCCTGAATATTCTCTGTACATGCTTCTGTTAAGCCATGTTACCGTCTATGTCACCTTTACCTCACTTCTGTCATTATAGGTTTTCTCCTTTAAAACTTTACTTTTGCAACTGTTACATTGTATCTTCTTAGAACAGGTCCACTGCTCTTTCCAGTTGAGATTTTCTGGGCTTCTGCTTCTCTCATCTGTTAAGTTAATCATCCCTGTCAGCTTCATGTCTTTGGCAGATGTAGAATCCTGACTTCTCCAGTCTCATCCCATGGCATTTGTAAACATGCCATGCAGGGCAGGATGTTGGCACATTGATTCCTAGTACCCAGCTCATCTCAGGCCCTTCTGATGGAGCTGGTGAGCAGTGGGACCTGGAAGCAGCAACCAGGAACCCAGGGAGGTTTCATGGAAGAGCCCAAGTGAGGGTATTAGGAAACTGGAGAGAAGACTTGCAAATTTGGGGATTGGTACAGAAAAAAAGGAGGGAATACAGCATTGGATGAGATCCCTTTGGGCCCTGGTGCTTGTCCTGGTTTGTCAGCACATGTGGGTTAAACCATGTAACTGAAAGCATACATTGCCCACACCGTTGTTGTCCTCAGAATCTGCAGGGGATTGGTTCCCAGACACGCCCACCACGCCCAACCCAGTAGGTACCAAAATCCGTGGATGCTCAAGTCCCGCATATAAAATGGCGCAGTACAGTCAGCCCTCCGTATCATGGATGCAGAACCCATGGCTATGGAGGGCCGACTGTAAGTATTACATCTTTTGTGGGGCCAGACCCTGTGTGTGTGTTACCTCATTTAATCCCACCACATCCCTGAGACACAGACACTGTTAGGTCACTTCATGCCCATGGTCACACAGCTGATAAATACTGGAGCTGCAATTTGAACTTCAAGTCTGAGTTATTACATTTCACAGCTCAAACACATTTCAATTCTGATATATTATAGGCAACTTTTAACCTCTGTGCTATGTATTATTTATTTATTTATTTATTCAATTTATTTATTTTTTGCTGTGTTGGGTCTTTGTTGCTGCGCGCGGGCTTTCTCTAGTTGTGGCGAGCGGGGGCTACTCTTCATTGTGGTGCACGGGCTTCTCATTGTGGTGGCTTCTCTTGTTGCAGAGCATGAGCTCTAGGTGTGTGGGCTTCAGTAATTGTGGTTCATGGGCTCAGCAGTTGTGGCTCGTGGGCTCTAGAGCGCAGGCTTAGTAGTTGTGGAGCACAGGCTTAGCTGCTCCACAGCATGTGGGATCTTCCCGGACCAGAGCTCGAACCCGTGTCCCCTGCACTGGCAGGAGGATTCTTAACCACTGTGCCACCAGGGAAGCCCCTGTGCTATGTATTTTATTTGCAGTGGAAGGATTAAGTCAAATAGCCCAATGCTGATTATAATAAGACATACCTTTCATGACTATAGGAAAAAATATGGTCACACAATTAATACATTTTCCTCTTTTCCTCCAGAAAGAAGAAATCATCAAGCTTATTTTTGAAATATGTGGTAAGATTTGACGACCAAGAAAAAACCCATCACTTTAAAGTACCAACCCCACTATGTTCTGTGTTGTCAAGATAATGTGCTCACCCAGAATATGTATACTGTAGAGCTCGTGGGAAAGTTTCAAGCTCATTTTCAGTTTCTGTGGGAAACTGAAAGGAAGCAGTGTGAGGGGATGTGGGAATCCTGATTTAAGAAAAGAAAGTCATTTTCCCAGGGTAGTTAAGAAGTGTGAAGATAGTTGGGTCTGTGGGCAGCCAGGCCTTTTGTTAGCACAGAGCTCATCTGTATTCAGTGACATTTACCTGAACCTGAGAAGGAAAGAACAACAAAGGAGGCAGGACTACAGGGGCCTAACTGGTGTGTGAATCCAGCCTAGCTGGTGATGATAATGTCTGTGTTTTTCCTGAAGCAAAAAGTCTTTCTAAATTGAGTTTTGAGCCCTACGTCTAGAGCGCCTGCCGCTTCAGAGGCAAAAGGACAGAGTCCAGAGGTCATCTTGTGTCACAACTCTATCTAAATGCTTCTATGGCGAAACAGACTTAAAACAGAGTTACCAGAACAAGGAAGTAAAGCAAAAAGGCTAGCCAAAAGGCAAGCAGTTAATGGATAATGAAGGTAACTTCTGTGTTGAAAACGGACAGAGGCAGGAATATCATTATCCTTCCATACAGAGAACCCCAGAACTGACTTGTCCCCCAGAAGACTTCCGGACCTTAAGAAGCAGCCTGGGACTCTCTATGGTGACAGGCCGATTTAGACACTGCTTCTGAGTTCTAGAAGCGCTGTAAACTAGCAGCCAGTTTCCTGAGGATTTATCGTGGCAGGGCTGCTGGGCAACATGAGGATATGAATACACCAGTGGAACCCTGATAATTTTTATTGCCAAGGAACTCTGGCAACTGCTTTGAATGATAAACCCTAAACAGACGTTGTTTACTGACCAGTGTTCTGAGATCATTTCCCTGGAACAGTTTCACAGTATGGATGGACTGCTGGCCTCCTTGATAAGATCGGAGCCACTTTAGTGGTCACTAAGGGCGTGACTGGGGACATAAACCAGAGTAGCTAGGGGCCGCTACTCTTGGGTCCAGTTAAAGACCTGAATCCTTCCCCCACAATTAAAATGTTTCATCCCATTACTTTACCCATTGGCCACGCCAATGAGCAAGTATTCATTTTCACATAAGGATATGGTTGAAGACTGAAATATTAGCATTCAGATTCCAATTAAATACAAATGGTCGGATGATAAAGGGCAAATTTAGGATGGTGGTTATCTCTTATGGAGGAGGGAAATGGAATCAGGAAGGCATACACAGGGATGCTGAATCTTTTAAAAATACTATTTTAGGGCTTCCCTGGTGGTGCAGTGGTTGAGAGTCCGCCTGCTGATGCAGGGGACACAGGTTCGTGCCCCGGTCCAGGAAGATCCCACATGCCGCGGAGCGGCTGGGCCCGTGAGCCATGGCCGCTGAGCCTGCGCATCCGGAGCCTGTGCTCTGCAACGGGAGAGGCCACAGCAGTGAGAGGCCCAAGTACCACAAAAAATATATATATATACTATTTTATTTTTTAATCTTAGAAATTGGCTGTTTATTGTTTTATCCTCTACAGCGTTTTGGTTTTTTGTGTGGGGGGAGGGTTGTTTTTTTTTTGCGATATATCATTTTTTTAAAAGTCAGGTATAGAAACCAGAAGGGAGACAAACGTCAGCTGTGTTCACGGTCACAGAAAAGGAAGGTTACAATCTAGTCTTAGGTTCATCCTTGCCCCTCTCCCCCCTCCCCCTACCCGCCTGATATCAATCAGTGATGTTTTAATTTTCAACCCCACTGTGTTTCTATGTCAACATTCGTGTTTCAGGTTGTGGGCGTAAATGCAGAGAGGCACCGCTAGAGCTGCTGTTTGTGATTGACAGCTCAGAAAGTGTGGGACCGGAGAACTTCCCGATTATCAAAACTTTGTGAAGACTCTGACTGACAGAGTTGCACTGGACCTTGCCACGGCCCACGTAGGCATAATCAACTATGGCCATAAGGTAGAGGAGGTGGATCATTTGACGCAGTTCTCCAGCAAGGACGACCTCAAGCGGGCCGTGGGCAACATGCAGTATCTGGGAGAAGGCACCTACACAGCCACAGCTCTCCATGCCGCCAACCGCATGTTCGAAGCCGCAAGGCTGGGTGTGAAGAAGGTGGCCTTGGTCATCACTGATGAGCAGACAGATAGGCGAGATGAAAAGAATCTGACAGAGGTGGTGAAGGATGCCAGTGACATCGATGTGGAAATATTTGTGATTGGGGTGGTGAAGAGAAATGACCCCAACTTCAAGATGTTCCACAAAGAAATGAATCTAATTGCTACCGACCCAGACAGTGAGCACGTTTAATCTATTTGATGACTTTGTTACCCTTCAAGGTAAGACAGCTCCAGCGGAAAGGAATTCACACTGTCCTTCCAAGTACCACATCACGGGATTATCCTGACCAAAAATGAAAATCAAGAGGCCAATGAGGCGTATACTGGCATTAAATTGTAACACAGAAACTCTGGAAGACAAAGACGTTTAGTATTTCATTCAGGGAGTACAGTCCCTTGTCTTTACTCATTTGTAGTAAGTGCTGAGTTGGCCCTGGAGTTGTTTAACTCGGGTAGCTGCAATTGAAGGACTAAAAAGAAAGGACAGGATCTGGGGGCATTGCTAAGATTAGTTCATGTTCTAAAAGTTACCTAACTTGGATAAGAGATGGAGCAAGCCAGCAGCAAAGCAGAAAATAATCATAGAATCAAAATGAATTAAGAAGTGCAGAATGAGTGGAAAACAGAAATGGTAATCTAAAGAGATGAGGTAACTGGGATTATTCTCTTCTATTCTCTATTCTCTGTTCCTATGAAAACAGATAATGAAGAGTAAACAAGTTGACGTCAGGAGTTTATCTTAAAGAACAACATGCTAAATATTCCTCATACACTCAGTGCTGATCTGATGGCTTTCCCTATGCTGCTTTACCCTTCACGTGAACTGACATTTCCTGACGAGCCATGCCAAGACACTGACTCACAGTGATTGGGAGTGATCGGCATCACTTTACAATGAAACACTCCAGTTCTTTGGAGACTGATAACACATTTTGGCAAGGCCCACACCCAGAAAGCTTGTGAAATAAGTAAAATTTACACTTAATGTGTTTGCAGGCCTCAGTTTGACCCCATCCTTCCTTCTCCACTCATCTGGGAGCAGGGCCTGACATGGCCTCATGCTGTTCCCAGCCTACCCCAGGTACCAGCACGCCTGGCCCTAAGGAGAGCAGACCACGCTCAGAACCTTCCCACTTTCCCTCTTTCTCCAGACCTTTCTAACCTGGGCTCCCATTTCCTTAACACCCTATTGGGCGACTGGTCTGTTCAATCTCACTGGGCTGTTAATGTGTTCGAATTGCCAGCAATATTACACATTTCAGAGACATGTTATATTTTAATCATTGAAGAGCTTTATCATCTTAATCAAAGGAGTTACTAATTTGTTCTAGGCAATGAGGGATATATTTTTGGACTGGCTGGCTTTTTGCAATTCCCAAAACCAGAGGTAATTGCCTGTTAAAATTATTATGGGTTAGACTTGCCCCTTCCACAGAGTAGTTCACAGATAACAGACAGACACTTTGCATAACAAGCATTTAAGTCATTCTTTTGCCTATTTGGGCCATCGAATATTATTAAATTAAATTAAATAATTAAATTATTTTAGATGGCCTCTTACAGATGAGGTAAAAATGCGCTTAAAATTTCGTTCCCCTAGTGGTTGACTTCAAGTGATGGGGAAGTGTCTGTTTACTTTAAGGAGAGTGCAAAAGGTTTCTCTTTTTTTTTTTTTTTTTTTTTTGCGGTACGCGGGCCTCTCACTGTTGGGGCCTCTCCCGTTGCGGAGCACAGGCTCCGGACGCACAGGCTCAGCGGCTATGGCTCACGGGCCCAGCCGCTCCGCAGCATGTAGGATCTTCCCGGACCGGGGCATGAACCCGTGTCCCCTGAATCAGCAGGCGGACTCTCAACCACTGCGCCACCAGGGAAGCCCCCAAAAGGTCTCTTTAAACAGATTTTAAGTAATGTTTCATTGCTCCTCCTGTTCCCTTTTCTACTTCTCTTTTAAAAGATAGATACCCTGAGGCAAAAATTGTTTAAAAAAAGTTGTGAGGATTTTGAATCCTACCTCTCATATTTTGGGTTCACCACTGTTTCAACCTGGATTTGGGATATCGGGGGAAGAACTCACTGAATCCGCTCCAGAACCCCGGAAAGAAATTTCTGAGTCTGTAAGTAACTGTCTTGCTTAATTTGTGAGCCTAAAATCATGTATTCAGTCTGTTTTACATCAAAGACAACCTTGCCCCACGCTGTCGAGAATCAACTGAGGTATGGATGTTTTCAGGTCCTTGGCTCTAAATAGCAGGCTTTTGTCTCCAGATTTCTAGTTCTGAAATAGCTCTGGGGCTTATGAGCTTGAATATGAGATTTTTTAATATTTCCATATTTTATCATTATTTATTAAATGTTACAAATAATATTTTTATATTACATCCCTGCCACCACCAAAAGTAATCATGTACATTAGAACAGATTAATACTATACTATTTGAATCACCCCCTTGCAACATTGGCAGATCTTTCTGTATGGGGTCACAATTCTCCCTCATCTGTCTGTGTATCCACTCCCCACTTTGCACCCTCTCAAGTTTCTTCCAAGTGCACACATGCTCAGCCTGCACTCTCCCACCTTCCAATCCACGCTCTTGTTCATTGAGCTTCCCCTGCCTGTGCCCAGAGGGGGGACAGGGAGGGAAACTATGCATGCATATCGCACAAGGTGGGTGCTTCATTTCAGAACTCCCCAATCACCTGTGCGTGAGAGAACTACCTCCTGAATGTATTGAGACAAATGTGATCGTCCTTAGAGCAAGCTTCTGGGAACTGACTTCAGCCAATCAGGTCACAAGCAACTGTTAGTTTCTTTTAGGTGAAAACTGGAGAGCCTCTCATAGTTACTGGTAAGTGAGTGTTGTAGTCTCTTCCCCACCAAGTTACAACCAAAGCAGCTGTGGACTGAGGTTCACTACATGTATGGACATCGTCTAGCAATCAGGCACACAGCAGTGTCCCTATTTTGTACGCTCAGTGAAGTCCCTGTGCTGTCCTTTTATGAAGGCTTCATAGACACGAAAGATTCATTTTGAGCCAGTGCAACAGTATTCAAGCATCAGGATTCAGCTAACTGTATAGTTGGACTAAGGCCTTGAGAAACCTCCAGATCAGTAGGTGGATGCAGAACCATTCAGGAGTCAGGCCTAGGATGCCATTCCTACGGGGACAAGATTACAGGACTCACAAGATTTTTATATTATGTTCAAAAAGGGACAGAAAGGTCTCTAATATATTTCTATTTGATTAAATACAAACCGACTTCGAGATGGGACATTCCAATTAGGGCAACAGACTGCCCCTGGATTGTAGACTGAAATTCACACACGCATTTATATCACATGGTCTATAACAGGGGGTCAACAAACCCCTCCTGTAAAGGGCCATATAGTAAAGATTTCGGGTTTTGCAGGCCATTTGATCTCTGTTGCCATGACTCAACTCTGCCTTTGAAATGCAAAAGCAGCCATAGCCAGTACTTCAATGAATAAACATGGCTGTGTTCGGATAAGACTTATTTCCCAAAACAGGTGAAGACGCAGATTTGGCCCATGGGGATTTGCCAACTCTGGGTTTTACTGAGCATTTCAAAGTAAATTACAGACAGTAATGTGCACAGTCCATCTCCTCCTGCTTGTGTGAGTTACCCCTTTGTTCTTCCCTTAGTCAACCCATGTCCCTTTCTAAAAACTTCCTACACAAGAGCAAACTCAGGTTTCACCCAGCAAGTGGTGCCTAAACGGAGCTCTCCTCATAATCAATGAATTCCAGTGGCATGTATTGATCATTTACTGCAGTGCTCAGGGGTGGCTCTTAGGACACAGTTCCTGCCCAGGAGAAGTCCGTGGTCTCTCAGTGATCGGATAAGTACAAGAGGTATTAAGAACTTCAGCAGACCTATGGATGAAGCTCGAGAGACGGTGCACTTAAGTTCAGGGCAGAGTAATGGAAGCCTTTACAGAGGAGGTGGTGTTGAGCTGAGTTTTAAGACTAAGTAAGTGTTTTTCAAGGCAAGAGTAGGGGGAAGCGTATTTCCAAGAAAAGGGAACATGTGGGAGCTAAAGGGGAAATCCAAAGGGAATGGCATTTTAAGAAATGAGGACAAGTTCAATCTAACTGGAGCCAAAGTTATATCTGGCAGTAGGGTGAGAGTTAAAACTGGACAAATAATTTGAGGACGAATTATAAATGGCTTCATGTGTCAAGCTAAGGAACTTGAACTTCATCCATAGGCCAGGCAACCAGGAGAAAGCAGGAGAGTCTTAAAAGCAAGGGTCGTATGGTCACATTTGGTTGCACTATGAACGATAAAGAGAAGGAGGTGGGAAAAGAGGAGTAATGGTCCAGGTGAGAGATAATGAGGCCTTAAACTAAGGCAGGGGCCATTGGAATAAAGGGACACGTGGATTGGAAGCCATTTCTGGGGTAGAATGAACAGGATTTAGTGACTGAATGGATTGGAGGTTAGGGAGAGGGTTTGGGGAGGACGGTTGTATCTCTAGCTTGGAGATGGGGTGAACTGAAACACCATCCACTGAGATGGAGAATATAGGAGTCAGGGTAGGGTTCTTTGAAGGAAAATAATGGGCTTATTTTGTACCAAAGCGGAGGTGGCTGAGGGGCATCCAAGGCAACGGCACAGAATGAGACAACAGCCCGTGCCTCTGGTGTCATGACGCAGGAAGTTAGATGCCCTGAGAGAAAAGTGATGTTAACAGGTTATGACAGAGGAAGCATTCTAGTAGCTGGGGAGGGGAGGGCATAAGAAGAGGACATCCAAAATAGTTTAGATTTGTAACACCAAGAGTCACAGGGTGGGTATCAGTTGGATCTCCCTAGGGGCCCTCTGACTGAGATAGTGGGAACTTGTAATGAACTTGAACTTGGAAAGTCCCTCTTGTCTCTATACCTTCTCACCCTGTCTCTCTTTGCACAAGCACCGAAGTAAGAGTGAATTTTTTAAAATGAACGATCCTAAAAGATATTTAGTCTGAACAAACATATATGCATTTATATTCACATTTTAGATCGGTCATACGTATATATAATGTACACACACACATAAATACAAAAACATATGTATGTATCTGTGCATGCACACCCACCTTTATCTAAAAGTATAATTATAGTATCGAAACACCTAAAGTAACATGAATCTGTCAAAACCTTTCAATCCTCAGATTGTTCCCAAGCCTACCCTAGGCAATACTGCAAAATAAATAATCTCAGGAGCCCTGTTTCCCTTTTTGCGTCTCTATTTCCTCTCTGTTGTCTCTTCTATCACTCCTTAAGACACCTAGCTCTGTATTCCTTCTTCCTCTCCTTTCTATCAAAATCTGTTTTGAGGGGAAAATCTGGTATCAGTTATTACACTTTTGTGAGAAATCTAAGCCAATGGGTTGATTTAAGTCAAGAAGGGCTTGCATTTGAACTATTTTATCTAGTTGTGGAATGAACATGATGTACACTATACATCAACAAACAGATGTATTGGGAAATATGGAAAGCAGAAGGATTTCCCAGGTTCCACTAAATTCATAACGCTTTGGCAATCCCAGCTCTGTTGCCTTTTCAGGCCAGTCTTGAGAAGCTAAATGTGTACATCCATTCTATTCTGCCTCTTTCCTGAAATCTCAGGATAGCTTATACTTTCTTCTGGGATTTATCACATTTTAACATCGTTAATACTTATTTTTGTATGTACCTTAACTTTCCTGATGGATTTAAATTCCTTGAGGACATCTTTGTCTAATTAAACTTTGTGTCTCTCAGGACCTAAAACTGTGCTTCCACAGTAGATGCTCAATAAATACTTATGGACCAAACCAAGGCTATACCAACTGTTAGAAAAAGAAATCTGAAGATTTCCTTCGGTGAAAGGCATCAACTATACCATCATTAACAAGATTGTATACATAAAAAAATCCTTATCTTTTATGGGACTAACAATGTTGGTACTTGATGCTCCTTTATTCTTTCTGGGTGTGGCCTGTTGGGGAAAGATTTCCCAGATATAAATGGGAAGAGGGCAATTAAATCAAGTAAACATCATTTAATCAGACCAAGTGGCTACATCCAGTAATGGCCCATTAGGCAAATAAGTATATGGATTTCATATATGAAGTCACTTTTTGTCATTCTAAATGTATTCATAATTAATGTCAATGCAAAGAGCGTTTACTCACTGAAGCCAGTTTCTTGTAACAGTATTGCAGATTTCTTTCCCCCTTGAAAGAGCAGAAAGAAGCCCTGTCTACCCTTTCCATAAAGGTTCTTTTTTGTATTATGAAAAATTGTCCCCAGATTGCAAATAACTTAGATAACTGGCAGCAGAAGTTTTTTTCTCTCTGTAGAAAGGAGGCTGTGGGATTCCTATGAGGAGTGATTCCACAGCAACACAGTGAAGGTGACAGCCAAGCTGGTGTGGCAAGAGTCCCTCTGAGTAGCTCCTGCATGAGGTGGAGAGGCATGGTGGAGGCCAAGGGGGAACTCAGAGTCCCCTCCTTCTATTTAATATGGTCCTGATGTATAGTCCAATGCCAGCCTTAAGCCGAGCATGCCGGTTCCTCATTTCTATGGAAGAAGTGGATGTTCTGTATAGATGTAAATTACAGAAAACTAACACAGCAGGCTGACTTTGCTGGCTGTCCTGCCGTCCCCTTGTCCATCCTCTCTTTTAGTGAGACCCTATCCCTGGTCCCCATTCCACGGGCCGCATTTCTCCCCTCCTTTCATTATCACACAAGCTGCTCAACGATCTCCATCTCCATTTTCAGTTTTTCCATCTCTTCCATCTCTTCCTCTCAATGCCCCACAACCCTTCTGTGTTCTCACTCCATCTCAAGATCCATCTAAAGAGGGCCACTTCTGAAACCAGGGTTCCACCGGCAATTTCTTCGAGAACCGGAGCCTTAGGCAGGTTCTGCCTTGATAATGGACTTGGATGTGTCCCTTCATCCTCAGACCTGACCATGGGCTCTGTCCTCAACTCTGATGTGACACCTGCTTGTCCCCTACTGTGTTCTGAGGCCACTCCCTTCTGCCTCTTCCAAGACCAGGATCTTCCTTCCCTGTGGTACCCTTTCCTGCCAACACTTCTGACTCTTTCCGTAGAGTCAGGAAATAGGCTTCAGCCTCTCCCATCTCAAAAATTCCCAAACCCTCTCTTAGTTCACATATCCCTTTTGCTACTGTCCTATCGCTATGTTTATATAATAAAGTTATTCCACAGGCCAGTCTCTGCTGTCTCTGCCCCTCACAACCACACATGCACCCTCACTCTCCTCTCCATCTCCCTGTGGCTCTCACTGTTGCCTCACTTCTGTTCCCCTGGGAAACCCTCTGAAGTCAGGCTGCTGCCTCCAATATGCCCCTGAAACTCAGCTGGAAAAGTCACCAACAACCCTTTAATTGCCAAATCTTTATTGCCATATTCTTACCTAATCTTTCTTTTGCATGTATCACCGTGCTGCTGCTTATTTCTGATTTTGCAAGTCGTCTCTCTCCTTGTCCTTCTTCTGAGCATTCTTTCTCAATTGCTTTTGGGTTTTTTCTTTCTCTGTTTACCCCTTAATATTAAACTCAATTTTTCTGAGATTTGTCCTTAGCCTGCTTCTCTTCTTGTTCCATATTCTCTTTCTGAGTTCCAAAGCCACGTGTGCTAACTCT
The DNA here is from genome assembly GCF_059928025.1 of Delphinapterus leucas. Classification (NCBI taxonomy): domain Eukaryota; kingdom Metazoa; phylum Chordata; class Mammalia; order Artiodactyla; family Monodontidae; genus Delphinapterus; species Delphinapterus leucas. Next base: position 60,888,835 of record NC_143137.1, on the reverse strand, counting down.
CAAATCTGCCTCCCCAATCCAGACCTTTCTCCTGGGTCCCAGATTCACATTTTGATTGTCTGTGCACATCTTCTTCTGGGTGCCCCACAGGCATTCAACATGGAATACGTTCACCGTGCTGCTCCTCCAGATTTCCTTCTAGGGGTATGGTCCCTCCAACCAGCCGGGTACCTGGCAAGAAACCTGGGATACACCTGTAGCTCTGTTCTCACTGTATCGTCCCCACCTGTTGGTACTATGGTCTTTGGTCTGTTCTTATCATCCCTCGATCTATGCTCTCAATTCCTTTCTCCTCATCAATACCTCTACTGCTTTAGATCAGGGCCTCATCATTTCTTATCAGTATTTAATAATATGTTCTCAAAACTCTTATCCCATCTCTCTTTTCTATATCCTCTTCAGCTTATCCATTACTTGCTGATAGTGTCATTTTATTTTTTTGCTCTTTTAAAAATAACATCATTGAGGGCTTCCCTGGTGGCTCAGTGGTTGAGAATCTGCCTGCTAATGCAGAGGACGTGGGTTCGAGCCCTGGTCTGGGAGGATCCCACATGCCGCGGAGCAACTAGGCCCGTGTGCCACAACTACTGAGCCTGCGCGTCTCGAGCCTGTGCTCCGCAACAAGAGAGGCCGTGACAGTGAGAGGCCCGCGCACCTCGATGAAGAGTGGCCCCCACTTGCCACAACTAGAGAAAGCCCTCGCGCAGAAACGAAGACCCAGCACAGCAAAAATAAATAAATAAATTACTAAACTCCTACCCCCAACATCTTCTTTAAAAATAAAATAAAAATTAAAAATAACATCATTGAATTATTTATCATATATATGATTCCATTTTGGCTGAATTTTCTTAAAAACCTGTCTTTAGTACCATGGCCTATATTTTAACTTGGTACTGAGTATCCATGACAGATTAGGAAAAAGACACAAAGAGTACATCTATATTTTCTCCTTATGTCATATTCAAGTAAAATTTTATAGGTTGCTCAATCATATTATACTCACTATTGAATGAAGTAGCCTATTCAAAGTCCATAATCAATACTTTCAAAATACATGGACTTTTTAAGCTTTCAAAAGACTTGGGACTAAGCCTAATACTAGTTTATTTTCTCCACTGACATGAAAATTAAGCTGATTTCCTGAAATCAGGCCTAATTATTTGTAAGTGGCCTTGACTAAGCCACATACACAGATACAGTTATATTGGTCAATACAATAATTTATTTGTTTATAAAGTAAAATTAATACTTTCTCATTGTGGTAGTCAAAAAAAACCCTCAAATTCTTCTTGATAAACTGCATAACAATGAATTATTAGTACTGCCAGGTGATGTGTCTGTGGAAGCCTCATATATTGCTAATCATAGACTTACCAGCCTTAGAATGTAAGATGTTCCTCTCTTAGGGAGCAGAAAAAAATAACATATTGCAAACTGATCTAGAAAGACTATCCCAGATCTGGAAGTCAGGAAACTTGGCTTGTAGTCTCAATGCTGAAGCTAAATCTTTTATTTCCTTGTCTCCAGAATTTATACTTTTCCTACTTTATTGTTTCAGAGATTGGTATGCATCTGCTTAGCGTGCTGTGGTCTTTTTTTAGACTTAAAATTTATAGTGTATTTCACAGTGAATGACATCTTAGAAATGAGATCTGACAGCTGCCTGGCATTGGGTGAATCACCTGTTTCTTAAGGTTTCCATTTCCTCATTTGTAAAATAAGGGATTATTACCAGAATATTCTTCCTTTTGTAAAAGTATGTGATTAGAATGGTCAAAAACCTTTAGTGGGCAATGCCAGAATGGAGGACATGATGCTAATGTATGAGAGGGTTTAGACAGAATAAAATCCTGCAGTTTCCCTGTAGGAAAGCTGCAGGCGATCAGGGGAGGTGCAGCCCAAACTCAAGGTGTTCCTCACAGCCCTCAGCAACCTTAAATGCAAATGGAGCGCATTCAGTTTAAGTGCTTGCGTGCTGAGAGACCTGGCAAAGAAGTGTTATTACCTGGGAAGCCTCAATCAAGGTCAGAACCTGCGAAGCCAGGCACCTTGAAGGCCCTGGCAGTGCCCCAGCTGGCAGGAGCAGAATCCCCACAGCTGACTGGGAGAAACGTGGCCGTGCACTGCTGGGAAAAGCTAAGTCTGAGCCCATGGGCTAATACTCATGATCATCAGCACTCATCCAGGGAAGACGGGAGCTCAAGTTTAAAGAGCTTGTCTGCAATATATGCAAGGTTCTGGGTAATGAGTTATGAGGAAAATGTTCGGAAATCAGAAACCAAAGGACCTTCTAGAACTGTGTGGCACCTATTCAGTTATCCTTCTTTAGGTCATACACTCACATTCTTGAATGCTGCTTGAAATCTGTTTTCTCCCCTTAAAGATCTGCTCTAAAGGCTAGAAAGGACTGAGCATAACACATCTGCCTGTCCAGCTGCATGGAACAGCCCGGCCTCCAGGTGTTGGCCCCTCATGTGCCCGGCTCCTCTGCTGTGTTTTACTGTGTGAGCCCTGCTCGGAGCTGGGGCCATTCACCTCCTCCAAGGCAGGCCAGTGTGGGGGGAGCAGAAGTGTGCAGAGCTGATAGGCAGCCTGTTGTGTTTAGGTTTAAGATTTATAATAAAATAAAATAAAATAACAGAGAACGCACATAGCAAACACTGGAGTGCCCACCACCCAGACATAACTGGTGTTTCCCTCTGCTCATCACTGTTGCTTCAGACAAACTTAGAGTCCTTGCTGTTCTCCTTCAGAATCTCTTTCCTCCTCCTCTCTCCAGAAGCAGCCACTGTCATGAATTCGGTGTGTATTCTGCCAGTAAAGTTTGGGGCGGCTTATATCCCACTTTCAGAGTTGGAAGGTATGTTAGGGGCTAATCTTTTCCTACTGTAAAATGATGACATTAAAGCCTAGAGGAGAGAATTCTCCGGGAGTCCAGTGGTTAGGACTACTCGCTGCTTCCACTTCAGGGGGCGCGGGTTTGATCGCTGGTCCGGGAACTAAGATTCCGCATGCCGTGTGGCATGGCCAAAAAAAACAATAAATAAAATAAAATAATAAAGCCTAGAGGAGGGCTTCCCTGGTGGTGCAGTGGTTGAGAGTCCGCCTGCCGATGCAGGGGACGCGGGTTCGTGCCCCGGTCCGGGAAGATCCCACATGCCACGAAGCGGCTGTGCCCGTGAGTCATGGCCGCTGAGCCTGCGCATCCGGAGCTTGTGCTCCGCAACAGGAGAGGCCACAACAGTGAGAGGCCCGCGTACCGCAAAATAAATAAATAAATAAATAAAATAATTAATTTAAAATATATATATATATATGCATATAGAAAAAAGACTGGGGAAAAAACCACCTGAGTATCAACAACAATTATTTCTGCGAAGTGGAATCACTTGTGATTTCTAGTTTCCTCCTTGCTTGTCCAGATTTTGTAAATTCCCTTCAATGAACATGTTTGTTTTGTAATAAGAAAATTATAAAAATGGAAAACTATAATATATAACATAAATATGTATTATGTAAACTATACATAATATAGTTATGTATTTGCTTAAATAAACTGAAATCTCATGGAGCCAAAATATAAAATTATTCTCATTTATGAAAAAAAATATTTCACTTGTTCTAGAACCTGAGGTGTAATGTTCTAGTAGTCAAAATTCCCAATTAGGGCTTCCCTGGTGGTGCAGTGGTTAAGAATCCACCTGCCAATGCAGGGGACACGGGTTCGAGCCCTGGTCCGGGAAGATCCCACATGCCACGGAGCAATTAAGCCCGTGCACCACAACTACTGAGCCTGAGCTCTAGAGCCCGTGTGCCACAACTACTGAGCCCGTGTGCCACAACTACTGAAGCCCACGCGCCTAGAGCCCATGCTCCACAACAAGAGAAGCCACCGCAATGAGAAGCCCGCGCACCGCAACGAAGAGCAGCCCCTGCTCGCCACAACTAGAAAAAGCCCACACACAGCAACGAAGACCCAACACAGCCTAAAATAAATAAATTTATTTTTTTTTAATTCCCAAATAATGATGTGATTGAGAAAGAAAACATACACTCCTAAACTTACAAGAGGTAAAGAATGACTTATGAGACCTTAAGACTTGAACAAGATGGTTATTTAGAGGCTGAGTTAATTCCTTTAGGAGAACCATGCTGCCCAGTGAAGTTCTTCAAAGGAACATTCTCACCTGACAGTATATCTCAAGTGTAGCCATAACGTCTGTTGTCTTTTTTATGTTTGATAAGCTACTCCTCAGTCAAGCTTTTCTTTTAACTTATTTTTTGCTTCAAATGAAATATGAGCAAGCAAAAAAACAAAACAAAACAGTATTTCTTTCCTGAAAAGGGCATTTCTAATTTTGCCACTAACTTACCAATAATTTGGGGGAAGCTTTAGATTATTAATTATTAATTATTTGGAGCTTCAGATTCCTCCATAGAAAATGAAGTACTGATAAATGTTTCCTCTAAACTTAAAATTCTGTAGTTCTATGAATATAACAAAATTCACATTCAATCGTCATCTGCATATACAGGATCATTCTGAAAGAAAGAGGAATGCCAACTGACCCAGAGTTCTACCTCCATTTGTACCAAAAGATGTGTTTGGGGTTAGTGGAACATCACTACTGTATTTGAATTGAGTGCCCTTTATATAGGCTGATAACCAGACCAGTCCCAATGGAAATATTTGCTCTGATAATCATTTAATTATTGTAAAAATATACATACATGAGTAATAGAGTTAGCTAGCTCTTCCGCATTGTGTGTGTGGGGGGTACAGAATCAAAAGCAGTGGAAGAGTTTAGGTGGCAGAGAGCAGCTAATGATGACAGCTGGCTTTGGTCATAAGATGACAGGGGGGCTTCCCTGGTGGCGCAGTGGTTGAGAGTCCGCCTGCCGATGCAGGGGACGCGGGTTCGTGCCCTGGTCTGGGAAGATCCCACATGCCGTGGAGTGGCTGGGCCTGTGTGCCATGGCCGCTGAGCCTGCGCGTCTGGAGACTGTGCTCCGCAACGGGAGAGGCCACAACAGTGAGAGGCCCACGTAACGCAAAAAAAAAAAAAAAAAAGATGACAGGAACCACAGGTAAGGAGCCATCAAAAATGACTTTACCTAGTTCACAGATTTGCCTATTTAAATAAATAAACAAAAGCAAACAAACAAGAGAGGGCCTTGCGAGGATAAATGACCACACTGTGCTAGGACTGAAATGAATTATCGATTCAACCTCATGTAGCTGGGGTCCAAGGAAAAAGAAAAAGAACTTAATTAGACCCATAAAGGATTGTCCTAGCTCCTGGCAACTGTAGCCAAGAATAACTGATGTGACTTTTTTTTAAGTTTTTAAGCAAAACACATTTTCTTCCTTGTTTCATTACATATCATAAATTTAGATGAAACTTGGAAATCTTAGTTCAGAAAATTTGCTTTTGAAATTATAATCCTTTATCCCTTAGCTAGCATACATTTCTCAGAACTTCTGAGAAGCTAAGCATCCTGCAGCATTTGACATTTACTGGGGTCCAGATAATAGGATGAGATGAGAAGTGATCACTATTTTTATTTTAACAGTATTATTGTCCTCTGTCACTTCAATTCCCAATCTCAACATTGGTGGAGTTCATGGTAGATATTTTGGAATATATTGTTAAGTTCTCTAGTTTTAGAAAACAGAGAGGAAAAGGCCATTAAAAAAAAAAAGTCAAAGAAATTAGTGGTTATTTTCCCTCTTCATACAACTGACTAAGAAAAGGATGAAGATGAACTCCTCCCAAACTCACATGTTTTGTACCCTGTAGGTAGATCTCTCTGAAAGACCCAGCACAAAAGCATTTGTGCCTGGCAGTGGGAAAAATGTGTGTGACCACGAGGTGGTCAGAAAATCCATAACTTAGGTGTTCAGGAATGCCTGACATAGGGGAGAGGCGTCGTTTCGTGGGCTTTTATTGAAATAATTAATATTGAAGAATTGGGGAGAAACTTTTCTTTAAGTGTTCCCCAAAGTAAAGTAGCTTTTTTGACTTGATATCACCAGATTCAAAACTGAAATTTTTGTATAGGTCAGTGTCTCTGGAGCCCAGGACAAAGAGAAGGAGCCATCAGAGCCCACCTGGGCTGCCAGCCTTGCTGCCACTCCATCATCTGAGGCTGCCACCACCCAGGGGCCATTGCTCAGGTCCCCTGAGGATCAGGCAGAGGGTCTGGAAACCAGAGCTCAAAGTCCCATTTGGAACTCAGAGCGAGAAAAGTTCGTGCACGAAGGTAAGAGATTTCTGCCCATCAGCTGTTGTATCTATAATATCAAGAAGGCACAGAAAGGATGGTCTCTAAAATCTCATCCAGAGAGAACATGTTTTGACTCTAAACAGGGAGGACAAAAGACGCTTTTCATTTTATTATATATAGAATTAGAAAACTGGCTGGTTGTTGGAACAAATTTGGTCAATCAAAAAATTTAACGCTCTTATAAGTGTTTATTGTTATTTTAAAATTTGAAAGCCTTTAGAGAGGATATTGCTCTCATGTTTGCAGTAGCTCTTACCACTCCCTACTGTCTTACATGAAGCCTTCACACATGTAGACATTTGAATTTTTGACCTCTGGTTGGAAGAAACAAAAAGAAGCTAGAATCTAGATTCCAATTCATCAGCATATTTTCTATGCAGTTAATGTCTACAGAAATTAATCATTACATACACATTTGTGAAGAACATGCAAGAGAGACAACATCCTTGTCCAAAAGCAGCTTAGATTGGCTTGACAACAATATACATTATTCAGTTATTGCTTTTAAAGAGTGGAGGTAGTGAGAATCCACTTGCTCCCTTCTATTTGGCCGAAAAGGTAAATTTAGAGGTCAGTTTTAGCAAATAAGTGAATTTAAACATACTCCAAATCTGGGGAAATGATTATGGCAGATGGAGAAAGGGCTTATTTTGCTATTAAGAAATGAAGCTTACGACATTTAAACTGTCACACAGAACACAAGTGTCAGGCATCAAGTATCTATTTGGTCTTTTTCAGGAATTTTCTCACCTTGGTATAAGTTCCTCAGTAAGAATAATCAAGGCACTAAGGACAAACATGAAATAAAAAGGGATTTAATAAATAGCTTTATTGTTGTAACTCTAATTAGCTTTATTTTTTATTTTTTTGGATAGTGGAAGTGTTTCTGAAACTTATTTGTAAACTGACATTAGAAGGTCATGTTTTTGTTGTCCTGTAAAAGCTGATCTTTTGGGCTTCCCTGGTGGAGCAGTGGTTAAGAATCCGCCTGCCAATGCAGGGGACACGGGTTCAAGCCCTGGTCCGGGAAGATCCCACATGCTGCGGAGCAACTAAGCCCGGGCACCACAACTACTGAGCCTGTGCTCTAGAGCTCTGAGCCACAACTACTGAGCCCACGTGCCACAACTACTGAAGCCCATGCACCTAGAGCCCATGCTCTGCAACAAAAGAAGCCACCGCAATGAGAAGCCCAGGCACTGCAATGAAGAGTAGCCCCCACTCGCTGCAACTAGAGAAAGCCGCACACAGCAACAAAGAACCAAAGCAGCCAAAAGTAAATAAATAAAATAAATAAATTTATTTTTTAAAAAGCTGATCTTTTTGAAAGAAAATTGTGATATAAAGAGAGCCCTTCATGGAGGCAGCCATTGTTGGCACGTATTCAAGTGGCACCCCAGAAGCTGCCCAGGACCACCTTGCTACATGCCCCAGCCCAAGCCAAAGGAACATTCTGGTCCCACTCACTCCATGCTACAGCCTAGCACTAGATCTGGGGTGGCCACAAGTGAAAAGACAGGATCATGGGGTACAGCTGAGCCAAACTCTGTAAGCCCATGAGCCCTACTTGCCACTCCCCTCCTTTTGGAGCAAAGATCCCAGAATGAAGAGAAGGAAAAACACACATTTTAAGGGAGAAGAGTCAGCTCAAGCCTGACCCTCGGGGCTTCCACTCCAGCAACTTGGGAGCAGACCCAAGGGCGGTGACAACTACTGAGCAGAGAGGATGTCCTGCCTCACACACAGCTCCAGCTCTAGCTCCTCCACCTCCAGCCCAATCCCCTACCAAGGTGACAGCTGCCAGCTCACCCTGAGGAAAGACATGGCTGGCATCCACATCAAATCCAGCTCTCCCACCAAAGGCAGTGGGCACATGCACACAGCATAGGGACACTCCCACATAAGAACACCCCTTCAAAACCAAAATAGCTAACTGTTTCATCTAGGTTCATAGACACAGAGAAACTTAAGTGAAATGAAAAGGCAGAGGAACTACTCTCAACTGAAAGAGCAAAGAGAAAACCCATGAAAAAACAATGAAACAGAAATAAGCAACTTACCAGATAAAGAATTCAAATCATTGGTAATAAAAATGCTAATTGAATTGGGAAGAGAAATGATCTAAACACAGATCATTTTAATAAGGAACTAGAAAATAGAAAAACCCAATCAAACATAGATAATTCAGTATCTGGGATAAAGAATACTCCAGAAGCAATGAATAGCAGAATAAATGACACAGAAGGATACATAAGTGATCTGGAAATAGAAGAATGGAAATCACTCAATCAGAACAATAGAATGACAAAAAACAAAACAAACAAAAACAAGTGCAACATGCAAGATCTCTGGGATAACATCAAACATGCCTACATTTGTATCAAAAGGAGAAGACAGAGAGAAGGGGATCAAAAATGCATTTGATGAGATTATTGCTGAAAACTTCCCAAATCTGAAGAAGGAAACAGATATCCGGTACAGAAAGCATAGAGGGTCCCAAATGAGATGAACCCCAACAGACCCACACCAAGACATATAATTAAAATAGCAAAAGTTAAAGAGAGAATTCTAAAGGCAGAAAGAGAAAAAAACAGAGAGTCCTGTATAAGGGAATCCCCATAAGGCTATCAGCTGATTTCTCTGCAGAAAGTTAGCAGGCCAGAAGTGAGTGACATGGTATATTCAGACTGCTGAAAGGGAAAACTCACAACCTAGGATACTCTACCCAGCAAGATTATCATTTAGAGTAGAAGGAGAGATAAAGAATTTCTCAGACAAGCAAAAACTAAAAGATTAAGCAATACTAAACCTACCCTAAAAGAAATGTTGAGATAAAGGAACCCAAGCATACTACAAAAGAAAATCATCAAACCACAATGGGAGAAACACAAATAAGAATAAATGATCAGAGAAGAACTATAACCACAACTGGAAAACAAAGAATAAAATGGCCATTTATGACAAACCCACATACTCAGTGGTGAAAATATGGAAGCCTTTCCACTAAATTCAGGAACAAACAAGGATGCCCACTCTCACTGCTTCTATTTAACATAGTATTGGAAGTCCTAGCCACAGCAATCAGGCAAGAAAAAGAAATAAGGGTATCCAGTTGGAAGGGAAGAAGTAAAACTGTCAGTATTTGCAGATGACATGATACTCTATATAGAGAACCCTAAAGTCTCCACACAAAAACTATTAGAACTAATAAATACTTCCAGCAAGGTTACAGGATACAAGATTAATATATGGAAATCTGTTGTGAGTCTATACACTAATAATGAAATATCAGAATTGAAAGTAAAAAAAAAATCTTGTTTAAAATCGCATCAAAAATATTACAGTACCTAGGAATAAACTTAACCAAGGATGTGAAAGACCTATACTCTAAAAACTATAAAACACAGATGAAGGAAATTGAAGATGATACAAAGAAATGGAAAGATATCTTTTGTTCTTGTATTGGAAGAATTAATATTGTTAAAATGGCCATGGTACCCAAAGCAATCTACAGATTTAATTCAATCCCTATCAAAATACTCATGATATTTTTCACAGAACTAGAACAAATAATCCTAAAATTCATATGTAACCACAAAGACCCCAAATTGCCAAAGCAATCTTGAGAAAAAAGAACAAAGCTGGAAGTACAACCCTCTCAGACTTCAACTATACTACAAAGCTACAGTAATCATAACAGTGTGGTACTGGCACAAAAATAGACATATAGATCAATGGAAGAGAATAGAGCACCCAGAAATAAACCCACACACCTACAATCAATTAATCTATGACAAAGAAGACAAGAAACACAATGGAGAAAAGACAGTCTCTTCAACAAGTGGTACTGGGAAAAATGGACAGCCACATGTAAAACAATGAGATTAGAACATTTCCTCACACCATGTAAAAAGATAAACTCAAAATAGTTAAATAACTAAATGTAAGACCTGAAACCATAAAACTCCTAGAATAGAACGTAGGCAGAACATTCTTTGATATAAATAGTAGCAATGTTTTCTTGGATCAGTCTCCTAAGGCAAAAGAAATGAGAGCAAAAATAAACACATGGGACCTAATTAAACTTAAAAGCTTTTACACTGCAAATAAAACCTTAGACAAAATGAAAAGACAACCTACAGAATGGGAGAAAATATTTGCAAATGATGCCACTGACAACAGATTAATATTCCAAAATATAAAACAGCTCATACAACTCAGTATGCAGCCACTATGGAAAACAGTATAGAGGTTCCTGAAAAAACTAAAAATAGAACTACCATATGACCCAGCAATTCTACTCCTGGGTATACGTCTGGAAAAAACAGAAACATTAATTAGAAAAGATACATGCACCTCAATGTTCATAGCAGTACTGTTTACAATAGCCAAGACATAGAAGCAACCCATCAACAGGTGATTGGATCAAGAAGATGTGGTCTACGTATACAGTGGATACTACTCAGCCATAAAAAAGAACAAAATTCTGCCATTTGCAGCAACATGGATGGACCTAGAGAATACTATGCTTAGTGAAGTAATTCAAAGAAAGACAAATACTGTATGATATCACTTATATGTGGACTCTACAAAATAATACAAATGTATGTATTGATATATGCAAAACAGAAACAGAGTCACAGATATAGAAAACAAATTTGCAGTTACCAAACGGGAGAAGGAAGGGAGGAGGGACAAATTAGGAGTGTGGGATTAACAGATACAAACGACTATGTATAAAATTGATAAGCAACAGGGGTATACTGTATAGCACAGGGAATTACAGCCATTATCTTGTAATAACTTATAATGGAGTACAATCGGCAAAAATACTGAATCAGTATGCTGTACACCTGAAACTAATATAATATTGTAAATCAACTATACTTCAATTAAAAAAAGAAGAGAGTCCTTTATTTTACATTTTTTTGTAACTTAAAAGGATTTTCCTCCTTTAGTAAGCACAATCACATGTGATCATAGTGGTGCTTTCTATGAACAAACTTGGAGGGAATGTGTATGGAAGGCCAAAGTCATCTTCATTCCAAGTGCTAATTTGATTTCAAATCAAGTCCAAAGTAAATGAAGAAGTCCTATCTCTCTCCTGTCAACTAATCCTCACAAGAGTATTAGCCAATCAAGGCTCACAATATTGTCAGGAAAATATGCATTTTAATGGGGTTTCATGAAGTTCAAAAACTTTTATGTTTTCAAAGGAATGACTATCTAATGGTGGAGTTTCAGGTGGTAGCGGAAATATGTCAGGTATTCAGGAACCCGTCCTTAACTTAGAACCATACTTTTTCAGTTGGTGTGTTAGTGTGCATGGAGAATAAGCTTCCTAAAGCTTTTACTTTTCAGTGAAAGAAAAACTTATAATAACATGCTATCCTTTTCTCACTCTAGATCCTAGATATTTGGAACTCTACAGCCAGGAAACTGTACCGAATATGTGGTTCGATGGTATTATGACAAACAGGTCAACTCCTGTGCTCGCTTTTGGTTCAGTGGCTGTAAAGGCTCATGAAATAGATTCAACAGTGAAAAGGAATGTGAAGAAATCTGCATTCAAGGGTGAGCAAGTAAATCGCCCTGTACTGAGTCAAATCTATGTCTCTATCTACAAGCCTAGAAAGAAGCTCTATAATTTCAATATTCACCCAATACAAATAAAACACCATATATGAGTGTATACTGAACACTGACAATTTATAAACATAGTCAAATCCTTACAACCACCCTAGGATGTAGGTATTATTAACTATTTTTACAGATGTAGACACTGAGGCTCTGAGAAGTTTAGGAACTTCTCAAACGTCACCAAACTAAAAAGTGGAAGAGATGGGGGGTCTGACCCAGAACTGTGTAACTTCAACACACATGTTCTGTCTATTTCACAACCTGCAATGTTGTTCTGATTGCCATTAATTCCTTTGCATGTATTATGTCGGATGAAACCCCTGCCCCAGAACACCCCCACTCCCCCTGGCTCCCCCAATCCCTCACACCTGTCTCAGTCCCCCAAACCCCTAAAAGCCCTGCCTGTAGCAAAAGGTAGCTGGTGGGGAAGGAACTGGGTATGGACATTAGAAGTGATGGGAGTATGTTTGTGCAGAGATGGTGGTGAGGTAAGAAAAATATCCTGCCTGAGGGAAACCCAGCAAGATGGAGTGGTTCTGAGAGATGAGCGGCCGTGGGATAGGAGTGGGGTTGGTGAGGGTAGTTAGATCTTTGCCTCATTTGCCCTGAAAATGATTAAGAAACTAATCTGAATTAAAATTGCAACTCAGATTTATTAACAATTGTCATTCCCCACTCTTCCAACATATTTGGAAGAAAAGCCTTTATTGTATGTTTAAGCTACATATTTAAAACAAAAATTGTAATTTAGACCAAGGAACAATTTCTACCCTTCCTTTAAAATGTGTAAAAGCAACTTCGAATTTTAGTGGGTTGGGATGGGAAGACATTTGATGGCCGAGGACCACTTGAAGCCCACATGAACTCCTGAGCAGAGTGTTTTAAACATACAGTGTACACTAAAAAAAAAATGAGCCACCAAATTGAAATATAACCCAACAGAGTAGTAGAGAACTGGCTCTGTCATTTTATGAAATCCCGTTTGGGAAGATCACTAGTTCTGAGCTGAACTCAGGCAGCATTGGTATATATCATCTCACAACAAGCTTTCCTCTTCTTTCACGCCTGTGACCCTCATTTGAGTTTGGGGGTACACAAAAGTGCACCCAAAGAAGGAGGAACTGGAATAACAGCCATCTTAGCAAAAATAATTTTGTATAGCTTAAATTTTTATTATGTAGTATTTGATACTACAAAATAATATACGCAATATACTTGTAAATTAAAAAACATGATACCATGATGGACACCAGTGAACACATCACACAGAGAATGAACCAAACATAAGCAACTCTGTTGAAACTTCCTGTGAGCCCCTCCATCATCCCAACCCCCTGCTTTCTGCCAGAATAACCCATCTTGAATTTTGGTCTTACCATTTCAATTTGTTATTGGTTTTTATATGTAATTTTACATGTGAAACCACATAAATCTCTATGTATCTCTAAATAATACATAGTCTCTCTTATTTTAGAACTTTATAAAAATGGTGTCATACTCTGGTCTTCTGCAACTTGCTACTTTCATTCAATATTATAATTAATCCCTGTTTTACCATATCTAAATGTATTCCTAAATAATTTATTATTTAGGTTTTTTTGAGCTTTAAAAAATTGGTTTCATGACATGTAATTCTTTTTCACTTGATATATTATTACATTATAATTCATACTTGTTCACTTTCACAGTTGTATAATACTGGTATGAACATATCACAACATATTCAACCATTACCTTGTCTATGCTAAATTGTTTCTAATTAACATTTTTCATCAGCTTTGCTATGAATGCTCTTACGTGTGTCTTTGGGTGCTCGTGTACCAGTGGTTTTCTAGGCTATATACCCAAAAGTGGAATTGGTGGGTTGCAGGATATGTAAACAGTCAAAAATAGTACATCATACCAAATTTTTTCACAGTGTTTGAACCAGTTCATTATAAATTCGCACCAGTTGTTGTATAAGCGTTCCCATTGCTTGACATTCTTTTTAACACAAAATTGTCAGACTTCTTCATTTTGTTAATCATGGATGTGAAATGGTATCTTGTTTCAATTTGCCTTTCTCTGGTAGCATCTGACCATATTTATTTACCATCTGTGCTGTTGCTTCTGTGAAGTGTGTGTTTATAATTGGGGGAGATTTTCCTATTGGATTGTTTGCCTTTGCTTATTGAATTTCTGGAGTTCCTTATATATCCTGAATTTGAATTCTTTGCTCATTATTTGAGTTGCTAATATCTTTGTGGCTTGCCTTTTTACTTTACTCTTTTCTTTTCTTTTTTTAGTGAACAGAAGTTCTCAATTTTAATGCAAATTTACCCATCTTTTTTTTTTTTTTGTGGCTAGCACCTTTTTTCCTTGTTTATGCTGCTCAGACTTTCAGCCACCTTTCTTGGGCAGGAAACTCACCCAGGACAAAACCTGCTCTGGGTGCTGGGTGTACCTCTCTAGCTTCCCATCTTCATGCCTGGTAATTCCGATGAGCCTATTAGCATGTTGGTGATTTCCAGGTGACTGTGTTTTCTTCATCTTTTTTAGTTGTCTCAGCATAAAAGTGGGTCTGAGCTACATAGATGGCCACTACCCCATTTTTTGTTGTTGTGGGATGGAGGGTTTTGGGTATTTTCTTATCTCCTGGAAGACCAGCAATGCATTGAAAAGCCTGTATTGTCACCATATGGTTGTTGGAAAGCAGAAAGACCCTTCAGAGTATCTAGCCTGCCATTTTGCAAACAGCAGAAGTACTTATGTTTGTTTTTCAAGCTTTTCACAATTTTTCCCATATAGAAAATTGATATGCAAACATATTGTAATGTTGACTTGGGTGTTCATCTCTTTGTCTGAAATGTTCTCCTCTTCCTTCATGTGACTGACCAAATCCTAATACTCCAAGGACAACTTGCAGGCCTCCTCCTTTGTGGTACTTCCTCATCTCTCTCAGTTGGGCCATGCTCAACTCTGAGGACACAAAGCACTTGCCCTAATGCCTCCATTCTACCCTGATCACAGTCTAAGCTGCCTTGCACTTAGTGGAGAGCATCTGTGTTAGTTTTGATTTGCTGCTTTAACAAATTGCCACAGGTTCAGCAGCTTAAAAAACACAAATGTATTATCAGTTCTGGAGGTCAAAAGTCTGATGCAGGTCTCGAGAACTGGGCTAAAATCAAGGTGTCAGTGGGGCTGTGTTTCTTCTGGAGGATCTAGGGAAGAATCCATTTCCTTACCTTTCCCAACTTTTAGAGGCTACCCACATTCATTCTTTGGTTCATGGTCCCTTCCTCTACCTTCAAAGCCAGCAACAGCTGGTTGGATTCTTCTCATGCTACCATCTCTCTGGTGCTCTGATTATAGCTGGGAAAGGGTCTCTGCTTTTAAGGACTAGTGTGATTTGATAAGGCCCACCTAGACAATCCAGACTAACCTCCCCATCTCAAGGTCCTTAACCTTAATCACATCTACAAAGCCCTTTTCCTATGTAAGTTTCTGGGGATTAGGGAATGGACACTGTTGCATCCATTATTCTGTTGATCACAGCATCTGTACCGCCTGCCTGTTCTCTGAACTTAGAAGCAAAGACATGCCTTGTTTATCTCTGTGTCCCTAGTTCCTGGCACATAGGAAGAACTCAATACATTAAAAAATATTAGAACTCACTTTATAAAATTCATTAGAGAAATAATTAACTCCTTGAAAGAGAGGAATAGAAAACGTTAAGAAAAAATCACACCAGTTTAAAAGAATAAGGAGAAGTGATATGTCAATGAGTTAAAAACTATTACTCTCATCCACTTTGAGATTCAGGACACTCCTCCCCTCTTTTCCCACCATAATTAGCAAAACAAAGGGAAAAGTCAGAAGGAGTGTTGTCTGGCTAGATAAAGAATCAAAGAGGCTGAACTGAACAACCTGAGATTTTGGAAAAGAGAATGATGATTTATGTTTTCATTGTAATCTAGTTAAAAAGCTAATATGGAAATAACCCAAGTGCCCATCGACAGTTGAATGGATAAAGAAGATGTGATACACACACACACACTCACACACACACACACAGGAATATTACTCAGCCATAGAAAAAAAGGATGAAATATTGCCATTTGCAGCAACATGGATGGACCTAGAGAATATTATGCTTAGTGAAATAAGTCAAACAGAGAAAGACAAATACTGTATGATGTCACTTATATGTAGAATCTAAAAAAATAATACAAATGAATCTATATATACAGACTCAAGTAAAAAACAAACTTACGGTTACCAAAGAGGAGAGGGAGAGGGGGAGGGACAAATTAGGAGTCGGAGCAACAGATACAAATTACTATACATAAAATAGATAAGCAATAAGGATTTAATGTTTAGCACAGGGAATTATACCCAATATCTTGTAATAACATATACTGGAATATAATCTGAAAAAAAAATCCAAAACTGAATCACTGCACTATACACCTGAAACTAACACAATATTGTAAATCATTTATACTTTTATTTTTAAAAAACCAATAGAGATGGGGGAGATATATGACATTTTGTTTCTCCATTTTCAAATAAAAAAGGACAGACTATGTACACAACGTGCTAAAACCAAGAATGTGTATCGAGAGAAGTGTCCATTTTAAATTAAGACATTGAGAAATTTTTAGTATTTTATTAAGTACTAACGACGTTCAAGAATTTTAACAATGACAAACTTCCACTGAAATGTTAAAATATCTTAGACGATCATTTCTACTGTTTTCATTTAGTTGAAACCTCAGCTTTGCTGACTGCAAGAATTGCTCTCATGGGAGGTCTGAAGAGCATGCTAAATTTATAAAATGCCAAGTAGGTTTGGTGATTTTAGTCTTGATGTTTTGCCTACACACAACAAGAAGTAAACGAAAGAATGAGAGAAAGCCATTTGCGTGTTACGTGTAACAGAATCGTTGCACATCACTAATAAACCAAGAGATCCTATAAGTAAAAAGGAATAAAAAGGAAAAAACAGGAAAATGATAGGGACTGGCAATTCAAAGGAGATGGTCAATACACCTCTGAAGGGATGCTTAGCTTCATTAACTGTCAGAGAAATGCATGCTAAGCAGGTCTGGGGTGAGGCTGGGCACCCATGGGTGATTCTGATGAGCTACCCTGGCTGAGAACCAGCAAGGGGACATCTGAATTATGCCAGTCTCAGGAGAGAGTCTACTATTGGAATTGGAATTTTAGATGTTCAATGATTTATGCCCTTTTTCTCTACTAAACTATAATTCAGTGTCTTGCGTGAACAGCCGTGCAAAGATGGATTAATGCTGTGGAAGTGTCCAAGAGCTTTCCCCCTCACTAAAATAAGACATGTTTCAGAATATGTGTGTGTGTCTGATCGTTTAAACAAGAATAGCTCCAAATCATATTTCACACATATGAACGGGATTTCAGATTTAAATATATATATCTGACTTGATTTCTAAAAGCATTCATTATTTCTTACCATTTTCATAAATTAGTATCTTTGAAAAATCATTCATTTAAACCAATTCATTAAAAGTCACATCAAACTCTGAAAGTTAGGAAATTTTAAGCCCTGCCGTAATCAGGTTGAGAAAATATGGGCTCTTCGACTTGCCAAGGATCCTTAGAGTCTTCTAGTACTATGTCTCCTCTATTCCTTATATCCTTTAGACAAATACTCTGACTGGGCATTCTTGAGGTGAGCATTTCTGACAAGACAATTTTCTCCTCCAGAGGCAGCCCATTGTTTAGGTAACACCAACTCCCACTGCTATAGTTGAGCTGGATGTCCCCGGTGGCTTCCATCCTAATAAACTCCTACCCTGACCTTGTGGAACCTTTCAGAATGGTTGTGTTATTTTAAGACAGCCAATATGTCCTCATTCATTTGGGCTGCTTCAGCAGCTTCTCCTATTTCCATGGCTTTTTTTTACCACTCTACCCTCTAATTCTGAGCATGCCCTCCAGCTTGTGATGGGTGTTCTTGGTGCCTAGAGCAGGGGAGAGTAGCAAACTTATTAACACATCCCTGATTTTAAACAGTATTATGTCCCTGTGGAATAGAAAAAAACCTAAGGTAACTGCCGCGAAGACATGGGAAAATTTCCCTCTATCTTGGAAGCAAAGAAAAATAGGAATTACATAGTAGGAATTCTAAATAGTAAATCAGGCCTTGTGGATTGCAAAGACAGCAAAATAGAGACTTCTTTCCCTATTTCTCTCTGAAATTGACTGAAGCTTCAATTTTATTTTTACTATCCTTCAAATTTGCCTTTAAAGTCTGCACTCACAGCTTCTTGACATTATTTTTAAGTACTAGTGGAATTCTCCAATTATTTTCTCCTTAGTGTATTAGTTGGTGTTACCTTAAATTTATCATTTGGCTGTTTTCCATCTCTTGCATCTTAATGAAGAGTGCTATGGTTTTGCTGGTTTCAGCAATTTGGGATTTTTCCCAAGTTGATTCTGTTATGAATACATCACTGCTCAGACTTGTTTTTGACTCTTTAAAACAAAACAGAGCATGTCCCTGATGGGAAAAAAATCAAAAACAAAACCCCAACAGACCTTGTTTTTATGTGATCATCTCATCTCTAGTCTTCCAAGAAATAAATATTGGAATTTGTGTAGACTTTCTTTGTGGTATATTACATACTTTGCTATTAAATAATATGGACAAATACAGTAAAATTGACTAAAATTGTGCCTATTCAAATTTTAGAGTGTTACTTGAGCTCTTCCCATACTGAAAGTTGAAGGCCAAGCCTATTAAATTTGCTTCGTACCACCCTCTGCCTTCACCACAAACCAGCAGTCCCTCTGTATTCCATTTCTCTGAATGCTGCAATCACTCAGCCGCTGACCTCATCTGGCCTCTGAGGAACACCCCAGACTCTTGCCTCTCCCTTACGCCCAATATCCAGTTGCTCAGTGCATCTGGTCCATCTTACTTCTCCCTGATCTTCTCCACTCTGAGTTTCTCATTGCTTCCAAACCAGCCGCCTCACCTCCATCTTATCCCTCACCTCTGATCTTTATCCCCCCAGTGCTGCTGAGTTACAGAAAATGTGACCCAATCATTCTCCTCCTTAAAATGCTTTAGAGGCTCTCCATCTTCTCCAAGGTACAGAGCAAACCGTTTAGTATTCGAGGTCCTCACCTCTGCTTACATTTCTCATTCATCTTCCTCGAGGTTCTTATACATATTCTTCAGTTCAGCTATACTCAACCATTTGCTACTTTCTGAGATCACCATTCCTTTCCCTTCGAAATATTCTCTCTTTGTGCCCTCCCTTCCTATTTTTCCTTCCTCCCTCCTTCTCTCTCTTCCTTTCTTCTTCACTTAGTATTATGGAACTCATTCTGTGTCAGTAGATGAAGAGCTACCTTAGACTTAAAATGCTTCACAGCAGTTCATTTTATTTAATCAACCCATCTTTCCTTGGCCTTTCAATGTTTCCAATCTTTTGTTATTATGACCAAAGAAAAGCTTCACTGAATAGCCTTGTACACATTAGTCTTCTGTTTTTGGGGTACATATTAGTGTTTGTGTAAGTATATCTATACAATCTATTCATGAAGCGAAATTGTAAGAACAAAGAGAATGTACTTTTGATAGGCATGTCAAAGGACTTACTTTAAAGATTGTGCCAATTTACACTCCCCCAACTTATGAGTGTACCTGCTTTTTCCCTTTCTCACCATTATTGAGTCTTTTCAGTTGTTTGATCTTTGTGATCCTCTGATGGTTGAAAATGGGATCTCACTTCAGTTTTAATGTGTATTTTTCTCTTATTTTTTCATTTTTTTATATTGCAAAATATTTGATATATTCAAAGGAATATATATTACATATAAGTAGGGTTTAAAGTAAAATTACATAAAAACCTGTGTATCTACCACCCAGCTGAAGAAACAGATCACTACCAATATCATTAAAGCCACCACTAAGTTTGTCCCCAGCTGGACAAAGGCAACTTGAAAATAAGTGGTCATGGTGACTTGAGGTGCCCAAGAATATGCTATATGAGTCTCCAGAGATTACCATGGCCAGCAATGTGCTATACAGATCCTGAGATTATTATGCCCGATGATACCCTATGTGGATTCCAGAGGTTACTGTGTCCAAGGATATATCATGAATCTTCAGAGGTCACCCTTGAAAGCAGCTCAAAACAGGATAATCTGGGAGAGCCAATCCAGTCCTAACCCCAAATACCTGCTACAAATAATCCAAAGGTCTGTGCTAGAGCTCTGTGGGAGGCTAACCCAGTCCCTGTGGCTCACAGAGATGCCATGTCAAGTTCTAAATACCACCAGAAACCTCGCTCAGCTTTGATCTTCTCACCTGGTATTCTGCTTCCCTGCTGTCTGCCACTCAGTATGCCAAGTATTAAAACTGGGTGTAGTTATGGAGGTTATTCATTTAGGATTATGCCAAGAACCCAGGAATGTCTGACAGTTACTCCAAACCCCAGCTCCCCACATCCACAAGAATATTACAGAGAACAACAGCAAAGGACAGCAAATCTCCACATCATTTTCTATACTTGAGTCAAGTGCCAGGGCTGAGCTTTCTGGCAAGTACGACTGAACTGCACAGCATCTTTTGGTCCTAGGCTAGTTCATCCTAAATTGTTTCTAACCAAATGCCATCTAGCACATTCCTTAGTGCCTTGGGAAAGTAAGCAGGGAAAGACATTCTTTTATTCACTCACTCACTGATTCGCTCATTCATTCATACAATTACTCTCTACTGCGTGCCAGGCACTGTCTCTGCATTTATGAAGCTTATTTTCTAGTGCAGGACAGACTTAAGAGTCACGTAAATGTCAAATAGAAATTAATCTGTGAAATATATGATGTGCTCAGTACTATGAAAAAGGTCCATTGTGCCAGTAGAGCATGTAGTAGAGAAAACGCAGCAAGAGAGTACAAGTCATCAATGCTATGGAAGATCGTGATTGTTTACAATTATCCTTTCTTTCTCTATCCTTGCCATGCTTGCTGTAGGTAGGGTGTACTTCCCTGCACATTTGACTCTGGGCTTGGTTATTGATTTGCTTTGGCCAATGGAATGTGCACAGATGTCAGGTATGCCATGACTGAGCAGAAGCTTTAAATGTGGTTGCATGCTTTGGCCCTGTGCCTCTTCCTCTGGACCTTCACCAAGAAACTAGCATGCCTTCACCTTTGGTCCCAGAATAAGAAGATGCATAGAGCTGAACTGAGGCCAGGCGAGCCCACTTGAACCAAACTAAGCTTGCTGAGCCCAGCAGAGCTGGAGCCATCGATAGCCCTCAAGTCATGTGGGCAAGAAACCAATGTTTGTTGCCACCAGCCACTTAGATTTGGGATTGTGTGTTACCACTATAAAAGTTGACAGATACAAATCCCTATTCTCAGGCTTGCCTTGGCTGTCTATGGCAGGCTGTAGCCCCTGGCCTGGCTGACATGTGAGACAACAGAGAGGCTGTAGGAGATGGCTGGGTCTTTTCCCATGTAGGAAAAGGCTCTGACATGTCTACTGTTGCAGCTTCTTAGAAGAGGAACGAAAGAGAGAGATGGACAGTTTTGCTTCCAACTAAGATGGAGTAATATGGACCAGATTTATCCTCATTCTTGAAACAACTAAAAACAGACAACATTTAGGAAATGACACTTTGTAAAACATTTAAACCAGTCAAGGAAGGACAGTGGGCCCTGATAGGCAGGAAAGAAAATGAAGTGAGCCCTGCAATTGCCCCAGTCTACTGCTTTGGCAGCATTTCCAGGCCGCAGTGCAGAGAGAGGGAACCAAGGCAGGACCTGGCAGATTCCCTGGGATGAGGCCTAAGAGCTCAGAAAGACCAAGGCGGCTAGAATTCTGAGGATGAGGACAGAGATCTGGACAGGAGAGAAGTTCACAGGGTGTGAACGTGGGAGGTCTGTGGAGGGTTCCCCCTGAGTATTCAGCTAGGTACTGGTGAGTGAATGCACATGCGGAAACTACCCAAACCTAGGAACTGAGCCAACTGAAAAGATTAAAGGTAACAGTGTCAGGTGCTAATTTTGGGTCGGAAGCAATCAATGCCTGTCATACCAGCCAGACTGGAAAACCTCAAGACTCACTCAGTGTTTGGTAAAGTACATTCTGGACCATAAAATAAGTGCCAATAAATTTAAAAGAATTCAATTCATATAAAATATGTTCTTATCACAATGAAATTAAGTTATAAACCAATAGCAAAAATATATTTAGAAAAACCTCAAATAGTTCCAAACTCTATAAACTACTTCTAGATCCATAGGTCAGTAAAGAAATCAAAGAGGAAAATTAGAAAGTATTTTGACCTGAATGAAAATAAATACACGGTGTAGCAAAATATGTGGCATGCTGGGGCTTCCCTGGTGGTGCAGTGGTTGAGAGTCGGCCTGCCGATGCAGGGGACACGGGTTCGTACCCTGGCCCGGGAAGATCCCACATGCCGCGGAGCGGCTGGGCCCGTGAGCCATGGCGGCTGAGCCTGCGCGTCTGGAGCCTCCGCTCCGCAACGGGAGAGGCCACAACAGTGAGAGGCCCGCGTAACGCAAAAAAAAAAAAAAAAAGAATCCACCTGCCAATGCAGGGGACATGGGTTTGTGCCCTGGTCCGGGAAGATCCCACATGCTGCGGAGGAACTAAGCCCGTGTACCACAACTACTGAGCCTGCGCTCTAGAGCTCATGAGCCACAACTACTGAAGCCCGTGTGCCACAACTACCGAAGCCTGCGCGCCTAGAGCCTGCGCTCCGTAACAAGAGAAGCCACTGCAATGAGAAGCCCTCACATGCAACGAAGAGTAGACCCCGCTCGCCGCAACTAGAGAAAGCCCGCGCACAGCAACGAAGACCCAATGCAGCCAAAAAAATCTATTTTTTAAAAAAGAAAAAAAAAGTTTTTTAATAAATAAATTGTTCTAAAAAATTTTTTTTGTGGCATGCTACTAAAGCAGTATGTAGGGGAAAATGTGTAACACTAAATGACTATTAGAATAGAAGTCCCAAATCAATGACTTAAGCATCTAACTTAAGAAACTAGAAAGGAAGAGCAAATTAAACCTAAAATAAGTCGAAGAAATAATCATTACCAGAGTAGAAACTAATAAAATAGAAAGCAGAAAATAAATGGGTATATACTTATTTCAAAACTTAACAAACTGTATACTTTAAATAGTTTTAGTTTATTGTATGTCAATTATACCTCAATGAAGCTATTTAATCTTTTTAAAAGTATCTTGGAGTGGGGGAGGAAGGAAGGGAGAATGAACGAATGAGCTGACCCTTCCACAACCTGAGTGAGAGAGATAGAGAACCGCTCCAGAGACTAGAAATCACTTATGTACTTGGCATTTTAATAGTTTAATACAAATTTCCCCTGTCTAGAGGTAAATGTAGGCACTTTGGTGACCTGAGCGTGATTAATCAAATTAGCATCCCTTATTATTAAGGGGAGGAGCTGGGGTTTAAGATGTAGCTCTTAACCGCCCCTTACATTACTGAACCCATAAATGAGCTGGCATAGTTTTGGTTGTAATTTCAAGTCCTCTGAACCCCAGCCTTACTCCTGTTGTTCCTGTCTCTGTTTACAGCATCACCACATATCTTCACCTTCAGATCTCACCTTCCTTTCACATTCCATAAGTCACTGAGTCCTACAATTAAACCTCAAAAATCCTGTTCCATCATTCTCTCCCGACCTTATGCTCCACCCATTCTGCTTAATAATCCCAAATGTACTAAGTTGGGTTTGTTTTTGGTATTCAGCCTTTCGTCCTCACACCTGCTGCTTCCTCTGTCTCTTTTCTGCATGGCAGACTCCTACATATTCTATAAGACTTAGTTTAAATATTGTATCTTTGATGAAGTCTTCCCCAACTTCCAAGAAAAATGGCCCCCTTTTGTCTGACCCCCAAATAATACTGCCCTAATGGCATCTACTAATGGCACAAGAAACACGATAACTGTAACCTGGGCAGTGAACTTGGACTCCTACAGTGGTTTGGGCTTGAAGAAGTCACAGAAATGCTAGTGTAAAGTGGAAGAAGCAGGAAGAGAGAAGGACTGCTTACATCAGAGGCTGCAGTACCATCTTTCTTGGGGACACCTAGACACTAAGAGCATTTTCAGAAACACAGCAATAAAACATGAAAAACAACCATTTTTCTTAGAATAGACATTAGTAGAAAAAAGAAATGTGTTCTGAGGATTTAGAAGCCCGCCGTTATCAAGCCTACCCATGTAGGAAAGAAATAATTAGCTTACTGGGGAATTCCCTGGTGGTCCGCTGGTTAGGACTCTGCGCTTCCACTGCAGGGGGCATGGGTTCGATCCCTGGTCAGGGAACTAAGATCCTGCATGCCATGCCACACTGCGAAAAAAAGAAAAGAAAGAAAAAGAAAAAATTAGCTTACTGACAGAGGGGCTTGTGTCATTGCAATGTGGAATATAACCAGGCGTTTTAAATGGGGGCTCGTGCAGCAGGGACAGGAGGAGACTGGCCATTTACTTCCACTGGCCAGTGTGGCCAAAAGCTAATTGAAAGCCCATGTACATTCTTTTTTGTTACTGTGGACATTACAATTCATTGAAATAAATATCTATCACTGTGGGAGAAACAACGTGGTGTAAGAAATGGAAGCCAGGAGACAAGTTTCCTAGTTCAGCTCTACTAAAAATATTTGCAACTGATTTATCTGGTTTGTTTGATAAAGAAAAACAATTTTAAATATCTTAAGATAATGATGCTTTTAAACTTAACTCTATAGATAATATTTATATTTCCACTATCAAAAGTCTCTGGCAAGTAATTTTTAAAAGTGGCATTTAATCAGAGGAGCATGTCCTAACAAGAAGCAATGTTCCTTTTTCCCCCGGCAGCCTTGATTCAGTTAATAATTAAATTTTTATTGAATGCTGACTATATTTAGAGTACTGAATTAGGTGTTGTTTGGACTGAAAAAGAAGTTAAAAAAGAAAAATTGTCCCCACATTGAGCCTACATACTAAAGGAGTACATTTAAGTCCACATGTTGACAGCAAATCAATTACAGTAACATTTCAGAAAACCCATCATTGTTAGGGAATGTTGGATGCTAGCTACCCAAATGAACTTTTCTTCTAAGGTAAACTTCTTTCACTCAATACCAAAAATTTATTCTAACTTAAGGAGAAAAACAATACTGGAGGTTTTTATGAAGTGTATATATTACCCATTAGTAAGGAAATCCAAAAAGGTTGCTATACTAGTTAAGAACCTTTATTTATAGCTCCAAGGTTGACTTAACTGAATCATTTGAGAAATACCTTAGGGAGTCCTGGATGAACCAGACCTAGACTTTTCTTCTTAAGACTTACATCCTAACTGACATAAAGTTCATGTTTCTCATCTCAAATCTTAGCAGAAGTTTATCTTTTACTAGTCATTACCAAGTCTAATGACTTCATTTTACAAATGCCAGACTCAGTTCCTGGAGGTGGAATGATCTGCTCAGTCACTTAGCTAGTTACTTTAGCTAGTTAATCTGGTTAGTCCTACAGCTAGTTATATAGCAATGTTACTACTCAAAACCAGTTCTTCTAACTCCAAGGAATGTGTTACTCTTGCTTTACCTGCCCCTGGCTGTTGCTCAGGGTGTCTAGAAATGGGGTAACTAAGCCTGTCAGGAGCCCTTCACACACGGCCCAGGCCCAAACGCTGCTCCAGTTCTGGACCAGTCTCAGGCTGCTGTCCATCCTGCGGTTGGTTAAGGCCTCAGAGTCGGATAGTGAAGAAACAGTCATCTCCAGCCTTCCTGGCTCTGAGTAATTCCTGGGTTACATGTATCCAGGAGGGTGGATGAGTTATGAGTTAGACATGTGGGTTTGGTCAAAACCGGGCAGTCCAGTTACCATAACAGAAACTCAACTTTTATTCTTTTCTGCACAGGGCATATAGGAATGCATTAGAGATATGAGTCAGACAGCAGTAGCAACTTGCGAAACTGCTGTGGACTATTCACAGAGTGCCTCTTAGGGTTGAGGTGAACCTGAAGAGCTGTTCAAAAGTGTCTTTAAATCTTAAATCTACACTTAATCAAACTCCTACCTCCCTTCTTCACAGTATCAGGTCCAAATAGGCCCTTTTTAGTCCTCTGGGAGCAGACTATATATCATTTAAGAGGGATCCAGTTTCATTGGGCTTAATACCTATTTTCATACATGACGCTGTAGGTATTGTTTTACCATTACCACTGACTCTTATTTGTAAAACACTGATTCCTCTTCACACTGATACCAAATGTCATCTGTAATTTTCACAACGCAATTTCTTCTATTCGGCAGTAACTCCAGACCCCTTAAGAATTTGCCTACAGGTCCGCACTCCAGCATTAGGGAAGAAAACTGATACATCTCAGACGGGAGCCCAAAGGTCTCAGTAGGTATTAATATAGTTGATGAGGGCGGGCAAGGGTGGCCCACCAAGTATTTCATATCTTCCACCAGGCTACAGAATGAGGGACCAAGAGCCTGCTTTGTTTGGGGGTAGGGGTGGATACTCCCTGAGAAGACATGTCCCGTAAGAGACAAAGGGTGACCATACAGCAGACCAGGTTTAGTCTCCTGTGTGTCAAACTCATAATCAGTGTTCATCTCTGTTGGGAGTGTGGTTGGTCTTCAAGGGAGTCCAGAACTAATTGCACTGATCAACTCACTGCTCAGGGCACTGCCCAGCTCCTGGGTCTTTGTCACATAGAGGACAGTGCTGGCCTTCTGTTCTCATGTGACACAGAATCCAGGTCTCCCTACTCTCAACCCAGTGCCCTGTCCACACTGCCTCTGTGCACCGTTCTGCCATGCGTGGTTACTTCAGTGACCCCAACGAGAAGAGAATAAAATGACTCCTAACATATTAGAATGTCTGTTCAACATCATACAGAGGCAATACACTGAAACACTTATTACACCCACCTTCTCATGGCAAAAGGACATTTATGTTTCTATGATGCATTTGGATTAATAAAAAATTTATCCACGTGCCTTTCAATTGATTCCCTCACATCCCCTGCAATTATATATGAGCATAAGCTTAAGTCTTCTTTAACCCTTTTCAGAAAACAAAAAGCAAAACCAAAACACCACCAGCTTGGAATCCCTGCTTCCTCTTGTATCCTTTAGGAAAGAACTAACCTCTCTGAGTCATAATTTCCTTCCTCTCTCCATATACATGGAAATGATCTACCAACCATTTGGTGGCTCGTTTCCTAGCCTCAAAAAGAGCAACAGAGTCATGGTTACTTCTGCCAAATCTGTTTCTTTGTAATCATATTACTAGTTAGACTCTTTCAGATAGCAAGGAAGAAGCTCATCAGTGTCGTTTACAGGATGGTATCCACAGGGAGGGCAGAGGCTGAGGAACCCAACTCTCAGCCCAGTCTGTACCCATCTCAGCACTTCTGAGACTAGGTTGTCCAGAGACCCAGGGGGAGAAGAGAAATCTTGTCAGTCAAGATACAGAAGCAGTGCTGGTGATTCAGATGTGTGGCGCTATCTACTCATCTATTTCAGTGGCTGTTGGAGCAATGTTTTTTGTTCAAGTTCGAGAAAGCACGAAGCAATTAGTGGTATTTAGAAAATGATTATGAACAAATGAGGCTGCTTTCATAAGCCACGAGTCCTCACACATTCTTTTTATATGTGTGACATGAAGGTCACAACTTAGATCTAATTTTCACACCTGCCTTGGAAACGCTGGAATATCGGGGCCAACTGTGAGTCCAATTTGCAGGAGGACATACTCATACTCCTGGGAGAAAAGGCAAAAGCAACCTCAGAGGTGATGGTCGGATTCCTGGGGGTGGGGTGACTCGACTGAGCAGAGGATGCATTCAAGGCGGTGCCCAAGTCTTCCTCAAAGAGAATCAAGGGGCAGTTAAGCAACTCGGGCTACCTGTAGGCTGTGTAGTGGCGGAGATGGGGAAGGACAAACCTGGTCAGAGGTCATTAGGAAAAGCTGAGGGTCAAAAGCTGGAAACACCATCCACAATGGTCATTATCAAGGATGACAGGTCCACAGAGTCTAGGGTTAGGATCACACTAGATCAGATTGAGAGCAGGATGGGAATAAGTGAGGGGAACGTGATAGTTGCTGAGTCCAGGGAGTTGGCTGTTAGCAGGAAAGCATCAGGTGGCTTGGTTAGAGCCACTCAAAGAACCAGAGGCAGGACAGCCCAACAGCACTAACAGTGAAAGTTCTGCTCTATGTGACACTGGTAATAACCTTCAAATGCCCTCTGGCCTGGTTTCTAGGACGTTCTGGCTAAGTGAAATGTCTCTAATCATGAGGCAGAATCCCCAGCACTCCCAATCCCCGGACAGTCTTTGTAGCAACTGGACAGCAAGTGGCAGTCACAAGAGGAGGGAAATATGAATGTACAGGTGGTAGCAGGTGTTGCTAGGCAGTCAATAAACAGTGACAGGAATGTGGCTACATGCCGCCAGTACAAAAAGACCCAACAGCCACTAAAATTGTAAGCAGCTCTTTGCAGGAAACTGCTCTCAGCAGGAAACCCCTTTCTTCATCACTTTAGCAGAGCTATATTGTAACTAACTTCTAACCAGGCAGCCCCAGAAACCCCCATGTTCTACTCATCTCTGGCCCAAGCATACCTTTCAAATCTCTTGATCACACAATACTTTGCCTAACTTGTCGGTTCTTTCGTAGATCAAAGAAGTAGAAATGAAGAATAGGTAATTAACAGATGGATAGACCTCTTCCCTAGCTTCCCATTCAGTAATCTCCTGAACAAACTGTGTGACCCAACGGGTGTGAAGAAGATAGCATCTATTCTTTTTAATGGCTGAGTAATA
Organism: Delphinapterus leucas; assembly: GCF_059928025.1. Classification (NCBI taxonomy): domain Eukaryota; kingdom Metazoa; phylum Chordata; class Mammalia; order Artiodactyla; family Monodontidae; genus Delphinapterus; species Delphinapterus leucas. The sequence goes on along the minus strand of NC_143137.1, from coordinate 60,860,048 downwards.
TTCCATCGTATATATGTACTATACCTTCTTTGTCCATTCCTCTGTCGATGGACATTTAGGTTGCTTCTACGTCTTGGCTATTGTAAACAGTGCTGCAGTGAACACTGGGGTGCATGTACCCTTTTGGACCATGTTTTTCTCAGCCATTAAAAAGAAAGAAATAGGGACTTCCCTGGTGGTCCAGTGGTTAAGACTTCGCCTTCCAGTACAGGGGGTGAGGGTTCGATCCCTGGTTGGGGAGCTAAGATCCCACATGCCTCGTGGCCAAAAAACCAAAACCTAAAACCAGAAGCAATACTGTAACAAATTCGATGAAGACTTTAAAAATGGTCCACATCGAAAAAAATCTTTAAAAAAAAAAGAATGAAATAATGCCACTTGCAGCAACATGGATGGACCTAGAGATTGTCATACTGAGTGAAGTAGGTCAGACAGAGAAAGACCAATATCACATGGTATCGCTTATATGAGGAATCTTAAAAAAAAAAATGATACAAATGAACTTATTTACAAAACAGAAACAGACTCACAGACCTAGAGAAAAAATTTATGGTTATGGGGGGAAGGGTGGTGGGAAGGGATAGTTAGGGAGTTTGGGAATGACATGTACACACTGTTATATTTAAAATGGATAACCAGGGACTTCCCTGGTGGCACAGTTGTTAAGAATCTCCCTGCCAATGCCGGGACATGGGTTTGAGCCCTGGTCCAGGAAGATCCCACATGCCGCAGAGCAACAAAGCCCGTGCACCACAACTACTGAGCCTGCGCTCTAGAGCCCGTGAGCCACAACTACTGAGCCCACGTGCCATAAGTACTGAAGCCTGCGTGCCTAGAGCCTGCGCTCCACGAGAGAAGCCACCGCAATGAGAAGCCTGCGTACCGCAACGAGGAGTAGCCCCCGCTCACCGCAACTAGAGAAAGTCCGTGCGCAGCAACAAAGACCCAACGCAGCCAAAAATAAATATAAATAAATAATTTAAAAAATAATAAAAGGCATATTTGGAGCTTACTATATAATAAATAAATAAATAAATAAAATGGATAACCACAAGGACCTACTGTAGATCACAGGGAACTCTGCTCAATATTATGCAACAGCCTAAATGGGAAAAGAATTTGAAAAAGATACATGTACATGTGTAACTGAATCACTCTGCTGTACACCTGAAACTAACTTAACATCGTTAATCAACTGCACTCCAATATAAGGTAAAATGTTAAAAAAAAAAAAGAAGATAGCACCGAGAGGAAAATCACGAGGAGTCGCGGCACCTGCATGCAGTGGGGGATGGCGACAACTCTGAGCCCCACCTCTCAGTGATTAACTGAGGTGCGTCCCCTCCTTCCCTTTACAACTTTCATGGCCAAGCAGAATCTTTGCAGGTGGTTTCTGAGGGACACCGAGTCCACCATCTCCCCAGATGGCCAGCATCCTGATTAAAGGCAACTTTCCTTTGTACCAACGTTCATGAGTTTGGTTTTGTAAGCGGCAAGCATCAGGACCGAATCGGTAACAAAATGACACTTTGGGGAACTGGGTGGGATGAAGGCGGTGCCTGCATCCCCAAGCGTGGAATTCCTCCGTCTCCTGCAGTCCTCTCCACTCTCTCCCCTCCAGCTCCAGCACACAGTGCCTTCTCCCAGGGCTGGCACGGTGGCCTTTGTTCATATAAATCCTACCCAGCCGCTCTCCTGCAAGGAATCACTCAGTGGGTTCTCACAACCCACATACCAGGGCCTAGCCGGCACCGACTCCCGCCTGCCTAGTGGAGACGTTCACGTTTCCTCCTGGTCACATCCCATGCCCTCCGGCCCACTGGCAGCCTTTCTGTCCCTCCACAGACAGAGTTCTTTCCCATCTCAGAGGATCTTTTCTGGCTGTTCCGCAACCTCGAAGGTTCTTCCTCCAGCCGTTTGCAAGGCTGGTCCCGGCTTCATCTCCCAGGGTTCAGCTCACGTGACCCTCCCTGACCTCCCTGTGTAGTCGCTCTCCCCCCGCCACTGCCTTTTTATTACCTTCGCCAACCTCCTCACAAGGTTTGTTTACTCGTATTATCTCTTCTAGGGGCACAGGCCTTGCCTGCTTTGCTCACTGTATCGCAGTGTCCTGTGCATAACAGGCGCTCCAATAAATTTGTCTAAGTTGAATGGATGGATGAAAGAATTCTCAGTTCGAGGGTGGGGAAAGGATGGGAGGAGAGGGACCATCAGGGCTATGCTTTGTTGAAGGCATTCTGAAGCATTACCACCTCACTCTTCATCCCTGGGACGGGGCCCATCCCTCTGTCTCTCTGGTTGGCTCTAGGCCCTTTTCTTATTATCTTATCCAATTGAGGGACCAGAAGAGGCAGCAACAGCTGGTGCAGGCTTTGAGCATAGAGGGAGCAGGTTCCAAGGTGCCATCATGTGAAGGGACTGGCAAGTGGTCTCTGACCCTAAAATATCCATTCCATCTACTTGCCAGTGTCATCTTTTTTTTTTTTTAATTTAGTTGTAATTGATGTCCTGTGTAAAATTCTTCTATTAGCATTACAAGCTTGCCTGTCAGCTAAGACATTGCCTCCTGGGTCCTCCTTTTTTCAAATGTAAACAGCTCTGGTAAGGGTAACACAAAAAGGTGTCCCAGTTCCCTGCCATTAAACACACAGAGGAGGATCCTGCCTGGGACTGAAGCAGAACCGGGGGACTCCCCTTTGCCAGATATAGAAAGTCCCAAGGGGCCACCACTCCTACCCTAACAACGTGAACAAGCCTGATGAGGTACAAAATCATCTTTAAAAACAAAACGCCTGAAGCAAGTGGTGAACAGAATCCAAGGGAAGCCCAAGGAAGCCCAGGGCTGCCAGCGAGACTGACGGAGGCCCCGCACTATTCCTCTCCCACACAAGCTGGCAGCCAGCTTTAAGGGCTTAGCCTCGTCTGACTTGTCCGGGAGGCTTCCTCCTCCACAAGCGTTAAGAGTAATAAGGTTGGATCAAATAATAGCCCTGAACCTGCCCAACCTGCCTCACAGGGTAACTATGAAGCCGGAGTGGCACAGAGGCTGTAATCTGTCCTGAGCTATGTAAACATAAGCATCAACGCCGACTTTAGCAGTTCAGCCCGGGGCCGTTCCTTCCTCTGCCTCTCAAATTACATTCAAGAGTTTCCAACGAGAGAAAAACTCGACCCCGGTGGACACCGCTCAGAACCGACACAATGTCAGCCGACATTTTAGGTCTAACTATCAGTGTTTGTAGACGACATTTTGAAAATCACTCTCTTTGAGAGGGGACACGATTCCCCTTTCCGCTCTTGGGTTTCTCAAGTCCCCTTTGCCCCACCCGCAGTCCTACACACGTACACACAACACACACACACTCTTCCGACGCTAGGGTTCTCAAGTCAGCCCCACTGACCTGAACAAGGAGCAGTCTTGAGCAGGAAGCCAGTTCGAATCGAGGTCGACCTATGAACCTGGCCAGTCCCTGGCGGACGGGGGGTTTGGCCAGCTTCTCTAGCAGTTATTATGAAAGTCTTCTGTAAACCTGTGCTGGCGCTTGCGCAAATCCCCCTGCTCTTTGACACAGGTGTTTTGACTTGGTAATGCAAATCTAGACCTTTAAATGAATCAGGTGTTTTCACTTACACCTGAAATTTTTGCTATTGATTTTCTTGCTTTCCTGGGCTTGGTTTTCAAGCCCCTAAAAGACAAGAAGCTTTCTATTTAGTAGCTAAAGCTCTGTAAGAGTTGATTTTTATTGGGGCCCATGAATTCTTTCCCACAGCCTTGATCTAATCCGGGTCCCAGAGATGTACTTCATTCACATTTACTACGAGCAGCATAACCAAAGCAGCTCACTGATAACTGAAGAAAAAATCAGGTCATAAGGGAAGGACAGGAGTAGGAGCATTTTACAGATGAAGAAAGCAAAGTATGAAGATAGCTCCAGTCATCTGGCCAAAGGCATACCATTATATAGGACTAGCAGAGATGGTCCTAGAACCTGTCTCCAGCCCCACATCATTCCCACCGCGTGCGGTGATAAGGGCTGCTCTGGAAGGAAGAGCCAAGGTGAAGACTGCACAACTAGTGTATCACTTAGGTTTAGTTGTCAAGTAACAGAAAACAATTAATTTAAAATATATAGATTTTATATATATTTCCACAAAAAAAGAAATAAAGGGCTTCCCTGGTGGCACAGTGATTGAGTCGGCCTGCCGATGCAGGGCACGCGGGTTCGTGCCCCGGTCCGGGAAGATCCCACATGCCGCGGAGCGAATGGGCCCGTGAGCCATGGCCGCTGAGTCTGCGCGTCCGGAGCCTGTGCTCCACAATGGGGGAGGCCACAACAGTGAGAGGCCCGCGTACCGCAGAAAAAAAAAAAAAAAAAAAAAAAAGAAATAAAGAGGTAAATAGTCCAAGCCTGGTGTGGAGGCCCCATAATGTCACTGAGCCATCCGGGCTCCTTCCAGCTTCTCTATCCACCTTCCTTAGGGGTTGTCTGCTGTCCTTTTGTTGTCAGGATGACTCCCAGATTTCCAGCCATTATATCCGTGTGTCAGGCAGGGAGCGATGCACTAAGGGAAACAGGCACTCAAGCCAGCTAAGTTAGTCCACTCTAAAGAACTTTCTAAAAATCACCATTCCATGCCTTCTATTTGCCCTTAATTGGCTAGAACTGTGCCATAATTACTTCTAGCTTCAGAGGAGGTAGACACATCACCACCCTAGATAAAACTGGGGTTCTGTCAGTAAGGAAGGAGAAAACCTCTTCCACAGGAAGCTAGCAGTCTCCCTCACGGGGAGGGTGGGTTCTCGGTGCCACCAGGGATCGATCCTATTCTATCACATGGGATGAAACACGGAGGAGGAAGCCAAATCCTGTGGAAAACCCTCAGGCCTCATTTTACTTAATCACTTTCAGCTTTTCCAACACTTGATCACTCCCTCCTTACTAAGCACCTATTTTTCCTTTGGCTTCCAGGAAACCATATCCCGGTTTCTTCTTAGTGTCCTTGGCTAGGTCCTCTTTCCCTTCCTGACCTCTGACACTGAGTGGACCCAGGGCTCAGGCCTCGATGGCTTCTCAACCTAGCCTTCTCCCTGGAGGTCTCATCCAGCCCCTGACTTTATAAACTCTTTATATGCTAAAGACGCCCTGTCCTCTATCTTCTGGTCTCTTCTATCTGTGCCTGAAATCTCCCCTTAGATGTTTCACAGGTCTCTCAATACTAACAGGTCCAAAGCCAAATTTTGTATTCAGGCACCCAAACTGATTTCTCCCGTGTTCTCCATCTGCAGAGTCACAGCACCGTTCACATGTTCATGCCCAAAGCCCCAGTGTCATCCTCAACTCCTCCCACCCCAATGCCAGACCTTCAAACTGCATCTGGAATCTGACCACCTCTCACCAAGTTCAGTGCCACATTCCTGGTCCAAGCCACTCTCATACCATCTCTCAGCAGGTATATGCAACCGTCCCTTAACCGCTCTCCTTGTGTGATGATTAATTCTGTGTGTCCACTTGACTAGGTCACGGGGTACCCAGATATTTGGTTAAACATGTTCTGGATGAGATTAACGTTTGAGTTGGTAGACTGAACACAGCAGATTTCCCTCCCCATTGCGAGTGGGCCTCACGCAATCCATTGGAGGCCTGAAGAGAACAAAAACGCCCGAGCAAGAGAGAATCTGCTGTCTCAGCCTGTCTTCAGGATGGGACTCTGGTCTTCTCCTGACTTCGGACTTGGACTTGGGATCTCCAGCTTGTTACTGCAAATCATGGGACTTCTCAGCTTCCATATCCATGTGAGCCAATTCCAAACAAACGAACAAATAAATAACTTCACTCATTCATTCACTCCTTCTATTGGTTGTTTCTCTGAAGAACCCAGGCTCCTACACTTTGCTTCATTCCTTCTCTTCTATAGTTGATTTTTCACACTGCAGCCAGAGTGAGACTTCTAAAATGTAAATCAGATTATGCCCTTTTGCTCAAAGCTAGCCAATGGCTTATTGGATATACATTATCTTCTCTAACTGCACCTCTATTCTTTCCCTCACTCGTGCTTCTCCAGCTATGCTGACCTGCTTGCTGTTTCTTACATACACCAAGCATATTCCTACCACAAAGCCTTTACTCCTGCGGTTCCCTATTCCTGGAGCTCTTTGCCCTCAGATTTCCACATTGCTCGTCTCCCCAGGTGATTCAGGTTTCTGCTCCAACGCTGTCTCTTCCAAGTGATCGTTCCTGCTGGCTGATCTTATCATTCTTCATCCTCTTAATCTGCCTTATTTTATTTTCATAGCACTTATCACTACCTAATATTATGGTATATATTGATTTACTTATTTTTTTATTTACCTGTCTTCTCCATGATAATGTTTACTCCATGAAAGCGGGGATTTTGTTTTGTTCAGCACTACTTTATCCCCAGTGCCTGGTTATATAGTAAGTTGCAATGAACTGAATATTAGTGTCTCCCTACCAAATTCATATGGTAAAGCCCTAATGCCCAGTGTAATGCTATTAGGAAGTGAGGCCTTTCAGAGGTAGAGGGGAACGAAATTTGCCACCCTAAAATATCTCTTCGGCACGTGGATTATTTCGAGCTGAAAATAAGCAAAGCCCAAAAGTATCAGAAAGAAACTTTGACTTTCCCCCTAACTGCTATCACCTGTAGATCGAGGACTTGTTCCAGAAAGGGAGTTATCACCATAGATAACTCTAGTATGAACTAGGTGAGTGAACAGGGAGGAACCTAGCAAAGTCTGTTTATTAAAGTTCCTCTCTGTGTCCCATTGTCTCTGCAGGGCCCAGCAAACGCCTGTTTACCAAACATTTGCTTTTCCCTCTCCATATGAATTGCCTTCCTCCCCTTTGAAGCCCCAAACCACTACTCCCAACACCCTCTTTGTCTTTAGCTGAAGGTGGTACGTAAGGTGAGGGCTTCAACCATATTGGCAAATTCCTTAGTTTTCCTGGGTCTCTCCCATATATATGTTATTAAACTTTGTTGATTTTTTTCCTGTTTATCTGTCTCATGTCATTTAATTCTTAGACCAGCCAGAAGAACCTAGAAGGGTAGAAGAAAATTTCTTCCTCTCCAACAGAGGGAATTAGGTCATGAGGGAGAGGCTCTCGTGAATGGCATTGGTGCCCTTATAAAAGGGACCCCAGAGAGCTCTCTCACCCTCTTTCTGCCAGGCGAGGATATCACAAGAAGACAGCAGTCTGCAAACCAGAAGCAGTCTCTCACTAGAACCCCACCACACTGGCACCCTGATCTCAGACTACTAGCCTCCAGAGCTGTGAGAAATAAATGTTTGTTGTTTCAACATCCAGTTGATAGTAACTTGCTATAGAATCCCGAACTAAGTCATAGACACTCAATGAAGATCGGTTGATTGAAAGAGTGAATTCATAATAGAAAAAAAAAACCTTTAGTAGACACTAACCATAATATAGCTATACGTTTTTCTTAGGGAGGCTTATACGTTTTTCTTAGGGAGGCTTATACAGGGCTTTAGTACGTTATCCTTTAGCCTACGCAGAAATCCTAAGAGACAGGTGGATCAAGTTGGCAAAAACCTAAAAAGAATCCTCTGATGAAAGACATAATACACCCTATTTATGTTAATACGAATTCCTTCCATCTTAGAATAAACACTGCTGACTCTCAACAATATAATCCCTATCTAGCAAGTGATAGAAATTCTAGAAAGTGAGATGTAAAGGTTTTGCTTTATCTTCCAAATAGCATTGAAAATATAACTCAAGTATAAGCCCAAGAAACATGAGAAAGGGTTATGTTCTAATCCACATAGGCTGTTGCTGACCTTGAATTTTAGTAACTGACTGAATTCCTAACATCAAACCCTCTGTAGCAGGAGGGATAAGGATACCATGGGCTTTCTGACCAAGCTGCTTCTTGAACAGAGATTCAGGGTATTTGTAAGAAGGTTACATATGTAGAGTACGAATCAGTATGCATGTGGCAAAGTGAGAAATAAGAGCGATTAGCCTGTTGGTCATAGTTCCAGAAAGGTCAGTGACCATAGCAAGTCAGGACCTCAATGACGGTGAATAAAACACCCCAGCAGGAGTGGAAAAGTGCTAGAAGAGAAAGTTACAAAAGATTCATTGTTGTTAAAGCAACAGCAGATACTCTTTCTTAAAGGCTAGTCCACATTTCTTAAGATGGCATGTATAAACCTGAAAAGAAAGCACTAGAAAAAAAGTGAACAATTTTTTTACTATTTTTTACGGTGAGGAATGTATCTTAGCGAGATACCAACATCAGAATCAACAGAGGAAAATAATGACAATTTAATTATGGAAAAAATTCATTAAAAATTATAACACAGGTAACATACTGGAAAAAAACATTTGTCTAATGTATGACCAAGCATGAATTTCTTTGGTATATAAAACGCTTAATTAATCGATAGTTAAAGAGAACAGCCCACTGGAAAAACGGCCCAAAGACAAAAAAAGTAATTAAACATAATCATTTTGAATAAGCAAGCACAATTCACTGGTGTATAAACAAAATATAATTTTTTTTCCAAAAGCTGCTGTGAACTGTACTGTCTTTTTTTAATTGAAGTATAGTTGATTTACAATATTGTGTTATTAGTTTCAGGTATACAGCAAAGTGATTCAGTTCTCTCTCTATATATATATATATTTTTTTTTTCAGATTATTTTCCTGAACTGTATGGTCTTGAGTCACCTCCTCTTTCCCTTGTTCCCCACCCATACTTGTTAATAGTCAGGATAACTTAGCAATATCTCAACCTCACTCCACAAGTTTTCAGTCATTCAAACAATCTCATTCCAGTTCTTTTATTTTAGTCATGTTCATTCATAAAATTTCAGTCTCCTATGCAATGGAAATCTTAATTTGCAAAACGTCAATACCATATTCAAACCACCTCTCCTCGTCCAGCACAGGCTGAGTGGTGGCTGGGAATGGAGAGAGGCGAGCTGCCCTCTCACACACCCCTGCTCCATGACTTCTGCTCCATGACTGCTGAGGAGGCAGAAGGAATGCTTCTGCTTGGGCCAAGGCTGCCCCTCTTTCTCTTGGTTGTTGCCACCTCCTTCTCTAACACTGATTGGCCTTGGTTTTCACAGATGGCGAAGATGACCAGAGCCAGCTCTCCAGGGGACGGACCATTTGATTTTCCTATGGTGACCCCTGTCCGGGGCTCCGGCTACAAAGCCGCTGTTCTGGGAGGCCTAGGTAAGGCCTGGCCCCTTCCTCACCCCCTACACCCTCATGTCAGCCTCAGGGATGGGAAGTCCACCTCTGCACCCTTCCTCAGGAGGCTTCCTACCTCTGTACCCTGATCCGAGGGAACTTGCAGTGAAACGGGAAGTTGGGAAAATCCTATCCACTATGGCGAAGATCTTTTAAATGATTTCTATTTTATTTTTATTGAAACTTAGGTCTTAAAAGCTTAAAATTAAGAACAGAATACATAAACTACTCATTAGCAGCCAGGAGGTGGTGGAGATATGTTCCCCGCCCTCGCAGGGAAGGCTCCCTCTGTGCGTCCTTCCAGTCACAGCAGCAGGGCTACTACCTATCCCAAAGGTAGAAAAACCTTACAGTGAAACTGCTCTTCTAGTCGACTGGTCAGTAGCCTTAAAAGTAATTTTCTGATTGTAACCTTCTTCCTTTCCTTGCCTCAATTAAAAATATTTTCTAGGGGCTTCCCTGGTGTCGCAGTGGTTGAGAGTCCGCCTGCCAATGCAGGGGACGCCCGTTCGTGCCCCAGTCCGGGAAGATCCCACATGCCGCAGAGCGGCTGGGCCCGTGAGCCATGGCCGCTGAGCCTGCGCGTCTGGAGCCTGTGCTCCGCAACGGGAGAGGCCACAACAGTGAGAGGCCTGCATACCGCAAAAAATATATATATATATGTATATATTTTGTAGTAAGAAACTCACTACACTCTCAAAGCCTCAAGCTTTCAGTTTGCATTTAAAGAAGAATATACCTGTACATTGGCATCAACCTCAGTCCCCAAAGGCATTTATGTGACAAATCTCATCTCTGTTTTTAAAATATATTAACTTAGTTTTTATTCTGTGTCCCCATGAAGCTAACCTGGCAGTAAATTCAGGCCTGGGCCTTCTCTTTACTTCTGTTCTGCTTTTAGGTCACAGGAATCTTTTTGGTGCTATGGCTCGAATCACAGGGACTACGACTTCTTCCATCAAGACCTGGCAACAGCTACGTCCCTGCGCCCTTAACATCTCCTCAGTCCATGGCCCTGCTCCTCCAAGACCACAGCTCTCTCCTTTCCTCAAGCCAAGGGGAAGAGTCTCAGTCTCTCTTTCACCCTGGCCTTACCCCTTTCCCTCAAGCCCTAATCTCCTCAGTTGATAAAAGTGTCTAGGAAAACAAATCCAAGAAGTCTCCAAGCTTCCACAGAGCTCGGCTGTCCACCTTTCTCCATGCCCCTTTGGACACAGTGGAGCACAGATCCTGTTATGAGCAGGGTTGGGGGTGGAGAAGATAAGAAAAGGGTAAGTATGGAGGGAGTAAGAATTATACAATTAATTCACCAAAATATTTCCAACCACGTCCTGTTCTTGTGCTCTGTTTCCTCAGTGCTCAAATCACCCTGACCTGTAAGGTGCCCTCTCACAATGAGACATGCCCTCTCACAATGAGACATCAGGGCACATTTCCTAGGAAGTAAGTTACCTTGGCGTGTGATTTCATACAAGGTGGCCTTAGATGTCAATCTCTATGAATTAGGCTCCAAGCAGGGTGGTAAAAAGTAAGGAAATCCCATTTTAAATAACCTGTCTTTACTCCTGAGGTCTGTGAATTAATCTACTAATTTAATTTCTTTGAAGCTTTCATTTCGGGTGGATGCACAGGCATTTAATAGTAAAATAATTGGACAAGAGTAGATGGTTTAAGTGCAGAGCTAATGGGGTTTAAACACTTCTTCTACCTCCTTGTCTTGCCTGACTAGCTACCATTCCTGGTTCAGGATAGGACTTATTTATGAATAGGCAAGTTATAGCATCATCTGTTTGTGCGATCTAAGGGATTCAAAAGTTTCACCCCAAAGAACAAAGATTTGTCTCTATCAATCTGCATTGCTGTCTGAAATTCTACTCATTAAACATTTATTTCCTTGTAATAACCAATGTCTCTTGGATAGCTCAGGTGTCCTCTTAAAGATGCAATTATTAACCTTGGGAAAGAGCATACTGTTATGGGATGTGATTTTATCTGATTACTTTTCATTTGAAAGGAGCAGCTAATACCCTGACTCCACTGACGCCTTGGGGAATATACATAATGATTACTGGGAAAAGGAGGTATAACTAATATGTCCCCAGTCTTGATGTGCCTGAGGCAATCAAATAAGGCCACCTTTTAAAAAGTATCTATAATTCAAAGGCACAGAATCTTCATCTCTTAGATTCCAGGAATTCCTTTTTTTTTTTCTTTCAGCCTTAATCCCAGAGGGAGGGTGACTTGAGTTAGAGCCCTCCTGCTGACTCACAGTGAAAATGTAGCGTGAGTCAATAAGGACCCTTGTGGCCTTAAGCCATGGAAAGTTTTGGATTTATTTGTTGCTGAGACATACTCTAACCTATTCCTTTTTTTTTTTTTCCTGAGTTTACCTCCCCAAAGTAATCCCTGGAAATCACTGAGGAATGTTTACATGGTCCCCAGATTCTCTCTGGCTGTTGCTTGTCCCCTCTGCTGTACTCTGAGCTGCTGCTGCATTGGGACTCAGAAGTTACCTCTTGACTTCTTGTAGGTTCTGATGTTCTGCTTCTGTGGCTTGCTCTCCTCCTCTTTCTCCTCTTCCTTCTCCTTCTTTTTATTCTTCTTCACCACTTTCCTCCTTGCCCCTTTGGCAACTCTCCAAGGTACAGCTAAAAATAAGCTGAAGGTTTAAAAATATTTATTGACGACTGAGGACAACAGTAAGGAATTACTGTCCAAAAGAGAACACTTTAAGCTGTATGTGGGTTATTGCTTCTACACACACCCCTCCACACGAGTGACCCCCTAATGACTGTCTCTCTCCTTAGCTCCTCACAACGTTGAAGTAGCAGTTCAAATTCCACCAAGATAGGGGCCATTCACCATGTTCCACCATTGCTAGACTCCACCATCAACACAAAATCATCTCCAGACAGCTGACTCTGCTCTTCTTTAAGAGACTCTGCCAAATTATTAGGCATAAGTGCTCAGCATCTCATCTCTTGGATGAAATGGACAAATTCATAGAAAGATATAAATGAACCAATCTGACCCAAGGAGAAACAGAAAATCTGAATAGACCTATAATGAGCAAAAATAAATAAACTAAATGAGCAATGGAAAAATTTTCAACAAAGAAAAACCTAGGCCCAAATGGCTATACTGGTGATTTCTATCAAATATTGAAAGAAGAAATAATGCCAATATTAAACAAACTCTTTTAGGAAATAGAAGAGGCTGGACTAGTTCCCAATTCATTTTACTAGGTCAGTATTAGCCTGATACTAAAGCCAGATAAAGGCACTACAAGAAAAGAAAACTAGGCTCATGAACACAGATACAAAAATCTTTAATAAAATGCTAACAAAATAAACAAAAACCCAGGAAAATATAAAAAGAATTATACACCATAAACAAGTGAGGTGTATCTGAGAATACAAGGTTGGTTTAACATTCAAAATCAATTAATGTAACACTATATTAACAGAAGAAATGGAAAAAAAATCATCCCAATGAAGCAGAAGAAGCATTTGACAAATTCCAATACTTATTTATGATTAAAAACTTTTAACACACTAGGAATAGAAGGAAACCTCCTCAATTTGATAAAGGGCTTCTATGAAAACCCTACAGCTAACATCATACTTAATGTGAAAGACTGAATTCCTTTCCTCTAAGATCAGGAATGAGACAAAGATATCTACTCCAACCACTTGTGATAGTTAATTGTATATGTCAACATATGTACATACACACACACACACACACACACACATTCTGTTTCTCTGGAGAACCTTGGCTAATACATCACTTCTATTCAACATTGTACTAGAGGTTCTAGCCAGTGCAACAAGGCAAGAAAAATAATGTAAGAGCATATATATTGGAATGTAAAAGTATACAGATTGGAAAAAAAAGAAGTACAATTGTATGTAGTTACAGATGACACAATGTTATGCGTAGAAAATCCCAATGAACCTATAAAATCTATCAGAACTAATAAGTGAGTTTAGCAGTGCCACAGGATAAAAAAATCAGCGTACAAAAATCAATTGTGTGTTATACTTCAATAAAGATGTTAAAAAACAAAACAAAACACAATTGTATTTCTACATACGAGCAACCAACAACCTGGAAATGCAATTAAGAAAACAAATATAGTCATAATAGCATCAAAAAGAATAAAATACTTAGGAATAAATTTAACAAAAGAAATGCAATATCTATACAATGAAAACAACATAACATTGCTGAAAAAATGTAAAAGATCTAAAATTTAAAAGATCAATATAAATGAAAAGATACAGCATGTTCATGGAATATAAGACTTCATATCACTAAAATTGCAATTCTCCCCAAACTGATCTATAAATTCAAAACAACCCCAATCAAAATCCCAGTTACTGTTTTTTTTTCTGAAAAATTGACAAGCTAATCTTAAAATGTATATAGAAATGCAAAGGACCTAGACTAATCAAAATATTTTTTTAAAAAATTTCAAACTTACTGTAAAGCTACAGTAATCAAAACAGCATGGCAGGGCTTCCCTCGTGGCACAGTGATTAAGAGTCCACCTGCCAATGCAGGGGACATGGGTTTGAGCCCTGGTCTGGGAAGATCCCACATGCCGCGGAGCAACTAAGCCTGTGTGCCACGACTACTGAGCCTGCGCTCTAGAGCCCAAGAGCCACAACTACTGAAGCCCACACACCTAGACCCCACGGTCTGCAATAAGAGAAGCCACCGCAATGAGAAGCCCATGCACTGCAACAAAGAGTAGCCCCCACTCGCTACAACTAGAGAAATCCTGTGTGCAGTAACAAAGACCCAACTCAGCCAAAAATAAATAAATAAATAAATTAATTTTTTTAAAAAAACAGCATGGCATAGGCATAAGGATAGACATATAGATTAAAGACACAAAATAGAGAGTTCAGAAATAATCCCACGCACCAACCTTCAAGATGTTGGAGGAGTAAGTCATGGAGCTCACTTTCCTCCCCACAAATACATCAAAAATACATCTAGGGCTTCCCTGGTGGCGCAGTGGTTGAGAGTCCACCTGCCTATGCAGGGGACACGGGTTTGTGCCCCAGTCCGGGAAGATCCCACATGCCGCGGAGCGGCTAGGCCTGTGAGCCATGGCCGCCGGGCCTGCGCATCTGGAGCCTGTGCTCCGCAATGGGAGAGGCCACAACAGTGAGAGGCCTGCGTACCGCAAAAAAAAAAAAAAAAAAACATCTACCTGTGGAACAACTCCTACAGAACACCTACTGAACTCTGGAAGAAGACCTCAGACTTCCCAAAAGGCAGGAAACTCCCCACGCACCTGCGTAGGGCAAAAGAAAAAAGACAAAACAGAGACAAAAGAATCATTCAGCTTTTTCTTTTCCTCTACAGCTGACCATAATAATAAACAAGTAAATTTCCTGTTAAAAAAAAAAAAAAAGAATAGGGACGGGACCTGCACCTTGGGGAGGGAGATGTGAAGGAGAAAAAGTTTCCACACACTAGGAAACCCCTTCACTAGTGGAGACGGGGGGGTGGGGGTGGGCGGGGGGGAAAGCTTCAGAGCCACGGAGGAGAGCGCAGCAACAGGGGTGCAGAGGGCAAAGAGGAGAGATTCCTGCACAGAGGATCGGTGCCGACCAGCACTCACCAGCCCAAGAGGCTTGTCTGCTCACGTGCCAGGACGGGTCGGGGCTGGGAGCTGAGGCTCTGGCTTCAGAGGTCAGACCCCAGGGAGAGGGCTGGGGTTGACTGCGTGAACAAAGCCTGAAAGGGGTTAGTGCACCACAGCTAGCAGGGAGGGAGTCCGGGAAAAGGTCTGGAACTGCCCAAGAGGCAAGACACCATTGGTTGTGGGCGCGCAAGGAGACGGGATTCAGAGCACCACCTAAATGAGCTCCAGAGATGGGCGCAAGCCGTGGCTATCAGCGTGGACCTCAGAGACGGGCATGAAAACGCTAAGGCTGCTGCTGCAGGCACCAAGAAGCCTGTGTGCAAGCACAGGTCACTCTCCACACCTCCCCTCCCGGGAGCCTGTGCAGCCCACCACTGCCAGGGTCCCGTGATCCAGGGACAACTTCCCCAGGATAATACATAGCGTGCCTCAGGCTGTTGCAACCTCATGCTGGCCTCGGCCACCGCAGGCTTTCCCTGCATTCTGCACCACTCTCCCTGTCCTCCGCCCCCCACCCCATCCCCCGGCCTGAGTGAGCCAGAGGCCCTAATCAGCTGCTACCTTAACCCCGTCCTGTCTGGGCGAAGAACAGACGCCCTCAGGCGACCTACATGCAGAGGCGGGGCCAAACCCAAAACTGAACCCCGGGAGCTGTGCGAACAAAGAAGAGAAAGGGAAATAAAAACAAAAATAAACAAATGGGACCTAATGAAACTTAAACGCTTTTGCACAGCAAAGCAAACCATAAATAAGACGAAAAGACAACCCTCAGAATGGAAGAAAATATTTGCAAATGAAGCAACTAACAAAGGATTAATCTACAATATATACAAGCAGTTCATGCAGCTCAATATCAAAAAACAAACAACCCAATCCAAAAATGGTCAGAAGACCTAAATAGACATTTCTCCAAAGAAGACATACAGATTGCCAACAAACACATGAAAGGATGCTCAACAACACTAATCATTAGAGAAATGCAAATCAAAACTACAATGAGGTATCACTTCACACTGGTCAGAATGGCCATCTTCAAAAAATCTACAAACAATAAATGCTGGAGAGGGTGTGGAGAAAAGGGAACCCTCTTGCACTGTTGGTGGGAATGTAAATTGATGCAGCCACTATGGAGAACAGTATGGAGGTTCCTTAGAAAACTAAAAATAGAACTACCATATGACCCAGCAATCCCACTACTGGGCATATACCCTGAGAAAACCATAATTCAAAAAGAGTCATGTACCAAAATTTTCATTGCAGCTCTATTTACAACAGCCAGGACATGGAAGCAACCTAAGTGTCCATCAACAGATGAATGGATAAAGAAGATGTGGGACATATATACAATGGAATATTACTCAGCCATAAAAAGAAACAAAACTGAGCTATTTGTAATGAGGTGGATAGACCTAGAGTCTGTCATACAGAGTGAAGTAAGTCAGAAAGAGGAAGACAAATACCGTATGCTAACACATATATATGGAGTCTAAAAAAGCCCCCAAAAACAGTGGTTCTGAAGAACCTAGGGGCAGGGTAGGAATAAAGACGCAGGCATAGAGAATGGAGTTAAGGACACAGGGAAGGGGAAGGGTAAGCTGGGACGAAGTGAGAGTGGCATGGACATATATACACTACCAAATGTAAAATAGATAGCTAGTGGGATGCAGCCACAGAGCACAGGGAGATCAGCTCGGTGCTTTGTGTCCACCTAGAGGGGTGGGATAGGGAGGGTAGGAGAGAGATGCAAGAGGGAGGAGATATGGGGATATATGTATACGTTTAGCTGATTCACTTTGTTTTAAAGCAGAAACTAACACACAATTGTAAAGCAATTATACTCCAAAAAAGATGTTAAAAATAAAAGTTATTATAAGGAAAAATTTCCAATGACCCCAGATTCTTGCATCTTCCCAAACATAGAAAAGCACAAATATCATAACTTGAGATGCCTGTTCTTTGTGATTACCAGTAATCTCTTGATGCTTGACTATGTGATTTTCCCAGCAAAAATTTCATATATATCCTGGCTCCTCCCTTATCTCTTTAGAGCAGTTCCTCAGAGCTATCTGAGAGGCTGTCTCCCAGACTATAGTCCTCAGTAAGGTCCCTGAATAAAACTTAACTCACAACTTTTACATTGTGTGTTTTTCTTTCAGTTGACATAATATAAAAATATTAATGAGATGTTTTAAAAAATTAAGTTTTCAAAATCTGGTGTGCGTTTTACATTTACAGCAAATTTCTGTTTGGTCTAGCCACATTTTAAAAAATTTATTTTTTTATTTAGGCTGCACCAGGTCTTAGTTGTGGCAGGCATGCAGGATCTAGTTCTCCGACCAGGGATCAAACCCAGGCCCCCTGCGTTGGGAGCATGGAATCTTATCCACTGAACCACCAGGGAAGTCTCCCGACTAGCCACATTTTAAGAGCTCAGTAGCCACCTGTGGCTAATGGCTACTGTATTGGAGAGACCAGCCCTACTAGACCCTGATCCCTTAAATTTCTGTCAACCATACTCATCCTTCCCTGAAACACTCCAGTGCTTCATATCTTTTTTTTTTTTTTTAGCGGTACGAGGGCCTCTCACCGCTGTGGCCTCTCCCGTTGCGGAGCACAGGCTCCGGACGCACAGGCCCAACAGCCATAGCTCACGGGTCCAGCCGCTCCGCAGCATGTGGGATCCTCCCAGACCGGGGCACAAACCCGTGTCCCCTGCATCGGCAGGTGGACTCTCAACCACTGCGCCACCAGGGAAGCCCTGCTTCATATCTTGATAGGCCCTTTTCCTTTTCTTGGAAATTCCTTCCCCTGTCTAAGTCTTTTGAATCTTGCCTACCTTCTAGTGTCATCTCAAATGTAAGGCAAAGCTTTTCCGCCTGGGCCAGAGGTGTTTGCTCACTTATCTTTCCTACCATAGATTATCTTAATCTATGCACATATATCATTTCTCTTTATTGTCTTGTTGAAAGTACTGAGACATTTTTGTTTCTCTTCTCGGGCCTAACAGATTGCCTTGCACATAGTAGGTACTCAGTAATCATTCATTGTTTTAAAGTGGATTGCACTGAATTCACTGCAAAGGAAAGGAACTAGTCTATTGAGAATCAAACCACTGAGAGCTAGTGAAACATCTGTCTGGCAATATGTTTTCTACCTACCGGGAAATCAGAGGCCTGCTGACTTGTCACTCTATATCCAAAGCAACCACTAATTATATGGAAAATGTTCACATAATGTTATGTGGTAATTCAAGAGAGTCCTCATCATTAAGTTGATGATTATATTTTATTTAGCTATTATCACTTTAAGGCTGTGCAGGGCTCCCTTTTGGTAGACTGTCTGTTAACTTAGCTAGAATATTCTCTGTCATTTTGTAAAAAACTGCCAGTCTGTTTTTCAGGCACTGAGGATTGTTGAAAGGGATGGAAAGAAATGGTAACTGCTTTGACTAAATATTTATAAAGTGTTCACATCTCCCTGGTCCCATTCTATTTAAAAAGCGAATTCTGTCTGCTAGGAAAAAAGAGTAAAGGAGCACTAGAGCACCAATTTCCTCTCTCCAAGTTCTATCTTTCCACTTACACTTGTTTCTGTCTGCTGTGAGGCTGCAAAAAGCACTAGCTTGCTTTCCTTACAGAGGTCCCAGAGCCGAGGTTACTTAAGTTTCTTCCCCAAAGAATATGAAAAATGACCTCATACAAAAACTAGTTACTAATACTGAAGTGTTACTTCACATAGGTGTTTGCACTGTATTTATTTGACAATACAAATGAAACCCTTGTGGGTCTCTCTGACTTACCCGGTGTCACACCATTTAGACTCTCCTGTACAAAGTATCAAGACCAGCTTTTCACTCACCAGAGTCCTAGACTTTGCAGAATGTGGAGGTTCTCGAGCAAGATGAGATTACTGCATATTAGGAACTTGTGCTCTGACAAGAAAACCCCTGGGTTAATAACCATTCACTGACTGTGAGATATTGAGCAAGTTCATAAACTGAGCTTTGTTTCTTTCCGTATAATACTATTTAGCTCATAAAATTGTGGACAGGGCTTCCCTGGTGGCGCAGTGGTTGAGAGTCCGCCTGCCGATGCAGGGGACACGGGTTCGTGCCCCGGTCCGGGAAGATCCCACGTGCCGCGGAGTGGCTGGGCCCGTGAGCCATCGCCACTGAGCCTGCGCGTCTGGAGCCTGTGCTCTGCAACGGGAGAGGCCACAGCAGTGAGAGGCCAGTGTACCACCAAAAAAAAAAAAAAAAAATCGTGGACCAAAAAAAGTTGCCTGCCATTTCAGTAAACAACAAATGTTGCCCGCTATCAAGAGATCAGCCACTGCAGCCACACCCAATGGTGTGCCTTGAGGGGAATTCAGAATGGAGAAAAACAGGATACTGGCCCTAGATAGATAAGATGCCTATCAAAGGAATAAATTCAATGAGCCCAGACTCTTGTATCTTCCCACACTTAGAAAAGCACTAAAATCATTAACTTGAGAGGTCTGTTTTTTTGTGATTAGTAGTAATCTTTGATGTTCGACTGTACTTTTTTTTTCCAGCAAAAATTCCTAGATATCATGGCTCCCACCTTACCTCTTTGAAACAGTTCCTCAGTGTCAACTTAAAAAAAAGCACAACATGGGAGCTGTGATTTAAGTTTTATTTGGGGCAAAATCAGGACTATAGCCTGGGATACAGTACCTAAACAGCTCTGAGAAACTGCTCTAAAGAGATAGGGGGAAGGTCAGTATACATGTGATTTTGGTGAAGTGGGAGTACATGCAATCAAGCACATATTTCTGCAGGTTCCTGCTAGTCTCGTGACGGTTACTACTAGTCACAAGGAGGAGACGTAACCATGAAGGATTTTAGTGCTTTTCTAGATATGAGGAGATACAAGAATTGGGCATATAAAATTGTCTCCTGAAAATATCTACCTATCTGAAGACCTGTTCTGCCAGTTTTTCCTCCTTTCTGCGCTCCACCCTGAGCTCCTTTCAGGGGGTGTTGAAGGTCAGCAGCTTCAGCAGCGCATGATTTAATCCTTGTAGAGGTAGATGGCAAGTGCCCATTTATAGTTGACAAGAGCTATCTGAGAGGCTGTATCCAGGGTATAGTCCTCAGTAAGGCCACCAAATAAAACATCATTCTCAACTTTAGGTTGTGCCTTTTTCTTTTTTGTGACAAAATCATTGTGAGGTTTAGATGAGATAAGGCGCCATAGTACATATAAAGTGCCTGATGCATGGTAAAGGCCCAATAAATATAAGATATTATTATCTTCCTCTGAGAAAGACATCCATTTACAAAATAGTAGGTAACATACTTTTTAATTCTCCTGTGAATTAAATGGTAATTGTCACAGCCCTCAGGGGTTAACAGGTGAGGCTGCCCAAAGTCAAAGGAGAGCAACCCAGAGGTTACACCCAAGATCTTGTCATCCTTGTCATACATTTGTTATGAGTGCAGAATGTGCCACCCAAAACATGCCTCCTTGGGATAAGGATTATTTTGAGCTGATTTTTTTGAGAAACTGCACACAAGGGAGCTCTGAAGATGGAGTAGAAGTTACTGTTTTGTAAGGGAAATTTACATTAGAAAGGGAGCCTGTGCCAGGAAGAGTTATTACCAGAAATAACTTTTTCACCTAAGAGACTTACCTGCATAGCAGGGCTACCTTTGTTTACCTAACATTTTCTCTGCTCACCTTCCTGTGAATTGCCTCCCTGCCACTGAAGCCCCAGAACCCTCTCCCTTTCTTTATTTAGCTCAGGATATATAAGCCTCAATGTCTGGCTGCCTTTTGAGTCTCATATCTTTGTGGGGCCCCCATGACCAATTAATTAAATATATTAATTAATTTCCAATTTAATTTTTAAATTAAAATTAAATTAACTAATTTAATTAACTTAAGTGCCTAATTAATTTAATTTACACAATTAAAAATCTACTTCTTCTGTTAATGCCTTTTATTAAAAGGGTGGGGGGTCAGCCAAGAACCTAGAAGAATAAAAAGAAAATTATTTTTCTTCCCTGCATTTGGGATACCAGGGTGCCTCAGAACATCAAAATTTGGAAGTTTTGCTATAAAATATTATTGTCCCCCACTACACATAGGAGAAAAATTGAGGCTTGAGAAAGTTAAGGCTACACAGCTCATCAGTACCTAATAAATAGTGATGCTGTTGCTAATAAACAGTGGTGCTGAGATTTAGTCTTCAATAATCTTCGAATTATTTAGTCAAGTCTACATGTTTATTTTAATATTTATGGCAGTTATCTTTTCGTTAAACTTTTTCTTTTGAGACAATTGTAGGTTCATATGCAGTTGTAAGAAATAATACAGAGAGAGCAAGAGAGATCCCATTAACCCTGTATCCAGTTTCCCCCAATGATAACATCTTGCAAAACTATATTATGACAACCAGTACATCTGATAGGGATAGCATACGATAGTTACACAGGTAGTTGTAGAAGTCCCAGTAGGGAACTATAGATAGAAAGGGAAACCTAGGAAACTTTGGGAGACCACTGTAAGTTAATGATCACTCAAGAAAGCTGTTGGGGCTTCCCTGGTAGCGCAGTGGTTGAGAGTCCGCCTGCCGATGCAGGGGACACGGGTTCGTGCCCCGGTCCGGGAAGATCCCACGTGCCGCGGAGCGGCTGGGCCCGTGGGCCATGGCCGCTGAGCCTGCGCGTCCGGAGCCTGTGCTCCGCAACGGGAGAGGCCGCAACAGTGAGAAACCCGCGTACCGCAACAACAACAACAAAAAATAGCAATAGCAACATCATGGAACGAAGCAGCCTTGCTTAACTATAATGCCATAACTAAAAGCACAAGATATGCCCCAGGCCATTAGGTGGAAGAAAAATGTCACCACCCTTCTACTGATTTGAATAAGCACTATGATAATCCTAGTTTGACCTCAGAGGGTCAGACACTCTCCTGCCTGATATGAAGGAGGAACTAGTGATATAAGCCTCATGTCTACTTGAAGAAGGCGGTCTTTTCCCCTCCCCCCTTTCCTTGACTATAAAATTGTAGCCCACTTAATCCTCAGGGCAGAGCTCTCTCGCCTGCCTGCTTGCATCTCTTACAGCGTCCTATATTAATACATCTACTTCTTTCCTATCACTTTGCCTCTCACTGAATTCCTTCTGCACTGAGACACAAAGAACCTAAGTCTCAGTAAGTCCAAACACCAGGTGAGTGATTCTAATTAAAAGACCGTGGGTTCAAGTCCCAATCTGAGGTGCACAGTTTCACACCCACCTTGATGCCGTCAAGTTACAAAATGTTTGCATCGCGAGAAGGATCCTTCATTTGTCATTTTACAGGCGCCTCCACTTCCCTCCTTCCCCTTCCCCCTCCTCAACCCTGGCAAGCACTAACCCTATTCTCCATTTCTATAATTTTGTCATTCCAAGAATGTTATATAAATGGAATAATAAGGGTTTCTTTTCCCTTCAGACTATATTAGATGTGACTCAAAGCACATATGCTCTTTCAGTGAACAATAAATATGAATTTAGGGTGGATGAAGAGGCTTGAAGTTTATAGAGCTGGAGAGATTGGCAAGGGCCAGATCATATGTGCCACATGAAATAATTCGAACGTTATTCCATAGCCCATGGAAAGCTGTTTAAGCATTTTAGTTAGGAGAGTAACAACTTCAGATGTGTGATTTAAAGAGCTCACTCTGGGGCTTCCCTGGTGGCGCAGTGGTTGGGAGTCCGCCTGCCGATGCAGGGGACATGGGTTCGATCGCTGGTCCGGGAAGATCTCACATGCCGCGGAGCAACTAAGCCCGTGCACCACAGCTACTGAGCCCACATGCCACAACTAATGAAGCCCCCATGCCTAGAGCCCGTGCTCTGCAAAAAAAGAAGCCACCAGGATGAGAAGCCCACACACCGCACGAAGAGCAGCCCCTGCTCGCTGCAACTAGAGAAAGCCTGTGCACAGCAACCGAAGACCCAATGCAGCCAAAAATAAATAAAATAAATAAATTTTTAAAATAAATAAATAAATAAAGAGCTCACTCTGGTAGCCACGTACTGGATTGGTCTAGGCTGGAAGCAGGAAGAGAAATCAGAATCTAATATCAGTAGTCCATGGAAGGGATTCCAAAGAGCTGAACTAAGCAATGGCAGGAAGAGGGGGAGGAAACACATAGCGAAGATATTGAAGAGAAATCACGGAGGCGGAAGGTGAAGTCCAGGACTCTGGCTTGGCTGACTGGCTGGGTAGCTAGGCCATTTACCAGACAAATGAAGGTCCAGATCGGAGTGCAGAGGGTGAGCTCAGATTTCAAATACTCATTTCAAGACACTTGTGAGACATCTGTGGACAACATCCAGGAGGATACATGGGGCGTGAGCTCTAAAGAGAGTTCTGGGCTGATGATAATGATTTGCAGTCTTCCACCCACATGTAAGAGGCAATGGAATCCATGGTGATGAAAAGTTCCCGCAGAGATGGTGGACACAGGGAGAAGACAGAGAGCAAGACAAATCACTTCCCTTCTATTTTCTTATCTGCAAATTGGCTATAATGATAACCATCGAGCCTACATCATATCTCTAGGGGCAGGGGTGGGGGAAATATGTATGACAAAGGTTAAAACACTACAGAATTTGATAAATTCAAGGTATTACTACTGCAATAATCTTAAAACATAGACCTATAATAAAATACTGGCAAGTTTTCAGCCCTTTTTATTTTTTCCTTTTAGTAGTTAGCACTTTTTTTAACCTTTTCCAAACATCTAAGTCATGCTCCTATTTTTGAAGAAGTCAGAAAGGCAGACATGCAATTACAGTGGTATTCTGAGCAGTTGCTCAGGCATAAACAGCAGCTTCAACAGACAAAATATTATAATTAGGGGCAAGTCCTCAACCACAGCTCCAGAAAAAGTGGGATGGGAGCAAGTGAAGCACCAAAGGATTTTATCTTCAATTGAAAAAGTGAAAAAGCAACATCAAATGTATCTTTTCTTCCTGTGGTACATTAATTTCTGAATTTTCCATTTGCATATTGCTCTCAATACCTTCTGCCAACAGAAAGTCGGCGCAAGTGGAGGAGAGATACTCATGTGTGAGAGAGCCCTCTTGCAAACCAAAACATTTGTAGTTGGGCTTCCCTGGTGGCACAGTGGTTGAGAGTTCGCCTGCTGATGCAGGGGACACGGGTTCGTGCCCCGGTCTGGGAAAATCCCACATGCCGCGGAGCGGCTGGGCCCGTGAGCCATGGCCGCTGAGCCTGCGCGTCCGGAGCCTGTGCTCCGCAACGGGAAAGGCCACAACAGTGAGAGGCCCGCATACCACAAAAACAACAACAACAACAAAAAACATGTATAGTCATATCTAGTAATCCCTCCTCCCCTCCATTTTCACCACATTCCCCAGCCTCACCGCGGGGGTGCCTTATTTCCTTCACTTTCTTTAAATCTTTTGTTTTATTAATAGGATTCATGGATACTACAGTGAAAGCACAGAGAGGACACCAAAATGATTAATAAGGAAAATGCACAGAAGTACCTACCTGGGCAAAAGTTTCATGCTAAACCATAATATACTCTAAGTATCTGGGAAATGAAATCACAGATTTCCAAATACTCAACAGACTTCACAAATTCTATCAAACTTACACATATATTTATTAGGCTATTTCCCTCTTATTAGACTGAGGGAAATAGGAACCATTTATTCAAATTCTTTCTGTCACATTGATTGATGAACACTCTCGTTCATCGGGCCACTATCTATCTGGTGAAGACTGGGAACATGTCACTATGTTAGGGTCTGGGTGGGGCCTGGGGTTTGGGGAGAGCAGAATAGCTTGAAAAGTTTAGTCTGGTGAATACTATTGATTTAATAGAATCGTTTTTTTTGTTTGTTTTTATTTTTGATTTAATAGAATCTTGATTGTGATGTTACCAAAATCTCTTCACATTTTTAAAGAATTCCATATTACCTAAGGGACCTTGTGAAGCCAAAGACATATATATACTATGGATTCTCCATATTTGCTAATTCTTTTTCTTTGGATAAAGCAATCTACAGTGAGTTATCTTATTTATCACTGCTTAATTTGGAAGAGGTCGTGAGCCAGGAGCTAAGGGTCCCAGTCATGAGTTGAATAAAGGGGACCTGCACAAGTACTATAAAGAATCCTACATAACCATATGACCTGTCAAGGCTACATCTGCCCCGGGGAGCAAACTGAGTATTGCCACAGGAAGTCACTCTGCTGTTCTGAAGCTTTGCTGAATCGAGTTCTGCACCAAGCCAAGGAATTAAAATCAGTAGGGCTGGTTCATGGTTTAATAATGGATGAAATTCATGAAGATAGAAAGCTTCCTCCAGGAAAGCCCCATCCATCTCTGGCCCATGTCTCTGCTTTTTACCTAGGTTTCATATGTATTGAGAAGAATCACTCCCAGTTACCAATAATCTTAGTGGTGCTGAGAAAAGCTCCCTGTATGGAGGAGCCGATAATGGCCCACCATGTGGTACAACAGAGTTAGTTGCGGGGGAGAGGGGGTAGAGAGTCATGGTGAGGGCTGGTGTTGGGACCCAGCATGACCAGAACAGATCTTTTGCAGGTCGGGGGGTGGGGGAGGGGAGTAGTGTTGGGGACAGGGCAAAGTAGAGAAGGGAAGAAACACAAGAGTGTTTTCTCTGCTTCTACAGGGATGCATGGCTTCCTATTGCTTCTAAATCCAGAATGGGTTTTGTGGGCTGGCTGAATCTTCCTCCCTCCAATAATGAGTGAGAAGGAATACCAGCTAGTTTAATTAATCATGCCTTCAACAAATATTTAGTGCATACCTGTTATGTACCAGCTGTTCCAGGAGCTGCAGAGATCACGTCAAGGAACTCATCTTCTGGGCTGGAATAGGGGTTGGGGATAAACATTCTAAAGAGTAAAAAGCCAGCATCCTGGTAGCGCTGATCATCCCAGGGCCCTTGACTCAAGTCTCCAACATTTTACTTGTTTGCATGTCCTTGACCTCTCAACCACATGCTCTACCTACAGGGGACCATTGACATAACAACAAGCCCTGCATTCTTGACTCCCCATTTACTCAGGCTCAGTTACACTGTTTTCGCTCTTCTTATTCATCCTCATGGTCTCACTTTCTGCCCTGTTCACTCCTATGCATTGTCTGCAACAGGAATACCATGAGCAGTTTTGAGGATTTAGCCAAGCCCTGAGGCCTGAGCCCACTCCCCCCTTTCCATTTTGATGGACTTCCAGGCACAACATAACACCTGCTTTGCCCTTGTTTTGCTACAAGCCCTCGGCTCTTAATGTGCCCCTCCCAGTGCTGCTTTGTGTAGACACTCCTCTGCTGGCCGTCACAGCCAACCAAGAGATGACTCCCAGCACATTCTCTACTCTGGTGCCCACCACATGCGGCTTGCTGAGAAACAATGATACCTATCCTCCTTCCCATGTACAGCAGGCTGTGCCATGCCTGCAGGCCTCAGTGGGGGTGATGCCCACCCCCGTACCCCAAGACATCAGTCTGCACAACTGGAACTATTCTTCTGGGCCCCTGCCTTTTTTTTTTTTTTTTTTTGTGGTACGCGGGCCTCTTCACTGTTGTGGCCTCTCCCGTTGCGGAGCACAGGCTCCGGACGTGCAGGTTCAGCGGCCATGGCTCACGGGCCCAGCTGCTCCATGGCATGTAGGATCCTCCTGGACCGGGGCACGAACCCGTGTCCCCTGCATCGGCAGGCAGACTCTCAACCACTGCGCCACCAGAGAAGCCCGCCCCTGCCTTTTTGAAAAAATCAGAATAACCAGGTCTCTGAGACTTGGGCCTGCACACTCCAAGGAGGGTGGGGGAGTGGAAGCAAAACCCCTAGCCCCTGTACTTGGGCATGGGCTGACTGGACAGGCTCAGGATTGCACCCTGAGCTGGAACATTACCAGGTTATTACCATCTGAGGATACTGTATAGGCATCATATATCATTATGAGAATTATTACTATTTGCATACAAGATATGCAAGATAATTTTACCCCAAGGTAAGAGTAAGTGGTTGATGTTGGTTGATAACCAGCTCCCTGTAATGCTCTCTAAGAGATGGTGACAACTGAAAGGCAAAGTGTTCCCGTCTAGCACCATCCCCTTCTTTGGGGACAGGCATTGTGACTTGTCTTGGCTCTCGCTTCTTCCCATTCAATAGTGTAAGTCACTTACTAGTCTGTAGGAAAGTCTTGAGGTGGAAACACTGTCCTAGAGGACTGTAAACTAAGTCAAAGGCATGGCCTTTGGGGAGTTTTTTTGTGTCAAAGAGAATTAGATCCTTCAGGTACTTTGATGTCCTGGGGAGATCAAACACAGATTCATGAAATAGTAAAAGGAGCCATGTAAAGCAATATAGCAAACAAATGCAAATTAAAATCAAACAGCTATAAATTCTAGAGGGACCTGGAATAGAGATGCAATATAGAGATGACAGTAAAGGAAGGCTTACTGGAAACAGGATCCTCCCAAGATAGTGGACATGGTACCAGCTGCCAGTGTTACCAAACCAGCCACCAGATAGAAGGAAAACCTGCCAGGGATGCTAGAGGGAAAATCCAATGTCTGTGATTAGCTGTCAGACAGTCATTAGCATTCCCCTGACCACAGAGGAGCTCAGATTTGAAGGTCTCACCTGATCAAACACACTTTCTGTGTAATGAAGTATCGAGCCAATCCTTGGAATAAAAAACCTGAAGGTCTCCTTGGAACTACACTGCGATTTGGAGTGTGTTCATCTCCTGCTTATGGGATCAAATCCCCATCGGGTCCATTTTCTTTCTTAAATCTCAACTATTAAAATAGAAGGAAAAAAAAAAATAGAAGGAAACGACCCATTTTATTTAAGGTGGAATTGACACCTGATCCATGTTTTTTCTTCCAATCTGGGTAAGAAAGGTTTTGGCAGTTCTGATGTACTTATGTTAATCTGATACATTTCTGAATGAGAAACTAGTATAACTCTAAAACAGGTAGTTTAAATAGAATTGATCATTTTTTCCTTCTGATAAATTTCTTTTCCCCACTTTACACTATGTATATACTTTAAATGCATTTGCTTTTTATTCAAAGGACAGAAATGTCACTTTTTCAACTTGTCTAAATTTTAGAGGGCAGATTCTTTTCACTACATACTAGTGTAACAAATATATACTCAAATTTCCTAAAGAAGTCACTTAGAAATGTGTTCATATTAGTTGCATTATCAAAAATAAATACTAAGTTTATCTAAGGTGCATTGAGTCTATGAAACAGCATGATTCAGGGATCAGAACAACTGGGCTGTCATCCCAGGAGTTTACTTAGTTTCTGAAAGGTTACACCCAAACTCCAAAGCTTCAAGAAGAATAGAACCTGTGCCTATAAGACTATGATTGTTGGGATGAGTATAGTCTTGGGCTCCAAGTCCTAGAGGATTATCATACAGTAGCTCTTCCTCATTCAGACTTAGGTTCCTTAAAAACACCAAAGGAAGTGCTATTTGAAGTGGAAGAACTTAAACCCTTATACAGAAAAAATAAGAAACCATGGCAGAATCAGCTGTACATCAACTTAGGAAAGCCCCTATATTTTTAGGTTTACTAAAATACACCAAAGAGAATTTGAAATAGAAAGATATTCGTATTATTCTATTCATGTTACATGAATAATATGACTAATGTAGTTAATTTCCTTTTATCATTCTTTACTCACTGGAAATTTAACTGGCTGTCCCTCCCTCTAACACTATTTCAGGAAGAGGTGTCTAATTTAGTTTTATTTTGTTACAGATTAATATATTCAAGATAATATAAAGGAGTCCTTTTTCTCATCTTGGTGGGTCCCTTCCCAAAGGTACCTTCCTCTGTCTGTTAGTCTGTCTGTTAGAAGTATGCTCTGCTTCAAATAATCGAAAATGCAGCGGCTCCAGGTTTTCATCAGGAATCATGGTCTTTCCACCTTCCAGCTCCTTCTATCCTCAGTCATGTGATTTTCTTCCTCGTGTTTGCAGGATGACTGCTGCAACTGCAGAGTCAGGACCACTCACAAGGCAGGAAAGAGGAAGGGAAAAGGAGACAACAGTACTCTTTCCTTCCGGAGGCTTTGACATTTATTGGAGAATGAGAGTCTGTAGGGATATTTGCCTACGTCTCATTGGTGTCACATCACTCCCATGGTTGAAAGAGAATCTGGGAAGACTAGAGTTTTTAATATGATATTTCTGCCCTAAACAAATGAGTACTTTGTTAATTTGGAAGAAGGCGGAAACCAGCAATGTTTGCTACAACTCTCTTTCTGAATGTGTAACTCTGGAGCTATTGACTTCTACCTCCTGCTTCCCATTTCCTCAGCTCTTCAGTACCTCTCTGTTCTCATACACTCCACAGACTTTGGCTCATAGGCCCTAGGTTCCTTTTTTTTTTTTTTGCGGTACGCGGGCCTCTCACTGTTGTGGCCTCTCCTGTTGAGGAGCACAGGCTCCGGACGCGCCGGCTCAGCGGCCATGGCTCAACGGGCCCAGCCACTCCATGGCATGTGGGATCCTCCCGGACCAGGGCACGAACCCGTGTCCCCTGCATCGGCAGGCAGATGCTCAACCACTGCGCCACCAGGGAAGCCCCCTAGGTTACTTTTAATTATCTTCTTTTATCTTTCCAGTATTTCACTGCAAAAATCTCTATTCATTTCCTGCCAACTCTCTCTGCCTCCTTCTGTCCACGTCTATTACTTTGCTCTTTTCTCTTCTTTTTTCTAAGTACCTCTAACAGGAGCTGCTCCTGATCCAAAATTCTTCTGTTAGTCAAAACACACCCAGAAATAATTTCACGTATATCCTCTTCTAAGTCTGTCATTAAACAGCAGACATTAATCAGATATTTTTATATTTGTAAAATTTTGCATCTGTAAAATTAGTATGAGCTTGCTAACAAGCAGGGTGGCACTCAAGTAAGTCTTTGGTTATTGATTGGGGGCATGAGCTCAGGTTGCTCAAGGATATATCCCTGGGCCAGAAAGGCAGAGTCTTAGTCACAACCAGAAAGGTCTGAGTGTAGAGTCTCAGACTGGCAGGAGCATGGCAGGGTGGAGATGGCAAAATGTCAGCCTTTGCAGCATTTGTAGACATGCTAGAATGCCTTGCTGATTTATTGATGACATTGTGAAAAGAAAGTATACATATTCAATACCGAATCTACTTTGAGCACTTGCTGGGGGAAGAAAGAGGTGGTTGGCTGAGATGCTGAAGTGGGCAGCTGGACTCACATACAGAAAGGAAAATGTAAAGTCGGAAGTTAAGAACCTCATAGCCGCCGACAGCAGCTGGGGCGGTCTGGGAGAATTCCAAGCAACTTTCCTCCCAAGAAGCAAGTTCACACATCCCAACTGGACAGCTTGGGACCTGAGGATGTGACTGAGACAGACTTCTTTTTTGGGAGCAGCAAGCTGTTTTTGGGCAGCAAAACTGAAATCCAGTTTGAATCCAGATAATCTTTCTAATTGCAAAACTCTAACCAATGTACACTTTTATAAAATGCTTTTCCCACACTACCTATATCTGCTCATGGTAAAGACTTTGACAATGGATCTGCTGCCCCTCTGGAAAGTGAGAAGATGTAATAACTGGACAAAAAGGAGGATAGTAAAGAGGGAGAGAGGCTGAGAGAGCAGGCTCCATCATTTTCAAATAAAACCAGTTGCTACGGAAGAATGTAAAGGAGTTGTCCTTGGCAAATGGATGGACAGGGAGTGCCAACTGGAAAAACACTGGAGGGAAGGTGACATGACGCTGAGCTAAGACACTGGACACAGACACGCTGAGCCTTCAAAATCCAATAGCTCATGATAAGAATGCCTACTTGAAAAGATTTTATGTTATATTCACCATGTACTCTGACAATTTAGACATAGTTATCACATTTGTTTTATAGCAACAAGAGTGATTAGGTAATGCCAGCTTTTTGAGTTGCTCCTCAACACACATTATATTCTATCAAATCCTCTTAGGCCTCATTTAAAATGAAAGGCAAATAGATGCCTTCATCAGGTTTCAGTTATATTTAAATTGGGGCAGGGGGCTTTGCGTTGAGTTGTTGCCATTGGAGTATAAGCACCAGATCTTTGAAAGACTGTGCTGGCAACTTGGATACTGAACTTGGTCCGTAACTTGATGGCAAATGGCATCCTTTTGTTCTCAAATTACGTTCTTACACCATGTATTACAAACCACTGAAAGAGAATAATACTTTTTAGATAATTATAATTATAAATGAAATATAATCAGTGTTTACCATAATTCTGAATTAATAAGAACACATTAAAATTATAGCCATATAAAACAATATTTTCTTCTCCTATAGCTTTTGTTTAAAGATATTCAAGAAATAAAAGACATTTTACATACTCATGTCATTATCAGTTTCTAGACCTTTTCTTGATATATGAAAGTGAGAAAATCTAAAATCACATAATCTCCACTGCTGGCTTTGCCATTTGTAGGGTGTGCTAATCAAGTTCACCAGAAATTCCCAAGCCTTTTTTGCTAAAACCTATTCTTTGGGTCATAATTCAATAGGGTTATCTTTTATGTAGAGGACTTTCACTGATACAATTGATATTTTTCCAAAAATGGCTCCAGTATCCTTGGTTTTTACTCTTTGTTTTTTTCTGCATGGTATCTCCAGTGGGAAGATATCCATGTAAAGAGTCACTCAATTGTTGCAAATAAGTTGTCACATCAGTTGAGATGGTCATTTCTTCATTTTCTAAAACTGTTTCTCTAAGAAAAGGAAAGTTACTTCAACATACTTTATCCCAACTAGAAATTACTGTATACAAGCAAATAATTTCTCTCTGGCCACACCATGTTCTTATTAGATCAATGTTTAGATGAACTCATTTTTGTGTTTGAGTACAACTGAAACATATGGTAGGTGAAGGAGAAATTTTGTTTTTTAAATTGTCAAATAAAGAATTACTTTGTGAAAAACTGACTTGTTTCTCATGGCTTTCAAAAAAATGTAACAGGGTACAATGGAATACTGCTCAGCCATAAAAAGAAATGACATTGAGCTATTTGTAATGAGGTGGATAGACTAGCGTCTGTCATACAGAGTGAAGTAAGTCAGAAAGAGAAAGACAAATACCGTATGCTAACACATATATATGGAATTTAAGGAAAAAAAATGTCATGAAGCACCTAGGGGTAAGACAGGAATAAAGACACAGACCTACTAGAGAATGGACTTGAGGATGTGGGGAGGGGGAAGGGTAATCTGTGACAAAAAAAAAAAAAAGTAACAGGGTTGCAAATTTAACTTACAGTACAACTGAAATACGTTCCTTTGTTGTTTTTTTTTTGCGGTACGCGGGCCTCTCACTGTTGTGGCCTCTCCCGTTGCGGAGCACAGGCTCCAGACGCGCAGGCTCAGCGGCCATGGCTCACGGGCCCAGCCACTACGCGGCATGTGGGATCTTCCCGGACTGGGGCACAAACCTGCGTCCCCTGCATCGGCAGGCGGACTCTCAACCACTGCGCCACCAGGGAAGCCCGTTCCTTTGTTTTTAATTATAAATATTGTAGGCTTCCCCTCCTGACCTCTAGTCATGGGGGAAACAATCACTAACTTTTAGCCCTATCTGGGTGAAATCTTAGTTCAAATGAATATAGGAAACAATCCCTTTAGATAATGTTCAGCTATGGGGAAAAAGACAAAAAAACAAAACAAAACAAAAACAGCCTCCCAGATCTCCTCTATGGTATGTCCCCCTGACCCCACTGCAAGATGGCTTCTGTGGACATGGGGGGACAGGCAAGGTCTTCACGACTCCTGGATAGCCAGGAAGAATATTGGGCACAGTGGTCTTAGGGGCGATGGCCCTAGTTCACCTGGTTGGTTCTTGCCCAGCTGATACCTGTGGCTCAATTCTGTGGCTTCTGTACAATGCAGACCTCCTCCAAAGTCCTTACATGTGCTGATCTGGCATCATCTGCATGCTCCCCCTCCATTCTCCACACAAGTTTGAACTTTCTTCGTATTCTTCTGGACCTCTTCTTCAATGTAGATGGTTGGGAAGCATTAGAGCAGTTCCCAAGAGCTGTCCTTAGGTCTTCATGTGGTCAGAACACAGGCTCATGAAGGGACTTGTGGTCACTCTGTCATCTGGTCTCTCTTTGACTGACTCAACCTCATTCTGGTTCCTCAGGGGCTACAGACACTTCTGAGTCACTGGCCAGGTGACTTGCTCTGTAACCTGCCCTACAGAGTACCGCACCTCCACTATAGCAACCCCCCACGGGGATGCTCTCCACCTCAGGCTCAAGGACTGTAGGACCCTATAGATACACCTATGGGAACCAAGGCCACTGGGGGAAACCACAACCTCCTCCCGACTTCCTGCATGGCCAAATGATGTGGGTTCTCCCCAGGATGGTGCAGAACAGCCTGTGAGGTTATTCCTCCCAGAGTCCCAAGTGGAGTGTTGGGGGCAAGAACATCTCTGCTTCTCTACTTGTGTGTTTTCGTCACTCATCTGGGCTGGGGAGTGGGGCGGGTGGCAGGGTGGGGAGGGAGTGTGAATACATCATCCTAGTACTTTGCTTTCTTAGTCCCACTCCATTCAGCTTCCCTCTTCCACCATTCCCTGGGAATAAAAATGGATGGGTTGTCTTTGATTTTGTGATGCATCTTCTTCTATGTGGCAGCAGGTCTTAGAGTTCTGCTGTCACAGGCGGCCCAGGTTTCTTCTCTAGCCCACAGGAGAACTGCATAAGCTGGCTCCTCCAGCCTGGGGCTGCCGTATGTTAAAGAGGACAGAGACCATTTGAAAACTCCTCTCTCAGAGGGCAACAGTCTGACTTTGAAGTCTTTTAAAATTTTTTTCCTGTATAATCTTATTTCTTATGCCAGAATTGGAATAAGACAAAATAGTATGGTTTTTTTTTTTTGCATTTCTTCTTACTATAAATCCTAGTCTCAAAGACTACACACCCCCATCACTTTCAATTAGATGAGTACTCAGGTAAACTGGTAAAGGATACCCTCTCAGAGAGGCAAAAGAAAGAAGCACTTTACTCATTTTCATCATTTTCCCTGTTGCAAAATAAATGTGCTGCCATGGGAATTCACCTCACTTCTACAAGGAGATGGATGCTGTGCCACCTAACAATTCCTTAACAAAAATCACAGGAGAAGCAAAGATTTGTTTTTTATCTCCCAGTGGAGTTTTTGTTACTATATAAAGAAGACAGAGACTTCTTCATTTTTGCAGACACATTTCTTGCACTAAGTGCATGATAGTGTATTATACAAATAGCTATTCCTTTCTGTATATAGGGAGCAAAGCTTGACATTTTACCAAGCACAGCAGGGGTTACTATCAGTACAAATTGATCCACACCCCTGAAGTGTTGGCTTATGGCTCAAAAAGAAATCTTAGATGAGATTGAAGACATCAATTCCTCTCATAGTTAACTGAAGCAGTACACAAAAGAAGAATTCACCTACCCTCTCTCCCTTACATACTGCAAAAATACCAACAGCTGACTGCAGCCATTACTATCACGTGGCTTGTCAAACTAATACCTCCTTTCAGAGCGATAGGTTCCGCATTCTCTATAACTTGCTCCCGGATATCCTGGCTTTTTGCATACATTTTGAAACAAATCTCATCATTACACAAAGGAACATGTTGAAGCTTCTTTGGTCCATTCCCTCTCAATACAATTTTTAAAAAACATTTCCAATGCATAGAAATTTACCCATTACAGGAGTCTCTTTTCCTTGGCTTATGAATTTGCTACTTACTAGGATGTTTGAATCCAGAGCTTCCCAAGTCACATAAACTCACATGTCCTCAAGATTTTGCTATGATCAAATCATTCCCTTGTACATGCATGATAACCAGGTGTCCCTCCTCACATTAAAAAAATTTTATGGTCAGTTTCAGCGTTTGAAATAACAGGGTGCACAGAACACATTGCAACTGTTGAGTCCCATCCCTCTCTATGTCCAAGAAAAGCTGAATGAAACTTTCGGGTCTGGTTCTGTTTGCGTCTACGTAACGTGGCACAAAAAATTAACAAAGATATGGAATTTTGCTATGGAATAAACTGCAGTCAACATATTAATTAATGGTTAACTATTCAAGCAAATCCATCTTTGCCGCCAGCACGTCATTATCTACACATACATCAAGAAATAACCCACAATGCGGCAAGAGAGATGAAGCCACAACAGAATGGCTTTATATAAGCAAGTCAACTCACCACTACACCTATTATTACTGGCATTTGCTTTTATATTTTAATTAATAGCAGAGAGTTGTGCCCAACTCAGTTACATACATTGGTGAATTGGGCACGGGCAAGATGTGGGGCTAGTGAATTCCACTGTGACAGCTAAATCTGTGTTCTTGATGGTGAAATCATGCACGTCTCCCTCTTCCAGAAAGGGAAGAGCTCCAGTAAAGAACCTCTGGTGTAGAAGATTGAAATGTACCACGCAACATCAAGATAGGGTGGGCAAAACACCTAAGCCATCCCTCTAGCCTGATCCCTGGACACACCCCTACCCTCATGCCATATAAGGAACAAGCTCATCCCCCCTCAGGGAGCAAGCGAGCAAGGGAACATGTTGTTTGTTGTCGCTCCCCCCTGTTGTAGCAGGTGCCCCAATAAAGCCTTACCTGGGGGAAAAAAAGATACAGTGTAAGTTCTATGAGCATTGTCCCAGGTGATATTTGGAAATATTTCATAAAACAAGACCTATGAGTATCTGGTTACCATATTAAAGTTTATCTCCATATAATATCTGCTCAACACTTCTTTATAGGTGAGGTCCAGCTTTTCATGGAAAAAGTGGAGGGAGAAGTTGGGACCCAGCTCATGTCTCATCCTTTATACCCTAGGATCAAAGCGTAAGTGTTCAGTTAACAGAACCTACACTTGGTATTTCAGTGAACATCTGGTGTGACTCCAAATGCTCCTAGAGACCTGAGCTCTCATCTTCAGCAGTCTAGCAAAAACTTTCCTACATGTACAGTATTCTCCCTGAGGCAAGTTCTGGCCAGCACAGTTTTCCTAATCTTATTATGTCTCCAGAAGTGTTTTGGTGCCCCTTTGGATTGCTGTCTCTGTCAGATGTCTCATTAACCTTCTCCTTAATCTAGCTTGGAAAATATCTAGACCCCAGAAAAGTTTCTCCTCTATCTGGGTGGTCACATGTTAACAGAGTTTACTAAGAGAAAAAATGTAGCAAACCACTCTACAGAAGGCTGAAAACCTTTGTAACTGATATTCCATGGACAGCATGAGGGATGTGAGGCTCATGCAATGATAGAATCAGGGAATCATAGGTAAGAAATGGAAATAGAGGGCCTTATTCTTTTTTTTTGTAATATAATTAGATGTCTTTGTAACCTGATCATGATTCACAGAGACTGAGCAAAATGTTAATGACTTATAATCACTTTTATTGGCAAATGAGATTCTTGGGACCCATTTTCCCTCCTATGAAATAAAACTCCAGTCATGTAGGATGAGGGCTGAGATGGCTTAGTTTAGAGTTAGATCTTGAGAGCAAGACTACAGGAAACTAGAGTGGGGCTCCTTCTAACCTGCCATTTTCCAGCATAGATCTGAGAGGTTCAAGTAGACAATAATAGTAAAAGAATTAAGTTCTTACATGTCCAAGGCACTAAGCTAAGGAACGTACATGCGTACTCATGACATTTTATAGATAAGGAAAGTGTGGGTCAGAACTTTTCACGTTTAAGATTGCCCAGCTGGGACCTCCCTGGTGGCACAGTGGTTAAGAATCTGCCTGCCAATGCAGGGGACACGGGTTTGATCCCTGGTCTGGGAAGATCCCACATGCCATGGAGCAACTAAGCCCGTGCGCCACAACTACTGAGCCTGCACTCTAGAGCCCGTGAGCCACAACTACTGAGCCCACGTGCCGCAACAACTGAAGCCCGTGCGCCTAGAGTCCATGTTCCGCAACGAGAAGCCACTGCAATGAGAAGCCCGCACACCGCAATGAAGAGTAGACCCCGCTCGCCGCAACTAGAGAAAGCCCACATGCAGCAACAAAGACCCAACGAAGAAGACCCAACACAGCCACAAATAAATAAATAAATAAATTTATTAAAAAAAGAAAAAAGATTGCCCAGGGCTTCCCTGGTGGCGCAGTAGTTAAGAATATGCCTGCCAATGCAGGGGACAGGGGTTCGAGCCCTGGTCTGGGAAGATCCCACATACCGTGGAGCAACTAAGCCCATGCACAACTACTGAGACTGTGCTCTAGAGTCCGTGAGCCACAACTACTGAAGTCCACATGCCTAGAGCCCGTGCTCTGCATCAAAGAGAAGCCACCACAATGAGAAGCCTGTGCACTGCAACGAAGAGTAGCGCTCGCCTCAACTAGAGAAGGCCCACGCACAGCGATGAAGACCCAATGCAGCCAAAAATAAAATTAAAAAATTAAAAAAAAAAAAAAAAGATTGCCCAGCTGGCAAGACGCAGAGCTGGGATTCACACCCAAGAAAATTACTTAATCTCAGCCTCATTCGTAAATTGGGACAATTTATCCTACCTTGCAGAGTGATTGTGTAACAAATAAGTAAATCTATGGCAGGTACCTTACGTCTGGTACTAGGTATTGAGACATACATAGAATCTATTAACTTTTGCTTCCCCTAAATGCCTTCTCTGCAGACTGAGTTACAGCTTCTGTCCATTTCATTTCTTTTCCAAACTATGGACTAAAACTCACTTAATATTCTCTCTCCATTCTGTTTTATTCTCCTTTTAAACTATTTGTGTACTGTTCACTGTCCTGGACCTCTTCCTATTGCATCATTTTTTAAACAAGATAAAGGAGACGTGTATTTTTTCCTGCACTCTTTTCCTTCAGAATGTTTTTTCCAAAAAGCAAAAAAAAAAATCATTAAAAAAATTCACTTAAGAAAGTCATGTTGCAACATATTTGCCTACCATACCTCATCAGTTATGTGATTTTCGTGTCACATTTCTAAACGAAATGCCATCCTTGAATTGAAACGTACATATTTTAGAATTGGTAAATTCTTTAGCAGTTAGGCTTATATTTTAATATATCTAGTACTTAAGGAGATATATTTTCATCCAGAAAGTATTTATGCAATAGAGTATTACCAACACATAAATATCTCTGGAAGCACAACAGGCACCCAAAAAAGCTCAAACAGTAGACACCCAGACACTTGAGGAAGACTTGCTATTTGTCATAGATAAACTTCTTTCCTGAATCAAGACATGGTTGATTTACGTTTAAACAAAACTTTCACGCTTGTCCATCAAAAGCTAACACCATAATTTCAGGAATTCTTATTTGGAAAACTACCAGTGTCTCTAAAGGGTCTCAGCACTTCTCAGGCTTTAGCTATTAAGGTCTCCAGCCATCCAGGTAGGCCTGTTCTGTGTGTGTCTCAAGCTCTTCTTCCTGGCGAGGCCAACAGCAGATATAGGCCTGTTGAGAGTTAGGATTTAAAGAGCATACACACATACAAAGGATAATTTTAATCTGATACAGAATCAGATCTCATGTTACCCTTCTGTTTGTATGCCCTTTAATCTCTCTAAACTTCCTGATGGCTCAATCTCTATGCAATGCTGGCCTGAAATCAGGACTCAGTGAACTTGTGGGGGAGGGGAATTTTGCCCTTTTTCTCCTTTCAGTTCTTTTGGCTGGCAACTAAAATGACATAAGGCAGATTAACAGGAGAAAATTAAATTTATTACATATGTACAGGGAAACCACATAAGCATGAAGAATTTCAAAGACAGCAAAGCTAAGGTATATATATATACACATACCATTCTGAACTCTGGAGGAGGAGGCTGGGGTTTGAGACTTTGAAGGGAAGTAAGGCAATTCACAGGAAGATGAAAAGAATTAATGTTTTATAAATAAATGTTTGCTGAGCCATCTGAAGACAATGGGACACAGAGAGGACTTTGATCAAACAGGGCTTGCTAAGTTCTTCCCTGTCTACCACACCTAGTTCATACTTTCCTACAGTTGTCTATGGTGATAGTTACCTCCTGGAACAGGCCTTCTATTTTAAATTCTTTTAGGCAGTAAAGGGGAATTTCAAAGATTCTTCCTGAGTCTTCTGGGCCTTGCTTGTTTTCAGCTCAAAATAATCCACATGCCTGAGTGGCACATCTTGCAGTGGCCTCCCCTGAACCCCATCAAACTCATTCATTCAAAAAATGATTTTATCTCATAGTTTTAGGCTAGTAGGCCCTCACTCGTTGTAAATACAATTTAAAACTCAAATAGTGGATGAAACCAAATTCAGCCATTCCCCACTGTATTGATCTTTTGGAAAAGGAAACTAGTAAGTAATAACAAGGGCCTGGGTGGTTGGGGGCAGATGGGGTGTCAGGAAGTTGCTCAGGACTAGGCAAGGCAGGTGCCTGTAGACAGATTTGCCTACCCCATGGGACGAAACCCCTTCCTATAGGGAGAAGGCTGTTCTGACCAATTTAGGGCAGGTTACCATTCAGACAGCCAGCATCTATTGACTATATCTTAGGTCCAAGACCTTGTCCTGGACATTGTAGGACATGCAAAGATACAGACTGAATCCCTGCCTTCTAAGATGTGCCAGTCAATTTATTACAAGAGGCTTGCACTAAATGGTTCTAACAAGTGCCATGGAAGGGACAGAGAGGAGTGGTGGGAGCTTCCTGGAGGCATCTGAACTGAGCCTGAAGAGACAAGGAGGACTTGGGCAGCTGGAGATGGAGAATGAGAACGTGCAAAGATAGTAAGAACAGAGCAGGAGGGAAGTGTGTTCTGCAAGCGCCACCGGGGCACTGGGGAGTAAGAGGTTGTCAGCGAGGTCAGCATGAAGCACATGGCTGGGTCCTCTCCATCAAGCAGTGAAGGAACCCCCCCCCCCCAGTTCCTTGAGACTCAGTGTCTCCATCTACACAGTGCAAGGAATAAACAACACTAGAGGTGAGGAAATAGAGTAATGCATTGTTATTTTCCCACAGATTCCTCCAAAAATGAGTTGTCAATTATAATTCAACAGGGAAAATATGTCAGTTTTATTATTGGGCAGGGGGCCGACCCACATCCAAGAAAATATGTTTTCAATTCATTACAGAAGATTTATTTCCCTCCCAGGTGATCAACTAACTCTTTTGATGTTGGAGCAGTTAAGAAAACCGAATTCTGAGTCCTTTGTTGTTGTTTGCTTTTTAGCTTATAAATATAAATTTTGTCTAAAGGTAAGAAATATCTGTTTGGCGAATCTGGGAAAAACAGGCTTTTCTTTCTTTCTTTTAAAAATTGAAAAAAAATTTTTTTTTATTTTTAAGATCATTTTATTCTTTGGACCCATACAATCTATTGGAAACAGCAATTTTAACATATTTCCATTTGCTATGTAAGGTTTGTTTCCTTGTTGGTCTGTTTCTATCCTCAAACAAGCTCCCTCAAGTTTGAACAGGGACTGAACTGGTTTGGGATCTCTTGAATGTGATCTGTAGCATCAGAGTATGATCTTTGAGATCTCATCTGTCTGAATTGGGGAAGAGGTCTTCTTGCTCTCTTAAGTGATATCCTGGAAGGGGACAGCTAGGACCATTTGCATTTGGGAGACAGCAGCTCCTTTTGACCAAGTTTGATTTCACCCACAATTTTAAGGAAATTTAGGGAAGTTTTTCTCTCAATCATTAGCCGTTGTGGACCAGAATCCCTGTTTCAATGTGCATTTTTTTTTCTTTAAAATGGCAGAATGTTATTTGTTGAGGGTAAATAGTTACCTCTCTGTTCCATGTAATCTTCATAGGGGAGATGTGTTGGAGATTGGTTTTAAAGAAGAGTGATTTGGACAGAGCTGGAGGAATCAGACACCCTGACTTCAGACTATACTACAAAGCTACAGTCATCAAAACAGTATGGTACTGGCACAAA
The DNA here is from genome assembly GCF_059928025.1 of Delphinapterus leucas. NCBI lineage: Eukaryota > Metazoa > Chordata > Mammalia > Artiodactyla > Monodontidae > Delphinapterus > Delphinapterus leucas. The sequence continues at coordinate 60,819,152 of NC_143137.1, read as the reverse complement.
AAACAGAAATATAGATCAATGGAACAGGAAAGAAAGCCCAGAAATAAACTCACACACCTATGGCCAATTAATCTACAACAAAGGAGGCGAGAATATACAATGGAGAAAAAACAGTCTCTTCAATAAGTGGTGCTGGGAAAATTGGACAGCTACAGGTAGAAGAATGAAACTAGAACATTTTCTAACACCATACACAAAAATAAACTCGAAATGGATCAAGACCTATATATAAGGCTGGACACTATAAAACTCTTAGAGGAAAATGTAGACAGAATACTCTTTGACATAAATTGTAGCAATATATTTTTGGATTAATCTCCTAGAGTAAAGAAATAAAAACAAAAATAAACAAATGGGAGCTAATTAAACTTAAAGGCTTCTGCACAGCAAAGGAAACCATAAACAAAACGAAAAGACAACCCACAGAATGGGAGAAAATATTTGCAAATGAAGGAATCGACAAGGATTAATCTCCAAAATACACAAACAGCTCATGCGGCTCTACGTAAAAAAAACAAACAACCCAATCAAAAAATGGGCAGAAGATCTAAACAGACATTTCTCCAAAGAAGACATATGGATGGCCAAAAAGCACATGAAAAGATGCTCAATATCACTAATTATGAGAGAAATGTAAATCAAAACTACAATGAGGTATCACCTTACACCAGTCAGAATGGCCATCATCAACGAGTGTATGAAAAATAAATGCTGAAGACGGTGTGAAGAAAAGGGAACCCTCCTACACTGTGGGTGGGAATGTAAATTGGTACAACCACTATGCAGAACAGTACGGCAGTTCCTTAAAAAACTAAAAATAGAGCTACCATATGACCCAGCAATCCCACTCCTGGGCATATATCTGGAGAAAACAATAATCTGAAAAGATACATGCACCCCAATGTTCACTGCAGCACTATTTACAATAGCCAGGACGTGGAAGCAACCTAAATATCCATTGACAGAGGAATGGATAAAGAAGATGTGATACATATATACAATGGAACATTACTCAGCCATAAAGAAGAGTGAAATAATACCATTTGCAGCAACACAGATGGACCTAGAGATTATCATACTAAGTGAAGTAAGTCAGACAGAGAAAAAATATCATGTTATCAACTCATATGTGGAATCTAATTTAAAAAAAGATACAAATGAACTTATTATTATCTCACATAACAAGAAGTCTCCTAATAATGGTACCAGGGTTGGTGTAGCTCAATGTGGTCATCAGGGCCCCAAGCTCTTTCTTTCTAACCTACTTTCTCTGCATGTTAGTACTCATGGCGAGGCTGACACTGTTCCCTATAACACATCCTCTCACCACCATGCTCAGAGAATGGCACCAGACAGCTCTCCTGGTGCCCCTTGTTTTCCTGAAAAAAAAAAAAAATCTTTCCTAGAAACTCGTCACCCTGGCAGAGTCTCCTTATATGTTTTCCACCAGAACCGTGTTACTGGTTGCCTCTAGCTACAAGGAGACAGGAAGGTATTTGAGAAAGTGCAATGGGATAACATGGCTAGAGTGTAAAATTGAAATGACTGTGGCAATGTCCCCTAAGGCTAGGCACATTGCCACCCGAACATAACTGGGGCTCTGTTGTAAATGAAGAAGTAGGGGATGGCTGTCATGGGACAACCATTGTGTCTGCCCTGGCCCTGAGGGGATTCTGACACAGGCATCCATGAACCACATTTTAAACAAGTGGTTGTCAAAACACCATCTGGTTATATCAGAATCATCCAAGGAACTTAAGAAAGTGCCAGAGGGCTTCCCTGGTGGCGCAGTGGTTGAGAGTCCGCCTGCCGATGCAGGGGACACGGGTTTGTGCCCCGGTCTGGGAAGATCCCACATGCTGCGGAGCGGCTGGGCCCGTTGAGCCATGGCTGCTGAGCCTGCGTGTCCGGAGCCCGTGCTCTGCAACGGGAGAGGCCACAACAGTGAGAGGCCCGCGTACCGCAAAAAAAAAAAAAAGGAAGTGCCAGAGGTGCACCCCTATGTTCACTACAGAATTATTTACAATAGCCAAAGTATGGAAGTAACCTAAGTGCCCATCAATAGATGAATGGATAAAGAAGGTGAGGTATATATATGCACAATGGAATACTACTCAGCCAAAAAAAAAAAAAAAAAGAAATCTTGCTGTTTGTGACAACATGGATAGATCTAGATGGTATTATGCCAAGTGAAATACGTCAGGCAGAGAAAGACAAATACTGTATGATTTCACTTATCTGTGGAATCTGAAGAAATAAAACAGACAAACCCAACTAAATAGGAAGAGAGTCATAGATATAGAGAATGAACAGGTGAACAGGTGGTTGCCAGAGAAGGAGGAAGTGGGGGAGACGAGAGAAATAGGTGAGGGAGATTAAGAGGTAACAAACTTTCAGTTCCAAAAAAAAAAGAGTCAAGGGCATGAAATGTATAGTGTGGGGAACAGAGTCAATAATTATGTAGTATATTTGCATGGTGACAAATGGTAACTAGACTTATCCTGGTGATCATTTTGAAATATAGATAAATACTGAATCACTATGTTGTGTACCAGGAACTAAGAGAGCGTTGTAGGTCAATAACAGTTCAAAAACATATGAACTCATAGAAAAAGAGATCAGGTAGCAGGTGTGGGGGGAGAGGGATTTGGAGGAAGACAGTCAAAAGGTACAAACCTCCAGTTATAAGATAAATAGGTACTGGGGATGTAATGTACAACATGATAAAGGTAACAACGCTGTATGTTATAAATGAGAGTAAATCCTAAGAGTTTTCACACAAGGAAAACATTTTTTCTCTATTTCTTTAATGTTGTATCTATATGAGATGATAGATGTTCACTAAACTTATCGTGGTCATCATTTCATGATGTACATAAGTCAAATTATTATACTGTATAACTTAAATGTATACAGTTCTGTACATCAATCACATCTCGGTAAAACAGGAAGAAAAATAAACAGTAAATAAACAAATAAGCCCTGTGATTAGAACTAAGTTAGAAAAAAAAAGTGCCAGAGACCTGGACCGCAATGATTCAGGCCTGAGCATCAGGATATTTTAAAAGCTCACTAGGTGATTCTGGTGAGCACTTGGATTGAGAACTCATTGGACCATTAGCAGCCTACGGAGATGATATTAGGATACTAACAGCATTTGTCACATAGGATAGGTGTTCGGAGTAAAAGGTACATAAAGTTGCAGCTCGATGCAAAATAAGTTTTGATCTCAGTCTACCCTCCCCTTCTGACAGACTGGTTTTAGAGGCAGATTCTAGTTTCCTCCAAAGAAACAGTGCTTTTCAAAACAGTGAGGAGTAAACTTGTTGATTTTGGCTACTGTACTAGCTCTCTATTGTTGCAGTAACAAACTACCACAAATTTAGCAGCTGAAAACACCACCCATCTGCAATCTCATAGTTCTGTAGGTCAGACGTCCAGGCAGACTAGGGTGGGCTCCATGCACGGAGTCCCCTGAGGCCCCATTTTCTTGCTGGATGTCAGCTGGGGTTCTCTCTGCTGCTAGAGGATGTGCAAATTTCTTTGCACGTGGTCCCCTTTACCTTCAAAGCCGCAACGGGGTGTCAAGTTCATCCATGCTTCAGCTCTCTCTGACTTCCTTTTCTGCTCTGGTTGGAGAAAGCTCTCCATTTCTAAAGGCTCATGTGATTACACTGGACCCATGTGGATAATGCAGGATAATCTCCTTATTTTAAGAAAGTAAACTATGCTTTATCACAACAGAGTCATGGAAGTGATATTTCATCATATTCACAGGTTCTGGGGATTAGGACGGGGTACCTTTGGGGAAAGGAGACTATTTTAGAAATTCTGCCTACTATAGCTGCTCATCCACTTTCCTGCTTAGCACCCCTTCACCCCATTGGCTCTTATCCATTCTTCGATTGTGTTATCAGCTGGTATTTAGCAATCTCCAGGTGAGTGTTCATGCAATCCCCAAGTAAATGTCATGGACATGGAGGACAGTAGGCTGGCCTGACTTCGAGGTATCAGAGGTATCAGGCAGTCAAGCCTGGGAACTCCAATCAGACACAAAGTGATAAACAAAAGGAGACAGTTCACTCCAAGGGCAAGGTGAGCGACACTGACAGGTAGCACCACTGGGGTTCAGAGGTAGTTACGAATGAAGACGATGTCAGAGCCAATTGCCCTGGGAGATCTCCATAACAATTCTAATCACACGGCACAGGCAGCCCCCAACGTTCCTGCCTCCTAAACTCATTTTGGCTTTTCTCGGAAGCCCAAATTGGTCCAGAAACGTATTCTTCGGAGCAAAGCATAACTGGTAGTTGTCCAGAGTAACTTAAGGAGTTGTCAGGCAAGTACTGTTTTAGCTTTTCTTTTAATCTTTCAATTGAGACACTTTTCCAGTATTGAAAAATCAAAGCACAAAGAGAAAGAGAGAAAGTCTAGATACTCTCGAAAAGCCAAAAGAAAACAAAACAAAAAAAATAAAGGCCTGAAGACAGAAGCCATAGGCGAGCTTTCATGGCCAGATTTTTACCTTGATTCTGTAGTGGACACTGTGGAGTGTGGTCCGGTCTCCCCTTCATGTTTGAGGCACTTACTCCCCGGCTGCTGGGAGTGCTGGCAGCTGATGGCTCTCAGCCAAGTTCCAAGAATTACCCTCAGCTGAAGAGAGCTACCTTGTCCAAGGTCATGCCTTTCTCTCTGGGCAGTCCTTATCCAGTGACCTGCTAAATACAGGTGTCCCAGCTATCTGAAAGCAGAGCGTTCCTACAAAAGCTTTCATAAGCTGAAATGGCATAAAGCAAAGAGGCAATTATCTTAGGACACATCTTGCTAACAGATGTACAAAATAAACTGAAATAGAGCACAGATGCTCACCGACACAGTTCAAAATTCTGGTGGCTTGATGCTGAGTGACGTTCCCTGGGGAAGGAGCTTGGCGGTGCCACTCTCCCTGCTCTGTTCAGGGTGTGTGCTGCCACTATAATGGCTCCATCGCTGCAAAACCAATGCGGAATGCTATTTTCACTTTTCACCTTTTTCGTAAAAGTGAAAATCCTCTTTGGATTTCTTTGTGTTAGCAAAAACAGGTACTAATATAGGTGTCCCCTAAAAGTAAAGTGGAGGAAAGCAACTTTTGAAAAGTGGGGGGTACCTGTATTCGTGCATAACGGTCAGGCAGTCTTGCCCCAAGTAGGACAAGACTGAAAGGCCATCCCAGTTTCAGAGTTTCCCTGAGGGGCTGGCTCAGGCCTTTGTTAGGTCTGCTTTACATTTCAACACCTCCGTCTGCACAGACCTGTTCCCTTGACCTCTGTAGGTATGAATCCCAAGGGCACTTCCCATCCACCTTCCTGCATGCTCCTCTGAGGCCAGCAACAGATCCTAACAAGTCCCATTAACCCTGACGATAGATTGTTCACCAGAGGTCTCCAAAGTGGATGTGTCTGCGTGTGTATGTGTTGTACAGGCACACGTGTGTGTTGCGTTTAATTCAAGGAAGAATGGGAAAATGATCTAGCAGTTTAAAACACGAGTGGAAAATAAATTTATTAAATTTTAAAATTGCATCGTGAGCTTCAATTTTTCTTTTTAAAGTCTCAATTTCATCTGCCAAAAACGGTTCTGAAAGCTAACAGTGAAAAGGTGAAAAATTCAGTGGTACAGACATTGTGAATATATTTTGATTTTGTATGTTAAAGCCACATGCCTGATGTGATTTCAGCTTGAGAGCAGAGTAGATTGAAATTATTCACCAACTCATCCATTCACCACCCTGGTCTTGATCTTAGAGTGGGGAGATGAATTGAGAGCAAAAAATAAAGTTACTAGCTGGAATTGTATGAGCATTATATTAAATGACTTCTAGGAGACAATCTTACATGAAGAGATGTAAGAATAAAAACAGAGTATTGGGGAAAACTGTATTACATATTTAGTTGAAAATTAGAAAGATGACATTGTGGATTCAGAGAGAGCAAGAATTATATCTCATTCATCTTTTTATTTCCCACAGATGTTTGCAGAGAGTAGGTCATCCATAAATGTTTGTTCAGCTAAAAGGATCTCAGACTGCGACTTCATTACTTAAACCTTATAATGTATCTGTGTGCTGTGGTCACAGTCCAAGGGGTTTGGGCTGGATTTACCACTGACCACTCCTCTAGCCCTAATGCAGGTCACCCTGTTATGCCAGTTTTTCTTACATTTTAGTGTGTCTTGTCTCTAGAAGCCGGACTGTTAATTGTCAGATTGTTTCTGTCATTCTTTCTCACATGAAAAAGGATGTGGACTGATGGGCTTAGAATTAGGGTATTAGGAGATTTGATGTCTGTATTACCACACCCTAGTCTCCTGGGTGTGATTTTGACTTATATTAATGCCAAGAAAATAAATCAAATGTTTGTTGACCTTGTGTGTACAGAAGAGCTTGGATTGAACCAATAGCTTGGGAAGAATTACCTGTGGAGAGGAGAAAGAAGAAGTAACCATGAGAGCTCCTAATTTTAACATGATATGCCGTGGGGTGACGTTAACTTTTAATTCTTAGCAGTAAAAAGTACAGCACCTTTTAGAGAGAAAAACATCCTACCATCCTATCACATAAAGTGGAGTCTGGAGAAAAAGTGTCCAAGTAAACCAATCTACTTTCTTTAATTTCATAAAAAAAATAATCTCACTGATGATAGTAACCGTGCTTTTGGGTTAAGTCACTGCCTCACATTTTAACACCTTCTATCTCCCTTGCTTCACTTATCTGAATTTCGGTAATGGCAAGAAGTTTGGGTAATTCTACATCAAAAGTTTTAGATGCAAAAAGTTAAAAAGACAACCCTTTAAAGGAGATTCTGATAACTGAGTTTGAAATAATCTATGCAGTGATCTAAAGTTATTAAAGAGCAAATTTAGAAAATATTCTGTAAGTTTAGGAGTACTAATTAGTAAAAGGCTCAATTACTACTTAATACAAAGATTCTATAGTAAAGCACTAATTTACATTATTATGAGGTAATCATTAGCCCTAAATGAGGTCATTTGTGATCTTAAAATTTATGAGCACCAAGCAGTTTTTCATTTTTTCCACCCTCCTAAGTCAGTATATTATAAAGGAGACTGGATCTTGGTGTGTTTTTAAACTTCAGACTCAGGTTAAATTTCACCACTAAGTTCTGCTTCACTTGACCTCTGAACACCAGTTTTCCATTTAGTAAATCTGTCTGAGGATTTAGTAGCCTAAGAGAGTGTAAGGACAATAAAACATGAAAAGAAGGTCTAACTTGGTAAAATTATGAGAGTTTCAGGTGGAAAATAACACCAAATATCATTATTACTTAAGGATCGTAGAAAATAGCAGGGCACATGTCTCATTTAGGAACACTAGGAAGACACAGGTGATTCACTTATTATTTCCCAACTCTTTTTTTCTGCTTCCACTTGAGGATGAATATTTGAAAGTGGCTAATTTTAAAAAGGAACATGGGGGACTTCCCTGGTGGTCCACTGGTAAAGAATCCGCCTTACAATGGAGGGGAAGCGGGTTCGATCCCTGGTCAGGGAACTAAGATCCCACATGCCGTGGGGCAATTAAGCCCATGTGCCACAATTACTGAGCTCGTGAGCCTCAACTAGAGCCCGCGTGCCGCAAACTACAGAGCCCAGGTTCTCTGGAACCCGTGAGCCACAACTACAGAGCCCACGTGCCCCAGAGCCTGCAAGCCACAATTAGAGAGAAAACCCACCACCACAACTAGAGAGAAGCCCGTGCACCACAACGAAGAGCCCATGTGCCACAACTAAGACCTGACATGGCCAAAAATAAATAAATTTTAAAAAATAAAAATTTAAAAAAGGAACATGATATAAATGAAGTTATAAAGTAACTTCTGTTAAGTTTCAAAGCTCATTAGTATTATCGTGAAGTGAGCCCAGCTGAAATAGGATCCTAAGACATGTTGGAAACCGTTAATGCAGTGAGATGAAACAGGAACAGAATTCAGCCTGGTGTAGCCTTCACCTGGGTTTGGCAGTTGCTGCTCCAAATGTGATTTATTTAAGAACAATACAGGCTTCATGAAATACACTGAAGTCAGATTACTGGGTATTTCCATATTGGGGCCACAAATCCAGACCAAACTCCTCTGGGTGAAGATGGCATTTCCTCTGAAGAAAGTGAATGTTTCCACTGTCAGTTTCCCAGGGGAGGGGTCAGTTCTCCAGCAGGAAGTGAAGCGTGAGAGCTTTAGACTGGGGTGAAGGGAGAGCTTCCTCATTTTTTACAGGGTAGCTGTCAATTTGGCTGACACTCTTAAAGATGTGGTAGTATCTGGAATGTTCTAATGGGGGTGGTTCAGCTACCTCTGGTGCCTTGGAAACAGGTGGCAAGGAAAAGACAGCTTGGTGAGGCGCAAGAAGGTCCCACTGGATCTGGGCAGCTCTCATAAATTATTCTCTGGACTCTTTATTCTGTTATTCTGGAACATTCAGGAATGTCTGGTCTCTGCTTTGCTGTGGTAATAAGGGAGAGGACAAGTTCCTTCTTCAGGGCCAAACACGATGGTAGGAGGAAGTCACAGCCCAAGACGACAGTGCCCAAAGAAGCAGGCAACGGCCAACCAGAGGAGAATCCTCTGCCTCACTGTTTCAAATAAAGTAGAAAAATACTTGCGATTCTGTTCCTAAGATCTACCTCTGCCACAATGAGCGCCACTCAAAACCTCACGAACCACTTTTGCCAGACAAGATGCTATCAATTTGGGGTTAAAAATAATAAGGCAGATTCTCACTGGTTTTCAAGTATTTAAAAAAATGCACCCATATTTTTTGGGGGCAGGCTCTAGAAGAAAACATTTCCACAGAAAAGAGAAAATTCTAGGATTTTGATGAGTCCTTTCTATTAATTCTAGGAAATTTTCCTTCTCCTTTCTGTCAATTCTAGGAAAGTTTCTTCAGCTGGTGAGAGGGAACTGAAATTTACAAAAGGTATGTGATTTTTAAAAAAATGTCTTTAAAACACACCTGCTGATAGAAAATGGGGGCAATAAAAAGTCTAAAGAAACAAAAGAATTGCTGCCAGTGGGAAGAAGAGGAAAAAAGAAAAGACATGGAATGAAAGAAGAAAAGAATAGGGGAAGGTTCAAAGAGCCAGAAGTTCACAGGCAAGAAGAGAGGGAAAATTCAACCAGGCAAGTAGGTTTGTAAAAATTTTTATAAACAATCAATCATTTCCATGCCTAATTTTTCTAAGCATATACTTTCACCTCATCAAATAAGACTATTATGTAAATCTAAACAGCATGAAAAAGCAAGTTTCAACATTTTAAAGAAAAAATCCAACTATTAAAATAATCTTACCTTTCTATTCCTGTCTCTCACACACATGCACATATATACCCCACTGAACAGTACAGATACAAGGAGGACAGCCTTGCATAAAACTAAAGAAAATGTTGAATCATTACTTCTCTCTCAAACTCCTTTCTAGATTTTATTACCATTTCTCTACAATCTAACAACAAAAATAATGGAAAGTGAAATTCAACTGAAATGCTACCAGGAGAATGATTCCAGTGTTAACAGGAATAGGAGGAAAGACAATTTCAGTTTAAAGTTCTATAAAAAAAGATATGAAGCTGACAAAAATCAAAACGATTAGTTGTTAAGACTAAGACACTGCACTCTAATTCTACGTAGACACATTATCTAGCAGTTCTACAAATGAGGAACTACTGTTAATCTTTCAACTACACATTCATTCGAAAATTGAAATAGCTAAAATCCTAGGACTGAATCTCATAAAAAATAAATAAGAACAATGTGTATTTCATGAATGCAAAGTAAACAGGTGTATTCAGCTGCACTATACGGAGGCAATATATAGGAGAAAAAAAGTGTAAATGCCCTGGACAAATTTTCAGTCCTGGAAAAAATAAATATCTAAAACAGAATATAAGAAACACTAGCAGAAATAAGGGGTGGTTCTTTTGGCAGAAGAAATGATGCAACACAACGATAGTTTTAAGAACTATGGTAGTTAAACTTCTAGGCAAAATAACTAAACATTAATTAGCAAAAAATCAAACTTATGGCAAAACAAAGTTTACTTTCATGGTTTATTAATACAGACTTATCTGGAGAATGTCAGTGTGGCTTAACTCCAGTTGTTAAATGTTCATTCAGTCTTAATTAAACAGTAAAGGAATTTCTATTTGCACAATCTATATCGTCAGCATTATTAGATCTGACATAAAATATGTTTGGGGTAGAGCCCTTTCCTTTAGCAAGAAAATAAATTCAACAATAATCATGTATCCTTTCCAGGATTATACCATCGGAAAACTTAAAATAGGTAATAAACCTGTATATATTTAGGTAAATACATCTCTTCTCTGACATTAACTAGCAGTACAACTAAACACTACTGACTGGAAAACATGGGACTTTCTGGATATGTTAAACTGTACAACTCTGATACTAAAGCAACATGAAGTAGCATTTATCTCCTTAGCTTTTCTGAAGCTGCTTAATCCAAATGGCACTGCATGTATATATATATGTTGGTACATACATATATGTGCTTGGGCACTAGTAAGTAGCATACTGGGTAGCAGTTACTGAAAATTGAGGCAGACAGGCTAGCCTCAGGGGCCTTATGAACATCTGTAATAATCTGCTTAGGAAGAGGTAGGTCAATTTTTATTCATATCCTAAAAGTCCCAGGCCGATCTAATATCAATAGACCTGAGCTTTGTATGAAATATGCCTAAAACCACAAAGATTTTGGTCTATAGATCACATTTCAATGAGCCTTCACATATGCCCAAAGCATGATTACACAAAGGTGGGAAACATTATTATTACTATTTTTTTACATAGTAGGAGCAAAGAACTTCATAGACATAAATAAATGCCTTTTGAAGCATATAAAATGTTTGTCATTCAGGTCAGCTCAAATATTACCTCAGAGGTCATCCCTGACACCCCACCCAGAAAATTGCTCTACCATATCACTCTTTTATTTTCCTACCACCATTCTCTGAAATATCTTGTTCCTTCATCTATTAATTTGTTTATTGTCTAGCTGTAGAATTAAGGCTCTAGGAGAACAGAAATCCTGTATATTTTCTTCACCACTGTATTTCTAGTAGATGCTGGGCACAATTATTTAAATAAATAATTAGTTGAATAAATTAATTTCTCAGTGTACATGACAGATCAAAATATACCAAGAAATAGAAAAGCAATCTTTTCCTCTTTCTATAACATATATGTATACCTATACACATATATACACAGACACACACTTACCTGGCCTACAGCGTAGGTGTTTCTGTTTTTTGAGGCACATTATTCAAAATCAGAGGTGGAACATTTTGTTGCTTTAAAGAAAAATAATATATATTGCAGTAAAAATTATTTAAGCCTATTTAAATTGAATAATTTTGATGGGAAAATAGTTTAATATTTTTGATAAACAACCCCAAAACTACCCATTAGAGATAGTGTTTCTCCCACAACTTTTACATCAGTTAAAAATAATCAGATAAAACAGCTTTAAACATGGTAATTTATTTTATGCAGTTGTTTAAATCCATTGTTTAAAAATGTTCAAAAGGCACTTTAAAAAACATATTTAAAAATACATTTTTCTGACTTATTGGTGATCACTTAAAATAAGCAAGTCACCAGACATTTTTAAATCATCCATGATACTATTACCTTACATAATTTTTAAATTCCAAAACACAAACGTTCACTGGGTAATATAACACACTGCTTAGCAGTAAGATTAGTTTCCCTCTAATAATATACTTCATATGGATTATTAATTTGCAGTGCCCTGCAAAGTTATTTAAACTTAACACATATAAACTAAAAACTAGAGAGGTAAAGGAATTGAAATAGAGCATTATTCAACTCTGAAACTAGTTTCAGAGTTGGTTTCTCTAAAGAGAATTTATAAAATTTCTTATTCTAATTTGAATTAAATCTCTATTTCAACTCCAATATATAAACATAAGCCATCTTTTAAAAATCAACAGAGGTTACATTTAGCACAAAATAAACCACAGGTTGTCCCCTAGATTTCTTAAGTATGCTTCTGTCAGGCTTACTATAAATAAGTAGAGAGATGAGGCAAATGAGGTTTTTTTGTTTGTGAAAAGGGGAATTTGGGAAGTAATAGAATCCAAATAATTGTACTTCATTTAATTGTATATCTAGCATTAGTTTAACATTGTAGACTTTTAAGTAGGTCAAGTATCCTGAGAGCCAGTAGGCATTATTCTTAGACAAATTTTTACTTCCAACCTCATAGGGAAACCTAACATTAATAGGTATAAAATAATGTAAGTGATACATACAAACTCTAATCACTAATAACAGCCAAATTAACCTTGCGAAGGCAGAATTAAGAGTAGTTAGAAAATGGAAGTTAGTTATCAAGGAAATAAAGGGTAATAAATACAAAGAAGCAGAAATTGTCAGAGAATATTCTAAAGAAATGAAAATTTAAATGAATAAAAGGGTAGACTTGATCTACTCAATCAAACGAAGGATTTTTCAAGCCTCAATCTGGTAATAATACAGTATAACGGGCTCAAGGAAGTGAAAAATTAATACTCCAACAATTATGAAAATAACCAGTTAGTAAATTTAATGCTCAAATCCAATTACCATACTTAAAAAAAAAATTGGTCAGTGATTTATTTTCGAATCTTCTTACAGTAACAAAAACTCCTCTGAAGTTTATTTGAAAACAAATAATTGAACTCTGGGACAAAAATCTGCTTTGTATCATCTATGAACTTCCCACTTGAAAATACAAGTAGACATTGGAGAACGTAAGATAGCAAAAGCCTGTTTTGAGACCATACTAAAATCATTTACCCAGATGACAAAAATCTTAATTCAAAAGACAGTAAGTCATTATCATCATGAAATCTGGTTTTATGTGCTCTATCAAATACTTGGAGAGTTTTTTTCTTTATTAGGTCCTATAGGACAGTCAACTGATTCTTGAAAAGTGATGAAATTTTGATAGTATGAATTGGCAGAAAAACATTCTGCACATTATAAAATAGTACTTTGCTACCTCCATTTAAAATGTTTTCACTAACAGCTGTGGACATTTTTTATGACATTCATTTAAGTATGCTTTTAATGAATTAATATATACTTACTAGTATTTACTGAAACTTTTCTGCCCCAATATGAAATTACTAAACTTCATATTTTACTGTGGGCCCTGATATTAGTAACTCTGAAGAAGCTAAAGAATTTTGCCAAAATGAATGATCCACTGACCCTTTAAATTATCTTTAGTCTTTTACATTTAATATAGTGTGATGCTGAACTACACTCATTTAAAACATGCTTTATCTAAATTTTTGAAAGATAACCTTACTTATGGGGCAAGTATCTAAGGATGATTGGCATCAGAATCACCAGGTTTTAGGGGAATGCTGAATAAGACTCACCTGGAGGGCTTGTTTAAACATAATTGCTAGCCTCTACCCCTAGAGTTCCTGATTCAGTAGGTCTGGGGTGAGACCCAGGAGAGGATGCATTACCAACAAGTTTCCAGGTGATGCTGATACTGCTGGTTGGGACCACACACTGGTGGAGAACCAGTGCCCCAGGTTATCTGGTAAGAATGCATACTCCTGGGTCCCATGATAGAATCAAAATTTCTGGAATTGGGGTCTTGAAATCTCCGTTTTAACAAGCTCCCAGGCAAGAGTATAATAACAATAACAATTTAAGAACCACTATGACAATTTAGCTGGTTAATTTGACTACTGCTGGCCAATGCATCAGATGTCACTTGCCATTAAGTAAAAATGGAAATAATGCTAATGATTAACCTCAAGGCTAACATGGGGCAAAGAATACACAGGCTTCCAGTATAAATCCTAGCTCTGTTACTTAGTAGCTTTCTGACAGTGGAAAATGACTCTAGTTTTCTGAGCCTCAGTTTTCTCATCTATAATATGGGAATAACCCCCAATTTGTGAGGATTAACACAGAGTATCTAAGCACGTTACCTGCCATACAGTAGGCATCAAATAAAAACTAGCTATTACTTATTATAAGAAATGTATGAGTTATTTCCTTTATTACCTGATTTGATTAAAGCAGATTTCTCATTCATTTAAAACAAATATTTACACTCCAAGGTAAAGAATAATAAGAAAACTTTATACTTAGCACTCCATACTCTGGGCCAAACAGTGTTTTTAAAAGCCATACACATTTTCACCCATTTAATCCTCATATAAATCCTGTGAGGTAGGTAGTATTATTGTCCCTAGTTTACAGATGAGGGAACTGAGGCACAGAGAGATTAAGTAAATTGCTCAAGGTTACAAAACTAGTGATGGAGCAAGAATTTAAACCCAGGCAGTCTGACTTCAGACCCCAGGATTCATCACAATGTTGATTTCCTAAGAATCAATTTTAAGGTTTTTGGATGTTTATGGTAAACCATTTATACTTCTAGTACAGAAAAGTAGCATGTACGGACTGCAAATAAATTCCTATCCATACCAAGGTAAAGAGTTGTTCAAAGAATAGAATGAACGCCTTGAAATTCTGGCAGATGATATCATCATGAAAATGACAAAAAACAATTCAATTGGTAAAAACTGGTATAAGTTTTCACTATGCTGACAGAGTAATCCATAATTAGCCACTAAGATGAACATCCTCTCAAATATACAGCTGAAAGAGGTCATGGTTTTGACATGCTTTGGCACAATAAATATAAACTATTTAGCTAAGCAGCAGAATCAATGGCATGACAGCCACATAAAATTAGCATAATGATAAAACATAAGAGAAATGTAAATTATTTGTAACGTTTAAGGTAATCTTATGGAAAGTCTGTAAAGTATTCTGTTAGGATACACTCAGATGATATTGCGAAAGACAACAAAAATTTAAAATTTTCTTTCCTTCCAGAAATTCTTTAAATAGAGGGTAACTAAATTAGAACAAAACATTTATGAATGTGTTTTTGATGTCATCAAGAACTGTCCATTGGCAAAACAATCATCCCCAAATAAGTCAGCATCAAAATTCAGGCTGTTATTCGTAAACTAAGTATTTGGTCTTTTAATATCTGACATATTTCAATTTGTTTAAGCACTCTGCATTTTTTAATGTTTTTAATTAACTCTGGTCAAAATCTCACAAATTATTTTGCCAGTGTAACTAACAGCCACCTCAGAGCCTGAAAATGAATCTCAAAACTCTGCTTTAAACAAGTTATGAAAGGCACAAACAAGTTCTCATCTCTCAGCAGGATGAGAATGAAAGGAACTATAATTATGTAGTTGGACAGTTTTAAATAATCAGTTAAAAATGTTACTTAGTGATTCCTGAGAGTGGCACTAATATAAGAAAAGCATCCCCAAATAGCACTACATTTACTATTTATTAGTTACCCATAATTAACAATGGGCAAATTTGGGAATAAAATATTTAAAAATGCATGTTTACAGAATGCTATTAACACTTTCAGTAAATAAATATTAATAGTTGAGAATGGCATTCAAGAATGGTTAAACATGTTTAGGAAAGAGACAATGGGGACTCAGTAAAAGATTAACTATTAATTAGAACCAAGTATATAATACAGTCAAGGCCCATGATAATTTCAAAATGTGGTTTTATTAATGCACTTTAGGTCAAGTGCCATTCTTATTCTACCTTACTCTGGAAGAAATACTGCCAATTATAAATAGTCACAGCAAAATTTTCATTAGACAAAAGTTGGACGTGTGTGGGGGGGGGTTGGTTCATTTATATCATACTGCAAATATAAACTCATGTTTTGAGTTTACAAGCAACACTGAGCAACAATATTTCCTTCTAAATTTTCTTTAAGGCAGATCTGTGTAGCATCGTGTGTGGGTTACTAACAATGATGCAGTGTAGTTTTAGCAAATTTAACTGTTTTAGTTTCTCAGTGAAAATAATACATGTGGTCAGGAACAGGCAACAAAATCTCTTCTCGTTCCTCTGCCTGGCCACCATTTTAAAAACACAAGTTTTTCATATATGTATATATATTACTGTATCAAAACACATTTCAACAGACTTCACAGCTCACTTAAAGCTTCAGTTTACAGTCATTCATATGAAAAATTTCTAATATGGAATGTTCACTTAGAAAGAATTCCTCACTGGGATTCCAGTGTTCTATATCAGAAATGGAGAAGTTCTTCTTCAGTGCAATGCTAGACATTTTACCTCTGTTCATTTATGTTTTTCTTTCAGGGGCTCCTGATTTACTTTTGTATCTTCGTTTTTGTATGTTTGACTTATTTCCTTTAGCATCTTCTCAGGTAAGGCAGGTTGATATCTGTATAAATAACCATACGGACGAAGATGATAAACGAGGTATTCTAACTCATACATAGTTGTAGGATCAACATAGTGAAAAGAAACTGCAAGATCAGAACAGCAACCAGGACCCTAAAAAAGTAATGGAAACAGGCATTATTAATAAATAGCACATTCTTAACATACAATATTCAAATACTGATAAAGGAAACACTAATTTTAACAGAATCCAAGCATTAAGGCTGGCAAAGTAAAGCAGAGGCACATAATTTATTAGACCTGTGAAAGAAACCAAGAGTTTTCAGAGTTCCCAATGATTTAAAATCAAACATGAAGTTACTGAAGTATATCTAACTGAAACAATATTCTCTCATGCTCTATGGATAAGCAAAAAAAGAAAACGCTTGAGACCTCTTCAAATAAAAGGGTCAGCTATACAAAGGATAATGCTCTATTTCTCCAAGTTTTGCTTTCTCTTCATAACTTTCTCACTATGAAGTTTTGCTTGGCTCAGCCTCAGAAAGACACCTTTGGAACATTCAATGACTACAAAGCCTTGCCCAGTATGTGTCTGCAACCTAATACTTCATCGACAAATCAACCCAAACAGTATAGTATTTAAGAGAGGAAGTGCTGAGTCACACCTGGGTTTGCGTCTAAATTTTGCCTACTAGTATATAATCTTGGGCAAGTTACTTAATCTCTATAAGCTTCAATTTCCCTATGTTCAAAAGATGCTTACTTAGAGGAGACAACGTGTCACCCACTTGGTACCATGCTTTACCTATAGTAAATGTTCAATAAATGTTAGCTATTACTGACAGAATAATCAAGTTCAGGTGGCCCTCAGTAAGTAGGTCAAAGTTAAACCTTTGTTCAGTTATATAACTCTCATAGATTTCTAATAGCGTTGGCATGAGAGCAGATTTAAATAAAACAAGACAAAAACGAAATAACAAAAATACAACAAACATACAAGAGGAATGAAAACGCAAGAAAATAAAACAGAAATTTTAAAAACTGGTCCCAGACTTAAATAGTCACAAGGTCATCTGGGGGTCAGAACTGGTATCTGGAGACTGTTTCATTCAGATGACTCCAAGAAAACTTAAGTCTCTAATGTCTTTGCAGGGGCCCAGGGAGAAAAACAGTCTGACAAGTTCCCAGAGAAGATTCATATTGACCTATTAAATTGAACATTTAATAATTTATGTTTGGAAGTATGTAGCTTACAATGCAGTAAAAATCATTAAGAAATTGTCCACTGTATTTCCTCTGACGTTTCCTTTGAAACAAACACTGGATATGTGGGTTTCTTGGACCACTAAGTAGATGCTGGAAAATTATCTGGTGCCTACTTTTTACAACTTTAGGGAATTTAATAATAGGAATATGAAAAGTAAACAGATAAGTCAACTTGTGATTATCAAACCAGCTCTGTCAAGTAGATATATGTGAGTCACACAATGCAATAGCCATACTTAAAAAGTAAAAATAGGTGAAATTAATTTGAATATATTTTAACTGAATAAATCTATATTATTTTCTTAATATTCAATAGGTGATCAATATTTTTTAAATTACTGATGAAATCATTCTTTTAATTTGTGCTAAGTCCTTGAAATCAAGTATGAGTTTTATACCTGAGCACATCTAAATTTTGATAGCCATACTTCAAACACTCAGTAGTCATATATGGTTAGTGGCTACTATAGTGGCCAGTGCATAGTAAACTAAAGACTAGAACAAGAGCGGTTAATATTAAATTACTGATCCTCTCTGGAAGCAATTTTATATAACTCTGAAATATTGCAATAATATTTTTGATAAGATTTACTGCATTAATTATGTTATACTCTATTGCACTGTTTTGTTACTGGATGGCCAGGATACTGTTTTTATTAAGCTTTATAAGCAATAAAAGGCTATAAAAAACCAGCTAAAATTATTAGAAACAAAATACCTAGTTCTTTGCATATGATTATGGATACCCCAAAAACTCGAGAGTAGAGTGAAAAATCATCAGAAATAAAAAATCCAGGAACAGAGCCAGATTTTAAAGATGCTTTTTTTAAAAAAAAAAAGACAGCTTTCATGTATATACTAGTTAAAAAGTTTTTAGAAAAGAGCCCAAGTAGAAGAGTAACAAAAATACTAAAAACCTAGGGAGATACTTAAGAAATAAAGATTTACCTGAAGAAAAGTATAAAACTTTACTAAGGGACCTAAAAGGAACTTAAAAAATCCTGGGCAAAGATGTCCACCGTTCCTAAATTAATAAGTTTATACACAAGAAGAAAGACATGAGAGTTGCCAAAACAATTTAAAAGAGAGGGAGAAGTAAAGGAGAGGAAGACACACTCTTAATAACTTAAAATTTTTGTGAAGCTACAAGGTTCAAAACAATATGGTACTGAGCCAAAACCAAATAGAACTGAAATCTCAGATACAGATCCTACTATAAGTAATGCTATAGTGGATGATAATAAAGGAGGTATTTTTAAATCAGTAATGAAAGCAAGACTCAGTTAATAAATGGTACTGGAATAATTAGTTAACAATTTGGAAAAATCAAGAGCTCTCTACATCAACCATATATCAGTAAGTTTCAAATGGATTAGAGTTAATGCAAATAAAACTGAAGAATTAATATAATAAACCATATTTGATCATTTCTGACCTACGAAAAGGCAATTTCACAAGTAGAGGGTTTTTAAAATATTTTAAAATCCACTTATTTTAAATCCACTGTATTAAGACTGATTGCAAATTTTCTGGTGAAAAATCTACTGCTAGGGAATAGACTGTATGTAGTCCTAGAGAATAGACTTTATTCCTAGGGAACAGACTTTATTCCTAGGAATAGACTTACTTCTAGGGAAGTGAGAAAGTGGTATGAGAAGGGAACTGCACGCAAAGTTCTGAACAACCAGCTTAAGAACACAACTCTTTGATCATCTAGAATATCTCACACCCTAACCTCTAAAAAAAATTTTCTACAGTGTATTTTTAGTGATTACTAGAGAGAGGAAGTGTATGTATGAGACTCAGGATGGCTTTGAAAACAGTAACTCCCTTAGAGAGAAGACGATTTATTAAATGATGAGTAATAATAGAAGTCTGATTTCACTTTGGGTTTATATAGAACCTCCTGAGAGAGAAGAGACAATATCAGAAGGTTGGGTCAATTTTGGAACTTCCAAGCCCATTTTACAGTCTTCAATACAACTCACAAATTATTATAGAAGGAACATAAAATTTTCCATCCATTTAAAAAGCTAGTACAATTTAAATAAAATATGTACTATAGAAATATTTATTTTGTTAATATAAAGTATATTGTTGGGTATACCCTATATGTAGGTGGGAACTGTGGGCAGTACTCTTAAAGAGAAAGTAGGATATTTTGCTGGTTACAAAATAATGACAATTATGATGTCTCTTTACTGTTACTGTTATGTGTACTCAATATCAGATACTCTCAGTAAAATCTTACATGCATTAGGTGTACTTGTTATTACGCATTTGTAATGTTTTTGAGTTTGGGTATATTTTTGTATGGGAAGGGGTGCAGAATTAAGAAGGGAAGAGGTCAAGTAATCTTGGAATGGTTTAAGAAGAGTTTACACTAAAGAAGCATCCAAAGTAGTACCTCACTAAAACCGAAACAAAAATAGACTATCAAAAGCACACTTGGGAATACATCTGTTTTATAGTTTAGGAAATTCTTGCATCTCTAATAGTGATAAGATGCTAGCATACGGTTTCAAACAACCTCATTACATAAAACTGTGTTTTAAAATGTTTATTCAAGTGGAATTTATCCCAACAAAAGAATATTTATTCTAACATATCCCCTACCCTCCTTTCGGGGGCACATATCCCATTAATCAGAGACGGGTGCTCATGATGGAAATAACACAAGCTTTTAGAACCAGAGTGGATTTGCAATACTGCCTAGGCTACTTAGCAGGATAGACCAGTTACTTGATTTTCCTGAGCCCCAGTTTTGTCCCCTCTTAAATGCAGGATTGCCGTAAGGATTAGCTATCATTTCTGTGTAAGTAACAAGAACACACTGGTGGTTGAGAGCTGATACGGTAGTGATTTGCTTCGAGTTTTCCTTTTTAAAGCTGATAGCTTAAAGCTTGGGTCAGATATTCTTGGTCAAGGTTTTGAAAACACAGTGCTGTTGACATTTTGGGCTGGATAATCTTTGTTGTGAGGGCTGCCCTGTGCATTGTGGAATGTTTAGCACCTAGTGGGTTTACAGTCTCGTGGGTTTCTATCCATTAGGTGCCAGTAGCAACTGCTAAGTTAACAAGCAAAAAGGTCTCCAGATTTTGCCAAATGTCCTCTGGGAAGCAAAAAAGCCCCTGGTTGAGAACCACTGTTCTAGTTGATGATCTGAAAACATTGGCTCATGAAGAAGAGAAAGGTAGCACAAAGTGTATTATTTGTACCTTAGGGCCAGAGGAAAGAAGGTGAAGAGCACTAGCGACTTGCCTTGAGACATATTAATCAACAAGAGAACTGAGTCTAAAAGCTAGGTTTCATGACTCCCAGTCTCCAGTCATTCACCGCTGCAATGCTCATATAGTGAAAAACCAGCAACAGCCTACTAAATATATATCGGCTGAAGAATGGGTAAGTTACAGTATATTCATATATTAGATTATGACACAGCCGTCTAAATTAATGAAGCAGATACATACATTAATGTTGACAAATTTCAATGTGTGAAAAAGGCATATGTTCAAGTATACATGAGGTATAATTCCACTTAAAGATCTGCAAAACAATATCCTATATATTATTTATAGATTCATAAAAATGTAGGAAAAATATAAAAACACGCATGGTTATTATAAGTACTAAACTCATGATAGTGGTTAACTCTGAGGAAGGAGGTAAGAGAACTGGACTGAGGAGGGTACATAGGCCTCACTTAGTTCTATATCTTTTTCTTTTAAAAAAAAATCTGAAGCAAATGTGACAAAAGATTAATAATTGGTAAAGCTGATTGTTGGGTACAAAATAGTATATCCTTCTCAAATATTTAGCTATACATCTGAAACATTTAGTAAAATAATGTATTTTAGATAAAATTCTCGGGAATGTAAGCTAAGGTGTCAAGTGAGATCTAGGACTTATTAGGTGCTCACTGTGTGATAGACATGGTCCTACACCGTAACTACCACTGAATGAGACAGGTACATCAGATCCATCTTACAAATGAGGAAACTTAGGCTCAGGAGTTAGGCAAATTCTGTCCATCCAAGGTCATTCAGCAGGATTTGAACGTAGGTCTTTCTGAACCTCAAAGTCTTTTCATGCGTTGTTCCTAAAGACGTGAAGGCTCTTTACCCAGATCTTCCCGTAGCCTGCTTTCTAACCTCATTCAGGTTTCTGTTCAAAAGTTACCCTTTAGAGAAGTCTTCCTTAATTGCCTAAACTACAGTACCCCATTCCACTCTGGGTCACTCTCCAACCTCTTACCTGGGTTTACTGTTCTTCAGGGCACTTGCCACTACCTAAAATCATATTATAACTTGACTTGTCTGCCTGTTTATTGTATGTCTCTTCATCCAGAATGTAAGGTTCATAAGAACTGGAACTTGGCCATATTTACTGCTATATTCTTAGTGCCTGGCATACAGTAGTACGAATATTTGTTGAATTACCACTGCCGACACCTTTGTTCTCATCTACTCTGTTACACTGCCATTCGATATAAAAAGACTAAGGTAGATTCTTAGTTATTGATACTAAAGAAACATACACATTATTAGTTTTTTTTTAAGTAAACAAAAGTCAGTCTAAGTATTTATATAGTAATAAAATTTCTAAACTTACCTCTACAGGAGGATAATAGTTATAATTCCAGTACCAAAAGGTTCTAGGCAGATAACCCTTAATTAAATGGTGTTCTGGTACAAAGGGATGAAAAGTTTCTTTTCCAGTGGTATCTCTGGAATCTCCTGCTTCTACATTTATAATTTCCATGCATCTCCCCAGTGCTAAATCTTCGATGGAGGAACTATGCGTACATTTGTCTGTTTTAAATGCATCAACAAATCTCTTCAAGGCTTCTTTGCTCAGTACATATCCTGCTCCTCCACTCATGTAGCCCTGCTTTACATAGGGCTTAAATCTTCTCCCGAAGTAAATGGGCTCTTCAGGGTTGTATTTTGAGAGAAGCCATCTCAAGTTATCTAATATAACATATGTATCATCATCTGCTTTCATAAACCAATCAGCATCTTCTAAATAATGATCATGAACATACTGAAAAGCTTTAATTGTTTTCCAGTATAGTTGGTCTCTGCCTTCTCTGGTTTTTAATCCCACAGCAGGGAAGTCTTTATTTTCTTCTGAACTCATAAATAACACTTTATTACAACGCTGGGCCCATGTAGCTTTGACGTGTTTAGCCTTTTTCTCTAGATTTTGAGGCCCTGTCATTACCCAGCAAAGAATTTTAACCTTCTGATAGAGGTTTTCAGCGATGTCAGTGTTCTCATCTATTAAACAGAAATTGTTTAAAGTTAATTTACATAGTTGTAAAATCCAAATAAATTATATCAAAGAAGACATTTTCTTAAACAATTTCAAAGATCCCCCCCGCCCCCATATACCTCTTTACCATTAGTGATTTAGCTGAAAGAAACAGAACATTGACAGGAATTTCTCACTGCTGTGAATAAGCTTCTGAAGGGCAGTAAAGACAAACTAATGAAGCAGCAGTTCATTTTGGAGTCCACAAGAGTCTAGTGTTAAGAATTTCTACAAGTACCCTGAGGTGGTTTTAAAAATGTTTTCATGACTACCCCAATTCGAAGAAGAGGAGTTAATGCAAAACAGAGATTACTTCTTACAGTAATATACCTCATTCCAAAATGCAAATCTAACAGTGAGAAACAGAAGAACAGGTAGCAGTAGTATTTCCAAGATTGTCTAGAGCAGTGTTTTTCAAAGCACTGGTCGGCAAAGAAATAGGGAGCTTATGCCAGAATATAAAGCAACATGTTACTTCTTTCATCAAGGAAGTTTTACTACAACCTATCAAAACGTCCACTTAACTCAGCAGCGAGCTTAACTGAGTTACATCCTGGTGCAAGATCCTTATTAGGATGCAGACAGGTAACAAACAATTCACAGGCTGTCAGGCCAAGGCTACCTTTTGAGTAACACTGCTCTAGAGGAAGAATCCAACTATGATATTCCAGATCAGTGCTTGGTGAAGGATCAATTTTTATTTCCAGTAGTTAGAGACCTATACTTCTGTAAATATGCTAAAAATGAATTACTAATAAAATAAAATTTAAAAAATAAATATAAAATACAAGCCCAAAGTTTTTATTTCTAGATTTATTCAAAATTATTGTCAAATTACCATAAAGGTTTCTAACTATTTAATCCTGATTTTAATACTTATTTAGTTGTGGACCAGTATGAGTCTGCAAAACCTCACTTTGTGTAGCAATGCTCTAGGCAGAATCCTGAGGAAACATCCTTAAAGTTAAGGTCAACCAGTGAGTTAAAAAAGCTCAGCCCTGTGAAAAATTAACAACTGGAGGCAAAAATTTCTAGTTAACTGATGGAGAGGGAGTAGAAGGAAAGATTGGGCAGGGCATGAAAGTATTCTCATGTCCTTCTGAATTTCAAGAATTCACAATCCAAAAACAAAGAAAATTACCCTCTTTTCAGTCAGAGAGCATTCACATTTCATATACTTGAGGAGCCCAATCTCTTAGCTGTACAGATATACCAAATTCTGGATGGTGGGGAAAGTGGTGGAAGCAGCAATCCCCAATATGTTTCACTTAGAGCAAGACATCCTTCTCCCTACTGCTGGAATCTGGTAGATAGTCTTTCTCATTCTTTCAATTATTAATTCATTCATTACTCTGTAGTAGGCATGTACTGGTACAGGAGATAAAAAGATGAATAAGACACATGTATTATTCATGTGTCTTCAGAAGAATTCATTCTAGCATGGGAGCTTGGCATGCAAACCAATACTTGCCATACACTAGAAATGCTATAATAGAGGTATGTATGAAGGTTTCAATGTGCTGAGGGTAAAATAAAGCAATGCCTTATAAACACTATAGAACAGTGGAATGGGAAGTTGGCTAGAATAGAGAAGAAGGGGATATAAAGCAATATCAGGAAAAATAAGAGATGATGCAAAAATTAGGTCTCTAAATGAAGCTCACCAGAAGAAAGGACAAAAGGCATGGTGAAGTTTGCTTGAGAGCAGGTACATGGATATACAGCCTGAACTAGGGCAAGCGTGCTACAGATTGAGAGAAGTAACCTAAAAAATGGTAAAGAAGCAGGCTGTTAGAATTTATGAGAAACAGGATTGATTGGTAAGCAAAGGAAAGCACCTACCACGACTTCATAGTTTCTGGCTTAGGCAGAAAGTAATGAGCTATATAAAAATAGGAGGAAGAATGAATTTTAGGATTATAAAGGAAAAGGAGTGTGATTTACACATGTTAAGTCTGAGAGAAACAGACCTCTAGCATACCCCACATTCTGTGGACCATCAAGTAGGACAAGTAGATCCTAATATATGTGCCTGCAGTGAGGCCGATCTAGTACAGCCTACCAGGAGTAGAGAAGCCTGGCTCCAACTGATCAACTGAAGACCTAGAGCAATGATACAGATCAAGTGCACAATGATTAAACTGCTCTGTGATAAGAACATGGCTGCTCAGGGCTGAATCACTGTCATATAAACATTCACACACACGACACACTTTGTAATAGTATGCATGTATTTGCTAGTTCATAAAACTCAACAAGGATGTGATACCTCGCCCTCAACCTCAGCTTGAGAGATAGGAAAGAAGCAATTTACTGCCAAAAAGATAAGAGAAAAAACCCTTAATGGGGGACCCTCTGCATTCCAGAATTCCAATGGTTTTTCAAGCTGCTGTACTGTTTTCTGTCAAATAAATCACAATTTGCAGAGATCTTTGAATTCTGAATGTCTTCTCGTAGTGTCTGGAACTGGGCTAAGGTAAAGCCAGCAAGGAACAGATGGAAACTAAAATTATGGGGATTGATGACATCACACAGGCAAAGAAAGAGCCAAAGGACAGAAACTTGGAGAAAACCAACATTTAAGGGGCACATAGAGGACATAATTCAGAACATTTGGATAGAGGTAGAAGACCAGGAGAAAATGAAGTCATTATATATAACACATTCCTAGTTTTCTACTTTCCTAATTTTTTATGCCTCTCAAAACAAGAAAAGATTAGTTACGTTAGCTACTGATAAAATATAAATTGAGATTTATATATACCTCTTGAGCTTTTCTAAAACCAGACTAAGCAAAAACCAAGATTAAAACAAGATGATAGCAAAAACCAAAGACACAGATATGAACCATGATAACAAAATTAAAATTTTTAGAAACAAATCTAACTTGAAAGTCTTGCCTTTCCCCAAATTATGGTTTCTGAACTATTTCTATTTAAAAATAAATTCAAAGTTAATATCTTACACCCTAAATAAATCTGGGTTTTAGCAATTGCCTTCTCCTGAGGCAAACCAAGAACTGTCATTTAATATCTAGAATTAAGCTCATTTTCATCAAAAGATATAGTGATATAATAAAATTCATATAAATAACTTTTTCCAATTCTCTCAACACTTAAACAGATTGAAAAATATGGTTTATCTTTACTCCTTAATAAAGTAAGCCATACCTTTATGTTGGCTAGCATCTGCATCAAAGTTCATCTGTCCTTCTAGATGATTCTGTTCATTATCATATGAATGCCTAGCATGAGGATCATTATGAAGAATATTAGGCTGGAGGTCCCTCTGTTCTCCCAACAAAATACTAAGTAGCTGAGAACATAAAACAAATCCGATTGCTGATCCACAAAGGAAGGTTAAAAAATTCAGCCAAGATTTAGAGGCCATTTCCCGAAAATGTATTTCTGTAAGAAAAAAATTAGCAGGATGTTATAAATTATAAAGCAATATAAATACCAAGAGTAAGGACTGATAACTTTTAGCTATACTGGGAAGTTAATTCCTTTCATGCAGGAGAACATATCTAAGAGCATTTAACTTTTGTCCCTCTATTTGCTGCGAAAACACACAGTATGGACAATTCAGTAAAATAAATGAGTAGCAACTAGGAGGATCACTGCTGGGGTGGGGCACAGGCAAATATGTCAGTATTTACACACAGAATTTCCTGTTCTTCTAGCCAGGATCCTGCATGGACCCAAGCCTGCTTGCCACGTTCTTTTTCTTTCTTTGCTATCAAAATACTTATATTTACCCTTTTTCTCTTTTGGTAGTAATCATTACCTACTCTCATCAGGGGTCAGCAAACATTTTCTGTAAAGAATTAGAAATAAAATACATCAGGCTTTGTGGACCACAAATAGTGTCTTGTATATTCTTTTTCTTGCTTTTTATTAAAACAATCTTTTAAAGATGTAAGAAGAATTCTTAGCTTGTAGAAGGCTAGAGTCAGCACTGTTTCGGGATCCGCAGGGCCAAACCTATCTGCCACCTGTTTTTGTAAGTGAAGCTTTACTTGAATACACCCAGTGTTGACTATGGCTGCTTTTGCACTACAACAGCAGAGTTGAGTACCTGCAACAGTGGCAGTATGTCCCGCAAAGCCTCATCTATCCCTTTAAAAGAAAAGTTTGCCAACTCCTCGCCCTAATACCCAGGCTTCACTGCAGTGGTGAATGCAGCTGCCACCTGCTCACCATCTTTCATTGTTATCCCACTGGACTGCAAGACCTCGAACAGCATCTATATATCACTAGGATTAAGTAGGATGCCTGGGACAGTGGCTGCTCGACAAATGCCTGTTGAACTGCCTGACAACGAAACAGGCCCTTCATAAGGGTTTGCTAATAATTACTACATGGTGAACTTATAAATTCCTATGAAATTCTTATGAGAATAGTCCTAATTCTACAGTTTCCAACTCCCCAAGATAATTTTTAAATGTTTGCTAAGCATCTACCACATGCCAGATGCAGTCCATACTTTATCTCGCTTGAAAAAAATTTTAATTTCATTTTTCATTCTCACTATGACCATTTTGCAGATAAGAAAACAGAAATTTAAAAAAGTTAACAGATAACTTGCACAGGTTGACAAAAATCAATAAAAGTCACAATTTGAACCCACGTCTGTCTGCTTAAAAAGTCAGTTCTCTTTCCATTGCATTTCTCAAACTCTTTACCCAATCACCACTAACAGCACAGGACAATGGACATGTATAGTGAAGGTAGGGGTTTGGGAGATATGACCGTCAAAATAAAAACTGCTTTGAAATATTTTGTAAAAACAAATAAACAAACCAATGATCACCACTAGAACAACAAAACAACTTCATGTGGTTATATTTCCAGAATGGCTAGGTTCTTTAAAACCAACCATCCAGCTGAGTACAACCAGAAAAACTGAACAAAATGTAAAAATATATATGTTTGGAGACACTGGTAAGATATCAAGGCAGTGAGAATTGAGGGGAGGGGGGACAAGCTCTGGATAAAGAAAGAAGTCAGGAAAGGTGGGCTGGACATTTGGCACAGCTTCATTCCTCGAGACAGCTACTGATTCTGACAGAGAAAACAGGAGCTGACGCAAAGAAGCTAAGAAAAAAAACAAGAGTCCAGCATCTGTCTCGGAGAAGAGGTCTTGGAAAACAGCCAGGCTTTTATCTGGACCCTCAAAGGCTACAATCTAGGAATAAGGAAGGAGCAGAAATTAGACCAACCTTCACAAGGACTGAAGCCCAAGTTGGAACCATCTTAACCACTGACTGATGAGGGTGATCTACCCCTAGCCTAACTGCAAAAATAAAGTTTCCTGGATAAATATAAAATTATGGAGAACCTCAAATTATTATTATAATTTTTTTGGTAGTGATAATGTCCAACACAATAAAAAATAATCAGGTATCAAAATTAAAAGTCTGACTGAAAACAGAGAAAAGAGTAGAAAATAGAAACTGACCCACAGGAGACTTAGATAAGAGATTTTCCTACTAATAACTTTAGTTAGTCAATAAGTTCAATGACAAGATTAAGATATAAGGTATAGGGCTTCCCTGGTGGTGCAGTGGTTGAGAGTCCGCCTGCCGATGCGGGGGACATGGGTTCATGCCCCAGTCTGGGAGGATCCCACATGCCGCGGAGCGGCTGGGCCCGTGAGCCATGGCCGCTGAGCCTGCGCGTCCGGAGCCTGTGCTCTGCAATGGCAGAGGCCACAACGGTGAGAGGCCTGCATACCACAAAAAAAAAAAAAAAAAGATATAGGGTATAGAATAGACATAGGTGAAGAGGAAAATTAATAAACTGAAAGCCAGGTCAGAAGAAATTACACAGAATGAAGTACAAAAAGACATAAGGATGGTAAATAAAAAATTGAGCGAAAGAAACATAAGGAATAGAGTGAAAAGGTCTAACATATGTGTTAATTGGAATCTTTGAAGAAAAAGAGACATATGATTGAGGAGAACCAGTATGTGAAGAAATAATGACCGAACATTTTCCAAAACTGACAAAAGACTACCAACTATCGATTCAGGAGGCTCTATGAAACACAAAAAAATTTAAAAACTAAAAAAAAAAAAAGAAAGAAAAGAAAATGATACCAAGAAACACTACAGTGAAACTGCCAAAAACCAAAGACAAAGAAAGCATTCTATATCCAGCAAAAATTGCATTCAAAAATAAATCTGAAAAAAATTTTTCAAAAAACAAAATCTGAATGAATTCATAATAAGCAGGTCTACTCTAAAAGAAATACTAAAAGGAGGGACTTCTCTGGTGGTGCAGTGGTTAAGAATCCACCTGCCAATGCAGGGGACACAGATTTGAGCCCTGGTCTGGGAAGATCCCACATGCCGCGGAGCAACTTAAGCCCGTGTGCCACAACTACTGAGCCTGTGCTCTAGAGCCTGTGAGCCACAACTACTGAGTCTGTGTGCCAAAACTACTGAAACCTGCGCACCTAGAGCCCATGCTCCACAACAAGAAAAGCCACTGCAATGAGAAGCCCGCGCACTGCAACGAAGAGTAGCCCCTGCTCGCCGCAACTAGAGAAAGCCCGTGCACAGCCAAGAAGACCCAATGCAGTCATAAATAAATAAATAAATTTAAAAAAATACTAAAACAAGTTCTTCAGGCAGAAGGAAAAGAATTCCATGAAAATTCAGAGATGTAAAAAGGAAGGGTGAGCTATAAAAAGCTTATGTATATAAATAAATACAAATGAACACAGGATACATAAAACATTAAAAAGTTCCCACAAGGTATTATTACTATTATCATTAAAATAAATGACAAAACTGGCACAAAAAGTATGAGAAGGATACAAAGAGTTTAAGTGTTCTAAAATCATTTTTTTGTGTAAAAATACTAATATCAGACTTTAAGACACTAGGAGGGCTTCCCTGGTGGCACAGTGGTTAAGAATCCTCCTGCCAATGCAGGGGACACAGGTTCGAGCCCCGGTCTGGGAAGGTCCCACATGCCGTGGAGCAACTAAGCCCGTGTGCCACAACTACTGAGCCTGTGCACCTAGAGCCCGTGCTCCACAACAAGAGAAGCTACTGCAATGAGAAACCTGCGCATCGCAACGAAGAGTAGCTCCTGCTCGCTGCAACTAGAGAAAGCCCGTGCGCAGCAGCAAAGACCCAAAGCAGCCAAAAATAAAATAAATTAATTAATTAAATTTTAAAAAAGACACTAGGAATGTATACTATAATCGCTGATGTAATCATTAAAAAGGTAAAAATATATAAGTAAAACTCTAATAGAAAAAATTAAATGATAAAATAATACAAGTATTTTCAAGGCAGAAAAAAGGGAGAAATGGATAAAAAAATACGTGGGACAAACAGGAAACAAAGTTATATGATTAACTAAATACAAATTTATCCGCAATAGCATTAACTATAAAAAGACTAAAAATTTGATTTAAAAGATACAGATTACCAGCCAGACTAGAGAAAAAATAAACCCAAGTATACGCTGCTTACAAGAGACATACATCAAATATATTCAGAAAGTTAAGATAAAAGGATGGAAAGAGATACGTCATCCAAACACTTATAAAAAGAAAGTATGTTAAAATCAGACAAAACAAATGAGTAGTGGTTACCTGGTTTGCTGTTTTCATGGCATTCATTAAACTCTGCATTTATGATTTACACACTTTTCTGTATTAACATTTACTTTAGTAAAAGCTTTATATAAAAATACTTTCATATGACCTTTTATTTTATCCCATTTAATACACATTTAATATATGTATATTTGACATAAAAATATTTATTCCAAAATCTGTAAGTAAATTTGGCATGCCATGGAACTATATACCATGCTTATCCTGTATCTTGTATCTCAGGCCCTCTCTCTTGAATAGCAATTCCAGTTTGAGAAGAATGACCCTAAGGGGAAGTGGAAAGCAAAGCTGCTCAACACCAGAGATGCAAATTACCAATGTGAAACCAGCAGGCACTTGTTTACTTCTTTTGCTCTATCTTTACTATAACTTCAAGTTTAGAAAGGTAGGCCTTCATGGGCAAAGAGTATATATGTCCTGCTCAACTCCCCCATTCAATTTCCCAGAGGAAAAGCAGAAACAAGTTTACCAAGTCTTTCTGCTGTTTTCCCTGAGGGGCAGTGTCCTCAAATTCTCCCTCCCACTGTCTTCTTTTCCCCATTCAAACTGCCCTTTAACAAAATCCTTATAATTCAAAAGGTGTAATCTACAATCCCAGAAAAATATCCTTCCTGCTTTAAGTGCTTCTTCTGAAACTCTAAAATTCTCCAGATTATTTGAAGCCCAGTTCATTAGACCTTGCTCTAGCCAAAATATTGGTCTGAGATTACATTCAAAAAGCCAAAGAGGGGCTTCCCTGGTGGTGCAGTGGTTGAGAGTCTGCCTGCTGATGCAGGGGACACGGGTTCGTGCCCCAGTCCGGGAGGATCCCACATGCCGCGGAGTGGCTGGGCCCGTGAGCCATGGCCGCTGAGCCTGCGCATCCGGAGCCTGTGCTCCGCAGCGGGAGAGGCCACAACAGTGAGAGGCCCGCGTACCGCAAAAAAAAAAAAAAAAAAAGCCAAAGAGAACTATTTAACTATCTTTTTGCTATTATGTGAGCTCTCCCTTTAACTGGAGTGTACATTATTAAGACTTGATACAACTGAGGTCAGTGATTTCAAAGAATCATGAATTGAAAACATGAAGCTGAGAAGTAAGTGAAAGGCATCACAACTCCAAATTTCTTATGGTAATTAAAGAAAGACTGGCAGAGTAAGATTGAAGCCGTAAACCCAAAGGAAAGCTATTAAGGTAACATTAGCAGGCACTTAAGAAACTGAGAAGTCAACTAGGAGCCACAATGCAAGCAATCCCCCACGTCTTGTAATTCTCCCACTGACACTCTGCCTTCTAACACACTAGTTTTGATTTTTTATTCTTTTTGTACTGGCTGTGACTTTCCTTACCTTAACACCAGATATAATCACGTTACAGTCTCAAAAGGGCACAAATCCATCTGAAATTTCCACTCCTGGTACTGGAAAGCAATAGTCACAGTGGCGTTCAGTACTACTCAGACAGAAAGCACTGTGACTGAGAACAGGAAGTAAGGACTGTAGGGCCTGAGAAAATTTTTATTTCCATCACCACAGTGAATATCTGAAGTGAAGGAAGTGCTGATCAAGCTCCAGTAACCATGAATACTAACCTGCTACCCAGCCATTTTCCAAGAAGATACTGAGCTTCAGAACAAGCCTACTTCTGCAGCATGGAGGTTTTATTATTTGTAGATGGATAGGGTTTTCTTAGCTGAGGTAGCACTTTTTTAAAAAGACACCTGTTCTGGGGTAAGTGGAGGGAAAACTGACTTCTTGATTTTACAAAATCTGTTAACTTTAAAATATTTTGTGATGCTGTTCGATGCCTGTCATACTCTTACCCCTTCCGGTCCAGAGAATTCTCAGGCAGCATGTGCTGGCTTATCCCTGTTGCTTTTACCCCATCTCCTTCCAATTTCAAGGGCTCCTGCCTTATGACTAAATTTCTGTATACCTCCATTTTTCTTTCTTATTCCTGGCATAAAAGAGCTACCTCATGTGAGTGGAATGCCCCACTCAGATTTTTGGCAAAAATCATCACCCCCACCTCTTCAGATTCTTAACACAAGAGTCTAAAGTAGACCAGATTGGACAAGACATTGCTTAACAACACCGCACATTACAAGGGCTTCAATATATATTAATTAGAATTGAATGCAGGGAAGTTATCAATGCCACCTGTTTTCCAAACCTGATGCATAATCAGAATCATTTGAAGAGATTTTAAAACTACAGATTTCAGATGCAAAAGTGCTGGGAAAACTAAAATTTATATTTTAATTTTTAAGGAACACCTTTGTGATATTCATTGGTTAAAAAAAAAAAAAATCAAGCAAATACAGAACTATATGAAGAAGAAAGAAACCACCCCAAATCCCATCACTCAGAAACAACTATCATTAACATCTGGTGAGTATCATTACAAATATGAATAACATCTTTATGAATAACAGAGATAGAAGGGAGGGTAATTATACCTAACATTTGGGCCCTGTACTAATAAGAGCATGGATTACTTGTAACCCATAAACTAGGGACTATTAATCCCACTTTATAGATGAACTCAGACTCAGAGGGCTTAGTAAGCTTCCCAAGGTCACACCAGCAATCTGAATCAAGAATTCAGATTCTTAACCACTGTGCTATCGTTTTACAGAATTGGGATTATATTAGTCATGCTACTTTAAAGATTTAACATAGTAAATTAGATTTATTTGAATTTATAGAAAAAGGAAAATTAAGTGAATCTAAATTAACTTTGAACATCAGCTAATAAACATTTAGAATGTGAACCCCCTCCTCTAAACAATCCCTCTAAAGGATTATGAAAAACATAAAGCAATCAGAGGCCTTATTTCTTTATTACATATTTCAAATTTAGACAGTACCTATTGATTTCTTGCTTTGAGAATGTGTAAATCAGCATATATATACATACTCCCACAACAATCAATTTTTGTGAACTTTTATTCTGTAAAATTTACATAGTTTATGTTCTGTAAATTACACTGTAATTCCTATGACTGCTTGATCTTGAATATATTTTAAATTGGACTCTATGCTCATTAATAGTTCTTTTATCACAGCTGCTCTAAATGTGAGTTCTTTATTAATGTCGTGTTTTTGTTGGCTGGATTTCAGCAAGTAATTTTTGTAATGGTGCTCATTGGTGCTATATTCTAAATTCTTGCAGGCTGGAGAATGTTTACTACTGCCTTTATACCTGAAGCACAACTTGACCTAGTACAATCTCTCTTCTTCTTAAAACTCTAAAAATTACTCAGCGTCTTCCCACACTGGTGCCAGAGACTTTGAGGGTAGACTGATCTTTTATCCTTGTATATAGATAAATGCTCCTCTTCTCTTACGGTTGGTTTTCAGTCACTCACTGGTCACTAACATCCTCTCACCAAGACTTTAATGCCCTTTATTACACGAGCAAATCCTTCCTCCAGTTTTTTAGGCTTTCAGAAAGTCAGTGGAATTCACAATAAAGTCCTAGGCTTTCAGTGTTTTTTGTTTGTTTTTTAAATTTTAGTACTTTATACCATATCCTGCCAGGGTTGTCAGTCTAGATTGTAATCTGTTCTGGATTATCATATTTGTTATATTTACATATTCAAAATATATTTCTCTCTTCAAATCACATTAAAATGATGTTCAAAAACGTTTTTCCCCGAAGACTTTCCTTATAAAATTGGGATGAATGTTATATAGTGATACAACTTATAAATGCTTACAAATACACTGCATATGAGGCATTATGTTTGAAACTTTTATATGTTTTCTCTGATCCTCACAATTGGATATAAAGTAGGAGGAATCAGTCAACCTGAATTCAAGACATCATACAGCTACTGAAATCAAGATTCTATAGTACTGGTGGAGGGAGTGACTCATGGATCAATGGAGTAGACTAGAGAACCAGAAACAGACCACTTAAATAGCTCCACTGATTTCTGACAAAGGTACAAAAGCAACTGAGTGGAGGAAAGATAAACTTTTTGATAAATGGTGCTGGACATCCCTAAGCAAAAAAATAAACCCTGACCCGAGTCTCACATCTTATATAAAAGTTAAATCAAAATGGATCACTGACTTAAATGTAAAACATGCAACTATAAAATTTTTAGGAAAAAGGAAGGAGAAAAATCTTCAAGATTGAGAGGTAGGCAAAGAGTTCTTAGACTTGACTCCAAAAGCACAATTCATAAAAGGGTAAAATTGATAAACTGGACCTCATCAAAATTAAAAACTTTTGCTCTGTGAAAGACCCTACTAAAAGAATGAAAAGACAAGCTACAAACTGGAAGAAAATATCTGTAAACCACATACCTAACAAAGAACTAGTATTTAGAATATATTAAAAACTCCCAAAACTAAACAGAAAAAAATAAACAATCCAATTAGAAAATAGGCAAAAGACATGAACAAATATTTCACTGAAGAGGATGTACAGATGACAAGCATATGAGAAAATGTTCAACTTCATTTACCATTAGGAAAAATGCAAATTAAAACCACAATGAGATATCTCTACTTACCCATAAGGATGGCTAAAATAAAAAACAGTGATACCACCAAATGCTGGTGATGTGGAAAAACTAGATCACTATATATTACTGATGGGAATGTAAAAGGATGTCCAGCCAGTACAGATCAAAGGTAACTATGCAGAGAAAAATATGTTCTGACCCATGAAACAAACCCAGCTTGTTATCAAGGTAAACTATTCACCCTGACAAAATGGGAAAACAGCCAAACAAATTTGAATGATATGCCTCCAACCTGGTGAAGCCCCCCTACTGCCTAGAGTCTTAAAATAAAAAATCATTAAAAAATCAAAGTTCCTACTTGCAGCTGTCCAAGGTCCCAGCTCCCCAATTTACCTCTCTCAGGTAGCTAACTGACTAGACAGAAACTGTCAGCCAGCAGCAGCATAGATCTCTAGCTCAAAATTTAAAGGGAAGATCCAAATGGTGCATAAAACAATTATCTATCCATCTAGGTAATAAAAGAGATTTTCAACTACACGATTTTAAAACAAGGTTACCTAGGATTGATTCTATTAAAAAATGAACAAGCAGTGGGCTTCCCTGGTGGTGCAGTGGTTGAGGATTCGCCTGCTGATGCAGGGGGCGCGCGTTCGTGCCCCAGTCCGGGAGGATCCCACGTGCTGTGGAGCGGCTGGGCCCGTGAGCCATGACCGCTTGGCCTGCGCGTCCGGAGCCTGTGCTCCGCAGCGGGAGAGGCCACAGCGTACCGCAAAAAAACAAAACAAAACAAAACAAAACAAAAAATGAACAAGCAGAAATACATGGAACCTACATAAAAACCTTGTAGTGGGAAACAAAATTAAGCATAGGATGCAAAAGACAAGGGAAAAGCACAGACCTGAATACTTACTCCATAGGAAAGAAAATCTTAAACTACATAGGACTATTTTGTAGTCTTTTAGAAACTAAAGGGATTAGAGCAATTATGCAGGAAATGATAGCTATGAAAGACAGGCAATGGAGAGCCAACACAGAAATAACTTATTTCTCAAAAGAGAATAGAACAAATGAAATAGAAAAAAAAAAGTCAAAGATATAAAAGAAAATGCACTGAAATGGAGGCCATGCATCAAAATATTTAAAGGTCTCACATATAATCAAGAAGAACCTTGGTTAAGAGATCCTGAACTTGGGGTGGGGGGAGGTTGTTGTTGTTGTTGGGATGAATTAGGAGACTGGGATTGACATATATACACTAATATGTATAAAACAGATAACTAATAAGAACCTGCTGTATAAAAAATAAATAAAATTAAATTTAAAAAGTTAAATTAAAAAAGAAAAAAAAAGAGATCCTGAACTTCACTTAAAAAAAAAACCTCTATAAGTATCCAGGGAAAAATAAGCAAGTCAAAGGGAAAAATTAGGCAGAACTACAAGGGAAAAATTATTAGGCAGCTTTCTCCTGTGTTATTATATGTCAAAAGAAATGCTGCAAAAACCCAAGTTTTTGAGGGGGACAACATTCCCATAGACTTAAAGATTCAGCAAGTTGTCATTCAAGAATCCATGTAACAGGAAGACATTCTCAAATATGCAAAGGACTCAGTACCCACATACCCTTGATACATTACCTACTTAAAGGTAATGAGAGTTACCAGCTGAGAGTAAAATCCAAATTAAAACAAAAACAAAAACCCAAATTCACAAATGAAGAAATCACACAATGAAAGGGTTAGCATTAATAGAAGGTTGTAATCCTTTCCAATATAACACTGTGGAGTGGTAATGATGAAACAAAGCAGAAATATTATTATCCTAGAAAGAAAAGCTACATGAGATAAAGTGATAATAGTAATTTAACTGTAAGACACGTAGGCAGAAAGGGCATATCATGTGAATAAAAATGGAGCGGGGAGGGGTAGGAGAGAATGTGCTAACAAGTATGTACTCTAATTTCATTAGAGGGGTAACTCAGAGTTTTTTTTTTAAGCTTAATTTAAGCTTTAATTTAATTTAATTTAATTTAATTTAATTCATTGCAGCACTATTTACAATAGCCAGGTCATGGAAGCAACCTAAATGCCCATCGACAGACGAATGGATAAAGAAGTTGTGGTACATATATACAATGGACTATTACTCAGCCATAAAAAGGAACGAAATTGAGTCATTTGTTGAGACATGGACAGATCTAGAGACTGTCATACAGAGTGAAGTAAGTCAGAAAGAGAAAAACAAATATCTTATATTAATGCATGTATGTGGAACCTAGAAAAATGGTACAGATGAACCGGTTTGCAGGGCAGAAGTTGAGACATAGATGTAGAGAACAAATGTATGGACACCAAGGGGGAAAGCCGTGGGGGGGTGGGGATGGTGGTGTGCTGAATTGGCGATTGGGATTGACATGTATACACTGATGTGTATAAAACTGATGACTAATAAGAACCTGCTGTATAAAAAAAAAATTAAATTAAATTTAAAAATTAAAAAAAAACTTCATACACACAAAAGTATAACAATAAACCCCCATATATCCATCACACAACTGAATTATAACTTTAAAATTTGCTACATTACTTTATTATTTCTTCAATTGATGACAGTATTTTAATGCAAATCCCAGACATCAAGTCATCTCACCTCTATGTACGTCTATACACCTCTTCGAAAATATGGACATTTTTTTTACAAGCCAAAATGCCCTTATCAAATGCCTAACAAAATTATCAATGCCTAACAAAATTAACAATAATTCTTTGGACTTATCCAACTCAAGTATGTAATCAAATTTTCCCAACTGTCTTCTATAATCAAATTGCCTCAATTAGCTCACAAATGTCTTTTCACATTTGGTTCGTGCAAATCAGGATTCAAACTATATCCAAATTCACAGATGAAATGAAAAAAAAGAGAGCATTTTATATAATAACTATTAAACATGAAAACCTAAATGAAAACCACATTTCTCTAAAAAAACAAATAATCAAAGCTGACTCAAGATATAAAACCTAAATGAACCAAAAAACCAGAGAAGAAATAAAGAATGTTGTCAAACAGCCAGACTTCAAAGAGGTCCAGGTTTTTCCTGGACGAAATACTTCAGTCTTTCAAAAAACATAATTATTATACTACATAAATCATTCTGGAAAATTAAGTAGCAGAACTTAACCAATTCTTCTTTTATGTAAAAGGTTGGATACTGATATCTGACAAGGAGAGACCAAAAATAAAATAGAAAACCTCAGTCCAATCTTACCCCCAAATAATACATTATTACAGGAAATGCAGCCCAAACATTAGTAGTTATCTTAAGTTGGGTTCCCAGGAAGCAAACTCTGAGATGACACATTTGTGCAAATGTGATTTATTAGAAAGTATTTCTGGGAGAAACTTGTAGGGAAGTAGCACAGGGAAGGGTAGGAAGTCAAGAAAGGGTAAGATACCAAGCAAAGTCCATGGAGGGTAATTTTAGCTTAATCCCTCAAGGTAGTTCTAGAGGCAGTGTAGGCCACACCTCAGAGTTGTACCCACACAGTCAATCACTGGTTAAGGGCTATCCGTAGGAAACAAATTCCCCAGACAATTCCAGAGCCTGTACATTGGCAAAACAGGATCTGGCAGTTTGAGGGCAGCCCTACAACAAAGCCTGTGAAGAGGAAGGAGATAAAGGCCTATGGACAGAGTATTAGCATCATCTGTTACAGTGATTGTTGCACAGGTAAAGTTAAAAACCAATTGGTTTGTTTTGCATTATGAAATCCCCAAAAAAGGTTAGGCAATGAATCATTCCAGTTCAACCATCATACAGGACTACTGTAATAAGGAGGACTTACTGAGGACTACTGGTAATAAGCCCTAAAAACATGTACAGAGATTTCAATTATTTTTTTAATATCTACTCTAAAATATAAATAGCCAGGTAAGAATCACCAGATATTTTAAAGAAAGCCTCTAATATGAAAGAAAAAGATCAACATAGTCAAATTTAATGTAACTTTAAAGAGACCATGTAATGAGATGAAAACTTAAAGAAAAACCCTCAAAACTATCACTAATATCCTGAAAGATAAAAGTCGTGCCATCGTATTCTTTTTACCGTACGCGGGCCTCTCACTGCTGTGGCCTCTCCTGTTGTGGAGCACAGGCTACGGACGCACAGGCTCAGCGGCCATGGCTCACGGGCCCAGCCGCTCCACGGCATGTGGGATCTTCCCGGACCGAGGCACGAACCCGTGTTCCCTGCATCGGCAGGCGGACTCTCAACCACTGCGCCACCAGGGAAGCCCCATGGTGGGAATATTTAAAAAAAACAAACAGAATTACAGTTTGAGATTTACGCAACTTGATTTTAACTTGACTGTGAGGTTTTACGAAATCTTTGGAAGGTGATACTGATTGAGCACCTTTCAATGTGTCAAATACTGTCCTAGGAACTAAGGATATGGTCATTGGTATATTTTCTCCTGTTTACAGGATATAAACTCCCAGAAGACAAAAAATAGTTTCCTACCTCTGAGTTCTTGACCATGATGCTTTTCACAAGACATTGGTACAGTAAGTATCAGCTGGCTTGAAATAAGAGTGCAAAGCATCTCCTATTCATGCCCCAAGTCCCCAAACCTGATTATATTTCCACATCTATTTTACACTCTGTAAACACTTTTCTCCCTCCATTCCTTGATCATTCTCCCTTGGGCTCAACTCTCTTACCTCTGTTTCCCAACTTAATAAAGGCTTCACATAGCAGTCTTGTTTAAAGGAAATACTTTCCAATGCCACAGGATCAAGTCCATACTGCTTACTTGGTAAACAAGATCTAGCTCTAGTTTACCTTCCTGCACTCTTGATACTCCCCATCCATAAAGCCTATACTGAGCCATTCTCCAAATCTGCCATGGCCTTTCATATGGATGACTTTGGCCATTCTATTCTTTCTGCTTGGAGTGCCCTCCTCAGTTATGTCTACTGGATAAATGCATAATTATCTTTCATGGTTACCTTAGTTTCAGTACTTTTCATAATCAGTCTTCCCCATCACCCATGATCAAATTAACTGCTTTCCCATCAAATATTTTCTTGTTCCTTCATTCACATCTCCTACTATGTACTTATCACACTTCATCATAGTAGGTATGTACATATCTATTTCCCCCTAGGCTATAAGTTCCTCAAGAACAACAGCTATAACTCTTTTATCTCTATCTCTCCAGCAACTAACACATTGCCTGGCTTGTAAAATGCATTCAAATGTTTTGTTTTAAGTGTGTGTATGTGGGGGGCACAGATGAAATTATTTTTTCCAAATAGGTATCTTTATCTACACTGCCTAATTTACTGAATAAAAAATCATAT
Source organism: Delphinapterus leucas (assembly GCF_059928025.1). Taxonomy (NCBI): domain Eukaryota; kingdom Metazoa; phylum Chordata; class Mammalia; order Artiodactyla; family Monodontidae; genus Delphinapterus; species Delphinapterus leucas. The sequence goes on along the minus strand of NC_143137.1, from coordinate 60,778,810 downwards.
GGTCCCATCATTTGACACATTTATACACTTATATAACCCAGTCATAAACTAGATATATAACATGAACTATATGTACTATTTCCTTTGATGTGTATTCAACTCATACAAATTATAACAGAAGTACATATTAATTCAGAGACAGAAAGACTAAAAGTATTTTCTATTAGTAATTTATTAAAACTACAGAAATAGAAAATATTAACACACAGCCTTCACCTAATGACCCTGAAGTATTTTATGAGCATTACAGTTACACAACCTCAGTACTAGAAAGGACCTTGGAATTTTATGGATCCTGAAAAAGTATGTAAGGATTAGAAACAAATAAACCTTCCAAAAATTATGTAACACCTCAAAACCAAGTTGTATTAAGTCTCAAACTATAACTCTGTTTTTAAAACTATTCCCACAATTTCCGATTCAGAAGATCAAAAGTGAGAATACCTTTTTGTTACTTTTCAATGAGAACATTAATATGTCTTGCATCCTCAGTAGAAATTAGAGAAGACACAAACAGAATGACATCCCATGTTCATGGACTGGAAGATTTAATATTGTTAAGATGTCAACACTACTTAAAGTGATCTACGAATTCAATGCAATTTGTATCAAAATCCGATGACTTTTTTTTTTTGAAGAAATAGAAATATCCATCATAAAATTCATATGGGATTTCAAGGTACCTCAAGGAGCCAAAACAATTTTAGAAAAGAAGAGTAAAACTGGAGGACTCACACTTCCTAATTTCAAAACTTACTATAAAAGCTACAGTGATCAAAACAGGGTGACACTGGCACAAAGACTGACATATAGCTCAATGGAATAGAACAGAGTACACAGAAATAAATCCTTGCATGCATGGTCAAAAGATTTTTGACAAGGGGGCCAAGCCCATTCAATGGACAAAGGACAGTCTTTTTAACAAAAGGTAATGAGAAAACTGGATATCCACATGCTCAAGAATGAAGCTGGACCCTTACCTAACACCATATACAAAAATTAACTCAAAATGGATCAAAGACCTAAGCTAAAACCTAAATGTATAAAACTCTTAGAAGTAAACATAAAACAAAAGCTTCCCAACATGGAGTTGGCAATGATTTCTTGGATATGACACCAAAAGCACATGCAACAAAAGAAAAGATACTCAAACTTGGCTTTATAAAACTTTAAAAACCTGTACATTAAAAGACATTATCAACAGAGTAAAAAGGCAACCCACAGAATGGGAGAACATATTTGCAAACCATGCATCTAGTAGGGGATTAATATCCAGAATATATACAGAACTCCTAAAACTTAACAATAACAACACAAACCCAACCCAAAAATGGGCAAAGGACTTGAACAGACACTTCTCCAAAGAAGATATACACATGGCCAATAGGCATGAACATGTTGAGTATGAAAAAAATGCTCAACATCACTTATCATTAGGAAAATGCTAACCAAAACCACAATGAGATACCACCTCACATCCATTAAGGATAGCTACTATCAAAAAACCCCAGAAGGGGCTTCCCTGGTGGTGCAATGGTTGAGAGTCCGCCTGCCGATGCAGGGGACACGGGTTCGTGCCCTGGTCCAGAAAGATCCCACATGCCGTGGAGTGGCTGGGCCCATGAGCCATGGCCGCTGAGCCTGCGTGTCCAGAGCCTGTGCTCTGCCATGGGAGAAGCCACAGCAGTGAGAGGCCCGCGTACCGCAAAAAACAAACAAAAAACAAAACAAAACAAAAAGAACCCCAGAAAACAAGTGTTGGTGAGGATGTGGAGAAATGGAAACACTTGTGCACTTCTAGTGGGAATGTAAAATAGTACAGCAACGGTGGGAAACAGCATGGCAGTTCCACAAAAAAATTAAAAATAGAATTACCACATGATCCAGCAATTCCACTTCTGGGTAGATGGCCAAAAGAATTGAAAGCAGGGTCTCAAAGAGATATCTGTACACCCATTTGTATAGGAACATTGCTCACAATAGCTAAAATGTGGAAGCAACCCAAGTGTTCATCAATGATTGATGAATATGCAAAATGTGTTATATACAAGATGGAATATTATTCAGCCTTTAAAAGTAAGGAAAATTTAACATATGCGACAACATGGATGAACCTTGAGCACATTATGCTAAGTGAAATAAGCCAGTCACAAAAACACAAATACTATATACAGTAAGTCCCCTACATATGAACGAGTTCCGTTCCGAGAGCTCGTTCATAAGTCCAATTTGTTTGTAAGTTCAACAAAGTTAGCCTAGGTAACACAATTGGTTATATAGTACTGTACTGTAATAGGTTTATAATACTTTTCACACAAATAATACATAAAAAACAAACACACACACAAAATAAACATTTTTAATCTTACAGTACAGTACCTTGAAAAGTACAGTAGTACAGTACAACAGCTGGCATACAGGGGCTGGCATCGAGTGAACAGGCAAGGAGAGCTACTGACTGGAGGAGGGAGAGGAGGTGGGAGATAGTAGAGCTGAAGGATCGTCAGCAACAGGAAGGAGATGGAGGGCAAGCTGCAATTTCACTCACGCCTGACGCTGATGGCCCGGGTTCTGGCTCCTTGCTGGATTCAATTCTGTCTACCCTCTTGATAAAACGGATCCAGTGATGTCTGGGTAGTGGTTCTTTTTTTCTTGTCATATATGACACGGTAGCACTGGACTGCATTCTGAACAGCTGCTGCAACCTTCGTGTACCGTTCTACGTTCGGGTCCTGTGCCTCAAAAACTAACAGTGCCTCCTCAAATAAAGAAAATCCCCTTGCCATTTCCTGCAGAGTGAGTCTCTTCGGTTCTTCAGTTACTTCTTCCCCTTGTCTCACTTCATCTTTTCTCTGGGCCTCCAATTCCATCAGGTCTTCATTAGTAAGCACCTTGTGCTGCACAGCAAGTTCCATCATTATTGCTTGGTGCTTCTTAGCAGTACCAGCTACATCACCACTGCTTTTACTCTTGCTTCTGGACATCCTGGGCTTGAAATAAAGATACTGTACTATGGTACTCTATACAGTACTGTAAAGTACACAAAAGTACAACCACTTGTAGAGGATGCATGCATGTAACAATGTACGCCAGACACGTGAACATACATTATGTGATTGGACGTGCAAACACGTTTGCATCTTTGAAAGTTCGAAACTTGATGGTTCGTATGTAGGGGACTTACTGTAATTTCACTTATATGAGATATTTAGCTAAAGTCATAAAGTGATTTATGATTTCCTGGGACTAGAGGGAGAGGGGAATGGGGAGTTATTATTTAATGGGTGTAGAGTTTCAGCTTTACAAGATGAGAAGAATTCTGGAGGAAGATGGTGGTCATGACTGCACAATATAAACGTACTTAATACCACTGAACTGTACACTTAAAAATCGTTAAGATGGTATATTTTGTGTATTTTACAATATAAAAATTGGAAAAAAAATCAATGATAAAGATGTAGATTTGCTCCAAATTAATCTATATGTATCTATCTATATAAAATGTCATCCCAACTAAAATAAGTAACTTGGTAAAATGTAACTAAAAAGTTTGAAAAAATAAACATGAGCGTATACCTGGGAAATTCCTGAAAGGGGTGTAGGGGTGGACTAAGCCTAGGCAGACCTACTTAAGATATACAATTTTTAAAAATTAAATAATGTGGTAAAAATTATGGTAAATGTTGTTTGGAAAAATAAACATGTGAGTAAAACGTGCTATAGTAATTAAAACAATTTGATATTCAGGCTGAACAGGCATATCAGTGTACCTGTGAATCGGAAAAAATTTTTTTAAACACTTTTATTAATTCATACTAAAGATATATTGCTGAGAAACTTTTTTTTTTCTCTACAACCAGACTGTTAGAATTATTTGAAAGTGTATCAGTGAGACTGGAACACCCCACTCTGACATGTATGATGAATCGCTAATCAGAAACAACTTCAATTTCCAACCCAGAGCTTCAGATAAGTGTTTCCCAGACACAACATTCCACATTTATCTTAACTTTGTAGTCTTCAAGGAAACAGGACATTTAAGTCTACTTCTCAGCCCAGGCCTGATGTTAATTAACCCGATTCACAGTCTTGCTGTACTTTAAACCTATCAAATGTTGTTTCATTTAAATTCTGTCTAAACTCCACCCTTCTCCAGAATCCTATAATAACCCTGTCCCCTCTGGCAGTTCCTCTGGTGTGTGATCTCCCTCACAGCAGCAAGTTAATTAACTTAACTTTGTTAGCCTAAAGATGTATATCCCTGGTGGTCTTCATCAGATCGAAATAGTCTGTTTAAAAAAAAAAAAAGTACATATGGAAATTTAATACATAATACACATAGCATTTCAAATCAAGAAAAAAATGGCTTATTCAAGAAATGATATTGAAATAACCTTCTGGGAAAAAGATAAAAAGCAACCATCTGGATCCCTACCTTTCTCTTTAAAATTCCAAATGTTTCTAAGATTTCAATATTTTAAAAAAATGAAATTAAAAAAAAAACTAGAAGAAAACATCTCTTTACATCTTTACATCATGAACTGAGATCTTTTCAAAACTCAAAAGGTATAACTATGGTAAAACTGTATGAGGTTATGCATTAAATTTCTGGCAGTGAAATTGCTGGTTCAAAGGTATGTTTCTGTATAAAATGTTAAAAAAAATCTGTACAGCAAAAAATAACAAAAAGTATCATAAAGAAAAAGAGAAAAGGCCAACCTAATATAAAAACAGTTAAAGAAAATAAAGGATTTGAAGGAAAAGAAAAAAAATGGTCAAGAATGTTCACATTTCACTCATATTACAGAAATGTAAACCTCAAATGCAGAGATACTATTTTTTTTTTTAATTTTATTTTTAATTTATTTATTTTTTTATTTTTGGCTGCGTTGGGTCTTCGTTGCTGTATGCGGGCTTCCTCTGGTTGCAGAGAGTGGGGGCTACTCTTCCTTGCGGTGCGCAGGTTCTCATTGCAGTGGCTTCTCCTGTTGTGGAGCACGGGCTCTAGGTGCGCGGGCTTCAGTAGTTGTGGCACGCGGGCTCCGTAGTTGTGGCTCGCGGGCTCCAGAGCGCAGGCTCAGCAGCTGTGGCACATGGGCTTAGTTGCTCCGCGGCATGTGGGATCCTCCCAGACCAGGGCTCGAACCCTTGTTCTCTGCATTGGCAGGCGGATTCTTAACCACTGAGCCACCAGGGAAGCCCAGAGATACTATTTTTAACCTATCACAGCGGCAAAAAACGTTAAGTTCAGTAACAGCCAGTACTGACTTAGATATGAGAGAAAACTGGCGCTCATTCGTTGTTTCTCAGAATGTACATATTTACTGTCTTTTGGAAGGGCAGTTTGGCAACATCTTTAAAATTTTTCAAGTATGCCTTGACCCATCATTTCATGATCAGAAATTTCTCTTATGGACACAAACACAGAACTGTGCAAAGATGTTCATGGCAGCCATTGCCACAGATGTCTGTTAATGAGGAACAAGTTAAAAAAAAAATATGGTACATCCATACCACAGAATATGCTATAGATGTTAAAAACAATGATCTATATGAACTAATAAGGAAAATCTTTGCACATTTGGCAGGTTATGACTTTTTGTTAATAAGGTGTAGTGGCTACTTTTAAAATGAGAAATGTAAGGAACAAACAAACCCTAACTGAAACCGTAGATTAAATATGTATACATATATATATATACACACACACACACACACGTATATGTATGCATATACGCATACGCATACACACACACACACACACACACACACACACACACACACACACACAAAGAGTATGTTTTCATGCCCATCTCTACCCCAGGTTCTCACCAAAGGTAACTACAGTTGACCCTTGAACAACATGGGTTTGAACTGCTCAGGTTCACTTATATGCAGATATTTTTCAATAAATATACTGGAAAACTTTTTTGAGATTTGTGACAATTTGAAAAAAACTCGTAGATGAACCATGTAGGTTAGAAATATTGAAAAAATTAATAAAAAGGTATGTCATGAATACATAAAATACATATGATACTAGCCTATCCTTACATAGGCATAAGGTGAGTGATATTTAACACAGAATTAATAATGTATTAGTTTTCCTGTTTTATAACTTTTTGTGTGTGTGTGTGGTACGCGGGCCTCTCACTGCTGCGGCCTCTCCCGCTGCGGAGCACAGGCTCTGGACACACAGGCTCAGCGGCCATGGCTCACAGGCCCAGCCGCTCCGCAGCACGTGGGATCCTCCTGGACCGGGGCACGAACCCGTGTCCCCTGCATCGGCAGGAGGACCCTCAACCACTGCGCCACCAGGGAAGCCCTATAACTTTGTTTTCAAAGAATTACATTACCTTACAGGTATGGTATGCCCCCCCTCTGTCTCTCCCTCCATTATAATTTATGCTTCAGCAATTCTGAACTATTTACAGTTCAACAAATATCTCAATGCAGTGAGTTGCTCTACTCTTACTGTCTTTTCTGTCTATACAACATCCCCTTCCCTCCACCGTCCATACCCCAACCTCTGTAAATCCCATTAAGCCAGTGTTTCTTAACCATGGCATAAATGACATCATGAGCTGGATAATTCTCTGTTTGGAGGCTGTCCTGTTCACTGTGAGATGTTTAGCAGCATCCCTGGCCTCTACTCACTAGATGCCAGTAACACTCCCCCTAGTTGTGACCCAAAATGTCTTCAGACACTGCCAAATGAATGCATAAAATATATGTAGATTATATACTAGTGTATCGTTACAATCGCAACTGGGTGACTGAAGTAACTAGAGAAGGAAGAAAAAAGCTTACTTTTCACTACAATCCTGTGTGTTTTAAATTTCGTACCTCTTCTAACCTTTCCACTGCTACCACCCTAATCCAAGCCACCTTTCCCCCTTCCTCTTACTCTCCCACTTTTTCTCTCCCAACTACTGCAACAGCCTCCTAATCAACTTTTCCCTTTCTTCATCCTTGGCTTCTTCAATCCATTTTTACCAGTCGTTTTAAAAGTTAAATCAGATCATGCCACTCATTTGCTCAAAACCCTCCAGTGTCTTCCCAATGTCACTCAGAGACATAACCAAAACCTTAAGATGAACCTCACACAGTATGCAATCCTACCCTCCACACTCCTCTCTTGCTGATCTCTCCTTCTAGTATTTGGTTTTTGTAGGTCAAAAAGGAACAAACAGCAATTTCAAAAACTGAACCTATTACTATCTGTTCCCTTGCTGTGTTCTAACTTTGGACTCTTTGCTGTTCTTCAAACACATGAGGGTCCTTACACTTGCTGTTCTCTGTTGGGAACACAACTCACCCAGATACTCACATGGCTCACTCCCCAACTCCTTCAGGTCTTTACTTCTCAGGGGGTCTTCCCTGGCCACCCTATTCCTACTCACAGCACCTATTAACATCTAATATATTACATATTTTACTTACTCATCTTGTCTATTGTCTCTTTTCTCCATCTTGATCAGTGGTTCTCAAACCTGAGTGTACATCAGAATCACCTGAAAGGCTTGTTAAAAGAGTTTCCGAATCAAGAAGTCTGGGGAATAGAGCCTGAAAATTTGCATTCCTGACAAGTTCTCAGATGATGCTGAGGTTCCAGGGACCACATTTTGAGAACCAATGTTTTAGAATGTAAGCTCCATGAGAAGAGAGATTTTTGTTCACCTATTCACTGCTTTACCTCTATGACCTGGCACATGGTAGGCAGTGAGATAGGTAAATGAATTTACTCTGTTCCCAAGGCACCCTCTGATTTGGTCTGCTATATGGTGCTAAAATTTTACTGAATACTGTAAAAGATAAATTACATGACTGTAATGAGTTAAACTGTGTCTCCCAAAAAGACTGGGGTTGAAGTCCTAACCCCAGGAGCTATGGATGTGATCGTATTTGGAAATAAGGCATTTGGAGAGGTAATCAAATTAAGATTAGGTCAGCAGGGTGGCCCCTAATTCAATATGACTGACGTGCTTACAAAAAGGGGAGAACACCATACTAAGACAGAGACACACAGGGAGAATGCCATGTGACAACAGAGGCAGAGACTGGTGTGATATAACTTTAAACCAAGGAACGCCAGTGACACATGAAGCTAAGAGGCACGGAACAGATTCTTCCCTAGAAGGTAGAGCATGGCCCTGTCAACATCTTGGTTTCAGACTTCCAACCTCCGAAACTGTGAAACAATAAATTTCCGTTGTTTTAAATCACTCAGTTTGCTGTATTTTGTTATAGCAGTCCTAGGAAACTAACACAATGACCAAAAATGCAAATGACTACACCAAGCTGTATAATTTCAAGTCTCCCTATTATCCAACTTGCACCAATTTGTTTTAATATATAGTTTTCATTGTGAACTAATCAGACTTCCTGTTCAGAATCTCCCCAATTTAATGCCGCCTCTCTCTGCCCTCCATGTGTCCCTTCAATGTGCAAGGCAGCTCACACTACAGGTTCTAGATAATGTACTCAGATTTTCTTTTTGGTTTCTCCTACCTTCCTATGGGCTACCCCATTTCACATACAACAGCTTTTTATTTTTTTCTTCAAGGGACACTACTTATTTTCACATATTATAGATTTTGGCATGTATTTTCCCATAGGACATCTGAATTAGTTATAAACTGAAAATTTAAATACACATTCGATACACATTTAGACTTCAAAATAAAATGCTAACTTCTCTTTTATGGAACAATTCTCCATTTTTTCCCCCTTATTCTAAAAGAATGGCCTTAATCCCACTTAGGTTTGGGTAAAAGAATTTTGCCATATTCTTTCCACCTTGCTGTGGTTTGTACAATAGCCTCTTTACTCAAATCTCAACAAATCTTCTAAAAGTAACATGGTTGTACTGGGAAGCTTAAAATTTTAAGTGAATCTGAATGAAATTTCAGCATCAAGTTGTCCATTTTCCATTTACTGTTTGTTTACAGGTGCACTGTCACAAGAATTCCAATCAATGATTTCTTCATACAGAAACTCTACTTTAAATTACCATGGTTTATAAAGTAAGCTGTATAATGCAATTTTTATCTTAGTGAGCACAAGTCAATATACAAATAGTATATAGCATATACCTAAATGACACACTTTTCTATTTCTATGACTAGGTGATCATTAATTGATATGTACTCCTAAATGACTTTGTGATAAAATTCTAATAATTCCTGGATACTGAATTTACTCAGGAATATAGACTAGTATAATCTATACCCCAAAAAAACCATATTTAAGAAAAATACCTATCTTTAAATGGGTAGTAACCACAAAATATTTTTAAAATGCTGAACCCTAACTAAAAAGATCAGAAAAACACAAACTCCAAGCAAATTTAAGAGAGACATCTAATTGTTCTCCACTAGTACTAAAATACCATGCTCTTTTCCTGTGAAGAATTTTAAGTGAGTCATACTTTCCTTACTAAATCACTGTTTTACTTAACATATGGTAAAAAGAGTTAACTGTTTGGTAACTTGAAACTTTACACTCAATTAAACTGTACATTAGTATACACTACAGCTGGCAGAAAATAAAATAAGTATGATTACTATACACAATAGTTAGAACACACAGCATCAAGTGACATTTATCTGATAAAAGTGTGGAAAGTTGCAAAAAGTTAGTTTTACCTCCTAAAACCTCAGATTCCCACTGTCTAAACCAACAACAGAATTAAACAACTTGAAATTATGCACGACACCTTTTCCTGGCACCCAGGCAGAGCTATCACTGCCCAGTTTTTGGTAAATGAACATATTTCTGTTCGTTACACATTGGCCTAATTACTCTATTGCATTAAAGTTCTAACTTTATAATTAACTTTTAAAATCATAAGGAAACCAATTCATGGTTAGGATAATAGTTTTCAACCTGAAATGCTTTAAAAGGATATACCACAATAACTATAAGGAATTGAGAGAACTAGATTATAAATCTAGTCAACTTTTCCAAAGCTTGTGATGTTTTGTCATTTGACAATAATAATAAAGGGAGAGGGTAAGAGCTGGGCAAGAATAAATCCCCACCCCTAAATTTCGTTCATTTTTTTGCGTATACAATTCCAAATTCAGAGCTGTAAAGCCAATTTGTCAGCACCTACGAATCCCATCACACTTTTCTCGTCCTCCACGCAGCTAGTGCCCAAACACACCTGCCTCACTAGAGGCAGGGAAATTTAAAAGAACAAATCGGCCACAGACAAACCTGCTGGTCCAAGAGAGCCCTGAGGAAGTCCCCCGGCACTTGCGGAAGGCGCCCGCTCGCTGGGCGCTGGGGCGGCGCGGCAGCCCGGCTGCTCTCCTGGAAGATGTCCACACCTGAACGCCCGCAGGTCCGCAGGGAGAGGGCCCAGCGGGGCACGACCGCTAAGTGCTCAAGCCGCGCGGTCCGGAGCGCAGCCCGTGTCTCACCGTCGCGACCCGACGGCAGGCGACGCGCGAGGAGGCGAGGGGCACGAGAGGGTAAAAGGGAAGGACCCACGACCCTACATGTCAACAAAATAGCGGCCCGGTGGGCAGGCGGCCCCAATGGCAGTTCGCAGAGATGCCGGGAGCAGGAAGTGCCCCGCGCCTCCCTCAGGAACCCGCACGTCCCCAGCCCCGGCGACGACTCCGAGACACCTGTTTGGCGGCGCCGGGGGTGGGGTTCCACCCTCCACGCTCCCCCACTCACACACTCACGCTCCGAGAGGGGGAGGGCGAGGGGAACCGAGACATTGGACCCACAGTCTGAGGGCGCCTCCGCCGGCGTACCTGACATCAGCCTCGGCTCCCTCTCGCCCCTCCGGGGGGGCAGAGAGGGGGACGACACGAGCCCGGCGACCCTCGCTCTTCTCGGCAGCCGCAGAAGTGGCTCGTGGCTGCTAGCCGGGGCCGCCCGCTGCCGCCCAGATTATTCCCCGGCAGCGGTGGTGGCTGCGGCGGCGGCAGCAGCCGAGGCGGGCCCAGCGCGCGCTCCCGCCCGTTCGCTCCGCCCCTCCCCGCAGCGCGTCCAGGCCGCGGCCCGCGGACAGCGCAGCCGCCACCCAGGGCTCTCCTAGCGCTGACGTCGCAGCCGCCGCACCAGCCCCAGGGAAGGGAGGAGCGAGAGGGGGCAGGGTGGGGCGGGGCTACGACGACGTGTGGGCGCGGGCATTGGCAGTCGAGAGCACGCCCCGCCCTTGTGCGAAGGGGTCTGGGAAGTCGGGTCTTCTCTGAGCGATAGTCGCAGCTCTCTTGCGGCTCCTCGCAGGCGGCCTCCGGCTTCCTGATCTTGCTCTAGGGTTTTGCGTTAGCTTGCGGACCTTGAGAGGAGTTAAAAGCAGTGAGACATCAGGGACCGAGACTGCGGATACCTGAGGGACCTTTGTCTGAGGGACAGGCTCTTACCCTGCAGGAGTCTTATGGCCTCTAGCCTGCTCTTAAACAGTTCTTTTTACGCCTGTTATGCCCCCCTCCCGACTCTCTTTACTCAGTATCTCTCTGGCCTTAATGAAAGGAAACACGGCAAGATAGGTACGCGAACTGTTGTTGCATAACCAGGTATGTGAACCCGCAGGGGCTGAAAACCCAATTAGTGATACCACAAAGCCTCCTGAAGGCACACGTGGTCTTTGGTTCTGTCATTACTTCACTGCTGTCAGGCAATGGCCGGAAGAGCTTCCTCGGGTCCTTGCAAAACCTCACCCCCACCCCACCCCCCGCTTTAGTTGGCAAAGGGACTTTGTATCAGAAAACTGTTTTTGGATTAGAGCGAGGAGTCCTGGAGCGATTGAGGCAACCCCACAGCAGTCAGGATGTGGGGTAAGGTCTTGACTTTATTGGTGTTAACAGTCGTTTACAAGGCCTAGCCTGAGGGTGAGAAAGCTACCCTGCTTCCTTTAAATGCCCTCCTCAGCAGTTCTTTAGTGCCTTGTCCTCTGGGCTGGAATCTTGGTTTCCTCCACCTATCAGCTGTGTAACCTTGGCAAGTTACTTAACATGTCCGGGAGAAATAATAACGTTAGTAAGGTATTGTTGTTGTCCACCCCCCTTTAATTTGTTTACATTCAGCTTTAGTGTAGTTTAGCAGTATATGCGATTAATAAATCCGAAAGAATCTTCCAAAAGAGTTTTAAAACATCTAGATTCTTATCCAAACCTCTCATTTTTTCAGATGAGAAAGCTGAGGTCAGAAAGATAAACAGAGAAACCCGTTCTGGAAGAGAAGTGCAAGTATCTGATGTCCAGGTTAGTGCTGTTTCCTGGGCCCATGCCTCCAGACTTCTCTCTTGGATCCTTACCTCCATCATTTTCTTTCTTTCCCAGCCTCACCCCCTTTCCTTCCACAGCCACTGTGAAACAGAGAAAAGAGACCCTTCAGAGGTCAAAGTGTTCCAACTAGAAAGCAAAATGAAACAAAATACCTCAGGATTCTTATTTTAATTTTATTAATATTTATAATGAACAAGGAATAATATTTTTCCAATGAGCAAAGATAAGAAATCCTTTCAAGGATAAGCTCAGATACAGCATGTCTAAGATAATTTTCTTAGTGGCAAGAAGGTATGTTGATACGAACAACACCAGATCAAATCAGCCCCTCCTACCCTTCTGGGTATTTTTGAAAATAGCTGTTATTTTCATGAAAACAATACATACTTATTCAAATAAAAAAAATTTTTCCAAATCCCATAATTCAGAGGTAACCATTTTTAAAAGTTCATGTTATACTCCTCCAGACATCTCTAAGAATAAAAAATACATAAAGATATATAAATACAATGTATTTCATTGTATTTCATTATGTACACAGTTCTTTTCTCACTGAACAATATATCATGAATAACAGCATTTTTAAAAGTTGCATAATGTCCATTAAGTGGATGTACTATCATTTATCTAACCAGTATTCTATTGATTCATTTCTGTTTTTTTTCCAAATGTTTACTATTTTAAACAACTCTGTGATGAGCTTCTTAATGCATGTACCTTTGCACAACTGTGCAGCTGTCACCTTGAATAAATTCCTGGAAATGACATTCATGTCATTTTTCTTCATTATCAACTAGAAAAAAGAAAGTGTGATTACTTTGAATATAATTTATATGTGAGACTCAAAATGACCAGATTCTCCCATTTGAAACACAGATAAACCTTGGACAGTATGTTTGTCTGTCTGGTGTGGCGTTTCAGTAATGTATGTCAAAGCTCCTTGGAGCAGAATAATGTGTGTCAAGGCTCCTTGGAGCAGGGTGATAGACACTGATAGTTGATTAAACCCTTTCTTTCTTACTAGCAGAACTCTAATTTTTTTCAGGGTGACAGTGTGTCCAGTTAAAAATATTTACTTCCTCAGTCTCTAATAAGCCATGGTTTAGCCATGTGACCTGTCAGCAAAATGAAAGTAGATGTTGCTAGGAGAGGCTCAAAGTTTTATGGAAGAAATTTCCTGTTAGCCATTGGACCTATACCTGTCCTTTATCTTACCTGGAACAGTGACATGATGCTAGAGGTGGAGCAGCCTTATTTCAACCGCAAGAACAAGATAATAGCATAGGAAGCCAGAGGGGCCTGGGTTCATGATTGCTTTGGAGGGTAAGCTTACCCAGCTCTGGACTGCCCACTTCTGGATTTGTTGTTATGTGAGGGAAAAATTCCTCCTCTTTAAGGTCTTGTTGTTTGGGTTTTCCGTTATAAGCAGTGAATGAAAGTCCTAACTGACATAAAAAGATAGGAAAAGTCATTATTTATTTAGCACTACATGTAGAATTTTTTAATAGACAGGGTAAGGTGAAAATGGGGGCACAAAATCGAAACAAGCAACGGCAAAAAAACACTCTCTAATAAGCTTAGTTTTCCTTTAAATACCCAAATATTACGATTAGATTAACAAATCTTTTTGTAGTAATTAGATTAAATTCTATAAATTAAATTATATTTACTGGTTTAGTAGTTTTCAAATATGTTCACAGGTTCTTTCATACTTCTTTCAAAAGTGAAGCTTAATTCCCCTCACCTAATGTTTGTACTGTACTTAGTGACTTGTTCTCATGAAGAGAATATAGAAATGCTGTAGAGTGACTTCTTAGAGGAGACTATAAAACATATGCCAGCTTTCTTCTTGCTCTCTCTCTGGGATTGCTCGCTGGGGAAAGGTAGTTATGTCATAAGGACACTCAGCAACTTATAGAGTGACCCATGTTATGAATAATTAAGGCTTCAGCCAGTTAGGAACTGAGGACTCCTGGAAACAGCCATGTGAGTGAATTTGGAAGCAGATCCTCCAGCCCTAGTCAAGCCTTCAGATGACTGCATCCCTTGTCAGTATCTTTATTGTACCCAAAGAGAGTTTGTGAGCCAGAACCACTCAACTAAGCCACTCCCAAATTCCAGGCCCTCAGAAACTGTACAATAATAAATGTTTGTTGTTTCAAGCCACTAAGTTTTGGGATAATTTGTTGTGCAGCAAAGGTAATGACTATAGCTGGGTCTAACAGAGCCTACCTAGAACAATGCCTGACACATTTGTACGTATTATTTGTTGCTTGAATGAGTAAACAGTTGAATCAATATATCTTTTTCACTTAAAGGGTAACATACAATGCTGGTATTATTTTTGATCCCTGACACCTGTGTTACGTAAGGTTTTTCTGACATGATCATAGGGAGATCAATTGTGAATCTTACTGAGATCTGAACATTGACAATCCTGGAAGAAACATATAGTGAACAAAGCAATGGAACCCTTGAGACATGAATACTGCTCCCAGTTTTATCAGTGATTAGCTGAGTAGCAAGTCACCTAAGCCTTCTAAATCTCAATTTCACTATACATAAATTGGGGGAAATAATCCTGACTGGCCTCAAAAGGTAGTCAATGTGATTATATGTGACAGTATCATTCTTTTAATTACATTAGGTTTGTAATGTCTATCCTACTTTTTTTTTTTAATTAGTTAATTTATTTTTGGTTGCGTTGGGTCTTCATTGCTGCGTGCGGGATTTCTCTAGTTGCGATGAGAGGGGGCTACTCTTCCTTGCGGTGCGTGGGCTTCTCATTGCAGTGGCTTCTCTTGTTGCGGAGCACGGGCTCTAGGCACATGGGCTTCAGTAGTTGTGGCATGTAGGCTCAGTAGTTGTGGCTTGCGGGCTCTAGAGCGCAGGCTCAGTAGTTGTGGTGCATGGGCTTAGTTGCTCCACGGCATGTGGGATCTTCCCAGACCAGGGCTCGAACCTGTATCCCCTGCATTGGCAGGTGGATTCTTAACCACTGTGCCACCAGGGAAGCCCTGTCCTTTTTTATTTTTAAGCAATTGAGTATTAAATATTTTAGGTGTGTATAACATTGATTTTTCTTTCAAGAAGTGATAACTAATAACTGATTTTACTGTGTACCTTTGTAAAATATTATCATCATTCACAGTAAGCAGTTAGGATTTAAGAGTATGGAAGGATGGTAAGTTATTATATGTCAGAGCTCATTTTATTAGCCTGTTGAAATATGATTGCACTTTAAAAAGAATACATAATTATGACTGGCTCCTTTCTCTTTTCAGGACTTAATTTGTAATTATGGTTGGGTGTGTGCCCCTCTTTATGGATGGTTGGGTGTGTGCCCCTCTTTATGGATGGTTGGGTGTGTGCCCCTCTTTATGGTAACAGTGGTAGTTAAACATACTTAGTAATAAACATACTTTTAACCAATAATTTGGTCTGAATGTAAGTATTTATTCTAGAGCAAAATTATACCCAAGAGCAAGAAAATAAATGGTAGAATACATGTCTTTCTCTTTCAGAGAGGAAGACTTGGGCACGAAAGGGAAGGCTTTATATAATGGAACATCAGAGGTAAAGATTATGCAATTAGAGACAATGCACAATTTGGCGGTGTGACTAACTCCAGAGGTAAACATATGAGGATGAGTAAGACAGAGCTTCAGTGTAAGATTCAAGTCTTGATAATGTAACGGATGAATTATCGAAACTTCTAGTTTTGTTCTATTTCCTTTCTTGTTTTCTGCTATTCAGGTGTGACTCTAAATCAGTTGAAACTACTGACTCCTCTAGATATCAGATTATTTGTGGTTTTAGTTGACCCTGGCTACCTCCCACCATTATTCACTTGAATAGGAAGAAGAAACGTAGAAAAAAAGAGAAAGAGCTTTCTTTTCTGGAGATAGTGTGCTTTTCAACGGAGCTTCTCATCTCATATTGAAAATTCCTGCCAGGTTACAGTATTTTCATTCTGTGGAACCTAAGAGAGCATTTTCCAGACAGTTTTTATTCCTTGCACATCTTCACAAAATCAACCAAGATTTTGAGACAGTTGGAAAGGCTAGTGTTACTTTCTGGATTGACTGACACATGAAGGGGATAAAGGTGGAGAACGGAGCAGAGGGGGACATAAAGAAAAAAGAAAAGTCTGGGAAATACTTTTAATCTCAAGGGAAGAAGCCTCAGCATGACTCACAACATGTTAGCTTGAAAGCAGAGACTGCCTTGTGAGCACTGAGGAACCAGAGAAATACTCAACTTAGAAGGTTGGGCTCCCTGGGTTACCCTGTGTTCCTCTAGTTTCCTGGAATAAGACTCAGAATATTCGTTAATTATATTCCCTGGTGGCTCAACAAAAGCAGAAAACATTTGTTGTAAATGGAGTAGGTGATGCTTTAAAATCCATAAACAGTAAATTATTTATAAATGTGTTTGTTACCTCTGTGATTGTAAAGAACTGACTTACAAATTTTAGCTGCATAACGTGGCACAATTGTTTTCTTCTTTCTTTTAAGTTGTATTTAAATGTTTTTAAATCTAAGAATGGATTGGGGTAGATATTTTGTTGGGTTTCTGTCCATCATCCATTGAGAAGCACCCTCTTCCTCTTCCTTTTTCCTCCAGTTCCCATCTAGAGATTTGGTCCTTACAGCCATGTTTATATGCTAGGACCTTTCTCCCTTCTTGATTGGATAGAGTTTGATCCTTGAAGGAATCTGAATCAATCAGATTCTCTCCTCTGAGAATTTAGAATTGGAAGAGAGGTCTTAGTTTCTCTCTATTGAACACTGAAACTGTAACCCAAACAGGGGCTTGTAACCCAAACGTGTGAGCTCAAGATAAGGGGAACCCATTGTACAGGGAGAGAGAAAAATGAAGCAGACTATCTGAGAAGAGAAATGACCTTGAGCTTTGGTGATCTCACAGAAACAGAGAAAGAAAGGGGAGAGTGTCATCATTTTTTAGCTTCTCACAGACTTTTCATGACACCCGCAAATGGCCCGACTGCTCTTGAGTTCCATGAATCCCTCCACTGTATTCTTATATTAAGTTACACTTTTTATTGTTAAGTTAGTTTGAGTGGATAATTTTTCCATTCTTTAGAGTACATTTCATCACTTCATTTAAGAGCGATCTAAATGGTTTTTTTCATTTATAAGAAGTAAAAAGCATTTTGAAAGCTTTGGTCTGAGGAGTAACATAAAACTTATGAAAAACGCAAAAGCTTCAGTCTTTTGAATAAAAAGAGCAAAATGGCAGAGTAGGAAGCTTCCCACTCTTGTTCTCCCACAGAAACATGGAAAAACAAGCAGAAACCGTCAGAATCAATTTTTGAGAACTCTGGAAAATAGTTGAAAGTTTACAGCAACCAAATGAGCACTGAATCAAGGCGCTTCAAAATAGTAGGAAGGGCTGCTCTCACCTTTTGAGATCGACCACACTCTGTAGAGTTTGTTTCTCCCAGGGCCTCTCACCTTCTGAGATGACCCACACTCTGTCTGTGGCATGTGTATCTCCCTAAAGAAATCTGGTTTCCTGCCTGTTCTCAGTGCAGAGCCTTCTTGCCTGCCTGCTTATATCCTTCACAAGTGTCCGATATTAATAAACCTACTTCTTGCTTATCCCTTTGCCTCTCGCTGAATTCCTTCTGTGCTGAGACTTAAAGAATCCGAGTTGCATTGAGTCCTGAGACCAGGTGTGTGGTTTCAACTGGGAGATTGTGGGTTCAAGTCCAATCTGGAGTGCAACTGGGTTCGAGTCCCATCTGAGGTGTGATTGGGTTCAGAGTCCCAATCTGAGGTGTGCGGTTTCATCTTTGGAAGGCCACATAAGAAATTGGTAAGAGTGGCTGCCTCCAGAGAGGTGACCAGTTCCCCAACCAGGGATTGAACCTGTGCTCTCGGCAGTGACAGCACAGAGTCCTAACCACTGGACCTCCAGGGAATTCCCTAAAACTTTATAATTTGGTTTATTAATAAGTAATAGAAAAAAACTTTGATATCTGTAATGTACATTATGTGGCAAAGTTTATCAGCCCAGCTATTTCCCAATCAAATTGATTTTCTGCTATCTTTATTTTATGAAGTGTTCTGCCCATTAAATTCAAAATAGCTGTGAAAAAAAAAGTAGGAAGATTTTGTAGTGATTTACTTGTCCTTCCACTACCTCTACCCCTGCATGGGGACAGTCTTATAAAATGTCAGTAGTCTTAAAGTGGCAACAGTCTTAAAGCAGCAGTGGTCATAAAGCTGTTGCAGTCATAAAAAGGCAGCTATCTTAGAACGGCAACAGCCCATGTTTCCACTGTGGGACTGTTTCCGTTCTGGAGGGAGCAAAGCTGACCCTGCTCACACATTGTTGTAAAATCTGTTCTAATCTGTTGGGGGGTGCTGTGTACTGAATTGTGTTCCCCAAAATTCATATGTTGAAGCACTAATCCTCACTGTGACTGTGGGGCCTGTGAGGAGGTGATAAAGGTTAAATGAGGCAATAAGGGTGAGACTCTCATTCAATAGATTTAGTGCCCTGTAAGAAGAAGAGACACCAGAACTCGCTCTCTCTCTTTCTTTCCATCATGTGAGGACACAGTGAGAAGGCAAACTAAATTGGCAGGTACCTTGATTTTTGAATTTCTAGCCTCCAGAACTGTGAGAGAGAATTTCTGTTATCTAAGCTATCCAGGCTGTGGTATTTTGTTACAGCCGCCCAAGCAGACTAGTATGGGGACAACCTAAAGGACGGATGCTAGGTGTTCCACTCTGTCTCCCCTATTTCAGAACTCAGGAGAAAGAGCTTGAAAATACTTCAAGCCAAATTAACAATCCTCAGACACTTGGGGCAGAGATTATGGTTGAAACATACAATAGACTGTCTAAGGCAAAAACTGGGGAGAGTTTCTTTGGGAAATTAGGACATTTAAAAGCAGCTATGTATACGTGAGGATTTAGAAAGCCGTGTACATACCCAGGGTAAGACACATGCTCAGAAAATACCTGAGAAGAACCTAAGCTTTTCCTTAGGCTGATCCCTTGGCACAGTGCAAGCCTGGCAAGTTGAAGATCAGAGCCAATTTGCCAAGACTTGTAGGTTCCTAGCTTTCAAAGAAATTTCTATCAAAACACCAGCTGAACACAAGCTAAGGAACAGAGACTAATGACCACATTGACAAAGAATGCAGTCTTTGCAGTAGTAGTTTGGGAACAACATTGAACAAACTGATTGCTACAGCCTTCAACAACCAAAAAGTAGCAAGCCCTGTGAGAGGGAGAGAATCTGACTTCCAGGTACCATGCTACAATAGAAACTAAATAGTTTTCATCAAAAAAATCACAAGGCATACAAAGAAACAAGAAAGTATGGCTCTTTCCAAGCAATGAAATAAATTGGTAGAAACCATCTCTGAGGAAGTCCAGACATTGGAATTACTAGACAGAGATTTTAAAACAACTGTGTTAAATATGCTGAAAGAACTAATGGAAAACATGGACAAAGAACTAAATGAAATGAGGAAAAGGATGTATGGACAAAATTAGAATATCAATAAAGAGGATTATAAAAAGGAACTAAAGAGAAATTCTGGAGCTGAAGACTACAATAGCCACAACTTGGACAAACTTGGCTTTACAACAAACCAGCTTTTTATGCAGAAGACTCCCATTGGGTGATGACATTCCTTAACTCAGGTCATAAAATTTGTCATGGTTTAGTGTGGTTTAGTGGAAATATCTTGGACTTTGAAGTAAGATTGATGTGTTTGAATTATAGCTATAAATAAAAATAACAATGACTAAGATTACTAACTAAAGTAGAGAAAGCTCTAAGAAGGAAGAACTCAGAGTCTAAGGCTTGTCACATAATGTCTGCTACTTACTTGCTATTATATTAGGCACTGTGCTAAACAGTTAACTAACTGATTTATTTTAATCTTCATGTCAACTCTCTGAAGTAGGTGTTATCAACCTTATTAACTGATAAAGAAACTAATCTTAGAGATTAAGCACTTGTAAGTAGTATAACAAGGATTCCAACCCAGTTTTTAAAAACTGCTTTATTGAGGAATAAGTGACATGAAATAACTATATATACATAAGGTGTGTGTATAATATGGTATTTTGACAGACGTATACACCCACGAAACCATCACCACAGTCGAGATAGTGAACATATCTATTGCCCCCAAAAGTTTTCTCCTTTCACTCCCCACCCCATCCCATCTCCAAGCAACCACTATTCTACTTTCTGTTACTATGGATTAGTTTGCATTTTCTAGAGTTACATAAACGGAGTTGTACAATGTGTGCTCTTTTTTATCTGGCTTTTTTCACTCAGCATAATTACTTTGAAATGAAGCCATATTGCATATATCAATAGTTCATTTCTTTTTATTGCTGAGTAGTATTCCATTATAAGAATATACCACAATTTGTGTATCCATTCACTTGCTGATGGACCTTTAACCCAATCTGACCTTAAACGATGCAGCACTCTCTTTGGCTCCCTCACTTACCATGTGGTCTTGGGAAACCTAATTATTCTCTCTGATGCTCAGTTTTTCTCATTGTAAAATGGCAATAATGTGTTTTTTTTGCCACAGGATTGTTATGAGTAAATCAAATAACATGTGAAAGCACTTAGTACTGTGCCTGGCACACAGTAGGTGCTTATAAATATCATTCATTTTTCCCCAGGAAAGAAAAATCTCCAGGAAGGGAATAAGGAAAAAAATATAGCAGTACATGCCTTTCTGGCTCTTTCTTCCTGTATTTTCACCTAATTCTTGAAGATTTCTCACTTTAATTTCCCCTGCTTGCATTTCATCTGTACCCCATGAATATGATGTTCCCCTTTTCTCTCTGACCCAAATATGGACACAGACTTTCTTTTCCCCAAAACATGACTGAAATAGAGTGATATTTTCACAAAAATTAAGGGATATATTAAAGGGGTCTAATTACATAAAACTAAGCAGCGTAAAAATAGTCATGTCTCCTAGATGCCTGCTCCCATCCCAAGTAATCCCAGCAAAATAAGTCAGAAAGCTTTTTGTTTTCAATTTTTATTTTGACATAATTTCAGACTTTACAGAAAAGTTGCAAAAATAGTACAAGAAAACTTCATACAACTTTTTCCTTGATTATTGTTTTAAAATTTTAACAACTTGAAATATTTTCTTATTCTTCTGCCTCCAAAATTTAGGCTAAGAGTGGCTTGACAGAAAATACTCAATTAACTCAATATGGTAATAAATATAACAACAATAACAATTCCAAAAATTGCTTACTGAACCTGATAAGTGCCAATCTACTCAGTGTTGAACTTGGACTATCACCTACTCCTAACCGTATATGACAGTTACTATTATTACATTCATCTAATAGATGAAGATATTGACACATAAAGAGTTTTAGAATCTTGCCCAAGGTCACACAGATAGAAATCTTGTCCTGCTGAATGCAAATGAAACCAACAAGATTCCTGACTCATGTTTTTAATGCTAATCTTTTAAATGAAGTATCTACAAGCTGCAGCCTTTTGGCTAAATCCAGCCTGTAAAAGAGCTTTATTTAGTCCCAGATCTGCTTAGGCAAGGATCACCATCCTCTTATACAGATGCGTGGGCGCAACCGGGTCTTCACTCCTTCCTAACCTGGCCTCAGTCTTTCAGTTATCTGGTCATCTTCTCTCACTGACTACTGTGATTTCTTGTCCTGCTCACAGAAAAACACCAGCCTGACTCTAAGTTCCAACTTCCCAAACACCATTTGGTCCTTCTAGTGAGGGTCTCAGGTCTATAGGAAATACCTAAGTGCCCAATAAAGTTGACAGGCAAGGTTAATCTTCACCAAGTGGGGGCATTTCTGGGGCATTTTATGATGACTCACTCCAGACATATTAAATGATAAAAACAATACTGTGCATGTGATCAAAGGGAGCAAACCTGAGGTGGACGTAGTTATGCATTGCTCTGATCTCCCTTCAGGACTAAAAGAATTATCCCCCAGCTATTGGGAGTGCTGCCAACAGCCAACCCTCAGCTGCCAACCCTCTCAGGGAATTGCCTCTGGTGCAGCTACCTGCCTCAACTCAAGACCACACCTTCTTTCAGGGCACCCACATCCAGTGACTAATTAGCACAGGGGTATAAAAACCAGCCTCCCAACCTCAACCTGTAATATTCTCTAGGGCCGTTCCACCATCAGAGTTCCCCATGGGGTTGACTAAGGCCTTTGTTAAGACTACATCATAGTTCAGTTTCTCCTTCTGTCCAGTCTTGCTTCTTTCTCTTCCCTTTCACAGGCATTGATCTCAAAAGTACTCCCTAATAAGCTGTATGTATTCTGATCTCTGTTTCAGAATTTGTTCTCTGGGGAACCCAGCCTATGACAAAACCTAAAACAAGGACATGTCCAAAAATGTGTAGTATCTACAGGGATTGTATCAGAGAAACCAGTCCCTGAGAACAATGTTAGCAGATGACAGAGGGAAAGCAGAATTCTTTCCTTCTGTTTGGGCAGAACTGCCTCTATATACAAACACAGCAGTAATCAGAAGAAGCAATTAGTATTGAAAGAAAAATAATGAGCCATAATATATAAGCAATTTAAAGAGTTTAAGCAACTGTAAGAGCATTATCAGTCAAGATCACATTCCTTATTCCCATGTACATTAGACTTTGGTCAAGGATATAAATGATAGGGGGAAAAGACAGGGGTAGGGGTTAAGGATGGAAAGTGGAGGCTGGTAAGTAGGAAGATAACACTTTATAGTTGAAACCTGAAAGATCTAGATGGAAATTGAAGATGGTATACAAAAATAGAATAGAAAGAAACCTCTAGAGTTCAGAAGAACCAGAACTCTAGTTCTGTGAGGAGACCAGAATTTGTACTCTGTATAAAATGCGGAGAGGTTCTAGGGGCAAGAAGCATGCCCATGTGGGGCAGGAAAGAGTTGAAGGATAGAATAAAGATGAGGAAAGTTAACTAGTTTTGCTTCTCATGTGCAAATGGCCATTTATTGTGTGGTTGGTTTTTATCTTTGAAGTACAGACACATCCCCCAATTTATTAACATGAGTGAGTACAAAGCTCCCTAGAGTATGAGAAAGGAAATGAGAAAAGAGACTGTGCTCCAGCTTACCAAGCTCCCAGCTGACTGAAAGGCCTCTTCCCTTTTCTGCCATTATATGTTAAGTATGTTTATATGAACTGTTGTGATACTATTTTAAAATTGTTTCTTTAGGAAAATGCATCCATACTTCAAGTTGGATCACCTTAAAATGAGTTTTTGAAATGCACCTCACACAGAGATAGGGGACTTCTGGTTTACTAACATTAACGGTCTAGATGTTGCAGATAAATAAAATTCAGGTGGTAAAACAGTGACTTGCCAAAGGCATCATGATCAAATTAAGCTAAGATTAAAATTTCATGCACCTTCATTCAGTCTGTAAAACTTCTTTTTCTCTAAGGAGCATTTGTCTTGAAGAGATTATTGGGGAGGGGGGCTAGAGGGGAAGGAACAAACTACCATAGTCCAATGAACAGACCACTTTCTTTTCTTTCTCTCTCCCTCTTCTCCTTTGCATTTCTATTTCTCTTCCAATCTATTTCTTTCCTCCTCCGTCTCTTCCTCTTCCTCTGTTTGGTTGGGGGGGCGGGTGGGGATTTTGTTTTTCTCCTCTCCTTTTTCTTTGTTTTCTGGTCTTTCACTGCTCTCAGTATTTGGCCTGGCTCTTTTGATTTTCTAGTCCTTATTTTTATACGTGCCAATCCTAGTAGAGAAAGGAATGTCACTATTACTATCATTTTTTAAAAAAAACATTTACGTTCTTAACTCTTTCTGGCTCTGTGCTAAGCATTATAAAAAAGGAAATTGTGTAGACAGTGTGTGACTTCCAAAAGTATATAATCTATTTTGAATTCAGCTGCGATTTTATAATACCCTCACGATTCTTGACTTTTGTTTGTTTGTTTCTCAGTTCCATTAAAAATCTGGTGATAGCAATGAATTGCCTCCCTCCAAAAATGCATAAGTCACAAATATACCCAATTTGCATGCAATTTCAGAAGGTGCAAAAACTCCCTGAACCCCTTAGGAGTTTATGACCTCATATCAAGAACCCTACTGTTGTCTCAATACATTTACAAATATCACACAATTTGAGATAGGAGTGGTATCTTAAAACATAATCCATTTTAATTCACTTCATTAAGAAAATCAATAGGCTGTATATAACAGCCATTTTTTGTGGTTGCAGAGGTAAAAGGGGAAGAAATGTTTTCAAATTACAAGTATATTATAACATTATCCAAAAGGAAGAAACATTTATTGAGTACTGCCTACTATATACATACCAATTTCCTACATGATACAGCTGTTGTAAAAATTATATGTCTACATATATTACATGTCTACAAATATACAACTATGTACATATGTATTATACATGTATACAACATATGTGCTTATATAATATATAAAGCATATATATGTTAAATTTTCACAACAGCTGTATCAGGTAGGACTCATCAGATAGGGAAATTGAGCTCAGTGAGATCAAATAGCTAATTCAGGTCACCTGCTAGTGAACAATAGCTGAGGATTCTAACCCACATCTAACTCCAGTGCCCCCTTGGAGGATGATTTCTTATTTATCTTTTCTGCTTAACACAAAACTTAGCACATAGGAGGTATTCATGGAAAGTTGAATGTTGATTGAATTAAACTGAACAGGGTCAAGTACAGAGCCCTGTAGTAGATTCCTGGAGACTAGATACAACTCTCTCCACTGCCACCCACCCCCATTTAATTTCATTTCGTTAGAGAAAAGCAACGGGGCATTCTAATAAGTTCTGAAGAGTAGAGGGGAGTCTACAAAATTGCAGAGAAATGTAGTAATTTTCCTCTGTTCATCAGAGAGATATGTTTCCAGCAGTGTGAGGGTAACAGGCTTGAATGTGCCAATTTTCATTTGGAAGGAGTGTACTGCAAAGTTAATGCAATATTAAGTTGGGGAAACCATTTTCAATTTAGTGAGTCCTTTGAATATTAAAGGAAGCATCCTAACTGAGGCTCCTGAAATATAAAGAACAATTTGAAACATGCCTAGGAGGAAAATACAGCAATTTTAGCATAAGGAAGTTCTCAAATGAAGTCTAATTTTAAAGGAAAAAGAATCTCATTGATTGAAGAAATTGTTCAGAACATATATGTACATACTCTGAGGCTAGCTAATGAAGGAAACCATAATTTGAAGAGAGTTGGTGAGGAAAATGAAAGTAATATCAGAATGTGGGCACCTCTTAGATAGAGGCTGATTATACTTTAAAAGAATGTTTAAGAAAGCTAATAAACACTCAACTAAGTTGAACAGAAAATACATCAGAAGTAACTATAATGTTAGAAGCCAGTCAAGACAACGGAGTAATGGAGAATCAGTGACTGTTTCCTTGATTTAAAAATAAGCCCATCCGTGGGACTTCCCTGGTGGCGCATTGGTTAAGAATCTGCCTGCCAGTGCAGAGGACATGGGAAGATCTTTCTGGTCCGGGAAGTTCCCACATGCTGTGGAGCAACTAAGCCTGTGTGCCACAATTACTGAGCCTATGTGCCACAACTACTGAAGCCTGTGCGCCCTAGAGCCCACACCCCGCAACTACTGAGCCCGCTTGCTGCAACAACTGAAGCCCACATGCCTAGAGCCCATGCTCTGCAACAAGAGAAGCCACCGCAATGAGAAGCCCATGCACTGCAACGAAGAGTAGCCCCCGCTCGCCACAACTAGAGAAAGCCTGCGTGCAGCAACAAAGACCCAACAGAGCCAAAAATAAAATAAATTAATAAAATAAAAATAAAAATAAGTAAGCCCATCTTGACTTCAGGTCAGGGCAAGATCATTATGTATAGTTTCTGAATTTTTCCAATCTTTTCCTAAAAACATAGTAAATAACTAGAATAGCAAAAGAAAAATTCTACTCACAACATCCTCCAGAAGGCCAACCAAAACACCCCCATGAACCTCAGAACACCAGTGGGTGCTGCCTTACCCAAACCACAGATGATGTAGGACCCATACAGGACATGCCTAGGTTTAGCAGCTATGCAGAGCTAGTGGAGGAGAAAGAAGAAGTTTTAATGGTTCTATGGACATTGCAGTACAACAACTGCCAACAAATCCTAAAAAAGAGAAAGTCCCTCCTTGAATGGGATTTTCAGCAAGTGAATATTGTGAGAATAACAGTGAAAAGGAGAAGGTTCCCGACTCCGGTTATGGGTGAGTGGAATAAAAGGTACACAGCTACACACTAAGGGACTATGGAGAGATCAGAAGATACTGCAGTGACTTAAGTGCTCAAAGAACTGAGAAATATCTAATAAAAACTCCTTTCCTAAGGAAAATGCTACTGTGAAAAGAATTCAGATTGATCAGGACAGGAACTCTGAGGGCAAAGAGAGAAAATGATCAAACTCTTTGGGGAGAGGTAGGACTCCAGAGAAGGCAGAGCTCAGAAAATGGGTATAACTACACAGAGTGGTTATTTAAATATATATTTGTGTATCTGTCTGTCTGTCTGTCTATCATCTATCTTTGTGATAACAATAGAGGAGAGAGCTCCTAAGCAGTAAAGATAAGAAAGGTACCACGGTGCCTCTCAATCCCCCTACAAGGGAACCACTTTCTAAAAGCACAGCACACTCAAATTGTTTATATGTGAACAACAGAAAAGAATATTGTCAAAAACCAAACATACTATTATATTTTAAAAAATGGACTAAATAATGCATTCCAGACAATATACAATCAAAAAGCAGATAAAAACTAAATAATATAACAGAATTATCTAAAAGAAACTAAGAAAACAATAAAAACTATAAAAGAACAGGACCTCCCTGGTGGCACAGTGATTAAGAATCCACCTGCCATTGCAGGGGACATGGGTTTGAGCCTTGGTCCAGGAAGATCCTACGTGCTGCGGAGCATCTAAGCCCATGCGCCAGAACTACTGAGCGTAAGCTCTAGAGCCTGTGAGCCACAGTTACTGAGCCCACACACCACAACTACTGAAGCCCGCGCACCTAGAGCCTGTGCTCCACAGCAAGAGAATCCAGCACAATGAGAGAAGCCTGCGCACCACAACGAAGAGTAGCCCCCGCTCGCCGCAACTAGAGAAAGCCTGTGCGTGCAGCAATGAAGACCCAATGTGGCCAAAAATGAATAAATAAATAAATAAAATAAAAAGACAGTAATTTAAAAAAACTATAAAGAATGGCATGTATTAGAATTAGGAAACTCAGAATTTAGAAGGCTAAACATCAGTTGGGGATGGATATGATTCAAAACTGAGCTTAAGTCACTGTAAAGGCTGGTCTGTTTCCAGTTTACCCTTCCTTACTCATAAAGTGTGTCCCTTTTTGGTCCCAATTGAGATTTATACATCTCCTCTTCCCTGCATGGCTAAGAACTCCAATTTTCCTCCAGTCCTTTGAAACTATCAGAAGTTTTTCTCAAATTCTCATCCTTTCAGCTACTGTTCTCATATAGGCAAATATTTCAAGGCTGAAAGCAATGACACATACCAGGCTCTGGGATTCCCTTATTTTCTGGATAAAATCCCCATAAATCCTCACTTCCTGAGTGAGGATTCTTCAAATACCTTCACATTGTTCTGAAACAACCTAGTCCACCATTGTCAGAAACAGAATTTGGGAAATAAAATTGACAAAGGAGGAGAAAGAAAAAAGGAAAAATAAAAGGATTTGAAAGAAAAAGTATACAGAAGACAGGAAAAGAAGATCCAACATAAGTACAATTTATGTTGGAGGAGGAAAATAAAAGCAATAGAACAAAACAAATACAAAAATCCATAATGCAAGATTTTCTTAAAATTAAAAAAAATCGAACATCTATAATGAAAGAGCACACCATCCATGGTCCATTGGAAAATGAACCCAGAATTGTCAACACCAATACATACTCTGGTAAGACTGGACAACAAAGAAAAAACTCTGGATGTTCAGGCACAAAGAGCAAGTCACTTATAAAGGAAAAATAAAATCATATATTCATCAGATTGATCCACAGCATAGGACAGTAGGGAAACATATTTAAGATAACCGAGGAAAGAAAATATCAAACTGATTTTTATACACACCCAAACTTGCTTTTAAGTATAAAAGTTACAGAAAAACAAAGCAGTTGTGAACATGCACGAACTCATGGAATGTTGCTCCTTGAGAAATTTACCTAGAAAACAATCTTCAGACAACCAACAGATCATAGGAGATGCTTCAGCTAAATGTCAGGCACATAATAACTTGCCAATAAATGTTACTTTAACAAATGGATAGATATATGGATACATGGGTTAAAGAATAAACTTACGTATTTCAGGATATACCTGGTAGGGAAAAGGAAAGGGTCATCCATATTACTAGTTACCAGAGAGCTAGGAATATGAAGTCAAAGAATCTTAGTTCTGAGAAAATTTTTTTAGATCAAGATGAATAAACTGTGTCAAAGATTTGCCCAAGACGCACAAATGGACCATGGATGAGCCAGGAAATAGATCCAGAGTTTTCTGATGCTTAGTGAAGTTCTCTTTAAAAACTCATGCACGAGGACTTCCCTGGTGGTCCAGTGGCTAAGACTCTGCGCTCCCAATGTAGGGGGCCTGGGTTCTATCCCTGGTCAGGGATCTAGATCCCACATGCCGCACTAAGAGTTCACATGCTGTAACTAAAAAATCCCACATGCTACAACTAAAAGATCCCTTGTGCTGCAACTAAGACCGGGTACAGCCAAATAAATAAATAAAGTAAAAACTCATTCATTGACAAAGTGTAACCTTTAAATAGCATTATTCATTTTTTTCCCCAAAATAGACTAGTCCTGTTTTCTGTATCCCATAGTAAAATGTTTACTGAAAACTGGGCCACAACATTTTTTCATCAACTTCAAAAATTTACAACAACAATTTATTTATTATAGAAAAATTAGGGAAAAATTCACTTACAATCTCATCATCTTTACCTTTTATTTTCTTGAGCGTTGCATGATTTCACGTCATTTAACATCATATTGTAACTTTTGTCTGTCCCTAATTTATTCTCCCTTTATATTTGGTTGATATAAATCTTAAACTTGCCAAGCTGATTAGTTACAGCTCCTTGGTACCTCTTGAAACCTGAAGGCAGTGTCATCAGATGAGGTTTTCATTGGGTGCGGAAAAAGAGGAAATGAGAGTGGGAGAGAACTGCTGTGTGCTGAGGAGAAAGTAGCCATGAGTAAGTAAACTGGAGGTAAATATGTTTGGCCTTATAGATCAGGCCTCTCTCTTCCCCAGAGCCACATCCAGTTTTGGTATCTCCATATGGTATTGCCATGGTCCAACAGAGCTAGGGGGCCGCATTCATAGCAATGCCTAAGAGACATGATAACCGGAGGCACTACGTAGCAGAGGGCAGACCCAGGTGTTGCATATATGATGCGAAAGCAAGTAAGATCACATCTAGGAGAGCTTCTGCTGACAGAGCAGATTTTCAGATTTTGTTATGTCAAATATATCCCCAATCCTAAGTAAACCCCTTGGGGAGGAAATAAAAACTTTCTTGATTTTATGATAGAGAAATAGGGGCCAAAGATATTTAGTTTGAATATTAATGTGTATTGTGTATCTAGTTATTGAACTAGTACAAATGGATTAGTCTCAGATAGTTCATAGAATTAACTTAAAATTTTACTAATAGCAATAAGTTTCTGATAGACTGCTTGGATTCAATTCCCAGCTCTGTCACTAGGCACCGAGTCATTTAAGAAAGTTATTTCACCTCTCTAAGCCTCAGTTTTCTCATAAAATGTGAAAAGATAATAGTACCTAACTCATAGGGTTGTTGTGAGAACATCATGAAATAATGCATAAACATCACTGTACTACAGACATTGGCATCTATTAATCCTTGTGTAAATGTTAGCTGTATTACTGTTAGTGTCACTTCCAGGGGTCTAAAAAAGTGATGAGTACCATCATAGAACATCTGACTAGTTTTTAATATAGCTGCACCAAAAGGAGTGTTTTTACACTAGAGAGGAAGGCATACCCATACACACCCTCACACACTCACTGAGTATGGTGTAAATTACTTGTGATAATAATCATGATCTTTTCTCCAAACCAGGAGTTAGCAGACTCCAGCCCACCATCTGTTTTTGTATGGCCCACAGCTTAAGAATGGTTCTTGCATTTTTAAATAGTTGGGGTGAAAAAAAAATTAGAGTTAATAAATCTTGGCAGGATAAGACCAGGATATCATTTATCAAGAAATAGAATAAAATTTTTGTTAAAAGCAGAAATTTCCCTACGGAGGATAGGGTCTTTCTATAGGAAATCTATTTGCAGTGACTGAGAATCTATAATGTAGTGGTTAAGAGCTCTGGGACCAAATTCCTTCACAAGCTTCAGTTTTCTTCTCTGTAAAATGGGAATATTAAGAACACTGTAGACATAGAATACAAACTTATGGTTACCAAAGGGGAAAGGCAGGGAGGGATAAATTAGGAATTTGGAATTAACAGATACACACTACTACATATAAAATAGATTAAAAAAAAAACCACCCACCTTGGAGGGATATAACAAGCAAATTATGTAATGTATTCAAATTGCTTAACATACATTTTGACAGTTATGCCTTCAACAAATGTTAGCTGCTGTGGCTGCTACTGTTGTTGGTATTATTATTACTACTACTATTATCTCAGGCGAGAGATGTAAAGACCCCAGTTCTCCCTGACCTGTGGCTTCCTGTGGTTATTGTACAATGGGTTTCAATACTGTCTAATCCTTCAGGTGATGGTGGCTTTTCCTTCTATCCCATCTCACTCCTCTGGGTGTTAAAGACCCTCTTTATCCAGGGGTTTTTGAAAGGAAGAGTGTCCAACAAAAGACCAGTACCTCTTGGTACACTAGCACCTCTTTGGTAAATTTTTGCACTGTCTTCTTGGCTCTTCATTCTGTCTTGGTATCTGATATAAAATTATCATCATTATTATTGTTGTTGTTATTTGATATCTTTGGTTCTTGACTCCACAGCCCAAAGTTCAGTCGTCTTCTACTCCACACCAGGCTCCCAGAACCCTTGCCTGAGTCTCATATGCCAGGGCCTATTTAATTGGGATCATAAAAGAGCTGGGTCATGGAGTGTAATAAATAAGCATTTTGGAATTGGGCAGACATGGGTTCAAATTCGTGTACCACTGCTTGCTAGTTTTATAACTTGGGTCCATTACAAGACCTGTGAGACAATTTCAGTACATGTAAAATGGATAAGTTAATGTTCATCTCAGTGTGTTTTGAGGAGGATGAAAGAGGATAATGGATATGCCTGGTATTAAAAAAAACCCTCAAATGTTAGTTTCCATCTGTATTGTGTGTATTTAAATTTGTGAGTTTAGATTTACACCTTTCCTTCCAGAGATATGCGTAACAGTGGTATCAAGTTTGTTTTACTGCCATATTTGAATAGCAGAGATGATAGTTTTCTAGCTAATATATATTGCTATTATGTAGGTAAGCCCCTGTTATCCCATTTTTTATTCCTCCTTAGGCAACTACTTTTCTTGGAACCATTTGTTTCTATGCACTTGACCTTGAGTCACTTTCTGATTTATTACTTAACATAACCATAAGCTTGTTTGATTACCTTTAATTAAGTTGTATCCATTCCTGACCATGGAAATTCCCTTGTTTCTTGGTCAGTGAAGTCCCCACCTTTGCAGCTTTTAACAATTCAGTCAGCTTATTTTGCCCTTTGTAATAAATGTGGTACTTCTGTCTTCAAACTTCTCTCGGAAGAACCATCAATTAAAAATATGTTTTAGTGCAATGAACATTTTAATAATAGTATCTATCTTTAAATATAGAAATGATTGATTCTTCAATTAGTAAAAGGCTCATTTATGTTGTAGCCTTCAACTGACATGAAAATTTAAAAAATCAATGTATTAGATCTGTGGCTACAAGCCTCCATCTAGGTATATACACTCCTATGGCATTGCTATATAATTTATAATTAATTAAGCACGGTCTTCCTGATCATTCCTTAGGCCCTTGGTCAAAAATCAAATCTTCTCTCATTATTGTTTGTGTAAAAAATCTGATTCAATTATATCACTGATTTCCAGCACCATTTAAATTTCCGAAAGTGTTCAGGTAACAGGATTAGCAAGGTGGTGGCCCACTGAAGAAGGGAGGGGCAGGTGACTAGGTGAGGAAAGGTAGAATGTAGGTATTCATACACGCACACACACTCAGTGTTGAGAGTGGATAAAAGAAAGTCTTTGTCCTTCAAAGTTTCTAAATTCTGGGCCCTTTTATCCTCCAGGGAAGATAAACTGGCTTTTCTAAGTTCTGGGCCTTGACTCAAAGGCAGTGTAATTCTGTTTTCAGAGAAATAGGAGATCTTTTGTGCCCAAGGGCCTAAAGGAGAGGGGGTAGGGTGTCCTGGGGATTAGTTGAGACCCAGGAAGTGCATAATGAAAACACCTTCTGTGAGTGAGTATTGTTTCACAACCCATGTGGTGGCCAGATGAGGAGGCCTGCCCGTCCCTTTGTTCCTGGGATCACTTCTAGGGGTAGAGGGATGTCTTCACCAGGCAGGAACCACATGAGGAGGGCCCCAGAAGTGTTATGCTTCCTTTGTAGGTTCTTCTATTGCACTGGTCCCTGTGGCCTATCACACTCTAGAATGCTCACCAGCAAACACCCTGTAGACTTGTGCTCGCCAGGGGCCACTGACAGCTCTGGTAGTCCTTCAACAAAGATTTATTGAGTACTTACTGTTTGCCAGGTTCTTGGTCTGGGGATAGACCTTTGAAAGGGGGAGGATAAAACCTAAAAAGATTCATAATCTCTCTCCTTCTTTCTTATGCTGAATTTTCTTTCTTTATAGAACTCAAAACACTTTTTATATGTCTTCTGTTTATTGTCTGTTTTGCTCCATTAGAATGCAGGACTCAAGAGAACAGGAACTTTATCTTTCTTTTTTTTATGTTTATTTATTTAGTTGCACTGGGTCTTAGTCTTAGTTGTGGCAGGTGGGATCCTTAGTTGAGGCTCATGGGCTTCTTAGTTGTGGCTCATTGTCTCCTTAGTTGTGGCTCGCCAGCTTCGTAGTTGTGGCATGTGAACTCTTAGTTGCGGCATGCATGTGGGATCTAGTTCCCAGACCAGGGATTGCACCTGGGCCCCTTGCGTTGGGAGCACAGAGTCTTATCTACCACACCACCAGGGAAGTCCCAGGAAGTTTATCTTGTTTATTGCTGTCTCCCCAGTGTCTAGAACAGTGCCTGGCACATATTATGTACTTCACAAATATTTGCTGAAGGAATGATTGAATGAATCAATCCCATTGTTTTAGCCAACAAAAGTCAAGTAGCCTTGTATATTATTTTATCTTCTCTTTCTGAAGTACTTCTGTGCTTTTATACCTAAAATATTGTGTTTTCTGCTGCTTTTCCAAAAACTGCTTATACTGCTGGATCATTTATAATCCGCAGAACTGCAGTGAACATGTGACGTAAGAAAGGAACACTGTGTACCTTGTAGAGTTTCTAGTCTAGTGGAGCCTTGTAGAGCCAGTTCTTTTATGAGAGTCCTTTTATGAAAGATCTGTGTAGTTTTATAATCTACTTAAATTTGTATCTATAATTGAAGCAAAAAAAAAAAGTCTAATTTCTACATGAAAAGCAAACGCTTTTTTGGTTGTGTTTCTGTGTGATAGAAACAAGGAAGCAGTAGCCTCAGAAGCTTCCCAGCTACCTCCGCCCCACCACCACTGCTGTCATTCAGATTCTTCTTCCCCCTGCCCTTGCCTAAGGGAGGGGAGGAAGGAAGGGCGAAGGAAGGACAAAGCAGAATTCCAGGAGGATTCTCTCAGCTGTCATCTTTGCCAATGAAATTTAAGGTGCATCATTTTCTATTTCTACAGAAGTTTTTGCTGATTTTCTAGTAAAGCCTTCATTGATGTGCCAAAAAAAAATTATGTAGACAACCCCAGTGACCACGTCTGTGACTTTTCTTTCATCAGATATCAATCACAGGCTTATTCAATTTAGCTAGCATGATCTTTTAATAAAATCTGTGTTAACAGGTTTCAAACATTTCATCACTTGGTGTTTACATATTGATTTTCTTTATAGTGTTCTTAAATCTTAATTTAAAAATGGGTGTTAACCTTTTTAGCATGCTGCAGTTTTCTTTCTTTTCCTTTCTTATAGACCTATCATTTTCTGTGTTTTGCTCATTGAATAGCCCTCTTGACTCTCGAGATATATAATGCTTTTCTATTTTACCCAACCTTTTTTTCTTCTTGTAGTAGCCCCTTAAAAACTTTTTTGATATAATCTACCTCTTCCAGAAGGTCAATACAGCATTCCTGATGAAAGAATGACATTTATAATGCTCAGTAACATTTTTAATGCTCAAATTTCTCTTGACTTACTAATGAAGAGCTTTAATTGCTTTTCCTTTTTCAACTTCTTAGGTTTTTTGTATCAATAAAAAGTTTTGAAAAAAAACTTTGGGGGGGATGGAATTTTATCATTATAAAGTGTAAATGTACCTGCATCCTCCCCTAATTTTTTTCTTTTAAGTATTGCCTTACTGTTTCATTTCCCTCTTCCTTATCAATGTGATTAATGGTGAATACTCACTGATCCTTCATTATATACGAAAACTAAGATAAGAACTGTACTTGCTCTATCTCTTTTGAGCCTCACCACAGTCCTATGAGATAGGTAATATTCTTAGATTTATTTTTCAGATAAGAAAACTGAGACTTGGAGAGCATCCCATCCGAAGCAGTAGAGTAGTTCTGGGAGGAGCTGAACTTTAAATCACTATGTATCTGACTCAAGACTCTGTACTCTTAACCAGCATACTATAATGCTTCTATATGATTGATGTCTGGGATAACTATCCCTTTCCAAGTCCATGGTTTCTTCAGTTTTCAATCCTGTCTTCACAGCAGTTTACATTTTCACAAAGACAGCAAAACCTGGTGTTTCAGGGCAAGGCTCTGGAGCCAGATCAAGTGGATCCAAATCTAGGGCCACTGCACACTAGCTGCATAATCTTGGGGAAACTATTTAGCCTTTTGTGCCTCAAATTCCTAACCTGAAAGTAGGGAATAATAGTACCTACCTCATGGGGCTGTAATACTTAAATGAATCATTAGTACACCTAGAGTGTTTAGAACAACCCCTGGTATATGGTAAATAGCTAATATTGTTGCTTATTATTTATTTATTATTACTTATTAATTCAACACACATACATACTTATTGAGTGCTTTCCTCTGTTACTAATGCCAGGCATCATTAAATTCTGTATAGAGAGCGATTACCACAGAATTTTTCCTCAGGTGTTCACATCTAGTGGTGGATCCTAAAAAACTGTGTTCACAAGGGGGGATAACCCATACTTAGAAAGATAGTCCAGATACTGGGCAGTCAATCTAAGTTCACTAAATTTGAGAGAAATTGGTTAAGGAGTGGTGGAATGAGAATCTGTAACCAAGTGTGTAGATCTCCCAAACTAGTGCTTTCCCACTGGGCTAGATCATTTCCAGATAGCCAGCTAACCCCTCGCATTTCATGTGCCCTTTTACAATTTGACTTTTCCGATCTCCCCCATCAAGAGGTTGTGTCTACTTCCTTTACCTTGAGTTTGGACTAGCCCCATGACATACATTGACCGATAGGATGTGGTGCAAATGATGCAGCATGACTTATAGGCTTAGACCTTAAAAGGCCTTGCAGAGTCCTTTTCTGCCCTCTTGGGATCTGACCTCCATGTAAAGAAGCTGAGGCTAGGTTACTGAATGATGAGAGAGGGAGTGGAGAGAAAGAAACCCAGCCAGTCTCCTGCCATTCAGTCACCCCAGCTGGGGTGTCAGTCGTGTGAGCGAAACCTGGCACCCTAAATCCTGTAGCTTTTGTTGAGCTGCCCCAGCCAATACCACGTGGAGCAGAGTTAAACTGCCCAAATTGCAGAATCACAAGCAAATAAATCAAATAAATGGTTGAGTTGTTTTGGGATGGTTTGTTTCATAGCAATAAATCCCTGGAACTTAAGAGGGCTTGAGCTTTCATTTTCACTGTCTTGGAAGACAGCCACCACATTTAAAGCTTGGATTAGATAATGGAATAGTGAGAGACCATGTGGAGATAGTTAGGTCCCGACATTCTGATCATCCTGCCAAGGCCCCAGACATGAGAATGAAGCTACAACCTGAGAACTCCTAGGATAGGCTCACCACCAGCTGAATGCAGCCATATGAGGGAACCCCAGTGAGACCACCAGAAGGACCACCCAGGCAACTCACAGATTCATGGTTGCTGTTTGGTTTTTTTTTTGGCGGTACAAGGGCCTCTCACTGTTGTGGCCTCTCCTGTTTGCGGAGCACAGGCTCCGGACACACAGGCTCAGTGGCCATGGCTCATGGGCCCAGCCGCTCCGCAGCATGTGGGATCTTCCCGGACCGGGGCACAAACCCGTATCCCCTGCATCGGCAGGTGGACTCTCAACCACTGCGCCACCAGGGAAGCCCCTCGTGGTTGCTGTTTTAAGCCACTACATTTTGGGGTAACATTACCGTGCAGCAGTAGGTAACTAAAACACCCACAATGCACCATGACTCCCCAGAAGTGAGAGTACTGATGTCCTTGGCTTATAGTGTGTTTGGGGAATAATAGTTCCTACCTTTAATCAAGTAATCATGGTAACTGTAAAGCAGGTAATTTGGCAGATGAAAATTTCAGAGATGTGAAGTAACTTGCTCAAGGCCTCACAGGTAGCACGGTCACAGCAGAATGGTAAGGTATAATGTGAATGCCTCATTTCAGGCGTTCTCCAACTTTCTTCTCTCATTGGCAATGGTCTTCTAACTCGTCTCACCAACTTCCAGTCTCACGTCCCTCCAGTAGACCCAGTCAGTTTTCACTGCTGAAGCCAGTGTTAGCAAATATCTGCAGGCTCTCTGACTCACCCTTATTAACACCCCACTGTCTAAGATAAAGTCCATGGCACACAGGGCCTCTCTTCTTGCTTCTCTAGCTGCATTTCTCAATACCTCCTTCCTTTACCTTTTTACCATGTGGAGTCACTTGCACAGCACAGATTTTAAACCCCATCTTGTGCTATCCCTCAGAGCCTGTGCACAAATTACTTTGCCAAGAATGCCTTCCTCACCTCCCCACCTCCTGGTATATCCATTCACCTCCCAGGACTTGGCTCAAGCTCTGCCTTGACTGTGAAGCCTCATTCCCTGATTTTCCCTGGGCACAGATGACCACTCCTCACTTGTGCCCTCACGGAAACTTACACTTTCCTAGTAGAGCACCTTGCTGTTTATAAGTCAGTTTTTATCAACCAGACTGTGAGCTTCTTAGTTTTTCATTTGTCTAGTGTCCTCAACATTTAGCCTGGACTGTTCCTTAATGAGAGAAGTGTCCCAGTAAAGGAGGGAACTGAGACCCAGAAAGGATCAGGTCAAATTGTCAAGGGCCTTGAATGTCATGCTGGTATAATCCGAGTGTCTGCCACCTGGATGTCTGCAAGTCCTCCCATTCTTCTAGGGCCACCCTTTCCTCTTAGGTCCAAATTTTCAAAGTGTCCAGCTCCCATTCCACATTGTATGAAAGCCCAACATCTCCTCCCTACAAATAGCTCCAGAGCTTTAGGGGATGAGGAGTTGAGCCAGAAACTCTCAAGTCCCTTAGTCACTTCTTGCTCCTATTTCCTGCTTGTGCTGACAGTGTCATTCTTCCTGTGACTACTGTCCACTTTCCACACAGCTTCACTCAAGAGTTCTGCTTCGATTCTTTTGTTCTCCCAAAGCAGCTTGAACACAAGGCTATGGTGGTTGGAAGACTTTTTTTCTCCTAATTGCTTTTACAGTCTTGAATAGATAACATATTCACGTGGTTTAAAAATCAAATAATATAAAAGGTACATAGTGAAAATTCTCACTCCTACCCCTGCCTTTGTCTGCCATATTTCCCCCCTTTCCCTGCCCCCGGTAGCTTTTTTTTTTTTTTTTTAAGCTTCTTTGGTGTTCCTCTAGGATTTATTGATGCAAATACAATATATTGAAAATACAGAAAGATTTTTTTCTCTGTTAAACATTGCTGGCAAAAGCTATGAAAGTATGCTGCCTGGACCTACTTTCAAGTCTGTGGTGTCATCTGCTCTCCATGGGGCCTTCCCTCCCACCCAGAAAAGTCTTTTCTTTTCCATTTTTCCT
Source organism: Delphinapterus leucas (assembly GCF_059928025.1). Classification (NCBI taxonomy): domain Eukaryota; kingdom Metazoa; phylum Chordata; class Mammalia; order Artiodactyla; family Monodontidae; genus Delphinapterus; species Delphinapterus leucas. The sequence continues at coordinate 60,740,259 of NC_143137.1, read as the reverse complement.
ATAGGACTGATTTTCCCAGTGACAATATTTTTTTGAATAAAAAATTGGGACACCTGGCCTGAGATGTGAGTTTTTGTAAAATATAGGACCAGATAGTAAGTTTGCTCTAGAAAATGTGGGATCAAGGTCTCTACGGTTATTCCAACCCTCATTAATCCCCAAGGCCTGGCCCTTTCTCTAGGATAGCAGACTTTTAGTGTCATTTATGGTGTAGCCAGGACTACAGCTCAGGAAAGAATTGAGAATGATTTAAACTTGGATATTAGCGATCATTGTCCTGACACGGGAGATGAATCACTAGCTACCCTTTTCTCCAGGGCTCTTGTCAGCTGCCATATGGCTGGGCCTCCCTCCCTCTGTTGAGACCCTCTCCTCAATCCTTTTCCTTTTCTTCCAAGTCCTGGAATGCTCACTGCTCTCTCCCCTTCCCAGGCTGCCCCTGAAAACTCCTACTTCCCTTTTAGTTTTATACATGGAGCAATTTAGTTTGGTGGAGAGGGGTCACATGTGAGGTACTCCCCTGGGAACTACCAGATTGATGGTGAGCCCTTGAGCAGCACTAATTTTAGCAATCAAGCCGTTCTATAATAATTTGCGTATAGATAGGAAGGCATCGGAGTGCCCCCTTTTTAATATTAATGAGATCAGGTTCTCATTGGATTTATCATCTAACAAACATCACACCTTGGGAGTTAGTGTAACTTATACACTCATTCCCTGTATAGTTTTATGGCAAAGACAATGAGTGTTCCCCCAGTGTTCCAGGTGTTCTCCTACATGACCCAGCCTCACCTGCAGTTAGGTTGGGCCATGTGACTTGTTCTGGCCAATGACCCATGAGCAGAAGTGGTGTGTGTCTCTTCTGGACTGAGGCTGCTAAGAGTCAGTGTACCTTCTCTATCCCTCCCTTCCCATCAGTGGAGGCCAAGCTTTCCAGATTGCAGAGCTACAAGCTTCAGGAGGGCCAGCTGATCCACATTGGACTGTGATGTGAATGAAAAATAAGCATTTATTGTGATAAGCCACTGAGATTTTGGGATATTTTTATTAATATTTAATTGCATATCTATGCTACTTGAGCCAATATTTTTTGGAAATTAAAACCCAATACCTAAAATCTCAAAAACGATAGTGTGTTTGTGTGTGTGTGTATCTTGTCTGGGATATGCAGATATGTCTCCACATTCTGCATGAGTTACAGTTTGAAAATCTTTTTGATTGTTTATTTGTCTGAAGGTCCCATGTATGTATAAGTGAATTTTATTAAAGCATTCTAGTATCTCAATACTGCTGTTCTCAAAGCCAGCAAGAACTTTAAATATTCAATATAAGCTTATAATGTGTTGCCCTTTCATTTATTCCTAGTTCTGTACATTCAGGTACAGGTACAGCTTCCTGTTTGGCCCCCTTCCAAATTTCCTTAGGCTTTCCCAGAAACAGTTATGTAAAATTCTGGTTGGATGTTTTCTTAAAGTTTTTCAAGGTAAATTCAGCAGTCCTTCTCTGCTGTTAGGAAAGTGAGATTAATTTAGAAGCTTTCTACTTAGCAGCCTCTCCAAAGGTTCCTAATGACCAACGCAGTTTTCTGTCATCCAACACAAATACCAGGTCCCATTCTGTTGCTCCCAATGCCTTTCCTTCTCTGGGCTACTTAGGTGTTCTCTTACACAGGGCTAATTTCAACTGGAATTTTAGTCATACTTCCATGGCTGTCACATAGCTGTTTTATTTAGTTTTCTAGGGCTGCTTTAACAAAGTGCCACAAACTGAGTGGCTTGAAAAACAGAAATTTATTGTCTCCTAGCCTGGAGACTCTCAGCCCAAGATCAAAGTGTCAGCGGGGCCACGCTCCCTCTGAAGGCACTAGGGAAGGATCTGTTCTAGACCTCTCTCCTAGCTTCTAGTAGTCCCTTGGCATGTGGCAGCTTAACTCCTATCTTTACATGACTTTCACCCTGTATGCCTTTCTGTGTCCAGATTTTTCCCTTTTACTTGTCCTACTCTAACTGGAGTAGAGGTCTACCCTAGTCTAATATGATTTCGTCTTAACTAATTATACTGCAACAACCCTTTTTCCAGGTAACATTACATTCTGAGTACTGGGAGTTCGAACTTCAATATATGGATTTAGGGGGACATAATTCAACCCATAGCAGTCATCATTGTTTGCAGTGTCAAACATGTAATCATAATGGTTAACAGCAAAGTCCTTACAGTCGTACCTATTTGTGTTGGAATCCCATTTTCTGCCATGTGAACCTCAGTTTTTTTGTCTCTAAAACGGAAGCCTTAATCATTACCTTATAGGGTTGTTGTTAATTAAAGAACATTCTGCTTCAATTTTGGCCACGAAGACCAAAATTTCATGGCTTCAAAAACCAAAACCAAAAAAAACAATTGCAAAGTACCTCCACATTCTAAAGTGAGTTGCTGAACCAGCTATGCAAGACAGGCTGAGACAGTCTGAGACTGTGCGAGCTGGCGTGTGCAATCACTCATCTCTACTGAAAAAGGAGTCGTAGTTGATAAGGCCAAAATGAGAGAAATTGTTTTTGAGGGAGCTATTCTCCTGTTTCTCATGTAGAAGGGGAGGGGAGTGCTTCCCTCTCACCTCAAGGAAGGTGACAGGAAGCTTCAGAGAGCTTGAGCAAAGTAGGAACTAACGTTTAACTTGTGTCTTGGGAATTAGACGTGGAAGACTGTGGCTGCAGGGGCCCAGATGCTCCCCACCAACAGCAGAACAATGTAGTGGAGAATTTTCCCATGTGTCCTGTGGGCTGGCAGGATGGAGCTGAGTGGGAGTCATTTTGAAAAGACTGTCCAGGAAGGCTTTCTGCTAAGCTGCTCCTCAGCGAAGTTAGAGTATACCATTGGATGTAGAAACTGAGGAGGATTCATCACTGGGCAGCCTAAAAAGGAACTGGTTGGACATTGGAAGGCTGCACTGGGGTGAGGGAGCTATGTCAGTGACCCTGCAGAGAAAGAATCAGCACTGGGGATCTGCCATGCCCAGAGGGCTCCAATGCCAGATCATATCTGGACCAGCTTAGAGACTAGTTTTTCCTCTTCCCGATCACATTCCAACCCTAGAGGAACCTGAGTAGTCTAGTAGGGGAGGAGACATGGGAAGGAGAAGGAAAGCGAAGAAATTCTCTTACAGAGAATTGGAGCAGAAGCCAACCATGTTCTCTTCTTGAAAATGAGAGGCCAAAGGAAGCTCAAGCTGGGGGTGTGAATGAGCTTTAAATTGGATGAGAACATTGGGTTATATGCTAATGACCTCAGACTGGACATTTTAATGACTGAAATGAGATGATTTGGGGGACTGAAACGAATTGGAGGATAAACTTTAAGATCTGAGAGTGGCTTAAAAAGTGAGGAGACCTGGCCTCATTTCATTTGTGGAGGAACAGACAGATCTACTCATGGAGTTTGAGTAGAATGGGGAGAAGAATAAAGCTGTCCTCACCTGTACCTTGTTGAATTCATCCTGGCAGAAAGGCAGTAGTTGGTAAAAGTTGCTGTCAATCTGATAATCCTGGTAATTATTTTAGTTACCACTGTGACTGGATAAACCCATACCATCTGTCATGGTGGTGTCAGTGTATAGTTTCAGGGAAACAGAGATCATTGCCACAATTATAAGTAGAAAGGGACTTCATATAGGTAATTAGGTACTTGCAAAATCATTGGAGAGCTGGAGGAGCAGCCTCTAAACTGAGCCTCCAGAAATAACCACCAAACTGGTTTGCCAGGGGAGCTATCGCCCCTCCCAGTCATAAATGTGTGAAGTTAAGAGTCTGTTGGGGAACCATTTGAATTCTTGCACACGCTGCTATAGTTTCAGTCTGTGGATCATGAAGACACTGTCATCCTTGCAGCTGCTAACTTGTAACACTACTGAAGCTGGACACTGGATATTGGGATGCTGTTGCAGAAAAATCTGATGCCTGCATGACCCTACTTGGTAGCAGCAACAAACATCAGAGTAGGCAGGTGGCTCTGGTCTCACTGCTGCCTTTCTAGTCTCTTGAGTATATTTAACTCACAATCTGAACTTAGCTGCGAAGGAGTCATGGAAATGTAATTTTGAGCTTTTCAGTCTTTGCAATACAAGAAGGTATCACAGAAGGTGGTTGGAATGGATGTTAAGAGCTAGTGTTTCATATTCACCACAGTGATCCCATGCATATGAAAAGACAGGTTATGCCAGCAGCCCCAGCTTCTGTCTAGAAGACCAATTACTGGATTCACTTGGGTTTTTAAAAAATCAACTTTATTGAGGTATAATTTGCATATAATAAAATGCACCTGGGCTTCCCTGGTGGCGCAGCGGTTGAGAGTCCGCCTGCCGATGCAGAGGACACGGGTTCGTGCCCTGGTCCGGGAAGATCCCACATGCCGCGGAGCGGCTAGGCCCGTGAGCCATGGCCGCTGAGCCTGTGTCCAGAGCCTGTGCTCCGCAACGGGAGAGGCCACAACAGTGAGAGGCCTGCGTACTGCAAAAAAAAATAAAATTAAAAAATAAAAAAATAAAATGCACCTATTTTAAGTGTATGTTCAGTGAGTTTTAACAAACGTAATATAAATGTCATCAATACCATAATCAAAATGTAAAATCTTTCCATCATTCCAAAAATTTCTTTTGGTCTCTGCAGTCAATCTCCACTTCCCCTCCCTAAGCAACTGCTGATCTGCTTTCTGTCTCCGTAGACTAGTTTTCCCTGTTCTAGAATTTCACATAAATAAAAGCATACAGTAGGATACAGCTGTTTTTAATATTTGCAAATAGGTTTTTTTCCTTGCCAAGAATCCAGCATGGCATAGTGGAATAAGTAGGATTTTCGGAGCTAGACAAACTCAAGATTGACTCCCAACCGTACTACCTAATAGCTCTCAGGCTCTTACAAGTTGAACTGAGCCCAGATTTCTTAACTGTAAAATGGAAATTTAAAACAAAAATAAAAACAAAAAGCACCTATGAAGATTAGAGCCAATAAATGAATAGCACACAAATGGCACTCCAGGAAAGGTAATTATTCTTCTTCTTGATGATGGCTTATTATTTTCTGTTTATGCTGGTTTTCCAGTCAATTGCACTTTAAACTATAGTGCTTCTGTGGGGAGTTTTATCACTGACTTTCACACGTGACTGCCATAACAGCAATTAAAAGCTATGCTTTGGAGTATTAGATTGCTTCACATCTAGGGTACTACCACTTGCTACCTGACCTCATGAAAAATCTGAATCTGTGCCTCAGTTTTCTTTTTTATAAAACGGGAATAATAACAATACCTAGAATTGTTATGGGAATTAAATAATACTTACCACCTTAGTAAATACTCAAAATGGTTAGCTATTATTGATATCATTGTTATTTCATATTGAAATTTCCCTAAGATCCCTCAGAGTGGATTCTGTCTATACCTTCACTTCAGCTCCATACTCCAAGAGAAGTGACTCTCCCTTTTCTGGCGAATTAAAATTTCCTGTTTTAGCCTCCAGGAACTGCTACCTTCTACAGAATACATTTGTGCCCTCTCATGTGGTACATATCCCAGGCTTTATATTATCATTGAACTGTAGAATGTTTGGGATTGAAAAAATGGTTCACTAGAACCTCTCATTTTATAGCTGGTATAATAGAGGTCCAGTAAAGACGAATTATTTATCAATTATTTAATTATAGCTTTAGAACATAAACTGGGTTAGAACTTGGGTTCCAAACTCTCAGTCCTGTGTCTACAACATAATTTAAAGAGCTTAGCACATAATATTTAGTGGTTTACTGACTTATTATTTGAATTCTTAAAGTATACCGTGCTCAGTTGATTTCTAGAGCCAAATCCAAGGACTTTGCTTGTCACAGTCCCTAAGCTCTTGTCACTCTCTGCGATTAGAGGAATGATACTCATCCCTGTCAAAACATAATCACAAAGTTTATCAGGAAAATCATCTGAAAATAAGTCATGCATATTACACTATGTGAGACGGATATGCTGCATTGCAGGATACGCTGCATAGACTTTATGTGGTGGATATAAATGCTGCTGATGTTGTGATGCCAGTTCTTTAATGACTAGCCATAAATTTATGAAGTCTTGCTCTATAATTGCAAAGAAAATGCTTTTTATCACCAGTTTAGTCTTTGGGCAAATATTTTAAAAGAAATTTCCATGATATCTTCAGCCCAATGAGATGAAAGCTCTTATATTCCACCCACACAAGGCAAACACAATTGGATAAAAAGTAAAATGCAGGCGAACCACTGTTGTATTTGTATGCAAGATAGCAGTTATACAGATTTTCTAGGACCGAAAACTAAAACTATCACCTCCAGCAGTGTGTTTCTGCCCACCTGCCACTGTGGACTTAGGCAGGAAGGAAGTTCAATATGCATATCCTGGGAAGGAGGGAGAAGAGAGGAAGAGCGTGAGACAGTTAGGAGGGATGCCTCCTTTTATGAGAAAGTTGAACAGCTCTTCAGTGTTTCTTTCATAATTTCTAAAACGCTGTGTATCGGGGCTCCCCAAGATCACTCCCCCAGGCCCAGTGATTTGACAAAAGGTCTCACAAAACTCAGCATGTATGTGTATTCATAGCTAAGATTTATTACCATGAAAAGATACAAAGCAAAATCAGAAAAAGCAAAAGGTGTGTGGGGTGAAGTTGGGAGGAGACCAGGCTCTAGCTTCTGAGTCCTCTCTCGGTGCATTGCCTTCCTTCCTTCAGCAGTGAGTTGTGGCCACACATGCAAAGTGTTGTCTCCTGGGGCGGCTCATTAGTGACTTGGTGCTCAAGGTTTTCACTGGGGGCTGGTCAAACAGGCACTCTCTGCCCACCACGTACCCAAATTCCGGGTCCAAGAAGAAGAGCAGATGTTCAGCATAAAGCATACTGTGCACAAACAGTCTAGCCCTAGTGAGCCACCCTTAGGGAACTTAAGGAAACTTAAGAACTTAGGGAAAGTTTTCTATCAGTGTAGGGAACTGTTTACTGGCTAAGTTCCCAGATGACAGCCAAGGGTCAATCTTGCAAGCAGACCTTTCTAAGGACAGCAGTCTCAGGCCTGCTATGCTAACTCTTTTTCTGCACACACTATTTTCTTCATTCAGGCATGCATAGAGACGTAAGAAAGATGACTCTTGTAATCCCATTAGAAATAAGTCATCTGTAGCAAAGAGTTTACATGACTTACCTAACATCCTATCTGGTTAGTTGGCTTGGATGGCTTGACCGGGGCCATGGGATGGGGACTCAGTTCTGGTTGGTATTTGGGTTTTCGGTTCTTCTCCATATTATCTTTCCTGGGGCTGCCAAGATGCTGCCAGGACAGCTTTTTTACTCATGTTTGATTCCTGGGCTGGGATGTGTTGACTGAGAAAACTTCACTGACTGAAAAAAACCTAAAAGTTGAGAATTATGTTTTATTCAGAGGACATTCTGAGGACTTCAAGCCTGGGAGACAAGACTCTCAGATCATTCCGAGAGACTGCTCTGAAGAGACAAGGAGGGAGCCAGGATATATAGGAGTTTTTGCAACAAAGACCAGGTAGTCAGAACATCAAAAAATTACTGTTAATTAAAGAAAACTAGAAAAGAAATCTCAAGCTAATGAATTTAGTGCCTTTCTATGTATGGGAAGATGGGCTCACTGAAATCATTCCTTTGATATGCACCTCAGTTATCTGGGGTCAGTATCCTGTGTTTACTATCCTGAGTTTCCTCAGGGTGCATCGTTGGGGGTGGCTGTAATGTGATGGCTTGATGGCTGCAACATCCTTTGTTTACTGATTGGCAGGCAGTATTTTTTATTCACAGGTGGCTGAAACAGCCAGGCCTAGTGCTCTGTCTATGCGGATTCTCCAGGTGGATATTTAGGCTTCCTTACAGCATGATGATTCCAGACACTTGGGCTTCTTACATGATGGCTGGCTTCCCTCAGAGCAAGCATTCTAAAAGAGCAGGGCAGAATCCTAGAACATCACTTATGTTACACTGTAATTTAAGCAAGTTACTAAGGCCAACCCAGATTTAAGGAGAAGGTAATTAGATTCAATAGCAGGATAACAAAGAATTTGCAACCATCTTTAATGAATATTTACTTTAATGAATATTCTGGTTATCTTAACATCCATTTCTATTATAGTTATCTACTTTGCATGTTTTATTTCTCCCATCAGCCTGCAAATTCCTTAAGGGTAGGGACCCAGTCTACCTCAGTTTCCAATTTGCTACAATGTTAAACAGTACTTTGCTGATAGCACAGGTTTTTTGTTGAATAAATAAAAGCTATTAAGTGCTTACTACATGCCAAGCACTATACTAAGCTCTTTAAATTTATTATCTTGTGTAATCTTTATGACAATCTTTTGAGGCATTATTTTTATCTCCATTTTTTAGATGAGGAAGCTGAGGTATAGAATGGTTAAGTTGTCTGCATAAGGGCACATAGCTACTACCAGAATTTGAACTCACTTCTATTCCACAAGCAGGAATCTGTTATCTAGGTAGTTGATATCAGGCAGCTCGAAAACTAAAGTCTTAACCATATTTTTTTTTGGCTGCGGCATGCGGGATCCTAGTTCCCTGACCAGGGATCAAACCTATGCCCCCTGCATTGGGAGCTCGGAGTCTTACCCACTGGACCACCAGGGAAGTCCCTAAAACCAAAGTCTTGACCCAGAATTATTTAGACATCAAGCCTTAGGCACCATTCCTACAGGTACAAGCCTCACTGCATTCCTTTATTCATGTAAGGGGTGGGGAGGGTCTCTTAAAGATTTTAGAGACCAAGCTTATATCTTAAATATCTTTAAGTTAACCAATGAGAGTTCCTTTCTGGCATTCAATATACTAGTTAGTAGACTTAAAACCCTGTTTTTGAAATTCACTGAGAACATTAGCAAAGAATCTGGTGTCAATCCAGATGTTGATGACAGAAACAGAGTACTCACTTATAACATATGGGTTTTTCAGTTGGAACATTAGCAACAACCTCTGGAGTATGCACTTTCAATTAAAATTTTAGTTGACTGCACCTAGGCTGCAGTTTATCCTAACTAGAACAAAATATCTTAATTTAATTTGATTTAATTGCCATCCTCAAACCATGGCTTGCACACACGCTTCTGTTTAGATCCCATTGGCTGGAAGTTGGTAACATGGTCACATTCAGCTTTAAGGGAAGCTGGGAAGTGTAGCCTTTTTCTAGTAGACCCTGTGCCCAGATATCATAGATATTACTACCAAAGGAAAAGAGATGAACAGGTACTTTGTGAACTCTGCAAGGCTTCCCCTGCAGAGGAGAGACTCACTGTGGGTGCTCAGTATTTTCACTTGCATGGCAATGCATCAGTCCTTACTCCACTCTCAGTCTGTGGGAAACTTTCCAGGTATGAGAAATAGTCCCATGTTTTCCCAGAAATGGGTCAGGGATGTGGCAATGGCTTAATGGTGGCTATAGATGTGTGAATGCAAAAATTTCTTCCATCAGTTCTCTTATGTTCCCAGTTATGTGAGGATCTTGCTACTAAAAGTGTGTCCGTGGATTAGCAGCTTCTGCATCACCTGGGAGCTTGTTTGAAATGCTGACTTACATTTTAACAAGACCTGCAGATGGTTCCTATGCACAGCCCAATTTGAGAAGTACCGTTCTCGAACGCTTCCTCCTCCTTCCTCAACATACCTGTACTGGAGCACACACACTAGGACGGGGGCTAAAGTGTTTCCTCCAGCAGGGCAACTTTGACCTAGAGCACAAAAGTAAATCTGGGAGAACTCACAGACAACTGGTGTATTATAGTTTACATCATAAATTACTCAGCCATTTCATACAGATTAGCTTATTTTTCTATGCAAAAAGCAATTAAAATACATATGTTTTGGTTTTTCAGAAGAAAGTAACAAGAAGAATATTTTAAGAGTGGACCTGTTTGGTAATGTAAAACATGATAAATACAATTAATACTTCTGTATGTTATATACTAATGTTGTTAAGAGAATAAATCCTGAGTTCCCATCACAAGGAAAAATTTAAAAAATTTTTTTTCTTTTATTTTGTATCTGTATGAGTTGATGGATGTTCACTAAACTTACTATGGTCATCATTTCATGAAGTATGTAAGTCAAATCATTAAGCTGTATAGCTTAAACTTGTACAGTGCTATATGTCAATTATATCTCAATAAAACTGGAAGAAAAAAAGAAGAGATGTAATAAATAAAATTCTTTGCATTACACATTAAAAAAAGAGAGGATCTGTTTAGATGATGGAACTCTGGATAATTTATTTTTCCAACTGTGTCATAATTGTCAGAATTTTTTTAATGAACATAAACTATTTTACTTTATTTTTTAAAATAACTTTATTAATTTTAATTTTGGCTGCGTTGGACCTTTGTTGCTGCGTTCAGGCTTTCTCTGGTTGCGGTGAGCGGGGGTACTCTTTGTTGCGGTGCGCAGGCTTCTCATTGCAGTGGCTTCTCTTCTTGGGGAGCACGGGCTCTAGGCGCGCGGGCTCAGTAGTTGTGGCACACGGGCTTAGTTGCTCTGCGGCATGTGGGATCTTCCCAGACCAGGGCTCGAACCCGTGTCCCCTGCATTGGCAGGCGGATTCTTAACCACTGCGCCACCAGGGAAGCCCACGTAAACTATTTTAAAGTGGAAAAAAATTATTGTTTGAGAATAATATGAAACATACTTGTTTTAGCTTTAGCAATCAGTTAGATAGCTGCATAAGAAATAACTCTCTAACTGGTCTGGAAGAGAACAGCAATGGCATGGGTCATTATGTATCTACCCAAGACAAGCTTCTGCAGTTGCCAAAATAAACTGCTTATTCACAGGAGATGGGCAGTGCTGATTTTGGAACATTACTCTTAACTGCTGAGTTATGCAACTCAAAAATTTTAGTGTCATTTCCTAACTTTGTTTTAAGTGTATTTTCATCTTGAAACTTGGCACAAATGTTTAATAAAACTTTCTTTTTGTAATTGAAATGATTCAATTCAACTACATTTACTGGACAGCTGAAGGTTACACAGCTCTAAAACTTTTTTTGTTTGTTTTTTTGGAGGGAATGTAGAAAGGAATTAAAAGGCATGGTCCATACATTTAGGAACTCACTTTGGAGGACTATCATGAAATTCTTTTATAACTCTTTCAAAAATTAGAATTTGTTTAAGTATGTGAGATAATTTTATTCTGATTGGATATTCTTATAACTATATACATTTTTTTCCCAAAACCCATGATATATCTGATCCATTTGATATAAAAACAAGAATAAACTCTAGCTTCAAAGGTCACGATCATGTAGAGAATAGTACTGAAATAAGGTATAATTTCACAATAGCAAGTATGGAAACACATTGAAGGCATTGGATCTTTCTCCTGCTGCTTCTGCAGTAAGATGAAGAAGGGCAAACGAAGGGAGCAGAGAAAGCATTACATTTCCCTAATCAGTTCTTGGCAAGAACTTTTACAGGAGAGCTTACAATGGGAAATTCATGCCTGTTCCTTGACTCTTGAAACAACAAAACTGAGTTTCCCCAGAAGAAATTTTACTCTAGTGGTGGAATTAGATTAAATTGTCTAAAAACAGTGAAGGATTAGTGAAGAAGACTCTACGTTCTATCAGAGGATTAAAAAAAAAAAATCTAATTCTGACATTTTAATTTGTGTACTGATTGAGATAGATGTTAATTTTTATGTATTGTGTGATAAAAAATATTCCCTGCCATATCAATAAACAAAGGATGTTGCAGCCAACAATCCCTCAGCCACTACAGCCACCCGTAACTGTGTACCCTGAGGGGATTCAGGATGGAGAAAAGCAGGATACTGGCTCTAGGTAGTTAAGGGACATATCAAAGGAATGATTTCAATGAGCCCAGACTCTTGCATCTTCCTATACGTAGAAAAGCACTAAATTCATTAACTTGAGAGACCTGGTTGCGGCATACAGGATCTTAGTTCCCCTGACCAGAGATCTAACCCGTGCCCCCTGCAGTGGAAGCACGGAGTGTTAACCACTGGACTGCTAGGGAAGTCCCTGATTTTCTTTAATTAACAGTAATCTTTTGATGTTCAGACTACCTGATTTTTATTGCAAAACTCCTGCCTCTTGGGAGCAGTCCCTCAGAGCCATCTGAGAGGCTGTCTTCTGGCCTTAAGTCCTCAGTTTTGTCGGCCAAATAAAATATAGTTCTCAACTTTTAGGCTGTGCATTTTTTTTTCAGCCAACAATAGTCTTGTTAATAAAGAGTTCTTTACATTTTAAAAAACAAAAATCAGGAAATTAAAATAAAGTTAACACTTTTTTTTTTTTCGGTTACAAGAAAGAGATACCCACTCAAACTAGCTTAGTTATTAAAAAGGAAGATGTATGTCAATGTTACAGATATTTCACAGAATTCTGTGCAGTTGGGCCTCACACAAACTAGAAAGCTGTTTAGAGCCGAGGTAAACAGTCTCTCTCACTTAGTCTCAGCTTCTTCTCCACATCTATACCATTTTCATCTCTCTGAAGATCAGTTTCATTTGCTTACTCATCATCTTGCAAATGGCTGCCTCAGCCACTGAACTGTCATGGCTTTGTTATTCCAATACAGTACTCACCACTGACTAGTAACGATCTCTGTATTTTATAGTTTGAATTCACAATGGAGGGAATCTGATTGGTCCAGATCATCTTCTCAAGTCAAGTCACACCAGCTGAAAGTGTGACTTGACTTGAATCAACCAATGGATTGGCTGCCCAGTTGGAGCCCATACCAGGTCCAATCAGCCATGGCTGAGAGATGGTGAGATCACATGTGATATGCTGGCTGCCCTATTCTTCTGGGCATATCCTTATTTCAGATAGAGTATAAAGAAAGGAATAAATTGTGTTTGGCCTTAGCAAACCTGAATCCATAAGGTGAAGTTACAGAAGACAATGCACATAAAATAATTAAATAATATAACTAAAATAAATGACCAAATAAATAGTATGACAAAAAATACCAAGGGCTGAGAATTTAACACAATCTATAGTGATCTGAGAAGGCTTATAACAATATGAAATGTTGAAAAGCTGAAGGAGTTTGTCAGATATGCTTCCCCACCCCCCCAAAATAGAAAAAGGATATGTTCCTTCAGTAATAAGTTTCAGATTAAAATTAACATTAAATTATCTAAAGAATTCTGGTTCAAGATGGCTGATGAAGCACATGCCTAGGAAGAAAAATATATAAAAAATGAAAACAAAAATAACACAGTGAAAGAAATGGGAGGGGTTGTTGGTAGAGAAGAGAGTTCAACAAATTTCTGGAAGATGAATGAGTGTTGATTGTTGAGGCTGACTAGAGGAAGCCATAGCCAAGAACACACCAGGGAGCTGACTGTCTGGAAGAGGCCCAGACAAGCTCTAGACTTTGACACAGTAGATGCAATCGGGGATGGGACTAAGAAATTGGACTGAAAGGATCTGTAGACGGTCATTAACACCAGGGCAAAAATTGGAGGGTTTAAACAATCTTAAGAAATTGCCTAGGAAAAACCAGGGCAGATGACTAGGAAGCATTCCCAAGGTAATGACTCCTTATTCTGGCATTTAAGGGTTCCTAGAGTTACAGCTGGCTTCATGGCTGCACAAATCCTACCTACCGTTAACCAGCCCATGTACATGCAGCTCCCAGAGTCTTTCTATTGCCATATTTTTTTAAAAAGGTTTTTATTTTGGCATAATTTTAGATTTACAGAAAAGTTGGAGGAAAGAATTCTCATATACACTATACCCAGGTTCCTGCAATATCAGTATGTTAACATGTTTATTCCTTTCTCTCTCTTTTCTTGACAAATAGGTAGATAGATATACATACATTTTGTTTTTTTTCTGAACCATTTGATGGTTCCCCATTATAGACATGATACTCCATTATACTTAAATACTTCAGTGTGTATTTCCTTAAAACATTCTCTCACACAAGTACAAAAAAAGATCTAAATGAGAAAATTAACATTGATATAATACTATTATCCAGTTGTTGATCTTATTCAGATTTTTCCAATTTAAAAAAAACTGTTCTTTTCAGCAATAGAAATTTCCAGATCATGCTGCATTCAGTTGCCATGTCTCTTCTAATCTCTTTTAATGAGGACCAATTCTTTAGCCTTTGTGTTTCATGGTACTCACATTTTAGACTACTCTTCAATTATTTTGTAGAATGTCACTCGGTTCAGGTTTGTCTAATGTTTCCTCATGATTAAATTCAGACTGTACATTATTGGCAGCAAATCACAGAAGGAAGGGATTTTTCTCAGTGCATCTCATCAGGAGGCATGTGATGTTAGTTTGTCCCATTATTGCCTAATTCTTAATGTGAACAGCAACCAAGGATCAATAGATATCAGATGAAAGTCTCCAACATGAAAAGAAAAACCTAAGGTAAACTAACAGGAAGATAAAGAAAGAAGAAGGAAGGGAAGGAGGGAGGGAGGGAGGAAGGAAGGAAGGAAAGGAAAGAAAGAATTCAGGGAACAGACATACACCTTAAAATTGGAGAGACTTTCCAACTGCTGGCTTCTGAGATGTCAAAAACAATGGCATATATAAAACAAGAAATTGTGTGTTAGGAAGAAGAAAGAATTCTTGGAAAATAAAATTGAATTGCAGGAATTAAAATTTTGAAAGTTTTAAAGGTGAAGTCAAGAAACTCACCTAGAAAATAGGAAAAAGAGAGAGAGTTGTAGGAAAGGTAAGATATAAAAGTCATAGCAGATCATTGCTGGCGTTCTGTATTAGGATCAGCTTTGGCTGCATCATAAAACAGAAAAATCACTAAAAAATCAGAGATTGACAAGATAGAAGTTTCTCACTCACATAAAAGAAGTAGATAGCTCTGAGGTGGTTTGGTGACTTCAGTGAGTCACTGGTAACATTAGGCTGTTACCTTCCTGTTCTACCATCTAGTAAATGCTAAACGGTAGAACAGGCCACCTCATTCTCAAGGCCACCTCATAGTCGAAGATGGCTGCTGCAACTTAAGCCATTGTGTCTGAATCCAGGCCAAAAAAGTAAGCCAGAACGACCAAAACAATTTTTTTTAAAGGGGGGTGAGTGGTTGTTACAAACGGTGCTAACTACCTTTAAGCAGCTTTCCCATAATTCTGCTTACATCTCTTTTGCCAAACCTGCCTGCAAGGAAAGCTAAGAAATGTAGTCCTTTATTCTGGGCAGCAATGTGATCACAGAAAGATCAGGATACTCTTACTAAGGAGGAGGATATCGATATTGAGTTAGGCAGTTGGCAGATTCTGCCACCTAGTTTAATAGGCAACATAATTTCCACAGCAGAAAGGAGATACAAATCATTAAGTACCTAGTAAATACCTCACACTATACATTTTGTACACATAGTCATAACAGTTTGAAACTTTAGAAATCTAGTGACTAAAAATAAGGACAGTGTAATTCCAAGCAAAACAAAACATCTTTAACAAATATATAAAAGATGTTCAACCTTGTTTACAAAATTAGAGGACTACAAATAAAAATAAAATATTTTTCAGGATCAGCTTGGAAAAATTAAGATATTGAAAATATCCTATGTTGGTGAAGGTTTTGAAGAAGAGTTTTCTCATCAACTATTGGCATAAGTATAAATAAAGTCAGCCTTTGGAATGGAAATTTGGCAGCACTTAATATATAAATGTATTTTTTTTTTGTTGCTGCTGTAAGAAATTACCACAAACTTTAGTGGCTTTAAACTATACATATTTAAAACACACACACACACACACACAAATTCATTAATTTAAACTCTGTAGGTCATAGTCTAGTATGGGCTCCACTGGATTAAAATCAAGGCGCCATCAGGGCCGTGTCCCTTTCTGGAGGCTCTAAGGGAGAATCCGTTTCCTGTTTATCTCCGCTGCTGGCAGATTCAGTTCCTTGCAGATATGTCTGAGGGCTTCATTCTCTTGCCGGCTGTCAGCTGAGGGCAGATCCAGAGTCCAGTTGTGGTCTTTGGCTCATGGTCCCCATCCTCCATCCTCAAATCAGCCATGACAGCTCAAGTCCCTCTCACTCTTCACATCTCTTCCTTCTTCTGTCCCAGCTCTGACCCAGTCAAAAAAGGCTCTTCACTTTTAAGAACTCATGTAATTAGACTGGGCCCACCCAGATAATCCAGGATACTCTCCCCATCTCTAAGTAGATAATCTTAATCACGTCTGCCAAATCCCTTTTGCTACGTAAAAGAACAAATTCAGGGAGTTCCCTGGTGGTCAAGTGGTTAGGACTCTGTGCTTCCACTGCAGGGGGCATGGGTTCCATTCCTGGTTGGGGAACTAAGATCCCACAAGCCACACAGAGCATCCAAAAAAAAAAAAAATTAATTAATTAAAAGAATGAATTCACGGGTTCTAGGATTAGAGCATGGACATCTTTGAAGGGTGTGGGAAGCATTACTTTGCCAACCTCTGTAAAATATACATTCCCTTGTACCTAGTAATTACACAGAGAAACACAACACACACCTTAAAACCTGGTGTGGGGCGGGTGTTGGAGAAAGGGGGGGGGAATGGAAGACTTACAAAGAATAGTATCATTAACTGCATCAGACTTCTTTTCAGCATCATAAGATGCTAAGGAAAATATGGAGAAAGGCTTTCAAAGTTGTCTGGGGAAAATTTTAAATCCAGATTATTGTTATGCTTAGCCAAACTATCAATTGAGTTTGAAGGGGGAAAAAGGCATTTTCAAATATTTAAGGATTAGAATTTTTTTTTCTCCAACATACCTTTTCTTTAAAAAGTACTTGAGGATGGATTTTAGCAATAAGAGAGAGTAATCTAAGAAAGAGGAAGGTGGGGGACACAGGAAGCAGGGAAGTAAAGTCCCAGGATGATTGCTGGGCAGCAGCCTACAGAGTTCCCAGCCCACATTGGAGCAGGACGATTGAGGACCCCAGATAGAAATTGTTCAGAAAAAGACTGAAAAAGATTGTGAGGTGGATAGGACAAGCTCACAGAGAGTTTGAAAATATTGAGGCTATAATAAAGGTACAGAATACACAGCCTAAAATGAAAGTAACATGTTCTGATTTAAGCAACTGGTGAGGTGTAAAAAACCTCAACTGTGTTTGAACCACAGTTTTTGAACTCTGAGCAGCAAATAAGTAGTCTCTTTTGTGTGAAATACTGCAGCCACGGCACTGGAACTGTAGAGGGGAGAGCAGTGCCTGTTCACACATACCTTTATGCCGGTCACACCTGGATGTGTTTGTATGTGATGACTTTGTGTGGGAAAATGTCTGGAAGGATGCATGCCATGATGTTAACAACAACTGTGGTTGGAGATGGGATTTGAGCGACTGTTTTCTTTTTGTTTATCTGTATTTTTCAAAAATTTCTAACATCATCGTCTATCTGTCAGCTATTCAATTTAGATGGTGTCAGTGACTTTAAAAACAGTGTAGAGAAAATTGTGACCTCATTGTGTGGAAAAAACTTGGGCTTTGGAGATAGAAGATATCTTTAACTCCTGCCTTTAGTGTTTATAAGCAAACTGGGACAGTAGGTCACCCTACATCCCTTTAAGACCTAGCAGGACCAGCTAAGAGGCCAAAAACATGCAAAGGACCTTCCACATGTACATTCAAATTTGCTGTGTCTTAAAGTGCCAAGCACTGTGCCAGACACGCGAAACAGAGAGGAAAGATATAGTCTCTGTCCCGAAGATGCTCCAAGTCAGAGGAGGAGCAGACCAGGAAAACTTTAGTCACATTACAGAGGGGAGAGTGCTGCGCTTCATGTAAACATGGAGTGCCCCAGAACCCCAGAAGAATGGAAGCCCCCACCACCGAACTAGGGAGGGTCCAATGAGGCTTCTCATAGGAGGTGACATAACATGTGTTCTCAGAGACAAATAGGAACAAGCCAGATGGAGGACATGGAAAGAGCCTTCTTGGCAGGGCACTGGTGTACACAGTGGGTTGGAAAGACCATGGTGACCCCACAGCTTCTAGTGGCCTGAGGGCGTTAGAGCCTCAGGGACATGTGATCCTGGCATGGTGGGTGGGAGCTGGGTCATGAAGAGGCTACAAAGCCTACTAAAGTGTCTGGGCTTTTACAAAATTCACTCTGGTGGTTGCCAGGGGAATGGAGTGGCAGGGAATGTGACCGAGGTTATTATGTGAGAGTTTAGAAAAAATCTATGTGACCCTCCAAAAGTTCCTCCCACCCTCGCTGTCTAATCAGATTCCTTCTACCTCCCCTACTCTTTCACCGCACGCTGCTTGTTTCCTTCTCAGTTCTTACATTTCTGATCTTAAACTTTTTTGATCACTTACCTGATTATAGTCTTTCTCCCCCGTTAGGCTGTAAGCCCCACAGGGCAAAGACTGTGTCTGTTTTATTCACCAATACAGTGTACATAGCCTATACCTAAACAGTAGTGGGCACTCAATAATTATTTGTTGAGCAAACAAATGACCAGAATAAGGCAGCAACTATGGAGATGGGAAGGAGAAGGCAGATTTGAGAGTTAAGATGCAGAATAGAGAGAACCTGGTGACTGGCTGATCGATTTAGAGAGCTGTGCCGGGGTGAGGGCTGCAGGGCGGGGAGGGTGTAGATGAGTCTTCTAGGGGCCTGACCTGGGAGACATTAAACTGAGCTGGTGGTTGTCGGGTGAGTGTGGTGGGGTGGAGAGGGGTGGGCTGGGGTGAGAATAAGTTCTCATCAGGGGACTATTGTAACCCTGAACTCACCCCACAGTTTTAGCTCCCCTGCCTTCCTGCTCTTTCAGTGGTTCTTAAACTTTGCTGCACCGTAGAATCACCTGGAAAAACCCCACATGGGGGACCTTCGTTAGACCAATGAAATCTGAGGATGGGGGCTGAGCATCAGTATTTTTAAACTTTTAAAATACTGATGTTCCAGCAAAGACCATTGTCCCGTGGGTTTCCAGATGAGCAATTCCCTTCCTGCCCTTCATTTGGAAACCTTGGGCTTATCAATCATCTCACTCAGCCAGTGGCCAGCATGCTGCTGCCCCACCTTCTCCAAGAGGCGTCAACTGGCTTCCATTCTACTTCACGAGGGCTGGGTCCTAGCACTGAAAACCCTCTACAAATATTTGTGCTTTTCATTTGCCACTGCCTGCCATGTGTGTCACCTTGGCCAATATTTGCACTTGTGGATGACTACATTTAATGCTCAATGGTGTGCTTTGCTTAGAAGGTGTAAAGGATGTGAATTACTTGAGTTTCCCTGTTTCCTTTTGAACCTTGGAAAACGTCCAGATGATTCTCTTTAGCCCTTATTCATTTTCTTCAAACATTTTGCAATCTGGGCCTATACAAATAGATCTAATGACACAATACGCAATTTCTAATTTCTTGCCAGTAACAGGGAAGCATCTTTTTGTTCGGTAGTGTGGTGAGGGGGAAGGACAGCACATTGTGTACCAAAACAAAATCGGGCTGTGGTTATCTTCTGGGGTAATTCCTGGTGGTTTGTCATTATGGACGTTACTACAAGTTTCTGTGGTTTTCAAGACCCCAGATAAACTACTGAAAGTGATGAGGCCCAGGAATGAAACTTTCTTGTTTGTAAATTAATGTTAAAAACTAATCGTTTTTTTTTTTTTCCTTCAGCTTCTGCACATGATTTAACAATAGAAGCTGTTTGCATCTTATGTTCCTTACTTGATTTACACACACATTCTTTGATCCTGAAGACAAGTTCCGTACTTGCAGGCTTTGATTTGTTTTATGGCAAAACTTCTGGGAGAGCTGCTGGGAGGAGAGATGGCTCTTTTTCAGTGTAAACCTAATTAGAGGGGACAGAGAAAGGCTCTTGCCAGGGGTTGGAGCCCCGTGTGCAAAGCCGGGAGGGCTGGATTTGGTTGGAGGCACTGCAAGTGATGGGATGACTGGCTTGTAGCAGGGTGGGGTTATGTGAAGGACGAGAATGAAGAGGTGGGTGGGAAGAGGGCAGATCACAGGGGGTCTTGTACACTTGAGTGCTACCCCCTCAGCCTGCAGCTACTCCTTCCTCCTGCGCATCCTGCACATCGAGCTTCCCAAAGTGTACATCCGATCATTTTGCTTCTCCCTTAAAAAACAAAAACAAAATAAAAACCTCACTATGTTGCCCAACAAATAGAGACCCAATTCTTTAGACTCCCTCAGTCTAGTTGTGAGACTTTTCTCCTACTTCTTTATTTAAAGGCAAAGGATAGGATGCAGCAAAAAAAAAAAAAAGGACAATGCAGGAAGGCATTAGCGTGCCAGGAGACATTCCACGAGGTGACCTAACCAAGGACATTTCTTTTGCACACACAGGACTGCACAGCCTCTTCGACTTGAACCTGTCAAATTCCTTGTGAAGAATTTTGCCTTTGGGAGAACTCCTGAAAAATCCTGCAGTATTTAAGTCCTTTAAAGAGTCAAGCAATGCTTATCGAGCATGTTGGTATAAGAAAGAAAGAAGCAGGATCTGCTGTTTAAGATACTGCTTCTTTCTTATACCAATCTTATTCTTTGGCCAGTTTCGACATTTTGCAAACATTCCTTACTCTTTTTAACCTCCGTGCTTTTGCTTAAAGGATTCCGTTTTTTACAGAACGCCCGTTCTCCATCTCCACCTGGGAAGGCTTACCCGTGTTTGAGGGCCTTACTGAAATGGTATTTCCTTCATCCCGTTACATCGTCATTCCAGGTAGAAGTGACTTTTGTCTAGAGTTTAATTTTTAAAAACTTTAAAGTATAATTTACATGTTTCCTAAAATAAGTGTACAGGTGATGAAGTTTCACAGACTGAACACACTTGTGACACCAAGAATCAGAATGTCACCAGCACCCAGAAACACTTTCTCCCATCACCACTCCCATCCAAGGGTAACTATGGTCCACACTTGAGGGCATAGATTAATTTTGAACTTCATAAAAGGAGGATCATAACATATGTACTCTTTTGTATCTAGCTTCTTTCCCCTAATATTATGTTTGTGAGATTCATCCATGTTGTTATATGTATTTGTGGATGATTCATTCTGTGGCTGTATAGTATTCCATTGTGTGAATATACCACAATTTAGTCATGCATTCTACTGTTGATGGGCCATTTGCTACTTTGAACATTCTAGTACCCACCTTTTGGTGAAAGTGTGTATGCATTTTGAAACTGTGTATGTATTCATACTCCTATATGAACATAGGAGTAGAGTTGTTGGGTCATAGGGTGTGCTTATGTAGATACTGCAAAACAGATTTCCCAAGTGACTGCATCTCTTTACACATCCACCACTGATGCACGAGAGTTCTAGTTGCTCCACGTCCTAACTGTGACTTGGTATCTTCCATCCCATCCATGCATTGAATACACCTTCCAAAAAGCATCTACCACAGAGTTCCTATTCAAGGCTACAAAGAGACCCAGATCAATGTATAAAGTAGGACAACCCCTCTCTCCAACTATTCTGCCTTGGGAGTTTTCTTTGTTTTGTTTTGTTCTGAATACATTATTTGAGAAATGAAATCTTTTCCTGGTTTTAAAAACTAAGAGAGCGTAGGAAACCTGAGGTGCTGGAAGCGTTCTATATCTTACACAGTATTATGTTTACATGGGCTTATATACATGGATACATTTTAAAAAATTAATACAGCATCAACAAATTTGTATGCCTTTCTCCAGTCCTATCCCACCAATAATGTAAAGAAGAGACATATGTGAATACATATTCAGAGTAGATTCTTGCCAGGCTGGGGAGTAGATTAGTGATTTGGATGTAACCCAATCTGGAGGTTCTCAAAGAAGCAAATTTACCACTTGCAACATGGTGCCTATTTTTCTGCCTTAATCATCACCCTAGGTTTACTTGATGGAAAAGAAGCCTTCCTGGGGGGAGAGAAATTGGTGGGCATTTCTTGCAAAGACAAGGTTCTGAATGTTTTCTTCAAATATCATGTCTGTACCTTGTTTACTCCATTGTTATTTGTATTGGGCACTCTGAAGCCTAGAGTTTAGGAATAAAATAAAGATCAAACATAGGTCTAGAAATTATTTTTTTTTAAAAAGTGTCGTTGTTGTTTGTCCCAAAGCAATACTGCCACCTAATGGTAGAAAAGGAGAACTTCCTCTCAATGTCTTAGCTGCAAGTAGTAATGATGGAGAGTCCCAGGCACTTAACTATGGGTGAAAATAAAACTGATATCAATTAAATATTTTCACCCTGACCCACTCCCGCCACCTTTCCCAAGAGGTATAGCTCATAGAATTCTTAAAAGTATGCCACAAAATCAAATACATGATAGGGCATTACGAGTCCCTCCAGAAAGCTGGAATCACTGCCTTCTATAATTGCTTGAGAGAAACTTTGTTTCATTGTTAGCTATCATTCCACATAACAAGATTTTAAGATCAAGAAATTACCTTTTCTGTTATGTGTGGTAGTAAATTCTCCCAGTAAATCGCACTTTTTAGAAGAGATATGCCCTCACTATGTTTTGTTTATGATGTATTTATTTGGCAAATCCAACTTTATTTGTTGACTTCAATTTATTACATTTTACTAGTTTTTATTGCTGGACATAAGACAGTTTTCCTTTAGCATGAAAACAAGTGCTTTTAAAAATCACAATTAAGGGAAAATTACATTCTTTCCTGATACAATACTAACATGTTAACAGTAATACTAGCTATATACCAAAGACACCATAAAATAAAAATTACACTAGTAAAAGTGTTCTGAAGGCATAGAAAACTTGGAAATTTAATTTTGTAGTGCATCTTTCTCTTTTTTTTGTTTGTGTATTAATTTGCCAAACATTTATTAGGAACCTACTATGTGTCAGCACTCTGCTAGAAGCTGGGGATACAAAGATTAATGTGACAGTCCCTGCCCACTGAGAGGCTATTCTCTAGGTGCGTAAGACAGAAATGGAGACAGATAATTATAATACTTTGTACAAAGTATAGTTACCAAAATATTCTGAGGACACAGGGAGAGGCACCTCAATCCTATTGGAAAGATGGAGAGGAGGACAGCTTGGTTGGGAGGAACCTGAGTCTTAATTTCGGCGTAGGCTTGGCAAAGTGTAGGGGTTGAAAGTGGGGGAGGGCTGATGTGGATTTTGAAGTATCTGTGGGATCTCCAGGTGGAGCAGTTCATTTCCCATATGGAGATGTGAGTCAGAAGCAGGTGCCTAGGGTAGAGTGAGAGATAGATTTGAGATTTCACCTGAGAAACTGTGAAGCAAGAAAAGACCCATGAGCTGGGGATGAACATCTGAGAAGGCAGAGGCAGGCTGGCTGAAGAGAACCTCCAGCAGCAAAAATCAGGATTCCCCAAGGGAACCAAGAAAGTTCAGTCATGGAACCAGGGGGATTAATCCACAGCCATTAGGCCACATTGGCCGAAAGTTTCATTTTGTCTGGCTCCTGAGGGTTTGTAATATTTTTTAAATAGTTCCCACCTTTTAAGAGTTGAGCGATGCCTCATAAAGTCTGCATTTTTAGCTTCCCATGAAGCACTGGAACATTTGGCTATGTAGGGCCTAGATTCCTCACAGCAGTGCAGGGGCTTCCCTTTTGCCATGGGTACAGGCTCTCCAGGTCCCCCCACGCGCATATCTTAATGTGGCCATTTCGCTCATTGACACAGCCTGCCTGGCTCCTCCGGGCATTTGCATTTGGGATCTTTCCCTAGAATTTCAAGAACAGTGTGATCTCCAAATGTCCAGTGCAGCAGAGGAGTGACTAAGGAATGAGAAAATCTCCCCCCCCCCACCCTCCCACCTTTGAATTAGGAAATTGTGAGTCACCTCAGTGACCTGAGGAAGAGAAGATTAGGAAGGTGGTAAGACACAGAAGCAACATCACAGTTACCATGGATTGAGGAGTGGCCAGGAGGGAAGGAAGAGGGTGGTGAGTATGGAGGAACCCACAATCTTCTACAAAGGGCCATAGAGCAGATCTTTTTGGCTTTGTGAGCCGCGTGATCTCTGTCACCACTACTCAACTACTTGCTGTTCAGCACGAAAGCAGCTGTAGGCAATATATAAACAAATAAGCATGGCCATATTCCAGTCAAATTTTATTCACAAAGATAGGCTTCCTGTGGACCCTAGCTTGCCAGATGGGGTACACTGGATCAGGGGGTAGGACTGAGAGGAAAGCCGACAGTTCTCTAGACACAGGGAGGGGTCAGCAGAGAGGGAGATGGAGAAGGTAAAGAAAAACAAGAGAAAGATTGGTGAGGCCACTTCCAGAGGGAGGAGGGAGATGGAGCAAGGCCCTCGGTGATGGTGGGGGGAGGAAGACCTTGCCCGCCAAGGCAAGATCTGAGCAGAGGTGGAGAACAAGTTTGTAGCGCGCACGAGTGAAATGAGGTAGCGTGTTGACTGTGCTGCTGCTGATGCCAGTTTGGTGGATAAAGTAAGAAGTGAAGCAATCGACTGAGCCGTTGAGAAGGTGGGATGAAGCTGGTCAAAAACAAATAGAGAGGTTGACAAACACTGCGGAGGGCTCAGCTGAGGTTGGAAACTAGAAACGATTGTGTTGTCGCATTGTGCCATCCTGCATGGCAGCAGCAATGCCAGAATTTAGAATCAGAGGAGGTAGCTTGTAGCGTTGATTGAGGGTTTTGACTTTTCTGGTGAGATAGTAATTCAGAGCAAAGGGGCCTGGGCTGCGTAGTGGCAGATGAGGCCAACGAGGTCCTGCTAGACTGTGAAGAGAGAATGGGTTGAGGAGTTAAAGAGGTTTTTTTTGTGAACAGATGCAGTGAGTATGAAGGTAGAGCAGAAAGTGTGTAGGCGGTGATCTGAGAACAGATGATTGGAGTTTAGAATTTCTGAGTTGGGGCACTTCCAGGATATTAAGATCCCGGACAAGCTCCTTGGATTAGGGGACTGAAATGCAGTGCAGCAAAGGACAATCAGGAATTGGGAAGTAAAATTGCTCACTGGCTATCTTCATAGAGGCTGAAATCTCTCAAGATTTGGAGTGGAGGGGGTTTCACTCAGTGATTCAGAGTGATTCGAAGGCAGTAGATGACGGACAGCAATGAAGAGGAGTGGCAGGACATGTATCTGGATGGTGTGGGTGTTGACAAGAGGCGGGAGCAACGCACTCCTTCCAGGCTTGCAGACGCCTGCCTGGTAGCCCTGCGGAGCCAGGCGCCTCCGTTGCCAAGGAGACCAGTTCATCGCTATCTCCACAGGTAATTGTTCAAGATAACGAAGGAGTGTGCTCTTCACATGCTGACCCTCTCCTGAGTCCACACAAGTCCCGCTGTGAGCTTTCTCTCGTCCCTCTACGACTTAGTTCTGTCAGTAGAGAATATGTCGGCCTTCCCGGCATGCCTGCTTCCTTCTGCCCGTCTCTGATTCTGTTCAAGCTGTAGCTCCAGCCAATAATGGATGTCCTCTCCCCTCTCTCTCCCACCAGCAAGTAGACAGGTGATCACAGTGTCTCTCCAAATGTGTTCAGAGATAAGAGTCAGGAGTCTTCTTAAATGACAGCGCCACCCCCTGTGGGGGCTATCCTATCTGGGCTGTGGCAGAATCCACTTGGAATCTCATGTCAGGGATGGTGCGAGTTGTGGACAGCTAGTGACCACTCTTTTCCCAGCTCCATCCTAAGACAGGCCTCCCCAGGTGGGAGATTCAGAGAAGCTTCCAAAGAGAACTAGAATAATGGGCCTAATGAAAGAAGACCATAGACGTGCAGCTTATTTAAACTGCACGTAGTATAGTTTTCACAGCATTGTTAACCATTCTGTTCAATTTAATAAACTGCCCCCCTTTTTTCCCAGAAATCGAAGCTTTTGCTTTTGGCACCAAGTATGAGCAGGCCCTTCTGGTCTAGAGAGAGGGACAAACAGCACACAGGAGTTAAGGCTGAAGATGCCAGCACCCAGGGCTGGGCCATGCCCTTATCTCTGGAGTCTTAGGAATGGAAGCTGAGTCCAAATGCTTCCTCAGCTGTTGTGTCTGGAAGGTGAGCTTCCCTGTCAGCTGTTTAAAGAACAGCTGAAGAAGGAGCCCTGCATGCTTCTGAGGACACCCTCTGCATGTCTTAGGCATGAGTCAGACCCAGAGGTTGACATTTGTCCCCTCATTTAAGAGCTAAGGCCCATATCTCTCCAGATATGAAAAGAGCCAATCCTGGGCAGGTGGGAGGGGCCAGTCAGAGAATGCCAACCCTTCTTAATTCTGTGGGGTGGGAGATCCTGACTCACATCCTGAGGGGACAGATAGCTTTCAGCCTTCAGTTAAGATCGGAAGTGGGGAGAACATTCACCCCTGCTTCTCAGTTTAGAGAGGAGAATCAATCCTCATGGCATTAACGTTTTGGAATTATTTATTTGTTCTAACAAGTCTGAAACCTTTTCAGCCAACATACTTCATTTTACTTGCAGGGTGGTTTTTAACATGTCACCTAAGCCAAGCTACATTCATCTAGTAACCCTTATATAGGTGCTATTATATACTCAGACAAGAGACTAGGACACAATGCTAAGAAGTTGTTTCATTTTCATTTAGTAATGTCTATTCTCTGCAGTTTGGGGGAAAAATGGTGCCAGTTTGGTTTTCAACCTAAAGCAGTGATTTGAAAACTTTACATAGGAATCACCTGGAAATTTTAAAAAGTTCTGATGCCCAGGCATCACCACAGACCAATCACATCAGAATCGATGGAGGTGGTAACCAGGAGTCAAGAGTTTTAGATTTCCCCAGGTGATTGCTATGAACAGCCATGCCAATGTCATTGACCCAAATGAACACAGGTGTCTCTATTAATTCAATTCATGGTGTATTCATTGCTAAGTTGACTTAGCACTCTGAGGGTTGATTTGATTATCCTGAGGATATTTCTGGAGCCTAATAAAATCATAATCACTGGGGGGCGAGCAGGCACAAGAGCCAGGTGGGAGGCAGAGGTTTCATGAACCAGAGAGGAAATTTTGTCAGTCATCAAACCTGAAGGAGCGCAGAGCACCTATCAATGTCAGAGGTACTGAGCCCCGAGTCTGGAGAGCCGGGTGTAGCAGCAGAAGTAGTGGATCTGGTGTAAGTGGGGAGTGTACCAGGGAAATTTTCTGGAATAATTTTTCTCTGCGACTGGATCTTATAGGCCAGATGTAGTAGGATACTTGGGTGGGCTCACTCTGTTTAAAGGGATAGGAGCACAGAGTACAGACTCCCAAATTCTTTAAGTCTCTAAGGTGATGATTCTCAGAGTGAATTTTTTTTCTAGTGAGAGTTTCGATTATTATCATTTTGTCAAGAAAATAACCACATTCCTTTATCAGATATGTGTTCAGTGCCTTTTCTGTGCTAGGTACACCATCCATTACTAGGGATACACAGATTAAATAGAACGCAGTATATGCCTGTGAAAATCCATACCCTAGATGAGGAAAGAGTGCATAAATCAAAACCTTTTAAATAAGAGGTAGCAAAAAATGATGCTAGATTTGGACAAAGTTCTGTGAGTCTGATGTTAACCCTAATGACATCAACCCTCACTGACTGCATTTTCCTTCTTCCATTGCTCTCCTCTGGACTTTGCATTTTTTTGCTTCTAATGTGAATTAAATGCTCTATTGGTTTCTCCTGCTATTGTCGGGAGGAGGTAGGATTCTCAGCAGGGGAGGCCAGTCAGTTTGGGACCCTAAACGTAAGTGCAGGGAGCAAGTTCTCTGGAATCTCATATGTGTCACTGAACCAGATAGAATTCTTCACAGAGGTTAACTTAGGTGGAATTGCTACAGTAAGAAGCTGTTTCTTTTTAAATCTTTTCAAGTTTTCAGCAATGATGCCTGTTTCTACTATACTAGAATTGAGTGAAAATATCTGCCTGACCCACATCTCTGCCCCCAGTGATTATTGTTTAATCTTCTGTTTTGTCACATCTTTCTTGAATAGTGATCTCCAATGTTTTAAATATCTTTTGTCTCTCCCCTCAATGCATTTATCTGTAGTCTCCATGTGAATCCTTGGGCCTCTTCCCTTTTTCTCATTTCCTGACCCCCCCTTGTCCATGTCTTATCTCTTTGCTGGATTATTGCTCATCTTCCCGGCGGGACTTCCCCAGCCACCACTGTGGAGGATGCTGAGCTGAACTGTAACATGCTTACTAGAGTAGTACTTTATATAAGAAATGATAACTTTTGCTTTTATAATATCCAGCAAGACTGAGGCAGAGAAAAAAAGGAGTCTAACAAGGCAGACGAGAAGGGAATGATCTGGGTAGAAGGGAGAAAGTACTAAAACATAAAGGGATATAGATGCTCAAAACCAGCATGACCAACAATATAGTCTGGTAGGTCAGTGATACTCACCAGGATGATTCAAGACTTAAAGAGGTGGCAGATTTGCTAAGCAATTACACACCAAGACCAGACAGACCCAGGGAGCCAGAAGACTAAATTAAATTATCAAACACAAGACACTGAGCAAGCTGAGCTACTTGTACACAGCATTTGTATTCGGAATAAATAAACTGCAATTGTTATTCCTTCCTCCCAGGCTTCCAGCCTAGGGGCAGAGTCAGGATGAAATGAACACAACAGTTTAAACATCCACATTCTGGTTTACATGACTGAAAAAAGGAAGAGGTTTATTTATTCCCAGGGTGGCTCAGCCCTATTCCTCCTGACCTTATCTGTGTACAATTTGTACTTGGAGAAAGGGACCACCTTCCACCCGATCTCTGAGGACAGGAAATTAAGCATTATCCTCCATCTCCCTCATCTGTTAGACAGCAAGTCCACGGGGCTGCCTTCCCTCTTCTAACTTAGCACATGCGCCAGTCCCTCCGCCCAAGTCCACTGGACTTGGCTGCCAGAGTCACGCCTCCAACCAGCACACCTGATCGGGCCACCACCTGCTTTAAACCTGTGCCGCCCCTGATGTCTCCAGGGTGAAGTGTAGCACTCTCAGCCCTGCTTCCTAGAACCTCTGGAGTCTGACCCCATCACATCTGCTTCTACCACCGATCTCCACAAACCAGAGCTCTAGTAGATGACTTTTTCCAGAACTTACCAGGACTTTCCATGCTGCATTGTCCTTGTCTGTGCTTGGAATGTCCCTCCCTTATATGTCTGACTAGGAAACTGGTAGTCATTCAGTGGCAGTGCAATGCTTCCCAAGTGAGACTGGTCATGCAAATCATCTCGGGGCTGCTTTTAACACACACACACACACACACACACACACACACACACACACACACACTTTGGATCCCTGGGCCATGCTTTAGTGCTGTGGATTCCTAATATATGGAAGTGTATTTGAGTTATTCTAAAGATGAGAACCACCAAAGTATATAGTATTTTTATTTATAGGCTTTTGATTTGAAGGTCCATTTTTTGCCTCACCTAAAATTGATACGCATTCATATTTTTGAGTGACAAATGCTAGTAATAGTAAAAAAATTTTTTTAATATTTATAAGCAGTTCTGTATGAATTGAAACCTTCCCCATGTCACCCCAAGCTCTGTGAGGTTAGAATGGTGGGAGACCTCTGAGGGGAGGAGGGAAGCTTCTGACCCTGGTCCTCACAGCTAGAGAGATGGGCTGGGCAGCCCGTGGTCTCCCTGGCCTCAGAGCAGAGGGCCCAGTCCTATTTCTTAGTTCACGGCATGTTATCATTATATGTCCATGCAAGGCTCTTCTCTTGTTTTATTTATCTATTCCCTGTTTTTCCCTAATTTCTTTTTTAAAAATTTTTATTGGAGGTTAGTTGATTTACAATGTTGTGTTAGTTTCAGGTGTATAGCAAAGTGAATCTGTTATGCATATACATATATTCACTTTTTTCAGATTCTTTTCCCATATAGGCCA
Source organism: Delphinapterus leucas (assembly GCF_059928025.1). NCBI lineage: Eukaryota > Metazoa > Chordata > Mammalia > Artiodactyla > Monodontidae > Delphinapterus > Delphinapterus leucas. The sequence goes on along the minus strand of NC_143137.1, from coordinate 60,710,412 downwards.
TTACAGGCTATTGAGTAGAGTTCCCTGTGCTATACAGTAGGTCCTTACTAGTTATCTATTGCTATTTTATATATAGTAGTGTGTTTATGTCAATCCCAATCTTCCAATTTATCCCTCCCCCCTCTTACCCTCTGGTAACCATAAGTTTGTTTTCTGTATCTCTATTTCTGTTCTAATTTTCTTTTATTTAACCATTCTAAAGTATTTAATGTCTATTTTTTCTGTGCATCCTTGCGTTACGTGTGTTGTTTTTGTGCAAAAGTTTGACTTATGTAAATTTATTCAAATGGTATTGTTATCTGTCTCATCTTGTTTATTATGCCTGGTTTACCATTTTGGAAGGGATGGGAAATCATGGAGCCCTGCAATGGACATTTATCACATTTTTAATGAAATACCCACTATGCGCAGCTCTAATAAGGAGAGGGGCAATATGGTGATGTGGCTAAGAGCGCTGACTCTGGGTTCTGAATGCCAGGGGCCAAATCCTAGCTTCTCCACTTATTAGCTTCATGATCTTAGGTAGGGTCCTTAATCTCTCTGCTTTTAATAACTTGTAAAGTGGGGACACTTCAGCACACCTCAAAGGTTGTTGTGAGGGTTAAATGTGATAAGCATATCTGGGCTCTTCCTCTTATTGGAGAAAAATCACACTACAGATTGTACTGCAAACTGTTGATGACGTCTACTCCCTTCTGGATCCTCAGTGATGCCCAGTGGCCCCCTTAGCTGTAATTAAATCCTTTTCAGCAGTTCCTTACTAGGTTTCCTGGATTCTCAAATCCCTTTATCCCCAGCAGGCTCACATTCAGCAACCTTGCCTCTTATTTTTCAAAGCTTAAGTCCTCCACCTACACTAGAGGGTCAAGGTTCCTGCCCTTGGGGAAGTAACATCCTAAAAGGGGACACAGGCAATAAACAAGTCAACAACCCATAGGGAAAATGTCTTTACCTAGCCAGAAATGCTTTGAAGATAACATAATAGGGAAACTTTCATTTGGGTGGCAAGGAAAGGCCTTTCTGAGGAGGTAACGTTGAAGCTGAGACAAGGCTGTAGTTTGAAGATCAACGAGCAACAAAGTCTAGACAGAGAGAACAATCTGTGCAGCAACCCTGAGGGGAGAAGGAGCTTAATGTGAGTGAGGAGCAGAAGGTCAGCCGGCAATGCTGAAATCCAGTAAGCAAGGGGGAACATAGCAGATCAGGCCAGAGCAGCCCAGTCCAGTAGAACTTACTGCGATGAAGATTTTAAAGAAATATTAAAGATTTTTTTTTTTTTTTTTTACTATTACCAGCATTTCAAATGCTCAGTAGCCACATGTGGCTGGTGGCTACCATATTGGACTGTATAGGCTCAGAGGGGAAGCGGAAACAGATCAGTGGGGCTTTGCCCACCAAGGTGAGTTGTTTTGATTATTTGCTAAGTATGGTGAGAAGCCTCTGGAGGGTTTGACAAAGAGACTACTGTGATTGATTTATATGTTAAAAAATCTCTGAGGCAGCTGGGAAGAGGGCAGGGGTAGGGAGGCACGTGGAGAGGCAAGAGAGGAAAGAAGTTATAACTATTGCATTTGCCTGGGGAAGAGAGATGAGGGTAGCTTGGACTGGTGTGGCAGCAGTGGAGCAAAGAGGTGGATGGATTACAGATTTATTTTGGTGATCGGTCCAATACGAGTAATTGATGACTCAGATGTGAGATGCAAAGGAAAGAAACAAATATTGACTCCTAGGTTTTTGATCTGGGCAAAATTATTCCTTTACGTGTACTAATGCCATTAATTAGGCTCTTCCCATTTTTAAGGTGGATGACACTCCCTTTCTCTCTTCCAACTATGGATCCATTTTAATGACTACACTTACAGCATAAGGATTGCTCGATGTGGCTGGAGGGTTCTGCCTCTCCCGTCACACTTCTGTTGACATTGCTGTTTTCCAAGTCACCATTGACTTTCTCATCGTCAAACAAAATGGCTAATTCTTAGTTCCAGTCCTGACTAGTTGCTGCAATGTGTGCAGTTGTTGATCTAATTCCTTCATCCGTTGACCCACAGGCCACGCTCTTCTGATCCTCTTCCTGCCTCTAAACCTGTGCCTTCTCGTTAATCTCTTCGCTGCTCCTGCTTGGCCCCCTCCACATGTTGGCATCCTCAGGCTCAGTCTTGCTTTTTCTCTCTTGCACAACCTGGTGACCAGCTCCACTCCATTGCCTGCATTTCCCATCTATATTCTGCAGTCTCACAAATCTATAAAGTAGTAGCACCAGCCATTTCTATGAGCCAGGAACTTTGCTAATTGAGTTAAACATGTTGTCTCATTCAATCCTTCCCTGAACTCTGTGGGTAGGTATGATTATTCTAATTGTCAGATGAGGGAGCAAAGGCTCAGGAAGGTGTAAGAACTTACCCAAGCTCAAAGAATTAAAAGTGGAGAGCTTGGATTTAAAACCAGGCCCATGTGGCTCCTCAGCTGTTGTTATAACCAGCGCTTCCTGCTGTCCATAGCCCCATCTCAGACCTCACATTTCCAGATCTACACTTCGAGCCACTTAGTGAAACACACATGCATGGAGCTCGCACATCTGAAAACAGTCATAAAACCAAACTTATGACCTGCTCCTTACCTTCTATGAATCCCACAAAACAAACAAATAATAACAAACTGAAATATCTCCTCCCCTTGTGTTCCTTATTTGGCCTCATGGTACAACTAATCCAGTCTCCAAAACTAGAAACATCTTCATCTTTTAATACTTCTCTGCCTTCCTACATTCCATTGATTTCCAAGTCCTACATGGTGTACTGCACAGGTGCCCTTCACCTAAAGCAACAGGTACTCCAAGAGTTTGAGAACCACTCTAGCCTGCATTAGGATCACCTGGAGGGCTCATTAAACTCCAGATCACTGGGCCCTGTATCCAGAGTTTCTAATTCAGTAGGTTCGGCTTCTAAGGATGTGCAGGTCTAAAAGTTCCCAGGTGATGCTGCTGGTTAGTGGGATATACACAAGCGCCAAGTGCAGCAGAACCATAGAGGAGGGAAGGATTTGTTTTGCCTGGGAATAAGAAGGAAGGCTTTTTAAAGTGTGAAAACCAGTCAACCACCAAATGACTTGGAATGGGGGCTCTTTGTCTCTGCAAAACTGACCCCATTAGCCAGTATCACCATTATCCAGAGTCATATTTCCTTCCAGGCTCACAAATATAGTGTTAACATGTCATCTCCCTCTTGTGTATCATTCCCCAGTCCTCGGCCTCTGATCTAAACTAGAATCTGTCTAGCAGCATCAGAGTCCATACCCCTTTTCATAGGCCCTTGCAAAAAATGATGAATGACTAGTCTGCTTTCAAACTGCCAGACACAGGGCATGAGAAGGCAGAGAGAAAGCCCAGGAGAGACCTGTGCCTGGCAGCTGCAGCTGCCTCTGTCTCTCCTGTTCTTCAGGACCTCACTCTGTTCCATAATTTGCAGAACCCCATTAACTTTGGACCCTGCCTTCTGAGAGGTGTACATCGCCACTCTCCCCCCACACCTGGTCAGATGAGGATGCTTGGCTATGGGCTGGAACTAATCAGAGTAGCACAAGACGGAGGAAAGCCAGCACCATGAGGATCATGTTTATCTTCTCAGTTTCTCATAGCTTCTGTCCCTCCTCCCTCTCACCACATTTCTAGACTTACAAGCAAATGTTTCTTTCCAGAGAATCAAAACAACAATTTAAAAAATGAATGAGACAATGGAGAAGTGTAATTCACAGGATTTTAATAATTGCACAAAACAACATTGTAATTTAGGTGGTAACGAAACAGGAAAAAATAACTCTATAATGCCACCATTTATTTATTTATTTTTAATATTAATTAATTAATTAATGATTTCAGCTCTGCAGGGTCTTAGTTGTGGCTTTAGTTGCGGCATGTGGACTCTTAGTTGTGACATGCGGGATCTAGTTCCCCGAACAGGGATCGAACCTGGGCCCCCTGCATTGGGAGCCCGGAGTCTTACCCACTGGACCACCAGGGAAGTTCCTATAATCCCACCATTTAAGTGTGTCCAACAAAGTAGACATTTTTCAAGAAATGGGGCTTCTAATCCTTATATCTGCAGATATTTACGACCAGAGTATTGATTAAAGTTCCTTGGCCCTGGCTGAAGATCTGAGTCACTAGGAAACACGGACATCCAGGCCCTCTGGAGTTGGAGCTCAGGCATATGAACCTCTACTTTCATAACTTTTTATCAAAGTAAACATATCATGTCAATAATGTGAACTTTCACGAACTGAGCAAACTTGGGTAACCAGTGCTCAGATCAAGAAACAATTTACCGCCAGCAGCTCAAGAGAGCCATTTGTACCCCTTTCCAGTTATTACAGCCCAGCCAAAGTTGTCAGTATCCTAACATCATGGATTAGTTTGCTTTTGGAATTTAACAAAAAAAAAAAAAACCTAAAATAATATATACTTTTGTGTCTAGCTTCTTTCCCTCAGTGTTGTGTGAGGTTCATCCATATTGTTGCAAATAGTTCTGATTTATTCATTCTCACTGCTGTATAGTATTTCATTCTGTGAATAAACCTCAATTTATTTATCCATTTTACTGTTGATGACAGTTAACAAGTGATAATTAAGATCTATTAAAATTAAGAACTTCTGTTCAACAAAAGTCACCATAAAGAGAATGAGATAAAAAAAACAAAAAAGAGAATGAGATGGCAAGAAAGATATTCTCAATACATACACATAAAACAAAAGGCTTGTACCCTGAATATAATATACATATATATTACGTATTAACAAGTAAAAAGCCAACTCAGAAAAAATACTTGACACATCTCCAAAGAAAATATACAAATGACCAATAAACACACGCTCAACGTCATGAGTGGTTCAGGATATGGAAATTAGAACTATCACTGAAATGGCTAAAATTAAAAAGGACAGAGTACCAAGTGATGGTGAGAATACAGAACAGTGAGGATTCTCACACACTATTGATGTGAGTGTTAACTTGTACAACCTCTTTAGGCACTCTTAGGTAGATCTACAAAAGCTGATCACATGCATCTCCTATGATTTAGCAATTTTATTTTCAGATATACACTCTACAGAGTCAGATATATATGTGCACCAAAAGATAAGTATAAGATGTTCTTTGCAGCACATTTGCTATGGCCCCAAACAGGCAACTTTATGTTTAAAATGCTCTGCAGGTGGATTTTGAGGACTCATCAGGGCTGAGAACCATGACAATATCAAATGCATTTTTGATAGAATTTTAATTTAAAATTTCATTTTATATGCCGATTTAACAGGAAAATTATAAGACGTTACCTTTCTCCTTTGCAAGAAACAAGCTGAAATGATGGAAATGGCTAGAAATTATTTACTTATAAAATATTAAATTTTGGTTGTTTGTTGAAATACTAAATATTTTATATGATATTTTTGTTAGGTGGTAGAATCTTTAAGAAGCCTTTGGCCTTGATGGTGGAATCAACTATGGGAAGGGGTTAAGGTCAGGAAAACATAATAATAATTCTTTAGTAATAAGTCTGTACTGTAATATGATACAACTTGGTCTTCATTTGTATCATGAAATAAAAAAGACTGGAAACGATTTCCCCTCCCAGGGAAGCCACCTGTTCTTCAGGCAGCATCACCAGGATGACCATCTTTTCAGGCTAGTCTCTCACTAGAGAGGCCCCAAGTGGGAGCCAGGCTGTCTGTTGTGTGTCTAATCCTCTAATTATCCCTAGAGGTATTGCTTTTACTGCCATGTGACAGGTGCAGGAGTTGAGGCTGAGGGAGGCAACATCACCTGTAGGAAGGTCACACCGCCCCTAGTGACAGTCGGATACTCTGGGGAGTGGGTGTTTCTGATGCCCGCTGTGGAGACACAGGCAACAGGTATTCATCTAGGACTTTTTAAATCACCATGCTAAGTCAGGGTGTCTAGGAGGGGTGGAGACCTGAGAGTTGGTCAAAGAGGAAATTGTACTTTTGTGAGTGGGGAGGCTGTTTTCTTTGGAGGATGGCAGCCACGATGTCTGTAGAGTAGAAGGCAAAAGTGCTGATTCACTCTTTCTGGTTGTGGCTGGACTTGACAGGAGAAGAACAATGTACCCACTTTGAATGGTACTCTGCAAAGTAGGGGTATGCCCTGGCGGTGAAGGTTACAGTCTAGGTGATGGATAGTCTGCAAAGATGGAGAATCTCTTTGATAAGTAGGAGAGTGGTGGCCAGTACTGTTTGGTGGGGTGGGGGAGGGCATTTCTGGAGACAAGTTAGGGTCCATATGGTGAAGGAGGCTGGACATGTTTCTGGAAATGGGCCTCTAGTCAGAGTTTCCAGGGGCATTTGAGAAGAGGAGTGGGGTGGCACTTCTGGGCTGCCCAGACCTATTCTTGCCCAGGAGGTAATCAAGGGTAGTGTTGAGGTGAAGAGACTGGGTCAGGACTATGAATCGATAGCAGTGGCCTTGGCTGCAGGCTGTACTTTACTTGTGCTGGTAAGTCCCTCTCAGCTCCCTATCCCACTCCAGTAGTACTCCCCGGACTGCTTTAGGATCTCCTGTTTCTCAGGTAGATGCTCCAGGGAAGATGTGTCTTTCTCCTTGCTGCCCTGTGGCCTGATGACAGACGTCTAATCTTCATTTGGCGTGGTATACAAGGCCATCAAGGTGCTACTGGAGCCAGGTGCTAAGGATCTGATCTCAACTGAGGTATGAAGCTCTGGAGAGCAACCCCCAAATCATGGCCAGTTACGACCATTTATCAAACACTTGCCCTGTGTTGGGCATTATAATCTATGTTTTACAGGGCACTTCCCCTCCCCCCCCACACCTCACAACAATTTTTCAGTGTGAATATTTTGATTTCATTTAACAGTTGAGATGCTTAGGATAAGAAAGGGAAAGATTTGCCTGAGGTCCCCAAACTTGTAAATAGCAGAGGCTGGGTTTAACTTGGTTTGTGTGATTCTAAAAACGGTTTCCTCTCTAACGTATAACTTGGGCTGGAAGGGTCAGGCTGGAGAAAAGTGTATAAGTGTGTGGTCTACACATCAGGCCTGGGAGCTGGGTGGTTGGAATGAGTGAATGGCAGAGCTCAGATTCTGCACTCCTTGTGGGTGATATTGTCCACAAGGGGGCGGCAAAAAACACAGGTATTAACAAGGTTTTGTGTCCCTACAAAGGGCGAGAGTGTGTGTGGTGTTAACATTTCATGGGGGGGGCGGTGCAATCAGAAAAACAAGTCTAGGGACTTCCCTGGTGGCGCAGTGGTTAAGAATCTGACTGCCAATGTAGGGAACACGGGTTCGAGCCCTGGTCCGGGAAGATCCTACATGCCGCGGAGCAACTAAGCCCGTGCGCCACAACTACTGAGCCTGCGCTCTAGAGCCCGTGAGCCACAACTACTGAAGCCGGTGCACCTAGAGTCCGTGCTCCGCAACAAGAGAAGCCACCGCAATGAGAAGCCCATGCACCGCAAAGAAGAGTAGCCCCTGCTCACCACAACTAGAGAAGGCCTGCGCACAGCAACGAAGACCCAACGCAGCCAAAAATAAATAAATAAATTATTTTTAAAAAATCTAACAATGCTCCTTATGGAGGTGATAATAATTAAAAGGTTGAGAAACACTGCTCTAGATGCATATGAGAGAGAGGAGAGTACTGTGATTAGGTTTTAACCTGTCCCTCTGAAGATCCAGTCTCCAATGGGACATAGCAGGGCTGAATTTTGCTTAATTTTACCTGGAAGGAAGCCTTACTGTACAGTGGGAAGAAATATAGTGTCTTCCATAGTGGACATCATCATTCTGTCATTCATTTGTCCACAGATTCTGTCCTGAGCTGGCTGACTGCAGAGCTATTGGTGGGTCTAGGAAGCTGAGAAACTGGAGGGCTGGTAGAGGGTGAAAAATATGATTTCAAGCATTTATGAGCAATGGTGAACTGGGTAGAGGGGAGCAATGATTTACCCTCCCGGGCTTTGGCTACTCAGAGCGTGGTCCTCAGGCGGCAGCATCAACACCACATGGGGAGCTTGTTAGAAATGTAGCATCTTAGGCCCCACCCAGCCCTACTGGGGTCAGAAAGTAAAGTTCACAAGCCTCTCAGGTGATTTGTGTGCATATTAGATTTTTGAGAAGCAAGCTGTAGGCCAGTGGGTCTCAGCCTTGGCTACACATTAGAATTACCTGGAGAGATGAAACGCTGTAAGACCCTCAGGCCCCACTCGGGACTACTTGGATTAGGCGCTGGTTCCAGAAGCCTCCTTGTGGGTGTTTGTTTTATGCTGAGCAACCTGATTTATGGTTTGAATAGATCACTCTGCTGCTTTGAAGGGTAATTTGTGAGAGTGTGTGTGGAAGGGCGGCAAGACCAGGAATGGATGCACGAAAACCAGGGAGACCTTCCATATTTGCTCCATCAAGCAGAGCAAAACTGGGTCAGTGTTTTCTTTACTCATACCTCTGGGCTTTCCTTCAAGGTAGGAAAGAGTTCCCACTTTCATCCCCACACTATGATCTCACATCCTCAGCTGTACTCTCTGTGATGCTCAGGAGTGTCGTGAGTAATTTACATTGTAAGAGGACCACTTGGCAGCTGCATATCAAGAGTAGATTCTCCAGGAACAAGGGAGGAAGTAAAGAGGCTGTTAAAGTGGCTTTTCTAGGAGAGACATGTGGCTTCAACGAGGGGGTAGCAGAAGTGGGAAGAGTTGGGTTTAGGATTGATTTTTCGATTGCAGTTGCTGATGAATTGGATTTGGTAAGTGAAAAAGGATCACTTGACATTTTTACTTGAAGCACACATTTTAGTTTGTTACTATGTTTAATTATATTCTATTTTTAATCCAGATTGCTTTCTCCCTCTTGCAGTTATGTAATGTTTGGGATAATTAAACTTTCAGAGTTCTAGGGGTGCGTGAGCACTGTCCACACACCACTCTTCTTCTGTGCTGTGACTCTGATTTATCATATATGCCAAACCCAAGCTGAATGTTTAGCCCTGGTCCTCCTGAATCACTGCGAACTGTGATGATGTTGACTCACTTTCTGCTTGTTGGAACTCAGTGGTCACAGGTCTCTTGGGAAAAGCAGGATTTATCAACCTTAGCACTGTTGACATTTTGGGCTACATAATTCTTTGTCACTGGGGGACTGTCCTGTACATTGTAAGATGTTTAGTAGCATCCCTGGCCTCTACCCTGTTGTGACAATCCAAAATGTCTCCAGATGTTGACAGCTACCCTTCGGAGGGTAAAATTGCCCTAAGTTGAAGACTACTCTGGCTGGAAGGAAGACTTAGAGTGTACATTTTTCGTTGCCTAGTAGGAGTGTTCCTTGAGGAGACCCTGTCTTCCTTTCTTTCAAGGGGCTTTGGGCCCATGAACTGGCTTAAGGCTGGCAATTGGTTGAGGGTCCACAATTCTTTATTGCTGAATCAGGTATGACTTCTTTTCGCCACACTACTTATACTAATCAAATTGGACATTAGTAAGGTGATCAGCTATTTCAGTTCTAGGGACATTACGATCAACTATCGAAAGTCAAAGGTCTCCATGGGTCAGACTCTTCTGTTGACTTTCAGCTCTGCTGCCCATTGTGGTAACCATATCTTCCTTGTCTTCTGTGATTAAATGCTACCAATTGGCTCCTGCCAGTCCAGTATCTCATTCTCCCCATTGAATTCAGAGACCCCAGTTTGATGGCAGCATTTCCCCCTCTCATCTCTAACCTTTAGAGAACAGCCACCATAACGCTCTTTATGGAAGCTGGGCTTCCTTCCCCAATGCATTTCTCAAAGCCTTAGTGGAAGGTATATCTGCAGGACCATTCTGGGAGACATAGAGGTATCTGAACAAGTATTACATGATAAGTCCACTTAAGCATGTCATTTTTCCAAAGCCTTTGGATCCCTTCATCAGTATACCAAGAAGCTTATGAAACTTCAAGTTCATTTAGTGTAAAGTACCTTTAACTCCAGGTTTAGGGTCATTTGCAGCCCCTCGAGCTAACACACTGATTTCAGAATCTCTGCTTTGTGCACTTAAAGAAACTAATTTCGGAGGGTCCAACAATATATTTCTTCTTCCCTGGTCCAATACAATTTAAGATCCATTCCCTTGCACATTACTGAGGTTCTGTCAACATGTACTGACAAAATATTGCAGTTCTCGAGGTGTGTATTGACCTCCTTGTGAGTCACACTTCATAGATTACCTCCTGGGGCTTGCTGGGACTTGAGGATCAGTAGAATTTAGGGGTTCAAGGTCCCCAGCATCATGGGAATCTGCTCCCATATTCCTATCGCAAATTTTAATTCGTATTCCTTCTCAATCTGTGTCCTAACCTTAACATAAGAAACGCTGCAAAGTTGAGAATTCAACCTGTGTTGTAATTCAGCCACCCAAAGGATTAAATTCATGTTTGGTTTTCAGAAATCTTGGTCTGTGGTCCAGGATATCCTTATCTTTCAGGACAGTTATAAATCCTTAAGCTCATCAGCTTCTTTTTCCCCCCCACATTCTTCAGTGCACTTAGAAGCACTCATTCACTCCCAAACTTGTTTATTTTCACTAAAATCTTCCTTGATAGCAGTTAGTTCACTCAAATCCTTGCCTTCTGTTGACACTTGATTACAGATGTCTCCTGGTGATACTTCAACTAAATCTTTTGCATGTCATAAACTACCACTGTCTCCTTTAGTCTTGTCTCTTTAACTGTATCAGGAAATCAGCTCCAGATAACTCAAAGCTAATTTAGAGAACCATCCCTAAGTTTCTGTTCCCTGGAATCACTTTTAGTTTCAATTTCTATATCAGTCAGCGTTCAATCAGGGGAAAAAACCACTGTGAATAATATGGAATATGGGATTTATTATAGGATTTAGACCTTACACAATTGTGGGAGGAGATAGAGAAGTCTCTGGAAAGCTGGTGCCTCTCTGTCTAGTGGAGGCCTGAGGCCACTGAAGTCAGTAGGTCCACGAGTTGAGAAGAAAAGCTGAACGTGAAGCAGGGGAGACTGGGGACAAATTGGGATTACATGTATCTCTCAGTGCCTCCAACTTAATGTCGCAGGTGACCTTCACCCAGTACCTGATCCAGGACGTGGAGAGGACAGAAGAGGAGACCTTGAGGGAGCTGGAGAAGCTCTGGGCCCAGCTGCTGCCCTGCTCCAAGAAGGTGAACCAACAAGTCAAACTGTAACAACATAAGTGAACTGCCGCAGGGCACCCTGTACTGACCTTTAGACTTTAATGGCTGCCGCTTTGCTTTGGAGAGTGAAATCTCCTGCAAATTTCTCTTATGTCAAAATGTAACCCACAGGAATTCTTGGAAATAAAGCTCCAATTTAGCTAAATTAACAAAGTAGAAAGCCACCACAGAAGGGGTTGAATTTGGAATTGATTTTGGAAATAGAGCTAACAGCAGTTGTCGATGGATTGGATTGTTTAGATGAGTGATAGACGAGTACTTGCACATTTTTTTGTTTGGACAATTTTCTTTAACTTGAAATTTTGATTCCTTTTTTTGAGTAAAACAGGCTCTTTACTCTTGATAAGGTTATTTCTTTTTTTAAACCTTTTATTTATTTTTACTGAAGTATAGTTGATGTACAATATTAAGTAACAGGTATACAGCATAGTAAATCACAAGGATTACTTTTATTCTTGCATCTGTAGTGGAAACTTTAGCAGTAGACATTAATTGCTCCAGGTATGTCAAATAGATGCATCATTTTTTGGCAATGTCAATGCTCTCATTTTTAATACAGATTATGCTCTCATTTTAAACTATGCTCTCATTTTTAATCCAGATTATGTTCTCTCTCTTGTAATTATATAATGGTTTTGATAATTCACCTTTCATAGCTCTAGGAGTGCTTGAATACTGCCCCAGTGGGTTGCCATTATCTCACGTCACTCTTCAGGGCATTATGGTTTCCTTATTAATTCAAGATTAATGATTGGTCCATAGCTTCAAGAATTGGACCCACCTTCTGCTTGTTGAAGCTCTTTCCTCCAGTGACAGCCAGGTCACCCTCTTTTCCTGATTTCCTTCTTGTCTTCTCAGACTTTTTTTTTTTCTTTTGCGGTACATGGGCCTCTCACTGTTGTGGCCTCTCCTGCTGCAGAGCACAGGCTCCGGAGGCACAGGCTCAGCGGCCATGGCTCATGGGCCCAGCCGCTCCGCGGCACATGGGATCTTCCCGGACCGGGGCACAAACCCGTGTCCCCTGCATCGGCAGGGGGACTCTCAACCACTGCGCCACCAGGGAAGCCCTTCTCAGCCTTTTTTTTGCCTGCACCTCCTTTGGTTGTTTCTCTAGTGTGGCATCCCCAGGGCCCTGCCTTTTATTTTTCTCTCTTTTGCTCTCCAAGAAAGATAAATTTCACTATATCAGGAGATGGTACCACTTACTCTGGTGGCTTGCAATCTACATAACAGCACCTGCTATTTGTCGAGCAGCTATTATATGCCATGTGAGTTACTAATATATATAGTCTTTAATTTTTAAAAACCCTGCAGTCTTTTGTAAGAAACCCTTGTTGTGGGTATTAATTATCCCAATTTTCCCAATGAGGAAACTAAGGCTCAGTAAAGTTCAGGATTTTGCTCAAGCCAGTTAGTAAGTGGATTTGAACCAAGGTCTGCCTGACTTGTAAGCTATTATCATAACAACTATGATTTACTGCTGCCTAAAGATCCAGCTCAGATCTCCTCATTATCAGGCTTTAATATCCAGTGGCATGCAGGAGAGACAGTACCTGAATGTACCCTATCATTTCAAACTTAGTACATATAAATCCATTCAATCTCACCAACCATTCCACCAATTCCAACCCCCAACCCCATCCAAAAAGTACACACCTCCTCTGGTGTTCCTTATTCTTTTCGAGGTAACAGTCTCCAAAAGTTTCTGAATCTTGATACATCTTGGGCCCTCCATCTCCTGCACTGCCCGTACCTGGTTGCTTACCAAGTCCTCCAATGTTGGGGTCAGAGGTATCTCTGCATCACTGTGGCTCCAATGTCATTTTCCACTTCCTTCCTGAACTCTTGCCACTGTTCTTCCCATTTCACAATTGGCTCTCTATACTGCTGCCAAAATTATCTTCTGAAAAAAAAATCAATCTGGTCCTGTCAGTTTGCTTTAAAACTTTTGACTCCATTTTGCCTACAAAATAAATATGAATCTCCTTGGTATGCTGCCCAAGGCCCTTGATGATTGGCCTGGCCTATCTTGCAGTCAGCTATTTTTCACACATATATAAGTGATTACTTTTCAGATGGATTATAGATGCCATATAGATGCAGAAAATATAAACATTTCCAAACTCGACTGAATTCATTTTGACTTTTTATCATTTTGACTATTTTCTCAATCAATGGATACTTTAAAAAGCACAACTATTATCAGGTGGAGATGGATTTTTATATTTGGTAGGAAAGGTATTCTCATATTATAAATATTGGGAAACCAACTAGATTAGATTCTCATGAAATATGTCATACAGGTTTCAGAGTTTATTTCAAGAAACTTTCTTAGCCAAAGTTAGTAGAAGGATATGGACTCTAAGTTCAAGGGTGTACTTGGACTGATAAATTTGGTTTTCTATGTATATTGGGGGAACAGAAGGGGGAAATTGTAAGGTAGGATGGTGGAGGTAGGATGGTGTAGGAATACAAGCCCTAAGGCCTATAAAAAGCTGGGAATGATTTTATCTTCATTCTCAATAATTCAAATAAAAATTTTAAATGCCCCTAGCTTTTTAAAATGACTCCAAAAGGGGAATAAAGGCAGAGTTGGGAAAGGACATGATTTAGTAATATAGAAATGTCATATTGTGAAATGTCATATTGTGAAATGTCATATTGTGAAACTCTGTCTTTTATTACAATCTGTGATAAAAGGGAGGATGAAAACTATTTTCCATCCTAATGAAGCTATGGTTCTTCAGCACCATCCCCAAGACACTGTCTTGTGTGGTCAGTCTCCCACTGGTGAAGCAGTGTGTGGAGAGAGTGGGCTGTGGGTTCAGACAGGTTTGAGTTCCAATCCTAGGCATTCTCTCTGACCTTAAACAAATCAAAGCTCTGAGACTCTCTTTTTTGTTCTTCAAATGGGAATAAAATACACTTTTCAAAGTAAGGGTGAGGTTTCTATGAAGTAAGGTTGATCTGCAGGGAATTTATACAGGTTCATTTGCTTTCCCCAGTGCCATGCTTCCATATATCTTCTATATGTTTAGTGCTTCAATATCTGGGTGTCCTTGGAGCTGATTCAGTCCAGTTGGTGGACAGATATGGAAACTCAAGAGGTCTTATAGGTTATCTGCAGCTGTATGACCAGGTTCCTACCCGGTGTTTCTTCCCCTTCATTGATTTTATTCCAAGTGATGAAGAAACCAGATGACAGTGAAATAATATGGAGATAGAAAATTGGCTTGGAGGTAGCAAATATTCAAGAACCTACTTAATGTCAGTGCTGTACCGGGAGTTGGTGGACAAAGCAACCCATTTACCTGGGGTGCTCACAGCCTGGCAGCAGTGACACAGACGTAACCCAAGATCTACAGGACAGATTAGACTGGAGTAACCATAAGTGAAGTGCCAGATGCTGCAGACCCAGAGGAAGGAGGGATGCATTCTGCCTGGGGACAAAGTAGAATGGCATCTAGAGTCTGGGGCACTGTGTGTGTACGTGTGGGGAGGGCAGTCTACCAGCTCTCCATTCATTAATGCAACACAAATCAGCGGAGCAACAAATCTGTGCCAGCTAGCCACTGCATCCTGCTACCAGATATGAGAATAGGAGGAGAGAGAACCTACCGATAACGTACTGTCACGGAGTGGAGACAGGAGTAAGATGCAGGGGAACGTAACAATGCTAGGCAATAATTTTCTCTAAAAGAGATGTGAACAGAAGCAGAAGCAACATTATGTACAGTGCAGCAAACCAGGCAACCTCTGAATGGCTGGGAGGGGCTTGTTATTCTCTGCGGAAACCCCTATTACTTGGTCACACTTCTTTTCTGACAGCCAGGTGCATAAATACAGCTTTACCCCTCACCCTCTCTCTTTTCTCTGCTCCTTGCTTCTATTCTATACACAGCTCCCTCCTCCCCATCCCCCTTTTCCTCTGGACTGCTGGTCTGAGGTAGCATCTGCCTAGTGCAGCAGGGGCTCCACCCCTTTGAAGCCCTGCTGGAACCCTGCAGGAGTTGGGTAACTTGCAGTCTGAACTAATGTATCCAGACAAGCAGAATGCGGAGGTGCTGGGGGCCGGGGGGGTGGGGGAAACAGAGAGCAGGCTGAGAACAGCTGAGGGCTGCCCGCAGCCCCCATGGTGCAAGTCCGCATCTATTTCTACATCGCACCTCTCTGTACAGTTTTGAGTTATCTAAAATCAGAGAGTAAGTCAGTGGTGTTCAAGCTTCGTTGGTCATCAGAATCTCCAAGGGGGCTTTTAAAAGATGCAATCATCCAGGCCACACAGAGACCCATAGAAGTGGAATTCTTTCTTGGAGATCCAGTGTGAGAACATTTTACAAAGCTGTACAGGGGTTACTTATGATGTGCATTTAGAGCTAAGAATCATAGGAATTAATTCAGTTTTCTATAGACTTCTCATGAAAAGTTATTTTTGTGAGCTACCATTAGGGGAAGCTGACAAACCAGCTCCTTTCACATATGGAAGAGTGAAGCTCAAAGATTGTAAATGGCTAAGAAAATTGAAATTTCAAAATACAAAATCTTTAAGTAGTTTTTAATATTTCCTGTCTTAAGTTTGTTGCAGACTTATGGGAGTAGTTGGGAAGTCTTCTGCTTAGGTTCTCCAGTCTGGAAGGGTTTGCAGGCTATCCTGGCCCAGGTGTAAGATGTCTTTTTTTACAAAAATAATTGTGGTGGTGCCTGGATGTCAAATATTAACTTTTATCCCACAATGATAATAACAATGGCTGACATTACTTTTTGGCCATGCCATGCAGCTTGTGGGATCTCAGTTCCCTGACTGGGGATTGAACCCAGGCCATGGCAGTGGAAGCCCAGAATCCTTACCACTAGGCCACTAGGGAACTCCCTAATGGCTGACATTTTAAAAGCTCCTACTGTGTGCCAGATGCTCTGCTAGATCTCACTAATTCTCTGATTACTTCTAAACCCACAGCAGTCCTGGAAAGTTGTTAGATGGCCTCCACCTGACAGGTGAAGAACTGAGGTTTAATGTCACCCAGCTTGTAAGTGATAAAGCCGGGATTCTAAAATGTATATCTCTGATTCCAGAGTCCAGAATCTCAAAATGAGAGCTTATGAGAGAACAAAGCTGAATGGAGAGCACTGACCAAACAGGAGGCAAAACCCAGAATGCTTGTGTATGTAGATCAAATATGGCTGGTACGAAGGAGGCTGGAGCAGGGGACATGATGACCGAGACAAGATACGGTTATACTTGGCAATTTACCTGTTCTTGGTTGACTCCTCTCCCTTTAGCAGAAACAGTTTGCCTGGAGGTGAACCTTGACCTGTGCTCCAGTGAGTACAGTCAGGTGAGGAGGAGTTGACCCTGATGGTAGAGCATTCCACTGAGATGCCAGTGATCTACCACTTGAGGGAGAGGGTGGATGGACTTTCTAACTTTCCTTGGTCCACCAGAATAGTTCTCAAAAATCCTCTTGGAGCTCCTGAGCTTGCTAAATGACAACCTTTCCTTCAGATTTTTCGTGAGCACCTCCATATGCCAGGAAGTTTGCTAAGCACTGGATTGTGCCAGTGGTTCCAGGAGGAAAAGCATGCCGGGAGATGGCAGAGGAAAAGTGTACTTTGGGGGTATAGGGTGTTCTGCGTGAAGGAGGGTAGAGATTGGCTCTAGGCATGTTCCGTGGGGGCTGGATAGGTAGCTGAGCTATGTAATCAGCTACCTGTCCAAAGAGTGTGCAAAAGAGCACCTGACTGCAGTTGGGCACTGGACAGACACATAATCGTAGGGATATACTTGCAATCTGGAAGTATAAGCCTAGGGGGCTGGTTAGCTCAAGTTCAGTTAGGTTGAATGTGGCTGAAGAACTGGCTAAAATGAAGGCCATAGTCATGTTTTCCTGGGGCATTTGAGACTGGGAATGGTGGAACATACCTGTATCAGTTTCTCTAGAGAAACAGAACCAGTAGGGGATTGTGTGTAATTATATGTAAAGAGATTTATTTTAAGGAACTGACTCATGCAGTTATGTGGGGGATGACAAGTCTGAAATCAATGGGGCGGACTAACATGCTGGAAACTCAGGTAGGACCTCTATCTTGAGTCCTGAGGAAGAATTCTTCTCCAGAAACCTGTTTTTGCTGCTAAGGCCTTCAACTAATAGGATGAGGCCCACCCACATTGTCAGGGGTAATCTGCTTTACTTAAAGTCAATTGATTGTAGAAATTAATCACACCTACCAAATTCCTTCACATCAACCTCCAGACTAATGTTTGATCAAACTGGCTGTCATGGCTTAGCCAAGTTGACAAATAAAATTTAACCATCACAGCATCCTTAGGCTGCCTGCAGGTAGGAGTCAAGGGGTGCTGTTGAGACGAGACTCATTATGGATGTAGTGTCATGGTAGCCCTATGAACTGGATTTGCAGCCATACATGGACAGCAGTGGTCCTTTTAGGGTGGCAGGGAGGACTAGCAGATTGCTTTTGCTTCCCAGCTGTATAAACTTTCCCTAGAGAAGCCCTCTAGGCTCTTCAGGACTTCCCCCAGATGCCAGTACGGCTGCCAAGGAAAAGCATTCTTCTGCTGCCTGAACTGGGCTGTTGCTGCCAAGTTTTCAGATTGGAGTTTTTCCTGGGCTGGGCAGTTTCCTAGGTGGGATTTCTGCTAGGCCTATTTGAATGCTGGGAATATAGCAAAGGGTGAAATTAAACTACCTGAAGGCCCTCAAATGGCCCAAATCACAATCAGTCAGTCTCAACCTGATCCCACAGGAACTTCTGGAGCATAAATTATACCCATAGAGTTTATCCAGCCTTGAGGAAAAGAAGCAGGACACCCCTACTTCTACTTCAGTCAGTCATTGTCTTCAAGGCTTCCTGGAAGAAATTTAAATCCCCAGCCACTTTCTGTTCTCTGCACAGGTGAGGTGGCTCTGGTGCCCAAGGTCAAGCCTCTGGAGAAGGTCACAAGTGCCTGCTGTTAGCAGCAAAGCCCTCTGAAGCTGAGGGTTTAGATCATGGAGCTGCTAGAAGAGATCCAAAGGAGATTTTAATGGGGCACTAAGAGTTTCCATACACTAAATAAATGGTTATTATTACTATTTCTGGGTCTGCCTTAGTTGCTAGTAGTCTGCATGAGGCGGTCAGGGGAACCTATTTTAAAGTTTTCTGCTTTAAGGACTTAAAGCCAGCTTTGATCGTTGATAATACTTAGCAAATGTCCAGAACTGTGGAGAGTCTGAGATGTTTTCCCCCTACTTGCAAACTAACAAGTTAGCCAGACAGTTTCATGGATGTGGGCAGAAGATATGAGACCCCTAGATCAGAGACAAAGGATTTAATTACAGTAATAGCAGTAGCCAAGCATCAGCATTTTCTTGCAGTGGTCCCCTAAACCCAGATTCCTACAGGGCAGTGAAGAGGACTAGGTGACAACTGCATGGGCAGTGAGTGGGTTGTGTTACAGAGAAGAGCCCTGAGCTTAGAGAACCGGAATCTTTTATAATGGGAAGTAAGAAGAACCTCCCTTTGCTCTAGAGGGGGAGACTGTCTTCATTTCTCAACTGTTCACTATACAAACATTCTTGAAAAGATGGCTTGGTTCAAAGGCAGTCAGTGCCTCTGCTTGCAAGACCTGCAGAAACATGAGGGACATTTGGATAACCATCTCCAACAGCAGTAGGTACAGAGGCAGGGAGACCTTTGGTATCTGCTTTCTTCCTTTCTGGTTCTGAAAAGTATTTTTGGAGAACATCCTTTCCCTGATGCACATGTGTGGGCTGTTTTTGTTTTACCTCTGTTGACCTTGATCCTTTTCAGCAACTCTCAAAATCTTTTAATTTTATTTTCCCTTATTTTCCTTTGTGGTTATTCCAAATATTATCACTTCATTATATTATGACAGGAAACTTACCTGACCTCTTTTGATTTCCATATCTGAAAACTAAGTAAGGTGGTCTAAATAGGCTCTAAGGATCTTTCCAGACGTGGGGTTTGAAGCCTTAAACATATATGAGATATTTGAGAGCATGGTAATATTAGTAACAGTGAAAGAAAAAAAGACATTAATACCTACAAGAACAACTTAATTTCATTTAAAGTCATAATGTTGTACAATGGATCTGTTATTTGTGTTATAGATGAAGAAATTGAGACTCAGAGAAGTGACTTGTTCAAGGTCACAGAGCTACCAAGAGTGTTGCCAGGATTTGAAGCCAAATCCATTTGAATCCAGAGTCTGCTTCTTCCAGTCACCACATTCTGATTCTATAATGGGAGCCTGTCCAATACGAGATGGTGTCCTGGTGATGCTGAAGAATTAGTGGCTTCACGAGGGGGAAAACTGTTTCCATCCTCCCTTCTTATTACAGGACATTATGGAAGGCTAAATTGTATTATAATTCAGGTAGCTTCTCTCCAGTTTCCTTATTGAAGTCTGCCTAAGGAGCCAGACTTGTTTTAATTGAATTATTGAAAATAAAGTATAGTATCCTGACCTATTTATCGATATATAAGCCCAGACTAATCTCCTTTCCACCACCCACTGTCACCCACACTATATAGATACATGCTTATGCTGTTACAAGACCAAATTTATTGTTCAGCCCATATATACTGTTGTTCTTAAAGTCTACATCCTTGGAATGCCCCTGCCTTTAAAAAGTTACATAGCGTGAATAAGTGCTGAAAGTTGGAAAATTACTTAAAAAAACATAAATCTAGTTGACTCTCAACTTTTCAAGTATGAGAATTTTTTTTAAACATCAGAAAATTACAGCTCCACATGATAACAGTTATACATTTTTGTGTTCCATTGATTGAAAAATACATGAATAAAACTAGTATGAATTCAGTAAAACTTTGAAATGAATTTTTTATTTTCTTCATCTCAACAGCATCTGTATCCATCTGAAAAATAATCACTCATATATGTGTGAGAAATAGCTAACTTCTAGGGAGGCTGGGCCAGTTGGTAAGGGCCTTAGGGACTAACAAGAAGATTTGAAATTTATTCTGTAGGCAAAACGGAGTCAAAGAGGTTTCAAAGCAAGGTGGCAGAATACAATTGATTGTTTTTTCTGAAAGATAATTTTGGCAGCAGTGCAGAGAGCCAAATGGCATAGGAAAGACTAGTAGCAGGAGGTCAGTTAGGAGATAGGAGATGTTAAGAGCAACAGTGATGCACAGGTACTCTGGCCCCAGCACCGGAGGACTTGGTGACCAGCTACGTGTGGGGCGTGCCAGAGAGGGCATGGCTAAGAATATTTCTAAATTTGGAAACTGTGTTGGAGGGTGAGACCATGAGTGAAATAAGGAATATCAGAAGACAAGGCTTTTATTAATTTATTTGTTTTGGGGGATGGAGTTGAATAGGGGAGGATATAGATAATATTGAGTTAGATTTTATATATACATATATAATCTCTGTGCTTTTATATGTACATACACATATACATATATACATACATATAACATATATAAAAGTGAAGTGTGGGCTACAACCAGATGATGTCCATTAGGCTGCTAAACATATGGGTCTAAACTGAGGCAATATAACTTGAACTTCAGGTAACAGGCAACCATCTCCAATGATGGAACGAGTAGAGACCTAGGGAAAACTTGGTTTTATTTTCAGTGCAAGCGTTTATTCTTGACCTCTCTTGGGAAGAGAACAAACTTACTTCTAGCCAGTCCTCATCTTGCCCCTTGTTGAAAGAGCTGACATTTCTTGGGATTCTGTATATTATACCAAGTACAACTTCCCCCCATGAGATTCGACTTCAAGGGCTACAGGAGGGGTCATTTTAGTTCCAGTGTTTAGTTTGGATTCTCTTGAAGCAGAGACTGAGACAAGAATTCTAGTTTAAGCAGATTATTTGGGAATTTCAGGAAACACTGATATGAACAGAAGTAAAATAGGGGAAGAAAAGCAACTATAACATAATATTAAGTGATCTGCTATAGTGGGAGACTAGAGCTTAATCCCACAAGGACCTTCTTGGAAATTATGCGTATACAAGCCCAAGGGATGAGACAGCTGGGCTATTTATCTGCCAACTTCAAGAGTTACTGGTTGAGGGTTACTCCTAGGGGTGTTAATTCCTTTGCATTTTTCACCTGCCGGAAGTTTTGGTAAGAAGCCTATTGTATTTCTGAAAAAAGTCCTCAGGCAACAGAGGCAGATATTGGCAGTTGGAAGGCATCTGGAGCCCACCTAAAGGTCTGAGAGATATGGGAGGGCACTGACTGTGTCTGCTATCCCCTGTCCCAAGGGAAGAGATCATACACACAGGCAGCAGGAAGGTACCCCTAGACCTCTAAGAGCTTGACCATTAAAATCAATAGGAAATGTACAAACAATACAATCTTAATTGAACAGGAAGGGAAAATATCACTGTAGCCCAACTGATTGGGCTAATGGGTTTAAAGGAAGCTGGAATAGTCATCAGGGAAATACCAGCCTGGAAAGGATGCAAATGTGTGGGAGCTGCATTCCTCTGGACCCTGAGTGCCCTTATTAGCAAAATCAGTTGTCCAGTGACTTCTATCATCTCAGTGGTTTAGATCAAGGGCAAACTTTCTGTGAAAGGCCATATCATATTTTAGGCTTTGTGGACCATATGGTCTCTGCCACAACTGCTCATCTCTACGATTGTCTTGCAAAATGGGCATGGCTGTGTTCCAGCAAAGCTCTATTTATGAACACAAATTCGAATTTCATATAATTTTGATTTGTAACAAAATATTAATTATCTTGTTATTTTTTAACCATTTAAAAATGTAAAATTAAATATTTTATCTGTACTTCATACAAAAACAAGTGGGGGGGGTCAGATTTGGCTTATGGGCCAAATACTAATACTACTACTAATAATAATTCACTGACCCCTGCTGTAGAAATGAAGGCAGATGAATACTTCCATCTGTGATAACTTGAAGCCCTTGGTCATTTTTTTTTTCTTAATTTTTAAATTTTATTTTACTTACTTTTTTATACAGCAGGTTCTTATTAGTTATCCATTTTATACATATCAGGGTATACATGTCAATCCCAATCGCCCAATTCATCACACCACCACCCCACTCCCCCGCCACTTTCCCCCCTTGGTGTCCATGCGTTTGTTCTCTACACCTGTGTCTCAATTTCTGCCCTGCAAACTGGTTCATCTGTGCCATTTTTCTAGGTTCCACATATATGCGTTAATATACAACATTTGTTTTTCTCTTTCTGACTTACTTCACTCTGTATGACAGTCTCTAGATCCATCCACGTCTCAACAAATGACCCAATTTCGTTCCTTTTTATGGCTGAGTAATATTCCATTGTATATATGTACCACATCTTCTTTATCCATTTGTCTGTCCATGGGCATTTAGGTTGTTTCCATGACCTGGCTATTGTAAATAGTGCGGCAATGAACATTGGGGTGCATGTGTCTTTTTGAATTACGGTTTTCTCTGGGTATATGCCCAGTAGTGGGATTGCTGGATCATATGGTAATTCTATTTTTAGTTTTTTAAGAAACCTCCATAGTGTTCTCCATAGTGGCTGTATCAATTTACATTCCTACCAACAGTGCAAGAGGGTTCCCTTTTCTCCACACCCTCTCCAGCATTTGTTGTCTGTAGATATTCTGATGATGCCCATTCTAACTGGTGTGAGGTGATACCTCAGTGTAGTTTTGATCTGCATTTCTCTAATAGTGATAATGAGCACTTTTCATGTGCTTCTTGGCCATCTGTACGTCTTCTTTGGAGAAATGTCTATTTAGGCCTTCTGCCCATTTTTGGATTGGGTTGTTTGTTTTTTTAATATTGAGCTGCATGAGCTGTTTATATATTTTGGAGATTAATCCTTTGTCCATTGATTCATTTGCAAATATTTTCTCCCATTCTGAGGGTTGTCTTTTCGTCTTGTTTATCGTTTCCTTTGCTGTGCAAAAGCTTTGAAGTTTCATTAGGTCCCATTTGTTTATTTTTGTTTTTATTTCCATTACTCTAGGAGGTGGATCAAAAAAGATCTTGCTGTGATTTATGACAAAGAGTGTTCTTCTTATGTTTTCCTCCAAGAGTATTATAGTGTCCAGTCTTACATTTAGGTCTGTAATCCATTTTGAGTTTATTTTTGTGTATGGTGTTAGGGAGTGTTATAATTTCATTCTTTTACATGTAGCTGTCCAGTTTTCCCAGCACCATTTATTGAAGCCACTGTATTTTCTCCATTGTATATCCTTGCCTCCTTTGTCATAGATTAGTTGACCATAGGTGCGTGGGTTTATCTCTGGGCTTTCTATCTTGTTCCATTGATCTATGTTTCTGTTTTTGTGCCAGTACCATATTGTCTTGATTACTGTAGCTTTGTAATATAGTCTGAAGTCAGGGAGTCTGATTCCTCCAGCTCCGTTTTTCCCCTCAAGACTGCTTTGGCTATTCAGGGTCTTTTGTGTCCCCATACAAATTTTAAGATTTTTTGTTCCAGTTCTGGAAAAAATGCCATTGGTAATTTCATAGGAATTGGGCTGAATCTGTAGATTGCTTTGGGTAGTAGAGTCATTTTCACAATATTGATTCTTCCAGTACAGGAACATGGTATATCTCTCCGTATGTTGGTATCATCTTTAATTTTGTTCATCAGTGTCTTATAGTTTTCTGCATACAGGTCTTTTGTCTCCCTAGGTAGGTTTATTCCTAGGTATTTTATTCTTTTTGTTGCAGTGGTAAATGGGAGTGTTCCCTTCATTTCTCTTTGAGATTTTTCATAATTAGTGTATAGGAATGCAAGAGATTTCTGTGCATTAATTTTGTATCCTGAAACTTTACCAAATTCATTGGTTAGCTCTAGTAGTTTTCTGGTGGCATCTTTAGGATACTCTATGTATAGCATCATGTCATCTGCAAACAGTGACAGTTTTACTTCTTCTTTTCCAATTTGTATTCCTTTTATTTCTTTTTCTTCTCTGATTGCCATGGCTAGGACTTCCAAAACTATGTTGAATAATAGTGGTGAGAGTGGACATCCTTGTCTTGTTCCTGATCTTAGAAGAAATGCTTTCAGTTTTTCACCATTGAGAATGATGTTGGCTGTGGGTTTGTCATATATGGCCTTTATTATGTTGAGGTAGGTTCCCTCTATGCCCACTTTCTGGAGAGGTTTTATCATAAATGGATGTTGAATTTTGTCAAAAGCTTTTTCTGCATCTATTGAGATGATCATATATGGTTTTTATTCTTCAATTTGTTAATACGGTGTATCACACTGATTGTTTTGCATATATTGAAGAATTCTTGCATCCCTGGGATAAACCCCACTTGATCATGGTTTCTGATCCTTTTAACATGTTGTTGGATTCTGTTTGCTAGTATTTTGTTGAGGATTTTTGCATCTATATTCATCAGTGATATTGGTCTGCCATTTTCTTTTTTCTAGTATCTATGTCTGGCTTTGGTTTCTGGGTGATGGTGGCCTCATAGAATGGGTTTGAGAGTGTTCCTTACTCTGCAATTTTTTGGAAGAGTTTGAGAAGGATGGGTGTTAGCCCTTCTCTAAATGTTTGATAGAATTCACCTGTGAAGCCATCTGGTCCTGGACTTTTTTTGTTGGAAGATTTTTAATCACAGCTTCAATTTCATTACTTATGATGGGTCTGTTCATATTTTCTATTTCTTCCTGGTTCAGTCTTGGAAGGTTATACCTTTCTAAGAATTTGTCCATTTCTTCCAGGTTGTCCATTTTATTGGCATGGAGTTGCTTGTAGTAGTGTCTTAGGATGCTTTGTATTTCTGCGGTGTCTGTCGTAACTTCTCCGTTTTCATTTCTAATTTTAATGATTTGAGTCCTCTCCCTCTTTTTCTTGATGAGTCTGGCTAATGATTTACCAATTTTGTTTATCTTCTCAAAGAACCAGCTTTTAGTTTTATTGATCTTTGCTATTGTTTTCTTTGTTTCTATTTCATTTATTTCTGCTCTGATCTTTATGATTTCTTTCCTTCTGCTAACTTTGGGTTTTGTTTGTTTTTCTTTCTCTAGTTCCTTTAGGCGTAAGGTTAGATTGTTTATTTGAGATTTTTCTTGTTTCTTGAGGTAGGCTTGTACAGCTATAAACTTCCCTCTTGAAGCTGCTTTGGCTGCCTCCCATAGGTTTTGGATCGTCGTGTTTTCATTGCCATTTGTCTCTAGGTGTTTTTTGATTTCCTCTTTGATTTTTTCAGTGATCTCTTGGTTATTTAGTAACGTATTGTTTAGCCTCCATGTGTTTGTGTTTTTTACGTTTTTTTCCCTGTAATTCATTTCTGATCTCACAGCATTGTGGTCAGAAAAGATGGTTGATATGATTTCAGTTTTCTTAAATTTACTGAGGTTTGATTTCTGACCCAAGATGTGATCTATCCTGGAGAATGTTCCATGCGCACTTGAGAAGAAAGTGTAATCTGCTGTTTTTGGATGGAATGTCCTGTAAATATCAATTAAATTTATCTGGTCTATTGTGTCATTTAAAACTTCTGTTTCCTTATTTATTTTCATTTTGGATGATCTGTCCATTGGTGTAAGTGAGGTGTTGAAGTCCCCCACTATTATTGTGTTACTGTCGATTTCCTCTTTTATAGCTGTTAGCAGTTGCCTTATGTATTGAGGTGCTCCTATGTTGCATGCATATATATTTATAATTGTTATATCTTCTTCTTGGATTGATCTCTTGGTCATTATGTAGTGTCCTTCCTTGTCTCTTGTAACATTCTTTATTTTAAAGTCTATTTTATCTGATATGAGTATTGGTACTCCAGCTTTCTTTTGATTTCCATTTGCATGAAATATCTTTTTCCATCCCCTCACTTTCAGTCTGTATGTGTCCCTAGTTCTGAAGTGGGTCTCCTGTAGAGCGCATATATATGGGTCTTGTTTTAGTATCCATTCAGCAAGCCTGTGTCTTTTGGTTGGAGCATTTAATCCATTCACGTTTAAATTAATTACCGATATGTATGTTCCTATTACCATTTTCTTAATTGTTTTGGGTTTGTTTTTGTAGGTCGTTTTCTTCTCTTGTGTTTCCCACTTAGAGAAGTTTGTTTAGCATTTGTTGTAGAGCTGGATTGGTGGTGCTGAATTCTCTTAGCTTTTGCTTGTCTGTAAAGCTTTTGATTTCTCCATCGAATCTGAATGAGATCCTTGATGGGTAGAGTAATCGTGGTTGTAGGTTCTTCCCTTTCATCACTTTAAGTATATCATACCACTCCTTTATGGCTTGTAGAGTTTCTGCTGAGAAATGAGCTGTTAACCTTATGGGAGTTCCCTTGTATGTTATTTGTTATTTTTCCTTTGCTGCTTTCAATAATTTTTCTTTGTCTTTAATTTTTGCCAGTTTGATTACTATGTGTCTTGGTGTGTTTCTCCTTGGGTTTATCCTGTATGGGACTCTCTGCACTTCCTGGACTTGGGTAGCTATTTCCTTTCCCATGTTAGGGATGTTTTCAACTATAATCTCTTCAAATATTTTCTCAGGTCCTTTCTCTCTCTCTTCTTCTGGGACCCCTATAATACGAATGTTTTTGCATTTAATGTTGTCCTAGAGGTCTCTTAAGCTGTCTTCATTTCTTTTCATTCTTTTTTCTTTATTCTGCTCTGCAGCAGTGAATTCCACCATTCTGTCTTCCAGGTCACTTATCTGTTCTTCTGCTTCAGTTATTCTGCTATTGATTCCTTCTAGTGTTGTTTTCATTTCAGTTATTGTATTCTTCACCTCTGTTTGTTTTTTCTTTAACTCTTCTAGGTCTTTGTTAAATATTTCTTGCATCTTTGCCTCCATTCTTTTTTTTTTTTTTTTTTTTTTTTGTGGTACACGGGCCTCTCAGTGTTGTGGCTCTGAACACGCAGGCTCAGTGGCCATGGCTCACGGGCCCAGCCACTCCACAGCATGTGGGACCTTCCCAGACTGGGGCACAAACCCGTGTCGCCTGCATTGGCAGGCGGACTCTCAACCACTGCGCCACCAGGGAAGCCCTGCCTCCATTCTTTTTCCGAGGTCCTGGATCATCTTCACTATCATTATTCTGAATTCTTTTTCTGGAAGGTTGCCTATCTCCACTTCATTTATTTGTTTTTCTGGGGTTTTATCTTGTTCCTTCATCTGGTACATAGCCCTCTGCCTTTTCATCTTGTCTATCTTTCTGTGAATGTGGTTTTTGTTCCACAGGCTGCAGGATTGTAGTTCTTCTTGCTTCTGCTGTCTGCTCTCTGGTGGATGAGACTGTCTAAGAGGCTTGTGCAAGTTTCGTGATGGGAGGGACTGGTGGTGGGTAGAGCTGACTGTTGCTCTGGTGGGCAGAGCTCAGTAAAACTTTAATCCACTTGACTGCCGATGGGTGGGGCTGGGTTCCCTACCTGTTGGTTGTTTGGCCTGAGGCAACCCAATACTGGAGCCTACCTGGGCTCTTTGGTGGGGCTAATGGCAGACTCTGGGAGTGCTCACACCAAGGAGTACTTCCCGGAACTTCTGCTGCCTGTGTCCTTATCCCCACAGTGAGCCACAGCCACCCCCCACCTCTGCAGGAGACCCTCCAACACTAGCAGGTAGGTCTGGTTCAGTCTCCCCTGGGTCACTGCTCCTTTCCCTGGGTCCCAATGTGCACAATACTTTGTGTGTGCCCTCCAAGAGTGGAGTCTCTGTTTCCCCCAGTCCTGTCAAAGTCCTGCAATCAAATCCCACTAGCCTTCAAAGTCTCATTCTCTAGGAATTCCTCCTCCCTTTGCAGGACCCCCAGGTTGGGAAGCCTGACATGGGGCTCAGGACCTTCATTCCAGTGAGTGGACTTCTGTGGTTTAAGTGTTCTGCAGTCTGTGAGTCACCCACCCAGCAGTTATGGGATTTGATTTTACTGTGATTGTGTCCCTCCTATCGTCTCATTGTGGCTTCTCCTTTGTCTTTGGATGTGGGGTATCTTTTTCGGTGAGTTCCTGTGTTCGCCTGTCGATGATTGTCCAGCAGCTAGTTGTGATTCTGGTGTTCCCGCAAGAAGGAGTGAGAGCATGTCCTTCTATTCTGCCATCTTGGTTCAGGGCCCTCCTTTGATTTTTATGCAAGAAAAATTTTTCTTTGGTCATTTAAATATCCATTTCATTCAGTGGCCTTGCCAGTGCCTGACAGACAGTGTTCCTCACATACTGTGTGTCACTGAATCCCGGACACTTTGATGGTAGCACTTTCTTCATCTTACCAAGAAGTTTTCTTGCTTTGTTTTTTCCCATTTTTGACATAGATTTTGTGACTTTTTTGTTGTTTACCCCCCCTTTTATTATGATATAATTCACATATGGTCATATTTACTCTTTTAAAATATACAATTCAGTGGATTTTAGTATATTCACAACATTGTGCCAACCTGCAAGAGATTCCATCACCATCTAATCCCAGAATATTTTCACTAGCCCAAGAAGAAATCCCAGTACCATTAGTGGTCACTTCCCAGTACCTGCTTTTCCCAACCATGGCAGCTTTCTTTATGTCTCTATGGATTTACCTGGTCTTGACATTTCATATAAATGAGATTATATAATATATGGTCTTCTATATCTGGCTTCTTTCATTTAGCATAATGTTTTCAATGTTCATCTATGTTGTTGCATGAATCTATACCTTCATTCCTTTTTATGGCTGAATCATATTCCATTGTATGGATATACCACAGTTTTTTTAATCTATACGTTAGTTTATCTATGCATTAGTTGAATCATATTCCATTGTATGGATATACCACAATTTGCTTATCTATGCATTAGTAGTTATTTTCACTTTTTTCCTATCGTGAATAATGTTGCTATGAACATTCATGTACAAGTTATTGTGTAGACACATGTTTTCAATTCTCTTGGGTTTAATACCTAGAAGTGGAATTTCTAGGCCACGTGGTAACTCTCCATTTAACTTTTTGAGAAACTGCCAAATCAGCAGAAAGTTTTAAATGCACTATATCATGACTGCCACCTGGCTGACAGTAACTGTAAAACACAGTCAGCTGTAAGAAGCATTCTGATTTTGGAGAGGTTATAACTGAAAAAAAAGAGTATGTCTTAGGATTGATAGAAAAGAATATAAAAATTTGACTTCAGTTGTCAGTTGAGGGAAAAAGCAAAAAGCAATAGTAAATCTGGTGGGCATAAGTATTCTTGTCCACAGAAAGCAGGTATGAATTCTTATTATAAATTGATATTGGAAAACATGTTTATATATCAGAATTAGTTTGATCATCATGAGTCTACTTATGGGTCATATCAACTCTAGTTCTGGAAAGATATGATTTTTGGATGTGTAAAGGTCCAAACTTCAAATCGTGATGTCTTCAAGAAATAATGTATTCCCTGAGGCTGTGTTTGGGTGGCTGTCCAGCCAGCCTAGACTAGACCTCACCTCTCTACCAGCTGTGCCCTTTGAACTGTCTTCCACTTTGAGCAGTAAAGAGGGAACAGTGAAGTGGAAACATGCATAGATTGTTCTTTCTAAAATTTTGGAGGTGAAGGCAGGTGGAGCCATAAGTGGTTTTGTCCCTAAATTGGCTGAATGCCAGTGGGTCCAGGAGGAATGGGGTCCTTGAAGATTGGTAGAGGATGGATTAAGTAGCACTGATGGAGCATTGATGGAAGAGTGACTGGCATTGGGGAGAGCAATGTTTTCCTCTGAAGAGTCAATGGAGCTTTAGTAGCTGAAGCAGTGATATTTAAATTTGGAGGTATAGCAGTAGAGAATCTGTCTGGACTGTGGTGTGCTTTTGTAAGAGCATATTTAAACTGTCTCCCAAAACTGGAATAAAAATTGAATGAATAGTGAAGATTAGGTGGTTGGTTATACCATCAGGATAGAAATTATCTTTCACATCCAGGGTTGTGGTAATTAGTTCTGAAGGGGACAAAGTGGGAGAAATTCTGGAGTGAGTGTGGCTGGGCGATTGCTGAAAAGAGGGTCATTGGGTCCCAATGGCATTCAGGAGTCAAGATTGGAGCAGTAGAGCTTTGGATGCCTGGGAATATCTTTGTAATGTAGGTACCTCACTTAATATTCTAGAAATAATTTTCTTAGTTACGGTGCGACAGGATCTGTTTGGAGGCAGGAGTATTGTTCCAATTACCATGGCTGCATAAAAACCACCCCACAATTTACTGGTTTAACATCCATTTTGCTCACAAATATACAATATGTACAGTGCTCATGTTTGCTCTACTTGGTGTCAGCTGGGGCAGCTTGAAGGCTGGGAGCTGAAATCCTGTGAAGGATCTCTTACTCACATGTCTGGCAGCTGATGCTAGGAAGACTCAAATAGCTGGGGATGACTATAGCTGGGGCTCCTTGGTGGCTCTATCTGTAAGTGCCTTCTACATGAAGCCTCTCCAGCACTGGCAATTTCATACTTCTTATATATCAGCTCCCGAGTCATGTGTCCAAGAAAGAAAGAGAGCCAGGTAGGAGCCAATCACCTTTTTAGACTTAGCTTCAAAATCCTTGCAGCGTCACTGTGCCACATACTCTTTGTCAAGGTAGTTACACAGATCCAAAGGAGTGTCAGTGTTGCATTGTAAGAAGAGCATGTGGGATAGATGTGGCATCTTTGGAAAGTATGTCCACCCTCTGGCCACAACAATTATATCACTCTCAACATGAAAAATATTCTTTACTTCATGAAAGACTCTCAACTCTCAGCCCTTTATAGCATCAGGTCAAATCATGTAAATCCTGTCATATAAATGTGGTGCAGGTGAAGACGAGGCTTCTGTGTGCAGTTCCCTGGGTACAGCTCCTTGAATGCAATTCCTCTTTACCTAAAAGACCGGTGACCTGAAAAGACAAGTTCTCTGCTCCCCACATACCCAACATACAATAGTGAAATAGGCTTAGAAATGCTCTAAACTGCTTTTTAATAGGAGAAAATGGGAGAAACCCAAGAGTTGCCATTCCAAAGCAACTTTGAAATTTAGCTGGGCATACACTACCTATTTCTTGATTAGGATTCAGTCTTACTTCCTGGGAATGATTTACTGTGGCTCTTGGCTCTGCCCTCTGGGCTCTTGGTTTTGCCATCTGAGTCATCATTCCCTTTTCATAATAAATAGCCTATGCATGCAACAGAGTAATTTTCTAGCCTACTTCCAACACATAGTTATTTGTGGGTACAAAGGCCTCTTTTAATTTTGTAAATGTCCTCTGTCTCTTTTAGTTTAAGCTGTGTATTCACCAGTACAATTTCTTTAAAACTTTGTAGATCTCCTCTGAATATTATTGTTTCCCTCCATTAGACAAAAACCACACCCACAAATCTCACTGAGATAAGCCCTTCTGTACTGGGCTTTTTGTAAGACTGCTATAGGACGATGCTCTTAAAATTCTTAGAATTGCAGTAAGGAGAGGATCTGTGAGACACACACCATTAAAATGCTTCCTCACAGGAACTTTGGTCTGTTTGAAACAGCACCTCAAACCTTTCTTAAGCCTTAAGGAAGGAATTTACAGTCACTCCCTTGGTCTCATCTTTAGATGATATATTTCTGATAGGGTCCTGAATTTGATCTCTGCTGGGAAGCCATTTCTTAATCTTAGAATCATCTGTTATTTGGAGAGCTGAGAATGAGGAACATTCTGCCACTGTATAATAAATGTCTCCTTTTCTCTATCTTCCAATAACTTTTGCCTCCCTTTTCTTTAAGCTGTCATCTGCAGCCTCATCTCTCTCTCTCTCTCTCTCTCTCTCTCTCTCTCTCTCTCTCTCTCTCTCTCTCTCCCCCTCTCTCCCTCTCTCCCTCTCTCCCTCCTTCTTCCACCCCAAGCTGCCTGGGGTTGAATATCGCATCTCCTCTTTTCTAGTTGTATGGACCTTTTCAATTCTTCAACCTCTTTAAGACTCTTTTTCCTAATGTGTAAAAGTCAGGATCATGATATTATTGATCTCATGGAGTTGTGGTGAAGATTAAATTAAAAAGTCCATGTTGAATTCTTAGAATGGTGCTTGGCGCATACAGTAAGCTCAGATAAAGAACAGGCTGGGGCTTCCCTTGTGGCGCAGTGGTTGAGAGTCCGCCTGCCGATGCAGGGGACACGGGTTTGTGCCCCAGTCCGGGAAGATCCCACATGCCACGGAGCGGCAGGGCCCGTGAGCCATGGCCGCTGAGCCTCCGCGTCCGGAGACTGTGCTCCGCAATGGGAGAGGCCACAGCAGCGAGAGGCCCGCGTACCGAAAAAAAAAAAAAACAGGCTGATGTGATGGTGACAGGGAGCTGAGCAGAGGTGGATCTAAGTTTAACTAGTCCTGAAGCTATGTCATTTGGGGCACCCTCTTAAAAAAATACAGAATTGTTTGACATGTATAAGAAACAAAAAGATCAATGTGGCTTAAGTGTAGAAAGCAAGGATGCAGTGAAGTCAGAGAGGTAGTCTCTGGTGGGGCCACATTGGACCCTACTGACCCTACACAAACCCCTTTGTATGGATTTCAGTCTAAGTACAATGGTTAGTCTCTGGAAAATGTAAAACAATGTATTGGTATGATCTGATTCTTGTTTTAAAAATAGCACCATGGGGCTTCCCTGGTGGCTCAGTGGTTGAGAGTCTGCCTGCCGATGCAGGGGACACGGGTTCGTGTCCCGGTCCGGGAAGATCCCACATGCCGTGGAGCGGCTGGGCCCGTGAGCTGTGGCCGCTGAGCCTGCGCGTCCAGAGCCTGTACTCTGCAGTGGGAGAGGCCACAACAGTGAGAGGCCCGCGTACTGCAAAAAACAAATAAATAAAATAAATAAAAAGAAATAAAAATAGCACCATGGCAGCTGTTCAGGAGAATGGATTCTACAGGAGAAAGAAAGGAGGCAGAAGGCTGTTGAGAGGTGCAGGTGGCACAGAGCCGAGAGTGGTGCTTTCAGTTAGGGTGGTAGCCAAAGGAGATAGAGAAGTAGAGGAATTTGCACTTATTTTTGAAACAGTCAAAAGGAGTTTTTAATGGACTTAATTTTAAGATAAGTGAAAAAAAAGCAAGAAGATTCTTAGATTTTTAGCTTGACCAAATTATGTGTTTAGATGTGCTCATACTTTTAATTAGGCTCTTCTTGATTTTAACCTAGATTATACTCTTTATTAAGATTATGCATCCATTTTTATGATTAAGCTTTCAGAGTCTTAAGAGTGCTAACTGATAACCTTGTGTATTTCCTCAATTTTCACAGAGCTCTTCAAACTCCCATTCTCCAGGTCACTTCCACTTGCCAAGTCTAAGGGTTAAATTTTGTCACCTATCCTCCATTACTGAAAGGGGGATGCAGCTGATTCATTCTCCTGCTTGTTGAAACACTTTTCCTATCAGCCTCCAGCTCACTACCCTCTCCTGATTCTCCCCTGGCATTCTGGCTACTCTGTCTCCATGGCTTTGCCTATTCCTTCTCTGCATGTTTCTCTGGTACTGGAGTCCCTGAGCTTTTGTCTTTGATTCTCTTTAGCTTTCCAGCACCATTCCCTTGGCAACACCCCCCATCTGTATTGTGATGACCGATGACTTTCGCATCTATATGATAATAATGGCACCTATCATTACTGCTGCCTGGTCCTTTGCTAGTTGCTGTATACATTGTCTCATGTAATCCATTCCTCAAACCCCAGGAGGAGTAAGTTCTTATTACTATTTTCAGATGAGGAAACTATGATTCAGTAAGGTTAAAGTTCTTGTCTAGGTTCTCATATCTAGTAAAGGTTAAAGCCAGGTTTGAACCCAGGCCTGGGCGACTCGTAAGCTGTTGTTATAACCACTCTGATTTCCAGCCTCTGAGCTCCAGCTTGGATGGCCACATTTCTAGACCTGTACATCCAGCGGCCTAATGAATAGGTGCATGCAGGCACTTCAAAATGATCTCCCAATCTGGTCTACAACAACAACAAAAAATGATATGAACTTTGGGTTTTACCTTATACCCAGTCTTTAAAATTACAAATATTCATATTTCTTCCTGTCTTTCACTCTACCCCTCACACTCTCCCTACTTAAGAGTGCCATATTTTACTAGCTCACATCTGTTTAGTGCTTAGAATTCTAAGGCTGAAAGGCATCTTAAGAATGTATTAATTAGCACTCATAGTTTGGCAGGCATGGCAACTTCAGGAGGGAATGCAAGTTGCTTATGGTCACATCCTGAATCAACTATGTGGCTGGGGCTTGAGCCCAGGGTCTTACTTCATATCCTAGCTGTAGTTTCTACTCTATGGATGGATAAATTACCTAGTAATTAAGTATAATGAAAAATCAACCTTGAATTGAACTGTTGGGGAAGGAAAATAAAATTTTCCTCTACCCTTCTAGGTTCTTCTTCCTGGTCTAAGAATTAAATTGACATGAGACAGATTAACAGAAAAAAATCAAATTTAGTTACATATGTACAGGGAATCAGAGCATGAGAGATTCCAAAAGACAGGTAAAATGAGGTATATATGTCATCCTGGACTAAGAAGAAGGAGGTAAAGATCTGGGACTTCAAAGGGAAGGAAGGCAATTCACAGGAAGATGAAAAAGTGCAATCAGGGCTTCCCTGGTGGTGCAGTGGTTGAGAATCTGCCTGCCAGTGCAGGGGACATGGGTTTGAGCCCTGGTCTGGGAAGATCCCACATGCCGCAGAGCAACTAGGCCCGTGAGCCACAACTACTGAGCCTGTGCGGCTGGAGTCTGTGCTCTGCAACAAGAGAGGCCGCGATAGTGAGAGGCCCACGCACCACGATGAAGAGTGGCCCCCGCTTGCTGCAACTAGAGAAAGCCCTCGCACAGAAATGAAGACCCAACACAGCCAAAAATAAATAAATAAATAAATATTTTTAAAAAAGCGCAATCATTTGGTTAACAAATGTTTGCTGGACCATACAGAAACAATAGGACACAGAGGAATTTTAACAAAGAGACTTTGCTAGGTTCCTCCCTGTCTACCACGCCTTGTTCATATTATACTATAGTTATCTGTGGACAAAGAATGTCGCCTGCCACAATGAGTAAACAAAGGATGTTGTGGTCATCAAGACAGCTGCAACTGCAGCTGTGCCCTTCGCCCACAAAGGTACACCCTGAGGAGATTCAGGATGGAGAAAAGAGGATACTGGCCCTACATAGTTAAGGTGCATAGCAAAGGAATGATTTCAGTGAGCCCAAACTCTTGCACCTTCCCATACACAGAAAAGTGCTAAATTCATTAACTTGAGACGTCTGGTTTTTCTTTAATTAAGAGTAATCTTTTGACATTCTGACTACTTGGGTTTTTTTTTGCAAAAACTTCTATAGATCCTGGCTCCTCCCTTGCCTCTTCGGAGCAGTTCCTCAGAGCTATGTGAGAGACTGTCTCCCGGGCTTAAGTCTTTAGCAAGTCTGCTAAATAAAACATAATTCTCAACTTTTAGGTTGCACATTTTTTTTAGTCAACACATCTATGATGATATCTCCCCTCCTGGAACAGGTCCTCTGTCTAAATACTTTCAGGCCGTTAGCAGGAAGATCAAAGGTTCTTCATTAGTGTTTTGAGCCTTGATTGTTTTCAGCTTGAAATAATCCGCACGCCAAAGAGACTCATTTGGGGATGGCAAATTTTGCTCTCCTACGGAACTGAATAAATATATTTGAGAGTCTTCTTAGTGCTAGTGAATGCAGTGGTACTTCAGTTAGCTTCTTCATCAGAAGCTACTGCCAATCTGGTGGAGACAAAGGCATCAACTCAACCAAATCTTGCTATAGCTGGACTAGGAGAGCAGCTGAAATAAAAGCTTGAGACTGTAAAGGGAGGGAGGTATTAATTTTGCCTGTAGACAAAAGAGAAACCTTCACTAAAGCCATTATATACCTTATGAAAGCAGTCTACTATTCTAGCCATTCATCAGTTCAACATAAATGTTTAAGAAACAAGTCTTTACCAGATAATATGTTGCATTTGGTCAAAGGGAAATAAGGCAAGTAATGTGCCAGTTTACAACAAAGGGGGAGGGGTGAGATAAGGAGAATAATAACCACAATAATTACCACAGTAGTTGATAATTTCCTCATTAGTATGTCAGCTCTAGTGGGCAGAGATTTTCATCTGTTTTGTTTATTGTGTTCCCAGGGTTCAGAACAGTTCTTGACATGTGGTAAGTCTGAGTAGATATTTGTTGAATGAATGAGTTTCCTCAAAAGAGATATAAACACATATAAAAGCTATTGGTATTTGCAGATCAAAGCAGGTAATCACCAAATAGTATTTAGAAAAAGTCATCCCCTCCTTATTTTTTGACGAAATGAGAGACTAACAACCAAAACTTCCCCCATGATTCAGAGTTGCATATCTTCTGACAGCCTGGCTTTTACATGCCCATTTCCATCCTTCCTTTGTCCCACTCTCTAGTTTATGGTGGAATTTTTTAGTAGCAGTAGATTTTCAGACTCCTTTGCAGCCCTGGTAGAACCTTGCAGAATGATGTAACCTCCAGTCTGAATTGAAATACTCAGACATGGAAGGCTGAGAAGAGCAGAGGGCAGACTACAACCTCTGATGCTTCCCAGCAAGTATATATGCTGAGCATCAGCTGACAATTGGACAGTGGAGGATTCTTGTTGTGGTTTGCAACTGGGCAGAGTGGGATGAGATGGAAGGAATCTAGGGAGTACCATGTGGGTGATGTTTGTTTTCTTGTCTTATAGCTACCCCATCTTGTCCTTTCCCTTGTCATCTTCACAGGATTCTAAATAGATATTTCTAGAAGCAAATAACTCAGACCCCACAGATACATGTAATTGATATCATTTTGCTTATTTTACAAACAATATTATAACAATAATAATGGAATCCACTATCTAAACAAGTTAACAACAGCCATTTTCCATGTGCTATACCCCTTCATCATGTTTGCACAATTTTATAATTTGTATTCAGAGAAGAAGTCAGTGGTTTTCCACCCTGACTGGCCAGTAGAATCATCAGGGAACTTTAAAAAGATGTGTCTCTACACCAGACCCACAGAACCATCATTTCTGGATGAGATCCAGGTAACTGTACAGTAGATTTTAAAAGCTCCATAGCGGACTCTAATATACAGACAAGGTTGCGAACCCCTAGAATAGATTCAGTTCTACGTAGAATTTAGATTTAAAAGTCCCGTTTCAGTGCTGACATTATCTACAACATCATTGCCTTTTGGATTTTTATGAGATAGTGCTTAAATAATGAAAGTGGCTAAGAAAAATATTTTTTCCCAAAATACTAGGTGTTTTTTCTTAGTTTTATACACAATACTGTGAGGTAGAGTTGGAAATTCTAGGTGGTAGGCAGGAAGTGTGTTGATTCCTCTCCATAGGCCTGGGGGATGGACTGAGCTGCTGGCAGGGCCAGGAGCAAGGCCTGTAATCTGCAGCTGTGATGTGAAGCTGGCGGGCAAGAACCACATCAGGTCTCACATGGGTGATCAGAGATGACTTTTTTTCAGCACCCTTCTGTGCAAGGCCCTATGTTAAGTATCTCTAATCTTCTAGTGATCTCTAATTTTAACAACTGGTGCTGGAAAGTTGTTTTTCTGCTTTCAATTGACAGGAGAAAGAACCAAAGCTCAATGAAGTAAAACAACTTGCTCAATATCACACAACTTGTGAGTGATTTATCCAGGATTCAGGCACTCATCTATTATCTGATTCTAACCACAAATTCTCCCACAGAGTCATAGCATGAATATACATCCCAGGCTCCCAAGCCAATCCTGACGTATTCCTCTTGCCTTGTGATTTTTAACATCACTCCCTTTCATCCTCAGAAGTCCTAGGTTGTGATCATCCTACTGATATTTCAATAAGAGTGCTATAAAAAGCAGGCTTTAAGCCAAGTGCAGGCGGTGTCAGTGGGTCCAGGAGGAATGAGGAAGGGGACAGGCTGGAATGTCCTCTTAGGTGGTTCAGAGGTGGCTGGCTGAGAAGGCAACGGTAGATTTAGGAAGAATGGGGGGAGCTGTGAGTTGGTAGAAGAGCAAACAGTAAACGGAGGGTAGAGGGTGTTTTGTCGGGGTTGGGGGGGAATGGTATGTGCTACAGACATTTGCAGGGTGGGAAAAGGAGCATGGTACCTGTAGCAGGTAAAGCAAATGAGCACTTGGCTGGTTCTCCTACTTTGGCTACTGCTAGTGTTGAAAAAGTTTTTTTAAAAAGTTAAAATCATGCTTCCTATTGTAAGAGAGGAAACATTTTTTCCCTCTACCCTCCTAGTTTTTCAGCTGGAGCCCTGACAATTAGGTAAATATATAGGGGAAACTAATGGAAGATAAGGGTTTTTTAAATAGGGTTTGTTATGTAGATTCCTCTCAGTGCCATCTCATCTCCAGTAATCAGGTTGTTATCCCCTTCTTGGTATGGGAAGTGGAAGATGGGAAGGGCACCTTCACAAGGGGAATTTATGTTCTGCTTTCAGGCAGATAGGAGGAGGGCAGAGAATTTATACTGTGTCTGCTCTTTCTCAATCACTTTCAGCTCAAAGTAATTCTTATGCCAGAGTGGCATATTTTAGGGTGACATACTCTGAACTACTTCCTTATACAGTTATTAAAATGAACATGTTTGCTTAGCTCAAGAAGGAATCAGTCAGATGTTATAACCTGTGCAAAGGAAAAGCTGAAAAAGCTCAGATGTATATAGACCAAAAGGATATTGAATTGAACATGTAAATGGAGGCAAAGTTTTTTTCCATAGATTGGCAGTGAAGACAATTGAACCTCCACAAGATAGGACAGAATTTGCAAGTCTCTCAGTTACCTACAACTTACAGAGCTCAAGGACAAAGGACAGGGATAGAACTTGATAACTTGAAGAAATGTCATCTACACAATGCATAGTTTTCCACTGAAATATGAATTATTTTATGCATCAGACACCTGGTGGGAGGATGCTAACATGGGGGCCTTTGAATTGAGTTCAGCAAAGCAGGGATATACCCATGGGTTGAAGTTTGGGAACACTGGTTATAATAAGGACAGGATAATTTAGGATTAATGTGACAGGGTTTGGGGATGACAGATAAAATGGAGGCCAAAGTCAGGTTTCTGGTGTTGAAGGTGGGATAACAGACACATGTGCTGTTGGGCTTGATCTTTTCCAGGTGGTAGAGTAAGGTCAAATGCCTCTTGCCAGTCATACAACTATCTGAGAGCCACTTCTTTGAAATCAAGGAAGATAACGCTCTATCTCATTTCCTAGGAAGAGATGGGACGAACTTCAGCTGTTACCTGATTCCAAATTGCAAACTCTACCTCTACAAAGATACAATAAATTTAGCAATTTTATCTTGAAAACATGAATATAATGTATCCACTGAGCAATATATAATAGTAAGGTTTCTTTCTGTCTTTGCAAACTCTTCAGCGGGTTGCCTGTAATGTGCATCACATTCTGGTTTAATGGTTTTTCAATAACACAATTTTTTTTTTCCCTTTTCCCTTCGTGGAGAGGTGTTCTGGGTTGGGATGAGATTTTGTTTTTAATTATATTTCTCCAACAGTAGACACCAGGGTAAGATCAAACTGAAGAGGCTTTTTGATGAGTAAACCATATCCTTGAAGGCCGGCAGGCTATATGTTTAGAAGCACAGATAGAGAGTTTTGAGGAGGAAGTCTCCACATTTGGCTGTGGGCGTAACGCACTGGCCCTGGGAAAGCCCCCTCAGCCCCATCTGCCCTAAGGCTGCCAGCTGCCTCCAGTTACCTAGACCACCCTGTACTGCGACTTCTTCTACTTGTACATTACAAAAGTACTCAAGGGAAAGAAGCTCAGTCTTCTGGTGTAAGTAAGTCTAGACACCTTCCATGGTCTCCTGAGGAGAGATGTTCTGGTGCTGCCTGGTCTGTGGTCTGGCTTTGTGGCTACTGTTTCTCAGACTGAAAGCTTTGCTGAAGGAGCAAAGCTGTTCCCTGGGATTCCGGCTTCATAGATAGGGTGACTGGCAATTTTGGCTCTTGGACACTTAGCAAATAGTGAAATTAAACCACATGAAGAAGGCTGGATTCAGTAAATCATGTCTATTATTGTGATGTCTGGATCTTAGTTGCCTTATTTGCTGTAGGCTATGGCTGTGAAAACCAAAGCCATCTTACTTTTGGACTCAGCCTGCAGTCTGAGAACCACACCTTGCTTAGCACGATTAGCACGATTTTGATAGTCCACTGTCTTCATTACCAGTACTTTACATTGTCAGAGTCTCCTGCCCAGGCAAATAGTTTGATAGTTTATCATAGAAGATTCCCAGAAGACCGAATAATGTCTCACCCAAGATGTCTGTGTCCTAGTCCCTGTATCCTTTGTCTAGTCAGGTCTTCACAATGTATTACCCTTTGTTAAACTGGTATATAAGCTCCTGGGTCTAAATGCCTCTTTGTGTCTTCATTCATTTTCTCTGAAGGCCTCTGTGTACATGTATTGGGTTGGCCAAAAAGTTCATTTGGGTTTTTCCATAACATCTTACGGAAAAACCGGAAAGAACTTTTTGGCCAACCCAATAAAAATTAACATCAAATAAAATTTGTATGCCTTTTCTTCTGTTAATCTGTCCTTTGTCAGTTTAATTCACAGATCCCATTAAAGGAGCCTAAAATGTAAAAGAAAAGTTTGCTCTTCCCTTACGATGTCTTTGTTTTTTTTTTTAATTTAATTTAATTTACTTTTTTTATACAGCAGGTTCTTATTAGTTATCTATTTTATACATATTAGTGTATATATGTCAATCTCAATTAGTGTATATATGCCTTTGACTGCTTCCCTTCTTCCTACTTTTCAAACATTGGCTTTGTTTTAAATTCAGCTCTCTCTTGGTCTTTCTAGTTAACTGATTCTACTCTCTAAATATGCTGCTGCTGCTCAGATTTAGATCATTTATTCACTCAACTAATACTTGTTGCGTTACTTACATTGGTCCTGGACCCTAGGGAGCAACTCTGATTAGAGCAATGCCCTGCTATCATGGAGTTTACTTTCTAGACAGGTGAATTATAAAATAAGTACATAATCGTATAATATATCAGGTGGGGGTAAGTAGAATGTAGAAAAATGAAGCAGATTCAAAACATATGAGAAGAATAATCACTCCTACCGTTTACTGAAATAAACATTATGATGTTCCAAGAACTATGCTTTTTACATATCTTCATCTAGTTTAGTTCTTACAATTTAAACAGCCAAATATTACTAGCCACATTTTGTAGAAGAGGCTTGTCATTGTTCAAAGTCATCGCTAATAAAAGGCAAAACAGATATAAATCCAAATTAATCTGACTACAAACCAACACCCTATACTGTCAAATATTGCAATTGCACCTGAGAACCATCTGTGGGGATTGAAAAAAATACAGGGCTACCCTGGTGGCTCAGTGGTTAAGAATCTGCCTGCTAATGCAGGGACACAGGTTCGAGCCCTGGTCCGGGAAGATCCCACATGCTGCAGAGCAACTAAGCCCGTGCACCACAACTACTGAGCTCACGTGCCACAACTACTGAAGCCTAGAGCCCGTGCTCTGCAACAAGAGAAGCCATCGCAATGAGAAGCCCACGCGCTGCAATGAAGAGTAGGCCTGCTCACAAAAACTAGAGAAAGCCCATGCACAGCAACAAAAGACCCAATGCAGCCAAAATAAATAAAATAAATAAATAATAAAATGAAAAAAATACAGGTGTCT
This sequence comes from Delphinapterus leucas, assembly GCF_059928025.1. Lineage (NCBI taxonomy): Eukaryota > Metazoa > Chordata > Mammalia > Artiodactyla > Monodontidae > Delphinapterus > Delphinapterus leucas. The sequence continues at coordinate 60,668,536 of NC_143137.1, read as the reverse complement.
GTGCCCCAATCTAGTATCACATCTCAATAAACATCTCAGTGGGTGGAGTTGGAACATATGTATTTTGGAAAAGCACCAGATAATGTAAAGCCCTGTTCTTGACTGTCTCCTGAGTGTCTGTCAAGAACCTTAGTTTAACATGTACACAACAGAACAAATTACTTTCCTTTCAAACTGCCTCCTCTTCCTATTTTTCATGTTTATTAATAATATCACCATCTTTATGAATTTAGGAGCCAGGTCTATTAGTCTGGGCCAAATCAGGAGACATAAACCACACAGTAACGGGAAAGTTTAATATAAAAAACTATTAAGTATAAAAGGGGATAGAAGTAACAAGAGATGGGCTAGGAAGAAGCAAAAGAACTGAAATGAATCTAGGAATAGCAGATATAAGGAGCAGCCACCACCGCTGGGGCAGAGACAGAGCACACAAGGAAGGGCCCCCACCCCCTTCCAGGCTGAGACCTGGACCTTGTTGGAGGGGGCACTGCCAGCTCCCTGGGTGGCAGAGAAGTCACTGGGGTGCAGTGCTGGCTAACTTGCCAGAAATCAGCTCTCTAGGGTGCCAAAGAAAGCTGTTCACAAAGAGGTGTGTCCCTGGAGGCATTCTGCTACAAAACCTTCTGAGGGGGATGACTGGGGAAGCTGCTGGCTGCTGGGAGCTGCCAGGTACTGGGGAAGCTGCATGTGACACAGGAGCAGGTGCTGGAGAGAGACACACAGATCACCAGAATCAGGAAGCAAAACGCTTTCCTCCTGTGCCCTCTACTGACAAAGCCTAAATCATGCAAAGGAAAAATATTTAAAGGGCCCAGGTCCATTTCACAGAGTAGGCTTTGGGTGAATTTGGAGCTGAGCGGCTATAAGGGTCTAACTGGTGCACAGGGAACCATCCCACCTGCTCCCCCTCCCTCATCTTCCCATGTGGCTGGTACCGCTTCCTGCAGAGCTTACCCTGGAAATGTCTGGGCATCCCCACAGCTGAAATCATCGTCTTTGCCTTCTCACTGGTCTCCGGCTTACCAACAGTTCACAATCCAGCTCTCCTTCCCACTGCTTCCAGAGACATTTTTCTTAAAGTAAAAAATGCATCTACTGGTGGGCTGTGTCAGTTATCCCTCTATGAACTTGTACAGGATGCACATGAGACCAAGAGGTATAGTCCTAACTGGTCTAAAATGACAGCAAGTGAGCATGGCAGTATAATACTGTATCTGGCAATTAGAAATTCTCTTCTTGAATTTTCCATCCTGTTTTTTTTTAACCTGTTGAATTATGGGTTGAAAGCAGTCAGTACACTAAGGAATTATGAGAGATAACCGCTGGGGTGGAAAATTAAGGATCAGAAGTTTACCTTCTCAAACCTGTATTTCAAATACTAAAAAAGAAGTCCTTTTAGACCCTAGATTGAAGAGGTGAGAAAAAATATGACTGTCATTTGGGTTATTGACTAATAACCCACTTAATAATTAGTAGTGAGTTCTTGAAATGGACACTGCCCTGAAGGTGTTTATACCTGGGCAGAGCTGCCTTCTCTGTGAAGCATAGTGCTAAGGACCCACGGTGATAATGTTTTCATTTCTTTTAAAGTCAGAAAAAAATGAGCATCTAGGTCAAAGAAAATATTTTAACATAATATTAATATATTTGTCTATATACCAACACAATTGTAAAATATAAATTTTAATATTTTTTACAGAGGGAAGTATCCACAAAGGCAGATGTGCTCAGGGCCGTTGAAAGTCATTATGTGGATCCACATCTGGGGGCTCAGACCTAAGCTAGGAATCTAGTTCAGTGTTTTCTAATCTGTGGGCCATGGGCTCACAATTACTGCTCTTGTAGTATTGTTTGTAGACTAATAATCTCTGAAAAACAATTATGTGTGCCTTTATGATGAATATGATAGGAATTTATTTTAAAGTATTTCTAAAGTCATCCTTTCGTGTATTTTCTCAACAATAATTACCAAGGGAATAGCTACTATGATGTAATATGTCTGGAAAGGGTCCACATAAGTTCCCTGGGAGAAAAGCTTACTATGCTCTAATGTATACACTGGGAGGAAAGCCAGCTGGGGTCTTTGACTCTGACTGCCTGGGCTCCTACTGGATATGTCCTTTATACCATTATTTGGTGCACCAGAAAGTTATTTTGGGAGGGTTTAAGTGGGCTGGTTGCTAGAGTGTTCTCGTAACCAGGAGAAATAGGGCACTGGGGAATTCATGCCGAGTGTTCTGAGCAGAGAGGAACACTGACTTGCTCTAGGCAGATTCCACTGAGGGAGGTTGGGCAGATGGACCATCCCTGTTACCTTTGGAAGCGTAGTGATTTAGTGGATATACTGTGACCAGCTGGCTGTTGATGAGCCCTGAACAAGATGAAGCTTATGTGGATGCTCTTGAATGATGCCATCCAAGACTGGAATACACGTGCGTTAAAAGTTGGAGTCCAGGTGGCTGGGTAGACCATGGAGATGGAAAATTTTGTTTGGCTAACAGTGTATAGCCCCAGCCCCGATGGAGGATAACGCAGGGTATACTTTTAGGCACGTGGGTCAGGAAGTCTGTTTGAAATGGTCATTGTATCTGAAGGGCATTCAGAGCCAGGGCTGGTATAGCAGCCCCCAAGGCTGCCTGTCCTGTCCTTGTCCTGGATGCAGGATTCACAGGTGGTTATATCCTAGTCTCTAGGGTCTAGAGAGATACCTGTTACATGGGTACCACCAAAAGCTTCTGAGAGTGTAGTGTCTCACTTAGACATGGTGAAGGTGGAGGAGGCAATGGTGGGGTTGGGGGCAAGGACGCCTACTGTCGGTCAAAGCCTAGTCAGTTGTATTTCCTGATAAATCCCTCTCAGCTCTCCATCTTGCTCAGGAGTCCACGAAGTCCCTTGGATGTCATCAAGCTTCAGCCAAGAGTGGGTAACCTTTGCTGCCAGCCTGGGGGCTTGCTGGTTGTCCTGATGTAGAGAACTTCCTGGAGTGGGCTTCCCTCTCTTCTTCCCTGGAGGTCTGGTTTCCTAGTGAGGGTGTCTGCTGGGTAGTTTTGGCTCCTGGGAATTTATCATAGTAAAACTGCATCCCTGTGTTGGATTTCTTATTTCCTTGATGATTATACAGTTAATCAACATTTATTGAGCCTTTACTGTATGCTGTGTGCTGAAGTATACTGGAAAGGGTTCTAGAACACTGGCTCTGGAGTCAGACTGCCTGGGTTTAAATCACAGCTTCTGTACGGTTTACTGATGTGACTTTGAACAATTTATTTAACCTCTTTGGGCCTCAGTTTCTTATTCTATAACATGAGTATGATTATAAAGGCTTCCTTCTCATTTAGTTGTTGTTGGGATTAAATAAATGAATACGCACATGTGCATGCTGAGATCAGTGCCTAGAAAAGAGGAAACCTTCAGGAAGCACTGGGAGAAAATGAACAGGTTGGAGTGATATGACCTGGTTGGGGTGAAGAGGTAGCTGGCTATTTCAGAGTAGGTGGCCTTGGCTGAGGTGGTGACATTAGAGCTTTGAGTTCATGATATAAAGGAACTGGTCATGCTGAGATCTGAGGGTAGAGTGGTCCAGGTGGAGGAAACAGCAAGAGCAAAGACCTAAGGTGCAAATAACCTTGAGAACTATGGGGAAGAGAGGATTCCAGTGTGTTAGCAGGGATGGATATGAGATGATGTCAGACAGGAAGGTAGGCAGGGACCAATTCACATAAAGCTTGAGGGGTTTGCATTTGGTTTGAAGTGAATGAAACACTTAAAGGGTTCTGAATGATATGATTTGTGTCCTTGTGAAATCACCTTGGCTGCTGTGTGGAGCTAAGGTGGAATGAGAGAGACTGGGACCCCTGATTCATAAGCTCATGGGATCAACACTTGTTCACTGTTCTCTCCTGCTTTTTAGAGACAGTCCCACCACTGAGTGCCCCACTAGATGAGTATGGCTTCCACTCATAGATAGAGACGCAGCCATACAGGGCAGTCCCTTTTTTTGTCATTATGTACTATTCTCCCTAAGTCACCCGCAGCCCCTTCACTCTCTACAGGCAATGCTGTCTTCATGGAAACAGAGGCCTTAAGGGTAAACTTTTGGAACCAAGTTTCCCTCCTTTTCTAAAAGCAGAGGTTTACCCATTACCTCTTACCCTAACGCCTTGCTGTCTGTTCCTGGAGAAGTAGAATCTGGATCTCTCTCAAGTAATCCTTTAACATTTGAGACCATGGGTAAGGTACTGGTGTCCTTGAAGCTTTCATTCTGGAGATGGGAGACAGACAATAAACAAACCAGCAAGATGACTCAGATGTCAATAGAGCTGTGAAGGCAAGAGAGGTGGAAATTGACTGGGGGAGGGGGAAGAGCTACTTCAATTGACAAGGCCATGGAAGGCCAGTGTCATGGAAGAAGGTGACATCGGAGTTGAGATGAGAAAAACAGGAAGATGGGGAAGATCATGAGAGATAGCACTCCAGGGAGAGGGAATAGCAAGTGCAAAGGGCTTAAAATGGGAATGAGTCGCCTTGCAAGAGGAAAGGAAAGGTGACCATCGTGCTAAACTTGGTAGCCAAGGGGGAGTGTAGAGGGCGATAAGGTAAGAGAGATAATCAGGGGTCCATTCACTAGAGCTGCATAGATCCAGGGTAAATAGTGAGGGTTGTATTTTTTTTAATTATTTTTTAAAATTTTATTTATTTATTTATTTATTTAGCGGTATGCGGGCCTCTCACTGTTGTGGCCTCTCCCGTTGCGGACCACAGGCTTGGGACGCGCAGGCTCAGCGGCCACGGCTCACGGGCCCAGCCGCTCTGCAGCATGTGGGATCTTCCCGGACCAGGGCACGAACCCGTGTCCCCTGCATCGGCAGGCGGACTCTCAACCACTGCGCCACCAGGGAAGCCCGAAGGTTGTATTTTAAATGCAGTGGGAAACAGCTGAAGGTTTGAAGCAGGGGAATAGTATCTGATTAACATTTTTTCAAAATTCCTTGGCTAATGCTACAGAGAATCATTTCTCGGAGGAGTAAGGTGAAACCAGGACACTAATTAAGTGGTTAGTAGTACAGGAGGGAACTGATAGCAATCTGAACCAGGGTGGTAGCCATAGAGAGACCAGAGAAGAGGTAAATGGACTTGGGATTTAATTTGATAGGAGAACTAAAATAATTTATTAATGGAGTAGATTTGGGAGGGGAGGGGAAAAAAAGTATGTGGAATGACTCTCTCCCCACACACCTTTTTTTTTAATTGAACCAAATTATTCCTTGCTTTGCACTAGGGTCTTCTTGTTTTGAATTTAAGCTCCACTCTCTTATCTTATACATGTCTTACCTTATAAATTAGGGTAAAGTCACTCCCTGCATATTGCCATTATCCTCACATCTCTCTTCATACTGATGACTAATCCATGGGCAAATCCAGGGTTGATTTTTAGCTCTGTCGCCAATACTCAGTGAAAACTGGGATGATATTCAGCTCTTCCCTTGCTTGTTAAAACTCTTACCTCCTCGGCTTCAGGTCTCCAGCCTCTCCTCGTTTTCTCACCTCTTCCCTCTCATTTGACTGTCTCTCTAGTCTTGACATCCAGCGATCCCTACTTTGATTTTTCTCTCTTGTTTCTCAGGATGAAGATCAATTCTCCAATTTAAGTAGCATGGCTTCAACTCCTGGACATTTCTGATGGTTTGAAAATTTACATAATAATAATTGCACTCAACGTTGATCATGCCATCGTCACGTGCTGGCACATCTCTAATCCCTAAGTGCGTGCTGTATCGTTGTATCTGTACTGTGTATCACTGTCCCTATATTCAAATGAGGGAACAGATTCATTATGGTTAGGGATTTTGCCCAAGCTGACATAGTCAGCAAGTCACAGACGTTGGTTTTGAACACAGACGCATCTGAATCCTAAATTGTCACCATAACAACTGTGGTCTACTGCCTTCCAAAATTCCTGCTCATTCCAACTCTACCCCTCCCCTCAAACTCAACAACACAAATACCTCCTCTTTTGTATGTATTTTGCTTCACAATTCTATCTTTCACACACTCTCTAAATCTAGAAGTGTCCTGACTCCTTCCTCTCCATTATCCCCTGTCAAATTGGTCTTCATGTTCAGCAGCATTTGGTTCATGGTAAGGATGTGTTGCCGACATCATCTCATGCTTCCTAATGGATTTTCTGGGCTGGTCTTTCCACAACCTATTCATCCTGTACATTGTCACCAGATCCTTTTTAATCAATCTGATTCTGTCATTTTGCTTAAAAACCTCTCTTGGCTCCTTGAGTCCTTATTGCCTACCAATTTCCATAGCATTCATCCAGGGTCATTAACAGTTGGCCCCACCTGTATTTTCTGTTCAGATTGTCTCATGTGTATGTGAATAATTATTTTTTCAGATGTATGTAGATGCTATATAAGGAACAAACTCCAGATTAATTTCAAAGCATTACTAAATTTATAGTGACTTTTTATTATTGTGAATTTCTCACTCAATGAGATACTAAAAGTACAACTACATTCAATTTTTTTCATGTTGAAATGAGTGTCTCACAAGTAAAAGAAAAGGCTGGGATCCACTGATTAGTTCTCCTTTTTGATTGATCATCATTTCATAAAAGCTTTCTTTGGGGTTTTAGAACTTAATAATTTTAATGAACATGATTAGCTATTGTAGTTCCAAGGCTGTTGACCCTGTAGCCAAGGTCATACCTGGACTGAATAATAATTGGCATGGACCTGGGTGTGCATGGGGTTACTAGCCCTAGGATCTTTACAGAGAAGGGAAGAATTTAATTTTTATTTTTAACAGCTCTTTAGAAAGAACTTTTAAATGCATCCATCCTTTATGGTAGGCTTCACTACAGAAATGGGAATGAAATCAAGGGGAAAAAGTGATATTTTGATTTAATAACATATCTAGTGCAATTTGGTCTTCAGTTGCGTCCTATATTGAAAGCCGGGGAAAGACATTGTTTTCCATCCTAGTGCAGCCACCTGTTCTTCTGGCAGCACCACCAGGGCAGCCGCCTTATATAAATCATTCTCCTTGTACAGAGGCCCTGTGTGGTGAGAGGAGACTGGGCTCTGGACTTGGATTTATTTGGGTTAAAACTTGTATACAAAATCACCAAATATTACACCTCAGTTTCCTTATCTTCAATATGGGAACAAAGCCTATTTTATAAGGTTATTGGGAGTTTAAATAAGCTAGCATTGAACTTGAAAAAAATTAATAAATTTTCTTTCTATGGTACCATGTGCCCAAATAGTTCACTTCCATTTAGTGCTCAAAATTCTAAGGCTGGAGGAAACTTAACCCTTATTTAGCCTAGCCCATTACTTCACAAATGTGAAAAAAGCAAGAGGCCATACTAGATCTACTGGTCACATCATAAAATTGTTATATAATTGGGATGAGACTGAAGAGTCTTCTCCTAGCCTAGTATTTTCCATCCCTAGTAATGCAAAATTGATCTTCAATCAAAGGCTAATGAAACATTGAAGGGATTGAATGGAACAAATAAGTGAGAATCTTCTTAATTTTGGACATTGGGCTGGTACTGCTGGGTACAATGATGAATAAAAATATTTTCTTTATCTGAAGTGGGTCCTAGAAATTCATAACACTGCCTGCACACTAGAATCATCTGGAGGAAGTCTTCAAACTTATCCATACCTGGACTTCACCCAGAGTTTTTAATTCAGAATTTAAAAATTCTTTTGGCCTGGGGTACACAGAGGAAGGAGGGATTTCCCTGGGGATCAAAAAGAAGGCTTTAGAAAACCTGCTGAAGAGTGATTCCAAATTATCCTACCCATCATTAATTCAACAAATATGTCTGGAGCAAAATGTTTCTTTCAGGTATTGTGTTTGACATCATCTGGGAAAAAGAAGAGAAATGAATCAAACAATATACAGTTAAAGTATGGGGGGAGCATAAGACTGGAAGTCAAGTAACAATAAGATAATTCCTCCCCAAAGAGATGTAAACAAGTGTGGAAGCTCCCTATTTTATAGAGCAGCAAGCCAGGCAATCTCCAAGTAGCCGCCGTGGCAGATCTTTGGGAAATACGATCCAGATTAGCCCTGGATTTTTATTATTCTGATTTGCAAATGTGTTCTGAAAGTTTGGCCCAAAGATACAGCTACAGGCTTTTCTCCCCTCTCCTTATCCTTCTTCCCAACTCTTGCTTTTCTCCCCAGACTCCTTTCCTTCTCAGCCTATGGTTTAGAGTAGAGTTGGCCGGACAGCTGCAATAGAGGCCGTACCCCTTTTGGAAACCTGGCCCATCTTTGCAGAAATGAGATAATGTCCTCAACAGCACTGAAATATCAAGGCAAACGTGAGTGCGAGAAGCAGAGGGAAGGCTCAGAGCATCTGAGGGTAGGTGGAGCTCCTTTCTTTCTCCCTTTCCTCTATACTTCACAGTAACCTAATAAATTGCCATATGCCAGAAAACTGTTATAATTTTGCATACATACATCTATACAAATTCATATAAATCTCTACAAATCTATGATGATTATGATACGACAAGCACCCGCTAACGTACTGCCTCTACTCAGCCAACTAATTGAGACCACGTTAGCTTCCACCCGTCCGTAGTCTTCCCATCTACCATCCTGATTATATTTCATTTTCTTTCCTTTCTAGGTTAAGTCTATGGTCTATCACAACATGTACAAGTGTCAGTGGAAATCCTGGTCCTGGTGATACAGCTGGATTTTGAGATATGGGAGGTTAGGGTGGAGGGAAGATTGGTGGAGGGCAGAGCTTATGGTCCCAAGTTGACAAACTTGAAAAGGGCTCGTTGAAGGGGGCTACCTACAATTAAACATAGTTATGCTATTTGTCCAATAAAATATTAAAGATTAAAAAATAATCACAGTATTTGTCCAGGGGAGTAAAACATCAACATTCTATGAAAGAGTCACAGTGTTTGTTCTGGAGAGCAGTGGACCAAGGAAGGAAACCTGGAGATCTTATCTTTTAGGATATATGACAAGAAGTGCTGTTGATTTCGGAAGCTGCTTTTCTTCATGATCGACTTTCCCTCTTCGTAGATTGTAATCCACACCTGAATACCTATATATTTATGAGTCCTTCTAGGGGTAACATGATTGACTATCACTTCCAGAGACACTTGATGGAGGGGTTGTGATTAGAAGCAGAGAAGGACGGTGATTCTGCAGGGGTATTGGCTTGGTGGTTTATTAGTACGTAGCTGAGTCCTGATATGATTTGTCCTGAGTCTCCATGAGGAGCTTAGAGGCTTCCTGAGGTCTTCACTCAGTCTGATGGAGATGTTGCAGGGTGTATTCTCTCTAGCCTGTAGGCTAAAGATGCCACATGTTTTTAGATTTTAGGGGGGAGCTCCATTTAAAAAGAACAAATTCTATAGACCAATGTTTCTTAAACTTTTTTTAATCTTAGGATGCCTTTAACACTCAGAAAATTATTGAGGACCTAAAAACGAGTTCTTTTTTTAGGTGGAACATATCTATCAATATTTATGGTATAAATAATTTAAACAGAGAAATTAAAAAATATATCCTTGATTCATTTAAAAATGACAATTAAAACTTTATATGTTAAAATAAATAATTTTTATGAGAAATACTTTTATTTTCCCCTCCAAAAAATTAGTGATAAGAGTGACATTGTTTATATATTTTACAAATCTCTTTCATGTCTGGTTTAGAAGACAGTTGGATTCTCACTCTGCCTCTCTTTTCAGTCTGTTGTGATATATTGTTTGGCATAAGTATATGAAGAGAATCTGGCCTCATGCAGATGTGTAGTTGGAAAATAGAGGAGTATTTTAGCAGCCTTTTGAGATAATTGTGGGTATTCTTCTTTGATACTACACCAAACTTGACAAGTGGTAGTTTCTTAAAGATTGGTTGTAATATGGAATCTGAAACTGTATCAGTAAATGTTTCATACCCTGTACATTCATGACAGACTGAGTGAAAGAGTCAGATTACATCTTAGTATTACTAAGAAAATAGTTTTGCTCTCATTGAAGACTATATTTTGAGAATTGCTGCTATAGCCCAAAGACAATGATGATGTTACATGCACCAGGCAGGGGTGAGACACCCTTCTTAAACCTTGGATTGACGGAGACTGATAGAAAATTGAGCTAGATAAACATCAACAAACAAGCCATCAATTTTGAAGGGATCATATAGGAAAGATGTAAGAAGTAGGAAGAGTAACTAGACAGACAGATTCAGTTTATAATCCTCCCCCCAAAACAAAGTCTTTTTGAACAGAAAACACTTCCAGAATAGAGCTTACCCATAGTATTGCTGAGGGAGCATGCAGAAGGGACTTAGGAAAGAACCTAGAGTAAGGCACCAAAAAGTCCTACCCTGAACCCACACTTTCCTGCCCTGTACTTCACCTCTGCCATTCTCAAGGTCTTTGTTTCACATCCCAAAAAACTACACCAAACTGTTGTGTAAAATGAAACTCGAGCTCAGGATTTATAATCAGACTTCATTGCTTATCAAAACTGCACCACAGAAAAGAAGGAGGGAGTACACAAGAGGCAAAGGCTGAAGATCACCCTAATGAATGGTTAATTCTTGATAGAAAATTATAGTTGCTGAAAAATCTTGAGCTGGGTTTTAATGAAAGCTATCCTTAGGTCACATTCTGCCATGTGTACAAGAAGACATAAAATAGTATATTCAGTCTCTTCTATTAGCTTGATAAAGTTCAAGTTCTCCGTCCCTTTAGGTGCTCTGACAACCACCTTGCATGAAAGATCGACTCAAGACAAAAGCAGCAATATTCCAGAGGTAGGATATGGTGGCCCTTGGAGAAGACATCAATCAACCAGAAACTGAAACCGATGTCTGGTCACAAGCCTGTTTAGAAATCAACCTCAGGTGCCATCCCTAAGGATACAGGCAAGAGGACTCACTATTGTGAGTGTGTTTTATTGTTCAGTCCCCAGTGAATTCCTCATCTTCCAGTCCAGTGATACACTTTTAGTTTTAGTCTTCCTTACTCCTGAAATTGATGCTATTGGCCTATCCCATGACTATTGAAAACAGTTTCCTCCATTGCTTCTAGTTCACTGCTCTCCATGGATCTTCTCTGGCCTCTTGCTGATATTTTCATAGTCTATATGCTTGATCATTCTCTCCTTACACCTAATATGTTGGCATTCCCAAGGCCTGACCTTTTGTCCTTTCAGGATGATTAATTCCATTCTCCAAATGTACCATTTTTTGAGCAATTATGTGCTGGGAACTGTTTTTATTTCTTTATATTTTTTATCTCATTTAATTCTTACAAAAACCCTGAAAGGCTCTTAATAGTATTCCTGTTTTGATCACAAAAGTTGCATTCCTTGTTCAAATCATATCTTGAAAGATCTGGGATTTGGTCCTAGATATGACTGCAAACTACTGTTTTAAACTTACCATATGCTACCCAATATATTGCCAACCTCAGTTTCTGTCTTGAACCTGAGACCAGGGCTTCACACCTTTGAGGAACTTCAGAGACATCAGTAAAAATTGTTTTAGGGCTTCCATGGTGGCGCAGTGGTTGAGAGTCTGCCTGCCGATGCAGGGGACATGGGTTTGTGCCCCGGTCCGGGAAGATCCCACATGCCGCGGAGCGGCTGGGCCCGTGAGCCATGGCCGCTGAGCCTGTGCTCCGCAACAGGAGAGACCACAACAGTGAGAGGCCCGCGTACCGCAAAAAGAAAAAAAAAAAAAAAAAATGTTTTAAATAGAGGTGCCCTTTGTTCCTGTTCATTGCTACTGAATAAAAATCTTGGTAGATGATTTTGATGCGTGCTATTGATACACTGATGAACTTGATCCTTATGTTCAACTTTCTATTGAGTCATCACCTAGATGCCTCCAGAAACTTTGACTTTAACAAGAACAAAACTGAACCTACATTCTCTCAAATCTCCTCTTGTCTTTCACATATTGTTAATATTATCACCACTCACACAAATACAGACAGTTGGGAGTCATCCTAGAATCCTTCCGCTCCTTCGTTCTCCCTATACTTTTGGCTCCAAGTCCTGTAGTACTTAGCTCGGAGGTATCTGGACATCCCTACTGCTACTTCTATCATCTGTCACCTCCTAACTCGTCTCCTTGCTTTTTAGTCTCTCCATACTACAATTCCAGCCTACATCTTACAGCCATCTTAATTTTTCTAAGAAGTGTCTTTTAAGGACCATATTAATAGTCTTTTATTGTTTTGCACAAAGGGAAGTGAATTTTAATATTTAGTCAAAATAACATGAGGCGAAACCATGGTATTTTAATGGTGTATTGGGTGTTCTCAAATTTTATCTTCTGCTATTTGACCTTTGAACTGTATTTAGGATGTGAACAGATGCTGGTGGTACTTTTAGGAAATTATGGGAGAAGACTGAGGACTAGAGAGTTAAACATGAGGATTTCTGTTTTTCCCATTCTGAATTGTAATGCTTGAAAAGAGAATCCCTATAAGTAATGTACTGAAATGAAGAGAAACAAGGAATCAGTCATCTGGGGTAAGTGTCAACCTATATAAAATTTAAATAGTGGGCTCTGCCTTGAAGGCATAAACATTTGGATATGCATATGAATTAACTGGTAACCCAGTTGTGTTTTTCAACTTGTGGGGCATAGATCCTGGAGAGTTTGGGAATTATATAGCAATGGATTGGTTCATGTGGCTGCGGCTATCTCATTGTCTATAGATTGAAAATAACGTAATTGATAACATCTTTAAAAATGTTTTTCAAGTGAATGTAATGATTAATGAAATATAAACTTAAAGTGTGACTAAAGTCATAGTAAGTTCTTTCATTATAAATTTTGCTATCAATGGATATCCAATTACAACTACTCTCACGTGAATGGTTTAATTTTTATATTAGTAAGGGCTCCACATGCTTGAAAGGGTTAACAAGCATCGATTTAGTTGATATACATTTTTTAAATGTACAGTTTTTTAAAGATTTCAAGTGGAAATGCTAAAATGAAGATGGATGTAGTATTCTGGAATTTCTGGAAAGATCTAGGCTTACGATATAAATTTGGGAACCAGCATGTAAATATTTTTAAAGTCATGATACTAGATTAGATTACTGAGTGAATAATGAGTGTAGATTAAAATAATAATAATAAGGCAGTCCAAGGACTGAGCTGTAAGGCTCTCCAGTATTAAGAAATGAAGATGATGATAAGGAACCAGCAAAGGAGACAGAGTGGCTATGAAAATAGAGGACAATCAAGAGAATATGCATCCTGAAAGCTAAGCGCTTAAAGGGCAGAAAATGATAAACTATCGCATGTTGGTAATAGATCAACTAAGGTGAAGACTGAGAAATGACCATTGGATTTTACAATGTGAGGGTTACTGGTGACTCTGACAATAGTAATTTTGGTGGAATGTGGGAGAGAAGTCCTTTTGGAGTGAGTGTAGAAGAAAATTGGAGATGGGGAATTTCAACCATTGGAAGAGTTTTGCTGCAAAGATTAAAAAGAGAGATGGAGCAGCGGACAGAGGAAGAAGTAGAGTTATAGAGTCAAGATTTGTTGTTGTTTTTAAGATGGGAGAAATAATAGCATGATCACACACTGAGGGGAAAGTTCCTGGAGAGAACCATTTCAGTTGTGTTAATACTACTAATTAGCCCCTTCTTGTTTTTAAGCTGTAGTATATTCTTCTATAATTATATATCTATTTTTAGTAATTAAGTTTTCAGACATCTAGGAAAGCTGAATGCTGTCTCAGGGTACTGCCTCTACCCTTTCTTTAAAGTACTGTTTGTTCAGGTCAACAATGACATCCTCATTATGGGATCTAATGGTTAATTTTCTGCTCCATAACTGCTTAATATGATGATTCTGATCCATCCTCCTACTTGTTGCAACTCTTTCGTCGGCTTCCAGGCCACTGCTCGCTCTCTCCTGATCCTCCTTTCTCCTTCCTCTACACCTTCTCAGTCTGTTTTGCCTGCTCCTACTCTGCCTTCCCTTCCAGAGTTGGCATCTTCAAGACCTTGCCTTTGATTATTCTCTCTCGTGTATTCCCACAGTTATCACTTCCAATCCTTTGGTTTCAATTGTTACCTCTATTCATTGTTCAATAACCTATATAATAATAATGGCATCTAACATTTACTGAGAATTTACTATTACGTGCCAGGCAGTTTGCTAACCTCTTTATCTGCCTTGTGTCATTCCATCCACACCAAAAACTCCTCTGAGTATCACCAGCCTCATTTTCAAATGGGGAAGCTTATGCTCAGTAAGGCTCTGAATCTTGCCCAATCCCATGGAGTTAGCAAATGGCAGAGCTTTGATTGAACTCATTGTCTATCTGATTCTAAAGCTGTTGTAACGACTATGCTTTATTTTCTTCTAAAACTCTAACTTAGATCTCCCTAGTTTTAAACTGGTACATCCATCCAACTGTCTAATGGATGTAGCTCAGGCGTTTCTATCTTAATAGATACTAAAGTAAATACAATGTTGCCCCTCGTTCCAACCCCTTCCCTACCCTGCAGATGTCCCTATTCTAACATCTCCTCCTCTGATATTTCCTGTTATTTCCTATCATGGTTTCTCCTTCAATCTATTCCCCAAGTGTAGACTGTTCTGGATTTTCCCTCTCCCTCACCCTCATACCCACTGTCTCCACATCTATCTGTCTCTGCATCCCAGCGCTGCTGACATCCTCCTCTGCTTTCTAATTGACCTCCTGCTGCCGGGCATCCCATTGCAGTTGGCTCTCCCCACGGCTGTCAAGGTCAGCTATTGAAAAAGTTGATCTGATTTCACTTCACTTAGAAACCTCTCGTGGCCCTTGTTACCTCCATTGTCCTTTCCATTCTATTTACAATATCACTCTATAATTGTCCTTGCCCATCTTGCATATCAGAGGCATCATGAACGCACGTGAAGAATTATATTTCAGAATATATGTGGATGCTCTTACGCTGAAGAAAACAAAATGAGTTCCAAAGTCTTTACTGAGTTTTAAGTGGCTTCTCACTTATTCTTCTCGATCAATGGGAGACTGATGTACAACTATTGTCATGTGAGACTGCTCAATTTTTTGACATTAAAAAAGACATTCTTATTTATAACTATTACATACCAAGTAATAGTTTTCACGTGAAACTCTTGTTTTAACTAATATTCTCAGCTAGAGCTGTTCTCTGGTTGTGGACTCTGCAGACAGGGCATATTAATTTTACATAATAAACTCTGGTAAAGTATCAGTGACAGAATGGAGATGGGTAAGTGGCAATGGGGGAAGATGAGGATACTGACACCAGGGTCTTTTCAAAACAGGAACAGGATGAACTCTACATTCTTAATAGCTCAGTTAAAATAATTTTAAAAGTGCCTCTGGTCCTTTGTTAGCTTCCAATAAAAAATGCAAGCAAAGACTGGAAAAAAGATTATACTTAGAAATACGCTATATTTTAATATAGCACAACCTGGATCTCAGTTGTGCCCTGGAATAAAAAGGACAATCCTCTTAGATAGATCAGTCTCCCAGATAAGAGGCCATGTGGGTGGTGGAGAAGGGACAATGGATTCAGATCCATCTGGGCTCAGATCCTGGGTATACTCCTGGATGACTGTGTGATCCTAAGTCCTGTCCTGTCTCTGAGTCTCAATTAGCTTTAAATGAGGGGAAATCTTATTTGCAATATAAATATAAGGGTTTCTTAGATGAGAAATTAACACATTGATCTGTACTCCTACATTGGAATGCTGTAAATAGCTCACGTCTACTTAGTTTCAACGGTTAGAATTGTAAGTCTAGAAGAAACACCAAAGTTTGTTTATTTCAGCCCCATTATTTTACAGATGTGGAAACCCAAGAAGATCAAGAGACATATCATAAACTATTTGTGTATCTGGGACTAGACCTCAGTATTCTAGTTTCCTAAGCTAGCATCGTTAACATGCTTGGATGGGACTATTAGGAGTTCTCAGCTAGGTAGGAAACTCATACCTCAACACAGTTACCAATATTAAAAGGCTGGAACATCAGCTATAAGTGAAGGGGGAGCCACAGGAAGGAAGGATTCATTTTCCTGAGGACCACAAAGAAAGCTTCATCAGATCTGTTATAGCGGCTGGAGAACATTGTACTCTTCTCACTTATTCCACTACAACTCACCATTTAGTAATTCAACAAGTATTTATTTTAAGGTGTTATTAACATCAATGAAGCTTTTCATTATAATGTACTTTTTCTTAGTCGATGAATACCCAAGAATAGGTACCATCATGTGATTGTCTAACAACTATATATTTTTTAAATTCTAGAAAACGGATCCACCTACAAAAAAAAATTGAGAAAAACCAGCTTAGTTGATATTTAAAAGAAATTTAAAGACTTGATTTTAATTAATGCTCTCAGGGTTTAACAAATATAGTCTTGTGTTGCCAATTACATTTTTTGGATGGGGAACTAGCCTACAGGTTTTACATGACAGAGGAGGATTTTATTCTGATTCCTCAGGGACTAAGTTCAAAGAGTTTTAAATGCTCCCAGGTGGCTTTTAGAGTGCGGTTTCAGGACGGGTGAGGTAAAATGTGGGAAAATAGGCCAACATAATTTAGTTTTCATTTGTGTTGGATAATTAGGAGAGGATGTGAATTGTTTTCCACTCTAGTTTAATCCACCACAAACTCAGTTATATCTTAGACCAATGTGTCGGGTCAGGTTCAGATAAGCAGATGGCACACTCCAATTAGGGCTAATGAGAGAAGCGTGGGCAGGGTTTAGGAAAGCCTCAGCACCTTAGGGCTAGGCCTGAAGGGGGTGAGGAGACTATATTTGTTAAGCCCTGAGAGCATTAATTAAGCAGTTCCTGGAATCTGCAGAGAAGGAAGAACAAAGGGGGTCTGCTGACAGAAAAAGAAAATGCCCTGAGACTTCTCCCTCCCACCCTCTGCGGCTCCTGGAAGTGTCTCCCTTTGACCACTCCCAGTGAAAGAGGAGGGCTGGGAAGCCAGGGCACAAACCTGAAAGTGGCTCTGAAGAGACAAGGGAAGGATACCCCGTACCAGCAACCACACCAGGTAGTCTATCAAGTATTTATCTCCCACTACCTAGACAGGCTGGGAAAGGAAATGGGATTTATACTATTATGATTCAATTCTTTATGATTTCATTCAAACAGTGTGTATTTGGCTAAATCCCTCAATTTCTGAGTCTTAGTTTTACATTTGTAAAATGTGGGTAGAAAACCTACTTTCCCAGCTTGTCCTCAGGTTTGAGAGAGTATATAGAATAGGACATAGCAAAGTCTATTTGATGCTGAAAACTTTAGGGCAATAAAGAACCTTAGAGCTTAGTCCTCTATCATCTTTGCTCTTGTCTGGCAACTACTCAGTGTCCACTGCATGCTCTGTGCTTAGGGAATTTGTATTCTTGGCAATTACAGAACTGGTTGGGAATGTATTACATGAGGATATCAAACCTGTATCCTGTACAAGCATTAACTATAGTCTGATCTCAGTATGTCTTGCACATGTAATTTTACTATATTTTGGTGCTGATGTGACTAATAAAATACAAATTTATTTTAGAGTGTTATGAAGTCATGGGGCCTTGTTTATTTTTATCTTGGTATATTTTCTCTATCAAAGGGACACTGAAAGCACACTGTCTTCTTGTGGGGACAGGTGAAGAAAACCTTTTTTAAAAAAATTCTAAAAGGAATCTTTGTAAAAATGTTTAGGGGTCACTGATATATTTTGGTTTTAGGTATCAACGTGACTTAGATTTTATAAAGAAACATTAGGCCTTAAACATCTTTTAATGAGGACATGGCTTACCCAGTTCTGCATAATAAATTTGAGGGCAGTACTGGTACCAGTTCATCAGTGCCTTTAAAACGGAGAGTCTCCTCTTTCAAGCTCTCAGTGCAGATAATAAATAGGAAAAATGTCTAATTTCAGGGTAATTCTCCAATATATGAATGGGGATGAAATCTGGAAAAGAAAATATATTTTGTCCTGAATGGAGGTCATTCATGTTTTTTAAAAATAAGAGAGGCTATATCAACCCTTTTCTCTTCTGTCAGTGTCTCCAGTACAACACAGATCTTCTTGTCATTCTATTCCACAGGCAGAATGTGATGAAAAGAAAATGGCCTGTGGATCTAGACAAACCTGGTGTCACATCTGGATCCACAAGTATTAGGTGTGTAAATATGCATAATATACTTCTAACTGGGCCTCATGTAAAAATATCCAGATTGCAATGCTATTTTGAGTTTTGATGAGATAGTTGATATTGTGGGGATGGAAAAAAAGTAATTTCCCTCCTTGGGTGCTATGGCTCTACAGAACTCTCATCACTGTAGTGCTTAAAATTTCAGGACTAGAAGGACCCCCAGTAGTCTCTAACGTGCTTATTTTATTTATTTTAAATTAATTAATTAATTAATTTATTTATTTTTGGCTGTGTTGGGTCTTCGTTGCTGCGTGCGGGCTTTCTCTAATTGCGGCGAGCAGGGGCTACTCTTTTGTTGCACTGAGTGGGCTTCTCATTGTGGTGGCTTCTCATTGCGGAGCACGGGCTCTAGGCGCACAGGCTCAGTGGCCATGGCTCACGGGCCCAGCCGCTCCGCAGCATGTGGGGTCTTCCCGGACCAGGGCTCGAACCCGTGTCCCCTGCATTGGCAGGCGGATTCTTAACCACTGTGCCACCAGGGAAGTCCCTAACTTGCTTATTTTAAAGATGTAAATGTAAAGAGGTTATAGGACATATCTCATGGTCATATGAGTAGTCATAAAATTCAGACTGGAATGGAACTCAGTCCTTTCCTGAAAGTGAAATTTGTCAACGACCAAATGTAATGAGTAATCGAATTGAACTGAATACATGAATCCACTGAGCCGATCCTGAGACCCAAAAGGTGAAGAGGTCGACACAATCAACAAGGTGACCGTCTGGTTGAGAGCCAGTACAACCACATCAGAACTCTGATGATGATCCGTCACAAAATACAATTACACTGTGCTGTAAGTCCAGAGGAAGGAGAAATTTAACTCCGCCTGAGGTAGAAGAACATAATGAAATCGAATTTGCATTTAATAAAAAGTGGACTAGAGGGATAGGGATGGGGAGTGGGAGGGAGACGCAAGAGGGAGGGGATATGGGGATATATGTATACGTATAGCTGATTCACTTTTTTATAAAGCAGAAACTAACACACCATTGTAAAGCAATCATACTCCAATAAATATGTTAAAAAAATAAAGATGTAGGAGTTTCATGCCCCAAAAAATAAATTAAAAATAAAATAAAAGGTGGAGACCCATCCAGCTATTCCCATCTGTCTCACTATTTATTAATTTAGCAAATATATGCGTATCCACAGCTAAGATGCTCTCTTAGTAATAAGGAGGATAAAGCACTTCTAAAGACTTCACAAAGACATGAGGGAGATCTGCTGCAGAGGGGATACGGCATTCAGTTGCTGATGGTATCCCTAAGAACAAAACAAGTGCGGAAGATTAATGAATTGTCAGAACAGCAGGTAAGGTAATCCTAGGTGTCAATGGGGCACCTGGCCAGGCCTCTGAGGCTCTCCCTCAGCAGGTGCACTAACACTTTAAGAAGCAAGAAACAGCAGTTCCTCCGCCTCCCTCGCTCCGCATCCAGTCCTGGCCGGGCTAGCGCCTTCACGCCCTGCGGGCCACGCCTCTGCGCGCTGGTTGGCCCTCCCAGACGTGATGAAACCTCCTGCACGCATTACAGGAGCCAGACGGTTATAAAGTGAGAGGTGAGGGGAGGTCCTCAGCCTGCAAGTCGCAGCCTGCTCACTTCACGCTCGCCTGCCCGCCCACCCCGCTGGAGCCCAGGTAGGCCGGGCAGCCGGGGGTCGCAGCGCTCTCCCAGCGTGCCGTGGGGCTGCCCCGGGAGAGGGAGGAGGATGCGCAGCAGCCCGGCCTGCCCGACGGGAGGGCAGACGCGGATCCCGGCGTCTGCGGCTGCTGCGGAGCAAAGGGGGCGGGGCCGATTGTTGCGTCCCTGGGAAGACCTCCGCTGTGGTCCCGGAGGGAGGGACCTAGTGACCCGCAGAGCCAAGGCCCTGCCGCTTTGGAGAGAAGGCGGCGGCGGTTTAAGTTGGCCATTTTAAATTTCATTATTTTGTATTATATTGTGTCGAAGCCTGCGGAAGTTTTCGCATTTCAGGGGACCCGCTCCGATGGGCTGGAGGATGCACGCGGCCCGAGTGCAGTCGCGAGTCATGGGGCGACGCGGTCGCTAGGTCCTGGTCCGAGAGGGAGGGTCTGCAGGGCTGTCTGTTAAGGCCTCGGAGGATACCCCCTCACCTCCGGCAACCTCCACCCCTTCACCTAGTTACCCCTACCCCCATCTGTGTAGACTGCAAGACTCAACAAGTGACTTGCTGAGCAAATCCTGCCCAGAAGAGATCTGGGCACGACAGGCGGCGCAGTATGGGAAAAGGCAAAAGAAACGGGCATGCCTTTTCTCAATGGATATCTATTTTATAGGGCTAGTTTCAGATTAATGTTATTATTTTAATGAAGGGACAGTGTTTTTCCTCAGCCTGTGGCCTACATTATTTCTTTACCATCTATTGCCCGGGGTGCTTGATAAATAATTTAAAAGCACTGGTAACTCAACTTTTTCATTGATTGATCTCATTATTGTAAGATTAATTAAAAGTAATTTATGGCTTAGTAATATTCCATTGTATCTATGTGCCACATCTTCTTTATCCATTCATCTGTCGATGGACATTTAGGTTGGTTCCACGTCCTGGCTATGGTAAATAGTAGAGGTAGACATAAAAAATGGACTGGAGGACATGGGATGGGAGGGCAAAGATGGGGTGAAGTGAGAGTAGCATCGGCATATACACTACGGAATGTAAAATAGTTGGCTGGTGGGAAGCAGCAGCATAGCACAGGGAAATCAGCCCGGTGCTTTGCGATGACCTAGAGGGGTGGGATTGGGAGGATGGGAGGGAGGCTTAAGAGGGAGGGGATATGGGGACATGCATATGCACGTGGCTGATTCGCTTTGTTGTGCAACAGAAACTAACACAGTATTGTGAAGCAATTATACTCCAGTAAAGATCTATTAAAAAAAAAAAAAGTAATTTAGGTCTTGAACCTGTGCAGGAGTTAGTTGCTGAAATCTTAAACTTCACCATATCACTTTGCTTTTAAGTATTGGTTTAAGAAATAAAGTGCTCTGAAACAACACTGTCCAATTCAGTAACCACTAGCCACATGTGACTGTTGAGAACGTGAAGTGCTGGCTAATCCGAATTGAAATGTGCTTAAAGTGT
Source organism: Delphinapterus leucas (assembly GCF_059928025.1). Taxonomy (NCBI): domain Eukaryota; kingdom Metazoa; phylum Chordata; class Mammalia; order Artiodactyla; family Monodontidae; genus Delphinapterus; species Delphinapterus leucas. Next base: position 60,647,192 of record NC_143137.1, on the reverse strand, counting down.
TGATGATTTAATAGAAAAAAGCAATGTAAAATATCTTGTTAATATTTTTGTACTAATTACGTCTTGACATAATACTATTTTCAGTACATTGTGTTAAAATCTATTTGAAATTTCACTTTTTAAAAAAATTTTTATTACGCTTTTGCCTTTTTACTTTTTTAATGGCGCTACTAGTATATTTAACATTACGCATGTGGCTCACATTTCAATTGGACAGCACTGCTGTAGACATTTATGAGGAAATATGGAAAATTACTGGGAACAGGTAACAGCAGTAGGAAAAAGCGCTGCCAAGTAGGATGTTTGCAAGTAAGACTGTTTCCAATAAAAACAATAGGTGATAGTTTTAATTTGCTTTTCCTACTGGAGAAATAAGTGTGCTTTGCAATCATTTGTCGCCCCTGTTTCCCCTCCAATTTAGTGCTTACTGAGTTTCTGTAGCATGCTTAATGGGATTCACTAAGCAGCATTAGGAAGACTTAGGTAAATGACTGACTAATCACCGCACATGATTTCAGAGCACTTTCCCAGCCCATTTTTCTAGAGTCAAAAGTAGATGGCTTATTAATAGTCACCTCACTTAAACCTCAGTGAATTTTCCCAGTAAATCTCGAAGTAAATCCAAGCGTACCTAGCTTTGCAGGTACTGCTTTTTTTTTTTTTTTAACAAATTTAAGGTTTGTGACAACTCTGCATAGGTGTCATTTTTCCAACAGCATTTGCTCATTTGCTCACTTCCTGTCTGTCACATTTTTGTAACTTGAAACTTTAGCGATCTGTGATCAGTGATCTTTGATGTTTCCACTGCAAAAAGATTACTACTTGCTGAAGACTCAGATGATGGTTAGCATTTTTTAGCAATAAAGCATTTTTAAATTAAAGTATGTACATTGCTAGACATCATGCTTTTGCACACCTAATAGACTACAGTATAGTGTAAACATAACTTTTATATGCACTGGGAAACCAAAAAATTCATGTGACTTGCTTTATTGCAGTGGTCTGGAACCAAACTGACAATATCTCAGAGATGTTCCTGTATCTGATTATGGGCTATTCGGCCAAATGCATGGGAGGGGCTGCATAGGACATGTGATACTTCATTTCTGAGTTGTGTTAGTTAATACCATTTTCCATTAATTGGATCTGGTCTCATAAAAGCTCCAAATAAGGCTTTGGTTCATTTAAATACAAATGAAATGTCTTCAGAGGATTGTTCCAAGTGATTGATGCAACTTGAATATTTATATTTTTTCTTGATGCCTTTTATCTAGGCATTTGCTGCAAATTTCCATTTAAAAAAAATACCAAAATAGTTTGCAAGTTATAGATATTTAGGTAAAGTAACTGTTTTGAGCTGACAGCATTCAACTAAAACTGCTGTTTATTTCACAGTTGAGAATTGAATTTGAATTGCAAAGTAATTAACATTTGTAGGAAGTAACTTATTTGCTTCTTGGCCTACAGGGAATAGCCAAATTGTTTTTCTGAGATACTGGTGTGTATGTCCCACCTACTTTGCTTTCTTACTCACCAAGGTAGCTTTGAGACAAAAATGTTTAACTTTTTTGTCTTTTAGGACATTTTGATGGTGAACATTTTGTATCTCTGTCAACTTAAATTTTTTTGTTGTTATTAAACTAAGATATCAGATAATATTGCTTTCTCTTTTCTTTTTAGAACTTCTCTGATTGTGTTTGAATAAGTCACTTGGAGGTAAGCTAGAAGTAGTGAAATGTTTATAATAGCTGTGTATCTTAATGTTACACTTAGGCAGTATGTATGATCATCTTTTCTACCCACTATACATCTATTAGTACAGGTATAAAGCCGGCATTTAATTGTCAAGGAGACACAAGAGGCGACTGTAGTAATCTGGAGCATCTCTTGGATTTTTCAGGGCTTTTGGGATTCTGGGATGGAGAGAGTGGGGATGGGATCTCTGGCAAGGATGGAGCCAGCCTGCATGTGTATCTGTATCTTGGGTGTAAACCTAGGATACAAAACAGAATGTGGCCTGAACACTGCTAGCTCTAGCTGACCAAATCCTAATGTGAGAGGGATGCAGCCTTTGACTGGGGGCTAAGCTGCTATAGCTGGCTGGATGTTAAGGTCATCCATCTTTCCTGAATACTTGTAAGTAAATTAAATCATTCTCTGTCCCTGTGTGCCTGCCAACCTACTGGAAAATTGCTGTAGATAAGATAATTTATATTTCAGTCTTTGAAGTGGCTTATGCAAGTTTGGGCAATCAAGATTGAATACAGAATTGGATTGGATATTGAATATTTAATTTGTCTGTTTTTCTCTCCATAGAGAGCCCATAGCTCCATTGCACCATGTGTGGCATTTGGGCCCTCTTTGGCAGTGACGACTGCCTTTCTGTTCAGTGTCTGAGTGCTATGAAGATTGCACACAGAGGTCCAGATGCATTTCGTTTTGAGAATGTCAATGGATATACCAACTGCTGCTTTGGATTTCACCGTTTGGCAGTGGTTGACCAGCTGTTTGGAATGCAGCCAATTCGAGTGAAGAAATATCCTTACTTGTGGCTGTGTTACAACGGTGAGATCTACAACCACAAGAAGGTAAACAGAATAAAACCAGAAGCTATCTGGATGTGATTAAGCCTCAGAGCTAGTTGGTTATAATAATTTTATTTTGTATAATGCTTTTTGCTTTCAAACACTTTCCATGTTCATTCTCATTTGCTCCAATTATATATAGAGAGACAGGGCACCAATGCACAAAGAGGTGAAATGACTTGGTCACACACACAAACAAAATGATAAAAAGGATTACAGGGCTTCCCTGGTGGCGCAGTGGTTGGGAGTCCGCCTGCCGATGCGGGGGACACGGGTTCGTGCCCCTGTCTGGGAAGGTCCCACATGCCGCAGAGCGGCTGGGCCTGTGAGCCATGGCTGCTGAGCCTGCACATCCGGAGCCTGTGCTCTGTGACGGGAGAGGCCACAACAGTGAGGCCCGTGTACCGCAAAAAAAAAAAAAAAAAAAAGAAAAAGGATTACACTTCAGGTTTTTAACTCTTAGAATCATTGTACATATACTAGGCATTCTGAAAAAATGAATATGGAGCTCATGGATATGGGAGATCCAGTTTCAGTATAGGTGGTCAGAGAAAGCCTCTTGAGGAATTGACACTTCAACTCAGACTTGAATGGACAAGGATTAGCTAGCAGGGCTGGGAAGGGCATTTTCGTGCAGAGGGAATAGCCATGCTTAGAACCCTGAGATTGTCATAAGTGAACAAGGGCCAGGTGGAACTGGGGAGGACCAGAGCAAGGAGGACTTGGTAAGGAGGTAGAATATAATTCTGAGAGCAGTGAGATTTGAAGATTTCAAGGCAGGGATAGAATTTAATAGTTTGTGGGTGATCACATTTGTAACTTATATTTAATGCTGCCCTTAAGATGTTGCTGTTGCATAATTAATCAGGCAAAGGATAGACAGGTAGCCAGATGCAGTGGAGTGCAAGAAGTAAGACTTTCGGCAGCACTAAAATTGGAACAGCTTTTTTTTTTTTTTTTTGCGGTACGTGGGCCTCTCAATGTTGTGGCCTCTCCCGTTGTGGAGCACAGGCTCTGGACGCGCAGGCTCAGCGGCCATGGCTCACAGGCCCAGCCGGTCCGCGGCATGTGGGATCTTCCCGGACCGGGGCACGAACCCGTGTCCCCTGCATCGGCAGGCGGACTCTCAACCACTGCGCCACCAGGGAAGCCCTGGAACAGCTTTTTAATCTGGTGAAAGCATACTCTTAGGATGAGAGTAGTGAAGGTTTGGAAATTCTAACCCGAGGAAGCCAGATTTACTAAGAGCCTTGCAATCTGGAATTGTTCGGCTGGTGTTTCATAAGAAATTTTTTAATCTAAAATTTGCAAGTTATTTTTTTTTGTCACTCTCCACCCCAACTTTTAATTTTGAACATCTCAAATTTACAAAAAAAGAACAGAACATTGAGCATCTGGATGGAATAATTGTTAATGTTTTGCCTTTTTTGCTTTATCTCTCTGTCTGTATACACACACATTCAATTTTGGGCTTAATCATTTTAGAGTATACTGCAGATATTATAACACTTTACTCCTAAATATGTAAGCATTTGTCTGCTAAGAATAAGGGCATTCTTCTACCTAACACCAATACTATTATTATACCTAAGAATCCATAATACCCTCTAATATCCAGTTCATATTAATATTTCCCAGGTGTTCCACGAATATATTTATAGCTGTTTTTTGGTTTTGAGCCAGATTTCATTCAAGGGTCATACATTTGGTTGTGATTTTTCTCGGTACTTTTTGAGACTTCTTGATATATGTCTATCATTCATGAGTAGGGATTTATATTCTAGTCACCCTCTGGCCATTTTTATCTCTGAATAATAGCTTTAGTCTTTGTTTGTTGTCGGCTTATAGGAACACTCAAGAATAGGCTTTTCATTTGAAGAGTCGTTATAGTTATTCAGCATATTCCTTTCATATATTTAATAAGGGCCTACTATACATCAGACATCATTTTTATAGGTGATTGGAGGTGAAATGGAACAGGAAAGGTAAGGGAGTTTCAAGCTAGTGGGAACAGAGGAGGGGGCAGTTAAAACTTCCTTATAAAGCCAAGTTGGTACCATATACGTGAGAATGCTAAGTTTGTATTATGGCAGTAGCATCCTGACTTTCACCTTAAATTAGGTAGGAAATGCCATGTTTTACTTGAACAACATAGCTGCTTTTGTGTATTTTGTTAAATATTTTGAAAATATTTCTTTTCTAAATTAGCCAAATATGTTGTATTTTCAGAAGCAGAGAAGTTCCATTGCTTCTGCCAATCATTCAGATTATCTAGTGTGAGCAGCTAAAATCTGTCTAAAGAGTAGAATTGACATTTCAGGCTTATATAAAGAATTCTGCAACATAAGCTTCAAAGGTCCCCCTTTTTTGGTGAAAATAGAATTTACTACTAAAATCCAGCCAGCAGTTGGGAGTGGAGGGAGACTGGTCAAGGAGAGGAGGAATACGAGTGAAGGTTGGGCAAAGAGGAGGCCCCCTCCCTGCAGGGGGCATCAGAGGCCTACAGCCAGCAAGTCAAATGGCAGTGTGATTTCTTCGTGATGGCAGAATATGGGGGCTTTAAGCTAAGTGTGGCTTCAGGAGGGTGGGAAGTATACACGTGAATCATTAACCAGTAAGTTACCTGTAAACTTTAGGCCAAAGAGCCATGATGATGATGTGGTGGTGGAGTATAGATTTGGAAGCTGTTGCTTGCTGAAATCATCCAATGCTTTAGGCTCATTTATCCTGCAGGTACTTAAGCCCAGAAGGGTCAGCAGAAGACCCCTTCCAAACACTGCCTCCTAGCGACAGAGATCATCGCTGACAGTCTCTCAGAGCAAGGAGAGGTGACCAGGAGGTGGCTTTGTAGTTATTGGAAGCGGCCAAAGCCCGTTTTTGTACAGTTCCGTGCTTATGGACAAAAGGTTCACAAATCTATAGAGTGAGCATGGTTGTGAAGCATGCTCTTTACAGGTCATACACATATAAACATAGAGACTTACTTTTTGAAATTTAAAAACATGTTTTAAATGTTCAGATGTACCCAGCATTTCAACTTGTTTTTGTGAACCTCCTCTCTATTATCAGCCAAAAATATGAGTAAGTACAAAGAGGAACATACCAAGAAGTTTTCACCCTCACAGTTTGCCATTGGTGAGGGAGAGCCACGGAGTTTGGGCCTAACTTAATTGAACCCCCTCTACATGCAGTGGGAATGATGGTCTCTTTGCTGTTCCACTGGGGGATGTGGATGAATAAAGCTCCAGCATCATTTTGTCCATCACTGAGAAGTAGCTTTAATGCCTCTGCAGTGGTGGAAGGATGGGATGCTATAGTCCTCCCCAGGACCAGCAGCTCTGTGTTGGACCATTTGTCTCCACCATTGTGATGGAATCATTTATTTGTCAGGGAATAGTGCCAAATGTGTTTGTCCTTTCACTTTCTATTTTCATAGGAAGTCTGTGAGGCTGAACTTGAAGAAGCTCAGCTGATACTATATTCCCAAACCAAAATCTCACAGTTGAAGAAGACACATTTTTAGTGTCCATGACACCTGGCAATCTATTTGCTTAACATATTTATGTAAATACACGTGTATTACATACACAGTATGTATATAATATACATTTCCATCCCTCCACGGAATACAGAGGTACATTGCGTCTGTATTCTGGTTATCAGAATGCAACTAAAATTTTCACAGGCTTAGCTTTATGTTATAAAGAATTTGTATGATTCTGAGTTCAAACAGGCTATATTTTTATAATGCCATGATTCTTTTAAATCACTAACGTGCATGAAATTATAAAGCACAAAAATACTGAAGCAACTTTGCAATAAAAAAAAATTAGTGAATGCACAAGGATTCTAACATTTTTGTTTTGCTATTGTTTCCTTAAGCTGCAACACCATTTTGAATTTGAATACCAGACCAAAGTGGATGGTGAGATAATCCTTCATCTTTATGACAAAGGAGGAATTGAGCAAACAGTTTGTATGTTGGATGGGGTATTTGCATTTATTTTACTGGATACTGCCAATAAGAAAATATTCTTGGGCAGAGATACCTATGGAGTCAGACCTTTGTTTAAAGCCGTGACAGAAGATGGATTTTTGGCCGTGTGTTCAGAAGCTAAAGGTAATGATAGAATTTTACTGTAGATTTTCATTACTGTCCTGATTCTGTGTTTTCTTTTAAATAATATTTATAAATCTAATCCAATGCATATTTACAAATGGGGCAACCCAGATTTTTTACAAGTGACTATGTGAGTCATGGACTTTCTGAGCTTTTCTTTATAAAGCCAAGGAGTTGGACTCTCCTTTTAGCACTTAAATTCTGTAAACCTTAGAGGATAAGTCTGTAGTAAAGTCATTTAATTTTTGTCGTGCTGATAGGCTCTGCGTCTGGTCTGATCCCATATGTATTTTCAAGTTTTCCTATGTCACATTGTAATGGTAGGGTTGGCCGGCCCTGCAGTTATTGCACTGTGGTACTGTGCCATGGCTATCACACAGACTCATTATAATTTAGCATTTTTTAAACAGCTTTATTGGTGTATAATTTACATGCCATACAATTCTTCCATTTAAAGTGTACAATTCAGTGGTTTTTAGTATGTTCATAGATATCTGCAACCAATGCTTCGGTCAATTTTAGAAATTTTTTATCACCTCAAAAATAAACCCCGTAGGGAAATCCCTGGCGATCCAGTGGTTAGGACTCTGCGCTTTCACTGCTGAGGGCCCCGGTTCGATTCCTGGTCAGGGGAACTGAGATCCCACAAGTCTTGCAATGCAGCCAAAAAAATAAAAATAAACCTAGTACTCTTGAGCTGTCACTCCCCATCACTCCATATCCATCAGCCATTAAACTTCCTGTCCCCAACTACCTCCTCTACCCCCTCTCCCCCCCAAGTCCCAGCCAACTGCCAATCTGCTTTCAGTCTATGTGGATTTCCCTATTCTGGGCATTCCATATGAACGGAGTCATACCATATGTGGTCTTTTGTTACTGGCTTCTGTCACTTGGCATAATGTTTCCGAGGTCTGCCTATGTTGTAACATGTATCAGTATTTACTTTTTATGGACAAAAGATACTTCATTACATGGATATACCACATTCTGTTTATCCACTGTTAATCCTTTTGTCAGTTGATGGACAATTGGCTCTTATGAATAATGCTTCTCTACATATTTGTGTACAAGTTTTTGTGTTTTCATTTCTCTTCGGTGTATACCTAGGAGTGGACTTGCTGGGTCACGTGGTTTACTCTGTGTTTACAAATAGTGTCAAAAAGAATAAAATACTTGAGAATAAATCTAACAAAAGCAGTGCAAAACTGTATGTTGAAAACTATAAAACATTGTTGAAAGAAATGAAAGAAGATCTAAATAAATTGGAAAGCATACAATGATCATGGATCGAAGACTTAACATTGTTAAGTTGGCACAGACTCTCCCAATGAATCTACAGATTCAGCATGACCTCTGTCAGAATCCCAGGTGATTTCTTCGTAAAAATTGGCAAGCTGACTCTGAAATTCATAGGGAATGGCAAAGGACTCACAATAACCAAAACAATCTTGAGAAAGAATAAAGTAGGAGGATTCTCACTTCCTGACTTCAAAACGTACTACAAAATAACGGTAATCAGGACAGTGTGGTACTGGCAGGACAGACATATAGACCAGTGGAATCGAACTAAGAGTCCAGAAGTGAATCCATACATCTGCAGTCAACAGATTTTCATCAAGGGTTCCAAGACCATTCAATGGGCGAAGAATAGTCTTTTCAACAAATGGTGCTGGGACAACTGGACACACACATGCAAAAAAATGAAGTTATTAAACCTTTACCTCACACCATACATAAAAATTAAAGTGGGTCAAACTCCTAAATGTAAACACTAAAACTATAAATCTCTTAGAAGAAAATATATGGCTAAATCTTCATGACCTTGGATTTTGCAGAGATTTCTTAGATATGACCCCGAAAGCACAAGCAACAAAAAAATAAATTGGATTTCATCAGAAGTAAACATTCTTGTACTTCAAAGGACACCATCAAGAAAGTGAAAAGACAACCCACAGAATGGAATAAAATACTTATAAATCATATTTAGCATTTCTTACAAAGTTGAGGAAGGCATTCATCTTTTATCTCCTAGCTAGATAGAATGACATCTTAAAATCTGGTCTACCTGCCCGTCTGCCTTTTTGCCTCATTCCTTAAATCACTTACTGTGATCGTATGGCAAAGAAGTATATATGTTATTTACCGAAAGTGCTGTTAGGGAAGCCCAGCAAAGAGAACACAAGGGAAAAGCAGACTCCATACTTCCACTGTGTCTCCAAAACCTTGATATGGAATTACGGTCTCACTACAATTTACCCTCTGAAATTTCTTGACTTGTGATTTTCTTACATCCTTAACACTGCCCTTTTCTAAACAACATGATCTCATCTAGAATACTGTACTGCAACAGTTTTCCTTTCTCAGTGCTTTTAGAATAGCCTATCAAAAACTCATTTGGTCATGGTGCTCCCTGCTTAAAATCTTGTAACTGCTTCTCCCCCTACGGGAGCTGTGTGGCTAGCTTGAGGTCTGCTAGCTGGTGATAGGATCTGGGGCTTGTCTGCTGTTTGAATTCCACACTACACAGTAGATTCCTGGGTCAACAAACTCAAATTATAAATCATAATAAGTATTCTGTGTAGATAGGCTTACTGTTTATAATAAACCACTGATTTTTCTTTTCTTTTTTTTTTTTGCGGTATGTGGGCCTCTTACCGTTGTGGCCTCTCCCATTGTGGAGCACAGGCTCCGGACTCGCAGGCTCAGCGGCCATGGCTCATGGGCCCAGCCGCTCCGCGGCATGTGGGATCTTCCCGGACCGGGGCATGAACCCGTGTCCCCCTGCATCGGCAGGCGGACTCTCAACCACTGCGCCACCAGGGAAGCCCCTGATTTTTCTTTTTTAATCACAGATCATGGTGAAGTCAAGTGGGTTACTTCCTGTGAGAACTTATTGAGGGAATTTAAATTATAATGTTTAACTCACACACAGTATATAATAGCTACATAAGGGATAGATGTTTGATTTCTTAATATCTGAGTTTAAAGTACGTAATGGTGGATCATTTTGCCTGTTAAAAGACTGGGAACCACAGCTATTTTCTTAAGATACCTCAGTGATGACAAGTGACTACCAGGATATCATAAAATTAAGTTTCAAGTCATTCTCTTTGCTTAATAAATGTATCTTTTCTTGTATTTGTTTGCTTTAGTGAAGAAAATAGATTTTTTAAAATCAGAAATTCCAGCTAGGGAGAAGAAATTGAACACTGAAGATTTTCCTATTGCCTTGAATTACTATAAACCAGTGTAATTTTGCTGTGCATCTCTGTACTATTACCTTTCTAGTAAGTAGATGGTAGGGTTTTGAGTGGTTATATTTTTCCAGTTTTGCTTATGTAATGGACACGTATTTGTATTAAAGAGGGACGATAAATAGGAAGTTAGAGGATATTAACTAATCATGAAAGTTACTGTAAAGTATTATCCTCATATGAATAAATTTATCTTTTTGAATATGTAGGTCTCATTAGCTTGAAGCACTCCATGACTCCTTTTTTAAAAGTGGAGCCTTTTCTCCCAGGACACTATGAAGTTTTGGATTTAAAGCCAAATGGCAAAGTAGCATCGGTGGAAATGGTTAAATATCATAACTGTAGAGATGAGCCTCTGCATGCCCTGTATGACAGCGTGGAGAAACTCTTCCCAGGTAAGAAAGCAGAAGCCCACCCACCTGTTCCCCACCTCTCTCCCCCAAAGGAAAACTGTACTCTCACATCACTGGAATGATGTAAGTTCGAAAATCTGTTTCCTTTTTAATTTGGAGGTGACACATTGCAATGTGGCCAACTTCACTGTTGAGCAAATGCCATCATGATAGAGGTAGATGACTGTGTGCCCATTTCAGTAAATAATTCAGCCCAGGCTTTTCCACAGCTATTTAATTTCCTTTATGTGTTAATAGGTTTTGAGATAGAAACTGTGAAGAACAACCTCCGAATCCTTTTTGACAATGCCATTAAGAAACGTTTGATGACGGACAGAAGGATTGGCTGCCTTTTATCAGGTGAAGTCAGTTTAAAAACCTAATTGTATTTAGTGCATATTTAAGTTAAATGATTTATAGCTATCCTGGAGGTTTTGACTATAAAATACTATATGATTTAATCTTTCCTCCATTATAGGATGAAAAAGTTTTCTGTAAGTTGCTTTCAATATTTTAATAATAATGTAGCAAATTAAAGTGATACTATAATTATATTGGCACGAGTGAGCTAGTAAACATTCTTTAGAATGTTCCATGTCCTCCTACTCCACCATCTTGATTCGAGTCCTAGAATGTGTGTAGTGGTTTTCAACCAATTCAAATACTGTTACCATTATCACAGGTTAAATGTTAGATTTTTCTTATTCAAGTTGATTTTCAATTTATAAAACTTGGGGATTTTAAATGGTAAAACTCTAATCTTAGTGCTTAATAGGAATGTAAATCATATCTGTCCCTGTCTTATGTAAGGCCCATAACCACTTGTCTTGCTCATAGGTGGCTTGGATTCCAGTTTGGTTGCTGCCATCCTGTTGAAGCAGCTAAAAGAGGCCCAAGTACAGTATCCTCTCCAGACGTTTGCGATTGGCATGGAAGACAGTCCCGATTTACTAGCTGCTAGAAAGGTAAGACACTGTCTTTGTCTGTTATGTAGTTAAGACAGACTTGTTCGTAATTGATGGTTCTATACTTTGCTGCTGCATTGACTTAGATAATTGTTTTGAATTAAATATATTAAAATGGAATGAAATGCCTGTTGAATATCAACTATGTTGAACACTGTACTCTGGGCACTTTTTTTTTTTGCGGTACACGGGCCTCTCACTGTTGTGGCCTCTCCCGTTGCGGAGCACAGGCTCCAGACGCGCAGGCTCAGCGGCCATGGCTCACGGGCCCAGCCGCTCTGCGGCATGTGGGATCTTCCCGGACCAGGGCACGAACCCGTGTCCCTGGCATTGGCAGGTGGACTCTCAACCACTGCGCCACTAGGGAAGCCCCTCTGGGCACTTTTATCTATCACGACCCATGCAGTCCTCACAAAGACCCTCTGATAATTCCGCCCTTTTGAGAGTTAGGGCATGGTATAGTGGTTCAGGCTATAGGCGTTAGAGCCTGACTGCTGGTTTCAAATCCTACTTCTACCACACAATTCCTCACTTACGCAATGGAAATAATAGTATCTACCATGGGATAGTTTTGAGGTGAAAATTACATAATACTTAATATAAGTGTGTAGGATATAACCTAGTGTGTATGAGTACTTAGAGACTGTTAGCTATTCTTTTTACTTTTCTTTTCTTTTTTTTTTATAAAGTACTGTGTTTAGGGCTGTGGGCAGAGGGGACCTTGTACACATTCAGTGTGCGGGAGACCTCGTTCCCGCTTTGGAGAAACTTGCATAGAATGGCTGAGAAGGAGCAAGCAGGTGGTCCCAAAGCAAGCTGACCAATGCTAAATGAATCCACAATAGCCAAAGGAAACAGAATGAGGGGAGGGGCCATTTAATTTAGGAATAACATCCTGGATGTAAAATTAGGCATTGCAGGAGGGCCAAAAGGAGGTAAAATCAGTGTGAGGGGGAGTGGGAGGCATGCTTGTTCGGGTGAAGTCTTGGCGTGGGAAGAGTGGCTGGGAGCTCTACCTCTCGGTGGTCAGTGGAGGGCAGACACTGGGGGAGGCAAGGGAGCCTGACTAGGTGGGGCTTGTATTCAGTGGCCTAGAGAATCATTTCCCCTTATTGTGGTGGCCTACGGAATCATTTCCGCTTAGTTTGTCTTGTTTGTTTAACACCCTTGTTAATTCATAATGTGTTGTGAACTACAGTCCCGCTTCATTTTCAAGAGTAGTCCTTTAAAACACAAGCCTGTGGGTATTTCTTTGTATAATCAGGTGGCAAATCATATTGGCAGCGAACACCATGAAGTCCTCTTTAACTCTGAGGAAGGCATTCAGGTCCTGGATGAAGTCATATTTTCCTTGGAAACTTACGATATTACAACAGTCCGTGCTTCAGTAGGTAAGGTATTTTATGATCCCAAAAAGATTTTTAATACTGAAAAGGTGTAAGGATTAAACAGTCCTGTTTCAAGCAGTTGTTTAAAAAAACAGTACTCAAGAATGAACACAGGTAAAATTCCTGTGTCAGCAATTGTTGAAGACAAGGCCATTTAAGAATTCCTGAAATCTCTCTTGGAGAGGAACAGTAAATACATAGTTACACTTCCACATTTATGGTATCACTATATATATTTCTCCAAAAAGTAGATACATATGTTTTGCACCACCTTTACCCCAGTTTCTCTGTATAAAAGTTTCTTGGGCTGTATAGGGAAATAGGTCTACGTTGTAACTAATTTCTGTAAGGAATGCTCGTTTTAGATATATTTTGGTAAATATTCCATCATACGACTTATCAGTAACATATTGTGCAGCAAGAAATACTAGTTTTACCCTGTGGATACACACTGAGATTAGAAGCATACTCCCAATCAGACTGATCTAATTTTGCTGAGCCTCTAAAATGCTACTGGCTTAGATATGCCTCTCTTAAGGGATGCTGAATCTGACAGGACTCCATTGCAAAGTTTAGGGTCTGCACCCTCATGCTCTAAACTTTGCAGTAATAGTACAGAGGTGCTGTCTCTCCCAAGGAAGCAAAAATTAGTTCTTGAAGGGCAAAAAAACCTTAGGTATTACAGTGGTTTCTGGCCTTCCAAAGGGCCACAGTACATCAGCAGAAATACGGTATTTCTGGTACTGATATTTCATTGGTGAAGGAGATTAGGGAAAAAGGTCTAAAAAGTATCCCTAGGGAGGTGATAATGAAAAAACAGTTAAGAACAGATACTGGTTTACAGGGATGTGGAGCAGGGACCAACCGCGGGCCTCTCACTGTTGTGGCCTCTCCTGTTGCGGAGCACAGGCTCCGGACGCACAGGCTCAGCAGCCATGGCTCACGGGCCCAGCCGCTCCGCGGCATGTGGGACCTTCCCGGACCAGGGCACGAACCCATGTCCCCCGCCTCGGCAGGCGGACTCTCAACCACTGCGCCACCAGGGAAGCCCCAACCAGCATCTTTTAATGATGCAATATTCTTAACTGTATTTGACATATGCTGAATGGGGAGTAAGTATCAGAAAAAAAGCCCCGAATAAACATTAAGATACCAAAGCCTTAACTTTTAATTTTTTTATAGTGATACTGGTGTGAAAGTTATCACATTTAAGATATTTGAGTCATTGTTCAGCAAAATGTTTTAGCATTTTTAACATTGTTTAGCAAAATTTTCAGATAGACATTCTTGGTCTGAAAGCAGTAATATTTTAAAACCTATATATAAAATTGTGGAAGGGTTTTGGGTTGTTTCATCACAACAGTGCAATTTTTGGATTACATACATAAAAAGATAGGTACCATATAAAGGTATTGTTTTTGCATACTATATTAACAGAGAGTCTAGTCTGATAGCAAAGCTTGCAGTCATTTCCAGAAATCAAATAAAAGGCATTTTTGGTAGAGGGTTATGTGGACATTAACAATAATTTCTGTCTCTTTTTTAAGGTATGTACTTAATTTCAAAGTACATTCGGAAGAACACGGATAGCGTAGTGATCTTCTCTGGAGAAGGTTCAGATGAACTTACACAGGGTTACATATATTTTCACAAGGTAAGCATTCTCAAATGGAGGGATATTGATCCTAGGGGAAGAAAAGTATGAATTATTATTTACCTATTTTCTATCGTTTTTGGTATAACAGTAACACTTTGAATATCTTGTGAGGCATATCAGGAAATCTGATAGTGTCTGTATTTTGGGGGAGAGAAAGAAGTCTTAATAGTGTCAGATAATATCTTTTTTTGAACTAGTTAAGCCTAAGAATCATGTTTCTGTTCTTAGTCTCCTATGGTCTTATGGCTGTCGTACAGCATGTCATTTTATTTGTTCTAGCACTAGCAGTCTTGGTGTGAGGGAAGGTACGTTTTATCAAGCATTTACTCCCTTCCCTAAGCTCTGTTTGGCTTTTTGTCTTACCCACCTTTAGAATTGGAGTTACGTGTACGAGTAAGATATAAAAACTGTTTCATGTGCCAGAAGCAAAGCTTGTGGGTGTATTTGTAACTTCAGCTCTGTTTGCAAAATAGGCTCCTTCCCCTGAGAAGGCCGAGGAGGAGAGTGAGCGGCTTCTGAAGGAACTGTATTTGTTTGATGTTCTCCGAGCAGATCGAACTACTGCTGCCCATGGGTAAACGTGGTATTTTAGGAAGCAATTGTAAAAATAACCTCAAAAAACAAAAGGCTCAGTGGTCGATTTCTTTCTTTCCAGTTAGTATATGTTGCAAAGTATGCCTTCTATAGAGAAAATGAAGCTTGTCTCTTAGTGCAAAAGGATTAGGCTGAATCAGAGTGCTGTTGTCATGGTGAGAGGACATGGATAGGCGGTTTGAGATGGAGTTCCCATCTTGAAAGCACAACATCTTGCCCACTTCTGGGCAACTGAGATGGAAGGCACTTGCAGCTTTTTTTTTTTTTAAGAGAAGTAAAGATTATACACCTTCATGTTGTGAGCGTTGAGCGCCTGCCATGCCAGTTTGATGCTGTGGGGACCATGTGTGGGGAGAGGGAAGCGAAGATGCAAGAGATTTGATTAGCTTAAAGTTGGCTAAAGTTTTCACTTTTTAAAGCTGGTCATGCTGGAGAATTGAAGACTCTTACTGTACGTGATAAACAACCAATATCAACTCTTTTAGTTGCTTCTGCCAAATCACACTTAGATTAGAAAATAATATGAGGTTGGGGAATGAACTGAGTTCAGACATTTGTACTACTAACTGATGAATAACTTACATTCAGTATAAACCAGCATTCCACAGTGTTTCATCAAAGGCCACATCATCTGTTTCTTGAATCCTGGGGACTCTGGTTAGGACAAGCAGATAGGGTAATAACCGCAGATCAGCATTACAGTTTTTAATAGGACGAGAGAAAAAATTGTGAGTCAGAAAAGTCCAGGCAAAGTACGTTCTTAATGATCAGGTCACTCATTCTTTTTCTGATTTTTGAGTTATTTAATAGTTTACAGAAGGGAAAGTAAAAGTAATTATTCTCCAGTAGTTTGTTTCACTCCCTAGATGATGTAATATGTACTCTGAATGAAGGCTTTTGTATTCATGCATTAGCGTAGGGCAGTTACTTAGGATTATAAAAATGACTTTATAATGTTAACATTACTTAGAGGCTAAGTGAATTCCTAGGAAACTAAGTCTGAATCTAAACAGACAGGCACTAAATATCCATTTTGATTTAGATTTTCTTCTTTTCCTTTTTAAGCCTTGAACTGAGAGTCCCCTTCCTGGATCATCGATTTTCTTCCTATTACATGTCTCTGCCACCAAATATGAGAATCCCCAAGGTGGGTGAATCAAGATAAAAACTGTCAAAAAACCACTGATACTGGTAATATTTAGAATTTTCACTCCTTTTGTTTTCATGTCAGAACGGGATAGAAAAACATCTTCTGAGAGAGACCTTTGAGGACTCCAATCTGATACCTAAAGAGATTCTCTGGCGACCAAAAGAAGCCTTCAGTGATGGAATAACCTCAGTTAAGAATTCCTGGTTTAGGATTTTACAGGAATACATTGACCATCAGGTATCATGTCTTTAAAAGTATTTTCTGGAATAGGATAATTTGGGTGCAGAGGAGTAATCACTGTTCATTTTGTATTTAACTTAAATGTTTGTGTCTGCAGGAGAGATGCCCTATAAACAATACTTCTTTTAAAGAATTCTGTAAGAATAAAGTGGCATCTAGAATAGAGAGAGGAGACTTACCAGTCATCACTGACTTTTTTTTTTTAATTTATCTATTTTATTTATTTTTGGCTGCATTGGGTCTTCGTGGCTGCGCGTGGGCTTTCTCTAGTTGTGGTGAGCGGGGGCTATTCTTCGTTGCGGTGCGCGGGCTTCTCATTGCGGTGGCTTCTCTTGTTGCAGAGCACGGGCTCTAGGCCTGCAGGCTTCAGTTGTAGCACGCAGGCTCAGTAGTTGTGGTACGTGGGCTCTAGAGTGTGGGCTCGGTAGTAGTGGTGCACTGGCTTAGTTGCTGCGCGGCATGTGGGATCTTCCCACACCAGGGCTTGAGCCCGTGTGGCCTGCATTGGCAGGTGGATTCTTAACCAGTGCGCCACCAGGGAAGCCCCCTGGCTTTCATCTTACACATTTTTGGGCACCTGTTGGGTGCCAGACGTTATTAGGCACAAATGAATCAAACACTTAGAGCCACCACTTAGAAGAAGTATGCATGTGAATGTTCCTTAAAGGTCACTGCAGCTATGTATATTACGGTATTTTAGCATTTTCTAAGTGATCCAAAGAGTCTCTCACACAATATACATTCATGCCTTTTCTCTTTTTGTTTGTTTTCTGTTTTTGTGAAGCCAGATTAAATACAAGTATTTCCATGCTGGTTAAAAAACCATTTCGCTTCTATCTTGTTATTCTTGCAGGTTGATGACGCGGCGATGGCAAGCGCAGCCCAAAAATTTGCCGTCAATACTCCCAAAACGAAAGAAGGCTATTACTACCGTCAGATCTTTGAACGCCACTACCCGGGCCGCGCCGACTGGCTGCCTCATTACTGGATGCCCAGGTGGACTAGCGCCACTGACCCTTCCGCCCGCACTCTGACCCATTATAAGGCCACTGCCAAAGCTTAGGTATTCCCTGAGCCGTGGAGTGAAAGCAAACATTTCTTCTCATTGTGAAGGGTAGAGGGCTTGGGGGCAGGAAGGGTCAACGGCCCAGGCTTGCTTGGGTGTGAAAAAATAAAAGTCTTAAATCTGAAACATTGCTCTAGTCATTTATATTCATACAGCCCCCTCATCAGAGGTAGCTAGAAACTGAACAGCTTTCACTGTATCACAATAAGAGAGTGAGCTAGGAAAGGGGCAACAGTCTGATGTTTGGGAAGCCTCACATGCCCTCTCCTGGCAGAGCTACTGGAGAGGACTTTTGGGTCTCATGCCAGCAGGGCCTCCTTCCAGGCCTTGCCTCATCTACGTGTGGTCCTCCTCTGACCTCCTCCCTTAGTTCTTCCTGCATTCCTAACAGCTGGCTAGTTACATCTGGAGAAGTCAGTCCTTTGTAAGACTTTGACAGCTCTATTTTGTAAGATATGTTGACTGAATACTGCACAGCCTAAAAGTTGAGAATTAAGTCATCAGAAAATCTGCCAAATAAAACTTACTTAAGCCCAGAAGACAGCCTCTCAGATTGTTCTGAGGGACTGGTCCGCAGAGGTAAGGGAGGAGCCAGGATATATAGTTTTTGCAACAAAGACCAGGTAGTCCAGAACATCAAAAGATTACTGTTAAAACCAAACATCTCAGGTTAATGAATTTAGTGCATTTCTCTGTATAGGAAGAGGCAAGAGTCTGGGCTAATTGAAATCATTCCTTTGATATGCATCTTAACTGTCTAGGGCCAGTATCCTACTTTTCTCCATCCTGAATCCCCTCAGGGTGCACAGTGGCAGGTGGCTGATGGCTTGATGGCTGCAATATCCTTTGCTTACTGATATGGCAGCCAACATTTTTCATCCAGGGATAGTAATTTATATTTTTTTCTGTTGAGCCAATGTCTCTTCTGGAACTATCATTGTAAAGCACGAGTCAGCAAACTTTTTCAGGGCTAGACAGTAAATATTTTCGGCTTTGCAGACCTCTCTTGGAACTGTTCAGCTCTGCCATTATGGTGCAAAAGCAGCCACAGACAGTATGGAAACTAATGGGCAAGGCCATATGCAAACATATGGGCATGGCTGTGTTGTATTAAAACTTTATAAAAACAGGCAGTGGGCTGGATTTGGCCCATTGGCCATACTTTGCCAAGCCCTGTTCTAGAGCCAGGCATTTCTGATAAAAGGAAAAAGCATTCCAAAACTAGTTGGAAGAAGAGAAAATATAACAAGGAAACATTCAATTAACAGGTAGAATTTCATTTGACTGCTCATTGGTTATTTAGGGACAGGATTTTGAAATATATTTTAAAGATGAATTTAGTTATTACAGATTTTTGAAGAGGAAACTGCTGATGCACAGGTAAATAACAGAATGCTTCACGGGAAGAGTGAGTAGCCCAGGAATTTAGCTGGTAAGTTGGGGACTGTTTAAGCCTACCTGTTGGCCTTCACTTATTTTTAAAAAGTCTAAACATTCTCTGACATAAATCGTACCAATGTTATCTTAGGTCAGTCTCCCAAAGCAATAGAAATAAAAGCAAAAGTAAACAAATGGGACCTAATCAAATGCGCAGGCTTTTGTACAGCAAAGGAAACCATAAAACAGACAACCTACAGAATGGGAGAAAATATTTGCAAATGATGGGATGGACAAGGGTTTAATTTCCAAAATAAGCAGCTCATACAACTCAGCAACAACAAAAAAACCCAACTGAATAATGGGCAGAAGACCTAAATAGACATTTCTCCAAACAAGACATAGAGATGGCCATACAATAAGGGACCACCTCACACTGGTCAGAATGGTCATCATTAAAAAGTCTACAAACAAATTCTGGAGAGGGTGTGGAGAGTAGGGAACCCTCCTACACTGTTGGTGGGAATGTAAATTGGTGCAGCCACTATGGAGAACAGTCCTTGAAAAACTAAAAGTAGAACTACCATATGACCCAGCAATCCACTCCTGGGCATATACCCAGACAAAACTAATTTGAAAAGGTACATGCACCCCAATGTTCAAAGCAGCACTATTCACAATAGCCAAGACATGAAAACAACCTAAATGTCCATCAACAGAGGAATGGATAAAGAAGATGTGGTACTTACATGCAATGGAATATTAGTCATAAAAAAGAATGAAATAATGCCATTTCCAGCAACATGGATGGACCTGGAGATATCATACTAAATGAAATCAGAAAGACAAATACCATATGATACAACTTACATGTGGAATCTAAAACATGACACAAATGAACTTATCTACAAAACAGAAACAGACTCACAGACATAGAGAACAGACTTGTGGTTTCCAAGGGGGAGGGAGGTAGGAGGTAGGGGAGGGATGCACTGGGAGTTTGAGGTTAGCAGATGCAAACTATTTATATAGAATGGATAAACAAGGGAATTATTTTCAATATCCTGTGATAAACCAGAATGAAAAAGGATATGAAGAATAATGTATTAATATATATATATGTATAACTGAATCACTTTGCTGTACAGCAGAAATTAACACAATATTGTAAATACTTCAATAAAATAAATTTTTTAAAGTCTCTAGAAAGCTGAGGAAATGTCATTAATTAATATTGGGTGACTGTTAATGATAATCTTGTATTTGTAAGTGCTTGAATTGCTTAAACCCGGCATGATTTGATGCCAGGCATGTCCATTCATGGTGCAGCCTCACCCAGCTAAGCTAAGTGACACCAGAAATGCTTGGGAGACTTAGCTAATAGTGATTACCCAGGGTGCACTGCAAGATTAAGGTATGCTGTAAACCACAAACTACCAGTTTTTGAGGGTATGAGCTTGGGCTTCAGATTTTTAACTTTAGTGACTCTGTGATCTGGTGTGGTTTTAGATACCACCCAAAAGTTTGACAGTAGAGATACGAGTAGTCCTGCAGGTCAACCATGACGGCAGCAACTCGCTAGATAACAAACTGTCTGTGAGACCTACATAATATGCTAGGCACATGGTATAAAGTGAGCCTTTTCTTCTGCAACTAAAGTAGCTGAAGAAACTGTGGCCACTGGGACATGTGCACATGACTTAGCAGCTACATACAGGCCAAGCCTGCTTTCCTGGACTTTTCTGATATTGATGACTCAGTGCTAAGGAGGCATGTGGTTTCTAATCCACACAGCACTGTTACCAACAGATAATCCAATCCCTTCAGCAGAAACTAAAAGATTCTTAGCTGATCTTGTCCTGCCTTTTCAACCTCATTCGCACACCTTAGTGGATGATGTGCCCTTTAAGAGTTGTTTGTTTGTTTTTCTTAATGAAATTGTGATATTTGCAGCAACATGGATGGACCTAGAGATTAGCATACTGCGTGAAGTCAGAAAGATAAACACTGTGTGATATCACTTATATATGGAATCTTTAAAATAATACAAATGAATTTATTTACAAAACAGAAAGACTCACAGACATAGAAAACAGACTTAGCGTTACCAAAGGAAAAAGGGGGAGGGGAAGGGATAAATTAGGTATTAACACATATACACCACTATATAGAAAATAAATAACAATGATTTACTGTATAGCACAGGGAACTATATTCAATATCTTGTAATAACCTATAATGGAAAAGAATCTGAAACATACGTATATGAGAATGTACATATATATATATAATTGAATCACTTTGCTGTACACCTGACACTAATATTGTAAATCAACCATGCTTCAATTTAAAAGATTTTTTTCACCTTAATACTGTAGAAAACTTACTTTATAGTTTTGATAGCAAGATGTATTTCCATTAAAAAAATGAAATATTAGAAACACCTCAATCCTACCGCTGTTTTCAATAGTTTTAACATTTTCTTGCAGATCTTTAGCTGTAAAAGCACAGTTGTACCTATGCAAGAATATGATCTTAGTTAAATAAGGCCTCAAAGCTTCTTAAATCCTTTACAAGGAAAATAGAAAAAGGAACTAACCTTGGGCCTGCTGGTGTCAGACCATTGTGTGAACACCTTGTTGAAGCCTCAGAGCCTTCTCCTCGATTCCTCCTGCCTTGGGGTTGCCTTAGTTTGGTCTTGAGTCTGAGATAACAGATTCTTGGAGTGGGTCCCCACGGCGGGGAAAAGCCAGCCACAGGGAGGCAGTTCCATATAGCTCTAAGCCTGTGCAGTGGATAAATTACAACATCAAGCACGTACCTACCAACTGTTGTAGTACTTTATTGCATTAGCTCATTTAGTGAGTTAACCCTCATTCTGAGGAAGCGTGGCAGATTTTATTTTCTAAAAGTGGCCACAGCAGTATTTCTGGTCTCACAGACTGCCAGAGACTTGCTGTGCCCTTGAAGAAGCAGTGTGCTTCCCCTCTTCTTGAGCCTGGGAAGAATTTTATGATTGCCTTGACTGGTAGAATCTACTAGAAAGTGACCTCTGAGGATAGGTCACAAAAGGCGAATCGGCCTCTGCTTTCTCTCTCTCGATGTGTGCCGTAAGGAAGCCCGGGCCACACGGAGAGGCCATGTGTAAGAGGGCTGACAGCCCCAGCCATGGTCTCGGTCAATGTCAATCACCAGGGGTGGGGTGAGTGAACCCCCAGATGATTCCAGCTCCTAGTCTGAGCCTTCCAGCTGAGGCCCCCTTCATGGGGAGCGGAGATAAGCCAACCCTGCTGTGCTCCATCCAAATTCCTGACTCATCAATCCATGAGCCTAATAAATGGTTGTTGGACACCATTACATTTTGAGATGGTTTCTTACACAGGCATAGTAGCTGGCACAGGTAAGCACTATTACGTCTATTTTACACAGGTTAAGTCACTTGCCCAAATCATTCAGCTAATTACTAAGTGGTGGAGCCCCAAGTTAGCCAGACAGATTGGCTCTAGAGTCTTCGTGGTGTTCTTTCCTGACTATCCTCCCAATACTAGCATGGAAGTACAGCCCGGGTCTCTGCTGTGAATTAGGAACTGGGGGAAAGGGGCTTCTCTAGAGTTGAGTTGGGAGCAGAAGCAGGGAGAGATGGGTTACCTCCCAGGCAAGGCCAGTGATGCTAATCATCTTCTGTAAAGGGCTAGGTTAGATGATGAGAAAACAATCCCACATCTTCAGTGCATTACCACAACAAAAGTTATTTCTTGCTCAAACCGTATGTTCATCTGGGTCTCTGGGGGAGGGCTCTGCTCATTGTTGAGGGGGTTATAATCACTCTGGGACTCAGCTGATGGAGACACAATCTTGACGCACACTTCCAAAACCAGCAAGGCAGGGGATGAAGACAGTGGTGACTCACGTACCGTGACTTAGAGCTTCCACCTGCAGAGATACATCACTTTTCCTCACATTTTATGGGCCAAAGCAAGTCATTTGACCACTCCTAACTTCAAGGTTGCACGTACCAGAAAGGGAAATGAAATATGTATTTGGAGAACAGTACTAATGACTCCCCAAATCCACCCTTCAGTCACCAAATAGTTCACTATCTTTCATACACACAAAATACAATCATCAAGAGTGATTTTCAAGAGTGACAACCCAAGAATTCCATCTTGTCATGGCCATATGCCCAGAGTTGAGGATTTCTGGGTGATGGACTGATGTACAAGGTGGCTCCTCTTCATAAACTTATAAGAAAATTTACCTGCTCCCTACTTGTTCAATATACAATAGAAGAGGAATAAAATAACAACAACAAAACATATACTCCTCTTTGAAAAGGAAAGAACGGGAGGCATACAGCAAACCCTGGTGGGTAGCAATTCTGACACCCTGCTCACCAGTCATTTTGAGGGCCCTCCCCCAGAGGCTCCAGCAGAAAACTGCTCCTCAAGGCTCAGGAGCAGGCAAGACATCACCGTGTGGCCGGGAGGAGGCAGGAGTGAGAGAGCTGGTGGAAGTGGGGAACGCTTTCAGGGGGGAAGGCTGATTTCTAGCAATAAAGTTAACTCATGCCGTCCTAATTTTGGTTACCCAGAACCAAAGGTCACCCTTCCTGAATGCTTAAGACTGCTCTCAAAGCTATAATCCTGTGAGGTGTATACTATTCAACTCATCCACATTCTATAGATGCAGAGTGTGGGGGAGAGATGTTAGGTTACATGCCCCAGTTCACATAGCTAATAAGTAATCAGAGTGGGGTATTTGATCCCAGGTTCAAGAATTTTAGGGGCTTTGAACTTAACCCCTACTCTGTGTTACCTTTCAAAGGATTAGGGCAGAGAAAATAATTATGTTCATGGAAAAAATATAATTCCGAGATTTTTCTCTAATTCTCTATTTTAAATGGGATTATATACTCCATTTAATGGATAGTTCAGAAGTTATTTAACATACCTACTAATTTAAGCATAAGAGAATTTCTTTTAAAAAAAGTTTTCAAAAAATTTGTTATGAACACAAAGAAGCACACATTACTTAGTTCAATTTAGATTTTATGTGATCTAGATCTTATGTGAATTGTTACCTGATCTCAGGCCCCAGCTAGCCAGTAAATGGATGCCAAAAATTAATTTATAGTCCTCTTTGCAACTTGGAGGATTTTCAGTAATGCTAGGAAAAAAGCCATACTCAAATTATTAGTGTATTTTAGAAATTGGTTGTTGCAGTGTAAAATATTTGATTTCTGAGGGCTAATATAATACATAAGACCACAAGGTGACAGCCAAGACACATGATTTTCTCTTCAGACATTTATGATTTTTCTCCAATGTGGTAATGCAGACAAACTTTTATGCCAAATTGGAGAAATAACACATTCATTTCACGGAATAAATCCAAGCACAGAAGCTCCACAGTTTGCGATAGGTAATAAGCGAACAGTTTTAACTTGCTAACAACATATGGTTCTTGTTCAGGCCAGTATGAGCTATATATGTATTTTTTCCTGAACCTTCTATCTTCCTTCTCTGTGATCCGTATTCCTAAACGTACCTGTACAGAGTGTGTTCTTAAAAGGTTAAGATCTCTCATACTCAAAGGTAAGAAGGAATGTGGACAACCCCAATCTGATTTTATTTGCCTTTTGAGCAATAAAATCTACACAAACTGTCAGTTATATGATCACCCACTCTAGCGAGCCCTGCCTCATCTCAGTGTATTCTAATCCAGCTAAAAGACTTTTTACCCATAACACGAGCTAACCTGTACTGGTGACTCACTGTGAGTCTAACCCCGATCTAAAACCCATGCTAGGTCTCTATAACAACCCTGAGAAGTACCCACTATTTTTTTTTTTTTTTTTTTTTTTTTTTGCAGTACGCGGGCCTCTCACTGTTGTGGCCTCTCCCGTTGCAGAGCACAGGCTCCGGACGTGCAGGCTCAGCGGCCATGGCTCACGGGCCCAGCCGCTCTGTGGCATGTGGGATCTTCCCGGACCGGGGCACGAACCCGTGTCCCCTGCATTGGCAGGTGGACTCTCAACCACTGCGCCACCAGGGAAGCCCCTGCATGTGTGTTTTTGGTGGGGGGTGGGAGGGTTGATTTTTCCATCCCCATCTCCTACGTCTGTACTGTTTAGGTTTTATCACTAGAAATGCTGGTAAAGAGCTGCTTGACTGTGTGTGTTGGCAGGGGTCAGGGGAGGTGGGCATCATCTTAGGCAAGACGCCCATCAGAAGAGGGAATAGAGTAGTCCTGCAATCTCTGCTCCCTCCTTTCTCAAGAGCAGGCATTGGAGACCTATTCTAGCCAAGAGCGACAGCTACACATCATTGGCCTAGAGATGAGAAGACTAATGGGATCATGGGTCTGAAATGCAGAGCTGACCAACCTTCCTCCCTGCCTCCATGGCCCCCAAAGTGGCACATGTCACCTAAAGCAGGATGCAAGGTTGTCTATTGGGTACAAGAAAAATAGAATTTCTATTTAAAATTTTCCCTTTAAAATTTCTGTGTCTGTACACCATTTTAAAAATGTACAACATGTTAGTACATTAATAATTAAATATATACATACAGCATGCTCTAAATTTTTTTTTACAGATCGTGTGGACATTCAAAAATCTGAAGGCCATGGTCCTAGTAGATAAAGTTCAAACTCCCTTTGCACAGCATACAAGAAGTCCTGGCATGATTTGGCTGCACCCATGCTTCACCTTTCCCGCTCAAGCAATTGTAAACTGTGTATAGTTCCAGAACACATCAGGATGTGAGAAAAGCAGAGGATAGGACAGTGGGAAAAGCTAAGCAAAGATGAAGTTCTGCTAACGTCCATTCTTAGTTTGTTCCCGTGGGGATAGTAAAAGGCTTTACAAAATTATCCTACCTTTAGGTGTGGGGCCAGGTTTTTGCCTGCCTGTATCAGTCAGCCCTTGCCCAGGGATGCCCTTGGAGCACCCTTGGAGCAAAACCTTTCAGGCACTTCCAGGCTAGGGAATACTCACCAGCTGAGGGCAATTCTCTGGAGAAGGCTGCCTTGTGAGCTGTAGTAGAGAGCTATCACAGCAGCTGGGGAATTCAGTGAGCCAATCTGGTTAAGGGAGGGGATGGGGTGAATAAAGTACCCAACAACACTACTACATTTTGCCACATTGATATCTACAAATCTGTAAGTACCTTTACAGAAATGATAATTGTGTGAGAAAAGTACCATTTTATTCTCCATCAACACACTAATTGTAAACTTGATAACTTGTAGCCTTGAGGCTTTTTTTCTTTTCCTTTAAACATGGTTCTATTTTGGTTAGCTAGTCTTTTTAAAACCTGGCTTTTCTTCCCTAAATACTTTAGTCTCTAAGTTTTCCTTTGTACCTGGCTAATTTCTTTTCACAGTTAAGAGTTACCTCAGATGCCAATTTTTCTGGGAAGCCTTCCCCGATCCTTCTAAAGCTGGGATGTTCTGCTACGTAGTTCTCGTAAAACTTCATATATTCCTATAGCATTATGTTATGGCAATGCTGTAGGATTATCCCACAATGTGTCTGAGTCACTCAGGGCTTGGTCAGGAAAACAGAAGCCACTCCATGTTTTCTGGGCATACAGGGTTTGCTACAGGAATTAGGGGCTTACTTGACTGTAGGAAGAGCTGAGGGAGTAATGAAGTATGGGAAGCCGCTGCAGAGGGGAAGGAAGGAGGCTGACACTGAAGAAGATCTGGCCCAAAGTAACAACTCACCAGGAAGCTGCTGCGACTCTTAAGGATCTCGGAGAAGCACTCCCACAGCCTCAGGGCGCAGCAGCCACACGGGTGGTCCCCAAGAGCTCCCCAGGGAGCTGCTGTGCATCTC
The DNA here is from genome assembly GCF_059928025.1 of Delphinapterus leucas. Taxonomy (NCBI): domain Eukaryota; kingdom Metazoa; phylum Chordata; class Mammalia; order Artiodactyla; family Monodontidae; genus Delphinapterus; species Delphinapterus leucas. Next base: position 60,620,564 of record NC_143137.1, on the reverse strand, counting down.
TCATCTGCTCATGAGTCCGGCTGCAGCTGCCAGTGGAGATTACAGCTTCTCTTCCTCTTCCGCCTTCCAAATCTCCAGCAACTTCCTCTTATAGGCAGCTCCACATCCCAGGGAAGGGAATTCTGAGAGGAGACCTTAAAGGGGATGGTGGTGGTGCTGAGTTAACAACAGATCATGCAGTGCAGTAGCCCATGATAGATTATGAGCTTCTCCCCAGCTGGAGAATGTAACTTATTCATTTCTATCTTCTTGGTGCCTGGAAGTTCCTGGAAATTAGAGGTACCCATTAAATGTTCATTAAACGATTGAATAAGTGAATGCAGAGAGGACAACAGCTCCCTGAAACCAGATGATTTTGGCTGTATTCTAAATGATGCTATGAGAGATCAATGTTCGATCTCCAAAGAACCTTATATTTCATAACACAAGGTAGTGATAATTAGTAATTCAGGATATCTTTCCCACGCTGACCAAAATAGCCAAATTTCTGAAATCTAAAATGCTAGATAGGAAGGCGCCTTTGCAATTCAGTGCACTGAAACTGGTAAGGAATATTAGGTCAGGGAGCCATTCTCCACCATATTGCCTCTCTGACTTTCTTGAGTTCCTTCCAGTTCCCGAGAACCATGTGCATGTTTAGAAAATGCCACTAGGTGGCACTCTTGCCTCTTTGCCGTAGTAGGTCATTGCCTTTTCTAGACAAGTGAATTTAACTGAGAAAGAAATGTTACTTTTTAAAAGCAACTAAACTGTTCCTCAAATTATGACTACAAACTTGACGTTAGCTGACATAAAATACATACCTCTTCAAACAAGAACCAAAACAAACATAAAAATCAAAGAGCCTAACATCCTCATCTATAATGTTTTCACCATTTCAGAATTACAAGTGGCACTAGAATCTTGTTCTGTTAAGTGTTCCCAGGGGTTCGTCTCCCCATTTACACTGTCCCTGCTTCCCATGCAAGGTGGGATGATTCAGAAACTTACTGTCTTACTTCCAAAGTCTATGGTGCAGACGGCGCGGAGAGGGTGGGGAAACCCTTTTTTTTTTTAACACAGCAGGTTAGTATGCACTTAAATTAGTTCAAATTATGGCTAGGAAACAGCTGATCATGATAAATAGAGGCAAAGTTGCTACAGTACATGTAGAAATCTTTTCCTTTAAAATCTAAAAATTTCTTCCTAACTAAATTAAGTCTTTCTCTGTGACTTTTTAGACTTTTTTTTTTTAAGCATAAAAGAAGTACTTATTCATTGACTAAAACCCAGGGAAAACCCAGGGAAAAAAAGGTAGGCAAAGAGAAAAACAAAAAAGTTATTAATCTCAGCCCCAATAACGAATAAACATTTTAGTGAGTGTTTTCATAGCCCCATAGTCCTTTATTAATCATTCATTTATATGTGCGATTGACTTGGTAGACTCAATACACACTCTATGTTCCAGGCACCATGCTAGGTTTTGACCCTGCAAAGGAAAACAAGGTAGACAATCCCTCTCAACAAAGGAGACATAGCACCTCTCTCTCCGTCTTTCACTGTCTCTATAAATATATGTTTCCATATAAATATATATATGTCTCTATATGTTTATACATACACATATATACATACATGCACTTATATATTTATATATTCCCAAAAAGGTATTATATTATACATATTGTTTTGTATCCTGATTTTATTCCTTAATAATATGCTAAGATTATTTTCCATACCATTAAATATTTTTCAAAGGCATTATTTTTCATTCATAATATTTTATTTTCTATATACTCAATAGTTTTTAATCAAATATTCCTCTTCTTGAAAATGTAAGTTGTATTTACTTTGTTACTATAAAAATAATGATTCAAGGAGCAACATTGTAGCCAAATCTTTGCTCACAACCACAGTTGTATTCCTAGTGTAAATCCCCAAAGTTTGGATTGATGGATTAAATGAATTGCAAAATTTTAAAGCTTTCATAGCCATGGCTAAATTTGCTTCATAAGGGCTACATCAATTTTGGTCTCTATTTGCTCATGCCTTTGAATCCTCCACCAATACTGAGTATTTTCATCTAAATAAAGTTTTCAACTTTATAATAATAAATAATACTTTAAAATAACACTTCTTTTTGTTTTAATTTATGTGGTCTATGCTAATTGGTTTATTAATGAGTTTGAATATGTTTTCTTATGTTATTAACCATTTTTCTTATTTTTGAATTTCTTGCTGATTTCCTCTGTCCAGTTTTCTATTGGGCATTAGTTTTTTTCTAATGCCCAATAGATATGTAGGGATTCTTTATACATCAAAGTTATTAACCCCTGCAAATATATTTCTGGTTTGTCATTTGTCTTTCACTATTATTATTTTGGTCATATACAATTTAACATTTTAAAGTTTCTAACTTTAGACCCTCTATTAGGCATTTAGGGAAAGGTAGAAGCAGAGATGAGTATTTTTATGGTTCTGTACAAATTATCCTCTAGATTCAGCTTTCCTTTTTATCTTTGGTTTAGAATTTCTCTAGAGAATCATTGACCATACAATAGGGAAATAACTTATTAAATCCATCAAATCTAGTGAGAAGCCTTACCAAAATATTCTTTATTGGGAAAGAGGGCAGAATTTTTGCCCTAGGGACAATTATGAAACATGTGGGAGCATTTCTGATTGTCATATGACTGGAAAATTCTACTGACACTTTGCAGAGGGCATCCAGGAATGCGAAACATCCTGCAATGCACAGAATAATGGGGAATTTTTCCTCCTGAGTGCCAATAGTAGCTTCCATCGAGAAACACAGAGTTAGACTATCATCCAACCATCTTAAACAAGAATACTATTTAAAATACGTAATAAAAATACTTGAAAACGTTATACCAAAACATGTTTTCAGTTGATATATGGTGGCATTTTCTCCACACTGTATTTATGTATGCGAACTTAATGAATTGGAACACATCAATTCCCTGCTCTAATAACAGGTAACAGACTTCAGTTGAATATGGGTATCAGAGAGATATCTGGCATATGACTGGTTATCGTTTTGGCTTATCAAGAAAGTTATACTACTGGTTTGCTCAGAAAGAGTTGCAGAGGGAGCTGAAATAAGGGAGCTGGATTTGTTAACCAAGAGTAGTGATTGCTCCAAAAGAATTCTGTTAGGGGACACATCTATTCCCCATTCACATCTTGCCTTCCATTCTATATTCACCAGTAAAGACTGTGACCTCAGGGTGGCCAGTGCAACTGCTTTTGCTCAATTTTAGTCTTCTGTTTGCTCTGGGTGCTGTTTGTTCCAATACAAACGTTGAGGGCAGGAAATAACCAAGTCTGGTTTCTCTGTGAGTGTTTTGTTCTCTGGAAATACAATTATTTTGTTCATTTGAAATTGCCTTTGATCAAACAGGTTGGTATAAACCAGAGTTTTTGGATTGCCTGCACATGGCAGTGATTATGAACTTGTCATTCTAAATAAAAGGTGTTGGTTTTACCTAAGAGTTCTAGAGTGCTATACTAACGGCAGAGTTCACTGTGTTCTAATAAAAATTAGTAAGATTCACATGCTGCCTTAGAAGAAGAGAGCTGCATTTATATGCTAAATGTAATGTCATTTAAAATATTAGGTAACTAGGCATGGAATACAGAAGACATTAAATTAACATACTTCACCAGATTATGCAAAACATTGAATAGTGACAAAAGAGTTTAAGGGCAGGATTTGATTACTGTGGCCAAACTCAAGTAATGTATCTTGGAAAATTTGATTCCAAAATATACTTAAATCATGATAAACTTTGTGATATAAGTTTTACCTCCAGAACAAGATACAGCAGTAAGAGTTGGAGACATTGGCAAGATAAATTCTGAAATACAGACAATGCTGTCCAAATGGAAGGAATCATCAAAAGGCAATGGAAAGAAAACTGCATATACGATCATCCTCTTACATAAGCTCTTGGAAAATATATGCAATTCTAAGGTCATGAGGAAGGCACAGTGTAGCTGCAGAAATCTGAAAAGAGTCCACTAAAATGGTCAAGGGGAATGAATAGGAATCATGTGTAGTTCGACTCAAAAGGCAGATCTTCATCAAAACGATAAAGGAGTGGGAATGTGATCAGAATTATTTTTTCATGGTCTTTGGGTATTGCTTTACCTTCGAAAGGGTAATATAGGGCATTTAAAGAGAAGGGCTGCTTTCAGTTGTGTTCATGAAGCCTGTGTATCAAGGGTGTGTAGAAGATAGAAATACAAACATGTTCAAGGCGATATACGCAAATATGTTGTTTGCTAATAATTTATAAAGGGAAGAAAATGGAAGTTTGGGGGAATACATAGTTGCTCTTCTAAGTCTAAACTAATTGAATGAAGATAACTCTGCCTTTCTATAAACTACTCTTCATTTTAGAAATTAGACCACCTGAGCTGGAAGGACTTCAAGTCAGACTCAGTGCTAATGATCACATTCCTATTTTCATCAGAATTACAAATCAGTTTAGAAAGGTAAATCCAAAGCATTGTACTATCATGAATACAGAAAATTTACAGGTATATTGAATAGGTTACTGGAGGTATTCAGAGGAGGCTGGACACGATCTTGTTGGAGATGCCAGAGATCTGTGCATTAGATGTGACCAGATTAGATTTGTAATTCTATGACTTGTTCTTTTAAAAGAGAGGAAAGTGAGGATCAAGATTATAAGTGGAAAAAAAAAAAAGATTGTAAGTGGGATGAACCTGAATACGAAATGTTTTGATTTAGCATAGATATCTAGACGATGGAGCCGCCAAGTCTCTTCATTTCCTTTGTTTCCCTCTCTCTATACTAATGAGACAAAATTTCCTCATTATTTATTCAGTAGATATTTATCAAACTGCTACTCTGAGTCAGTATTATAGGTCAACAGTAGTCTCTTGATACATGCTTATTTAGTACGTAAATTATGGTAATTAGTAATAAGACAAAGAAGATGAAATCATAGTTTCCATCCTCACATAGAAAGAAAATAATGAGGAAGGAACCGAACCGAAAGGATGGGATATAGATCTACTAAAGAAATAACTATAATATACCATAAATTTCCCTAAGTATTGCTTTAATATTAATACACAAATTTGGAAATGTTGTCTTCATTTTCATTCTGTTCAAAATACTTTAAAAATATTTATTTAATTAATTTATTTTTGGCTGCATTGGGTCTTTGTTGTGGCCTTCTCATTGAGGTGGCTTCTCTTGTTGCGGGCTTCTCATTGCGGTGGCTTCTCTTGTTGTGGAGCACGGGCTCTAGGCATGTGGGCTTCAGTAGCTGTGGCTCGCCGGTTCTAGGTTGCAGGCTCAATAGTTGTGGCTCACCTGCTTTAGGTGGCAGGCTCAATAGTTGTGGCACATGGGTTTAATTGCTCTGCAGCCTGTGGGATCTTCCCGGACCAGGGCTCGAACCCGTGTCCCCTGCATCGGCAGGCTGATTCTTAACCACTGCGCCACCAGGGAAGCCCCAAAATACTTTTGAATTTGCCTTTTGATTTCTTCTATGACCCGTGGGTTTCTTAGATGGGTGTTATTCAGTTTTCAAATATTTGGTGATTCTCCATATTTCTTTCTGTTGTTGATATCCCAATTTAATTCCATTGTGGTCAGAAAACATACTTTGTATGAGTTGAATTCTTTTAAATGTACTGAGGATGTGTTTGTTTGTTTTGGTGGATGACTGTACAGAATGGGATTCTTTGGATTTGGATAGTCACTTAGTATGTTTTCAAGTTAAGTAAAACTAGGTGCTAGCTGCTCTAGCATACAACCCCCAACTTCCTGTCTCTTAACAAAATAAATGTTTTGATTTTTTTCATAGTCCAAAGAGTGTATGATGGACACCTTTTCCTGTGACGATTCAGGCACCTAGACTCCTTTATTTGGTGGCTCTGTCATGCTCTAGGGTATTCTCAAATTTCTATGCTGGAAGCTCTGAATTCATCTGCTTAGTGAGTAAAGAGAAAGAACATGGAAGATCACATGAGAAGTTCAGGAAGTCAGGCCTGGAAGTGCTTTAAATTGCTTCTACTCACTTTCCATTAGCTGGAGCTCAATCACATGGCCCAACCTAATATTAAGGAGGGCAGGAAATATTGTTTAGGAGTGTTCTCAAGAAGAGGAGGAAAAATGTGGATATTGAGCAGTTCCAGAATTCTCTAATGCAATAAATTTAGAATTATCTGGAGCTAGGTTGCCTTAGATGAAGGCATATATTTCTCAGTCTCTTAAGCTTTCTGAAGTTGTTTACTCCTTTCATCTCTAAATAAAACATCTCAGTATTTCTTCCTGTATAATTGCAAAACATTGCAATGAAGTCCCTATAGGATTTCTGCTTGTCACCTGTCATCCAACAGTTGTTTTCCTGACTTGGTGTTTCATTTTTGCTACTGCAGGTTGTCCCATTTCACTATAAACATGAACACAGCTCTCTTTCTTCATTCTTTAAGACCACACTAACACAAGATAGACAACTAGTAGTTGTGATTATTAGCAAAGCATTACAGAAGATCTAGGCAGACAATCAAGGGGGGAATTCCAACATGGAAAAGAAAGATACTTGACATTGCTGCTTCAAAGCTCCAGCAATCAAACCTTACCCGAGAAGCTGCTCACTGGTTATTTCTCTCCAGATTCTAGGATCTGGCCTACTGGCATCATAAGAAGGGCATTCTAAGGCCATCTACCAATTTCTTCTTTTGCTCCTCCCCAAATCAACCAACCAACCAACCAACCAACCAATCAACCATTTTTCAGCAGCCAGAAGAATCAACACAATGCTTATTTTAAGAAAACCAAACCTGGTGACCAACAAATCAGATTACAGAACCAATGGGAAATAGCTTCTCTGCCAAAGGGAGGTATCTTTTTATCATACAAACAATTTCAACACTTTTTAGACTCAACATTTCCCACACACAGTAGTCATTGGTTCTGACCTTGTCCATCTAAAAGCCTTTAAACAATTTCCCCAAATAACAATTTTCTCCCTAGAGTGCCCTCGTATTTCCTAGAAGAACTACCTTTATTGATCCTTGTATCATTGGGCTTTTTATTCCCTCTGGCATTTTTTTCTTTACATCAGTGCTCTATTCTAACAAGGTTTTCATACTTTCAGGAAATTGTTTAAAAATATAAAGAAATCTTATCTTTCAAGGAATCATTAGGAAAACAGCAGATATTTTCAAATGTGTCTGCACATTAGAATCACCTGGGGAGCATCTAAAACTTGTTCTTCAGACTGTGCTCCAGACCAACTAGCATGAGGGAGCGGGTGGGTGCTAGAGATCAATATGATTTTTTTTTACTTCTTCATGTGATTCCAATGTACAGCCAAGATTGAAAACTACTGGGTTAGAGAGAGAGAGGTCCGTCCTCAATTTTAAGGGGTTAACTTTTACATAATGGTCAAATGGCAACAAGATATATGCGTTTATAAAACTAGAGAGCTAGGTGTACCTTTAGAGCCATTTCTCTTGGGAAATAGCATACAATTGGCTTGGATGATCACTGGTTGAAGATACTGACACTGGGATATGATGCATCGACTTCCAGATGAAATGACATTGCTGTTTTCTCTGAAAGCAATAGCATCGACTATGGTAATCACTTGACTTTCAAATTCGTGTATTGCAAACCTCCCATTAGCAGTTGAATTTTATCCATGGGTAATTAAAACATTTCACAATAAACATAATTTAAAGTGAAATAAATTTTATTAAATTTCCTATGGCTCAGATTCTTAGACAGCTGGTAAATCTTTCTGAATCAGTGATGTGAAGGAAATGTAAGAATGATTAAATAACCTTATAGGGATCTTAAACTCTCAGCCCACCCAGTGTCTCTCTGTGGTATTAATAAATTCATTTCAATACTAATTTTCTGGGCCCAGAATTATCCTCTTAAAAGAGTGGAAAAGTGTCTGAATTTCCTGAATTCTACCTTTTCCAAAATTCAATGCATATTTAGAAAGGAATTAGAGAATTTTGCACATAGAGAGGATATGTACAGAGTTTTGCCTTCAAGCTGTCTTTCTTACTCTCATTAATCAGAGACTGAGTGGCTGCCTTCCCTCCACTGTGGTTCCCCTTCTTATTCCATATCTGTACAGAGCATCATTACCGTTCAGTCTTCCAAATCAGAAACTTCCAGGCCATCTTTGGTTTTTTTATTCTCCTCCATCCCCTAATGCCAGGGTCATCAAAATAAATACTTCCTCACTTTGGAGTATCTGTCAGCCATTATGCCTCCTCTACATTTTCACTGCTGCTTTTGAAGATCAGGCCTTTATTCCTGAACTTCCCGGCTGATGCCTCAACTTTCATCAGTCTCTCTCTTTTTAATTCACCCTGCTCTTTCATGAAATTTACCTTCTTGGTCCCCCATTTCAGCAAAGCCACCCATACTGAACTCCTTAGCCTGCTTCTTAAAGCCTCTTGTAAGGAGGATATTCTCTGACTCTCCAACCTATTTCTTCCTATTCCAACACCCACCTGTGCTGGCAGCGTAGAACTCCTTCAAATCAATAGGAAGAAGATAATAAACTCAACTGAAAAAAGGGGAGAAAAAAGGTATGGGATAATTTACAGAAGATCTGAAGAGTAAACCTGAGTAACCAATAAAACATTGAAAGGTGCTCCATCTCACTACAAATCAGGAAACATACAAATAAAAACCACAATAACTACTCCATCATACTGTAAAAATTAAAAAAACATGATAAGCCCAAGTGCAAGCAAAGATACGGATTGATGAAAACCCTCTGTACCCAGCTTGAGGAAGTTTGAATTGGTATGGCCATTTTGGAGAACAAACTGGCAATGTCTAATAAAGTTAAAGAAAACCCCATGACCAAGTACATCCAATGCTGAGAATGTATCCTAGAGACACTCTTACCAAGGTATCCAGGGAGATGTATGCAAGTGTTCTTTATGTTTTTTTTCACTGAGCACTGTTCAGATAGCATAATTTAGATCATGCAGGTCATATAAAACTTTAAATTAGAATGATTTAGCTATCTCAATATTTAATTTACCAGCATATATTAATACAAAATAAATTGATGCTCAGCAAAAATATCTAATGGTTCTAATGCACTCATTCATTTTCTTTTGCATTTATTATGTGCCTACTATGAGCTACATAGTATATTAATGCTGGGTGAATGAGACAGAGTAGCTACTGCTTATTAACGTAAGTTAAAAAAATTACTCAAATACTCTTATCTTGGGACTTCCCTGGTGATGCAGTGGTTAAGAATCCACCTGCCAATGCAGGGGACAAGGGTTCGATCCCTGATCCGGGAAGATCTCACATGCTGCGGAGCAACTAAGCCCGTGCGCCACAACTACTGAGCCTGAGCTCTAGAGCCCGCGTGCCACAACTACTGAAGCCCGCGTGCCACAACTACTGAAGCCCGTGCACCTACAGCCCCTTCTCGGCAACAAGAGAAGACACTGCAGTGAGAAGCCGGCGCACCGCAGCGAAGAGTAGCCCCCGCTCACCACAACTAGAGAAAGCCTGCGTGCAGCAACGAAGACCCAACGCAGCCAAAAAAAAAATTTAAATAATTTAAAAAAATACTCTTATCTCTACTCTTATAAATGTTACTGTCCCAGAAGGCAAGTCTGGCTCTGCAGGGGGTATAACACTTTCTAAATTAATCCAGCCCTGTTTCCTGTTGTCTATCTCTTGTTATGATCATAGATGGATAATACTCAGTAATCTCTGGCTGATGGTGATCAGTGATAAAGTTTCTGCCTACCTATCCTCTGGGCTCTCACTTGTAATGAGACATTAAAGACATCCATTTAGTCACCAGCAGGAAATGAATATCAGATACAAAATGGCTTGCGAAATTACAAAGCACAGACAGAAATAATTTCCTGAAGTGCCATCTTTCAGAGCTGCTCCATTCTTGGCTTCTAAGATGCAGAGGAAATAAGAATAATAAAACTTGATAAAGAAAGAAGAGACTGGAAAACATTTCTTCAGTGCTTTTAGTATACTACCTAATGCATTGCTCCTAAAGCATTTCAGAGGTAAAATGAAATGTGTTTTTTAAAGTTTTTTCTTTAAATCAGAGAAGGATATTCACAACATCTCTGTCCCATTTATCAATGCCACACAGGCACACAGGTGTGGAAGGTTTATCGCTTATGTGATGAGGCTTTCTGGGCAGAGAAGGGCTTGAGAGGCAAAGAAAGGAGACTGGCTTGGGGTCTTTATTGAGGTTAGGGAGTGGGGTCAGGGTGAGGGCTCCCACATGCAGGCAGGAGCTTGTGTAGTTTAATTTTTCAGTACAGCCAAAGGAAAGAGCACCCAGGGTTTCTTATCAGCCTGCCCAGATGTGGGGCACAAGAAGAGGCTTAAAAGTTGTCAGCAAATACTTAAAAAAATGAAATCAGACTCTATTGTACTATGTGAGTCCTCTGCTTCTATCAGAGCAAGGTCCCCCCACTGCCCTTAGATAAGGAGAGAATAAGGAACAAGTCACTGTTTTTACAAAGATACCTACACTTAAAAATTCCATTCACACCTGATGTACAGAGTGCATCAAATAATGACTTCTGTAACTTGGGCTCATTTTCTCTACTTATTTGTAACATCAAGTACTGTATTAAACTTTCTCTAAACTCAACACTTACTTGCTTTTTGTTTTTTGATTTTTATTTATTTTTTGGCTGTGTTGGGTCTTCACTGCTGTGCACGGGCTTTCTCTAGTTGTGGCGAGCAGGGGCTACTCTTTGTCACGGTGCACAGGCTTCTCATTGCAGCAGCTTCTCTTGTTGCGGAGCATGGGCTCTAGGCATGTAGGCTTCAGTAGTTGTGGTGCATGGGCTGTAGAGTGTAGGCTCAGTAGTTATGGCTTGTGGGCTCTAGAGCGCAGGCTCAGTAGTTGTGGCACACGGGCTTAGTTGCTCCGCGGCATGTGGGATCTTCCTGGACCAGGGATCGAACCCGTGTCCCCTGCATTGGCAGGCGGATTCTTAACCACTGCGCCACCAGGGAAGTCCGACTTACATGTTTTTGATGCTTAAATTTTTTAGCACTTAGTATGTTCAAGTAAAGTTAAAATAAAATACATATTTATTAATCCAAATCTGATTAAGCAGTTTTAAAATGAGCTTGCAGTTTTAGGCTACGTAGTAAATCTGGCCCCAAACAATACTATTCATGGAATATTGAGGAGATAGAAGCTGACATTAACAGGAAGTAAGCAGAGAGGACGCAGGGCACCATTTTGTTCTGTAGGTTTGTAAGAGAATCCACAATAGGGGAAAAAAATAGCATGTGCAGGGAACACCTTTCTCTCCTTTTGTTAGAGAGGATGAAGGGCTTCTAGACAAGCTGGAGGAAATCATCCAAGAAAAAAACCAGAGAGAGAAGTATTCCTAGGATTTGCGGGGGGATCAAGCCTGGTGATGACTGTGGATGGGAAGCCAGTGTGCAGCCCAACAGGGACAGGAAGACGTGTCTGGAGTCATCATAGGCAAAGGCTCTGCCTGGGGCTGGGGTTGGCTCTGGGAGAGGCTCTTCTTCCTGGGATGGTGTGGAACAGCCCCAGCACTGCGGGGAGAGACTAGGGCTTTAGCACAAAGATGATGGAAAGCTGGCAAGGGCTTTGGTGAATTTCATGAGTCTGAGAAGATTATCATGGACAAGAGACAGACAATAACGCTACATAGAAATATGAGACGACAGGTGAAACAAAATGAAATGGATACTTTGGAGTAACATTTGATATCAGGTACCAGTAGATGTATAAAAATGGTGAAGATGCTTAGTAGTTCTTAGGAGAAAAACAGCAAAATAAATTGGCAACAAAATTGCAGATTATATTCATTTGTATGTTCACCCATTCAGTCATCTGACAGATCGTTATTGCACGCTCATTATTTACAAGTTTTAGGTACAGGGAATAAAAAAGTAGGAAAGATGAAGATCTCCATGAAGGGGCTCGTGGTCTAGTCCAGTGCTTGGAGGGGTGGAGGGATGAGGTCTTGACTAGAGGCAAGTCCCAGGAAAGTCAGCAGACAGAGACCGAAACCAAACATATCCCAAGATTATGTCTACACAGGCTTCAGGAAAAGGGAATGTTACTTTCTGTTTTTTTAATTGATAGGGAGCTATCTACAGATATATTTTTCTAGAAATAAAATATACTTTTAAAATATATAGAAATGTAACTTAAATCTCAGCTAGGGGTTTCCCTACTGCTCAAGACGTAGGTGAAATGGATATAGAACTTCAGTTTTCTGTGAATTCCCAAAGTTAGGTGTAGGGATGGGGCTAATTAATAATCCTAAGGTCACTCCATCTATGGAGTGTGGATCCTCACCAAGTCAACTGTCACATGAAACTCTGCCCTTTCTCCACTTTCTACCTCCTATGCATTAAGCATTCTTGACAAAAGAAGGTCTGAGCCCCTGAACTTACCACTGGCAAGGAGAAATGATTGCTGTGGCTGACTTAGACCAGAGTTCCTCAATCCTGGCTCTACTGATACTTTGGTCTGGATAATTCTTTGCCGTGGGGGATGTCCTGTGCATTGTCAGATGCTTAGCGACATCCCTGACCTCTGCTCATGAGGTGACGATAACAATCTTCCACTGCACAGTTGTGAAAACTAAGTGTCCCCTGGGTGCCAAAATTGTTCCTGATTGGGAACCCCTGGCTTAGCTCAGTCAATAATTCCTCACCCTGGAGCAGGGTTTTGCACAGTGGGGTGGGCAGTGGTGTGCAACGGATGTTGAGGAGGGTGGCCACCCTGTCACATGACTCCAGAGGGCACCTTCCCGTTGTGTCTTATTAATGGCAACCCTGGTTCATTGCCCCTGTGAGTACACTCCTGGAACTGTTCCACACAGAAGTACCATGATGGTTACCTACCTATCCAATATACAATCTTCCCTTTCATCCCCAGGAACAGACCCAGGCCCCCACTAGTCAGAAGGGTCAATCCCAGGCGAACTAGGTGAAGTTCATCTTCAGGGCTTTTTTCTCTGTCTATACCTCTTGCTTTTTCCCACTTCTACCCTTAGGTTTCCTTGAGTTCACTGCCCTATTGTCAAGAATAAAGTTCTCTGGCTGTTGCCAAAAGTCCACTGTGCATTAGTGTAATGGGTCAGAGGAGAGGGTGATAAAGGACTGAACCTCTAATAGTAGAAGCACAGGCCCTGTAACACCTGGTTGTAGTAATGATTACGGCACTAGCTCTACATGCTGGTTACTATGCTAGGCTCAGTATTTGTATGTCTCACTTACTTTTAACTATCAACTTATGAGGAAAGGTGCCATGATCATTCCCACAAAGTGAGGCTTGGAGAGGTTAAGGAAGTTTCCCAGTGTTAAACGGCTAATAGCTAATGGATGTGGGAATTGAGCCCAAGCAGTCTGACTCTAGGGTTTGGACTCCTAACCACGTTTCTGTAAAATGGCCCCTCAAATTATACCACATGTGCAATCACTGTGCAGGTAACCATTTCCTGCACCATGTCTGGGGCTGGCTTTGCTCATCCTGACCACTAAACACAGGCAGAAGAACTGATGTGGGAGCTGAGATTTACCTTCAGGGCTTGGAAAGGCCAGTGGGAAGCACCAGCTGGACAAGCTGCTGTGAGTGGGATAGACACCCAGAGCAGCAAGATACAGGTAAGTGGATGAGATGGAGAGCAGAACACCAGACCCAAAGTGTCTCAAAGACAGCCAAGTCTCAAAGAGAAAACCAAACAAGAAGTGCAGAGCTGGTAGACTGCAGGGGCAGACCTGGAGGTGAGATGCAGTATGGCCTCTGATGAGGGGGTCAGAGTCCAGGACACCCGAGTGCCTGCAGCTGTCTGTCCTGGGAGCTGGCTCTCCTGCGTCTGAGTTAAAGGCAGAGTGTTGACACCAACTCCATCGGCATGTCCCATATTGTCCTTTAGGACCATGGCACAATCCACAGTCTGGATTTTCTTGGGATGACAATCACAGAAAAAGACAAAGAAGCAGGGCTCTGCCTGCCCCTGGAAGGTCAATCCACTACACAGCTTTGGGGAAGACAGAGTTACTCAGGGGCTGTGATTTAGGGAAACCGAAAAAGCACCTTTAGCACCGCAAATGTCTCTTCTAGCTGCCATTTATGGCATGTAAAATTTCAGCATCAAGGATTCATTTATGTGGATTAGAGCTCATGTATATGTCCATGGAAGGGACAATGGGGAACCATGACCTTCCATTAGTACTTAAGAGAAGACAAGTTTCCATTGTGAAAAAGGAATGAGCCCGTGTGGCTGAGACACAGAACAGGTAGGTTTTGATGGCAGCATAGAAGGAAGGACCAATTTGGGGTAATAAGATCTGCTCAGTAAGAGCTAAGCCAGGAGGGCACAGCTGTGCTAATTCATTTCAGCAGGAGGCAGAATGAGGACACAGGGACACAGAGAGATGGGGACTTACTGGGGATGAGAAAAGGGAAGTGAGTGTGAGGTCAGAGTGGGAGGGCTGGTGACACCAAACCTGGTTTGTTCATTAACTCCTCAGGGTCCCAACACTTTGATTAGTTATTCTCAGTTGTTAAACTTCATTTTGAATTATTTTTCTCCACTAACATTTTTTTTTTAGTATTTAAATTATTATTATTTGTAGTTTTGTGTTACACTGCCTTTCTCTGTGCACATTGTGTGTGTCAACATCACCTAGTTTGGGCTAGGATCCAAAATTTCCCTGTAAAATGTCCTTCACAATATTCGGGAAATTTATACTTTTTCAAAAGCCAAAACATTCTTCAGCAGTAATAGTGGAGCATTTTGCAGCAAAAAGCGTCTAAAGATGATGTATTGTGGCATGACTTCACCAAGTGCTATTTCAGCTTTGGGTATTGTACACAGAGACTATGGGAAAGCGGTTCCAATGGTGGCAATAAAACTTGGAGCATTTTTGCACTTAACTATTAAATAAAGAGTTGTAGATATTTAAGCAGAATATCAAATGGGAAAGCCAGCTGTGTACGTGAACAGGGAGTAGTCAAGAAAGCTGCTCTACAGACACCATCTGAGGTTCAGTAATGAGAACATTCAGTAAATGCCTGTGCTGGGAATGTTTATTAACGCCACGTTACTGGTCGTTTCAGAAATGCTTTTAAAAATGGCTCTTGAAGCATCCACGAGTCTGAGATGTACCGGAGAAAAGTGGAAATAGTCAGAGGGGGTTGTCTGTGGCTTCTTTTGGCAGAGGCCAGGCCGGGTGAGAAGATGCCATGGGCTGGGAGTGGCTGAGTAGGGGCAGGGGGCATGGGGCACTGAGAGGGGTGTTTATCTGAGGGCAGATGTAAGGAAGCAGGAGCAGGGCTCTATGTCAAAGGGTCAACATTGTGATGGAAGATAGGAGCATGCTCGCAACTAGGGGTGGTTCCATACTGGGTTCGGAGTGTGCCCTGGGAGGGAGTTGGGGCCTTATCTAAGTCTTTGAAGAAGTCTTTTCATCAGAAGGCCTGTTCTGCTCACAGCACTCTATTTTAAGTACTCCCTTAAAAAAAAATTCTTTACCTTTAATTAAATTAATCATGAAATATTTCAGACATACTAAAAGGGATTCAGAGGCTAATGACCACTTATGTATGCATCGCTCAGCTTAAGAAATAACACAATACACATACTGTGGAGGCCCATCTCCAGAGGTAATCAACATCTTAAATTTTGTGTTTATCATTGCTACTAAGTTGTTCTATTTTATGACATATGTAAGTATTTACGTACAATACGTGATACTGTTTTGCATATTTTAAAAGTTTAATAAAAGGGTATATACTGTGTCAACATTTCTTTCATTTTCAACATACTCTCAACAATTTTATCTCAACATTGTGTTTTGAGATTTAGTCATTTTAACTATTATATAGTATTCTGTTGAATAAATATTCTACAATTCTTTATTCATCCTTCTGATGATAGATATGCATGAGTTTTTCTAGGGTAAATGCCTAAGAATGGACATTCTAGACCGTAGAATTTGTGCATCTAAAACTTTCCTAGATAATTCCTGGGAGGGTTGGCAGGTGGTTCTTATTAACTTGTAAGAGTTATTTATTTATTCTAGACCTTAACCCTTTATCAGTAATGGGCATAGCAATCAGTGGATTGCCTTTTATTTTATGATGTCTGTCAATAAAGAGGCGTTTTTAATATAGTTGAATTTATTTATCTTTCCTTTCACATTGTGCTTTTTTTTTAAAAAAAAAACTTCGTTATATATACTTTTCTCCTTCAGGGTCATCAAGATGTTGTTTTAAATTATATTCTAAAGTTTTAAAGGTTTGACTTTCAAATGTTACATTTGGTCCTCAATTCATTTGGAATTTATTGCTGTGTATAATATGTGTACCAATTAACATTTTTTATATGGATGTCCAATTGTACCAACATAATTCTTAAAAAGTCCTTCCTGGGCTTCCCTGGTGGCACACTGGTTGAGAGTCCGCCTGCCGATGCAGGGGACACGGGTTCGTGCCCCGGTCCGGGAAGATCCCACATGC
The DNA here is from genome assembly GCF_059928025.1 of Delphinapterus leucas. Taxonomy (NCBI): domain Eukaryota; kingdom Metazoa; phylum Chordata; class Mammalia; order Artiodactyla; family Monodontidae; genus Delphinapterus; species Delphinapterus leucas. The sequence continues at coordinate 60,604,029 of NC_143137.1, read as the reverse complement.
CACGGAGCGGCTGGGCCCGTGAGCCATGGCCGCTGAGCCTGCGCGTCCGGAGCCTGTGCTCCGCAACGGGAGAGGCCACAACAGTGAGGCCAGCGTACCGCAAAAAAAAAAAAAAAGTCCTTCCTTTCCTCATTAAACTTTAAAGGCAGCTGGTTTCTATATATGAGTAGGTATGTTTCCAGCATCCAGATTCCGTGCTATTTGTTTGCTTGTCTATCCCAATACCAGTGTTACAGTAGTAATATACTATAGCTTTATAATAAATATTGATACTGGGGGTATTTTTTTTCAGAAGGTTAGATTAAGCTGAATAGGACAGCATTTAAACATAAGTAAAGACGGCACCTCATCATACATAAGCATTTTCCTCCAAAAGTTTTTTCTTTCTTTACAAAATTATTATTATTTGCCTTTTGCTTTTCCATTGGAATTTCATGAGAGACTTTAAAAATTCTTTCAAAAATCGTATGATGAAGAGTTTGGCAAAACTTGTAGTCAGAGGATGCAATTACTATTTCTGAAACAAAAATGCTTTGGGGCGTAAAACAATAATGAGACACCACTCCATGCCTATTAGAATGGTGAAAATCCAGACCACTGACAATACGAAATGCTGGTGAGGACGTGGAGCCATAGGAACTTTCATTCATTGCTGGTGAGAATACAAAGCAGCACAGCTACTTTGGAAGAGAGTTGGCAGTTTCTTACAAAAGTAAGTAGATTCCTACCACTCAGTCCAGCAATAGTGCTCCTTAGAATTTATCCAAATGAGTTAAAAACTTATTCCATACAAAATCCTGCACACAAATGCTTATAGTGGCTTTATTCATAATTGCCAAAACTTGGAAGCAACCGAGATGTCCTTCGGTAGGTGAATGGAGTTAAAAACTGGTACATCCAGACAACAGGATATTATTTGGCAATAAAAAGAAAGAGGCTATCAAGCCACAAAAGAGACATGGAGGAATCTTAAATGCATATTGCTAAGGGAAAGAAGTCGATCCGCAAAGCCTGTATACTGTATGACTCTAAGTATATGACATTCTGGAGAAGGCGAAACTATGGGGACAGTAAAAAGATCAGTAATTGCCAGAGGTTCTGGGGAAGAAATGAATTTTTTTAAAAAAATGTTATAGGAGAATTCCCCAAATGACATAATGAGATTGAACTAGATTGAGTCGGATGTCCCTGTTATTTGTTTTCATAGCATCTTGTTCTCACCCAGAATGTGAGATTTATCTTACTGTATTGCAATTGTCTGCTGCCTTCTGTTTGGGTGTAAGCTTCTTGAGGGGAGTGCCCGGTTTTATTTATTGTTTTATTAAAAGCGGTAGCAGAAAACTTGACTCGTTTGGTGCTCAAAACATTTGAGAATTAACTTGTGACTCTAGTGATGCAATGTAATAAGAATCTAAAAAGGAGATAGGAGAAAAGAAGAAAAAAAAACCCTAATGCTCATTTGCCATGAATAAATGGAATAAAAATGAAACAATAAAACCCAAACCTTAAATCACAGTATATTTGCTGTCATCACATTTTATGTTTAGACATGTGGACTTCACTTTCATGGGGTTCCCAGGCTCCCAGAGAAATACATTTGCAATTTGAATATGCTGCCATGAATTTTTGAATGTGCCTTCTAGAAAGTATCTGAGGTAGAGGCAAACATGCTTTTCTTCCTTAAAAAAAAAAATCCTAAAATAGCTAACTTGAAAAATATTAGTAAGCATTGCATTTAAAGGAAAATAATGGTGATCAGGCTTTTGGAAAAAAACACTTAGGTGTAATTTTGTTTCTTCTCCACTTATATTTAAATGTTGCCTGGCCCAGTTTTCTCTACCCTTATGTCAGAAAATGACTATTCTCTACAGTGACTTCCTATTCTAGCCTCTCTTGATTTCTTTTTTCTTTTCTTTTGTGTGTGTGTGGGGGTGATCTCCAGTGAACTCTCCTTTCCTCTCCCCTTGCCACTGACTAACCAGGATTATTTCTCACTTAGAGATATCAAAAGATTCCAATAAGAAAGGGACAAGACAAACCACTAACTGGGAAAAAAATATTATCAGAACCCTGGTTAACTAACAAGGGGTTAGAAACCAGAATATATAAAGGACTCCTGGGAATAAATAATAAAAAGGCAGACAATCCAATAGAAAAAAATGGGCAAAAGAAAGAATGGAAATGCTACTTAATACTGCAGGGACATTCCATCAAATTGGCAGAAGCTAGAAAAACTGATAATACCAAGTGCAGCCAAAAATGTCCAGCTGTGGGAACTCCCATCCGCTGCTGGGGAGAATGCAAATTGGTACAATCACTTTTGAACAGGTTTGAAAAACAATTTGTATTACCTAGTAAAGTGGAACATGACCATACCATACGATCCAGCCATTCTGCTACCAAGTACATGCTCTTGGGAAACTTTGGCACTTGTGTATTAGGAGACAGGTACCTGAATGGTTACAGCAGCATTGTTTTTTTCTTTTTTTCAGCATTGTTTATAATAGGAAAAAACCTGGAAAAACCCAAGTGTTCGTAAAAGTAACATGGACAAACAAGTATGGAATAATTATATAGTAAAATACTACACTGCAGTGAAAATGAATCAGCTTCAGCACATACATGACATGGATGATCTTAAAGGCATAAACTTGAACAAAAGAAGAAAGTTATAGAAGAAGAGACACATAGTATTATTCCACTGCAAATGTTCAAACATGGGGACACATAGATTGTAAAGACAGAGAATAACTAGAGAATGATTACAATTTCAGGGCAGTAGTTACCACTGAGAGGAGCAAGAAGGGGTGCAATCAGTGAGGGCGTGGAGTGGCTTCTGGGGGTGGGAATATTCTATTTCTTGATGTGGTAGTAGGCATATGAGTGTTTAGTTTATTACTGCTCTTTAAACTGTACAAAAGCTTTCTATATACACTTGCAAATAAGTTGTATTTTATATTTTTAACAAAATGCACCTCTATGTGGGACAGTGACTTCCCTCAGGTTCATGGTCAGCTTAACTTGACCTTGATGTCATTAATTTTGTTCTTTAATTTCAGACCTTTCCCTTCCACTCGGGGGCTCCTGCTTCTTTATGCCTTTTCAGTTTCCTGTGTTCTGCTGTCTTCTTTACTCCTTAGTACTCTGTTTACAGCCCACCGACCTGTGAGCCTATCTCAATATTGTCCCTCCTGGGTTGGAGAACAGTCAAATACAGAAAAGAAATGGTTCACACCTAGGCAAGAACCGAATTATGTAACTTAATAAGTTAATTAGTTACCTAAGCTTCTTTTAATTAGAGACCTTTTGTGTGCCAATCTGTGTGCTAAATTTTGTGGATAAAGCCCTTATCATGGCAGGGGGCCCACAGCCTATTTCAGCCTGGCAGGCAGGTGTCCTCTGGGTTGCCAGTGCTGGCCAACTGCTGCAGGCTGCTGCTGGCAGGGCTATTGGGGGAGGATTTCTATGTCTGCTGCAAGGGAAGAGGTAGCATCTGTGTAACCGATTTGCTATCCTTCAACTTAAAGCAGATGCTTTAACATCACATACAGGAAGAGAAAGTTTGCTTAATAAACCCGTGCAATGAGAGCTTTCTCCTGTAAGCTTCCATGGTGATGTTTTCTTCTGTATTTATTTGGCATTAGCCATGAACTGCCACTGCACCGCTCCCCCCAGCCCCAATTTTGTCTTCTTCAATATGTTTTAACTCGGTCTATTCAGTTCTGGTATTAACTCTGTAAGGGAGAGAGAACTTGCGTTTATATCCCACATGGAAGTTAACAGGTAATCTTGCATATGATATGGCTAAATAAGCATTTATTAACTGATTTGTCTAACATGGTTTCAGCACCAGGACTGAACCTAATATTTAGTACTATTTAGGTATAACTGTTCACAGTGAACCAAATTGACCTTGATGGTTTTCTTTTTTAAGAGGAGTGGCTTATATTTCTTGTAAATGAAACAGTTTCAGACTCTGAGATTCTCATTTGTAAACTAAAGACAAAGTTAATAGCACATAAGGAAAATGACAAATCCTTAGTATTTGGATTGTTTCTTCCTTAAAAATCCTTTTTAAAAATTCAAAATAATGTAACATTTTACACTGTACAATGTATGTACAAAAAAGGAAAACATTCTTTTTATAGCATCCCACCTACATAGTATAATTTAAGACACCTGCTTTAGAGCATATTTCAAATAGAGGCTGTCACCTTAAATATATATCCTTTATTTAGTTGCTAGAAGTTGTTAGGTGTTTGTGTACTACCTCTCTCCTCTGTTTCAATAACATATTCCTTTGGACAGAAACATGTAAACAGGTAATAATAGGAACTAGCCTTAGAGAAAGAATTTGAGCGTAATATAGTTTAATTATATCATGCAATGTTTCTGATTTTTGATGGACGATTAAGAGGTTGGGAAAGTCAGGCATTTTAGACTCAAAGAAGTGACAACCTGTAGATAAAACAACATGCTTGGAAACTTGAGCCACTGAAAATCTTAACCTGAGAAAAACATGAGTTTTTTCTGTGTTTTATGAACAAGTTTGGATTCAAAAGGCCATGTTTTGTTTTTTTTGTTGTTGTTGTTTTTTTGCGGTATGCGGACCTCTTACTGTTGCGGCCTCTCCCGTTGCGGAGCATAGGCTCCGGGCGCACAAGCTCAGCGGCCATGGCTCTCGGGCCCAGCCGCTCCGCGGCATATGGGATCTTCCCAGACCAGGGCACGAACCCGCGTCCCCTGCATCGGCAGGCGGACTCTCAACCACTGCACCACCAGGGAAGCCCCAAAAGGCCATGTTTTTGAAGGGCTGGTCTCATACATTGCCTACATTTTGTGGTTTCAGGATCATTCTCATGTTTCCCCAAACCTTTCCTCATCTGTTGGTTGATACTGTAAATGTCTATGACAGTGGACAGTCCATTTGATTTCAGGCTTAAAGTGAAGTTGCTCTGGGAGAATATAACACAATGATTTAAATTCAAACTAAGGCCTCTATTGCTGATACCAGATGCTTGATTAGAACAGATTTTGGTAGATGGACAAGAGAGGAGACTGTAGGAAGGATCACAGTAAGCGTGAGAAATCCAAACTAAAAACGTATCTGTATAGCGTGATTTCTTAATAAAATTCAAATGGCACTTACTTCTAATGTGTCGATGTCATAAGTAGAGTTTTAGTGCAGGTGTGTGCTTGTGTGCAATATGTCATACCTAAAGTATTTAGAAAAGGCAACTTTGCTCTTGACATTGGCTCTGTCCCGACTCCCCTTTTGCTAGTGAATTCCTTATCACATTCCAATCCTCAGAATCATGCTGACTACCATGTTTAACAGATATTTATAAATAGGTGTTTAGTAGATGCCCTTAGAAAGAGACAGAACACAAGTCTCCTCCTGCATGCCTGTGTCATGGGACAGAGGGAGAGATCAACAGAGAACTACTGTTTCTTTCTTGGAAGCTCTGTTGAGGAGTGACTCAGTGTTGGCTCTACCAATTTGACTATAATCATATATAATTTCATCACTTTAATTAGTATATTTCTCATATAATTCCTATATGATACAGTTAGTACATGACAATTGAAAAATGGTTAGGTGTCAGTTGTATAATAGGCAGAGTTAGTACAGAATGTTCCTTTAACACAGGTTAAATATTGAGAAATATGAAAATAAAGCTTGAACTTTCTGTGGTAGAAAAAAAAACAAAAAGAAAACAAAAACAAAACCCTAACCTTTGTCAATTTATGGAAAGCCGGTCCTAGAATACATGTTTCAGACAAAATCCATTTGTTTCATCAAGTGCAGTTTAACTGTATGCTGTGAACAGATATTTTTCGAGGTTATTTACTGTAGGTTTTGAGAGAAATCCCTCAGTATCAATGTAAGCAATGGTTTGGCCACAGGGATAAAAGGAAATAGTATTACATTTTCTGCAGAGGGGAATTAAAGTTGGAAATTAATGACATCCTGGGTATTAAGATTCGGAAAAGTACACGAGTTAAAAACATCCTGACTACCAGATTCACATACAAGAAGCTTGGGAGTCGCTACTCTGTTCTAACAGATAAAAGCTGAACAGGCTGAAAAATAAACAACTTTTCTTGGATCTGCAAGAGAAGGGAGGACAGAGGGCAAATTTCCGCCTCCAAGACTGGAAAGAGAAGTAAATATAGAGGGTCACGACTTACCTGAGCAGAGACTCAGAGTAAAAACCGCAGTGGGGGGGCTTCCCTGGTGGTGCAGTGGTTGAGAGTCCGCCTGCCGATGCAGGGCACACGGGTTCGTGCCCCGGTCTGGGAGGATCCCACCTGTCGCGGGGTGGCTGGGCCCGTGAGCCATGGCCGCTGAGCCTGTGCGTCCAGAGCCTGTGCTCCGCAACGGGATAGGCCACAACAGTGAGAGGTCCGCGTACCACAAAAAACAAGTAAACAAACAAAAAACCCCCCAAAAAACCGCAGTGGGAACCAGGACTGGAGAAGGAAAACAGGAACTATGACGAATTGCTGAAGGTACAGTGTAGGCAACTCAGAGTTAAAAACTCCAGGGGCACCCAGTCTTGAGAGGGCGGGCAGGGGATGGCGGGCTCAACAATATTATGAGAATTACCTTTAGGAGCTCAGCCAGGTTCTCACAGCAAACATTGGAGAAAAATCCCCGGGTGTTTCCCGTGGGAGGAGGGGAAAAGGAACCATTTTGAACACGGCTTCCCTTCAGGTGAAACTAATTAACCACAGCCTAATTTACTGGGATATTATCAGGGCCTAACTGACCTGGCAGAAGGGAAATACACAACTCCAGCCCACTCTAGCCATCCTGTCCTATCTAAGTGGGGAGAAAACCACTGAGAAACTCTTGAGAAGTTCACAGTCCAGAGGCACAGGTTCACTAAAGGCTGAGACCTAATCATAAGACTATAGAAAAACTGTCCTGTCGCCATACCTCACCATTACATTACTAAAAGCATATTTCCAGAGTTTCCTTTTACCCAGTATATCATGTCTGATTAGAAGAAAATTACAAGGCATACCAAATGGACCCTGGAGCACGGGTGATGGGCTCATGCAGGGTCCAGGAGAAAGATAGAGAGGATCTGAAATAGAGCTATAGCCATGGAAATGGACAGATGGGACAGCTGCCGGCAGCATGCAATATATTTTGGTCTGTATAATGAATGCATCTTTTACTGAGTTAGCTCAAAAAAGAGGCTTAAGATCATCATAGATGGAGCATTGTCTTTACAATATGCCAAGCCATCATTTGTAATTACTTTTATTTTCATGATGAAGGGGAGAATCAAAACACGGCTCTTTCTCAGGAAGAGCATAATTTTGAATAGTTGATATATATAATCTCAAACTAGACATTTAGAGTGTTCCTGTTTCCCTCAATAATCTTATGTTATTTACATTGAGTTCCTCTCTTTACATAAGGCTGTAAGCCTCGAAAATTGTTGTTTAAAATTTGGTGAGTGAGCAAAACTTTCGGAGCTCATTAATCTCCATGCCCTCAATCTCAGTAGCGTTGCCCTCAGAAATGTGCTGAATCCTGGTGCACCTTCTGTTCAGCTCAGCGGAGCTTGCAGCTGGGCCGGTGTTATACAAACTGCTCAATTGCATGCATTCAGTGGTAGGCAGAATTCTAAGATGATCTCCAACCCTTGGGTGTGGGAGGGACCTGTAAATATGGTAGGTTATTACTCTTATGATTGGGTTACATTACATGGCACAGTTGGATTTTAAAAAGGGAGATTATTCTGGACCTGATCCAATCAGATCAGGAATGAATGAAAAAGGAATGAGGCTCTTCCTGGAGAGAAGGATTCAAAGTTTGGGAAATTTGAAGCATGAGAAGGATTGAACCTGAGAAGGATTCTCCACTGTTGGCTTTGAACATTAGTGGACCACATGGCAAGGAGTACGAGTAGCCTCTAGTTGCTGAGACCATCTCTCAGCAAGGAAACAGGGACTTCAGTGCTGCAGCCTCAGGGAACTGAACTCTGCTACAGCAACACGAGCTTGGAAGAAACCTTGAGATCCATCAGAGGTGCAGCTGGCTAAGAGCTTGATTTCAGCCTTGTGAAAACCTGAGCTGAGCCCCCCTCCACGATGTGCCTGGACTTCTACAAAGCTGTGAGCTAATTAATGGGATTTGTTTTAAGCCACTAAATTCGTGGTTGTTCATTATATAGCAGTAAGACCTAAAGCAGATTCTCACCTTGAAATGGGTCTGCGTTTAAGAAACGCTAATAAATCATGTCCTCACCACTACAACCAAATAATTATCTCAGAAAACAAGAGGAAGAATGCTCTCTCTTTACTGCCTCATTGCCTCTGAGGGGCCGTGGGACTTCTCTGGATATCAGCTTCCTCAGCCATAAACAAGACAGCTAGGTAAGATGCTATCTGGTTTCTCTAATTCAAATATTCTATAATGTTCTTCTGACCACTGCTCCCTATAACTGATAACATGAAAGTTATTGCTAGAAGAGTGATTCCATTCATTGCTCACAGTATCGTAAGGAAAGGAGGAAGTGCGATGGCTGGAAATAATGCTGTGGTGCTCGGTGAAGATGTGGTTTTATTTTTCTATCCCTACTTCTGGGCTTACTCACCTGTGCTGCACTCCTGAGGCAGACATGGAAACCTATAGGTTCAGATTCTGAACAAACATTAAAACCCTTACAGAAAGCTTGGCCTTTATTAAGGGATTTATGAATGTAAGTCTTAAAAGTTAATGTGTCATGTTTTAGGACTATCATCTTAAGCAGAATTATCCTTACATTATTTTATTTAAAACAAAACAAACAAGGACAAATTGCACAAAACAAGAAAACAAAAACAGGTCAGTTTTGATCCATTCAGGATATATTTATTGCCTCTGCTTCATAGAAGACCAAATATACAATTTATTTTCAGTGTAAGGAAGACTCTTTTGCCACTACTCTGGACATAAAACTGTGTGAGAGGCTCTTCCCACCAACTCAGGGCCGAGAAAGAATAATAATGATCATTGTATTTTTTAAAAATTTATTTATTTTTTGTTTTATTTTATTTTTGGCTGTGTTGGGTCTTCATTGCTGCGCATGGGCTATCTCTAGTTGCAGGGAGCAGGGGCTACTCTTCGTTGTGGTGCGCGGGCTTCTCATTGTGGTGGCTTCTCTTGTTGTGGAGCATGGGCTCTAGGCACGCAGGCTCAGTAGTTGTGGCACACGGGCTCAGTAGTTGTGGCTCACGGGCTCTAGAGTGCAGGTTCAGTAGTTGTGGTGCATGGGCTTAGTTGCTCCGCGGCATGTGGGATCTTCCTGGACCAGGGCTTGAACCCGTGTCCCCTGAATTGGCAGGCGGACTCTCAACCACTGCGCCACCAGGGAAGCCTATAGTCATTGTATTGATCTGAAAGGCAGGCTTCCTGACTGTCAACTAACTAGTTTTGTGCTTCAACTTAATGGATATTAATGACTCATTGCACTTAGTGATTCCAGTTTTCCCATAAGTGAATAAAATTTCCTGAATGAAATTCTAAATTAAATTCTAAATTTCCTGAATTATAATATCTTTATACCCACCTAACTCTGATTTGGGGCTCCTATTAACAGAACAATCTTTTTTTTAAAATGAATTAATTTTATTTTATTTAGTTTTTTGGCTGCGTTGGGTCTTCGTTGCTGTGCGCAGGCTTTCTCTAGTTGCGGTGAGCATGGGCCACTCTTCGTTGCGGTGCGCGGGCTTCTCATTGTGGTGGCTTCTCTTGCTGTGGAGCACAGGCTCTAGGCTGCAGTTCCCACTTTAATACCAGTTTCACATGATTTTTCTTAATTTCTTGCAGCATCTTTCATTAATTTAAAAGCATATTTAAAAATACTTTACCTTTAAAAATATTTTAAGGTGGTTTGAGGCTAGATGATTTGGGGCTCTCTGTTATTCCATATTCCTGGAGATTGAACAAAGCTCTTATTTCTTTTCCTTGATGGCTCAGTGTTTGTCTTAATTCATTTCACTGAGGAGCTTCTGGGTTCATTTTTAATTTTTCTTGGTTAGGAAGCTAAGTTGGGATATTTTAGTTGTACATAGACTATCTTCGCTTCCCTCAATTTCAGTAGGTTTCAGGGAGTGGAGGAGCATACCGTACATGCAAACTGCCCTTCTTTACCAGAACTTATGTCTCCATTTCTGATTGGTCTTCTTAAAGCCTAAAATTTGCTATTCAGACTCTCTGTCAAATAGATAGTGATCAGTAAATGCACATGAAATAAAATAGGGAAGATGTTCAGTCATTTTAAAATTTCAGTGAATCTCGTGTTAAAGAACATTTTATAATTTGTCGGTTATAGGAGTCTAACATGAAACAGCAATCTATCATTCACCGGCATTCAATATACTGAGGATTAAAAGACAAAACTGAATTCAGGGACGCCTCATCTGTCTCTCTAATGCCAGTGCGCATCACAAAGCCTGATGCCCAGCCGACATTCAATAAATGTGCCGTCAGAGAACGGTGTTTGAATGAATGAACTAATGAATGACAGAGAGCAGTGTTAGCAACTACAATAAACTATCAGACATGAGGTGGATCACAACAAATTTGTTATTAATAATAGCTAAAATTCTAAGGTCATGAAATTTAAAAAGGAGAAAAGTTAAGGTAAAAAATAGCATCATTTTGATTTACTTGTATTCCCTTGTATTTTCTCGAGCATGAGTTTTTATTTTTTTTAAATTTCTTATTTAACTATAGTTGATTTACAGTATTGTGTTAGTTTTAGGTGTACGGCTTCAGATTCTTTTCCATTATAGGTTATTACAAGATATTGAATATAGTTCCATGTGCTATACAGTAAATCTTTGTTGTCAGTTTTATATATTGTAGTGTGTATCTATTAGTCCCATACTCCTAATTTACCCCCCCTCCCCTTTCCCCTTTGGTAACCATAAGTTTCTTTCCTATGTCTGTATGTTTCTGTCTGTAAATAAGTTGATTTATATATTTTTTTAGACTCCACAAATAGTATCACATAAATGTCTTTCTCTGCCTGACTTACTTCGCTTAGTATGATATTCTCTAGCTCCGTCCATGTTGCTGCAAATGGCAATATTTCATTCTTCTTTACAGCTGAGTAATAGTCTATTGTATATATATGTACCACATCTTCTTTACTCATTCATCTGTATATGGACGTTTAGTTTGCTTCCATGTCTTGGCTATTATAAATAGTGCTGCTATGAACAGTGGGGTTGTATGGTCAGGCCACTCAAGGTGGCTGTTCTCTTGCTCTCTGTACATCCCCAGCCCGACCAGTGCCTGCTTCACCTACACCCTACTCACATGACTGACCTTCCTATGAACTTGCCCCAGGCCCCAGCTGGTGATTGTTCTTATCAAAGGGGTGGTGAGGGGCGTGCCCCTCTACTGGTTTCGCTGGTAATAAATGAACCCACCTGACGTGAATTCCCCTGTAACCGGTAATCTACCCTTTACCCTGGGAGAGACTGCCATCATATCCTCCCTGCTGTCTGCTGCACACGACGGAGTGTTGCTCCAGGACCTTGCTTCAGACGTGTAAGCTCCCCCATCCATTAAACTGTTGATGTCTCTGTTGCTGATGCTGGGCTCTTTCTTTGGTCTTGAAGTTGGGCAAGCACAGGCCTTGTAGGCCTGTGGGGTGCAGCCCAATAGGGTTGCATATATCTTCTGTGAATTAGAGTTTTTGTTTCTGGATATATGCCTAGGAGTGGGACTGCTGGATCATTTGGTAGCTCTATTTTTAGTTTTTAAGGAACCTCCATACCATTCTCCATAGGGGCTACACCAATTTACATTCCCACCAACAGTGTGGAAGGGTTCCCTTTTCTTCACACCCTTTCCAGCATTTATTATTTGTAGATTTTTGATGATGGTCATTCTGGCTGGTGTGATGTGATACCTCATTGTAGTTTTGATGAGCATGAGTCTTTTGAGGGTAGCATTATTGAGAATTGTTCACAATCTTCAGAATGTTCTATCTGTTTTGCAGTCTTCCACCTGGGATTGTGTCACACTTTTGTGAATATCATACATCATGGTCCCATGTGCAGTCTTTTTTGAGAGCCACTGAAATATATCATTTCAGTTGACCTAATGAATTATAATATAAATCTCACAGGAAACTAGTTATAGTTTTTACAAAAATGAGTGGTAATTATCATATATTACATAAATGATTTGCTATTTGAAAGAGTATTTTCCTTATGTTTCACTAGTTTCTAAAATATTTGGACAAACACTCATCTAGAAATTTTTCTACATTAGTTTCTTCTCTTGAAATCAAGATAATTATGTCCACAAGCTTGTAAGAATTTCTTATAAAGTTTTGGGAGAGTGAAAGGACATGACATTCTCTCATACATCATTTCTATAATTTTGAGGAAAACCTAGACAGTGTAAGGTGCAAAGTGAAAAGAAAAAAGAGATAGACACATTTGAAAATAAACAACAAGGACTTTTAAATATTATTTATGCTATTGTTGGTTAATGGAACTTTCTGACAGTCTTTTTAAAAAATTAATTAATTTATTTTTGGTTGTGCTGGGTCTTTGTTGCTGCTTGCAGGCTTTCTCTAGTTGTGGTGAGCGGGGGCTACTCTTCGTGGCGGTGCATGGGCTTCTCACTGCGGTGGCTTCTCTTGTTGCGGAGCACGGGCTCTAGGCAGTAGTTGTGGCTCGTGGGCTCTAGAGCACAGGCTCAGTAGTTGTGGCACATGGGCTTTGTTGCTCCGTGACATGTGGGATCTTCCTGGCCCAGGGCTTGAACCCATGTCCCCTGCATTGACAGGCGGATTCTTAACTACTGTGCCACCAGGGAAGCCTGCTGAAAGTCTTAAAAAAAAAAAAAACAACTACCAGTATTTGAAGGGATCCCCAAGGTTGTTTCATTTTCTGGGTCAACTGTAGAGAGGACAGAGTATCTTCACTTATTACTGAATAATGGAAGAAATAAATAGTTAACATAGAAAGATGGTATGCATAAAATATAGTCTATCCTGGATGTTAAGGGAAAGACATTGGCATATCTTCACTAATGTATGACACTGAAGACACACCATTAATAATAAATCATGATGATGATACAAGGGAAAGTATACTAACCATCTAAGAGCATAGATAAGATCCCGTTCAGAGCCATGTTACACTTTTTAAAAATAGGGTGTTCCTTTGTTTCTTCCATGGCATATGTTCCCGTTGGGTATTATATTAGAGATGCTCATCCACTTTTGAAGTTTTTGCAAGGCTGTCTTCTATAGTTCAGAAGTACCTTCTTGTTTTACATTAATAAAAAAAATTCTAGTCCTCTTGATGTACTTGTTTGCTATGAAATAACTCTTTAAAATGATAATCTAACACTTTGTTACTCTGATCTTTTTCAAGCCCTTATTGAATTTCTGGCAACTCAGAAGTTCCAATATATGCTTAGTTTTTCAGTTCTGAAACTGAGTCCTTGTAAAGCTAAGATCCTCTGCCAAGTTCATGATTAACCTCTCTATCCAAAACTTTATTCCCTTTCTTGTCCTGTACCTGTTCCCCCTCAAGATTGAAGAGTATCAAAGAAGAGGGGGGATTGAAACCAAGCAGAACCCTGCACAGCCCTACTGGGTACAAAAGCCTCCTAGATATTCCTAGAGTTCCAAAGGGAAGATTCAAACAGTTACTAATTAGGGAAGTGTGGAAATGCCAAAACAAAGGAAAAGCAGTATAGAAACAATAATGCAGTGATAAAGCAGAGTCCTAGTTCCTCTCAAGGAATATACATAGCAATCTGATATATCTTTGAGTTCATTTATAGGAACTAAGTCCCCCCATCCAGGTGGAAGACGGTAACTTCAGGCTGAGCACAAACACATAGACCCCAGACTGGTTGGAACCAAAAGGCTGATGACTGGGACTGGTGGAACACCACACTATTACCTCACCACCAACCAATTAGAAGAAAGGCATGCATCCTGCAGCCCTCTCCCCAAAATTTGCCGTTAAAAACACTTCCCTGAAGACCATTGGAGAGTTTGGGTCTTTTGAGCTGAACTTCTGTACTCCCTGTTTGGCCTTTGCAATAAACCTTTCTCTGCTCCAAACTCGACATTTCAGATTGTTTGGCCTCACTGTGCATCGGGCACATGAACTTGGGTTCAACAACAGTTCCATTGAGATTTTAGAAAATATCCCCTTATAAATCCTTGCACACAGTTGGTAGGAAAATTTGCAAAATAGTGTGGCTACTATACAAAAAATTATGGCGATTCCTCAAAAAAATTAAAAAGAGAGTAACCACGTGATTCAGCAACCCAACTTCTGGGTGTTTATCCAAAAGAATTGAAATCAGGATCTTGAAGAGATTAGCACTCCTATGTTCATTGCAGAACTATTCCCGATAGCTAAGGATGTGGAAACAACTTAAATGTCCACAGATAGATGAATGGATAAAGAAAATGTGGTATGTACACACAATGGGATACTATTAAGCCTTCCAAAAACAGGAAATTCTGCAGTATGTGACAACATGGATGAACCTTGAGGACATTATGCTAAGTGAAATAAGCCAGTCAAGAAAGACAAATACTGCATGATTTTACTTCTATGAGGAAATCTAAAGTAGTCAAATTCATAGAAGCAAAGAGTGGGGGGTTGGTTGCCAGGGGTTGGAGGGAGGGAGAAATGGGGAGTTACTAATCAATGGGCATAAAGTTTCACTTCAGCAAGATACATAAGCTCTAGAGATCTGCTGTATATCATCATTCCTATAATTAACAATAATGTATTGTACACTTAAAAAAATTTTAAGAGGGTAGATCTCTTGTTGTGTTCTTATGTTAATAAAATAAAAATTAAAACATCAAATTATTAAAATAAAAATCAATGTTCCATTGCTGAAAAAAGTATGCCATTACATTACAGTGCGTAGTTGAGGATTTATTTAAGTAAAATGGTAATGTAACCATCTAAGCTAGTCTCCTTATCACTTTACATGCTTTGTCATCACATACAGCAAATATTCTGGGGATGTGATTTTGGTATCTCTTTAAGATATTTAATAATAATGTTCCTGAACTGACCTACTGGAATATTTAAGTGGAGAAAATATCAGGACTCCTAAATATCAAAGCTGCTCTTAAAGAATAAAAATGTAACCATTGTGGATGTTTATAAAGAGCTGATACAGATTCTGGAAGCAATTTCCGGAGCTCTAAGGGTATAGTGAATAATGTCAACATCGTGGAACTAAGTCCATAAACCTCAAGGTGACTCCTTTGGAAAGGAAAGAATTCATCTGATGGATGGACCATGGTTCAAAAAATTTTCCCTAGTTTCTGGGACTACATTTGCCTTTATGTTCATTGATGATTTCTCAAGTGGTTGTGACAGGACAGTGAGGAAATGGAGGCTTGGGACCAAAGGGAGGCTTGAGGCACTTATTGCTCAGCTGGAAAAAAACTGAGAATTAGAGTGATCAAAATAAGATTCATAAGCATGACCTTGGTTCTTGAAACTTGCCTTCTTTATCTTCCCATAGCCAGATCCTTCCATCATTAAAACCTAGATTAAATACCACCTCCTCTTTTATTCATTCATTTCTTTTTTCCCCCATTCAGCAAGTATGAGCACCTCCTATGAGCCAGCACTATTCTAGATATAAGGGTTTACCAGAAAGCCAGAGGGAAATGGTATCTGCCATCACAAGGCTAATCACACTTTATTTGTATCTCTCTTATGGCAATCACTACATATTATTTGGGCATATTATTATTATTTGGGCATATCTCAACCTCCCATAAGACAGTGAGGGCTTTGATGTCAGTATCACTGTCTAATTTACTTATCACAATGTTTTACAGCTAAAAGACAATTGACAAGTGGTGAATGAATGGACAGTGAATGAATAAATAGGTGAGTGAATGAACCAATTTTTCTGACCTATTATGCCTGAGTAATGCAACATAATTTTTACTTTTCTGAATTGGTACAAAAGAAACCCAACCTCCATCATTATGGGTTGGAGTCGCATAAAATAGGCATCAAGGAAGCCATTACAATGGAATTTTTAAAAATCCAAATGTATTTCTGTGGAATTATAGAATACATTTTCATAGCCTAACATAACTGAATCAGGATTTTTAAAAGGCTACAAATGCAGAATGATGTATTTATGTAATAGAATTATTACCTATTTAGAAGAGGCCATTAATGTGTATTAAGAAAGGATACCACTATATGAAATAGCCATAGAGGAAGTTTTTTAACTTCCTTAAATATTTCTTTATGCAAAATAATGACTCAATAAAGATTAGAAATTAACTCCATACTTTGGTTTATTTTAGAAAATAGTTTTCTTACATGTACGTAAACTAGCTTTGAGGAAGAAGATTACACTGGAAAATATTTTAAAGAATCGAGATTAATACAAAGTTTAGGGAATTGACGGAATGTAATACCTGCTGAAAATGTCCCCTATTGAGGTACATTCTCTCCTATTTGAGGAGTTGTCAATTTGGGGTTTATTTCTCTCTCTCTTTAGCTTTTAATTTCTTCCCATAATTTTTGCCCCAACAACTGCCTTCCCACCAACAGTGTACAAGGGTTCCCTATTCTCTGCATCCTAGCCAACACTTGTTATCTCTTGTCTTTTTGACGACAGCCATTCTAACGGGTGTGAGGTGATATCTCATTGCGGTTTTGATTTGCATTTCACTGATGATTAGTGATGTTGAGCATCTTTTCATGTACCTGTTGGCCATCTGTATGCTTTGTTTGGAAAAATGACTATTCAGGTCCTCTGCCCATTTTTAAATTGTATCATTTGGTTTTTGTTTGTTTGTTTTGTTTTGTATTTTATTTTTTTGCTATTGAGTTTTATGAGTTCTTTATGTATTTTGGATATCAACCCCTTATCAGATACATAATTTGCAAATGTTTTCTCCCATTTCACAGGCTGCCTTTTCATTTTGTTGATAAGTTTGATGTAATTCCAATTGTTGATTTTTGCTTTTGCTGCTTGTGCTTTTGGTGTCATATCCAAAAATCATTGCCAAGACCAATGTCAAGGAGATTTTTCCCTATGTTTTCTTCTAGGAGTTTTATGGTTCGAGGTCTTACATTTAAGTCTTTAATCCATTACAAGTTATTTTTTGTGAGAGGTGTAAGATAGGTGTCCAATTTCATTTTTTTGGTCGTGAGTATCCAGTTTACCCAGCACTATTTATTGAAGAGACTATCCTTTCTCCATTGAGTATCCTTGGCTTCCTTGTCAAATATTAGTTGACTATGTGTGTGGATTTCTTTCTGGGCTCTCGATTCTGTTCCATTGGTCTACGTATCTGTTTTTGTGCTGGCATTATATTGTTTTGAATACTACAGTTTTGTAATATAGTTGGAAATCAGGAAGTATGATGCCTCCAGCTTTGTTCTTCTTTCTCCAGATTTCTTTGGCTATTTGGGGTCTTTTGTGGTTCCATACACATTTTCGGATTGTTTTCCCATTTCTGTGAAAAGTGCCCTTGGAATTTCGATAGGGATTACCTTGAATGTGTAAATCACTTTGGGTAGTATGGATATTTTAACAATATTAATTATTCCAATCCATGAGCACAGACTCTTTCCCCATTTATTTGTATCTTCTTCAGTTTTTTTCATTAGTGCTTTATAATTTTCAGCGTACAGATCTTTTGCTTACTTGGTTAAATTTATTCCTAAGTATTTAATTGTTTTTGATGCTATTGTAAATGGGATTGTTTTCTTTATTTCTTTTTCAGCAGAATAGTTGTTATTATATAGAAATACAAGGTTATTTTTGTATGTTGATTTTGTATTCTGCAACTTTACTGAATTTGTTAGTTCTAACAGTTTTGTGGTGAAGTCTTTAGGGTTAGGTTGGTCTTATTAAATCCTGTCCCATGACTAATGCAGCGTTAAGTTCCCTATAACTTCCGAGAATCAGAACTGTGAACAATTCTCAGAATTGTTTTGACAATAGTTCTGCAAGTAGTGGAACTTTGACTGACCTTCATCAATCTAACATGTGAATTCTTTAGGCTATCTGCTCTCCTGCAGAACAGCCATCTTGAGCAATTCACCTGTTGTGATGGTTTTAATAAAGGCTTAAGCTAACAGCTTTTAGGTGGTTTTTCTTCTTTCACAAATTCATAATTTGGCTGAATATTATTTTCCTTAAGAACCTTTAGATTTTGTTTTTGGACCTCATGGCACCCAGTATTGCTGATGAGAAGTCCGTTCTGCAGTGGTCAATTCCCTATTCTGGGGTTAGCACCTTCCTTTGCAGTCTCTTTTTCCTGCCAGGACCATGGCTTACAGCTGTGGCTTCCCTGTGCTTTCTTTTTCCAGAAACTGTGTAATTTCTGGTCCACCAAAAGTCCTTTCTCTGTTTTTCACAAATCCCAATGTAATTATTAATTTCTTTTAAAAATGTATGTACCTTTTAAAAATTCTTATAATGATTTGGTGTTAAAAGGGGAGATTTCAGCATGTGCTCAAGTTGAAATAAGATTAATTTTGTTTGTTTCTTTTGATGGATCCACATGAAACTATATCCTTCGGGAGTAGAATTGGTGTTCAGATAAGGACTTTTATTTTTACTCTCTACATTTCTCTATTTGAATTTCTGCTTATGAGTTTCCTTTTGATTCAAAATAAGGGGATACTTGATGTATTGAGCATCTTCCTTTTCCACCTCCCAATGTGCTCACCAGCTTTCTCCACCAGCTTTGGTGCCCTGTCTGTGCAGCTTTCCAGTGTGGACAGCACCCAGAGCTCTGAGCCCTTTGTTTTCTGGGTGGGTTTACCCAATGGAGGCAACAAGAGCAGTTCAGACAGGGGGAGGAGATTGAGGTTGGGGCATTTATACACTGACCTCCCCACTCTCTCCCCCATACTGATTATCCTGTGTTGGTTCATCCTCCCATGAAGACAACAGCTGCCAGGTGGCCCTTGGCACACAGAGACCCTCACTTCCTCATCTTGATCCCTCAGGCCTAGGGATCACAGTGGCTCCAAGGATGTTAGCCTGGAGACCACATTCCATTGCTGGCTTCTCTACATCCTGCCCACACCTTTGTGATTAGTCCCTTTATTAAATCTTCCTCTAATGACTCAGCCTGAGTGTCATTTATTTTTGCTCTGGATCCTGACCAAAACAAAACCAAAATCAAAAAACAAACCCCAAGCCAAAGCAATATTGTGGTAACTTAACTATACAGATTGATCTTTTTGCTGTTTTGTAACAGAGTAAAAGTATTTTAGAAAGAATATAGGTGAAGAAAACTCATTTTAGTTGAAGGAAGTATGCCACAGAGGGGAAGTAACAATAAATATTTCATGAGTACAAACTTCAAGTTGAAGTCACTCTCTTTCCTGCTCAGCGGTTGCTAGGTTTCTGGGCCGGGAGGGAGAGCAGACAGGGGTGTGGCCTGGCAGACAATGGTCTTCACCCAGCACTGTTCAATCCTGCTGCAGAGATTTATAGAATCTCAGAGAGGGATGGGGCTGTGGGGACTGTCTAGTGCAGTGATGCACAGCACAAGGCGCCACTCTATTTGTGAGATGGCCCCAGATTTAATTTGTGTGGTAACTATTTAGAAACTACCCATGCTGCTACCACTTCTTTAGTGTGTCTATAAAAACCATTTTAGTGGCTATCATATAGTGCTAATTTTCTCTTTGGGGATTTTGGAGAGTAGCTCACAATGGCATCAGGTAACATTCACAGAATGCTTGCTGTGTGTCAGAGATGGTGCTCAAAGCTTGACATGCATCACGTCCCATGACCCTCACCTAGGCTCCACCTGGCTACTGTCCACTGTGTAGAGTGGTGTATGATAGTAGTGGACAGCACCATTAGTCCAGTTTTACTGATGATGAAAACAAGGCAGAAAGAAGTTAAGGGACTTGCCCATCATCACACAGCCATTAAGTGATGGAGTAGTTTGACTCCGAACCCCGCACTCTTATCCATTACATGGTTCCTTCCTGGTGAAACACCTATGCAGAAAAATATATGTACATACAATGCAGAAATACTGCTTTGTGCCTAAAAACATACCATATATGTTGTTTCATGTCACTAAACACACCATAATGCCATTTTAAGTGATGTCATAGTATTCAGTTCTGTCACTATGCCAGTTTGCTTCATCAATCTCATTGTTATTTCTGCCTAATAATTCCCTTCTAATCCTGACTCCTCTCATATTATAATCTCCGACCCCAACATTTCTTTGAGCTTCATATCCTCAAATGTAAAATGATGATAATAATAATACTTCCTTCAATGAGTGATTAAATATATATTATGAAGCTGTTATTATGATGATGATTCTATGTTGCAATTATTGTTATTATTAAATAGAACATCAAACATTACCGTTGGGGAATGGGGTTCTAGGTGACTCTGATTTTCTCCTTTTGGCTTATCATAATATAATTTGTAGCATTTAAATGTATTGTGTAAGAAGGAAAATTAGTTCATTGGAGTTTTTTGAACAAATTATTCATTTAAATATATAAAGATTAAAATATGCTTTAGCGCTCCTGTCCCACAAGTGTTTGTTTGTTTGTTTTTGCGGTACGCGGGCCTCACTGTTGTGGCCTCTCCCGTTGCGGAGCACAGGCTCCAGACGCGCAGGCTCAGCGGCCATGGCTCACGGGCCCAGCTGCTCCGCGGCATGTGGGATCTTCCCGGACCGGGGCACGAACCCGTGTCCCCTGCATCGGCAGGCGGACTCTCAACCACTGAGCCGCCAGGGAAGCCCCCCACAAGTGGTTTTAACGTTGATCAACAACAGTCACCAGTCCGGAATAAACTCACAGAGTTTTATTTCACTGAGCAATGCTTGTCCTGAGTTGTTTTACCACTTGTCAATATTTCACACTCTCTTATGCAATCAGAAGATGATTCCAAGGACACTTAGCAATGCTTCCCCTTAAATAAATACACAAGAGCTTCCCTCTGATTGCCCTCTATTTCTGATACACGTGCTTCTGCTGGAGTGTTAAGGGCACTAGCAATTCACAGGCAGTCCTTAGATATGCAAGAAAGAGGCTCTTATCTTTGTTATGGGGGTGATGCCATATTATCAGCTCTCTATCTTTCTGTATCATTCTCCAGTGACCTTTGTGAGAGTTTGGTTTGGTGTCTTGATTCTAGTGAGACTCAAACGCTGCTGCATTTATTCCTGGGCTTTAAACACTGCTGAAATGGTAGTGTGCTGATGTTTTGCACAACAAAGAAATAACCAATGAAATGCATCTTTGAAATAGATTATCCTATGTATAAAAGGGAATCATAAGCACATATAAACAGAATTGAGCCTTAACTGTTTTGGGGACCAGAATGTAATTGTTTTCTCCATGAATGATCCTGTGCCAAAAGTGTGTGTGTGAGAGAAACTGGGATTACATTTTGGTCATTTTCCTTAAGAAAGAGAGATTTAGTAGTTTTCTGTTTCAGTATTTAGCAGCCAAAAACAGCTTGGAACATATTTCATCTACTAAAAGAAAGGTTGCTGATTTGACATAAATGTTAATGAAAGAATAAGACCCAATTCTCAAGATATTTTTTTCTTTTATTTAAAATGTAAACTATCACAACACATTGTACAATAAAATAAAGACCTTAGAATCACATTAAAACTTTTAAAACATCTCTATATAGTCACAAAAGATGAAACATGCTGCAGGGATACAAACACAGTTTGGTATCAAGTCTCAGTACACTTTCACCACGAAAACAAACGGAGAAGCTCAGCCTATCTGTGAGTTTCCTTTCTTTAGTAGTAGCTGATGTGACTGCTGCCAACAAAGAGAAATGGTTTCTTTCTTTGGAGACTATAGCTCTGATAGGCTTTTACAACTTCATTGAATACTGTGCTTTGTTGAGAAATTACCACTGACTTCTACTTCTGAGCGAGTTGTCATATTAGAATTACAACACGCTTTTACAACACATATTGGCACAATATGAAAAATAAATACTTTTTGAGTTTTCAACTCAAAACAACAATTATTATTAAATAAATAATTATTCCTCATAGCGCATGTCTCATTTTATCTTGCCTTGGCCATTGACACAAATGAAGCTCAATGAATAATACATTAGGTAGTTTATTTATGTCTTCTTTCATAATTCTGCATTGCACTCCTTTCATAAGCCACTGAGAACAAAGATAAGGTAAAGGGTTTGTTAAGAAGATTCACTGACACAGTTAAACAAAGTTCAAGGCATACAGAAATTTATTTTAAACTCATAATTACTCTTTTCACTCCATTGAAGTATTTCTAAGAGTCTTATTTGCACATCTTCCAATCGGGCCTCAGTCTTTATCCTGATTGGAAGTGATCTGTCCACAGAATTCTTGGTTATTTTGGTCATCCTCATAGACTTGGTGCCCCCAAAGTGTATTTCCACAGTATACTGCAACATTGATTCTCCACAGCTTTCTTAAGCAGTGGCGGACACCATGGTGATTTATAGAAAGGACAATGCCTAAAGTAAACAGGAATAGTAGGAGGATGAAAGCAAAATGTGGGACTTTTATTCTAGGACAGAGTCAACCAACTACAGGCCATGGACCAAATCCAGCCCACTATCTTTTCTTGTAAATAATGTTTTATTGGAACATGACCACACCCATTAATTTATGTATTGTCTATGCCTACTTTAACATTAAAATGGAAGACCTGAGTAGTTGCTACAGAGACTGCATGGCTCACATAGTCTAAAATGTTTACTATCTGGCTCTTACAGAATAAGTTTGCTGATTTCTGGTATAAGGGTACCTAATGGTGTGAGGGTCTCTTCCTATCTTGTGGATTCCTCCCAATGATACATTGTCCTTGAGACTAAAAACAATCTCATTGTCTATAAGTAGGGCAACTGAGCCATCTAAATACAACATAGTTTAACTTACCTCCTAGCACCCTAATGGCCTGTGAAAGATTAATCACTGCTTCCAAAGGTATTTAACATATAGCTAGCAAGTAACTTAAGTACTTTGACTATATGGACAGAAAAAAGTACCAAATTACATTATATTATATTATATTATATTATATTATTAAATATAATTTCAAAGGGGTCTGCAGCCACAAAAGGGTAAGGATCAGATTGCTGTGATCAAAATACTTAAGTATATATTTTCATCATTTTATCTAATACTTTATACGCTTAGATTTACATTGTAGTCAAACTACTGCGCTTTTAAAAATTCAGTATGCATGTATAAAATACTGAATTTAAATAGAAATAGTAGAAAGAATTGTGAAAGACATGTAGGAATCATAGGTTCCACTTTAAACAATTTTCTCAGTGAGAAGGATATGATGAAAGAGTAGGTAGGTGAAGCCTCCAGTGTTATCACTTTCCCCTTTTACCACTGAGCAGGTTCTCATTAGCATCCAAGATTCCCTTAAGTGAGCTTAACAATAAGGAGAATGTTTTATGTCAATCATGCACACACTTCTGGGGTGGAATAGTCTGAGGCCCAATCTTGGCAGTTCTGAAGGAAAGAAACAGTCCATTTCTGACCCTGGTTTGTTTGTAGGAGGAGGAGGGTGATCAGCACAAGTTCAGTTCCTGACAAGCTTTCGGTAACATAATGTTGTTCCTCAGAGAAGGGAAGGGAATGCGAATGTAAACTAACCAAAGACATTAGTGATTGAGCTGAAATACAATGTTCTCTTAATTGGAAGCAGAGTTTCTTACCTGGTCCTTGAACCCTCTAAAACCATATGTAAATGTTTGTGTGTATGAGCTGATAAGGGTTTCTCTGGGAAGACACTTTCTAGATTACTCAGATTGTCAAAGGGGTCTGTGACCACAACAGGGTAAGGATCGAATGGCTGTAGAAGATGTCTATGATAACCTTGCTTCAACTGATTATATGAAAAGGTACCCGACTGGGTATAAATTACATGCTTGCCCATTTTTTCCTTTTATATTTTCTTAACTAAAATGGAGGAGCAAAGATTTAGTCATAAATTGACTCTGATTCATACAGTGATTCTATTTAATATTATCTATAATTATATTATTTTAAGTACATTTAATAGCATCTAATTTGTTCAAATTGCACATATCTATATTATTTGTAAAGTTAAGCATGTTCTGAAACCTTTTATCAATTCTGAAAATGGAAAGTTGTTGACTGGTGTGATTATCAAGAAAACCACAGGTATATAAGGGCTAGTGTACACTTCTGATACAAATAAAGCCAGTGTGGTTTAAACTTATATTCCATTTCCAAAAGCTGGAAGATAATACATACTAATAAAACAACTTTAGTTTTTCATTAGGTACACTGGTAACTTCTTTAAAATTTAAACTTGAGAAGCCTCCAAATTACTGACGAAGAAATATAAATGTAGTGTCTAAATCTGGAAGGTAGAGAACCAATATAAATAGGAGGATACCTTGGACTTCCCTGGTGGCGCAGTGGTTAAGAATCCGCCTGCCAATGCATGGGACATAGGTTCGATCCCTGTTCCGCGAAGATACCACACGCCCAGGGGTTGACAGAACTACTGAGCCTGCGCTCTAGAGCCCTCAAGCCACAACTACTGAAGCCCCGTGCGTCTAGAGCCTGTGCTCCGCAAAAAGAAAAGCCACCGCAATGAGAAGCCTGTGCACCGCAACGAAGAGTAACCCTGCTCACCGCAATTAGAGAAAGCCTGCGTGCTGCAATGAGGGCCCAATACAGCCAAAAATAAAATGAAATTTAAAAAAAAATACTAGGATACCTCATTTTTGCATGACTTTTTCAGATTAATTAAGCCAGCATATCTTACTTACAGATTTTCAGGAAACCAGAAATATTCTAAATGGATAAGACAGGTGATGATTACTTTCTAATTAATTACATGATTAGGATTTTAATTCTAATTTCACTGAAGGTAAAATAAAGAGAATTTGAATAGTTTCAAATTAAAACTATGAACTATAAGGCCTGAATGAGCTTAACAAAATATCAGTTTCTATGAAAATGATACAGGGGTTATTTAACCTTAAAAATACTGTTATGGGGGCTTCCCTGGTGGTGCAGTGGTTGAGAGTCCGCCTGCTGATGCAGGGGACACGGGTTCGTGCCCCGGTCCGGGAAGATCCCACATGCCGCGGGGCGGCTGGGCCCATGAGCCATGGCCGCTGAGCCTGCGTGTCCGGAGCCTGTGCTCTGCAACGGGAGAGGCCACAACAGTGAGAGGCCCGCGTACCACAAAAAAAAAAAAAAAAAAAAAATACTGTGATGAATGAGTTAAGAAATTAGAGTTTTCAGATATATGCATATGGAATTTACATAGAAGATAGAAATTAAAGAAAAGAAAGGAAATATGCAGGCTTTACATCAAGTGAAAGAGTTGTTCAGACTTAAACTGGGTTATGAGAAGAATTGTGGCATTCCTTCTCTTTAAGGGTTTTATAGCCAGAACTGATTATAACCCTTTAGGATAATTTGATTGTGTTCATTTTTGAAGGCATTGGAACAGACTATGTTACTCTCCTAGTCTTAAACATTCACTAGGAGGTTTAGAGTTTGAGCTTCTATAATATCATTAAGAGCAAGTGATTTGTAAAAATGGATTTGTTTGTTTTTATTTATTTATTTTTGTGTTGGAAGACTGTCAGATTTAACCTTTTGTAAGACTTTCCAATTACCTTGGTAACAAGTAAAATTATCGGTCTTATCTCCCCCATCCTCCATCCCCCTTAGTTCAGTAAGGTTAAATGTGGCTTATTGAACAGATGTAAGGGAAAGGGTATTAGACTAGCCCAAAGATTCAGGTTAGGTAATGATTAGATGCGGCAGACACTGGGAGTTTGAGAAGGATAGATTGATATTGTGGTGATATTAGCTCAATCATCTATAAATCCATTCTTGGATTTATTTAGTGCAATTAGATTTTTTCAACATAAATACTAATTTTAGTTTTATTATTCCTGTTTAATACTTTGAAAAGAATGCCTTAGAGAAAATAGAAGTAGATTTAAGGTACTGTTTATTTGCAGTCATGGTTTTATACATACCAGAATTTAAAGCTCTTTTGCCCATTAGTCCAACAAAGGAATCTGTTTTATGCCCTGGAAAAATACATTTAGGGGTATTTTAATATGTATATCTCTGAGGAAATAAACTGTTATAACTAGTACCAAGAAAAAGCAAGCTTCTAAATATATGCCTATATAATAAATATATAATTATTTCAAGTTTTGGTGAGCCTGAAGAAATAAAGATTCCTAGTAAGTCTTATAAATGACACTAAATAAAAATAATACAGTGAAAGCACTTTTCTCAATTCTATATCTAAATATTAGCAAGTACACTTTATTCATATTGTATTTTATCTGTTTATATACAAATGTTTTAAATATTGCTATTTGAGCTAGCTTTGATGTTTAGGGAGTCAATTTCACATTTGTGTGACAGAAACATCAAAGCTTATTTCCTCATATTACTGAATATGTTGTATTTCTCAGGAAACTGAAGCTTAGTTAAATCAGATTCCTATACCTGATGATTATAAACTTCTAAAGTTCACTAGTGCTATTTTGTTGGATTTTAAAAAATATTTCTTTTGGAAAAAGTACGTTAGTTTTGACATTAATAAAGTACATTTATTTTCATTACATGGAATTTTGCTATATATAATTCCCTTGAAAGTCAAGTCCTGAGAAAATAAATATGAATAAGATTTATTTATTTTCAAAGATGAAGCCTTTGGAAAGGATTATTATTTTAACTCTAGTGGGAGGATGTCTCTTGGTTTATACTATATTAGCTAAGAACACGGCTGCTATCTTAGTGTGGCCTCTACTCTGATTCCAGTGAATCAAAATCCAAGTTGGAGTAAGTGAGTGGACCTTGGGATAAGTGAGTGTGATTACGATGGACCCCTGGTACTTTCTACAACTTTATCTATATTTACCTTTAGTATGGACTCTCAGACATTCACTCCATCCTCTTAATTGGCTGCTGGATTACTCTAATAAATGATCATCATGGAATCCAGCATACTAAAATGAACTAGGAGATGCCTATAACTGCTTGGATTTTTGTTTTTGCTTTTGTTTTTTTCAGTGGAAGTGGTGGGGTGGGGATGAGGGGAGAGGAATGTGTGGTGGATTTTTACCCCTAGGATTGAAATTCTTATCTTAAACTAACAATTTACAGGAGTTAAAGGATTCCTTCCTCCCTCCCTCCCTTCTTTCCTTCCTTCCTTCCTTCCTCTCCTTCCTTTCTTTATTTATTATCTCAGTTTCTGTGGGTCAGGAATTCAGCGACAGTTCAGCTGGGAGTTAAAGGATTTTTAATATAATGCATCCTTTTGGTAAGTATGATATGTTTAAACAACAGAGCTTTAAACATTCATGTTCTGGATGTAATATGAGTCTGCTCCATTCTTAAATTGTGTTAATTAAAAATATTAAGTTCTACATTACAACAGAAAATAAGTTATTATGTAAAGTGGAATTCAATCTAATTTACATTTGCATATGATAAATGTCAAAATAATTTGGAACTTACTTTTATGAGAGAGCTGGCCATGTCCTATAGAAAGAAAAATAAAATTAACAAACACAATAGATTTGTTTTAAAGGAGCTATATCTTTTAAAGAGAATTATAAAATAGATTTTTAAAATAATGCAACATTTTCCATTCATGTACTATCCTGAGGAATATAGCAGAATCATAAATGCTATCCAAATTATTAATAATAAAAACAAAATATTTTAAACAAAAGGAATACTTTTAAGTGATTTATGTGGGCCACAGATTCAAACTCAGGTCTGTGAGACTCCTGAGGCCTGAACTGACTGGCCGTACCACCTCTGTTGTTTTCTTATAAGAGATACATCTTCAAGGCCGGTCAGCTTTGATGCTTGAGAGAGAGAGAGAGAGAGAGAGAGAGAGAGAGAGCAAACCCATCTCTTTATTCAATAGTCAACCAAGAATCTGTATTTCAGCCCACAAAAGACATTCTCCATTTTCATACATGTGCTTTCACAAGAGTAAAATAAAGATTTATAGAAATGTTTACCATAAAGAGCCTGTAACAGGGCCACCTGTTTTTCAATTGAGGAATCTGACAAGAGACGAATTGACATTAACTGTTTACACGTTCCACTGATGGTGTGAGAATTCAAGAAAAGGAAATATTTCTATCATGAGACACTGGCAGCTAAATCTAATCTAACCCCAGTGGTCTAAAGTCAGTTTTCCACATGGACTGAGAACATTCTGATATCCCCTGGAGGCCCAGTGCCTTCCTGTTCTTTGTCAGTTTGGATCCTTAGTCAAGGAAGCACTTAGCTTAAGGTTGGTTCCTGTTCTTGGTGGTTTGGACCGATCTCTCCCTCCCTCCGTGGTATGTGTGTGTTAGCGGGGTGAGGGCCAGAGTCGCGCTCCGGGAGATATACCCATTTTAGGGTGGAAATCTCTGCTCATAGATCAAGAGAGACTGCGTGCTCTGAGCATGAGCTAGGATTCCGGGGTGGGAGTGGCGGGGTGGGGGCGGTGCCCAGAGAGACAGAGAGGGTGATGGCTGCCCATCTCACCAGCATCCCGTTTGCCCATTAATCCGAAGAACTGCTGAGGCTTGGGTCTGCGGGCGATTCTCTGCAGAAGATGCTCAAAGGGCTCGGGCAGCTCCTCCTAGAGGACAGACGCACCGACAGGGGCGTGTAGGCAACCAGTGCAAGGCGCCGGCAAACTAGAGTCATTCTGGTGGTGAGCTCCAGCCTGGGGCAAATCTTGGCGGTGGGGACAGGCCAAGCCTGGGTTGGGGAACCAGCTCCGAGGCGTGAGGAGGCCGGGCCTCCCCACACCTGGGCGTTGCCTCTCTCCACTCCTCCCCGCCCAATTCGCGTCCGGCGCCGCCGCCTCCCCGAAGCCTAGCCCTAACCAGTTAGCTGGAGGCTCGTCGTCTCCAAGCCCTGCTCGCTTTCCCCTCTTTCCTCCCATCCCGGGGACCCTCACTCATCTGCCGCTCAGCTACCGGACTTTGTTCATCTCTAGCTCGGGCTTTGGAGGCTTCTCACCGCCCTAAATGCGCACAGGTGTGTGTGGGGGAATGGCGGGGGGAGGGTAGGGAAGGTGACAGCCCTTTACAAGCAACTAACAGTGCGCGACTTTCACTGTTCCGGCGGGGCGCGCTCTCTTGCGCGAATAGCCTGCGAGCAATCTAAAGGAAAACTTGCGGCTACGTCTCCAGGTCCGTAAAATAAAAGTCATGGCAGGAAGTTAGCCTCCTACCCACCTGCGACCCTCCAAGCCCTCAGCACCTCGCCACTTGCCCCTGCTTTTGCCTGCGTCGGGCGCGCACTCCTCTGCCCCTGCCCCAGCATTTCCAAATGCCAGGTCCTTGCAGCTGGACCTGAGTCTCCGAAATCCGCGTTAGCAGGGGATGAAACCTTGTGAGGTTTCCAGTCTTGTGAGGATTCCGGGATCACCTGGGAGGGTATTATTCCTCCAGAGAGTTCCCGAGACCCGACGATGCAGCCCTCGGGAGGAAACTTGGTTCTTGGATGCAAAATCTCGTGTGGGACCCAGGGGATGGCGTTCCTCTACATCCCTCCCGGCGCGCCTCCACCGCCTCTGGTTGCGGTCCCGGTGCCCGCTAGGGTAACTAGGATGCTATCGCGGGGGGTAAGTGACACCTCCTAAGCCCATGAAGAACGGCGCGGGCCATCTTGGGACCGAGTCTCACCTTGATCTGGTCTCTGTCGGACCAGTCAGACCAATAATTCAGATCATCGTTGGCTCCAATTTCTTCTGCAAACAGTTGAGTGGAGGCGAGAAAAAAGACTGCCAAGGCCACGAGGATTTTCATGTCGGATTTCTGGGAAGAGTGGGGAGAAGAGGCAGAGGAGAGAAAAATATATAGATGTATTGAGGGTTTCTATCCAAGAGTTGAGACAGCAGAATTTTCGATCCCACAACGGAACTCAAGGTCGATTGAAACAAGATAAACCGCCTAAGGGCTAAAGTCCTGTCGGTACCCTTTAGGAAAGAGAATCAAGCCCTAAAGTTTCTCAAATCCTATTCTTCCTAGATCCCAGCTCCCCCAATCCCCAACCCACCAATCCACACCTTCAAGCCAGGAGGCTGTGCGGGTGGAAGACAAAGAGGGACAAGGCACTTGGGATACCCTTCTCGCCGCCGTCTCCCTGCCGTCTCCCCGCAGTCCCCCCGCGGTCCCTCAGCTCTCTCCCCGCACTCCCTCGCTGCAGCGGCCCATCCAGCCCTGCTAGACGCCGCCTCGGAGCGGTGCGCGGTGCGGAAAGCCCACCCAGCAGGGCGCAGGCACTTACTGCGGCTGACCAGCCCTTGGGGTTCCTCGGCGGGTCGGAGCGCTCGCTGGGCGCTCGGCACTCTGTCGCAGCAGCTCGCGCTTTTGCCTGCTGGCTGCAGCGCGGTATTTATCCCAGGTTCGCTGAGCCTCGAGACCCACGTGACACGCTCCCCACGCGACTTTCTGCTCAATATTTAATTAGCCGCCTCCTCTCCTTTCGCTTGCGTCTGATTGAGAGTTTCCGAGACGGCAATCCGTCGGTGCGCATAACATCTGGACCCAATTGGGTTCGAAATGACGCAATTATAGGAAAATCGAGATCTCGCCATCCAATCCGCAGCGGCCTGTCTTCTTCCGTTTGCAGATCTGACGCCCCCTCCCCTCTTTTTCTTCAGAATGGGGTTCCATGACACCTGAGATTACTCATCAATATTGAACAAAGTGACTCATTCCTCAGACTTAGGCAACTTTTAAGTCCCTTGAGAGGGTAAGTTGCACTTCCAAGGATGGCCAAATAACTTCGGGTATTAAGATATTGTTGTCGAAAATCAGAAAGAGATAAGAAAGGAGAACTTCAAATGGGGGGGTAGGGAGACATTTCCCCCCTATTTCCATCTGCAGAGTGTCAAGTGTTTCTGAGATATATCAATAGCATCTTTCTACGAGCAGAACATCCTTCTCCCAAATTAGCTAGAATACTGGCGTTTCTTCAGTAATACGAAAGGATTTTTCAGTCCTATAGGATTTCAGACGATGGCAGCAGAATTATTTTACGTTTTGGAGACAGGGGAATTTAAACCTGGCATTGCACGTAGAACTTTTATATCAGTGCCATTCTAGGATATCTTTTGTTCCAAGCTAGCTAGCTACATGCTGGAGCAGGGGTACGTTTTCGCTTCTCTCCTACCATTTCTCACTGAAGACTAAGAAACGCGCCAGAGGTGTACAGGATCCTTCCTGGTTGTCACTAAAGGACTCTTAAGATCCTTCATAGATTTCTCCTCTATATGAAAGTAAGTGTAGCGAAGATGTTAATTGGGCAGTCATTATCAATATGAAACTATTTGACAAATAACATCTGTATAGATATCACAGCTTTCCATGAGCCCATGGTTTGCCCTGTAGACTAAATGACTGTTGTATCTGGGGTGGAGTTGTTTTCTCCTCTTTCCTTAGTAAGAACTATACTTTCCAGTTAATTCTGATGTTCTTAGTATAGTGCATAAAGGAAACAATTTATTGCAATTCATATAAACCAGTATTTTTTCTTCTAATACTTGTTGTTCTTTCTTAAATAACCCTGACTTTTGAAATTCCCATGTGTCTATCTCATTTCTTTAGGCCTAGCCTCACAATGCAAGGCGTTATATTCTTTGTTTTTATATGGGAAATTATAAACATATACAAAAGGAGAGAGAATCATCCACTTGAAACGATTTGCAAGTTTCACTTACAAACCCTTCCTATTTCCCCACCACTCAGATTATTTCAAAGCAAATCTCAGACATAATTTCAACTGTAAATATTTCAGCATGTTTATAGAAAGGATAAAAAATAAAAACAGAACGATGCTGTTGTTCCACCTAAAAACAACATAAAATAATTCCTTACGTTAATATCCAGTCAGTGTTCAAATATTCCTCATTGGTTCGTAAGCCCCACCCCCATACAGTTTACTAGTTGAAATCAGAATTGTAATGAAGTTCATAAATTGCAATTGGTTTGTATATCTCTTAAATCCTCCCTAATCTATAGTTCCCTTTCTCTCTCTCTCTCTCTCTCTCTCTCTCTCTCTCTCTCTCTTTATGAATAAAACTGCTCAGTAAACTGTACTATGTTCTGGAGTTTGCTGATTAAACCTAGTGGTTTCTTCTAACTTGTTCCTCTGTTCTATTTCCGATTACTTGGTAGCTGTATCTAGAAGTTTAATCACATGTTGGTTCGGTTTTTCTGACAAAGTTACTTTGCATGTGTTGTTAGGAAGCACGTGATAGCTGGTTGTTTCTCCTTTTGAGAGTTAGCAGCTGTTGCTGATCATTTTAGATCCATTGACTTATTAGTACTTTCAAAATAGTGTTATTATGATTTTATCATTTATTTTTTTATTTATTAGCTGGCCTATTCCTTCCATATAAAGAGAAAAATTTTTTCTCAACAACTATGTAGTTACTCTAAGACATGGCTAACCTAGGAAAGATGGGATAAGTGCTTGATTAATTCCCTTCACCAATTTAAAAAATGGGTTGGTAAATTAATACATTCAAATATGCCCCCACCCCATTTAGGATTATTATGACTTCATGGATTTAAACACAATTGAAGTATCTCATTTCTTCAAAGAAAGATAGAATCAGGCCTCCTTCTAATCGGTGCTCAGATTATCCCATTTCTTGGCCAGAAGAAGAAAGGTGACCAGAAAGTGACTTTTCAAATTGACTCCTGAGATATCTGATATGCCTTAAATAGGCTTTAAGGGCTTTCTTGATTTTGGTAAGACAAGATATTCTAGGTTTAAGTTGCGTATTTCCTGCCTCAAACCTGCAATTTGTATTTAAGGAGCTCTTGTTTCTTTTGAATTAGAAATGATAATTAGACACCATAATCTGGGTATTATGGGTGCACACTACTACAGAGTTCTTCATTGTTTCAAGACTTTTTCAATGAATAGAGCTGAAAATGTGTGTATGTGTGTGTTTAAAATCATGAATATATCGTGACAACTTTCTGTTCAAATCAGGATACTATAGGGTCTTTCTCTAACCTCTTCTATTTTGCATCTTCTCTTCAATGCCAGAATATCAGTTCCCACTGACATCAACATTGTTACTCATTTGCTTTATCCCAATGCACAATGCCAACATGATCAACAATATGATTATTAGAAACAGACTAAGGGCTTTTTTTTGCATTTTAAAAAAATCTTTAAGATATATCACACAAGGTATGTTCAGTCAAGTTACTATGTTTTAAAGTCATTTTAAAAGTTCTCTATATGGCTATGCTATCAACTATAATACACATAGGTTCATTTGCTCACTTTGCTTTTGAGTTTTAGGAATTGCTTTTATTAGAATTGTATAAAACACATAGTTCCAAACTCAAATATTTGAAACATAATGTATTCAAAGAAGTATACTTTCAATCCCTGTCCCACTATCCTCTTCCTTCTAGTAACTATCTCTTTTAGGTTTAGTTTATCCTTTTATTATTATTTTATTTTTGTTATTATATTTTAAGCAAATATGTATTCATATCCCTCTCCACCTTGTAAAATTCCATACCCAAAGTGGGGCATTTTAGACTAATTTATTTTCTTAGTTGCTGATGTGGTTTATGAAGTAACAATAAAGACAGCTATTTCACAAATTCTTCCCTGCTAGCTCAATGTAACCAGGTGCATAACTCTGTTCAGATGCTATATGTTGTAAATGTGCCACAGTACATAAAACAAAGGCTGTTTTATAGAACTGAGTCATAAACAACGAGATAAAAAATTGATCAGGGGCTTCCCTGGTGGCGCAGTGGTTGAGAATCCGCCTGCTGATGCAGGGGACACGGGTTCGTGCCCCGGTCGGGGAAGATCCAGCATGCCGCGGAGTGGCTGGGCCCGTGAGCCATGGCCGCTGAGCCTGCACGTCCGGAGCCTGTGCTCCGCAGCGGGAGAGGCCACAACAGTGAGAGGCCCGCATACCGCAAAAAAAAAAAAAAAAAAAATTGATCAAAGAAAATGTTTCCCACTTTTCCCATGTCATTTGTCAATTGCTAACTTAGTGCTCCTAGTAAGGTCATGCACTTACTGACACTCTTTCTCCTTGAACATTGCAGGGTCTGGACAACTTATATTCTTTAGTTCTTTTATTTGGGATATTTCTATTCTTTATTTGTTTTGTTTCCCAAAACATTGAATTTATGAAAATATACATATCAGTAAAATACATATGTATGAGAAGTAGAATGGTGAAAAAGTAAATAGTTAATAAATCATATTTTATGTTTGTAGATTAAAAACATGCAAGAAAGCACAAAGAAAAAATACTATCATCCATTTTCTCATAACCCAGAATAAACCACAGTTAACATCTTGATATACTGCCTACAATTTTTAAAGGGAAAAAAAAAACACCTGATATTTTTCTTTTTGTAAAACAAGACCTACTCTTTATAAAAAATAAAGCAATGCAGAAAAATACAATAATGTATTTTTAAAAAATTACCACAAACTCAGAAATTGCCACCCTTAACATTATTTTGAATATAGTTCTATGCATATTATATGTTGAAGACTATAGCAATAGTCACAGATAAATAAAAGTTATGAAAGTAGGATGAGATCCTAGGAAGTATGTTTAATAAAAGATGGTTGCTTATATTTTATTTGACTTTAGTAGAAGAAAAACAAAATAAAAGTGAAAAATGTTTCTTTACCACAAGATACTTTTTCCATAAAATAACCCATTAATGTTATAAAACAAGATTTGGAGATAAACATTAAGAGACTAGTATGTAACAGTTTAAAAAATAGATGTTTGGAGAGTATCTACTTATCTCCTGTTTTGAAAGATGAGGACATTAGCACTCAAACCTCCTCCCATCTTCCTTACTCCCCACCTCCCAATTTTTATAGTTATATTATTATTTTAACATTATTCAGGTTTATAACATTCAAAATTATTTTTGCTACTGTACTTTCATTAGTTGTCTTCTATTCATTCTATATTTAAACAGATTTGTGTTCACCACCAGTCCCTCTAATCTAGCTTTGCCATTCTCAAGTTTATTTTCAATCATCTTTTATTTGGGTGGATGTTACTGTCAAGCAAATTTTTCTTCCTCGAGAAGAAATCATACATATTGCATTTCCTGAGTTCTTTTGTGCTAGTGAATGTCTCTCAGTGTTCTTATGCTTGAATGACATCTTAAGTAGTTATAATATTTAAAAATTAAATTTCATTTTTCTCAGCCCTTTATGGACACTGCTTCATTGTCTTGCAGAATTGAGTGTTGTAGAGAATTCTGAGGTGGGATCGTTTTTCCCCCTGCTTGGATGTGATTTGCTGTTTTGCTTCAATATCTGAGGAATTCTTTCTTTATCCTTGATGTTCAAGATTTCAATTAGGATATGTCTTGTTGGGCATCTCACATCTAATTTTCTTAGTGTGTCATGACTGTTTTTGTTTTGCAGATAATTCTCTCTCTTCATTTTGGGGAAATTCTACTGTATTATGTCTTTGTAAATATATCTTTTAAATGGAAATTCCACTTCAAAAATATTATGGTCTTTTTCTTTGGATCTTAATATATTTTATTTTATATATATATATATATATACTATTGTAATATGTATATCTAATGTCTATAATATTCTACCAAGTTGCTTTAATTCTTTGCCCTTTTCATCCACATTCACTTAGATTATCTTACCTTTTCCTCTTTGCGTAGTAATTGACTTTTGTGTCAGTAATTCACCTTGCTGTATCTAAATTACTTACTATTTCCATAATCATGTTGCATAGTCCCCAATTTGTCCATGTAGATTAGTAATTTCCTTTTTCATCTCATTTAATTGCTTTATTATTTTATTGGTATAATTTTATTTTATTGAACTTATGTTCTTCTTAAGATGTTCTTGGTGTGAAGTAACTGAGGGAGTTTCCTTCTGTTTCCTGAGTTATGTTTCCTTCAAGTTCAGTGCTAAAATGCATGAGTTTTGAGCAAGTGCTACCAATTTTAATACAGGCTTAGCCACTTGCTAGCCATATGCTCTCTGCCTCAATTTTCTAATCCATCAAATGGGATAATAAATAGTACTTACCTCATAAGATTGATGTGGGGGTGAAATGAGTAAATACATGTAAAGTGTAAAGAACAGTGCTTAGCACATGCAATGTGCATTATTATTCTAGGTGGCTGTGTGTGTGTGTGTGTATGGTTAATTTTATGTGTCACCTTGGCTAGGCTATGTTGCCTAGTTGTTTGGTCAAACGCCATTCTAGATGTTGCCATGAAGGTATTTTTTTTTTAAGATGTGATTAATATTTGAATCAGTAAACTTTGGGTAAAGCCATTATTCTACATTATGTGGGTGGGCTTCATCCAATCAGTTGAAGGTTTTAAGAGAAAAAGACTGAGGTTCCCTGAGGAAGAAGGAATTCTGCCTCCAGACTGTTTTTGGACTCAAGACATCAACTTCTTGCTGAATTTCCAACCTGCCAGGCTGCCCTGTGGATTTCAGATTTGCCAGCCCCCATAATTGTGTGAGCTAATTCCTTAAATCCTTTAACTGATTCCTTAAAAACCCAACCTCTCCCTCTCTTTCCTTCTCCACACACATGCACACATACACACATACACATCCTATTGGTTCTGTTTCTCTGGAGAATCCTAAACAGTGTGTAATATATTTGCACAGTTTCTGGACCATTCTCTCCATCTAGATGTTGCTTGGGTGGCTCTGGGCATGACTGTTTGACTCTATTTCTATAATACTGGAGATTTTTTTCCCTCTGAGGACTAGGAATTTTGCCTTCTGTTCACTTTTAGCCTGAGGGAATGACAGGGGAGGGGGAACTTGGATGAGGTGTGATACAGACTGAATACTTAGTCTCTGCTCTTTCCCCTGAGATTTTGGTGCAGTGTCTTGTTCCATGTCAATCCCCTGATTGGAGGGTCTGTTCCTTTCTGGCGAGCGACCCCATTGGACTTTGAGCTCTGTATGCCTGACAGCTTCCCTCCACTTCCCTGAGCGTCAGCTCTATTCTATTCCCTGGTGTCACCAGTTTCTCTCAGCCACTTGTACCCTTTATGTTTTGGAAGAAAATAATCTGCTCACTCAGTTCTCTTCCCTCCACGTATAGCATCGTTGAGAATTCTCAGAATTTTATCAATTCACAAATAAATCTTTTGGAAGGTGATGGCAAAGTTAGGGAGACTGGGGTCCTGTGGAGTCAAGCAGTGATGGGCCTGTCTCTCTGCTTTGCTCCAGAATTTTCTGCTTCTTTCATTGGCTACAGGTTCTTGAAGATTAGTGCATTAATTAGATTGTGACTCTTGTTTGGTGGCCGATGGTAGATTTTAATTTTCTTCCTGGAATTAACAATTTTTACTTTATTTTGTAGGCGTTGTAGAAGGCCTGGAATAGTACCATGTTCATGTTATCTGACTAGTAAATGTTTGTAGAATTGTTGGATATCATCTATATCACATGGATGCATTCGTTCTTTACTGTTTTGTTGTCCCAGACTCCCTAACTTTAGAAAATCCTCTGGAGCACTGCTGTAGCTGCAGACATGACAGTGGAAGTATATGTTATCTGCAGGGTAAAGTTCCTTCTCTCTTCTCTGGCACACTGGCTTACCTTTTACATGTTATTTACCTGGGAAATCTCGCTGCTATGATCACTTCTTTTTTTCTTGTTGCCTCATGGAAATTCTAACAGGCTTTATTGATTTTTTAAGCACACTCATGTCAATCACTCTTTGAAATCCTTCCAGCCTCCATTATTACCAGGCTCTGAGTTATTGAGCATTTGCCACTGCATGGAAAGAGACGCCACTCAGAGGCAAAGGTAGAATTACAAGTTTCTGTACCACCTGAGGTACACCAGAGGGGATTTTAAGCAGTTCTGCTCAAAACCAGGTAATATAATCATGGTTTCATCAGGTAATACTAATCCCTTGCATCTAAATCTAATTACTTCCTTCTGTGTTTCATGATGCTGCTTCTTCAAGCGTTTAGTTGTTGTGTTGCTGTCCCTTTTTCCAGAGAGCCACTTCTTATGAGAAACTGATTTGAGTTCCTGGTATAGTAAAGTCAGAAGTGGCACACTACTAGAAAAAGGATACAGTATTTCAACCCTCCAACCTTCTGCACATGCCACAAAAAGAATTAAATCAATAAACATTTATTTAATGTTTGCTATTTTCTAAGCAAGTATGGTGTTGGGAATGCAGAGCTGAATGAGTCACACTTTTTGCTCCAGCAGGGCTCAAGAAAGTCAGAGGGGCAGGACACGTAATAGATGCTATAACAGAAGAGTGAGCATTGTATTAAGGGAGCATGGAATGAGATTTCCCTAGATGGGAGGGAGTAGGATAGAAGGCATTCCAGGGAGAGGGAACAGCTTAAGCAAAGGCAGAGAGGTAAGGCTATGCAATGGATATTCACTGGAGGATCAGAACCAAGGTGGCAAATGTTGCGGGGGGGGGGGGGGTGGGGGGTGGGGGTGGTAGTCAAGGATCGGGAGGGGTAAAACAAGATGAAGTCAACTGACATTAACTTCTTGTTCAGTCTAAACATCAGCAAATCCTGTTAGCAAACAAAGGTAACTTGCTCTCGAAGAAGAGCAAAGCTCACAGCTGTTGTTTTTCACCTCATAAACTCCTAGTCACTAGTGGTTCTTGAATCAAAAGATTAGATGTTTGGTGATTTTTTGAACTACTTACATATAGACAAGGATAACAGTTTTTAAAAATATTTAACAAACGTGTTTTCCTTCCATTGCTTCTGGGTGCAATTGAAAAATTCACATTGTATATACTTGCCAAAAGACTGAAGATAATCTCTTTATTCAACATGACTCTGCAGTGTTAAAATAATAAACCAGACTAATAAGTCTACTGAACATACTCCTAGTCAGTTATCAGTTTTACTAAACTGGATCCTTAAAGGTCAAAAATTCAATGAAAATTAGGGGTAGCCAACCCAACTGTCTTAGCAAAATGGCCAGTTTGTAACACGGCATAGAAACAGTGTTAAAAATCAGGAAATAAATCATTCTGAACTAGATTGATAATGAGAATGTGCACATTTAGATTCACTGGGCACCCTAAAACAGGAAAGTGCATTTTTCAATGTCAAACTGAGAAACCCAGTTGTGAAGCCATACTTTATTCCCTTCATCCCCTAGGCAGTAGTTTAATAGTTAATGTATCAGACAATTGATTTTGAACTCTGAAAAGTCCTCCCTGATTACCCCAGTCCCGGGAAGACCTTGCCATTTGGCAGCCATGGCCACTCTCCTGCACTGCTTCCATTAATGTCTCTACCAAATGGGTTTTGAACTCAGGCTATCTGGTTCCAGGGTCCATGCTGCTAGCTCTTACCGCCATATTGTCTGGGCTGCTGTAGAGTTGATGTCATTTACGTGCTGAGGGTTTGGGTGGGGGATGTCTAAGGGAAGCACTAATCATGTATTCCTATTTTCTACACTTCACTTTTGAATCAAATCAAGTCACTGTAAAACTCATCTGGATTTCGTTGCTTCTAATTTTTGTAAAAATACTATCACAGGTCTATAGTATAACATATTCTATTTAATTGGGTGTTTAGATATAAAATGTAAGTTTTTGATTTAAGAAATTGCTAATGAGGAGTATATATGTTTTGATCAAATAGCTCTTATGGCATAGTTCATTGTGTGTTTAATGTTCCTTTTGTAAAAGACTGTGAGATTTATTTCTTTTATTATTTGGTGTATCTTCTCTGGAAAACTGGTATGTCTCCTTATATCAGATAGGAGTTATTTTATCCAATATTTTCACCTCTTTCCCCTTGTTTTTCTTCTGTTTTATTTATCTCAGCTGTCAGAGAACTTAGAGCTAGTTTTCGATTTTGGGGCTCAGTTTTATTAACTTCTAGTCTAGTCTAATTACTCAACATTTCTCTTTAAAACTTGGCTTTTGTCTTATGTTTTAATGTTTAAAATTAGTTTATATCATTAATTTATTATAAATAGCTTCAAATTTTATGTATATATACATAGACATACATATATATATACATATATATGTATATATATATAAAACCAAAAGACCTGTTAGGTTTACATTTCTTATCATTTCCAATACTAATAACCCTGGGCCAACTCTTCATTATCTCTTTTCTATATGATTTCAATAATTTCTTAACAATTTTCCCTGACTCCTGACATATCGCTCTCTAATCTGTCCAACACAACACAGTTTATAGGAGAACTCTGATGATATTATTTTGCTCTACAAAACTCTTCAGTAATTTCCTCTTTTTCACAAAGACAATTACAATCTCCTTAACTCACTTCTTAAGATTCCCTAATATGCATTCAACCTAAATTTTTAGGCTTTTCTCCCTCTAGTTTTCCTCTTTTTTGTGTTTTTTAATTTTTAAAAAAATTTTAAAATTTATTTTTGGCTGTGTTGGGTCTTCGTTGCTGCACGCAGGCTTTCTCTAGTTGTGGCGAGCGGAGGCTACTCTTGGTTGTGGTGCACGAGCTTCTCATTGTGGTGGCTTCTCTTGCTTCAGAGTGTGGGCTGTAGGTGCACAGGCTTCAGTAGTTGTGGCACACGGGCTCAGTAGTTGTGGCCTGTGGGCTCTAGAGCACAGGTTCAGTAGTTGTGGTGCACGGGCTTAGTTGCTCCGTGGCATGTGGGATCCTCCCGGACCAGTGCTCGAACCCGTGTCCTCGTGTCCTCTGCATTGGCAGGAGGATTCTCAACCACTGTGCCACCAGGGAAGTCCTCTAGTCTTCCTCTTTGAAATTTTTACTATAGCCCAACTTGACTACCTGTGGTCTACCCAGTTGTTCCAGCCAGAAACCTCAAAGTTAATTTTCTCCTTTCTTTCATCTCTGCTTCCCACCACCCCCCACCCCGCCCTCACCCAATCCAATTCATCAGTTAGGATCCTCACCTTTTTTTTTTTTTTGGCCACGCCAGGCAAGTCCTCCTCTTCCCATTTTTGTTGCCACCTTGTGAGTCCA
The DNA here is from genome assembly GCF_059928025.1 of Delphinapterus leucas. Classification (NCBI taxonomy): domain Eukaryota; kingdom Metazoa; phylum Chordata; class Mammalia; order Artiodactyla; family Monodontidae; genus Delphinapterus; species Delphinapterus leucas. The sequence goes on along the minus strand of NC_143137.1, from coordinate 60,562,972 downwards.
GAACAACTTCAATTGTCTTCCAAACCACTCTCCACAAAGGAATTATAATGAGCTTTTAAAACACAAAGAGCACCTTGTTACCACCCTGCTTAAAACTCCAAGTGGCTTAAATAAGATCTGTAACCCTGGCCTTCAAAGCCATGCATGATCTGGCCCATGCTTACCTCTTCATGCTCACTTCCTGCCCCTCTCCTCCAATTTACTCTACTTTAGCCTACCAGTGTCCTATCAGTCCCTTGAACACAGCAGTCCCAGTCCACAGTCTTTGCCCAGGTCCTATATCTGGCTAGAGCAGGAGCTGGCAAACTAGTCTATGGGCCAAATTTGGTTCACTGCCTGCTATTGTCAATAAAGTTGTATTGGAGCACAGTCAATGCAGATTGGGTTAGGTATTGTCAATGGCTGCTTTCATGCTCCAGTAGCAGTGCTGAGTAATTGTAACAGAGAACAAGTGGCCCCCAAAACATGAAATATTTATTCTTTGTCCCATTATAAAATGCTTGTTGATCTCCAGGCTAAAATATTCATGCCCCTTCTCCTTGCAGAGCTAGTCTTTTCTCATTGTACTGTTCTCAGGTCAAATGTCTCTACCTCAGAAAGACTTTCCCGATCACCATATCTAAGCAGGTTACTTCCTAAATTTTCTATCATTGTACCAAATTTGTGATTCCATTACATTCACCACAAGTTGTGTTTAACTACTGTTTGTTGACCTGTGACTATATTTTTAATTGAAATATACATTTCTTAAGGGCAGGGAGCATGTCAGTTTTGTTCTTCACTTTATACTCAGTTCCTGAAATAATACCCGATCATAGCAGGTAATAAATGTTATCTGAACAAATGAGTGAACCTGTCCTATGTCCCACCTCCAATTTGAAAAATAAGTTCCCTTTTGCTTGGTGAATATTTTGAGATCTTTTAAGCAGCCCCTTTCCCAGTGTATCTTTCACTGAGAATGCTCTTCCTGTGTACTGCCCTTATGGGGCCCTCTTTGTAGTTTAATCTGCTCTCATGGGTAGGATCAGGCAATAGTCCTTAAGTCTTTATTTTGTCTTGAGGTGTTGTGACAATGCATTTACCTGAGGAGAATAACGTGGAGGTCCAGAGAAACACTTCCCTTATTAAATAGTTACATCAAAATGAAAATAGAGAAACTGTTGCAAAAAAGGAAAACTATGAAGAATCATTAGTCAAAGCCATGTGGTAAGATCCAACCATATCTGCTTAGAGATAATTTTCTTATTAAAAAGTACAGGGGCTTCCCTGGTGGCGCAGTGGTTGAGAGTCCGCCTGCCGATGCAGGGGACACGGGTTCGTGCCCCGGTCCGGGAGGATCCCACATGCCGCGGAGCAGCTGGGCCCGTGAGCCATGGCCGCTGAGCCTGCGCGTCCAGAGCCTGTGCTCCGCAACGGGAGAGGCCACAACAGTGAGAGGCCCTCATACTGCAAAAAAAAAAAAAAAAAAAGTACAGAAACGTCTAATCTTTAAAACCTTAAGAAATTCATGTATAAATAGATACCCTAGTATATGTAAATTACCTAATATAATATGTCCTTAGTAGTGAAACTCCATCATCTGTATTGCTTGAGCTTCGATCATAGCATTAAGATAGAAAAAGAAATAAACTTTACCATTGATTACAAATTTTATCAGAACAGTTTCATAGGAAGACTCCAGAGATGTTTTATTGCTCTGTAATCATATGTCCTTATTTACAGTGATAGTTTTGATGTGTTAAGAACCATGCATAAGGCTAATTAATTAATTAATTGGTGGGAAAATCTTAGAGCCAAGCTCCGTGTTGTTTTTAGTAGATTTGTCTGAAAGGAATGATGAGTCAGGAACACATGAAGGACAGTATCCCAAGATATCCTGGTGAAGTAACTGGTGAAAACTTCAATAAAAAGGGGAACTGAGAGACAGAGAGGCATGGTTAACATTTTTAGTGGGAAAGAGTTTTGCCCGAGACCTTGGGTCTGGTTCAAAAGCTGAGAGAAACCCTGGGAGACTTTACTAAACTTTGACAATGGTTTTCATAGCCTGGAACAGAATTTAAAAGAAATCATAAGCTCTTGTCTGAGCGAATATCTAGCACTATATGGCTGTCATCATGTGTGAAGTTTAAGGGAAATCTGAAGCCACTAATGCCTAAACCATGGAGAGGTCTGATATTTCATCCTCAGTGCTTACTCTGTAAACAGAAAGTGAAAAGGCCAGCAGCCTTCTACTCTGCTTGTCTTGTACTGGCCATGAGTCATTGTTAGTGATATGTAAAAATCGGTCATAAAGCTATCCCAGTAACAGAGTTATCCTGGATATAATTACTTGGATTAAGAATTAAATATAAAATAATAATTTATTATTCTACATCTCTGTCAGTCACAAGAAGAATCAATAGAATTATGGGTAAATGGATTTTTAATTATAAGGAAGTAACTTAACTAGAGGTCCAGTGATTTATCTTCCTTTTTTATAGCCAACTGAATTCAAGAGATTTGGGACTGATTCTTCCAAAAGTAGCAAATAGCATTACCAGTAACTAGGAATTCAGAGAAACCTTTAAAAATTTATTGCCAGTCTCTTTTCCATTTACTTCATTTTGGATTCCCCATCGTCTTTCTAGGGTAAGTTATCAGTTAGAAGAAGCTTCGTGAAAGGAAAGGAAGTCCAGTTATTTCTTATTTTAAAAATTTGTTCCAGTGGCAGGCTGCAACTTTGTTCTACCAACATTTTTTTTAATTAATTAATTTTTAGCTGCGCTGGGTCTTTGTTGCTGCGCCCAGGCTTTTCTCTGGTTGCGGCGAGCAGGGGCTACTCTTCGACTTCTCATTGTGGTGGCTTCTCTTGTTGCGGAGCATGGGCTTCAGTAGTTGTGGCACGTGGGCTCATTAGTTGTGGCTCACAGGCTCTAGAGCGCAGGCTCAGTAGTTGTGGAGCACGGGCTTAGTTGCTCCGTGGCATGTGGGATCTTCCCGGACCAGGGCTCGAACCTGTATCCCCTGCATGGGCAGGCAGATTCTTAACCACTGTGCCACCAGGGAAGTCCCTACCAACATTTTTTTTTTTTTTTTTTTTTTTGCGGTACGCGGGCCTCTCACTGCCGTGGCCTCTCCCGTTGCGGAGCACAGGCTCCGGACACGCAGGCTCAGCGGCCATGGCTCACGGGCCCAGCCACTCCGCGGCATGCGGGATCCTCCAGGACCGGGGCGCAAACCCGTGTCCCCTGCATCGGCAGGCGGACCCCCAACCACTGCGCCACCAGGGAAGCCCCCAACATTTCTTTAGAATATGCTAAGCATACAAAAGAAAAATAATTTCAATTACTGCATCCATTCTAGTGTAATGGGATTTTGCTACTTTAATCTATACAGTGCATAGCTGTTTTAAAACGTTGAGATTCATAGGTGATTACACGAACTTAGAATCATTTAGAGGCTATAAGAACATAGATAATGGAATGAAATGCAGATATCGCAGTAAGATGGACCTGGTTTATTGTCTGTTTTTTATTGTATGCTAGCTGTTTGACCTTAAACATATAACTTAGACATCTTATTCTGTATGTGTGTGTGTGTTTGTGTTTAATATTCCTACATCATAAGGTTTCTGTGATGACAACATGAAATCACATTGTAAAACACATAGCATAGTACCTGGGAACTGGTAGACAGTAAATTGCAATCATGGTTATATCATTATTACTCTAAATGTAGAATTTGAGTGTTCCAGGGGAAATGCAATATTCACTGAGAGACATATCTTGGTATGGAGAGTATTTCCAGGGAGCAGTTAGCTCTGTATACATAAGTGAAATTAGCTTACTCAACACTTAGTTTCTGTAAATGAAACCATAGCCAATGTATCTTTATTTTCTTATTAGGTATCTAAGCTTGCAGCACTGGCCTGTATTTTATGAATGCAGGCTTCCTGAGTTTAGATATCAGAATTAAGGCACAGCTCACTTTAAACAAACTGGGATTTAAGATAACCTTGAGAGTGAGATGAAAGATTTGTTTTAATTTTAGATTCTTGTATTTACAGAAAGATCCATGATGGGTGTTTTAGTTCAAGCTGCTGTAACAGAACACCACAGACTAGGTGCCTCGTCAACAACAAAAATACATTTCTCATAGTTCTGGAGCCTGGGAAGTTTAAGATCAAGGTGCCTGCAGATTCAATATCTGGTGAGGGCCCCTTTCTTTGTTCATAGACTATCTTCTCACTCTGTCCTTAGAGGTAGAATGAATGAAGAACTTTCTGGGGTCTTTTTCATAGGACACATTTCACATTTGGGTTAGGATTTCAACATATGAATTTTGGCGGGACACGGTCTGTAACAATGGAATTTTAGAATTGAAAGATACCTTAGCAATCATCTTGCCAAACACTTTTTTCAGGTGATGAAACAGACAAACAAAAACATGTTTCTAAGATCATATAGTCAGTTATCAGCTGAATCAGGATTAGAACTCAGGACTCCTGACTTCCGATCAGCTCTTCCTGTGCCTGGCTCTGCTTAATTTAGGACAATTTCCTAGGAGGTGTGATACTTGAATTGTCCAGGTTAGCAGGCTTTTCCAAATGTTTAAAATATGCCTCTATTTACAAAAATTGATTCTTGTTATACTTTTGGGGAACACTGACACTGGTGGTGAGGAGGAATGGGTGAGGCAGCATGAACCACCTACACCCCCAGACATATTGAAGATGACTACTGCTCAGGCTTCAGATAACTGCTGGGTTCCTGGGCTGCCACAGGGGAGCAGGTGTGTTGTGTATATACCTTTGGCAAGAGGTGCATTTCTTGAGAAAATAGAGTTTTCCCATAGTGTGTGCAAGAAGAATCCTCTTCCCATTAGCAACACAAAATCTTCAGTAAATTCTCACTTCTCATTATTGCATTTGGACCTATTTTTGGTGGTGTGTGTGTGTCGGGGGGGGGGTCTTATATGTTAAAGTGTCTAATCCTTCATCAAGACGAGCACAAGGCAACAATAGCAACTGCTCAAAGAGGCTGGGCCATATAAGATTATAAAGAATAGTGAGAATAATGATAGTTATTTTTTATCCAGTGCTTACCAAGTGCCATATTTGTGCTAAGCGCCTTATTTCATTTAATTATTGCAGTAACCCTCTAATGTGAATACTATTATTATCTGTCTTATTGACAAGGCAACTGAGGCTTTGAGAGATTAATTTGATCTAAGCTCAGAAACAGAGTAGATGCATTTAAGATCATTTTATGCTCTCCAAGGCATCATCTTCCCAGACTCTGGAGCTACAGCAAAACCTGTACTGTTCATTGTCAGTAATGATGTCTCTCTGCATCAGCATTAGCTCTCATCTCAGAGGGATGCTGAAGCGCAAACTAGTGATGCACGATGTGAAGCTAGGTGGTTTGACTTTATTTTTCTTCATGTTCGAAAACTTTTTATTTGCATATTTTAAAAATGGTGCATTCGAAAACTAAAATCATCTGAAGAACAACAAAAAAAATGGCACTCTGATGAAACTGCATTTTACAGCCTGCCAGACACCTTGAACCAGCTTAATTTTCACTGAAGATTCACCTTGGTTCAACCCAACAGTTTCATCATCAACATCCAAGTACTTTTTCTTCCCTGCCAGCCAGCCAGACCTGCCTGGGAGAGACAGCCCTTCTCTGTCGGTAGTTCTGTCATTAGTTCTTGATTCTTCGATGTGAAAAAGAGCAACATAGTCATTTAAATCTGATCCAACCCCTGCATCTCACAAACTTAAACAGCTAAGAGAAGTAAAATAAAAGGACAATGCTTGTGGAATGAACAGTGCCTATCGGTGGCACACCTCACTAGCATTCACCTGTTTCCTTCTCCAGTTTGATCTTTTCTTTTGAAGACAGTAGAGTTTTCTCTTACACTCTGCCTTGAACAACTTTGGCTTATCGAATTTCTCAATCTCAGCTATATCGGGTTTGTCAGACGTGGTTGCAGAGAAAGTGGAGTGAAGCAGGCAAGCCCCAGCGGCCGCGGCTCACGGGCGTGGCTGCGGCTCGCGGGCGCAGCCACTCTGCGGCACGTGGGATCCTCCCAGACCGGGGCACGAACCCGCGTCCCCTGCATCGGCAGGCGGACTCTCAACCACTGCGGCACCAGGGAAGCCCTTGCCTGACTTTTAAGCAGTTGCTGTTCAGCTGAACAATTGGAGAGAATAGATGTAAACAATTTTTGGCAGTTTAAGACAGTGAGCTATATTTACTGCCTTCCTTACTATTAAGTACTGACTCTTGTTCGTGGGGAAGCAGGTATGTGTAGCTATAGGATTACCTCAGGTTTTTTTGCTGTTGTTGTTTATTTTTTCTTAACAATTGCACATCTCTTCACCTTCAAATTCACAGTTGGAGTTTTAAACCAACTGACTGTCATAAAGTCAAGAGTATGTACTCTTGTTCTCGCCCGGGAGTATGACTAATGGAAACATAACTAACAAGTTGTCCTCACAGCCAAGCCTCAGCAGCCTACTTGATTTGTTCCCAGTTGGACAGGCAGAAGAAATAGAGGAAGGGTTATAATGGCGGCATTAAATTCTAACCTTCTGGGCTTAGATTGGGATCTTTTGTCTCTGACAAAGGTTTATAAAGTTAGTAATTATTAAAACCAAAATAAACCTCTAAATAGCCTTTTCTGTAAAAGGAAAAAACATCTTGGGGCATTGAAAATCCCGCATGAAATGAAGATATTTTTCTTAAAAAGAGCAAGCAATAAGGCCTTTAAACTCTATGCTAAACCAAAGAAAAGAACAAGAAAAGAAATGTTATCTTAATGATTGGTCTGCATTGGAAAATATATACATAATCATGTAAACTTTAAAAAAAATTTTAACTTCTAGAACAGTGTATTGACAGAACACGGAAGACTAAATGATGGTTACCAAGCGGTGTACACGTTATCAATTTTGACGGTACAAAATTAAGAGTAAGGATGACAGAGGTAAAGAGGCGAAGGTGGGGTGAAGGAGAGCTAAAGGGAAGACTAAGAAAGCCAATAGCTTAATATACTAAACGGCAAGTCAAAAATTGCTGTCTATACTGGATGGAACAAGGGATCCAGGTAGAATGCCAAGTTAGCCAATAAAGAAAAAAGAAAGCCATACAATTTGGGGCAATGACAGAAGGGGAGGCAGGTGGGTGATTGCAGAGTGACATAAATCTTCATCTATCATAGCAGGAAGTTAATGGGAAATGTTGGGAGCTGATAAAACAAAGAGCTCAGGAGCATAGTGCTCAGAGAGATTTCAGGAGTCCAGAAGGAACAGGCTGAATTTGGTGGCAGAAAGGGATGGGTGGAGGACTGCTGCTTGTAATCAGCATGTACATTTATTATGTTGATAAACAAATATTAAAAGTTAATACTGTAAAAGAAATGTTGTAGGAAAATATTTTTCTAATATATACCTCTAAGACCCACTCACACACCTTTTTTTTTTTTTTGTATAAAGTGCATTGAGAACATTGAGTTATTCAGCTTTTTATGGGTTTATATGGGTTTGGAAAGACTGTATTTCTAAGTAGGCGTAGGAAGAACAAGCTTGTCATTTTTTTATCATGATACAAAAATGACCAAGAAAATGCCACTCTGACTATAGATAGGCAGAGGGACAAGCAACAAACAACCCTGAGGGCCACCATATGTAGAGGTGTTGTGATGAGGACTACGAGTGGCTGAGAGTCGGGGTGCAGACAGCTCAGCACAGGCCAGGGAGAACGGGCACCAGGAGTGGGATGCAGATGAGTTAGAACTCAGACAACCCTCCCCAAGGTCCCGGCACCGATGCAACACCAGGAGGCCCTTTTCTCTGATAGGGGAGGGAGTTAACACTGAATTGATTGAGAACACCTGAAATCAATTAAATAACATGTTCTATCATCAGGTGAAATGAGGAATTGAAATAGAGATTGAGTTAAAGAAAATTGCATTCCTTATTCCGCCAATGGGAAGAGTCGTACATTCACGCGATGCTAGTTATTTGGTGAGGGAGGAGCTGGGGCCAGGCAGTGTGGCTGCAGAGTACTGCTCGAGACCAAACACCGCACTACGGCACTGGAGAGGACAGAGGCTGATTTGCTTAAAGAATTGTTAACATAGATAGCAGGAAAAGGTAAGTACCTGAAGACAGATGGAAAAGTATTTTGGGAATTTTAAGAAAAGTATCCTGAATCACTTAGAACTGAGGGAATGGTAAGATTTACCTAGAAGATATACCAGTTGAACTTGTGCTTGAAGAAAAGGAAAACCTATTCTAGGTTTTATTATATATATATATATATATATATATATATATATATATATATATACACATATATACACACACACACAGAGAAGCCTGGTGGATGTGTGCCTGTGTATCCCATTATTGGGATTAAAAAGAGAAGAATTAAAATTTAAGTACAAGTAAGAATTCTTTTTTGTTTTTTTGGTCTTATTTTTATTGGGCTATAGGGAATGGGTTGGGCAATATTTCTGCAAGTTATGCCCCACTAGGGAAATGTCCATTCTAATTATCCTGGGACAGCTTTCAGAGCTTTCTCTTTTTTCTTGGAGCCACTGCTCTTGCTGGCAGCAGCCTCTTCAGGTCCACTGCTGAGTGGCTTCTCCTTGGAAGAGAATTTCCTCTTTTTCTTGGGGACACTCTTGTTTTCTGACTCTTCAGGGTCAGACTCTTCTAATAACTGGTTATGTTATTAGATAATACATGTTCTTCAATAGAAATTAGTAAGATAGTCCTTACCAGAAATATTTAAAATTGGAAAACTGGAGATGTTCACAGACTACATACATTGGGATCTTTTGTCATTGGCAGCAAATTAGACAGCACATTAATAAGTCTTTGATGCTTCTATAGTCAAAACAACAAACTGGAAGTTTGTTTTGACTTTATTTTTACTTTTTATAAATTTATTTATTTTTGACTGCATTGGGTCTTTGTTGCTGTGCTCGGGCTTTCTCTAGTTGCCGTAAGTGGGGATTACTCTTTGATGTGGTGTGCGGGCTTCTCAGTAAGATGGCTTCTCTTGTTGTGGAGCACGGGCTCTAGGGGCACGGGCTTCAGTAGTTGTGGCACATGGGCTTAGCTGCTCTGTGGCACGTGGGATCTTCCCAGACCAGGGATGAATCCATTATCTCCTGCATTGGTAGGTGGATTCTTAACCACTGCACCACCAGGGAAGTCCCTGCTTTGACTTTAAACAATCCTTAAAATAAAATTCATGTTCTATGTTTCTGTTTGTGTTATAAAACTTGTGTTTGTCAAATCAGTCTAATTTTTAAAGGGAGAAGAAAATTACTATTTATTTGGTGGTGGGGGGAGAGTTGTTTTTATCCTACTGTTGAGACAACAAAAGATAAAAATACTACTTCTACATTCCATTTGGTGCGGTCTCTTCCAATTCACAAAAGAGAGAGATGGGGAAGTTAATGGATGCTGGAGAATAGAGGTTTGCTATACTTCCTTCTGGGCTGCCTCTGCTTGAAGTCTCTGGGTAATTCAATCTAGCAAAATTATGGACTAATGAAGCCTTTCTATTGTTAGCTCTTAATCGTAGCCTGTACTCTTACTTAGGGTATCTATAGTGATGTCTTCTCTAAGGGTGAAGAGAGGCTGGGTTTATCTGATGCTAAAATTACCAGGTAAAATGTAATAATACTAACCAAACTAGCATATCTAGCCTCATCTGTTATTTGGATGAATTTACCTTTTAAAGCTTTACTCAAGGCTGCCACGTCCTGCCTGCCGTCTGCCACACACGGTGCGGTGTTACTCTAGGGCCTTGCTTCAGACAGGTCTGGACTCAAAGAGGGCTAAAAATCCTCAACAGCAACTCTCTGGTAATTAAGCAGCACCCAGCAACAAATGAGCACAGGTCCCTGGCATACCCTCAAACATGCTTTTCACTGAGTACCATGATTTGTCCAAATACCTCCCATATGACCTGAGAATAATATAACTTCAGAAGAGAGGAACCTCAGAGGCCTGCTCCACCACCTCTGTGAGACCTGGCAGGCCCAGACAGAGTTTCAAGCTAGGGACCCTCACTTCGCCCTCAGCTGTATGGCTGACAGGGTCTTGGTGCTCCAGGTGGGTGTCAGGCTTGTGCCTCTGAGGTGGGAGAGCCAAGTTCAAGACATTGGTCCACCAGAGACCTCCGGGCTCCATGTAATATCAAATGGCAAAAGCTCTCCCAGAGATCTCCATCTCAATGCTAAGACCCAGCTCCACTCAATGACCAGCAAGCTACAGTGCTGGACACCCTATGCCAAACAACTAGCAAGACAGGAACACAAACCCACCCATTAGCAGAGAGGCTGCCTAAAATCATAATAAGGTCACAGACACACCAAAACACCACCGGACGCAGCCCTGCCCACCAGAACATAGGCACCAGTCCCCTCCACCAGGAAGTCTACACAACCCACTGAACCAACCTTACCCACTGGGGGCAGACACCAAAAAAAATGGGAATTATGAACCTGCAGCCTCTGAAAAGGAGATCCCAAACACAGTAAGTTAAGCAAAATGAGGAGACAGAGAAACACACAGCAGATGAAGGAGAAAGGTAAAAACCCACCAGACCAAACAAATGAAGAGGAAATAGGCAGTCTACTTGAAAAAGAATTTAGAGTAATGATAGTAAAGATGATCCAAATTCTTGGAAATAGAATGGAGAAAATACAAGAAACGTTTAACAAGGACCTAGAAGAGCTAACGAGCAAAGAAACAATGGTGAACAACACAATAAATGAAATTAAAAATTCTCTAGAAGGAATCAATAGCAGAATAACTGAGGCAGAAGAATGGATAAGTGATGTGGAAGATAAAATAGTGGAAATAACTACCACAGAGCAGAATAAAGAAAAAATAATGAAAAGAACTGAGGACAGTCACAGAGAACTCTGGAACAACATTAAATGCACCAACATTCGAATTATAGGGGTCCCAGTAGAAGAAGAGGAAAAGAAAGGGACTGAGACAATATTTGAAGAGATTATAGTTGAAAACTTCCATAATATGGGAAAGGAAATCGGCAATCAAGTCCAGGAAGTGCAGAGAGTCCAGTACAGGAAAAATCCAAGGAGAAACATGCCAAGACACATATTAATTAAACTATCAAAAACTAAATACAAAGAAAAAATATTAAAAGCAGCAAGGGAAAAATACCAAATAACATACAAGGGTATCCCCATAAGGTTAACAGCTGATCTATCAGCAGAAACTCTGCAAGCCAGAAGGGAGTGGCAGGACGTATTTAAAGTGAGGAAAGGGAAAAATCTACAACCAAGATTACTCTACACAGTAAGGATCTCATTCAGATTTGACCGAGAAATTAAAACCTTTACAGACAAACAAAAGCTAAGAGAATTCAGCACCACCAAACCAGCTTTACAACAGATGCAAAAGGAACTTCTCTACACAGGAAAAACAAGAGAAGGAGAGACCTACAATAACAAACCCAAAACAATTAAGAAAATGGTAAAAGGAACATACATATCGATAATTACCTTAAATGTAAATGAATTAAGTGCTTCAACCAAATGACATAGACTGGCTGAATGGATACAAAAACAAGACCAGGGGCTTCCCTTGTGGCACAGTGGTTGAGAGTCTGCCTGCTGATGCAGGGGACACAGGTTCGTGCCCCAGTCCGAGAAGAGCTCACATGCCGCGGAACGGCTGGGCCCGTGAGCCATGGCTTCTGAGCCTGCGCATCCAGAGCCTGTGCTCCGCAACGGGAGAGGCCACAACAGTGAGAGGCCCGCGTACTGCAAAAAAACCCAAAACCAAACAAACAAAAAAACAAGACCCGTATATATGGTGTCTCCAAGAGACTCACTTCAGACCTAGGGACACATACAGACTGAAAGTGAGGGGATGGAAAAAGATATGCCATGCAAATGGAAATCAAAAGAAAGCTGGAGTAGCAATTCTCACATCAGGCAAAATAGACTTTAAAATAAAGACGATTACAAGAGACAAAGAAGGACACTACATAATGATCAAGGGATCAATCCAAGAAGAAGATATAACAATTGTAAATATTTATGCACCGAACATAGGTGCACCTCAATACATAAGGCAGATGCTAACAGCCATAAAAGGGGAAATCGACAGTAACACAATAATAGTAGGGGACTTTAACACCCCACTTTCAATAATGGACAGATCAACCAAAATGAAAACAAATAAGGAAACACAAGCTTTAAATGATACATTAAACAAGATGGACTTAATTGATATTTATAGGACATCCCATCCAAAAACAACAGAATACACTTCTCAAGTGCTCATGGAACATTCTCCAGGATAGATCATATCTTGGGTCACAAGTCAAGCCTTGGTAAATTTAAAAAAATTGAAATCATATCATGTATCTTTTCCCACCACAATGCTATAAGACTAGATATCAATTACAGGAAAATAACTGTAAAAATAGAAACACATGGAGGCTAAACAATATGCTACTAAATAACCAAGAGATCACTGAAGAAATCAAAGAGGAAATCAAAAAATACCTAGAGAAAAATGACAATGAGAACACAACGGCCCAAAACCTATGGGATGCAGCAAAAGCAGTTCTAAGAGGGAAGTTTATAGCAATATAATCCTACCTTAAGAAACAAGAAATATCTCAAATAAACAACCTATCCTTACTCCTAAAGCAATTAGAGAAAGAAGAACAAAAAAACCCCAAAGTTAGCAGAAGGAAAGAAATCATAAAATCAGATCAGAAATAAATGAAAAAGAAATGAAGAAAACAATAGTAAAGATCAATAAAACTAAAAGCTGGTTCTTTGAGAAGATAAACAAAATTCATACACCATTAGCCAGAGTCATCAAGAAAAAAAGGGAGAAGACTCAAATCAATAGAGTTAGAAATGAAAAAGGAGAAGTAACAACTAACACTGCAGAAATACAAAGGATCATGAGAGATTACTACATGCAAATCTATGCCAATAAAATGGACAACCAGGAAGAAATGGACAAATTCTTAGAAAAGCACAAACTTCTGAGACTGAATGAGGTAGAAATAGAAAATATAAACAGATCAATCACAAGCACTGAAATTGAGACTGTGATTATAAATCTTCCAACAACAAAAGCCCAGGACCGGATGGCTGCACAGGTGAATTCTATCAAACACTTAGAGAAGAGCTAACACCTATGCTTCTCAAAGTTTTCCAAAATATAGCAGAGGGAGAAACACTCCCAAACTCATTCTATGAGGCCACCATCACCCTGCTACCAAAACCAGACAAAGATGTCACAAAGAAAGAAAACTACAAGCCAATATCACTGATGAACATAGATGCAAAAATCCTCAGCAAAATACTAGCAAACAGAATCCAACAGCACATTAAAAGAATCATTCACCATGATCAAGTGGGGTATATTCCAGGAATGCAAGGATTCTTCAATTGATGTGATACACCATATTAACAAACTGAAGGAGAAAAACCGTATGATCATCTCAATACATGCAGAAAAATCTTTCGACAAAATTCAACACACATTTCTGACAAAAACTCTCCAGAAAGTAGGCATGGAGGGAACTTACTTCAACATAATAAAGGCCATATATGACAAACCCACAGCCAACATCATTCTCAATGGTGAAAAACTGAAAACATTTCCTCTAAGATCAGGAACAAGACAAGGTTGTCTACTCTCACCACTGTTATTCAACACAGTTTTGGAAGTTTAGCCACAGCAATCAGAGAAGAAAAAGAAATAAAAGGAATCCAAATTGGAAAAGAAGAAGTAAAGCTGTCACTGTTTGCAGATGTCATGATACTATCTATAGAGAATACTGAAGATGCTACCAGAAAGCTACTAGAGCTAATCAATGAATGTGGTAAAGTAGCAGGCTACAAACTTAATGCACAGAAATCTCTTGCATTCCTATACACTAATGATGAACAATCTGAAAGAGAAATTAAGGAAATACTGCCATTTACCATTGCAACAAAAAGAATAAAATATCTAGGAATAAACCTGCCTAAGGAGACAAAAGACTTGTATGCAGAAATCTATAAGACACTGATGAAAGAAATTAAAGATGATACAAACAGATGGAGAGATATACCATGTTCTTGGATTGGAAGAATCAACATTGTGAAAATGACTACTACCCAAAGCAATCTACAGATTCAATGCAATCCCCATCAAACTCCCAGTGGCATTTTTCACAGAACTAGAACAAAAATTTTCACAGTTTATGTAAACACAAAAGACCCCAAATAGCCAAAGCAATCTTGAGAACGAAAAATGGAGCTGGAGGAATCAGACTCCCTGACTTCAGACTATACTACAAAGCTGAAGTAATCAAGACAGTATGGTACTGGCAGAAAAACAGAAATATAGATCAATGGAACAGGATAGAAAGCCCAGAGATAAACCCATGCACATATGGTCACCTTACCTTTGATAAAGGAGGCAAGGATATACAATGGAGAAAAGACAACCTCTTCAATAAGTGGTGCTGGGAAAACTGGACTGCTATATGTGAAAGAACACTCCCTAACACCATACACAAAAATAAACTCAAAATGGATTAAAGACCTAAATGTAAGACCCGACACTATAAAACTCTTAGAGGAAAACATAGGCAGAACACTCTATGACATAAATCACAGCAAGATCCTTTTTGACTCACCTCCTAGAGAAATAGAAGTAAAACCAACAATTAAAAAATGGGACCTAATGAAACTTCAAAGCTTTTGCACAGCAAAGGAAAACATAAACAAGATGAAAAGACAACCCTCAGAATGGGAGAAAATATTTGCAAATGAAGCTACTGAGAATGGATTAATCTCCAAAATTTACAAGCAGCTCATGCAGCTCAATATCAAAAAAACAAACAACCCAATCCAAAACTGGGCAGAAGACCTAAATAGTCATTTCTCCAAAGAAGATATACAGATTGCCAACAAACAGATGAAAGGTTGCTCAACATCACTAATCATTAGAGAAATGCAAATCAAAACTACAATGAGGTATCACCTCACACCAGTCAGAATGGCCATCATCAAAAAATCTACAAACAATAAATTCTGGAGAGGGTGTGGAGAAAAGGGAACCCTCTTGCACTGTTGGTGGGAATGTAAATTGATACAGCCACTATGGAGAACAGTATGGAGGTTTCTTAAAAAACTAAAAATAGAACTACATACGACCCAGCAATCCCACTCCTGGGCATGTACCCTGAGAAAACCATAATTCAAAAAGAATCATGTACCACAATGTTCATTGCAGCACTATTTACAGTAGCCAGGACATGGAAGCAATCTAAGTGTCCATCAACAGATGAATGGATAAAGAAGATGCAGCACATATATACAATAGAATATTACTCAGCCATAAAAAGAAACAAAATTGAGTTATTTGTAGTGAGGTGGATGGACCTAGAGTCTGTCATACAGTGAAGTAAGTCAGAAAGAGAAAAACAAATACTGTATGCTAATACATATATATGGACTCTAAAAAATAAAAATTGGTTCTGAAGAACCTAGGAACAGGACAAGAATAAAAATGCAGACGTAGAGAATGGACTTGAAGACATGGGGAAGGGAAAGGGGAAGCTGGGACAAAGTAAGAGAGTGGCATGGACATATATACACTACCAAATATAAAATAGATACCTAGTGGGAAGCAGCTCATAGCACAGGGAAATCAGCTCCATGCTTTGTGTCCACCTAGAGGGGTGGTATGGGAAGGTGGGAGGGAGACGCAACAGGGGAGAGATATGAGGATATATGTATATGTATAGCTGATTCAGTTTGTTATAAAGCAGAAACTAAGACACCATTGTAAAGCAATTATACTCCAATAAAGATGTTAAAAAAAAAAAAAGATCGGGCTTCCCTGGTGGCGCAGTTGTTGAGAGTCAGCCTGCCGAAGCAGGGGACACGGGTTTGTGCCCCGGTCCGGGAAGATCCCACATGCTGCGGAGCGGCTGGGCCCGTGAGACATGGCTGCTGGGCCTGCGCGTCCGGAGCCTGTGCTCTGCAACGGGAGAGGCCACAACAGTGAGAGGCCCGCGTACCAAAAAAAAAAAAAAAATCTACTCAAAGCATCTGTGATTCTGCATGGTTAGTGATTTCTCTCGCATTATTTCTTTTTATTCAAGAGATATTTTGATCCCCTATGTGCTAGGCACTAGGGATATTGCAACTGGATAAATAGACATTGCCCTTACCTTGATGGGGCTTGTATTTTAGTGGGAAACAGAAAACAAACAAAAGTAAATGAAACAAAATGATTACAGATTATAAGTACTTTTTATAAATATAAAAATAAGTACATTTTTTAAATACAAAGTGTTGCGATGGTTCAGTGTTTAAGGAAGGTTTCTTTGAGGATATTTTAACTGGCCTGTGAAGAATCAAAAGCCGACTGTCATGTAAAGAGTTAGACGAGGAGTGTTCTGGGAGAGGAAAGCAGGTGCAAAGCCCCTGTGGTCACTGAGCTGCAGAATAGTAGTGCATGATGTGGATTGAATGGTCGACCTGGGCTAGATTATGTGGGGTCTTAGGCCATGATATGGAGTTGGGGCATGATTCTAGGCATTATGAGAGACATTGAAGGACCACTTAGTAGACAAGTTAGTAGTCCCCTATCCCCACCCAGCCTTCTTGCCCTGTGGTGTACTTTCCCTTCTAACACCTATCTTCTCACCCTAATTGTTGTCAGCGTACTGGAGCAGCTTTGCCCTTAAGCACAGAGTGTTGGAAGGAAGTACTTGAGAATGTACACCTCATCCATTCCCAGCCCTTGACCAACGTCTACCAAGTGAAGGGCCGCTAAAGGCCAGCTCCCTTGCTTTGGGTTTGACTAGGAATACTCTGCGTTCAGGTGTGACTTATACTCCGGAGATCCACTATGGGATCAGGCAGAAGCTACACTTTCTAGGACTTTGCCTGAGATCTCACCCTTCATGACTGCTTTCTCTTCCCTGCCTGTTCCCCTGCTCCTTTATAGTTTCCTTCTGGGAACATTTCCCTAATAACCCACTTATACGTGAACCTTGGAGTCAGCATCTGCTCCTGAGGAATTCAGCCTTAGTCACTCTGGTGTTGCTTAGAGGTTGGATTGTGCAGAGATGGTTTAAATCCTACTTCAGCCTCTTATCAGCTCTGTGTCCTTGGACACATTTCTTAACCTCTCAGTTTCTTCCATACATTCCATACAATCATTCACCCTGGTCCTTGTGGACCTTACATCCTACAGTGGGGAAAAAACAAACAAAACCTAACAAATAGAGAACATATTAGTGGTTGCCAGGGGTCAGGGAGAAAGTGGTGGCAGAAGTGAAGAAGGTGTGAATATAAAAATGCAACATGAGGGACCCTTCTGGTGGTGGAACTATTCTGTATCTTGACTGTATCAATGTCAATATCCTGGTTGTGATGTTGTACTATACTTCTGTAATATGTTACCATTGGAGAAACTGTGTGACGTGTATATGGGATCTCTGTATTATTTCTAACAACTACATGTGAATCTATAATTATCTCAAAGGAAAAAGTTTAATTAAAAAACGTAATAAAGGAATAAGCTCACAAATAAATAATATAGTATCTAAAAAGATGATCATTGTTAGGGAAAAAATAGAGCAAAGAAAACAGGGAATGCTGAGGGGGCAGGAATGGGTGTTGCAATTTTCAAAAGGGTGGTATCACTGCGAAGATACCAGTGGAGCATATGAAGTGCTGGTGCAAAGGGCCTGAGGGTGGTGGGTGTCTGCTGTGTTCGAAGGACAGCAAGGAGGCCAGGGTGGTTGGAGTGGAGCCAGGAAGGAAAAGTAGTAGAAGTGAAGTCTACTTCTTCACTGACCCTTCACAGCGGAGGGTCAGATGCTGGAGGAACTTGTAGGCCATTGTAAGGCTTTGGCTTTTACTCTCAGAGAGACTGAGCACCACTGAGGGTTTCTGAACAGAGCAGTGACATAATCTGGGTTTAAAAAGTCACTCTGGCTGCTGTGTTGTTGATAGACTGGGGCTATGTGGAGCCAGGGTGGTTGGGCATTAAAAGTAGGATCTGCATTAAAGGGTTGAGAGAGGATTAAATGAGCTAACGTATGCAAGTGTTCAGTCTCAGCTATTATTGTTCCTTAATGCTGCCTTCAGTAGCAAAGAGAGTGATTTTATTGAAAACTCTTTCTGCTTAATGCCATTCTAGTGGAGATCGACATTTACTCACTGTTATCTGGGAAAAAAGTACTAGTTAAGGTAATTGGAAAAGAGAAGGGAATCTCCCCTGATCATTGGCTCAAGACTGCATTCACTAGAGTGGATTAGTTAGATCAGCAGATACTTGTCTGATTTCTAGATCCCTGGTAAGAAAGATTGACTTGGAGTCTAGATTTTAAAAAGTGAGTTGCATTGTGAGCAAACTTTGCTTATTTCATAATTTCCATAGGCAAGTTTAGTTTAAGTAATTCAGTGATTAAGTTAGATCATACTTAGAACAAGGACAAATTACTTGCAATAAGGAAGGATAGAGGACCCTTCACCTTTTATGTTCAGTATTTCCTGTTGTGTGCTAGAGTCAGATTTTTAAAAAGAGGGAGGGTGGAGAAAAGTCAGGTGTTTCCTGTAAGTATGACTCACTTTCCTTCTGAAATGTAGGCGTAAGTATTGGGTCAAGAATTTCTATGCTATTATATTTCATTAATTAATTGAAATAGTTCCTCCTCTTCAAAGAGCAGAGGCTGTCAATATTTGGCCAAGTATCCAAGTGTAGAGTACAAACAAAAATGCTACAGGAATTCAAACATAATGGAGGAATCATTGTTAACCAAATCAGGCCAGACCTTTGGTTCATGGGCTATAGTATTTAAGTTTGACCTTGAAGGAAGAATGGGTTGTGAAACTAAAGGTGTGGAGAGGGAGGGATAGGTCACTCCAAATGCTGAGAGGAGCACAGGAAAAGATGGAGAGCTGGGAATAAGGTGAAGCCACTATAAGGGATGACAAGGTACCATGTTAGGGCTATGAAAAGCATGGCTGGATAGGTGACTGGAAAATAGCTAAACCTAGGAGGAAGGGTGTTTATAGAGATACCACATTTGTTTACACTGCTAGAATTCTAGGTTAAAGACGGACCAGTGAGCACTCTCTGGCCTTAGATTTTAAGCTTCACTTAGTACACAGACATGATCTGAGGGTTAAATACATTGAATTTCTTTTTTTTTTTTTTTTTTTTTTTTTTGCGGTACACGGGCCTCTCACTGTTGTGGCCTCTCCCATTGCGGAGCACAGGCTCCGGACGCGCAGGCTCGGCGGCCATGGCTCACGGGCCCAGCCGCTCCGCGGCATTTAGGATCTTCCCGGACCGGGGCACAAACCCGTGTCCCCTGCATCGGCAGGCGGACTCTCAACCACTGCGCCACCAGGGAAGTCCTACATTGAATTTTATGGCAATAAATTCTCAAAGAAATTAAGAGGTGTATGAGATTTAAAATTGGTTTGAGAGTTAGCATGGTTGGAAAGTAGTATGTGAAGGGTGTCATGAAGATTTGTAAAGCATAGTCTTGTTTTTGCTTACTTACGCCTTTTAAAAGAGTTTCTCAGGTTTCCACTTACTTTGAAACTCAACATGTAAAATGTAAAATCCTTAGAGACAGAGAACAAAGTTTGGTAATTCTTTGTTACCATTGACGTCCACGTGAATGATTTGCTTGAGAGTGAGTAGGAAATGAATCCTCTTCATATATCTTTCAGTTTAAGAAATTTTGTTTTCTAAAATTCTGTTCCTTTTTTCCTTTTCAGTTAAAGAATGGTTTCTGAAATATTTATGAGGGAGGCCAGTTATAATTAATGGCAATGTACTCTGTTACAACATCAATTTATCACGTTCCTAGTGACACAAAGTCCAATTAACACCTCCAAGGGGTTCATCAAGTGTGTGCTATACTCTGCCATTTAATGACAAGGCTAAAATATATTCTTTCTCCATAATTTCTCTTGGAGCAAAAACAAAACCCTACTATCTAATGAAAAATATATACTCCATGACTGTGTTTGCTTTACTCAGTACAGTATTTCCAGAACCAGGCATGTAGAGGGCTTTCAACAAATACATGTTGAATGAGTGACTAGTTGGATATATGTATTAATGGATGAATGAATAGAAGGATGAATGAATAAATTCCCTGATAATTGGCTCTCCCTGGACCTCTAGATAGATTGCTTATTTAGAGCATCATGTTGTATGCATTGCCTTTCACTACAGAGCTTTCCTAACATCTTTTCTTTTCTTTCTTTCTTTTTTTCTAATCTCCTATTTCCAAGTTTTCTGGAATGCCAGACCTCTATGGGCAGAGTGGTATCTTTTCAGCATCTCTTTGATGCATCCTGTAACCAAGTAGGAAAGCTGACCACCTTCTCAGTGTTTGCAAAGCAGCAGGTTTGCCTTCACCACAGGTACAGATTATATTCTTTGCAGCGTTTACAAAGAACTAAGTCACTTCAAAATTATTATTACTATGACAGACATGTGTCTAAAACATAAGAATTCTTGCTCCTAGAAATATTTTAGATGCTTAAAGGTACTCTAGGTTTTTTCCGTTCTCTTCTCCTCCTCCTCTCCAATTTTCTTCTTGTCCTCTTCTTCCTTCTCATCCCCTCCCTTCATCTGTGTCCAATTAACTACCTAGATCTTGTCATTTGATCTGGCAGCTTTAATTTTAGACTGCGAATATTTCCCCGAAAGGCACTTGTATAAATGGAAAGAAATGTCTTGTAATAATGGGATTTTCTCAAATTGAAGCAGCAAATGTTATCATTTCAGCAGCCCCTTCTGCATATTAACATGGTATGATATGTCATGCCGTGAGAATTTTGTGAATTTTATCTTTGAAAGTTAAGTGTCTGACCAGTTCTGTGGGAGTGATTTCTTATCACATCATTTTTCACAACCAGGAAACCATGACTCAGTAGCCTCTTGGACATGGTTTTGCTAAACAAGTGGTAAGGAATATTTGGCACTTTTTATAGCACTTGTTTTCCCACTTTGTCATTTTCAATAGTTTCCTAGAAGTAGAAAGATTGTAGGATATCATCCATTTTCTCTCTCTTCTTTCCCCTGCAATCTTCTCTTGTAGGCCCTTTTGGGACCTTTCTATTTCCCACACATCCTCTCTTCCTCACTGTTTCCCCCGTGTCAGCCCAACATTGACTAGCCTATCTGCTGAGTAGAGGAGAGAAGCTTCACACCTGTAGATGTAAATACTGCTTGTGGAGGAAAGACACAGGCAATGGAGTCCAACTGTCAGTTCCACCCACTGCCTAATTCCAGAGTGGGTTTTATGCAGGGATAGAATAGTGGTGTGAATTGAGGTGCTCTAAAAAACCTGCTTCCTCCATTAGGCTTTATTCATAGGGTCAATACCAGTCAATGAAGTCATTGCTGGATCTTTTAGGGATATAAAATCTGTTCTGGGTGTCAGCTTGTATCTTA
Source organism: Delphinapterus leucas (assembly GCF_059928025.1). Lineage (NCBI taxonomy): Eukaryota > Metazoa > Chordata > Mammalia > Artiodactyla > Monodontidae > Delphinapterus > Delphinapterus leucas. The sequence goes on along the minus strand of NC_143137.1, from coordinate 60,541,476 downwards.
TAAATTAAGAATGGAGATGAATATGCTCATAAACTTTGTAATGTAAGGTAGAAAAATGTCACATTTAGGTGCTATAATAGAGATAACAGATAAAGTTCAGCCAGGGGAATCAGGGAAGGTCTTACGGAGACTCAGGCATTCACTTTTAGGATGCAGCTCTTCTGGAGGAGTAATTGACCAGAGCATTATTTGCCACTAACAATTTAGCCCTCACTAATGTGTTGGTTACTTACCTGTTCTAGAAGAGCAGAGAGTAAATTCCTAAGACAGCAGTCTAAGGACAGAAAAGTTTTTATGGTGGGGATGGGAAGGGAAGGGTATTGATAGAGGAATTGGCAAGGAGGCAGATGAGTCATTATCTAGGGTGGCCCTGTGGAGGAAAGAGCTGGGTAGATCAAGGGTGTCATGTGTGATGGATCTCGGAAGAGAAGGGAAAGGAGATGGAAGAGAGTGGTGAGAAGCAGGATGCGAATAGGATAGGTGGGGCATACTGGTTCTGGCCATATTGTCATTTCTGTACAAGAAATGTGACTGTGAGTGGTAAGTAGCTATGTATAGCGTTACTTTTCCTGGGAGAAAAGCAAATGAATGTACCTCTTGCCTCTTTATATAATCTCTTTAAATTATTTAGGCTGTTATCTCATCCATCCTACAGGAAGCAGTGATTAAGACCTTTCAGGTTTTTCAAGTGTTTCTCAAGAATCATGATGCCATCAGTGACTTTTGGAGTCCTTTTTTAATGCTGATAACCTTTTGATTTTTTAAATTAATAATTATTAATTAATTGTATTTGGACAGATGTGAAAACATTTTCCTCTAGATAATATTCTACCTGCTTTTAAATGTAAGGTCTGTGAAATTCAAGTGGGCCTGGCAAATCAACCATGTCATAGAGGGAACTGTCATGCTACAGTTGAGACAGGATACCAAGCTGGTTGAACTTTTGGTCTGATTCAGCAATGTTCTTCATGAAGCTCTATAATAAAATGTGCATTTTCCCATTTTCATGTTTTTAGTCTCTCTCTTTCTCTACTTAGTTGTGCGTGTATTTACATATAAACACACCTAAACATTTTAGTTCTTTTGTTATTTCTTTCTGATTATGATTTTTCTTTAATGCTTGAGTCACCAATTATAAAGATATGTTAAAAGTTAAAATTAGCTCCTGTGACTAATAACCTTATTTTGGGGCCAGTTTCCATTAATATAGTTTGAGGAGAGCATGAGCATGTTGATAATATCTCAGAATGCAATATGTTATGCCCTGAGAAATCATTTAAATCTATATTTGGATCAACATTTTGAAAAGTGTGGAGGAGAGGGAATCACCATGGGGAGGAGAGAGGAACGTTTTTTTTCTTTTTAAAAGCATGTGGGTTGATGCATTTTTATATCTTTTTTTTTTTTTTTAAGTCTAAGCTTGTGTAGGCTTGGTGAATGTTAATGAAAGAAACAATATAACACATATTCCTGGGTGTTAGTGAAAGTTATGGATAGAAAACTCATTTTGTGAAGTTAAGAGCATAAATACGTGTAGATTCATCACAATAAGATCTAGACGCCATATAAGAACACGCATTCCTTGTTTAACATAATTCCTGGCAATAACGGTTACTGCTAATACTTCATCTGTATCTTTACTTCTGTGTAAGATCTAGTACTATGTGCTATGGAAGGCATTTGCCTTTCTTTCTGGACGTTCACACCCTTTTTGTATTTGGCAAATTCCAATCCTGATGAGCCTCTACCTCCCACTGTAGAAACATAAATCTCTTTCCCCTCTTCCATTTCATTAGGGTGCAGGGATTTGACCATTGACTTAGGCTCTACCAGTCGCATTAAGTGATGAAAGGAACAGGTGCCAAACAAAATCCGTTCTGCTTGCATGGCAGTGGGTATTGCTGCCTCTGCAATTTCCTGAGGCAGTGGTGGCAGAGGTTTCAGTGGTAACACCCAGTGTGCAGTGTGTTGTTGCTGTCTCTGCTCAGTGAGGGTAGAAGTGGTGACTTCACGTTAAAGGGGCAGCATGATGTGGTGGTTAAATGTATTAGACTTTGGAACCAAAGGGTTATCTGGGATTGAATTCCAGATTGACCACTTAGCAGCTGTGTTGATCTTGGGTCAGTTACTTACTTCTCTGTGCTTCAGTTTCATCATCTGTAAATTGGGAATAACAATAGTGGTGACTACTTTGGGTTTGAAGATTAAATTAGTTAATATTGTAACATACTTAGAACATAGTAAACCCTCTGGGGCAACAGGTGAAAATTTCTCCAAGCAGTAAATTTCAAAGAGTCAGTGAGAGAAAATAAGATTGGTTTAGGTTTACGCCCCTGAGACTGGCTTATTCTATGTGCTAGTTATATCCATAGTTCCTAAACTGTGTGCCAAGGCATCCTGAGTCACAGAGGTATGGCAGGTATTTTAAATTTTTGAGGGAAACACAGTGATACTTGACATATGTTACACATCATGAGAAGTGTTAGCCCAGGGTAATTCAAAGTTTCATTAGTTTGTGCTATATTTTTTGATGATATAACTCTTTGCAAAGATGGATTATTTTTGCAGTTGCTGTGGTAAAAAGCAAGTACCGTGGGAGAAATTAATGTGGAACAGGAAATGAGAGTGCCATTTTCTCGCCTAAGGTCTGAAAAGTTGTGCAGTGCCATATACATGCACACATCCCATTAGTAAATGGTTCTGTCTATTCAAGAATAACATAAAAATGTTTTTCTTTCAATAAAGTATACTATTTTTTCAAACAACTATCAACTTGTTAGGACATAAATACTTATTAAGTTGTTTAAATGTAACTACCTGATCAACAGAATGGTTAGGTGTTTCTTTTGGTCTAAAGACACCGTGTAAAAATCACTGTAACAACAAGGATACTGTACACCAAGAAAGTTTGGGAACTTCTGAATTACATTTTCAGCAACAAGCAGAATCCTCAGACTGGCGCCATGATCTATGGAATAAGGAGACTATTAACGGCCAAATGGACATCATTAGAATTCCCCCATCCTACAGAAATAGAAACCCCAAGGCAGTAGTATATCTCTAGGGAGAATTGCAGAAGTTGTCAGACTTGAAAGATACAGGGATGGTGATGCCCATAATATCTCCTTTCATCTCACTTTGTTTTGGCCGCTATAAGAGGCAGATGAGTCATGAAGAATTATAGCTTGAGTCTGGAGAAGATTTGTGTCTACTTCTGTCGATTTCTGTGCACATTACCACCTCAAGATCGTATTAAATCAAATTTCCAACTGGAAGAGTTTTAGCCAGTGCAAGTAGCCTATATTAAAAGATTGCTGTGAGGCTTGACTTGAGGTTATAAATTCTCCCAGCACCACTGTTGAGACGGGATAGTTTCCTTGCTGTGCTGGATTGCTTGTTGTCAGGGTGGCGCCACTATCACCAATCCCTTTTAAATTCTGGGTTAGATTTTACCAGTGAGAATAATGTAGAAACGTTTTGGATGAGGTGGAAATTATTATCATTAGAAGGCTGTCAGACGATGAGATGCTGCAGCTCGGTCAGTGCATTGGTTCCCATAGACATTGCAGCGTCCGCGGAGCTCTGCACAAATCACAGTCAGGGGGACGTCACAGATATCCTCCCAAGCTCTAACATTCCACTGGTTGTTGACTTCGTGGTAGTCCATGCCATGAGGTAGCCAAATAGATACTTAAATGATCAATCAGTGGTCACCTAGAGTCAAAGGTTGATAGAATACTAGGATGACAAGGTAGTTGCTGCAACAAAGAATTATAGTGGGAATAAAGAGAATAGGATTTGTGGGTGATATTCTGGCTTCTAAGTATGCTGGAGAACTTTCAAAAAAATGATGGGACCAGGGCTTTATATTTATAGGGCTAGGATTAGGTAAAGACATAGAAAGCTTTCATGGTTGCCTTGAAAGAAATATTTATCTCATAGTCTAGGTCCTGCAGATAGCTGAATGACAACACAAATTGAATTCGCAGCCTCATAAGGTATTGAATTTTAAAGTTCAGGCATTCGTTGTGAAAGAGCGGAACCTTGTAGATTGAGATGGGGACATCTGGGCTGTTTCAAATTCTTCTGGGTCCTCCTTCCCAGTAGAAACATCCTCTTCCCTTGTCTGCAGAAATTAGCTTCCCCTAACCTGAAGAATCTATAATAAACTGTCCTGAGGTCTTATAGAGAAATTATGATCCTGCTCAACTCAACTTTGTTGTCTCTCATAGTTTCTAGACCTATAACAGAACTCAAATACTCAAGGAGGCAGGTTCAAGAGATGATATGAGAGAAGTATCATAAATGTCAAAAATTGCAAGACTTTGTCAATTTGTATTAGCAGAAACGTAGGTAATATGTATGGGAATAAATCCTAACTGTGTTAGACCAGGGTGGAAAGAATACTATGTTTTATTGATGTGACTGTGTCAACCAGAGGTTCTGGTATCAGTGTGTTAACTCAAGCACCTGAGAGTGGCTCTAAGAATTTGCTTGGCTGTTGGACTGAAATCTAGACCTGACAATTTTTTACATTAAATGAAGATGAGATGCCAGAACACACTTGATGGACTGCAGAGAAAAGTGTGCAAAAGCTTAGGGAGAGGAGAATTACTATGTACAAACTGCTTGGCTACTACTCCCCTCCCAGGTTGAAGCAGGGAATATGCCTTTCACCAAGGCTTTGAAAATACATCAATGTGGGGAAAACCAGGATCCTTAGAAGGCTTTTTATTGGCTCTTCTCTACTGTCGTGGTTCACCAGTTAGAGTAGTGGCTTATGGAAGTCAGATGATCAATGAACTTTCAGGTCAGGTCCATCTCTCAGTGGGTCCTGTGAGTCTATAAAATGCACCTCCTGGTTATCTTCCCAGTCTTAGATTCCAGAGCTGGGATAGACATATTCAGCAATTAGCAGAATCCCCTTATTGGTTTATTTATCCCCTTATTGGTTTATAGAGTGATATCTATCATGGTAAGAAAGAGCAAGTAGAAGCCTCTAGTGTTGCCTCTTCATACCATGATAGTAAACCAAAGTAATTTCACATTTCCGGAAAAATTACAGAGATGAGTGCCCTCATTAACAACCTGCAGCTAATCAAGCGATTATTCTGCCACATTCCCATTCAGTTCACCTATTTGGCCTATACAGAAGACTGACGGACTTTAAGAAGGTGAGTAGATTACCATACACTTAATCAGATAAGGGTTCCGATTGCAGCTGCTGCTCCAGGTGTGGCTTCTTTACCTGGAGGAAACCAACATAGCTCCTAGATTTTCCTGCTAGCGTACTAACAGGAAAACTGTACTATATATTTTAGTAGGGGGAATTGGTTTAGATTATCTAAGGGAAATAGGGTTGCTGTTATTCAATGAAGGCAGAGAGGAAGGACAGAGCATGATATAACCAAGGATCCTCTGGAGGGCCTTGAAGTTCTTCCACGCACAGTGGTAAATGTTAGTGGATAACCAGAGAACAGCTTCATTCAGGCAAGACTTCCATAGATTCAGATCCCTCAGGGATAAAATTTGGTGTCACTTCATCAGGGGAAGACAACCACCAGATGTGTTGCTGGTTTAAGGACAAAAATATGTAATATACATTGTAAAAAAAAATCATAAATAACTATAGCTTGTGACTTGAAGAAAAATGGACTGATATCAAATATATGTACTTAAATACATATTTGTGTATATATATAGTTAAATATTAAATACATGTTTTCCTCTTTTTACCCTCTCCTTGTCTCTCATAATTTTATGTAGAGTATGCTGATGGTGATTTTTTAAATTAATTAATTAATTATTTTTTGGCTGTGTTGGGTCTTCATCACTGTGCATGGGCTTTCTCTAGTTGTGGTGAGCGGCAGCTACTCTTCGTTGCGGTGCGCAGGCTTCTCATTGCGGTGGCTCCTCTTGTTGAGGAGCACAGGCTCTAGGCGCATGGGCTTCAGTGGTTGTGGCATGTGGGCTCTGTAGTTGTGGCACACGGGCTTAGTTGCTCCGTGGCATGTGGGATCTTCCCGGACCAGGGCTTGAACCTGTGTCCCCTGCATTGGCAGGTGGATTCTTAACCACTGCGCCACCAGGGAAGTCCCTGATGGTGATTTTCATAATCCATAGGTTTCATGTTATTCAAGATGGGATTGTGAAGTGAAGGAGGAGTAAATTTACCCCAGAGATCCTGGACTTAGAGCTGGGTACACTAATAGACGTATTTGTTTGAAAGTTTGTATAAGGAAGAAGGGTGTATGAGGAAGTTGAGATGCCAAAGGAGTGGACTATAGTGGATATTTTCCATCCTTTTTGGCTTCTCCGTTTTTAATCTTTTTTAAATTTAGGGGAATTTCTACCCAATGAGTAGACCTCTCACTATAGAAACCAGAAACCCATTTCTCCAACTTTATTTTAGCTCTAAGTACAAATATGTGACCCAGCCTCCTCCAGTTGGACACACCCATGTCAGTCTTTGAAGCCGACTCTGATAGAAGAAGTTGCCATAAAAAAATGTATTCTGGTTTGGCTGACAAAGGATAGATCCTGCTTCCCAGAGGTAGCAGAGGCAGAGGTTCTATTGGCAGTATCCTGTGCCCAGTGATACTGATGTCAGTGCAAATCCCTGTATCCATCTCAGTGGGAATGGCAACACTGCCTCCAAAATGCTGTCTCCAGCTGTTGTACAGTCCGACTTACAGCCCTGGTTCTGGCTATGTAACCTCAGTACTTGTTGTTTTGGTCTTCCTGTAGCTCACGTAGTTACTTAAAAACATTTAATGAATTATTTTTCTGTTTAAGCTAGTTAGAGTTGGCTTTTTTTTATGACTATGAATCTTGTGATATAGGTACTTTCATGCATCATCTCTAATCCTTATAACTACTGTGTGAGGTAGACTTTATTATCCCCCTTTTATAGGTGATAAAACAGAAATTAAATAACTTGCTCCAGATCACGATGCTTGTTGATAAGACTAATGTTTAGTTTTTATAATTTATATTTATTAATTTTCACTTAAAATTGATTACATAAATATTATATACATATATACAATTGTTCAATTATAAACAATAGTGAGAATGTCAGTGTTTTAATAGTATTTATATCTTGGCTTAGTTTCCTAGTTATTTTTACTTATTCAACTTCTACCTAGTTATATGACATAAAAAATAATTATATTGGTTCCATTATATTTAATGCATTTTTTTCTCTGAGACTTGAAATGTACTCAAAATTCTCATTAGTATTCTCATGCAAATATTTAATTGAACAGCATTTTCATGCCATTCAATTTTTTTTACCAGAATTCTTTTTCCTATGTTTTATTTACATTTGTTTTTTTCTTAGACTGAATTACAACGTAACTCTGGGGTCAAACCTGTTTGGGAGCACAGCTCCCTTTGTAAAACAGAAAGCAACAGGGAAATGTTAAAAAAAATAAGCTAAAACTAAATTGAATGACAAAACAAGCCCACGAGTATGTTCATACTAAATCAGAAGCTGGTAACTTCATCCACAGCCAGTTGGTCAGGGTATAGACGTGTTTTCAAAATTTAAAATTCTATTTCGGGGCTTCAATAGTAATGATAGTCATTTAAATAGGCATAATGATGTTAATGAGTATATCCTTGGAGGGGAAGACAAGTTTTAATCAATAAAATTTTTGCTCTATTTCTTCATTAATATTTATGTTTACATACTCATTGTTGTGATGAATATTTCACATGTATAAATACAGTTCGACATTTGGTGCATAGAAACACATTTATGATGAGGGTTTAAGGGAATTAGAATGTTCTCTAAAAAGCTCACTACAGCAGAACTATTATTATTCACTTTAATAACCTTTCTTATGATCATGTCAAGCTATCAAATATTCAAGTGGCAAGCATAAAAGACAGTACTTGGTATAAAAGACCTCTTTCCAACACATTCTTTTATCCCTATTGCCTTAACCTAGGTTAAAACTGTGTTTCATAATAAAACAATGAAGATAAGCCACTATTTTATTTACCATTCAAATGCACTTTTAAAATTTGTTAGATGATGGCAAAGACCAGAAATGCTTCAGGTTCATTATTCATTTCACACCTTGTATAAACAAGGCACTAGGTCAACCATCTACCAAGTAAATAAGGCTGGATGAAAATGACTCACTGCAGCACCCACGGCAGGAATCTGGACCTCAAGTTAGTGTCAGTATGAGCAGAGCTAACAACTTGCTCTATTTAACCCAAGAAGCTAAAAGAACCTAGAGTGCATGGAATCTAAAGGCCTTCTCAGGCAGAGGTCCATTAAACACTAAGATTTCACTTTCATTTCTGATGTATATCTGTTTGCAGAAATTTATCCATATGTTATGATCCATTCTAAGGCAAGGATCAGTCATATGTCTTTTCTTCTTTGATAGAATTTGCACTGACCTAAAACTATGAACCACCAACTGGTGCATCCTTCAGCCCTATGAACCAACACAGCTCCTGATATCAATCTTTTATTGATGCCTGAGTGAAAAGAATGCTATTGTCCTCCAAGAGCTTCAGTGATAATCTCCAGGTAGATGACTCCTTGATTTATACTTTTGATTTTGGTCTCTCTCCTGAGCTTCTTATGCACACTTCCAACAAATAGAATACAAATCTCTTTGTAGAGCTGTATCTTACCTTCTCTTGGAAGCATAACAGTATTTGGAGGGAGTGTAGGTTCAATGTCTGGTGAGGGGGGTAGGTGGCAACAGGAGGAAAGATTTGCCTCTTTACCTTTTGCAATCTTTCATAACCATCCACCTCATCTCTTCTTTAACACTATTCAGATGACCAGTGAAGCTTTTTTAGAAAAAGATAAAATGTTTTGGTGACAGATATGGCACCAAGGCATTCCTTTATTCAGAGCAATTTTGTGAATTAGAGAGGTGACTTCTCTGGCTGTGGTTTGAAGGTCTGCCATCCTCCACTGGGCTGAGGGATGTGATAGAGGGTGGAAAGCTTCAAAAAGCTCTGAGGAGTCAGAGTGTTGTTGCCCAGGGTACAAGATCCAGCAGGGGAGTGGAGCTGAATTGAGTGCAGAGGGGAGCTGCTGAAAAGAAAGAGGATGAACAAAGAATATATTTGATCCCCTTATAACTTGAGCTAAATCAACACCTCCCCCTGCTATAATCAAGGGTGTAAGGGACTTCTGTATGTTGAAGTCTGCTTTCCTTTGGTTTATAGTAAAATGTTGATCACGTGTCCCTCTGTAATTTATTACTGCTTCATTCTCTTTTCTTCCGCTACCATTATTTCTGCCACCACCATCACAGTTATTTTTCTGTTCTTCTTCCTCTCATGATCTTTGCCTTTTATTTGACAAATATCTGTGAAGATAGGCATTGCATTAGGTACCATGGGGAAAGGAGCTATAAAAAAGAGGTATAAGGTATATGATTCTCCTTTAATTATGTAATGTAAATATCAGGTGCCTGTTCATCTATTCACTCTCCTGTTTAAGCAATGTCCTTCTCTCACCCTCCCCCAAAGCTTCTTGTGCAAAGTAAAGCACAGCAGTATAGAATTTGCCAAGGCAAAGAAACAGTTTAATCTTAGATGTGTAACATGGGTTATTTCTGTGCCATCAAACCCAACAAAAACACTAAATTGTGTAGGTATAGTTTTCCATATGGATAAACTTCAAATTACGTATTTTAATTGATCATCATTAATGATAATCTTGGTATTTCAGGTTGATTTATTTCAATTCTGAATAACATCAGATACCTCTTTTAAAAAATAGCAGCTATTAAAGCCCTTGACAGGTTAAAGAAAGAGAGAGGATTGAGTCACCAAAGGACAAATACTGTATGATTCTATGATTCCACTTATATGTGGTGTCTAAAGTCGTCAAATTCATAGAAATAAAAGTAAAATGTGCTTAACAGGGGCTGGGAGGAGAGAGCAAAGGAGAGCTGTTGTTTAATGGGTACAGAGTTGTAGCTCTGCAAGATGAAAAAATTCTGGAGATCTGTTTCACAACAATGTAAATATAGCTAACACTACTGAACTGTGTACTTTTAAATGACTAAGATGGTAAATTTTATGTATGTTTTTACCAATAAGAAGAATTAATCAAAAAAAATTAATTTTTAAAAGAATTTACCAAGGATTCTAGAGAGGAAATAAAGCAGACTTCATATTATACTGTCAGAGAGCAACTTGAATCCACCTTAGGCATTTCTCTTTTCTAAAACTCTACCTTCAGCTGTGCGACCAGCCACAGCAGGGTGTTGATGGCGGTGGTGGAAACTTTCTCCTCTGACCCTTCGCATAGCGAAGGCATGAGGAGTTTGGCCTGGAAAGGAGTCAGAATCTTGGAGAGAAGGTATAGGTTATCTTTGGGATCCCAATGGAAATAATAGGTATGGCCAATTTTAGAGTGCAATTATAGAAAGAAAATCAATAAATAAAGATAGATTTAAAATATATCATCAGCTGTAGAAACAAGTGATAACAGCAATTGTGCAGTGAGAACTTAGGGTTGGGAAACTGTTGAAGAGACAGTTGAGGAAACTGAGGCTTAAACAAGTGAGGTAAATATCCAAGGTCAGCCCAGAGCTAGCAAGTAGCGAAGGTCGGATTTATAAATGCTTTACTTTCAACATACAGAATGTTACGCAGACAATTATAAATGCCTGTCCCCAGTTGCAGAAGTTGGGCATGTCAGCTGTTTTGTCTGTTTTTTTCCCCTCACGTTCTTGTCAGGTGCTGCATGATGCTGTGTATTTGTATTGCCCACTGAGTAAATGTTTAATGGAACAGAATGGCATCACCATGAATGAGAGAGCTCAGTGGTCCTCACAACAGGCTGTTTCTCTGTTAAGTCAGTTCCCAAGTTGAACATCACAGATAAGATCTTCTCTTAGAGCAGGAGGGACTTCAACTCTTAAACACACAGGGAAGGAGCTGTTCATCAAATCCTCAAGATTTTCAGCCACTATGACCAAGATGAGCATAAATTATGCCCTCATTGAATAATGTTTTAAGTGTGGAATCTTTTAAAAGCATATTTATTAAGCATGAAAATATTTTATTACATGACCACAGCAGGTGATGCTGCTTTCATCAAGTGCCCCTGGATAGGTGTTTGCATGTTATTGTCTCCAGGAAAGCACTAGAAGTTAATTCCAAAGAACCCTGTTTCCTTGGCCTCATAGGTTGATTTGCAGTATACCTGGAGCGTAAAATACATTTTAGAACAGGAGTCCTGTATGTCAGAGGGTCTGAAAAGCAGAGATATAGTATAAATAGCTTTGTTATTCATATGCTGTATATGAAAACATTTAGATGGAATATATTCTGTAGCCAAAGAACTATATTTTCTCCCAATAATTTGAAACAAAGAAGTTAAGAACACAAACCGCACTTAGAAAGAAAGAAGAATGATATTTTCTTGCTGCTGAATTCATGAATCTATTATGGAGACTCATTTTAATCTTTAGATTTAATGTGTCCTTTTTATCAAGAGTGAGACTTTTCTTTGTGTCTACAGTAGAAAAATGGCACCAATTTAGTCCTGTACTTTGCCAACCCTCGCTTGTCACGTTTTTTGAATGATCACAGTTGTGCATCAATTGTGTCAAGACAGAATAGAAAATTGGGCTGTGGGGTGGGTCCTGTTAAGGATCTATACAGATTTCTATAAAACATTCATAAGGATATTGCTCTCATTCTTTCCTGAAGGATGATGACTTTTTCTTTTATCTTTTTTTTTTTTTTTTTTTTTTTGGTTTTGTGGATCTTTAACTTTTAGAACAATAGAAACAGTTTTTTTAGTCACAAAGACCTTTGAGAACATTCATACTTTTAGAGCTTTCATGATCTTGGAATGAGACACTGTTCCAATCACAGTTTAGTTTTTATTCCTTGAGCTGAGCTAATTGTCTGAGGTCACAGGACTCTATTGATGGTTTTGCATGTATAAGTGGATATTCTGAATTCTGCCCAGAGTAATGGATAAAAATAGGCAGTTAATTCAATGTTTAAAAAATTAATATCATCTGCAATTTTCATGGTGCAAGGAAACTTAAAGGTCTCTTAGTTCAACACATTTATTTTTGCAGATGAGAAAACAAAGGTCCAGAGAGCCCACAGGTTTTGCTGAGGGTCACGTAGCCAGTTAATGGCAGAGCTGGTATCAGAAAAGGTCTTTTCCTCATAATTGAAAGCTCTTTCTTTTTGAAATTATGAAATGTTAAGGCACTGTGAAAAGTCCAAAGAGTAACATGTCTAACAGCCGTACCTACCACCCAGCTTTGTCAGATCTTATAATTTTGCTATGTTTGTTCCTTTTATTTCTTTTAAAGAAATAAAAACAGATTCAGTATATCACCTGTATAATTTTTACTGATAGTACTTCTCACACTGCTTTCCAAATTTGCTATTGTTATGTGAAGATGCATAAATAGTATGTATCTGAACAGTGTATGGCATTGTGTTACATGGGTTAGAACAGCATACAAGTAGAATTGCATGAACTCTTCTGAAACTTGTTTTTATTGCTCACTGGTTTTTTCTTTTTTTTGAGATTTTTTAATGCTGAAATGCATAGTGATGGTTCATTCATTTTTACTGCTTTTTATATTGTGAATATACTACAATGCCCTTATCCATTTTTCTGTTGATACATATTTAGATTTTTTAAAAAATTCGCTCTTACAAACACTGCTGTAATAAACATTCTTTTCATGTGTCTGCACAAGTGCAAGAATTTCTTGGCTACATACTTAGAAGTTGTAATACTTCAGCGTTGCGCTTTATTGTCAGATTACTCTCCAAAATGTTGTACAGCAGTGTTATGTAATGACAATCCCATGGATAGGAAATGGTTCAACACCATGGCTTCATCTACATTTTCCTTATTGATAATAAGGTTAATTATCTTTTCATATGTACAACAGTTAGCTATTGCTGCAATAATATTTGGTAACCAACCACCCCAAAACTTAGAGGCAATCATCTCTTTCTATGGGTTTCCAGGCCAGCTGGTGCAGCTCTGCTTCAGGATGCAAGTCTGTGGATGCACATCTGTTCTAGGTGTCTCTTATCCTAGTTAGCTAGTGAGGCTCTTCTTGCAGCAAAGGCAGGAACACAAGGATGCAAGCCCCATTAATCATGGACATTTCAAGTCCCTGCTTGTGACACTTCTGCTTATGTCTCATTGACCAAAGCAAGGCACTTAGCTGAGTCTTACATCCATGAAGTGGGGAATACTCCACCCCTGTGAGACTATGGCATCAGCATGCAGGCTTATTAACTAATACAGGGGAGGGAAGAACTGTCACCACTTATTTAATCTACCACAGCACATTTATTGGCCATTTGGTTTCATCTTATATAAATTGCTGGTTCATAGTCTTTGCTCATTTTTTCTTGGGTTGCCTGCATTTTACTTACTGTTTCACAGATACTCTTTTTTTTTTTGTCTCAATGAATTTATTGAAGTATAGTTGATTTACAATGTTATGTTAGTTTCTGGTGTACAGCAAAATGACTCAGTTATACATACATGTATTCTTTTTCATATTCCTTTCCATTATGGTTTATCACAGGATATAGATATAGCTCCCTGTGCTAAACAGTAGGACTTTGTTTTTTATCCATCCTATATATACTAGTTTGCATCTGCTGATACTCTTTATATAATGTGGATTCTAATTTTTGTCAATTATAAGATTATAGAAATATTCTTTTAGTATGTGACTCATATTTTCACTTTATGATATTTTTCTTGTGAAGAAGTTAAACTTTTTAATTTAACTATCGCTGTATGATATTTCTCTTGTAAAGAAGTTTAAAAGTTTACTATAATCTAAACATTTATCCACCTTTCCCTATATGGTTTGTGCACATTGTGTTTTGTTCTAGAAAATGATCTCTATACTGAAGTCATTAATATATTCTCCAATGTTTTCTTCTAAAAGTATTAAGGTTTAAGTTTTTACATTTAGGTCTGTGTTTTGCTCAGAATTTAAAAATTTTTTCTAACATGCTTTTTCTATAAATTCTCTTGGATATTCTACAGAAATAATTATATCATTAATGAGTAATAAAACTTAGGCTCTTTTTTTCAATTCATAAATCTTTATTTCTTTTTATTATGATACTAAACCAGAAAAATGTTAAATAGAAGTTGTGTAGCAAGTATCCTCCCCCCCCATTTTAAAGGAAATGTTTCTAATGTTTTATGACTGTAGTTTTATCACAAAAATAGTAATCAGAAAATAAGTGTAAAGCTAAAATTCTATATGCAGCTAAAATATTATAGAATATAGGCAAAACAAGTGTATTTCCAGACAAAACAAAACAAAGAGGGAAAGGGTTTATCAATTAAATACCTTTACTAAAGGAAAAACTAAAGAAGAAGAAGAAAATAAAATCCCTAAAAGAAGGCTTAAATTGCAAGAAGGAATGTTAAGAAAATAAATTGGTATATCTGTAAGATAAGCATTGATTGAATAAAATAGCAATAGTAATAATGGCTAATTATAGGAATATCAACAGGGTAGAACTAGACACTGAATAATAATAATATAATAGGCAAAGAGATAGTCTAGGTTAAAGCTCTAAAGTCCGTGTATGTTTTTGAAAGAGAGTAAAGCTATTGATAAAATTTAGACGCTAAGCAATTATACATGAGAAATTCTAAGAATAATCACTAAAAAATAAAAATAGAATCTATAATATTAAACAGTATATAGAGGCACAAGAGAGATAAAGGTTTGATCAATCTAGAAGATTGATCAAGGTTAAAAAAGGTTAAAAAAAAGTAAAGAAAAATCGTGGTAAACACAAAGCAAACAAAAAACTATAAAAAAATCCCCAAATATAAGGATGAAGAGTTGATTTTTTTTTTAAGAATGAGAAAGGATAAGCCAGGTACACAATAACCGGAAAAGGTTGATGTAGTTATATTAGTATCTGAAAAATTAAAAGCAAAAATAAAGATTTAATAAAAATAATGACAACAAAAAGGAAATTGAGAACAACATAAAAGTCAAGAAATAGCATAGCCAGCACAAAAACAGAAAGATAGATCAATGGAACAGGATAGAGAGCCCAGAGATAAACCCACACACATATGGTCACCTTATCTTTGATAAAGGAGGCAGGAATGTACAGTGGAGAAAGGACAGCCTCTTCAATAAGTGGTGCTGGGAAAACTGGACAGCTACATGTAAAAGTATAAGATTAGCTCACTCCCTAACACCATACACAAAAATAAGCTCAAAATGGATTAAAGACCTAAATGTAAGGCCAGACACTATCAAACTCTAAGAGGAAAACATAGGCAGAACACTCTATGACATAAATCACAGCAAGATCCTTTTTGACCCACCTCCTAGAGAAATGGAAATAAAAACAAAAATAAACAAATGGGACCTAATGAAACTTCAAAGCTTTTGCACAGCAAAGGAAACCATAAACAAGACCAAAAGACAACCCTCAGAATGGGAGAAAATATTTGCAAATGAAGCAACTGACAAAGGATTAATCTCCAAAATTTACAAGTAGCTCATGCAGCTCAATACCAAAAAAACAAACAACCCAATCCAAAAATGGGCAGAAGACCTAAATAGATGTTTCTCCAAAGAAGATATACAGACTGCCAACAAACACATGAAAGAATGCTCAACATCATTAATCATTAGAGAAATGCAAATCAAAACTACAATGAGATATCATCTCACACCAGTCAGAATGGCCATCATCAAAAAATCTAGGAACAATAAATGCTGGAGAGGGTGTGGAGAAAAGGGAAGCCTCTTGCAGTGTTGGTGGGAATGTAAATTGTTACAGCCACTATGGAGAACAGTATGGAGGTTCCTTAAAAAACTAAAAACAGAACTACCATACGAACCAGCAAGCCCACTACTGGGCATATACCCTGAGAAAACCATAATTCAAAAAGAGTCATGTACCAAAATGTTCATTGCAGCTCTATTTACAATAGCCAGAACATGGAAGCAACCTAAGTGTCCATCAACAGATGAATGGATAAAGAAGATGTGGCACATATATACAATGGAATATTACTCAGCCATAAAAAGAAATGAAATTGAGCTATTTGTAATGAGGTGGATAGACCTAGAGCCTGTCATACAGAGTGATGTAAGTCAGAAAGAGAAAGACAAACACCGTATGCTAACACATATATATGGAATTTAAGAAAAAAAAATGTCATGAAGAACCTAGGGGTAAGACAGGAATAAAGACATAGACCTACTAGAGAACGGACTTGAGGATATGGGGAGGGGGAAGGGTGAGCTGTGACAAAGCGAGAGAGAGGCATGGACATATATACACTACCAAACGTAAGGTAGATAGCTAGTGAGAAGCAGCCGCATAGCACAGGGAGATCAGCTCGGTGCTTTGTGACCGCCTGAAGGGGTGGGATAGGGAGGGTGGGAGGGAGGGAGACACAAGAGGGAAGAGATATGGGAACATATGTATATGTATAACTGATTCACTTTTTTATAAAGCAGAAACTAACACACCATTTTAAAACAATTATACCCCAATAAAGATGTAAGAAAAAAAAAAAAGAAAGAAATAGCCAAAAGTTGATTCATTGAAGGGAAAAATAATCATCAAAACTAGTAAAATGACAAAATAAAGAAGATTTAAGTAAACATTATTAAAAATGAAAGAAGGCAAATAATCACAAATACATCAGTCACAGAAAAATAATCAAAGAATACTACAGAAAACTTTATGCAAATAAATTTGAAAACTTAGACAAAATGGATGTTTTCTCAGCAAAATCTACCATAACAAAACTGACTAAAAGAAATGACACAATTTTAGACCTCTAACCATTAAGGAAATAAAATTAGGAGTTAAAATATATATCCACCAAAGCAAAAATTAGTTTTGATAGTCTTACAGGTGATTCAAGAAATAGGTAATTCCTATCTTCTGCAACTAATACAAAGAATGACAAAAGTGGGGTAACTCCCAACTAATTTTATGAGGCTAGAACCTCAGTGTTGAAACACAGAAAAACAGTACAAGAAAAGAATATCATAGGGCAGTCTTACTTAATGAACATAATTGCAGAAGTCTTAATCCACAGATTAGCACATAGAAACTAGCAATGTATTTAAAAAATGCCTCATGATCAAGGAAGATGAAGGTGATTTATATTAGAATATCTGTGTATACAATTTCCCACATTAACAGATTAAGATAGAGAAATCATATAGCCATCTCAGTGGAAGATGAAGCATTATTTGATACAATTCAGCATCATTTATGATACAAACAGTTACAAAGAAAACAGTTTTGGAACTGGGAGGGACTTTCCTTTAGTTGATAAACATATCTGGCAACAGTGTTGGGCAAATATCTCACTTACTAGTGAGATATTAGAAGCATTCTAAGAGAATATAATAAAGGAAATCAAGAAGGAATGGTCAGAAGAGAACTGACACAAGAAACTAGTAAATTTTTCATTCATTTGTCATCTATTGAATACCTACTCTAAGCCAGGTAGTAATAATATAAAGATAAATAAGGCAGTCTTTGCCCTTAAGATCCTTGCCATGTAGTGGAATTTAATCTATATGTGTTCTCTAACAGATCTTGAAAAGAAAACCTTTCAATCAGGTAGCATTTGTAAGAAAATTAAACAGCTTATATATGTGGCTTGTTAATATTATTTTGTCTTACCTAATGTGCACATTTACTTGTAGTAAACAGTAATTTAGCTAATGAGAAGAATACACATGGCCATATATTTGAATGCTCTACCATT
The DNA here is from genome assembly GCF_059928025.1 of Delphinapterus leucas. Taxonomy (NCBI): domain Eukaryota; kingdom Metazoa; phylum Chordata; class Mammalia; order Artiodactyla; family Monodontidae; genus Delphinapterus; species Delphinapterus leucas. The sequence goes on along the minus strand of NC_143137.1, from coordinate 60,523,697 downwards.
TACTAGAACAATTCCCAACCTTGAAAGAATACATTACTTCATTACCAAGATGGACTAATATATATTCTGTGTTTCTAAAAGGCAATTCTTCAAAGACACTGTTTTCCTGAGCAGGTACATGAAAGCAGGAGAGTTTCAAAAGCAAGTAGTTAGATTAGAAATTATATTTTTCAGTATCCCTCAAATTCTATAATGAGTCTATTCAAATAGACATATTAATTTGTACTAATAGAATAAAATTTCCATTGTATGGCAATAACCTGATTTGTATGTTTTCATGGAAAAACTGAGTGACTATAAAATTTGTTTGATGATTAGCACTTCATGTCAAATGATTTAGAGTGAATATTTTAAAAGATACATAAGCAGTAATTTTCACTGTTTTCACCTACCAGGTTGACTTTCTGCCTCAGCTACATCTAGGCTCACTTCTTCCTGATTATAGCAGGAAAAAACACAGATCCTAATGCTATGGCTGTGGTCATACTGAGTGAGAGCCTTCCGTAAATATAAAATCCTCTTATTAGATAAAAAAATGTTACCGTAAATTAAGATAAAGATGTTGGATTTTTAAGTCTCTTTCCTTGTCTCTTCCCTCCCTAGATAATTCAAATTCCAATCAAACTGAAATCACCCTCCTTCTCAATAAAACCACATGTAACTATTATAAATCGCATTATTTTCTCTTCTCCTATAGTTTTTTTCACAGTTTTATACAAAATTTATTCTTACGTATGCTTCTTATAGACATATGAGCATAAATAACAGTCTAGCTAGATTGCAGTCTCCTTAAGGGAAGAGAGTATATATTTCTTGGTTTAAATTGAAATATAGTTGATTTACAATATTATATTATTACACCTGTAGTTTCAGGTGTACAGCGTAGTGATTCAGTATTTTTATAGATTATGCTCCATTTAAAGTTATTATAAAATATTGGCTGTATTCCCTGTGCTGTGCAATATATCCTTGTAGCTTATTTATTTTACACACAGTAGTTTATATCTTTAATCCCCTACTCCTAGCTTCCCCTCCCCCTTTCCCTTTCCCCACTGGTAACCACTAGTTTGTTCTCTATATCTGTGTCTGTTTCTGTTTTGTTATATTCATTCATTTTATTTTTTAGGCTTCACATATAAGTGATAAAATACAGTACTTGTCATTCTCCAACTTATTTCACTAAGCATAATACCCTGAAGGTCCACGCATGTTGTTGGAAATGGCAAAATTTCATTCTTTCTTATGACTGAGTAATATTCAATTGTATGTATATACCACATCTTCTTTATCCATTCATCTGCTGATGGACACAGGTTGCTTCCATATCTTGGCTATTGTAAATAATGCAGCTATGAACATTGTGGTTCATGTAACTATTCAAATTAGTGTTTTTGTTTTCTTCAGATATATACCCAGGAGTGAAATTTTTGGATCCTGTGATAGTTCTACTTTTAGTTTTTTGAGGAACCTCCATGCTGTTTTCCATAGTGGCAGCACCGAATTACATTCCAACCGATAGTGTACTAGGATTCCCTTTTCTCCACATTCTCCCCTATATCTGTTATTTCTGGTCCTTTTGATAATAGCCATTCTGACAGGTATGAGGTGATATCTCATTGGGGTTTTAATTTGCATTTCTCTGATGATTAGTGATGTAGAGCATCTTTTCATGTGCCTGTTGGCCATCTGTATGTCTTCTTTAGAAAAAATGTCTATTCAGGTCTTTTGCCCATAAATGAAAATCTTCCATACTGCTATGAGAATGATTTTTCTAAACAAGCATCTCACCATTTTTCTCTCTTGCATTAAAAAAATAAAAATAATGGCTTTAAATAAAATTTAAGTTCCTTAGCATAACATATAATACCATCTGTCACCTGCTTCTTGTCTCTTTTCCTGCCTCTCCCAACACCCAGCCCATGTTTATGGAAAATGAAGTACTACAGAATTCCTCTCCCACTGTATTGTTTCACAGAGGAGGTACCAGTGGGGTTTTGCCATCCAATAGATTTCATTTCAAAGTCTGGCTGAATGACCTTGAATTAGTTCCTTAGCCTCTCTGAGCTTTGAATGAGGGTAAACAGTCCTGTCTTGCAGACAGGGTAGTTGGGAGGATTAGAAAAAAATGTATGTAAAGTGGCTAGAACATGCTGTCTGTTTATGTCTTCTGTTCCTTCATATCTTTCTCATCTTACTTAAAAGTGATCTTTCCAGGTTTAGCAGAGAGCGGGTTTCGATAATTATCCTTATAATTCCATGCAATAGCTCCCACTGCTCAAATATCCTTGGAAACTTTCTTTTCCTGGTTGACTTCTGCTCTTCCTTCAAGATACCATTTGATATTTATCTCATACAGAGAGTCTTCTCTTAATAGGGCCAAATGTCTCTTCTATATTCCTTTAAGACACTAGGACAACTTATTCACAGCATTTCCCACATTATATTAAAATTGTCCACATATATATCTGCTTCTCTCACTCGCTTGTAAGCTTCTTCATCCTAGTTTGTCTTTCTATTCTAGCACCGACCTCACGTCTGACACAGTATGCACTCAAGAATTTTACTAGACTGAAATGTTAAACTAGAAAACAGACAAATAATGACCCATTTCAATAAATGTTTAAGGATACAACATGTTAACATATCAGGAAAAAATAAAGGTAGAAACACAACTATCTATAGATTGCAGTACTCAAATAATCACTTACAAATTGTTTTAAAAGATTTAGATTTGATGTGGTGTAGTGACATAGAGATGAGAGGCTTACTTTAAAGCCGTCTACACTGCCTTTATATCAAGCTGACTTTTAAACAGAAGAAAGTCTACTGACTGTTGTCTGGAGACCACAGGGCTAAGTAGAGCCAGGGATGTGAAGGGCTTGCATTTAAAAAAAAATTAATTTATTGAGTGTTAGGGCTAAGTAGAACTGAAACAAAAATATTTTTTGGTTACAACTGGTGTTTCATTATTTGAAACAGAACAATTCTTTTTTGGCCATATTTTTGCCTAGGACCTTCTTTTTGTATATATTTCTGGTATTACAGTACTTTCCAAATAAGAAAGGAAAATGTTTTTAAAAGGCCATAGATTATCTTTTTTTTTATATTGGACTCTGGGTGTAATTTTATTTTTATATTTTAATTTTTATTTACTGATAATTGTACAGAGTACTGACTTGCAGTGGAAAAATGTAGCTTTTCTATTTTTAATGTGGGCTCCTTTATCTCCTAAGCTGTCTCTGTCACGTGGCACTTCCAGTGCACTGACATGTGCATGGAGCTTAATGATTGCTGAGTTACAGTAGTATGTGTCAGGTTGACTAGGTTATAGGATTATTTAAGTTTCATCTTCAAGTGATCAACTGGACTGTTTACTTTTTGATTTCCTGGTTGATAAGGAATTATATTAATAAAAATAGTATTTAACCTCTATTTTTATAGTTAGAGAGAGGCATAATGATGGATGTACTTACCATCGTTGGTAAGTACTATACCTCCTTTTATATTCCGGTCATAAAATTGTACACCATGACTTGATGACACTATGGTTATGTTACTATGTAAAGTTTACTGAGAACATTTTTTCTGGTTTTTCTAAGTATTCTTGCCAAAAGTCAAGACTGTCGTTCACTCAAAGTAGTCAATTTATATACCTCATTGGCAGTATGATTTAATCCACTTATATACCTTAGAAAGAGTGTATAGCACTAAAAATGACTTTCTTTTGCCAAGTATTTTGGTTAGGAGCCAAAAATGTAAGATAGTAGAGTTGATGAATGTCTACAGCTTGTGACCTGTTTACCCATGGGAGGGACAACTCCTCCCCCTCCCCCCACTTTTTGGGTAACATAATATACATCAAAAGATCAGGGGATATTCTGTTTTGGAAGTTAAGAAACTAATGCTTTTATCATGTAAAACAGGGGTTCGCAACTCCCAGCTGCTGTTAGGAGCTGGGCTGCACAGAAGGAGGTGGGAGGCAGGTGAGTGAGCAAAGCTTCATCTGCCGCTCCCCATCGCTCACATTACCGCCTGAACCGTCCCCCCACCACTCCCCTAGGCCCCTACCCCCCACACCTCCCTGCCTCCCCCCACCTTCCCCCCGCCATCTGTGGAAAAATTGTCTTCCACTAAACCAGTCCCTGGTGCCAAAAAGCTTGGGAACCGCTGATGTAAAAGATAATCCAACCTCCAGAATTGTGCTGCAGAGGACCCAGCAGATAGAAGTAGGAATTTTTGTTAAGAAACGTCTTTGAATGTACTTCAGCACCTTGTCAAATATTTGATAAATTTGTGGAGTTCTACACTAGGAAACAATGATTTGCTTTTGGAAAACTCTCCAAGCCGTTGTGACCGTAAGAGTGAGAGATTCCTCAATAGTGTCTCTATATGGGTCATCTTATTCTGAGCCGCGGGTCACACTGGTGTGCCCCATAACTCACGGGCAAAATGGCATTCCTATGTAAGCATGATGATTTGCTTTTGATATTTGTTGCTATTGCCCAATTGAATTTGTAAAATATCTTTTTTAAGGCAGTAATTTTAAATGTCAGCTGTAAGATAGCTATTTATTTCCAAACCTTCCTGGAGTTAAGTGTTTAGACTCAAAAGACTTTTGCTTTGGAAAATAAGTAAATAAGATAAAATTGTCATAGTATTCTACCTTGTTTAACTTTATCACTAGAGCTTGAAGACAAGATGTATTTCAAATAGTCCATAACACTTTAGTTATGAGTTAAGAGGAGGCATACATAGATTTTCTTTGCCAAATGTAAAATAACTAATAAAATGAATTTTTTTGAGCAGAAAACTTCTCCTTATCATTATACTGCTTATTGTAAAATTCAATTCAGGTGTCTTGAATTTTATAACAATGCTTACACTTTGGATTACTGATCTAACGCCCATAGGGAGTTCTGATTTTTCTGTGTTAAGAAAACAAAATCTTTAAAATAATTGGGGCTTTAAAACCTAGAAATGACATGATAAATTAGGTAGATAAATTTGGGACTTCAGCCAGGACACCTACATATGGCTTCTTTTTGTAGCTTAGGCCTCCTCACAACATGGTGGCTAGTTTCCAAGGATGAGGGTCTCAAGAAAGAAAACCCAGCAGAAGCTGTATCACCATTTCTACCCCAGCCTTAAAAGTCGTACATGTCACTTCCACAGCATTCTATTTTCTGAGGAAATTACAAAGGCTCAGTCAGTTTCAAGGTGATGAGAAATAGGCTCTACTTCTTGAGGAGGAAGTAACAAGGTTGGATAAAAACCAGAAATATTATTGCAGTCATTTTTGGAAAATACAATCTGTCACACCATCCTCCATCCTCACCCCAACTTAGTCATCTTAACTGAAAATCAACTTCTTTTTAATGATTGGTAGTTAAGTAAACCAAATGCTGAATTGTATTAATAACATAAAAAACAATTTGACATATTCTGCTATTTGGTTCATCAATTGCAGCATCTAACTGTGAATCAATATTTCTGGATAGAATACTTGGTGGTATAAAATAGATAACGAATCAACACAATAGTTATTATTCTTGAATGTACAAATATTTGAGATAAAATATTACTAAGCCAGCACTTTTTTTATAGTAGGTAAAAAGCTAGGATGCAACAGAATGAGAGACTCCAACTGTTAATACAAAGTGTTATTTTTCCTTTTCATTTGACTTGGGAAAAGTTGATTTTCTTCTTTCACTTTTCTTTCAATGAAATTTAAAAGTTAAGTCCTTTCTGTGTTAAGCAACAATACCTATGTTGTATTAACTTTAAAATTCAGACAATATAATTTTCCTCTGGTTATAAATTCCCATTTATTTCTTATGACTAAGTAAGACAAGATAGCTCAATAATTCTAAAAAGGATGACAGCACAAGTACTACACTAATCTTACCAAAAAAAGAATGAAAGAAAGGTATATGAAGGCAAGAAAACTACATCCGTGCTTAAACTAAGGAAAAGTCCACAAAATTTGTTAGATATAGTCCAATTTCAACCAAATATGAAGACATGAGTCAGCACATAGCATGATAGGAGGGGAGTAGAATTGTCATTGTAATACTAAGTGCTAAATATTGAAGCTGGAGTATGGGATGGGTTGTAGGACATATTGGGTATAATCAAATGTCCAACAGGTGTATATCAAATTCTATACTTCAAAAACAATGTATTGTTTCATATATTTTTGAAATAGTAAAAACATGAAAAAATGTAAAGGTATATATATCTTCACCTAGCTATATCTCTCCTTTCATTTTCCCTAAGGAATAATTTGAGATGTGACCAATAGATATGCATAAAAATGTTCATTCTAGAGTTACTTATAAGACAAAATATTGGAAACGCCCAGGATGTCAATCATAAGAGATTAGAGACCCATCTTAATTTCTCTACAGTCACAGTAAATCCCATGAGATGTGAATCCTTATTTCCTGAAATGGAATGTTGAACATATTATAGAATTAAGTGACATTTATGAGAAAGTATGAACTAAGTTTTGTGTACAAACACATAGCCTTATTTCTATTTACATTAAATGTTAACAGTTAATAGTAGCTAACATTAGGGTTAGCAGTTGTTTCTCTGAGAGGTAGGTGGTTTTACCTTTTCTTTCTACCATTTTGTCTTCTGTGAATCTTTTTTTTTTTATAGCACTGTAAAACTGTTTATTTACTTTATTTTTTTAATAGATCTTTATTGGAGTATAATTGCTTCACAATACTGTATTAGTTTCTGTTGCACAACACAGAGAATCAGCCGTATGCATACACATGTCCCCATATCCCCTCCCTCTTGAGCCTCCCTCCCATGCTCCATATCCCACCCCTCTAGGTCATTGCAAAGCACAGAACTGATCTCCCTGTGCTATGCTGCTGCTTCCCACCAGCCAACTATTTTACATCCGGTAGTGTGTATATGTCGATGCTACTCTCACTTTGCCCCAGCTTCGCCCTTCCACCCCATGTCATCAAGTCCATTTTCTATTTCTACCTCTTTATTCCTGCCCTGCAACTAGGTTCATCAGTACCATTTGTTTTGTTTTTTAGATTCCATATATATGCGTTAGCATACGGTATTTGTTTTTCTCTTTCTGACTTGCTTCACTCTGTATGACAGACTCTAGATCCACCCACCTCACTACAAATAACTCAATTTAATTTCTTTTTATGGCTGAGTAACATTCTGTTGTATATATGTGTCACATCTTCTTTATCCGTTCATCTGTTGATGGACACTTAAGTTGCTTCCGTGTCCTGGCTATTGTAAATAGTGCTGCAAAGAACATTGTGGTGCATGTCTCTTTTTGAATTATGGTTTTCTCAGGGTATATGCCCAGTAGTGGGATTGCTGGGTCACATGGTAGTTCTATTTTTCGATTTTTAAGGAAACTCCATACTGTTTTCCATAATGGTTGTATCAATTTACATTCCCACCAATAGTGTAGGAGGGTTCCCTTTTCACCACACCCTTTCCAGCATTTATTGTTTCGAGCTTTTTTGATAATGGCCATTCTGACTGGAGTGAGGTGATAGCTCATTGTACTTTGATTTGCATTTCTCTAATAATTAGTGATGTTGAGCTTCTTTTCATGTGCCTCTTGAGTATCTGTATGTTTTCCTTGGTAAAATGTCTATTTAGATCTTCCACCCATTTTTTAACTGTATTGCTTGATTTTTTGATATTGAGCTCCATGAACTGTTTGTGTATTTTGGAGATTAATCCTTTGTGTGTTTTTTCATTTGCAAATATTTTCTCCCATTCTGAGGGCTGTCTTTTTGTCTTGTTTCTGGTTTCCTTTGCTGTGCAAAAGGTTTTAAGTTTAATTAGGTCCCATTTGTTTATTTTTGTTTTTATTTCTATTACTCTAGGAGGTGGGTCAAAAAAGATCTTCCAGTGGTTTATGTCAAAGAGTGATTTTCCTATGTTTTCCTCTAAAAGTTTTATAGTGTCTGGTTTTAACATTTAAGTCTTTAATCCATTTGGGGTTAATTTTTCTGTATGGTGTTAGGTAGTGTTCTAATTTCATTCTTTTACATGTAGCTGTCCAGTTTTCCCAGCACCACTTATTGAAGAGGCTGTCTTTTCTCCATTGTGTGTTCTTGCCTCCTTTGTCATAAATTAGGTACCCATATCTGTGTGGGTTTATCTCTGGGCATTGTATCATCTACCATTGATCTATATTTCTGTTTTTGTGCCAGTACCATACTGTCTTGATTACTGTAGCTTTGTGGTATAGTTTGAAGTCTGGGAGCCTGATTCCTCCAACTCCGTTTTTCTTTCTCAAGATTGCTTTTGCTATTTTGGGTCTTTTGTGTTTCCATATGAATTGTAAGATTTTTTGTTCTAATTCTGTGAAGAATGCCATTGGTAGTTTGATAGGCATTGCATTGAATCTGTAGATTGCTTTGGGTACTATAGTCATTTTCACAATATTGATTCTTCCAACCCAAGAACATGGTATATTTCTCCATCTGTTTATGTCATCTTTGATTTCTTTCATAAGTGTTTTATAGTTTTCTGAGTACAAGTCTTTCGCCTCCTTAAGCAGTTTATTCTTAGGTATTTTATTCTTTTTCTTGCAATGGTAAATGGGAGTGTTTCCTTAATTTCTCTTTCTGATTTTTTGTTGTTGGTGTATAGGTATGCAAGATATTTCTGTGCATTAATTTTGTATCCTGCTATTTTACCAAATTCACTGATTTGTTCTAATAGTTTTCTGGTGGCATCTTTAGGATTTTCTATGTATAGTATCATGTCATCTGCAAACAGTGACAGTTTTACTTCTTCTTTTCCAATTTGTATTTTTTTTATTTCTTTTTCTTCTCTGATTGCTGTGGCTAGGACTTCCCAAGCTATGTTGAATAAGAGTGGCGAGAGTGGACATCCTTGTCTTTTTCCTGATCCTAGTGGAAATGCTTTCAGTTTTTCACCATTGAGTGTGATGCTTGCTGTGGGATTGTCATATATGGCCTTTATTATGTTGAGGTAGGTTCCCTCTGTGCGCATTTTCTGGAGAGTTTTTATCATAACTGGGTGTTGAATTTTGTCAAAAGCTTTTTCTGCATCTATTGAGATGATCATATTGTTTTTACTCCTTAATTTGTTAATGTGGTGTTTCACATTGATTGATTTGCATATATTGAAGAATCCTTGCATCACTGGGATAAATCCCACCTGACCATGATGTATCATCCTTTTAAAGTGCTGTTGGATTCTGTTTGCTAGTATTTTGTTTGGGAATTTTGCATCTATGTTCATCAGTGATATTGGCCTATAATTTTCTTTTTTTGTGATTTTTTTCTGGTTTTGGTATCAGGGTGATTGTGGCTTTCTAGAATGAATTTGGGAGTGTTTCTCCCTCTGGAATTTTTTGGAAGAGTTTGAGAAGGATAGATGTTAGCTCTTCTCTAATTGTTTGATAGAATTCGCCTGTGAAGCCATCTGGTCCTGGACTTTCGTTTGTTGGAAGATTTTTAATCACAGTTTCAATTTCATTACTTGTGATAGGTCTGTTTATATTTTCTAATTCTTCCTGGTTAAGTCTTGGAAAATTGTACCTTTCCAATAATTTGTCCATTTCTTCATGGTTGTCCATTTTATTGGCATATAGTTGTTTGTAGTAGTCTCTTATAATCCTTTGCATTTCTGCAGTGATTTTTTTTCTTGATGAGTCTGACTAAGGGTTTATCAATTTTGTTTATCTTCTCAAAGAACCAGCTTTTAGTTTTATTGATCTTTGCTATTGTTTTCTTTGTTTCTATTTCATTTATTTCTGCTCTGATCTTTATGATTCCTTTCCTTCTACTAACTTTGGGTTTTCTTTGTTCTTTTTTCTCTAGTTGTTTTAAGTTTAGGGTTAGATTGTTTATTTGAGATTTTTCTTATTTCTTGAGGTGAGATTGAGTTGCTATAAACTTCCCTCTTAGAACTGCTTTTGCTGCATCCCATAGGTTTTGGATCATCATGTTTTCGTTATCATTTGTCTCTTGGTATTTTTTTGTTTCTTCTTTGATTTCTTCAGTGATCTCTTGGTTATTTAGTAGCACACTGTTTAGCCTCCATGTATTTGTGTTTTATATTATTTTTTCCTATAATTGATTTCCATTCTCATAGTGTTGTGGTCGGAAAAGAGGCTTGATACGATTTCAATTTTCTGAAATTTTCCGAGGCTTGACTTGTGACCCAAGATGTGATCTATCCTGGAGAATGTTCCATGTGCTCTTGAGAAGAAAGTGTATTCTGCCACTTTTGGGTGGAATGTTCTATAAATATCAATTAGATCTATCTGGTCTGTTGTGTCATTTAAAGCTTGTGTTTCCTTATTTATTTTCTGTTAGGATGGCCTGTACATTGATGAAATTGGGGTGTTAAAGTTCCCTACTGTTATTGTGTTACTGTTGATTTCTCCTTTCATGGTTGTTAGCATTTGCCTTATATATTGAGGTGCTCCTATGCTGGGTGCATAAACATTTATAATTGTTATATCTTCTTCTTGGATTGATCCTTTGATCAATCCTTATCTCCTGTAATAGTCTTTATTTTAAAGTCTGTTTTATCTGATATGAGTATTGCTACTCCAGCTTTCTTTTGATTTCCATTTGCATGGAATATCTTTTTCCATCCCTTCACTTTCAGTCTGTATGTGTCCCTAGGTCTGAAGTGGGTTTCTTGTAGACAGCATATATATGGGTTGTTTTTGTATCCATCCAGCCAGTCTGTGTCTTTTGGTTGGGGCATTTAATCCATTTACATTCAAGGTTATTATCAATATGTATGTTCCTATTACCATTTTCTAAATTGTTTTGGGTTTGTTTATGTGGGTATTTTTCTTCTCTTGTGTTTCCTGCTTAGAGAACTTTCTTTAGCATTTTTTGTAAAGCTGGTTTGGTGGTGCTGAATTCTCTTAGCTTTTGTTTGAAAAGATTTTGACTTCTCCATCAAATTTGAATGAGATCTTTCTGGGTAGAGTAATCTTAGTTGTAGATTTTTCTCTTTCATCACTTTAAGTATATCCTACCACTCTCTTCTAGCCAGGAGAGTTTCCACTGAAAAGTCAGCTGATAACCTCATGGGGATTCCTTTGTATGTTATTTTTTGTTTTTCCCTTTCTGCTTTTAATATTTTTTTTCTTTGAATTTAACTTTTGTTAGTTTGATTAATATGTGACTTGGTGTGTTTTTCCTAGGGTTTATCCTGTATGGGACTCTCTGTGCTTCTTGGACTTTGGTGACTATTTCCTCTCCCATGTTAGGGAAGTTTTCCACTATAATCTCTTCAAATATTTTCTCAGACCCTTTATTTTTCACTTCTTCTTCTGGGATCCCTATACTTCAAATGTTGGTGTGTTTAGTGTTGTCCCAGAGGTCTCTGAGATTGTCTTCAATTCTTTTCATTTCTTTTTTCTTTATTCTGCTCCTTGGCAGTTATTTCCACCATTTTGTCTTCCACCTCACTTATTCGTTCTTCTGCCTGTTATTGATTCCTTCTAGTATATTTTTCACTTCAGTTATTTTGTTGTTCATCTCTGTTTGTTTGTTCTTTTGTTCTTCTAGATCTTTGCTAAACATTTCTTGTATTTTCTCAACCCATGCTTCCATGGTATTTCCAAGATTCTGGATCATCTTTACTATCATTACTCTGAATTCTTTTCCAGGTAGAGTGCCTATTTCCTCTTCATTTATTTGGTCTTGTAGGTTGTTACCTTAGTCCTTAATCTGTGACATATTTTTTTGCTGTCTCATGTTTTGTTTTGTTTTGTTTTTTTAATGAGTGGGATTGTGTTCCTGTTTTACTGGTTGTTTGACCTGAGGCTTCCAACACTGGAGTTTGTAGGCTATTGGGCAGACCTGGGTCTTGGTGCTGAGATGAGGAACTCTGTGAGACCTCACTCTGATGAGTATTCCCTGGGGTCTGAGGTTCTCTATTAATCCAGTTGTTTTGACTCGGCGCTCCCACCACAGGAGCTTCCGCCTGACCCCAGGTTCACAAATCAACATCCCGCAAGCCGTGTGGGGTGGCAAAAATAAATAAATAAATAAAGAGAACAATAACAAGTAAAAAATGAACCTAGAGTAGGAAACTAACAGATATGTTAGAAAGAATGTAAAAATAAAAATATAGCTGAATCCACAACTGGAAGGTACATCAGTACCACAATAGTAAAAAAGAGGAGGAGGGAAGAGGGAAAAAAAAAAGGAGGGGGGAAGGCATTGGCTGTGGAGGGTGGGGCCCAAGCAGGGGTGAGGTTTTGGCAGTGCGTGGGGTCAATGCTCAGGACCCACAGGACTAGAAAAGACCCTGGGGGCTGTGGGGGGTGGGGCTTAGGCTCCAGGAAAATAAGGGCCCCAGGCACGCCCCCCACCCTAGTCTCAGAGGGCAGGAAGCCTCCCCTGGGAGACCAGCAGGCTTCCTGAGCTCAAGTGGGCAGCACAACGCCCTCCGCTCCTCACCCACTCCTCCTGGAGGGCCCCTCCCGCCTGCCTCTCCTGATCTCCCTGGCCTCCCTCCTATGCCCACAAGGACCCACACAGCCTGGAGGGGGCTTGGAAGGCAGGGGATTGGCCTGGGAGCTCAGCAGGCTCTCTGGGCCCGAGTGGGTGGTGCCATCGCCCTCCACTCCTCTCCCACTCTTCCCAGAGAGTCCCTCCCACCTGCCTCTCCTGATCTCCCCGGCCTCAGGGGTGCCGATCTTGTCTGGCCTCCACTTCTCTTCCCTCCTTTGTCCCCCTATGTCCTACCTGTTCACTCTGGGGTTTCTCACATCTCCTTGGGGGTTATAGTCCCCCACCAGTGGCCGGCAGGCGCCCTAGTTGTGGGGAGATGCTAACTCTGCGTCTTCCCACACTGCCATCTTGGCTTCTCCCAGTGAATCTTTTATAATAGTCACATTTTACTTTTGTAATTAGAAAGGAAGCTACTGGGTTGGCCAAAAAGTTCGTTTGGGTTTTTCTGTACCATCTAATTGTCTGTAGGACCCAAACGAACTTTTTGGCCAACCCTATATTTTTATTTTTAAAATCTTTCTTAACTTTGTTTTTTAGCTGATAAAAATCTGGGGACACTGATATAATTAGATTCTATCAGCTCACTGTGTAGATATTAGAGAGTTTACTGGTAGTGTGATTAACTTCCCCTCCTTCCTCATGCCCCTTTTCACTCTCAGATTGTGCATAAAAGTAGATTTTGTCTAACTTTAGTTTGTATCTAGCAACAGGATTCAGTCTGCCTTTCCTGGTACCTAGAGAATGTACAGGCTTGTTTTCTGTCACAGTAAAACATTGATTTGCCTGGACCAAAAATAACAGGAAAGAAAACTCATAGTAAGCAAATTCCTCTGGTAAAAAAGATGTAATTAATAAGTCAACTATTGGAAGGGGCTTATTTTAACATTCCTTTACAGCCTCCAGAGATATGATGCCAATACACACCCAGCCCCACCTCCTAATCCTCTTTTATCTATGACAATGGACCTTGTCATGAAAACAGATGTTTCCAATAAACCATCTTTGGTCATTAAAGGTTGCTATCCCCAGTCTGCTCTATTTATCACAGTAAGAAAATGCTTAGTACATAATATAAATAAAAGTAAATTAACTGGAACAAACCACTTCATGAGTATTGTATTTATCAATTTCCTTTTTGCTTATTAGGCTATATTACTCAGAAATGTGAATGACTAACTCTCATTAATATACAAACTCCATGTACATCCCCAAATTATTTCTGGCAGTTTACAAAGGGTGAGAGACTTAGCATCTTAAAATAAGGTAAAATAACAAAGGTCGTTTTGGTGAATAATAATAGCAATGTGTCACTTATTTAACACCTTCTATGTACAATAGCAATATTCACCATGTAGAAAAAAAATAAAATCAAAGTAAAAAATCCTTGTAGGCCAAAATAGGTGCCACATAGTTCTGATACCACAAAAATCTCCCACTCCCTAAGCTCATGCTGCTTATTCACAGTTGAGTCCCTCAATTTCATTTACTAGTTCAGTTAATTTATACAGAATTCTAACCAATTTGGTTGTGAGGCTCTTCCACCTATTACAGAACCAAAGTTGGGTCCACTCACCTGACACAGCAAAGCCAATCTACTGTCACTGGGTTGTGGTGAAGGAAAGTAGATTGTTTATTGCAAGGCCCCCAACATGGGGCCAAGCAAGTAGGATGGGCAGCTCATGCTCAAAAGTTCTGAACTCCCCGATGGCTTTCAGGGAAGGATTTTTAAAGACAGTGTGAGGGAGAGCATCACAGGGTGTGTGATTAGCTCATACACAATTCTCTTATTGGTTGATGGTGAGGTAACAGGGTGATGTTTTGGGACTCTTAATAATCAACCTTCTGGTTCCAGCCAGTCTGGGGTCTACATTCTTTTGATCAGCACACAGTTACCTTCCTCCACCTGGTGAGGGTTTTTTTAGTACCTGTAAAACAACTCAAGGTTATGGCTCAGGATATTATCTATAGCCCTTGAGGAGGAACTAAAAGCTCTTGATTTTGCTTTTATTATTTTGCTTTTATTATTTTGCTTTTATTATTATTTCATCTTGCTTGACTGTTTTCCTTTGTTACTGCATTTTCTCACCTCTCCAAATTTGCTCTTTGGAACTTGGGGAAGGTCTAGGAGGCTAAAGCTTTTGTACAAACAAGAGGAAACGGACATGGGGGGTCTGTCTCTGGAAAGGCCCCACAGGGTCCTGCTCGGTTTCACACTTGGCACAAATTAGAGGCTACAAGATATATAGAGAGTTGAAAAGAATGATAGGCACAAGTTGGGATGACTTGATAATAGAACAGGAAATGGGAATACTTAAAAAAATCAGACTCGAGGCTGCCAAAAAACACACAAAAAACAAAAAAGCCCTCACTTTTCTAGCTCTTTAGGGCCTTACTGGATTAGACCTTGGTATAGATGTTTGGTTTAAAGAGCAAGGTTTTAGTAGTTAGGGGTAATTTCCAGCTAACCAAAAAATTAATTCCACAGAAATATTGGACAAACCAACTATTACTGTTCATTATTTGGCCATGACACTGTACTTGTGAAAATTCCAAAAGGTCTTACTTTATTCTTCTGCTATTTTATCACGTGGCTTTGAAAGTGAATCATTAGATTGCAATGGATATTTCCTAGAAGGAAGAAAAACAAGTGGATTTTAATATAGAGTATTGTAGTCAAGTCTTTTTCGATTACAGGAAAAAAAACTATACTAAAACTATCTCAATTAAAAAGAAGCGTTTTGTTTTGTTTTTGGAAGTGTGGCAGAGTGAGCTGAAAATCTCTAAGCTTTCCAGACCAATTTGAGGGGAGAAAAATAGTGATTAGAGAAAAGTCATTTGGCAACATGGATTAAAAGAAAAGTGGAAACGTGTGTTGTATAATTCAGGGCAGGAAAGAGCAAGGTTTTACTTTGTAAGAGTCAAATATGTTAATAGAAGGAAGAAACGTTCCTCATGTGCACGATCTAGAGATATGGGGAAAGTAACAAATCCTCATGATGGCAAAATCCTGTTGACATTAATGCTCCTTTAGTATACAGTTAGCTCCAGTCTAGAGTGGAACACTCCCCTTCTCCATCATCACATCCATGAGGTCAGAGTTCTCTCCTACTTTCTACCTCCCAAGGAGAGCCAGTAGACATTGAGAAAGAGCAGTGGTCACCAACCAGAAGGGAAAAGCCAGTGACATAGACAGCTCCAAAGGGTATGAAATTTTCAAGCCTTAAGATGACTCTGAGATACAGATAGTTCAGTAGGGAGAATCCCAGAGGACATAAAGTGGGGTCAGGAGGCAAGAAAGGGAAAGGATCAAGGAAGAGAGTTTTGGGAAATAAGGGACAAGAGTTGAAGGGGAGCAGAATTTGCCACCCCAAAATATACCTCTTCTTAGGCTGAGGTTTAGTTCTTATTTTTCGAGAAACAGCAGACACAGGAAAAGCTCTGAAACCAGAATAGAAATTAACCCTTTTGAAAAGGATATTTACATTTATAAGGGAAATCTTCCATTTGCAAGGGTGACTTCCTCTCTGTAGAAAGAGGAAAAAGACTCTAAAACTCTAGAAACTCTTATCAATAGAGAAGGCAATGACTTAAACCTGCACAACAGCATTACTCTTGTTTACTATGCTTTGCCTGGTAACCCCTTGTAATTGGCCTCCCTGACCCCAATATCATATTTTGTCTTTAGCTGGAGATGGTATTTAAGGTGATGGCTTGGCCATTTGGGAGAATTACTCAGTTTTCCTGGGTATCTCCCATGTATGCAGGAGATATACAAATTATTAAACTTCCGTTTGTTCTTCTCCTGTTAATCTGTCTTTTATTACAGGGGGTCTAAGTCAAGAGCCTATAAGGGTAGAAGGAAAATTATTTTCCCTCTCCTACAGAGTCAAAGAAAAGGGAAAAAGGTAAATTATCTATTCTTCCCTCCCTTCCTTCCCCTTCCCCCAAATCACATGCCCTGTATGACTTCAGAACAGTTACCTTTGTGAAAATGAATAAAAGAAAACCTCACTAAAGTGGGGTAAAGGGGCCAGAAGAGGGAGCTCTCATGCTCCTACCACTCCATCTCAACAGGAAGAGACATACTTTGCATCTCCAGCAGGGAGTGACACTACTTTCCTACCACCAGCCAGGGAAGAAAATGTTCTCCTTGCTTGGCAACAGATCAGCCAATGAGGGTCTGCCACAACTCAGCCAATGAGAAGCCACTATACTTCTAACTTCCAGTTTCCTCCAGATGATTTTTTGTTTATAACAGCCCCTCCCAACTTCCCCGTCTTCTCTCTAAAAGTTTCCTTTTTGCTTTATGTGACTCATGTGTGGTTCAGCATAGTTGCATGTCCTGAACTACAATTCTTTGCTGCTCCAGAATAAACCCATTTTCCTGGTACAATAACTGGCTGTTTTGTTGTTTTAGGTTAACACCTAAATTTCTTCAGTAAAGGCTGGCAAAGTGATATCCAAGGATTGGCCCTTCTTTCCATGAACAATGGATGCTGGCAGGACCTCAGTGGTGGGCATGGACTATCTACTCACAGATGATGATCCAGTTAGAGAAACAGTAAGGTGAGTCATCTTTCACTCCAAGTCTTCTCTCCTAGGAGAGTGGAACTAACTGGAATGCTAGTTTTCTTTGCAGCTGAAAAGAAATGGAGCTACTATGTGAAGGTATATGAAGATATACATGTAATCAGATTGTCTAAAATAACTGCAGTATGGGTGGAATCTATGAGACTTAAACATTATTTCTCTTATCTCTATTCAGGGTTCGGAGTCAAGAGGATATGGAAGAATGAATTTTTTTTTTTGCACTGGGGATTTTTCAGTTAGCAATGTCAGGATAATTCAACATGCATAGATTGGGACTTCCCTGGTGGTCCAGTGGTTAAGAATCTGCCTTCCAGTGCAGGGGATACGGGTTTGATTCCTGATCAGGGAACTAGGATCCCACATGCTGTGGGGCAACTAAGCCCAAGTGCCGCAACTACTGAGCCTGCGCACTCTGGAGCCCGCGTGCCACAACTAGAGAGAAGCCTGTGTGCCACAACGAAGATCCTGTGTGCTGCAACTAAGACCCGATGCAGCCACATAAATAAAAAATAAATAAATAAACAAATAGATAAAATGCATAGGTTACCTTTTGAAGCTGAATGTCACAAGTAAGTTATAGAAACCCAAAGAAGAAAGTTCTGGTGTTTGTGTTTTTAAAACCCTTCCAAAGGGAAAAAAAAAAAAAAGAATTTCTAGAGATCTGGCTTTCCTAATTACCTCCAAGTGAACCATTTAGCTGCTCAAAGATAATCTCATATTTTCTCTCTCTTGCTCTCTCTCTCTCTCTTTCGCACGCACACACACACAGACACACACCATCCTGCAGGTGAAAATAGATTCATATTAAATGTTATAATCCTTCAGTTCTCTATAGCCGTGAACAATTTGGTCTCTCTGAAAGCCAGCTCTCTCTGATAATACGGAACACCCTGGAGCTGACAGTAGGTAGTATAAGGCTATGCTATACAATATTAGCCACTAGCCACATGTGGTTACTGAGCACTTGAAATATATTGGTCTGAATCGAGATGTTCTGTAAGTACAAAATGCACTTGGATTTCAAAAACTTGACATGGAAATAATATTTTGGATACATTGGATTAAACAAAATTTACAGTTTAAATTAATTTCACCAGTTTCTTTTTGCATTTTTTTAATGTGGCTACTAGAAAATTTTAAATTACGTATGTGGCTTGTCCACTGGTCTAGAAACTAAGGTTTAGTCACCAAACCCAAAACAATGAGAAAAATCTAATAGACAATTGATGCATTAATTTTCTAAGTGCTGTTTGGCATAATTTGGTTGTGTTTTCTTTGTGAGTTTTAGCTCCTCTCTAAGAAGAAATGATATCCTTTGAGCTTGTTCTTGTTCAAGGGTTAGAATGAAGTACACCTGATATGTCATAGCTATTACAAAATATTTTCCCCACAGGGTGTTTTTTCAAAGGAGTTTGTAAAGACTGTTGCATTCTAGAGTGAACTAGATCACTCTTCTTCCTGAAAATCTTCAATGGCTTGCCATTCTCTAGAACAGTATTCAAGGTATTAAAGAACTTTGTGGTCTTCCCCAGACTTCCATAGCCAGACTCATCTCCTGTTGTACCTCTACATGGACCCTAAAGCTAGCCACTCTCCATGTGCATGTGAGAGAGCAGTCTGAGAATTACCTTATAAACTAAGTTTTGGAAGAGTGTACAGCTATGCAAAGGTGCTAAGTAATGCCCCACTGGAAGACTTTACTCTAACCTGGTTAAAGCTTATAATGTAACCGAAGAAAGAACACAACTTTAGAACATGACCTAAGGGCATGTGGTCAGCCCTAGAAACACACAAAAACAAGGAGCTGGAAGGCAGACTTTGACCATGTTCACCTGGTCCAATGTAGAGGATAAGGTTTCCTGTTAAGACTCTGGGAATGTGTGGTCTTCCCTGAAGTATGTCCCTTTTGTGCAGTTGGACCTGTCAAGCTACCAAAATGACGCTTTTTAAAAACATAACCATATCACAAGCTGATCTTTTTATGAATTCTTGTATCCCAAGCACCTTTCTCACTATAGGGCTTTCCATTTAACTTGTCTAGAGGGAGAGAGGTGTGTGTCAGACAGCATGGACATCTGCTCTTCCCAGCAGTTATAATTCTTATTGTAAATTTATAAATTAGCATTTTGACTTATATTCTTTAGATGTTTGGGAGTTGGTAGGTATGAGTCATCATCTCTGAATCTGATCAGCTCTGGGGCATTGATAAAATCAAATTCTGGGGCTGCAAGGGTGAAGGGCTGACCGTAGACCATTGCAAATTAATCATAGTAAATGCTGTTTGCTAAGGGTAGCCTCAGCTCACTTCTCAAACTCAGCTTCATAGCATGCTGTTTACACCCCTGTTCAGCACTTATTTAAAGTTATCTTGCATTAGATCAATTGCTTATATGTCTGTTTTCCTTCCCTGTTATACTGTAAACTCCCTGAAGACAGAGACTGTGTTTGTCTCTGTATTCGCAATAGTACAAGTGCAACAAACACACTTGTGGGGTAGATGATGCCTACTTGTTTTTGAAGTTTTTTGGGGGGATGAAGCTTTCTGGGTTTTTTTCCTTCTAATGTTGATGGTATTATATCATAGTATTATTAGAATAGCATCTTAAAGCAACTTTGGATAAAAGTCTTTTCAGAGGCAGAATTATCCCCATAGGGTTTTCCTGAAAGTATCAGTAAACTTGTCAAATTTCACAGATGCCTTTCATTTGCTTCAATTAGGTGGCAATAATTTAAATGTGGAAATTGGAAACAGGGAAACGGATTATTTCTGTGTAGTTTGTTTTCAAAACAGGTTTTATAAAATATTGAGTAGACACAAAATAATCTTTATACATAAAGATTAATGGTATAAGAAATAATCATATATCCAGTACCCAGTTTAAGAAATAGCACTTCATCATTATCTTTGAGACCCCCCGTGTGCCTCTCTACAAGTCTATTCCCTTCTTTCTTCTACAAGGGACTCAGAATCCTGAATCACAATGTCTTTTAATTAAAAAGCTAAAATAAAAAGAGAATCGAAACACTTTTGACACTTGTGAACATTCTCGGCTAACATTAGAAGTCAAAATTGATTTATGATTAAGTTGATGATTATTGTGTATTTTTGAGAGAAAATTAGAAATCCTAATTTCATGGGAACTTTAAAGGATTCACCCCAAAACTTGGTGACTGGAAGAGACCCTGGTATCTCTAGAGGTGATCTGGTATCTTATGCAGAAGGCAGGATGTGAGTGGGATAAAAGCAATGTTTGGCACATGCTAGGAAACACAGATCCTAGGATGTAATCTGTAGATTTACATCATGTAAAGTAATTAATGAGGTCCGTGTATCTTAACCAGGGAAATAACTCTCAGGACATGAAATAGGAATATGTTTTCCCTGAACTGATATGACTCTTGTTGGGAGATTCTCCTTGGCTGTTAGGCTCTAGACCAGTGGAAAAAAAAAAACAGTAAAAATTGACTTTTATCCTGGATGGGTTTTCGGATATCCCTTGTTCTAGGAAATAGGAAAACAGTCACCTCTAAAACCTAATGTATAGCAATTAATTATATGATTGTAAGACATAAAATTTAGCTTCTTTTTTTTAAAAAAAAGGCATTAATGTTTTTCCTTTAAAATGGAAGACTAATTCATTCATTAAGTCACAATTTTTAATGGATTATTTGTGTGTGCACACAATACTCTTAAATCCTGGCCCAAGGGATTGCAATCTATATGGGGAGGGCGGTAAGAAAAAACACATTACAGTAATGGCTTTCAGTAACCTGCTTCACAAGAGGGCATTTTAATGGTTCTGTGGGTCATCACAGTGTTATTTTGAAAGTACAGTAATGGAAATATGCGAAGCTAAAGGGCTGTGGTTAGATACATTAGACTCTTTGAAAAGGGCTGCTACTCAGTAAAAAAGTGCCTCAGTCAGAGGCTGCTACTTTCTGTGTTATTCCCCAGAAATTAAATACAGTTGGTTTAAGACTCTGAAGCCACAAAGTCTGTTGCACTTCAAACAAGGCTTTGTTGGGGAAGTTGTTGGCTTGTTACTAATGCATTTACACTGCACCTGGGGGACTTTAAAGAACAGTGAAAACTGATCTGGTGGGGAAAGGGTCTCAGAATTACATGCTGGGTGAAGTGGTGCCTGGGATCAGAATTATGTTCTAGAGCTGCTCTTACTCAGCTCAGAAACTGGAGATGATGAATTGGTGACATTTTAAGCAAATTGAATTTCATAACTTATGGATTCATGGACTTGCTTCAGGGATTTTATCTGTGTAATTCTGTTGATTTGTAAGACCTCTGGACTATAATTGTCCTTTACCTTGCATATTACTCATTATTAAAAATGATTTGTGCCTATAGCAATAAAATGGACTGGACAATGAGATGTGACATTTAGAAAATAATGCTGGGATGAAATTTAACTTCCTGCAGTCCAGAAGTATTCCTACCTATGGAAAATGACATCTGCCTGATATTTTCTTTGAGATGTGTGACAAGTTCTGATTCATACTTTTGATCTTATTGTCAACTTATTTTCGTTCCTCACATGACAAGTACCAGGAAACTGAAGATTGTTGCCTGCAGTTGTAAAACTGCAACTGGAATTTGAGTCTTTTGTGGCAATGTTGTCCCAAAGCTCCAAGACAAGAATTTTTTTCCTTGTAAGACATATTCTTTTCTTCTTTTGGGGGTGGGTGGGGGGTGGGTAAGGTTTATTACTTACAGGACCTGGAAATTATATGGCACACCTGGGGCTGCACAGCAAGATTGCAGGTAGAGAGAGAGAGAGAGGTGAAAACACTTTTCAACTCTTTAGAGGTGTAAGAAATATCTTCCATTTTCTGGTCCTTTTACTCCTCCCTTCAGTTTGTACAATCTATTTCTCATCTCTCAAAGTAGCTCACAGGAGCAAACACCCTGATTGGTTTTCAATTTAGCAGAAGGACTGTATCAGTGATTTTTTTGAAGGCAAGATTGCTCATTTCATTTTCTGTTTAACACCTTTCACTGGCTTCTTACTGGCATTAGAATAAGATATGGAATCCCGAGTGTGGCCTCTAAGGCTGGACAGTATCTGGCTGGTCTCTCCAGTCTCATCACCCACTGGACACACTGAGTTTTCTGTTTCCTGGAAAGTCAAACTCTGTCTTACATCGGGGCTTTCACATGTGCTATCTGCTGAGAAGTATAGACCAGAAGGTCATTTATCATATTGGAAGAGAGAAGTATAGGCTACGTTTACTGAACTCCAGGAACATGCTGGGAAAAAGAACAAAAAATAGTTAAAATGAGGAAGAGGATACTGCAGAATATTAATGTTTTGGCAACTACTGGAGTGAGAAGAGCCAGGACAACAGCTGGTGTTCAACCTAATGGAGCAGTGAGTTGGCTTAGACCGAACAGCTCGGAGGCTACTTCTGCTGTCCTGAGTTATTACTGTCTCCTTATGTTAGTGATATCATAATTAGAAAACCCATATGCAAATGAGGAAACCAGAAATTGAACAACAAACTTATGAGCCTGAGACATAACTTTGAAAACTGTAGGATAAATTAGGAGTTTGGGATTAACATATACACACTACTGTATATAAAATAGATAACCAACAAGGACCTACTGTATAGCACAGGGGACTCTACTCAATATTTTGTAATAAACTATAAGGGAGAAGATTCTGGAAAAGAATATATATATATATATAACTGAATCACTTTGCTGTACACTGGAAACTAACACAACATTGTAAATCAATTATACTTCAATAAAAATATAAAATTAAAAATTAAAAATACATAAAATAACACAATAATATTAAAAAAAACTGTAGGATCTTTTACTGATGTGGTGGTCATCAATATGAGTAAACCTGTTGCTGGGGTATCCATATTGCCTAACTGGTTCTAATCGTGGCACTGCTGGTAGGTGGTAACGTTAGGACTCGGAAATAGCAAAATTTGTCAGTCTGATATGGTGACTTTTGTTCATTAGATTGGACTCCTAGCCCTGTGACAAGTTTGTTGCTGTAACTAAAGCAGTTAGGGTAGGTAAGAGGAGAGAAAATGGACAACATGCCTTTTGCCTGGGATGCTCGCTCTTCTCATTTCACCTGGCCAACCCAAGGGAAGTACTAGGCTGCAGTACCTCTCTCTGTCTTCCCAGTCATTGTTTCTCATCCACCCATTATTCTTAGTAATATCACTCAGGTCTTAACTTTACTAGGACTTATCACAATTTATACTTACATGTTTACTGGGATGCTTATTTGTGTACTGTCTCCTTCACTATACACGATAAATCCATGAGAGCCTGAGCCAAGCCTGCTTCATCTATCACAGAACCTACAGCATTTAGTGCAGTGCCTGTCACACGGAAGTGTTCACTAATAAATAAGCAGATTCTCATATCAGTTACGTGCTTCATTTACAAAAGACAGAAAAACCCAACTCAAACTGGCTTAAACCAGAAGGGGAATTCACTGGCTTACATAACTGAAAAGTTGAGAGGTGATGTTGGCTTTGGGTACTTTTGAACCAGAGATTCAGATAATATCACTAAGAATCCGTTTTGTCCGTGTCCCTCTGCTCTGCTTTCTGTGGTCTTGTTTTCATGCATCAGCTCCAAATGATTGCCCCCTTGCTCTTCCAGGCTCTCACTTTATGGGAGGAAAGCAAAGGTCTTAGCAGCTTCAGGCAACACATTCTCACACTTCATGGTCCAGGTTGTCCAGGGGTCCAAAAGAGGGTTTCTTCTAGACTGTGTCTGTTTCCCAGAAGCCTCAGCATATAGATGGTTGACTCTGATTGACTTTGATTTTATTAAACGCACATCCATAACTCAATCAATGTGACTAGGAGGATGAGATATGATAATTGGATTAAACCAATCTGGGTTCATCTGTGGAAATTGGTGTAAAGCTAATCCCACCCAAATCACAAGATTAATAATGGGAGAGGGATGGATTCCCCAGAGTAAATTCCGTGGAAGGGTGCTGGGCAGCCAAAAGAGCAGATGTCTGCTATGCGGCTAATGTACCAAAAGCATACATTTCATATTTTGTTTCACTTCTTTTTCTTACACCTGTTCTTCCAACTGACAGATTCCTGGTCCATCATTTTGCCAAGCTATTTGGTGCCTGTGAATTCCACTGCTGCTGACTGCTAGCCCTGTTCTAGACCCGTAGCTTCACCTAGACTCTTGATACATGAATTTATTGTCTTTCTGGCTCTTTGCTGCTACTTGGCCTTGCGTCCCACTTGGATCCATTATCTTGTATCTATTCCTTCATGTATATCTCCTCCTCCTCTCTCTGAACCTCTTTGTGGAAGGCTAGAGCTGTCCTAACTGAACAGTTATATTTCAAAAGGTCAAATGTCTTACCTGAAGGAGGTATGAGGAGACGGGGGAGAACGGCCCCCTTTCACCACTTAGAACACCTTCAATGACAATTCAGGGTTATAAAACACTGAATTTTATGCTGCTGAGAATTGTCCATTCAGAGTATGCCATATAGTTCTTTTCTTGCGGAATACAACTGCCCTGAAAGAGTGCCCTTTGAGTTTAGACCCCTCGAGAAGGAGTCCCTGCAAAAAACCCATTGAAGGTTTTGAAGTAGGCAACTGGGTCAACCCATGTTTGCTGACTATAATGGTTGGATTTCCACTTAAAATTAAAGCCTATGGAGAAACCTATAAAGGACTTCCCTCTAGTGAAAATTTTACCAAAAACTGGCATGGATGATACAGAAATTCCCTCATGGTTTGGTTCTCTCAGCATCTTATCAAACTGAAGAGTTTTCTAGTGAAACCTTTGATGGTTATGCCTAACAGCTGCTCCTAACTAGTCATGATGTGACTTGATATGAAGCCAAATCTTGTAAGTAGGATTAATGCCCCCATCTGTTTTTCCATCCCTAGTGCATATTTAACCAAATTATCTTTTTCCCTCTTGATTTTACTTACTCATGAGCTGTGTTGTAATGAAGATTCCACAGTGTCTAATTCTTGGGGCTCACCAGGAGGTTGAGGTATGTCAGGGCTGGCCTGAGACTGTAGTGTGCAACAGGTTTCTCTTCTCTCTCAAGCTGCCACTGGGATACAGAATCACAAGCTCTCGTTTAAACTTCAAGAGGAGCCCTCTTAATGTTTGTAGAATGAAGCTGCAGAGGGGGTTATGGGGAGAATAACACTGGTCCTTTGGTGCTGTGAGCTCTGTAGCAGGTCTGAGGAGAGATAACAGGACTTCATCTACTGAAGGTGAATTCATGGCAGTTTGTCTGGGATGGTGAACAAGCCTCCCTTTTCCTACATTTTTTTCCCTTCCAGCACTCACTTTTCACCAGCCTACAGTTAAGAGGGAGAATCTTAGTTTTTGTGTTATTTTTCTTCTTCCACTATAATTTCCTGTGCTTTCCTTCTCTGTGGACTTCCCAAAGTTACCTCATGTCTGTCTGTTTTCTAAAAAACTCCACCATTTTCTTCCCTTCATATCTTTAGAGCATGTATTTGGTTGTTCTCTCTGGACTCACATCACTCTTTTCTTCACTCAGTCTTTCTTCACTCCTTTTATTGCTCACACAGCACTTTTTTTTAAACTTTTTTTAATTTTAAAAAAATTTTTTAAACATCTTTATTAGAGTATAATTGCTTTACAATGGTGTGTTAGTTTCTGCTTTACAACAAAGTGAATCAGTTATATATATACATATGTTCCCATATCTCTTCCCTCTTGTGTCTCCCTCCCTCCCACCCTCTCTATCACACCCCTCCAGGCGGTCACAAAGCACCGAGCAGATCTCCCTGTGCTATGTGGCTGCTTCCCACTAGCTATCTACCTTAAGTTTGGTAGTGTATATATGTCCATGCCTCTCTCTCGCTTTGTCACAGCTTACCCTTCCCCCTCCCCATATCCTCAAGTCCATTCTCTAGTAGGTCTGTGTCTTTATTCCTGTTTTACCCCTAGGTTATTCATGACATTTTTTTTTCTTAAATTCCATATATATGTGTTAGCATACGGTATTTGTCTCTCTCTTTCTGACTTACTTCACTCTGTATGACACACTCTAGGTCTATTCACCTCATTACAAATAGCTCAATTTCATTTCTTTTTATGGCTGAGTAATATCCCATTGTATATATGTGCCACATCTTCTTTATCCATTCATCCGATGATGCACACTTAGGTTGTTTCCATCTCTGGGCTGTTGTAAATAGAGCTGCAATGAATATTTTGGTACATGACTCTTCTTGAATTATCGTTTTCTCAGGGTATATGCCCAGGAGTGGGATTGCTGGGTCATATGGTAGTTCTATTTGTAGTTTTTTAAGGAAACTCCATACTGTTCTCCACAGTGGCTGTATCAATTTACATTCCCACCAACAGTGCAAGAGGGTTCCCTTTTCTCTACACCCTCTCTAGCATTTATTGTTTCTAGATTTTTTGATGATGGCCATTCTGACCAGTGTGAGATGATATCTCATTGTAGTTTTGATTTGCATTTCTCTAATGATTAGTGATGTTGAGCGTTCTTTCATGTGTTTGTTGGCAGTCTGTATATCTTTTTTGGAGAAATGTCTATTTAGGTCTTCTGCCCATTTTTGGATTAGGTTGCTTGTTTTTTCGTTATTAAGCTGCATGAGCTGCTTATAAATTTTGGAGATTAATCCTTTGTCAGTTGCTTCATTTGCAAATATTTTTTCCCATTCTGAGGGTTGTCTTTTGGTCTTGTTTATGGTTTCCTTTGCTGTGCAAAAGCTTTGAAGTTTCATTAGGTCCCATTTGTTTATTTTTGTTTTTATTTCCATTTCTCTTGGAGGTGGGTCAAAAAGGATCTTGCTGTGATTTATGTCATAGAGTGTCCTACCTGTGTTTTTCTCTAAGAGTTTGATAGTTTCTGGCCTTACATTTAGGTCTTTAATCCATTTTGAGCTTATTTTTGTGTATGGTGTAAGGGAGTGATCTAATCTCATAGTTTTACATGTAGCTGTCCAGTTTTCCCAGCACCACTTATTGAAGAGGCTGTCCTTTCTCCACTGTACATTCCTGCCTCCTTTATCAAAGATAAGGTGACCATATGTGCATGGGTTTATCTCTGGGCTTTCTATCCTGTTCCATTGATCTATATTTCTGTTTTTGTGCCAGTATCATACTGTCTTGATTACTGTAGCTTTGTAGTATAGTCTGAAGTCAGGGACGCTGATTCCTCCAGCTCTGTTTTTCGTTCTCAAGATTGCTGTGGCTATTCGGGGTCTTTTGTGTTTCCATACAAATTGTGAAATTTTTTGTTCTAGTTCTGTGAAAAATGCCAGTGGTAGTTTGATAGGGATTGCATTGAATCTGTAGATTGCTTTGGGTAGTAGTCATTTTCACAATGTTGATTCTTCCAATCCAAGAACATGGTATATCTCTCCATCTATTTGTATCATTTTTAATTTCTTTCATCAGTGTCTTTTAATTTTCTGCATACAGGTCTTTTGTCTCCATAGGTAGGATTATTCCTAGATATTTTATTCTTTTTGTTGCAATGGTAAATGGGAGTGTTTTCTTGATTTCACTTTCAGATTTTTCATGATTAGTGTATAGGAATGCCAGAGATTTCTGTGCATTACTTTTGTATCCTGCAACTTTACCAAATTCATTGATTAGCTCTAGTAGTTTTCTGGTAGCATCTTTAGGATTCTCTATGTATAGTATCATGTCATCTGTAAATAGTGACAGCTTTACTTCTTCTTTTCCGATTTGGATTACTTTTATTTCCTTTTCTTCTCTGATTGCTGTGGCTAAAACTTCCAAAACTATGTTGAATAAGAGTGGTGAGAGTGGGCAACCTTGTCTTGTTCCTGATCTTAGTGGAAATGCTTTCAATTTTTCAACATTGAGGATGCTGTTGGCTGTGGGTTTGTTATATATGGCCTTTATTATGTTGAGGAATGTTCCCTCTATGCCTACTTTCTGCAGGGTTTTTATCATAAATGTGTGTTGAATTTTGTCGAAAGCTTTCTCTGCATCTATTGAGATGATCATATGGTTTTTCTCCTTCAATTTGTTAATATGGTGTATCATGTTGATTGATTTGCGTATATTGAAGAATCCTTGCATTCCTGGAATAAACCCCACTTGATCATGGTGTATGATCCATTGAATGTGCTGTTGGATTCTGTTTGCTAGTATTTTGTTGAGGATTTTTGCATCTATGTTCATCAGTGATATTGGCCTGTAGTTTTCTTTCTTTGTGACATCCTTGTCTGGTTTTGGTATCAGGGTGATGGTGGCCTCGTAGAATGAGTTTGGGAGTGTTTCTCCCTCTGCTATATTTTGGAAGAGTTTGAGAAGGATAGGTGTTAGCTCTTCTCTAAATGTTTGATAGAATTCGCCTGTGAAGCCATCTGGTCCTGGGCTTTGGTTTGTTGGAAGATTTTTAATCACAGTTTCAATTTCAGTGCTTGTGATTGGTCTGTTCATATTTTCTATTTCTTCCTGATTCAGTCTTGGCAGGCTGTGCCTTTCTAAGAATTTGTCCATTTCTTCCAGGTTGTCCATTTTATTGACATAGAGTTGCTTGTAGTAATCTCTCATGATATTTTGTATTTCTGCAGTGTCAGTTGTTACTTCTCCTTCTTCATTTCTAATTCTATTAATTTGAGTCTTCTCCCTTTCTTTTTTGATGAGTCTGGCTAATGATTTATCAATTTTGTTTATCTTCTCAAAGAACCAGCTTTTACTTTTATTGATCTTTGCTATCGTTTCCTTCATTTCTTTTTCATTTATTTCTGATCTGATTTTTATGATTTCTTTCCTTCTGCTAACTTTGGGGGTTTTTTTGTTCTTCTTTCTCTAATTGCTTTACGTGCAAGGTTCGGTTGTTTATTCGAGATGTTTCCTGTTTCTTAAGGTAAGATTGTATTGCTATAAACTTCCCTCTTAGAACTGCTTTTGCTGCATCCCATAGATTGTGGGTCATCGTGTCTCCATTGTCATTTGTTTCTAGGTATTTTTTGACTTCCTCTTTGATTTCTTCAGTGATCACTTCGTTATTAAGTAGTGTATTGTTTAGCCTCCATGTGTTTGTATTTTTTACAGATCTTTTCCTGTAATTGATATCTAGCCTCATAGCATTGTGGTCGGAAAAGATAGTTGATACAATTTCAATTTTGTTAAATTTACCAAGGCTTGATTTGTGACCCAAGATATGATCTATCCTGGAGAATGTTCCATGAGCACTTGAGAAAAATGTGTATTCTGTTGTTTTTGGATGGAGTGTCCTATAAATATCAACTAAGTCCATCTTGTTTAATGTATCATTTAAAGCTTGTGTTTCCTTATTTATTTTCATTTTGGATGGTGTGTCCATTGGTGAAAGTGGGGTGTTAAAGTCCCCTACTATGAATGTGTTACTGTTGATTTCCCCTTTTTTGGCTGTTAGTATTTCCCTTATGTATTGAGGTGTTCCTATGTTGCATGCATAAATATTTACAATTGTTATCTCTTCTTCTCAGATCAATCCCTAGATCATTATGTAGTGTCCTTCTTTGTCTCTTCTAATAGTCTTTATTTTAAAGTCTATTTTGTCTGATATGAGAATTGCTACTCCAGCTTTCTTTGGGCTTCCATTTGCATGGAATATCTTTTTCCATCCCCTTACTTTCAGTCTGTATGTGTCTCTAGGTCTGAAGTGGGTCTCTTGTAGACAGCATATATATGGGTCCTGTTTTTGTATCCATTCAGCTAATCTGTGTCTTTTGGTGGGAGTATTTAGTCCATTTACATTTAAGGTAATTATCAATATGTATGTTCCTATTCCCATTTTCTAAATTGTTTTGGGTTCGTTATTGTAGATCTTTTCCTTCTCTTGTGTTTCTTGCCTAGAGAAGTTCCTTTAGCATTTGTTGTAAATCTGGTTTGGTGGTGCTGAACTGTCTCAGCTTTTGCTTGTCTGTAAAGGTTTTAATTTCTCCATCAAATCTGAATGAGATCCTTGCTGGGTACAGTAATCTTGGTTGCAGGTTTTTCTCCTTCATCACTTTAAATATGTCCTTCCAGTCCCTTCTGGCTTGCAGAGTTTCTGCTGAAAGTTCAGCGGTTAACCTTATGGGGATTCCCTTCTGTGTTATTTGTTGTTTTTCCCTTGCTGGTTTTAATATATTTTCTTTGTATTTAATTTTTAACAGTTTGATTAATATGTGTCTTGGCATATTTCTCCTTGGATTTATCCAGTATGGGACTCTCTGTGCTTCCTGGACTTGATTAACTATTTCCTTTCCCATATTAGGGAAGTTTTCAAGTATAATCTCTTCAAGTATTTTCTCAGTCCCTTCCTTTTTCTCTTCTTCTTCTGGGACCCCTATAATTCGAATGTTGGTGTGTTTAATGTTGTCCCAGAGGTCTCTGAGACTGTCCTCAGTTCTTTTCATTCTTTTTTCTTTATTCTGCTCTGCAGTAGTTACTTCCACTATTTTATCTTCCAGGTCACGTATCCGTTCTTATGCCTCAGTTATTCTGCTATTGATCCCTTCTAGAGTATTTAAAATTTCATTTGTTGTGTTGTTCATCGTTGCTTGTTTCATCTTTAGTTCTTCTAGGTCCTTGTTAACTGTTTCCTGCATTTTGTCTATTCTATTTCCAAGATTTTGGATCATCTTTACTGTCATTATTCTGAATTCGTTTTTCAGGTAGACTGCCTATTTCCTCTTCACTTGTTAGGTCTGGTGGGTTTTTATCTTGCTCCTTCAACTGTTGTGTGTTTTTCTGTCTTCTCATTTTGCTTATCTTACTGTGTTTGTGGTGTCCTTTTCTCAGGCTGCAGGTTCGTAGTTCCTGTTGTTTTTGGTGTCTGTCCCCAGTGGCTAAATTTAGTTCAGTGGGTTGTGTAGGCTTCCTGGTGGAGGGGAGTAGTTCCTGTGTTCTGGTGGATGAGGCTGGATCTTGTCTTTCTGGTGGGCAGGTCCATGTCTGGTGGTGTGTTTTGGAGTGTCTGTGGACTTATTATGATATTAGGCAGCCTCTCTGCTAATGGGTGAGGTTGTGTTCCTGTCTTGCTAGTTGTTTGGCATAGGGTGTCCAGCACTGTAGCTTGCTGGTCGTTGAGTGAAGCTGGCTGCTGGTGTTGAGATGGAGATCTCTGGGAGATTTTCGCCGTTTGATATTACGTGGAGCTTGGAGGTCTCTTGTGGACCAGTGTCCTGAAGTTGGCTCTGTCACCTCAGAGGCACAGCACTGACTCCTGGCTGCAGCACCAAGAGTCTTTCATCCACATGGCTCAGAATAAAAGGGAGAAAAAGTAGAAAGAAATCATTAGTAGAAGTAGAAAGAAAGAAAGAAAGAAAGGAGGGTGGGAGGGAGGGAAGGAGGAAGGAAGGAAGGAGGGAAGGAAGGGAAAAAAAGAAAGAAAGATAGAAGATAAAGTAAAATAAAATAAAGTAAGATAAAATAAAGTTATTAAAATAAAAAATAATTATTAAGAAAAAAAATGGACGGATAGAACCCTACGACAAATGGTGGAAGCAAAGCTATACAGACACAATCTCACATAGAAGCATACACATGCACACTCACAAAAAGAGGAAAAGGGGAAAAAATCATAAACCTTGCTCTCAAAGTCCACCTCCTCAATTTGGGATGATTTGTTGTCTATTCAGCTATTCCACAGATGCAGGGTACATCAAGTTGATTGTGGAGCTTTAATCCGCTGCACCTGAGGCTGCTGGGAGAGATTTCCCTTTCTCTTCTTTGTTCTCACAGCTCCCGGGGCTCAGCTTTGGATTTGGCCCCACCTCTGCATGTAGGTCGCCAGAGGGCGTCTGTTCTTTGCTTAGACAGGACGGGGTTAAAGGAGCCGCTGATTCGGGGGCTCTGGATCACTCAGGCCAGGGGGAGGGAAGTACACGGAGTGCGGGGGGAGCCTGCGGCTGCAGAGGCCAGCATGACATTGCACCAGCCTGAGGCACGCTGTGGGTTCTCCCGGGAAAGTCGTCCCTGGATCCCGGGACCCTGGCAGTGGCGGGCTGCACAGGCTCCCTGGAAGCTGGGTGTGGACAGTGACCTGTGCTCGCACACAGGCTTCTTGGTGGAGGCAGCAACAGCCTTAGAGTCTTATGCCCATCTCTGGGGTCCGCGCTTTTAGCTGTGGCTCGCGCCCGTCTCTGGAGCTCCTTTAAGCAGCACTCTTAATCCCCTCTCCTCGTGCACCAGGAAACAAAGAGGGAAGAAAAAGTCTCTTGCCTCTTCAGCAGGTCCGGACTTTTTCCCGAACTGTCTCCCGGCTAGCCGTGGCGCACTAACCCCTGCAGGCTGTGTTCACACCGCCAATCCCAGTCCTCTCCCGGCACTCGGACCAAAGCCGGAGCCTCAGCTCCCAGCCCCGCCCGCCCCAGCGGGTGAGCAGACAAGCCTCTCGGGCTGGTGAGTGCTGGTCGGCCCTGATCCTCTGTGCGGGAGTCTCCCTGCTTTGCCCTCCGCACCCCTGTTGCTGTGCTCTCCTCCACGGCTTCGACGCTCTCCACCTCCGCCACCCGCAGTCTCCGCCCGTGAAGGGGCTTCCTAGTGTGTGGAAACCTTTCCTCCTTCACAGCTCCCTCCCACTGGTGCAGGTCCTGTCCCTATCCTTTTGTCTCTGTTTATTTTTTCTTTTGCCCTACCCAGGTACGTGGGGGGTTTCTTGCCTTTTGGGAGGCCTGAGGTCTTCTGCCAGCATTCAGTAGGTGCTCTGTAGAAGTTGTTCCACGTGTAGATGTATTTCTGGTGTATCTGTGGGGAGGAACGTGATCTCTGCGTCTTACTCTTCCGCTATCTTCTGAAAGCCCAATTTTAAATAAAGAGTACACAAAAACAAATGAAAGTAATATATAAATAGAAACAAGACAATTTTAATGACTATTTCATAAAAAATTGAAATAATTCCTCTATTAAATATTATAATTTGAATCCATTATGTAAAAATTAACTGAAAAAGAATGGATTAAACAATGTTTAAATTAACACAGTCTTATATGTGAGGGAACCATGAGAATCATCTGGGGGAGGCCACAATGCACTTCAGAAGTTGTTTAACCTCTCCGAGCCTCTGATTCCTGAAATGTAATAATGCTCTACTCATAGTGTAAGATTAAATAAAATAATGTATAAAACAGATATCATAGTCTGCTATATAAATGGAAGTATTACTTTTCAGAGATGTGGTCTCAAAATTTTTAACTAATTATAAAGCCAATTTTAATCCAAGTAGCCTTTTAATTGAATTAGTACGATAAAGCAGATTGCAGGCTAAAAATTTTGACTACCAATGAAAGCAAACAACTTTCTTTTTCCAGCTTGGTTGGGGTATAACTGACAAATAAAGTTGTATATATTTAAAGTGTACAATGTGATGATTTGATATACAAATCCTTTGTGAAATGATTACCACAGTCAGGTTAGCTAACATATCCATCACCTCACAGTCTTTGGTGTATGTGTATGGTGAAAGTGCTTAAGATTTACTCCCTTAGCAAATGTCAAGTGTACAATACAGCATTGTTAACTATAGTCACCATGTTGTATTAATATATTACATCCCCTGAATTTAGTCATCTTATAATTGAAGGCTTGTACCCTTTGATGGGCATCTCCCCGTTTCCCCTACCCCACAACCCCTGGTAACTACCATTCTAGTCACTGTTTCTATGAGATGGATATTTTTTTTAAAAAAAGATTTCACATATAACTGAGATCATACAGTATGTATTTTTCTCTCTCTGACTTATTTCACTTAGCTTAATGTCCTCCAGATTTATCCATGTTGTTGTAAATGGAAGGATTACCTTCCTAATGGCTGAATAATCTAGTGCATGTTGGGTGTTTGTGTGTGTGTGTGACATCTTCTTTATCCATTTATCTGTTGATGGACACTTAGGTTGTTCCTATATCTTGGCTATTGTGAATAAAGCTGCAATGAACATGGGAGTGAAGATCTCTCTTCAAGATAGTGATTTCATTTCTTTCAGATGTATACCCAGGATTGGGATTGTTGGACCATATGGCAGTTCTATTTTTAACTTCTTGAGGAATCTCCATACAGTTTTCCATAATGACTGTACCTATTTACATTCCCACCCACAGTGTACAAAAGTTCCCTTTTTTTCTACATCCTCTCCAACACTTATTGCTTATTATTTTTATAAAAGCCATCCCAACAGGTATGAGTGATATCTCATTGTGGTTTTTATTTGCTCATTTACCGATGTTTAATAACACTGAGCACCTTTCATGTACCTGTTAGCCATTTGGGAGACAACTTTTAAGAGATATTAAGACCACTTTAATAGTGTTGAATTTTATAGAAAAAATAAAGTTTTATCCCAATTACATTTAATATCTACATATATACAATTGTATACTTTGAGAATTCAGAGAAATCATAGAAGTCAGCCAGTCCAGTGGTTCCAGACTTGGGGATTTCACACATCAGTAAATTTTCAGAAAAAAGAAATAAAAATGAGAGACTGACAAAAGATTAGCAACTTTTCATTTATTCATGTTAGAAGATAAAAATATCAAATAACTACTACCATCTACTGTTAAATTGAGTTCTTAAAATAAAAGATATTTTAATACCTAATCTTTATAAAAAAAGACATTGCATTGTTTATATTTTCTATTTTTTGTCAGACGATTGAATATTTGTCATGGTACAATTGGCAATTGCTGATGTCTATGCCCATTGGCAGGTGAAAATTCATCCAGTGCTCAAATTTCTCAAATGATGGGAAACTTACCATGGACAAATCACTGGGAAACTCACTAAGTTTAAAAATAAAGGCAACCGGGCTTCCCTGGTGGCGCAGTGGTTGGGAGTCCGCTTGCTGATGCAGGGGACACAGGTTCGTGCCCCGGTCTGGGAAGGTCCCACGTGCCACGGAGCGGCTGGACCCATGAGCCATGGCCACTGAGCCTGCGTGTCCGGAGCCTGTGCTCCACAAAGGAAGAGGCCACAACAGTGAGAGGCCCGCGTACTGGAAAAAAGAAAGAAAAAAAAAGAAAAGGCAACCAGGACAAGTTTACTTAGTATAGTAAAATTTACCATGATATTGCTTATACAGCATGTTTTTCAATTCTTCTCAAAAACATGGATCCCATAAAACATGGATTCAATTGATATAACTTTTATTAATATACAACTATTACTATACCAAACACACACTATTCTGTTTATCAAAGTGGTTTTAGCAGGATCTCGTAGATCATATTATGCTGTGTGTATAACTATGTGAGAGTTACACTTGGAAAATATCTGTAGATTTTTCTATAGTTGAGGTTTGTCTCCCTCGTGAGCATATTTTGTATTCAGTTACTCTTTTAACAAGCATCAATCCATATTGTTCCTTGTCTCCAGGGCTGCCCAAGGCTGACATAACTAATCAACAGTGTAGGAGGAGATTTGAGTAGCAAGGAGAGGATGCCCAGAGGGCTCAGAATCAGGGAAAGTAATGAGGGATTAGCCTGGGTACCACAAAATAAAATGGGAGGTGGCATTTTAGCCAAATGCAAAATAAAAAAGAACTTGACAATGGTATTAATAGTTGAACTCTCATGATAAAAGGGCAGATTAAGGCAATAATGAGGTCGTGAGAGCAGAAGCTTCAGGGAATAACTTTGAAGGTGGCCATTTAATTCCTTACTGTAATAAGTTCATAACTGAAACAGATTCTGAGCCCTATTTTCTCTCTCCTCTCATTCTTGAAACTTCACCTCCTGAGTCTGCTTCAGCCAAGGAAAATGTATTGGTCTCCTGACATAAATTCAAGAGCTGACAAGGGAGGTTTTGGAAACCATGATTGTTCTAAAGAATATATTTGAAACCTTGTCAAATGATAGGCAATTAAAGTAAGAAATACACCAAATGTCAAATTTTATGGTCTCTGGGCAGAGGGATTATAAGCACTTTTTATTATTTTCTCTTGTCTTTTCTGTATGTTCCAAAGATCCTACAATAAGCATGTATCACTTTTATAATCACAAGAAAAATGTTATATATGTGTGTGGGGGAACTCTGCCAATAGGACTGCTGATACAATTGAGTATAGAGAGTGTTGGCAGTGAAAGTAGAATAATTTCCCACAAAAATCTTCCTATTTTAAGCACTAATGGAATAGCACCTTAAACTGGAATGGAAGGGTGCTTTGTGGATTACTTAAGTAAAATATTTGCTTTGTCAATGGAAATGTAAATAATTTCATTTAAGATGCTTACTCCATGAACCGTGCCTTTTTAGTGACATCATAGTTCTTAAAAATGAGGCAATGTGAACCATGGTTAGGTTTACTTTGTAAAACTGAAGGAAGTGTTATAAGAACAATGATATGGGAGAAGCTACAATATAACTACTTTCCAGTGACTTCCTTGCAAAGTAAAACTCTAAGATGAATGGAATCATATTGAAGGCATGAAGAGCCATCAAATTTGGGGTGATTGGTGTGGATTGAGACCCCCACCCCCACCCTGCAACAGTGGAGAAAGCCTGTCAAACTTCTTCAGCCTGTGTGCAGAGGTCCTTGAGACACTCCACAGCACCTGGGCCAATGTGGATTATGTTTTGACCAGTTCCCATTGTAAGTGGATTGTTGTCTCCTCTGTAGAGGACAGAATATCCTAGTCATTTGAAAAAATCAATATAGAGACTATTGAACCCAATCTTAAAGAGAGTTTGAACTATATAGAATATTACACAGCTGATTTCCTCTGGAGCTCTTTGGCCTATATATTTTCTGAAGCACTAGCTTGGATTTTAAAGGAAAAATATCTTTGCCATTGAATGCTCAGGAGGACCCAACACCACATTTATTCGTAATCTGAACCAGTATTAAATGGAAGTGAAATTTGGGTGACTAATATAAGTATAAAATTTTTAAATGAAACTACATCAAAAATGCTTTAATGTCTCCTATCCTTTTATCCTGAAACAAAGTTGATAGTTGATGATGTGGAATGCCACCACTGAGAAATTAATTTGTTTGTTTTTTGGATATTTCTTTTTCAGTAAGAATATTAAGTGCTTATATTAAGCCTTTTACTTGTATGTATGTAAAGCTGTGAAGAGTTGACTGGTTTGACTCTTTAGGGAAAAACATAACAAAAACCCAATGATCTCAAATTTAAAGGCCAAGAGAAAGTAACAGCACATGTCAGTAACATAAATGAAAATTCTGCACAGATAAGATTATATAACAACCAAGCCCATAGGATTTCACCCCAGATGGCAAATCACACAGCCTCACTTCCACATGAAAGCAAATTACTGCATCAGTAAGTAATGCCTGTTCCTCTGTCATTCTGAGGACTGTGCTAGATGGGAATTTAAAAGTTTGGGGTTATTGCATCATCAACTCATAAGATGTCAGAACTGAGAAAGTCTTTAAAGAACCTCTAGTTCAACTGCCTTTTAACAATTTTTTTCTTTTTCTTGGAAGAGGAACATCAGAGAGGGAGAGAAGAGAGAGAAAATTGAAGAAATTCTTAGGTCACACAAAAAACCAATTTTCTAATTACAAAACAGTTCCTTTATATGGTTTAATTGTTTTTATGATCACCCTTATGTCTCTCCATCCTTCTTCACTGAATTTCCTTTTTCTTTGGAGACTTCCATGATTAGGTTAAAATACTGAGGTAGTCACAATATATCCATAGACCCATTCTGATTGCTAACAAGTGTCCAACATTCATACATTCTTTACCATTGAATTCTAGCCTATAGAGCATCTATTCTCAACTTTTCTTCTCTGATAAACATGAGTATGCATGTTAAGTTTGCATATACATGACATATAACTGGTCATGGGCTCACATTCCCAATGGACTGTAACTGCACTGCTTTCCCTTCTACTCAAGAAAGAACTGACTACAACAGTGACATCTTTCACAGAGAAAATCTTGAATCTACTCAAAAACTTTTAAATTAAATCATTCACATTTTTCATACTTGAAACTATTTTTAGCCGCACCTCCAAACTGATGATGACTGTGGGCATTGATATTCCCATTGGTAAGTGTTGCTTTGTGAAGTCACTTCAGTTTGATTTAATCCCTTGCACAATCTTCTGTGGTAGGCACTAATTTTATCTCCATTTTATACATGAGAAATGTGAAGCTCAGAGAAGTTAAGTAACTTGCCTAAAGTCCCACTGGCCAATAAAGGAAAAGCCAGCATCCCAACCCTGGTATCAATGACCAAAGTACATGTCCTTCCCCTCCTATGCTATGATGCCCTCTTTAAGACGTGGATCTCAAATACCCCCTTCTTTTTTGAACCCACAGTGTTGGTGGAATAAGAATTTTCACATAGGGTAGAATGACTCCCGGGAAAATGTAGCTTCTACTCTATCTTCTTTACCATATTTCATCCCTCTTCCTAGAAGTAACTATTGATTTTTATTTTATTACATTTCAGTTAAAAATATATGTATAAGCAAATGTATGTGTTCCTCTCCCTTTCTTTCATAAACAGTAGTACAATATACCACTGTGTACTTTTCTCCACTTTACTTTTTTACTCAGACGTACTTTCTGGAAATTACTCCAAGGATATACATAGACATATTCTCTATTCCTTTTACAACTCCATAGCATTATACTGGGTGCATGTACTACAGTTCATTTGCCAGCTCCACTGGATAGACATTTGGGTTGTTTTCAAGCCTTACTTTGTTGAAAATACTGTTACGAAGAATAGATAACCTTATATATTTTTATATTTTTTTGTATACCCCTTTTTGTCCTTTTGTCATGCATCTTTAGGATAGATTCATAGAAGTAGTATTTTTAGGAAGCTAAAGGTGTATATAATTTGGTACATGTAGTTAAATTCTATTCTATAATAGTTGTATTAATTTACAATCCCAATCAGCAATTCAAGAGTACATTTCCTCCACAGCATTGCTAACAGATATTTATCAAATTTGGATTTTAATCAAACTGTTAAGTGAGAAAAAGGTATTCCCATGTAGTGTTAATTTTCATTTTTAAGTTGAAGTTAGTTGATTTACAATATTACATTAGTATAAGGTGTATAACATAGTGAATCAGCATTTTTATAGAGTATACTCCATTTAATATTATTACAAAATATTGACTATATTTCCTTATGCTGTACAATACATCCTAGTTGCTTATCTTATACATAGCAGTTTATATATCTTAATCCCATATCCCTGTCTTGCCCCTTACCTTTTCCTTCTGAAAAGGGGGAAACATTTCCTTGCATCATATACAAAAATAAACTCAAAATGGATTAAAGACCTAATGCAAGACCTGAATCCATAAAACTCCTAGAAGAGAACATAAGCAGAACACTCTTTGACATAAATCTTTTAGATTTACTTAATCTTTTACCACTGGTTTGTTCTCTTTATCTGTGTCTCTGTCTCTGTTTTGTTATATTCTTTCATTTGTTTTATTTTCTAGATTCCATATATAAGTGAAAACATACAGTATTTGTCTTTCTCTAACTTATTTCACTAAGCATAATACCCTCTAGGTCCATCCACATTGTTGCAAATGGCAGAATTTCATTCTTTTTTATGACTGAGTAATATTTCATTATATATATATATAATCTCACATCTTTATTCATTCTTCTGTTGATGGACACTTAGATTGCTTCCATATCTTGGCTATTGTAAATACTGCTGCTATAAACATTGGGGTTCATGTATCTTTTCAGATCAGTGTTTTTTTTTCTTCAGATATATTTCCAAGAGTGGAAATGCTTGATCATATGGTAGTTCTATTTTTGTTTTTTGAGAAACCTCTATATTGTTTTCCATAGTGGCTTCACCAATTTACATTTCCACAAACAGTGTACTAGCATTCCCTTTACTCTACATCCTCACCAACATTTGCTATTTGTAAACATTTTGATGAGAGCCATTCTGACATTTTTGAGGTAATATGTCATTGTGGTTTTGATTTGCATTTCTCTGATAATTAGCAATGTTGAGCATCTTTTCATGTGCCTGTTAGCCATCTGTTTGTCTTCTTTAGAAAACTGTCCATTTAAATCTTTTGCCCATTTGTAATGAGGTTGTTTGGTTTTTTATATTGAGTTTTATGAGCTGTTTATAATGTATTTTGGATATTAACTCCTTTTAGTCATATCATTTGCAAATATTTTCTCCCAATCAGTGGGTTGTCTTTTTGTTTTGTTTATGGTTTCCTTTGCTGTGCAAAAGCTTTTAAGTTTAAATAGGCCCCATTTGTTTATTTTTGCTTTTGTTTCTTAGTAGACAGATCTAAAAGATTTATGTCACAGAATGTTCTGCTTATATCTAGGAGTTTTATGGATTCAGGTCTTACATTGGGTCTTTAATCCATTTTGAGTTTATTTTTGTATATGATGCAAGGAAATGTTCTAATTTCATTCTTTTACATGTGGCTGTCCAGTTTTTCCCACCACCACTTATTGAAGTGACTGTCTTTTCTCCATTGTATATTCTTGCCTCCTTGGTCATAGATTAATTGACTATAAGTCCATGGGTTTATTTCAAGGTCCTCTATTCGGTTCCATTGAGCTGTGTCTGTTTTTGTGTCAGTACCATACTGTTTTGATTACTGTAGCTTTGTAGTATAGTTTGAAATCAGAGCGAGTGATACCTCCAGCTTTGTTCTTTTTGCTCAAGATTTCTTTGGCAATTAAGGGTCTTCTGTGGTTTTATATAAATTTTAGTATTGCTTGTTCTAAATTGTTTGTTCTAAATTGTTGAAAAGTGCCATGGGTATTTTGATGGGGATTGCATTAAATCTATAGATTGCTTTGGGGAGTATGAACATTTTAACAATACTAATTCTTTCAATCCATGAACATGGGCTATCTTTCCATTTATTTGTGTCATCTTCAATTTCCTTCATCAGTATTTTATAGTTTTCAGAGTAAAAGTCTTCTCCTTGGTTAAGTTTATTGCTAGGTATTTTATTCTTTTTGAAGCAGTTTTAAGTGAGATTGTTTCCTTGCTTTCTCTTTCTGATAGTTTATTGTTAGCATTGTAGACAAAAACCAGATTTCAGTATATTAATCCTGTATACTGTAATTTTACTGAATTCATTTATTAGTTCAGTAAATTTTTGTGTGAAGACTTTAGGTTTTTCTATATATATATAGTATCATGTGATCTGCAAATAGTGACAGTTTTTTCTTTCCTTCCAGTTTAAATGCCTTTTATTTCTTTTCCTTGTCTGATTGCTGTGTCTAGGACTTCCAATACTGTGTTAAATAGAAGTGGTGAGAGGGGGTATCACTGTCTTTTTCCTCATTTTAGAGGAAAAGCTTTCATTTTCACATTTGAGTATGATGTCAGCTGTGGGTTTGTCATAAATGGCCTTTATTATGTCAAGATATGTTCCCTGTAAAAACTTTGATGAAAGTGTTTATCATGAATGGATGTTGAATTTTGTCAAATGCTTTTTCTCCATCTATTGAGATTATCATGTGATATTTGTCTTTCCTTTTGTTAATGTGGTGTATCACATATGATTGATTTGCAAATATTGAACCATGCTTGCATTCCTGAAATAAATCCTACTTGATGATGGTGTATGATCCTTTTTATGTATTGTTGAATTTGGCTTGCAAATATTTTGTTAAGGATTTTTGCATCTATGTTCATCAAAGATACTGGCCTGTAATTTTCTTTTTTTGGAGTGTCTTTGTCTTGGTTTTGATATCAAGATTATGGTGGCCTCATAGAATGAATCTGGGAGTATTTCCTCTGCCAATTTTTTTGGAATAGTTTGAGAGTGATAGGTATTAGCTCTTCTTTATATGTTTGGTTGAATTCCTCTGTGAAACCATGTACTCCTGGTCTTTTGTTTGCTGGTAGTATTTTGATTACAGATTAGATCTAACTACTAGTGAACAGTATATTCAGATTGTCTATTTCTTCCTAATTTAGTCTTGGAAGGTTGTATGTTTCTAGAAATTTGTCTATTTCTTCTAGGTTGTTTAATTTGTTGGCATATAACTGTAGTATTCTCTTACGATTT
The DNA here is from genome assembly GCF_059928025.1 of Delphinapterus leucas. Lineage (NCBI taxonomy): Eukaryota > Metazoa > Chordata > Mammalia > Artiodactyla > Monodontidae > Delphinapterus > Delphinapterus leucas. The sequence goes on along the minus strand of NC_143137.1, from coordinate 60,481,589 downwards.
TTTGTGTCTCTGTGATATTGGTTGTCAGTTCTCTACTTTCATTTCTTATTTTGTTTATTTGGGTCCTTTCTCTTCTTTTCTTGATGAGCCTGGCAAAAAGTTTTATCAATTTTGTTTATCTCTTCAAAAAGCCAGGCTTGGTTTCGTTGATCTTTTCTATTGTTTTTTGGTCTCTGTTTTATTTGTATCTTCTCTGATTTTTATTATTTCCTTCCTTTTGCTGACTTTGGGCTTTGTTTGTTCATTTTCTAATTCCTTTAAATGGTTTGTTAGGTTATTTATTTGAGATTTTTTCTTGTTTCTTGATATAGGTCTGTATCACTCTAAACTTCCCTCTTAGAACTACTTTTGTTGTATGCCCTAGATTTTGGAAAGTTGTATTTCCATTTTCATTTGTCTCAAGGTATTTTCTGATTTGTAAAATTTCTTCATTGATCCATTGTTTTTTTAGTAGCATATTGTTTAGTCTCCCTGTGTTGGTGTTTTTCCCATTTTTCTTTCTGAAAATAATTTCTAGTTTCATACAGTCATAGTTGGAAATACTGTTTGATATAATTTCTGTTCTATTGTTTTGTGGCCTGGCATGTGATTTATCCTGGAGAATATTCCATGTACACTTGAAAAGAATGTTATTCTGCTATTTTTGGATGGAATGTCCTGGAGATACCTATCAAACCCAACTGGTCTAATGTGTCATTTAAGACTATGTTTTCGTACTGATTTTCTGTCTGGATGCTCTGTCCATGGATGTAAGTGGACCATTAACATCCCATACTATTACTTTATTATTGTCAATTTCTCTTTTTATATCCATTCATAATTGCATTAAGTGCTCCCATATTTGGTGTATATATGTTAACGAGTGTTATTTTATCTTCCTCTACTGACTCCTTTGTCATTATATAATGCCCTCTTTGTTACAGACTTTATTTTAAAGTTTATTTTTTTAATGAAATGAGTATTGCTACCCCTGCTTTCTTGTTGTTTCCACTTGCATGAAATATCTTTTTCCATCCCTTTGCTCTCAGTCTGCATGTGTGTCTTTAGCTCTGAAGTGAGTCTCTTGTAAGCAGCATATAGATGAGTCCTGTTTTTTTTTATCCAATCACCCACCCTATATCTTTGATTAGAGCATTTAACCCATTGACTTTTAAAGTGATTATTGATTACTGCCATTTTATTCCTTGTTTTCTGGTTGTTTTTGTCATTCTTCTCTGTTCTTTTCTTCTTTTAGTTTCTTCCCTGTGGTTTGGTGATTTGATTTATTCATATGCTTGTGTTCCTTTCTCTCTAGCTTTTGTGTATCTATTGCTGGTTTTTGCTTTGTGGTTACCATGAGGTTCCTATCTGTAGACATATCACTATATCTACTTGTTTTAAACTGGTAGTCATTTAAGTTCAAACACATTCTTGTAGATCTACATTTTTTACTCCCCTCCCCCACGTTTCATTTTTGATGTCATATTTTACATCTTCATGTTTATCCCTTAACTGCTTATTGTAGTTATATTTCTTTTTATATTTTTTTTGGTTTTTGATTTTTATAAAAAATTACCTAAGTTGTTGATCCTCGCTTTTACATATGTTTGCCTTTACTAGTGAGATTTTTTTCCTTTCCTATAGATACTTATTGTTGTGTCCTTTTCTTTTTCACTTAGAGAAGACCCTGTAACTTTTCTTTTAGGTTAGGTTTAGTATTGATGAACTCTTAGTTTTTGATTGAGAAGCTCCTTATACATCCTTCAATTCCAAATGATAATCTTGCTAGAGTATCCTAAGTTGTAGGTTTTCCTCTTTCATGTCTTTTTATATATCATGCCACTCCTTTCTGGCCTGCAAAGTTTCTGCAGAGAAATTAGCTGATGGCTTTATAGGGATTCCCTTTTATATGACTCTTTGTTTTTCTCTTGCTGCCTTTAGAAGTCTATCTTTAACTTTTGTCATTTTAATTATCATATGTCTTGGTATGCATCTTTTTGGGTTCATCATCTTTGGGACCCTCTGTGCTTCTTGTACTTAGATATCTGTTTCCTTCTAGTTTGGGGTGTTTTCAGCCATAATTTTATCAAATAAATTTTTAACCCCTTTCTCCCTCTCTTCTCCTTCTGTGACCCCTATAATGCAGATGTCAGTATGCTTAATGTTGTCTCAGAGGTCCCTTAAACTGTTCTCACTTTCATTTTATTTGTTTTTCTTTTTGCTGTTCCCATTGAGTGATTTCCATTATTCTATTTTCCAGATTACTTATGTATTCTTCTGTGTCATGTTGTCTGCTGTTAATTCCTTCTAATGTATTTTTCATTTCAGTTATTTTATTCCTCAATTTTGACCGATTCTTTTTTATATATATTCTAGGTCCTTGTTAAAATTCTCACTGTGTTTATCTGTTTTTTTCCCCCATAATTTAGTTAACATTCTTATTACTAATGCTTTGAACTCTTTGAACTAATATATTTCTGTTTTGTTAGTCTTTTTTTTTCAGGTGGTTGCAGGAACCAGCCAGAATCCTGTGCTGTGTCATTCTTTTTTTCTCTACCTTGTTCCAGGAATAAGCAAGTGTGTGTGTGCTCTTCATGAGCAGAGTCTCAGTTTATTACAGCCCTCCTGTTAGTTTCACTGATTTTCTAACCAGCTCAGGGGACACATCTTCCCAGTGTCAGACCCCATCGCTGGGGCACTCAATATGTGGCTCAAACCACTCACTCTCCAGGGAGGATCTCTGCCCTTCTAATCCCTCCTCCTTCTGTGTCCCCTCTCAGGGGATCAGGTCCTGGCCTGATCACTTCTCTTCCCTTTCTACCCAATTCTGTGTGGAGCTTTCTTACAGCCTTGGTTGTACAAAAGTCTTTCTGCCAGTCTCCAGTTAGTTTTCAGTGAGAATTGCTCCACATGTAGATGTACATTTTGATGTGTTAATGGGGGAATGTGAGTGCCACATCCTCCTACTCCACCATCTTGCTCTCCTCTCCTAATTTGCATTTTTTATTATGGAAAAAAGTAGACCATCTTCTCATGGCTAAAACTATTTGTGTCTCTTTTTGTTGTGCAATATTTGTGTATTTCTCTAGCCTATATTTACAGTTTGTCTTATTCTTCTTCAGTTTTTAAGAACTCTTTGTATTTTATAGATACCATTTTTTTTTATGTGATAGAACAGCAAATATTTTTCTCAGTTTGTTGCTTGTCTTTTGGCATTTTAATTTGGTTGCCATGAAATTGTTTGCCACAGAATTTTTATTACAATCAATGCCCAGTTATCAGGAAAGAGTACAGAGTAACTGGCTTGAAAAATAGTTGTGTTTAAAAAAATGATTAATATACTGTGAAATTGTGGAGATATATGGTTACTGTGAATGAATGAAGATATACACTAATAGGAATCAAGGTCTTTACAGAATAAAACCCATAAAAATATTTAAGGGTGTAACAAATGTCTGAATAAATGAGGAGAGATACCATATTATTGGATGAAAATATTCAGTTGTAAAGATATCAGTTCTTCCACCAAATAGAAAGGAATTATTCAATCTGAATATGGGAGAATAATTTAAAAATGGAAGAAAAATAAACAGAGACTCAGTGTTTTGTAGAATAATACCATATGGTCTAAAATATGTGCAACTGGAATCTCAGAATCAAAAGAGAGTAAGATTGAGCAGAAAAAAAAAAAACTTCAGAAGATAGTGGCTGAAAACTGTGTAAACTTTCATGGGGGAAAAACCCTGGTATATAGATCCAAGGAACTCACCAAACACAAAGCAGGATAAGTATAAGGAAAACAACCATACATATGCACGTCGTAGTCAAACTGCTAAAAACTGAAGATGCAGAGAAAATCATGAAAGCATATAGAGAAAAAAAGACATAGTATATAAACGGGAACAGGATAAGAATTATGGCAACTCCTTTTCAGAAATAGTGGAGGAGAGGGGAAAATAGACGTTCATCCTTAAAGTGTTGAAAGAAAAATAAATTGTTTACCTAGGATTCTGTGGTAACTAATAATATCCTTTAATAGCAAGGATAAAATAAAATAAAATGATTCATTTCAGATAAATGAAAACTGTAAGATTCATTGGTGGCAGAAATCCTTATAATAGAAAACAGGTAATAAATAAAATTTATAAAACCAAAAGTTAGTTACTTGAATAGATTAATCAGATTGGTAAACTCCCTATCAAAAGTGATCAGTAATGAAGAGGAGAAGAACACAAATTACCTAAATCAAAAATGATCATACAGATCACTACAGATCATACAGAACTTAAGAGAATAATAAGGAAGTATTATAACCACCTTTATTTCAATAAATACAACAACTTTGATAAAACAGACAAATTTTTTGAAAAACAAAATTTTCCTAAATGAACTCAAGAAGAAAATGAAATTTTGAGTGGATTTATATTTACTAAGGAAATTGAATTTTAATTTAAAAAATCCCCTATGAAGAAAACTCCATGCCCAGATGGTTTCACTGGTGAAAGTTATCAAACATTCAAGGAAGAATTAATATTAATATTATACAAATTCTTTCAGAAAATAGAGTAGGAGGGAAAATTTCTCAGATACTCTTATGAGGCTGGCTAACATTTATTTAAAAATCTTACAGTGACAATACAAGAAAAAGTCACAGACCAATAATTTTCATAAGCATAGACCAAACCCTCAGCAATAGTAGTAAATAGAATCCAGCAATATATAAACAAGGATAATACCACATGACTAAGTCAGGTTTATCCCAGGAAATAAAGATTGGTTCATCATTCAAAACTCATTTAATATACACTAAGAAAATAAAGGAGAAACATACCATCTCAATCAATGCAAAAGAAGCATTTAACGAAATTTAAGACCAATGTATGGTAAAAATTCTCAGTAAAATAGGAGTAAAAGGAACCTGCCTCATGTTGGTAAAATGTATTAATGAAAATTCTGTAGCTAACTTCATACTTAATGGTGACACTCTGAATTCTTTCTCCCTAAGATGAGGAACAGTGAGAGGATGCCCTTTATCACTATTTGTATTCAATATTTTACTGCCTATTCTAGCCATTGCAATAAGGCAAGAGAAATAAATGAAAGATATAAAAATTGGAAGGGAAGAAATAAAACTTTTTATTCACAGAGAGCATAAATAGCAAAATAGAAAATCCTGAGGACACTAAAAAGCTGTTAGAATAATAAATAAATTTGTGGGCTTCCGTGGTGGCACAGTGGTTGAGAATTCGCCTGCCATTTCAGGGGACATAGGTTTGATCCCTGGTCCAGGAAGATCCCACATGCTGCACAGCAACTAAGCCCGTGCGCCACAACTACTGAGCCTGTGCTCTAGAGCCCGTGAGCGACAACTACTGAAGCCCACACACAGCAAAGAAGAGTAGCCTCTGCTCGCTGCAACTAGAGAAAGCCCATGCACAGCAACAAAGACTCAATGCAGCCAAAAGTAAGTAAGTAAGTAAATAAATAAGTAAATAAATAAATAAATTTGTGACAATAATAAATGAATTTCAGGATACAAGGCTCAATTTACAAAATTTCATCTGTATTTTTATATGGATATCACAAAAATTGGAATATGAAGATTTTAAAACAATATAATTTATTATAGTATCAAAATAACCATAAAATATTTCAAAATAAATTTAATAAGATCTGTAAAAGACATATACATTGAAAACTACAAAACACTGATGAAAGAAATTAAAGATGATATAAATCACTAGGAAGGTACATGGTATTCATGTATTGGAAGAGCAAGTAATGTTAAGGTATACAGCCTTCCTAAATTTATCTATAAATGCAGTGTAATCCCAATCAAAATTTCAGCAGAGGTTTTTAAAAATTGACAAGCTAATACCAAAAATTACATAGAAATGCAAATGACTGAGAATAGCCAAAATAACTTTTTAAAAAGGAAACAAAGTGGGAGAAATTACACTGACTGATGCGGGCCTCTCACTGTTGTGGCCTCTCCCGTCGTGGAGTACAGGCTCCAGACACGCAGGCCCAGTGGCCATGGCTCACGGGCCCAGCCACTCCGCTGCATGTGGGATCCTCCTGGACCGGGGCACGAACCCGTGTCCCCTGCATCAGCAGGCGGACTCTCAACCACTGTGCCACCAGGGAAGCCCCTATGCTGATTGATTTTAAGACTTACTATAAAACTACAATAATCAGAGTGTAGAATCATATGTCTTACAATAGACATACAAGTCAATGGAATAGAATAGAGTCCAAAAATAGTGCTAAACACACACACACACACACACACACACATGCACACACACATTGATTTCTGTCAAAGACATAAAAGTAATTTGACAGGGAAAATAGTGTTTTCAGTGTATGGGAAATGTATGGAAAATTTTTTAAAACTTCAACTTCTACCTCAGACCACACAAAAATTAATTTAAAATAGATCATAGACCTAAGCATAAAAGCTAAAATATAAAACATATAGAGGAAAAGATGGAATGAAATCTTCATGACACTAAGTAGGCAAAGAGTTTTAAGACAATGTGTACCAAATAAATCACTAGCCATAAAATAAAACAAAAACCATTAAGCTGTATTTCATCAAAATTGAAAACTTATGCTCACGTAAATATATCTTGCATCTGACAAAAGAAATCTTGCAATAATAGAAGATAAACTTGATATTTTTTAAAAAGACAAAAATGTGAACTGACCTTTCATTAAAGAAGATATATAAATGGACAAAAAGTGCATGAAAAGATGCTCAACATCATTAGTCATTAGGGAAATGCAAATTAAAATAAGGTACCACTATATACTTATTAGAATAGCTAAATGGAAAAGACTGGCAAGAGTAACTATTGGTGGGCTTCCCTGGTGGCACAGGGGTTGAGAGTCTGCCTACCGATGCAGGGGACACGGGTTCGTGCCCCGGTCTGGGAAGATCCCACATGCCGCAGAGTGGCTGGGCCTTTGAGCCATGGCCTCTGAGCCTGCGTGTCTGGAGCCTGTGCCCTGCAACAGGAGAGGCCACAACAGTGAGAGGCCCGCGTACCGAAGAGTAAGTATTGGTGAGGATGTAAAGCAACTGAAACTACCACACATCCCTGGTGACTGTGTAAAATGGTACAACAATTTTGAAAACAGTTTGGCCATTTTTATAGAGTATATTCTTACCATATAATACACTCCTTTTTCTCATAGGTACTTATCCATGAGAAAAAAACTATGCCTATATTTTAACCTGAATACTTTTAAACATAAATATTTATAACACCTTCATTCATGATAGCCCCAAACTGAAGACATTGATAGGTGAATGTATGAACAAATTATGGTTTATTCCTGTGATGGAATACTTCTCAGCAATAAAAAAGAGAAATCTACTGGTATATGCAACAAAAGGCTGCATTTCATAGACATTTGAGCAAACATGCCATTTTATAAACTTCTAGAATAGGCAAGCCTAGTTTATTAGAAATATGAGTAATAGTTGAGGGAGAATGACTACAAATGGACACAAGGAAACATTTTTGGGGGGAATGTAAATGTTCTGTATCTTGATTGGTATGGTGTTTACAAGGGTGTCAGTTGTCAAATGTCACCAAACTGTACACTTCAAATGTGATGTTTTTATTGTAAGTATATTACACCTCAATCAAATTTATTTTAAAACTAACTTTTTAAAAAAAATTTATTGAAGTATAGTTGATTTACAATGTGTTAATTTCTACTGTACAGCAAAGTGATTCAGTTAGACATATATACATTCTTTTTCATATTCTTTTCCATATGATTTATCACAGGGTATTGAATATAGTTCCCTGTGCTATATACAGTAGGACCTTGTTGTTTATCCATCCTATATATAATAGTTAAAACAACTTTTCTATAACTCTATCACCTGTCAGTAATGAATGTTTATTACAATATTGTTTATAACAGTAAAAAACTGGAAATAATCTAACAAGATGAGAAGAGTTAAATAAACCACAGCCATAAAAGATCAAAGGAAGAAATAATTGAAATTACTACAAATCAGCAAAAAGTGTCTCCTCATTATTTCACAGCTCGTAATGTGGCCATTTAACAACCAATAGACATACATTGTATGCTGGTTATTCCACATTTGCTTCACTCATCCTCATTCTCTAGCATTCTGTTCTTCACTTGTTGCCCTGCATGTCTAACCCTTAGGGCTAGCATTGATTGCCAGATTCCCTTGTCACCTGGATAAACTCGTTGAGTTTAGCCAATGAAAGCCATTAACATAACATTGAAATGAGAAAGAAGGAAGAGGTAGTCATATTTCTTCACCATTTCTTCCCTGCTTTGCTTCAGCATTCTGGTTGTGCCTCTGGGCACTCAAGACTACAACTTCTTCTGTTGGACAATCTCTCCTCCATAACTCCAGCTCTGATAACATTATTTACTCTTTTATTTCTTTCCAGCTTAGGGTGGTAACAGATTCCTGCTCTGCTATCTCTGGGTACTTCAACATCTCTTACTGTTTTCATTAACCCTGTCGACACTCTGTAAATAGTTCCTTTATTAAGGTCTCTTGAATTGCTCCATCTTAATGAAAATCTGTTTCCTGCCAAGACAGGTCCACCCTGGTCTTTGTGCAGTAATCCCCATTGTATACAACACTTCTGCCTTGCTAATATTAAAACGATCAAAACAAAATGAATTAGGCTAAAATATCTGAAAACAGATTTTTCAGTTGCTATCATTTAACCATTTTCCGTCAAGCAATATACGTAGAATTGTTTTAGACATTTTATTTTTACTTTTTGAGGATATCTTCAGAATGCTAAGTATATTTCTAATACTGAATGAAATTAAACTTAATCATTCAAATATATTTTGTACAGCTTTTTGGCCTGTTTTAATTGTGAGTTTGACTTTTCTATTTCTTTCTTTCTCTTCCTTTACCAAGAGTAACAGAGAATTCAGCTTTGTGGTTCATGAATCCCTGTAGGTTTATGTACTTATCATTTAGCACTTTCATAAAATTTAGACTGGCTAGCTTGCTAAGTTCACCACCAGTTTTATTTATTTCAAAAAACAGGTGGCAGTTTTCTTAAATATGTTTATTAGGTATAAATCTGCCTTATCTAGCTTTGTCAGTTTTCCTCAAGCCTTTTTTGAATGATTTTGCTGCTAAAACATCTTGTACTCAGTAAACAATTGATTTAGATATTGTTAAAAACATTAAATCACCCAATTACTTTCTCTTCCCCTTCCTTTGCTGAATAACATAGTTATATGTTTGTTGTTCTCTGTTAGCTCTGAGCTAAAATTCAGAAGGAAGCAGGGCCAAGGCCTGTGATTAGTGATTCCAAGTGAAACGGCTGCTATTGTCAAACATTTCCTCCTTGACTGGGAAAGATGGGAAGCCAGTCCTGTTTAATATGATTACCCTAATGATGCTACCCTGGATATTGAAAAATTATACTTTATTTGGAATCAGAGCCACTACCAATATTAATAGGAGCCAAGCATCTTTCTAGGATAGAACCTTGGAAAAACCTTGGTCCAGCAACATTATTTCTGTACAGATGTTGACAACACAGTCAAAGCTGCCTGGCATTTATAAAGATCAAAATCAATTTAGTACTAAATCAAGAGCCAATGAAGGTTTTACCTCAATGGATGATTTCTTCCGATTAGCTATAACTTTAGTTTTGTGACTACGGAAGGTGATTATCTTTGCTCATGTAAGACAAATCCCTATTGCAAAAGGACAAGAAATCTTTCCCTCTTTTGACTGTGACACCAATCAGTTCTAATGTGAACTGTAATTCTTTGGTGCCCTGTAATTTTCCTAAAAGCTTCCAGATTGGAAAATGCTACTCAAAGTGATGGCTACTTTCTCTCTTTGTGTACTTGCACAGCAGGCAGATGTCAAAGTGACAAAAATGTGTCCTGTTTCATTATTTAATCTTTTCAATGGTTATCATGCTGAAGGATCTTATCTTTTTATTGTACAATTGGAGGAGGGTGTCTATGCTGTCATGGTTACAATATGTCAGTGCTGGAATTTTAAATTGTGATACGTTTTAGTTGATGAGAGCTTTTCTGCAATCTCTAACACTGTCCTTGTCATTGATAGCTCTGCAGAAGGAAGTCTATGTCTATATCAAAGTGTCTAATTCAGTTTTCTTAAAGTGATTATGAAGTTGTCAGATGATCAAGAGAGGTATACAATTCAATAGTTTGAGAATGTAATTGTCTCTATTTGTTCTCTTTAGTAAGTACCAAATTTTTGTGCTATCCTTCAGAAAACATTATATATTTCAGTAAATATTTCCTGCGGGAGTTCAATTAATACCCAGTTATCATTATTTAAACACTAATATGCTTTACAAAAATGTAGCATTCACTGAAATAGTGCACTGTTAACCAATTTATCCCCTTAGCTTTTATATATGCATATTTCTTAGGTAACAGGTGCTTTCTCTACTTATTATGTAGAATTCAATCAAGTTTATCTACCTGGGGTGTTTAACAAATTTAAAAATGCAATCAGCTTTTATATGATTAGTCCAACTCTATTTCTCTTTATGTGAAAACTTTTGAATTAATTCATCTGAAAGTATGTGTTAGGCCAAAATTATTTTGAAGTATTTCTGAAAAGTTATGCTTGTTATGTCACCTATGATTTAGTATTCAACATCTATAAACTCCTATTAAACAATCATGATATTTCCTCTAACTTTGACTACTTCCCATAATGTCTCTTTAAAAATGATCACATCAACCCAATTTTAGAATGGGAGAAATTAATCAGAAAGGTGGTAGAAATTAATCAGAAAGATTAATCAGAAAGTTGTAGGTTCAACTAAGTGTTTATATTTTTCTCTTTATGTTTTTGCTGTAATGATTATAATATTTTATTTTGAAAAATGAAATTTCTGAGAGGAGAAAGTAATATAAGCCCAGTTATAACTATTATTCCTTTGCAGATGGACTTTAGGGCTGTTTTATGATAAGCATATTACAATATGAAAAATTTATATTTCTGCTTGAGCCACATAAACTATGGTTAAAAAACCCATATTGTTTTAGTGGTCTCACAGACAAAATTTTATAAACTTAAATGTAGATATGTATATTTCCTCTTCTAAAACTGGTAAACACTTCCAGGTAATCATTTATACTTCCATTTTTAATTGTTAAAGACAATGCTATATACTCTTTTTCTGGAGCTTTTTTGTGTAAGGTTGGTCCTGACCAACTTGGGCTGTCAATACAGAATTCAGGAAACCTTCAGGGGTTCCCCTGCCCACGTCTCATTGATAGCTAGCTCTCCCACTGTGGCTTACTGCCAGCTGGGCTAGGGAAATGGGGTTAGTACTCAGAGCCCATTTCCCAGGAATTTACATTTGTACATGTATTGGGAAGAATGAGACATGCCAGTCAGTCCTGATTGCTTTGGTCAATTCCTTCTGTTTCTTGTGGAGGTGTGGGAAACATGGAGTGAGGAAAGATACATTTTAGCAACAAGCTTCATAAGCTTCAAAATAAAACACTTCAGCCTTCTCTCTTGAACAGATTTCTCTTAAGGATAACTGGTGAGGCAGGTCCTGACCTATGGATCACTCCAGAGCAATTCTGAATGATATTTTCACTGACATAGAAATCAATTATTTTCTTTCAGTCCATTGAAGATATCACTATATTTTTTTCTGATAAGGAGTCATCTCTTATTTTAATGGGGGGGCAGGGGCCAACCACGCGCCACCAGGGAAGCCCAGTCATCTCTTATTTTAATTGTTACTCATTTGAAAATAGTATCTATTTTTCTCTGGCTGCTTTTAAGATTTTCTCTTTATATTTTGTTTTCTGAAGTTTTGCTATGATATGTATAGGTGTGGCATATGCAGCATTTTTCACACTTGGATGTCTTAAATTTGTGGATGATGTCTTTCATTGGTTTTAGGAAATTCATAGTTACTATCTTTTTAAAAATTGCTTCTTCCACTTTCTCTCCGTTTCATCTGCAAAAGGAATTAAATATACGTTTGCACTTTTTACTATATTATCCATGTCTCTTACTCTTCTTAGGTACATTACTTTCACTTATCTGTGTTCTTTCTCTGCATAATTTCTTTTGATCTACCTCTCCAGTTAACTGATTCTTTTTTTAGTTGTACCTAATCTGTTGTTACACTCATCCATTGGGTTCTCAATTTTTTTTTGGGGGGGGTTCTCAATTTTAATTGCTAGAATTTTTAGCACTAATATTTCTATTTTGTTCTTTTTCAAATATGCTATGTAATTTTTTTTTTGGATTCACATTAGTATCTCATTGAACATAACCAACATAGTTATATTAAAGTCTACTATTTAAAGTGTGTTTATTAGTTCAGATATATGGACCAGTTTCAATGGGTCTCATTAACTGTATTATTTCTGCTTGTTCATATGCATATTTTTCTGTTTCTCTGTGTTATCACTGGTTGCATTATCATTGCCTGGTTATCTTCTATTGCATTCCAGCCACTTTATTTCAAACATTGCTTGTAGAAATAATTTGAGGCCTGGGTAATGTTATATTTCTCTCAAAAATATTTTTGTTTACTTCTGCCATGCACCTGTGGCCCTGTAATCTCTAGTCTGATATTACTTTAATCCAATTTCAGAATTTTATCAAACTTGATGACTTGACATTGGGCCATAGTCCTTGCAGGGGAGAGCTTACTTCTGGTTCATCCTTACTTCTATGGTTAAGCTATTTTGAGTCCTAACCCAAGTACAGGATTGTACCAGAGTCCTCACCTGTGGGCACTGTTTTATCTTCTGTCCTATAAGACACATAAGGATGACAAAAGCTGCTTGGTGACTGAGCAGTCTCTTTGGGAATCAACAAGGAAGCAGTTCCAAATGCTCATGTCTCTGCGTTTCCATCTTCTCCTGAATCTTGACCTGGAAATTCTTCAATATCTTCTTATCTCTATGATGCCAACAATTCTTGTTTGTTTGTTTTAACTCTGTTCTTTTCTAGATGTCATCTGAATGAGTGTTGGTCTGAATTATCTGGCTTTCCTTCAGTGGAAGTCTCATTATCCTTTTCATTCTCATGTAGATCTTACAGTTTATATCCTCTACTATGGATAATACATAATATGGATAATATAAATTGTGTTTTTCTACACTTGTCACACTGGTAACTTTTGTTTCCCCAGTGAAACTAAGCTTTTTGCAAGCAGGGGCCATTTAATGTATTTTTCCATATACACATCACTCTCCTTATACCCAAAATGCTAACTCAGAGCTGAAATGTAAATAAACACAGTTATATACTCACTAGCTTCATATTATAAATTGTAGTCAATTGACATAGGAAGTAATTGGCTTTGTTCTTGTTTAAAATAAATTATTATGGTAGAGGTTAATTAGGTAATTCTCTTTTGTTATTTATTACTATTGTTTTTATTATTGCTGTTCTTAGCTGTTTTGCACATTCAGCTGCCTCTCTTGTCCCTTGTCCATACCATACCTTTCTGGTATCTTCACTTGATAAATTGTTTATATTGGTCAATTTGCCTGCCCTGCCTATGTTTCTTTTCGGTGGGTCTGTTACCGAAGTAAGTGGTATGGACCCTGCTTGGGCCCTAGCCTGGCCAAGGCTCTCTGCCTCAGTGGGGGAGGGTTCTTTTTCTGTTCGGGTCCAAGTAGGCAAATAATGAAACCGAAGATAAGACCAACATAGCACAAGCTTTATTTAGTGGCCAAAGAATGGAAAATCAGGAACTAAGTTCACATATCAACCCACCCGGTGAGAGTGATTTAATTTTAAGGTGTAAAGACAAAGGGAGGAGGAGTGAAGCTAGTTATGGGGAGGCATATTCATTAATCTACAGGGAAGGGGCAGGGCTTTTTTGAGGGAGGGGAGCCCCCACCTTTATTTCCTTTTTTGGTCCTTAATGCCTGGTCAAGGCCACCAGTAGGTGTGTTATTTAACGTGCAAATATAGTAAAATTAACATATAATAAGACTTAGGGTCTGTTGGAGGTCAGATTCATTGCCATCTTGGTCTCAGCTGGTTCCATCTGTTTTTTTTTTTTTTTTTTTTGCTTGTAGCTTCCTTTCCTATCTCTGGACCCTTTAACTCAAAGATTTATGTTAACCGTTAACTCCTGCTAAAGGTAGAGGGGAGTTTTCAGGTTTTGAGCAAGGACACTCCTGTAAAGTGGAAGGGCTAATGGGTTTTGAACAAAGACCTGGATCAGCTCCAGCAATAGGTCTACGCCTAGGCCCCTGGCAGAGCTGGAATGCTCAACTCCTGGACATTTCCTGAGCGATGGTCATTGCTCATTGGACCTGAGAACACCTAAGGACACATGGAGCACATTGAGCCAAACAGATACTCTCTTCAGTGACTTATGATGTGGGTTCTAATCCATTTTGTTAAATGGCAGAACTGAAAAGTACTAAAGCAGACATGTCTACAGTAGACATAAAAAGTCAGTCTGTAGAGGAGGAGTGAGAAAAATGGGATAGATACCATGAGATAAGCAAAGAGAGGCCATGCTGCACCTGAAATGGAGCTCCCCTGTTCATTTTCTGAGCTTGTTTTTGTTAACTGTGACACCTAACAGAACAGGGCATTATGAGATATGTTTTAATTCTTCCATTAAATCTTCTCCCTCATACCCCACCCCCTGCTTTTGTTGAGGGGGGGGCAAAGACTAGTATGAGTGAGTTCTGTTCCTTATAATTTAAATAATTTTTCACCAGGACAAGATCATTTCATAAATCACTTTTTGGTCATTTGATTTATTTTTATCTCTATCTGCATAAATAACTGGTAGTTTATTGCAACTCTTTTTTCATCACCAACTTTAATTTATGTGAGATTTAAGGTACTTGGAATTACAGTACATAGAAAATCATTTTATAAGTGTCTATAACACAGTAGGCTAGAGTACTTAACAAATAATTGAATACTTTGAACTAGGGGTAAAAATAAAACAAAGTGCTTGAGTCAACAACTCACTGAGTTCAGAAAATCCTTTCCAGACATATACTATTATGTGATATCTTTCCTAAGGTAAACTGTCAGATAGAGGCCCCACATGAGGCAATAAAATGCCTTTGAAAAATCCCAAGAAAAAGAAGCATCATAAATCTCGAGTTCTTGATTCATTTTGCATTGTTTGTGATTAAACACACAAGGAACTAAGTCACGAAGTCCGTAATGGAATCATCTTCTTGCAAAAGCACTTTTCAGAATGTCCCACTAAGGGATTTTAGAGATCTCTCTAAAGTCGAGTTTTCCTATGACTTATGAAAAAGTACTAAAAAAATAGTGCAGGGCTTCCCTGGTGGCGCAGTGGTTGAGAGTCCGCCTGCCGATGCAGGGGACGTGGGTTCGTGCCCCAGTCCGGGAGGATCACACATGCCGCGGAGTGGCTGGGCCCGTGAGCAATGGCTGCTGGGCCTGCGCTTCTGGAGCCTTTGCTCCACAACGGGAGAGGCCACAGCAGTGAGAGGCCCGCGTACCGCAAAAAAAAAAAAAAAAAAAAAGTGCAATATTGGGAGATTTTATTTTAAATGAGTACAGAATAAGTCTGCTGTACTTTTTAAAATATGCTTCTTGGAAATGACAGGATTCATGCAGCAACTTTTGATGCCTGGAAAAAAGCTGAATATTTTGTGCTTTTAACCAGCAATTTCAGAAGGTGATTTCTTTTCCCTTATTTACTTGCAAAACCAATGGTAATTAAGTATCATTGGGCAAGGGAAATTCAACTTCAGCGTTTTTGGTAAGTAAAAATTTACACAGATACAGTCTCTTCTTGAACTTGCAAAACCATGAGTTGGCAGTAAAAGAGTTTAACATCTACTTGAGAAAACAAAGCATAAACATGTAAAAATATTAATATCATAGGCAGCATGTATTATGCATTCAGAATCACATGCTCTTATGGCAAATTCTAAACTGTATCCAATGGACTGAGAACACAGAAGTGTTATCTTATGGAAAACAAAGAAGGCCATGAAGAGCTGGGGGGGAGGCCAGGGGAGGCCACATTTCTTGTGGTAAGGGGAATAAGGAATTAGGCCAGGTGTGTTTCCCTCCAATAATACAATATAAGTAAATACTTTAACCATTTCAAAATTTAAAATAACAACAAATAAAACACAAAGTATCAATGGATTTCAAAAAAGTATAAACTGGGAAAACCAATTCCCAGGGTAAGACTAGACTGTGGAAGAAATGATGCTCTAAAGAATTTGAATGTAGATTTCATAAAGTGTTTCACAGAAAGTACAGTGCTTCCTGCGGTGACTGCCATGGGATAGTTGGAGATCCTATTGTCACTTTAAGACAGAGCCAAAGCAAATTATGATCTGGGGTTGTAATATTTGTCCTTTAATCAGATTTCTCCGGGCAGCTTGTACTGTAGTCCAAATTCTTGTCTTCTGCTCTTCTTGACTGCCATGATGATTATTAGCATTTGAGGGAGACTAAGATTTGGAGAACATGCCCAATCATCCAAGTGAGAAGGATGGTTTGACAAGTAGCTCTTCCACCATCCTTACACTGAACTTAGTAATGAAGGCTCAGAAGATGGGAGGGGGAAAAGGCAAATTAAGATTCCTCTCCCAGCTGCTTGGCTGAACCAGTGGTTCTCAACACCAACCACATACCATATTACTTGTAGAGCTTTCTTCTGTATAGAAGCCTGCTCCCTACTTCTGAAACTCTGATTAGGTAGCTCTGGAAGGGGGAGAAGAGATCACCATAAGCATTGTAACAAACACTTCACAGGCATTTGTCTTGAGCAGCCAAAGTGAAGACCTACATGTTAGGTTCACGGAAATGGAGAAATACACACTCAAAATAGGGTTATTTCATGGACAGATGCTGTATTTGTCCTTCTTTGAATTAGATCCTTCTCTTTTCTTATACTTGCCCTTAAGGTTTAATCCTAAATCTGGTAGATTTCAACGATTTATACTTTTAGCCCTTAACAAGATTCCTCAAAAATAGTTATTACCCAGTAAGTATTTTAAGTGTTCGTTGAATGCATCCATCAAATCTGATGTCAATATTGATAGATATTTTTGCTTTCGATTTCAAGTTAGTAAGCCTAAAAGCTTGAAACTCGCTTAAATTACTCAGAGAATTAAGAGAAATAGCCCTCAGGATCTTGTGTTGAGGTGAATATAGTATTTCACAGATATCAGTTTATGTATCTCAACTAATAGACCTCTATCAACCAAAATTGTGAGAACATCTGTCATCGCACCCTTAGAGGCTACTTAAAGGGAAGTTGGAAAGCCACCCCCAAACAAACTTTAATCCATAATTTGTCTGGGGGCAGCTCTAAAAAAGGCGCTCCAGATAGATACATCAAAAATGTGCTGGGCCTCCCTGGTAGCACAGTGGTTGAGAGTTCGTCTGCTGATGCAGGGGACACGGGTTCATGCCCCGGTCCGGGAGGATCCCACATGCCGCGGAGCGGCTGGGCCCGCGAGCCGTGACCGCTGAGCCTGCGCGTCCGGAGCCTGTGCTCCGCAACGGAAGACGCCACAACAGTGAGAGGCCCGCGTACCGAAAAAAAAAAAAAAAAGTGCTGATTGTCTTTTTCTACCACCCTCTTTTTAAGCGTCATGTCACAATATTCTAAGGCAGTTTTGTAGTTTTGAAGCAAGTAAAATTCAAGCACATACAATGGAGTAAAAGTAAGCATGGACATGGTCCCATCTCCCCTCTATTCCCCCAGTTTCTAAATCAATTTTGATTCTCTTTACAGCATTTCAACCTCATGCTCTGGAAAATAACTAGACCATTATTGCCTTTGCCTCTGGGTAGATAATTTAATGAGAAAACTCAATAAAATTTTAAATATGGTCTTAAGTAGGCTTGCAAGTCAGCGCCTGATATGTGGAAAATCAATGTTGTGTTAACCTGTCTGTAAGGTGAAAATGATATAAAAAGTCTTCAAGGGCTTCCCTGGTGGCACAGTGGTTGAGAGTCCGCCTGCCGATGCAGGGGACGCGGGTTCGTGCCCTGGTCCGGGAAGATCCCACATGCCGCGGAGCGGCTAGGCCCGTGAGCCATGGCCGCTGAGCCTGCGCGTCTGGAGCCTGTAAAAAAAAAAGTCTTCAAAAAAGGTGATTCATATTCTTTGCTTTAAAGAAAACATGAACATTGTTATTGAGGGTGCCGGGTCATCATCAGGGTTAATTTCTTCTATAATTTCTGGTTTAATCATTCATTGTTATGCTAAATTGAATTTGGGTTTACCAATTTGTAAGGCAATTGCTATTAGGATAGTTGTCAGAAATTTGTACAAAATTAGTCATCAAGGGGGAAATCATATAATTTGGGGACAATCCAAAATTTAGCATGGTACATAGTGTTCTGCCAGTATTTTTGAGATGAGAACATGTGCTTTGAAAAGAAGCAAATCATGTATTTTTTAGCTCTTCACAATTGTCCCGATTTGTGTTTGTCTATAAATGTAGGTACCTTCTATTAAGTGAAGTAGGTAATGCTATAGGTCTCTCCTCCCACAATTTTCCTGTGAGGTGGCATGTTAACAATGAAGGCTAGTCCTCAACCAAATTCTGTCACAGCAAAAACATTTACTATCAGAGAGGCAAATAACAGGCCCCAGAGTAAAAATCAACATTTTCTGCAAACTCTAAATTTCTATTCCATGTCCCTTTAAGTACTTCATTAAACAGTTGCTAAGAGGTTCTCTCCAATGGAAAATGGTGATATTTTAGGAAGGCTGAAGTGAACTTTCAATTGGCTCAGGAAACAGACACTTCATTAAGGGGTGGATGTGGAAGCAAATGGAATTCGAGACCTAAAGAATTATTCTTAAGGTAGGAGGCTGGTGGACTCTTCAATTTTTAGGCTTACCTTCATGCAATGGTGAAAGTATCAGTACAGTATTTTAAATCAGCCTATATACTTTAAACATAGTTTATTGCGCCACTGAAACCCTAATTCTCACACTTAGGCTGATTTACAACTTGGTAATGAGGACCCAGATAGAAGGATTAGAAGAACTTAATGGTGGTTGGGTTAGGACTTCTGATAAGGGCATTTCAAAGGCCTGTTAATCGCCTCTGCTGTGTATATTTGTGACTAGAACACCTCAAAGGCTAACTCACTGCCCACAATGACATAATTTACTCGTTCACAAATATATCAGGCTGTCTGTGCTGGAGTGGTTTTAAGTAGGTTACATCCAGTATATCAACATGATAAGAGAGTTTTAACAGGACTTAGAGTTGCTTTTAGATAAATATGTAATTTCAACATTTACCTCAAAACGTCTCCTATTCTGTTGGAACCACCTGCAGGACACTCACAATGTTGCACTCGTGCCCAATGCAATTTGTCTGTTTGCGTTATCCAACGGGGGCTAAAGATTATCCTGTTAGCATTGGTCATTTTTCCATCTTAACTTGCCTGTGCTATGCTCTGAATGTCTGTGTCCCTTCAAAGTGCATATGTTGAAATCCTAACCTCCAATGTGATGGTTTTAGGTGGTGAGATCTTAGGGTATGATTAGGTCATGAGGGTAGAGCCCTCTGCATGGAATTAATGCCCTTATAAAAGAGACCCCAGAGAGCTTGCTTACCCCCTCTGCCATGTGAGGTTACAGTGAGAAGACAGCCATCAATGAGGGAGCAGTCCCTCACCAACAATGCAGGGCCACAATCTGGGACTTGCCGGCCTTCAGAACCTAGAGAAATACATTTCTGTTGTTTATGGGCTACCCATTCTGTGGCATTTTGTAATTACAGCCCAAATGGACTAAGAAACCAGGAAATTTACTTGATGTTCTGTCACCAAAAATATCATGGGTTTTGTATACCAAGATCAGCAATAAAACCTGAAAAGGAAGATTTCCTTCTATAATCAGGAGCCCTGTCAGAGACCTGTTCTGGAATAGGATATGAGCTCCTTATTCTTCACCTGTCAGAAGGTCTTTGGAGGCACTGGACGAAAGTAGATTAATTCACTACTAGTGATTGGTAGTTAATCAGTCTTTTGGACACAGAGTTATGCTTCCTAAAATCAATCCAAATGCTTCCCCACTCTCTTGCAAAACTACCATATTGCTGTTTAGTTCTGTTTTGTTTTCAAACTGCAGCCTACTAGGTAGTTTGTCTTTTCAATGTAACAGCTTCTATTGTCTCTAAAATATTTACCAAAAACAATACAAACATAGGCGTGAAAGGCAGGTGAGTGGAGAAGCAGAATGATAACTGGGAAGGCACCCAGTCCCCATGGCCACCTCCCCTCCGCATGGCTCTTTCTGGGCAGCCTAACTCTTCCTGGCCTCCACTGCTCCATCCGTGACGACTTCCTCTCCTGGCTGACAGGGTTTCCTTAGCGCCGTTTCTGTGCAGACAATAAAGAGTGGATCAGAACTTATAAAGTCAAATCTACTTTGAAGGCTCTCTTTTATGGGAACAAGACAGTTACTGATTTCAGGAAGTACTCTATGAAAATGAAACAAATTGTAATAATTTAGCTAGTTTGCCTGAATTCCCAAATAGGATTGCAATACAAGCCAGCTTAACGGATACCTCAAAATATTATGTAAAAACAATCTGTGTTTGTAACCTGAGCAGTTTTTGTCTGCTATGTCAGAAAGTAATAGATTTTGTGGAAGAAGTTGCTTCACCTATCTCTATATTTTTATTACTTAGTTATTTTCTTCTAATATTTATTATAAATGTGATGAAACACCATGGTTTGTGGATATAGTGGTCTATTTCTATGACTAACACAGCAAAATTTTAAACTATTATTATTTTCTTATTTTATGGCTGTAAAGAAATATATACTCTGAGCACAGAATTTAGGAAATATAGAAAGCATAAAAAGGAATGTAAAAATTATTACCTAATGGTTAACCTTTAGGCATACTTCCTGATAACCAAAATTTTTCTATGCATATCTATTTATTCGTTAAATTAATTATCCATTACATTAGACTTATAGTCTATTTTATCATTTATTCATTAAAGTAGAATTGTAGTCTTTATATTATGTAATAATGTAATACACAGATGTATTTAGCAGTACACACAGGTACCTACTTATAAGCATACTGGCTTAATATGCCAAGTATTATCATTAGATATGTTCTTTCTTATACTCTATATTTATCTAGTGACATTTCTCTATTTAGGGATTATCAACAAGAGAACCAGAATACAAAAATACTTTTTAATCCTTGAACACAGGGAGGTTGGAAAAGTCACATCATTGTTTCTTGTTCCTTGACTCATAGTAATCTTTTTGAGAATAGTAAAGCATCTATCAGCCCTTCTAACACCTGGTGCAGTGCTGTGCAGAGGGTAGGAGTTCTATAAATGTTTGCAAAATGGAATTGATCTCATTATTAACATAGTCAAGCTGAGTCGCTTGTCCTCAGAGACATGCAGAGCAGTCTTACCAGCTAGCAAAGACTCAGAATCCTGAGATATGAAAGACATTCCAGGACTTTTTCTTCATCCAGTATGGTTATTACAAGTCCATACACATTGTGCTGCATGTTCTACAAAACAAGCCATGTAGATTTCATCTAAAGTCCAGTGACACAATTATATGACAATTATACGCAACCTAGAATATAAAATAAAATGGAACCTGTAGTTTTAGGACTCTACTGCTTGAGCCACTGATAATACTAACTGGTTGGGATACCTGGCAGGAAATCCAGTAAACAAGGACATTTATTAACACTGGAGAGCTATCCACACATTCTCATACTCTGTCGGCTACCCAATGATCAACAAGAGTGGACTTTATTATAGGCTGCAAAAGTGAAACCAAGTTTTAAAGTATCTATTGCTGTTGTTTTGCAGAGTTTTCAAGTCTCAAAGACTTATTTTATATCCTTCTGAAAATCTCTTCCATTCTCCCCCTACTTCTTATGCCCACAGCTATTGCCACAGGAGAATATTACAGTAATTGATCAATGTCTGATTAAAAGTGTGCAACTCTTTCATTATCTGCACAAGGTGATTGAATTCCTTCTGCCTGAGCAGCAAGATTCTCTTTTAAATTGTTTCATCAGGAAGTGACAGTGCGTGTGGATTCCAGTGCCATTTGTTTGGTGCAAGTGAGCAAGTTCTCTATCTCTTTTGTATCAGAATGTGGAGAAGAGGCCACTCATACCCACCAGGAAGATGGTTACTATAGAATAACTACTGGTCACTTGATCTCTGGACTGAATGTTTGATGTCTTCTGACCCCCCTACTCCAAATACACACACACACACACACCCTATTTGTTTTAGTAATCAATTTCACTGTATGTACCTCTTCTAGTGTTTCTGTATATTTGATAGCTAGTGTTTTCTTTTTCCAAAAAGTTTTTAAAATAGCACGTTGTTGGATAAGCAGGAGAAACAACACATGCCTTGTGTGGGGTAGCAAATATTTACCTGTCAGTCAAGGTTGACTTCCAATTATCAGGGGTAAAGGAGATGTAAGTAACAAGAAGAATTGAAATTGTCAAATAAATAATAGAACAGTTTCTCATTGAAAATCAATAGATTATATTAATATATTTTCTTCAGCTTTTTAGCAAAATGAATAAGTGATATGTTCACCTCATTGCCCTTCTGTACATCCTCTGGTGGACAAGCTTATAATCAATTAGTGAAGATAGCCAGAAACATAATAGGCAGAGAAGACTGACAAATAAAAACATGGATAATTTGCCTCTGAATAATCTTGATTAACTCTAAATCAAAGCTTTTAACCTAAATGCAAGGAAGCCACTTTGCAGCATTGTCTCTTTTGCATAATACAGAAAAAATAGAAGTCGGTTATAAAGACAAGATGCTTTCTATTCTGTTTCTTGGTACCTGAAGAATATGCTTAACGTTTGGTGTCAGGGACAGTTTTAGAAATCTGATGGAAGTTATGGACCCTTTTCCTAGAAAAATACACAATTATAGCGACAGCACAAGGATAGCATATGAATATAAGAATATGATTGATGCTCCCTGGAGTTGTGCAATGCTGACATACATGTATTTCCTATCCTTGGGACTCCAGATTAGGAAACCCTGCCATGCTTACTCTCTGCTGTGATCTTTGGCCGAATTGAGTTGGAAATCAAGTAAGCAAGATTCTATTTTTATCTAGGCCAGTGTACCCCCTACTTCTATGGAAATGCAGTGACTTGAAGCCTATCTAAATCAGTAGAGGGGTAGTATTTCCAGGTGGCACTGATTTTAGGAGAAATTCAGTGGCCTTGCTCCGAATGTCACATTTACTTACAGAAGGAACAATGAGGAACAAATCAATTTAAAAATGCCATTGCCATAGTTGACCATTCCAATCAAAATAAATCTCTTATGTCTTGGTGCAGCTTTGATCTGACTTCTAGTCTTCTACAGCTGGCTTTACTGAATGTTCTAAATTTTCCTGTGCATGAAACATTTTGAAAATGCAATTCAATTGCTAGCAGCACAGGAATGAAAAGAAGCAAGGAAATGGCTCTTCAATGAGTTTTGGCTTTTTTTTCTGGATTAGATGAGCAGCTGTTGAGCAGTAAGTCTACCAAAATGGCAACTTGAACCAAATCAAGCTCAATTAAATTGTACTTTTAACTCCAGTCAGCCTTCTTAGAATACTTGAGAGCATGCCGGGGACAATGAGAGCATCCTAAAGGTGCCATTCCCTCTAAATGGATAATTCCTTTTCTTCTGTCTTACTTCCAAGCTAGCCCCATTTGCTCACATTTTCACATCTTAGAAATGACTTATTCTATGCTTTGGTGTATGAGTGCAGGTAGTACTAAAAGGGATGATTTTTTTGAAGACTGTTGATGTAGGGACAGAGAACGCTTAAACATACTCAGTCCAACCTATGTGTTCTTCCATTTAAGAAAATCTTTTGAAAGACTACTATGAGCATGATACCCTGTTTGGAGTCTACATTTGTGTCTGAGTTCTCAGTTTTATTTAGAACCTCACGGTGACCTGTTGAAGTGAATGGAGTATTTTACAATTCAGGAGGCTTAGCAAAGTGACTTACAAGTAGTAGAAAGGTGGTCTGGAACACATATGTCTTGGTACTCACTATAGCACATCATATGACATGGAGCTTCCTTCAGGGATTCAGGGAGTTTTGTTAAGAAATACATAATGATGGTTTAGATGATTTTGAAGGAAAAAACTCTTAATAGTACTAAATTTGAGAAGATGGTGTTTTGAATTCATTTCTCACTAACACAGCAAATAATCTAGAGAGACTATATCTTTAACAGAATCCCCAAATTTTCCATCTGGAGGGACCACAATAAATCTGATTTCTTACTCCTGATTTCTTTCTCATGATACCCATAAGCATTCCCTTCTATCTTCCCACAATATCATGGGGAAAAAGCAAAGCTATGTTGATAATACCCTTGGTTTTGTTTATCCCCCTTGCAGAGAACATTGATTTGTTTATAGACCAGTTTTGCCAAAATGTTTTGAAGAAGGAAGGATTTCTTTAACAGGGAACATGAGAGTGGACATTGGGCTGTGGACCATGAATATTTAGTTCAAAACAGGGGGATCTATTTTTTTTTTTCCTGCCTGTGTTTACATTGTGTCACGCAGTAATATTGGGTGTTTTTCTTTAACCTTGAACTCAGAAAATGCCTGAGTCGTTAATTTCTTGGGCTGCAAACACACTTCAAAATGTAGCAACTCATTTGGTAAAAATTATCCAGCCAATCAGATGTATTGGGAAATGTATAATACATACACAGGGAGCATGGGAAGGGCAGGGCTGATATTTTGAAAGCGTGAGAGGATTCCAAAAATCAACTACAGTAAACTCAGTGCACTTTTGTGTGTCTAAGGCTGTCCCCAGACACCAGTGACCCAAAGCCTGTCCTGTTTTCAGGGAACAGCTAGTCACTTTGATACTATGTTCGTGTTTATATGTTGGTAGAGACTCACAAAGAGACAGCACAGTCACAACCTCAATTGTTTTTACTCAAATATACAGAGAAGATGTGTCTTCCTTATTTTGTCTATACTTAATTGTTTCCTCACAAACTTCAGTCCCCTGGGTAGAAGGAAGAAAACAAACATTTAGTCCTTGCAGTGGACTGAATTGTGTCCCCCTTCCCCCTCAGATTCATGTGTTGAAGCCCTAACCCTCAGTAGCTGGAGATAGGGTCTGAATGGAGGTGATAAAGATTAAATGAGGTCATAAGCTAGACCCCTAATCCAATAGGATTGGTGGCCTCCCAAGACAGAGAGACACCAGAGCTCCGGCTGTATGCCATGTGAGCACGCAGGCAGAAGGTGGGCATCTGCAAGCCAGGGAGAGAGCTCTCATCAGGAAACAAACAGGCTACCACCCTGATCTTGGACTTCCCAGCCTCTGGCACTGTGAGAAATTAAATTCTGTTACTTAGGCCACCCTACCTGTGGTATTTTGTTACGGTAAACTGAGCAGACTAATGCAGTCTTGTAAGCTTAAATAACTTAAGCCATTAATTTAGGATATACTCAGTTTCACTGAGAAAAAAAATGATTTAAATTTTTGTTTTCTCTGTCCCCTTCTCCAGCTTCTTTCCAACAAATACTTGGGTAAATGTGAACGTGTGTGGCACTGCAGCCCCATGGTGGATGGAAAGAATTTGGGTCCTTGGGGATATTGTCCTCCAGCACCTTGTGGCTCTGGAACCATGTCCTGTGTCCACCTGGCAAGGGCTGGTCCTGCTCACTGTCACAGTTTATGTCTGTGGCCGGCATAGCAGTAGCTGGCCACTCTGGTCCTCCCTTGCCAACGCAGCCTCACCTCAGCTCTCACGGGTGTCTGAGATTCCCCCTCATTCTGCTCCATCTTCACTGTGGTGAACTCTATCACAGGCCCAGAGCTCTCAGCTCCACTGTCCATTACTTCCACTATGGGCTGCAGGACTTTCTGCACCCCACCCCTACCACGCTCAACCCAAGAATGGGCAGGAAAGGCAACTGTCAGGGCATGCTTTTTTTCTGTCAGACGATACTGTTCCACCTAGTTTACTTTGATGTGATCTGCTCCTGGTTGACAGACTCATTCCTAAATGCGATAGGGTGAACCAGGACAAGAGATCCCCTCTGTTCTCAGTTTTTCCTCACTTCTGAGGACCCTATCTTGTCATTTCCTTATCTTCTCTTATTGTATCTTATCTCATCTCATCTCTACTCATCTCATCTTTTTCTAACTTCCTTCAATCTCCCAGGAATAGAAAAAAAAAGTAGTCTTGTGCTGTCACTCCAAGTCCTATCCCCTTTTTATCAGTGAGAAGCAAGTTTTATGGCCTAGAAGTGAGGGGGATATTTTCTCTAGCTTCTGGGCTGGATAGATTTTATAAGCTGAGTCTTGGACCTTGATATGCTAAAGGAGGTTATAAAGGAATTTAGCAAATCTGTTCTCTGTTTCTGTTTCTGTTTCTCCTCTCCATGTCTATTGTCCTGAGGACATAAACTTTAGAGACATAAAGCTGCAAATGGACAAAAATTTACAGGAAGAATGAAAAGGAATGGCTTTATATTCACAAAGATATTATCCCTGCTTATGAATGGGATTGTCCATTTTACCATGCATGTATGCTTGCATTCTGTGTTCTTATGCATGGTTTCATCGTACATGAACCTTACTCCTTGAGACAGGTGTCAGAGGTGTGGACAAACACCACTAGTGCTCACCATGAACACGCGGTGAGCAGGAGTTTAGGGTTTCAGGATATTTCCAATCCTCTAAGATTGGATCTTCTTCCACCACCTCACCCAAATTTCATTGTTTTTTACGTGCTAGTCTTCTTTTGTAAAGTGTGCACGTAAGGGAGACTCATCCAGCTCTGATGTTGTGTGAATGACTGGTTCTTTGCACTTTTGAAAGCATAATTTAATTAGCTAGTCAAAGTATCTTTCAGTTAGAGATCTATTTTGTCTTTCCAGGATACTGTATATTTCAATCTTCTGAGTCAGTGAGCATCCTGGTGGCCATCTTTTAAACAAGTCTTCCTGTCGTATTGCATTTTGTTTCTTATCTGCATCCTAGAGGGGAGAGCTGCTTTTGATGAAGTTCCAGTCTGAGTGCTATGTTTTCCCTCGCTACTCAATTACCGCATTCCCTGGCAAGTTCAGTTAAGGACCTTGAGAAGATTTCTTAAGTCCACAGCCATTTAAACATGCAAAATTACACATGTTTAAATGACCATCATTCTGATGATTTAGAACTTGGAATAACAAGGAATATTTCTTATCTTATTGCCTTCCATTAGTTTGTTTAAAGTTATTATTAAAACTTTTTCTAGGCTTGGGATAAACTGGGAAACTAAGACATAAAGCTTATTTTAAAATACATATCCTTTAATATGTAATTAAAATAGTTTTCATTTATTCACATGTTTGTGGATAAGTTCTTTTCTCTTGAAGATCAACTTTCCATCAATGATCAAAGTGATGCAAAGCAATGACATATAAATGTGTACCTTTAGACAGTAATTTGGGGTTCCATCATATAACCATGACAGGAAATCCTATATAAAGATATAAATAGAAAATGATACCTGATTGATGGATTTGGGGGATAGGCTGATTGGCACTGTAAGGAAATGACTATTTTGTTCCTTGATGGGAGATTAGTACTGAAATAGACGTGTGAGTCAAACCTCGGCACAGTAATGATTTCCTGACAGGTACTCTCTCCAAACCCTAAGTACATTAAGTTTAAATCCAAAAAGCCATTACGCTTTAAATATTTTTCTCACTTTTTCTATAAATTGGAAGAGAAAGGAATTTGCACTTTAAGTGGAGACTACAGTACTTGGTTGGTATATAACAAATTGCTTACCATGGACCAAGACAGAAGTTAAATAATAAGGATGAGCCCGTTGATTGGCTCGTGGTGTAAAGCTGTATGATTGACTCAAGAAAACAATGCATCGGGGCTGGATGTTAGCTTCTGAGTGGTTGAGATTTAGTGCTACGCAATTTGGAAGAATTCCCAGCACAAACAAAAAGAGATGTGCATCTGTCCCTCCAGTGACTTAGGGAAACCAGAACCATTTTTGATACATTACATATTTTCCCAGCTTTCAATATTTTATATTTTATAAGCCTTGGGGAAAAGACTTTTTTGACTCCAATAGCTGTCAAGCTGTTGAAGTAGAATACAGTGAACTGATTTCAAGTGTATAGTTAGTTACAGCCATAAGATCCATGTGAACAATGTCAACCATGGCTTAGCTATTGTTTAGCCGGCATCCAACTATGTCTGAGCCTCTTCTAAGGAAAAGACAAGAGACATTATTAATTGAGTATCTAATAACAGTAGAACAGTGTTCTGGGCACTTTCCTATTTGACTTAATCTTCACAACTTCCCTGGGAAGTTTGATGCCTATTTAAAGATGTGAGAGGTGAAGTTTATGAAAGTTAAATATACTATCCTTAGTCCCACAGCCGAAAAGTGGAAGGCCTGCCCCTTGAGTTCTGGTCTGCCAAATTTTACTTTAGTATTACTCTACCATGCTTCCTTTCTGAGTGACTTTTCCAGAAATTTCTATACATCCACTTCTTACCAATGCGTTTTGTCAGCACTGATCAGACTCACTGTCTAACCCACTGTATTAGTTTGCTAGAGCTGCCATAACAAAATACCACAGACTGGATGGCCTAAACAACAGGAGGCTAAAAGTCCAAAATCATGGTGTTGGCAGGTTTGATTTCTTCTGAGGCCTCCCTCCTTGGCTTGCAGATGGACACCTGCTTACTGTGTCCACACATGGTCTTTTCTCTGTGCATGCACAACCGTGGTGTGTCTTTCTGTATTCAAGTTTTCTCTTCTTCTAGGGACAACAGTCAGATTGGATCAGGGCCTACTTTAATGGCCTCATGTTAACTTAATCACCTCTTCATAGGTCCTATCTCTAAGTGTAGTCACATTCTGAGGGGCTAGGAGTTAGGGCTTCAATATATGAGTTGGGAGAGGGGGACACAATTCAGCCCATAATATCCACTTAGATAATAATCAAAAGCATTAGACCATTTTCTCCTGGGCTTTGCATAGTCCTCCCCGTAGACCCAGCAGAGGACTCCAAATGCTGCCATGAAGGATAAATGCAATGCTTACGGTGCCAGTTTTTATTCTGGGTTTTACTTATAACATATAGCTCAGACCTGTGAATCAAGCAGTCCTTACCCTTGTGGTGGGTTTTGTCCCTACTATATATAATTTGCATCTATACAAGTAGATTTAAATTTGTGTAGACAAAATATTAAAATGGGGGCTTCTTATTCCTGACTCAAGATGTAGCTACTGACTTTTGTATAGACATAAGCATAGATCATTCATATGATGAGAAGACATCCAGAGTTCTAGTGACAGCAGGATAAAGGAGATTACTGAGGTCCTTACTGAATCCGAGAAAGGAGATAAAATGGCAAGGACTTGGCAGGCTATCCTAGAAGCTTCGAGTAGTGACTATCAGAAGGGTAGTGGGCAAGACAGGAAGAGACAATTGGAAGAGGTCTAGGGACATGTAGTTGCAGCCTAGAATCAGCCATGGAGGAGAATCAGGGTTCCTGGTACTAAAGGGACAGGTCATAACTAAAATAGAAGAATAATAAAGAGGACAACAATTACACAAGCTAATGATTATTGCATTCCTATTGTGTGCCATTCCTACTATGTGCCAGGCATGTAGGGCTGTATGTACATGTTGTTGAGGACTTTATGAGGACTTACATATTCTCTATGACCTTTTTTCCATGCTACGTGGGTCTCATGACCAAAGATTTTCCTTCCTGTTCCCATTTCAAGGTCCTCTCTACCCTTTCTCATCTGAGTAGCCACTGAAACTTCTCGTTCTCTGTTCTCCAAGTTCAAATTATCTAGTTTCCTGGAGTAATATCTAAGGATCTTCATCTAGCTGGTAGGTCTGGGATTTCTTCCATCTTGGTTTCTACTTTGTCACGGTTGTGTGGAGGAAAATCAGCATTCATGTACCATGAGAGAGGAAATGGGAGAGGAGGGTTAATATACAGTATTTTTTTTAAAAAAGATGGAAACTTCAACATATAACCCAACAATAGATCCTTATTGTCTGTCTTTTCCAACTAGAATGAAAGTTCTATCATAAGAGACACCTCTCCCAGGCTCACAGCATCAGCATAGGCAACTAATACATATGTGTTGAATGCATAAATGAGGTATATAAAATTTTGAGTAGATGAAGATGAGAATTCTCTCTGGTGCTCATTTGCTGCAGTCTTGCTTAACTTCCTAGGCTATTTTAATGTATATTTTTGCTCAAAATTATGGGCACAGAATCCTATAAGAACTCTTTGGTTTATGTAATATTATCCCACAACAGAACCTCCTACACTTTTCCAAAGATTTGGAAGGGTAAAAGTAAGCCCTGTGAAATATCAGGCTTCCTATAATTAAAACTCTATTTCTTCAGACATGTCCTCACACAGAGGCAGAGACCAAATAATGGCCTTTGTATTGAATTAAGGCAAGTAATTGGAAAATGAATTCTATAGAATTTCTAGTTTTATTTTTCAAGAATGCTTAAGATGAGCAGCAGATGGTAAGCTCTTTGGACTAGATCTTGTGCATTTTGCTTGTAAAATGAGAGCACAGATTCTGAATCTAGACAACTGAGTTGGAATTCTAGCTTCCCATTCTTGCTACCTTACTGTGTCTTGGCAAGTTGTTTAATCTCTCCCATAGGGTTTCATCGTCTATAAAATAGGAATCATAATAATGCCTGTCCCATAGTGTGCTGTGAGAATTAGATGAGCTACATATATAAAGCACTTAGAACAGGTTTTCAGATACTGAAGAGAAATGCAAGTGTCAGTTACTCTTACTGTGATAAAATGCGGAGTCCTTTGCTAAACATTCAATGATAATGTGCTTCTTAAAGGGTCCCGTGAACTAAATGACATATAATGTAGGAGACAGAGGACAAAGGATCTTAATAAAGACACATCCAGTGCCAGGCTAGGTATTTTATATACATTACCTCATTTAATCTTCACATCATTCCCCTTTACAAAACAAGAGCAAAACCAAAACCAAAACAAACAAACAAGAAAAAACAATCTTACGTTAAATATATGTAAGTTCTCATTCCTAACAAATGAAAGCCAGATTTCAATCTGGCTTTGTCAGATTCTGAAGCCTATTTTGTTTTAATGGTTTAAGTGCAGAACTACTCAGAGAAAGTTGAAGTTTAGAAAATGTTCAGCTACAGGCCTCTGTGCTAAAAATGTTAAAGTGGCTGCAGAGTACCTAATTTGGTTTCCCAAAATAAGTAGATTATCTCTCTGGAGAAAAAAGTAATTTCCCTTGTAGGATATTGTAAAATCTTATCAACTTGCACTGAGGCAGATAGAGGCCTAAAATATAGGTTTAGAAATACAATTTTAGTTTTAAAAGAATTTTTTATGAATACAATGAGTACTGGTTTAGGGTCTGGGATCATATCAATTGTGATTTAAATTCATACAGCTTACTGTTCATATTTGTGCCTATAGTTTTTTTGTTATTGTGTTTTTTAAAAGGAACTCTAAGTCTTTAGTGGACACACGCTAGAAAACAAGATCCCCATCATGTCATCCTTGAGCTCCTGTGTGTTTTTCTTGGTCTTGACGTGTCCTCTTCCCCATCTCATTTTACTCCTGTGGGAGTCTTGGACATATGACGTGTTTTAATGTGTGTGTGTGAGTATATGCGTTATTTTCTCCCATGTTGTGCCTCAATCTCTATTTAATAATATCACTACCTTTTACTTTTTCTTTCTCCTTATTTTCACTTTATTTCTCATTGATTTCTCTTCTCTTCTTCCCCTGCAATATAGACCTGGAGTCTGTTTTATTTCTATCTGATAAAATTATGTATTCTCCATTCCTACTTTAACCTATGAAAAGAATAGTTGATATTTCTCTGTATTTAAAATGCTGACCCTAAACAACAAGGTCCTACTGTGTAGCACAGGGAACTATATTCAATATTTTGTAATAAACTCTAATGGAAAAGAATATGAAAAAGAATATATATACATGTATAACTGAATCACTTTGCTATACACCAGAAACTAACACAACATTGTAAATTAACTATTCTTCAATTTTAAAAAGGCTGACCCATGTGGCCTTATGTTAATTTTTTTCTTGACAGCACAAAAGGGTTTCTGTCTCAATTTAAATAGTTATTGAATAAATTAGGCAAACCATATAAAGTAGCAGCACTGAGACAATGAATGAAAAAGACCTATCTACCTAAATAAAAATTAAGAGATTTGAAGATGGAAAACTGTATAAGAGAATACAGGCTATTTTAATATTCCAGAGTAAATATTGGAATTCATCCCTGGGGAGATCCTTCATTGGTAAGCCCTTTTAGTCATGAAGACGTGAAGAAGTACCTACTCAATATTCTTGGGAATTAACCTAAAAGTAGATGCTGGTATTCAGAATTCTGTTTAGTGATGAAGTTAATAGTAAAATGAGGCCAAAAAGAATCAGAAATTTCCCTGAGCCTGAAATGCATTGTGTGTCCTTGGAAGATGTGAATGATTGCTGTGCAAGAATTTTCTCCCAGGAGCTGAGGCTCTACTCTAGCAGAAGAGACAGGTAATTCTTCTCTTCTCTTCAACTTATGCCATAGGAAGCACTGGGAAAAAGGAATGGGACTGAGCTGACAAAGCACCACCAACACTGGATTGTTGGTGTCCCTTCTAATTTAAGGTTGAATGAGCCACAACTTGGGAAATATGCTTTGGGCCATGACACTTTGTTCCTTACCCATGGGTTTGGAATATTTTCCCTTGAAGGGAATGGATATTTCCAGTGTCAGTCACCCTAGGACAGGAAATAAGCTGAGCCTTAAGAACAAAAGACTGTCTGCTTATCTCTGCATCAGAGGCCATTGGGCCTATTCTGCCATATGTAGGTGTAGAAATGCCTGGAGCCTTCTGTTGGGGAGAATCGAGCTGACAGCCCCACCACACAGAGGCCTGCCAGGAAACGCAAAGAGAGGCTGGTGGTCTCTTAGAATAAAGACTTCTTGCAGCAAGTCTAAGCTGTGTTTCTCTGGTCCCTAAGCTTTCAGTAAACTCTTATTAACGGTATGGTTTAGTCTCAGTTGTATGTGGGATGCAGGGGAATTGAAATTATCAGTGGTGATCAGGGGAAGACAGATGGGCCTAGAAGTGAGTTGATAACACAGGGGTCAACTGTCCCAGAAGAGGTGGCTTGGCAGCAAGTGGACAAGCCACAGAAGAGGAAAAATGAAGGACTTTTAGGGCACTGCCCTTGGAAACTTCTGGAAATCAGTGGTTCAGATGACCATTTAAGGAGGCTAATTTCTGGCAGGAAGACAATGAGGGTTCTCACCAAAGTACTTTGCATATAAAAAGGAAGTCTAACCTCACTTGGTAGTCACAGGCTAGGAAGCCAGCAATATACAGGATTTATTTGAAACACTTAAAAACAGTGATTTAAAATGCATGCTAAACTGACTGTAAGCTCAGATAAACATAGTAACAGAAAGAGCAAATCTCAGCTCACTCTTTCAACAAAATGAGTTGTGTTAATATATAATTTAATAAGAAGCAAAATTAATATATAATTTAATGAGAAGCAATTTAATTTATTTCTGTTTGAAGCTCTCACTCTTTTTTGACAAATTATTATTTTAATCTTGTAATCATTTGATGTGATTGATCAACCAGTCAGCAAAGCATATATTTTCCACCTAACTTAAATGTGTTGGCAAAATGATTACTTCTTTTACGCATTTGATACGAGTCTATTTTACATTTTTTATGAATAAATTGATGAGAATCATGTTATCTTGTCTCAGTGCCAGCCTTCTGCCCCTGAAAGTCTTATGTTTGTGCTGAAATATTTGACAAGGTCTTTCTAAAGTTAATATAAAAAGAGAAAAAAACCTTGAAAACCTAAATACTGGTGACATCCATGCAATTAAGCAAAAAATGTAATAACAAAGCATTAAAAGAGGACCTGTTTTCCAGTTCCTGGCTCTGCCATGAGGTGTGGACATTAATCACTTAGTTGATTCCTCTGAGCCTCAGTTTCCCCATCAGTAACCCTACAGGATCATTTAGAAAGTGCAGTGATAAAATGTATATGGGAAATACTATAAAGGATTAGAATAGCTATTACTACTTATGCAGGTTTTTGCTTACCTGTTAGTTTACCTATATATTTATAGTATATGTACTCAGTGTGTACAAAACCTAAGAATTCATCCTATACTATTAGAAATGGGTAGAAATGGGATGATTCTAGAAGGTTAGGCAAATGAATGGATGGCTTGATGTAGATACAGAGATAGATATAGCTTTTTACCTTTTACATAATTTCTAGTTACATTTTTATACACCTTAAGGGATGAATCTTAGTTTTCCTATTTTCAGGTGAAGTTCAAAGTGAAATAAAATCTTCAAAATAACCCAACTAGTCAGTGACAGAGATGAGATTGAAATCCAGGCCTCCTCTACTGCAGAATCCTGGGTTCCTTCTCCCTTACCTCACTGCCTTCTCCTTTTCAGTTCTTGGAACCCACCTGGCCATACGCCTGGTACCCACTTTGCCTTAAACTTGCCTTATTTCTCAGAGATCAGGGATTGGTCCTGGCATCTAATGTAAGAAAGCAGCATAAGCGAGAAACTTGGTCACTGCTGTTCCACACTGACCATAGGTTATTTGGTAAATGTTTCTTGACCACTTTCAAACAGGAACTTCTGAAGAGAGTAATGGAGTCAAATGTGGATTTGACTAGTGTTATTGCACTAGTTTATGGGTCAACACTACAAACTTGGATTAGATTTTTAAAATTTATCTAGAACCTCAATCAAACTGAGGCCTAGGAATTTCTATGAGTCTGATCTGAAATAGCTCTTACATTGGTAAACATTCAAATAGACAATGATGTTCATCCATTAGTCATATATATATATATATATATATATATATATATATATATATATACACAAAAACACAGTTTTATGTAAAAAGATGAATCTTTTTAAAGAGGCACACTGAATTGAATTTTAAATCATCAAATCCAAGCTCTCAAATTCAGGATAAAAATCTTTCTAAATGAAGATTTCATTAACTTCTGGGTTTCAAACATATGTATATATATACACACACATATATATTTATACATATTCACACACATGCATACCTTTTTTATTGTTGAAAAGCTCCTTTTATTGCCATTTGGTTCATATTTCAAGATTATCTTCATGCCATAAAAAATTACATCACCTTTTATATACAGTTTATCTCAACAAGATTCAGAGAATAAAATAAGCAATGAGAAGCACTGGGAATAATTGTAGAAAATGCATTTAGGCACGTGGATAAATTAAAGGGTTCAATCACAGGACCATTTGTGAAGGAAGGAAATTAAGAGATATTAAGTAAAAAGATATTTTGGTACTGAGTTTTACAGAGAAGTCAGGAAAGAGGAATACAGGATTTTACAATCATGTAAATACAGGAATACAGATTGTAGAAGTTTAGGTGGGATTCTGCAGAGAAGCTAGGTATATCAGATTGTAAATAACACATCAGGCACATTAGGCCAAGAGCAGAGCGTAGGCAGGGTGGGGCAGGCACCATCAAACGGTCTTTATGGTATGTATGGTACGGTATGGTATATCCGGTAAGGTATGTATGATAATAATATTTAAAGCCAGATAAGATCACATGGGAGCTCATATAGAAGGAGAAGAGAAGAGATTCCAGATCTGAAAGTGGGGTATTTGGGACTGTATGAGAAGAGTTCAGCAAAGGAGAAGAGAGACGGGGAGGAGATCAAACATAGAGGAAAACAGATGAGAGCAGAAATCACATCAAACACTGCTGGGAGACTGAGTAAAATGAGAACCAAAACCAGACCATAGTTTTGGCAATGTGCTGGTGGTTAGTGACCCAGAGGGGAAGGGAAGAGAAAAGAGAAGGGGAGGGAACTCCTGGTAGAGAAAACAGGGAAAAGTCAAATCTTTCCTGCCATTTAGCTATAAAGGGGGATGGAGAAATGAAGCAGATATGGGGTCAGAGGGGATTTTTTTTAATATAGAAGCATTTATAACACATTTATTTTGCTGATGGTAAAGGTCCATTAAAGAAGAAAATTTTACTGACCTATAAGTAGCCAATACACACCTCTCAGAGGGCACCAGCACCAAACTTGACCAGCACTCCCCCTCATGGCCCACAGATGAACAGATACAGGCTTCTCACCCCAATCCACCACCCATCCCCAAATCCGCTTCCCTTCTCACCCATATACAATTATCCAGACAAGTGTATGGGCACTAGATGTATCCGCGTGACTGCTTTAACAATCTGTATATCACTGAATTCCATTGGGAGAGGTACATTCTAAACATTTAGAAACATACCAGGGACAGGCGATAGAATACTATGGGATTACGTTTATAGGGTTCTCCAAGTGACGTTCCCAGGCCAGCAGCATCAGCATCACCTGAGAATTTTTAGAAATGCAAATTTTCAGGCCCCACCCCAGTCTTTATTGGATCAGAAGCCCTAGGGATGGGGCCCAGCAATCTGTGTTTTGACAAGCCCTCCAGGTGACTCTGAGGCACATTCAAGTTTGAGAAATACCAGTCAATCTAAACCAATTTCAGATATACTGGTGTTTCAAAAAAAACATTTTGACTAAGCAGTTTTAAGCCCATTTTCTTTAAGCTTACAGTAAGGGGGAAAATAGTATATACTTTTATAGTGAATTTCTTTCTATAAAATAATTCTCATTTTCTGTTGTTGTTCTTTTAGCTTTCCTGATTCTAGTTCTGGGACAGAAAAAGTACAAGATGAGTTTAGAAAAGTTTGTGCCGGGAAGCAAGAAAGTCTAAGGTGGTCTTGTGAAAAGGGCATGGCAGCTGGCTTGAAGGCAGCTGCTGTGGCTGAATTAGGGACAGCTAAGCATCAGAAACAATGAAGACAATAATGGATTATATTACATTCAGGGGAACAAGCAGGGGGCAAAAGAAAGACAACTCTTCTTAACAGAAGAATACCAGTTAATAAAAGTAGAAGAAAGGACAGAATTAAAATATTACAATTTTACATCCAACAATAAAATACTAGATATAGGCAAGGATCATTGATGACTCCCAAAACAATTGGGTCAAAGTTATTGGGGAGAGAACATTCACAGGGTCTCAAATTATTGCCACATAGAATATACATTAATGACCAGCAAAAAATGT
Organism: Delphinapterus leucas; assembly: GCF_059928025.1. Classification (NCBI taxonomy): domain Eukaryota; kingdom Metazoa; phylum Chordata; class Mammalia; order Artiodactyla; family Monodontidae; genus Delphinapterus; species Delphinapterus leucas. The sequence goes on along the minus strand of NC_143137.1, from coordinate 60,444,335 downwards.
TATTCTGAGCTATTTCATTTACTTAATACCATATTGGGGGACGTTTATTTTTTTTTCATTCTAAACACTGCTGCAAAATATTTTGATACACATAACTGTGTATACAAACTAGCGTTGTTCTAGAAAGGCAGCACAGCCCATGAATAGAAGCAAGGGCTCAGGAGCCAGTCGTAAATCAAGCCCTGATCTGACACTTGTCTGCTGTGTGACTTTGGCTGAGGTTTCATCTATCTGCGCCTTGGTCTCTCCATTCAGAAAATGAAAATAACAATAGTTCCTACACCCTAAGGTTGTTTTTGCAGTCAGATGAACTGATACAGGAAAAGGACTGAGAATAGTATCTTCACTGAGTTGGCCCTCGAGGCTTGTGAGCTATCACCACTAGTATCTTTGCTGTTGTTGTGTGGCTGGGTTAAGCAAGGCACATATTCAGGTTTAATTGATCCTAACAAATTGCCTGAGAGAGGGGCTACAACAACATATGTTTCCACTTTGTCACAACCTCTCTAATGTTTGGTATTGTCAGATGTTTGTTGTTGTTTAAAAAGATGGTTAAAAAATCTTCAATTGTTGAAATTTTCTGATTACTAGTGAAATTTCTTTTAGATGTTTTTTGGCCATTTGCATTTTATCTTCTCTGACTCATCTATTCATATTTTCTGCTTATTTTTTTAATCGGACTGCCTTTATTTTTGTTAATAGGAGCTCTTTGTATACTCTGAACTTCAAACTCTAGCCAGTTGTACATATTCCAGATGTGAAGAGAATCAACATCTTTACGATACCCAAGCTTCCCATCCACGAACATAGTGCATTTCCCATTACCAAGGTAGTCTCTCATTTCCTTCAGTGAAGCTATATCAAATCTCTCAGTAAAAAGCTTCCTCCCCTTCTCACTTTTTTCTTTCTTTCTTTCTTTTTTTATTTTTTTTTTGGTGTTTTAATTTTTGGGGGGGTCTTAATAAGGGTAATTTTTAAGGTCTTTGGTTTCTAATTTTGCTGCATTAAGGTCACGGAAAGTATTCTGTATATTAACTTTTGAAATGTGTCAAGACTTCTTTTGTGATATCAATATTTGTAAATATTCCATGTGCTTGAAAGTTATGTTTATTCACTGTCATTTAGTTTTAGATTCAATATGTACATTTATAATATGAAGTTTATGTTATTCAGTGCTTCCATATGCCTAACAATTTTTGTCTACTTGACTTATGATTGTCTGAGACATGTGTTAAAGTCTCCCATTCTGTGCATTATGTCAACTTTTTTCTGATGTTCTCCTTTGCTGTCTTATTGGAGTTTTCCACTACTGCGTAGTTAAAACTTTATTTCTTAGAAATTCTTTACTTCTTCGAATGTTTTGAAATCTGCCATCCTAAAGTTTGAATCTACCTCACATTTTCTTCCTTCATTATTACAGATTTCGTGATAGCTTGGCCACCCTCTTTTCCACAAATTTCCATTAATGCAACTTAAGCAGATAAGTTTAGCTCTTTAGCACTCCATCCATATCAATAGTTATATATATTGTTATCTTCCAAGATGTGAATTTATTAACAATTTAAGTAGATATTTAATAAAATGCTCTGCTTTTCAGAGTTATACTTTCTTTAGGAAATCCATAAACTAGAAGGAGGAAAGCATGGTATTTGATTTGGTATATAAATGAGAGGGAAGGGAGAGAGATAAAATAAATATAAATATAGGCACTCCCCAACTTAAGTAAAAGGTATATTCCAAGATTTCGATTATAAATTGATCATGTGGTAGTTACAGGGTACTTGTTCTCCCAAGCCATAAGTTATTTGCTCAGTTATTTTCAACTGTTAATTAAGAAACCCCTTTTCCTCTGTGTTATCACCTATCCCTTGGCACATATTTTCCCGGATATCATTCCTTCGCTTTCCGTAAATTGTTCAGAGCTCATTAATGATGAATTCATTTTAAAGCTCTATTAGGTTTCAGAGGTCATAGCCAAGCATATTTTTTCCCATTCAATTCTCTCTGGCCTTTGCTAGAAGTCTATTATTTTTATATAACCAACGTCTAGGACATCACATCTGCCTCTTCAGTATTAACAAAGTAGATAGTTTTTATTCCAATCCTTCTCTTTCTTTCAAAGGAGAGGCTGAAGTCTAGGGATGTAGAGAATATACAAAGGGTAACTATACTCAACTGGAATCTGCAAAAAAAAACATTGCTCATTCTACCTTGTCTTTCAACTTTTTATAGACAAAGCCAAAGACATTAGATATATATTTAAAGATCTTCTGACTTTGTCGATCAATTCCACATGAATTTGACATAGTGAGTAGTCATTGTCGACTTTGGTGAGTCTGGGCAGTGTTTCTGTACAAACAGGAAGCAAGCTTTGGAGGCAGCATCCTATGTATTAGGAGAGGTCTGCACACAGATTTCTCTGTAAGCATGCAGTGGCATCCTTAGGCAGACTGATTTATTTCTTCTTACAAGAGCTAAGGGGATAATCTAAATCCACAGGATTCTTTCCATTAACTGATTTCTATGAATCTCTTCAGATTCTGTATAATATATGTAGGAATCCGTATGATGACTATATTATCAATAGTTTGCTAGGTCTGCCATAACACAGTACCACAGAAATTTGTCTTCTCACAGCTCTGGAGGGCTAAAAGTCCAAGTCAAGATATCATCAGGTTTAGTTTCTTCTGAGGCCTCTCTTCTTGGCTTACAAATGGCCATCTTTTCACTGTGTCTTCACATAGCCTTTCCTTTGTGTGTGTGCATCCCTGGGATCTCTTTGTGTGTCCAAATTTCCTCTTCTTATAGGGATATCAGTCAGTTGGATTAGAACCCACATTAACAGCCTGATTTTAACTTGAACACCTCTTTAAAGGCCATATCTCCAAATATGGTCACATTCTGAGGTACTGGGGGTTAGGGCCTTCATATATGAATTTGGGGGGTGGGGAGACAGAATTCAGCCCGTATCAGTGACTTTAAGAAGTGATAGCAGAATGGCCCACAAGGAGCCATGAGAAATAAAGGAGAGCTGAGGTCATACCACTATGTCCAGCAAATCTCATTAGGTTCTTTCAGTGTCTATGGGCAGGACCAACAGGATTCTCACTGAGCCTGAGGCTGCACATCCCCTTCCAGGCCTCTACTAATGCTCCAGCTCTTACACACGCTCTTCCTTGGCACTAACCTCCTTCCTCTTGCCCACCTCTGACTTTGCATTTGGAGTCCACATTGGTACCCAGCTTCATCTTTGTAGCTACTGCTTCCCAGACACTTCTCCTCTGGCTTTGTATTTTCTCTCCTCAGCTTAGCTCCTTGGCAGCTCCAGCCCCAAGACTGCAGTCCCAGCCCTTCTTGCTCTAATGCCTCGTGTTTCTCTCTTGGCCCACCATGACCTTGAATTTCTCCTTGCAATCTAGTTCCTTCCAGGAATATGCAATTTTGCATCTCCTCAAATATTGGATAGAATTAAACTCATTGCCCAAGGCACATCCCTTCTCTTCTCTTCCTCATTTGCAGAGTGAAGGCATGACACCTGCCTGAGAGAGATGTGGGAATTAATGAGCTATTAATTACTGTACAAGAAGATGTTTTGGAAAGGTCCAAGTTTGCGCTGTAAAATTGAAAGTAATTAACTTTAATATATATATATTTTTAATTGGCTCTGTAAGGAGTCCTTGGGCAGTAAGCTCTTCCAGTTGGCCTTCTCATTCAATAAAGCAGCTAAAGACAGCAAGAGATGGAACAAAGTCTATGGTGATTATGTGACTATTATCTTTGTTTTATTCATTAGACTTTTCAAGACAGAATTCTGTCCCTAAGACAATGAAACATCAATAACTATAATTTCTCTGTGTTTTTTCCTCTTCTTATTGAAGTATAGATGATTTATAATATTATGTTAGTTTCAAGTATACAGCAAAGTGATTCAGTTATACATATATATATATATATATTCTTTTTTTCTATTCTTTTCCATTATAGTTTATTACAAGTCATTGAATATAGTTCCCTGTGCTATACAGGAAATCCTTGTTGTTTATTTTATATATGGTAGTGTGCATCTGTTAATCCCATACTCCCAATTTATCCCTCCCACCCTTCCCCTTTGGTAACCATAAGTTTGTTTTCTATGTCTATGAGTCTGTTTCTGTTTTGTAAATAAGTTCATTTGTGTGATATTTTAGATTCCACATATAAGTGATATCATATAATATTTGTCTTCCTCTGACTTACTTCACTTAGTATGATAATCTCTAAGTCCATCCATGTTGCCACATTATTTCATTCTTTTTTATGGCTGAGGAATATTCCATTGAAATATGTACCATATTTTCTTAATCCATTCATCTGTTGATGGGCAGTTAGGTTTCTTCCATGTCTTGGCTATTGTAAATACTGCTGCTATGAACACTGGGGTGCATGTATCTTTTCAAATTAGAGTTTTCATTTTCTGGATGTACACCGAGGAGTGGGATTGCTGGATCATATGGTAGCTCTATTTTTAGTTTTTTAAGGACCCTCCGTATTCTCTTCCATAGTGGCTGCACCAATTTACATTCCCACCAACAGTGTATTCTCCACACCCTCTCAGGCATTTATTATTTGTGGAGTCTTTGACGATGACCATTCTGACCAATGAGGTGATACCTCATTGTGGTTTTGATATGCTTTTGCACAGCAAAGGAAACCATAAATAAAACAAAAAGACAAGCTATGGACTGGGAGAAAATATTTGCAAATGATGTGACTGACAAGGGCTTAATTTCCAAAATATACAAACAGCTCATACAACTCAATATCAAAAAACAAAAAAAAAAGGCAAAAAAACCCAATCAAAAAATGGGCAGAAGACTTAAATAGACATTTCTCCAATGAAGGCATACAGATGGCCAACAGGCACATGAAAAGATGCTCAATATCACTAATTATTATAGAATTCAAATCAGAACCTCTGATTTTAAAAAATAAGCTGGTTTAAGAAAAAACATAAAGTCATGTTCATGGGTGAGATTCTACCCTGAGCTCTTAATCTTTAAATATGACCAATGGACAGGATGTTCTTATGCCTCCTGAGTGGCTTTGACCTTGGGACATTTTGACCTTATTTCTCTCTACTGGAAATTTGATGAGCCTGTACATATGTATAGCCTGGACATCAAGCTATAAAGGGTCTCAGAGAGCCATCACAAATGCAAACGGAAGGGTGATATCTCATAGAGTAAAAGAAGAAAACAACTTTTTTTCTCTTCTGCTCCCAATCCAATAGTTCTTTAATACCTGATCTGGAAACCTTTTGCCCTTAGGCAAATCCATAACTTTTTCTGGATACTGTTACATAATTCAAAGACTGTCTGTTCCTTATAGTCCAAAAAGCAGCATCAGGTCAGTAATTAAAGGGATCAACACAGTTTAATTACCAAAGCTCCAAACTTGCCTCAAAGGGAATGCCTTTCCCTCTGCCACCTTGATGCTGCTTCAGACTGAAAAGTGTTCAGCCGGGCGGGCCTGAGGCTGACATTTCTAGCCTCTCCCCAGCATTGGCTTGTTTCCTTCTCCTCCTCCTAGCCCGCAGCAGGCTTCCTTCGACTCTTCTTAGATTTTTTGGGAAGGAAGTGGGGAATGTAGGAAAAAAATGGGAAGGAAATGTCATATCCAACAACTGTACCCTGTGGGATTTGACAGATTCCCAGCGAGAGGTGTTTTCACTGGGATGTGTTTTCAAGGGTTTTCCAAAAGTTCCCTCACAAAGGAAGATGTAGCTGTCCCTTCTTTAATCAGGCAGAAGATCTCTCTTCTAGCTGCCCCTCCACCCATTCCAAACCTTTCATCTTTCTCTACCTGCCCCTCTGAGGGAGGATAAGGAAGGGGAGGAAAAGTGATCTCTTGTCCAGTTTGTTCAACCCATTTATACCTTTGAATACGATGGGAGCTAAAGATGGATGATCTAATTTCAAAATATCCTCTCATGTCTTAGGCAGCACCTACCCTACTTTGAGATGTAAGTTCGTGGCCCCTATTGCTTTATTCCATTTGTTAAAATGGGACTATTTCTGCCTCAGCTTAAACTAAGAATGAGTCTCATTTTAACACAAATGGCATGTGGATATAGCAAAAACCATGGACATGGGAACAAATGACTGAAGATTGAGAAACAGTTAATCAGTTTAATGAGAAAGGATACTTTTTAGGAAGGATTTGAGAATTTGTCCCCAAAGCATTCAGTGGAAAGTTTTCTCGGGAGTTTAACAATGAGATGCAGAAGGGCAAAGCAGTGAGGGGCCGTGAGGCAAAGAGGAGATGGGTGGCCTGAGTGGCCTGCTGTGTAGATTGTCTTTTGAAAGGAAGAAAGACACTCCTGGGATGAGGTAGGAAGAGCAGTGGCAGAGTATATAGAACTTCAATTCTGACACAGGATTGCCCAGGTCTGCTCTATCCTGTGGGCAGTGCTTGACATAAGCAGATACTTGCACTTTGGTCTGATGACAGATATGGCGATAGAGGAAGCATTAAAAAAAGAATTGGATCAAAATGATTTTCAGTCCAGAGACAGTTTGAAGACTGGCAGTTTTAGAAAATGATTATTTTCAAGTCTTGCTTAAAGCCCGCATTGTCTTCTGAAACCCAGTGAAGAAAGCAGTGCAGGATTGCCTTCAGGGAAGCGGTGGAGTCCATCACTTCGGTCCCGTTAAGTTGGACTGAGCAGCGTGGATGAGGCACCGTCTTGGCGAGAAGAGCGGTGGACCAACCCAAGTGGTCTCTTGCACTTCTAATTTCTATGATTAACGTGCTCTTGCTCCCAACCTCTTGCATTTTCTAACAATTTTGAAAATCTCTGCTAATGGAAAAACATTTTACGAAGAGATTGAAAGTAATTACAGTGTGTGTGTGTGTATGTGTGTGTGTGTTTTAACCAGGAATATATTATCAATTTCATTTATTTCCCTAGTAAAACATTCACTGCAGGTTTAGTCTTTGAAAGACAACTTGATTATCTGTTCTACAGAGCAAATCAGGAAATATCATTCAGTCATAACTTCCTGTTATGAAATGTTTAGGCCCTAATCATTTTCATATTGTGTGTTTTGCAAAACAAATTGAATAGGCAGCATGTAACATTGTTGGAAATAAACTGATATATTTAGTACCTCTGCTTTAAAAGAAAACTGTGCTTTTCTCTTCTAGAGCTACACGATGTCCTGAATGTTTTAAATAAAGGGTACTGTTCCACACTTCAAAACCATGTAATAAAAGCTCTTTGAAAGCAGATTAAATAACTTCCCACATACAGTTAATGTCATGGTACTCTTAAATAAAAGGGGGGATGGAACTAAGGATGGGAAATAAAAATGTACATTCCTATCTGGAAAGTCACCTTAAGTTAACTTTATACTTAAAAAAAAAAGGTAAGTTCTGTACATATTAAAGTTCTTTTGTAAAAGTATAAATTAAGACTTCTAACTAAATTAATATCTAATGTATGTGACCTACATTTCACCAGGCCTCCTCAGTCAGGGCTTACACTAGAGTCACAGTAACAGTTATCAAACCCCAAATCTCTGGTTTCGGGTTTGGTCTCTCCCCACTAGCAAAACTACCAGAACATCAGCCCTAGATCCCTTACTCCGACTGAAAGGTGTTCATGAAAGATCACGACACTGCCAGTGTCTCTATCCCATTTAGGATCTTTGGGCAAATTAGGAAAAGACACCTTTTCTCCAGGCAGATGAAGAATAGACCTGCACTGGATTTCAAGCCTGTTCTAATTCCCTTGGCTGGACGTCTTTGGGCATGATCAACCAGCACACTGTGTGTGGCAGCCCTGCTAACTCACCTCTTCTTTCAACCTGAAGCATTAATATACGCTCTATCTCCTTTAGGCCTATGTGAATATTAATGATGGGTGACCCGTGGTAGTGATGGCCCCTGTGAAACCTCTTTCTGCTGTTTTCTACCCTGGTGGTCGTAGCTGTCCTCTTATTCAATGTTAATAATTTCCATGCTAAAAGTATGGAAGAATGAGTCCCCCACAATTCATGCTATATGCCTTTTCAAGAACCACACAGCGGAACAAATCTGCATTCTAGATTTCTAGTTGACTTCAAGGGATATAGCTTTTTGGAGGGGATCAGTGTATTTGTTTCATAAGAAATCACCAAACTGTCTTCCAAAGTGGCTGTATTAATTTTCATTCCCATCAGCAATGAATGAGAGTTCCTGTTTCTCCACATCCTCACCAGCATTTGGTGTTGTCAGTGTTCTGCATTTTGGCCATTCTAACAGGTACATAGTGGCATCTCACTGTTATTTTAATTTACAATTCCCTTATGATATACGCTGTGGAGCATCTTTTCATATGCTTATTTACCACGTCTTTGATGAGGTGTCTGTTAAAGTCTTCACCTCATTTTTTAATCGGGTTGTTTTCTTATTGCTGAGTTTTAAGAGTTCTCGTGCCTATTTTGGATAACAGTCCTTTATCAGATATGTCTTTTGTAAATATTTTTATGCAGTCTGTGGCTTATCTTCTCATTCTCTTGATCAGTGCATTTGTTGTAGCTCTATCTCCTTAAGAAAATGACATATGTTCCTTAGGACCCAATAAAGAGAAAATCTGAGTGAATGCAGCTGTTTAACTCAACCTTGTCCCCTTATATATTCTACTCGGGAAGCTAATGTCTTGTCTTCCCGCACCCCAGCCCAACCCCACCCAGAGTCATTGAGAATATTGGTCCAGAGGGTCAGGAATCTCAACTTGTCTAGTCACTGTCCTTCCAAGGAAGTTTATGAGGTCCTCAGGCAAAGAAAATCCTTTCCTTCCTTTTATACCAGCTGTCAGGACATTCTCAAAGATATGGGAACTGAAAGGAATAGGTAGTTTAGCCTTTTGCTCTTAGAATCTTCCTGTATTCTTTTATATGACTTTAGAGGCTAAATAAATAAATAAACAAAAAACCCTCTACAATACAAGGATATACTTTACCCAATGATGAATTGAGGTCACCCTGGATTTGAAGAACAAGATAAAATCAGTCCTCCAATTGCATGACTTGAATTAATCCAATGGTCTCGGCCAGTATTTTGTTAATGTGGATTATGTCCTCCTGTCCCCTCTGCCTTCCAGCTTTTGAGCCTAGTGTGTTCCCTATGCAGTATGTTTTGCTCAGCATAAACCTAGACATGAAAATCAATATTTTCACTTGTTTTCAGGCCAAAAATGCCACCACTCATAAAGGTTTTCATTTTTGCTATTTCATTTTAAATTTCCAGGCTCCTTTTTTGCTCTCTGAATTTTCCTTTTTCTCTCAGCATTTTTAATCATATTCTTGGGATAAAAAATATTCTCTTATCACTCAGAAATTATCAGTGATAGTTGTTTTCTGTTTGTTTATGGTCTTGACTCTGCTCATTTTCAAGTGTGAACACTTAGAAGCTAATCAAAGGCAGTGCCATTATTCTCCATGTGTCTCTCCAGGGCCTTGAAGGGTGCCCTGGCTGCTATGGCTGCTATGGCTGCTATGGATCACACCATCTGGGATCCCCAGCTCCCTGTTAGCTTCAACTAATGGAGGCACTGGCAAGTGGTCAAAATATATCGGGAGAAGAATACTGGTCACCTATTCTCACTTACTCTCTGCTCAGTCATTCTTCTTTCACTGTCTGTGTTCCTTCATCACAGGGTTTCTTAACCTTGACACTATTGATATTTGGGACCAAATAGTTCTTTGTTTTGGGGTCTGTCCTGTGCATCATAGGATTTTTGATGGCATCCCTGACCTGTACCTTCTAGATACCAGTAGCAATCCATCTCCCCCAATGTCTTAACCAAAAATGTTTCCAAACATTGCTAACATCCATAGGGGAAAATTGTCCCTGGTTGAGAACTGTTCTATCATTTTGGCTGGAACAGCCCCTCTTGCACAGTTCCAGCTCAGACTGGACTCTGGTAATACCATTCTCTCCTCTTGCTCTCTCAGGTCTTTCCACCCATGCTGATCGCTGGGCTGCTCACCATTCTTTTTTGGTTCCCTTCAATCTTCCCACCCATCTGTAAGGAATCCCTTCATTAAGGTCTCTTAAGTGAGTGCTTTTACCATGTGCCACCTGTTTTTGACTTAGATCACATTGCTCCAAGGTGTGTCATGCCAATAGGTGTGTTGCGTTGAACCTGGTCATCCCTGGAGGGTCATCTCAGTATCTTCAGGCATTTTTGGTGGGCTGGTCAGTGTCCTCACTTTTCTTATCTCCTGCTTGGGAGGTATAAGTTTGACTGTTGGTATTCTGGCAGTCTTGTGGGGGAGGAGAACTAAAGGTCTCAATATGCAGTATGGAAGCTTTCACTTAATCTTTGTTTATTTATGATGTCCTTGCTGTGAAATGTCTCTGGTATTTTCAAGTCCAGGGACCTTCTGTTGTTACTCTCACTAGAGAACAAAGTTCAAGCCTCCTGCCCTATAGTCTTCTTTAATTCTACCTTCATGCACGCCTCCAAAGATACCTGGGATTTCCAATTCTGGCTAGTTCCTTTTGGTTTCTATTCAGAGATCTCTTCCTCTGAGAGCTTCTCCTGACCATCCAAGTCAGTGCTAGGTACCATTTTTGCCATCAGAACGCCCTCTGCTTACCCTTTCTGGATGTTCTTTTCTGTCCCCTACCAGCACTGTGTACACTCTAAAATATTTACTAGCAACAATGTGTCAAATTTCTCAGGCTTTTGAGAAAAAGGATAATTTAGAACTACCTCTCTAGGTAGTATTTAGAACAATGTATAATTATGATCCATTTATACATATCCTTCATTAAACTGGCACTCCTTGAGAGCAGGGACTCTGTGCGTGCTCATCATCACTGGATCCCCAAAGTTTAGCGCAGCGCCTGTCACATAAATATATGTGAACGGATGAAGCTTCAGTTACTACGGACTTTGTGCTGATATCAGCACACAGAAAGTTCTAATTAGATGATGAGTCTTCCCAAGAAGTCAGATTTTTCTGTGAGTTGACATGATGATTGAGAGTTAAAAAGAAGAGCATCCCGTAAGTTCAAGCCCAGAGCCAAGTGGGTCACCAGAGGTTGGAGGTACTGGGAGCCCTCCTTTTGGAGTCTGCCGTCTCTCCCATTGCTCTGGGACTACTCTGTGCTTTGGAGATAATTGCTTGGCTATTTGATCAACAGATGAGAAAAGCAAGTTTACATAACAGGTAAAAAAAGAAAGAAAGAATTTACTATTATCATCCCACTTTTGCCAAGTTTTGCAAATGAACAACTATGATAAATCTGGTTTGAGACCATTTTGTGTGGCTTGTAGTTAATGGTAAATCAAGGCCTACATAAATTGTATCGATTTTTATTTCTATGAATTGCTGTCAATGAGGTGGTCGGGAGAGATCTGACAATTCGTGTCAGCAAAATGTTGGACAAGAAGTTTGGAAGCCAGCTGTTATTCAACCTAAGCCTACGTTCCATTTGACTTTTCTAGGTGGAAAGTGGTATTTTCAGCATTCAATCAATGCATCTGATTCTGGAAAAGTGACCTTGATGGCTTTCACATAAGGCGCCACTAACAGACACCATTTGTCACAGAGATTTTCTCCCACCCCCAACTTAGGGGCCAAGATCACATATCACCTTCCAGATTGGAAGAAAGATTGGAATTCACCACTCTGAATACCATAGAAAGAAAACCTGGAAAGCTCATTTACAGGTGATCTCTGCCAAACTCCCCACTTTTAATGCAAACCTTTACAAACTAGATTAAGAGCTGAAGCTCAGCATTCTCAGGATTTGTTAAAAGTGGACTTCTGAAAGTTATTACCCAAAACTAACCTTTTCAAATGACAGATTTCACCTTCTGCTTTCCAACATTGGAAATTCTGTGCTTACACTACGTTTGAACAGACCCACAGTTATCATCTTCCCCACTGATCCCACCCAGGGCGAGCTCATCCATGTTGCAGGCAGGACTCAGGTTGCTCTTCCTTTTAGCCAGAAGCCACTGCTGCTGTGGCTCAGACTCTTTGATGACATTTCTGTCACTGTATCTGTGGGGATATATGCCAAAGACCTTCCAGAGAGAGAGCCAAGAGAAAATATCTTGTGTTCAAAATATAAACACCACAGCCCTGTTGGAAGGATTTCCGCGACAGATGGCCCACTTGTAGAGATTTCTGCTCTCCCGGCCCTGTTCCTGCCACAGTCACAAAATCTGGCTCGAGTCTTCAGTGCGATTTCTCCTCCTTGCCCTGCCTGCATATCTCATTCGAGTCACTTGTGTTTCTTATCCTCCGTACCAAGCTGTTACCATGCACTTGCTGCCTCTTGAGAGAAACCACGGCAACACAGCGACTTGGGTTTGCTGCTTGCCTGGTTGCCACCAGCTGCCACAACGTTGGTTCCCCATGGCTGCTGCCCCAGCTTGGCCTCATCCGTGCAGAACAGGCTGACAGGATCAGAGACCCACACGCTGCACAGCTGGCAAGACCCACTTTAGGGACACTGGTCTCTTTGAAGGCTTTGATATGAATTTAAAATGAAAGGAATTAAGAGATGTAATTATCTTTCACCAGAGTCTCTAAAAATTACAGGAAAAATAAAGGAAGAGGGCTTCCCTGGTGGTGCAGTGGTTGGGAGTCCGCCTGCCGATGCAGGGGACGCGGGTTCGTGCCCCGGTCCAGGAAGATCCCACATGCTGCAGAGCGGCTGGGCCCGTGAGCCATGGCCGCTGAGCCTGCGCGTCCGGAGCCTGTGCTCCGCAACGGGAGAGGCCACAGCAGTGAGAGGCCCGCGTACCGCAAAAAAATAAAATAAAATAAAAATAAAGGAAGAAAATTAAAGAAATTATTTTAGCTACAAATGACCAAATCCAGGACAAACAAATGAGTCCTATTTCGGCGTTTTTGCTCCTCAAATAACTCCAGGACAGCATGGCAAAGCAATCTTTCTAGAGCCAGAAGCACTCCCAGATATTTGGACTTAATTTCTTGGCAAAGAGATTGGAATTCATCACTCTGAATAGCATAAAAAGAAAACCTGGAAAGCTCATTTACAGGTGATCTCTGTCACACTCTCCACTTTTAATGCAAACCTTTACAAACTAGTTTAAGAGCTGAAGTTCAGCATTCTCAGGGTTTGCTAAAAGTAAGACGCTTTAATGGGCTAAATACCACTAACTTCATCTGATCTCCAGGGTTTACTTCATACCAAGAGCACGTAAGCATCACTCTTCAATGTAGCCCTGCTTAATAGGCTTAACTCCGAGAGGCAGGTTAAATCACCAAGGAGCATACAAGGAATGTATCCCCAGGAGAAGCAGCAATTTAATTTTAGTCTTTCATCAGTAAAAACAGCAACAGCTCAAATTAGAAACTTTTTGAAACTCAGGAATAAATGCAAAAATAGACCCTATTTTTAAAAGGTGATCCGGTTTATTAATTGTGCGGTTAACTTTCTCTTGTTCTGCAGTGTTCTCATGTCAAATGCCACCTCCACACCCAAGTGAAAGTAACTGCTAGTGACAGCACATGAGATCACACAGAATCCCTTCCGAGCTGCAAGCCGAGGCACTGGGTCTCAATAAGCAGGATAAGCAATCTCTTCCTGCCCGATGTGAATGTCGGTAATCTTCAGAGCAGCCTTTAAACAATCCCGAGCACAGCATTTTCCCTGAACGCCGCGTTCCCTGAAAGCGTTCTTGATTGAGCCTCTCACCAGCTCCTGTTATCACAGAAGGATAGGTGTTGTCATGTTTAATATCCTGTAAGGGGAAAGGTCCAGGGCAAGAATCACAATGGGAAAAAGTATTAGCCCCCATGGAAATTAGATAGTCCTTAAGGAAAACCAGCACTTGAACTTAAGAACAAAGCAGACGTTTCGTATTTTTCATTCCCCTTTGCTTGTATTTTCCTGGAATTCTTTGATCGAGAATCGGGAATCTCGGCACATTTGGATGACGTTACCTGTCTCAGATAGAAGAAGGAATGGCTGGGAGGCAGCTGGCATTAATATCACCAGTGGTGAGGCCCAAAACTGCTGGAAAATTATTCACTAGAAAAGGATTCATAGCACTTTGTTAGAATTCCCAGGTCATCTTTCCGTTTCTAGGAAGCTTACGGACATCTAGGTTTTACCAAGAATTTTCGCTGCTGGAATGCACAAGTCATCAGGTTCTTCTGCTGTGACTGAGTCTCTGTCCGATTGTGTAGGACACGGGTGGCAATGGTGAGCCAAGGCAGCAGTGGTTGGGAGGGCAGGCTCTGGAGCCCAGCTTTCTGGGCTTCGTCTCACGTGCTGCTCCCTGTGGGACTCTGAACAACCTCTTCAAGGCTCTCTTTTCTCATCTGTAACGTGGAGGAAATAGTAGCGCCTATCTCACTGGGCTGTTGTGTAGATTAATTGTTTCCTCCCAAGATCCCCGACTCCCGCACTTTTCTCCATCTTAGCAAATGGCACCCCATCCATTAAGCTGCTCAAGCTAGAAGCCAGGAGGTCCCCCTTAATCATTCTGTCCTTCACACTCCCTAGCCAGCTTGTGATTACATCTGTCAATTCCACCTCCACAGCCAATCCAACATCTCCCCACTGCTCTGGCATCTTGGCCAACGGTGCTTGCATTTTCTCCCTCCAGCTCCTCTCCAGCTTCTCTGCCACTGCCCTAATCCAGGCTGTTCCTTCTGGCCTGGTCTATGCAGGGCCCACCTTCTCATGTCTCCCTGCTTCTTCTCTTGCCTCCTTTACAGGGGTTAGTCACCATTAAGCAGCCTGAGTGATGATTTGGAAAGGGAAATCATGCCACTGCCTTGCTTAGAAACTGCCAGTGATTCCTACTGCACTGAAAATCCATGCCAAGCTCTTCACCGTGGCCCTTGCCTCCCCTCTAACCTTTTCTCTCTCACATCAGCCCTCCCCCATTCCTAGAGCACGTGGGCCTGTTCCCTTCTTTGGGCCTTCACACCAGCGCTTTTCTCTGCCTTAATCTTTGGTCCCTGTCTTAGCGCATTCAGGCTGCTCTAACAAAAACACCACAGACTGGATGGCTTTTACACAACAGACATTTATTTCCCACAGTTCTGGAGTCGGGGGAGTCCAAGATCAACGTACTGATAGATTCAGAGTTTGGTGAAAGCTCACTTCCTAGTTCATAAGTCCCATCTCCTCCTTGTGTCCTCACATGACGGAGGATCCTCATGGGGTCTCTTTTATAAGGGCATTAATCCCATTCATGAAGGCTCTAATTACCTCATGACCTCACCACCTCCCAAAAGCCCCACCTCCAAATACCATCGCATTGAATATATAGAGCAGCCGCTCCGACCTGATGTGTCACTGCGTGATTCAGATCTCAGGTCAGCTATTACCTGTTAAGAGAAGCCTTCCCTGACTACACGGTCTAAAGCAGAGCACTAGAATTTCATTTGCTACATTTGCTTCACTCTACTTATCAGAATCTAAATTTACCTTGTTTATTTAATTCATTGTCCATTATCCACGCCCCCAGTAGAAAACAGTGCTCTGGGAGAACAGCAATCCAGTCAGTTTTGTTCAGTAGCATTCCTTCCAGAGCCCCGAATAGTGCCTCGAGAACCTCAGTAAATATTTGTTAAAGGAGCGGATAGAAAATGGTTTGTATACAAGTACTTAACATATGCGAGTTGATTTTATGATGATTAAAAGTAAGTAATTCCTTTATCCTGGTATTTTTTTATTTTTTTCCGTACGCGGGCCTCCCACCGCTGCGGCCCCTCCCGCCGCGGAGCACAGGCTCCGGACGCGCAGGCTCAGCGGCCATGGCTCACGGGCCCAGACGCTCCGCGGCACGTGGGATCCTCCCGGACCGGGGCACGAACCCGCGTCCCCTGCATCGGCAGGCGGACTCCCAACCACTGCGCCACCAGGGAAGCCCTATCCTGGTCATTTTTTTGGCAAAAGTTTAAATTTAAAATCAATTTTGGGGGTCTTCCCTGGTGGCACAGTGGTTAAGAATCCACCTGCCAACGCAGGGGACACGGGTTCGAGCTCTGGTCCGGGAAGATCCCACACGCCATGGAGCAACTAAGCCCATGCGCCACAACTACTGAGCCTGGGCTCTAGAGCCCGCGAGCCACAACTACTGAGTCCATGCGCCACAACTACTGAAGCCCACGCACCTAGAGCCCATGCTCCGCAACAAGAGAAACCACTGCAGTGAGAAGCCCGCGCACCTCAACGAAGAGTAGCCCCTGCTCGCCGCAACTAGAGAAAGCCCGCGCGCAGCAACGAAGACCCAACGCAGCCAAAGATAAATAAATAAAATTTATACAAAATAAAATAAATTTTTGTGTTTTTTCTAATACTAATATTAGTGATTTGGGGGAAGGGGGAGGCAAGAAGAAGCCCCCGGAGACAGGCGGAGCCTTTGCAGCAGGTCCCAAAGGCTCCAGAGTCACTGTTTTCAAACAGAATTTATAGCAGGACCTGTCACTTGAGAAACAGTGAAACTTGCTCTTAGATTTATCTGCCACTTAACTGCTTTCCTGGCACTCCGTTTCTTTCCTCGTTTGTAAAATGGCCTTGGTCCCAGCCCCTGTTATTGGGAAATCAAATGAAGCTGCACCAAAGGAGATCTAAAAGTGTTTGCATTAATGCTGGTTTCTTACAAAGCAAAAAAAAGAAAGAGAAACATAAATATTTCAACACCCACTAGCTTGCCTGAAAAAAATGGGAGCACCATGCATCTGTCTTGGAGGAGTCGGACCAGAAGTGTAGGCAGGGTTGGCCTAAATTTTAGAAGCCATACCAGCAGCATTAGCTTCCATAACTGTTTGTCTGGATGGGTGTTTCATTGGTCGACATCGGTCTTCTTGGCTACCAGCTCAAGGTATCCTCTCAGTTTGGCAGTTCAAGACACTTCAGTGGCCCTTGGAGTTCTATTCTACCCTTAGTTTTGGGTCTTAGAAAGAGGCAATGCAAGGAGTTTTGTTCAGTTTTTTACCAGACAAGCATTATGTCAGCCTTGCTCCCAACATCAATTTCCCTGCAAGTCCCTCAGGACACAGATTTTCTCTCATGAACTTCACTTTCTCAGTGGGGGATCCCCTGTCCCACTATTGCACACTCAAGGCTTTGTGCTCCTTCATGGACTCTGTCCATTACTCGGCCTGGTTGGCTTGCGTAGAAGTCTAAGATCTTGGACTTAGCTTGGCCTTTTGCTTAGCGGTGCTTGCATCTCATCACTCTATACTCTGCCTACAGCATGAGTGCTGTTCAATAATGGCTGCCATTCAGGGAGCAACTCGTGTCATGCGCTGTACTGTGTGTTCATGTGTAGCATCATTAATCCTTCAAACAACATTCCACGTTGTTTATTATCTGCCCCTTTGCTACCGAGGGTCTCAGTCCTTTTCCCTCTTCTCCAGTGTTTGCTAACTTTCCTCAGTTCTCTCCCCTTGCTTTGGTCTTTTCCTCCCTCTCAAAAAACAGTATACTTCAAATCCTTACTTGTAAACCCTAGAAATTTGACCTTCCTAGAATCCAGTGAGGTAGGAATCATTAGCTTAATTTGGATTAACCAAACAAATTCTTTAATTTGTATCCTTGATTTACTTTAAAAAAATAACCTTTATTATAGGAAAATACATTTTTCATTACAGAATTTAAGGACAATAAAGTTGAACTCCTCTTTAATATTGTCATTTTTGTTTATATCCTTCCAGGCTTTTTTCCATATATATAGAATGGAGATTTTAATATTTCAGTAGGATGGCATGTTGTAATGAAATATAATTCTATTTTTTAAGTCCTTCCATGTACATTTCAAGGCTTCAAAGGAAGTCACACAGGAGTCAGAGGAGGAGGAAGGTTCAAAGCTTTATCTTCTGCTTTCACTTCTTCCCCTGCTCTTTGCAGGATCTCATACACTGAGGAGGAAAGGCCAAGAGAAGGCAAACTCTCCGGGGATGCATGGAATTTAGCATGTGTGAACAGGGGCCTTATATTCTTCCCTATTATCTGATATTTCTTTGTTTTTCACTCTAAGAGAACTTCTTCTCTTCTTATCATCAAAAATCTTGCACATCAATTTCTAATTTCATCTATTCTAACATACAATAGACAGGTTACTGTCTTGTGAGGAAATGCAGAGTGGATGATGAAATTCGGCTTTTAGCTTCAGACTTGTCTGGCTCTGTCAAGACAAGACAAATCCTGGCTCTGTCATGTTCCAACAGTGTGATCTTATGTGAGTTACTTTCCTTTATTGAGCCTCAATTCTACCATGTGAAAATGGAGGTAATAGTACCTATGTTTAAAATGGTTTGTGGAGATTACGTGAGAAGTGTAAATGAGGCATCTAGCAGAGTGCTGGACACACAGGAGGCCTCTAATAAAACGCAGCTATTATTTTTATACAATTCCATTTATTTCAAATTAATATAAAGTGCAAATCCAGCATTAAATGTGGTATTCAGCATGATTCAACCATTCAACACTTAGTTCTAAATTCTGGATATGTTCAAGTTAAATTCCTTGGATATAAAGAAAATTACCATCAACTTCTCCACTTTCTCCAGTGTATAATGCACCCTGTTTCATATAAAAGTTAGCCATGAAAATATCATTCCTTGGAGGCTAGGCATTTTACCAAGATTTCTTGGTGAGCAAAGCTGATATTTGCATTAATAAGTTAAACTCAGTGGTTCTCTATAAATAGGCAAGCAATTTGGTCGAGGAAAGATGAGAGAATTGAACCCTATTAATTGGTTTATCTAAAAGTTCCCTGATAGGTTCTTTGCATGACTGCTACATAAAGTTATGTTTGTGGCACCAAGCTTGTCTCTCAATATAGTTGGAAACCTAGTGATCTAGCCAGTGACTCTATGTCAATATAACCGTGCTGAAAAGGATTACAATTTACAGTATAATTTACATATATATACATATACATATATACATATATGTATATGTCTACCCTTTCTTCAGAATCCAAGCTTATATGCCTTAAGTGACTGGGCAGCCTGTCAGAAGGGTTGCACCCTACCAGTTGCAAAGATAGAGCAAATCTAGTTTAAAAGAATTCTAAATAAAGAGATATAGTATTTCTCAGCACCTTATGATATTTGACTATATAAGTGTATGCACACAAATAAGACATATTCCTGTCATCAAGGAGCTTACAAGACACTGAGAGACAAATGTTCAAACAAACAGAGTAGAAATGTTATTTAAAGTCAATTAGCATAACTCCCAGTAGGAGAAGAGTAGACAGAAAAGTTAGTCTCAGCAAAGGCTTCATGGGGAATGAAATGTGAGCTGAGACTTGGATGCTAAGTGGCAGGGCAGGAGCAGGGAAAGAGGATGGTGTCCAGAAAGGGAGCAGTGTGTTTGAGGGAGAGTGACACTAAACAAAGAGGTAAGGGCCAGTGCATAAAGGCTTTATACTACCTACAAAGTGTGTAGGTTTTCTTTTAGGCAAATAGAAATATTAACCTGAGAAGCAGAGACATAAACAGGTTTCTGTTTGAGAATGGGGCTGTCCAGAACAACTTTCTGTGATGATGGAGACTGTTGTGTATCTGCACTGTTCATTATGGTGGTCACCAGCCACATGTGGCTACTGAGTGCTTGAAATGAGACTGAGAAAATGAGTTTTTAATTTGATTAAATGTGTTTACAAACTGTATGTGGCTAGGGGCTATCGTATTGGACAGTGCAGTTTTTAAAAGATACATCTTGGCCATATTTAAGGATAGATTATAGATATAACCTAAACCAAGAAAACCCTAAAAAAAAGTCCAGGAAGCTATGCGGTTGAGGACTAGAGAAGGGTAATGGCAGCTGAGAAATAAAGGACAGGGTACCTTGTGAGATAGACTTGCACCCCCAGTTCCTGGGCTCAATAACCAATGCAGTCAGTATAAGAAATCAGTGTTGAAGGGATTGATTAGATATGGAGAGAAAAAATTGCTAAAAATTAAACCTCTCCTGGGCTGGTTAATAACAGATTTTCTTCTCTTTAAAATAAATAGGTAAGGGAGAGGAAAAGGTTAAGCCTTCCTCTAAGGGTTTGCATACTTTGTCTCCAAAGGTTAGGAGAGGGAGAAAAGGGGGCCCATTGAGAGTAGAGAACAGTTTATAGCTTCTCTGAGACCATGAAGGGAACTGGGCTAGGGCTGTATGAGTCCCACAGGGACAGCCCTCAGCTCCTGCTCTTTCAGAGCGCTCTGGAGAGCAGCAGGGCCTCACAGGAGGAGATGGTAAGTGTGTCCAAGGAGGTGGACGCCAGGCCCCAGCGCACTCAGCTTCAGTAAAGACCCCTACTTCCAAGTCCAGCATAGCGCTCCAAAGTGAGTTGGCAGGGCTGCATTTTTTCTGGAGGAACTAGGGAGAATCTGTGTCCTTGCTTTTTCCAGGCTCTAGAGTCCACCTTCATTCTTTGGCTTGTGGCCAGAAGCTTAACATCTTCAAATCCCCTTCCCTTCCTTTCCCTTCCCTTCCCTTCCCCTTTTCTTCTCTATCTCTCTCCCTCTCCCTCTCCCTCTCTTCTCTGCTACTATTGTCATATCTTCTCTTCTGACTTTCACCCTCCTGCTTCCCTCTCCTAAGGTTTCTTGTGATTACATTGCACCCACGCAGATAATAATGACCCAGGACAACCTCCCCATCTCAAGATCCTTGATTTACAAAGTCCCGTTTACCACGTAAGGTAACATCATCACAGATCCTGGTTTCAGGATGTAAAACATTTCAGGGATTCTGTCTACCACACCAACCTACATGGGTAAAATCTTATTTTAATGACTGATGAGAAAACATGTAAATTTTGTATTGTATTAAAATTAAATTATATCAATATACTTGAAAAATTACAAGTAAGTAAACCATTTTCTAGGATTGAAATATTGTTTTAGAGCTAAAGCTTTAGTTTCATCAATATTTATCATGTTGGCATTTGACTTATAGCGACCAACTCTTTTCCCTTCATTTTCACATTAACTAAATTGTATGAAATTGAAGAGGTCAGACTTCTCAGATCCTCAATTTCCTCCTGTATAAGATAAGGGAGTTGAATTGACCCATCTCTGAGGCCCCATTCAGCTAGAACCTTGTCTGTACTCTTTTCTGTTATTCTACTTTACATTCAGAATTACATTTTGAAAACCAGCAGAAGTTCTGGTTTCTGCCCAGAGCAGCAAATGCCAGACTTTGGTTTTGATTTGGTTTTTGCTCTGTTCTATGTGCCTAAAGCAGCCTAACAGAGTTTGTCATTTGGGACTAGAAAACAATGCATAACTCAATTTCACCCATACATGCTCATAAATAACGAGCACAAACTTTGTAACTAACTTAATAACAGCTCTCTTGGGCTGTTTTCATAGCAAATAATGCTACACCTATCACTTATGGTGGGTAATAAGAGATGCTATATTTGCATAAATCCTAAGGGCATGAATCATCATCCAAAATGTTTTCTTGCTTTCCTGTTTTCCATAATGTCATATTTCATTGGAAAGACTAAGTTTCAAGTGATTGTTCAGTATTTAATACTTCCTGGAAATCATTTAAAATGAAATACTAAAGGAGGCAAACTTTTTATATGTAGGAGTTTTTTGTTTGTTTTATTGAGCAAGGGATTAGAGTGGAGAAAAATATCTTTATGGCCGCTTGCTACTTGAAATCTCAAGCTATTAGTCTAAAACTAGTAAGTAGACATCAGAATTCATTAGAGCCACTAAATCTATCTTTTGTTGTTTATTGTGCATTATTCTCAACTTTATTTGGAACATGTCTAAAATGATCTGATAATATGATGCATAAGAAATCTGATCATGAATTTAAACAACTGGCCTGAGCGCTGATCTGTGTGAAGATACTGGTACTCTACGGCACCTTCTTTCTCGTTTGTGTTACTACCTGTTGGCAGCCATGCGCCATTGTAGTATTAGGATTTGTAATAAGATACATATATTTGGTCTTTGTTCACTTTTCTTGGCACAAAGCTCCTAAAATCCTTGGTAATTCCTAAGTGATAAGCACCACAAAGGTCTTTTGTTGTGTTCATTAGGCGACTCTTGGAACCCACCTAAAGATGGGTCTGACTGCCAAAAGAACCAACCATGTGATTAGAGGGTTGGAACTTTCAATTCCACTCCCCTGATCTCCAGAGTTGGGAGAGGGACTAGAGGTTGAATCAATTGCCAATGGCCAATGGTTTAATCAATGATGCCCGTGTAATGAAGCCTGCATAAAAACCCAAAAGAATAAGTTTGGGAGAGCCTCCGGGTCAGTGGACCAGAATGCTTTCACATGCCACCATGCCAGGTCTCAAACTCCACCAGGATAGAAGCTCCTTTGTTTGGAACTTCACATTATGCATCTCTTTGTCTGGCTGTTTGTATGTATCCTTTAATATCCGTTGTAATAAGCTGGTAATAATCTACTGAGTAAACTGATTTCCTGAGTTCTGTGAGCTGCTCTAGTGAGTTAATCAGACCCAAGCAGGGGTGGTCCTGGGAACCTCCTCCAATTGGTCAGAAGTACAGGTAACAACTTGGACTTGCAATTGGCATCTGAAGTGGAGGGCAGCCTGGTGGGACTGAGCTCTTAACCTGTGTAATCTGATGTTCTCTCTGGGTGGATAGTGTCAGAATTGTGTTGAATTGTAGGACACCCAGCTGGAGTTGGAGAATTCCTTGGATGTGTGATGGAAAACCTCCACACATTGGAGTTGGTGACCAGGATCTTAGCTATTAACCTCTTTCTAAGATAATTACTGTGTTCACTTGGAATTCGCAATTTAAACAGCCAAACGGTGACAATTCTCTCTCTCCAGCAAGACCCAACACCAGGTGTCTTGTTCCCTCACAGCAGTGTCTCATTATAGGTTATTTAGTTTATATTTCTGTAATATTTAAATATCTTTAATATTCATTGCATGTGATCTTTCTAGTTGTTTCTCATTCACTCAACAAATAGTTGTTGAATACTTTGGGTCAGGTATTGTGCTAAGCTCTAGGGATACAATGGCAGGCAAACTGGGTAGAGCCCTATTCTCACAGTTCTTACAGTTTAGTGGGAGAGACAGAGATATTAATCCTGGGATTACACAGCCACATTTAAAACTGCAATATCATGTTAAGAACAATGTGTTGGACCAAGACAACAATGAAAGAAAAAGGTTTTTTAGAATGTATAAATTCATATCAGTAATAGAACACTTCTATAAACATCAGGTCTTATGTGGACTTGGATGTCCATGTGACTTCACTGAGAGTTTTTTTTCTCTAAATTATTTAATTGCAAAGGGAATTTGGCATAATGGGGAAAATTCAACAGATTTAGAAACAGCACAGGAAAATAATGATTAGTAAAGCAACCTTTGCCCAAGATTTCAGATCCATTAAGTACTGATGTGTGGCACATTCTAATTAACATCTTGAAATCGAAACTTCTAATCAGGTATGATAGGATAGAAAAGGTTAAAGGCTGCCATTTTCTTGTATATACAAGAGCAATTATAGAGATATCTCATTTTCCTACCTAACGGCTCATTTTACACGAAGTTTTTATATCTGTTATCAAAGAATCCATTTGGTTAGCTCCAGGACACATGGTAAAGCGTTTTTGTTGGGGCTCCTCCTCTTTCTGTCCCTACGTCACAAGATAAAACAGCAAAGGAGTTGTTATTTGGACAGTGTCAAACCTATGCATGCAAGGAGAAAAGTAATTGTATATTTGTTAAAGCCTACACTAAATTATTAGGACTTTTCATATTAGAAAAAAAAATCTGTGGTAATGGGTGAAGTCTTTATTTTCACTCTGAGTTTATTCTTATTCGAAGATTCCTGAAGATTTAAAACCAAATTCTTTTCTGGCCACAAATACCCAACCTCCAACCTCCAACCATAAGCAGTACCTACCACCCCTTTACCCTATTGAGAGGATACGAGGAAAAGGAGGAAGTCCTGAAAATTTTACTAAAGTTTCTCAAGAAACTTTACTCCAAGAATGCAGACCCTAAACAGGTAACTGTGAAGGACACCATCACATCTCCTTTCTGTAAACCCTACCCTCTTTCAAAGTTCATCTCAAATTGTACTTCCTACAAGAAACATTTTCTCACCACCCCGACAAGAGGCCTGTCTTCTGAACTCCTGGATCATTCACTGTTTATACCTCTTTTATGGGTACATGGTATGTGCTGCCTATGCCTTCTTTTTAAAAAGAGAATTATAAATAATAAAAAGGCAAACAGCTTGATCTACAGCCCAGCTAGAATATAAGCCCACTGAAGTCAAGAGTCATATCTTTGAAATTCCTCTACCCCGAGCTAACAGAACATGGCCCTGGGCATGGAAAGTGTTCAGAAAGATGTTTGTGTTTGTTAATTATGAGAAAGTGGAGAGGGAGGAGGTAGATGGGAGGAGGAGAAGAAGAAAGAGGGGAGGGGAGGGAGAAGGGGAAGGGGAAGAGGAAGGAGAAGAAGAAAAGACAGAGAAAGAAGAAAAGAAACAAAAGCAAGGAAGAAGGTGATATGTAGGCAGACATACATAATCTGCCCACCTATAGCCCAGTTTACACCTCCACCACTACTGCTTATGTGAATCAGCTATTCTCACTTAGCATCCTTTCTTCCATCTGTGAATAGGGACAATGATATTACCTACACCACTGTCTCCTGTAAGGATTAAATAAGTCATGAAATCATGATGCCCAGCACATTACCTTCGATGAATGTTAGGGATTTTGAACACTATTTTAATCTGATTCTTTATAAAATAATGGTATTGTTAGTCATATGAGCTAAACATGTCTATATTTTAAAGATTTGAGGAAAAGATTTACCAAAAACATATAGGTAGGTAGGACCAGGAGGAAGTTGGTGAATGATAGGGAAGGCTAAGGTAGAGCATTAAACAGTCAAGAGGAGAGAAAGTGAATTTAAGCTTAGGGAGCAGAATCTTGCCAATTTACAGTAGTTGGTTTATTATCGTTACTGTTTATTTCTAGGTAAGCAGGGATCAGAGCTGGAATGAGGAGACTGCACAGGCAGATGCTTTAGGGCTGCTTAGCTGTGCCCTGTCATTCTGGAGATATGGAAACCCAGTGGACAGAGTGGCCATCAGCCCTACAGAAACACGGGGTCATTCGACATGTTTCCACATGGGTTTGGAAGAACCCCTCTAGGCACCACTGCTGACAAATCGGAGAGGGAGAGTGGAAGAGAATCTGTACCTAGCGCTGGGTGTTGGTCAGGATCTCAACAGTAAACACATGACACAATCAAATTAGGAAAATCAGAGGAGGAGTTATTTACAAAGGAACTATTTTGAAAGTGTGGGCAAGAAACTCTGGGCCAGGGGCAGGAGAGCAATTACCACCAACCACAGACCTGAAGAAACTGGAAGAAATTAGAAGGAACTAGAAGGCAAGAGCCATGTGGAGGAGGCCAGCAGAAGAGCAGCAGTTTTCATTTGAGAAGAGAGGCAGACCTAGGCAAGCTTCAGAAACGGAGCTGGGAAAAGAATACCTTGATCTCACTCTCTTCCCTCCCACTGATCTCTTGCTCAGGCTCCACAACTGTCCAGTAGTCAAGGGAGGTCATTGATATATTTATTCCATGTTGGCCAGACAGACCTTCTAGTGCAATGAGCAAGGCAAAGAAGATTGGCTAGAAGGTGCTCAGAGAGAGCCAACATGTGCTACCAGGGATCGGTTCCTTCCTTCACCAGATGTGCCTTTGTTAACTTTTCAAACATGCCCAAGCACTCTCCCAGTCTACTTCTAACTCTCCTACCTCAGGCCTTGATCCTGGCACTGACCAATTGAATTAAGTGGTCTTTGTCTCATCTGCCCCAACCAAACTGTGCTTCACAGCAACTCCAGATTAAACTTCCTCTCTCCTACTCATTTTGTATAACCCATCTCTTGAGAGCCTTCCCTTAACTTCCCTGGACTGAATCACTTCTCCTCTCTGTGTGGTCCACAGATCTGGGATGCAATAAAGAGAGGGAGGAGAAAATGATGTAGAGCAAAGGCTCTGGTGTTGGACTGGCAAGTTTTAAATCCATCTTTGGCCACTTCTTAGCTAGATGACCTTGGGCAAGTTTCCTTGTCTGTAAAATGGAGATAATAGTACCTATCTCGCTTGGTTGCAAATAGAGTAAAATAGAATTTAGGCCTGGCCTAAAGTAAGAACGCAATAAACATTGGCTGCTATTACTACTACTACTATTCTACCGTAAGTACTACCACCATTAACATCCCTATTCTGTTTCTCATGTTTAATTATATTTGGTGAGACCTCTGAGGCAGAGCCATGCATTATGCATCTTTGAACATCATTTGCTTTCTCTCCTTTCCCCTCCTCAGTGTGGTCTCTTTTCTGAGAATGTCACAGTCTGGTGGAGTTAATTGCCACCACCACTGTGCTATCATCAGAGTGCTACGAAAACGTGCGCTCTGCCACGTTCTCCTGGCTCCTGGTTCCCCACTCCACTCATTGGCTTAAAGCTACCACCTGAGGACGACAGTGCTGAAAGCAGTGATTTTCCAATCTCGGTCGCACATCTGAATCATCTGGGGAGATTTCTACATGCCAATGCCCAAGTCTCACGCAGAAAGCTCAACCAAGAAATGTGCAGCCGAGGTTGAGGACTACTGGTGGAAAAGATCAGGAATATTTGAGACTGGAAAGAGACCCCGGATATACATTTGCAAAAGACGTGGAAGTCTCAGTGGTGAACATTTGTACCACCACTCCGAGTGCCACGTGCTGAAAGGCCATGTCACAATTTTTCTGCATGTCTGCCATTGTGTAGTTCACCTCTGTTGGCAGCCAAAATTCCCATGTCATTTTGTTTCTTATGTTGATTACTCACCCAGTTTGTGATTCTAATTCTTCTTAGAAACATCTCAAATATCAAAATTGGTCTTATTCATTTTTCAGTTGCAAAATTCTGATGCTGGTTTATGGAGATATTCCACTCTCAAGGAGGTGGAGCATAATCCCCCACTCCTAAATGCAGGCTGCCCATCGTGATTTATCAATACTTCCAAGGCATATAGTATGGAAAGGAGGAAAACTGAATAACTTTATAGTGGAGAAACCTGACAAATACCATCTCAGCCAGGTGATCAAAATTAACATTATCGATGATAAGGCGATTTGTATTGGTAATTTGTATCTTTGACAAGATGTAATGAGATTGTCACTGTGGTCTTCCTCCCCAAAATCCATAACCCCAATCTAATCACAAGGAAAACATCAGACAGATCCCAACTGAAGTACATTTTTCATATATTTAGCCAGTACTCCTCAAAACAGTCAAGGTCAAGGTCATCAGAAAGAAAGTTTAAGGAACTATCACAGCCAAGAGGAGCCTAAGGAGACATGATAACCAAATGTAATCTGGTATCCAGGATGGGACTGTAGATCAGAAAAAAAGACATTAGGCAAAATCTAAGAAAATCCAGATAAAGTATAGGCTTTAGTTCATCAATAATGGGTGAATATATGTTCATTAATTGCGACAATTGTACTACACTAATGCAAGATATAACAATAGGGGAAACCAGAGTGGGAACTCTCTATACCATCTTTACAACATTTTGTAAATATAAAACTGTTCTGAAATTAAAAACTTCATTGAAAAAATCTGGCACAGCTGTGAAAGTCATGGAACGGTAGAACTTTTAAGTGACAGATATTTCTATTTAACTTCAGTTTCAACCCAATGCAGTTACCCCAGTGGTTTCAAACTTGAGTGTATATCACAATCACCTGGATGGCTTGTTAAATAGATTGCGAGCCCCACCTTACCCCGGTATGACTGGGGTAGGGCTTGAGGATTTGCATTTCTAACAAGTTCCCAGGTGATTCTTATGTTGCTGGGCCACGGACCAAACCCACTGCTATATAAAGTCAGTCCCAGAATTCGAAGCGTTTTTGCTCGTGTGTCTTCGTCAGCGAACAAGGTAAGATGGCTTTATTTGAACGTATCTCCTCCTTTAGTACTCAAAGTGTTGATGCTATAATAACTGGTGTGTAATAATTTAGCATAATTCCAGTTGACATTGTTTTATTATCCTGTGTAGGTTTTTGGTAATCAGGAAATGCTGTTCTTAGTATCTAGTTTGGTTTTGGGAAGTTATTTACAACAAGAAAGTGGGAACTTCCAAATGAAGTGCAGCTTTATCTGCAAGTCTTCGAGAATGCAATAAAAATCATAAGGGGAATTTGGAATTTGTCACCTAAAAAGTGCACGTTCTTAAACTAAAAAAAGGGGGGGGGGCGAGGAATTCTATGTTTGGATGTTTTTGCTTGCAATTTTTGTTGTCAGGATGAATTCAGAAAGAGGAATGTAGGAAGGCTTATGAGTTTGACAAATGTTGGAGGGTTCACAGCAAAGACCTGGATTTGTCTTGTTTGTGATTTTGCTTGTGTGTGGAGGGTGTGTGTGGGGGGGGGGTGGTCAGAATGAGCACCTACTTAAGAGAACTAGCATGAAGCTATCAATGCCCTGACTTGAAGCATGTTCTACAACTATTTACTCGAAGATTGAGGAAGGAATGACAATATCCATGTCAATTCCTTAACTGGATTGTGCGGTTGTGGGGAGAGAGCCTAAAAAAGGAATTTCAGGTTAAACGAAAATACACTGGATTTAGTGAGGATAGATCATTGAAAACCTTTGACAGGTGTGTGATTTCTTTTGCGTTTCGAAACCTAAAATGTTTTGAAATTGAGTGACTTTGGTAATTATAGGGGAGAACCCAGTATGTCACTGTTTGTTATTACACTGATCTGGATTCTCTATAAAAAAGAAAGTTTAAACGCACAAGGCAGGTGTTAGTCTTTGCTCTCAAAACCCAGGGTAGTAAAGAGTCCCCACCCTATGTTTCATTTTACAGTTTGTCGCCCGTTTCTGCAATAATTATCTGCGTTCACACTGGTTACTTTAGACGGCAGCCTGCCATCCCTAAACAGGACATGTGAAAACTCTGACCCTGGCCTCTCTTCCGTCAGGACTTGTTCCTCCACCAGAGCTGCAGCAGACGCTTCCCAAGAGCAGCAGCTTAAGTGTGAGCAGGGAGCAGCTGCCCTGTGTGGGTGGAACCGCTCAGCTCATTCACCTACGAGATAGAGGGAGACGCTGGGAGGGAATGAAATAGCAATACGAAAAAATAGCAACTGTCAACAGGGGGACTGACAGCTAGGATTGTCAAAAGTCCTCCCCCAGCCCTTCATACCAAGCTTACCCAATAAAAATAATACAGAAAGCAATGAAGAAATAATGTCCCATATTTCGGGAGAGTTGCTCCTTTGAACTGAATACTCTTGTCTTTTCCCTGAGCTTCCAGGGTTCAACTCTCCTTTTTCTTATTCCTCTTGCCCCTCTCTGCTCTACTTGACTTCTTTTCCTCTTTGGTGCCATATCTTTAAGCCAGGAGAATAACAAGATTATATGATGGTCTACATTCAATGACTTATTTTCTTCTCTTATACATTGTTGCTATGATTAGTGATTCAGATTTAGTTCTCTCTGTGTCAGGTTCTGGTTCCTTCAGTTTACTCTGGTCCTTTTTAACTTAGTAACTATGCAAGCTCACCACCCTTATTTGTGCTTTCTGGGTCCCCCTGCTTTTCTCTATGACTCTAGTCACTACAGATATATATCACTATATTCCCCTCCAGAGCCTCTGGCTAAACCCACTGCTCCCCTCCACTGCCTTTTTTTTAAACTTCTTGTGCACTATTTCTATTTTTTATTACAGCATTAGAGTTACTGCCTTTTACAACGTATAGTGTGGTCATATTTCCCACTTTAACCGTTAAATCCAGCTACTTCTTACTAGTAAACAACACATTTATACTCCAGTTTTTAAGTTGTGCTAGCTTCCTTGGATGTAGGGCTCTGGTACTAGCAAATGCCATCTCTCAGGAACCAGAGGTGAAAACTTGAAGTCTGCAGAAATTTCTTTGAAGATCTATGATTGAACGACACATACAACAAGAAGCATCCTGATATTAGAGGGCAAATTTAGGATCCGAACCAGAAAGAGTCCTTTAATCCTGGTTTTTCCACATATTAGGCATGTAACATTAGGTGTCCTAACATTTTAGAAATTTTTTTGTTCCATGTGGAAATAGTGCTTGACCTGCTATCCTCTCGAGTTTGCTATGCCGATCAAAAGAGGTGTTGTGAATGAAAACAATTTGCAAACTGCAAATGTTTCTCTCAGTGTAAACTGTACAGATGGAAAGTTTATTCTCTTTTAATCAAGAGCTAGCTAGCACATATTTGATTATGTTATGAATGTTACCACTTTTTCATGGCGCCTGCTTTCTTCACTCTGATGCCCCACCACGTGGCTAGGTTTCTGTGGGTGCACACACACTGCGGCTTCTCCCTTCCTGGGAGGAAAACTGAGGTCACTGAGTGGATGCCTCAGAGCCCATTAACCCATGTCTAGATAAGAGCCCAGCCTTTGGGACAAGACACACCTGGGCCTGAGTCCCGACCTGCCCACAGTGTGTGATCTTGGGCAAAGCTCCCCAAGTTCTCCAGGGTTGAGTTCTCTATCATCTGTAAAACTGGGGCAGTTGTTTTTTTAGGGGTCTTGAGACACTGTGTCCAACTCATAGTGTTCCGTAGTCATGACATTGAACAAGTTGTAACAATATTGCCATGTTTTAATACATGGCAAAAACAAGTAATTAACAAGTGAGGCCTGGAATAAGGCCCAGAAAGGTAGGCTTGCTGAAAACCTTATTCAATCAATCAGAAACTGTATCTCAAGTCCCAGTGTCTAAATTTCTGATCCCTTTCTGTCCTTGGCTGTTTACCATGGTTCTGTGTTCCCCATGGAGATGGGCATTCCCAGGCCTTAAGCCTGAGTTTCGTCCTTGATGATAATGGGGAAAGATACAGGGCGTGTTGACATTGACCAGTCCTGGGGTCCTGAGCTGGGATTTTCAGCCTCTTTGGATTCAGCAGCAACTCTGAAAATTTGACAGTACCTACCACAACCGTTACCATAGCAAGCTCGAATCCCACTTCGTACAGTGGAGTTGAGATGTGAATGATTAGTCAGTGAAACAAAGAAATGGTTTGACGTGACAAGTGTATGAGAGCTGTGCTCCACACTGCTCTTAATCAACAGGGACAAAAGACTAAATGACAGAAATTCTCTTAGGGAGAGACTGACAGTGCCAAGTAAGCCTCCTTGACAAGTCGTACTCTGTCAGTTTTAGGCAAATTAGCAAGTTCAAATAGGTGGCAACTATTCCTGTCTTGCCAGCTGTGGTGATTCTCGGGCTCAGTGTGATACTTTGACCTCCTTCCCTGATCAAAATGCCTGAAAGCTGTGTCCATCTCTCCAGAGTATCACTAAAAGGAAATGGAAGTGTATCCACCGGGGCCTGCCAATCTGCCCCATCACAGGCGGTGTTTGCCTGGGAGGTGACACTCTTCTTCACAGTATGTGGGAAGCCCAGAGCTAGCTTCTGGCCTTTACAGGAAACGTGAAGAGCTCAAGTCATTTTAGAAAGGAAGCCATTTTCCTAAATGAGAGAGCCTGCTGCTAGCTCTTTTCAATTTCATTACGTTCCTGGAATGCTCAGTGTCAGATATCTTCTGAAACTTTTGAGTTAACTGTTGGGGAAACAGCCTCCTATGTTTCCTGTGCCTTGGGTATCTCTACATCTGAGACTGTAGAGGAAAAAAAAAAGAAAAGAAAAGAAACTTGAGTGTCTTGGTGTCAATCTTGGCTTTGATTGCTGGTAACTTGATGGCTGAGATACTCATTAGTTTATTCATTACCTTGTCATTCCCTCTTTGGGTCACAGCCAGTGCTTGACTGCTTGTCTCAGGAATATAGTACTTATGTGGATGACACTGATGTGGGTTGTGGGATGAAACTTAGTAGTCGAAATAGAAAGAAACCCTTCTTAAAACCTAAAGACTTTAGGATAGTAAATTCTTGTCCATTCACTGAAATAAATAGCATATTCTTTGCATTTAGCTTATACAAGACATACAGAAAACGTTTAAGAACTAGCCAAGGTCCCACACTGGTCGATGCTTTTGTAGACTTTGTCTACTCTGGTTCTAGAACTGTTAACTGGCTCCATTAAGAGTTCAGACTGCTGCTCAGGGTGTTTCATCCCTAGCTGGCCCCGTGATGACTGTTCTAAAATATCTCTGTTTCTTTCTGTTCTCTAACTGCATATCTTAACAGATACCCTAGCCTCCTACTTTACTAAAAAGTCAAAGAAAGCCTTTAATTCTTTTTATCTCTATCAAATATCATAGTATGCTTATTCCTCCTTCTTGCCAAACACCTAAAAAAAAAAAGGTCAGCAAATGGTGGCCCATGAGCCAAATCTGACCTGCCACCCATTTTATTAATAAAATTTTATTAGAACCTGGTCATGTTTTTTCATTTATGTATTGTGTGTCTGTTTCTGTGATACAATAGCAAAGTTGAGTAGATGGGACAGAAAACATAGTGGCCTGCAAAACCTGAAATGATTACCAGCTGGCCCTTGACAGAAAGTTTGCCAACTCCTTCTCTGAGGAAACAGTGGCAGTCTTCCTTATAGGAACCCCCCTTCCCAGCCTATGGATCCCACCTCCTCCTGACTCCTCTGTTATCTGTCTGTATCAATTCCCTCTCTCCTCACATCTTCAACTTCCTCTTTTCTAGTCATTCTTCTTTCAGTGTTCAACTTGGGTTACTTTAACTAAAGGTGGTTCAGTTCTTAACAGTGACATAAAAACTCCTGGAGGAACAGTGTCTATAGAATAAAGAATAATTTCAGGCTGTGTCTAATAGCCAGCGCTCTGCAGAGCACCTCTAACCCAGGTATTCAGCCCTTGAGCTGAGGTGCCCAAGATATTCCCACCCTCAAGCCAAGTGGGATAATATTGCATCCGACACTCCATGTGTTGCGTATGCCTATCACCTGAAAAAGCCTCTTTCCATCCACTTGCTTGCTTTCCTAACCTATTTTTCAAAACTGAGCTTGATATAACACCTTTTCTCACATAAAATCTTTGGTTTTTCCAAATCTAATCTCTCTTCTAACACAATCACCTATAGCATTTTATTGGTACTTCTTATGAGATTTATCACTTTCTACTTTGTATTTGTAAGAGGGAAGAACCTTTGTATTCTATTACAACTTAATCACCAAAAAGATGTTGCCTATAAGCTTGAATTATACATAATGGCCCATCTCTGGGAACCCTGCTCCCAGGTAATGAGCATTAAGCTAAAATACCTTTGTGTAGCTCACAGGAAACATCCTGACTAGGCCCACCTGTGAATAAGTGCAGGAAGGAAGAAAGTAACACATCCCCTCCGGAGGCTGACTTGAACCAGGAAATGTTTGACTTTACTTCCTCCCCTTTCAGTATAAAAGAAGCCTGAATTCTAATTCAGGCAAGATGGTTCTTTGGGAGACTAGTCCACCGTCTTCTTGGTATTCTGGCTTTCTGAATAAAGTTGCTGTTCCTTCCCCCAACAACTCCTTCCTTGATTTATTGGCCTGTGGTGCAGCCGGCAGTACAAACTTGGACTCAGTAACACATTTCAGTTATTTGTCTGTCTTCTGCCTCTCCTCAATATGGCAATAGCAGAATCTTTGCCTTATTTATCTTTGATGTCTTTACAATACCTAGCACTATTTAGATCCTACCTAGATCTGTTGATTTGGTTTGGATTTCTCCTACCAAGTATGTGAAACCTTTGTGAATAAAGGATATGGGGTTTCCTAAACCATTTTCCCTGAAATAATATGTATGAAATCCTGAAGAATAGATGACGTGCATACCTCAGGTTTTGACTTGTGGATAGTAGGTCAGCTCTTAAAAGTTTCAGTATCCATTTATGTTATTGGAAAAAAATCATAGCCCTGCTTGATCTTATTTTTTCCACGTCAGTCCTGTTGTTCTGTAAATCTGTGACTTACACGGAAATGCCAAGATGGTTATACACAACTGAACATTTTTTTTTTTTTACAACTGCTGAGCTCTTAAGACTGAATTTGCATGATAATGTCTGTGGAATTTCATTTTTCCTTCCTGGCAAGTGCATCAGTTTAACTTTTGAATTGATAATGAGCCCTGCCTCTTCAAGGGAATTAGCTGGAGAAAATACCAACATATGTCAGGGTTGGGGTTTTTTTTTTTTAATGATTTCAGAAAGATATTATAAAAGCCCTTTATTGTTATTGTTATTGTTGAGGTTTATTGAGGTTATTGTTGAAGGCATGTTTTATGTGAAATTTAGCTCATCAGTTTAAATCTTTTCTTAGATCTGCCAGCCCTGATGTTGGGTTAAGTAATTCCTTTTAATGGTTGGGCTTTTGCTTAGCAGGTGGCAACCTGGTGCTCAGGAAGCCAAAATTGTGTCTCTAGTACTCACGGAGGTCAGCGTATTTCTGTTTCGTGTCCACAGCCTGCAGCCACAACCCTGACCAGCTGTCTGGAAGTGTCGGTGGTTGGAAGAAGGGAAACTAGTCAGCAGTGTGACTGGGTCTCTACAAAAATTTTCTAACAGAGGAAAACAAAAAACCACTTAGGATATAGTCATCACTGTAAACATTATTAAAGAATATGAAAGACATATCTGGATATCTTAAGAGAAATAACTTGTCAAATTCTACCTCAGTGTCAGTTTCTTTTTTGGGAGTTCTTGAACTTCTGATTTGAGTCTATCGTAAGTATGGTTAAATCAGTCCAGGTGATTTAAAAAGAGGATAATGGAGGCATGGGGGGCCAAAGTGACACTGCTTTAAAGTCCTAATATGCATCTAATCAAAGAAGCAGTGATAAAAGCACTACTTGGCATCAAATCATAGTTCTAAGCTAGAAGCAACCATAATTCTCCTAAGTCCAAAAGGATGAGTTGCTTGATTCCAGGTCACAGAGCTGGCAGTGACCCAGCACTTAAACCCAGACCTCTTTCCCTCAGGTCCAGTGCTGTTACTATCATGCCATACAACTCTTCCTCTGCCATTTGAGACTTATCATCATGCTCCATCATAGTAAGTTCTGATCCACAAGTTGAAGGCATGACTCTACCATGCTTCCCTGGAACCTTTGAATATCTTTAAGCACCACACCAGGATCATCATCATTCTT
The DNA here is from genome assembly GCF_059928025.1 of Delphinapterus leucas. NCBI lineage: Eukaryota > Metazoa > Chordata > Mammalia > Artiodactyla > Monodontidae > Delphinapterus > Delphinapterus leucas. Next base: position 60,409,215 of record NC_143137.1, on the reverse strand, counting down.
GGGTATTTACACCCTCAATCTGAAATAGCTGACATTTACAGAGTGCTGACCATGAAGCAGGAGGCCCTGTTCTGAGAGTTTATGCATATTAACACTTTTAATGCCACAGGCACTGTTTTATCTGTCTTCTAAAGGTTTGGCGGACTCTGTCAAGCTGACCAGAACGCATGCTCTGGACACAATACCCATACTGCATGTACACCTACGTCATCAGAGGCAACACAGAACTCTATGGGCTAATCCTTCCCACTGTGTGGCCATGCACTAAGCCCTTACTCTTTTTCAAGGGCCATTAAGACTGTTGATGTGAGCCGATCACCTCTTGGCTTGCACGTAGAAACTCAGATTGTCCCAAAGCACAATTGCTAGTGAGAACTAACCAGATTAGTTCTCTTTCACCTTCAAGGGAAGTCTTTTTGCATGATGATTCAAGGTGGCGTGAATGTGTGATCAGATGTCTCACAAGACCCTGGGCTGCTATAAATTTGTCTAAAACAGTTGGATTATTCCCAGTCAGATGCCAGTGGCTTTGTGTGGAAGCGTAATTGTAGGTAGTACAGAGGTGTAAGAAGATTCAAGAATCTGAAGGTTGTCCTTTCGGTCTCAGCGCCTGTCCTCAACTCTCGAGTTTACCTGCTTTACAGTGATTTCTGTCCAGATTTCCTAGAGGCAAATGAATTTTTCCAAAGAAACCTGCAGTCACCTAAGCTGGTGCCTCGCTTGGATATTAGGAAGTTTTCTTATTTTCGGGGGTTTCTTAACTTGTGATATAGTTTTGGCAGTGGACGCAGATGGCTGTGTGGATGTTTGCTCAGAAAAGTCAAGAGTCCGTACGAGTGAAGGTGATCTGGAGGGTGGGAGGAACAGCAGACGTGTACATGGCGGAGGTGGGGTACAGACCTTACAGGAACTGGGAGAGAACTGAAGTCTCCCGGTTGAGTGAGTGGCTGTCAGTGTGACACTGGGGCAGAGGCTTGTAAGCTGGGGGGATGTGGTGCAGTGCCTGATAGTTTAGGTTCACACAGCCAGTCCTGAGTTGCACAGAGGTTGATAAATGTTTTAATTTTCCCCAAATCACATCTCTTTATTAATTCCTAAATCAAATTCCAGTGTGTGTGCTCCATTTCTAGGCTGAAAATGTATGCTTTGAAACCAATTCGGGTAAATTATCCTGTACCACCCCCATTCCTGGAAAACAAATAGAGTCTCATTGGGATGAATGTTTTGCCTCCCTTGCATTTGGTCTTAAACCTGCTTGCTGGTGGTCCTATGTGGCCAGCTCTTCATAGAAATTCCCCATCAGTCCATGGACTGTTTTTAAGTGCTTTCTCTTCTTCCCTCCTTCCACACATGCAAAATTTCTCAGAGGGAAATTCAACAACTACATCCAGTGTGGAGGGGATTGAAGGCTCCAAAAAATGCACTGTCAGAACGGGGAACAATTTCAGATCAATGCTTGTGAGGATTTTCACAAAATGGTTTAGACCAGTGGTAGGTAGAAGTAGCTCACCCTGGGAAAAGGTTACCAACCATGTTCCTGATGCTATTAACAGTACTTTTCAAATATTTCAAGACACCAGAGTATTGGGCTTCCCTGGTGGCGCAGTGGTTGAGAGTCCGCCTGCCGATGCAGGGGACACGGGTTCGTGCCCCGGCCCGGGAAGGTCCCACATGCCGCGGAGCCCCTGGGCCCGTGAGCCATGGCCGCTGAGCCTGCGCGTCCGGAGCCTGTGCTCCGCGACGGGAGAGGCCACAACAGTGAGAGGCCCGCGTACGGAAAAAAAGAGACTAGAGTATCTTAAATCCTACCCACACGTGCATATTTGCAGAGGAAGGGAGAGATAATTGAGAAAGAACAAAGGAAGGAAAATATGAATGAATATGGGAAATTGTTTTTCTTAGCAGTTAGACTAGGACCCTCCTTCCTGGAAAAGACCCATCTTTTTTGCTATTTTTTTTTTTTTTTTTTTTTGCGGTACACGGGCCTCTCATTGCTGCGGCCTCTCCCGCTGCGGAGCACAGGCTCCGGACGCGCAGGCTCAGCGGCCATGGCTCACGGGCCCAGCAGCTCCGCGTCACGTGGGATCCTCCCGGACCGGGGCACGAACCCGCGTACCCTGCATCGGCAAGCGGACTCCCAACCACTGCGCCACCAGGGAAGCCCCTAATTTTTAAAACTTCTGTTGGAGACTGCTCCCTGAAGGGAGCTGTAGGATGAGCTCAGATGAAGAGAGCCCAGGTGAGCTGCATTGCATCAGAAGGAAAATATGTTAAGAGGTCTAGTCTGCAAGGTGGGACAATGGTGGGAGAATGGAGAGAGGTGAAACTCCCAGGCAGTACAGAGAGAGGGAATTGGGCAAGGGGAGGTGTCTCAAGGGATCCTACAGTAATTCTTTGTCAGGAAATTGTCAAATATATATAAGGGAATAGCTTAATGTACCACATGTAACCGTCTGCTTTCAGTTACCAACACATGGCCAGTCTAAACTCCAACCTCTCCCCTTCACTTCTTCCTCACTTTTTAAAGCATATCTGAACATCACATTTCATCTACAAACATTTCAGTACATATTTCTAAAATATAAGATTTTTTGACAAAACCCCAGTATTATCAACAAAGAGAATTTCCAGCAATTCCTTAGTATCATCAAATATATTCAGATTATCTCATTAACTATTTATTGTATAGCATAAAGATACCCAAATCATAAGTTTACAGGTTGAACTCTCACAAACAAATGTATCTATGTAACAAGGATGCTTTTGAAAAAGCAGAATAGCACCAGCATTCGAGAAGCATGGCCCCTCCAGTGACTATCCCATCCAAAGGTAACCCTGTAGTGAATTCGAGTTTTACGTAAGTGGAATGGTACAATATTTACTTTCTGTGTTTGGCTCAACATTATGTCTGTAAGATTAAATTTATTAAAGTGCACTTAATATTCTACATGCACTTGAGAAGAACATGTATCCAGCTTCCGATGGACGGAATGTTTTATAAATATGTTAGATCCATTTGGTCTAATATATGGTTCAAGTCCATTTCCTTATTGATTTTTCTGTCTGGATGACCTGATTGCTGAAAACAGGGTATTGAAGTCCCCTAATATCATTGTGTTGTTGTCCTTTGCTCCCTTGATCTGTTAGTATTTGCTTAATATATTCAGGTCCTCCGATAACGGGTATATATACATTTACAGTTGTCTTGTCTTGATGAATTGACCCCTTTATCAATATATAGTGACCTCTTTGTCTCTTGTTTCCATTTTTGGCTTAGCCTATTTTGTGTGATATAAGTATAGCTACCCCTGTTTTCTTTTAGTTTCCACTTGCATGGAATATCTCTTTCCATCCCTTCACTTTGAGCCTATGTGTGTGTCTTTAAAGTGAGTCTCTTATAGGCAGCATATATTTGGGTCTTGGTTTTTTGTTTGTTTTGGGGTTTGTTTTTTTTTTAGTCATATAGGCACTCTGCCTTTTCATTGGTGAATTCAATTCATTTACATTTAGAGTTACTGACATATGAAAACTTATTAATGCCATCTTATTGTTTTCTGGTTGTTTTGTATTTCCATTGCTTTTCCCCCCATCTCTGCCCATTTTTGTGAATTGGTGATATTTATGGTGGTGTGCTTTATTTTCCATTTATCTTTGGCACATCTGCTCTAGATTTTGCTTTGTAGTTTCCATAAGGCTTACATAATATTGATACATCTCGAAGTGTATTTGAAACAAGATCTGTGCATTGTTCTTGGCTGGTACTGTTGGGGAGGAAGAAAACATTTCTCTACCCTTTTAGGTTCTTCTAGCTGGTCTAAGAATTGACATGAGACAGATTAAGGGAAGAAAATCTAATTTCATATATACAGGAACCTCACATGAGAGGGTCAGAGACAGAAAGGAAAATGAGGTATATGAACCATCCTGAGCTAAGGAATGGGATAGGGGCCTAGGGCTTCCAAGGACATGAGAGTCATTCAGAAGGATGGTAGGAGAAGATGTTTGGTAATTAGACCTTTACCCTGCCATACAAATAAAGCTACTTAGATAAAATTTCTTCAGTAATAACTCTTTCCTGGGAAAATCCCTGACTTAAATTCTTGTAAGTAATTGAGGGAGGGGCAGTAGCTTCTCTAGAACCCAGAGGATCTTGATTGCCTTTACCTCAAAATAACCTTCATGGAAAAGCCTCCACACTTTGAGGAGGCTCAGTCTGAACCCCTACAATATACCTCTTAAACTGCTTTTCATTTGTTTCCCCTCTTTTTCTTTCTAAATTTCCATTTGTTGAAACTGAGACAATTGTCTCATAGAATTATTTACATGCTGGAATTTGATTCCTTCTCTGGTATTGAACATGTTTCTCTATATCTATATTTTATGCGAACTGAGTTAGAACCAGAGGCCTGATCTGAACCAGGTTTTCCTTTTAAACAAGGATATAGAGAGTTTTAAAGGCAGTCCCACTCCATCTCTAAAAGACCATCAATTTTACATCATTCTTTAATCTAGCTGGGCAAGTAGATGCTTTCCTTGGGGGAACTCAGAGAGGACGATGCAAATAGAGCTGATATGTGGAATACAAATGTCTATAACAAGAAAAAAAGACTGAAGATACATAGAAAAATATTAATTACTATTATGGGTATGTCATCAATAATGTTCTTACATGGTTATATTGGAAACATTAAAAAACAAAACAAATTTCATGCTTTAATGAAGATATTTCCGTGGCTGGCTTCTACCGCGTGACCATCTTCCCATGGTGGTGTAGGGGGGAGAATACGGGCAGGTGAGGCATCCTGGCCCACCCATCAGGCCATCCAGCTCTTTCACCTTCACTGTGTTTCCCATGCAACTTTCTTGTCTTCATTTGGTTTCTCAAGTTGGCTATCTTGTGGGAAGAGGACACAGCATTCTAATCCACTTGACCGATATGCCTAGCATTCTGTGATGTGTTAATCTGTCTTTGTGGAATTATATGACTAATTCCCTAGGTCTGACATTGTTGGGTGAACTGATAAAAGCAGTTTTCTGCATCTCTACCACTGAGCTCCAGACTCTTGAGCTGGGGGTTCTACAGCAAAGTGCCAAAAGTCTGAGAGTTTTCTTCCAGACGATCGTTCAGCCTCTCTTTTTTCGTATCTCCATGGGAAGTGTGACAGGGGGTCAATTCAGGAACCACCTGATGAAAGATACCATGTTTCCTCTCCAGAAATGTGTGATGGAGGCATCTAAATTATCAGTACAGGTTTTTCTAAACCAGAAACTTTGGACAAGAATCTACAAACAAGAGATCTTTGTTTCTGGAAACATCTGAAAATAAGATATGCTGTGAAGCTCAGCGGTGCTTGACCTACTTAGATGCTGTCTAAGTGAGGGATACAAAATAAGAAATGCTTGCATTTTTGTTCACTAGGGTTTTTTCATAGGGAATCATTGTTTGGGGGATAAATCAGGGTATTCTGTAGATAAGAGTCCTTATGTAGGATAGCTTAGGGGGTTGATGCTGTGGACAAACTGAAACTGATAGGTAAATTGTACAAAATTTTGTTTGCATATATTTTTTCTAGGAAAAACTTAGCTTTCTTCAGTCCCATGATCAAAAAAGATTAAGAATATAGAAATTTCAGATGTTCTTAGGTAAACTATATGTAAAATGAAGTTTGGATGGTAAAGGGTGACCCTGGAAAATGTGAAGAGAATCGATGTATCTATTGGGTTGGCCAAAGCGTTTGTTCGGGTTTCCCATAACCTCAAATCAAAATCTGTGAGGACACTGGGATTAGAGCTTGTTTGGGAAGCTTTGCATGGGGAGGTCAGCTTTGAATTGCCCTGTAAGGCGTCGCTAATGGGTGTCAAGTAGGTGAATTCATGCTCACCTACATGAGCATCACCCCTAAATTCTTTCTTCCACTTTTCTTCCCAAGTAGTCTTCATACCTTGCTGTTTTAAGCCCTTCATGGACACTTTTGGTTCATCTGTTTTTATGTGAAAACATCTGCATTCCTCTTGGAAGAGACCATTCATTGTCTCCCTACTACAGGGAAGTATTAAGAAAGAGAGAGAGATGAAAAGGGCTCTATCAAAAGTAACGATGTTGCATTCAAGGTGAATTATGTGATGAAGAAAAGATGGCTTTCGAACAGGATGGCAGGGTAACAAAGGTTTTTTCTCTGCTCTTAACCAGCAAGTGTAGATTTGGGTCTAAGCAATCTGTATAATGTTTAAAGGGCAGTTAAATTCCTGGACGTTAGTCATAGTCAGATGGAGTCAAGGTCTAAAACAGGGTACAAAATGACTAACTTTGGACTGCGTCCAATCCACAGACTTGAGAATCCAATCCACAGTCTTCGTTGCTGCACGTGGGCTTTCTCTAGTTGTGGCGAGCGGGGGCCACTCTTCATTGTGGTGTGCAGGCTTCTCATTGTGGTGGCTTCTCTGGTTGCAGAGCATGGGCACGTGGGCTCAGTAGTTGTGGCTCGTGGGCTGTAGAGCGCAGGCTCAGTAGTTGTGGCGCACTGGCTTAGTTGCTCCACGGCATGTGGGATCTTCCTGGGCCAGGGCTTGAACCCGTGTCCCCTGCATTGGCAGGCAGATTCTTAACCACTGTGCCACCAGGGAAGCCCTGGTTACAATTATTGAGTATTGTTTGATGTCAATTTAGAATACCTTTAAAGCAAAGTTTTAAATTTAGACTTATTCTGATTAGAATATTTATATCCTTCATACTTGTGCCCCTCTCCCTGGATAGGTTTCCTGATGGAAGGGACCATGTCACCGATATTTCTGAACCTTTAGTTTCCTATTTGGACTCTTGAAGATACTTCCATGGTAATAAGGAAACAAGAACTTAAGGCGATTATACAAACTTATAATATTGAGATATACTGCCTTCATACTTTACTAGAACATCGAGCCCCACCCGATATCTCAGCTTTGTTACTATCTCACTACTCTGCTTTATGATGCCACTGATTCTTCTTCACACATATAAGAAGCCTCACAGGACCTTTGCAAAGGCCCATATGGGGTTGATGCTGAGCTTCTGGCAAGCCTCTCACTGAGGAGCAGTTTCTCCTAGCTGGGTCTATATGTAGAGAAATACTGGGGTGGGTAGGGGGGTCGGCAGCTGTGAGGCCTGATTTAGCCGACCCCATTCTGGGATGGAGTGTCCTGGAATACACTATAACCCCAACTCAGGATTCACCTGGCTGTGTTTCTGCAAGACTACAGTTGCCTCTGCTGTTTGTCCAGGATCCTTTCCAAGCTGAAGAAAAAAAAGCATGCTTTTTAAACACAAGCACTTCCTATCAATACTAAACCCTTGTATCTTTAAAAGGAAATATAGTCATCTTATGTAGGATTCCAGACACATTGGATGGCTCACCAACAGAATTTAAAGAAGCTACTTATTGTCCAACTTGACCAACTTCTTCTGATTTTATTTGCCCTGGAACTTCACTGCTATTGGTACTCCACGCGATAAACATGCTTTGACTCAAAGTGTGCGTGCACTGAATAATACACGAGACTTTGGCAAGATGAGTTAGAAGTATACTAAAAAGGAAAGGCAATAGTCACGAAGGATTGTAAATCTTAAAGTACAGAAGAATTTTATGTAAGGATCAGGTATGACTTAGAGAAAAATCTTTACTTGGTTTAATTATTTGTATTGAATTTTCTATATATTCTTAGCCACAGTTCTGTATAGACTACTCGCATGGGACTTTTTCCCTTAGATATGCAGGTTAGGAATTAATGAAAAGATCTCTCCACCCCATGTAGACCAATCATCTGGACTGTGACAACAATCTCTATTTCTCATTAAGATACATGAAGTCGGTTTCAAAGGCGCTCATCTAATTCTTTCATGTTGGATGAGTGTGCATAGAAAAGTCCTCTGCTACTAACTTGCCCGTGCAGAGATCTCACATCATTGTCACTTGTCACTACTTATACTCAAATTGCTTATTTGAGCTGTCATAGAAGATTTGCCAAATCTTTTTTTTTTCTCTTTACTATTCATATGTTTCGCAGAAACTGCTTGGGCAAAAGGAATTGCCATTTTTTAGCAGGAGAACTAAATCATCAGGTGGCCTTATTTCTAGCAAAACTATACCCAGAAGCAACTCTTCTTGGGGTTCAAGATGATTAAAAAATTAGAAAATGGGAATAACTTCCCTCCCTCCATTTTTATATATGTTATTTCCCTTTTTGGAGGAGGGGCTGTTTTGGGGGAAAGCGCAAAGAAGGTCTTCTGAAACCATTTTATCCTTCCAAAAATAGTAAAATTATGTAAAAGTTCAGGAAAGATTGCATAGAAAAATGCCTCCCTTCCCAACTCTCCATCTCATTTTATCCCGTTTCAGGACCTTACAAACTTCCAAGAAGAAGGAAATAGCAAATCTAGGACACCCTTGTCATGACAGATTAAGGAAGGACTCCTCTAAAGAAATAGACCACCCCCAAACTACAAGAGCCCTAAATCAAATTGCTTTTATTGTGGGAGTCCTTGTTTTCACCAGAACTTGGGGTATCTATATTACCTAGGCCTAATGCTGTTGCTTGCATGGTATCATTTCAGTTTTGGGAAAAAAGGAGGACAGTTGCTTAGGAGGCATGTGTCATCTGAGATCCAGGGCGGCTCCCATCCAGGACTGACCAAAATTAGAAGCCTCAGTGACCCAACACGTTCAACAGCCGAGGCAGATGGTGGAGTGGGAAAGAGCGTGAGGGTGGGAATCGGATGCACCTCGGTTCACATCCCAGCTTTCACTAGCTGTGTGACCTCAGACAGGTTACGCAACTTAGGTATGCTTCACTTGCTCTGCTTTTAAAACAAGGATAACATCAACTTCATATATGGCATGAATGATTTGTATCTTTTAGATTTGTATCATTAGGGCCAGGGGCCCTAATGTTGGAAGAATTTACTGGGCATCCCATTTCTGTGGGAATAATATAGGTCATGGGGCACCTCTGTATTTTGAATTTGGAAAGTGATTAGGAATTCACAGTTGGGATTTTTGAAAACCATAAAAGAAGAGCTCATTCGACTGATTTTTGTTGTGGATACTACCAAGAGCTCTCGTTTTTTGTGTCTATACCTGAAACAATACATATAGGAACCTTAAAGGAGACTCCCTGAGACTCCCTAAATCTTCCTAGAAAGGACATCAAGACAATCCAAAGAAGAACAAGAAATTATATGCCAGGTGGAATATGTGGAAGAAAATGAACCTTGAGGGCTTCCCTGGTGGCGCAGAGGTTAAGAATCCACCTGCCAATGCAGGAGACACGGGTTCGAGCCCTCATCTGGGGAGATCCCACGTGCCACGGAGCAACTAAGCCCATGTGCCACAACTACTGAGCCTGCACTCTACAGCCCACGAGCCACAACTACTGAAGCTGGTGCGCCTAGAGCCCATTCTCTGCAACGAGAGAAGCCACCGCAATGAGAAGCCCGCGCACCGCAACGAAGAGTAGCCACCGCTCACTGCAGCTAGAGAAAGCCCATGCGCAGCAACGAAGACCCAACACAGCCAAAAATAAATAAAATAAATAAATTTAAAAACTTGCCGGGAAAAATATTTGTTGAAATCTTAGATTAGGCAGAGATTTCTTAGATATGGCAGCAAATCATGATCCATAAAAAACAAAAAAAATAGAAAACGAATCTTGAACCAGCCCCTACTGTGGTCAAGACTTTCTGAGGGGTATTTATATCCCCTTAATATTTATATATTAAGCCCTCGTTGGACTTCCATTACTATGTTGAATTTATATCCCAGAGGGCACTCTGGGCAGATGTCCATATTTTTTTCCATAAAATTTAGCAGCTGTATTGAATATAAACTGAAGATTATAGACTAGTCATTTTGTCTGTCACTAAATATTAAGTACTTTTATAAAAATTATAAAATTTATAAATGATGTAAGCAGGGAGAAAAAGTGTTAATAGATTGGATACCAAGCACAAAGTACATATTTGGAAAACCAAGCTGGAAATCATAGGCTCTGAAATCTATATCTTTATTCAGACATTTAGAAATCTGCTCTAATGGGTTTAGGTTTATCATTGCCATTAAAATTTATTTTAGGGACCCTACTGATACATAGATATATATTTTTGACACATAGTTGGTTTACAATACTGTTAGTTTCAGGTGTATGGCAAAGTGATTCGGTTATATATAATTTTTTTCCATTACAGTTTATTACAAGATATTGAATATAGTTCCCTGTGCTATACAGTAAATCCTTGTTATTTATCTATTTTATATATAGTAGTTTGTATCTGTTAATCCCATACTCCTAGTTTATCCCTCCCCTTTGGTAACCATAAGTTTGTTTTCTATGTCTGTTTCTGTTTTGTAAATAAATTCATTTGTACTATTTTTTAGATTCCACATATAAGTGATATCATGTGATATTTGTCTTTGTCTTACTTCACTTAGTATAATAATCTCTACATCCATCCATGTTGCTGCAAATAGCGTTATTTCATTCTTTTCTATGACTGAGTAGTATTCCATTGTATACATATACCACAACTTCTTTATGCATTCATCTGTCAGTAGACATTTAGGTTGCTTCCATGTCTTGGCTACTGTAAATACTGCTGCCATGAACATTGGAGTGCATACATCATTTCTAATAAGAGTTTTCATCTTTTCCAAGTACATGCCCAGGAGTGGGATTGCTGGATCATATGGTAACTATTTTTAGTTTCTTAAGGAACTCCCATACTCTATTCCACAGTGGCTGCATCAATTTACAGTCCCACCAACAGTGTAAGAGGGTTCCCTTTTCTCCACACCCTCTCAAGTATTTATTATTTGTAGACTTTTTGACGATGGCTATTCTGACCAGTGTGAGGTGGTACCTCACTGTAGTCTTGATTTACATTTCCCTAATAATTAGTGATGTTGAGCACCTTTTCATGTGTTTATTGGCCATCTGTATGTCTTCTTTGGAGAAATGTCTACTTAGGTCTTCTGCCCATTTTTTGATTGGGTTGTTTGTTTTTTGTATATTGAGTTGTATGAGCTATCTTTATATTTTGAAATTAAGCCCTCGTTGGTTGCATCATTTACAAATATTTTCTCCCAGTCTCTAGGTTGTCTTTTCATTTTGCTTATGGTTTCCTTGGCTGTGCAGAAGCTTATAAGTTTGATAAGGTCCCATTTGTTTATTTTCGTTTTTATTTCTTTTGGGAGACTGACCAAGAAAACATTGCTACCATTTATGTCAGAGAATATTTTGTGTATGTTCTCTTCTAGGAGTTTTATGGTGTCCTGTCTTACATTTAAGTCTTTAACCATTTTGAGTTTACTTTTGTGTATGGTGTGTGGAAGTGTTCTGTCTTCACTGATTTACATGAGGCTGTCCAGCTTTCCCAACACCACTTGCTGAAGTGACTGTCTTTTCTCCACTGTATTTTTTTTTTTGCCTCCTTTGTCAAAGATTGTCCATAGGTGTGTGGGTTTATTTCTGGGCTCCCTACTCTGTTCCATTGATCTATATGTGTTTTTGTGCCAATACCATGCTCTGTTGAATATTGTAACTTTATAGTATTGTCTGAAGTCTTGGAAGGGTTATGCCTCCAGCTTTGTTTTTTTCCTCAGGATTGCTTTGGCAATTCTGGGTCTTTTGTGGTTCCATATAAATTTTAGGATTATTTGTTCTGCTTCTGTGAAAAATGTCTTGGGCATTTTGACAGGGATCACATTGAAACTGTAGATTGCTTTGGGTAATATGGCCATTTTAACAATGTTCTTCTAATTCAAGAGCATGGGATGTCTTTCCATTTCTTGAATCATCTTCAGTTTTCTTTATCAATGTTTTATAGTTCCCAGCATACAGGTCTTTCACCTCCTTGGTCAGTTTTATTCCTAAGTATTTTATTTTTTGATGCAATGTTAAAAGGAATTTTTTTTCTTTCCCTTTCTGATATTTCACTGTTAGTGTGAAGAAATCAAGATTTCTGTATGTTAATCTTGTAACCTGGTATCTTGCTGAATTCATCTGTCAGTTCTGGGAGTTTTTGTGTGGAGTCTTAAGAGTTTTCTATGTAGAGTATAATGTCATCTGTGTATACTGTCATCTGTGTATAATGACAACTTTACCTCTTCCAATTCAGATAACTTTTCTTTCTTTTTCTTGCCTGATTGCTGTGGCTAGGACTTCCATTACTATGTTGAATGGAAGTGGTGAGAGTGGGCATCCTCATCTTTTTCTAGAATTTGGTGGGAAGGCTTTTGGCTTTTCAGCATTGATTATTATGTTGGCTGTCAGTTTGTCATAAATGGTTTTATTATATTGAGATGTGTTCCTTTTATATCCACTCTGGCAAGAGTTTTATCATGAATGGACATTGAATTTTATCAAATGTTTTTTGTTCATCTATTGAGATGTTCATGGGGTTTTTGTCCTTTTGTTAATGTGGTATATCACGTTGATTGATTTGCATACGTTGAACCATCCTTGTGACTCTGGAATGAATTCAACTTGATTATGGTGTATGATTCTTTTTATGTGTTGTTGGATTCAGTTTGCTGATATTTTCTTGAGGATTTTTGCATTTATATTCCAGATGTCCATATAGATACTGCTAACTAGAGCTTTCGTCCCAAATCCCAATAGGGTCAAAAGATATCTTCTGAGAAATATCTGCTTTGGGGGAAAACTTGGAGAAACAGTGACTATTTGGTACTTACCTAAAATCCTTTAGGAAATAAGGCATGACTAGAAGTTAGAAGAGTGGGGAGGGGAGAGGAAAAGACAGCAAGAGAGAGGCAAAAACTATTTGGCTTAAATAAGAAGAAGCTAAAAGGAGATTTTACTTGTCCTTATTCCTGTGGAGGAATATTACAGGACTGACCATTAGACCACTAGTGGGGTTTTCTTTCCCCCCGTTTTCTACTAAAAATAGGAGAAAATGAACCTGAATCAATTCAACCACTTACTAAATTGAAGTATAACACAGACCCTATAGAAGTCATCTTAACCACTCCAGATCTGTTTCCTCATCTGTACAAGGTTAAGAGTAGACTGATCCCCAAGATTACTTCCATGTCTAATTTGTAATTTGAGATTTTAGAGTAGGTGGCAGAAAATTTATGAAGGCCCTTTTACTGGAGATTTTTAAGCAATAATGATGACTATTTTTTTGAGATGCATTGCATAGAGTGTCGCCTGAAGGTTTGATGATAGGGTCCATGGCATCTAAATGTTCTCTCTAACACGTATGGAGTGCGTAGGAATAGGTGAAAACCTGATGGCAATCTGGGAAGGCTTCCAAGAGGAAGTAAGCTCTGAGCTAATTTAGGAGACCTGCTGGAAAGGACTAGAGAAGGGAGCATGTTACCAAGAAAAAGTATGACTCAGCCAGGCAAATACAGATATATGGTAAGGGGAGGGTGGAAAAGCCCAGAGGGAGATCAAATCACTTCTACAACATTCCTCTACCTTAGGAAGGACAGTGTGTGTGTAAATATGTAATTGTGCCATAGCTTTGGTATCACACATGTTCGAATTTGAGTGTCAGCTCTGTATCCTTGAGGAATTTCCCTGAGAGGGCTACAGGTTTCTTACCTGTAAAATATGGATAATAAAACTTACCTCTATTAGGTTATTGAAAAATTAAACAATATAAGATATACAGTGTGTCTAGCATCATGCCTGTAACTGCAGTAGGAGAACAACAAATGTTAGTCACCACCCTTCCCTCCCCAGGACAAACCAAACATCCTGCTGAAAACTCCACACACAAGAGCACTGGGCTAGAAGTTAGAGACCAGATTTGGGATTGCAGATGTGGGTTCTAGCCAACTGTATGACCACAAGCATGTGATTCAATATTGTTAGATTCAGTTTTCTCGTTCTAATAATTTTGAGTTTGTAATAGATGATCCCTAAGTTCCCTTATAGCTCTAACATCCTACATTCAGTTCCTGCCCTTATTTTGTTACTAACATACAAAGAGAACAAGCATGTGAAAGAATTTAGTGCCAGTCCAGCCTGAGGAAAAAGCAACATGAAACAGTGGCACAGTGGCTGTAGCTTTCCAGCTTATGAATGTAGCTTTCTAACTGGGAAGAAGTAGAAGTCCAAAAACTTGTAATGTATTGCTCTGAGCATATTAAGGACATTAGTCTGCATCATTCACTCGACTGATATTCACTGAGCGTCTGCTATGTTCCAAGCACTGTACCAGGCCTGGGGATGCAGAGTTAGTAACACAGCTTCCCTCCCCGGTCTGTAGGGGACCTGGCTGTTATAGAGCAGTGTGTTAAGCACAATGATGTGTATGTAAGGCATGCTATGGGAGCAACAAAAAGAGTAGACCCATCCCAGAGTAGAGGGAAGGAAGCCTTTGAAGACTTCCCGGATGAAGTGACAGGTCAACGGAGGTTTAAAGAGTGACTAGAAATCAGATACCTTGTGTTTTAAAGAGCAACAGAGCTTTACACCAGAAGTCCACGCAAGGAGGCAGAATATCCACAGCTGGGGCTGATGTCCCCAAAGGCAAGCAAGTCTCAGGCAGCTACTCAGTTGCTCAAACAGACTAGCTCTAGAGCTTCCTTTGCTTCTGGCACCAACCTTCCCTTTCAACAGCACTTTTAGACAAAAGATGATAACTCCAAATACTTTGTGGCCACAGTCAAGGTTTTGGTTACCAAAATAAAAATCAACTTAGGTTAACTTCGAGGAAACAAATATGCTTTAGAATATTGGGTAGCTCATAGCATTGATGAAGAAACATGAAGTCCTAAAAAAAAAAAAATAGGAATGAAGGGAAGCAAAGATGGCCAAGATCGCCCAACAAGACTAGTCTACATTGAATTCTAGTACCATCCTCAGAGTTCATTTGTGGCCATGCCTGGACTCTGCTACGCTTACTGTTAGACTCTTACTTTAGCCATGCCGACATGCGTAAACTCTATCCATGCACCTTCGTTTCATTCCCGTGCCTGCACCACAGTTTCTACAGAGCTTGTGGGGAAATGCACGTGCACACACACACACACACACACACACACAGCCACTAAACCTTGTCTCCTGCCTGGCTCAAAACACAGATATTTTGAGTATTTGTAATAATAAGCATTAAATATATGGAAGCAAAGTGTTATGTAAGTATAAAGTATTAACATCAGTGATTAACTTTAGTCAGTGAAAATTATAAATCATCTCATTTATGCTCTTTGTAACAAGGGAACAGTTGTCATTTTCTCTGAAATGATCTAAATTAGCTAGATTTTGAAGTGAGGCTAAATGTCATTACAACATAATATGCTAAACCTGTCCATCAAAAGGAACATTTGCACATTTAAATTTAAATGAAGTAGGGATAGACCTATTATCTCAATGTCCTAGATGATAACATTATTATTATTATATAGCATGTCTTCTACTGTTTATAGACATGCTATTTTGAGTAACATTTTAAAGATCATTACAATTTTTTATAAAATATCTGGAAATAACCTTAAGGATAGAAGTTATTGTATGTGTTGATCTGTAGCATTTATATAAATTTGGTTTTCTATTATCTCAGTGCTTTTGATGTCAAGTTACTATGAAATCCGAGAGGTCCGTTTGTATTAAAGTAAGTTAGGTCAGCTCTTATAACCAACCAGGAAAATCCCAATGGCTTAAAATGTTGAGGGAAGATTTCTTGCTCACATCACAGTCTAATGTGGGCCAACAGGGGTATCTTCTTCATGCACATGTTCAAAGACAGACTCTCCCTATCTAGTAACTCAGATTTACCCTAAGGTCTGGGAACCTTCCACTGGACACCTGCCTCCAGCCAGATGACAGGGAAGCCAGAAGACAGGGAAGAGAGAATATAAGGAAATACAGGGCTGGTTTTAAATATCTGTATTTTTTATCCTGAAAGCAAACACAGGTTTCTGGATCACATAGCCCAAAGGGGTGCCCTTCTTTTGGGGCCACCCAGAGAAAAAGGCATCTTTTCCTAATATTCACAAAGACATCATATAGGCTAGTGAGTGGCACTGAACCCTAAGTTCAGTAAATGAGAAAATGAGAGCAGCCTGGAAGTCAACAGTGGAAGCAACACCATAAAATACAGCCCGGGGAGCATCTGGCTGCAGAAGGCATAAGATGCAAAGAAGAAAAGAGTGCAGCAAAGCAAGAGTGCAGGAGAAAACAATTCATATAGGTTGAGTGGCAGTAACAAAGAGACCCCCAAAATTCAATGGCTTATAAAACAAGTTCCTTTCTTTCACATAACAGGCCAAGATGTTATTCAGAAGCTTTCAGTAGATGAACCACTGGATTTTAAGGTCACCATGATCATGCCCAACCCAGTCAGGACAGGGGAGATATCATGGAAGACCTCACAGAGGAGTGTTTTTTGTTTTTGAAGTATAGTTGAGTTTCAATGTTGTGTTAGTTCCAGGTGTACAGCAAAACAGTTCTATATATTGTTTTCAGAGTCTTTTCCCTTACAGGTCTTTACAGAATATTGAGTATAGTTTCCGGTGCTATACAGTGGGTCCTTGTCGGTCATCTAATTTATATATAGCAGTGTGTATCTGTTAATCCCAAACTCCTAATTTATCCCTCCCCCCGCCTTTCCCCTTTGGTAACCAGAAGGGATTTTGACTCAGGAATTGGCTGACTTCCACTGGCTGGAACCCAGTCACATGACCACACTTAACTTCAAAAGAGGCTCTGCAAAATGTAGTCTGAGGATCAAGAAAGAAGATGACAGGTTTTGGTTGACAGCTCATAGTCACTGTCACATGGATTCACAGAGACTCTTAGCAACAACATAGGAGAGAGTAAATGCAGAGGGAGCTCTCTGATACATTAATTAGAATGGGGAAAGAAGAGACAAGGACAGTTGGCTGACCTCTGTACTCTTAACCCTCTCTGTGGGGCAGGGCTGGCTGACACAGATAAATTCTCATTTCCTCAGTATAATACCTGTGAGTTTTGCTTTTCAGTGTGACTAGCTGATCAAAACCACTCGATTTCAAACACTAGGAACTCTGGTAGGCAGAATAATGGTCCCAAAAGATGTTCATATCCTAATTCCCAGAATCTGTGAATATGTTACTTTACATGGCAACGGGGTTAAGGTTACGGATGGAATTAAAGTTGCTAATCAGCATTTAATACTGGGAGATTACCCTGGATTATCCACGTGGGCCCAATGTAATCACAAGGATCTATGACAGTGGAAGAGGGGCAGGAGGTCAGAGTGATGCCGGGGAGGAGGACTTGACCCACCATTGCTGGCACTGAAAATGGAAGAAGGGGGGCACGATGGAAGGAACGTGGGCAGCCTCTAGAGGCTGGAAGAGGCAAAGAAATGAATTCACCCCTAGAGCCTCCAGACTGATAAGCAGCCCTGCTGACACCTTGATTTTTAATCCATTAAGATCCATGTCAGACTTCTGACCTAAAGATGATGAATTTGTGTTGTTTTAAGCCACTAAATTTGTAATAATTTGTTACAGCAGAAACTGTAATAGGTCGTCACCCATATAGAACATATGAGAATGAGAGGGAGCCTACAGAAACACTGGTCACTAGAAGGGCTGCCCAGCAGAGGAGGCTGACCCCGTAAGCCATACTCATACAGGAGAGTTGCCCACGAGGTGCTACCACTGTCAGAAATGTTTCCTAAACTTGCCGAGATAATCACTCCATCCTCTTGTACCTGAGATGTGATTTTGACTACCTTTTTAAACACAGAGCTTCTCTAGTAGCTAAAGAAGCAAAGTCCTCCAGGGTCCAGCTGAAAACTGATACTAGGTAACATCAAAACACAGCTTGGCTTACCCTTGGATCCTTTCGACTTGTTTATGTCAAATTGGGAGTTGAGAAAAGCCATCAAGGTATGAAACAGAAATTTATTGCAACTAAATCTCTTACCCTGTACAAAACATGAACTCCAAATGAGTAAGTGCATCTATGCCTCCAACTCTAAAATCTTCCATTTTACCGCCCCCAAAGAACTCCATGAATGAGTGTTCTTCTTTTATTTTATATTTATGTAAATAAATATTTTATATTTAATATATAAATTTAATAATATATTTTATATTATATTTATATATATTTATTTATAAATAAATATTTTATATTTACATATTCTCACGGTGGGCAGTCTTAGTATTCACATCAAAGTGTTGCGTTGTTTCTACCTGGGAGAAAGATGTTAGCTGGTTTAACAAATCCAGGATAGCACCGTCTGGATGTTTCCCAGAGCGTTAGCAATAGGGTTTTAATCAGCGTTGAACTTTCGGAAGAAATGTGTTAGATAAACAAAGACAGAGAACATATAAATATATTCCAGTCTGCTGGCCCAAATAATGATAAACCAGAAATATTTCAACAGAACGAAAAGCTAAAGAACTTCGTTTAAAATTGTTATGCTGTTTTGGGAAAGTTAATAAAAAAGAAGGCAGAGAAGCAAATTAAAGAGTCTTTTGTGTTGCCACTCATCTCTCAAACTGACAGAATATACTTGTGTTTCATAAAGGACCTTGATACGGCTAGAGTTTGACTTGATTCCATCAAAAAATAATAAAATATACAGTGATGAGAAAAAAATATTACAGGCAAGGTTGAGCCTGGTTTTTGTGTAAATAATTTTCACATCCAAAGAGCACACAATGAGACAATACTTTGATTTTCTTTCATGACTATAAAGTATTTAGTTCTCAGGAAACTTTGTCTTGAGGCAGTGCCACCACATTGGTGAAAAGTTCCAGCCAAGTTAATTTCTTTCTGGTATAAAGCGGAGCCAGAGTTGATTTTTTTCAAGGTCATCCATTTAAATTAAGAGCTATTCACTCCAAAGGTTAAAGTAAATAAGTAGTTTTAAAGTGAAGTGTCAAGGCCACGCATATGAAAACAAAGTTCACATAAATTATAATTGCTGAAAACAATTTTGAAAATAATTAACTTTTCCATTTTTATGCCATTCTCCTTTTGTACGAGAATTTTAAAGTTCTTCAGAACATTAGAAAAAGGCTAGGATCCTATCGTTAGATTTGCAAAGCAGCAAGACTGATGCAGTGATACAATGAAGGTCCATTTGCACTATTTTTGGAGCTTTGAATAGAAAATAAGAGGCTGCTTTCTTTCTGTGCTCTGGAAATCTATATCACTCTTTTACATCCTTATTCCATACATACATGTGTAGTCTCCCCCTACCCCCGCCATTTCCCTAGGCCACATCTGCCTGAGAGGTAGGAAAAATAAATCATGTCACAACCATGGTCATCTCATGTTTTGTTGACCTCGTCTGGGAAATTACTAAACCCTAGTCACACCAATATTTCCTTTCTTGTTCAAAAACCATAGGTCCTCATCCAAACTATTCCAGGCCATTATAGCCTTCCTTTGCTACTTAGGAGTAGGTGGTAGACCCTACGTAATTAACATAACACAACCCTTTTGGTTGTCTGTATTATAGAAGATGAAGAAGCTAAACTCTAGAGTTCCTGGCCTGCCTTTGCATTGGTGTGGCTGTGCAACACATTCTGATCAATGATATGTAAGAGGATGTCTCCCGGTGCCACATTTTCCCTTTCTCCTTTCTGCCTGGGACATAGACAGGATGTTTTGAGATGCGGTAGTCATCTTGTGCCCATGCTAGATGTGGCAGGCAGATTATAAGGTGGCTCCCAAGACCCTCACTTCCTGATGTTCATGCCCTCCCCTTGAGTATGGGAGGTACCTTGCTTCTAACCAATAGATTACAGCAAGGGTGATGGGATGTCTCTCCTGTGATTGTGTTACATATGAGGGTAACATCTTTCTGAGAGACTCTCCTGCTAGCTTCGATGAAGAAAGTGGCCATGATGGGGGACCTACATGTGGTGAGGAATTAGAGGGAGCCTCTGACCAGTGACCAGCTAAAAATTGTAGTGGCCTCCAGCCAACAGCTAGCAAAAAACTGAGGCCCTCAGTCTAACATTCTACAAGGAACTGAATGCTGCCAATGATGCAAGCTCAGAAGCCATCCTTTCCTTACCCGAACTTTCAGATGAGAACCCAGCCCTGGCCAACATCTTGATTACAGTCTTGCAGAGGACCCAGCTAAGCCATTCCCAGACTCCTGACCTACAGAAGCTGTAAGATAATAGAGGTGGTCATTTTAAGTTGTTAAGTCTGTGTTAACATTGTTGCACAGCAATAGACAACTAATACACCAAAGGTGAAGGAGAGGACAGAGAGTCCTAATTCCTTGAAGGCACTTACCACTGGTCCCCCACCTCTGGACTGCCTATTCTGGATTTTTATTGAATGGGATAAATAAACACCTATGAACTTAAACTCTTCTGTTTCTCACGTTTTCTGAGGCTTGGACTTAAAAGCAATCCTTATTGGTACAAGATGGCTTGTAGCCCAAATTGTTTTCTCAGCTCTGAGTAGAGCCTTCCTCTTGTTCATGATAATTCTCTGGTTGTAGCAGCTATCTGCATAACTGTCTCAAGACATGCTCCCAAATGTTATGGTTCTAACTCTTCTTTTGCTCCAATAATTGTTAAGGTGAGTTAAGGGAGAGGCTCTCCTTCATCCAATATTAAAGGAGAAGAGAAGGAAAGGGAAAGGGAGAAATGGAAAGAGGAAGGAAGGGTTAATATTTTTAGCATCCACACTATGCGTCCAGACCTTCTGAGTTTATTATGAATGTGTATATGTGATTATAACATGTTACAACTTTCATCAGACTTGATGTATTTATGACATCTTTCACTTCTGCCCCAGCCTCCAAACCTGACACAAGCCCCCAAAGAATATTCCTTTTTACCCACTGACTTCCTACTACAAGTCCTTATCACTCCTAACATAAGTCTCTCCTAACCTTTGGGAGATGAGGGCTCCACTCTCTCCCATGACTTGAATAGTACTGCAAATTTCCCAGCAGCCCTCCAATCCCCTGAGCCTTATCCACTGTCATGCAAACTGAAGTCAGTGAGGTCTGGGGGAGTCCTCACTGCACACTTGGAACTCTGGCCACACAGGTGTGCACTTTTGCATTGAAGACTCTTAACGTATACCTACTTAGGTAGTATAGTGTTCACTCCATTATAGAGACAAGGAAACTGAGGTGCATAATCAGAAAGCCTTAGCTTTAGAAGAGACACTTAAATGACTCCAATGCTCTTCTCACTGTACAAAAGAGGTGCTGGGGAGGAAAATGAATTGAGTATGACTTCACTTCTTGTAATGGCTCCAACATTTATAGTCCTGTGACCTTGATAATATCCTTTACCCTGAGGCCTTCTCTCTGATGAGTGATACTTCTTGTCTCCTCAATAATGCTGTGGTACAGACTAAAAGGATTCAAGAACATGAACAGTTTTTGAAAGCTTTAAGCACTACAGACCACATGAAGTGCAGGAACATTGAAACCCACACTTTTTTTTTTTTTTGATGTATAGTTGATTTACAATGTTGTTTCTGGTGTACAGCAAGGTGATTCAGATATATAGACACTTTTTAAGATTCTTTTCCATTATAGATTATTATAAGTTATTGAATATAGTTCCCTGTGCTATAAAGTTGGTCCTTGTTATCTATTTTATATATAGTACTGTGTATCTGTGAATCCCCTACTTCTAATTTATCCTCCTCTCCCTCCCTGTCCCCTTTGGTAAACATAAGTTTTTTTTAGGGTTCTGTGAGTCTGTTTCTGTTGTGAAATAAGTTCACTTGTATCATTTTTTTAGATTCCACATGTAAGTGATATCATAATATTTGTCTTTCTCTGTCAGACTTACCTCACTTAGTATGATAATTTCTAGGTCCATCCATATTGCTGCAAGTGGCATTATTTTATTCTTTTTTTACGGCTAGGAATATTCCATTGTATCTTCTTTATCCATTCATCTTTTGATGGACACATTTAGGTTGTTTCCATGTCTTGGCTATTGTAAACAGTGCTACTGTGAATATTGGGGTGCATGTATCTTTTAGAATCAGTTTCCTCTGGATATATGCCCAGGAGTGGGATTGCTGGATCGTATGGTAGCTCTATTTTTAGTTTTTTAAGGACCCTCCATACTGTTCTCCATAGTGGCTGCACCAATTTACATTCCCACCAACAGTGTAGGAGGGTTCCCTTTTCTCCACACCCTCTCCAGCCTTTGTTATTTGTAGATTTTTTAATGATGGTCATTCTGACTGGTGTGAGGTGATACCTCATTGTCGTTTTGATTTGAATTTCTCTAGTAATTAGCGATGTTGAGCATCTTTTCATGTGCCTGTTGGCCATCTGTATGTCTTCTTTGGAGAAATGTCTGTTTAGGGCTTCTTCCCATTTTTGAAACCCACACACTCTTGAACACACATTGTACATTAAAGCTGTGCACTATCCCATGTTTAATGACACTTCAAAAAAACACAAAGTGCCGAAGTCTATAATCTTCACATGGGAGCTGTACTAATAATATCTGCAAATGCATTTTCACAAACAAATACTTTGAACAGAGTTTTCCATTTTGGATTTTTTTTAATTGTCTTGATTTGGTAGATGTATTTGGTCTTTCACAGATATTTTGTCTGTAAATCACAGTTTTTATTTCTCAGTGATTGGATGTCTGCTTTTTAAAGAAAGGGACTAGTCAGTATTGGTTCACAGCTGACTTCAGATACCATACCAGTTACTTAATTCTCAGGAACTCTAGGCATAAATTTTATTTACTAAATCTCTTATTCAAAATACCTGTCATGGGGCTCCCTGGTGGCACAGTGGTTGAGAGTCCGCCTGCCGATGCAGGGGACACGGGTTTGTGCCCCGGTCTGGGAAGATCGCACATGCCGCGGAGCAGCTGGGCCCGTGAGCCATGGCCTCTGAGCCTGCGCGTCCGGAGCCTGTGCTCCGCAACGGGCGAGGCCACAACAGTGAGAGGCCCTCGTACCGCAAAAATAATAATAATAATAAATAAACAAAATACCTGTCATGAATATATGACCTTTTAGTAGTGGGGTAATTGCCTACATATTAAATATTTTAAAATAAAACAGACAATAGTAAAAGAAGACAGTTTGAGCCTAAAATTTGTGGATAATAGACAAACCGAGGACTTTTAATGTTGACTTGTCCTCCCTTTGGGTTTTAGGCTAATCAAGGAATGTCACTCAGCAACTGATATATAAGAATATTCCACATGGGTTCTGACTGTAATGATTTACTTATTCTTGATGAGTTTCTAGCAGCACAGGCACACATGACGAAGACTAGTCTAAAATATCCATCAGGATTTTTCCATGCCTCTATTATTGAAAAAAGAAGTTCAAAATTAATGTAAGACTTTGCTTCATATCACTCATTATGGGGTATACCAAAAGATGAGTTTAATGTTTTGTTGTTTTCTTTAAGAATAGGTAAATAGAGGAATTTTTGTTTGTCTTCCCTCAGGAGGTCAGCCTTAAACAGCAGAAACAAACTTGAAGCCACCTCAACTGTATCAGATTCTAAAACCAGCTTTCACTTCCTATTTTAGTGATTGCTACAGTCCCAACTTGGAATTTCCCTTTTTTTCATTGCTTTAAAGTTGGAACTGTGTGTGTCTGTGTGTCTGTGTGTGTGTGTGTGTGTGTGTGTGTGTGTGTAGACGGTGGAGGAGCTGATACAGTCCATGAAAATGCGGAAGTGATGTCTCCTGGCTTCCCAACATTCTCTGAGAATCAGTAACTTGACATCCCTATGCCTTCACAACGTTAACCAATTCATCATGAGATGTCATCATGCCTCAGAAAGGAAAAATACCCAGAACCCAGAAAAATGTTTGCACCTACTTCTGTGATGTTATTAGCCTTTACTCTGAGAACCTAGACGTGAGAGACACATCTTCTCCCCAGGTGACTGGGTGCTGTGAGAGTGAAAAGCTACACTAGGGCAGACTGCATCCTCCCTGCCTCTTCATGCCTGTTTAACCTGTTTCCACCCGCCATGAGACGCTGCTTGGTAGAACACTGGATCAAAAGTGTTGAAAATTAGAAAAAGTCATCCGAGAGAGAAACAAGATAAAACGTGTAAGGCAATGAGCACAGTGCCTTACACATTATTCACCTAGTGAATTTGGGCTGTTCTGTCATTTTCAGCAATGAAAGTAGCATTTTCCTTTAACCATTCTTGCTGTTTTACCTCCAGCTAGAATTTGTTCGGTGTGCAGGCCATGAAACATTCATCCAAAGTCCACAGATGTAGACATTTCATCTACTTGTTCACTATGGGGCCCAGCACAAGTTCCTACCGTGTTTTTACATATGTTCATTTGCCCCTGCCACTAAAAATAAGATCAATAACTATCTGAATGCCTACATTTAAAGAAATGCAAACTATTAAAAGTAACATGTAAATGGTATTCTGAGTAGCAATTCTCTCTGGCATTTAATTATTGGGATTGTGACATAATTTGAGATGGGAGCAGTGGATTTCTGTCAAGCATAAAAAAAGGCATTTACACCAAAAAATAGTGCAAAGAAAATGTGATTTGCCTATAAAACTAGTGCATTCTTTAGCAATTTAGTTTG
The DNA here is from genome assembly GCF_059928025.1 of Delphinapterus leucas. Lineage (NCBI taxonomy): Eukaryota > Metazoa > Chordata > Mammalia > Artiodactyla > Monodontidae > Delphinapterus > Delphinapterus leucas. Next base: position 60,384,675 of record NC_143137.1, on the reverse strand, counting down.
CAAAAGAACCAGCAGCTCTGCGTGCTTGTGAGTTATTTTATCATGTAACTGCTCAAAGATGCCAATAACATTGGCAATGAAAAGTGGAGAGGTTTATGAGAGGTAACCTGAAATCAATGGTGACAGTGAACTCTGTACTTCTTTGCTGATTTTCCATTACATTCAGAAAGCAAGGGAACCAAAATGTTGGTCAGTAGCAGCTGAATTTAAGAAAGTCTGTCTGTTTTTAGACTTTGCTTGGCTGCAATGTTGAAAAGTAGTTGCTGTTGGTTTTCAGTTATTTCTTGATCTTTTTTCTTATGTGATTTTAGAACTTGGAATTACCATTGTTTTTCTAAGACTGATTCATACTCTCCCCTTCATCCTCTCTCCTTCTATTTTTAAATGTAATTCAAATGTCAATACTCATTTATCAGTCACCTGTTTCAAGGAATGTTCTTGTTGCATTCTTTGAAGGGAAAAATTAAGAACTTACTATGACGTGTAAGTGGAAAATGAGTCAAAATAGCTGAAAGTGGAATTTTTTAAACCATTGTAGCTTTGTATAGAGAAGTCTGTTCATATATTTATTCGTGATAGAAAAAAAAAGTTGTTGGAGGAAACATTGTTCTTGTTTCAGGGCAGAAAATGACCCTGGAGAGAAATGAGTTCCACTTCTCGTCAAGCCTTAAGCCTCGACTTCCTATGTCCCAGGTGGGTCAAACCCTGGAAGTCTCTAATTTATATCCTTACTAAAGCCCCTATTCTAAATGTTGCTTAAACTATAAAATAATAAGATACAAGATAATGGGGAATAAGTTCTTTCAGAAGGAAAGTGGATTGTAAAAACTGTGTCTATGAAATAAAAAACAAGTTAGGTACTTAAGGTGGGAGACAACTGCCAGGGATGAATAGCAGGGGGTCTAGAACAAAGGTCAACGTATTTTTTCTGAAAAGGGCCACTAGGAAATATTCTCAGCTTTGTGGGTTAAATGACCTCTATAGTCTTTGTAGCATGGATACTCAGAACTACAGTGGCACTCAATACTGCCTTTGTACTTTGTGGAACAAAAGCCGCCATAGGCAATAAATAAATGAATGAATGTGCTTGGGCTCTGATTACATTTTTAAACGATTGAAACATGTTGAAAAATTTCTTAGTTCATGGGTTGTAGAAAAATAAGTGGCAGGTCAGAGTTTGCCACTTCTCTGGTCTAGGGAGTTGGAAAGGGGCCTTTGTTCCATAGTTAGGTGCCAACGCTAGAGTTACTGTTATAAAAGGGTGATGCCCCTCTCCTTTAAGAGAGAGGAATAGTGTTTTCCCCCTTATAATATTTGAAACTTTGTCACAGAAACTTTTGGGGCTCTCATTTGCAGGTATTTTCTATGATAGTTTTTCTTATTCAGGCACACAAGGAGATCAGATGTGGGAGAGTCAGAGGCAATGGCAGAGGATCCCGGCTGAGGAAGAATCATAAAGGGCTCTGTCTTCAATTATTCTCCATAGGCAGATAGTTCCCCGGGGTTCAAGATGGAGAAAATTAGGCAGTGGTCAGAATGCTGAGGCCAAACTGTTAGCAGGATTTATTTTTAATTCCAAGCCTAAGATTCTGGAGCTTAGGACAAGTCCTTAAAGGGTCTGACTCCAAGGTAAATATTTCAAGTGTGTTAGAAAGAGATACGCTAATCAAATCCTGTAGTTAACTAGGGCTAAATTAAATAATCACAGTAACAGTCAAAAATTAGGGGAAAGGGGAACTTTTTTTTTTACCTTAGGTCTCCTTAAAGGCTTGCTGTTAATGCAAATCCTTTAAGCCTAGTTCTGAAAATGGTATTAAATATAGATATATCAAAGAAGTATTCTATTTTGACTTAAAAAAGCAAAAGCTGTTTCATTTCCTCCTCCCCCCTTCTCCTCCTGTTCTTCCCTCTCCCTCTATTCTTTCCTTCTTCCTCCTTTTATCCCCCATTTTTCCTCCTCTCCCCATCTGTGTGGGTCACTGAAAGCATGAGAATGTCCGTTGGTTTGGGTTTTGTTTTTGTTTTGTTACAAGCTGTGCAAGTGATTCTTGGTGATAAACACGAAGATTTAGGAAGAATTGCGGTAGAGCAGTGGCTCTAAAACTTGAATGAACATCAGAATGATCTAGAGAGCTTATTAAAACAGATTGCTGGGCTCTACTCCTGTGGGTCTGTAATGGGACTTAAGCATATGTGTTTTTTAACAAATCCTCAGGCGCTGCTGGTCTGAAGATTACATGTTTATTGAGAATTGCTTCAGGTTGTATGACCAACACTCCTGTCTCCAACTAACCACTTATCCTTAGCCCAGGCTCCAGCTTTGAGCTACTTCTTAAAAGTTTCATCTGCAATTGTAAACATGTAAAGCCTTATACCAACCATCAAGCCCACCAAATAGTTCCTAAAGATAAACACCAAAAGCTGGACTTCCGTTGCTTAAACATTCAGTTAACAGAATATGCACTTAGCAAAGCGCCATGACGTCATGTAAATGACTCTCATAGCTAGTCTGATCAGAACACTCTGGAGGTGAAATGTGTCCATAGGCATTTGCTCTTGTTTGAGGCATTTGAATTCTATCACCTCCTAGAGACGGCTTTGGGGTTACTCAGAAGCAAAGGGTGGTAGCAAATTAGACTTTATTTAATTTCTGTGTAAATAGAAGACCAAAATGACAAATCTTTCCATAAAACAAAACCCTCAATATAGGTCATTATTTTTATATCCTTTGAGGATTCATTGGGATCATTAAGATTTTCTCTCCTTCAGTGCATGGATTAAATGTTGAAAACAATTTCCAGAATTTGAAACATCATGATGGCTACTTCTCTGTACCTGCTCTTGTTTGTCTCAAACATAGACTTGTTGCCTGCAGGAACTAGGGGATGAGTTGAGTGACATCTGAGTTACCTACTGTTTATCTCATTTAACACCCACAATAACTATGAGGAAAATGGTGAGAAAACTAAGATGAATTCTCCCAAGGAAACATAAGCAATAAGTTGTGGATCAGGATTTACACATAGTTCTATCAGGTTCTACCATGCCTTGCTGATACCTAGATTCAGAGTGCTCTGGCAAATACACAATCTGTTGAAAATAATAACAAGCCAAAAGAGAACTAGAAAGTGACACAAAATCTTCTTAATTTCTTATCAGAACTTTCCTTGATTTTATTTGAATTGCCTTGATTTTTAAGACCTGCACCCATACATCAACAAATCTATTTTTGTGGGTATTTTAAAATTCTGAGGTTCAATTCGTTGTTAGAACATGTAAAACTTCCTGTGCAGGCAGTGATGAAAATCATCAACGTCTATAGAAATGTCTTAGAATATGCTGATTCTGAGCTATATTTACCACGGAGAGACATTTCTGTGAATGTCACGATCCTCTGCTAAAAGGTCAACCTTCTCCTCTGCATCCAGAAGTTTATGAAAATGGGAGAGGCTCCAAAGACTCAAGGTACAGGGACTGCTGGGCGTAGGGTAGAGGGAGTTAAAGGGAGTGTGCTCTAGGAAGGCTAATGGGGGGTACATAGGGGAAGTTGCAGCTAATGCCAATCATACAGCCTCAAAGGAGCCATGGTCAGATTCTCTGTAGACTCCAGCAAACCCATAAAAGGCAGGAGCAAAGCAAGGATGTTTTCATCACATGACTTCTGTATATGAATACCTGGGTGGTCAGCAATATTAAAATAGCTTATTTGAAACTGACAGCTTCCAGAATTTGTAGCCAAGCTCCATTTGCTAGAAACACATCTCTGGATACCAACAGATTTGTCTCGCTTGGAATAGGAATTACACATTTGCCTATAAATATTTATCTCTGAAGAGATCTCTTTCTTAATGTTTAGTCTCCCCATAAGCTTTTGATTTATTATGAATTTTAGAAAGTACTTTATTTGTTCCAGGGATACCATGCAGAGTGCTTTAAATGGGTCATTTCATTTAATTCTCACAGCAACCCCCTAGATAAGTGCCATTATTATCTTCCCTATTTGACAAATGAGGATATGGGGGCTTAGGAGTAACATATCCAATGTCCAACGGGAAGTGGCAAAGCTGGGATTCAAACTCGGGCAGTGGGAATCCAGGGTCTGCATCCCTAATTACACCATTCTGCCTATCAATATTTATGCAAACCTGGAGCAGTAGTTCTCAACCCTGGATGCACATGGGAATCATCTGGGACATTGCATTTTGGAGAAAAAAACATCTGACGCTTGAAGCCTGCCTTAAGAGTTCTGATTTAATTGATGGAAGGTGGGGTTAGTCACAAGTGTTTTCAAAAGCTTTCCCGGGTGAGTCTAATAATACACAGCCAATACTGGAGCTTCAAATATACTGATGCCTGGGTCCCACCCTCCCCACCCCCGAGGTTGTAATGTAATTGGTCTGGAATATGACTTGGGCTTTGGGATTTCTAGAAGATCTCTGCCCCCCACCCCACGCTGCCCCAGGTGATTCTAATACACAGACAAGTTCAGGAACCTCTGCTCTAGTGACTCTCAAATTCTGACCAGTATCAGAATCATTGGAAGAACTTTATTAGAGTACAAATGCCAGGCCCTATCCTACTTAGTTGGGCCTTGGCCTCTGTGTATCTCAAACTTTATTGCACATCAACATCATCTGGAGAGCTTGTTAGATGACCATTTCCTGTGTACAACCCCAGAAATTCTGCTTCAGCAGGTCAGGGTGGGCTTAAAATTTGCATTTTTAGGAAGCTCACAGATGATGTCATTGTTGCTGGTTTGGGGATCACAGGGAAATGGAATTTTCTCCCCAGGGACATTAGTCAATGTGTGGATGCATTTTCTATTGTCCCCATGGAGGTTAGGGAAGAGTGCTATTGGCTTCTAGTGTGCAGAGGCCAGAAGTGCTGCTAAACATCCTACAATGCACAGAAGAGACCCCAGTAAAACAATTATCTAGTTCAAATGTTAGTAGTGCCAAAGTTGAGAAACGCTGCTCTAGACTTTAGAGGAATGTTTAGGTCATTATAAACCAGATAATTTGAACACAGATTTGGAGAAAAAGATCTAGAACTCTTGAATCAGTATCGTCTTTAAAATTGAAATATAGAACAGGGCTTCTCTGGTGGCACAGTGGTTGAGAGTCCGCCTGCCGATGCAGGGAACACGGGTTCGTGCCACGGAGCGGCTGGACCCGTGAGCCATGGCCGCTGAGCCTGCGCGTCCAGAGCCTGTGCCCTGCAACAGGAGAGGCCACAACAGTGAGAAGCCTGCGTAATGCAAAAAAAAAAAAAATTGAAATATAGAACAAACTGCATGGCTAAGATATACTTAGAAGTTGTAAAACATTGTGATTTCTATTTCAAAACAGAAGACTAACACGTGGAAAGGCATTACTTCTTTGGCAAACTTTTTGCTGTAGCATGAATTATTATTATAGCATTTGGATGCCTTCCAGAGGGTTCCAAATCCTCCATGAGTTTGCCTTGAAATTTTGTATAAAAAATCTGAATTTACCAAGGAAACTATTAGAGGATAATTATCCTTTTTATAAAAGTACTGAACAGAGGACCTCATTAAAGTCAGTGTTCACAGTGCATTTTAAAGGAAATCTAAATTACCTTGAAAAATATTCTCTAAAGTGAAATCCATGAATATTTATCCCACATTGATTTTGTTGTTTTATGTTTAAGAAATCTACTAGGTGGTAAGGATATAGGAACTTTAAGAAACCAAAGACCCGTCTTCAGTGGGTTTAAAGCTAAGACGTGTGTGTAGATCTCTGATGTGAGGAAGTAAGTAAAAAGTGCCTTGGGGGTGACAAATATGTTCCGGAAATGCTTTTGAAGGCATCACGTAGGTAGAGAATGATTTGTGGGAAAGGTGAATTCAGGACTGGACCCAAAACAGAGCAAAATCTAGAAACTAGATAACTAGTCTGGGGCTTATGGATGGTGAAGGCAAAACACTGGGTGTCCCCAACAGGGAGCAGATCATCCTAAGGGGAAGCATCTGTCCTGCCCAGTGGTTCAGGCACTAGACCAGAAGGCTCTCCTTGGATATGGCTCCACCCACTTCTCTAGTGGAAGCGGGTGTGAGGGTGAGTGACTACGTGCAGAATTCTGGGAGTGTGGGAAGTTTGACACCTTACTGTGAACTTTATTCCAAGTCTCAACGAAGACTCAGTGGCAGACCACTAAGTGGTGCAACCAGGTTAAAGTTTGGATTTGACAGCTCTACTGGGCAAACCCAATCATCAAACACAAGTTCAGGGAGTGGGCCAAAATTTCAGAACAAATTAAAATTAGGTAAAATGTTGGTAGCCCTCTCCCACCATCCACTTAATGCATTTTCCTCTCTGACAAGTGTGCCATTGAAGGTTGTGCTCCATTGTTTGAGTGTCATAATTATAGGTCTATTTTAGTGATAGCAGACACCAGCAAAGGCTGATATTTCCCCACAGACTTTTTTTCCTTGCCATCTCTCTATTTAGCTCTTTTCTAGTTATTTGCCGTCTTTTAGATACTGTGTGGGTGAAGAAATATTAGTTCTAATAACCCCTGGTTCCCATTGAAATGAAAAGATACAATTAGGTGAAATCTATTGGCAAAATTGTGTATTTGTCCAAAGTGAGCAGGGAGGATATTTACCTCCTGCCTTTGGAAGCTGCATGATTATCAGAATTTGAATAACAGCTGGGCTCTTTCCCTTTGTTAGGATATATCTTTTCTTTCTTTCTTTTTTTTTTTTTTTGCGGTACGCGGGCCTCTCACTGTTGTGGCCTCTCCCGTTGCGGAGCACAGGCTCCGGACGCGCAGGCTCAGCGGCCATGGCTCACGGGCCCAGCCGCTCCGTGGCATGTGGGATCTTCCCGGACTGGGGCACGAACCCGTGTCCCCTGCATCGGCAGGCGGACTCTCAACCACTGCGCCACCAGGGAAGCCCAGGATGCATCTTTTACGTCTATTGATTATTTCAAGATGATTGTATGAGTAAATTCCTCCATACTTCCAACACTAAGGTGAGGCAGGTTAGAGAACTATTCTTCTTTGTTGTCAAGTTAGTGCTTTACAATACAGCTTGCAGCAGAAGGCTCCTGCTGGATTTTATTCTTGTTTTCTCCAAGACTAAAAAGTTAAATAAATCAGCAGTCTTTGAAACCTGCTGGCAGGGTTCCGACACTCATTTGAAATATGGAATCTCAGAAGCATTTGACTGTTTTAAAACCAACAAAGGACTTAAGCCAGTCACCTGGAAATTAATAAATACCCCTCTGTATTTCTCCGTGACTCTCTATGAGAATTGGTCTTTTTTCACCCTCTTAGGGTAGACAAGTCCTTCTGCCTTGCTCTTTGGATTCAAGATGATGCCACAAATAGAGGTTTTCACTGTGTAGATGAGTAAAGTACAAAATGCTTTTTACCCATCAGCCCACCTGCCAAGTGCTTCCTGACCAAGACTCAGCTCCAGGCAGATAGAAAAGTGAATTAGGCACTTCAAGGAATTGAGCGTTCACTGGGGGAAGTAGACACGCCTGCTTAAGGCATTTGCCAAATCCTGGTTGGAATTTGGTTCCTTTGAAAAGAGTAAGGCACAAAGTTCTAGAAACTGAGAGACAAAGAGCAAAGGGCTTTTCTACTACCTTTTTATTCTCTGTTCAAAATAACATTAACGAACTTTTTAGGAATCCCCATTTGGATTTCGCTCTCGCTGGAAGGTTTTCTTTCTTTGAAATATATGAGCAGCTCTGGACTTGGAGGTTGGGAACAAGAGGAAGGAAGGGGCACCGTAATAATCCCTAGGGTGGAAATGCAGGGCCATGAGAACAGTCCACCATAATATCTCATTCAGCTAGGTTCACTGGAAGTTATGCCACTGTACACCGACAGACAACATAATTCTTAGATAGGAGTAAGTCTCCCAGGAATTTTACCCGCATTACATGCCCATTTGTCGCATCATGCAAGCATTTTCCTCTGAGAAAGATGCCAAATATTTTTGTGTGTGACTGTCCAAACAGAGGATAGCCACAATTGCTAAACCCACAATTGTTTTTCATGAGAGGGAAAAAAGAGGCCCTAATTGTTTAGTGAATGTTAGGAGGTATGTTTATGCCCTTTATAGGGCCGTAAAGCAGTTGCCTAAAATAATGCCCCATATAGCTCCTTTGTTCAAAGGACGTTGCACCCCATCTTCTCCTTGCATGTCACAAATCAGTAGGTAGATGTTTAATATTTAGGAGAGATATACAGCCCAAACCATGGACAACATACCTCAGAAAAAAGTTAAACTTTAGTGATTTTTTTTTTTTTGGTGTGTGTACAATCCCAGTTGAGTGGGTTTATCCTAAAGCTTCCTGTTGATACCAGCAAAATGCAGGCAAAGTTTTAAAAGAAAGAATCCAAGTGAAAATACCTTGAGCATGTAAATTCAATACCATGGATAGTTTTTAGATGTCTTTCATGTGAATCTAGGGATTCAGAGTGAACAGAAAACATGAGATACAAAGGTTTAAGTATGCGGAGCCATAAACAAAACCATTTTTATTTTTCAAAACTAAGGATTAATGCTATATATACATAGGTAGTTAAAATATCTAACTATTGAAATATTTTTTATGACCACTCTAATTACATTATTAAACAAGATGAAAATAATTCAGATAACAAAACAAAACCTAAAATTAAGATACCCATCCAACGAATTAAGTATAAAAAACCTCGGCAAAATAAATCAGAAAAATCAGAGTTTAAAGTGACTAGAATTTCTATTAGTTTAGTACAAGGTGTTACTAAGCCATTGTTAGTTGAAGTGTCTGGAGATGTGCATTTTAGAAATTCGATGTTATTTTTTTGTTTGTTTTTAGGAAAAACATCTTTTAATGTAGTAAAAACATCTTTTAGGAAAAACATCTTTTAATGTAGTAAAAACGTGCACTGGTGTCTTACAATATGATCACGGTAGGAGGGTTTATGCCTGGAGATTGTGAGTTGACATAAATCTGTTCTGCTTTCCAACAGACAGCTGTGTCCCTCCCCCTTCTGGCTATTGCTGCATATGTCCTTGAAGCTTTATTTTTCTGTAGATATAAAGTAAGATTTTCTTCCTTTTCCTCATACATCCTACTTATAAAATAAACTCCTTCATAATTAATTGGCTGCCCGGGTCAAGTATGAACTATGTGTCCAAAGGATGGAGGAGTTATTTCTCCTACTTCTTATTAGCCAAACAAAACATATTTGCAGATTTTGATATCCATGATGAAGCTACAAGCAGGGCTGTGATGGTGTGTGTGTGTTTGTGTGTGTGTGTGTCCAGGTATGTATCCCATTTTGAATTTTTAGAATCAGCTAAGTGTACTAGAATGATCACAAGACAAATACTGTTGCTTTACGTTGTTTTCATATGACAGTCACCAAAAAGCATCATGTATGGCTAGAGTATTGGGAAAGTCAGGGTTTGTTATGTACCTTATCAGTTACCCAAGCTTCACTCACTTGAATTAAGTGTTTGTCTTTAGGTAGGAAATGTTAAAGTTTTATCCTAGACTTGAAAAGTGAAGGAAATCCATGGTTATAAGGGGATGTGCATGAAGAAGTAAATCCCTAAGAAGTTGTGAAGAAAGCTTGTTCAATCTCTTGTTGAGAGTGTGTCTACACTGGGGAGAAATGGGTACACATTCTGATTTTCAATTTTTTCCCTCAGACATAACCCTCGTCACAGCCCTCTCCCTAAGTGTACTAGTCAAATTCATTTTGTCTTGAAAAACGATGGGTGTATATATAGCCTTTCTATCTTTAAAATAACTTTTCTTGACAAGTTCAAAAGTGTAAGACATATGACAGAACAGAAATTTTCTTCAATTACATAGTTTTATTTTCCACAGTGCTGCAGCTGAAGTTTGCCCTGTTGTTAGTTCATACATAAGTCCTGTTGACACTTCTTTTCTCTTAAGTGCCAGGGGTTTGGCTTTGAATGTTTTCCTAACTCAGTCTTTAGGGACCACTCTAATTACATTATTAAAGAAGATGAAAATAATTCAGATAACAAAACCTTTAGAGATACCCATCCAATGAATTAAGTATAAAAAACTTATTCAGTATATTGCAAAAAAAAAGGTTAAATGAGACTTAAGAATGGCAAATTATCTTAATATCCTTTATTAGGACATGTAAGAACTAATGCAAACTTGATGAGAAATAGCTGTCAGGTTTGTAAAAACAATTTTTGACTCACTGTTATTCTCTCTCTTTCTGGATTTTCTTTAGAGAAATATTTGAACTTTCATGCTATAATATGAATTTATTCAAGCCTAAAATGTTATTTTATTACATTAAACATTTATATTTATCGAACATAAAACACTGACCAGAATATTTTAACATTTCAAATGGTTCGTATCATTTAAATGTTTTATGTCACAAATTCACACAGAAATCACACACTAATACTGTGTGTGTCGGTGTGTGAGAGAGAGAATTTTAAAAACAACTAAAACATGCTTTCTAAACTAGAGGAAGAAAAAAATTGATGAGGGAAAATAATCGTCCAACATACAAGGAGGCAAGGGAAAAAGAAACATAGAAGTGGAAAAAATACTGCAAAATAAGAAAATACAAATGAATACAAATATATCAGTCCTCACAATCTATATAATTTGACTAGGGTTCCAGTTAAAAGCCGAGATCTTTAGATTATTTTTAAATTAACTATATATTATTTACCAGTATACATTAAAAAATTCATAATAAGGACACCGAAAGGTAGTGAGTGAAAAGATGGGAAAATACTCACTAGGCAAATACTAACCAAAGCAAAGTTGATAGAGCTAAAGTGATACCAAATAAAACAGGCCTTAAGACAAAAACAATGTTCAAAATAAAGAGGGTCACAGGTACATACAATTCCCAATTCACCAAGAAAAGAATATATATAATTCTGAAGTTATATATACCTAAAACATAGCTTTAAATATAGAGAGTAAAATTAGGAAAAATTACAAGGATAGAAAAATCCACCAGCACAGTTAGATTATATCACACCAATTTCAGTAATTGATTTTAAAAGTAGGCAAAAAAAAAAATCACTAAGGATGAGGATTTCAACACAATTAAAAAGCTTGATCTAATGTGTATATATATAGAATTCTGAGCTCACTATTAGAATACATTTTCAAGTACACATGGAACATGTTTTTTGAAATGCATTATGAACTGGACATAAAGCAACTCCTTAATTTCAAAAGTCTATATCATACATATCCTGATCTCTGAACTCAAGGAAATTAAGGTAGATATTATTACCAAAAGGGGAATTTTTAAATTTCATGCATTTGAAATTTAAACACATGCTTTAATTACCCGTAGGTAAAAGAAACCACACAAAAATTTAAAATACTTAGAACCAAATGTGAATGAAAAACTATATATAAAAATTTCCAAGATGCAACTAGAGCATCTTCATGTTAAAAGAATACTTTATAGCTTACTTTTAGAAGTCTGAAAGTGAAAAGGGTGCTATATATAGGCTGCAGAAAACAAGCAGAAGTTATTTTGAAGCAGATGTAATGGTTCAAAATCTAAAATGATAGAACATACTAAAACTGACTCATGAAGAATTAGTTAATCCATATAGTCTATGACTATATCAGTCAGGGTTCATTCAGGGAAACAGAAAAAACTAATATAGGAACTGTGTAAAGAGGTTTTAGGACAACTGAGGCAACAGGGTTAGTAACTGCAGGCAGTATCTGTTACTTCTAGAGCTGTGGGAAAAAAAGGAAGAGGTTACTATTTTCGGAATTTAACAGCTTGGAAAAGAGACTCCTCAGAGCTGGGACCCAGATCTCTGATGAGAGGGTGCTGTCCAGCAGGTGCTGATGTTCAGGGGTTCAGAGGAAGCCCCCCGTCCCTGCAGATCTTCGAGTCAAACCACTGAGGAAGGAAGCACTGGCCACCTGGTGCTGGTGTCTCTAAGGAGAGACAGTGATGCTGGTTATGGGACTATAGAAAAAACTGGAACAAAAAATGTCACTGCCAAAGTAAAGAAACGTTTCTGGGGTGCCATTAACAGGAAGCAAACACAGAAGGGACAGGTTCCTTCTCCTTCCTCCAGTCTCCTAGTCTCCCTTTAGCAGCTATTGGAAGAAACTAACAGGCAACCCTAAGGAAAGGAAAAATGTGGTTTGAAGAGTGTCATTTCCAGTATTGCAAGACAAAATAGAGAACAGGTTTTTTAAAATTTTATTGGAGTATAGTTGATTTCCAAGGTTGTGTTAGTTTCAGGTATATAGCATAGTGATTCAGTTATTCATATACATATATTCATCCTTTTTCAGATTCTTTTCCCATATAGGTTATTACAGAACATTGAGTAGAGTTCCCTGTGCTGTACAGTAGGTTCTTGTTTGTTCTCTATTTTATATATAGTAGTGTGTGTATGTTAATCCCAAGCTCCTTATTTATCCCTCCTCCCCTCCCTATCCCCTTTGGTAACCGTAAGTTTGCTTTCAAGTTCTGTGAGTCTGTTTCTGTTTTGTAAATAAGTTCACTTGTATCATTTTTTAGATTCCACATATAGCGATATCATATGATACTTACCTTTCTCTGTCTGATTTACTTAGTATGATAATCTCTAGTTTCATCCATGTTGCTGCAAATGGAATCATTTCATTCTTTTTTTTTTTTTTTTGAAGGAAGGTAATCCACTTGGTATTTATAAAGCATTAAATACTGAGGAACTTTCATAATTATGAAAACTGCTTAAGAATTAGTGAGTTTAGCATTACAAGTACAAAAAGTACTAATGCCTATAGCTCATCTCCTGAGATGTTAGATTAAATTAAAAAGAAAAATTCTGAAAAAGAGTAAACTCTTGGTCTTGTTGGCTTGGGAGAAAAATCTAAACTTTAGAGGCTAGCTCAAAAGTCTATCTTGGTTGCAGGCTTCAAGTCTGGTAGGAATCACAGCTGCTCAGTTGAAAACCTATTAAGAGTAGCAGCAAGGTTAATGAAGAGCAAGCTAAATCTCCTCAGAATACTTCATGCTGCCACAGATTTGCTCTGTGGACTTGGAGATGCTGCTATTCACCCAGCACTGGGAGAGGGAAGGCGCACAAATGGACTCACAGTTTTGGATGTCAGAGAAGCTGAAGGACTGATTAGGGAAACCATCTCCTGGATTGCTAATTGGAGCTTTAAGCGATGCAGAGGATTGCTGATTCCAATTTCTCTCTGGATCTCAGTGTCTGATAAAGCAGACATAATGGCACCACTCTTCATACTGGCTCCGCAGGCTGCCACTTACCAAGCAGGCATTCCCAACCAGAGCTCTAACCACACGACTACAGTGGGCCCATTCCACTGGGCAAAAGGTAATCCTTTTCTCCAAGCTTCTTCTAGAGGTTCATGCTTTTTCCTCAGTCTTCTATCCTCAGTTTGAATTCCAAGTTTGCCTATCCCCAGGGACTCCTGAGCTGCAGCTTCAGTCTCCATAAAGCCTCGGAGCTGCCCAGGTCGAGGTTTTTCTTTTTTACCAAAACAAACGTCCTATTGAAGACTTGATTCCTTTCTTCTTGGGGGCTTTGTGAAGAGAGTCTTGGTGGCTGTTGGCACTGCCAAGCCCAAGGCTTTCAGGCTTGAGGGAGGCAGTTAAACTACTTAGGGCATCATTGCGGTAGGAAGAAGGGAGGGTGTGAGTCATCCTTTTGGCTCTAGGGGAAGGGGGAGGAGAAGTTTCACATTTAATTGTTGATTTATCCTCCGGACCATCTTCTTCTACCACTGCAGTCTTTCTCCGATGTTTCCTTAGATCACTTGGCAGTGTCGAGACTCCCATCCGATCCATTTCCCTGGCAGGACTTCGAGGGGTGAGCTTTGGTGTTGAGTGTCCACTGGGGGGAGATGAACTGGCCAGTGAAGAAGCTGTAATCGAGGCAGTGATGGAGGTACCTGGAAGGACCCTCGCTAAATTCAGGCCTTCCAGACTCACACTAGCCACTCTATTCTCAATTTCTTCAGCATGTAACTCTACGTTGTTTTTCTTCCTGAATTAGTCTGATTTCTTTGTTGATAGCGTCCAGTTGTTCCTGAAGCATCATGGCTAGAGTCTGGGCATCAGAATGACCACTTGGAAAGTGAAAATCCATTGAGCTAAAAACCGTTTCTCTTTCATCATCATCAATGTCAGACATTTCTATGTCACTTTCGAAAGGGTGGCTGCTTAGCACTCCAATTTGTTGTGTTCTATTCCATTCATGATCCCCAAGAGATTTCACCTTTGGCTCACTCTCCGCACACCCATGTGACCTCTCCTTGGTCTTCTTATTACTTTGGTTGTTCTGTAATCAGACTGGCTGTCCACTAGGGATCCAACAGAATACCGCAGCTCAGCTGAGGTGTCTAGATGAGTTCTTGATATTGTGGGCTCAATTAAAGAGTCAGTTCTCATTTTCATCTGGTCAAGTTCAGATCTCAGCTTTTCAATTTCTTCTGCTAATCTTTCCTTATCATGTAAAGATTCTTCCAGATTCTTTCTGAAAGTTTCTGATTCTTGAATTAAAACATTCCTCTCTTCTAGAGCAGCCATTCGTTCCTTTAAGTGTAGCCGTAAGCGTTTGTTGGATTCAGTCAGAAGTCTATCCACAGCATCGGATAATCTTTTGTTGTACTCCTCATTCATTTTCTCTCTTTGCCTAGCTCTTTGAAGTTCTTGATTTTTCTCTTCAATTTGACCTTCTAGATGCCTCATAAATTCTTCAATGTTTCCATGTCTTTCTTCAGCCTTTGTTAGGGCTGCAGTTCTCTGAGCCAGTTCAGCCTCTACTTCAGGTAAGCTCTCAGCTTTTCCCATAGTTCGCTGTAACTTTAGCTCAGCCAGCTCAAGACGCTCTTGTAACTGTCTGTTCTTCTCTTCCATCTGCCATAGGATGGCCTCTTTATTTGCTAACTTATTTTCTAGTTTGTCATTCATGTCATGTATGGAGGTAGATTCTCTCTGAGCACTGAGGTAACGCTTCTCAAGGGTCATGATTCTTTCTTCCCTATCTTCCTTCTGTGCCACGGCCTCCCTAATGTCCCTTTGATACTTAGTGTTCCATTTCTTCTGTTTTAATGAGACCCTTTCTTGCTGTCTCTACTTCCTGTTCTACCTGTCCAGCTTGAGAAGAAAGGGCTGCTAAGCATTCTTTCATTTGGGCCATTTCATAGTTTTTCAAGCAATTCTTGTAGTTCAACTACAAGACTTGTTTCATCAGTTGAGTCTATAGAGCCATTGGACAAACGCTTTTCATGGACTTTCTGACTTTTTCTCCATCCCTTCAAGACGTTCTGACTCTGTGGATCCCTCACTTGATGCCATTTTTTCTTTGTATATGAACATTTTGTTTATGCAAAGCAGCCATCTCCTGATTAGCAGCAGCTAGCTCTTCTTCCAGTGCAGAGACTCCTTCTAAAGAAACCCTCAGTCACTCCCTTACCTTTCATCCAAGGCCTTGAGGTGCTCAAATAAAGATTTCAGTGACCTGAGAACCTCAACTTCGCTGGACATTCCATAGGGGGACAGGGCTTGTCACTTCACCACCGCCATTCTTAGTGACCTTTCATATCGTGACACAAGGCACTCCAAATGCTTCAGTAACAGTCTTGTATTGTTTCTTTCAGCTTTAAGTTCAGAAATTTCTTCTTCCTTTTTTAGAAGTTGTTCCCTGCCGGCATTTAATTCTTTTGTCAGTGCAGCAAATTCCGGTGGATCAACCCCCTTAGAACCAGTCAGCCCTCCTGTCAGGGATTCAATATCCTGCTGGTGTTGGAGGGTCTCCTGCAGAGGCAGGGGGTGGCTGTGGCTCACTGCGGGGACAAGGACACTGGCAGCAGAAGTTCTGGGAAGTACCCCTTGGCATGAGCCTTCCTGGAGTCTGCCATTAGCCCCACCAAAGAGCCTCGAGGCTCCAGTCTATTCCATTCTTTTTTATGGCTGAGTAATATTCCATTGTATATATGTACCATATCTTCTTTATCTATTCATCTGTTGATGGATATTTAGGTTGCATCCATGTCTTAGCTATTGCAAATAATGTTGCAATGAACACTCTGTATCTTTTTAAATTTTTTTCCAGATAAACACCTGGAGTGGGATTGCTGGATCATATGCTAGTTCTATTTTTAGCTTTTTAGGGAACCTCCATACTGTTTTCCATAGTGGTTGTACCAATTTACATTCCCACCAACAGTGTAAGAGGGTTCCCTTTTCTCCACACCCTCTCCAGCATTTATTGTTTGTAGACTTTTTGATAATGGCCATTCTGACTGGTGTGAGGTGATACCTCATTGTAGTTCTGATTTGCATTTCTCTAATATTATAATTAGCGACGTTGAGCATCTTTTCATGTGTGAGAACTGTTACTTTTGAGCATAGTCCTGGGTACTTGTGGTAGAGAAGAAGAAATTCTGAACATAAATGAGCTAAATATACAACTTTAAGAAGTTAGAAAAACAGAATAACTCTAAAGAAATTAGGCAGGTCTAATTAATAAAGATAAACATAAGTGAAATAGAAAATAAAGATTCAGTAGACAGAATGAGCAAAGCCAAAATATAGTTCTTCAAAAAGAATAAGAAAATTGACAAAACTGAAAAAGAAAAAGGCATAGGTAAATAATTTGGGAAAAGGAAAAGGAAGACATACAAATACTGCAGAAATCAAGCAGAGGATATTATGAACAACTGTATGGCAAAAACTTTTGAAATACGTGAAATGGTCAAATTATTAAAACAGTCTCAATAAGTAGAAACTCTAGTCTATGGCCATTGAAGAAATTAGACTTGTAGTCATTTTTCTCGCACAAATCAAACACCAGGCTCAGATGGTTTTATAGGACAATTCTACTTCTTTCAAGGAAAAGAAGAAGAATTTCCCACAAACTCTTTAGGGCCTATAACAAAAACCAGAGTGGAATATTTCTTCTAAAAGTTACAACTTAATACCAAAACCACAATTAGTAAAAGAAAAGATATAGGCCAGTTCAAAGAACAAATTTGTCAGTGTATATAAAAACACAGGATGCATTCAATAGTGAAATGCTACAAGTGTTCTCCTTAAGGAACGGTATAAACATTCTCACTATCATCATGGGTATTCAACATTGTACTGGAGGTCTTAAAATAATGTGACAAGGAGAAAATGGTAGAAAAGTAATGGAAAGGGAAAAATGTCATCTATAGATGATATGATCATCTACATAGACAACACAAAGGGGGATATACAAATTACTGAAATTATTATGGAAATCTGTCAAGGTGGTAATACATAAGATTAATACACAAAAAAACAGCTGCAACAAACAGAAAATTCAGGGTTTTTTTGTTTTTTGTTTGTTTGTGGTACGTGGGCCTCTCACCGTTGTGGCCTCTTCTGTTGCGGAGCACAGGCTCCAGACGCGTAGGCCCCAGACGCGCAGGCTCAGCGGCCACGGCTCACGGGCCCAGCCGCTCCACAGCATGTGGGATCCTCCCGGACCGGGGCACGAACCCATATCCCCTGCGTCGGCAGGCAGACTCTCAACCACTGCGCCACGAGGGAAGCCCAAATTCAGGTTTTTTTGAAGTTACTATTTACACAGCAACTGAAAATAGATGGTATTTAGGAATACATATATCAAACAATAAACAAGCTTTCTACAGGGAAAATAATAAAACTGAATCAAAAGACATTTAAAAAGTTCTAAATAAAGAGAGATACATGTTATGTTCATCTATTTGAAGAGTTAATATTGTAAAGATATAAGTGCTTACTCGTTATTCATATTTACTGGAATCACAGATTTTTTTAAAAGATTTTAAAATTTAGATGGAAGAGCAAAGAGCCAAGACAGTCCTAAAGAATCAAGTAGAGAGAATTTTCCTGCCAGAAAAATTCATAATAATTAAAACTGTAACTGGTGCAGAGATAGAGCAATGGAGTAGAATGGAAAAATAAGAAAATGGTCTCTGCACATAGAAAACTTGACATAAGGCACAACTAAATTCAGGATTAGTGGGAAAGGACAGATTATTCAATAAATGGTTCTAAAATAATTGCTCATCTATAAGGACAAAACTGTAAACTGATCCTTACCTCATACCTTACACAAAAAAATCAGTTTCTAACGTATCAAGCTGTAAGTACAAAAGGCAAAACATTAGGAATTCTAGAAGAAAATAAAAGAGAAAAACCTCTATATCCTTAGGGATTTTTAAACAAAAAATATGTAAACTATGCCAAGTATTAAGAAATTCAGCTTCATCACAATTCAGAACCATGCATTAAAAGACCCTTGTAAAGACCTGTGGTTGCCAAAGGGGGAGGGGATTGGGGAAGGAATGGATTGGGAGTTTGGGATTAGCAGATGCAAACTATTATATGTAGAATAGATAAACAACAAGGTTCTACTGTACAGCACAGGGAACTATATTCAATATCCTGTGATAACCCACAATGGAAAAGAATACGAAAAATAATGTGTATATATGTATAACTGAATTACTTTGCTGTGCAGCAGATACTGACACAACATTGTAAATCAACTATACTTCAATTAAAAAGAAAAGACCCTGTGAAGGGTGTAAAAGACAAACCACAAACTGAAAAATATATTTGTGGTACACATAACAAAAAATATAAAAAGGACTAGTGTCCACAATATATAAAAACCTCATGTGTCAGTAGAAGAATATAAACAATCATTTATTTATTTATTTATTGGGTGACACGAATAGCCAATAAATATCAAAAGATTCTCTACCTCATTACAACCAGTGAACATTTAAATAATGATATACCATTTCACAGCTGCCAGACTAGAAAAAAATTAAAGTCTGACAAAACCAAGTGACGAGAGGAACATAGAACAGTAGAATTTATCGGAGCAGGTAAGAACACAAATTGGGACAATGATCTTGGGGAATAATTTACCTACCATTCAACTTCCATGTGCATAAACCCCTTGCCCCAGCAATTCTAATCCAAATCTTTGCACATGTGCACCAAGAAACATGATGAAAATGTTTATAGTAGCATTGCTCATAATAGCAGCAAACACTAGAAACAGCTCAATTGTCCATTGAAATTAGAATGGATAAATTGTAGTATAATCACATAATGAAATACTGTGCTGTAGTAAAAATGAACTACAGCTATAGGCACCAACATAAATGAATTTCAGAAGAAAATTTGAGCTCAAAAAGCAAATTGCAGAATACAGAAGTACAGTTCCATTCATATGAAGTTCAAAAATAGGCATAGCTAAACAATATGTTGTTCAGGGACACATACAAGCGATTAAAATAGGAAGAAAAGGTACAGGGAGATTATCACAAAACTTAGTATAGTGATTGCATCTGGGAAGGAGAGAGTGGTGTTGCTATCATGGAGGGGTACACAGTAGCCTTCAAAAATATTAGTAACGTTCTGTTTTTTAAGCTGGCTGATAAGCAAGGTTTGTTCCTTTTATTTTTGTTATTTTATACAGTTATACACTTTTACTCTGTATGATACACTCAAAATGAAATATTTTATAAAATTTAAAAAATTTTACTTTTAGTTGTTTGGTTTGGCTTTATAAAGTAACCAATGGATTAGTTTAATATTTTTCTTTATCCTAGTCTGATAAATTCCACTGCCTCCTTGGGTTACAAAATTAAACATTTTAAACCACCATCCTCAAAAAAATAATTTTGACTGAACTATTTAACTTTTTGATTTTTTACAAACATGTATGTATACACATATATATGAATTTTAAGATGACACCTGTGAAAGAGTTTAAAAACATACATACCTATCCAAATGCAAGCTAATATAGACATGGTGCATGTATTTTTTTTGAATTTTATATTTATTTTTTATACAGCAGGTTCTTATTAGTTAACCATTTCATACATATTAGTATATATATATGTCAATCCCAATCTTCCAATTCATCACACCACCACCACCCCCACCCAGCTTTCCCCCCTTGGTGTCCATACAATTGTTCTCTACATCTGTGTCTCAATTTCTGCCCAGCAAACTGGTTCATCTGTACCATTTTTCTAGGTTCCACATATATGCGTTAATATACAATTTTTGTTTTTCTCTTTCTTACTTACTTCACTCTGTATGACAGTGTCTAGATCCATCCACGACTCTACAAATGACCCAGTTTCGTTCCTTTTTATGGCTGAGTAATATTCCATTGTATATATGTACCACATCTTCTTTATCCATTTGTCTGTCAATGGGCATTTAGGTTGCTTCCATGTCCTGGCTATTATAAATAGTACTGCAGTGAACATTGGGGTGCATGTGTCTTTTTGAATTATGGTTTTCTCAGGGTATATGCCCAGTAGTGGGATTGCTGGGTCATATGGCAATTCTATTTTTAGTCTTTTAATGAACCTCCATACTGCTGTCCATAGTAGCTGTATCAATTTACATTCCCACAAACAGTGCAAGAGGGTTCCCTTTTCCCCACACCCTCTCCAGCATTTGTTGTTTGTAGGTTTTCTGATGATACCCCTTCTAACTGGTGTGAGGTGATACCTCATTGTAGTTTTGATTTGCATTTCTCTAATAATTAGTGATGTTGAGCAGCTTTTCATGTGCTTCTTGGGCATCTGTATGTCTTCTTTGGAGACATGTCTGTTTAGGTCTTCTGCCCATTTTTGGATTGGATTGTTTGTATTTTTAATATTGAGCTGCATGAGCTGTTTATATATTTTGGAGATTAATCCTTTGTCCATTGATTCATTTGCAAATATTTTCTCCCATTCTGAGGGTTGTCTTTTCTTCTTGTTTATGGTTTCCTTTGCTGTGCAAAAGCTTTTAAGTTTCATTAGGTCCTATTTGTTTATTTTTGTTTTTATTTCCATTTCTCTAGAAGGTGGATCAAAAAAAATCTTGCTGTGATTTATGTCAAAAATTGTTCTACCTAGGTTTTCCTCTAAGAGTTTTATACTGTCCAGTCTTACATTTAGGTCTTTAATCCATTTCTAGTTTATTTTCGTGTGTGGTGTTAGGGAATGTTCTAATTTCGTTCTTTTACATGTAGCTGTCCATTTCTCCCAGCACCACTTATTGAAGAGACTGTCTTTTCTCCACTGTATATCCTTGCCTCCTTTGTCATATACTAGTTGACCATAGGTGTGTGGGTTTATCTCTGGATTATCTATCCCATTCCATTGATCTATATTTCTGCTTTTGTGCCAGTACCATATTGTCTTGATTACTGTCACTTTGTAGTATTGTCTGAAGTCAGGGAATCTGATTCCTCCAGTTCCATTTTTTTTCCTCAAGACCGCATTGGCTATTCGGGGTCTTCTGTGTCTCCATACAAATTTTAAGATTTTTTGTTCTAGTTCTGTAAGAAATGCCATTGGTGGGCTTCCCTGGTGGCACAGTGGTTGAGAGTCTGCCTGCTGATGTAGGGGACACGGGTTCGTGCCCCGGTCCGGGAAGATCCCACATGCCACGGAGCGGCTGGGCCTGTGAGCCATGGCCGCTGAGCCTGCGCGTCCGGAGCCTGTGCTCCGCAACGGGAGAGGCCACAGCAGTGAGAGGCCCGTGTACTGCAAAAAAAAAAAAAAAAAAAAGAAATGCCATTGGTAATTGGTAGGTTTATTCCTAGATATTTTATTCTTTTTATTGCAATGGTAAATGGGAGTGTTTCCTTAATTTCTCTTTCATATTTTTCATCATTACTGTATAGGAATGCAGGAGATTTCTGTGCATTACAGAAACTTCTATCCTGCAACTTTACCAATTCATTGATTAGCTCTAGTAGTTCTCTGGTGGCATCTTTAGGATTCTCTATGTATACTATCATATCATCCGCAAACAGTGACAGTTTTACTTCTTGTTTTCCAATTTGTATTCTTTTTATTTCTTTTTCTTCTCTGACTGCCGTGGCTAGGACTTCCAAAACTATGTTGAATAATAGTGGTGAGAGTGGACACCCTTGTCTCGTTCCTGATCTTAGAGGAAATGCTTTCAGTTTTTCACCACTGAGAACAATGTTGGCTGTGGGCTTGTCATATATGGCCTTTATTATATTGAGGTAGGTTCCCTCTGTGTCCACTTTCTGGAGAGTTTTTATCATAAATTGGTGTTGAATTTTGTCAAAAGCTTTTTCTGCATCCATTGAGATGATCATATGGTTTTTCTTCAATTTTTTAATGTGGTGTATCACATTGATTGATTTGCGTATGTTGAAGAATCCTTGCATCCCTGGGATAAATCCCACTTGAACATGGTGTATGATCCTTTTAATGTGTTGCTGGATTCTGTTTGCTAGTGTTTTGTTGAGGATTTTTGCATCGATATTCATCAGTGATATTGGTCTGTAACTTTCTTTTTTTGTTGTATCTTTGTCTGGTTTTGGTGTCAGGGTGATGGTGACCTCATAGAATGAGTTTGGGAGTGTTCTTTCCTCTGAACTTTTTTGGAAGAGTTTGAGAAAGATGGGTGTTAGCTCTTCTATAAATGTTTGATAGAATTCACCTGTGAAGCCATCTGGTCCTGGACTTTTGTTTGTTGGAAGATTTTTAATCACAGTTTCAATTTCATTACTTGTGATGGGTCTGTTCATATTTTCTATTTCTTCCTGGTTCAGTCTTGGAAGGTTATACCTTTCTAAGAATTTGTCCATTTCTTCCAGGTTGTCCATTTTATTGGCATAGAGTTGCTTGCAGTAGTCTCTGAGGGTGCTTTGTATTTCTGCGGTGTCAGTTGTGAGTTCTCCTTTTTCATTTCTAATTCTGTTGATTTGAGTCCTCTCCCTTTTTTTCCTGATGAGTCTAGCTAATGGTTTTTCAATTTTGTTGATCTTCTCAAAGAACCAGCTTTCAGTTTTATTGATCTTTGCTATTGTTTCCTTCATTTCTTTTTCATTTATTTCTGATCTGATCTTTATGATTTTTTTCCTTCTGTTAAGTTTGGGGGTTTTTTGTTCTTCTTTCTCTAATTGCTTTAGGTGTAAGGTTAGGTTGTTTATCTGAGATTTTTCTTGTTTCTTAAGGTAGGATTGTATTGCTATCAACTTCCCTCTTAGAACTGCTTTTGTTGCATCCCATAGGTTTTGGATCATCGTGATTTCATTGTCATTTGCCTCTATGTATTTTTTGATTTCCTCTTTGATTTCTTCAGTGATCTCTTTGTTATTTGGTAACGTATTGTTTAGCCTCCATGTGTTTGTGTTTTTTTCCCTTTTTTTCCCTGTAATTGATTTCTAATCTCATAGTGTTTTGGTCAGAAAAGATGCTTGATATGATTTCAATTTTCTTAAATTTACTGAGGTTTCATTTGTGAGCCAAGATATGATCTATCCATGAGAATGTTCCATGTGCACTTGAGAAGAAAGTGTAATCTGCTGTTTTTGGATGGAATGTCCTATAAATATCAATGAAATCTACCTGGTCTATTGTGCCATTTAAAGCTTGTGTTTCCTGATTAATTTTCTGTCTGGATGATCTGTCTATTGGTGTAAGTGAGGTGTTAAAGTCCCCCACTGTTTTTGTGTTACTGTTGATTTCCTCTTTTGTAGCTGTTAGTAGTTGCCTTATGTATTGAGGTGCTCCTATGTTGAGTGCATATGTATTTATAATTGTTATATCTTCTTCTTGGATTGATCCCTTGATCATTATGTAGTGTCCTTCCTTGTCTCTTGTAACATTCTTTATTTTAATGTCTACTTTATCTGATATGAGTATTGCTACTCCAGCTTTCTTTTTATTTCCCTTTGTATGGAATATCTTTTTCTATCCCTTCACTTTCAGTCTGTATGTGTCCCTAGGTCTGAAATGGGTCTCTTGTAGACAGCATATATATGGGTCTTGTTTTTGTATCCATTCAGTGAGCCAGTGTCTTTTGGTTGGAGCATTTAATCCATTTATGTTTAAGGTAATTATCGATATGTATGTTCCTGTTACCATTTTCTTAATTGTTACCAGTTTGTTTTTGTAGGTCCTTTTCTTCTCTTGTGTTTCCCACTTAGAGAAGTTCCTTTAGCATTTGTTGTAGAGCTGGTTTTGTGGTGCTGAATTCTTTTAGCTTTTGCTTGTCTGTAAAGCTTTTGATTTCTCCATTGAATCTCAGTGAGATCCTTGCTGGGTAGAGTAATCTTGGTTGTAGGTTCTTCCCTTTCATCATTTTAAATATATCATGCCACTTCCTTCTGGCTTGTAGAGTTTCTGCTGAGAAATCGACTGTTACCCTTATGGGAGTTCCGTTGTATATTATTTGTTGTTTTTCCCTTGTTGCTTTCAGTAATTTTTCCTTGTCTTTAATTTTTGTCAGTTGGATTACTATGTGTCTTAACGTGATTTTCCTTGGGTTTATCCTGTATGGGACTCTCTGTGCTTCCTGGACTTGGGTGGCTATTTCCTTTCCCATGTTAGGGAAGTTTTCGACTACAATCTCTTCAAATATTTTCTCGAGTCCTTTCTCTCTCTCTTCTCCTTCTGGGACCCCTATAATGTGAATGTTGTTGCATTTAATGCTGTCCCAGTGGTCTCTTAGTCTGTCTTCATTTCTTTTCATTCGTTTTTCTTTATTCTGTTCTGCAGCAGTGAATTCCACCATTCTGTCTACCAGGTCATTTATCCGTTATTCTGCCTCAGTTATTCTGCTATTTTTTTCCTCATTTCATTAGACAATATATCTTGTACATCATTCCAAATAAGTCCATATTCACAACTTTCTTTTTTTTCACACACACACACACACACACACACACACACTGTATTTTATTTTTACAAGAGATAAATAAACTGACACCAAGTTGTGCAAAAATGCACAACCAAGCATTGTAAATGGATGAGCAAAACAAAAGCAACAATGATTGCAATTACCAAACACGAGTTATTCTGCTATTGATTCCTTCTAGTGTAGTTTTCATTTCAGTTATTGTATTGTTCATCTTTTTTGTTTTTTAATTCTTCTAGTCTCTGTTAAGCATTTCTTGCATCTTCTCGATCTTTGCCTCCATTTTTTTTCTGTGGTCCTGGATCATCTTCACTGTTATTATTCTGAATTCTTTTTCTGGAAGGTTGCCTATCTCCACTTCATTTAGTTGTTTTTCTGGGGTTTTATCTTGTTCCTTTATCTGATACATAGCCCTCTGCCTTTTCATCTTGTTTGTCTTTCTGTGAATGTGGTTTTTGTTCCACAGGCTGCAGGATTGTACTTTTCCTGCTTCTGCTGTCTGCCTTCTGGTGGATTAGGCTATCTAAGAGGCTTGTGCACGTTTCCTGATGGGAGGGAGTGGTGGTGGGTAGAGCTGACTGTTGCTCTGTTGGGCAGAATGCAGCAAAACTTTAATCCGCTTGTCTGCTGATGGGTGGGGCTGGGTTCCCTCCCTGTTGGTTGTTTGACCTAAGGTGACCCAACACTGGAGCCTACCTGGCTCTTTGGTGGTGTTAATTTGGTGCACTCTGCGAGGGCTCATGCCAAGGTGTACCTCCCAGAACTGCTGCTGCCTGTGTTCTTGTCCTCACGGTGAGTCACAGCCACCCCCTGCCTCTTCAGGAGATCCTCCAACACTAGCAGTTAAGTCTGGTTCCGTCTCCTGTGGGGTCACTGCTCCTTTCCCTTCGTCTTGATGCACACACTACTTTTTGTGTGCCCTCCAAGAGTGGAGTCTCTGTTTCCCCCAGTCCTGTCAAAGTCCTGCAATCAAATCCCGCTAGCCTCCAAAGTCTGATTTTCTAGGAATTCCTCCTCCCGTTGCCCAACCCCAAGGTTGGAAGCCTGACATGAGGCTCAGAACCTTCACTCCAGTGGGTGGACTTCTGTGGTGTAAGTGTTCTCCAGTCTGTTAGTCACCCACCCAGCAGTTATGGGATTTGATTTTATTGTGATGGCGACCCTCCTACTGTCTCATTGTGACTTCTCCTTTGTCTGTGAATGTGTGGTATCTTTTTTGGTGAGTTGCAGTGTCTTCCTGTTGATGATTGTTCAGCAGTTAGTTGTGATTCTGGTGCTCTCACAAGAGGGAGTGAGCGCACGTCCTTCTACGCCGCCATCTTGAACATATTTTTTCGACATGGTGCATGTTTTAAAGGATAGGTAGAATCACTATTGTTTTTGGACTAAGCAGCATGTGGCTAAAGATCAAATTAGATGTTTATACACTGAAATATCGGGTAAACCTCTTTCTTGTTTTTGTTTTAATGGTACCAAGACAAGATGGCTTTGTCGACTGAAAAAAATGCACAACCTTAAAAGTTCAGAATTATGTTTTATTAGGTGGCTTTACTGAGGACTGTAACATGGGAAGCAGCCTCTCAGATAGCTCTGAGGAACAGTTCCCAAGAGGTATGAGAGAAGCCAGGGTATATAGGAGTTTTAGCTGGGGTGGGGTTGGGGAAACATGTAGTAGAACATCAAAAGATTACTGCTAATCACAAAAAGCAGACATCTCAATTTAATGATTTTCTATGTATAGGAAGATGCAATAGTCTGGGCTTATTGATATCATTCCTTTGATATGCTCGTTAACTTTATAGGGCCAGTATCATGTTTTCCTCCATCCTGAATTCCCCTCAGGGTGCATGGGGTGGGGGGCTGATGCAGTGACTGATGGCTTTATGGCCACAACATCCTTTGTTTACTGAAATAGCAGGTGACATTCTTTGTCCACATTTGAGAAGAGCAGAGATGGGAACAGAACCTCATGTATCTTTGCAGAATAAACTAGGGGGAAGTTCCTGATACGTGACATAAATGTGGAAGGAGGAGAAGAGAAACCGTTTTCACCAAAAGAAATGAAGTAGTTAAAGTACGTCTCACTAAAAAGTCAGAAGTCCTCCCACCTTAGTCTCTATACCTCCCCATTCCCACCAAAAATAGGATTTATCAGGCTGGGTGTATACGAGTTCAGGAGATCATTCCAAGAAAAAGCGCCACACTTTGGTGAAAACTGATACATCCAAGATGGTATGCAAGGTATTTAACAATCAGCTCAGTGCATGACCATTCACAAATTATGCTAGCAAGCCTTTAAGCTGTTATCAGTGCATCCTAATATCAAGACTGGTATTTGTCGACCTTTTAATTTGTTTTATCGAGGTGGTGTCTGTTTTTTATCCTAGAATAGTGCCTTGCACACAGTAGTTGCTGAATAAATATTTGTTGAATGAATGACATGTTTAAAATTTTAAAAGCAGAGAGTAAAAACTATAAAAGCTGTTAGACCAGAGTAAATATTTATAAAGCCATTTCATGTAGCCTGAGAGTAATAGCATGAGATGAAAAACAGCAATTAGGAATGCTAGGGAGCAGAACACAGCAACTGCAAGGTACATGGGATTTGGAGTCTGAAAGGTGTGAGTTCAAAACTCTTTGCTGCCTACTGGATTTGTAATCTCATATAAAGCTTCTCTGTTGTTTTACTGGCTGATTTTGGGGTTTGGTTTGGTTTTCCTGCATGTGTTTTTTAAAAATTTTATTGGAGTATAGTTGATTTAAAATGTTGTGCTAGTTTCTGCTGTACAGCAAAGTGTATCATTCATACATATACACATATTCACTCTTTTTTAGATTCTTTTCCCATATAGGTCATTACAGAATATTGAGAAGAGTTCCCTGTGCTATAGATTAGGTC
This sequence comes from Delphinapterus leucas, assembly GCF_059928025.1. Lineage (NCBI taxonomy): Eukaryota > Metazoa > Chordata > Mammalia > Artiodactyla > Monodontidae > Delphinapterus > Delphinapterus leucas. The sequence continues at coordinate 60,357,086 of NC_143137.1, read as the reverse complement.
CTTATTAGTTATCTGTTTTATATATAGTAATGTGTATTTGTCAATCCCAATCAATTACAGGCTGTTTTTAAGGTCTTTGTCTTTCATCTTCAGCATTTTCACTAAGATGAAATGTAGGGTTCTGTTCTGCTTGGGACTCACATTTTCTGGGCATGAATATTCCTGTCTTTCATCAATTCTGGAGATTCTCAGCTAATATTTCTTTAAATACTGACTCTTCTTTTGATCTAAAATTGATTTTAGACACATAGTGAGCCTTCTCTTTCTCTCCTCCATGTCTTAAACTCTTTTACATTTTCCCTGCTTTTATCTTTTCTCTGCTACATCTTTGATTTCAATGATTTTCTGTGTTTTGTCTGAACAGCTGTTTGACTTTCCCATTGAGACTTTAATTTCAATGATCATATATTTCAAGTCTAGAAATTCTATTTGTTGTCTTAAATCTTAAATCTCTTTTTCCCCTTGTGTCTTGTTATTCTGTTTCTATTTATTTCATGATAAGTGGGACTTTGCCTGTGGGAATCTTTTCTGGTCTGAGCTGAAGAGGTTTCTCTCTAAAATAGTTGTACATTTGTTTCTGACAGATCAGGCATATTCCTAGCCCAAACCCCTTTCATGCTACTTCCTTAGCTGGAATTTCATACTCTACATGGTAGCATCAATAAGAATTGCAAACTCTAGGGAAACAATGCCCCCAAGTGTAATGAATTCTCAGGGAAGCCCTTTTTGTTTCCTCTACCCGGACCCAAGGCGAAGGAAGACAAGTTCTTTCCTTGCCTATCTGTGCTGAAGGGCAGATTTTTTTCCCTAAATTTCCCTTTAACTGAGGATGTAGTTACTCAAAGGTCCCTGCTTTTTGTAAGAGTTTCAATTCCATGTCCTGTGAACCCTCCATTTTCTCTATGAGCTCAAAGGCTTTATCTCATGGTCTTTCCTGGATGTTATACCTCTAACCTCCCGGGGTTTCTTGCTGTTTTCATTTCCAAATTTGTACTTGCCTTCTGGGGATTTCCTCTTATTGAAAACTCAGCTACGCACAGTTCGTTTTGTTGAGGGGAAGTTCTCAGGGTATCTTCCTTGCTGCAAAAAATGGAAATCTCCCACTTCCTAATATTAGGTCCAATTATATGACTTGTTGATATTTGACCAATACAATTTTATGTTTCATAATATCATAATTCTTAAATATTTAAATTAAGTATTTTCTACCCCTCAGGGTTGATACAAGGATTCAATGAAATAATATATGTAAAGATCTTATCAGTTTGGACATGTAGTTAACAATAAATGGTAGTTTCACATTATAAACATATATGTCCATAAATGCATAAAATACTATGTGAAGGATACATATCACAAATATATGTACTCTTAGCAGGATTTGTTTCAAGGGAGGGGAATTTAATTGCTGGAAACACAGAAGGAAAGAGAAAATTTTTCCTGTAAACTCCTTGGTAACTTCTGAATTTTGAACTATTTGCATATATTCCCTATTCAAAAATTATTGTAGAAATGAAAAATTATAAACCCATCAAACTGCCTGACATGCTATATATAAGGTAGAGCATGAGATTTGGGGATGGATTTTCACTTTTCCGCTATGTATTTGGTGATGTTTGAATTTTTCTAATAAATGTGTTTATATGCTATGTTTATAATTTAAATATTAAAGCTAAAAAAATCACTTGGACATATGTCCATATGGGTATGACACATTATTTTAACCTATTTGTGAACCTATATGTCAGAACCAAGGTTACCATTAGCTTAAAGACAGTCAGTGGGCAACTCATTCTAATTTGGCATGAAGAGCAACAGCAACAAAAGATTTTAAAGAAGGTAGCTTCAAAAGCTAAACTTTAGAGACAGCAGAGATATTTTATAGTCATAAATTACATTCTGTGCTTTGAATATTTTAGAGAAGATATTCGGCCTCAGAGTAGAAGCAATCATTGCCAAATCATGGTAGAAAAAAATGAGACATTGTTTTGTTGTGTTGGCAATTTTTCTTAAAACAAAGCAACCACTGCTTTTTAAAACAGACTCTCACCATGACTCCTCTGTATGGCGTGGTAATGAAGACATTTACTACAAAGATGCTAATGGATTTTTTAAATTGTACCTTCATTTGGGGATGTTTCCCTTCAAAATATGAGGTCATTAAAAGAAGTTATCACAGCATTTTCAGTGCCCAACATCCTTTTAAGTACTCACCCAGTATGGCAGGAGGAGAGCTGTCTGTGTATCTGGACAAGTAGAATTTGCGTTAAATTATTTTTCCTTAGTTATGTGAGGTAATGTGGTATTGTATTGACATTTCTCCCCCGCATTCGGTTTACATCAAGCTAGCTTAACCTCTGTACTACTGACATTTCAGGCCTGCTAACTCTTCGTGGTGGGAGCTGTCCTGTGCCCTGTAAGATGTGTAGCAGTAACCCCAGTTTCTATCCCTAGATGTCAGTAGCACTCCCCCTCCTCAGTTTTTTCTACAGACATTGCTAAATATTCTCTGGCGGACAAGATCACTCCTGATTGAGAGAGATTTGAGCAATCTACCTCTTGCTAAATTCTTTGGTCTGAGCCTATATGGGTGAGTTAAGTGTCAAGATTGAGAAGAAACACCTTAAAAGTCTTTCTGGGGCTTAATGAGGAGGAAACTCATAGATTTAGCCTGGTTCTCTCACTAGATAAACCAAAGAGGCACAGTGGCGGGGCTTCCCTGGTGGCGCAGTGGTTGAGAGTCCGCCTGCTGATGCAGGGGACGCGGGTTTGTGCCCCGGTCCGGGAGGATCCCACATGCCACGGAGCGGCTGGGCCCGTGAGCCATGGCCGCTGAGCCTGCGCGTCCGGAGCCTGTGCTCCGCAACGGGAGAGGCCACGACAGTGAGAGGCCCACGTACCGCAAAAAAAATAAGGAGGCACAGTGGCAACATCCCAGTGCTACTCAAAAGAAATGCCAGTGTCCTTCCATTGAGACTTATGAAATGTCAGTTTGGAAGGTACTCCTTCTGCTAGTCATATAGACAAAGTCCATTTGTAAATAGTACATGGGCATTCTTTTGGGTACAAGCTTATATATAAAGGAGAACAGGAAAGACTGGCAGGAAGGTCTTAGGCCATATTCCCCTCCTTGGCTCATTAAGAAGAATCACATTATGTCTATCTTCTCAGTCAAATATACCCGTCTGCACACAACACAGCATAGAAAGGTTTGCTTGCTCTTAATTCAGCTAGTATATACTGGACAACTTAAAAATTCTAGGTTGAGGATTTCTATTTAAAACATTGCCATCCACTCATATCATGTTCATTTCCAAATTACTTAAAACTTTGCACTTAAGAATATTAACTTTGTAAAAGTCTAACTAGGTGTGGAAAGAGAGCGTAAATTTGGGGAAATTTCCCTTTAAAAAGTGAATCAGAGAATCATATTAATCTAAGAGTTTTTCTCCCTTGTCCTACCTTCTTTAAAGAATAGTAAACATTTTCCTGCAAAATGGAATTACTTGTAGGGATCCCTGCTCTGAGCATAGTAAATAAACTATAATTTGCAAAGTCCATTGTCAAGGATCAACATTAAGAAATGAATAATCATAGTCAATTGGGTGCAAATTTTTATCACTTAAATATCACCGAATATGCTTGATAGGCATATTTAAATTTTAAAAATTAAAACAGTAAAATTATGGAGGGTTTTTTTAATTAAAAAAAAAATTAACATCCTTAATGGAGTATAATTGCTTTACATTGTTGTGTTAGTTTCTGCTGTATAACAAAGTGAATCAGCTATACATATACATATATTCCCATATCTCCTCCCTCTTGCGTCTGCCTCCCACCCTCCCTATCCCACCCCTCTAGGTGGTCACAAAGCACAGAGCTGATCTACCTGTGCTATGCAGCTGCTCACACTAGCTATCTATATTACATTTGGTAGTGTATATATGTCCATGCCACTCTCTCACTTCGTCCCAGCTTACCCTTCCCCCTCCCCACATACTCAACTCCATTCTCTACGTCTGTGCCATTATTCCTGTCCTGGCCCTAGATTCATCAGAACCTTTTTTTTTTTTTCCCCCTTAGATTCCATATATATGTGTTAGCATACGGTATTTGTCTTGCTCTTTCTGACTTACTTCACTCTGTATGACAGACTCTAGGTCAATCCACCTCACTACAAATAACTCAATTTCGTTTCTTTTTATGGCTGAGTAATATTTCCATTGTATATATGTGCCACATCTTCTTTATCCATTCATCCGATGATGGACACTTAGGTTGTTGCCATCTCCTGGCTATTGTAAATAGAGCTGCAATGAACATTTTGGTACATTACTTTTTTGAATTATGGTTTTCTCAGGGTATATGCTCAGTAGTGGGATTGCTGGGTCATATGGTAGTTCTATTTGTAGATTTTTAAGGAACCTCCATACTGTTCTCCATAGTGGCTGTACCAATTCACATTCCCACCAGCAGTGCAAGAGTGTTCTCTTTTCTCCAAACCCTCACCAGCATTTATTGTTTGTAGATTTTTTGATGATGGCCATTCTGACTGGTGTGAGATGATATCTCATTGTAGTTTTGATTTGCATTTCTCTAATGATTAATGATGTTGAGCATTCTTTCATGTGTTTGTTAGCAATCTGTGTATCTTCTTTGGAGAAATGTCTATTTAGGTCTTCTGCCCATTTTTGGATTGGGTTGTTTGATTTTTTGATATTGAGCTGCATGAGCTGCTTGTAAGTTTTGGACATTAATCCTTTGTCAGTTGCTTCATTTGCAAATATTTTCTCCCATTCTGCGCGTTGTCTTTTGGTCTTGTTTATGGTTTCCTTTGCTGTGCAAAAGCTTTTAAGTTTCATTAGGTCCCATTTGTTTATTTTTGTTTTTATTTCCATTTCTCTAGGAGGTGGGTCAAAAGGGATCTTGCTGTGATGTATCATAGAGTGTTCTGCCTATGTTTTCCTCTAAGAGTTTGATAGTTTCTGGCCTTACATCTAGGTCTTTAATCTATTCTGAGCTTAGTTTTGTGTATGGTGTTAGGGAGTGTTCTAATCTCATACTTTTATGTGTACCTGTCCAGTTTTCCCAGCACCACTTATTGAAGAGGCTGTCCTTTCATACCTGTACATTCCTGCCTCCTTTATCAAAGATAAGGTGACCATATGTGTGTGGGTTTATCTCTGGGCTTTCTATCCTGTTCCATTGATCTATATTTCTGTTTTTGTGCCAGTACCATATCATCTTGATTACTGTAGCTTCATAGTATAGTCTGAAGTCAGGGAGCCTGATTCCTCCAGCTCCATTTTTCGTTCTCAAGATTGCTTTGGCTATTCAGGGTCTTTTGTGTTTCCATACAAATTGTGAAATTTTTTGTTCTAGTTCTGTGAAGAATGCCAGTGGTAGTTTGATAGGGATTGCATTGAATCTGTAGATTGCTTTTGGTAGTATAGTCAATTTCACAATGTTGATTCTTCCAATCCGGGAGCATGGTATAATTCTCCATCTCTTTGTATCATCTTTAATTTCTTTTATCAGTGTCTTATAGTTGTCTGCATACAGGTCTTTTGTCTCTTTAGGTAGGTTTATTCCTAGGTATATTATTGTTTGTGTTGCAGTGGTAAATGTGAGTGTTTTCTTGATTTCATTTTCAGATTTTTCATCATTAGTGTATAGTAATGCCAGAGATTTCTGTGCATTAATTTTGTATCCTGCTACTTTACCAAATTCATTGATTAGCTCTTGTAGTTTTCTGGTAGCATCTTTAGGATTCTCTATGTATAGTATCATGTCATCGGCAAACAGTTACAGGTTTACTTTTTCTATTCCGATTTGGATTCCTTTTATTTCCTTTTCTTCTCTGATTGCTGTGGCTAAAACTTCCAAAACTATGTTGAATAAGAGTGGTGAGAGTGGGCAACCTTGTCTTGTTCCTGATCTTAGTGGAAATGCTTTCAGTTTTTCACCATTGAGGACGATGTTGGCTGTGGGTTTCTCATATATGGCCTTTATTATGTTGAGGAAAGTTCCCTCTATGCCTACTTTCTGCAGGGTTTTTATCATAAATGGGTGTTGAATTTTGTCGAAAGTTTTCTCTGCATCTACAGAGATGACCATAAGGTTTTTCTCCTTCAATTTGTTAATACGGTGTATCACATTGATTGATTTGTGTATATTGATGAATCCTTGCATTCCTGCATTAAACCCCACTTGATCATGGTGTATGATCCTCTTAATGTGCTGTTGGATTCTGTTTGCTAGTATTTTTTGAGGATTTTTGCATCTATGTTCGTCAGTGATATTGGCCTCTAGTTTTCTTTCTTTGTGACATCCTTGTCTGGTTTTGGTGTCAGGGTGATGGTGGCCTCATAGAATGAGTTTGGGAGTGGTCCTCCCTCTGCTATATTTTGGAAGAGTTTGAGAAGGATAGGTGTTACCTCTTCTCCAAATGTTTGATAGAATTCGCCCGTGAAGCCATCTGGTCCTGGGGTTTTGTTTGTTGGAAGATTTTTAATCACAGTTTCAATTTTAGTGCTTGTGATTGGTCTGTTCATATTTTCTATTTCTTCCTGATTCAGTCTTGGCAGGTTGTGTGTTTCTAAGAATTTATTCATTTCTTCCAGGTTGTCCATTTTATTGGCATAGAGTTGCTTGTAGTAATCTCTCATGATCTTTTGTATTTCTGCAGTGTCGATTGTTACTTCCCCTTTTTCATTTCTAATTCTATTGATGTGAGTCTTCTCCCTTTTTTTCTTGAGGAGTCTGGCTAATGGTTTATCAATTTTGTTTATCTTCTCAAAGAACCAGCTTTTAGTTTTATTGATCTTTGCTATCGTTTCCTTCATTTCTTTTTCATTTATTTCTGACCTGATCTTTATGATTTCTTTCCTTCTGCTAACTTTGGGGATTTTTTGTTCTTCTTTCTCTAATTGCTTTAGGTGCAAGGTTAGATTGTTTATTTGGGATGTTTCCTGTTTCTTAAGGTAGGATTGTATTGCTATAAACTTCCCTCTTAGAACTGCTTTTGCTGCATCCCATAGGTTTTGGGTTGTCGTGTCTCCATTGTCATTTGTTTCTAGATATTTTTTGATTTCTTCAGTGATCACTTTGTTATTAAGTAGTGTATTGTTTAGCCTCCATGTGTTTGTATTTTTTACAGATCTTTTCCTGTAATTGATATCTAGTCTCATAGCGTTGTGGTCGGAAAAGATACTTGATACAATTTCAGTTTTTTTAAGTTTACCAAGGCTTGATTTGTGCCCAAAATATGATCTATCCTGGAAAGTGTTCCATGAGCACTTGAGAAGAATGTGTATTCTGTTGTTTTTGGATGGAATATCCTATAAATATCAGTTAAGTCCATCTTGTTTAATGTATCATTTAAAGCTTGTGTTTCCTTTTTTATTTTCATTTTGGATGATCTTTCCCTTGGTGAAAGTGGGGTGTTAAAGTCCCCTACTATGAATGTGTTACTGTTGATTTCCCCTTTTATGGCTGTTAGTATTTGCCTTATTTATTGAGGTGCTCCTGTGTTGGGTGCATAAATATTTACAATTGTTATATCTTCTTCTCGGATCGATCCCTTGATCATTATGTAGTGTCTTTGTCTCTTCTAATAGTCTTTATTTTAAAGTCTATTTTGTCTGATATGAGAATTGCTACTCCAGTTTTCTTTTGGTTTCCATTTGCATGGAATATCTTTTTCCATCCCCTCACTTTCAGTCTGTATGTGTCTCTAGGTCTGAAGTTGGTCTCTTGTAGACAGCATATATATGGGTCTTGTTTTTGTATCCATTCAGCCAGTCTGTGTCTTTTGGTGGGAGCATTTAATCCATTTACATTTAAGGTAATTATCGATATGTATGTTCCTGTTCCCATTTTCTTAATTGTTTTGGGTTTGTTATTGTAGGTCTTTTCCTTCTCTTGTGTTTCTTGCCTAGAGAAGTTCCTTTAGCATTTGTTGTAAAGCTGGTTTGGTGGTGCTGAACTCTCTCAGCTTTTGCTTGTCTGTAAAGGTTTTAATTTCTCCATCAAATCTGAATGAGATCCTTGCTGGGTAGAGTAATCTTGGTTGTAGGTTTTTCCCTTTCATCACTTTAAATATGTCCTTCCAGTCCCTTCTGGCTTGCAGAGTTTCTGCTGAAAGATCAGCTCTTAACCTTATGGGGATTCCCTTGTGTGTTATTTGTTGTTTTTCCCTTTTGCTTTTAATATATTTTCTTTATATTTAATTTTTGACAGTTTGATTAATATGTGTCTTGGTGTGTTTCTCCTTGGATTTATCCTGTATGGGATTCTCTGTGCTTCCTGGACTTGATTAACTATTTCCTTTCCCATATTAGGGAATTTTTCAACTATAATATCTTCAAATATTTTCTCAGTCCCTTTCTTTTCCTCTTCTTCTTCTGGAACCCCTATAATTCGAATGTTGGTGCGTTTAATGTTGTCCCAGAGGTCTCTGAGACTGTCCTCAGTTCTTTTCATTCTTTTTTCTTTATTCTGCTCTGCAGTAGTTATTTCCACTATTTTATCTTCCGGGTCACTTATCCGTTGTTCTGCCTCAGTTATTCTGCTGTTGTTCCCTTCTAGAATATTTTTAATTTCATTTATTGTGTTGTTCATCATTGCTTGTTTCATCTTTAGTTCTTCTAGGTCCTTATTAAATGTTTCTTGCATTTTCTCTATTTCCACGATTTTGGATCATCTTTACCATCATTTTTCTGAATTATTTTCACGTTGACTGCCTATTTCCTCTTCATTTGTTAGGTCTGGTGGATTTTTACCTTGCTCCTTCATCTGCTGTGTGTTTTTCTGTCTTCTCATTTTGCTTATCTTACTGTGTTTGGGGTCTCCTTTTTTCAGGCTGTAGGTTTGTAGTTCCCGTTGTTTTTGGTGTCTGTCCCCAGTGGCTAAATTTAGTTCAGTGGGTTGTGTAGGCTTCCTTGTGGAGGGGACTAGTGCCTGTGTTCTGGTGGATGAGGCTGCTTGTCTTTCTGGTGGGCAGGTCTACGTCTGGTGGTGTGTTCTGGGGTGTCTGTGGACTTATTATGTTTTTAGGCAGCCTCTCTGCTAATGGGTGGGGTTGTGTTCCTGTCTTGCTAGTTCTTTGGCATAGGGTGTCCAGCACTCTAGCTTGCAGGTCGTTGAGTGAAGCTGGGTGTTGGTGTTGAGATGGAGATCCCTGGGAGATTTTCACGGTTTGATATTATGTGGAGCTGGGAGGTCTCTTGTGGACCAGTGCCCTGAAGTTTGCTCTCCCACCTCAGAGGCACGGCACTGACTCCTGGCTGCAGCACCAAGAGCCTTTCATCCACACGGCTGAGAATAAAAGGGAGAAAAAGCAGAGAGAGAGAGAGAGAGAGAAAGGAAGGAAGGAAGGAAGGGAGTGAGGGAGAGAGGGAGGGAGAAAGGAAGGAAAGAAGGAAAGAAAGAGGATAAAAGAAAATAAAGTAAGATAAAATAAAATAAAGTTATTAAAATAAAAAATAATTATTAATAAAAAATTAAGAAAAAAAGCGGACAGGTAGAACCCTAGGACAAATGGTGAAAGCAAAGCTATACAGACAAAATCTCACACAGAAACATACACACTCTTGACAAAAAGAGGAAAAGGGGAAAAAGTAATAAATCTTGCTCTCAAAGTGGGATGATTTGGGTTGATTCGTTGTCTATTCAAGTATTCCACAGATGCAGGGTACATCAAGTTGATTGTGGAGGTTTAATCCGCTGCTCTTGAGGCTGCTGGGAGAGATTTCCCTTTCTCTTCTTTGTTCACACAGCTCCCGGGGCTCAGCTTTGGATTTGGCCCCGCCTCTGCGTGCAGGTCCTGGAGAGTGTCTGTTCTTCGCTCAGAATTGACGGGGTTAAAGGAGCCACTGATTCGGGGGCTCTGGCTCACTCAGGCCGTGGGGAGGGAGGGGCACGGTGCGGGACGAGCCTGTGGCGGCAGAGGCCGGGGTGACGTTGCACCAGCCTGAGGCGCGCTGTGTGTTCTCCCGGGGAAGTTGTCCATGAATTCCGGGACCCTGGCAGTGGCGGGCTGCACAGGCTCCCTGGGAGGGGGGTGTGTGGATAGTGACCTGTGCTCGCACACAGGCTTCTTGGTGGCGGCAGCAGCAGCCTTAGCTTGTAATGCCCGTCTCTGGGTTCCGTGCTGTTAGCCGCGGCTCGTAACCGTCTCTGGAGGTCCTTTGAGCAGCGATCTTAATCCCCTCTCCTTGCGCACCAGGAAACAAAGAGGAAAGAAAAAGTCTCTTGCCTCTTCGGCAGCTCCAGACTTTTCCCCGGACTCCCTCCCAGCTAGCCGTAGTGCACTAACCCCCTGCAGGCTGTGCTCATGCCGCCAATCCTTTCCCTGCGCTCCGACGGAAGCCCGAGCCTCAGCTCCCAGCCCTGCCCTTCCCGATGGGTGAGCAGACAAGCCTCTCGGGCTGGTGAGTGCTGGTCGGCACCGATCCTCTGTGCGGGAATCTCTCCGCTTTGCCCTCCGCACTCCTGTTGCTGTGCACTCCTCCGCGGCTCTGAAGCTTCTCCCACCCCTCCGCCACCCGCAGTCTCCGCCCGCGAAGGGGCTTCGTAGTGTGTGAAAACCTTTCCTCCTTCACAGCTCCTTCCCAGTGGTGCAGGTCCCGTCCCTATTCTTTTGTCTCTGTTTATTCTTTTTTCTTTTGCCCTACCCAGGTACGTGGGGAGTTTCTTGCCTTTAGGGAGGTCTGAGGTCTTCTGCCAGCGTTCAGTAGGTGTTCTGTAGGAGTTGTTCCACGTGTAGATGTATTTCTGGTGTATCTGTGGGGAGGAAGGTGATCTCCACGTCTTACTCTTCCGCCATCTTCCCCCTGAACCTCAGTTGCCACGCTTTTGACTGCTTTCCTTACTCCCCTCGATTTATTACAGTCATAGGCTGTTTAGCACATCTCACATGGGAGTTAGGTCCTTTAAGAAACTGACCCCCTGGTGATGTATTTCCAAAAGGAATACTGCTCACTTCCAACATGGAGGCTAGATCTGGAGGGTAAGCAATTAGAATGTAACAGCTCCTTGATACGGAGATTTCCAGGGACAGTGCCTCTCTTTCTGCTCCTTCTTCCTCTTAGCTCCTGATGAGGAATTAGCTTGCTAGTGGCAGTGACACTTCCCTCTGCTAGTTGTCCCATTCGATCAGGACAGCCCTGGAGGAGTTACAGGAGTGGCCACTGTCTCCTGTGAACCATGCTTGGAAATGAAGTTGGACAGTTTTGGCCACTTCCCTGACTGTTCATGAAACTGTCCATTTCCTCATTTATTGTCATGTCTCAGTGTTAATTTCTCTTTCCTCACTGGTTTCTAGTTTACAGCTGTCTCTTCTCCATCGATCTAAAAATGTTAACTTCATGGCAACTAACTGGAAAATGTTCATGTTTGTGTATTTCATCATATATTAACTCGAATGAAGGAAAATTTTGATCCATTTCCTTGAGCAATTTCAGTCTTTAGTCTTCAGAGAGAATCACAGTCATAGCAATTTTTCTATCCTCTTGTCACATCAATAAGTTATAAACATTGACTGATTATAGTGTAGAGTTTTCAGCAACGTGGAAATTTTTATTTGCAAAGAAATTATGGGCACGGTGAGTGACTAACAAGTTCAGAGGTCAAAATGAAATTTTGGAGGTTAAGTAATTGTTAAGGAATGATTATATTCTTTAATTTTTATATTCCTTAATTCCTGTAATTTTTAAAGTTTGAGTGCCAAGATTTTCCTATTAAGATTTGTTTTTAGCTTAAGTCAGGTTTCCTGAATATGTAATGAATTTTAGTTTACTGTTAGTTTCATCATCAAATATATCAGAAGAAAACTTCTCTTACCACTCCCAGAAAAGTCTGTTAAACGAAGACTGTAAAGCTCAGGCAGGTTTTATTTCTAGTCATGTTGGTGCCTTTATCACAGAGGGTATTGGGAAGGGGAGTGAGGAGGTGGGGGTAAGCATTCACCCTATATCCTTTATAACATGTAAATCATCGAAGTGGAGGAAAAGGAAGTAAAAAAACTGTCCGTTTCTGGTGCTATTGAACAGTAAAGAACTATACTCAGGGAGCAGAAGACATTTTGGTTAGGAGAAAATTAAAATCTATTCTCATTTCTTTTAAGAGTGGAGGATGATAACTTGAAGACATATAAGAAATGACTTGAAAAAATATATATTATACTCATAATAAGGTATCCAAAGTTGGCCAGAGCAGTGTCAGTTTCTAACAGGTATACAGGAATCCTGGAGTCATATCTACCCTGAATATAATTGTAGACAAACAGTAAATCTAAATAATCTGATAGTAAATCTGAACAGTAAATCTAAATTATCTCCCAGCTCTCAGCCTTGCCAGAAAACTCTTAAAGACTATCTGCCATCTCATTATGTGAAAAGATGTATGAGTGAGCCACTGACTCCAGGGCAAATTTCTCTGGGGAGAAAGAAGTCACTTGGAACCCAGACCTTTGGAAAAGATGCTCAGTTTGTAGTGGGAAAACATCAACATCTTAGTGGACTGCTGAGCACCCCCTCCTCCCATCCCTCTCAGATAAAGGATGGGAGGGGGAGGAAAGGGAAGTAGCCTTAGCTCTTGGTTTCTTCTACCCTGAAAGACCATGGCCTCCATCATTCCATACTAGTCAGAAATAAGGCCATGAATCACACAGCAGCTTTGCTTCAAAGATCTCAAAACAAACAACTTACCACAGTTTTCAAGTAAGAATAATTTTATCATTTGTATAGCTAAGAAATGTCCTTACCAGTGATCATTACACTTTGAGCTGCCAAATGTTGAAACCTTTACCTTACTTAGAGGAAGTTTGGACCAGGCAAAATCATCAAGGGAATCCATTTACTCCAATGGAAATGAAACTTCCAAGTTCAACGTAGTAAACACAGATATATCTTTCTCATCTCTCTGTGTCCCCATTGTCTTTGTCAGGATGTCCAAAATATATTCTTTTGCCAAGAACTTAATACAGGCATCTGGAAGATCAAGATTTGTACAGTTCCAATAAGTACCTGGGACAGATCCATATGAAGAACCAAGGGGAGATCTTTCCCGCCTGTGCTATTTCCAACATGGGTTCTTTCTCCTTCCTCTGATGGATCCATTTTAACCTCGGTGCTCCAAGCCTATTTTATTGTTAGAAATGTTAAGGAAAGTAGAAAAATAGACTATTATATGTTTAACATGGGTTCTTTCCCTTTACACATAGGGAATTTCACATTTGCTTTGAAGTAAATAAAAAGTTTTCAATCTAGGGAAGGAAGATGGCCAAATGATTCCCAAGCCAATGGGAGATGAAGTCCAGAGCATCACTTTGACAGCACAAAGATATGGCTTTGGGTAAACCATGACATAGCTCACTTATGCATCTCTTCCATGGGCATTAGAGTTTTGTTTCTAGAACAGGCATTTGGTTCTAGAGAAATAGTTAATTTTTTTCCATTGCAGCAGTGCTTAATTAGATGTGCCCTGAGGATACTATCAGTTGTCTCTGTAAGGTCGTTGTAAATTATGTGGGTGTTGTAATAGGTGTGGTTCTACACATGGGAAAGCCACATAGCCTAGATGTAGGAGTTAATCTGTCAAAGTTAGACTTCAGGTTCTTGCTGTAAGCTGTCTTAGCATAGCCAGAATCACACTGTCTTCAGAAGAGCAACTGAACCCAGAACTGCAGGGTGGCTTAGTACATTGTTTAGTTTATTTAATTTTAAAGATATTTGCATTTATCCTCACCAGTATTAGTGTAGGTAAATTTCTCAGATAACTAGATGAATAATTTTTAACATTTCTTCATAATATCATTGTTGTGAATATATACAAACCTTAAGGATGGAAAATGAGAAAACAATAAACACATTTTATCTAGCTTCTGAGAAACAGTGTTTATACCACAGTGTTATACCACAGAGGCTATTTTTATTTTTTTCCTAAAACATAATGCAGACCATAAAATTATTCACAAAATAAACCAAGGTCTCATTTATCAATCCTACCAGACATTAAAAATATTTATCTCATTTGCAGAACGTTGGGAGGAAAAATTATACATTCAGTGCTACATTCAACATGATTTTTTTTCCCTGTTGTCAAAAATGTAAACAGTTTACTTTTCACTGGAGCAAATGCATTATAATCTTACTCTATTAAAGGTTAAACTTAAGGATTATACATCTGAGAGAAGAAATTTCCTTCTATTTGTTTAAAATATACTTTTAGTATGTGGGAGTGAGCTGACTGGGTAGTGCTAAAACTTCCACTCGTCGTAGACTATGATTTCTTTAAAAAGAGTGTAAATCTAAAGAAGACGCACACACTGAGTGTGCTACTGGGGAGATGCCAAAGGAAAAGAAGTAACTGTTAAGGGGAGGGGGGTTTAAGATGCGTGAAAAGAAACCAGTCAACTGGAAAAAAATACACAACCTAAAAGTTGAGAATTATGTTTTATTCGGGGTCCTTACTGGGAACTGTAACCAGGGAAGCAGTCTCCCAATAGCTCTGAGGGACTGCTCCCAAGAGGTAAGGGAGGAGCCAGGGTATATAGGCGTTTTTTGCTCAAAACAAACAAACAAACAAAAAACCCGAATACCAGAAAAATGTAGTCAAACATCTAAAGATGACTGCTAATCACGAAGAACCAGACATCTCAAGTTAATGATTTTCATACTTTTCTATGTATGGGAAGATGCAAGAGTCTGGACTCACTGAAATTATCCCTTTGATATGCATCTTAGCTATCTAGGACCAGTATCCTATTTTCCTCCATCCTGAATTCCCCAGCTTGGTTGGGCTGAAGTCTTTTCTTGATGAAAAGAAGGTCATGAATAAAAACTTCTTGCTCAGCATAGGTGGCTGAATCTGCTGCTATTAATCACACACTTGCTATCTAGTCGCACCCTAACTCAGCTGGTGCTGCAGGTTCTGTTCCTACTGTCTCTGGCCATGTTAGGAGGGCATAGATGGGAAAGATACAGAAAGGAACAGAAAGAGGAATCTCCGGGGAAATAGTAAAATGTCTGAGATGTGGGCATTTTGAAATGGGACGTCCCATTTTTGTTCATCAGCCACTTCAGATGTGTCACAAATATCCCCCAGTCAGTGGTCAGAATAACCCCCTCCATCCTTTATGTTCCCATAGGATTTGTTTATACCTCAAGGGGAGCACATGTGACACAGTGTTATTGTTTATTCATGTGCCTCCTCCTCCCAGCAACACTTAGGTTTCCTAGTGGACCATCTCTGTGAAGTCTAGTTGTCTGTCCAGCACCTGGAAAAGGGCCTACACACAGTATTTGCTTAATGCATACTGCATGAATGAACAATCAAGTACAAAAATAAATTGACTCTACCCAGAGGTTGGATTCATCACCTATTCCCCCTGTATTCGCAGTACCCAGCACAGTTCCTGACTAGCAGGGTCTTGGTAGAAACAAGTAGGTAAAAAAGATCTGTGGCAAATAGAGCCACATTTGAATACCAGCTTGAAGCTGGAACAAATTACTTTACATCTCTGTGCTTCAGTTTTCTCACCTTTAAACTGGGGTTACTGATTGGTTAACTCCGTGATACGTGCATTAACGTTTTGCCACAGTACCAGACAGGAATAAGGCCTCATTAAAATATCAGCAAATCTTACAGTAAAGGCTATAAAATTGACTTAATTCTTCACTCTCTATTTAGCTTGAATGTTTATTTAATTTCTAAGTTCCAAAATTCTATGAGAAAAAGGCTAATATGATAGTAAAAAACTTTGTATATCTGGCATGTTATTCACGAAAAAGTTGAATGAAATGGAATTACCCCAAAATCAAGGGGCTATAATTGTCACAAGTAAACACATTGATTCCAGTTAAATGTAGATGTTTGTTTAGCTGACCCCACTGTTCACGTGGTCGCTGTATGTTGCCGTCACGCCAACTCATCAAGTCCTTTCCATTGTATCACAAGTTAAATTTATTTATCACTGTATATCCCAGAAGCATTCTCATAGAGCCTCATACACTGAAGCTTTAGTTTCACAACATTCTTATGCCTGACAGAGAAAATACAGTTTTAGTTTACAGAATGGAGACAACTGAAGCTGGGCTTAAGTAATCTGTCCTAAGACAGTAGTTACTTTTGTAAGGAAATACCCAACTAGCAGTTGGACAATAATTAGCAATTGGATAATCTGGCCTAGGGTCTAGGTCTACCTTAACTAGCTGAGTACACTTGGGCTCATCTTTTAAATTCTCTGAGTTTTGGTGTCTTTGTTTATAAAATGTGAGTAAAGGTCTCTGCTGCTTTTAAATGGCATAACTTTTGTGACGATCAAATGATGTCATATACCTGAAAAATTTTTTGAAAATATAAGACAAATATTAAATCCTACACTTAAGTATCTCATATTTGTTGCTTCTCTCTTTAAAAGAGTCTCTTTTGAAACACTGCCAGGACGTAAACAAATATTGCCACAGTTTGCCTTGGAGGGCTCTTTTGTTAACTGGGTTAAAGATCAGTTCTCCAAGTATAATCTAGCATGATTATATTGACTTAACAGATGAGGAAACTGGAACACAGCGGTGCTCTGACTTGCCCTGATTTTACAAATCATGCTAGTGTAGTGGCTCCTATATCAAGAAACCCAGCCTAATTCCTTCTGTTCACTACACCAACCACAGAATGAGGAGGCCTTTGTATTTTATGTGTAAAGAAATAAACGCAGAAGTAATGGGCTGACATATATAGGCCACCTGCTTTCCCAGAACTGAATCACTTGAATACTCAAACTGAAGATACAGGATTTAGTAAACGGTAAAATATAGAGAATTTACATTGATTAGGGGTAGCATCAAGAATTGGAGCTTTTGTAAATGTTTCCTTGAAGGGAGAATCTCTAGAAACTTGTGCTGAAATGCATACAGATCTGGTGGAACCTTGATTGCACTTGCTTTTTTTTGACTGCATAGGATGTTTGTGCTGTAATTGAGGCTTTTGCTGTAGTAGGTCCTAGAAGGTCCTTTACTTCTGTCACAGACAAATAAAAGCAGCAGCAGCTAAGAGAACCTGGGAGAAAATACCAGTAGGTATCCTGGATCAGTGGTCTTTAACTAGTGTCTCACGGCCTAGACAGAACGTTTTGGTATGTCATCCTCTGCTAGGCCTGTAAGCATTTCTAGCTTAAATAAAGATTTGGTTTTTCTCTTTGAATACCAGCAGGGACAAACAATTAATTTATTGATTGGTAAATGGTATGTGTTCAGCTCTGTTGTCAAAGATAATCAGTCATGTTTAATGAGACTCTGCCTCCATTAAAGTCATCAGAGTCATTAATAAGTAAATATGTGCCTAGATTTCATAGAATTTGTACCTCATAATAAAGACTAAGCTAAGTCTACATTTCCCTGAAACAAGCACTTAGAAAGAAATTGAGAAAAATGAAGTTAATTCAACAATAATAATTTTTCCCTGGAGTCAGAAATCACCAGTCTCCAAGAAGGACATATAAAATGAGCCTTGGGACATGACACTATGCATAGAAGATCCTAAGGATGGCATCAGAAAACTATAACATTAGAGTTCATCAATGAGTTCGGTAAAGTTTCAGGATACAAAAGTAGCATGTGGAAATCTGTTGCGTTTGTATACACTAACAACAAACTATCAGAAGTAGAAATTGAGGAAACAATCCCATTTACCATCACATCAAAAAGAATAAAATACCTAGGGATAAATCTGTCTAAGGAGGCAAAATATCTGTACTCTGAAAACTCTAAGATATTGATGAAAGAACTTGAAGATGACACAAACAGAAGGAAAGATACTGTGTTCTTGGATTGGAGGAATCAATATTGTTAAAATGGCCATACTACCCAAGACAGTGTACAGATTCAATGCAATCTCTATCAAATTCCCAAGGGCATTTTTCACAGAACTAGAACAAAAAATGTTTAAATGTGTGTGGAAACACAAAAGACCCCAAATAGCCAAAGCAGTCTTGAGAAGGAAGAACTGAGCTGGAGGAATCAGGCTTCCTGGCTTCAGACTATACTGAAAAGCTACAGCAATCAAAGCAGTATGGTACTGGAATAAAAACAGACATATAGATCAATGGAACAGGATAGAAAGCCCAGAAATAAACCCACCCACTTACTGTCAATTAATCTATGACAAAGGCAAGAATATACCATGGAGAAAACACAGTCTCTTCAATAACTGGTGCTGGGAAAACTGGAAAGATTGATTGATTGCTGTGCCACAAGGCATGGGTGATCTTAGATCCCCGACCAGGGATCAAACCCATGCCCCCTGCAGTGGAAGCATGGAGTCTTAACCACTGGACTGCCAGGGAAGTCCCTGGACAGCTACATGTAAAATAAAGAAATTAGAACATACTCTAAAAGAAAGAAACTCAAAATGGATTAAAGACCTAAATGTAAGACTGGGTACTATAAAACTACTGGAGGAAAACATAGGCAGAACACTCTTTGACATAAATTACAGCAATATTTTTTGGATCCATCTCCTAGAGTAATGGAAACAACAACAACAACAACAAAATGAGACATAATTAAACTTAAAAGCTTTTGCACAGCAAAGGAAACCATAAACAAAACAAAAAGACAACCTACAGAATGGAAGAAAATATTTGCAAATGATGTGACGACAAAGGATTAATCTCTAAAATATACAAACAGCTCATACACCTCAATATCATAAAAACAAACAACCCAATCCAAAAATGGGCAGAAGATCTAAATAGACATTTCTCAAAGAAGACATACAGATGGCCAACAGGCAATGAAAAGATGCTCAACATCACTAATTATTAGACAAATGCGAATCAAGACTACAATGAGCTACCACCTTGCAACAGTCAGAAGGGCCATCATCAAAAAGTCTACAAATTATAAATGATGAAGAGCATGTGGAGAAAAGGGAACCCTCCTATGCTATTGGTGGGAATGTAAACTGGTAACAGTCACCATGGCTGCACCTTGTGCATTGGCTGGTAGGGATATAAAATGGTACAGCCACTGTGGAAGACAGTATGTATGGTGGCTTCTGAAAAAATTAAACATAGAATTACCATGTGATCTAGCAATTTCACTTCTAGACATATACCCAAAAGAGTTGAAAGCAGCAAATGGAAGAGGTATTTGCACACTCATGTTCATAGAATCAGTATTCACAATAGCCAAGAGGTGGAAATAACCCAAATGTCCATTGCTGGTTGAATAGATAAACACAATGTGGTATAGACATATAGTGGAATATTATCCAACCTTGAAGGAGAATGAAATTCTGATATATGCTACAGCATACATGAACCTTGAAAGCATTATGCTAATTAAAATAACCTAGACACGAAAGGACAATATTGTATAATTCCACTTATATGAGGTGTCTGGAATAGGCAAATTTGTACAGAAAGAAAGTGTGGTGAGGACTTCACTGCTGTGCAGTGGTTCAGAATCTGCCTGCCAATTCAGGGGACACGGGTTTGATCCCTGGTCCAGGAAGATCCCACATGCCGTGGAGCAACTAGGCCCGTGTGCCACAACTACTGAGCCTGAGCTCTATAGCCAGTGAGCCACAACTACTGAGCCCATGCACCACAACTACTGAAGCCCGTGCACCCTAGAGCCTGCGCATCACAACTTCTGAGCCCGTGCGCCACAACTACTGAAGCCTGCGTGTTCTAAGGCCCACATGCCGCAACTGCTGAGCCCGTGTGCTGCAACTACTGAAGCCCCTGTGCCTAGAGCCAGTGTTCCATCACAAGAGAAGCTATCGCAATGAGAAGGCTGCATACTGCAACAAAGAGTAGGCTTCACTCACTGCAACTAGGGAAAGCCCGCACACAGCAAGGAAGACCCAACACAGACCACTCCCCACCCACAAAAAAAAAGTGTGGTGAAAGAGTGGTTACCAGGGGCTGGAAGGAGAGGGGAATGTGGAGTTGTTGTTTGTTGGGTACAGAATTTCTCTATGGGAAGATGGAAATGTCAAAAAAAACATTCAAATTGTAAATTTCATGTTACGTATATTTTATCAGAATTTTTTAATGTTGAATCTGTAGTCTTTGCTTCCACAATCTCTTAGCCCATTCTCCACAGAGCAGACTTTTTAAAAATACAAAGTAGGTCATGTTTCTTTTCCACTGGAAACTTTCCATGGACTTTCCATTGTACTTTGTGTGAAATCCAAACTGCTTTTCAGGGCTCCTAGTCCTATAGATCCTGGCCCTGTCCCTACCACTTCCTCTTCTCTCTGCTCCAGCTGTACTAGCCTTGCTGGACCCTAAAATGTGCAAAGCCCAGTCCTGCTTGAGGTCTTTATACAATACTTCCTTTCCTCTGCCCGAAATATTCTTTTATCCCCAGAGTTTCATGCCACTTGCCCCTGACTACTAATCAAGTCTTAGTCAGTGGTCACCTCCTCGGAGAAGGCTATCTTGACAACCATCCTAAGTTTGCACCTACCTCACTGGCTACCCAGTCATTCTATCTTCTCACCCTGCTTTGTCTGCAAATTGCTTCTTATTATCAAAATTGTGTTATTAATTTATTGGATTGCCTTTTTAATCTAAATCCATCCCGAGAATGAGGGTAGTGACTTTTCACCACCATATCATTAGCACCCAAAACAGTGCCTGGCACATTAATGAATACTATGTGAATGAATTAGTTCTGATGGTAGATAGCCTGCCTTTCTGAAATGGGTTCCATTTAAAGCCCATCAAGCTTGCATCAAGTGAAGTTTATTTGAAGTGGATCAGGTCGTGTGACAGACACGGAGGTACAGCACCCAGAAATGCCTTCAGAAAGGGCATGTGACAGCAGCTACTGGGAATGATGTCAGTAGATGGTCAGTTACTTCAGGAATTGCTGCAACTGCAGGGGGTCACCTGCTCCAAAATCAGTCCTTCCTGGGGTAGACCACATATACTGGCATATAAAGACACAGCCATTTCATCCCAATGCAGACCAACTCCAAAGGACCATCTTAGCTCCAGAGCAAGGGTGAGGTCCGCAGAGACTGTCCTGAGGGCTGACTCATATTGCCACTTATCCTTGTGCCCCATCTGCTTCCTTCCCTCCTTTTCACAGGTGTTGATCCCAAAACACTCCCAGATGGACAACCTGCACACTACCCTCCATTTCAACATCCCAGTGCACTTCCCTGGGAACTCAACCTGTATCACCTTGTATGCATACGAGAAGCAAAAAGCACCACCTTCTGTTTATCCCCTTGAGTTATAGATGACTAAATATAGTTCGTGTCAACTTTGTTGAAAGCCTGAAACCAATCAGACATCTCACAGCAATGCTGATATGGCTGGAGAAAGCTGAAGTAGTGACAGAACTTTCCCCACTTAGGAAGGATGTCCATGACTTGTGGGATCTAAGGTTGTGTTTATTTCATGAAATGTATTACATTTGTGTGACTCCTATATTGCCTGCCCTGTAATTTGTAAGCAGGGATGAAATAAGTGGCAGATGCTTTCTGATACCTTGAGGGAGAGATGCACAAGGAAAAATGCGTGCTTGGTGTGATGCAGAGCCCAGGGGAGATGACTTGGGCGGTTTGCTACGAGGGAAGGCTGAAGGCATTCACCAATTCACAGATGAGCTTTAGGGGATGCAGGGGTTCCCTAAAAGTACAGGCAAGATATTGTACACATGGGTGGTTTTCCAGGAATCTAGATTGTCAAAAGGGTCAATGCAGTAAAAAGGGTTAAGGGGACCCTGAACTTTGAGAACTTTTGTCTCCAATCATGTCCTGTAAGATTTCCCTGTCTTTTCGTTGGTATTTGTACCAAAGATTTATGACTACTTTCAGCCACTTGGATTCAGATAACGGGTCTCATCTGCCCCTTGAGTTTGTGTGTTCATTTTTGCTCTGGGTTGTTGGCTTAATGCATTTGACTCTAGCAGTTT
This sequence comes from Delphinapterus leucas, assembly GCF_059928025.1. Classification (NCBI taxonomy): domain Eukaryota; kingdom Metazoa; phylum Chordata; class Mammalia; order Artiodactyla; family Monodontidae; genus Delphinapterus; species Delphinapterus leucas. Next base: position 60,335,151 of record NC_143137.1, on the reverse strand, counting down.
ACTTTTACTGTTTCATCTGTTTTCCTGGTAGAGTTTTACCTTCATTTTTTTCCTTTTTGTCTCACATATCTTACTATCTTTTACTTTTAAAATGAAGACAAGCTAGCACAAAGGGGATAGTCTCAAGCACAGCCCTGCTATGAATGAGGAATGAATTTTTATTCCCCAGTTTACTCCTTAGGGACTCTCCCAGTGTAGCAAACACAACTGCCAGGTTAGTGGCAGGCATTTGGGGTAAAATCAGATTTCCAGGAAAGCCTCATTTTAAACCGAATTTTGGCCCCAGTGCACATACTAACATAAAAACACACATGTATACACATAAGCAAGGAAGAATTTGTACCTTCCTGCCACACCACCAACCCAAGAACAAATTATAAATGCAAACATATAAATTAAACCTACTCTTCCCACCTCTAAAATTGGATTTGCATATGAACTCTATTTCTTCTTAGAGTTAGCTAATATTTGTTACTTAATTTGGGCACTTAGCCATATTAGAGTGACCCTGAGTAAATCATGAAACAGTTTTTTGGGCATCTCGACATCTTGTTCCTTGAATATCAAACATTTGGCATTTACTATGTGCAGACATGAATGAAGCATCATCCCTGCCCTCAAGATGCTCACGATTTATTGTGGCATGCCATTCTGTGCCTAGCACATGGCTGGCACTGATTAACTAAGAGAGCAAATTGTCTCATTGTATTGCAAGGACGTGTATATGTAACTTTACCCTGGGTCTAACAACTTCTTGGTTGCCTCTTCACTGGTTCTTACTGACACTCATTACTCATGAATGGTCCTACCACTGATGTCTCCATTTTAAGGTCCCACCTCAGACAAGTTCCATAACGTGGTCCTGATATTAATTTTTATATTTCAAAGAGCCATTCCTTAGGTATTTAAACTCTGAAACTTTCTGTGTCCTAACATTTAGTTCTGTTTTTATACTTGGAAAGCTATTCCCTAGAATGCTACTAACCGTTTTTTGGCGATATCATTTACACCTGTATTTGTAGTTATGTTTAATTGGCTTGATAGTTGATCTTATAACTTTACAATAATTTCCATGTCATATGCATATAATATTTATTTAAAATGGCAATTTTTGTTTGTGAATTGTATGCCTTGCTGCTTTTGGTACTCACACCAGTTGGGCTTTGTAAATATGCACTAGATATGGTGGGTGAGTGGATATATGCTTGCCTTGCTCCCTTATTCTGAATTATTTCATTTATATGTTTAAGAACAGATTGCAGACTCTCCCCACACAAAATGCTGTTTATGTTTTAACAGTTTATTTGATATAGGTATACTTAAAGGAAGCAAAAAGCATGGAATGGAAATTTAGAACAGATAAATTAGGGTTTAATTCTTCATTTTACGTGGGAATTGATACAGCGTTCTATTAAACAGCAGTTTCCTCTATTGCGTTTACAGTATGTATGACTTTAAAATATATGTTAAACCTTAGGTCATTAAAATAACCCTTCCCGTGTTTTCTGAGGTGGAAGAATCCTTTATGTTCATCTCTTGGCCATGGAGCTTTTGTGGGAGTGGATAGGTTCACGAGTAGATATAAAAGTGGGAAGTTGGGAAAGGACTGTAGACATAAAGGAAAGATCAGAGGGGAGCAGTGTGAGGGAGCGTTAAGGAGAAAGTTTTCCAAGAGGGAAAGAAAGAACAGAGGGTACAGTGAGAGACAGAAGACAGAACAGATAGAGTTGCACAACTGCTGAAAAAATTTTGTTAAGTTATAGAAGAAAGAATTGGGAGCAACTTTTTTTTTAATTGAGATGTGTTCTTAACCCTGTCCTCTACTTCCTCAATGCATTTTTAGTGAATATCTTATTATGTGATTATGTATAGACTAGATCTACAGGGTAGAATGAGCATATGTGTTTACCAATCTACACATTAAAAATCCCTTAAAATATCATAAAACATAGGTTTAAAAATAAAACTTCATAATAATACTCGGAGAGCCTGGATACTTAATACTCAAGAACTTAAAATAATAAGAGTATATACTTATCCCCAAACTCATTGAGTTGTATATATTAAATACATACAACTTTTTACATGTCAATAATACTTCAATGAAGTGGTTTAAAACAAAAAGAATTAAAAGACATAAATGATGTCAACATAGGGAACTGGGTGAGGAGAGACATTAGTAAATGGTTAGGTTTTTGACCTGTTCAGTGAAAGAGTAAAGACAAAAACTTAATTCTTAACAAGAAGATAAAAAACATAGCTTCAACATGTTCTTCAAAATATTAATAGTAAGCACTTAAGGATAGACATAGGGTGTGTAACTTCAAAACGATTAGAGAGAAAATAGAACACTCCACAATCAACAACAAACTTGAATCTGACAACACACAAGAAAGGAAAAGAGGCAAAAAGGAGACAGTGTGTGAAGATTAAGTTTGACTTCATGTACAGAAAACCTGAAATAGCAGTGAGTTAACATTTAAGAAATGCATTAACTAATGACAAAATAACAGGGGTAGGCCGTCCAAAACACACAGGGGTGCTCCAAAATTCTCGTGAAACCAAGCTTCGCCTACCTCTCAGTAGGATGCTCTCACCCACCATATGACTTCTTTCTTTAAGGCCACTTAATAATATAAGACAGCTTCTGGAACTCAAACTCTAACTTGTATCTATGTTGCAAACCAAGCGAAGAAGAAAAGAACAAAAGAATTGTACACTTTCCAATGAATCAAACACCCTATAAACGGTTTTCCCAAAGAAAACAATGGAAGCAAATAAGGGGAATCATCACATACACCCCAGAAGTGCTCTGAACTGTTACCTGGGCCACCAGGAGAATGAACAACTGCTTGTTCCCCAATCCTGGTTTCCTAACATCTAAGTTTTTATGAAACAAAGAGGTCAGGTAAGCTAGTCCTTGTGCAACGACCTGGTGTTTGACTTCATGCCAGCTCTGAGCCACGTCGGGGAGCAGGGGGACAACACGACAAGTCAGCGGTGCCCAGAAGCTCACTAGAGCAGGCAGACCTGTGACCTGTGTCAGCCCTGTTGGAATCATTGTGTCCTTTTCTCTCATGACATTATTTTTTGTGTATGGTACAAACCACTTGCAAACTCCTCCTGAGACCGCCCATGAAAGTAAACCTACTTGGGGTCTGTAGCCGCCTCTCTCTTCTAATTACTATTCATGCATTTGTATGTGGTTTATCTCATTAGAATGCCGTTACCATAAACAGCCAGAGCATGGAGAATGCATTATGCACGGTGCCACTTTTACCAAGAGTCCTCCTTTTCTTTGGTCAAATCCCTTCCTTGCTTTTGCCTGTCTTAACATTTGTAGTTTAAAAAATCCAAGTCATTCCTTGGTTGTCTTCTCCCCTTGTAGTAACTCTGTCCCTTTAAAGTTCTTGTTAACTTTATCAATACTCACTAAACTTGAGTAAAGAATACTCCTATGACTACCCCCTCACTTCTTTCACTGCTAAACAATTCCCACCTAACATTTATCTACTTAAATGTAAAGAGAAATATCTGGAAAAATGTATATTCAACTCTTAATAGTAGTTACCTCTACAGAAAAGGGTAAGTTGGGGAAATGGGGCACTGTAGTGAAGAACTTTCACTTTTGAGTCAATATACTTCTGAATTGCCTTAATTTATGACAGGGAAAATGTCTTTTGTGTTATATTTTTAAAAGAAAGAAAAGATATTTAAAATTCTGCATTATCCCTTCATGCTTTTGAATTCGATTTTTGGTGAAAGGTTTATGGGGGTTTCTTTTTTTTGGTTTTTTTTTTTTTTTGGTTGGTTGTTTTATTTTCCTTTTTTATTTCTTTGTTAAGGTAACTGGACAATTGCCTTCAAGTCAGACAGAGAAAGAGAGAGGGACTAAGAAACCCAGTCTTATTTCGGTTACATATTTAGAGCTTATATCTGGGGTTTGGGAGCTGAGGTGTGTAGAATAAGCGAAAAACAACCAACCAACCTTCACCATGCCTGACAATGAAATTGATTTAGCAATTTCAAGAGCAAGAAAAACAAATTCAAGCTGACACAAGCTATAATGGTCCTTGGAATACCACCTCAAAGCCAGAAAGAAGTTGTGGAAATTACTCTGAGATGAGAATACAACCTGTAGGAAAAACACACTCTCTCCTGTGGTTAGATGTTTCAGGCAGACAGCTAGGTATACCCAAGCTGATGTGAATTCAAAAAGAAAAGTGGCCAATAAACTTCCACTCAGAGATGTAGACTAAACTCAGTTTTCAAGCCAGCATTGCATTGCATTGGCATGCATTTCTTTGCGGAATCCTTCCTGTATGGGGAGATAAGCTGGTGTTCCTGAGCTCTGAACGGTTCTAAGTCTTTGCTCTACTTTAGGTTTGAGAAAGGACCCCCAGGTAATCCTGTCAGTGGGTGAGGAGGCCCTTTGATAACATCACCCTGTACTTGTCCCTCTGCCTCTTCTTCCCTGGCTGCAGGCACTTCTGCTCCAGGTCTCTCCTCCCCTACCTCATTCACTCTGAAGCTGGTGTGCTTCTCCCGTTGCACAATCACTGCTTTCCAGAGCTGGTCAGGAGTCAGGAGGGAGGTGATGGCTGCCTGTGTAGAAGAAAGAGGGTAGGCGGGAACCATAGTCCTTCATGCGGTCAGCTTTTCCAAGGTGCTGGGGGTTAGACTTCTCGTGATTCTTTTGTTGTGTCCTTAATGGGTAACTGGAGAGACTAGAAGGGAGAAAGTGGGAGAACAATTAACATTCTCAGGGAATAGATAACTGTTGGCTTTAGAGGTAATAACCAGAGGCAACATTGAGGTCAGGAGATGCATTCTTCCCTGGTTTCTGTTTTTGTGCTTTGGTTCTATCAATTAGGATACCTTCATGTATAAGGAAAAGACTGACTCAACTGGCTGAAACAACAAGGAAATTTACTTTTGATCTTAAGAAATCCAGAGAAGATAATTCTTACACTGCTGGCTAATTCAGCGGTTCCATGCTCTCATCAGGAACATCCTCCTACCTCTCTCCTCCTGACATCCTTAGAAGTAACTCCCCTCAGGGTCACACGATGCTCCCACAGTTCCAAACTTTACATCTGGACACAGCATCCAATGTATGAAAGGTCATTTTGTCCCAAGTATCCCTTTTAAAAAACAATGAAACCTTTCCCAGAAACCCCCCTTGGCAGACTTCCCTCATGTTTCATTGGCCACATCATGTCTCCTTGCCTTTGTCTGACACAATCACTGGCAGTGGGGGTGAGATCATTGGAATTGTCTTGGGTTTGTCAGGAGTTAGCCTGAGCTGGAGAGAGGGTCACACTCTCTGAGGAATAAACACCTATACAAAATTGGGGTTCATTTAAAGAGAAGAATAGGATAATGGATATTGGAGACACAATATGAATTTCTGCTACAATGGTTGATCCTATGGAAATAAGAACAGCAGCAATAATGTTTATTAAGCATGTTGTACCATGTGCTTGGCTCAGAGCTACCTACGCACTTTGAATGAAATATCTTAAGAACAAACTTATGAGATAGGTGTTAATACCCTCTCCAATTTATAGAGAAACTTAGAGGTATGTAAATAAGCTTAGAGAATGTAAATAACATGTCCAAAAAAATAAGAAGAGGTGGAAATGGACAGAATCTGTGCTCTTAACTATTTCAAATTATACACTCCTTCACCTGTTCTAAAATGGTCTCTCATGTACTTTTTTCCCTTTCTTTGTATATTTAAGAATGCTTGCTTTTTAAAAATTTATTGTGATAAAGGCTGGGAATGTTGCATGTTATTCTCTATTGCAAACCATAACTGCTGTGAAAGCCTGGATATGTTTTTATGAAGGGCACCTAGTAGGGGATGTGATCATAAGGGTCCTTTTCTATTGTCTTCTCTTTCAAGTTCCCAGTGCTATTTCCTCTACAACTTTTTGATCCACTCTCATTTCCCCTTCTTCTTATAATTTCATTGAAAAGAGCTGGAAATAGCAATCTCTATATGTTAATTATCATTCCCTATGCTCTCCCTTTTCATCACCAGTTCCGTATTATGAGCTATGTCACTAAAGTGTCACAACAACAAAACATATTGTTTCACAACACGGTACTGGTCAGGCAAAACCTGAGGTCACAAGTGGGGACACCACCAGGGACTTCATTGACATCCGTCTCCTGGCAGAAGCTCCTCCTGGGCCCTTGCACAAGATGGAGCTGTGGAGGTCAGAAGGCGCTGCTCTAGGAGAGGGGGAATGAGGAAGTGTACATTCCATTATGTTTGATGTTTTGTGCCTGAACCTTGCTACAGGCTGTTAATACCAAGCACTGGATTGCAAAGATAGGATTTTACAAGCACACAATTTATTTGTTATTTAAAGCTGTAATTTTTTTTTTTTTTTACGTTTTTAAGTATGTGTTTGCTCTTCGGACACGTTTCAGTTTCGGAGAGGGGAGGGTTAAACTTTGCCGGCGATGCATCAGAAGTTCAGGTCTTAAATCTGATAAATGGGGGAGGTTATGTGCTGTATTGAATTTGGATGGTTCTGAGTGAGCTTCAGAATCAAAGATGAGTTATCTAAATGTGAGTTATTTAATTTAGCATTTCTTTACAATTGAAAACATCACAATCGTGTGTGTGTGTGTGTGTGTGTGTGTGTGTTTAACACGAAGGGTGATACTAAACACTGAGTTTTTTTTAAGTGTGTCATTTGATGGTGAGACTAGAAATGGCCATTTTAAAGTTCTGTCATTTTTTTCTGCCTCCTTAGAAGCAAAAGCTTAAAGTATTTCGGAGGCAGTGACTTGTTGGACAATGGGAAAAGGTGGTCTGGTCCAAAATGCTTGGTTTGTCAATAAGAAATCAGTTGAAGAGGCTTCCGCAAGGTCACGGTGGTACTTAGGATCAGAATTGCACCAGGACCCTAAGTTTCTGCTTCACAGACCAAGGCATTTTCTCTTCATCCACTCTGTCACCCATAACTCCGTGGCTCAGAAGGGTCCTGTACTTGGGGTTTAAAGCTCTTCAGCATTTTTATCTCTGAATTTGCAACTGAGGTCCAATGGAATAGTGCCTAAAGAGGTTCAAGTTGGTTTTCTGATTCTTGCACCTAAAAGAGATTTGACATATTTTATAGACCTTTATAGGCCTATGAAATATTCACTTAGGAGGCTGGCTAGGTACACTACTTATCAAGTACTCCTGTCACATGTCAGAATCTGATTTGAAGACAATGTATCCTATGAGGTTCATTTGCATCAAATTTTAAACCTTAGGATGGTTCCCTACACTTCTAGCACATTGGCATGTAAGCTGCTTCATTAGTAATTGTACGAGAATTTATGGATTGCAACCTTTTGGAGAAAGAAAACACCAGAAACCAAAGCCTCATAATTTATTCAGAACAGAAACAATGGAATTATTTGTCTAAAGGAGATGGATGTTTGTCTTAAATGCTGACAGGAGTGATGCAGTGAAAAGGAAAGTAGCTTCCGTTCGGAACAGATGATGGCATACCCCTTCCTGTTAATCCAAAGGGGAGAGATCGTACCTTGTGATGAAGAAAACAAAGTCCAAAGTATAAAGGTGTTGACTGTTTCTCTGCAAAGAAAGAACACACATTTTTTTCAAAGTTAAGATGAGGCAAAGTAACGCAATTTCCTTCAGTGAAAGAAAGCCTTTCTAGCAGGCTAGCTTATTCGTCCAATTGTGAAATCCATGCTCTCATCTGTGCTGGCATTTGGCACGCAGGCCCTGAGGCCTTTCCTTGGCTCAGATGAGAGATTTGCTTGGCTACATATAGACCTTGCTCAGGAGTGTTTGAGGAAATCCCACCCTGGGACTCCACAAAGTTTCCACTAAGTTAAGCCTAATAAAGCTGCATTTAGCATTCCTGAGAAAGCAACGGCCGGCAGCTCTCCAGAGCACAGCACAAGACCACGCTGTCTGCACCTGCACTAACTTTCAGTTCTTTTCTCTTACATGTGGGTGGATTTTTCCCATTACCTCCAAACTGAAAAGACTTCTTCCCATTTGAGAAAGAAAAAAAAATCAATTCTATCTTATCTACCATAGTTCAGTGCTATTCTGCAAGCACTGATAAAATTTTCTCCAGAACAAATGGAGCTGTTAACTCTTTCCATGTTACAAAAGTACAAGGAAACACCAGGTTTCCTTCCTGGAATTTTCCAAAGACTCTATTGCACATAATTGTAAGTCGGCACATCATTTGTTCAGTCCATCGATCCCAGGTGAGTTAGTGTTAGGAGAACTCCAGTCAGTGGTGTTTGTTTAAAAAGCAAAGTAGGGCTTCCCTGGTGGCGCAGTGGTTGAGAGTTTGCCCGCTGACGCGGGGGACGCAGGTTCATGCCCCGGTCTGGGAGGATCCCACATGCCTCGGAGTAGCTGGGCCTGTGAGCCATGGCCACTGAGTGGAGAGGCCACAACAGTGAGAGGCCTGCGTACCGCAAAAAAAAAAAATAAAAAGCAAAGTAAAGCTCTAGATATAGTATCCAATCTCATGTAACTGTTTAGTCAGTAACACTAACATTGCCTAACAAGTCCTTATTGACCAACTAAAGCAAATTCCTATCATTTGTGGATACTGTAGAATTTTTATAATATTCCTGCCCAAGAGCAAGGTGGTCCAAAGTCATTCAGAGTATAGAGTGCATGTGCAAATGTGGTCGGCAAGAGGTCATGCTCATTTTTTATGTATGTTAGACATTAGGCAATGTTTCATGCTCAAAGAGAAGCAAATCACAAGAACACTTTCTTCTGTGTTCCTCGCTACTCACACTTTATATCAGTTGTCAAGGGAAGTACAAGGTTGAAGATTCATCATACTGTACCTGCAAGTTTCAGAGATAAGACGTATTCTGATGTTAAAAAAATAGCCTTCCATATTATATACAACCTGGCTTCAGGAGGAAAACCAACCCAAGACCTTGAGAAGTTTGTAGAAATAGTGATATGATAAATAATGATTCTAGCCTGACTTTGACTTAGTATCCAAGTCAGATTTAAAATGACCTTGTAAATCAGTCCACAAATATTTACTCAGCAGTTACAGGAAAGTGTGTTGCCCATGGCACTGTCAGCTGGAAATCAGACACATCACAAAAGGCTCTTCTCTGTCATCATTACTTTGATCGGGTAGGGAATCGACTCAAAAACAGGACACACATTGCCGAAACACCCAGGAATGCATGCTTATGTCCAGGAGACATAAAAATGGCTCTGGGATTTTATCCTAAAGAACCTTAGACTTCCCTGGCCATTACGTGGTCCAATGTGCCTCACAAATTGCAGAAGAGCCTTTCTCTAAACTTCTCAGTTCTAATTGCACACTGGGAGCCCAGAGGGCACAAGGTACAACCTTCTGAAGCTTCTGGGTACCAGGATCTGCACTCAACAGGGCCAGTCATGAGCACGATAATGAAGTAAGCCTAGATGATCTTTGACGCTATCCCCACTTTGCTTCACCAGCATCCTTCTAGGCCTGTCCTAACTCTTCCTACTTTGTGTTCCATCCCTTTTCCTTAGAAAACTCTCTCCATGAAGGGCTAACAATCTATGCTAGTATGTCCATTTTAACTGTAACCTACCAGAAAGGCTTGGTAAGATTTCTGTGCCATTTCTGGACATATAAAGTGATGAAAAAATAGGCATAGATGTGGAGTAGAGAAACCTGGGTTCACATTTGGTTCCTGCACTCTGTACTTGAGTGATCTTAGATGACATTCCTGAATTGTTTGAGCCTTACTTTATTTTTCTACAAGACGGAAAATAATGCTATTAATCTATCTCATTTAAGACAATTTATGTGGGAGTGTTTTTTAACCTTTTGAGATAATTCTATATTCACATGCTGATGTAAGATACAATACCGAGGGATTTCATGTACCCTTCACTCAATTTTCCCCCAATGGTAATATCCTGTATAACCATAGAACAATATCACAGTGAGGAAATGGACACTTGTACAATCTATCAACTTCATTCAGATTTGACCAATTTTTCATGCATTTATGTGTGTGTATTCTAAGAGTTATTCCCATGTGTAGGTCTGTATGACTGCTACCATAGTCAGTATATAGAACAGTTCCAGTACAATGATGCTTCATGCTACCCTTTTACAGCGAGAGCTGTCTGCCTCCTGTCCCCATCCCCTCCTGGCAATGACTAATCTGTTCTCCATTTACAGGTTTGCTATTTCAAGAATGATATATAAATGACCTCACAGCCTGTTGTCTTCTGAGATGACTTTTCTCACTTAGGGTAGTTCACCTGTGATCCATCCAACTTGTTGCGTGTATTAATAGCTCTTTTTTGTTGCTGAGTAGTATTTCATGGCATGGGCGTTCTAGAGTGTGTTTAACCATTCACTTGTTGAAGGACATTTGGAGATTGTTTCCAGTGCTGGGCTTTTATAAGTAAAGCTGCTATAAACATTCATATACAGGTTTTTGTGTGAACGTTAGTTTTCATTTCCCTGGGAGAAGTGACCCAAAATGTAATTGTTGAGTCACATGTTAAGCACACGTTTAGTTTTGAAAGAAACCACCACCCTTTTTCTCACAGTGACTGTGCCATTTTACATTCTCACCAGCAATGTATGACTGTTCCAGTTTCTTTGTATCTTCGTCAGCATTTGGTGTTATACCTTTTTTATTTTATCCATTCAGATAAGAGTGTAATAGTTCACTGTGGTTTTAATTTGCATGTTCCTAATGGTTAATGACATTGTACAACTTATCATGTGCTCATCTGTATATCCTCTTGGGTTAAATGTCAGTTCGTGTCTTTTGTCCATTTTCTAAATGGATTGTTTGGATTTTCTCCTATTGAATTTTGAGAGGCCTTTGTTTTCTATATTAGTCCTTTGTCAAATATATGGTTTGAAATATTTTTACCCCACCTGTAGATTGTCTTTTCATCACCTTCACAGAGTCATTGGCAGAGAAAGTTTTGGTTTTGATGAGGTCCAGTTTACCAGTTTTCCTTTTATGGACTTTGCATGGGGGTATCAAGTCTGAGGACTTTTTGCCTCGACCTAGATCCTGAATATTTTCTCCTATGTTGTAAGAGTAATTTGTTCTAAAGACAAAAGAGCTGTTCTGATATCAGTCGTGATCTTCTCAACAGCTTCTTTGTCAATATTGTTTTATCCTTCTCAGAGGCTCTCTGAGGCCAAGATAGTTTTTCAAGAAAACTCTGAAGCAGTTCCATTCTGGTCTAGGCTCTTTGAAAAGCCAGCAAAATGCAGCCTGAGTTTTAAAGCCAGAAACAATGAAGATAATATGCTATTAACTTCATTAACTGTAACAAATGGAGAGTGTCTGCTATGAGCTGATCAATTTTTGCCTCCAGGGAAAAAAAGATGAACAAGACTAGGTCCCCGCTCTCTAGGAACTCAAAATCAAGCCAAGAGATGGCGCCAGAACAGCATGGAAACTGACCCATATGGCACTCACCGCAAAGTGGCAGCTTCCTCCAATTCAACAAGCACTCACTGAGTACCAACTGTGTACCAGACAGTGTAGCTGGGAATACAGAAATGAACCATACTTAGGCCCTGCCCTGAGAAGCTTATTGTCAGTGGAAGAGAGCAAGACATGTGAGAAATATCCACAACATGAGAACATGATGGTGCAGTGGGAAAAGCATTTAATTTGAAGTCAGAAAAATCAGTGCTCTGACACTCGCTAGTTGTATAAACTTGGGCAAGTTACTTAATATCTGTGAGTCACAGGGTCATTCCTGACAAAATGAATATGTTAATACATAATTTGCAGTTTTGTTATGAGGAGTAAGCAAAAAACATACGTAGAGAATATTTCAGAGAGTAAACAAATATAATTTGAAGTTCAAGAGTGATAAAGTGGAACGAGTGACCAGTATATACTGACTGGGAGGAGAAGATATCAGAAAAAGCTCCAAAGATGAGAGCCTACTAGGTGGCCAGATGGAGGGGTGCATATGGGTGTTACAAAGGGAGCAACAGGGTAAGCACTATGACTAAAACCGTATCTAGTTCAGTTTTGCTCAAAAGAAGTGAGAGGAAATGGAGGGAGCTGGGGAGATACAGCAGGAGATGCAACAAAGCCCCAGTGGAACCGAGAGTGGTCCTTCCCCACCCCACAGGGGATGGACATTTTGGAAGGTGACTGTTGCCGGCAGATAGCAGTCAGAGGACCAGGGATGCTAAACCTCCAACTGTGCAGGGAACAATGAATAATCATCCTATCCAAAATGTCGGTGGTCTCCCTGTTGAGAAACTGAGTGAGCTCATGAGGGGTGGTGTTTACAATAATTTTGATGATGGCGATAATGGCTGTAATGAGGATAACAGCAACCATGACAATAATAGCCCCTACTGAATGCCAGACACTCTGCCAAGTGCTAGAAATGCAGTGTCACCTTTAATCTTCCCCAAACCCTAATGAGATACTTATTGATACTATTCTTATTCTCATTCCACAGATGACGAAAACTAGAAGTAAAATAACTTGCCCCAGATCACAAACCTAGTAAGTGGTGAAGCCAAGAGTAGGGCCCAATTCCATCTGATTCCAGAACTTACTCTCTTGAGCTCTATGCTGTACAGCTTTCTGTAGATTCTCAATCCTGGATGCCCAGAGTAAACAATATTACAGATGCCTCATTGTAACCCCAGATCAATTAAGTTAGCCTTGGGATTGGATCCCAGGCATCAGTATTGTTTCAGAGCTTCCTAGTTGATTCAAATGGCAGCCAATTCTGAGCACCACTGCCCTGCTCCAAGCCCAGTCAGAGACAAGAGGCAATGAGTTTTAAGTAGAGATGAGAAGTTATCATGTCTGTGCTGTAGAGAGAGTGCACCCTAGTTCTGGCTGGAATGAAGAGAATGAATTCGAGGGGAAGATTTACTAAAGGTAGGAAGACCAGTGAGAGGGCACTTGCAGAAGCTCTACCAAGAGATGCTAAGGGTATGGGTGAAGATCACAACAAAAACAAACAGCAAGTAATTATTAGGAGGGAAAGTCAGGGTTTGGTGATGAATGGGATGTGTATGAGGCGGTAGGAAGAAAGAAGTGCAGGTGGTGCCCAGGTTTCTCACCCTGGGATGAGAACACATTGTGTGTAGGTTTACCCTAAGTTTTCTTAGGGCTAATGGAGCCCTCAACAGCCAACACGCACACAAAGACCAGAGGAAGGACTTTGGTTGTGCGGGGATGGGGACACACTTCATCAGGAGGGAAGGTCAGAGGAAGGCTTGGGGGAAGATGGAGACTTTGGTGCCTGTGCAACCTCCAGGAGGAGGTGCCTGATGGATAGCTGAAAAAAAGCAATCTGAGCTTAAGTTAAAAGTCTAACCTGGGGTTTAGCCCAGGAATGCACATATTCAATATACACAAATCAATGTGATAAACCACATTAACAAACTGAAGGATAAAAACCATATGATAATCTCAATAGATGCAGAAAAAGCTTTCGACAAAATTCAACAACTATTTATGATTAAAAAAAACCTCCAGAAAGTAGGCACAGAGGGAACTTACCTCAACATAATAAAGGCCATATATGACAAACCCACAGCCAACACCATTCTCAATGGTGAAAAACTGAAACCATTTCTTCTAAGATCAGGAACAAGACAAGGTTGTCCACTCACACCACTATTATTCAACATAGTTTTGGAAGTTTTAGCCACAGCAATCAGAGAAGAAAAAGAAATAAAAGGAAATCAAATCATAATAGAAGAAGTAAAACTGTCACTGTTTGCAGATAACATGATACTATACATAGAGAATCCCAAAGATGCTACCAGAAAACTACTAGAGCTAATCGATGAATTTGGTAAAGTAGCAGGATACAAAATTAATGCACAGAAATCTCTTGCATTCCTATACACTGATGATGAAAAATCTGAAAGAGAAATTAAGGAAACACTCCCATTTATCACTGCAACAAAAAGAATAAAATACCTAGGGATAAAGCTACCTAAGGAGACAAAAGACCTGTATGCAGACATCTATAAGACACTGATGAAAGAAATTAAATACAATAAACACAGATGAAGAGGTATACCAAGTTCATAGATTAGAAGAATCAATATTGTGAAAATGACTCTACTACCCAAAGCAATCTATAGATTCAATGCAATCCCTATCAAGCTACCAATGGCATTTTTCACAGCACTACAACAAAAAATTTCACAATTTGTATGGAAATACAAAACACCCTGAATAGCCAAAGCAATCTTGAGAAAGAAAAACGGAGCTGGAGGAATCAGGCTCCTGGACTTCAGACTATACTACAAAGCCACAGTAATCAAGACAGTATGGTAATGGCACAAAAACAGAAATATAGAACATTAGAACAGGATAGAAAGCCCAGAGATAAAGCCATGCACATATGGTCACCTTATTTTGGATAAAGGAGGCAACAATATACAATGGAGAAAAGACAGCCTCTTCAATAAGTGGTGCTGGGAAAACTGGACAGCTACATGTAAAAGAATGAAATTAGAGCACTCCGTAACACCATACACAAAAATAAACTCAAAATGGATTAAAGACCTAAATGTAAGACCAGATACTATAAAACTCTTAGAGGAAAACATAGGTAGAACACTCCATGACATAAATCACAGCAAGATCCTTTATGACCCACCTCCTAGAGGAAGGGAAATAAAAAGAAAAATAAACAAATGGGACCTAATGAAACTTAAAAACTTTTACACAGCAAAGGAAACCATAAACAAGATGAAAAGACAGCCCTCAAATGGGAGAAAATACTTGCAAACAAAGCAACTGACAAAGGATTAATCTCCAAAATATTCAAGTAGCTCATGCAGCTCAATATCAAGGAAACAAACAACCCAATCCAAAAATGGCAGAAGACCTAAATAGACATTTCTCCAAAGAAGGTATACGGAGTGCCAACAAACACATGAAAGAATGCTCAGCATCATTAATCATTAGGGAAATGCAAATCAAAACTACAATGAGGTATCACCTCACACTGGTCAGAATGGCCATCATCAAAAAATCTACAAACAAACAAACAAACAAAAAATCTGCAAACAGTAAATGCTGGAGAGGGTGTAGAGAAAAGGGAACCCTCTTGCACTGTTGGTGGGAATGTAAATTGATACAGCCACTATAGAGAACAGTCTGAAGGTTCCTTCAAAAACAGAATAGAACTACAAAAAGAGTCATGTACCACAATGTTCATTGCAGCTCTATTTACAATAGCCAGGACACGGAAGCAACCTAAGTGTCCATTGACAGATGGACGGATAAAGAAGATGTGACACATATATACAATGGAATATTACTCAGCCATAAAAAGAAACGAAATTGAGTTATTTGTAGTGAGGTGGATGGACCTAGAGTCTGTCATACAGAGTGAAGTAAGTCAGAAAGAGAAAAACAAATACCATATGCTAACACATATATGGAATCTAAAAAAAAAATGATTCTGATGAACCTAGGGGCAGGACAGGAATAATGACGCAGACGTAGAAAATGGACTTGACACGGGGAGGGGGAAGTGTAAGCTGGGATGAAGTGAGAGAGTGGCGTGGGCATATATACACCACCAAATGTAAAGTCGATAGCTAGTGGGAAGCAGCCACATAGCACAGGGAGATCAGCTCGGTGCTTTGTGACCACCTAGAGGGGTGGGTTAGGGAGGGTGGGAGGGAGACCCAAGAGGGAGGAGATAGGGGGATATATGTATATGTATGGCTGATTCACTTTGTTATAAAGCAGAAACTAACACACCACTGTAGAGGAATTATAGTCCAATAAAGATGTTAAAAAAGTCTAACCTGAAAATAAACAGCCATTAGCAAATAGTCACCCGTCTTGGTAACACCAATCATGATGCTCCAGGATGCTCTGTGTGCAAGAGCAGGCAGCTGGAAATTTCTTAACTTCCAACCCTGGCAACCTCTTCACTCAAGCTTCAGTCTGGATTTGTTATAAAAAAAAAAAAAAAGTTTTTTTTTAATTCAACCACAGTTGTCCTGTTACAAGTCCCCTTTAGAAGTATGAAGGGTACATCTAAATACATACTGTAATCAGTTAAAATAGGTCCACTTATAGATCGTGTGTTTCTGGACTTTTTTCAATAAACCACAGCCTGTAAAATCCCTTATATGAAGATAGCGCTCTTCAGTTTGCAAAACCCTTTTCTATACATCATGTCATCTGATTCTTAGAGAAGCGCTTCCAAATGAGGAAACTCAAGCTCAAATTGCTGAGACAACCTGACCAAAATGTTGCCATTAGTAAGTGGAAGCTGTGGGACTCACGTTCACTTCTTCTGACCCCTAAGCCAGCGCTCTTTACCAGGTGGTAACTGGGCTTCAGCATGGCCAGTCCTGTCAGGCTCCCAGAATCAAATTTTGTGGACTCTGATTGCTTCAATATTCTGAAAGGCTGATGGGAACTCTACTTAAATGGTAGGGTATTAAGGGAAAATGGATACTCCCAAGAATTTAGTTGAATGTTCAGTATTAGAGCGGGCTACTGGCTCAAGGCCCAGAGAAGAAAGCGTGGCTCTAAGAAATTCTTTCATCCCTCCATGATTTAATTCTGATCAATATTTTGTCTCATGTGTATGAGAAACTGCCTAAGGCAGTTCTTTTCACTGCCAAGCACATTTATTTTCATTCATTTGTTCTCTCCCTTTGCTAAAGGTCAAGGTTAACCAAAGAATGTGATATCCATGCTTAGTCTGAAATTATGAAAGATCTCAGAGATTGGCTGCTGCAGTCTCTGAACTGAAAAGACCCCATTTGTTCTCCAGGAACTAAGAAAAGATGAGTCAATCGACACTGTATACAGCTTCGATTGTTTTTGTGGAGAACAATTTATTTTTGTCTCTTGTCTCAGGTAGCTGTCATCTGCCCTGGGGGATTTGATGAATAGAGTATGTAAAAGTGTTGGCATCAGTGAATTAGCCAGTGATTCAGACCTATTAGAAGGTCGCAGCTCATATTTCATGACTTGTTGAAAATCTGAAGTGTTAACAGTGTGGGCTTACCCAAAACAGCCTTGTAGCTCTTACCACAAATTACATGTTTATCAGTAATTTAATCCTATATCTAATAATAAAACAAACATATTCAAAACTCAAAGTCTAGTTTCTTAAGAATTTAAGTTCCTTACGAACTTTATTACATTACAAATACAGCAAAGTTTAGAAGTAATTTTAAGAGGTTTTTGACTAACGATCGGTCCCTATTACAAGCTAATTTAATTGCATCCTTTATTTTAACCTGCATTTATATATTTAACAGTTTTGATTACTGTACATAGCATAGTTTCATTCAAATCCTGTGGGCCATGCCCAATGTGAGGGAACCTGGGAAATGCATTCCGTACACAGGTGACTATGGGTCCCACTAAAACATGCATAGATTCTATTTTTTAAAGGAAAAAAAGAGAAGACTGGGCACTAAGGAGACATGAGCAGTCTTTGCCACATCTGTGTTGCCTCTATTGAGTTAGGCCCATAGCTGATCCTCCCAAAATTATTTTCTCCCAGTATCCCCTTGGGGTCCAAGACCTCTTTTGTAATTACTATGGGAGCCTCAAGCACATATATACTTAGGATATGGTCCTGGCTTCGGTACGAGTTTCCTAGGTGATTGCATCTTTCTGGTCAAATGATTATGTAGAGACTCATACTATATGAATGTACTGCTAAGGGATATGATTCTGTCATGTATATCAGCTCTACATAATGGACTATGTTTATAGTGATTTTCTTTAGAGATATCTCTATAATAGGGTCTTGAATACTGAGGATTTTCAAACTCGTCCCTCTGTGATCCTCTGTATTCAGAACATTGGTTTAGGGGAGCTAAGAAAAGGAAAATTAGAAAATCAATGTGAGGTCAAAATTCTTCACTTAAAAAACAAAAACCCTTCATTAAAGTCTTTTTTAAATATTTATTTATTTGTTGTGCCAGGTCTTAGTTGTGGCAGGCGGGCTCCTTAGTTGTGGCATGCATGTGGGATCTAGTTCCCTGGGCAGAGATTGAACCCGGGCCCCCTGCATTGGGAGCGCAGAGCCTTAAACACTGTGCCACCAGGGACATCCCAGCATTAAAGTATTTTTGATGAAGTCAATTTCTGCCTGCTTGACTCAGGATCCGGAAGGAAAATTTGCATAGACTATGGTTGAGTTAGGTTTTGTAGCCATATACGTTTAACAACAAATCAGATTTGAAACAAAACAATCAGCTTATTTTATTAAAGGTTTTCAATATTTTCTGAAAGATCACATTTCTACTACTACTACATTTCATATAAACTACTGCTTAGCTTGAGGGATTCTTTTCCCCCGTAAATGTTGCTTGGCATTTGAAAAAGTTATTTCTTTTTGATAACTTAATAAATCTTTAGTCTTTCCCATATCAGTAACCTGAGCTCAAATGTAGAATGACTGAGAAAGGCAAGAAGGAATAATGTGAGGATAAAGGATAATAGGACAACCAAGTTTCCTCTCCTTTATCACAAATAAGTCTTTATTTTCAAAATACAAATCATTTTGCACTATTTTCCATTATCCCTACAAATTCCTGAAATTATCCACCATGTGAAAAGTTATTATTTCAAACAAAAGCCTCCTGTCATCATAGAATTAGGTATTTTATTAGATTATTCTCAGAGGTTTTGCTACTATTTTAGATTTTTAATGTCATAATAATTAAGATTTGCAACTTGTTCTGTAAAACAACAAAAAAAAGAGAGACATTTGTACATCAAGCTAGAGATAGTCATTCCTTTTTATGTCTTATTTTGTTTCCTTCCCAGGTGATTGAGCATGAGTGTTCAGATTTATGTTTCCTGTATCCCTTCACTGGTTTTCAGGAGTTTTTCATTTGTGTAGTAAGCACAGGAGGAAGACCAGTCAGTGCTAGGAAAAGGATGGATTCAGCTTTTGCCCTGGGTGGGTGTCAAGGGGTCTAGAAATTGTTCATGGCATTGTCTGTAGGAACAATGTTTCCATTTTCTGATGAGAGGCTCCAAACATTTTCATTGCTATCTGTGACCCAAAACAGGTTGAAAACTGGTCTCTATTCCTTCTCTCAACTCTTGAGGACATCGCTGCACCTCTAAGGAAGTGGTGCCTTTGTTCCACATCTCCTTTCTCCACCTCTGCGGAGTGTGGTGAAGGCTGGGAGAAAGAATAAGACACGAGTGTTGGCTGTGGATGGACAGTGGTGTAGAGGTCCCACCTCAGGGGCACCTGCCATTCTGCTCAGACTGGGCCCCTCCATGACATTTCTCCACTCAGTGCTGCAGGTTCTCCATTTGTAAACAGTGTATATGTGGGGCAGGAAAACTCCACGTAGCCCTTTTACCATCAAGATGTATATTTTCGATAGCAGTTTACATACAGGAAATATATACATTTCCTAGACTCTCAGCTTCGCGAGGGCAGAAGCCATCTTTTCTCCTTTTGAGACCACACTCCTGCCGTGTGCCTTACACGTAGTAAGTTCCCATAGAGGTTTATTGAATTTGAATTAAGTAAAATAGATATGTTTTATACTGTGTGTTTATCAGGTCACTTGGGATTTATATAAAATCCTGTTTCTTTGACTTGTTAAACAGGTGACATTTCCCTTGGGCTTCAAGTACTGTACAAAGTAACAAATTCAATTAAGTCTGACAGCAAAATGCCCCATGGACAAAAAAGTACTTTCATACCCACTAACAGTCTTTTCACCTAACACAGGAATTAGCCCTATACATGCTAGATCTTCCTCCCTTCATTTCTTCTATAAATCTAGACCATGGACATGTCCAGAAAAAAGAATAACCCACAGAAAATGGCCAGCCCTTGATCTGTTGAGATTTGAATCAAGAGATATTATTTTATGACTGGTTGTAGTTGATGTTTAACATGATATATCCACCTAAGGTTACATATCTAATTGGCTTTCATTCTTGTAGCTTCTTTTCTCCTAAGAGTGCGAAGACTTTGAATAAATAAACTTTAAATTAAATATCCTAATTCTGAGTAACTGAGAAGGAGGACAGAAACAGCAAACAGAAGGAAATTAAAAGGGGAGGAAGTGTATGTAGTCCGAGTGCTTTATCTTCTCTCTAGGGCTTTTATTTATCCTATTTGATGTCACCGCAAGTACTTGCTGAGCACCTGTGGAGGGGTCTGCGCCGGGCATAAGAAGCACAGTGATGGATAAGGCAAGGATCATGCCCCCAACCAATGAGGGACACAAAGAACTAAAAATGTCGAACTTGTAGAAACAGAGTCAAGTGGTGGTTGCCAGGGGCTGAGGGGTGCGGGACATGGGGAGATGTTGATCAAAGGTTGCAAACTTCCTAGTATAAGATGAATAAGTTCTGGGGAACAAATGTACAGCATGGTGACTATAGTTAGCCATACTGTATTATATACTTGAAAGTTGCCATGGCAGTGGAGCTTTAATGTTCTCACCATAGCAACAACAACAAAATGGTAATTATGTGAGGTGAGAGATGTGTTAACTAACCTTATTGTGGTAAACACTTCGAAATATATACAGGTATAAAATCATCATATTGTATACCTTAAACGTACATTTGTTACATGTTGATTATATCTCAGTAAAGCTGGGGGAAGAAAGAATAGGATTTATCCAACTCGCCTGCAACCTCAGCACGTTGATTCTGTTCTGAATAACTTGTATTTACCACCAACTAACCCCATCCCACTTGCCAAACGTACACACACCTTGGAATCCATGTACTCATAATTTGGCCTTCTAAATATTTCAAATGTTAAGCTTTAATTTCATAACTAACTGCTGATGAGAACCACCCTCACTCCCCTGCCCACCCAGTGACCCCACTCCCACCATCTTCCTCCTGGAAACCATCTAGGAAGCCGTCTCCATTTCTTAGGACAGCCAAGAAAGCTTTCTGCCTTCAATAGCCAAGAGATGTTTTGGAAGTTTAATGGGTTAAACTGAGGAAGAAGAAATTAAAACTTTATTTTAAAATGCATATACAGTTTTTCATTTCTACTTAAAATTAAAGCAAACATTTACACTGCAATAAAAAGGAAACCTAAATGTCCAGCAATGGGGGAATAGTTAAATAAATATTGATACCTGTATATATCAAAATACTAGATAGCAATTAAAATTATTTAGAAAAACATTTAATGATGTGGGAAAACATATAATCACGAGAAATTAACTGAAAGGATCAAACCACAAAACAGGATATACAGTATAATCCCATTACTTTTTAAAGTATGTATATAAACAGAAAAAAATTGAAATATAAACATCAAAATATTATGTGATGGGATTGTGAGGAGTTATTTCCTTTATACCTTTCTGTAGTTTCCAAATTTTTAAGCACAAATATATGTTGCTTTTAAAATTATAAAGGTCAAAATTGTTTAGAAAACAGAGGAAAAAGTTTTTCTGCAGCCTACCCAAATAATCTGAAAAATTATTGCTTTAGAATCTCACATTTGACTCAGAAAAAAAATGGAGTTGCTGTAGGTCAAGGTAGAGGGAGTTGAATTAGAAAATAATTTTCCCTCTTTCTTTCTTCAAGCAAGATCATTATCCTCCAGGGAATTCTCTACCCCAGAGTGTCCCCTTTCCTTGTCCCGTGCTTATCTACAAGAAGGAGAACCCCCCTCTCCCAACAAAGAATTTAGTAACATCTTTGGCCCATCCATTCCCCAAAGGACCCAGTTTCCAACTATGCCTCCTTAACCTCGGACCCCACAAGAACAGCTTCTTTTAGTTCTGAGACAAAGACATATATCTTCAGGAAAAAATTAAATTAAGGATATACAGAAGCCTCTAGTGAGTTACATGTGCCCCTTAGAGTTAAACAGGAAGGTGACAATTGCTATTGTCAACTGAAAAGGTGAAAACCTCCCATATACCTTGGACTGCTTTAATTCCAACTTCCTACTTTACTGAGAGCTACTTTGTCCTCTTAACTTTCAATGCCTTTCTATAAACTGAAATAGCTTCCTGAAGACTCAACCCATGGGTGACAGAATATGCATGTGTCTGTTTTCCACTGGTCCTGATCTAGTGAATGACTGTGCTAGGTGACAGAATTCAGCAGTCCCAAAGCAAAATTTGAGAAAAGACTATGTCGTTTGTTTATCAAAAAATAATTCCAGCAGAAAGGGCCTGCCTTTCCAGTAGGACCTCTTAGATTATATGCATGCTTATGACCTAACATCAGGTACAGGAATATTTATTTGGGAGTTAATTTTCCTTATTGTATTATTTCCGGATGATTTTCTTCACCTACCTCCTACTCTTTCTTTCCTCCTCCTAGGCATTTAGCCAGTGATCAACTTCTGCAACCTTTCTAAAAGCTATCTGTTAAGGATGGGTATTTCCCCTGAAGTATTAGTTTTCATATCATCTGCTCTGGGCACCAGAGCATCTTCATTAGAACAAGAAAATCTCCAGGTCTAATAGGGATAGATACCTAATGGTAGAATTCTAGATTCTGTGAAAGTTGAGGTGGAAGGGAATATGTTTCGAGTAAGAGGTCCTCTTATACTCCCTCAAAGAATTCCTCTCTGGAAGCTCCTGGATCTGCCAGCAACTCAAGGCTCTGCCCCAGACTTGGAATCAGAAATGCCTTCAGCTCTTTTTCAAGGGGTAGGAATGAGTTTGAGTTGACTCAGCTCCTATCTTGTCAGTCCAGCTTGTCACCAGTCATAGTCATCTGTTAAGACCAAAAGTGTGCACTTAATTCCATCTCCCTAAGGATGCACCCACGTCCAAGAAAACTCCAACATTATATATCTCTCTGAGAAGTATAATTTTCCCACAACTTTGACTTAATCACAATGTAAATATCTTTGGCCAAAGAAGTTGGGCCACTTGGATTAATTCTGGTACTGCCACATTGTTTGTTGGGTAAACTGTCCTGTCACAGACCTTGCAGGGTGCCAGCATAAGATCAACCAAACAGTAGGAAGCCCAGTAACCCTATTAAGGAAAAAGATCAGATTTGTATTTTTTCACTTATTTTTCTATTCATTGAACTTATCTTTACTGAGAGCCTGCTATGTGTTGGAAATTGTTCTAGGTGATAGGAATTCAGCAGTACAGGGCAGGTGCTGGTGAGAAAAATATCCCTGCTGTAATGGAATCCCCATCTAATGAGGGGAAACAGGTGACAACAAAATAAGCAAAATATGTATTTATTACTTGGTGACAGTTGCTATTGTCAACTGAAAAGAAATTGTTCAACCTAAAAGTTGAGAATTATGTTTTATTCGAGGACCTCATTGCTTACTGAGGACTATAGCCCAGGATAGCAGCCTCTCAGATAGCTCTGAGGGATTGTTCCAAAGAGGTAAGGGAGGAACCAGGATATATAAGGGGTTTTGCTGAAACAAACAAACAAAAACCCCAAAACCAAAAAACTGCAGCCAAACATCAAAAGATTACTGCTAATCACAAAAAACAAACATATCAAGTTAATGATTTTAGTGCTTTTCTATGTATGGGAAGATGCAAGAGTCTGGGCTTAGTGAAATCATTCTTTACTACGCATCTTAACCATCTAGGGGCCAATATCCTGTTTTTTTCCATCCTGGATTCCCCTAAGGATGCTCCATCAGGGGCAGCTGCAGTGACCGATGGCTTTATGGCCACAACATTCTTTGTTTACTGAAATAGTGGGTGACATTTTTGTCCACATTATGGACAGAAAAGTGAAGCAGGGAAGGAAGATAAAAAGATTCATGTCTTGAAGGCAGGAGGGGTATTGCATTTTAAATACAGTGGCCAGGAAAAGGCGACACTGAGAAGGTGACTTCTGAGTAAAGCCCTGAAGCTGAGAGGAAGAAGGCCGCATAGGTACCTGGGCAGAGAGCTTTCCACCAAGCAAGGCCAGGAGTATTCCTATTGTGTCTGAAAACAACAAGGAGGCCAGGGTGGCTCCAACAGAGAGAACAGGGGAGTGAAGTAGAAAAGGCTGGGTGAGGTCAGGGGGCGGGGCCACGCTGACCACGTCGGGATTCATGTCTTGCTCTGAGAGACTTGGGAAGCCGCTGAAGCAGTCAGACAGACTTATTTTTAGTGTCACTCTGGTGGTTGGGTCGAGTATAGACTACAGGAAGGCAAGGGCAAAAGCAGAGATCAGAGAGAAGACTTTTGCAAAAATCCAGACCAAAGAGGCAGATGAATTGGGCCAGGATGGTAGCAGTGGAAGCGGTAGAAGTTTTAAAACTGCTCAGTTAAACATACCGTTTATTTCTAATCATACCATAACTACACAGAGAAGAAAACAAGTGTTTGTTCCCCGCCCCCATGCCCAACTCGGAGAGAATTTGAAGGGGCTTTTATGGTGATTACATTAATAGTTGTATACTCAGTAAAGCAATAGTCAAAGGCTTAACTCCAAGAAGGTCGGTCAGTAAATTTAAATATAATTTCCCATAACACACACATTAAGAGGAGCTATCATTTCCCATATCCAGTAAGTATCATAGACTCAAGGTTAAGGGCTGTGTAACAATAGACCATTGTAGTTAAAGTAGAGTGTCTCTGGTATTTCTTGCAAATAAACTAGTCAGCATTCATTTATGACAAGATAGAGAAAAGATATAAATCCGACAAGAAAGCATCTTCACTCCAACTTGTCCGGTGTTTCTCTTCTGAGTGTCTTTAAGGTAGTCAGTTCACAAATAGACTCCAGACTTCTCCCCTAACTTTAAAGGAGATGGAAAAGGTAGCTCTTCGAGAATATAGAACACTTGGGTCTAGACTCTCTATTCTTTTAAGGTTCTTTCTTCCACTGCTGATTGAGACGTGTGGGCTCTATCACCAATTCTAACTCTGTCCAAGGCTGAATCAAAGAATTGGGGCTCGTGCTTTTTAGTTCTATGCCTGTGTCATGTCTGGCCATGAGAAGCTCTCCCTGATAGGGATGATGACCGATAGACTAATTGGATTTTCTCTTTGGGAACTTGACCTAGAGAGAATCAGAAAGACCAGATCAATTGGCAACTGCCTAAGTAGAGAAAAGGACAGAGCAGCAGAGCCCTACAAGTGGGAGGGGACAGAAGTGCAGAAAACCGAGGTGAATCATGGCCAGCCCCCAGGAATGGTCTCCCTGAAGCTGCGGTATTTCAGTCCCTGTTTGCAGATTCCTCTCCCTTCTATTGCCTTAGCAATCCTTGCTTGAGGATTGCTCTCAGAACTCAGGGAAGCCCTGTACTTGGAATTAGTTTGGTGATAAAGGATACACATAGGCCAAGTTCTGGAAGTGCCCTGAAGGCGGAGCTTCCATGCCCTCTTCCCATAAGCTCAGGACATGTCACCCCTCCCAGCACACCCATGTGTTCACCAACCAGGAAGTTCCACCAAGTCTTGGTGTCCAGAATTTTTACTGACAATTTCATTAGTTTTCGTTATGTTGATATGATCGATTAAACCCCACTGGCCATGTGATTGAACATCTCCACCCCTCTTGCCTTCCCTGGAGGTCGAGCTAGCCCGAAGTTCACACTCTTTAATCATCTGGTTGGTCTTTCTGGTGACCAGCCTCCATCCTGAAGCCATCCAGGGGCCCACCGGGAGTCACCTTGTTAGCATAACAAAGACTCTCCTAGCACTGAAGAAATACCAAGGGATTTTGAAGCTTTGTGCCAGGAACCAGAGACAAAGAGCAGATTCTTATTTTACCACAGCCTCCATTATTATCTATATGACTCCTGAATTTACATTATCTTTGATCCGCAGCCATGAATATCCTGCTCCCTATTTGACACCTCTGTTTGGCTGTCTCACAGGCTCTTCAAATTCAGCATGGACCAAGGTAAGCTAATCTTCCTCTAGCACAGCGTATCAGTCAGTGTTCAGTCAGAGAAACAGAACTGCTAGATGTGACAGATAATAAGATTTTCATGGCAGAGACTCCAACTGATGCAGTGAGGGAACTGGTTAAAGCATTTGTGGAAGGCTGTTGTTTTTGTCCCTGATGTGCAGACTCAGGTCAGCAGGGAAGGAAAGGTGGGCGCGAAGGAGGGGAGAGCCAGGAAGTCTGAAACACGTGAAGGTGAGCTGGAACCCACAAGGATTGGATGGATGCACACTGGTCTCTCACTGATTCCAAGCTTCCACCTTGCGGGACGCAGGGGCCCTGCAATAGAAGCTGGCCCCCTTCATTACAGAGCTACACATATCCCACCCAGGAGTCAGAGAAGCTAAAGGAAGATCCAGACCTGGCAGCTGCCTCCATGCTAGACAAGCTGTACGTGTAGAAAAGCGACAAGGTGCGTGAGCTGAGACAGGGCTGCCCCCCAACACCAGTCTTCCGGCATAAAAAGAATGTGGCTGCTGCGTCACTTCCGCTTTCCAACTCTCCTGCCAAATGGCTCGTGCTACTCTGCTGATTTGGGACTATTCAGGGAAAGGAGTCCGCAAAATATAGTTCCAGCTGAGCTAAATTGATACAATACACACTGACAGCACACAAACCCAAGGAAAACTCTTCTCTCTGGCATTCTCCCACATCTCATTAGATGGCCCTACCCTCTACCTAGACCTTTAAGTCATAAACACTGGGGAGTCGTCCTCAAATCCTCCCACTTCCACATAATCTATCTCCAATCAGTCACAAGTCCTTTCGAGGATACGACTGATGGTTGACCCCCTTGTTACCCACCCACCACGACGCAGGGTCAAGTCACTATCACTTAGGGTTTAATTTCTGTAATCGCCTCTTAGCTGGATTCTCCATACCAAATGCAAAAAAGGTAAAGTCAAAAATCATTCCCAAAGCACATAAGGCCCTTCACAGTCTGGCTGTTGTTGCCTCCCCTCCTGCTTTCCTGCCACACTGGACAGCTTTCAATCCTCATGCTCCACGCTTTCTCTGCCCCAGGGCCTTGGCACATGCTCTTCCCTTTGAGCGATCACTCTTCTCCTCACTCCTGGCCTGGCTAATGACTCCAACTCCTCTCTGACAGTGAGATGAAATTATAAAGCATTTGCCAGCAAAAAGATCCAAATCTTCCCTTCTTCTTTTTCAAGGAAGAATACGCTCACCCATGTACAACTCTAAGGGGCAGGGCAAGGGGAGGACTGGCTCAATCCTTGGCCCTTCCTTTCTTGTGGCAACTGGGGTAATGGGTCAGTTGACAATGGGGAAAAAAACCAAAGACAATAAATTGCTCTACTTTAAAAGTCCTAAACTGGAGATGATAGGAGGACTCAGGAAAACAAAGTCTGAGAAATAATTTGGGGCATACTTTACATGTAGGAGGTAGAGGGAGAAAAGACCAGAAAAGATATTTTTAAGGAATGTTGCTTTCTGAGGGTAATACAACATAGTGGTTAAGAGTCAGAATATTTGGGTCTAAATCCAATTTCCATTATTTACTAGCTGTGTGACCTTGGGCAGTTACTTAATCTCCCTGTGGTTCAGTGTCCTTATTTATAAAACAGGAGCATTAATAGTTTCTACCCCTTAAGGGTGCTATGCTTCACACAGAGTATGTGCTTAGTGAAATTTGTACTACGTTCTATAGGAAATCCCTCTTTGATATATTGTCGAGAAACTGCACTAAGATTTTAATAAATTTTCAATGATTTTTGCAAGCCAGACTCATACGTCTGCAAATGTGACACCACGACAATACAGAGTTATGACGTGAGACTTCGAATTGCAACTCAAAGATGACCTAGGTCAGCTCCCCCATTACAGAATCTTACCTCCTCCCCCAGTGAGTTGGAAACACTCATCTCATGTGACATGTCTTTAATGTCCAATCCCCACTAGAATATAAACTCCACAAGGGCAAGAATCATGTATCTCTTATTCATCACTGTGTCCTCAGTGGATAGCAGAATGCCTGAAACCTTCTAGGTGCTCAAAATATGTTTATTGAAAGGATGAATGACTGAACACATGAACAAATCAGTCAATAGACAAAGGCAGGACAGGACATATGAAGCACTGGTAGGCTGTATCTCCCAAGAAACAAAAATTGAATCTTGTGTCTAAAGGACAGAACACTGTGAGCACTGGATCTGGAGTGAGAAAATAGTGGTTTGTATCCCAGTTTTGCCAGTTTCGTGGGCAAGCCATTCGCTTAAATTCTCTGAACCTATTCCTTCTTTTGGTAACTCACTGAAATAGAGATAATCATACTGAGCTTATGGAGTGGTTAAGAGGATTAAATAACATGTGAAAGCCCCCACCTCTGCACAGTTTTTTATAATTAAACTATAGTTTATTTACAATATTGTGTTAGTTTCAGGTGTACACCTTCAGATTCTTTTCCAGTACAGGTTATTTACAAGATATTGAATATAGTTCCATGTGCTATACAATAGATCCTTGTTGTTTACCTATTTTATATGGAGTGGTAGGTATCTATTAACACCATACTCCTAATTTATTCCTCCCCCTCCCCTTTCCACTTGGGTAACCATAGGTTTTTTTTCCTATGTCTGTGAGTCTATTTCTGCTTTGTAAATAAGTTGATTTGTATTTATTTTTTAGATTCCACATGTGAGTGATATCATATATCTGTCTGTCTCTGCCTGACCTACTTCACTTAGTGTGATAATGTCTAGGTCCATTCTTGTTGCTGCAAATGGCATTACTGCATTCTTTATGGCTGAGTAATATTCCATTGCATATATGTACCACACCTTCTTTATCCATTCATCTGTCCATCCATTCGACGGACATTCAGGTTGCTTCCATGTCTTGGCTGTTGTAAATAGTGCTGCTAAGAACGTTGGGGTGCGTGTATCTTTTTGAATTAGAGTCTTCATTTTTTCCAGTTATATGCCCAGAAATGGGATTGCTGGATCATGGGGTAACTCTACTTTTAGTTTTTTAAGGAACCTCCATACTCTTCTCCATAGTGGCTGCACTAATTTACCTTTCCACCAACAGCATCTATAGTTTGTAGACTTTTTGATGATGGCCATTCTGACTGGTGTGAGGTGATAACTCGTTGTAGTTTTGATTTGCATTTCTCTAATAATTAGCAATGTGGAGCATGTTTTCATGTGCCTATTGTCCATCTCTATGTCTTCCTTGTCTGTTTAGGTCTTCTGCCCATTTTTTGATTGGGCTGTTTGGTTTTTTGATATTGAGTTGCATGAGCTGTCTGTATATTTTGGATATTAAGCCCTTGTCAGTCACATCATTGTCTGCCATGTCTGTCAGTTGACTCTAGCAGGGGATCTGAAACATGTCATGCCACCTCTTGGTATGGTGTTGAAGGTAGTTCAGGAACTAGGCTTCAGGGGACATAAGAAGCCCATCAGTGATGCCACATTCCCAGTCGGTGGCTATTGCCTTGACCCTTCAAGAATTGGCCAACCTTTGGTATTTTGGCAAGTATCAAAACATGTAAGATTTAGTAATGAGTGAAAAGCCTTTAGCCTTGCAGATTATCTTTAGATATTTTCTTTCTATGTCATTATGATTATACTACTGAGGTATAGAAAAGAATCAGGACAATTATATTGAGCTAAAGACCAAATCCAAAGAAGAATGACAAAAAGTTTATAAGTGAAATACAAAAATATTTTAGTTTAAAAAATATTTTATGATTTATGACATTAACTGTGTGAAGATACTAATTGAAGATGAGCCCTTTGATAAATTAAAGGCATTTAACTTAATAAATGGGATATTGCTGAGTGTCTCTAATTTACAAGGCTCTATTCACTTTACTGAATTGAGGGACATTATCATTTACTGGCAGGCAATATAGTCAGTACAAAAACCAGAAATGGTGAATTTGATATGATTGTAGCTGACAATCTGAGTGTAACATACTCTTAGTTAATCATATCACAGGACTTTAACCCTTTGGCTGTTGTCCTGGAAATTTAATGAAGTCATTTTATTCTAGTGACTCCTGCATATACTGGGGTTTTTTTTAATCAAGAAAGGCCATATTTTTCTCTTTTCTCTAGTCATTCTACCCAGGTTTCCTTTTCTCATGAATATCTCCCCAGAATGCGAAACTTATACTTAATAAAATTGCTGAACATGGATTCAGAACCACCATAACTTGTTTTTCCCTAATATTGCCCCCAAAGCAACCAAAATTACCAGCCGTGAATCATTGATCACAGCTAAATTCATGTTTTGGATGTAACTGCACAATCTTTCAAAATAAAGTCTCTAGCAGCCATTGACGTGGAATCTTGATTGACAAGCTAGGAGATACCCTTTGGAAAATTGTAAATATTTATTCAGTTGACTGAGAAACTACAGTCTGGCTCACCTTTGTCAGTGCTGTTAATTCACGTTCAGGTTTACATAGTCCCTTGCGTGGGCTTTCAGATTCCCTGGGAAAGTGGTAAGAGCTGCTTAGCAAGCATTTGCTGGGCAAGTCCCCTTCCTGTGTTCCCATTCCTGCTCTCGGGCAGTTCCCCTCAGCCCTGCAATCTGCCCTACTCTAGGGAAGGCTCCCAAAAAAGGAAATCACTCTCCTGAGCCTCTCCTTCAGAAGTTTCAGGGTAGTGCAGGGCTATGAGGCTAGAACAAAGGACATGTGCTCTTCGCTTTTCCAGCATGAGATGCTGAAGAAGGAAGAGGGAACCTTGGGCTCCTCTCAGGGTGCATGTGGGCTTCATGCAGCGTTCTCTCTGGATCCAGCTCTGGGGACCCAGGGCTGCTGCTCCAAGGCAGAGGCAGTGCTAACGATAGAAATTACCATCTGGGGGCCCTGTCTATGTGCCAGACACTTTGCTAGGCAATTCGCATACTCTGTCACATGTAATACTGCCAACAACCCTATGAGGGAGGTGCTATTATTATGTCCACTTTACGGGTACATAAACTCTGTCAGAGTCTGAGTAATGTGCCCAAGACATCACAGGGTCTCTTAGTCACCAAGTTCTCTGCTTTTAGTTACTATACCATATCAAGGTCGCATTTAATACTAAATATAAAAGTAAAAATAAATCCCCACCTGCTAAGGCATTCATTGCTTCAACATGTTTTAAGCATGTGCACTGTGCCCCTTTATAAGGCCAGCCCCTCCCCTCCCCTGCAAACAGGATCCCATCTCCAGGATGCACTCCAGCAAATCTCTCCTCTCTGCATCATCGACTTTCCCTCTCTACTAGATCATTCCAATCATCATGCAAATATGCTATTATTTCTTCCATCCTAAAGCAATAATTTCCTGGCTCCACATCTCCGCCACCTGCCAGGCCATTTCTCTGTTGCCCTTTAGAGAAAATCTCACCAAATGATTCTTGTGTTCTCACCGGCATTCAGTAATCCAGGTGGCTTTGTATTCCTTCTACATTCTCTGCCAGAATCTGAGGCTTACGACTATGGAGACACCTTAAATAATGTTTATCTCCAGCTGTTTCTTTGAGCAGATTGAGCTTCAGATTGTAGTTTGCATTTCAACTGTGGCTGGTTCTTTTTTGGCCTTAAGTTGAAATTTCGCAGTAAAAAGACATGGAAATCAATCTTGGAAGGGACGGCAGAATTCTTTGTACTCTTTGGTCACCCTCCGCCATTTTGCCAACATTGCATGACTCCAGAGTTGGGACGGATCTATGGAAGTCCACTGGCACAACTGAGAGAAAGCACTGGAAGAAGCTCCCTCCCAGGGATGTCTGACAAACGTTCTGTTTTTACAGATAGAGCATATTTCATACAATATTTTGCCATAAAATTTATGTATAAATCATTTTCTGTAAATAAAATTATGTCTTAGGCATAGTTGGGGAGCTTGCTGTGTAAGAAGATGAAACATAGATGCAAACTATTATACATAGAATGGATAAACAACAAGGTCCTACTGTATAGCACAGGGAATATATTCAATATCCTGTGACAAACGGTCATGGAAAAGAATATGAAAAAATATATATAAACATGTATATGTATAACTGAATCACTTTGCTGTACAGTAGAAATTTACAAAATGTAAATCAACTATACTTCAATAAAATGAGTTTTTTTTTTTAAAAAGATGAAACAGAATAAGCAAAAAGAACATAAAGATGCAAAAGAGCATTGTGTGAGTTATGGTGGGTCCTTTGTAATCCAGAAAGTGCTTTTCTGATGAAAGTATTTATCTTCCCTGCAGCTCTAAATGTTCATGTATCACGTGTACTTTACCAAGCTCACGGCACAGGAAGGACAGCATTATTTGTTACTCTGATTTTATAGATGTTCTCTTCGTATTACATGATTCATTTGAAATTCTATAAGAGTTATATATTTGGGAGTCTTCTCTTTCTCTCTCTCAAATGAATTTTAAATGACTCTCATGGGATATAGTACTCAGAAAGTAACATCATATTGTAATTCTGATATGGCTATTTACATAAACAGTCACGGCTGTTTATACAGTGTGCTTAGAAAACAGGTTGGGGACTATGGAATGAGAACAAACTCTCTAAAAGAAACTCAGTATAAAGTTTTTCCATAAATATAAACAGTGTGGGAAGAAAGAAAGGGAAAGAAAGAAAGGAAAGAAAGAAGAGTGGGAATTAAATAAGGAAAAAAGGAGGGAGGGGGATGGGAAGAAGGAGAGAAGGAGGGAGGGAAAAGGAGGGGGAGGAGAGAGGAAAAGCAAGCTCTTTACTAGAAAACTATCTTCTTATTACTGAGTACAGAAATGCCTTATGTATAAAAGAAGCAAATCTGGGACCAAACCGCTAAATAGTAAGTTTTTCAACAATTAACAAAGTATTAAATACTGTTCTTAGTTTTGCATATGAAGAAATGGTATTTAATTATATCTAGATTTTTTAAATCCTTGCAAAATACACTGATGAGATACATTTGCAAAACTCCTACAAATCAATAGGAAAAAGATAATCCAATTAAAGATGAGCAAAAAACTTCAACAGCCACTTCACAAAAGTAGACATGCCAGGAGCCAATAAACAGTGGAACTCAACATGGTTTCTTCTGACGGGACTGCAAATTAAAAGCACCATGAAATACCAAAACGCACCCACCAGGATGAAAAAGAATGAGAGCACCGCTGTGCGCCAACCGGAACTCTCATATCATGCCGGTGAGAGTGTAACTTGGTCCGACACTTTAGAAAATCGTTTGGCATCATCTACTGAAGTGGGGCATATGCATATTCTATGACCCAGCAATTCTACTCCTCTGTATGTACCCAACAGAATGCATATTTATAGGCACCAAAAGACATGTACAGGAATGTTTATAGAAGCACGATTCATAGTAGCCAAAAACTAGAGACAGCCCATCAGCAGTAGAGCAGATAAGTAAATCACGACATGTTTAAGCATGGAATATTACACAGCATTAGAAACAAATGAATTACTGCTATGTTAAACAGCATGGATGAATCTGCATGAAATATGAGGCTGAGAAATATAAGTAGGACGAAAAGAGTAAATACGTATGATTCCTTTTATATAAAGTTCAAAAATAGAACAAACTAATCTACAGTAAGAAAAGTCAGGATGGTGGTTACCTTCGAGGAGGATAGTGTAAATGAGTGAGAAAGGGTGTAAGGGGGCTCTCAGGGTGCTGGTGATAATCCCTCTTTTGATCTGGCTGCTGGGCACATGGGTCTGCTCGTGTTGTGAAAGTGCATCAAGCTGTGTTCTTATGACTCAAGCAATTTTCTGTATGTATATTGCAATTAAAACGTTGATGGCAATGTGGAGACAGACAGCAACATGGTGTAACATACCTTCCGTACTGCAACATAGACAATGGCCATCATTGCCCATCTCCTGGCCTTTCCCTAATACTGCTCCCCAGGGGAGAACTACACTCCCTGCCCCCTTAGATGACCTGTTTGGCCATGCTCAGAACCCTGACTGCTCTTACAGCATGTCCTTTAAGAAAGAAGATCCCACTGGACCACCTCTGTTTAAATCCCACCCCTGCCACTTTGAGCTTGTGTGACCTCAGACAAGGGATTTAAACTAAGACCTCAGTTTCCTCATCTGGAAAGCAGGATGCATACTGCACAGGTTTGTTTTGAGAATTACAGGACTGAATTCTGGTCAGCACATGTAGCAGTGCCTGGCTTGTAGTGAGCACTAGATAAATGTAAGTTGGTGTCATTATTGGAGCCGTGGGCAGGGTCTAGATCACGCAAGCTGTTCAGGCCTTGGCAAGAGTCTGGATTTATTCAGCATGTATGGCAAGAGCTGTGGGAATAAGCCCAGAGCGAGAGGTCTACACAAGGAAGAAAGCAAAGGTGAGGATGGTTAGCTATGCCTCCCCTGTATCTAGGACTCAGGAAATAGGGAGAAACTTGGATGCTTTGACAGGGAGAGCTTTGAATGACCTTCACTGATGCCATCTATTGGCACCAAACTCCTTGCCAAAGTCAAGAAAATTTACAGCTTTGATTCCATACTGGCAATTATCTGGCTTCCTTCAGAACTCCTCCACCTCCATCCTCTTGTCTCAGATTTGACCATTATTTTTCTAGAGGTGTACCCTAGTGAAAAAAAAAGCCCCTTAAAAGGGGTGACCATGTGGAAAGCAGGAAACAGGCAACGAGAGGCACTGAATGCCAAGAGTTGAGAGAAAATCATGGAGAAGAAAAGTAGAAAGATGTTAAGACAATCTAAGGCACTCACGCATGCACATCTTGCCTTTCAAAGAAGCTACTGGCATAGTCCATAGTATATATCATAGTGCTGAGAACTCAAAACATGCTTAATAAATACATGTGATCAAATTTCCACACAGATCTAATAATTCTCAAATATGGAAGCATAGATTTTTCCACGACTCCTAAGGGGAGACACAGTGAAGTTAGGACTAACCCAGCTTGGAAGAGTGTAAACCTATTTCAGGCTCAGATTCACAAAACGATATTGCCATGAGTAAAATACCTTGTTTTTCAAATGGCTAGCAGTTCTATCTTCAATACTTAATAACATGTGGAATTTTTGAAAATTGCAGAGTTAAGTTACACTCTACATCTTGAACAAGTCTGGGCTGACCACTGAGTTAGATGATTTACACAATAGCTCATTTTATCACTACACTATCTTAGTGGTACTCACAAGTGGTCACTGTTAAATTTTCAGGAAATTTGTGAGCCAGTCCTCATGGTAACTTGAAGTCTGCCATCATGGGAGTATTGACAGGTCAGAAATTGGCAATACCACAATATCAGCCTCCCCTCCATAGAACTGGTCCATTATGCAATTACCAATACCCCACTGCATGGATTATTATCTTCATCTCATAAATAAGGAAATTTATTCATGCTTCGACTTTACATGTCTTCTCCAGAGTTATCCATCTAATACTGCAAAGTCAGATTTTAGAGGTAGCCATGCTTTATCACTGAAATCTGGCTTTATAATTTGAAATTATCATTAATGATCCACTTCATTAGAGATATAATTTGAGTTTAATTGAAATGCCTAACTTGTAAATTAAACAATCATTTTCTTAATTTATCTTACTATCAAAAAATTATAAGGACCCTTCAAACAGCACAGCTGAGGGAAACTTGCCTAATTATGTTTTCATTAATTTTGCTAAGCCAGACTCATGCCAGTGACTGCATAATTTGGTCCCAGAAGCAAAATTACTTGGAATGCAGGACTTGCTCAGAAAAAGATGACTCCCATCTAATGAGAACAAAGCAGTTCCCTGGGAATAATCATATTGTTTTTATTTAACATCAGGAGACCAGTAACTTCAGTGGTGATTTTTTTTACCATGAAGGATACCTCTGCAAGGCAGAGCTGTGAAATCAGTGATACCAAATCCTAGTGTCCGGGAAATTAAGTGAAATCTTAGGACAGGATTTCTCAACCTTGACTGCACATTACATTTTAGAATGTCTGGAACTCACCCCAGACCAATGTAATCAGAACATCTCGAGACAGGGCCTGGGTATTGTTTTGTTTGTTTTGTTTTGTTTTGTTTTACCAGTCACTAGGGTGATTGTTCCCCCACAACCGACTTCCATCAAAAGGCTGTTTTCTTCCTCTTTCATACTGTCACACAATACAGTTGTGTTGACAGTTGGGTCTCCCTCCCTATCAACTCAGGTATAGGATATCCAGTGGCTCTACCGTGCAGTCTGGGTACCTTCTAACTGCACATTCTAGGCTCTGGAACCCCCTGCCAGCCTTCTGCCAAAGAGCTCAGAAATGGACAGAAAAGTTCCTTGCCTACCTTCCTTCCACCTCTAGAATAAGCAGATTGCAGTTTATACATGATTAAAATCTCACTAGCTCTTCACTTAAGATGAGTTACTTACCTTTACACTCCCCATTCACTCATTCATTCATTCATTTCCTTGTTCCATCCAAAAGTGAAAGAGTACATCTTTTGAGTCTGACCGTTTCCAGTTCTACATGTTTTTTTGCCTCTGCTGTTTAGTAGCTGTGTGGTGATAGACAAGTACTTGACTTCAGACCTCAATATCCTTTCCTGAAATGTGTGAATAACTCTGCCAAGCTTATACTAGGTTTGTAAAAACCAAGTGAGGTGTTACATGCAAAATAACTAGCATAGTGTCTGGCACATGACATATACTCACTGATGAAGTAATAAGTCATCAATTGGTTCTTTAAACAAGAGTTTTGAGTCCCACCTATGTTAGCAGTACATGATGGGCTATTAAAAAAAAAGAAAAACACACAGTAAAATGAGTAAGTTAAGACCAGCCCTCAAAAAGTCTGTAATCTAATGAAGGAGACAAGATGAAGTCATGAATTACAATGAGATGGGCAGTACACACTTCCCTAAAAGAGGCATAGAGACAGAGAGAGAGATGATGGCTTTTAATAGGAAATGAGATGGAGAAGAAAAAATTTTTACTTAATGCTCCAAATATGTAGATGATGAGCTCCCAAGACTAAGATAATTCAGGGGAAATTGTCTTCTCACTTCAAATCCTGTGTCTGTGCTGGCTACAAATTTTACCGAGAAGCCAACAGTTTTATCCAAGTACGTGTGTGTGTGTGTGTGTGTGTGTGTGTGTGTGTGTGTATTATTCTTCTTCCTTTTATTGAGATATAATTGACATAGAGCACTGTATAAGTTTAAGGTATACAACATAATGATTTGACTTACATACATCATGAAATGATGACCACAATAGGTTTAATGACATCCATCATCTAATACAGATACAAAATTAAAGTAGAAAAAATGTTTCTCCTTGTGATAACAACTTTCATCTATAACATACAGCAGTGCTAATTATATTTATCACGTTGTACATTACATCCGTAGTACTTATTTATCTTATAACTGGAAGTTTGTACGTTTTGACCACCTTCATCCACTTCCCTCTCCCTCCGTCCCCCACCTCTGGTAACTACAAATCTGATCTCTTTTTCTATGAGTTTGTTTGTTAGTTTGTTTTTAAACCATAATAGATTTACAACTCTATGTTAGTTTGTGTTACACAGCATAGTGATCCAATATTTCTACACACCATGATAAATCTAATTACAATATGTCACCATGCAAAGATATTATATAGTTATTAAATATA
Organism: Delphinapterus leucas; assembly: GCF_059928025.1. Taxonomy (NCBI): domain Eukaryota; kingdom Metazoa; phylum Chordata; class Mammalia; order Artiodactyla; family Monodontidae; genus Delphinapterus; species Delphinapterus leucas. Next base: position 60,297,665 of record NC_143137.1, on the reverse strand, counting down.
TTCCCCACACTGTACATTTCACAACCAACTCATTAATTTTACAACTGGGAGTTTGTACCTCTTAATCTCCCTCACCTATTTCTTTCCTCTCCCCAACCTCCTCCTCTCTGACAACCATCAGTTCTCTGCGTATATGTCTGTTTCTGTTTTGTTATGTTTGTTCATTGGTTTCTTAGATTCCACATATAAGTGAAATCATACAGTATTTGTCTGACTTATTTCACTTAGCACGCTACCCTCTAGGTCCATTCATGTTGTCACAAATGGCAATATTTCATTCTTTGTTATGGCTGAGTAATAATCCTTTGTATGTATATACTGCATCTTCTTTATCCATTCATCTATTGAGGCAACTTAGGTTGCTTTCTTCTCTTAGCTATTGTAAATAATGCTGCAGTGATCATAGGAGTGCAAATCTCTTTTCCATTTAGTGTTTTTGCTTTTTTCAGGTAAATAGCCAGTAGTGAAATCGCTGGATCACATGGTAGTTCTATTTTTAATTTTTTGAGGAACCTCCATACTGTTTTTCATAGCAGCTGCACCAGTTTACATTCCTAACAACAGTGCATGAGGGTTCCCTTTTTTCCACATCCTTGTCAACATTCATTACTGTCTTTTTGATAATAGTCATTCCGACAGGTATGAGGTGGTGTCTCCTTGTGGTTTTGATTTACAGTTTCCTGATGATTAGTGATGTTGGGAATCTTTTTATATGCCTATTGGTCATCTATATGTCTTCTTTGGAAAAATGTCAATCACTTACTGAACATCAATTTTTCCAATCTTCTCAATGCATCCCAGCATGACCTCTGTGCATCCAAGCATGACTTCTGTGCCTTAGAACAACCTCTCCTCATTGTCCCTTCTCATTGGTCCCATTCCCACCTCTAGGCCCTGGCTCATGATATTATTTTCACGTGAAAAACTCATCTCTCCTCTCCAGACATAAAAACCCATGTCATTCTTTTTTATAAATCTTTTTTATTGAAGTATAGTTGATTTAAAATTTTGTTATTTTCAGGTATACAGCAATGTGATTCAGTTATATATATACATATATGTATATATATATTATTTTCAGATTCTTTTCTATTATATGTTATTACAAGATATTGAATATAGTTCCCTATGCTATACAGTAGGTCCTTGTTGTTTATCTAGTTTATATATGGTAGTGTGAGTATGTTAATTCCAAACTCCTAATTTATCCCTCCCCCCCACCTTTCCCTTTTGGTAACCATAAGTTTGTTTTCGAAGTCTGTAAATCTGTTTCTGTTTTGTAAATAAGTTCATTTGTATGATTATTTTAGATTCCACATATGTGGTATCCTATGATATTTGTTTTTCTCTTTGTGACTTACTTGACTTAGTATAACAATCTGTAGGTCCATTCATGTTGCTGCAAATGGCATTGTTTCACTCTTTCTTATGGCTGAGTAATATTCCATTGTATATGTATACCACATCTTCTTTATCTATTCATGTGTTGATGGACATTTAGGTTGCTTCCATGTCTTGGCTATTGTAAATAGTACTGCAGTGAACATCGGGGTGCATGTATCTTTTCAAATTATGGTTTTCTCTGGATATATGCCCAGGAGTAGGATTGCTGGATCATGTGGTAGCTCTGTTTTTAGTTTTTTAAGGAACCTCCATACTATTCTCCATAGTGGCTCTACCAATTTACATTCCCACCAGCAGTATACAAGGGCTCCCTTTTCTCCACACCCTCTCCAGGATTTACTGTTTGTAGACTTTTGGATGATGTCTATTCTGACTGCTGTGAGGTGATTGTAGTTTTAATTTGCATTTCTCTAATAACTAGCAATGTGAAGCATCTTTTTGTGTGCTTTTTGGCCATCTGTATGTCTTCTTTGGAGAAATGTCTATTCAGTTCTGCCCATTTTTTGATTGGGCTGTTTGTTTTTTGATATCGAGCTGCATGAGCTGTTTGTATACTTTGGAAATTAATTCCTTGTCAGTCACATCATTTGCAAATATTTTCTCCCATTCTGTGGGTTGTCTTATTGTTTTTTTTATGGTTTCCTTTGCTGTGCAAAAGCTTTTAAGCTTAATTAGGTCCCACTTCCTTTTATTTCCATTACTCTAGGAGATGGATCCAAAAAAAATTGCTGCAATTTATATCAAAGTGCATTCTGCCTATGTTCTCCTCTAGGAGTTTTATAGTATCCAGTCTCACATTTAGGTCTTTAATCCATTTTGAGTTGATTTTTGTGTATGGTAATTAGATAATGTTCTAATTTCATTCTTTTGCATGTAGCTGTCCAGTTTTCCCAATACCACTTATTGAAGATACTGTCTTTCCTCCATTGTATATTCTTGCCTCTGTTGTCATAGATTAATTGACCATAGGTGTGTGGGTTTATTTCTGGGCTTTCTACCCTGTTCCATTCATCTATATGTCTGTTTTTGTGCCAGTACCATACTGTTTGGATTACTGTAGCTTTGTAGTATAAGCTGAAGTCAGGGAGCCTGATTCCCCCAGCTCCATTTTTCTTTCTCAAGATTACTTTGGCTATTTGGGGTCTCAACTATCTTTGAAATCTTCATGACAGATATTTGACCTAAAAGAGCCTTTATTGAGTACTTGATAATCTCCAGTTGTAGTGTTCCTCCAACTGAATAACTTGGAGCATTTTCAAAAATGCATATATCTAGGCCTTAAACCAAATCTATTGAATCTGTATCTCTGGTGGCAGGGGCCTGGAATATGCATTTTTACATACATGATAAATTGATCTATATGCACATTAATGTTTAAGAATACCCTACCATTATATTTTATTTCATTTGTTTATGTTGTTGCTTCAACAATGATGCATATTTTGAATCACAAAAGAGTCTTTTTTGTGACTTTCAGCCCCACAACAGTTTATTTCCACTACCAGCACCCCCAGCAGCTATCACTGCACTAAGTGTATAGCAACAGAAGGACACACATGCACACTAATCTTGTGTATGTGCCCTTATTCATTAGGTTTCCCATAGGCAATTGAAGGAACCTGGGGACCTTACTTAGTAGACACTGTTGATGGTAAAATTGCTCTAATTTTAGAGAGAAGTGATTTATGGGATGAAAATATCCCATTTGTCAAATGTAATTCATATAGATAAAATTTTAGAATTATGATGGCATTCTCCTTTGCTTTTAGTAATTCACTGAGATGAATTGCTCAGAGAAATGGAGATTTAAACAGGAATCTTGATCTTGTAATTTCTCAGAGCTTTTATCATCCAGGCTTAATGCTACCTTTGCATTTTGACCTCTAGCTGCCTTAACCTGTGTGGGGTGTTTTTACTCAGGAATGAGTTTCTTTAAACAATGTTTTAATGTACCTATTTCTCCTGTGGGAGTATATAACTATAAGCCTAATGTTCTTTAACTTAGCCTTGGCTAGAAATACAGCTGCTGTACAAGGAACTTTAATGGGGAGCCTCTTGAAAGAATGAGAAACTTGACACAGGACTTTGAGAAGGCACATCAGGCAGTTTTGCATCTTGTTAGATAAGGAAAAGGTTAGAAACTACCAATTGCCATAAACATTAAGTAAAATCTGAATTTCTTAGATTGTTTTCTCAGAAAGACAAAGTGCTTCCCTGAAACATGGAAAGTTTTGTTTTAGTATTTCCAAAGACTGTCAAGTTGTAAACTTGAGGCTAAGGATGTTTATCATAGGAAGCATTTATTAAAATATTATTGCACAAGTAAGTTCACTTAAAATAAACTTTACCCACCAACGATTACCAATTAACTAATACATTAGAGTTCTAGCTGTAATTAAGTTCTCAACTGTACTAAAAAGAGGTGTAGATCCCCTTAAAAACAGGAACATAGATAGCTAAGGCATTCCTCTTTCTGCAAATAAAAAAAAATTATTAACACCTAGTACAGAAACTCAATTTTACATTTCAAATTCCTAGCTAAAAGATACATATTTCTATAAAGTTCCAGCCAGAATAGGTAGAGTGTTTAGGAAAAACAAAAATATAGACTTCTGCATTTTTTTTTTTTCTGGCAACAAGAGATCACTGTGTACTCTGGCTACAAAACATCCAAAAATGCAAGAAAAAAATGGGTAAAATCTTTTAAATCAATGGAAAAACTTGGAAGACAATAAAAAAAAATCATCAGAAGACAGGAACCAAAAAGGATAGCATGTCGACCTCTAGGAACACAGGGTCTAGGAGGAGCAGTAGGGATGGGGTGGTGCTGAGGACTAGACCTTGAACCAACATTGGTAGAGTGTTGGACCAAAGACCACTCCACAGAAAGCTAAGAATCAGAAAAGGCTATAGATTGAAGGAAATGCTCAGCAGAGGCAGAAAGCAAGGACAAGGAAACTTATAATCTGGTGGAAGATACTCATCACACATACAAGTAACCCAGGATTAGGATCAGGAACACACAAATAACTGCTTAAAAAGAAAAAGACAAAGAAATCAATAGTAAAATGGGCAAAAGACATGAACAAGCAGCTCACAGATGAGAAAACACACTGCCAATAAATATGAGCCCCCCCAAAATTTCTCAATCTTATTAGGAATTAGCAAAGTATGATTTGGAAAATACTTAAACCAGGAGAATGTTAATGTTTGCATGAATGCTAAGAATCCATGGTGCTTCCCACTGCATTCCCAGAACCCTGAAAACCAGTGCTTTACCATCCCAGCAGAAGATCGGAAAGATTTTTCTAGGGAAGCTGATCAACCTAAAGGAAAAACCTAAACATATTGACATCAAGTGTTCACTCCAGAGGCTCAGTGAGATCACCCAACAGTTAAGCCCATAGTTAACAAGCCCTACCCATGTGTTCAGAGTTTCCAATAAGCTAGTTATTCTCCTGTCCTTAATCATGAGTATACAGCCTAGGGAAGTTCTCAACATGGAATACAGAGACCAGAAATAACACAATAATAAAATGAAAATAAGCCAATATGGAGAAAACAAGCTATGCAGAGAGAAGGAAAACCTCTTATCCTGAAAAGGATGAGAGAAAATTTTGACTCCATGAAATAAGAGCCTGATGCAATTGAGTGGGGAGGGGGAGGGGATAGGCAGTGGACAAGAAATGTTCACATCAGCCTGAATCAGCTAAGGGAATGTTGAAAGATAGTTTCCTGTATTTCTCTCAGGTTTCTGCACATCTTCCCAGCAAGATACTTACTGTTCTTTGTTTTAGACTATCTATTAAACGTTGTTTCTGTAGTAAAAAGTCTTGGTATACACGTATACCTTGTTTTATTCCACTTCAACTTACTGTGCTTCTCAGATATTGCATTTTTTACAAATTGAAGGTTTGTGGCAACCCTGCTTTGAGCAAGTCTATCTGCACCATTTTTCCAGCAGCATTCACTCACTTCATGCCTCTGTTTCATATTTTGGTAATTCTCACAATTTTTCAAACTTTTTCGTTATTACTATATTTGTTATAGTGATCTGTGATCAGTGATCTTTGATGTTACTATTACAACTCACTGAAGGCTCAGATGATGGTTAGCTATTTTTAGTAAAAAAGTATTTTTTAATTTAGTTATGTACATTGTTTTCATAGACATAATGCTAATGCACACTTAATAGACTATATTGTATGGTGTAAACGTAACTTTTGTATGCACTGGGAAGCCAAAAAATTCATGTGGCTCACTTTATTGTGATACTCACTTTATTGCAGTGGTCTGGAATCGAAGCCACAATATCTCTGACGTATACCTGTATAAAGATAGTGTCTCCCCCTAGGGTAAAGGGCAGACGTGTTTACTGTCTATTAGTGAGATTCAGGTCCCCTAACCTCAGGGTTCTTCTCCTGTAACTCATCTTACCATATGTGCAGCTGCCATTTTCTCTTCTTTGCATCCCTTAATAGAGTTAAATCTCTGGAAATTAGCTCAAAACAAACAAACAGAAAAACCATTGGTAGCTGATAGCTTCTGATATAGCTGTGAGTAATAAACTGTCCTTTGTCTCTGACCCAGGAATCTCATGACTTCTGCCAATATCCATGAAACTGCATCAGGATAATTTGTGAGCTTCCAAGTAGAGTAAAATCTCAGACCCCTTAATAGTTCTCAACAGGGAACTCATTTCTTCTGCTCTGATCTTCCCTGGAGAGCCAGAAGCGGCCCATGCAGAGTTTAGAAGCAGGAAATAAAGAGCAGCTTTTAGGTTGTTTTGTTTTGTAAAACTGAGTAGCAGTTTAAAGCTAGCTGGGAAAAGAAAGGGAACTGGTGAATCTATTAGATGAGGGCTCTGAGGAAAAGAAGGTGATGGTTTACCATAGTCTCACTTCTGCTTCCTGGGAGTTTGTAGGAGCCCTTTATAAAATAGTGGGTAAAGTCAAGGTGAGTCTTGAGAAACATACGGCTTACCATTACTGGGGTATCTAGCTGCAGAGTGAATCAGGTAATATGGAGGAATTTCATATATTTTTCTGGATCTTTTGCATTTTGTGATAGAAAAATCATCTAAAAGTTACTGGATTCAAGATAAAGCCTACCATAGCTCCATCATCCTCTCTTTCTCTTCAGATAACAGTCTAGAAAATTGACAGCTAAGTGGTGTCTGTGACCTGATAATTGTCTCGTTCTAACATAAACACCTCAATTCTAGGAAGAAAGAGTAAGATACTTAAATATGTGAGAAGCTATGTGTCTGTTTTATAGGTACCAGGATGACACTACCTTCAAATTCTAGAAAATTATAAAACTGTAATAATGCCTCTTCTCCTGGCCTATCCCTTAGAAACTGAATAACATTAAGCAAATTCAAGAGTTCAATGAAATACCTCCAAAAGGAAACCAGTTAAGGGGTCTGCTAAGTGACTTAAATCTTATTTTTAAGATCTCACACATGATACATTAACTAAAATAACTTACACAAAAATAATATAGTTTGGGACGGAAGAGAAGATGAAAATACTGTTATTGGGTAGAACATATAGGGGAAAAAAAAGCTAAAGAGAGGAAAATGAAACTTTCCAAATTAATAACTCTGTGGAAGAGAATGTACCTGGGTAGATGACAATATTAGCTGATTTCTACACTTTTCCTTAGAGCCTAAGCTTGAGGATGCAATTGTTTTTTAACATCTTTATCAGAGTATAATAGCTTTACAATGGTGTGTTAGTTTCTACTTTATAACAAAGTGAATTGGCTATCCATATACATATATCCCCATATCTCCTCCCTCTTGCATCTCCCTTCCACCCTCCCTATCCCACCCCTCTAGGGGGTCACAAGCACAGAGCTGATCTCCCTGTGCTATGTGGTTGCCTCCCACTAGCTATCTATTTTACATTTGGTACTGTATATATGTCCATGCCACTCTCTCACTTCGTCTCAGCTCATGCTTCCCCCTTCCCGTGTCCTCAAGTCCATTCTCTAGTAGGTCTGTGTCTTTATTCCCGTCTTACCCCTAGATTCTTCATGACCATTTTTGTTTTTGTTTTTTTCTTAGATTCCATATATATGTGTCAGCATACGGTATTTGTTTTTCTCTTTCTGACTTACTTCACTCTGTACGACAGACTCTAGGTCCATCCACCTCACTACAAATAACTCAATTTCGTTTCTTTTTATGGCTGAGTAATATTCCATCGTATATATGTGCCACATCTTTATCCATTCATCCAATGATGGACACTTAGCTTGTTTCCATCTCTGGGCTATTGTAAATAGAGCTGCAATGAACATTTTGGTACATGACTCTTTTTGAATTACGGTTTTCTCAGGGTATATACCCAGTAGTGGGATTGCTGGGTCATATGGTAGTTCTATTTTTAGTTTTTTAAGGAACCTCCATACTGTTCTCCACAGTGGCTGTATCAATTTACATTCCCACCGACAGTGCAAGAGGGTTCCCTTTTCTCCACATCCTCTCCAGCATTTACTGTTTCTAGATTTTTTTGATGATGGCCATTCTGACCAGTGTGAGATGATATCTCATTGTAGTTTTGATTTGCATTTCTCTAATGATTAATGATGTTGAGCATTCTTTCATGTGTTTGTTGGCAGTCTGTATATCTTCTTTGGAGAAATGTCTATTTAGGTCTTCTGCCCATTTTTGGATTGGGCTGTTTGTTTTTTCGTTATTGAGCTGCATGAGCTGCTTGTAAATTTTGGAGATTAATCCTTTGTCAGTTGCTTCATTTGCAAATATTTTCTCCCATTCTGAGGGGTGTCTCTTGGTCTTGTTTATGGTTTCCTTTGCTGTGCAAAAGGTTTGAAGTTTCATTAGGTCCCATTTGTTTATTTTTGTTTTTATTTCCATTTCTCTAGAAGGTGGGTCAAAAAGAATCTTTCTGTGATTTATGTCATAGAGTGCTCTGCCTATGTCTTCTTCTAAGAGTTTGATAGTTTCTGGCCTTACATTTAGGTCTTTAATCCATTTTGAGTTTATTTTTGTGTATGGTGTTAGGGAGTGTTCTAATCTCATACCTTTACATGTAGCTGTCCAGTTTTCCCAGCACCACTTATTGAAGAGGCTATCTTTTCTCCACTGTATATTGTTGCCTCCTTTATCAAAGATAAGATGACCATATGTGCGTGGGTTTATCTCTGGGCTTTCTATCCTGTTCTATTGATCTCTCTTTCTGTTTTTGTGCCAGTACCATACTGTCTTGATTACTGTAGCTTTGTAGTATAGTCTGAAGCCAGAGGGCCTTATTCCTCTAGCTCCATTTTTCTTTCTCAAGATTCTTTGGCTATTTGGGGTCTTTTCTGTTTCCATACAAATTGTGAAATTTTTTGTGGTAGTGCTGTGAAAAATTCCACTGGTAGCTTGATAGGGATTGCATTGAATCTGTAGATTGCTTTGGGTAGTAGAGTCATTTTCACAATGTTAAGTCTTCCAATCCATGAACTCGGTATACTTCTCCATCTGTTTGTATCATATTTAATTTCTTTCATCAGTGTCTTATAGTTTTCTGCATACAGGTCTTTTGTCTCCTTAGGTAGGTTTATTTCTAGGTATTTTATTCTTTTTGTTGCAATGGTAAATGGGAGTGTTTCCTTAATTTCTCTTTCAGATTTTTCATCATTAGTGTATAGGGATGCAAGAGATTTCTGTGCATTAATTTTGTATCCTGCTACTTTACCAAATTCATTGATTAGCTCTAGTAGTTTTCTGGTAGTATCTTCAGGATTCTCTATGTATAGTATCATGTTATCTGCAAACAGTGACAACTTTACTTCTTCTTTTCTTATTTGGATTCCTTTTATTTCTTTCTCGTCTCTGATTGCTGTGGCTAAAACTTGCAAAACTATGTTGAATAATGGTGGTGAGAGTGGGCAACCTTGTCTTGTTCTTGATGTTAGTGGAAATGGTTTCATTTTTTCACCATTGAGAATGATGTTGGCTGTGGGTTTATCATATATTGCCTTTGGTATGTTGAGGAAAGTTCCCTCTATGCCTACTTTCTGGAGGGTTTTTATCATAAATGGGTGTTGAATTTTGTCAAAAGCTTTTTCTGCATCTTTTGACATGATCTTATGGTTATTATCCTTCAGTTTGTTAATATGGTGTACCACGTTGATTGATTTGTGTTTATTGAAGAATCCTTGCAGTCCTGGGATAAACCCCACTTGATCATGGTGTATGATCCTTTTAATGTGCTGTTGGATTCTGTTTGCTAGTATTTTGTTGAGGATTTTTGCATCTATGTTCATCTGTGATACTGGCCTGTAGTCTTCTTTGTGTTATGTTTGTCTGGTTTTGGTATTAGGGTAACGGTGGCCTCGTAGAATGAGCTGGGGAGTGTTCCTTCGTCTGTTATATTTTGGAAGAGTTTGAGAATGATAGGTGTTAGCTCTTCTCTAAATGTTTGATAGAATTCACCTGTGAAGCCATCTGGTCCTGGGCTTTTGTTGAAAGATTTTTAATCACAGTCTCAATTTCAGTGCTTGTGATGGGTCTGGTTATATTTTCTATTCCTTCCTGGTTCAGTCTTGGAAGCTTGTGCTTTGCTAAGAATTTATCCATTTCTTCCAGGCTGTCCATTTTATTGGCATATTGTTGCTGATAGTAATCTCTCATGATCCTTTGTATTTCTGCTGTGTCAGTTGTTACTTCTCCTTTTTCATTTCTAATTCTGTTGATTTGAATCTTCTCCCTTTTTTTCTTGAGTCTGGCTAATGGTTTATCTATTTTGGTTATCTTCTCAAAGAACCAGCATTTAGTTTTATTGATCTTTGCTATGGTTTCCTTCATTTCTTTTTCATTTATTTCTGATCTGATTTTTATCATTTCTTTCCTTCTGCTAACTTTGGGGGTTTTTTGTTCTTCTTTCTCTAATTGCTTTAGGTGTAAGGTTAGGTTGTTTATTTAAGATGTTTCTTGTTTCTTGAGATGGGATTGTACTGCTATAAACTTCCCTCTTAGGACTGCTTTTGCTGCATCCCATAGGTTTCGGATTGTCATGCTTTCGTTGTTATTTGTCTCTAGGGTTTTTTTGATTTCTTCAGTGATCTCTTGGTTATTAAGTAGTGTATTGTTTAGTCTCCATGTGTTTGAATTTTTTACAGATTTTTTTCTTGTAACTGATATCTAGTCTCATAGCATTATGGTCGGAAAAGACACTTGATACTACCTCAATTTTCTTTAATTTACCAAGGCTTTATTTCTGACCCACGATATGATCTCTCCTGGAGAACGTTCCATGAGCACTTGAGAATAAAGTGTATTCTGTTGCTTTTGGATGGAATGTCCTATAAAGATCAATTAAGTCCATCTTCAACGTATCACTTAAAGCTTTACATTAAACAAGATGGAGTTAATTGATATTTAAGTGTTTCCTTATTTATTTTTATCTTGGATGATGTGTCCATTGGTGAAAGTGGGGTGTTAAAGTCCCCTACTATGAATGTGTTACTGTCGATTTTCTCTTTTATGGCTGTTAGTTTTTGCCGTATGTATTGAGGTGCTCCTATGTTGGGTGCATGAATATTTACAATTGTGATATCTTCTTCTTGGATTGATCCCTTGATCATTATGTAGTGTCCTTCTTTGTCTCTTGTAATAGTCTTTATTTTAAAGTCTCTTTTGTCTAATATGAGAATTGCTACTCCAGCTTTCTTTTTAAATTTATTTATTTATTTATTTACTTACTTATTTTTGGCTGTGTTGGGTCTTTGTTTCTGTGTGAGGGCTTTCTCTAGTTGCGGCAAGCGGGGGCCACTCTTCATTGCGTTGCGTGGGCCTCTCACTGTTGTGGCCTCTCTTGTTGTGGAGCACAGGCTCCAGACGCGCAGGCTCAGCAGTTGTGGCTCACAGGCCCAGTTGCTCCGCGGCATGTGGGATCTTCCCAGACCAGGGCTCGAACCCGTGTCCCCTGCATTGGCAGGCAGATTCTCAACCACTGCACCACCAGGGAAGCCCCTCCAGCTTTCTTTTGATTTCCATTTGCATGGAATATCTTTTTCCATCCCCTCACTTTCAGTCTGTATGTGTCCCTAGTTCTGAAGTGGGTCTCTTGTAGACAGCATATAGATGGGTCTTGTTTTCATATCCATTCAGCCAGTCTGTGTCTTTTGGTTGGAGCTTTTAATCCATTTACATTTAAGGTAATTATTGGTGTGTATGTTCCTATTACCATTTTGTTAATTGTTTTGGGTTTGTTATTATAGGTCTTTTCCTTATCTTGTGTTTCTTGCCTAGAGAAGTTCCTTGCACATTTGTTGTAAAGCTGGTTTGGTGGTGCTGAATCCTCTTAGCTTTTGCTTGTCTGTAAAGGTTTTAATTTCTCTGTTGAATCTGAATGAGATCCTTGCTGGGCAGAGTAATCTTGGTTGTAGGTTTTTCCCTTTCATCACTTTAAATATGTCCTGCCACTCCCTTCTGGCTTCCAGATTTTCTTCAGAAATATCAGCTGTTAAACTTATGGGGATTCCCTTGTATGTTATTTGTTGTTTTTCCCTTGCTGCTTTTAATATGTTTTCTTTGTATTTAATTTTTGATAGTTTGATTAATATGTGTCTTGGTGTGTTTCTCCTTGGATTTATCCTGTATGGGACTCTCTGCACTTCCTGGACTTGATTGACTATTTCCTTTCCCATATTAGGGAAGTTTTCAACTATAATCCTTCAAATATTTTCTCAGACCCTTTCTTTTTCTCTTCTTCTTCTGGGACCCCCATCATTCAAATGTTGGTGTGTTTAATGTTGTCCCAGAGGTCTCTGAGTCTCTCCTCAATTCTTTTCTTTTTTTTTTTTTTTCTTTATTCTGCTCTCCAGTAGTTATTTCCACTATTTTACCTTCCAGGTCAGTTATCCGTTCTTCTGCCTCAGTTATTCTGCTATTGATTCCTTCTAGAGAATTTTTAATTTCATTTATTGTGTTGTGCATCAGTGTGTCTCTGTTCTTTAGTTCTTCTAGGTCCTTGTTAAATGTTTCTTATATTTTCTCCATCCTGTTTCCAAGATATTGGTTCATCTTTACTATCATTATTCTGTATTCTTTTTCAGGTAGACTGCCTATTTCCTCTTCATTTGTTTGGTCTGGTGGGTTTTAACCTTGCTCCTTCATCTGCTGTGTGTTTCTCTGTCTTCTCAATTTGCTTAACTTACTGTGTTTGGGTTCTCCTTTTTGCAGCCTGCTGTTTGTAGGTCCCATTGTTTTTGGTGTCTGTCCCCAGTGGCTAAGGTTGGTTCAGTGGGTTGTGTAGGCTTCCTGGTGGAGGGGACTGGTGCCTGTGTTCTGGTGGATGAGACTGGATGTTGTCTTTCTGGTGGGCAGGTCTGCGTCCGGTGGTGTGTTTTGGGGTGTCTGTGACCTTATTATAATTTTAGGCAGCCACTCTGCTAATGGGTGGGCTGGTGTTCCTGTCTTGCTAGTTGTTTGGCATAGGGTGTCCATAGGTGGCCGTTGAGTGGATCTGGGTTTTAACGTTGAGATGGAGATCTCTGGGAGAGCTTTTGCCATTTGACATTACATGGAGCCGGGAGGTCTCTGGTGGACCAGTGTCCCTAACTCAGCTCTCCCATCTCAGAGGCACAGACATGACACCCGGCTGGAGCACCAAGACCCTATCAGCCACACGGCTCAGAAGAAAAGGAAGAATAAAAGAAAGAAAAAAAGAAAATGAAATAAAGTTATTAAAATAAAGAATTTTTTAAAATTATTAAAAAGTAATAAAAAAAGAAAGAAGGAAAGGAGAGCAACCAAACCAAAAAACAAATCCAACAATGATAACAAGCACTAAAAACTATACTAAAAAAAAAAAAAAAAGGACAGAACCCTAGAACAGATGGTAAAAGCAATGCTATACAGACAGAATCACAGAAGAAGCATACATATTCACACTCACAAAAAGAGGAAAAGGAAAAAAATATATATATATATCATTGCTCCCAAAGTCCACCGCCTCAACTTTGGGATGATTCGTTGTCTATTCAGCTATTGCACAGATGCAGGGTACATCAAGTTGACTGTGGAGATTTAATCCGCTGCTCCTGAGGCTGCTGGGAGAAATTTCCCTCCTTTGTTCGCAGAGCTCCTGGGGTTCAGCTTTGGATTTGGCCCCGCCTATGCATGTAGGTCGCCTGAGGGCATCTGTTCTTCGCTCAGACAGGACGGGGTTAAAGTAGCAGCTGATTAGGGTGCTCTGGCTCACTCAGGCCGGAGGGTAGGTAGGGGCACAGAATGCAGAACGAGCCTGAGGCAGCAGAGGCCGGTGTGATGTTGCAACAGCCTGAGGCACACCATGTGTTCTCTCCAGGATGTTTGAGGATGCAATTTTTAATTCTCCAAAATACTTACATTTGGAGTTTGATTCCACAAAAGATTAAAAACACCCTATAAAGCAAATCAAAATAAGAGAAAATTTCAAAGTTTTCCCTCATGTAGTCACTATCAATCACAAAGATGTATTTGGAGCATTCTTATAAAAGTGCAATATTATAAAATTTTATTATTTTCTAGTACATGGTAATGTATTCTAAATAGATGTTAAATCTCTTGGATAAATATATAATTGTGCATTTATAATCTTCTTGTATAAACATGACTCACTAGTATTAAGCCATAAAAGTATTCTACAATTCCAAGGAAAAAATTTTAAGGTTGATTTTTGTAATGTCATTCCATTTTAATGGTTTATTTGGTGCCAACTTCTTAATATGAATTAAAAATTAATACGAACATAAGAATTAAGTTCACTTCTAACAGCTTAGCAGGAGAGAAGCTTATTGGATTATTCCAACAAAACGTGCTGGGAAACATCATTTATTCATTGATTCAACACATTATTGACCATTTGTAGTTGTTAAGCACTGAGATAAGTGCCACAGGGAAACAATGATAAATTTTAAAATAAGGCTAGCGTCAGACCACTCACTGTGTTGTAGGAGAATAAAATGTTCACAAATGACAAAAATGTAGTGAGTGTCATTTAAGAAATACAGATAAAGGAAGGTCTGTGAAGATGGAGATTATTTACATCTTACTTTCCGTTGGATCTTATGTACCAGGAAGATAATTTTGGCACTTAGTAGGTGTTCCCTGAACAATAAGCATACAGGTAGCATTTGACTTGTGCTTGAAGGATGTAATGATATGTGCATGACATGATAAAGCACATTTGTAAAAATCAGAATTGCATTTGTGTGTTTTACTTCACTAATTCAGTTCTTTGCCAGCTTGTGATAAATGGCACGTTGTGATTTCAGACTTCCCTCTCCACATTTTCCTGTCATTGCAAACCAGGAAATCATCAATGAGCCTAAGGGTATTGCAGGCCCAGGAAGAAATACACTGAATCTTGGTTCATCCATCCAATGAGTGTTTTTTCTTTCAAAGGAGTCACTTTGAAATACACTTAGCTCCATTATGCTACCATCGCTCAATATATACTTGAAATTTTTCTTTATAAATTACCTTCAGAATCTGCAACAGTTGCCTTCAAACATCATCATCCTCCATATCCACAAAAGATCAGAAATCAGAATGACCTCAGACCTCTCAACAGGAAAAAAATGTTAACTAAAAGATGGTAGAGCAAAGGCTGCAAAATGTTGAAGAAATTGTTTTATGGGATAAATTTACCATCTGTATTACAGATTTCTGAATTTATTTAATATTTATAAAGATTATGTAATATATTAGTATTTAGGGGTAAATAAAAACAAAAATTGAGAACAAATCCCTGTCTTCCTCCACCTCAAATCACTGTTAGTGGTCAGAGAATGCCCTTTTCCTAAGTATATATTCAGCACAGTTTCTACTTCTGCCTTTGATAAAACTGTTCTCTGACCTGTGTTTTTTCATTTATTTTTATTGAAGTATAATTGACATATAGCATGTGTAAGTTTAAGGTGTAGAAGATGTCCACTTGATACATTTGTGTGTTGCAATATGATGACCACTGTGGCATCAGTGATACTTCCATCACAACACATAATTATCATTTCTTTTAAGATTTAGTCTCCATGCAACTTTGAAGTTTGTAATACAGTATTGTTGATGTTAATCACTATGCTGTGCATTAGATCTCCAAGGCCTGTTTATCTACTGGTTATGTATGTGTACGCTTAACAGCATCTCCCCATCTACTCTGTTTTTATGAATCTGGCTTTTTTTAGATTCCACAGATAAATGATATCATATAGTGTTTGTCTTTCTTTTTCTGACCCTTCTTACTTTGCATAATGCCCTCAAGGTCCATCCATCCAGGTTGTCACAAATGGCAGAATTTTCTGCACTCTTATGGTTGAAATATTTTCCATTATGTGTATATATACATGTGTGTATATATTTGTATGTGTGCGTATGTAAATATATTTTTAAATATCTTCTTTATCCATTCATCCATTGACAGACATTTAGGTTGTTTCCATATTTTAGCTATTGTGAATAACGCTGCAATGAACATGGGAGTGCAGATATCTCTTTGATATCCAGTTTTCATTTCATTTGGATATATACTCAGAAGTGGGATTGCTGGATCATATGGTAGTCCTATTTTTAATTTTTTGAGGAACCTCCATACTGTTTTCCACAGTGGCTACACCAATTTACTTTCCCGCCAAGAGTATACAGTGCTTCCTTTTTCTCTGCATCCTCCCTACTACTTATTATATCTAATTTTGATAATAGCCATTCTAACAGGTTTGAGATGATATGTTACTGTAATTTTTACTTGCATTTCTCTGATGATTAGTGATATTGAGTATCTTTTTGTGTATCTTTTTGCCATTTGAATGTCTTTAGAAAAATGTCTATTTAGTTCCTCTGCCCATTTTTAATAGAATTCTTGGGTTTTGTTATTGAGTTGTATGAGATTTTTATATATTTTGGACTTTAATACCTTATCAGATACATGGTTTGCAAATATTTTCTCCCATTCTGTAGATCATCTTTTCATTTTTTGATTGTTTTGCTGTGCATAACCTTTTAGTTTGACATAGTCCTATTTGATTTTTGCTTTTGTTGCTTGTGCTTTTGGTATCACATCTAAAAATTAATTGCCAAGACCATTGTCAAGGAGCTTATTCCCTATGTTTTCATCTAGGAGTTTTATGATATCAGGTCTTATGTTTAATCTTTAATTCATTTCGAGTTAATTTTTGTTAGTGGTGTAAGATGGGGTCCAATTGCATTTTTCTGCATGAAGTTATCCAGTTTTCCCAGCACAATTTGTTGAGACTGTCCTTTCCCAATTGAGTGTTCTTGGCTCCCTTATCAAATATTAGTTGACCATAAAAGCAGGGGTTTATTTCTGGGCTCTATCCTGTTCCATTGGCTTGTTGTCTATTTTTTAATGCCAGTACCATACTGTTTTAATTACCATAACTTTGTACAGTAGTTTATAGTCAGGAAATGTGATGCCTCCAGCTTTGTTCTTCTTTCTTATGATTGCTTTGACTGTTGGGGGTCTTTTGTGGTTCCATACATATTTTAATACTGTTTATCTCTTTTCTGTGAGTAATGCCATTGGAATTTTGATAGAGATTACACTGAATCTATAGATGACTTTGGGAATTGTGAACACTTTAACAATATTAGTTTCTTAGATCCGTGAACATGGACTATCTTTCCATTTCTTGTGTATTCTTCAGTTTCTTTCATGAAGTCTTGTAATTTACATTGTACAGATCTTTCACTTCCTTGGTAAAATTTATTCCTAAGTATTTTATTGTTTCTGATGCTATTGTGAATGGGGTAGTTTTCCTTTTCAGATGTTTTGTTACTAGTGTATAAAAATGCAACTGATTTCTGTACGTTGATTTTATATCCTGCAGCTTTACTGAATTCATTGATGAGTTCCAACAGTTTTTTGGTTGAGTCTGTAGCATTTTCTATATATCTAGATCACATCATCTGCAAATAGAGACAGTTTTACTTCTTCCTTTCTGATTTGGATGCCTTTTATTTCTTTGTCTTGACTAATGCTCTAGCTAGGGCTTCCAGTACTGTGTTGAATAAGAGTGGTGAGAGTGGGCACCCTTGTCCCATCTCCGTTCTTAGTGGAAAAGCTTTCAGTTTTTCCCTGTTGAGTATAATGTTGGCTGTGGGTTTGTCATATATGGGCTTTATTCAGTTATGTTCCTTCTATACCAAATTTGTCAAGGGTTTGTATCATGAAAGGATGTTATATTTGGTCAAATGTTTTTTCTGCAGTTATTGATTTTTATTTTTCATTCTATTAATGTTGTGTATCACATTTATTGATTTGGCCATGTTGAACCATCCTTGCAGCTCAGGGATAAATCCCACTTGGTCATGGTGTATAATCCTTTTAATATGTTGTTCAAATTTTGTTTGCTAATATTTTGTAGAGATTGTTTGCCTCTGTATTCATCAGGGATATTGGTCTAGTTTTCTTTTCTTGTAGTGTCCTTGTCTGGCTTTAGCGTCAGATTAATGCTGGCCTTGTAAAATTAGTTTAAAGGTTTTCCTGCTTCTTCAGTTTTTTGGAAGAGTTTGGGAAGAATCGGCACTTATTCCTCATTAAATATTTGGTAGAATTTGCCATGAAGACATCTGGCCCTGGGCTTTTCTGTGTTGGAAGGTTTTGATTACTGATTCAATCTCCGTACTAGTAATTGGTCTGCTCAGATTTTCTGTTTCTTCCTGATTCAGTCTTGGTAGGCTGTACATTTCTAGAAATTTATCCATTTATACATTATCCAATTTGTTGGCATATGATTGTTTAATAGTAGACTCTCATAACCCTCTGTATTTCTGTAGTATGTTTTAGTGTCTCCTCTTTCATTTCTGATTTAATGAATTTGAGTCTTCTTTTTGTGTTATTTGGTCTAGCTAAAGGTTTGTCAGTTTTGTTTATCTTTTTGAAAAAGCAACTAAGCTTGTTAGGGTGTTTTTTTCTATTATTTTTCTTGTCTTCATTTATTTTCTCTCTCATCTTTGTTATTTTCTTCCTTCTGCTAAATTTGGGCTGAGTTTATTCTTCTTTCTCTAGTTCTTTGAGATGTAGAGTTAGGCTGTTTATTTGAGATATTTCTACTTTCTTAATATATGCACTTATTACTATGAACTTTCCTTTCAGAAGTGCTTTTGCAGCATCCCATAGATTTTGATAAATCATGTTTCCATTTTCATTTATTTCAAGATTTTTTAAATTTCCTTTTTGTTTTTTTTCTTGATACATTAGTTGTTCAGGAGCATGTTGTTTTATTTCCACATATTTACAGATTTTCCACCTCTCCTCTTGTTGATTTCTAGCTTCATAGCATTGTGGTCAGAAAAGATACTTGTTCTGATTTCAGTCTTCTTGAATTTGCTAAGATTTGTTTTCTTCCTATTATACAGTCCCAGAGAATGTTTCATTTGCACTTGAAGAGAATGTGTATTCTGCTGCTGTTGGATGGACTGTTCTATAAATGTGTGTTAGGTCCGTTTGGTCTAATATATGGTTCAAGTCCATTCCCCTGTTGATTTTTTATGTGGATGATCTATCCTTTGCTGAAAGTGGTGTATTGAAGTACGTGATGTTATTGTATTATTGTCTGTTTCCCCCTTCTGATCTGTTAGTATTTGGTTAATATAATATATTAATATATCCCCCTTCTGATCTGTTAGTATTTGGTTAATATATTGAGGTTAATATATTGAGGTTAATGTTGAGTATGTATATATTTAAGATTGTTATATCTTCTTGATGAATTGACTCCTTTATCATTGTATAATAATCTTTTTTGTCTCCTGTTATGATTTTGACTTAGAGTCTATTTTGTATGATATAAGTATGACTTCCCTGCTTGCTTTTTTTCCTCTTGCATGAAATAGCTTTTTCCATCCCTTCACTTTGAACCTATGTGTATCCTAAAGCTAAAGTGAGTCTCTTGTAGGCAAAGTAAAATTGGGTCTTGTATTTTTAGCCATCCAGCCACTCTGTGACTTCTGATTGGAGAATTCAACCCATTTACATTTAGAGTTATTATTGATATATAAGGAATTATTAATGCCATCTTATTAATTGCTTTCTGGCTATTTTGTATTTCTATTATTTCTTTTTCCCTCTGTTTCTGCCTACCTTTGTAAATTGGTGATTTTCTCTGGTGGTGTGCTCTGTTTGCCCTTTCTGTATCTTTTGAGAATCTACTAGGTTTTTCTTTTTGGTTACCATGAGTCTTATGTAAGACATCTCATTGATAAAATAGTCCATTTTTAAACAAAATCTTCACTCTTTTATTCCCCCTTTTATATTTATATTTTTATGTAATTACTTCTTTTTATATTGTGTATTCATTCACAAATGATTGTAGCTATAACTATTTTTAATACTGTTCTCCTTTAACCTTTATACTGTAGTTTAACACACCATCCTATTACAGAATTAGACTTTCCTAAGTCTGACTGTGTATTTACCTTTACCAGTGTGTGTATACTTTAATATGTTTGTATGTCACTGATTAGTGTCTTTTCTTTTTTCTTTTTTCTTTTTTTTTTGGCTAAACCGGGTCTTGTTGCGACACATGGTATCTTTGTTGTAGCATGCAGACTTCTTAGCTGCGGCATGTGGACTTTTAGTTGCAGAATGCATGCCGGATCTAGTTCCCCAACCAGGGTTCAAAGCTGGGCCCCCTACATTGGCAACACAGAGTCTTACCCACTGGACCACCAAGGAAGTCCCTGATTAGTGTCTTTTCATTTCAGCTTGAAGAGCTCCTTTCAGCATTTCTTGCAAGGCAGGTCTAGTGGTGATAAACTCCTTCAGCTTTTGTTTGTCTGGGAAAGGCTTTATTTCTCCTCTGTATTTGAAAATAACTCTGTCAGATAGCATATTCTTGACTGGCAATTTTTTTCTTTCAATATTTTGAATGTCATTCCACTCTCTCCTGGTCTTTTGGGTTTCTGTTGAGAAATCCACTGATAGCCCAATGGGGGTTCTTTTCTAGATTACAATATTTTTTCCCTGGCTGTTTTTAGGATTTTCTTTACCTTTAGTTTTAACAGTTTCATTATAATGTGTCTTGGAGAAGGTTTTTTTGCACTGAGTTAATAGGGTGACCTATTAGTTTTTTGAACTTGGATGTCCAAATCTCTCCCCAGGTTTGGGAGGTTCTCAGCTATTATTTCTTTAAAGAACCTTTCTGCCCCACCCCCTTTTCTCCTTCTGGAATCCCAATTATTCTACTCATTTTGTTTTTGGTTTTGTTTTTATGGTTTCCCATAGATCATGAAGACTTTCTTTACTCTTTTTCTTTTTTTTTCTTTGATCTCCTCTATTGGGTTATTTCAAAATTCCTGTTCTCTAACTCACTTATTCTGTCGTTACTCTGTTGCAGTTGCTCTCTATTGAATGTTCACTTCATTCATTGAATTATTCATCTCCAGAGTTTCTGTTTGGTTCTTCTTTATGACTTCTACCTCTGGTAAATATCAATTTGATCATGTATTTTTTTGTGATTACATTGCATTTTCTTTCTGAATTTTCTTATACCTCATTGAGTTTCTTCAAAACATCTATTTTGAATTCTTTATCAGCTTGATTCCAAAATTCTGTGCCTTTGAGCTCAGTTATAGGAGAATTATTATCTTTGGGTGATGACATTTGATTGGTTGTTCATGTTCCTTGCAGTTGTGTGTTACTTTCAAATTTGAGGTAACAGACACCTCCTTAAATAGTTGCTAGTTGCCTTCACGTAGGGTATTCTATTCATTGGTGCTATTATTATCTGGAGTTTTCTCCACCTTTGTATGTGTACACCTGTTTCACTTTTCTTGGTCCCTCTTATAGTAGGTAGAATTTTTACACTTTTTTTTTTTTAAGAGGACAGCTTTTTTTTTCTTTGTCTGCACCAGGTCTTAGTTGTGGCATGTGCTCTGGTTCTTACAACCCACGAGGTGGGTGCTGAAAACCTGTCTTTTGTTTTCCAGAGGTGTCACTATGCCCAAGTTTGTGGTTTCTCCCTTGACTACAGACCCTGGCCTGTTTTCTGAGCTCACTCCCTAGCCACACTCAGGGGCTCACACAAGGAGTCGGTAGCAGAATGAGGGGAGGTGTAGGTTTAGCACTCAGGGCATTGGGGTGCCTGCAAACCTGTGGTAGGAAGATCCTTGGGTAAGATACTCCTAGAAGCTTGTGGGCAGACTTTCTGCTAAAGTTCTGGGCATAGACAACAGGAACCTCATCTCTTTAATGCCCTTTGATATTCTTAACTGTCTTTCTGATCACTCTCCAACAAGTCGGAGAGGTCCCACCTGGGTACTCTGGGTGCTGGTGGAGAGAAACAGGTTTTTCCAGCTGTGTCCTACAGCACTGGGGTAGCCAGCCTCTCACTCATTGCTCTCCTTTTCCCCTTCAGGAGATATTGCCACCACCTGTTTTTTTCAGCCCCAGGCAGTGTTGCCTTGGGGAGGAAGGAGGTGGCGCTGGTAAAGTTCCTCTTAAAGTGTCCAATGTATCCAAACCTCTTTTTTCTCCAGTGGTGTGCTGGAAACTCCCCTCAGGGAGGCTGGACTTCTGCCAATTCTCTCTCATCCATGAGCTTCTGCCCAGGTCAGCATTCTCCAGGTTTTTTGCTGACCATGGTGAGAGGTGTGGTAGTAGATTCACTGGCTCCACTGGTTCCACAGCTCATACCAAGGTCTACCTACCTATTATCATATGCACAGGTGGGCAGAATTCCTCCTGGGCCCCTTGGAGTGTGGTGCTAAATCCCACAACTCCCACAAAGGTACTTTTGTTTGTGATGGATGTCTAATTTGTTGTTGAAAAGGGGGGGACAAAAAGGAGAAACATCTTATACCACCATGATGCTAACATCAGCACTTCTTTATTTTTAAATTTCCTAGAAAATATTTGACATATGAAAAAATGTAAAGTTTACAATTATGGACACCTAAATGTCTACCATCCAGTTTAAGACTTAAGATATTATGATCATTTAAGCCTCTCTATCACATTCCCCTTCTTTCTCCATCAGTGGGTAACTATCATCTTGAATTACATGTTTATCATTACTGATCATTTTTTATACTTCTCCTATATATGGATGTAGATTTCAGCAATATATTTTTTCATGTGTTAAAAATTTAAGTGGATACACTGTAGTTTTCTTTTAAAACTTGAATTTTTTGCTCAACATTATGTTAATATATATAGTTTGGTTCATTGATGGATTTATAGTTTGTTTCCTTTTTTCTATTACGAACAACACTACCCTAAAACATTTTATGTCCCCTTGAGTTCATGAGTGAGCTTTTATTTAGGTCATGTACCAGGAGTAGATTCTATGGATTACTGTCATCTTCAATTTACTATCTATTACCAAATTGCTTTCCACAGTGGTTGAATCAACTAATACTCCCACAAAGAATTATAAAATTATAATTGTTTCACATCCTCCTTCACACTTTTTATATTTTATCAATCTCATGTGAGTAATTTTAATGAAAACTAAAACAGACCACTAGTTAGAGTATTTGTGTGTGTGTGTGTGTGTGTGTGTGTGTGTGTGTGTGTATTTGTGTATTTCTTCTCCTGGCTCCTCTTCTATGAATTGTTGCTGATATTTTCTGCCCTTTTTTCTGTTAAGTTTTATACTTTTTTAAAATTTGTAGAAGTTCTTCATACATCCTGGACACTAAACTTATATATGTTGCACATAGCTTCTCCCAGTCTATGAATTATCTTTTTATCATAACTCTGATTTTACTAAATGGAAGTTTTAATTTTCATGTACTCCAGTTTCTCATTTTTTTTAAATGATGGTTTGCACTTCCTATACTTTCCCTATCTTATGGTTATAAAGCTATTCTCCTATATTTTCTTCTAAAAGAAAATACATATCTTTTACTATATGGTGTGAGGAAGGTATTCAATTTTACTTTTTCCATTTGGTAACTAATTGTCTTGGCACCATTTACTGGCTAGTTCATCGTTTCTCACTTATCTTGACAAAACCATCTCTGTCAAATTCATACATGTCTGTGTCTTGGGCTATCCATTCGTTCCATTGGTCTCTATCAATCTCCAAATTAATAATATACTCTCTTAATATAATTTTATTATGACTTAATATCCAGTACAGCCTTATTATGACTTAATATCCAGTACAGCCACCCCTAACTTTCTTCTTCAAAAATATCTCAGATAATTATTCTCCTCTCATGTACATTTTGGACCACTCATACATTTTCAGATTAGTTTGTTGAGTTCCATGAAAAACTGTATTTTAGTTCTGATTGGAATTAGAAATGTTTTGGAAGAAAGGTTTAAAAATAATATATGGATTGGTCAGTGTGACTTTTGCAACCTTGTTCTGTGTAAGACACGAGAAAAATCTGCTTTTTAAGTAAAGACTATAAAAATGTGAAGTCCTGTCTATCATTTAAATAACATAATATTCTTCAACTTTTCTGGATTAAGAAACTATGGTAGTTTTTACTGCTGTAAAAAGAGATCAATGTTAAGCTTTTTAATTTTAATAGCTCTTATTTTATATATAAAGCTTTACTTTTGATTTTTGAGAGAAATAAAATTTTTTTCCCAGAACTTCTGGGATTTTCATAGCAATTGCAAGTATGTTAAGCACGCATATGATAACCAAGTGCTGCACATGTTTTCTGTCACTGCAATCAAAATAGTTGGCCATTTACATGAACAGCCACAGAAATAAGGAGAAATGGAGCAGTGTTCAGGGGCTAAAAATACATAACAACATAATAATAGTCTGTCTCCTCTGATGTGTGATTGTGTGGGGAGTACACAAAGAGAAAACAAGGAGATCAAAATAATTTGAAAATTATAAAACAAAGTAACAAAGCTGAAAAACAAAAACGAAAGGAGTAAATGCATTATTATCCAAAATATTACATTTAGGGGAATCAGGTGTACTGCTTTAACAAAAGTTCTACTAGTTAATGTCATCACATCTTCAACTTTCATCTCCTGTCACACCTTTTTGTAAAACTTCCTTTTGATGTGTCTTGCATTCTTCTGACCAGCTTTTTTTTCCCACTGTATTCCCTATTGTTTATTTCACCATCCTCTAACAGTTGTAGATTTAATTAACTCCTGATTGTTTCTGGAGATATAGCCAAAGCAAGGGTTTCCAGGATTGTTTTGTTCACAGTTTGTCAGATGAATGAGAACTGGCTTTTATAGTTCCTAGTTAACTAAGATATTTCAAAAGCTTTGTTATAAATAAATAATAGCCAATATTTATTAAGCCAAAACTATGTGCCAATTTTTGGATTAATGTTTTTACATGTATTGTCTCTGTTTTTCTCAACAATCATATGAGGGTCTTATATATAAGCCTTAGAGAAATTAAAAGACCCAAGTTCACACACCGAGGATATGTCAGATATGAGACATGAACTTAGACGTCCAGCACTCAAGTTCACAGTCTTAAAACTCCGATGCCTCTTCAGTATTTCTTAAGATTACCATACACACAGTTTACTTGGTTGACAGAATGTAAAATATGTTCCATCTTTTATGTCATTAATTTTAGCTGAAATAACACTTTTGCATATGTTACAGAATGGGAAAATCATTTTACCAGAAACAACCCTTATCCCCCACTATTATATCATTAAAATTAGCAACTGTTTCTTACTGAAGGACTAAAACACCCACCTGCATTATGGTTTATGAATAGGGTAAGCTTGGAACTTACCTAAGGAGTAAATCTCTATGCAAATTCAATATGTCCTTTCAACCAGTGTAATGAGTATTCAGTTTATACAAACATTACTCTGGATGCTAGGCATTCAAAGATGAAATCTTCCTGCTCTCAAAGATCTGTTAATATAACGGACAGGTAAACAATTACAATATAAGCCTTGAAGTGTTCATAATTTATCAAATCCAGAGCAAGGAAGTAAAATCAGAGCAGACTTTCTGGAGGACATGATGAATGAAATGAGTTTTTGAAGACTAACTGCAAAGGCTTCATGGGCCTGTGAGAGATGGTGGATGTTCAGGGCACTGCAAGTTGTCCACAATGTCAGAAACACAGAGCATGAGGAAGAAAACAGCAAGAAATGAGATCGGGCAGAAAGCAGAGAGAGATCAGGCTATAAATGGCTATATTTGCCTTGCAAACACGTTTGGATTTTATGTTGAGATCCTTGGTAAGCCACAGAAGGATTTTTAAGTAGGATAGTGTGATCAACTAACAATTTCGTATTTAGAATAAACCAAAGTCTGTTGGCTTTGGGGAGGTCTAGAGAGAAGCAAATCAAGAGGCAAAGGAAAAGCTGGGAAGCTATTATCAGATGAAGCTGTCGGTGAAGTCGGAGTCAGTCAGAAGGGGCAAAAAAAAAAAAAATGGGTGAACAGGAAAGATTCTGAATAATACAATTGGTAGGATCTGATTCCAGGTCTGGGCTAGAGGAGTTGAGAAGGAATGGTGGCAGCAAACTCAGGAAGATAAGAGATTTGGGAAGGGTTTTCCCACATATGTTGAGCTTCAACAAGGTATCTTAGTGCTTGAGTTAGAGAGAGCTGCCATCCTTCAATGAGATAATAGTGAAGGTTATGGTTGTTTCCAACCTAAAGAATGAATCTCTATTATAAACATCTCACTGTTCCCAAAACTCCTCCAATTTCTTTATGACCTTGTTTTGCTGCTCTTATCCTTAGGTTTGTTGAGGTAATTATCAGAATTCTGAAGTTATATCACTAAGGCTCTCATGATATTTAAGAAAGAATGCCAGAAGGATAACATAAGTAATGTAGAATGAAAATGAAAAGATTTCTCCTTAAAAATCCCAATATTCCAGACTAAATAACTACTCACAAAATAATATTTCAGAATATATGAATAAAATGTATGGTGACTTCTTATACTGAACAACTTACACCATGCCCCCACTTCTATTTCACCAACAAGAACAATTTTGGTTTCCATGGCTAAGTAATTGAAATGCCAACCATCATAATACTGTTAATTGTTAATTTAATAAATGGTTATCTTTCTTGGCACCCCAAATATTTCAGATTGAAAATATCTCTCTGGCCAAATGACAATATATGTAACTTTTAGAAAAATGATTACACTAGGATATTTTCTCATAGCTTTAAAGTAAGTATGATATATATTTTTTAACTTGCATAATATACAAAGATAAATTTTTCTGATAATATTGTTGGTCTCAAGTTTTATAAACATCCTGGATTTCCAAAGCCTTGGATACTCACTGTCTCTATTGCCCTCACAGAGTCATAGAATCAGGATTCAAAAACAAAAACAAAAACAAAAACCCTTAGTTTATAAAAAAAAAAAAAAAGAAGGCAGTCATGAGGAGAGATCTGGTCTGGTCAGGAAGGTTATGTGAACTTGTAAAAATGAATAATGCACTAGATACATGTATGTATATGTATAATTTTATACATATTTATCTATGTTGTATAATGGTAAATTATCATAGAATGATATTATATTATAGA
Organism: Delphinapterus leucas; assembly: GCF_059928025.1. Lineage (NCBI taxonomy): Eukaryota > Metazoa > Chordata > Mammalia > Artiodactyla > Monodontidae > Delphinapterus > Delphinapterus leucas. The sequence goes on along the minus strand of NC_143137.1, from coordinate 60,270,789 downwards.
TAGAGTGAGCTTGTCTTTCTCTTCACCTCCTATTTTCTTCCCCTATTTTTACTTGGTAAAGAGAAAGTCTTTAGTGAGGCAAGAAAAAATAATTATTTTGTATTTTATGCTCCAAACTTCGAAAGTATGCCTCAAAAGATAGTTGATGTCAGGAAGAGAAAGTGTGTAACCGCTATTCCATTGTGAAGAACTGAAAAGACCTACACCTTATTCCCAGGAAGGCCCTCCCAGGGATGTTGCAAGGTGGGAGCCAAGGGCCTGTTTCATAGATCTGAGATCTCAGGAGGGGCAAGGACTACTCAGGCTGGGAAAGAGAGGAGTATCTGCAGAAATTAGAGGAGTGGGAAAGAAATGAGTGAGAAGGACCTTCCAAATGTCCATCGCAGGCGCCAGCTTGAGAAAAATGAGGAACTACTTTCTACCTCTTTGTTCTGTATTCTGTGTGTATTAATTGACTGGTGATAAGAGAGAGTTGTTTTTTTTTTCTGTTACTAGGGTGTACCTTGGTACTTTTCCAGATGCTGCAGGAACCACTAGGGATGTCTGTCTGTCTGTCCACCTATCAAAAGAAAGATGCTGAGATTATGCACTGAACTGTCAACATCCTAGGGAACAGGATAGGGAAGAGTACAGAATTTTTTTCTACTTCATTCACTTTTATATTTCTTGAGTCTAAAGAAAACATAAACAAATTATGGGGAAAAACTATTGCCAATCATTTTTTTTCTGATTCTACTTTTTCCTTAGGGAAAGCATCTCAGAAAGATAAAGATTTGGTTTTCAGTCTTTAATTATGTCCAACCATCTTTAGTCAAAGGGTATGTAGCAATCGACATATAAAGTGCACTATGTGGATAGTTTTCTGCTTAGGAACATGAAAGGAAAAAAATGTTGGGCTTCTATTTGGAGGGATGAGACTCTGCACATAAGAAATGAATGAGGGACTTCCCTGATGGTCTAGTGGTTAGGATTCTGGGCTTTCACTGTGGTGGCCTGGGTTCAGTCCCTGGCTGGGGAAGATCCCGCAAACCGCATGGTGGGCCCCCCCACACACAAAAAAAGAGTGGTTAAAAGTGAATGAGAAAAAGCAGAATTTATGTGCCTGCAGGCAGTAAGCTTTATTGGATGATCAGACATGGAAGTGAGGTGATTGTCACAGTCAGAGAGAGGAAGCAGGGAAAGATGGTCAGGTCTCTTGTTATAGGCCAACAATCCATAAGTGACTTTTCAGCGTGTAGTATCAACAGTATGTTTGAAAACTAGCTGTGGGAGAGTCAAAGAATGATGGGAAAGAGGATATACCGTACAACATGGGGGATATAGCCAATATTTTATAATAACTATAAATGGAGTAGAACCTTAAAAATTTGTGAATCACTATATTGTATACCTGTAACTTTGTACAGCAACTATACTTCAATTTTTTTAAATTACTATTAAGAAAAAAAATCCAAAACTTGAAATAAAGAGGAAAGCTAAAAACATAATAATGATGGGAAAATATGAGGAGAAAAAATAGAGTCTACATTGGAGGCACGTTAAGAACTTAGAGAAAACTCTTCAGAATCACAGAATTTTAACACTGGCAGAAATGTGATCAGCCAGTCCTTTTACTTTACATGTGTATGTAAATGAGGCTTGGAGAGGTTCAAATAACAAGTCAAAGGTTATACAACCAGCTTATTTCAAAGTTAAGGCTAGAATCCCAAACTCTGGACTTGTGACCATTTACAAGATTTACATCAAGTTATAGTCTTGGTTTGTTTTGCCTCTCAATAAAAATAATGTTCAAATATGTGTCCTTTCTTGGAATCTATAATAGTGTTTGAGAGCATATCCATGAAATCCAGAAAATCATACATGATCATTCTAAGCTTTCTTTGAACCCAATTTACGGAGAATGGAACTGAATTTCAGAGACTGCCAGGTGCCAGGGAAGTCACTCAGGCTTATCTCACACTGTTTATCTGGAAAACATTTGGACGTTCTGGAGAGTCACAGGTACCATCAGGGCCTAACCCTTCTTCTGTGTAGGTGTTTTAGCCCCAAATAGACAAAGGTTCTCAAAGTGAGGGCAAGCATTTGAGATAAGCCATTTTTACCTAATCAGGCAATTTTTCAAGCAGATTAAAACTGAATCCCTGTCACTGGTTTTAATGACATGGATTTAGCATCTTTCAGAAACTCTTTTACTGCAGCATTTGAAAATCAATGACACTATCAAAGCATATTTCCATCTCATACTCAAAACCTTTGGAGAGTTTAGAAAAATGCTTTATTTTTGTACATTTAAATGGCTTAACACATAATACATATGGAAAAGATTGCTCTGAATTATGTTTCTCAGAGTTCAGAAACAATTGTGGGAAAAAAATGACCTGCTTGTGAAATATTAAAAGGTGATGTTTTTCTTCATAATTATCATGCTCTGGAGCATAAGTGTTAAAATGACTGTTTCATAGTCATATCATTCAGGGTCCAATCTGGAAACCACAGAGTAACTTGATTAGAGTAACTTGAATAGGTAACTTTCAAATAAAATCAAATATAGAGAATTATTAACTGTAAGGGGAGCTTGAAGAAACAGAGGATTGACTAATAGGGAGTAAAGAGGGCAGTTACAGAAGCAACAACTGCCTGTGGGGCTGGGATACAGAATCCAAGGAAGGGACAGATCTGGAAGAGGGCTTCACCAGGGATCCAGACCTCATTGGACAGAGCACAGCCCGGGATGGGAGAGAAGTCCCCTGAGGCCGCGTTCGCTGGTGGCTGTGGAGAAAGCCATTCACAGGGGGTTGCCAGGCTGGTAGCACTGTGCTGGGAGGGGAGGTGCCCACAGGGAAATGCCATGTGCTACTAACCCCTGGCTGCCCTGAGGGCCTGGAGCTGCAGGAACGTACACTCTACAGAACCTGCCCCGAGGAACACACAGCTGCCAGGAAGAAAAACTTCCTTTCTCCTCCAGTGTCCCTCTGGGACTCTCTTCCAACAAAGCTTGATCTCTTGCCCACTGGCAAGAGAGATATATTTTCAGGGCCCATTGTTACAGAGCAGAAAATAAGGGTGAAATTAGAGCTGAGAGGCAATCCATTGATGACTAGCATAATTGTTCAGCAAGGTTCTGAACAATAGCTCTGTTTGTTCTATCTGTAGTTTTCAATTTTATCTCTGTTAAAAATCATAAATTCCTTAGGGGCAAATATCTTATCTCTATAACAACATGTCATACCCTCAGCTGGTCAGGTCACTACCGAGGCACGTTGAAGAAATGTGGTAGAATGTAGAAGAGGAGAAGGAATGGAGGAGAGTGGGTTTCACTGTTGATATTAATTGTGTGTGGGTTTGGGGTAGATATCTCCCTTTCCTCTCCTCTCATGAGTCCACGTGGAGGGATTTCCCCAGCCTCTCTTCACGGCTTCCCCTGTCCTAGGTAATGAGGAGTAATGTATCTGATTGGTCAATTTCAAAGAATGAATGGGTACGTGTGGTCCAGCAGCTTCCTCCTTGTCTTTGAAAGCCAGCCTGCCTTCGTAATTTTCATCACCAGATGGTACACTCAGAAGGACGGGCTCTGCCCTTCTGAGGGAAGCCTACCAATGCCTACATGCGCCAGTGACTGGGAGGGAGGTTAGGGCGTGTGTCTGGCTCAGGGACAGAAGATGTTAGATCTAAGCCACGTTCTTCAATTCTCCTTATATCAATAACAAAACAAATAATTTCAACTTTTACCATATTTCTATTTGTCCACTTATCAGAGGGTTCTGAACTCAGGAGTGGTATTTACTGATCCCTCTAAAACTCCACAATTAATCAAACTTTTTAAAGAGAGGAGTGGGCCCCCGAATTTCCCATCTAAAGCTATGGCTCTCCTTCAACAGAAGGCTCTACTTTGCTTGTCCAAACCTCAACCCTCCTCTATGAGATAGTGAAGTATGTCCACTTTGCCCTACAGGAACCCTGCATCCCTTTTTCCATTCTCTCTCCCCTCCACAGTTTGCCCCATTTCACCCTAGTACACCCACACCCACAAATACATGCACCGTTTTCAAAATCTGACTTTTTGGAAGATCTGATATCAATCACTGTCATCTCAGCAATAATGCCTTGTTTTCTCTCTGCCAGTTGTGATGGGATTTTGAATCTGAGTTCTAATATGGGGACATAAGGTTATTAGTAAAATATCCAGCATCAGATGGCTGACTGGGTCATGGGGATTCTTCCTGGGATGCCTGAAACTGTAGCCACAGATGGCTCCTAACTGCCTACCCAGCTTCCCAGTTTCCTGTCTGGGAGATCATGCCCCTGCTTTCAAAGGCTCTGAGACTGAATGCCTCTGTTGACATATGGTGATGGTCTGAATGTTAAAGCTCCTAGTCCAAGAATAGTTACTCAACACATGGCAGCTACTGTGGGTAGTGCTGTCTGAGAAAGGCCGTTGGAACTTCCCTGGTGGTCCAGTGGTTGAGACTTCACCTTCCAGTTCAGGGGGTGTGGTTTCGATCACTGGTCGGGGAGCTAAGATCCCACATGCCTCATGACCAAAAAGCAAAACATAAAACAGAAGCAATATTGTAACAAATTCAATAAAGACTTCGGACCAGGGCACGAACCCGTGTCCCCTGCATCGGCAGGCGGACTCTCAACCACTGCGCCACCAGGGAAGCCCAATAAAGACTTTAAAAATGGTCCACATCCAAAAAATATCTTTAAAAAGAGAAAGGCCAGGAACACTCAGAGGGCATGAGCAGTCCGCTTTAGCAAGGTGAGCAAACTGTAGGGCTGAAGGATAGAAAATTAATGTTGGAACAGATGGCAGAAGACGTTTAACACCTGACTAAAAAGAACAGGCTTTACTCATTTCACGCTTTGCAGCTGAAGATTTTGAGCAGGAGAGTGGGTCTTCTTCTCTTCTTCTTCCTCCCCCTCCTCCCCTCTCCTTCCCCCTCCTTCCCCCACCTCTCTCTCTCCTCAAGCAGAGGGATTTGTGTTATCATACTTGTCGCTGTTGGGGGCACACTTTTCAACTCTGATCTGTTTCTTCTTTTATTATTTTTCCCTATTACACTCTATGCCCACTCCCATTTCCTCCTCCCACCTTGATTTTGGCTCCCATGTGTTTTTGGAAATACATGTATCTGTGAAAATGATATGATTTTATGTAGAAATATAGAGACAGATAGCTACATATCCCTGTTAATTGTGTGTAATTGAATCTTACATAAACATAGAATAGGGATTTTTCTTTTGTGCTGTAGAGCTTGTTTTCTCTTGATCTACATGAATGATTTGCACCCTAGAGATCATCTTCTTTCTTACTTATTTTTATTTATTTATTTATTTATTGTGGAACGCAGGCCTCTCACTATTGTGGCCTCTCCCGTTGAGGAGCACAGGCTCCAGAAATTTTGCATATTTAATGCAAAAAGGTAATAAATCATGTTGAAACTTCCCCACTACATTTAAATACCTGCAATGTAATCTTTAAATTTTAAGCCTGAAAGAATTGCTGAAAGTCAGGAGACGTCATTTTTTTTCCTTATTGTAGGAAAGTGTAATAGCTTATAAAATACGTTCCTGTTACCCTTCACATGTTTTAAATGACATCACAAATATATTTTTCCATTTCAGTTTTCCCTGTTCATATATTTTTCCCATTTTTAATTGGGTTTTCTTTTTTTCCCCTTGATTCATTGGAGTTCCTTATATGTAGTAGAATAATGTTTATTTCTTGCCATTTTTAGATATTGTAAATATCTTCTCCCTCTCGTTTCCTAATTACATCTATGGTGACGTCACATAACAGAAATCCAAGTTTCAGCCATATGGTTTGTGCTTTGAGGTCTGGTTTAAGCAATCCTTTCTCATACGTATGCCACAAAGATATTCCCCTATATTTTCTTCCATAAGATTTATAATCTTACCTTTCATCTTTAGGCTTTTAAAACACCTGCATTTTACCTGGTATATTCTTTTCTATAAACCAATAAAACAATCTGTTTCTTTCCAGTGCAATGGAAGTTTTAAAAATCATTTCTGATTGATTTATGAGGCCACCTCTATCATAATACGAAGATTGACCACTTATAAGGGTTATCTCTGGGCAATCTATTCTGTCCCTTTGTTTTACTTTTCTATTCTCATGTTAGCGCCAAACTCTTTGTACAACTTTTAAAAATTATGTTCTAAAATATGAGAGGGCAAGTCCTTCACCTTTACTCTTCATTTTCACAATTATCCTAGCTGTTGGTAGACCTGCGTTCTTCTATACCATGCTTGTTATTAAGCTATATCTTTCAGCTTCTAGCCTACCTTTTACAACTCTCTTTGTGATGCTGGAGCTAGGGTCTACAAGTCATGTTTCTCCTTTTCTGAGTGGCTACCTGTTAGGCCCTGTCACTAGGGGACACTAAAGGATAACTGGAGGAAGACAAGGGCTGTGTTCCTTACAGTCTGCTTTTGGTTGCTGTGAGCGTTGCCCCAGCCTAACTTAGTCACCCCAACAGCAGCAACTGACTCCAGTCTCCAGAAATCAGCCTCATCACGTTGCCTCAGGTTTGCTGGAATCACCTGGCTGGGATGCCCTTGTCCGAGCTCTTTTTTTTTTTAATTGGAGTATAGCTGCTTTACAATTTTGTATTAGTTTATACCGTGCAGCAAAGTGAATCAGCTATACGTATACATATATCCCCTCTTTATTGGATTTCCTTCTCATTTAGGTCACCGCAGAGTATTGAGTAGAGCTCAATTGTGCTATACAGTAAGTTCTCATTAGTTATCTATTTTATACATAGTGTCAATAGTGTATATATATATCAATCCCAATCTCCCAATTCATCTGAATAGCCACGCCTTCACTGATGTCTGAGTCCCATCTCCACAAGACCCTCTTCCAAACTTCTAGCACCGTCCCTTTGTTTCTCCAGCCCTAGAGAACCTCACTGCTCTCTTTTTGCCTCTTAGTTCTGTAATACCTGCTTGCAATTTTATATATATTAAACTATCTCCACTAATAACTGGTGTGGTTTTTGATTTCTGACTAAATCTTGACTGATAAAAATGTCAAGTTCAGAATCAATCTGTCAAGTTCAAAAAGAAAAAATCCACAATATTTGTGTTTCAATTGCTTTACTTTTTAAATTAATTTTTATTGGAGGATAATTGATTTACAATTTGTGTTAGTTTCTGCTGTACAGCAAAGTGAATCAGTTATACATATACATACATCCACTTTTTTTTAGATTCTGTTCCCATATAGGTCATTACAGAGTATTGAATAGAGTTCCCTGTGCTATACAGTAGGTTCTTATTAGTTATCTATTTTATATATAGTAGTGTGTATATGTCAATCCCAATCTCCCAATTTATCCCTCCCTCCACCCTTCCCTCTTGGTAACCATAAGTTTGTTTTCTATGTCTGTAGTTCCATTTCTGTTTTCTAAATAGGTTCATTTGTACCATTTTTTTTTAAATTCCACATATAAGTGATATCATGTGATATTTGTCTTTCTCTGTCTGACTTACTTCACTCAGTATGACAGTCTCTACATCCACCCATGTTGCTGCAAATGGCATTATTTCATTCTTTTTTATGGCTGAGTAATATTCCATTGTACATATGTATCACATCTTTACCCATCCCTCTGTCAGTGGGCATTTAAGTTGCTTCCATGTCCTGGCTATTGTAAATAGTGCTGCAATGAACATTTGGGTACATGTATGTTTTCGAATTATGGTTTTCTCTGGATATATGCCCAGGAGTGGGATTGCTGGATCACATGGCAGCTCTATTTTTAGTTTTTTAAGGAATCAATTGCTTTAAATGTACAGATTAATTTCAAGAGAATTTATTTGGAAACAATATTAAGTTGACCATACATTAATATGACAGCTCTTTATTTATTCAGATTGTCAATGTAATTCACTAGGGTTTTAGAAACTTTATTCATTTAAGACTGATGTACTATTTGGGAGAAAGGAGCAGATTCAGGCTTTGTGGGGCCCAAAGCATATGCTTAACTTAGGGAACCTTCTTTTAGAAGAAGAATATAAGATTACACATACAGAGTTAAGTATGAAATGAATTTATTTAGAATGAGAACAAAATAAAAATAAATTATGTTTTTTTAAACTTTACAATATCAAAGACATCCAAAATTCCAGTTATTAACTAACTGCACAACACACCTCTGTAATACTTTTTCCTACATTTTGACTGCACGTTCATTGATCACATATTCATATGAAAACAATTTTATATTTTTATAGAATAATATAATACTAATTGAGTCTTTCCCTTTTCATAGTAGATTGAAATATGCTTTTCATCAATATTATAGTTTAGAAATTTTTTTCTTTCAGTTTCACATCTCATTCTTGGTAAGTCATAAATTTTTTAAATTGTTATCAAATTTGTGACTTCATTCAAAAAATTTTTTTAATATATATAGGAGTATAAGATTTTAAGACATTTCAGTGACTGACAACTCTTAAGATAGTATTTGAACTGGTGATATTCAACCAGTTTGCTCTTGATGTGATATAAATGTAAAGTTAAGTATTTCATGGCAAATTAGCAGGAAATTCAAATTTTTTCAACTTTTTCATATGATTCACTGTTCTATCATTTTCTAACAAGGCTGTATAAAGCCTGTAACCAAAAATGGTTATTTATTTTTTTTCTCTCCATAAATCCATTCATTGTTGCTTTATATATTTGAGCTATATTATTATGTGCATATATGGTCTTGAGCAAAATCTCCTGGTCTATATTTTTATCCCTTTATAATGTCCTTTTTTGTTTCTTCTTTTTCCCACTAATAGAGGCTAAAATGTTACACGTATTGATAGTAAAAGAAATTTAAGTAATTTTTAACAAATACCTGTGCCTTTGCTGTTGACTATTTTTTCTCAATTTTATTATTCTTTTTATTGAAGTATAGTTGCCACACAATACTGTTTGTTACAGGTGTACAGTATAGTGATTCACAATTTTTAAAGATTATACTCCATTTATTGTTATTATAAAATATTGGCTATATTCACTGTGTTTTACAATATATCCTTGTAGCTTATTTTATACCTAATAGTGTGTACCTCTTACTCCCCTACTCTATTTTGCCCCTCTCCAATTCTCTCTCCCCACTGGTAACCACTAGTTTGTTCTCTATATCAGTGAGTCTGCTTCTTTTTTGTTATATTCACTAGTTTGTTGATTTTTTAGATTCCACATACAAGTGATATCATAGAGTATTTGTCTTTTTCTGACTTATTTCACATAGCATAATGCCCTCCAAGTCCATCCATTTTGTTGCAAATGGTAAAATTTCATTCCTTTTTATGGCTGAGTAGTATTCCATTTATATATACATATATATCACTTCTTTATCCATTCATCTGCTGACAGACACGTTGCTTCCATATCTTAACAGTTGTAAATAATGCTGCTATGAACATTGGGGTACATGTATCTTTTCGAATTAGTGTTTGTTATTTTTCAGATATATACGCAGGAGTGGAACTGCTGGGTCATAAGGTAGTTCTATTTTTAGTTTTTTGAGAAACCTCCACAATGTTTTCCACAGTGGCTGTACCAATTTACATTTCCACCAACAGTATACAAGTGTTCCCTTTTCTCCATATCCTTGCCAACATTTGTTATTTGTGTTCTTTTTGATGATAGCCATTCTGCCAGGTGTAAGGTGGTATCTCATTGTGGTTTTGATTTTCATATCCCTGATGATTAGTGATGTTGAGCATCTTTTCATGTGCCTGTTGGCCATCTGCATTTCCTCTTTGGAAAAACGTCTATTCAGTTCTTCTGCACATTTTTTAATCACATTTTTGTTTGTTTGATATTGAGTTGTATGAGTTCTTTATATATGTTGGATATTAATCCATTATTGGTCATATCATTTGCAAATATTTTCTCCTATACAGTAGGTTGTCTTTTTGTTTCATCAATGGTTTTCCTTTGCTGTGCAAAAGCTTTTAAGTTTAATTAGGTCACATATGTTTATTTTTGCTTTTATTTCCTTTGCTTTAGGAGACAGGGCCAAAAAAATATTGCTATGATGTATGTCAAAGAGTGTTCTGCATATGTTTACCTCCAGAAGTTTTATAATATCTGGTTTTATATTTAGGTCTTTAATCCATTTGGGGTTTATTTTTGTATATGGTGTTGGAGAACGTTCTAATTTCATTCCTTTACATGTAGCTGTCCAGTTTTCTCAGCACCACTTATTAAAGAGACTGGCTTTTCTCCATTGTATATTCTTGTCTCCTTTGTCATAGATTAATTGACCATAATTGTGTGGGTTTATTTCTGGGCTCTCTATCCTCCTCCATTGATCTATGTCTGTTTTTTGTGCCAGTACCGTACTATTTAGATTAATGTAGCTTTGTAGTATAGTCTGAACTCAGTGAGCCTGATTCCTCCAGTTCCATTCTTCTTTCTCAAGATTATTTTGGCTATTCAGGGTCTTTTGTGTTTCCATAAAATTTTTAAATTATTTGTTCTATTTCTGTGAAAAATGCCATTGGTATTTTGATAGGGATTATTTTGGATCTATAGATTGCCTTGGGTAGTATGGTCATTTTTACAATATTGATTTTTCCAGTACAAGAACATGGTATATCTTTCCATCTTTTTGTGTTGTCTTCAATTGTTTTCATCAGTGCCTTATAGTTTCCCGAGTACACGTCTTTTGCCTCCTTAGGTAGGCTTATTTTTAGGTATTTTATTCTTTTTGATGTGATGGTAAATGGGATTGTTTCTTTAATTTCTCTGATAGTTTGTTGTTAGTGTATAGAAATGCAACAGATTTCTGTATACTAATTTTGTATCCTGCAACTTTATCAGATTCATCGATGAGCTCTAGTAGTTTTCCAGTGGTGTCTTCAGGATTTTCTATGTATAGTATCATGTCACCTGCAAACAGTGACATTTTTAATTCTTCCTTTCCAATTTGGACTCCTTTTATTTCTTTTTCTTCTCTGATTGCTATGGCTAGCACTTTTAAGACTGTGTTGAATAAAAGTGATGATAGTGGGCACTCTTGTCAGATGCTCTTTTGTTTTTTAATTTATCTACAAAGGTGGGGAAAGAAAAGACATTTTTCAGATTCCTTTTCAGCCATGGCTCAGAATACTGATTATGTTCTGCCAATTGGAAGTACACACCCAAGATTGGGAGGACTGACTTTTTGGCTATATTATTTTTCAAATCAAAGTTACAAAGACATGAGTTTCTGCAGCCTTATATCCACATCCATTCTCCAATTTCTTGGGTAATTAACAAGTAATTCCGGTGGTTGCAGCAGTTGGGCTCTGGATTCTGGTGCCCAACCACAGTTGAGGCAGCCTTGTTAGCAGGAACCTAGCCTATTATGGTGGTGTGTCTTTGAACTCAACAATTCCAGGGATGACCTCTGCAGTAGTAAGTCCCCTAATAGGTCAGATGTGGGATCTGGGAATGATTTCTGGAGAGCTAGGCTAGATTCCACTCTTCTGGCTGTCCTATGATTTTCTCAGCATTGATTACTGTTATTGAATCTTTGTCTACTTAATAACTGAAGACAGTCACTGTTTTCTGCAGTGAACCTCAAAGTCTTGTTCAGTTTTTCCTCTTTCATTACACAACAAATCCAGGCAGTAAAAAAAAATCCTGCCGTTCCTGCTTCCAGAAGTTCCCTTGTGTTCAGTCACTCTTTTTCCCTTTCATAGTTCAGGCTTTTAGGATGTAAAGGAAAAAGCATCAACTTTGGATACTGGGATCAGTTTATGGCCACAGCACTCCCAAGCCATGTTTTCTTATATAAATCATTTAATCTCTCAGAATCTTAAATTCCTCATATATAAAGAGAGATCACTACTCAGTTTATAGGATTTAGGGAAAATTAGAGATATTATGTGATGCTTTGTGAAATTTCTCTACCCCATTACTTGGTATTTAGTCTTAGACACACTATTATCATTATTAAACTCCTACCTTGAATCCTTGTCTTCTTGTCCTTGGACCCTTTTTAATCCAGTTGTGGAAAGAGAAAAGCTTGGAATAACCAAGAAAATAGAAAAGTAGCCCTTGCCTTTAAGGAGCTTTCAGTTTAAAGAACAAATGTTGGGACTTCCCTGGTGGTGCAGTGGTTAAGAATCCGCCTGCCAATTCAGGGGACATGAGTTCGAGCTCTGGTCCGGGAAGATCCCACATGCTGCAGAACAGCTAAGCCTGTGTGCCACAACTACTGAGCCTCCACTCTAGAGCCCATGATCCACAGCTACTGAGCTTGCATGCCACAACTACTGAAGCCTGTGTGCGTACAGCCCATGCTCCATAACAAGAGAAGCCACCACAATGAGAAGCCCATGCACCACAGCGAAGAGTAACCCCCGCTCACCAAAACTAGAGAAAGCCCGTGTGTAGCAACAAAGAAGGAAGGGAGGGAGGGAGGGAGGAATGAAGGAAAGAAAGAAGGAAGGAATGTGAAGCTTTCTGGAAAGCATGACTTAGGCTTGCTTTTTTTGTTTTCAAATCTAGGTTAATTTTGGGTTCTAGACTAAGGCAACCAAACCTTTTAAAATCAATGGAAGGATTTGGAAGGATTTTTAGATGTATCTCTCTAACCAAAGAGCAACTGAATTACTTTCAGTGGCTGAGATAAAATTTTTAACTTCAAAACTCAAGCCTTTTTCACTTCCAGAAAAATGAAGTTGATATACTTGTCCATATTAGTCCCCATCGGTACAACAACAACAAAAACCCAGAAACTATATATAAAACAAACATAAGAAAACTCTGAGAGGTGGAGAAAAGGGAACAGACCACTGGGGAATATGGGACTCAAGGAACACATGGTGATGAAAGTTCCCTGGATTTTCATATATTCCAAACTGGGAGCTGGAAGAAGCCAGAAACCCAGAAATGCCAATGGGCACAGACAGAAACTCCAACAAAAGTCTGCTCTCTTTAGAGCCAAGGAGACAACAAAGAAAAAGCCATTAAGACAGAAAACCTTCAGAGAATCACCACTCTACTTCAGCTGAACACCACATAAAAAACTGTGGTCCCACCCTCATTCATACCAGCAAAGTCACAATGGGGAGTAGTTAGAGCTAATTCTCTAAGGAGAATGCCAGAAGGAATCTTTTCACATCAGGAAGGAAGAAAGATCGTGGTCACATACATAAGTACAGTGGGTTTCCTTCTCCTCTTGAGTTTTCTAAATTATGTTTGATGGTGGAAGCAAAAAGTATACTACTCTCTGATGTGGTTTTAAATGTATGTAAAGGAAATATTTAAGACAATTACATTAAAATGGAGGATGGCAAAAAGAACTTAAAAGGAAGGAAGTTTTCTATATTTCACTCTAATAGGTGCAATGATGGCAGTAGTAGACTGTGATAAGTTCTGTATATATAATACCTAAAGCCACTACTAAAAAAGTTAGATGAAGAGATACACTCAAAAACAAAAGCAATTCAATGAAAGAGGCGTAGCTTTTCCAATACATAGTGCTGGAACAACTGGACATCCATAAGTGGAAAACAAATGTGCCTTAACATAAGTCCCACACCTTATATAAAAATTAACTCAAAATGGATCATGGACTCGAATGTAAAATGTAAAGCTGTAAAATATTTAGTTAAAAAATAGGAGAAAATCTTTGGGCTATAGGGCTAGGCAGAGTCGTTATTCTTGACACCACAAACATAGTCCATAAAATGAAAAATGGATAAGTTAGACTTCATCTAAATTAAGCACTTTTGCTTTATGAAATAACCTGTGAAGGCAATAAAAAGGCAAGCTACAGAGTGAGAGAAAATATTCACCAATCATGTATATGTCGATAACTGTATAAAGAACTCTCAAATTCAAAAATAAACTAAAACAATCTAATTAGATAACAAGCAAAAGATATGAGTAGAATTTTACTGAAAAGATATACAGATGCCAAATAAGAACATGAAAAGATGTTCACCATTATTAGCCATCAGGGAAATGCAAATTAAAGCCACAAGGACATATGACTATCATAAAGGCTAAAGTAAAAAATAGTGATAACTCGAAATGCTGGTGAGAATGCAAAAAAAGAAGCACTTATACACTGCTGTTGGGAATGTAAAATCACAAAGCCAGTCTGGAAAAGAGTTCAGCATTTCTAAAAATTGAACATGCCACTGTCATACAATCCAGCATTTGCTCTCCTGGGCATTAATCCCAGAGAAACAAAAACTTGTGTTCAAACAAAAATCTGTACATAAATGTTTATGGCATCTTTATTTTATTCCTAACTGGAAAGTACCTGTATGTCCTACAGTGGGTGACTAGTTAAACAAATGAGATACATCTATACCATGGAATAATACTCAGCAATAAAAAGGTACAAATTATTGATACACACAACAATCTGGATGAATTTACAGAGAGTTCTGCTGAGTGGAAAAGCCAATCCTAAGAGGTCAAATATTGTATGATTTCATTTATATAACATTTTAAAAATGGCAACAATTTAGTGGTTTCCAGGGGTTAAGGAGAAGGTGAGTCGAGAGAAAAGTGGATGTGACCATAACCAGGCAACATGAGAGATCTTTTTGGTGATGGGTTTGTTCTGTATCTGTTACCGAATCAGGTCCAGCTGCTCACCACTCTAAAATTAATACTCAAGAGAGGCAACGTTGGTAGAAAGGAAGGTTGCCTTTAATCAGAATGCCGGCCATCTGGGGCGATGGTGGACTCAGTGTCCCCCCAAAACCACCTCTGAAGATTCTGCTCAGCCATGAAAGTTTTTAAAGGGAAAAGGGGAAATAATCTCAGTTAATCATTGAGATGGGGGGTCAGAGTCGTCGCCGTTCCCCCCTCACCGCGTGCAGCCTCTTGTGCATGCTTGTCGACTTCCTGTGATTTTTCTTTACATGCTATCTTGTTCACACAGTTTGTTCAGGAGATTACTGAAGGGGAAGCTAGGGAAGAGATCTGGTGGTCTGTTGATTATTTATTCTTCATTTCTACTTCTTTGATCTATGGAAAGAACCAACAGATTAGGCAAGGTATCGTGTGATCAAAAGACTTGAAAGGTGTGCTAGGGCCGGAGATGAGTAGGGCCTGAGTGTGCCTGGTTTAAGGTTAGTGACAAGACAAAAGGGGGCCTCGTGTAGAGAGCTCTTTCCTGCAAAGAACTCTTTCCTGACGAAAGCTGCTTACATATCTTGACTGTATCAGTGTCATTATCCTGGTTGTGATACTGTTCTGCAGTTTTGCAAAATGTTACAAATTGGGGGAAACAGGGTAAAGGTACATGGGATCTCTATTATTTCTTACAACTGCATGTGGATCTACAATTATCTCAAAAAAAAAATTAAAACTTTAATTTAAAAAAACTTATGTCTAGAAAATTCCTGACCAGAAATGAAAAATTTCACAGTCTTCCTTGTAAGACAGTCAGATTATTCTTCATTATTGTGGTAAAACTATCATGAAAGGATCTCAAAAATATTCCAGACTTCACCAAAGAGTTTGAGTCTTTTGAGAACTGTTTCAGGAGGTAGCACCACTGCCTTTTAAAGTAAATCTGTAGCCTACCAGAAGAGGGCTTTCAGCTACAATCCAAGGACTTACGACACTTTTGGTAAATGGGGTCTCATTGTTCTAAGGTATATTTTGATGACACAAAAGGTGTACCTTTTTTCTTAAGGAAGCAGTCCTCATCTATTTATGTTACTAGCCCTTTTTCTTTCTTGTTATTATAGTTATTATAGTAAAGAGTCCCTCCCAAGGGGACACCATCATGACATAGCAATGGCTAACCCTAGGCTACGTCTGGGAGCCTTTAAATAGTTTATCCAAGCCCCGTACTTAGAAAGGTGGCGTCTTCCTCAATTATTCTTTTCCATGGGCTTCTCCCCTCCGGTTAGCTTTCTTTTTCACTCCCATTCACCTTCCAAAAGCCATGAGACTTACAGTGAGGCATTCCTATTTGGCGTTCTTGGCAGGAGTAGGTCCTGGGTTATTCTTGAGAAAAGTAAGTGCAGCCTTGAAACAGTGACTTACATTCTCTGTCTCTCGTGGCCTCCTGGATTTTGACATACCTTCCCTTGTGACTCCCTGCCAGGACTCTTTTACTTGCAGAGATGCTCCCAGAGTCGCATCCTCTTGCTTTCAGCTCACTACATTTCTTCTGAGGCTTTATTCCCTTCTCTCCCCTTGCCCTTTATTTGACATTGATCTCACACTGCCCCAAAGCTCCTCAGAAGCTCTGGGTCTCTGTGTGGAAATACAGCTTTAAAACCCCTTGAAGTCTGGAAAAAGTTTTCCAGAAATTCAGGCAGGAGTGAAATTCTTTTGGGGTCCCTGCAGTAGGGAGTGAATGTTTCACCTGACTTTTCTATGGAAACATGCATGCTATAGTTCCAGTAGGAAATAGCTTGGTCTTGCTCTGGGAATTCAACAAGTGAACTATCAAGTATAAATACAGAAGCAGGGGTCTTAGTCTTGAAAATGATATACATAATTTTCTCTGAACCACTTTAGCTAGGGCCCATTGGTTTAGTATGACGTGTTCTCCTTTTCATTGCTTTATATCTTGTAAGTTCAGTTTTAATGTCCTCTTTTCTTTAATTTTAAGCAATTAAGTTTTGTTGTTTATCCATTTTTAATTTCTAACTACATCATATAAGGATTGGAGTATGTAGCCTGCAGAAATCTCAATTTTATGGGAAAAGAAGTATTAAGATTTTCTTTATGGTCAAATGGAAAGTTTGTTGTAAAGAAAAAAAAATTTTATGCTCTATTTATAGGATTAAAAATTCTATGCTTATCTGCTAAATAAAACTTGTAGATTTTTCTACATCCCTGCTTATTTTTGTCCAGTAGATTTGTCTTATTCTCAAAATATATACATTAAATTCTCTCACTATTGTTGTGCCTCAATCACCTTATCCTTGCAGATCTAATAGTGTTTGCTTTATATACTTAGCTGCTGCTTTATTTGGTGTGTATGATTCATCACTGTTAAATCATTTTCATAAACTGTACTTGTTATGATGCCACAGTGTCTGTGATTAACTGCTCTTGTGTGGGGAGGCCATTGTTAAGTTTGAGGTCCCCAAATGCTATAATGAACATGGCTCTCCTATGACATATCAACACAAACTATAAAACTTTTCATCTTCCCAGATGATGCATTCAATTTCTTCAGAGTAAACCTGTCACTTTCTTGGCCTGGGGCTGTACTTCTCTCTCATCTACCCTTCAGGAGCTTGGAGATAGGGCTGTACAGGACGATACATTTATTGGTATACTGTTTTCCTATTAGCATCACTTTTCACTCCCAATCTCTGTTACACCTGCTGAACCTAAACCAGAATCAACCTGAGGTTCTGAAGGGCAGAGAGGAAGGGGGAGACAGAGGAGGAAAATCAGTCTAGAAACTTCAATATCTGTTGTATTTTGGTATTCCTGGGAGCACAAGATTGGCAGAAGGCAAATGGTGGGAAATGGAAGGTTTGACTGAAGAGCCAGGAAAATATACTTTCTCTCCACTGGTCCCTCCTAAGGCTTCCACGGAGGTTACTAATTGTCCCAACTTTTTTTTTCTATTTCCTGACAACATAGCTGTTCCTAGTGTGATATTAAGGCAGTCAACACTGAGATCTAAAGGCATCAAGCTGTAACAGTGGAAAGATGGATTCTTCTTATGGTTCCTTTATTGGCTATGGGTTCCTAATCAGAAATAGGACCTAGTGATTAAAGGCATGGGTTTCAATGTAGACTTCCTTGATTCAAATCCTGTTTCTCTCACTTAGCAGTTGTGTAATTTGGGCAAGTCACTTCATCTCTATAAATCTCCAGTCCTCAATTTACAGAGAAAGGCTATACTCGTTTCTGAGTCCATGTGATGAAATACAGGAGATAGGCTTTGGTGTCAGACTGGTTCTAAAATAGGACTCTATCACTTATTATCTTGGTGACTTTGGGCATGTTTATACTTCTTCTCTATAAAATATTCCCAGTTACTTCATCTATAAAATAGCATAATAGCTACGTTAAAATATTGCTGCAACGATTAGAAATCATGCTTGTAAATAGCCTGGAATATATAAGATGCTTAAACGTAGCTACTACAAAGAATGGCTTCAGTACATGTCAGTACTGATATGAGGTATATTTAAACTTTTATTTAGATGTGTGTGTTGTAAAGAATTTAACCTTGCTCAAAGAGGTCTGGAGAGTATCCTACCTAATAAAAATGTCTTTGTTTACCTGGGGGTTTCGAGCCACAAAGATAGTGTCACAATGGGATTTAGTGTAGGGGCTTTAGGCCATATGATATTAGCTCAGCCTCCGCAGGAGCCAGAAATTGAGGTCAGCCAATCAGATAGCCAACCAGGTCCACGTGACCAATAAAATCTCTGGACATCAAGGCTCTGGTGGGCTTCCTTGGTTGGCAATACTTCCTGTGTGTTTCATACATTGTCGCCAGGAATGGTAAATCTATTCAAGACTCCACAAGACGGCAGTAGGAAGCTCTGAAAGTTCATGCTTTGAACTTTCCTGGACTCTGTTCCATGCATCTCTTCCTTTGGCTGATTGTAATCTGTATCCTTTTAGTGTAATAAACTGTAGCTGAGAGTAATTTCAGTGAGTTCTGTGACTCCTTCTCGTGAATATCAAAACTGAGGGTAGTCTTGGGGACCTCAGAGCTTGCAAATGGTATAAGAAGTGAGGGTGATTTTGTGGAATGTTCCCTAACTTTGCAAATCGCTTTGCAAGTTCTCCGTAAATCTAAAATCATTCCAAATAAAAACATTTATTTGAAAACAAAATGAAACAAACCGAAACAAAAAATCCCAGAATATACCAGAATCTGCTCAGGAAGATAAAGCAGATATAGGATATTACGTGAAGGATTTTTTTTTTTTTTTTTTTTTGCGGTACGCAGGCCTCCTGCTGTTGTGGCCTCTCCCGTTGAGGAGCACAGGCTCCGGATGCGCAGGCTCAGCGGCCATGGCTCACGAGCCCAGCCGCGCCGCGGCGTGTGGGATCTTCCCAGACCGGGGCACGAATCCCTGTCCCCTGCATCGGCAGGCGGACTCTCAACCACTGCACCACCAGGGAAGCCCGCGTGAAGGATTCTTAAGGTTAAGGAGCAAAGCCTCAAATCACACCATCAAATTTCACAAACACCAGGAACTTCACTGCAACCACTGGTAGCTCGTTCACCAGGGCTGCTTCTGCCTCCGAAACTCAAACTTGCAAACACTAGAAAAGCACAACTACTGCTGCTCCTGTCACCTGTCCCAGCAAACATGGAAGCCCCATTTACAGTATCCTAATCAAATATACCTTAACTGCAAAGGAAGCTTGGAACTTGAATTCTGACATCTCCCTTGGGAACGGATGAATTATTTTGTGGGAAAAATAAAAGAGAATAACTAAATGGATGACAGAAGGAAAATACCAAAGAGAAAAAAAGAGATTGCAACTCTAATTCACTCATGATTAGAAAGATATTAGTAACTCCATGGAGAGGCAGAATTGGCAAATATGATAGCAATAAAAGGTATCATTAGTTTAGCATCTATTATGTGCCAAGCACTATATATACACCATCTCTAAACTCTGTAAAAACCCCGTATGGCAGGTATTACTATCCTCATGTTATAAAAAACAAAACTGGAGTCCGAGAAGTTAAACATGGCCAGTGTCACACAGCAGCAGATCTGACTGACTCCTTACCCTCTCCATGTTGCTGCTTTCAGAATGTCACCAAACAAAGCAGCTGAAATTAGGTCCACATTTCTATGTGAATAATTGGTAAATGTATTAGAGGTTTACTTACGTTCAGTTTTCTTGGAAGAATGGTTTTCGTTCTGAAATCCCAGTCAGTGCCATGTGCCCAGGTGACTGCTAGTGACCAAGAGCTCAGGAAAGGTGTCCACTCGGAGCTGGTCACAGAGTGGGCAATGTTGGACAGGTGACAATAGACATGGAGGATCAAGAGGTGCTATCTGGCTTCAGGAACTCTGTGGAGGTCACCTTCCTGGGGATGGGAAGGCTGGATCAGGCCATCACCCCACTGTTTAGCTCCTCACCTGGTGGAGCCTGCCAGAGGCCCTGATGATGACACACAGGAATAAGAACACTGCCCATTTTTTTAAACTTCCAACACGTGTATCATTAGAACATCGTATACATTTTACCTTGTGTACTGCCATTCGGTGTTCTGCCAAAGACTTAAAAGACATTCTTCTGGGCTGAGCCTGCACGTCCAGAGCCTGTGCTCCGCAACGGGAGAGGCCACAACAGTGAGAGGCCCGCGTACCACAAAAAAAAAAAAAAAAAAAAAAGACATTCTTCTTTGTTTTAGCTGAAATATTATTTGGGAAGGTTATGAATTCCCAATAGAAAGTTCACACATGGGTGAATATGAAGGTGGCAGGTTAATACCTTTGTCTGACTTGCCACATTTAAATTTCTCTATCTAGTCATCCTTGGAGACTTCAATAATGTGGACTTGTTTTTGCATAATGTGTATGGTATAAGGGGTTCAGTACCCAGGAACAATGCTTTCTTTAGTATCGAAATGAAAGCATACCAGAGTGATATATTTAACATGCAAATTGAATCGTGTGACTCTCTCCTTCAATGGCTTTCCTTTGCTTTTAGAATAAAATCCAAACTCTTTACCACAATAGAGAAGAAAAAAAAAAAAAAAAGGATTTGCTTGCCTGTGTTATTTCTTTTGACCTTGGCTTTATGAGCCTGAATGGATCTATCTATCCAACTCAGCAGCAATGTAGCTTGTTACAAAGATCCAGGAAATATAGTTCAATTTAGTTAAATAATATTAAGTACCTATCATATGTCAAGTTCATGGTAGATGATGGGAGTATAAATGTATATAAAACATGGAGGAGGAGACATATATAAATCAATAGTTACAGAACTGTTGCTTGTAACATGTAACAGTGAGATACATGCAAAAAAAAATGTGCATTCAACATGGAGTGGTGGGGCAAAGCAGGGAATGACTGTTGGGAGGTAGACAGCTAGAGAAGACTGCACAAAAGATAAGATGACTAAATTGGGCATTGGAGGATGAAGCCAATAGAGCAGGAAAAAAAAAAAAACGGTCCAGGGGGAGGAACCAGTGTGTTTAAAAAGCCCAAGAGTATGAAACAACACTGTAAGGGTTTTGTCATGTTGGGCCATAAAGCATGTGAGGGACAGGTCACAGGGGGGGATGACAAGGCTGGGGATAGATCATGAGGGACTTGACTTGTTCATTGCTAGTCTTCAAGCCAATGGTTTCCAATAATTTGTGAGTCTATGGTAGAGATGTGAATGGGAAACAACATGGTGACGCATCATGGTTAAAAAATCTATGAAGATAGACAGTATTGTGTGTGTAAATATATAAAGAAAACATGTTTATATTCTCGTAGTAATAAGTACTGTAACTATTCAAAATCGTAATTGTAAATTAGTTTACATTTTAAAGTGAGGTTTGTCTCTAACTGAGGGCTTTTTCTGGTGGCAAAAACACATTCTTCAGCCTGCCAAAGGAACCTAAAAGTACCAGCCCAAAGAGCGTAGGAGTGCCCCGAGGCCCCTCTCAAAGAGTGAAGGAAGGGTGTTAGTGAGAAAATCCTGCTGCTTCCTTCGACCCTTAGAGAGACAGTTCTCAGGTTTCCTTCTGCTCTTTCTTGCAGAGGCCCCAGCCGACAGCCCAGGTGCCCACCGCAGTCACCGCGCATGAATGCACCCCTGAGTGGCTCTTTCCTTCCCCATCTCGCTGCCCCCCCCGCCCACCACGCCTCCTCCCACAACCTCCCAAATAAATCCTTGCCTCAGGGTCTGCGATTTTCATGTATTCTGTGTATTTTAGAAACGTTAGGAGGAAAAAACTGTAAGCCTCATTTCATGTTCAAGAGAACAGTTTTTCCTTTTTTTCATCCATTACAAGAGTACAGGAGATTGTAAGAGTAGACTATCCCAATTTGCAGAGATTAGAACTACCAGACCATAACTCTGGCCATCCCTCAGCCATGTGCTGCCCTCTGGGTAGAACTGTTTATTGCTACCATTCCTGAGCTTTCTTCCACGCTCTCAAGACAAGGGAACTGCAGTTTCAGGAAACACATGACCCTTGGTTTGTCCTGGCTTGATGTTAGCGTCACAGCGAGCTCTGCCCCAGTTACGCTGAATTACATGACGCTCTCAGCTCCACGTTCTCTCTGGTAGACCTCACCACGTGCCCTCAGCTGGAGCAAAAACTGATTTTACACGTTGATCAGATCTTCACACTTTGAGCTATGAAGGACTGATGGTCACAAGTGTACAATCACATCCTTGAATGGTTTTAAGCAAGGGAATGATATCAAACAAAGAGTACTCTGGAAGCCAAAATGGAACACAGAGTGAGTTAGGGTAAGAATCAAGGTAATAAATGAGGAGGCCATGTGTAATAAACCAGGTTACACATTATTAAGGCCTAAACCCAGGGAATGAAGTTGAAGAGCAGGCAATAGATTAAAGCAAAATCATAGTCGTAGAGTATTCTCAGAGCAGTGGCCACAAATGCAAATGCCTCTAGGCACCATAGACATTTGGTTACATCAGGGTTTTTTTTTTGCATTTGAGACTGAGTTCTACCAAAAATAATAATAATAATAATATAGTATACAACATACAGGAGTCAACAATTACCTCAGATGGTCTCTAGAGCTGGGACTTACCTTCTCAGGGAGTGCTGTGAACAAGTTTTACAGAATCCGGAAACTCCTGAAAATGTATATGTAATTGTGTGTACTTTTGTGGAGAGAGAGTTCATAGCTTTATAAATATTCAAATAGGTTCAAGACCCAGAAGAGAAAGCTTTAGCCTAAGAAAGGCAAAGAGAAATGCCATTCACTCGGGGTGGGGTGGGGGTGGGGGGCGGGGCACGTAAGTCAACCCTGAGTGAATGGTAGGAAGAGCTTGTTGAGGATGAAGAATGAACCCTGAACATGTGAGGTACTGTGAAGATTCTGGCCAGTGTAGAAAATGAGACCCAGATGTTAAGGCAGGAAAGTTTTCAGCAGTAACTGATGGGGAGGCTTGACATGGAGCCGTAGCATAAAGCTTTTTCAAGTTTGTGTCAATACTTTTATCAGAGCTGACTGGGAAAATCAGCAAAGTCCCCAGGCTTTACAGAATGGGTGGGGTAGAAGGGGAGGTGTTTCCAAATAGGGGAAGTAATGGAGGAAGAAGCATTAGGGGTTCATGAGTCAAAAATGACCAGAGAAAATGCTAGTGGCTATGCTAAGTCCACACAGGGCTTTACGAATTTTAGAAAGTCTCCCCCCTTCCTCCAAAGGGGTGCCGTCTTGGTGGATGGTAAACCCCACACATCCCCTCAGCCAGCTGCCCTCACCTGCACAACAATGCACAACAGCCCTGCCCCTGGCGCACGTGGACATTCGGGACAGCACGTCAACAGCCCTCCTGCCACATCCTTCCAACCTTCCCTAGTCGTCCCCTTCTCCACACACCAGTTGCTCCAGACCCCCAGTTTCTCTCCTGCCATTGTACCTTTCAGAGTCGCACTACATACTCTCCACACACTTCCCATCTTCTAGACAGAACGTGTGTTCACCCATCCTTCCCCTCCCTCTAACATGCTCCTTAGACAGAAAGCTTGTGACACCTTCCCAGCCTTACTCCCTATTATATGTGCGCTCTGCGTGCAGGGCATCCCTGATAGATTATTAGGCCTGCTGCTCTCCCTTGGGACACTTCTCTTCCCTTTCCTCATTCTATCTTCTTCCCTTCACATCACCTTTCTCTCTTGTCCTCTGCTCTTCATTTTTTTTTTTTTTTTTTGCTCCCTCAGGCTCTCTGGTTGATCTTTATTACTTGCTTTCTTTGTAAAATCAGGAATTTAAAGCCAGACAAGTCTGGAGGTAAAATAATGTCACTGTGAATGTCACCACTCCACAGTTGTCTGGCTCTTCTCACAGTGTTTTGCAGAAACCTTAGATAATAAGGTTTGTCTAATTCCTCTCAAGTGGTCCTTAGACCTGAAGAGGGCATCCGATGTGTATCATGTCAAGGACTCTGTGCTACGTATTGGCACTTGCCATTCACTTCCTCAGCTGTCCCAACTCAGCACGGTGGTGGTTTCTACCACTGCTGGGACCCCAATGGCAGGGTCTCCAAGATGTCCCCACCGTCGCTCCTCGCCAGGGCAGGGCTGCCAGTTACTGAAGATTAAAGGTGCTGAGGTCTCCCCAGGGTGCCACCTGCCATGGATTCCAACACCCATGCTGCTAACATCTTAGACTTTTAACATCACAATGTCCTTTTCAGTATTCCCATGCTGTCCTCAAGAATTAATTTGCCTGCTTATCTCTTGTTATTCACTAAATTTTTTCAAATGTAAGCTGCCAACACTTTGATAAATCATCAAATATATTTTGGTTAGCATAAAATGACAGCGACTATTTATGATTCTAATATCTGGATCAGATTTGTGTAAAGAGCAAATGGTATTTCCTCCCTTTGACCATTATAAATTAATTTTCATTCATTTAACAGACTTTCTCTAACATTCAATTTCCACATGCTATTTATTAAAGCTGCCTGTGATCTTAATTCTAAATCAGAATTCACCTGTAAAAAGATGGTGTGGAAGGCACACACCATGGAATTTCCCATAAGATCCTTACTATCTGTTATGGGTTGAATTGTGTCCCCCCCTCCAAAAGATACGTTGAAGTCCTATCCCTCTGGTACTTCACAATGTGACCTTATTTGGGAACGGGGTCGTTGCAGATGTTACGTAGTTAGGATGAGGGCGTGCTGGAGTACGGTGGGCTTTTACTCCAACATGACTGGTGTCCTTATAAGGACACAGAGGGAAGGCAGCCATGTGAAGACTCAAGCAAGTTGGAGTTTTGCTGTCACAAGCCAAGGAATGTCTGGGGCTATCAGAAGCTGGAACAGGCAAGAATAGATACTCCCCTAGAGGTTTTGCAGCAAGTATGGCTCTAATGACATCTTGATTTCAGACTTAGCCTCCAGAGCTGAGGCTAGAGTTTCTGTTGTTTTAAGCCACTCAATTTGTGTCACTTTACTACAGTAGCCCTAGCAAACTAGTACACCATCCAAGAAATAGCTCTGCTACTAATTCAGTCAGCAAGTAGTTAGATGCCCACTACTGTCTCTCTATGCCGAGTGCTGGGAATTCAGAGGTGAATCTCCAGGGGAGCAGGGTCGGGGGACGCAGACACACCAACAACCAACACTGACCAGAGGGATACCTGGAATAAGACAGAGATAAGTACCAGAGACAATGAGAGCAAACACATGAGCTGCGCCCAAGGTAATTGAGGAAGGCTTCACAGAGAAGGGGCCTTTAGGCTAGATAGAAGGAACAAGCAGGAATTCTAAGGAAATGGAAGGAACAAGAATTTTTGAAACAGAAGGAACAGCATTAGGAAAGGACCCCGCCATGATATTTTACTGTTACAGTTGAATCACTCCATGTTGAAATCCACAGCATTGACCTCCTAGCCATTCAAACAAACCATATACCCTCTGACTTCTGATATTATAGGGAGTTACCCTAAGGTATCCATTTGTTTGGCACTCAGGATAGATTATTGTCAAATAGAGTCATCTGTAAAACACCTTTAAAAACACTGTTTTAAAATGTAGGTTTTATTATTCATGTGTGGTGAGGCCAGCAGATCAGGAGATGCTTGCCACTGAATACAAAGTTTGTTACGGTTCCCAAGAGGAGGGGCACACCACACCATGGGGGCTGCATGGGGAAGCACCGGGGTTGGTCAGGAGGGTGAGGTAGGCGGAGAAGAACTTGGTTTCTTGGGGAAGGAACAGGAGAGGCAAGGTAAGCAGGCTCAAGGTTGGCTGGTTTGGATAATTTCAGGGGGCTCTGGGGTGTGAGGGCTGTCTCTGGTTGTCTGGTACCTGGCCCTGGGGTGATTAGGGTGGGTGGATTGTGGTCCAGAGTGTGAGAGCCAGATAGAGGAGATATGGGTGTACGTGTTCTGGATTGGTTAGTTTGCATATGAAAGGCATGCTCCTGGGTTTACGGAGCTTACTGTCTCTAGGACTTGGCTAGCCCTCAGAGGGATAGACTCTCCAGGGTCAGCAAGGCATCAAGATGTCAAAGCATCTGAAATGTAGAAGATAAAAAGACATGATGAATACAAACACCTTTATTAATTATTGAGTCCAGATTAGATAAGGTGCAATTCTACTTCCTAAGTCGCCCATCTTAAAGAAATTATTTTAGCACTAAACACCTTTTTTGAGATGATAGGCTCCAAAACAAACACCAGTGCCAGGTTCCAGTGCTGAGTCCCAGTGTGTCTCACAGGACTATGTCTTCTAGGACTAGAAGAGGACCCCTTGCACTTCTTTCTGTATGAAAGGAAAGTCAGATGGAGTAGCTAGCAAGGAGTCATTTGCACTAAATGAGAGGTAAATGAGTTCATTTACATGGTGTCAATCTGTAGCAAATTGATTCATTTGGTTCTTATGCAGAGCTCCAAGAAAACCAGACCAAAAATTTCCACAGATAGAAATGAATGATCCAATTATCTGAGGATTGACTTTAGCATACTGATTCCTTTAAGAAATAAGACCTTTCTTCCTTTTTTCTTTTATTCACTTTCTTTCATCCTTCCTCAGGAAAAAAAAAAAAAGTATCTTGGAAGTTAAAAAGGCAAAACTCTAACATAAGAAGTTCAAATTCTTCCAAGGCTTTTGCTACCATTGACATCATTAGCAACATCAATCCTTAACCTTCATTGACTACGTCTTTTGGTTGGTTGGTTTTTTGGGTTTTGTTTGTTTGTTTTTTGGTTTTAAAAAAATTTTTTTTGCTAAGCACCATGTTAAGAGCTTTACAGGCATGACCTCATTTTATCCTCCTAATAACCAATTGAGATAGGTATTCTCACTCCCCTTGTGTTGGAAATTTAAAAACTGAGGCTTACAGACATTTAGGTAACCCTGGGGGCCCAGTTAGAAGAAAGAGTGCTAAATAGGACAGAACCAAGGCCATCTGATACCGTAACCCATGTTTCTGACCCCTCTGCTAGTGATTCTTATTGTACCTGGAAACCACTCTAGGGTCTTGTTAAAATGCAGATTTTGCCTCCTGCCACCTCAGTAGGGGCCTGGGAGTCCTCATTTCTAATGAGCTTCAGGAGATGCTGCTCACCGGACCCCCTAGCGAGGCAAGGCTGTTTACTGGCATTCAGATCTATTCTTTTCAGGAAAGCAAGAATCCCATTTTTCCAAGTGCTAAAGGCCAAAACAAATGCTGAAATTACCTGTTCCATTTTAAATCTTCAGATAGTTTCTATTTTCACCTAAAGTTAATTTTCTTTTTAATTCAGTGAATTTCAGAGTTTTTCTAGCTGCAAAACTCTTTAAAATTCATACACTTTACATTTTAGAACAGTTTCTGTTTACAGAAAAATTTCACATAGTACAGAGTCCCACATACACCCTCTCCCCACTCACTTAGCATTACCTATTATTAATATCTTGCACTTAGTATGGGACATGTGTTACAATTGATGAGCTAAGATTGATACATTATTATTAGCTGAAGTCTATAGGGCTCACTTTTTGTGTTGTACGTTCTACGGATTTGGGTTCTGCCCTCTTCAGACAAGACCCATATACATGCTGGAGATCACGTGGATATGATTCTCACCATATCCTCCTGTCTCCCCAACATCTGCCGTTTATCATTTGTGCTCTGTTGTCTTTCTTATGAAAGAAAAATATTTTTGGTATAGACTCATGTCTATATCAAAAATGAGAAAATGAAAGACCAGAAAAACCTTCACGTTTCCAGAAAGTAGATGAGAGGCATCACTTAGCTTCACACACATTTGTTGACTGCACAGTCCCAACTATTTTCTGAGTTTGAGATACTTGATAGACAGCTCCTTTCTCCTGCAGCTTTGTCCTTAATGCCTCCAGCCAGGTAGGATACCCACGATAGAGGAGGACGGGACACTTCAGGATTGCAGGAGACCTAGCATCTTCCCAGGGCACCCAATTCTGGCCCCTCCTCTTGCCCCATTCCAGCTGCTGCTACCCTCCGCTCCCTGCCGAAAATGGTCCCACAGTGTCAGTTTCCTCCCTCTCAGTGCATTCTCACGTCCATGCTCTCCTAGGGACTGTCTGGGGTTCCTTTGCAATGAAAGGATGCCCAGTTAAATTTGAATTGAATATATTCATTGACTAATCATTTAGCGTGTCCATTGGGACTGACGAAAAATACTACACACACACGGAATTTTTTTTCTTTGAAATTCATATTTAACTGAGTGTCCTGTTTTTGTTTCATTTTGTATGTGTTTCATTTTGTGTGTGTTGTCATGTGCATGTGTTTGGTTCATTTTGCTATTGAATCTGGCAATGCTACCTCTAAGCTATCTTCCCACCTGCTCAGGTCTCCTCCCAGAGACCATGTTTCATCTTTCGCTAGGACCTGCTTAGTGTCCCCTCCCAAATGAACCCACTCTCTTGAGATACTGTCCCTATTTTCACTGTAACTTCAGAGCTGAAAAATGAAATGTCCTGTCACATCTTTCGGACATAATGGTAAGAGTAGACCTCTCTAATAATTTTCAGTCCTCTCCGTCTTTCTCCCCTGTCACCAAGGCAAACATTAGGACAATCCAGAAACAGAAATAAATTGGTAAAGGAATGTTCTTCCTATGAATCCTTGCCTGGCAACACCATCTTCCCAGGAGCAACCTCATATTTTCAGGCTGCACTTTAAAGTCTTTTCCCAACTTTATTTATCTGGCATGTTTATGTGCTTTTGCTCACCGCCCCCCTCTTTTTATTTGATCCAATTTTGAAATGCCCCCTTTCAGTTCTTTAATTCAGGAGGGACAAGACACTATGTGATTACAAACTTGCCATCTTTTATGTGTCAGGATTATTTTGTGATAACAACATTTTTAGAGACAAAGATATAAAATATGAAATATTTGCTCAACTCTAGATTTAATGAAGCCATCACAGTTGGATCTCTTAGCATTTTCTGAGTGTAAAAGGGATAGATGTGTGGACCTCAGGAAGGTCTGGTGATTTGTTTTTATGTCACAGAGGTAGACAAATGAAGGGACTTGTTTTGTAGTTATTTCCCTCAGAGGTTGCTAAGCTTTCCAGTTGCTCTCCTGGGCTGCCCACACTCTCTCCATTCCCCAGTCACTAAAGGCTTTCAGACCTTTTCAGGTAAAAGCACATTCTAGTCTCTTCCATCATAGCCTTGCTCTAAAACTAAGAGGAAAAAGCCAAAAGAGCTGGAGGTCATTTTGAGAACGAAATAATTCAAGACCTATAACCTAGTCTATTAGTTTAAAAACTGAGAGGGTTGGGAATTAGGGCTGCACATGAAGAACTGTGAAAGCAAATGTGAGAACACAAAATCCTCCACGTATAAGCTTTATCAGCCGTGTGTCCAACTCCTCAACAGAACTGGTTTTCACCTGCACAGGAAATCAGGCTATCTATCGTAACATTTTGTGAGATAAGCCTTGGGTACTGTCAGATGAATCATCCACTGTATTTATTACACTTGACTATTTCCCAAAATTAATCTCATCCGCAAAGGCAGAAGATAAACTGCCCCCGAGAAATACTCAAAAGAATTTGACGAGATATGTTAACGTTTTTAATCTCTTCTTAGTATCCCTATCATCTGGACTAAATGACTTGACACAATTAGGTTTCAGCCCATCAAACTTGTAAAAATAACCAACTTGAAGAGGGGGGTGGTTCGGTGGCCACTGCAGTGAGGTGAATATCACTTTCAGGGAGAGGATTTTTCATTTCTAAATTAATTTATACATAGCATCTCTCTCAGTTCTGCCTCTGTAATCATTACGCCCTTTCAATGTCTTTCTGAAGTTTATGTCACTCTAAAGAGATAATGAAATAAATAGGGCTTGACCATCCCTATGGCGAGGACTTAAGAAGCAAATTTGTGAGGAAAGCTAAGCCAGAGAGAAAGATCCCAAGGTGGTAAATAAATGGTTACGTGTAGACATCATCAGTATTCAACCATTGATTGTTTCGTTTTGTGTTTGTATACAGAAGTGCCTGTAGGGATTTCAACTTAGAAGGTAACGATCTGACACTTCTCTTTACTGTGAATTTAGGTTCCATTGAGGTAGTTTTGCTTTTGCCGCAAGAGTTGATGCCACCTGACACAATATTTTTATGTAGTGCTCTTTTGTTTATTAAAAAAAAGATTACTTTTCCAAGAGCTAGAAAATGCCCACCTGCCACAGAGCCTGTAAGTAACCCTTGCTCCAAACCTACCTGGCAAATACAGCCATTGACCCACCCCAGCCCCTGCATGGTGGTGGTCCTGCACAGAAAAGGCGCCAGTTCAACAAAAAAATGTCATTTTGACAGAGATGGAAACTGGATTACCCACCTGGACTCTCCCGGGGCCACACAGCCATTCAATCTGTGATGTAGTCAACAAATGTGCATTAAAGTTACAGTGTGTCTCCCTGTGTGCTGGGGACACGGTGGAGAACAAAAGACTCTCCTGGGTCTCCAGGAGCCCACTAATCTAGAGCCGAGACAGACGAGTCACGGGCAAGTTCAACGCGGTGTGATAAGCCCCACGCGGGGTGGGGGTGGGTAGGAAGGAGCAGCCTCCTGCGGCACCTGGAAGGCGCATCTAACTGGGTCTTGAGGGATCAGGGAAGGCTGTGCAGGGAAACTAGCCCTCTCTGAGCCTACAGTGCTTCCCGTACCAATGCGGAAGTACATATAAAAGCGACCTTCCCCAGCAGTCAGCAAGAAGATGCTCCAGTTCTGTCATCCTCCAAGAATAGCAACAAAAATGCCTGAAGAGCATGCTGCAAGTTAAAAAAATAATAATATATATATATACATATATATATAGTACTTTCCAGAAATTAAATGTCCAAAATAATTTAAAATATACTTAGAGATTTTAAGCTTGTAAAATGGAATATTATGGACATGAATTAAAGCCAACTGAGTTTTATACAAATCCCACTACCCCAGAGCAAGAAAATTGTTTCACATATCTGAAAACAGCAGGACAATGCATAAGAGCTAAGGTTCTGATATGGGATGGATTTTTGATTTAAAGGCATCAATTACACACAGCCTGCCTATTTATGTGTCCTCTGTGGGGCTGAAGCTCAGTGAATTTGGAAGAGAGTTGCCCCAAATTATGGAATTATACAGTGTTACAGCTAGCCCAATCGCTAAAGCGGTTCAGTCTAAATCTCTCTTGTGGCAAATGAGAAAGTTGAAAACCAGAGTATGTGATTTGTCCAAAGTTACAACTTAGGGTAAATTGTTTCAGAGGCCTGTTGCCAGACTCCCGGACTAGGGATTTTTAGCCTTTAGCCAATTAGATGGTGTGGTACTTCTGTGTTCTGGTCCACGCAACATCTGTTCCAACTTTCTTCTTGTTTGGCTTCCTGGACCATAGATGCTGGAAAAGCTGCAAACTGCATTACCCAGACTTTCAGCCAGGATTATACAAGTGACCGGCTAAAAAGAAAGAATTTATAGCTGGACTGTAACTCTTACTGATGCTTGAGCACCGTTTAATCTTTGGTCAAACTTCTTGAAGTATCCACTGTGGTTAATTGAGGAATCCAAAGATGTTGCTAAGTACGCTGTACCTAGTTATCAGGATTGTTTATTGTATAACCTGTGATTTAGGGACTGTGGCTGCCATAATGAGTGGGAGCTCATCACAGTGACTTTGGGAAGCTAACATGCTTAGGAAAGTGTTTAAGCTCAGGGATCCTAAACTCTGAGGTATCCCTTTGCTGATATGATCCACACTCGTTTCTTTTCATTTCCTGTGACCAAAACATACCCAGTGCATGTGACTGGGGACATCACAGGCTGCATCCAGGGCCTCTGTGACGCTGTTGCTCTGGATGCTCTCTCTCCTGGATCCTTTCTTAAAGCTAAGTAACCATCGTACTGGGCAAGGCTATTGTGCCTTGACGGTCTGAATAACCATCCAAACGGGAAGCTCACTCTGGTGACCTGGCCTTGAGGTTCTGTCAAGCGGATCCACCTGAGTGTGACTTGGAGGCAGAAGGGAGCACCAGGTGATGTGGCAAAGCCATCAAAGCTTTGAGCAGATGCAAGGACAGAGGTATCTGTTTTTCTCTGGGGCATGCCAGTGTCTTTCCACTGTCCCGACTCTAGCATCATAGGTGCGAGTAGCAGGGATTTTTCCCTTATAACTAATTCAGTTTGGGTGGGATGCATTTCCCAACTCTTTGCTCCTGGCTGTGTAGATGCCAAGGGCCAACCAAACCCTTTCCATATGCATCTTTCCACCAGGTGGAGGGGATTCTTTTTCTGCCACAAAGAACCCTGGTCAGTAGAGTTAGGGTTTTCTTTTCTTCTTTGCATTGAAAGGATTGTTCTGAGCATTTTTACTCTAGTTTGGCTCTAACTTCTGTTTAAAACCCTGATCTGAGTTAAGCCATCCCACCTACAGACCCTAAGGGGCAAGAACAGTTTCTGCTGGATTCTGCCTAAAGTTCAGAAGCACCACACAACTGCCTATGACTTGTTTTTGAACCGCTGACCCACCACTTAGCTTTTCTGGTCAGTCAGTCAGACAGGCAGACAGACAACCACTTGAAGAGGAACTCACACCCTCTTCTGCAGAAAACTGTCCTTCTGAGAAACAGCTTGGGTCTCCATGGCCAGGAGAGTTTGGGATAACTTGGGAGACCTCTCTGGCCTCGTGAACATTAAGACAAACAGCCAAGGAAAAGGAAGTTTGGGAACAAGATGCTTCACCAAGAGCCTGCTTTGTTCACACAACAGAGAAGGCAGGAAAAACAGTGCAATGGGGTGGTCCCCACCCACCTTTCCAAGGCAGCAACACTTCGCTCTGAATCTTGTCAACCACCCGTCAGAGCAGCAAGGCCCGGGCTTCAATTGCCAATGGAACAATTAGCCAAAACATATGCATGGGGACTTCCTGGTGGTCCAGTGGCTAAGACTCCATGCTCCCAATGCTGGGGGCCCGGGTTCAATCCCTGGTCAGGGGACTAGATCCCACATGCTGCAACCAAGAGTCTGCATGCCACAACTAAATATCCCACATTGCCGCAACTATGACCTGGCATAGCCAAATAAACAATTTTTTAAAAATAGGTAGGTATTGAGACATTGTGAAAGCTGCAAAGAGGAAAAAAATGAGAAAAACACAATTCTCTCTCAGAGGGAGCTTATGTATTAGAAGAAAATTCAGTCTCTTTTGATGCATTTAAACCATGTTGGAGGAATTCTGGGGAAGGAGAGAGAGACCAGTGTGGAACCAGAGAGAAGGGAATAGGTTGGTCCAGGGAAGTTAGGGACCCTGAAGCTGGAGGTCTCTAAAAATGAAGAGGCAGCATTTGAGGGGAGAGGTGGAAGAGAGAAGACCTTCTAAGCAGGAAAGAAATGGGTAGAACAAAGTAGAGAGGAGATAGGAACAAAGAACTGCCAGCAAGTAGACCTACTTGCTTAAAGGGAGATGATTACATGGACAAAGCAAAAAGAGTATGCTCCTTTAGGACGTAAAGAAAAGGGGCTTGAACAGTCTTGGATCTGAAGTTCCGCTATTGCCCCGCCTGTCCTCAAAAAGGAGAAAGGCAGCGAATCAGCAAGCTTAGGCTTCAATTTGTTGCGCAGCTGCCTCCTGAGTGTCTCAGAACTAGGACACACATTGTATGGCTACAGAAATATAAGCAGAAAGAAAACATGCCACCTTAATGGAACTGCATAAGGCTCGTGAACTTCACCAGAAGGCTCACGTTTGAAAGAGGAAAGTGTAAGATGAGGTTTTTACTCTTACCCATTCATCTAGTAACTCATATGACTGCCTTTTCTGAGTGGGGTCCAAAGCAATAGAAGGCTCTACAGCAAGTCAAGAATACAGTGCAAATGCTCTTCCACTTGGGCCTTAGGACAGGGGTTCCACTGAGACCCAAAATGTCTATAACAAACGGGGCTGATGTTCGAGCCTCTGGTGAGCGACATAAGGAGAATCACAGCCTAGAGCTAAAGGGTTTCAAAGCGAACTCACACCCTCTTCTGCAGAAAACTGTCCTTCTGAGAAACAGCTTTTGGCTTGCTATGAGGTACTGATAAAGATTAAATGCCTAACCATGAGATATCGAGTGACTATGTGACCTGAGCTGCCTATGACAAACTGGGTGCTGACTCACTAAACTGTAAATTGTGTTTACAGCAGCAGTCCATCAGCAAGTTCTACGATGAGATGGCTCAGACTTCTTTGGCACCTACTTTGCTTGCATTACCTCTTTTCCCTCAGTCCACATTTATGGCCCCTGTGAGTTCCTTTGACCAATTGATTGAGAAGGAAAAAACTCAGTCCTGGTGTACAGATGTTTCTGTACAACGTGCTAGCACCAACCAGAATGGCTGCAGCATTGCACTCCTGCACAGAACTTCACGCAGTTTATTTGATTGTTCACTTTGCACCAGAAGATGGACAAAAGTATGTACCTACATTGATTCAGGGGCAGTTGTTAACAGTTGAGCCAGATGATCAGGGACTTGGACAAAACAGTATTGGGAGACACCAGACAGGGAGGTCTGGGAAAGAAGTATGAAGATGAATCTCTCAGAAAGGGCACAGAGTGTGTGAAGATATTTGTATCCCATGTGATTGGTCATCAGAAAACATCCATTGCAGAGGAGGTTCTCAGTAATCAGGAGAACAAATTAACATGGTGTGTGGATGTCATTCGATCTCTCCCCAGCTACCCCAGTGCTTACTCAGTGAGCCCACGTACAAAGTGGCCATGGTGGCCGGAATGGAGACTTCCCCTCACCAAGGCTGACCTGGCTTCCACTCTTGTTGAGTGCCTGATCTGCCAACATCAGAGATTAACGCTGAGCCCCCTGATGTGCCAGTATTCCCCAGAGGGACCAGTTACCTGGTACAGATTGATTACATTTGTCTCTTCCCTACATGGGGGAGGCATGGACTTATTCTCATTGAAATAAGCTGTATCTGGACATGAATTGGCCTTTCCTATTTATAGTTCCTTGCCAGCACCCCAGTTTGTGAACCTCTGGAATGCTTTATTCATCATCATGGGATTACATAAATATTTCTCCTCATCAGGGACCTCATCTCAGAGCAAAAGTGCACAATGGCTCGTTCCAGTGGAGTTCATCAGTCTTCCACTACCCATCACCTAGAAGCAGCTGACCTAGTAGAGTGGTGGAACAGCCTCCTGAAGACGAGTTATGATGCCAGTTGGAGATAATATCCTGAATGGATGGGGCTCTACTTTACAGGATGCAGTTGACATTTTTTAATCAGTGACCAACATATGGTACTGTTTCTCCCATAGTCGGAATACGTGGGTCTGTTATTGAATGGGGGCCCCACTGCTCACCACTTACAAAATCAATTACGTACTCACAAATGTCGGTAGAATTAATCAGAATGTCAGCAACCTGGGGAGATGGTGGACTCAACATTCCCCAAAATCACCTCCCCAGTTTCTGCTCGGCCGTGAAACTTTTAAAGGGAAGGAGAGGAGTCATCTCAGGCAGTCATTGAGATGGGGGCCGGAGTTGTCACCATCCCCCCACTGCGTGCAGGCTCATGAGCTTCTTGTGATCTTCCTCTAGATGTTATCTTGTTCATACAGTTTGGTCACAGTTTGTTTGGGAGGTTACTGAATGGGAAGCTAAGGAAGAGATCTAGTCATCTGTTAATTACTTCTTCATTTCTACTTCTTTGATCTACGGAAAGAACTGACAAGTTAAGCAAGGGATTGTGTGATTAAAAGATTTGAAAGGTATGCTTGGACTGGAGATGAGTAGAGCATGGGGGTGTCTGGTTTAAAAGTTAGTTTCAGGGCTTCCCTGGTGGCGCGGTGGTTGAGAGTCCACCTGCCGATGCAGGGGACACGGGTTCGTGCCCCGGTCAGGGAAGATCCCACATGCCACGGAGCGGCTGGGCCCGTGAGCCATGGCTGCTTGAGCCTGCGCGTCCGGAGCCTGTGCTCCGCAACGGGAGAGGCCACAGTAGTGAGAGGCCCGCGTACCGCAAAAAAAAAAAAAAAAAGTTAGTTTCAATAAAACTTTGCCAAAGTGACAAGAAAAGGGGCTTCTTGCTGAGGGCGATTTCTTGCAAAGAGCTGCTTACAGGTCCAGGAATTGACATATGGAATTCCATGTGGTTTCCCTCACTATTAATAATCCAACTGCAGAATTTTTGATTCCTGTTCCCACAACCTTGGACTTTGCCAGTTTAGAAAGGAGCAATGTTTCCATCACTGCACACAATGGTGGTTCTACTGAATTAGAAGTTAAGACTGACACCTAGGTCCTCATGCTACTGATCTTATAGGTAAAGATGGGCTTAATCTACTGCTGAGATGAGTGATCCTGATGACTAAAAGGAAGTTGGGTTGCTGCGCTACATTAGAGCAGGGAGA
This sequence comes from Delphinapterus leucas, assembly GCF_059928025.1. Lineage (NCBI taxonomy): Eukaryota > Metazoa > Chordata > Mammalia > Artiodactyla > Monodontidae > Delphinapterus > Delphinapterus leucas. Next base: position 60,234,261 of record NC_143137.1, on the reverse strand, counting down.
ATTATGTGGAATGCAGAAATTTCTCCGCCCCCCCCACCAACCAAAAAATAGCAGGTCCGCTGAAGATTCTGACCCTTCAGGAATGAAGGTTTAGAACATCCCACCAGGCACAAAACCTTGACCTTCTGAAGTTATGGCTGAGAGACAAGGAAACATGAGATGGGTAGTAGAAGAAGGAAGTTATAAACATATCCCTGTGAATAGTTGTAGAAACAATGACTAAATGGCTATATATTATTTCTTCTTTGCATTTTGTATGAATGGGTGTATTTGTGTGTATCTGTAAATACAAATTTATTTTTCTTTCACATCCTTCCACGTACTATTTTATATAGGTTTACCATTTAGTCTCTAGGTGACCAAATATTCAGATAGAACTGTGACTGAATTGGGGGAATTATTATGGCCCAGAGGTACATAGCGTGACTGCTAATGAAGGTGGATTCATTTACGGTTGAGACTTTGGGCCCCTCATTTTGAGAAAAGGGTGAGAATATCTTTATCTGAACAAAGGATAGTTGCATTTCTGCATAAAAACATAGAGTTGTTTTTGTCATTGTTTAGAAGACAAATAGGCATAGAAGTGATGTGTATGTGTGCTGAGCAGCCAAAGGGAGGAGTCTGTCAGGGATTAGGTTATGATCTCTCAGCTTCAAACCCCACCGCCTGCTTTGTGAGGTTGGGGCTGCCCCTCTGCAAATCACATTTCTGCTCTGCCGCAAGGCTTTGTTAGGCTCTGCCAATAGGGGGCGCTAGAGAAAAACTACTGGACAGGCGGGGGAGGAAGAGGCTTGCTCCCTCCCGTTACTTACTGTGTGCTGCTTATTTGCTCTTCACTTCTCTCAGGGTCAGCCCAGCCTCACTTCCCTTTAGAAGTGGCAGCTCATTCTCTGCCATTTGCAAACTGGCCTCATCAGACCGTCTCAGAGACGCGACCACTAGCTGTTCCCTAAGCTCTCCTCAGAGGTCTGAGCTTCCGCTGCTCAAATCACCATCTCGAAGCTTCTGAAGCTTAATAATTTCAACCTCTCCCTTTATTCTCCCAGCCCTAGAATTGATAGATGCTTTCTGGAATCTCTCTCTTTGATATCTTAGTGTTCTCTCTTTGCTTTATCAGTTCTTCAATAACTAGTTAACAATCCTTTATATTAAATTAGCTCAGTGGAAGTGCCTGGTATGGTTTCTATCTCCTGAGTGGCACTCGATTCAAGAGACACACACAGACTGGATCATAAAGCATCGTACAATATACCTGGTAAGAAGTTTGGACTTACCCTCAACAAGATGGTTGAAGGGTTTTTAAAGCAGGAAAGTGACATAATTTTTCTCAAATTCAAATTGTATTATCCTGGCTGAATTCAGGAGAATAGGTTGGAAGGGTCAATACTAGAGGTGGCTAAGGTGTGGCAGAAATCCAGACGAGATGCTGGCTTGAACTGAAGAAGCGAAAGTGTTGACAGAAAAAACTGAGTAAATGTAAGACCTATTAAATATCGGATACTATTAGAATCAACAGGAATTGGTGATGAATTGGTTAAAGGTAGGAAGGAGGGAAAGGAATTTATTTCACATGAAGGTGAGACAGGAAGCCATCAAGGATGGTGCACAGCCTCATGTAATGACAGCTGGTGATTCAATTCAGAAAAAGAAGCCCAAACACTGAAGGGTAATCAGGTTTAGGGCAGTCACGCCAATTCGGTTGTGAACTGTGGTCTTTGGGTCTTAGGACATCTAGGGGTGGCTGGATTCAGAGATACGGAACTCACGAGAAGTAGATTTGACCTGGAGATAGAGATTTGGGAGTCATGAAAATGCCTGGTAAGAGAGCAAAAGAAGTTGATGGAGTGTCCAGGGGGAGAAGGGAGTGAGAAGAGGTCTAAGGTCAAAACCCTAAGACACAATGTGAGGATGTTTGGTGTGGTTTTGGAGTAAACAGTTGTAGTTCTCTCCATTTCTGAATTTGAAAGGTACTATCAGCTCTGTTCAGACTTAGGGCCCATTTGCGGGACTTAAGGACTTCACAAAGGAGCTTCACAATCTCCTCCTTTTGGATAGTTGCTATGCTGTCGTCTAGCGTTCACTGCCATGCCAGTGTCTCCCTACATAGGGGATTCTAGAGGAGACCGCCTTGTTCATTGGCATGACTCCTAGGTGGCCAGTGTGGGGCGCTCGTCTCTGAGGAACTGATGCAGAGGTGCCAAAGGAATGCTGAGACCCTGTGGGCAACACGAGACCTCTGAGTGAGTTAGACTACTGCAAAGCCGCGTCTAAATGGCTACTTGACAGGACATGACACGTAGGTGCTGACCCAACAGGGGACCAATCTATTACCTTGACCAATTCAATTATAGTTTCCTTTGAAGAGTATAATGGTGTAATGGTTAAAGGCACAGGTGATAGGCAAACTAAAAGAGCTGATCCCAGCGCCTTGCATTGAGCAACTGTTTGACCTCCAGCAAGTTACCTCACTCCTCTAAGCTTCAGATTATTCATGGATGAAATGGTGAAAGTCATAGCAACCCCGATCATATGGAAGTTGACGTTTAAATGAGAAAATCCTTATACATCCCAATGCCTGGTATATAATAAGCCTTCTCTGTGAGCTATCTGTGCTAGATATCAGTTTATTTAGGCTCCTCTCCAAAGTCAGCCTGCATTACTGGCTCTGTGATCCTGGAGATTTAAATATTTCTCCTTTGCAGTGAGCACAGTGTTAAGCTTTATCAATGGAGGGTTTTTGCAGGAGATGGGATTTCTCTCCCAGAGTATGGTATGGTGCCATTTTTGCTTCTCGCTCCTGCTGTGTGGCTGTCAGTGGCACGTGTGTTGGGATATCCAGTGGTACTCTGCCCCAGCTGTATGTAGCCTGGCCTGAACTGGTGATCACTTCACATGGCCCTCCTAACATGGATACAGAGCATCCCAGGCCTTGTGGCACTCTGCCCACAGATAGGCTTCTGAGGCCCCAGCTCGCTCTGTGTGCCTGCCGCCAGCCTCAGCCTGCCGGCACTCCCTGAGTTGTTTTCCAAGGCCCCCCAGACGTGCACACTGCACACCCCAGGCTGCGCACTGTCCTGCCAGTGAGCAGGGTCCCAATACCCCAACTTCCTCTGCAAGCCTGCCTGCCAGCCAGCCTGCCTCAGCATACCTGCTGGAGGGTAATTTCCTGCTTGCCTGGAAAATACAGACTAGCTCTAGAGCCTGGGCAACACAGCAAACATCTCTGCTATTGTGTGGGCTGCAACCACACCTTCTCCAGTGAGCTCAGAATCCCAGCCTCGGGGAGGGTGCTTCATTCCAACTCTGTCCTTCCTTGGGTACCCTCCCTCAGCCCTAGGCTATTCTCTAGAGTTCCCTTTACATCTTTAGAGTTACTTCCCTATTATATTTAATAGTTTTTTTAATTTTAAACTTTTCATATTCAAATTAATGGTAGTTTCTGTCTCCAGAATGGACCCTCGTACAGTATTTTTAGATATTTTATTCAACAAATACTTACTGAGTTCTTGCAATGTGGGCAGCACTGTTCTAAGTAGTAACAAAGCATCAGTGAACAAGACAAAATTCCTGCCCTAGGAAAGTTGTATTCTCTATAGGAAGATTGGGGCATCAGAGTTAAATGATGTGAGATGCCTCTTAGGCTCTAGAAGGCACAAGGTGTCCCTCACATGTTTCATAAACCTAAGCTTTGGGATAAAACTCACATCTGCTCCCTACTTTAGAAAAGTTGGTTTAAAATACTAATTCAAATCCAGTTCCTTCAAATGTATCTACCACAATCTTTTTGTTTAATCATATTTTAAAGTCAAATTGCTTTTGAGTGAGCTTGTCTTGTAAGTTCATTATGATATATATTTTAAATTTAAAATTTTACTATTCTTTACTATCCTGGTGCTTGGTACCGTTTCAGTCATCTAGGGTGAGTGGCAGTATTCAATAGATACGTTGTTACTATATAGATATTCTTTTGAAGTTGCTTAGCAACAATTATTCCCTATTCAGCTCTTACCAGCTTTTGCACAAAGATATTTCGAAACCCTGAAGAGGGTGTACTATTTCAGGTATCTAGCTTTGAACTCTTATTTCTTTGTTAAAATAGAACCAGTTAATCTTACAATTTGTACAAAAATGATACATTTATTAAAGCCCATAATAATTGCCAATTGAACCCAGCATTTCTACATGTTTCTGTCAAACTTAAGAGATATCCAGAACACAAAACTAGTTGGACTAAGTGAATTAGTGTTTCAAATTCACTAATCTTGAGTGTCAAAATGAATTTCTTAATCAAATAAATTCTGAAAATGAAAAGATGAAAAATGAGATTAGGCTAGATAAACTTACCATCTTCAAATTCAGTAATTTTATATGAAGCTAATTGACATTACAAAGATCCTCTAGTCCCTTCTCTATCAGGTCTCTTACCAAAAGAACAAAATTAGAAACCAAGGGAAAATGCAAACAACCCTCAAGTATTGTTCACTGCAAAGCCAAGTTTATTTGAAACACATCAACTAACTTGGTGCCAAGGGCTAGAAAGCAAAGACCTTTATAAAAGATGAATTAAAGCAACAAGGGCAGACACAAAAGTAACATTATCTTTATTTTCCCTTGCAAACAGGTATGTTCTTACATTACCATACTGACCAAGTTCATAAAATGCTATGAATACATCAAAATTGTGGAGAGTTTGTTTAGGCTAAAAGAAAGAGGGGAGCTAATTAAAAGAAAGAAAACTTGTTGTTGATCCTTAATTGAAACAAAATAATTATTTTCCTGTTTTATTTAATCATGGGTGGTTGTTGTTTGAGTTCTACTGCTTTACTAAAAACAATCTCAGAAATTCGTCAAAATTTCCTAGTGAGCTTTTAAAAACTGTCTAACCCTCTTAAGTGCCCAGGCCCTATCCCATATAGAATCTTCAGAGTGGGCACCCAGTAATCTGTATCTTTAAAAATACAACATCATACACAATGGTAAAATGCTCTTTAAATAAGTCCCAATATGCCGTGTGTGGGGCAGGGCAAGAGGCTGTTGATATCTTTTTCTTCCTATGATCTTAAGCACGTGTCTCCAAAAGCCTTTCAGACAGTCTATTTAGAGATTTTTATTTTATTATTTCTCTTTCCTTTGCTGTTAGTTTAAACAACAGCTATCTTTCCCACTCCCAAAGTTTCTACTAGTTTAAAAAATGAAACTCAATGAGGTATACCAGATATACAGAAGAATGTATTAAAATATACATGTATAATTGAATAATAATGATAAACATTCACATAAACATCACCCAGTCAAAATATAAAACATAGCCACCCAGGACCGCAGAAAACCCTCATATGTCCATTACCAGTCACAACTTTGTTCACTCCCATGGAAATAACCATCCTTCCAATTTTTATGACTGTTATTTCCTTACAATTTTACCACTAATATCTGCGTCTCTTACAATTTTGTTTCATTTTGGCTGCTTTTGAACTTTGTACAAATGGATTCATACCATATGTATTCATTTGTATTTGACTTCTTTCAGTTAGTATTATGAGAAGCTAGAGTTCATTGTTTCATTGTTATATGACTATACCATAACTTTTTATCCATTCTACTGTTGAAGGACATTAGGTTTGTTTCCAGTTGGCAGCTGCTAAAATAATTCTTACATGAACATTCTTGTATAGTATCCTAATCCTCCACAAGTGTACATATGAAGGAGTGATTTTGTCGGTGGTAAAGTAATATTAGTAACAACAGTACTAGCAAATAACAATGATAGCAAACACTTTATAGTGTTCATTTTCCAGGAACTGTTCTGAGCAGTTCAGCAAACACTTTATAGTGTTTAGTTTCCAGGAACTGTTCTGAGCATTAACTCATTTTATCCTCACAAGGGCAAAAATTGATTCTTGGAGGCAGGGTAGGAGGACAAAATCTTACTCTTTTTACGTATAAAGTCATATGCTCGAGATCACAGAACTAGAAAGATGGGCTTCAAATCCATATAGTTGGCAGCAGAGTCTGTACTCAACCACCACATTATAATGTAATAGTATGTATAGGCTATAAACATCTTCAAATTTGTAAGAGAATGTTAAAATGTTTTCCAAAGAGGTTATACTAATTTATACTTCCACAAGTAGGATGAGAGTTTTCATTATTTCCTACCTTTTTTTGTGTGTGTGTGTGCTGTATGCGGGCCTCTCACTGTTGTGGCCTCTCCCGTTGTGGAGCACAGGCTCCAGATGCGCAGGCTCAGTGGCCATGGCTCACGGGCCCAGTCGCTCCGCGGCATGTGGGATCTTCCCGGACCGGGGCACGAACCCGTGTCCCCTGCATCGGCAGGCGGACTCTCAACCACTGCGCCAGCAGGGAAGCCCCATTATTTCCTATCTTTTACAACACTTGTTATTCGTCAAATTCCTTATTTTAATCTGAAGGTTGTGTAATACAATATCATTGTGATTTGCATTTGCATTCCTCTATTACAGATGAGGCAAAGGGTATTTTTTATGTTTACTGATCATGTGGGTTTCCTATTTGTGAATTTCTTGTTTAAGTTTTTGCCTATTTTCTATTGGATTTTACATCTTTCTCATTGATATGTAGGAATTCTTTAGATGTTCTGAATACTATTTCTTTGGCCACTATACGTGGTGCAACCATTTCTTCACACTCTGAGTCTTGCATTTGCACGCTTTACTCCTTTTAATGAAAAAAAGTAACACGTTAATATATTCAGATTTACTTTTTTCCTTTACAGTTAGAACTGGTTGTCTCTTATTTTAAAAATTCTCTACCACCCCAACATTTTGAAGATATGCTCTGTATTATATTCTTACAGTGTTGTAATTTTGCCTTTAATTAAGAAACCTACAGCCAATTCTAGGCACCAAAAAGTTTTTTTTTTTTCCCCACAAAAATACTCAATCGTCCCAGAACCATTTATTGAAAGGGAGTCCTTTCTCCACCACCATTATGGCAATGGCAGTACCACCATCACCATAAACCAAACCTCCGTATAATTAAATGCTACACTGTCTTAATAACTATAGTTATGTTACTGACCGGAGGTTTTCGAATCTTTAATCAATAGAAATTAGTAAGAGGCCAGACAAGAAATTCAGGCAAGGCTTTATTGGGACTCGTGCTGCAGCACAAGGGAGTGAAAGCAAGCAACAGGTTCCCTTGCTAGCTCTCTGGGGTGTGGGCAAGCTGTCCCTTAAATGGGGTTAGGGTAGGGGCAGGTCCGGGGGTCGGGCAGGAGGGGCGGCTTGGGTGGCCTGCCCACCCCTTTGGTGGTGCTGGGATCATGCGCAGTAGCCTGCTTTTGCTCCCAGCACCTCAGAAGTGGCGGTTGGGTTTTGGTCTTTTTTTGTTTCTTGTTTTTCATAATTTGCCCCAAATGTACATGCACGCAGTTACTTTTCAGTCCCTTGTAGTTTCTTTGTATTCTGCTGCTTGAGGAGACATTTGTCCAGGTGCAAGCACGGCAGCAGAGGGTCCCAGGTCCCAGCCTGTCTCAGTTATGTTTGGATATCTCACAGGCAGGGTAAATCCTATTACATTGTTCTTCTTAGGGTGTGCCTTGGCTATTCTTGGTCTTGCATATCCATATAAATTCTAAAATGTGCTTGTCAATTAGAAAAAGATCATCTGGAATTTTGATGAAAATAGCAATGAAACTACAAACCATTTGGGGATACCTAAGATATTTACAATAGTCAATCTTTAAATCTTTGAGCATAGAGTACAACTTCATTTAAGTCTTCTTTTAGTGTCTTTAAGTAAAATTTCACAATTTTCTCCAGAGAGTTTTGAATATCTTTTGTGAAACTGCTTTCTAAGTATTTAATACTTGATATTATTTTAAGGATACTTTCATAAATTTTCATGTTGTTTGTTGCTATATAGGAATGCAACTGACTTTCATATAGAAATTTTTGCATCTAACAAACTTGCTAAATTCTCTTATTCATTCTAATGATTTATAGATTCCCTTAGATTTTCTACATATATGATAATATTATGAGACTAACAGTTTTGACTTGAAGAGCAGTGATGACAGACATGCCTTTTCCCCAGCCTCAAGGAGAAAGCTTTCAAGGATTCTTCATCATGTTTGCTGCCGACGTTTGGTAGAAACCATGTAATCAGATTGATGAAGTAACCTTTATACCTACTTTGTTAAGACAATTTCTATCATGAAATTGATGTTGAATGTTAAGCAAATGCTTTTTCTACATCTAATGAGATGATCATAAGTAAATCTCCTTTAATTTGATTATGTGGCGGATCATAGTAATTGATTTTCTAACAACTTTGGACTCCTGGCATAAACCTGACAAGGTCATGATGAATACTTAGTTTAGGATTTCGCAAGTATGTTCCTAAGGGAAATTGGCATGTAATTTTCCATTTTATCATTTGCTATCAGGAATTTGCCAGTCTGATATAAAATTAGTTAGGGAGCAACCCTCTTTCTCTATTCACTGTCAGGGCTTAAGTTTGGAATTATTTATTTATTGAATACTTGGCAGTACTCATGAAAGAAGTTATTTAGGCCTAGAATTTTCTTTCTAGGAATATTTATTAATTTAATAACTGTAAAACCATTCTTCTATTTTGGTAAGCTATATATTTCTAAAAATGTGTCCATTTCTTCTACATGATACAAATTTATTGGTTTTTCGTTGCTCATAATATATTTAAAAATCACAGAAATAGTTACGTCCTCTTATGCACTCCTGATATTATTTGTGCCCACTTTTTTTTTCTTAACTTCACCAGAGACTTGTCACTGTTGTGTCTTTTTTCAAAGAATGAAATTTTTATTTTTATAAAAATTTTCTGCCCTTATCTTGATTTTCTTCATTCCTTTGAGATTATTGTATGCTGTTTTTCTAATTTATTAAGTTACATGCTTCTCTCATTAATATTCAGCCTTTCTTTCTTTCTGCTAGACACATTTAAAGCTATTAATTTCCTTCAACTACTGCTTTAGCTACAACCCCCATATTTTATTAATTATTCCACTAGTGCTCAGTTTCACTTATACTCTAGGATCCATTAGGATTTCTTGATTAATTCATGGGTTATTTGGAACTGTTAGCTTCCTAGAATATGGGGTTGTTTAATCACTTACTTCCCAGGTAAATACCAATTTAAAATGATCCTCCTAGTAAACTGAACCTTTCATTTTATGAAGTTACTTTCTTTAGCAATCTCTCTGCCTTAAGTAATTTTATTCAAATATGTATATATCTACATCAGCTTATTTCCGGTTGGTATAACTTTTACCATCATTTTACTTTCAAACGTTCTGTATTTTATGCTTTAGGTGTGGTCTCTTACCATAGCATATAATTGGTTTAATTTTGTAACCAGTTTAACAATCTACCCTTAACTGAATAACATAGTCCATTTACATTTAAGATAATTACTGACATTTTGAGTTATATCTCTCAATTTTTTTAAAACATCTTTATTGGGGTATAATTGCTTTACAATGGTGTGTTAGTTTCTGCTTTATAACAAAGTGAATCAGCTATACATATATATATGTCCACATATCTCTTCCCTCTTGCATCTCCCTCCCTCCCACCCTCCCTATCCCCCCGCCTCCAGGAGGTTACAAAGCACCGAGCTGATATCCCTTTGCTGTGCGGCTGCTTCCCACTAGCTATCTACCTTAGGTTTGGTAGTGTATATATGTCCATGCCTCGCTCTCGCTTTGTCACAGCTCACCCTTCCCCCTCCCCAAATCCCTAAGTCCTTTCTCCAGTAGGTCTGTGTCTTTATTCCTGTCTTACCCCTAGGTTCTTCATGACATATTTTTTTTCTTAAATTCCATATATATGTTTTAGCATACGGTATTTGTCTTTCTCTTTCTGACTTACTTCACTCTGTATGACAGACTCTACGTCTATCCACCTCATTACAAATAGCTCAATTTCGTTTCTTTTTATGGCTGAGTAATATTCCATTGTATATATGTGCCACATCTTCTTTATCCATTCATCCAATGATGGACACTTAGGTTGTTTCCATCTCTGGGCTATTGTAAATAGAGCTGCAATGAACATTTTGGTACGTGACTCTTTTTGAATTATGGTTTTCACAGGGTATATGCCCAGTAGTGGGATTGCTGGGTCATGTGGTAGTTCTCTTTGTAGTATTATAAGGAACCTCCATACTGTTCTCCATAGTGGCTGTACCAATTCACATTCCCACCAGCAGTACAGGAATGTTCCCTTTTCTCCACACCCTCTCCAGCATTTATTGTTTCTAGATTTTTTGATGATGGCCATTCTGACTGGTGTGAGATGATATCTCATTGTAGTTTTGATTTGCATTTCCCTAATGATTAATGATGTTGAGCATTCTTTCATGTGTTTGTTGGCACTCTGTATATCTTCTTTGGAGAAATGTCTGTTTAGGCCTTCTGCCCATTTTTGGATTGGGTTGTTTGTTTTTTCGTTATTGAGCTGCATGAGCTGCTTGTAAATTTTGGAAATTAATCGTTTGTTAGTTGCTTCATTTGCAAATATTTTCTCCCATTCTGAGGGTTGTCTTTCGGTCTTGTTTATGGTTTCCTTTGCTGTGCAAAAGCTTTTAAGTTTCATTAGGTCCCATTTGTTTATTTTTGTTTTTATTTCCATTTCTCTAGGAGGTGGGTCAAAAAGGATCTTGCTGTGATTTGTCATAGAGTGTTCTGCCTATGTTTTCCTCTAAGACTTTGATAGTTTCTGGCCTTACATTTAGGTCTTTAATCCGTTTTGAGCTTAATTTTCTGTACGGTGTTAGGGAGTGATCTAATCTCATACTTTTACATGTACCTGTCCAGTTTTCCCAGCACCACTTATTGAAGAGGCTGTCCCTTCTCCAGTGTACATTCCTGCCTCCTTTATCAAAGATAAGGTGACCATATGTGTGTGGGCTTATCTCTGGGCTTTCTATCCTTTTCTATTGATCTATCTTTCTGTTTTTGTGCCAGTACCATACTATCTTGATTACTGTAGCTTTGTAGTATAGTCTGAAGTCAGGGAGCCTGATTTTCGTTCTCAAGATTGCTTTGGCTATTCAGGGTCTTTTGTGTTTCCATACAAATTGTGAAATTTTTTGTTCTACTTCTGTGAAAAATGCCAGTGGTAGTTTAACAGGGATTGCATTGAATCTGTAGATTGCTTTGGGTAGTAGAGTGATTTTCACAATGTTGATTCTTCCAATCCAAGAACATGGTATATCTCTCCATCTCTTTGTATCATCTTTAACTTCTTTCATCAGTGTCTTATAATTTTCTGCATACAGGATGTTGTCTCCTTAGGTAGGTTTACTCCTAGATATTGTATTCTTGTTGTTGCAATGGTAAATGGGAGTGTTTTCTTGATTTCACTTTCAGATTTTTCATCATTAGTGTATAGGAATGCAAGAGATTTCTGTGCATTAATTTTGTATCCTGCAACTTTACCAAATTCATTGATTAGCTCTAGTAGTTTTCTGGTAGCATCTTTAGGATTCTCTGTGTATAGTATCATGTCATCTGCAAACAGTGACAGCTTTACTTCTTCTTTTCCGATTTGGATTCCTTTTATTTCCTTTTCTCCTCTGATTGCTGTGGCTAAAACTTCCAAAACTGTGTTGAATAACAGTGGTGAGAGTGGGCAACCTTGTCTTGTTCCTGATCTTAGTGGAAATGCTTTCAGGTTTTCACCATTGAGGATGATGTTGGCTGTGGGTTTGTCATATATGGCCTTTATTATGTTGAGGACAGTTCCCTCTATGCCTACTTTCTGCAGGGTTTTTATCATAAATCGGTGTTGAATTTTGTCAAAAGCTTTCTCTGCATCTATTGAGATGATCATATGGTTTTTCTCCTTCAATTTGTTAATACGGTGTATCACACTGATTGATTTGCATATATTGAAGAATCCTTTCATTCCTGGAATAAACCCCACTTGATCATGGTGTATGATCCTTTTAATGTGCTGTGGGATTCTGGTTGCTAGTATTTTGTTGAAGATTTTTGCATCTATGTTCATCAGTGATATTGGCCTGTAGTATTCTTTCTTTGTGACATCCTTGTCTGGTTTTGGTATCAATGTGATGGTGGCCTCGCAGAATGAATTTGGGAGTGTTCCTCCCTCTGTTATATTTTGGAAGAGTTTGAGAAGGATAGGTGTTAGCTCTTCTCTAAATGTTTGATAGAATTCACCTGTGAAGCCATCTGGTCCTGAGCTTTTGTTTGTTGGAAGATTTTTAATCACAGTTTCAATTTCAGTGCTTGTGATTGGTCTGTTCATATTTTCTATTTCTTCCTGATTCCGTCTTGGCAGTTTGTGGATTTCTAAGAATTTGTCCATTTCTTCCAGGTTGTCCATTTTATTGGCGTAGAGTTGCTTGTAGTAATCTCTCATGATCCTTTGTATTTCTGCAGTTTAAGTTGTTACTTCTCCTTTTTCATTTCTAATTCTATTGATTTGAGTCTTCTCCCTTTTGTTCTTGATGAGTCTGGCTAATGGTTTATCTATTTTGGTTATCTTCTCAAAGAACCAGCTTTTAGTTTTATTGATCTTTGCTATTGTTTCCTTCATTTCTTTTTCATTTATTTCTGATCTGATTTTTATGATTTGTTTCCTTCTGCTAACTTTGGGGGTTTTTTGTTCTTGTTTCTCTAACTGCTTTAGGTGCAAGGTTAGGTTGTTTATTCGAGATGTTTCCTGTTTCTTTTTTATTTTTCCTGTTTCTTAAGGTGGGCTTGTATTGCTATAAACTTCTCTCTTAGAACTGCTTTTGCTGCATCCCATAGGTTTTGGGTCGTCGTGTCTCCACTGTCATTTGTTTCTAGGTATTTTTTTTATTTCCTCTTTGATTTCTTCAATGATCACTTCGTTCTTAAGTAGTGTATTGTTTAGCTTCCATGTGTTTGTATTTTTTACAGATCTTTTCCTCTAATTGATATCTGGTCTTACAGCGTTGTGGTCGGAAAAGATACTTGATACAATTTCAGTTTTCTTAAATTTACCAAGGCTTGATTTGTGACCCAAGATATGATCTATACTGGAGAATGTTCCATGAGCACTTGAGAAAAATGTGTATTCTGTTGTTTTTGGATGGAGTGTTCTATAAATATCAATTAAGTCCATCTTGTTTAATGTATCATTTAAAGCTTGTGTTTCCTTATTTATTTTCATTTTGGATGATGTGTCCATTGGTGAAAGTGGGGTGTTAAAGTCCCCTACTATGAATGTGTTACTGTCGATTTCCCCTTTTATGGCTGTTAGCATTTGCCTTATGTATTGAGGTGCTCCTATGTTGGGTGCATAAATATTTACAATTGTTATATCTTCTTCTTGGATTGATCCCTTGATCATTAGGTAGTGTCCTTCTCTGTCTCTTCAAATAGTCTTTAAAATCTATTTTGTCTGATATGAGAATTGCTACTCCAGCTTTCTTTTGGTTTCCATTTGCTTGGAATATCTTTTTCCATCCCCTTACTTTCAGTCTGTTTGTGTGTCTAGGTCTGAAATGGGTCTCTTGTAGACAGCATGTATATGGGTCTTGTTTTTGTATCCATTCAGCCTATCTGTGTCTTTTGGTGGGAGCATTTAGTCCATTTTCATTTAAGGTAATTATCGATATGTATGTTCCTAGTCCCATTTTCTAAACTGTTCTGGGTTCGTTATTGTAGGTCTTTGCTTTCTCTTGTGTTTCTTGCCTAGAGAAGTTCCTTTAGCATTTGTTGTAAAGCTGGTTTGGTGGTGCTGAACTCTCAGCTTTTGCTTGTCTGTAAAGGTTTTAACTTCTCCATCAAATCTGAATGAGATCCTTGCTGGGTAGAGTAATCTTGGTTGCAGGTTTTTCTCTTTCATCACTTTCAGTATGTCCTGCCAGTCCCTTCTGTCTTGCAGAGTTTCAGCTGAACGATCAGCTTTTAACCTTATGGGGATTCCCTTGTGTGTTATTTGTTGTTTTTCCCTTGCTACTTTTAACATGCTTTCTTTGTATTTAATTTTTGACAGTTTGATTAATATGTGTCTTGGCGTATTTCTCCTTGGATTTATGCTGTATGGGACTCTCTGTGCTTCCTGGACTTGATTAACTATTTCCTTTCCCATATTAGGGAAGTTTTCAACTATATTCTCTTCAAATATTTTCTCAGTCCCTTTCTTTTTCTCTTCTTCTTCTGGAACCCCTATAATTCGAATGTTGGTGCGTTTAATGTTGTCCCAGAGATCTCTGAGACTGCCCTTAATTCTTTTCATTCTTTTTTCTTTATTCTGCTCTGCAATAGTTATTTCCACTATTTTATCTTCCAGGTCACTTATCCGTTCTTCTGCCTCAGTTATTCTGCTATTGATCCCATCTAGAGTATTTTTCATTTCATTTATTTTGTTGTTCATCATTGTTTGTTTCATCTTTAGTTCTTCTAGGTCCTTGTTAAATGTTTCTTGCATTTTGTCTATTCTATTTCCAAGATCTTGGATCATCTTTACTATCATTATTCTGAATTCTTTTTCAAGTAGACTGCCTACTTCCTCTTCATTTGTTAGGTTTGGTGCCTTTTTATCTTGCTCCTTCATCTGCTGTGTGTTTTTCTGTCTTCTCATTTTGCTTATCTTACTGTGTTTGGGGTCTCCTTTTTGCAGGCTGCAGGTTCATAGTTCCCGTTGTTTCTGATGTCTGTCCCCAGTGCCTAAGTTTGGTTCAGTGGGCTGTGTAGGCTTCCTGGTGGAGGGGACTAGTGCCTGTGTTCTGGTGGATAAGGCTGGATCTTGTCTCTCTGGTGGGCAGGTCCACATCTGGTGGTGTGTTTTGGGTTGTCTGTGGACTTATTATGATTTCAGGCAGCCTCTCTGCTACTGGGTGGGGTTGTGTTCCTGTTTTGCTAGTTGTTTGGCATAAGGTGTCTAGCACTGTAGCTTGCTGGTCGTTGAGTGAAGCTGGGTGCTGGTGTTGCGATGGAGATCTCTGGGAGATTTTCGCCGCTTGATATTATGTGGAGCTGGGAGGTCTCTTGTTGACCAGTGTTCTGAAGTTGGCTCTCCCACCTCAGAGGCACACCTCTGACTCCTGGCTGCAGCACGAAGAGCCTTTCATCCACACGGCTCCTCAATTTGGGATGAGTCGTTGTCTATTCATGTATTCCACAGATGCAGGGTACATCAAGTTGATTGTGGAGCTTTAATCCGCTGCTTCTGAGGCTTTTGGGAGGTCTGAGGTCTTCTGCCCACATTCAGTAGGTGTTCTGTAGGAGTTGTTCCACGTGTAGATGTATTTCTGGTGTATCATCCCGAGAGGCTCGTCTCCTCACCCACCAGGGCGGGCGGGGCTGGGAGCTGAGGCTCGCTTCGCGCAGGGAGAGGACTCTATATCTCTCAATTTTTATCTTTCTACTTATCTCCTCTTCTACGTTTTCTCTTTCCTTATTTTATAATGATTATTTTTTCCTATTTCATTTTTCCTCTCTACTAGCTTGTAAGTTATATACTCATTTCTATGTAACAACCACTAACATGTTATACAGAAATGAGTTACGCACTAGAAATCACACTTCCACTTAATCAGTACTTTTATTCTCTTCTCAGTCCATCCAAACTTAGAGCACTTATTCCAATCACTACCCTACCAACTTACATATTATTGTTTTCTAAATCCCTCATTTCATAACCCCAGGAAACATCATTATTGTTCTGTATGGTAAATGTTCCTTTAGATTAATCTATATTTACAACAATCTTGGTCCTTTATTCCTTCTTTCATCACCTTTCTACTATACAAAGCGCATCCTTTAGAATTTCCTTTAGTAAGAACCTGCAGGTGACAACTGTGCTCATGCTTCGTTGTCTGAAACTGTCTTTATTCCACCGTCATTCTTGAAATATATTTGCTAAGTATAGAATTTTAAGTTGAAAGTTACTTTTTGCTCACGCATTACAGTTATCCAACTGGGTTCTGGCTTCCAAATCAGCTAAAGAAAAGTCTAGCTGATGTAGCTCTGAAGGTTATCCGCAACTTCTGTTTTAGCTACTTTTGCAAGTTTTTGTCTTCAGCACTCCACTGTTTCACTGCAGTTTAACTAAGTGAGGATTTCATATTTATCCCACTTGGGATAAATCTGTGGACTGGTATTTTTAATTGATTTAAAAATTCTCAGCAATGATTTCTTCAGATATTGCTTGTGCCCCATCATCTATTTGAGACTATTATTAGCTATACATTAGACCCTTTGGATTTCTCCACTCTGATATTTTTAAGTTTCTCTTCTATGTTACATTCTGGATCATTTCTTGTATTTTGTACTCAGTGATTCTCTTTTCAGGCCCATCTAATCTTGTATTAAACCTCCACATTGGCTTATTTTTAATTTTAATTCATCTATTTTCCATTTCCAGAATTTCTATTTGGTTCTTTTTTAAATATGCTAGGTCAGTTTTTATAATGCCTTGATTCCTGTAGATATTTTAAAAGTTTTTAGTTTTTAAACATATAAACATAGATGTTTTATATTATATATGTGCTAATTCCAAAGTTATTTTCTTGTATCTTTGCTGCCTTTCATTCATGATGCTAGTCTTCCTTATGGACTTTATTTAAACTTAAGGCATTCATTTCCTAGGAAAACTGTCTATATCCTCCAAAGATTTGTTTACATGTGCCAGGCATTCATTCTGGGGCCACTAAATTCATAGATCAAGTTTTGTCTGTTTTAGCACTTCACTTTGCACAAACAGAGCAGGTTTGCTTCTGGCTCACTCTTACCCTGATGGTGTAGTCCTTAGCGGCTGGCTTTCTCCACCTCTGGAGGCCTGTATGCTTTGTCCTCTGCCTACTGTTCCAAAGGACTATCAAAACCAAAGCTGAAATTCACCCTCGGAGCCAAAGAGGCTTCAGCAGTTTCACTTAGATATTGGCCTTGTTACTTAATCTCTTAGAATACTGCCAACTCTACATGCTTCTCAAAAATGCTTTTATATTCTACCTAAACGTTTTCATTTTCATGAGGAGAAATTCTCAGGTTAACGAAGTCTGCCACATCACTGAAAAGGAAATCTAACGTCTTTGTGAAATGTTGTCTATTTCGTAGCATCCTTTTCGTGCTTATCAATGTCAAGTAATTTCCCATGTCCTTAAAAACCCTTTGTAAATCTAAATTTAAATTGTTTGACTGTACATGTTATCACAACTCACTTAACCTTTCTGATGTTTGGGGAATTTTTGTTCTCAAATTTTGACTCTTTTAAACACCAATTCTAATAATATGTTTATATCAAAAACTCTGTCCACATTTCTAATTTTTCCTGCCTTAGGACAGAATTCTAGCAATAGAGTTAATGGGTCCAAGAGGTATGATAATTCTTAAAGTTCTCAATACACACTGCCAATTTCTATAGATTCCCCTCAACCAGCACCACCAATGGTAAGTTGATAACTGAACCATCTCTAGATCAGATTTTCATGTCAATAAGGTGATGTTTACAGCCCAATGGAGAATAATATATTAAGGGGTATGCCAAAGACAAGGAAGCCATATGACTTACTACAGAAAAAGAAAAAAATTCTAAGTCTGAAATATCAGACTAGGTAGAGAAAAGGTAATGATTCTGAAATAGTAAAGCAGTAGAGTGTATCAGTTTTAACTATATAACAAACCACCACAAAACATATAGTGACTTAAAAGGACTACCATTTATTTAACTTACAATTGGGAATTTGGGCTGGGATCAGCTGGGCAGTCCTTCTGGGCTTGGCTGGGATTATTCATGTAACTGCAGTTGGCTAAGAGCTGGCTGGTCTAGGATGGCTTCATCTCTGCTCCACATTTTCCACAAGACCAAGTTTGTTCACATGGTAGCCGGGTAGGTTTCCAGTAGTGCAGGTGGAAGTGTACAAGGCTCTGAGGCCTAGAGCCTGAGTTGGCATACTGTCATTACCCACATTCTTTTTAGCAAATCAAGAAACAAGGCCAGTTCCAGGTTTGCAGAATTCTAACACGGATGGAATTCCTGACGGGAGGAACTGCAAAGTCACACTGCAATGGGCATGGGTACTAGGAGCGATAGAGAACTATGGCTATTTTGCAGTCCACCACATGGAGTTGTCAGAATTGAATAATGAGAGGGAGGCCTCCAGGAAAATTGTGAACATCTAGGCTAAGTTACAGAATTCTGCACTGAGTATATGTTAATATCATTCATTCCCTGAGGAGGGAAGAAAAGTAATTTTAAATATGAGTTGGAAAATGACAAACAGAATTTTAAACACAGATCTGAAGGTAAGAAATGAGATTTAGGTTGGTGTTATAGATTTAAGAGTATAGCTAATATCTGAAGCAATGGATGTGTAAAGTAGGAGTCCTAAAGATGAAATCCCAGAGGACATCACTTTTTTAAAAACGAGAAAAGTTATAACCTAAAGGAGAATTAGGCAGTATACAAACCAAGCAGGAGTGAGTTAAAAGCAGGAGAGAGTAAATACTGTGAAGCCTCACAGGATAATATAACAATCCTTTTTTTTTAAAATTTATTTATTTATTTTTGGCTGCATTGGGTCTTCTTTGCTGCATGCAGGCTTTCTCTAGTTGTGGCGCGCAGGCTCAGTAGTTGTGGCTTGTGGGCTCTGGAGTGCAGGCTCAGTATTTGTGACACATGGACTTAGTTGCGCTGCAGCATGTGGGACCTTCCTGGACCAGGGCTCGAACCCGTGTCCCCTGCATTGGCAGGCGGATTCTTAACCACTGTGCCACCAGGGGAGTCCCTAACATATCAATCTTATACTGATTAATACCCTATTAATTTTGGCAAGTGAGTGGTTACCTTGGTGAGAGCAGCAGATGAGGTAAAAGGAAAAGGAGACAGTGACATTGAGGGTTATCGCTAAATGGCTGGATGAAGTGAAAGATCACAGAAACTAGGGGAGATTGGGGTGGAAATGAAGGCAGTAAAGGAATGATACTGAACAAACTGAGTGGTCAAAGACTAATGAGTTCACAGTTACAGACCACTCTCTGACATGCTGCTGATTTCATCAGTTCCCACACTCTTAGTGTCTCAGTATTTACACAGCACACCTACAGCAAACAAAACAAAACCCCACAACAGTTTCACTACATAGTTCAAACAACTCAGTAGGTATTTAAGTACTAACAAACAATTTAGCACCTACTGGACACTACACAGCTTCTCAAACACTGTAATCATACTGGAAATTTTCTGTCACTAATTTTTGTGTGGTATTTGCTTTTCTCACAGCAATTGCTAAAGCCTAGGTTTACAAAGATATGCCATCCAAAAGAATGTTGCAATCCAACAGTGAAACTGAAATACCTCAAACTAGTAACTGTGTGGTGTCCAATAAATATGGCTGTGATTTCCTGAAAAATTTGAAATATCCTGCAGCACCGCTGTGGTTCTCTGTGGTGCCCTGGGGAATCTCAGTTCATATTTTGGGAACCACAGCTCTATCCCCTATCCTTGCTTTATTTCTTCATAGTTCTAACCACCCTACCTATTTTATTTATGTATTTTGTTTCCCTCCTTTAGAATGTAAATTCCATAGGGGTAGACATTTTTTCT
Source organism: Delphinapterus leucas (assembly GCF_059928025.1). Taxonomy (NCBI): domain Eukaryota; kingdom Metazoa; phylum Chordata; class Mammalia; order Artiodactyla; family Monodontidae; genus Delphinapterus; species Delphinapterus leucas. The sequence goes on along the minus strand of NC_143137.1, from coordinate 60,214,696 downwards.
TCGATAACTGCTGTATCCCAGTCTCTAAAATGATGCCTGGCATATTAAGGTTCTTTGGTATTTGTTGAAAGAATACCCAGGTGCAGGAGTAAAAAAACTCATCACATTAAGATGCAATGACAAAAGCATGGAATGTAGTAATCCATAATTTCAGAATTGGAGCTTTATTCAGTTTTGAATAAAGCAGGTTTAAGTGTAGCCAAGAAAATGGGTGGTTGGATTAGTGAAAGTGAATAATGAACCATCAAAGAACCATCTGGCTACTACGTAAGTCAACCACATAGATTAGTACTAATGTCGCCAGAATGATGGCAAGACATGAGATGAAGAGGTATGAGCCAGGTACCAAAGAACAAGAAAATGTATAACCAAAAAGAAAATACTACAAATGAAAGATTTCTTAAGTAAGGGTGACACAGTGATGGGCTGAAAGGGACAACAGGAGGGGGTTCTATGTTCCAGTGAGTTCTAAAGGATCCCCAACTCCCACATCACAAGACACAAAGAAGCAGTGTCCTCGCAGGTGTTAGGTTTCTATTAACCAAGAAGATAAAAAAGATAGTACTATAAAGAGTTTGAGAACATAACGTATTCGTTCATGATGAAACAGGGTTCCTGAATGCACTGTTAAGACTAACTTCAGGGCAAGAGCTTTACCTTATTCATTGTTTTATTCCTGGAGCCTGTTATAATGTAAAGACTAATTACTGACTGATGTATGAGAAAAGACTCACTGATCAGTCTATAGACTGATCAGAGAGGAATAGAAGAAAGGACTGAGGGACCCAGCAGCCATACACACAGAGAAAGCACAAGATAGAAAAACAGAGCAAATATGAATTAATATTTTGAAAAGCTGACATAAACACAATTGCATCTGAAAAATGATCACTTAAGAATTTCAGAGTACAGGTCATGAAAAACCTAGAGGTAAGACGGGAATAAAGACACAGACCTACTAGAGAATGAACTTGAGGATATGGGGAGGGGGAAGGGTAAGCTGGGACAAAGTGAGAGAGTGGCATGGACATATATACAGTACCAAACGTAAGGTAGATAGCTAGTGGGAAGCAGCTGCATAGCACAGGGAGATCAGCTCAGTGCTTTGTGACCACCTAGAGAGGTGGGATAGGGAGGGTGGGAAAGAGGGAGGGAGAAGCAAGAGGGAAGAAATATTGGAACATGTATATGTATAACTGATTCACTTTGTTGTAAAGCAGAAACTAACACCATTGTAAAGCAACTGTACTCCAATAAAGGTGTTAAAAAAAAATCAAAGTACACATACATAATTATATATGCAAGTTATTTTAGTGTACAATATTTTTTTAAATTCATAATCCCAGTCACATTCCAAAATGTTTTTCTTTTCAGTGTATAAATTGACTTAAGTGTAAGAAAAAAATAATGAAAGTGTTTTTATCTCCCCATGAATTAGGCCATAAATGAGATTCTCAAGGTAACTACAAATTAAAGGGGTCATCTGTTATTAACAAACACCAGAGAAATATTAAACACTGTAAAATCTAGTAGACAAATGGTAATATGTATAATACTGAATCCTAAAGCTTCTTTTTAACCTTTCATTGTAAATAAACAATGACTCAGGGAGAAGGGACATTTAAAAGAATAATCATATGTATTATTAAAGCAGAAGTGATGAAATTTTCAGGATAACAATGTATTTAAATAATAACCTTGCTGGACTTGAGCTCACCTCCTCTCGCAAAAACTCCAAAATCACAATCAGCTGATTTTTCAGCAGAAACTCTGCAGGCCACAGGGAGTGGCATGATATAATTAAAGTGATGAAAGGAAAAAACCTACAATCAAGAATAGCCAGCAAAACCTACAATCAAGAATAGCCAGCAAAACTCTCATTCAGATTGGATGGAGAAATCTAAAGCTTTACAGACAAGCAAAAGCTAAGAGAATTCAGCATCACCAAACTAGCTTCACAACAAATGCTAAAGGAACTTCTCCAGATGGAAAAGAAAAGGCTGCAAGTAGAAACAAGAAAATTATGAATGGGAAAGCTCACCAGTAAAGGCAAACATACAGTAAAGGCAGGAAATCATCCACACACAAATATATCAAAACCAGCAATCATGAAGAGAGTTACTAATGCAGGATATTGGAAATGCATTTGAAATTGAGACCAGCAACTTAAAACAATCTTATATATATATAGACTACTAAATCAAAACTGCATGGTAACTGCAAACCAAAACTACGATGCACACACAAAAAAGAAAAAGCAATCCAAACACAACACTAAAGATAGTCATCAAATCACAAGAGAAGAGCACAACAGAGGAAGGGGGTAAAAAAAAAAAGGGCCTTCCCTGGTGGCAAAGTGGTTAAGAATCTGCCTGCCAAAGCAGGGGTCACAGGTTTGATCCCTAGTTTGGGACATGCCACAGAGCAACTGAGCCCATGTGCCACAACTACTGACCCTGTACTGTAGAGCCTGCAAGCCATAACTACTGAAGCCTAGAGCCTGTGCTCTGCAACAAGAGAAGTCACTGCAACGAGAAGCCCATGCACTGCAATGAAGGGTAGCCCCCAGTCACTGCAACTAGAGAAAGCCCACACACAGCAACAAAGACCCAACACAGCCAATAAATAAAATGAGGAAAAGAAAAAAGACCTACAAAAACAAATCCAAAACAATTAATAAAATGGCAGTAAGAACATGCATATTGGTAATTTCCTTAAATGTAAATGGATTAAATGCTCCAACCAAAAGACACAGACTGGCTGGATATGAAAACAAGACCCTTATATATGCTGTCTACAAGAGACCCACTTCAGATCCAGGGACACATACAGATTGAAAGTGAGGGGATGGAAAAAGATATTCCATGCAAATGGAAATTAAATAATAACCTCAGAATTCTACATCTATCAATCAATCATTATCATAATAAATATACTTATAAAGCTAAAGCCACGAAGCTAATGGTTGAACAAGAATAGCATTAAAACGAATTTATACATAAAACAATTTTTGGCAAAATTTCACAAGCTTGTCCATTTTAGAGCCATTCTTTCTTGTTCAATCCAAAAAACAAATCCTATCCAGCAAGTGCTGTTACTTCAATAATGTAAAGTTTCATCCACTTATGATCCTGATCTGTATATTACAAAGAGCATTCATCCCCAGATAAAAGCTTAAGAAATAAATTTTCAAAACCAATGATAGTTAAAATAAGGGGCTCTGAATTTGAAATGCTTTGTTAAACTTTATTGTATAGACTAAAATTTTGGTCTCCTGGACTCAGTAATACTAAACTGCCTATTGGGTTTAGTGGCTTCTTGCATCAGCTCCTGCAACTGTCCAATTTGTTCATCACGAAAGTCATTAAGTCTTTCTTCTGGTAGGGAGATTCCAAAACATGCTTTTTCAGTTGAATTGTGTCTGTTTTCATTAGCTTGTTGCCATAGCACTGCTGCATATGCCTAGTAAAAAGAAAAAAAATTGAAGGTTATAGATATTAAAATGAGACCTGTATTCATTCATTTAATGTTGAAGAACTTATAGAATCCTATCACTGAGAGTCTTGTGCATTTGGCAAATAAGACACGAACAATATAGAGCTGTGTCTTTACTATTCAGTGATAGTTTCAAATACATATATCTTATTTTTAGCATTCTAAGAGTTTTATTACCAAAGTCCTGAATCTGGAAATCTAGAAGGTTCAAGGCAGGTAGGAGTGGTCCATGAACGGGCTTCAGGAGCATGCATAAACCACCCAAAAATCATATGCAAAATTGTATGTACACAAACATGCACATAGTTCTGGGGCCATAACTTTCATCAGATTTTCAAAGGGGGAGTCATGGGTCATATAGGCTTAAAAGTGGGTCTCAAAATTCTTTAGGTTCATTCCCCTGTCTTCAGTTTAAAAACGAATTTAAATCACACTTAGAAAAAATTTTCAAACCTTTAAGCTTTCAATATTTAACAACCATCTTTGCCAGAAAAAAATTCTACATTTTTCACACTAATTTTTCTCTCATTCTTTTAATCAGGCAGGAAGTACCACTGTATTTCAGTTCATGAAGTTAAATTATGTGCACCCTCTGGGTAAGTAAACAAATTAGTTAACTCTGGATAATGCTGCTATTGTATCTGGTTTAAGATAAATTGCTTATAACTGTTAGATACCAGCATCACCAAAGAACTTTAATTTCAGATATTCCAAACCTTTATTTGAATTGGAAATAATATCTTTGTCACATTTTACAGAAACCCATTTCATATAATACTAAAAAATTGCACACACCCTAGGGCTTTATAAATTCCACTTCTAAGTATATGCCCCAGAGCACAGTTTCTCAACCTCAGTACTATTAACAAAGTGTGTAATTTGGATAATACTTTGTAATAGGGTGGGTGGGAATCTGTTTTTGCATTGTAGGATGCTTAACAGTGTCCCTGGTCTCTACCCACTAGATGCCTGCAGCACCCCTCCTCTTAGTCTTGATAATCAAAAATGTCTCCAAAGACTGCCAAATGTTTCCTTGCAAGCAAAACTGCCCAGGTTGAGAACTATTGTCCTAAAGACACTTTACAACATGTGGACAAGAGGCATTCAAAGAATGTTCATTGTGGCATTCCTTATAAAAGCAAAACATTGTTTAATAATAAAGTGTTTAGACACTTCTTTATAATCCATTAAGTAATTAAATGTCTGTATTAACATGAATAAATCTCTAAAATAATCAGAATCCAAAATGCAAGTTAAAAAAATTTATACAGTTGTAGAAATAGAAAAACCAATACTCAAGTTCATATGAAAATGTGAGAGGCCTTGAAGAGCCAAAACAATCTTGAAAAAGAAACAAACGAAGTTGGAGCATACACAGTTCCCAATTTCAAAACTTACTGGCTTTAGGGTAGATATATAGAGACTAATGGAATAGAACTGAGCATCCAGAAATAAACCCTTACATATATGGCCAACTGACTTTTGACAATGGTGTCAAGTCCATCAATGGGGGAAAGAATATCTCTTCAACAGATACTGCTGGGAAAATTGGATTTCCACATGCAAAAGAGTAAAGTTGCATCCCTACCTCCCACCATATACAGAAATTAACACAAAATGGATGAAAAACAAACATAAGAGCTAAAACCATAAAACTCCTGGAAGAAAACGGGTAAATTTTCATGACCTTGGATTTGGCAACAAGTCTAAGATACGACACCAAAAGCATAAGCAACAAAAGAAAAACTAGATAAACTGGATTTCATCAGAATCAAAAACTTTTGTGCATCAGAAGACAGAGTGAAAAGAAACTGCAGAATGGGAAAAAATATTTGCAAACTATGTCTGATAAGCATTTAATAACCAGAATATATCAAGACAATAAAAAGACAACTCAAAAAATGGGCAAAAGACTTGAGTAGACATTTCTCCAAAGATATATAAACCATCAACAAGGACATGAAAAGATACTCAACATAATTAGTCATTAGAGAAATGAAAATCCAAATCACAATGAGATACCACTTGATACCCACTAGGATGACTATAATAATAGACAATAAATAAAAGGAAAATAACACATATGGGTAAGAATTTTTAGAAACTGGAAACTTGTACATTGCTAGTGGGAATATAAAATGGTATAGCCACTGTGGAAAAACAGTTTGGCAGTTCCTCAAGAAGTTAAAGAATTACCATCTGATCCAGCAACTCCACTTACAGGTATATACCCCAAATAAATCAAAGTAGGAACTCAAACAGATACTTGTACATCCATGTTCATAACAGCATTCATTATTCACAACAGCAAATATGTGGAAACATATCCATCAACAGATGAATAAAATGTAGTGTGAACATACAATGGAATATTATTCACACTTAAAAAGAATTCTGATACATTCTACAACACAGATGAAACTTGAAAACATTATGCTAAAACGGAAATGAGCCAGACACAAAAAAACAAATATTGCAGGATTCCACTCATGTGAAATATGTAGAACAGGCAAATTTATAGAGACAAAAGTGTAAGAGGACACCAGGGGCTTGGGGAGAGGGAGTGGGGATGTACTGCTTTTGGGGCACAGAGTTTGTTTGGGTAAGAAAAAGTTTTGGGTATAGACAGTGGTAACCAATGAACAAGACTGTAAATGCAATCAATGCCCCTGAGTGGTATACTTAAAAATGGCTAAAGTGAGGCTTCCCTGGTGGTGCAGTGGTTGAGAGTCCACCTGCCAATGCAGGGGACACGGGTTTGTGCCCCGGTCTGGGAAGATCCCACATGCCGCGGAGCAGCTAGGCCCGTGAGCCATGGCCACTGAGCCTGTGCGTCCAGAGCCTGTGCTCCGCAACAGGAGAGGCCCGCGTACTGCAAAAAAAAAAAAAAAAAAAAAGCTATGCAAGGAGTTCTACTCCCATTAATACTGTGGTACTTTCTATCAAACCAACCCTCCTGCAGATAACATAAAGTCTACACAAAATATAATCAAACAACAATCCCAAGACACTGGAGAGCAACCAAATCAGAAAGGAGCTGACAGAATGGAGAATGGCAGGGAACGCAGGGTTAGACTGCCACTTTTATGGCATTTTTTCCGAGGGAAGATGCCAGTTGGTGCTGCAAGGTTACTGAGGACTCAGAGCACAGTGTGGGAGAACAGCAGCAGCTGGAAAGTAAGAAAGGAAAATCTCAGAAAAAGAACTACAAAAGGGGAACCCCAAATTCTGCAAATAAACTCTGCCCAAATCTCTGGCTAACCCCTTAACTAAGCATGCTTATGACAGACTAAAGCCCAGCTAAGGCAAAAAGAACTAAATAGACACTTTTTGTCAAGGGGGACACAGAGTTTGGAATCTGAGTTCTGCCAAGTTAACTGCTTGATAAAACAAAAATTAATACACTTTGGAAGAACACAGTGGAATAATGTCTCTACAATGTATCTATCATTCACAGTGTCCAGAAAAAAACCCAAAATTACAAGAATCATGAAGAAACAGAAAATGTGACCCATAATCAAGAGAAAAGGCAATGCCTGAAATGGTTCAGACATTAAAACTAGCAGCAAAGGATTCTGAAGCAGCTATTATTTATGTTCAAATACATAAAGGAAAATGTCATAATAAATGCATAGATGAGAAATCTCAGCAGAAAATGAGAAACTGTAAGAACCAAAAGAAAACTCTAGAACTCTAAAATGCAGTTATCTGAAATTTAAAAATCCTCATTGAATGGGTTTATTAACAGCATACTAGAGATGAGAAAAGAAAGATTCAATGAACTTGAAAGTATGTCAGTAGAAATTATCCAACCTGAAAGTGAAAAAACTATTAAAAAATGAACTTAATCTATATTCCTGTTTTTGTGCCAGTACCATACTGTCTTGATTACAGTAGCTTTGTAGTATATTCTGAAGTCAGGGAGCCTGATTCCTCCAGCTCCATTTTTCTTTCTCAACATTGCTTTGGCTATTCGGGATCTTTTGTGTTTACATACAAGTTGTGTGATTTTTTTGTTCTAGTTCTGTGAAAAATGCCAGTGGTAGTTTGAAAGGGATTGCACTGAATCTGTAGATTGCTTTGGGTAGTACAGTCATTTTCACAATGTTGATTCTTCCAGAACATGGTATACCTCTCCATCTATTTGTATCATCTTTAATTTCTTTCATCAGTGTCTTAAAATTTTCTGCATACATGTCTTTTGTCTCCTTAGGTAGGTTTATTCCTAGATATTTTATTCTTTTTGTTGCAATGGTAAATGGGAGTGTTTCCTTAATTTCTCTTTCAGATTTTTCATCATTAGTATAGGGATGCAAGAGATTTCTGTGCATTAATTTTGTATCCTGCTACTTTACCAAATTCATTGATTAGCTCTAGTAGTTTTCTGGTAACATCTTTAGGATTCTCTATGTATAGTATCATGTCATCTGCCAACAGTGACAGCTTTACTTCTTCCTTTCCGATTTGGATTCCTTTTATTTCTTTTTCTTCTCTGATTGCTGTAGCTAAAACTTCCAACACTATGTTAAATAATAGTGGTGAGAGTGGGCAACCTTGTCTTCTTCCTGATCTTAGTGGAAATGCTTTCAGTTTTTCACCATCAAGGATGATGTTGGCCGTGGGTTTGTCATATATGGCCTTTATTATGTTGAGGAAAGTTCCCTCTATGCCTACTTTCTGCAGGGTTTTTATCATAAATCGGTGTTGAATTTTGTCAAAAGCTTTCTCTGCATCTATTGAGATGATCATATGGTTTTTCTCCTTCAGTTTGTTAATATGGTGTATCACGCTGATTGATTTGCGTATATGGAAGAATCCTTGCATTCCTGGGATAAACTCCACTTGATCATGGTGTATGATCCTTTTAATGTGCTGTTGGATTCTGTTTGCTAGTATTTTGTTGACGATTTTTGCATCTATGTTCATCAGTGATATGTAATCAAGACGGTATGGTACTGGCACAAAAACAGAAATATAGATCAATAGAACAGGAGATAAAGCCCAGAGATAAACCCACACACATATCGTCACCTTATCTTTGATAAAGGAGGCAAGAATATACAGTGGAGAATGGTGCTGGGAAAACTGGACAGCTACATGTAAAAGAAGGAAATTAGAACACTCCCTAAAACCATACACAAAAATAAATTCAAAATGGATTAAAGACCAAAATGTAAGGGCAGACACCATCAAACTCTTAGAGGAAAACATAGGCAGACATAAACCACAGCAAGATCCTTTTTCACCCACCTCCTAGAGCAACAGAAATAAAAACAAAAATAAACAAATGGGACCTAATTTAACTTAAAAGCTTTTGCACAGCAAAGGAAACCATAAACAAGACCAAAAGACAACCCTCAGAATGGGAGAAAATATTTGCAAATGAAGCAGCTGACAAAGGATTAATCTCCACAACATACAAGCAACTCATGCAGCTCAATAACAAAAAAAACAAACAACCCAATCCAAAAATGGGCAGAAGACCTAAATAGACATTTCTCCAAAGAAGATATACAGATTGCCAACAAACACATGAAAGGATACTCAACATCACTGATCATTAGAGAAATGCAAATCAAAACTACAATGAGATATCACCTCACACTGGTCAGAATGGCCATCATCAAAAAAATCTACAAACAATAAATGCTGGAGAGGGTGTGGAGAAAAGGGAATCCTCTTGCACTGTTGGTGGGAATGTAAGTTGATACAGCCACTATGGAGAACAGTATGGAGGTTCCTTAAAAAAACTAAAAATAGAACTACCATATGACCCAGTAATCCCACTACTGGGCATATACCTTGAGAAAACCATAATTCAAAAAGAGTCATGTTCCACAATGTTCATTGCAGCTCTATTTACAATAGCCAGGACATGGAAGCAACCTAAGTGTCGGAAGCAACCTAAGTGTCCACCAACAGATGAATGGATAAAGAAGACGTGGCACATATATACAATGGAATATTACTCAGCCATAAAAAGAAACGAAATTGAGTTATTTGTAGTGAGGTGGATGGACCTAGTGTGAAGAGTGAAGTAAGTCAGAAAGAGAAAAACAAATACCATATGCTAACACATATATATGGAATCTAAAATAAGAAAAAAAAATTGGTCAGAAGAACCTAGGGGCAAGACAGGAATAAAGATGCAGACCTACTAGAGAATGGACTTGAGGATATGGGGAGGGGGAAGGGTAAGCTGGGAGAGTGAGAGTGGCATGGACATATATACACTACCAAACGTAAAATAGATAGCTAGTGGGAAGCAACCACATAGCATATGGAGATCAGCTCAGTGCTTTGTGACCTCCTAGAGGGGTGGGATAGGGAGGGTGGGAGGGAGGGAGATGCCAGAGGGAAGAGATATGTGGACATATGTATATGTATAGCTGATTCACTTTGTTATAAAGCAGAAACTAACATACCACTGTAAAGCAATTATACTCTAATAAAGATGTTAAAAAAAATGAACTTAAGATCAGTTATCTGTGGGACAATGTCAAAACTGTGTTTAAATGGAATCCCAGAAGACAATGAGGCAAAAATTTGTTTTGAAAAATAAATGTACAGGTTCAAAAAGCTTAGCAAGCTCCAAGCAAGATAAATCCAAAATGAAGCCACACCTAGGCATACAGTAGTCAGATTGTTGAAAAGGACCCATAAAGTAAAAATCCTAAAAGAAACTTATATAGTATGACCATATGTATAGAAAATATATATTCTTTAGAGTTGTATACATATGTTCAAAATGTATGAAAACAAGCATGGAAACAACAGACACCAATGTCAGGATACTGATTTCCCCCTTCCTTGTTTTTCGAGGCAAAGACTGGGGTAAAGTTTTAGCTGTACTTTTAGTATTCTATTTGCTTTTTAAAAGACTGACTTAAGCAAATACTGTAAAATGTCAGTATGTGTTAAATCTGGGTGGTGGATATATGAATGTACTTTATACAATTTTCTTCTTCCTATATTTTGGAAATTTTCATAATTTTACACTTAAAAATTTAAGTATACAAAATTCTAGAACATTTCACTGGGGTATAATTTATAATAATTAAGGTAACAATCTAATGCTTATCTTAAATTCTTATGTTTCTTGAGAAAACTAGAAATGCATTTCACACAGAAGTGTGAGGAGGCGGTCCCAGTTCAAGATGACAACAAAGAAGGCTCCTGAACTCTTCTCTTCCCACAAACACACCAAATCTACAGCTATACATAGAACAATTTCCTCTGAAAAAAATCCAGAAACTAGCTGCACGACTCTTACATATTGGGTAAATAAAAAAAAATCCACACTGAGAAAGGTAACAGAGGCTGAGACACAATCTCCCTGTAAACCCCAACCCAGCACCGAGGATCTGCAAATAGGTGGGCACCATCCTGGCATGCTCCCATTACCCTGCCACAGGTTGTCAGTATCTCTATGAAAGAAGCTTGTAAGGCTGGTCTAATAGTGATGAACTCTTTCAGCTTTTGCTTCTCTGTCAATAGTAAGTCCATATCTATCAACAGTTATTTTAAATGTCATGAACTAAATTATTCAATCGAAAGACACAGGGTAGCTGAATGGATTAAAAAAACAGACATAACTATATGCTGCCTACAAGGGACTCAATTCAGCTTTAAGGACACAAACAGACACATGGAAAAAGATATTCCATGCAAGTGGAAACCAAAAGAAAGCTGGGGTAGCTATACTTACATCAGATAAAACAGACTAAGACAAAGACAAAAAGAGATACAAGGAAGGTCACTGTATAATGAAAAGGGGGTCCATCCAAAAAAGAATGACATTTTTAATATGTATGCAGCAAATATTAACAGATCTAACGAGAGAGACAGGAACTACAATAATAGTAGGGGGCTTTAATACCATACTTTCATCAATGTACAAATAATCCAGACAGAAAATCAGTAAGAAAACATTCAGGTCCATCTGGTGTAACATGGACTTTAACAAACATTTACAGAACATTTCATTCAAAAGCAGCATAGTACACATTCTTCTTAAGCACACATGACACATTCTGCAGGATAGATCTTACGTTAGGACACAGATTAAGAAGACCGAAATCACATCAAGCATCTCTTCCAACCACAATGGTATTATTACACTAGAAATCAATTCCAGAAAGAAAACTGGAAAATTCATAAATATGTGGTGATTAAATACCATGAAATTGAACAACCAATGGGTCAAAGAAGAAATCAAAAAATATCTTGAGACAAACAAAAATGGAAATACAACACACCAAAACGTATAGGATGCAGCAAAAGCAGTTCTAAGAGGGAAGTTCATAGTGATAAATGACTACATTAAGAAAAAAGAAACACCTCAATAAAAAACCTAACTATATACCTGAAGGAACGAGAAAAAGAAAAACCTAAGCCTAAAGTTAGTAGAAGGAAGAAAATAACAAAGATCAGAGCAGAAATAAATAAAGACAAGAAAGGACAAAAGTTCAATGAAACTAAGCTGATTTTTTGAAGAGATAAACCAAGTACACATGTCTTTAGCTAGATTCACTAAGGAAAGAAGACTCAAATGATATTAGACATGAAAGAGAACAATACAACTGTTCCCACAGAAATGCAAAGGATCATCAGAGACTACAATGAACAATTATCCATTAACAATTTAGACAACCTACAAGAAATGGATAAACTGCTAGAAACATAAAACCTACTAAATAAGACTGAATCATGAACAAATAGAAAATCTGAACAGACCAATTAGAAACAAGGTGATTGAATCAGTAATCACAAACCTCTCAGAAAACATAAGTCCAAATGGATTTACTGATAAATTCAACCAAACATTTTAAGAATTAATACCAATCCCTTTCAAACCCTTCCAAAAGACAGAAGAGAAGAGAATACTTCCAAACTCATTTTACAAGACCAGCACTATTACTCTGATACTGAACCTAGACAAAACAAACAAGAAAAGAAAATTACAGGCCAATATTCCTCATAAACATGAACGTAAAAATTCTCAACAAAACATTAGCAAGCCCAATATAACAATACACAAAAAGGTTCATACACCATGATCAAATGTGATTTATCCCTGGGATGACATGGTTCAACATCAGCAAAACAATGTGATACACCACATTAACAAAACTAAGGATAAAAATCATATGATCATCTGAGTAGATGCCAAAAAAGCATTTGACAAAATTCAAATTCAATTATGAAAACTCTCAACAACTGGGTACAGAGGGAACATGCCTCAACATAATAAAGGCCATACATGACAAGCCCACAGTTAATATCATACTCAGAGGACAAGCTTTCAGTTTTTCATCACTAAGATCAGCAATGATAGAAGGAAGTCCACTATTGCCCCTTTTATTCAACATACTACTAGAAGTCCTAGCCAGAGCAATCAGAGCAAAAAGAAAAAAAAAAGAAAAGGCATCCAAATAAAATAAAGTAGTAAAGCTGTCATTTGTAAATGACATACATAGAAAACCTTAAAGACTCCAAGAAAAAACCTTATACATGAATTAGGTAAAGTTACAGGATACAAAATCCATATACAAAAATTAGCTGTATTTTTATACACTAGTAACAAACTATTAGAAAAATTAAGACAATCCCATTTACAACTGGATCAAAAAGAATAAAATACTTAGGAATAAATTTAACCAAGGAGCTGAAAGACCTGTATACTGAAAACTGTAAGACATGGATGAAAGAAATGGAAGAAGGCACAAATGAAGAGATACTCCATGCTCATGGACTAGAATATTGTTAAAATCCATACTACCCAGGGCAATCTATGTACCAACGTAACCCCTATCAAGATTCCAATGGCATTTTACAGTAAACAATACTAATATTTGTATGGAACCACAAAATAGCCAAAGCAATCTTGAGAAAGAAGAACAAAGCAAGAGGCATTACACTTCCTGCTTTCAAACTATATTACATAGCTTTAGTAATCAAAACAGTATGGTATTGCAATAAAAAACAGAAACAGATCAATGGAACAGAAACAGCCCAGGAGTAAATCCGTGCATATGTGGTCAACTAATTTATGACAAAAGAGCCACAACTATACAATGGAGAAAGGACAGTCTCTTCCTGGATAAAGAAAATGTGGTATATGTGATTTTATATAAATAATACCATATATAATACGATATATATACACGCACACACACAAAGGAATATCATTAAGCTATTTGCAACATGGGGGCATTGTGCTAAGTGAAATAAGTCAGATAGAAAAACACAAATATAGTATAATCTCACTTATATGAGGAATCTTAAAAAAAAACCTCACAGATTCAGAGAACAAATTGGTAGTTACTAGAGGGAGGGAGCTGGGCAGAGAAGGGAGGAAATGGGTGAAGATAGTCAAAAGGTACAAACTTCCAGTCATAAGATAAATAAGTCCTTGGCATGTAATGTATACATGGTAACCATAGTTAACAATACTGTATTGTATATTTGAAAGTTGTTAAAGAGTAAATCATAAAAATTTTCGTCACCAGAAAAAATGTAAATGTGTGGTGATGGATGTTAACCAACTTATTCTGGTAGTCATTTCACAATATACACATACATTAAATCATTATGTTGTAGACCTAAAACTAATACAATGTTATACAATCATCCCTTAGTATCCACAGGGTATTGGTTGCAGGACCCCCTGTGGATACCAAAATCCAAGGATGCTCAAGTCCGTTATATAAAATGGTGTAATATAGTCGGCCCTCTGTATTAGTAATTGCGGAACTCACAGATACAGAGGGCCAACTACATGTCAATTATATCTCGATTTTTAAAAATCTGTTAATTCAAGCCCATATTGGTTTGATAAAATGCCAAAAAAAAAAAAGATCTAAGGGGAATGATCAATGAACATTTTGAGTGTAAAGACTGTCACAGCAGGGAAAAAGAACACCCTTCCCCCCTGCTGTCACCCTCTATTGCCTACCAGTCTGCCCCATGCACTTTCAACATTCCTCTATTGACAGGATAAAAGAAAAATGTAAAACAAACAAACAACCCAACAACTGTAAGACAATTTGTATGTGTCCAGATATAGGGAGAAGCAGCAATAAAATATTAATTTTCTGACTAGATGCCCTGCCATGAAAACCTCCCTAGAGGGAGAAAGACAGAGAATAGAAAAACATCTCATATGAGCTACAGCACCCTTTGGTTTCAAGCTTGTCATGCTAGCCTCTAAGAATAAAGCTATCCCAGAATTTTCCTCAAGTTAGAAGACTCCTATGATTTGATCTCTTGAACCAAAAAGAATGCACAGTGCTTCCTCAGGTAGCAGAAAGCCATCAAAGGAAGACTCTTTGAGTATGGTGAGAGAAGGTGTAGTAAGTTGAATGATGTCCTCCAAAGATAACAAGTCCTGATTCCTGAAGCCTGTATTACCTTATATGGTAAAGGGTTTGCAGATGTATTTAAATTACAAATCTTTGAGCTGAGGAGATTATCCTGGTGGGCTCTAAATACCATCACAAATGTTCATAAAGGAGAGACTGAGAGAAATTAGACACACCAGAGGAGAAGGTGTTGTGAAGATGGAGACAGTCTGGAATGACATGGCAACACGTCAAGGAATGCCTTCACCCACCAGAAGCTAGGAGAAGCAAAGCACGGTTTCTCCCTGAGAACCTCCAACATCTTGATTAGGACACAGAGCCTCCAGAACAGTATGAGAATAAAATTCTGTTGTTTTAAGTCACCAAGTTGTGCTAAGTTGTTACAGCAGCTCCAGGAAACTAATACAGCAGTAAACTACAGAAATACGATGTTAGGAAAGGCTTATAACAGGAAAAACTACCCTTCATGCTATGGTAACAACTTGAAGTGTGGCTTGCTAATTCTCTTTCTCACTAGAGTTTTTAAAAAGGCAGAGAACCTAGACTACCAGAGTACCTAGTCTTATCAGTGACAATAATTAGAAATATTTTAAGAGACTAGTTATGCCTTCACTGTACTTTCTTATTCTTTATGTATTAAACTTGTCTATAGTCTGAATCCAACTGATTACCATTAAATTACTGGTAACAAAGTAGATAGAATCTTTTATAACATGACTTTAACTTAAAAGATAAAAATAAACTAAGTAGATAGAATCTTTTATATCATAACTTTAACTTAAAAGATAAAAATAAACTGTCCATCTAATAAAATTACCTCTAAAGCAAAGTATTAGCAAAATGCAGGCAAAGACTTTTTTAAGAATAAAAATGAACTGTATTAGATTTTTTTAAACCAGTTTTGGGACTTAAACAACCAGATATTATGGGCCTCCTGATGGAAGTACTTAACACAGAAAATCCATCTGCACTGAATATCCTCTACATTTAACCCAATTTACAGAATACGTTAAATATCACTATGGAAATTCAATCAGCAGAATCCAGACTATGAAAAGCTACAAAAACAAACAACCCCAGTCTTAGAGCTAATAAAGAAAAAATAACTTTACAGTGGAGAAACCTAGAAGACACCACATTAACCAAATGATCAAGATTAACATTACCAGTAATAAGTGATACTGAAAACATCATGGTGAAATAAGATGCTCCCTTTGTCTCTCCTCTTCAATCTGCAACCACTAAAACATCTGCCCTCAACAAAGGTACCTCTGCCCAACACATCAGGATGCCAGAGATCCACACATCTGTACATCTAAAGGTGGGTAGACTGGAACACATAGAGAAGACAGAACCAGAAAAAGAGTAAAGGCAGTGCCTGCAATCCCAGCTACCTGGTTGTGGCAGCAGAGCCCACAGCCCCAGGGAGCCCAGTAACAGCAGAGGAGGTAGCACACATGACTCCAGACACCTGGCCACGTTGGCACTCCTGGCCATGGTAATTGGGCAGCAGCAGCAGAGGGGCCTATGACCACATTCCTCCAGCCACAGAGGCACCCACCACTCTGACCCCTTGCTCAGAGCAGTGGTGCCTGCAAACACGACAACCCCAGACAAAGAAGAGGCAACCTTGCCCCAGCTCCTCCCCATTCCCCTCCCCCCACAGCAGCAGAGCCTGTGGCTTGGGAGATCCTGGACACAGCAGAAGCGCTTACCATCCCA
Source organism: Delphinapterus leucas (assembly GCF_059928025.1). Taxonomy (NCBI): domain Eukaryota; kingdom Metazoa; phylum Chordata; class Mammalia; order Artiodactyla; family Monodontidae; genus Delphinapterus; species Delphinapterus leucas. The sequence continues at coordinate 60,198,116 of NC_143137.1, read as the reverse complement.
GTGTCCCTGGTGGAATGCCAGCAATACCGCAGCAGCAAGGCACCAACAACCCTCAAGGCACAAGCAGCAACAAGGTCAACTGGCAACACCTATGACAGGTGGTAGAAGGTGGAAAGTGCCAACTCTCAAATATAACCAGAGGCAGCTAAGGTAAGAAAAACAAAAAACTTGTGTCATAGTGTCACCCACTGGAAAACAAAAGAAAGGACTCTAATTTCTAACCTGTTGAATCCTTCGAATTAAAAAACCAAAACTAAAACCAATAACTTTAAAGAAGAAAGATGTTTGCTATTTCAAATGCACCAGCAGAGGAACAAGTCATCAAGTACCATGAAGAACCACAGTAACACTATATCAGCAGTCCCCAACCTTTTTGGCATCAGGGACCAGTTTTGTGGAAGACAGTTTTTCCATGGACCAGGGCTGGGTGGGAATGGGAATGGTTTCAGGATGATTCAAGCACATTACATTTATTGTGCACTTTATTTCTACCGTTATTACATTGTAATGTATAAAGAAAGAATTGTACAACTCACCATAATGCAGAATCAGTGGACGCCCTGAGCTTGTTTTCCTGCAACTAGAGGTCTTGCCTGGAGGTGATGGGAGACAGTGACACCTGAAGTGTGTTGCTTATTTGCAGTCTACTCCATAAGATGCAGCTTAATTGTCACTTGCCACTCACTGATAGGGTTTTGATGAGTCTGCAAGCAACTGATTTATTACGGTCCCTGTTCAGTCAAACCTCACTGCTAATGATAATCGGTATTGGCAGCCACTCCCCAGCACTAGCATCACCGCCTCTGCTCAGATCATCAGGCATTAGGTTCTCATAAGGAGCACGCAACCTAGATCCCTCACATGCACAGTTCACAGTAGGGTTCACGCTCCTATGAGAATCTAATGCTGCTGCTGACCTGACAGGAGGCGGAGCTCAGGCAGTAATGCGAGCAATGGGGAGCAGCTGTAAATACAGATGAAGCTTCGCTCCCCTGCCCAGCACTCACCTCCTGCTGTGCAGCCTGGTTCCTAACAGGCTGCAGACTAGTACCAGACTGTGGCCTGGGGACCCCTACACTATATCACAAAAAGAGAATGACAATTCTCCAGAAACCAAACTTAAAAGGCAGGTAATATTGTGATCTAACTGATAGAAAAGTCAAAATAGCTGCCACGAAGAAACTAACAAGCTTCACGAAAACTCTGAAATGAGCTCAGGAATAAAATTAATGACAAGAAGGAATACCTTACCAAAAAGATTGAAAGGTAAAAGAACCAAACAAATTCTGGAGATGAGGAACTCAATAATCAAAATGAAGACTGCATTAGAAAGCACTAAAAACAGAGCAGACCCCATGGAACAGAGAATTAGTAAGCCTGCAGACAGAAATCTATAAATAATATAGATAGAAGAAGAAAACGAATGAAGATCCAAAAAAATTGAAAAATAAAAAAGAAAGAATGCCATTTGCAGTGACATGGATGGACCTAGAGATTGTCATACTAAGTGAAGTCAGACAGAGAAAGACAAATATATGATATCACATATGTGGAATCTAAAAAAATGGTACAAATGAACTTATTTACAGAACAGAAATAGAGTCACAGATGTAGAAAACAAACTTATGGTTACCAAGGGGGAAAGGGGGAAGGGACAGATAAATTGGGAGATTGGGATTGACATAAACACACTACTATATATAAAACAGATAACTAATAAGAACCTACTGTACAGCACAGGGAACTCTACTCAATACTCTATAATAACCTATATGGGAAAAGAATCTAAAAAAGAGTGGATATATGTATATGTATAACTGATTCACTTTGCTATACAGCAGAAACTAACATAACATTGTAATTCAAATATTCTTCAATAAAAATTAATAATAAATAAATATTTTTTAAAAAGAGGAAATTCTCTAAGAACTATCCAACTCTTTTAGGAAAGGCAACATTAGGATAATGAGTATCCCAGAAGGAGAAGGGAGGGAGAAGGAAACAGAGTTTATCTAAAGAAATAATAGCTGAGAACTTCCCAATCCTGGGGAAGGAACTGGATATACAAGTCCATGAAGCTAAGAGAACACCTAATTACCTCAATGCAAAAAGACTTTCTCCAAGACATTCTATATTTAAACTGTCAAAAGTCAATGACAAAGAATTTTAGAGGCAGGTAGGGAAAAACGTATGATAACTGACAAAGTAACCACCACTAGGAAATGAGCAGGTTTCTCACCAGAAATTCTATAGTCCAGGTGAGTATGAAATGATCACCTCAAAATTCTCAATGATAAACACTGTCAGCCAAGGACACTCTATCCAGCAAAGTTATTCAGATATGAAGGAGAAATAAAGACTTTCCCATCTCTGAGGGAGCTCATCAACACTAGACCTGCCTTACAAGAAATGCTATAAGGAGCTCTTCTACCAGAAACAAAAGGCCAGAGTACACAAAACTTTGCATAAAGTGATAAATCTGAACATTTCAACTCTACATCAGAATATTATTATAGAATAAAGGTTAAAGAGGAAAAAAAGCAGCAAAAATAACTATAGCTACTTCAATTTGGTAACAAACTCGCAATATAGAAAAGGATAATTTGAGACAACAAAAACAAAGGCAGCAGGGGAGAGGAAAAGGACAGAACCCATTTAGGCAAATGAAGACAAGATGCTGTCATCACAAAAAATACTATTTTACCTATGAGACATTTTATACAAACCTCATGTTAACCACAAAATACAAATCCAGAACACAGACACAAAATATAGTATACAAACCTCATGTTAACCACAAAATACAAATCCAGAACACAGACACAAAATATAGAAAAAGAGGAAACTAAGAAAACATAGAAGACCACCAAAGGAAAATGGCAGACAGAAACATAAGGAAAAAGAAACAATGGAGACAGAGAGCAACCAGAAAACAAGGCATAAAATGGCAATACTAAGTTCCCATTTATTAATAATCATCCTAAATGTAAATGGAATGAATTCACCAATTCAGACACAGAGTGCACAGCTGCATTATAAAACACGACCCAACTATATTCTATCTCCAAGAGACTCATCTCAGCTCTAAAGACAAACTTGGGCTCAAAAGTGAAGGGATAGAAGATGATACTACAAGCAAATGGCAGCCAAAAGAAAGCACGCATAGCCATAATCACATGAGACAAAACAGACTTCAAGCCAAAAAAGGTAACAAGAGACAAAGATGGACATTAATAATGATAAAGGAGATATTCCATCAAGAAGACATAACAGTTATTAATATAAATGCACCTAACATAGGAGCACAAAATATATACAGCAATTATTAACAGACCTAACAGGAGAAATTGACAGGAACACAGTAATAGTAAGGGACTTTAACACCCCACTTACATCAACAGATAAATCATCCAGACAGAAAGTCAAAAAGGAAACAGTGGCCTTAAGTGAAGCAGTAGACCAGATTGATTTGATATGGTTTTATAGAACATTCCATCCAAGTGCAGCAGAATACACATTCCTCTCAAGTGGACATGCAACATTCTTAAGGACAGACCATATGTTGGGATGCAAAACAAGATCAATAAATTTAAGACTGAAATCATATCAAGCATCTTTACTGATCACAGTTGTATGAAATTAGAAATCAACTCTAAGAAGAAAACTGGTAAAATTAGAAATATGTGGAGACTGAACAACAGGCTACTGAACAACTACTGGATCAATGAAAAACTCAAAGAGGAAATTTAAAAATGAATAGAAATGAAAATACAACATACCAAAATCTACAGGATACAGCAAAAGCAGTGCTTAGAGGAACATTTATAGCAATATAGGCCTACATCAAGTAACAAGAAAAAATCTCAAATAAATAAACTTACACCTAAAGGAATGAGAAAAAGAACAAACAAATCCCAAAGTCAGCAGAAAGAAGAAAATAAAAGAGATCAGGGGAGAAATAAATGAAATAGAAACTAAAAGGACAACAGAAAAGATCAATGAAACTAAGAGCTGGTTCTTTTAAAAGATAAAATCAACAAACCTTTAGCTAGACTCACTAAGAAAAAAGAGAAGGCTCTGATAAATCAGAGATGAAAGATAAGAAATAACAATGGATGGCACAGAAATACAAAGGATTATAAGAGAATATTATGAACAGCAACATGCCAACAAATTGGACAACCTAGAAGAAATGGACAAATTCTTAGAATCATACAACCTTCCAAGACTAAATACTGAATAAAACAAATCTGAATAGGCCAATCACTAGTTAAGAGATTGAAACACTAATCAAAATCTCCCAGCAGACAAAAGTCCAGGACCAGACAGCTTCACTGGTGAATTCTACCAAACATTCAAAGAAAATTCGATAACTATCCTTTTCAAACTCTTCCAAAAAACTGAAGAGGGAGGAATGCTTCCTAACTCACTTTATGAGGCCAACATTACTCTAATACCAAAACCAGACAAGGACAACACAAAAGAAAATTACAGGCCAATATCTCTGATGAACATAGATGTAAAAATTTTCAAAATTATTAGCAAGCCCAATACAACAATACATTAAAAAGATAATACACCATGATCAAGTGGGATTTATTCCAGGTATGAAGGATGGTTCAACATCATCAAACCAATCAACCTGATACGCCACACTAACAAAATGAAGGATAAAAACCATATGATCATCTCAACAGATGCATAAGAATGATGTGAAAAGATTCAATACCCATTTATCATAAAGTCTCTCAATAAAATGGGTATAGAAGGAATATACCTCAACATAACAAAGGCCACATATGACAAACCCACAGCTAACATCATACTGAATGATAAAAAACTGAAAACGATCCTTCTAAAATCATGAAAAAGACAAGGATGCCCACTCCCAGCACTCTTACTCAACACAGTATTGGAAGTTCTAGCAAGAACAACTAGCCAAGAAAAAAATAAATAAAAGGCATCCAAACTGCAAAGAATGAAGTAAAACTGTCACTATTTGCAGATGACATTTTATTTAGAAAACCCATAAGACTCCACCAAAGAACTATTATAAATAATAAACAAAGTAAAATTGCAGGATACAAAATCAACAAAAGAAGTCTGTTGTGTTTCTAACACTAACAGTGAGTTAGCAGAGAGAGAAATTAAGAAAACAATCCCATAAAAATGTTATAGACAAAAGTTACATGTGCTTTTCCTTTCCATTATTAATTCATGTATTTATCATTTTATACTCTGCTCTTTATTAAATATTTCATCATAAAATTAATCCATATCAAAATTCATCACAAACTTAAAGAAAAAAGAAAATCCCACTTACAATCACAATAAAAAGAATAAAGTACCTAGAAATAAATTTAACCAAAGAAGTGAAAAACCTATACACTGAAAACTATAAGACACTGTTGAAGGAAATTGGTGAAGACACAAATAAATGGAAAGATAGTCAATGTTCATGGATTGAAAGAACTAACACTGTTAAAATGTCCACATTACCTAAAGCAATCTATGGGTTCAATGCAATATCTATCAAAATTCCAAGGACATTGTTCATAGAAATAAGACCAAAAATTCTAAAATACAAATGGAACCACAAAAGACCCCAAATAGTCAAAGCAATTCTGAGAAAAAAGAACAAAGCTGGAGGTATCACACTCCCTGATCTCAAACTGTATTACAAAGCTATAGTAATCAAAACAGCATGTTAGCAGAAAAACAGATACGCAGATCAATAGAACAGAATTGAGAGCCCAGAAATAAACCCCTTATATGTGGTCAACTAATTTATGACAAAGGAGCCAAAACTATACTATGGGGAAAGGACAGTCTCTTGGGAAAACTGGACAGTCACATGCAAAAGAATCCCTGCCTTATACCATACACAAAATTAACTCAAGATGGATTAAAGACTTGAATATCAGACCTGAAACCATTAAACTACTAAACAAAAACTATAGGCAGTACACTCTTTGACATCAGTCTTAGTAATATCTTTCTGGATATGTCTCCTTAGGCAAGGGAAACAAAAGCAAAAATAAACAAATGGGACATCAAACTAAAAAACTTCTGCACAGCAAAGGAAACCATCAACAAAATGAAAAGACAATCTATCAAATGGAAGAAGATATTTTCAAATCACATATTTGATAAGGAGTTAATATTCAAAATACATAAAGAAGGCATATAACTCAACAAACAACCTGATTAAAAAATAGGAGGAGGAATTGAATAGACATTTTCCAAAGATGGCCAACAGACACACGAAAAGATGTTCAGCATCACTAATAATTAGAGATACGCAAATCAAACCCACAATGAAATATCACATCTTGCCTGTTAGAATGGCTATTGTCAAAAACAAGTGTTGGCAAGGATCTGGAGAAAAGGGAACCCTCATACTGTACTGGCAGAAATGTAAATTGGTGCAGTCACTATGGAAAACAGTATGGAGATTCCTCAAAAAAACAACTACCATATGATCCAGCTATTCCACTTCTGGGTATTATCCAAAGAATATGAAAACACTAATTCAAAAAGAAATATAAGCACCCCTAATATTAATGGCAGCATTATTTACAATAGCCAAATATGGAAATAACCTAAGTGTCCATTAACAGATGAATGGATAAAGAAGAAATGGTGTGTGTGTGTATGTGTGTGTGTGTGTGTGTGTGTGTGTATAACCATTCAGACATAAAAGAGATGAAATCTTGCCTTGTGACAACATGGATGGATCTTGAGGGTATTATGCTAAGTGAAATAAGTCAGACAGAGAAAGAAATATATGACTTCACTCATATATGGAATATAAAAAACAAAATAAATGAACAAGCCAAACCAAACAAAAAACAGAAACAACAAACACATAGGTCAGAGAACAGATTAGTGGTAACCAGAGGGGAAAGGGTTGGCAGGGCAGGGTGAAATGGGTAAAGAGGATCAACTGTATGTTTACAGGTGGAAACTAAATTTTTGGTGGTGAGCACAATGTAGTGTATAGAGAAGTAGAAATACAATGTACACGTTTAAAACATATATGAAGTTATAATCCAATGTTACTTCAATAAAGAAAACTAAAAATAATACATGATATTAATATCATGACCCTCAGATCATTACACACTGAGATGGGTATTAAGCTCTGTAATATTCATCTCAGTAATATACAACTTCAATCTAAGCATAAGAAAATATCAGACAAACCTCAATTAAGAGACACTCTAGAGGGACTTCCCTGATGGCACAGTGGTTAAGAACTGCCTGCCAGTGCAGGGGACACCACTTTGACCTCTGATCCAGGAAGATCCCACATGCCACAGAGCAACTAAACCCATGCGCCACAACTACTGAGCCTGCACTCCAAAGCCACGAGCCACAACTACTGAAGCACACGCGCCTAGAGCCCATGCTCCGCAATAAAGAGAAGCCACTGCAATGAGAAGCCAGCGCACCACAACGAAGAATAGCCCTCACTCGCAACTAGAGAGGCCCAATGCAGCCATAAATTAATTAACTTTTTTAAAAAGACACTCTAGAAAATAACAGACCAGGAATCTTCAAAAGCTTTAATGTCACAAAAGACAAGGAAAAACTAAGGAACTATCACACATTAGAGGAAACTAAGGCAGCATAACAACCAAATCCAACGTGTAATACTAGATTAGGCCTTAGAACAGAAAAAGAATATTAATGTAAAAACTGGTGAAATTGAATACACTTAGTAACTAATATTGCACCAATGTTAATTGCTTACTTCTGATAATTGTACTATAACTCTGTAAGAAGCTAAAAGAATAAGGAAAAAATATCTAAAAGAGATTTAATGGACATATCAACTAATCACAATGCATCAGTTTATTTGGATTCTTATTCAAATGAAAGTGCTATTAACAAATAGACAACTAGGAAATTTAAAAAACTGATTAGATGTTTGATGATACATGAATTAGGAATTATTTCTAATTTTGGAGGTATTATGGTCATTATTTTAAAGTCTCTTAAATATTGAAATATTTGTGAAGAAAACTATATGCTTGTGATTTGCTTTAAAATAACCTAGGGGTGAGAGGAAAAGTAGGTGGGAATACAGATGAAACAAGACTGGCCTTAAACTGATGTTAAAATGTTGGAAGCCAAGTGATAGGTACATGGTGGTTTCTTATATTCTCTCTATATTTGTATACATTTGAATTTTTTTCCATTAACTAAAAAAAAATGTACATACATATACACGTGCATATATAACATATAACTTAAACAGAATTAACTGTGTACAAACAGCACTAAACTAAAACTATTCCCATCACTTATAAATTTCACCTATGAGTATGAAATTTAACTCACCTCCAAAGCTTCCCAGACACTGAAACGCTACCATTGGCCTAATCTAACCCCAAGCCTGCAACTCTAGAGAGTGCTCTCATGTTGCTTTAACTTCTCAAACCAAAAATCATAGCTCTCAATTCTTTTTGTTTCAATGAGTGATATTAGGTGTCTTCAATGCTAAATTTAAATTAATTTTTATGAATCAGCACAGAAAAAAGCAAACTTTTATTCAGATTCGAGTATTATTTGTTCTTTGCCGCCTCAACTTCTAAAATACCCTTCGGGGTTTTTGTTCGTTTTTGTGGATTCAGCAGGGTTCAAATAAGAAAACTAGGTAGCTTTGAGGGTATCTTTTCTCAGTCCTGAGAACTTTGTTTCCAATGATTACCTGGGTAACAAAGTTTCATCCCTTTTAGTCCTTGTTAATTAATCTTATTTGAGCCTCAGTCTCTCCTGCACCAATTAACCATTTCCTTAGGTTTCTCCTTCTTCTCTATTAAGTGTTCATTAGAGAGCACACTAAGGTTCTTTTTTGTTTTTTTGGGGTTTTTTTTTTTTTTTTTTGCGATACGCAGGCCTCTTACTGTTGTGGCCTCTCTCACTGTGGAGCACAGCCTCCGGACGCGCAGGCTCAGCGGCCAGCGGCCGTGGCTCACGGGCCTAGCCTCTCCGCAGCATGTGGGATCTTCCCAGACCGGGGCACGAACCCGCGTCCCTTGCATCGGCAGGCGGACTCTCACCCACTGCGCCACCAGGGAAGCCCACACTAAGGTTCTTTAATTCAAAAATACCCTACATTCATCATCCATTTTTCTTTTTTGTTTCTGACAATATTCTTAAACACCTTAGAATTACTATAATTTTTAAGACAGACACATTTTTAAAATCGAAGTAAAACATACCAAAATCTTTTTTTTTTTTTTTTTTGCGGTATGCGGGCCTCTCACTGTTGTGGCCTCTCCCGTTGCGGAGCACAGGCTCCGGACGCACAGGCCCAGCAGCCATGGCTCACGGGCCCAGCCGCTCCGCGGCATGTGGGATCTTCCTGGACTGGGGCACGAGCCCGCATCCCCTGCATTGGCAGGTGGACTCTCAACCACTGCACCACCAGGGAAGCCCCAAAACCATTTTTAAATAGGCTTCACAACAATTTCCTCACCAAAAGAATAGAATTTTGAATTGATAGTTTAACACATGCTTGTGACTGTTGATTAAATTCACTTTGTGCACCACTTAATTACCATTTCTATTTATAATTAATGTAAATCACTGAATTTGTGCTACCTGCCCCACAGGCTAGCATCAAAGTAGAATAAAATTCCTTATACACCTGACATACAAAACTTGAGACTGATTGGTTCTTATAAACAAAGCTGGGCCACAATTTTTTTAGATGCCAATGAGAAACACAGTTGGCAAGAAGAGAAGAGAATGGGATTGAATATGAGATAGAATCTCAGAAATCCCAGAAGCTATAGATTTCAGAGAATTGAGACTTTAAGTGCAAGTAACAGGAACATGTGGGCAGAAAAGATACTGGACATATTCATATCTTAAAAAAATACATGTATATAGAGAAAAAATAAGGATTGGTCAAATTAACTATGGTACATCTATTCTATAGAATAGTATGCAACAGTTAAAAGGAATAAAGTAAAAAATGTACTGACATAAAGAGCTCCCCAAGACAAGTTAAAAAAGCAACTTGCAGATTATGTGAATACAATTCCATTTGCATGTTTTAAAAATATGTACAAATGTATACATGTAATAGAATTTTTATATATTTATGTAAACACAGAAGCTGAAAGAATGCCCACAAAAGTTTGGGGGGATGTCTATTTCATATTTTGTTCTGAACATCTCACCTCTGTACTGTTTTGATCTTTTATAATGAACATTATTTTAATAGTTAATATTATTTAAGTAGTTAAATGGGAGGAAAAGAAAGCAAAGAGAAGCTTATATGAGAAATTTTGGAATGGAGGAAGTTACAACTCTGCTTTTTCATGATTTATCCTAACAGCAGAGACTAAATCAATTTGCCTATTGTGCTTAATTAACTTGGCCATAAAGATTAACGAAAGAAAACTCAAATTCCATTATCTTGTTTAATCACATACCTACTACTTGTCCTTCTTTGTTCGTTAAAACAAAATTACAACTAAATATCCCCAAAGCACAGTCAGAAACACTTTTGGTTCTGTAAGAAACCATGACATATGATAAGCCAAACCGTCAAACTTTGTAAATAAAAGGATTGCGTCCCAAAAGGATATTCATACTTAGAAAAGCATTTATCATAGACCCCCTTTAATGAAACCAAATGGTTTAAGATATCTTTCTTTTGAACTATATAAGTCATATTATTAATTCCATTACAAGATAGGCATATATGGTGCTGCCATGCCCACAATTTCCTGGAAAGCTAAAATGACAATAATTTTTCAGAGTTTTGGCAAACTAAATTATTTATACTCCTTCAGGTGTAAACTCACAAAGAGAAGGACAACTACTAGATCTAAAAGGAAAAAATTACCTTTTGCCCAAATTACTGAATTATTTAAAAATTTTATTTAGCAACATTGAACCAATAAACTTAAGTTTGGAGCATTTAGTCAAGCTTTCCCCAGAGAACTGATTAAAAATGCCATGCGTCCTCCTCCTCAAGGAACAAAACCAACAAGAACAGCCACTCTGTAAGAAACCTGAAAGTTACCCGAATTATAATGACTAAATTCAAAGACACCTTGGGGATTTGAAGCACAGCTGCCTAAGTCATTAATACAGAATACTTTATTTTACAGAATAAAAAAGGAATCCATGTTGTCAATAATAATAAATTTGACTTCTTGGCTCTCTTTAATCAGGTTTTATGATTTTCAAGTCACTGATGACAGAATATCCCTTTTTATAGCACAAAAAATATCAAATAACCACCTATGCTATTTCTTAGCCCCCAAACACTTTTATTACATCACACTGACTCACAGAATACAAACAAACAAGAATACAAAGTAGCACCAGTGTCACGAATCATTGTATTTCTCAGGTGGCCATGAAGCTGGACCTCCCTGGAATCAAGTTTCCCAGGTTCCTCTGCCCAGTGCAGTAAAGCAAACTCAGGTCTCACCTGTGACTCCAGGGATGAACAAAAAAGGTATTAATTACTACCTAAAGCAGGAAAAAAAGACTGGAACAAGAACATGGAAGATTCTTGGTTAGGAAAATAATAAGGAAATGTAGACAATCTGGTTCACAAATGCTCCTTACACTTGTTTACTATGAATTCTGTAGTCACATACAAATCAAATATGTCATGATGGCAGAAATGAGACGTCAGTGCAAATAAATAAGTTATCAATTATCTAACTGCTATAAGGATTTAACAAAAATAAAATCTAGGAGAGGACCTTCAAGATGGCGGAGGAGTAAGACATGGAGATCACCTTCCTCCCCACAGATACATCAAAAATACATCTACATGTGGAACAACTGCTACAGAACACCTACTGAATGCTGGCAGAAGACCTCAGACTTCCCAAAAGGCAAGAAACTCCTCACATACCTGGGTAGGGCAAAAGAAAAAAGAAAAAACAGACCAAAAGAAAGGGACGGGACCGCACCACCCAGAGGGAGCTGTGAAGGAGGAAAGGTTTCCACACACTAGGAAGCCCCTTCACTGGTGGAGACAGGGAGTGGCAGGGGGGAAGCTTCAGAGCCACGGAGGAGAGCGCAGCAACAGGGGTGCGGAGAGCAAAGCGGAGAGATTCCCGCACAGAGGATCGGTGCCAACCAACACTCACCAGCCCGAGAGGCTTGTCTGCTCACCCCCAGGGGTGGGCGGGGGCTGGGAGCTGAGGCTCGGGCTTCGGGTGGATCCCAGGGAGAGGACTGGGATTGGCTGCGTGAAGACAGCCTGAATGGGGCTAGTGCACCACGGCTAGCCTAGTCGGGAGGGAGTCCGGGAGAAGTCTGGAGCTGCCGAAGAGACAAGAGACCATTGTTTTGGGGTGCACAAGGAGAGGGGATTCAGAGCACCGCCTAAATGAGCTCCAGAGACGAGGGCGAGCCGCGGCAATCGGTGCAGACCCTAGAGACGGGCATGAAACGCTAAGTCTGCTGCTGCAGCCACCAAGAAGCCTGTGTGTGAGCACAGGTCACTCTCCACACCTCCCCTCCCGAGAGCCTGTGCAGCCCACCACTGCCAGGGTCCCATGATCCAGGGACAACTTCCCCGGGAGAACAGGCACACCTCAGGCTGGTGCAACGTCATGCTGGCCTCTGCCGCCACAGGCTCACCCCGCATTCCCTACCCTGCCCCACCTCAGTGAGTCAGAGGCCCAGAGTCAGCTGCTCCTTTAACCCCTCCTGTCTGGGTGAAGACCAAACGCCAGAGGGCGACCTACATGCAGAGGTCGGGCGAAATCCAAAGCTGAACCCAGGAGCTGTGTTCTGAACAAAGAAGAGAAAGGGAAATGTCTCCATGCAGCCTCAGGAGCAGTAGATTAATTCCCCACAATCAACTTGATGTACCCTGCATCTGAGGAATACCTGAATAGACAACAAATCATCCAAAAATTGAAGTGGACTTTGGGAGCAACTGTACACTAGGGGTGTGCCTTCTGCATATAATTTGTTTCTAGCTTTATGTGCATCTTAGTTTACGATCTAGAGCTTATTATCATCGGTAGATTTGTTATTGATTTGGTGGCTCTCTCCCTTTCTTTTATATACATATTATATTTATATATACTAATTTAAATATTTATATATTTTTTCTTTTCGTGACTGTGTTTGTGTATGTTTCTTTGTGTGATTTTGTCTGTATAGGTTTGCTTTTACCATTTGCCCTAAGGTTCTGTCTGTCCATGATTTTTTACTACAGTTTTTAGCACTTGTTATCATTGGTGGATTTGCTTATTGCTTTGGCTGCTCTCTTCCTTTTTTTTAAATTACTTTTTTATTTTAATAACTTCATTTTCTTTTTTTTTTCTTTTCTCCCTTTTCTTCTGAGCCGTGTGGCTGGGTGTCTGGCCTGAGCCTCTGAGGTTGGAGAGCCGAGTTCAGGACATTGGACCACCAGAGACCTCCTGGCCCCTCGTAATATCAATCAGTGAGAGCTCTCCCAGAGATCTCTGTCTCAAGGCTAAGACCCAGCTCCACTCAACAACCAGCAAGCTCCAGTGCTGGACACCTCATGCCAAACAACTAGCAAGACAGGAACACAACCACACCCAGTAGCAGCCTAAAATCATAGTAAGTTCACAGATGCCCCAAAACACGCCACTGAACGCAGTCCTTCCCACCAGAAAGACAAGATCCAGTCTCATCTACCAGAACACAGGCACCAGTCCCCTCCACCAGGAAGCCTACAAAACCCACTGAACCAACGTTACCAACTAGGGGCAGACACCAAAAACAATGGGAACTACAAAACTGCAGCCTGCAAAAAGGAGACCCTAAACACAGTAAGTTAAGTAAAATGAGAAGACAGAGAAACACAGCAGATGAAGGAGCAAGGTAAAAACCCACCAGACCAAACAGAGAAAGAGGAAATAGGCAGTCTAGCTGAAGAAGAATTCACAGTAATGATAGTAAACGTGATCCAAAATCTTGGAAATAGAATGGAGAAAATACAAGAAACATTTTAGCAGGACTTAGAAGAACTAAAGAGCAAAGAAACAATGATAAACAACACAATAAATGAAACCAAATATTCTCCAGAAGGAATCAATAGCAGAATAACTGAGGCAGAAGAACAGATAAGTGACCTGGAAGATAAAAGAGTGAAAATTACTATAGCAGAGCACAATACAGAAGAAAGGCTGAAAAGAACTGAGGACAGTCTCAGAGACCTCTGGGACAACATTAAATGCACCAACATTCAAATTATAGGGGTCCCAGCAGAGGAACAGAAAAATAAAAGGACTGAGAAAACATTTGAAGAGATTACACTTGAAAACTTCACTAACGTGGAAAGGAAATAATCAAGTCCAGGAAGTGCAGAGAGTCCCATACAGGAAAAATCCAAAGAGAAACATACCAAGACACATATTAATCAAACTATCAAAAATTAATAACAAAGAAAAACCATTAAAATCAGCAAGGGAAAAGCAACAAATAACATACAAGGGAATCCCCATAAGGTTAACAGCTGATCTTTCAGCAGAAACTCTGCAAGCCACAAAGGAGTGGTAGGCCATATTTAAAGTGATGAAAGAGAAAAACCTACAAGCAAGATTACTCTACCCAGTAAGGATCTCATTCAGATTCAACAGAGAAATTAAAACCTTTACAGACACGCAAAACTTAACAGAATTCAGCACCACTAAACCAGCTTTACAACAAATGCTGAAGGAACTTCTCTAGGCAGGAAACACAAGAGAAGGAAAAGACCTACAATAACAAACCCAAAACAATTAAGAAAATGGTAATAGGAACATACATATCAATAATTACCTTAAATGTAAGTGGGTTAAATGCTCCAACCAAAAGACATAGACTAGCTTAATGGATACAAAAACAAGACCCATCTAAATGCTGTCTACAAGAGACCCACTTCAGACCTAGGGACACATACAGAGTGAAAGTGAGGGGATAGAAAAATACATTCCATGCAAATGGAAATAAAAATAAGGCTGGAGTAGCTATTCTCATCAGACAAAATAGACTTTAAAATAAAGACTATTACAAGAGACAAAGAAGGACACTACATAATGATCAAGGGATCGATCCAAGAAGAAAATATCACAATTGTAAATATTTATGCACCCAACATAGGAGCACCTCAATACATACAGCAAATGCTAACAGTCATAAAAGAGGAAATCGACAGTAACACAATAAGAGCAGGGGACTTTAACACCCCACTTTCACCAATGGATAGATCATCCATAATGAAAATAAATAATGAAACACGAGCTTTAAATGATACATTAAACAAGAGAGACTTAACTGATATTTATAGGACATTCCATCCCAAAACAACAGAATACACTTTCTTCTCAAGTGCTCATGGAACATTCTCCAGGATAGATCATATCTTGGGTCACATATCAAGCCTTGGGAAACTTAAAAAAACTGAAATCGTATCAAGTGTCGTTTCCGACCACAATGCTATGAGACTGGATATCAAATACAGGAAAAAATCTGTAAAAAATACAAACACATGGAGACTAAACAATGCGCTACTAAATAACCAAGAGATCACTGAAGAAATCAAAGAGGAAATCAAAAAATACCTAGAAACAAATGACAATGAAAACACGAAGACCCAAAGCCTATGGGATGCAGCAAAAGCAGTTCTAAGAGAAGACTTTATAGCAATACAATCCTACCTCAAGAAACATCTCAAATAAAAAACCTAACCTTACACCTAAAGCAATTAGAAAAAGAAGAACAAAAAAACCCCAAAGTTAGCAGAAGGAAAGAAATCATAAAGATCAGATCAGAAATACATGAAAAAGACATAAAGGAAACAATAGCAAAGATCAAAAAACTAAAAGCTGGTTCTTTGAGAAGATAAAATTGATAAACCATTAGCCAGACTCATCAAGAAAAAAGGGAAAAGACTGAAATCAACAGAATTAGAAATAAAAAAGGAGAAGTAACAACTGACACTGCAGAAATACAAAGGATCATGAGAGATTACTACAGCAACTACAGGCCAATAAAATGGACAACCTGGAAGAAAGGGACAAATTCTTAGAAAAGCACAAACTTCCAAGACTGAACCAGGAGGAAATAGAAAATATACACAGACCAATCACAACCACTGAAATTGAAACCGTGATTAAAAATCTTCCAACAAACAAAAGCCCATTTAGAGAAGAGCTAATACCTATCCTTCTCAAACTCTTCTCAAATATAGCAGAGGGAAGACTCCCAAACTCATTCTACAAGGCCACCATCACACTGATACCAAAACCAGACAAAGATGTCACAAAAAAAGAATACTACAGGCCAATATCACTGACGAACATAGATGCAGAAATCCTCAACAAAATGCTAGCAAACAGAATCCAGCAGCACATTAAAAGGATCATGCACCATGATCAAGTGGGGTTTATCCCAGGAATGCAAGGATTCTTCAATATACACAAATCAATGTGATACAGCATATTAACAAATTGAAGGATAAAAACCATATGATCATATCAATAGATGCAGCAAAAGTTTTCAACAAAATTCAACACTCATTTATGTTAAAAAAAAAAAAAAAACTCCAAAAAGTAGGCATAGAGGGAACTTACCTCAATAAAGGCCATATATGCAAACCCACAGCCAACATCATTCTTAGTGGTGAAAACGGAAACCACTTCCACTAAGATGAGGAACAAGACAAGGTTGCCCACTCTCATCACTACTATTCAACGTAGTTTTGGAAGTTTCAGCCACAGCAATCAGAGAAGAAAAAGAAATAAAAGGAATCCAAATCGGAAAAGAAGTAAAGCTGTCACTGTTTGCAGATGACATGATACTATACATAGAGAATCCTAAAGATGCTACCAGAAAACTACAAGAACTAATCAATGAATTTGGAAAAGTAGCAGGATACAAAATTAATGCACAGAAATCTCTTGCATTCCTATACACTAATCACGAAAAATCTGAAAGAGAAATTAAGGAAACACTCCCATTTACCACTGCAACAAAAAGAATAAAATACCTAGGAATAAACCTACCTAAGGAGACAAAAGACGTGTATGCAGAAAACTATAAGACACTGATGAAAGAAATTAAAGATGATACAAACAGATGGAGAGATATACCATGTTCTTAGATTGGAAGAATCAATATTGTGAAAATGACTCTACTACCCAAAGCAATCTACAGATTCAATGCAATCCCTATCAAACCACCAATGGCATTTTTCACAGCACTACCACAAAAAATTTCACAGTCTGTATGGAAACAGAAAAGACCCCAAAGTACCAAAACAATCTTGAGAAAGAAAAATGGAGCTGGAGGAATCAGGCTCCCTGACTTCAGACTATACTACAAAGCTACAGTAATCAAGACAGTATGATACTGGCACAAAAACAGAAATACAGATCAATGGAACAGGACAGAAAGCCCAGAAATAAACCCATGCACATATGGTCACCTTATCTATGATAAAGGAGACAAGAATATACAATGGAGAAAAGACAGCCTCTTCAAAAAGTGGTGCTGGGAAAACTGGACAGCTACATATAAAAGAATGAAATTAGAACACTCCCTAACACCAACACAAAAAGAAACTTAAAATGGATCAAAGACCTAAATATAAGGCCAGACAGTATAAAACTCTTAGAGAAAAACATAGGCACAACACTCTATGACATAAATCACAGCAGGATCCTTTTTCACCCACTCCTAGAGAAATGGAAATAAAAACAAAAATAAACAAGTGGGACCTAATAAAACTTAAAAGCTTTTGCACAGCAAAGGAAACCACAAACAGACAAAAAGAGAACACTCAGAATGGGAGAAAATATTTGCAAAGGAAGCAACTGACAAAGGATTAATCTCCAAAATATACAAGCAGCTCATGCAGCTCAATATCAAAAAACAAACAACTCAATCGAAAAATGGGCAGAAGACCTAAATGGACGTTTCTCCAAAGAAGATATACAGATTGCCAACAAACACACGAAAGGATGCTCAATATCACTAATCATTAGAGAAATGCAAATCAAAACCTCAATGACCTATCACCTCGCACTGGTCAGAATAGCCATCATCAAAATGTCTACACACAATAAATGCTGGAGAGGGTGTAGAGAAAAGGGAACACTCTTGCACTGCTGGGAACAGTATGGAGGTTCCTTAAAAAACTAAAAATAGAACTACCATATGACCCAGCAATCCCACTACTGGGCATATACCCTGAAAGAACCATAATTCAAAAAGAGTTATGTACCACAATGTTCACTGCAGCACTATTTACAACGGCCAGGACATGGAAGCATCCTAAGTGTCCATCAACAGATGAATGGATAAAGAAGATGTGGCACATATATACAATGGAATATTATTCAGCCATACAAAGAAATGAAATTGAGCTATTTGTAGTGAGGTGGATGGACCTAGAGTCTGTCATACAGAGTGAAGTAAGTCAGAAAGAGAAAAACAAAAACAAACACCATATGCTAACACATATATATGGAATCTAAAAAAAAAAAAGGTTCTGATGAACCTAGGAGCAGGACAGGAATAAACAAGCAGACATAGAGAATGCACTTGCAGACACAAGGAGAGGGAAGGGTAAGCTGGGACAAAGTGAGAGTGTAACAGTGACATATATACACTACCAAATGTAAAACAGGTAGTAGGAAGCAGCTGCATAGCAGGGAAGCAGCTGCATAGCACAGGGAGGTCAGCTGGGTGCTTTGTGACCACCTAGAGGAGTGAGATAGGGAAAGTGGCAGGGAGACACAAGAGGGAGGGGATATGGGGATATATGTATATGTATAGTTGATTTACTTTGTTATACAGTAGAAACTAGCACACCATTGTGAAGCAATTATACTCCAATAAAGATGTTAAAAAAATAAAAATAAAATCTATAAAAACAAAACAACTGAAGTCTTTTTTATTTCTATTTGGGAGAAAACATGTCAAAATGAGATGTATGGGCAACTCAGTAAGATATAAAATAAATGAGATATAACTATTAGAAAAGAGGAAAACTGATTTGTATATAATATAGTTATCAAGAAAACTTTAAAAAATTGACTAAAAGTATTAGGATTAATACAGGCACTCAGGAAAAAGGAGTTAGTACAAAATGAATAGCACCCCACACACACACACACACACACACACACACACACACACTCACAAAATCAAAGACATACCTGTGTCAATTCTCCCCAAACTGATTCACAGATTCAATGTAATCCCAATCAAAATTACAGTAGGGTGTTCGTAGGAATTGACATGTTGATTCTAAAACATTTATGGCAAGTCAAAGGAACTAGAAAAGTTCAGTTTTGAGAAAGAACAACAAAGTTGAACAACTTGCTTACTTGATTTCAAGACTTCATTATGAAAGTACAATAATCCAGACAGTGTGGTACTGGCAAAAAAGACAGACACAAAGAACAAAAGAATGAAATAGAGAACCCAGAAGTAGCCCCAACAGCCAAATGATTTTTTACATGGCACAAAGGAATTCAATGGAAAAAGGATCATCTTTTCAGTAAAATATACTAGAACAACTGAACATTTATATGCAAAAAAGTGAAAACTCAATCCTTCCATCACACCATGAGCAAAAATTAAGTCAAAATTAATCATATACCCCAAAGTTAAAACCTCTAGAAAAAAAACCCAAGGAAACATTTTTGTGACCTTGGGGTCACAAAACTTTCTTATATACAACACTAAAAACAATCCATATAAGATAAAATTGATAAACTGGGCTTGCTTTTCTAAAGGCACTGTTAGAAAAATGAAAAGGCAAGCCACAGATTGATGAATATGTTCATCAAAACATATCTGACAAAGGACTCGTATTTAGGACATTTAAAGAATTCTCATAATTCAGTAATAAAGAGACAACTCAATTTAAAAAGGAGGGTGCGGCTGAGAAAGGGTTAATTTCCAAAATATACAAACAGCTCATACAACTCAGTATCAAAAAAAAAAAACCCAATCAAAAAACGGGCAGAAGACCTAAATAGACATTTCTCCAAAAAAGACACACAGATGGCCAACAGGCACGTGAAAAGATGCCCAACATGCCTAATTATTAGAGAAATGCAAATCAAAACCACAATAAGCAATCACCTCACACTGGTGAGAATGGCCATCATCGAAAAGTCTACAAGTAATAAATGCTGGAGAGGGTGTAAAGAAAAGGGAACCCTCCTACACTGTTGGTGGGAATGTAAATTGGTGCAACCACTACAGAAAACAGTATGGAGATTCCTTAAAAAAACTAAAAAAACCATATGATCCAGCAATCCCACTCCTGGGCATACATCCAGAAGAGACAAAAACTCTAATTTGAAAAGATACATACACCCCAACGTTCATAGCAGCAGTATTTACAACAGCCACGACATGGAAGCAACCTAGGTGTCCATCAACAGATGAATGGATAAAGAAGATGTGGTATACATATACAATGGAATACTACTCATCCATAAAACAGAATAAAATATCGCTATTTTCAGCAACATGGATGGACCTAGAGTATATCCTAAGTGAAGTAAGTCAGAGAAAGTCAAGTATTATAATCACTTACATGTGAAATCTAAAAAATAATACAAATGAATCTATTTACAAAACAGAAACAGACTCACAGACATAGAAAATAAACTTATGGTTACCAATGGGGATGGCAGGGAGGAATAAAGTAGAAGTATGGGATTAACAGATACACACTACTGTATAGAAAATAGATGAGCAATAAGAATTTACTGTATACCACAGGGAATGAAGTTCAATATTTTGTAATACCCTATAATGGAAAATAATATGAAAAAGAACATATATAACTGAATCACCGTGCTGTACACCTGAAACTAACAGGATATGGTAAATCTACTATACTTCAATTTGAAAAAAGGGTAGGGGAGGAGGCAAAAGATTTGATCAGATACTTCACTGAAAATATAGGGATCGCAATAAGCACATGGAAAGATGCTCAAAATCATTAGTTATCAAGGAAATGCAAATTAAAACCACACTGAGCTACAACTACACACACATCAGAACGGCTAAAATTAAAAGGATTAACCATACCAAGTGTTAGCAAGGATGCATAACTTGAACTCTCAAACACTGCTGGGGGTGATGTAAAATGGTACAACCACTTTGGAAAACAGTAGGGTAGTTCCTTAAAATGTGAAAAAAATGACCCAGCTATTTCAATCTTAGATATTTACCCAAGAGAAATAAAAGCATATGCCCACACAAAGACCTGTACACATATACTCACAGCAGCTTTGTTTATAATAACCAAAGTTGGAAACAACCCAAATTGTTCAATAAGGGGAGAATGAATAAACAAATTCTGTTATGGCCAATGTATTATTATTACTCAGCTACAACACTGATAAATCCCCAAAATAATTATGCTGAGTGAAAGCCAGACAAAAGCAAGTACTTACTGTATGATACCATTTATATAAAATTTTAGAAAATATAAACTGATTTGTACTGACAAGAAACAAACAAACCCAGTGCTGTCCTGGGCCCAAGGGAGACGGCGGAGTGCAATAAAGAAAACAGAATAAAGTAAGGCACAAGGAATCTTTTTGGAGTTATTTTCTACATTTAAATATTATTTGAATGAACCAAATGAGGGAGTGTAGAATTATCATTATGACAATTATGTTACATGAGTTACCCAGAATCTACATATCTATAACTAAACCAAAAAACAAAAATAACTCAATCACTAAAGGTGACTACATGATTAAGCATACAAAAAATGAACTTAGGATATTTATTCATAGGTTTAAAAAGACATAACAGGAAGAGGGAACAAAAATTAGTAATCTTTTGTTATTTTAGTAGTGGTGATGGCTTCATGGGTATATACATAGGCCAAAATTCACCCAATTATACACTTTTAATATGTGCAGCTCACTGTACATCAATGGTACCACAGTAAAGCTTGTTAAGAAAAAGGAACTAGCCAACCCGTCCTTACCTACTCCCTATTCGCAACCTGATGCCATTGGAGGGGGGAGGATTCAGAAAATTAGCAAGGAAATAAAATTAACTATAATAAAGATTGCAAGAATACAGTGAAATAAGAATGCATATACCCAACTGATGTAATAAATCATAGGGAACAGAAACAGCTTACATCACTGATACACTGATCGAAGAAAACAGAAAAAAAGGAAGATAATAATATACAGAATCAACATTATACTTTGGTTTTTCTTCTTAAATTGATACATTCCCCCCCTGCAGTTATCTCATTTATACAAGGTAAAAAAAAAAAAAAAAAAATCACAAAAACATACAAGAACTAAAATGATAAATTTTTATAATTCATTTCTTTTTCACTCTACAGACACGTATTTTGTAAATAAAAAGCTATATAAATTTATATATTTTTCTAAAACTCAATTTTCTGCATTTACCAATAGAGGATTTTTTTTTACTATCCGTTTATCTACAATGCAGGATAATTCCATATTTTTTTAAAAAGAGAATAAACAATTATATAAACTAAGAAAGATGATGCATTCAAATTATACTTTCGTGTAAACTTTTTAGAAAATCTTTGAGATTTTATCAAGAAAATAAAACGAGCAGTATGTTTTCTAACTAATTACTGCTTAATATTCTGGGTTGCATGAAAAAATCCATAGCAACCTACAAAATTCTCAGACTCTCCACAGCAATCTATTAAAAGATCAAGTGAGTTAGTCTATCGAGTTAAACAATGTATTTTAAAAATCACAGATGAAATTGACAGTAATTCCACACTTCAAATTGGGGTTGTGTGCCATGATCCAAAGCAGGCTATTATTACATTAAATGCTACTTATTTCTGAAAGACAAATTTTAACAGAAAATTAAAATACACTATGTCTTAACAGTTATTTTCTACATTTAAATATTATTTGAATGAACTAAATGAGGGAGTGTAGCATTATCATTATGACAATTATGTTACATGAGTTACCCAGAATCTACATGTCTATAACTAAACCAAAAAACAAAACAAACAAAAATAACTCAACCACTAAAGGAGACTACATGATTAAGCATACAAAAAATGAACTTAGGATATTTATACATAGGTTTAAAAAGAAAAATAACAGGAAGAGGGAACAAAAATTAGTTTATAGAGCAATGATTTTTTAAAAAGTAAAAGGCAAAAGTAAAAGGCATGAGGAAAACACAAAGCCAAAGTGTAAATCCATCTGAACACATCCTTCTTTAACTGCTCTGGCATGAAAAAGGCACTGAATATTGTAAAATGTTACCAAGTATTTTCAAGTGAGAGGGTGCCTAGATCAGCCAAATGAGTATTTTTATCCTTGAACACGACCTTCGAGTGGAAGAAGGTTTATCACTGTAAAAGCTTAATCGTAAAAGCTCTTTTACATCGCTCTGAGTATGCTTAATGAATAACTTTCAGACATGCATTTGATTCCTCAAATTGCAAGGATGGTAACTATTATTTCTACTAATCTGTAAGATCCTTCATCATCTGGCCCCTGCTGATGTCACCAGCCTCATTACAAACTGCCTATAGTTCCCAAATATATTCCTGCTCGTTCATGCATCAACATCCATTTATTCCCTCTATGTGGACTGTCCTTATTTATTTCATGGCATACAACTTCAAGACTCAGCTCATCACTTTCTTCTCCATGATGTCTGTACCCTCACTCTAGGTTTGCCTTTAGCGCTCTGCTGGCACTCTGTACACATTTCCTATAACACACATCTTAAGGAAGTTCATATATGTTATGTTGTTTGTGTTAAAACTTTGAAGGTTTCACAAAGGAAATTGCCAATTTAACACCACAGTCTAAATTACCACAAAAACACAGAGAACTTGACAAATCTGAATGAACTTGCAAATTTAAACAACAGATTTCAGACCCTGATTTATCCCAATAAAATGAGGCTATTCAGTGAGGATTAATATAAACATGATTATTTGAGAGTGGTTTTAATTTCTCCTTTATACTGTTTTACAAAATCTTCCCTAATATCACTTTATTTTTTAATCAAAAAATATTATTAAAGAGGCAGAAAGGTCTCTTTAATCCCACATTTGAAAGTCAAATGTTATTTTTCAAATAAAATACTTAAAAAACTGCCTAACAGAATACTAAACAGTAACCAAAATGAAAGCGAAACAAGCAAAAAAACAAACAGGAAAAAAGTTTCAGATACTCTAATTTGAAATCAAGAAATTTATTTTGCCAGTTATAAATACAAGTATAGTCTGATCTCTTAAAAATTCAACCTCAAAGCAGTTCTAAGGATGACCATGCCTTCCTCTTCTCTTTTCTCTCTATACATGTAAAACCTGCATCACTAAAAATAATAGTCTCTGTAGTAAATAATTTATCACATCAGTTTCCTTTAGCTTTTATTTTTATTTAAAGGATAGTATCAATGTAGCCACTTTGCTTATGTGTAAACTTTTTCAAATGATGATAAATCTAAAAGACTGCTTAATAAAAAAACCATTGTTTCAGAGGATGATTCTCATGGAGACACTGTCTCTTTGCTCTTCAGCCAGCTACAGTTTAATCTTTTAAAAAGTGAGTTACTCCACTGATCAAAGAACTCCAAGCTATTGCTTTCCATTAGAATTTCCTCATAGCCATGATACATCATTTTAAACTATGTTCCCTAATATATTTATTTTGCCATCTTTCCTATAGTTTAAGTTCACTAGTTATTTACACGATAATAATATATTGCTTCAGTATGCAGCAAATTATAAGAAATTATGTTAGTCTGTCCTCCCTCCTTCCCCAAACTGGTAGACTAGTTTCACTCTAAAACTTCACCCCCAGTTATTCACTGTGAACAACTCAAAACAATTCATCAAGATGGCTGGTGGCCTAACTGTCAGAGCTATATAAAAGAACCATGAATCGCCCTGTGTTTAGTTTGGAGGTAATTATTACCTTTCCACTATATATTTAGAAACAATGACATTAACACAGTCATTCTCTTATGTTAGAAACCACAATGACATTAACACAGTCATTCTCTTATGTTAGAAACCACAATGGTGTCCTAGTTCCCACTGGATCAAATTTAAATTCTATCAACCAACCCCAGTTAACCAGTCCAAAATTATTTTCAACTTAAATTTAATTGGTATTCCCTACTCCCACAGTAATATATATTATATATATATATATAATATATATATATCCAACTCTACTCTGGCATTTATCACAGTTTTATTAATTTTTTATTTATATACCTATCACAGCTACTGGACCTAAAGCTCCTCCTTGGAAGGGAAGATGTTTTATTCACATAATAGACAATGAACAATCAATGAACGAACTAATAAGCAAGCAAATACCAAATCACCTTTCTCATTAGATCCATCTCTATATCTACTTTATCCTGCTTCTAAACTTTTACTCCAGCTATTCTCTCCACCTGAAATGCCATCTCTTTTCTTGTTTATTAATCTAAAACCTTACAGGATGATAGGGAGACCAAGACTGAAACTGCAGCTATAAAAGCCCTTTGTATTTTGGGATTCATACTTTAAAAAGAACAACAATACTAGACAGCTAATTAAATAAGGTATCAATGATGTATATATTAAATCAAAATTATTTATTCAATCTATTTGCATATTAGACATTTTTATGCTTTCCCCTTTCCCTTTTCTGTACTTCAACCAGATGCTTACCAATTTTTCTTCGTTATAGGTAATATGCATACAGTAAAAAGGCATTTTTGTGTTTATATGTAAGATCTATCAGCTGAAAATCTAATTATGTGACTTAAAACTTAATAAAAAGTGATTGCCTCTGGGAAGCAAAAATGCAGGAATGTAGAAGGATAAGATAGGGTAATGATTTTTTTTTATTATAAATGTTTTGGTACTACTTGACTTTTGAAACTATGTAAACTTAAAACTGAAAAAAAATTTAAAAAAACATGTGGTGATATTGCCTCTCTGGCAGGTAGGGTAGGTGTTTGTGAACTAGAACCAATTTTTCCATAACCCTATATCTAATTGCTTCTTAGATTTCCAATCTGCCTTCATTTTTAAAGTGTAGTCTTCCTTCTGATCTTCCTGTCAGCCTTATCTGTCTTAAGTCTCTGAAACAGGAAACAGCGCCAGCATCAGCTGGGAACTTGTTAAATACGCAAATAATCATGTCTCATCCCAGATCTTCAAAGCAGAAACTTCAATTGGGATCCAGCAATCTGTGTTTAAGAAGCCCTCCACGGGCTTCCCTGGTGGCGCAGTGGTTGAGAGTCCGCCTGCCAATGCAGGAGACACGGGTTCGTGCCCCGGTCCGGGAAGATCCCACATGCCGCGGAGCGGCTGGGCCCGTGAGCCATGGCCACTGAGCCTGCGCGTCCGGAGCCTGTGCTCCACAACGGGAGAGGCCACAACAGTGAGAGGGCCCGCTTACCGCAAAAACAACAACAACAACAACAAAAAAAGTCCTCCACATGATTCTTATGTACACTAAAGTTTGAGAGTGACTACTATAATGGTTCAACATTCTCTTTTCCTGACTCCTTCCTTCAGGAAGGCTGCAATCTCTCAATTTCCACACAACCATGTATGTAAGTGCACAGCCCACACAGAAGATCAGTTCTGCTTAACATAAATACCTGGGGAGAAGGCACCAATTATGATAAACACTGCTCTTTATTCTGCCCTCTAATATCCAGGGACTGATAGGTGTTTAATGATAAATTTGAAATGTCCTAAGTGTTTAATGAAAAGAAAGAGTACGAAAAGGTTGCCCTGGAGAACTTGTCACCAAATAAAAGTATCCTTTTTAACTGTAAGGTGCAACAAAGAACTACTATAACAGTAAAAAACTGAGTGTACATAAAATATCACATTTTTGACCACTTTTACTTACTGTCTCTTAATTCTTACAATCAAATAAAACCACAGAACGTGTCCTATAGCATATGCTCATAAATGCTAATAAACCAAAACACAGCTTCTAAGGATTATTTTTAAATTAAAATTTTAAAACTTTATAGTAGCAAAGAAAGACAGCTTAAATTTAATAAAGGATTCAAATAAAAATATTGTTTTTTTAAATGTCACATCATAAAGTGTGTTCAATACTTCACAGCAATATATATTTGGAAAAGTCAACTCCCATTCTAAAGATAAAAAGCTAATATGGACCCTGGAACATTACTGAAATCAACTGAATGTCTGTTGGAAAAGAAAGTAATATAGTTAAATGGAGCTTAACTTAGTACCAAAGTAAACTTCAACAGAGGTACTGTGATCATAATCTGTT
This sequence comes from Delphinapterus leucas, assembly GCF_059928025.1. Classification (NCBI taxonomy): domain Eukaryota; kingdom Metazoa; phylum Chordata; class Mammalia; order Artiodactyla; family Monodontidae; genus Delphinapterus; species Delphinapterus leucas. Next base: position 60,170,832 of record NC_143137.1, on the reverse strand, counting down.
GGTAGTTTTAGTTTCTAAAAAATTATCAGTATAAAATTAAAGTGACTCTAAAGGCCAGAGTCTAACTTAGCAAGATTTTTTTGTAATTTTATTCTACTTTGGTATATCTTAAATTTCAAAAAATTTTAAACAAACACAAAAATATTAACATTCAGATGCTATCAAGGGCTTGGAGAAGGGTTGCTTTCTTCAATAAAGTCTTTATTGAATATGTTAAAATGGCAATTTAACGTATTCAATATGATCTCAGGATGAAAATAACAGACGTATAATTCATTATTAACGTAAGAACAACATTCTACAATATACACATTTCTATATATCATATTTAGCACAGGAAAATTTCTGGGATATTCATGGACATAAACACGTTAGCCTAGATTTACTAGAAACTAAGAGGTGCATGTTACGTTACATGTATCAAATAATCCCACCATTATTAAGTAAAAATTCTACACTTTAATCACAATAAAGAAAAACTGGACACATCTGCATGATGGTCAATCACTAAAATGACTCAAAATGAAAACCATGAAAAAATTTCTGATTATTTATAATGCATGCACCTACTCAAGCTCAACTGTAAGTTCTGGCTTACTCCTCATAAATGTTATACCATAGTGTAGTAAAATCAGCTTAAGAAAAATAATTCTCTCTTACAAAACAAAAGTGCCATTTCATATAGTCTTATCCATTCTTTTTAAAGAAAATAACTTCTCAAACAGAATTAGGAACGTATCTTTAAAAGTCTCTTAAATACAGCTTAACTATAAAATTTCAAAGTGTAAAAATTATTAATTTCCATAACAGCAATTCTTAATCATCAGAATAATGAAGAGACATACAGGTCACACAGGGTTAAATTTGATGTACACTCCTCCTAGGTGAACTGGACCTTAGAATCTTTTTCCAAAGGCAGCCTGCCCTGCTAGACCACAACTTTAAACAAGTTGAGATCAGAACCAATACAGCTACTAAAAATCTTAGTCCCTACAGGTTCCAAGAAGAATGAGACAATGACTGAGTAGGCTGGACCCGTCTCCCATGCCGCCAAGTGAGTAAAGGGGAACCCTGCCAAGCACGCTGTAATTGTCACCTTCCTCATTTCCCAGTTAAGCTCATATTAAGACAGTAAGAAAATGCAGAGAACTGGAGATGCTGCGCTCCACAGGATTCCTGCCCCCATGTCCCTTAACAAGTTTCCCCATTTCACTGAGTTAAGCCCTGGGCTTATAATGAAACCAGCCTTCAAGGCGTGCACATATTCTCCAGTGCATACAGATTAATGTAAGTTTTTATACTACTCCTCATACAATAGAGTAAGAATACTTTAAAGAATACATATTCACAAAACTGAATATTCAACTCTAAACAAAATTTCCTTAAAATCTCTATACTTCATTAGTTGATATACAAATTAACATGTTCTAAACCAATATGCTAGGGGAAATGCTTTTGGTGTTTCTCCTTTCAACAACACAGTCTAGAGTATACTGTCCTATTCCAATTTTTTTTAACGTTATTACTTTGGTAAAATACACGTAGGGAGCAATTAAAACTTTCATGATCATATCCTTTCTTTTACAGTCTAATTACGGATTGATTTTTAAAAGACAACTTATGAGTCACTAGGGAGAAATTATTTTGCAATTCCCAAGAGGTTATGATTCAGTCTATATTTATGAACTACAATTTTGAAATTTAATGAGATTTTTGGCAGTTGTAAATAATTAAAGCCTCTGGTATTTCACCCTGGAAATTAGTGAAGTATATTGGAATTTTTAATAAATTTCATCTCATTGCCTTTTCATAAATGCCTATAAGCCTGTAATAAAAGCGTTAAATATGAGAGAAGTAAAAACTGGAAGGGAAAGGAGAATGAGAAGTGGAAAACAGGGTAAGATTGGTTTGAATACTTGAAGGACTGGCTAGGTAACAGAAAGTTAGTTTCGCTAAATTGGTTGTTCAAGATGATTCAGCAGAGATCAAAAAACTCTGGTATTAATAGTAACTACAAATAATCTACCTGAGTTTGAGGAGGGGTAAGAAATTGGGAAAGTAAAAGAAAGGTAACAAATCAGTGATTCTCTGATAAAAACTAAGCAGAGAAACACTACTATTGATACCATTCTTTCTTCCAATCCCAACCAATGGCAGCTAATTGTGAAGTAGAGTCCCAAAGACTCTATACACTAAATATCTTTTTCAGAAATGACAAAGAAACTGGCACAAGGAGAAATTAATGTTAGTTTACACCAAATTCCAAAAATAATTTTTCCACTTGAAAAAGTTCTACTGCACCACACCAATTTCAGTTTCATTTTACACAACTATAGACTGTTCTCCAAACCTAAGGCCTCAGAAGCCCTTTACTATTCTTTCTACAAATTCACTTCTGAGTTCCAGAGGTTCAACATTACCAAATCCAAACTCTAATCTCAAACCCTGACACCTCTGCCTTTCACTACAGTTCCACATTTACAACTGCCTACAGTGCATCTCCATTTGGGTACTTTTCCATTAGTATCAAATGGGTAATGTCTCCTTGTCATTATCACCTCTTCTTTCCCAATGTCCTCAGGATAGAACCATTCTTAAACATTAAAAATCGTAGAACCAGATGTCAGCAACAATGGTGGAGTAGGAAACCCCCCAATAGTTAACTCCTCCACAAAAGCAACAAATACACTGGTAAAAATTGTCAAAACCAACTTTTCCAGAATTCTGGAAACTAATGGAAAGCTTGCAGTAACCAGGTAAATGTTTAGTCAAGGAAAAATAGCTGAATCTCAGTCAGAGAGCCTTGGGCTGGTCTTGAAGACAACAGCTCACGGTCCCAGAACGGGTACCCAGTATCAGAGGGAACAGAACAGACCTTATTCTCAAACAATTGGGATTATTTGTTGTGACCTGTTTGGTGACTCCCCGGAGGAGCAGCGTTCCTTTATCTCGTCCTACTCGGAAATCACCCAGTGCTGGGGGACCACCAAGGCACATTTGTCAAAAACATGTAAGGCAAATGTACACTGATACCTGGGGCAAGGGATAACAGCTGAGGCAAGCAACAGACTAACCAAAAACCCTAGAAGGAAAGGCTGAGGAATGAGATACCTTTGGGGAGTAAGGGTTTTGAAAAACACCCACATATTTCTGAGAATTTACAAGGTCATGCAAATGGCCACATGTCTAAAATGTTGACGGAGTTAAGATTCCAGAGTCACTGCTTAGAGGAGATCCTTCTGGGAAAGCTATCTGAATAGTAACATCTACACACACTTCTCAAGAGCAAAACATAAATTTTTATATTAAGCCACCGAGATTTGGGGATTATTTGTTAGAGAAGTTGGTGTTAATTCTATGAGTAATTCAGACCTAGAATCTAAAAAACCTAGAAGATATGCATGCTATTTTGCTGTGAAATAAAGAACTTGTTTAAAGAAAAATGAGTGACTTCTTTATACTATGTTCTTGTTTAATTAGGCTCTTAGAAAATATATTTTATTTATATTGTTGACTAACAAAAACATTAAAAGGAAAAAAATACCAAAAAATAGGCTGTTTAAATGTGTTTACAGATAGATATACTTTCCAATAAGTTACTTAGAGCAGTGTATGTTGGCCAGCCCAACCAAATCTTATATTTCATTATATAAGTCATTAGGTAAATGGAATTATATATGCTCAAATGTAACTTTGCTAGAATCTATCTTACAAGGTGAGTTTCATCTGAGTCAGAGTTTTAGTATTAACATCTGGCAGAAGTAACTGTGAAAATAATAACTATGACTAGTTTCAAGCTAAAATTGTAGAGTAACATAGTCAATACAAATCTATTCAAATCCATTCAATTACTCTTCTGAAAATGGTTTAGATGAGGAATATATGACGAGAGAATAGCTCTGAATAATAAAAAGAGAATCATTTGAAACAATGGTAAGGCAAAGTAACGAATGCAAAAACATGCAATTGTTAACAGTTTACCTGGAATGACCAAACCCTCCATTCATCTTGAATAAATATTTTTAAACAAAAAAATTAACAAGAGTTTCACGAAACTCACTAAAACATATACATTAAAAAAAATTCAGGAAACAGTATCTCAAAAATGTCAAACAGACATAAAATACTAATAACTTCCTTGAGCATGCTGCCATATGTCACACTTAAAAGTACCATGAGGGCTTCCCTGGTGGCGCAGTGGTTGAGAGTCCACCTGCTGATGCAGGGGACATGGGTTCATGCCCCGGTCCAGGAAGATCCCACATGCCGCGGAGCGGCTAGGCCCACGAGCCATGGCCATTGAGCCTGCGCGTCCAGAGCCTGTGCGTCCAGAGCCTGTGCTCCGCAACGGGAGAGGCCACAACAGTGAGAGGCCCGCGTACCACAAAAAAAAAAAAAAAAAAAAAGTATCATGAATTTCTTCTCCTTACAGCAGCATCAAAATGCCAGTTACTGAATTTTGCAATTTACCTTTCATATTTAGAGACTTAGCATTTAGTATTATATAGTTAATGTTAGGTTGGAATTTTCAGACTATTACATAGACCGTAAATGTTGAGATAAGTAAAAGTCACATAGAAATATTATATAATGCTTGTAATACTGTATAAAATGGAATATATTATACTTATTTTCCTTAAAAAGATTACAGATACCCCCCAAGATCCCCCCCAACAAAACATGTATCGTTAACTATTACACTTGTGAAGTATAATAATATATAGTAGCATAGCTTGCCCAAATATTGCTTTATATAGAATCCATTAACTGGAATTCCTTAACAACAGGAATCAGTCATAAATGCCTAGAGATATATGCCTCACTTTATAGTGGAAAATTCTGAAAAAGTTTCATGAGTCAAATTTTGATAAGTTGAAGTATATTAAATGAACTACAGAATGAAAGGGTTTCTTCCTAAATACTTTGTTAATGCTTAAAAATCCCTTCAGAGATAAAATAGTCCTAATTAATCATGATTTAGCTTTATATGCTATACACTGGATTTCCTTAAAATCATCTTGGTCTATATTATTTTCTAATTTTTTTTCCAGTGTTACAGCACATGCATCTTCCCATTTCAAAGAGTTACTCATAAACATTGGGAAAATAGGAAAGTGTTTATTATAAGATGAAAAGAAATGAAGGCTTGTTTTGAAAAAAAGGCAAAAGAGCGAAAGCATTCATCTATATTCCTACAGAATATAAATGTCAGCCTCCTAGAAGTACCCTCCTAATTAACCCACTCCCCAAAAGAAAAGTTTTAAGACAAGTAATCTAGCAATGGCTGGGGTTTCTATATGGATTCCCAGGTTCTAACTAACTGGAATGTAGGAATGTACATCCAGTCTTGTTATCAGAAAACAGAAGGAAATGTCATAACAAGGAAACTGTGCACAAAGGAATAATAATGTGAGGAAGCCTGGAGAATGCAGAAAAGAATCAATTTAGGGAGGTAGTAAAATGATCTCTGAAATTCTTCCAGTAGATCATTCGTCTCCAGAGCAGATGTGAGCACCTCAAGGATACAGGGATTACAGCAAGGCAATCCACTGGGGTAAAGGAAGAAAATATCAGAATTTCTATTTAAGTTTTTCATTCAAATATAAGAGAAATTTTATTTTATTGCTATTTAAATTACAGGCTATCACTGGCATCCTCATAACTGTGTAATATAGTCAAGATCATGCAGGATTCAGGCAAAAGATAACATGAGGTTAGTTCTCCAGTTCCCCCATGTCACCGAACTGACAGAGACCTGTCCCTATAACCCGTGCATCTGCTTCTGGTGTACAGTATTTGGATGTGCTCCAGTGTGATGGGTCAATTAAGTATATTTATAATTTATATTATCTAGTTAAATTAACTCATAAAATGAACAATGGCTTTAAGAGATGCCTATAGAGAAACTTCTGGTTGAAGACAATATTAATAATGCAAGCACAAGCAAAGGAGATAATGGAGAATGGACACTTTTCCAATGACGAGTACAAGCTCATCAGCCACATTAACAAGGTAAAAACAATGGCAATAATGTACCTTGATATGATGTGATGAGAATGGCATTTACTTCTTCTGTGGTCTTCCCCCCAAAACCTGTAATTTCAAGTCTATTCATGAGGAAAATATTAGATGAATCCCATTTGGAGGACATTCCACAAAACACTTGACTTATACTCCTCAAAACTTAAGGTCATCAAAAACAGGGAGAGCCTGAGAAACTGTCACAGTCTACAAGAGGCTAAGGAGACATGTAATATGGTCTCCTGGATGGGATCCTAAATCAGAAAAAGGTCCTTAGGTAAAATCTAAGCAAATATGAATAAAGAATGGACTTTAGTAAGCAACAGTGTACCAAGACTTGTTCATTAGTTGTGACAGAGGTACCATACTTTTTTAAAAAATGGAAATATAATCAGATCTAAAAAAAAATCAGCCACAAATTTTCAGAAGTATCGAAATACAAATTGACATCCACTGTTGTTAATGATGAATGCTCTACCCTAAGTTATAATTTGCTGCAGATATTAGCTAATCATAAGACATGTTCAGATTTTATAATATATATACACATATGTAATACATGCTCCAAAAGCTGAGACCACAATTCTAGAAAATAAGTAAATTAACTAGATGTGATACTACTATTCATATCTCACCAATTATTTACTGAGCACACACTTAATGTGAAGTACTAGAGATACAAGGATAATCACACAATTTGATTCAAGGCAGCTTATAATTTAGTGATGAAGCAGACAAGTAAGAAAGGTAATTAGCATACAATGTAATAATGAAGAGGAATGACTACATAATAATCGCCATAAATAGAAATGAACAGAGTTCAGTGGGAGAACTTGGGCTGAGAAACGAGACATGGGGCAGGGAAAGTGTCTAGGACAAGGTGCCATCTAAGCTGGGTCTACAAGAATAAGCTTAAAGTTGAATAAAGCTAAATAGGAAGAAGGGTTCCAGAAACAAGGATCAGTAGGTACAGGAGTCTAGAGCTACATTGTCCAACAGAGTAGCACAAACCAACATGACTATTGAGTACCTGAAATATGATTACTGAGAATATGAATTCTTAATTTTATTTCATTAAAATTTAAATTTAAAAACTGAAGCAGTTCAGCATGGTAAAGATGTCAATGCTCCCTAAGTTGATCTCCCCAAGTTTTAACACGATCCCTATCAAAATCCCAGAAATTTTTTTTTTTTTTTTACACATAGACAAACTTATCCTAAAATGTATATGGAAAAGGAAGGGCCCTAGAATGGCCAAAACAGTTTTGAAAAAGAAAAATAAAGTGACAGGAATCACGCTTCCTGATGTTAGGGCTCACTATATCGCCAAAGCAAACAAGACAGTGTGGTGAAGCATAGACACAAAGATCAATGAAAAACACAGAACCCAGAAACAGACTCACAGAAACATACCTAATTGATTTTTTAGGTGCAAAAGCAATTCAGTGGAAGAGAAACAGCCTTTTCAAGAAACTGTGCTGAAGCAACTCGACATCCATAGGCCAAAAAATGAACCTTGAGTAAACCTCACACCATATGAAAAAGTTAATTCAAAACGAATCACTGCCTTAAATGTTAAATGTAAAACTATGAAACTTTCATTAAAAAAAAAACTAGAGCAAATCTTCAGGACCTGGGAGTAAATGAGGAGTTCTTAGACTTGACACCAAAAACATGACCCATAAAAGGAAAAAAACAGTAAGTTGGACTTCATCAAAATTTAAAACTTTTTCTCTGAAAAAGATCTTGTTAAGAGGATGAAAAACAAACTACAGACTACAAGAAATATGTACAAACCATGTATCTGACAAAAGACCAATATTAGAATATATAAAGAATTCTCAAAACTCAAGAGAAAGAAAATCTAATTAGAAAATGCACAAAAAGGCATGAACAGACATTTCACCAAAGACAACATAACAGATGACAAATAAGCACATGAAAAGACGTTCACCATCTTAGTCTTTAGGAAAATGCAAATTAAAACACAATGAGATATCACTACACACGTATCAAAATGGCTAAAATTAAGAACAGTGACAATAAACACTAATGAGGATGTAGAGAAACTGGTCAATTATACATTACAGATAGGTATATAAAATGGCAGTCACTCTAGCATATAGCTTGGAAATTCCTTTCAAATGGACTTACCATATACCCCAGCAATTGTACTCTTGGGAATTAACCCAGAAAAATGAGGACATTTTATATAGGAGTTTATATACAAATGTTCATAACAGTTTTATTCATAATAGTCAAAAACTGCAAACTACCTAAATGTCCTTCAGTGGACAGTGCTTTAAGAATGGTTAAACCAACTGTGGCACAACTACACCATGGAATATTACTCAGCAATAAAAGAGGAACTGTTGCTACACAAAGCAGTTTGGATGAACCTCAAGGGAATTGTGCTAAAGGAAAAGAGAAAACCTCAAAAAGTTACATGATACCATTTATATAACATTTCTGAATAACAAAATTATTAAAATGGAGACCAGATTAGTGGCCAGGGATTAGGAATGGGGTAAATGTGCCTACAAAGGGGTAGCACAAAAAAGCCTTCTAGTGATGGTACATATCTATCTTCATTGTGGTGGTGCTTACCTATCCATATAAAATTGCACAGATCTATAACACACACACACACACACACAAAGTGCATTTGTAACTAGAGGAATATGAATAAGTTCTCTGGACTGTAAACAATGCCAACTGCTTGGTTTCGATATTGTACTATAGTTATACACGATGTTAACACTGGGCAAAGATGGATCAAGACCCCTGTACATTTCTTTGCAACCTCCTATGAATCTATAATGAATTCAAAATAAACTTTAAAAAAAACAACATAAAATATCTTCCCAGTAAACACAACTTTCTTGTTTTGATTTCAGTTTAACAGTTGCTTTGTGTAAGATATCATTACTGTATTATACTACTAGGGGGAGGGGAGTGCAAGCATTATTTCTAGTATTACACACAAGCATATTAACCAATCCAGTTAGTGTGAATGGACTGGTCCCACTCAAGTGATGTTTTTATAGGCACCAAGGTAACGTGTATTAGAATACTTTATGCAAGACAGAATGACTTACAGTGATACCTATTAATTGGTAATTAAATCAAAATACTTTTAAAGTTAAAATATAATTAAATTTGTTTTTTAAGCTTAAAAATTTAGTACGGACAACTTTTAAAATTTAATAGAAAGGCATATTACTGATGCAGAATCGAGTAGATGCAAAAGCTAGTACAATGACCAAAACATTAAAAAAGAAAAAAAAAGGACTGGAAGAAGGTACTACAAATTTCATGATGAATGGCAACTGCAACTTACTAGAGCACAGCAAAATGAGAAGGCTGTTTGTTTTTGTGCTGGTTATTAATTTACAGCCACAGCTCCAAATTCGCTCAAAGCCTGCTCTGTGAAATGCATCTGGGCCCTTTAACTATTCTTCCTTTGCCAGCAGGCTGGATGTTAAGCTGCGTCAGGAGAGGGCATGGGAGAAAGTGCAGGAGGAAGGTTTTTGCCTTCTTATTCTGGAGTGCTTAAGCGTGCACAGCTTTCTCCAGACCCGCTCCTGTAGCACTCGCATCTCCTGTGGTGCCTGGTAGCCAGCAACAACCAGCAGCCCACAGCTCCTCTAGTCACCCCGCTCAGAGGTCCCCAGTGAGACACCTCCCTGTAAACAGCTTTCCTCAGCACCCTTAGGTGCTAATTTCTGGCAAGTTCTGACAACAGCACACTACAGCAACTTCTCTGCCATCCAGAGAGCTATTGCTGTGCCCTCTCCAACAAGATCTGGCTCTCACCTGGAGTGGGGGGACATGGCTTTGTGCACTCTCCCTCAGCCCTGAGGGGAGTGGTTGCTCCTTTTATGTTATTCCTATTCTCTTCACTTCTTCCTAGCCAATCTCTTGTTACTCCAATGTCTTGTTATAATTACTAATTCTTTATATTACACCTTCCTATTCAAATTACTGTGTGGTTTCCCCTGCTGATTGGTCCCAGTCATGTAAAGAAGTATTTTTAAGATAAGAGACAATCTAAAGAGACATTTTTAGTAAACAGTGATTTTGATAAGTTTCCTTTCAAAAGTTAAAAAAGAACTGATAAAATTAGTTACCTAAAATCAGAATTACATGTCAAGTAAAGAAATTTTAAACAATTTTTAATAGGATCTGAGCCTGTAGCTTTGGCCAGCTATGAAACAAATAAAATCAAATGCACAGAGGCACAGAGGGTCCAGAGATATAACTCCTTCTGGTTGGGAGTAGAACAGTCAAATAAGTTTTTGACTCTACTTCCCTTACCAAATACTTAGTCTACCAGGCAGTTCTGCTCTGGTCTGTGCTTCACCCAAATACAAAGCTGCCATTCTGTAGGCTCAGCAGGAAACATGGGAAATTATAGGTTAGGTACATGTGAAATATGTAAGGGAAATAGAGTATATAGGGAAAAAAACACAGAGTTTGAACCTACCAGAGTAGTTTCGTCATTTAACATACAGCACAAATCTACAACTATTTATGTATATTGTCTGGCAACGCTTTTTTATTTTGTCATCAACTCTTTTGGCACCAGTATTAAAAAAAAAAGCATCTTGAATAAAAAATTAAGTACAGAATTTCCATTTCTTAAAAAAATTTGATAATAAATGTGCAACATGGACACTACTGCAGGCAGTATCACTGACCACATGAAAAGCAGCAGATACAAATTCACTGATTCAGCACCAGTATCTACTTTAAAGTTATAATGAAGTATTTTAAGAAGACTGTGCACAGAGACAACCTAACATGTGTAGCTACAGATACTACGTTTACACATAACACTAGAAGCATTTTTTTCAATTAGATCAAATCTCTAATTGTCTAAATTAATTTTACTCATTTCTACTCTAGATTATCATCTGCTTAAATAAAAAGCAATCACTGTTAAACTGTTTGCAAAAGAGTAACTTTGCAAAAACTTAAATGATGTTAGCTTGGTATCAGTGATACCAGATGCTTCAAATAGAAAACCAATTAAATAATAGCTTGATTTCTTTACCCAATTCATGGAATCAAAGTAAAGCTATTAGAAATTCATTCTTAAAGGTGAAATATCTGACACTATTGAGCTACTATAAATTGTTTAAAAGTTCAACATGAAAGATAAAATTACTTGTTTTTACAGTGATAACATGAATATAAATTTTGGTAGAGCAAAATGCCAAGAAAAAAAGTTACTATTAAATTTAGAGACCCTTAGAGAAGCAATGTACTTGGCATTGGTTGTGGTATGTACATAATTTATAACTATGCCCAAACTGTGATATTCTACTAATCAAAGCAGAATCTGTTGTCAAAACTGATACATTTTTTTTAAAACTCTGTAGGTTATACAGAAAGAATAATCTACAAAATCTTTATAACAAGGCTGACATTGAATGCAACAATTCAGCATTGCTGTATGAACTTCCTCTTTGTGCTATCACATACAAATTTTAGAAATACTGGACCTTTTAAAAACCTAATTTATAAATCAACTTAAGTGTCCTACAAAGATACTGAACTTTTTTGTAAAGGAGTTCCTTACATTTTGGTTGCATTTTGTTAAAATCAGTAGGAATTCTTCAAATATGAGACAAAGAAGCAAAAAGCTTAACCTTTTAACTCTTAACAAATGGCATTTTTTGAAAATAAAGCTTATAAACAGGAAGACTGAGATTTACTGCTACAAAAACAAGAAACAAACAATAAATTAAATTTTAAGAACACAAATGGTATATAAGACATAACTATGAAATTCTATCATTGCATATTTATCTCAACTTCTGGGAACAATCTTTTTTTTTTTTTAAGCAAGGTAACTTCTTTCATTTTTTTATTTTAATTTATTTTTGGCTGTGTTGGGTCTTAGTTGCTGTGTGCGGGCTTTTTCTAGTTGCGACAAGCAGGAGCTACTCTTTGTTGTGGTGCATGGGCTTCTCATTGCAGTGGCTTCTCTTTTTATGGAGCATGGGCTGTAGGCACACAGGCTTCAGTAGTTGTGGCATGCGGGCTCAGTAGTTGTGGCCCACGGGCTCTAGAGCGCAGGCTCAGTAGTTGTGGCGCATGGGCTTAGCTGCTCCATGGCATGTGGGATCTTCCCAGACCAGGACTCGAACCCATGTCCCCTGAATTGGCAGGCAGATTCATAACCACTACACCACCAGGGAAGCCTCCTGGGAACAATCTTTTGAAGGATCTCCAATATTTACAGTTGGATGTATTTATATTCATACCAAAACGGATGAAAATTTAAAAGGGCCTGTGGTTTTGGACCAGTTGAATCTGATAAAACATTCAAAATAATCAATAAATAAAGACAATTTATCTAACAAACTTTGTCTTATAAAAATATTTGTTGGGACTTCCCCGGTGTCCAGTAGATAACACTGTGCACGTGGGGTGAGAGAGAAGTCAAGATGGCAGAATAAGAAGACGCAGAGTTCACATTTCCTCACGACTAGGGCACGTACCAGGTTGGGGCTCGGACACCTAGAGGGACGGGACAAATCCCCACGCAACTGGGTAGGACATGGGCAGTGAAGGATGGGGAAAGTTAAAGTAGAGGCGGGTCATGACCAGCACCCCTGAGGGGCAGCTGGGGGAGGGGATGGGTTCCCAAGATCAAAGAGGCCCACCCACGGAGCAGGGATCAGTGAGGACAGGGAGAGACCTTGAGGGAATCAGGGGATTGGAGGGGAACACAACTAGTGACTCCCCCAACCACTTGGGCCCCGGCAAGCCAGCTGGGGTCCTGGGCCTAAACCTCAGCCCTCCAGGGCTCCCCTCTGGTGGAGTGGTTCCTGGGGCTGTGGGAGTGAGGGATAGGGGGAGGAAAAGTGGAGGTGTGAGGGGACCGGCACCCCTGAGGGGTGGTGGGGGGAGGAGTTCCCACACTCTGAGGGGCCCACCCACAGAGCGGGGATTCACGGGAATGACGAGAGACCATCCGGAGATCAGAGGGGAATGCAACCAGCATTTCCCCTGTCCACTCAGGCACCCACGAGCCTGCTGGGGTCCCAGGACTAAACCTCCGCCCTTCAGGGCCCCCTCCATCTGCGCTAAGCCTAGGCCCCACCCCCCTACCTAAGCCCCACCCCTGCCTGAGCCGCCGCCCCCCCCACCCCCACCAAGGCCTTTTCTGGTCTTTTTGGCTCTTGTTTCATTTATATTTTTATTTTTTCAAACATATTTTTCATAATTTTATTTTATATTTTATTCTTTGTCTTTTTTTTTTTTTTTCCCCACACAGCTTACAGGACAGGATCATAGTTCTCAGGCCAGGGGTAAAGCCTGAGCTCCTGTGGTGGGAGCGCTGAATCCGAATTGCTGGACTAACACAGAACCTCAGACGCCGGGGAATATTAATCGGTGTGAGGTCTCCTGGAGGTCCTCATCTCAGCACCAAAACCCAGCTCTACCCAACTTCCGGCAAACTCCAGTGCTGGACACCTCAGGCCAAACAACCAGTAAGAGAGGAACACAGCCCTACCCATCAAAGAAAAAAACAATGAGATGACAAAAAAATGTTACAGACAAAGAAGCAAGGTAAAAACTTACAAGATCAAATAAATGAAGAGAAAACAGTCACCTACCTGAAAAAGAATTCAGAGTAATGACAGTAAAGATAATCCAAAATCTCAGAAATAGAATGGAAGCACGGATTGAGAAAATACAAGAAATTTTTAACAAGGACCTAGAAGAACTAAAGAACAAACAGTGATGAACAACACAATAAGTGAAATGAAGAATACACTAGGAGGAATCAACAGCAGAATAACTGAAGCAGAAGAACGAATAAGGGGGCTGGAAGATAGAATGGTGGAAATAACTGCTGAGGAACAGAATAAAGAAAATAAACATAAAAAGAAATGAGAACAATCTCAGAGACCTCTGGGACAACATTAAACACTAAAACATTTGAATTATAGGGGTCCCAGAAGAAGAGAAAGAGAAAGGGTCTGAGAAAATATATGAAGAGATTAGAGTCAAAAACTTCCCTAACATGGGAAAGGAAATAGCCACCCAAGTCCAGGAAGTGCAGAGAGTACCATACAGGAGAAACCCAAGGAGAAACACACCAAGACACATACTAATCAAACTAACAAAAATTAAATTCAAAGAAAAAATATTAAAAGCAGGAAGGAAAAAGCAACAAGTAACATACAGGGAATCCCCATAAGGTTATCAGCTGATTTTTTCAGCAGAAACTCTGCAGGCCAGAAGGCAGTGGCAGGATATACTTAAAGTGATGAAAGGGAAAAACCTACAACCAAGATTACTCTACCCAGAAAGGACATAATTCAGATTCGATGGAGAAATCAAAAGCTTTACCGACAGGCAAAAGCTAAGAGAATTCAGTACCACCAAACCAGCTTTACAACAAATGCTAAAGGAACTTCTCTAGGCGGGAAAAAAGAGAAGAAAAAGACCCAGAAAAACAAACCCAAAACAATTAACAACATACATATCAATAATTACCTTGAATGTAAATGGATTAAATGCTCCAACCAAAAGACACAGAGTGGCTGAATGGATACAAAAATAAGACCCATATATATGCTTGTCTACAAGAGACCACTTCAGACCTAGGGACACATACAGACTGAAAGTGAGCAGATGGAAAAAGATGTACCATGCAAATAGAAATCACAAGAAAGCTGGAGTAGCAATACTCATATCAGATAAAATAACTTTAAAATAAAGACTTATAAGAGATAAGGAAGGACACTACATAATGATCAAGGAATCAATCCAAGAAGAAGATATAACCATTACAAATATTTACACAACCAACACAGGAGCATCTCAATACATAAGGCAACAGCTGCCAGCCATAAAAGGGGAAATCGACAGTAACACAATAATAGTGGGGGACTTTAACACACCATTTACACCAATGGACAGATCATCCAGACAGAAAATAAATAAGGAAACACAAGCTTTAAATGACACAGGAGACAAGATCGATTTAATTGATATCTATAGGACATTCCACCCGAAAGCAGCAGAATACACTTCCTTCTCTAGGGCACACAAAACATTCTCCAGGATAAATCACATCTCGAGTCACAAAACAAGCCTTGGTAAATTTAAGAAAACTGAAATCACATCAAGCATAATTTCCGACCACAATGCTATGAGATTAGAAATCAATTACAGGAAAAAAACTATTAAAAACACAAACACGTGGAGGCTAAACAATGAGCTACTAAATAACCAAGAGATCACTGAAGAAATCAAAGAGGAAATCAAAAAACACCTAGAAACAAATGACAGTGAAAACACAATGACCCAAAACCTACGGGACACAACAAAACAGTTCTCAGAGGGAACTTTATAGCAATTCAATCTCACCTCAAGAAACAAGAAAAATCTCAAATAAACAACCTAAGCTTACACCTAAAGCAAACTAGAGAAAGAATAACAAAGAAAACCCAAAGTTAGCAGAAGGAAAGAAATCATAAAGATCAGAGCAGAAACAAATGAAATAGAAATGAAGAAAACAATAGCAGAGATCAATAAAACTAAAAGTTGGTTCTTTGAGAAGAGAAAGAAAATTAATAAACCTTTAGCCAGACTCATCAAGAAAAAAAGGGAGAGGATTCAAATCAATAAAATTAAAAATGAAAAAGAAGTTACAACACACACTGCATTAATACAAACCATCATAATAGACTACTACAAGTAACTCTGTGCAAATAAAATGAACAACCACAAAAAAATGGACAAATTCTTAGAAAGGTACAACTTTTCAAGACTGAACCAGGAAGAATTAGAAAATATAAACAGACCAATCACAAGTAATGAAATTGAACTGTAATCTAAACTCCTCCAGCAAATAACAGTACAGGACCAGATGGCTTCACAGGCGAATTCTATCAAACATTTAGAGAATAGTTAACATCTATCCTTCTCAAACTCTTCCAAAAAACTGCAGAGGGAAAAACACTGCCAAACTCATTCTATGAGGCGACCATCACCCTGATACCAAAACCAAAGATATCATCGAAAAAGAAAGTTACATACCAACATCACTGATGAACACAGACACAAAAATCCTCAACAAATTTCTAGCAAACAGAATCCAACAACACATTAAAAGGATCATACACCATGATCAAGTGGGATTTATCCCAGGGATACAAGGATTCTTCAATATGTGCAAATCAATCAATGTGATACATGATATTAACAAACTGAAAGAATAAAAACCACACGATCATCTCAATAGATGGAGAAAAAGCTTTTGACAAAATTCAACACCTATTTATGATAAAAAATGGGTTTCTCCAGAAAGTGGGCATAGAGGGAACCTACCTCAACACAATAAAGGCCATATACGACAAACCCACAGCAAACATAGTTCTCAATGGTGAAAAACTGAAAGCATTTCCTCTAAGATTAGGAACAAGACAAGGAGGTCCACTCTCACCACTAGTATTCAATATAGTTTTGGAAGTCCTAGACATGGCAATCAGAGAAGAAAAATAAATAAAAAGAATACAAATTGGAAAAGAAGCAGTAAGACAGTCACTGTTTGCGGATGACATGATACTATACATAGAAAATTCTAAAGATGTCACCAGAAAACTACTAGAGCTAATCAATGACTTGGGTAAACCTGCAAGATACAAAATTAATGCACAGAAATCTCTTGCATCCCTATACACTAACAATGAAAGATCAAAAAGAGAAATTAAGGAAACAATCCCATTCATCACTGCAACAAAAAGAATAAAATACCTACAAGTAAACCTATCTAAGGAGGCAAAAGACCTGTAACTCAGAAAACTATAAGATACTGATGAAAGAAATCAAAGATGACACAGACAAATGGAGAGATATACCATGTTCTTGGAATGGAAGAATCAATATTGTGAAAATGACTATACTACCCAAAGCAATCTACAGATTCAATGCAATCCCCATCAAATTACCAATGGCATTTTTTACAGAACTACAACAAAAAATCTTAAAATTTGTATGGAGACACAAAAGACCCCGAATAGCCAGAGCAATCTTGAGGGGAAAAAAACGGAGCTGGAGAAATCAGACTCCCTGACTTCAGACTATACTACAAAGCTACAGTAATCAAGACAATATGGTACTGGCACAAAAACAGAAATACAGATCTATGGAACAGGATAGAAAGCCCAGAGATACACCCACACACCTATGGTCAACTAATCTATGACAAAGGAGACAAGGATATACAATGGAGAAAAGACAGCCTCTTCAATAAGTGGTGCTGGGAAAACTGGACAGCTACATGTAAAAGATGAAATTAGAACACTCCCTAACACCACACACAAAAATAAACTCAAAATGGATTAAAGACCTAAATATAAGACCGGACACTATAAAACTCTTAGAGGAAAACATAGGAAGAACACTCTTTGACATAAATCACAGCAAGATCTTTTCTGACCTACCTCCTAGAGTAATGAAAATAAAAACAAAAATAAACAAATGGGACCTAATGAAACTTAAAAGCTTTTGCACAGCAAAGGAAACCATAAACAAGACAAAAAGACAACCCTCAGAATGGGAGAAAATATTTGCAAACGAATCAATGGATAAAGGATTAATCTCCAAAATATATAAACAGCTCATGCAGCTCAATATTAAAAAACAAACAACCCAATCAAAAAATGGGAAGACCTAAATAGACATTTCTCCAAAGAAGACATACAGATGGCCAAGAGACACATGAAAAGCTGCTCAACATCACTAATTATTAGAGAAATGCAAATCAAAACTACAATGAGATATCACCTCACACTGGTCAGAATGGGCATCATTAAAAAAATCTACAGGGGCTTCCCTGGTGGCGCAGTGGTTGAGAATCTGCCTGCTAATGCAGGGGACATGGGTTCGAGCCCTGGTCTGGGGGGATCCCACATGCCACGGAGCAGCTGGGCCCATGAGCCACAACTGCTGAGCCTGTGCGTCTGGAGCCTCTGCTCCACAGCAAGAGAGGCCGCTGTAGTGAGAGGCCCATGCACCGCGATGAAGAGTGGTCCCTGCTTGCCACAACTAGAGAGACCCCTCGCACAGAAACGAAGACGCAACACAGCAAAAATAAATAAATTAGTTAATAAACTCCTACCTCCAACATCTTCTTTAAAAAAAAAATCTACAAACGATAAGCTGGAGAGGGCATGGAGAAAAGGGAACCCTCTTGCACTGTTGGTGGGAATGTAAATTGATACAGCCACTATGGAGAACAGTATGGACGTTCATTAAAAAACTAAAAATAGAACTGTCATATGACCCAGCAATCCCACTACTGGGCATATACCCTGAGAAAACCATAATTTAAAAAGACACATGTACCCCAACGTTCACTGCACCACTATTTCCAAGAGCCAGGACCTGGAAACAACCTAAATGTCCAAAAACAGATGACCGGATAAAGATGTGGTACATATATACAATGAAATATTACTCAACCATAAAAAGGATGAAATTGGGTCATTTGTAGAGATGTGGATGGACATAGAGTCTGTCATACAGAGTGAAGTAAGTCAGAAAGAAAAAAACAAATATTGTATATTAACACATATATGTTGAATCTAGAAAAATGGTACAGATGAACCTATATGTAGGGTAGGACTAGAGACGCAGACGTAGAAAACGGACATGTGGACACAGCAGGAGAAGGGGAGGGTGGGACGAATTGGGAGATTAGGATTGACATATATACACTACCATGTGTAAAAGAGATAGCTAGTGGGAACCTGCTGTATAGCACAGGGAGCTCAGTGTGGTGCTCTGTGATGACCTAGATGGGTGGGATAGGGTGTGGGGTGGGAGGGAGGTCCAAGAGGGAGAAGATATATGTATATATATAGCTGATTCACTGCGTTGTACAGCAGAAACTTACACACATTGTAAAGCAACTATGCTCCAATAAAAAAAAAAGTTTAAAAAAAAAAAGACCCCACACTTCCACTGCAGGGGGCACAGGCTAGATCCCCGGGTGGGGAACCAAGATCCCACATGCCGTGCGCCACGGCCAAAAAAAATATATATATATATAGATCAAAAAAAGCTACTATAAATGGAGATAAAAAGACAGTACCTGTTAAAATATTGTGGCTTAAATATTTATACAATTCCAATACAAAATATATTGATTTGAAAATATCCTCCACCGAGCAGAATTTGCCCGGAGCTCCTTTGATATCTCAACATTTATAGAAAGTTTTCTCAATTAAAGAAGTCAACAATTCAAATGCATTAGCCATAAATTGTAACTTTGATAAAGCTTGTTGCAAGCAATTATAAGAAAACAATTTAAATAACAAAACCATATTGCAAAACCTATATTCTTCAGAAAAAATGACACATTACAGACAACAACATCTAAAAAAAAAAGTACTTTAATATATCCCAAGAGTAATTATTCTATTTATCTTCTTTTTGTAATGGTCATATAATCATTATAAAGGCCATGTTTTTGGCCTTAAACAGATATATATAATTCTCACATTTTAAAAACTTATTTTTGAGAACAGTTTTCATAAAGAACTATTTTATAGCTATATCAATATAATAAACCAAATTTATAAGTCAGTAAATATACATTTCAGATGTGTATGTGTTTTATGATTTTATTTTAGTACTCCTAAACTTCCAAATGTCCTAGTTTTAACAAATTATACAATCAAATTCAGACATAAGATAAAACTGCACATTGAAAAAGACCAGATCAACTATACTTCAATAAAAAATTTTAAAAAGCTTAATGAACATCAATATGTAAAAATAGGAGGAACGGGGAAGATGGCAGAACAGTAGGACGCGGAGATCACCTTCCTCCCCACAGATACATTAGAAATACATCTACACGTGGAACTGCTCCTACAGAACAACTGCTCAATGCTGGCAGAAGACCTCAGACTTCCCAAAAGGCAAGAAACTCCCCACGTACCTGGGTAGGGCAAAAGAAAAAACAAAGACAAAAGAATAGGAAGAGGACCTGCACAAATGGGAGGGAGCTGTGAAGGAGGAAAGTTTCCACACACTAGGAAGCCCCTTCGTGGGCAGAGACTGCGGGTGGCGGAGGGGTGGGAGAAGCTTTGGAGCCGCGGAGGAGAGCGCAGCAACAGGGGTGTGGAGGGCAAAGCAGAGAGATTACCGCACAGAGAATCGGTGCCGACCAGCACTCACCAGCCCGAGAGGCTTGTCTTCTCACCCGCCGGGGCTCGGGTTTCGGTTGGATCCCAAGAAGAGGACTGGGGTTGGCGGCCTGAACACAGCCTGAAAGGGTTAGTGCACCACGGCTAGCCGGGGGCGGGGAGTCCGGGTAAAAGTCTAGAGCTGCCGAAGAGGCAAGAGACTTTTTCTTCCCTCTTTCTTTCCTGGTGCGCGAGGAGAGGGTAGATTAAGAGCGCTGCTTAAAGGAGCTCCAGAGACGGGCGCGAGCCGCAGCTAAAAGCGTGGACCCCAGAGCCAGGCATGAGACGCTAAGGCTGCTGCTGCAGCCACCAAGAAGCCTGTGTGCGAGCACAGGTCACTATCCACACCTCCCCTCCCGGGAGCCTGTGCAGCCTGCCACTGCCAAGGTCCCGTGATCCAGGGACAACTTCCCCTGGAAAACGCACGGCACGCCTCAGGCTGGTGCAACGTCACGCCGGCCTCTGCCGCCGCAGGCTCGCCCCGCATCCTCAACCATCCCTCCCCCCGGCCTGAGTGAGCCACAGTCCCCGAATCAGCTGCTCCTTTAACCCCGTCCTGTCTGAGCGAAGAACAGACACGCTCCGGCGACCTACATGCAGAGGCGGGGCCAAATGCAAAGCTCAGCCCCGGGAGCTGTGCGAACGAAGAAGAGAAAGGGAAATCTCTCCCAGCAGCCTCAGAAGCAGCGGATTAAAGCTCCACAATCAACTTGATGTACCCTGCATCTGTGGAATACCTGAATAGACAACGAATCATCCCAAATTGAGGAGGTGAACTTTGAGAGCAAGATTTATTATTTTTTCTCTTTTCCTCTTTTTGTGAGTGTGTATGTGTATGCTTCTCTGTGAGATTTTGTCTGTATAGCTTTGCTTTCACTATTTGTCCTAGGGTTCTGTCCGTCCGTTTTTTTTAATTAAAAAAATCTTTTTTCTTAATATTTTTTATTTTAATAACTTTATTTTTTATCTTTATTTGATTTTATTGTCCTCTTTCTTTCTTCCTTCCTTCTCCTTTCTTTTTTTCCCTTTCTTTCTTTCTCTTTCTTTCCTTCTTTCTTTCTTTCTTTCTTCCTTCTTTCCTTTCTTTCCCAGCTCCACGTAATATCAAACGGCGAAAATCTCCCAGAGATCTCCATCTCAACGCCAACACCCAGCTTCACTCAACGACCAGCAAGCTACAGTGCTAGACACCTTATGCCAAACAACTAGCAAGACAGGAACACAGCCCCATCCATTAGCAGAGAGGCTGCCTAAAATCATAATAAGGCCACAGACACCCCAAAACACACCACCAGACGTGGACCTGCCCACCAGAAAGACAAGATCCAACCTCATCCACCAGAACACAGGCACCAGTCCCCTCCACCAGGAAGCCTACACAACCCACTGAACCAACCTTAGCCACTGGGGACAGACACCAAAAACAACGGGAACTACGAACCTGCAGCCTGCAACAAGAGACCCCAAACACAGTAAGATAAGCAAAATGAGAAGACAGAAAAACACACACAGCAGATGAAGGAGCAAGATAAAAACCCACCAGACCTAAAAAATGAAGAGGAAATAGGCAGTCTACCTGAAAAAGAATTCAGAATAATGATAGTAAAGATGATCCAAAATCTTGGAAATAGAGAAAATGCAAGAAACATTTAACAAGGACCTAGAAGAACTAAAGAGGAAACAAGCAAGGACGAACAATACAATAAATGAAATTAAAAATACTCCAGAAGGGATCAATAGCAGAATAACTGAGGCAGAAGAACGGATAAGTGACCCGGAAGATAAAATAGTGGAAATAACTACTGCAGAGCAGAATAAAGAAAAAAGAATGAAAAGAACTGAGGACAGTCTCAGAGACCTCTCGGACAACATTAAACGCACCAACATTCGAATTATAGGTCCCAGAAGAGGAAGAGAAAAAGAAAGGGACTGAGAAAATATTTGAAGAGAATATAGTTGAAAACTTCCCTAATATGGGAAAGGAAATAATTAATCAAGTCCAGGAAGCACAGAGAGGTACCATACAGGATAAACCCAAGGAAAAACACGTCAAGACACATATTAATCAAACTATCAAAAATTAAATACAAAGAAAACATATTAAAAGCAGCAAAAAAACAACAAATAAGACACAAGGGAATTCCCATAAGGTTAACAGCTGATCTTTCAGCAGAAACGCTTCAAGCCAGAAGAGACAGGCAGGACATATTTAAAGTGATGAAGGAGAAAACCTACAACCAAGATTACTCTACCCAGCAAGGATCTCATTCAGATTTGATGGAGAAATTAAAACCTTTACAGACAAGCAAAACCTGAGAGAGTTCAGCACCACCAAACCAGATTTACAACAAATGCTAAAGGAACTTCTCTAGGCAAGAAACACAAGAGAAGGAAAAGACCTACAATAACAAACCCAAAACAATTAAGAAAATGGGAATAGGAACATACATATCAATAATTACCTTAAATGTAAATGGATTAAATGCTCCCACCCAAAGACACAGACTGGCTGAATGGACACAAAAACAAGACCCATATACATGCTGTCTACAAGAGACCCACTTCAGACCTAGGGACACATACAGACTGAAAGTGAGGATGGAAAAAGATATTCCAAGCAAATGGAAATCAAAAGAAAGCTGGAGTAGCAATTCTCATATCAGACAAAATAGACTTTAAAATAAAGACTATTAGAAGAGACAAAGAAGGACACTACATAATGATCAAGGGATTGACCCAAGAAGAAGATATAACAATTGTAAATATTTATGCACCCAACATAGGAGCACCTCAATACATAAGGCAAATACTAACAGCCATAAAAGGGGAAATCAACAGTAACACAATCATACTAGGGGACTATAACACCCCACTTTCACCCATGGACACATCATCCAAAATGAAAATAAATAAGGAAACACAAGCTTTAAATGATATATTAAACAAGATGTGCTTAATTGATATTTATAGGACATTCCATCCAAAAACAACAGAATACACATTTTTCTCAAGTGCTCATGGAGCATTCTCCAGGATAGATCATATCTTGGGTCACAAATCAAGCCTTGGTAAATTTAAGAAAATTGAAATTGTATCAAGTATCTTTTCCGACCACAACGCTATGAGACTAAATATCAATTACAGGAAAAGATCTGTAAAAAATACAAACACATGGAGGCTAAACAATATACTACTTAATAACGAAGTGATCACTGAAGAAATCAAGAGGAAATCAAAAAATACCTAGAAACAAATGACAATGGAGACATGACAACCCAAAACCTATGGGATGCAGCAAAAGCAGTTTTAAGAGGGAAGTTTATAGCAATACAATCCTACCTTAAGAAACAGGAAACATCTTGAATAAACAACCTAACCTTGCACCTAGAGCAATTAGAGAAAGAAGAACAAAAAAACCCCAAAGTTAGCAGAAGGAAACAAATCATAAAGATCACATCAGAAATAAATGAAAAAGAAATGAAGGAAACAATAGCAAAGGTCAATAAAACTAAAAGGTGATTCTTTGAGAAGATAAACAAAATTGATAAACCATTAGCCAGACACATCAAGAAAAAAAGGGAGAAGACGCAAATCAATAGACTTAGAGGGCTTCCCTGGTGGCGCAGTGGTTGAGGGTCCGCCTGCCTTTGCAGGGGACACGGGTTCGTGCCCCGGTCCAGGAGGATCCCACATGCCACGGAGCACCTGGGCCCGTGGGCCATGGCCGCTGGGCCTGCGTGTCCAGAGCCTGTGCTCCGCAACGGGAGAGGCCGCAGCAGTGAGAGGCCTGCATACTCCAAAAGAAAAAGAGAATTAGAAACGAAAAAGGAGAAGTAACAACTGACTGCAGAAATACAAAAGATCATGAGAGAGTAGTACAAGCAACTCTATGCCAATAAAATGGACAACCTGGAAGAAATGGAAAAATGCTTAGAAATGCACAACCTGCCAAAACTGAATCAGGAAGAAATAGAAAATATGAAGAGACCAATCACAAGCACTGAAATTGAAACTGTGATTAAAAATCTTCCAACAGGGCTTCCCTGGTGGCGTAGTGGTTGAGAGTCTGCCTGACAATGCAGGGGATATGGATTCATGCCCTGGTCCAGGAAGACCCCACATGCTGTGGAGTGGCTAGGCCCATAAGCCATGGACGCTGAGCCTGCATGTCCAGAGCCTGTTGCTCCGTGACGGGAGAGGCCACAACAGTGAGAGGCCCGCGTACAGCAAAAAAAAAAAAAAAAAAAAGAAACTACAATGAGATATCATCTCACACCGGACAGAATGGCCATCATCAAAAAATCTAGAAACAATAAATGCTGGAGAGGGTGTGGAGAAAAGGGAACACTTTTGCACTGCTGGTGGGAACGCGAATTCATACAGCCTCTATGGAGAACAGTATGGAGAGCCCTTAAAAAACCAAAAATAGAACTACCATATAACCCAGCAATCCCACTACTGAGCATATACCGTGAGAAAACCATAATTCAAAAAGAGTCATGTACCAAAATTTTCATTGCAGCTCTATTTACAACAGCCAGGACATGGAAGCAACCTAAGTGTCCATCATCGGATGAATGGATAAAGAAGATGTGGCACATATATACAATGGAATATTACTCAACCATAAAAAGAAACGAAATTGAGTTATTTGTAGTGAGGTGGATAGACCTAGAGTCTGTCATACGGAGTGAAGTAAGTCAGAAAGAGAAAGACAAATACCGTATGCTAACACATATATATGGAATCCAAGAAAAATAAATGTCATGAAGAACCTAGGGGTAAGACGCAAATAAAGACACAGACCTACTAGAGAATGGACTTGAGGATATGAGGAGGGGGAAGGGTAAGCTGTGACAAAGTGAGAGAGTGGCATGGACATATATACACTACCAAACGTAAACTAGATAGCTAATGGGAAGCAGCCGCATAGCACAGGGAGATCAGCTCGGTGCTTTGTGACCACCTAGAGGGGTGGGATACGGAGGGTGGGAGGGAGGGAGACGCAAGAGGGAAGAGATATGGGAACATATGTGTATGTATAACTGATTCACTTTGTTATAAAGCAGAAACTAACACACCACTGTAAAGCAATTATTCTCCAATAAAGATGTTAAAAAAAATATGTAAAAATAAAATAGCTTCTTGATACACATCATTTAAAAAAAAACCAGAATGTTACTAACCAATACAAAAATTGCCATGTTATTCCCCCCTCTCTTTTTTAACTAGATCATCTATCACCTAGTGTTCAAAAAACAAACAAACAAAATACCTTGGTCTATTTACATTTTCACAAAATTTCCATATATTTATTTTGATGTTTTTCAGGTCATTGTTCTTCTAATTCATGCTTTCAGAAGTAATCTACCATAACTATGTAAAAGCTGCATACTCTTTAAAATTTTATGCAAAGTATACTGCTTTATAAGAACCACAAACATCAACTGAAACACAATAATGTATTTGGTAGCTATCTGCCTTGTAAGATTGTGAACTCCAGCAAATGAAGATTACATCTGGTGAATTTTTTTTTTTTTAACACTATCAATTATCATTGTTGAGGGCACTATGTGAAGCATGGTAAATATTTAACAAACATATACAGAATGAATGAATCTCTCTTTTTTTTTTTTTTTTTTTTTTGCCACACTGTGCAGCATGATATTAGTTCCCCATCCAGGGATTGAACCCTAACCCCCTACATTGGGAGTGTGGAGTCTTAACCACTGGACCGCCAGGGAAGGCCCCAAAATGAATGAATTTCTTAAATTAATACAGGGAAGATTTCAGAGAAGACCTGACAGTGATAGAGAAGGGAGGCAAAAAACAAAACAGTCAAGAGAGCATAAAAAAAAAAAAACAAAAAAAACAAAAAAAGAGAGCACGAGGTGTATTCACACAAAAGAATGTATGTTGAATCAATTCCTTAATTTCTAACCTAAAGTTGAATAAAAGTCCACATATTTGGTTTCACACATTTATCTATAAATAGTAAATAACTGAACTCAATCTCCGCTAAACTGGCTTACTAAGAAAAAAGACATTTACCAAAACAAGTATTTAAAACACTATTCAGGGGAGACCCATGAAACCTTCAAAAATGAATTTAAATTATATAAAAGAAATCAGGAAAAAAAATTATTCATTTTAACATTAGTGAAAACATTTACAATGTTCAAAATACCAATAACTATCTCTATCAGACAATACAAGTGTGAAAATTACTAGTAGAAATGTGAAAAGACACTATTTCAGATAAAACTGAAATACAAAGTTTTCTGAATTTCATTCAATAACGTGTTTCCAGATATCTTCTGCCATCATGTGGAAATTTTTGAAATTACACTTACACAAAAAATTCCTGTATCTGACTGGAGTATTCCAGTCAATACTAGAAGGAATGAATGAATCTGGTTGTAAACAAGGTAAATATTCTCAGAAGAATTTAGTGAAAATGACCATGCAAAGTTGCTCCTAGTTTCTCTCTTCTTCCGGAGAGAAGATGGTGTTCATTTTAGCTTAAGGAAACTGCCTGACAGACACCCAACTTCTTTTTCTGTTTCCAAGATTCTTAGCAATTATGCCTGTCCTAGGACTCTCCCAGTTCATGATCTTAAATTTCCTAAATACTCTTTAATTATCTCTCTCCATTCTTAGGCACTTAAAACACTATATTAAATGGAAAAAGAAAAAAATATATATATACATATATAAAACTGAACCAGGACATCCCTGGTGGTGCAGTGGTTAAGAATCCGCCTGCCAATTCAGGGGACACGGGTTAGAGCCCTGGTCCGGGAAGATCCCACATGCCACAGAGCAGCTAAGCCCGTGCGCCACAACTAAGCCTGTGCTCTAGAGCCCACGAGCCACAACTACTGAGCCCGTGTGCCACAACTACTGAAGCCCACACGCCTAGAGCCTGTGCACTGCAACAAGAAAAGCCACCACAATGAGAAGCCCACGCACTGCAACGAAGAGTAGCCCCCACTTGCCGCAACTAGAGAAAGCCCGCGTGAAGCAACCAAGACCCAACGCAGCCAAAAATAAATAAATTAATTAATTAAAAAAAAAAAACCTGAACCAGCTATTCATGCATTCATATGCCTACTGACTTGACAGCATATCTAGATAAAAACATGGATTAAAGTGCTTGGAATAAGCCTAGTACACTATGAAATACAACACTGAATTCTCATTTATTTATGAAATACAATTTAAGATTCCCATAATCAGGCTAAAAGCCTTTGCTTAAACTATTAATCTTTATAAACTATAATTCACATATTTGGTTAACTTTTTATCCAACATGTTTGGTCTTCATCTGAAAAATCACACATTTTTCTTTTGAAGGAAAAAAACAAGATTTACTGAGCATCTATCATAAGCAAAATACTGTCCTAGGAGCTTTAAGGTACACAAAGATACATAAAACATAGTTTTCGTCCTCAAGGAATTTACCCTCTACTAGCATCAAAAAGGATGTACACAAATAATTATAATACACTGTAGAAAGCATGAAGAAAACAAAAATACAAAATAATGTTTTAGAAAATTAGAAGACAGAGTTTTGCTTTTTACTGAGAGAATTAATCAAGAAACAGTTGATAGCAAAGGATTGGAGCTGTTATGAAAGACATTTTAGGATTTGGCTATACAGAAAAAGACAGGAAAACATTTAGGGCAAATGAATAGTGAGGCCACGACAACTTAAGGCCACATTCTCTGTTGAGTATGACTGGAACTTAGGAAACTTGACAAAGAATATTGAGATGTAAGGTAGGAAAAACATATTCAAGTCAGATTTTGCATAGTTTTTAACTTGGGTTCAAGAGAGGTCAATCGGAAAACAGTGATGGCTTTTTACGAGGGCAATAATATGATCAAAGTTGTGTTTTATAAGCTGACATTTAAAAGGGACTAAAGGCAAGATTATTTATGAAATTACTACAAACATCCAGAGGCAAAGAGAATGGAGACAACAGGTCAGAGTTCTGATATGGTAAAAGGAATCAACCAGATTTGGCAACTAACTGGATATGGAAGATAGGAAAGAAGGAAGAATTAAGAATAATGAAATTACAAAATTTGTTTTCAGTACCTTCAAAACTCCTTCCTATCAAATCTCCTTCCTACCACACGCTACAGCTAAAATAGTTAACACTTACTGAGAACTTACCATGTACAAGGCAACAATTGTGCATATATTATCTTATTTAATCCTTAACCTTTGAAGTAAGTACTGTTGGTATTCCCATTTCACTGATGAGGAAACTGAGGCTTAGAGTGGTTAATCAAATTATCCGTTCACACAGTAAGTAGCTGGATGTTAATCAATGTCATTGTTAATCATTAAAGTGTTAGCTGCCAATAATTTAAAATGGAATCTCTCATAGGGTAATTATATTTTAAAAAGAAACTCAAAGATAAAAAGATCTTCAAAATCCAACAGAACAGAGGAATAAGGAACTGCAAGTGACAGGGTAGATATACTGGTTAGAGAACTGCCTAACAATCATAAATTGAATGGCTAAGGGAAAGAGAAGTTTCCTCCTGTAATCACACCACTCTTTGTTTGCCCTGCTGCCAGAAGACCAACATTCTCAACTACTACTCTTTAGAGTACAATGAGTTTTCTGCTATCTTATACAGACATGTACCACACTTATGAACTCCTTACGGATACTGACCATTAAGCTCTGTATCCCCTGAAAAATAGTAGGCAATGAATGAATCAGTGAACAAATAAACTCAGTTGGGCTCCTCCTGTCTAGTCCTCCCAGCCTCACACAATTCAAGACCTACATTTGGAACAATTTCTCCATGTCCCACCTTGAACTTGTTGCTGAAACCTCTCCTCCTGATTCTTTGCTTTCTTTCCAGTTTTTGTCCTTAATAATGTCGTCTAGATTATCCCTGACACTCAACTTGTTAAGGCCATGAACAAACAAATGGCTGGCCTTATTTATATTAGAAGACGTGTCTCTACTAGATCCCAGGACATTTCCAAGGGTTCTCTAACCCACTGACTTCTTCCTCAGTTATCGAGGAAAGACTTTACTTTCCATGGAATCAAACAGTACCCATGTTAAATCATGAGGGCTTCTCCTTTGACTGACTATCCAACAGGTTGTGCGGCTGGTCTAAGAGATGGGGCCAAGTTCCCAATGCTCTAGACTTTAATTTGTATATACTTTCCCAAAGAAACAGTATAACAAAGAGTAGTAAGGCTCCCAGACAGCCCTGCAGAAAAAGTCTATTTAAGCACAGTACAATTAAAATACTACACAATGGCCATTACATTTTTATTTTTCATCATAAATATACCACATTTATGCTATACTGTGGACTAAATAGCTGTTTGTGGTTAATACTGGTTAGCAAGATTTCAGTATCCAAACTAAAAGAAGGATGAGTTATCTATCATCCTAGTATCAGAGGAGTAAACTGCTGGGTATCCCCCAACTACAGTTAAGTAGAAAGCTAACAAACATAATTAGAAGCAACATATACATCTACCTCTGTAAGTACAGACTAAGATAAAGCAAAATTTTGAAAGACAAAAATCATTAAGATTTGAGATTCCAGTTATGCTCTTAAGAAAAGATAAAACTACTAAATAACTTTTTAAACTTTATATAACTTCACACTAGCTCTATTACTATCTAAGAAAATATACTTTAAAAATATACTACAGTTCAATCTTAACATATGAACTTCTTGCCACCCATTAAAGGTGTAGAGCATATTTTGATAGCAAAATGCTATATAAAATATGCTTTAGTTGAAAAGAATAGAACTAAAATAATCTGGTATGTCTTACTTATCAAAAGTGCCAAATCTGAATTTGTTCTTCACAAACAGAAATTAAATTTTTTTCTTTTTAGACACATGCATTGACATTTGTAGACAAACCCTATTTAAAACAAATTTCATGTATGCAAATGCAGGTTTACACAAAGAAGGAAATTATGGGCCGATTATTCATTTTACAAAAGGATTAACAAAAGAATTTCTTTAAATAGTTAATCTGCCAGTATACTTAAAATAGTTAAAATTTTTTAAAATCAACTTATAAACAACTTTTCAGAAATGCACTCATAGCATAAAAGTAGTTACAAAAGTATCAAGCTTCCAAAACGTTATTATTACAATCTTTGTCCCAATCGCTTGACTAACCTAGCAGGTGACACAAAAAGATTAAATACAATAGCTGAAAATGGCACAGAAAAACAAATTTTATATAGTTCTTAACTATATACATGTATGTCTATCATAATCATTAATACTGGTTTCTTGTTAACTGTTTCTTTACTGCGTGCAGTAAAATTGCACGCAGAGGCTAGCAAACAATGAATCAATATGGCTGAAGGTGACCTAAGAAACCACAGACCAAAGGGTCTTCTCTGCCTTCATTGTGCAGGCAAGCCAGAGGTACAAAAGAAGAAAAATCCAAGAGACCCCATCAGCGTTGCAGCTTGTTTTTGATTTTTCCTTTGCAGTTTTCTAAGAAGTGCTCTGAGATATAGAAGACAATGTCTGGGAAAAGGAAATCCAAATCTGATGATCCAGAAATGGAGCATTTTGGAACAACTAAGAGAAGCAGGAAGGATCCTAATGCTCCTGAGTAGCCACTACTGGGAGTGTTCTGTTCAGAGTTCCACGCTGAGATCAAATCCGCAAACCCTGGCACCTCCACTGAAGACCAAACAGATATGGAGTAATCTGAGAGCAAAAAAAGCAGCCTTGGGCTTCCCTGGTGGCGCAGTGGTTGAGAGTCCACCTGCCGATGCGGGGGACACGGGTTCGTGCCCCGGTCCGGGAAGATCCCACATGCCGCGGAGCGGCTGGGCCCGTGAGCCATGGCCGCTGAGCCTGCGCGTCCGGAGCCTGTGCTCTGCAGCGGGAGAGGCCACAACAGTGAGAGGCCCGCGTACAGCAAAAAAAAAAAAAAGCAGCCTTACAATAATAAGGTAGTGAGGCTGAAGGAGAAATAGGAAAAAGGTTTAGCCAACTCAGGAAAATCTGACGGTGCAAAGGAGACAGATGTTGCCTTAAAAACAGAAGATGAAGAGGATGAGGAGGAAGAAGGGGGTTGAGAAAGAGGAGGATAGAGAAATAAACTTGAGTATCTAACTCCACATGAATTCCAGAGTAGGGAAAAATACAACAAACTTCTTTGAGATGGCTCTGCCCTCATTAGATTTATTTACAAAATTCGAATATAATCATATTGCAGTTTCTAGAAGTGTACTAGAAATGTTAAGTAATTTACATGAAGTAGCCAAGGTCGTTATTAGTACCCTGAAACTGTATCAAAGTTGTATATATTTCCAAATATTTTAAAATAAGACGTTTTTCTCACTCTGTGCATCTTGCTTAGCCTAGTAAAGGCATTTAAATATGTTCATGGTGTTTTTTAAGTGGTGTTAACTATGGTTATTGGCTAGAAATCCTGCATTATCAACTGTACGTATTTATACCTTATAGAATGAATAAGTAGGCAGCCAGGCTGGGAAGTGTGAGGCAGTGAACAAGCTACCTTTTGGAGGGGTTAGAGCTTTGGGTCTGTGCTGTGAGGCTAGACCCATTGATGCTGCATGCTGATGTTATTATAGTTGTTTGTTGGTTTATAAATTTATTTATTTTGGCTGCATTGGGTCTTCGTTGCTGTGTGTGGGCTTTCTTTTTAGTTGCAGCGATCCGGGGCTACTCTTCATTGCGGTGTTCTGGCCTCTCATTAAGGTGGCTTCTCTTGTTGCGGAGCATGGGCTCTAGGTGCGTGGGCTTCAGCAGTTGTGGCACATGGGCTCAGCAGTTGTGGCGGCCAACACACTCAGGACACGGGCTTAGCTGCTCCACGGCATGTGGGATCTTCCCCAGACCAGGGCTCGAACCCACGTCCCCTGCGTTGGCACCACTGCACCACCAGGGAAGCCCTATAGTTGTTTTTATATATACGTATTTGCCATGCCATCAGCTGCCATTCTTAGTGTGGAAAGGGGAAAGTTCCTATGAGAAGTGTGTGATTTTTTTTTATTCAATGGGATAGTTTTAAACAAACTAGACAACTTCATCTGCAGCAAAGTGAAGAGTCACTACAGCAAAGTCCAGAAAGCTTTGCTACTTAAACATACAATATACAACATTCTGCTATTTTTTTATGTTTATAATGATGAAATGTTTTTTGAAAAAAAATAGGCCATGTTTAAAATCTATTCAAATAAAGCATAAATATTTTAGTGTTTGAAAGCTTAGAAGTCAAAATTCAATTTATTTTAGAAATGCTCCAAGTTTACTAATTTAGGATTAGGGAAGACCAAAAACTTCTAAATAAGATAAATATGATCCTCCCTTGGGAACTGAGCTAAAAAAATCAACACACAATGGGAAACATCTGAGTTCTCTCAGGCCCAGAAGCCCAATTAGGTAGCTTAATCTATCAACACACTGATAATAATAATAATGTTTTGGCAGGAAAAAAATGTGCTTAAAATAAAAATAAAGTATCAAGAGGGGGCAAACTTTCTAATGTGTGTTCAGCACTGTCCAAGAAAAAAGGGCAGTGAAGCATGAGGACCCACAATGTTTTCTACTGTAAACTAAACGGATGTTTTCTACTACAAGGCCTGATAAAAAATCTCTCATGCCTACCCAGTTCCCATTATTTTAATTCTGTGTTTACCAGGTAACCTTCTAAACATTAATTCAGTTTCCTAGAAAGCTTAATAGAGGTCCACAATCCCTTACTTGCAATTCTGAAGTCAAAGAAATTTCAAAAAACAAAAGCTGTTTCAGAACTCATCCGGTAGCAAATCGGACCTAAATGGATTATGTGAAGCGTTTATTTACTCTGCTTAATATGAACAGTCAAATGCTTTACTGCAGAAATATTAATGTACTTGATTACAGGGTACCACTCCAGATCCCACAGGGGTGTGTCTTAAAATTCAATCATACTCCTTCTTACCTTTCTAAAATCTAAAAAATTCTAAATTCTGAGACAACTCTGAAAGAAGTGTCCCTGGATCTAAATATGAATATTCTGACTCCTGGAAAAGGAGAGCCCTCTTTATCAGCCCCCACTCCCCAACCCAAAGAAATCAGCATTCTAGCTTATACTTCAGTATTACATAAATTTAGTTAGTGTGAATCTGAAGTCAATATTCGATCATCTCTGAGTATGCTGATAAAGTCCAATTCCAAAGGTACAAGATCAATTCCCAGAACTTACAATGACAATCTTGGGTGGCACAAATGTACCTAGAATCTCCTTCCTAAGCCTACTGGTTTCCAAGCCACCTTCCATCCTCTCTCTGTCTCACTTGCCAGAAGACAAACCAACAGTTAACCAATTTCCTCTGCCAGTCCTAATACACTGTCAGCCTTCATGCAACCTTCTACAATGCTTAGAAAAAGGTAAAAAATTAAAATAGATTTCTAACAGTTATTAAGTAGCAACTTAATTTTCATTAAGTTATTGGAGAATTATGACTATTTAAGTATGATCTCTAAGAAATTAACATGAGAAGATTCTTCACGTTGCTTAAAAAGACTTAAAACTATACCAGATAGATGGCCCTGATAACTCTTTTCTGATCTCAGTTTAGAGCCCTAAAGATTCTAAATTCTAAATATGTCTTCTAGTGGTTAAGGAAAAAACAGTAACTAGATAAAGTTTAATTTTTAATCTATACATGTTTATTCTTTCCCAGCAATGCTTTGTAGTTTTCAGTGTAGAGGTCTGAACATCCTTTGTCTGAATTTTCCCTAAGCATTTCATATTTTTTGATGGTAAGTGATATTTAAAAAGTTTAATTTCCAAGTTTTCACTGCTAGTATATAAAAGTACAGTTCATTTTTATATACTGACCATGTATCATACAACCTTGCTAAACTAGCTTATTAAATTCCAGAAGTTTTTTAGTAGATTACATCAAATTGTCTACATAATCATATCTCCTGTGAATAAAGGCAGTTTTATTTCTTTCTTTTCAATCTGGATGCCTTTTATTTCTTCTCTTATTTCAGTGGCCATTTACAATACTGAATAAAAAAGTCTACACATTTAGATTGTTTTAATTTTACAAAACTCAGCAAGAAATAATTAAGATATATAGCTGACATTATTTATTAAACATGAAGAAGTCTAAGTTTAACCTACAAAATTTAAAGGGCAAAATTAGGAACTATATAAGGTGCTAGTTGACTCAATGTATGTATTTTCCTATGCTTTGTGACACAAGATTGGTAACAAAAATGCTGAGCATATCCAACTGCATCGTTTAAAATCACATTTATTGGCTTTCTTATAATTACGAAAGTAGCACATGATCTGGAATTCTGAGGTACAAGGAAGAAAATTATAATCATCCTTAATCCCAGCACCCAAAGATAAACACTGTTTATTTTTAATTGTATCATGAGCAGTTTTCTATACCATTAATTCTTCTGAAACACCATTACTAAGAGCTGCATACTAACCCATCCGTCATATGGCTATGTTATAATTTCATTCTTCTGCCATCACTGGACATCTATACTGATTTAAATTTTTCACTATTACCATATACATTCAACACAGCAGTTAAATTCATATATAAATCAGAGAATGACCTCTTATTAGAGTCCCTTTTGCCCATTCCTGTATTAAAGCTGTTAAGTGTTTTCCCAGTCCAAGCTAAGTTCTTTTTATACTAATGCTATCAATCATCTATCACATTAATCCCAAATACATTCCATTTGCCTTTTATTTTAACTAATTTTCAATTCAGGAATTATTAACTTTATGTTAATGGTAAGTATTACAAAGAGAAATAAAATGTACTGTATTTTTATTGTCCGTGGTATTACTATGGTAACACACAACCCTAAAACTAAAAAGATTAAAGAGAGAAATCAGTGGTGCCAATGAAAAGTGTAAAGTGGGTTAAGCTGTTTGATATAGTTTTAACTCATCTCCTAATATAATCATATCTTAGAGGGAAAAGAGAACTTTTTGGTCCATCTGTAATTTCAAGGGTAAAATATTACTTCCCCTACTAAGACAACTGAAGCCAAAAATCACACAGGAAATACATGTGCCTGACTAGCACAACAGTTTAACAGTTACATTAGAGCAACTTCTATTCTGTCATTAATGAAAAAAATCTTTGAGAAAGAAATGTGTCGCAATTAGCACCTTGGGATAATAAACATACAAATAAATCATTACCTAAACATTTCCTAATTATGCTAGAGGTGTATTAGGTAGAAACATGATTTTAAAAAAATCTTCCCTGTCCCTTAGGAAAAATACCAAAAATGGAAAACAAACCAAATATACAAATAAACTGTAATAAGCAAAAAAGCAAAATTCAAAGAAAAAATATATAATCATTTTACATTAAACAGAAATTGAATAGTCTTTTGGAAACATTAATTTCCAAAATCTTAACTGATTTTCATGAGGTGAGAGCACAAGATTTTCATCGTACCTAGTTGTGTGGCACCAAACAAGTCATTTTACTTCTACAGGCCTTAGTTTCTTCATCTTTAAAATGAAAACACTGAGAATCCCCAGTTTGAGACGGCAGATTGGAGAAATCACAGAAGCTTATTTCTTATTTCTTCTCCCTTCCAAAACTCCACTGAACTAATAGAAAAACTTTTAAAGGAGCAATCCATAATGACTAAGAAAGGAGCCATTAGAAGCCAAGAGATTTCAATAAGGTTCTCAAAATGGAAAGCAGGTGGAGAAGTTTAACTAATAAAACAGCCTCAGTAGAAGCAGCCACAGCTTAGAAAACAAAACAGAGAATAACAGCTGAAGATAAAGCCAAACTGCCAGAACCAACTGAACACAAACACCAGGGAGGTAAAGAAAATGAGGAGCAAGAAGCAAATCCAAGGGAGATTTACTGAAACTCTGTGATCCTAAAAGTAATTTTCTAATCAACAAGCCTACCTATATGCAGAGTTCTCAGTTTCTTACTGCTTTACTTGTAAATTTGGACAGATAACCAAATTCACAAGATACTTGAAACCTGAAAGACACCAAAATAAAATGAAAAATGTCCCCAGAACAGATAAATTAAGGAATAGAAAAGAATATATTGCTCTTTATTATAAGCCCTCTCACACTAATTTTTTAGCCACATACATACATTAATTTGGTTTTTCAAAAAAGCTTAAGAGCATTAACCTAAAAAACAAGTTTACTGAAGCAATGTGAAGCCCCTTTCAATCAATTCTAATACTCCCTATGTAAAATTTCAGACATCCGTTCTTATTAAGCAACCGTAAAATAATTTATCTCACAAAATAATAGGTAAACCAGTAAAATCAATATTATACATATATATATAATCCTTTTATTAAATTCTGTGGAAAAACTTACTTCAAATTCTGAAGTCTGTGTGGTATATAGACATACACACACCCCTACACACACACAGATCTGTTTTAGAACCATAACTACTAGCATATTAATACTATCATTCTATTACCATTATTTTAAATCTATAAATTCCAATAACTTTAAAATCACTTAAATAAAAGGACATACCTCTATGTTCCAGTAATATAGTATAAAGTCAATAATATTTGCAATGTTGATCAAACTATGATTTTTAAAAACACCTTAAGTTACTTTATAACACAAGCACTGTTATAACACAACTGACACCAATAAAAGTTAAGTATTTCTAAACAAAAAATATGGTAAAAGCTTCCAAATACTTCAGAAATGAAAAAAAGAAACATTTTATGTTCTAAGGATATACTGTTTCAAATCCTCACCTTCACCCCTTTTTCAACCATTAGTTAAGGACCACAGTATGGCTAAAATTTTTTAAATGGTAAAGCTTAATGTGGAAAACACACATGTGTGACATATCACCATTCAATAAACCATCACCACCCAATAAACCATCACAAAAACACCACACTGAGTAACATGTGGAATAAACAGTACAACTAACAGGTTCCCAGATGACTCCCTCATACTTGGTAGATGATCCCCCACACATACAATCCATCTATTGAACAGAGAGGTAATTCATTCCTTTTCTCCCACAAACTAAAATACAAAGTTCAAATCAGGATGTTCAAAACCAACAAAATGAGGTCCTCAAATTAGGTAAGAGAGACGTACAATTATAAAAACTGCAAAATACCCATCCAACCCTAATTATATTAAGTTAAGGAAACTCTAAATATAGATGACATGCAATGTAATCATACATTTTTTTAATCTGATGATCCACTTCAAACTCATAAGATATCCCACATGAGTTACAAATGCACAGTTACATGAAAATTGAAGCATTTCCTCCTCTCTAAAATGAATACAACAAAATAAAACAAAAAAGCAAATATTATGATAAAGACTATCATAAAAATCTAAAGACTTAAACATAATCAGGAAGGGAAAAAGTATGTTCCTTTGCAGAAGTAGCTTAGGAACAACTGAGTACAGAAAAAGAAAAGAACAGAACAGTTCCAGCACTACACTACTACCTTCATTCTCTTTAACTCCTAAATGTTAGTGGTCTATCTTTGACCACTATCTATCTAGCTTCCCCCGTTATACCCAGCCTGGGCACTTTAATTCACACCTTTGGACCATCAATTACAAATAATGAATTCCAAATCTCTATCTCCAGCCACAATCTGTCTCCTGAGTATCAGAGTAAATATATCTCAAAACATCTCCACTTGACTGTCCCACCAGAATTTTTAACACAAAAATGTACCATACTGAACTCATCCCCCACCTCCTCCTCCTATATACTTATTCTGGTTATTGATATCGTATTCCAAAACTTGAGAGTTATCCATTCTATGGCCTCCCCTCTAATTAATCCTGTATCAGTCACCAAGTCAAATCCCATTCTACCTTAAAAAGGGTAACGCAAAAACCCATACTCTCCATCCTCAACATCTCTGTCTTGGTTCAGGCACATACATATTTGGGATTACTACATCTCTCCTAACAGTTCTCCCTACCTTCAATCTGCCTCATTCTTCAATCATTCCTTTCTATTGCTGTTAAAGTGATCTTTCTAGAATATAATTTGAATCATTTTCACCACTGCTTAAAATCTTTCAATGATTCAAAATAAAGACCTAAAATCCTTAACAGAATATCCTGTCTCTTGTCACCTCTTCAGCTTTATCTCTTATCTCCCATGTAATACACTAAATTCTAAACACATCACCGCAAATCCTGGAAAAAGTCATACTGTTTCTTACCTCAATAACTCTGCATAGGTTATTCCCTCTTTCTAGAGAGTCTTTTTCTTGACAAGGTAACTCTGACCTGCTCAAACCTCAGCTCAGACATTACATGTGGCCTCAGCTTCCTCCATTCCCTCCTTGCCCCTATAGCACTTGAGAGACACCCTTTCATACTATAATCGTCTATTATACTCTAAACTTGTACACCATAAAAGTAAAATACATATATTATTC
The DNA here is from genome assembly GCF_059928025.1 of Delphinapterus leucas. Taxonomy (NCBI): domain Eukaryota; kingdom Metazoa; phylum Chordata; class Mammalia; order Artiodactyla; family Monodontidae; genus Delphinapterus; species Delphinapterus leucas. Next base: position 60,132,133 of record NC_143137.1, on the reverse strand, counting down.
ATTGTGTGTCCTACAATGCCTAGCACTTTGCCTGGCAATAAGTGATCAATAACTATTTAAAGAATGTTTAAGCATTTTGCTTTTTCCAGAAACTTCCACTATAAACCTCCCCCAAGAGACACAGAACAAAGCAGCTACTTAAGGAAAACAATGGAAACCAGGCAAGAAAGCAACAAACATAAATAAATGGGGCAAAAAAAATGAAAAATTAAACACACGGAGTCTTTTCAAAGTGGCTCCTAAGGAGCTGTGTTTCGTCTCACATTCTAACACGAAGGTCTTTTACTTGCTATTTAATTTTCAACGTTTATTCTAATTTCCCAGAAAATAGTGGTAAGAAGTTCTTCTCTCCACAACTGGGTCGGCACAGAAAGAAAAATGGAAAGCATTACCTAAAACAGCTATTCTTCAAAACTGAGCATAGTCAGAACTTTAAAAGTGCCATAATAAGTAAGACCCCCTGATCTACCCTGCCCCAATTCCACTTTTTTTTTTTTTTTTTTTTTTTTGCGGTACGCGGGCCTCTCACTGTTGTGGCCTCTCCCGTTGCGGAGCACAGGCTCCGGACGCGCAGGCCCAGCGGCCATGGCTCACGGGCCCAGCTGCTCTGCGGCATGTGGGATCTTCCCGGACCGGGGCACGAACCCATGTCCCCTGCCTCAGCAGGCGGACTCTCAACCACTGCGCCACCAGGGAAGCCCCCCAATTCCACTTTTAACAGTTGTCCCCTAAAAGGCTTGGGAATAAGATTACAAGGGGTATTTTACTAACCAGTTATCAAACATCTCTCCCTGAACTTAACATTTTTTCTCTATGGTAAGGAATTATACAAATTCACTATTTACTCTGTAAATATGCATTTACATTTTTATCCTTAAGATAAAATGAAATACTTTCCTCTTACCTTCCCCCAAAGGTCCTTGAACAGAAATTTCCCCCGATGAATTTGCTCTAATATTTGCCAGTTTTCTGTGATCAGAAGGGAATAGATGAAAGGGAGTAGGGAACTCTCCTCCCAATACTGAGTCCTCTCATATTCCTGACCCTTCCCTTCTCTTCTCCAGTGGTATCCATACCCAACTTTGCCTTTTAAAGTAAAGCAAATTCAAGTTCATAAGCAATTTTAGAAGTGTGTGAAAGAATCTTAGAGACCAAATGCCACATAGCACTAGGAGAGTGTTTTGGTTTTTTTGTGGGTTTGTTTTTTTTTAAGCTGAACTCCTGACACCAAGTCTCCTCAGTTGATCAACACATTTTTTTTAAAAACCAGTTTTTTAAAAATGTCTCTTTCCTCTAGCCTATTACCAATTTATTCTGGGTTCCTACTCTTTCCCTAAAAAGCTTCCTGTCCTGCCACAAACTGACTTGGCTTAAAAGATGTCACTTACATTTACATACACTAATTTAGAGGTGCATATTGTAAATACTGTTATGGTTTTACAGATAAGAAAATAAGACTAGGAAAAGTGACCTGACATTTAATAAATGCCGGTACCTGAATTTGAATCCAGTTCTTCTGGCTTCAAGACCAAGTTACCATATTAAAAGAGAGCAGTCTGCAGCAGTCTGCATTTTAAGATTCAACTTCCCTGGCTCTAGGCAGCCTCACTACATCTAATACACATAATTTTTAGGCAAGTTCTAAATTTCACCGTTGTCCTAAATGTCCCTCTTGCAAGCGTACATGAGTCTACAATAAAAAATTCTGCAATTCAGTGAAAAAGTTCGGTGTTCACCCTAATGTTCACCCTGTGTTCACCCTTTATGATTTTTTTTAAAAAAACAGACTTCAATAATCTCTATAGACATCAACTTTTGAGGCTGAAGAATTGCTTACCTCAGTTCTTAAACCAACACTGCTTCATGCTTTCAAATACCTGTCGCTCTAATTGCCAATTTCATTCATTTCTTTATATTTGCAAATAACTAGGGGCAGTGCTGTATGTCTCCCAACCCCACGAAACACTCTAAATGAAACACTCCGAATATCATTTGACTTCACTCAAAAAAGGGAGGGAAAAATCAAAGAGTTAATCCCTAATGCATGTGTCTGATTAAGATTTAGTGCAATGATGCAGAGCAATTCAACAGAATAACGTGACTTGAAACTACGAAGAAACCAACTTTCACCTGACCTACCTCTGACCAGTATTTTTGCCCACCGCTTGTAATTACCCCCAGTCTTATCCGATTTCTGTTATCAGTCAACTGAGAATATTAAGACCCAACAAAGAGCACTGGGATTTTAAAAATAGTAATTATAGAAACAAGCCTTTAAAACTCTGAAAACTAGTAACGAGAAAAACATTAATTTATCAATAGGCGCTTGCTACGTGCAAGGCACTGGAGGAGACAAAAAAGCTGCCAAACGGTAAGCTCTTTAAGCACTTGACGGTGACTTATTCAGTTTTGTAACCTCCATCCTCACCCCTCCAGCGCCTGGCAAAACTTGAACTGAACTGGACACGCTGTTGTAACGGGATGTGCTCCAGCGAGGAACCTGTGGGATAAACAGACCAGCTTGGGACGTAACTTTGGGAAGTATTGTTTGAACGGCTTTACGCTGTTTAATTCAAACGGAACAGGCTGCCGCTGTGTTCGAGCTCGTGAGGCCCGGGGAAACCAGCCGGGTCAGGCGGCCTCTCCCAGAGTCAAACCGGGACACCGCTGAGGGACCTCAAAGATCTGGGGCGAAGAAAAGGGGGCAGTTACTTGCCTCCCATTCCTGCAAGAATCGCTCGGCCTCGTCAGAACCAACGGTCTTATGTCTCCTAAATTCGTCCTTCACGTACTGGTCACCAAGGGCTTTGAGGTCTGGGGGCAGAGCCCGGTGCAGCAGCAAAATGCGCCGATACAAGGCCCGGACACGCGAGACGTGCCGAACAGGCATAACTCCAAGCGTGGACCACAGGCCGCGCCTGCGCAGAGAGACCGCGCGCGCCTGCCTCTCCTTACAAGCTGAGTATAAGTAACGCAAATACAAGCGGAAGAGGGCGCGCGACTTGCATCCGGTTGGGTCCGCCCTAATATCAGGACCTTCCGGAAACGCGAGGGGCAGCGGCGGGCAGAAATGGGCCGGTCCTTCTCTGAAAGGGGCGTAGCTTTCGTGGAGCGCTAGCGCAGCGACTACCTAGGGGCTGCGTCTGGGGCGGAACGGTCGTCCACCAGGAGTCTGGCTTTGCTGCTTGTTACCACTCCGTTACACCCCATCATCTTTTCCATTCATCTTACCCCTTTTCCTCCTGATAAAGGCTTAAGAAAGGCTTCGTCAAAATCAGACTCCTCCAGGAAGCCTTCCATGGTTGGCTAAAGACACTTCAGATGTCTTTGCAGTGTTCCTGCGTTCTGCGAGAGGGATCGGAATGGGATTAATCTCTCCATTCACGAGCCTACCCACCCACGTACCTTGCACAGGGCTGTACTCCTAATTTGTACCCTGAAGGCGTGGCCTGTTTCATGTAACTCAAGTGAGACCTGAGCCAGCAGGTTTCAATCCTTAGCTCGTGTCAAGTTGGCTTTAGAAGAATAATTAGAGAACATTTTAAATGTATTGTGTCCAAGGCCAAGATCCAGGAGATTCTGATTAAATAGTCTGAGATGAAAACGTAGAATCAGAACGTTCACAAATCTTCACCTTTTACAACGGTGATACTGAGAGTGTGACCAATCAAAGCTGACAGCAGTTTAGCCTCGTTCTTTCTGTCCCATCACACCTTTGGACCTTCAACAAATCCTGATGGCTCCACCAACAAAATGTATGCAGAATTCGATCATTTCTCACTACTCCCTATTCCACAATGGTCTCTCTTTACCGGATGCTGTAGTCACTTTTTGTGTTTCTGCTTCTGCCATGATCAACTTTGATCATGATCCACCTAAACTGTAACAGCCTCTGCTACTGGTAGTATCTGGCTGCCTTAGAAATCCTTGCTGGTTCCCATCACTCTGACCACACCTTTTTACATAGCTTTTTATTAAATTATTAATAGGTTTAAAAAAAAAAAAACAGGGCTTCCCTGGTGGCGCAGTGGTTGAGAGTCCGCCTGCCGATGCAGGGGACACGGGTTCGTGCCCCGGTCCAGGAAGATCCCACATGCCGCAGAGCGGCTGGGCCCGTGAGCCATGGCCGCTGAGCCTGCGCGTCCGGAGCCTGCGCTCCGCAACGGGAGAGGCCACGACAGTGAGAGGCCCGCGTACCGCAAAATAAAAAAAAATGTCACTACTCTGCTCTCCAAAATCCTCCAGTGGCTTCTCATTAGAGTAAAACGCACAGCCTCTCCACTTCTTAGCTGTCTAAATTTTCTCCTACTGCTCTTTCCCTAGTTGGCCGATTCCAGCCACACTGGTCTTCAAAGCCCCTAATTCATCTTTGAACAGGCCAGGCACTCTCCCAACTGAGGACCTTGGTATTTGCTCTTCCATCTGCTTGGAATGTTCTGCTTCAGGTATCTTTCTTGGCTAACACCCTTATTTCACTCAGCTCATTATTTCAGGTCTCTTTCTGATTAAGATCCTCCCTGGCAAGCATATTTGATATTGCTACAACATCATGCTAAGAACTCCCTAAGCCCCCTCTCTGCTTTATTTTTCTCTGTAACACATACATATTTTACTTGTTTGCCTATTGCTTGCCCCCACTAGATTACAAATTCCCGGAGGGCAGGGATTTTGTGATTTTAAGGGTGTCAAGTGATTTATATGACCTGCTGGTGATGAAAGGGCAAGAATGTGGGAAAATTTATGTGATTCCCTCCGAGACCCCAGATTTTTGTTTATGCAAAGACTTCTTGAAAGACAAAAAGACACACACCCCTCTACCAAGGGCAGGGACTTAACTCATTTTAGTATTCTTTTCAGGGTCCACCGCAGTGCCTTACAAATAGTAAGCACTCTAATATTCATTACCTTGAATGGACTCTTTTCCTTTTGCTGAAATTGTAGAAAAATATTTGTTTAAAAGAACACAGAACATTTTTTTAAATGGATTTAATTTGGTTTTTTGACAAACCACATTCATGGCAAGGATTGAATGGCAGCATGGTTATTTTACTTCAGGAAATCTTTTTCTAACCATACTTCATCTCAATATCCCTGTAAATTAAAAATTAATTTCTTGTTCCAGTTTATTTTTTCTGGTTTCCTTTGGGGTTAAAGTACATGTATAATAAATGCTTCTTTTAGAGCCAAAGCTCTTATAAAAATGTGGGAAAAAATTCTGCCGGTAAATTAATAAAACATAATAAAAGAATTAATTCAGCATAAAGGGAGCAGAAAAGGTCCATAAAGCTTTGGGTAATCAATGCTCAAAAATGACAAATGATGGGTAAGAGAAAAGCCAAGACATAATGGTTAGAGGAGAGGAATCAAGAATAACAGTGAGAATAATGGTAGATGACCTTTATTTTTTTACAGTGGGCTGGACAATGAGTTATGTTTTGAGGACAAAATTTTCTGTTTCTTTGACCTACCAATTTAGGCTGACCAGTTTTCCTCTTGTGGTCAAAATAGCCATGAACTGAAAATAAGATCTGAGTTCTATTCCTGGCCACTAATCCAGATCAGTACACTTCATGCAGGCCTTTCCTTTATCCTTCCTCCATGTAATTCGTTTTCATGTGTTATTCAGCAAGTCACTCAACCAATCTGCACCTCGATTTTCTCACATGTCAAATAAACTGGGTTAGGTAATTCTCAGTACCTTTCAACTCTGCTAATCATGATTTGTCCCCAGTCCCCTCCAAAATTTTTTGTAAAAGGAGCAGCAGATATGTACCCACTCTGAAATAATTGCTTTGAAAAAATTTTTGTTTAAGAAGGGGAAACTCCTCAAAATTTGAATCAGAGAGGTCTCCATGTTTTCCTTTATGGAAGTGCAATTGACAAAGAAAAATCAGGAGGGAAAATTACTTTTGGAAATGCATTTTACTTTACTCATATTGAGTTTGCAGGGACAGCCTATGTTAAATGGTGCATTGAACAGGTTGCCTAATAGTAGAAGTGCTGTTGGTCTAAGTCAGTGGTTTTCAACTTTGGCTGTATATTACAATCACCTGGGAAACTGGTTTAAAAAAACTGATAAGGCCCACTCCAAACCACTTGAATCAGCATCTTTGCGAGTGGGGCGAGGCATGGCTATTGCTTAGAAACCCCTCCAAGTGATTCTAATGTGCAGCCAGGATTGATAACCAATGGTCTAAGTTTCCAACTTGGAAACACCTGGGTTCCAGGAATAGTACCCAAGTTACTGACACTGTTAAAAACTGATTACTAAATGTCCAGTGCTTCAATATTAGAGTGTTCCTGCAACAAAGGGGATAAAGATTTTGATATAGCTAAAAATATTTTAAATATAAAAGTAAAATGGGGGGATAAATAGGGAGATTGGGGTTGAAATGTACACACTACTATACATAAAATAAGTAACTAATAAGGACCTACTGTACAGCACAGGGAACTCTACTCAGTACTCCGTAATGACCTATATGGGAAAAGAATCTAAAAAAAGAGTGGATGTGTGTATATGTATAACTGATTCACTTTGCTGTACACCTGAAACTAACACAGCATTGTAAATTAACTACACTGCAATAAAAATTTTAAAAAACAATCAAAAAGAAAGAAAAAAAAGTAAAACATCTCTGAGAAAGAGGATGTAAGAGTGAAAAATAAGTTATATAACTCCAGGTTATATGCACAATTATCAACAGGAGGTGATTAATAACTTAAGGGCTATCTGAAGAGCTCACTCTAGAATCATCCCACTTCCCACATCCACAGCACCACCGTGTCTCCCAGAGGACATGCTTTAAGCTTTCCAAATAAGTAATGAACATTTAGAACACAGCTTACTTATGCAAACTTGGCACTCAATAAAAATCCACAAAATCTCTATCATCTGTACTCTCTTCCAACCCAAGCCTTCCACTAGAGCTCTTGATTGTATCCCAACTCTTCTGAGAAGTAGCTTCATAATTATCCCCTCATTCTTTCTCTCACTGGCATCTTCAATTATTCTCTTCATAAGACTAGTCCATTCAGCTCATAAACATTCACAAGAACACTTCACATTAAAAAAAAAAATCCCTCCATTCTACCTCCCCCTCAAACTACCATCCTATCACCCTGCTTCCTTCATTGGCAAACTTGAAACAAATATTTCTCCATTTCCATTCTCATTCCCTGCTTAATCCCTTTTAATCTATTGTCCCACTACTCCTCTAAAATCACTTTCTTCAAATTCCCTAGTTACTTGCTTCTGTTCACACATCTACTCTTCCCTGACCTTCTAGAAATCTTTCCATCTTTCGGCTTCCATATGTTTGTACTATCCAGGTGATCCACCTCTAGGGCCCCACTGTCTCTGTGTCCTTAGCTAGCTGCAGTTCTTCCTGCCTCCAAATGAGAATGCATTAGTCCAAACAAACATCAGTGTCAGTGCTCTTGTCCTGGCCAGCTGTCCTCAGCAATTGGTGATGCTCTGCTGCCCCCACCTGGCCAACCCCATTCTAACCATTTTGGAGGCCCTCGCTGGACCCTTACCTGGAAAGGGTAAGGACATCTTAACCAACTCTCACACCCACCCCGACCTCTCTACAGTTTCAACCTTCCTTGCTAAGCACTGGATAAATTAAAATTGGATATCCTGTCATTCCTTCAGAGTCATGTCGCAAATTAAACTCATCATTTTTCTCCAAAGACCTTTCTCTCGCCACCGTTCTTAAATTTACCTAGGCTCAAGACTTAAATTCTGGGGCTTCCCTGGTGGCGCAGTGGTTGAGAGTGTGCCTGCTGATGCAGGGGACACGGGTTCGTGCCCCGGTCCGGGAAGATCCCACATGCCGCGGAGCGGCTGGGCCCGTAAGCCATGGCCGCTGAGCCTGCGCGTCCGGAGCCTGCGCGTCCGGAGCCTGCGCGTCCGGAGCCTGTGCTCCGCAACGGGAGAGGCAACAACAGTGAGAACCCCCGCGTACCTCAAAAAAAAAAAAAAAGACTTAGGGTTCTGTAACATCTTTCACCCTCTTCATGTATCTTGTTATTGAGGAGCCCTTGTTGAGACTTCTTTTGTAAATCAGTCACTTTTTTCCCATGTCATTGACCCACCTGCCTTGACTCCATATCCCTCGTTTAAATGACTACAACAGTCTTCTGATTGGATTCCCTTTCTTCAAAATTCGAAAGATTTTCCATTGTCTTCAGTGTGAAGTATGTGCCCCAGAATATAAAATTGTATTTAAAAAATCACATTGCAACCAAAGGCAAGACTTGCAGCTGAGCTATTACTGGTCTACTTTTTCATTATATTATACATGTATAAAATTATATTTTCATTATAATATACAACTATACATTATACAATTTTCTTAAAATTGAAGGAAAAATTCTAAATGATAACTTCAGACAGAGATTTCAATTTTATAATGCCATTACACTTTTAACCTGCAGAAAGCAAAAGTAAGTAAATAGATAAACAAATGCAAAAAGTAATTGTCTTACAAGAGAAGGCATTCCTCTCCCCACCCCCCAAATTAGAATAAGTTCACAGTATGTGTTCTTCAGGCTCACAAATTTAAAGTGACTAAATTATATTCATATACCATTAGATTCCAGCTTTACCATTTCTTAACTATGTGATCTTGGACTAGTTGTTTAAGCTTTCTGAGTCGCAAGTTTCCTTCTCTTAAAATGAGAATAATATTACGTACCTAAAAAGCTTCCTGTGTGCTTTAATGATTTGATATGTAAAAGGGATTTAGACTAGTTTGTCTGCAGCATATAGAAAGTGCGCATAGTGTTAGCAATGATGGTGATGACATAAAATGATAGCCAGGGGACTTCCCTGGTGGTCCAGTGGTAAAGAATCCACCTTACAATACAGGGAACGCGGGTTCGATCCCTGGTCGGGGAACTAAGATCCCACATGCCACGGGGCAACTAAGCCCACGCACCTCAACTACTGAGCTCACAAACCTCAACTAGAGCCCACGTGCTGCAAACTACAGAGCCCAGGTGCTCTAGAACCCGTGAGCCACAACTACAGAGCCCACGTGCCCTGGAGCCTGTGCACCACAACTAGAGAGAGGAAACCCGCGCACCGCAACTAGACAGAAGCCCACGCACCACAACGAAGAGCCCGCATGCCGCAACTGAGACCCGACGAAGCCAAAAATAAATAAATAATAAATAAATCTTTTTTCAAAATTTAAAAAAATAAAATGATAGCCAGTAAAAACTGTGAATCTTAGTTTAAGGTTTTTTAAAACTATTTCCCGCTTCAGAATACAACAATCTTAGAGGTATGAAACTTAAACTAACTGAAATGATATAATGCAATTACACTGTGACACCTAAAATTATAAACCAACATTTGTGCCTGAGCCCCTACTATACATAAGCATGATGGCTTTCCTTTGAGCAACAAGAACAGTTGCTCTTGAGGTGAGAATCTCCTGTAAATCTGGACTGTGTTTACCGATTCAAGATAAATCCCGCAGTATCTAACAGGCCCTCAGCATCAGCAACGGGAACGGAACTTTTCAGTCTTGGGCTTGTGTTGTGAAATCACTTGAATTGCTATTACTCATGATGGCTGGGAATGACTAACAAATTAAAGGAAAATTAGTGTTTAGTCTCTGTCTACGATACTGTAGCCATGAGGATGAGGAAGGAGGATCATTTATCTACAGAACAAAGAGTGGGGGCTGGATAATTCTTGAAACTACATAATTCTGAACCAATAACTTCTTAAAAATTAATTTCAAGATTGCACTAAGAGTGGTTCAACAAAGAAGCATTTGTTCTTGCTTCATTAGACAAGACTTTGACAACAAAAGATTACAGTATTTCTTTAAAAATGTAACAGCAATTATCATATACATATTAAATTCAGCTCAAGTTTTAGAACAAATCATAAATTTTTAATTACTTTGTTTACTCGAACCCCAAATGGCCTTTCAGACAGTACAATAACGTCCTTAAGCAGATGAGATTATTTTAAAATTGTTACATTCTTTCTCAAGAATGTGACAACACACGCAGCCAGTGATGAAATAGCCATTTCAGTTAGATCAAATAGGGTCTATATTAACGAAAAATTTCAAGAGAAGAACATAACTCTAGTGTTCCTTTATGGATATATGATGTGATTATAGCCTTCTTCAAAATCTGTGGCAGAATAAACATTCTATAGAGAAGCTACTTTGCCACATATAGGTATATAATATTAAAGAAAAATTTTTGTTCACAAGTACCCAATTTAAATGTATTCATAAATGAATAGTAAATCAATTTTTAATGTACTAATTATAGTCCAGAACCATTATAAATTAAATTCAGACATAATTAAAGGGGAGACTTAAAACCTTGTGCAGTGATTCTTCATTTTTATTCTATGTAGCAGACTTCTAATGAGTCCATAAAAAGGCCATTCAAGATGCCTAAGGGAGAATCTAACCTGAGCATACAGGATGTTTTCCACAGTCTTCCTACTGGAGAACCTACATAATGTCTCAAGGAGATGAGTCTGAGGGAATTGGTGCTTCTCCAACTGTAATGTACTCACTAATCATCTGGGTATCTTATTAAAATGCAGATTCCAGTTCAGTTGGCCTGGGGATGGCCCTGAGAGTCTGTAGCTCCAGCAAGCTCCCAGGTGATGCTAATGCTGCTGGACCACTCGCTTTAAGAAGTGAGGTCCTAAAACATAATACATATCGGAAGCAAACAGAGAAAGACATTTTAGTTCCCCAAACTTCATTTTCTTGTTTAGATGTATATCGAACGTGGATATTTTGGCTGACTTGTAAACATTTAAAATTTCTCCAAATTGAAGTCCTATTTAAAATATTTGCATTGCCCTCAGAAAGAAGTGGTATGAGAAGCAAAGAGAAAGGAGAGTTATTCTTTGTCAAATAAATATATCATCTGAAAGGATAACATAAATCATTGAGAGCAGAGAAGAACAAAAATAAGGCTCAAGTATGATAACCTTGAGTGAAAGAACCAAGGCAGGAGGGAAAGGAGACTACAAAGGGAAGATGAATCAGTCCAGCCTCAGACGTATTGCCTTCAGGGGTGGGGCTCGCCCAGCCTCAGTGGATAACCTTGGTATGGGGTATGGAGGAGATTACGTCTTAAGTACTTAAGGCTCAAAGTATTCACGAAGACCTACAGTTGCCTAATCAAACTGCTTTTATGCCTTTGGATCAGCGTTACATTACCCCACAGGGAACTGAAACACAACATAAACATGTATTTAAATGAACTTAAAAGAAAGCTTGTTGTCCCGTCTCCCGTTTTAATTAGATATGTCTTATATAAATGCAGACTCTGTGGTTTCCCTGGCAAGGCTACAGCACTAAGTAAATCCACTATAGCATTATTTTGTTTGCTTTTTTCCCCTTAATTAAGTTTTTAAAGTTGCCTTAGCTCTCTGTGTGGCTGCTTCAGCTTAGGCAGCCGGGTTTGTGGTGAAGGGTTGGGAGAGCACATACCAGCCACCTCATACCCCTCCTGGGCGCCTTATCCTACCTCCTGTGCAGCTAGATAGAAAAGCAGGAGGAAAAAGAGGGCAAAACATCCCAACTGCACAAGTAAATACCCTTCATGGAAACCTCCTTATATCATACCTAAGAAAAGCCCATTATCTTCCTAGCATATTGACAGAGTGGGGATACTCAAAACCCTTAACATCAAGTACGTGGACAGCCTTCCAAGGCTTATGGAAAACAAGGATACTGTCCAATTTTATAGTGCCAACGTATTAAAATATTTTGCTGGCTCCTGTGCTATCTTCACCGTAGATCTCTGGCCTGGAGGCTCCCTCTACAAGCCAATTTCAGAGGCTGTAATCATGCCTTAGCAAAATAACCAACAAGGGGGCAATCAATACACAGGCCTCTAACATCTTTTGTGCAAGCCTTAGTGAGGAAGGCAAGGTCTGACTAATGGTCACACGCTGAACAGCTGCCTAATTAGAAGGCTGAATGGCCTCAAAACGTTGTGAGTTTTTGCCTGCCTTTTTGTTTTGGATTTTGTTTTTAGTTTAATATTAATTCGACTTTAAATGAATGCTGCTAAAATGCAGAGCAAAAAGGAGCACAGGTATAATACGACGTGTGTGTGTTGATACAGCAGGCTCCAAATGTATGATTAAGCTAATGGTGACTCACATAAAATACAGGTATATGTTTACATATCTTTTTTATGTTTTCAGACTAGAGCAGAGAAGACAATAAATCCATATAGTATTCTTTAATTTATGCTTCTGTTCTTCAGGTTATATACTTGGTTTAAATAAATTACAATTTATATATGAACAAAGATATACATAGGAAAAAGACTGGAAGAAATATACCTACATGTTGAAAGTGATTACCTTTGAAAAGTGAAACGAGAGGTGATTTTTATTTTTTATGTGTTTCTTCTCTCCTCCCTCCCCAAATTTCTGAGCTGTTTAAAAGAAAAGCAAATAAACAAAGAAGACTATACTACAAGCAGAAGCATAATTAACGATTCTTCTTATTGATACTTGTTTCCACAGCTATTTTACATAGGTTACTTAATTCAGTCATTCAACGCTATTCATTAAGAATCTCCTATGTCCCAGACACTGTGCTTGGCACTACAATGCACTAATATACATACATTACATGTGTTTATCAAACAAATATTAGCCAAATCCTCTTCATTGACCTATGGAAGGGTGCTAGAAATGCAGGCTCCAAGTTACACCTGGATCCTTACTCTCCACCTTTTCTTAACATCACTGAGAGTAGACTTACTCTGACTAAGCAAACGTTTTTTAATCACTTTGTTTTGATCTTTAGTGAAAGTAATGTCACTTGATGTTTGCAGCGGAACCGCCTTCAACCCTGAAGGCACAAGTGCGCAGGCCTCACGTCTGTCTTTTTGCGGCTCTGTGCTAAGAACAGCAATGGCACAGCAGCTCCCACACCCCCTCGAGGCAGAGGCAGGCTTGGGGAGATGTCTGCTCCTCTCCCTTCTGAAGACACTCATACTTCGGAAGCCCCCAAAGAAAGCTCTGTGAGAGCAGGCTCATCAAACAGAATAAACAAAAACTGATTAAACACTCAAAGACCAAAGTCTGGAAAAGATGCTTAGCTAGTTAAATATAGATCTCTTCAAAATGAAACTTTTGTGTATGCCCCCAGGTTCCAGAAGAAACCACTGTGATTAACAACTTCCAGCTAACATTTAAATTCCAATGTAGCTAAATGGTGTGCCTGCACTGTCTAGGTGTAGCATGTTATTTAAAAACATCTTTTGCCAAGCCCAGCCTGTTGCTTTCCACAACAGACAGCATATTAGAAAGATTTCTTGACTGGGCATTCACGGTCCTTCATACACTGATCCCAGCCCTTGTTCCTCACACTCTGTGTCTGCATGACCTTTCTCTCCAGTCAACTGTCATAACTAGCTAGTCCTAGAACATGCCTCTCATTTTCCCTTTTTTGTCTCTTAATCTCAAAAGACTTCCTTTCTTTTCTCTATTTTATCCATTCTCCAGGTGACATTTACTTCTTCAGTAAACTTCTTAAGAGGACTTCAACCTCCAGAAGGCCCTCTATCCTTGGACTCCATTGTGTTTCTCTCTATAGAACTCATTAGGCCATGAGTGGGACTAAGGGGGTAGATGGTTGCGATTGGGTGAGGCTGTCGATCCCCATTCTACACACTCTTAGAGCATCTTCTCTCTCCAGCTCCTTACTGTTGCTTTGGCTTTCTTGTCTTTGGCCTGCATAAGACAGCCCATCTAATAGCGAGCTTAGATGGATCTTCAATGGGCCATAGGGTTCTTTTGTGTTACAGAGCACACAAAGAGTAACCAAAGAAATGTTAAATCATCATTTTATAACCTCGTGGCTCTTTAACTTTTCAAGATTGAGTCTACGCAAGTAGACTTCATGTTCTTTGGAGACAAGTATCATCTCATACTCCTTTTATCTCTCAGGTTCCCAAGGCAATGCTCTGCATTATCTTTGGTGCTCCGCAGATTAGTGTTTCTTTATGTTTTTATTCAATACTATCAATGACAAAGTGGTCCCCTAGAAATACCACAAAGCAAAATACCCATGACATTTTTCACAGAACTAGAACAAATAACCATAAAGTTTATATGGAACCATAAGAGACCCAGAATTGCCAAAGCAATCCTGAGGAAAAAGAACAAAGCTGGAGTCATAACCCTCCCAGACTTCAGCCAATACTACAAAGCTACAGTAATCAAAACAGTATGGTACTGGCAAAAAAATAAACATATGGACCAATGGAACAGAATAGAGAGACCAGAAATAAACACACCTATGGACAATTAATCTTCGACAAAGGAGGCAAGAATATACAATGGGGAAAAGAGAGTCTCTCCAGCAAGTGGTGTTGGGAAAGTTGGACAGCTGCATGTAAATCAAGGAAGCTAGAACACACCCTCACACCATACACAAAAATAAACTCAAAATGGCTCAAAGACTTAAATACAAGACAAGACACCATAAAACTCCTAGAAGAGAACAAAGGCAAAATGTTCTCTGACGTAAATCATAGCAATATTTTCTTAGGTCAGTCTCCCAAGGCAAAAATAAACAAATGTGACTCAATCAAACTTATAAGCTTTTGCACAGCAAAGGAAACCTGAAACAAAACGAAAAGGCAACCTACAGACTGGGAGAAAATATTTGCAAATGATGTGACCAAGGGCTTAATTTCCAAAATATACAAACAGCTCCTACAAGTCAATAACCAGAAAAAAACCAAACAACCCAATCAAAAAATGGGCAGAAGACCTAAATAGACATTTCTCCAAAGAAGACATACAGATGGCCAGGAGGCACATGAAAAGATGCTCATCATCACTAATTATTAGAGAAATGCAAATCAAAGCTACAATGAGGTACTACCTCACACCAGTCAGAATGTCCATCATTAAAACATCTACAAATAATAAATGTTGCAGAGGGTGTGGAGAAAAGGGAGCCCTCTCACACTGTTGGTGGGAATGTAAACTGGTACAGCCACTATGGAGAACAGTATGGAGGTTCCTAAAAAAAACTAAAAATAGAGTTGCCATGTGGTCCAGCAATCCTAATCCTGGGCATATATCCAGACAAAACTATAATTCTAAAAGATACATGCACCCCAATGCTCATAGCAGCACTATTTACAATAGCCAAGACATGGAAGCAACCTAAATGTCCATTGACAGATGAATGGATAAAGAAGATATGGTACATATATACAACGGACTATTACCTAGCTATTAAAAAGAATAAAATAATGCCATTTGCAGCAACATGGATGGACCTAGAGATTATCATACTAAGTGAAGTAAGTCAGAAAGAGAAAGACAAATACCATAGGATATCACTTACACGTAGAATGTAAAACATCTACAAAACAAAAACAGACTCAAAGATATGGAGAACAGACTTGTGGTTGCCAAGGGAGGGGAAGGGAGGGCAAGGGAAGCATTAGGAGTTTGGGATTAGCAGAAGCAAACTATTATACATAGAATGGATAAACAACAAGGTCCTACTGTACAGCCCAGGGAACTATATTCAATATCCTGTGATAAACTGTAATGGAAAAGAATATTTAAAAGAATACATATATGTTTAACTGAGTCACTTTGCTGTACAGCAGAAATTAACACAACATTGTATCTCAACTATACTCCAATAAAATTTAAAAAAAGAAATACCACAAAGTAAAAACTGTCCCTTGTAAATCTGGAGCTGATCAGCTATCTGGCTCCATTCCTTTTGGACCCTCAGTCAGACCCCTTTTATAATCTGGATATTCTGCAAATATACTCAGACTAGATATGGTTGCAGTGGCTCAGACGAGAGTGAAGGGGGCACAAGATCATCATTGTAATCATACCTTCTACCAGCATTTCTATGTGGACTCTGTAACTCCATGATAACTTTGTGGCAGAGACTATTTATTGTCCCTGATACTATCCTCACATCTCCCTTTTAGAAATAGAAATCTCACATTTTAACTGAACCCATGGCTGCCAAGCTGGCATCATACTGTCTAGTTCTCCTTGTACCTAAGGGAGAGGCATATGACTAAATTCCAGCCAGGATAAAATCTCAGATATAGCTCCCACCCAGTTTGCTGAAACACTTGTGTTGAAGCCCTGAGATGCCATGTTAAGAAGTTCTACCTTTCAGCTGCCATGCGGTGAGGAAGCCCAAACTAAACCTACAAAGAGAGTCCACAGGAAAGGCCTCTAGGACTATAGGAAGAGAGAGATGACTGGCCAGCTTCCAGATGTTCTAGTCATCTACTATTCCAGCTCCAACCACTGTCTAACTATAATTAGATGAGAGATTCTGAGACAGAACTACCTAGCTGAGCCCTTCTTGAATTGTTGTCCCATAAAACCCACAAAATATTATAAAATATGCTGTTATTTTAAGCCACCAAGTTTGGGGGTAGTTTGTTACACGGCACAGATAACTAGAACAGTCACCCAAAGTACAGAGCTCACTGCCCAGTTTTGCTGGGGCCATGAAGGAAAAGGAGTTTTTCCGGCCAGAGGCTTGCTGCCTGAGAATTTTAGCATACAGACCACAGGGTTTGGAGGTAAGAGTCTTAGTCTTTCCCCTTTGCCCCAACTTGCCTGAAAAGGATGAGTTTAAGCAATTCACCTGAGTTTTTGGATTCCACAGACTCTTCTACAAAGAGCCTATGTGGCTTTTAGGAAGGCTGTGAGGGTCAACAGGACACAGAAGGAACAATCCTCCCAAGGCAAGTGTTCAGTAACTGTCACCTGTGGCTTGATATCCTCATGCCCACTCATCTTCATGAAAATCTATGAAGAAGCTGAAGCTGCATGACATAGATAACAATTTGATGAGCAGACTTCCCCTAGTGCATCTCCACAGACTCAGTAGAGCCAATGGACTCCAGGTCAATGTCAGTTACCTTCTGACTTGTTAAATTACAGATGAAAGGCACTAGCCCTTCCATGATTTGCAGAGGGGAATGCTGCTTCCCATCCTAAATCTCTCTTCCGTTAACTCCACAGGCGGAGGCCCCATTGCTTTTCAATGGGAGGAACAGTAGAAAAAGTCTTCGCTAAATGGCCTCTTTTTCTGGGCTTTGCTCTCTGTGAGATCTCAGAGAACACATGTGGTCAGCATCATTTCTTCCAGCACCACAGCTCTTTTCAAAATTCCTTCTTGGGCAGCCAGCACGTCTCTTACAATCCCCCTGGAAATAGCTTTTCCCTGAGAATAATCGCCCTGGCAATGAGGCAGGGAAGAACACATTACAGTGTCCCAGGAAAGCCCTAAGGCCATCATTTAATGGCAATCCTAGCATGGTATGGTGACCACTAAAGGAAAATAATGCTTTACTACAGAAATCAGGGTCTGTGGCTTCTCAGCATGGGTGGCCAGCCAACCAGGTGGGCAGCAACTGCGGACACAGTCCTTAACCTAGGATACTTCTAATGTTCAATGGTTAAAGGAAAATACTGAAAATTAATTATTTTTACTATATATTTCAGTATTTATCCTGCCTGCAACCAGACAGAAGCAGAACCAGAAATAGCTGCTACCCTAAAAGCTAAAATTGAGACTATTTTCTGAAAAATATATGTCTATACATCTACACATATGCAAAATGAATTGTTTAATCATTGTAATTTTTGAGTGAAACTCTTAAGCAAGCTACTTATTAATAGTAAGGTGAGCCAAGCTCAATATTTTTGAAAAAAGAAAGCTGGGCACAGATCATTGATATTGCACTACTTAGGATTCTGGAAATGTAACTAAATACTTATGTTGAAATCGATTTTGATGGCATCAGTATAACTGATAACATCCCATAGAAAGGTATAAATTTAGAAGAACAGGCTGTATTTCATAGGCTATGTTTTCGGTAATATTTTTCTCATCTTTCGATCTGTTCCCACAACCCCATTTTTGCCAGAGCAGGAACACAAAGAAATTCTGTTTCTGGCTTCAATTTTTAAAAATCTAAAGTGAAGCAAAATTCAATTCTGAAGACTACTTTGCCTCTCACTTTTAAAAATATTAAAAATACTAATTATTGGACATATGAAAATATATATGCTTTTGAAAAGATTAATAGATTCAAAGCAATTTTTAAATCAGCCTTTTTCCTACTATTATAATTTTTAAGTGCTTCAGGCTTTTTAATGGAAGCTTTCAGAGCTATATCCTGAGTCATTTAATTTCTGTTAACAGATCTGTCCTGGCTTCTCATTGGCATTTATTCCTGTGCCACCCACGTAGAACTCCAAATGTGGATCCAACGACTGCTGAGCTGTGAACACTCTATTTGTGTAATTCTGCCAATGACCACCCTTAAACCTCAGAAGAATCAAAGGAAAGCAAAGATATGCTGAAATGTTAAAAAAAAAAACAAAAAACCACACACACCAATTTTGAGGACACAAACAAGAATGTGAGTTCTTCTATACTGCACCCTGTCAAATAGGGCTCCTAAGGGTCAGGACCACCAATGTACAGTTTTTAGGTGTGAAGGGCATGATCTGTGGCAAAGCTGTATATGCATCTGTACCAGCCTGCCCAGTGCTCCACACAGAAACCAAGACTAACCACAGCTGAAAGAGAAAACCTTCATTTGGTGCAAAGAATAGGTGAATTGTGAGCCCTGGGTCAAAATACTTTCTTTTACCTTCCTCTGTCCTTAAATAGGATTTGTGTCTGTGTGCGTGTGTGTGCACACGCACACACATGCTTTGTACCTTAAATCACAATAAAAAGACATCAGACAGTGAGGCTCAGCAACTATGGATTGGGCAAAAGCTAAACAAAAAGAACCTATAGTAGTCATTTGAACCTTAACTACCAACTTTCTTGCCAACATCACTAACACTAAAACCTTTGTTTCATTTTGATTTCAATTTGTAATTTCAGTTTTATTCAGTGCTCTAAATTAAAGTGAGGGTAACATCAGTTAATTATAAATTAATTTTGGCATAATCTGGAATAAATTAGAAGATTGCTTAGTTCCCATAAATATATTGTAATCATAAATTGAGACTTTAGACTCTGAAGGGCGCTTTGAAATTATTTCCTATCTAAACCTCTCATTTTAGAGATAAAAAAATATATATATGGAGTTCCCTTGTGATTAAGTGACGTGCCCAAGGTCATACAGCTAATTAAAAGTTGAGTAAGAACTAGATTCCATGTATCCAGCTTCCCCATCTGCTGTTAGTTTTTTCTATTACACCTCAACTTTTGATTAGTCATAGTAAGAGGTAGCAGTGAGCTGGATTAAACAAAATAGCAAATAAACTCGGTGCCCCTTCCTTGTTCCTGGGCTCCTTGAAAATGGGGTTTTTTGGTTTGTTTGTTTATTTAATTATTTTTATATCCTCCATAGTATCTAACACAGTATAGGTTTTCAGCAAAAACGTGTTGAGTTAAATAAGCACTGAATAATTGGGGGAAATCAACTGAGATATCTTTCGAGGAGCAGCAAATTAAGGTTAACATTAGCATTACAGATGGTGAAGGAAGTCTGCCAGAGAGATGGAGAATGACGGGGGAAGCTGGTCTGGAATTCACATTTTCCATTTCTATACCACAAAGAATACACTTCATGGAGGTAGCAGAGATTTAACAGGAAAATACAAATAGCAGTATTATTTATATTATGTGAATAAGCCATTCCTTTTTCTCATTATCCTCCTCAAGTTGCTAATGAATCATATTCTAACACGTATAACTCACAGTTTGTTCTTATTTCTCAGATATAACTTAAGTCATCTCCCCATTGTGTATAGTACAACTAGCTCTGAGCTTATGAAGATTCAAAGTAGGTTGCTAATTTAACTTGTAGCAGAAGGGGTATCATACATTATAAAGAGCATTTGAGCTGGAATTTGGAGACGTGGTTTCTAGTCCTGAACGTGTCAATAATAAGCTGTGTTACTCTAGACCAGTAGTGCAAACCCACTTCTCCCATCTTCCTTCCAGCTTTAAAATCATAGGACTCAATATCCTTTCTTAATGAATCATATATATTAATCTAAGACTAGGTATGTGTTTATCGCTCTAAATAAGGTAACGACACCTCACTTGGAGAGAGCAAACTTTACCACCATCATACACAGAAGACTCAAGTCACATGTTAGGCAATGACAAGGTGATGATGAGGGGCAAGGGGATTAAAGAAGTATAAAACAGGGTCTCTGTCCTCCAAGGCATTAACAAGGCAGCTGGGGAGACAGACTTTCACGTAAGAAAATAAATAGATAATGTTCACACTGGTCTTGTGCACGCTAGGGGTCTAATTGGTGTACAGGTAGTTTTACTGGGGCAATGTTTTTTTTTGTTTTTTTTGTTTTCTTTTTTTTTGCGGTACGCAGGCCTCTCACAGTTGTGGCCTCTCCCGTTGCGGAGCACAGGCTCCGGACGCGCAGGCTCAGCGGCCATGGCTCACGGGCCCAGGCGCTCCGCGGCATGTGGGATCTTCCCGGACCGGGGCACGAACCCGAGTCCCCTGCATCGGCAGGTGGACTCAACCACTGCACCACCAGGGAAGCCCAATGTTTTTTAATAAGTACTAAATTAGGTTATATAATCTTAAATGCCATATGCATACAGAGAGACAGAAACTTGACCTAGACTGGACCCACATAACCTGAAACTGGAAGACTGCGGCAAGATTAACTAGCCCAGGTGCCTCCCACAAAAAGACAGCGCAGTCACACAGGGCCAGGTGCTGGAAGGGTCCCCCAATTGGGGTTTAATGCTCTGTGGCTGCTGTCTTGAAATTCTTAATAATGTTACCTTTGGATCTGGATTTTGTGAGTGAAGTCCAACGAGGCAATGGAGCATGCGCCAGGATCTTAGCGCCTCCGCTCCAGCGTGATCCCGCCTACCTCCATCTTCCCGGGACTGGTTCTCAACGGCCTTCCCCCCTCACACGCCCACACCCCACACACTAGGCAGTCCGACCTCCCCCTTCCCGCCCCAGCACTGCTAACGCCCTCTCCGCTGTCAGGAGCCCGGGCGCAGTGTGGGGACGGAAGGGATGAGTGGTGGCCATTGCTCGCCCTCGGCGGACAGCAGCATCCGCTGGGCAACCGGCCAGAGGCTGCGTCTGGGCGTGGGCGAGCCTCTTCCCTACCCTCATCCAGATCCGCAGCACCTGCAGGCCCTGAGGTTTAAAGACCTCAGGGGGTCATCCATCTTGCTGTGGCCTCAATTTCCCTAGACCCCGCCCCCAGCCGAGGCACCTTGCCTGGGTTGACAGCTACCAGAAGCAGAAGCTGGTAACTGTCAAGCCCAAGCACACACGACCTTGGGCAGCTGTGAGGGGCTGCACTCACCTCACAAGTACCCCCAGCTCCTGTCTTGAGGAGCCCTCTCTTCCTCCTTCCTCCTGTCTGAGTACCGCTGGTATTTGCTCTTCTGGTCCCCGAGAGCCAGGAAATATTTCCACTTCATTTTTACACTGTGCTCTGATATTTATTAAAATTGACATTGCACAATATAAAGGTAAGTGGGAATACTCATTTAATATCTAATTTTTATTTAATATCTATTTTTTTCTTTACTTAGAATGACATTAAATAGCAAATTAAAAAAAAAAAAACACCATGGCAAGGTCAAGAGAGAGAGGATGGCAAAAAGGAAAAACCTTCTCATATACCTTCTTTTTTAAAAATAAATTTATTTATTTATTTTTGGCTGTGTTGGGTCTTCGTTGCTGTGCACGGGCTTTCTCTAGTTGCGGCGAGCAGGGGCTACTCTTTGTTGCAGTGTGCCAGCTTTTCATTGCGGTGCCTTCTCTTATTGCAGAGCACAGGCTCTAGGTGCGCAGCCTTCAGTAGTTGTGGCACGCAGGCTCAGTAGTTGTGGCGCACGGGATTAGTTGCTCTGCAGCATGTGGGATCTTCCTGGACCAAGGCTCGATCCTGTGTCCCGTGCATTAGCAGGCGGATTCTTAACCACTGTGCCACCAGGGAAGTGCTTCATATACCTTTACTTTTCCACCTGCTTTCTAAACAAGGGCTCCACATTTTTCTTTTTATCTTGCAAATTATTTAGTCAGAAAGAGTTTTTATTATGTAGTGTATTATTTACGTATTATGTAGAGATTTTTTTGTTTTTATTATGTATTACAAATTACATAGCCAGAAAGAGTTATTTTCTCAGAGAGAGAGGAATTCTGTCCTAAAAATGTTTACTCACTTTATAATGATGTGTATATACTTTCGAAAGGTTGAAGGATTTCCACCAACCCCTAATTTCCTGATCCTCTTTATTTTATTTTATTTTTATTTATTTATTATTGCCTCTGCCATTTCCTTGAAGACTCCTCAAGCTTCCAGAAAACTTGGGTTTTAACATCTGATGCTTGGAAACAGTTGCTCCACTCCTAGTTGCACACGTTGCGTCAACCATTTTGAGGCAAAACTATTCCCTAAGTACAAACTAAATGGCAGGAAGAGAGACGCTGGAAGAATTAACAGCATCCACTGCACAATATACTGAATGTGGGTGAGCTGAAGCTAAAGGTCTTATAGGCTCCACGAGGTACCACTGGCTGAGATAGCACATTAGCACTTGGAATATGGGGGAAATTTAAAGTGTCATTAAAAGTGACAATAGTGAGTGTTTAATATATATTATAAAGGAAAGTATCATAGAGACAAATCATATTTATAACAAATCAATTATAATATAAATGGCATTTAGGGACTATGAGTTTACAATTTTTTATTCTTCACTTGACTTCAAAATGTCAAATGTATCTGCTATAATTTATTTAATATTTTCTTGTCTTTGGACATTAGTTGTTTCTGGTTTTATGTGCCAAACTCTTTTGTATTTAGAGTTATTTCTTTAGAATAGTTTCCCAGTTATTGGGACAAAGAATATGATATTGACAAAGAATATTGATAAGTATTTTCAATTGCTTTCAAAAAACATTACAGGGCTTCCCTGATGGCGCAGTGGTTAAGAGTCTGCCTGCCAATGCAGGAGACACGGGTTCGAGCCCTGGTCCGGGAAGATCCCACATGCCGCGGAGCAACTAAGCCCGTGCGCGACAACTACTGAGCCTGCACTCTAGAGCCCACGAGCCACAACTACTGAGCCCGTGCGCCACAACTACTGAAGCCTGCGTGCCTAGAGCGCAGGCTCCACAACAAAAGAAGCCACCGCAATAAGAAGCCTGCGCACCACAACGAAGAGTAGCCCCTGCTCACCACATCTAGAGAAAGCCCGTGCGCAGCAAGGAAGACCCGACGCAGCCAATACATACATACATATATACATAAATAAATAAACTTAAAAAAAAAAAATTAAGACAGCCACTATGGAAAAGAGTATATGTTTCAGCAATTCCACTCCTGGGTATTTAACCAAAGAAAATGAAAACACTAATCTGAAAAGATATATGCACCCTATGTTCATTGCAGCATTATTTAAAATGGCCAAGATATGGAAGCAACATAAGGTTTCATCAACAGATGAATGGATAAAGAAGATGCTTTATATATGTGTGTGTGTGCGTATATATTCATATATATATATATGAATATATACGCACACACACAGTGGAATATTACTCAACCATAAAAAAGAATGGAATCCTGCCATTTGTGACAACACAGATGGACCTAGAGGGTATTACATTAAGTGAAATAAGTCATAGAAAGATGTACTGTATGATTTCACTTATATGTGGAATCTAAAAAACAAAACAAATGGACAGACATAACTAAACAGAAACAGAGTCATAGGTACAGAGAACAAACAGATGGCTGTCAAAGGGGAGGGAGCTGGGGAGGGGAACAAAAGAGGTACAAACTTTCAGTTACAAAATAAATTAGTCCTGGGTATGAAAAAAATTACAGAAACTTCCACCCTACAAACTTATGTCTTTTTACAAAAATGAATAGACTATGATGGCAAAGATGTGCAATATCAGCTTTAGGCTTACATCCTACTAGCATAGCAGTGCCAGGAAAAAGAGCCTCTCTTTCCCAAACTGACTGTCACTGCCTGGATAGGATAACACACACACACACACACACACACACACACACACACACACACCACTGAACCAGTCACCATGTGTAAGGGACAGAGTGGCATCTTCATCGGTGAGGCCTGGGCCATGTGCCAACCATAATGCCAGGGGATGGAGTCAACCCAGTTGAACTGGGAGCAACAAACATCACAGCCCTGAGCCGGACTAAGAAAAACTACACAGTCCCCAACTTTAGACATCATGGCATATGGCTTAAAGGTATTTCCATGCCTTCAACTGGGGTAAATGCTCCCAGGCTAAAGGAATTGAGGAACAAATAATCAGAAAGTGATCATTTGTAAAAGGCAAAATATACTTGCCGATGATCAATTACCAAGTACTTTACTGCCCACAGACGAAAACTACGCTCTCTTTTAGAACTAGGCATCTGCTAAAAGCAAGCACTGGACTAGGTCTATTGCACACAGTATTTTATGAAAACATCAAGTTGTATCCTTAATGCACGCCCAAACAAACCTCCTTTGACACATCAGTCATTATTATCTTTTCCTCTGAGTGAAATTTGTCAGGCATGAAATAGAACAATAAAAACCTTTGCAAAAAATAATAATGGAAAAGTATCTCTTAAAAAGAGATACACTTTCAGCTTATGGGGTTCAGATAGATATAAACCAAAAGAAGCTGATTGAAATGAATTTTGAAATCTTGAAGTTCAACAATGCAGGGAAGTATATAATAAAAGAGTCCTCTGAAAGTGTAAATAAAAGGACCATGTTACATAACATGACTTCTTAATCACACTCTTTCCTTTTTGGATCACAAAGAGACAATGTATCACGAAGCATCAACTCAGATTTACTTATGTTGGCCCTGAAATGTATGTTAGTATCATATTCTTCCCCTCTATTTTTCACTTCCCCTTTCATTGCTGGGGGGAAAAGTGGGAGAGGGGTACACAAAGAAGCTAAGTAACTTGTCTGAAGTCACACAGACATCACTAACAGAGCCAGAAACCAAAACCCCGTTTCCTTTAGTCTAATCCACTAAATCCTTCCAACAAGCATCACAACCTCAGCAACTGGATTTTTCGGGGTGTGTGTTCCAATGGCTAGAAACTGTAAATGCCACCAGCAAGTGCTAAATACGAACTTGTGAGCACCCAGAGCTGAACCCAAATCCCTACTCTAAACACTCCATAGCCAACCCATTTTTCACATATTTCCCTGAGCTCTCCTGGATATTATTACAGCTCTGTAAAGAAAGTTGGTTGGAAAACTTGGCATCAACTGTGCAAATAAAATGAAATGAATAAGTTTTTCTTTAAAGAGAGTTTGTTTCTTCAAAACATCAGCTCAGAAGCTGTGGAAGCAGCCGTATTTAATTAAACAAATGCTAAGAAACCTCATGTTTTCAGTAGAGCAGACATGGTTTTTGCCATCTGTCTTTTTGCAATTGTAGAGTCTCCACATAGTAGATGTGGTAAAAAGAAATCATGATGGGTTTCTTCCCTAACAAACATTTTTCATGAAAATTGTCATCATCTTAACTACTGTCAGAACGAACAAAATATGACAAAACAGATATAAAAGGAGTAGAATTTCCAAGCAGGTTTTTGAAAAGGTCCTGATTTCTGTGATATGCTGTCCGTTTCCTCATTGAAAATGTATATACAGTTGTCTTCCATTCCAAAATGAACAACAAAAAAAAAATGGGGGCTTTTAGACAGATGGATGAACACGTCTTGATTTTGAAGGTAGCAAGGTAACTGGAATTGCCTTGAAAACCTATAGTTAAGAAAAATGCAGAAAAATGAGATACCACATGTGCTATAACACAATATAAAACAAGTTGACAATATAAAAGAAGGTGACAGGATTCCATTTTCATCTTGTATAAAGCTCTAAATATATGCAGGTCTTCTTTTTGTATTTGCAGAGTTGTAGTAATAATAATGTTACTCATACTCAGAGGGACATTTTACAGTACCAGGTAAGAGGATGTTAAAAGCAAATACTTCATAGTATTATTACAGTCATTTCAGATTCTCACTTCTAAAATTATTTACAATGTAAAATCCTATAAATCCCACTTCCAATATATCTCTTGAATCTACATATTTGTCTTCATCTCCATCATCATAACCCTAATTTAAAATGACTTGGGGACTTCCCTGGTGGCACAGTGGTTAAGAATCCGCCTGCCAATGCAGGGGACACGGGTTCGAGCCCTGGTCCAGGAAGATCCCACATGCCGCGGAGCAACTAAGCCCATGCGCCACAACTACTGAGTCTGCGCTCTACAGCCCACAAGCCACAACTACTGAGGCTTCATGCCACAGCTACTGAAGCCCACGCGCCTAGAGCCCATGCTCCACAACAAGAGAAGCCACCGCAATGAGAAGCTCGCGCAATGCAACAAAGAGGAGCCCCTGCTCGCCGCAACTAGAGAAAGGTCGCACGCAGCAACAAAGACCCAACGCAGGTAAAAATAAATAAATAATTTTTTTTTTTAAATGACGATCTCATATCAAGACTGCTTCAGCACTCTCCCAACTCATATTTCTGCCTCCCTTCTTCCTAAGGGCTGACTCCAACTCCTGAAAAGATTATGGTTCTGTCTCCCAACCCCATGTAATTTGACTAAAATTGTGATTTATCTTTGAAAAGACTTTAGCATGTGACTCTGGAAAACTGTTTACTTTTTTCTGGTTTTCAAGGTAGGCATGTGACTTGCATTTATATAAGAATAACATTTGATACAGAAGCATCTCTGTGTTTGAGGGTCTGCACTCTGGACCATATTAATTAGAATCTAGAAGTAAGTACTGATGGGTAAAAAAAAAAAGCCATGACAATCATAGTTTCATAGGCATGAATCTTAATCAAAATTTCAAGCTCAAGAATCACTGTGCATAGTACAACGGAAATGCTACTTATGTGGCACTTTATATTTTTGCAAGTGAAGATGCTTTTGAGAAGCGCACATCTGCTGTTTTTGCCCACTCAGCATCTACTAACTGTTCCTCTTTGGGAGACCAAGTCTCATTCATTGGCTATGCCCTTGAGAGGACTGAAATCAAGCAAATGAGCATGTGATCAAGATTAGGCCAATCTGAGGCTCTCTTCCTAAAAACTGAATCTCGAGCAAGTAACAAGAACTAAGGTAAATCCAAGTTCATTCATTCTGATGGCAGCGACCTTAAGAACTGTCCTCTGATTCCTGTTACCTCTACTCCTGGAGCTATTCTAATTCCCATCCTCTTAGAGACCAGGCACTTTGAGTTCTGGCAACAGTATCCTTCTACTAATTTCCTTTTTTGTTTAAATTAGCCAGAGTTGGTTTTCGTTACTTGCAACCAAAGAACTGTACTTAGGACAGCTGTCACACCTTTTTAATTTAAATACTAAATTAATTTACCTAAATAATGCCTACATAGTACTGTAAACTTAATTTCACAACGAAGAAAATTATAAAAATAATATAATTAGGAGAAAATCTGTAACACGTGGTTCTGGTCACCCTTTTCTTCAGTATCTTTTTAAATAGAAGATGGTGTTAAGAATATTCAAAGTTTTTTTCACTAAACACACACACACAACATACACACACGCCCTTTGAGTAGCCATTGAACTTGCTATTAGTACAGAGTGAGGCAGCTCAAATACACATTTCTCACTTCTGTTAAGAGCATCTACAACTGAGGATTCTTGGCTACTCCCCAGTAGTTCCAGTGTGCTAAGATTTCTTTTTACAACTCTTCCCATATCTGAGGGTCTGAATGCCTTCTGCCAGGTCACCAGAGGACCTTCAGATGAAGAGGAGCAGGAAAGACTGGGGTTAATAAAGCAGTGGCCATGTCCAGCTCAGCTGCTACCCAATTAACGCTCCTTTCATGATTTTCTTAGCAACAAAATTCCTCTAGCTTCACTGGAGACTTTCAAGTAAGTACTTTATTTTCCAGCTTATTCGTGTTTTTTTTTTAATTTTTATTGGAGTATAGCTTGCTTTACAATGTTGTGTACATTTCTGCCGTACAGCAAAGTGAATCAGTTATATGTATACATATAACCCCTCTTTTTTAGATTTCCTTCCCATTTAGGTCACCACAGAGCACTGAGTAGAATTCCCTGTGCTATACAGTAGGCTCTCATTAGTTATCGATTTTTTTTTTTTTTTTCTTGCGGTACACGGGCCTCTCACCGTTGTGGCCTCTCCCATTGCGGAGCACAGGCTCCGGACACGCAGGATCAGCGGCCATGGCTCACGGGCCCAGCCGCTCCGCGGCATGTGGGATCTTCCCAGACCGGGGCACGAACCCGTGTCCCCTGCATCGGCAGGCGGACTCTCAACCACTGCGCCACCAGGGAATCCCCCCGTTATCGATTTTATACATAGTGGTGTATATATGTTAATTCCAGTTTATTTGTAATATCAAAGCTTAACCATAAAATAATGAGACTTTGAAAAGTAAACAGCAAATGTATACATCCAAAAGAATATTATTTAAAGTGGACACCTTCAGGTTTTATACATTTTGTGAACAGGACAAAATATTTTTGTAAATCCTCTGTTAGAGTTAGGTAGTCTCACTATCTTTGTGACCATCAAAACATCTAGTGTGGGCTTCCCTGGCGGCGGGGAAGGTTCACTTGCAAACCTACAGAATGGAAGAAAATATTTGCAAACAATGCGACCAACAAGGGCTTAATTTCCAAAATATATGACTGCTCATACGATTCAATATCAAAAAAACAAACTACTCAAAAAATGGGCAGAGATGTAAATAGACATTTCTCCAAAGACATAGAGATGGCCAATAGGCACATGAAAAGATGCTCATCGCAAATTATTAGAGAAATGCAAATCAAAACTATAATGAGGTATCACCTCATACCAGTCAGAATGGCCATCATTAAAAAGTCTACAAATAACAAATGATGCAGAGGGTATGGAGAAAAGGGAACCCTCCTACACTGTTGGTGCTAATGTAAGTTGGTGCAGCCACTATGGAAAACACTATGGAGGTTCCTCATAAAAACTAAAAATAGAGTTGCCATGTGATCCAGCAATCCCATTCTTGGGCATATATATGGACAAAACTGTAATTTGAAAAGATACAGGCACCCCAATTTTCAGAGCAGCACTATTTACAATAGCCAAGACATGGAAACAACCTAATTGTCCATCACCAGATGAATGGATAAAGAAGATGTGGCACATATATACACAATGAAATACTACTCAGCCGTAAAAAAGAATGAAACAATGCCATTTGCAGCAACATGGAAGGACCTGGAGATTATCACACTAAGTGAAGTAAGTAAGAAAGAGAAAGATGAATACCATATGATATCACTTGTATGTGGAATCTAAAATATGATACAAATGAACTTATTTATAAAACAGAAAGAGACTCACAAACAAACTTATGGTTACCAAATGGGAAAGGGGGTGGCAGAGGGATAAATTAGGAGTTTGGGGATTAGCAAATACAAACTACTATATATAAAACAGATAAACAACAAGTTCCAACTGTATAGCACAGAGAACTATATTCAATATCCTGTAATAAACCATAATGCAAAATAATATAAAAAATAATATATATGTGTGTATAACTGAATCACTTTGCTGTACACCAGAAAAGAATACAACATTGAAAAACAGCTACATTCAATAAAAGTAAAAAAAAAAAATATTGTCATTTTCCAAAGAATACTCAAAGTTTCAGAACATTGTGTATATAAGATCCCATTTTAGGGAACTAGAGAAAGAAGAACAAACAAAACCCAAAGTTAGGAGAAGGAAAGAAATCATAAAGATCAGAGCCGAAATAAATGAAATAGAAATAAAGAAAACAAGAGCAAAGATCAATAAACCTAAAAGCTGGTTCTTTGAGAAGATAAACAAAATTGATAAACCTTTAGCCGGATTCATCAAGAAAAAGAGGGAGAGGACTCAAATCAATAAAATTAGAAATGAAAAAGGAGAAGTTACAACGGACACCACAGAAATACAAAGCATCCTAAAAGACGACTACAAGCAACTCTATGCCAATAAAATGGACAACCTGGAAGAAATGGACAAATTCTTAGAAAGGTATAACCTTCCAAGACTGAACCAGGAAGAAACAGAAAATATGAACAGACCAATCACATGTAATGTAATTGAAATTGTGATTAAAAATCTTCCAACAAACAAAAGTCAGGACCAGATGGCTTCTCAGGTTAATTCTAACAAACATTTAGAGAAGAGCTAACACCCATCCTTCTCAAATTCTTCCAAAAAACTGCAGAGGAAGGAACACTCCCAAACTCGTTCTACGAAGCCACCATCACTCTGATACCAAAAGCAGACAAAGATACTACAAGAAAGATAATTACAGAGCAATACCATTGATGAATATAGATGCAAAAATACTCAACAAAATACTAGCAAACAGAATGCAACAACACATTAAAAGGGTCATCCACCAATGATCAAGTGGGATTTATCCCAGGGATGCAAGGATTCTTCAATATATGCAAATCAATCAATGTGATATACCACATTAACAAACTGAAGAATAAAAACCATATGAACATCTCAATAGATGTGGAAAAAGCTTTTGACAAAATTCAACACCCATTTTTGATAAAAGTTCTTCAGAAAGTCGGCATAGAGGGTAACTACCTCAACATAATAAAGGCCATATATGACAAACCCACAGCAAACATCATTCTCAATGGTGGAAAACTGAAAGCATTTCCTCTAAGATCAGGAACAAGACAAGGATGTCCATTCTCGCCACTATTGTTCAACATTGTTTTGGAAGTCCAAGCCATGGCAATCAGAGAAGAAAAAGAAATAAAAGGAATACAAATTGGAAAAGAAGAAGTAAGACTGTCACTGTTAGTGGATGACATGATACTATACATAGAGAATCCTAAAGATGTCACCAGAAAACTACTGGAGCTAATCAATGAATTTGGTGAGGTTGCAGGATAAAAAATTAATGCACAGAAATCTCTTGCATTCTTATACACTAACAAAGAAAGATCAGAAAGAAAAATTAAGGAAACAATCTCATTCACCATTGCAACAAAAAGAATAAAATACCTAAGAATAAACCTACCTAAGGAGGTAAAAGACCTGTACTCAGAAAACTATAAGACACTGATGAAAGAAATCAAAGATGATACAAACAGATGGAGAGAGATACCATGTTCTTGGATTGAAAGAATCAATGTTGTGAAAATGACTATACTACCCAAAGCAATCTACAGATTCAATGCAATGCCTATCAAATTACCAATGGCAATTTTTACAGAACTAGAACAAAAAATCTTCAACTTTGTATGGAGACACAAAAGACCCCCAAGTAACCAGAGCAATCTTGAGGGAAAAAAACTGAGCTGGAGGAATCAGGCTCCCTGACTTCAGACTCTGCTACAAAGCTACAATAATCAAGACAATATGGTACTGGAACAAAAACAGAAATACAGATCAATGGAACAGGACAGAAAGCCCAGAGATAAACCCACACACATATGGTCACCTTATATTTGATAAAGGAGGCAAGAATATACAATGGAGAAAAGACAGCCTCTTCGATAAGTGGTGCTGGGAAAACTGGACAACTACATGTAAAAGAATGAAATCAGAACACTCCCTAACACCATGCACAAAAATAAACTAAAAATGGATTAAAGACCTAAATGTAAGACCCGACACTATAAAATTGTTAGAGGAAAACATAGGAAGAACACTCTTTGACATAAATCACAGCAGGATCTTTTTTGACCCACCTCCTAGAGTAATGGAAATAAAAACAAAAATAAACAAATGGGACCTAATGAAACTTCAAAGCTTTTGCACAGCAAAGGAAACCATAGACAAAATGAAAAGACAACCCTCAGAATGGGAGAAAATATTTGCAAACGAAGCAACTGACAGAGGACTAATCTCCAAAATATACAAGCAGCTCATGCAGCTCAATATCAAAAAAAAACAACCAAATCCAAAAATGGGCAGAAGACCTAAATAGACATTTCTCCAAAGAAGACATACAGATGGCCAAGAACCACATGAAAATCTTCTCAACAACACTAATTATTAGAGAAAAGCAAATCAAAACTACAATGAGGTATCACCTCACACCCGTTAGAATGTGCATCATCAGAAAATCTACAAACAGCAAATGCTGGAGAAGGTGTGGAGAAAAGGAAACCCTCTTACATTGTTGGTGGGAATATAATTTGGTACAGCCACTATGGAGAGAAGTATGGAGGTTCCTTAAAAAACTAAAAATAGAACTACCATATGACCCAGCAATCCCACTACTGGGCATATACCCAGAGAAAACCATAATTCAAAAAGACACATGCAGGGGCTTCCCTGGTGGCGCAGTGGTTGAGAGTCCGCCTGCCGATACAGGGGACATGGGTTCGTGCCCTGGTCTGGGAAGATCCCACATGCCGTGGAGCGGCTGGGCCCGTGAGGCATGGCCGCTGCGCCTGCGCATCCGGAGTCTGTGCTCTGTAACCGGAGAGCCCACAACAGCGAGAGACCCACGTACCACAAAAAAAAAAAAAAAAAAAAAAAAAAAGACACATGCACCCCAATGTTCATTGCAGCACTCTTTACAATAGCCAGGACATGGAAGCAACCTAAATGTCCATCAACAGACGAACGGGTAAAAAAGATATGGTGCATGTATATATAATGGAATATTACTCAGCCACAAAAAGGAACGAAATTGGTTCATTTGTAGAGGCGTGGATGGATCTAGAGACTGTCATACAGAGTGAAGTCAGAAAGACAAAAACAAATATCGTATATTAACGCATGTATGTGATCTCTAGAAAAATAGTATAGATGAACCAGTTTGCAAGGCAGGAATAGAGACATAGATGTAGAGAACAAATGTGCAGACACCAAGGGTGGAAAGCTGGGTGGGGGGTGGTGGTGTGATGAACTGGGAGATTGGGACTGACATATATACACTAATATGTATAAAATAGATAACTAATAGGAACCTGCTGTATAAAATAAATAAATCAAATTAAATTTTAAAAAAAGATCCCATTTGTTAAAACGTTTACAAATATGTTCAAGACATATTTCTTCCCTCATTTTAATGTGGAAGTGTTTTTTCAATTCCTCAAACTTATTATTAAAATAACGGTTCAGGGCTTCCCTGGTGGCGCAGTGGTTGAGAGTCTGCCTGCCGATGCAGGGGACACGGGTTCGTGCCCTGGTCCAGGAAGATCCCACATGCCGCGGAGCGGCTGGGCCCGTAAGCCATGGCCGCTGAGCCTGCGCATCCGGAGCCTGTGCTCCGCAACGGGAGAGGCCACAACAGTGAGAGGCCCGCGTACCGCAAAAAAAATAATAATACTAAATAAATAAATAAAATAAAATAACGGTTCATCATACAATCATTGGCATCTGAGAAATGAAAAATATAGATAATCCAAATATCCCCAAGTCATATAAAGAACAAACTAATGGTTACCAGTGGGGAGAGGGAAGTGGGGAGGGGAAATATAGGGGTAGGGGATTAAGATGTACAAACTATTATGTATAAAATAAGCTACAAGGATATATTATAAAACACAGGGAATATAGCCATTTTATAATAACTATAAATGGAGTATAAACTTCAAAAGTTGTGAATCACTATATTGTGCACCTATAACATATAATATTACACATCAACTATACTTCAATTAAGTTAATCCTGATTTGAAAAAAAAAAAAATCGCCAAGGCTTCCATCCTACTTTAATATCCCTTTCTAGTAATATCCAAATCGAGTGGCTTAAATTTTTACCCAATGTCTACAGTATCTAGCACACATCCCAAAGTGTCTTGGGATTCCTTTACAGCAGTTATCATCACCATCTCTGGGCCCAAGTATCTACTCTGGTTAATTTTTTTTTTTTTTTTTTTTGGCTGTGTTGGGTCTCCGTTGCTGCGCGCGGGCTTTCTCTAGTTGCGGCGAGCAGGAGCTACCCTTCGTTGTGGTGCGCGGGCTTCTCATTGCAGTGGCATCTCTTTGTTGCGGAGCATGGGCTCTAGGCGTGCGGGCTTCAGTAGTTGTGGCACATGGGCTTCAGTAGTTGTGGCTCCCGGGCTCTAGAGCGCAGGCTCAGTAGTTGTGGTGCATGGGCTTAGCTGCTCCGCGGCATGTGGGATCTTCCTGGACCAGGGCTCGAACCCGTGTACCCTGCATTGGCAGGTGGATTATTAACCACTGCACTACCAGGGAAGCCGTGCTCTGGCTAACTTTTTGATCTACATTCATCATCTTGCTCGCCTTCCCTTTCTGCTCATCTTCAAGTGCTTCTGCACTGTTAGCCATCTTCATTTCCCAAACATCATTAACACAAAGTTCCACAGATATTCCCACTTTTACTAGAATTTGAGGGAAATGGAGACATATTTCAAATCAAATAGTAAATAACATTAAATAGAATTTTCTAAATCTTATTTATTCTTACCCATCCCAGTCCTAAGGAATTTCTCAATGTCAGTTTTTCTCCCTGGGCTCCACTTTCCACCATACTTGGGGGGATCTCTCTCTCCTTGATGCATACATCTTTTTCCAATTTCCTCCCCTTTCAGGCCTAAGAGGGCACCTTAGACCCTCTCTCCCCAGCTGCTAGAGGAAACTCAATAATTCTAACATTTTCTATGCAGAATAATCTCTTAACCTCCACTCCAGAACAGGTAGACAAAACATTTCATACCAAAAAACAAAGCCATTGATTTACTTCAAAACAACTGTAGTGTGGTGGGGGGAGTGATGTACATGGATGAAACAGATTGGACATATGTTGATTATCGTTGAAACTAGGTGATGAATTCATAATACTAATAGCTCTACACTTATAATATAATCATAAAAAGTTTCTAAAAAGATAACACTTGTGGTGTAAATATAAATATGAGTTGTTTTGTTTTTTTCTGTAGAGGTAGATATCTCTTTTTTGGAAGTCTATATGTATCTATGGGGCAACTCCTACAAATGGTTAGAAGTTGTGTAGAAGCCCAATCCCACTCTTTAAAAAGACCTGCTACGGTGGTTTTATAAAATACAAAAACTTACAATTTATGTGAACTGCGAATTCTCTCTCTCCTTTCTGAAGTTTTGCACACGCTAGTCCCTTTACCTAGAAGACTGGCCTCGTCACCTTCCCCTCACATTTACCTCCTAAGTTCTATTTGTTTTTCCGATCTCACCTCCTTTGGAAGGCAGTTTTCCCTGGGCTAACTTGGATTCTCCTGTTATGTGCTCCCACAGCACTCCTAACCTCCCCTTCCCAACACCCCATCACACATTGTATGCACGTGTTTATGTCTAGATTGTATGCTCCACGAAGGCAGGGAAAAAATATGTCTTGTCCTTGGGTATAGCCAGGGTGTTTAGCATGGTGCCCAGGATATAGGAGTTACTCAATAAATGTTCGTTGAATAAACAATTGGGTGATTGATTCAATGAAACTGGGTAAAAGCACTATCCCAGTTTCTGGTCAAACAGCAGATATAATATATGAGTTGAAAGAAGGAAAGGATGGAGAAAAGCAGATTTAGAATCAGGGTTGTACAGAAAGGAAATGTATGTAGATATAAGTGGAATAAAATGAATATACAGCACTGAAGCTAGATAACACTGAATTCCGCAGTGAAGTAAGAGGTTAAGAAAACAGTGAGCAAATGGCAAGCAATAAAAACAAATCACATACAGACAAATGCTGATTATTTTCAGATCTATTATATTTTCTTTCAATCTATGGTCATTGCTTTCATGCTTGACTTATCTGTACTTAAATGTCTAGCAGTCCTACCGTCACCTAATATTATTATTATATTTAACCCAGGAACAAAGCACATTGACAGTATATTATTTTAAGATAAACCTATTTTTCTGTGTTCGTTCTGTGAAAGAATGAGCCAAGATGTTATAGGAATGGGTAATTAAGTATCTTTTTTCTTTTGTGATCTATGTCTCTGTGCATCTTTGTGTGTGTCTAATATGTGTTTTTATGACTTTGGGTGAAAATAACCCCCTCATTGGGCTGGTGTGGTAGACATTATTTAAACATTAAAAGTAACATAAAAATTCCCTGCTTGTTTTTTTCCTTAGAATTACTGAGTTGTCAGGGTTTTCTCTGGTAATTTTCTAATATTTCCCCAATCATCACAGCAGGACTGATATCTTTATCCCTAACTCAGAAAAAGCATTAGGCCTAGCCTTGAAATGAAGGTTTTCAGAATATTTAATCCTTTTTTTTCTTCCTTTGCTGTAGCCTAAGTCCCATTACTCCTGGTCCCGTCCTTGTTGACTAATGAGGATAATTGGTCCCTTTCCTCCTGAAAACATCTTTTTATGTATTTTGGAGAGTTATTATAGCCTTTTTCAGGCCTCTCTTCTCTAGGCAGAACCAGCTTGATTCTCTTCACCTTTCCTCACAGGGCTGATTTTCCAAACTTGATCATTTTTGTTCTTCCCCTCTGAACCCTCTCCAATTTGTCTATCTCTTTTAAAATGTGGTGCCCAGGAGAGAATTCAATCCTTCCGTTGAACCTTAACCAATATGTTATTAACCTGGTCAATGCTTACAGCATGTGTAATAGAATCTCAAATATTACTTATCCAAATTCTGGTATGGAAGTTCCTATTATTTAAAAAATAATAGAAATTAGGGATTTTAATTTGACATTCAAGTGTTCTTTAGGTAGGCCACATGATAGTATACGACAGTATTTGAAAAGCAGTGAGATGTCAAACAACAGCGAACAGAACTTGAGTTGGAGATAGAGGATAACATTTTTAGAGCTGATGACCTTCCTAAAGGAAAATAAATAGAGCTCTTCAAATACTGAGAAAGATTTCCACACTATTCTATGTCATTCTACTCTGTCTGTGTAGGATCACATGTTTCTACGAGAATTTATTTCATGCTTACGTTTCCTTGAGAATCTCCTGAGAGTAAACTTTCACAACTCAAGTTGATCTAAGGCTTATTTTACTGACTCGTGTAACAACTTAGCATCAAAAACTATAGTCTTTCAGCTGGTTGTACAAAAGGAAATAGAACTTTTCCACTTAAACATGAGGAAAGTTTAAGGAATGGTTTAGAAGAGGATATGTTTTCCTTATTTTACACCATTAAAAAACAGATTGTACCAAAACATCTGCCTAAGTTCTTCCACTTGTACCATTCCTTCAAATAAAGTAATTTGGCACCCCCTACCCCCCAATTCAACAAAAAACCTAAGGAAAATACAAAAATACATATAAGACATCAACCATTGCTTTTGCAGGATTTGAACTCTAGCAAATAAAACAAGATAAAGAAGCATGAAATACTAGAAAAGCAGTTTAATGCTAAACAGTGTGGTACTAAGTATAAATAAAATAGGAATTCAGAGAACAGAGAGATTAGTGTAGATTTAAAGAATAAAGAAGATATGGCTTCATAGAGGAGATGAGCTTACACTGAGCCTTGAAAGATAGGCCACAGAAAAGAAAGGGAGAGAGAAGAACAAAGGCAGGAAAGGAGAAATTAATATGATGGGTCCAGAGGACAGTGAGGAAACTGATTTGACTGAAATAGAGAAAAGAGTTGAGGAACTGTGAGAAATAGGTAAAGTGGATTATTCTTATGGGTGGTTAAAAGCTAGGCAGGCATGTATGAGTTCAGTGTGGTGAGCAACTGAAGGACTGAGGAGAGTTACTCTGCAGGACCATTAGTCTAGTGGCAGCCTTCTGTGTGGATGGGATGAAGCGGGCAGGGGCAGTGCTGAAGCAAATGGAGCACCTGCGAGCATTCAATCCATCACCATGTGCTTTGGGCTGTCAAACTTGTCCTTTTAAATACTTGAGCCCAATTATTCTCCCTTTGCTATACAGCTAGGTGACTTTCATTACAAGTCGAAGAAATAGTCAGTTAAACATTTCAGTCGTAATCCATCAACACATGTATTTGAAGCACGTATTGGAGACACAGAAAGACCATTTAAGTGTGGATATTAATAGAGAGATTCAACTTGAAATGCTTAACTCTGATAACATTGTTTCTTTGGTGGGGGGAGTCAAGGAAAGAGACAGAAGGGGGAGAGAGAGAGAGAGAGAGAGAGAGAGAGAGCGCGCGAGGGAGAGAGGTGACCACTAGATGTCACTGTTGCTAGCCTACCTCAAGGTTAGAATTAGAAGTACAGTGCGTTTTAAATAGCTTTCAATGCAAGAGAAAAATTTTAAATCCATACTTGCAGCCAAAATGCTCCATAACGCAGATCTCCCCCACATCCAGTCTCTGCCCAGGAGGCAAATTCAGGCTACCTGTCTGAGGGTATATTATAATTTCTAAAATAGGCTGGCTGCAATTGTTGCATTCTTATTTTTAATTCAGCTTTCTTCCTTAGCACTGAGCATACTGCAGTGCTGTGCTTAGGACTGGGATGTCGTTTCTTAAGCAGTATACGCGGCCATATTGACTTAGTGGGTTAGTTCTTTTTCAAGTGGTTTTTAAAATTTTTTAATCACTTGATATCTGACTTTGAGCGTTCCATTCAGTTACATGTGTCACAGGTCTATTGCTACATCAGAATCCCTGAATTCTGTTTCACTGTTTCATAATGTGACTTTTAATACAGTGGGCAATTTGGAAGCTCAAAAGCACACTCTCTCATGTGTTTACACAGTTCTCATTACTGAGCCATTAAAGATATTTTGGATATTTTAGTTATTTGAGATGTTTAGGCTATAGCTTATGTTCTGAACATAGCATCTTATAACAACATTTTGTGTGCCTAATAAAGGCTCTTAAGTAGCATTGTATGTCTTTTTTGTAAATAGATACTACATAAAATACCTTATGAAATATTTAATGACCATCCCCTATGGTAACCAAATTGTGTTTAACCCAGATTCTTTGAGTTTTTTTCCTACTCCTCAAAGATACTATTTAAATTAAGGTGGTGGGAAGCCAGCCACACATGAACGTGGAAGCAAGGATTCACAAGCCTGCCATCTTAAGCATCTGAGTTCTTCTGCAGCTCCTGTTTTTTTCAGGGTAACAGAATCATGTGATTCCAGCTCCTGTTCCGTCTCTGATTGTAATTTCATAAAGGAGCTAAAGATGGGGATATCACAAAATACCATTCATTGAATTAAGGGATTATAGATGCATAATTGTTCTTCAAATTCATGAGAATGGGTATAGATTTTTTAATCAGAAAGTTTTGTTTTTTAATTTTTGATGTGTCCAAACCTCATTTTTTTTTTTTTTTTGCAGTACGTGGGCCTCTCACTGTTGTGGCCTCTCCCGTTGTGGAGCACAGGTTCCGGATGCACAGGCTCAGCGGTCATGGCTCACGGGCCTAGCTGCTCCACTGCATGTGGAATCTTCCCGGACCAGGGCACGAACCCGTGTCCCCTGCATCGGCAGGCAGACTCTCAACCACTGTGCCACCAGGGAAGCCCCAAACCTCGTTCTTTTTCAGGAATTTTGGGAGGCATATGCGGCCAGGTCCTCCATGCCTTGTAGGACAAATTACCTTTTCTTCCCAGTCATCTGCATCCGTGGGGAACTACTTGGTCACTTCCTCAGCTGGACTCCTAAGAGCACAAAATCTGAGAGGTTCATCTCACACCGTGTTCCAATTCATCTCGCACTGTGATTTCAGCACACCAGACATTCCAGTTTCAGGGCAATGCAGAGAATTCAGGAGATTCTGAGGGCAAAGGCCTTCTACGTCCCAGACATGATGTGCTGGTCCAGCAGTGTGCAAGCAGCCAGCTTTCTGAGGGCGTGGCAATATACAAGAGGAAGATGTTCTTTCTATTCCCTTCATCCCCTCCAAAGAAAACTTTCTTTTCTTTCCACCTAACCTAGCTCATCACAAGGGACAGAGTCAGGCTGACAAATTCCTTGAGCAGCTAGAAAGCTTAAGCAATCTGAAAAAACTGATATTGTGGAATCTATATTTTATAAGGTAAAATGTTTAGCCACAAAGAAAGTTTACATATTTTCCATTTGGAATCACGTTATTACTTCTTTGGGGAGTTTGTTAATTCATTGTATGCTACTTCAGAGCAACTAAAAGAAACTACTAGTATTCCTCTATTCTATCAGAAGCCATGCAAATTTTCCCTAATTTATATGATGCAATAATATTTGTAAAGTAAATGGTTATTTGAAGTCAAAATGTGGTAACAATAGAAAATCAGACAGTTGGTGGAAATCCCAGGTTTAAGCTTAAAGAAACAGAAAAACTTTTTGATCACTAGTAACTAGAAAAAAAAAAAACTTTGTGTTTAGTTATATTAAAACGTGTTTGCAAATTAACAATTTGTTATCGGTAGTAAAGTTGGTGGGATGCTTTAATCTGAACTAAAATTTAATAGTTCAGATGGAAAGCCCAGATTATAGGGGAAAAAATTCAGTTACAACCCTGGGCAAAACGTCCCAGGAGATCTGTGTTCTGCATGATGACTTGTGTAGAGTTCTTTTTGGAAATGCTCTCCGTCCGGATGCTCCCACACTCCAACGTGGGACCTGTGCCAGTTGCACACCACATCCGAGCAAAGAGAAGGCATGTGAAATCAAAAGTTTGGTTTGACTTTCCCAAGCCCAAACCCTGCACAGTCAATAAGAGGGCAGAAGGAGCTTGTGGCTGTGCAAGGCTCATCTCATAAACTGGTTCAAAGCATTTAAATATATTTTACATATATTAATTTCTACATTTACATCTGTTTATCCCTTCAGGTGTTACTGTTTGAGGTTGTGTGGTTGGTGGCCTCCCTAAAGACACCCAGACAAGGGTGCTCAGGCATGAGTAGGCTGAGCACCGGCCAGGGCCGTGGGACCTAAAGGAAGGAGCTCCGTGCTCTAACTCCAACAAGGCCTTCCAGGTGCTAGCAGCAGCCTTTCATCCTGTCTACTGTGCTCCATCCTTTCTCTCTAATGCCACCCCCTACCCCCATGCACCTTAGGAGAAGAGACAACATTGTACATTCCCGTGTGTCAACTACAGTAGCTTATTCCCCCCACCCCTCCCATAAGTGAATAACTGGACAACTATGAGATTTCGAGAAATCAGTACACTTTAGAAAGTATATTTTCAGGCTCTGTCCTCACCTGTGAAGGTAGGCAACTAGAACCAAGGCAATAACCACAGAGGAAAGCAAGAGCTGGGCTTTTTAGGCAGTCAGCAGCTGGAGTAGAAGAATGTCTCCATGATGCTGTGCTTGGAGGAGTCTGAAATGCCTGAATAACCACCCAAACGTCTCCACCACAGCCTTCTTGCCGAACATTAAAAGTTCATCTCCTCTTTTGGCTGAGACACACATTCTCAGTGGGCGTGATATCTCCCCCAAGCGGAAGAAAATTGGTTCTTGAAGGGAGAAAAAAATCTTGCTCTTTTTATGTATGGATATACAGATATTCCACAAAGAAATATACTGTTCATCTGTGGCATTAAAACTTCACGGTAAAGGAGATCAGCAAAAGATGCCTGTAGACGCTCCTGCAGGGAGGACTGTGCAATAATGAAAAATGTTGAGAAACACTGGACTCAGGCATTTTTCTCAGAAAAGCTCCGTCAAGATTATGTGAGCAGGAACAACACAGAATCAAATGACTGACCAACAATTATTGAGCAACATTATACGTGGCCCACTTTATCAGTTATTATAAGAGAACAAAAGAGATACAAAATTTGATTCCTTTTTTAAAAGTACGTATAGATGAGTTGGGTAGTGAGGACCTAGCACAGGATAAATAGATGCTGATGTGGATATCAACATCTGAAAATACAAAGAACTATTAAAAAGATTCTAATAATGTGAAACAGTTTATGAAAAGGGCTAATTACACAAACAATAAGGTCAAGGGTAGCTCAAAGGACAGAAAGATTAGGGTGGTGATCAGGGAGGGTTTCATACAGCAAATGGGATATGAACTGGACCTAAGAGATGAGGGGGGTTGACTCAGTGGAGATGAGATGGGAAAGTACCCAAACAAGAAAGCGGCTCTGGGCTGAGGCCTTGCATCAGAACACAGAGTAAGACTCTCAAGCCCAGAAGGAAAACAAAGTCTCAAGGGATCTAGGAGAGAGTTTAGAGGCCTGAGCCAAGTCTTGGCCAGTTCGAAGGTCTCATTGGGACAGTCTTCATTTTTTTCCATTAAAAAACTTTTTTATGATAGCAATCTTAGTGCATGTGATGTGGTACCTCACTGTGTGTTTCTTTTAATTTTATTTTTTTTTACTTAGTAAAATAAACGTAACATAAAACTTATTGTTTTAACTCTTTTCGGTACACGGGCCTCTCACTGTTGTGGCCTCTCCCGTTGCGGAGCACAGGCTCTGGACGCGCAGGCTCAGTGGCCATGGCTCACGGGCCCAGCTGCTCCGCGGCATGTGGGATCTTCCCGGACCGGAGCACGAACCCGTGTCCCCTGCATCGGCAGGCGGACTCTCAACCACTGCGCCACCAGGGAAGCCCTGTTTTAACTCTTTTTAAATGTACAGTTCAGTGTCATTAAGTACACTCACACTTTTGTGCAACCATCACAACTACCCACCTCCAGAACTTTTTCACCATCCCATACC
The DNA here is from genome assembly GCF_059928025.1 of Delphinapterus leucas. Classification (NCBI taxonomy): domain Eukaryota; kingdom Metazoa; phylum Chordata; class Mammalia; order Artiodactyla; family Monodontidae; genus Delphinapterus; species Delphinapterus leucas. The sequence continues at coordinate 60,089,501 of NC_143137.1, read as the reverse complement.
AAAACTCTACTCCCATTAAATAATAACTTCCCATGGCCTTCTTCTCCCCACCCCTGCCAATCACTGTTCTACATTTTGTCTCTGTGTATTTGACTTTCCTAGGTACCTCGTATAAGTGCCCTTTTGTGTCTGGCTTCTTTCATTCAGAATAACATCTTCAAGTTTCACGCATGTTGCAGCATGTGTCAGAATATCATTCTTTTTTAAGTCTGAATAATGTTCCATTGTATCCAGCCCTTTCTTCTTGTTCCAACTTCCTCGATAATTTAGCTGAGAGACTAGAAGTTCAGGTATCCTTTCAAAGGTCTTAGGGTACAATGCTGTAGCCATGGGAGGCCATATTACTCCAGGTTGAGCTGTAGTCACTGAAAAGACCCTCTAATCAAGGATACATATAAACTCTGTCAGGAAAACTTCCCTTCAGAGAAAGGACTGGGGGAGGGTGGTACAAAGCAGAGCACACAGAACATGCCAGACCAGCAAGCTGCATCCCTGGGCCCAGCTGGGGAAGCTCTTCTGGGAGCTACCACAGTGACTGAGGAGGGCCAAGAAGTACTGAAGGTCACAGCAAGAGGAGGAAATAGTATCCTTGGAAATAAAATCAGGCAGTGACTTGGTGTCAAATGTCACTGTTATTTTGATTCCCAGGACTCAAAGGAAAAGAAAGACATGCAGAAGGCTTGACCTGGCTTAGAGTTGCAAGATGTGTTAGAGAGGGAAAGCACTAAAAGGTAAGAAGATATAGTGGTTATTGTGACACAGTGACAGAAAAAAAAGATGCAGTGGGTAGTAGTACTTCTATAGGTGTATCTGTTAGCTACTGCTGCATAACAAACCACCCCAAAATTTAGTGGCTTAAAATGATTGTGTATTCTTTCTTGTGACTCTATGAGTTGTCTGGAGTATTCTGCTCAGCTGGGCCAAGCCCTTCTGATCTCAGCTGGGCTCACTCATGAATCATCTGTTGTATCAGCTGGAGGCTGGCTGATCTAAGATGACATCTTCTGAGCTGACTTGAGTCTTCATGTGGTTTTCTTCTCCAGCAAGCTAGCCAGGGTTTATTTTCATGGTGATAGTAGAGGTCTGGGAGAGCAAGGAGAAGCAATGAAAGGCCTCTTGAGGCCTATGCTTGAAACTGGCATGTCATGATTTCTACCATGTTTTGGACAAAGAAAGTCACAAGTCCAGCCCAGATTCAAAAAGTAGATTCCACTTCTTGATGGGAGGAGCTGCAACTTCATGTTACAAAGGGAGCAGAGCAGAGAGGGATGGAAAATTTGAGCCATTTTTGCAAGCAATCTTTCCACAGAAGGAGAAAAGAACCAGGGCTTCAAATATACAACGTATATGAAAGAAAAAATTGTGTTTCTTCATTTCCTATAACCAAGCTTATCTTTCTCATTAGACCCCACTGCCCTAAGTATGACTCTGAGGTCAAGAAAACTTCAAGTGTCTTAGTCTCCCTGTTGTAAAATCACTTTGCAATAATTCAATCTCTTTTCAAAAGCTGCTCCTTTAGATTCTCTCTCTCCCTGTTCCTCCCCAGGATGGCATCCCATTGTTAGTAAAGCTCATGTGACATCGTGGCAATGGGGTAGAAAAGACTTGGAGTCAAGATGTGGAAACAACATAAATGTCCATGGATGAATAAATGGATAAAGAAAATGTGGTATATATACAACAGAATCTTACTCAACTGTTTAAAAAAGCTTTCCTCTTTCTCTCAGTTTAAACTCTTCTATGTCATATCTCTCTTCTACCCTAGGGCAGAATTTCACAGCCTACCCAACACAGGTAGAAGCTAAATATTCCTGAGACTATGGAGAAAACTCTAAGGTACACATTGGCCAGACATGGGTGTGAGATCTGTGGCTCAACTAGGAATTAGGGATTGCCAAGGATTAAAAAAATCAGTTTAACATCCTCCCCAACCCAAATATCATCCCTGTTACAGAAAGAAAAGAGAAGGGGTCATCAAGGTTGATTGCAAAGTTTTCCACCTTTGTGACTGGGAGAATTTTGGACTCCTCGAAGAAAGAGGAAAATCAGAAGCATGATGATAAGGTCCATCTGCCTGAGTTGGAGGTAATTATGGAATCAATTGAAATGTCCACTTGAAGATATATAACTGGACTTTGGAAGAGAGGTTTGAAAAAGAGAAGCAGAATCTAGGCTCATGTGCATTCATAGGCTCCTATGCTGAAAAATCTCAGCACTAAAAGAGCTATCTCAGAAACAGAACACTGACAGTTTCCGTGGGTGGGGAAGTCAGACAGATGGATGATTTAAGAGTAAGGGAAGACCCACTTGAGGGCAGGGGCCATGCCTTTATCACCTATCAGCTGACTGAGGCTGACCTGAGTACTGTGATAAGAAGGATTCTGAGGCCAATTCCAGGCCGAGTAAATTTTGTGCTTTAATCTTGCTATTCAAGTGAGATGACTGTCAGGATATAAAGAGGCAGGGTGTGGCTACGTGAAGCACATATTTACCATCTCTGCAATGTGGTTCAGGATGACTAGGAAGTATAAAGATCTATCACTGACATTGCCTGCTATTTTCTGGAGGAGAAGACATTTGAACTGAGCCTTGAAATAAGTAAATTTTGGTGGAGAAGGAAGAAGGCAGACCTTGGTGTTACGTTATACATGATATCATACATCATGCATCTAGGAGAGGTAAGCAAGGAAGCAAGGACTGGTGTTAAAACCATGGACTAGCTTTCTCAAACTCCATTCACCATTTTTCTAGTTTCCCTCATGTATAGGAAGACTTCTTTTCAGCGAGGATTCAGGCTGCAAAGACATGCATTTTTTTTTCCCATGTAGAAAGCAGACATGAAGGAAAGGCCATTTTCATACCCCTTTGGGCTCTTTATGCTAGCTACAGGTTATGGAAATGAATTTTTGTTTTTTTCCCCCTCAGTCACATTCTGGTGTTTTTTCCTCAGCTTCTTTGGTTAAGAGGCAACTGCAACAGCAGTGACAGCAGAAGTTTCTGATCCCGGGATTGTTGCAGCATTTCTTGAATTAAATCTGTCTGTTAGCAGCCTCTATGATGCTCCAGGGGTCGTCCTCGGAGGCCCAGCCTAGACTCTTCCTCCAGCCCTTCTGACACTTTTGTAAGTATCCAACTGCCTGTATGAAATCCCTCGCTGCCTCAAACATCGCGAATGACTTCTGCTTTCTACACTGAGCCCCAGCTGGGATCAGGATAGTCAAAGATGGTGGAAAAATATATGCTATGATCAGGAAACAAGGAGGAAAGCTGCTTGACTGAAGAAATAGGATTGTTTGGGGAGCTCAAGGAGATGGAAATATACTGGATTGATGGGGTCAGAGCCAGATTGTGGAAGCCTTTCATGCCATGGTATGGAGTTTGGGCTTGATCTCACAGGGAATAGCTCTCATTGGTGAGGCAGATTGAGGGTGAGGCTGGTGGAGTGGAACACAGAGAGACTGAAATTGGAGGTTATTGCAATAGCAGTGCTTGAGACAAGGAGGACCTAGGATAAGGTAGGCTGAGAGTGAAAAGGAAAGAGTAAATTCCAAAAGTATAAGGAAAGACTGGAAGTTGTGCATAAGATATAAAAGATGCAGTATTCCTGACCTCAAAAGCTCATTTGAGGGGCTTCCCTCGTGGCGCAGTGGTTGAGAATCTGCCTGCCAATGCAGGGGACACGGGTTCGAGCCCACATGCCACAGAGCAACTGGACCTGTGAACCACAACTACTGAACCTGCCCATCTGGAGCCTGTGCTCCGCAACAAGAGAGGCCGCGACAGTGAGAGGCCCGCGCACCGTGATGAAGAGTGGCCCCCACTAGCCGCAAGCAACTAGACAGAGCCCTCGCACAGAAACGAAGACCCAACACAGCCAAAAATAAATAAATTAATTAATTAAAAAAAAAAATCTCACTCACTTAAAAAAAAAAAGCTCATTTGATTAAAAATATTAGTTTGTCACAAAATTGATGTGATGGTAAATAAGTCAATATATATGGACATATGTATAATTCCAGGAGTTATGACTTTATTCATTTAAAGTGAAAATTTGTATTCTTCTCATTTGGTTTCTTCCTTGTACAGGAGGGTGGGGAAAGATTTGGTAAAATAATATTAGTTAGTCAAAGTTAGACAAACTGATTCTGATCCATCTACACAGGCTCATCCACTGAAGCTGCTCCCTTTCACTGCTGAATCATTGCAGAGAGTGGCCAAGTAAAATAATAATCCCTGAGATTCTGGAATATTGCCTATCCTAGCAGTATAAACCTAGCAGAAGAGGGGCCAAGAGTGAAGAAATGTCCCCTGAGAAGTCCCGCTCCCAAGCCGCCAAAGTTTCTGCCCTAGTTCCCAGGCCAGTCAAGCTCTCTTAAGTTATAGTAATTGTTCCTCTTTATCAAGTGTCTACTATGCCCAGGCTCTGAGCCAAGAGATTTACAACTGTCATCTCATTTTACCAATGTGATAATCTTTACAATAAATATTTTCTTTGTAGTTAGTCAAATTACAAAACTGGGGCTCAGAAAGTTTATAAAACTTTTGATGAATTCATACAACCAATTTATTTTATCACCTTAAAATTGGATATCATGGTAAATTGTGGGATTTAGGAAAAGACAATCAGCCTATCCTCGCCTACCCAGATAATACCGAGTCTCCCAAGTCTGGTAAGGCATTACCCTTGTGAGATATTTTAGAAAACATATGATGGAAATATTGAGGCTTTTCAATGATCCAAATTTCTATGGCTCTAAAATTGTTTCTATATCAGCCTTTGACCACATGATTTCCTGATTAGTGATTAAAAATTAAGGCCTAAGGAAAAAGAACAAAGTTGGAGGCATAACCCTCCCAGACTTCAGACAGTACCACAAAGCTACAGTAATCAAAACAGCATGTTATTGGCATAAAAACAGACGTGTGGATCATTGGAACAGAATAGACAGTCCAGAAATAAACCCACACACCTATGGTCTATTACTATATGACAAAGGAGGCAAGCATATACAATGGAGAAAAGGCAGTCTGTTCAGCAAGTGGTGTTGGGAAAGTTGGACAGCTGCATGTAAATCAGTAAAGTTAGAACACACCTTCACACCATGCACAAAGATAAACTCAAAATGGCTTAAATATTTAAACATAAGACATGAAACCATAAAACTCCTAGAAGAGAACATAGGCAAAAACCTTCTCTATTTTTTGCCAAACATAAATCATACCAAAGTTTCCTTAGGTCAGGCTCCCAAAGCAATAGAAATAAAAGCAAAAATAAACAAATGGGACCTAATTAAACTTACAAGTTTTTGTACAGCAAAGGGAGCCGTAAACAAAATGAAAAGAAAACCTACAGAATGGGAGAAAATATTTACAAATGATGTGACCAACAAGGGCTTAATTTCCAAAACATACAAACAGCTCATACAACTCAACAACAAAAAAACAAACAACCCAATAGAAAAGTGCACAGAAGACCTAAATAGGCATTTCTCCAAACAAGACATACAGATGGCCAACAGGCACATGAAAAGATACTCAACATTACTAATTATTAGAAAAATGCAAATCAAAACTACAATGAGGTACCACCTTACACGGGTCAGAATGGTCATCATTAAAAAGTCGACAAAGAACGAGTGCTGGAGAGGGTATGGAGAAAAGGGAACACTCCTACACTGTTGGTAGGAATGTAAGTTGGTGCAGTCACTGTGGAAAACAGTATGGTGGCTCCTCAAAAAACTAAAAATAGAGTTGCCATGTGATCTAGCAATCCCACCCGAGATCCAGACAAAATTATAATTCTAAAGGATACATACAGCCCTATGTTCATTGCAGCAGTATTCACAATAGCCAAGACATGGAAACAACCTAAATGTCCATCGACAGATAAATGGATAAAGAGGATGTGGTATGTATATACAGTGAAATACTATTCAGCCATAAAAAAGAATGAAATAATGTCATTTGCAGCAACATGGATGGACCTAGAGATTATCATACTAAGTCAGAAAGAGAAAGACAAATACCATATGATATCACTTATATGTGGAATCTAAAATATGACACAAATGAACAAAATCTACAAAAAAAACAGACTGACAGACATAAAGAACAGACTTGTGGTTGCCATGGGGGAGGGAAGGATTGAGAGTTTGGGACTGGCAGATGCAAACTATTATATAGAGAATGGATAAACAACAAGGTCCTACTTCATAGCACAGCAAACTATACTCAGTACCCTGTGAGAAACCATAATAATGGAAAAGAATATAGAAAAGAATGTGTATATATGTATAACTGAATCACTTTGCTGTATAGCAGAAATTAACACGACACTGTAAATTAACTTTACTTCAATTAAAAAATTAAGGGATTTTTCTCAGACCAAATTTATTCTATTTTGTTAATATGGAGGCTTCAAATAATTCCAGATTACATATCAACCAACATTCACAACACCTGGAATTGATTCTCATTAATTGTCATGATAATCATGTAAATGGAAAAGAGGAAAAGTAGAATTTCTAAATGAAATTTTCTCACGTCTGACCTTTAAAGACAGTGATTAGTTACTGTAAATTTTTACATCCAACTTTTTTAGGTTTAAAAAAGTCAAAGAAGTTAAGTTCAGCCAGTGCCTGGTCTTGTAATCTTGTCTCCCTTTCATTATCCTACTTGGTACAAAAAGAATAGTAAGATTCGCAGAATCCCAGGAGCACTGGGCAGACTAATTAATAGCTATAATATGCTTTCAAATGCAGAATGCTATATCTGTATGTGCTAACTTTTTTTTCCAGTAATCATGTTAATACCTTATTCATCTCACTGGTAATTGTATAGCGCCATCACCGTAATGTAATGATGTGCACCATGCAAAAGTCAGATGAGATGATCTAATGATGTCAAGATGAAATGCTGTCAGCGTAAGTCTATAAAGATAGTATAACACTGTCAAAAATAAAAGGAAATTATGGCATTGTAAGTTCTACTAACATTAAGAGATGTTAGAAGGAAAGGGTTCTACAATCTGGGGCAATGTCTGTTATGACAGATGTGCTCAAGCAACTTAAAAGACAAACTGGCATTCCTCATCTAATTTCCTTTATCCAAAGAGTTTTTATTAAAATTCTCTGTTAATTTCCTACGTGAATGTCTTCAAGCCAAGAATAGGACTATGATTCTCAAGAGCAATTTGTGTTTGAAACATTCATTGTTCTTTGGGTCTATGGTCCAACATTAATTGCACCAGATAGTCATTTCTTTTACAAGGGCAAGGAGTACATTTTTCAAAGTTTTGTGAAAGGTAATAGTCCTCCAAGTTTCACTCTTTGAAGAAACCTTGGCAGAAAGAGAGATATCTTTGTTGTATATGTCACACCTCACAGAAGAAAAGAAATACAGCCCTTTAACACAAGGTCAGTTTAGGCATAAGCATTTATCCTCTCTATATACCAGATTTTGAAAACCTTTAGGAAGGTCCAAGCTTAAAAGAAAACAAAATCTCTCCGTGTAGTTTTGTGCATTTGGGAGCCTCGGGTTTCAGTTCCCTGAAGTTTTCTGTTATGTGGAAGACTCAGATTAAATGATTTTTTAAATATAGAGGCGTGATTTCTGCCAAGACTGTTAAAAAGATAATAATCAAAATGAAATAAGGGATATAGAGTCAACACTTAGGAAAAATTAGACAAAAGATTGAACTTTGTTGTACTCAGAGATTCTCCCAGTCTATGTGGTGTCTGTGTGAGCTAGAGACAGATGCACCTTTCTTGGGGCAGATACAGCCCCTCGCCTGGATATATGGTTGGGAAAGTATGGTACAGGCTGGATTTTAGTTCCCATTCTCCCTTCACCATTGCACCCTTGTGCAGCGCACAACCTACACAATCACAGGTGGTGGTCCTGACCATCCCTAAACTCCTGGATACAGGCCCAGTAGCTCAACCCCAAGGCATCTAGGAAACCTCTGCTCTCCCTACCATGAAAATTTCCATGATGTCACGCTACTGAACAGGACTTCCCAAAGTGGTCTCCTGAAAGACTTTGGGGAATGTCAGAAGTATACCCTAAGATCAAGATTTGGCCAGGACAATTCCAGCTTACTCCTTTTGTCCTAGGGTAATTATTACCATCTCCTTTTCATTTTCAAAAGTGTCCCGGTTTGAATGATATGGTCACCTTACACATAACTCTGATAAGAAACTGAAAATTTGTTAGAATAGTCTATAGATAGATGTGTGAGACATAGGTGAATGTGAAGGGGGGAGGAGAAGAAAGAAAGGAATGGAGGCAAATGGTAGAATGAGATCTCCAGCTCAGTTTTATGTAGACTGTCATTAGTTCCAGGGACCAATTGTTCATTGCCATTTAACATCAGTTATGAAATTAAGCTTTCTATTAGAGCAACTTCCCCTGAATTTTCCTGGTTCCAATGCTGAGGACTCCCAAACCCCAATTTACATCATACCTCAATTCAACTTCCTAGGTTAGTAACCAGCAATTGTATCCTAAAGAAAAGTGAGATTCATTTAAGGAAAGGAAATTGTTGATGTAAACAAACCTTTACAGGGACTTCCCTGGCGGTCCTGGTAACTAAAGCCACAATTCTTTGCTTTCATTTTCCACAGGTTAGAGGATTTCCAGTCTGGGAAATTTTTGGAAAGTTTTGCAAGATTCCCCCATGCAATAAACTTACCAGCCACAGGAGCATAATTAAGATTCTTAACCTCTCTGTCTCACATTCCTCCATGTAAATGGGATAATGAAGGCACCTCCTTACAGGCTGTTTTAAAGAAGAAATGAAGGGACTTCCCTGGTGGTCCAGTGATAAAGAATCTGCCTTACCGTGCAAGGGACTCGGGTTCAATCCCTGGTCAGAGAACTAAGATCCCACATGCCGTGGGGCAACTAAGCCCACGCGCCACAACTACTGAGCTCACGGGCCTCAATTGGAGAGCCTGTGTGCTGCAAACTACCTGCACGCCACAACTACAGAGCCCATGCACCCTGGAGCCTGCGCGCCACAACTAGAGAGAGAAAACCCGCACACCACAACTAGAGAGAAGGCTGAGCGCTGCAACGAAGACACCACGCACCACAATGAAAGATCCTGCATGCCTCAACGAAGATCCCACATGCCACAACTAAGACCCGACTCAGCCAAAAATAAGAAAATAAAAAATTTTTTTAAAAGAAATGAAAAAATATATGCAAAGCAATTAGCACACAGTAAATTCCTAATGAATGTTGTTATTTTATATATGAAAAGAGTACCAGGGCTTCCCTGGTGGCGCAGTGGTTGAGAGTCCGCCTGCCGATGCAGGGGACACGGGTTCGTGCCCCGGTCCGGGAGGATCCCACATGCCACAGAGCGGCTGGGCCCGTGAGCCATGGCCGCTGAGCCTGCGCGTCCGGAGCCTGTGCTCCGCAACGGGAGAGGCCACAACAGTGAGAGGCCCGCGTACCGCAAAAAAAAAAAAAAAAAAAGAGTACCAAATTTGTTTATGACCAACTTTTTTTGGTGTGTGTATACAGATAGCATTTTAACCATGGGAATTTTTGACTAACCTTAGGTAACAGCAGAGGTTTATGTAGTGAAAATAGGAAGTTAGGAAGTCAGATTTCTCAGTGCCCTACTTACCTCTCAAGAATATTGTGGAGGTAAGTATTAAATTATAAAACCCGCTGAGATTTTTTTAAGCTTAAAACTCTAAGCAAATTCAAGGTATTATTATTATAAAAGTAGACTCTTTGGGCTTCAGTTTACTAATCTGTCAAATAGGTATTCAAGGAGTACCTTTTATTCAAAATAGATGTATTTGAAAGTGGATATGCATTTCTAAAGAGCTAAACAAATATAAAGTTCCTAACCAGAGTTCCTGCCAGCGCTACCTCCCTCTGGCCCACCCACCTGGAGTGCAGCTTGTCTTCCATGGGCAGGGGAGAGCTGAGCCAGGCATCTTCCTTCCTCATGTGCCCACTGACCTACAGGGGCAGGGGCTTGGGCAAGCGCAATGTTTAGCACAAGGAAAAGGGGAACACTGCAAGGTTGGCAGTAAGAGGGAAAGAGGGATGAGGCCAGGCAGGGAAGGGACATTCACTTGGCACCGCTTACACCAGCCCTCAAAAGCCAGGTGCTTCAGTCCCAACAGTAGCGGCTGGCAGGCAGTGCCACCACATCATGGCTCAAATCTGCCAATAAAGAGTTGGGTAAGAGTGCCAATATGGAATATGAGTAAGTCCAAGTTAAAGGAAAGGCAAATATCTAAGTTGAAGACCAGCCCTAACAGCCTGACATAGCTACTTCTCAAGGCTACTGTGAAAGGAGAAGTGAATCATATATGAAATCCCTTTGGGAAAAACCATTTAAAGGCCTATAAAATTTGCACAAGACATGCCAAATGTTCACCATAAGACTATGAAGAGGAAAGGAACCCAGTAACATATTGCGAAAACTTAGAGAATGTTTTCCTAAACTGTGATATTTAGGGTCACGTTGAATTTTAATGACCCAGGAAAAGAAAGTCACAAAGAACAAAATTGTCATCAGCAACTTCTACCCCATTTATTGCAAAGTCTCTGGGAAGTACTCCCCAGAAAACAACCCTTGGGTGGACACACGCTTTTCCTAAATGCCACCCCAATGACTATTCTAATTCAGAGACAGAAGAGTGGTCATTAATGCCTGGCTGTTTCTGTCCTGTTGTTCTCCATCCTTCTACTTCTCTTCCAATCTTTTCCACTGTTCTTGCAAGTTAAGGGGAAATCATCAGGTGATTTTAATTACTAAATTAACTAAAATCACCAGTTTTACACCTAACTCACTGGTTTCAGGAATAATTCTATTAAAAAGGTTATCACTGTAGCAAAGATGAGCTCTTTGGTTCATCTCTTTTTCTCAATGCTAAAAAATTCTCCTTATCCTCTCTAAGTTTACTATGTAAGTTAACTACCAGCGACCTAGCACAGTTACTCTATAACATGACCCTGAAAGTGTCTGAAACTCTTAAACAGCAAGTGTGAAAAAGCTATGACAGTACACCCCTGAAGCAGCAAGAGACTCAAATAACAAAAGAGGTAAGGGAAAAGTGTAGGGAAAGAATAGTGCATCCACAGTATATTCTGAATTTCTTCATGTATGAATACAGCTACTCTAGCCTCTGTCAGTTATTCGTTTATTTAATTTGTTGATTTCCATCTTCACTTCTTTTTTTCCTAGGAGAGGATTTAATACAATATCTGTTTATATTCTGTGGCTAGCTGAAGTCCAGAGTTTCATAAAAAAGAAGTATCTTTTCCCTCTACAGTTCCAAGCATTCCTGGAACTTGTAAGTAAAATTCCAGATATCCCTAAACCCCATTTTATTTTTTCTATTGAGATATAATTGATACTTATATTAGTTTCAGGTATACAACACAATGATTTGATATTTGTATATACTGCAAAATGATCACCACAGTAAGTCTAGTTAACATTGATTACCATACACAGTTACATTTTTTTCCTTGTTATGAGAGCACTTAAGCAACTTTCAAATATGCAATATAATACTATTAACTATAGTCACCATGCTGTACATTACATCCCCATGATATTTATTTTATAACTGGAATGTTTTACCTTCCGATCTCCTTCACCCATTTCACCCACTCCTCCAACCCAATTTTAAACTAACTATAGTGCAAATAAATAAATATTTTTTTTAAAAAAAGGAAAGAAAACTAACAATAGTGCATGCAGACACATAGTATGTTGATTGCAAAATGAGGGCTGTTGAAAAGTTGCAGTAGCAGCCAAAGTGTTCCCTGATTTCCGAAGTAACCAATTAAAATGCATACATCATTCAGGGGTAAAACTGAGAAAATGCACTCAAACCACTGGGAACCTGCAGTCACATACGCAAAGTTGTAACCCAGGATGCAGCAATAAATTATATGAATGTATATGTTTACAATACTTTGCTAAATGCACCATCTAAGAGTCTGCTGTGTTGAGAAAGAGAAATAAAACTAAGACTTGGTGTTGCAAAAGAAAAATTCTGCTTAACTGCTCTTGGTCTATATAAGTTGACTGTTACTAAGATTCTGGGTACAAGAAGGGTAAGGTATCTTTTCTGTCCACAATTTTTTTAAAAAAGGACTCCATTGCTGTGTCAGCTACACTTCACTTGGAAAGCTATTGACTTCTCCTTCCCGTTGCCTTTATTTTCTTCTGCAGGAGCACAGAGGGATGCAAGTCCAGGTGGGCACTGTGCCTTCCACTGATTATGCTGTGTAACACAGCAGGGAAACCTCTTATCTCAGGCTGGGGTTGCCTATTTAAGAATCTTTCTCTTTACAAAAGGTATAAGGTAGGAAACACAGCTGTACAAAAAGGTTTGGTATTTTCTTGCTGTTTGTTTTAATCTATTAAAATGATATAATTAAGGCAGGGTGCAAAAATATCTATAAAACTGTATTACCCACCTGAGTGCATATATTTGTGGGCCAAGTTTTAACCCAGCTCACAGTGATTGAATAATCTGAACGGATTTGACTTTAGAAGTGATTTTTTACACCTCTGCATACAGTGTTGTCAGATCATAAAAACACAGTGGCTTAGGATCAATGAACTTTAAAATTCTAAACTGATCTTGGAATTAGAATGTTATTAAAAATGACTTAAGCTTCACTCTTGCTATCTCCTTGCCAAAATTGGATCATTGCTCTGAATTCCTGTCTGCCAATTACTTTTCTTTTAACTCCACAAGGGGTATTTTTTAATTGGAATTTATGTATCTTTAAGAAGAATAAAGGTTTTGTAAATAGTGTCACAGCCAAACCTTCTTTTCAAGAAGATGAAATCTGAGTTTAGGAGGAAGAATATGACTCAATTTCAGTTTGCAAAGACGTATAATAATATAATCCCATTTACTTCCTACTTAGATGAACTTGAAGTGTTTTCAGCTGTGGTATATTAAATTTGTCTCATAGAGAATAGATTTGAGTGGATACTTAAGGCCTTTTCCTAAGCAGTTATGTTTAAGTTAAATGAATAAACACATTTTAATGTCTTAATTATAAAAACAAAATCTGCCAAAGTCTATGATCTGCACTATCATTTGGAAATAGACTGAAAAGTCCTATTAGCTTGGAATTAAGCAGAAAATAGTTTCCCCCTCTGGGGATTTTTAATTTATTCAGAATATTTATATAATTGCCTGCTAGTGAATCCTCTGAGATTACTTTGTTGGAGATGCTCTTTAACTCCAAACACATTTTTCTTGAGGGCAGGGGGGTACAGTAATTAATTTCAGCATGGCAGGAATCTTTCTTTTTACTTATCCTTTCCATCACCTCCCCACAACCCCATTCCCTCACCTCCCTCCCTGGGTGACCTCACTGTCAATTCATATGGGCTCCAAAGCATTTTGGCTTGGGCCTAGTTAGTTCAGCCTCACAAGTGCACGGGAAGAACTTTAAACCTCGGTGGGGAATTAAACAGTTTTGCTAACTCAGAAGATGAACCACCTCTGAATGTCAGTTCCAAGCCAGTATGCCTGGCTCTCTATCAAGAGACACAAAAGCCATTCAGCTGAGTTGCCAAAACCAATGACAACAACTTGTGATATTTTTTAAAGACTTCACCACTTTTGCAATCATCACTCCTGTTTTTTCATCTCATTGCAATTCATGGAAATGTGTCTTTTATCTTCTTTTTTTTTTTTTTTTGCGGTACGCGGGCCTCTCACTGTTGTGGCCTCTCCCGTTGCGGAGCACAGGCTCCGGACGCACAGGCTCAGTGGCCATGGCTCACGGGCCCAGCCGCTCCGCGGCATGTGGGATCTTCCCGGACCGGGGCACGAACCCGTGTCCCCTGCATCGGCAGGCGGACTCTCAACCACTGCGCCACCAGGGAAGCCCGGAAATGTGTCTTTTATAGACAAACATCAAACTGAAGATTTCAGGGCTCTTACCTTAAGTTATTAAATGATCTTCATGCCCTAGCTCAAAGAAAAATGAAGCTCCATTGTAAATAAAATAATTACTCAGATCTATCTCCACAAAACATATGATGTAACCAGCTGTGTTTGTGTTTGAGATTTGTAGGATGAAAAGTACTCTAGATGGATCCTGATCAATAAAGACATAATAGGGCTTCCCCGGTGGCGCAGAGGTTGAGAGTCCGCCTGCCGATGCAGGGGACATGGGTTCGTGCCCCGGTCGGGGAAGATCCCACATGCCGCGGAGCGGCTGGGCCCGTGAGCCATGGCCGCTGAGCCTGCGCGTCCGGAGCCTGTGCTCCGCAATGGGAGAGGCCACAACAGTGAGAGGCCCGCCTACCGCAAAAAAAAAAACAAACAAAAAAAACATCATAACAGTGAACTGCTCAGAGCAGTTTTCGCTGGACAGATAAACAAAATAATAGACAAAGCACTGCAAATGAAAACTAAAATAAACCTCAAACCAAGAAAAGGACTTTTAAGACAGGTAGTCCACGGATTTAAAAAATTCTAAAATAAAGAAGACTTGTTTACATCAAGTTTGCATATATGCTAGTGTCATGTTATGGAGGTCCTTTATCTATGTGAATTTCGTGCATCCAATTGATGAGTACAATTTTTAATTAAATAAAATAGTAGCGTCCATATTAAAAAGATCATAATTTATAAACTAAATATTTTCAGGTGCAGTAATTTGTTTGCGCTTCAAGCCCAAAGGAAAGGATGCTCTACTTTTGGCACACCCATGAGTAAGTAGATTTCCAGATAGGTCAGAGGGAAAAAACTGAGTTAGCAGCTATTAAAATGATCCCCCCCCCACTTCCCCTGCCACGCCTTTCCAAAGCACTCTCCCTGCAAACTCAGAGTGGCACCATCTTTCCAGTTCCCGGGAGTAGTGAATCACCCTCAGTCTCTCCAGCGCCTCATCCAGTTAGAGGAGAGCCTGCTTCTTCAGAACTGTCTAGGAAACAAGGGTCACCCTCGATTGATTCCAGCCATCCCAGAGCATGGTACTCCCCCAAATCGCTGGATTTCGTGCTAAAACCCAGAAAAAAAGTGATCCGGTTGGAGGGGGGAGGGGGAGAGGAAGAGTATGAATGTATACGGAGTAACGTAAAGGAAAGAAAGGGCGTGGGAGTGGAGAGAAAGATCTGCTGGAAGCGGAGAGAAGGAAAGCCACGTGGTAGCCGACTCGAACCCCAGGACAAACGGGCGTTGTCCAGCCAGGGACTGTGAGCCTGGGAAGCGTTTGCCATTTGCACGCTGCTCCTCGCGGACACTGGGTGGCGCTCGTGGTAAAGACTTGCACTACTCTTAGGGCCCGTTTCCCCTCCACCGCCTCCCGCCCTTTGCAAAATTCGGCTACTAGGAGATGAAATTACTCACATTCTTCCTACGTGTCGCCGTGAGGAGAGCACTTCTGGAGAAGTTTGAAGCCGTGGGGCTGTTTCTCCGCGGCTGGGCCTGTCAGTGGGTTTTGAAAGAAGTAACAGCGTCCGGCCCGTTGGCCTTAAAACAAAGTTCTGAGCCTTGGTATCACAAGCACCACAGTACCAGCAGAAGTTGCTACTCTGACAGCCGGGATACCCAACACGTGTGCGCCCAGAGTGTGGGTCCGAAGCGCCGGCCAGGCCCGGTGCTAGCCGCGCACAAAGCCACAATGACTCTAACGTGAAAGGAAATGGGACCATATTGTGATCAGACTCGGGCTCCTTTTAACTTAGCGCTCCCTCTCCCTCCCGCTTCCTTTAAGGAAAGGAAGGGTAGGGGGAAGTGGGGTCAACCTAGAAAAGAAGCAGGACAAAGCAAGAAAGTCGATGCTCTGGACCTTCAGAGACACACCCAGGTTTGGAGGCCTCACCCAGCAGAAGCCTTTGCACAAGTGGCTCGGAGTCTGGCGTGAGGGCCACCACTTTAGGAACGGAGAAAAAGAAGTTAAATCCTTCCTTTTCACCCCACTCCTTTTTGTCTTGTGTAAAACATGGGAAAGAATGTCTTTTTTTTTTTTGTCGGAGGAAAAGTGAAATTTAGCAAGGTCTAGAATAATTTAACTTTGTAACACTGTGTTTTCAACCGGATTTTGAACTTCTAAATTTTGTCCAAATTCTGCAGCTTCCAATCTATCCAGATTGGAATCTGCCTTCTCAGCAAGGTCTAAGGACATTGCTACGAACACCCGATTTAGCATAACGGTATTGACCTCATTTCCCACCACGTAATAACTTTTAAATCTATAAAAAGTAGAGAGGGCCAGGGTGGGGCTGCGGGGATACGGTGGGGTGCTGCGGAAGGCCGCCTGCTCCCCGAACCGGGAGGCGCTTTGAACCATCCCTGGCATTGCTTTGGGGAAGCGATTCGTGTAATTAAACGGCAGGATGCGTGTAAGGTGACTCGATGGGCGCTGAGAACTCCGGAGCAGAGGCCAGGGCTGCAAGCCTGCTGCGGTCTGTAGTGTTTCCCCGAAGCCCTGTGGTCCTTCTCAGCCAGAACCTAGCGGGTGAACGGCCGTGTCGACATCCATAGCATGGGGTGAGGATGGGCGGACAGCCTTGGCTCTGGTTAACTGAGCTTCTATCTCAGAGGAGTCTGGGGCAGCACAGGCCGCAAGCAGGGACTCGGGCGGGTGTGGGAGGAGGGGCGCTGTGGACCCTGTGACACACACCTTCCCTTCCCTGTTTGCGCCAGAGCTGAAGTTGCCCCTGGAGGGCTATGCGACAATAGCTGTGGTTTTACGGCGCCCAGAGGCAGGGAGTTGGTGCACATGTGGCTGCTCGGCTTTGGAGTTTCGGAGCGAGGCTGGCCTCCTGCTCCGAGTTCCGGACCCGCCCCCACCCCTCGGCTCTCCTGCTAGGCTGTTTTGGGCCAAAATAGCTCCACAGCCAAAGTGAGGCTAAACTAAGACTAGACACAACTAATGTGGACGTTTTCTTCTTCGGTTGGGTCGGGGGTGGGGCGGGGAAGGGATGAGGTGGTGATGAGAAGCCAGACTGTTCCACCCTGGATGTCGGGTGGAGCTCCCAGGTTCCGGGTCTTAGAACCCCTGGAGGAAGGTGCTGGGAGGGCCCAAATCAGGATCCAGCTCCTGGAGTGTCCTATTTGAGGGTAGAGGAAGTGGGTAGCGGTAAACTGACTAATGTTAAATTTCTAAACTCCCAGCTAGATCACCACTAGAGCAAGAGTGACACTTTGTGAAAGGCAAACTCTGGATCCCAAATACCAAGTGTTTGATTCCTGAGCCTTTTCTCCCTTTGCATATGAGCTAAGATGCTTTCACTGCAAGAAATAAAGGGATTGAGGGTACAGGAATCCGGACCCTGGGAAATGGAAAAGCAGGCCCTCAGTGCCACCTCCATGGAGCTGGAAGAGGGAAATCCATGGGCTTCACCCAACTTCCCCAAAGAACTTTTATCTATCTACTTCCCAGTGTTCTTGGGGTTCCCATTAGTCCCGTGAGGACAAGTCATAAGTAGACCATTCACTTTTGCAGGAATGTTTGACTACTGAACACAGAATTACTGATCCTCTATTCCAACAGCATCCAAATAGACTAGAATATTAAACAAAGTGTGGGGCTGCCCGCTCCTCTTGGGGACCAGCAATTTGGGAGTCATTAAGTTATTTGTGCTTAAGACAGCGATTTTTTAAGTCATTGTAGGGATTTGGGCTTGCAGGAACTCTCTCTGCCATTAAGAGTGCATTCTTGAGCATCCTTGTCTCGCCCTTGTCTGAGAAATAACTCATTTCGGGCAAAGGAAGTTCTTGCTGCAAATTTGTCTGTTTTTTCCCAAATCACAAATTTTCAACATATGTAAATTACAGCTTGGCTCCCAGTACCCCACTAAAAATATTGTTCTCAGCAGTTTCTTCTCACCTTTATCCCACATCCCTGCTCCCCACCCCGCTTTGATTCCCCATTTCAATATTAGTGTTCAACCCACATTCGCCCCGATGCAGCTCGAGGCTGGCTGGGAGGTGCAGAGCATGGAAAGACCGTGGTCGACCTCATCCCCAAAACATGTGCATTTTCTGAGGCTGCTGATTGGAACACATTGTCTCCAGACAGTACAGAGCTGGGTGTTGGCGCTTCTGCGTTGTCTTTAGTATTCACTGAAAACAGATTGCCTGAGGACCCCCTCTTCCCCCAGCAAGCAACAACACACACACACACACACACACACACACACACATACACACACTCCCCCCCCTTCATTTTTTCTCCCTCTTTTTTTTAAGCAATGCTTTGTTGTGCTAAAACTAGTTGGACGAGTTAGGGTGTTGCTGCTGCTCCTGAGGCCCTGGCCAATGGAACCCGATCCACCCCGCTGTGCGTAAGCGCGCAATTAAGGATTTAACCAAGGCTGTGCTGCGCCTCAGCCAGCAGTCAGCCTGCCGGAGACAGAGCCTCCAAGACTCCCAGCCTCCTCCTCGCCGCCGCCGCCGCCTCTCCTCCTCCTCCTCCTCCTCTTCCTCCTCCTCCCTCGCTCCCACAGCCATGTCTGCTTAGACCAGAGCAGCCCCACGGCCAACTCGGGCAGCCGCCGCCGCAGAGCAGCAAGGACAACCGCCGCCGCCAGCGAGCGATGACAGGAGTGTTTGACAGAAGGGTCCCCAGCATCCGATCCGGCGACTTCCAAGCCCCGTTCCAGACGTCCGCAGCCATGCACCATCCGTCTCAGGAATCGCCAACTTTGCCCGAGTCGTCGGCTACCGATTCCGACTACTACAGCCCCACGGGGGGAGCCCCGCATGGCTACTGCTCTCCTACCTCGGCTTCCTACGGCAAAGCGCTCAACCCCTACCAGTACCAGTACCACGGCGTGAACGGCGCCGCCGGCAGCTACCCCGCCAAAGCTTACGCCGACTACAGCTACGCCAGCCCCTACCACCAGTACGGCGGCGCCTACAACCGCGTCCCGAGCGCCACCAGCCAGCCAGGTACGGGGGCTGGGGGTGGGGACCGACACAGGGGGAGCCAGGATCAGGGAGGAGCGACATGCGGTGGGAGA
Organism: Delphinapterus leucas; assembly: GCF_059928025.1. Lineage (NCBI taxonomy): Eukaryota > Metazoa > Chordata > Mammalia > Artiodactyla > Monodontidae > Delphinapterus > Delphinapterus leucas. The sequence continues at coordinate 60,070,516 of NC_143137.1, read as the reverse complement.
TCCGGGGCCGCGCCGTCCACTGCAGTGCGGGCTCACCCGGCGGAAGGGAGTGGGGGCCGGGACTCTGCAACCAAGAGAGGTTCCCGAGCCAGCATTTTAGAGATTCTTAGTAGAGGAAGCCCGCGGGGGAGTTCGGACAAGCGTCTCTCCTCTCTGGTACCCTCGGGCGACCCCTCAGCCGCTGGATTCCCAGCTTGCCCGTTCGGAAGCCGGCGAAGCTGGAAAGAGGGTAGGGGTAGAGAGAGGAAAGAATCAACCAGCCTGAGCGGCGTTTACGTAATGAACGGAAGGTTATTTGCGGGATGTTAGGGTAAGCGTGCTCGAGGAGTGGGAGTGGAAGGCTGCCTCAAAGGCTCTGCGGGGATTAGTGTGAGAGCATCCGCGAGCCAGCGTGGTGCGGGTACCCGGAGCGCGCGGGGCGGGGTGGGGCCGGAGAGCTGTAGCCCGCCAGAGGAAGAGCGCGCCGAGAGCCTTGCGGTTTCTCCAAGGCATTTCCCAAAACAAAAAGCCATTTGAAGGCGGAGGAGGGTTGCTGAAGGGTCACGATATTGGAGCAATACTTTTTTCCTTCTCCCTTAGATGCCTACAATTTGTTTCTCCTTCCCATCTCCTTTCGCATCTGCCTTGAAACTTAGTTGGAGAGTTTAAGAGGGTTAGTGAGCTTGGGCAGTAAGAGAGGTATGAGGTCTCCTAGGAGAGGTTTTGCTGGTCAGGTTTGATCTCTTCCCACCAGCACATTAATAATCCTGCTAATATTAGCATCCCCTGCTCTGGCAGAATCGAGACCACAGCCCTCATCCTCCACCCTTCCTCTCCTAGGAGCTCGCCACACACACACACACACACACACACACACACACACCGAGGAGAGGTTCTCCGCCCCTTGCAGAGATGGGCACTTTTGATAAGATGGTACTTTTGTGAAAGGGGACTTGTGGCCCCAGGGCACGTTTGTAAAACACGCGTTCCGAGAGTCTTTTTTCTCCCAAGTCTATACTCACAATTCTGCTAAATTCGTCCTGACCTGCCGCCCCTTTCCTACGAAAACACCCCACCGCGGATTCCTTTTCAAATTGTATTGGAACTATAACTCCTGATAAACTTTAAAAGACTGCGGGGAGGGGGGGCGGGTGGAGGGGGGAGGCGTGTCTTCGTTCCTTTCAGTGTCTCTGAACTTCGTGCATAAATGAAAGATTTTTTTTCTTTTGGCCAAGAACTTATTAAGTCTATTTGTAAAAGAAACCAGACACATCTGTGCCCTCGCAGATCTGCAGGGAGATTATGGGGTCTGCATAATCGGCCCTCTGTCTGCGGCGGCTCGGACGGCTTGCTGCTGAATTGAAGGAGCATAGTTTGCTTGTGGGTCTTTGAACTTTGGAGACCTCGGTTAGCGTCTTCCCTGCCCATGCGTCTGGCCTCTGCGGGCGCCCGAACAGACGCTGACATAAGGGGGGCCGCGGCCCGGGGCCTCCCCCTTGAATCCCCGGGAGCGGCTGGCCAGACTCACCCAAGAAACGTCGGTGAACACAGGGTGGGCTTGAAAACGAATCCGGGTGAAGCAGGAACCGCTGCAAGGGCTAAATCCCGGACGCCGAGAAAGGAGTTTTGCTGTACAAGGCGCCTTGCACAAACCCAGGAGAACCTGAATAAACAGAGTAGGGAATTAATCAGGCTACCTGGATTTTCCACGATGGGGAGAGAGGGGTCTCGTGAAGCAAAGGTGGTGATATGGGGAAAAGAGAGTGAAGGCTGCGTGGTAATAAATTCAAGGACTGTATTTGCAAGTTCTGCAAAAGGGCCATTGTCTGCCGACAACTCTAACCGGGTCTGTTTTGATTATTTAGAGAAAGAAGTGGCCGAGCCCGAGGTGAGGATGGTGAACGGCAAACCAAAGAAAGTTCGTAAACCCAGGACTATTTATTCCAGCTTTCAGCTGGCCGCGTTACAGAGAAGGTTTCAGAAGACTCAGTACCTCGCCCTGCCCGAACGCGCCGAGCTGGCCGCCTCCCTGGGACTGACGCAAACACAGGTAAATCCGGCCGCGGCTGGGCCAGAGCCCCGCCTGGGCTGCAAGCCTGGCTTGGCCGCGGGGTTCGGTCCCGGCGGGCTGGAGCCGATTCAGTAGGGCCCGCGAGAAACTCACAGACAGAAAGACACTGACCCCGCGCCCTTCCCTCTAGGAGTCAGGCCGGGTGTCGCCGCCGTGCGACGGTAGGGATGGGATGGAGACCGCGTTCATCCCGAGATGCAAGCCCCACCCCTTCGAGCCTCGGGCGTTGAGGGGCCGGTTTCCTAGGCTGGAAACAAGGGGAGAGTTGTTTCTAGGACACTCTCGAAGCTGTGAGAAACTGTCTGGTTCTCTGCACAATGCAGAGCCTCTCGGGATGAGCGGGGCCCGGCGGACTCTCGGTGGTCTTAGGCCGCGCGCAAGCCGGGAACGTCGCCTGCAGCCGGAAGAGCTGACGGGTCACGCCCTGCGCCTGCGGAGCTTTAGGCCGCAGCAGCCTGACCTTCTGAGGTGGGAGGGCGCGGTTGTACGGGGAAATCTGCCCTGGATCGTCCCGTTCCCTTCACTCCCACCCCAGCCCCACGGGGGTCTTGGGAAGAATAAAGAATGTCATCGGAGCCGAGGAGGGAGTGAAAGGGGTCGGTCGGGAAACGGGGAGACCGCTCCTCGTTCGCCACACTCGCGCACGCTCGCGTAGCCAGTCCCGCGCCCCTAGCTCACCGGGCCCTGGCGGTTGTTCTGGGGACGTTCGTGGCGCCGCTTTGTAGGCGCTCCGCGCAGGCCTACCCGTGAGCGCTCGCGGCCGCGGACACTCGCGCCCCCTCCCCCGGCCCCAACAAAAGACAAAAGCCTGGGGGTCCTGCGCCAGCAGCAGCCAACAGGGCGCCCTCTGGGGCCCGAGATGCAGGCTTTGCCCCCGGCCCAGCCCCTTGACCGTGGGCCGAGAGCCGCGGGGAGACGCCAGGGCCTGGCCTTCTGGGGGCCGAAATCGCCTCCAGTTGCCACCCTGGGGGAGGCGCGCGGGCAGCCTCTGAGTGTCCCGGTAACGTGTGCCTTTGTTCCCCCACCCAGGTGAAAATCTGGTTTCAGAACAAAAGATCCAAGATCAAGAAGATCATGAAAAACGGGGAGATGCCCCCGGAGCACAGCCCCAGCTCCAGCGACCCTATGGCGTGTAACTCGCCTCAGTCTCCGGCGGTGTGGGAGCCCCAGGGCTCGTCCCGCTCGCTCAGCCACCACCCTCATGCCCACCCTCCGACCTCCAACCAGTCCCCCGCGTCCAGCTACCTGGAGAACTCGGCTTCCTGGTACCCGAGCGCGGCCAGCTCAATCAATTCCCACCTGCCGCCACCCGGCTCCTTACAGCACCCGCTGGCGCTGGCCTCCGGGACACTCTATTAGACCGGCCGCTTTCTCTTGCTGTCTTTTTTGGGACTACTGTGTTTTTGCTGTTTTAGAAAATCATTTTAAAAAAAAAAAAGGAATTCATATGGGGAAGTTTGGAAAACAGAAACAAAAAAGATTCATGTGTAAAGCTTTTTTTGCATGTAAGTTATTGCATTTCAAAGAACCCCGTCCCCCCTTTTTTTACAGACGAACTTTTTTTGCGCAACTGTGGACACTATCAATAGTGCCTTGAAATCTATGACCTCAAATTTTCAAAAGACTTTTTTCAATGTTATTTTAACCATGTAAATAAGTGTAGATAGAAGAATTAAACTGTATATTCTGGATAAATAAAATTATTTCGACCATGAAAGCAAAATGCTTCTAAAAAATACTCCATTTGCCCCACTTATAATGGGCTAGTGACATTTTGTGCAGGCAATTAAAGGAAGACAAACTCTGCAGAGATCCAACAAGGCAAAAGGGAAGACAGAAACTGGGGGCTGTGTAGATGCAGAACTGTAGATGTGTATACGTTGGATGCTGCACTTTATATGTCTATATACATATGTGGCCTGTTTAGAGTACTGCCACATAATATACATTTAGGTGTTTTTTGGCCTAACCACAAAAACATTTAGATAATTTTAAGTTTAACCCCAAATTGTTTCAGGTAGAAAGTAATGCTGGAATATAAATACAGCCCTCCCTGTGTGTAAGAAAGCAGCAGAAATCCCTCAATAACCACTCTGAATTCTAAGCTCAAAGCAATTATGGTGGAGACTGCCCCCCTCTCCATCAGCCTCTGTGTATTGCCAGAGCAATTAGACAAATTACACTCCCTTCAAAGGGAGCTTCCAGAGATAAGAAAATGAAGAAAAAGAAGAAAAAGAAATTTCCCCTTCTATTACATTTTTTAAAAAACCTGAAATGTTTGCAGTGTGGCAAATGGTAGTACCTTGAACTCAGTGTATGATTATAAATGTATCTGAGCTCTTTCACAAGAGGAAAGGATCACAGGACTTGAAAACAATGATGGACCTAAATCAGTAGGCCAAGCAGGGCATGTGTGTGTAGGGGGGATGCATTCGTTCTGCCAAGAGAGGGAATTATGAGGTGGAGGAAAGGAAGGAAAGTATTGTGGCCCCGTGTTGATTTCATATCATGTGAGACAATATTCCAAACATAAATTACTTCCTTCATCCTCTTTACCGCTCTGGTTTTTTCAGGAAGGAGCTCTCTCTGCTTTGCTTTTACGTAAGACAGTGGCAAAGCAGGTTCCAAACGATGGGAAACTGCATCTGTTTGCAGGGATTTCTCTTTTGTGAAGCCTTCTCTGGGGCAGAAAGGAAGGACTTGCAGCAACCCTGGCCTCTGTCGCGTCCTTCTCCCTGCACCTCTGCATACAGACATCAACAGTGTGACCAGAGCTACAGCCCGGGTCTAGAGCTGTACTCCCAGGCCTGAATTGTGGGTGTCTTTTTGACTGTCCTTTAGTTCGCCTGACTCTGTTTCCTTGGGATACCAAGGGAAATCGTTTGTTGGAAATTACAAGATGCGTGAGATATATTTTACAGCTAGGAAGTCAGCAGCAATAAATTTGACAAAATAGTTTTCTTGGGCGGGGGTGGGGGCGTGGGGGGAAGATTAGAACGTAAAAATTTACATCCTGTCATCTGAGGACTTCTGAGAAGGTTCTTCCAGGATTGGGAGACTAGACCTGAAAAGGCACGCTGTGTGCCCTGAGGGGAATTTACCTGTGTGCTCTCTCTCCTTCTCTTTCTCTCTTATTCTCCTTTCCTCTCCTCGTCTCCTTACTTCTCTTCCCCTTTCCTTTCTAGCCTGCCAATTTAGAAAGACCTTGAGGGGATTTGATGGTTTGCCGGTCTTGAGAGGCACCCTGCCTGGCTCCGGGGCGGCGCATGGGCCGCGGCCAAGGCTGTGGACCCCTCCTCCTCCCCCACCCCCAAAGCGTTTCTCTTCTCGAAGCTTCTCGCCCCCACCCCACCCCTTCGTTCCCCTCCAGCCCTCCTTTCTCTGAAGAAGGTCCGGATGGCGACGCGCTTGGGGGAAAGCCGTGCGGAGCCCACTTTGTTTTCTGCGCTGGCAAAGAACAGGAGGATGAGGGGGAAAGGTAGAGGGATCCATTTCCTGCTTTCCATCCTTGGCTTGTAAGGCGTGCGGGAGTTTCCATTGCACCGAGAGCCAGCGCTTTACGTCTGGTGAATCCGGCTGAGAGAAACGACCCCCCCCCCCCGCCGCGGTTTCCGAGCGCCAGCTTCTTCCTGCGCTGGCACCCCTCGCCGCCCTCGGGTGCGTGTTCGCGAAGGCTGGAGGGGGCGCACCCACTGGGGGCCTGAGTGGCAAGAATGTGCTTGGAGCACACTCTTTACCTTTCTACACGTGGAGAGGGCAGATATTGTTCCAGCCGTCCCCATCACCTCCCCTCCTCTCTCCTGCTTTGAAAAGGGGATCCCTTCACTACCACCCCCGATCGGCCGGCGCGGTCAAGCGGAGGGAAGCACGAGTTCGGACTCTTCCCGGAAAGAAGAAGGAAGCTCTTCTTTAACGACCACCCCGCCACCCCCAGCCTTGACACTGCTTGTTGTTAAGGACACCAGAGCCTCGTTGCGACGCGGGCACGCATGACGCCGCGCGGACAGACTAGGTTTCAGGATCCCTTCCCTTGTGCTAACCTCACTTCTTCCACTCGCAATGGCCTCTTCTCTCTCGCGGTTTTTTTTTTTTTTATAACTTGGTCCGGGAGCCGTGGACGAAAATATTCTGGCAAACCAGTCTGCAGCGGGTTTTCCCTGGCACCGCGGGGATTCTCCCTGGGGAATTTAACTCCCTGCAGTCCTGCGCCCAAGGATGTAAAAATAACAGATCCTCAGCAAAGGCTAAAAATATCCGTGTGATGTTCCTCTCCCTTGCCCTGGCTTCCACCCTCCCTCCTTCTCACCATTGTTTATCCCTATATCTAATATAAACATGTACCACTCCCCAGCATAGTCCCGGTCTGCCCGACCCCACTCTCCTGACCTCTGCCTGCCCCTTCCGGTCCCCACTTGCCAAGCTCTCAGTCTAGTGCTCCCGAGATGTCAAGCTCACCCCAAGATTTAATTTTCTTTTCCGTGGGCTTCTTCACCGCGCCTCCCATATTCCCCATCTTCAGACCACCTCACAAAGCCCAGGAGGCCGAGGGCATGCTGGCAGCCAGGGCCAGTATGATTCTTTGGTGCCCTGTCCGCCTCCTGGGCCATCGTGTAAAAGAGCAGATAAATTGGCCTTTGTTTGAGGCTCGCGTTGGGCTAGGCGGATTTCTGCCCTTACTCCCCCGCCCTTTTTCCTGGCGGCCACCTCCTTGTGGAACAGGGGGCGGCCTGGGGAGCCGAGAGAAGCCGCATTCCTGTGGGTGACAGGCGGCTCCAGTGCTGAGCCACAGGGCCTGAGACACACACACAGAGGAACCCGCAGACCTCGTTGCCCTTGATCTCGCTCCCTCTCTCTCCCTCCGGTTGGGGCACCCACCCGGGAGCCTGTCCACCCACACTCGGATCCACCCAGGTCTCGGCCTCGGGCAGGAGCGTGTTGACCCGCACACCGACACACGCACGCACACCCTCCCGATGACACAGGCACAGGCTAGGCCGGGATCTCCCCGCCCATGCCAATCCTCTCTCTCCCGCCCCTTATCCCACAATCCCAGACGCGCCGGCTGGCCTCCTTTGGCTTCTTTGATCCCACCGGACGCCCCACGGCTCGCGCCGTCCCGGCCGCGCCGTCGTGGGAGTCGCCCATAGCGCGCCAAGGCCAGGCGGTGCTCGGCTCCTCCCAGCGCGCTCTGAAGCTTACTCCGACCTTGACACCACTCGGCCTCCAGAGCTCCCCAGCCCTAAGCGCGAGGGATGCCTCCTGGAACGCTGCCCCTTGGCCCTCTCACGCCCCCCAGCGCCTCCTTTTATTCGAAGAGAGGGACCTTTAGGGCTCCCCAACCGTCACCCCTCCCCACCCCGTCCCGCAACCCCTCGGATCGCGCGCCTCCCGCCGGCCGCTGGGATCCCGCCAACCCCGAGCTCTCGAGCCTCCCCGGAGGCACGCCCTGAGGACAGACGCCCTCCGGCACCTCTGGGAAGCGCGCCACACCGGCGGATCCGCCTGCGGTCACCCCTCTCCTCCGCCCTTAAGCACCCCCTCCCACAGCGGCTGGACGGAGGTTCCCGCCTCCCGGGAGGTTGGGGAGGGGGCGCTGCGGCTCGCGCTCCCAGGTTGCCTGCGAGTGCTGCACACTGTACTTGGTTTTTCCATGGTCCCAGCGAACTCTGGGCCTCGAAAACAGCCCAAATAGTGGTAGCACATATGGGATTGGCTACATATTTTTCTACGCAGCCCCGTCCCCCCACCCCCGCCCCACCCGCGCCGCATCCGCGTTTTCTTTTGCATCTGACAAGCTTTAGGTTCCCCTGTGGTACAGGGCAGAAAGTATACACACAAGAGTATCGACTGCGGAAGGGCGGGGGAAGACTTCCCTTTCAATCATCCAGGGCTGCCGGCTGTAATGTAATAACCTGTTTTATAGGTCGAGCTCTAACCGTAAAGATAGGAACCGAGGGAATTTACATGAATCTCTCTTTAAAAGAGAAGAGAGTCCTGATTTGCAGCCATTGTTTCTGCTCTTTTGTTCGCTGGGACTCCGTATTTACTTCTGATTTATGGGGATCCGAAGGAGTCTCTTTGCCAAAAACGCACGTATTATTGAGTCTGTTCCACATCCTAAACCAAAATTTATATAAAACCGTGAAATACCACACATTACGACCTTTCGCCACAGGAAGGGGAAAAAATGGCTTCATAACATCATTCTACACACACACACACACACACACACACACACAAGTTTCAGTGAGGATTCTCTGTCAAATCTCCACCATGCACAGTCTAGTGTACTTTTTTTTTAAGAAGTAGGTGGAGGTGAAGGGCGGTAGACAGTACCCAAGCTATGATTTATTTTAAAGCATTTTTTTTTTTCTTGGAAAGGCGACAAGAAGCCACTGGAAGCTTGTTGTCATTCAAGGACTATTTCTGCCGTTTGTCATTTGCAAGATGGGAGAAGAGGGCGGGGGAGGAGGCAGGATATGGACTCAACTTTCATCTATAAACAGGGGTCACTAAACAGGGGACATTTCATTATTGCCCTTAAATTCACAGGAGCTAGTAAGCCTGCTTGCCACCCTGCAGGGTGGCCCTGGCTTGGCAGCTCCAGGGTCTGTGAGGTGGTGGGAGGAGGGAGAATCCTCACACACTGTCCTACAGGCTGAAAAAGATGCCCAGGAAATTCTCTGTGCTCATGGTGGGAAAATTGAACTCCTGGGAATCTGTGGGCTTTAGGTGTCCCCGACCAGGACATCCCCACCAGGAACCAGAACTGGACTCCAGAAGTTTCATCCTGGCCGGGGTTCATCCTCCTCATCCTCAGGAGGTAGCAGCTGGAACCCAAGGTTTGCTTTCACTCTGGAACCAGCACAGCGCCCCAGCCTCTCTCCAGACTCACTTGCTGTAATTCTCCAACTCCCTCTCTCCTCAGTCCCTCCATAGTTTAAGGAGACTGACCTTGCTCTTTTACAACCATATCTGGGGCAGGGACAGTTCTTTAACAAAAATACCAGACTTTCTGGAAAACAGAAAGAAGTACATCAGTGACTTGTAGCAAAAGAATCAGCTGGACTGGTTTACATGAGAAGGGGAGCGTTAATTAATAAAAGTTAGTGATAGGATTAAAGGCAACAGCCGGCGAAGCCGAGTGGAGGAGACAGCTTCCCAGCCGGTTTTATTTAATTAGCAGCCATTAATACATTTTCTGCTAATATCCTTTAGAACTCTCAGTGACTTGTTCCCAGTGAAAGAGAATGGAGATGAAGCTTAGGAACACTTACAAACATCCAGGGCGTTTTGCTCTGATGACAAGAGAGATTGCAAATTCATTTTTTAAAATGTTCATAAACAAATGACAGGCACATTCTGAGGCTGCCTTGATGGAGACAATTGTGAAATTGACAAATGGTCTTTGCTTGGGGGAGGGGCACTTTTTTTGTTTGTTTTTAAGTGAAGATAATGCCTTAGGAGAGAGAAGGGGGAAGGGGGGGAAAGACAAGTTAAAAAAAAAAAAGAAAGAAAAAGAAAAATTATTTCAGACTCCAGGCAGCAGCAGATGTAGAAGCCCTTGCAAACACATCAGCCTTACACATATTGAAGATTTGGACACGTAATGCTTCAGACCACTGATCTGCTATTTTCTTAATTCCCGCTCTTCTTTTTCCATATGAATCAGTCTTTTGTCCTTCAGGGTTTGATTTGATCGCTACTGTTCACATTTCACTTTTGTATTTTCCTCTTCCTATACCATTACTCATTGAGTGCCCTGTGAAATTACAATCGTACATTTTCAACTCAGCAACCCATTTGCCGTGCAAAAATAGGGTCTAAATAATGGCTGAATTAGCCCTACTGGACAGTTTCAGATGTAACACTCTGTAATAATTATATTGCAGGCTGGATTAGGATGCTATTATCATAATCTGGACGTTTACAATTATCTGTAATTTGCAAAGATGCGCCAGGTCTTGATTACAGCAGGGTTTTTTTTTTTGTATCACGCTAACCATCACTAAACAGTGACAGTAATAACAGCTAATTTTGCTGGCAATATAAGAGGTGCTGGGGTGTGCAAACAATTTCACACCTGGATGTGCTCACTCAACCAAGAATATAGAGAAAGAGCTTCTGCCCTGAGACTCAGAAAAATATTCTCCTCTGCTTCTGTTCAGTATAGATTTCTAGACCCTGATCACTGCTTAAGAGATATTCACTGGGGGTAAGTTTTTATTTCTTGCATACTTCAAGACACAGTTCATATTTCTCTTCTCACACTTTCCAAGCTATATGTGGTGCTGCTGTGATTTATTATGGACTGCAACTTTGCTTTAGAGATGTTTTTGAATTCTGACCTTTTATCGCCCTTAACAGTAGAAGGGTGGTCGTTCTGGTGAGTAAAAGGATTTGGGTGAGAAAGGGATCCTTAAGAACTCGATTGTCTTTCTTGCTTTCTGTGCTGTTGATATTTGGTGCAGCTTGTGACTAGAGACTGGGAAATGGACCGGGTTTCTGTAAGGTATGGAGGGAGTCTTCTGGAGATTCCAATCTAAAATATATTTGAAAAGATGTTACTCAAAGCTAGTCCTAGACGAATCCATTGAGGTCTTTACATGTGGCGATGATTTTAAGTTTGGGGGCGCTGAGAGAGCAAACGGAGTTCGCGACAAGTGCTCCTTTAGCATCACGGGTATGCGGACATCGGCAACGGCAGGTGTAGTCTGAATCTCTCGACTTTATAGCCCCTTTGACGCCTTCCTCCATTTGGGAGAAAGTTTTCCGGAATAACTGGCCTCTGAAACCCTTTAGGGCTGCTTTGCGGTGCCTTTGCCTCAAGCTGGGGGTGGGGGGAGGGGGAAGGGGTGGGATGCCGATCGTAGAGCTGTTGCCCACGAGGCCCAAACGCCGCGACCTTGGGGTTGGAGGGGCACGATTGGCTGAGAGGCAGAGCCGAGCTGCGGAGCCAGGGAACCAGTTTGATTTAGGAATGCACCCGAGGAAGACCCTCGCAAGAAGCAGTGCAGTTCTATCTATAGATGACGCTGTTTCCTGACCCAGTAGATGCTGGAAGCAGCTAGAGATGTTAAGTGCAGGAGCCTGAGAAATCTTTGGTTCCCTCACCCCAATGCAGAAAGGCCTTTCTCCAGCGGGAACCTTTGGACGAAATTGTGTCAAAAGATAATGAGATGCTTATTGGCGCCGAGAAGAAATTTTCCCCTTCACCCTCACCGCCCATGCAGCTACTGTTCTTTTTTTTTACTTGGAAAATATGGTCAGAACGAGGCTCTAGAACTCGAACTCCGGGGAAGTTCGAACGTGGGGAGGCGTAGTAGGCACTGAGACTGGGCGCTGCCTTCGCCTACGCCCCTCCTACCAACCCTTCTCTGGGGAATCACTTTACTATGGGGTCAATACATTCTAAAGAGAGAAAATGTTAACCCTTGAGGTTCAGAGGACCCAGAGGAAGCCCAATTCCAAAGCCAGTTCTGGAGAGGACCCCTTGGTAGAACTTCCTGTTTAATTAAACTCATATTAAGAGGTAGAAAGAACGAGACAGGAGCAACATGATAACACCTCCAATGCGTTAAAATGCATTTTCTGGGTTTCAGAATTCCATGCACTCACAGTGGTTTGGCATGTGTCTGGTGAATTTTTTTTTTCAAGAAAAATTAGTGTTGGTTTCGATGTACGGTAGCTTCCTCTCTAACGTAATTTGAATAATTCAGCAAAGCCCCACTACCAGCTGTACTTCTGCAGCCTCTTCCATTCTCTTCAGCATTATAATTTTGGTTAATTTTCAATTTTAGGTCCTACGTCTCTGCAATTTGTGTATGAATAACAGAATAATTTCCCTCTTTTGTTTCGCCTTTCCTGTTCCTGAATCTAAATAAAGATGGCTTTTTAGTATTAAAAGTGGAGGAAAATTACAGGTAATTATCTTTGACGGTAAAAACGCTGTAATCAGCGGGCTACATGAAAAATTACTCTAATTATGGCTGCATTTAAGAGAATGGAAAAAACCTTCTTGTGGATAAAAACCTTAAATTGTCCCCAATGTCTGCTTCAAATTGGATGGCACTGCAGCTGGAGGCTTTGTTCAGAATTGATCCTGGGGAGCTACGAACCCAAAGTTTCACAGTAGGAAGGGGGAAAAAAGAAAAGAAAACATTTTTCCTAATGTAACAATACGAATGCTAGAAAATGACAAGACTGATCGGTTTTAAACCATTCTGAAGACTGACTGAGCGTGGAAGTTGCTCAACAAAAAAAGGAACGGGTATATTGGTAAGTAGTCTTTGCTTTGTGTCTAATTATAGTGACTGTCCTTTTGCACGACTGTATGTCGCTGTCATTATATGGAGCACTCTGAGTATCTCTATTGACTTCTGATAAATGGCTCAGTGGTTTCAAGGTTCATAATTTGAAGGATGCCCAGGTCTGTAGCCATTAATTCTCGCAGTATGGGGCTTCCTGCTTGTGTGACGAAAGGACTTTTCATTTTCATTATTTCTGTGCTTTCCACTAGATCGGAAGGATGTATTTCTTCCAGGATCGTGTATTTTCCTATCTAGCTAGCTTGCAAAGGGTTGTAAACATGAAGTAGTCATAACTGTGCATTTACTTTCTGTTTTTTTCTTTTATTCTTTCCTCTTTTTTTGTTAAAAAAAGCTGCTTCCAAACAAAGACAAATACAGCTGTATTATTTTGGCTGAGGAAAGGGAAAGGAGAATACTCAGTGTCAGCACTGGAAACTATTGGATGTCTAGAGGTTAACCTGGGGTTAGATCATTCTAATGATTTTTTAAAATAGATAAATGTGTAGAAATTACAATAAAACTATAATATATAAAGGAAGCTGAGAAAACATCCATGGTAAATGTTAAAGTACTTAAGACAAAGGCCAGTGCTGCAAACTGCTATCTTTGCAGGCATTTGATGTTTATATATAGGGTTTCCCATATTAGGAAATAGGAATTCTTTTAAGAGTGATAGAAAATATACTGGGAGGGAGGGAGGAGGGGGTGGTGAGATAGAGACACACAGAGAGAAATATACAGGACACTCCCAGCGTTTTGTGGCTTTTACTCCATATATGAAAGAAGACAAAAACATACAAAGTATATGTACAACTAAAATTCAACAATATATACAGAAATGTTTCTTGATATAAATGTCCCTATTAGCTTAGTGAATGCCACCAATTCACCTAGTAAAGATGTCAAAGCAATAGAATGGTGATTTTGGTTGTTTCCTCTGTCTTTCCTGATTCCAGTTCAGGGTTTGGGGGTAGGGGTGGGGGAAAAGTGGTTTTGTTTTGTTTAAATCATCATTCTTGCTCATTGCATTTTGATAAAACATGCAGCGTTCCCTCTGTGGCAACGTTCTAATCTTACAGCTGATTTTTCTTTAGAGTAGGGCTGTTATGTGAGGGTTTCTTTTTTCTTTCCTTCCTTCCTTCCTTCCTCCCTCCCTCCCTCTTTCTTTCTCTCTTCCTTTTTTCTTTTTTTCTTTCTTCCGTTCTTTCTTTCCTTCGTCAGTCTGGGATTGTAAATAAAAATGCAGGAGTCCGAAATGCTTCTCTTTCATCATGTAATGTCTTAAGTTCATTAAACAAGTAAAAACGCTGCCATGTTTGCGCAGATTCTTCTGGTGGGGGAAAATGTCTGTTAAAAAAAGTCCTTTTGATGGATACTCCCAAAGAGAAAAAGAGGCTCAGAGCCTGGATCCCAAGGGGTAAGGGAAAATATCCTTACAGTGAGAGGTTTCAGGAGTGCTGGCACAGAAACCAGTCCCCCCCATCCTCTCTCTACCTCTATCTCTCCTTCTCTCTCTCTAAGATGCAAAATCAATTACTGAGGCTGCTCAAGGGAAAAGGCAGATGAAGAAAGGAAATGAAAAAAATAAAGGTGGGAAGGAAGGAGGGAGGCAAAAAAAGGAAGAGAGTGAGAGAGAGAGAGAGAGAGAGAGAGGCTGAGGGGAAGGGAGAGGAGAGAGAGGGAGCAAGCACCCAGACGGTCTGGCCACACATAAGAGTCCTCCCAAGCCTGCTCCTTGGCTCGGTTTGGCAGATGCAAGCAGGTCCTGGATCCTCCTTGCCTTGTTCAGACGTTTCCCTAGGGTATCGATTTCCCTCGGATAACTCACATCATCTGTGGTCTCTGCATCGTGTCCTGGTGTGGAGAGGAGTACCAATGCGAATAGCCGGGCATGTAGCTGTTGGGGGGCATACTGACACCCTTGGCCGAGGCGGAAACGTCCCACACCGGAGGCAGCGCCGGCGAGCGCGGCGACAGGGCCGCTGAGCCCGGGAGAGGGTCGCTCTCATGCGGGTTACTGCCCTGCTTCAGCAGTTTCTTAAACTTAGAGCGTTTGTTCTGAAACCATATCTTCACCTGGAACAAAACGCAGCAGTGATCATTAGGCCCGAAAAACATCGAACCAGTGCCTATAGCTGGGAGAAGAAAAAAAACAAACCCGCGAACGCCAAGCCCTCAAGACCCCGCCTTCCTCCACCTCTTTCTAGCCGCTCCCCTCTCCCCTACCCCACCCCACCCCCGCCATTTACTTGGTATCTTGTCCGGATACCTAAAGTCATTGTAACTCTTCAGTTAGATGCAAGCCTAGGTTTGAAACAACAGCATAAATAAGAATAAAACAAGAATAAAGGCGAATGAAATAGCTGGCTTCAAAGTCTAAAGGAGTAGTTTTAAACGGAAAGCCAACTGAATGCACTTCCTCAAATAGTCTGGCATCTCTGCATGTACTGTGAGCAAATGACTAAGAACAGATGAAAGCCTGTACATTTATAACCAAATGCCTTGACCATACCTATGCATATACTGCATATGCCACAGACTGTACATGGAGCATCTTTCTTCTGACATAATCCTGCAGGGATTAGGGACTGTGCCTCACTCGTTCCCTACTTTGTATGTTGCTCAGTCAAACTGTGGTCATGACTGTTAGTGCAGTCACTAAAAGTCAAAGGGCTCCGGAAAGTTAAATGCGAACCAGGAATCTAAGACGGGAGCATATCTAAGCTAACATCCCAGATCTACTGTATTTGAAAAAGGACATTCTATGGTACAGCTTCCTGTACCTTTAAAATTACTTAGCCTTAGGAGTCTGCTTTTCCAAGAGGAATACAAGCTACTGAGTAGCAGGAATCCCTTTATACATGGTTCCAGTGGCAACATGGCAAGAGAAAGCAGGCTGAACTGAAAAGAAGAGCTTGAGGAGCATCTGTTCTAAGGCACCATAGAATCACTCCCCAGCAAGAGTCTCATAAAACCTGAAGTCCCCTTGCTGAAGATCACCCACTTCAGATGAGGCCTACCACCCCATGCAGCTAAGTTAATCGACAAGGACAAAAACCACAGGTGATTGCACCCTGGCTTTATGACCAGGGTCCTAATACACCTGCCTAAACCTCTTCCTGTGAAGTCTGAAATGCCCCATATGTCTTTCAAATTAGTAGGACAGGAGAACTTCAGCAACTGTACTTAACTGAGGCTTCACCTGCTGTAATTTGGGCACATTTCTCTTTGATCTCCAGCTCTGCCATTGCTCCCAAGTTCTGTGATCCAGGGAGGCACCTTAGCCTGCATCAACCAGTCAACCAGGACGATTTAACCACTGAGTTTATGGCAATTTTCAGAAAAACTCACCTCACGCATCCTAGGATGAAGAGTTTGCACCTTGGTCCCCTTACTAAATCCTATTGGAACCTATGCCTGTCTGGCTAACACACCCCCCTTTCACTTCGTAATTCTTTCAATGCCAATGAGTTGAAATCCTTATTAAGTCCCAGGGCCCACAAAAAGATCCTTAAGAAACATGGGTCTTATTCTGGCTCCTGACCTGAACATCTTTTTCTCTTTCTCCTGCTTGTTCTCTTTTGTGTTGTTCTACTCTGGAATAGGACTCGAATAACTATCAGTTTGGTCGCCAAAGGACACTAGGCTGGGGTGGGGTCGTCGAGGGTTGGGAGGATGTGCAAATCCAATCCAGTATTCAACACCAGGTCATTTATTCCAAACTGTGTTGTCCCGGGAAAATGCGTAACTGGAGCAAAGGCATTTGTCATTAAGCTCCTTCCGTCCTTGGTTGACTAGGCCAAGAGTTCCTCCTGATGTGCTCCCTGCCCAATCTGAAAGTGGGGTCAGCATTTCAGGAATACTCGGGCTTCTCGGGAATTACCTGTGTTTGTGTCAGTCCTAAGGAAGCTGCCAGTTCAGCTCTCTCAGGAAGGGCCAGGTACTGAGTCTGCTGAAAGCGATGGTTTAAAGCCTGGAGCTGCAGGCTGGAATAAATGGTCCGAGGTTTCCGAATCTTTTTCCCTTTTCCATTGAACCTGATTTCCCCGTTTTCAATCACTGTGGTTTTTTGTTGATCTGCAAACAAAGGATACAGAGGAGCGGTCACCCGTGAGGCTACTGCTGCAATCTCCCTGAGCTTGGCCTGGCCTGCGCCGAGTCTTCCTAAAGCCAATAAGGGTTTCCTCGAAGCGTCCCCACGCCACCCTGACCTCTCTGGGTTCACAGTGCCCGGGTGCTCCCAGCGGCTGCAAAAGCCTCTTTCCGACCCTGACTCTGTCTCTCATAATGCGCAGTGGCCGTACAGAGGGAGCGCCCTGGGCCCCGGGGCAAACAGCCTAGCTCTGCCGCAGCGGAGGCGGCGCCAGCCGCTCTCTGGGGCGCGCGGCGCCGCTGGGCGACTGCTCTCTCCGCGGAGCGGGGCCCCTCGGCCTGGCTTTACAGTGCTCTAAGGTGTGCTTGAGCCACCCTAGTGATTTTGCGGCCAGCTGGCTTGATGTCACTAGCTCCAAGCCCAGTGCATCAAGATCCCTCGGTGTGTCCAAAAATGATTCTGCTGAGAGGGACCAAAACCCCAAACAAAACACAACGAGCCGCTCAGACCAGCACCCGAGCAGGCTGAGCCTCACGCGGCAACTTTGTCCCCCAGGGGTGCTGAGCCCTGGGCTTCACCTCCACGAACAAAGGAGCAGCCAACAGTGTATCGAAAACCCAAGGGAGAGGGCCCAGTTAGGGGTGGGTGTGGGAGACACCTCAAAGCCTGCGGGAAAGAGCCCAGTTGTCACCAGCTTAACCAGAGCCGGAGGCCACGCCAGCTTCTCCCCGGGTCACCGAAGCGCACCGGGCGCCTCACGCAAAGTAGGCCACTGGCCGCCCAGATTAGGCTGGGGAGCAAAACACGCTCCCCAGTTCCGGCCCAGAAATGTCCCCAGTCCTGCCAAACGCGGTTCACAACCCGGAGGGGAGGAGGGAGCCAAAGGGCGCACGGACCCATAGGGCTAGAGAGCGCAGTGCGGACCAACAGGTCGAGCGAAGCCCGCGCCGAGCCGGAGGCGCGGCCCGAGCGGCGCGCCAGAGACGAGGGAGCGAGACGGGTCCAGCCTCGAGGAAGCCGAGGGTCCGCGGCTGCGGGAAGGGGCCCGGCCGGGCGAGGCCGGCAGGCCGGCGCCAGGAGAGCGGGCGCGCACGAGGCCTGGCCGGGGGCGCGCCGGGCCTCCTGGGGGAGGGGGCCGGCGGAGGCCCCGGCGTTGAGGAAGTAAACGGGGCGGGCGGGGTAGGGGGCAGCCGGGAGGCGGGAGAAGCGAGCTGCCCCAGCGGCCTCTCACCTGTGTCGTCCCCTCGCGTCTGGGCGGCCGCGCTGCTGTTGTGGTAGGACTGGAGGTAAGGGCTGTGCTGCGAGTGGCTCATGTAGGGGTAGGCGGCGAGCGAGCGGTGGTTGTAGGAGTTGCCGCCGCCCGATGCGTAGGGCGAGCCGTGGTGGTGGTGCTGGTGGTGGTGGTGGTGCGAGCCGGCCGCCGCCGCCGCCGCCGCCGCCGCCGAGTGCAGGCAGTGCAGAGGGTAGTGCGCGCCTGCCATGGCCGGGGAGCTCTGCTGCGAGTGCGGCTGCGGCGGCGGCGGCGGCGGCGGCGGCGGCGGCGGCTGCTGTTGCTGCTGCTGCTGCTGCTGCTGCTGCTGCTGTTGCTGCTGCTGTTGTTGCCCGAACTCCATGAAGGCGGATTTGGACGAGTCCTGGCCTTCCAAGCCGTCAGCCATCGTAGTCATGGTCATCATCAAAACTTTCGGGGCTGGAGAAAGCCTTCTCCCGGGTTTCCTCCACCCTCCCCCACTTGGCTCGCGCCGCTCTCCCCTCTGCAGCCACCTTAGCTCTTGGGATCCTTGCAAAATAAAAATAAAAATAAAATAATAATAATGATAATAAAAATTTAAAAAAAGAGAGAGGGGGCGGAGGTGGTTCTCCCTCTCCTTCGCTCTTCTCTAATATATATATATATTTAATATAAAGAGATATAGTGAGCGGGGCCTTGTTAACTCAAAGGGAGGAGGAAGGGGGAGGGATGGGAGAGGAGAGGGGGGAGGGGGGAATCTTCTCTCCCCCCCTTCTTTCCCCCCTTGGATTTTTTGGGGGCTGGTGCAGTTTAAGGCAGAGATTTTAAGGTGGATTCTGCGAAAGTTGCGCGTCTGCTTTCAGACTTGATGCAGACGCCACGAGTCGAACGGTTTGTCTCCAAAGGGCAGCGCCTCCCCATTGGTCAGTCGCCCCCTGACGTCACCGGCGCACGGCTTCCACTGGTGTGTGCGCGGCTCGCCGAGTTCTTCGCCTACCTTCGGCAACTCCAATCCCAGCCCCGAGCTGCAGCCGGGGGCCGCTCAGCTCCGCGCACAGGGCCTCCGGGGAGGGAGGTGCCTCCGCCCGGCCTGTCGCCGACGCCTCCCGCCGCAGCTCGAGCCCCCAAACCCGGAGCCTCAGTTCCCAATACCGCAGCCCTGGAACAGCCTGGCAGAGGGCTGCTCTCTCTCAGTCCCCTTGCACCCTAGCAGGCTGCCTGTGCTCAGAAGCAGTGTCCTCCGCATTTAAAGCAGGGCCCCCTCCCTTGACCTCCTCCCCCCGCCCCCAGTCCCACTGCAGTCCCGCGGGAGCACCCTGTCACCGTGGATTTTTCTAGACGTACTTTATTGAAACCACAGAGGGAAGAAGAGCCCCCCACACCTGGGCCCCACCCCATGGGGGGGTAGTAAAGAAAAAGAAAAATCAGACCCTATTCTGGCGAGGTTCCTGCCGTTTCAGGTCGTTATTTCTTATATAGTGAACAAAAAAAAGGGGGGGAGAAATCTTTTTTCCCCCAGAACGCAGCAGCTTGTTCTAAAAGCAAATCGTTGGAGGACTGACAGTAATGCATTTTTTCCTATTGAAAACAGAAGCTACTGTAATGCTTTCAAATATATGCAAATGATACATGCGGTTAGTGGTCTGGCAAATCTTGATTACAATATAAACTACCCAAGTAAAAGTGCCTTCGTCCTAAATTTGTCTCTCGATTACAATTCCAATTGATTTTATTTTATTGTCAACATTGTTAATGATAAAAATAGAGTCGTTTTACAGTTATTTTTACTTTCTGGAAGGAGGCAATTAGAGTTCTAATCAGGAATACACAAAAATCTCCCATGATTAACTGCAGTACTTTGTTCAAATTGCTGCTATAAAATTCAGAACAATTTGCCTGTAATGATTATGGACTGGGTTTATTTTGGGAGGTGGAATAAAAGTGGATATAGCATAAATTATCCTCTAATTATACACCAGTGTCGCCTCAATTATCCTCTTATCAAAATGGTTGTCTAACTGCCGCATTTAGTTTCAATTCTCTCCTTTTTTTCTATAAAAAGAACTTCATACCTTGTTATTATTAATCCATTTATTATTTGCAAGGGGATTTATATCCGCACATCCAGGTGGTAGAACCACTTCTCTTTCAAAGATGGACTGGGGAAAGACATTAAGTTCGGAGCCGCCCAGGGCTGCGGATCTAGCCTTTCTCCCTCTAGTCTCCAGACCCACTCAGGTCGAGGCAGCCGAGCAGAGACAGAGGAGCCCCAGCGTGCCGCTCAGGCCCAGCCACCAGGTAGGAGAGCTGGACTGGGGACCTGGCGCCGAGGAGGGCTGGCCGGGCCGCGCCCGGGTCCCCGACCTGGGACTGCGGGGATGCTCCGGGAGTCGGCACTGCCAATGGACCAGGACTGGGGGGCAAGGTATGCAGACTCCCATGGGCTCGGCGCCAGCTTTCAGTCTGCGAATAGATCCAAGCCGCGAGCCTTTGGCCACACCGAGAAATGTACAATCTAACAACTCCGGGCCAAAGTGTCTAGAGGTTGCGGGGACGAGTGTGGGTCTCCCTTTGGGAAAACTACGGGGGCCTTCTTTGCACCCTATTTGCTTGGACTCCATAGGATGTGTGACCCAAGGAAGCTGAGAAATGGAGAATTTAGTGGTGCCGCTTGCCCCCGTAACTTCAGAAAAGGTGACTGCGGATAGGCAGCTCGGACTGTATTTACAAGTTACGCGGAGCGATAGCAGCTTATGCTAATTGATTTTCCCAGCTCCCAGCCCCGGGTCTAAAAGCGTGGCTAGACTAGTTTGCCTTTTTCTTTTTTTCTTTCCTTCCTTCCTTCCTCCATTTTATCAGATGACCTGAAACTCGCTGCCCGTGGGTTTTCTCCAGGGTTCCCCGGGCAGCAGCGTTTACTCTCCTCTCCCCCTCCCTTTCCTAGCCTGCCGCGCTTAACTTTTTGAGCCTCGGGAGCCGGTTCAGTAACTCTGAATTCATTTTTAAGTGGTGTGCCTTGTTCCCCTCCTTTTAACAAGAGGTGCACTTTAACACGCGAACCAGTAACCCGATCCATGCGTTTACAAATCGGCAGTGAATTAAAACAACAACAAAAAAGGCTTCAAGGAAAATGAAAGGTGGGCTGGGTAAGGGGGAGATTGTGTAGGGTGTGTATCTGGGGTTGGGGTGGGGGTGGAGAAGGGAAAGTCAGGAAAAGGGAAGGTTCCCCCCTCCGCTGGCGTGCTCTCGGTGCACCCGGGCTGCGCGCCGAGTTTGTAATGTCCTCAGAGCCAGCAGGTAGACGTGGCAGTTTTATTGCTTTATCCCCTGCAGCTTGCTGTTAACACGGTGAAGGCCCCCCTCGCCCCCGCCTCCGTACATGTGTGTTTCTTTCTGCTCGCAGGTGCACTGCTTTCCTCGTCGACTTCCCCGACTCTGGCCTCACCCCGAGCGGGGCGAGTTGTGGCCGGGCCCGGGAAGGTCCCTGCACTGAGCACCAGATCCAGGGCGTAGCAGCCTCTCTTTGCAAAGTTGTTTTTTTTTTTTTCTTTATCTTTTTTTCTTGTTTGCTTAATACCCAAGGAAGCCCGGAGGGCGGGAATCGTCCCAGTAGTAGTTACAGGGCTCTCATCCCTCCCCCATTAGATAGAGGATAAAATCCCAGGACTGTGTTCCAGGGGAGCAAGCATGCAGCTGCACCGAGGCAGCAGTTTTTGCGTAAGGTAAAGACCTGCTGAGCGACCCAGAATGGGCTCAGACAGCCAGGGGTTGGGGAGTGGAGCGAACGAGGGCGAGGGGTTCTTCCCAGCTTGATAGAGGTCTCTGTGCGCGCTTGCAGGGTAGAATCCAAACTGCAGGCTTGAGTGTCCAGCTTTCCAGCTAGTCCTGGGAATAGCTAGCGAGAGAGCTAGTGTGGTCTCACACAGTGCGCCAAGGTGGCCCGCGGCGAGTGGCTGCCACGTGTGGCCTCTGCCACCAACCTCGGTGCGAGGAGTTCGGCGCTCAGTGGCTGCTTGAGGCAGGGGACCCGCTGCCCTCGGCCTCTTCTCTCCAAATGAACCGGCATCTGGGCTGCCAAGTCCTTCGCCCAGTGTCATGGGCGGCGGTAATGAGCTAAGGCAAGTCGCCCCTGGTTTGTTCTCGTCCAGCCGGCACCTCCAGCCCATCCTTGAGAGTCAAGAGCTCCCGGATTCTTCAGGGCTTCGAAGCGAAGGCTCACACTTCAGGGGCTCCAGGCCCCTGCGCCCTGCTGGTCGCCAGCCGCCAGCCCGGTCCTGGCTCCAACCTCTTTGTCTTGCTGGCTGGGGAACCCGAGCCAGCCCTGGGGGTTGGAGGAGGAGGGCAGGTGAGGCCTAAGAGGTTTTTATCATTCAAAACAGAAGTAAAGCCGGCAATCTGGAGACCTAAGTCTCTTTTAGGGCCTATAGTAGGTGAGGGTCATATTCACTAAAAAGTTTTAAGAGGCAGGGTTTGAGGCCTAAACTGCCTTTTGCTTAAGACGTTGAGGTGTTGGGGCTTGTATTCCGGCCGTCAGTGTTATTTAGAGAGAAATACCAACTGATTGCCAACACTAGACCCTGTGCGTGGGTCAGCGCACCCAGGGCCACCATGGGAGGAGCAGTCTCTTTGGGTGGAAAGTCCCCTGCCGTTCTATCTATGGACTAGTGTTTGCAGCGCGCATAGGTCAGGGGGTAGATTGGGTGCCGGTGGAGGGTTTGCAGCCTCCTCGGGCTGTAGAAGTACATTCAAGCCAGGCAGGGCCTGGCTGGGTTTGGTTGCTAAGTTAGGCTCAGTTATCACGTTAATTCTAAAGAAATTAGACCTGGATAAATAGCCTTTGAATTCAAAGAAATAACTCGGTATTGATTTACATGGCCATGCTAAGAACCCCCTTCTCAACGGGAGGCATTGGTGGAAAAAAAGAAATTCCTGCTAGTCTTTACCCCATTCAACGTAAAATGCTGTTTGTGTATGTGTGTAGGAAAAGCGTGCTCGATATCCTGGAAACCCAGGCACCTTTTCCCCCTCCCCCAACACACACACCTGGGAAAGCGTGGGGGGAACCCGAGAGCTGCCTCTGTCCCTTTCTTAGCCCAGGCCAGTGATGGCATCTTCAGGAGTAGTCAAAAGTATCAGAGTCTTCAAGAAAGCACTGATATTATGGCATTGTTTTCTCTAGTGACAGAACTATAATGCCATATTAGCACCCTCCCCTCCTAGGCTCCCCCAAATGCAACTAAAAAGTGGTCCCTGTTTACTCCTCACTCGGAAAGAGGCTCACTGAAGTCTGGGGACAACACCTCTCTCATCTATCCAGTCTTGGGCCCAAGAACAGACAGGTAGAAAACCCCAACACGGATGGCAAGGGCCCACAAGGGCCAGTGGTACCTACTGAGGGCTTCACAGACTTTTTCTAGACTGTTCAATTTGGAGAGTAGTAACTAAGAATGTTCCAACTTAGAGGCTCCTCTTCCAGGTCTTTTTGAACCTGGAGTCCAACCAGATTTTCAAATTCAACACCTTTTGCCTCTCCCTGACCCCATTTCCAGGCTCTGATCATCCAAAACTCTCCTAACAGACAGAGTCAATGTGCTGGGCCTAGAATGGATTGGGGTGGGGTGGGAGTGGAAAAACACATATTTCTGCTTTCCTCGGTTCTGAGGTTGAGGCTGTATACTGAGCCTCCCTCCTTCCCTCCCTTTCTTCCTCTCTTTTATCAAGCATAGGACCCCACTCTCTAATAATACACAAATACTCTTCTTTCTCTCTGTCCAGGAAAAAAAAGAACTCAACAGTGTTTGAATACTTAGATTAGAACAAGATAAATGGTGCTGTTTGTCTTTTTAATCTGTCAGATAAACCAAAGCTGAGCCCCCCATATTTGCCCTGCTGGGAAATGTAGCTGGGGAAGGTGGAAGGCAGAGGTGTTAGAAGTCAGCTTTAATCAACCCAGTCTTTGGAAACCAGGACCCCTGACCATTGGAGGATAAATGCAGTCCCGGAGTGGCAGGGAGCAAGCATCAACAGGAAATGGCTGACTATTTTTAGGTATAATAAGGAGTTAATATAGCTGGCCAAGCGTCTTCCTAAATGCCTCGAAGCATCCTCTGTTTTAATTCCTGCATCCCTTCATCAGCAGTAACAACAACAAAGTCACAGCAAATGCCTGAACATTAAGGGAGAGCCAGGTTTGGGACAACTCTTCAGAAAACCTGGGATGGAGCACATCCTCTTGCTGTCATGTGAATTCTTAGATGGTTCTCTAGTTACAACAGAAAAAGAAATGAAAACCATTTTTCATTATAGAGTTGTTCTGTACCTGACTACCCTTGAGATGTCAATGCTCTGGTGATTTTCATGCTCATGCCTGTACATAGGCACTTCTTATTCCCTTTATTTTCTAACATCCCAATAAGTGGAAAGGTAATTTATTAGGTTTTAGCAACACTTTCCTTAGAGGGCAACTAGTTTGAGAGCCCTTAGAAGTGAGGGTTGTTAAAACAAACTCATTCCCCTAACTATGCCCTTTCTCTTTTCTTTTGTTCACAATAAAATCCCTTTTATATAACTCTAGGAGAAAGAAAGCCCTCCCCATCCCACCCAGGGGAATGAAATAGTATTTTTCTGTAGGTTTCACTAATTTTGTGCAGAGAGCAAAAATTCTCCCTCTTTCTCTGTCAAGCGAGGCCCCTCCCTCAGAGCTCCAAGTCTTTGCTTCTCTACACACTGAGAGTTGTGTCCATTTGGACACACATCTGGGTTCCTATTTGGGCTCACCATCTTTCTTCCCACATTCTGGGTGGAGGTGAAACAGAGAGAGTGGAAAAGCAGAGGATGTAGAAAGAAAGGGAGTTTGACAGAGAAGAAAAATTAGAGTGAACAGGAGAGAGAATGGGTGTGAATCTGCTTCATTTTGAGATTATCTCTCTTCAAGTTTTCTTTCCATCGTGTTCATTAGGGACCACTGCCCCACAGTGTTAATTGTTCAGCGAACAAACAGAACTAAGGCTGATAGAAGCAGCCCTGTTTGCCAGCGGGCCTGCTGCACCTGTATTTACTTGGGGGCCTAGGGGGATGGCTAGACCCCAAACCTAGTGGCCCTCCCACTAGTTTTCTTTACCACTTTCTCCCCTCTGCCCCCTGTCCCTTAGCCTGCTTTCCCTTCAAACACCTAGATCGCATTGCCAAGTCGAAGCTGGAGGACCCTTTAAAAAGTTACAAAAGAGGTCACCATCCCTGGACAAACGAGTCATTTTAAGAAGGAGGCTCTGGAGGCACAAAGGTCTTGGGCCCAAGAGTTTAAAAGCCAGTACAGCGATTGGGGATTTCAGGGCAGCCAACAGACAGGCGGGCGTCCAGGGCTCCCCTCGGGGCTGGGGTGAAAGAAGGGAAGGGGGAGGACAGGAGCCGGAGGGCGGGCAGAAGCAGAAGGCGACAGGAACGCCCGCGCCCGCATCTGGCTCCCACGCGCCGCTGTCTGCGGGGAACGTGGGGCCGGATAATGGAATTCAGGAGGCAGAGATCCTCCCAGAGCCAGCCACTGTCTTGTACAGATTTGTAGAGAAAGCCTCACTGTAATTAAAACCGTACAGTCAGATTAATTCAGTGTGCTGCTCGGCAGCGATTTTAATAGTAAAAATCCGCTTTAAAATTGAATTAGGGTCGAAGAAAATTTCTGCGAGACTCGCCGGGCTTGCCAGTTTTCATTGAAGCCAGCCCAAGCTGGACTTGGACGGTGGCTGCACAGTGCCGTCCCCACCCTCTTCCGTGGCCCTAGAAAAGGGTGGGGGGAGGGGAGGGGGAGGGGACTGATCAACTTGGGGCGCCAGTTTGGGCGCGAGGCTGGGCGGCCTGAGCCAGGCCCAGGCAGAGCCGCAGGGCCTGGGATTACCCTTCAGATCTCCGGGTTCGAGGCAATGCAGATTTTTTGACACCCAGGACTCCCCTTCCCTCCCTTTTCGCGAAGTTTACGGCTCAGGTAGGGTTTAGTGAAAGAGAGCCCTACTGTATCTTGAAGCCATTTCCCACTGTGTGTTCTCGCGTGCGGGGAGGTTGGAGCCCTCTCTGGACGCTCCAGTGACAGACAGGAGAAAGCTGTGGTCCTCTCCATCCCCACCCCCTTTCTCTTCTTGAAAGCCTTCCAAAAATTAAGAGTAATATTTCAAGCAGGCTTTCAAAATGTCTCCCAAGCTTTGATTTGGCTAACCGCCACGCTTACCCTCCCTCCTCACTCCCTATCCTTTGCATTTCTGGTGGTGGTGACATAAGCGTGACATAAAAACATTATTTTTTACGCTTTAAGGTTAGACACCTTAGAGCTGAAAACGTGCCCCAAAGTTAGAGCTGAAAACGTGCCCCAAAGTTCCTGGAAGAGGTGGCGGCCGAGGGCTAGCCGAGAGGCTCTCGCTTGAGACCGGCTGGCGGGGCAGGGGGAGGGCTGAGGGAGCTGGACCCGGCTCTTTCCCGAGGACAAACGGGTTTTCAAGGGCTCAGAAATGGTCCCAGGCTGACCCACGGACCCGGCCCTTGAAGTGGCCTCCTCGGCTGCTGAATATACGCCGGCGCATCACACACGCGCGTACACACAACCTGAGACGAAAATTCCCTAACGAGTTAGTCACATCATCAGACCTGGGAAAACAAAAACCACTGTGGGTCCCTGCTCCTCCGGCAACATGCGCAGACGCTTTAATTGCGGCAAATTGTCACTCTGTCCCCTTTTCATTTTCTCGCTCCTCCGTTTATTTTTAGTACACTTCGAATGCCTACACACTTCCCTAGTCAGGAGAGCGCGGAGCAATTATTGCCTTTGCCTTCAGGGTCTGTTTTGCCAATCGCTGAATGGGGATGGAGTAAACAAGGAGAAAAGCGCGGCTCGTTATTGGTCTTGCTTATTTCAGGTGGAGGACGGTAAATAACTCTCCCTACAGGGCTACCCCCTCCTCGTTTCGCGGGTCCCAATTATCTGGAAGAAAGGAGATGCGTCCCCCTCCCTTTTCCTCCCATCACAGCCCACTCCGCGTGCGCCAAGTTTTACTGGAACCCAGCAAATCCCGGCAGAATTGGCGGGATCCTCAGAGAGTAGTTAGGAAAAGAGAATCCCACAAGGGCCCAGCTCTTAATTCTATATGGAATAGAAAGACGCAACGTGAGCAGACTTCTTCCCCCCCGCCACCCATGCAGGGAAATGGGGTCCTTTTTCTCTGAGGGCTACGTGGGTGTTAGACGCCCCCAGGTAGGTGACAAAGAGCCTTCATGGGGATCCTTCTCCGTCCAAGGAAGCTTTGAGATTGGTTTGGAACAGTTTTGGACAGTCTGTTAGGACGGCTATCGATCAACATTGCTGATGTTCTAAATATTAGCCAGGAATTCTTAGAGGAGAACTTTAACTGTCGAGATGTGAAGTGCTGTCTGAAACTCTGCTGAGGGCCATTCTTCACCCTACCGTCTCTTCTCTCCAACTTCATGCGACAGGCACAGCGGCCGGGGGTGGAGAGGGAGGCAGGTGTCTGCAGCGGCAGCCGAAAGCGGTATCCGGCGTCCTGCAGATGGATCCGAAACAAATCAGTTCAGGATTAACTTGCCTGACTGCTGAATTGTCTCCAACTGCCAAAGCTGCTGGGCCGCGCCTGCCGGGGCGGGTTCGGTCACTCGCGTGTCCTGAGCGCGCTGTCTCTCCTCTGTCCTGGCCCACTGGCAGGCCGACCTGGGACCTGTCCGGCACCGGGGCCGGCTGGCAGGACGTTTTAAAGGAATGCAGCGAGTATGAACGGCTCCATTCTCTCACACATACCCTTCCTATTTCTTTTTTTATGAAAACATTTACAAGGTACCTAATTTCAGATCGTGGAAGTAAATTTCATGCTAGGATATATTTTACAAAACATGTACTCTTTCGTGGCTGGAAGACGTTTAATTAAAACCACACTTTGACAAGTTGCGTTTCAAAGCGAAGTCACACCAGCGCAGAAGGCTAATTCATATTCAGGATGCAGCCTGTAATCCACGTTGTTTGAAAACGCCAGCCGAGGCAACGTGTGCTCGCCCTGCTCTCCTGAGGACTGGCTTGGGTTGGCTGCCTAGTCTTGGGAAGATAGAAGAAAGCTTCCTGCAGCACCTTTAATGTCCTTAGAGTAACACCTACAGCATGGTCAGAGGGTCCCAGGCAATGGAGTTTAATCAGGAGAGCAGACAGGGACAGATGTTGAGGCAGGGAGCCTGGAGAAGAAGTCTCAGTGGGACTGAGAGTCCCGAGCTCCCTAGCCACCTTCTCGCTCCGTGGCTGACCTGCACTAGAGGAAAGGGAATCTCCCCCACCCCTCTAACTACCTCGGTTCCTGAAGATCCAAAATACGAAGGAGTAGGAAGTTTCTCTGCCCCAGCTGATTTGTGGGCATAGCTCTCAGGGTTCTCACGGAGGAGGTAGCATTGGTTTCCAGAAGCCTTCTCACTATCAACTGCATTTTTGTAGTTGTCCTCAATAATCTTCCTTTTTACCCCCCTTTGCCATTTCCCTATAACTTGACAAGTCCCAACTTAAGTAAGAGGGGAACAGCCCCACATGGGAAGGACGTGCTCCCAGCTCAGCTGGTTTACCAACACTCTGGCCGGCACAAAGAGCTAATGGCCAGCCTCACCTGCTGGGATGGGCAGGAGCTAGAAAGTACCCTAAGGTCAGCACAGATGGGAGACAAAGAGACTGCAGGGCAGTCTGGGTTAAGGCTGAGAGGATCCCTGGAAACAGCAGCTCCAGAGGCTGAACCTGTGATGGAAGCTGGGCTCCAGGTCACTGTCCTGTCTGCACCTCAGTGTTTCCCACCTGACTCCCATCTGCTAGTCTTGTCTTTTCTCAAAAATGACAGTGAGTTGTCATCAAAGTTCTGAGACATGAATTTGAGACTTATGTTAGTTCAATTCTACCCCAAACTCCCTTCACTTATCACAGCCACTCCCAGGACAGGGATTTTGCTTCAACTGGGGGTGGTGAAAATTACTGATTGGCTGATGGACTTTTTTTTTTCAGGTTTATATTTTCTTTCAAATACACCATTATTTTCCTAAAGCACAAAGATAAGTCAGTTTAAGAAAACCCCAAATTCAGTGTTCAAGAAGTATTTTAAACAACATGGCTATCTCATCTTGAAGGCTCTTTTCATTTTATTGGGCCAGTTTAGGAGAAAGCCTGATTTCTGCAAAGGCAACCCCAAAACACAATTGTGATAACCTCTTTTTCTCTATTCAGAGGCTACCAACCAGCACTTCTGAAGGTTCAGTGGGTATCTCCTTCACAAATAGACATGGATGTTGGCAGCTAAATGTTTAACAGTATGTCAACTTAATACTTATTGGTAAAATACTACTGACCTTAGATTAACAGATAAGACCTTGAAGTCACCCTTTAGTAGCTTGCACTTTGGAGGGCTGGGGTGGAACTCTGGTTCACACCTTCCAAAAAAAAGAAAGAAAGAAAGAGGCTATGTTATAATGGAAGGGTCTGGAGGATGAGAAAGACCTAAGAGACAAACAGAGGCACTGCTGGGATGGTTTTAAGCATCACATTGTTTGAAATGAGCACTAAAAAGTATGTACCTGACCAAATGCATTTGAAGCCTAATCCTACATTGGAGGCTTGTGAATTACACAAAAGGGGAGAGGAGCTGCAAATAATAATCCCCACCTGTTTTATTTCAGTGATATGAACAAGCAGTTTTCCTGTCACAGACAGAAGCACTCTAAGGGGTGTTGAAGGGCCATTTGTGGGCAGTAATTCTGGCAAGGATATATGGCGGGAAGAGTACAGGGTGGTTGGTAACTGTCAGGACGGTGCTGCAGTGAGGGCAGGCAGCAGTGCTGTGTGCAGACAGGGCAGGATAGGTAATATTTCCCAGCTGGCCCACCCTTTCTGCAGCCCCAGAGAATCAATCTCATCCTTTCCA
Organism: Delphinapterus leucas; assembly: GCF_059928025.1. Taxonomy (NCBI): domain Eukaryota; kingdom Metazoa; phylum Chordata; class Mammalia; order Artiodactyla; family Monodontidae; genus Delphinapterus; species Delphinapterus leucas. Next base: position 60,040,896 of record NC_143137.1, on the reverse strand, counting down.
ACCTCAGAGCTTGCATGGAGGTGGAAGAGGCCCAGCGGGTCTGGAGATCCATGTCATGTCTCTACCTTTCTAGCTCCTTCTGCCCTTCTATTATTAGCCCCATTTCACAGATGTGGGAGCTAACCCACGGATCTTGCCACACAGACCACTTTGGTGTCTGGGAAAGGGAGAGGGGTGGAGCCACAGGTGTTCTGCCTGCCCAGCAACAATGAGGTCTGGGGATAGGGGTGGAGAAAGAGTCAGTTTGGGTTTTTTCTCAAGCCAGGCTTGTACATGTAATGTTTCTGCTTCTGAGACTCATTTGGTCAATGAGGTAGGAGTGATTTTCATGTGACAGATCAGGCTCGGGAGATAAAACATTGACACAAATCTCAGGGCTCTAAAGGCAGCAGTCCTCAGGATTCCTTGACTTCCTGTCATTGCTCTTTGAACAGACTCCTCTCTTCTTAAATTCTGACTACTTTAACCCTTGCTTGTAGTAAATGTATGTGTAGTTATAAAATATGTCTATTTTCCACAGGAATCCAGCGTGCCAAGGCGAGAATCAATACTAAAACACTCCTTTTATTTTTAAAGTGGGTTTCAAAGGCCTATTGTGGGGGGACCGCGATGTCAACGTGACCCGGAGACGCAGTAAGAGCAGCGTTCTATTGGCCGCCAACGCCGCCCCGGCCTCCGCCATACTTGGCTCACGTGTGCACCTTATCATGCAAATCCGACGACTGGGGCATGCGCACTGCTTCCCTGGGGGGTACCCGCCTTCAGCTCGTAGTTGGGACCAAGGCTTCCAGATGCGCAATAATTAGGTTTCCTCATTAAGCAAAGGTTTCCCCATCATTGCCCTCCTCCCACCATTCTCAGCCGCGGAGCTCCTTACAAAATAAGCTGATTACTCGCCGCCCCGCCCTCACCCCCACCTCATCTCTGCCGATCCCAGCTTCGGTCCACGGCTCTTACTTCTTTTTAGGATCTTTGCATTTTAGGGTGCTTTACATACCTCTCCATTATTCTTTTTCTTTTGACCTGCTTTAAAGGATATTAATATCTGATTCTCCCTTAGATCCCTTCCCTCATCTCTCCCTCTCAACGAGGTAAAAATTTCCCTAGCGATCGCTCTGAGAGGACGAGAGGGTCAACACCGCTGCTCCCCATTGCACTGGCTTTGAGCGCTCCCCCCCGCCCCCGGGCCGTGGGGGTTTCAGTCCAAACCGCAGAAGCGTGGATGGCCCTGGAACTCGGTAGGCGCTAGAGCCCGTCACCAGTCAAGCCCGACCGTCCACCCCCAGGCATCAGGCCGCTGAGGAAAACCAAGGACAGCATTTGGAAGCCCGCCTGTATGTGTGGGGTGCTGCTCTTCGGCTCTGAGCCCCCGCCTCGCTGGAGAAGCGTACAACTCGGGGAACTCCTCCAGGGTGTCCTCCGAACCTCTCCAGGACCCCCTATGCGGGCACTGGGACCCCAGGGATCCATCTCCTTAGAGCAGAATAGCCTTTTCTGGAAAGAAATCGCAGTAGGCGAGAAATAGCCACCATTACGTTCAAAGTCTCCCGCGGGAAAGCTCCGTGGCTCTCTCTGCTGGGAGCTCTGCTTGACCCGCGTGCGGCGTCGCGGCGAGGACAGCGCCCACACGCGCTCCCGGAGTCGCGGTCAGCTCGTTCTCCCTGGTATCGCTCCTTTGGCTTTCAATTACTCTCAGCTTACCTGCAGGGCGAACGGATTTGTATTTTTCCACCAAAAAACCTCCTGCCCTGGATTCCCCCAGGTTCCCCCTTCCCCCTCATCCGACCTTAACCAAGAGAAGGGCGAGAGAGGTTTGATTCTGTGATATGACACGAATAATTGTTGCATCATGTAACTTCCTACATCTTGGTTTTAATTTGCAGTGAACCAAACAAAGATATTTGCAATTTAAAAATAAGCACTCGATTTAATAAATGGGAACATTGTGCACGGAAGACTATGTCCTCCCCCCCCACCAAGCCCCTTCAGAAGACGTTATTAGCTCTGACAGCATGCCGCTCAGGTTTGCGGAGAGGATTTTGTAAAGGGATGACAGGCAGGAAGGCCAGCAATCATGGGCTCCTTGGGCTGAAGCTTTTTTTTTCTTTCTTTCTTTCTTTCTTTTTTTTTTTTTTTTTATCAGAATGTTCTGTTCGATGCCATTTATCCTTGATGATAGAAAATTGCGCTGTTGCCAGGACGCTGCTGCTGCCGCTGAAATAGAGGGCAGGAGACACATTTCCATTTTCCGGCTTGAAAGCTATTCAAATGAATTTGCAGAGAGGGGGGAACGTCTAGCGATAAACAAATGAGAATAAATCGAGTTCCCCTTTCCATTCTTTCCTTTAAATGGGTAGCTCTTCATTTCCGATATACAGATTTTTGTTCATCAGTGTTTGGGAATACCTGGGAGATAGTGTAAGCCAACGTACAATTTATTTTGATGCTCTTAAAGTGACTAACCACATAAACATTTTAAAAGAATGTATGTCTAAATATATATAAAGTATAAGAATTATATATACATAGATCCCGTACATACCTGCCTTCACACAATTCCAAACTACAGTGGAGGATAAACTCTTAGCAGAGTTTCAATTGAATATAATTTGCAGGCAATCCTGGCTGAGTTATGGACGTCTTACTAGTTTGCATATATGTATTGTTAGATGGGATAGATTTTAAAGCCCTCTCCCTGTGTTATATATTTTAGGACACTATGTAATTTAATTACCCTGTAGGTCTTAGCTGATTTAAACACCTTCCCTTCCCTCAATAGATAAAAGTCACCCTCTTTCTTTCAAGTTAATTTTCTAAACCTACCTTTGAAGTTTTGTTTCTAAGTTGGCAAATACAAGTCAAAAGAGTTAGTGCACAGCGCCTTTAAAGGACATGAAACAGAGACTGAAGCCTGTGCTTCCCTTCCTTAAAATTTAGATTCTTTGCTAGATTAAAAAGATCATATATTAATAGTAACTTAAGGGATCATGCCCAAAATATGACATTTTAAAAATGAAAACTTCCTAAAAAAATCCAAACCACTAGAATACATATAAAAACATTAGCAATGTCCTGACAGAAACTATAAAGCTTGTGAGACCACCACTACGTTTCAACAATTAAATAACTTTTATTGAATTCTAACTTTAATTTTTTTCCAAAGTCAGATCCCGGCGTTTAGAAAATTTTCAGTAATATAAAGGCTTTTCAAATACAGCGACGAATTGTATTTAAGATTTCAGCTGGTACTTTAAACTGGAAAAAAAGAAAACCCACCCGGCAATATTTTAAAACTTAACAGTGTTTAACTGAGTCGTGGGTCTCTAATTACTATGTTTTTAGCTACAAGATTGTTTCCGAGTAATAGGTAACCGTTGGCCAAACCAGGATTGCCGAGAGAATAATAGTGTAAAATCGGAAAAAGAGAAGGGCGGAGAGTGAGTTGATACTGATGTTCCGAACTTTTCCAGTTGAATTTTCGGGTAACTCTCTCCACACATCCTTGATTTCTAGTTACTGATTCCGAAACAATCCTGGTTCCAGCTGAAAATGCCCCCTTAACAAATTCGCATGGTAATGAGAAAACAATTAACAACACCGTCAGATGAAGCTACATAAAGCAAAGAAACGGCCTAAGAAAGTCCAATTTGTCTGTGTTTGCTGTGGTTAAAGCAACTGGAGGTGAATGTAGAGTGTTTAAGCACTGAAAGAGATTCTTTTCCCCTTATCCTTGGCCCTGGGAATTGTGTTCCGGACAAAAAGCTTCATGGGCCGGCTGCTTTTCCAGTTGAGGCAATTCACGAGGTTCCCCGGTGAATTCCCCTCCAGGTACGAGCTTGGGGCGGGCGGCGGGAGTCCGGCACCGCCGGGACGCGGCGTGGGCGCTGGCGCGGGGCGGCTGGGCTCCAGCAGAGGGGACTCTCGCCCGCAGCCCCACCCCCGCACCCCTTGCCCTGGAAAGAGCCTGGCTCCAAGCTCCCCGCGGCTCCGCCGGGACGGGCGTAATGGACGTTACGCAGAAGGAGGTGGAACCCCTATGGGTGCCAGGGCGGGGGTGAGCGCGGGAAGGACCCCCAGTTCCCCAGTGGCGGGTGGTGTCGAGACCTCTCTCTCGGGTCCATCCTGCGGTGTCTTTGTCTCGAGCCACTTCCTGGGCTTTGGCCACGAAACGTGGGCCGGTTTGGAGAGTGGCCTCCAGCCAGGGGCGGGAGGGGAAACCGGGAGGAGGTGGTGAAAGGACAGAAATGGTCTTCGAGTGCTAACCTAGAGGAACTGGCAAGGGTGAACCCGATGGAGTTGCCCGAAGGAAAAAGCAGGGCTCAGCTGGGTGAAGGGGGTTTAGGTGTTGGGAACTTCTCGTTGTTTATGGGTGTATGTGTGCCTGGGCGTGCAGAGTTGCGGAAGAGTTGAGTTTGGGGTGAAATTGTATAAACCAAGAGGGGAGACCGTGGGGGTCACACCCGGGGCTGAGAGAGCCTCCGCTCCCACCCCCGCAATCCGGTTCTCCGCGGAGTACCGAGTCCCTGTAAAACTGCACGTTGAGCTACTCTCTGGCGCGCCCTCCTCTAAGTAACGCAGCTAAAAATCACAGTCAAGTTTGGAGGAGGGGAGCTTTTTCTCCCCCTCCAAGAGGTGTATACACTAAGCATTAAAAACGAAAGCGATTTTTTTCCCCTTTACATTCAGAGATTCCAAGAACAGGGGACTTGCCTTTTTCCTCGACAAAGCACAAGCACTTCTGAAAGATGGTAGAAACACTCGCTCTTGAGGGTTTCCACTATCCAGGAATGCCACACGCGGTGGAAACACAAAAGCTCAACATTTTGGTATTTTAAAAGATTTTACCCTCTTTTAAATCCTCTGCGTAAATGCCAGTTGCAAGGTGAAAGTGATTTCGTGTGAAAACATGCGGCAGGGTTCCCTTCCCTTTTCATGTGTACTAGCAGCTGCAAAACATTCCAAATGAGCTAGAAGGTCATTGTGGAGACTTATTAATATGACATTCAGTGCTGGCCTCATCAACTAGCCAAAAGCCTTGCCCCAGAAAAAAAAACAGAAAGCAAGTGTGCTTAAAAATACAAAGTACTCTAAATTCTGTATTGCTTCTCAAATCCCAAATAACTTTTCATAGCTAGCCTTTGCGCTATTAACCCTCCCCATTCAAACTCCGTTTTTCCCGTGTTCTGGGGCTGCATTTGTACTTATTCCTTAGGTCTCCAGAGCTTTGAGATGTGCAACGCAAACAGTAAAGAATCACATTAATCCTGCTTTGATCTCCGAAGGGAGATCATAGCAGAAATCAGGTCACCACACAGATAGACACTGCTGTGCAAAGGAGCCCCCCTCCTTTAATTTTTTTTCCTTTTTTTTTTTTTAAAGTATTTCTTCGAGATATCTCTCCTGGCTTCAGGACAACCATGGCCAGTTGGCAAATTGGAAAGTGTCAGTATGATCTATGAATAACTTTTTATTTAAAAGCTGGACGATTAAGCTTCTTATATAGAGCCATTTTTTGTCTTATAGCTCTGGATACTGGAGTTAAGGTACTCATCTTGTTTACCTGGTTATTTACAAAAATACCTAAGACCATGTTTCAAATACATGCCCCCAATGCAACCTCCACAGGAGCTTAATTGCCTGGAAAAAAAAAAAAAAGCTGTATTTCCTTTGCTTTTTTTACCCTGGAGTCCTGTAGGCATAGAATAATGGTTGTTAATCTGCTTAGATAATTTAAGATTTAAAGATTAGAAGGCCTATACTGACAATTTCAAAATTCAAGTCTGAGTGCTTTGGCTAAGGAAAGCTTAGGAGATGACAGATGTGATAAAAGAACTGCCAAAAACTAGACTTTATTAAAACTAAAAGGTGTGATGTTTTTGTGGCTTTTAAAGATATGCTTGTTATAATGCTCATTCAATCCAAATGTGTCCCTAAACAAACAACTACGGGGGTATTTTATTTTATGCTACCTGATATTTATACACACAATACAGTATTTCACTCTGCTTGCATATATACACTCAGATCAATTTTACAGTGCTTTTCAAACACTTCCCATGTATATAAATAGAGTTAATCAATTAGTTTAGTTAGTAGAGCTACATACTCAACAAAAGTGATGTGTACATAAACATTTGTGCTATATACACATCCTTATTTCTCAGTTTTCTGTCATAGCTTCATCATTATATTGCAGGAGGCAGCTTATGAAGTTACAGCTGCCACCCAGTTTTCTTCAGAACTTGTAGAATGGGAGGAACACATGCAGATATCTGAATTCATTAAAAAACCTTTTCTCCTTCCAGTCATCCCTATAACAGTTGATTTTCATTTAACCTCAGTGGGCCAGCCTCCATGACAGCCCAAATCACACTGACAATGAGGCTACCCAAATGCTTTTACAAGTAGGACAAAGTACATTAAACTGCTTTATATCAAATGTGTCCTTTTAAAGTGATTTTAGACAACTAGCTTGGGAGCACAGCTTGGAAGGAGGACTAAAGTGGAAAGAGAGAGTTCAGGAAGGAAGAGGGCAAGGAGAGAAAAGAGGTGAAGGAAAAAGAACCACAGGAGGGATTATTTAGGCAGAGAAATCTTTAGTGGTCATAGACTGTGTCCTGTGAATTGCTGAGGTTATTTTCAGACTCAGTGTCTGTTCTCACTTTAGTGGCCTCCCTTTTCCCTGATCCATTCCTCTAAATCTGCAACCATTAAAATCAAGTTCTAGAAAATTTGCTGTGGAAGCTACCACAATATTTCTTGATAGGATGTTAGAGATATTTTATTGGATACAGATACATAAAGCATTGCATTAAACATCCCAGGAATGCTCATTTTGGTGATATTTAGCTGAAAATCATGTGGTCACATTCACATGAGCTGATTTGTGCATTGTCTTACTTGTGACTTAACCTGCCTCTACAGTTCATTTTGTAAGCTAACTTTATGCATATTTTGAAGTCAAAAGTACTTTCTGGAAAAGCAACAAATGTTGGTTACTTCTTAGTCCTTAAAGATGGAAATCAGCATTATATCTTAATTATATTTAGAGTTTTGCTAAAAATTCTAATCTCTTCAATCTGCTCTTTTCCTTTTACCAAATCCCAAGAGCCTAGCATGTCATATGTGTGTAAAAGGAGAGAATAGACCTCCTTGTCTTTTTAATTAAAGTTTATGCAGCTTGCAGAAAGTAGTAATTTTCTAGAAAATTAGATCATTTTAGGTCACTGTAGCTCCACTCTTCTATCTTTAACATGGTTCTAAGCAAATCTTGCCCTTTAAAAACCATCAATTAAAAGCAAAGAAGTATTCAGATTTAAAGTACTTGGATTTAGAAATATGACCCCACCCCCACAAGAATAGGTATAAATGACGGACCCTACCATATATGCTCAGTGTGACAACTCACGTTGGTTTCTGTACAGCATATCTGAGTAACACGTGGCAGGTACCCATTCCTGCTTGTTGGAAACAGCATCACTGTTACCTCCTTCCTGATTCTGGGGTTTATGATTCACACGCAACAAAGGATCTTTTAAAGTCACTGATCATTTTCTAAACAAGGTAGAAATCAAATTCAGTCAGAAGTAATCAAGGTATTGAATCAACAGATAAAAAAACCCACAACACTTGGCAAAGAATGGGGGTCTTTTTCTCATAAAACATGTTAGACTTACTTTTAGGGGATCCACCTAAAATTTCTAGTGGCTCCCCATTGCCTATAGAGGAAAGACGCACTTTGTAGTCTGCCATACCTGAGGAGTTTTAGAACCTGGGGTGACCACGGAGGGCTCTGGAGTCAGACTGCTGGATAATCTTGAGCCTCAGTTTCCTTTCTGTATAATTGGAATAACAACAGAATTGACTTATCTGGTAATGGTAGAATTAAGTGAAATAAATGCCTATAAAAAGCTTAACAAGGTGCTTTATGAAAAGTAAATGTTCAAAGAATACCAGCTAATGCTTAACATTAACATTAATATAGAGCTTAACAAGGCCTTTTGGTTTCTGTTTCTGCATATGCTGTCCCCTTATTCTAGAAAGCTCTCCCTGGCCCATTGCACACCTGGCTAACTTCTCACCTCTCCACCTTTGGTCAAGTAATACCATCCTGGGAGTCTTTTCCGATGCTTGAAATTAGGTGTCTGTCTTTATGCCTCTGTTTTGTAGGTTTTATTGTCATTGTTGATTTATTTATCTGTCTCCCTAATTAGAGTATAAGCTGTGGCAAGCATAATATAGTATTTATCTTTCTTTCTCAGAGTTCACACTCAGCCTGATGGACAGCAAATACGCCATACATGTATGTTGAATGAATAAATATTCAATCTTTTCTTTCTGTTTTTCTTATTTGTAAATGAGTTGTAATTGGATGAATTCTTGTACATTTAGCTTTTGCTACTTAGTATCCCTCAAGGAGAGTGCTCAAAGGAAGATAACATTTATTCCCATAAGTAACTTTATGAAGAGTTTTGCTTGTGGACTCTGTATATTCAGGACAAAATATCTTCTGTAAGTTTCCCATTTTAACTGAAGAACTCATGGACAAGTTGGGTGACCTGTCCAATCCTTAGACATTTGACCATACTACTATTCAACATATGGCATATGCATGTTCCTTGGATAGTGATTTGGATTATCTGTATGAGTGTTAATAGTTAGGTTTCAACTATCACAATGCCCTGGCCAAGTGGGCTTCCAATGAATCCAATTATTCAATGAGTTTAGAGGATATAAGTAAAAGGATATATGTAAAAGTCATCAATAGAGATTGGAGGGATCATAAACATCTTCAAAAGACCATTCAGGCTTGTTTCACTGGTATCTTGGGTTCAACAACTCTTGAACGGAAATCCAGGGAAACCCTCACTATGGAAGGCTAATCTGATGGAAGAGCAGTATAAACCATGATATACGAGAATACAGAATATTGTAACCTACTGTACAGAAAATATTTACACAAGCCAGGGACCAATACTCTGCAGCTGAGCCCTCATAACTGGGTCTACTTCGATAAGTAGGTCAGAATTCTTTGTAATCATTTCATTAATTGTCAGAAACAGTTATTACTGGAGTGTTTGAAAGCAGTTTGTTTTCTTAAGATTAATCAACCCCTGCAAAGCTTATTTAATTAGATTTGTAAACTCTCTTCCACGAAAGGAACAGTTAAGCTGATTTGGCATCTTGGAATTATCAAATGTTTCAAAGGCACAAGGTCCAAATTAACTAGATTTTCCTGGAATAACGATGAATATATGGGTTAAGTGATCATAATGATGATTCCTGCTGTTCTGCTCATGTAAACAAAATTAATGTTTATAAACTTTCTTCTAGTTCCCTCAAAAATAAAATAAAAGCAGGAACTTCCCTGGTGGTGCAGTGGTTAAGAATCCGCCTGCCAATGCAGGGGACACGGGTTCGAGCCCTGGTTCGGGAAGATCCCACATGCCGCGGAGCAGCTAAGCCCACGCACCACAACTACTGAGCTTGCGCTCTAGAGCCCGCAAGCTACAACTACTTAGCCTGCGTGCCACAACTACTGAAGCCCATGCACCTAGAGCCCATGCTCCGCAACGAGAAGCCACCGCAATGAGAAGCCTGCGCACCACAACGAAGAGTAGCCCCCGCTCACCGCAACTAGAGAAAGCCCGCGCGCAGCAACAAAGACCCACCGCAGCCAAAAATAAATAAACAACCAAATAAATAAAATAAAGCAATACAAAATTTAAAAATAAAAAAGGAATTTCCACACCATTGTGGGAACAATAGAATTTCCATTGATGATGAAGGGACATTAGGCTCTTCAAACTAAAGAACAAAGTAAATATTTTTACATGGTTGCAGGTCCAGAGAATGGGCCTCACAGCTGCTTGCAAGAAAAGGTCATGCAGCTTATGTTCTTGCACCCAGGCAAGGTACTCCTATGCTATCAGTCCTACTCAAAGCCCAGTGCAGCCCTAACCCCACGCTCACACGTTCCTATGAGGCATTTCAGTTACCTGCTCAGACAAAAGAGATCAAGGAAAGGGGAAAAAAAACGGAGAGACAGGAATTTGTTTTTGCACCAGGCCTAAGATGACATGGGGTATGGAATTTTAAATAACTAGTGAGGGAAATGGTAAGGTTTGCCATGCGAGTGGATCTTTCCATTTCTGCCACTTCTTTTGTGCCACTTCCTATTTATTTGTGCTCCTCATATTTCCATGAAGGATTTGAAGTGGCTTTAATAACTGACATATAAAATAAATATTTTATTCCTCCCACTCTCACTCCAGACTCAAGTTAGGGAGTTGCTCACAGCAGGCTGACCAAGAAACTTTTGCCAATGGAACTAATCATTCACTAGTTTTGTGATTAACACAGTGACATGCATAAAAACCCTTGCTTTCTTTTTCCTGTGTAGATAATATTGGTCGAGAAAAAGACAGCCTTCTTTCCTCCCTCCAAATATCAAAATCAGGTTTCGCTACATAAATATGGCCTAGCTAGTCCATCTATCAACTCTATGTAAAAGATATTAAAACTAGAGTCTACAACTTCTCTTGGAAGACTATTTTTTGTGGTTGCTGAAAGGATAGTGTGAAAACTTTTTATTGTTTCAGATTGGACCTCCCAAGCCTGACTGTGAATTTTTATGCCTGAGTACCTAAAAACTCCAAGAAAAACACAGCTCAAACCACCACATTTTGCTTGCTTTCTGGTTCAAACCCTATAAAACCACCACATTTTGTATGGTTTCCACCCCAAACCATAAGCTGGCATGGGATCCCACTCGATGCTTTCTGCTCAGGTCTAATTGAAATGTTTACCAACCTTGACAACATTTTCGACTAACTTGTCACTAACTTGGAATGCAGTTGAAACAAGCTGAGTTCTCAGCAATAATTTCTTCATTAGGATCCTTTTACCCGACCCCCTGCCACCCAACTGGGGACACAGAGTCATTGCATTGTCCCCGGTCAATCACTGTTACTTCCTCTGTGACATTCTACTCATGCTTGCCTTGTCTTGGACCTTTCTAACTCTTTTCTTCCCCTAAAAATGAACCTCTTCTGTGTATTATTCCATCACTTTGTGTACTTTGAAGCTAATCAGATAAATCAGCTTTTGCATTAAGGAGTTAATGGATTTAAAATTTTTTAGGGAATGCATAGGGCCCTAGATTATAAGTTCCTTGTGGTCAGGCATGATCTCTTGCTGACCATTTGGAGTTTCCAGGTCAAATATCAATACAAGATTTTAATTTGCTAAATCTGGCACACCTAGGACCGTTGTATCTCCACCTTCTAGAAACCCCCCACACGGGTGCTCAATAAATATTGGCTGACTGAATGAATAAATGAAAATAGCAGGGGATATATACCTCGGGATCTTTTGATTCTCTCTAAATTACACTGCATAGGGAGTTGGCTTACCCTGTAGGCCTGGACCTATTTGGTATGGTCTTAGGTATCTGCGTTTTTGAGAGAGATTGGGATAGGCATGGTCTTGACTTTCTTCATTCTGCTTTTTTCGTGTGACCATTGTTCTAGGAGGGCATCCTTCTTCCTTGGAGGAGCCTGTGGGATAGAAAGGGGTAAGGGAGTGAACACCTGCTATTAGCTCATAGCTCACCAAGGGAAGAGCAATCCTGACAATTGGATTGGGAGGTCTTGAGAGAGTGGGGACATTAACTGATTGCTTCCTGCTGCCATTCTTTCTCCACCAGAAGTGGAAGCTCCCTTGATAACCACGTATACTAATAGGAGCCTCCTGGGAATCCATGGGTACTTGGAGTGGGGAGTAATAATAGCAGTTTGGGCTGACTAGGATCTTTTATAAATAGTCCTAATGCCCCCAAAGTCATCATCATGAGAATTCGTAAGGCCTCCGTGGAAGGAGAAAAACTGTCTCAACATGTTTATTTTATAATTATGTTAAATTATCAATTACATTTATTACTGAAACTGCTGTAAAATCGTAAGGGTGCTTTTACATTAGGAGCTAGGGGCCACTGGACATAAAGGCAGTGTTGACTTTGTCTTCATTTTTGCATCTACTGTTTTCTTCAGGAAGTTCCAGAACTTTCCTAGTACTTTGATATACTCTCATAAAAATGTGACTTGGAAAGGGAAGAACTTGCATCATATGTTAGCATGTTGTCTGTTTATTTAGAGCTGTGACTAAAGTTCACGGGAGATCTATCTTCATATATTGGCTGCTCCTGAAAGACAAGGGAATGACTTTAACCTTGAGACAAATCAACTCTAAGCCAGACTGAACCCAGAATTCACACTCCATCCCACACACTCCCTCAAGTTCTGTTCTGTGAGTGGATTATCTCTGATGCTTGTTTATCTGATTTCTAGAATCTTTTTCTGGCCTTAGGCACTGACAGATATAGGAAACTATGTGCTGTCTGGCTACTGAATTCTGTTCCCCCAACAAAACAAGGTCAAAATGCCTTGAAGTCCTATCTAGGAAGAGTACTCTCAAAGGTGTGGAATTTTGGTTTTCTACACATGATGATTAAAAATGTGGGCTTGGGAGTCAGATCTATGTGGAATGGAATCCTGTATCTGTCCCTTTACTAGCTTGAATCAAGTTGCTTTACTCTTCTCAGCTCCAGTTTTCTCATATACTAAGGGGAGATACTTATAGTACTTACTGTATAGGGTGCTTGTTAGAATTAAATGACCTACTGCATGGAGAGTCTAGCTCACATACAGTACAACAAAGGAGAGCCATTACCGTTCAAAATCTGGAACAGAAGATTTTCTTTTTAAACAGACTCAGAATATTTCTGGTCAACAAACACACCTGTATGGCCTGGATTGTGCTTATGAGCCATGATGGAAACTGTGGCAATAATGTCCCTGCACCTGGTTGGCCGCATTCCTGGCCCTTCCCCTGAATGTCCAGCTTCTGGTTTAACTGGAAGTTGGGAGGCAGGGCCAGGACACTCTTGCGCCCTCTGACATAGCGAAGACTGGAGCCCTCTGGGAAAGTGGGTGAGCATCCCTGGTGCCAACCCAAATTGCCTCTGACATTCGTGGCTGCTCACCCCCCACCAGCTTTCTGGGGGTTGTTTTGGGGATGGTGCATTCCCAGCACTGTAAAGGTGGTGGCTGAGCCTGGGGCTCTGCTGGATTTCTGGCCCTGCTTCCAAACTTCCAGTGCTCTTCTGGCTCAACCAGAAGTTGAGTTGTGGGATGGCCTGGTGGTGTGTGTTGGCCTGGGAGAGTGGGTGGGGTGCAATGGAAAACACTTACGCGATGAATTTAGAGGCCCTGGGGATGTTGGATTCTTTCCTTAAGTGGAATTTTACTTCATGCCATTTATCCTTTCTATCTACTCTTAGCTTTCAAAGGGTTCAATCCCACCAGGAGTACAAGGGCCATTGCAGATGAGTTGTGGAAATAGATTAGAGGAAGAAGGAAGAAGTTGAGATGGGTTCCTTCCTTCAGCAATGTCTCTTCTCCTGGAATCTCTCCAACACTCTTTCTCCTCCTAGCAGTTTTTTTCCCCCTGTTAGTCTTTCTAAAATGTCCATCCATTTCTGGCCATCCACAGAAAGAGAACTGAGGTTAAAGGTTAAGGAGCCTCAAAATTCTTGTTTTTCCTTCTTCGTTCACCCTTCTAGCCCTTTCGTTCTTTTTTTGCTCTTCTTAGAGCATGTTAAAAGGGAGCTTTTAAATTAATACTTAAAACATGGGAAAAAAACTTCAGAGGAAAATAAAACAGAGGGAAACAAGGCTAGTAAAGTAGGAAGACGGAGAGGAGGAGGAGAAGGAAGTGTGAGCCCCTCAATCCCAAGATGACCAGAAATGGCCCATGGTTAATATGGAGAAGGCAAGGCCTCTTGTCTGTCTTAAACTTCAGAAAGGAATTTGCTGAAATTTGGTAAATGTGGAAAGGAGAATTTGAGGGGGCGCAAACCTCACCCACAGGACTAGTGATTATATCGAACAATTCAGCGTTGAGGAAATCTAGCCGTACGTCTGCAGGTGATGGATCCAGATAGACCAAAAGGATTAGAACTATCTCCTGATACCGGGAGTTTTATTTTGGTGACGGATATGGTGTATTTATATATAAGGTAAGCATTATAACTATAGGCTTGCTGTAACAGGCTTTATTTTTTTATTGAGTGTACATTTACTTCACATTTATTTATTTTGAGCATATTTGGAACATCCACCAGTTCTGGTAGAGTCAGAGCAAAATAAAAAGATAATCCCTCTACTTATGGGAGCAATAAATTAAGGAGGAAAAAGGAAATAGGAAATAGGAAAAAGCCAATTAACTTATGTCATGATGGGGGTGGGGGAAATAGGGAGGGGTTGGTAAAAACGTCTGGGGATCTAATGTATAACATATTGACTATAATTGATAACACTGTGTTATATAATTAAAATTTGCTATCTCTTAGAGATATTTAAAGACCTTGAATGCTCTCACCAGAAAAAAAAAGATAAATATGTGAGGTGATAAAATGTGCTAATTAATTAGGTGGGGGAATGCTTTCACGAGGTATACATATATCAAATCATCACAATATACACTTTAAATATCTTAGAATTTTATTTGTAAATTATATCTCAATAAAGCTGGAAAAAAAACTACTAAGAAGAGCAAATGCTTTCCTTTCATGGGATTATATTACCTGTATGGCTATATATAATAAACTTTCTAAATGCTATTGCAATGGTAAAAGACCCCACTTGGAAAGAATCCCAGGTGTGTCATTCCTCCAGCAGAAGGTCAGGGAGTGGCCACATTTGTCTTTGTGTCTCCTGTGCTATTACAGTGCTGGGCACACACCAGTGTTTCTCAAGCCAAACCAAACTGATGGAGAATAGTGAAGGGGGAAGTTATCTGTTTGTTTGCTTATTTCAGCTTTCTTATTCTCTTGTTGGTAATCTGGTTTAGGAACCTATTCCCATTTTTCTCCTGAGACTAAACTCCCAGAATATTCTAATTAAAAAATATTTTTGGCCCCTATCTGTTAAGCGCTTATTATGTATCAGGCCTTTAAATACCTTGGGTGCTCAGTACTCCTCACAGGTGATACCACCTAATGCTTGCACAGTCCAGTGATACAGGGATCCTGACTGTTGTACCCAGCACCTTGCTCATTCCAGGGCTCAGTACAGCTTAAACAATAGTAGCAACAGCTGTGAGAGGAATCCAAGGACCAATTTGTTGGAATAAAACAAAACAGGGTTTTACCATATGGGAGATATATCTCAGATGGGTTTATTAGATGTAGGATGATTTTTCTTGTAGCCTAAGGGCTTTCTGGAGGGAATCTGAAATCTTTTCACTATGCCCACATCATTGCCAGATGTGGAAGTAGTGAAATAGACCTTATCCTGTGTGTGCGCGCACACACACACGCATATGTGCATGTGTAAAATGGCAAATTCTGGCTCATAAACTGAATTTCAGTTTATCTCACTCTCACTTTCTTATGCAAAAGTTTCTTCATGAACCCTCTAAATATGCAGCAGGACTCCTGCCCCCCCCATTTGAATAAACTATAGGTCATATCATGTTCACCAATATGTAAAACCAGAGGCAGTAAAATAATGATAAACATGGTAATTTCGTAAAAGAGCTTGTTAGTCTTGTCCTCTAATAGCAGGAGGTAATGGAGTGCTCCACCAAAACTTAAAAATTCATAATGATTATTGATACCATTAATCAGAATTTGCCATGTGAACAGCTCAGGGATCTGTTGTATTAAGCTGTCATGTGGTTGCAATCATACTTTTTAAACTGCCATCAGAGGTAACTGTCAGCAACACCATATCTCCTCTCAATTACGGCTTCAGGTCCCCAGGGTTCCATCCTGAGTCCAGGGCAATTTGTACAGTTTGCTAATGACCTGCTGATTGTCTGCACAAAAGCAAAATTCAGGCAACACAGTGATTCCACACAAAAGCAAAGGACTGTCTGCTGTCAAAATAATACCACACTCTAACTTTGATAAAGGTTTTTTAACTGACTACAAGGTACTATTTGGTGCTAAAACGGGTGGCAGAAATAATGTTTATTCAAATAACTAACAAGTTGGCAGCAGGGAGGAAAATTTCAGGAGTGTGTGTGTGTGTGTGTGTGTGTGTGTAAAAAGGATACTGTTTAGATAGCTGTTTCTGTTCAGATATTTGGTTCTGATTTTGAAAGGTACAGAAACTAGCAAATATCTGTTTCAACTGAATATTCATGTTGGTAATTATTAATATACTTTAATAATATGCCACCAAAGTGTTTTATTTCTAGGTAGTGAAAATGTGTGCTGAACACTACATTGATCTATCTACCTATTTATTTCTTGACCTACCTCTATGGTGTGCCTCAGGGAGCAGGTTTGGGGTTGTCGAGGGCTGGGTGAAGCCATCTCAATACTCTGCATGGGTGTGTCTGCCCCATAGCATCTCCCCTCTAAACCTGAGGACACAGAAGAGAATCATTTAAAATCCTACCCTGCTCCTCTTTTTCCCTGCCCCCATACTCCACTGGCTCTGCAGGCTGGCCAGTATGTATGTGTGTCTAAGGGGCTGGTTCCTCCTTAGGGGACTTGTCACCAAGTCATTTATCTGTTTAGTGATGGAGGAGAACACCTACTAAGACTGTGACCCAGTTTCCAAAGCTTTATTCCAAGACCTGATTTATTTGATTGTTCATTCATTCATTTATTATTTTATTTATTTATTTATTTAGTTAGTTAGTTAGTTTTGGCTGCGTTGGGTCTTCGTTGCTGTGCAGAGGCCTTCTCTAGCTGTGGAGAGCAGGGGCCACTTTCCCTTGCGTGGGCTTCTCATTTGCCGTGGCTTCTCCTGCTGTGGAGCATAGGCTCTAGGCGTGCAGGCCTCAGCAGTTGTGGCACGCAGGTTCACTAGCTGTGGCACACGGGCTTAGCCCCTCCGCGCCATGCAGGATCCTCCCGGACCAGGGCTCTAACCCATGTCTCCTACATTGGCAGGCGGATTCCCAACCACTGCGCCACCAGGGGAACCCCATTCATTTATTCTTTCACTCATTTGGTGATTTTTAAACCTGTTATTCTTTATCAGGCCCTATCTAACCACTGGGATGATAATGATGAGCCTCAGCCATTAAGCCCCTTGTGGACCGGTAGGAGTGAATTGGCAGTTACCAAATTCTTGATAAACTGTCAAGGATCCCTTCTCAGCTCAGTCTTGAAAGGACTTAAAGAGAATGTGAGTTGCAACATGTTGGCAAAATGAAAGCTCCTCCACTAAACTGTAAGCTTGTTTAGGGCAAGAAGTGAGCCTTGTCCTTGGAATTATTTATAGCTCTGAGCACAGGAAGCATATATATCACATGTCTAAAAAATATCGGTGCAATTTTTGGAATGTGTAAGAATCTTCAGCAATGGACAGTAAATTGCAGATGTCAAGAGTAGGGGTTTTGTGGTCAGTTATGGGTTTGGCTTCCACTGATATAGCTTCACTTAGTAACTTGTGATGGCTCTTGCCTCATCAAATTATTATCCATTTCAAAACATATGTGTTTAGCAACAGATACACCAGTGCATGTGCTAGGTGTTGTGTAGTCAAGAGTGAAAGAGATAGAAACAGGATCTTTCCTCCTGTAGCTAGCTCACAGTAGAGGAAGTGTAGGGATCTCAGAACAGATACAGATAATTCCAATAAAATGTGTTAAGTTTTGTGAGAAACAAGTACTACTGTTACCTAGACTACCTAAAAGGAGGGGTCAGGAGGTCAGGGAGAAGAGTGCTCCAGGCATTAGGGACAACGTGCAAAGGCCTGGAGGCGAGAATGATCCATGGTGCATTCCAGGGACTTAAATATATTCAGAGTCATTGAATTGTCACCTGCAATGAGAGGAGCTTGAGATGAGGCTGGGGAGGTAAGCAGGGCCAGATCCTGAGGGACCTTGTAGGGAATGCTAAGTAGTTTGGACTCTATTGAAAATCAAAGGGAATTTATTGAAGGGATTTGAGTAGGGCAGTGCCACAATGAAATTTGTTTTTGGATGATTGCTCTGGCTAGGCTACGTATTGGATGCAGCATGGAGAGGGTGAGCTTTACCAGTTGGGAAGGCTTTTGCACTTATCTGGGTGGAAGATGGCCCATAGTCAAACAGTATGGTATAGTGGAGAATGCATAAGCTTGAGAATCCAACAAGACTTGGCTCTAAAACTTACTGTCTATGTGATTTTTAGCAAGTAACTATTTTACATAGTTTATTTTACACTTTCTCCTGCAAAATGGAGTAACTTTGACTGTCTGACGTGGGACTTAAATACTGTACATAAGCTGCCAGGTATTATATGACACACACCTTCAGTAATGTCCCTTTCTGCTGCTCTTTCCTCTCTCCTGGAATTTCTTCCCCTTTAATGTACACCTTTATGCTTTTAAATAGGATCTTTTGTTACTGTTGTTGTTGGTCCTTTTTATCCCTGGACCATGTATATGGTGAAGGCTCCTCCTTTTAAAAATTCTGCCTTTGTGACAGCTGCAGTTCTCCCAGAATGTTCTGGCCTATCACAAGGTTACCTCTGAAGAAGCTGGTTCTGTTGAACACTTTATTCCGGTCTGGGCCATGTTATAACCAATGAAAGGCAAGCTTGGTAAAGATGAAAATTTTCACTCCTTTCCCTTTTGGAACGTTCTGGTAACTGCATTCTCCCCCTCATGCCCTTGGAATGCAGCTTTGGTGTTATCTTTGGCCATCCTCTGGGCTGCTTCTTAAGCACTTGTGGAGACAGAACTTTGTGTTTTTTACAGAACAGACCTTATTTTCACTCTGAGAATATTCCAAAATCCTGTCATATTTTCCTTTCTGACATCTCTAAAATTCTTCTTTTCCCATTGATCTCCAATAACTAAAATCCTTTTCCATATTTTGGCCCTCTTTTTCTTCTATTCCTTATAAATACCTCTATTGTGGTCTCTGTTCTTGAATTCTGTCTCTGTTAAAGCAATCTCCTTGCTGCCTTTATTATAGCATCTTTTTAAAATGCCTTCCCTGATATCTGTCATCGGCATTAAATATGGACTTTAGGGACCTTCACCGATCTTCATTGCCTGATTATTTTTTTCCCTGCTGGTTCCCTATATATCTTCTTAATTTCTTAATATATGACCTCCTTATATGTGTTCTTTTTATTTTTTTCATTCACTTTTTGTTTTCCTAGGCAGTTTTCAAGCTGTCTCCTCCCTAGCCTAGTACATTTTCTTTCCTTTTTACATGCCAAACCCAGCCTCAAACAAGTTTGTAACCTGAAACCCCTCTTATTTCTTCCATAGCTCTTTTCCTCATGTTTGCTGTCCCCCTCTTCATGATGATGGTCTTTTCTTTATCAAGTGATGCTATAGCTATGTGATTGAGTGTACGTATACTCTCTTTTGGTACAAGCAGATCTATCATTTATTAAGGAAGGTCTTTGCTTAGTTGATTAAGTCCATTCTCTTGCTTTCATTGCCACCACCTTGGTTTGGGGCTGACAACTGGTCTCACTGCCTCAGCTATCTTTCCCAGCTATTCTGTCCTTCACATGGATCTCAAAAATGTCTTTCTGATTTGGTCCCTTTCTCTTCTGAAACAGAACAAAACAAAACAAAACAAAACCACACAGCTTCTGCTTTCCCTAGCCTGTAGAATGAGATTTACCTTCCCCAGGTGTGCATCAGGAGTTTTCATACATGGCCCCTCTTCACCATTCTAGACTCATCCTGTCACTTTTTAACCCTCGATCCTAAATTCCAGTCACAAAGAACTGCTGGAGGAGGTCATTTACCTTATTTGAAGGTTTGGAGTGGACTGCTACAGGACAAATATAGTCTGCAGAATTCTTTGCCATTTTTTTAAAACCAAAAGATTTCATGTAAAACTCTGTTTTTCTGGCTTCTCTCAGAAAATAGGGCAGTACTGCACCATATACACACCTGGCAACAAAGAGTTAAGAGTTGAATGGTGGCTGTCCCTTTAGATGAAGTGTGTTCTTTCTCCAATTTGCCACTGTTTCTGTCACTTCTTTTTGTGTCCCCAACATTGAGAGAAAGTGTCATTTGCCAGTTATTACTGCTCTTGTGCTTTGTTCTGTCTTAAGTATTAAGAATATTAAGTATTAACAGTATTAAGAGAGAATTATATCACATCTCTATATCTACAGACTTACTGATAGATAAATAAAAGATGGGTAGATACTGTTTTGCATTTCAAGAAACATATGGGGCCCACTTCACTCTTTCATCCTTAGACCCCGTAGGAATCTAAGTTTGGATCTCTGACAAAGTGACTTAGCACTCAGGGTCTGTGTTCAAATCCTGCCTCCATCACTTACTAGCTGTGTGGTTTTGGGCAGGTTACTTTAGCATCCTCTGCCTTACTTTCACCTCTGCAAATTGGGGATAACATTAGCGTGTACCTCACAGAGTTTTTATGAAGATTATGTGAGATAATCTATGCAGAGAATTTAGTAGAGGGATTGGAACATGGAAAGCATTCAATAAATCTTCACTACATTGTTATGACTATTATTATTTTTATTATTATTCTATTTTCCCCAAATCTAATGGTGGGAATATCAGATCCATGAGGGACATGGTTTTGGGCAGAGTCTTTTGGTGCCTGTTTAACCACACCTCCCTAGCACTCAGTTTTGCCACTTACTAGCTATGGGCCTAGTCAAGTTCTTTAACCCCACTGTGCCTCCATTTTATCATCTGAGATAACTATGTGCTATGTATTATGGTGTCTGCCACATAGTAAGTATGCAGTAAATGGTAGCTGTTATTGTCATCAGCTACCCTGGCAAAATTTTGCCTTTGTGTCCCTGGAGATGTCACTTGATAGTTGTAAGGAGCCAGGGAGCCAGGTGATCCACCTGTATGTGATACGTGGGGCCCATACTTTTACATGAGCTTTTCAATAATTGAGATATAATTCATATACCATAAAAATCACCCTATTAAAATGTATAATCCAGTGGTTTTTGATATATTCACAAAGTTGTGCAATCATCACAACTATCTAATTCTAGAATGTTTTCATCATCCCCCCCAAAGAAACCCGGTATCTGTTAGCTGTCATCCCTCAAACTTACCCCCCAACCCTTGGCAGGCACTAATATTTCTATCTCTAGGGATTTGCCTATCCTAGATGTTTCATGTAGATAGAATCATACAATATACGGCTGTGTACTTTGGCTTTTGCCTGTGTGTTTCCCCAAAGAATAAAGCTGTACCCTTTTCCAGAAAACAAATTCCTACTGGGAAGATAAAGGAAGCCCTAAGCAGGAAGTAAGAAGTAGGAAGATAGCATAGGCCAAGACTGACCTAAGAGGAATAAAACCAAACAGACATGCATCTAGGGGCCAATTTGAGTAGGCTAGGAATGCTGAGGAGCTGTAAACTGTGACTATAAAGATCAACTAAGCTAGATTCCTTTGGATCCTTCACAGTCAGCCCTCAAAACCAATATAAGGGTCTCAAATGCCCATCTGTGAATTCACCTGGGAGTTGGTTAAAAATGCAAATTCTGGGCTTTTCCTCAGGCTCGCTGAATCAGAATCTCCAGGATGGAGGTTTAGGAACTGCCACGAGCTTCTGCCAGGCAAGTGGGTTTGGAAATCATTGGACTACGTGGAACATGCTTGTATGACACTGAGCTGTGTTACTGTGTTCCATTTCAATGATACTGCTCTGTACTGTTGATGCTCTTCTTAAGTATGTATGTTGATCTTCCTTTTCTTTGTGCATCTCAGACCTGCTGCACAATGATACACAAAGTAGGGGCTCAGCACATTTTAGAAGATTGGTCATACAGGAACCTTGAGGGTATGGCTGGATTATTGCTGGCCACAAAGTCATTAAGGTCAACAGGGCCTAAGAGGAGACCTTTCTGGCACATTCTAAGCATTCTTTCTTTGAGATTTCAAGGCTGGGGTTTGTCTTCAGGGCTCTGACTTGTGCCCCAATGGTCAACAGCCCTTTGATCTCTGGGCTCCAGAGGATGTCCCCAGAACAGACCCTCAGGGGGACCTTCCAGCCATATGCATGGTGCTGATAGGTAGAGGAGTAACAACAGAAGCACAGGGGTGGTTCCTATACCTCACGGATCAGAATCCCCCAGGGGACCTGTTAACATTCCTATGCCTCCCCCAGACCCACTGAACCAGATTGTTGTCCAGGAAGGGGAAATTACTACTCAGACACTACCCAAATACTGCTGTAGAGTTTGAAGAACCTGATCCTCCCGCCTGTGTCTGGAGCTAAAACAGTGGGTTGTGCTCATGGGGATTTACTTGGGCAGGGCAGTGGACTAGAATTTGGGAGATCTAGGCTTAGTGTTGGCACTACCATTTAGTCGGTCCCTGTGTGACACTGGGTATGCCACTCACCTTTCAGTGTGCTTCGTTGTAAAATGAGGGATTTGGACCAGGAGAGACATCTAGAATGCAGACATGATCATTGGTATCTGTAGGAGGCTTCTCTATAGGCTTGGATGTCAGCTCTAAAGGATCCTTTTCTTCATGTCTCTGAGGACAGACCTGCTATCTCCGTCTGGAGTTAGCCGCTGTTCAGTGTCACTGGAGGCAAAGTTGCTGAAGCCCTCTGTTTGGACGCTGCGGGGTGGTGTGGAATGGTGGTGCGATTAAACAAGAAGCATGACAAGCCCTACCCCTTTCCTTTCTCCTTCTCTCCTCTCTCTTCTTCCCATATTCCAGTAAATAAGAGTTTCATGTATATAAGTCCATTTTTAAATTGAAAATATCCCATGGGAATGTTAAAGTCACCAATTGTTAATACTCTAGTATGAAATACTCAAATCTAGCCATTGGAAGACTTCCTGTTTAGTATTTGTGGTATTAAAGAAATTTGAGTGGATGGGTAATAGCACATGCACTTGGGTTCCTGGAGCCTGAGGTAGGGGACAGAGTGGCACAGCAAGGGAGAGGATGGCAGCCAAAGATAGTCATTGATTTGGTGGTTTTGCCTAGACCCTGGCAGTGGTGCGACAATACATCTCCTGTGATGCTTTGGGCAGAGATGCCCTAAACTAGTGATGCTTCACCTAGACCATCTTCGAGTGAAGTTCTTATCACTCTTATTTTGTTAATTATACTGGAAATCAATCATTTTGGTTGCCCAGGAACTGGGTAAAGTTTAGGTCACTGTACTTCTCCCTTTTCATGGGATCTTAAATCCAAATTTATCCCCCAATACTATTCTTTATTCAACTCTCACTCAGGTCACAAAATCAAACTCCATTCAGGTGAGCCCTGTGAAACACTGTGAAGAAACAGTGGCTGGTTTTGGATTCTGTGGGCTCTCTTCTTTTTCCCCAGTTTGTCTCTCCCTAGCCCACTCATTCTACATCCTTTCTACATGCAGATTCACTTGTATTTAGTAGCAATTATAATTTTTCCTCTTTCTTTGGTTTAGCGAAATAAACGAAGGAACAGAGAATCC
Source organism: Delphinapterus leucas (assembly GCF_059928025.1). Taxonomy (NCBI): domain Eukaryota; kingdom Metazoa; phylum Chordata; class Mammalia; order Artiodactyla; family Monodontidae; genus Delphinapterus; species Delphinapterus leucas. The sequence goes on along the minus strand of NC_143137.1, from coordinate 60,017,446 downwards.
TTAGGCATACTTTGTGTGTTCCTGTAGTCTCTGCCCCATTGTCTGAAAAACCAGACTTCATTTAGATGCCAGTGAATCCATCAACGGGTTTTGTTTAAGCCATGTATTTACCAAGATCCTCACTTGAGCAGTGGCTTAACTTTTGAATCTTTGATTTGTAATTTTACAGTTGCTGAGACAGAAAACCCACTCCTTTGGAGGAGCATGGCCTTTTCCTATACTGCTTCCCACCGCTGCTTCTGAGCTTCTTGAACCCTGGCCCCTGGACACCACTATTAAGAAGACCTTATGGATGGGCTACCTACCGCCTGAGAGAAGAGGAACATCAACTGCAGTTTCTAACTAGATTGCCTTCTTCATTTCAAGTAATGGCTGCCATCAGGGTCAAATTAAAGACAGACCAGCTGGACAGCGGCTTGGAGGACTAACCCATACGGGCACTAAAATGTCCACAGTGTGCTAACACATCTATGGAAATATAGGGAGAGGAAAATAATACCAGCTCTTCTTTTAGGGAGAACTCTGTGTGGGGCTGGAAGAAATGGTTTGAAGTTTCTTGGTGGTGGAAAGTAGGTAGTAATCAGAATCTAGAGGAGCATGGGGATGGTTTACTGCAGGGATCCTGTTTTTCCTACTGGGATATATAAATTGGGTGCCCCAGCTGGATTGTTTGTGACCATGGAGGGTAGGCAGACTACCCCAGTGGTCCTCCTGCTCAATTCTTCTCCACACACAGCTCAGCCTGTCCTCTAGTAAAGATCCTGCAAGCAGTGGTTTGAAGGAGACACCAATTTATTAGCATACACATCTCCATTCTGCACTCTAGGGCTTGTAAATGAAGACACAGTCATAGATTGTCTCTCTTCCAGTTCTAGAATGTTAGCCCTTAATGTGCCTTCATTTACTCGGAGGATAAGGGTTGTTAGCTAACAGAGCAGATCAAGTCAAATGGAGCTTGAACTCTTGTGGGCTGGGTGATCAGATCCTGTGTTGAGTTAACTAGATGGAGACCAAGTGGAACTGAGATTTTAAAAAATATTTCGCTGAAGGGTGGTACTGCCAATTATTTGCAAATGAGGACATCAAGGAACATCCTTGGAATCATGAAATATAGAACTTGTGGTCGTGTTCAATAATTTAACAGACAGTTAAGTACCTAGTGGACACTGTGGAGACTTAAGACCAAGATAGACATGGTTCCTACCCTCATGGAACTTATATTCTAGTTTCTCTTGAGTGTGAAGAGCAGTGGCTACAGCAAACAAGTGGTCACAAAGATATTCTCAAGTCCAGGATTCCAATTAACAGAGTACTTTCTCTTGCCTTAATCATGCCTAGTGACCAAGCTTTTACAAGAATTATAAGTCTGCATTCAGGACTAGAGCCACATCTTCTGTCTTCCTGTCCAGCACTCTTCATTATAAGTCTGTGAACCAGTGTGAACTGTTTCCCTAGCAAGCTAAAGTCCCATGGTGTCAAGGGAAGGGCTTAGGATTAGTAGGATTTCTGGAAGGGGTGATATTCAGTGACTTGGGTCAGGAAATATGAAGGGATAGAGCCAGCAATTGCTTCTGTCCTATGTAGGAAAACTGCAGTGTGAGACATGCTGGGCTGGAAACTTTGAGACCCAGATTTTAGTCTTTATTCCAAGACTATCAAGCTATGTGACTATGGTCAAGTCACATGACATTCCACTTGGAGGTATCTTGAATGACTTCAAGATCCCTTCCAGCTCTAAAAATGTTAACATCAGGCCCTGGACTACAGGACAACTGTCTAGGTTCTAACTCAACTGTTCCTAAGCTGTTAGGTCAAATAGATCTGCAATAGTCATTTGACTGTTATTTTCTGGAGGGTTTTTTTTTAATCAACCTTGTAGGATACAATGAGTCTGTCTCTCCCCTTTGGAGTTGAGAAGGTTCTAGAAACGTACCCTGTAGAGCTCATAGAGGCTTTATTCCCTTTTTAATCCTTTCTTCTCTCCCTGCCTTTCTCCCTCTCCTTTCCTTCATCACATTTCTATGGAGCATACACCGCGTGCTTTGCACTGGGTGTGGGCTAGGTTTGGAGATACAAGGTAAATCTGACATTTTCCCACACTCCAGAAGCTTTCACGGGAGAGGGGACAAAACCCTCCTTCCCTTCATCTGCTGGCTTTCCTTTTGATGATGTTCCAGGGGGGCGTGCTAGTGGGTAACCGGCTACAGGCAGGTGCCTCATTCTGCTCAAGCAATTTTGAGGTGCCCTGAGATACACATCCAGGTAATTATTTCAGCCCAGGGTCACCATGAAAAGATCTATGTCCAGATAAAAGGAAGAGATGACTTTTCACTTCTTGGAATAAATCTGAGATAATCCGCTATACAGTGATGGTCACTGTCTACCCCATCCTCTGCAATCCAGCTTTGCTCAGGTGGGGAGACTCTAGGTGACTAGTTCCTAAACTTAAAAAAAAATCCCTCTCAATAAATAGACATCTTTCTTGTATACTGTGTTTCATATATTCACTATAGCTGGTGGCCCTTTAAAAAGGAAAGGGAAAACACTAATCACACAAAAAGATATTGTTATATATTCTTACCTCATTGTGAATCCTATGTAAGTGCCTTCTCTTTATCTTTGTTTCTTCCATCATTAGCAACTCTATTTGACAGTTATCTCTAAGTGCAGAAAATACTTTTTGGAAAAATAAATCAATGGAATTTCATATTCAGAATTGCTGACATAAACTGTTTTATTTGAGACTTTTATCTTGGGAAATAGTTTTAGGGACTTCAATATCTGGCTTAAACGCTGGAATTAATTACTCTTGACTCTCAATTTTGCCTCCCATTTGAGGTCAAGGAATGTACTGACACCTCCAGTTAATGCTTATACCTCTCTGTGGCCAAGAGCTTTAATTTTCTCTATTGCTTTCATTTTTCTTTGCAGCTGTACTGCATTACTAAATGGATTGATTAATGCTTCATCTCTTCTCCTTGTTCTTACTTTACCTCTTGTAAATATACTAAAAACAGTGTAAGGTTCACAACATCAGATGGCTGATAGGACTTACAAGAGAAACAAAGGGCCTGATAACTCACATAAATGGAAAATTGACCCTGGAATAATTGACAGCATATTCAAATATCTTAGTGCAGTGTTACTCTCATTAAGCAGAAGTGGTATCAGTAAATCTATACAACTCTACATATTCTAATGAAAAGGGAAAATGTTTTCTTTTTACATGCTGGAGGAGCTGTAGCAGAAAAGGGAATATTTTGTCAAACGTTTCATATTTCCAAATATCTGGATATTGGCCATTATGAAGAAAAAATACAAATGATGGACTACCTCTTATATGCCTACTCCGAAGTCTTGTAGCTCCAGCCATTGACTCTAAGGCAATTTACATTTGTTTTCTCTGTCCTTCTTGAGAGGAAACAAAAATCTAATTTTTTTAAGCAATTAAAATTCTTTTGCTTCAGCTAGGATGAAAGAATTAGGAGTTCTGTCTCCTTGTACATAATTGTATATTTCATCTTCCTTAATGATTGACAGAAAACAGATAAACTGAGACATCTCTGAACTGGGGTTGAATGTACTCTCTTGGTGGTCCCATTGCTAATCTGTTTGACTATTTTGCAGGATTTCTTTACTCTGTAATGGAAAGGTTTATTAAATATGAGGGGTGCAAAGCTTTCTGAATACAAATGAACTTATTTGCCAAAATTTAAATGCTCCTTCTTGTCAGTGAGTGCCTGTCTCACTTAACAGGATCCAAATTGAATAATAAAGAAAATTAGACTATATTGTACCTCAAGAGAAATCGTGCATGAATTATAACATAATAGTGAGGGGGAAAGGGGTCATATTTTTGAAAAAAGAGTAGATGATTTAGATCATATAAAAATGATTAACTCAGAGAAAATGAATTCTTTTCAAAGAAATATACTAATTCAATGAGCAGGATTTCCCATGCACAAGCAATCTACACCTTTGGCTAGCTTAGAATTTTTTTTGGCTGTGCCACATAGCTTGTGGGATCTTAGTTCCCTGACCAGGGATTGGACCTGGGCCCTCGGCAGTAAAAGCACCACGTTCTAAACACTGGACCGCCAGGAAACTCCCAGGCTAGCTTAGAATGAAACTCATAATCATATGGAAATGCATGGTAGGTTTCAGTGGTTACAATTTACTACCTTATTCCATCATATACCTGTGATGGAGCTGGAAATCCAATAAACATCCATTGAAAAATGAACACAGATCTCCAGAGAAGTACAATAGGGAGACAGAATTTGAGAAATTGCCCCAATTCGTTCTTTAATCATGGGGTAATGAGGCTGTCCCTTGGTCAGTGTGTTTATTCCCATTGCCTTGATGTTATCACTAATAAAGCTGATGATCACAATGCCTTTCCCCTGCCAGCATTCGAGGGGCACTGTGGGAAGAAGAGGGCAGCCCTCTTGACCAGGGAGACAGGCTGGGAGAACTTCAGCAGCCACACAAACTGTTGACCATGCTCACGGATGGAAACAGAGTGCATGTGTCGAGTAAAATAAACCAGTAGAGGGGAAGTGAGGAAGAACATAAAGGTGGGACTGTGCAAAGACAGGAATTGGTCCCTGTCATACACTTGAAATAGGAAGGTACCTGTTGGAAAAGGATGAAGTGAGGAAGGATCCTAAAGTAGAGAAAATAAAGGGAAGAATGAATGTCTCCAGAGTTTGCTGAAATTAATTATCCTGAGATTTCAGGAGGAGGAAAGGAAGATCAAGAGAAACGGAAGAAGGCTCTGAAGCCTGTGAAGTTTCAAAAACAAAAGAAAGCGCAAACAAAAAAGTTTATAAAGTAAAGTCATGCTTTTCTTGGAGAAGAGACTGGGCATTAACAGAAAGTTTGATGACAGCAGGATTTGTATTTAGGGGTTTACTTTCAATCTAAGAGAAGTTTTATATGACACAGATGCAAAAGACATTAATGTCTTTTGGCCATGATACTGGGCTTCAATTGCAAAGGGGAAAAAGAATGGTCAGCGCATCTCAGATAAACACCAACTGTGCAATATTTCATTTGAGATTTGTATTATCTCCAATTAAGTAAAAAAAAGAGACCTAGTGAATTTGATTGCCTCTGTAGGAAGGCTTGAGGATTAGAAACCTAGATTTCCCACATGGGATGATAATTTGATAGTAAAAATTAAGAAATAGAGAGTCTGGGGACATTAAGATTCATCTCCACCATTTCAAATCATGATCCACACCTTCAGAAAAAAAGAGCTTGGGACTTGGAAAGGAGAAAGGAGAAGGGAAAGAGATGACTGATGGGTGGGTGAGCAAGAAGGGGGAAATGAATGCTGCAAACCAAATAACTACACAAATTGTGAGAAAATTAAATGAACAACAGAGTTTGAAAGATAAGTGGTTAACGAGGAATATGAGATAATAAGACATTTAAAAATAGGAAATTACTATGGAAAGTGAGGATGAATGATGAATTACATGGGAGATGATTAAGGTACACAGGAAGGCAAGGAAGGGAGGAGGTAACTGGGATGGAAAACAAAACGTGACTAATAGGTGGAAAGGGCAGGCTTGAACTCTCGGCAGCATGTCCCCCAACCTCTGGAGAATGTGCACAACCTAGAAATAAAGGAGGAACAGATGAAAAGAGTTCACGGTTAACGTGAAATCATGAGGACAACAGAGGAAGCAGTAAGTGTCATTTGTCCTTAGGAATGAAAGCATTTCTAGAGAAATGTATTAGTCTGGGTTGTCCATTCATCTACGAGTAGAATTGTCTTCATCTACTTCTTACAAAATGTTAAATTACAAAATGAGTGCTATTAAAGAAATGCTAAGCACTGTCAGGGGAAGTTGAAGAAAAGATTGCATCTAGAACAACTGAAGTGGGGACAAAGTGAGCAAATCTGTTCACAGTCTTTTATATAAAATTTTGAAATTCAGCCTTTTAAGGAAAAAAACTGGAGAGAATTTATCAAATAGAAATGTGGGCAGTGATGGGGGAGGGGAGATTTTTTACTGTTGTAAATATTTTAGAATATATTCTTCTACAATATTTTTTTTTTCTCGTCAAATGAGTGAGATTAAGCTAAAAAGCTCCTGGGTATTGCTTTAAACACACTGGATGAGAGGGTTTACAGCAATGTAAAGTATTCCTAGTAGTAGAAATAGCATAAATTTTTTAAGAAGATTAATATCTGGAGCAGGTCTAAATGCTTGTGATCATCCTTTCACTTTCTCGTGTTTGTGCAGGGGATTCCTTTCAGCCAGACAGTACCAGACCCCCTTCAGAGGGAAGCTGATAAAGTAATTTAGGCGGAAAGGCCTAATGAGATAATGATGTTAAGGCCAGTTAACACCTAATAAGAACATAACCACCAGGGATGATATTGTTGCTTATTAATTATAATGATGATGTGGAGGAAAGAGACAAGGTGGCACTCATTTAGCAGAGAGCACTCAGGAGTAAAGCTGTTTTCTCAAAGGGCAAGTTTCAGGCAGTTAGAGTTAGAAGTAGGGCAACATGTAGCCGAGTTTGAAATTTATGGCCGTTGGGTTATACTGGCGACCACAGAACTGGAGGCCAAGCAGGAGGTAACAGATGCCTTCCTGATGGTGACCAAGACTGGAATGGAGACTGCTGTGGTTGCAGGGCCGGGCCATGCTCAGAGTCAGAGACTCCGGGCTGAGTTTTGGGGGCTGTCCTCTTGCCTCAGATTCCACAGTGGTCATTCGTGGGCAGACAGGCAGGTGTCCAGAACTGGACTGGGTGTGTTTCCAGTTCTGTGACCTTCCCCTCCACTCCACTTGGTCCTGGGAATCAGACGCATAGCATAACTCTTCAATTGGTGATGGTGCCCTTCCCTGTTGAGGGAGCCCAGAAGATCCTTTGGGCCTGTTTTTAGAGTCACAGACTTGATCTGTTGCCTTCATCTGCTGACCTGAATGTAAGGTTTCTTGGTGTTAGTCATTGCCCCTGCTCTGCTTCCTGAATTCCCCGTGGGTGTGGTTCATCCAGGGCAGGGGAATTGTATAAGTTCATTGCAGATACACTGGTGTCTGTATTAGTCACAGAACAGGAGTCGAGGATATGAGGAAGAAGCAGCCATGCGAAAAAACTTGAAGCTTTTGGAAATCTTGAGAGTCCTCAAGGGAGGCACAGCAGCTTGAAGTCCAGGAACAATCTGGGTAAGCAGATTTGGGGCCGTTAGGGATACTGGAAACTCTTCTCCTGATACACTGTCTTTCGCCTCACTATGTGGGTCTCTATCTGGGTCCTAGAGACTAGGCTGTCACTCACTCGTCTCTGGGTCTTTGGATGCCACCTCTGCAATAATAGGACGTAGTTTTCCACACCTTCCTGTGCTATTAATTTTATTAGCTGGATGAGGGCCATCTCACAGGATTTTTCTTGTTCTATGTGATGACGTCACTGACCCTGCCATAGAAAGGAAATAAATTCCTCATCGTTAACTTCTTAAAGCAAGTATTTTTATATTTATTAAATGTGTGGTTTGAGAGGCAGGAAGTGAAGAGTGCTGGACAGGAAGACAGAAGATGTGGCTCTATTCCTGACCCTTAGACATATCCCTGTAACCTTGGATAAATCTCTTGCTTTTCTGAGCCTCAGTTTTGCCATCCATAAGGTGAGAGTTTGGTGAGGGTAATCTTTATGGTTTTAAAGTTATTTCCAGCCTTAAAATTCTACATTTAAGTGTATATGTGTGTAAGGATCCTACCTCTATTAAACCTTTATGAGAGAATGACAAATACCGCCTTAAATCCATGGTTCAGAGTGGACAATTAAGGTTGGAGTTACTGATGAAACAGTGGCATAACTATTTATTGAGCACTAACTAGTGACCTGGCAGCCACAACCTTAAAGGCAGGTGTTTTACAGGTGAGGAAATGAAGGCTTCAAAAGGTGGAAAAGATTGTTTAAAATCCTATAGTTAATGAAGGAGTGGGGCCAACATTCAACTCTGCTCTTCCTGAAACAGAAGTCCTTGACCTTAATCAACGTGTGCCCATCTTCCACTCTTTAGAACCCAATACTTATGTCCCATACCTGCTGGAACTAGTCACTGAAGTTTTCTTCAGTTACAGTGGTTTTCAACAGGTGATGGAAGGAAGGAGCAACACAGGGAGTGACTTGACAAATCTCCCTAGTTGATTCTGATACACACATCTTGCTGCCTCTAAACCCACTCTGAGACATCACCCGGTCAGTCACACTAACATGATGACAGAAACAGTACCTTACTGGAAAACTTTCTGCCATGTGCCGGTTCTCACTTCTGCTTCTCTCAGCATGGCTTGGGGGGTAGGTAGAGGCACCAGACACAATTATTTCTCTTGTCTTCCAAATGGGAAATTGAAGCAAAGAGAATAGAACCATGCAACTTCACACACCCAGTGGTCAAAGAATGACATGAGGACTCATACCTTAAGACTCCAGCCATCACAGGACATTGTCTTTCTAGACAATTCAATTAATAGTGTATTTTATATACAGGGAAAAACATCACTTTTTTCCCCTTGGAGTTTCCTAGTAGATGTGTCATTTCAGTGACATTAATTTATTCAGAATATCTGTAAACCCAGCCTCTATGAATAGTGTCAACTGTAATAGCCATTAACAAATACCAAATGGAGGAGAATGATTTCTTAACCAGGCATTTTTATGAACAAAAAATGACTTTCTAGACCTTCACTGATTGGTCCCAGAAAAATGCTTTATCAGGGTTGTTAAGAGGGTTCAGGCATTCAAAACAGAGAGATGCTCTTCATTGTTCATATCTTCTTTGAAAGTAATAAAAAGATTAATTCCTTTTTGAAAATAAAAATATTAGCACCTAGAATTTCAAATTACTTTTCAAGAATTAATTTTAATGCCACATAGACAAAGCCTCAGACTTAGTTTTTTTTTTTTTTCCAGACTTAGTTTTAATCTACAGTTCTTTATAGTTTAAAATGCCTTCTTTTGGTCTTTCTGTATTTTGGTTTCTTCTCTTTTCCTTTGCTGAATAAATTCTAAATTTTTGCTCAGTATGGTTGAATTCACTTCATTGTGAAAAGTTAGAAATATCCAGCTATAGGATTTGATTAAGTAAAGATAGAATACAATATTGCCATTTAGAAGAATGAGGCAGCTCTATATGGAATGATGTCTAAGATATATAGTTAAAATTTAAAAAGCAAGATATACAACAACATGTATGGTAATCTGCCATTTATATAAATACAACATATCTGTGTTTATTCACATTGCCTAGCTGTGAAAGAACATTTAAGGATCTGGTAATAGTGGTTGCCTCTGGGGAGAAACTGACTGCTGGGAAATTAGAGGGGATTCTCTGTATACCCTGTTGTCCCTTTTATATAGTGTATCATGTTCATGTATTATCTATTCATTCTTCTTTATAAAGACAGAGGTAGAGCCTTTTTTATTGAGATGGAAAAATACAAAAGACATGTTCGGTATAAAAAGCAAGTTGAAGAATAGTATGAATAGTATATGATTCTATTTTTATAAATTAATTATACATACATATATGTATGTTATAAATACACCCATACACATCTCTAAGGATATGCACCAAATTAACAGTGGTTCCCCCTAGAGAGTAGAATATGAGAAAGAATGTGTGTGTGTGTGTGTGTGTGTGTGTATGTGTGTGTGTGCTTTCATTTCCTTGTCCTGTGTACTTCTATATTGTCTGCTTTTTTTTTTACACAAACTACATACTAATTCACAATAAATAACTTATAAACCCAACCAAAGGATTGCACTTGACTTCTACACACCTATAATCAAAATTTCCCAGAACAGCCCTTCCAGTCAGCCATTTTTTGTTTTTTATATCCCACAGATTCACTTCAGATCTCTTCCTTGACTTCTTCCCTGAAGTTTTCTGAACTTTCTGTTCCTTTATCTTTGCTCTCCTACATTCCCCTCTATGAGTAGGGCCCAGATAAGGTCATGACCAAGAAATGATAGTAACACTAGTGACAGTTCCTCTCTCAACTTTCCCTTTAAATCAATCCAGAATGATGCAGCTAAAATCCCCCTCATTCTTACTTTACAGACTTCAACCTTGGGTTAAATCTAACTATCTATTTCAAGAAAATTTCTTTGCTTTCTGGATCAATCCTATCAGCACATAAATATGCTATTGCTCCAATCTCAAACAAAAGCAAAACTCTTGGCTTTGTTTTATTTTGTTTGCTTAATTTTAGTGGTGAAACCTCCACTCAACTCTCTCAACTCCACAGCTTCTCCAAATACTGTTCCATTTCTCTGTGCTCCTTTACAGTTATTTTCCTTGAAAGAGCTGTCTTTCCTTTTGTAAAGACACTTCCTCCCCTACCATTCATTCTTTTTTTTTTTCCCCATACATTCTTAAAACCACTCCTCTCAGGCTTTCTGCCCTACCACTCTCCCTCAACTGTCTTGTCAAGGCCACTTAGGGCATTTACTTGCCAAATCCAATGATCAATTTTTAATCCTCATTTTCTCTCTCAACTCATTTACAGTTGATCACTTTCTCCTTCTTGAAACGCTTTCTTCTCTTGGCCTTCTGGACACCTTTCTTGGATCTCCTTCTCCCTCACAGTCTGCTGCTTTTTCGTTTCTCCTTTATCCTCTTCATCTTGAAATATCAGGACTGCTCAAGGCTCAGTTCTTGAGTCAACCTGCCTTCTCTATTTAAACTCATTTTCTTGGCGATCTCATCTAGCCTCTTGACTTTGAATACCATTTCCATGCTGATGTCTTTCAACTTTTATGACCAAACCCCAACCTGGCCCTAAACTACAGACCCCTTGTCTTCAAGGCCTATAATGCTTCCAGTACTCACACTACATCCCTGAACTCATCCTCTATCACCCCCTTCCCTGTTCTCAGGCCATATTGACCTTCTTGCAGCTTTTTGAACATGCCAGGAATACTCCCACCTCAGGACCTTCACACTTGCTGTAGCATCTGTCTGCAGTGCTCTTTTCTCAGATACCCACATGGCTCAGTTCCCTCCCTTTATTCTGCCCAAATGTCACCTTATCAGAGAGCCTTCCTTGAACACTTTTAGAATAGCACTTGCCTATCTTGCTGTGCCCCTTTACCCCTTTATTTTTATTCTGAGCAGTTACTATAATCTGAAGCATTATGTATCTATTAGACTATTATTTGCTCATTATATATCTGCACTGGAATGTAAGCTCCATGAGAACAGGAACTTTATTTTGTTCACCACAGTATTCTCAACATCAAGAAAAATGATTGTTATAGAGAAAATTGCTCAAAAAAGATTTCCTGAATATTGTTGAATAAGGAATGTTGAGGGATTCACTATAGTTTCCTTTAGCATATTCAAATTACATGAAATTTGTCTTAAGGCAGTTTATTTCTCCATCTCAACTTTCTCACGTTTTCTTTTAAAAAATCTGTTTAAACTTTTTATTTTGAAATAATTATAGACTCACAAGTATTTGTATAGTCCAGGGAAGTGCCGTGTACCCTTCACCCAGCTTCTCCCCAGAGTTACATCAGATATAACAATCCTTTTAAAAAAAATTATTATTAGTTCCTTGGTGTCCTTTCCTAACGTTTCACCTGTTCTCTTCTATGAGCTTTTCTTTACAGGCTTCCAGAACTCTTCATCTCTTATTTCTTGCCAAGCCATTGATGAGCTTTCTTCAACACCAACATCAAATCCCTTCTCCAAGATAACTGTCCTAAGCATGGGAGGGATAGAATACTTCAATTAAGTGTGAAAACCGGGTTTTATTTTTAATACTAACAAATAATCCAAAATAAGAGAAAAACTGTTTCATCTCTTAAGCTTGCAGGATCTATAGAGAGATGCTGTCTCCTCTGTAAGTTCTGAATAGCAACCTGCTTTGCTGTGATCTTTAAGGACATGCAAAATGATAATTTGTTGACTCCAGTGTGTACTTTTATCTTGTTTATGCAACTATTTAGAAAGAGTTGAATAAAAGCAAATATATGATTTTCTATATATGTATTCATATTTCTTTTAAAAAATTATTCTGCTGAGTACATGTCATTCACTTATTCAACAAATATTTATTGTGTACCTACTATGTGCCAAGACTCCATGCTAACAACGGTCTTTTATCCCCCAAGATGATATGGAATAAACATTACCTTTAAGACGCGACACGTCCAAAAAGATAGATTGAAAACTCCTGCTTTCCAGGTAAGTAGGTTACTCCCCAGTGGAATGGGCATTCATGTTCAGGAGACAAGGGCATTATTATGCTCTACTAATTGGTTTTCAGGGTTAAAAAAAATCAATGTTCCTTTCAATGTGTCTGAAATATATAAAATAACCTACCATTTAACAAGATAAGACTCACTGATTTAATGATCGGTACAAAGAGGATATGACTGGGATATCACCAACCTCTATAGTTAAAATGAGCATGTATTAAACTCCTTTAAAAAATTCCTTTCCATATTAAATATTAATTAGAAACCTGCCCCATGTCAGTGTTCTTCTCTTATAATTAATCTTTCTCCTTTCTAGTATTAGTAGGGTGATCATTTGTCCCGTTTGCCTGAAATGTTCTAATTCACACCTGTTGTTCCAGCGTAATTGTCAATTGCACCCCCTTTCGCTCTCTAAAAAAAAATCTTGGTTTGGATGATAAATTATACAGTCAAACTAAGTATTAGGGTCTCTGGGATGAATGATCAAGGCGCCATTCCTATTTATTGGTATTACCTTGTCACAAGCTGTAAAAACAGTTTTCCTTTTGATTGTTTCTTCCTGAGTTGTCACAAAGACCTTCACATAAAACCACTCTGTCCCATTAAAGCAATTATTGAAACCCCCTTCAGTAATGACCACTTGTTTTAGTTTTCCTCCTCAGATTCCAAAGATGAAATGTAGACATTGCTTTTGCTGGGTCAGCATCATAATTGTTCAGAGGCACAGCCTCGTACAGGGAAAATTTTGCCTATCTAATCCACAAGAACCTTAAAGAGACATTTTTCCTTGGTGACATTATCTGGTATAAATAGTCTGTGATTCACTACTAATTTTAGCCCAAAGAAAGGAAAACCCAACATACTTAATTTCAATGGAAAATATGTATTTCTGGACCAAGATACCTAATGTCTCTAGACTACAACCAGAGAATGAATAATGGAAAGGTGAATTTGGGTGGCCTCCTTAGATATAATCTCCGTTAAAACTATTTAATCTCTGTGGTTCACAAGGAAAGCTTTTCTTGAGTTGATGAATGGAATGACATTTCTGAGATTAAATGTTTCTCTAACTATATTCTTGGCTGATTCTAGTAGCTGTACCACCACTGATTCATTATTTAATTTTGGAAAATTGATCACTTTTTTTTCTTCTGAGGTTGTGTCCTCCTAGCACCAAAGCACTCAATCAATTCAATGTGTTTTTTTTAAAAAAACACATTTTAAAAACATGGGGGGACTTCCCCGGTGTGCAGTGGTTAAGAATCCACCTGCCAATGCAGGGGACATGGGTTCGAGCTCTGGTCTGGGAAGATCCCACAGGCCGCGGAGCAACTAAGCCCGTGCGCCACAACTATTGAAGCCCGCGCACCTAGAGTCCGTGATCTTCAACAAGAAAAGCCACCGAAATGAGAAGCTGGCACACCGCAAAGAAGAGTTGTCCCCACTCGCCCCAACTAGCAAAGCCCGCACGCAGCAACGAAGACCCAAAGCAGCCATAAATAAATAAATAAACAAACAAATAAAATAAAATAAAAACATGGGATCATGAAGACAAAACAACTAATGAGGGAACTAAATTGTTTTTCACCTGATTGTTTGCCTGTTTCTTAACCCATCTGTAAACTGTGGATAATTCTGTTGGTTTTTGTCTTCCTGATGCAGTTGCTATGAGAGTAAATTACATACTTAGGAAAACATTAGGGACATTTGGGATAACAGAGGCTGAATGACTTTATCATTCTTGTTTGTAGTTTGCCTGAAAAATTCAACTGAATGAGATGAAGGGGCTAAAGTGTGTTTTTCACTTTTCTTTTTTTCTTCTCTACTTAAAATGAAAGTACATCTTTAAAAAATATTATTACTGATACAGCTTTATCGGAAGACACTGATGGGTCCTGAAATGACAATGACACTCCCCTGTTGTTGTTGTTGTCGTTGTTTTTAAATCCATGCTTTTATCAAAATTAAGAAGGTATCAGGGCTTCCCTGGTGGTGCAGTGGTTGAGTCCACCTGCCGATGCAGGGGACTCGGGTTCGTGCCCCGGTCCAGGAAGATCCCACATGCCGCGGAGCGCCTGGGCCCGTGAGCCATGGCCGCTGAGCCTGCGCGTCGGGAGCCTCTGCTCCGCAATGGGAGAGGCCACAACGGTGAGAGGCCCGCGTACCGCAAAAAAAAAAAAAAAGGTATCAGGAAAACCGGGCTCCTAAATTCCTTCTTAACCCAAGGGACTGGGTTGAATAGCTAAAGAAATATTTTCCTGATAATTATCTCTTTCCTTTTTTCAGGCATGAACTCTATCTCCTTCACCCTACCTCATCTGTACCTCTAGAAAACGCATAACGAAACCTGGAGCGCCCCCTTTCTTATGAGTCAAGACAGCTCCTTTCCCACGAGTTCCAGGGCCTGTTTGTGAAACATGGCCTGGGCAATTTCCCCAAGAGTCCCACAGTCCTGAGTGGACAGGCAAGTCCCATGATTCGGAAGTAGTGGCATCGAGTGGTTGGAGGTGTGGTGACAGTCCAGGCTTCTGGTCTTCCAGGAAACCAATTTCATTGGTATAATCTTAACAGGTCATATTATATATTATATACCAAAACCATGTGCAGTTCTCTTAAAGGATAAAAACCTGCAAAAAGAAGGTAAAGAATTGATAAGATAGTAAAAGATATATATATTTTTTTCTGATTAAAAACAATGACCTATTCCTGACTATGGGATAGGAACTACCAGAAAGTACTGTATCTTCTTTTGACAAGGTTATGCTGAGTAGCCTGTGTACATCTCTACATTTCTCAAGAGGTTTACTTATGGTGTCTCAGGCAACAATATAACAAGGATTTATTGATGTTCCAAAGTGAGGGCTTGGGTGTCAGAACTGGGAAATCTGAGATATAAAATCATTTGGTTGAAGAGCTCTAGCTTCCTTGAACATTCTTGTTCCTCCAAAAAACCTTGGAGGCTGCCATAGTAACTGTAAGCTTCCCAAATGAGAAACTGGGGCAGAGAAACAGAGTGGGGGTGGGGTATTTGTTTATGGTGGAGGGGTGACATTTTTTCACAATATATTTTGCTGGAAGGTCTACACTCTAGCAGCAGGACCAGCCTTAGGAAATGCTGGTAAGTGGTTCTTTGGCAACATTTACTTATTTTGGAATGGCTCTTCCTCTTTCCTACTTCCCCTGCCTAGAGGTGTAATTCTGTAATCTGTTTACACAAGGTCCCCTCACTGTGGCCCTCACCTGAGCTGATATGCTCTGGACCTTTTCCACTTCTCATGTTGACCAAATTTTCTATCAAATTCTACCTGCATTGTGCCCCATTCCCACTGGATATTTACTTCCACTTTCAAGAGAGCAGGGCATTATCTGGTAATCTAATTAGAATGAGAGTAGAAAGGGTAAAAACAGTTTAATACACCGCCCCTCTTACTATGGATGATTAGCATTAACTCAAAGATGTGAATTTTTAGTGGTGAAGTTTCAGAAGCTATGTTGCAAATTGATGGGAGTAATATTTTAGGGACATAGACACATTTTTTAGCACACCCTTAAAATCATGCACAAAGACAAATACCTAGTCTGAGTAAGGAAGGCCCGGCCCTGGAGCCTGGCATAGTCAGAGTACCTGTTTTGCATAGTCCGGTCTCATCACTGGTGAGGGAGGAAGTGCTGGCAGGGAGCAAGACAGCAGGAGAACATGCCTAACTCCTCTGTCAACAGGTAGACCAAGGACTGTACATACCTTTCTCCCAGGGGCGGGGGGTTGGCACTGAGAGAGGGTGCTCAGCACCCCTCCCACATGCACATGCACCCTCATCCAGGCATTCCCGGCCTCACCCCGTGGTTTGCCTACAGGCTGATTCCTAAAAGATCAGAAAGACAAATGATTCAGAAGTGCCTGCAGCTGATTCCTACTTAGAATATGTAATCTCACAATCCGTGCCTGTTTTCTTTTAAGTGCTTATATGCCTCTGATCAAATCTTCACTCTGCTCTCTAACTGTCCCTTTGAAAGCAGCAGCAATGCTTTATTTCTGATTACATGATGACTTAAGCCAAATAACTTTAAAAATGCCCATGGCAGTTTTGATTTGACACTGTTTATGTTTCATTTTTGCTATCCTAATCTAAGATTTTCTGAATATCTTCGTAGCCTAGCCGGGACACATTTGCTGAGTTACTGAGTGGGCAGGGCTCTGATTTAAGCTCTTAGGAAAATTTCCCATGTGACTTACAGTGATTTTCAGTGAGAATCAAGGGCACCATTGTTGGTTCCTAATAATTATGTGGTTTCTGTATGTAAACGCATGTCTTTCACATACATAAATGCACACAGGGCATAGGATTTCCAGTGCTGGCTCAAGTGCATGTGCCTGAATATACTTTTCCTCTCTCACTCAAAAACAAAAACACCCCAGTCAGGAGTTACATTTGTTGGTTTGAACAGTTTGTTGGTTTGTCACTCCCTTTCTTGGGCTTCTACCTGTTGGGGCTTGTGCTGGGGCTCCCAACACTTTAGTTTCCACATCTGTTGGATTGCCTTCACTCACCTTGAGAGATCACTGTGAGGCAATATAGCTCATAAATGTCATCACAAACTGCTCTGCAAAAATATGTCTCAACATCTGTGATGCCAGATTCAAAAGAGCTCGATTGTGTGTGTCTGGTCAAGTGCATGTGCCTGTGCATACACACACACAAACAACATGAATCTCTGGTCTTCATTTACTAATTGTTCTCTCATTTGAGGTAACTTCTCCACTGCTTCTATAGCTATTAGATAATAACAAATACAAAAAAAAATTCTTAAGGAAAACAACCTAAAGCCATAATTTATCACTTTTAAGAAAGAATGGCATTGCAACTAGACACATAACTAAACAGGGATTTTTCTGGGAAACTGATGAGGTAAATACATTACAGAACTACAATAAACATCATCTGCTTTATCAGCAAAAGAGTAAATAGGTAGTTATGGGACTTCCCTTGTGGTCTAGTGGTAAAGGATCCGCCTTCCAATGCAGGGGACGCGGGTTTGATCCCTGGTCGGGGAACTAAGATCTCACATGCTGCGGGGCAACTAAGCCTGTTCACCACAAGTACTGAGCCCATGCGCCTCAGTGAGAGAGCCTGCGTGCTGCAAACTACAGAGCCCGTGTGTCCTGGAGCCCGCGCACCGCAACAAAGATCCCGCGTGCCAAAACTAAGACCCGATGCAGCCAAAAATAATAAATAAATAAAATTTAAAAATATATATATAATAAAAAAGAAAAAAAAGAGTAAATAGGTAGTTTTATTATTCCTTTAAATGGTGATAAAACATGAAGAAATGCCATTCAGAAAGTTTTGGGTTTTTTTTCACATGCAATGCATACCTGTGTGTGTAAGCCCACACCATTCCTTTCATTAAAACCACAATATTAACACTGTCTAGAGATTACTACAGTGGTGCACAAGGCTGCAGTGATGCTGCATTCACAGAGTCCTCAATAAACCTGAGCAGGAGGAAGTATATATGAAAAATAAACAAAAAATTGAAAGAACTGTAAATTAGGTTCAAGGCTATTCCCTGTAGAGAGGAAGCTATTGGTTATCATGATTGCACTACATTTAAAAAATTCCCACCATATCATGTAAGTCTTTAAATAATAATGGCAGATAATTTTTGAGTACTGACTATTTCAAGCACCATGCTTAGCACTTTACTTGCTTTCTCATCTGAGACTTATAATTTTTCTGTAGATGAAACTATTAACATGCCCATCTTATAGATGTGTTTTAGAAACATGTACGTGTAAATGCCAACACCTAGAACACGTGAATCTGAAATTCTCCCAAACAGATCTACATGACTTGGGAGTGGTGTTAGGCTATATAGAGAGGGTAATATTTTTTCTTAAAGTCACTATTGATGGGCTCCATAGCATCATGATGTTTCTATGCATGTGCACATGTGCAAAACACATTTTAGGTTTTGTCACCAGTTTTCCCCCTTTGTCTATTACCTTCATATTTATGATGGACAAATCTCACTTTGAAGTCTCTTGCCTTGGAATCTCTTTTCCAGTAAAATTTCATGGTAGTTCACATTTCCCAGGAAGTCACCTTTAGAACTTTCAAAGGGATATTAACTTTTTAAAACACAAACATACAAAAAGTCTTACACTCACCATGAGAGAAAGGTTATGTCTCCCAGTGCATCTTCCCAGTTACTGCATACACCCTGAAGGCTAATATCATTTAAGCCAGGACCCCACCCTGTTCCTTTTCTGTCTTTCTTGTAGCTTGGGGCCTTTACAGCTTTCACATCTCTTTGCCTGGTTTTGAGATCAGGCTCTCTGACACTGTACCTCTATGTTGCTTGGAGAGGCAACTTAAAATATACAATCTCCAGACGGGAATGATTTAGCAAAATTAAAAACAGGCAGGGGGCAGAAAAGGCGGGAGGTGTCAAATGTTCCTTCCACCCCACTATCAGTTTGATGTGGTGGCCTTGTTCCTACCTAGTCCCCCTTCATGCTGACCACTACCCAAAGTTAAAATGCCTGAAAGGTTAACAGAATACACATGGATAGAGATATGGATACCCTTTCTTCTGCCTTGTAAAGCAACACATGGAGTTTTAATTGTGGCTTATTTCAACTTAATTTTGCTTCACCCTTAGGATGAAAGAGACTTGTTTCAATAAGTCTCAAGAGGTATTGTAAAACGTATAAGTACTTCAAGAATCTGCTAAGCCACCTCAAAAGAATACTGGTGGATACTGAGCACTTGATTTTGGAGTGAGCTTCCTTTCTCTTTCCAAACACAAACATGGTCATATTGATGCACTGATATCAAAGTTGCAGAATGTATAACACACACTCTTATTCATTATTAAAACACATGGGTAAATAAAAACTCTGCTTTGGTTAGAAACAAATCTAATAGAAAACAGGCAAAAGAGGTATGGATAGAGAAGCAGTATCATGTCATGTATCCTTTCCTCAGTCCCTGCCTGGGGTGAGATAAGGAATAAGGCAGCTCAATAGTGCGAGGAGGTTTTATTACAAATGGAGAATTTCCCAGTTATCCCAGATCTTGAAATCAACCTGGTTCAACATGACCCATTAAGCCATCATTAGGCCCAAGGTAAAGACTCACATGGGGATGGGATGGCTATCACCGAATGCAGAAATGCATTGCTCCACTGTTTTCAGATCTTATGTTTATTTTAAAATCCATACCAGACAAAAGGCTACTACAGGTTAGGTTGTGTCTAATCTCTAGCATGACTCCTGAACAGGGTCATAGTATGTACTTAAAGCTGTGTTAGACTGTGACCAACTTTCAAAGTGGTTTCAAGCACAATTTCTGAGTTTTAGTGGGGATGAAAGCCCTTGTACCCTGCTCTAGTTTCTTGCTAGTGTCTTGCATGACTTTCTGCAAGGTATGACCCATGGAATTCTGCAGCACAAAAACGATAAGATGTTTGCTATCTTTCATTTTCGTCAAATAGTCTGTATTTACAATACTACTCCAGTGGTTTCTGACTACTGCTTAGGGCGATTTTGCTTAGCCTAGCGGAATGTCCTGGAAAGTAGTGGCAGTGATTTAGCCTCCAAAATTGGAACACATTGGTAGAGACAGAAAGCCTATGAACAAATAGTGGGCATGTGCCAGAGTAAATAAGTGTGGTTCATGAGCTGCGGTTAGAAATGTCTCTCTTTCAGTATGCAGGGCAAAGCTTTTGCCAAGATTTGCCATAAAGTCATCACACAAAGCAGTTTTTCCTCTTGGTAAGACGGACTCAACGAAAGAGGGCTTCTAGTTTCACAATCCACTGTTGGGGCTGCAGTCATAGGTCATGCGAAGGAGACCTGAACGGAGGGGTCCTTTTTTCAGCTAGCCTTTCTCACTCTGCCTGCTGCCAAGCTTATGTGAAAAAAGAATGAAACCCAGGAGGGAGTGAGGAGGAGGTTGGAAGGGTTGGAAGAGGAAAGACTCTTTGTAACGCTCAAAGCTCCTCCCAGGATCTCATAACAAACCACAGAGTCAGTTTGCTTCCTCTCTTTTCCAAACCCAAACTTGGCCCTTACTGTATAACTCCTTCGAAGCACTTGGTGAGGCTATCATTACTGGGTGAAGCATTAAGACACCTTCCTCGGCAGAGTCCTGTCAGAGAGGCTCAGAGGCTGAAGGAGACAGACAGATATGGTTTCCACGTTAGGCTGTTTGCATTTTCCTTTAGAACTTAACTCCTTGACCACACATTACAGGAGGATTTAGTACATTTGGATTGGAATAGCATGATTTCTGGTGCAGTGTGCATGCTTGCCCTCTGAGCTTGGAGTCTGGTTTCATGCAGTTTTTTTCCTGTATAGACTGCGCAGTCTTAGCAACCACTGAAATCCAAGAAGAAACTGGTTTTTCTTTTAACTGAAGAAGCCATTAATCAATACTCCATGAGACTCATTCATTATGGGAATATTGTTGTAGGGGCATGTATAGTTCACCTTTTAAAAAGGAACATAACGAGAGATGTCATTTTACAAAGTCTTCTTACGATCACCACTGTCATCATACCATAAAAGAGTAAAATATGGATAAATGTTTTAGAATCACCTCAAATATGACAACTTTGGAAATAAATCTGAAATATCGTTTCTGCACTAGTTAACAGATTTCCTGATTTATTCCCATAATTATGGACCCCACAGTTAATTTCAACATATATTCATTGGATACCCACTATGTGCCAGGCATTATTCTAGGTACCAAGAATATAGAGATGAAGGTCTCAGAGACTTATTTGCTGAAAAAACCTATATAAGCCAATAGCACTTTGTCATATATATATCAAATATACATTTGACTACAGAAAGTTATGCTCCATTTTTCTTTCATCTGAAGATCTCCAAACCCTTTCCTCAAAGTCTCATAACCAAGGACTCTGAGGTCCTAATTGGAGCCATAACTAGACTTCATATTACTGAATAAGTCCATTCCTCAGCCCCAAGAATCAATAGGCTTTTGCCATACGTGAAGTTGGGAGACAGAATGAACTAGTGGGATGAACATGGGCTTTGGAGTAGATGAATCTGTGGTACCTTAACATCCCTGCATCTCAATTCCTCCTTCTTCAAAGTGGGATAATAATATCTATCTCAAGGTTTTGTGAGGATTAAATAAGTACATGAAATAGTTGGAACATGGTAGCCATTCAATAAGTTAAAGCACTTAGCCCTTCCCTTAAGCACTAGTTACATTGATCCATAATGATCCCAAATTTTACTTTACTGTACTCAAGTCTCCTTCTTACAGGAATTGATGTTAAGAAGTAAAATAATCTATGTAGGTATTTAGATATCAGAACTGAAGTGACAATGAACAGAAAAGAATCAAAAAAGGAAAATGGAAGGACATGCACACTCACCACATTAGCTGACCTGGCAGTTCAGTGTTGGCCTGAGTACTAAATGAATGGTGTGCTAAGTGGAACTGTCAGGGGCTAACTAGGATTTGCTTAAATTGGAAACTGGACATTGTAGTCTTGCTTTGCTTGTTTATCAGACTCCTAACTCATTCCCCCTAAATTTTACTCCAACAAAAGGCCAGCACCTTTCCTTTCCAGTGTCCCAGTTCCTTTGATGCTCAGATTTGTGCTCTTTTATGCTGGCTCCCAAAGACGCAGTAGCAATTTTGTCAGTCAAGCTTTTGCAAGAAGCACTGCAATCATATGGCTTCTTCACCTGCTTTTCCCCTGCCAGTCACAAAGAACAGGCATGCAAAATGCACAGGCAAAAAATAACAACCAGTTACTGGAAGGACAAAAAGGTTTCATGGTATATATGTCATTCCTATCCAAGGTTCTGAAAATGACGCTACATTGTCATGGCTGTATTCCCTGCTATGGCTCCATCCTTCCCAGCTAGGGATAAAAGCCTAGTTTAAGAATGGAGAGATGCATTCCACATAACAAACATTCAATTCTCTTCAAGATGGCTTAACTTTTTGATCATTCTCAATTTAGTGATTTTTTTACCAGTAGAAACACTTTTTTCCTCATCCCATCAACTGTTTTTTTTTTTTATAATTCACATTATATTACATATTAACAAAGAATTATAATATCTGATAAATTATGGCAGAGTCAAAACCTAGCCATCATCATTATGATAA
Organism: Delphinapterus leucas; assembly: GCF_059928025.1. Lineage (NCBI taxonomy): Eukaryota > Metazoa > Chordata > Mammalia > Artiodactyla > Monodontidae > Delphinapterus > Delphinapterus leucas. The sequence continues at coordinate 59,995,049 of NC_143137.1, read as the reverse complement.
TCTCAGCCATACCCTATGAACACATTAAAAATTGATTTGATGAGTCTTTGTTTCCTTTAAAATCCCCCAAAGATATATGTGAGAAAAGAAGATGCTATGGAACCTAGTGAAAGCAAATCATGAGATTAAATTAGAACAGGCTAAATAACAGGCTTTTGGTTTGGTCAAACTGGAGTAAGCAAATAAAACTGTTTTGGCAAAGGAGAATTCCCTCTCTCTCTCTCTCTCTCTATCACACACACACACACACACACACACACAGACAGACAGAGGTCTGTAGACTAAGTTTCTTTACCTGTATTTGTTTCCTCTATCTTGCCTATCCTTGCCTGATTCTGCATACTTCCAGTATTTAGGTTATCTTTCTATTTATTTTGGTAAAAAAAACTCTTATGTTATTTCAAAGGCATAAGAGAAACACAATTGAGAAATGGTGTAAATCAAACAGATCCACCTTTCTAACTTGAGATGTGGTCAGGGTATCTGGACACTGTCAGGGCATTGTAACCCACATCCCAAAGTGACTTTGTTACATGAAAGTAGTTGAATTTTTTTCCTCTTTGTAACCTCATGAAATTTCCACATTAAAAAGCAATCACATCTTTCAAACTAGAAATGATTGTGTTTGGCACCATGGCCTCTGGTGTAATGGGTTGAGCTTGTTTTCACTAAAACGAAATCAGCTTTCAAAATAAATCATCTGTAACAACATTCTACTCCCCAAATCGTATAATCCTATTAACAGAGTTTCATTTTTTTCTTTTTTTTCCATTGTCACTGGACTGACAAGATTGGCCAAGTTTCAACATGGAACACAGAAAGACTTGGAGGACCTGGCTAATGCAAGCAGATCTACCCAGCTTCTGCCTTGCCAGATCTTAATGAGCCCTTAAATGTAATCATCTGTGTTTCACCTCCACCCAATGTGCTCTGTGGGTAACATGGTTATCCAGTCACTCAGCAATTCAAGCCATTCAACAAATGGTCCAGTTGGGACAGCCAAAGGACAGTGGGTTATCACGGTTATCCCAGTGAAAAAGACCTTTATCAAAATTACATAAGAGTGCCAATGTGCTGAATGAAAATGTACCCCAAGTGGCTGCTGGGAGAATCTTTGCCAGAAGTGTAAATTATGTGGCAATACCTAAAAGAGCACGTTATAATATCAGATTTCTCAGGAAAGTGTATTTTTCTTTGAGGGTAAAAAGAAGAAAAAGAAACATCTTATAAAAACCAACTAGATTTGTTTTCTTCTGCCAGCAGGAAGAAAGAGCTCCTAGAAAATGTTTAGGGAGTTCCCAGCCAAAAGGTACTGTTCAGCTTGATCTTTGCCTCTTCCAAACAGTATGAAATACTATTTGCATTTAGGTTTATCAGTCAGGAAACTGACAGTCTGTGAGTGCAATTTCTTATTAAAATAACCCATCTGAAGCAGCTGGAAGCTGTGGTCAATTTAGAATTTTCCATAGTAAGTGACAGGTCAAAAATATTATTAACCTAACCAGGTCCTGTCCTGCATAGGCTGCTCCATTTGGGGCTGAAATTCACAGACCGTACACCTCATCTCCCTGGAGAATCTCCCTTCTAGCCAGTCCTTGGGGAAAGCGTTTCTCTTAAGCCACTATCTTCCAGCACAACATTTACATGTAGGTTTAAGAGTAACTCAGTTCTCCAGTCAATGCAAACTCGATGTTGGTCTGATCTTGCCCTCTTCCCGGGACAGAGGCTCATGTTAGACTCCTTGGTTTTCAGTTTTTCTTGCTCTATTGGAGAACTGTTAACCCTGACTCTAGAACACAGCTCTGGGTTTGGAGTCTGTCTCTGCTGCATATTAGTGTGACAAACTTGGCCAAGGTTTTTAGCTTTGTTAAGCCTCAGCTTCTCTGTCAATTGAACATATATAATAAGATTACCTGGCTTAAAAGACTATTGTGAGGGCCAAACAATAACTGAAAATTAGCAGTTATCCCTCTACCCCTTATAATAATTGTGAGGCCATTTTGCATAAAATTAATTCCTATATGAATGAAAAACAGCAAATAGTAGAAATAAATGATTTTGTAATTTCAAACCTAAAAGCATTTCACTCAAACTTGTATTATAATAAAAAGGGTAATTAGATGCAAATGGAGGGTTCTAGATGTTCGCCATTTGCCTCCCATGAATCCCCTAGAGATATAGTGGTCTCCTTATATTACAGATTAAATAGTATTTGAGAGTTGATTGATTTCTTAGACCATGAGAAAAGCAACTTTTTTCTATGGGAAGTTACTTTTGGGTCTGAATTAGTTTTAGATAAACTGGCAAGGATCATAGAGCTTGAATGCATGATAATTGGCTTTTGTAAGGTTTCCCGCTGTTTAAAATTTTATGGTCATTATTTCAAACCAGTGAAAACAGAAGTTACATTAAAGAAAGAAGGATATTTCTCTTTCAGCCAAAAGTTTAGTAGTTATGCTGAAATGGATGAGCGCTTTTTTTCCCTCTATGTAAGGCATCTAGCCCTAGGGAAATAGGCCATATTGCTTATTGAGATTTCAATTAAAAAAATTAAGTACTATCTTTCTCTGAGGGAAATTTATGTATAGAGTTTTATCAGAATATTGAATAATTATACTTACAGGGATGGACTTTCTGTGATCAATTGTGAGATTATTCTTATTTTCATTCTTTCTCAATGACTGAAATACTTGTTTTTATTTATGCTGCCTAGATCTAAAAGATATTCTCTGTATGGTTGGAGATATGAGAAAACAAATGTTCATCTTGATTTAAAAACGGTTAGTTGTACATAAACCAGGTCAGATTTTGACAAATAATTTCTTATGACAAATTGGGGCATTTAGGGGCCATATTAATACCATATTTCTTCAAGACTGCTTGGGCTGGGAATGAAGTTAATTCAAACTAGTTGTCAAAAAATTCAACACCCATTTATGATAAAAACCCTCCAGAAAGTCAGCATAGAGGGAAGTTAACATAATAAAGGCCATATATGGCAAACCCACAGCCAACACTGTCCTCAATGGGGAAAAACTGAAACCATTTCCGCTAAGATCAGGAACAAGACAAGGCTGCCCACTCTCACCACTATTATTCAATATAGTTTTGGAAGTTTTAGCCACAGCAATCAGAGAAGAAAAAGAAATAAAAGGAATCCAAGCTGGAAAAGAAGAAGTAAAACTGTCACTGTTTGCAGATGACATGATACTATACATAGAGAATCCTAAAGATGCTACCAGAAAATTACCAGAGCTAATCAATGAATTTGGTAAAGCAGCAGGATACAAAATTAATGTACAGAAATCCTTTGCATTCCTATACACTAATGATGAAAAATCTGAAAGAGAAATTAAGGAAACACCCCCATTTACCACTGCAACAAAAAGAATAAAATACCTAGGAATAAACCTACCTAAGGAGACAAAAGACCTGCATGCAGAAAACTATAGGACACTGATGAAAGAAATCAAAGATGATACAAACAGATGGAGAGAGATACCATGTTCTTGGATTGGAAGAATCAACATTGTGAAAATGACTATACTACCCAAAGCAATCTACAGATTCAATGCAATCCTTATCAAACTCCCAATGGCATTTTTCACATAACTAGAGCAAAAAATTTCACAATTTGTATGGAAACACAAAAGACCCCGAACAGCCAAAGCAATCTTGAGAAAGAAAAATGGAGCTGGAGGAATCAGGATCCCTGACTTTAGACTATACTACAAAGCTACAGTAATCAAGACAGTATGGTACTGGCACAAAAACAGAAATATAGATCAATGGAATAGGATAGAAAGCCCAGAGATAAACCCACACACATATGTCACCTTATCTTTGATAAAGGAGGCAAGAATATACAATGGAGAAAAGACAGCCTCTTCAATAAGTGGTGCTGGGAAAACTGGAGAGCTACATGTAAAAGAATGAAATTAGAACACTCCGTAACACCATACAAAAAAATAAACTCAAAATGGATTAAAGGCCTAAATGTAAGGTCAGAGACTATCAAACTCTTAGAGGAAAAACGTAGGCAGAACACTCTATGACATACATCACAGCAAGATCCTTTTTGACCCACCTCCTAGAAAAATGGAAATAAAAACAAAAATAAACAAATGGGACCTAATGAAACTTAAAAGCTTTTGCACAGCAAAGGAAACCATAAACAAGACGAAAAGACAACCCTCAGAATGGGTGAAAATATTTGCAAATGAAGCAACTGACAAAGGATTAATCTCCAAAATATACAAGCAGCTCATGCAGCTCGATATTAAAAAAACAAACAGGACTTCCCTGGTGGCACAGTGGTTAAGAATCCACCTGCCAATGCAGGGGTTCGAGCCCTGGTCCGGGAAGATCTCACATGCCACAGAGCAACTAAGCCCGTGCGCCACTATTACTGAGCCCGTGTGTCACAACTACTGAAGCCCATGTGCCTAGAGCCCGTGCTCCACAACAAAAGAAGCCACCGCAATGAGAAGCCCATGCACCACAACGAAGAGTAGCCCCGGCTCACTGCAACTACAGAAAGCCCACGCACAGCAACGGAGACCCAACGCAGCCAAAAATAAAAAACAAAAAAGCCCCCCAACCCCCCCCAAAAAAAACCAATCCAAAAATGGGCAGAAGACCTAAATAGACATTTCTCCAAACAAGATATACAGATTGCCAACAAACACATGAAAGGATGCTCAACATCACTAATCATTAGAGAAATGCAAGTCAAAACTACAATGAGGTATCGCCTCACCCTGGTCAGAATGGCCATCATCAAAAAATCTACACACAGTGAATGCTGGAGAGGGTGTGGAGAAAAGGGAATCCTCATAGACTGTTGGTGGGAATGTAAACTGATACAGCCACTATGGAGAACAGTATGGAGGTTCCTAAAAAAAGTAAAAATAGAACTACCATAGGACCCAGCAATCCCACTACTGGGCATATACCCTGAGAAAACCATAATTCAAAAAGAGACATGTACCACAATGTTCATTACAGCACTATTTACAATAGCCAGGACATGGAAGCAACCTAAGTGTTCATCGACAGATGAATGGATAAAGAAGATGTGGCACATAAATACAATGGAATATTACTCAGCCATAAAAGGAAACAAAATTGAGTTATTTGTAGTGAGGTGGATGGACCTAGAGTCTGTCATACAGAGTGAAGTAAGTCAGAAAGAGAAAAACAAATACCGTATGCTAACACATATATACGGAATCTAAAAAAAAAAAAAAATTGTTCTGAAGAACCTAGGAGCACGACAGGAATAAAGACGCAGACTTAGAGAATGGACTTGAGGACACAGGGAGGGGCAAGGGTAAGCTGGGACGAAGTGAGAGAGTGGCATGGACATATATACACTACCAAATGTAAAATAGATAGCTAGTGGGAAGCAGCTGCATAGCACAGGGAGATCAGCTCGGTGCTTTGTGTCCACCTAGAGGGGTGGGAGAGGGAGGATGGGAGGGAGACGCAAGAGGGAGGAGATATGGAGATATATTTATATGTATAGCTGATTCACTTTATCATACAGCAGATACTAACACACCATTGTAAAGCAATTATAGTCCAATAAAGATGTTAAAAAAATTTTTTTAAATAAAAGGGGTAATATATGAAAAAACCCCACAAACTAGTTGTCAAAATATCTGAAAATAACAGATTGGCTATTTATTGTTTATTTAACAATATTGTTTATTGTAAACATAATTATTAATGTTTACTGGGGCAATTTTACATACTGTAAAATTCTTCCATTGCGAGTGTACAATTATGTTTTAAAAGTAGGGTTATAGATTTGTGCAACCATCATCGCAATCCAATTTTATGATGGATTGACCAATTATTGATCCTGAGTTTTCGACTGTTTAGACAGAGCCTCAGTGATGTGCATCCAAACTAGAAGGGTCCCCAAACAAGTTCACCATTCCCAGGTTGTATTACGAACCTTTATCATACAGTGATGAAGTCATTTGTACACAGGTCTGTGTCCCTGACTAGCTTCTGAGCTTTCTTGGGGTGAGAATATGGCATAAGGAAATACTTTAACACATTACCTTAGAATATCAAACTCTGGAAATGTTTCTCTGTAGATGGTAACCAGTACCAATGGCAGCCTCAATGTTTGAGGCACAAAGGTCCAGCATCAGACCTGCTCTCCTGGTTCCTCAGGTTCTCTAACTTTTGGTTACCTTTCTTCAGTGTGACTATGCCCAGTACTGGAAATGTTTTCGGTGAGTGTAAAATAGGTAAAGCCTTCCCACCACTTTGGGATGCTGACTTAGCATTTTTGAACTGCGGTTAAAAGGACGTCTTTACCAGCAAACAAAAATGGCACTGACCTGAGAAGGTGCACATGGGCCAATTCTGAATTGCAGGGCAGTGGGCAATCTGTTGGTACACCTGGTTCTCTGAAGCTGCTTCTCTCAAGGACTTATCCTGGAGCTCCACTGTCATCTCAGTCAGTATGTTCATAGAGCAAGGGATATTTTGTAAATATCATACCAAATTCGCGGTTGAACTTTGCTGCTCTCTGACGATAATCATTTTGCTCCCAAGCAAACAGATGTTGAACATGGCACTGCAGCCATTGAAACTAGCCTCCTTCACTCTGATGACAGTAGCATTCAACCAGGACAGCTTGTCTGACCCTCTTCTGCAGGCTGCCAAAACATTTGGTTGAAAAGTAAAACAGGAGTCAATCAATTCACTGCCTTGATACATGATGGATCCCCCCTCATCCCCACCCCACAAGGCCAAACTCATATGAATGGCTTTTCTTAAAAAACTGGCAGCCATTTTGGCAGCTTGTACAGAATAGAGAGAGCCTCAACGAAAAATACTATGCAGCACTTACTGGCCTCATGGAACTTGATGATTTAAACCTTATGCTTCAGTAGTAGTGAGCACAGCTGCAGGCAGCCCAGGTAGTCTCATAACACAATGCCTGACAAATCTCTCTAGACAAAGTAAGAATTTATTATATCTGTCAGCAAAGACTCTCACCTCTCCGGGTCTCTTTACAGGGGGGTGTGTTCGAAAGGGAGTTGTGTTTGTAGCCTGCTGAAAAGAGGGACAAACACTCCATTAAACATTAAATCCTTTGGTCCCCTTCAGAACACTAAATCCTGACTCCTATAGACAAAAGACAGAACCTATACTCAGAGTTTACAAAGTAAATGAAGCTCTGAGCTGAAGCAAGCAAGGGCATTACCCCATTGACCTTGGACAGACAACTGGGCTTATATCATGGTCTGGAATCTTGCCCTTAAAATCCACAACTGCTGTGTATTACATGATTTCTTGTCTGCTAACAATTACTCCCATGTGGTAGAATGACTTTTTTCTCTTGCTTATAATAATATGTCAATTTCCCTGGGGCACAGGTGTCATCCAAAGAAGGCCTTATCTTCTACAGGAATTTTTTTTTTAGAAGTTGGCCAGGCCAGATGGCTACCACCTACTTCAGTGCCTCTATATTCTCACTAATATTTTCTGGCCCAAGTATGAATATGTAAAAGAAAAACAGGAGGGGACATTGGGCTTTTAATACTTTGGTAGAGTGATGGGTCAAAGGCCAGAAATCATGTAAATAAGACTTTTCACTTCTGAGAATGACATGAATTTTGGCCAGTTCAAGATGGCAGCCTCTTCACTTGAGCATCTAAAATTTCTAGATCATAAGAAAGGGCCATAGTGTTATGCTGGCTGGTCAGGTTGAAACAGAACAATGGGTAGTTGAGGTGAACTCATCAACCTTAGAGCCTCAGATTAAATTTGCAGCACAGATGGCAAAATATACAACATTTCCCCTTAGCTCCTATCCCATAATACCCTGTGATCCAATGATGGAGCTTGGGATGCATTTAGACACTGTGCACAGCTGTATTAGATATATTGCTGTGCCTTATGGTCACATATTTATACGACTGTCTTCTCTATTAGACTGTGTCTCTGTGAGGACAAAGACTGTATCTTTGGCATCTTGAATCCCCAGCTTCGAGTTCAGGGGCACAGTAAGTACTTGTGAATGAATGAATCATGGCAGTGTAAAGAAACTATAGGCATGAAGGGATACATCTTGAATAACTTGGTGCTAAACTTAGCTAAAGTTCTAGGATTGGGGATTTTCCTAAGTTCAGATCATCAGGTGACGAATAATTCATCTTCCAATTTTGGCTAACTTCAGCCTAACTTTAAGCTACCATGTGTTTGTCTTCCTTTATGAAACTTGGATCAAACATAATGTAAGATCACCTTTAACAGATACTACTATAAAATTAAATTAGTTAGAAATATGCTCAAAATATACTTCTAGTCTTTAAAATCAGCACAAAAGGCTAGAGACACCATTAGTGACTGCCATCTCTGACCAACAACCACAGAAACACCGTTAGGTTGCCACTACCTTTGACAGAAAGATTATACAGATTTACATATGTCTAACACCAAACCCAAAGGTTTACATTTCTATGAAAGAGATTGTTTTTGCATAGTTACTGACTCTTCTTAGTTATTAAGGCAACTCAAGGAGGAGTTAAACCTAATTTTACCTGTTTAATATACAAGATAATGCTGTTCACACTCACTTATGTACATAATGGGGTGACTTGGGATTTAGATAACTTTAAGTTTTACATAACTTGATTTCTACTCGATTTGTGTTTAATAGGTACCTTAAAACCTGATTGTGTATATACTATACTTAATTTACTATACTTTTTACCCCAGGGAGCTCAGAGTGGTAGGTCAGGTATCATTTTACTCATTCCCACTACATTTCAATAAAGTGGCAATATTCTAATGCTAATTATGGCTTTGAGGAGTTGAAGGCAAAGATCAGAATAGAAAAAGAAAACAGAACACAGAACAGAAAAAGTGTTTAAATTCCTGTGCTCTCTCTATCTAGCAATATTCACATGCCAAATATTTATAACTTGTGCTAGTTAGGATAACGCTAGCTGCTATAACAAGCAGGCACTAAAATGTGTGAGGGTTCACACACAATGGAATTTGTTTCTTGCCCATAAAATGTCCTGAGTTGTTTAAGGCAAATGGGGAGTGGGGAGGAGGGGGTGTTCCTCATCATTCAGGGACCCAGGTATTGATATCTGGAGTTTCTGCAATCTTTAGCATTTAGTTTCCAAGGTCATCATAGTGGTTTTTTTTGTCTGGTGGCTGGAGGAGAATAGGGCAAGTGTGGGAGGTTTTACGAGTGGGCCTAGAAGTAGCACACATCACTTCTACTCATACCCAACTCCCCCACCCCCCATTAGCTAGAACTCAGCTACATCGCATTGCCAAGATGCAATTATCTTCCTGGCTAAGAAATTATCTTCCTGGCTGCACAACCTATGTTGCCACAACTCCAGACCATGAAGGGGAAACAGATTTTGGGGATTAGTTAACTGTCATTGCCACATAACCTAAGTCAAAGCTAGGCTTTTCTGACCTTATCCTTTGAAGCCTTTCACCAGTCTGTCCTCTCCCACTGGGGTCACCGGGGTGATGATTTGATGTCAGGGCAACCTGGGGTCTTTTGGACAACAGCAGCCACGCTGAGGGTCACAGCTTACATGTGTTTGCTACTTGACCAATTTCTGTTAGTTAAGCCTGGGGCTTCCCAGGCCTTTAGCTGGTACTAGTCTAATGCCTGGGTCTATGTAACTGGGGTTCAAGCTCATTCTAGTGACTTTCTGTGGTATTTCCTAAGGCGTCTGCATTAACTACAGACCAGCTTGCACCCCTGTCTATTGTGTTGGTGGACCCAATAGTGTTTGTTGTGTATCATTTAAACTCCTTTATAAATAGCTGTCTCCTGTGCAAAGTGTAATCACCTCCTACTTTCTGCTGTTTATTGTTGGAAAGTCTCTTGGGAGCTAGAAAATAACAGTTCTTCATCTTGAAAAATGTTTTTTTTCCTACTTCTAGCTCTGTTTCCCCCCGCCCCCCCCCACTTCTCATATTATATCTTCTGATGGCTTGAAAGTACCTTGAATGTACCCACAGGATCTGTTTTGATTATACCCATGAGCCAAACAGGAGTTTTTCCAGGATGCTGAATGACTACATAAATAAATTGTGGGGGAAAACCCCACCTGATTCAGATGTCAATAACTACGGCTAGCATTTATTGAACATGTAGTATTAATATTTGCCAGGCAGAATGCTGAGCTCTCTATAAACATCATTCCATTTAATTTTTATATTCACTTTTGGAAGTTGATATATTAATTGCACTTTATACATGATGAAACTGAGGTAGAGAGGGGTTAAGCAGCTTGCCTGGGCTACACTAGTTGTAAGTAGTAATACTATAAATGGAGCCAATATTTGCATAACTCCAAGTCTGGGTATATCACCATTCTGGTGTCCTGCCAATAGATTACATTCTCAAAGTTTCTATTTTCCATGGGTTCTCCATGTATGAAAACTATATAACTCATTCGTATTCTTGGAAAATAAATGGTACACTAAATAAAAATAGATATTTCAAGACATTTTTCGTGATCGTCTTGTTCCTCCCATTAAACTATATGCACTAAAGAAGAACAGACTTAGAATCCAGAGCACATTTCCCACCAGATGAGTCAAGATTTGCAGCTATAACTGTAGTACTTGACAGCATTGCTTAATAAAAAGATTTAAATCCACCTACTACTTTATACTCAATAACAGATTATACCACCCCTAAAGGCAAAACAGTGTGAGAAAAATGATAATATAACTGTTCCCTAGTGGGTATTGATTAAATGTGAGCATTATGAGCTCATTACGTTGGTTAATTTAGGTTGGGATTATTAACGCAAGTTAAGTTCAATTTAGCACAACTGACAAAAATCCAGGAATATCAATGGAAGGAATAAATGACACATGTGAGCCATAATATTTAAAATTTTAAGACTTGATATATCTTAAAGATATTTATTTTCATTTACTTATTCTAATACCATCTGGAGTCAGAGAGGTCTGACACAGTGTGTGACTTCGGGCAAGTTACATAACCCTTCTATGTCTCAGTTTCCTCATGTTTAGAATGAGGATAATAATAGTGCCTAACTCACAGGGTTTATTATGAAGATTAAAAGAGACAATGCATATGAAATACTTGGAAATCACTAAGCAAGAAAGAGTGCCTGTCTTAGTTTGCTTGGGCTGCCATACAGAATACCACTGACTAGATGACATAACAGAAATTTATTTTCTCACAGTTCTGGAAGGTTAGAAGTCCAAAATCAATGTGCTCTCAGGGTTGGTTTCTGGTGAAGCCTCTCTTCTTGCCTTGCAGGTGCCTGCCTTCTGACTGAGTTCTCGTGTCGCCTTTCCTCTGTGTATGTGGAGAGAAGAGAGTTCTCTGATATCTCTTAAAAGAATGCTAGTTCTTAAAAGTATACCAGATTTATTGGATTAAGGTCCCACTCTATGGCCTTATTTAACCTTAATAGCCTCCTTATAGGCCCTGTCTCCAAATACAGTCACACTGGCAGTTAGGGATTCAGCATATGGATTTCAAGGGGATACAATTCAGTTCACAGCAGTGCTCAAAAACAGCACAATTATTTTTTTCATTACTTCATTTTTATTATATATTCACTCAGTATAAAGCTTTTTTCATAGGGATATGAGACCACGTTAATGTTTTCAAAGTTAAGCTCAACTTAGATTCCTTGAGGGAATCTCCAGAGCAAAAGTAGTTTAGGAATTGATCAGAGTTACTGACAGAGTGAGATATTAATTTGATCTCTGAGACATGCGGTGGTGGTGGTATGTTTGCATGTGTATGTGTGTGATGCTATCTAGAGAGCACACCACAAATAAAGTCTTGAAAATATTAGTTCACTAGAATTGGGATTTTAGGATATCTTGCATGATTAAGGCTCTGATGAAAAACGAATGCTTCTTTCCTTTCCTTTTGCCATTTTTTTCTCTAGTTAAAATTGAGCCAGGTCTCTGAATTCCCATTTTGGCTGAATTGGAAATCTGGAGTTGATGCTCAACTAAATGATTTTTTTTTTTTTTTTTTTTTTTTTTGCATTTTGTACACTGCCTTCTCCTTTCTGCCTTATCCCGTCCAAAGCATCTGACAGGTGGTGGGACTCCCTATCTTGAAGAATCAAGCATATATTCTAAAGTTTAATGCTTGAATTATTCATTTGGATTCTGGATTTTGGGGTCATTTTGCTTTGTCAACCAAAGATTGACAACACAGAGCAAATGTTAGCAAAACAACAGGCATTGGCTTCTTAGTCAAAGCAATTTTGAAAGCAAGTCCTAATCTTAAAAAGAGCTCTTTCCAAGGCTTAGAAGTGACAGGCTGCCTGGGGGTGGGGGGAGTCTGCTCTGCTGGGCAGAGCCACCTGTACTTCTGTGTAGAATAATTTTGAAAGAGCTTTTTTCCCTCTTCTTTTGGCAGGACATTTGTCATCATAATAAAGATCTGGTATTTACCAGACGCTTTTAAACAAAGAATCTGAAAGCAACAGGAGGAAATCCGCAATAATTTACAATCAGCTCTTAGAGCTGTTTAGCTTTTTCACAGTATGCCTGAAATGAGCAATGTTTATAAGAAGTTCAAGACTTCCACAAGCAAACCCATTCTCCTGAAGGTGATAGCTTGCTCCTGACACTCTGAACCCAAGGCCTGGGGTTTCACATCATGTTCTTAGAGCAGTATCTGAGCATTCGGTCTGCAGCTCTCTAGAGGGCTTTATGGGGGAAGGACCACTCTGGGGAAAGGACTGTTCTCCCCAGAGCTAACATTTCTGTTACACAGGCTTCAAGACAAGTGAATCTAGATCTATGCTGGGGGTGGGGGAGGTTCGGGAAAAAAGAAGAGTAGAAAATCTGATCCTTAATTCCAATAGCATATAAATGAGGTAAGATGACATGACCGATGTACCATCAAGACCCTATAATGAAGTACTGCACGATGCGGATGCAGAACTCATTTCAAGAGCTTTATTTCCCAGCAAAGGGAAAGGACCAAAGTGGACTGGAATGGAAAAGGTGAGACTTCAGTTAAGTCTTTTCATTCCTTCGGTAAATATTTATTGAATATTTTCTACATGACAGTTACTGAGTTGAGCGGAGGATGGCGATAAAGAAGAAATGGGCCCTCATATAAAAGTGCTTACGTTCAAAGGGGGAGAGAGGCATTAAACATCTAAAAAAGAATTTCAGGTCAGGAAAAGGGCAATGAGGGAAATAAAAAGGTATTTACAGAATAAAAAAGTAATTTTTAGACAGTGTGGTCAGGGAGGTTCTCTCTTAGAAGGTGACATTTTAGCTCCTATTGGATTATAGAAAAGATCCAGCCATAAGAACATTCAGGGGGGGGAGCACCGCTGAATTGGAAACCACCAATGCGAAGGGAAAAGTTGATGAAGCTGGGGTTGACTGAGCCTGACAGAGTTGTGGGAGAGGACCCAGAATTACTGATGCTGGATGTGGGGAGAGGGAGTCATTTTAAGGAAGAACATTGACTTAGAATTGTACTTCATCCTTCCACCTTGGCCCTTTACTGATATACCTTCCCTTCCCTGCAGAGGTATGCTAAGTAACATGCTCAGAGCTCCTTGAAGCACAACAAATACAGTGAAACCAAAAGCTGATTGTGTCCATCAACCAGTCATTCACAGAGCACCTTCAGACCTGGGAGTTCAGGTCTCTACCTCCTTTGTTCCTTTTAAAGAGCTTACATCTTTTCCATCTCTATGAGAAGAGGAGACAATTTACTGTTATGATATTTGCTTATCATTAAAATGTGAACTGTGCCTTCCTAAAGACAGTTAATGGTGTGTGTGTGTGTGTGTGTGTGTGTGTGTGTCTGTGTGTGTGTAATGGCCTTGCATCGCTGAAGTCTGACTTGGGGTAGGCCCCAGTTTCCTTCCCTTGCCTCCTGCCATTCACTCATGTGTCAGTTGAGATCTGCCAGAGCCCCTCTCTAATGGTTCCCAGGGCTGTGCTTAGTTAGGGCCATGGAGCCAGGGCAGCCTTTTTCCATTGGGGCTCATTGCTAGTATTCCCTTCTCTTATAGCTCTGTGAAAGTATGACTTTATTGTTTCTGGTTCCCATTCTTTGGAAACCATTGTGAAGGGCTTTCATCATAGTACTCAGTACTGGGCCACCCAACATGGCACTGCATTCTGTCCCTGAATCAAGTGTATGTGTGGTGGTATATTTTTTCAAATAGGTCATTAACCAGAAGACTCTGTAGCTCCCATCATAGTGCTATCTTGGGCAGAATATCACCTTGGTCTGTGTTTATTTGTAAACAGCCTCAGGCCCTGAAGTAAAAGAAAGATTTGTACCCATTAGATGTGCAGGATAAGACCCACATATCTCCCTAATTTACCCTGGAAAGAGATCTTGGTATAATTTTCTGTACAGATGACAATCTCTGCTCTTGAACAAATTGCTTCTTAGACTGCCTTCCTACAAATCAATGTGTATCTCTGAAAAGAATCCATTGCTGTTTTCCTAATGAAAGGGGAGCAAAAAAAAAAAAAGAAACAAAGAAAGAAAAAAAGGATGCCAAATCTTTATAAAAGGTATCTCCTTTACGATAAAATCTTTAGAAAAGCCCTAAAGGTGGGAAGAGGTGAATCAGCTGGTCTCTAATTCATACAAGGTGGGGCGGGGGAAGACATGCTAATGTTATTAGGATACTAGACAGAAATATAAACGATCTCATTAGTACTCAAAGGGGTAAATTCCAATTGTGAATAACCTAAAATGATAACTAAATTATACATAGCCAATATTTTCAGGAAGGGGATCTTTCCTGTCTCTGTGATTAGAAACAAAAGAAACAATTTTTGATGAAAATAAAATTGATCATATTATGACTACATTGTTAAGGATGCAGTAGATCTACAAATATTTACTTCTCCCAGTGCCTTTTTAAATGCTGAATTTGAGACTCACAGTATTAACTTTGACTCTACACACGTCTTTCCTATGAGGAGCGTCACGCATTTGGGGGGTATTAGCCCATCGTGGAGTGAAGAATAGAGAGGGAATTCTGTGTAAATTTTCAGGTGAGATTCAGTGGGGTGTTTATAACTCACCTCAGCAATCACCTGGGTTAGGAACACAATTGCACCTAGGAATGTCCAGTCCAGGGCATTAGTTACTGGTCAAAGAAGAAGTGAGCAGTAAATCAGTGCAGCAAGTTCCATGAGGAAGACGGACAGGAAAGGTGACCAGCCTGTGACCATGCTGCCCCACTCAGATCTGTATTGTCAATTATGGCTTCCTGCTGGGCACCTGAGGCTGAGGCGGTGGCATCTAATTGCACCCAGTATTAATGGAGTGTACATGCTCTGCTCATCACTGGGAGATTACCGGATTACCCGGGATTAAAAAAAGGGAAGGTTGTCGGATCAGCTGACACCAGGTCCAATTTAGGCTTTAAAACTGTAACAACTTCTCGGATTTTAAACAAGCCTATCAGCAACTTTTCTTTTTCAAGGCTAAAGCCACCTTTCAAGGGCTTCTCAGAATTGGAAGGCAATGAATTTACAAGTGTTCCTGAGTCCATAATGGGTAGGTATCCAAGTTTCAGTTTCCTCGTCTAAAAATCAGGATAATAAAATCTATTACTTCTTAAGGCTGCTGAAAGATTAAATCAGACAAACTAAGTAAAACTCATAGTACTGCCTAGAATACAGTGAACCCTCAATAAAAATGAATAATTATCATACACCAGCAATCTTTGGTGCTTTTTACACATTATTTCCTTTTTCTGGAAGTATAAGTGTTTTCTAAGAAATAGAACTTGGTCTCATTTAACTTGTTTCAGACCATGCTATAAACAGATAAATGTATTCATCTATCCATCCACCCATGCATGCAGCAAATATTTATTGAGTCTCACTTACTTTTATTTGTGCCAGGCAAAGAAGAGAGACAAGGTCCCTGCTCCCATAGAATGTAAACTCTTGTGGAAGAGATAAGACTAAACAACAACCAAAGATATATACTGTGTAAAATATTAGGTAATAATAAATAGTAGGAGGAAAAAAGGTGAGAGGATGGAGAATGATCAGCAGAGATGGAAGTTGTCTTTGATACAGTGGTCAGTGAAAGCCTCTGTGGAGGTGACATCTAAGTTAAGGCAGGAATAAATGGAGAGAAATGAGGTATTTGATGATCTGGGAAACAGTATTCAAGACCAAGGGTACAGGGAGAGCAAAGGGGTAGGAAGTAGATTGGCGTTTTCAAGGAAAAACAAGAGAGCCTCAAGGTCTTACTTCACTTCTTCTGCTATAGCAGCCTCCTGGCTGGTGTCCCTGCTTCGGCTCCTACTGCAGTCAATTCCCCAAGCAGCAACCAGAGTGCTTTTTAAAAGAAACTTAAATCGAATCACGTTATTCCCCAGATCACAACTCCACAGTTTCCAGTTTTCTGAGTGGTTTCCCATCTCACTCAGAAAAAAATCCAAACTCCTCATGTGGCTTTCAAGGGCCATCCAAGACCAGCTGGTCCTGCCAATCTTCTCTAGCACCATGCTCATCTAGTTTCCTCCTCTCCAGGAGGGAGGGAATGAGGTCAGCATGGTAAGATACCACTTAGGAGCTGTTGTAGTCAAGGTGAGGATTGAAGGACTGAGTGGCAGTGTTGGGCGGGTGGTGGTGGGGTGAAGCATTTAGATTGGGGATATATTTGAGAGAGATGCTGATGAGATTTGCTGAAGGATTGGCTGTGGGCTCTGGCTTTATAGCTCCTTGGTTTCTACAAGTTGTCAAGTGTTTTTAACGGCTGCTCCTAGTTTGGGCTTCCTGTTTCCCTGGAGGGATTATTCTTCTGTAGCAAACTAAAAGGCTACACATGGAAAAGCTGATTTTTTAAATGATCAAACTTTCCCCCCATGAAATTTCATCTCTGCATGACCCCAGAATTGAAGTCAATTCTTCAGGATTGTAGTGAAACCTCAGCAACATGGGTGGATGTTCTATGGGTGGATTATTCAGGGCCTTGAAGAAGGGGTGGAAAGGGAAAAGAGATGAAAATCAAATCATACCTATCAGCATTATTTATATGCTGATACAATTTTCATGGAAACATATTGACAGTATTGGCTAAAAGTGAGTTTTGAATGATCTGTAAGTCTCTATTATTTTTACTATGGAACTTATTTTACAAGGTTGAAAATATTAAATGTATGAGAATGTGTTTTGTAAAAAACAATATCCTAGGCCTGTCATTGGCCTCCAAGACCCTGCGTAATCTGGTTGCTATTGTCTCTTTCACTTTGTTCCATTCACATTATTCTCTCACCTGGTTCCAGTGAGCTGTACCCTGACCATTCTATTTAAACTGCACCCAGCTCCCCAGTCCCATCCTATTCCCTCGCTCCTGATGCCCCTTACCCAGTTCTATGAATTCTACAGTGTGTATTCTTACCTACTATATAATTTACTTTCGCATTTTGTTTATTGTTTGTCTCACTAGGATGAAGCTCCTAGAGGGCAAAGTTTTTTAACCTATTTTGACTAGTATTCCTGGTCACTCTGCCAGAAAAACCATCCAAAATCCCCATGGACTTGGGAATTTTGGGAAGGAGGCAAGGACAGGATCCAGGATCCTGTCAGTCCTGGTCAGTGTCATAGGCTCTGGGTTCAGGGTGCCATGGTGAAGACCTTCCTACTGGATTGCGGAAATTACATTTGCAAAATGAAGTTGGCAGCATCAAGGTGAAGAAGTAAGAACTAAGAAGCCCATTTCTCTGCCATAGACATACAAACTGACAGCACAAGAAACTGCTGAGTTTCCTTGGAGGCATCATGGTCCCAGAGTTGTACAACTTCGTGAAGAATGATGTCAGGAAAGAAAGATGTGATATTGCAGAAGGATCTTGTTCAAAGTCACAGGAAGCAAATTCTTTACATTAGGAAGTACTGGCCATTTGATGGATATAAACTTTGTGAGGTTCCATAATTTCCTATTTTTTTATTGTCCCGGGGCACCCCAAACTGTTTTGGAACAACACAAGGTATAAATGAGCACATGAGTAAAAATACACATTTCCTTTTTGTTTCCTCTCTTGGCAGCAGCAGGCATGCCTGACTTACTGCCAAGTGGCACCGGGGGATGGAGACATACACTGAGTGGGGTTTCCTTTTAGAGTCTGAAACCATAAGTTTGACCTGTGGGCAGTAGTTCCTAACTTTGGCAGATCTTCTGGATTACTGTGGGGGCAGCTTTGAAAATTATAATCACTGTGATCCACCCCAGACTTGCTTGGAGGGTGGGGCACAGGCGTCTGTATTTTCACAAGCTCCCCAAGTGACTCTCGGGGAATTCCAAGGGTCCAGTGTCTAGAGGTTCCATGGAAGGGAAAGCCGGTTTAAGGGACCTCTCTGAGATGCTAAGAGATGCCTCTGTGGGATGTGGTGTGTGTGTGTGTGTGTGTGTGTGTGTGTGTGTTTAGAGAGATGGGAAGGAGAGGGATAAAAAGTAGATAGTTATGTCTTGAGATGAATAAAAGGAGGACAAAACTTCACAGTAGTTCCTGCAGAACAGTCACCATTTCAGAAATCCTTTGATTCTGGACCTTATTCGAGAAAGAAGGAAAGGAAAGCAGACTCACTGAATGCTTGTTATGCATTTGACCCTGTGCTAAGTGTATGAGTTCATTCATTTATTCATTCACAACCATGAAGTGCATCCTACATGCCAAGCACTGTGCTAGGTGTTGGGATTACAAAGACAAAAAAGACTACCCAGAGAAATATGTGCTATAATTGAGGGGAGCATGGGGCTCTGGGAAGGGCTTTCAACCCATACTGGATGGGGTAGGGGATGAGTCAGGGAAGGTTTCCAAGAAGAGGTGGCACTTAAACAAAATCGTAGATAATTCTAATATTAACTACTGTAAATAGTCCAGTATGGTTGGAGCAGAGAGAGTTATGGGAGGGATAAGAAGGGATAGGGATAGGGGATGATAGAGCCAGAGATGAGACTGGAGAGGTAGATGTACTGGAGCCAGGTGATGAGTTGCTTGACTTTATCCTGAGTGCAGTGGGTGATACTGAAGGAGTCAGAGTGGGCGACAACAGGATCACATTTGTGGTTGAGAAAGAACAATATGGTGGCAGCACAGAGAATGCATTAGGAAGGGGGTGAGACTCGAGATGGGAGCCTAATGGCCTGGGATGAAGCGATGGGAGTGAGAGTGGAGAGGAAGGGATTGACAGGACTGGAGAGAGGGGCAAGTCAAGGATGGTGCCCAAGTTTCTTTTTTAGCAACTGATTGGCTCATGGTGCCACTTACCACTCACTATTTGCTTTAACATAGTTCTTCGGTTTGCCTTCATAATTATCTTATGTCATTTTTAACAGATCAAGATAGAAAAGCTCTGAACAAACAGAAAAACAGAGGAAAGCTCAAGGTCTCCAGCTTGTAAGCTGGGAGCTGGGATCCAATTTCAGGTCGGCCTCGGTTCTGAGACCATGCTTCCAATGCCCCAGGCACATGAAAAACTTAATAAGGCTAAAAAAAGAATATGGCTTTGAGTAGGCTACATTCACAATAGAGACAACATGAGCTAAGATCTGAAAAGCAGAATCCCAGAACCTGAAATTTATTCTTTACTGCAGTTAGCATGGTGAGATATGACCTCCTTTTTGACAAGGTCGTCAATGTTCTCTCTCCAATGCTATGCAGCCTCTTTATACCTCACTGATGGCAAATAGGATTGAATCAAGATTTTAAAGAGGGAAAAACATTGCTGTTAAAAATGTCCTTACAAAAAACACGTGACATGGCACATCTTATCTTAACCTTTGTCTCACAGATTTGCTTACACCACCTCTGAAAGTAATTTGTTTAAAAACAGTTATCTTGCTGGAGGAGTTTAATAAAAATTTAAAAGTTTTGGGTGGAAAATACATCTTTACCCAGAATCTTGTATGGTAGTAATGTGACACAATGCTTTAAAGAGAGTACATTTTGGGGACTTCCCTGGTGGTGCAGTGGTTAAGAATCCACCTGCCAATGCAGGGCACACGGGTTCGAGCCCTGGTCCGGGAAGATCCCACATGCCACAGAGCAACTAAGCCCATGCGCCACAACTACTGAGCCTGTGCTCTAGAGCCCACGAGCCACAACTACTGAAGCCTGCGTGCCTAGAGCCCGGGCTCCGCAACAAGAGAAGCCACCGCAATGAGAAGCCTGTGTACCGCAACGAAGAGTAGCACCCGCCAGCTGCAACTAGAGAAAACCCGTGCGCAGCAACAAAGACCCCATGCAGCCAAAAATAAATAAGTAAATAAATAAATAAATTTAAAAAAAAAAAAGAGAGAGTACATTTTGTAGTTAGGCTCTCTGAGCCAAAGGGTTATACAGAAGTCCTCTGATATCAGGCCACTGACAGAAATGCAACATTCAAACCCACCTGGGCAATATATGGGTCATCCCTGCAGCCATTAGGTACATATCAGTCTGAATTTGAACTTCTGCTGTTTCTTTGGCTGGGACTGAATTTAGCCTGCATGTCTAATATCTTTGAAATTATCTTTTCCTCTCAGTTTGGATGGAAGCAGCTTCCTCATTAGTGGAATAGGAAACTATTTATAGGAAAAGAAAATATATAGGAATATTTGTAATATTTCTAGAATACGCTTTTTCGTGCTTTGAGTTGGCTGCATATTAAAGATAGGTTTGATTTAGATTTGCCTCCTATATCTTTCCCTCAATGCTTATTTTTATCCAACTTGTCTCCCTAAATATACTTTTCCTCTCTCACTCAAAAACAAATACACCCCAGTCAGGAGTTACATTTGTTGGTTTGAACAGTTTGTTGGTTTGTCACTCCCCTTCTTGGGCTTCTACCTGTTGGGGCTTGTGCCAGGGCTCCCAACACTTTAGTTTCCACATCTGTTGGATTGCCTTCGCTCACCTTGAGAGATCACTGTGAGGCAATATAGCTCATCAATGTCATCACAAACTGCTCTGCAAAAATATGTCTCAACAT
Source organism: Delphinapterus leucas (assembly GCF_059928025.1). Classification (NCBI taxonomy): domain Eukaryota; kingdom Metazoa; phylum Chordata; class Mammalia; order Artiodactyla; family Monodontidae; genus Delphinapterus; species Delphinapterus leucas. The sequence continues at coordinate 59,974,055 of NC_143137.1, read as the reverse complement.
CTGTGATGCCAGATTCAAAAGAGCTCAATTGTGTGTGTCTGGTGAAAAAAAACCAAAAAAAAAAAACAAAAAAAAAACTAAGGTGGTCTTCTGATGCTGAACAGCAAGGCGAGGGGCTGGCAATCTTCATGTTTCTTATGGGCCTGGACTGCATTTTCTTCAGCTGTCCTTGCTAGCAGTGAAGTGCTCTAGCATTCTTTCCCATTAGTAGCAGCCTGCAGGCTTACAGGTCAATTATTTTTCTTTTCCTTTTACTTAGAAGGGCCTTCTTTCCCTAGTTTTTAAGAGCAGGGACTTTGAGACAGTAACCCCACCCTTCCACAGCAGGTCACGTAAATGTCTAGGCGCCACCCTCCCCCAATGGGCAGTCGGCCCATTTATGCAAGAGAACAATAAGGAGATGGTTCCTTGGCTTCTGCTTCTTTGGCAATGGAGGAGAAGGAGGTGGCTGAAGCTAGACACGTTGTACATGCCCAAGCCTTTTGCAAAGTCTCACCCTATTGAGCAACAAGAAGGCGACTGTCTCCATGTTAACACCACCAATGACAATGTTAAAACTGGATTGGCTAGGTTTTTTCATTGAAATCCTGGCTTAAAGGGTGTGTCCATGTGCCTGCAAAACATAAATGGAAAGAAAGGGAAGAGAAGCAAAGTGAAATGACTCCTTTCTTGGCAAGGAAAAAAAGATTCCATTTTAGAATGAAGGCAGTTACCACTATAGCTGAACAAAGAGCTAGTTTAAAGACAATAACCAATCACTTAAATAGAGAGGTCTTTACGTCTGTGAAACTCAGTCACCTACAAACTGAACTATCTAGGTAACTGTTAATTTATCATTCAGGCCAAATGTGTTTTCTGCCATCATTTTCAAATTCTTGTGCTGAGCTAGAACCGTGCCACACCTATTATTGCAGGTGCTCTTCTGCCTCTTTGCCTTTGTGCCTGCTGTCCTCTCTGCCTGAAATGCCCTTCTGGTCTTTTTACACTTGGGGAATGCATATTCACTTTCTAAATTCTGTCTCAAAGATCTTCTCCACCTTTTCTATGCCCCAGAAAGAACTGGTTGCTCCTGAGGGGCTCTGTTCAAATTTTACCACAGGACTATGGTTTTCTTGAATTTGAAGGTTGTTTCTTGTTCATTTCTGTATTCTTGGTGCTCTGTACAATTCTACACACTATGCATAATTAACTTTGCTCTAACCATAGGGAAGAAGCCTGTTAGTTATCCAGACTTCAGTTAATGATGATATTTGTTAATTGGGATCTGATTTCTGACACATGTTCTGGATTTTTGGTTTCATACAGTTTTTCCTATTTTCATACAATCTGAGGGTGAATGTGGAGGATCTATATTGCTTTAAGAAAACTTGTACTCCAAGTCAGTAAAATCTTCCTTTTGAGTAGAATCTAGGACTTTGGCATTTTGCCATGTAGGTGAAGGGAGAGAGGTTCAAACATGACTGAGAAAGCCAGTGTAGGTTGAAAAAAAAGGAGGAATGATATCAAAAAGGCAAACTTTGTCTTCAGTACAAAATGATGTTTCTTAAAATTGGGTGTGTCAAACCAAAGCTACCTTCAGGCAGGTTTTACTTGCATAACCTGCATATATTCAGAATCTAGAGTTTTGACTGACCTTAGTTTCAAAGGCAGGATTTTTATGTGAATAAATTCTTTCATCCATTTAGTAGATCAATCATCAGTTTTCTTAAGACTCCAGGCACATTTATCTCTCTGCATTCTTTCACCTATAATAGAAGAAAGCCAGAGCTCTGAATTCATTTAGTTCCTCTCAGTGCTTTACATTAAAAAAAACATTTCCTTAAAATTAAATAAAATGAATCCACTTAATTTTTAGGAAAATTTAACATGTAAATCAGCAGAACACACACAATTACCCATAATACTGATACCTGGAGGTAACCACTGCTAACATATTTATTGGCTCATTCATTCAACAAACATTTCTTAGTATATAAACTTATTTCCAGAGGTATTTGTTGCATCTATATACCCATAACCACACTTTTTATTTACAGAAATGGGATCATAATATCCTTATTGTGCTATTAGTATTTAATGTACTATTTGTACACTTCTCTCCTAGGCGTTCTGTTTTATGGATTACCATGATTCATTTAACCAGTTTATTATTATTAGGTATTAAGGCTGTTTCTAAAGTCTTGGTATTACAAACAGGGCCATAAGGAACATTCTGTAGATACTTCTTTGTCTTCTTGTCCAATTGTTTCCTTAGGAAAATTTTTAAATAAAAAATTCTGGGAAAAAAGGAATGCAATTTTTAAAGATTTTGATGTATTAGGCTAATTTTGCTCAGAAACATGGTTATCACTCCTTCTTTTATTGAATTATAATTGCCCTACAATATTATATTAGTTTCAGGTGTACGACACTGATTCAATATTTTTATACATTATGAAATGATCAACATGATAAGTCTAGTTGCAATCTGTCACCATACAGAGTTACTACAATACTATTGACTGTATTCTCTATACTGTACATGACATCCCCGTGACTTATTTACCTTACAGCTAGAAGTTTGTACCTCTTAATGCACTTCACTGGTTTTGCCTAACTCCCCAACCACCTCTTCTATGGCAACCACCAGTTTGTTCTCTATTATCTATGAATCTGTTTTGTTTCATTTGTTTTGTCTTTTAGATTCCACATGTAAGTTAAATCATATGGTATTTGTCTTTCTCTGACTTATTTCACTAAGCATAATACCCTCTAGGTCCACCCATGTTGTAGCAAATGGCAAGATTTAATTCATTTATATGGTTGAGTAATATATATATTTATATTATTTATATTATATATATTTATATATAATAATATATAGTATATATTATACCCTATAAATAGTATAGTATGTATAGTATATAGAATACTATATATATAGTATTTATATATATAGTAATATATATATATTTTATATATATATATATATAAACATCTTCCTTATCCATTCATCTATCGATGGGCACTTAGGCTGCTTCCATATCTTGGCTATTGTAAATAGTGCTTCAGTGAACATTGGAGTACATATATCATTTTGAATTAGTATTTCCGTTTTCTTCAGATAAACACCCAGAAGTGGAATCGCTGGACCATATATGGTAGTTCCAGTTTTTTAATTTTTGAGAAAGCTCTGTACTGTTTTCCATTGTGGCTATACCAATTTACATTCCCACCAATAGTATATAAGGGTTCCCTTTTCTCCATATCCTCACCAACACTTATTTTTTGTCTTTTTGATAATACCTATTCTAACAGGTGTAAGGTGGTATCTCACCATGATTTTGATTTATATTTCCCTGATGATCAGTGATGTTGAACATCTTTTTATGTGTCCATTGGTTATCTGTATGTCTTGTTTAAAAATGTCTATTCAGATCCTTTGCCCATTTTTAATTGGGTTGTTTGGTTTTTTTTTGATATTGAGTTGTATAAGTTCTTCATATATTTTGGATATCCACTCCTTATTGGATATATAGTTTGCAAATATTTTCTCCCATTCAGTAGGTTGCTTTTTCATTTTGTTGCTGGTTTCCTTCACTGTGCAAAAGCTTTTTAGTGTGATGTAGCCCCACTTGTTTACTTTTGCTTTTGTTGCCCCCCCACAAAATTGTTAAGATCAATCAATGGATAGATCATCTGGACAGAAGCAAAAAGGAAACACTGGCCTTCAATGACACATTATACTAATGAGCTCAATAGATACATACAGAACATTTTATCAAACTACAACAGAATACACATTCTTTTCAAGTGCACATGGAACATTTTCCAGGATAGATCACATGTTAGGCCACAGAACAAGTCTCAACAAATTTAAGAAGACTGAAATAATATCAAATATCTTTTCTGATTACAATGGTATAGAACTAGAAATAAATTACAGGGACAAAATTGGAAAAAATACAAATATGTGGAGGCTAAACAACAGGCAACTAAACAATCAATGCATAAATGAAGAAATGAAAAAGGAAATTTAAAAAATCCTCGTATTATGTGTTAGAGTGCCTGTTTTTCCCATACCTTTACCAATATGGAGTATTATCATATTTAAAACTTTTACTAATCTGATATGTTAAAAAATAGTATATTGTTTTAGCTTTTATTAACTCCTTAGTTGTGTTGAACTTGCCTTTGTTGTACATTTGTGTTTCTTCCTTCACAAACTGCCTGTATATTTTTTGCCTTCTCTTTAAAATTAAAGTTATTGCTTTTTCTTATTGATTTGTGAAAACTCATTATATATTAAAGATATTAACCTCATTACATATTAAGCTATTCCTGAAATATTAACCTGTTCTTTTGTTTATTGTTTTTTAGTCTTTTATTACTCATTAGAGAACTTTCATGAAAAATAAAGGGAATTCATAATCTTGCTCTTAATGTGGATTTGTTTTTTTTCTGAAGGCCTCTGCTTTGTTATCCTTCTCAAGATTTGTAAAACTGTGAGCCAGAAGAGTGATTGGTCAAACTGAATATCTAGATATGGAATCTAAAAAGCAATATACCTAAGCTTCTTTTCTAACTAAATGGTTTATTTTCATTTCTGTACCCTACTTTTGGCACCATGTGGCATCATGTGAAGATAATTTTATAAAATATAAATGTTTATATGCCAAGGGAATATTCTTATAGTTCCACAGTTTGTTGGATTAGATTGTAATCTTTGGGATTCAGGAATGAAAGATCAAAATTCCCAGGAATTGTCAGGAATTCCTGAAAGTATAACTTGTTTTTATCTTTAAAATACTTCCCACATTTTTTGTATTCTTTACTCACAGTATTATGGATATCTAAAAAATTTATTTTACAGGCATAACTTGGAGATACGGTGGGTTCAGTTCCAGACCACCACAATGAAGGGAAGAGCATAATAAAGTGAGCCACATGAATTTTTTGGTTTCCCAGTACATATAAAAGTTATGTTTAGGGCTTCCCTGGTGGCACAGTGGTTGAGAGTCCGCCTGCCGATGCAGGGGACATGGGTTCGTACCCCAGTCCGGGAAGATCCCACATGCCACGGAGTGGCTAGGCCCGTGAGCCATGACCGCTGAGCCTGCGCGTCCGGAGCCTGTGCTCCGCAACGGGAGAGGCCACAACAGTGAGAGGCCCGCGTACCGCAAAAAAAAAAAAAAAAAGTTATGTTTACACTATACTGTAGTCTATTAAGTGTGCAAAACCTTATTGTCTAAAAAACAATATACATACCTTAATTCAAAAATACTCTATTAATAAAAAATGCTAACCATCATCTAAATCTTCAGTGAGTCATAATATTTTTGCAATAGTAACATCAAAGATCACTTGTCACAGATCACCATAACAAATATAATAATAATGAAAAGTCTGAAATATTGTGAGATTAGCAAAATATGACACAGAGGCAGGAAGTGAGCAAATGCTGTTGGAAAAATGATGCTGGTAGACTTGATCCACGCAGGGTTGCCAGAAACCTTCAATTTGTAAAACGTGCAGTATCTGAGAAGCTCAATAAAGCAAAGCACAATAAAACAAAGTATGCCCGTAGTGAGTAAGAAATATCAAGTTTGGAAGTATTTACAAAGAACTTATTTTGCCTATAGCAAATATTCAAATGCTGTAAAATGCCAGCAAACACTATTGGGTAGTATTCAAACAACATAACACTCAAATCTCTCAACACTATGCAGAACCATGTCTCTCAATTGCCAATTTAAAAACTCATATTGCTTCCCAAACTTGTTATTTCTTGGGATACCACTCATAGGACTTGTTTAAGGTATTCTGTGTATATAAATGTACTAACATTTATTTTATTTGCAAGATGACTCACTGTTAGCACCAGCCAGCACTGTAAATGTTCACTTATAACATAGCAACAGCTACAAGCCAAAATGACTGATTAGATTGTGACCTCTTCTTCCCTCTGTGCTCCTGTTCCCGTTCCCTGAGATTCTGGTCAACCTTAACCTTCGACTGTTTGTGTTCACATTCCCTGCTCCTGCTTTTGACCTGATGTCAGTGGAGCTCTTCAAATCAGTAACATCTTTATATTGACAGCTACGTTTTAGTTCTTGCAGGAGAATCAGAATAATTTTTCCAGTTTTCCTAATTTCTTAACAGATTTTCCTGGGGATTTAGAAAAACACATCAATAGCCCAAGAACTACTAGGAAGGAATTCCCCCATGGATGGGCTACCCAAGCCTGACCCCTCCAGGACAGACCAGGGCTGCTCCTTGTGGACCCAGGCTGGGTGGAAGGCAGTGACATGACGGGGCCACACAGGACTGGGCTTCAGGAACCCTGGGTTTTAATCCTGGTTGATCCATTAACTATAGCTTTGGAACCTGGAGTCAGTTTCCTAACTTCTCAGGGCCTCAACTTGCATCTTTAAAATAAAGCCCTCTTATTAGTTTAAGAGAAGCTGAAAGTGTATAGGAGAAGAAAAAATGCTTCTCGTCTGCGAGGCCTTGAGGTCACTGTGAGGGCAGAAGAACAAAGGTGTGTCAGGAAAGTCTCCTAGGTGGGATAGGGGTTCTCCGAGCCCCTGGAGGAGAGGCTGGTGGCTGGTGTTGGCTCTGCCGTACCTCGCTGGGTGTGCTCCAGCCAAATGTGCAATTGGGAGTGCAGGCTGCAGCCAGCAGCAGACTCCAGCTCACCCAACTGGTTAATTTCCAACTTTCCTTTTCCTTTTCAGACATTTTAGGATTCTCTGTGCTAAATCCAGACCACAAAGAACCTTATTTGTTAGTATATGAAATAACGATAAAATAATAATAAAAATGTCTATCATTAAGACTAAGTTCCGAAGTTAAAACCAGCAACAAGTGTGATTACCTCAAATGTTTCTGTCGATTTGACAAGGTGGGGTGGTATGGGGGAGCAGTGTGTTTTTCTTCATAAAGGTCAGGGGTTGGTGCTAAGTATAATTCAGTGAAAATTAATAATAAACATGTTAATTTGCTTCTGGGAGCAACAAGTGTTGTTTAATGTAATTAGGTACTGTTTGCCAATTCTAGGCTTGTCAACTTAACTTGTTTTGAGTAGGAGGAGTCCTGAGCAGTGCAGGAGGAGCTAGATTAGAAAAATATCTTGGGAAAGAGCTATCTAGTTATGCCACATTTAAATGTTTAAACTGCTATAAAACATTTACCATCCACAGAGGAATTAAAACTTCCTGGTGAACAGTCTCAATTTCACATACATATTACTAAAGTGGATTACACAAAATACACGCCCACACCCACACGCACACACATGCACACCCTACATTCCCTATCTAGCCTACTTTTTCTCATCCTTCCAGTCTCTGAAGCCTGCCTGGAGCCCCCAGGTTCACATCAGGCACCTCCTGGGTATTCCCTCAACACCTTGTCCTTTGTCCATCAGAGCGTGAATCCCAAAAGGCTGCGTGGTCTCTGAGAGCACAGACCCCACGCTGTCCATTTCACAGCTGTATTCTTACCATTACACACAGAGACTGACATAGAGAGTGAACTCAATACATATTTACTGTGGGCCAGATGCTGAGCCAGGCACATCACATACAAAATCTTATCCAATCCTCTCAACAACTTTGTAGGATAGAGATTATCATTACAATTTATCAATGAAGAAACTGAGGTCTACAGAAACTAAGTAATTCATTGATGATAACAGGGCTAGTAAGTCCCAGAGAACTGATTTCTGAATATAGTTCATTGGTCATATGACTGTATTTGCTGCACTGATTCAAAGACATGAAGGACATATTCACTGGCCTTGAAGAGCTTACTCCTGAGTAAGAGTTCTGTGTACATATTCTGTCGTAGTTAATTCTTGAGACTAAAATAAAACATCTGATGTGTTCTTAAGAGATTTTTAAAGAGGCACTCATTAGGAACATTTTGCATAATAAATTTTTTCCCATAGGTTTCCTATAGGTGGGGTAACTATTGCCTTTGTAATTTTGTTATAAATTTTTCAAGAGGATACCACATATTTGGGCTTGGACATATATCGACTGATTCTTCATAGCTCATTGGCATTTACTGTTCTTTCTTAAAATCCGATTTTGATTTTATCAAAATCTGCTCAAACCAACTTAAATGAAAAAGCACAGGATAATCAAGTTATCTAGTTATACAAAAGAGCACATGCTAATAATCACATTCATAGTTGGACATTTCATGATTACTTTTGCTCGTAGGTGCTGAAAGTAGTTTCTTAAGGTGATATGATAAATTTCAGAAGGACAAAATCGATAGCATTTTGCAAAAGAGGTATTTTTTCAAGAGCTCGTTTAGTAAGTGAGGAGGTTTAGGGGCTCAGGAATCAAGACTGAATGGAAGAGGATTTAGAGATAACCCTATTTCTTGGGGAGAGAACCAAGTCAAGGAAAAGAGTTAAGAGGCCATTCTGGCATGATAATTGGAGATTTTTTTTAAAGGGGAGAAGTGCATGCCTTTCAAAGGACCTGTCTTTTGAACCTGGGGCAGAGCTTCTGACCTTCATAAGCCTTCCTTCATGATGAGTGCTATATACAGCAATTCACCCAGCTGGCTTTGGTCCTAGTTACTGTGCCTTGCTTCTTGTAAATCCATATGGCTTTGGATTAGATTTCCCACTCATGAATTTGCTCTAGGACTCTCAGATTCTAGGCTGTTTGGAGTTGAAGTGTCCTAATGATGTGGCCTGGCACAGTCCATATTCAAGGCTATTTATTTCATTGGATGGTCCATGTTTTATTACCTCATGTTTGACCTCAAGCAGCTGACCCAGGCCTTCCCCTGGGTCGGGTTTTTCCTCTGCTATTTTGTAGCAGATAGCTCTTAGGGATTTCATTCTACCTTGCTGACCATGATGGAACAGTGCAGTTCTGAAGAGGGGTATCACCATCTAGAATGGAAAGGTTGGAATTCAGAAGTATTTCAAATGAAAAGTTAACAGGATATTGTAACTAATTAGATGTAGGTGGTAAGGAGAAGAATCTTTGTAAAAAAAGGTTTTGAGCTTAAGAGACTGTGATGAAATGGTGCCACCTATGAGAGACGTAAGAAGGACTTAGTTTGTGGTAAAAGATATTGACCTTGAGACTTCTTGTCAGGTACATATAGAAGGAATTTGAGGCTTTACATGGAAGCCTGAAATAATCTTTTCTGGAGATAGAGACTGGTGATTGCTGATATTCTATGGCTGGAAGGGATTTCAACTAAAAGAAGCGGGGAGGTGGCTTATGGTGGAACCTTGAGGCGTGCTCACACAATGAGATGCAAAGAAGACAGGAATCTTTGAAGGAGATTCAGCCAACCTTGTGAGAAAGAAAAGAGGAGAACAAGGTGAGGACTTTGTAAGAGAATCTGAAGGAAGAGGCAGCGTCAAAAAGTAAATGGCCAAATGTCAAGGACTGCAGAAAGCTCGAGCAGGAATCTAATGATGGGGAAAGCGCTGATCAGCTCAGAAGAGCAGTTCCAGGAGAGGGCCACCTTAGTTTATCTTGGTGCCCTGGAGGAATCAGCTCTTCTAGGAGGAGAGGGAGGACAAGAGCTTGGAATGCTATCCCAGGATGAATCTGAAACCAGCATGGGTGGCCATGGAGAGTGAGGTATCATGTGGGTCGAGGCAAATGAAAGCAATACATAGCTAGCCTTGAGACAGAAAGCCCCTAATTCTATAAAGTTAGTATTCTTTAACCACTAAGCCAAATAAAGAGCACAAATGTTGGAAGCCAAAAGAGACATTGCAATGGCCTTGTAATATAAAGTTAACCTCACACAGTTATTGTTATAATTTAATCTGTTTATTTTAATCCAACGAATCGACACATTTCCAAGAATAAGCAAAAGCAGTTATACAAATTTGCATAAACTTAAGATCCAGGGCCAGAAAGGCTAGGCCCAAAGATTTCAGTTGGAAAGGATAGGGAATATAAATGTTAATTATGAGTGAAAACTATGTGATCTTAGCCTGAGATGCATTCTTTGGCCTTTTCTGAACTAAGAGTATTGCAGAGATCATGCAACTGCCATGGATACTGCAGCAGACACACACAGTAGCATTTGATTAGAAGTCGATATCACATACATGGCTGGTGACAGGCACCAAAATCAGCTGTGTTCATGTTATGACTCGAGTAAGCGTGGGCAGGGATTTGATGGCTATAGAAAAATCACCAGCTCTTTTTCACCATCGGGCAAGTGGAGGTCACACTGTCACTTAACCTCTCCAGGTTAAATTTTCCTTGAAAGAAAAATGAGGAGGTTGGACAGATTATCTCTAGTTCCATTCCAGAAGTAAAATTCTGTAATTTTCTGACTCTAAGATTCATCTTCTTATATCCATTAAAAAATTAAAAATTCTACATAAGATGTTTGCTGAGCTCTTGATTAATTTAAGTCTGAGAATAGGATGGACTACAGCAGCTTTTGTAGACAGACAGAAATTTACGCAGACGTTAGTCCTCAGAATTCTTGATTTTGCACCTCTATTGTTAAAAATACTGTTTGAGCACAAACTTCAAATGTATGCATATTTATTTATAGCTAAAAATATATACTGTTGGACTTATACATATATTACAAAAGAGACACAAAAAATGAGAAAAGTATGACATAAGAATAAAAATAAATCTAAAGCGAACATCTAAGGATCTTTCCCTACCCTACATCTTAAGGTATTATTTTGTGCACTCCATTGGGCAAGCATGGTCTTTGGAGACCATTTAGAGATAGGTATTTGCCACCTTACACTAAAGACTTAGTAGTGTGGGAAATAATTTTCCAAGTCAGCAATTATGCTATTTGATAAGAAAGTCTTCCTAAAACCTAAATATATTAAATTAGGAAATAAAAGCAAATTAATAAAACATGGTAATCCCTTGCTTTTCAAAAAGACAAACTCTTCTAGACAGCATATCTGAAAGTAACATGGTGAATCTGATTTTTACCAAGCAAAGTTAGCAAGAGAATCTGCATTCAAATGAGGAAAAGCCATATTAATAATGAAAAATCTCCCCAAATCCCATCTACTACACTTGATTGAAAATTATCGAGTAAAGAGGTTTAGTATTATCACATCTGTGGTGTAATAATTACTATTATTCACCAGAGGGGTCATTTCTGTTGGTAGGTCGATCTGCTTCCTAGACATTTCATTTTCCTTGCTAACTTTTGTCAACACTGAGCTTGTTCTGGGGCTGTCAGCCATATCTCTGATATGAATGTTTACATTTGAGATTTCAGATTATGTAGAATAGAGTCACATTCTACTCTATTATAGATGGGGGCACTTATGGAGTCTAAGCTATCTAAACTGCTAATGACCTTCAAATCCTGTTTCCAATTCTCCTGTCGGAACCAGAGGAGGCAAGAATGATTTTCTTTACAAAATGTAAATGGTAGAAAGAAGGTTAAGTTTACAGGTCATTTCTTTAAACAAATCTAAATAACTTGACTCAGACAAGAAGAGCTGACTTATATCTACCACAACAAACATAAGACACATATCTGTACCATCTCTTGAATGGCTTTAAGAAGCCATTAAACCTGTTGGCCCTTTACTCTAAAAAACAGTAGTTTAAGATAAGCTCTGTTAAAAATAAATTGCTGTCGTTAGCAAATATTATTCATTAAACAAATAACATTCATTAAAGTAATTGATCCTTTATATTAGGATTCATCCTCAAAGCATGTAACTCACTTGCTGCAAAACAGTATTGACAAGAATGGCTGGGTCTGTTCGGGGACCCAGCATCCTGGGCCAAGGAGATGCAAGGTCAGTTCAGGAACCACATAGGCTCCCAATGGTCAACACTGATGCATTCTGACCTACTCTGACCCATCCTTACCCACTGTGGTCCATCTTTATTATGGAGAAAATAACATCTTCCATGTTCTATGGCACAGAACTTGAAGGTCTCAGCAAGGATGTGGGAAGAATAAAATCTCTTTGGGGGAATGTACTATATATTGTCTTTGGGCATTTGGCATCCATTTATATCTCACTCTCTGTCTCCCTCCCCTGTACTGAAGGGCTGAGGATAAAATTTGCATTTTTCAGATTCCTCAGCAGCTAGGATTCTGGATGTATTATGATACGTGCTTGGAAGAGATGTGGAAAGCAGGTGGAAGTTGAAGGCTGTCTTTTTGCAAGAGTGGCAGCTGACATCTAAGCTCTGGACTCTACATTTCTCTTAGTCAGCAGCTTCATGAGTCGGAAGCAGCCATGTTCATTGCAACAGATGTATGAGTAGTAGCAGTAAGTTCCTAAAAGCTGGTTCACAGCTGACCATGAAACCAAAACACCTGTGGCAATCCCCTGACTTATGCTTTTCTAGCCCTGCCAATTATTGTATGATCATCTGGTTTCCTGTACTAAATCCCTTTCTGCTGGAAATACCTAGAGTGGTTTCTGTTTCATGCATTAAATACAGAGAGTCAGAAAGACTTTTGACCCTATGCATAGATAACCTCTGAAGGCCACTCTGTGGCTTGGAGTGACTCTCTCTTTGGCCACAAATACAAGCCCATTGGTTTTCAGAGCAAAATGTCAGTTTTGCTACATCAGATCTTTGTTGGGATATTAAAACCTTGAATGCATGTTCTCCAGTACCTACCAAAAGCAAATTTACAAAACATATATCTGAGAAAGATACGTTAACTCTTCCTTCCTCTGATCTTTTAAGCTTTATTCCTGTAATATAATTTTAATTGAAGTTACTGAAAGTTAAGTAAGAGTTTTTCAAATAACCCTTATGTAAGAATCTGAGTGACCAATTTCTACTAGCATTTATTGCCAGAAAAGCATTTGTTTCTTTTGGTGATCTTCATAATAAGAATGATGTGACCCTCATTTTCTTTCCCTTATTTTGCTCTCTCAAAAGCTCAAAGTCAAATTAGGAATTAATTGTAAGTGCTTTTCCTGGCAAAATTACTTTTATCCTCTGTCCTCTTGGTTTCCAATCATTTACCTCTACTTTAACCATTGTACCCATTAGGAAACGTGTACATGGAATTTACTTAGAAATAAGGAATAAGGGATATCTGTACTATATATAAATAAAAATAGAACCATTTCCTCCCTACTCTGTATGAGTAACTGTTATTAGCCTTAGTGCTGTTTTCTATGTAAAGTCTAACAACATCATTTTATATTTCTTAGACATTGATGCAAAAACCTCTTGGATGGTGTATCTTACACATAAAATAAAGAGTGCCAAGGAGCTCTTCTGAAAAACAATTATTTTCTCAATGCTTTACAGTTCTTTAGTCCTAAAGCTGATTCACAAAAACATGAGTCAAAGCAAAGCAAACAAGAGTATCGTAAACAGCAAAGAGTTAACTTGAAAAGTATGAGTAACAATGAAACACAAAAATCCCCCTCAGCATTTTTCTTTCTAATATTCTCCACATACAATTTCCTGTTAGTCTTTCTGACTTTTCTGAGAGATATTATTTTCCTTTCCAGTACCAATTTCAGCAGTGATGGCCTAAAAGGTTCTGGTGCCCCAAGTGAGACTAGATTATAGGACTCCATATGGGGTCAAAGATAGGAGGGTTCTTAAGGATTTTTACCAACAAAACAAACGCGGTGGGGTTTCACATCACTTTAAGTAAAGATACCAATACAAGCAAATTCTCCTCTTGTCATATTGATAAAGAAGCAAAAGACTCCTCCCGTCACACTGGTGGGAGCACTGATAAACTGAGTGGGGAACTGAACTATGAGCTGGGGTGTTTTGTGAAATTCTCCACTCTGATGTATATACACCAAGTGGAGAATGTACACACACACATACAGATATTTGAGATCAAGAAAGAGATTTTAATTTTTTAAACAATACGTGACCTTTAGTAGGTGTCTAGGAAGTCTAGCATAAGCACAAGAAGTTTCTGGGAAGAGTTCACCATCAATGACGAATTTACTTCCCGCGGTGACATAAGGGATTAAACGATCATAAAGGGGAGGTGGGAAGCAATGAGAAACACACTATCTCTTGCCTAGTTTTTCTTCTTGAAGGACTCATGCTTTCTGTGAGTTCCAGTGTCTTGCTGTCTGAGGACCAGTATGCAAAGGGGCTCATAGACTTCTTGTACCTTTGTCTTAGTACTCATTGTCTCGATACAGGCAAGCTGCTTCTAACAATTGTTAGTAATCTCACTCCTTGGACTGTTGTAATCTTGAAGGAGGGAGGAAGTAATTAGTGCTTTTCAGGATGTTGGAGAAGTGCCAACAGAATATTTGTATTCATTTTTCCACTCCAATGTCCTGAAAGCCAAATATGAGTTCCATGAACTATGAATTGTTCCCCTTCACGTAACAGTTGTCTTCTCAATTCCATAAAAGGTAGAATCAACACTAATTCAGAGAAGCCTTGCTTACTCTACAAAACACTGCTTTACTTCTTCAGGATCAGGAGGAAATGGTGCCTAGGGTTGTGACCAGAGGCTCTGTCTGGCTGTATTCCTCGCCGGCACAGCACAGGCTTTGCAATCAAGCAAACTGGGTTGGCGTTCTGGCCACTTCACATCTCTCTCTAAACCTCAGTATCTTCATATGAGAAATAGGGACAGCAATTGACTCTCATATGGCTGTGAGGATTAAATAAAATTATGCAGGTAAAGTATTTAACCAAAGCCCAGCACCCACTAAGACAAGACCTCATTAAATATGAGCTTCTGAGGTAGCTTCAGGGAGTAACTCCTGCTGCCTCCAATCTCCTGCTCATGGTGTCTTGGGTTCTGTCTGTACATCTGTGCCTTGCACTTTGCATTGCTGACTGGCTGGTTCTTCCTATATGTTTTATTTAAAATTAAGGATTTAATTGTGATTAGTCGACAAAGCTAATTACCATCTTTTTACTGAGTGAAGCCCTTTCAGATCATCTTTCAGTTAAAGGTAATTCTATCACAAGATACTTTATTCTGGGACCATTAGAAAACGCCAGTCAGTTATTATTAATTCTTCCATAACCTCTTCTATTAATTAGTCTTGCTTATTCAGGACTAAGATTAGGATTATGATCTGGATAGTATTTGTATTATTTTAAAGACTTGTTTCCAGCCGCTTGTGTCTAATTTCAGGGCCAGTTAGAATGCTCTTTGTTGAGGATCAAACAAGGGGCACCAACTCTTTAGTAAACTGCAACATAGACTCTCTTTAGAACTGGTTCTAGCCTAACCCTTGAAGAGAAAGCAGGCCAAACTCTGCTTCCTCATGGTGTTACATTTCTAATTAGCTGCAGAATTCTTTCTACTCCAAATGGCCCCAAGCACCCAAAGGCAACAGCAATCTAAACTAGCTTTTAATTTTTTGGAAGTCATATTAGTGAAGGTCTTGTTACGTCATGTGAAATGCTGCCCAGCTGTTTGCCAGAGATGTTTAGAGGCAGCCTGTTACTTTATGGGTGGCTAATACCTGAGGTAAAGTCAAGGAAACACGAAAGTTCTCATATTACTTGAGGTTAATTATCTGTGTGGTAAGGCTTAAATATTCAGTTTAACATTTCTGATTTGTTCATCTCTCCATCTAGATGGGCGTTAACTCGAAAACTGAAGGCATGTTACTATCAGTAGAGTTTTGGGTACTGATTTTTATGAGTGCTATGGATGAGTGCGCTTTAATTTTTTTTATTGTGATTTTTGTACAACAGAGCAGCCAAGAAATAAAGCAGGAGTCCGTGAAATTTCACATATATGAGAAAATCCAAAGCATCTTCATATTAGGGTTAGGATAATTTCCATTTCTCTGAAAGTAAAAAACCTAAATCTCAATTTTCTTAATGTACCTAATGTCTTTATGTAATGTATTTAAGGGAATTATTGGAACAAATCAGTCATTTTAATTGCCATTAATTTTTCTTATTTTTTACATGAGATATGCATTAATTTCTTTGTGGCATTATTAGTTTTAAAGTTGAAACAGCTAGGTTTTAGCTTTAGTATCTGGCCAGGAGTTAACACACAGCTGGGTAACTATGCAATCATTCTAAGAGAATTTATCAGGTTGCAGGAAAATTGTGAAACCAATGGATATTTTCATAAAACAGATCATAGACTCCTGTGGAACTTATAGATAAATATTATCAGGAAGGTTCTGAGTCACCTGAAGAGAAAGTGTTAACCAAATCAGGACAGAAATGTCTAGTTGTTTTTCTCTTCTTGGTATATAGAACTAAACCAAGGATGAAGGCTATGTGGGCACGGACTGTCTCTGCTTCCCCCTACCCCACAGATAACAATTTGTGGACAATATGAAATTTAAATGAAAACTAATATGAGTGATAGTGATTCTTTATTTCTTATACCTTTGCTGAAAGTCAGCTTGGAGTAAAATGGCTCAAACGTTGACTCTGTGAAGAAACAGTGGTCACAGAACTGATGGCAATTAGGATCATGACAAGTGTTGAGAAGTTTTAAGGATTCTGCCATGAGTTTGTCACTTTCACAGCAGGGCATGTCATGACATTTGAGTTGGATTTTAAACGTACAGTTTGAAATATTCAGAATCTTTTTTGTCTGAATATGGGTCCTAAGAATGTCTCTGATATGAATGAGAGATGGGTGAATGCCATGGCTTAGAATGCCTACTTTGGAACTGTTCTTTCCATTTTTTCATGTTTACTGCACGTGAACACAGTAACTCCCCATCTAAGTAGGTGGAGAGCTGAACATAATTTAGGTGAAATCTCACTGCTCATTTCTGTGGACACTGGTATCACCAAAACATCAGTGCTCAGATGAAGCAACTGGGGAAAATAACCAGTGCCAAATAGGTCTTGGTTGGGAGAGACTGCAGAGCATAATTGAATTTGTTCCTGTGGCCTCCAGAAATCTCAGTCACCTGAGGTCTTCAGTCTTAACTTTTCCATTTTCTCTTTCAAGAAATCAAACCCGAGAAGAACCAATTTAAAGATGTTTCTGTTAGTGATGATTTCTTTGCCGAGATGTATACGGTTTTCCCATCTAAAAGAGGCTGCCCAGCATGGAATTGGGTGGAAAGGTAAGGGAGGGCAGGGAAATTATTAGGTATGTCCTTCTGCTCCTTTCTGAGTGTTATGAAATAGTTGTATGGATAGTAATAGTGACAGGTGAGCCTAGCAGAAAAAACCCAAATAATATACAGAAACACACAGTATCCAGAATCTATTATTTTTCTGGTGTGTGTGAAAAAGATATGCAAGAAGAAGTCACACAGCCTGCTCATATAAAAAAAATAAAATTAAATTAAAAACCTCCACAAACCCTACTTCCTAAAGAACAAGCTAAAAATCAAATATATGGAAAACCTACAGGAATTAGTTCAGATTTTCCTATTTATCTTTTCTATGTCTATCTCAGTTTCCAGGAGCATGAGGAGCATCTAGTCTGAGGATACTGCAGCCAAGCTTAAATGATGGTCGATCACACAAAAGTCCCTCTAGTCTGGCCGCATATTTTAATACCTGAGCAGAGGAGGCACAAAGGAGGGCCAGCTGCTTGACACTGTGAGCCATTCCCACCTGATGTTTTTTCAACACCCTCTGTGTGTGTAGCTCTACTAGGACTTTGGCAAAGGTCAGCTTTCTAAAGATCTTTTGTAGGCAGGAGACTTAGAGAATTTACATTCTAGAAAGTGCACATTGACTAGGAATGTAAGATCAGCCCAACTTCCCTGCTCCTTCATCTTGCTTTTGCTCCTCTAGCATCTCTGGCATCAGCACATAGCTGTCTCCAAACTGCTCCAGTTCCCAAACCAATCCTCACCAAGGCAGGGATGAGAGCAGCAGCTCTCAGTGGTGGAAGGAGGCTTTGCAAGGGTCAACTGCACTTCTAGAGTTAGGGTCTAGGGGTCCAGACACAGCCTTAGTTGTTACCATCAAAGCTCCTTGGAATCACCTCTCCCCCAAACACGCTCATACCGTGGTCACTGAGCCTCCTTCCTGACAATTAGACTCAGCTGCTGTTCCTTAGGCCTGGGGCCTCACCTGAACTCCATCCATCTCAGCTTGCAGGGATACTGCTCAATAACACATTTCCTGTTGAAAACTGCTTGCCCTCCTAACTCCTGCACAGAGCATGGGCAGCCTCCCCTTCCTCTAAATGACCAGGGTGCTTGATCTTTTCTTTTCTGGTGGAATTTATCACATTGCACCTTATAATACAACTATTCAAATTTTAGAATGTCAGTTTGTTAATGACAATACCATTTCATCTTTGATTCCCACACAGTGCTACTAAGGAAGGAGCTAAAATTCTCCATGTCTTCTCTGGGCCTAATCTGTGCCTTACACGAGGAGAGGTACAAAAAAAATTTGCTAAATAAATGATTTTTACGTCCAAGTGTTCCTTCAGCCTCTGGTTCTCAAGCCTTGCTAGTGGCTATGAGAAGGTAGTTGATCCTACATGCAGAGTTTTAAGGAAGTAATTAGGTGTTCGAATGCATACTGTAGAAATGAAATTTTGGATTTTCAAACTCTCCAGCCAGGGACCATCTTGGAGGACTCAAGAGTGAGTAGATGACTGACAGCAGGAAAATGAACATTCATCCTGATGCTTTATTGTACTTTTGCAAGAAAAAATGAAGACACTATAAAATTCATTGTGGTATTTAGGCACTCATTCATTCACTCATCCATTTACAGATTACTCATGAAAAATGATTACTTATCAGCTGGTATTATACAACGTATTAGTCACAAGCTGAGTTCAGCATGTTAAGAATTCCAAGGGTTATTAAATGATTCAACGTGTGCTCCGTGTAAAACAGTTATTTTTCCTAGAAGGGTGCATCTCAAACTTTAACATGCATACAAATCACCTGGGTGGTCTGGTGAAAAGGCAAATTTTGATTCTACTGGATGAGATGGAACCTGAGATTCTGAATTTCTGACAAACTCCCAGGTGATCCTGATCCTGTTGGTTCATGGATCATACTACTAAGAGGGAAGGCTTTAGAGGAGTTTGTTCTGCTCTGAGTAACTTTCTTTAAGAGTCTAACAGAAGAAAGACCTGTGCATGATCTAGGTTTTTCCTTCCCAGTATAACGCCGTGGGCAAAAGAGCATCAACTTTTTGAGCATCTATAAAATGAGATAAAATCAACTCTGCCTATCTTAAATGAGTTGTTACGATTGTAATGAGATGTATGTGAGTGCACTCTACAAATAAAAAGCACCATGATTAATGTTGATAATGACAATTAAGTACTAATTTCACACTTCAGTTGAAATGTGGAGTCCTGAATAATGAAAACTTAAAATGCGAAAAAGACAAAAGGTTTCATAACACGGATATCTCACTGGTCTGATTTCTTGACTGACAGTAGAGTTGGGTGGCTTCTGACACAGGGTGGTGCTTGGATAAGAGACACGTTAAAGACTGTTTTCAGAAAGCTTTGCTGTGTGCCGAGCGGGTGATGTTTCCTTTGTTGACATGTAAACAGGACATCAGTAAAGAAACAAATTCCATACTAAGGCTTTGGTGTTAAATTTTGAATTTACATTTTTATCTCATTTGACTTGCACATTAACCCTAGGCATTGATATTATTTATTCCTATTTTAAAGATAAGGACACAAGAACTCCATGAAGGCAAGGGCTATATTGTTTTGCCCATCAGTATATCCACAGCAGTAGCACAAAGCTGAAACACAGTAGGCATCCTAAACTATCTGTTTAATGAATGAATCAGACTCAGAGAGATGAGGTGCCTTGCTTATGGTGACATGCAATTAAGTGGTAGAGCAAGGCATTGTCCCAGATCCATTTGGCTTGATCCCTGGAGTTTCTCATTCAGCAGGTCTAAGCTGAGCCCAATTATTTGTGTTTTTATGAGTCATCCCATTGGATTCTTTTTACTCAATCATTTTTGAACATGTATTTATTAAACATGTAATATATATCAGTCACATTCTAGGCGCTAGGGCTCCATCAGCAAACAAAACAGGCAAGAACCTCTGCCCTCATGGAACTTAAGTGTCAGTGGGACATCAGGCCAGTTTGAGAAACTCTGCATTAATACTGTGATGATAATAGGTTCTGTTTATTCAGTTAAAATTAGCATCCAAGGGAGATTTCATTCATCCCTTCACCAAATTTGTTGTGAGAGCTAAGAGCATTCTGGGCAGATGAAAGCAAATACAAAAGGTCTTCTTTTGATAAGGAGTAAGGGCTTTTGGGCTGGAGCAATCTTTTTTTCGTGGGCCTGTTTGGCATCCCTGGCCCCTGGCATTAAATGCCATGAGCACCCCCTCATTTTCAGTTGGGACAACTGAAAATGCCCAGTCCCCCTTTCCTGTTGAGAACCACTGGAGGCACTGAAGGAGAAGTGTACTGGTGGGAGGAAGCTCTGGCTGAGCCTCAGAAGGCCTTTGGAGTCTTTGAAGGCCTTTCAGCCCCTAGAGGATTTTTTGGTTCCCCCTTCTGGGGATCAGGCTCTATTTAATTACGTGGAGGTACTTTATTAAGACAATGTTGTATTTTAATTATCTGTAAAGCTCCCACAGATCATCATTTCAGATTTTTGAATTGTTGCATCGAAGGGTCTTGATTGTTACCAGTTAACATGCATTGCCTCCCTCCCCCACTCTCTTATTCAAAATGATGAATAGAAATTTCAAGCAGGTGAAAGAAGGGGGCAAATGACTCCCTGAGTTTTAAGTGTCTGCTACTTAAAAAACCTGTAGTTACTTATTCGCTTAAATGAGTAACCTGCATAACTGCCATATTTTTAGTCCTTAAAAATCTATTTTTGCAATGGAAATCTTCATGCAATCAGTATAATCAATTGCAAAATTAATAAACCTGGGCGATCCTCAACACAGCTTTTTTTGCTTTGAGAAATGAGGGGAAAAATATCTCCATGTGTGGTTTAGACCTGGAAGATTTTTAGCAACAAATTCTGAATTTTATGGCCTTACTTTGAAGTTGCTGATGATGCTATTTTTCTGTCATTTTCTTAAACGTTTTTGGTGCCAAACTCAGCTTTTAAAATGGTCAGAAGGCAGCAACTCAGGGAACCTTTTGCGGTGGGGCGGTGGGGAGAACCAATTTCTGAAAGAACTTTGCATAAAATTTCTGTATTAACTATTCCTTATTTTAGAAAAATAGCAATGCTAGTTACATATTCATGGAAACGTGGAGATAAATGGGAAATCAACTGTTCATCTCAAGATTTTCATCTTGTTAAATAAGAGGTGTGCTTCATTCATTGTCATAATATCAGGAACAAAGTTGTTAATGTAGGTGTTATACAACAACACAAAGTTCAGATGGTTGAGGACTGTGACTTCCTATATGGAATCTAAGAAAGCTTTTAGTGGGGTTTGTGCTGGGTGGGTGGCAACTCATAATGCTCTAAGAAATGCAATTAGTTGCTGAAAAATGGCTCTGTTTAAACAGTCCCAGTGTAACCATTGCCAAAATGTCTTTGTCTGGAAGGCACTATCCAAGTAATGTTATTGGAAATGTCATAAAAGAGGCAAGGGAGGTGTTTTTAGTCCTCCCTGGGCATTGCTTGTTTTGTGAATATTAATTTATTGTTTATTGCATAATGTAAAGCGAGTCAAGTGTCCCTCACTGAATGCTCCATAGTCTCGTTCTCCTGAATGGTGCTAGCTCTCACGTGGTACTGGAGTGCCTACTCCTGAATAGCTGTAGCCTGCTTGAAGTCACCATAGGGAAGCTAAGTTCCATAATTTCTTATAGTCCGCATGTAGTCTGAAATCGAAGTCTGCAGAAAATTTTAGACATCTATATCTATAGCTATAGTATATATAAACCTGGCCAAATGATATAACATATTTTTAGAGGTCCTTTTTCATCCAAGTCAACAACAAAGCATGCTGTCCAAATGAAGAACATTTTAATTGTCGATTTTTTGAAGTTTTTGTTTACTTTTAATCACTCTCTAAGCGAAAGTAATAAAACGAAAAGGGAGGGGTACATTTTCTGTTCATAATGGGCCTCATTTTGTTTGGCATAGCACAGAACTGCCTCCAGTTTAAGTTCTGTTAATGAAAAGTCCAGTGGTGTAAAACGACAAACTCAGGAGTAGTTTGCTATAGAAAACCTAAGTCAAAATTGGTTACATCCACAAGAGTTGGTTTTCATTTTGCTTGGTTGGGGAAAGAAAGTAAATTAATAATCCAAGCCCTAAGCTCAATTGCTAATACTGATATTCTAAAAGCGTTATCTAAGTAGAAATTTGCAATAAATATATATGTAATCATGATATATTTTATAGAGTTGAAATTTAATTTTGAATTATTTTTCTATTTAATGCCAAATAAGAAACACAGTAAATTAATGGAGAGCACCTTTTTAAAATACAGCCTAGTGGATTTTTAAAAAATCTGTTCATACTATTGGAAATGTGAAAGTAAAATAAGGTTTTTTACTTTACAGCTCTTTTCCTTACTTCTTTCATGTGTTTGAAAGCAGAACCGTTTTTTTCATGAACAGTTAAGACAGAGGACACAATGAAATACAAGTGCTATGTAAAGACATATCCTCATTTAACAACTAGCTGCTATAAAAATAAATTATACCGTATGACTCAGGGAAGTTGTTAATAATTCTACTTTGTTTACATTATGCTTAGAAAGCAACATAGCTTAATGAGATCAGATATTAAGCTAATGGTGTATCTTGGAGTCATAACGTTTTCAAGCTCTGCCAAAACCATAGGCAGATTGAATGTGGGTAGTTTTTACTGATAGTGTTTTCAAAAGAGGAGATGAATAAGGCCCTACTTGGTATAGAGGTTATGCATTCATTACCTAGGAAAGAGTATTAAGTACACACAAATTACTAAGCTGCTTTGAAAGGACACAAATAACATAAATGGGGAAAATTCAAGAACCATGGAGGTATTTTTATTTAAGAACTATGAATAATAATCATCATAAAAACCTATAGAAAGCCCATAATAATAAGTGACCAAGTAACCAAAAAAATCATGTGGTCATGTTCTAAAGCAGGTGACCAGTGTTTAGAATTCCCATTTTCTACAAAATAAAATTTCTTCCTACTCCCAGAGCTCTTTGGATGAATTAGTTAAAATGAAGCGGGCCATAGTTTTTCATTTTTATGATTCAGAGAAACATTACACTTCTTAACCATGGAGTTGCCTACTTGATGTTTAAAATAAATGTGATATTCAAGTAGATAACACTCACTCTCATCCACCTTTTATTAAGGGCATGACTGACGGTTCATGTGCTGGAGCAATTTCCCATTGTTTTCATGAAAAATGCAAAAGTAAAAGTTACTGGCTGTATTTTTAGTTGCCATAAACCTGGATGTCTCTAACTTATAACACTTAATTAGAGCACAACCACCCAGCACAGCAGAATATCTAACAGCAGATTCTTTGCAGGTTTGCTTTTTGCTTTTTCAAAATCAGCTTGGTATTATTTCCTCTCTCTCCTTGCACTCAAGCTTTGCAAAGTGCCAAAAAATAAAAATAAAAAAATAAAATAAATAAAAAGAAGCAATCCCAAACACCCACTTTGCCAAATTAGTGAGAAGGCAGGATCTGTGAAATGTAGAAATTATCCGTTTGCACCAGTAGAACACGTCAGCTGTACGCGCACAGCTGCCATGTCAAGCAAATGCACTTTTTCTAAAGGAAAGGTACAGCATGTGTCAATACTTTCAGCTTTACATAAAAATAAATACATTTCAAAATAAGTAAGACAAGGGCAACAAGAAAAATATTTTGCAAAGCTTATTGCTAACTATTGAGAGATGACGTGATGCTATTTTGTTCTTGCATCCAGAGAGTGACAGAATTTCTAGGGATGGAGGGAATGTACACAGAATAATTTAAATTAGTTCTAGATCCAGAAAGGCATTGCCTATCTTGAAGACAATGCTGTCAGATGAGTATAAGCTGGCAAAACCTGGTGCTGTAAGATGTGTGTGTAGGTTATTAAGCCATATTACCTCCCAATTTTTCTGTGAAACTAATTCTAGTTAAAGGAGCAAAAGGAAGTGAGTGTTATGGATGGTGGTTAGTCCATCATCCCTTCAATTCCTATCTTGGTGATTACAGAAGTCTCAGAGAAATAAATTCATAGGCAGTCTCTTCTTCTTTATAGAATGGTATCTGTATTGGTTATTATTGCTGCATAACAAATCACCCCAGGAAGTTAGTGGCTTAAAACAACAACAATCATAACATAATCTCATAGTTTCTGTGGGTCACAAACTTGGGATGGGCTCAGCTAGGTGGATCTAGCTTGCAGTCTTTTACACAGTTATAAATAACTAGTAGTTGGTGCTGAAATAATGGTCTGGAGCAGCTGCTGGCTGGCCTGGCATATCTCTTCCTATCTATCTCTCTATCTTCCCATCTCTCCATCTATCTATTGTCTTCACATAGTGTCAGGGCTCCTCCATGTGGCCTCTCCTGGTGGGCTATGTTAGGCTTCCTCACAGTATGGTGGCCGAATGGCAGTCTGACTGCGTACATGGTTGCTTAGGACTCAGTATGAGTGTTCCGTCCAACAAGGTGGAAGATATAACAGTTTTTTTTTTTTCTGACCTAGGTTCAGAGTCACACAGACTTCTACCACATTTCACTGGTTACAAGGAAAGAGGATAACTAGATTCCACTTCTAAATATGGGAGTGGTAAGGTTTAGAAGATCTTGTGGGAACAGAGATATTGGGATGGCCATCTTTGGAAAACACTGCCAGTGTTTTTTACTCTGAAAAGGTCATTTTTGCAAAGTTGGGGATGGTGATATTTTGAGTAAAAGTAAATGTACTCTCTGCTAGTAGGTAACTGATGATGAATTATTATAGTAAAAAATTAAAAGAATAAAAGGAATCTAGTAGTCTCTTGACTCCTTGAGGCAAGATGTGTTATTTGTTAGTGATACCTCTATTCCATGGAAATTCTAGTAATTTCCCTCATCATTAGTAGGTCTTTGTTATTTCTTCTGCCTCAGGCCTGCCAGTAGGTCTGGAATTACACCCTTAGTTGAAACAGATTCACTTTTATTACAAAGATCCAGCAACAGTGGGAATAACAGAGAAGAAAAGGCCATTTGGCTCAGTTAGGTTAGGAAAGAGGAGAAAACTCATGTCGACATTGAACTGACAGAGGGGATAAACTATCTTATGCCAGTCTGGTAATCTCTCTTGGTGCAACTTTCCCCTTCTGTGAAATAGAAAGGAGCACTCCTGACAAAACAATGGTGAATCAAAGCTCAGAAAAATATTTGGGAAACAATTTGCAAATACATGGTTCCATCTGAATGCCAACTGGAAGATGCAATTATAGCTCTTGGATTGGCTTGCCTACATGTCTATGGCATGGTCTTTGTCTTTGGACCATGGACCCATCACCAGGACACTTCCTTTGAATTTTTTTTTCCTCTAGTGGGGTTGGATTTCTGCTAAGACACCCACATTCCTACCTGGTCTTCCTCTCCAGCAGTGGAATGTCCTTGCTTGGTAGCTGGCAGGGTGAGCTAAACCCCTACTAAGAGGAATAAAATACTCTGAATTTTCTGACACTTTGGTCTATTAACAGCAAATTTTCACTAAGTGAGAAAAATAAGTCCAATCACAAAGGTCTGCAAAACCTCTGAGGCAAATGCCTACTGAAATCTGATATAAACTTGAGAATGAGCAGTACATAGGCACTTGCATACTTGAAAGCAGAAGCAAGAATGTGGTACTGTAAGAGGAATGTTTAGTTCACAGGCATCAGAAGCCTACCTTAAAAGGGTAACCCAACAGGATAAAGATTGTTTCACTACTTGGAAGTCAGTGAAAGCTCATACTCTGCAAAAGGATTTGGTGGTGCCCAATGAAAGGGCTACCTGACTGATTATAGTACTACAGAATATCTGAGTTGGAACTCATCTCTTCAAGATCATTAGGCTCTTCTGAACGTGATGTTCTGAGATGATGCTCCAAAATTCCAAATCTATGGGATATTTAAAACACATTTACTGCAAGGCCTCAGAGGCAGATTATGGTCAGCTCCATGCTACAGGATAGGAAAGGTAATACTTCTTGGTGTTTAGATAAAGATGATCACTTATCTTTGACACTCTCAGCTACCTTTCCATTCCCATTAAATAATTCCTGATTTTAAGATATTTGGAAGGAATCAAACCCCAACCGATCTTAAAAAAGCAGATTAGAGATATAGTAATTATTGCCCAGATAAGGAGATAAGAAAAGTTTCTAACAATCCTTTAAGTCAAATTATTTACCTTCAACAGGCTCACCTGGATGGCAAGCACAGCTTGGTGCTTTTGTAAAGTCCTCAAACTCTCTTCTAAAAGAAGCCGTGTTTAAGTAATCATCCATTTATACCATTTATACTGGCAGATAACTGCACACCAAGCGACACTTTGTACTTTTCAGAGAAAATCTGCAAGAAACAGATTTTCCTAAAATGGGATTTCAGTGATATTTTGAGTTAAACACAGTGTTTCTATTGTTTCTGTACTTTAGAGTCTTTACTACCAGTGAACAAAGAAAAGCAGTGATTCCAGAGACTTTCATAAGGCAGATAATATAGATGGTATTCACTCTTTTGCATTGTTCCTAATGAAAAACTTCCACTGGGCTAATTCATCTTGGAAAAAATTTCAACTTTGTATGCACTGTTGAAAACTGGGCATGAGAACAATAAGGTACTCCTTGAAAACATAATATTTCATGGATTCAAGATGCATCAAGGAGGCATAACCCCAGACAGAAAGACTGAGTTGCTCTGGATAGAAAATTGATACAAAATGTAGAACTTTGAAACCAAAAACCTGCCTACTTTTGCTTAGCAATTGCATACTGTGGTTTCTCAATGTGAGCTTTGTATAAACAGATTAACTTTGTTTTCTAAGTGTTTCCAAAGAGCCTGGAAACTAAGGATCAAGTACTGCTTCTGCCCAGCCCTCAAAAACCAAGGAACTCTTCCCCAAACTCAACACCTGTTGTTGAAAATCTACCACACAGTGGCCTTCATCTTCTATGCCAACAGATGTGAAGATGCCCAGAGGTACCTCAGGTGTTTGTGCTTCTAAGTCTCCTGGGGGCACCAGGAAGGGGAGGGAAAATGATTCCGGAATTCCAAAGGTCACTGCTGGATCGAAATAATGAAAATTGCCCACATGTTGGAAAAAACTCAGATGTGATTACTGGAAAGTCTGGCAATCAGACCAAGAAGAACTAACTGGATTAGAGTTTCATTTATACTTTAAAAAAAGGGAGAGAGAGAAGGAAAGAAAAGAAAGGTGTGCCAGGGTAAGAGAGAAATAATTATCAGCCTTCAGGCTACCATAATTAACAAATTCAAACAGAAAATGGAAGAACTCTTAAGGGATCAAGTGTGAACTGTCACAACTAAACAATCACTCATTTCTGAAAATAAATTTAAGAATTTAAGTGACTGAAGAGAGTGAAAATTAGACTATTTTTTTTGCAATAAAGGAAGACTACAATATATATTTGAATTTTCTTTCAAAGCACTTATTGTGTCTGATAATCATTTCCTTACAACTATTTTATTCTAAGGACAGCTTTTCTTTCTAATGTATTTCTCACTACTCTTTACTTGGCGGTACTGGAGCTCTGCATGGTGATGCTAACATGATTGTATATGTAAAAATATGCACTTTCTGCGTAAAATAAACTTGATGATTAATGTCACAATCTCTGCTTTGAAATCCTTTTACTCTGGTTATTTAGGAGGTTACCTAGAGGCACCGTGGGGTAGTACCCACGGGGTTTGGAGGCTTAGTCAGAACTTGGCTCTAATCCCAGCTATATGGTCTTGGGTACAGGTTTTCCTGTATGTATCATTCCTTCACCTAGCAAGTAAAATAGGCACCTGAGAAGCGACAGGGTAGGTGTATGTGCTGTAGTTACACAGAGATTGTCATCTCACCCTCACAGAGCTTTTAGGCAATTTCACTTCAGTGTGCCCCATTCTAGAATAGAAGCATGACCTGGAGGTTCCCAGGAAGGACTGCTAACTTGAGTGCTGAGGGTGCGATGGGGTGGGGTGGGGTGAGGAGGGGAGGTCAGGGAATAGTCCTCAGAAGATAAGACTGGGGCCAGAGGCTCTAGTAGGAGTTAGCCAGCAGAAGAGCAAGGAGGGGTTGTGGAAAGAGAGCTTTAGACAAAGACAACAACATGTGAAGACCCAAAGGCACTTGATGTGCAAATACTTTCTGGGTGGGCTTTCAGCCTAATATATGTGTTTTGAGACAAGAAAAGGCAAGAGTTTTGTGGAGAACTAGAATCTTTTGGAGACAAACTACAAAGATGATAAACCTATGAATAGTATCTGTAGTAGTTATCAATGGTTCTCATTCAGTTTTCATTTTTTTTTAGTCCAAAGGTTTCATGGAAAAGCACACAGCTGAAGGCCCAAGGCTTTGCTTAAAGTGACAAGTGGAAATTTCTTATATGATACCAGCACCCCTGAAGCTAGTGAGGATGCAACCCAGGCTTCCCCAATGTCTGATGCATTTTCCAAAAGAAACACATACTTTAGGGTGAGGCTTCTAAGTTTTTAATTTGTATAAAAATCACCTGGGGGTTTTGTTAGAATGCAGATTCTGATTCAGTCTGGGTGGGCCTAAGACTGGGTGCAGAATTCTGATTCTGAGACCCTGGGTAGGCCTCAGAGTCGCCATTTAAAGTTCCCAGGTGATGCTGATCCCTGTGATTGAGGACCTCACTTCAAATAGCAAGGTCTTAAAGCACTTAAGGAAGGCTCAATTCAGGGAGATCAATGTACTGAAAGTTTCAGTATTTTGAAATAATTTACCTAAAAAATACATTCTGTCATTCTTTCTCTCTCTCTCTCTCTCTCTCTCACTGACACACACACACAGGTGTACATACTTAAGTTCATCCTGAGGACTATACACAAATGTATAACAACTAACCAACCAATAGAGAATGTAGCAACTTTTCTGGTTATTATTATCAGTCTACAAATGGGTTAAACACATATCCTGTCCACCATCACCCTTTTTAATGTTTATGCATTTATACTTTTCTTTCTGTTTTGTTCTAGTGTTATTAGTATCAAAGTAACACAAATATATGTTGCCTCTAAAGTCCAAGAAAGTCCACCAGGTGTTGTTTGTACCTTTATCTTCATAGAGGAAGGCTCAAGGTGCATCAGTATGTCTCTTCTTTAGAAAAAATATCCCAATATGCTCCAGAACACTGAACTCACAGAAACTTCCCCATGGGGCAGACCTGTGAACTTTCTTTACGTCCCCTCTCTGGCACACATATCTTATTAAGGCTTTGAGATCCTTGCCTTTTCCCACTCATCAGATCCAATTAGTATACTGTCCCCAGAAAATGGACTGGGGTGATGTTTTGTGGGATACCAATTCAATCAAGGTCCCTGTGAGAATGATACAGAGATAAGTGGGTATTTAAAGCTATCAGCCTTGCCTGTGTTTGTCCAAATATCCCACCCCGATCATGAGAGCCCTACTCCTTCCCAACTAGTCTCCCATGTTAGCAAAAGAGACCTGGTG
This sequence comes from Delphinapterus leucas, assembly GCF_059928025.1. Taxonomy (NCBI): domain Eukaryota; kingdom Metazoa; phylum Chordata; class Mammalia; order Artiodactyla; family Monodontidae; genus Delphinapterus; species Delphinapterus leucas. The sequence continues at coordinate 59,944,554 of NC_143137.1, read as the reverse complement.
CCTGGTATATTTAAATGAAATAGCAATTCCAACTCTTACAGTCAAGCCCTGGCCTGATTCTCAGCCAAGTCTGCCTTTCAGCTACATGAGATGAGGAAATTATATGGCACCATAGAGGCTTTCTGGTTCTCTACAACTGCCTTAGGTTGGAAATTGAAGACTTTATGTTTATCTTTTTCTTTACATACACTCTCCAGAGCAGCTGTAAGTAGACATTCCCCCACCCCACCTCCAACATCTTGGTAATCACTAATATTACCACAGCCACTACCTGCCAGTGCCTTGGTCTCTATCTTCACTCAAGGCCACAATTGGTGATAATCTGAGTGACTGTGATGCTATGCTGTGGATTACCGGTGTTTTCTATTCCTCTGCCACTCTGTGCACTCTTCAAATAGCAGCAACTCAATCCCAGAATCCCATTTTGAGGATCTATTTGTCACGCCCCCATACCTGGTACCAATTACTGCCTCGGTCAGAGTCCCAGCAGCAAGCACAGCACACACACGAGGTTTAATGGTAGTTTAAAACAGGACTAATCCAGTTGTCTCCAGAAATGCCCATCAATCTGTGCTGGCTGCAAAGAGTCAACATTTTCTTCTATTAACTATACAGTATTACCTTTCACAGGTAAGTTTTATAAACCATCTAGAATTCACTTCTGTATATCATATGGATTCATTTTTTCTCCATAGAATAAGCCAGTTTACCATGAACCTTCCTAAAAATCATCACTGATTTGTGATGCCACCTTTTTTTTTTTTTTTTTTTTTTTTGCAGTACGCGGACCTCTCACTGTTGTGGCCTCTCCCGTTGCGGAGCACAGGCTCCAGACGTGCAGGCTCAGCAGCCATGGCTCACGGGCCCAGCAGCTCCGCGGCATGTGGGATCTTCCCGGACCGGGGCAAGAACCCGTGTCCCCTGCATCGGCAGGCGGACCCTCAACCACTGCGCCACCAGGGAAGCCCTGTGATGCCATCTTTATCATGTATCAACTTCCCATTTATGCAAATGTGTTTCTAGGCTCTGCATTTTATTCCGTTGGTCTATTTGTGTGTTGCTTTTATTATTCTGGCTGTGTAGTGTGCCTGAATATCTGGTAGACAGTTCATGTGCCTTATAGTCATATACATATATGTCAGATTCAGTATATTATGATCTTCACACTATCCTTCATGCTCAATTACCAACAGATGATTTTAAACTACCATGTAGAGAGGGTGAGGGGTGATCTTTAGTACTTCTGTTTTGCTGAGCAAGGTATACAACGAAAAGATAAGCTGAATTACTGGTTTGTCACCTGTGATTTTCCTTCTCCACCGTTTCCTACACAGTGCTCCATCTTTCCTTTCAATAATACTGACTATGGGCTGAATTATGTCCTCCCCCCACTCCCCCACCCCCGCCAAAAAATGCATATGTTGAAGTCCTAATCCTAGTACCTCAGAATGTGATATATTTGGAGATAGGATCTTTAAAGAGGCAATTAAGTTAAAATGATGTCATTAAGGTGAGTCCTAATCCAATATTACTGCTGCCCTTATTAAGAAGAATAAATTTGGACACAGAAATGTACAGAGGAAAGACAGTATTCAGACACAGGGGGAAGTTGGCCATCTACAAACCAAGGGGAGAAGCCTCAGAAGGCATCAAAACAGTTGACACCTTAATCTTGGACTTCTAGTCTCCAGAACTGTGAGAAAATAAACTTCTATTTTTTTTTAAGGCACCCAGTCTGTAGTACTTTGTCATGGCAGCTCCAGCAAACTAATACAACCAGGTATTGAAAGAATATCAGTTTAAAGAGGTGCACCAGAAAAGAAGTTAACGATGTGAAGTAATGGATGTGTTAACTAATCATATTGTGGTAATTATTTCACAGTCTCTGTATATCAAATTGTCATGTTGTATACCTTAAATTTACACAATGCTACATGTCAATTGTATCTCAATAAACCTGGAAGAAAACAGTCATGTTAAAAAAAAAATAAAGAGGTGCACCAAACTTTAGTCTAGTTATCATGCCCATATACCTTAACCTTGCCCTGTCCAAACCTATGGCTCTATTTTGGTCTTTTTTCTGAGGAGTAGACCAGCTCATCAACTGTATTTTTGCCACTCCTCCATGGATATCTATCTAGCACCTGGAACTCAAGTGCTCCAAATCTAAGTCGTGATGTTTTCCTTCAATTCTGCTAATCTCTGGTTGTCTCTATCTTACATAATGGCCATGGAGAGGCCTAAGACTCATTCTAGACTTCTGCCCCTGCCCTCCTATACATCCCTTTGAGTACACATCAAAAGAGTCAGTTTATCCTACTTTGGCTCTTTTCTCAGGGTGTGCTGTTATTCCCTTGATAGGGAGGGTCTAGAGCCTCAGCAGGGTGTGAGATGGGACTTGCTCCCTGCTCATTGGCTGTTGCTGCCCTGTCAGGGGCAGGGTCTGCTCCCCAGTTGTTGGAACGAAGCCCTGAGGGTTGGCTTGATCAGGCTCTGTCACCCTTGAGTGCATGCTCTGCCCCAAAGGAGGTGATTGCTGTAGCAAGTGAGGCACTTGCGCTCACAGAGAACCTATGCACTGCTTGTGTAGGCGTCTGTGGCTCTGTTCAGAAGCAGCCCAAGGTTGCATCCCTTCCTCTGTTGTGCCTGTCCCAGATCTGGTGCAAAGCTGTGGTGTGGAGTAGGCTGGGGCTGGGGGTTGAGGTGCTGTGGCTGTAGCGATTGAGGTGGCTGTGCTTCTGCCAGAGATCTGGGCTGCCTCTGTGGCAGTTTTGACCCAGCACCTATTTTCCCCAGATCCAGCACTAAGCTGCAGTGTGGAGTGGGCGGGTGGAGCCGGGGTACTGTTGCTGGGAGAGGAACCGCTGTGTGCTCCTGTGGGCACTGACACTGGCCGCTGCTGCTCCACCCAGATCACAGTCCAGAACCCCTGGTCTGTTTCTGCATGACTAGACTGCGTCTTTTCCCAGGGCTCTCAGTTGGCCCAGATCTTACAGCAGGCTGTGGTGTGGAGTGAGTGGGCCTCAGGTGTTCACCCTGTTCAGACTGGGATGTGCAGTGAGTCGGCTGCTGTCTGTGCAAGGCTCTCTCTGCCTTGATTGTCGGCAAGCCAGCATGCACACACTCCTCACAAGTGGAGTCTAGGCTTCACCAGCCCTTCTGTCTGTCCCAGTGATTCTCCCAGCAGCCACGGGGGCTTGTCTCCTCCACACAGGATCCCAAGACTGTGATGTCCAGATTGTGGCTTGATCTGTTGGTGCCCCAAGGTGAGGGTCCACCCATGTGAACCTTCTCTTCCTTACAGACCCTTCCCTGGGGTGCAGCTCCTGACATGATGCCTCTTTTCTGTCCTACCCAGTTACATGAAGATCTTTCTTGCAGCTTTGATTGTTTAGTTCTTCTGATGGTTTCCGGTTAGTTATCTGGGAGAATTATTCCACACGTAGATGTATTTTTGATGTGTTTGTGGTGGGAGGGAGCTCCATGTCCTCCTACTCCACCATCTTCATCTATGATTCTATTATTTAAATTAAAAAGTTCGAATTCCTCAGCAAGGCATTCAAGGTCTTTTATAATCTGGTCCAAACTACCACTTCAACATTTTTATTACCACATCTTCCTCTTGGCCAAGTAAGCTTCACTCCTGCCACACCAACAGATTTTTTTACATCCTCCAGTACAAAATATATTCTCACACTTTGTTTTTGGTCATGTTAGTCACTGCATGTGATGCCTTTCATTCCCTATTTTACTGTTAGAACTCCACACATCCTTTGAGGCCCAAATAGATTGGTATTTTCTCCAAGAAACCGTCCTTGTAAATTGGCACTCCCAATTGTGATTGGCAGTTTCATACTTTGCACCTCCTATTGTACTTTTTGAATCCCATTTCCTTCATATTTATTACATTTTGTTTTAGTTTGGTATCACTGGCCTTCCCCAGGAGGTAGGAAGCTTTGTGAAAGCAAAGGCAATTTTTTGGTTCATTTCTCTATACCAACCCACTATGTAGTGTAAGGCTTTGTACACTATAGGTGATCTTTAAATGAGCTGAATGAGTATAAGGGTTTGCAAATTATCAATTCTATAAGAGTTTTGAGTTTGAAAACATGTTACCATTTAATTAACTTTAGTTCACTTATTTTGTGGAAAATATGGTTTACTCGTTCACAGACCCAAAGGCTGATTTCTCTTTTGGGCTATAAAGTAGATCTTAGAAAATATTATGAAAAATGAAGTGCAAGTTAATCAGAGAAGTGAAAATTAAATTTACCTTGAAATGTCCTCAGATTTAAATTCAAAGAAACCATTCAGAAGGCAAAAATGTGGTTAAATTTGCCAAATCTAAAATATTTTTAGTAATATTTTATGGTGATTGTCAATCTTCTCAGGGCTCAGACACAGACTATGGAAGAAGCAGGTCTACTTTTCTGAATCTAGAGGAAATGCTATTTGGAATTGAAAGTGGCCTTGCAATCTGAGAGACTATATAGCAAAACATACAGCACTTGAGATGTAGCCAACACTAAGTAGACTCAAACCTTTCATTATCTTTACCCTTTCCCCCAATTATTTTTGAAAGCAAGTCTGATATAAGTACCATTTACTCCTAGGACAGGATCCTGTGGAGTCACTGCCTAACCCATTACACACTCTCAAGTTATGGTATCCTTTTGCCTTAGGTTCAGTTGTTGTGTTTTTGTTTCTTGCTTTAAGGAAGAAACTTCTTAAAGTTTCTGACTGTAGAGTTGTGTTGGAGAAACAGAGGCTGTTCTAACTTAAATGTCTTATATGATTACTGTGTGTGCTTTTTAAGGACTCCCCAGTGATGCCTTTTAGAGCCCTGGGTCTTCAGAGTCCACGATTTGAAAATTGCTGACTTAATAATTTAATTTAGCTTTATGGGGGAAACATAATAGTTATTTTGCTCTGACAGCATGAGTTCTGAATGTTTCCACTCCCTAGAAGTTGATAAGGCAACTCTTCACTAGATTTCTTAAAATTCAGCAAGGAGAACCTCTCTTAGTGGTGGTTAAATGAAATGCAGTTAGAAAATTTGACAGGAGAAGGTAAAATATTTGACATCCTCTACATACTCATATATAATGCTCTCCATACATGTGGATTCCATTTCTCCACCCAATTCCATATTCACTGTATAGAGTACTGAGTAGAGTTCTCTTTGCTATACAGTATGTCCTTAGCAAAAATACTTAATGTTTTAAGTTGCCAAGGCTGTGAGTGGCTGGAAGGCTCTCACACTGCCTTTGGTTTGTCTCATGTTTTCCCCCTTAGAATGTAAATTGCTCAAGTACAGCTACCTTTTTGCCTTTGAGACTCCTTTTCAATCAGCATAAATAAATGATTATTGACCTTTAGGACAATGGTATCAGGCTGGAAAGGGTTGTAGCCCAACTACAGACAAAAATATTGCTGCCTAGATACAGCAGCTCAATCAAAAAGTTGCATGCACATATTCTTGCTTTGAGTAGGGCCTACTGTATGCCTCATTTCACTAGTTTTGTTTTCCTTTTTGGAGGGTTGCTTTTAATGTCTTTGTCTTTTAGTTATGCAGCTTTGTAGCTGCCGTCAGTCTTCTCCACCCTTGCCCCAGGCCTACCAGAATAAGGGTAGTTGATTTATGCATCAAAAGTCTGATAGTACATAGAAGGTCATTCGTCGAAAACTAAGGGGGGTGTTTAAACAGTGGTGGTCATGCAAATTAGTATGATTGCTGGCCCAGGTCCTGAGAGAAATTAGGTTGAGCTGAATGGAAACCAAGCTATGAGAAAGTTTGATTTTAAATAAGGTTTGAGAGCATACGTTTCTACTCTGGTACCAGATTTTTTCATGTCACTATCGTGAATTGCTACCAGTTGCATGAAATTAATAAATGTGTATAATAGGGCTATGGAGATTGGCTGGGGGGTGAGTCTGTGGTAACAGCATTGTTAGGCAGATAGATGTTTTTAGGCAGATAGATGTTTTAAATTTATCTTCACTGTTTTGTTAGACAACATGAATTATTTTGAGATATAACTTTTTTTTTTTTAATAATTCTCCCACACCTGCCTCCCCCACCCTGTAAGGAAGCCTGACACCAAGAGAAGGAACAATAGATTCCTTTGACTCTGACCCTCTGTGCTATTCTGACTAGAGTTTTGTTTATTTAATTGAAAGATATTTGACATATAACATTGTACAAGTTTAAGGTGTACAATATGTTGATTTGATACACATAATATGATTATAGATTGTAATATGATTGCCATTGTAGCATCAGTTGGCACCTCTATCAGGTCACACAATTATTATTTCTTTTTTTGTGTTGGGAATAATTAAGATCTAGTCTCTTAGCAAGTTTGATGATTATAATACAATATTGTTGTCTATGTTCACTATACTGTACGTTAGATCTCCAGGACTTATTTATCTATTGGTTGCAAGTTTTGACCAGAGTTACTTTTAAAGATGCTGTGGATAGTTTCCCTTCAAACTGGTCTTTCTCTGTCTTTGGCTATTCTGCCCCACTCTTCCAACAATGGACAACTTGGGCAACTGATAGGGCGAAGCTCCAGAAGTTCTGGACTTGTGCAGTGAATAACAGGAAGTGGTGCAACATACCTTTGGCTAATCCCTCTGAAGTCCCACCGCCCCCCTCCATTAATTTCCTTGTGCTATTTCTAGTTGGCAGCCACTGCTCAGCATCTCAAAGAGATGGTAACTGGATTTAGTGGGACTTCTCTAAATCCCAGAGTCATGGTGTCATTAAACTCTCATGATTCTATTTTCACTTATATTTATCCTTTATTCTCATAAATAATATCAAGACACTCTCTATGTTGAATCAGCTATGGAGGATATTAAAAAAAAATAAACACAAAGCTCTCACTGGATGCATGACGCCCTTCCTTAGGTTGGCTTTTACATTCTGAAACATACATGGAAGAGTGCATATAATGTAAATGTACAGTAAAAAATAATAAAATGAACAGCAATGTACCCTCCACCCAGTTTGAGAAATAGAACATAACAATACCTCTGAATTTCCCTATGTCGTGGGTCCCTTCCTAATCCTATCACCTCTTGCCTTTCAGAGGTAACCACTATCCTGAATACTGTTGTATTAATTCCCTTGCTTTTCTTTATGGTTATACCACATATGTATGTATCCTTAAATAATAAATCACTTAATTTCATGAGCTTCTGAACTTCATAAGAACTGAATCACATCTACGTGTATGCTTCTGTGACCTGCCCTTTTTTGCTCAACATTATGGCTTTGAGATTAACCTGTGTTGTCGTCTAAAGCTGTGTTTTGTTTATTTTTATTGTTGTATTTAATCTATTGTTTGATCTCAATTTTTATATCTATTCTCTTATTGATGGATATGTGGGTTGTTAAATTGTATACACTAAGATTATACATTATACCTTACATTAAGATATTAAATAGAAAATTTCTAAACAAAATATTTTCAAATTGTTTAATCATATTTCCTTTTTGCCTGAAATGGCTATATGCAATTCAACTGAACGTTTCTCTAATTCGTAAACTGCTCAGGCATTATCATGGCAGTCACTTTGAAAAGATACTAGTGATATGTCGCTAAAAGGGCACATCAGCCACAGACAGACAGAAATATATTCTGAAGTGGGTTGAATAAGTGCTCCCCCTGAAAGTCCATGCCCACCAGGAACATCATTATGTGAACTTATTTGGAACTAGGGTCTTTGCAGATGCAACTAATTAAGATGAGGTCATATTAGATTAGGGTGGGCAGTAAATCCAATGACTGGTGTCCTGACAAGAAGAGAGGACACAGAGAGACACAGATGCACGGAGAAGAAGGCCATATGACTATGGAGGCAGAGATTAGAATAATGTAGTTACAAGTCAAAGTATGCTAAGGATTGCTGGGAGCCACCAGAAACTAGGAAGAGGCAAGGAAGGAGTCTTTTCCTAGAGGCTTCAGAGGGAACATGGTCCCGCCAACTGATTTCAGACTTCTAGCCTCCAGGACTGTGAGAGAATAAGTTTCTGTTGTTTTCAGCCACTCAGTTTGTGATCATGTGTCATGGCTGCCCTGGGAAACTAAAACACCCTCCATGAGTAAAGATGGATGAGATGCACCTCATGGAGCTTTGTATTCTAGAAGACCCTGCCTAGTTTCCCAGCTTCAAAACTCTCAAGTAGCTGCGTCTTGGTGGGGCTCCTTGGGCACCAGGATCATGACCTCCTACAACAGTTCCACAGGCTGAACTGCTGTCCACAATGGCCCATCTGCAGTTGGCTGACGGAGTTGATGTCAGGTTGTAGAGCTCCTGTTGGGCTGTACTCAGTGAGTTCAGACAGTGCTGAGGGGCAGCTGACATTATAGGGCTTGTCCTCTGGAAGGACTGTGGGCCCACCCACTCACTGTGCCTGAACAGTCCTCCTCAGTCCTGGAAGAGGCCGTATCTGGATGGAGGTGATTAGCCTAGTGGAAGCTCTAGCTGCCCCAAGTCCAGCTGATCACCCCAAGGGTTGACAGGATTTTCACACTGGCTGGGAAGCTCAGCTCTCAGCCAGAAAGCCTCAGCAAGTACCTGTAGGGCAAAAGTTGCCTCCAGTGTTTGAACAAGCACTGTTGGCTCTGTTGGCTCTTATTTTCTTATTTCTGGCCTCTGAAGGAATCCTTTACTTCTCAACAGCTTTGCTATAGATTTTAAACATTTTATATGTTTTATTTAGCATATTAACTTGTGCTGTACTAGAAGGTTTTCTTTGGACATTTAGTCTATCATTTGAGCCTAGCCACTGAGGGCTAGAATTTAGCTGTCCCTTGCAAAATGGCATTAGTGGTTAACCAAGAATCATATTCTACTGAAGAAATATAGGTATTGTAATCTGTTAGCTGTCCATGTTCATTCTTTAATTCAATAGTCATCTATATAGGTAAGCCAGTGTACTAGATATCGTTAGGAATCCAAAGACAATAGAATCAACTTAAGCCTAGCAGACTATCTATAAACCAGATAAGTATCTGGTAATTTTGTTTATAGTTTACCCATGACATAATTCTGTGTATTAATTTATTTAATTACAAATTTCAAAAAAATAAAAAGAATTTCCTTCCATTGTTGTTAATGGAGAAACATCTAGATATGGCTGTAGATTTGCTTGATCATAATGTCTAAATTTGGGATTACTTATGAATTAATCTGCCAGTTACAAAGATATCTGTAACAGGGAATGCCCTTACTTTATTTTTATTGTTTTGAAAAGTTAAAAATTCCTTAATTTTTTATTCCTGGTACGACTACCACAATTTACAGGGCAATATACCTGATATAATGAAAAGAAAATGACAAAGCTACAACAGATAAAAGACCTCAGGAACGTACATCTAATTGACACTACATTGCATTAATCAATAGCTGCACTTTTTGCAAGCTGTGTCTGTGACAGTCCTGAACAAGAAGGGTTTCCTGTTAAGCTGCAGTGCCTTTTCTAACTATGGATCATCACTCCTTCTGTGGCAGATTTTTACAGTTGCTCTAATGCTTTGGGGATGACTGTCTCAAAGTAACCTGCAGTTTTCTTGACAACTCCTTGCTCTCTCTCCTGCTAAGAAATGTAGCCCTTTTCTTCTGAGTTTTTAGAACCTTCTGCTACCATCCACCACTTCCACCACCAGATCCATAACCACCACCATAGGGACTGCCCAAACTTCTTCCACCAAAACTGTCCCCCTTTATGGGTCCATAATTTGATTGCTGTTGTCCACTATAATTTCCAAAATCATTATAGTTCCCAACACCACCATAGTTACCTCCAAAACTTCCTCCTTCATTGTAACCATCATATCCTCCACCACTGCCTCCATATCCACCACCTTGGTTTCCATATCCAGATCTACCACCACCAGCCTCCTCTTCCACCAAAGTTTCCACCACGGCCAAAGTTACCTCCACCACCTCCAAAGTTTCCTCCACCACACATAAAGTTGCCAGATCCACCTCCACGACCTCTTTGTGATCCAACAGACTGCATTTCTTGTTTAGAAAGGGGCCTTTTTCACTTTACACTTATCCCCATTAATAGTGCGGTACTTCTGAACAATAATTTTATCAACTGTATCATGATCATCAAAAGTTACAAAAGAAAATCTTCTCTTTTTTCCACTCTGCCTGTCTTCCATAACTTCTATGGTTTCAATCTTGCCATACTTTTCAAAGTAGTCTCTCAAATTATATTCTTCTGTATCTTTTTTTTTTTAACATCTTTATTGGAGTATAATTGCTTTACAATGTTGTGTTAGTTTCTGAGGTATAACAAAGTGAATCAGCTATATGTATACATATATCCCCATATCTCCTCCCTCTTGCATCTCCCTCCCACCTTCCCTATCCCACCCCTCTAGGTGGTCACAAAGCACCAAGCTGATCTCCCTGTGCTATGCAGCTGCTTCCCTGTATCTTCTTTAATACCACCAACAAAAATTTTCTTCACTGTTAGATGGGCATCAACCTTGTGTGGTTGAGCACACATTGCTGCATCCACCTCTTCAACACAAGAGTTAGTCACAAAACCAAAGCCCCTGGAACGTTTTGTTTGGGGGTCTCTCATCACCACATAATCTGTAAGTGTGCCCCATTTCTCAAAATGTTCTCTTAAGCTACCATCTGTAGTTTCAAAGCTCCGACCACCAATAAACAGTTTTCTCAACTATTCTGGTTCCTTTGGATCATGGCCCTGCATTTTGAGACTGGACTCACCTCTTCCAAATTGAGTTCAATATCGCCTCTACTTTAAGTGTAGTCAAGTAACTTAATTTCATGTAGGCAGCTTCCTTTTTTGCTTGTAGGGAATGTAGGTGTTGGCTCTTGTATTCTTTTTGAATGTTATTTCAAAAGCTATTTCTGTGTACCATCTGGTACACCATTATTCAGCTTCTTTAACAATAAATAGCAAAGTTGTCACTAACCTACACAAATGAGGGCTGTTCCAACTCTGCTTTCCTGAACTTGAGGCACCAACTTGATTAGAGAAGGGAAACTAAAGACTCCACTTTTCTCCCCTACTATCCCTCATCACGGCTGATCAAAGTCCTTTCTCCAGTACAATCTACCAATGGGGGAGGGGTACTGGTTTGCATGAAATTGTACAGTGAGTGACTGAGAGGTCAGTCTCTGAAATTCAAGTCCTGGCTTTGAAATATCCTAGTTGTGTTACTGTGGTAGGCTCTAACTTCAAGCCTGGGTTTTCCTCATGTATAAAACTGGGTGTAAAAAAAATAAAAAACTGGGTGCAGTAGCATGTTTTGCAGGATGAGAGTAAATATTAAATAGGATAATGTATGAAAAGTGATTACATATATTATCTGGCATTAGTTCAGTGTTAAATAAATGTTGATATGAAGCTATGACACATGTGGTCCAGTCTTACAGCAGTATAGCAGTCAAAGCCTGGAAGTTGAAAAAAATCTAATATGCTCAGTCTCCTTACTTATACTTAACCAACCCTCTGAAGAGGACACATAGCCTTTAGCAACACTTCTTAAACCCTCTTTGCTTTCACACCTACTCAGTCAGTTATTTGACTCACCTTAAACTCCTGCCCCATAGACAAAGAGCCTCTCCTCCTTTCAGTCCTCCCTCTTCTCCCAATTTTGAATCACCTAACAGCAAGGAAAGACACTTCTCTGGGGAGATCTGAAGAAGAAAATGAGTGGGCAAAATCAAAATTCTCTTAGTGGTTGTTAACCACTGTTTGTTTGATGGTGATAAAATGGCCAACATACCAATATACAAAAACTGCTTTCTCCCATCACATTTTATCAATTCTGATGTCCTTTTAAAAATTATCATTCATTCAAACATTATTGTAAGGTTCTGCAGCCAGAAAACTGACCAATCAGATTCAAAGGACTCGTAGTTTTGATGGTCAGGGGAGCAGGTAATTTTGGAGCAAGGTGCTCCAAACACTGAGTGATAATAAGAAAACCATAATACCATTTAAAGTATGATGTACATTTGTATTACACTTTACAATTTTATGAGTGTTTTCACATAAGTTATTTAATCTGATTCCCCACAAAAATCTTGTGAGGTTGGCAGACTGAGGATAATTGTCTCCGTTTTAATAAATGCAGAGACTGTAACATAGGAGACTGACATGGGAGGTGCTGTAGTGAGTGGCTTCAGACAGTCAGAGGGTCAGATGAGAGCCCTGGTCACCCAGGAGAGAGGCCGATGAGGGGCACAGGAAGGGAGGGCCCCTCTTAGCCCTGCCATGGACCCTGAGGAGAAGAGCATCCCATTTGGTACTGATGCCTTAGCTTGTTGATTCTTGCTGTATATCCTTCCAGGCATTTTGGGCTATCTTATGATGTTGGCACCATAATGGAATTTTATCTGCAAAACACGTTAGCCTAAGAGAAAATTCTATTAACACTTGCCTTTCCTTTCTTCTACTCTGATATTAAAAAAAAAAAAAAGAGTTAAAGAAAAATTATGTTTTTTTTTAAGAAACAGGAAAGATTTTCTTAGGTTGATTTTTAATAACTAAGGATTGTTAAACATGTCTGTTGTGGCTTTTAGAGCACAAGGTACCACAGTCAAGTAAGACCTTTTATCCCCCAGTAGAGAGAAATGGTACATTTTATTCAATACATTAAATTATGTAGACATTAGCCACAACATGTTGATTCAGCTTCACAGGAAATGAAAATCAATACCATCTGTGTGGATAGCGGCTCTACATTACCACAGCACACACTGTAATGTGTTCATTGCGTCTCAGCTCCAAAACCTCACTTTATTTAGAATGACATTATTGTAAGATTTTTAAAAGTCACTTTAATATGCATGTAAAAATCCAAATCAAGAAGTCAACAGATTTTGAATCCAGATTTTAGAAGCAATATTCTCCAGCTGCTTTGAATTTGCCTAGCATTTGATAAATTTTGAAACTGTCATGAGATACAGGTCTTCAAAGGCTGTGAGATATGGCCCAAGTGCCTAGCATCGAGCCCAGTACACAGCAGGTGCTCAAAAAATGTTTGTTGAATTAATGAATCAGCACAAGATGCACTATCAATTTCATAACATATTCTTGGGGGGGCTTCCCTGATGGGGAAGAATCTGCAGTGGTTAAGAATCTGCCTGCCAATACAGGGGACACAGGTTTGATCCCTGGTCCAGGAAGATTCCATGTGCCACAGAGCAACTCAGCCTGTGTGCCACAACTACTGAAGCCCGTGTGCCTAGAGCCTGTGCTCTGAAACAAGAGAAGCCAGCGCAATGAGAAGCCCATGCACTGCAATGAAGAGTAGCCCTAGCTCGCTGCAATTAGAGAAAGCCCGTGTATAGCAACGAAGACCCAACGCAGCGAAAAAATAAATAAATAACATATTCTTGGGAAAAAAGAAACCTTAAAGTAAATGTACCCATTGACTGCAAGATGTACAATGATTTAATTTTAAAAAATATTTATTTATTTATTTGGTTGCCCCGGGTCTTAGTTGTGGCAGGCAGGCTCCTTACTTGCGGTTCTAGGGCTCTTTAGTTGTGGCTTGCCAGCTCCTTAGTTGTGGCATGTGAACTCTTAGTTGCGGCATGCGTGTGGGATCTAGTTCCCTGACCAGGGATCGAACCCAGGCCCCCTGCAATTGGGAGCATGGAGTCTTATCCATTGCATCACCAGGGATGATTTTTAAAATGTGAAAAAAACTGATTAAGAATCTACGGAGGGGGCTTCCCTGGTGGCGCAGTGGTTTAGAGTCTGCCTGCCGATGCAGGGGACGCGGGTTCGTGCCCCGGTCCGGAAAGATCCCACATGCCGCAGAGCGGCTGGGCCCATGAGCCATGGCCACTGAGCCTGCATGTCTGGAGCCTGTGCTCCGCAACAGAAGAGGCCACAACAGTGAGAGGCCCGCGTACCGCAAAAATTTAAAAAAAAAAAAAAAAAAGAATCTAGGGAGGGACTTCTCTGGTGGTCCAGTGGTAAAGAATCCACCTTCCAATGCAGGGGACACGGGTTCGCTCCCTGGTCGAGGAACTAAGATCCCACATGCCGCGGGGCAACTAAGCCCATGTGACACAACTACTGAGCCTGCACACCTCAACTAGAGAGACTGCGTGACGCAAACTACAGAGCCCACGTGCTCTGGAGCCCACACGCCACAACTAAAGAGAGAAAACCCACATGCCACAAGTAGAGAGAAGCCCGTGTGCTGCAACGAAAGACCCAGCATGCTGCAACAAATATCCTGTGTGCTGCAGCTAAGACGCCACGCAGCCAAAAATAGTAAAATAAATAAATAATAAAATAAATAAATATTAATTGTATGTTTAAAAAAAAGAATCTAGGGAAAGCAGTAGTTGCTCTAGGAGAGGCAAGTATAAATGCACTGGAAGTCTGAAGGACAAAGAGTTTAATTTCAGACAGAGGGACCAGATAATTTTTTTACTATAATTATCTGGAGGCACTGTTAGGATGGGCCCTTTTTTGAGAGCTCCAGAATTCCTGAGTAGGAGTGGCTTGGAGGAAACAATCTGGTTGGGAAGAGGATGACAGAGCAGCTAAGGGACTTGTTCTAAAAATGCATTTGTTTAGCGAGCATGCTGATTTCTTTAGATTGAATGTTTATTATCTGGAGGGCCTGGATAGGACTGGAGGTGAGGAGGGGTTGATGGTGAGTATGTAGAATTTTAAAATTTTCCATTTTAGGCATATAGGAATTTATGTCTAGATCTGTATCTTTATCTGTCTACTCTCTGTCTACTTGTCTATCTCTCTTTTGCTTTCTTTTAGTGAAAGCAATAGACTCAAGTTATCTGTCTTTATTGAAAATAATCAATATTTATATTTATTCTAACTATTATACTTCATCATCCTCTTCCATACTCAGGGAATTTCCTGAGTGAGCATCTTTGTCTTCTCCATCTCCATACCCACAGCATTAGTTAGCACAGAGCCTGGCTTTCAGTAGGTGCGAAATAAAGTTATTTATTGAAAGAAATGCCCTTGAAAAGCACAGATGGTATGGTTAAGTCTTTTCAGCATGATCACATATCAGGTCATCTTTCATTTTGTAGACAGAATGATGAAGCAAGATTAGAGGCCCAACTTAGAGTCATAAATAAAAGTCAGAAGAAAACCTGAGCAAGAATCCAGAGGATTCAAGTCCCAGTAGTGTATTTTGCATCATATTATTCAAGTTCCAGCAAAAATCACATGGATGTTCCTTGCATATGAATATGTCCTTTGTGGGAATTGGGACCGTTTTATTATTATGTCAAACCTTTAAAAGTCAGACATGCACTTTAAATTGATTTTTGGGGGTAGGTTTTGACCTCTCTTGTTACTACTGTCACATGCATGTGCAAGACAGCTGATGGGAGAGGATGTGTAGTTGCCTCCAAGTAATTACATGCTACGGAGCCTCATCATTTCTGGTTCTTTAATCCAAATTTCTTAACCAACTCCTTTCAAATTGGATCTTTAGTACAGCCATTCTAATTCTATAGCTTCAAAACAAAGTCATTTTTAAAAATATTTATTTATTTATTTTTGCTGTGTTGGGTCTTCGTTTCGAGGGCTTTCTCTAGTTGTGGCAAGCGGGGGCCACTCTTCATTGCGGTGCACGGGCCTCTCACTATCGCGGCCTCTCTTGTTGCGGAGCACAGGCTCCAGACGCGCAGGCTCAGTAGTTGTGGCTCATGGGCCTAGTTGCTCCGCGGCATGTGGGATCCTCCCAGACCAGGGCTCGAACCCGTGTCCCCTGCATTAGCAGGCAGATTCTCAACCACTGCGCCACCAGGGAAGCCCAACAAAGTCATTTTTAAGCTATTTGAACTTAAAATATTTGGGAAAAAAATCTGAACGATTTCTGAAAGCACAAAGCAGGTATTTTCTTCAAACTCAAGTAACTGAAATAACTGAAGATATTTAGTTCAAATTGCAAATAAATTCACCTTTGGATTGAGACAAGGCAAGAGAAATATCAGACCCAAAGGTCAAAAGGAACATTTTGGAGTAAGTTATAAACAGGAAATAGGGATTTAGAATGGAAAAGATGAACTCAACAATAAGATGGGGTCATGACACCTTGGTAAGTATTTTTTATTATTTTTTAAAACTCACTGTGCTATCCCAGGACTTTATTTTCACTGACTCTAATTGAGAATATTTTAGTGATTTTGTGTATGTGTGTGTTTAAAGGACCAGGAAATGATAGTCTGTACTTTGTTATGTCTTGGTTCAGAGAAATTTAAAGCATATAGAAATCTTGGGCTAGATCTCTTCTCCATTCCCTGACTCTCCCTAGAACACTTATGCCAAAAATTACCATTCTCTGTGGTATCAGATTCTCAGGGAGAAGTAACTGTTTAGAGGAATTCATTTTCCAAATGCCCAAATTTCACCAGATTCAAATAGTGCTGATGTAAATAAATAAAAATTGAAAAGTGGATAAGATTATTAGATGTGCCTGTTGATAGGTAATTAGCACAAGCACATTTGTGATTTATTGGAAAGTTCAAGGGCAACTGGAATGACTTCTGTTATTCTGCAGTTGCATGTTGGAGTTAAATCCTGTGTTTTCTGGAGCTGCAAAAGTCTGTAGTATGATATTCATCATCGTTTTAAATGTGTTTATTGAGTGGGAGGTCTCTAATTAGGAATCTGCTCTCATTCCAGTTGATATTGGGTTAAAATGTACTTTTTCACCAGCTACTTAAAAAGAGTTCCTAATCCAGCAACTCCACTCCTGGCTATTTATCCAAAAAACAAAAACAAAAACACTAATTCAAAAAGATATATGCACTCCTGTGCAGCATTATTTACAATAGCCATGATATGGAAGAAACCTAAGTGCCCATCAATAGATAAATGGGTAACGACGATGTGGTATACATACACACACACACACACACACACACACACACACACACACAATGGAATATTACTCAGCCATAGAAAGAAAAGAGATCTTGCCATTTGTGACAAAGTGGATGGACCTAGAGGGAATTATGTGAAGTGAGGTAAGTCAGACAGAGAAAGAAAAATACTGTATGATTTCACTTATATGTGGAATCTAAAAGACAAAACAAATGAACAAATATAACCAAACAGAAACAGAGTCATAGATACAGAGAACAAACAGGCAGTTGCCAGAGGGGAGGGAAGTTGGAAGAGGAGAGAAATAGGTGAGGGAGATTAAGAGGTACAAACTTCCAGTTACAAAATAAATGAGTCATAGGGATGAAGTGTACATTGTGGGAAATACAGTTAACAGTTATGTAGTATATTTGTATAGTGACAGATGGTAACTAGACTTATAATAGTGATAATTTTGAAATGTATAGAAATATTGAATCACTATGTTGTGTACCAGGAACTAACAATGTGTTGTAGGTCAAGTATGCCTCAAAAAACAAACAAACAAACTCACAGAAAAAGATCAGATTTGTGGTTACCAGAGGGGGGCTGGGGGGAGAGATGAAGGTAGTCAAAAGGTACAAACTTCCAGTTATAAGATAAATAAGTACTAGGGATATAATGTACAACATGATAAATATAATTAATACTGCTGCGTGTTATTTATGAAAGTTGTAAAGAGAGTGAATCTTAAGAGTTCTCATCACAAGGAAAAATTTTTCTATTTCTTTAATTTTGTATCTATATGAAGTGATGGATTTCACTAAACTAATTGTGGTAATCATTTCATGATGTATGTAAGTCAAATCATTATGCTGTACATCTTAAACTTATATAGTGTTGTATATTATATCTCAAGAAGACTGGAAGAAAAAGAAAAAAGGAAAAATAAAAAGTTCCTAAAGCCAATCATCAGTGTAAAAAAAGATTTAGGAGAATATCAAAAAATATTTGTTGACTGACAATGGAGAGGGTTGGGTTGGAACATATAATAATATATGTTCCATATATTAATAACATATAATTCTTCCAACTCAAAAAGTCCATATATTAATAACATATAATTCTTCCAACTCAAAAAGTCTACACCCTATCAGGTTTATACTTTATCTGTCCGCAGTGGGAGTGGGGTGGCTCTTCTCACTTTGCAGTGATTTGTCACTCTGCCTAACTAACTGGCCAGTCTCTTGTCCTGATTTTCCCACAACTGCACTGTAGCTTCTAGCAATACCAGGTGTCTCGCTTTTCTGCAACCTGTCTCCATGCCTGTACCCTTGCTGTTCTTTCTCTGTCTGAAGTGTCCTACTCATTAATCTCAGCTTTGAGTCAGGACTCAAATGCTACTGCCTGGATAACGGGACATTCTCCTCTCACTCCCAGCATACGCAGGTAAGGTAATCTTCTGATTGTATTTGCTGGCTGGTTTGCATGTCTGATTCCTCAGGAGACTGAAATATTCTTGGGGGCAGGTGCTTTGTGTGTCTGTATTTTTGTAACCCTGAAACCTGGCATAGTGCTTTCACACATGGTATGTGCCCTTGAAATATTTACTGAGTGAATGAGTATATTCCTTGGTGTAAATCATAAACATAAATTTATACTGCCCATATATCTTATAAGATTTCTCATATCTATCTCTTTCAGGTATAATTTTCTTTATATAAGTGATGCATGCCTAAAAACATATTTTTAATTTTGAGAATTTAATAAAATTCTAGATCCATGCTGCATTGTCCTATAAAGGAGTTGCTAGCCACATGTGGCTATTTAAATTTAAATCAGTGAAAATTAAATAAAATAAAAAAATTCAGTTCCTCAGTAGCAGCACCAGCCACATTTTAAGTGTTCAATAGACACATGTGGCTTTTAGCCATTGTATTAAACAACACAGACAGAGAACATTTCCATCACTGCAAAAAACTGTATTGAACAGTGCTACCTTAGAGAAACTGGATATCTTTGGTAATGTTTCAAATTCTTCTGTAAAGTAAATAATCATATTCAAACTAATTACCTTTGAACATCTGAATGCTAATATAGCCAGGTTTTAAAATACTAGTCTTAGATATGTTACATTCTCTGGTACAGACAAACCTTTTACAAATATTTTAAACAGTCTATATTTAAATGTAAAAAGTGTTCAGAAAAATAAAATATTGAGACTAGTGAGTCACATGATGACCTAGGTGCACCATTTTCTTACTCTCCCTCCTGAGACACCAATAAAACTAAGCAAAAAAATGTTTTAAGTGCTCTCACTCCACAACATGAAGAGAGTAAGACAAGGATCATCAGTGGACAAGGGGACTCAAGA
Organism: Delphinapterus leucas; assembly: GCF_059928025.1. Lineage (NCBI taxonomy): Eukaryota > Metazoa > Chordata > Mammalia > Artiodactyla > Monodontidae > Delphinapterus > Delphinapterus leucas. Next base: position 59,925,313 of record NC_143137.1, on the reverse strand, counting down.
GGTTTATGAAATATAGAAAGTTGATGAAGCATACTGGAGAAAGTGGCAGCCTGTACTATACCTGGAGGGGTATAAGTCACCACACTTGGAAACATTTGATGCAGAGGGGGTCAGGAATGAGTTGTGCAGCAAGACAGGAAGATTTGTTAAAAGTCTGTCAGTTGGAGACAACCTACAGCCTGGCACAATAAAGGAAAAGTTACCTATATCTGTCTCATTCAGTCATTTTAAAACATCAGGGGTAAAGAGAGTATGGAGAGAGACAGAAAGAGGCACCTACAAAATAACTGCCTGGCAAGAAGCTTCTCATCAGCAGCCCTGGGTACTGGAAGATAATGCAGCAAGGCTCTCAAGGTTTTTTAACCATTAGGTAGGTGGATAGAATACATTTTCAGACATGTTCCATACATCTTTTCTGAGGAAGTTACTAGAGCGTATTCTCCACCAAAACAAAAGAGTAATGAGTAAGGCATATGCTCCTTTGGTGGACTGGACTATTGCTTCCTATTGTTCACATCTCCCCTGTCATTGACGTATACATTCACGTCTACATTTCCCTACTCCTTCGATGCTGGGATTGCCCATATGATTTGCTTTGGCTAGTGGGACACTGGTGGATGCCGCATGAGCAGAGGCTTTCGGTATGCTTATTTGGCGTGTCTTGGTCTTTCTCTTTCTTCTTCCATCTTCCATGAGAAGAGCGTGCCCCAAATAGCTGCTGGTGCCACATGAAAGACACATGGAGCAGTCTTGAATTCAACCCACATTCTGAAGCAGAGTGAGAACAGTAAATGTTTGTTACCACTGAGATGTCAGGGCTGCTTGTCAGGCAGCATTACGGTTACACGGCATTTTTGTACTAATAATTATTAAGAAGCTTTCAGGAACAATTAATCCAATTTGAGAGTACTGACATTCCTCCTCTAGAATGGTAACTGTGCAGCAGACCTGAAAGCAACTGGTCCAGTTGGGAATATGAGGATTAATGGCTCTGGGGGGGAGATCTTCAAGAAATAAGAAGAATCAACAGAATAGAAGGTATGATTGAGACCTTGGGAATATAGTGAAGGCAAATGGAAGAGCACAAAAATGGGAAATCCATTCCAACTGAATTGCAGGAGCACAGCAGTCATGATATTGGACTCTTTAGAAAAGGGGTCTTGATCCTATTATATTATTAGCTCTGTAGTGAACACTATTTATATAGATGTAATTAAGTAAGATCCATTTATAGTTCCCCCCCCTGCATGGGTATACACTTATATCCAAACTCCTCAGGTTGTGAACATTAAATGTGTACAGCTTTTTGTATGTCAATCATACCTCAATAAAGTGGTTTACACACACACACACACACAAATGATTAAAAGAGAAAACAAAGCAGAGGAACAAAAAGGAAACAAAACAGACAAAAAGCCAAAGAGGGAAAAAACTAACTATGGTAAAAGTCCCTCAGGTCATCAAAAACCAACTTCCTGAGCTAGAACGACCAGAAACCTAGGCCCAGCCAGGGATTTGTATAGGTGCTTGGAATTCCATAAAAATGGCTCTTTATGAGGTAATAGCAAGAAATGAATCTATGAAAGCTAGGGATAAAACACAGTGGTTTTCTCACTTTCTGGTCTCAAGACGCTTTTATTCTTTTTTTTAAAAAAGAGACACCTGAAGCGCTTTCTTTTTATGTAGGTTATAGCAATTGGTATTTACCTTACGAGAAATTAAAACCTATAGGATGCTTCAGTGGTCTTTTCATTTCTAGTTTGAAAACCTATTATAATTTTTGGTTTTTAAAGAGCTCATTAAAGTCTACACTTAAAACATTAATTCTTTTGTCCTTAAACTCAGAATGATTGGTCTCAACGGACAACTTAGCTGGCATCATGATACTATATGAAACTGTTCCATTGTGTAAGACACAATAAGGTATATCATTAAAATCTGTAAAGTTAAGAGGAAGATAGCTTTCAACATAATTTTATTTCTTATTTACAGTTTTGCCCAGTTTCTTTGCAGTAGATTCCTTTTCCATGAGCCCAGATAGCCTGCTATGTCCATTCCTGTATCTTTATTTTTTTATTTATTTATTTTTCAATAGGTTTGTGGGGTTTTTTTTTAACATCTTTATTGGAGTATAATTGCTTTACAATGGTGTGTTAGTTTCTGCTTTATAACAAAGTGAATCAGCTATACATATCCATATACCCCCATATCTCCTCCCTCTTGCATCTCCCTCCCACCCTCCCTATCCCACCCCTCTAGGTGGTCACAAAGCACTAAGCTGATCTCCCTGTGCTATGTGGCTGCTTCCCACTAGCTATCTATTTTACATTTGGTGGTATATATATAAGTCCATGCCACTCTCTCACTTCGTCCCCAGCTTACCCTTCCCCCTCCCCGTGTCCTCAAATCTATTCTCTACGTCTGCGCCTTTATTCCTGTCCTGCCTCTATGTTCTTCATAACCATTTTTTTTTTAGATTCCATATATATGTGTTAGCATATGGTATTTGTCTTTCTTTTTCTGACTTACTTCACATTCCTGTATCTTTAAAGGCAGAGGTTGCAGCTGTGGGGCAAGAAAGCAGCAAGTTGTCTCCTCTTTCTTTTTAAGCCCAACAATTCATCGTGCTCGTGTCTGACTTATTCAGCATGGGTAGGGGAATCCGGGTGCTGGACATGGCTCCAGTATCTCAGAGGAGGGAACTGAGGAGTCCCTTTATTTATTCCTTCACTAATGCTCTTCCTTTCTTCATGTAGATCTGAGTTTCTGACCTAATCATTTTCCTTCTCTCTGAAGAATATTTTTTAACATTTCGTGCCAGGCAGATCTATGGATGAAAAATTCCTTCAATTTTTGCCTGTGAAAATCTTTATTTTTCCTTTACTTTTGAAGGATAATTTTACTGGATACAGAATTCTAGGTTGGTGGTTTTGTTCTTTTCTGCATGCATGGTTTCTGAAGGAAGGTCTGATGTCATTCTTATCCTTGTTCCTTTATAGATAAGGTTCTTCCCCCCACCTCTCTGGCTTCCTTAAAGATTTTCTCTGTCTCTGATTTTATAGTTTTAGGTATTTTCCTAAATAGTGTTCTCTGAGCTTCCTGGATCTATGGTTTTCTTTCTGTCATTATACTGCGCTTTATTATGAAACTTTTTATCAGATTTAAGTTTTTAAAACATAACATGTAAAACTAATTTATTTTTAAAATAACTACAGCATTTTCCAACCAAATAATGCTCTATAACATCTTTTCCTATTTAACATTCTTTTTCAATCTTTTTAATGATCCCCTTCACATAAATATCTATAAAAACACCTAATTCACTTTATTGTTTCTTAAGAGTCCAAACCTTCACAGTAGTTAAATCTGAGTCAGTCACTTTCCATTATTTTGCGATAGCCAAAAAAAACAAAAACAAAACCAAAAACCCTCTAGGCTGAAACTTGACTTAAACTTATTTTAGCTGCAAAAGAGCAAAATAAAAATTTCCTTTTTTGTATTGGCAAAATTTAAAAATATCATACAATCAAGTTATCCTTATAGTTTTAAAAACATGATTTTTTTTTGTTTTTTGTTTTTTTTTAACATGATTGTTTTTAACGTTGCAGTAGTTGGATGTTGGGTAGCCCATGGGAACAGGTATCAGGGTAGCGGGGTAGGTGGGCTCTTATTCAGGTCTGTTCAAAGGGGAGTATCCTCTTGAGCCTTGGTTTTCCATCTGTAAAATATGCATAGTGCCTGCTCTGACTCTTCACAAAGAAAGAAAAGAAAAATTCCTGATTTTGGGAGCTGTAATAGCCCTGAGAGATCATTTTGTCAATTTTGATGAGAAAACAGAGGCAAAAGTGGGTTGAAAACTTGCTCAAGGGCAAATATCAAGGGAACACATAGAATCACTGTATTTACATTTGGCATTGACAGTGCAAAGCTAATGTTTTTATTTTTATAACCCCAGTGCATCCTGTGTAAACTCATTATAACAGTATGAGCCTTATGGGCCACTTACATTACAATAACATATTTCTCAGACAGAAATCTGCTGGTATGGAAAATATCTGCTTTTTAAATGGGATCAATCTCCATCTCCATAAGCTGTCCAATAACTGCATTATCAGTTCCTACATCTTGTCTTTTCTGATAGTTACCAAAATCTTTGGGTATATTTTTCATAATATTTATAAGCTGAGTCAGGGTCTGTGAGTTGAAAGCTGAGGTAGGAGTTCGCAGGATGGATGAGACGGGTACTCTGGACATAACAACCCTGATGGTTGAAGGCACTGAGATGGGAAAGAGTAGTGTGTTCACCGCATTACAAGTAATTTGCTTCTGGACTCATCTTCTTTTGTTAAAGCCATTCGTCTGTGCTCTCCTTCCTAGAGGCACAAGGAAGAACTTGTTGGGTGGGTGGGGGGGGGCATCCTCGATTTCTTACCCTTCTCACACTTAACAGAGGTCCTACTGATTCTGTTAAAGATTCTGGAATGTGCCCCCTTGTGTTGTTGATTTTACCACAGTCTTAGTTCAGGTCAACACTTTTGCTTAAATAACTAGTTACTAGATTACAATTAGCCTCTTAACTAGCTCACTGCCCTCACCCAGTTGACTCACCACAAACATCATTATGTTTCTCAGTCACTTAAATGCTTTCAACCTAAAGATAAAGACCAAATTCTTTATTGTGACATTTAAGGCTGATTCCCAGTGCCCGCTCTGGCCTTGCCCTGTGCTCCTGCCCTGCGAGCACTCACACTGCTCTAGTTTACTGGCCTTTGCTGAGTCACCGGCTCTTCCGGTGATGCTGTCCTTGTCCTCCCCCTTTTCTCACATGGCTAATAACAAATTAACCTTTTCTCTCCTTCCTTCTCTCTCTCTCTCCCCTCCTTCACTTCTTCATTCCACAAATATTTATTGACACTCTTCTATGTGCCAGTCATTGAAGGTGCATTAGTGAGCAAAACAGGAAAAGCTCTGCCCTCAAAGACCTTACACCCGTGTGTTTGTGTTGGGGGTGACAGAAACGAAGTGTATTAACTAATAAATAATGCTGTATGTTAGAAGATGATAAGTGCTGTGGAGAAATAGTAAGCTGTAAATGGAAGGGGAGATGCAGGGAGAGATGTCATCTTAAATAGAGTGGTCAGAGTAGGTCACACACACAGAAGATGGCATTTCAGCAAAGAATAGGATGAAGTAAGGAAGGGAGCCATTTGGTTATCTGGAGAAAGGATGTTCCAGGCAGAGGAAGCAGCCAGTGCAAAGGCCTGGCATGTTCAAGGAGCAGCAAGAGAGCTAGTGCATCTAGAGCACAGTGAGTGAGCAGGACTCACAGAAGAAGAGGTCAGAGAGGTTCCTGGGGTACCTGACAGCCATCTAGGTAGTGGTAAAGACTTCAGTTTTTATGCTGAGAGAAACTGGGACCCAGTGAAGGCTCTGGAGCTGAAGAGAGACATTATTCGACACATGTTTGAAAGAGGAGAAGTAGGGAGAGCGGTAAGAAGGCTACTATAGAGGCTTCCCTGGTGGCGCAGTGGTTAAGAATCTGCCTGCCAATGCAGGGGACACGGGTTCGAGCCCTGGTCCAGGAAGATCCCACATGCCGCGGAGCAACTAAGCCCATGTGCTACGACTACCGAGCCTGCGCTCTGGAGCCTGTGAGCCACAACTACTGAGCCCATGTGCCACAACTACTGAAGCTGGCGTGCCTAGAGCCTGTGCTCCACAACAAGAGAAGACACTGCAATGAGAAGCCTGTGCACTGCAACGAAGAGTAGCCCCTGCTCGCCGCAACTAGAGAAAGCCCACGCGCAGCAACGAAGACCCAACACAGCCAAAAATAAATAAATAAAATAAATAAATTTATATAAAAAAATAAAATAATGCAATAGATAGATGGTGGTAGCCGGGACCAGGTGGCAGTAGAGGCTGATGAGGATTGGTCAGATACTGGGAGTGTATATATATTTTTTGCATTTTAAACAATTTTAAACAAAATATCATTGAATAAACTTGACTCTTTTTGGTGTACAAGTCAATGAATATTAAAACACATACAGATTTAAATAATTACCACCACATTCAGAATCTAGAACAGTTCCTCAAACTCCTAAAACTCTCTCAACCTAACCCTTGTCAAACACTGTTCTCTATCACTATAGTGTGGTATTTTCAAGAATGTCTTATAAATAGAATCATATAGTAGGTAACATTTTGAGACTGGCTTCTTTCACTTGGTACAATGTCTTTGAGATTCATTCAAGTTGTTGCTTGTGTTCATAGTTTGTTCTTTTTCATTAATTAGTAGTATTCCATTATATGGCTGTACCACAATTTGTTTATCCATTCACCTGGTAAAGGACAGTGGGTTGTTTCCAGTTTGGGGTGATCATGAACACTGCTACTATAAAGTTAGTGTATAGGTGTTTGAATGAACATATATTTTTATTCCTCTGGGATAAATGCTCAATAGTACAAATTCTAGGTCTTATGGTAATTGCATATTTAACTTCATAAGAAACGGCCAGATTATTTCCCAGAGGGGCGTACCATGTTACAGTACCATTAGCAAAGTAGGAAAGTTCTAGTTGCTTTATATTCTTGTCAGCGCCTGGTGCTGTGTTTTTTATTTTAGCCATTCTAATAAGTGCATTAATAGTATTTCATCATGGTTTATATTTGCACCTCTCTAATTCCCTAATTTGGGAATTAGATGGCTTCACAGGAGAATTCTATCAAACATTTAGAGAAGAGTTAATACCTATCCCTCTGAAACTATTCCAAAAAATTGCAGAAAGAAGGAACACTCCCAACCTCATTCTATGAGGCCACCATCACCCTGATACCAAAACCAGAGAAAGATATCACAAAAAAATAAAATTACAGGCCAATAACACTGATGAAAATAGACGCAAAAATACTCAACAAAATACTAGCAAACCAAATCCAACAATACATTAAAAGGATCATCCACCATGATCAAGTGGGATTTATCCCAGGGATGCAAGAATTCTTTAATATCTGCAAATCAATCTGTGTGATCTATCACATTAACAAACTGAAGCATAAAAACCATATGATCATCTCAATAGATTCAGAAAAAGCTTTTGACAAAATTCAAAACCCATTTATGATAAAAGCTCTCCAGAAAGTGGGCATAGAGAGAACTTACCTCAACATAATAAAGGCCAAATATGACAAACCCACAGCTAACATCATTCTTAATGGTGAAAAGCTGAAAGCATTCCCTTTAAGATCAGGAACCAGGCAAGGATGTCCATTGTCACCACTTTTATCCAACATAGCTTTGGAAGTCCTAGCCATGGCAATCAGAAAACAAAAAGAAATAAAAGGAATCCAAATTGGAAAAGAAGAAGTAAAACTGTCACTGTTTGCAGATGACATGATACTATACATAGAGAATCCTAAAGATGCTACCAGAAAACTACTAGAGATAATCAATGAATTGGATAAAGTTGCAGGATACAAAATTAATATACAGAAATCTCTTGCATTCCTATACACTAAAAACAAAAGATCAGAAAGAGAAATCAAGGAAACAATTACATTTACCATCTCATCAAAAATAATAAAATACCTAGGAATAAGACAGAAGACCTCTACTCTGAAAACTATAAGATGCTTATGAAAGAAATAGAAGATGACACAAAGAGATGGAGAGATATACCATGTTCTTGGAATGGAAGAACCAATATTGTCAAAATCAGTATACTACCCAAGGCAGTCTACAGATTCAATGCAATTCCTATCAAATTACCAATGGTGTTTTTCCCAGAACTAGAACAAAAAATTCTAAAATTTATATGGAAACACAAAAGACCCTGAATAACCAAAGCAATCCTGAGAAAGAAAAATGGAGCTGCAGGAATCAGACTCCCTGCCTTCAGGCTATACTACAAAGTTACAGTCATCAAAACAGTATGGTACTGGTACAAAACCAGAAATCTAGATCAATGGAACAGGATAGACAGTCCAGAGATAAACTCACACACCTATGGTCAACTAATCTATGACAAAGGAGGCAAGAATATACAATGGAGAAAAGACAGTCTCTTCAATAAGTGGTGCTGGGAAAACTGGACAGCTACATGTAAAAAAAATGAAATTAGAACACTCCCTAACACCATACACAAAAATAAACTCGAAATGCATCTAAGACCTAAATGTAAGGCCGGACACTGTAAAACTCTTAGAGGAAAACATAGGCAGAACACACTTTGACATAAATTGCAGCAATATCTTTTTTGATCCACCTCCTAAAGTAATGAAAATAAAAACAAATATAAACAAATGGGACCTTATTAAACTTCAAGGCTTCTGCACAGCAAAGGAAACCATAAACAAAACAAAAAGACAACCCACAAAATGGGAGAACATATCTGCAAAGGAAGCAACCAACAAGGGATTAATCTCCAAAATATACAAACAGCTCATGTAGCTCATATCAAAAAAACCCAACACAATCAAAAAGATGGGCAGTAGATCTAAATAGACACTTCTCCAAAGAAGACACACAGATGGCCAAAAAGCACATGAAAAGACGCTCAACATCACTAATTATTAAAGGAATGAAAATCAAATCTACAATGAGGTATCACCTCATACCAGTCAGAATGGACATCATCAAAAAGTCTACAAACAATAAATGCTGTAGAGGGTGTGACGAAAAGGGAACCCTCTGACACTGTTGATATGAATGTAAGTTGGTACAGCCATTATGGAGAACAGTACGGAGGTTCCTTAAGAAATCTAAGTATAGAACTACCCTATGATCCAGCAATCCCACTCCTGGGCATATATCCAGAGAAAACTCTAATTTGAAAAGATACATGCACCTCAAAGCTCACAGCAGCACTATTTACAAGAGCCAAGACATGGAAGCAACCTAAATGTCCATCGACAGATGAATGGATAAAGAAGATGTGGTACTTATATACAATGGAATATTACTCAGCCATAAAACAACAATGAAATAATGCCATTTGCAGCAACATGGATGGACCTAGAGATTATCATAATAAATGAAGTAAGTCAGACAGAGAAAGATAAATATCATATGATATTGCTTATATGCAGAACCTATTAAAAATGATACAAATGAACTTATTTACAAAACAGAAATAGAGTCACAGATGTAGAAAACAAACTTATGGTTACTGGGGGGAAGGAGTGGGAGGGATAAATTGGAAGGTTGGGATTGACATGTATACACTACTGTATATAAAACAGAAAACTAATGAGGACTTACTGTATAGCACAGGGAACTCTACTCAATATTCTGTAATGACCTATATGGGAAAATAATCTAAAAAAGAGTGGATATATGTATATGTATAATTGATTCACTTTGCTGTACAGCAGAAACTAATACAACATTGTAAATCAAGCGTACTCCAATAAAAATTTTAAAAAAGAAACTGCCAGACTCTTTTCCAGAGGGGCTGTACCATGTTACATTCCTACTAGCAAAGTATGAAAGTTCTAGTTGCTTTACATTCTTGTCAGCTCCTCGTGCTGTCAGTATTTTTTATTTTGGCCACTCTAATAAGTGCATAACAGTATTTCATCATAGCTTAACATTTGCGCTTCCCAAATTCCCTAATTTGCATTTCCCTGTGCACCTGTTAGAATGGCTAATGATGTTGAACATCTTTTCATGTGATTATATGTTATTTATATATACTCTTTGGTGAAGTTTATAGTCAAGTCTTTTGCTCACTGGAAAAAAAATTGAGTTGCTTGTTGTACTACCATTGAGCTTTGAGAATTCATTACATACTCTGGATACAAGTTGTTGTTCGATATAGTTTTGTAAATATTTTCTCCCAGTCTCCATCTTGTCTGTTCATTCTGTCAACTTCCACAGAGCAAGCATTTTTTTAAATTAAATTTTAAAATTTGAGATAATTGTAGGTTTATACACAGTTTCAAGAAATAATGCAGAGGAACCGCAGATGCCCTTTACTTAGTGGCAGCCAATGGTAACAGCTTGCAAAACTGTTGTACGATATATAGCCAGAATGTTGGTATTGAAATAATCAAAACACAGAGCCATTCCATCACCACAGGCTCTCTCATGTGGCCCTTTTGTAGCCTTATCCACTTCCCTCCCAGTCCTACCTCCTCCTTAACCCTGATGACCACTAATCTCTTCTCTATTTCCATACATTTTGTTACTTCAAGAATGTTACATAATATAGAATCATACAATATGTAATTGTTAAGATTTACTTTTTTTCACTCAACATAATTCCGTGGAGATTCATCCAAGCTGTTGTTTGCATCAATAATTTGTTCCTTTTTTGCTGAGTGGTATACTTCATGATATGCATGTACTATAAATTTGTTTAACCATTCACCCACTGAAGGACATCTAAGTTGTTTTCAGTTTTATTATATTATATTATGAACACAGTTGCTATGAATATTTGTATACAGTTTTTATGTGATAAGTTTTCATTCCTCTGAGATAAATACCCCCAAGAGTATAACTGATTGATGACATAGTGGTTGCATATTTACTTTTTTAAGAAACTACCAAACTGCTTTCCAGGGTGGCTGTACACTTTATATTTTCACCAGCAATATATGAGTGATCTAGTGTCTCTGCATCATTGTCAGCAGAGAGCGCTCACTATTTTTCATTTTAGTCATTCTGATAAGTATGTAGTGATATCTCTTGTGGTTTTAATTTGCATTTACCTAATCACTACTGATGTTGTGCTTTTGTTTGCCATCTGTATATCCTTTTTGGTGAAATGTCTATACATGTCTTTTTCCCATTTTCTAATTGGATTGCTTTATTTTTTCTGTTGAGTTTTGAGAGTTCTTTATCTATTCTGAATACTAGTCTTTTGTCAGATATGTGGTTTGTACATCTTGTTGTTTGCATTCTCTTTAATAGGGTCTTTCATAGAACAACATTTAAAAACTTTCCCCCTCCAGCTTTATTGAGATATAACTGACATATAACATTGATAAATTTAAGGTGTACAATGTGATAATTTGATGCATGTACATATTGCAAACATTTTAAACCTTGATGAGGTTTGATTTATCTAATTTTTTTCCTTATGGATCACGCTTTTGGTGTCAGGCCCAAGAGCTCATTGCTTAAACTCTGATCATGAAAAGTATCTTCTAAAATTTTTATAGTTTTACATTTTACATTTATATCTCTGGTGCAGTTTGAGTTAATTTTTGCATATACTATGAAGTTCAGGTTGAGGTTCATTTTTGGGCATATGGATATCCAACTGATCCAACACCATTTGTTGAACACACTGTCCTTTCTCCATTAAACTGCCCTGGCAACCTTGTCAAAAATCAGTTGGCCATTTATTGGTGTGGAATCTAGTTCTGCATTCTCTGCTTGGTTGCACTGATCTATGTGTCTGTGATTTATCTCTTCATCAACACTACACTGTTGTAATTACTGTAGCTATATAGTGAGTTGTAAAATTGGTTAATATGATTCCCTCAGTTTATTCTTCTTTTTCAAAATTGATTTTGCTGTTCTAGGTCCTTTGCCTTCCAAAAAAACTTTTATTTATTTATTATTTTTTTTGCGGTACGCGGGCCTCTCACTGTTGTGGCCTCTCCCGTTGGGGAGCACAGGCTCGGGATGCGCAGGCTCAGCGGCCATGGCTTACGGGCCCAGCCACTCCGCAGCATGTGGGATCTTCCCGGACCGGGGCACGAACCCGCGTCCCCTGCATCGGCAGGTGGACTCTCAACCACTGCGCCACCAGGGAAGCTCCCCCCAAAACTTTTAGAATAAGCTTTTTCTATATCTAAAAAAAAATCTTGCTGCAATTTTGACTGGAATTTTATTAAATCCCTAGATTAGTTTGGTAGAGAACTGACACTGTTAGTATATTTATTCTTCCAATCCATGACCACTGTAGGCCTTCTTTGATTTCTTTCATCGGCTTTTTGTAATTGTCATCATATAGGCTCTGTCATATGTTATACTTAGGTATAAATCTAACAAAACATTTTAAATCTAACATTTTTCTTGAAGCTATAATAAACATATATGTATTTAATTTGTCAATACATATATAAATTATATAAAGTTTTAGTTTCCAACTGTCATTGCTACTCGATAAAATATATTGATTTTTGCCTGTTGACTTCATATCCTGCAACCTTGTTAAAGTCACTTATTAGTTTTAGGAGATGTTTTGTTTTATTTTTAGAATCTTTGGGATTTTCTTATAATCTTATAATCTTCATATAATCATGTCATCTCAGGATAGAAACAGTTTTATTTCCTCTTCTGTAATGTGTATGCCTTTTATTTATTTATTTATTTTCTTGCCTTATTACAAGTGGCAGTATGAGTGGTGCTCACTGACATCCTTGCTTTGTTCCTGATCTTGGGGTAAAGTATTCAGTCTTTTACCATTAAATATGATATTAGCTGTAGATTTTGGTAGATGTCCGTTATCAGGTTGAGGAAATTCCCTTCTAGTCCCTATTTGTTGAAAAATTTTGATCAGAAATTGACGTTGAATTTTGTCAAATGCCTTTTCTGCATCAATTGATAAGATTATGTGGGTTTTCTTCTTTGTACTATTAATATGGTAGATCACATTGATTGATTTTAAATATAAAACTGCAGCCTTGCATTCCCAGTTTAAAATCCACTTGTTCATGCTGCAGTATTCTGTTTACATATTGATAGATTTGATTTGTTAATATTTTCGTGAGGATTTTTGTGTCTGTGTTTATGAGAAGCTAACTTTGGAAAGCTGTTTAATATTTCTGAGTTTCAGTTTCTTCAGTTCTAAAAATTAATTTTGTTGCCCCTACTTGTGTCACAGGGTATTTGTAGATGCAAAATAGAGATCAGCTAAATGATAGCGTTTTTTAATATGCAAAGTGCTAAAAAAACACAAGGAATGAGGATTGCCACTTTAACCTTTGATTTGCCTCCTCAACTAAATAGCAAGCCACTTTTTGTAGTCTCCTTAGGAGTGGCACTCTTTTTTTTTTGTTGAAAGATCCCTATGGGAGTGATAATCTATATAAACTTCTCAGCAAATCTGAGATAATTAGGGCAAGTCGCCAGGGTATTGGGGAGTTGGTATAGAAAGCTTTGGAACTCCTAGGAGGCCAGGAATAATATTTCCAAGTAAGGAAAGGACATAGCGGTCCAGCCTTTGGAATGTGGTGTCCCTAGTAATGCAGGAAATTTACCTGGAGGTTGTGCTGTAGAAAGGCAAAGATGGATGCCTTACTGTGCTACTCTGGCTGACTCTCAGCAGGGAAGAATACAGTCAAATGCATCACTGGGTGGTGTCTCTCAAACACCTCCAGCACAGCCTCTGTGGACTTGCTTCAAGGCCTTAATCAGGAGGGATTGTAAAAGCTAAAAAGGGCCAGCATTTGATCTGGGCCCATGAAAGAGTTTAATCACTGTGGGAGCATGTACAGGATTTGGGACAGTGATGGGAAACGCTCACACCAAAAAACCTCTACCTTCCTCCTTTCACCAAAACCAAAGCTTTCATGAAAATCAGTGCAGACAAATGAACTCCACTAGGACTTGTACCACCACAGCTAACAGGAGCCTAGTAGCTGCAGCAGCAACCGCAGCTAATGCCCCTCTACAAGCATTTTTTTTTTTTGCGGTACGCGGGCCTCTCACTGTTGTGGCCCCTCCCGTTACGGAGTACAGGCTCCAGACACGCAGGTCCAGCGCCCACGGCTCACGGGCCCAGCCGCTCCGCGGCATGTGGGATCCTCCCGGACCGGGGCACGAACCCGTGTCCCCCGCATCGGCAGGCGGACTCTCAACCACTGCGCCACCAGGGAAGCCCCTACAAGCATTTTTTAAAGTGGCAAAATACTTGTTATATTGACCAGTTTGTCAGTTATTATGGTTCTTTCCCCATCTAAAATGACCCTAAATTTATACTCAGAGATCCATGCCAATTCCTTTATTAATCAGGATGGGAGGAGAGGTGTACAATCTTTGCAACATCATTATCCACAGCATCACTGGGAATTTAAAATCCAATGTCACTATAAAAAAAATAACCAATAAAATGATGCAGGAAATAAATTCTTAATCTTGTAGAATAAGGTAAGAGAAGGCAGAAACATGTGAAGCTAATTTCTCCACAGGTTTACATGGAGAATGTCCCTCTCTGGATGAAAATCAAAGACTAGTGCTTGCTTCCTAAAGCATACTGGGAAATTGAATTTAATATTATAATTGTTATTGTTTTGGGAAAAATTTTTGTAACTTCTTTTAGCAGTGCTCTCTTGCTAGAAAAAAAAATTTATCTTCTTGGTTTCATAAAAAATCCAAAGGTTTTATTAGAGGAGGGAGTTTTGAAAAGAGGATGTACATTTTACCTAACTTCTCTATTGTTAGTTGGTATCTATATCTATACTTATATTTAGCTATTTTTCTTTTAAAATCTTTCTTGTCCTCTTATGTTTCCCACTTTTTCATTCAATTTTATCTGTTTCTCTTGTACATTGGCAAAACAAATACAACTTTAACAAAATTATCCAAACCATCTCTCTGAGAACCCAGGACCTGGGTATAGTAGAGGCAGTGTGACTCTCTATATATACTATATAGAGAATAGTAGAGGCAGTGTGACTGAATTGACTGAGCAGCATTTGATAGAAGAGGGGATGTTTCCAGATTCATTTCTTATGAGAATATCAACCTACATGGCCATCCAACTAAGAAATCTTTTGCTAAAGATTCTTATTTTAAGGTCCCATCTTAATACATAAGCAACTTTGTCATTTTCTGGTTGTTAAGGGCAGTGTGGCTTCTTTAGTACCAAAGGGCTATGGAGGGCTGCACACTCTGATACCCACTCCCTTGCAAAGCAGAGCCATGTTGGAGGAGATCATTGTTTAAGGGGACCAGGTGTGCCAGAGGGTACCCTTGGGATGTCAGACCTACCACTGAGCTCTTATGAGATGTGAGGGGGTCCAGTTGGCTCCTGACAACTCACAAAGTGCAGATTAAGTAACAGAGGCAGAGTGAGCACTAAATTCCTTCTGTACTTTTCTTTGGAACTATTGGAAATGTGGTAGAATGTGTAAACAAAGTTTTTAAAATACAAGTAAATAGGACAGAGTTCAGAGGAGAACAAAAACATTGATAAAGGGTTTGTATAAGTTAGCCTCCGGAAAAGGAGGTGCAACGTATTGAGCATACTCACTTGAGAGGCAAAAAAATACTGAAATGAGACATAATAACAGTCTATAAACACATTCAAGAATGTTAAGAGATATTCCAATTACCCTCATTAGTCAATAATGGGCTTAAACTTTAGAAAAGTCACAAAATGTAAGATATTTGGAAACAATGATCTTTTAGAGGCTCAAAGACAGAAAAAAAATCCTGCAGTTCTCCAACTGAATCAGTTAAATTAGGAGCTACACATTTAGGTTTGTATGTTTTTAACACATGCGAGATGAAGAATATTTAGGTTTATGGCTCAGTGTTAAATTACCTATTTGCATAAATAGACATTATGTTGATGAAAACTACAGTTTGGAGGAAGGAGAAATACAAACTCATCATCCACGGAGTTGATTTAAAATCTTAGAGTCATAGAGAGCAGGAGAGTTAAAACAGAAGCTAAGCATATTGAATATTAGTACAAACTAATCAAAAAGAAGGTTAAGAAACTAAGCAGCATGGGAACCATTATGATACTGAGAGTTCCCGTAAAGGACAAGAGAAGTTTATTCACTGTAGAGAAGAAAAACCCTTGTAAATTCATTAAGGCAGTTAAAAGTTACAGATGCAAGAATCTTAGGCCTTTGCAAGAGTTCTTAAGCCGTATAACACCTGTGAAAACCACGCTGAGAAAGTGACACTGATCATCTACACTAGTCTAGCTTGTAGGGAAAGTCAAGAAAGATGAATAAACCACAGTGTACTGCTGAAATGAATCCTAGAAGCTGAGCAGAAAGTGGGTCAAAAAATTGAACTTGACAGATGTTTCAATCAGATTGGAAGTATCTAAACAAGTGCAAAATGGAACCATAAAGAAAATCACAAAAGAAAAGCTAAAAATCAAAACGTTTTGAAAACCTACAGGATGCTATAGAAAGGAAAGGATATTAATACAGACTATTACAAAGGATGAGTCTGCAGAGCTGACCAAGATTACAAAGAAAATCTCTCTGGAGTTATAATGGTGAAAAGGGACACAAAGATTCAAGGATATGGGCTCAGGGTATATAGTCAGGGGACTTCGAGTAAGCTCACCACATGCAGGGAATTAAAGAGAGGGTGGTTGACAGAAAAGAATAAAACGTTATTAGGGAATGTGTCTCTTTGTGCCAAGTGCTATCTTCTGAATCCAAACAGGTGGATGAGTGAGGGGAAGATTTGCAGTTGGATGAAGAGCCTGTAAAAGGCACATGCCTGAATCACAGAAATCAGACCCTGGCAAATGCCTGTTGGGTGACGGAGTTCACCTGCTATCTCATTGTGCTGTCACTCCCAGCATGTGGTTGGCAAATGCTGTGTCCAGTCAGGTTCCAGGCTAGCAGAACAGTGTCTTGTGCACAGCAGGCAACCTTTCAATTACTATATAAAAAAAGGGACGTTAATACTCATGTATTAACCATTTTTGACAGACAAAATAGAAGTTTAGGCCCTTTGGAATATCAGTAGAGAGTCTCTGAGGAAAGCGCTCAGGGAGACAGTGTACACTCACTATAACTGGAAGTGAAAACAAGTAAAAGGCCAGGAACAGAGGAGGATACCTGAGGGAGTGGTCAGAACTAAAGGACTGGTGACTTCATAGGTGTCTCGGAGAAACTGTAAGTGGGCATATATTTAGTATAGTGGAAACGACTCCATCAACATTGACAACTAACTTGAATGAAAGACTCACCCTAAAGCAAAATAAAATCTAATCTGGAATACTGATGAATCTTCCAGTCCATGCATATTTAATGTTGTTAAAGAGGAGGTAACATGATATAGTGTTTATTTAAAATGACAGTGGGGTGGGATCATGATGTGTACTTGTGGAATTTTAGTTCTCTTCTAGAAACTACTCCCCCTCCCCCCTCCCCCCGAGGTACAAAATAGATCCTCTTCTATTTTGCACAGGGAGAACACAGAGGGAAGTGGTTACAGCAGTGCTCTGAGCAAAGTTAGGGCAAAAAATAAGAGAGCAGGCATTCCCAGCCTCTTATGTAACCATGACAAAATTTTCCTGAGGAAGTTGGGAAGAAGCAAACATCCTTAAAATACTATTAATAGATAATATAATCCCTGTTTCAAGGGAACTTGGAGGAACTGCAGCTTCAATGACTGAGCAAACCCACCAATAGTTACAAGAGCCCTGATATAAGAAAGAAAGCAGCAGAACCAGAGGAAAAGAGAACCCAGATCCCAGGGTCTCCCATTAACCACTCCTAGCTAAGAGTTTTACAATTTCCTCGGCAGATAGGAGCACTGGAATCATCAGAATCTCATCTGAAGTAAAGCGTCTGAAAATAATTATTCATAAATATATGTGTATATACATATATTGTATACACGTATATTATAGCATATGCGTAATTATTATTCCTTAGGATAGGCACTTTTGTTGTCTTCATAGCAAAGTCATCTATTGCTGAAAATAAATATCTGAACTGAGCAAACTCTGATTATAGCAGCTAAAATTCTATGTAGAGGTGGAAAAGCTTAGGACTCTATTGGAACTACAGGTTGTACTGTGACAAACTCTGACTAAATTCACAATCTTGTTAGTGGGAGGATTTTTTTAGCAAATGACAGCATTAGTTTCTTGGGACATTATTTTTACTTTTATCTGTATTAAAAATCATCTGAAGTTAATTTAGAGATGTGAAATTTCTCCAGTCAGAATAGAGCTTGGAGTAGAATTCTTCTGTTGGTCATATCCCTACATATTTATGTTGCTAGATCTCATTGACCATTATTGGCCACATCTCTCATGGAGACATGAGCTGGTGGTGCAGCCAATCATCTTAAGTCACGTGATCACAGACTTTATTCTTAGCTATACTCCACACTTGCTATGTAATGGGTGAAAAGGAATCTAAATGTGTGCCTTGGTTTACGTATTTGTTAACTAGACGTAAGAAACTAGATATTCCCCAGCCTTGGAAAGCTGAAGTGAAGGCTAATGGGCAAATATAAAGCACTTTAAAACATAACAACTATATTGATAACAGAAACAACAACGTGCCAAAGATAAAAACAAAACCAAGGAGTACTGTAGCACACTATTTTTCAGAACTACAATAGAGAGGAAAACTTCATTTTTGTTCCTTTAAGTCGGGAGGAGAATTTCATCCTTAAAACTATGGATGTTTTCCCTGAGATAATGTCCCATGACTTACAGGTTTAAAGATTTTCTAAATTATTATATTAGCAATAGTAACTAAAACTCATCAAAGTCTGATCTTGGCAAATTAGGTGATTCTACATGTACTTGTTGAATATTTTTCAAAACTGGCAATTCAGCAGCACTTAAAGTATTGTGCCATCGAAAATTTGTCATATCACCAGTTGATTTCTGATTTCATAATAAATGATTATAATTTACCTGGTCTCTTTAACACTTTTGCTAATGTTATAGCAAATACTGTTGATATAGGAGTCATAAAAACATAATGAAAACATCATGATTTAATTTTCTTTGATTTTCTTCACTGGTATATAGTATTTTATCAACCTTAGGTTTCTAGATGTAGTCAATTATACATAAATATTATAAGTATCAGGTAACAGAATCTAACTGGCTTCCCTGACTGATAAACCCATCCTCAGTTGGGAAATAGATTTCTAACATTAATAATAATATAAGCCTCATATGATCTGATTAGTTGACAATTCTGATCTTAAATATTCTGTCTTATTAAGCCATAGTACTATTTATGTCCATTCAACAAACTTTGCATTTTATTAGTTTTCCCATTTATAAAGTCTTCTAGAATTTGTAAAAGGTGATAGGGAAAAACATTTTCTCACAAGGAATCAAAACATTAATTAACAGTCTTATTTTGTTCCCAGAAAACTTGAGGATCACAAAGATAGATACAGCAAGATAACACAATTTAGTGAGAAATCTACAATGAAAAGAAAAGACAGGACCAGCTAATGAGCCCAGGAATGGACTAGAAACTGAAATGTGCACTGTTGAGCCCTATTTTATTGTGAAAGATGGGTTTCCAATTAGGTTCCACGCTTTTTAATGGCCAATGCAAAGAAGGAATGCCCTGAGTTATGTGCACCTCAGGGTCTTTATGATAAATGTAAATACACGGTCTCAGAGAAGCACAACTATTTCACATACTAAGAGTAGAAAGAAGTTTCTCAAAGAGTCTGCATAGAAATTGTCCTGACCAACATGCTTACATCAATCTCAGGAATAAGTTTCCTAGAACTGTTCCTTAAAGCACCCAATGGAATCAATTTAGCAAATATACAGGAGATGAGGAATGGGGGATAGTTTACTGGGATCTGCTTCCTCAGTGCTCTGAAGGTTCACAAAAATAACTGCTACATAAACATGAGGATATGAACTCTTACTAATGAAAGCCTCATAAAATAACAGTATCAACTTCCTATGCATATGAGTTCTATTTAATATTCATTTTAAAATGGGAAGTGCTATCATTGTGCCTCTTCTTGAAAAGCTCAAATATGACTTTTTGGCTTTTCCATATGTTATCTGCTTTCAAAGAATTGTTTATAACCAAAGGGAAGTGTTTAACAAGAGCATATTCTTTTTTTTTTTTAACATCTTTATTGGAGTATAACTGCTTTACAATGGTGTGTTAGTTTCTGCTTTATAACAAAGTGAATCAGTTATACATATACATATATCCCCATATCTCTTCCCTCTTGCATCTCCCTCCCTCCCACCCTCCCTATCCCACCCCTCTAGGTGGTCACAAAGCACTGAGCTGATCTCCCTGTGCTATGTGGCTGCTTCCCGCTAGCTATCTGTTTTACATTTGGTAGTGTACATATGTCCATGCCACTCTCTCACTTTGTCCCATCTTACCCTTCCCCTTCCCCATATCCTCAAGTCCATTCTCTCTAGTAGGTCTGCGTCTTTATTCCCTCCTTGCCCCTAGGTTCTTCATGACCATTTTTTTGGTTGTTTTTTAGATTCCATATACATGTGTTAGCATACAGTATTTGTTTTTCTCTTTCTGGCTTACTTCACTCTGTATGACAGACTCTAGGTCCACCCACCTCACTACAAATAACTCAATTTCGTTTCTTTTTATGGCTGAGTCATATTCCATTGTATATATGTGCCACATTCTCTGTTGATGGGCACTTAGGTTGCTCCCATGTCCTGGCTATTGTAAATGGAGCTGAAATGAACATTGTGGTACATGTCTCTTTTTGAATTATGGTTTTCTCAGGGTATATGCCCAGTAGTGGGATTGCTGGGTCATATGGTAGTTCTATTTTTAGTTTTTTAAGGAACCTCCATACTGTTCTCCATAGTGGCTCTATCAATTTACATTCCCACTAACAGTGCAAGAGGGTTCCCTTTTCTCCACACCCTCTCCAGCATTTATTGTTTGTAGATTTTTTGATGATGGCCATTCTGGCTGGTGTGAGGTGACACCTTATTGTAGTTTTGATTTGTATTTCTCTAATGATTAGTGATGTTGAGCATCCTTTCATGTGCTTGTTGGCAATCTGTATATCTTCTTTGGAGAAGTGTCTGTTTAGGTCTTCTGCCCATATTTGGATTGGGTTGTTTGTTTTTTGATTTTGAGGTGCATGAGCTGCTTGTAAATTTTGGAGATTAATCCTTTGTCAGTTGCTTCATTTGCAAATATTTTCTCCCATTCTGAAGGTTGTCTTTTCATCTTATTTGTGGTTTCCTTCTCTGTGCAAAAGCTTTTAAGTTTCATTAGGTCCCATTTGTTTATTTTTGTTTTTATTTCCATTTCTCTAGGAGGTGGGTCAAAAAGGATCTTGCTGTGATTTATGTCAAAGAGTGTTCTGCCTGTGTTTTCCTCTAAGAGTTTGATAGTGTCTGGCCTTACATTTAGGTCTTTAATCCATTCTGAGTTTATTTTTGTGTATGGTGTTAGGGAGTGTTCTGATATCATTCTTTTACATGTAGCTGTCCAGTTTTCCCATCACCACTTATTGAAGAGGCTGCCTTTACTCCACTGTACATTCTTGCCTCCTTTATCAAAGATAAGGCGATCATATGTGCGTGGGTTTATCTCTGGGCTTTCTATCCTGTTCCATTGATCTATATTTCTGTTTTTGTGCCAGTACCATACTATCTTGATTACTGTAGCTTTGTAGTATAGTCTGAAGTCCCCGCTGCCCCGAGGAGCATATTCTTTTTCATTGTCCCAGAAGAGATAATTATGGAAGTTTAGATGTGTGACTGCATATGGATTTTAAATAAATTATTATGACATTAACAAAAAAAAAGAATTGTTTATAAATGCCTTAAAAAATAAACAGCACGAAGTTCTTATGACTCTCCCTGATTTATAAACATCCCATTTTCCTGAGGACTGGTGCCTACAGGCTTTTTGGTATGGGTAATGGCAGACTCTGGGAGGGCTCACACCAAGGAATACTTCCCAGAACTTCTGCTGCCAGTGTCCTTGTCCCCACAGTGAGGCACAGCCACCCCACCCCCCACCTCTGCAGGAGACCCTCCAACACTACAAGGAAGTTAGGATAAGAAAATTAAAGATTCAATGTGAAGAAGGCAGACAGCAGAAGCAAGAAGAACTACAATCCTGCAGTCTGTGGAATGAAAACCACATTCACAGAAAGATAGACAAAATGAAAAGGCAGAGGACTATGTACCAGATGAAGGAACAAGATAAAACCCCAGAAAAACAACTAAATGAAGTGGATATAGGCAACCTTCCAGAAACAGAATTCAGAATAATGATAGTGAAGATGATCTAGGACCTCGGAAAGAGAATGGAGGCAAACATCGAGAAGATGCAAGAAATGTTTAACAAAGACCTAGAAGAATTAAAGAACAAACACCTAGAAAAATTAAAGAACAGACAACAGAGATGAACAATACAATAACTGATATGACAAATACACTAGAAGGAATCAATAGCAGAATAACTGAGGGAGAAGAACGAATAACTGACCTGGAAGACAGAATGGTGGAATTCACTGCCACAGAAGAGAATAAGGAAAAAAGAATGCAAAGAAATGAAGACAGCCTAAGAGACCTCTGGGACAACATTAAACGCAACAACATTCACATTATAGGGGTCCCAGAAGGAGAAGAGAGAGAGAAAGGACCCGAGAAAATATTTGAAGAGATTATAGTCGAAAACTTCCCTAACATGGGAAAGGAAATAGCCACCCAAGTCCAGGAAGTGCAGAGAGTCCCAGGCAGGACAAACCCAAGGAGAAACACGCCAAGACACATAGTAATCAAACTGACAAAAATTAAAGACAAAGAAAAATTATTGAAAGCAGCAAGGGAAAAATGACAAATAACATACAAGGGAACTCCCATAAGGATAACAGCTGATTTCTCTGCAGAAACTCTACAAGACAGAAGGCAGTGGCATGATATACTTAAAGTGATGAAAGGGAAGAAACTACAACCAAGATTACTCTACCCAGCAAGGATCTCATTCAGATTCGACAGAGAAATCAAAAGCTTTACAGACAAGCAAAAGCTAAGAGAATTCAGCACCACCAAAGCAGCTCTACAACAAATGCAAAAGGACCTTCTCTAAGCGGGAAACACAAGAGAAGAAAAGGATCTACAAAAACAAACCCCAAACTATTAAGAAAATGGCAATAGGAACATGCATATGGATAATTACCTTAAATGTGAATGGATTAAATGCTCCAACTAAAAGACACAGGCTTGCTGAATGGATACAGAAACAAGACCCATATATATGCTGTCTACCAGAGACCCACTTCAGACCTAGGGACACAAAGAGACTGAAAGTGAGGGGATGGAAAAAGATAATCCATGCAAATGGAAATCAAAAGGAAGCTGGAGTAGCAAAACTCATATCAGATAAAATAGACTTTAAAATAAAGAATGTTACAAGACACAAGGAAGGACACTACATAACGATCAAGGGATCAATCCAAGAAGAAGATATAACAATTATAAATATATACGCACCCAACATAGGAGCACCTCAATACAGAAGGTGAATGGTAACAGCTATAGAAGAGGAAATCGACAGTAACACAATTAATAGTGGGGGACTTTAACACCTCACTTACACCAATGGACAGATCATCCAGACAGAAAATTAATAAGGAAACACAAGCTTTAAATAATAACACAATAGACTAGATAGATTTAATTGGTATTTAATTGACATTTAATTGACATTCCATCCAAAAACAGCAGATTACACTTTCTTCTCAAGTGCACATGGAACATTCTCCAGGAGAGATCACATCTTGGGTCACAAATCAAGCCTTGGTAAATTTAAGAAAACTGAAATCATATCAAGCACCTTTTCTGACCACAACGCTATGAGATTAGAAATAAATTACAGGGAAAAAAATGTAAGAAACACATACACATGGAGGCTAAACAATATGTTACTAAATAACCACGAGATCACTGGAGAAATCGAAGAGGAAATCAAAAAATACCTAGAGACAAATGGCAATGAAAACATGATGATCCAAAACCTATGGGATGCAGCAAAAGCAGTTCTAAGAGGGAACTTTATAGCAATAAAATCCTGCCTTAAGAAACAAGAAAATCTCAAATAAACAACCTAAACTTACACCTAAAGGAACTAGAAAAAGAAGTACAAACAAAACCCAAAGTTAGTAGAAGGAAAGGAATCATAAACATCAGAGCAGAAATAAATGAAATAGAAACAAAGAAAACAGTAGCAAAGATCAATAAAACTAAAAGCTGGTTCTTTGAGAAGATAAACAAAATTGATAACCTTTAGCCAGACTCATCAAGAAAAAGAGGGCGAGGACTCAAATCACTAAAATTAGAAATGAAAAAGAAGTTACAACAGACACTACAGAAATACAAAGCATCATAAGAGATGACTACAAGCAACTCTATGCCAATAAAATGGACAACCTGGAAGAAATGGACAAATTCTTAGAAAGGTATAACCTTCCAAGACTGAACCAGGAAGAAATAGAAAATATGAACAGACCAATCACAAGTAAGGAAATTGAAATTGTAATTATAAATCTTCCAACAAACAGAAGTCCAGGACCAGATGGCTTCACAGGTGAATTCTATTAAACATTTAGAACATAGCTAACACCCACCCTTCTCAAACTCTTCCAAAAAATTGTAGAGGAAGGAACACTCCCTAACTCATTCTATGAGGCCACCATCGTCCAGATACCAAAAGCAGACAAAGATACTACAAAAAAAAAAAGTTACAGACCAATATCACTGATGAATATAGATGCAAAAATCCTCAACAACATACTAGCAAACAGAATCCAAAAACACGTTAAAAGGATCATACACCATGATCAAATGGGATTTATCCCAGGGATGCAAGGACTCTTCAATATATGCAAATCAATCAATGTGATACACCGTATTAACAAATTGAAGAATAACAACCATATGATCATCTCAAGAGATGCAGAAAAAGCTTTTGACAAAATTCAACACCGATTTATGATAAAAACTCTCCAGAAAGTGGGCATAGAGGGAACCTACCTCAACATAATAAAGGCCATATACGACAAACCCACAGCAAACATCATTCTCAATGGTGAAAAACTGAAAGCATTTCCTCTAAGATCAGGAACAAGATAAGGATGTCCACTCTCGCCACTATTATTCAACAGTTTTGGAAGTCCTAGCCATGGCAATCAGGGAAGAAGAAGAAATAAAAGGAATACAAATTCAAAAAGAAGAAGTAAGACTGTCACTGTTTGCAGATGATATGATAGTATACGTAGATAATCCTAAAGCTGCCACCAGAAAACTATTAGAGCTAATCAATATACTTGGTAAAGTTGCAGGATACAAAATTAATGCACAGACATCTCCTGTATTCCTATACACTAATGATGAAATATCTGAAAGAGAAATTAAGGGAACACTCCCATTTACCATTGCAACAAAAAGAATAAAATACCTAAGAATAAACCTAAGGAGGTAAAAGACCTGTACTCAGAAAACTATAACAGATACAATGCAATCCCTATCAAATTACCAATGGCATTTTTTACAGAACTAGAACAAAAAATCTTAAAATTTATATGGAAACATAGAAGACCCTGAATAGCCAAAGCAATCTTGGGAGAAAAAAACGGAGCTGGAGGAATCAGACCCCCTGACTTCAGACTATACTACAAATCTACAGTAATCAAGGCAATATGCTACTGGCACAAAAACAGAAATATAGATCAGTGGAACAGGACAGAAAGCCCAGAGATAAACCCATGCACCTACGGTCACCTAATCTATGACAAAGGAGGCAAGGATATACAATGGCGAAAAGACACTCTCTTCAACAAGTGGTGCTGGGAAAACTGGACAGCTACATGTAAAAGAATGAAATTAGAACACTCCTTAACACCATACACAAAAATAAACTCAAAATGGATTAAAGACATAATGTAAGACCAGACACTATAAAACTCTTAGAGGAAAACATAGGAAGAACACTCTTTGACATAAATCACAGCAAGATCTTTTTTGACCCACCTCCTAGAGTAATGGAAATAAAAACAAAAATAAACAAATGGGACCTAATTAAACTTAAAAGCTTTTGCACAGCAAAGGAAACTATAAACAAGATGAAAAGAAAACAACCCAGTCAAAAAATGGGCAGAAGATATAAATAGACATGTCTCCAAAGAAGACATACAGATGGCCAAGAGGCACATGAAAAGCTGCTCAACATCAATAATTATTAGAGAAATGCAAATCAAAACTACAGTGAGGTATCACCTCACACCAGTTAGAATGGGCATCATCAGAAAATCTACAAACAACAAATGCTGGAGAGGGTGTGAAGAAAAGGGAACCTTCTTGCACTGTTGGTGGGAATATAAATTGATATAGCCATTGTGGAGAACAGTACGGAGGTTCCTTAAAAAAGTAAATATAGAGCTACCATATGATCCAGCAATCCCACTACTGGGCATATACCCAGAGAAAACCATAAATCAAAAAGACACATGCACCCCAATGTTCATTGTAGCACTCTTTACAAGAGCCAGGTCATGGAAGCAACCTAAATGCCCATTGACAGATGAATGGATAAAGAAGATGTGGTACATAGGTACAGTGGACTATTACTCAGACATAAAGAGGAATGAAGTTGGGTCATTTGTAGAGACGTGGATGGACCTAGAGACTGTCATGTAGAGTGAAGTAAGTCAGAAAGAGAAAAACAAATATCATGTATTAATGGAATCTTAAAAAATGGTACAGATGAACCGGTTTGCAAGGCAGAAATAGAGACACAGATGTAGAGAACAAACATGTGGACACCAAGGGGGGAAAGCAGGGGAGGGTTGTGGTGGTGGTGGGATGAATTGGGAGGTTGGGATTGACATGTATACACTAATACGTATACAACAGATAGCTAATAAGAACCTGCTGTATAAAAAATAAATAAATTAAATTAAATTAAAATAAGAACATCCCATTTTCCTAAATGTAAGGAGAGTAGGATTAAGTTAAATAATCTTTAAGGTTTTTTACTTTAAATATTTAATGACTTCAATATATGTCATGGTGCCACTTTCTTTTTCTTTTCTTTCTTTCTTTCTTTTAAAGCAAAGAACTGTTATTTTCTCAGAAGCCTCAAAAGGCAAAGGAAAAATCAGTGGATTAATCCCTACAATGGATTCCAATGTCATCCTAGTTTCAGGAGGTGTCCAGTTACAGAGAAATATTTTAGTAATCGTAAGGTTCAGACAGACCTTACGTGACCCTACTCATTCCTGACCAGCAAATAGTTTTTGTTTAATTTCGAAAGAAACCAGACAAACTCTGCAAGGTTACTTGTAATCATGACACCATTCTTAGAATTGCCATGTGCTGGGAACATGCCTTCTCGCTTCCTCCTTCTATCTACAGTATAAATCTGAAGGACTTTGTTATGGCTCTTATACTTGGCACATCTTAGGCCTATTTAGAACATCAACACCATCAATCACAAAATATGGGGCCGACCAGCTGGATGAACCCTGGCTATCATGCAGGGGTTATTTGTCATCTGGGCATGTCTGTTTGGTATATAACACTCCTTCAGTCCCAGAACAATTTTCCCCCTCCGAAAATATTCTCTTTCATTCAGGAAACACGTGATTAATAAAGGACAAGGGTTTAAAGCTGGAGGTCAAGGCTAAAAGTCTTAACCAAACAAGTGCATTGCTTACTAACGTTTGCATCAGCGGTCAAAAATTCCCTTGAAGAGCCCCCGCACTGAAGAAACATAGTCTTAAATGCCATAAATTTCAAGGGACTCCAGCAACTATATTCATCTTGAGGGATTTATTGTAAAATAATGTTGCACATCTGAAAAACGTTTTGCTGCAGAATAATAACACTGCATCAAGCATTTAAAAGGCCCAAACACTTACAATTTATTATAAAAAATTAAGGTTGAAAAGACATGGTTTAACCAATACGATATGCAAAGGAAGTTTGTACTATAACAGTAGAACAATTTGCATTAAAACTAAATTGTTTTCTAAGATGTCTATTTATACTAAAATGGATTTAAAAGCAACACTCCTTCCTTCATATTTTTTGTCTTAGATATATGTCAATCTACAATACTTTATGGTACTTTTCCATTAGACAGTTTTTCTTTTTTTTTTGCGGTACGTGGGCCTCTCACTGTTGTGGCCTCTCCAGTTGCGGAGCACAGGCTCCAGATGTGCAGGCTCAGCGGCCATGGCTCACGGGGCCCAGCCGCTCCACGGCATGTGGCATCTTCCCGGACCAGGGCACGAACCCGTGTCCCCTGCATCGGCAGGCGGACTCTCAACCACTGCACCACCAGGGAAGCCCTAGACAGTTTTTCTTTTATCTTTGTTTTCCCTTCTTCCACCAAAAGAACCTTGTTACTTGTTTATAGAATATTGGGTTTTCTTCTTTCTAGGCAATTGTTACAGTTCCACTCTGTCTTAATATTTGATATTTATGAATTGTTTCTGTGTGTGTGATGACATTAAAAAAGCAAATTTTAATAACAAAAATGAAAAAATTGTTGGTTAAGCCTTAAAATTATCCTAATATTGACTTAACTGGAATCAACTCCATTTCTCAATATGGAAAAACGGATTAAACAATGTTTATTTCCCCGGTATTCTAAAGGGAGTCACACACTCCCACTGGACATTTAAACAGAATTTCTCAGAAGAAAAGTGATAAGTAGATTGTATTATAGGGCTGATGATGTTGCAAGGCCTAAGGAGCACATGTCAGTCATCACGTGATTCATCTTGTACAGACTTCTGAGTTCCTGCACATATGCCACCTGAGGTAACCAGACTTGCTGGAATTCAGTTTCTTTATCTCTCTGCCAAATGCCAAAGTAATAAAAATAGAAACTCAGTACAAAACATACTGTATTAAAACTATGTTTCCATTGAAATTCATAATGGCAATGCATTTATCCTGTACACTGCCTTAGAATCATAGCCTTGGGGGCATAAAGAGGTTTTCAAAGTCATCTGGTCTGACTTCTCATCCTATTGCTGTGTAAACTGAGCCTTCAGAGAAGAAGTGGCAGAGGCAAGACTAGCACCCTTGTCTCCCATTTCCCTGTCCAGTGTCCCTGTGCCATGGTATAAATCCTTCTTATGGCTCAACGGTTGGTGCAGAATCTTTGGATAAATCTGACTTGCGCCCAGCTGGGCAATCTGTTGCTCCACTACTTATGCTAAAATGATAACACTGTATATTTGACTGTTGATGGGGTCTTCTTGGCACTGTACATGCATAATGCTCTCAGTTAACTCAGCTGACCCTGTTAAACAATGACAATGTGTGTGAGGCCTGAGTTTGTTAGCATTCATTGTTACAAAAACAGGGTTACTGACCTTGTCATATTGATCAGCACACGGCAATGTGGATCCTGAAGGCAAATAAAGAATTTCTGGTGGTGATGTAAGAACTATGCTAATTAGTTTCTCCCTCCATTCTGCTCCTAGGCACTGAATAACTGTACAGTTCAGCTAGAAGACTCACTGAGCCCTGGACTAATAAAACCTAAGAATTTTTATAAATAATAATAAAAAATGTTTCAACGTGCCATTTCCTTTCAGAACAAGAGTGGCTTTTGCAGAGCAGTGTGACTGGGAGGAGGGACCACCTTATTTTTTGCTGTTGCATCCCTGCCCCCAGCAGAACTGAAACAACAATGTATATGGACTTCTCCCCTCAAAATCCCATTAAAATAATCATCTATCTATATTCCCTTAAAATTATTTTCTTGAGAATGAGTTTTCAAAATGCTACCACACTATGATTAAGACAAGAGCTGTATGTGAGACCTAATTTACATATCTAAGCATTTGGATGTGGGTAGTTTTGCCTCAGTGGAAAAACAAGCTAAGTTAATTTTTTGACAATACAATATTACCTTGGTACATCTTGTTCTCCCTTTCCCGCGGGGTCTTACACGAATGAATCAGAAAATTGCTCCCTTATGTTAAGCCTGAGTCTGCACCTGTGTTAAATTCACATGGAATTGAAATTGGGGGTGTGGGGGTGGGGATAAATGTCAGAGAAACTAATAGGATGATATATCTAAGCTTGAATTCTCAAATGGACTAGCATCCATTGCAGAGACCATCGATGGGGACATTTGTGTAGGCATATTGCTTCACATCTAGAATTGAAATTAAGGATATATAATATATAATCATGTTGATTAGCTGTCCTCAAGTTCTCAAGTTTACTGTTAGAAGCATCTGCCTCCAGATTTTAGGAAATTCAGATTACTGGAAATTTGGGCATGCCAACATTTTTACTTTACTTTCTTTGGGTATCCTAGGTCACTTTCCAGGTATTAAAACAATCTCCATGTTTTAGACATCTTAAGAGAGATCATGAAAAATAAGCAAGTCATTGAAACAAAATATAGACAGCAGTGAAGAGTTGAAAGAAGGGAAGAGATGAATGACCTTTAGATTTGCAAAAACAAGGGGACTTTGGATGTTGTGGACAGGTGGGTGAGTGGGAGGTGGAGAGAGCATGGGTCAGTATAAAAGTGAGAGGAATTAAGTGAGGAAAACAGAGATGTGGAGAGAGTTGTGTCCATATTCTAAGTCTGCTCTTATGGAGATGGTTGGAAGGAGTCCGTTTGCCTCACAGTGAGGCAACCTTGTTAATGAAATTTCACATCTGCTTGCTTTATGTTTTGCAGTACAGCACTGACGTTTTTCGGCAATATTGTCCAGCATTTGAGATGCATTCTGGATGAAGACATCTGTCTGTTTGAAAGGTTTTGGTATCAGAGGAAGGAAGGAAATGAGAAAGAAGTTTGGGGCTCTGAGAATAAGACACCTCAGTTTTATCAGCCTTGAAGTACATACCACGGAGGACGATTATTTGCATACTGCAGTGGAGGCTGGTTAAAGTCCAATCAATTGAATCCAGATGTGAATTTCTTTTGAGATTTTTTTTTTTTTAAGTGAGGGTTGCCAAAACTTCATGGGAGCAGAGACCACAAGCTATTATAAGCCAAAGGACTCTCAAAGTACAAGGAACGGTTTTTGGCTTATTAGAAGTCCTACTTCTTTAAGGTTGGTATTTGAAATAGAACAAGTTTGTCTGCGATAAATTAGTTAGAGGATATTACAAATAGCTGGCCCTTGCCTAAATAAAATCTTCCAAAACAAGTCTACAAAAAGTGTTCCTGATAATCATCACATATTTAGGGAACACCACAACTGATAGTTTATGCTCTTTTGGTGGGAGGCAAATTCTAGGAAAAACAATCCATGAGAATCCATCACCTGGCACATACCGGTAATGAATGGAGTTTGAATAAAATGCCAAAGGTATGCTTTTAAAAAGGTATAAATGTTCATAGGAATCTTAGACCTCTTAAGAAACTAACAGGAAAGTCCACTAATCTTAGAAATTGATTAGTTAAGAATATTAGGAAATCATCTGGTAGGGGAATTCTGTTGTTCTTGTGTTTTCTTTTCAAATGTGACAAATCTTGATTAGTCAAAACCTTACCCTTCCCTTGGGACTAGTATTCGTGAAGGAATAGTATACTCGAGGACTAAAGTTAAGTAGCAGTATGAATAGAAACATTTTGTTTTAGCTTATTTCCTAAATGTATTGAACACAAGAGTAAATAAAGAATTAATTTTACTATAACCCCATCATCCTGACAAATCAATGTCTTTTCATATCTCTACATTCTCTTCAAGTCCATATCATGCATTTTTTTAAAGAATATTACAGGTGTGCTAGGATAGACACTTTTTTCCTAAATAATAACTTAATGGAAGCCTTGTCATTTGACCATTTAAATATTATTCAATGTCTTGAATTTACGGAGTTTCATGTATGTACTTAGCAATCTGGCTAATTATCATTTGGTAAGAACATTTTGTTTGTGTTGGACTAGAACTTTTTCCCTGAAATATCAAAGAAAACCCAGAATTCGTTTAAACTCATTTTAGAGCTTTGGCTTTTTCCTGTATTTGTTTTAGGTCACTTAGTGTTACTTTAAAAATGTATAACCAAATTTGGGAATGAGAAACTCAGAAATTAGAAAAGTGCTTCCTTAGAATAGATAGAATCCATTTCAATTCCATTGAATTTAATTCAACCCCAAACTAATTTTCATGTGTTAGGTATTATAAGGACACAATCAGATGAGGCTAGCTTGTCTCCCAGGGCTTTCTGATGTCTATAGTCCAACATGCCTGGCTTGGACTAAGGCAGAGTTTAAATACAGGAACAAGCAAAGTTCTTGGAGAATTTCCACCCGAGGAAATAGAGAGGTTAATTCAAAAGCAAGGGCTTATTGAAGTAGATGGAAATTAAGCTGGGTCTTGAAGGATGAGAGGACATGGTTTATTTTTGTTTTGATCCTTTGATAAACTCATTTTGATAAGTGACAGAAGTCCTATGAAGGCAGTGAATTATGCAAGAGTAACTTTAAGCTTCCTTTAATGAATGGGAATGGAGAGAGACACTCTTGTTCTGAACTCATACTGTGTATCAGGCTCTGTGTTAAGTAAGCCTTTCTTAGGTTATTTAGCCGTGAGCAGAGTGGCTTCATGAGCATGAGATCAGCCCGTTCGCACAGGACACTGTGCTCAGAAGGGCCCTGTACTTGGGGCTTAATGCTCTGCAGTGTTTTGAAATTCTTAATAATTTTATCTTTGAATCTGTGGTTTGTAGGTGAAATCTGATAGAACATTGAAGTATGCGCTGGGGATTTGAAGCCTGAACTCACATGCTGTCCCATGTCTCACCACCTCCACACCTCTCTGGACAGGTTCTCAGCCCCCAGCTCCCCACTACCTGGAGCTGCATGCAACACTTGACCTCCCCCTTCCCCCATCCCCACACATGGGAAATAAGCCACCCTTCTTCTGGGTGGCAACCAGGTTGCATCGACAAGGAGAGGCTGTGATCCATCATTGCCGTCTGTTCCTGCTGGAGACCTGGACATGACCATGGGGGAGGATCATGGTCAGGCATGTGTCCCCTGGGGCATCTCAGTGCAGCAAGGAGGTAGCTGACAACTGGAATGACTGGCTGGAGGCCTTTTGCCCAGCCCTGATCCAGGTACTACCTATGTTCTAGCACAGAGGTAACAATCCCTTGGGTGTTATCCATTTGCCAGTGGGTTGGGAAGAATGACATCCCCACCCCAACCAAGGCCCCACATTTTCATTCTGCTCTAAGGCCAAAAATGTATGTGGTTGGCCCTGACCCTGAGGCAGGTATTACTGTCCTCCTTCTTCAGATGGAAACTAGAGTCTAAGAAGAGCTGGTAAGTGGCAGAGAAGGTGGTCTCACTCTAAAGCCCATCCTCTCTTCAGCATGGTGTGCCATACCACCTCCCTTGAGGTGAATGAGAGGGGTCTCAAAGTGTTGACTTTTGGTGCATGCCCATTCCCTTGGAGTGGCCTGGAGGTGACAAGGAGCCCTCGTTTAAGAACACAGATCTGCACTTAAAGGACTCAAGGTCTTTATGGTTTCTTCTGGTGGACAAGTGTGAACATTTAAAGAAAATTTTGAGCTCCAGGCTCATTCTTATGACTGAATTTTGCCCCTCTAAAATGTATATGTTGAAGCCCTAATCCCCCAATTCCTCAGAATGCTACCGTATTTGGAAACAGGGCCGTCAAAGACATGATTAAGTTAAACTGAGGCTGTTAGTGTGGTCCCTAGTCCAATTTTACTCATGTCTTTATAAGAAGAGGAAATTGAAATACAAATTGCTGAGTGTGCACATGAGAAATACCATGTAAGGACAAAGGAAGAAGACGGTCATCTGTAAGCCAAGGAGAGAGGCCTCACAAGGAACAAGAAACAAGAAGAGGCCTCACAAGAAACAGAAAACAAGGAGAGAGGCCTCATAAGAAATCAAACCTTGATTTTGGACTTCTAGCCTCCAGAACTGTGAGAAAATAAATTTATGTTGTTTAAATCACCCAATCGGTAGTATTTTTTTTTTTTTTGTGGTAGTATTTTTTTATGGTAGCCCTAGCAAATTAATATAACCACTGAGACCCTGATATATTAATCCATCAATATTTGCTGGCCTAAAAAAGCATAGGAACATGATTCTATCAAGTGTTATAAAAATGAAGAGGTATCTATAAAAATCCCTAGGAGAATGAGAGAGAGAAAACGGGATAAGGTGAAAAGAAAAAAATAAAGATACTAAGGTAAGGAACCATTAGGTGTTGCTCTTCACCTTTATTTATTTTTTATATAAATAAGTGATATGTGAATAATATATGCTCATTGTAAAAACATTTTTTAAAATCCTAAATCAGTGCAGTAAAAAAATCTAGGTCTTTCTTTCCCCCTTCATTCCCCAACTCACTTTCCACTTCGGAAGTAACCACTGATAGGAATATTCTCTCAGACCATTTAAAAAATGCATTTAAGAATATATGTATAATATTTCTGTATATGCGTAATGTTGATTATGAAATAAATGTGATTATACAATATGTATTGCTATGCAATTCGTTTCTCCTTTTAACAATATGTATAAGGGATTTTTCTTTATCTACCACACTCCTTTATCTCATATAATCTCCCTGTCTACCACACACCATGGTATGGTGGTTGTATAATTAACCTAACCATCATCTTACTGATAGATATTCAAGCTGCTTCCAATTTCTTATGATCACAAAAAATAGTGCAATGAACATTTTTGTAAATATATATTTATGACATTTAGATTTCTAATCGCCATATTTCTCAGTCACTCCCCTGATTCCACTTTTACTTCTGGATTCCTTTTTGGAATTTATGGCTAAGACTGTCTTTTCCTATCTGAATTAGGTATGTGAAAGTAGGCTGAGATGCTTTTTCTTTAATGCCACTACAACCAGAATTATGTATGATTTCCTGTTTCCTTGGTAGAGCATAAAGAAAATACTTTAACTGTTAAAGCCACACTGCACACTGCACCAAGGGCCAGGAGTACGCAGTAGGCCACAGAGGAAAGTTTAAGCTGTTGAGCTTAATACATAAATTCTCTGTGGTTTGAGGTGGAAAGACAATAAAGCTTTGAGCTGGGGCATGACTCAGCATCCTCCACGTACCCAAGGGGACCATGCCAATTTAGGATGACACTAGGGATTTTCTCTGGGATGGACATGCATGTATGGTCTTTATTACTGGGAAGGTGTAGGAATACCCTGATAAAGGCTGGGCTGGGCAGTTCTTCCCAATTTCAATGTTCCAGTTCAAGAAGCCCCTGCCCAATGAATAATGGCACCTTACTTTATGGCTGTATGAAGCAACTAGTGGGACTTTCCCAAGAAGAGCCAAGTTAGTGTCACTGTGAATTGGTAAATATAGTCTTTTGGCAAAAAAAATAAATACCTGGAATGACTTATTCTAATAGCCTAATGGATGAAGAGGCATACATATTAAAGAAAAATATTTAAAAATTGTAAGCATTTAAAGATGGGTTAAATATATTCTATCACTAGATTTGGGCCCTTCCTTCTTAAGTCTACAAAGCAATAATTCTGAATCCCTTCTGTGTCTGAAACCTTCCAGTCTCTGTTCTCTTTGGCAGAACTTCATGCCTCTTGGCTTCAGGCAGCAATTTTTCAAGAAAGCTTGCCATTTTGGCTTACTTCACCTTTATTTCTCGTTTCCTCTATCCACTCAGGCTTCAAAAGCCTCTAATTAGCTGTTTACCTTAATTATTCCAACTAGGACTTCATCTGGTCTTAGGTTCTCCCACTTCTGAGGATCCAAAGTGCCAGTGTCTCCCTTTCTAGGAGAAACTTTCTGCTTTTCTGAAAAATGCATTTCCTCACCTCCACTGTGTCTTGTGGCTTCCGTAGCAGAGAAAGGGGGAACAGAAAGAAAACTGGCAGTAGTCTTGGGTGCCTGATTCTGAGCCACATCTATTCCATTTAGAGAAAACCGAAATCTCTTACACAGACCCCAGCAGAAGAAAGGGCTTCCACTCAGTCCAGAACTCACAGACTAGCTACTGTGGCAAATATAAGACCTCAGCACTGCATGGGATTAGCTCACCTCTAGGATCCCCAAGACACTGGAGGTACGGTGGGTTGGTGCCCTTTTTCTTTACCAGACATCGTTTTCTGTCATGTCTTTTAGCTCATGAGCATATACAGGCAAATTAAGCTGCCATGTAACTTGAGGACAATGTGTAGTAGTTGTGAAGCCGGTTTAGGTCAAGGCACTACCACGAATAGACAGAGATTCCCTGGGGTGACCTGTGTTGCTACTTACCAAATAATTAAACATGTGATTCTGGGTTTTCCTAGGCTGTCCAAAAACCAGACTCATTATTTTACATAGATGTATTTGCTTACTAATAAACTAACTGTTAGCATCTTGATGAATAACACTTTGTATTTAAATTTTTACATATGGAAACGTTTTGCCAAATATATTGTCACTAGCTTGCACCCTGATTAACCTAAGAACTATCTTTCTCAGTCGGTGCCATCATGAGCTGACACAGTCTGACCAGTTACATGTTTAAATCTGATAGAAACAAAAGTCTCTGCCACAAAGCTTCTGAGCTTCTAATTTAATCTTGGTATTAAATTTGAATTTGGAATTGACTAAGCCCAAGATAGAGTATGAAATGCATCACTTAAACCTCCTCAGGCAACATGGAGCATGAATTCTATTTACTATCTTCAAAAAGAACCAACTTCTTGGTCTACTGTGAGACTGTCTGCCTAAACTTTCTGAAGGGTGGTCTGCCAATCACACCAAAAGGAAAGACTCTGAAGATTATTTTAAGCATGATGGGTTATTTTACTTGGAAGTGTTCTACCACTAGGTTCTTTAAAAATGCTCACATATTTTAAAATTTATTTAAAATTCAGATTCTCTATTTCTCATTTTATCACCACTTTAATCAGGCATAGCAGATTGAAATTAGGTATCATAGAATAACTTTGCATGTTGAGACTAACAATACTGCAGTTTATTCCATGTGATGACTTTTTTCTCCCCGTACCTGTCTGAGTCACCAGGCATAAATGAATATGCAAAGAACAGGCCTTCATACTTTGGGATTCTCAGATTCCGAAATAAGAAAATTAAGTCATCTAGTTCCAAGACTTGTGAAACAATACCAAGTATATAAGTCTTTATTTTGTGCCTAATGACTGAAAAGCAAGTTTTGATGTGCTGCTGGAGAAGCACTCCACAAAATAACTGGTGTGGATAAAAAATAAATAAATAAAAAAGGGTAAATATGCCACAAGCTATTTGCATATGATAATTTTATAAAACATTCCCTGTGAGAAATACCTGAGTGGAATTAATTCATAATCAGTAGGAACGCAGTGGGAATGTGTTCGTCGAAATAAGTAATCCAAAATTATTCTTGGGCTGTGAAGTTTGTTTACTGCCTTAACTAAAGTGTGTATCAAACGTAAGTGCATCAGCACTGGCTGAGGGTTGGGAGAGTCACGCACAGCCTTCACCTCCAGTGTTTTTCATCCATTCTATTTATATTTCTTGGCAAGAGGTCCAAGCCACAAAAAGGTTTGTCCCAATATTATGTGTGTGTGTCTTTTGCATAGTGATGGACACTGCTCCTTTTCAGAAGGAGCCTCAAAAGTACAGGTGAATTCTTGAAAACTAAATAAGAGTTGCCAATTTTAAAAATTATTTTAAAACTCAACACCTCTATAGGAAAAGACCAATGAGTATTCTTCATCACAGAAATAAAGAACATTTCTTCCCACTTAGAAATTCCCAGGCTCCTTTCCACCCTTCAGATTATCCATACCTGTATGTACGTATATGTATGAATGTCTTGTTCATTAAGCACCTTGTGCCTGGTGTTGGGCTACAAAGAACTTAACAGACATTGCTTCATTTAATTCTCACAACAATGTTGAAAGGTATGTATAATCATTCAGATTTGAGAGCTGAGAAGACAGGCTCAGAAAAGTACCTTGCCTATGGTCTCACAGCTATGGAGTGGCAGAAGCAGAATTTAAGCTCAGCTCTGTCTGGATTCCAGAGCCAATGTTCTTAACCACAATACACTCCTTCATTCCTTGTACTCTTCTCAGGCTGCATAACTCTCTTTGCAGAAATCTTTCCCTGGTTTTTTGGTTTTTTAAAAAATTTTATTTATTTTTATTATCATTATTTTTATTGGAGTATAATTGCTTTACAATGCTATGTTAGTTTCTGCTAAACAGTGAAGTGAATCAGCTATATGTATACATATATCCCCTCCCTCTTGGACCTCCTGCCTTCCCCCATCCCACCCATCTAGGTCTTCATAGAGCACTGAGCTGAGGTCCCTGTGCTATACAGCAGTTCCCACTAGCTATCTATTTTACACTTGGTAGTGTATATATGTCAATCCTAACCTCCCAGTTCGCCCCCCCCTTCCCCCTCATGTCCACATGTCCGTTCTCTATGTCTGCCTTTCTATTCCTGCCCTGCAAATAGGTTCATTTGTATCATTTTTCTAGACTCCACATAAATGTGTTCATGTACGATATTTGTTTTTCTCTTTCTGACTTACTTCACTCTGTATGACAGTCTCTATGTAAATCCACATCTAAGAGGATGATTTTGAAGCCAGAATGCCTGGGTTTAAATCCTTATACTAATGTGTGATCTTGGACAAGTTATTTATCTCCTCTGTGCCTCCACTTCCTAATCTATAAAATGGGCATAATAATTGTTCCTGGTTCATAGGACTGTTGTCAAAAAATATGAGTATATATACTAAGTACCTGGCACATAGTATGCACTCTTTAAGTATTTGCTAGTAGTAGTAGTATAATGCTTTGTATTTGATCATTCCTCTCTCCTGATATCTGACTATGGTCCTAGGTAACCTGATATTCATTGACATATAACTCTTGGTACCTCCTTAGTAGTTTTGGGTTACTTTGCACTCAATGCCCCTGCTCTCAGCCTACAACCTAATCATTCCAATCACAGACTGAATGTTTAGCTGAGCTTTAAATATCTAGTAGTGAATCTCTTCTCCATGCCCAAACTGGGAATAAACGCCTGGCTTCAAACTATCTTCAAGGGCTGGAATATTTCTCCTTTGTGAAAAATAAAGCAAACAACAACAACAATAATAGCAAGGGAGGAAGGAAAGAAGCAATTTTAAACAAGAAAGTGAGAGTGAGAAAGTTGGGGGGGAGGGAAAGAGGAAGGAAGGAAGGAAGGAAGGAAGAAAGGAAGGAAGGAAGAAAAGAAGGAAGGAAAGGGGAAGGGAGGGAAGCAGAAAGGGAGGGAGGGAGCTTCCCTGGTGGCGCAGTGGTTGAGAGTCCGCCTGCCGATGCAGGGGACACGGGTTCGTGTCCCGGTCCGGGAAGGTCCCACATGCCGCGGGGTGGCTGGGCCCGTGAGCCATGGCCGCTGCGGAGCCTGTGCTCCGCAATGGGAGAGGCCACAACAGTGAGAGGCCCGCGTACCACAAAAAAAAAAAAAGAAAAAAAGAAAAAAAAGAAAGGGAGGGAGGGAGGGAGGGAGGAACAAAAGAAGGAAGGAAGGATATGTTAGAGAGCAACATAGCAGGGAGCTTGCAAGGGGAAAGAAGAGTCTAATGCATGATTAAGTTTCTGTAACAGTCTTTAAGAGGCTCAGAAACACATACCATTTGTGACTACCTGTGTACTTCCATGATGATGCCCTTCTAGTTATCAGAAGAGTCTGAAAGGGAAACCAACACCTTCTGATGCAAAACGTTAGTTTTTCCTCCTTATTATTCCTAGAATGTTTTCCCCCAAATCATAAACTTCCATTCAATCTAATAAAAGAACTGGAGATTTTTTTTCCTAATTTTGAAAAGTTTTATTTTCATTTTCCTTCACCCCAAAATATTTCCTAATTTCCCTTGTGATATATTCTTTGACTCATGAATCATTCAAAAGTGTCTTATTTAATTCTCAAATACTTGGGAATTTTCTAGGTGTCTTCTTTTTGTTATTTTCTAATTTAATTTTCTCTGTGGTCAGAGAAAACTGTGTATGATTTTAATCCTTTAAATTTATTGGTTTCGAGTTTTGTTTGCTTGCTTTTTGCCCAGAATATAGTTTCTTTTGCTGAAAATCCATATCTGTTTAAAAAAACAAGTGCACTTTGCAGTTGTTTGTTATTCTTTAAATGTTAATTGAATATTTGGTTGATAATGTGTTCAGTGTTTGGAGATTTTATTGAAAAGACCTGACTTCACAAATTTAAGGAGCTATCTAAATTTCAGTCTGGAAATCTTGGAGGCATCAGAGAATACACTCTGGGTGCTTTACTCTTACTGACATTCAGTGAAATTCAACACTGTGAAAAAGCTCTCTAAGGAAATCCCATTAATATATTTTTGCAAATATGATTGTCCACAAATCAATGGAAAACTACATTTAAAACAACCTCACTAAATGATTCTCTTTTCTGCTAGTTTTTATTATAAATCTAAGCAGCAAAAAATGAAGAAAAATGATGATGAAGGAATAGTTTAAGACAATTGCATGACTAGGATTTATACTTAATTTCTATCAGACTGCACAAAGAAGCTTTCTCAGTTAACTCATGTCTCTGTATTTTAGCTTTACTCAATCATGTAAAAAAGCAACATCATTAATTACACAAGTGAAAGGAGGCATTGAAAAAATTCTGCATCCTTTCATTAACTTACAAAAATACAATTAGTAATTATGAGTGATTTCCTGGAGAAAGTCCAGAGCTGAATTAAAAATATCACTAACCACAGAAATCTTCATTGGTCCCTTAGAGGAAAAAATGCACTGCTATGAAGCTTATTTGCTGTACTTGCTTTTAAAACATTAAAGGACTAATTCATAAGGCAGCCACACAACTTTTGTAATGTTTTAAATTTTCTTTTGTGATCTCTGGGAAATGTGAAGAATGTTCCTTTCTCTAAGTAAAATGCATTTAGTCTAGAATGAGAATAGTTATTTCTTCATTCAGAAGTCATGGATATTCTGCCCCCAGAATGAGATTTTTGTTTTATTTTATTTTTTATTTATGATTCTTTAAAACTTTAATAAAAAAATTTATTTTTCATTGAAGTATAGTTGACTTACAATATCGTATTAGTTTTAGGTGTACAACACAATGATTTGATATTTTTATAGATTATATTTCATGTAAAGTTATTATAAAATATTGACTATATTCCCTGTTCTATATATTACATCCTTGTAACTTATTTATTTTATAGCTAGTAATTTGTACCTTTTAATCCCCTTCACCTATCTTGCCCCTCCCCCACCCTTCTCCCACTCTGGTAACCACTAGTTTGTTTTCTGTATCTCTGAGTCTGTTTCTCTTTTGATATATTTGTTTATTTGTTTTATTTTAATGAGATAGTTTGTTTAAGGCATGTTCTTTTTTTTCAGTTTTGGCATATCAGTTTTTAATGGGCAACTTTATGCTGATTTGAGAAAGATAGAAACAAATTTCCTAAAATATCTAAAATCACTAGGGCCAACTGTACTAGTCGTGTCAAATGTTATTCAGGATCTTGTCATCTAAATCTGTTAAAATTATTAAAATGGGTTTTAATTTCAACTTGCTGCAGTTGTGGAGACAGGCTCCTGGGTATCCAATCAATTCTTCCATGTTGATGCTTTGGGACTGTCCCCCTTTGCATCCCTGTTTGAAGAGACATACAGTACAGACTTTCCTCAGGGTATGGCAAGAGATGAACTCTTCCTGTCAAATGTATGGCTCATTGAAGGCAGCTGTGTTTTGACTGGGATGAAGCAGGGTCAGCAGAGCTCTCTACTGGCATCAGGCAGAAGGGGAAGTTTGGGGAGCATTTGGAGCAGGACTCCAGAGAATTCTCTTACTCATATTCATCTGCTTGCTATTTATGTAAAATTTCAACCTGTTTGATGATTTCTCTCCTTTTTCTCTATTGCCTTTTGTAAAAACAATAAACTCAGTGTTGGGAGACTGCTGAACAAACTATAAAGTTCAGTCAATTCCTGGTTTTTTAGAATGCAGATGACCTGCTTTGCTGTTTCTCTGGCATCAGATTTTAATCTCAGTTTATATTCTGTCTGTTGTCAGCCTGATTCCCTGCTCCATCTCTTCAGTTGGGGGTTGAAAATTTAAGGTTAGATGAAGAAATGTCAGAAAGTTAGTCTTCTACCCCCCTCGAGGAGGAGGAGGAGGAGAAGAAGAAGGAGAGGAAGAAGAATGTGACAGAAGTCCTCCTTACACCCTTCACCCTTCGCCCATTCCAAACTAAATATAGAACTACCCTATGATCCAGCAATCCCACTCCTGGGCATATATCCAGAGAAAACTCTAATTTGAAAAGATACATGCACCTCAAAGTTCACAGCAGCACTATTTACAAGAGTCAAGACATGGAAGCAACCTAAATGTCCATCGACAGATGAATGGATAAAGAAGATGTGGTACTTACATACAATGGAATATTACTCAGCCATAAAAAAACAATGAAATAATGCCATTTGCAGCAACGTGGACGGACCTAGAGATTATCATAATAAGTGAAGTAAGTCAGACAGAGAAAGATAAATATCATGTTATTGCTTATATGCAGAATCTATTAAAGATGATACAAATGAACTTAGTTACCAAACAGAAATAGAGTCACAGATGTAGAAAACAAACTTATGGTTACCAGGGGGAAAAGTTGGGGGGGGTAGCATAAACTGGGAGATTGAGATTGACATATACACACTATTATAAATAAAATAGATAACTAATAAGGAC
This sequence comes from Delphinapterus leucas, assembly GCF_059928025.1. Taxonomy (NCBI): domain Eukaryota; kingdom Metazoa; phylum Chordata; class Mammalia; order Artiodactyla; family Monodontidae; genus Delphinapterus; species Delphinapterus leucas. The sequence goes on along the minus strand of NC_143137.1, from coordinate 59,882,891 downwards.
CGACTGTAGAGCACAGGGGACTCTACTCAGCACTCTGTAATGACCGATGTGGGAAAAGACTCTTAAAAAGAGTGAATATATGGGGCTTCCCTGGTGGTGCAGTGGTTGAGGGTCTGCCTGCCGATGCAGGGGACGCGGGTTCATGGGCGTCTGGGAGGATCCCGCATGTCGCGGAGCGGCTGGGCCCGTGAGCCATGGCCGCTGAGCCTGCGCATCTGGAGCCTGTGCTCCACGGCGGGAGAGGCCACAGCAGTGAGAGGCCCGCGTACCGCAAAAAAAAAATTAAAAAATAAAGAATGAATATATGTATATGTATAACTGCATCACTTTACTGTACACCTGAAACTAACACAACATTGTAAATCAACTATACTCCAATAAAACTTAAAAGAAAACAAATACAAAAGATTTGGAATTACCTGTTTTTCACTTGCCTCTGTTGGCTGGAATTTAATAATTAAAAGTTAAACCTTTGCTAATATATACCAATATCTATCCCAAACAAAATACAAAGCAACACTATGTGGTAGGGGTGGGATTCTATAGTGAGGGCTGAAAAGCGAGGTATCACCAACTGCACAGGGACGCCTACCTCACGGGTCTAGACACAGTTGCTGGCAGGAGAGGAGAGGAGAGGAGAGGTACGGAGTGTGTTCAGAACAAAGGCCTTTTTGAAACCACAGGGTTTCTTTAAAAAAAAATTTAATTCTAGGGACTAAAATTAAGGCTTCCTTAGTGTAGTTTTACAACTCTGAAAAGAACTGATTGTTCTAAAGCCACACCTTGGTTACTTCCTCAGCAATTATTACAATGAAAGATCATTGTCAGATGCATGTTCAGGAGGAGGAAAGATACCCACATTGTAATAGGCCTGGATTCGACAGGGGCTGGTGCCCTAAGGCAGCATATCTCACACAGACTTGACAGTCCTTTGGGCATGCATCACAGCGCTGCTGCATGCTCTGCAGCCGGCAGACCCTTACAGTTGTGAGCAAGAGCTTTTCAGTCTCAGAAATAGAAAGGGAAGTCAAGAGGAGTTTGCTGTCTCTCTCTCACACACACACACACACACACACACACACACACACACTTCCAATTGCTTTTAGTGGAGAAAACATTTTGTTTTTATCATGTAGACATTGACAAAATTACAAATCTTGCAAGAAGATGTAGCTTCTGCTCAAGAAGCATTTGTTCTTTTATTCTCCGATGGAGATAAGTGTATACAAGGGTCCTTAAGATGCTATGACTTGAATGCAAGTTCCTGCTTGGAATAACTACTGGTTTTGAGGAAATGGAAGAAATATTACAAAAGGGAAGCAACTCCAGGCTTTTTTTGTGGGTCATTATAAAAAAAAGTGCCCAAAGAGGACTCACCTACTCTAGACAATGAAACTTCAGTTTAAGCTCCAGTTCTACAATGAACTGGCTGTGAATGATTATTTTTAATTAAATTTTTTTTTTTTACCTTCTTTACCCCCTGCACCCTTTCCCCCCCATCTCCATAGCCCCTGCCTCTGGCAACCACCAATCTATTCTTTGTACGTATGATTTTGGGTTTTTTTGTTTGTGCTTTTTTTTTTTTTAGAATTCCACTTAAAGGAGAGATTACACAGTATTTGTCTTTCTCAGTCCGACTTACTTCACTTAGCATAATGCCCTTGAGGTCCATCCATGTTGTCATAAATGGCAAGAGTTCATTCTTTTTATGACGGAATAATATTCCATTGTATACATATATGCCACAATTTCTTTATCCATTCACCTATTAATGGACACTTAGGTTGTATCCATATCTTGTCTATTGTAAATAATGCTGCAATGAACATGCGAGTGCATATATATTTTCAAGTTAGTGTTTCTGCTTTCTTCAGATAAATACCAAAAGTGGAATTCCTGGATCATATGGTAGTGCTATTTTTAATTTTTTGAGGAACCACCATACTGTTTTCCATAGTAGCCACTAATTTATATTCCCATCAACAGTGCACAAGGGTCCCCTTTTCCCCTCAACCTCACCAACATTTGTCTTTTTGATAGTAGCCATTCTAATAGGTGTGAGATGATATCTTATGGTTTTGATTTGCATTTCTCCGATGATTAAAGACATTCAGCATCTTTTCATGTACCTGTTGGCCATCTATATGTCTTCTTTGGAAAAATGTCTTCAGATCTTCTGCTTATTTTTTAATTGAATTGTTTTTTTGCTATTGAGTTGTATGAGTTCTTTATTTATCTTGGATATTAGCCCTTATCAGATATACGATTTGCAAATACTTTCTCTCATTCAGTTGGTTGCCTTTTTATTTTGTTGATGGCTCCTTTGCTGTGCAGCTTTTTTTTTTGCGGTATGTGGGCCTCTCACTGTTGTGGCCTCTCCCGTTGCGGAGCACAGGCTCCGGATGCGCAGGCTCAGCGGCCATGGTTCACAGGCCTAGCCTCTCCGTGGCATGTGGGATCTTCCCGAACCGGGGCACAAACCCGTGTCCCCTACATCGGCAGGCAGACTCTCAATCACTGCGCCACCAGGGAAGCCCCCCCCCCCCAGAAGCTTTTTAATTTGATGTAGTCACACTTATTTATCTTTGCCTTTGCTGCTCTTACTTTTGGTGTCAGATTTAAAAAATCATTGCCAAGACTTATGTCAAAGCTTAGAACTTCTGTTTTCTTCTAAGAGTTTTATGGTTTCAGGTTTTACATTCAAGTATTTAATCCTTTTTGAGTTAATTTTTGTGTATGGTGCAATGCAGTTTTCCTGTTTCATTCTTTTGCATATGGCTGTCCAGTTTTCCCAAGACCATTTACTGAAGAGACTGTCCTTTCCCCTTTGTATATTCTTGGCTCCTTTGTCATAAGTTAACTGACAATATATGGGTGAGTTTATTTCTGGGCTCTCTATTGTGTTCCATTGATCTCTTGTGTCTGTTTTTATGCCAATACCACACTGCTTTAATTACTATAGCTTTGTAATATAGTTTGAAATCAGGGAATGTGATGCCTCTTCTTTCTCAAGCTTTGTTCTTCTTTCTCAAGATTGCTTTGGCTATTTAGGGCCTTTTGTGGCTCCATACAAATTTTAGGATTGTTTTATTGTGAAGAATACCACTAGAATTTTGATAGGGATTGCATTGAATATGTAAATTGCTTTGGGTAATATGGATATTTTAACAATATTAATTCTTCTAATGCATGAGCACAGAATATCTTTCCATTTATTTATGTCTTCAATTTCTTTCTTTAATGTCCTGTAGTTTTCAGTATACAGGTTTTCTGCCTCCTTGGTTAAATTTATTCCTAGGTATTTTATTCTTTTTGATGCATTTGTAAATGGGGTTGTATTCTTAATTTCTTTTTCTGGTAATATGTTTGTAGTGTATAGAAACAACAGATTTTTGAATATTGATTTTGTATTCTACAACATTACTGATTTCATTTATTAGTTCTAACAGTTTTTTTTGATGGAGTTTTCAAGGTTTTCTATATATAATATTATGTCATCTGCAAGCAGTTACAGTTTCGCTTCTTCCTTTCCAAGTTGGATTACTTTTATTTGCTTTTCTTGCCTAATTGCTCTGGCTGGGACTTCCAATATTATATTTAATAAAAGTGGTGAGAGTGGGCATCCTTGTTCTTGTTCCTGATCTTAGAGGAAAAGCTTTCAGCTTTTCACTACTGAGCATATGTTAGCTGTGGGCTTATCATATATGACCCTTTTTTATGCTGAGATACGTTTGCTCTACACCTGCTTTGTTGAGAGTTTTTATCGTAAATGGATGTTGAATTCTGTCAAACATTTTCTGTATCTATTGAGATGGTCATATGACTTTTACCCTTCATTTTGTAATGTGGTGTATCACTTGACTGATTTGCAGATGTTGAACCAGGCTTGCATCCCTGGAATAAATCCCACTTGATTATGTGTACGAGTCTCTTATTATATTGTTGAACTTTGCTTGCTAATATTTTGTTAAGGATTTTTGTATCTATGTTCATCTGGGATATTGGCCTATAATTTTCTTTTCTTGTGGCATCCTTGTCTATTTTTTAAAAATTTTCCTTAGAGTGTTTCATTATATGTAAAATGGGCACATCAATAACCTTATAGGTACTTCCCAAAGTTGTCATGAAGGTCAAGTGCAGACCACGGTGTTAAGAGTTCTCCAGAGAAACAGAACCAACAGGATATCCATATATCTATGCCCCTATCTATCTATCTACCTATATACCTATAGATAGATATAGATAGACAGATATAAAGATTTATTATGAGGAATTGGCTCATGTGACTATGGAGGCTGAGAAGTCCCATGATCTGCCATCTGTGAGCTGAAGAACCACAAAAGCCAGTATTGTAATTTTAGCCCTATTCCAAAGGCCTGAGAACCAGGGGAGCTAATGGTATAAATCCTAGTCCAAAGGCAGGAGAAGACCAATGTCCCAGCTCAAGCAGGCAGGCAGGAAATAAAGACAAATTCTTCCTGCCTCTGCCTTTTGTTCTATTAAGGGACTCAAGGGATTGGATGATGCCCACCCACATTGGGAAAGGCAATCTATTTTCCTGAGTCCACCTGTTCAAATACTAATCTCATCTGGAAACAACTGGACATACCTGGAAATAATGTTTAATTTGGGCATCCCATGGTGCAGTCAAGTTGATATAAAATTAAGCATGGCAACCATCCAGGCTGAAGTATAAACTAGTTGTCTATGCCTAATCGTACCTGAGTAGTAGATGAAAATTGTTGAAGAAGTGAAACTGGCAATTTGCTCTACTGTAATTAGATGAAACCCTGAACATACATAATGCAGTTTCAAGGAAGACAACTTTGTGCCTTGAGATCAACAAACAAATACATAAACAAATGGAGTTCCTCATCTAATACTAGTCTCCAAATAGGTAAAACCTGGAGCTCTTTTTCTATGACTTACTGACTCACTAATAAAACAACCTTTTGCCATTCTGATATGTAATGACTCTTGCAGATACTCTTGGGAGAAGTCATGTATTTTTATTCACGGAGCCAGTCCCCAATTGACATTAGGAGGCTAGCCTTTATACCCTCTGAGTTCACCAGTCAGTACAGGTGGGCTGCCCCTAGGGAGGAGACACAGCCTAGGGTAAGACAGCTTCCTTCTGTGCAGGAAAAATTCCTGAAAAGGGACACAGCTGTGAGCCATCAGCAGGCAACACTGCTGGCAGCTGGGTGAAGGAATGCTTCAGTCAGCATCCCTCTCTTCCCTGGAGGGAAATCCAGGGGGGTAATCACAGCATCCACTGCAAACAGTTTCCCAAAAGTCAGATTGCTAATTAGAGAGTGTAACTATATTTTAGTACATGTTTGCAGATTATTGTCCTTAAAAGTTATTGTAATTTGCACTTCCATCAACAACGTATGAGAATGTCTATTTCCCTGAACACTCACTAGCACTTGGTATTGCTTTTCAAAATATTTGACAATGATACATTTTGTTATTTTAAGTTGCATTTCCCTGACAATTACTGAGATTGAACGTCTATTTATTGGTGATTTGCATTTCTGCTTTGATAATATTTTTGTGTCTGTAAGTGTATGGCCTTTACTCATTTTTCTGTTGTGTTTCTACTCAATTTATAGAAGCTCTTGCATATAAATGACATCCATTGTAATGTGTTGTGGTAGTCTTTCGGCTGCCTCTTAAAATCTAATTCTCCACTTCTTTGCCTCGGCACGCGGCTAGAGTACATTCCCTAGTCTCCTTTGCTGTAACGTGTGTGTGTGTAACTGTATTTATGTTCCGGACAGGGGATTATGAGCCGAAATGTCTGTCATGCCTCCAATTTGTGTTTTTATACTCTTCTACTGGATGCATGCAGATGACAATGGGTAGGGTGGAGCCCCAAGATAAAAGGAGCCTGGGTCCCTGAATTACCATGTTAAGTAGCTGCCTGCCAGCCATGAACTCCCCAGTCTGGACTGTTAGGTGAGCAGGAAATAAACCTCTGCTATATTTGAGCTACAATACATTTTGGGGATGCAGTATTTGGTTTGCAGGTTAGCCAACAGTAATGCAGGCGTATTGTCTTATTTTCTTCCCAGTCTATCATTTGTAGTTGACCATACATCCATGGTGTGTTTTTAAAGACTGCTTAGGGAAAGATGCACATGCAAAGGATACTCAGACAAAAGGCCAGAGAAATGGAAGGAAAACTAGGATAGTTTGCAGAAAACTCAGCATCAAGGAAACCGAGGGAAAAGAGGGTTTCACGAAACCAGCCATGATCAGTCATATTTCATACTGGGAGAAAGGTCTAGTCTGAGGAAGTCTGAAACCTAGCAGATGTTTCGATGATTGGTTGGTGCCAAGATGCCTCTGGAGGCAGGATCCCACCAGAAAAGCACAACTGTCCCTCAGTATTCAAGGGGGATTGGTTCTAGGACACCCCGTAGATTCTAAAATCGGCGGATGCTTCAAGTCCCTTATATTAAATGGCTTAATATATTAGAAAGCTTTCCTGTATTGAAGATATCTTATTTAGAAAGCGAATGCTGCCCTAAATGTCCATCTTCTGGTAATGAATGTGTCAAATCTGTAAAAAGTCTGAAAGGTGACCACCCATGCCCTTGAACAGCAGTAAACGCACAGTTCAATCCTGAAGTGTTGATTCACACATGTCCTTAAGCCTGGACATCTGGGTGATTCCAGCTCAGCTCACTAGAATTCATCAGCAGACAGGTCCTTTGAACTGTTGTTAATAAGTCTAGAGAGCCTAGCTGGCCATTTACACCTGAACTAGCTGGGCCCTTCCTAAAAAGCACAACATTCACAAGCCTACTATTCCCTGCTGTCTGAACATGACATATCAACTTTCCTTTTTTCACCTACACCTTATTCAACTCTCTTGTTTTCTCAGGTGAGCCTCTAAAAATTACTTCCAGGGACAGAACATTCTGGGTTACTGAATCTCAGGACAGAAATAAATTTTTTTGCTTGCAGTTAAAAACACAGTAAAATTCTATTGCACAATCCCAGCTAAGGGATTAAAATAAGAGGAAGTATATTTTGGTTAATCTTTTAAACTAAGTGGCCGTGGAGATAATTTACCCACTATAAAAGTGAGAGATGGAAGAAAATTCAGACACATTGAAAGACATCAATACATGTACTTGTTAAAAGTATATGGTGCTATACTTTAAATATCTAGAACTGATGATTTTTCTAATTACCTATGACATGTGAAGTCAATTGTCCTTACTACGTTCAGAATGACACATTACAAATGAATAGATATTAGACCTTTCTGCTCTGCTGCTCATAGAAACATCTGATGAAGGACAAGCACTTGGATATGTCACCTTATGTCTTAGAAAAAAAGAAGAATGCAAAGATTACAATAGGAAAAGATAGAGTCATTCTATGCTACATGTCTTTAGTAATTCTGAGCATAAAATTATTCTTTGAAGAAAAGTTTTATGTTTCTTAATTTAAAGTATATAACAAGGTTAAGCTACAGAGTTAAGAACCTTCAGTCTTACTTGATTCAAAATGCTTATTAGTTCCTGGCAATTAAACAGCACACACACTATCCATTTTAAAGTAATTTATCTCTAGTTTCTTCTTATGAACATATTTAGAAAACCACATAAAATCTAGCGGGAGAAATAAAAATAGGGTCTATTCGCTTACTTATGCCTGCCCATTATATGCTATTAAGGCTTGAAGACGTGTGTTTTCTTTTATAGTCATTCTATAGTTTATTCCTATTAGTTATTAGCAAACAAATTAAGTGAAAATTCACATTTCAAACAATGGAGATTATCCAGGATTCCAAGACACTCACTTATTCCATATAATTTTGAATAGATTGCCCATAAAATTGTTTTGTTTTTCTGTCTACAGAGTATCTGTATAATGTGAAAACATAGGTAAATAATCAAAATGTCATCAAAATATCTTCAGTCTGTAAAAAATTTATATCAATGTTTCTAGACTATATGTATATCCTGCGCATTTGGTCGTATCTTTTGTGTGGAGCAGAATATCATGGAAGGCAAAAGCATGACAGTCTGTTGAGTCTAGACCTGACACATGATTAGTAAATAAATACCATCTTTTGAATTCCACTGCACTTCATCTCTTCTTCTCTTGCATGTGATAGCCACTTTCCACGTTGTATTCTTGTATTCTCAAATATTCTTTCTTCCTCTCTGGAATGTGAGCACTTCTAGACAGACCATATTTCACTCTTTACTGAGTCCCCAACGTGCTGTGCATGTAGTTGGCTCTCAGTACACTTTTGTTGAATAAATGACTTCCAAGTGATCTAAAGAATATTCTATTTTGCTTTTTTTTTAAAAAAATAACACATATCGTTTTATATATGAAAAATTTCCAGTGCTTTCCCTAGAAGAGGTATTAAAGCACTATTTCTAACCCCAATTAATTGGATTAGGAACAAGGAGAAAAATCCCAGTAAATAATTAGGCATTATTAACTTTGACACCAGAGTAGACAACAGTTTACATAGGATTATAGGGGAACCTAACTATGGAGCCGATTTTGTCAATCCTTTTTTTTTTTTTTTTTTTTTTTGCGGTACGCGGGCCTCTCACTGTTGTGGCCTCTCCCGTTGTGGAGCACAGGCTCCGGACGCGCAGGCTCAGCGGCCATGGCTCACGGGCCCAGCTGCTCCGCGGCATGTGGGATCTTCCCGGACCGGGGCACGAACCTGTGTCCCCTGCATCGGCAGGCAGACTCTCAACCACTGTGCCACCAGGGAAGCCCAATACTTTTTTTACATTTCCACATTGGTCTTTAGAAAAATCGTAAACAGGTTTGCACAGTGTGCAGAGTTGTTCTTTATGGTTTGTGGTGTTTTTTTCCAAATTATCCACTAAAATATTACGGCTATTATACACACACACTATAAAAGTGTAATGTGTTTTTATGTAATACAGTTCCTTCATTCCTTCATGTTTTCCTACTCTCTTCCATGTCAGAACATCTCTATCTCTACATATATAACTTTCTAAGCACTCCTCCCGACCCAAATCCAAAATAGTTCCCTGTACTTTTTGGTTTTCTATAAATATTACAACTAATTGCTTAACATACAAAAAGGTTTCCCAGATGTTACTAGTCTGAAATTTTACTCACACCCTCCATGCCTAAATATTGATACATTCATTGTAATACCACTTTTTGTATGCTAGAGCCATGAATGATGTTGTTTTGGGGGACACACACTAAAATAAGGTCCTTTCTAGCACTTCTTATAAATAAAGGTCACTGGATAGGTTCCAGTAAAGATGTTACTGGTGTTATGTCAAGTTTCATTCTATGACAAATTGTGGTACAGTAAAGCTTTGGTTTTTCCAACATCAAGCCACTGGGGTTCTTTTTGTATGACTGAAACGTTGTGTTGATGGCCTTGAAACTACTTATCCTTAGCTACATTTATAAGTTGTATGAATACCTTATGGAATTGCAATGGTTAATTTTACAGGTCAGATTGACTGGGCCAAGGGATACTTGGAGAGCCGGTAAAACATTATTTCTCGGTGTCCCTGTGAGAGTGCTTCTGGAAGAGATTAGTATTTGAATTAGACTGAGTAAAGAAGACCCACCCTCACCAATGTGGGTGGGCAGCATCCAATCCACTGCAGACCCAAACAGAACAAAAAGGCAGAGGAAGAGTAAATTCTCTCTTTCTTCCTGAGTTGAGATGTCCATCTTTCCTTGCCTTTGGACATCAGAGCTTCATTCCCCCTCTTCTCAGTCCTTTGGTCTTGGAATGGGAGTTTCACTATCAGCTCCCCTGGTTCTCAGGCCTTTGGACTCAGTCTGAATTATACCACTGATTTTTCTGAGTCTCCAGCTTATAGATGGCATATTGTGGCATATCTTAGCCTCCATAATCACGTGAGCAAATTCTCATAATAAGTATCCTTTAATATATTTTTATATATCCTCTTGAGTTCTTATTCTCTGGAAAACCCTGACAGAAATTCCAAGCTATATGATTCTAGAGTTGAGCGTCCAGAAAGATAATTGATCACCAGAGGCTGTGAACTACACCTCTCTTTTGTGCATCTTTAACAGCCCAAAAGCTCATAGAATTCCAGGCCTGAATGGAGTCTTGAAGGTCATAAATTCATCCCACCTAATGCTTGAGTAATCCAATTGTCACTTGACAGTCCCATCTTTCAAATATCTGAAGAGACTTCTCCAACTCAGATTACCAGTTAAAATTGTCAATTTTTCCTCACGTGATGTAGATTCAAATCTCCTCACCCATCCAAGTTACTGTCCCTGGAAAGTTCTCTAGTTCACATTGAAAAGGCATAGTCTGGACAAGGGTAGTACTTTCACATTCATTCTTTTGTCCAATAGCTGTTGAGGGTCTCCTGTGTGCCTGGCACTGTACCGAGTACTGGAGAGACACAGATAAACACAATACACACAGCTTCTGCCCATGAAGCCTGCTACCTAGATATAATCAATCTGTCAATACAGGGCAAGAGGTAAGTCAAATTTTTGCCACACCAAAAACTTAGTTTGGGGATTAAATAGTAAATGTAAAGGAGTAGAAAGAACACAGGTCTTAAAGTCGAGACAGACCTGGATTAGAATGCTAGCTTATAGTTTATTATACATTACATATTTATTTATTGTAAATTATATATGTAAAACTGGATGTGAGAACCTCTAAGTATTTTTAACCTGTAAAATGGGTATAATACTTATCTCACAGGGTTAAGAGGATTAATTCAAACATTCAATGCACACAGCTGGTGCTTAGTAAGTATTCAATTCCTTTCCACCTTTTTCAGTGATTTGTAGAATGCTAGTGTTACATGAAGCAAGGTGTTGTGGTCAAATTAGTTGGAAAAATAAAAACAGTTAAGCAAAGTTACTTAGGGTTTCTTTTTGATTAAAACTCTTTTCAGAGCTTTTAACATGCTAAAATGTTTTGTGAATTTCTAAAAGAACACGGCTTACAGCATTTCCCAAATTTATTTGACCACAGAACACTTTCTGGATAGTACACAGAATAACATCTTGTGTTTTTTTCTGAACATGGTGTGAGAAATGTCCTAGTGGGATCTTTGGATATGTTGCTCTGCCCCCTGGGCATGTCTGGAAGTATGATTGTCCCTCTGGGTCCTGGGAGAGGCCCATGCAGGAAAATTTATTCTGAGCAAACACAAAGTGGGCAAATATTTTCCCTCTGCTTCAAGTAACAAAATGGAGTCAGCAATGAAGTAAAGGCTTAAGTCATTTTTTTTCACCTATGATGTTTAGGTATAGTCCTCAGGTTTCGGAAAATACCATGAGAAATAAATTACCAGGAAGGAGGAAAAACTGAAGATATTATGTAGTAGGCTGGGCAGAGTCAAGCATGCTGTCCCCTTTCGTGAAATTAAATATTTCTGTTTATATGATGGAAAATCTGTGCTGATTCATTCTCATTAAGGCTCTAGCAAGTTCATCAGAAAAACTTTATAGAGACCTTGGGGAAAACTCAACAGGGGGGAATTTCCTGTTGGGGGCTGGAGGTGGGGAGACAGTATTTTCCCTTTATTGGGGTTTGCTTTGTTAATTGGTGTTCGAAGAAACCCCATTTCTTTCATAATTGAAGCTAAGCAGAATTAACGTTAACTAAAAAATCATGTTGGTGTTCCCAGAACACATTCAAGCTGTTAGTTGGGAAAAGGCTTTTCTCATAGCTTTGTTTGCATGGGGAACTGTAGGGTGAGCAGTTTCAACAGGGCGAGAGAGGGAGCTGCCAGTTTATTTCTGGAACACAGCAGGATGTGTTTCAAAAGGCACTCAAAATAAAGAGCACACTAAAAAGTACCAAAAATGATCTACTTTTTTTTTTTTAAACCAGGAATAGAGCCATCTTTGGGACTTGCAAAACAGGATGCTGTATGAGAGTGTGTGTTGCTGTGTGGCAATGCGGGTGGGGGAAGGGGGGCTTGTATTCATGTTATCAGTATTCTAAAGAATGTAGAGTTTTAAAGCCTTATTATTTGAAGTAGACGGCATTTTTGTTTTCTTGTATAAATCTGTACTAGAGTCTTTCCATCGATTATTCTTTAAGGACTATTTTACTTCACCCAAAGAGAACTTCAATAAATAGATACTTTGCCATCAAATCCCTGAGGTCTATGGACTTCCTTGGGGTATAATTAACTTGGAAGGCTCACTAGATCTAAACAACTACCTCAGACAGTACAAGGGCAAAAAAGCAAAATACTGTATATATATATTTTCTGCAAGTTCTGGAACTCTCTGATTATTTTTTTAAGGTGTGAGTTACATGCTGCAGAATAAGAATGTCTAAAACTGAGTTACATTTGAGTACAAGTAAACCATCACTAACAAATTCTGAAACATGAAATGACTTTCAAATTCAATGAAAATAATTATTAGGTTATTTGTTTATTTATGTATTCCTCATTTCTTTCTTAAAACATATGAAGTAGCTTATAACCAAGATCACATATAAAATAAGTCTGATAAAATAAACCCAGGAATTGGAAATGGGATCTGTGAAAAGAGGCAATAGAAAGTATGCTAACTTCACAGGCTAGTACAGCTGTTCTGTCTGAGCATCAATTTTGATTCTGAATTTCCTGAAAGGCAGAATTCAAAGGGAAGCATCATGAATTATTATCATTAGAAATGAAGACACATATAAACAAATTCCTTTTTGAAGGCAAAGTTTCTCTGGCACCAAATTCTAAAGGAAAGAAATTTCTTTGCATGTGCTTTTCTTTCAGCACATAACTTCTCTTTTGAAAATTATTTTTACATGTACAAATGATTCATGAGTACATTTTAAAACTACAGAAGTATACAGATTTAAAAGTTCAAGTTTTCCTTCACCTTTTCAATCTCACTCTGCCACTTGGAGGCTACCTCTATTAAGAGTCTGGTGTATATCATTCCTGACCTTGCTCTAAGACCTTGCTTCTCCCTCCCCACTCCATGTATGAGTCACATATATGGATTATTTTTTAGCTTGCTTTTGTCTATCTTTATATCTTAAAGATCATTCATGACAATATAAATATTTATATCTTATTTTGTAAAACTACTGCATATGGGCTTCCCTGGTGGGGCAGTGGTTGGGAGTCCGCCTGCTGATGCAGGGGACACGGGTTCGTGCCCCGGTCCGGGAAGATCCCACATGCCGCGGTACGGCTGAGCCCGAGAGCCATGGCCGCTAAGCCTGCGCATCCGGAGCTTGTGCTCCGCAACGGGAGAGGTCACAACAGTGAAAGGACCGCATATCGCAAAAAAAACAAAAAGACAAAACAAAAATCTACTGCATGGATGTTCTAAAATTTATCAAAACCTTCTCCAATATTGACTTGTATCCAATTTTTAAAATATTATAAACAATGTTATAAGCACTATATGCACATGTTTAAATATTTTTGTGCAGTGGATATAATCAATACTTAGAAATGGAAAAACAGGGTCACAGGACACACGTGTAACAAAATCCATAATTCTCAAACTTTTGGTGTGGGAGTGTTCCCGCAGGTGCCGGTGCTCTTTGGGGAACCCTATCCCATACTGCTGAAGATAATTCCGTCATATGAACACTTTTCCTATCACATATGACATTTTCCTATCACATGATATGACAACATTTTACGTAGGTGATAGCATAACACACCACAATCTCACATGTCAAAAAAGCTAAGCTGGCACACAAGGATCAACTCTTTCTGAGGATCTTTGTTTCTAATGTTTTGCAACTTGTTCATTTCTCTTTTTTTCCACCTTTATTAAGATATAATTGACATACAACATCGTGTAAATTTCAGGTGTTCAACATGATGATTTGATACATGTATATACTGTGAAACGATTACCACAATAAAGTTAGTTAACAGTGCCATCATCTCACATAACTGCCTTTATGTGTGTGTGTGTACTGAGGACATTTAAGATCTACTTTCTTAGTAACTTTCAAATATACAGTACAGTATTATTAACTATAGTCACCATGCTGTACATTACATCCCCAGAACTTATTCATCTTATAACTGGAAGTTTGTACTCTTTGACCAACATCTCTCCATTTCTCCCATCATCCAGCCTCTGGCAGCCACTATTCTACCTCTCTTTTTCTATGAGTTTGTTTGTTTTGTTTTGTTTTAGATTCCACATATAAGTGATATCATACAGTATTTGTCTTTCTCTGTCTGACTTATTTCACCAAGCATAATGCCCTCAAGGTCCATCAATGTTGTCACAAATGGTAGGATTTCTTTTTTTTTTAAGGCTGAATAATATTATATTGTATATATATATATATATATATATATATATATTATAAATATATATATATGTATATACCACATTTTCTTTATCCATTCATTTGTTGATGTGTTCATTTATTTCTTGACTATTAACACTCAAGAGCAGATAAACACATTAGTAAATAAATAATAAGGAAAAATTTAAGTAATTTTTCCATTCAGAGTGAAAAATCTTACTAGAAAAACCTAAGTTCAGCAAGTTCCAAGGGAAAATAGTTTGAGAATCAGTGCTGTAGATTGTCAATCACAAAAATAAGAAACGATTTGTTATATATAAGACCACCACTGAAAGAGCACTTTTATATTTTTAGCAAGTTACCCTTCAAAAAGATGTGATGTCTAAAAGAAGCTTATAATGAATTACTGATAAATCTCAGACTGAAATTATTCTTTTCCTGTTTATATGGTTCTGAAATTTACTTCCTGCTTCTACATCAGTCCATTCGAACATACACACACAGGTTTTGATTCTGCATAGGCACACTCATGTTTTTAGGTGATTTTTCTGATTTTTCAAAAATGCCTGAGAAGCAGAATGACTCCTTCCAGCCAGGGATCTAACAATTTTAAAGAAATACTGAATAAAGAAAGAACCACTGAAGCAAATTATAGTCTGCTTAAAACCCCTGAAGTTATCAGGAACAAGACAAGGTTGTCCACTCTCACCACTATTATTCAACATAGTTTTGGAAGTTTTACCCACAGCAATCAGAGAAGAAAAAGAAATAAAAGGAATCCAAATCGGAAAAGAAGAAGTAAAGCTGTCACTGTTTGCAGATGACATGATACTATACATAGAGAATCCTAAAGATGCTACCAGAAAACTACTAGAGCTAATCAATGAATTTGATAAAGTAGCAGTATACAAAATTAATGCCCAGAAATCTCTTGCATTCCTATACACTAATGATGAAAAATCTGAAAGAGAAATTAGGGAAACACTCCCATTTACCATTGCAACAAAAAGAATAAAATACCTAGGAATAAACCTACCTGAGGAGACAAAACACCTGTATGCAGAAAACTACAAGACACAGATGAAAGAAAATAAAGATGATACAAACAGATGGAGAGACATATCATGTTCTTGGATTCGAAGAATCAACACTGTGAAAATGACTATACTACCCAAAGCAGTCTACAGATTCAATGCGATCCCTATCAAACCACCAATGGCATTTTTCACAGAACTAGAACAGAAAATTTCACAATTTGTATGGAAACACAAAAGACCCCAAATAGCCAAAGCAATCTTGAGAAAGAAAGCGGAGCTGGAGGAATCAGGCTCCCTGACTTCAGACTATACTACAAAGCTACAGTAATCAAGACAATACGGCACTGGCACAAAAACAGAAATATAGATCAATGGAACAGGATAGAAAGCCCAGAGATAAACCCACGCACATATGGTCACCTTATTTTTTTTTTTTTTGCGGTACGCGGGCCTCTCACTGTTGTGGCCTCTCCCATTGCGGAGCACAGGCTCCAGATGCATAGGCTCAGCGGCCATGGCTCACAGGCCCAGCCACTCCACGGCATGTGGGATCTTCTCAGACCGGGGCATGAACCCATGTCCCCTGCATCAGCAGGCAGACTCTCAACAACTGCACCACCAGGGAAGCCCAAGGTCACCTTATTTTTGATAAAGGAGGCAAGTATATACAATGGAGAAAAGACAGCCTCTTCAATAAGTGGTGCTGGGAAAACTGGACAGCTACATGTAAAAGAATGAAATTAGAACACTCCCTAACACTATACACAAAAATAAACTCAAAATGGATTAAAGACCGAAATGGAAGGCCAGACACTATAAAACTCTTAGAGGAAAATATAGGCAGAACACTCTATGACATACATCACAGCAAGATCCTTTTTGACCCACCTCCTAGAGAAATGGAAATAAAAACAAAAATAAACAAATGGGACCTAATGAAACTTCAAAGCTTTTGCACAGCAAAGTAAACCATAGACAAGATGAAAAGACAACCTTCAGAATGGGAGAAAATATTTGCAAATGAAGCAACTGGCAAAGGATTAATCTCCAAAATTTATAAGCAGTTCATACAGCTCAATATCAAAAAAAAAAAACAACCCAATCCAAAAATGGGAAGGAGATCTAAACAGACATTTTTCCAAAGAAGATATGCAGATTGCCAACAAACACATGAAAGGATGCTCAACATCACTAATCATTAGAGAAATGCAAATCAAAACTACAATGAGGTGTCATCTCGCACCAGTCAGAATGACCATCACAAAAAACCTACACACAATAAATGCTGGAGAGGGTGTGGAGAAAAGGGAACCCTCTTGCACTGCTGGTGTGAATGTAAATTGATAGAGCCACTAAGGAGAACAGTATGGAGGATCCTTAAAAAACTAAAAATAGAGCTACCATACGACCCAGTAATCCCACTACTGGGCATATACCCTGAGAAAACCATAATTCAAAAAGAGACATGTACCACAATGTTCATTGCAGCTCTATTTACAATAGCCAGGACATGGAAGCAACCTAAGTGTCCATCGACAGATGAATGGATAAAGAAGATGTGGTACATATATACAATGGAATATTACTCAGCCATAAAAGGAAATTCAGTTATTTGTAGTGAGGTGGATGGACTTAGAGTCAGAGTCTGTCATACAGAGTGAAGTAAGTCAGAAAAACAAATACCGTATGCTAACACATATATATGGAATCTAAAAAAAAAAAAAGTTCTGAAGATCCTAGGGGCAAGACAGGAATAAAGACACAGACATAGAAAATGTACTTGAGGACATGGGGAGGGAGAAGGGTAAGCTGGGACGAAGTGAGAGAGTGGCATGGACATATATACACTACCAAATGTAAAACGGATAGCTAGTGGGAAGCAGCTGCATAGCACAGGGAGATCAGCTCAGTGCTTGTGACCACCTAGAGGGGTGGGATAGGGAGGGTGGGAGGGAGACGCAAGAGGGAGGAGATATGGGGATATATGTATACATATAGCTGATTCACTTTGTTATAAAGCAGAAACTAACACAACATTGTAAAGCAATTATACGCCAATAAAGATGTTAAAAAAAAAATCCTGAAGTTGTTCCTGGTACAATTTGAGCATAAAAGAAATAGAACTTCAATCTTACAATAAGCACTAGAATCTTCCAAATGCATGCTTCTTACTGTCTGAATTTGTTATCTTCTAAAACTCACGAAGTGAGTGTAACCCCCATAAGTCTTTGAGATTCTGCAATTCAGAAAAATTTGAGATTCAATTGTTCAGACGAACAATTCCACTGATCCAGTTCTCCTCTTCCAGCCAACTCACACAAGCTTCCTATGTCAGCCTCATTCATCAATTATTCATTTCAAACTTTGAGTAAAGGAGGAGAAAATGCAATGGTAGTCAATCACTTCAGAACTACCAGCTTTACAAAGTAGACAAATGATGGGTATCCCACAAGCACATTTATTCACAACACCCATAACCATAAAATAGCTTCAAAAATTTGCCCTTGGCCTTTTTATTTTCCTAAATTGGGATGTATTTGATTGGATTTTTAAAGGATTTTGCATGTTAATAGGAATGAAAACATCTTGTCTTTTATCCTATCCATATTCCCACAAGATATTCTCAGAGATTTTGACTTGGAAGATCTGAGGTGGGAAATTCTGATGCAGGGTCCAAAGACTGTACTTTGACTATATTGATCCCACTGCGACTTAATTCCTAGATTTCTGATTTCTTATAGAAATCATTCTCCTCATCTGAAAGGGAACCATTGTACACTGTTGATGGGATTGTAAACTAGTGCAGCCATGGTGGAAAACAGTATGGAAGTTTCTCAAAAAACTAAAAATAGAACCACCATATGACCCAACAATTCTACTCCCAGGTATATATACAAAAAAAAATCAAACCCACTAATTTGAAAAGATACATGCACACCAATGTTTATAGAAGCATTATTTACAATTGCCAAGATATGTAAGCAACCTAAGTGTCCATTAATAGATGAATGAATAAATATATGAATGGATAAAGAAGATGTGCAGCAACATGGATGGACTTGGACGGCATCATGCTAAGTGAAATAAGTCAGAAAGAGAAATGCAAATACTGTATGATATCACTTACATGTAGAATCTAAAAAATACAACAAACTAGTGAATATAACAAAAAAAGAAGCAGACTCACAGGTATAGGGAACAAAATAGTGGTTACCAGTGGGGAGGGGGAAGGGGCAATGCAGGAGTACGAGAGGTGGGAGGCACAAATTACTGGGTGTAGGATAGGCTCAAGGATGTATTGTACAACACGGGGAATATAGCCAATATTCTGTAATAACTATAAATGGAAAGCAACCTGTGAAAATTGTATAAAAAATAAAAAAAATTTTAGAAATCACTCCCCTCATCTGGTTAGCCTTTTAAGAGCAGAATCCAACAATGATTATAAGGAACCAACAAGAGGGAACTGTATCACTTATTCCTTTTCTTCCCACATTTCCTTGGATTTGAATCCTAACTTGGTCATTTGAATCCTAGGGCATGGCATTCCTGAGAACTGACTTTCATGTCTGCATGCTTTTACTAATATTACCCATGTTCCCCCTGGGCTACTACTGACCCACCTAAACAGGTGAAACCTGATTTAGACTTAATTCTAAATGTACCACAAATTGTAGGTCATGTGTTCCACCACAACCATGGCACTGAGATTGATATGGATCCTAGCAGATCTTAAATATCCTTTTACGAACTGAATCTGCAACTGACTAGCAAATTCCAAAGTTTCTGTGATGGAGCCACTGGCAATGCATTCCTCAGAGATGTGTTGTAATATTAAATGAGGTAATGTATAGAAGGAGCTTAGCATAGTGCCTTAAAACAGGGTAAACATCCAACAATAGTTAGCCAGCAGAAAAAAAAAAGCCAGATACAAGGCAACTCCAGAAGTTCAGTGAGGCAGATTTGCAGTGAAGGCTCATCTCCCCTCCTCTCTCCTGTTCTTAGGTTTAGATTCTTCTTGTGTAATATAAAAGTGAGCAAATGAGGTTATATAAGACAACTGATTCTCAACACCATCACCATCTAATACTCCCCAATTTGTAAGACTGATAATGTACATTAATTGTTTACACAAAATAACCTCTGCGGGGCACACAAACTAATTTGAATCCAGAGAGAGTGAAAGCAGTTACCCTCTGACTCAGTACAGTCATTATGAGTATAATGCCATTAGGAATGATGCGATAGACTGGTCTCCAACAGTTTATAAAGACTCTCTTTGATATTTTCTTGATTTACTCATAGGACCTGGCCCAGCATATTGTGCATATCTACATGGTCTGGGCCAGCCTCCAGCAGTACAACTTACAAGGTAGGCTAGGGAAGTGTTTATTTGGCCAGGCAGAAGTCCAGTTTCTGAGACACAACATCAATCTCCTGGGCATCCAGTCAGATCCCACAAGATCCTTACCCTCCTCCAACTTAAGGTCTAAGGTGCTCCAGCAAGTTCTGGATTTTACCAGCTAATGCAAACAGTTCCTGTCCCACATTTTCACCATGACTACCTTGCTCAGCATAAGAAGAATTATGCCTTTTCTTGGCAGTCTAAAGCCAGCTGCATCTGAAGACCTAAAGAAACTATTGAGGCGACTGATTGGGGACGGGGGATGGAGGAGGAGTTTGACACAAAGCTTGGTGTTAGATCCAAAACACAAAAAGTAGTTTTGAGAGAACTCTGACACTCAGGAACTATGTATAATTATCCATCTAATAATTTAATAACTTTCTACATGACCTGGTAAGAAGTTGGGTGCATTCATCATAGACCCCTTATAGATTTCTTATCACCCATGTCTCACCTTGTACAAGTTTTCAGTGCTGAATATTGGAGCGCTTTTTAAAAATACCAATACCTGGGCTTTATCCCACTCTAATATCTGCAGGCAGGACCTAGACATTGATGTTTATTAAAATCTTGGTGACTCTAAAGTGCAGCCACTGATCCAGTGGTTTCCCCAAACTCAAAAGGTTTACTACTTATTTCATTGCTTATTGTTCTGCTTGGCCAAACACCATACCTGCCTCTTATACTAGTAAAATAAGAAAGAATTTGAGGTACAGGTATTTGTGTGCTCTTGGTTCTGAAGGAGAAAAACCTTAGCCCTCAGAACTCAGAAAAGATGTGGTCCAGAAGGCCAAGCCTGAACTCTCCAGTCATACTAGAGGTCTTCCATGACCAGTACTCTCACCAAGCCTTGTTCCATTAGGGGTTTCCTGGCCTGGCAAAGGGGTAGGATTTGAGGGGATTTAATGGCAGGGTCTCAAATAAGGACATGTAGTGTGAAGGCCAGCACCAGCTTTCTCAGTTGACTCATAAAACTGGGAAACACACAGTTGAAAATCATCTTCAGAGAGCAAGGTGCATTAGTTTCCTATGGCTGCTCTAATAGAGTACCACAAACTGGGTGGCTTATAACAAGAAAAATTTATTCCCTCACAGTTACGGAGTGACAGTTATAGAAGTCCAAAATCAAGCTGTTGCAAGTGCCATGCTTCCTCTGAAGGTTCTAGGGAAGAATGTTCGCCTCTTCCTAGCTTCTGGTGGTTGCTGGCATTCCTTGGTGTTCCTTGGCTCGTAGCTGCATAATTTCAATCTCTGACTTGATCTTCATGTAGCCTTCTCCCCTGCGTATAGCTGAGTGTCCAAGTTTCCCCCTTCTTCTAAAGACATCAGTCATTGGATTAATGCCCACACTAATCCATTATGACCTCATCTTAACTCATCTATATCTGCAAAGACCCTATTTCCAAATTAGATCCCATTTACAGGTATTGGGGGTTAGAACTTAGACATGCCATTTTGGGGGACACAACTCACCTCACAACACAAGGATTAGCTGTGTAATCTGCTTCCTTGGAGAAATCCCTCCTGCTGCCTTTAACTAACCTCTTGACTTTTCAGGTTTTGACCTCTGCTTACTGACTATATAATTGCCTTTTCTGCCATCCCTCAACCCCAACTGTCGCTTCCATATCTCAGAGAAACAGATTTTTTTAAAGTAGGAATAATTTTTACAGAGGATGTCTTCTGTATATATGCATTAATAACACATGCATTTTACAAACGAGGACACAATAGCCCAGAGAAGAACAGAACCTACCCTTCCCTGTCTATCTACTCCAGAAAGGAGCCTCTAACTTTATTCTTGTTTTAACTTCTGACCTGAGCATACCACAGATATCTCTGTTTCAAAATCTGCCACATTTGGCCACCACTTCTTTTTTACTTGGTTATCTTCCCACACCTCCCTAATATCCCAATTAGCCAGTTTTTTTTTTTTAACTAATCCACCAACCTCATTTATGAGTACTTATTGGCAAACTTTATTAATCCCTAAATCTTAGCCCACCTCAGACTCTGGTTTAAACCCTCCCTTTTCACAATCTAAGAAAGTCCCAAAGATAAAATTAAACCAGATCCCCATCCTGTATGGTGACCCTTTATGCTATCAGTTTATTTTTCAGCACAGTCATAAAAAAGGACCCCAAAGACATGGACCTATTCCATAATCTGTATAATCCATTCCCTTGAACCCAAACAGACTTCCTCTGAGCCAAACCTACTTCCTTGTTGACCCAAGGCTCTCTATCCTGGTTGCTGCTTAGAATATGATTAGAGAGCTTGGGACTTACTACATGAAAGGCAGTCTTCGATTTTTATGTTTGTTCTTCTGCATTAGAAATCCTAAGGGATGGTCTGTTCACGCCTCGCTGGGCCTATAACTGAAATACCACTGGGAGCTTTCCCCGTACTTACTGACAGTTAGATTAACTGCTGTTTATTTCTGGCTCTGAAATGACTTTTCCTCTCTGTGAACTTGAACAAATAATTGTTATAACTATTTCTCTTTCCTTATAAAATGATATGCTTATTGCCTGTTGGTAGGCTTAACAAGGTTGTTACCAAGTGATTATATATCAACCTAAATTATAAAACATTTTATGCTTATTTTGCTGGTTATGCTGCAGTACACACCAATTCAGGATGCATTTATTTATTAATTGGGCACCTACTATGTACCAGCATTGTACTACAGGCTTGTTAGGCAAATAGTAAATGCCCAATATAGGCCTGATTGATCAAAGTATAGCATATGATCCCCACTTTCAAGGAATCTAGAGCTTCTGTAGTTAGGAGTACTTTCCTTATTTTGAGTCAAATGCAAAGTACTTAAATAAATTAAATGTTCTGAGGCAAATCTACACATGAATTACCAAGAATAAGAGCAAAGAAAAGGACAAGGAACTAATATTTATTAAGCACTTAATATACACTAAATACCAACATTATACTATAATTTTTAAAAATTTTATTGTGGTAAGAACACTTAAGATGAGATATACCCTTTTAAATTTAGAAGCAAGTTTTAAGTTGGCCATACTGCTTTTGAAAATTATTTTTAACATCTTTACTGGAGTATAATTGCTTTACAATGGTGTGTAAGTTTCTGTTTTTATAACATAGTGAATCATCTATACATAAACATATATCCCCATATCTCCTCCCTCTTGCATCTCCCTCCCACCCTCCCCATCCCACCCCTCTAGGTGGTCACAAAGCACTGAGCTGATCTCCCTGTGCTATGTGACTGCTTCCCACTAGCTATCTATTTTACATTTGGTACTGTATATATGTCCATGCCACTCTGTCACTTTGTACCAGCTTACTCTTCCCCTTTCCCATGTCCTCAAGTCCATTCTCTAAGTCTGTGTCTATATTCCTGTCCTGTCCATAGGTACTTCAGACCCACTTTTTTTTTTAGATTCCACATATATGTGATAGCTTTTCTCGGTATTTGCTTTTCTCTTTCTGACTTACTTCTGTCATACTCTGTATGACAGACTCTAGGTCCATACACCTCCCTACAAATAACTCAATTTCATTTCTTTTTATGGCTGAGTAATATTCCATTGCATATATAGGCCACATCTTCTTTATCCATTCATCTGTCGATGGACACTTAGATTGCTCCCATGTCCTGGCTACTGTAAACAGAGCTGCAATGAACATTGTGGTACATGTCTCTTCTTGAATTATGGTTTTCTCAGGGTATATGCCCAGTAGTGGGATTACTGGGTCATATGGTAGCTCTATTTTTAGTTTTTTAAGGAACCTCCATAACTTTCTCCATAGTGGCTGTATCAATTTACATTCCCACTAACAGTGCAAGAGGGTCCCCTTTTATCCACACCTCTCTAGCACTTATGGTTTGTAGATTTTTTTGAGGATGGCCATTCTGACTGGTGTGACGTGATACCTCACTGTAGTTTTGATTTGCATTTCTCTATTGATTAGTGATGTTGAGCATCCTTTCATGTGTTTGTTGGCAATCTGCATATCTTCTTTGGAGAAACGTCTGTTTAGATCTTCTGCCCATTTTTGGATTGGGTTGTTTGTTTTTCTTGATATTGAGCTGCATGAGTTGCTTGTAAATTTTGGAGATTAATCCTTTGTCAGTTGCTTCACTTGCAAATATTTTCTCCCAATCTGAGGGTTGTCATTTCATCTTGTTTATGGTTTACTTTGCTGTGCAAAAGCTTTTAAGTTTCATTAGGTCCCATTTGTTTATTTTTGTTTTTATTTCCATTTCTCTAGGAGGTGGGTCAAAAAGGATCTTGCTGTGATGTATGTCATAGAGTGTTCTGCCTATGTTTTCCTCTAAGAGTTTTAGAGTGTGTGGCCCTCCATTTCAGTCTTTAATCCATTTTGAGTTTATTTTTGTGTATAGTGTTAGGGAGTGTTCTAATTTCATTCTCTTACGTGTAGCTGTCCAGTTTTCCAGGCACCACTTATTGAAGAGGCTGTCTTTTCTCCATTGTATTCTCTTGCCTCCTTTATCAAAAATAAGGTGACCATATGTGCGTGGGTTTACCTCTGGGCTGTCTATCCTTTTCCATTGATCTATATTACTGTTTTCGTGCCAGTGCCATACTGTCTTGGTTACTGTAGCTTTGTAGTATAGTCTGAAGTCAGGGAGCCTGATTCCTCCAGCTCTGTTTTCCTTCTCAAGATTGTGTTGGCTATTTGGGGTCTTTTGTGTTTCCATACAAATTGTGAAATTTTCTTTTCTAGTTCTGTGAAAAATGCCATTAGTGGTTTGATAGGGATTGCACTGAATTTGTAGACTGCTTTGGGTAGTATAGTCATTTTCACAATGTTGATTCTTCCAATCCAGGAACATGGTATATCTCTCCATCTATTTGTATCATCTTTAATTTCTTTCCTCAGTGTCTTATAGTTTTCTGCATACAGGTGTTTTGTCTCCTTAGGTAGGTTTATTCTTTTTGTTGCAATGGTAAATGGGAGTGTTTTCTTAATTTCTCTTTCAAATTTTTCATTAGTGTATAGGAATGCAAGAGATTTCTGTGCATTAATTTTATACCCTGATACTTTACCAAATTCATTGATTAGCTCTAGTAGTTTTCTGGTAGCATCTTTGGGATTCTCTATGTATAGTATCACGTCATCGGCAAACAGTGACAGTTTTACCTCTTCTTTTCTGATTTGGATTCCTTTCATTTCTTTTTCTTATCTGATTGCTGTGGCAAAAACTTCCAAAATTATGTTGAATTAGAGTGGTGAGCGTGGGCAACCTTGTCTTGTTCCTGATCTTAGTGGAAATGGTTTCCGTTTTTCACCACTGAGAATGATGCTGGCTGTGGGTTTGTCATATATGGCCTTTACTGTGTTGAGGTAAGTTCCCTCTATGCCTACTTTCTGCAGGGTTTTTATCATAAACGGGTATTGAATTTTGTCGAAAGCTTTCTCTGCATCTATTGAGATGATCATATGGTTCTTCCCCTTCAATTTGTTAATATGATTTATCACATTCACTGACTTGCGTATATGAAGAATCCTTGCATTCCTCGGATAAACCCCACTTGATCATGGTGTATGATCCTTTTAATGTGCTGTTTGATTCTGTATGCTAGCATTTTGTTGAGGATTTTTGCATCTGTGTTCATCAGTGATATTGGTCTGTAGTTTTCTTTTTTTGTGACATCACTGTCTGGTTTTGGTATCAGGGTGATGGTGGCCTCGTAGAATGAATTTGGGAGTGTTCCTCCCTCTTCTATATTTTGAAAGAGTTTGAGAAGGATAGGTGTTAGCTCTTCTGTAAATGTTTGATAGAATTCACCTGTGAAGCCATCTGGTCCTGGGCCTTTGTTTGTTGGAAGACTTTTAATCACAGTTTCAGTTTCAGTGGTTGTTATTGGTCTGTTTATATTTTCTATTGCTTCCTGGTTCAGTCTTGGGAGGTGGTGCTTTTCTAAGAATTTGTCCATTTCTTCCAGGTTGTCCATTTTATTGGCAGATAGTTGCTTCTAGTAATCTCTCATGATCGTTTGTATTTCTGCACTGTCAGTTGTTACTTCTACTTTTTCATTTCTAATTCTATTGATTTGAGTCTTTGCCTTTTTTTCCTTGATGAGTCTGGCTAGTGGTTTATCAATTTTTTTTTATCTTCTCAAAGAACCAAATTTTAGTTTTGTTGATCTTAGCTACTGTTTCCTTCATTTCTTTTTCATTTATTTCTGATCTGATCTTTATGATTTCTTTCCTTCTGATAACTTTGGGGTTTTTTTGTTCTTCTTTCTCTAATTTCTTTAGCTGTAAGGATAGGTTGTTTATTTGAGATTCTTCTCGTTTCTTGAGGTAGGATTGTATTGCTATAAACTTCCCTCTTAGAACTGCTTTTGCTGCATTCCATAGGTTTTGAGTTGTTGTGTTTTCATTGCCATTTGTTTCTAGATATTTCTTTATTTCCTCTTTGATTTCTTCAGTGATCTCTTGGTTATTTAGTAGTGTATTGTTTAGCCTCCATGTGCTTGTATTTTTTACAGATTTTTTCCTGTAATTGATATCTAGTCTCATAGCGTTGTGGTTGGAAAAGATAGTTGATACAATTTCAATTTTCTTAAATTTAACAAGGCTTAATCTGTGACCCAAGATATGATCTATCCTGGATCCTATGTTGGGTGCATAAGTATTTACAATTGTTATATCTTATTCTTGGATTGATCCCTTGATCATTAGTTAGTGTCCTTCTTTGTCTCTTGTAATAGTCTTTATTTTAAAGTTTATTTTGTCTGATATGAGAATTGCTACTCCAGCTTTCTTCTGATTTCCATTTCCATGGAATATCTTTTTACATCCCTTCACTTTCAGTCTGTATATGTCCCTAGGTCTGATGTGGATCTCTTTTAGACAGCATATAGACAGGTCTTGTTTGTGTATCCAATCAGCCAGTCTATGTCTTTTGGTTGGAGCATTTAATCCATTTACATTTAAGGTATTTATCAATACGTGTGTTCCTATTACCATTTTCTAAATTGTTTTGGGTTTGTTATTGCAGGTCTCTTCCTCCTCTTGTGTTTCGTGCCTAGAGAAGTTCCTTTAGCATTTGTTGTAAAGCTGGTTTGGTGGTGCTGAATTCTCTTAGCTTTTGCTTGTCTGTAAAGGTTTTAATTTTTCCGTCGACTCTGAATGAGAGCTTTGTAGGGTACAGTAATCTTGGTTGTCGGTTTTTCTCTTTCATCACTTTAAACATGTCCTGCCACTCCCTTCTGGTATGCAGACTTTCTGCTGAAAGATCACCTGTTAACCTTATGGGGATTCCCTTTTATGTTATTTGTTGCTTTTCCCTTGCTGCTTTTAATATTTTTTCTTTGTGTTTAATTTTCGATAGTTTGATTAATATGTGTCTTGACGTGTTTTTCCTTGAATTTATCCTGTATAGGACTCTGTGCTTCCTAGACTTGACTGACCATTTCCTTTTCCATGTTAGGGAAGTTTTCAACTATAATCTCTTCAAATATTTTCTCAGTCCCTTTTTTTTCCTCTTCTTCTTCTGGTACCCCTATAATTTGAATGTTGGTGCATTGAATGTTGTCCCAGAGGTCTCTGAGACTGTCCTCAATTCTTTTCATTCTCTTTTCTTTATTCTGCTCTGTGGTAGTTATTTCCACTATTGTATCTTCCAGGTCACTTATCCGTTCTTCTGCCTCAGTTATTCTGCTATTGATTCCTTCTAGAGAATTTTAAATTTCATTTATTGTGTTGTTCATCATTGTTTCTTTGCTGTTTAGTTCTTCTAAGTCCTTGTTAAACATTTCTTGTATTTTCTCCATTCTATTTCCAAGATTTTGAATTATCTTTACTATCATTACTCTGAATTCTTTTTCAGGTAGACTGCCTATTTCCTCTTCATTTGTTTGGTCTGGTGGGTTTTAACCTTCCTCCTTCATGTGCTGTGTATTTCACTGTCTTATTTTGCTTAACTTACTGTGTTTGGGGTCTTCTTTCTGCAGGCTACAGGTACGTAGTTCCCTTTTTTTTTTTTTGCAGTACGTGGGCCTCTCACTGTTGTGGCCTCTCCCGCTACAGAGCACAGGCTCCAGACACGCAGGCTCAGCAGCCACGGCTCACGGGCCTAGCTGCTCCGCGGCATGTGGGATCTTCCCGGACTGGGACACGAACCCATGTCCCCTGCATCGGCAGGCAGACTCTCAACCACTGCGCCACCAGGGAAGCCCATTCCCATTGTTTTTGGTGTCTGCCCCCAGTGAGTAAGTTTGTTTCAGTGGGTTGTGCAGGCTTGCTGATGGAGGAACTGGTGACTGTGTTCTAGTGGGTGTGGCTGGATCTTGTCTTTCTTGTGGGTAGGTTGTCGGATGGTGTGTTTTGGGGTGTGTGTGAAATTATTATTATTTTAGGCAGCCTCTCTGCTAATGGGTGGGGTTGTGTTCCTGTCTTGCTAGTTGTTTGGCATAGCGTGTCCAGCACTGTAGTTTGCTGGTCTTTGAGTGGAGCTGGGTCTTAGCATTGAGATGGAGATTTCTGAGAGAGCTTTTGCTATTAGATAATATGTGGGGCTAGGAGGTCTCTGGTGGACGAATGTCCTGAACTCGGCTCTGCTACCTAAGAGACTATGACCTGACACCCAGCTGGAGCACGAAGACTCTGTCAGCCAAATGGCTCAGAAGAAAAGGGAGAAAAATAAGTAAAATAAAATAAAATTAAAAAGTTATTAAATTAAAAAATTTTAAATATTATTATTAAATAAAACATTAATAAGTAATAAAAATAAGACAGAGAGCAACCAAAAGAAAAAAGCAAATCCACCAGTGATAACAAGTGCTAAAAATTATACTAAAAAAAATAATAATAATGGACAGACAGAAGCCTAGGACAAATGGTAATTGCAAAGCTGTACAGACAAATCATACAAAGAAGCATACACATACACACTCACAGAAGGAGAAAAAGAAAAAAATATATATAATAAAGGAAGAGTGCAACCAAACCAATAAACAAATCTACCAATGATAGTAAGCTCTAAATACTAAACTAAGATAAACGTAAAAGCAGAAACAAATTAGATGCAGAAAGCAAACCTCAAGTCTACAGTTGCTCCCAAAGTCCACCGCCTGAATTTTGGGATGATTCGTTGTCTATTCAGGTATTCCACAGATGCAGGGTACATCAATTTGATTGTGAAGATTTAATCCACTGCTCCTGAGGCTGCATGGAGAGATTTCCCTTTCTATTCCTTGTTTGCACAGCTCCTGGGGTTCACCTTTGGATTTGGCCCCACCTCTGCTTGTAGGTTGCCTGAGGGCATCTGCTCCCTGCCCAGACATGACGGGGTTAAAGTAGCAGATAATTAGGGGGCTCTGGCTCACTCAGGCCAGTGGGAGGGAGGGGTACAGAATGCGGGGCGAGCTTGCAGCGGCAGAGGCCGGTGTGATGTTGCAACAGCCCGAGGCACGATGTGTGTTCTCCTGGGGAAGCTGTCCCTGGATCATGGGACCCTGGCAGTGGCGGGCTGCACAGGCTCCCGGGAGGGGAGGTGTGGATAGTGACCTGTGCTTGCACACAGGCCTCTTAGTGGCTGCAGCAGCAGACTTAGTATCTCATGTCCATCTCTGGGGTCTGCGCTGGTAGCTGTGGCTTGTTCCCGTCTCTGGAGCTCGTTTAGGTGGTGCTCTGAATCCCCTCTCCTCGTGCACTCCAAAACAATGGTCTGTTGCCTCTTAGGCAGGTCCAGACGTTTTCCCAGACTCCCTCCTGGCTAGCTGTGGCACACTAGCCCCCTTCAGGCTGTGTTCACGCAGCCAGCCCCAGTCCTCTCCCTGATGATTAGTGATGTTGATCATTTTTTCATATACCTGTTGGCCATTTGCATGTCTTCTTTGGAGGAATGCCTGTTCAAGTCCTCAGCCCTTTATTTTTTCTTTTGCGGTACGCGGGCCTCTCACTGTTGTGGCCTCTC
The DNA here is from genome assembly GCF_059928025.1 of Delphinapterus leucas. Taxonomy (NCBI): domain Eukaryota; kingdom Metazoa; phylum Chordata; class Mammalia; order Artiodactyla; family Monodontidae; genus Delphinapterus; species Delphinapterus leucas. The sequence continues at coordinate 59,853,240 of NC_143137.1, read as the reverse complement.
CCGTTGTGCAGCACAGGCTCCAGATGTGCAGGCTCAGCAGCCATGGCTCACGGGCCCAGCCGCTCTGCGGCATGTGGGATCTTCCCGGACCGGGGCACGAACCCGTGTCCCCTGCATCGGCAGGCAGACTCTCAACCACTGAACCACCAGGGAAGCCCCCTTCAGCCCATTTTTAAATTGGGTTATTAGATTTTTAGAATTGAGTTATATGAATTCCTTACATATTTTGAAGATTAATCTTTTATCAGATATATGGTTTTCAAATAATTTCTTCCATTCTATAGGTTTGGTTTTGCACTGTTGATTGTTTTGTTGTTGTTGTTCTGCTGTGCAGAGTTTTTTAGTTTAATGTAGTCCCACTTGTTTATTTTTGTTTTTGTTGCCTGTGATTTGGGTATCATATCCGTGAAATTATTACCAAGACCAAGGTCATAAAGATTTCCCCCTATGTCTTCTTCAAGGAATATAACACTTTTATGTCTTACATTTAAGTCTTTAACCCATTTTGAGTTAATTTTTATGTATGGTTTAAGATAAGGGTCCAATTTCATTCTTTTGTGTGTGGTTATCCAGTTTTCGCAACATCATTTATTAGAAAGACTACCCTTTCAGCATTGTGTATTCTTGGCTCCCCTGTCAAAGGTCAGTTGACCATATATGTGTTGATTTATTTCTGAACTCTCTATTCTGTTCCATTGGTGTATATGTATGTTTTTATGCCAATACCATACTGTTTTGATTACTGTAGATTTGTAATATATTTTGAAATCATGTAGAGTGATGCCTCCAGCTTTTTTCTTCCTTCTTAAGATTGCTTTGGCTATTTGGGGTCTTTTGTAGTTCCCTGTGAATTTTAGAATTGTTTTTTCTATCTGTAAAAACTGCCATTGGGATTTTGACAGGGACTGTATTGAATCTGCAGATTGCTTCGGTTGTATGGACATTTTAACAATATTGTCTTCCAACTGATAAAAAAGCTCTCTTTCCACTTGTTTGTTTCTTCTTTAATTTCTTTCATCAATCTGTTGTAGTCTTCAGGATATAATTCTTTCGCCTCCTTAGTTACATTACACCTAACTATTTTCGCTTTGGTACTATTTTAAATAGCACTGTTTTCCTAATTTCCTTTTCAGATAGTTTGTTGTTAGTGTATAGTAATGCAATGGATTTTTGTATGTTGATTTTGTATCCTGCAACTTTATGCAATTCAGTTATTAGTCCTAGAAGTTTTTTAAAACGGAGTCTTTAGTATTTTCTATGTATAAGATCATGTCATCTTCAAAAAGGTTACACTTTTACTTCTTCCTTCTCATTTTGGATGACTTTTATTTCCTTTTCTTGCCTAACTTCTCTGGCTAGGATTTCCAGAACTATGTCAAAGAGAAGTGGTGAAACTAAGCCCAAAGTTAACAGAAGGAAGGAAATAACAAAAATAGAGCAGAAACAAACAAAATAGAAAATAAGAAAACAACAACAAAAATGAAACTAAGAGTTGATAAACCCTTAGCTAGACTAAGAAAAAGAGAGAGAAGAGTCAAATAAAATAAAAAATTGAAGAGCAGACATTACAGTTGTTGCCACAGAAATAAGGAGGATTATAAAAGACTGCTATGAACAATTATACACCAAGACACTGGGTAACTTAGAAGAAATGGATAACTTTGTAGAAACATACAACTTACCAAGAGTAAATGAGGAAGAAATAGAAAGTGTGAACAGACCTGTAACTAATATGGAGAGAGTCAGTAATCAAAAACTTCCCCCCTAAAAGAAAAGCCCAGGACCAAATGGTTGGTTTCACTGGTGAAATCTACCAAACATTTAAAGAAAAATTACTGCCAATTCTCAAATTCTTTCAAAAAACTGAAAAGGAGGGAATACTTCTAAACCCATTTTATGAGACCAGCATTATCTGATATCAAAGCCAAAGACACTACAAGAAAAGAAAACTGCAGGCCAATATCCCTGATGAATATAGATGCCAAAATCCTCAAGAAATACTAGCAAATAGGACCCAACAGCATATTAAGAGGATCATACACCACGACTAAGTGGGATTTATTTCTGGGATGTAAGGATGGTTCCACAAAAATCAATTAATGTGCTGCATCACACTAAAAATAAATAAATAAATAAAAATCACATGATCATGTCAATAGATGCAGGAAAAGTGTTTGACAAATTGAACATCCTTTCATAATTAAAAACTCTCAACAAACTAGGAATAGAAGGAAAGTATTTAACATACTAAAGGCTATTATATATAAAGCCCACAGCTAACATCAAGTATACTCAATGGTGAAAAACTGAAAGCTTTTCATGTAAGATTAGGAACAAGGCAGGGATACCCAATATATATATTATATTTACATAGATGTACAATTTTAATATCTTCCTGGCAGACTGACTCTTTTATAATTGTATAGTGTCCTTATTTGTCTCCTATGACAGTTTCTGACTTAAAGTCTATTGTGTCTGACATAACTATAGCCACCCCTGCCCTCTTTTGGTTACCATTTTCCATCCCTTCACTTTCAGTGTATGTGTGTTCTTAAACCTAAAGTGAGTTTCTTGTGGTGATCATATTGAAATATACAGACATATCAAATCACTATGCTGTACACCAGGAACTAACATAATGTTGTAGGTCAATTATACTTCAAAAACAAACAGACTTACACAAAAAGAGACTAGATTTGTGGTTATCCAAGGCGGGGGTGGGGGTGGGGTGAAGTTGAGGAATGGGAATTGGATGAAGGTGGTCAAAAGGTACAAACTTCCAGTTATAAGATAGATAAATACTAGGGATGTGATGTACAACATGATAAATATAATTAACACTGCTGTACTTTATATATGAAAGTTGTTAAGATAGTAAATCCTAAGAGTTCTAATCACAAGGAAAAAATTTTTTTCTACTTCTTTAACTTTGTATCTATATGAGATGATGGATGTTTACTAAACTTATTGTGGTAATCATTTCATGATGTATATAAGTCAAATCATTATGCTGTACATCTTGCACTTATACATTGCTGTATGTCAATTCTTTCTCAATAAAACTGGAAGAAAAAAATAAAGTGAGTTTCTTGTAGACAGCATATAATTGGGTGTTTTTCAAAATCCAGCCAGCCACTCTATGTCTTTCCTTGGGGAGTTTAATCCATTTATATTTAAAGTAATTATTGATAGGGAAGGATTTACTATTGCCATTTTGTCAGTTATTTTTTAGTCTTATAGTTCTTTTGTCTATCTTTCCCACTCTTGTTGTGTTCCTTTGTGTTTTGTTGATTTTTTTGGCATTGATTTCCTTTGATTCCTTTCTCATTTCCTTTTGTATAACTTCTATAGGCTTTTGTGTGTGTGGGGGGGGTTACCTTGGTGCTTCCGTAAAATATCTTACAGTTATAGTAGTCTATTTTAAGGTGATAATAAGTTAGATTGCATATAAAAACTCTACAATTTAACTTCTCCTCCAACACACAGTTTTTTGTTATTTCACAATTTATATCTATTTATATCATGGATCTTTTAACATATTTTTATTTATAGCTATTTTTAATACTTTTGTCTTTTAACTTTAATACTGGAATTAAAAATGATTTATCCATCCCACTACAATAATATAGTATTCTGTATTTGTCTATGTATTTATCTTTACCAAACAACATTATTATACTTTATCCTCACCACAGTCCTCTGGGGCAGGTATTATCATTCCCATTTCCAGATGAGGAACGGAGGCTCAGAGATATTTTGAGGACTTGCTCAAATTTTCACCAAGTAAGTAGGGAATGAAAATTTAAATGAACTGGACGCATTGAATGTAGGTCTGTTTAACTATAAAAGTTGGTGCCTTCATTACTATACTAGTTTTCTAAGGCTAGATGCCAAAGCCTGGAGCATGATCCCATTGTTTAGTCCTCTTTGTTGTTGTTGAATTAGAGGTCTTCAGGTTCTCCTGCCAATACATGACCATTCCTTGGGAGGAAGAGCTTAGCCTACACCTAAAGTGTGATGATCCAACTTCTTAGCTTTATGGTACAATCTTCTTTTCTTACTTTACAGGATGTCTCTTGCCTGTGTCATCCATTCCAGGTATTCTCATTATCCTCTTACCTCTCCTTCTCACTCCCAAGGTTAGGGAAACCTTGCTTCTTGTCCTTTTCCTTCTTCTTCAAGGTCAAGGTCACCATCAGCCAAGGCTGTTCAACATGGGAATTTCATTTTTTGTTTCTTTGCTCTATTTCATTCCTTCACTCATTCAACCAGTCACCAAGTACTATAGATTCACCCACGACATCCCCCCAACCATCCTCTTCCATGTCTTCATTGCTATTACCAGAGTTCAGGCTCTCACCACCTTTCATTTGGACACTTACAAGAGCTTCCTTATGGGTCTCCCTGGTTCAAGTCTCTCCTTCTTCCATTCTACCACTCCCCAACTCCACTCCCCTACACATACTGCTGCCCTGGCTTGGATCATAGAGCCAGACCTGAGCCAGTCCCAATCAGTTTTAGGAGCCTTACCAGTCCACCTCTACCCTGACAGTTCTAGGCTCCAGTGAGGCCAAATTTTCTTGCTATTCTTTGAAGGCACCAAACTCTTTTGCACCTTGACCTTTGTACAAACTGTCTTCTCAGCCTATAATAAATATTCATTTTTATATTTCTCCCAAATAAACATCTATATGCCCTCAGAGAATAAACCTAAATGCAATCACCTAGTGAGATATTCCTTGACTCCTTGAGACTGTTCTTTCTACCCTCTTCTGTGTTCATCTTCCTACCTCATACATGCCCCTATTACTACTTTTAACACACTGTGAAAATTTTTTGTTTGTACTTATGATGCCCCTTTAATCTGAGAGCTTCTTAACAGAAGGGCCACTTCTTAGCATCTGTTTTATTATGAAATATTTTAAGTATTAGTAAAAAGTATGGCTAATAATATAATGAACACCATGAACTCATCTTCTGGCTTTGTCATATTTGTTTCAGATCTTTTTAAATAAATAGAATATTACATGTAGATTGAAGACCTCTGTGTACCTTCTTCCATCCCATTCCCTCTCTTGCCAGAAGTACCCACCACCCTGAATGTGCTCTCTCTCATGCCCACACATATTTTTACATTTACTTCATGTGTATGCATGTATGTATCCATAAACAATAACTTTGCAAGTTTTTAAAAAAAGGTTTTTAAAAATATCATCCTGTGTGTATCCTTCTACAACTGAATTTTTTTCTACTATTGTGTTTTGGTGGTTTAGCCACTCCTTCGTTAGTCTTAACTACACAGCATAGTATTGTTTTATAAACACAGCCTTATTTATCTGTTTTTCATTGATCTTTAGGCCTTTTATGATTTTTAAAGTCCATGTCTCCTTGAGCACATTTGAGAGTTTCTCTAGGATGTAGAAGCACTGGGTTGCAGGTTATGAACATTTCTAACCTCAGGACATACGGTCACATTATTTGTCACAGTGGTTACATGTATTTATGCTCCTCCCAGCAATGTAGAGTTTCTTCTAACTCCCTTTCATTCCTATAGCTTAGCAAGAGCCTGGCACACAGGAGATGTACTATATCTGCTGACAGTGACTGAATAAATAAGTGAATGATGCTTGAATGTATAGACCATGAGCTAGAAGAAGCAGAAATACAAGTACTTTAAGTGAAATCACCAATAGAAGGTCTAGACCTGTGCTGTTTAAATGTAAATTAATCAAATTAAATAAAAGATTCAGTTCCTCAGTTACACATTTTGAGGGCTCAAATGTGGCTAGTGACTACTGACTACTACAACAGACAACACAGATAAAGAATCCTTCTCCATGACAGGAAGTTCTATTGGACAGTGCTGGTCTAAAAAACAGATCTTTCTCTTTTCCTCTCTTTCCCCCTCTTCCACTTCCAACCCTCCTCAAGCATCTAGTACTTTCTTAGTCCTTTCTGTATTCCCGGAATTCCTACTGCACTTGCCTTCTTGGGCTGGAATTCATAATTCATGATTTCTCATCTGATTTTTTTCAAACTGTGATAAAACACATATAACATAAAATCTACCATTTTAACTATTTTCCAGTGTACAACTTAGTGGCACTAAGAACATTTACACTGTTATGCAACCATTAACACCGTCCATCTCCAGAACTTTTTCATCTTCCAAACTGAAACGCTGTGATCGTTAAACAATAACTGCCATTTCGCCCTTCCCGCAGCCCCTGGCAACAACCATTCTACTTTCTGTCTCCATGAATTCGACTACCCTAGGTACCTCATATGTGTAGAATCATACAATATTGTCCTTTTATATCTGGTTAATTCCACTTGGCATAATATCTTCAAGGTTAATCCATGTTGTATCATGTATCAGAATTTCATTCCTTTTAAAGGCTGAATAATATTCTATTGTATGTAAATAGCACTCTTTAGCTGATTTTACCTTTGTCTCTGTCCCTAGCAAACAAATGCAAACCACAGCATTAACAATTGATACAGGTTTAATACAGGGGCCCTAGATGCAACACTGGAAAGAACAGTGCACCAGGAATGAGGAGTATTGGGTTTTGGGTTCTGGTACCCACTTGCTACATGATAGCTGGGTGGCCTTGGAAAGTTACTTTAACTCTCCAAGCATCATTTTCCTCCTCTAATCTAAAAAAGTAAGATCTTTCTGTCATTCTAAAATCTTGTGGGTTTAAGAGTGTCCTCCAATGCATTGATTCAAAGTCAACAAAGAAAGTGGATTTGAAGGCTTTGTAGTAAGGTGAGTAAGGGACATACTTTGGAAAAGAGTGGCTTCTAAAACTATCCAATTCCACAAAAAAAGAAAAGAAAAAAGAGAGGCGGGGGAGAGAGGCAGCTTATACTATGAGAAAGGCCATAATGCATTAGATACGTCTGTGTATGATGTCTCCCAGTCTAGAGCTGAGCATGAGTCTAGGAGAATTTTTACCTATTTCATTTAATTTTCAACTAGGTCTCTGAGACCTTCTATATCTTGTTATTTATTAAAACTTAGTCCCATATAATATTTCAAAAGAGGAATTAAAGTTCAATATTTTGTATATTATCAATTTTCTTCTATATTGTTATTATTCTCTAGCTTATTTCCTTTTACTTTTTCCATTTGTAAATGATTATGATCCTCTCATCTTTACCCTTTAGAGATATGTTTGTTCCTAAGTGCAATTAAGGACTACCCCAGAAAGTAGACAGTAGCAGTGTGGCCAAAAAAAGGAGCAGGGATTGATTACATTCCTTTTACTGTACTCTGGCTGGGGAATGACGTGAAAAGGAAGGACAGAACTCTGAAGGCCTCGTCTTCCCGTGCTTTCTAAATTTCATCCCTAGCCTTAGTACTTACTTATGTTTTCACTGTTGTGGTCTCTGAATATTCTTCCATGGACACTAGGCAAAGAAACCGATGTACATTTTTTTATGCCCATTTTCTTTATGTATGTGCTTTGAGGATTTAGCCATGTGGACACATATGACACTAATTCACTAATTTTAACTGCTGCATAGTATTATGTTTTATGATCACAGCACAGTTTACTTATCTGCTCTTCCATTGATGCTTAGGCTATTTTCAATTTGTCATTGTACATTTCTCCATGAATAGATGTGAGGATGCTTTCAAAACCCTCCTGCTTGAGCCAGGTTTAAGAAATTTGCTTTCCTTATTTTCTGATATAAAATTTCTATGAACCCCAAAGAGTATATTCATTCAACAGAAATAAACTGAGCTCCTGCTGAGCGCAGAGACACCGGGTGAAGCAGAAACTAAGTCCCTGTTCTTGAGGAGGGGCCACTGGAATGGGATAATTATCAAGTAATAGTGCAAATAAATAGAACATTACAAGTGTAATAAATAACTTGAAGGAGAAGTCTGTTATCCTGTAACCATACAACAGGAGAATGTGTTCTTGGTTGAGGGCATCTGTGTTGGTTTTCCTGAAGTAGTGATGCTTGGCCTAAAAGAGAAATGAGAGAGAACTAGCCTGGTAAGGGGTATGCAGTTTGGGCCAGGTGCGGGTAAGCAGAATCACAAGCAGAGGGGAACAGCAGATGTACAGGCCTTGGGCTGGAAGAGAAACTGGCCATTTTAGAGAGAAGGCCTATGTGACTGGGACAGAGTGAAGGGAAAGAAGGTGTGAGAAAAACTCGAGAACTATTTGGGCCAGAGCACACAGACCCTTTTGGCTTTTAGCTAAGATAAAGGAATGCCATGGACTCGTTTTAAGCTAGTAAGTGATAGTATTGAATTTGGAAACAACAAATTCGCTGGCTCCAGTATGGTGGAGGCCTCGTTTGGATTCCTGCTTCAGTTTCTGCTGGATCCATGTGATTGAAGGTAAACACCTTATATCACTGGCAGGACTCAGTCATTCTCCTGAAGAGTGACTGAAATGAGGAAATGCTCTTACGTAGGAGGATCTGCTCTTAGGGCAGGATGCACAGCAGAGCGAGGAAATGGGTTGATATTTTCATGAAGTGGTGAGAATCTTTAGAGAATGAGGAAATGTAAAAGAGGAGTCAAGGTAGGGGAGAATCTGTCTAACGAAGAGAAAAGGAGGGGGAGAGGAAAGAGAGGCTGAGAGCCTGGCTTCCTAAGAAACCTTTTGGTCAAGCCAGTGGGTACAGAAATCAGAATGAACCAGGCAAAACCCAGGGGTAAGGCATTAGCAGAGACTTCAGTTGAACTGTGGAAGGAAAACATAGCTCTCTAGGCAGTCCAGAGTGGACCAAATAGCCCACAAATTGCACAACACAGCAACTAAAATCCTCTAGCCTCTGGGAGGCCTGAGTGCGCCTAGACTCAGCCCATGATTAATCTCTCCTTCTTCTTAGAAAATCAGAGTCATGATCTGTGACTTGTGGTACCAACATCATAATGGCTCCTGCTGGGTAATTCTCACACGCCACTCCATGCTCCCCGGGCTCTGGCCCCGGTCTCAGCTCAGTAAACATACTTGACAAGACTATCATGACTCTTAAAGAACCAACTTTCACTTCACCTATTATCTAGCAGTATGTTTTTCCTTCTCATGCTTTGAATAGATGTTTACTTTCTAAGACAAAGGGGAAAGAAAATGAATTCTGAGACTCAGTTTGCAGTTGGTGAAATGCTTTGCAATCAGAGGGGGAGAGAACTTTTCTGGAAAACAATGATTTTATTTGGCTTTTTCAAAAAGTATGTATTACCATAAGAATGACTCAGCTGCTAGCACAAACACAGTTGCAGAGAAGAACCTGACTGAAGCATAATTGATTATGCTGGACAATTACAAATGCCCTTATTAAATAATCGCATTTAAACCACATGATAGTTTTACAACTGATCTATAAAAACAAAATTGTGAAAGTTTAAGTGACATAATTGTTCTCAGCATCACTACAATTTTCAAATGAAGCAATTTAGCTTTAGAAACAATTTCACTTCTCATTGCGATGTTATTTTGGTGTCGGGCTGCAAGCTTCTGTTCCACTCCAGAGTTCTAGGAATGATGGTTAACACTTCCCTCTCCTTGGTTAAGCCAATGATGCATTTTTCTAATATACCAGTCCTTCACATTCTGCTGCAGATCCAGCAGGTTATAAAAAGAATGATTTGTAGGCCTCCAACTATTTACATGGTTTCCATTTAATGAGACTATTAGCTTCTGCATAGATGTGGGAAATGTAAATCTTTCTGAGACTGGGGGTATTGGTGAACTCAGAATAAAAATGGCAAAAACAAAGTATCTTGTGTTTGAAGGTATCAACCAATAATGTTAAGACTTTGCATAGTTTTCTCTCAGAACTATATCCCTACCGGAAACCATAAGGGAAATGGCCCGCTATCTCTGGCACATCTCCTGGAATGTTAATCAAAAGTCTGTATTTTCAGGTGCATGAATAAAGACCTTGAAACATTCAACAGATAAAAGCCAATGCCATTAACATTCCTTTATTTAGTTTCTGTGAATTAAATGGTTTTATACAACTACTGTCTCAGTATCACACTCACAACTCCCAAGGCATGTTCTACACTGGTAATAAGAGCTAAACCTTCTGTATTTCATTTCAGTCTTGCTGATAGCATTTATCAGCAAAATCTGGCTAAAAACAGAATATGCAACTTAAGCCTGATCATAACTGGGCTGCAGAGGAGGAAAGTGGGGGATTATCTGGAGACTGGGAGCACAAATATAAGATTGTATTGTCATTGTGTGCTATAGGCCTTTTACAAACTATAGTGTAAGCCCCAGCTGACAGGCCTTTTCACAACTGACAGAGGAAAATATGAAACTTAAATTCTTCATGACAGATAAATCTGCTGAATGAAAGGAAGACCAATAGGATAATGGTGGGACAAAAAACATATTGCTTTTTGGTAACTCCCTTAAATCTACCTCTTTTGTAAATATACAAAATAGGCATTCAATGAATATCTTCTAAACTCCTATCAGCTTTGCTAAGCAAGCTGTTAAGCTGGAATGATAAAAATAAGCATCTTTTCTTCAGCAGATGAATACAGAGTCTTCTAAAACAGGGGTGGCAGATTAAATTTAATATGTGGGCATGAAAGATGCTTCCTGGATGACTATCAACTGGAGTGGATTTCCTGAACCAAAGTTGACATATTACTATTGTAGAAGGCTGATTAATTGAGATATTAAATATACCTAATCCACCATGATTGGGATCTTTGTCAAAGTTTTTAAAAATATGACTATAAGTAATTGCTCTTTTCTGTCAGTGGGTCCCAAGTCCATGAAATGTAACCAGAGGCCATCTTTTAGGATTAATATCATTGGCCTTTCCAGTGGTGATACATACTTTTTACCCTTGTCAAGGGCCCTAGGGTTCTTTGCCTTTCTCATGCTAGTTTAGTATTGGCATTTTTCCCTAGGAAAATTCACCCTGGTTGGCTATACTAGTTCTGCCCAATTCCAGTGGTGGCCAATGGTAAACGACCTCAAACCATGAGAGGCCAGATTAAACTGAAAAGTACAGTTTCTTGTATAGGTTTTTAATCCTTGTGGCTATTTAGCTATTTATTGTGTCACCTCACTGCTCCTGGAGGAAGCTTTCTGAGCAGCAGCACCTCTAGGCGGAGAGGAGGGATTAATGCAGGTTCCTCAGTAGAGGCTGCCTCTCCTGTTAATGGATGGCTGAAGTACCTTGGCAAATCCCAGCTTGAGTTCATAGACAGGTCTTGTTGAGATATCCTGAAGCAAGTTACAGTACCCAAGAGCAGATCTGCCTTAAACTGTCACTTTCCATGGTTGCCAAGTAATTCATGGCTAATCTTCAGCACCGAACTCAAGGTGAGAACTAGAGAGGGAGGGAGGGAGGGAGGGAGGGAGGGAGGGAGAGAGAGAGAGAGAGAGAGAGAAACAGAGGGAGAATGAATGAGTGAAAGAAAAGATGAAACAGGTTAAGAGTGCTGTGGGTCATTTTCCTGACCAGTATGGGTTCGTCCATTAGCCAGACAGTCCTGGAATGTCTGGCAGCAGGACTAGGACATAGTCTCAGGCCATGGGGGTCTCCCACTGAATCACAGGGAAGAGGAAGAAAGACAGTGAGAGTTAGACTATGAAAAGGAAGAGGGCCTGGAGGAGAAGGAGGAGGTGAGCCAGCCTATGTCTGAGAGAAGAATCCAGGCGCCATGGTGTAACAGCTGCCTCAGGTATGCTAGCCAGTCTCAGCTCGTTCCCAGCTCTTTCTGGCAAGCCCCAGGCTCAGGCACACAAACAACATACTCGTGCACGCATACCCCCGCGTGCGCGCACACATGCAAACACCCACACACACTCTCAGAGCCATGTCTGTTGTAAAGAAGCTTCTGGCCTGTCCACAATAGTGTTTTTCAGATACTCACCGTGAGAACTGGGCTTGCTGGGCAATTTTTTCCATAACTGTGGTAAAACTGCCTAAGACCTTGGTAAATAACAAAATCTACTCAAATACAAAGGGATTTAACTTACTTTAAAGGTTATTATGTTTTGTCTGCTGGATTAAAATTGCTTCCAAAGTTATTAGAGAAACTTAACATTAGCACTTACTTTTCTATAAAGAAACAAACCACACACACACAAAGGTGCAGCATTATACAGTAATTATCCAAAATGCTACCGCTTGGAATAATAAGGATGCTGTGTGTTTACGTAGAATCTTTCTTTTCCAAAGAATTCAAATAGCTACACCACTCATATCCCATTATTCCTATCAACAGTCTTCTATGAGCTATGCGGGTGGCAAGGATAATTATCTACATTAGATAGGAGGAATAACTGAGGCACAGAGAAACATTCAGGATCACACAATAAGGAAACAGCAATTGTCGATTTACTATATAAAACATTTTACCTGTCTAGAGTTTTGCTGTTTAAGTAAAATATATATTTCTCTTTTCCACTTGATTCTCTAAAGACAATTTGCAGCATCTTTCCTTTTTGGGGACTCATCTCTGACCCCTTCTTTGTGTGCAATCTCTACCTTAGCACTTATCAGAGTTGTAATACTTCATTTATTTGCCTACCTCTTTCCTGATATTATATTCTTCTTGAGGGCCAGCACTTGCTCATCTCTGTACCTCCAATGCTTGAAAAATAGCTGATGCTTCTTAAATGTCTGTTGGTTGAATGAATGAAAGAAAAAACAATGAATAAATTAATGGACAATCTTCTAAGAAGAATTTCTGACAAGGTAACAGTAAATGCAAATTTGGGCTTAAACTAAATATGTCTTATCTGATTTTACCTTTGCTGTGACAAATATGTCCACCTCACAAGTCTTTTAAAAATCCAGTGAATACATTTAGAGCTGATTCCTTCCCTGCCTGGGCTGTTGAATTTACTGTTTGGAACAATAAACTGAGACTTGCGAATATATAGGGCTCCAGATGGTCTACTGTAATTATTTTCCCCATAGCCTTCTTTTTTTGATATCTAAGAGAAAGCATTTAGATATGGAGGTTTTGGGGAGTGTTAATATATAGTTATTATGCTGTCCCCAAAACCCTTTCCTCTGTGTATTGAATCTTAAAGCCAGATTGTTACTTGGGGTAAGGGGTATAAACCCCCAAATAACAATAGGAACAATGATTGCTCTTCAAGGAGACTACAAATCTAACTCTCTTTTATACATTTTTCAGTGATCAACACAAAAAAGGCAAGGTAATATATGTTCATCTTTACCATATGTACTTTATGTATCCCCTTACGTTGGAAGCCTAGCAGGAGTAGAATGTCACAACAGACATTTACTGAAATACCTGGGGAAATGTAACAAAAAGTGTTAGAGGAAAATGGTCTTTCAGCTAAATTACCTAATATATTTGCTAATGGTATCTGATTTAAAAGCCATAAAAATACCAAGTTAAAAGCACATTAGAAGATGTGTTATATTTATAAGTGTTTGTCACCTTGGCAACAAAAGCTATATTCCAAATCTAACACTAGCTATGATGGGCCAAGACCTTTTAAAATTGGTAAATACTCTTTATGGCAATGATCTGCTTTCAGCTACTGAATGTTAGAACTAGAAAAGGCAAGTTCTTCATTGCATAACAAGTTTTTTTTTCTTGTTGTTTGTTTTGCTAGCTTTCTACTATGGGTAAGCTTTTTCTTTCTATTAGTTATGATGGTTTATCATTAACAAGAAAAACATTGCATTTTCAAATAAAGCATCAGTCTTAATTTTTCCCTTCTTGTACTCAGAAATGCAGATATAATAACTTGAAGGTTCCTAAAGATAGAGTTTATCTATCAACTTTACATTTCAGTTTATCAACCACATCATGGACCCTGGTCCATGGATGAAATGTCACAGGTGTACACTATAAAATTGACCTTATGCTACAAAAATCATCCTCCTAGAACACAAACACACTAAGATAAGCAAAATGAGAAGACAGAAAAACACACAGCAGATGAAGGAGCAAGATAAAAACCCACCAGACCTAACAAATGAAGAGGAAATAGGCAGTCTACCTGAAAAAGAATTCAGAATAATGATACTAAAGATGATCCAAAATCTTGGAAATAGAATAGAGAAAATGCAAGAAACATTTAACAAGGACCTAGAAGAACTAAAGATGAAACAAGCAATGATGAACAACACAATAAATGAAATTAAAAATACTCTAGATGGGATCAATAGCAGAATAACTGAGGCAGAAGAATGGATAAGTGACCTGGAAGATAAAATAGTGGAAATAACTACTGCAGAGCAGAATAAAGAAAAAAGAATGAAAAGAACTGAGGACAGCCTCAGAGACCTCTGGGACAACATTAAACGCACCAACATTCGAATTATAGGGGTTCCAGAAGAAGAAGAGAAAAAGAAAGGGACTGAGAAAATATTTGAAGAGATTATAGTTGAAAACTTCCCTAATATGGGAAAGGAAACAGTTAATCAAGTCCAGGAAGCACAGAGAGTCCCATACAGGGTAAATCCAAGGAGAAACACGCCAAGACACATATTAATAAAACTGTCAAAAATGAAAAACAAAGAAAACATATTAAAAGCAGCAAGGGAAAAACAACAAATAACACACAAGGGAATCCCCATAAGGTTAACAGCTGATCTTTCAGCAGAAACTCTGCAAGCCAGAAGGGACTAGCAGGACATATTTAAAGTGATGAAGAAGAAAAACTGACAACCAAGATTACTCTACCCAGCAAGTATCTCATTCAGATTTGATGGAGAAATTAAAACCTTTACAGACAAGCAAAAGCTGAGACAGTTCAGTACCACCAAACCAGCATTACAACAAATGCTAAAGGACCTTCTCTAGACAAGAAACACAAGAGAAGGAAAAGACAATAACAAACCCAAAACAATTAAGAAAATGGGAATAGGAACATACATATCGATAATTACCTTAAATGTAAATGGATTAAATGCTCCCACCAAAAGACACAGATTGGCTGAATGGATACAAAAACAAGACCCTTATATATGCTGTCTACAAGAGATACACTTCAGACCTAGAGACACATACACACTGAAAGTGAGGGGATGGAAAAAATTATTCCCTGCAAATGGAAACCAAAAGAAAGCAGGAGTAGCAATTCTCATATCAGAGAAAATAGATTTTAAAATAAAGACTATTAGAAGAGACAAAGAAGGACACTACATAATGATCAAGGGATTGACCCAAGAAGAAGATACAACAATTGTAAATATTTATGCACCCAACAAAGGAGGACCTCAATACATAAGGCAAATATTAACAGCCATAAAAGGGGAAATCAACAGTAACACATTCATAGTAGGGGACTTTAACACCCCACTTTCACCAATGGACAGATCATACAAAATGAAAATAAATAAGGAAACACAAGCTTTAAATGATACATTAAACAAGATGGACTTAATTGATATTTATAGGACATTCCATTCAAAAAGAACAGAATACACATTTTTCTCAAGTGCTCATGGAACATTATCCAGGATAGATCATATCTTGGGTCACAAATCAAGCATTGGTAAATTTTAAAAATTTGAAATTGTATCAAGTGTCTTTTCCAACCACAATGCTATGAGACTAGACATCAATTACAGGAAAAGATCTGTAAAAAATACAAACACATGGAGGCTAAACAATATACTACTTAAGAACGAAGTGATCACTGAAGAAATCAAAGAGGAAATAAAAAAATACCTAGAAACAAATGACAATGGAGAAACGACGACCCAAAACCTATGGGATGCAGCAAAAGCAGTTCTAAGAGGGAAGTTTATAGCAATACAATCCTACCTTAAGAAACAGGAAACATCTCGAATAAACAACCTAACCTTGCACCTAAAGCACTTAGAGAAAGAAGAGCAAAAAAACCCCAAAGTTATCAGAAGGAAAGAAATCATAAAGATCAGATCAGAAATAAATGAAAAAGAAATGAAGGAAACGATAGTAAAGATCAATAAAACTAAAAGCTGGTTCTTTGAGAAGATAAACAAAATTGATAAAGCATTAGCCAGACTCATCAAGAAAAAAGCGAGAAGACGCAAATCAATAGAATTAGAAATGAAAAAGGAGAAGTAACAACTGACACTGCAGAAATACAAAAGATAATGAGAGATTACTACAAGCAACTCTATGCCAATAAAATGGACAACCTGGAAGAAATGGACAAATTCTTACAAATGCACAACCTGCCAAGACTGAATCAGGAAGAAATAGAAAAGATGAACAGACCAATCACAAGCACTGAAATTGAAACTGTGATTAAAAATCTTCCAACAAACAAAAGCCCAGGACCAGATGGTTTCACAGGCGAATTCTATCAAACATTTAGAGAAGAGCTAACACCTATCATTCTCAAACTCTTCCAAAATACAGCAGAGGGAGGAACACTCCGAAACTCATTCTACGAGGCCACCATCACCCTGATACCAAAACCAGACAGTGATGCCACAAAAAAAGAAAACTAAAGGCCAATATCACTGATGAACATAGATGCAAAAATCCTCAACAAAATACTAGCAAACAGAATCCAACAGCACATTATAAGGATCATACACCATGATCAAGTGGGGTTTTTTCCAAGAATGCAAGGATTCTTCAATATACGCAAATCAATCAATGTGATACACCATATTAAAAAATTGAAGGAGAAAAACCATATGATCATCTCAATAGATGCAGAAAAGGCTTTCGACAAAATTCAACACCCATTTATGATAAAAACCCTGCAGAAAGTAGGCATAGAGGGAACTTTCCTCAACATAATAAAGGCCATATATGACAAACCCACAGCCAACATCAACCTCAATGGTGAAAAACTGAAAGCATTTCCACTAAGATCAGGAACAAGACAAGGTTGCCCACGCTCACCACTCTTATTCAACATAGTTTTGGAAGTTTTAGCCACAGCAATCAGAGAAGAAAAGGAAATAAAAGGAATCCAAATCGGAAAAGAAGAAGTAAAGCTGTCAGTGTTTGCAGATGACATGATACTATACATAGAGAATCCTGAAGATGCTACCAGAAAACTACTAGAGCTAATCAATGAATTTGGTAAAGTAGCAGGATACAAAATTAATGCACAGAAATCTCTGGCATTCTTATACACTAATGATGAAAAATCTGAAAGTGAAATCAAGAAAACACTCCCATTTACCACTGCAACAAAAAGAATAAAATATCTAGGAATAAACCTACCTAAGGATACAAAAGACCTGTATGCAGAAAATTATAAGACACTGATGAAAGAAATTAAAGATGATACAAATAGATGGAGAGATATACCATGTTCTTGGATGGGAAGAAACAACATTGTGAAAATGACTCTACTACCCAAAGCAATCTACAGATTCAATGCAATCCCTATGAAGCTACCACTGGCATTTTTCACAGAACTAGAACAAAAATTTCACAACTTGTATGGAAACACAAAAGACCCCGAATAGCCAAAGCAATCTTGAGAACAAAAAACGGAGCTGGAGGAATCAGGCTCCCCAACTTCAGACTATACTACAACGCTACAGTAATCAAGACAGTATGGTACTGGCACAAAAACAGAAACATAGATCAATGTAACAGGACAGAAAGCCCAGAGATAAACCCACGCACATATGGTCACTTTATCTTTGATAAAGGAGGCAGGAATGTACAGTGGAGAAAGGACAGCCTCTTCAATAAGTGGTGATGGGAAAACTGGACAGGTACATGTAAAAGTATGAGATTAGATCACTCCCTAACACCATACACAAAAATAAGCTCAAAATGGATTGAAGACCTAAATGTAAGGCCAGACAGTATCAGACTCTGAGAGGAAAGCATAGGCAGAACATTCTATGACATAAATCACAGCAAGATCCTTTTTGACCCACCTCCTAGAGAAATGGAAATAAAAACAAAAATAAACAAATGGGACCTAATGAAACTTCAAAGCTTTTGCATAGCAAAGGAAACCATAAACAAGACGAAAAGACAACCCTCAGAATGGGAGAAAATATTTGCAAATGAAGCAACTGGCAAAGGATTAATCTCCAAAATTTACAAGCAGCTCATGCACCTCAATAACAAAAAAGCAAACAACTCAATCCAAAAACGGGCAGAAGACCTAAATAGACATTTCTCCAAAGAAGATATACAGACTGCCAACAAACACATGAAAGAATGCTCAACATCATTAATCATTAGAGAAATGCAAATGAAAACTACAATGAGATATCATCTCACACCAGTCAGAATGGCCATCATCAAAAAATCTAGAAACAATAAATGCTGAAGAGGGTGTGGAGAAAAGGGAACACTCTTGTACTATTGCTGGGAATGTAAATTGGTACAGCCACTATGGAGAACAGTATGGAGGTTCCTTAAAAAACTGAAAATAGAACTACCATACCACCCAGCAATCCCACTATTGGGCATATAACCTGAGAAAACCATAATTCAAAAAGAGTCATGTACCAAAATGTTCATTGCAGCTCTATTTACAATAGCCAGGAGATGGAAACAACCTTAGTGTCCATCATCGGATGAATGGATAAAGAAGATGTGGCACATATATACAATGGAATATTAGCCATAAAAAGAAATGAAATTGAGCTATTTGTAAAGAGGTGGATGGACCTAGAGTCTGTCATACAGAGTGACGTACGTCAGAAAGAGAAAGACAAATATCGTATGCTAACATATATATATGGAATTTAAGAAAAAAAAACGTCATGAAGAACCTAGGGGTAAGAAAGGAATAAAGACACAGACCTACTAGAGAATGGACTTGAGGATATGGGGAGGGGGAAGGGTAAGCTGTGACAAAGTGAGAGAGTGGCATGGAGATATATACACTACCAAACGTAAGTAGATAGCTAGTGGGAAGCAGCCGCATAGCACAGGGAGATCAGCTCGGTGCCTTGTGACCACCTAGAGGGGTGGGATAGGGAGGGTGGGAGGGAAGGAGACGCAAGAGGGAAGAGATATGGGAACATGTATATGTATAACTGATTCACTTTGTTATAAAGCAGAAACTAGCACACCATTATAAAGCAATTATATTCCAATAAAGATGTTAAAAAAAATCATCCTCCTAAACAGCTGGGTGGAATATGTTTAGTTTAATAGGGGATCTTACACATGTAAGTTTTCATACACCTTTACCTTCCTAGTGAGCTGCATGAGGACTGAAACATTACCTTTCACTGTGTCTCACTAAAATTCTGCTTCCTACTTAAAACTAGTAAAAATGGATGATTTGGTAATGGAAACCCATGTTTTAAAAGGTGGATTTCAGATGGACCTGAAGGAGGTTTAGATATGGACTCTTACCATTCTTTGCTCATTTCCTAAGCTCCAATCTGATTTCCAAATCCTATTTTAAGATGTTTGGGCTATGTGCCAGTCAAAGATTATAATTCCAAGAGTCTAACTAGATTCCCATGTGGTTGAACCAATTTTCAGAAGTAAACCATGGAAAAGGTCTGGGTAAACACACATTCTCTGTGGGCTGTGGCTATTCACTGAGAGCCTAGACAAGTTGTCTCTGCAGCCAGCTTGGGAAAACCCAAGCCCAATTCGTGATTTGTAATCATGCTCAGCAGGTTCTCAAACAGACGGGCAACTCAAAGGGCTGAAGACTATCCCTCCTAAGTAACCTTCTCTAACACAAGTAGAGCATGTCCTTCTGCCCAGAAGAATCAGTAAAAATGCCCTACCATAAAAGCAGAGGCTAAATAGTGCCAGGAAGTATATAATTGCTTTCTTTTTATTTTCTAAAGAATAAGGTCTTCTCAGTGAACACAGAAAATAAGGTTTAGTTTATGAGACAGGGACATTAATAGTGCAGAAAGAGAATGTTCTGAAAGAGAACATAAGCCTCCAGCTTGGAACTAATAAATTAAGGTTGCAGCTTTGAGTTCAAATATAAACCTACAAACCATGTGAACAAAGCTGACAAAATATACTCAAACGTAGTTAACCAGATTTACCTTCCATTGACTGAAGCCGAGGAATCACATGGATTGACATGTATTCTAGCAGTTAAACACATTTTTCATTTGATTGATAAATGTAACTCACCTCTGGAGAATGTGTTCTGGTTATATCACATTACCACTAAGCCCTTTGTTTAACTCCTAACAAATCATTTACCAAGTCATAATCTGTTGGAAAAAAACTCTGTCCATTTTTGCCTTAATATGACTTTTAAATAGCTTTGATGGAAAATTACAGCACCTTGTTTTAAAATCATCATATATCTATTATTTAAAGTGCTGACTACATAATCTCATTTTACACTCCAGAAAATACAAGCAAAAGGCTACTGATGGCCTGAATTTCACCAAATGCAAAGACACAAGATACTTCAAAATAACTGCCTTAGCTGAGAGACAAATACAACATGTAGCACCATTCAAATTTCTTCCTAAGGGGATAATGAACCCACGAGGGAATAGACTGATTTTTTTCTTTTTTCTTTTTTTTTTTTTTTTGCGGTACGCGGGCCTCTCACTGTTGTGGCCTCTCCCATTGCGGAGCACAGGCTCCGGACGCGCAGGCTCAGCGGCCATGGCTCATGGGCCCAGCCACTCCGCAGCATGTGGGATCTTCCTGGACCGGGGCACGAACCTGCGTCCCCTGCATCGGCAGGTGTACTCTCAACCACTGAGCCACCAGGGAAGCCCTAGACTGATTTTTTTTTGCTCAAATGTATACCCTCTACATAGTAGGCAAGCAATAAATATTTGTAGAATTGAAAATGAATATTACAAAGATGAACTTCAGTAAGTCTACTTTATGCATTCCACATGCTATCCACAAATTAAGGAATGGTTGTCTACACAAATATGTAGCCAAGAAGAGATATCAGAAGTAGGAGTAAAATAAAATAACATGATCCTTTTCCATTTTGTTGATGTTTTTGTGTGAACACGTTTGCCTTTTAGACCTGAAAGACGAGTAAAAATTAGGTAAAGAGGATGGGACCATAGTAGTGTAACCCAAGGTGGAAAGTGAGAATTAGAATGGCAGGAACATTAAGGAGACTTGCCTTTCTAGAGTGAAAGTTGTAGGTTTAAGTGAGGAGGAAATGTATTTAAGTAGGTAGGGTGGGGCCAGCCGTAGACCAAGAACGGAAACTATTTGTGAAGAGCCAGGCCTTGCACAGTTTCCCTCAGGTGATTCCTCATGACACAACTTTGCAGTGGGTATGATTTTCCTTACTTACAGATTGGAGAGAGTCTCAGAAAGTTTAAATGCCTAACCTGGTGGTTCTCTGCAAGTAAAGATGAGACATAATCCAACATTCTTTCCACTACACTATATTGTATTGAAATATTGTATTGAATATTGTATTGAAATATTGTATTGAAAACCTGGCAGACAGACATAGAGATTAACATGCATAGAAAGCATTTAAGCCAAGTCCAGAAAAATCAAATCTAAATAAACAATTAAAAAATACAAATGGCTCAAGAGGGCCCCTAACTGCCCTGGGATTTTTCCATGTGTGAAATGAGCAACATCAGCACATAATCACGTTCTTAACCTCAACAGGGTGACCTGATTAACTTTCAGTTATACATTTCAAAGTAGTACTGATTAAGACTTTGCTGCTTAGAGTGTTACTGTTCATCATTCCAGAAAACCTCAGGTCTGATTTGGAAAACATAAAATATTCTAAAGGTGGATCTGGTTACAGAAATTTAGACATTGTCTTTTACTGGCAACCTGACAAATCTGCTGCCTACTCTCCTCCCTTTGTGGTTTGCATGCTGCTTCCATATATGACACTGGCATCCCATTCGGAAGTTGTTTGTTGTGCTTTGGTTTATGTTTCATACAACAACTTCCCTGAGCCACTTCTAAGAGAGGATAATAATGACAAATTTGAAATTTTCTCCCCAGAAAAGGAGGCTGTGGTGAGAATGCGAGACGACATTTAAGCAACTACCATTAAAGGCATTTTAATTTTATGTTGACAAACACGGTTTTCCAAATGATTTACAGTGAAGTTTCTGGGCTGACAGCCATACAGCCTGTCTAGGTCTATGTTTT
Organism: Delphinapterus leucas; assembly: GCF_059928025.1. Classification (NCBI taxonomy): domain Eukaryota; kingdom Metazoa; phylum Chordata; class Mammalia; order Artiodactyla; family Monodontidae; genus Delphinapterus; species Delphinapterus leucas. The sequence continues at coordinate 59,831,237 of NC_143137.1, read as the reverse complement.
CTGGTTCTACCAAAGTGCTAATGAAATCTTCATTCTTCCGCTGGTTACTTTCAGTGGGGGACCTAATAATGTCTTGAAAATCACAGTGCTATTTGGGTTCCTGGTTCCGCAGCTTGTGCTCTCACCTTCCTGGAGTGCCTCGTCCCCATCTCTTAGACCAGGCTGCCCTAATCCCAAACGCTAATAATGGCAGACCTGAGAGAGGAGTGCTTTAAGGTGCACTGGCCCCATGCTCAGCAGCACGCATATCCTCCCAGCAAAAGCGGCCTAGCTCTCAGGCCCCAGTTCTGCAACCTGGAGTTTTATCTTGTTTCAGATTCAGTCTCCACTAACTTTAATGTTTTCCTATGTTGGGCAGGACAGGAATAAAGATGCAGACGTAGAGAATGGACTTGAGGACACAGGGAGGGGGAAGGGTAAACTGGGATGAAGTGAGAGAGTGGCATGGACGTATATACACTGCCAAATGTAAAATAGTTAGCTAGTGGGAAGCAGCTGCATAGGACAGGGAGATCAGCTTGGTGCTTTGTGACCACCTAGAGGGGTGGGATAGGGAGGGTGGGAGGGAGATGCAGGAGGGAGGAGATATGGGGATATATGTATATGTATAGCTGATTCACTTTGGTATAACTAACACACCATTGTAAAGCAATTATACTCTAATAAAGGTGTTAAAAAAAATGTTTTCCTATGTTGAATGCCATCTGTCTTTTTAGCTTGATAGATACCCAGTCTCTCTTGAAGAGTGAAGCTCTGTCATGCTTTTGTTACTTTTTCCTCTCTGGCCTCGTGTTATACACAGGTTCTGCAACTTCCCTGGTGCTTAATGACTGCCCTTCTACTTGTCTAGATTTTTAGTTTTGTTTTCAGTATTATTTTGTATGATACCCTCATTTTACAGACAAGAAAATTGAAACATAAGAAAGTTGGAAGGTTTGCCTAAGGTCTCAACACTGATGACTGGAACCTAGGTCTGTGAAGTTTGAGACATATATGCTTTATATATTGTTGGGTTAAGGCTATTAGATGTTTCCTTTTAAGATATTCACTTTTACTTGCATTGTATCTAATATGTCAAGAAATCTTTGGGAAAGTAAGTTGTCCCCAAACTTAAAAAAAATGTTAAAAATAAAAAGCAAAAAACCTACCCTTGTTCAAGGATATTAGTCCATAGGAGGTTTAGTTTATATAATTTTAAGAAGCACATTTTTTAAGAAAGCATGAGCTTGTTTTATCAGTCATCCTGTTTCTAAACTGTTATTATGATAGACCTCCATTTTATTAAAACGTTCTCTTTCCCTTTAGAAGGATTTTTGCTATAATATAAAAAGTGAGGAATTGTTTTCCATTTCAAAAGTTGGTTTTTACTATTCTAGTGTGTGAATTCTAGCTGAGAGCATGCCCATTTTTATTTATCCACATCTATGTCTCACCCTATTATTTCCCTCTTCCGTCTACCTAGAACAGTACTATCACTCCAATGGAAGGATTTTTTCACCAGTTTCCTCCCTAGGCCATTAATATGTCAATAGACCTCTGCTAAGTCTATTATAGTTTAAGACACCTTACTTTATATTAAAATACAATTAGATACACAGTTATTTAAAAAAATCAATAACTATGTTATGTTTTAAATGCTTCACATTTATGGGAACTAGAGATGTCATATGTTCTTCAAGGGTTTTCATTGAACAAAATTTATAATAAAGCCATAAAACCTTATCACTATGGATCATTTAATCGGAAATGAAAATAATAAGACATTACAATGAGACCTCAGATGATGAGAATTTTTGTTGAATTTTATCCCTCCCACATGTCCTGCCTTTTTCTGGAATGGTAGCAGGTGACACACAACTGGCTGCTCACATTTACAAACTGGGTCTACACAAAACCTTTTCTTAGTCCTTAACTCTGTGTTCCTGTTATGTCCCAGTCATGTGGATGCGACCTGCTGCCACTTATGGAGAAACAATCTCTGAGGCATCTGACTTTTATCTGACTAGACATCTATGTTTTTCAGAAAATAACTGCAGTCAAAGACAGTCTTTTTTCTTTTTATGGTTTTTTATTTTTGTATCTTGTTTAAGAATGTCTTCCCTACTCAACCCTGCTCAGAAGTCTTAAAGCTATTCTACTGTGCTTTCTTCTCAAAGTTTTAAAATTTTGAAGTTTTGCCATTCATGGATAAATCAACAAACCATTTTGAAGTGTGTGTATGTGTGTGTGTGTGTGTGAGTGTGTGTGTGTGTGTGTGTGTATCAACAGAGTGAAGTAGGGCTTTTAAAGAATTCCTGTAACTAGTTTTCTCAACATATTGGAGTGACTAGTTCATGCTTTCCCAATTGAGCCTCATTGCCAGCCCTGTCATATATGAAGTTTCCATACTGCGTGAGTCTCTTCCTAGCCGTTCCATTCTGTTCTGTCAGTTTCCCCAAAGTAATAATATCACTTTACCTTATTTGTGATTGCTTTCAAATACATGTATATCTGATAAGGCAAGTCCCCTCACCTTGTTCTTCTACTTCTTCAGGAGTATCTTGGCTATTCTTAGTTCTTTGTTCTTCCAAATGAATTTTAGAATCAAGCTTTCAATTAAAAAACTATCTGCTGTAACCATACTAATATCAGACAAAAATTGTCATGAGGAAGTCTCCTGAATTACTTTGTAAAATTTGAATTCTTATAATGCAGCACTTATCTACAAAGTTTTATAGCTCCTGTATTCTTGATGACATAAGTACATATTTGTTGATGAGTATATAGAGGAAATACAAGTACAAAATTAATTTGATCATCCTTGTTCTATATTAGATTTGCATATTCCTACCTAATTGGCTCATGTGATCCTCTTCTAGATCATTTATATATTTGTATAAGTTAGGGTTCTATGTTAGTCAAGGTTCAATCCAGGAAAGAGAGACCACTTTAGGTATTTATAAGCAGGAAGAATTTATATAGAAAATGAGTTCTTATGAAATCATCAGAAGTGTGGAAGGATCAGGCAGTACTCTGGGTCTTTAGAAGGGATTGCAGAATAATACAAAACTGATTCACAAGCTACTACTACCACTGAGGCACTATTGGAGCCATGCCTGAGTCAAGAACCTGCTACCACTCTGCTGCCACTGCTGCTCTGGCTCTGGGTACCCAAGAAGCTACAATGCAGGGATTAGATCAGAGCAAGCAGCCACTGCTGCTGTTGCTGCCATCACCACCAGTTCTTCTCACCAAGGAAGCTGCAGGTGGACAGCAGGACACTGTTTCAAAGAAATCTGATTTTCACAACCATGTTTTTCAGGAGAGAGTCAAAAAGGGACAGAAAAATGGCCTCTGCCTCACTTCAGTCTAAATCCTATACTGAGGTCTCAAAGTTTTTGTAAAACCTTGAAAGTGGAACACATTTAGTTTGTCAGAATGATAGATTTGAATATTTTAGTACAGATCTTTCAGTTATATAGGTAAGTTTTGCTTCATGTTTTAAGTATCTCATTTTACAGGTATAGAAAATAAGGTACTTCAAGGAATATAAAGAAAGAGTTTCCTTTGCATAATGTCACATAAATGGATATAGAACCAGTTCCATAACTGACAAAAGCCAGTCTTTTGTCAGTGTTCCTATACATGCCTTAATAATTAAAGAGCTCTGTCTTTAACTGGCTTTCTTATATAGGAAGTATATTTTGGATTCTCATCCATATATAGCACTTATGCACAGTACATTTCAGAGAGCAACCTAACTTACATCTACCTGACTTATCTGATGTTTGCATCCGTAAGGTCCCTAAGCTGTCATGATGACAGCATGATTCAAAATTAATTACAAATGGAAATTCAAAGGCCCCTAGAAAAGAAAGCTTCTCCCACACTGTTCAGAAAAAACTTAATGCACGTATATGGGAAAGAAAGTTGCTGCCAAAATGCAATTATGACCCACAACAGAATGTGTTCCCCAAAGTCACCACCATGCTATTAGCAAGAATTCTTCAAAATAAATTCTAATGAAGCTCCCAAAACCTTGTAAGGCCGAACATTACCAATAAGAGTTCCTCATTTGCTTGGCTATGGGTCAGGGAAAATCTGAAGGAAATTATTTGTTTCCAAGTCTCTCTTACTCTCACTCCCCCTTCCACGTCACCTCCTGTGATGATGGAGCTGCTGTTACAGTTCTTACTCTCTCTAAGGTCTACTATTTCCCCGTTCTACTAATGCCCAGGATATGGGACTTCCTTTGATCAATGAGTGTTTATAGATGTCATGGGCACTTAAGCTTGAAGCTGTTATATGGTGGAGCTTGTTCTCTCTTGGGCCTCTGCCTTTGCCATGGGAAGAACATGCTTCGGCTAGCCAGCTATTCACAGAAAGATGGGGAACAGAGCCTCTTGGTTGACATATAGACCTGTATATTGAACCTGAGAAGCCCAGTAGATCCCAGCCAGCCTAGGGCAACTGATCTCCCCCTGATTTGCGTATGCATGAGCAAGCCTAGTACAGATCAGCAGTTGACCTACAGATATGTGGTAAATATATGATTATTGTTGTATGTCACTGAGATTTTGTGATTGTTTATTATTCTGTGTTATTGCAGCAGTGGCTAACAGATTCACTCCTAATTCTCTCTCTCCTCTCTCTCCCTCTCTCTCTTTCTCTCCTTGTCTTTCTTTATCTTCTTCACCCTTGAGAAGTGTCCCGCCTCAGCTGGTGCTGGTCCCTTAGTTATGTCAGCTGTCTGCTAGATAATAAATCCCAGGTAATCTACTTTTGAAGTTTATTACATCAAAGGAAAGGAATCCACATAAAAGGATTTCAGCAGGCAATTCTCATTAGCAATGCCTCTTTTCTAACAGGCATTTTTGAAATGTTTTTATTATTCACGTGTACATATCACTATCATTGTGATTAATTTTCACTATAACACCATATAAGATGAATCAAGGTATATAATAAAAATGATATTGAGGGTAACTCTGACTTGTAAGCCATTTGTTACCCCATATTATGGTATTTTCTAGGATATAATCAATTGTGAGAGGAGTCTCAAAAAATCTGGACTTCCCTGGTGGCGCAGTGGTTGAGAGTCCACCTGCCGATGCAGGGGACACGGGTTCGTGTCCCGGTCCGGGAAGATCCCACATGCCGCAGAGCGGCTGGGCCCGTGAGCCATGGCCGCTGAGCCTGCACATCCGGAGCCTGTGCTCCACAACGGGAGAGGCCACAGCAGTGAGAGGCCCGCGTACCGCAAAAAAAAAAAAAAAAAAAAAAAATCCAAGCCCCCCCATGCAATATATAACATCTTTTTTTCCCCTGATCTCGTTTGTCCTTTTTTTTCCAGCCTGTCTATTATGGAGCAGTTTGCCAGGCACAGAGTTACCATTCCCTTTTCTCCTTTACCACGTAAATGTCAGTTGAAAATGTGCCAAGTTCCAGATACAATAGAATCATAATACTACCACTGTGCTTCTGGATTAATTAATCATAATGAATGAAATTTTTCGTGATTTTGTATGCCAAGCCTGGAAGCATAATTTAATTTCATCTTTGACTTCTGTAGCCTGAAGCAACCACTTAAACTCAGCTGTCATAAAGCTTTTGGAGGGAGATCAAAAAACACTAAATAATAATAAAAAAAGATTGCAAAAAGGCATAAGAGGAAGTAGAAAAGAAATCTTTAAATATATCAAAAGAAGGGCATATATGTATGTATAAAAGAAGGGCACAATACAATATTGTTTGTTTCCAAATATGAGAATAAAATGTGATGACACTACCTTAAAAAAATCTTTGTTTTTTCCTCCCAAACTATCTGGAAATAGTATTAGACGTAAACAAAGCCCACACTGGAACACTGAATGGGAACACTGAGAGCCTCAATGAAGACTAAACTAATTTGAAATCTATCAGAACTTATTTTCACCTTCAGAACCAGTAAATCATCATGAAACCTCTAAGTTACCCCTGTAACATGGACTTTTAGTTCTGTTTTTGTTTTGTTCTCTTTGTTTGTTTCTAATGTAAGTCCCATCCCCTTGAGGGCTCTCCGTATATGAAGTCAAGTTGCTTGTGGTTTAATTTATAATATATAATATTCACTGTTTTCATTTATTGTGAAAATTAAAATGACCATAAAGAAAAATATAAGAATCCTCTGTAATCCCACCACTTTGAGATATCCCCAGCTAATGTTTGGGTGTAAATAATTTCATTCTTTGTTACCCAGGGTATGTGTGTGTATGCCTGGTGTGTGTATAACAAAATCAGATCATGGAGTACACATTGTTTTTACTTTTAATAAGATAGCAGGAATATCCTTACTTGTCATAGTGTTCAACGCCCTCCTTTTAATGGCTACCTATTTCAGTGATGTTTCATAGAATCCCAAACTGCTCAGAAATAAATAAATAACATTGATGAACATCTAGCAAGAGAGGAGAGTACTAGAATAAGCTCAGTTTGTGCTTGCAAAGACTTTGAGAATACATCTTGGATCTCCAATATTATTTGAATGACAACCACAGAATTTTAAACTTCAAGCTCATTCACCATGATTGTAAGTCCCTGAAAACTAGAAATTAATAAGCCTGGTATTTCTGAGAAAATAGTTCCACTTTGAGGATGTTTTTTCTGTATCCTTTGAGAATGATATCTCTGCATTCTTTGCCGCTTGGCTGCTGACACCAGTTAGACACGGCTTTCAGTAATACTCTAAGCATCCACCCGATCCCAGGCATCCATCCCATTGTGACATGACAGAAGCCTAGCGATTTAAATGAACATCTCCATGCTTCTTAGCAGCAAAGAACTGGAGAGAAGCAGTAATAAAGCAGCTGACAATACACAGAAAACATATTGAATAGTCAACACCTTCTATCCACCCGTAGGATGATTTCTGGGCAGGATTAGTAGGGAGGAGACAAGAGGGAGTACGTGTAAGTTTAAATCTGCAACGAAAGAGATGAGGCAAAGAAGCATGAGCAAGATGGGATGGGAATAATTATTTGATCAGAATGATGAAAATATAACACAAAAGCCACAGGAATCTATTAGGGTTGAAGGGAGAAAATGTGAAAGAACCAAATGAGTTTCATTATAGGAATAGGCCTCAATCCAGAGATTACAGGTGCTTTGATGGTAACTGGGGACCCCCGGCAAAGCAAATCCATTTAATCTTTGATTACCACCTCTAGCCACAGTGGAATAACTGTGGATTTAATTTTAGGTTGAATCTACGACTTCAGGAAAAGTATTTGTTTGAATTTTCATCCCATTTAGACTTTTAATAATCATTTTATAAAATGGTGTCAACCCTGCCCAAACCCATTCTCCACTGATGTTAGCAGACAAAGCACTGTATATGGTAGACATTTACTCATACTTTTTTTAAAATGGAAAACTAAACATCACACTAGTTATAGTTACATATGTGTTCAATTTTCCAAGAAAAAAATTCCTACTGGTTTGTAAGTTGGGAAACAATCATTGTGATGACATTTCCCACCCATCAACCCCAAAGTAGCTGTGAAACAATTCATTGTTCATTTGATGTAGCAATTTTCACAATACAGAACCCAGTGGAAATCTGGAACTGTTTCCCAATGATACCTACCTTATGACTCTAAGAAACTTAAAATAAGTCCCAAAGGACACTCTTAAGGATTAGAAAAGTCTTCCTCTGCCCCAGGATGAGATTATTTACTTATACTGAGGCTTCAATCTGTTTCCAACAGAAAATAGCAGCCAATAGTGCTGTTGACTGACTAGCTAATTGTCCTAATGCAAGGTCTTTGTGCTATAGCACTTGTGTAGACATTTCTCAGAGATGACACCCGTAATCGAATAGAAAGCCCATGACAATACTTTTCCCCATGGCAAATACTTGGTAGCAACTCTGACTCTGTAATACCATAAGACTTGGCAGCAAAGTCTACCAACAGAAATCTACTCTGGTCTTATGCATGGTTTGAGGGGCCACTTCTTCCCCATTAATCAACCTACAGAGGCCTCTCTTTTTGGAGTTTCCAGAGAATTGGGCTTTTTATTCTATTTCACTTGAAATGGAATTTTACCCATCTAAGTTCTTCAAGGACAGGTGCCAGAGTATAGGTTTTCCAGCCACAATGGTGGGCGTGGGCTGACTTGCTTACCATGTGCTCACTGTGATTACTCAATGATGCTAAGACTTACATGTGATGCCTCCCTTCAGCATCTCTTTCTCTGCCCATCCTGGGAAAAGCATTGCTTGCTAGATGCTAGATAAGTTGCTCTTTACTGTTTCTGTCAGATATCATTCAATGAGGGACAGTAATGTGCCTATGGAAATACAGTGAATTGCCTGTTTCATGGCACTAATCTGAAAGCATCTTTGAATTCAATTCAACAGCCTGACTGCCAGGTGGCTCTTGAAACCATGTAAGAAAAATGAAAATGGGATTCTTATCTGGGAAGTGCCATACTATAAACGATGAGCATGATATGCTGACTGACCAACTGACTGGTAGGTGGATTATGTCAACACCTGAAAAGCAGAAAGAGATTTGCTGAGAGGAAAAAGGACAACATTTTACTTATTAAATTTGCCTACTTGTAAGTTTCCTAGTTTTTTTAAATAGAACTTTTTCCATTTTGTTAAAAAGATAAATGGTTTTAATCCAAACAAAACTGTAAAGTAGTTAAATTTATCTCTGTCACTCATCCCCTTTCTACCCGCTCAGAGAAGCCACTTGTCCAGATCATGTTTATGGTTCTCCCACTTTATCTATGCCCCTCCCCATTAAATGTCATTTGAGGGAAGAATTTGATACTTTCATTCACATGGGATTGAAAAGAATTCCACTAGAATGTGAGCTTTACAAGGGCAAAGACATTTTTTTGTCTATTTTGTTCACTGGCACATTCCAAGCACCTAGACAGGACCTGGCACATAATACTCAGTAAATACTTGCTGTTGAATGATAAGTCTCAATGCTTTTCCTGACCCAGAGGTAACTGCAGTTTTTATTTTATATTCTCGTGTGTGTGTAAGAAAGAGGAAGAGGTCAACTGGGCTACCAGAAGCCAAAGACTTGAGATATTTTGAATCTCATACCTTTACAGGTAAAAGTAATGTGTACAAGACAAAATTGTGAGAATTCTCTCTTCCATAGCCTGTTCTCCTGCTCCTCTTGAGAGGAAGGAACGGGCTGCCTCAAAGGTACCCCAGGGAGAAGGTGAGGCCATGTTGTGGGAAGCTGCATGGCAACCATGCTGTGTGCCTGTTCACACCCAAGAAAGAAGATCGTGTCTGAGATTGTAGCAAAGGCTGAACACCTTTGGTATACCATGACCTAGTAGAGCTAGAAGCTCAATGCAAATCACTTAGAGGATAAATGCAAGTTTCCTGGAAAAATTCTTTAGTACCACCTAGACCGTTAATTTCTGACATTGCCTAACCTTTCTTGGTTTCTGACTCAGTTTCACTCTCTCAGTTTCACTCTGAAGTCTGAATTCTAGAACAACACCAGAGAGAGCTCCCAATATATCTACTGTGACTCCCTTTTCCCCTCCCTTGTCTCTGCTTCCCAGATTATAAATATAACCTGACTCTGGTCATGCAGGTGTGATGCTGTGCAACATATTCCAGGGTCTTGGCTCTGCTCTACCTCAGTGCAGGGGGCAGCGGGTAGGTTTAGGAATGTGGGGCTTTTATCTCTAATTCCTAAGGAAAGAATACTCAAAATATTTAAAAACTTCATTTTCTTATAATTATTTGTAAGATTATCAATGATTTCAAATGTAAAAGGAAAACCTTTTTTTTTAAAAATTAATTAATTAATTTTTGGCTGCTTTGGGTCTTCATTGCTGCAAGCGGGCTTTCTATAGTTGCGGCAAGCAGGGGCTACTCTTCGTTGCGGTGCATGGGCTTCTCATTGCAGTGGCTTCTCCTGTTGTGGAGCATGGGCTCTAGGCATGTGGGCTCAGTAATTACAGCACACGGGCTTAGTTGCTCCGCTGCATGTGGGATCTTCCCGGACCAAGGCTCGAACCCGTGTCCCCTGCACTGTTAGGCAGATTCTTAACCACGGTTATGTAAACAAATCTACTATAATAAAAGTTAATGCAACAGAAAAATTTAGGAAATACTTACAGAAATAATTTATAGTATATCATCTCTTTGCAAAATCTTCCCCAACCCCCAAAGTGGAGTGTGGATTTGGTCTACCCAGCATCACTCCTCTTGGTCACAGAACAATCCTTGCCTTTTGGGGGAGCTTCCCCTCCCCTACAAAGACTCATGAATAATGCACATGGGTCTGGCCCCTCATATGACCCTAGCAGACCTCAACACATCACTTCCCAGGGGGATTCTGTTGTCTCCCTCCATACAGTTTCTCTATGAGCTGAGAATATGTTTTATCTTTGTTTCCCTAATGCTTAGTACAGTGCTTGGTACATAGTAGGTGTTCAATAAGCATTTGTTAAATGAATGAATGAGTTCAGAGAGAGTACCAACTACTTAGTAAAGATAGTGTGATGATGTTGTTAAGTTATAGGAAGAAAGCAGAATTATTTCATTCTTAATTTTCCCTTCATCTTTTTTGGCAAGAAAAATGATTTCCAAACAAAGTGGTAGATACAGACTCTAGAGCAGTGATTCTCAAAAACGTGGTCCCTGGACCAGCAGTATCAACATCACCTGGGAACTTGTTAGAAATAAAAATTCTCAGGGCCCATCTCAGATGCCCTGAATCAGAAACACTGGGAGTAGGGCCCAGGAATCCGTGTTTTAAAAAGCTCTACAGATGATTCTGATAATGCTAAAGTTTGAGGACCACTGGTCTAGAGAGGTAAGAGAAGTAGTAAGATAAAAGAATATAGTATCTGTCTATTTTAATGAGTGAATATGTCTGCTCCTAGATATTTTATGCTCCCAGGATGCTGAAAGAACTGGCAAGTGTGGTCTCCAAGTCAACATTAATTCTTTTGGGGACACTATAGAAAGTAAGTGAGGGCTCTAGAGGGTCTTGATTTTAAAAGAAGGATGAAGATGATCACTTTTGGAAATTACTTACAATGTGAAGTTGATTTCTGGCAAAATATTAATTGTTTGCTAAACAGACAATATGTGAGCATTTGGGAAGTGATGCAGGAGTCTAGAACTGAGTCTGGATTAACTAAGAAAACTGATGCATCAGTCATTATTTACCTTTTTTTTTGGATAGGGTTAAACACATTGTTAGTCTATAAACCCACTTATCCTAGAAGTAAACATGCCAAAGACTCTGATGATTATTGCTCCTCTGATCACACTTTATTTTAATCTTTTTTTGTACATCTCTCTTCTCTACTAGATTACAGGCTTCTTTGTCACCCCAATGCTAGCACAATTTCTGGCACATAATTTCACATTCCAAATGCTTATGTAAATTGAATCAAAAGATATCCATGGGTAGAAGATAAAATATATAGGCTGGTTAATAATACATTTAACTGGAAATATAGCCAGGAGTATTAATGAATGCAATTTTATGTTTGGTACCTACTAAGTGTTTGATAAACAATTGTTGAATGAAATTATGTCAACCTGAAGCTAGTTGAATGTCACAACAATTTTTGGTCTGGTATTACTCAATATTTATACAGTAACCTGGATATAAAAGACCAATTTCTTCAATAGCTTAATGTGAAAGATGACAGAATATTCAAATTTATCTCAACAGGGAGAGACAAAGGTGGGAAAGAGAAAAAGCAGTACCATCTGCCTGATAAACTCTTATCTCCTTTCATTCTTAATCTAATTCCCTAAGAATATTACCCTCTTCTCTCAAAATTCCAAAACCCAAATCTTAGTCCTCCTTCCATGAAAATCCTACCCAACTGGACTTTTTAGGACTCTATTTTAATAAATGAAGAAAGCAAACTTCTGAGACTACTTTTCCTAATTTTGGGTTAAGGAAGCCCAAAGATGTTCATCTTAGCAGCTTGCCCACCACCTAGTGCCATATCCATAATAAAGTCTCAATAAATGTGTGACAGATGAAGGAAAACACTTTCCGTTTGACTACACAACCTCTTGAACCACCAAATGATTTCTTAAAACATTTTAACAATCGTCACCATTTTTTCTTATCTTTACAGCCTTAATACATTTATTTCATCAAAAAGCCAGCTAACTTTGGGGAATCTAGGCCCCAATACGTTAGAGAATAGGAATGATCTATCTCTGCCAGATATAGAAGGGACTCAGAATCAGGGGTTTGCAGTTACAAATGAATACAAGCTTCTTGGTGTTGAAATGCATTTACAGTTGGCAAATCATTGCTCCTTGTTTTTAGAATAAAAGTTTCTTTAAAAGGCTCAAAAAGCTTCTTTGACATCAACTAGCTTGTAAAAAACACCATTTTGATTATTTAAATTTAAACGAATCAAAAACACATGGGTTAAATTTCCCTTAAAATACATATGGTTTTCAAAATGAGAGGAAAAGGTGCTTGGCAAAAAGCAGCTTGGGTTTTATTGAACCCAAAACTTTTCAAAAATAGTTTAAGCTGCTTGATGGGCCCAAACCATGCTTATTTAAAATATGATTAAAAAAAAAAAGAAAGCCAAAAAGATATTTAATAAAAATACTCAAAATATAACTTTTTATAAAATATTTGTAATAAACAGTTTGACTTTAAGAGGGTTCAAATAATTCATTTAATGGATTCCACAGACCTACAAAATTCTTTGAAATTGTGACCCAGGAAAATTACATTTGGCATAATACCTTCATACCTGTTTTCTTTTCGTGAGCTACAGATCATCCTTAACCTCTTTAAAGAATGGCAACATGCATTAACACTGGAAACATTCTCAGGCAATCTTGACACTTTGTGAAACTGTTTGTAAGGAGCTGTTACGGTTTACTGCCATTTTTTCAAAGCTTTTTTTTTTTTTCAAAGAAGACATTTAATTAATCCAAATTGCTTGGCTAATACCATCCCGTCCTCCTTATCCTTCTCCACTGTTCCCTTTCCCATCCTGTTCTTCCCCCTAACCAGAGAGTCTCTAAGAATATTTTCTCTAGGAAAATATGCATGGTGTTAATTTCATAGATTCATCAGAACTCGGGGAGAAAAAAATGCCTCTGTTTTCTACAGTCAGTACCATTATCAGTCATTCATTTGTCTAAGCATAATTTATTAAGTATATACTATTTTCAGTGTTGGGCTAGACCTACTGGCAGTACAAAACTAGGTACAGTCATTTAATTTCTTACAGGGGTTACTAGATGAGCCACATATTCTCAAAAATGGCAAAAAGTTAACCTGGAAGTAGACTCAGAGTTCTGGTCTTTTCCACCTATCAACATCATCCTCTCTCTCACCTTCCCCTGCCTCTCATCCTCCCAGTTGAGGTTACTGTTGAGGAGAGAAATCTTTTTAGAAATTTGAGACATGTACCCCTAGGGCTAGCCAACACAAGTCCCATATTGCAGAGAGGATCACTACACATATGTGTGGGTGGCTGGGTATATAATGTATTTATGTTTGTGTGGGGCATATATAATGTACACGTGTGTATGTATCAGCTTAGCTTAAGTTGCGCTGCAATAACAAGCAACCTTAAAATCTCAGTGACCTAGACAAAGCAAGTTTTTTTTTTGCTTATACTATTTATTTGTCACTAGCCACCTGAGACTCTGTACCCTACTGTCTTCATTGTGGGTTCCCAACCCAACTGAAGGAACAGTTCCTCACCTGGGACATTCCCTGTGGCAGAGTGAAAAGAAAGAAGGAAAAGCCACCAGATGGCTCTTAAAAGCTTTTGCTCAGATATGGCACATATCATTTTCACCCATGTTTAATTGCCCAAAGTAAGTCACCTGATCAGGTTTGACATCAACTCACATAGGAAAGGGACATTTTGAAGGATGATATACCTAACATACCACATGTAGACCCAGTTATGGTGTCAGAGGTAAAATCTGACCAAAGGTATATCTTAGGTCTATTCTTCAAAGGGTTTGCTAATTTATATTTTGAAACTATATCACAATCTCCTTTCAGGGTTAAGTGAATGAAGTACTATTGAGCTGGTTACCAGACACTTTTGTACAGGGAAGGATTTCTTCTTGGACAGCTGCTTTCCCCCTAGTATCTTCATTGTTCCCTAGCATAACATTGCTGAATGAGAAGATTTTCTACTTGTCATCTACAGTATCCTATTAATCTTTCCCTTAAGAAGCTTAAATTTGAGTCAACAATACCGTAGACTAAAAAAATCTATTTTTGCAATGTTGCTAATTTAAATTTTCTGCTTGAGAATCATTATCATGCTCAGACTGAACTTATTTTATGTTTACATTAATTGTTAGATACTTCTGTGAGGTTCTTTTTCTAAAGCAATGAAAAGTATCCTTGTTTTTCCTTTTCCCATATCTCAACAAGTCTTAACTGATTTTATTCATTTGCCTTGGAAAAAAAATTCATTTTTGGATTAAACCAAGCATGGAAAATCTTAGCCTCAAAGGAATATTTGGGAAGATGGCTATATAAACAAAAGAGCTTGGGATTAGAAAGACTTTTAACATTTAACAACAACAATGCCAGCTTCAGGGCCACAGAATAAATAAAGAGAACATTGGTTTGTTCTTAGTGATGATAATAATAAAAATAGCTAACAACATATGCAACAGTAATAATAATAAGAAAATAGCTAACTTTTGTTGCACATTTACCATGTGCCAATACTGGGTATATTATCTCATTTAATCCTCACATCAGTCATATGACATAGGTACTATTATTATCTGTATTTTACAAAAAACGAAACCAAAGCTTTAAGAGGTCAAGAAATGCAACCAAGATCTCCAAGTTAATACTATATGGCTGAGTAGATCTAACTAACTCTAGAATTTGAAACTAATCACTGGGATAGCCCAGTGGTTCTCAAGAGTATTTCCTAGAGCAGGAGTAGCAGCAGCACCTGGGAACTTGCTAGAAATTCACATTCTCAGGCTCCACAACTGACCTAGCAATCAGGAATTCTAGGGGTTGGTCCAGTAATCTGGCTTTCAATAATACAAGCTTAAGTTTGATACACTGCATTATCCTATGCTTCCTCCAACAATATTTTTTTTTTACCAAAAACTTTGTCTTTCTTCTTTTCACTTTTTTATTGAGATACAGAATACATATAGTAAAGAGTATGAAGTACACTCTTTCCTGATTTTGGAATGTCTAAGAATTTTTGTTTGTTTGCCACTTATTATGGATGTTATGTTGTTTAGTGTTGGATTTTGTTACCTTTCTTTAAAGAGTGCTGGATTATTTTTGATAGACTGTTGTTACTTGCATTTTCGTTTGATCGTTACGAGACTTGTTTGTAAGAATTTGTGGAGTGGGTCTAGAGTAGCTGTTTACTGTAGGGATAGTTTAGCCCCTACTACCAAAAATGTGACCCTTTTGTGATCTCTGTTGAATGCTCCAATTAACGAGTGAGGAATCTCCAGTTTCGCTGACAAAAACAATTTCAAGCCCTGTGTGAATTTTGAGCAGTTTAGCTTATGGCTCTGTTGCTCTTTTCCTGAGCTCAGAGAGTTTTATCCTATGTGTGCAGGTCTTAGTGTTCAGCAAAAACCCAAGAGAAATTCTATGTAGATTTCTGAAGCTCTTTTTCTGTTTAGCTGCCTTCCCGCTGGCATTCTCTGCAACTTCTAGCCACTTCAGAATCCCTGAGCTCTGCTGTGTTCTCTTTGACATCCTTCTTCCTGTTCCGCAATTCAGAGTGTGCCTCCAAGCAGTAAGCTGGGGTGATCATATGGCTTAGTTTATTTATTTCCCTTTTCTTGGGGACCACAGTCCTGTACTTTCTGTTGTCCAGTGTCTAAAAAAAAGTTTATGTATTTTGTAGAGTATTCCATGTGCTTTACATGAAAAGGTAAATCTAGTACCTGTTACTCCATCATGGCCACTAGTGGGATTTCACCACATCTTTTCAGAATGGAATTGTCAAGTTGATTCCAAATTTTTTTGTAAAATCAAAGGATCTAGAATAGCCAAAATAATTTTAAAAAAACAACAAAGTTAGACTTAACACTACCTCATTTCAATATGGTCTATTGAGCTACAATGTGGTATTAGAATAGACTATGTATTCTCAGTGTGAGTGATATCACCCCTAAGAGGGTGGAAATTAGCTCCTGGAGGGAAATATTCTTATTCTTTTCATGTAAAAAGCATATATATATATATATATATATATATATATATATATATATATATTACATAAATATATTTCAGATATTAAAAATCCATGAGGGAGAGGGGCAATTAGGAATAAAAAAGTCTAGAAAGACTCCTTAGGAGGGTGATAATAAAAAGAGGTTGAGAGACACTGAAAAAGACAATTAGATAAATGGAACAGAGGAGAAAGTCCGGAATAGACTCACACATAGTGGTCAACTGAGTTTTAGTCAAGCCACTAAGAGGAAAGTCTTGTTAAAAAATAGTGATATAACAACTAGATACTCAAAAGCATGCTTAAGGAAGAAAATGAACCTCAACCTCTATCTTAATCCGTTCACAAAAATATACTCACAATGGCTCATAGTTCAAAATTTAAAACCTAGAAACCCAAAGCTTCTCTAAGAAAATACTGAAGAATATTTCCACAAACTTGGGAAAATAAAAACAAAGATTTTTTTTAAGGACACAAAAGTACTAACCATAAAAGAAAATACTGATAAACACTTCATGTCTTCAAAAGACACACCATTAATAAAGTGGATAAACAAGCCACAGACTGGGAAAAATGTCTGCAACATACATATCTAATCAAGGGGTCATATGCAGAATATATAGAGAGGACTTATAAAAATAACAATTAAAATAACAATAGTGATTTTTAAATGAGCAAAAGACTTAGACAACCACTTAATAAAAAGGCAAATATATTTTAATAAAAACAAGAAAAGATGTTTGATAGCATCAGTAATCATGGAAATCTAACAAAACACTCTTTTACCCTCACTAGAATTGTTAAAATGAAAACGATTAATGATTAACAGTACCAAATGTAGGCAAATGTGTGGAGCAACTAGGACTCTTCTGCGTTGCTGGTGGAAGTGTAAAACGGAATGACCTCTTTGTAAAACTGGTTTTCATTTCCATATAAAGTTAAACATACATTCATAATATGATCCAGCAATTCCACTCAGGTATTTACCCAAAAACAATGAATACAAATGTTTATAGAAGAGGTTCTCAACTGAGGATGAACCTCACCACTCCAAAGCAAGAAACATTTGGAAATGTATGGAGACATTTTTGATTGCTACAGCTGGGGACTATTACCATATAGTAGGTAGAAGCCAGGGATGCTGCTTAAAAACTTATAGTACACAAGACAACCTCCACAGAAAGGATTTTCCACTCTAAGAGTCAAAAATGCTAAGGCTGAGAAATCATGGTCTATGCAAAAACTTGTAAATGAATGTTCAAAGTAGCTTTATTCATACTAGCCCCTAACTGGAAAATCCCAAATATCCATCAACAGGTGATTGTATAAACAAATTTTGATGTATTCATACAGTGGAACAGTAATTGGCAATATGAAGAAGCAAGCTACTGAAATATGCAACAATATGGAAGCATTTCAAAAATATTTTGGGGTGAAAAAAGCAAGACATAGAAGAGTATGATTCCATCCATATATACGAATGTATAGGAAAGACAAAACAGAGAGCAGATCAGTGGTTTCCAGGAACTGGAGGTGGAGAGTGGCAATTGATTACAAAGAGGCCCGAGGGAACCTTTTGGAACGATGGAAATGTTTTATATCTTGATTGTGGTGGTGAACACACTGGAATATACTTTTTTCAGAATTGTTGAAATGCATGCTTAAAATGAGTGCATCATATTGCATGTTTATTTTGCCTCAATAAAGTTGGTTTAAAATAAAAGTCTGCAGGGATAGTATAGTATCTGTAGATCAATTTGGGAAGAATGGATATCTCAAAAATATTGAGTCTTCTAATCCATGGGCATGGTTTATCTCTCCATTTATTTAGTTCTTCTTTAATTTCTCTCAGCAAGGTTTTGTAATTTTTTGAGAAGTTTTACACATCTTTGTTAGATTTATTATTAGATAGTTGATATCCTATGATGCTATCATAAATGGTATTTAAAAATTTTTCATTTTCCAACTGTTCACTGCTATGTCTGGTTGCTTTTAACTTAGAAAGCCCTGTAGAACTACTGATATGAAGGGGAAAAGCTTTAAATAGGTATAGCAGCACAATTCCAAAAGCATGAATGAAGAGAACTGGTTTTATTTATAGAAAGTAGTTCCAGCAAGTATTATGCATTATATTTTCTATAATGTCTGCTAGGTTTCCAGCACATTTACTACCAGAGCGTATAGGCCAAAGTGTATCACTTACATAGTGAGGCGGCCTCATTTAGATCATGACATTTTGTGTGGCAGCCATGGAGGTTCCCTGCCTTTATCTCCCTTCAAGAAATGGCTTCCTGTTCATCTGCGAGGAATGCAGTTAGTAAACAGAGTATCTGTATCTCGAACCAGGTATCTGTGCTCTGGAGCTCCCTGCTGGGTTGGCCAAGACTTCGTTGGATCTCTATCATGGTCTGAGGCTCTTCCTGCTGACTTGGGCTTCCCCGGGCCCTTTTCCTTGTAGATGTATCAGAATGGTATCTCAGTCTGAAGGCTTTCCCTGCCCAAGTCAGATTCCTCCTCCTCGTGTCTTGCACGTGGATCCTTAGCTCTCTTCCCAAAGACTACATTTTATTTTACCGTGAGTCAGTTTACAGCTGCATAGCCTCCAAATTAACATCTCTGCCCATCATGCTAAAACACCACTCTCTCATTGGCTGGGAACACTGTTGAGTTTTCAAGCTCTCATTGTAAGAAGGCTTTTTTTTTTTCAAAAAAAAAAGTACTGCCAATTCTTTATGCTTGGTTTGAGTTGTAAGGCTGAGATTAAGAAAGGAAGAAAAAACATAGTATTTTTCTTTTCAAAAGTTCTTTCTTTAATGGAATATGTTGTTTGAAGGCTTTTGTCCAAGTCTCTGGGGTCTACAGAGGTAGAAGATTTCTGGATTTCTCATCTCTTATTGGTTTTCTGAAAATGCCCGAGACGTATAGTGGTTCTTATTTAGACTCTAACAACATTGCCATACTTTCCTTCTATTCCTGTGTGGTCTTTTCAGGAAAGAGTAATTACCCTGTGGCTTCTCTACTACCATTCATTCATTCAACAAATATTTATTCAACACCTACCATTTTAATGCATATTTAATGCCAGGCATTTTAATGCATATTTTATTCTATTAGACAAAATAAAACTAAAGAGAAAAATTAAAGCAAAGCACAATCATTGTGTGAATTTTAAAACCTGGAATAAAAGAGATTTTTTGTTTTGTTTTATAGCAATAGGTCAAGGGAAGGTTGTATAAAGTGGGTGGTAGGGAAAGGGAATAGAGTTAGATAATCTGTTGTTCTTTTAATGCTTTGTAGTATAGTAGAAGCATCTACTTTGCCAAACTGCATCTCAAACTTCACCTATCCAAAATGGTGCTCCTGATATGCACACCCCAAGTCTCTCTCTTAAAAAATACCCCATTTTAGTAAATGACAAATCCATTCTTTCAGTTGCTCAGGTAAAAATCCTTAGAGTCATTCTCCACTCTTCTCTTTTATATTTCATATCCAGTCCATCAGGAAATCCTATTGACTAAATTCTACCTTCAAAAAATGCCCAGAAGCTAACCACTTATCATATTTCCCACAATACTCTAGTCCAAGCTACCATCATTTCTCTCTTGGTTATTGCAGTATTCTTCTGATATTCTTTTTTTCAATTTAATTTTATTTATTTACTTATTTATTTTGCCTGTGTTGGGGCTTCGTTGCTGCACGTGGGCTTTCTCTAGTTGTGGTGAGTGGGGGCTACTCTTCGTTGTGGTGCGTGGGCTTCTCATTGCAGTGACTTCTCTTGTTGCGGAGCACAGGCTCCAGGTGCATGGGCTTCAGTAGTTGCGACGCATGGGCTCAGCAGTTGCAGTGTGTGAGCTCAGTAGCTGTGGTGCGTGAGCTCAGTAGTTGCGGCACGCGGGCTCTAGGGCGAGTGGGCTTCAGTAGTTGTGGTGCATGGGCTCAGTAGTTGTGGCTTGTGGGCTCTACAGCCAGGCTCAGTAGTTGTGGTATACAGGCTTAGTTATTCCACAGCATGTGGGATCTTCCCAGACCAGGGATGGAACCCATGTCCCCTGCATTGGCAGGCAGATTCTTAACACTGTGTCACCAGGGAAGTCCCCTAACTGATATTCTTGTTTCTGTTCCTGGCAACTAAAGCTTATTCTCAGGAGTACCCAGAGTGCTCCAGGGCTACTCCTCTGCTGAAAATTCATTGCCTCTCCATCTCTGAATAAAAACTGGAACCAAAGTCCTTCCAGTGACTTTCACGGCCCTACATGATCTGCCCTCATTTTCTCTCTGACATCTCCTATTCTATTCTTCACTCTCTTCTACCCCACTGATCTCCTCAGTCACGGAGCATGTACCTGCCTCAGGGCCTTTGCACTTGCTAATCCCTCTGCTTGGGCTGCTCTTCTTCCAAAGATCCACCTGGTTTTCTCCTTAACTTTCAGGTTTTACTCAAATTTTGCCTTATCAATGAGGCCTTCTCTAGTCACTCTGTCTAAACTTGCACACACCCTCAAATCCTCTGCCCCCAAAGATACATCCTGTCCTCGCTTCTCTTTCAGTTTTTTTCTTAACACTGATACCTAGCTAAAATCCTGTATATTTTTACTAATTTATCTCATTTACTTATAAATAAGATTGTAAGCTCCATGTAGCATGAATTTTTATCTGTTTTGTTCACTCTTGTATCCCCAGCATCTAGAACAGCTTTTAGTACATAGTTGGCACTTAAAAAATTTGTTGAATGAATGAATCTTAAGATAGTATAAGCAAAATTCCAGAATGGAATGTATTTTGCTTTTTTGCTGTTTCTGTACTGCAAGTTCAAAGTCATCTTTTTGTTGTTATTTTTAAACAAAATGAGAATCAGTGCTTTATAAAGCTTGTATGCCTAGCACCTTTATTCACATATGTATTTTTAAAGGGCCTCACTTGAACCATATACTATACTTAGAAGTCCTACTTTTAAAGGTCTCTATAGAAGGAGATTCCACAAGTCTCTCAGTAACTCTACTATTTAATTCTCATTATCAGAATCTTCTTTTTATTCCAGCCCATCTGCTGTGGTCTAAATGTTTGTGTCCCCTCGACATTCATTTATTGAAATACTAATGCCCAATGTGTTAGTATTAGGAGGTGGGGCCTTTGGAGATACTTAGGTCATGAGAGTGGAGCCCTCATGAATGAGATTAGTGCTCTTATTAAAAAAAAAAAAAGATCCCACAGAACTCCCTTGTCCCCTTCTTCCATGAGAGGAAACAAGGAGAAATCTGTAACCTGGAAGAGGGCCCTCACCCACCCATGCTGGCACCTTGATCTCAGACTTTCAGCCTCCAGAACTGTGAAAAATAAATTTATGTTTTAATAAGCTACCCAATCTGTGTTATTTTATTATAGCAAATGGAATGGACTAAGATACTATTCTAAGAATTTCAGGCCTCTGTTTTGGCCTATTCCTTTTGTCTGTTTTCAGTGAAAATGGGTAGAATTGGCACCTTTGTAAGTTAATCTCTTCTCCAAATTGAATCATTCCAGTTCTCCTAACTCTTCCTCCAAGTTTGGATTCACCAGCTCCTTAGCAACTTTGTGGCTCTTCTGTCAATTGTGCTCAAGGTTGGTATGCTTTTTAGTGAGAAATTTTCTCTTGGGCACAAGCTTTGATAACTCAAAGACCACTTCAGTGAGACAAATGGAGAAAAACACACACACCCCTTCTTATCTGCCACCACAAACTGGCCTCAAAATTAACACAATGCGTGGAGTTTGCTTTCTATCAATTTAGGATAAATATCACAAAACAGCTCCATCTACACCAACACTGTCCTTGCTCAGGCCCCCAGCTTCTCCTGATCTGACTTCTGCAGTAGCCACCCTAATAGTTTCCTTTTCTCATCACAACCCCTTCAAGTGCTCCTCCACACTGACCACCATTACCTCAGAAAAAATCTAGAGTCTCAGGATGCCACAGAAAGCATTTCTTGATCTGGCCTCCATCTCCCTGTCCAGCTTGACTCATCACCTAATCCTCCCAGGCCTTGTACTTTCGATTCTGCTTACTGAACTAACTAGAGTTTCCTGAGTACACCACAACCTCACAATTGCTTATTTCTGTTTATGATGTTTCCCTCGCCTAACTGTCCTCTCCCAACTTATCTACCTGCCTACAACTCTTAGGGGGTGGGGGAGGGGGGTCTTGGAAGGGACTCAGTATAGAATATCCCTCTTCCCTATCTCAGTTCTGAATAAATTGAAAAATAAAGTAAAAAGATGAAGGAGTTGGGAGATAAAAATTGTAAACAGATTACCCTTGGAGCTCAGACTGGAGGTTGCGGCTTTTAGGTGTATGAACCCAGTGAGGATGCTCATAAAGAACACCAGAGTTGGGCAGCTCACCAGCCCACTGCAGCAGCACTGGGTAGGACTTAGCCTTGCCTGGTGGCCGAGGGAGAGCCTTCCCCAGATGCAGTGTTACATGTGTGCCCTGCAGGCAGTGGATCCCAGCAGGAAGAAGAGAGAAATTGAGCTTGGTAAGCCCAGTGATCTTTTGTAAACTTTCCAATTAGGCCAGTCATTTCCTTCTCACTAAGACAGGGTAAATAAAGAGGCAGAGAGAGGCCAGGAATGTGCTTTGAAACATCCTTCCACATGGACACCAGAAGTGGGAGAAAGGCAGTCCTGTATGACAGTCTTCAGGCCTCACTTCAGGGCTTACTCCCATGTGTATCCTTCTCTAGCCTTTATTTAGAGATTTAGAGGCTCTTTTCCCTTGTCAGTGGTTCTCAACCAGGGGTAATTTTTTGCCCCAGCGGACATTTGGCAATGTCTAGAGACATTTTTTGGTGTCTCTACTAGGAGTGGGTAAGCTACTGGCATTTAGTCAGTAGTGGCTAGGGATGCTGCTTCTGCTAAACATTCAACAATGCACAGAATAGTTGCCCCAATAAATAATTATCCGACTCAAACACTCAATTGTGCCAAGGCTGAGAAATCTTGCCCTAGGCATACCCTGTCCCTAGTTTGTGCTCTCCCACCCTTATCTCCTTAGAGTCCACCAAAGCAGGTATTATGTGTTTCAATTTTGGATTTCCAGTACTTAGATGTGATCAATAAACATTTGTTGAAAGACTTAATGAATAAATGAGTCAGGCCATAAAAATTAAAACTACAAGGAAATAGTCAACCAAATCTCTAAATGATATAGAGACCAGTTATATACACCCTAGGGCTTTGAATCTGAAGGTGGAAATGCATGGTGCCTGTGATTTTCTAAAATTCCGTGTAAAATGATGTATGTTCATATTTGCATTTTTCTGAGTAGATAACCTAGATTTTATCAGATTCCCAAAGGAGGTTATTGCTCCAATAACGTTAACAATCACATTTAACACACCAGTTAAAAATTATACCTTGATAATCAGTGTATCAGTCCCTCTTTCTAGGAAACGTCTGGCTGTACCTGTCTGCCATGAAAGGATTACCTTGTGGTTCTGACTCATTATACTGAAACTTAAGAACCACAAGTGCTTGTTTTTATGCCCAGAGCCTCCCGCCTTTGACTTTCTCATTGTTCTGTTATTGTTCATGACCCTTAGGTCACATTTGCTGTACCTAAGGGTACAGCAAGTATTGTATCCTGAGCGTTTCCTTAATCAATCTCCCTTTTTCTGTATTTCTAATTATGCATTGAATTTATGAGGACCACATTAGAATTTAATAGGGAGACTAGAAATTATCTGTCCAAAGCAGTCATTTTACAGATGACAAAATGAAGGCCCAAAAGAGATAGGTCAGTTGTTCAATATCAGGGAAACTGCAAGGATCAAAAACAGATCTGTTTCCTGGTTTAACCTGTTTTTTAGCACATAACCTTATGTTTTAACTATCATGACATCATACTCATTGCCCATCTTGATTCTTAAGAAATTTTAACTCTTGTATGTAATAGAAACTGCCTGCCATTTTCTGAGATTTGATCATAGCAAAAGAGAGAGAGACAGAGAAAAAAAATAAAAGAGGACTGACAGACAATACAATGACTGAGTAACAGTTACCTTTGAAGAGGTTCTTGGAAAATAAGCGTTGCTGAGGATGTTCTTTTTTCTTAGGTGAAAACAGAACTTAGCACCAGACCACTGTAGGTCCCCAGGGCTGACTATGCATTGAGGTCTGGCTTGGACAGGTCTAATGAGCTGGGGTCTTATATCATGAGTTCCAGAGGACAGGAAAGGCGTGCACCTTCATGACGCCAAAATGATCACCTGGTAAGGAAACTGGCATCAGGGGAACAGAACCTCCTCTCTAACAGGAAAGGGCATGTATCCACACATCACCTTCTTTCAACCTGGTATTAACCCTGCAATTCAGAAACTGTTGCTCTGCCCCATTACAGACATATACGAAGGATTTCTGGTGAGAAAGAGGAAACATCTCTTAAAACTGGTTGCTTTTTATCATTTTGGCCACCTAGTAGCTGTGTAATCTTCAGCTAAACGCCTTCCATTTCTAAGCCTTGGTTTCCTCATTTGTAAAAAAGATGATAATGACGGCAACTGCCTTATAAGGTGCATACAGGATGCTTAGCTATTGCAGAGAACCCAGTAAGCTCTTACTAAATGTTAACTATTAACATTTGAATATTTTTAATGGTATTGTTTTAGAGAGTAGAAATACTCTAGCTAACCATTATAATTTTTCAGTTTCTTAGGGAGTTAAATTCTGCTTGGAAACTGAGCTTTCTCTTTCAATAATTTAGATGAAACATCTTGACATTTCAGATGAGAACTTTACCACTGAGCAAGAGGAAAAGTTTGGGGTTTAATTTCATATTCGCAATTTACTAATCAAAATTGCTGTACCCGATTTTCCAATTGACCTGTACAGAGATTCAATACCTGGAACAGATACACTTGACCAAATTAATTTGAATTTATCTTTAGTTTTACAAGCTACCTTCAGCATTTAATATTATTGATTCACTAAAGTTGTGCAGAGTAACTGATGTGGGGGTATGGTGCTGACTGTGCAGAGAAATCTGCGTAAGAAGAGGAAAATAAAAGCACAAACCAGCTCAACTGCCCGTATTGATCTGACTAGTTGTTAGACACAAAAATAAACCCTTCCAGTTAAGGCTTTAAAAATAATTTTTTCTGGCTTGGTTCTTTCAGGGTGTGTGTGTGTGTGTGCGTGTGTGTATGTTTACATCCTATATTTTGAGATTATGGGAGCCTGTATGAACGATTAGAGAATAAGGCATTGGGATTTATTTCTTTTGGACTCTGGAAGTATGGATGTGTTTACTATTATACTCTTGGGTTCCTGGTTCTATGCATATATTCTTTCTTGTTTTATATATTATGTTTCCCCTTTCGACCCCAATACCCACTCCATTCACCAACAGACATTCTAATTTAATATGTCCTTTGATATGCACATATCTTTGAAAACTGCATTAATATGTGCATTGCTTTTGTCATTTAACAGTATGTTTTTGATATCTATCCATGTTGCTGTATGTACATCTAGGGTATGATTCTAACTGCTGTATGGTATTCCAAATATGCATTTGCTATATTTCATTTATATATTCTAGTAGTTGCACCTGGGTTGCCTCCCACTCTTATCACATACCACCTCATATGTAACTATTTACGGATCTGTGAGAATATTTTGTGAGGTATAAACTCAGGAACAGGACTTACAGGAAACTGAATAGACTATATCTATATACTTTTTAAACATTAAGTAGTGACAGACTACTCTCCAGTATGGCTCTTCCTGTTTCCATCCCTACTTCTAGTTTTCCGCTTTCCTGTTTCCACCTAGACCTTACTTGATATTATGTTACTTCTAATTTTTGCCTCTCAGGTCAGTGAAATATGATATTAAATAGCTATTTTAATTTTCTATTTTTCCCTGATTATTAGTGAGGTTCGGCATCTCTTCATACATCTATTAGCTATTTGGATTTTTCATTTTGTGAATCACTTCTATAGCCATGGTTCTTTTTTCCCCCAGCATTTTTGTGTTTGTAGTTACCATAGAAGCTCCCGGTTTATTCTAGTTTTAGAGCTAGCAAATATTTTCTTCCAGTGGACTGTTAGCCTTGTTTATGGTGCCCTTCACTAAACAGAAAATCTTAAATTTCATATAGTTACAGCCATCAATTTGGGGCATCCAAGAAGCCATTCCTTAAGATGGAGTTAGAAAATATTCTTTTACATTCTATATATTAGCTTTATAGTTTAACCTTGCACTTTTTGGTTTTTCATTCATTTGGAGTTCATCTTTGTGTATGGTATAAAGTAGAGAGCTACTTTATTCTTCTTCATGTGGTAAACCAGCACAGCCAGAATAATACGTTAAAAACTTATTTTTCTCTACTGCTTTATAATGCTTCCTCAATCATAAACCAGGTTTTATATATCTATGGGTCTGTTTATAAGCTCTCTGTTCAATTACACTGGTATCTTTGTCTGTTCTTGTACCAATACCACATTGTTTTTATTGCTAGGGTCGGGAGTGTATCTTAAAGCCTAAGGTGAGTCATCCAGCTTTGCTATTCTATTTAAAAATTGTCCTAGTAATTTGGGGACTTTTTTTCTCCCATATAAATCTTATAATCTAAAAACATACTGCTGGAATTTCACTAACATTTTCAGGTCAATATTAAGAGAAAAAATGTTATGTTGTCATTTTATCTGTTTACTCAGATTTTCTTTTACATTCTTAACAGAGCTTTAAAATTTTCCATGAGGTCTTGTGTATTATATAGTTAAGTTAGTTCTAAGTACAGTTTTGATTGTTACCATAAATGGTATTGCCTTTCTATTAATATTTTTAGCTTATTATTGCTGGTTGAAAATTTTAAGCTGATTTTGCTTAGCAAACTTGCTGAACTCTCTCAATACCTCTAATACTTCAATACTTTGTTAACTCCTTTGAGATTTTTTAATGTAGACATAAAAAATGGCAGTTGTTTGTTCCATTCTAATCCTATACCTATTATTTTGTCTTCTAGCACTATTGTATGGCCAGAACTTCTGGTGTCCTATCAAATAATGGTGACCATTGCAGCTAGCCTTCAAATTTCTCTATAAACTATAATGTTGGTTATAAATTCTAGTAGATAGGCTTTATCTAGGGAAAACTTTTCCTTCTAATAACAGTTTTTAAAATAGTCCTTATCAAATTCTTTTCCCACCACTGTTTCAATAACAAACTTTTTTCTAGTCCCTTAATATATAGATTCTATGTTAAACCACCTTTGTATTCTCAAGAGAAAAACTTCTTGATCACGATACTATTGTTTTCTTAAAATACACTGCTTGATTCTATTAGCAAATAATTGTATTTAGAATTTTCTCACCTATGTTCATAAGTAATATTGTTTCTTATACCATTCTCATCTGGGTTTGAAATCAAGGTTTTACTAGCTTTATAAAATGACTTAGGCTGCTTTCCCTCTTGTCCTATTTTCTGGAATAACTCATATAAAATTTAACAGTTCTTTAAAAATTTAGTAAAACTCTACTGTAGAATTGTAAAAATGCTTTTATTACCATAAAATTTTAATTGTGTTAGTCTATTAAACTTTTCTGTTTCTTCTTGGGCCAGTTACACATTTCATGTTTTTTCTCTAAATTTATATATTTTACCTAGGTTTTGTTGTTGTTATTCTCTATTTCATTGCTTTTTCAACATTATCTCTAATATCCTCACTTCTCTTTTTTTCTTTGAGTTTACTTTGTTGGCCCTTTTCTAGCTTCCTTGGTTGAATTTTTAGTTCATTTGTTTCAGACTTCCTTGTTTGCTGATAAATATATTTAAATCTTTTGAGTTTCCTGTATAGTCCACATTAGCTATGTTTTGATTGCCTTCTAGTTATCCCCATTGGTAAGGGAGGGACTCTCCCACCCTAAATAGTATGAGATGGCCAAACACTAAGACACCTGACACTGGATATATGAGATTGACAGCAGTGCTATCAGTCACATAAACTCACAACCCAGGAGAAGAGGATACTGCATACCATGGAAGGCTACAGGGGTTGTATTTGGGAACACAGTGAACAAGCAGGGGCTGGGGGAGTCAGGCTTTGTAGTATCAAGAGGGAGTGGTGACCCTTGGTTCCCATAGGAGGATATGATTGGCTTGCTTAAATAATTTATGGGCTGACAAGGGAGTGAAGCCCATTTGGTTGAGGATCAGGTGAGATGCAGCCAGTCCAGCTGATAGGGAAACTAGCCAGGTGGGGAGCCTTTCCCAGTGCATCATATTTAATGAGAGTAGGGGAACTCATGAGTAGGCCTTTTGAAGTCCTCTCAGTTTCAGATGTCAAGGCAGCACATAATATTGCATCTTAATTTTGGGCCTCACACCACAAGCTATGTCCCAGAAATTTTGATATGTAGTGCTTCCTATGTGTTTATAAATTTTCTTATGATTGACTCTTCAACCTAAAAGTTATTTAGTTTTATATATATATAAACATTATAAACATTTTTATAACATTTTAAAGGTATTATTTTACTTTTTTCTTAACAACCAAATTTATTTCTTTATGGTCAGAAAATGTAGTCTGTGTAATGTTACATTTTTGGAATTTTTTTGAGGAATTTTCTTTCTTTATGACATAGTCACTTTTTGAGACTGTTCCATTTGTGCTTTAAAAGAATATGCAGTTTGTGGCAGGATCAAGATGGCAGAGTAGGAAGACCCTGAGCTCACCCCCTCCCACAAACACATCAAAACTACAACTACATATAGAGCAACTCTTGCTGAGAATGACCTGAGATGAGCAGAACAGCTCTTCTACAGTCAAAGCTATAAAAAAAAAAAACAAATAGAGTCTGGTAGGAGGGAAGTGAACTAGTCAGGACCCACAACCCTAGTGGGTGACCCAGAAGAGGAGGCAGATATCACAGGCTAGGGGATTCTCCATAATGACTGAGGGGTTTAAGCCCCACATTAGGTACCCCAGCCCTGGGGTCTGACACCAGGAAGACAAGCCCCATTAGTTGGTTTGAAAACCAGTGGGGCTTACTGAAGGGCTGTAAGAAACCAAGACTCTGCTCTCGAAAAGCATGCACACAGACTTCCTTGTACCCAGTCCCAGTGCAGGAGCATGAGATTTAAAACTGCCTGGTGCTCTGGCTGGCCTGCCAGGACTGTCCCAGCACATATCAGCCTGCACCAGGCTCCTGCTCCAGCCCCTCCTGCTCCAGTAGTACTTCTTCACTAAGGCAGAGACCACCATTGCCAATGCACATGCTGGGGAAGGAATTAAGCCAGCTTGGGCCCCGGCCCTGCCTCTAGCCAGGGCAGAGACCTGGAGCCAGCTCAGAAGTGTGGCTCCAATCCCTTGGGCCCCAATCCAGCCTCTGAACAAGGCAGAGACCCAGAGCCAGCTCAGAAGTGTGGCTTCAGCACCTTGGGCCTGGCCATGCCCCCAGTCAAGGCAGAGACTGCCATTAGACACAGGAGAAGCCCAATAACCTCAGGGCTCCTACTCTAGCACCTTGGGCCCTGGTCTGGCCCCATAATAAGGCAGTGACTGCCACTGAGCCTAAGAGAAGGCCCAGCTCACACCTGGCTCTGGCTCTAGTCCATCCATCTCTAGCCCTACCTCCCACCAAGGCAGCAACTGCCAGAACATCCCTGGAGAAGAGATGACTTGTGCTCACTTCAGATCCAGCTCTCCCACCAAAGCTCCTGGGCACAAGCAGACCAAACAGGCATGTTCCCACACAAAGACAAGCCTTCAAGACCGGGACAGGTAACAATTTTGCCTAATTT
Organism: Delphinapterus leucas; assembly: GCF_059928025.1. Classification (NCBI taxonomy): domain Eukaryota; kingdom Metazoa; phylum Chordata; class Mammalia; order Artiodactyla; family Monodontidae; genus Delphinapterus; species Delphinapterus leucas. The sequence goes on along the minus strand of NC_143137.1, from coordinate 59,801,261 downwards.
CATAGAGAAAAACAAGAAAGTCAAACAAAATAAGAAGACAGAAGAATATGTTTCAAATAAAAGAACAAGATAAAACTCCAGAAAAAAACCCTAATGAAACAGAGATAAATAATTTACCCAATAAAGAGTTCAAAGCAACAGTAATAAAAATGCTAACTGAATTTGGGAAAAGACTAGAAAAACACAGTGAGAACTTCAAAAAGGAACTAGAAAATATAAGAAAGAACCAATCAGAGCTGAAGAATATAATAACTGAAGTGAAGAATACACTAGATGGAACTAACAGCAGATTAGATGATACAGAAGAACACATAAGTGATTTGGAAGATAGAGTAATGGAAATCACCCAATCAAAAAAGCAAAACGGGGGCTTCCCTGGTCTGCCTGCTGATGCAGGGGACATGGGTTCATGCCCCAGTCCGGAAAGATCCCACATGCCGTGGAGCGGCTAGGCCCGTGAGCCATGGCCTCTGAGCCTGCGCATCCAGAGCCTGTGCTCTGCAACGGAAGAGGCCACAACAGTGAGAGGCCCGCGTACGGCAAAAAAAAAAAGCAAAAGGGAAAAAATTTTAAATGAAGATACTTTTAGGGACCTCTGAGACAACATCAAGTGTACTAACATTTGCATTATAGGGGTCCCAGAAGAAGAAGAGACATAGAAAGGTGATAGAAAATGTATTTGATAAAATTATGGCTGAAAAGTTTCTAAATTTAATGAAAGAAACAGATATCCAGCTCCAGGAAGCACAGAGAGTCCCAAATAAGATGAACCCAAAGAAACACACACCAAGACATATCATAATTAAAATGGCGAAACTTAATTTTAAAGGCAGCAAAAGAAAAACAAAGAGTCACATACAAGGGGACCCCTATAAGGCTATCAGCTGATTTTTCAGCAGAAACTTCACAGGCCAGAGGGGAGTGGCATGATATATTTAAAGTACAGAAAGAAAAAAATGTACAACAGAGGATACTTTACCCAGCAAGGTGATCATTCAGAATTGAAGGAGAGATAAAAAGTTTCCCAGACAAGCAGAAATTAAGATTTCATCACCACTAAACTGACCTTATAAGAAATGTTAAAAGGTCTTCTTTAAGTGAAAAAGTAAAAGGCTAAAACAAGAAATTTTTTAAAAATAGGAATGGAAAATCTCACTGGTAAAGGAAGATATATAGTAAAGGCAAAGGATCAACCACTTAAATAAGCTAGTACAAAGGTTAAAAGACAAAAATTGTAAAAGCAACTACAGCTACAATAAACAGTTAAGGGGTAGACATGAAGATGTAAAACATGACATCAAAAACACAAAATACGGGGAAGAGGGAGTGAAAAACATAGATCTTTCAGAATGTGTTTAAACTTAAATATCAGTTTAAAACAAGTAGATATAATTATAAGTCTACATATAAGAACTTCATGATAACCACAAATCAAAAACCTACAATAGGTACACAAAATTAAAGAGAAAGGAACCCAAACATAACACTAAAGAAAATCACCAAACCACAGGGAAGAGACTAAAAGAAGAAGGAAAGAAGAGAGAAGGAGAAGAACTACAAAAACAATGAGAAAACAAGTACAAAATGGCAATAAGTACTGTACATACCTATCAATAATCACTTTAAATGTCAATGCACTAAATGCTCCATCAAAAGACACAGGGTGAGGGCTTCCCTCGTGGCGCAGTGGTTGAGAGTCCGCCTGCCGACGCAGGGGACGCGGGTTCGTGCCCCGGTCTGGGAAGATCCCACATGCCACGGAGTGGCTAGGCCCGTGAGCCATGGCTGCTGAGCCTGAGTGTCCAGAGCCTGTGCTCCGCAATGGGAGAGGCCACAACAGTGAGAGGCCCGCGTACAGCAAAAAAAAATAATAATTAGAAAAAGAAAAATAAACAAAGCCCAAATCAGCAGAGGGAAGGAAATAATAAAGGTCAGAGTGGAAGTAAATTTAAAAAAGAATAGAAGAGATCAATGAAACCAAGAGCTGGTTTTTTGCAAAGATAAACAAAATTGATAAACCTGTAGACAGGCTCATTAAGAAAAAAGAGAGAGAACCCCAATAAAATTAGAAATGAAAGAGAAGTTACAATTGATATCACAAAAATAGAAACAATCATAAGAAAATAGTAGGAAGAGTTGCATGTCAACAAATTGGACAACCTAGAAGAAATGCATAAATTCCTAGAAGCATACAATCTTTCAAGACTGAATCAGGAAGAAACAGATAATCTGAACAGATCAATCACTAGTAGTTAAACTGAATCAGTAATAAAAAAAAAAAAACTTCCAACAAACTAAAGTCCAGGACCAATGGCTTCAAAGGGGAATTCTACCAAACATATAAAAGTGAGTCAATACCTATTGTTCTCAAACTATTCCAAAAAACTGAAGAGGAGGGAACACTGTTAAATGCATTCTACAAGGCCATAATTACCCTGATACCAAAACCAGACAAAGGCACAACAAATAAAGAAAATTACAAGCCAGTATCCCTGATGAATGTAGATGCAAAAATCTTCAACAAAATATTAGCAAACTGACTTCAACAATATATAAAAAGGATCATACACCATGACCAAGTGGGATTTATTCCAGGGATTCAAGGATGATTCAATATCTGCAAATAAATCAATGTGATACACCACATTGCAAAAACAAAGGATAAAAATCACATGATCATATCAATAAATGCATAAAAAACTTCTGACACAAAATTCAACATCCATTCATGATAAAAATTCTCAACAGAGTTGGTAAAGAGCAAACATAACTCAACATAATAAAGACTATTTATGACAAACCCACAGCTAACATCATACTGAATGGTGAAAAGCTTTGATTTTCCTCTAAGATTAGGAAGAAGACAAGGATGACCACTCTCATTTCTATTTAACATAGTATTGGAAGTCCTAGCCACAGCAATCAGACAAGAAAAAGTAACAAAAGGCATTGAAATTGGAAGAGAAGAAGTAAAACTGTTATAATTTGCAGATAACATGATACTATACATAGAAACCCCTAAACACTCCACTAAAAAAACTATTAGAATAAATGAATTCAGTAAAGTAGCAGGATATAAGATTAATATACAGAAATCTATTGCACTTCTATACACTAATAATGAACTATCAAAAAGAGAAATCAAGAAAATAATCCTATTTATAATCACCTTGAAAAGAATAAAATGCCTAGGAATAAATTTAACCAAGGAAGTGAAAGACCTATACTCTGAAAACTGTAAGAGATTGATGAAGGAAATTGAAAATGATATAAATAAATGAAAAGACATCCCATGGTCATGGATTGGAAGAATTAATATTGTTAAAACGGCCATACTACCCAAAGCAATCTACAGATTTAATGTAATATCTATCAAAATACTCATGACATTTTTCTCAGCATTAGAACAAATCATCCTAAAATGTGTATGGAACCTCAAAAGACCACAAATAGCAAAGAAATCTTGAGGAAAAAAGAACAAAGCTGTAGGTATCACACTCCCTGACTTCAGACTATACTACACAGCTACAGGAATCAAAACAGTATGGTACTGGCACAAAAACAGAAACACGGATCAATGGATCAAAATAGAGAGCCCAGAGATAAACCCATGCACCTATGGTCAATTAATTTATAACAAAGGAGGCAAGAATATACAATGAGGAAAAGACAGATTCTTCAATAAGTAGTGTTGGGAAAACTGTACAGCTACATGTAAAAGGATGAGATTAGAACACTTTTTCACACCATATACAAAAATAAACTCAAAATGGATTAAAGACCTAACTGTAAGAACTGAAACCATAAAACTTCTAGAAGAAAACATAGGCAGTAAACTCTCTGAAATAGGTCTTAGCAACATTTTTGCAGATTGGTCTCCTCACTTAAGAGAAACAAGATTAAAAATTGACAAATGGGACCTAATCAAACTTAAAAGCTTTTTCACAGTGAAGGAAACCATCAACAAAACAGAAGGGCAACCTACCAAATGGGAGAAGATATTTGCAAATGATATGTCCAATAAGGGGTTAACATGAAAAATATATGAAGAATTTATGCAACTCAATATTCAAAAAACAAACAACCTAATTATAAAATGAGCAGAGGATCTGAATAGATATTCTTCCAAAGACATACTGATGGCCAACAGGCACATAAAAAGATGCTCAACATCACTAATCATCAGGGAAATTCAAATCAAAAGTACAATGAGATATTACCTCAAATCCATCAGAATGGCTATCATCAAAAATGCAAGAAATAACCAGTGTTGGTGAGGGTGTGGAGAAACTGGAATGCTAGTACACTGTTGGTAAATTGGTACAGCCATTCTGGAAAACAGTACAGAGGTTCCTTAAAAATAGAACTACCATGTGACCCAATAATTCCACTCCTGGGTATTTACCCAAAGAAAACAAAAACACTAATTTGAAAAGATATATGCACCCCAATGTTCACAGCGGCATTATTTACAATTGCCGAGATACAGAAGCAACACAAGCACCGACTGATAGACAAATGGATAAAGAAGATGTGATGTATATATAATGGAATATTAGCCATAAAAAAGAATGAAATTTTTCCATTGGCAACAACATGGATGGACCTGGAGGGTATTATGCTAAGTGAAATAAGTCAGACAAAGACAAATACTGTATGTTTCCACTTATATGTAGAATATGAAAAATGAAACAAATAAATACTGTATAACAAAACAGAAACAGACTCACAGATACAAAGAACAAACTAGTGGTTACCAGTGGGGAGAGGGTTGAGGGGAGGGGCAAGATAGGTGAAGGGGATTAAATGATACAAATTACTAGGTATAAAATAACTAAAAGGATATAATGTAAAGCACAGGGAATGTAGCCAATATTTTATAATAACTTTATATGGATAATAATCTATAAAAATAACAAATCACTATGTGTATACCTGAAACTAATATAATATTTTGTCAACTATATTCAAAAACATAATAATAAATAAAAATAAAGAATATGCATTTTTTGTTTGATGGGCATAAATTTCTGTGTATATCCATTAGCTCAAATGTATTGGTTGTTTAAATATTTTGTTGTTGCTTATTTTTGACACTTGGAGGATCAATTATTGAGAGTTGTGTCTTGAAACTCTAGCTTGCCAACTCTACTTTCAACGGTTTGAAATTTGCCTGATAGGTATTGTTCTAATCTTTCATTTTCAACGTTTTTTAATCTCTTCATTTTAAATTTCTCTCTTCTTATGAACATGCTGCTCAGTTTTGTTCTCTTTTTGAACCTGAACACTTATGTCTTTTGATTGGTGAGTTTATTCAAATTTATTGTAATTATTCTTCTACTAGGACTTATTTCTATAACACAATTTTGTGTTTTCTTTATTATTATTTTTGTGTTTTCTTTCTTTATTCCCCACTGTATCAGGTAGCTCTTGTGCCCTGCTTTACATACTCTCACTCTACCTTTTATTCCAGTCTTTCTTGCAGTGATCAACTTTACAGGGGTATGACCTAATAGTACCCTGACTCACCTGCAAGTTGTATCTCTTGCTTCTTGCTTTCTGCCCCAAGGCTTATCTGATGCAGCAGCATGGCATGAGCTGTTTATTCACGGGCAGACTGAAAGTGTGAGTTTGCAGCTCACAGGCAATACACTCCCTTCTTTCAATCCTTGGGAAGGCAGACAATTGCAAGGAACATTTTCCATAGCTCCTTAGAGGGTCCCACGAGGACCACTCTTTATCTGTCCACAGCTCCATAATGCATCCTTATGTTGGTTTTTCCTCCTTTCCTTCTGTTTTGCTCCTCCAGTCCCCTACTCCTGCTCACTGCAATCACTTTCCCAAATAAACTATCTATATGTAAGCCCTTGTGTCAGATTCCGCTTTCTCAGGAGTATCTAGGCTAAGACTCCTAACTTGCTTTGAAATATGGAATTTTCTTCAACTAGTTTGAAAGTTATATACTGTATAGTTTTATTTTTCATTGATATTTAATTTATTAAAATGGATGTTTTCCTCATCAATTTCATGAGCTAATAACATCTATAACTGCCACTCTCTCCCTTCCAAGAAACAGATGTAATTTAGCTTATGTTCACTTTTCTCTGGTTGCTCTGCTCCTGGCCATTTTGGTATCACACAAAATTTTGTTTGGAATTATTATAGACATATCTTGTTTCTCTTCCTGATTCTTGCATTTTAATATGAAATCAAACTTTACTCCCTATACAGCTATAGAATCCTGCAATATCTATTTCTCTTCCTCTGTAAATATTTGTCCAAGAGTGTATTTAATGAGAGTCTTATGTTATATATTTTCTCAGTCTTACCTCATTGAGAATATAAAACCCAAAGTTCAAAGATCTTTTTCTTTAACACTTTGTGTTAACCAGTAGCACAAATATTACTCTATTATTCCATCTAGGGTTGCTGTTGAGAAGTTAGATAATAATAATAGCTAACACTTACAGAATGCTTACTATATGCAAGCATAGTATATATATTATATATATATACATATGTATGTATCTTAGAATATTCTAAGAAATTTACATATATTAACTCATTTAATGTCAATGACAGCAATCTCATTCTTGTTCCTTTGTAGGTATAATTCCCTGTCCCCATCCCCTACCCCCATTTTGAAAGCTTGTAGAATTTTTCTTTTTTGGTTGATGGTCTTAAGTGTTAGTATATTGCTGTTAGGTTTGATTTCTTTTTTCACATACTCTATCAGTCCATGGGTCTTTTTTCATCTAAGGTATTATATATTTCCTGAGTTCTGAAAAATTCTAGTTTATCATTTCCTCAAATATTTCCTTTCCTCCATTTATTTGGTTTTGGTTTTGCTTTTTTTCCAGCTTATTGATCTATAATTGACATATAACATTGTGTGAGCTTAAGGTATACAATGTGATGATTTGATACACTCATATATTGTGAAATGATTTGCCACAGTAAGTTAGTTAACACATCCATCACCTCACATAATTACCATTTTTTTCTTTTTATGTGGTGAGAACATTTAAGATCTACTCTCAACAACTTTCAAATATATAATGCAGTATTGGAAACTACAGTCACCATGCTGTACGTTAGATGACCAGAACTTATTCATCTTATAACTGGAAGTTTGTACCCTTTGACAACATCTCCCCATTTCCCTCACTCCTCCAGCCCTGCAACTACCACTCCACTCTCTGTTTCTGAGGGTTCAGCTTTTTTACATTCCATGTATAAGTGAAGTCATACATTATTTGTCTTTCTCTGACTGACTTATTTTACTTAGCATCCATGTTGTCAAATGGCAAGATTTCCTTCCTCCATTTATTTGTTCCTTCTTCCCAAGACCCCTGTTATATAGATCTCAACTTTTTAAACAAATTTCTATCTTCTGTATCTCTTGCTTTCCCAGGAAGCCTGATGCTTCCTGGGAGAGTTCTCCATCCGATCTTCCAGTTCACTAATTCATCTTCAGGTATATTGAGTTCTTTACTTTAACTCTCATGTTTTGATGCCCGAAATTTCTTTCACTGATTCATTCTTACAATGATTTGTGCCTGTTTTGTGTTCCTAATAATCTCCCTTATTTCTTTGAGGATTTTATTATGCTTAAAAGTTTTTTCTTCCCTCTGGTGCATTAATTGTGCTTCATCTAGTGCAGGTTGTTCAGTTTACCTTCTTTTAAAATGCTTGCACCTCAAAAAATTAATACTTTAGCTGGTAATGTTTCCAAGCTGAATGAGCAAAAGCCTAGACTCTGTCTAATACCCATCAGAGTGCATTTGGCCTCAGGGAGGAGATATTCCTCAAGGAAGAAGGTCTATGGTGTTATGTCACCATAGACATAACATGGTGTACGTCACCCTCCTATCACTCACTCTGCTTGCTCTGCCATCAACTAGGCAAGCTGCTTTGAAATCTTCCTATGCCTTGGCCTATGGCACTAATCTTTGTCAAGAGCTGCCTCCCTGAATTGCAATCACCTATCCCATGGGAAATAAGAAGGTGAGAGGGAGGGAAGAATACTTAAGGGCTGGCCTCTTGCACGTGATTTTTATTAGTGTCCACCAAAGAGAAAAAGCTCTTCCTCAGCTGGCTCTGATCCGGAGCATAGAATGGTCCTCTGCTTTGGGCTACCACGCCCCTCACACCTGGGCCTAACTCTCTTCTGTCCTCCCAGGAGTTTCTCACAGTTTGAATGTCAGGTTCTAGGATTCCTCAACCTTTTTCTTCTCTCTTGGCATCCCCAGGAGTGGGTCAGGGGACTAGAGCTAGCTCCGTTTCTTAACAGAACCAGCCAAGCCCTTTCTGGGTCCTCCCAACTGTATCCCACTCCTCACTTATAAAATGTATTTAAGAAAACATTTCTGCTCAGAAATATGTTAAGGCTGAGTCTTTCATCCAGAAAGTTTTACTTCTACAATGATAGAAGAGGGTGTCTCACAGACTTGAGGTGGCAGTTTTGTGTGAAGGTGTTGAGCTTTTAGAAAGAATATAACCAGGGCAAGATGGTTTGATAGGCCTTGACAAGTACATATACCTCAGCCATATGTACTGGCTTCCAATAACTCTGCAGAGAATTCTTCATTCATTCCCCCCTTTCTTTCCTTCTTTTCTTCTTCTTCTTTTCCCTCTCTTTCCCTCCCTTCCTCCTTCTCTCTCCTTCCTTTCCACTCTCCCTCTCTCTCTCTGCATGTAAAATCATCAGAAGCTGCTTGCCCACAGCAATGTGAATCCATACAGTGGGACTCAGGTAAAAGCAGATCTGTAGCAGGAAGTTTGGTGGAAGGGCAAAGAGAAACACTTTGGCCAGAGGATTATGTCTAGACAAGGGTGACTGATTTGACTCCAAAATTAGTGTTGCAATGTAATTTCCCCAACAATAGGTGATTCTTATAAGCAAAGCAAAGCAAAGCATTATATGGTTCTTCTTTGCTCTTCTAATTTTAATGTCCCCTCAGATTTCTACCACTAATGTGCTTCTTGCCAGAAGCAAGCCAGAATGGTTGAGTAAAGACAGCTGGATTAGTCACTCCAAATTTCTTAATAGTTTACAAAAGAAAAAAATTACCAGAAACCTATAGTCAATTTTTGTTTTCTCCCAAAGTGAAAAGGTGCAAGGGACTATTCAGAAAATGTTATTTTATTTGTATTATACATTTATGTAAATTCACAAGAATAAATGTTTTCTAATGACATCATCCTCCCTCTTTTTTTTTTTTTTGCGGTACGCGGGCCTCTCCCTGTTGTGGCCTCTCCCGTTGCGGAGCACAGGCTCCGGACGCGCAGGCTCAGCGGCCATGGCTCACGGGCCCAGCCGCTCTGCGGCATGTGGGATCTTCCCGGACTGGGGCATGAACCCGTGTCCCCTGCATCAGCAGGCGGACTCTCAACCACTGCGCCACCAGGGAAGCCCCCTCCCTCCTTTTTAAGTAGATAATTAATTGACGGGTACACTTTCCAAAAGAAGGATTTCACCAAATAAGGGCCTTTGCAAATGCAAATGCACAAAGCACACACTCACTGAATAAAAAAAAAAAAAATCTGCCCTCAAAGAGAAAGAATATACCTAAGTAACTGCTTCTTAGAAATAATAATGTTATTCGTTTACTTCAGATTTTCTTCTTCAGATATCTCAATTCATTTGATAAAGGAAAATGGCTTTTAAAGCTGTTCTTTTGCATTTTTGACATCTAAACTTATTTCATTATGGCCAGAACCTATTTCAACCTGTTAATTTGTCCTTCTAAGTATGTCATAATCATTCCCTCCCTGCTTTCTATACCACTATCACATCCTTATCCCCTGTATCAGTTACTATTGCTGCATAACAAAACACCCCAAAACTTAGTGGCTTAAAACAAGTATTTATCATGTAAAGTTTGCAGGCTGCCTGGGGTTAACGGAGGCTCAGTTGTGCCCCCAGCTCTCTCTCTCTAGGCTAGCCAAGACACGTTCTTCTCTTGGTGATGGCAAAAGCAAGTTCAATCACACAAGTGCTTCTTGAGTCCACTAACATTCTATCAGCCAAAGCAAGTCACATGGTCAAGTCCAGAGCCAAGGGGTGGGAGATACAGGGTGGGAGAGAGAGGTAGCAAATGTTTAAAATAGTAATATAACCTACCACATCCCTTTATGTTATGGAACAGCAACCTTTTATTCTGTTCTGAAATCATGAATGGCTCACAATTTCCAACTACACTGTGTACAAAGTCTTCTTCCTGTCTTTCAAAACCCCTTATAATTTGGCCATTCTTCATTTCCTCAACATATATCCTCCATTCTAATGAAGCCAGGCTCTTCAGTATTTCATGAACAGCCTTTTCCTAGTCTTACTTAGATACCTTTATTCACAACAGTTCCTCTCAGCCAAAAATGTCACCTTCTCTCCCAAGTCCTAATTACACCTCCTTCACAAAGTTCCCTAGGTAATTTTCCCTAACTTGTCTCCCTTTTTTGCTATTGAATCAATGTGTTATTTCTCCCAGGGGAAGATTTGTTGTTCATTTATTGATTCAACAAAGTTTTACTTAGTATTTACTAGATGCCAACATTATAGTAAGTGTTGGAGATAACATAGGGAAAAAGACCCAGTCCCTGTCCAACAAGACAATCCCTTTAGGGAATATTAGAGTGTGATAGAGCTGTAGAGAGGTGAACATAGGCGGTGTGGGAGTAGGCAGGACAGGCATTTAATCCTGTCTTGGGGGACTATGGAAAGATATTTGGAGAACAAGTTGTCCATGGTTAAATTGGTGTGATGAATGAGAGTTATTAAGGTGAAAAAGGAGTGGGAGAAAGCATTAAGGGTAGAAGGAACTAAGATGAGGAAGAAAGGGCCAGAATATCTGGAGGGCTGCCCACAATTCAGTGTGGCTGAGGCACTGAATGTGAGACAGAGAGAGGAGGGACATAAGGCTGGAGAGGAAAGCTGTGTATAATATGAGCTGAAACTCATCTTGAAGGCAGCAGGGAAGTAGGAAGTGTCTTAAGCAGGGGCATGACATAATCAGATTATTGTTTGGGGTTTTGTTTTGTTTTTAAAATTGAGATAGAATTGAAATATAACATTATATTAGTTTCAGGTATACAACATAATGATTCAATATTTGTAATTATTGTGGAATAATCACTACAAGTCTTGTTAACATCCATCACCACACATAGTTACAGTTTTTTTTTTTTTAGGATGAGAATTTTTAAGATCTACTCTCTTATTAACTTTCAAATATACAATGTGGTATTATTAACTACAGTCACCATGCTGTATATTACATCCCCAGAAATTGTTTATCTCATACCACGCTGTATATTACATCCCCAGAAATTGTTTATGTCATAACTGGAAGTTTGTACTTTTTGACTCCCCTCACACATTTTGTACTCCCTCTGGCAACCACCAATCTATTCTCTGTATCTATGAGTCTGGGTTTTTTTTTAAATTCAGATTCTATATATCAGAAAGATCATATGGTATTTGTTTTTCTCTGTCTGATTTATTTCACTTAGCATAATGCCGTCAGGGTTCATTCACGGTGTCACAAATGGTAGTATTTCCTTTTTTACGGCTGAATAATATTACACTATGTATATATATAATGTTACATAAGTATATACTATATATAATTATATAATATTTTATATATATATTTTTTTTCTTTATCCATTCATCCATTGATGGATACTTAAATTGCTTCCCTGTGTTGGCTATTGTAAATAATGCTGCAATGAACATGGAGGTGCAGATATATTTTTGAATTAGTGTTTTCATTTTCTTCAGATAAATACCCAGAAGCAAAATGTTGAATCATATGGTAGTTCTATTTTTCATTTTTTAAGGAACCTCCATACTGTTTCCCATAGTGGCTGTATCAATTTACATTCCTACCAACAGTACACAAGTGTTCCCTTTTCTCCACATTCTCTCCTGTTTTAAATCTTTTAAAACAGACTAATTTTTTAAAAGATCACCTTGGCTGCTCTGTGGACCATGGATTAAAGGGAGACAAGAAGAGAAGCAAGAAGACCAGTCAGGAGGCTGTTGTAATAATCCAGGAGAGAGATGAGTGTGGATCAAACTAAGGTGGTGGAGAAAAGTAGATGATTTCAGAGATATGTGGAAGTGGATTTAATAGGACTTGGCTATTAAATGAAATAAGGCTGCAAAGCAAATAGTGGTGCCACTAGTTTGGGGAACCTGAGAGGAAGAAGAGGAGAGATGGAGAAGTGGAGAGCAGGGCAGAAGTAGGATGAAGGTGTGGATGATGAAGGGCAGTCAGGAGAGGGTGCCACACCTTGATGCTAATTAAAGAATGATGCTTGCAGATATCACCAAGCAGGCATATAAGGAGGACGTTGCCAGTACCCCTGAGATCACTCCACATAGGTGGCCATCTAGCCTGCTCATGTGGTGTGGTGGGGGTGGGGGGTAAATTCAAGCTGGAGTGGGCCTAGGAGGCATGCTTCGCCCATTGTTGCCTGAGACACAGATCAGCCTGGTTGTGGTTACTACTGGCGGGGCACAAAGTTGCTGAAGGTAAGACTATGGGCCTTTGTGCATTTCTCTCCTTATTGGACTTAGAATAGTGATAGTTGTTAACAATTCCTCATTCCTTCAATACATACCTACTGGTGGGGTTCCTGAGAGATGCAGCTCATCCCTACTCATTTGATATTGCCAAACTAGTAAGACTCCATTAAATAAGAAATGAAAGAATTAAGTCTGAGAAAGTTAAAGTCAGTTTTGCATTAAAAAATTACCTTCCTTGTCAGGAAACTGAAATTAATATTTAACCTGTATATCTTGAGAAATAAAATGTCCTTTACTGGAAGAACAATGAAAATATATATATTGGATCTTAAAAACAAAGGCAGATTTATAGAGTTTTATGTTAATATAAGTGATACTGGAAGGTTGACTCAAAAGAAAATAGTGCCCATAGGAATGACAGCTACACAACTCAAGGCAGGCAACTGTGTACTTGACGGCTTGCAGTGTATTCAGTTACTGGGTAGATCAGCAACTCAAAGTCCTCAGCAGTGCAAAGGGGTATTAGATCACCCACCACCTCCCCCCTCCCCCAACCAGGGCAGGATTCTTCCCTCTGGTATGTTCATAAGGAGTCTGTTCAGTCTCGTTTTAAAGGTCTTAAGCTTGGAGGTTTTAATCACCTCCTTTAGAAGAATCTTCCCTCCTATCATAGGAAATATGTCCTTAAGGGAAATTCACTGATACTTAACCCATATTTTACTTGTTATAATTTCCTATTACCCTAATTAAAACCTTCCTCTGAGCCTTTCCTTGTGACTCATTCACCAAGTATCACCTCTTCCTCTGTGGTGTTTTTGCCATTCAGATCCCTTGCATGTGGACAGTTATCCTGAGTCTGTAGTCAGCCTTAATAGTTAGGAAATGTTTAAGCCTGTAGTACTAATAAGTCAGTTCAAGGTATAATTAGAGGCTTAACTCTGTGTGGAGAAGATGTAACCCATTTGTTAATAACATCACTTAGGTCTTTTGAAAACATTCTTGCCTAAAATAACTGAGTCAAATTAAGAATGAGCCTTAAACAAAATGTCAAAATGGCCTTCTAGGACAGTATGAGCCCAATTCCTTCACTGAAAATGCAGCTAAGAATGCTCTGTAGCTTTCTGCTAGTTATTCTAGAGGCAAGTTGACTCAGCTTCTCCAAAGTTGATTAAAATTCAGATGTAATTAATATTCACTGATGTGCTAGATGCTTTTATTTAATCCCCACATTACACTCATTTTACAGACAACTATAACAAGACTAAGAGATGTTAAGTAACGTGCCCAACGCCACACAGTTGGAAGTGACAGACTCAGGGTATAGACTCGGGTCTTTTGATTCTAAATCCTGAGCTCTTGAAGTGTCATTCACCTAATTGTGAGATGATAAGATGATAACTTAGTGGACTTGAGTTTCTCCACCACACCAGAGGCCTTATCAAAATACCTGCTTTGCATTTTCTGTTGTGCCATAAAGCATATGGGCATTAAGAACAAACATGTTTATGGATGTATAAGAGCCATGGAATTCATATTTTCCACCTTGTAGTAATCCATGCCTCCTTGCCCAACCTACTTCACAATACTCATTTTGTATTCTTGTATATAGCCACTGCCCCTTTTTATAGATCAGGTGCTCCAAAAACTTTTCCCAAAGATCACAAAGTAGAAAGTGTCTAAGTTCAAAATCAAACAAGTCTCTCTGACTCCAAAGCTCTTCCTTTACTTATTTGTTGAAACTGAACTGAATGAAGGAAGCCCTACTTTGCTTTCTTATTAGGGATGTTGTGGGGAAAATAACCAAAGAATGATTGCAGCATGTTTTGCAAAGTAAAATATGCTAGTGAAGAACTGAGAGTATCGACCTCAGGAATTGTGCACATGATGAACTTTAAGATTCACTAAAACAGTTTCTCTGTTGTGTAATTCCTCCTCCTATCACTGTGCTAAATATGCAATGTCATCTCTTATGTATTGTAACCTGTGCAGCTAGTTCTAATTCTACCACTACGTTTAAAATTGAAGTCAATAATTTTTTTTTTTTTGGCTGCATTGGGGCTTTGTTGCTGTGTGCGGGCTTTCCCTAGTTGCAGCGAGTGGGGACTATTCTTCATTGCAGCATCTTCTCTTGTTGCAGAGCACGGGCTCTAGGTGCATGGGCTTCAGTAGTTGCAGCATGCGGGCTTAATACTTGTGGCTCACAGGCTCTAAAGTGCAGGCTCAGTAGTTGTGGCGCATGGGCTTAGATCCATCGCATGTGGGATCTTCCCAGACCAGGGATCGAACCCGTGTTCCCTGCATTGGCTGGCTGATTCTTAATCACTGTGCCACCAGGGAAGTCCCTGAATTCAATAATTTTTAATGAAGAGATCATTCTGTATAATTACATAATATTTCAAAAGAGCATGTAACCTGACAAACACTACCTGAGCCAGGTGATCAAGGTCAACATCAACAGTGGTAGGTTATGTTGATAGCACCTTTGATGTCATGGGATGAAAACTGCACTTTATCTCTGTGGTCTTGCTCCCAAAGATGGTAAATCCCAGTCTAATCATAAGAAAAACATCAGAAAAGTCTCAAAGAGGGACATTCTATAAAATACTAACATAGATATAGATACAGTAAGTCCCCTACATACGAAACTTCAAGTTGTGAACTTTCAAAGATGCGAACGTGTGTTCGCATGTCCAACCACGTAAGGCGTGAGTGAAATTGCAGCTTGCCTTCCATCTCCTATTGCTGATGATCCTTCAGCTTTACCAACTCCCACCTCCTTTCCCTCCTCCAGTCAGTAAGTCTTCTTGCTTGTTCACTCGATGCCAGCCCCATATGTCAGCTGCTGTACTGTACTACTGTACTTTTCAAGGTACTGTGCTGTAAGGTTAAAAATGTTTTCTTTATTTTTGTGTTTGCTTTTTATGTATTATTTGTGTGAAAAGTATTATAAACCTATTACAGTACAGTACTACATAGCCGATTGTGTTAGTTGGGTACCTAGGCTAATTTTGTTGGACTTATGAACAAATTAGACTTACCAACACACTCTCATGATGGAACACGTTTGTATGCAGGGGACTTACTGTATAGCTAAAACCAAAATACTTAAGTACTCCTCAAAACTGTCAAAGTCATCAAAAACTTAGAAAGTCTAAGTAATCGTCACTGTCAAAAAGGAGCCTAAGGAGACATGATGACTAAATGTAATGTGATAACCTGGATGGGATGCTGGAACAGAAGAAGGATATTAGGTAGGAACTAAGGAAATGTGAATAAAGTATGGACTTTAATTAGCAATAATGTATTATAATGGTTCATTAATTGTGACAAATATACCATACTAAGGTAAGATGTTAACGATAGGGGAAACTAGCTGTGGGGTACGTGGGATCCTCCATACTATCATAATTTTTCTATAAATTTAAAACTGTTCTAAAAAATAAAGTTTACTTAAAATATAACTAAAACAAAAAAGCATGGAAGTAGGATCTTGCTTTGAACAAATTTGTTAAAATGTGTATTCTCCCTCTTTTGTTCTCATGTTTCTTTAAAAATTCTAAGGACACAGAAAGAACAGCATTTTTTTTTAATTCACAGGAAATAAGTTTATCATGGAAGTGTAATAAATTAGCCTTTTCCCATCCTGCCATCATAAATAGAGATTAAGAAATTCAGGGCTATTTTTCTTTAGCTTTATTATTGATTAATTATGATCTTAAAAAAGTCATTTTTCCATTTGTAAAATAGATAAAATTCTATCATGTGGGAGGCTTATAAAGTTTAATGAAATGAAATAAACAGGTAGTCCATAGAAAGAATTACTTTAGGGCTAACATTCGAATATCACAGCCTTTAAAAATAATCAATTTTCATCCATTTCAACAGCTGACCAGAAGACTTGACTTTCCTGTCAACGAAGAGACCTATAATGATTTTACTCCTTTGTTGGATTTTCTTCACAAAAATGAGCACGCACTTAACTTTGCTTAAATACCAGGACTTGCTGACACAAGCCGGGGGCAGAATTGCATAGACAATCCACACCCTGGCTCCTGCTCAGTTTTTAAAATCCAGGACACAGTGTAACCCAGCAAGATGCTGTTTCATGAATCAGCCCCTTGATGTGAGGGAAAAGTCCTTGGCAACCTGGCTGTGCTGTTCTAAGGTAAGAGAAGTGATTGCCTAGAGAGAAGACATCAAGGCCACCACACGTACAGACTTGCTCTGCCCAGGACATGGGGAATTTTGTTTTCCTTGGAATCAGCCCCAGAATTCAGAATTAAGCTAATTACAGCCTGCTTTTCTAATATCCTAAAAATGCATACTTTTCATAAGACCCTAGGTACTAGCTTTCCTATTTGTGCTTGCTTTGCCTCTGCTCCCCATCCCTGAGCCCTTGGAGTTAACACAGCATTGCTTGATCTCATCAGGTAATATTAGGAAGAGTGAGGCAATCAGCGGTTCAATTCAGTCACAGGTGTGAGTGTGGCAACAACCCCATGTGTAATCAGAAGTCACAAGACAGTAAGGGCAACTACAGGTTCTGAAAGGAGACCTGATTAGGTCTATGCCAGAAACTAGGAAGCTGGGGTAGGAATGGTCATCAATTCTGTGGTGTCTGTTTTTCTTAGGGTTTCTGCTATCAGTGCCTGATTCAAGAGAATCTCACCAGGTGTGACCAACCAACCAATTACCTCCAGCCTCTGGCCCAAGGAAATTTACAAGTGCTCCTTTTTGTCCCTCATGTAGGCCTGTGAACTCATGCTGATAAAGACTTATGACTTATGGTAGCTACTGACCAGAATTTTACAGAAAATAAATTCACCAAGCTCTGTGGCTTAAGTTTTAATATTACATGACTTGAAAGTTATAAGACTGAACTCTATAGCCTGCATTTCTTTTCTCTTTAATACTGTTCCTACCTCATCTTTCCCTAGAAACTCCTCTCTTCTCATCTGCAAGACTGTGAGTGAATCATGTACTCTCTTCTACGTTTTTGTGAACTGTATATATATGGACACCATTTCTGCTTTAAAAGTTTAGACTAAGTACTACAGGAATGATGACAACAGAAAAGAATATAGTAAGCATGGAGAAAGTTGTAAAAGCTAATAAATCATATAAAATTCTTCCAGTCATAGTCCCTTTGGCTACGATGACACCCTTTGGCTTTCAGTCCTTATTTGCAACAGTGAAGTTCAGAAGCAATAATAAGGAAAAGTGTTGACTGAGTTCCTATTTGTGGATAATATTTATTTTTCAGGAACTCTCATATGTGTGTTAAACAAATTCAGTGGGCATTTTCACAACACAGGAATCAACCCCCATGAATGTATTATTGGGATACTTACACCACTTTCCAGAATTCTCTGAATGCTTAGGAGTTAATCAACATGCTAAAAAGGAGAATTTGACTTCAAATTTTATTTTTATCATGTGACTCACAAGAGTAAATAACCAGAATTTTATTAAATATAAATGTGATTGTGAAGCAAATGCACAAGGCTCTGTGGCTTGGTTTCTAATTTCATTGTCACCTCTCTACTCAGCAATGTTGCATGGACTCAAAGTTACTCTAGGATCTTCTTCCTCACTTAGTCCTTAGATCCAGCACTCCATCTAACAGAGGCTTATGTTCCATAAAGTCAACAGAATAGTTTATTAATTTATAATGCAAAATATTTACACTAAGAAAGTTAATATTTTCTCTAGGTATAGAACTCATGAGCTAAGGACAACCATGGGTTTAATGACTGTGGAGCCAGGGAACAAAGCAAAGAGAATGTTTTGAAGCTGAGGATAGCTTACTGAAACTTCCTCTTACAGTTGAGACATGACAGAGTTATATCTGCCCAGGAGCCTAAACAATCCTGTCAATGGTCCAGGAGTACTTAGTTTAAGGACATACCAAAAAGTTCTTACTTCACAATTTTCATTTTTTCAGATGCCTTATGAACCCACACCTTTTGAATTCTACATTTTCACCCCCATTGCAACCCTCTTAATAACATTTGGATAATGTGTTTTACATTCCATTTACCTGACTTCCTATAGAAAGGAAGTATCTATGTATCATTATATTCATTGCTGTCAGTCTACAGTAGAACTCACCTTTTTTTTTTTTCATTTATTTTCTAGCATTCATCTTATTTTGGCCTGTTTTGTGTATCCAATTACTTTAATAGCATATGAGAGTAACGTACCACATTTCAAATTTGTATTTATATCATCATTTGAGTGGGTACCATAAGCACAAATGAGCAAAATGGTGTTATAAAAATCACAAAGAAGCATCATCTAGGACAAACATTGCTCTGTTCCTCATCCTATAAGTGTGAATGGGAGAATTAACATAGGATGACATAATGGTGAAGATCTTAGCACTTTAATATGTAACAATAAGTAAGGGAGTACAGTTGAACAAACCTATCTTGTAGTCAGTCATTACTGACGTGAGGTTTTAATTCAGAAGCTGTTTGTTTGTTCTAAATACAATGCTTACAATGCTTTGATAGACTAGTAGGAAAGCACCCAAAGAGGAAAAAACAGTATTTTAATTAATATTAATAAATATATTATAATTAATATAGCCTATGAAGTATTTTTACCTAAATTTTAAGAAGATCCTAGAATCAACAAATGGTGCTGGGATAACTGTATATCCACATTTTTTAAAGAGAATGAGGTTGGACCCTTATTATACGCCATATACAAAAATTAACTCAAAATGGATCATAGATGTAAATCTTCACGACCTTGGATTAAGCAATGGTTTTTAGAGGTGACTAAAAAGCACAAGTGATAAAAGGAAAAATAGCTAAATTGGATTTAATTAATATTAAAAACTTTTTAACAGTAACTATGTGAGATGATATGTTAATTAGTTTAACTGTGGTAATCATGTCACAATGTGTATATATATCAAATCATCACATTGTGCACCTTAAATATACAAAGCTTTTATGTTAAAATATACAAATAAAAAAGATTTAAAACTTTTTGCTTCAGTGGACATCATCAAGAAAGTGAAAAGACAATCAATCCACAGTATGGGAGAAATTGCAGATCATATATATCTGATAAGGGACTTTTTCTCAGACTATATAAAGAACACATCACAATAAAAAAGACAACTTGAAAAAGCTTTTAGCAAAATTCAACACCTATTTATGATAAAAATTCACCAGAAACTGGGCACAGAGGAAACATACCTCAACATAATAAAGGCCATATATGACAAATCTGCAGGTAACATCATAATCAATAGTGAGAAGCTAAAACGCTTCCTGTGAGATCAGGATCAAGACAAGGATGTCCACTCTCGCCACTATTATTCAACACAGTTTTGGAAGTCCTAGGCATGGCAATCAGAGAAGAAAAAGAAAAGGAACACAAATTGGAAAAAGAAGAAGTAAAACTGTCACTGTTTGCAGGTGACATGACACTACACATAGACAATCCTAAACAGGCCACCAGAAAACTACTAGAGATAACAATGAATTCAGTAAAGTGGCAGGATACAAAATTAACACACAGAAATCTGTTGCAAGTCTGTACACTAATAGTGAAAGATCAGAAAGAGAAATTAAAGAAACAATCCCACATACCATCACATCAAAAAGAATAAAATACCTAGCAATAAAACTACCTAAGAAAACAAAAGACCTGTACTCCAAAAACTACAAGACACTGATGAAAGAAATCGAAGATGAAAAGATATACCATGTTCTTTGATTGGAAGAATCAATATGGTCAAAATGACTATATGACCCAAGGCAATCTACATATTCAATGCAATTCCTATCAAATTACCAATGGCATTTTTCAGTGCTAGAAAAAAAAAATCTTAAAATCTGTATGGAGACACAAAAGACACTGAATAGTCAAAGCAATCTGAAAAAGAAAAATGGAGCTGGAGGAATCAGGCTCCCTGACTTCAGACTATATTGCAAAGCTACAGTCATCAAAACAGTATGGTACTGGTACAAAAAGAGAAATACAGATCAATGGAAAAGCATAGAAAGCCTAGAGATAAACCCACGCACCTATGGTCACCTAATCTATGACAAAGGAGGCAAGAATATACAATGGAGAAAAGACAGTCTCTTCAATAAGCGGTTCTGGGAAAACTGCATAGCAACATGTAAAAGAATGAAATTAGAACACTCCCTGACACCATACACAAAAATAAACTCAAAATGCATTAAAGACCCAAATGTAAGACCACACACTATCAAACTCTTAGAGGAAAACATAGGCAGAACACTCTATGACATAAATCACAGCAAGATCCTTTTTGACCCACCTCCTAGAGAAAGGGAAATAAAGACAAAATTAAACAAATGGGACCTAGTTAAGCTCAAAAGCTCTTGCAGAGCAAACAAAACCATAGACAAAATGAAAAGAGAACCCACAGAATGGAAGAAAATATTTTCAAATGATGTTTGCAAACTTTACAAACAGTTCATGTGGCTAAATATTCAAAAAAAAAAAACCCAATCAAAAAAATGGGCAGAAGACCTAAACAGACATTTTTCCAATGAAGACATACAGATAGCCAAGAGGCACATGAAACAATGCTCAATATCACTAATTATTGGAGAAAGGCAAATCAAAACTATGATGAGATGTCATCTCACACCAGTCAGAATGGCCATCATCAAAAAAATCTACAAACAATAAATGCTGGAGAGGGTGTGGAGAAAAGGGAACCCTCCTACACTGTTGGTGGGAAGGTAAATTGGTACAGCCACTATGGAGAATACTATGGAGTTCCTTACAGAACTAAAAATAGAGCTACCATATGACTCAGCAATCCCACCCCTGGGCATATATGCAGAGAAAAACATGGTTTGAAGAAATACATGCACCCGCTTGGCTGCATGAACACAGCCTGAACGGAGGTAGTACACCACAACTAGCCAGGAGGGAGTCCGGGAAAAAGCCTGGAACTGCCTAAGAGTCAAGAGACCACTGCTTCAGGGTGTGCAAGGAGAGGGGATTCAGAGCATGGCCTAAACGAGCTCCAGAGATGGGCGCAAGCCATGGCTATCAGCGGGACACCAGAGACGGGCATGAAACGTTAAGGCAGCTGCTGCAGCCACTAAGAAGCCTCTGTGCAAGCACAGGACACTATCCACACCACCCCTCCCAGGAGCCTGTGAAGCCCACCACTGCCAGGGTCCCGTGATCCAGGGACAATTTCCCTGGGAGAACACACAGCACACCTCAGGCTGCTGCAAAGTCATGATGGTCTCTGCTGCCACAGGCTCACCTTGCATTACGTACCCCTCTCTCCCCGCAGTATGAGTGAGCCACAGCCCTTTAATCAGCTGCTATTTTAACCCCATCATGTCTGGGCGGGGAACAGATGCCCTAAGGTGACCTACACGCAGAGTGGGGGTCAAATCCAAAGCTGAACCACAGGACATGTGAGAACAAAGAAGAGAAAGGGAAATTTCTCCCAGAAGCCTCAGGAGCAGTGGATTAAATCTTCACAATCAACTTGATGTACCCTGCATCTGCGGAATACCTGAATAGACAACAAATCACCCCAAAATTGAGGCAATGGACTTTGGGACCAACTGTAGACATGGGGTTTGATTTCTGTGTCTAATTTGTTTCTGGTTTTATGTTTATATTAGTTTAGTATTTAGAGTTATTATCATTGGTAGAGTTGTTTATTGATTTGGTTGCTCTCTTCCTTTTTTTTAATATATATATATATTTTTTCTCTTTTTGTGAGTGTGTATGTGTATGCTTCTTTGTGTGATTTTATCTATATAGTTTTGCTTTAACCAATTGTCCTAGGGTTCTGTCTGTCCATATATATTTTTTTAGTCTAGTTTTTAGTGCTTATTATCATTGGTGGATTTGTTTTTAGGTTTGGTTGCTCTCTTCTTTCTATTCTTTTATTACATTTTTTTTAATTTTTAATAATTTTTTAATTTTAATAATTTTATTTTTTTTCTTTCTTTTTTTTTTCTCACTTTTCTTATGAGCTGTGTGGCTGACAGGGTCTTGGTGCTCCGGCTGGGCGGCAGAACTGAGCCTCTGAGGTGGGATAGCCGAGTTAAGAACATTGGTCCACCAGAGACTACCCAGCTCCATGTAATATCAAACAGCGAAAGCTCTCCCAGAGATCTCCATCTCAATGCTAAGACCCAGCTCCACTCAACGACAAGCAAGCTACAGTGCTTGACACCCTATGCCAAACAACTAGCAAGACAGAAATGCAACCTCACCCATTAGCAGACAAGCTGCCTAAAATCATAATAAGTTCACAGACACCCCAAAACACACCACTGGACATGGTCCTGTCCACCAGAAAGACAAAATCCAGGCTCATCCACCAGAACACAGGAACCAGTCTCTCCACCAGGAATCCTAAACAACCCACTGAACTAACCTTAGCCACTGGGGGCAGAAACCAAAAACAATGGGAACTATGAAACTGAAGCCTGTGAAAAGGAGACCCAAAACACAGTAAGTTAAGCAAAATGAGAAGACAGAGAAATACACAGCAGATGAAGGAGCAAGGTAAAAACCCACCAGACCAAACAAATGAAGAGGAAATAGGCAGTCTACCTGAAAAAGAATTCAGAGTAATGATACTAAAGATGATCCAAATTCTTGGAAATAGAATGGAGAAAATATAAGAAATGTTTAACAACAACTCAGAAGAACTAAAGAGCAAACAAACAATGATGAACAACACAATAAATGATATTAAAAACTTCTCTAGAAGGAATCAATAGCAGAATAACTGAGGCAGAAGAATGGATAACTGACCAGGAAGATAAACTAGTGGAAATAACTACCATAGAGCAGAATAAAGAAAAAAGAATGAGAAGAATAGAGGACAGTTTCAGAGACCTCTGGGACAACATTAAACACACCAACATTGTAGTTACAGGGGTCCCAGAAGAAAAAGAGAAAAAGAAAGGGACTGAGAAAATATTTGAAGAGATTATAGTTGAAAACTTCCCTAACATGGGAAAGGTAATAGTGAATCAAGTCCAGGAAGCGCAGAGAGTCCCATACAGGATAAATGCAAGGAGAAACACGGCAAGACACATATTAATCAAACTATCGAAAATTGAATACAAAGAAAAAATATGAAAAGCAGCAAGGGAAAAGCAACAAATAACATACAAGGGAATCTACAGAAGGTTAACAGCTGATCTTTCAGCAGAAACTCTGCAAGCCAGAAGGGAATAGCAGGACATATTTAAAGTGATGAAAGGGAAAAACCTACAACCAAGATTACTCTACCCTACAAGGATCTCATTCAGATTCAACAGAGAATTAAAAATTTTACAGACAAGCAAAAGCTAAGAGAATTCAGCACCACCAAACCAGGTTTACAACAACTGCTAAAGGAACTTCTCTAGGCAGGAAACACAAGAGAAGGAAAAGACCTTCAATAACAAAGCTAAAACAATTAAGAAAATGGTAATGGGAACATACATATCGATAATTACCTTAAATGTAAATGGATTAAATGCTCCAACTAAAAGACACAGACTAGCTGAATGGATACAAAAACAAGACCTGTATATATGCTGTCTACAAGAGACCCACTTCAGACCTAGGGACACATACAGACTGAAAGTGAGGGGATGGAAAAAGATATTCCATGGAAATCTAAATCAAAGAAAGCTGGAGCAGCAATTGTCATATCAGACAAAATAGACTTTAAAATAAAGACTATTCCAAGAGACAAAGAAGGATTCTACATAAAGATCAAGGGATCAATCCAGGAAGAAGATATAACAATTGTAAATATTTATGCACCCAACATAGGAGCACCTCAATACATAAGGCAAAAGCTAACAGCCATAAAAGGGGAAATCAACAGTAACACAATGATAGCAGGGGACTTTAACACCCCACGTTCACCAATGGACAGATCATTCAAAATGAAAATAAATAAGGAAACACAAGCTTTAAATGAAACATTAAACAAGATGGACTTAATTGATATTTATAGGACATTCCATTCAAAAAGAACAGAATACACATTTTTCTCAAGTTCTCCTGGAACATTCTCCAGGATAGATCATATCTTGGGTCACAAATCAAGCCTTGGTAAATTTAAGAAAATTAAAATCATATCAAGTACCTTTTCTGACCACAACGCTATGAGATTAGATATCAATTACAGGAAAAAAACTGTAAAAAATAAAAATACATGGAGGCTAAACAATACACTAATAAATAACGAAGAGATCATTGAAGAAATCAAAGAGGAAATCAAAAAATACTTAGAAACAAATGACAATGAAAACATGATGACCCAAAACCTATGGGACGCAGCAAAACCAGTTCTAAGAGGGAAGTTTACAGCAATACAATCCTACCTCAAGAAACAAGATACATCTCAAATAAACAACGTAACCTTACACCTAAAGGAACTAGAGAAAGAAGAACAAACAAAACCCAAAGTTAGCAGAACGAAAGAAACCATAAAGATCAGATCAGAAATGAATGAAAAAGAAATGAAGTAAATGACAGCAAAGATCAATAAAACTAAAAGCTGGTTCTTTGAGAAGACAGACAAAACTGATAATCCTTTAGCAAGACTCATCAAGAAAAAAAGGGAGAATACTCAAATCAAAAGAATTAGAAATGAAAAAGGAGAAGTAACAACTGACACTGCAGAAATACAAAAGATCATGAGAGATTACTACAAGCAACTCTATGCCAATAAAATGGACAACCTGGAAGAAATGGACAAATTCTTAGAAAAGTACAACATTCCAAGACTGAACCAGAAAGAAATAGAAAATATAAACGGACAAACAACAACCACTGAAACTGTGATTAAAAATCTTCCAACAAACAAAAGCCCAGGACCAGATGACTTCACAGGTGAATTCTATCAAACATTTAGAGAAGAGCTGACACCTATCCTTCTCAAACTCTTCCAAAATACAGCAGAGGGAGGAACACTCCCAAACTCATTCTACAAGGCCACCATTACCCTGATACCAAAACCAGACAAAGATGTCACGAAGAAAGAAAATTATAGACCAATATCACTGATGAACAGAGATGCAAAAATCCTCAACAAAATACTAGCAAACAGAATCCAACAGCACATTAAAAGGATCATACACCATGATCAGGTGGGGTTTAACCCAGGAATGCAAGGATTCTTCAATATATGCAAATCAATCAGTGTGATAAACCATATTAACAAACTGAAGGAGAAAAACCATATCATCATACCAACAGATGCAGAGAAAGCTTTCAACAAAATTCAAAAAATTCATTTTTGATAAAGACCCTCCAGAAAGTAGCATAGAGGGAACTTCCCTCAACATAATAAAGGCCATATATGACAAATTCACAGCCAACATCATTCTCAATGGGGAAAAACTGAAACCATTTCCACTAAGATCAGAAACAAGACAGGGTTGTCCACTCTCCCCACTATTATTCAACATAGTTTTGGAAGTTTTAGCCACAGCAATCAGAGATGAAAAAGAAATAAAGGGAATCCAAATAGAAAAGAAGAAGTAAACTGCCACTGTTTGCAGATGACATGATACTATACCTACAGCATCCCAAAGATGCTATCAGAAAACTACCAGAGCTAATCAATGAATTTGGTAAAGTAGCAGGATACAAAATTAATGCACAGAAATCTCTTGCATTCCTATTCACTAATGATGAAAAATCTGTAAGAGAAATTAATGAAAAACTCCCATTTACCACTGCAACAAAAAGAATAAAGTAACTAGGAATAAACCTACCTAAGGATACAAAACACCTGTATGCAGAAAACTGTAAGATACTGATGAAAGAAATTAAAGATGATACAAACAGATGGAGAGATATACCATGTTCTTGGATTGGAAGAATCAACACTGTTAAAATGACTATACTACCCAAAGCTGTCTACAGATTCAATGCAATCCCTATCAAACTACCAATGGCATTTTTCAAGGGTCTAGAACAAAAAATTTCAATTTGTATGGAAATACAAAAGACCCCGAATAGCCAAAGCAGTCTTGAGAAAGAAAAATGGAGATGGACGAATCATGCTTCTGGGCTTCAGATTATACTACAAAGCTACAGTAATCAAGACAGTATGGTACTGGCACAAAAACAGAAAGATAGATCAATGGAATAGGACAGAAAGTCCAGAGATAAACCCATGCACATATGGTCACCTTAGTTGTGATAAAGGAGGCAAGAATATACAATGGAGAAAAGACAGCCTCTTCAATAAGTGGTGTTGGGAAAACTGGACAGCTACAGGTAAAGGAATGAAATTAGAACACTCCCTAACACCACGCACAAAAATAAACTCAAAATGGATTAAAGACCTAAATGGAAGGCCAGACACTATAAAACTGTTAGAGGAAAACATAGGCAGAACACTCTATGACATAAATCACAGCAAGATCCTTTTTGACCCACCTTCTAGAGAAATGGCAATAAAAACAAATATAAATATATGGGATGTAATGAAACTTAAAAGCTTTTGTACAGCAAAGGAAACCATACACAAGATGAAAAGAGAACCCTCAGAATGGGAGAAAATATTTGCAAACGAAGCAACTGACAGAGGATTAATCTCCAAAAGTTACAAGCAGCTCATGCACCTCAATATCAAAAAAACAAACAACCCAATCCAAAAATGGGTAGAAGACTTAAATAGACATTTTCCCAAAGATATACAGATTACCAACAAACAAACACATGAAGGGATGCTCAACATCACTAATCATTAGAGAAATGCAAATCAAACTACAATGAGGTATCACCTCACTCCGGTCAGAATGGCCATCATCAAAGAATCTAAAAACAATAAATGCTGGAGAGGGTGTGGAGAAAAGGGAACACTCTTGCACTGTTGGTGGGAATGTAACCTGATACAGCCACTATGGAGAACAGCATAGAGGTTCCTAAAAAAACTAAAAATAGAACTAGCATAGGACCCAGCAATCCCACTACTGGGCATATACCAAGAGAAAACCATAATTCAAAAAGAGTCATGTAACACAATGTTCAGTGCAGCTCTATTTACAATAGCCAGGACATGGAAGCATCCTAAGTGTCCATCAACAGATGAATGCATAAAGAAGATGTGGCACATATATACAATGGAATATTACTCAGCCATAAAAAGAAACAAAATTGAGTTATTTGTAGTGAGGTGGATGAACCTAGAGACTGTCATACAGAGTGAAGTAAGTCAGAAAGAGAAAAACAAATACCATATGCTAACACATGTATATGGAATCTAAAAAAAAAAAAATGTTTCTGAAGAACCTAGGTACAGGACAGGAATAAAGATGCAGACGTAGAGAATGGACTTGAGGACACGGGGAGGAGAAAGGTAAGCTGGGACAAAGTGAGAGAGTGGCATGGACATATATACACCACAAAATTTAAAATAGATAGCTAGGGGAAAGCAGATGCATAGTGCAAGGAGATCAGCTCAGTGCTTTGTGTCCACCTACAGGGTTGGCAGAGGGAGGGTGGGAGGGTGATGCAAGAGGGAGGAGATATGGGAATATATGTATATGTATAGCTGATTCACTTTGTTATAAAGCAGAAACTAACACAACATTGTAAAGCAATTATACTCCAATGAAGTTTTTAAAAATAAATAAAACTAAAAAATAAAAGTTCTCTTTGTATAGCAAAAAAAAGGGAATACATGCACCCCAATATTCATTGCAGCGTTGTTTACCATAGACAAGACATGGAAGCAACCTAAATGTCCATTGACGAATGGATAAAGAAGATGTGGTACATATATACAATGGAATATTACTCAGCCATTAAAAAGAATGAAATAATGCAATTTGTGGCAACATGGATGGACTTGGAGATTATCATGCTAAGTGAAGCAAGTCAGACAGAGAAAGATAAATATCACATGGTATTTCTTATATGCAGAATCTATTTTAAAATGATACAAATGAACTTATTTACAAAGAGAAACAGACTCACAGACTTAGAGAAGCAATTTATGGTTACCAGGGAGGAAGGGTGGGTGGGGGGGATAGACTGGGAGTTTTGATTGACATGTACACACTGCTATATTTAAAATAGATAACCAACAAGGACCTACTGTATAGCACAGGGAACTCTGCTCAATATTCTGTAATAACCTAAATGGGAAAAGAATTTAAAAAGAATAGATACATGTATATGTATAACTGAATCACTTTGCTGTACACTTGAAACTAACACAGCATTGTTAATCAACTATGCTCCACAATAAAATTTTTAAACAAGACCTTACTAACCAATAAATGTCTAATCTGAATAGCTAAAAAAGGAAAAAAA
This sequence comes from Delphinapterus leucas, assembly GCF_059928025.1. Classification (NCBI taxonomy): domain Eukaryota; kingdom Metazoa; phylum Chordata; class Mammalia; order Artiodactyla; family Monodontidae; genus Delphinapterus; species Delphinapterus leucas. Next base: position 59,772,418 of record NC_143137.1, on the reverse strand, counting down.
AGAGAACTCAATTTAAAATTGGGCAAAGGATTTGAATAGACATTTATCCAAGGAAGATATTCAAATGGCTCATAAGCAGTTGAAAAATGAACAATATTATTAGTCATTAGGGAAATGCAAATCAAAAGCACAATGAGATACTACATCAAAACCATTAGAATGGCTATAATCAAAATGACAGAAGATGACAAGTGCTGCCAAGATTGTGAAGAAACTGGAACCCTCAAACATTGTTGATGGGAATGTAAAATGGTACCATGCTTTGGAAACAGTTTGATAGTTCCTCAAAAAGTTAAACATAGAGATACTATATGAGCCAGCAATTCCACCCCTACCGAATCCACTCCTAGTTACATCCTAAGAGAAATGGAAACAAATCCACATAAATTTATAATACCCAAAAAGTGAAAAACCCAAATGGGCATCAACCAATGAATGGATAAACACAATGTATTGTGCCCACACAATTTTACATTTTTTGACCATAAAACAGTAAGAAATACTGATACATGCTATAACATAGATGAACCTTGAAAACATTATACTAAGGGAAAGAAGTCACACCAAAGACCATATATTATATGACTCCACTTGTATGAAATGTCTAAATTAGGCAAATCCATAGAGAAAGTAGATTAGTGGTTGCCAGGGCCTGGTGGAAGGGGAAATGGAGAGTGAATGCTAATGGGTATTGGGTTTCTTTTTGGAGTGATGTAAATGTTCTGGAATTAGATAGTGATGATAGTTGCAAAACTGTGACTATACTAAAAACCTGTGAGTTGTACACTTTAAAATGGTAAATTTTATGGTATGTGAGGTAGGTATATGAAATCTCCACATTTATGGTAAAGAAACTATGGTTCAAAAAGGCTGAGAACTTTAAGACTGATTAAACCCGTAGGTCTCAAAATGTGGTTTGCAAATCACCAGAATCAACATCACCTGGACATTTGTTAGAGCCACACATTCTTAGGTTACACCCCAGATCAAAGGAGCAGACCTCTGGAGGTCAGGCTCAGGATTTTGTTTTAACAAGCCCTGAAGGTGATTCTGATAAACACTCAGGTTTGAAAGCCACTGGGTTAGTTACAACTTTAAAGCCTCATTGCTCTTCCACTCACTAGACTTGTAGTCTTTGGCAAGTTTCTTGACCTTTCTGTGCCTCAGATTATTCATCTGGAGAAATGATTCCTTACAAGGTTATTATGAGGATTAAATATTTAAATACAAGTAATGTGCTTGGAAGACAGCTTGCCACTTAATGAGTTGAGTATTCAATAAGAATCAGCTATTATTCTATCAGTCAAATGCAGATCCCCTCATCTGGTGGAATTAAGCCACATATATGTTTAAATTTTCTAGCAGCCACATAAAAAAGTAAAAAGGAACAAAATTAACTAATAATAATATAATTTATTTAACACAGTGTATTAAAAATATTAGCATTTCAACATGCAATCAATATAAGAATTTTAAGATAGTTTACATTCTCTTTTCCAAACTGAGTCATCAAAATCCAGTGTACTTTATACTTAGAGCACATCTCAATTCGGACTAGTCACATTTCAACTGCTCAATAGTCACCTGTGAGTAAGAGAACACAGCTCTTACTCAAATGCTGTGCTCTTTTCCCTCTCTAAAGTTCCTGTGCCTTCAGCACGTAGTAATCTCTGCCTAAGGATTTTCAAAGAGTGGAGGGCCAAATGAAGAGAAGTCAAGAAGCATCCTTTCCTGACCATGTCCCATCTTAACAGGTGATGCTGGGTTGCAGATAGGCCTCCAACCCACGTTCTCGACTACATACTGTTATACAAGAATGATCTGGTAAACTGCCTGAGGAGAATTTTAATGGAGTAACAGATCCCAGGCTTTCATGTATTGTTCGCTCTGGTATCCACAGGGTCTAGAAAACTTGCCTGGCACAGAGCAGGCACTCAACACATTTTTTTTCAGTTAATGAATGAACATTAACAGTGCTTTTCTAACTTAACCTCTAATTTTATTACCATTTTTTCAAATATCTGAAAACATCTAATAATTCCTTTAATATTGCCTTTATTTCTTATAAGCAGATCCATTTTTGTCTTCCAAATTGATTTTTAAGCTCCTCCTTATCTTTAAATATTTATCAAGCCCCTAGTAAAGATCAAGTTTCATAGAGCATGAGCCCATAATAGAATTGCTGATATTAGGGGTTTATTTTCTGTGACAGAATACATATTTCATGTATGTACAAACATCATATAAAAGTCACAGATAAAATTTTGTTTGGATTTTTCTATTGCTGGTCTAAGAATAAATGGAAGCAAATATCTAGAGTTCCAATATTGATGAGCATTCCTCATTCTTAGTAAAACTCTAGGACATATTTATACATTAAGGGCCCACAATGCTGCATAACGCTGACATGATTAAAACTTATAGACTGAAGGAGCATGCAGAAACAGTGCTGATGTGTGGGTGGAGCGGTTTCCCAGGGAGGCTGACACCTGGTATGAATTAGTTTCTTCACTGAGTTCCTAGGATTCTTGAAGCAAGATAGCGTGTGTAGTTTACTCAGAGTAAGAGATGGGGTCCTAATAACAACCCCCAAGGCCTCCCAGACCTCACTGTAGTAGTCTTCCTTAAGCTTACTCTCCTCCAGCCACACTGGCCTCCTTCCTGCTACTCAGACACACAAAGTTTGCTCCAACCTTCCAGCTGTGCTTTAGGTTCTCTTGGACTAGAACGCTCTTCCCCCAATATCCACTTGGCTACCTCCTTTTACTTCCTTCAAGTTTTGCTCCGACATGTTTCCTCCCTGAGTTCTACCCGGATTGCACATTAAATACAGTAAGATTCCTGGATTCCACCCTTGCCCCTCATTTTCCTTACCCTGCTTTTTATCCTCCTTAGCACCTACCACCTTTTAATTTATATCATCCTATGTTGTTTATCGTTCCTCACACTAGAATGTAAAAGCCACAAGAGCAGAGATCTTGTCTGTTTTGTTCACTGGTGTACCCTATCCTAGAGCACTGGCTGGCCTATAGCAGGCACTCATATCCTTATACGATGAATAAATGAATCAGTTCACTCATAGACCAGGCACTTTTATAGATTTCTTTCCCTTTTCAATTTTTTAAAAATAAATTTATTTATTTTTGGCTGTGTTGGGTCCTCGCTGCTGAGCATGGGCTTTCTCTAGTTGTGGGGAGCAGGAGCTACTCTTCATTGCGTTATGCAGGCTTCATCATTGCAGTGGCTTCTCTTGTTGTGGAGCACGGGCTCTAGGCACGCATTGGCTCTAGAGCACAGGCTCAGTAGTTGTGGTGCACGGGTTTTGTTACTCCGTGGCATGTGGGATCTTCCCAGCCCAGGGCTCAAACCCAGGTCCCCTGCACTGGCAGGCGGAGTCTTAACCACTGCACCACCAGGGAAGCCCTCCCTTTTCAATTTACTAAATTTTTTCTAGTATTAAGGTCACCTGGGAGGTTTTGCAAGTCTGTCTGAGAAGTTGAACTCTCCCAACCTGTTGGTTGGTCTTGCTCACTGAAGGGTCCTGTCTCTGGAACTTATTCTGCTGGGCAAGTTGCCAAAGCCTAAATTTGTCCACCTTGGGGTATGATGCAAGATTTAGGTTTTTTTTTTTTTTTCTCTTTGGAAGGGTGTGTTTCAATTTTGGATGGCTTCACTGTTTTGTCTGGAGCTTTATTCTTGTGTTGAGTTTTATTTTTTCCTGGGTTAATCAAGCAATTTAGCAACTATTCTTCCCACAGCTATGGAATAGTAGAAATTAGAGCTGGAAAAGACCTTACAGTTGATCCAGTCCATCCCCCTTGCCATTGAAGTCTTGCTCTACACAATACAGTGTCCACGGCTTTGTTCAATGAGGTTTTAAATGTCCTCAGAGATTCCTTTGGGAGCCTACTCAACTAACCTAATACTCTTAGCAATTAACAAAAATTCTCACTGTTTGTCTAAACTTTCCCTTTCATATTTTCATTTTATTTTCCCTATTGGTAGTCCAAGGTAGCAAGCCCTTTCTCTTTGGGGATTTTATACTTTTCAGAGAAGTGTGGACTCACATTTCTGCTCTGTCTGTTCCTAGCCAAACTATACATGTGTTCCTCCCTTAATCTTTCTATATTCTCTGTTTAATTTTATTTTTGCTTATTGAATTCCTTCAAACTCTTCATCTTGATTATTAGTATGTGTACTTTCACTAACCATCCATTGAACCACTGTAACATAATGCTTTTCCTTCTGAAACCTGAAGACAAAGCACTGCCGTCTACCATGTGACATTGCAAATATATCCGATTCACTGTCATAAACAACTAGAGTATTTTTATTCACCAGAATATTAAATAAGTTCTGTGCAATGCTCTTTACTTGAGTTTAAAATTTTGATGATAATTGTGTAATGTTGGATATCTCATTTAAGCCCTTTGCCCTTTTCTTTTCATATCTGCAAAAGGAGAGAATATCCGCTTCAGCCTCCTTTACTGTAATCTTAATGAAAGTAAATATATGGTTATAGGGCTAGAAAGAAATCTTTCAGAGATAAAAACCTTTCATTTCCCAGCTGTTTTTCAAACAGAATCACACAGGTTAAATTGTTTTCAATACTAAGAAGTTCAAATGGCATTTTTTTTGTTTGTTTGTTTACAGTAATTTATGCTAGATCAATGCATCTCAAACTAATTGTAGTAAAGCGAAAATTTTTTAAATCGCCAAATGCCATGGACTGAGTTTTGTAAAATACAAAATCACAGGGTTGGGTGAAGTAGTAATGTCAACTGCTCTAAGATTTTCAAATTTACACTCATTTTCTGTATTTATCTTGTCTCAGATGGGCACTGGTCCATGGACCTCATTTTGAGTAGCCTTGATGGACAATCATATTCCTTACCTTCAGATTCAGATACTTTTCAAGATAAATATTCTCTTCTGATGATTAACATAATACTTGCTTTTACTTTTCAGCTTGTTTTCTGCTCCCCTTCAAAGTCAACTTTTAAAAAATATTGATAGAAGAGCCAATCAATTAATCATTTCCCCAAAACATCTAGTTATATGTTTCCCATTTATTTGTCTTCACTCTTTCAACATGTAGTAATCCTTAATTTATTTCATAAAATTAAATCTGAATGAAAAATACTTTTAAGAAAGAAAACAACAACTTCTTGGAGTTTATACCAGGTCAGTGAGTTATATGATGGTTTCCTGGTCACACATGCTGGTAGCTTCACTTCTGGAACTCTCACTAGTCTCTAGCAATCCTGACCAAGGCCACACTGATAGCAGGCAGGAATCCACCAATCCAGGAAAGATTAAAAAACACTCTCACTGGGGCTTCCCTGGTGGCACAGTGGTTGAGAGTCTGCCTGCCGATGTAGAGGACACGGGTTCGTGCCCCGGTCCGGGAAGATCCCACATGCCGCGGAGCGGCTGGGCCCGTGAGCCATAGCCGCTGAGCCTGCGCGTCTGGAGCCTGCGCGTCCGGAGCCGGAGCCTGTGCTCCGCAACGGGAGAGGCCACAACAGTGAGAGGCCCGCGTACCGCAAAAAAAAACAAAAAACAAAAAAAACACTCTCACTTATTTCACCCTGTCTGGCATTCTGCCATCAACTTGTACTTTTTGGATTCAAGACACAGATTATATGTCAACAATAACCAGAGTAGCTATTACATAAGCTGGTTATGGGATGCATGTGCTTTCAACCGGTATCTTTTACAGTTTGGGTATAACAAAAATTTAGTTTTAGCACTCTCTTCTGAAATAAGCTTCTCTTATTTTTAGTGGCTTTTAATTACTTTGAGAGGGATTTAAATAAAAATACACTGAACTATCATTTCTCCAGGGAATTAAAAAAATAGTTTATGGGAAAACATGAAATGTGGGGAAATATTAAACACATTAAACTGCACAAATGTAATACATAAGTTAGACATCGAGCTTTTTATGATCTAAGAATCTATTCCAAGAAAAAGAAAAATTGAAATTCGAAGGCTTATGAGCTTGTTTCAAAAAATAGTAAAAATAAGTTCCAGCTGGTGTAAGAGCATAGTAAAGGTACAACACAGTACGAGGGTAAATAATAGCAGAGGATGGGTGAGGCATTGGTAATGGGAAACTTTAAACATAGAACATTTTACGCTGCTTTTTAAAGGGATTTTTACAAAGATAAGGATATACACACACATAATACACAGAAATAACAGAGAAAATGTATTACAACAATATATCTCTATCAATAACAGGGAAAATGTATTACAACAATATATCAGATGAAGTTTTCTTTACACAATTTTCCAAGAGCAAGCATATGGCTAATATGGATTAATCACTAATGAATTTAATAACGTGAACAGATTATTAGCTCCTAAAGCTAGTTATTTTGTTTTCAAATGTTTCAATGTGCCAGATGTTTCATAAAAACAGTTTCTATTATTTAAAATGATTTATGAAGCTAAATGCCGAACTTTTATTTCTGTGTTAAAATTTAAGAGTTAAAAACCATTTAACAGACAAACAGAATTTGCAGTTCAGTTAGCAGTCACTGAATGTGAAAAGAGTTCTTAAAATGCTCCTCTTTAGAGCCATTCTCGTTCCCATAGAAACCAATGTGAGATCCAGGAAAACAAGGTAAGTTCTAAAATAATCACCATTATAAATACCCATTATATAAATGTAAATACAGGCAATTGAAATGATTTAGATGATTTTGAAATTGCATATCATTTCCCAAACCATAATGATTCCTTCAGAGTGGTTCTTGTCTGTCACATAAATACAGCATTTACTAAATTTTAAAAATTCTTATGATTTACTTGTGAGACCATAATTGCCTTCTCAAACAAGTCTTGGGCATGCAAATATTGATTTTTGAACATGTATTCTGGTGCAAGATGGGTCTTTTTTTTGGCTGGGCTTTTACTTTATGGTAGATTAAGTACTTATCATTATTAGCATTTGAATTTTACGTAACCATTTCTCTATTCATTATTAATTGCTTTACAATGAGATCTAGAGATTTTAGTTATTTTACAATTACAATTTTTCTCATTTTTATTTGTCCAAGCATTTTTTCATGATAAAAGATCCAAGAAATCTTTTATTGGGATTGTAATTCCTCTCAAAGTCCAGAACCAATCATTGAGTGTACAGTACTCATAATATTAATGAAGATGTGAATGTGAGTTGTTATACATCCCTCTAAGAAGAGCTAAGCCTCCTAATGATTAAGGAGCAAGAACATTTCAGAGGAAAAGTTCCAACAATGAGAAGCAAACATTTGAATTTAGTATGTCTGTTGAAGGAGTTCTGGACATGCCACCCCAAGATATGCCGCTTTGTTATATTATTGTGAGCTGAACACATGAAAAATGGCAAGAGCTTTCTCTGAACTTCCTTTTACCTGCCTAAAGACAGATCCTCCAAAAGGAATTCAATTGTCATAAATCCCCTCCCGAGGATTGACTCTTATCACCTGGGAAGACACTAGATTTCAACTCCAAACCCAGATAAACTTTGTCACAAACTATCGTCATATCTCCCATCTATTCTTCTAAGAGCCCATTTATCATTCTTAAAAATCATTTACTCTCCCCTAGGTTGCCTATGTCTCCCACCTTCCCCTATTAAGACAGTATATAAGCTCTCAGATCTCACTGCTATTTGGGGTGTTCACTTTTTTTTCTGTGATGCCCCAGTGTGTTAAAATAAAAATTAATAAATTTGTTTACCTTTAACGCTATTAATCTGCCTGTCATAAATTTATTTTATAGACCCAGCTATTGAACCTAGGAGAGCAGACGGAAAGTTTTTTCTCTCCTACAATGTTAAAAGAACCACAACAAGTTATGGACTAGTCACACAGTTTTGTTGGCTGGATGAATTTTCAGAAACTCAGATATTTTCCCTTACATTTCACTGAAACCCTCGATTCTTAAAATGTGGTCTCCAGACCAGCAACATTGATATCACCTGGGAGCTTGTTAAAAAAGTAGAATCTCAGGTCCTAGGCAAGCCAAATGAGTAAGAATCTGCATTTCAACAAGATTAACATAGATTTGAACGCACATTATAGTCTGGAAACACAGTCAGTCCCAAATATTTGCTCCAGAAAAATTTAGAAGTTTTATTCTGGTGGACTGATGGAAGCTAAAGAAGCTACTACCTAGGATGTAATTTCTAAATGGGGAAAGACCATGTCTGCAAGTAATTTTCTAGGACCCCTCAACTGGTAAGTAGCAAAGCCTGAGTTTGAACTCAGGTAGAGCCAAAGCTTTTTACATACCTTGAAAAGACATCATAGAGACTTGAGGTGTAGGTCGGCCTCCTCAGTTCTTCATGGCCAGCCAATTAGCTGTTCCTTCCTAAAGTCAAAAGGAAAGTGCCTTTGAAATTGGTCCTTCAGATATCAGCCATTTAACAATCCCTCACCTGGACATAGATATAGAAAGGTCAGTCTTATTGATCCATTCTGCCTAGTTACTGAATGGTCAACTCCACAGCAAACTTAAGGATTCAGGTATTTGTGATTTAACTTATAGCATGTGGATCCCGAATGGAACTTTTAGGTTTCATTTGCTTGAAACAAATGGAATCACCTACTATAAAATCTGCTTCTAACTTGATTTCCTGTGAAGCCAAATGTAATCAACTAATTATAGATATGACCTGATATGTAGGTAAAGGAATAGTTTTAACTACAATGCTTCTCACTAGAGTTGTGGAGGGTTTCCCCTCCAGAGAGCTAAGTCAATCCTAAGGTTGTTTTCTTCTTCATTCTACGGCTTTGCCCTCTGCCCTCTGCATGTCTATCTACATTTATGTGTTTTTGCCATTTTCCTACATGTGTGTATGTTTAGTAGTGTTAGAAAGAAATGATTCCAGGCGTTCTTGTGTCAACTGTCTGCCTCTTCACACGTTGATATGGTTTGTTTCTTATCCTTTAAGAGAGCCCTTAGGATCTAATAGCTCCACCACTTCTTAGTACTGTGGTTCTGGCCACATCACAACTTCTCTGTACCCATAAGTATAAAATGGATTTTTTGGTTCTCACTTAATAGGGCTGTTGTGAGGAAGATTCAATAAGTAAATACACAGAAAGGGCTTGGCACAGTACCTCATACAAAGTAAACACTAAATACATGTTACCTATTATTACTTTATTATTATTATCATTGTTGTTATTATTATCATTATTATTAGCTTGTGGAGGGCCTGACTTCCTTGCAAAGTATCACCAAGATACCATCTAAGAAACAAAACCCACGTTTAGAGACTTTTAGGAGGGTTGGTATGCAGGATCTGAGATATTTAAAATGTACTTCAGAGAAATTATGTGATTTGCCTAAACCCCTGTTTAGTAGGGGTTTGGATTGAGTTTGGATTTATATGCTGGTCCATCAAATACATATTCTTATGTGCTTAATTTAACTAAGTAATAATGCTGCTTAGACTTTAATAGCTACCATTTTCCAAAGTTTTTCCATGTGCCATGACCATTAAAATGAGAAGTTGTTCATTGTGTCATGTGTCACGATGATTAAAATGAAAAGTTATTTCAGTGGTTCCAGCTTTCTGGATTTAACGAATCAGTAAAATTTTTTAATTGGGGATTTAACATAAGGTTGTTTTTTAACAATTTATTGCCCAAAGACATATTAGTACGTCTTTTGTTACCCGAATGTTACTGACCAGAGACGTATCAATACGTTTTCAGAGAGTGATACAATTAACATCACCCTGTGGAGTTGTTAGAGCTTAAAATTGATCATGGGTTCATTATACAACTTATGTTGTTATCATTCATATTTTGCTCCGTTAGGTTTTTGTTCCAACCTTGTGTATATTATAAACACAAATTTATTACCGTAAAATTTTCAAAAATGATGCATCATGAAATTTTGAGTGAGGAAGAATTTTTCAGTGTATTTTATGCAGATACTTTCTTTGATTGTCCGAGCAACATATATACTACTGTCTCAGAAGATGACAGTTTTTCAGAATATAGTCCTGATTCAGATGATGTGAATATTCGACCCACAAAAAGACAAAATACCTTAGTGATTGATTTTGATATGGCAAGTGAAAATGAAACTCACAGTGCTGGAGAATGCTCCTTTGCTTCTACAGAAGAGTGGATTGAAGACAACATTTCATGAAAATTAGAAGATCTTACAGGTGTGTCAGGTGTAACTACTGAATGTAATAACTCACAAAGTGTTAGTGAAATAACAGAATTAATTTTTGGTAAAGACTTTTTTGAGTTGGTCGCTTCTCAAACAAACTTGTATCACCAACAGAATAAAAAAATCATACAAAAAGTATGATAAGACGTTAAAATGGACTGATGTAACCAATAGTGACATGAAGAAGTTTCTTGGATTAATAATTTTGATGGTACAAATAAGGAAGTCACACTGGAAAGAATATTGGTCGACTGATCCCTTACTTTAAACGCTTATCTTTCCAAAGATTATGATGAGGCGAAGGTTCAAATAAATAATGACATTGCTTCACTTTAACGATAACTCAGAAACTCCACTTCCTACAGACAGAATTTCAAATGTTAAACCTCTTCTGGATTATTTTCTACCAAAGTTTCAATCGATCTATATACCCAAACAAGAGCTATCACTTGAGGAGGCAATGATAAAGTGGAGAAGACGACTCAGATTCAAAACCTACAATCCTGGAAAACTTGAAAAATATGGAATTTTGGTCAGGATGGTTAGCGAAACTGCAAATATATATGCAACCTTGAGATTTACATGGGTGAAGGAAAGAAACTACAAGAAACAGTATTATCAGTCCTACAACCTAATCTTGGTTCATGGCACCATATTAACCAGACAATCTTTACAACAGTGTGTCCACATCTGAAATATTGTTGAAAAATAAAACCAGAGTTTGTGGGACTATAAGAGAGATTGTGGTCTACCAAACCAATTAAAGGAGAAATCTAAAAATCTACAGAGGGGAGAAATGACATTCTTACGGAAGGGAGAAGTGATTCTTCTCATAAGGGAAGACAACAGGCTAGTCTGCATGGTGACAACTATTCATGATGCCTCCATAGCATCTACAGGAAAGGAAGACAGGAGGACTGGCCATCAGATAACTAAGCCCACTTGCATATTAGAGTAAAATAAATTTATGAAAGGAGTTAATCGATCCAATCAGTATCTGGCAAACTTCAATATCCTCTGGAAAACTCGAAAATGGTATAAGAAAGTGGTTTTCTATTTGAGTAATTGCAGTCCATTCAATGCATTTAAAATTTATTGTAGCCTTAGTGCACAGAATAAAATGACTTACAAGCAATTTTTGTTAGCAATAAGCCAGAGAATGGGTAACTGACCATTCTGGTGAATGTAGTGGTACTCCCGCACCTGGTCCTTCTTGTGGCATTTCTAAGAGTCCCCTGAAAAGATCCACCTTGTCGACTATCAAATAAAATAAAAGAATATATTCAAGAGGAAATAACACCCACAGGACTAAAAAAAAAAAAAAAAAAATGCCGCCAGAAAGTGTAAAGTCTGCTCTTCCAGGGGAAAGCGCAGTGAAACACGGTATATTTGTAATAAATGTTCTGTTCCCCTGCACAGAGGTGCCTGCTATACTGCCTATGGCACTCTAACGAAATATTAGAATGCTTTAGTAAGACATGTTTAAAGTTTCAAATAAATACATTAAGTGCAAAAAAAGTTGTTGATATTTACTCAAACACGGGTGTTTCAATATTCACTTACATAACAAATTGCTGGCCACAGGCATTAGTCTCTACAAAAATCCCCGGGCCAATAATATGTTAAAATTATTCCTTTAATTGAATATATTCAGTTTTAGGGGAAAATCATTATACTGCCACTGATTTTGTTCTTTTGCTAAGAATTAATACAAACGTCATCACATATCAGATTATATAATAGGCCCAGAAACTAGAATTTGAAATTCTTGACGTCTTGGTCAAAAATTTTATAGCACTTCAAAAATTGAGATATACGTACTTCATGTAACATAAAATTAACCATTTTGAAGTGTACACTTCAGTGGTTTTTAGTATATTCACTATGTTTTGCAACCATCATCACTATCCAGTTCCAGAGGGTTTTTATCACTCCACAAAAAAACCCTCCACCTACTAGCAGTTAGTCCCAAATCACCCCTTATTCATCTCCTAGTAGTCATTAATGTTTCCGTCTCTTCAGATATGTCCTTGGGAAAATCTTTTATCTCTGCACAAAATGGCTGTCTCAGATCTGTGATTTGTTTTTTATTCTTTGCTGCCTAATCAAACTGCCCAAAACTTTACCTTGGTGTGTGGGTTGTCAGCGGCATATGTAATATGTACAATAGAGGGCATAATAGAGAGTATGAAACTCTAAGAGATCTCACTGTCTACATTTACTTCCAATTTTAGATCTTCCTCATCTTTTCTTTCATTAATTTGGTATTTACTTATATAACATGCCAAATTACACATACTTTGAACTTAATTTGAAGACAGCTAATGTTTTCAGTAATCAATACAAGTCAAAAGAGTATTATAAGAATCATCTTATTTTTTTAAATTTACATCTAATTATAGGTTCCCAAATTCTGGTCCAAATTTGTGCTCTTATTTAGTTGCTCCATTCTCTGTATGCCCATACACTCTGTTCATTTCTCAGATAATTTTATTTTAAAATAGAGATTCAAATGTGTTACTATGTTTCATTGTGATTTATCTGTTGACATGTCTCTGAGTGGAATATGAACTCCTTGAAGGAAGGCCTTTGTCTCCACATGTTTGATTTTCAGCACAGTGCCTAGTACATGATATAAGTTAATGTTGTTGAATGAAGGAATGGGATTTAAATATACAAACATATGTATCAAAATTTACAATAATACCCAATTATGTATCTATATATTACACACTATTCCTCTATTATACTACATATACATATACCATGTCAAGTTTTATGTAGTTCACAACTATATTCAAAATGACTTATTTTGAACACCATAAAATGTTACATATATCGAGTTTTACACAGTATTATAATAACCTCTAAACTAGTTATTACACACACACACACACACACACACACGCAGCACAATGTTTAACAGGTTATTTACCACAGCTTAACCGCAAGACAGAAGAACACTGAACAATGGAAAAGCTTGGAGATTAAAGTCAGGCAAACAAATCTGCTTTTGGGTTGTCTAGCAGTACCTCAGTGACGTAGGCTATTTCTTTCTGAACCTGAATTTCCTGTGATGTGGAGACATTTAATACCATGTTTAGGGAACTGGTTTAAGGGTGGAGTTAATCTAATTTAAGGGCCTGGCACTTGGCAGGCTTTTAATGAACTTTAGCCGGTACTTCATCCCTCAGCCTAAACCAAGTAAAGGTGGGGTTTTTTTCCACACTTTATGAGTCTTTTCCTGTCACGGAAACCTACCCTGTTCTCAGTTTGTCAAGTCAGAGGGTCCGCGTAAGACGGTAAACGCACAAAATAATCCACCTTGCTAACTCTGAAGTGCTGCTAAACCCGCAGGAAGCGCTGGGCGGACCTCCAGTATCCCAGCATCCCTCGCGCTATCCGGTTGCTCTTCTCCCGCGTCTCTATGGTAGAGCCGGCCTGGGAGGCTGCAACGGCGGTGGGGGCTGTGGTAAGGCGAAGTGAGAGGTCCAACTTTCTTACTGGACTGAGAGGTTTTGGCCGCGGAGGGTCGCGATGTCAGAGAAAAAACAGCCGGTAGACTTGGGTCTGCTGGAGGAGGACGACGAGTTCGAGGAGTTCCCTGCAGAAGGTAACCGGCTCGCCCGCGGCCTCTGGGCCGCGCGGACAGTGACTAAGGCCTCCGAGTGGAGGCGGCGCGGGTGGAAGGGCTCGGCCGGGAGGCACCCGCGGGAAGTCTGGAACCCCGCTACTGGCTCTCAAGGCTCTGCACGCGCGACCCTCCACGACCGACTTCGGGTCGAGGTGTCACGGTGGGACTCACCTCAGCGGTGAGGCTAAATGCCTTCTGCTTCCTCACTGGGAGGAGCCACGGGGACCCTGGTTCCCTAGCCCGGTGTCCGGGATGGGGGGGCCTTTTCCTCTTCAGCCCGGTTACCGCCACCTCGTTCATGTCTACATAATCCCTTTTCCCTTTATTTATTGTTATTGTTATTATTATTAGTTTTAGCAGTCTTCCTTTGCCTTGAACCCTTCCAGAATTAAATTGTTGTTCCTAGTTAGGCCGATGCTGCCTACATTTAGGACTTAACATATGAAGCCTGTTAAGTAGAACGGGAGGATCAGGTGTTAGGGCTTAATTCCCGTTATTGCCTTCCTCTTGTTCCTCATTAATTTTTGATCACTTAACTTCAAACTAACATAAGTTTAAGGATTTATAAGACCGTAAAACGTCTACATTTTTATTAGCTTCATGGTTACCGAGAGGAGCTTTAGTTTTCTCATTGTAGGTACCAGCAAATAGCTAACATTGTTTGGGTGGTTGCTTGTCTGAGTATTTTGCTTCTATTAACTTAATTCATTTTCACAAGCCTAATAAGTAGGAGCTGGTATTTACATTTTTCAGATAAAGAAACTGAAGCTTGAACAGTTAAGAAACTTGCCCAGTGTCACGTAACTGGCTAGAAATGATGGGAACCTGGCCCAGTTGACACTAGCACTCTTAAAACTCTTTAGCTGTACTGCTTCTGTTTGTTAGATCGTTGTTGCCAATCAGGGTTTCAGAATTGTTGGTTTTATCAACTAATTGCTATGCGTAAGGTAAATATTTATCTTATAAGAAAAGGAGGTTACTATTGGGTGACCTTTCTGAAGGTGTAGGAAGAGAACTGTGGTTAATGGTTACAAATCTGTTACATTAGTTACTGCTTCACCAAAATGGCCCTGAGTTGTACTCCCTCATGATCCTACTGTGCATAAAGCCACAAAGCTGTAACATTTGTTATTTCTATTTATAGTGTACTGGGTTGTTTAGTGGAAGAAGACCTTGGAGCACATACTACACAAATTCGTAAACTAACCCAAAGCACATCTATTTTCAGTTCTGGGATTCATTATGTATTGTGGGGATTGTTTTTTGTTTTGGTAGTGGATTTATCTGTGCAGACATGTTTTCTTGATCTCACTTTCAAGTTGGTTCATAATCCTCCAACAGTGAGCTATGTAGTAAAAATCTGGCTTGAGATCAGGATCTGCTTCTAACGCAAACTTCATATTTGATATAGTTAGCATTTATTGTTTATCATATACAAGATACTATGTTAGGCACTTTATCTACATTATATAGTCTAATTATCACATCTCTGAAGAAACTGAGGCTCAGAGATTTTAAAAGCTTGCCATTAAGTGGTCGTCAGGATCTGATAGGTCTTTCTGAGTCCCCAACCCAAGCAAACTTTAACCTGAATCCCTAACGTTTAGCCAAGTGCCTGGCACATGGTAGACGGTCAGTAAATGCTTGTCGAATGAGTGAACCTGTGTTTAAAATAAGTAGTCGAGAATTGACTGCTTAAAAAGGATCTAAAGATAACTGGGCCTGATGATACATATGATGTTTCAGCAACTTTCATTTCATCAGCTTTTGCAGAATATGTAATTCTTGTACTAAGTTTATGTTGGGAACATCAGTTTGTTCAAAATGTTGGTAGTTACATAGTAAAAAAAAAAATCTCATTAAAGTTAAAAGGAAAAGCAAAGAATATTTTTTCTGAAGACAGGCCTCCCACAACAGACTGGTTTATTATCATAAGTAACTCACCATTTATTGGTCACCTTACAGAAAATCTGTCATCTTCAGGTTTGAATATGTAGAACCTCATTCATTCAGGAGATTTTCTATTTAGAATGAGCAGTAACATTTGAAATGCTTTTGCTTGTTTAGGTTTTTGTGTGTTTCTTCTCTGGTTTTTAACTCAGACAGGTAAAGTTGGAGAAGCAGTACTTTGAAACTGGCCTGTTTTGAATCTTTCAGTATTTGAGTTTTCAGATCA
Organism: Delphinapterus leucas; assembly: GCF_059928025.1. NCBI lineage: Eukaryota > Metazoa > Chordata > Mammalia > Artiodactyla > Monodontidae > Delphinapterus > Delphinapterus leucas. Next base: position 59,756,423 of record NC_143137.1, on the reverse strand, counting down.
GTTATTAGTGCCCTGAATTACCAAGTCCTTTGCCTTCTTTGGAGATTCTTTTTCTTGTGATTGTCTTTATGGTGACTATGCCATTGACAAACTCACAAGTAGATACAACTTAAAATTGCCTGTAATCATCTAATCAATCTAGAGGAGGTCTTACTTTCAGTGGCCCATTGGGTCTCTGTGTTCCAGAAAGTGAATGATGTCCATTGTCTAGGGTAGCTTGCAGTTAAGAGCCTGTTACATGAAAGCATTACTGAAATTATGTATCCCTGGTTTGACTACAGAATTGTATATTTTTTGAGGGTGTTGTTGCTACATCTTATTCCTGATAAGAACTTGTTTGGTAAGATGTCAATTCAATCATTATAAGGAAGGAGAATTTCTGTTTTGAAAAGGAAACTAAGATAATGCGTTTTCATGGAGACTTCATTGTTTCTTCTGAATAGCTCTTCTTCAGTGTGAGGTGTGACGTGTGGGGTGATTTTCTGAAGGTGCAAAGAAACAAATGCTCCTTTTTTATCATTTGGACTGTGGATCTGTGTTACATTGGCAGTTCCTCACAATTCTAATTGGTGGGTGTGTGATCTGGTCATTAAGTAGGAACTGTTAAAAATCATGTTTAGGATCTTTGTGAATTCTGCAACTTCTTGACTATTTAAACTCATTGACTATCAGATTTGTTGGAAGACATTCAACGTTTTGGGAATGATTTAATATAATTTTGGAGGCTTGGCATGGTTAGAATTTTAGAACTGGAAAGCAACTTAAAAGTCTTGAGAAGCTAGAACTTGTCAAGATCATACAGCTAGGTTAATAGTAGTAGGGTGGGGCCTAAAACTGAAATACTCTATAATTTATTTGAAACTTCAAACAATTTTTCAAATCAGACATATTGAAAAGGTATTAAAATATTTTCATTAATCTCATTTCTCTTACAATTAGAAGTGGATGAGAGTGAAAATGGGAAGAACAAGTGGGCCTTTCATTTCTTTTATTCTGTTCTTCCTATGCCAGAATTGAGAGATTTCTTTCCTTTTTTTGAGGGAAAGAATATTTAAAATGAACCTGAGTTTGCCTTCAGAAGCAATGGTGTTTACAAGAGAATACTATTATACCAAGTAGTTTATAATTTTTCTATAATCACTGGAACTGCTGTGTTATCTGAAGCAGGCTGGTGGTTCCCTAATGCTGCTAGCATTCTGGAATAACTGAGGCACTCTCGCCTGTGCCTAACAAAGTAGGACATCTTATAGCGGTTCTTAACCAAGAAAGTATTTTTGGATATCACATTCACTTGTCAAGTGAGAAAGTAAAATAACTGCCAGCGTATAGTGGGTAAAGGTCAAGGATTTTAAATACTTGCTATGCATAGACCAGTCCTGCACAAGGAAGAATTGTCCTGTGAAAAATGCCACTGAGAAATATCTATGTGAACATTGGATACCAACTGGACTAAATCGTCAACAAAAGAGTTCCTTAGAATCTTAGTTAAATACTGACTATGTCAGATACTGTACTAGTCAGTTTACCTAGAGCCAAAAGGGCTTTGGTATTTTCAGTTATTAAATGTAATATAGTGGACACATAAATAAATAATGTCACATATTTAAATTAGTTGCATGGTGGTAGCAAGAAATGAAGAATTCATGTTACTAAAATCTTTTAAGAAAAAAGATAGATATAATGAATGATAAAGTGCCTATTCGATGTCCATTCATGGTAATCATATGCAAGAAGAAAATTTTTGAGCTCCAGGATGGAATAAGCATGATGAATCTAGGATCAGACCTAGGTTCAAAATCCACCATCCATCAACTTTTTGTTTTCCCTCAAAATTCACAATTTTATATGTTGTAGAATATGAATACAACAGAGAAGTCATTACCACCAAAAAGGTAACAAACATATCCATCACCCCCAAAAGTTCACTCGTGTCCCTTTATAATAATCTCTGCCTGTCAGTCCTCTCCACATCCCTTCCCATCCCCAGAAAATCACTGATCTCCTTTTGACATGATAGATTAATTTGCGTTTTCCAGAATTTTGTATAAATGGAATCAGACAGTATCTTTTTCCTCAGGCATCTTGTACCCAGCATCATTATTTGGAGATTCATCCATGTTGTTGCGTTTATCAATAGCTTGTTCCTTTCTCTTGCTGAGAAATATTCCACTACATGGCTATACCACAGTTTGTTTATTCTTTCACTTTCTGAGGAACATTTAGGTCATTTCCTGTTTTTTTTCCAATTACCCTTTTTTTTTCCCTTACAAATAAAACTACTGTGAATATTCATGTAGAAGTCTTTGTGTGAACATATGCTTTCATTTCTCTTGGTTTAGCACCTTGTAGTGAAATGACTGAGCGTTACAGTAGGTTTATGTTCAACTTTAAGAAACTGCCAAGCTGTTTCAGGTGTAGTTATACATTTTACATTCCCACAAGCAGCGTATAAGGGTTCTAGTTACTCTACGTCTTTGTCGACACATGGTCATTTTAATTTTAGACATTCTGATAGGTGTAGTGGTATCTCATTGTGCATCAGTTTTTAACTTGTCGACTTGTACTAGTTACTTAAATCCTTTAAAATATTTTTGCAGCAAAATATGTAGGATAATTGTACAAGTAACTGCTTATTTAAAATTTAAACCTATGAAAAGGTATAAATTAAAAAGTGAAAGCACTGTTTCTCGCCAACTTTCCCCAAAAACATTACTTATGCTCCAGTATAATCACTGTTAAACAGTTCTTTCAGTGTCCTTCCTGAATTTATATATATGTATACATATATATATTTATTTGTGTGTGTTTGTATATATCCTCACAAAGGACCATATTACATATACAGTTTTTCTTCTTTTTACATTATATATCTTAGACGTGTGTTCACATTAATATAAACATCTACCTCATGCTTTTTAATAGTTGTGTTCTACTAGTCTATTGTATGCACAATAAATAATCTATAAATATCTATTGATATCTAGGTGGTTTTAGGTTTTTTGTTTGCTTGTTTTTATGTTTTGTTTTTTTCTGTTACAGAATATGTTGCAGCAAATATTCTTACGTCTTACATCTTTGTTTTTGTTTATAAGATAAATTCTTAGGAAATTGCCAGATCAAATTGGCAGGTTCATTTTAATTTTTTTAATATAATTTTTATTTTGAAATAATTACAGACTTACAGAATAATTGAAAGTACAATACAAACAACCTTTTTTTCCATGAGCCAGCCTGATGTTCATCACCCCTAGATATTTTAATGTGTATTTCCTACAGACATAACCTCAGTACAACCATCAAAATTGGAAATTAACACACAGATATATTACTGTCATTTAATCCATAGGTCCTTTTCAGGTTTCTTCAGTTGTCTTAATAATGTCTTGATTGAGAATCATGGATTACATTCAGTTGTCATATCTCTAGTCTTCTTTAGTCTACAGCAGGTCTCTTTGTCTTTGACTTTTGTGATTTTGACACTTTTGAAGATTACAGGCCAGTTATAGAATGTTTCTCAACTTGGATTTGGCTCACGTTTATATATGATTCGATTTAGGTTCTGCACCTTGGCGGGAATATCATAGTAGTGATGCTGTATTCCCATTGCATCCTGTCAGGTGGAACATGATTCTCATTTATTCCATTGCTGATGATGGTAACTTTATTAAGGTAGTGTCTGTGAGACTTTTCCATTGTTAGATTACTGATTTTCCCTTTGTAATTAATAGATATTTTACTAGGAGGGACTTTGAAACTGTGTAACCACAGTTTTCCATTCATTATCAAACTTGCAATTTATTCATTTGTGTATTTATATCAATATAGACTCATGAATTCTCATTTGATGGGTTATAATTTGTTGCTATTATTTATTTTGATATTCAGATTGTCCCAGTTTGTACATGGGGAATCCCATCAAGCTATCTTCTGTGACCTTTTGACAAGTCACCATCATTCTTTGTGCATTTCCTAGCATTCTGACACAAGTAGGTATTCCAAGCTAATCTTATACTTTTCCTGTTCCAGTCCTGGAATCAGCCATTCCTTTAAGGTGCATAGCTTTCAGTGGAGAATGATATTTGGAAAGTAAGATCTTACCTCCAGTTGTGCTAATGGCTTTTGGGATGCTGTCAATGGAAGGAACTAGGAAGTAGACAAATGTATGTACATATATACATCTATTTATGTATGTGTTTGTATAAAACCATGAGTTCACATAGGTATCTGTAATTTACAGTTCAACACCACAGGGCTCATTCTAGTTTTTTCCCTTTCCACATTTGTAACTTTCTTCCCCAGCAGTGAGAAACCTGGCTCCCATTATTGTAAATATTGGGTCATTGTCTATTAGGTTATCCTCCTCCCTAACCAATGTTTGTTGTCCCCTACACCCACAGATCCCCTCCTTATCTCACTTAGGCTTCAACATTTTATGCTAGGCCACTGTCACTTCTCCTTACTCCAGCATTGGATGGTTTCTTGACTCTGTCCTGGCTATGACACACCAACCACACAACACTGCCCCTCCACAGGAATGCCTTCCTGGCTCTGCTTGGGCTCTGACACCTCATTCAGGACCAGGTGCATTTTGAATTTTGACATATTCTCAAATTACCTTTTACAAGGGTTACACAAATTTCCATCTACAGGTCACCTTTTACCTGCACTCCATATTAAACATTTTAGTCATTACAAACCTGAGGGATGAAAATGGAATCGCATCATTTTGATTTGGATTGATTTCTTTGAGCAAGATTGACCATTGCGTTTTTCCTTTAATTGTTACCTTCTTAATCCTCAGTTCCTTCATGTAATTTGTGGATAATAATCAGTCATGTAACGATTGTATGATTGTATTAGTCTGTTTGAGCTGCCATAACAAAATACCATAGACTGAGTGGCTTAAACAATAGAAATTTATTTTCTCACAATTTGTAGTTTGGGAAGTGCAAGATGAAGATGTTAGCCTGTTCAGTACCTGCTGAGGGTTCTCTTCCTGGCTTGCAGACTATTGCCTCTCACCATATCCTCACAAGGTAGAGAAAGGGAGCTCTCTGGATTCCCTTCCTATAACAACACTGATCTCATGAGGACTCTACCCTCATGACTTCATGCAACACTAATTGCCTTCCAAAGGCCCCATCTCCAAATACCATAACATTGAGGGTGGTTAGGACTTCCTCATATGAATTTCAGGATTGGGGGACACAGACATTCAGTCCATAAGAATGATATATGTGTAAAATGTGTAGCATAGAGTTTGGCACAAAGTTGGTATTCTGTGAACATTAGGCTCCTTTTTTTCTCCCTCCTAATCTACTTAAGGATTTGGATTTTGCATGATGTTTGGTATTTATTTAATTTGAACCATTTTCAACAAATCTTTTGTAATTTTAGATGTATCCAAAATTAAGCTTGTTGAGCTTGAGGGTTATTTGATTATTTTTTTAATGTTAAAAACTTATAAATTAAAAAATATTGTCAAAAGTTTTTCCAAAAGTACTTTAAAAAATAGTTTGATTATTCTTACAAAATATAAAGATACATAACACAATAGTATGTATTGTTTAAGGATGCATACAAATGTACAAGAGGTATAAAGAGATACAGTGGAATGAACCCCCCCCCCAAATCAAGATATTAGTGCTTGCCAGGGGGTTGTGAGTGGTGTGACTCAGGATATTAAACAGTAAAAACTACTTTGAAAAACTATTTGATTAGTTATTTAACTGGTTCAATGGAATGAAGAAGCATTAAGCAATTGTGACAGCTGTTCATTGTTACGTAGCAATGTTGTTTTTAAGCATAACTCATTGAAAGACATGAACAGTGAAAACAATGAGGGGAAAATAAAAGTTTCAAAAACTATACTTACACTCTTCTGAAGTATTAAAAATTTACCAGATATCTTTTTTTCCAGTTTTGTGCTCTGTTATTGATGTAATGCTTGGTAGAAATGGTATCTTTATTCTGCAACCTGTTTCTCTTTTTACCTCCATCACCCCTTAAGTTTCCTTGGTGTGATTAGCCCATAATAAATGATTTATTCTTTCAATATATGTTTGCAGAGTGCTCCCTATACATCTGGCACTGAAAGGTGCAGAGCGAGAATGATTCTAGCTGCCGTTTATCGGTACAAAGCGCTTTAGGTACATTGTTTTATGTAATCCTCATAGCAGCCTTATGACAGCTTTATACTTGGGGCTCAGCAAAATAACTTACCAAGGACAAAGTTAACTAGAGACTGCACAGAGGCAAATTTGACTCTTTAGGTAGATATTTGTCTTTGGACTTAGTGATATAAATGTCAATGGAGATCAGTAAGTTTTCATGCCAGACTTGAGCTTTTTAGTATTTTGCAAGTGCTTATGCTAGGAGGGGGCACTCCAAGCCTTTCTCTCCCCACACCCAAGTAAACCAGAACACCTTTGCTTTTGACTGTCTTTTTCTGTTGGGTTTCTGGGTAAGATTTCACTTGGTTTCCTTCCAGTGGAAGCGGGTGGTGGTGGTGTGGGGATTAAACCACTGATAGTAAAGTGCAACAGCAGCTGAAAAGAAGGGGAAATTATTTACAGTTGTGTACCGCATGAGGCCGCAACATTTGAACAGAGCTTTCAAAAGGTAGAAGTGTAGGAAGGGGGTTTCCAGAAAAAGGGAAGAGGAGTAGATGCTTGGAGGTGGAAGATCAATGTGTATGTGTATTTTATTTGGCTGTGAAATAGTAGTTGCAATTACATAGGTAGTTTGGGGCCTAATCATGGAAAGCTTTAAGCCAAATGACCACTTTGGACTTGATCCTTAGGTAGATGAGACGTGGGGGGGGGGGTTGGTTTGTTTGTTTGATATGTGTATGTTTCCTTTAGGCAGTAGGCAGTTTAGGAAAAATTAACCCAGCAGAATTTGAAAGGATAGAAAGTCAGGGAAGCTAATTAGCAAATTGTTGAAATAGCTTAGGTGAGGACTCAGGGCCTGAAATAGGTTGTTATTAGGGAAGAGTGATGCAAGAATTACAAGGGAGCTTTGGCAGCTATTTTGATAGTAAGAAATCAGGGATTGTGATTTTGCACTTGCATAATTAATGGAAGACCGATGGTTGAGTTCACATTGGATACTCTTTCTTTTCTTTTTTTTAAAATTAATTAATTTATTTATTTTTGGCCGCGTTGGGTCTTGGTTGCTGTGTGTGGCCTTTCTCTAGTTGCGGCAAGCGTGGGCTCCTTTTCTTTGCAGTGCGCGGGCTTCTCATTGCAGTGGCTTCTCTTGTTGCGGAACATGGGCTCTAGGCACGCTGGCTTCAGTAATTGTGGCACGCGGGCTCAATAGTTGTGGCTCGTGGGCTCTAGAGCGCAGGCTCAGTAGTTGTGGCTCATGGGCTTAGTTGCTCCGCGGCATGTGAGATCTTCCCAGACCAGGGCTTGAACCTATGTCCCCTGCATTGGCAGGCGGATTCTTAAGCACTGTGCCACCAGGGAAGTGTCCTACATTGGATACTCTTGCCTCAATAATATGGAGGATCAAAATGAGAGAATCAGTATGAGTGTAGGGCATGAGTGCTTGGAAAAGATTAGAATAACTAATGGCTTTGAGGAATTTTATAGAATTAAAGAGAAATAAAAGCACTAATCAACCAAGAGAACCAAAGTCAGCATGTTTGTAGTGGAATCATTCTGATATAAAATATATGCACACACACATACGTGTGTGTGTGTATAAGTCATTTTGGACCTCTGTTTCAGACTCAGAACCACAAACAACTGAAAGTTCACCAATAGTTTGGTAGCAACATCGTTTAACAGTTGCTTTTGGTTGTTTGCTCTGAAGTACCCCACTGACGTGTTTGGTCCTTGTTGGAGAAAATATTAGTACAGTGGTGCTATGCTAGTAGTGATTTCTTAGCCACTGAATAGACATTAGATTTCTAGGGTATATAGATGTTTTTGTATCATGATAACTTACAGAAATGAAATTTTATAAAAAATTTTAATCTGTTTTATACAGCTTAAGCAGGAACATGTGTAAATTTATCTCAGAATGACTAGATTTAGTGTGGCTTTATTATCATATTTATCAGTGTAATGGTGCTATTTGCAGCTATTCCTGTTTCACCTATAGCGGTGAATGTACAATTTAGAACTTTTTAGAACTTTCCTTTGTTTGTTTTATATTTTTCTTCATGTAATGTTCTGTATATACATGCACATTTTTTATTTGAAGCAACTTTGTTGGAGATTAGTTTATTTATATTCAGAGTAGCTTTACTGTTAAGGAATGAATGAGAGTTTGATTGATGCTCCTGAAAATCGCTTTAAAGTAGAACATTTGCAACCCTATTTGGTATAAATAGAATTTCCTCTTTACTTTTCTCCAAAGTGGTATACTTTATACTTTTTAGAAATTTCAGAAGGTATGTTGGAGGGTGGGGGAGAGTAAGTACTTTTAAAAACATTGAGAGAGAACCATTTTTCACACTTAAATGTCAAGGTGATACTTAGATGAAGTATGTGGGATCTTTGGTAACTCAGATTTGTGACATTTAAAGCTAGTCCAACATGTAATTCTCACTGGCAGATGTGAACAAAGTCAAATTTGGGGGCAAAGTCTCAAATAATTTAGAATTGCTAGACACTTATGTATTAGGCATCTGTTATTGGTTATTTCCAATTCTGACTTCTTAAAATATGGTAATTTTTTTTACCAGTACACATCTGGAGGCCTGCACACTGAAGTAAACACAGCTGTGGTTATTTAAATGATTAATCACAATCCTGGCAATGCATTTAGTGTTGAAGATAAAGTGTGTACTTTATAGTCATCTACGTATTGAAGGAAGACATTAGACATAAATCAGGTATCCTTGTTTGATTTTATTATTTTGCCCTTTTAAAAAAAGCTGTTTCTGGGTTTAATGCTTTAAAAGTAAGTGATTAAATAAAATTGCATGGTTAACAGTACAGTGTTATAATTGAAAAGTAAAACACAGTTCAGAGATGTTTTGCAAGAGAAGTCTGCCAAATCCAGAGATTACAACAGTCACATGTTTTTTATGTTCCCCTTCATTTAGTTGAGTTTACATATATTGTAGTTTATATATATTGTAACATGTATAATACGGAGGACTTACAAGTGCTGGAAATAAATTTGGGGATGTTATACCCTATCACTTAAACATTTTACGTAATATAGTTCAGTACATTCGTAGTTAATAAAGAAAATCTTTAAAGTTTCCACCTAAAATAGATTATAGATTCTGGTTTGTCTTTGTATGCTCAGTAGTGTCATAATTGTGAAATACTGTATAATAATACGAATGAAATACAGAGCTACTGTCATGAATCTTTTTGTGTGTGTGTTCTACCTAAAATCGTTTTTTTTTTTTAATTTATAAATTTATTTATTTTTGGCTGTGTTGGGTCTTCGTTGCTGCACGCGGGCTTTCTCTAGTTGTGGCAAGCGTGGGCTACTTTTCGTTGCAATGGGCGCGCGGGTTTCTCATTGCGGTGGCTTCTCTTGTTGCAGAGCATGGGCTCTAGGCGCACTGGCTTCAGTGGTTGTGGCACGTGGGCTCAATAGTTATGGCTCGCGGGCCCTAGAGCACAGGCTCAGTAGTTGTGGCGCACAGGATTAGTTGCTCCGCGGAATGTGGGATCTTCCCAGACTAGGGCTCAAACCCGTGTCCCAGGGAAGTCCTCTACCTAAAATCTTGCTCATAATACTGTTTTCCCTCCATTCATGAGCCAGTTTATTTTTCTTGGGACTTTATTTCTACCTTCTTCCCTTTCCTTTCCTTGCCATTAAAGTAACATGAGATGGTTGTTACCAGAGGGAGAGATACTTGATCCTTATGCTAAATGATCATCAGAATTCAACTTGATAAGCTAAAAATTGTACTAGTTTTAAAATTTTGAAAAAGATACTGTTCAGGGACTTACTTCCCTGGCAGTCCAGTGGTTAAGACTCCACGTTTCCTCTGCAGGGGACACCAGTTCAATCCCTGGTCGGGGAACTAAAATTCCCACATGCTGCTTGAGGCCAAAAACAAAAAAACAGAAACAAAAAAAGACCGTGTTCAAACTCGTATTTCCCATATTACATAAAGAATTTGATTGTTTTTTTTTCCCTAGCCTTTATGGAGTTAAGGATTGAACCTCCTACAAAATAAGTTATTGAAGCTGTTACGTTTCTTGTTCTAGATTCTCTGAGACAGTAGGGTACAAATTAACAAGTATGTTTTTTTAGTCTCTTAAAGTTAAAAGAATTAAAGTCAACTTGAAGGTATTTGAATGACATCAGTATTAACAATATTGAAATCAACTTTTTTTTTTTTTTTTTGGCCATACCATGTGGCTTGTGGGATCCTAGTTCCCCAGCCAGGGTTTGAACCTGGGACCTCAGCTGTGAAAGCACAGGGTCCTAACCACCGGACCACCAGGGAATTCCCTGAAATCAACATTTTGAATCAAGCCATAATTAGATTAAAAGTCCTGTGGGCCCTGTATTTTTATTGTTCTGGAAAGGGTAGGCTTACAAGATTAGCAGAGAAATGTGAAATAAATATTCTTGTTTTTTATATTTCTAACTTGAATCTTTTGACAATTTATTTCCTTAAAAATTTAGGAAACTGGTTAGTTAGAAGTGGTTCAGGCCGATATGAGGCTTGGTGTCTTAGAACTTTAAAGTTCAATTGTGACTTGAGTTATGTCACCTTCTTTACTCAAGAGCATATTATACAGTCGTAACGTATTCAAATTATTTTGTGGAACATTAAGCTCTATTAGATATCTTTATAAAGATTCCTTAAAATATCAGTGAAACAAATATTTCGTTTGACAATTCTTATTTCTAGGCTCAACCCAAGTATATTTAAAGTCTAGGATTTGAGGTTGTGAAATAACGGTAGAAAAAAGTTAATAAATATTTTCTTGTAAGACAGTCTTCATTTTCTGTTTTTTTGGTAGTGGTAATGGTGGTTTCAAAGCAAAGAGGGGTATGCTGTACAGTGATCTCTAAGGCTTTCTCTGTTTCCAAAATTCTGTAATTTTAAATAATCTTCAGTCTTAGCCATTTTATAAAAACTTGAAGTATAAAGCCAAACTTTGCTGCATTGTTTTAATGAAATAGTTTTATGTGAATTTTTTATACTGGAATGTTTAGTGTCATTAAAACAAATCAAGAAACAAAAACTCCTAAGCTGTCCATTAATATTATTAGATAGCTCAGAACTGTAGGTTATAGGAAGACTGGAGGGAATGGGGAGGAATAGCATGATTCACTTGCTATAAAAGGAATAATGGATTGCATTTTTCCATTATAATAAGTTCAAGGTACAAGAATCTGAATTTCTATGATTTGAAGTGTTTTATTTAATTTTAATTTAAAGAATTAAAATCATGTAGTTGATTCTTGATGATTTAGTATTAGGGAAATATATCTACTTTTTGAGCCCCTTTTTAATTTAAAATCTGATCTTAGCCTGCAACCTGTACCATCTTTACATAATGTTCCTCTCTTGTATACTTAATGCTTCAGTTTCTGCCCCCTTTATTTTTGCCTTAAAGTAGTTCCCTTCTTTCTGAGATTTCTCTGCTCTTAGAAAAACAAAAAGAAAATTTGTATACAACAATGTACATATTAAACAGTTTATTATTGATTGCAATGGCAATATGAGAATAACAGTATTGTTTTAGCCCTATACCTAATGATTAACTCTTGACTTAACTAAGTCACTTTGCTCGTTTATAAAAGTTCAGAAATGTTTTTTATCTTTAGCTTTGGAAGTAGATATACTATCTTTATTTTTTTTAATTTCTTTTTTTTTTTTTTGGCCACACCGGCTGACATGCGGGACCTTAGTTCCCCGACCAGGGTTTGAACCCGTGCCCCCTGCACTGGGAATGTGGAGTCTTACTTACTGGACCACCAGGGAAGTCCCCAGATATACTATTTTTAAAAATTTGGTTGCATTAGCTTTCTCATCACTCTTCCGTAGACTATAGGAAATCCTAAATGTGATTTCCTTTACTTTAACTTCTTAATCTACTCTCATTAAAAACTATAGGTAGATTCATAAATAGAATAAAAATTTTCAGTTTGAAAGGTACTTCTATAAGAAAGGAGAACATGTAAGGATATCTGTAGCCCAGTCAACTTAATTTTGAGATATAATTAATACTTAGTATTGTTAAGTATTACTACTGTTGAGGACCTCAGAGAATAGTATAGGATTTGAATTTAGATCATTACAATATTTCCTTTTTGAGAATAATAATATTACTGGGAGATATAAGAACATTTAAGCCAATAAAAATCAGTATTTTTGATTATTGAAAGTTTTTATTAATGAATATACATTCACTACCCTATACCAATGATTAAAGTTGAGTATACATTTGACTGAGCTTCCTAGCAACCTGAAATAAATTGCCTAAGAGAAACTTTCATCTTTTCAGGCACTAATATCTTAAAGAAACTTCCCGCATGATCTCTCTTCAGGGAGCATTCAAACAGATGATCGCAAGTCTCAAAAGTATTCTTAGAGTAAATATAGTTGAGAATTCTGCACGACTCATTCATAATACAAGATATTGTTATTCTCTTCCATCTTGAAATATATACTCTTGACTTCACTGAAACCACACACTGCCCTCTGTTTTCTCGAGATTGACCGCTCAGAGGAAGGGAACTTGAGAAACGTAGTTCCATTTACCCAACATTTTTTTGAGTGTCTACTATGTGCCCAGTACTCAGCTATAGACATTAGAGTTGCAAATTTAATAAAATGTGCTTCCTACCTGAATGTTTTGCATAGTTACTTACAGGAATGGTGGTCATTTTGGGCATCAGTGGAAGAGGGTACAGACTGTAAGATTAGAGAGGAGGGGACAGAAAAAAGACCACAATAATAGTCCATGAAGTATGGAATAATCCCTCGTAAATTAACACCGTGGCAGCAAGAATAGGGAGGAGGAGACTATAACTCTGTAGATTCTTGAGCTGGAATCAAAAGGATATAATGAATGGTTATGAGAGTTGAAGGAGAAAGGATAGCTAAGCTGCCTCCCAAATTTCTGGTTTGGGGGGACCAGGTAAATGGAGGTACTTTCTTATATTCTTAAATCATGATGTTGACATATGGCATTTAAAATTTTTTGTTAGATACATAATGTAACAAATATAATACCCATATGAACCATTGTTGAATACCTTTAAATCTATATGTGCTTTATAAGAAAAGCCTAAATCATACCTTTTCTTATTGACTTCTTTTTTTTAAAAGATCGAAATGTTCTTAGCCATGTTTCTAATAAGTAATTACTAAGATGAAGCTACTAGGACACATTTAAGAGCATGTGTAACTCATGCTTACTGTTTTTGGAGGGGAGGGATCAAGCAAAAATACACAAGGTCTGATTTAGAGTTCGTTGCATCTTTCACAACCAACTGTCGTGCATATGCACAACAGGTATTGTTGTGGTTTAAGAATACAAAGGTAAATAAAGAGTTATTCTTAAGGAGCTCAGATACTAGTAATGGACATAGGCATATAAACTGATAAATATGATTGTACAGTATGTAGGTGCTGTGATAGATATACACAAAAGAGGGGACCTAATCTCTGAAGGAAAGGAAGAGAGGGAATCAGGAAAGCTTCCAGAGGTGATTTCCATACTGGTTTTTTAAAAACTAGTTTTCTCAGATTTTAATTTTGAAACTTAACCCTATAGAAGTTTTAAATAAAGGACAAATGGGAGGAGTGTAATGGGTGAAGGGATCAAAAGGTACAGACTTGCAGTTACAAAAATAAGTCATGGAAATGTAACGTATAGCATGATGACTATAGTTATTAATACTCTATTGCATGTTTGAAAGTGGCTAAGAGAGTAGGTCTTAAAAGTCCTGATCCAAAAAAAAAATTTATAACTGTTGGTGACGGATATTAACTAGACTCATTGTGGAGATCATTTCTCAGTGTATACAAGTATCAAATTATGTTGTATACTTGGAACTAATATAATGTTATATGTCAGTTATACTTCAAAAAACAAGAAGGCAACAAACACCCATGTTTCATCAGTTAACATTTTGTCATATTTACTTTATTTCTATCATATGTATGATAGATATGTATGATATAAAATATATTTCAGAAGCATTTACAAGTAAACTTGTCAACAAAATGACACGATTCTTAAATATTTCAGCATGTGTGCCTTAAAGAATAAGGACATTCTCTAACACAGTTTTACAACCATGTTTAAGAAAATATTTGGTTTACTTTTTGTTATCTGAGTATGAGTTATCTTTTTTTATGTTTAGCAGTTTTGAAATTCCAGGCCGGTATTGTCCTGCTATTCAACTTACTTTTCTGTTATTGGTGCTGTGTTTTGAAAGATTTTGTAATAGACCTTATAAAAATTATCAGCACAGTAAATATCCTCCTGAAGTTACAATAAATTTTCATAGCAAATAGAATTTTTTGTATTAACTACTGTTTTAAATCTGCAAATTCAAGAATTGAGAAAACAAGATAGCATCAATTGAGATTTAAAGAGGAAGATTACCATTTCTCATAGATATGGTTTTAGATGTTTTGAATTGAGAGAGTTCAGTAGCAAGCTTTCTGAAGTTTTTGTATTTATGGAAATAATGTATGAGAAATATTTAGATGGCATCTGTTTCTGTTTTTAGACTGGGCTGGTTTAGATGAAGATGAAGATGCACATGTCTGGGAGGATAATTGGGATGATGACAATGTAGAGGATGACTTCTCCAATCAGTTACGGTAAGTTTTAAGCCAAATTTTTATATAGCTTAGTATTAATTGTAAGCATGGAATATGTAACTTATATATGACAATTGCCTTTGAAATAGATTTTCGAATTATGAAAAGTAAGATATATTGCCTCATCTCCTATGTTTCTAAACATGAATACTTTGTGTAATTGCATAGAACTTTTGTTCTTTCTAGTCTCTTTATAAAAGTAGTTAACTAGAAGCATATTTGCTATTTTTTTTAATCCTTGTAGGTTTAATTCTGTCACTGTTAATTTTCTGTCAATATTGAACAACTCAGCAGAAATTAGAATCATAGGGTGCTCAGACCCAATGTATTGGTGATTCTCAAACTGGAATGGAGAGTGAGGTGTTGGGAGTGTATTTTTCCATATTCATGTACAAATCTACCTAAAATGATTGGTTGATTGATTATCAATCGATTGAAGTAAAATTTATATAATGTAAAATTAATCGTTTTAAAGTGTACAATTTAGTGGCATTTTGTATATTCATAATGTCATACAACTATCATCTGTATTTAATTCCAAAACATTTGCAGCACCCTAAAGGAAACACCATATCTATTAAGCAGTCACTCTGCATTCCTCTCCTCCTCCAGCCCCTGGCAACCGCTGATCTGCTTTCTGTCTCTGGATTTTCCTGTTCTGGATATTTCATATAAATGGTATCACATGAATGATCTGTATGTCTAGTTTCTTTCACTTAGTATAGTGTTTTTAAATTTCATCCATGTTGTAACATGTATCCGTATTTCATTCCTTTTTATGGCTAAATACTGTTTCCTTGTATACATAGGCCACAGTTTGTTTATCCATTCATCGGATGATGGACATTTGGGTTGTTTCCAGCTTTTGGCTGTTGTGAACAGTGTTACAGTGAACATTCATTTACACGTTTTTGTTTGAATATCTCTTCAGTTTTGTTGGGATTTAGTGGAATTGCTGGATCATATTGCAATTCTGTTTAACTTTTTGAGGAGTTGTCAAACTGTTTTCCACAGCAGCTGAATAATTTTACATTACTACCAGCAATATAGGAAGTTTCTAACCTCTCCACATCCTCGCCAAAACCTTTTTTTTTTTCTTTTTTTTTTTCATTTTAACCATCCTAGTGGATGAATTGGTATCTCATTGTGGTTTTGATTTGCATTTCTTTAATGATACTGATGAGCTTCTTTTCATGTGTTTGTTGGCCATTTGTATGTCTTTTTTGGAGAACTATCTGTTCAAGTCCTTTGCCCATTTTCAAAATTTGTCTTTTTGTTGTTGAGTTGTAAGAGTTCTTATTTATTCTGGCCCTTATGGGACATATTATCTACAGATATTTTGTCCCATTCTGTTAGGTTGTCTTTTCACTTTCTTCGTAGTGTTCTTTGCACAAAAGTCCAATTTATCTACTCTTTTAAGAACTCATTGCCAAATTCATGGTAATGAAAATTTATCCCTATGTTTTCTTGTAACAGTTCCAGAATTTTAGCTATTACATTTAGGTCTTTGATCTATTTTGCATGAATTTTTGTATATGGTGTGAAATAGGAGTCCAACTTCATTCTTTTCCATGTGGATATCCAGTTATACCAGCACCATTTGTAGACAATTCTTTCCTCCCTAATTTTGTTTTGATTCAACCCATACATTATCTATCTTGGCCACAAAGATATCTGTGTAAACTATCATTTGCTTTGCTCAAACCATGATATAGAAGTTCTATTGCAATCTTTTAATTTCCTAGTCTCTAGTACATTTTTCTAAAAAGTAGTGCGATAATTTATACTAAATTTTTAAAATTTATTTTTAGTAGTGGTACAGTAGCTTTTGTTCTAAACTGCATTTTTTTATGGGCTCAGAAACCCTACATTCTAAAGACTTTAGTATTTTGCTGGAAACCAGTAACAGTTTTACCCATCTCATTTCTCCCCTTTTTGGACATAGTACAGTTTGCCTTTCACGGTTATTCTGGCTCTTTTACAATTCTCCATGATTTCTCAAAATTGCTGACTCTCATTTTTTTCCTTCTTTCAGTACTCTGAGATGTAATTATTCAGGCCTTGAAACTTTAAACTACTTTAATGTAGTTTGGAATTATCTCATCTGTCTTAATTTTCAATTTTGTCTTAATGATGTTGTTTTTCTTTTTGCAGTTTTATGGACAAGATAGAGCAGTAGCTGTTGAACAGTAATCTTGCTTTTTCTCTAAAATCTATTCTGAGCATTGGATCTCTCTCTTCTCATTCTTCTTTAGCCATATATGGCTTTCAGAAGCCCTTTTTGTTCTTTTTACAGATCTCATTCCATTCTGGGATTAAATTAATTCTATGTGTACAAGTTTTTGCCACTTTCTTTTTGTATTTATTTTAGGTTTATTTATTTTGCCACATCAGAGAAAACCTTGCTGCCTTTTTTTTTTAATGCATCCCTTTTCTTTCTCATTATAAACATATGCTGTTAGAATACTTATTTTCAGGCCTTACAACTCTGTTGATCCCTATTTTGTGTTTTGATTTTAATCATGTATCAGTTTTTTCTTTTTGTTATCTTCTTGAAATTTTTAAAGTTGAAGCCAAATGAGTTTTCTTCCTTCGCTATTCAGAAGAGTCAGATTCCTCCCAAGTGGGTTTTGGGGTGAGGGTGTTTTTCATTAGTCAGAAAATAGCACTTTTCTCTTAACAATTAAATCAAGACATTACTGAATACTTTGGTTTTATTAGGGGACTTTTAGTAGTAAATGTACTGATAATTGGATTTCTTGTCACTACTGCGTCTTGCCTTTTTATTGGTTTTGGAAATAGAACATTATCCTTATATTCTTTGTGGCTTGTTGGTTTTATAATATACCTCCACAGTGCTCTTATGTTCTATGTTGTGTTTCTGCCTTTAGGTTTGTGGATTTTTGTAAGTGTATAAATCTTGATACCTCCATTAGTGAATGAAATTTTTCTTTTTATTTCCCTATTTGTGTTGTGAGTTTTTCTTTTTTAAACAAAGTTTTTGATATATCATTAGTGCTGTCAAGTAGAACTTACTGTAGTTATGGAAATGTTCTATAAGCTGCACTGTCCAGTACAGAAGCCACTAGTCACATGTGGCTATTAAGCACATGAAATGTGGCCAGCACAGCCGATAAACTGAATTTTTAATTTTATTTAATTTTAATAGCCACATCTGATTACCATATTGGACAAGGCAGCCTCAGATAACATTTATATTCTTGCTTTTAAAAACTGTCTTGATTAACAAGTCTCCTGCAAAGATGTTCTTTTCAGTCTTTGTAAAATGCATCGAGGCCCTTAATGTGGTATTATAAACCATGGTAAAGAACATGTTTTGTTTCGTTTTTTTGGCCGCGCCGCGCTCATCTTTCGGATCTTAGTTCCCCTACCAGGGATTGAACCCGGGCCTGGGCAGTGAAAGTGCTGAGTCCTAACCACTGGACTGCCAGGGAATTCCCCAAAAATGTTTTATTGTTTTCTCATATGATTGAGTCCTAATTCCATCTAAATTTAGAGAGGCAGTTTATACTCTAGAGTCAGTCAGATTCCCTGAGTTCCAGCCCCTATCTGCGTCTTATTTAGCTGCATGGCCTTGGCAAGGACTTAGCCTTAAACTTTCCATGTTTCTCTTTCAGTGTAATTTACCTTCAACAAGTAGAAGTACAAAGAAGGCCAGCAATGTTTCCATGTAACTAAAGATCATTCTGTTTTTACTGCTTTTGAAACATTTGTTTATGTACGTATCAGTAGAAATAGGTAGGATTATGAGATTTTTTTGACCTTTATCACATTTTACATAAAAATTCCAAAAAGCCAATAATTCCTGATTTACCATGTCAGATATAGCCAATGTCACATAGCAGAGTAGTTTCTTGGATAATAAGAGTTCTGAAACCTACTAGTGGCCGTTAGTCTTATTCTTGTTTTGTTGTAAAAGGAATGCTACTGTTTTTGTTTCAAATAGTGTGTATTCACTATATGTGCCCTATGATATCTTTCCAATTGTGCTGGATTTCTTTACTTTTTCATCTCTGTTGGATTTTTCCATTCAACAGGCTCATGATATTAGTGTTTTTGTGTTGTTTTGTACTTAGTGGTGTTCATTTATTTTCCTTTTGGTTTCTTACAAGTCCTGAATTCTACCAAAGAACTTTTCATCTTTTCTAAGAATTTAGCTAATTGAGAAATATCTCATACTCTCCTTTGTGTTTGTAAACAATTTATAAATGTAATTGGTCACCACCTCCTGTCATGAAGACAAACAGAGACAGAAACTCGGATGGATTTGGTGACTTATTACCTAAATCTTAGGTTGAATTTTGGGGTTTTTTTTTTGTAAAATAAGAGAAAATGAATAATCTACAATGATTTTGCTAAACGCAGCAGAAGTATTGTTTAAGAAAGTTTAAAATTATCTCCATTTTAAATAGGAAACATATGAAAGACAGGTATTATAATCTTTAATTTCCTGTGGAGGAGAGGACAAAGGAAGCATTTTAGTTAAATTTAGCAAAGGAGGCGGTAGAGTCAGAAACTTGTGCTGATCTCTTGACTCCTAATCCAGTGTTTTACCACCAGCCCATACTGTCCTCTACACCTGAGCAGAAGACAAAGATGATTCATATGAATAAGCTCTGGCCTTAATATTATTCATGGACTTTAGGTCAGTATTTGTATTATAAATATCTAAAGATTTTAAGGAAGTGAAGGAGTTTGGGGAAATGAATAATAAATGTTATACATCGTTCCTACCATGTATTTTTTGCATCACATTTACATTGGATAGTGTGATAGTGTCTAAGCGAAATTATGCTTGAGAACAAATGTCTTTTTATCTTACACGTAATGGTGTAATCATGCTTAACATTTGTACAATTTTATCATACGTTGGTCCTCACATAATTTTATTGTGAACTTTTTATAAAATTCTGATTTTATAAAATCAGAATTGTGGCGGAAAAGTTGCTGGTGATATTTGGAATGGTAGTTTAAATAAGTGATATTGATTACAGGGCTAAACCTTTTTGTGCAAATGTTTATACAAGGCAGATCAACAATTGCAGTTGACATTTTCAAAGTATGACTGAAATTTCAGGTTGAAAAAATAAATTATAAAAAGTATCTTTTTAAAGTGTTTATACCAATATACATTTTTGAGATCTTTATCCACATTTAAAGTTAGGAAAGTAAAGTCTTGTTTAATATTTTATAACTTGTTTATTATATTTAGCCTATATATATTTAATACAGAATAATTTTCACACCCTTACATTTGATTAATAATTTTTGATTTGTTTAGGGTAGTATATATGTCAGTATGAAAAGCGATCTGTTTATTGTTTATGTGTAAATAACAGTATTGTAATTATAAAATCTCTAAAAGTTTGATAGCAGTGTCTAGTGTTCTTAGCCATATGGTTAATGATTCTTAAAATTTATGTTTAAATATTATGAACAGAATAATTGTACAGTATTTGGAAAATATCAGTAATTCCCTCACATTTCTTCCATAAATAGATCATAAAAATAAGGAATATAAAACATAAGTTTACTAATGGGAAAACAAAATTTTATTAGCATTATTTGGATTCACATCCAGTTTCCTTCTTATATAGATTTCTTTTTGGGGACTAAAGTAAAGCTATTTGGTAGTATTTTAAATTGATGTTTAGGCTTATTAGCTCAATTATTTATTAATTGTGTTATTTCTAAAAATCATCTGTTTCTTTAATTTATCATGAAGAATGTCTAGTGATGTTGTTCTTTTGTGTTTCTTTATAGAGCTGAACTAGAGAAACATGGTTATAAGATGGAGACATCATAGCATCCAGAAGTGCTGAAGCAACCTAAACTTGAACTGTTTACTAAATTCTAGAGCAGAGAACCCAGGATGGGACACTTAAAAAATGTTTATTTCATTACCTCCTTGGATTTATTTTTGTTTTTGTAACACAAAAAATAAATGTTTTGATCTAATATTGGTTTGGTTCAGAAGTCTTGATCTTTTGACTCTCGTCATTAATTTTCTCATACTATTTGTGATTTTTCCAGAGCTTTATTATAGACAGACAGCAAAATTTCCTATTAATGAATTTTTTTTTTTTTAATGTTAACTGAGGCTCCGAGAGGTTAAATGATTTGAGGCCAGAATTCATCTGATTCCAAATTCAGTACTTTTCTTAAACCACATAGACTAAATGTTGGTCTTATTTATAAGGTACTCCTTTTAAAGTTACATTTAACCTTAATTTCATCTGTATTTTGAAAGCTTAGGCATTTACTGACATTTCTAAGGTGACCCTTCAAAACCTGTGTTTTTAAAATATTAATCATTTTAAATTGCTGTAATTAGTTCCTGAGCCATTAATAATATTAATAGTTGATAAAGTATTATTCTTAAAATCCAGAGTGGTTTGATCACACTTATAAGAATGATGTCTGTGTCAAAACTGGGTAAGTGGGCTCAAGATGCTTTGTTAACATGTGCATATTCTCAGATACTACAGAACAGATTCATTTAGTACAATTAAGTTTCTGCACAGTGATTACTGTTTCTACATCTACTTTTGTGAAGGGGGAGATTTAATTTGATTGGTAAAGGATTCTTATAAGACTTAGAATGGGGCTAATATATACAGTTTTAATTTGGAATATTTTCAAACTTGAATGTGTTACTTATTTAGAAGTAGAATCATTGGTACTGTGGAGTAGTTTAAAATCTAAAAGTTATGTAACATGATGTAGTATTGACACCAAAATAGGAGTTGGGCACCTGAAATATAATTTAAGGTATGCCTCGAAATGATTTTGAACATAAATAGGTTTTCTCCTACTAAGACAAACATGAATCTGCCTTGCCTACCAGGCAGAACTACTGTATGATCAGATGGAATAAAAAGTAAGAAAGAACTTTGGAAATTATAAAAAAAACCTTATTGTTTTAATCATATAATGAAGCACAGGCAGCCATACTAATGTAGCATTTGAAGAAATATTCTGATGTATATTTTCTCAGTATTCTGGTAAGTGGTTTACAAGGACATTGTTAGACCCCATACCACCCTGACAATGTCAGATTAGTACCCAGAGATATGGCCACTTCATATACCTTGAATTTAAATTGGTGAGGTACCATTCTGAAACCTCACAGGAATTGGGCAGAGGTTTTAATGGGTTACCTCTAGTTTTTCAGTGTTTTGTCCTTAATAAGTTTTCAAAATTTAGGTGGCTTTCTCTGTTAAGGATTGAATACCTGAAAATTGATAGTTGGCATCAGGATGATGAAGCACATCATTGGTAGGAAGTTAGGCTAGCCAGGCAGCTGAAGAAAATTACTTTTATGGGATTTTGCAGTTAGTAGATATTCTTCAACTTTTGATCTTCACAGTGAACCTGTGAAGCAGGCAGGAAGGGCCTGTCTATTGTAGACATCTCATGAAATAGAAAACTGGGTCTCACAGAAAATAAGTTAAGAAATGAAAGGGTCCAAGGTTGCATAGCCAACAGTTGTCAGATGTGGATTAGAACCCAGGTTTTTTCCTTTGTAATTTTCCATAATCACTTAATTCCATTTGAATCATTTTGAATTCAAATTGTAGATGTAGTAATGGTCAGTATTTTTCATCAGGCCTTAGATTAAAATTGTTGCCATTGGATGCCATGTCCCTTCATACTGTTCCCACTAAATATTTAATTAAGATAACTATGATAATGAGCCAACTCTCTTTTGAAAGATTGTATAGTGTATTAATAATGCTTTTTTTGTGGCATGTCAAGATCTGCCCTGTATTTTTTTAAAGATATCCATATCTTTTTTCTCCCACACTTAACCTTAAGTTGAAAGAAGGAACATCTGCCACCCTTTGGCAGTGAGCTAATAATTTGCACTACTCTCAATCCACCCACATATATGACATTGAAGAGTTGGACTAGAGTTTTCTAGCTACCTTAATGGCTCCTGTTTTACTCCACTTTTAAATCTTGGTACGGGTCCAGTCTCTGCCCTAGGTCCACTTCTTGCTCTATCCATATACTTTCTTAGTAATCTTGTCTGGTCTCAGTTGCTTAAAACAAACAAACTCTGATTTGATTCTCTATTCTCAGTCTTGGCCTCTCCCTGAAACCCCAAACTCATAGTCAGCTAACAACTCCATCACCTCTCCAGTGTCTAATGAGTATCTTAAAGACAACTTGGTGAAAACAGAAACCTTGATAATCTTTCTCAAACCTGATCTTTTCTCTAGTCTGTTGCATCGCAGTGGGTGCCCGCTTTTCCCCAATGCTAAAGCCAGCACTGTTAGAACTGTTGTCGAATCCTCTCTTCTCCCAGGATTCAATCCCTTGACAAGCCCTGTCAACTCCATCCCCAAAGAATATCCCATGTATTTGATATCGTTGCCTGCTTAATGTCTATTTCATCCTTCCTCTTTTCTAACAAATACTCATATTTCCCCCTCAGGTATCCATCCTTCATTCACATAGGCCATGTGACTCAAGGCAAGCCAACCCCATTCCCAGTTCATCTCCTATACAAATGAATGAATGAGGGATGGACAGGCTTAATAAGTGTGGGCCAATGAAACAATGGGTTAGAGTCAAATGGCAGAGGGGAATTCTGGCTCTTGAAATAGCACATAAACTGAGGCTCTCCCTCTGGATATGAATAAGGGAGCACCTAGTCTCAATTGCTAGTGGCAGTCGTCTAACAACCATTCCAGTTTGAGGGTTAAAATGATTAGAAAATCTGGAAGAACATGGTTCTTTGATGTCATTTAACCTACTCTAGCACTAGGCTTCCTGAAAATAAGCTTATGAATTTCGTTATTTAAGACATCTTAGGTTGGGTATTTGGTTTCTTAGCATATCCAGAATCTGTCTACTTCCACTTACTAGTGTCTTAGTCTAAACCACCACCATCGTTGACTAGGATTTTCTGCAGTGTTCACCTAACTGGTCCCTGCTGCTATTTTCTCTGCCCTATAGTCTTTTGGGAAAAACAGAGGAATCTTGTTAAAATTTAGATCCTGTCACCCCTTAAATGCCATCAAGGGCTTCTTAAAGCAGCATAAAATCTGAAGAATAAGTAAAAAATCACCTAAGCAGAAAATGATTAAACTGCACGTAGTTGCTTGAACGTGCCAGGGGCCTTTGTACCAGTTGTTGCCTGCAATGCTTGCCTTCTTCATCCTCACAAGTCAGGCCTTCCCTATTCACTCAGTCTAAGGTATCCACCTAGTTGATCCGTAAGAGGTTACCAGGAAAAAAATGCTCTTCAATAATACTTGATTTTTCCATTAATGTTGCAATGCTAATGATAAGAAAAGTATGTTTTCAGAAAGTAATGGTGAATGATGACCAGAATATTGACTTGGTTTTACTCTGTCTGAAGTTGTCTTGGGAGGTTGATGGATTGCCAGAAAGGTTAATGCAGGATAAATTTCATTTTATGGTAGATATGGTTTGAATCCACTTGTCAGGTTGAATCACTATATTGTTATTCCTTTTGTTCCACAGATGTCATGGAATTAAATGAAGTTTATACTTCTGCCCTTTTTGTTACCCTTTGGCTACCGTTTATTATTCAGCAACTATTAGAACAATATCAGTAATGGCAATAAGGTAGGATGACATTTTAGAGTAAGGTGACTATTAGATAGTCTTACAGTTTTTTCCCAATGAAGATAATATTTAGAGTTATAGGAAGGACCATTACTAACATTGTAGTCGTACACAGAAAATTTAAAAGTATATAGATTGTTATCTTCACCTGAGCCAGCATACCTTTATTTACAATGTAATATTGTATATTTTTCCTCTTGGTATCGTTTTTGTTCTTTGGTTAGTTTGTTTTGTTTATTATTGGTCTCCTGTTTTAGGTTGTGAATTCTTTAAAGGTAGAACCCCTTTTGTATTCATCTTAATACCTCCTTGTCTTAGTTTGGGTTCTCTTGGAGGCAGACCTAGAGATAAGGATTTGAATGTTTATTACAGGGTTCACAGGGGAATTTGGAGAGTGAGGCAAGAAATGGAGGGAAGCTAATAAAGAGTGTTTATCAAGTAAGCTACAACCTTAATTCTACCTGGGAATTCTGGGAGGCCATTTATAACACCTCAGTTACTTGAACCATGGGACTAGTGGGCCAGGGTATTTACCAACTCCAGTCAGTCATTGGTTGAGGGTGAGTCTGAGTGGAAAATTGTTAATTCTCCAGTAACTTATGGTTTGGCCCATGTGCATGGAGAGTTCATTTCTCACTGCCAGGGAAAGACTTCAGGCAGAATCATAGCTGCTGACAGTTGGAAGTGAGGCTGTCCTCCCTGGAAATGGTAAGTGATGAATGAATAAGGGCAGGGCACTGACAACATCTGCACATCCCTAGGCTATACTTGATGTGTCATATTTACTATAAAGTAAATCTTGAAACCATTGAGTAGGAGATCAGAAGAAGCATTGGCAGAATCAGCATAGACCAGGAAGTAGAGATATCTTTTAATAATGAGAGATGACTTTTGCCTTCCTTCTTGGTTATCAGACACAAATCCATATAAGTCATGTCATCTAATTGGTTGTACCAATTCAAAACTTGTATCCTGCTATAAGAGGTCATTAGGATCACCAATGACAATGAAATATACTTTTAATTGTTACCTGCAGGGAAAATGTCCTGCAGAAAAATTTTCATAACTTTTTGCTTTGACCAAAATAATGGCATCATTGAAGTTCAGTAACTATTCAATAAATTGATCACATGAATCTTGTTTATATTTTCAAGATTAATCTCAAGGTAAAATAATATGCTTTTATCTACATTAGTGTTAATAAGTAAATAAAGATGACTTTAATAAGGATGTTTGAATTTTGCAAACCTCATACTCAAAGACTCATTGTTGGCATTTTATGTGTAGAAACCTGTGGTCCAAGTTAATAGGAAGTATCTTAATGATGTTGATTATGATATTCCTAAGTAGAGGAATGGACAAAACACTGATTTTATGAGAAGAGAAATTGCTTTTCTTTGTTAAGGCTAAGAAGGTCACTATCATTAACCACAAAGTTGACAATTTATGTTTGTATCATTTAATATTTGTCAGTAGTTTCCCCTTTGGTGATTAAAAAAAGGGCAGATGCTAAATTACGTTGGCTTGGGAGACATATGTATCTTTCCTCTGAAGCAGGACTGTAGGAAAAAATTATACAGGAGAAAGATGTCTTGCTGAAATTTATCAAAATTATAAGCAAAATTTTAAATGCTATTTATATATTGGAGAGTTTTCATATTTTACAATTTAGCTTGTTAAATAAGTAGTAAAATGTTTTGGAAGCTGAATTTTCACTCTGACACAATAGTCTTCGTCTGTATATTACTAGTTGTCAATGGTGTAGGGGATTAATTGCTGTTTGATTTTATTTTTCAAATTAAAATTACTTGTTGACAGACTAACAAATTGTCTAAGTCTTTTTAAAGCCACTGGAAGAGAGCGTGTATACTTTTCCTTTTCCATGGGAAATTTTTTTTCTTAATTTTTCCTGTCTGAAATTGGTTATCTTGTTTTTAGAACTATCATAAGGTACAGAAAAATATAGGGATATTCAGTCAGGAATTAGATGAGTGATGTCAAATGGTGTTCCCAGGAGCCTGTGCGAGAAGGTGTGAGGATGGTGATCCACACATCCCTCTTTGTTTCAGTTGTAGTTTTTTGACCTTTATTTGTTTTAGACATTGGGATTCAGTGTAAGATTTTACTTGAAAAATTGATTCCACTGCCTTTCTTTTAACGTTTGATAACAGAGATCTAGATTTTCTACAATATTGGCAATTTCTCCTAAATACTACCAAGTAAGTTAGGTTTTACTTTCTGTCCAGATTCAGGGTAGAGCCACTTCATACTGTGAAAATTATAAGTATTTTTTTCTGTTTGCTGAGTTTCTGTCATCTATATATTTGTGACCATGATGTTAGGCTTATGGAATTGGACAGATTCTTAAAGAGCATGCACCTCTATCACTTCATTTTACAGATGAAGATATAAACCCAAAGCGGTTGTGACATGTCCCCAAGGTCACATTGGGCAGAAGCAAGAAAAGATTATATTCCATTATTCTTTCTACTGCATTAAACTTTCTCTTTTAGAAGTTCCATTTCATCAAATCTTGAATAAGAAGTATTTGTTAAAAGTGGGAAATATTAATGGCATACAGGAAAGGATGAGAACAAATAACATTGCAGAAGTTAATCCTTTCAAAATATATTTATTGAGGAGCTACCATGCCTCAGGTATTGTTACTTACTGAAACAAGGCTGTTAACTTACATATGAAAAATCTACATGTGTCCTATGCAGTATGTGGTGTTAATGTAAGTTAAGCAGATGACTCCTGGCCTTGAGGGTTAAAATAATTTCCATTTTTAATGCCATATTGGACATTGGTTTCATCTTGGCCACCTAGGATACCTTGCCCTTTGTGTTAATAACAACACCCAGATTTCCTTATGGGTAATTAACACCACCACCTCCCTACTCCAACCATCCCCCACCCCTGACTCCGCCTTTGGAGGGCCAAAAATCAAGTTCATCCATCCAGCCCTAACCAAAGGGATGGAAAGCATATGGCCAGTTCTAGGCCAATTAAACTGTTTTTCCTGGGACCTTCTATCTCCGAGAGATACAAACATGGGGAAACTGTCAGAATTCATTCAGTCTTGACCACTGAATAGTTCCCATTTCGGAGATCCTCTCCTTGCCAGAGCATCTTAGATTCCTTCTCAAGGCTAGCATTTCAGCCTCATCTTTGATTCTCAAAACTCTCATGTTCTTTCACTAAATTCCCTTAAGCTTACGTTAATTAAAGTTGGTTTCTCTCACTTACACTGATACCTTTCTGCAATTCTTTATTGGACATGAAACACAAACTGCTAGAGAAGAACAGGAACTATGAAGTTAGGTTCTTTGTCTCAAAGTCCAAAACCTGAGTCATTATACCAAGAAATGACAACCCTAATATTCCTGCCCCACACACACACCCCCCACCCCCCCACAATAAACCTTTTAGCTCTTTGTTATATTAACAAGCTTGGTATCAGGAGACCTGTTGCACAATAAAGATAATTCCCTTCTCTAACTTATCTTCTCCCATTTAAAGGCTGATTCCTAAGGAGTGGTACTGGGCTTCTTAGGGTTGTGAAGCACTGTCATCCTTTTCCCAGTCTTCATTTTCATCTGTTAAAGTACCATCACACCAGCCCTCTGCTGAGTGCTGTTGACCTTGTTCGCTGATTGCTTTTAGTGATTCCCTTCAGTGATTGATGAGATGACTGGACAGTAATGAAAACAGAGCTGATTCACTTTGCTTTAGCAGGATTAAAGCCTGAAAACAAATTTAATTTTCTTTTATGGGGAGGGGAAATAGGAACAAAAGATTTTCATCAATGTCTTAAAGTAACATGAAAGGAAGACAGGAGGACTTAATATGGTAAAACGAAACTTTGTAAAGGAAAGGAAGCATAACTGTTAGATTCCTAACGGAAGGAGTGGTGGTTCTCTAATTTCCTTTTTAACAGTAAATGCCATTCACATGCTAGGCATGTATATGTACTAGTTCACAGACCCTCCAGATAAACTTGTGATCTAAACTGGGAGAAAAAGACATGTGGGAGACATAAAACAGTCATGGAAAAATTGAAGAGATTATAATGAAGCTTTGGTCAGCATAATTTGAGATCTTTCCCTTTCCATGATCTCTCTCTATAAAATCGGGAAAATCTAGCTTGTAGAAAATTAAGATATGTAAAAAGTTCTTGAGTTCTTTGAGTTGTTTTTCTGCCAGTGGTGATGAATATAAAGGGTTAACTATTAAAAACTATATTGTAGCACAGAATGTTAGATATTTGTACATATTTTTAAAGTTAAAATTCTAATCCTTTTAATACTTGTATGCAAGTTACAGGTACCTGTGAGTACGGTAGGCCCTATCATAGAAGGATGGACTACTGCAAGAACACTCCTTCTCATTTCAAATTTTCCTTGCAGGAATAAATAGGTGGTTCAATCTGTAGGTAGAGAAAAAAGCAGAATAGCCCAATGCGATATCATTGCATTACTATAATCACAGTTTACTTGTATGATTTAATCTCTAGGCCTCTGTTTTATAACTGAAAAAGGTAGATGTATCAGTCAGGGGCAGGGCCACTGCCTGTCTATACAGTGCCTCTGTGGAAATTGGAAAATGCCTCTCTTTCCTCCAGTAGAATGTAGCCCCTTGGCAAGTGGAGCACAGGCTGGATTTCAGCTCTCCTGGTTTCTTTTGCTGGGTTCTCTTATACAAAGTACTACCTACATAGCTATACATAGTAGCCCTGGTTTGACTTTTTGGTTGTGTGCAGCAGAGACTAACCCCAAATATTTTAAGCCAAAGGAGAATTTACTGGCAGGATATTGGGGGCTGCAGAAATCTGAGAAAGTGAAAAGAGCTAGGGCATCTCTGGTACCAGGAGTTAACCAAGGTTTTCAACTCAGGAGCTTCCTGGTCCTTGGGTCCTGAGGGCTGCAATGGATTTGACCTCTGCCTGTACCCTCTTCCTTTGTTTCACTCACTCAGGATTTAGCATCCCAGGGGTGGTGTTTGATTGCCTGGCCCCTGGGTATTGCAGGGAGCTCGTGAAGGAGCAGGCTCCCCATTTCTGAAGTGGGAAATGGCAGTGAGAGGTGGCACTTAGTGACCTCCCACTGAGACTACACACCATTTGAATTATCCCCAAGGGGAGGCTGGTGTGCTATTAGGAAGGTGGGTATATGTGGAGAGAGTTGGGTGCTGGATAACTACAAAATGATAAATGTATGGTATAGGGCTTAGGTAATAATATCTGCTATTTTTACCTGGATAAGGTATTATTTAGTCCAAGCTCTGGTACAAAACTGCTGTAAAGACAGTGACATAAAAAGTGTAATAACTAAAGGCACTTATGTAACTAATTTTCCTGACCCAGTGTTGTAGTGCATGTCCTTTTCTCTGTGTATGGAAGTGATGGCAGAAATGGATAACCCAGGAAAGAAGAATCTCAGGTGAAAATGTGTAGTGAAATACTCAGAAAGTAATGTTGTGAATTCATGATTCCTCTTGGTTCTTTGTAGTCTGCCCCATAGGGCAGAAGACAGTTTTCTTTGAGAAAGAAGGAAGGTCCCAAATTTCTATTATCTCCTTTCTTACAGATAGAAATGCATTTATTTTTTACCTTTTCTTTTCTTTCTCTTTCTTTTTTTCCTTCCTTTCTCCATCCCTTCCTCCCTCCCTCCTTTCTTCTTTCTTTCTTTCTCCCTTCATGTTCTTTCTTTTTTTTTTTGCGGTACTCGGGCCTCTCACTGTTGTGGCCTCTCCCATTGCGGAGCACAGGCTCCGGACGTGCAGGCTCAGCGGCCACGGCTCACAGGCCCAGCTGCTCCGCGGCATGTGGGATCTTCCTGGACCGGGGCACAAACCCGTGTCCCCTGCATCAGCAGGCGGACTCTCAATCACTGCGCCACCAGGGAAGCCCCATGTTCTTTCTTTTTTTTCTACTCTTTCTACCCTTTCTTCCCTTTCTTTCCACCCTTTCTTCCCTTTCTTTCCTTTCTTTCTCCCATACTCAGAGATAGCAAAGAAGTGCTTGTTATAATCAACAACGTGATCTGCTGGGGGTGGGGTGAGGTGCTGTGTCCCCTAGGCTTTTATAAGATCCAGAGCCTTCCACATGACCCTTCCTGGCTCCTCCCTCCTGGTGCTTTTGGACAGGGTTACTAGAATGGGAGAGAGTATAACAACGATTCTGGTTTTCGGTTCTTGCCCATGACGCTCTGCTGATTTTCCTCTTAGCTGTGAAGTTTTTCATGCCCTTGAGTTTCTTCTGTGTACAAAACTTTTTTGTAGTCAAGTCTCTGTACAAATTTCTGGCCCAGCATGTAGTCCAGTGGAATTTGTCTTTCTTCCAATGCCATTGTCCGTATTATGAAACAACAAACTTCCTGCTACTTTATATATACTTCGTTTGATGGATAGATGTTAATTTATTTTTTTAAAAAAATACAATAAATAAATAAAAATTTAAAAAATACAAACACTGTTCTAAGACCTAATGATGTTCTAAGTCCTAGTTTATTTTTCTGTTTTATTGGAAAGTACAACCTAGATGTTCTTATAGATTTCTTGTGTATCTTATAGTCTAGTGGTGGAGACAAGGAAAAAACAAGTGGACAAATGTGTAATTATTAATTACAAATTATGAGGGAAATAATATTAAAGAAAAACAGCTCAATATTAAGAATAGTAAGGGTGGTACCTACTTAAGAAAGGATGACTATTAGGCTTCTCTGAGGAACAGATAAGTCATGATCTGAAGATTGACAAGGAACCTATTAGACAGGTGGATGGGGAGGTGGGAGACATAAGGTTGATGTGGGGGCGGGATGTAAATGGTGTGTATTATTCAGGATGGGCCAGGCTTAAGCTAGGGTAGCAAATCATCGTAGCTTAACACTTAAAAGTTTATTTCTTGCTTACGTGGAGTATGTTCTGTGAGACAGCTATACACTTGGTGAGTCAGGTCCATCACATGGACTTTGATCTTGACACACGGTGCCACGACTTCACCAAAAGCGGGGAGGTTATGCGGTGCTTTTCTCCACTGTTAAAAGACCATTGACCCGATCTGAGTTCACAGCCCTACGTAAGCGCAAAGAGCTGGTATGCTCAGGAAGGAGTAGAGAGCTGTGCATTGTTGAGCACGAATCACATCCACCTCAGAGTCTGTGGGAGTGAGTCAGGAGCTAGAACATTCCAGGCAGAGAGAGCAACCTGGAGGAAAGTTTTGAGGTAAGATTATGGTTAGTATACTGCAGTACTATTGAGTCATAAGAGATCATGCCACCTCCTGTAGTTATGTAGAAGATGCAGAGTTGAAGAGTGACACCATTGTTTCAGTTACCAGAGTTCAGTGCAACATCATGTCTTTAATAATATGGCTTCTAAATTTTAGAGTCCTAGATGAGAAAGAGATAACTACTAATAATTATTAATCTTATGCTGTGTGTGACAAATGTAGCATATGCATTTTCTCATTTAATTCTAAGTACTGTTATTCCATTCTACAGATGAGGAAACAGACGCAAAGAGGCTAAGTAATTTACTTAAGGTCATAGAGCTAGTAAGTGATGGAGTTGGTGTTCAAACCCAGGCAGTCTGACTCAGGGCCTATTTAACTACTAACTCTAATGCAGACTGAAAATGTTTTCTTGGTCTTGGCCAGAAAGGGCCTTGGTGACCAGGTGTTTGACTCTGTAGAAGAGAAAGTGTTATTGCGTCTCTCAGGCACAGGACGGAGGACAGGAGAAAGGAATGAGTGTAAGGTGCTAATGAAGTTGTATTACCTTTTGGAGTTAGTGTTTATCCTAAGAAATGAATTTTGGATAGTGAGAAGCCATTACATTTTTAGCTTAACTAGATACTGTCCTTCTACTGTTGTTGTTGTTGTTCTTTCATACTGAGTGTTTTCGGAAACTTCATCCTGTTGTAGTTGGAGAGCCAAAGGTACCCTGTACTGCTCTAGTGCCCAAGTCATAGAGGCACCACCCAGGGGGTGATAGTACCCATCATCAAAGCATAGAAATGAGGGGGACAAAAATTCAATGGGAGGAAGCTGGAAGTTCTTGAACAACTGCCTTTTCCCACCTAGAGTGTCTCCCCTCAAGGCTAAAACCTAGGTGGGTCTGAGGTTCTCTTAATAATGGAGGTTTTCCCCTCCAAACCTTTGAGTAATTGCCTGACAAATTCCATAACTTGGAACCCAATTGTGACCTTGAGGCAGAGAGGGTACCATTCTTGGTTTCCTACCCACCATTTTTCTTTCCTTATAGCAAGTGACTCTGGGATAGAAGTGCAAAGTACTGCCTAGAAACCCTGGGAAGAAATGCCGGTGTGCAGGATATTCAGTAAATAATTTTCAGGGAATTATACTTGAGAAGCCATTGGGTTTCTATTTGTCTTACCTGGAGTCACAGCAAGCTTTCACTCAATGAGGGCACTGACCTGAGAACTGGTGTGAGCTGTGTAACCAACCAGGAGACAAACGGAGTATTTTGGTTTTCTAAACATAAATCCGTTTTTATAGAAGATAGCTCTAGGACCAAATTCTCCCTCCTGATATGGGCATCATATAGTAACAATAAGTTTCCCAGTTACAGTGCACACTGAATTTAAAGCTTTTAACATTATTCTCCAGATAGTTAATTTTTTCCATTTAGGAAGGCATGAATTACAATTTTCAGGTTAATTCTGCTCTGTATCCCCATAGCATATTTTGCCAGCATATTCTATGATATTTCCTGCCTCTTGGCTTTACTCATGCAATTTCCCAAGCTGGGATGCCCTTCCTCCTTTCTTCAGTTGGATAAATCCTCATTACCATTTTAGGATTCATTTTAGGGCACTATCCCCTCTTGGAAGCCTTCTTTGGACCCCCGCGTTGGGCTCAGTGCCCCTCCTCCAGCTTCCCATTACACTCAATACCTTTATCTTATTTTTTAGCTTCATTTAATTGAAATTATCTGCTTTGAGGGTTTTTTCCCCTCCCTTCATTAGAATCTCAAGTCCTCATGGGTGGGGTCTGTCTGTATTCAGCCTTTTCACCTTTAAATCTAGTAAAGTCCTTAATGTCAGTTGAGCCAAACTAAATGGGCAAAAGCTGGTCATAAGATGTAGTGAGAGTTCCATAATTCATTCATTTCAGCTTTGGAAGTGAGAACTGATTCTATATAGCCACCATTGAAACAAGGGAACCAAAATTAAGCTCCAGCCATCCCAGAGAAGGTAAATAGAAGACACTGAAGCTAGACTTGAATCGTATTGCTGACTTCTAATTCTAACTTGTTTTGAAGCAAGTTGTTTATTCCATGTGTCTTAATTTGCACAACTGCAAAATGACTATATTATATTCACTGAAATCTGTGAGGCCTGCTATTCTTATTGAACCATTGGATGTCAACCATTATGAATGCAGCTCATTATGCCAAAAACATAGCACGTGCAGTTTAATCAATGCAGAAGTGAAGACCAAGAGTCTTGGAACAGTTGTACTGATTTGACATTTTCCTGGAATCGACAAGGAGATATACTTCCATGTGGCAAGCTACTGGATCCCCCCCAACCTACTCCTTTTTCAAGTTATAAACACTTTCCTCATTGACATTTATTAGAAAGTAACACAAAGCAGATTGCTGGGTTTGCATTCTGTGGACGTTTCATATTGGGCATATTGTAAGCTCTCTGTGTGCCAGGCATGATGGCATTCTTGGAGGTTAAGATTTTAAATCCTGTTCTACCACTTAATAATTTCATTGACTTAACCTTTATATAGATGAAGTGTATAATTTCCTCAAAGAATACTTTGGTGCCCCATGCTTGCCGAAAGAATACTTCAGGTTGGAAATTCGGTCTGTGATCTGTCAGGTGATGAAACAAAAGGTTTAACTTAAACACAAACGCTAGGTCACAAAGGGACCTAGGTCACAAAGGATCCAGATGATTTTGTATTTGGTTACAACATCCTCCATCTCCCTGGCATCTCTGTCCTTTCGTCTCTTTTCTGCCATCTGTCAATATACTTGAATGAGGAACTTAATCACATATGCTATCAACAGGTTGGTTTGGGTTTTTTTCCACCTTCTTTTTGATGAGGTGGTAATAAAAGAGTATATCATAAAACAGTATCCAGTTTTACATTGTTTTTAATTTTTTTTCCAGAGCTAAATAGTTTAAGACTAAGGCTGGACCCATTAGTAATTCCAGTATTTGAGTCAAAGAAATCAAATGTTATATTTGATCTAACTTAAAGAGGAAAATAAAATATAATTTTCTTCCATTTTTTGTTCTTTCTGTTCTATCCATTCTTTCCATTCTATGGTGAATTGTATATTTGATTATTAATTGGTTCTTATTATTAATAAAATTGTAGGTTTTGTTATTAATTATAATAATACAATTAATTATAGTAAATTACCACGTTTGGAAATTGAACATTTGAAATTAACCAGTATAAGAAATTAACAACAGTATATAAAGTGGCTTTATTTATGAACCTTGGAGTCAGAATCACCTGATTTATTCTGGGCTCAGTTAAGTACTAGCTGTGTGGCCTCAGGTGCATTGCTTAATCTTTCTAAGCCTCATCTGTAAAGGGGATATAGGCCTATGTAACTTGTGGGGTTATTGTATGATTAATGAGATAATTGTATACAGCATTTAGCAGAGAGCTTGACACTGTAAATGCTCAATAAATGATAATAGTTTTCATTTTTAATATTTATTCTATTTAACTTTGACCACTAAAGTAAAGAGATAAAGTAATGAAATGCAGTTTTTAAAAAACCTACTACTCCATTTTTAAATGTGATTCTCAGATGGTTTTATAAAAACTATTTTTATTATACATAGAGAGATATAGCTCCATGAATACAATTATTATTATCTGCAGAAAGTCATCCACTGCTTGGCTTATGTGTCTTGGGTAAAGGCTGCATATTGCTCTTCTATCATGCTTTCTACCAAATCCATTGTACTAATGTCAACAACTTGGAACAGGATTCAGCAAACTGCAGCCTGCAGACCAAATCCAGTCCCCTGTGTGTTTTTGTGTGGTCTGAGAGCTAAGAATGGTTTGTACATTTTTAAATGGTAGGGGAAAAATTTTTTTAAAGAATAATATTTTGTGACTTAGGAAAATGATATGAAATTCAAATTTCAGTGACTATAAATAAAGTTTTATTGGAACACAGCCACTCGCATTTATTTACATATTGTCTACGACAGCTTTCCATCAGCAGAGTTGAGTGCTTGTTATAGAGACTGCATGACCTGCAAGGCCTAAAATATTTATTATCTGGCCCTTCACAGAAAAAAGTATGTTGACCTCTGACTTCAAATAATAAAAATATATTTATGGATAAGTCTTTCAGAATCTAGTCTTCTCAATTTAAAGATTGTATTTTCGTTTGCTAAGGCTGCCATAACAAAGTACCACAAACTGGGTGGCTCAAACAATAGAAATTTATTGTCTCACAGTTCTGGAGACTAGAAGTCTCAAATCAAGATGTGGGCAGGCCATGCTCTCTCTGAAACCTGTAGGGGAATATTTCCTTGCCTCTTTCTAGCTTCTAATGGTTTGCTCACAGTTTGGTGTTCCTTGGCTTGCAACTACATAAATCCAGCCTCTGCCTTTGTTGTTGCATGACGTTCTCCCTGTATGTCTGTCTTCAGTGACTGTCTTCTAATAAGGACACCAGTCATATTGGATCATACCCTACTCCAGTATGACTTCTGGAGTCATACTTCTTAACTAATCTCATTTGCAAGGGCCCTATTTCCAAATAAGTTCACATTCTGAGGTACTGCGGGTTAGGATTTCAAAATATCTTTTTATTGGTTGGTTGGGGAGACACAATTCAACCCATAACTGTCAGGAAACTAGATTCCAAAAATATAAAGGGATTCCCTCAAAGTCACAAGGAGAGTTAATGGCAGAACAAAGAAGAGACTTTGAAGTCGTACGGACTTGAACCAGAACCTGGAAAGCTGAAATTCTAATTAATGAATAATCTTTCCACTACACTATATGGGTTCAAAGTGAATTAATCTCCCATACCTAATGTATATGCAATATAGAACTTTTTTGAGTCCTTTTTAAGACATATACATGTCTTATATATATATAAGCATTAATAATGAAACATACTATTTAAATTTCTGGACTATTATTGGCTCAAATTCCCAGTACTGTAATTAATTTGTATTTATTAACACTAAGAGAGAATGAATGTGATGAGTTTTTTCTTTCTATTTCATATGTCAACTAACCATTCCAGAAAACAGAGTAAACTGTATTCATAATCTACATTATGTAGTGACGCTTCAATATTCTGCTAAACTGTCAAAGTTTACATTTTTATTCAGAAGTGACATGCATACAAGACAATATTAAAGAGAAAAATCAGTAACTAAATAATAATTTAAGTTCTTTTAAAAATAACATATATAATTTTTTTCCTTTCCCAATGGCTATCACTTTTATCAACCACAAAAACTCAAGCTTAAAGTTATTTCTCTCTCAAAGACACTGTAAAAGTAGTATCTATAGGTAGGTTCTCACCTCCAGAGGTCTGTTAGTGGTTGTATGCAAGGGGCTAATAGAATTTCTCAGTGTTAAAATATGGATTATGGGAAAAAGGATCCCTTTAGAACTAAAAGTAATAGAAACATGGCAAATAAAAGAAATATGTTGGTGTCACACAAGGGCAGGAAGCAGAGTTGGGAAACTTTTCACCAGACCTTGTTTGCCTGTGAATACCAACTATTCTACAGAGTATTTTTCAAACAGTATCAGATGCTTATGTTATGGGGAAGCCAGGGCACTTGAGGTTAAAGAAAGCCACCTGTGTGATTTAGCAATGCTGTCCCCTTGAGCTAAATCCAGGCTTTTTGGTTTAATGTTTTAGAACATGATTCTGCCTCCATCAGCCAGTATTAGGGCAATGGGGTACATGGCTCAGTAACCCTAGATATTAATGCCTCCAAATGAGCCTCCAGGTGTAACACTTGGACACTCAAAACATACAGTATTTTAGGATTAAATTACTAGACTTTGAAGGAAAAAGCTGACAGTAGCTTCATTACTGC
Source organism: Delphinapterus leucas (assembly GCF_059928025.1). NCBI lineage: Eukaryota > Metazoa > Chordata > Mammalia > Artiodactyla > Monodontidae > Delphinapterus > Delphinapterus leucas. The sequence continues at coordinate 59,718,946 of NC_143137.1, read as the reverse complement.
ACGGAAAGTTCCAGGTTTAGTGGGCCATGGGGTAATTAATTGTCATAACCTTTGCCTTTGAAGTAGTTGGAAGAAAGAAAAAGTTACCCCATTTAACTGACAGAAAAACTGAGACAAGGGCAGCTAACTTGCTTGTGGTTACCCAGGGAATAGTTGGCTGAGACTCCAGGATTCCTGACTCCACATTCATTGCTGTAACCACCAGACTAAAACCATCTGCCAAAAGCTGTAATTTGGTCTTGAGGCCGTGGCCATAGTTTAGAACCACAGTAGTGAGGGAAACACACTTAAAGGAGAACCTTGAAAATCTTTCAAGGGAATTATGCCTCTTTATCTATGTTGCTTATGCAGTGATTGGAATAAATGCGGGTTTGGGCCCCACCACATTTGTGGTTTGGGGTTAGGCTAGGGTCCCTTTCAGGAAACTGGGAAGGTTTGCCTCACCCTCGGGCCCAAGTTTTTAAACCAATTGTGTTGAGTATATGATGCACAAATCAATGTGTTAACATTATGCTTTTTATTTGGCAGAAGTCATAACATGGGTTGCCATGGATGTAACAAGATGGGCCAGAGAGGAGAGGATTGGAGACGTGGAAACTGAGAGAGCACACTTCTTGGGACCACACGGCGGTCTGGAACGGCCCTGAGGTGGGTGATTTGCAGGGAACTGAATGGGCGTAGACTTTGCATTGAGAAAACCTTCAGTGTTTCCAGGAGAAGCAGCAGAAGTAGGTTCTGACCGTGGGTACCAGGCTGAAGTTCTGGAAGGCAAGCCTCAAGCATCATGGAGGTTGGGCTGTTCACCTTTGGGGTTGAGGCTCAAAGAGTGGGTTTCAATGTCAGCATTCAAGTTATTTTTTAAAGAATAAAGCAACACACTCCACTGGAATGGTATACCAGGTAATAATAATCATCACAGTAATATTAATAATAACTATATGACATCTACTCTTTATTGAGCTTCTATAGGATGGGTATTATGCTACTAGCTTTTTATATTTTTTATCTTGTTCATTCCTAACTGTGGCCCTGCAATATAGGTTTTATTTTTTATATTCTGTAAATGTGGAATTGAGACTCAGCAGGGTTAACTGACTTGTCCAAAGTCACAAGGATACAGTAAGACAGAGAAGGGATTTGAACCCAAGACTCCAATACCACTGTGCATGCTTTATGCTCATCCTTACTGGAGTAGGGGACATGTCAGTACTTCAGTCCATAGGCATAAGGTGAGAGCCTAGTTATCAGATCTAGGAGGCAAGCCTGATGGATACAGTTGGCAAACTCTTAATGTGTCTTTTAAGAACAAGATTGATTCTAGAGATTAGGCCTTGGCTTGTTCATTCAAGTAGGAATGAAATGGCTCTAGAGTAGGAAATTGAAGTTGCTAAGCAGGTCCTTATCCATATGTAAGTGCCTTTCCCCATAATGACAACTTTTCCTCACTTATTAATGGTTATGTGCATGGACTTTGAAGTCATACAGATTTAATTTCAAATCTTGTTTCAGACCCTTACTGGCTGTGTGGTCACAGGTAATCTACTTAACTTCTCTGAGCCCTAGTTTCCTCACCTGCAGGGCTGGCAGTTCACAGGATTGTGAAGAGTCAATAAAGTCTTGTATACACGTTTAGCCTTTGACAGGTTGCCAGCAGTCCTCAACATTACATTACATTTATTATATTAATTACTTTAGAATCACCCATAGGGCTGTGAAACCCCTGACGGCTGGGCACATTCCAGATCACTTTTTTTTTATGCTTTCATTTTATTTATTTTTTTATACAGCAGCTTCTTATTAGCCATCAGTTTTATACACATCAAATTATGTGTATGTGTGTACGTACACATGTGTATACATGTCAATCCCAATCTCCCAATTCATCACAACGCCACCCCCACCCACCCTGCCGCGTTCCCCCCTTGGTGTCCATACATTTGTTCTCTACATCTGTGTCTCATCTTCTGCCCTGCAAACCAGTGTACCATTTTCCTAGGTTCCACATACATGCGTTAATATACAACATGTGTTTTTCTCTTTCTGACTTACTTCACTCTGTATGACAGTCTCTAGATCCATCCATGTCTCAACAAATGACCCAATTTCGTTCCTTTTTATGGCTGAGTAATATTCCATTGTATATATGTACCACATCTTCTTTATCCATTCATCTGTCGATGGGCCTTTAGGTGGCTTCCATGACCTGGCTATTATCAATAGTGCTACAATGAACATTGGGGTGCATGTGTCTTTTTGAATTATGGTTTTCTCTGGGTATATGCCCAGTTGTGGGATTGCTGGATCTTATGGTAATTCTATTCTTAGTTTTTTAAGGAACCTCCATACTGTTCTCCATAGTGGCTGTATCAATTTACATTCCCACCAACAGTGCAAGAGAGTTCCCTTTTCTCCACACCCTCTCCAGCATTTGTTGTTTGTAGATTTTCTGATGATGCCCATTCTAATGGGGGTGAGGTGATACCTCACTGTAGTTTTGATTTGCATTTCTCTAATAATTAGTGATGTTGAGCAGCTTTTCATGTGCTTCTTGGCCATCTGTATGTCTTCTTTGGAGAAATGTCTATTTAGGTCTTCTGCCCATTTTTGGATTGGGTTGTTTGTTTTTTTTTAATATTGAGCTGCATGAGCTGTTTATATATTTTGAAGATTAATCCTTTGTCTGTTGATTCATTTAAGTATATCATGCCACTGCCTTCTGGCTTGTAGAGTTTCTGCAAAATCAGCTGTTATCCTTATAGGAGTTCCCTTGTATGTTGTTTGTCATTTTTCCCTTGCTGCTTTCAATAATTTTTGTTTGTCTTTAATTTTTGCCAGTTTGATTACTATGTGTCTCAGCGTGTTTCTCCTTGGGTTTGTCCTGCCTGGGACTCTCTGCACTTCCTGGACTTGGGTGGCTATTTCCTTTCCCGTGTTAGGGAAGTTTTCGACTATAATCTCTTCAAATATTTTCTCTGGTCCTTCCTCTCTCTCTTCTCCTTCTAGGACCCCTATAATGCGAATGTTGTTGCGTTTAATGTTGTCCCAGAGGTCTCTTAGGCTGTCTTCATTTCTTTTCATTCTTTTTTCTTTATTCTCTTCTGTGGCAGTGAATTCCACCATTCTGTCTTCCGGGTCACTTATCCAGTCTTCTGCCTCAGTTATTCTGCTATTGATTCCTTCTAGTGTATTTTTCATTCCAGTTATTATATTGTTCACCTCTGTTTGTTTGTTCTTTAATTGTTTTAGGTCTTTGTTGAACATTTCTTGCATCTTCTTGATCTTTGCCTCCATTGTTTTTCTGAGGCCCTGGATCATCTTCACTATCATTATTCTGAATTCTTTTTCTGGAAGGTTGCCTATCTCCACTTCATTCAGTTGTTTTCCTGGGTTTTATCTTGTTCCTTCATCTGGTACATAGTCCTCTGCCTTTTCATCTTGTCTATCTTTCTGTGAATGTGGTTTTTGTTCCACAGGCTGCAGGATTGTAGTTCTTATTGCTTCTGCTCTCTGCCCTCTGACATTCCAGATTACTTAAATCAGAATCTCTAGGCATGGGATCCAGACATCAGTTTGTTTGTTGTTTTTTTTTCAAAACTCCCTATGTGATTGCATTGTACAGCCAAGGTCGGGCACCAACGTGTAAATGCTGAATAATATTTTTCTCTTGTTTAGGTGAAAAGTAGTTTTCTTCCTTAGTCTAGCAAAAAGCATTGGAGGAATTCCTTAGTAAAAATAACTATGGCTAAGCTAAATATTAAACATAAAAAGAGTGCTTTCCCTCTCGTTCTCAAAGGTGTCCTGATTTGGCGAAAAGAAATTGTATGGCCCCTTATTTATAAATAGAGGAGTAACTTTTCATATTTACTCTCTTAGGAGTTCAAAGTTTCTATGTTTCCTTTATTTTATTAGGTTTCCTGTTTAGCTATTAATTTGAACAGTGAACAAGAATGAGAAACCAGGGGTATGTTTTTAAGGATGCGTATCTTTCTCTAAAACAGATCATCAAGCATTGCTCCCCTGCCCAGAAACCCCACCAACATATGTTTTTCCCACTTTGGGAGCTCCTCGTGTTGAGGATTGGTGGTGTCTGTGACCAAGTTGTATCTGAAACCCACCCCTGGGTTCTGGTAGGCCAGGGGTCAGTCCAACCAGAGGCCTGGGTCTGGGACTGGCTCCCAGTGATGGGTGGGTGGGGAATAGTGTAGAGCTGCCTTTCTGGGGTAGAGGATTGTGGAGACAGCCAGTGGGAAGTTTGGAGGCCATCGCCTACAGGGGCACTGAGAGTTTCAGAATTGAGAGCCCACATGCAAATGCTGAGTCCGCTGAGCAGGTGTGGGATTGTAAATGAGGGAAAAGTGAATGGAAAGTGGGTTGAATCAGGAGCAGACTGGAAACCAGTAAAGAGGTTGCCTAATGATTGTCTCAAACATCACTGTGTATCCTATCCACTGCTCAAACTGTGAGTGTCAAGCTGGTTTATTGGTCAAGGTGGGCTTGTAAAAAGATATATGTCATGATCCTTAAGTCACTCTATGACCAATAATTTTTTTAAAAGTATTGGTTGGCTTAGAAATAGTTGGTGTAACTGATAGAACAAACTAGTTGTTAAAAGAGCAAAGAATAGAGTGAAAGTAGGGTGTCTATCCTGGTTTGACAGGTATAACTTAATTATAAATAGGGCTCCCTCTCATTCTCAAAGGTGTCCTGATTTGGCCAAAAAAAATTGTATGCCCCCCTCTGTAAAAGAGTCTTGGTGTTCCATATTCTTCTAAATTGGAACTGACCACACTAATTATATCAATAGACTTAAATAGAATTGGAAAATTAGTGTCTGTGACCACCTGTGAGGATAAAAGTAAAAATGATTTACCAAATTCATTCCTTAATTTGAGGGAGCAGTTGTTCCACAGGTTGAAAGCTCTTTATAGCCAGGTGGTAGAAGCAAGGTTTAGCAGAAATTAAGTTCACTTTGGTCAAATTTATCTATTTCTATGCCAGCCCCATACCACTCTAATTAATAAACTATACAGAAAGTCTTTATATCTGGTGGGGCAAGTCATCTCATCTTACTCTTCTTCTCTAGGAATATCTTAGCATTATTGACTGTTTGTTCTTTTCATATGAATTTTAGCATCACTTTGTTGAATTCCTAGAAACAACTTGTTGAGATTTTTATTGAAATTACATTGAATTTAGTGAACAATTTTGAGGGCAAATTGATATCTTAATGATTTGGGGGTCTTTCTAATCAGAAATGTGGTATATACTTTGACTTATTAGGTCTGAATATCTTTCAATAAAACTTTATGGATTTACCCAGAAAGATCGTGCATGTCTTTTGAGAAGCAGTAAAGAATAGAGCCGTAGAGTTTAGAATCTGGCACCAGACTGCCTGGGTTTGAATTCTGTCATTTGCCAGCTGTGTAATGCAAACTTATGTAACCTCACTGTGCCTTAGTTTCTTCATCTTTAAAATGGGGATATAATTATGCTCACTTCAAAGGGCTATTATAAATAGTAAATGAATTAATATGCAAAACATATAGGAAGAGGTCTGGGAAATAATAAAAACATATAAGTATTTGCTTCTAGTATTCCTAGGTTCCTTTTTTTTGTAATTACATTTTCCTACATAAACATGTAATTGACTTTTATATAATATTATTTTAAACTTAATTATGTTGTGGTCAGATACCATTTATTAGATATTTCTTGAGAATTACTCTATGGCCTACTCTTGGTCAATTTTCATAAATATTCCATGCGTTCTTCAGAAGAATGTGTAATCTTAAATTGTTGGGTACAGATTTGTCTATATGTTAATTAAATTGAATTTATGAATTATGTTGTTCAAATCTTCTATGTTAATACATTGAAAGTGTGTGGGTTTCACTAGATTTGTGGATGAAATTGAGTTAGTAATGTAGAAGATCTCTAAACAATTTAAAATTTTCACAATGCCTACTGGAAATTATACATACAACAATCATGAGGCTTCTCAGCTTAAATAAAGCATAAGGTTCCTTTGCTTTTTACTAGGATTAGATTGAGGCCTTATCTTCAGAGTAGCAGTTATTTATATTTCTGATTTTTAAAAATAAAATTATTGTACAACAAAATGCCACTATATTTCTACTAGTGTTTTGTTTTCTTAGTCTCTTTGACGTATTCATAATTGAAGGAGGTTTGTTGAAATCTCCCACTATGAGAAAGGACTTGTCCATTTCTCTCTATGCGTCTATCAACTTTTGATTTATATCATTTGAAACTATTTTATTAGTTATATGCAATTTTAGAATTGTTATATCTTTCTGGAGAGTTGAAACTTTTGTTGTTATATTGGAACATTCTCTATCCATAGGCATGGTTTTTTGTCTCAAAGTCTATCTCATCTGTATTATTATAGCTAACCCAACTCTATTTTGATTAGTATTTGCATGGCTAGTTTTTCCTGTCCTTATTTTCCACTATTTCATGTCCTTAGGTATGTTTTTGGTATACTACTTGTAAACAATATATAGTTGAATTTTACCTTTCATCCAGTCTGATACTTCTATTTTTAACTGGCAAGTGTAAGACAATTATGCTTACTGTGATTACTGATATATTGGGGTTTTTTTTTTTTTTTTTTAACCATCAGACTTTGTTTCTTTTATTTGATTCACATTTTCTTTGCTTCCTCCAGTTATCTTCCTGCCTTTTGGGGGTTGATGGAATATTTTGTTTTTTCTTTCCTCTATTTATTTGAACGTTTTTCATTGTAATTCTGTTGTTTTAGTGATCACCCTTGAAATTTGGAAATAAGCTTAAAGAAGTCAGTAATCAGTGCCTTAGTCTCTCTCTTGAAGAATACATATATCCTTAATATATTTTAATTCTAATCACTCTCTCACCATCTTTAGTGTTTCTGTCTTCTTTTAAGCCACAAAATTTGACTTATTACTATTTTATACAAATAATTTTACTCTTCTTCTTGTGGCTCCCATATTTTCTTTCTTGGGATCATTTTCCCTCTTCCTGATAATCGCCTTTGGAAATTCCTTTAGTAAAGATGTTTTACTGATGACTTCAATTTTTTTTTTGGCAAGTTTCAGGATATAAGTAGGTTTATTTTTATTATTTTTTAAAATATTTTAGTTTTATAGGGATATAGTTGATTTAAAATGTTGTGTTAGTTTCAGGGAATATAGTTGATTTAAAATGTTGATTTCAACTTTTGTTTGCCAAAAATGTCTTTGTTTTGCCTTTATGCTTGAAAGACAATTGTTCTGAGGATATAAGTTGGCAGTTATTTTCTGTCAGCACTTTGGAAATATTATTTCACTGTTTGCTGGCTTTCCTCATTGTGCTGGAGAATCTACCTGTAATTTGTGGATCGTTTTTTCCAAAGACAAAGGTTTTCCCTTTGTCTTTGGTGTTCTGTAGTTTCACTAAAATGTATTCAGATAGGGATTTCTTTTTATTTATTTATTTTTTGGCACATGTCGTGCTTCCTGTGTCTGTGGACGCATATTTCCTCAATTCTGGAAAATTCTGGGACTTTATTTTAGATATTGACTTTCTATAAGTCTCTTTTATCTCTTTCTGGGGTTTGGTGCAATACAACTCTGCAGGTATGGACATCTACCAAGACTTTCACAAGACTTTCAATGAAGTTGCTGTATTGTTAGAAGTAGTTTAGAGACAACCACAATAATGCAACTAAGCACGTCTACAGGACCTCAGCTGGGTGGGTTAGTGCCTTAGTGCAAATTAGAAAAAAGTGCCCCCTTTAGGCAGGGGTAGGGCATTTGATTTAGTGAGCAGAGAGCATGGCCTGGGGAGTAAGGCTCAGGGTAGGTTTTGGTCACTTGTTGCGTCCTTAGCTGGGTGTCTTTAAACCAGGGGTCCCCAACCCCTGGGCCATGGACTGATAGTGATCCGTGGCCTGTTAGAAACCGAGCCGCACAGCAGGAGGTGAGCAGTGGGCGAGCGAGCGAAGCTTCATTTGTATTTACAGCCACTCCCCATCACTCGCATTACCACCTGAGCTCTGCCTCCTGTCAGCATTATGGTGAGTTGTGTAATTATTTCATTATATATTACAATGTAATAATAATAGAAATAAAGTGCACAATAAATGTAATGTGCTTGAACCATCCCAAAACCATCCCCCCACTAAGATCTGTGGAAAAATTGTCTTCCACGAAACCTGTCCCTGGTGCCAAAAAGTTTGGGGACCACTGCTTTAACCAATCGCAGCACCCCTGAAATGGTAAGACCTGTGGTGGCTAGGTGCAGGGTTAGGGCCAGAGGCACAGGGAAGGAGCCCAAAAGGACTACAGAACAACAGGGAAATCTTCATGTTGTGCATAGAGGAAGATGGCTTGATGACAGGCCAGTCTCTTCAACAACACTTACACACAGAGACTCTGCCACCTTTTGTGGCTCACCTTCTAACATGGGGATATGTTATGGGCCCTGTCTCCTAGGAATTGCATAGTTCCTGTGTATGGATTTAACCTTTGTTTCTTTTTACCTACACACTTTATTAAGGGGGGCATGTGTTCATATAAAAACAAATTATTTGGACATTTTTACTAATGAAAAACATCCATGTGATTTAAGCATTTAATCAGTAAAGAAATGAAAACACTGTACATTAGAGATGTTCAGCATACTTTCATTATATAAAATATATACACCAAGTATTCCTGATCACCAGAGTGGGTGCTCAGATACTGACCAAATTCAGAGAAAAGAGAGGCATGAAGATTTACACTCAGCCATTTTTTGTTGGGCACTAATACTGTGCCCAGGACTGGGCTGGCACCAAGCTTTGCACTACAAGGGTACAAAGGGAATATTTTAGCAAAATATTAACATGGTAACCCTTGAGCCCTGAAGCTAGGAGAGATGCAGGCCATTGAATCACACGTCCCATCCTCTGATTTCACTTGGGATTCATCAGCCTAAATAACCTAATTGAGTGTCATAATTGATTTGGGAGACTAATTTCCTTCCCTGGAAATCATTAAAGGTGGCCACGGCTTGCTTGAAGCAACACTTTCTCTAATGGAATCCCTGGACTCCTTCATGAGGAAGAAAGGCCCTGTCAGCAGGTGGCTGCTCAGCCCTGCTGGCCCAAGGCCTGCCCAGACCTGCCCTCTCCACAAAGGCTACCAGTAGCTCCTCAGGCCTCCCCACTGGGCGCCTTTCAGAGTGGACAAAAAGGGCATATTGCCAATGGAGGCAGCCACCCTGGGCAAAGGGCTGGCTACTAGCATCCTCTTGGCCATCACCCCAATTAGCGAGACACACTCCTTACTACTAAAGAATTTTCAGCAGGAAACTCTTTTGTGAGTGGTTCGACTTCTCCCCTGTGTGAAATACTTAGAGATTGTGACTTCTTTTTCGAAGCCAATGTTAAATTCCTAATTAAATCCTTACCTTTGAGGTTTTCCAGCCAACTGAGAAAACCCACTAGAGGTGGCCCTAAAGAATTTGCAATTCCTTCTGTTTGATTTCATCAGTGAGAGGTGAAGCTGGGAGCAGCCACCCTGCTCAGAATACCTTTGGAGTCACAAGAGGTGGTTCTCCTTTTCCTAGATTTTAATCCTCTTCTATTTAGGGTGGAAATAGCCTAAACCAAAAATCTGAAAGAGTGGCATCAAGTCCTGATAAAGATGCTGAATTTTAGAGTCACAAATTGAAAGATGTCCGGGATTTAGTTTTATGATGTTCATTCATCTCTGTAGGTACTCTCTTCATAATCATGCATCTCTGTCTGCAGTGGAAATTTCCATTTGAAATACTCCCCCTACAGGTGTAAGCCATCCCCAATTTAGAATCACCTCCATAGTGCTAAGATAGCCTCAAGTCTATAAATGGCATTTCTAAAATCATCTAAGAAAAAATGTCCATGTCATTGGTAAGATAGAAAGGCTGCCCTAACTTGCTCCTTGGTTTAACCATTCTCACTGTTTTTGCATGTTCTCCCACGCATCCAACTTAAATTTTCTTGCTGCTGTTTAAATTTCTTGTCTCTGTGGAGATGAATAACAGATGTTTCATAGTTTTCAGGCTTAAAGACAATATTTCTGTTGTAATCACAATTTAATATTGTAGATTGCATATTTTTATAGTAACAGCTACTGCCCAATTTATAAATTGGCTCAAATTATAAATAAGCCCAACTTATATATATTTTAAAAATTTCTTTTTATATTTTATATATTTTTAACACGTGCACTCTTCAGTTGGGCTACATCAGCCCCAGTAGTTGAAGAGCACACATGTTAAAAGTGCTAGAGTGTGGCATTCTTATTCAACCCTTTCTCACTTACAGATTTTATGGGACTCAGATGTTATTTTTCCCACTTGGTCTTGCATTACTAACTAAATAAATATAGATTATTTTTGATGTGCAAGGTAGATTTCTTAACACTGATCCTGCATTTAGATGAAAGAATCCTACTTTTAGTTTACTAGGTCTACACTGACTCTTAAGGACTAAAGAAAAAAAAGTATAATTTATCATGGAAGCTGCTTAAATGCAAAATTAATTAGGCCAGGGGAGGATGGACATGGGGATTAAACTGTCATGCTGGGATTTGATGGTTGGTGACAGATCAGGTGGGCCAGGGAGGCCACGATATGGTGGGGGTTGATGTGTTTGGTATATCAGAGGCTGCAGGACAGAATTCAGCGAAGCAGTGATGATCAGACAAGAGAGTCAAACTTGGGGAGATGAGCCAAGCTGCAAGGGAAGAATGCTAAGGAATAGGGGACTAAGAATGCTAAGGCTGTAGGAATGGGGGACTCTGGCTAAGAGATTGGGGACGAGTGGGTTTGGGCAACCTAAGACCAGAACTGAGACCAGAGAAATTGGGCTGCATCTTGTATGTGTAGCAGATGCTAACACCACCAGCAAGAATGGAATTTGATTTTGAGCTCTGAATTTGGGTGGAGGGAGACTTTATATGCTTCTATCCAAGGCCAGACCTTGTCTCTGAGAGAGGTCTAATCTGAGCCTAAGGAAGAAAGGAGGCTTGAGATAGGGAGCAAAAGGACAAGGAGCTGGAAGTACCCTGCATAACAAGTTTCCTTACTGAATGAGTCCATTAAATCCTGTGTAGAATCAGTGTGGGAATCTGGCCCAAAGTTTCTGTCATCAAGATTAATGGCTAATTAATATATAGCCAGTTCCATTTTTACTTTCCACTAGTATTATAATAACAGTTGTATTTCTAGTCCTTTGTTTTATAATCACTATCTCTCAAAATATTCTGGTTTTGAAGGTAGCTTTATATTTATTAAGGAGATGATAAAATGGAAGCTTAATCAAAGCCACAGGCACCTAAGTAATAAAACAAAAAGGGGGGAAGGACCAAATCTGTTGAGATGAAGGATGGACTGGATTACCAAGCGTCCTGGGAACACTTCTGAGGGGGATGGACTTGTTCATTATCCAGTATTAGTTTCATAGGTGTGGACATATGTCAAACCCTTTTAGATTATACAGTTTAAATATTGGCAGTTGATTATGTGTCAAATATTGTTCTATAAAGCTGTTCAAAACAAGAAATAAAATAACAGATGGTACCAACAGTTGACGAATGTAAGTGAATATAAGCTGCAGTTTTTGTACAACCACACGACAATGAAAATGGGAGTCTATTGGTATTAGATACCTCTCTATTTTTTCTGTCAACAAGACTGAGGGAGAAATTTGAATAAAAGGTAAGGGCTAACTTGTCCAGGATTGACCCCCGGCTGGCTGGCCTCCCTGAAAAGGAGTTGGCCTCCTGAAAAGCTCCATGGAGAGAAACTAGGCCTCTAGTGCTTAGAGCAATGAATCATCTCTGGTCAACTACGAGGCATGGAGCCTAACCTCTCCCTGTCCTGCCGGGGGAAGGCATGGTGCTTCATAACCATAACACTGACACGGTGAATGCTCCACATAACTTGCCACTTGTATCACTGTAACTCAAAGTGTATACCTCAACCTCTGATCATACCAGGGAAGAAGCCAGTGACCCTCAGTCATGAACCCTGACCTGACAGTACAGGCTTATGCCAAGATTCCATTATACTATGTAGGTTTTGTATCCTTGCCCTTCATTATGCCAAGGGAGGGATGATGCTTTCTAATGAAGTAGCTTAAAAGCCTCACAGCCCGAAGTTCAGATACCTCTCCTCGAATCTGAAACCTGGCCTGGCTAGGTCTCTCTATGATGCTGTAGAATTAAATGTGAGATGGGGACCTATGCCTCCTGTCTCCGTGAATTTTCCTCAGTGAACACTGGTATGAGTGCTTCTTGGCCAGTTGCCATTGTTTGCACAATACTGAGTGACGATACTGATGTGTTCAATTACAAATGCAGGGCTTTCTTCATCAACTTCACTCTCATGGTTCTCTGTAAGCCACTTACTCTTCTCTAGTCAGCTTCTAGCTAGATGTGAAGGTTTACAATTCTCTTCAAGTCTCCCACCCAATCATACTCCCTCATTTGGGGCAACTTTGTAGAGAAACAGACAACATTATGTGTAATTTCTCCCCACAAACATATCTTCTGTCTTTTCCCACTACTCCTTCATTCTTTCCTGTTTCAGAAGAGAAAGAGGAGACTATATTGTATAACAGGTAGGAGGAAGGAGGAAGGTGGCCTGGGTTCCTGTCTTGTCTGGTATGTTGGCCTCGGAAAGGTTATGTAACCTGTCTCAGTGTCCTCATCTGTAATGCAGAGGTAATAATACTATTGATTTTATAAGTTATGGGGAGGAATAAATGAGAAAGTGAATGCTTAGCACAGTACCTGGCCCATAACACGTACTCAGTCCATACGGGCTGGTATCAACACTATGATGACTCCTTTCTAAGGTGAACTCTACACTCCCTCCTGACGCCATTCTTGTTCCCATTTCTAGTTCCTGGTTACAATAGTCACTGCCCTTCTACATCTCCTCCCATGTTTAACTGAAATGTCACCTCCTCTGTGAAGCTATCCTCCCTGGCAAAATAAATTACATTTATTTGTTTGTGTGTCTGTCTCCTCTGTTACAATCTGAACTCAGGGGCCAGATAATCATTCCTGTAGACCCTGATACTTAGGTGTTTACTTTGTTAAGTAAGTCAGATTTAGAAAGCGGTCAAAATTCCTCCTTTTTTTCTATTAGGAATCTGCCTCCTGTGTTAAAAGCCAAACATGATCCTAATTCCCTTTATTGTTTTGTTCTGTGCTTTGAGAGGCAGTGTGTTTAAATGGTCAGCACATGGGTCTGGAGCCATTGAGCCCTGCATGGGAATCATGGCCCTGCCATTTACAAGCCACGTGACTTTGGTCAAATGGTTCTTTAATCCTCTGGTGCCTTCATTTGTTCATGTGCAAAGTGGAGCTAATCACAGTACCCACCACCATAGGGTTGTTGTATTAAGTCAGATAAGGCACAGAAAGCATGTAGCCCAATGCTTGGCACACTAGCCATTTCTATCATTATTGTTATTAGAATTGAGGTATCTCCAAAACCATGGTACTCTAGCTGCTAGAAAATCCACCTGGATCATGCTTGTAGGTCAACACTAATGGTACTGTCAAAACTACGGAAAGAGTGGAAATAAAAAGAGAAAAGGAGAAACGTATTTGTTCTGTTCTCTTTTCAATGAATGCTTAAATGATCATCTGTATGAGTATGTGTGTATTCATACAGTTAGCTTTTTATTTCACCTCTCAAACAATTGGAGTACAAAGAGGAAAAAAACGACACTTTCCTCTTTTGGGAAATACAACTGAAGATGAAAAAGAAAGTTTTTCTAAGGTAGTTTAAATTTCACTGGGAAAATCTTTATGCTTACAACGTGTTAAAAAAATGGTATTTGATTACCGTGAAAATTGAAATAGCCCAAATAATGGATTGGATTGTTTATGCAGCATATACCTTGAAATGGTCAATTAAATATAAAATCTTCCCTCTTCTTTTTGTGTTGGTGATTATTTTTTTGTGATTTTCCTCCATTTTTAGCAAAAAAGAAGGTATTTCATCATGTCTGCAACATGCCCAAACTAGTTTACCAAAATATATGCAACATATATAAATGCAAAGGATTTTTAACCTTAAAATAGAATTAGCTCATAAAAATTAACAAGAAGTATACAAATGCTCTCATATAACAAATGGGCAACAGACATGAGCAGGAAATTCACACCATAAGAAATACAAATATCCAGTAAATAATACAGTAAGAAATATTATTTTAACATTAAAAGCTTATTTGACTTGAGTATGCATTTTACCACAAAGTTATTCATTATTCAATTGCATTGAAACCAAACCTGCAGATTAAGAGAGAGATTCTGTCTTTTCAGACAAGTTTATTATGTCAATTTTACATGCTGTTCAAAACCGATGAAAAAAAAGAGATAGGAAGAGATATGAAATAAAATAAAAAGTAGAAATATGTTAAATATTCAAACATGAGGCCCCTCTGCCCTGCTCTGAAGTTTCCTAGATAAAGTAATTTTCAGCCTCTTCCCAGGCTTTGAGTTTGGTAAAACTTTTGACCTTAACTTTTTGCATCCTAAAACCCTTTTGTCATCTTGTTCTTGGTCATCCCTGTAGGTTGAAGCTTCTTTTTCAGTCTTGATGATCACAAGTGCCCTTGTCCATGAGCAGAGACCTTGGCATCCACCATGACCTGGTTCTTGACAGTGTCTGTGGTTCTTTCTCTCACGTCCACCTAACCTGAATTACATTTGATAGTATGTAATTAGTATGTAATTATGATATTTAATTAGTATGTAAATATCAAATTACATTTGATATTATACTTATTTTAAGTAATAATAGTTTATCTTTGAAAAATATCATCTGCTACTTTAGTAAGATATGGGAATTCATTCACATATATAAATAATATTTTAAATAGGAATCTTAAAGGAAGAGCCTAACACCTTCTTCAGTATGGAATTTTAAGTTCTCTTAATCCCTAATTTATTAACACTCTGGCTACAGAGGTGACATTTCCTATGAGGTTTGGGAAATTTATGGCAATACTAATAAAAACCAATCCTTGACGTGCCACCCACGTGCTGTTTGAAGCTGTTCTTTTGGAAGACCTGGAGACTGTGGCATCTTAGATTCCTGACTTCGTTGTTATTCATCCCACCCACCCTTCATATTCCTCCATGAGTAACTGGTTTCCTCTCAGTCCTAGTAACCCAGAGGCAAAGGAGTCCAAAGGCAACAGTCAAATGGAAACATAAATCCCAGACCCTCACACCTGAACACACCACAGGCAAACTGACTGCCAGACTAACTCTGGAAAGCGGCTGCTATCAAATTTCATGGATGAGACTAACCTTATACCAAAAAAGTTTCTGCCTAAAAAGCAGAGAAATTTATGTATTTTGAAATGGTTGTAGCTGTCATGCAAGTTTTTTACATGGTGAGAATATTGGATCTTATCTGTAGCTCTGAGTGTGTGAGTGGTGTAAGTTCTTCCATTTGTTTTTTTCATTTAGAAGTTACTGGTTCTCATTGGAATTCTAAGTAATGCCTTTCAGAGACAGAACAACCCTACAATATTGTTGCTATTATTAATCTTTCCTCAGATTTTTAAATCTTTCTATTCTTTCATGTTAAAACTACCAGAACTCAGTCTTCCCAAATGGCTTTGCCTCCTAGCATTGGCTTAGTAAGAATGAGTCAGAGGAAGGACCTGCTGGCAAGGTGTCTCCCCCACTGCCAGGAGAGCATTCCTGGGAGGCTGGGAACCATTGCCTGTCAGTGATGAAAACCTGTCTTCTCATCAACTTGGCAATAGTGTAACATGCCAGGCCAAAGAGGACTTCCTGACATCTGATTAAAGGAGGATTGTGCATCAGTTTCCCATCATTTGTGCCAGGGACCCTTAGTTTTTTGCAAGATGCCCATAGGAAAAAAGATTTTTGTGGTCAAGTCAGTTATGGAAACCTCTGCCTTTGAGCTGTTTATAGATTCACAATGCACATTAGCACCAACATGTTCTGAGACTTCCTGTGTTTAAAACAAAATACTCTGTTTAACTTTGTTTAGCTTAGTGATTTCCAAATTTGTTTGACCACAGAATCTTTTGGGGGGGGAAAACATTATTAATATTTCATAGAACTGGTGAGCTATAGAAAGCACACAGGATGTACTGATGGACAGTTAGGAGGATGGATCTGATTAACAATGGGAAGGATAGATTTGGAGTCACAGATCTATGTTCACATTGAACGGCTGTTTACCAAAATATATATAATAATTTTAACTTTAGATCTCCAGACTTCTCTCATTCTCAGTTTGGAAAAAAAGTGGAAATAGTAATACTATTTACTACACAGAGTGCTGGTGGAATGAAAGGAGGCAGTGTGTGAGAGGCTATGGAACTAGTGTTTGGTACAATTTTGATCGAATCTTGACGCTTCTTGAGGAATGAACACTGGGGCCAAATGGCACACTGGAATACATGGCACAGAGTGATTGACTGAAGCCCTGCTGCTGTCTGACATGCACATGCATGCTCTGCAGATGATGGCTTCAGGCAGGGTTGAGAGTAGCAGCTTATTGATGAGCCGGTGCAGTTGAAAGAGATACAGGCATTTCTGTGCCACCAAGTTGGCCTTCTTCACAGTTGGTCAAGACTGGCCATCTGAAAGTGACAAAGGATCAGGTTAACTGCTCTTGTGACACTGGACCAACTGTATTTTTCACTAAAGGCCAGCAAGATCATTGATTGTGGAGATTTGGTGACCTCTTTCCTCAGAAGGAAAACACAGATCTTTCAATCCCAGCTTTGGCTTGTGATATTTTTCCTTATACAACCAAGCAGCTAACATTGAGTAGAGATCTTTTGTTGATGATTTTGAGACTTTTTCATAGTTTGGAGGAATATTTTCATCTGAATATCTTGTCATAACTCAAAAAAGTTATCTTAGTTTCCTAACCTCTACCTTGAATAAAAACACATTAGTTTATGAGCTATCTCTATACTAAGCTATCTGAAGACATGTAGTACTCAAGCTGTATACAGTTAACTCCTCAGGAGTCCATTGCTAGCTCTTTCTGCTGAATTTCCATTTACCTCCATTAATAGAGGCTTTAATTAGAAGTTCTCAAAGAGCCTTACAAATGAATTGTGGTAGACATGGAGCTGCTCCATCCAGAGCTTCTTTCCAGCATGTGCTGCTTACTAACATCTAGAAGGACCATCAGCAGAGACTTCAGTTCTCAGCTCCTGAAGGGTCCATCTCAGTTCTCCACCTCAGGTCACACCCTCCTCAGAATTGTCCACATCCAATGACTTATCCAGGCAGGGGTAAAAAGACTCCCCATTTTGGCCCAATGTGAGACAGCTTTGATGGCCAATATGTGTTTCAGTACCCCCCGCTGGGTGGGCCACGGCTTTGTCAGGCCTGAATTGCAGTTCGACCTGCAGTGGTCTGCAAAAAAATTGACCTGCCAAAAAACTGCAATTTGACCTCTGCTCAGTCCTACTCCCTTAACTTCTTTTTACAAGTATAGATTCCAAAATCTCAGCATCTGCTTCTGGAGAAGCCAATCTGTGCCAGAGGTTGGCACTTGTTATGCCTCCTAAACATCTATGCAGTGTTTCATGAACACGTTCTCTCTCTAACTTGATTGTAAGTTCTTTGTGAGCAAGAAATATATAGAGACTTGTACATATATGCCACAGTTTCTACTGTTGTGCTATGGACAAAGAATATAGCTGTTAAGTATATTATGAATGGAATGATATGTTTTTTATGCAGATGAACAGCATGCTTCTCTTTTTGAGAGACTTCTATACTAAGCAAGTGGTCATAAATTAAGAGAGCCACGTTAGAACTCTGGGAATTCTGTCAGTCTTGTTCAGCTTTTTTAGTGGGTCTCTCAGTGTCCACTTACTCTGTGGAAGTTTTCAGGATGTGGTTCTCGCTTCCTTCCCTTTTTCCTTTTTTCTGGGTCCAGAGCTAAAACTGATGTCCAATATTCTTCCACCTATATCCTTCCACATTCTTCTATGATAGGTAAAATGATATTTTTCTTTATGAATTGTTATGCGCAGCAGCATTCTTGACTAATACATTCAAAAACTGTGAATGCCATTTTCACCTTAAATAGGCCCCTTTAAACAAATAACTGCTAAGCATTCTTTCCTGTGAATATATAAATAGGTTAAAAATAAAGATGCAGCCAGTGCTGTGTGAATATTATTCCAGCATTACACTTAAGATCCTTTCAGCCCCATTTGCTAACATTTTGTACTCCCAGCCAAAGTGCCAAAAATTGCTCTCTCCTCATGCAATTTTCTAAAATTTTGCTGGCACAAAATGAAGTAAAATCTCTGTCTGCAGGAGAGAGCAAACTTCATTTAGTGTGTTTTACAAAGTGCTAAATAGGTTTTCTATTTCGGGAGTGGAGTGGCAGAATGTGTGCTTCCTGCTATCCTGATCAAACATTTGCAATTCCATTCCCTCATGGATCACACATGCCAGGTTGTCTTTGGATATATTAACATAATACTTGTGATTTTATTCAAAAGAAAAGGAAAACAATTACAATGTGTTCAAGGGATGTGATGTCAGTACTGGAAGGTTATTTTTCCTTGTTTTTAATTTTTTTCTATTATTTAAAATAAAATAGTGGTTACAGTCCTTACAAGAGGCTTTTGTATTCAACTGATTTCAAAGTTAGAGCTCTTATTTCCTATTTTCTAGTGCATCCTCCAAAAGAAAAATGTGTCATGGTCTCACTGCTGAGAAATTTAGGGTCCTGGATCACTAGCATTATTTCAAGTAGTCCATCAAATCTGTGTCTGGCAGAAATCATACATGACTAAATAGTCACTGAATATATTTTCTAGGAAAAAAAGTACTTGCCTCATAACATAATAACAACAAAAATAATAGTAAGTAATATTGATGGATTGTTTAGAGTGTTCCAGGCCTTAGTCTAAGAACCTGACATGTATTATCTCATGGAAACTGACTTCCACCTTCTGAGATAGTACTGTTACTATACCCATTTTTCAGATGAGAAACTAAGAGAAGTTAAGGAACCTGGGCAAGTTAGTGAGCAGATGATCTGGGATTTAGAACTTGGCTTGGCTCCAGACCCTGCATTCTTTACTAATATGCAAAACTACCTCACAAATAAGGGGAGGGTGGAGTGATAGTACCTCACACCCCTAGCAGAGTTTGCCATTTAGTCCATAAGGAAACTTGACTGAGAGAGCATGGAAACAAATAATTAGGGGAGGAAGCTGGAGAGCACACAAGAGGTTGAAATATGTGACTTCTTTGTAAACGTCTCCATATGTACAGCCTAAAACACATAAGCTGAGAGTATCTGTACACTTTTCCAGCTTTTCCCAATGCTTAATATGTGGCTTTTGTCAACACCCAGCTCCTGCTTGAAAGGAAAGGAAGTTCCTTCAATGCCAGTGAAGGTTGGAGAATTGACCCAGGCAATTAATTTGTGGAGAGTAATAATGCAGTGAGCACTAGCCTTTTCAGATATCTGCTAATTCACCTTTGTAGAAGCAGTTAACAAAAAGAAGACGTAAATTGTGAGGTTCTTAGATGGCTCCAATTGCATCATTAATCCACAGAGCCATCTAGCCATCTCCTAAGTGTATCTGCCTTTGTTTGGAAGTATCCTAAAGTAGTGTTGCCCATATCATTTGGGGTAAGGCTGGCAGTAGGGGTGGGGGTAGGAGTGGGCAGACAATGGCAGTGAGGAATCTAGAGGCATTCCCCACAGTACCTAGAATTGTGCCTTGAATATCGTAAACAGCCAGCAAGTACTTTGCATATACAGTCCCTCTTTTCAAAAAAGTTTACATTTGTAATTGGTGTAAAAAAAAAAAATCTATGCTTATAGGAAGAGAAGAAACACAAAGACAATATATTGTAAGAGAACTAAAAAAAGTGTGCCCCAGGCAGAAACAATTACTAATTCAGAGGAAAGAGAAAGATCATTATGGCCTGAGGACTCAAGAGGAACTTTGAACTGAGCTTTTAGGGATGAGCAGGATTTGGATAAGTCTAGAGTAGATGAAAGGTAAGCAAGCTTTTTTTCTGTAAAGGGCCAGATAGTAAATATTTTGTGCTTTGTGGGCCACTTATCGTCTCTGTTGCAGCTATTCAACTCTGCCATGTAGTACAAAAGCAGCCAGAGACAAATAGGCAAATGAATGGGGTGGGCTGTGTTCTATCAAAACTACAAAAAGAAACAGCAGGCCAGATTTTGCATGCAAGCTGTAGTTTACTGACCCCTGGTCTAGACCATGGAGAAGGACATACATTGTAAGGAAGAGGCATCATCAAATGTATAGGGAGGGATATATTCCTGGGACAGTGAAGAATGGACGAAAGATTATGAATCCGTAAAACATTCTAATGTGTGAAAGAAACAATACATGATTAAATATTCTCAGAATATATTTTCTTTTTGTGGAAGATAGGTGTATCATCATTTCTACCCATGAAAGATGGCATTCTACTAGCCTGAAAACATGCTACCTCTACTCCCTGAGTCCAGACCTTCATCATGTTACACTTGAACTACTGAAGCAGCTCCCTAGTCCCCCTACTAGCCTCTCATTCCTACCTGCCTCTATTCCATCCAGCCATCCAGAGTAGGCCATATGAAATGCACATCTGAGGTTACTCCTCTTAAGCTCACTCAGTGTCTCCACGTGGCCTAAATATTGAAAACTAAACTTCTGTGTATGGCATATAAACTTAACCTCTCAAGTCACGTCAAATCATTTGCAGTTCCTTGTGCACACTCTGGTCTCTCTTTCATGCTTTGTACAAACTGTTCTCTTCTCTTCAAATATACTACCTTCCCACCCTGGCTCCAGCACCCAACTTGTCCACCTAAAGGGCACTTAATCATTCTTAAAAACACAGTACAATTTTCCCCTCCTTGGTAATACTTCCCAGACCTGCTCTGTCTGGGGGTGCTCTTTACTGTTCTCAGTGTTCTCTGTGCCTGCCCCTAGAGTAGCACAGATATTCCACTGTACAGTATTTACTCATTGACCTGTCCGTCTTCCCTGCCAGACCTTCAATGCACTCAGGGCAAAACCGCTCAAATTTTCTTTTTTTTTTTCACATTTTCAATCTCTGCATCCTCTCCATCTAACATAGTTTAAGAAATAATAAGAGAATAGAGATCAATCAATTTATTGATCATTGAATGAATGTCAAAATCCTATATCCTATTTTTGAACACAGGAACAATTCTCTTATATTCTAACACATATGATAAAAGGATAAAGATAGCACTAAGAAAAACAGAAAGAATATGTAGCAGGAAGGCTTAATAGTAGTTATCTTTGGGTGGTAGGATCATATATGATTACATTTTTGTTTCAATATAACTATATTTTCTATGGTAGAAACATACTTCTTTTATAATTGAAAAAAGCAATAAAAGATAAAAATGTGTATAAAAATTGTTGGTATCCAGTTAAAAATGGAATTGAACAGGCTGCCTAGTGGTAGCCTCTTCCCACTTCCTCCTTGAACCCCTATGAAGATACAAAAAATATAAAAATAGCAAGACTGAAAACCAAGCCTTGCAGAAAGTCTACTGAGAATCTGGGTGCAGTCTCTGGAATCTACTAGGCTGATAGAGCTTGGTCAAGACAATCTAACCCTCTCCTTGATTGGTAACATTGCCAAGCTTTCCCTCATGAGACAGGGACCATAACCCAGAGAAACAGAACTGGCTCCAGCCAGAAATCTCCATCACACAGTTGCTGCTTCTGGAGGCTTCCTGAGCACTGTCCAAGCTGCCTTCCAACCTTCGGTGTCATGTAGAGGAGCAAGCCCCAGGAAACCATGGGCTGGTAGGGGTTGTGGCCAGTGGTTTATTACATCCTAGGAGGTGGAGTCACCACAAAGATGTTGGGGGTAGGGACAGAGGCTGTTAAAACTTGGGATTGAGCATGGGGCAGTGAACATCATCACCCAGGCTTCCAGCTGGAGATTTAGATATATGCAGTTAACAAGGAAAAAGAGGTGAGCAAAAGGCAGTCCTTTATTGTCAAATACAAACTCTTTGTTGTTCTTACCTTACTTAAGAATAACTAAAGGAAAAACCAAACAAACAAATGAGAGACCATGGAAAAACAGTACAAAATAAGGGAAAGAAAACGTCATGCTGAGGACTTGGAAGAACAGAAACAGCTTATCACTGAAAAAGACTAACTGTATGATCCTGGAGAAAAGTTCAGAAAATTGTTTGGAATTTCCAGTTAAAATCAAGAAAACATAGCCTCTATGAAACTGGAAGTAAAAGTAATAAAGAAAAAAACAGATTAAGAAAAAAAGACAGCAGGATAAGATGAAGAAATAGATCTGATGAGAAGGAATTATAAGAACTAAAAATATAATAGTGGGACTAAAATCCATATTACAGAAAAAAACATAATTTGGCACATAGGAAATAAATTCAGTGATATGAAGGACTAACTTGAGAACCTTTCCTGGAAAGATAAAATAAGAGGCAAAGGTGAAAATTTTATGAGAAAAAAAGAGGACAGAAAACAGAAACCCAAACCAAGGAAGAAGCTAGAATGGCTGGAGGAAAAATAGCAATTAAAAAAAACGTAATTGAAGAAAGTTTTCCTGAGATGAGACTACTTGGAATATGTAGATTGATATCCTAAACTGAAATCTACATAATTATAAACTTCTAAAATTCTATAATTTTAAAATTAATAAATTTTAAAATTCTATAAACTTCAGGTAGAAAAATTTTATCCTATAAAGGAATAAAAGACAGCGTCTTCAACCTTCTTCTCTGATCTCTAGAAGTTAGTAGATCAATATTTAGCTTAGTGCTGTCCTATAGAACTTTCTGTGATGACGGAAATGTTCTACATATGTGCTATACAGTATGGTAGCCACTAGCCACATGTAGGTATTTGAGCCTTTGAAATGTGACTGGTGATCTGAATTTTTAATTTTATTTAATTTTAATTAATTTAAATTGAAGTAGCTGTGTATGATTCGCACTTATATATTGGACAGTGCAAATTTAGGGTTTTGAAGTTAAGAGATTTTGACTTATATTCTTACTCCTATCAAGGCTGTCTTTCCCATATGAAGGAAACAGAAGGACTTTTCTGCATACTGAGGAACTTAGAAAATATACCATCCATGAACTTTGTAAAAACAACCTTCAAAGATCTATTTAAACCATAATAAAAATAAAAACTAAGAGCTCAAGAATGGGGAAGTTTTGAGAGGGACCTTCAAGATGGCGGAGGAGTAAGACATGGAGATCACCTTCCTCCCCACAGATACATCAAAAATACATCTACATGTGGAACAACTGCTACAGAACACCTACTGAATGCTGGCAGAAGACCTGAGACTTCCAAAAGGCAAGAAAATCCCCACATACCTGGGTAGGGCAAAAGAAAAAAGAAAACACAGAGACAAAAGAATAGGGATGGGACCTGCACCTCTGGGAGGGAGCTGTGAAGGAGGAAAAGTTTCCACACACTAGGAAGCCCCTTCACTGGTGGAGATGGGGGTGGGCGGAGGGGAAGCTTCAGAGCCATGGAGGAGAGTGCAGCAACAGGGGTGCAGAGGGCAAAGTGGAGAGATTCCCCCACAGAGGATCGGTGCTGACCAGCACTCACCAGCCTAAGACATTTGTCTGCTCACCCGCCAGGGCGGGTGGGGCTGGGAGCTGAAGCTCAGGCTTCAGGGTCAGATCACAGGGAGAGGACTGGGGTTGGCTACGTGAAGACAGCCTGAGGGGGCTAGTGCACCACAGCTAGCTGGGAGGGAGTCTGGGAAAATGTCTCGGCTTGCATAAGAGGCAAGAGACCACTGTTTCGGGGTATGTGAGGAGAGGGGATTCCTTCTGCATGTGCCCACAGAAGGCAGAGCACTGCCTAAGCGAGCTCCAGAGGCGGGCATGAGCCATAGCTATCAGCTCGGACCCCAGAGATGGGCATGAAATGCTAACGCTGCTGCTGCTGCTGCCACCAAGAATCCTGTGTGCAAACACAGGTCACTATCCACACACACACACACACACACACACACACACACACACACACACACACACAGACCCCAACCGGAGCCTTTGCAGCTTGCCACTGCCGGGATCCCGTGACCCAGGGACAACTTCCCTGGGAGAACACATGGTGCACCTGAGGCTGTTGCAACGTCATGCCGGCCTCTTCCACCACAGGCTGGCCCCGCATTCCAATTATGATGACTGTACCCCTCCCTCCCCCTGGCCTGAGTGAGCAAGAGCCCCCTAATCAGCTGCTGCTTTAACCCCCTTCTGTCTGGGCGGGAACAGACACCTGAGGGTGACCTACATGCAGAGGTGGGGCCAAAACCAAAGCTGAACCCAGGAGCCGTGCAAACAAAGAAGAGAAGGGGAAATCTCTCCACGCAGCCTCAGGAGCAGCGGACTAAATCCCCACAATCAACTTGATGTACCCTGCATCTGTGGAATACCTGACTAGACAACGAGTCATCCCAGAATTGAGGCAGTGGACTTTAGGAGCAACTGTAGACTTGGGGTTTGCTGTCTGCGACTGATTTGTTTCTGATTTTTATGTTCATCTTAGTTTAGTTTTTACCGCTTGTTATCATTGGTGGTTTGGTTGCTCTCTTTTAAATTTTTTTATATTTTAATATTTTTATTTATTTTTCTTTCTTTTTTCTCTGCCTTTTCTTCTGAGCCCTGTGGCCGATAGGGTCTTGGTGCTCTGGCCTGCTGTCAGGCATGAGCCTCCAAGGTGGGAGACCCAAATTCAGGACATTGGACCCCCAGAGACCTCCCGGCCACATGTAACATCAATCAGTGAGAGCTCTCCCAGAGATCTCCACCTCAATACTAAGACCCAGCTCCACCCAACAGCCAGCAAGCTCCAGTGCTGGACGCCCCATGCCAAACAACTAGCAAGACAGGAACACTAACCACACCCATTAGCAGAGAGGCTGCCTAAAATCATACTAAGTTCACAGATACCCCAAAACACACCACCAGACATGGCCTGGCCCACCAGAAAGACAAGATCCAGCCCCACCCACCAGAACACAGGCACCAGTCCCCTCCATCAAGAAGCCTACACAAGCCAGTAAACCAACCTCACCCACTGGGGGCAGACACCAAAAACAACAGGAACTGTGAACCTGCAGCCTAGGAGAAGGACATCCCAAACACAGTATGTTAAACAAAACGAAAAGACAAAGAAATATGCAGCAGATGAAGGAGCAAGGTAAAAGCCCACCAGACCAAAAAAATGAAGAGGAAATGGCAGTCTAGCTGAAAAAGATTTCAGAGTAATGATAGTAAAGATGATCCAGAATCGTGGAAATAAAACGGAGAAAATACAAGAAACGTTTAACAAGGAACTGGAAGAACTAAAGAGCAAACAAACAATGATGAGCAACACAATAAATGAAATTTAAAATTCTCTAGAAGGAATCAATAGCAGAATAACTGAGGTAGAAGAACAGATAGGTGACCAGGAAGATAATATAGTGGAAATAACTACCGCACAGCAGAATAAAGAAAAAAGAATGAAAAGAATTGAGGACAGTCTTAGAGACATCTGGGACAACATTAAACGCACCAACAGTCGAGTTATAGGGGTCCCAGAAGAAGAAGAGAAAAAGAAAGGGTCTGAGAAAATATTTGAAGAGATCATAGTTGAAAACTTCCCTAACATGGGAAAGGAAGTAGTCAATCAAATCCAGGAAGCACAGAGTCCCATACAGGATAAATCCAAGGAGAAACATGCCAAAACACATATTAATAAAACTATCAAAAATTAAATACAGAGATAAAATATGAAAAGCAGCAAGGGAAAGCAACAAATAACATACAAGGGAATCCCCATAAGGTTAATGGCTGATCTGTCAGCAGAAACTCTGCAAGCCAGAAGGGAGTGGCAGGACATTTTTAAAGTGATGAAAGGGAAAACCTACAACCATGATTACTCTGCCTAGCAAGGATCCCATTCAGATTCGATGGAGAAATTAAAACCTTTACAGACCAGCTAAAGTTAAGAGAATTCAGCACCACCAAACCAGCATTACAACAAATGCTAAAGGAACTTCTCTAGGTGGGAAACACAAGAGAAGGAAAAGACCTACAATAACAAACCCAGAACAATTAAGAAAATGGTAATAGGAACATACATATCGATAATTACCTTAAATGTAAGTGAATTAAATGCTCCAACCAAAAGACATAGAATGGCTGAATGGATACAAAAACAAGACCCATATATATGCTGTCTACAAGACACCCACTTCAGGCCTAAGGACACATACAGACTGAAAGTGAGGGGATGGAAAAATATATTCCATGCAAATGGAAATCAAAAGAAAGCTAGAGTAGCAATTCTCATATCAGACAAAATAGACTTTAAAATAAAGACTATTACAAGAGACAAAGAAGGACACTAAATAATGATCAAGGGATCAATCCAAGAAGGAGATATAACAATTGTAAATATTTATGCACCCAACATAGGAGCACCTCAATACATAAGGCAAATGCTAACAGCCATAAAATGGGAAATCAACGGTAACACAGTAATAGTAGGGGATTTAACAGGCTACTTTCACCAATGGACAGAGAATCCAAAATGAAAATAAACAAGGAAGCACAAGCTTTAAATGACATGTTAGACAACATGGACTTAATTGATATTTATAGGACATTCCATCCAAAAACACCTGAATACACTTTCTTCTTAAGTGCTCATGGAACATTCTCCAGGATAGATCATATCTTGGGTCACAAATCAAGCCTTGGTAAATTTAAGAAAATTGAAATCATATCAAGTATCTTTTCTGACCACAACACTATGAGACTAGATATAAATTACAGGAAAAAAACTAAAAAATACAAACACTGGAGGCTACACAACATGGTACTAAATAACGAAGAGCTCACTGAAGAAATCAAAGAGGAACTCAAAAAATAAGTAGAAACAAATGACAATGAAAACATGTCGACCCCAAACCTATGGGATGCAGCAATAGCAGTTCTAAGAGGGAAGTTTATAGCAATACAGTCCTACCTCAGGAAACAAGAAACATCTCAAATAAACAACCTAAAGCAATCCGAGAAAAAAGAACAAAAAAACCCAAAGTTAGAAGAAGGAAAGAAATCATAAAGATCGGATCAGAAATAAATGAAAAAGAAATGAAGGAAATGATAGCAAACATCAATAAAACTAAAAGCTGGTTCTTTGAGAAGATAAACAAAATTGATAAACCATTAGCCAGACTCATCAAGAAAGAAAGGGAGAAGACTCAAATCAACAGAATTAGAAATAAAAAAGGAGAAGTAACAACTGACACTGCAGAAATGCAAAGAATCATGAGAGATTACTACAAGCAACTATATGCCAATAAAATGGACAACCTGGAAGAAACGGACAAATTCTTAGAAAAGCACAACTTTGTGAGACTGAACCAGGAAGAAATAGAAAATATAAACCAATCACAAGCACTGAAATTGAAACTGTCATTTAAAATCTTCCAACAAACAAAAGCCCAGGACCACAGTTGAATTATATCAAACATTTAGAGAAGAGCTAACACCTATCCTTGTCAAACTCTTCCAAACTATAACAGAAGGAGGAACACTCCCAAACTCATTCTACGAGGCCACTATTACCCTGATACCAAAATGAGACAAAGATGTCACAAAAAAAGAAAACTACAGGCCAATATCACTGATGAGCATAAACGCAAAAATCCTTAACAAAATACTAGCAAACAGAATCCAACAGCACATTAAAAGGATCATACACCATAATCAAGTGGGGTTTATCCCAGGAACGCAAGGATTCTTCAGTATATGTAAATCAATCAATGTGATACACCATATTAACAAACTGAAGGATAAAAACAGAATGATAATCTCAATAGATGCAGAAAAACCTTTTGACAAAATTCAACACCCATTTATGATAAAAACTCTCCAGAATGTAGGCATAGAGGGAACTTACCTCAACATAATAAAGGCCATATATGACGAACCCACAGCCAATATCGTTGTCAGTGGTGAAAAACTGTAACCATTTCTTCTAAGATCAGGAACAAGACAAGGTTGCGCATTCTCACCACTATTATTCAACATAGTTTTGGAAGTTTTAGCCACAGCAATCACAGAAGAAGAAGAAGTAAAAAGAATTCAAATTGGAAAGGAAGTGGTAAAACTGTCACTGTTTGCAGATGACATGATACTATACATAGAGAATCCTAAAGATGCTACCAGAAAACTACTAGAGCTAAGCAATGAATTTGGTAAAGTAGCAGGATACAAAATTAAGGCACAGACATCTCTTTCATTCCTATACACTAACAATGAAAAATCTGAAAGAGAAATTAAGGAAACCTCCCATTTACCATTGCAACAAAAAGAATAAAATACCTAGGAATAAACCTACCTAAGGACACAAAAGACCTGTATGCAGAAAACTGTAAGACACTGATGAAAGAAATTAAAGATGATACAGACAGATGGAGAGGTATACCATGTTCTTGGATTGGAAGAATCAGCATTGTGAAAATGACTATACTACCCAAAGCAATCTACATATTCAGTGCAATGCCTATCAAGCTACCAATGGTATTTTTCACAGAACTAGAACAAAATATTTCATGATTTATATGGAAACACAAAAGACCCCGAATAGCCAACAATCCTGAGAAAGAAAAACAGAGCTGGAGGAATCAGGCTCCTGGACTTCAGACTATACTACAAATCTGCAGTAATCAAGACAGTGTGGTACTTGCACAAAAACAGAAATATAGATCAATGGAACAGAATAGAAAGCCCAGAGAAAAACCCATGCACATATATACAATATACAATGGAGAATATACAATGGAGAAAAGACAGCCTCTTCAATAAGTGGTGCTGGGAAAACTGGACAGCTACATGTAAAAGAATGAAATTAGAACACTCCCTAACACCATACACAAAAATAAACTCAAAGTGGTTTAAAGACCTAAATGTAAGGTCAGAGAGTATAGAACTCTTAGAGGAAAACATAGGCAGAACACTCTATGACATAAATCACAGCAAGATCCTTTTTGACCCACCTCCTAGAGAAATGGAAATAAAAACAAAAATAAACAAGTGGGACCTAATGAAACGTAAAAGCTTTTGCACAGCAAAGGAAACCATACACAAGATGAAAAGAGTACCCTCAGAATGGGAGAAAATATTTGCAAATGAAGCAAATGACAAAGGATTAATCTCCAAAATTTACAAGCAGCTCATGCAGCTCAATATCAAAAAAACAAACAACCCAGTCCAAAAGTGGGCAGAAGACCTAAACAGACATTTCTCCAAAGAAGATATACAGATTGCCAATAAACACATGAAAGGATCCTCAACATCACTACTCATTGGAGAAATGCAAATCAAAAGTACAATGTGGTGTCATCTCAAAGCAGTCAGAATGGGCATCATCAAAAAAATCTACAAACAATAAATGCTGGAGAGAGTGTGGAGAAAAGAGAACCATCTTGCACTATTGCTGGGAATGTAAATTGATACAGCCACTATGGAGAACAGTATGGAGGTTCCTTAAAAAACTAAAAATAGAACTACCATATGACCCAGCAATCCCACTACTGGGCATATACCCTGAGAAAACCATAATTCAAAAAGAGTCATGTAACACGGTGTTCATTGCAGCACTATTTACAATAGCCAGGACATGGAAGCACCCTAACTGTCCATCAACAGATGAATTGATAAAGAAGATGTGCCTCATATATCCAATGGAATATTACTCAGCCATAAAAAGAAATGAAATTGAGTTATTTGTAGTGAGGTGGATGGACCTAGAGTCTGTCATACAGAGTGAAGTAAGTCAGAAAGAGAAAAACTAATACCATATGCTAACATATATATATATATGGAATGTAAAAAAAAAAAGGTTCTAATGAACCTAGGGGCAGGACAGCAATAAAGACACAGACATAGAGAATGGACTTGAGGACATGGGGAGGGGGAAGGGTAAGCTGGGACGAAGTGAGAGAGTGGCATGGACATATATACACCACCAAATGTAAAATAGATAGCTATTGTGAAGCAGCCACATAGCACAGGGAGATCTGCTTGGTGCTTTGTGACCACCTAGATGGGTGGGATAGGGAGGGTGGGAGGAAGATGCAGGAGGGAGGGGATATGGAGATATATGTATATGTATAGCTGATTCACTTTGTTATACAACAGAAACTAACAGAACACTGTAAAGCAGTTATACTCCAATAAAGATGTTTCAAAAAAAAGAATGGGGAAGTTTTATTATAAAAGCCTTTATAGTGATCACTGAAAATAGAAAATGTGTAATGTAAAACTGGAACATTTAAGAGAATGATCTGTGCCTACAACTCCAAATTGCGTTAGCAAAAACAGAAAGTGAATAAGAGTTAGGTGTAGGAGGTATTCTAAATTCTTTGCTTGTGTGTATGTTTTTAAAGATGCACTTTACTTTTTTTTTTTTTTTTCCGCGGTACGCGGGCCTTCCACTGTTGTGGCTTCTCCCCTTGCGGAGCACAGGCTCCGGATGCGCAGGCTCACGGGCCCAGCCACTCCGCGGCATGTGGAATCCTCCTGGACCGGGGTACGAACCCGTGTCCCCTGCATCAGCAGGCGGACTCTCAACCACTGCGCCACCAGGGAAGCCCGATGCACTTTACTTTTTAATCAGACAAGAAGAGAAATATAGAATGGCTTTATAGGTACATGTTGAATTTAAAACATAATGCGTCTATAAAAAACTGGAGAAGATAAAAGTAAAGAAACATTCTTCTGCACTCAGAAAAATCCATAGCATTCGATTCTTTCATTATTAAAGAACAAACAATTAATAATTTAAGCATTCAACTCAAGAAGTTAGAAAAAGTGCAACAAAGCAACTCTAAGAAAAGCAGAAGACAGGAATACTGAAAGGTTAAAGCAAAATTGATATACTAGAAAATAGAAAGATGGTAGGATAAAAATGAACCTGAAAACTGGTTGTTTGAGGGAAAAAAAACAAATAATCTCTAGCTAACTTAATCAAGGAAAAAATAGAATAAAATAGCCAAAG
This sequence comes from Delphinapterus leucas, assembly GCF_059928025.1. Classification (NCBI taxonomy): domain Eukaryota; kingdom Metazoa; phylum Chordata; class Mammalia; order Artiodactyla; family Monodontidae; genus Delphinapterus; species Delphinapterus leucas. The sequence continues at coordinate 59,687,826 of NC_143137.1, read as the reverse complement.
TTATGGATAAGAAAGGAAATATGATGGTGAATATAAAGTAGATTTATTTTTAAAGAAAGAGAACACTACATTAAAATCTTGAAAAATTTTTTCGGGAAAGCATAGTATAAAAATTAATTTAAAAAGAAGTAGAAAGCTTGATAACTATAGAAACAAATTTTAAGTTTTTAAAATGTTACCTCAGAAAGGCTGCTCTTGGAGGTTTTGAGTGAGCTCTTTCAAAACTTTAAGGAAGACAGTTCTTTTAAATTGTTCCAGAGCATAGGGGAAAGATGGGAAACTTAAAATTCATTTTGTAAAGACCATAGAGTTTTGATATCAAACCTGACAAAATTTGAGTAATGGAAAAAAACCTGGACATCATTCCCACTTCTAAATACAGATGAGAAAACTCAGCAGTATATGAAGAAGGCATGACAAAGTAGGGTTACTTTCAGGATTAAAAAGCAATTGAAAACACTTCCTTAGGACTGGTTATATTCTAAGATCTGCTCATGTATTAACTCAATTCTCACAAAAATAAATGAGGTGTGTTCCATTACTGTGTCCCTTTTACAGATAAGGAAATTAAAGTACAGGAAGAGTAAGTGACTTAACCGAAGTCACACAATGAGTAAGGGCAGAGCCAGGCTCAAAACCAGGTGGTCTGGCTGCAGAGTCACACCCTTACTACTGTATGGCTTTTTATTGTCAGTAGATTATTGGAAAAAAACCAAAGCACACATCTCAATAGTTGTAGAAAAGGTGTGTGATAACATTCAGAATCCATTCCTGACTTAAAAAGAAAGCGCTTTAACCCAGGAGACAATTATGTTTTTCTTTATGTGATAAAATCTATCTGAAATCAGTGTCTAAGAATGTAATTAATAGGGAGACTAGAACCATTCACTCTAAAGTCATGTACAAGGCAAAAATTCCCATCATTATTTAATATTGTTATGGTAGTTCTACTGAATGCAACCAGACAAGGGGTGGGAGAGGGAATAAAGAGCTTCACTTTTGGAAAGGGGAAAAACAAATTATTGTTATTTGCAGATGATATGATATTCTACCCAGAAAACTATAGGGACTTAGTTAAAGATGTAGTAAAGCCAATGAAAGAGTCCAGTACAAATAATATATAGAAAATAAATACAGAAAAATACCAACTTTCCTGTATATCAGGAGGTACAAACTCAAATGCCTTTAAAGGCTAGGCGGTAACCTAAATGCATGACCTCTCCTGGTGTAGGGAATATGCTGTTCACAATAGCAAGAAAAGTATAGACTAGCTAAGACTTAATAAGAAATACAGAATCTTTATTCTGAAAACCATGAAAACTGAATACAGAAATATATACTATGTTCCCAGATCATTTGGAGAGTAAACAGGTGATGCTAGCCAGGAAAGTTTATAATAATGAGAGTGATGAGGGAGAACTTTCACTATCCCTATCAGATACTAAAATGTACATGGGGGCTTCCCTGGTGGCACAGTGGTTGGGAGTCCGCCTGCCGATGAGGGGGACGCGGGTTCGTGCCCCGGTCCGGGAGGATCCCGCATGCCGCTGAGCGGCTGGGCCCGTGAGCCATGGCCGCTGAGCCTGTGCATCCGGAGCCTGTGCTCCGCAACGGGAGAGGCCACAGCAGTGAGAGGCCTGCGTACCACAAAAAAAAAAAAAAAAAAAAAATGTATATGATAGCTGTAGCAATTTAAATAGTGTATTTTCTTTCTGTTTGGCTTTGTTTGCTTGTTTGGTAGAGGAATAGATTAGAAAAGAAAACCCAGAAACATACTTAAGTATAGGTAAAATGCTAATTTATGGTACATTCATTCTTTCAAAAATAATGTCCTTAGCTCTAGTCGTTGAGGATACAATGGTGAATATGGTACACAAGATTCTGTTTCTCTTTGCATTCTGGTGGGAGAGATAAGCAACGTACAAATATACCAAAATAAATAAGAAAAATAAAGATAATTCAAGTAGGGTGGTATTAGTGACTTGAGGGAACATTTAAGCTGATAAATGAATTACTAGAAGGAATGAGCTGTGTGTAATTCAGGGGAAAGAACCTTTTAAAGTAAGGAAATATCGTGTGCCACTCAAAGGTATCAGGTTTAGTATGTTCAGGAAACAGAACGAAGGCCAGTTTGGGTGAAGAAGAGTAGACAAGGAGGCAATAATACAAGGTGACCTCTGCAGGAGCTAGGTTTCGTAGGACTTTGCACCCAAGATAAGGAGTTTGAATTTTATTTTTTAAGTATAATATGAAAACACTGGGAGATTTTTAAGCAGAGGAGTGACATAGTTTGATATAGTCATTTATAAAGATCACTGGTTTCATTTGTAGATGCAAAGAGACCATCAGGGAAGCAGGTGACCAGTTAGGAGCCTGTCTGGGTAGTCAGGAGAGAGAAAGATGGCTGGATTAATGTGGTAGTAGTGGAAGTAGAAAGAAGTGGATAGGTTTGGAATATTCTTTGGTGGAAGAGTCAAAAGCTCTGGATTGGGACACTGAAGAAAAGAAAAGAATCAAAGGTTGTTCCTAGTTACGGGCTAAAAGAACTGGATAAATGATATTAGGAAGACTGAAGGAAGACCAGGATTGGGGTTAGTATAGGGAATTGAGGGTTTCAGATATATCAAGTTTTAGGTGTTGTCAGACATTGTGAGGAGATAACAAGTAGGCAGTGGAATATACAAATCTGGTTTTCTGATGAGAAGTTGAGCTCAAGGTAACCACTTGGGCAATAATTAGTCTACCGATGATATTTAAAGCCAGGTCACACGTGAGAGTGTTAGAGAAGCAAGGAGGCCCAGAAAGGAGCCCTGTACACTCTGATATTTGGAGGTAGGCAGAAGAGGAGCAAGGCAGCAATGGAAACAGGGAAGACGTAGCCAGTGAGGCCGGAGAAAAACCAAGCAGGCATTGAAGCTGAGAGAAGAAAGCACATCAGGGAGGGTAGTCAACTGTGATAAGTATGGCTGGGAGTTCAAGTAAGACAAGAACAAAATGGAGGTCACTGATTAGCTTGGAAAGATAATCTTGGTGAGGTTGGTGCATATGGGATTCCTACTAGAATGAGAGGTGAGGAAGTGGAGACTGCTACTTTTGACAACTTTTTCAATATAAGTAAAGCGGCATTTCAATATGATGGCAGTTCAAATCGGTTGGAAGAACAAGGATTATTTCATAAGTGATCTTGATATTATTTCTTACTTATTTGGGAAAAAATAAATGGTTTTATTACATTGTTTTAGAAAAAAAGAAAGTAAACTTCAAAAAGATAATGTCATCTCTCTAAGTGGTAGTATAATGGGTGTTTTCCTTTTGTAGTTATACATTTTTAATTTTAATGTTTTCATAGTATATACTCTTTTTTAGTCAAAGAATTAACAATGTCTTTTCATGAAAACCAACCACTTCTAGCAGGCTACTAGGTTCCAAACCAAACTAAATCAAGTCAGTTCAGCAGACTATTAGCATTGCATTACAAGCCTACCATCTAGAAAGGTGTGAATTATAAGAACCTTAAGAGTTATGATACAAAAGTGAAAGCGAGGTGAGTGTCCTAAGTGAAACACAAACACCTAAGAGAAGTCAAAAGAAGGGCTTATAACTTGGAATTACAGAAAGTGATTAAGTGCAACCATCAAGCTGTCTTTCCTTTTGAGCATATACGTATGCTTCTCTTTGTGGCAATGGTAGGTGAAGACTGGCTTTTCGTTCTCAATATGATAAAAGTCTGCTATGATTTCTTTATCTAGGCAGTTATAACTCATGGTCACTGATCATCCAGTAAAACTCTGAAAATGGAAGGACTTGATAAAGGGAAGATCATGGTGACTGGATCATTATGAGCAATATCACTGCAGTGGGAAGGCAGAATTTGTACCTCACTGAGTAACTCTGTGGGAGAAATTCACAGGACATGGTAACCAACCAGCAGTTACCCAAAGAGCTTGTCAGAGCAGTTAGTAACAGGGGAGAAACCCAAAAAGCTCCCCTTCTTTCCCCTCAGGAATGTTTGTTCATCAATTCAATAGAGAATAAGCAAGTAGCATGTATAACCCAGGATCTCTAAAGTGTGTGCACACACGTGTGTCTCCAGTCACCACAGATCCTAATCAGCTGTTCACAAATGGCCCTGGATTTTTTCTGGATCTTGTTTCCAGTGCTCAAGTAGCTTGTCCAAGTCTAATTAGAGAAGGGTTAGTTCTGATTAAGTTTAAAGAAATGTGGTTAGTGAAAGAGACCACACAAGGGAGATTTCAGAACTGGAGTTGGGTGGAGACACCACTCCTCTCTGTTTTATATGGTAGCTGTGATTGCTGTGGGTTGTGTTTTGCTGGACTCGTCCATTATTCACCTTAAAGTCCACCTAGTACTGCTTGTTACAAAGATGAGATTTGGAGATCTGGATTTTTGCATCTGACTCAGCAGAGGATGGAGGTGCCTCCTTGCAATCGAGACAAGTACCCTCTGGGTGGGAAGGAGGAATAAAGTGGAAAAAAGTATGTAAGCAAGAAGTGATTCAAAATTCTACTCATTTGTGACTCAGAAGCAATAAGTCTAAGGCTACTGTTAGCTACCGTCCCTGGCTCTCCACAGTCCCTAGGCAAGTGCCACAGAGAAAACGATCTGATGTGGAGAGGGAATGACTGGACTGCTTCTATCAGGAAACCATGAGTTCGCCAGGGTGTACTTAGACATAGGAAAAGATTTTTAAATGTAAGTGGCATTACTCACATGTCTTTTCTGGCTGTCTCAGTATGTTCTTCACCCTCACACAGAGATTGGCACACGTTTCCCTTGTCCCTGATCAAAAATAGAACACAGTACTCATTTCAGCTCTCAAACCATTGAACAGTGTGTCGCAAGCTTTTGTGATCTTCTTCAATTCACAACCTAAAGCCAACACAAGCAAGGTGTCATCTGGGTGCTTTTATTATGTTTATGTCCTTAGAACTTTCATTAAATAAATTATTTTCTTTTGAGGTCCTTCTCATTGCTGGCAAGTCCCATTTTTCAGCTTATATTTCCCTTTATTTTGATGCCAGTGGGTTATGTGCTTGATTGTGTTTTCTGTTTAATTTCAGGATGTTGGGTTCTTAGCAAAGCATAATTAGCAGCCCAGTTCATTCTCAGTTCAAGTGCAGGATAATGTGCTTCTGCATAAGATGAAATGAAAGCCTCTCTTATGGCTGCCCTCAGTCTAGTTCCGCCTGTGAACCAGCTGGGCATGGGCTTATGGCCCCTGTTTGAACTGAGTGCTCCCTTCCTTTCTCTGGCTATCATCTCCTTCTCTCTTATCACACTGACTAATTCTTACTCTGACTCCTGATGTGTACCTCTCGCTGTCTCTGTTTGCTGGTTTTATTCAGACTTTCTTCAAGTCAATAGCCTTCTTTTTCCTCTACCCTCGTCCTCCCTGAGCTTCCAAGGAGAATGGCAAGCTCATCAACTTACTTCTCTAGCAAACCGGTCACAGAGACCACAGCTAACAGCTACAAATGAAAAGTAAATTAGCAGACACTGTTGTGATCCGTGTGTGGGTTGGAAGAAGAATTTCCAGACACAAAGTATTTTAGATGAGAGTGAGTTTATTGAGAACAAGGAGCAGAGTTACTGAGGGGTGCTGCAGATACAGCGGGCCGACTTCCTGATAGACCAGGGAGAGCCGACCCCCTTTGTGGGCTAGTAGCCAACGTTTATAGCCTCAAGACAAAGAAGATTCCTCAGGGTGGCATTAGGTGATTGGTCAGGATGCTACATGGTTGATACGTGGTGAATATTTTACCTAATATGGAGTCGGGGGCTGTCCGGTTTAGGTCAGGAGAGCCCATGGCGACAGTTGCTATGGGGGCTCAGTTAATTCCAGAGATTTTCGTCCTGTGCACTCGATATAGGGCTCCAAAGACACTGCCTGCAGTTGGTGTCTGGCCTGATCACCTCATCATTTGCTAATTTAAAATTTTCTCATATGGCATTGTTTCTACACTCAGTTTTAATGAGTCCTACCTAGCCACATTTCTCTGATCTACCTGTTTCAAGATGATTTGTGATCAAGACTATGTTAGCACCTTTCAGAGAAGGCCAAAGCCCAAGAATTCATACTTAATTGGCACCTAACCTTTATTCTTTGAGCATTCCCCTAACTCTGATCATTCTCAGATGGTGCCACAAATACCTCTCCCTTAAAGGGCAAAAAAGAACTTCTTCTAGTTGGAGAAACACGTAAGATGCTCCATGAATTCTTATTTAGAGTTTCTCATTCTTTAGATTTGACCTGCTCCACTTTTCTCTTCATTTGCATTTTAAAACAATATATTTTTCTAATTACAAAATAAATGCACATGTGATAAACTCAGAACATACAGAAAAGCTCCAGTGAAGAGACATAGAATCATCTACAATCTCCCCATTTATTATTAACTGTTTGATTTATATCTTCCTAACTACTTTTCTATATATTAGCACAAGTAGGATCATATTGTACGTATGTTTATATCTCCTTTTTATTCAACAATTCATCATTGATATTTTCTCATAGTAATAAATATTCTACTACGTTATGATTATTAATGATTGCATAGGGTACACTACTCCCTAATTTAATAAACCAAATCTCTGATGAATATGTTAATTAACTTGATTATGGTAATCTTTTTCAATGTATATGTATATCAAATCATGTTGTACACTTTAAATATATAAAATTTTGTCAATTATACCTCAATGAAGTTGAGGGGAAAAAGAAAGCAAAACAACAGCAAAATTAACCAAATAGCCTATTGTTGGACATCTAGGTTTCTAATTTATTGACATTATAGATATTGCTTAAGTGAGCATCTCTGCTCATACCTTTTTGTATTCATCTTTAATTCCATCAAGCCACTATTTTCTCATGGAGTCAAGCTCCGTGTTGTCCTCTCGATTGTCCTCTCTATTGTCCTCATTTGCCTTGCCAGTTAAATGAACAGTATTTCTGTACTAGTGTTTATCTTCTTCAACTAAGACATGCTTATTTGGGGGACATACACTAAGGCTGTTTAGAAATAGTCTGCAGGATTTCTTACAAATTCCCCTGACATCTGCCTTCTGTTGTAGTTCACCTGTCCCAAGTCGGGTAACTACATGGTGAATGTTTTAAGCTTTCTCCTCATTAGAGGTTGGGACTTATGGTCTTAATTATGTAATGATCATGATTACAAACTGGTTTACATAGGAATTCTGCCTACACTAATTCCTGTCCATGTTTTAGAGCCAAGTCCAGGATATGTCTTTTCCACATGTATTCAAAGTGCACTTACGCCAGGGGCTGTAATGTCTCCTATCCAAACCTCATATCCACAGTTCATCCCTATGATGAGCTCTGCCAGTTTGGATGTGGATACTGATCAAAACCCAGTTTTGCAGCCTCCAGTGTCATTTAATATTTCCTGGCCTGTCTTGAGATTTTCCCTCATAGCTCTGTAGTGTAATGTATCCTTATTACTGCTAACTTTTATTGTTTTGGTATGGAATCCACCCAAGAAAATGTTATAATATTGCCTATATTTTAATAGGCCATTAAATATTGACTTTGTACCCACTATGTGTAAAACATTGTGCTGTTTTTAACTCTGCAAATAAGCAGATTGAAGGAGGGTTTGAATATTGATGTACTAATCTAAACCCATGCTTAATGCTTCTCTAACTTCACTATTATCTACCAAAAAGTTAGATTCATTATTACAAAATAACAAAGCAAGTAGTTGCTGTACTATATGTGTATGTATATTCATAACTGACATATGTTCTCCCTCTAAACTATGTCTACTCCTTCTATAACAATTAAAGATGTTTTCTAGTTCCTTCTTCCTACATCTATGATAGGGATTCTTAACCGGGGTGTGTATAAGAATCATCTGAGATTTGAAATATTCTGATGTCTGGGCCCTTCCTTATACCAATTAGATCTGGACTTCCAGGTGTGGGTCCCAAGCAGTGTTATTTAAAAGCTCTCCAGAAAATGCTAACATTCAGCCAGTAGAGTCACTTGGTATTGAGCAAAGCACTTTGAGTCTGGCCCTCCATGACCTCAAGAAAATCAACAACCTCTGTACCACTGGTTCTCAAACTTTGCTGAAGGCTAGAAACACTGGGGAACTTTTAAAAATTCAAATGTCCAGATCACACTCAAGAAAAGATAAGAATCTCTGGGCCATCAGTCTTATTTTATACTTCGCAGGTAAGTCCAAAGTGTAGCCAAATTTGAGAACCAGTGCTCTATACCGTTGCAACTCAAAGTGTTACTTGCGGTCCAAAAGCATTGGCATCACCTGGGAGCTTGTTACTAATGTTGGGTCTCAGGTCTGCCATATCTGTGGATGATTTTTGTCACATGGAAGTTTTAGTGGCACTCTTTATACAAGGGTTTCAGCGTTGCATCTTAGAACCTAAACTTTGAGACTTATTTTGTTAATCATTTTAATTTATTTAGTGGGGAGTAGAAAGTGAAAACACAATGGAGTGGTTCCAAAGATTTGTTTCAAAAAAGCATCTGGACCTTTTTAGGGAGCTGCATGTCTTCTTGGGATTTCATCCCTGTCGCTCTTGCTTATTTCATCTTTTTTGCGGTACGCGGGCCTCTCACTGGTGTGGCCTCTCCCGTTGCAGAGCACAGGCTCTGGACGCGCAGGCTCAGCGGCCATGGCTCACAGGCCTAGCTGCTCTGTGGCATGTGGGATCTTCCCGGACTGGGGCACGAACCCGTGTCCCCTGCATCGGCAGGCAGACTCTCAACCACTGCGCCACCAGGGAAGCCCTGCTTGTTTCATCTTTAAGTTTTTGGTGTAGTTCCTTCATTTCTCTTGTTCCTAATACAAGGTCTTGCATGTATTTGGTGACTGCAAGAGGTTGAGGGAAAGTATGATGTTAAGTGAGAAGTGAGGGAGGCAAAAGTCTTCATGCTCTTGAGCTAAAAATGAAATGACACCCTGAATGTGAAGTGTGAATTGCCTGGAGATGCGCCAACACCCTGAGATGTGGGTGGAGAAAGTGGCAGCCTCAGCACTCCACCTGAGTGGGGCAAGCTCCACTCCCATTTGAAACAATGGGTTTTCCTAATTACATGATCACATCTGAGCCTCCTCCAACTCTCCACAAGTAGCAACCTCCTCATGAGGCAGAGGGAGTTGGTCTTAAATAAGTGCCTTAGCGTAGATTGAGTCCTGAGAAATAACAGTTTCACTTTGGTTGAGTCATAGTCACTTAGCATTGAAGCAGCTTCTTAGATATACTAAGTATTTTGGGAATTTGCAGTAACTCCTTCAGCATCAAGGCTAAGAATCAGGCCCTGGGCAATGGCTGTTAGGGAATTGCCTAAAAGTGTACAAGAGCTGTCCTTGTTTTCAGAATTTCCCTGCCTCCACAGTCACTGCCTCACTCTTCCCCCAGGCCTGTCCTCTGCCCCTGTGCAAGTACCTTACTCCCTGTATCCCTTCCTGCTCCCCACTGCCACACACACACACACACACACACACACACACTGTAGCCCCCTGTGTCTCCTTGCTAAGAGTGTTCTCTTAGCTAGCAGTGACTCTTCTAACCTGCTAAGAATCTTTCTGTAGTAGATACTAGGTTGAGGTGTAAATTCCCCTCCCTGCATCCCAGACAGGGATAATCATATTTTAACAGAGGAATTTTAAAGGTCGAAATCCCACAATAGTCAACATAATAATGAAATAGCTAGTATTTGTCAGACCTGTGTTTTTGCCAGGTACCTCATGAACACTATTTCTTTTAATTCTCACAACAATTATCTGAAGTTAGTATTATTATTATCTCCATTTTATAGATGGAAAAACTAAGTAACTGACACATGATCCCACAGCTTGTCACTGTCAAGCCTGGCAGGATTCAAGGCCAGGCATTGTGACCCCAGAGCCCACACTCCTACCTCCTATACTGAAATAACTCCCTAACTGAGGCTCTCTTGACAAAACAAGGAATTTTAATTTGGTTTATTATGAAAATTTTAAGCATACAAAGATTAGAAGAAATGATACAATGAACTCATATATATCTACTACCTAGATTTATCAATCATTAGCCTTTTGTCTTATTTATTTCATTCACATTTATTTTTATTGAATCATTTTAAAATAAATTTCTGAAAATACTTCATCCCTGTGAAGGGGATGAAGTGGGTTGAATGGTGGTTCCAAAAAGGTGTGTCCACATCCTAATCCCCAGAACCTGTGAATATTACTTTATACGGTAAAAGATTGAATGTTACCTTATTTGGGAAAAGTGTCTTTACAGATGTAATTAATTTAAGGATCTTGAGATGAGGAGATCATCCTGAATTATCCTAGGGCCCCTACATCCAATGACAAGTGTATTTATAAGAGAAAATCAGGGAGATTTGACAGAGACAGTAGAGATAAAGGCACAGATGAGAAGATGGGAAGCAGAAATGGGAGGCATGTATGCTTCCAGCTACCTGAAGTTGGAAGAAGCAAGGAAGGATTCTCCCCTAGAGCCATCAAAGAGAGCATGGCCCTACCAACATCTTAATTTCAGACTTCTGGCCTCTATAACTGATAGAATAAATTTCTGTTGTTTTAAGCCACCAAGTTTGTGATGATTTATTGTGGCAGCCCTAGGAACCTAGTATAACCCCTTAATAATTTGTATGCATCACCAAAAAATTAAGGATATTCTCCTACATAGCCACAATACAATTATCACACCTAACAAAATTCACACTAATTCCTTAATATCATTTAATATACAGCTTATATTCAAATTTTCCTAATTGTTCTCCAGAGATATTTTAGGGCTGGTTTGTTCAAACAGGGTCCAGTGAAGGACCATACATTATATTTGGTTATTGTTCCTTATAAATCTGTTTTAATCTAGAAAATTGCTCTCTTCACTTCCCCCCTTTTCCACAGCACTGACTTATCCAAGAGCCTTTATAATGACTCACATTCTGGATTTGTCCGATTTCTAGAATGAGGGACTTTTACAGGGTAACAATTCTGGTGGGCAAAGGTTTTCTCAGGGTCCCCTCGGATCCCACTCTGTTTGTAGCACCTGCCTGTGGGCAGAGCTGACTGGAAGTAATGACTGAATAGGAAGGTGTGTTCCACCAGCTGCACCTTCCTGGGGCTTCCTCAGTGGGCTCACACCTCTCCTTTCTTATGTAGAAAGATCTTAGAGTTTGATGCTTCTCCTGGAGAAAAGGTGGAACAGGGGTTCTTTCCCACTAAACTGGAATTGATTTGTGGCAGCCTAGAGAAGTAGGAAGTTTCATTTTCAGAATTTCAAGACTGCACTGACCCCAAAGCACTTGTATACTTGTATTCCACATAGGGCACACTGAGGCTGGGATTCCACCATCTGAGATACTTACAATTATGTAAATGTTGTTTATTCCCTTTGAAAATGCCACATTCCTAGACAGGAAACTGAATTATGTTGCTAACACAGTGGTATGAATTGGTTTTATAAACATGGCTTTCCCACTGATCAGGTGGTCAAGGGGTATTTGAGGCTGATGGATGTTTGACAGAGAAAATGTTCACCTATTTTCTAGTTTGGCCTATGGCTAGATACCTAGAACTGGAGGACTGGAGAGAATTGCTAGTACCAAGGAAGCAGGTTTCACATTGCTCATGCAGCTAGTGGGAAGGAAGCCAAAAGTACCCTCTTGGCATATGAGAGCTTCCATTAACTCTGGAAGAAGACAGAAAGGAAATGATACCTTCTGTTTAGAAATTGCCACCAGTGTCTCTTGGTGATCAGATTACTTCTAAACCAATGACTATTGTGTTGACCCAAAAGTTCGTTCGGGTTTTTCAGTAAGAATCTTATGGAAAAGCCCAAACAAAATTTGGGGCCAACCCAATATTTTCCCTGCAGCAATTCAAAGTGGAGGAAGTGTTTTCTCATCAGTGTGTGTCTCAGGGCTCTAAAATAAGGCATCCTTCCCTGTCTATTATTTGATTTAAGGTCTGCTTTGCGCATTTATTGAACTGATTAGCACATTAGTTTTATTATTCTCTTCCATGTCCTTTTATATTCTGGTGAGTTTATTAGGTGAGGCCAGTTTCTTTCTGAGAGTTTAATCCAAAGGCCTCTACCAGAAGCCTAGCATATTTCCTTTTCTCATAAAGATAAGAAAACTTCAACAGGGAGACTGTCTGAGCCTGAGTTATGGAAAAGATTCCATATCAAACTTCCCAGTGAGATTGACTTCAACATTTGCTGGCTTACTTCTCCTGGTACCTGGTTCACAACTGAGACAAGTAATCCCCTGAGGAGGGAACTGGTCATATTCCATTACTTACTTATGGATTCTCAGCGCATTTTTTTTTTTTTTAGGTTTTTGGTAGAAAAGACATGGAATGTGAGAGAAAGAGAGAAGTTAAAGATGTTTCTAAACTTTTTGACTTGAGCAAAGGGAAGGATTAAATTTTCATTTGCTGGCATGGAGTAGACTACTTGAAGAAAGTCTTTCATGTAGGAGAGGGAGGGTACAGAGGAAATGTCAGGGATTTGATTTTGAACATGTTAAGTTTAAGATGCCTATTATATGTCTCCAAACTGAGATATTCAGCTAAGCAAACAAGACTTAAGTTCAGGGAGTTGTCATCATATACCTGGTATTTAAAGCCATATGGGAAAGATTAGATCAAGAAGGGGAGAGGCTCTCTATTGTTACAGCAGGGTCAGCAATCTTTTTCTATAAAAATTCTAGGCTTTTCAGGCTGTATGGTCTCTGTCACAATTACTCAACTGTGCCTTTGTAGTGAAAGCAGCCATATGCAATATGAAAAGGAATGGCTGTAGCTGTGTTCCAATAAAGCTTTATTTATGGAAACACCAGCAAGGCCAAATTTGGTCCATGGGCAATAGTTTGCTGACCTTTGTGTTAGAGGTCAGAGTCATATAGGCTTATAAGAAAGAACAGTTAAATTTTGAGCTTATACTTTAAACACTCTTCCTTTCCAAACAAAGCAGTTGTGTGTGTGTTTGTGTGTGTGTATACCATATATTTGTGTAAAAGGCAAGTTGAATATCTCTGTGGACCAGAAATAGAACAGATGCCTACAGCTGTTCCATTTCTGAGCTGAAGCCATATACTAGGTCCTCTGTGCAGAAGGAGACAGACAAAGTTCTGTAACCATGAGACTGTAGAGAACCCAAAGCTTCCCGTGTATGGTGAGAGACCTGAGCTGGACTCATTGCCTGAAACCAGGAGCTAGGTATTGAAGGTGGGAAGAAGGAAAGGGTGAGAAAACTGACACTGCTATCTATGGCTATAGCTTGCATAAGGTATAAGCGATGGCAAGAAGAAACAGAAAATGTCATTCAGAAAGTTCAGGGTCTGGACAGAACTCCCTGCTGTCTGAGTGAATGGATCTTGATAGTCACAGTTCATCTTGAAACTGGAGCTCCAAACTGTTTATTTAAGACCTAGTTCTGCTGCTGGACTAGAGAACTTTAGTAGGAAAACTACACATTACAAAGTCAGACCACAGACCACAGACCAGGAACATAAAACAATGAAAATACTTTCCATTCAAAGTGAACATACAGATTAAATTTTCAGAGCACATTAGTAAATTTAACATCAAGAATGAAACCAAAACAAACCACAGAGGAGGTAAATAGATAAATTCACACATGACGAAATATAAACAATAAAATAATCTCAATGTGACTTTAAAATAAGTATATTTAATATCCTCAAATAGATACAGAAAAGAATTTTATCCAGAGAGAGAATTATGAAAATAAAATAGATTGATATGAGCCAAAAACCAGTTAGAAATTCTGGAAATGCAGAATATAGTTATTGGAATAAAAATCTTACTAAGCAGAGTGATTTCTGAACTGGACTTAGTTAAAAAAAGAATTATGGAATTGAAAAATAGTATAGAGAAAATCACCTAGAGTTGAACACAGAGAAATAAAAAAGATGAAAAACATGAAAAAGACAGTAAGAGACAAGCACTGAAAGATTTCAACATATATAATAGGTGTCTCAGGGAGAGAGAAAAGAGAATGGTGGAGAAATAATATTTGAAATATCACAGGTAAAATTGTTCTAACAGTGACAAAAGAATGAGTCTTCAGATTAGAAGTGCACACCAAATGCTGAAAGAGGTAAAAGAAAAAAAACCAACTTGTTTTTACTATACTGAAATATCAAAACCTCAAGGATTTTAAGAAAAGAACTGAAAAGCTACCAATGTAAAAAGAATATTTAAAAACTTCAAAGAAAGGCAATTAGACAAAAATCAGATTTCTTATGAGAACAATAAATACTTGAATTGAATGGAGTAATATCTTCAAAGTGCTAAGGGAAAATAACTACTAACCTAAAATTATATATCCAGCTAAATTTGCTTTCAGGAGTGAAAACAAACTAAAGACATTTTCAGAAATGCAAAAACTAACAGAATTTACCATCCAGAAGACTTTTGATAAGAGAATGTACTTTTTTTTTTTTTTGGCAGAAAGAAAAGTAGACTTAGAAGGAATAAGATATAATGTGATACAAGAAACAGTGGGAAACACAGAAATTGATGAAATATATTTTAAATATTATTAACTCTAATCTGTAAAAGAGAGCAACCATCATAATTTTTGCTTTATATTTGTTAAGGTAACAGCTTAAAAGTAAAATGACACTCTAATGTCTAGACTAGGGGTCTGAAAACTTTCTATAAAAAGCCATATAATGAATATTTTAGACTTTGTGGGACATATGGTCTTTGTTGTAACTACTCAACTCTGCCATTGTATCAGGATAGCAGCCATAGGTAATATGTAAACAAATGAGAGTGGCTGTGTTCCAATACATCTTTATTATGGACACTGAAGTTTGAATTTTATATAATGTTGATGTCATGAACTATTATTCTTCTTTTGATTTTTTAAGAAAACATTTTAAAATGTGAGAACCGTTCTTAGCTCATGAGCTATTCAAAATCAGTTGGCAGGCAGGATTTGGCCTGTCATCTGTAGTTTGCTGACCCCTGGTCTAGCAAGAGTAACAAGGAAGACGGACAGTCTGAGGGGTAGGGAAAAGGGATATTTAATGGATAGTTTGATAGAGGAGAATAGAGATGCTATATATTTATAGTCATTAGAAAAATTTAAGAGTAATCACTAAATTACTAGAAATACAATCTACAACTTCAAAACCAGCAGAGGGAAAAAAGTAAAATAAAGAATATTTACAAATACCACAGAAGGTAAGAAATGAGATGCAAAGACAAAAACATAATAGAAGAAACCACAAGATGAATTGGTGTAAGTCTAAATATATTAGTTACAGTGAATGTAAATGGATTAAATGCATCTAAAAAGAAGGACCATATGATTGGATTTTTCAAAAAGCCAGTTATATTCTGTTTGCAAAAGTCACACTTAAAATAAAATGACATAGACAGATTGAAAATAAAAACATAGAAAGAAGTATTCAAATACTAAACAAAAGAAAGCTAGCTAGTAGAGAAACAATAATATTAGGCACAATGGAATTTAAGGAAAAAGCACTAAACCCTGTAATAATACTAATTAAAATAAAGAGGAACATTATATAATGAGAAAAAACAACAGTACATCAATAGATAAAATAATCATGAAAGCATATACACTTTACAACATAGCCCAGAATAACTGACAAAATTACAAAAATAAATGTATAACCATAGTGGGAGATTTTACTACTTCTGTCTCAAATGTACCAAGCAAACAAAAAATTTCTGCCTACTCTTTTGTCCATATAGAATATATATTCTTTTTACCAAATGGAACATTTATAAAAAGTGCTTAAAACTCATAAGTCTTAAGCATTCCAAAGATCAATATCTTATGTAGGTCATACTTCCTAACAGCAAAGCAATTAAACTAGAACTCTAATACAAAATAGTACAAAACCCAACTCATATTTGAAAACTAAAAAAATAAACTCTTAAAGAATGCAAGGGGTTAAGAAATCAAAACAAAAACACTGCAAAACATTAGAATTGAACAACAACGAAGTAGTACATTTCAGAACATGAGGGCGTAATTAATATACAGTGTATAAACAGGAAAGAATAGAAGGAAGGAAATAATCAAGATAATAACAGAAGTTAATAACTTTAAAAAGCAAGTCAACAGCAACAAAAATTATAGAAACAATTAGCATAATCAAGTATGTATTTCTAGGCAAACAAAGAAAAAAGTGAAGAAAACAAAGAAAAGACAAAAATAAACACTTTAAGGAATGAAAAATGTGGGCATAATAAATATAAAGAAAAAATGAGTATAGAAAACTGAAAACTTGAGGCCAGAAAATTGGGAAGAAAATGAATATTTTTCTAGAAAAACAAATATCAAGTTAATCTCAAAAGAAGTAAAAAAAACCAAGTACACCACTAACCATTAAAGGCATTGATTACACATATCAGCATGAAGAGATCTCAAGTAATTATTGTTAAGTTAAAAAGTTGCAGATAAAAATATTGCAGATATATGGAGTATGTTTTTAAAATTAATTATCACCATACATTATTTTTGAACATGTATATATTTAAGAATTGTATAAAGGCATGACTTGGATCCACACGAAATTCATGACAGTAGTTGCCTCTGAGGAGAGAAGGAGGAGAGAAACAAAATGAGACCAAAAGGGAAAATCTAGTATATATTAAATTTCTGTAAGGATTAATTAACTTTAAAAAAAAGATTAGAAGAAACTGTTAAAAGATAATTTTCAAAAAATTATAAAATCCTGACTCTCATACTGATATAAAATGAATACATGTTACAGATTTTCTTTAACTTAACGAGGTGTTGTAATGTGTTCAAAAGAGAATCCATGAACCGACGGATTTATAGATCAGGAATATCGAAATATATACGGAATTGTTTTTGCAGGGTAAGAGAAGAGACAGAATTTGTATGTCTATAGACAAGAACTGTTTTGCACTGCTATCAGTTATCTACCGTATACATCAGCTTGTACATCAGCTGAAGCTGAAGTTGTATATCAACCATAGAAGCAGAATGTGGTAACCCTGAGAGTTCTCCTCTAGAGTCTAGACAATGCACAGTTTTCTATTAAAGTACAACTTTTTCTCTATACAACCATGATCAAAGGTTAACATTTGCTCATTTTAGTTTTCAGTACACGTGTTTTTTTATATTATTTTCTGTACTTTATTTAAAAACAATTCAATTTTTTAAGTTAAAAAGACTATATCCTCGTCGCTGCTCCCCACAACTCCATAGTCCCCAGCCCCAAACTCCAAAGATTCTGTTTCTGTAGGTCTGGAGATGGATCTGGGAATTTGTAATTTTTTTTACCTAACCCAGGTTATTGTGATGTGCAGCAAGGTTTGGGCACCTCTCACTTGATGGTAACTAATATTCCTCCCAACTTGGAGATTTATAACTTGTGCCCTTGTTCTCTTGTTTGGGGGCAATTCATAAGTTTTAACTTTTGTGCTGTTCGGAGTAGCATGATGAAAATTTTGCACTGTCCTGCTCTGTCCCACCCGGGTTGTGAATCATCCCTTTGTCCCTTGCATCCTTTCTTTTAGTCACTTAGCAGCTGCCTTGGTTATCAGATCGACTGTCGCAGTGCTTGTGTTCAGGTAACATATTTTACTTTATAATGGACCCCAAACACAAAAGTAGCGATGCTGGCAATTCAGATATGCCAGAGAAAAGCCATAAACTGCTTCCTTTAAATGAAAAGGTGAAAGTTCTCGACTTAATAAGGAAAGAAAAAAAATTGTATGCTGAGGTTGCTGAGATCTATGGTAAGATAGGGAGTTTGGGACTGACATGTACACACTGCTATATTTAAAATGGATAACCAACAAGGACCTACTGTATAGCACAGGGAACTCTGCTCAATATTATGTAACAACCTAAATGGGAAAAGAATTTGAAAAAGAATAGATACATGTAAAACAGAATCACTTTGCTGTACACCTGACACTAACAGAACATTGTTAATCAACTATACTCCAATATAAAGTAAAAAGTTTAAAAAAAAAAGAATCTTCTATCCTTGAAATTGTGGAGAAGGAAAAAGAAATTCATGCTAGTTTTGCCATCTCACCTCAAACTGCAAAAATTATGGCCACAGTGCACAATAAATGCTTAGTTAAGTTGGAAAAGGCATTAAATTTATGCAATGAGATATTCTGAGAGAGACTAAATTCACATAACTTTTATTACATTATATTGTTATAATTGTTCTATTTTATTATTAGTTATTTTGTCAATATCTTACTCTGCCTAATTCATAAGTTAAACTTTATCAAATTATGTATTTACAGGAAAAAACATGTATATAGAGTTTGGTACTATCTGTGGTTTCAGGCATCACCTGGGGGCCTTGGAACTTATACGCAGCAGATAGGGATGGATGGCTGTATTTGAAAAAATCTAATAAAGACTCTGAGTCATAAATTGACCTGTAGGTAGTATGTCTAATCAACTTAGGAACCCAGTGGTGTAAACAAGATAGTAATTTATGTTGAAATAGAGTTGGGGTTAGCTAGCACTGGATGGAAAAGCTCCACACTTGATAAGAGTTGTTCAAGAGTAGAATGGGAGGAAATTGATGAAACAGGGGAATCTGTGATTGCTTTGTAGGTTAGGCTGACCCAAAAGCTCTTATGAGAATAAACAAGTAAAATCCTCAAAAAACAGTACTCACTGAACTCATCTCTCTGGCCTCTCATTTTCTTTCTCTGTGGTTATCTGAATCCTACTCAATTTCCAGACCCACTTTCTTCCTCTGTGAATCTTCCTTTAACTGCCCACTATAGCTCCCAATTCTTTCTCCCTCTTCTGAACTCCAAGCAGCACTTCTGGTCTCTATGACTCGTTTGGTTTTGGTTCATATTCCATGATGATTGTTGTAGATGACTTGCTAGTCCTTGTTACCTATTTTGTCTCTTCCTCCTCAGATGATAAGCAACCTAAGGCAACAGCAGTGCTGTATACATCTTAGGATTTCCCAGCCTAGTTTAAAGGATTGCAGACTCTGGCAACCTCTCTAAATTATGTGAGACATTGACCAAGACTCTTGAAATATCTAATCCTACGTTGGAAGAAGATGAGACACACAGTTTTTTCAAGGTTTATGGCATAGATAAATTTTAGGAATTCACTAGATCTTTCTTTCTTTTTTTTTTTTTTTTTTTTTTGACTGCACCGCACAGCCTGCAGGATCTTAGTTCCCTGACCAGGGATCGAACCCGCACCCCCTGCAGTGGAAGTGAGGAATCTTAACCACTGGACCACCAGGGAAGTCCCCACTTTATCTTTCATGTTAAAAGCAAAAACCTTGTCACTGAAAGTAGCTGAATCTCGAGAATATTTAAGCCAGAGATTTGAACACAACCAGGACTTTGCCTCCTCTCTTTCTTATCTAGCTTATCTTTGATATCCATATTTTTCACCTTCACAGCAGACAGTTCTCCTCCACATAGTAAAATACCTGATTATCAAAAGCTGCTGCAATTTATAACTTATGGTTACCATAATGGGAAGGGATTGACATGGTTTTTTTCTTTCTCATGTTCACAATTACTGGGAAAATGTCTTTAATTGGTCCAGCTTGGGGTAGGTGATCATGTCTAGACCAATCTGCTTTAGTCAGGAATGAGGGTGAAGTCACATTAAAACATTGATTCTCCCACCTGAACCACGTGGTTGGAATTGGAGGGTGGGAGGAGAAACAATTCCCAAGAGAAGGATGGAGGATTTTGTTTCTCAAAAGACAAAATAACAGATTTCAACCATACTTTCAAATCTCATTTCTCACTATTAAAGCCCCCTTATTGTTTCCTTACACATCTTACTGCTTTCTGCCTCTATCGTTTCTCCCTACACCACCCTCCTGCTTTATTTATAAGACTTTGAGTCTCCTTTTCCAAGAAGATCCCCCTGCCTCCGTCCTCTGCTATCAGTTACATTTGTACAAGTATTTGAATTAAATGCTATATCATTAATGCCATGATGTTGTAATTTTGTAATTCATTAGCCATTAAGGAAATGTGAATAGAAACAACAATTGTATGCCACTTTACACTCACTAGGATGGCTATAGTTAAAAAAATAACAAAAAACAATAACAAGTGCTGACAAGGATGTACAGAAAAGGAACCCTCATATATTGCTAATAGAAATGTAAAATGGTGTGGCCACTTTGGCAGATACTTGGGCAGTTTCCCAAAAAGTTAAATAGAGTTGTCCTATGAACCAGCAATTCTACTCCTATGTATATACCCAAGGGAAGTGAAAATGCACAAAATCTTGTACACCAATGTTCATAGTAGCACTATTCACAATAGGTGAAAAGTGGAAACAACCCATCAATAGAAACTGATGAAAGGATGAACGAATGTGTTATATTCATACAATAGAATATTATTCTGCAGTAAAAAGGAATGAGGTATTGATACATGCTATAACATGGAAAAACTTTGAAAACATTTTATTAAGTGAAAGGAGCCAGTCTACATATGGTATGATTCCCTTTATATAAAAAGTCCAAGTCTTTAGAGACAGAAAGTCAATTAGTGGTTGTCTAGGGCTGTGTATGTGGGAAGGAGATGGGGAGTTACTCTTAGGGAGTATAAGGCTTCTTTTTGGAATGATGAAGATGTTCTAAAATTAAATTATGGTAATGGTTGCATAACTGTAAATATTCTAAGGACCATTGCATTGCACACTTTAAATGGGATGACCATTATGATATGAAAATTATCTCAATAAAACTATTTTTAAAATGTAAAAGGATTGAAAGTCTTCAAAAGAATTAAAAACATAGTAGAAGCAGTGCCTTGTGCCAACAAATGGGGATAGTAGCAATGTTCAGAAGTGAAGTCCCAGCCAACACGCTCAAATTCTGGAGTTTAAGAACTGGAGTTAGAACCTCCAGTCTCTCCGTTGGGCTGTTGGCAAGAGCTCTTTCACAAATCTTCATTTCTTTGCTAACGTACTTTGCTCAGTTTGACACGTCCTTCCCTCCTCACCCACCTAGTGAATTCTTATTCATCCTTTGAGAATCATCTAGGTATATACTCTGAATTCTTTCCTATGACCTCTTCCCTTCCAGACAATGGTAGTGGCTTCATCGTCTTTCTTTCCCATAGTGCCCCACACATACCATTGTTAGCGTGTTGACCTTGCTCATTCATGATTTTTATGGGTACGTCTCCTTACTAGACTATGAGCCCCTCAAGGGCAGAGGCAATTTCTTTATTATTTTAATATCCCAAGCACCTGACATGATGAATGATCCAAGTAGATGCTCAATAACTGCTTGCTAAATAGATAAAAAGGGCACATGCCCATGAAATAGACTGGAACACAAGATAAAGATTTAGATCAGGGACTCAGCAACAAAATCCAAGGCCAAAATCCCACTGTAAAAATATGAGGTGGGGGCTGCTGACATCTCTTATTACCTGGTTGCTTGTTACTCTTTTCAATTAAATTATAAAATCTTTAAGAGCAGGGCTATAAATTCTTCTTTTATATGTTTCATAGATAATCCACAAATGTTTGTTAAATGAACTCCTTTTACCCTAAACATCTTCTTCTGAAAAAGAGTGAATGTTCTATTTCCTTCTTGGTGATTCATTATTCTAACTCTTTTAAAAATGAAATGTAAAAGATAGAAAAGTGATTCTCTTCCAATTTGAGATAGATACTGTGGGTTTGGGGAAAATACTTCATCATTGAAGAAATAATTCAAATTGTGAAACTAAGTGAAGGGAAAAATAGTGCCTATCATTGTAGCAACATGACATAGCATTCATTTATTCATTATTTGTTATAGGTTATCTTTCCACACCAGTAAGTAAGCTCTATGAGAGCCAAGATTTTTTATCTGTTTGGTTCACTGAGGTATCCTGAGCATTTGAACAATTTCTGGCACATAATGGGTACTTAATAAATATTTGCTGATAAGAGGAGACAGGGAAAGAAAAGGGAGGGGCTGAGGGAAAGAAGACTTTTATGTATGGAAATATGTAAACACCAGGAATTAGTGCTGGATCAATCTTACTTAATATTGTTATAAGTGATTTGAAAAAATGTCTGCTAGAATAAAATTTTCTGCAGAGCTGTCTGTGTAGTGACATACTGAGGCAATAAGAATAAACTGTAAAAGGAAATAACTTGGCCATATGAGTGTGTAGAAAAATGGCAAATAAGCTCCATGTAGACTGATGTAAGATGATAACACATTATGGGAAAATGGTACAAATGTACCTATAAGATAATGATTTCTAACTATCAGATCTGAACCAGCAGAGAATCCAAAGAGTTGTTGAATGCAACCTACTTTATGCCCAGGGGTCACTCTGCGACATCAATGCAGTGAAAGAAATAAGTCCCACATTATTTTAATTATACATCTCAGGCAGGACTTGGGTGAAAAATGTCTCTGGAAAATAAAGAAATCCTTTTGTAATGGTTGTGTCACAATTTCCTCTCTGCTTCCTGTGTCCTCCATTCTAGTCTGTTGTCTATGGATGTGGGCTTGTTGTTTCTTACCAGAAAAGCAGTACAGGTGACACAGTTAGGGTGCCTGCTCTGCAGGAAGGGTTTCCACAGCTCCTGCTATGGTAGGCTCAGCTGCTCTGAGTAAGTTGGACCCGTAATCCTTCTGGCTACAGCTAACTAGATTCTGAGCAGCATTTACTGTCCACATTTTTTTTTTTTTTGCCCTTATGCCATGTATAAATCTTCCTTACTTAAAGTTGGCTTGAGTAGGTTTCTATTTATTGCAGTCAAAGAAATCCCAGATATCAGTAGGTAATGTATTTCAAGAGGAAAAAAATCCCCTATCCCATCTTGCATAAAACTCAGTGCAAATCAATTTGACGGATAAAGAGGCTTGGAAGTAGATTCTGGAAAGGACTGAATAGTTTACCCTATTGGAAACAGTCCTAACTCAAATGTACCTTGGCCTGTATCTGGAGAGCCTTTGTTTACCATTCAACTCTGACATGGTGAGGTCTGAGGGGAACTCCTGGCCAACTTCCCAAGCATTGCTATCTAATTCCCAGTATAGAAAATAGAGTTACTTTTGTGTCAACAGACTAAGATTTGCAAATCCATGACTCTGTGTGATCTTACTGTTGTTTTCCACTGTTGGTTTTTATATTAGTCAGGTTCTCCATAGAAACAGAGCAAATAGGATATATCTATATGTCTGTCTATCTATATGTATTTATCTATCTACCTACCTATCTATCTACCTGAAGAGATTTATTATAAGGTATTGGCTCATATGATTATGGAGGTTGTGAAGTCCTATAATCTGCAATCTGCAAGCTAGATACATAGCAAAGCCAGTGGTGTAGTTCAGAGGCCTGAGGGGCAGAGAGCTGATGGTACAGATCCCAGTCCATGTCTGAAGGCCTGAGACACAGGAGCACAGAGGGCTCATGGAAGACGTATGTCCCAGTAGATCATAGAAGATTTATGTCTGATTTCAGCAGTCAGGCACAGAATGAATTCCACCTTCCTCCACCTTTTTATTCTGTTGAGTCCCTCAATGTTTTGGATGATGCCCATCCACATTGGGGAGGGCCGTTTGCTTTACTCAGTTCACCATCTCAAATGCTGATCACTTCTGGAAACATCTTCAGAGACATACCCAGAAAGAATGTTTAACCAGCTAACTGGGCATCCCTTGGTGCTGTCAAGTTGACACATAAAACCAGCCATTACAGTTTTCCTGGTACATACTTACTTTGGAAAAAAAAGCCAAAACACCATAGTTCATTTGAATTTAATTCTAGTCTCTGCACCTCGTGAATGACTATGTAGAACTGAAGATAAAAGAGCAGTCATGATAACTGGAAGAACTGATGGTCACCTACGTCGGTTAATTTTATTTTAAAGTAGGATTGTAACATAAAGGGCAAATGTTGAACAGGGTTATTATTAAAACCAATAAATTAATAAATGATATGTAATTTACATATGTTAACTTATTTAATCCTCATAACAATGCTATAAGAAAAATATGATGATTATTCCTAATTCACATATCGGAGGTAAAGTAATTTGCCTAAGGTCTCATAGTGGCAAAGCTGGGATTTTATTCCAGCCAGTCTGGCACCAGAGTTTATGATCTTAACTATTGAATGCCTACTAGATGACCTCTGATGTATATTGAATTAAACTCAACTGTTGGAATACTTACAAAACTTGTAAACTTATAAAACTTATAGAACTCTTTATACCAAGATATAGCAATGGCTCCAAATACCAATAGGCATGACTACTAACTTTAAGAATGTTAAATCCATAATGTAACATGAATGGACATTGGGGAAATTGGAGGGTATCAACCTGTAGATGCTGATGAACTGGGGACAGCCATAATATCCCCAAACTCTGCCTAAGAAACACTGTTCCAGACAAACCAGAGAAATGTGTGGAAGTCAGGTATAATCTAGTATAAAAAGTCTCATGTTACTATTGCATGTCATAATAGCTACAGAAAGAATATTTTAAAGATCTTTGAGGGTCTTCCTGCAGCTGACCACTCCCATTGCTGGTGATAAAAAGTGTTGAACAGTCAGTAGACCTGATCCTGGTGGCTTTCTCATGCATGTATTCATGCTGGACATCCTCCTGCTGCTTTACTTCTTTGCTAAGTGAAATGGGTATATGTTCATATCTTGGTTTTTAAACCCCATTTGTCATCTATTGAGTATTTCATAATCAAAATTAAATCTATTTAAAAGAACTTTTCTTTAACAAATTTTTAATTTCATTATCAAGTTCTACAATTTCATGTGTAGCCACAAATACAAAATTGATGGTACCTGAGTGGGCCTGAGGCTTTGCTGTATTAAAAAATTGTTCTGTAAATTTCAGTGCCCATTAAATGTGAGAAATATAAGTTTGGTGAATAGATTTTTAAATCTCTCTACTTACTTAAACATGTTGGTATAAAAAACTGAAAAGATTAAAAAAACAAAAACTCCTTAGGTAGGATTGGAGGGAGGGAGGAGAGCTGTTGGGAGAGATTTTACTTGGTGACTGTTGCTATAGGAACCATTTACCAATTGCTCAAGATAACAGTTCCCAAGGAAGACAGGAGTAGCAAACAAAATTAAACCCCCAAAATGAGGGAAACAAAGGGAACTGGAACCCCTTAGAAAATATTAAACACCTTTTTATGTACATGCATTTGAAATGGTATTTTCTCAGGGAGAGAGGGCATAGTGGGGAGATGCCCCAAATATGATGACCACTTCTCTTTCAAAGACCAGATAGTAATGTGTTAGGAGGCTGCCACATTTTCCTCCAAAGCTCACTACCATTCCATGGGTCAATCTTGAGGATGATCATAAGCCTCAACTGCAATTCTTTTTCTTTTCAACCAATCTGCAGAACCAGATCGTAGACATTCAGTGTGTTTGTTGACTGGCCAACTAATCTCCCATTTAGATCTTAAGATTGCTTTTGAGACTAGTGAACACAGAATCTCAGTGCAGGGGTGTGTATTTGAAATCTCAAAGGAGAAAAGGATTTCTTGCTCAAAGCCTTAGGGCCAAGCATATTTCTTTGTAGTTATGGCTCATTCACAATTTCCTATTTCCTCCACACATGAAGCCACTTTCCAAGTGAATTGTCAGGTTAAAAACTAAATGTATTATTTTTTTATTTTCCAATTAGTACATACTTTTATGCTGCTATGAAAGCAAAGTAATCATGCTTGATTCCTAGGGCCTCACCTTTTCAGATTTAACTGGATATCCATCCTGATTATTTCTCCTCTTGATGTCTTTTCCTCTTCTTTACCTATACATGACCCTGCATTTTATCATTTCTAAGATCTTTGCTTCTATTTCAAAGCTGACCAAGACTCAGGTAGTACTTTAAGTTCTTGAATGGAAAAAAGGTTGAAAAACTCACTAATACATTCATATTCGTATATCATTCTCAGACCATCTTTCTCCTTATTTCTCTAGGTAAGTATGTCAGACTCAGATTTACCAATGGACCAGACATCTTCTCCATGAAGATTCTGGCTGGATCTCCCAAATACAATTAGGGAAAAAGCTAGACTGTTTCAAGGTAGGGGTTATTACCCTTAGGCGAGAGGTAGAAACATTAGTACTATTAGTATGTATAAATCTGTACCAGGATTGGCAGACTCATGTGCCCCAGAGTCCAGGCAGGTGATATGAATTAATGAAACCAGCCTGGTAGAGATATTGGCCCACTGGAGAACATATGGACGGGGCTAGGGGAGGGTAGAGGAGAATGTTCAACAATTATTCTGCTTCAGCTGATTGATGACATGCAGAAATGTGGATTCAGAGTTGCCACGTTATCCCATTTTCACAAGAAGACAGAAATCTGTACATTTTTGAAACATTTCTCCATTTTCCAAATTTCCTAACATTAGAGGTTTTGGTTCTCTTGTTTTCTCCACCCACTCTTGCAACATCATTCAGGCTCATGTCTTTAAAACCACCTTTTGCCAATGGCTTCCAAATTTTTGTCTTCAGCTCAGATTACTTCCTTGAACTCTGACTTGCATATCCACCTGTCTCTTTGACATCTCCATTGGAATATCTAATAGATACCACCAACATAATGGAGAAAACTGAACTCCTGATCTTTCCTGTGAAGCCAGCTCTGCTTTCTCCATATAGCTAAGGGCAATGTCATTCTCAGGCCAGAAACCTCACAGTTATTTATTTATTTATTTTGTATCTAAATATCTATATCTATATCTATATTTTTTAATTGGAGTGTAATTGCTTTGTGATGTTGTGCTAGTTTCTGCTGTACAATGAAGTGAAGCAGCTTTATGTATACATATACCCCCTCCCTCCTGGACCTTCCTCCCCCCACCATCCCACCCATCTAGGTCATCACAGAGCACCGAGCTGAGCTCCCTGAGCTATACAGCAGGTTCCCATCAGCTATCTATTTTACACATGGTAGTGTATTTATGTCACACCTAATCTCCCAATTCATCCCACCCTCCCCTTCTCCCTCTGCATCCACATGTTCATTCTCTATGTCTGCGTCTCTATTCCTGCCCTGCAAATAGGTTCATCTGTACCATTTTTCTAGATTCCACATATATGCGTTAATATAAAATATTTGTCTTTCTCTTTCTGACTTGCTTCACTCTGTATGACAGACTCTGGGTCCATGCACATATCTACAAATGACCCAACTTCGTTCCTTCTTATGGCTGAGTAATATTCCATTGTATATATGTGCCACATCTTCTTTATCCATTCATCTGTTGATGGGCATTTAGATTGTTTCCATGTCCTGGCTATTGTAAATAGTGCTGCAATGAACATTGGGGTGCATGTGTCTTTTTCAATTATGGTTTTCTCAGGGTATATGCCCAGTAGTGGGATTGCTGGGTCATATGGTAGTTCTATTTTTTTTTTTTTTTTTTTTTTTTGAGGTACGCAGGCCTCTTACTGTTGTGGCCTCTCCCGTTGCGGAGCACAGGCTCCGGACGCAGGC
The DNA here is from genome assembly GCF_059928025.1 of Delphinapterus leucas. Classification (NCBI taxonomy): domain Eukaryota; kingdom Metazoa; phylum Chordata; class Mammalia; order Artiodactyla; family Monodontidae; genus Delphinapterus; species Delphinapterus leucas. The sequence continues at coordinate 59,660,298 of NC_143137.1, read as the reverse complement.
TCAGCAGCCGTGGCTCACGGGCCCAGCCGCTCTGCGGCATGTGGGATCTTCCCGGACTGGGGCATGAACCCGTGTCCCCTGCATCGGCAGGTGGACTCTCAGCCACTGCGCCACTAGGGAAGCCCCAGTAGTTCTATTTTTAGTTTTTTAAGGAACCTCCCTACTGTTCTCCACAGTGGCTGTATCAATTTACATTCCCACCAACAGTGCAAGAGGGTTACCTTTCCTCCACACCCTCTCCAGCACACTTTTTATTTCAATATCTTCTGCTTTTCTGTAATTATGAACCTTACTTTTTTCAGACTCAGTTGCTTTTTAAAATTTTTTAAATTGTGGTAAAATACACATAAGTTTATCATCTGAACTATTTTTAAGTGTAGAGTTCAGTAGTGCTAAGTACATTCACATTGTTGTACAATCCATCTCCAGAACTTTTTCATCTTTCAAGTAAACTATATACCCATTAAATAACAACTCCCTATTCTCCCTTCCCCTAAGTCCCTGAAAACCATCATTCTACTTTGTCTCTATGAATTTGACTACTCTAGTTACCTCATATAAGCAGAATCATACAGTCTTTCTGTGATTGGCTTATTTCACTCAGCATAATATCGTCGAAGTTCATCCATGTTGTAGCATGTGTCAGAATTTCCTTCCTTTTTAAGGCTCTGTCACTTCCTGCAAGTGTTTGTTCAAATGCCACTTTCTCAGTTAGGCCTCCACCCACCCACCCCCACCTTTCTTCTAAACCCCCATTATCTTAATTTACTTTTTTCCCTTAGCTCTCACTTCCTAATATACTATGTTAATCATTTATTATGTTCATTATTTACTGTTTGTCTCTCCCTGCTAGAAGTTCCACGAGGGCAACTTTGTCTGTTTGAGTCTTTGATGAATTTTAAGCTTCTAAAACAGTGCCAGGCACATGCCCAATAGATATATGTGGAATGAATTTTTATATGTTGGCAACTACTTAAACAAACATTGTGTGGGCTAGATAAAACAACCCACAGGCCAAGCCCATAGTCAACCTTTTGGTAGCCTCTTGTTATGAGAAGCAATGTAACCCCTACATCTCTCTTTCCCTTATGCCCCTGGTCTAGCCAGTCTACATAAGCATGTCTTCTATTCCAAATTATCAAAGGCAGATAGTAAACAAAACGGTGTATGGAGGGTGTTGGTTCTAGGCATATCCTTGGCTTCCTCTCTACTTCCTCTTTCTTCCCTGCTCTCCCCAAGCTGCTCTAATCCAGGGGACAGCACTGCAGGCTCCAACCTGCAGACAAAGGGCCTGTGGAGAAATCCAGGAAGAATGCTACATACCCACTGTGATACCTGCCTACCTACCTCCTGGAGTAGTTGAGGCCAGAACAAATCACCAGGAGCCATAACACTCACATGACGAAAGGACATCACTGTTGCTTTAAGTCTTGTCTTACAATAGCTGTGGGAAAACAGATATGACATGGCACAGTGAGCTCCCGAGCAGATGGAGTTAAATCCTGGCTATGCCACTTACCTTGGGCACCTTACTCTCATGGAGTTGTCGATTCCTTGCCTGTCAAATGGAAGTCATCTTATTTGTCTAAGGATTAAACAGGATAATAAATGCCAAATGCTTGGCATATAGTAGGTAGTTGATTGATGATTGCTTCCTTGCCTTCTCCCAAGCCAAATGTTTGCTATAACCATTTTAGGGAATTTGGTTCCTCCCCTTCACTTAAATCACATTACCCTTACCCTTTTTGAACATATTATTTTCAAAGTATTATGATTTTTTTCAACCTACTGTGAATACTGTATTTCCTAGATTTTGAAGTCTCTCCTTAAACACTTCTCTGCAAAACATATTTTTTTATTCTGTGTTTCTCTCTCGCACTTAAAAAAAATTGTTGATACTGCTACATGAGAGTTAATCTTCTGGTCTTTACTTTCAAAGACTTTCATGGTGTCTGTATATTTGCTACCTAAGACTTCAGCAGAAAAGCCAATTACATAGATTGATTAAAATAAAACAAAAGCAGGAATGGCATTTAAAAGTATATAAATTCACATTTTTTGAGTTCCTTAAACGTGGACTAATTTTTAAAACATTCTCTGCCTCACCTCAGAATGTTTGGTTACTGGTTTTTGTCTAAATGCATCCAGTAGCAACAGACTTGCATGTTCCTTTGTGACCTGTAAATTCCCAAGTAATCACTTTTGAGTAGCAGATGTTTAGATAAGCTAACAAGTTCTTAGGGAAATAAATCCTTTTATGATTATTTCAGTAGGGATCTGTATGTTTGGTTCAGTACTTTAGGGGAACTACATTCTCAACAGGTGAAAATAAATACATGCAGAGCCAGGGTTTAAACTGAGAGAAGGGGATCTGGCACCTATTTTCCAGTGACTATATAAAGACAGGCCAGGGGGCTGACCTCAGGATGGGTGTGGGTCAGAAGGGCAGGAAGGGAATCTGCTGGTCCTCTTGTTCTTTTTGAAAGTCTTGTAAGAGCAAAATACATGTCAATTTTTTAAAGGGGGCCTGGGAAAGGAAGCATTGTAAGAAATTTAACTTAATACTTATAATACATACAAAGATAACATTATCATGTCATGTGTACAGCCAAGTGGGGAAATAATATCACCTGCTATCAATAACATATTTATTACACATCCTCGGGGATGACACAAGCAGCAGACAGGCATATGGACACCTAAGGGAGTGTTGGAGTGACCTCCATGTGTTTAGGTAATATGTGAGTAGGAAACTGTTATTACTCTGGGTTTTATTTTTTAATTTTTTTGCTAGTCCTCTTTCCTTTCAATTTCTGCAGTAGAAAGGCTTTGAGCCACCAATACCTTTGTGGAAAAGAGAACATTACTCATTAGCTTTTTCCTTCAGGCAAAACCAAGTGCCATGTTTTAGCTCTCTACCCCTGATAAAGCTCTAAATCTTTCATCTTGATGGGAGGCAAAGACAAAGGCAGCAACCTCAGTTCTAAGAGATTCATTCCTTCCTCCTTTCCTTCCTCCCTCCCTTCCCTTTTTCCTTCCTTCCTTTTCTGTTTTTCTTGCTCTCTGATGGCATAGCTTCACTCTTGGTTGTAGTCCTCTTTGTTTGAACTCTTCTAATACTCCAGGGTTATCCACAAACCTCATACGATTTCTTTAAAGAGAGACAAATTATATTAATCTCAATTAGAGACCACATATGCCTACACAATTTTGCCCACATCAGGATGGAGGTTTAAAAAAAAAACCCTAATTTTTTTTAACAGGCAAACACAACTGTAGGATCATAGACCCTACATTTTCTACATAGTGAACATATAAACTCAGTGGTCTGGGGCCCATGGTCAGAAAGACATGGTAGTTCTACACTCTTCAGATCTTTCCAATTAGAACTTGAAAGCCCATTTCCCTCCCAGAGAAATGCCAGATGCATTCTTCTTTAATGAGCTTAGGACCAAAACTGCAATATGATCTCCTGCTTCAGGTGGAACATGGATAACAACTTAGAAAGAAAGGAGAATGGGGTCTGGAAGAGGATGTAGATTGAAGGATTACCTTAATTAAATGTAAAAGTAGGATCAGAGAGGTAGAAAGACCTTAAAGAAACACGAGTTCTGTGGTCTGAGAGACAAAGCCCTGTAGGGCAGCTGTTCCCATGTTTGGAAAAAAATCAAAGTAAGTCTGGATGTTTATACAATATTTAAAGAAAATAAGGTGGGCATGACAAACACTCCATAGAATATAGGCAACCCAAGACAAAAGCCTCCTGAGAACTAGTAACAGCTTAAATGTTTTTAGTTGACTCTATGTTCTAATTCCATGCATTTTATTTAACTCAAACTCATAAATCAGGTTATTCTTTCAAATTATCCCTGATTCCACAGGCTCACTATGTTTTCTAGAGTCTTAAAAATTCAGTCTACAGGCAAATAAAAATTTAATTCAAAGTTTAATACAAATGAAAGTACATGGAGCTTGCCAGATCATATTTTTTAGGGTGTTTCTAAGAGCGACCAGAACTTTAAAATGCTGCAGTTCGGATTAAATAAATTATAATCCGTTAAAACAATGAGATATTATGCAGCTGTAAAAATCAGTGAGGAAACCATGTACTAAGATATTAAAAAAAAAAAGTCTCCAAGATATAGTATTAGGTAAAAAAATAAGATACAGAACAGTATGCAGAGTATTACTTTTACATAAAAATAGGTGAGAACAATATGTATGTATGTATTTACTCAGATATAAAAAACAAGCACAGGAAGAATACACAATGAATTAATAACTGTGGTTATTTAGGGCAGGAAGACTGGGCAGAAGGTAACTGAGCTGATTGGGACTAGGGGTGAGGAGATATTTTACTATAGACAGCTTTTATACTGTTAGATCCTTGAACTATGTGACTATATTAGCTATATACATATAATTCTAAAGTCCTTTATTATACAAAAAAAAAACAAGAAACAAAATGCAGTAGTTCAAAGGTGATGAATCTATAGGGGAAGTCTATATTACTGACCTATATTTTATTTTTAGGCTCTGTCATCTTGTGTCTTGCTAATATCTCAAGGATAAACTACCAAATGCCTACAGTTTGACCCCTAGGTAAAGGAGAGATCAGGAAACTTCAGAAAACACAACCACCCGATAATCTTCTTAGAAGCATTTGGTACTGCTCAGTGATCCATGAATGTCAAGGCAAAACTCTGATATGCCTCTTCCAGGTTCTATATAAATCTCTTTATCTAAGGTAAACCTTGGGTCAATAAGAAATACTTGTGACCTTTGTTTTATGTTCGTGAGTGTTTTAGAGGCATTATTTCACATATCTTTCCAATAGCTCGTGAAATATACAGCCTTTCTAATATCTTTTCATAAATAGAGATGTTAAGGCACTGAACAATCCAGCTCTGTGACAGTGTGTTCAGTGGTAAAGAAGAGCACACGTCTGTTTCGATTCATGGCCATACAATTACAGATTCACAGACTCCCCCAAAACATTCTCCATTCTCCAGTTGAGGCACTAGCTCCAGTGTCATTTTAAGCTCGTTTCTCATGTACTTAGATTCCTTTCTTTTCTTCAGATGGCAAACTTGCCTCTATCTGGTATCTGGGGAATGCATATCATTGGAATTATTAAATGTACAAGCTAACACAACAAACCACCAATTTGTTATTTTGATGAAAATATTCTTGCATTTTCAGCAGATGGCTAAAAATGTTGCCTTTGTTATACATACTTTGTTTTGACAGAAACAGAAAAATAGAGAAAGAAAGCTCTGATCATTTTTCCTGTGAAGCTTAATCTAAAACCAAACAATTTGGCATGTGACTTCTGAGCGTGTTCCATGTTTCATCTCTAGAGCCCATTTCCCTGGCAACCTCCGCCCTCTCCCAGCTGCAGAGGTCAACACAATAGACTTGTCACAGGTTTTAAGTTGGGTAACTACTTTTAATTTGGAGAAATTATTACCCAGGGAGAAAATAGGCTGGTCCTGTACTTCAAAGAAAAAAAATAGAAATCAAGATGCACACAGCCTCCTGAGTTGGACTAACTCTTAATGTTGCTGTGTACCTCCTAAGCAGCTGTTCAAATAAGTAGTTGCCCGAGGAAATGTATATTCAAATGCTCCTTGTCATTTGCCTCTCCGAGCTTCACACCTAAAAGCCAGATGCAAGCTCTTCCAGGGCTAACAAATAGATGCCTTCTGGTGGCTCATTATGGTAATTACTGGCCGTATATTACTGCCATGTGAAAAGGGTTGTGAGGCAGGCCAGCCCAGGGGCATTTACAAGTGGTTTATTTGTGTTGAGCTATTAAGAATCCTCAAGTTATCAGATCAACCACTGCTCTTTGGGTTTTACAAGCAAGTTGTTCCTTAACAATCTGATCCTTCATCTGCTACCTTTGTGATATGTTTAAGCACCACTTAGGGACCTAACATGCTGCTTAGGAAAGTTACTTTACCTGTTTACAAAGAGATTCTCAAGTCCATTGTGTCCTGTGCACATTTTCTGCATGGCTCCTTCCCAACACCACCCAACCCACCCACCCCCATCCCTCCAAAGGCTGCAGTGCTTTCCTCATTCTTTGATCTTCAACTGGGCTACACACCTCTTTGTTGGCCACAGACACCTTCTTGGTGTAAACGAATGTTGATGCAACTGAGCTTTATGGGTTTGGACAACATCAGGGTTGAATCCAGGTACATAGGGTCTGAAGCTCATAGAAATATGGAGGAGGCCCTCTTTAGCAAAAAGAATGAAAAAGTTTCTGAATATAAAATTAGTTACAAAAATGAATATTTGGAATGAGAAATTACAAAGTTTAGAAAGCTGACAAATCTACAATCATCTCAAAATCTAAAACAACAGCAAAGACCTTAAAATCAGCTGCCTGACTCTCCTCTGAACTTTTTTCTTACTTTTGGCAGGGGTAGGGGTGGGGGTAGAGGCAGACTCTTTGCCTCCTCATATGCCAATGGTTTTATAATTGTTTTATAGAGAGAAAAGAAATTCAGTCTTTCGTCTAGCGACATTGACTGAAAAAGCTTTTATTACTAATAGCTTAAGTTTCTTTCAACTTCTCATCCTGATATTGGTAATGTTGTAAATTTTTAGAATCCTTATTAAATTTGGGAAAACATTAAACTTTTTTATACATGAGCTATAAGATTTCAGGGTATTTCAAGTTTTATTTTGCAATGACTAATCTTAAATACACTTTAAACTGAAATATACTCATTAACTAGCTTGTTTTACATGACACCATTGAAATATATCCCTTTCTTAATCAATTACTGCTTTTGTTTTAATCTCAAAAGTTTTTTTTACATTGCTCTTTGTATCAGAATTTCTATTGATTTCATCACTCATCTTTATTGCCTTTTTTTTTTTTGCGGTACGCGGGCCTCTCACTGTTGTGGCCTCTCCCATTGTGGAGCACAGGCTCCAGACACGCAGGCTCAGTGGCCATGGCTCACGGGCCCAGCGGCTCCGCGGCATGTGGGCTCTTCGCGGACCGGGGCACGAACCCGTGTCCCCTGCATCGGCAGGCAGACTCTCAACCACTGCGCCACCAGGGAAGCCCATCTTTATTGCTTTTAACATCATATTCCATTAATTTTTTCCCTAAATTTCCTTTTAGTTTTTAAATACATTTACAAAGGACAAAAATGGTACCCTTCGTAAACATACAAATCAGGAGGATGCTGTAGGTAAATTTTCATTTGTTTTATTGAAGCATCCCAAAACATCTTTCCAAATTTGTTTCTCCATGTTAGAATAATTTTGCAAATTTTAAAAAGCAAACTCTTTGGAAGGTGCTGTGCAAATAAGAGGCCACTGAAACTTAAGCTTCATTAAAGTAATGAAAAATCTGCCTTTGGACCTCTGGGCGATGACCCAATAGGTGTGACTTAATGTGCCATTTGGGGATAGGTTGTGCCTTGTTCCTCAGTGCTTCTCTGCTCAATGCAGTATATAGCTAAATACATAGCTAAAGCTTCAAGCTAATATTGGGGAAGGAAGTGGGGGGTGGTGTCTCTCATATCCCCAGAATTCTCAGAGGACAAGGGATGGGGAATGGAGTGGGAAGGAGCTCTTGGTTTGAAGACAGGGAAATGAGAAGGAATAACTCTTGGGGACTCTCCCCATTTCAGCCTGATGTCAGGATCCATAAGCACATTTATAAAAACCTACTTCTAATAGCATTTGGTTGTTACAGTTTTGTGAATCCTTTTCACATAAGAGATAGACCATTCAGCAAATTCTTTGTGATTGACAACGTTATCTCACTGATTATAATAGCAAAATTGGAAATAACCCAAATATTTAAAAGTCAGGTGTTGGTTAAATACATTATTACATATCCACACAACAGATGCATGCAACATCTAAAAATGTTCCATAACAGTATATTTATTGATCTGAAAGTTGGTTGCAATATATTTTTGCATGAAACAAACAAGATATAATATGAATAGTAAAATCCCAGCTTTACTTTAAAAAAAGGAGTCTATTTACATATGTAGATATGGATGTATATGTACTAAGGTGTTGACAGTAGTTGTCCTTGGGCAGGTATGATTGTAAGATTTTTGTTTTTATTAAAAAATACTTATTTGTATCATTAAACTTTTTTGCTGATAAGGATCTTTTATTTTGATAATAAGAAAAACATTTTTAGTGGAAAAAAGAAAAAATAGCATTTTGACATTGGATTTTAATCCTTTCAAATAAAATAATGGCCTGAACTTAAATTTATACATGCAGTTCAATATTAAAACTCCATTTCCAAGAGACATTAACCTATTTCTAAGAAGGATTATTCTGTAGGACTTACTGTAGCAATATGAGATAGGTCAGTCTCCCATACGGCACACTATGGGATCTGCAAATTCCATTCCTTTGATTGGGGAAAGGCCAATGTACAAGAAAACTAGTCCAAGGGGGGTTGTAAGAGAAATGTTTTATGCTTAATTGAATCTTTCCAAAATGTGTATGTATTATACTTAAAGTATTATCTGGAAAATGTTATGCTTATTCCTTCACACTTATAATATAGGAAAGTACAGTGACCTTTTAGAAATTTGGGCTATGTGTAGACAAAATGGATGAATCTGAGTTACCATCAAGCAATATTTATTGTTGTAAATGCAGTGTGAGCCACCACTTAGAATCTATGAAGCTCAGAACACATTTGTTTCCATAACCTTACTCTATTCTTCCAAGATCCTTACAAGTTCTCAATCTTTGGTATGTAAAAGAAACACCTGAGGAAACTTGGTAAAAATGCAGATTCCAAGACCCCACTCTCAGACATTCTGATTGAGTAGATCCGGGATGGGACCCAGGAATGAGTAATTTGAACTGGGGTCTATGCTTGGAGAAACACCATTTTAAGAAAGTGTGCTTCTTTTAATACTGGGAAAATTATAGCAAAGAGCAGAAAAGAGCCTGACCTACTATGATAGGTTCAAAAAAGAACCTACCCAAGGACTGTGATGTGTGAAATACACACCATGATGAGATGAGATGAAAAACATTGCCTCCACTCCTGAATCTTTCTCCATCTCTCTTTTGCCAGCTGACCAACATGCTCCCTGAGCTGTATAAAGTGAACCCTTTGACCAAATTATTCAATGCCTCAAAACTGTCCCTTTGGCAATTAATGAAACCATACTGTGTGGAAAAAACAATCCTTTTTTCTTCAGAGTAGCTTGAAACCCTGTTAAGATAATGACTTGGACCTCACTTAAAAACCTGCCGCATTCAGTCTTCTAAATCTACACTCCTACAGATTGCTGCCCCAAGTACATGTGCTTTGTCTCCACTGGTACTAATGGTTTTCTACGTTCTGCTCTAGACACGTGACAGCCCAGTGTCATGGTGCTGCTGAAAATGCATTTTCTGTGCCCAGGAAGAACCTGTATAAATATTCTCAATAAATAAGTAACAGTTGTCATTTTCAGAATATGATAATTTTAGCTGCCTGTGCTTAAAGTGAGAGACGTGTCATTTATCCTAATAGATGTGAACACATGTATTGTACATACCAGTGAGTCACCTAATTCTTATTCACTCCAGCCTTGGTCTCAGCTGGGGGCAAGTGCCTCTAACAGGGTATGGCTGGATCAAATCACAAGCTAAAAAATCTTGGTCAATTATAGAAGCCTGAGGCTAAGGAGGGTTTTCAGGCCTTGCAGACCCCTCCTCTTCCCAGGCTTACTGAAGATGCCAGTCAACCTCCCATCTGTGGAATTTCTGGGACTCTTTCTCCCCCCTGTAATTTAATGTGACTCAGTTGTTCTCTGTCCTGATAATACAAGTGGTGAGAAAGTCACCTAATCCTACTGGCATCCCCTCTTGTCAGCACCTCTTTATTTCCCTCTTTAAAGGCTCAACATGTTTTGATTTACAATCTGCACCAAGATAACTGCAGATGCCCTCTCTAAAAAGCAAGGTTAACTCACCTGAGATGAATTCTTTTATTGCAAACAAAAGCAGCACATGAGCAGGAAATACAATTAGTACAGGTGCTTCCTTGAAACTTAGCAAATGCCTGTTGTCTTGAAAGGCAAAAAATCTTCACCATGGCCCGGAGGTTCCTTTCACGCTATTTCAGTGAAGGAAGGATTTGAATTAAAATACATTTAAAGGACATTTTGTGAAATGCTTTTTCTGTGTAAATTGATATGATTATACAACTTTTCTTCTTCAGACTGTTAATACTGTGGATTACATTAATTAAATTTCAAATGTTGAAAAAAATGTAAAAATAAATGAAATGGTATAATTTTTAAAAAGTGCATTTAAAGGGGAAAGGAGAAACCCCAAGAAAGACCCCATGTAAGGAGCTGTAAATTGTTTAAGGACTCAGGTTATTTGGGGTGAGGACAGTGTTGAGCAAAACTGACCCCAACATCAGCATTTTGAGGTGAAATCATCCATCCAATGAAATCCCATCCAGTGAAATCATCAGTTTTGTATGGGTGCATGTTTTGAGTTATATTCTTGCTAAATAACTTTTTTCAGTACTCTGGTTAAGGCAACCTTTGTAGAACCTGTCATTTTATTCTCCTTGAAAATATGTAATGCATATATTAACTCCAGGGAAGCATTTTGAATTCTGTTAGATGGAGGCTGATGTGCTAACTTGATCTTCAGTTTGCTTGAGGTTCAGAGTTCACTATTCTGATAGTTGACAGTTCATTACTTTAAACTTCAGAAGTTAATTGAAAGTCTTTTATCATGAAATATAGGTAACTCTTTTTAGGTGGTGTTAAAGGTATTTTCTGTTTGTGTTAAGAAATGATCAAAAAGGAAATCATGCAAAATAAATGCTTGTATAGTTAAAAAGAAAATTAAGATAAAAAACCCATGAAAAACAACGGAGGATATGGTAGACTTAACAAGAACACCTGATAAGTAGTTATAGTTAAATTGCCAAGTATTGCCCTCTATTTTTGAAAATCTTGATCACTTCTCTAAACAAGTAATGTGTCTTCTATCTTTTTACTCCTGAGTTTCATCAAGTGAAGTATTACTTTTCAGCCCTGGCCAGGGTACTTTCTAATATTAATTGACCTTGGAGGCCACATTCCTATGTTTGCAATCTGGACCCTCCCTCTGACAATATCCTCCTTCCCCAGAGCATCCACAAATAGGGTTTCAACAAATGCTTTTGGCAAAGTCACACTTCCTCAATGGCAGAAACTACTTGCTCTTGGAATGACAAGATGACAAGATTGCATGCTCAATTACACCTGCTCCTCTCTTTAAGTAATTGCCTTAGATCTTGACAAATTATGTGCTAGTTTTCTCAGGCACTCTAATTTAAATTAGAATGAAGGTACTAAACTTTTATTAATTATTGCAGCCTGATTGTTTGAAGCAATGTCTTTTTGTTTTCAAGAATTCTACTCTTTCATGACCCAATTAGAAATAGCTAAAAATTCCTGCGATTTTGGACCCCTGTATATGTTTCCTTTTACATATTCTGAATATGAAACTAGTTTCCTATATCTGGATTTTTATGTAACAAAAAAGAGTGCGACTTTGTGGAGTTTTCTATGATTTGTAGAAATAAAAGCAATAAAGGAGTTAACTAGAGCCAAATTTAGTAAATAAAAATACAACGTGCCTAGTTGAATCTGAATTTCAGATAAATAATTAATTAGTTTTTAGTGTAAGTATGTCCCATGCAATATTTGGGATCTAATTATACTTTAAAAATTACTTGTCTATCTGAAACTCAAATTTAACCAGGTGACCTTTATTTTATCTGGCAATCCTATAGTTGAATAAAGGCAAAATTGATTTATGTATGTGTGTTTTCTATGAATCACATTTTATTAGGAAGCAAAGGAATGAATTATATTTCAATGTTGGTATTGGGGAAATATGAGAAGATCAATTTAAATAATAGGTAAAAATAAGACACCATTGACAAGAAATATTAACCTGAATGGGGCTTCCTTGCCTTTTTTCACATCCTAGTAAAATATAAAATTTCTCTCTATGTTTATAAATATGAAACTCCATTGTTTTCTGCCTTAATTAGCATTTGTTATTTTTGTTCACAACCCTCTAAAACACTTTCCATTACCCAAGTCATCAGCAGTCACTTAAAACTGGTGAAGCCTTACAAGAATAGCAAATGGAGGAATAGTAGTCTGATTAAAATTAGTTCATTTCAAGGAAGAAGGAACTCTCTGCTTTAAATTGAACTGTCATAAGCAAAATATTAGGGAACAAATACTTCAGATAACTTTCAGATTCCAAGCAAAGTATACTAAAGACAATTTCATTTCAAAATCATAATTACAGTAGCAGAATGTTCTAATTTTTATTTTTAATGGCTCATGATTTTAGCAAAATAGTCACAAAATCAATTGAATGTGTTTCATGATTTTCTTATGATTTCTTTCATCACAAATTCTATACTAAAGGCCAATTAAAAGTATTCATTAATAAAGTTAAGAAATGTGCTACAAATAATTTTGATTAATATTGGAATTTTATATATTTCAAGGTTTCTAATGTATGCTATTATCCACTCTGTATGAATTGAAATATATTCTGAATCTTAAAATTAAATTTATTTTTTTTGCTTATATTATTAGCTTCAGTCTGCTATTAATAATTCCCACTTTTCTTTTCTTCCTTACTCTTAAAATAAATAGAGTTCAAAATGGAAAGAAGAGAAAGTTTGGTACTTTTATTATTACAAGGAAATGGACTTTTATTATCACATAATACACCTATCTTGTTAAACCTAATGCTGCTATTATAATCTGAAGTTCCCAAAATGAAATGCCTTTCTTTTTAATCGGCTTGATGAAATGTAAGGCAGTTACAAGTGCTTCTTTTTTGTACTTTAAGGGGTGAACTTCTTAGTTCACATGACAAAATACAGGCACTGGATCTTCTGGTATAAAAGTTTTCTCTAGCTTTTTTATCTAGCTTTCCACAGTGTTCAGTGTTACATGTTTACTGTCTCTTCAATGTCTGTAGGAAAATGTCAAATTTATCATGCAAGGTTCTAATATAGGTAAATATGTATTATATATAGTCTAATATAAGTAAAGGATCTGTTAATTTACTATACACTATCCAGTTCTCTTGTTTTATCAGTACCAGTAAAATAACATCAGTTGCTTTAGAACAGTTCAGAATGTCATTTTTCTGGGGAAAGAAAAAAAAGAAGGTCTTGGTTCTAAAACAATAGAAAAGATAGCCAGAAAGAGTCCCAGTTGCAGTGTGAGAACAGATCTGCTGTCTGGACCAGCCAGAAGCGAGGTGCACACTTCAGTGCTCACTGGGGCTGAGGAGTCAAACCCACTCTTGCCAAAGCTGAGAATCAGGGAGATTCCCAAAAAGGGAGAAAAAAGGAATAAGAAGTAAAAAGAGGGCTTCCCTGGTGGCGCAGTGGTTGAGAGTCCGCCTGCCGATGCAGGGGACACGGGTTCGTGCCCTGGTCTGCGAAGATCCCACATGCCGCGGAGCGGCTGAGCCTGTGAGCCATGGGCGCTGAGCCTGCGCGTCCAGAGCCTGTGCTCCGCAACGGGAGAGGCCCCAACAGTGAGAGGCCCGCGTACCGCAAAAAAAAAAGAAGTAAAAAGAAAGAAAAAGTCAAAGAAGACAGTAGAATGTAAGGGTAGTAATGAATCAGAAGCAGTGATGGCACAAAATCAAGACTTCTCTGGGGAAAGAGAACAAAAGCATAATCCAGAATAGAGGAAGGATATTATTTCTCCAGCTGAGTTCTATGGAAATTAGCGTCCAAAAATGTAAAAGATGTGCCATGGAAGGGGGTGGGGAATTTTCCGTGGTTAAATATGCTCGAGAAATATATATAGTCCCATCTTGAAGATTTACAACACATAATTGAATATTACAATTTCTAAGCAGTCCTATTGTTTGAAAACGTTTTAATTTTGTAAGGAAATGTATGCATGTTTAATATAGATAAATATTAATAAACAATATTAGCATTAATATGTGATATTAATAAAACATATAACTATGGAATTATTTTTTCAGACCATCTGGTAACATTCTCTATTGTATGAGTGGTTGAAGTAATGAACTCATATTCTGTGGTTATTAGTTATTTGGAAACTTAGGTCTGGGTAATATCTATACCGATGATACCGAAAATGTTGCTTTATCACATCCACGATGTTCTTAGTGCTGACCAAAATTACAAGGTCATTAAGAGCAGAGCTATGAATTGAGAATCCCTGGATTCAAATCCTAAGTCTTCTACTTGCCTCAGCAGGGTCCTTGACTTCTTTAAGCCTCAGTTTCCTTCTCTGTTAAAGAGGAAAGAACTAACAGTGATAAAAGGGCTTATGTCATAGGTTATTGGGGGAATCAGATGAGATATTCCTTGTAAAATACATAACTTAATGCCCAGCAATGGGAAACAAAAAAATTTTTTTTTGAAGTTTAGTTGATTTGCAATGTTGTGTTAGTTTCAGGTGTGCAGCAAAGTGATTCAGATTCTTTTCCAGCAAAGTGATTCAGATTCCTTTCCATTATAGGTTATTACATGATATTGAATATGCTTCCCTGTTCTATACAATAGAACTTTTTTGTTTATTTATTTTATATATAGTAGTATGTATCTGTTAATCCCAAACTCCTAATTTATCACTCCCCCCCACCCCTTTCCCCTTTGGTAACCATAAGTTTGTTCTCTTTTTTTTTCATTAAAAAATTTTTTTTATTGCAGTATAGTTGATTTATAATGTGTTAGTTTCAGGTGTACAGCAAAGTGAATGAGGTGTACAAATACTCTATTTCACATTTTAAACTATGTACATTTAATAATTATGATATTTTTCATTAAAAACATGTCACATCATAAGTTTGTTTTCTATGTGAGTTTGTTTCTGTTTTGTAAATAAGTTCATTTATATAATTTTTTTAGATTCTACATATAAATGATATCATATGTTATTTGTCTTTCTCTTTCTGACTCACTTAGTATGATAATCTCTAGGTCCATCCATGGACCTGCAAATGGCATTATTTCCTTCAGGAAATGAAAAATCTTAGTATTATAGATCCTGTGCTCACATCTCCTCCTTTGTGAATTCTCTAAGCACAATTTTTATCTGGCTACTCAAATGTTTTTGGGAGATTAGAGCTTAAATGAATTCTGAATCTCTGGCCAAGCAACATGGTGCCTGGGCCTATGGCCAAATGTAAATAAGTATGATCTTATCAGTCCCATGGTGAGTAGAGAGGATTTAGTGAGATTACTTGCATAAAGGGGTTAATGATTTGATGGGCAGTAGCAGGTTATTTAATTGTGGCAAGGATGAACTGACAGGCAATATAAATGAGATAAGTTGGTTTTCTTAGCCCTTTACATTACTCGTTCACAAGCTTTCAGTATCTGCTTTGCTGAGACGTATATGGGCTCTGGGATTTGTGTCTGTGAGCTCAGGTGGGAAGAGTCCTTCTTACACTGGCAGTTGGCATTTTGAAGGAAAGATGAGACACCTGGGAGAGGTGGTGAACCCTCAGAATGGAGATCAGAAAGCCAAGCCTGCACTTGCACTTTCCCCAGAACTGAAGAAAAATCCCTGTCTTCATCCTTTTTAAAATTGAGAGGTGAGGAAATAGATTTTTAAAAAAGCTTTTTTATCTAGAAATAATTATAGATACACAGGAAGTTTCCGGGATGATACAGAGAAATCCTGTATACCCTTCATCAGTTTCCCCCACTGGTTACATTTTAGGTAACAGTACTACAATATCAAAAGCAGGGAACTGAAATTGGTATAAAGGGTGTGTATAGTTCTCTGTCATTTTATCACATTCACCTCCACAATCAAGATACGGAACTTGAGATTTTATTTTACCTGATTTTTCCTTTTCAAGAGGCAAAATAAAAAGTTTACATTAGCATAAGTGTTGATTGACTTTAGTAATTATATTTCAACTTTCACAACTGGAAGTAGGCAAGAGCAAAAAGTAGTTACTTGAGGGTTTTGATATCATAATTCAGGATTTTTATAGGATTCTGAACATTTCTTCTATGGTTGCAATGTGCTTCCCCTTCCCTCTTTGTAAATCTGGTCATCATATGTAAATACTTTGGGAAGTTACTTTACATTCTAGTTCAGTTCTTCTTCTTTGTCATCTTTTGTGATTGCATTGTGGAAATGTATGTGTTTTACAAAAAGCAAAATGTGCTGAAGAAAGAACCAAATGGTGAAACAGATCCCATTTTAAAAAGCCATAAACAAGCTTACAGCATTAAGTGGTGACATGAATAAATTGCTTTTGCAAGAAAATTCAGACTTAATATCATTACTAAGCAACAGCTGAAAGGCATAACTATATTTCAACTGGTAGTAATGACTGACACCACTGGGTTAGAAATGATCTCATGATGGTATTATAATGATTTTTCTTATGTTTTAAAAAACAGAGGAACCTTAGAATTTCATCATGGTAGTTAAGGATGTAAAAGTTCAATGTTGACATAACTGGTTTTATACTATAGTCATTGCCATGTTCTTCTCTGGCCCTTAATACAAATATGTCAAGATCTAAGAGACTAATTCTCATAGTTTTGCATGGCTGTGACTCCTAGCTTTTTATAAGGCATACCCATGGCATTCATAGTTCAACAAATTGATCTCCAGACTGATGAGCACTATTCTAACCAATAATTTTATCCATAAAATGAGTACTTCAGGATAAGTGGGTGGGCACCTGTACTCACTAACCACATCAGCAAAGAGGCTGGTTCTGGCACCCCACCTGGCGTTAATGAGTAGCATTTCCCAGAGTGTGTCTCATAAAATATGATAGTCTTCTAAAATGCTCTATGAAAAAAATTTCTATTTTTAACACCACAACCAGGACATGATTGTTCTCAGTACAGATTTGCCAACATGTTCACCAATGTCTCTTAGCATTCTTTCTTGCATCTTAGCCCTTCCTTTTGGAATCTTGTGTGTGTGTGTGTGTGTGTGTGTGTGTGTGGGTGGGTGGGTGGGTGTCAAAGTTTTTAGAAATTTCTTTAGAAGAGAGATCTTTTAGTTTGTGAGAAATGTGTTAATTTCACATTGGAAGATATTTCACTGACTGTGTGACTCTAGGTTGACAATTGTTTTCTCTTAGCATTTTGAAGATATTATCCCCATCTTCTGATGGTGTCAATCAAATTGTCATTCCACTTAAGTTATCTGTTTTTGTTGTTGTTGTTGTTTTTAATCTCTAGTTCCTTCTAAGAACTTTGTCTTGGCAATCTACACTTCACTGTGTATTTAGGTGTCTTGTTTTCTTTAACTTATTTGAATTTCATTGGGATTGTGAATCTGAGGGTTTGTGTTTTCATCTTTCTGCAAAATTCTCAGCCAATGTCATTAAAAAAAATTTATTGGAGTATAGTTGATTTACAATGTTGTGTTAGTTTCAGGTGTACAGCAAAGTGATTCAGTTATACATATACATATATACACTCTTTTTTTTAATATTCTTTTCCCATATAGGCCATTTTATAGAGTATTGAGTAGAGTTCCCTGTGCTATACAACAGGTTCTTATTAGTTATCTATTTTATATATAGTAGTGTGTATATGTCAAACCCAATCTCCCAATTGCCAATGTCATTTTGAATATTGTCTTTTCCTAATTGTTATCTCCCTCAGGAAGTCTGATTAGACTTTTATTAGACCTCTTTACTCTGCCCTTCATGTTCACTGATTTTATCTTCACTATTTTCAATCAGCTGTTAGAGTCCAATCTATTATTTTGTTCGCTTAGTTTCTAATTTGATTTCTAAAAGCTCTTTCGTACATTTTTTATCTTCCCTGGTCATTTTTCATAGCCTTTTGTTTCTTAGTTACACTTGAGTCTTGTATTTCTTTAAGGATTTCAAGCGTACCTATTTTATATCCTGTATGTAATAATGTCTAGTCCAGTGGTCTTAGTGGGCTTAATGTGTAGTGGGGTGTTTTTTTTTTTACATTCTATTGACTCTTGCTCATGGTGGTTTAGTTCCTCACTTAATATATTTTTCATTAACCCATGTTCTTTGGAATTTTGGGTGTAGGAATTTTTTGAGGCTCAAGTTTAAAGTGTTCTCCATTATGTATGATTTATTTTTGTTTCTGACAGTCACCTAGGGGCATTGCCTAGCCAGGACTAGTTCAAATTAAATTCTTAGCTCTGGGTTTTTCAGATCACTGAATACTTTGAAATCCATGCCCAAACCCTTGTAAAGACTTGCTTATGATTTTGAATTCTCAGGGAAAAATTTTCCCAAACCCCTCTACATAGAACCAAGTCTAAGATAGCTAAACATTTCTTCTCCACTGCTGGTTGTTTTGTGTGTCAATTAATTAATACATTATTAATTAATAAATTATAATCAATAATATTATAATATAATAATAATATCTTTACCCTTTCATTGAAAGAGTCACTTCGGGAGGTTCTGGACTCATGCAGGAGTCTCTCAGCCAAAATCTTCCTTAGCCTTCAATCCCCTAACTAGAAGTGACCCATTAAACTCCAGGCCATCAGCAAATATTGGATGATCCTGAAGTTGCTGCCAATGACAGTACTATGTTTACTCTCTAGGGATATATTTTCTCATGCTTAGGGGCTCAATTTCTTGCCAGTTTAGTTATTCACTTAAGGACTAAAGATTGTATCTAACATTTTTAATTGTTCTGTACTAGAAACACATTCATGATGGCTTGTTTGCCACATTACCTAAAACGGAATTCAGAATATCATTTAAAGGTGTTAAGAAAACTATTAGAAGAACTAAGGATAATAATCAAATGGTGGAAAGAGAAGTGTAAAGAAGTGGAAGTATATTTAGTTTATCATTCATAGTGGAAAGTCATCTTAATATGTCTTAAAAATAGAATTAAACATATTCTATATGATTATAAAGGTAAACACTAGAGACTGTAAAAAAGATAAGCCTTTCAAATTTCAAAGGAAAATATTTGTACAAAAATACAGCAAAGCAAACTCAGACCAATGATTAGAATGTAAAAGACAAAAGGAAAAACAGATTTTAAAGAATACATGCATTAAAGCAAACATAGTAGTAAAATAGAAAAGAAAATATAGTAAAATAGAAAAGACAAAAACAGAACTAAAAGTCAGAATTAAAATACAACGGCAGAGCTTCCCTGGTGGCACAGTGGTTGAGAGTCTGCCTGCCGATGCAGGGGACACAGGTTCGTGCCCTGGTCCGGGAAGATCCCACATGCCGCGGAGCGGCTGGGCCCGTGAGCCATGGCCGCTGAGCCTGCGTGTCCGGAGCCTGTGCTCTGCAACGGGAGAGGCCACAGCAGTGAGAAGCCCGCGTACTGGAAAAAAAAAAAAAAATACAATGGCAGAATTGAAACCAACACACAGTAAAGGCAAATGTTATAGACTCACCTATGAAAAGACTTTCAGATTGACTTACAAATAAAAATTCAACTATATGCTAAACAAAGCGTCTCAGAATGGTTGAAAGTAAAAGGATAAACACACTGTGTCAGGCATATGAAAACACAAAATTATGCAGGGGCTAAGATATTAGACCAGGTTGAATTCACAGAAAAGAAACATTAAAATAAGACTAAAAAGTCATTGTTTAAAGATGTGCCATAATCCACAGGAGGGTACAATAGTCATGAATACCTAACATACCATAAAATTCCTAAAGCAAAGCTATAACAAACATAGATGATAAATATCTATTGTGTGTATCTACACAATACACAATAATAATCAACGTTCATCTTTAATCCATAAATAATCAAGTAGACCAAAACAAGTAAAAGTATGAAATATAAAAATAAATCTAATAAAGTAGGTCTAATTGATATATATATTAAACTCCACACAGGAAATATGCCTTTTTTTTCCCAAATACACATGGGTTTTTTCCTTAAGGATGACCATTTATTAGGCCATTAAAAATTTGAATACATTTCAAAATTGTTAGTTTCGTTTCATTTGCTTTATCCACCATGAACTAAAACTAGTAATTAATACCTATATTAGTAAAATAAAGAAACTTAGGGCTCTCCAAAATTTTATTTAAAACACTCTCAGATGAGAGAAGAGATCAAAACCGAAAATACTGAAAACACTACATATTGAAATCTGTGGGACACAAAAAGTTGATCAGAGGCAAAACTAAACTTCAAAGAAAAATTGTGAAATAAGAATGAGTAAAAATAACTGGATGAAGCATTCAGAATAAGAAATTGTGGTCATCAACAGAATAAATCTAAGGAAATCAGAATTTAGGAACTGGTAAATAAAATGTGAAATTTCGGAATAGCTACAACAACCCCCCTAAAAGGGTAAAACTAATAAATTCAAGAAATTGTCATTTAAAAAATTTAATCAGATAGATAAACCACGATATTTTTAAATGGTGAGAAATGAAGAAACCACAAATATCTAAAATGAAAAATTAAGTTGAGAACCTAAACAGTTATCGAAGGAATTAAGATGTATCTTTGTTCAACATTATACCCATGGATTTGAAAAATCTAAACAAAATGGGTATTTCTAGGAAGTTAAATTACCAATAATAACTTCAAAGTGTATAGAAAATCTATATAGACCATTTCAGAGAAATGATGAAAGTTGTCAAAAAGTTGCAGGCATCAGGCTCAGAGTAATACTATATATGAAGCCTACCAAAAATTTTAAGGAACAGAAAATTCCAGTGCTTTCAAAATGATTCCAGAGCAGAGATTGAAGAAAAACTTCCATTTTTCATATTACCCTTCATAATAATCATACTAAAATCTGACTGCATAGTAAAAGAAAACTACATATCAACCATGCTTGTGAATATTGATTGAAAAATCCAAAAGAATATATTAGCAATCAAAATCCAACATTACTTTAAAAGAATACATCATGACTAAGACAGGAAATTAGGAATATTAGAAAAATTATTAATATAATTTGTTACTATGATATCAGAAGGGAAAAATAATATGATCATACATAGAAAGGGTGTAAAGGTATTTAAGTTTAAAATCCATTGCTATTAAAAACTCTTTATAAAAAAATAACAGACATTTTTAATATCTGTCTGATTTACAGCCAAAAGCCCACATGTGCTTAATAGTGAAACTGCTAGAAATATTTTCAACAGGAGAAACATAATAATGTCTACTATTGCAATTATTACTTGTCATTGCTGTAGAGATCCTAGATGTACAATTAGAAAGGAGAAACAAATACAAAAGTTTGAAGTGATGACATGGAATTATCATTATTTATGTATATGATTAAATTGTATAGCTAGAAAATATCATTACCAACAATAAGTAAAAGAGCTGGCTATAGCATTAATACACACAAACCAGATATTTTCTTATGTACAAGTGGAAGTTACTTTAAAATATAAAGTAATAAAAGTAGCATTTGTTATGGGAACAAAATGATAAAATGTGATAACAATAAACTTAAGAAATGGTCAAGATATATATAAAGGATACAGATATGTTTAAAAGAATACGGAGAGACAAAATAGGAATTGAACAAATATAATTATATACTTTTTTGATAAGAAGTCTTAATATTTTAAAGGTGGCAAATCTCCATTTATTAATTTTTACGTTAATATTATCACAATGAAACTAACACACAAATAATTTTACGAATAGACAACAGTTTAGAAATAGAAGATTTCTGAGGTGAAGTTAGTTCTACAAGGTATTAAAATATAATGCATTAATTGAAACAAATTTTTACTGGTGCATAAAAACAGAACATCAATGGAACAAATGAAGAGTTGAGATATATACCAAAAGCCTCATGGTAATGTGGCTTGTTATAAAAGAAGCATTTCAAATTCATCCCCCCTGCCCCGCAAAAAATGATTTATTCAATAACTAATGATGAACAATTGCCTGGCCTTCTGGAAAATAATAAATTAATTCCTACCTCAGGCTTTATACCAAAATGAAATCCAATAGGATCACAGATCTAACTTTACGAAAGGAAACTCTAAACGTACTAAAAGAAATTATATGAGAATTTAAAAATTAATCTTGGAATGAGAAGAGCCTTTTTAAATATGACACAAAAGCTGAAGCCATAAAAGATGATAAATATGTCTACATAAAAATTAAGCATTCCTGCCTTAGACTTTTGTAAATAAAATCAACGACAAGCTGGGAAGAATATTTGTAACATATTAAAACATATGGTATATAATAAAGGTCTATGTTTTTAGATATATTAAGTGTTCTTAGGAATCAATTAGAAAATATATGTAAAAACTAGTAGGAAAATGAGGAGAGGACATTAGTAGCCAGTTTGTAGAAAAGTAAATTCAAACAGCTTTTAATTAAATGAAGACATGTTCAGTCTTGTCAGTCATTAAAGAAATGTTTATTAAAATAATATATCATTTAAACCTAACAGATTGAGGTATACTAAAATATGTGTGTATGTATGCTTGTATCCATATATGATCTCTCTGGAGTGAATCATCTCAAGATATTAAGAGTATTTGCCTCTATGGAGGGTAACCAGGGGCCAAGGTGAGATGAACACATGCTTTTTTATAGCACACTATATTGTAAGTTTAAATTTTTAACCGTGTGTGTATTACTTTTAAAGAGTAATATAATTACCTCAAAATATAAGTTGAAGCCAGAGAAATTAAGTAGATTAATTAATGTCACACAGTTTAAAAATAGCAGATGTTTCATTCAAGCCCAGGGCAACTTGATTTCGACTAAAGTACACAGGTATATTGCTGACATTAATTTGTATTATTATTTCTATACTTTTGTCAACTTATCCAACGTGACAAGGATACTATGTACATGGGCTATCTCTTAAGGGAGAACCATGTGAACATTTGTTGGGAAGTTGATGTTTTTACTCTCTTTTCACTATTTTCTTTTATAATTTTACTTAATAGAGATATGAAACAACTTGTGACATCTTCATTTTTAACAATCATCTCTAATAGATCTGGGATTTTTGAAGTCTTCTTTTTAAAGCCTTTTCTTCATTGACAAAACTAGTGCCCTGTGTGTGTGTGTGTGTGTGTGTAATCATTACTCAAACTTTAGACTATTAAATTGCAAAACCTGGATTGAGAGTGAAAACACATCAAGGTGTCCTATTTAGCTAAATGAGCTAAGGGACTCTGAAGGAATTTATCTTTGGAACATTATAGAGCACCCCTGTATGGATTGAACTGGGAGAATTTACTTCTTTTCTTTCCTTCTTCTCTCTTTAATCACGAACTCCATTTACTAAAATGTGTTTCACAGAGCATTGACCTTTAGAGTGTAATGGCTTCCTTGGGGCTATTACAATTTATAGGGCAAATGCCTTCCAATCTTTCAACCCACAAGTAAAGGTTAAAAAGTTTTAGGCACAAAGTACCTAACTCTTTACTTGTAAATTCACTTTCCCAACCAAAAGCCAAAACCATTAGCCCACTCTGGGCACTTTTCATGTTTGAAATGACATTCTTAAAAATCAAGTTTATCTTTGAGTAGAAAGGTTTTTTTTTTAAGTATAATATCCTAGGATAATAGGTTTGACTGAAACCCTAAAGGCCACCGAGTAAAACCTACTCAGGATTCCTGGATTGTTTTCTAACTGAATTTGTAAGGGAGAGAGGACTAGTTTTTGTTTCGTTTAATTTGTATTTCTTTGTAAAAATATATATCAAAATTCAAAATAATTATCTAAGTAGTGAAATTATCAGTAATCTTTTTTTGTTTATATTTTTAATTTTTAAATCAATAAATATGTTATGTTTACAGTTTAAGTGCAACCTCTAATGTAGAATTTGAAAAATACAATCAGGAATAAGGATGAAATAAAGAATCACCATGTATATTATCCTATCAGTATTTTCTGATATAACCTCCTTAAATTTAACTTCTTAGCTTTGGTTGTTGTTTGTGGGTTTGGGGACTAATTTGTTTGTTGTTATTTCATGTAATTTGTATGTTTTTCATTTGGACCATACACCTTCTTGTAACATGAATTCATAATAAAACTCAAAGTAAAGGCTGACTTATGGCTAGGAATTCTCAAGAGGGGTTATTTTTGTTTCTTTACACCTAATGCCAGACTCAAGACAGGCATGTTTTCTTGCCCTGTATGTGTGGATTTTGTCAGGTACCCTTGTATTGATAGTATGGCCTTAAGAGAGCATCTTTTTTGCAGCGATCCCCAAGTGGATCTCCCACTTAGGGATGGCCTCAGGTCTTTGCTTTCATCTCCTGCATCCCTTATACCCAACAAAGTGGAGGCACAAGGTATCCAGGGCATGTCAGGATTCCTCAAGGAAGAGGCAACTTTGAAATTCATTCATCTCCAAGAGTTCCTGCTTTCATTTGCTTTGGGAATATATATATTCCTTATTTTCACGTTACCTCAATAACTGATTTAGAAGCATTTTGTAAAAACTTTCTCCGGCCTTGTAGTTGCCCCTCTTGAGGTCTAGCCGTATTTCTGGAAATGAAAGTTCAATTCCATTATATTTTTACTTAATTCTTCTGTTTTAATTATGCTTGTTCTCTATCAAAAACATCAACTATACATATATATGCTCAATCTCCATTCTCTGCCTCCTTATCAGTCTTTTTATTTTCATTTTCATTGTTTTTCTTTACTATGTTTTATTAGAGCTGTTTATGCTGTCCCATTACTCCTGTCGTAATTCTTGGCACCATTAATATCCAGTTAGAAGATCCTTCTGGTACCTGGTCTCTCAGTCCCTTACTCTCCTCTCCTTTTTTCCTCTACTTCAGTCAGTCACTCCCATAGTTATATCTTAGTCCTTGTCACTACCAATAACTGAAATTACCCCATAATCTCAATTTCAGCAGTTCTGTTCTGTCCATCACCTATCTTTCTAGCTTACTCCCTCTAGTATTCTAATGCTAGTAATTCTTCTATTCCTCTGGGATCTACAAGCTATCTATCATACAACATTTTCACTGTCTCTTATGCCCACGCTTCCACTGTTTACTCACTCCTACCCTTACCCAATTTATATTCCATAGGCTAATATTAAAACACCCTCTTACATAAATCGTCAACACCCTTGTTATTCACTGGCTTTGACAAATATCAATCTTGGTAAATTCCAATTTTTCTGTATTCTCCATGTACCACTGTATAGCTGAATTTGACTGGAGAAAAGCACATCCATATTGACTGGTCTCATTTTAAATTTATGACTATTAACATGAAGAGGATTTTTGTGGTGCTGTCTGGCAATCATATTGCACTCCCCATGACCATTTATGCTCCCATTCTTCTATATTACTCTTTTACATTTTCTCCCCTTTTTCATACGTCCAGCACATCCTTCCCCATCCTTACTCTTAGTCCTGACCTTTCTTCCTATTTCACTGAAAAAATAGAAGCAATCAGAACAATTCTTCCAAGCAATTTTCCAAACTCTTCCAATGTCACTCTATTCACCTATTTGAATCTAGACTAGTCTGTTTTTCTTCCTGTCATGAATGAACAGTATGTTCTAATGCCATCATTTTTCATTTCACCTCTTGTCTACTCAGGAGCATCCTTCCAACAAATTTTCCCTCTCCCCAGCATCATCATTTTCTCCCTTTACTACTCCATCATTTCAGTCTTGCCTCGCTTAATCAATTCTCTATTTAGCAGCCAGAGAACTATAAATGTAAATCAGAACATTTCACTCATCTGCTTATAGTCTTTCAATGGCTTCCCTTCATATGTTGGATAAAATTCAAACACTTTAACCCAGTTTTCAAAGCCCTCTGTAATCTGGCCCCTACCTCTTGAAATTCATCTTGTACTATGGTCACTCTTGTTCACTATATTCCAGTCACAGTGGCCTTACAAAACTCACCAAAATTCTCCTGACCCTGTGGCTTTGTTCTTGTTTTTCTATCTACTTGTAAGATTCTTTCCTTGATATTCATATGGGTGTCTTCCTTAAAGTCATGTTCAAAGAGAAGTTCCCATGACCAACCAATTCAAAGGAGGCAATGTCTATTATACTAGTCTATTTTAATTTTAGTTATAGCACTTATCATTCAGTATGTGATATTTTTCTTATTTATTGCTTATTTATAAATTTAAAAAAATTTCTCTGACTAAACTGTTAGCTCCATTATAGTATGAACATTCCCCCTACTATATATCCTGGACACTATATCCTTGGCATATAGAACGGTACTCTCTGTTAGACATTCAATAAAAATGAATGAATAAATTAATGAATGATGAATGAATGAATGAACTGGAGGCCTTCTAAATTACTTCTAACAAATTCCAATAAATTTGTTCCACTAAGATATGTTCCATATGTTCAATTGCCTTGCTTTAACAAATTAATGTGATCTTTAATTTGTACTGTATGTATTTCAAATTCATCACAACAAGGGAAAGATGGCTTTCCATTCAACTTTCTTGAAACTTTAATTTGACTAAAGGAATTACATGTGGTGCATAGGAGTCATAATTAATGACTTGGATTTACATTTGATCATTACCAGGACTAGAACGTGTTCACTAAGTAGTGATTCCATGCTATAGAAGTAAAAAGAAACCAGTGGTAAGTGTCCTACCTTTTTTAGTGAATAATAATACAAATGTACCAGACATAGTTAGAAGGATAGATTCCTTACTTTTCAAACTCAGGTGCTGAGGACATAAATGTAACTTGAGAAAATCAGAACACCACAGAGCTTTCTCCTTTTATTCAGGGAGAGTGAGTCTCCACATACTTGTCACTTCTCCATCTACAGCACATTTTTAACGTTTCACATTTTATATTCCCTACAGCTGAGTATAGAAATGGTTAGTTACTTAAATGATTCCAAAGCTACTGTTAAGTGAAAATCTTAAATGTGGAACAGATGTTCAAATGTTGGGGCAATAAAGATATTATTTAGGGCAGCTGAAAAGCAGATAAAAGGGTAGAGGAGATCAACTCATGATGGATGGGCACCTGCAGCCAAAGCAACTGCAGTAAGAAGCAGCAGAAGGCTATAGGCATCCAAAGGTGTGGGAGCCTCGGCTATTTTGTGAGGGTACCAAGGCCATCAGTATTGAAGACAAGACCATGAGTCTCCTCTGTTTTTGGTTGCCCCATAACATTTTCTGATGGGACAGGATGTCCTTTAGTGCAGGAGAAATCCCCAGAGCAGTGATTTCTCAAATTGCTCCTTGCAAGTTGCAGCAGGAATCCAGTGGTGGACAAGCAGATGGGATTTTAGCACCCCCCACCCCCATCTCCATTGCTTCAACCCAAGCAGTTCTGCAAAATATTTCATTTGCATAATAAATAATTTGTTGTACAGAACTTTACAAATTTATTCTAATTTATCTTGATGAATTAATGTAGAAATATAGCTATGAAAGTTCTAATTTTTTAAAAAAGAGTAATTGGGAGGAAGATTTGCACTAAGTTTAGTAAATTTTAAACCTATAATAATTAAAATAGCATATACTGGCTTAGGAATAGACCGGCAGATCAATTAAATAAGAAGTACATAAACATATTAAAATATGTAGGAATTTTTATATGATAAGGTGTTATTTCAAATCAAATGGAAAATGATAGATTATTTAATATGTGATATAGGAGCCCTATCATACAATTGCCAGATGGGTTAATAATTTGACTATGAAAATAAAATCCTGTAAGTGTTTGAATAAAATATAGGTGAGTATTTTTTAAACCTGAGATAGAAAGGATTAGAAAGCTAATCAAGACACCCAAATCAGTAACCATAAAGGAAACTCTTAATTTTACCTGTGTAAAAAGTAAAGATGCCCATATGGCAAAACATTAAAAGTAAGATTAAAAGACAAACAACAAACAAAGAACATATTTGGAACATATAGCAGACAGAGAGTTGATATTCTTGACATGTCAAGAGCGATTAATACTATAAAACAAACAGCCAAATGAAAAAATATAAGATATTAATTGTACTTTATTAAAGAAATTTAAGTGGCCAATAAATATATGAAAAAAAATTGAACCTCATTAGCAGTCAAAGATATTAATTTTTAAAATTTGGCTGATAATACATAGTTTTGTCAAATATGTATAAGGCTTTACAATTTGGGTAAAACCTCTGTGAGGGAGCAATTGGTCAATACCTATCAAAAGTTAAAGCATACATACCTTTTGACCCAGAAATCCTATTTCTAGGAGTTTGTTCTAAGGATACAATTAGGTAAATTTATAAAAAATTATATATATATATATAAATATTCATTGTGGAATTCTTATAATAATGAGGAATTTGAAACAGCCTATGTGTCCACACATAGAAATGGGTAATGGAATATTACCCATTAGTCTAGGATAAGCTAGACTATGTTGCTATACCAAGCAAATTCTGAAATTATGGAGGCTTTACATCTAATTTTTTTCCTTGCTCACACAAAATCCATTGAGAGTAAGGGCAGCTTTCTTTCTTAGGCTATCTCCATTCTATAGCTCCATCATTTCTTTGAATTGCCACTGTGGGAGGGCTGGGGAGCAATGCAAAGGTTCTTCACTGCCTCAGCCTATAAGTGACATACATCATTTCCACTAGAGCTCATTGGCCAGAACTATCATTTAATCCTCTCAATAACTCTGACTTAAAGATTTTATCATCTCTGTTTAACACATGAAAATCTACCTCAGAATTTAAGTGGCTTACCCAATATTATTCAATAAATAGGGTTGCAAAGGTCTACCAGCTCTAAATACCATGCTCCTTATTTATTTTTTAATAAATGTAATAATTTCTTTTGGATCCTGATTAAATCTTTGTCATTCCAGCTGACTAGGGCTTCCAGGATTCTTGCTGTGTGGATTCTGGTCTAGGTCTGAAGTTACCTGGGAAATGGTTTTTGTTTTAATAAAATAGATAAATGTAGGGTTCAGGAAGGCCTTCTTGTCTCTTTATGTTTCTGCCCACATTTCCCTTCAGATCTACTCCCTACCTTGTGAAATCTCTTCCTCCTTGATCTCTTTCTTTGTGGGCAGTTTTTCAAGAAGCAACTAGGCCAAGCCCTTCACTTTCATCTATATCCTTACTGCTGGCCCTCTTCTGTATGCCTGCACTCATTCCATTTGTCCTACTTCCCATTCGTTGATCTGAGTGCACCACTTTCTTCATTTAGGGAGCCTTTCCAGATTCAACTCATTCTGGGCTGACCCTTCCATGGTTTTGGATTCCCTCAGAATGTATGCATAAAGTAATCCTTCTTTGTTATATTCATGCTTGTATTTCCATGTGTGCAACATCCATTGGTTGACCAACGAAATTTCTGGAAGGCAAAGACTGTATTCGCTATTCTTTGTTTCTTTGATATTTCATAACATGGTAGTCATGGAGCTTCATCACCCAGATCTTCTTCAAGAAGCATAGTTAAATGATAGCCCCAGGTACCACTCCTTTGGATTTATTGTTGCATTCATGGTGAGGCCATGCTTCTCCTGGGCCTGCTCCCAGCTAATGACGTGACAGAGTGCTGTGCTGGCCCATTCCTGTGGGATGCAGGCCCTCTCTAATGAGCAACTTTGACTTAGTATTCTAGTTTCCTGTGGCTGCCATAACAAGTTACTGCAAACTGGTTGGCTTAAAACAACAGAAATATATTATCACACAGTTTGGGGGCCCAATGTCTGAAATCAAGGTGTTGGCAGGGTTGGATCCTTCCAGAGGCTCTGCGGGAGAATCCATTTCATTCTTCTTTCCTAGCTTTCTGTAGCTGCTGGCAATCTTTGTGTTCCTTGGCTTGTAGCTATATATGTCCAGTATCTGCCTCTATTTTCACATGACCTTCTTCTCTGTGTATCTGTGTCTTCTGTTCTTAGGACACTTGTCATTTGATCTAGGGACTACATGGGTAGTCCAGAATTATCTCATCTTGGTATCCTTATTTATATTTGCAAAGACCCCTTTTCTAAATAAGGTCACATCTACAGGTTCCAGGCAGACATATCTTCTGGGGTGGGGAGGGGGCACCATTCAACCCACTACACTCAGGGACTACCGATTGACTTGGCTAAAACTTTCTCATGGTTGCAGTGTGGTCAGAGACCTTTACACCTAATCATGTTTCCTTCTCTCCTTTCACGTGTGTCAGACCTGCATTGTTCTGAAGGCTCTCCCTAGCTATTCCTACTCCCTTACCTTTTATACTTTATAACCATTTCCCCCAATAAATCTCTTGCATGTCTATTCCATCTTGGTGAATGCTCCTTCTTTAAAATTTTTTTCAATTTATTTAAAATAAAAACAACAGTAACAATGGTGCTCTGAAGTGAAGAAATTCAAGGAAGCACAGGTAAACAGCAGGAGTAACTATGCCTCTCTTAAGGTGAATGCTTCTTATAGGACCTGAATTGTCTCACACAGTGTCTGGTAAATCCATAACTATTTCTGAATGAACATTGGAGCAAGAGTTTCTTTTTTCCATTGAACTTCAGTGCAGGAATAAATTGGAGTTTACATACAACAGCCTAATTTTTCTGCTTCATAATTCTTTCTTTTTGACAGTGTAGGCCAGTCATTCTTTTTTTTTTTTTTGGCGGTACGCGGGCCTCTCACTGCTGTGGCCTCTCCCATTGTGGAGCACAGGCTCCAGACACGCAGGCTCAGCGGCCATGGCTCACGGGCCCAGCCGCTCCGCGGCATGTGGGATCTTCCTGGACCGGGGCACGAACCCGTGTCCCCCGCATCGGCAGGCGGACTCTCAACCCCTGCGCCACCAGGGAAGCCCAGGCCAGTCATTCTTAACAGCTTTTCCTACTCAGTTTCTTTCAACTACCTGCCCATGTGTCACACTCCCCAGACTGCTGTACAAAAATGTAGAGAGTAAGCTATGGCCAGTCCTGCCCTACTAGCTCAAAACCCATTCCTTTTCTCTCTCTTAAAGCACAGCATGATAAAATGACTTGGATAGTCTAGAGCTACTCTAATTTATTTTAAAAAGTAAATAATTTGTAAACTTTGGACCCCTTTCCTATAATTAGTACCAACTTCTTTCAACACACTTCATAATCAAGCCTGACATACCAGTACGTTGCAACATCACAGTTAAGAATAGTGCTATAATCACAAGCAAACAGTCTACGAGTGTCCAACAGATGAGTGAGTGAACAAGAATAAAATCATGCTTTGTGAATGGAATCATAAACTGTTTTGCAATCAAAGTAATAAATGCAGTTCAGAAAATACTAATGCACTTCAGTTGGTAATTGCATTTGTCATGATCAAGTGCTCTGTAATATAGTACTTAGCTATTCTAAAGTCACTCAGGTATATTAAACAATTAAACATGAGTCTGGGGAATAGCTTTATTTAGCCTTTTTCAATTGTAGAACCATATATCGTGTTCAGTGTTTTCCATATAAAGTCTATGAGACAATAGTATTTTAAAGCAGAGTGTTGGGAATATATAAAATAACCACTATCTCACAACAGTTGTGACAGAACAGTTGTTGTTTTAAGTGATTTTTTTCCCTATATGTTTCACAAACCTTATATAATATCTTGCTGGACTTGTTTTAAGGAGTAAGTTAAAATATTTAAACCTTAGATGTTGATAAAAACCTGTTTTTGAATTCAAGAAAGTCCAGCTTTGAACAGTCTTGTGTTTTTTGAATGGTGACCACTGGCCACCATGGCAACAGCTTCATGACAAAAATGTGAAGCTCAGACCATTTATAGATTAAATCATTAGGTAATATTATTTAGTTACATAGCTGAATAATACTGTGTGTATGTAAAAGCATTCCAATTGAATTATAGCACTTTACGTTGAAATCATCCGGTCCTGGATTTATAACACCACAGTCCAACCCCATCCCATCCCATCTATCTTTTTCTTTTTTTCTTTATTTTTTTAGGTAGAAAGAACTAAATGAGCAGATTTGGAAATAGGAGTCATAAAAATTATATCTGGAAATGAATTTAATTTAGGAAAATAACCCCTGTGTCTTTAATGTGTGAAAGTATTTCTGGAAAGGTTTTGCTCTTGTCCTGGGGCCATGTACCTCCAAGATAATTCAAATATTAGCAACTTTGGGGCAGCATCTGATGAAAAAAACTAAGATTTCTAAGATGGTGCTTTTAAGTGAGCCATCGTGTTTTGAGAAAAAAGGTCTGTCCCTCTCCATATTTATAAAAAAGACAAAAATTAAGGATTCCTTTGTGAAATTAGTGGGATTTAGGCCACCATCCCATGGCTGGACTTAAGCGATCTGCCTCTAGGTAAGTTTTTGCTGTTGGACATTCTTGGTTAGATCACAAATGTGCCCTAAAAATCTAAATATCTGTCAGAGGCTCCAAGTCCTTCACCCTTTGACAGAGACTCTCAGTAGATACGGCACTCCAGCAAAGTCAAGTGGGGTGACCAGTGGTCCCAGTTTGCCTGGGACTGAGGGGTTTTCTGAGACATGGGATTTTCAGTTCTGAAACCAGAACAGTTCAAGGCAAACCAGAACAAGTTGGTCAGCCTACCAAGTCTCAGGCTCCTGGACCTCACTGGTTGCTTTTCCAGCAGTCCGTGTGGAGTAGTATTTTCAAGGACTGTTTTGGTTCAACTGGAATGCGTGACAGCAAGACTGATAACTGCCGTTCTCAAAGAATCAAAGGAAGAAAGTTGGAGCCACCAATCCTTTTCTAGATGGCCAAGGTTTCCTCTGGGGCCATCAAAGCAGTATGATCTCTGAACTCCTAAACTATGTCTCAATTTCCCTCTCACCTGCCTGCCCCAGCATGACCTGCTGAGGTTCTGAGGCAATACCATGGGATTATGGAACTTGATCTGCCAGGCCTCTATTACTGCATGCATTTTATCTACAATGGGTCATTTGTTCATTTGTTTAATTCAACAAATATTTGTTGAATGTTAATATGTGGGAGCACTATTCCACTTGCTGCAGATACTATAGTAAAACAGAGAAAGTACTTGTGCTCAACGAGTTTATGTTTTAGAGAGGGAGGTGTGGTCAATTAAAAATATAGACAAATAAAAGAAGAGATATTTCAGTTGATCATAAGTGTTCTGAATTCAATAAAATTCAGTCATACTCATTAGCAGTCACTAACAAGTAGCAGTCAAATAATAAAATTCTAAAGTAGAGCTTCTCAAACCTTAATGTGCATGCAGATTGCCTGAGGATCTTGTTAAAGCACAGATTCTGACTTAGTAGGCCTGGATTGAGGCTGGAGGCCCTGTGTTTCTAGTAGACAGACTTCCAGTTGATGCTAATACTCCCAGTTTGCGAACCATACTTTGAGTAGCAAGGTTCTAAAGGTATACTAGGGAATTATGCTTGGAATTACACTTGGAAGGGAATGCTCAAACTATGGACCCAACTTAGTGCAGATAGACTCATAATGAGCATTGCTCTAGGTTTCCTGGAGAATTTTAGGTGTCAGAAGGGACCTAGGACTGCAAATTAAAAACACGGAAACTCTTGAGATGATAGGATGCTTTTCCAAAGAGCAGCAGAAGCCATAGAATATTATCCCATCCCATCTAGCTATAAACATTAAGTCTAATTCTTATATTGTTCATTTAATGGCATTTGCTCCATTCAGGCTTCATCTTGGTTCCTTAAAACCACAGCTCAATGTTAGAAAGTGAACCAAATACAACTTTCTTGTTCTCAACTTTGACCTAATATATCACTTACAAATAGAATTTTTATAAACAACAGGATTGGAGGGCATACAATTGGGGACTTGCTCACCAATCTCCACAGGACATGTCTTGCAAGGAACAACTTCCTTTGCAACCCCCTTTTTAACTGAGCTGTGAGAAACAGCATTAGAGTAGCAGTGAGTAAGCAAGAATCCTATGTGTGTGGAAGATCCGGGCCCACTGTGGCTCATCTAGGTACCACTTTACAACTCCCATCATCGCATCAGCAGAACCACAACATGCTCTGTGCAAGCCAAAGGGGAAAGCGTCATTGTAAAACTGAAGACAGCTGCTTCCATAATAGAACTAATTGCACACTGCATCACAGAACTAAATTAGTAGTGAAAACAGTTATAAAAACCGACAGACAGTGAAGCATGACTCACTTAGGAACTGCTGCCAGTCAGGCACATTGTCATTGGCCACTGTTCAAAAACTCACACCTGCAGTTTTGAATAGTAAACATATAAGATGTAATTACTGGGAAAACATATGCCACTTTTCAAATGTGAAAACGCTATGTTTTTTCCTTGGAACCGTGAGTGGCATGGGACTAAATTGACCACAATACTATTCATCCCTAGGAGTCTTAGCGGATGAACGAAAGCATAACCACGTCTCCAAGCCCCTATTCATACATAAAAGACTGTCTTTAGCTTAAGCAGTTCTAAGGAATCAGTTTTGCTGACAGGATTCCTTGATCTCTTCTGGACTGTCAATCAAGGAATTAACATGGAGTTGTAAGAAACCTCAATTCTAAAATGCATGTGACTGTGTGGCTCAGTTTAAACATTCAAGCATTAGTGAGTTGTGGTGTCTTCCCTCACAGCTATATACAGTAATTGCTGTCTCATTAAAAACCAGATGATCAGAGAAGACTTCATCAGTTCCTGCAGACTAAACTCACATTTCTGCCTCCTCCACTGCAATTGGCTTTAGAGAATTTGCAGCTTCCCCACACAGTACATATATACTTCATGCCAGGGACAATGAAAAGGATGTTCCCTCATGATGGAGCTGGTTACTGGTGATAGCAAATAAACTCCTTGGCTTCTGACCAACAAGGTAGAGGGTTGTGAGCCCTGGGGAAATGTGCTTTTGGCTAGGGTATGGCAGTTTATCCTTAAACAACAGCTCACACCCTCATCTGATGTTTTAAAATATTGAAATTGTGTTGAACCACATTTATCAGCAAAGAAGGGCAGGTAGAATTTCATTCTGAAACAACTCACAGAACAAAATCTGTTCAATGTCCTCGTGAGGGTCGTGCCTGTGGAATGTTCCAGCTTTCACTAATGGAGACCTGGAGTTGCTGATGAGTTGTAAAACTATATAGTGACTAATCCTTCTTTCTCCTGCTCAGTTAATTAGTCAAACCTAAACATAAATCAAGAAACACTTCAGAGAATTCTGCTGGCTTTTGTCAGCACATAAGAGGTGGGTACTAAAAATGATCAGCATTTTCTTCATGTGAAAGTTGGTAGAGAACTACATAAATATTTTTCAAAGGTCATATTACTTCACAAATTCTAGAGATGCTTGTGTAAGCAAAAGGAGGAATGTGATAATTGGTTTGAGAGTGTGAGCGGTGTGTATTCAGTTCTAGATGAGGAACCTGTGTGTAGCATTTATAATTTGTATTGCAATTGTTTTCTTATTTGCTTCCCCTCAAATAGCGAGTTCCTTGAAGACAGGAAATATTTTACTCATCTTTTTTGTTTCTTTTTAATTTGCAAAGCACTGAAATAGGCGCTATAGGGAAGATAAAGATGAGTGAAATATAGTACTGTGCCCTTACGAAGCTTACAATTGAATAGATAACCCCTCCCACTGATATTCTCTGACCTGTAAAACATTTCCCTTCATCTCCCATTGCCACGTCCAAACTTCTCATCTTTATTTTTTTAATTGACATAATGATTTGATATATGTATATATTGTAAAATGACCACCACTATAAGTTTGGTTAGCATCCATCACCACATATAATTACCAGTTTTTTTTCTTGTGATGAGAACTTTTAAGTTCTACTCTCTTAGCAACTTTCAAATATACAATACAGAATTGTTAACTATAATCACCATACTGAACATTATATCCCCAGAACTTATTTATATTATAACTGAAAATTTGTACCCTTTGACCACCTTCACCCATTTTGCCATCTTATTCATTTTATTTCCCATCTTATTCATTGCTGAATCCCTACATTTAGCAGTAGGTACAATGAATCTTGACGTTTGTAGGGTCTTCCTTATCTGAATTTGCCTCATTGGTCACTCTCAGGTTCAACGTGATTGACAGGCTTGACTAAGGAGCAACCCCCTGCTAGAGAAGCCTGAGCAAGCTGCTTCTCAGGGAGACAGAGAAGTCTGCCAAGCAGCCGCTTATCCTACTGGCTGATTCAAAGGATAAAGCACAAATGTGCAAGCTAATTAGATTCTCAGGTCTCATTCTTCAGGGGCCATTTCTGAAGGAGGCAGGAAGAAGATCTGTTAGGCTGAAGTGCCTCATTAGTCCGTAACATTGCTAGACCAATCATTGAAACGTAAGCATGACAATTTGGATCCCAGATCTCTTTTCAGCTTTATCAGTTGTTTCAGAGTCAAAGTATTAAGCTGTAGGATTTAGAGCAGAGAATAGAAACATTCATCCTATTGTTTGCATTTATCTCATGGGCCAAGTGTGGCTAGCCTTTGGAACGTGTAAGTATTGAATAGTGAAAGTTCAGGGCTGTATGCATGGCTCTAAAATAACCAAGATAAATAGTTAAGAAACCTGGATTTTCTGGAAATATTTAGCATTGAAGTATCAGTATAAAACACTAATGAGTGAATGTATTTGCCAAGCACTGAAAATCTTTCAGAAATCATGTTATCAGCTTCTTGTTAGCAATAACGAAACTTGGTTCCAGCCAAGTGCTAACAAATAGTCTTTTATTGCTGGCAGCACACTAATTCCTCAGTCTTAAATTTTTTTTGCCTCATATGGCAATATTTTAGCAAGCTGTTGAGTTTTACTACTTCAGCTTTAGGAACTGCTACTTCCAAAGCATCAGGGACTCTGAGCAGCTTG
Source organism: Delphinapterus leucas (assembly GCF_059928025.1). Classification (NCBI taxonomy): domain Eukaryota; kingdom Metazoa; phylum Chordata; class Mammalia; order Artiodactyla; family Monodontidae; genus Delphinapterus; species Delphinapterus leucas. The sequence continues at coordinate 59,623,528 of NC_143137.1, read as the reverse complement.
TGATTTCCTTCATTCAGTCTTTCTCAAAAAATATGAATTGTTACTATTCTTTAAATAAAATTAGTAAGAAAATTAGAAAACATTGCGCTAAACTTTTGAAATATCAATTCAATAAAAGAATAGCACCTCTGCCACCCCAGGATCTGAGAGTCAGATTTCCTTTTGGATCATTAATAAAATGCCAGTTGAAGAGTCTAGAAAGGGGCATATCCACTTCCTAACTCTCCTCCATCCCAGAGATGCTGGTGGGACCAGCGAAGGTCCTACAAGAGAATGACCCCATGGTAACTTATGAAACAGACACAAGCAATACTAAGGCTAACACGGGGCTTGGGGTGGAGCCGGGGGTGAGCCTAACCACACAGCCTACTCAACAAAGTTTCTGAAATCTGTCCTCTCTGTTCTGTTCCTGCCATCACTGCCCTAGGTGAGTTATGAGATCCTTCTATCCCATTTCCCTGCCTCTATCCTCCACTATGCCACCAAAACAGTCTTCCTAAAAGCAAGTCTGGCCATGTGTCTTCCTGGCTTAAAAAAAAAGCCCTCCTTGGTTCCCCATCACCAAAAGGAAACTTGCAAGTTCCTGAGCATGGTGCAGGATTGGTCCAGGCCTCCCCTTTCCCCCATTGCCCAGGTCCTTTATGCTTTGGCAGTGAAGGCCTGCAGACTGCCCCACAAATTATCTTGCATTTCAGTCCTTATGGCTTCTCAATGCTGTTTCCTCTGCCTAGAAAGGCTTTCCTCAGGAATCACCTCATCTGGGACGTTCTTGCTGAGACATACCCCCTTTCCTATCCCCCCACTCCTCTTCCCTCACCCACCTAATTAAATTAAACTCCACCTTTGTATATTTATCTATCGTAAAAGCTTCAACTGTTGCACTATCTTACTACTACTACTATTGTTATTAATACGTGCCGTTTCTTTTCTAGAATAAGTTTCTGGAGGACCTTGGAAGCAGGTTTTTTCTGCTTCAATACATTCCCAACCTACCACAGTGCCTGGGATGAAGCAGCAACTCAGTGCATGTTTAAATCAATTTATAAAGTCCTAGAGTAACTCCATGGCGATCAGCCATCTAAAGGAATAATTTTATGCCATGCTATAGGCCATAGCGACATCTAGGTCAGCCTCACATTAGAAAATAAAACTTATGTGTTTCCTTTGTTAGCCAATGCAAAGTATCTAACGCAGTGTCTTTTCTAATTTGGCTGCCTTGAAACTCAATCACATTAATTTCATTTCTCCAAGGTTTTCTTGTTTAATTGAACCATTTTTAGCACTTCATCTTCATTATTTGGCCCTTGTTTTACTCTGTGTTATTGGTGTTTATGTATTTATTTTTATTATGATGCCTTAAATATTTTTAAAGTAAATCATTAAAAATCTGAGAAAGGGGAATTCCCTGGTGGCCAGTGGTTAAGAATCTGCCTGCCAATGCAGGGGACACAGGTTTGATCCTTGGTCCGGGAAGATCCCATGTGCCACAGAGCAACTAAGCCCGTGCACCGCAACTACTGAGCCTGTGCTCTAGGGCCCATGATCCACAACTACTGAGCCTGTGCACCACAACTACTGAAGCCCGCGTGCCCTAGAGCCCACGCTCCACAACTACTGAGCCCATGCGCCACAACTACTGAAGCCCACACGCTCTAGGGCCCGCATGCCACAGTTACTGAGTTTGAGTGCTGCAACTACTGAAGCCTGTGTGCCTAGAGCCCATGCTCTGCAACAAGATAAGCCACTGCAATGAGAAGCCTGCTCACCACAATGGAGTAGTCCCTGCTCGCTGCAACTAGAGAAAGCTTGCGTGCAGCAACCAAGACCCAATGCAGCGGAAAAAAAAAAAAAAGAATAAAAAGATCTGAGAAAAGAATAAAGAAACCAAATAAAATTTCCACAAAGTGAGTTTACTTTCAAATACATATGAAGTATGAGTAATAGTTAAGAAAGACAGATAGAATGAAGCTGAGCAGGGCAAGAAAAGGAAGAGAGTGGTACACTGGGAAAGAGAAAAAAACAAAAACAGAATGTTTACTATCCCAAGTGGAATGTTTGCCTTCCATGGCGATAGTCCATATACATTATAAAATAAATGTGACATAGAAAATTTATTAAGCATCTGGTAGGTGGGAAATACTGAGACCTGGACATACCAAGATCTTGATTGCACAGATTCCAGAATGAGAAATAGAAGGAAATTTATGTTCCCTCTTTGTCAAGCAAGTAGTGCATGTCACTAACAGGACTAATAGGCAGTTTTGTCCCATCTGTGAAATTCAGGTCTTGAAAACCCCTTTGGTGAGGTTGAGTAATTAGGACTTTATACAGAAGTAGTCAAGAATAAAGGATCATGAGCAAGCCTTCAAAATTTCATTAATTTCATTAATACTATTTTATATATAGTAGTGTGTGTATATGTTAATTACAACCTCCTAATTTATCCCCCCTCCCCACCTTTCCCCTTTGGTAACCATAAGTTGGTTTTCTAAATCTGTGAGTCTGTTTCTCTTTTGTAAATAAGTTCACTTGTATCAGTTTTTAGACTCCACATATAAGTGATATCATATGATGTTTGTCTTTGTCTGGCTTACTTTACTTTATATGATAATCTCTAGGTCCATCCATGTTTCTACAAAATGCATTGTTTAATTCTTTTTATGGCTGAGTAATATTCCATTGTATATATGTACCACATCTTCTTTATCCATTCTTCTGTCGTTGGACACTTAAGTTGCTTCTATGTCTTGGCTATTGTAAATAGTGCTGCAATGAACATTGGGGTGCATGTATCTTTTTGAAGTATGGTTTCTCCAGATGTATACCCGGGAGTGGGATTGCTGGATCATACAGTAGCTCTATTTTCAGTTTTTTAAGGAATCTCTATAGTGTTCTCCATAGTGGCTGTACCAATTTGCATTCCCACCAACAGTGTAGGAGGGTTCCCTTTTCTCCACACCCTCTCCAGCATTTATTGTTTGTAGACTTTTTGATGATGGCCGTTCTGACTGGTGTGAGGTGATACCTCACTGTAGTTTTAAGATTTTTTTATTTATTTATTTATGTCTGTGTTGGGTCTTCGTTTCTGTGCATGGGCTTTCTCTAGTTGCAGTGAGCGGGGGCCACTCTTCATCGCGGTGCGCAGGGCTCTCACTGTCACGGCCTCTCTTGTTGCGGAGTACAAGCTTCAGACATGCAGGCTCAGTAGTTGTGTCACACGGGCCTAATTGCTCCACGGCATGTGGGATCTTCCCAGACCAGGGCTTGAACCCATGTCCCCTGCATTGGCAGGCAGATTCTCAACCACTGCGCCACCAGGGAAGCCCCCTCAGTGTAGTTTTGATTTGCATTTCTCTAATAATTAGTGATGTTGAGCATTTCTCATGTGCTTTATGGCCATCTGCATGTCTTCTTTTTGAGAAATGTCTATTTAGATCTTCTGCCCATTTTTTGATTGGGTTGTTTTGTTTTTTTGATATTGAGCTGCATGCACTGTTTATTTTCAAGATTAATCCTTTATTGGTTGGATCATTTGCAAATATTTTCTCCCATTCTGTGTGTTGTCTTTTAATATTGTTTATAGTTTCCTTTGCTGTGCAAAAGCTTTTGAGTTTGATTAGGTCCCATTTGTTTATTTTTATTTTCATTACTCTAGGAGGTGGATCCAAAAAGATATTGCTGTGATTTATGCCAAAGAGTGTTCTGCTTATGTTTTCCTCTAAGAGTTTTATACTCTCTGACCTTACATGTAGGTCTTTAATCCATTTTGAGTTTATTTTTTTGTATGGTGTTAGAGAATGTTCTAATTTCATTCTTTTATGTGTACCTGTCCAGTTTTCCCAGCACCACTTATTGAAGAGACTGTCTTTTCTCCATTGTATATGCTTGCCTCTTTTGTCATAGATTAATTGACCATAAGTGTAAGGGTTTATTTCTGGATTTTCTATCCTGTTCCACTGATTTATAAGTCTGTCTTTGTGCCAGTACCATACTGTTTTAATGACTATAGCTTTGTAGTATAGTGTGAAGTCAGGGAGCCTGATTCCTCCAGCCCTGTTTTTCTTTTTCAATATTGCTTTGGCTGTTCGGGGTCTTTTGTGTTTCCATACACATTTAAAAATTTGATAGGGATTACATTGAATCTGTAGATTACCTTGGGTAGTGTAGTTATTTTGACAATATTGATTCTTCCAATCCAAGAACATGGTATATCCTTCTATCTTTTTATGTCATCTTCAATTTCTTTCATCGCCATCTTCGCTGTACTCAGTTTTCTAAGTACAGGTCTTTTGCCTCCTTAGGTAGGTTTATTCGTAGGTATTTTATTCTTTTTGATGTGATGGTAAATGGAATTGTTTCCTTAATTTCTCTTTCTGAGCTTTCGTTGTTAGTGTATAAAAATGCAACAGATTTCCCTGTGTTAATTTTGTATCCTATAACTTTACCAGATTCATTGATGAGCTCTAGTAGTTTTCTGGTAGCATCTTTAGGATTTTCTATGTATGCAAACCATGACAGTTTTACTTCTTCTTTTCTAATTTGGATTCCTTTCATTTCTTTTTCTTTTCTGATTGCTTCAGCTAGGACTTTCAAAACTCTGTTGAATATAAATGGTGAGAGTGGACATCCTTGTCTTGTTCCTGATCTTAGAGGAAATGCTTTTAGCTTTTCAACCATTGCATATGATGTTAGCTGGGGGTTTGTCATATATGGCCTTTATTATGTTGAGGTATGTTCCCTCTATGCCCACTTTCTGGAGTGTTTTTATCGTAAATGGGTGTTGGATTTTATCAAAAGCTTTTTCTGCATCTATTGAGATGATCATATGGTTTTTATTCTTCAATTTGTTAATGTGGCATATCACAATGATTGATTCACAGATATTGAAGGATCCTTGTATCCCTGGGATAAATCCCACTTGATCATGATGTATGATTCTTTTAATGTATTTTTGGATTCAGTTTGCTAGTATTTTGTTGAGGATTTTTGTGTCATATTTATCAGTGATATTGGCCTGTAATTTTCTTTTTCTCTCCTTTCTTTCTTCCTTCCTCTCTTTCTTTCTTTCTTTTTCTTTTTTGGTGGTATCTTTTTCTGGTTTTGGTATCAGGGTGATGGTGGTCTCATAGAATGAGTTTGGGAGTGTTACTTCCTCTGCAATTTTTTGAAATAGTTTCAGAAGGATAGGTGTTAACTCCTCTCTAAATGTTTCATATAATTCACCTGTGAGGCCATCTGGTCTCAGACTTTTGTTGGGAGTTTTTAAATCACAGTTTCAATTTCAGTGCTTGTGATTGGCCTGTTCATATTTTCTGTTTCTTCCTGGTTCAGTCTTGGGAGATTGTACCTTTCTAAGAATTTGTCCGTTTCTTCTAGGTTGTCCATTTTATTGGCATATAGTTGCTCATAGTAGTCATTTATGATCCTTTGTATTTCTGTGGTGTCCTTTGTAACTTCTCCTTTTTCATTTCTAATTATATTGATTTGAGCCCTCTCCCTTTTTTTTTCTTAATGATTCTGGCTAAAGGTTTATCAATTTTGTTTATCTTTTCAAAGAACCAGCTTTTAGTTTCATTGATCTTTGCTATTGTTTTCCTTGTCTCTATTTCATTTATTTCTGCTTTGATCTTTATGATTTCTCTCCTTCTACTAACTTTGGGTTTTGTCTGTTCTTTCTCTAGTTGCTTTAGGTGTAAGTTTAGGTTGTTTATTTGTGATTTTTCTTGTTTACTGAGGTAAGATTGTATTGCTATAAACTTCTCTCTTAGAACTGCTTTTGCTGCATCCCACAGGTTTTGGATCATCGTGTTTTCATTGTCATTTGTCTCTGGGCATTTTTTTATTTCCTCTTTGACTTCTTCAGTGATCCATTGGTTGTTTAGTAGCATATTATTTAGCCTCCACATGCTTGTGTTTTTTACAGTTGTTTTTCTTGTAGTTGATTTCTAATCTCATAGCATTGCGGTTGGAAAAAATGCTGGAAATGATTTTAGTTTTCTTAAGTTTACCAAGGCTTGCAGTCGAGTCATCTTTCCTTGAGCCATACTCCTAACCAAGGCTGGCTTTATGGCCCAGCATGTGATCTACCCTGGAGAATATTCCATATGCACCTGAGAAGAATGTGTATTCTGCTGCTTTTGGATGGAATGCTGTATAAATATCAATTAAGTCCATCTGGCCTAATGTGTCATTTAAGCCCTGTGTTTCCTTATTGATTTTCTTTCTGGATGATCTGTCCATTGATGTAAGTGGGGTGTTAAAATCCCCCTCTATTATTGTATTATATATTGAGGTGCTCCTATGTTGGGTGCATATATATTTACAATTGTTATATCTTCTTGTTGGATTGATCCCTTGATCATTATGTAGTGTCCTTCTTTGTCTCTTGTAATAGTCTTTATTTTAATGTATATTTTGTCTGATATGAGTATTGATTCTCCAGCTTTCTTTTAATTTCCATTTGCATGGAATAACTTTTTCCATCCCCTCAGTTTCAGTCTGTATGTGTCCCTAGATCTGAAGTGGGTCTCTTGTAGACAGCATATATATGTGTCTTGTTTTTATATCCATTCATCCAGTCTATTTCTTTTGGTTGGAGAATTTAATCCATTTACATTTAATGTAATTACTGATATGTATGTTTTTATTGCCATTTTGTTAATTGTTTTGATTTGTTTTTGTAGGTCTTTTTTCTTCTCTTCCTCTTTTGTTCTTTTTTCTTGTGATTTGATGACTATCTTTAGTGTTGTGTTTGGATTCCTTTTTGTATGTGTGTGTGTGTATCTATTGTAGATTTTTGATTTGCAGTTACCATGAGGTTTTTATATAACAGTCTATATATACACAAGATTGTTTTAAGTTGCTGGTCTCTTAATTTCAAGTGCATTTGCAATTCTGCCCTACCATCTTGTCCTACTTTGTACACTGGGGATGCAATAAGGATACTTTGTTAAATAAAAAATACTATTTTTAAAGAATTTATTGAGTATCTATAGTGAGAAAATGAAGACATTTTATTTAAACAATGTCTTATTTCTCTGTAGTGCTTTATATTTCTGTTATACTCATCTGATCCTTATAAAAATCCTATGAAAAAAAGGCAGACGTTAATAAATTTTACAGAGGCAGAAGCATAGTAGATGCTCAATACTGTAACTGAATGTGTCATGATTCTCTGTTATTAGTGGAGGTGATGAAAACCAAAAGAAGAAAAAAAATTAGGTTTATTTGGAACTGAGGTGTTTATGTTAAACATATGGAAAATTTGTACAAATTATGAAATAAAGGGACAGGTTAGTAAAGGTGATTTTAGGATTGTGTTTCCTAAAGGTCTTTGAAAACGTAAGAGCTTCTCACTTCACTATAATGGTTTAAAACTAATGCATCCATAATATGGGAGCCAGGAATAAATGATTTTGCTGGGTTCATGCTGTGATGCATAAAACATTATATTCAGGCAAGAGTGGCAAAAGAAAATTAAGAAAAATTTCAAATTCACATTGATATAAAATAAACGTAAAATGCAGTTGTCACTTAGAAACTTAAAAGTTTATTATAAAAGTGACACATGTTTTGTGAATTTTAGAAATTGGCCTAAACAAGTAAACAAAACAAATATATAAATTGCCCATAATCTCACCATTCAGAAGCCTACTGGCCACATTTTGGCTTTTGGATCATTTCTTTCCTGTCTGTAACCTTTGAGTGTATATATATGGCATAATGTAGGAGAAAAAAAAAGCTTGTTGAATGAATATATTCATTTTAAAATTAAACATGTAAATGGATTTTTGTCCAACTTGTTATTTCTGGTAATAATGTATTAGTTACCTATTTTATATAGCAAATTACCCAAAAAGTCACTTAAAACAGCAAACAAATATTAGTTTATTGTTTCTGTTTATCAGAAATGAACCATGGCTTAGCTGGGTCCTCTGCTTCATGTTCTTTCTAAAGCCAGCAATTAGGTTGTTGACCCAGAGTATGTGATCTCGTCTGAAATTTCAACTGGGGAAGGATCAACGTCTGAGCTCACTCACTTGATTGTTGATAGGATTCAGTTCCTTGAGGGCTAGAGGTCACCTTCAGTGCCTTGCCAGATGGGAATCTCCAACATGATAGATTGCTTCATGAAAGGAAGTAAAAGAGAGAGTCTGCTAGCAAGAAGGAAGTCACAATCATATGTAATAGTTTTAAGGGAATTCCCACACTTCCATGGGTTTTACTTCCAGGAATGCCACCAGGTTCTCACATTGAAAATCTGAGAAAGATCCTTCACAGTTCTGGTAAGAGAAAGGGAAGACTAATCATTGTGAAATATGACCAGAGTGTTCTCCATAGTAAAGTCCTACTGTCCAGGGGTAAGGACTTTATCAGGGCTTTATCCCAGCTAAGGGAAAGACATTTCTCCCACTCCAGTCTCTCTTTAGAATGTTCACCCTCTTCCATACTTTGGCACCAAAAGAACAAGACTGCAGGATAATAGTAGATTACAGCTGAAAGAGCTGCAAGACACAGATGCTTTCCAAGGAGGACTAGTTAGGGAAGCCCAAAGTCAAGAGGAGAGACAAAGCCAAGGACCCTAGAGGAAGGTGAAGACCTCTTTCACCTATAACTATAGAAAACATTAAACACAGTCTAACTTTTAGCCAGATTAACATAAAGCTTCACACTAAAGGCTAAATTACCTCAGTTTCTATTATTCAATATAATATGTCTGACTTTCAACAAAAATGTACAAAGCATCCTAAAAGGTGAGGAGAAAAACACAATCTGAAGAGACAAAAATCAGCATCAAAATCAGAGTCAGAGATGACACAGCTTTTGGAATTATCAGACAAGGAATTCAAAATGAATGTGATTAATATGCTAAGAGTTCTAATGGAAAAAGCAGATAACATGTAAGAATATTTGGGTAATATGAACAGGGAGATGGAAAGTCTAAGAAAGAATCAAAAGGAAATGCTGTATAAATCAAGAACACTGTACAGGCATACTATGTTTTATTGCTCTTTGCTTTATTGAACTTCACAGATATTGCATTTTTTACAAACTGAAGGTTTGTGGCAACCCTGCATCAAGCAAGTCTATCAGAACCATTTTTCCAATAGCATCGCTCAGTTTGTGTCTTTGCGTCACATTTTGCTAATTCTTGCAATATTTCAAACCCTCCACCAGCAAAAAGGTTACCACTCACTGAAGGCTCAGATGACAGTTAGCATTTTTAGCAACAAAGTATTTTTTAACTAAGATATGTACATTATTTTAGCCATAATGCTATATGCAGACTTAGTAGACTACAGTATAGTGGAAACATAACTTTTATATGTACTAGGAAACCAAAAAAATCATGTGACTTACCTTTTTGTGATATTTGCTTTATTGTGGTGGCCTTGAACTGAACCCACAGTTATCTCTGAATTATGCCTTAACAGAGAAACCTTTGAAACAAGTCAAAGGGTGGGGGAGGGGCACCTTACCTATAAAGGAATAAGAATAAGAATTATAGCATACTTCTCATCAAAAACCATGCAAGCAAGAAGAAAGTGGAGTTAACTATTTAAAGTGCTAGAAGGAAAACCACACCAACCTAGAATTTTGTATCCAGTAAAATTATCCTTCAAAAAATGCAGGAGAAATAAAAAGACTTCCGCATACAAAAATTGAAAGAATTAATCACCAGTAGATCCACCCTGCAAGAAATGTTAAAAGAAGTTCTTCAGGTCAGGAAAAAAGAAACTCATACAGATCAGAAACTTGGATGTATATAAAGAAAGGAAGAATGTCCAAGAAGGAAATGAAGGCAGAATAAAATCTTTTATTTCTCTTATTCAATATTGATCTAAAAGATAACCAATTTTTAAAAGCAACTATGGTAACAATGTATTCGGTGATTGTAGCACATGGATAGGAGAAATGAATGGCAGCAATGCCACAAGGGACAGTAAAGATAAATTGGTAATAGTCTGTGATAAGACACCAGTATTAAATGTTAGTAGCAGTGTTATTTGAAGGTGGACTTATGTTGTTAAAAATGTCTGTTATAAATTCTAGGGCAACCACCAAAAGAAGTAAAATTGATATTCTAATAGATGAAATAAAATGGAATGATATAAAATTCTCAATTAAAATCAGGGAAGGCATAAAAAGGGGACAATAAATGAAAAATGCAATTAATCTAAAAGTTACAAATGTAGTAGATATTAATCCAACTATATCTATAGTCACTTTAAATGTGACTTGTCTAAATACACCAATTATAAGACAGAGATTGTCAGGGTGGCTAAGAAAAAAAAAAAATAGGACCCAACTATAGTGTCTACAAGAAATCCACTTTAAATAGAAAGACCCAAATGGGTTTAAAGTACAGGGATGGAAAAACATATGCCATACGTAACTAATCCACAGAAAGCTAGAGTAGTTATTTTAGTTTCACACAAAGCTTCAGGACAAGGAAAGTTATCAGAGGTAAAGAAAGGTGTTACATAATGATAAAGGGGCAATTCTCGAAGAAGATTTAATCCTTAATGTGTATGTACCTAACAAAAGAGCATCAAAATACATGAGGCAAAAACTCAGAAGTTCAAGGAGAAGTAGACAAATCCACTATTACACGTGGAGACTTTAATGCCCCTGTCAGTAATTGATGAATCAAGCAGAAAGAAAACAAACAAGGATTAAATGACTTGAACAGCATGATCAGTCAACTTGATCTCATTAACATATATAGAATACTCCATCCAACAGCAGCAGAATACATATTCCTCTCAAAATCACATGGCTCAAGATTTTGGAGCCTAAAAGTACAGAAATCATAAAAAGTATGTTCTCAGATCACAGTAGAATTAAACTAGAAATCAATAGCAGAAAGATAGCTAGTAAATACTCCTAAATGTTCGGAGAATTAATAATATACCTCTAAATAATATGTGGGTAAAAGAAGTCACAAGAGAAAAATTTCTTAATATTTTGAATTACATAAAAGTGAAAATATGGCATCAAAATTTGTGATATACAACAAATGTAGGGCTTAGAGGACAATTTATAGCATTAAATTCATATATAAGAAGAGAGACCTGAAGTTAACTATATCTGCCTTCCTTAAATAAAGGATTTTTGTTTATAAGAATGATTTTTTTTTTTTTCGGTATGTGGGCCTCTCACTATTGTGGCCTCTCCCGTTGTGGAGCACAGGCTCTGGACGCACAGGCTCAGCGGCCATGGCTCACGGGCCCAGCCGCTCCACGGCATGTGGGATCTTCCCGGACCGGGGCACGGACCCACGTACCCTGCATCGGCAGGCGGACTCTCAACCACTGCGCCACCAGGGAAGCCCTAATTTATTCTTAAATAACAATAATAACCCCATGACTTGCTTTTTTTTTTTCTTGAAACATGATATGCATTTAATGAATGTTTGTTAAATGAATGGATAAGTTAATGACGTTCCCACTGGAATATTCTCTCCATGAGGGCAAGATTTAACCTTACTGGTGGTGTTGTTTTACATAGCTCTCAAAAGAGTGTTTTGCATATAGTAGACATTCAATAAATGTTCATTGTATTAAGTATCTTTTAATATACATAAAACTCTAAGATTTTGAGTACTATTATATGTCCATTTTAAAAACGAAGTAATAGGCTTAGAAACTTAAGTAATGTAATCAAGATCAAAGAACTATTAGTTGGTGAAGTCATACTGTGAACATAAGTTTTATTTCCAAAACTGCATGTACTACACATGTGGAAAGGTCTTCTTTAGTAAATCCCTGAAAACTCTATGAGATTTTTAACACATCATTATTTACAAATTATTTGCAAGTCTTCATAGCGACTTCCATTTCTATGTAAAATATCAATTATAGATCGTTTCTTCTCTTCCTCATTTACTTGCTGGTAATTCTGTCTTTAATTATATTTCCATAATTCAGGGCATACATTTTATATACCTAATAATACCATAGACACCTTGAGGATATGATGAGTCCCATGACTTGTTAATGTAACATATTTTAATACCAAGTAATGATATTTTCAAAAGCAGTAAAACTTAATGAAAAGATTGACATTGTTTTTGTTTTTGTAATCTTGAATATCTGGCTAAGACAACTTGTATTAAGTTTCTCATATCTGTTTCTGCATTCAATCTGTTGTTGTATATTGTGATTAAAGTGTATGAAGAAAATCCAGCTTCAATAGGTATGTATGTAGTTGGAAAAGGGAGGAATATTTTAATAGCCTTTTACAGTCATTGTGATTATTCTTTGATACTACTCCAAAACTCAACAAGCAACAGTTTCTTAAAGGATAATTGCAATGTGGAATCTGAAATTATATCAATGAACTTTCCCTGCTCTTCATACCATACTAATAAGTTAAAACCAGTTAGTCTATTTTGTACTTAAAAAAACCCAAAAACAAACAAACCCAGTTTCTTCTATTAATAGCATCATTTGTTAGTATGGTACATTTATTGCAAATAATGAACCAGTATTGATACACTATTACTACCTAAATACCATATTTTATTAAAATTTCCTTAGTTTTTACCTAATGTCCGTTTTTCTATTCCAGGATCCCACTGCGAATGCTACATTACATTTAGCTGTAATGTTTTTCATAGGCTCCACTTGGCTAAGCAGTTTCTCAGACTTTTCATATTTTTATGACCTTGATAGTTTTGAGGAATTTTGTAGAATGATTCTCATTTGGGATATATTGATGTTTCTCTCATAATTTGCCAGGTTCCTCTACTGTAAACTCATTCTCCCTACCCTTCCCCATACTGTACTCTTTGGAAGGGACTCACTTTGCACAGCCCACACGTAAGGAGTGAGGCACTTAACTTCTAGAGGGAGGAGTGTTTTAATTTTTATAAGCCGAGTTCCAGGACAACTCTATTTGAGAAAAGCGAGTGAATCAACTGGAAACACAAACACTCTCCTTATTCTGTGAATAGTCATAGCTGTCAGAAAAGTGTTGAATAAGTAGCGTAAATTTAGATTTTCACTTTGGAGTGGGGGTGCTCACAGTTTTCCCTCAGAACAACAGTTCTGCTCAATTCTTGTGCATGTAGTTCTTTCTGGTTTTTTTGTGAGGGGGAGTGGGGATGAAATCCTTCTAGGTTATTTTTTATTTTTAAAAATGATCATAGAAATAAAACAAAGTATTCATTTGAGTTGATCTGCAACTCAGATTTTTGATTTATTGTATCATGGACATGTTTCAAGTCAGAGAATGAAATGGAAGAGTATGGCTCTGAGACAATAGGTAAAGGACATGTTTTTGTTTGTTTGTTTTGTTTTGTTTTTTGCGGTACGCGGCCTCTCACTGTTGTGGCCTCTCCCGTTGCGGAGCACAGGCTCCGGACGCGCAGGCGCAGCAGCCATGGCTCACGGGCCTAGCCGCTCCGCGGCATGTGGGATCTTCCCGGACCAGGGCACGAACCCGTGTCCCCTGCATCGGCAGGCAGACTCTCAACCACTGCGCTACCAGGGAAGCCCAGGATATGGTTTTTGAGAGAAGGAAGGCTAACTTCTCCATACCCTGAAATTTAGTATAGTCTCTGGTCCAATTCTGAACTTTGTTTCCCTGTCTATATCTCTATCGATATTTTGCAACCCATACTATCTTCTTTTAATTCTTTTTTTTTTTTTTTTTTTTGCAGTACGTGGGCCCCTCACTGTTGTGGCCTCTCCCATTGCAGAGCATAGGCTCAGCGAGGCTCAGCATGTGGGATCTTCCCTGACCGGGGCACGAACCCATGTCCCCTGCATCGGCAGGCAGACTCTCAACCCCTGCGCCACTGGGGAAGCCCTCTATTAATTCTTATAGACTTATGGGTCTTTTCCTTTTTTGGTTTAATGATTGGCAGTATAAATTTTTTTCACTATTTATGGAAGATTTTTATGCTTATTCTTACCTATTTATGCTTCAAGATTAAATTTAAAATTTGATTTATTTTAAGAAAATCAGACTCCTAATTGGGATTAAATTAATTTCAGAAATTTATGTGGGGGTAGTTTTCATTTTCCCTCTGTTTTCCGGCCATCAGGTAGAAAGAATTAAATTTATGTTACTACTCAGTTTCCAGCATATTGTTATCAATCCATGCCTTGCCTTTTCTTTTTTGATTTCATGGTAGTTTTTCTCTTCTTTTCTTCCTTATTGCTACTTCCATTCCTTTCTTCTTATAGGTACCCATCCTAATATGTTTGAACTATGACCTCAAATACATGTGTATACTTGTACATTTCTGGTGACATTGTAGGTGTATGTGGTTTTTTAATTCAATTTATCTAAACTGAAAAAAAATTCACACATTTCTCCCACCCCCCACTCCCCACCTTTGGCAACTACCAATCTAATCTGTTCTCTGTATCTGTCAGGTTGGTTATACCCCCCCCACACACACACACATATTTAGATTTCACATATATGAGATCGGACTTTCTCTGTCTGACTTATTTCACTTAGCATAATGTCCTCGAGGTCCATCCATGTTGTTGCAAATGGCAAAATTTCATTCTTTTTTATGGCTGAATAATATTACATTGTATATATATGTGTGTGTGTATATGTGTATATATGTATATATATATGTGTATCTATATCTATATTTATATATATATATATATATATCACAATTTCTGTATCCATAAACAGCACTTAGGTTGTTTCCATATCTTGGCTATTGTAAAGAATGCTGCACATTGTTGTATATATCATTTTTTTAAATTGAGGTATAGTTGATGTATAATATTATATGTTTCAGGTGTATAACATAGTGATTCACAATTTTTAAAGATTATACTCCATTTATAGTTATAAAATATTGGCTATATTCTCTGTGCTGTACAATATATCTTTGTAGCTTATTTATTTTATACATAGTACTTTGTACTTCTTAATCTCCTACCCTTATCTTGCCCCTCCCTCCTTCCCTCTCCCCAGTGGTAAGCACTAGTTTGCTCTCTATATATGTTAGTTTGTTTCTTTTCTGTTATATTCACTAGTTAGTTGTAACTTTTAGATTCCATGTATAAGTGATATCATACAGTATTTGTCTTTCTCTGTCTGACTTATTTCATTAAGCATAATACCTTCCAAGTCCATCCATATTGTTGCCAATGGCAACATTTCATTCTTTTTTTATGACTGAGTAGTATTCCATTGTGTGTGTGTGTGTGTGTGTGTGTGTGTGTGTATATATACACACACACATATGTATATATATATAAATACATGGTATATATGTGTATAAATATAAATATACCTCATTTTCTTTAACCATTTATCTGGTGATGGACATTTAGCTTGTTTCCATACCTTGGCTATTGTAAATATAGTTTTTGAATTAGTTGTCTTTGGATAAATACCAGGAAGTGGAATTGCTGGATTATAAGGTAGTTCTATTTTTAATTTTTTGAGGAGCCTATTTAGATCTTCTGCCCTTTTTAATCAGATTGTTTGGGTGTTTTGTGTGTTTTTTTGCTATTGTATAAATTATTTATATATTTGGATATTAGCCCCTTATCAGATATATGATTTGTAAATATTTTCTCCCATTCAGTAGGTTGCCTTTTCATTCTGGTGATGATTTCCTTCACTGTGCAGAAACTTTTTAGTTTGATGCAGTCCCACTTGTTTATTTTTGCTTTTGGTGTCAGATTCAAAAAGTCATTGTCAAGACCTATGTCAAGGAGCTTACTGCCTATATTTTCTACTAGGAGTTTTATGGATTCATGTCTTACATTCAAGCCTTTAATCCATATTGAGTTAATTTCTGTGTATAATTTCAGTTTCATTCTTTAGCATGTGGGTGTCCAATTTTCCTGACATCATTTATTGAAGAGACTGTCCTTTCCCCCATTGTATATTTTTGACTCCTTTGTCATAAATTAACTGACCATATATGTGTGGGTTTATTTCTGGGCTCTCCATTCAGTTTCACTGGTTTATGTGTCTTTTTTAATGCTAATATCACTGTTTTAATTACTATAGCTTTGTAATATAGTTTGAAATCAGGAAATGTGATACCTCCATCTTTGTTCTTCTTTCTCAAGATTGCTTTGGTTATATGGGGTCTTTTATGGTTTCATACAGATTTTAGGATTTTTGTTTTATTTATGTGAAAAATGCCATTGGAATTTTGATAGAGATTGCATTAAATCTGTATATTGCTTTGGGTAGTATGGACATTTTTAACAGCATTAATTCTCTGAATTCATAAACATGGAATATATTTCCATTTATCTGTCTTCTTTAATTTCTTTTGTTAATGTCTTGCAGTTTTCAATGTATAGGTCTTTCACCTCTTGTTTAAATACATTCCTAGGTATTTTGTTCTTTTTGATGCAACTGTAAATGGAGTTGTTTTCTTACATTGATCTTTTCTATTTTCTCCTCAGTCTCAATTTTGTTTATTTCTGCTCTAATATTTGTTATTTCCTTCCTTCTACTAAATTTGGGTTTTGTTTGTTCCTTTTTTAGTTCTTTGAGGTATAAAGTTAGGTTGTTTGAGACTTTTCTTGTTTCTTGAGATAGGCATTTAGCACTATGAACTTCCCTCTTAGAGCTACTATTGCTGTATCCCATAAATTTTGTTATGTCATATTTCCATTTTCATCTGTCTCAAGGTACTTTTTTATTTCTCTTTAGATTTCTTCTTTGATCTATTTGTTGTTCAGTAGTATGTTGTTTAATCTCCACATAATTTGTGAATTTTCCAGTTTTCTTTGTGTAATTAATTTCTAGTGTCATACCACTGTGGTTATAAAAGTTGATTGTATATAATTTCACTCCTCTTAAATTTATTAAGACTTGTTTTGTGACCTAACATATGATGTATTTTGGAAAATGTTCCATGTGCACTTGAGGAGACTGTGTACTGTGTTGCTTTTGGATGGAATGTTTTGTAAATATCTGATGAGCACCATCTTTGCACTCTCCCTTTGCCATGCTCCAGTATCTACTGTTACACATCTGATTTTTGTGGCTGCCACCTAAGGGATGCCTCTTGATATCCTGGCTCTGGAGGCCAGGGGATCTTGCATTCCTGGTCCCATGGAACTGTAATAATTGGTATCACCCAGAAAAGAGCTCTTACCCCTGGCTGGTGCTCCAAATTTTGTGACTGCTGCCAGGAGACACCTCTACCTTGCCTGGCTCTGCTGGCCAGTGGGGCTTATGTTCATGGATCCCACAGGACTATAACCAAAGGAGAAAGAGTTAGTAAACGGCTACCACCCCCACTGCATCACAAGAGACAACAGACCCAGGAGCTTGGTTTTTCTATGAAGGAGGCGTATTAGCTAATTATCATGACTGTGGCCTGAGGGACAGGCTTCTAATTAAATACACATCTTGGGGTTTACTAATCATTTCCAGAGATCTTGGAAGGTGTGCATTATATTTGCACTCACCCTCTGCCACACGCCAGAGCACCAGTGTCTCCTGCAGAGGAGATTTACATGTGTCTGGGGCCTTGGTTTTTATATCCAGTATCCCGGTTTTTGTGGCTGCTGCTCAGGGAATGTCCCTTGATCACCTGTCTCTGGTGGCTGGGGGTTGGGGAGGGCTTGCATTCTTGGGTTCCACAGGACTGTGGCAATATGAAAGATGGTTATTTGCAGACTACCACCCTAGGGCACTACACAAATAGTAGACTGGGGCACATTCGCCAGTCTTTCTGTGAAGGAGGCCTCTTTGCTTGTCCTGGAGCCTTGGCCTGAGGGGTAGGTCTTCCAGAGCTGCTCTCAAGGAATATAGACTATGTATGTCATCTGGGCACTCTCCCTCTGTCTTGCTCCAGCTCACTGGTATCACCCAGAAAATAGCTTATACACTTTTCTGGAGCCATGATCTCTGACTGCAACCCAGGAGATACTTGCATATTATCTGGTGCTGGTAGCCAGTGGGGCTTATGCTTGTGGTGCCACAGAACTGTATATATTTGCATACTTTTAAAAGCTGATGCGTAAAGGTTTAGCTTCTAGTCAGCCTGAATCTAGGTGCTGAGATCCTCCTCTTTGGGACAGTAACAGGTCTTGGCACATCCTCAACTATTGGGAGCTATTTAAAATATAATAGCCTGCTTGGACAAGTACAAAGGTTTGAGAGAAACCAAGAGCTAAGGCAGGGTTGGAAGACAAGTTTTATCTCCTACATGAAGCCATTCCTTCAAGACTAGGAGAGGTTGTTGTTTCATCTACTGTATAGAAAACAACTCAGAGAGTCAAGCAAGAAACAGAGGAATATGTTCCTAATGAAAGAACAACACACAGTCTCAGAAAGAAATCCTTAATGAAATAGAGTTAAGTAATTGATAAAAGTTAAAAGTAATGGTCATTAAGACGTTCACCAAACTGGGGAGAAGAATGGTTAAACACAATGAGAACTTTAACAGAGTGATGGAAAATATAAGAAAGTACAACACAGAAGTCACAGAACTAAAGAATACAATAACTGAACTGAAAAATACACTACTGTAGAAGGGTTCAACAGCAGACTAGATGAAACAGAAGAAAGGACCAGTCAACTCGAATACAAGCCAGTGGAACTCACCTAATCAGAAGAGCACAAAGATAAAGTAATGAAGAAAAGTGAAGATAGGTTAAGATAGTTATGGGACAACATCAAATGAACTAACATTCACATCAGAGGGCTCTAGAGGGGAGAGAGAGAGAGAGAGAGAGAGAGAGAGAGAGAGAGAGAGCGCGAGAGAGAGAGAGAGGCAGAGATCTTATTTGAAGAAATAATGGCTAAAAACTTCCCTAACCTGAGGAAGGAAACAGACACCAAGATCCAGGAATCCCAGAGAGTTCCAAATAAGATGAACCCAAACAGACCCACACTAAGACATGTTATAATTAAAATGTCAAAAGTTAAAGGCCAGGAGAGAATATTAAAAGCAGCAAAACAAATTCTTATATACAAAGGAACCCACATAGAGCTATCAGCAGATTTTCAGCAGAAACTTTGCAGGCCAGAAGAAAGTAGCAAAATATATTCAAAATGCTGAAAGAAAAAAAAAATGCCAACCAAGAATATACTCCTTGGCAAAGTTATCATTCAGAAATAAAGGGGAGATAAAAATGTTTCCAGACAGGCAAAAGCTAGAGTTCATCACCACTAAATTAGCTTTACAAGAAATGTTAAAGGGACTTCTTTAAGCTGAAAAGAAGGGGCACTAGTTAGTTAAAGGAACACATAAGAAGAATAAATCTTACTGGAAAGGTAAATATATAGTAAAGGTAGTGGATTAATCATTTATAAAGGTAGTATGACAGTTAAAAGACAAAATTAGTAAAAAATAATTATGATTAAAATAATTAGTTAAGGGATACACAAGATTAAAAAATGTAAAATGTGACATCAGAAACATAAAAGAAGAGAGAGAATAATAATATTGAGCTTAACAATGGGATCAAACTTAAGTTGTTATTGACTTAGACTGTTATAGATAATAATCATTATATGTAAACCTCATGATAACCACAAAGCAAAAACCTATATTAAAGTCACAAAAGATAAAGAGAAAAGAATATAAGCATACCACTAAAGAAAGTCATCAAATCACAAAGAAAGAGAGCAAGAGAAGAAAAAAGAAATGGAGAGGAACTACAAAAATAGCCAGAAAACAACAAAATGGCAATAGCACATACCTATCAACAATTACTTTAAATGTAAGTGGACTAAATTCTACAATCAATCGACATATGAATGGATTAAAAAAAAAATCTATGTGTTGCCTACAAGGGACTCACTTTAGATGTAAGGACACTCACAGACTGAAATAAAGAGATGAAAAAGATATTCCATGCAGATAGAAACTGAAAGAAAGCTGGAGTGGCTATACTTTTTTCAGACAAAATAGACTTTAAAACAAAGACTGTAATAAGAGACAAAGAAGGGCATTACATACTGATAAAGGCGTTAATCCAACAAGAAGATTTAACATTTGTAAATATTCGTGCACTCAACATAGGAGCACCTAAATATATAAGGCAAATATTAACAGACTAAAGGGAGAAATGAACAGCAATACAATAATAGTAGGGGACTCTAATACCAAACTTGCATCAATGGATAGATCATCAGACAGAAAATCAATAAGGAAACTTTAGCCTTAAACAACATATTAATTCAGATGGACTTAGATATTTGTACTTCGAATGGATCTTTTACTCATGTCTTATTTTGTAACATCATGTATTGGTCATTTGGAAAATGTTGCTTTACTGAGTTATACAGAGTTTCTAAATGTTGATACATTTTATAATACTGTATCAACAAACCACATTCATTAATATCATGCCAGTCTTATCCAAAAAGCCTTTAAATATTGGGAAGCTGTCGAGCTCACAGTGGCAGATACGAATTTCCAAAATTCTAATTTTTGCTCTATAGCTCAAATTTTATTGTCAGCAACAAACACTGTCAGTAGTTTTCCTTGAAGTGACAAGCTCACTTTGTTCATTTTTGACAAAATGTCTGCCAGATACCCAAGTCTGAATAAGCATGGTTTGGCAGTCATTCTTTCAAGCAAAAGTGGCATTCTATGAAAAAAAACAAACAAACAGCTAGCTTAGCTCTCAACTCAAATATCTTCACAGATGCATGTTGTACTTCACTATGCAGCAAAAAGAGCTTTATATATACTTACCATTTTGTCACACTGAAAAGAAGCATATTCAGGACTTCCCTGGTGGCACAGTGGTTAAGAATCTGCCTGCCAATGCAGGGGACACGGGTTCAAGCCCTGGTCCGGGAAGATCCCACGCACTGAGGAACAACTAAGCCCATGAACCACAACTACTGAGCCTGTGCTCTAGAGGCAGCAAGCTACAACTACTGAGCCCGCGTGCCACAACTACTGAAGCCCGTGCACGTAGAGCCCGTGCTCCACAACAAGAGAAACCACCGCAATGAGAAGCCTGCGCATCACAACAAAGAGTATCCCCTGCTCGCCGCAACTAGAGAAAGCCTGAGCGCAGCAACAAAGACCCAATGCAGCCATAAATAAAGAAAGAAAAGGAGCATATTCAAAGGTTGAGATCTAATAAAATGATTTTTACTACTTCATCAAAGACATTCTTAAGTGACACTGGCTTTTTTTTCCTGCAAGTGCATGGTAAAGAAAAATACAACTACTAGCAATTTGGTGCCACTGCTTCTATTTGGACTAAGGCACTGGCACTTATGCCCACCATTGCTTTTGTACCATCAGTTCAAAGGTCAGCAATGTAAAAAAGGCAGAAGATGCCTTAGTATTTTTATGAAAATAGCTTTGACCCCATGGGCCTCTTGAAGTGAACCCCACAGACTTTTTAAATTGCTGTCTAGGGAGATATATGAAGAAAATAAGAAGGCCTTTGTCACTCATGTCCCCAAAATTCAGTGCCTGATATGTCTGTCACCATTGTATGGATATGATAATCTTCTGAGGTAGCTGCTATAGGCATCGTAGAATGGAGAAGCTAAGGAGGAAGAAACCATAATACACAAATATGGGGGATTCTAATTTTATCAGAGAGAAAACTGTAAATGACTGTACAGGTATACCTCTGAGACAATTGCAGATTTGGTTTCAGACCACTGCAATAAAGTGAATACAATAAAGCAAGTCATGCATTTTTTGGTTTCCCAGTACTTATGAAAGTTATATTTATATCATACTATAGTCCATTAAGTGTGCAATCGCATCATGTCTATACCTTAATTTAAAAATACTTTATTGCTAAAAAATGCTAACCGTTCTGAGCCTTTAGCAAGTCATAATCTTTTTGCAATGGCAACATCAAAGATCATTGATCACAGATCACCATAACAAATATAAAAATAATGAAAACGTTTGAAATATCGTGAGAATTACCAAAATGTGACATAGAGACACAGAGTGAGCAAATGCTGTTGGAAAAAGTGGTGCCAACAGACACTCGATGCAGGGTTGCCACAAACCTTTAATTTATAAAAACAAACAAACTAACAAAACAAAAAACCCCCACAATTATCTGTGAAGCACAATAGAGTGAAGCGCAGTTAAAGGAGTTATGCCTGTAGTAATCTAAATAGCTTAGAGATTCAGGGTCACAAGTACGGGGATTTTGTAGGTGACTTTTCTAGAAGGTAGTGGGAAATGATAATCTTTCACTTTTGTAGATTGATGGAGATGGTGGAGGGAGAAACTGCTTTTTCGGGGAAATATGGGAAGGATCAACTAGCAATGGAGCTGAGGCCAGCACAGGTCCTGCCATTCCTGAATACTCAACAAGCTATCAGTTAATGAAATGTTGGGCATAACTTCATTTTGATGAAAAAGGAGGAGAGCACATCTCAGCTGACATGACAGTGTTAAGAATGTGGCTTGTTCAGATATCTGTGATTTGGGGGTATCAGTGTGTTTTGCTCTTACGGCCATGTTGCTGCGTCTATAAGAAACATAACCTTTGCTCAGGAAATGGTGAGTTAAAGGAAAGTGAAAGACATCCATACATTCTGGATGTCTGAGGAGTCCATTAATACAAATAGTAATACCAATCTCTACCAGTCGTAAAGGCCTTTTCTTATTAACAAACATGGTTGAGAAGATATTAATCAATAACCACAGCCTGCTTCAGTTAACTGCTTTAGTTCTCCTCAGTTTTATGGGGAAAAAAACCCCACCAAAACCCATCTTCCAGGGTCTGAAGTAAAAGTAGAAGTGGATGTAAACAAAATTAAAGAGTCAGGTTTTCAGGCTGTCTCTTTAATAAGCTTTTCGCTGAAATGAAATGTAATTAGCAACCACGATAATGTAGTTTGCTTCATTTAGCTCTTCAGTGGGTTTATAAACAAATTCTGCCGGTTAACTTGTAAAGCAGATGCATCCACTACACTCTGGCAAAGCACGTTAGAGAGGACCGTCTCAAGCAGGTGCAAGGACAACAGGATGATCCATTTATCTATTCACCAGTCGGGAATGCTGGCAGCAATGAACATGCACCATTTTTAAATGCTCCTCTATAAAGAAGGTTAAGAAATATTTCATCTGAGGGATTAAGAAAGAAAAGCTGGGGAGCAGCACTTAAATTCTCAAAGTAAACAATTAATGCTTACTTTGTAATGCGCCCATGGAGACAGACGTGTGTTATTTGGGGTCCAAGCATACATTCAATAACTGAATGCTGGTTACTCTTACCAAAATATTAGCAGTGAGTATGAAGTGGGATCAAAGACTTTTAAAGCATTTCTGTATTTTTATATTTTACTCATACCACCTTTACTATGCAAAAAAAAAAAAAAAGAGTTTATTTGAAAAAGCGAGTAAAAACAAAATTTGGGGCTCATCCTAGAAAAGATTTCTTAAATACTAGTGACTTATCCTTTAAAATATGCTTTAGTCTGTATTTGGGAGAATAAAATCCTTTCACGTTTGGATGGTCACATGGAAGCCACTGAAAACAAATTAGTTTTGCCTTAAAATTCTATTTTTGATTAAAATGATATGATCAGCATACTTAGTTAACATGAGAAGAAATTCCAACTTTCCTAAATTAGAAATTTGTATCATGTAAAACAATTCAGGGAGTCAGCACATTGGAGGCGGAGTGTACTCACAGCTATTTTGTAGGGAAAAAAATCAAGAAGCATTGAGACTGAAGATTCTACCCCCCGTAAACCAGAAGACCAGTTAGAAGATGCAGCTGGCTTAGAAGAAAAACTCTTTCATCTTCATTTTGTAAAATTTTTTCAAAATTTATATCAAATTTTAACTCCTCCAACATAGCCTCCACAAACTCTCATTCTCACTTCTTCCCCTGGCTCTTTTATCTGCACTACTCCTATGACCCTCAGCCTGACTCCTCAGTGCTGTTTATGGGTAGTTCCTATCTCCCCAACAGGGTGGAGCAGAGACCACGATTGATCTCTTTCGACATTCTTAGTGGCTAGCACCATGCTCTGTGGTAGGGAACTCATATATATAGTGATGATGAGAGACATGGAAATTATTATTATTATTTTTTTTTTGCGGTACGGGGGCCTCTCACTGTTGTGGCCTCTCCCGTTGCGGAGCACAGGCTTTGGACATGCAGGCTCAGCGGCCATGGCTCACGGGCCCAGCCGCTCCACGGCATGTGGGATCTTCCCGGACCAGGGCACGAACCCACGTCCCCTGCATCGGCAGGCGGACTCTCAACCACTGCGCCACCAGGGAAGCCCAGAAATTATTTTTGACAAAGTGGACTTCTTTACCAAAATTTCACAAAAGTTTAAGCGGTATAAATGCACATTCTTTCTCTTCGTCTTGATGGATTTAGTCTCAATGATGGCTGTAAAACAGCAAATACTAAATAATGATTTATATTGTACTTATGTAAAGGCCTTTGACTAAAATGGTTGGTGCAAAAACACCCTTACAAGAGAAAATATGGCACCCGAGGGTGTCAGCCTAAAAATTGTTCATCAGAAGTAACTATTATTGTTTGTTTAAAGCTGTATTAGAACTGGCTGTGTCCTATGAAACATCTTTATCAAAATACAGTGCACTAGACTTGTAATGCCTCATGAGGGATGCATCATATATTCTGACACTTGATGCCCACCTTGAAGGTCATAAGATAATCCTATCCATCTCTTTGTAACCCATAATGTGCAAGACTGTAAAGTTATCTAAATCTTTGAGTCTACTTTCCCAGTCAACAAAACAAAAACCAAATGCTTTTGACCAGGTTTTTATTCATTAATACATTTATTCAACAAATATGCATTGAGCATCTACTTATGCTTCTGCTCCAGTTATAGGCATTCAGGATGTAGAAGTGAACAAAACAGAAAAAAAAAACCCTCTTGCTCTCAGCTTTATATTCCACTGAGGAAGAAAAACAATGAGCAAACCTAATAAATACTGTTGGAAAAATAGAACAGGGTAAGAGAGGAATGGGAGTGCAGGGCTGGGGTGTGGAGTTCAATTTTAGTGGGGATGGTCAAGAGAGCAAGATGATGACACTTAACAAACACTTTCATGAGGAGGGAGTTACCCATGAAAATATCTTTCCCAATCTTCATAATATTCGAAACTTTCCAATTGATTCAGGCCTTGAGTCTATGCAGTTGGTTTCAATTAGCATACACATGTCATACTCTCAACTTGCTTTTTTATTCACTTATTTAACAAATATTTATCGACTACATAGTGTGTGCCACATACTGCCAGGCTATAAGGATATATTAACATAGTCCCTGTATCAAGCTGCTCAAAACCTAATGGGTGATGCACGTAGTGGGCAAATAACTTACAGTGCTCGAAGAGAGGGCTGAGCAGAGGCCATGGGACCCTGAGAAAGGGGAGGCTAACTTCCCAGAAGTAACCAAGTCTTCACAGAGGAGAGGATGGCATTTCAATTAGACCTGTAAAAACACTTAATAGAGATAAAAATCCAAAGTAATAAAAATATTGGGAATTAAATAGTACCTTGATTCTTACAGACATAAAAAGTATAGGATTGCCATTCATAATATTTTCTGGAAATGCACATAGAAATGCTGAAATGTCTAGATTCTTGCCATATTAACTAACAGTAATAATAGGGTAAATGTTAAAATTTCTTTAACACCGAGTATCTACGAGTTCTGATCCTTGTCATGTATTCTTATTTCAACTCTCAGGAAGTTTTCTTTCAAGTATTGATCGACATATGAACAATTATTATGTATTTTGAATGTAAAGCCATTAGACTGGATCTCACACAAAAAAATCTTCACTTCTATTTTTCCTATCACAGGATAAATTTTCATATATGTATCCCATATTTATAATTTTCAAGATGCTTTCATGTTGTATTACTTGGTCATCTTTTTATCCCTTATGACCATTTTATCCACAATAATATCTCCAACATGTCTTTTAGCTCTAAGATACTAAAATCCCTAGAAGATAGTCTTTCTCTCTACCCTCACAGCTAAGTTCTATGGTACAGATCAGGAATATTGCAACAGTTTTGCTTATTGTGGGCATCTATCATGATGCCTAAGAACAATCTGTGTGCTAAATAAATGTTCCTTTTTCCTTCTTCCCATGATTATCACATTCCTTAAGACCCAGCTCAGCTTAGCAGGACTAGGAATCTTTTTACCCTCCTCTACCCCACATGGATTGTTCTTTTAAGTTTACATAGCCTCACCTCTTTGCATCTGCTCCTGCCCACCCCCAGTCCATTTTAGCTTTTTCAAATCTACTCTTAGGTGTTCTGCAGGATCTATAATGGGCCAATATTTCTCCAGGTCCATTAGGAGTTCTGGTGGAATTCAAAAGGGTGGTGCCTGCTTAAGAGGACTACACTGAATTGTTTTCTGGCTTTTGGCCACTGGAGAAAAGGGGTCACTGAGAATGGGATTGTTTGTCCTTCAGTTAAGACCCTGATGTCTTATAACTCCTGAGCAACCTTCTGGGGCTTGTCATCCTTTTTATTTCAACCCATCCCCAACTAGGGAAATCTCTTATCTCCCTACCATGTTTCCTTGGACAAACTTCTTAGAACCCGCCCCTGGGATGGTGACTCTCATTCTGATTCCATTCAGCAGTCCTTGACCTAGATTTAGTTCCCAAGTTCCCTAGTTGAGACCTCCATGATGCCTTCACCTGTGGTAGATGTGGACGAGCTCTGATACTTCCTGGGCACTGTTTTATAGCCTACCCTAACCCCAACCAGAGCAGCAACTCTTTCCCCATATTCCCTTAAGTTGTTGCTAATTTCCTCCCTTCTGCCTCCCGACAAACTTGGTCTTGCAGAGCCTTTCCTCACAGTTTTGTTCTTCCTCAGCTGTGAGCCCAGAGAATAACCCCACCCTGAACTTCATCTTCCCCGTTGCCATGCTGCATCTGTAACATCAACTGGAGCCATGAAGAGCAACCATCTTAGAAACAATTCTAAAACAAACCAAAACATACTGTCCACAGATATCCATGAGTCTCAGTAGAGAATTTTTGCTTTAGTAAAGTACTGTCTTCTGCAAAGTGTTTCAGGGAGGAGCAGAACAACTATTTTTATGCTAGGAGCTAGGGATTCCCAGAGCTCTTCCGCAATAATTCAGAATGCATTAGGACCACGGTGAAAGCTCTTCCTGTTCATATCACCAAGGGATTTTTTAAACTCAAAGTGTGTATTTGTTTTTAGAAGAGGATCACAGTTACTATACGTGAAAAACATTTTATTTGTATCTCCCTGAAGATGGTTGAAGTTAGTATAAAACACCCAGAAAACTATTTCTGTAAAGTGATGGTCCTTTTTAGAAATGCTACTTTTCTCTGCTGGAAATAATTCTAAGTGAGAACCTTCCTCCAAGAACTAGAATTTTTTTTTTTTTTTGCCAGGAACTACAGTGAGTTCTTTCCAATGCAAAGCATTTTATCATACTTATGATTATTGAAATACCTAATTATTTGCCAAGAATATTTTTATGAGTGAGGGAGAGAAAATCGATTTTTCTTAATTTGAGATGCAAATTAAAAGAGAAATATTACTGTTATACGCAAAAGTTCTTTGTAACTGTGATCCACAGTTATACAAATATACAATATACAAATATACAATGGTGTTATCAGTAGAAGTGGATCCTGGAATAAGCTACTTTTGTCATGGTATGAAATTCAAGGAAGCCTTAATGGTAGGGAAGAAAGTAGGTTTGAAATTAACCTTTTCACTTTGCAAATTAATATGTTAAATATTCGAATAAACTTTTTAATGTTTATTTAATGCAATCTTTTATACTTTTTTTTTTAAATGTTTTTTTGGGGGAAGTGGTGTCTTGCAGGCATCTATCCTGATGACTTTTTCATCATGTAACATTAGCACTCTCTAGGGCATGGAGTTAATGGTGATTGAATCATAGGGTATGAGGTCAGTTATCTAATGATCATACAACACACTTCATTTTTTCCTCCAAACCAGCATGAGTTGCAGGTTAGACCATCTTGACAATAGATGTTTCATTTATGTTGTTTATTTTTTGAGATAGATACTGGGTAGATTGCATTAATTTCTTCATTATGGGAATATATATTAGAGTATAATTTCTAAGTTTGTCAATGTAGTATATTTCAAGAGTTGCTGTAGGAAATCATAGTGGCAGGATGCTGCTGGTGGGGAGGGGTGGGATGAGAAGACTTATTTCTCTACTCCTCCATACTCTAGGAGCACTCCTCAACTTCAATGTGTATGTGAATCAGCTGGGGGTGTTGATAACTGCATTAGGTCTGGGACTGGTTTGAGATTCTGCATTTCTAACAAGCTCCAGGTGATGCCTGTGCTGTTGGTCCAGAGACCACACTTTGAGGAGCATGGCCTAGGAGTCAAGATTGTTTTATCCCAGAGTTAGGAATCATCTTTCACAAGGGGAGATGCTTCTTGAATCAAAAAGACTTGGCATGCTTGCCTAATATATTTTATAGTTAAATTTTGCTCATTTCAGTTGTCTTCTCAAATTTGCCCCAAATTTGGGGGCAAATGAGCATATATACAATTGGCAATTAATCTTTAAAGACATGGACTGCAAAAACTCCTATATGTGTACCATAAATTGTCCCTAAGGAATAAAGAGCGGTTCTAATTCCACTGGATTTAAACCTGAAGTCTGAGTTTTGCAAATCAGCTGAGTGTAGGGAAACTACCCTGCAAGGAGCTGGCGTCATGAACCATACTTATTTCTATCGTGAGAATTACTGGAAAAAGCTGAGGGAAAGTGAAAAGTACTGGTAGATTTTAATTATTTCCAAAAAGTAGTACACAAAAATAACTCAGAACATGCCATCTGGGGACATGGGACTTATGACAAATGAAGTTTGCTTTCTAAGAATGGTACTCAGGAGAGAAACCAACAGCTAATCAGGGTATGTCTGAGAGCTAAGAGCCTGCACGTTTCACTTGCACATTTCACTATCTCATGAAAAGCATAATTTACAGAGTTGCAGTAATAATAACAATGATAACGATGTGAATTAATAAACTCACCAGTGAAACCACCATTCAAATACATGTTGGGTGATTTAATTAGCCTCGGCTGCACTTTCTCTGTCAATCCCAAACTTACAGGGATTGAATTGTTAAGTACATTTTTCACTCTGTGATTCTGAGAAGTTTATTTTTACCTGGCAAATTATTTTAAATGTGAGACAAAGCAGGGCTGCGGTGGTGAAATCACATAGGAAGTCTGTGTTGCTGCTCCCCAGGCCTGGGCCCTGGCTGCCCCGGACCCTGGTGCACAAAGAGCTGGTGTGAATTTCAGATCCTGGGTCTGCTCTAAATCACAGGAACTGGAGAAATTAGAAATGACACCATTTACCCAGGGGCCTTTGCTGAGGAGTATTTTTTTTGGAACTTTTACATCAGTCTCAGAACTCACTGGCTTCATTAAGTCATGTGTGTCATTGTGTTAGGAAGGAAGGAAAGAACATGTTATTAGCTAGGGATTTTTTTCCTTTTCCCTCTACCACCCTCCTTTCTCATTTCATTTCATTGCATGTGGTATTTCCCTTCCCTCCCAAGATATCTATTATATCTTTCCTCTCAAGATTCTTTATGCCACAGCCTGCGTTAACCTTCCTGGTGCGTGCTCTGAGGAAATATATTTCTTTATGTACTTATAGTTTTGGAAGCAAACTCCCTGGCATGGGTTAAGAGATGGTTCTAGGGTCATCACTGAACTTCCCAGACGATATAGTTTTTTTTCTTCTCTTACCCTTATCTTTTTTCCTTTTTCTTTAAAACTTACATTTCAGAGCTAGGGAGGAAATCAAGAGAAATAACGTGTGTGTATGTGTGTGGGGGGGGGGGTGCGTGCGCGCGCACATGTGCATTTTAGAAGGATGATTGTCATTGAAATTGATATGTCTAGTCGATAACAAAAACTGTCCTAGCCTCCCGCAGAACACAAGCCCCAAGGGCTGGGAAGAACAAAGCCGTCCTCAGAGACGAGTGGGGAGGGTGGGAGCGCATGTGCAACCTCTCATCCCTGTGGCACCAGCCAGAGCCCACAAACCATCTTATCATCCTCTGGCCCTAGGACATCAAGGAAGGCGCTGTTTGGAAAGTTCCCATCAAGGCTGAGTTAAATATTCCAGTCTTTTGTTTGTCCTAGTGGCTTTCCTCTGCCCTTTTCTAGGATACTCAGCATAGTCTGAGTCAAAGGAAGTTTCTGGACTCCATTTTTTCCCCTTTTTTTTTTTTGGTTTGGGCGAAGGCCTTTCATTCAGCATTCCCTCACTTACTTCTGTGTAAATTTGGACCTATTACTAGTAGCTGGGAATAAGGAGATCTTTTTCTCTCTACAGTGAGGATCCAGTTCATCTCCAAGTTAAAAGCAGCTTTGACTATTGTTTGCAAAAATTTCGCATACTCTACATATTCTGAAAAGTTAAAAAAAAGTTTTAGGCCTAGGGAAGTAACTATGACCCAGAGACTTATTTTATTATTGCCAAAATTAATGTGAATGTCTGAAAAATATATTTTACGTAAATATATCATGGTTAATGGCATTATTTCTTAAACTGCTTGTTATAAAATAAGAACTAATCTAAGTCCAAGAAATCTAAAAAATAATAAAAGTCTGGAGGGAGTTTGGTGGGCAGTTGGAGTGACTGCTAGTAGGTATGGGGCTTTTTTTTTGTGGTGATGATAGTGTTATAAAATTGATTGAGGTGATGTTTGCTCAAGTCTGTAAGAATACTAAAAAGTATTGAATTGTGTATTTTATAGAATCACCTGGAGAGCTTTTAAAATTTACTAAAGTCCAAGCCCCACCCAAAACCAAATGGAACAAAATGGGGGTGGGGAAGAGCCCATCAGTGTATTGTAAATATTCTCCTCTTTTTAAGAAAATTTTAGTTGAACATTTAAATGATTCCACAATCATAACAATATTAAAAAGAAAACTCACTTCTATCCTTTCCATCCACTTTATCTCCTGCCACCACTCTATACACTTTTATTAGTTTTAGTGTGTCTTTCAAGTACACTTTTCTATAAACCAGTGGTTCTCAAACTGTAGCATGGATCAGGATTACCTAAAGCAGCGATCCCCAACCTTTTTGGCACCAGGGACCTGTTTCGTCGAAGATAACTTTTCCATGGATGGGGGGCGGGGGGAGGGATGGTTCAGGCGGTAATGCCAGCAATGGGGAGCGATGGGGAGCAGCAGATGAAGCTTTGCTCACTTGCCTGCCACTCACCTCCTGCTGTGCGGCCCAGGGATTGGGGACCCCTGACCTAGAGGGCCTGTGAAAACATAGATAGCCAGGCCCCACCCATAGAGTTTCTCATTCAGTAAGTGTAGGGTGAAGGGGAGAATTACACTTCTAACAAGTTTTCAGGTGATGCTGATGCTGTTGGCCTGTAGAGCCGCTGGTACCAAAAGGAGAAGGAATCATGGCAAGGAGGAATCATTGATGGGAATAAGAAGGGGGCCATGGGGATTAGTAAATTTAAATAAAATCCTGACGTTGGTAGGGAAGGTGTAGAGAAGCAGTGGGGATGAGGGTGGTTAAGCAAGATGCTACCTCCTTCGACAACCTAGTGAAGGAAGAGCAAGACCCAAGATATTGAGAGACTTAAGGCTGGAGAGAACATCAAACCATCCTTTCTGCACTATCCTATATGGCAGCCACTAGCCACATTTGGCAACTGAGCACTTGAAATGTAGCCAATGTGACTGAGGAAATAAATTTTTAATTTTATCTCATTTTAATTCATTGAAATTGAAAACAAAAAGTTGATACTTGATTAAGTTAATAGAAAACTTTTAAGTATGTTTGGAACAACCTGGTATGTGAATCTATGTTTTCAACTGTAAATTTTATGAAATCTAACACAGATCAAATATTTTCCATGAAAATTTAGTATCTGAATTGAGATGTGCTAGATGTGCATAAAATATATATCAGATATAGAAAGCTTGGTTTCAATATTAAAATATCTCATTAATAATTTTATATTGATTACATATTAAAATGATGATTTTCAAGTATTTGGTTGAATAAAATACATTAATTGTATGAAAACAATATTATTAGTTATATAAAATTAATTTCTACTTTTTTTTACTTTTTTAATGTAGTTACTAGACAATTTGAAGTTATTTATGAAACTATTATATTTCTGTTGGACAATGCTGGCCTATATGGTGTCCAATAGTGTAGCCACTAGCTACGTGTTGCTATTTAAATTTTAATTAAAATTAAATAAAATTTAAAATTCAGTACCTCAGTCTCACTAGCCACATTTTCAGTGTTCAATAGCTGTACGTGCTCAGTGGCTACCATATTGGATAGTGCAAATATAGAATGTTTATATCAGCATAGGAGATTCTATGGAACAGCTTTGGTCTCCATCTCTTCAATGAGTTGAGAGGAAAGATTCTTTCTTAAAGGTGATATTGGGAATTTTGAGGAGAGGAGTAAAGATCTGAAACATAGATATAGGAAATGTTTCACCAAGTCTTCAAGAGATGAATAAAAGGATTGGAAGTGTAGATATGAAGCCCTCACTGAAGCAAGGCAGTTGAAGGTTGACAGAGATATAATGGCAGCAGGTCAAGGGATTCTACCTGGCAAGAACATGCATTGTTTAATAGGCTAACCAGAAACTCCAGGCTAAGGAAGAAAATAACTAAGGACAAAATTGGGGTGGAGGTTGTAGAAGATGGTGAAGGATAAAGGGACAGAATGAAGATGACAGTGTGGACAAGAAAAAATTTTGTTAAATGTAAAATGATAAGAGAAATGAAAGAGGGGTGAGGGGCATCATACAACAGAAATGTCAAAGTCTGCATTATTGGAGTGGAACAATTTCAAGTGGTGATGAAGGCAAAGGTATGACTCTTTAAGTGGGTAAATGAGTTTGGAGTGGATAGTAGCATACTACAACGTTAGCAACATGATTGTTAGAGGTTTTGAGGAGGATAGCTGGTAAAAGAGAGAGAAGATCTGCTAAGTGCTGAAGGTGGAAGAATGGCCAGGTGGGTGCTGTGGTCAGGAAAGGGAAAGGCTGAAATAAGCTGTTGGTCAGAACCTCCAAAAAAAAAACATTGTGGAGGAAAGTCATGGGAGTGATGATCAGAAGTGATGTGGGAAGCAGGCATATGTTGCTTCAGAAAGCTGCTCTGAACTTCCTCAATCAAACGTAACCTTTCTCCTCTCTTGAACCCTGAGGCACTTTGCACTTCTTTGGTAAACTGTGGCTATTTATATATTCATCTAAACACTTCCCCTGCCCCTCACCTCCCCAACTCCCCCTATCCCTTACCCCCGCCTGCATCTGATACACACACACATACCTTCATCTGATTGGAAGTTCTTTGAAGGTTGGAACAATGTTTTCCTCTTTTATTCAAGTTTCTGAATATCCATAAATTCACATTGAATTAATTTTGATTGAGATTCTTATAAACAAACAAAAAAAAACCCCACAGAGGCTGGATCCACATGTTTAGGTGGAAATTAGAACATCTGTAGTGAAACATCACAGAGCTCTGTGATGTCTTCTTATTCATTATTTTGGTCAAAGATTTGAATGAAGCTGTCCTTAGGCAAATAACACAAAGCTAAGCCACTGTACATCATTACAGACTTTTAAGCAAAAGAAATCTAGTGGGAACGTGCAGGATGGATTCTTGATAAAGATGGGACCCAAGAAGAAGGGTGTAAGCATCTCAGTGTCATTCACTCAGCATCTTTTTTTTTTTGCGGTACGCGGCTCTCTCACTGTTGTGGCCTCTCCCGTTGCAGATCACAGGCTCCAGACGCGCAGGCTCAGCGGCCATGGCTCATGGGCCCAGCCGCTCCGCGGCAGGTGGGATCTTCCCGGACCGGGGCACGAACCCACATCCCCTGCATCGGCAGGCGGACTC
Source organism: Delphinapterus leucas (assembly GCF_059928025.1). Classification (NCBI taxonomy): domain Eukaryota; kingdom Metazoa; phylum Chordata; class Mammalia; order Artiodactyla; family Monodontidae; genus Delphinapterus; species Delphinapterus leucas. Next base: position 59,589,649 of record NC_143137.1, on the reverse strand, counting down.
TCAACCACTGCACCACCAGGGAAGCCCCACTCAGCATCTTTTTGTAAGTGACACTGTGCTCAGCTCTGCATGTATACATGGCTATAGTAGTTGTCCTAGTGTGGAGTGCTAATGGTGTAATGTACAAATATGAGATACGAATCAGGAGGCAGGAAGGAGAGCAGTGAACCCCAACGAGTCCTCAGACCACTATTTGACTCGAGTGTTACATTGCTTAAGCAAACTAAAAGTCCAGGGACACAGCCAAATAGAAGTTAACATCCACCTACATAAGGACAACGGTTTAAACCCTGTGACTGATATTTTAATCCCTCAGCACCCAGAGGTCAGGGCTTTACATGCCAGGAATGGATCAGTTACACAAATATAATTGTAATGTAGAGCAGTGCTTGGAGCAACGTGTCAGTCCATGTCATCTTGGATGTCCCAGAGACCGCACGTGACATATGCCAGGATATCCGAAATGCTAACATTGACTTCCTCCTTACTGCACTTCACATCCTTTCAAGGATAATTAACAATTTGGCAAAATTGATTTTGAAAAGAGGGGAAACAAAGACAAAATTTTATTTACTCTTTTCCTTCTCTCTTCCTAAGATCTGTTTCCTTCTGTGCTCCTTGCAGTTCAAGTTCATTCTGTAAACAAATGAGTCTCATTTTTCTCTTGAATTTGGGGGTAACTTTATAGTTTAAGGGCCATCTGTGATTCCCCTATCTATATATGCATAACCTGGACCATCAACAGGAAAATGCAGCCTAGTGAATTCTGTGTAGGGCTCTGGAAAGAGCATGGCAGCCCTCTGGAAGTGAAATGGAAAAGATTAGTTGGCCCAGGGAGGCCTCCATTTGGGCTGCAAATTTGGAGATTTAGAGCCAAATCCTCATTCCATGTGACTCCAAGGGAGCTTTGGTCAGTGTGTAATTCAGTGTGGGTTGGGCAAGAAGAAGACAGAAGAACATGAAATTGCCAAGTTTGAGGCCTATTACGCAGTTGTGACCTGACCTAGAATATGGTGCCGAGTTGTGTGTGGGTAACTCAACCATAAAAAGGCAGCTGTGGTCTTATTAGTCGTGAACTTGAGATCATTTTAGTAGAAGATGAATTGCCCCTAAATGATTGATCTGGTATTTGGAGGAAATGCTGTTCTCTTTGCTTCTCCCCAATGGAGACACTAACCAGATGCTTGTCCCACACCCAGAACATTATTTGTGGTGTGGCTCTTTCTGTGGCCTGCTGGGGAATGATGACCTTGGACTGACAGTTCCCCTTAAAGTAGCAAACTTATGTTTTTCATCTTAACATGATATGCCAGAGGCACTGAATAACAACCTACATCCTTTCACACACCACATGTCTGTGCCAGGTTAAAGCTGATAAAAGTTGGAGGGAGGGTTTTTTGAGTGGTCTGACTGAGGCCAGAAATGGGGATATTCAATAAGAGCCAGCCCTTCTTTTTTGCCCTTAGGCCCCCTCAAAGAAAATCATAGAGACGCTCTGTGAGTTTGGACTCAAAGTAACTTAAAATTTCAAGCCAAGAGAAATGTCCCTCCCCTTTCTTTGTGAGGTTTTGTAGCTAAATAACCTGTTTGCTTGAGAGATTAGATTTGTCAGCTTCAGCATTGCATGGGAAGGTCTGACCTTGAGAATTATGGGCAAACAGGAAAATCAGCAGTGCAGGAGAAAGGCAAGCCTGCAGCCGAGATCACCTGGCCAAGCTCACGTCTGATAAGAACCCAGAAGGTGAGAGCTAGGGCAAAGGTGAACCCAGCCTAGCAGCCTGTCTTCTCCTGAGCCACAGAAAAATTAAAATCTGGGAGGAGATGCTGGAAGATTTCCCCCAAACAAAGACATGGCACCCTTTTATTTCTGTTCTAGAAGAAAAAGAGGTAGAGCATGGATTTTCTTCCTATGCTGCTTCTTAACCTATACGGTGGTACTAGATTTTCTTCTGAACCTTCTGCCTACCCTTTGGCCATAAACAGCTTTTGTGGATTGGACAGTAAACCAGCAGGACTGAGGTTACTTTCATTCTGAAAATGCAGATTATTTCCAGGTGTGAACTAAAGGGAATCAAATGTTATATCAGGAATTTGATGAGAATAAAAGCCTTGAGAATAATAATATCTTCTGTTTGGAGAGCATTTGATTACTTACAGGACAGTTTTCTCTGTTACCTCATTTGATTCTCACAAAAGCCCTGTGGAGTATGTGGGCCAGGTGTTATTTCCCAATTCTACAGATGCAGAAACTGAGCCCCGCTGATTCTGTAAGTAGCCAGAAATCACAGAAGGATGGGGCAGAGCAGGTGTGGTCTGGGGACCTTGTCATTCCACCCAGTCTCCTGCCAAAGTCTTATCTCAGGCTGCAAAATAACAGGTGATGTGAGTGACCCATGGCATCCTCTGGCATCATGTATTCATCCATGACCTCCACTTCCACTGTGGTCCTCTCAACTAGGGTGATTATAACATCTTCCTTTTGGCTACCTAAAACTTCACCCCCAGCAATCCATCAAAATGCTTTCTAGCAGGATCTTCTTGGTAGACCATATTGGACTGGAGTGAGTTTCACTTTCCATAAGATAAAAGCTAAATTGCTCATTAAAAGTCCATCAAGAGGCCCCTCCATGGCCACCTGTCTTCTTTCCCTGCAAGTACACAGCTGTCAGGTGATCCTTTTCACTATCAGTCACCGAATACCCTTGCTCTTTTTAGTCTCTGCATGTGATCTAAAACTCTAGGAATAACCGTCCATTACTTGGGTGGATAAGTGTATACCTTTACCTCTTCGGCCAGCACAGGGAGACTGGGGATTTTTGCAGAACAGTTTGTTTGTTTTTAACACTTTCATATTCACAGCTACGCAGCAGTCTTGTATTTGTGGCTCTCGGGCCTGGAATGTTCTGCCTCCACACACCCAAAAGTCTCCCTTTCTCACCTCCATCAAGTGTTCATTCCAGTGTGTCTTCTTAGTGGGCCCCTCTTCCCCACCACCAGCCTACTTAAAAATCTCAACCACCCACCCCCACTCGACACTCCTGATCCCACTTACCTTGCTCTACAATGTTTTTCGCGTAGCATGTATCGCCTCATGTAATCTACTTATTTAATATGTCAGTTGTTTATTGTCTGTCTCTTTTGCCAGAATTAAGTTCTAAGAGGGGAAGAAGTTAGATTTTTATTGCTCGTTGTTGTATCCCAAATGCCTAAAGCAGTACCTGGCATATAGTAAGTGCTCAAAAAGTTTTTGTTGAAATAATGAAATGTCCTTCCTCTGCGCATCTTACCTCCCTTTCTAACCCTTAAAGATTGTTCACATTACAGTCTTCACCAATCACTTGTTTCTATACATCAAATAACCTCAAATCACTGATTTGCCTCCACTTGTGAATATTCACATGTATTATTTACCAGGCCAATTACTCACAGTACCTTTGGGGTGAAGTAGGGCATTTATGAGGGTTATCAAAGGACCAGAAAGTATCTCAGTTCTGCAGATGTAGGAATTTTTTATTGGGCCACATTTTCTTAGGCCTTGGTAAAGCTGCTTATGGGGCCCCCAATCACGAGACCAAGAATTATTATTTATGTATTTCCAATACATAAAAAACTAGGTGCAAGTTTTCATATCTTGATAAACTATGAAGTGCTTCATCTCCTCTGTCCTGCATGACTCTTCTCTCTCTTCTCTACTTTCTTTCACAGTAATCTCCAGCACATATGTGTTACACAGAATGCTGTGTAAAAGTAAGAAAAAGAAAAGCTATTCAACGTTTGTTAGCATAAGGACAGAATAATAGGTGATAGAGGCATATGAATGATAGAGGCACATAATGGACCATACGGGACATGGCATGAATTAACTTGTAAACTTCTCCCTACCAAATGAACCAGTCACTATGGGAAAAATTTGCAGAGTAAAAAAAAAAAAAAAAAGATGATGCAACACATCACCTCCTTTACTAAAGGACTGAATAATTCACAAAGAGACACATATCTGCCAAGCTAATCAGAATATTGATACTGGTTAATTTGAGCACTGCCTTCCCAGTAGGGCAATCTACTTAGAAAACAAAATTAGGAGCTGAAGGTTGCATGATGAATATAAATTGAGAGCAAAGGAACTTGGTTGTGTCTGACTGGCAGCAGTGATATCTCAATTCCAATAACTAGAGGTATGGACAGTGAGCCAGATGTTCACACTAACAGTCACTTTGTTGTGTCTGCAGCTGCCACAGACATTGTGGCACTGGCTGCTAACTTTAACTCTTTCGTTCTTGACTTAATAACATTGCACTTTTGTTGTACTCATCGTTCTATCACTCTCATTTTAATATGTACATGGATTTTACTTACATATTTTAGTTTATAAGATCCCAGTTTACTATACGGGCTGATATAAACGTTATGCCTGTTGCTAACTGGTGACAGTAGATAGTAGTAGATCCTTTCCTCCCAGCCCCTCATTTGAGAAAGGGGAATATGGGGTAACTTTCTCAGTACATATCTTCAATACGTGTATCCAATGACATTAAAGAATGGATTATTAATATACACTATACAGATTAGGTAAACTGTGATTTGCCTCAACCAGAGAAATCACCATTCTGGCACTACCCTATACTACATTTTCTCTAATTTCTAACACCATTCTACATGATAATTGTCCCTGTACCACCTGGTCTAATGCCTTCAGTTCCTTAAATATAGAACAAATAGTTACACATTTAAGAAGTATGCAAGTATGCCTTTGCCTCTATATGTATCTGTTTAAACCGTATGACATAAAATGTAAATATCACAAATTAAAATATTAACAGATGCGACTACTCTCAAATTAAGTGTACTAGAGGCAGAAGACACTATTACAAAAGTTCACAAAACATTATGATGGGAGAAAATACCTTGCCATATATTTAATAGACTAAAATTAATAGATATGGGAGAAAATATTCATCTTGGCTATTTGTTACTATCCCAAACATAAAAATACTTAATCAATAGCAAAAAAGAAAGCTAGTAAGGCATGAGTAGGCAGTTCTCAAAATAAGAACTTCAAATGGCCAAAAATATGAAAAGTTTCTCAATCTTACTAGTGACCATGGACATATAGCGTTAAAAATAATGAGATTCTCTTTCTTTTATGTTGGCAAAAATTTAAAGAAATTGATAATATATATGTGGAAAAGAGTGTGGAGAAAGGGCAATCTCATACCACAACTGGAGGGTAGTTGCAAAATTTTTAAAGGGCATTTGACAATTCTTATCAAGCTCTTAAGCACAAGAACATTTGACTTGGCAATTCTACTTCTATAATCCATCCTGGAACAACACTCTCAGAAGAGTATAGGGATATTTTAATAAATACATTAATTGCAAAATTGTTTCCACTTCCCCTAAATGTGTACGGTAAATCACATGATAATAAAATGAAATTCATGTAGCCATTAAAACGAAGGAGCAGATCTATATGGACTGCTGTGGGAGAATGTCCACAATATATTTACTGAATGAAAAAAAAAAGTTAAAGAATAATATTTATGGTGTAATCTCATTTTTACAACAAACATATTTTTAGGTACATAGAAAAAGTCCTGAAATACCAACCCCTTCAGACTATCTGATAAGGACAAGAGTTTCCCCTTTTATTTCTGTACTTCATACTTCACTAGTGTTGGATTTTTTTGTGTATAGTTACATATAATGCTCGTATGAGTTTCCTGGGGCTGCCATAACAAACTGCATGTAGTAAACAACAGAAAATCGTTGTCGGGAGACCTTCAAGATGGCGGAGGAGTAAGACGTGGAGATCACCTTCCTCCCCACAAATACATCAGAAATACAACTACATGTGGAACAACTCCTACCAAACACCTACTGAACACTGGCAGAAAACCTCAGACTTCCCCAAAGGCAAGAAACTCCCCACGTACCTGGGTAGGGCAAAAGAAAAAACAGAGACAAAAGAATAGGGATGGGACCTGCACCAGTGGGAGGGAGCTGTGAAGTCGGAAAGGTTTCCACACACTAGGAAGCCCCTTCACTGGTGGAGACTGCGGGTGGCAGGGGTGAAGCTTCAGAGCCACGGAGGAGAGCACAGCAACAGGGGTGCGGAGAACAAAGCGGAGAGATTCCTGCATGGAGGATTGGTGCCGACCAGCACTCACCAGCCCGAGAGGCTTGTCTGCTCACCCGCCGGGGTAGGTGGGGTTGGGAGCTGAGGCTCAGGCTTCGGTCGGATCCCAGGGAGAGGACTGGGGTTGGCTGCATGAACACAGCCTGAAGAGGGCTAGTGCACCACGGCTAGCCGGGAGGGAGTCCGGGAAAAGGTCTGGAGCTGCCAAAGAGGCAAGAGACCATTGGTTGTGGGTACGTGAGGAGAGGGGATTAGGAGCACCGCCTAAACGAGCTCCAGAGATGGATGCGAGCCACAGCTATCAGCACGGACCCCAGAGATGGGCATGAAACGCTAAGGCTGCTGCTGCAGCCACTAAGAAGCCTGTGTGCAAGCACAGGTCACTATCCACACCTCCCCTCCCGGGAGCCTGTGCAACTCGCCACTGCCAGGGTCCCATGCTTCCCCGGGAGAACACATGGTACGCCTCACTCTGTTGGAACATCACTCCGGCCTCTGCAGCCGCATGCTCGTCCCGCATTACATACCCCTCCCTCCCCTCCGGCATGAGTGAGCCAGAGCCCCCTAATCAGCTGCTACTTTCACCTCTACCTGTCTGGGCAGGGAACAGATGCCCTAAGGTGACCTACATGCCGAGATGGGGCCAATCCAAAGCTGAACCACAGGACCTGTGTGAACAAAGAAGAGAAAGGGAAATTTCTCCCAGCAGTCTCAGGAGCAGTGGATTAAATCTCCACGATCAACTTGATGTATCTTGCATTTTTGGAACACCTTAACAGACAACGAATCATCCCAAAATTGAGGTGGTGGACTTTGGGAGCAACTGTAGACTTGGGGTTTGCTGTATGGCACTGACCAGTTTCTGGTTTTATGTTTATCTTAGTTTAGTATTTAGAGTTTATTATCATTGGTAGATTTGTTTATTGATTTAGTCGCTCTCTCTTTTTTTTAATACACAGATATATATTTTTCTTTTTCTCTTTTTGTAAGTGTGTATGTGTATGCTTCTTTGTGTGATTTTGTCTGTATAGCTTTGCTCTTACCATTTGTTCTAGGGTTCAGTCTGTCCATTTTCTTTTTGTTTGTTTGTTTGTTTTAGTATAAATTTAGAGCATGTTATCATTGTTGGATTTGTTTTTTGGTTTGGTTGCTCTCTTCTTTCTTTTCCTTATTACTTTTTAATTTTTAATAATTTTTTTATTTTAATAACTTTATTTCTTTTTATTTTACTTCTTTCTTTCTTTCCTCCCCCCTTTTCTTCTGAGCCATGTGGCTGACAGGGTCTTGGTTCTCGAGCCAGGTGTCAGGCCTGTACCTCTAAGGTAGGAGAGCTGAGTTCAAAACATTGGTTCACCAGAGACCTCCCAACTCCACATAATATCAAATTACAAAAGCTCTCCCAGAGATACCCATCTCAACGCTAAGACCCAACTCCAAACAACAACCAGCAAGCTACAGTGCTGGACACCCTGTGCCAAACAACTAGCAAGACAGGAACACAACCACACCCATTAGCAGAGAGGCTGCCTAAAATCATAATAAGGTTACAGACACCCCAAAACACACCACCAGACGTACTGTGCACGCAAGAAAGAAAAGATCCATCCTCATCCACTAGAACACAGGCACTAGTCCCTTCCACCAGGAAGCCTACACAACTCACTGAACCAAACTTAGCCACTGGAAGCAGACTCCAAAAACAACCTGAACTATGAACCAACAGCCTGTGAAAAGGAAACCCCAAACACAGTAAGTTAAGCAAAATGAGAAGACAGAAAAACACACAGCAGATGAAGGTGCAAGATAAAAACCCACCAGACCGAAAAAATGAAGAGGCAATAGGCAGTCTACCTGAAAAAGAATTCATAGTAATGATAGTAAAGATGATCCAAAATCGTGGAAATAGAATGGAGAAAATACAAGAAATGTTTAACAAGGACCTAAAACAGCCAAAGACCAAACAAACAATGATGAACAACACAATAAGTGAAATTACAAATTCTCTAGAAGGAATCAATAGCAGAATAACTGAGGCAGAAGAACGGATAAGTGACCTGGAAGATAAAATAGTGGAAATAACTACAGCAGAGCACAATAAAGGAAATAGAATGAAAAGAATAGAGGGTAGTCTTAGAGACCTCTGGGACAACATTAAACACACCAACATTCGAATTATAGGGGTCCCAGAAGAAGAAGAGAAGAAGAAAGGGAATGAGAAAATATTTGAAGAGATTATAGTTGAAAACTTCCCTAATATGGGAAAGGAAATAATCAAGTCCAGGAAATGCAGAGAGTCCCATACAGGTTAACTCCAAGGAGAAACACTCCAAGACACATATTAATCAAACTATCAAAAATTAGATACACAGAAAAAAATATTACAAGAAGCAAGGGAAAAACAACAAATAGCATACAAGGGACTCACCATAAGGTTAACAGCTGATATTTCAGCAGAAACTCTGCAAGCCAGAAGGGAGTGGCAGGACATATTTAAAGTGATGAAAGGGAAAAACCTACAACCAAGATTACTCTGCCTAGCAAGGATCTCATTCAGATTTGATGGAGAAATTAAAACCTTTACAGACAAGCAAAAGCTAAGAGAATTCAGCACCACCAAACCAGCATAACAACAAGTGCTAAAGGAACTTCTCTAGGCGGGAAACACAAGAGAAGGGAAAGACCTGCAATAACAAACGCAAACAATTAAGAAAATGGTAATAGGAACATACATATCGATAATTACCTTAAATGTAAATGGATTAAAACTCCCACCAAAAGACATAGACTGTATGAATGGATACAAAAACAAGACCCATATATATGCTGTCTACAAGAGACCCACTTCAGACCTAGGGACACATACAGACTGAAAGTGAGGGGATGGAAAAAGATATTCCATGCAAATGGAAATCAAAAAAAAGCTGGAGTAGCAATTCTCACATCAAACAAAGTAGACTTTAAAATAAATACTATTACAAGAGACAAGGAAGGACACTACATAATGATCAAGGGATCAATCCAAGAAGAAGATATAACAATTGTAAATATTTATGCACCCAACATAGGAACACCTCAATACATAAGGCAAATGCTAACAGCCATAAAAGGGGAAATCGACAGTAACACGATAGTAGGGGACATTAACACCCCACTTTCACCAATGGACAGATCATCCAAAATGAAAATAAATAAGGAAACACAAGCTTTAAATGACACATTAAATAAATGCACTTAATTGATACTTATAGGACATTCCATCTCAAAACAACAGAATACACTTTCTTCTCAAGTGCTCATGGAACATTCTCCAGGAGAGATCATATCTTGGGTCACAAATCAAGCCTTCATAAATTTAAGAAAATTGAAATTGTATCAAGTATCTTTCCTGACCACAACACTATGAGACTAGATATCAATTCCAGGAAAAGATCTGTAAAAAATACAAACACATGAAGGCTAAGCAATACACTATTAAATAACCAAGAGATCACTGAAGAAATCAAAGAGGAAATCAAAAAAATACCTAGAGACAATTGATAATGAAAGCATGACAATCCAAAACATATGGGATGCAGCAAAAGCAGTTCTAAGAGGGAAGTTTATAGCAATACAATCCTACCTCAAGAAACAAGAAACATCTCAAACAGACCTAACTTTCAATCCTAAACCATCTCAAACCTAACTTTTCACCTAAAGCAATCAGAGAAAGAAGAACAAAAAAACCCCAAAGTTAGCAGAAGGAAAGAAATCATAAAAATCAGATCAGAAATAAATGAAAAAGAAATGAAGGAAACGATAACAAAGATCAATAGAACTAAAAGCTGGTTCTTTGAGAAGATAAACAAAACTGATAAACCATTAGCCAGACTCATCAAGAAAAAAGGGAGAGCTCAAATCAATAGAATTAGAGATGAAACAGAAGTTACAACTGACACTGCAGAAATACAAAGCATCATGAGAGATTACTACAAGCAACTATCTGCCAATAAAATGGACAACGTGGAAGAAATGGACAAACTCTTAGAAAAGCACAACCTTCTGAGACTGAACCAGGAAGAAATAGAAAATATAAACAGACCAACAGGTAAAGAAATTGAAACTGTGATTAAAAATCTTCCAACAAACAAAAGTCCAGGACCAGATGGCTTCACAGGTGAATTCTATCAAACATTTAGAGAAGAGCTAACACCCATCCTCTCAAACTCTTCCAAAAAATTGCAGAGGAAGGAACACTCCCAAACTCATTCTATGAGGCCACCATCACCCTGATACCAAAATCAAACAAAAATGTCACAAAGAAAGAAAACTACAGGCCAATATCACTGATGAACATAGATGCAAAAATCCGCAACAAAATACAGGCAAACAGAATCTAATAGCACATTAAAAGGATCATACAGCATGATCAGGTGAGGTTTATCCCAGGAATGCAAGGCTTCTTCAATATACACAAACCAATCAATGTGATAAATGATATTAACAAATTGAAAAAGAAATACCATGTGATTATCTCAATAAATGCAGAAAAAGCTTTCAACAAAATTCAGCACCCATTTATGATATAAAAACCCTGCAGAAATTAGGCATAGAGGGAACTTACCTCAACATAACAAAGGTCATATATGACAAACCCCCAGCCAACATTGTTCTCAATGGTGAAAAACTGAAGCCATTTCCTCTAAGATCAAGAACAAGACAAGGTTGTCCACTCTCACCACTATTATTCAATATAGTTTTGGAAGTTTAAGCCACAGCAATCAGAAAAGAAAAAGAAATAAAAGGAATCCAAATCAGAAAAGAAGTAAAGCTGTCACTGTTTGTAGATGATATGGTACTATACATAGAGAATTCTAAAGATGCTACCAGAAATCTACTAGAGCTAATCAATGAATTTGGTAAAGTAGCAGGATGCAAAATTAATGCACAGAAATCTCTTGCATTCCTATACACTAATGATGAAAAATCCGAAAGAGAAATTAAGGACACACTCCCATTTACCATTGCAACAAAAAGAATAAAATACCTAGGAATAATCCTACCTAAGTAGACAAAAACCTGTATGCAGAAAACAGTAAGACAGTGATGAAAGAAATTAAAGATGATACAAACAGATGGAGAGATATATCATGTTCTTGAATTGGAAGAATCAACATTGTGAAAATGACTCTACTACCCAAAGCAATCTTCAGATTCAATGCAAACCCTATCAAACTACCAATTGCATTTTTCACAGAACTACAACAAAAAAATTCACACTGTGTATGGAAACACAAAAGACCCCGAATAGCCAAAGCAATCTTGAGAAAGAAAAGTGAAGCTGGAGGAATCAGGCTGCCAGATTTCAGACTATAATACAGAGCTACAATAATCAAGACAGTATGGTACTGGCACAAAAAGAGAAATATAGATCAATGGAACAGGATAGGAAGCCCAGAGATAAACCCACACATATATGGTCACATTATGTTTGATAAAGGAGGCAAGAATATACAATGGAGAAAAGATAGCCTCTTCAATAAGTGACAGTGGAGAAACTGGACAGCTACATGTGAAAGAATGAAACTAGAACACTCCCTAACACCATGCACAAAAATAAGCTCAATATGGATTAAAGACCTAAATGTAAGGCCAGACACTATCAAACTCTTAGAGGAAGACATAGCAGAACCCTCTATGACATACATCACAGCAAGATCCTTTTTGACCCATCTCCTAGAAAAATGGAAATAAAAACAAAAATAAACAAATGGGACCAATGAAACTTAAAAGCTTTTGGACAGCAAAGGAAACTGTAAACAAGACGAAAAGACAGCCCTCAGAATGGGAGAAAATATTTGCAAATGAGGCAACTGACAAAGGATTAATCTCCAAAATTTACAAGCAGCTCGTACAGCTGAATATGAAAAGAACAAACAACCTGATAAGCCTCTTAGATAGCCTCATCCACCAGAGGGCATACAGCAGAAGCAAGAAGAACTACAGTCCTGCAGCCTGTGGAGCAAAAACCACATTCACAGAAAGATAGACAAGATGAAAAGGCAGAGGGCTATGTACTGGATGAAGGAACAAGATAAAACCCTAGAAAAACATCTAAATGAAGTGGAGATAGGCAACCTTCCAGAAAAAGAATTCAGAATAATGATACTGAAGATGATCCAGGACCTCAAGAAAAGAATGGAGGCAAACATCGAGAAGATGCAATAAATGTTTAACAAAGACCTAGAATAATTAAAGAAAAAACAAACAGAGATGAACAATACAATAACTAAAATGAAAACTACACTAGAAGGAATTAATAGCAGGATGACTGAGGCAGAAGACCAGATAAGTGACCTGGAAGACAGAATGGTAGAATTCACTGCTTTGGAACAGAATAAAGAAAAAAGAATTCAAAGAAATGAAGACAGCCTAAGAGACCTCTGGGACAACATTAAATGCAACAACATTCACATTATAGGGGTCCCAGAAGGAGAAGAAAGAGAGAAAGGACCAGAGAAAATATTTGAAGAGATTATAGTCAAAAACTTCCCTAACATAGGAAAGGAAATAGCCACCCAAGTCCAGGAAGCACAGAGAGTCCAATACAGGATAAACCCAAGGAGGAATATGCCGAGACACATACTAATCAAATTGGCAAAAACTAAAGAAAAAGAAAAATTATTAAAAGCAGCAAGGGAAAAATGACAAATAACATATAAGGGAACTCCCATAAGGATAACAGCTGATTTCTCTGCAGAAACTCTACAAGACAGAAGGCAGTGGCATGATATACTTAAAGTGATGAAAGGGAAGAACCTACAACCAAGATTACTCTACCCAGCAAGAATCTCATTCATATTTGACGGAGAAATCAAAAGCTTAACAGACAAGCAAAAGCTAAGAGAATTCAGCAGCACCAAGCCAGCTCTACAACAAATGCTAAAGGAACTTCTCTAAGTGGGAAACACAAGAGAAGGAAAGGACCTACAAAAACAAACCCAAAACAATTAAGAAAATGGTCATAGGAACATACATATCGAAAATTACCTTAAACATGAATGGATTAAATGCTCCAACCAAAAGACACAGGCTTCCTGAGTGGATAGAAAGATGAGACACATATATATGCTGTCTACGAGAGACCCACCTCAGACCTAGGGACACATTCAGACTGAAAGTGAGGGGATAGAAAAAGATATTCCATGCAAACGGAAATCAAAAGAAAGCTGGAGTAGCAAAACTCATATCAGATAAAATAGACTTTAAAATAAAGAATGTTAGAAGAGACAAAGAAGGACACTACATGATGATCAGGGGTTAATCCAAAAAGAAGATATAACAATTATGAGTATATATGCACACAACATAGGAGCACCTCAATACATAAGACAACTGCTAACAGCTATAAAAGAGGAAATCGACAGTAACACAATAATAGTGGGGGACGTTAACACCTCACTTACACCAATGGACAGATCATCCAAAATGAAAATAAATAAGGAAACAGAAGCTTTAAATGACACAATAGACCAGACAGATTTAATTGATATTTATAGGACATTCCATCCCAAAACAGCAGATTACACTTTCTTCTCAAGTGCACACGGAACATTCTCCAGAATAGATTACATCTTGGGTCACAAATCAAACCTCAGTAAATTTAAGAAAACTGAAATCATATCAAGCATCTTTTCTGACCACAACGCTATGAGATTAGAAATCAATTACAGGGAAAAAAACTAAAAAACACAAACAGATAGAGGCTAAACACTACGTTACTAAATAACCAAGAGATCACTGAAGAAATCGAAAAGGCAATCAAAAAATACCTAGAGACAATGAAAACACGACAATCCAAAACCTAGGGGATGCAGCAAAAGCAGTTCTAAGAGGGAAGTTTATAGCTATACAAGCCTACCTCAAGAAACAAGAAACATCTCAAATAAACAATCTAACCTTACACCTAAAGCAACTAGAGAAAGAAGAGCAAACAAAACCCAAAGTACATAGAAGGAAAGAAATCTTAAAGATCAGAGCAGAAATAAATGAAATAGAAACAAACAAAATAATAGCAAAGATCAATAAAACTAAAAGATCAATAAAACTGGTTCATTGAGAAGATAAACAAAATTGCAAACCATTAGCCAGACTCATCAAGAAAAAGAGGGAGAGGACTCAAATCAATAAAATTAGAAATGAAAAAGGAGAAGTTACAACAGACACTGCAGAAATACAACGCATCCTAAGAGACTACTACAAGCAAAACTATGCCAATTAAGTGGACAACCTGGAAGAAATGGACAAATTCTTAGAAAGGTATAACCTTCCAAGACTGAACCAAGAAGAAATAGAACATATGAACAGACCAATACGTAAAGAAATTGAAACTGTGATTAAAAATCTTCCAACAAACAAAAGTCCAGGACCAGATGGCTTCACAGGTGAATTCTATCAAACATTTAGAGAAGAGCTAACACCCATCCTCTCAAACTCTTCCAAAAAATTGCAGAGGAAGGAACACTCCCAAACTCATTCTATGAGGCCACCATCACCCTGATACCAAAACCAGACAAAGATACTACAAAAAAAGAAAATTACAGACCAATATCACTGATGAATATAGATGCAAAAATCCTCAACAAAATGCTAGCAAACAGAATCCAACAATACATTAAAAGGATCAAACACCATGATCAAGTGGGATTTATCCCAGGGATGCAAGGATTCTTCAATATACACAAATGAATCAATGTGATACACCATATTAATAAATTGAAGAATAAAACCCGTATGATCATCTCCATAGATGCAGAAAAAGCTTTTGACAAAGTTCAACACCAGTTTATGATAAAAACTCTCCAGAGAGTGTGCATATAGGGAACCTACCTCAACATAATAAAGGCCATATACGACAAACCCACAGCAAACATCTTTCTCAGTGATGAAAAGCTAAAACATTTCCTCTAAGATCAGGAACAAGACATTGATGTCCACTCTCACCACTATTATTCAACATAGTTTTGGAAGCCCTAGCCACGGCAATCAGAGGAGAAAAAGAAATAAAAGGAATACAAATTGGAAAAGAAGAAGTAAAAGTGTCACTGTTTGCAGATGACATGATACTATACATAGAGAATCCTGAAAATGCCACCAGAAAACTACTAGAGCTAATCAATGAATTTGGTAAAGTTGCAGGATGCAAAATTAATGCACAGAAATCTCTTGCATTCCTATACACTAATGATGAAAAATCTGAAAGAGAAATTAAGGAAACACTCCCATTTACCATTGCAACAAAAGGAATAAAATACCTAGGAATAAACCTACCTATAAAAAAAAGACCTGTATGCAGAAAACTACAAGACACTGATGAAAGAAGTTAAAGATTATACCAACAGATGGAGAGATATACCATGTTCTTGGATTCAAAGAATCAATATTGTGGAAATGACTATACTACCCAAAGCAATCTACAGATTCAATGCAATCCCTATCAAATTACCAATGGCATTTTTTACAGAACTAGAACAAAAAATCTTAAAATTTGTATGGAGACACAAAAGACCCCGAATAGCCAAAGCAGTCTTGAGGGAAAAAAACCGAGCTGGAGGAATCAGACTCCCTGACTTCAGACTGTACTATAAAGCTACAGTAATCAAGACAATATGGTACTGGCACAAAAACAGAAACATAGATCATTGGAACAAGATAGAAGGCCCAGAGATACCCCCACACACCTATTGTGAACTAATCTATGACAAAGAAGGCAAGGATATACAATGGAGAAAAGACAGCCTCTTCGATAAGTGGTGCTGGGAAAACTGGACAGCTACATGTAAAAGAATGAAATTAGAACACTTCCTAACACCATGCACAAAAATAAACTAAAAATGGATTAAAGACCTAAATGTAAGACCGGACACTATAAAATTGTTAGAGGAAAACATAGGAAGAACACCCTTTGACATAAATCACAGCAGGATCTTTTTTGACCCACCTCCTAGAGTAATGGGAATAAAAACAAAAATAAACAAATGTGACCTAATGAAACTTAAAAGCTTTTGCACAGCAAAGGAAACATAAACAAGACGAAAAGACAACCCTCAAAATGGGAGAAAATATTTTCAAACGAATCAACGGACAAAGGATTAATCTCCAAAATATATAAATAGCTTATGCAGCTCAATATTAAAAAACAAAAAATCCCATCCAAAAATGGGCAGAAGATATAAATAGACATTTCTCCAAAGAAGACATACAGATGGCCAAGAAGCACATGAAAAGCTGCCCAACATCACTAATCATTAGAGAAATGCAAATCAAAACTACAATGAGGTATCACCTCACACCAGTTAGAATGGGCATCATCAGAAAAGCTACAAACAGTAAATGCTGGAGAGGGTGTGGAGCAAAGGGGACCCTCTTGCACTGTTGGTGGGAATGTAAATTGGTACAGGCACTATGGAGAACAGTATGGAGGTTCCTTAAAAAACTAAAAATAGAATTACCATACAACCCAGCAATCCCACTACTGGGCATATACCCTGAGAAAACCATAATTCAAAAAGAGTCATGTACCACAATGTTCATTGCAGCTCTATTTACAATAGCCAGGACATGGAAGTAACCTACATGTTCATCAACAGATGAATGGATAAAGGAGATGTGGCACATATATACAATAGAATATTACTCAGCCATAAAAAAAACGAAATTGAGTTATTTGTAGTGAGGTGAATGGACCTAGAGAGTGTCATACAGAGCGAAGTAAGTCAGAAAGAGAAAAATAAATACCATATGCTAACACATATATATGGAATCTTAAAAAAAGAAAAAAATTGGTACTGAAGAACCTAGAGGCAGGACAGGAATAAAGACGTAGACATAGAGAGTGGACCTGAGGACACGGGAAGAAGGAAGGGTAAGCTGGCACGAAGTGAGAGAGTGGCATGGACATATATACACTACCAAATGTAAAATAGATAGCTAGTGGGAAGCAGCCTCATAGCACAGGGAGATCAACTCCATGGTTTGTGACCACCCAGGGGGTGGGATAGGGAGGTTGGGAGTGAGACACAAGAGGGAGGGGATATGGGGATATATGTATATGTGTAGCTGATTCACTTTGTTATAAAGCAGAAACTAACACACCATTGTAAAGCAATTATACTCCAATGAAGTTGTTAAAAAAAAAAACGAGTAAACAGTGACGACAACAACAACAACAAATCATTGTCTCACAGTTCTGGAGGCTATAAATTCAAAATCAAGGTGTTGGCAGCGTGGGTTTCTTCTAACAGCTGTGAGGGAGCATCTGTTCCTTGCCTCTCTCCTGGCTTTTGGTAACCTTAGGCATTTCTTGGCTCGTCGATGGCACTCTCCCTGTGTCTTCACATCACCTTTTCTCTATGTGTGTCTGTCTCTGTATACAAATTTCCCCTTTTTATAGGGAGAAAACCATATTGGATTAGGGCCCACCCTAATGAGCTTATCTTAATTTGATCATCTGCAAAGACCCTGTTTCCAAGTAAGGTCACATTCACTGTTACTGGGAGTTAGGACTTCAGCATCTTTTTTGTGAAGGCAGGCGGAGACACAATTCGATCCATAGTGCTGCTTATGTAATGAAAGCAATTAAGAAAATCCAGTATATGCTCGTCACTCCCATTCTGACTTCTTCGCCTTCTTTCTGTATTTCTGTTAATGGCTTCTTGTGAGGCAATATCAAAATCTGAACACCCTCTCTGACTCTCCCGCCCTTTCTACCCACCAGCTGCCCATTCCATCAGGTGTAACAGCCCATTTATGCTTTTTCACTAGCAACTGCTTGACCACAAACACTAAATGTGCAGGACACAGGGATTTTTATAAATAATAATGGCGGAATTTAGAGCATCTGCACTTCTTTTAAGGGTACCAGGTCAAGAAATAATACATGTATTATAGCTCCTAGGAAAGCTTTAGTCAAGCCTGTTTCCCTTTTCTCAGTAATCCTTCATAATGCCCCAGTTTCGTAATGTGATTTAGTGAAATTAAACTCAAACAGCCCAAATTTATAATTATATTTGGCTTCAATTACATTGACTAATTGATCCAAGCCTGCTCACAGGCTACCTGCAGGCTGAGGTGGAACGAGGCAGGTGGTGAGGGCTTATTAGCATAGTATTTCATGTGTGCTAGCTAATTTGATATTTAAATTGTTATAAATCTCAGATGGATCGTACCATAAGTCAGGTGAATCTCACCTCTTCCAAGTATCCCATGTTATAAGTGTTTCTGCAATCCCTCATCGAGGGTATCCAGGTGTCTCCTCTTACCTGGACAGTAGTAGCCCCTATGGTCAGGCCCTTCCTACTCTAATCCCTTCTACCAAAGCCCAATTCATTTTCCTGCAAGAGAACACACTAATCAATAGTGATCCTGAGTTGGGAATGAGGAGAGGGAGCAGTTGTGCATGTAGGAGCAATGAATGTGTGCCCCATGACCACAATCTCCAAAATTTGTGTCTTTTCAACAATTTATAAGGCAGTATGAGGCTGAGATGGTTGCTGAGAACTTGATTCTGATGATATGATTTTAAAGCCTGGCTACTCAGTGTGTTCACCAATGAGCCACAGCAGCAGCACCTGGTAGTTTTCCAGAAATGCAGAGTCTTGGGCCTTGCCCCAGACTATTGAATCAGAATCTGAACTTTAACAAGATCCCTGGGTGATGCATCAAAAAAAATTGGGGAAGCCCTGTTTTAGAGGAAAGCCTTGTTTTGTGAAAGCAAGGGTCAATCTGTTCAACATGTGACTCTCACATCAGTGGTCAGACTGAGACACAGAAAAGAGGGAATCAAAAGACTAATGTCCCCCAGCAATCCCACTACTGGGCATATACCCAGAGAAAACCGTAATTCAAAAATACACATGCACCCCAGTGTTCATTGCAGCACTATTTACAATAGCCAGGTCATGGAAGCAACCTAAATATCCATCAACAGAGGAATGAATAAAGAAGATGTGGTACATGTATATAATGGAATATTACTCAGTCATGAAGAGGAATGAAATTGGGTCATTTGTAGAGATGTGGATGCTGTCATACAGAGTGAAGTAAGGCAGAAAGAGATATACAAATATCTTGTATATTAACGCATATATGTGGAATCTAGAAAAATGGTAAAGATGCTCTTATTTGCAAAGCAGAAATGGAGACACAGATGTAGAGAACAAACATACGGATACCAAGGGGGAAGGGGGGTAGGATGAATTGGGATATTGGGATTGACATATATACACAATTAATACTATGTATAAAATAGATAACTAATGAGAACAGACTGTATAGCACAGGGAACTCTACTCAATGCTCTGCGGTGACCTAAATGGGAAGGAAATCCAAAAAAATGGGGGTATATGTATATGTATAACTGATTCAGTTTGCTGTACAGCAGAAACTAATTTAACATTGTAAAGCAACAATACTCCAATAAAAATTAATTTAAGAAAAAATGGGTAATGTCCATTTTATGAAATAACTCTCTATGCCACCATCCACTTACAACGCCTTTTCGAGGTTTGTTCCCTGATACAAGAACCTGGCTACACCTTCGGCTCTAATCACTCCTCTTTTCACAAACTTTGTACATTCCCGAAACTTCCAGATTTACTGTCTACTTCAGTCCATAGGTACATTCCTCGGACAACTTGGATGAACATCATGTATTCTTCCTTATTGGATTTCCTGGAGGTAGTCTTCTCACACTCTCTCCTAATTGCAATGGCCCTTTCCATGAAGCCCTTTCATAATTCCCCAATCAAAAATGATCTCTCTTTGAATTCTTATAAAATGTTACACCTCTCTTAAACTGGTTATATCATCTTTATTATAACCATTGTCTCCCCACTAGGCTGGACCAGCACAGTGCCCAGTACATAGAAGGTGATTAATAATAATCAAACGACTGACTGACAATGAATCTGTAAAGTCGGGGCCTCACTTCACCAGATTATTCCTTGAGATCAGTTAAGTTCTAAGAACTAAGATTCTACTTGTTTTCTAATTCCTGAGGTGTTGATCTTCAGCTCCTTCTCACATAACACTCTCAGGCAGCAAACTCTACCAAGGACACTTGCTTGAATCAAAAACACAGGATAATGTCAGTCTTCCTCAGTCTATATGTAGCCCAGACTGATGGTGGCTCCAATGGCTACAGGCGCTCCTAAGCTGAGGTAATCTTCACATGATTTGTGAACTGAGAGCCCTTTTAGCTCATCCAGCTACTTCTGGCTAATCAGCTTTTAGGACATAAATTCATCCAAACAATACTCTCCTTAATTCAGAAAACATCTCAAAGGAGCATTGAGGGGAAGAGGTCAAGATGTTTCTAGCCAGAGCCAGAAGATGAAATACCCTATCTATTTGCAATGACCACTTCCAAAACTTCCCACTGGGACTTTAAAAATATCATTTCCAGGCAAGAACCTCAGAAACAGACCTTATGTTATAAAATTACATCTTAGTAATTTCACCTTCCTTGATATTGGCATGCTATGTGGTGGTCCAGATTATATCATTTGAATTCTGACCCAACTCCCAGCTTCTTTTTTAAGATTTATTAAGTACTGGTTTCCTTTGCATAAGCAAACAACTTCAAAGGCTATGTGCCATTGAGAAACTATTTGTAATATGAATATCAATATGATAAACAGCTAAATCAAATTTCCTGTGGCCAACTGAAGAGCTTATATATTTAAATTAAAAACGATTGATAAAATGTACTTTAGGGTTTTTTTAAATTGCAGTAACGTATCCATAACACAAAATTTACCATTTTAACCATTTTTAAGTGTACAGTTTAGTGGCATTAAGTACATTCACATTGTTGTGCAACCATTACCGTCATCCATCTCCAGTTTTTCATCTTTCCCCACTGAAACTCTGAACCCATTAAACACTAACCCCCCAGTCTCCTCTTCCCAACCCCCTGGAAAACACCATTCTATCTTCTCTCTATGAATCTGATTACTCCAGGTACCTCATGTAAGTGGAATCATATAATATTCATCCTTTTGTGACTGGCTTATTTCACTTAACATAATATCTTCAAGGTTCATTCGTGGAGTATGCATCAGAATTTCCTTGCTTCTTAAGACTCAATAATGTTTCATTTTATGTATACACCACATTTTGTTTACACATTCATCCGACATGGACACTGGGTTGCTATTGTAAATAATGCTGCTATACACATGGGTATACAAATTTTAATTTAGGTTTTTAAGACAATCTAGCATTTTAAACACAGAGCCAAAGTGTTTGGAGGGGAAACACAAGCCATAGAGTTTATTATTTCATGTCAAAACTTGCATTGATGCTGATCGCTCATGATACATCAAATAACAAATTCTGATCATCAGTTCTCCAGTGTATGTGGCATATAGTACCCATTAATGTGAAACGGAACTCTCAGCAGTATAACTGGGGATTGTGTGGACTTCACTTGCACACTGAAGATAGTAAAAGATTACCTCTTACAGTAAAAATAGGCATTTAATAAAAAAAATAGACTTCTAGTCAAATCATTACACTTAAAAAACTCCCGCCTGATTTAGAGTTACCAAAGCTGAACAAATCTTAAATTTTCCATTTTTCCCTTTGACTTCCCGAAGTTTCTCCACAGTAGCACTACCTGGGAGCTTCCTCTCATGTCTTGTGGTATTTGGAATGAGGATGATTTCCTTTGACCACATTCTATGTTGTATTTATGCACTTTATGCCACTAGATTTATTGCCAGAAAAGTGAACTGGTATTAATGGGATGCAGTCCTATTGACAATAATAACAGCATGGATTGCTAACCACATGATAAGATCAAGATGCATATTTGAATTGGCTGTATTTATGTTCCAGATGCAAGATGATTATCTGACAGCAGAGGCAACATGATTTAATACATAAGGCCCAGGGCCAGGAATCAGGAAATCTGGGCTTTATTCCTGGCTTCATCACTTCAGCCATGTATGCATGAGTGGAGTATTTTGTAATTGCACTGTTCTTATTGACCCCAAACTGTTTCCCACCCTGACCCTGCCACCAAAAGTGTTTTACAATGTTCAGTTTTAATACAACTGCATCTCTTCCTTTTCCTTCTACTTCTTTTCTCTTTCCTCACCTTCCCTATTTCTTACTAAATTTTATTAACTTTGTATTATATAAATAATACATAACACATTTTATTATTTTTTTAAAGTTACAGATAATGTTGATTCTCCCTTAATATACATTTTTCCAATCCGAAGTACCTCTCCATCTCTTATTTCTAATCTAGTTCCTTTTCCCTTCTGCTTTTCTTTCATTCATTTTCTGATTGTAGAGACCCCACTCATTCATACACGGCCTAAATGATGAAGCCACCTTCTTTTTCATATCTACACTATCTTGAGTTCCACATACCATAAAATACTCTTCTAGAATACACCATGGCAGACTTCCAGTTTCTAGTCTGGCATGCAAGAAAGCTTGTAAGTTGCCACCCCTTGCTAACAACAAATAAGTCAAAAGCTAAGCAAACTGAAGAATCAATAACTCTTCTTAGATTCATCAGAGAAGTGAAGTCACAGGGCAAACCAAAACTGGAGAAACCAACAGGCGAATACAGAGAATCCCAACTTATGGAAGAATCCCAGAAGTAGCATCCTCTTCAGAAACCAGGGCCAGAGTAGGGAAACCTGTACTGTAATTGATGAATCGCTGGAGGCTCAGTGTGAACAACTCTGAGAGTTAAACTCCAGGGGGGCCCAGTCATAGGGGAGCCCCCATAATTTTATGAGTTTTACCCCCAGGAACTTTGTCAGGTCCACACAGGGAATTTTGGAGAAAAATCCCCTCAAGTTTCCAGCAGGGGGAGAGGAAAAGGAAGTGTTTTGTAGTATGCCAGAGCATTCTCCTCGTCTTAACAAGGTCTGCCCACAGTAGAAACTATTTAACCAGAGCCTAATATGCTAGGATTTTATCAGTGACTAGCCTACATGGGGAAATGGAAATAGCCAACACCAGCTGGATCTAGATTTCAACATGGGGGAAGGGAAATACTAGTCTTCCATGTAGGAGAAGGGAAGTACTCGACTCCAGCCCATGCTGGCCATCCTCTCCCACCTAAAGGGAGGGAGAGAACTAAGAAACATGTAGAGTTCACAATCCAGAGGTACAGGCTCACAAAAATACTGAGACCTAATAATCATAGGGCTGTAGAAACCTCCCCTCCTCCCACATCTCACATTACTGAAGTCTTATTTACAACAATTCCTTTTACCCAGTCTGGCTATCAAGGGAAAATTACAAGACATACAAAACCAAAACACAAAAAGACACAGGTTGAAGAGACATAGGAAGCATCAAAACCAGACTCAGATATGGCAGAAAGTTTGGAATTATTGGACCGGGAATTTAAAACATCTATGATGAATATGCTAAGGGCTCTAATGGATAAAATAAATTTCGTGCAAGAACAGATGAATGATGTAAGGAAGAGATGGAATGTATAAGAACTGCAAAAGATCAAAAACACTATAACAGTAATGAAGAATATCTTTGATGGGCTTATTAGTGGACTGGACATAGCTGAAAAGAGAATCTCTGAGCTTGAGTACAGGTCAATAGAATCCTCCAAACCTGAGAAGCAAAGAGAAAAAAAAGACTGAAAACCCAGAACAGAATAGCCAAGAATTGTGGGACAACCACAAAAAGGTGTAACATACACATAATGGGAATAGCAGAACAAGGAAAAAGAGAAAATAGAAAAGAAGAAATATTTGAAACAATAATGACTGAGAATTTCCCCCAAATTAATGTTAAACACCAAACTGCATATCCAGGAAGCTCAGAGAATACCGAACAGGATAAATGACAAAATACTACATCTCTGCATATAATTTTCGAGTTACAGAAAATCAAAGATAAAAAATATTGAAAGAGGCCAGAGGAAAAAACACCTTACTTATAAGGAGCAAAGATAAGAATTATATCTCACTTCTCTTCAGAAACCATGAAAGCAAGAAGAGAATGGAGTGAAATATTTACAATGTTTAAAGAAAAATACCTAGAATTTTGTACTCTGAGAAATTATCCTTCAGAGCTGAAGGAGAAATTAAGACTTTCTCAGGCAAACAAAAGTTGAGGGAATTTGTTGCCAGTAGACCTGCCTAGCTATCACAAAATGTTAAAAGAAGTTCTTTAGAGAGAGGGAAATAGGTATAGGTAAAAAATAGATATGGGTAAAAAAAAAACCCTCAGATCTGCATAAAGAAAGGACTGCATAAAAAAAGACATAAGTGAAGGTTAAAATAAAAATTTTATTTTTCTTATTCCTAATTAATCTAATAATTTGTTCAAAATAATAATAGCAACTATGTATTTGATTGTCATGTTTATATGTATGCTTATGTATGCTGATGTATGTGAAATGAGAGACAATGATATAAGGGATAGGAGAAAGGAGTTAGTTAGGATTATTTTGTTATTTTAAGGTATTCACACTACCTGTGAAGTGGTATCATGTTATTTGAAAGTGGACTTGGATTAGTTGTGAAAGTATATTGAAACTCTAGGGCGACCAATTTAAAAAGTTAAAAAGAAATACAACTGTTATGCTAAGAAAGGGGAGTAAATAGCATCACATAAAGTCTCAATTTAAAAAAGCAAGAGGCATAAAATAGATAACTAATAAGGACCTACTGTATAGCACGGGGAACTCTACTCAATACTCTATAATGGCCTATATGAGAATAGAACCTAAAAAAGAGTGGATATATGTATAACAGATTCACTTTGCTGTACACCTGAAACTAACACAACATTGTAAATCAACTATACTCCAATAAAAATAAAATAAAATAAAATAAAAATGTTGCTGTCACACACACACACACAAAACCACAAGAGGCAGGAAAAAGTAAAAGACAAAATAAGAACGAAGAAAAAGGGCAACTAATAGAACACAGTAACAAATATGGTAGATACTAACTGAAGACAGACAAAGAAGACCTCATAGCAAAAAAAGTTATCAGGGTAGAAGAGGGTCATTACATAATGATAAAGATGTCAATTCTCCAAGAAGACATAACAATCCTTAACGTGGACTCCCTAAGAGGGGAAATGAAAAACACTGCAAGCATATACCAGTGGGCTCCACGGCAAACTCAGCAGGAAGTGGGCCGTTGTGGGCACTGCAGAAACCTTGTCAATTAGATACTTGGGCAGTACCCACAGGCAGTATTAATGGTCAATTCCCACCTTAGTCATCTTGCAAAAGAAAAGATCATGGTGAACCCTGACCCAGTGCAAGCTTATCAACAACCGTTTTCGGTGTTCATGCAGCTGTCACAGTAGCAGTTCTCATTTAAGGGAATTTTGAGGTAAGCACTTTCAGAATAGCTATTGGCCCTGCAATTTTCTAATGTTCTTGAAGACCCTAGTCATTAAGGGTCCTTCTGACACTAAAAAATGATGCTAAAAGTTTAGGAAACACTGCATTATTTCAGCACACCAGAAACCTAAGAGAAAATAAAGTAGAAACCTCCAGGGAGATTTACATTGGCTAGGCTATCTCAATGATTTATTTGTCTCAATGATTCATGCAACCAGTGATATACTTTTTCCCAGATGAAAACAAAAGTGGTGAGTTTCCCGAGACTAGTCCTTTTTCTCCTACAAAAGGTAACTAGGGCTTTTTGTCTATTGGGAAAAGAGTGGCAGTAGTGATATGGGCAACCAGCATGAATATGCTTTCCAAACAGCAAGCAGGTTTTCACTTTCAAGTCTGTGCTGTAACACTTAGTGGACACAGAGATCCAGAGCTCACTTAGGCACCAAATGCTCGTTATTCAGGACCAATAATAAGGCAGAACAGCACATAGATCGAAAAGTCCTTGGAAGTTATAATTGGGATCAAAAAGTTTACTTATTAGGCATTTTTTTAACATCTTTATTGGGGTATATTTGCTTTACAATGGTGTGTTAGTTTCTGCTTTATAACAAAGTGAATCAGTTGTACATATACATATGTTCCCATATCTCTTCCCTCTTGCGTCTCCCTCCCTCCCACCCTCCCTATCCCACCCCTTCAGGCGGTCACAAAGCACCGAGCTGATCTCCCTGTGCTATGCGGCTGCTTCCCACTAGCTATCTACCTTACGTTTGTTAGTGTATATATGTCCATGCCTCTCTCTCGCTTTGTCACAGCTCACCCTTCCCCCTCCCCATATCCTCAAGTCCGTTCTCCAGTAGGTCTGTGTCTTTATTCCTGTCTTGCCCCTAGGTTCTTCATGACATTTTTTTCCCTTAAATTCCATATATATGTGTTAGCATACGGTATTTGTCTTTCTCTTTCTGACTTACTTCACTCTGTATGACAGACTCTAGGTCTATCCACCTCATTGCAAATAGCTCAATTTCATTTCTTTTTATGGCTGAGTAATATTCCATTGTATATATGTGCCACATCTTTTTTATCCATTCATCCGATGATGGGCACTTAGGTTGTTTCCATCTCCAGGCTATTGTAAATAGAGCTGCAATGAACATTTTGGTACATGACTCTTTTTGAATTTTGGTTTTCTCAGGGTATATGCCCAGTAGTGGGATTGCTGGGTCATATGGTAGTTCTATTTGTATTAGGCATTTTTTAAAAATTGTATTGAAGTATAATTGATTTACAATGTTGTGTTAATTTCTACTGTACAACAAAGTGATTCAATTATATCATATTCTTTTCCATTATGGTTTATCACAGGATATTGATTATAGTTCCCTGTGCTATACAGTAGGACCTTGTTGTTTATCCATCCTATATATATATATAATAGTTTGTATCTGCTAATCCCAAACTCACAATCCTTCCCTCCCCCACCCCTCCTTGGCAGCCACAAGTCTGTTCTCTATGTCTGTGAGTCTGTTTCTGTTTCGTAGACAGGTTCGTTTACATAGTATTTTAGATTCCACATATAAGTGATATCATATGGTATTTGTCTTTCTCTTTCTGACTTACTTTGCTTAGTATGATAATCTCTAGGTCCATCCATGTTGTCGCAAATGGCATTATTTCATTCTTTTTTATGGCTGTGTAAATATTCCATTATATGTTTGTGCCACATCTTCTTTATACATTCATCTGTCGATGGACATTTAGGTTGCTTCCATGTCTTGGCTATTGTAAATAGTGCTGCTATGAGCATTGGGGTGCATGTCTCTTTTTGAATTAGAGTTTACTCCAGATGTATGCCCAGGAGTGGGATTGCTGGATTATATGGCAACTCTATTTTTAGTGGGTTTTTTTTGAGGAACCTCCATACTGGTTTCCATAGTGGCTGCACCAATTTTTATTCCCACCAACAATGTAAGAGGGTTCCCTTTTCTCCACACCCTCTCCAGCATTTATTATTTGTAGACTTTTTAATGATGGCCATTCTGACTGGTGTGAGGTGGTACCTCACTGTAGTTTTGATTTGCATTTCTCTAAAAATTAGCAATGATAAGCATCTTTTCATGTACCTATTGCCCATCTATATGTCTTCTTTGGAGAAATGTCTATAAGATCTTCTGCCCATTTTTCTATTGGGTTATTTTTTTGCTGTTGTTATTGAATTGTATGAGCTGTTTGTATGTTTTGGAAATTAAGCCCTTGTCAGTCACATCATTTGCAAATATTTTCTCCGAGTCCATAGCTTGTCTTTTCGTACTGTTTATGGTTACCTTTGCTGTGCAAAAGCTTTTAAGTGTAATTAGGTCCTCTTTGTTTATTTTTGCTTTTATTTCTCTTGTTATTAGGCATGTTTTTAATAAATGAATTGATCATAGCCATTTGGGGGACCCTGCTTTTCTAATGATAATCTTATGCTTCTAGTAGGGAAATAATGATCAACATATTTTACTGATGATTATTCTGGGTTATTTAATTCAGCATTTGATCAATGCTTGGGTATCGGAAGAATTTGCCAATCTGTTATTTAATGGAATTACCTCTGCTGGGTCTTAGATTGGCCTAATAAAGATGGGAGACCATAGAGAAACCGAGAAATCCGAGCCATTTCTAGGGCTGAATCAGAATGAAAACACCTACTATAGAATATCTCTTATGGTGAAGTAATATAGCTAGTCCACATTCATTTGGCCCCTAACTTGGAACATGGTGGCAGTGCTAGGCACAATGTCTTACACATAGAAGGCACTCAAACATGTGTTGCATGAATGACTACAGCATGCCAATGAACTTGAGCATGAATCATGGCTTAGAGAACTTTTCTGTTGACCTGGAATTCATTATATCATTGGAAAATACAGGAGTGGAAAACATATCAGGATATTTGATATAACTCAAATAGTAGTTGCTGGTGTTTTTTTGCATATTTGCTGTAAGCCAGGTATTATTCTAAACATTTTACAAGTGTTATATATGTTTACATGTTTTGAGTTTACGTGCATTTACATGTGTTAATTAATTTTACATATTAAATGGATCTCACAAATCTATGATCCATTTTTACACATAGAAAACTGAGACACAGAGAATTTAAGACATTTGCTCAGAGTCACATAAGTAGTAAGTGACAGAGCCTGGATTCAAACCCAGGCTGTCTCACTTTAGGATCTGCAGACTTAACCAGTATTCTAAACTGCCTCTACTTATTCACAGCAAGAGAATAAAAGCTTGTTAAAAAAAAATCTACATTTACTTTTTAAAGCCATTTCAAGGAAAATTTTCTTTGTGATACAGATGCAATATTGTACATGGCTTAGAGCATAGGCATTGGAATCAGGGGTTTGAATTATGGTTCTACCAGTGACACTGAGAGGTTCTTAGTCTCTCTAAGTTGACTTTAAACTGGAAGTAACAGTACTTGTTGGAGGGAGCATTTCTTAGGATTAAATGAAATAATCCATGTAAAGCCCTTAGTACAATGTTTGGCACACACACAAAATTATAATAGTAATAATATAATTTACACTCATTGAGCATTTACTATGTACTTATAAATTTTAGTTAAAATAGTTCAGTGACAGCTCAATGTCTACCATGTTTGGATGGTTTTCAGTCTTTTATTTTTTTTTATTTTTTATTTTTTTTGCGGTACGCGGGCCTCTCACTTCTGTGACCTCTCCCGTTGCGGAGCACAGGCTCCGGACACGCAGGCTCAGCGGCCATGGCTCACGGGCCCAGCCGCTCCGCGGCATGTGGGATCCTCCCAGACCGGGGCACGAACCGGCATCCCCTGCATCGTCAGGCGGACTCCCAACCACTGCGCCACCAGGGAAGCCCGGTTTTTAGTTTTTTCGAACAATGGGGGTGCGCTTGTCATTATTGAATTCAAGGACTTTATGGAATGATCCTCATTAACCTCAAACTAAAGGTTAATCTAAAGCAATGATTCTTTCCGTGAAAGATCTATATACTACTAAGGTGCCCTAATCAGAGACTTGAAGAAAGCTAGCCCATCAAACTTTGCTCAGACCTGCTCCCTATTGACTAGGAGTTACTATTGCTAAATGACTGGTGAGGCGACATCTCAAGACCTGTGCAGACTATTTCTTTCCATATAAACAAGTGGCCATATGTCAACTCAGATGTTGTCATAACTGTCAGGCATGCCGGACTTCTATGGCAAGAAAGGAGAGAGAAAGGTCTAAATCAGGACTAGAGGGGACAAATTTGCTTTACCAAGTACCTGAGGATCTCTGCCAGTTCTTAAACTTAGGATGTGCATAGGAGTGATAGTGACCTCAGGTCTGATTCCAACTTGCAATGACATTCAGGAAGTCTGATCTCAGAGTAGGAACACCATGGCAATCGTTTTGAGGCAGCAGTAATATGTAAAGGTCAGTTGATAGTATCTTGGTTCTCTGAGTTCCATAGTAAGAGGCAGACTATTCTTTCACACCATCCAGTTGCAGTTGGCTATAAACCCGCGATAAGGGGAACAGGAGCAAGATGAAGACATTGAGGAGAAGATAGTAAGAGTTAGTTGTCAGGGCCCCAGCCAAATGCAATCCAGGCCTGGCAGGGAGCTGGAAGGAGTGCAAACTGGGAGCCAAGTTAAAAATCTAATCTCCAGTCCAGGAAAATGTTTGGGGGGATATGAGGGAAGTCAGCAGCAAAAAGCCATTTATAACCGCTGGTGTGAGTGAAGTCCATATGGACTTTATAATTTGGTAGTTATACTAATGAGGTAGAAATATACACATATTTACCTACCTTTCAACCTCACGAATAACACAGGTAGTGAATAATGAAATCATAGCACTTCTATATGTTGCTGATCTTCGTTTCCAAAGAGGACCCATCTGGTCGTGACAGCCACCTGCCTTTAGTAACACCACCAAAGGGGCAACACTGTGTGTCCTTCAAGACTGCCCCCTGGTGTGTGGCTGCACATCTCTTTCCTTATTAAAATGTTGTTCATAACACTGATATTAAAATGCGCCCACAGAAATGCTTCTTAAACTCCTATTTTCAAAGAGGTGCCCGTCTGACAAGGTTTTCACTGGCCCACGTTAAAATGAGAACAGGGAAAATGTAGTGAATTTTCTTTCACAGAGCTAAATTTATTCAATTTAAATAACTACCCTTTATTCTGATATGGACAAAAGATTATGTCCTTACTACTTGTTTGATGTTACTAACATCCTTTCTTGTGTGTGTTTGTTGATGGTGATAGTTGATGGTGGTTTGCTCTTTGGTTTTTATTCTGCTTGATCTATGTTAAGATCCTCAATTAAAAAACAAATTTCTAGCCCATGAAATCAAATTTGTGGGAATTGGTTCCTGATCGACTCAACAGGAATGCATCTAGTGTACAAGTCAATGCTAAAATCAGATCAAATCGTTGTTTTTTCTACTCCACACCTCATGACTATTCATTTGACTGGTTTTCCAGAGTAGAGTTGGAACTAAAGTAGGCATTATAGCCTGGTTTGCTTATTTGTTGAGTAGATATCTGATTAGAAAACTAGAATAGCATCTGGAACTTTGTAGGTGCTCAGTAATACTTGTTAAAGTGGAATTAAATTGAATTGTGCAAGGTATAGAAGAAGCCCTCACTCAGTTCCCTTCTGAACACTGTGAGTCATGCCAACCCAGCAAAGGGCTACTCACCTCCTGTGAGTGGAAAGTGGCTTATACAAAGGGCTGAGGTATTAGAGTGAGACCCATTTATGAGAATCTCAGTTCTGATTTTATTACAGACTTACTTATTCTGTGACATGACATTCAAGTGGACTTCTGTCCTACTTGCAAGGAGTGAAAGTGTCAAATTGTCTCTGTTGCCTAATAGTCTTGGTATAAGGACATTAGGGTTAATTAAGTATGTGGGCATTATTCAGGGAAAAAATAATTCCTTGACATAACTATGGACTCCAGGAATTGTGGAGCCAAACCATTTTTATCTTCTGATAGATTGACCTGTGTATTTAAGTTAATATACTTTTGAGAATAAATATGATTACTTAATTGATGGCATTCATACCAGTATATTAAGACATGTTTTTAAATCTATGTGCTTTCATTCTTTATCAGTTGGATAGTGTATTGATTATAGTTAGGGCTAGCTTATTAAATAGTCTTTATATAAAATCATAGGGAAAACATTAAAGTAAATGTCTTATACAAAAAGTTGTAATGGAACAGAAACTTATTAAACTCCCTTACATAGATGATTCTATACAAGAAATACTTTGCATGACCTTTGTTGTGTAACCTTGGGCAAGTCAGGTAACCTCTCTCTGCTCCTCAACTCTATAAATAAGAGTAGACTCTACCTCAAAGAGTTGTTGTAAGGATTAAATGTGGTAATACATGTACTGTAGTACAGAGCAAGATACATGACAGTCATTTAATAAATTTCACCTAATATCACTGTATTCATCTTTTTATTACTGTCACACTTTAATTGAAGTACCAATTGTAGAATACTTTAACAGCAAGAAAAAGAGCTGTGAATAATCTTAACATCATTTTGTTCTACTATTAAGTTGCAAGTTCCATTCAACTCATCTCTATCTTATCTTTTTGAGAAAATGGCAGGATATAAATAAATTCTGTCATTCTCCATCTCAAATCTCATAGCACTGTCAGAAAAATCTGTCTGATCTCCAACAAATCTACACCTAGATCATGTAGGCATGTGTGCACCTATGCACACACACACACACACACACACCAAATGTCATGTTTAATAAGATCTTTTAATTTCAGTAAAGTTCCACAGATGAGGTTCATTCTTTAAACTGAATTATATTTTATTACAAACAGTGCTATAAACAATATGGAATGTTGCTTAAAAGCATGAGTCTTGGAAGTAGACTGCATGGTTTCAAATTTCAGCTGTATGGTTATCTACAATTATTTATCTTTTCTAATCCTTAGTTTCCTCATCTTTAACATCTGCTTTATAGAGGTGAGGCTAAAGTTAAATGTGAGAATGCATGTGAAATACTCAGCCCAGTGTCTGGCATCTAGTAAATGCTCACTACGTTTTAGCTATTATTACTTTTCATTATAGATGTTGTATTTTCATATCTAGAAGCTCTATTTGGTCTTTTTTTTTTCTTTTTGCGATACGTGGGCCTCTCACTGCTGTGGCATCTCCCGTTGCGGAGCACAGGCTCCGGATGCTCAGGCTCAGCGGCCATGGCTCATGGGCCCAGATGCTCTGCGGCATGTGGGATCTTCCCGGACCAGGGCACGAACCCGTGTTCCCTGCATCGGCAGGTGGACTCTCAACCACTGCACCACCAGGGAAGCCCTATTTGGTCTTTTTTTATACCTTCTATTTTTGTCCTCATCATGCTTATGTTTTCCTCCAAATTCTTGAGCATATGGAGAATATAATAGTTGTTAAAATCCTTGTCTGCTAGTTCCATCATCTTTGTCATTTCCAAGTTTGTTTCTACTAATTGATTTTTTCCTAGTCATGGTTCATATTTTCCTGCTTTATTGCACACCTGGTAAGTTTTTATTACATGCTGGGCATTGCAAACTTTGTCTCTGATTGCTGGATGTTGTATTCCTTAATTAGTTTTAGATTTCAAACTAGCATGCAGCTAAGTTACTTGGAATAGGTTTGGTCTTTTCATAGTTTGCTTTTAAACTTTGTTAGGGTGGTTCAATGAGACTTTGGTCTACAGCTAATTTAGCCTCTACTGAGGCAATATCTTTCTAAGGATTCTATCTCCTATGTTATGAGTTCCTTCTACTTGGTTGGTGGGAACACAACTATTCCCATCACTATTCGGCTCCCTACTCCTTTTCAGCGTTTCTTTCCTTGGTGCCAGGCAGTTTACTCTTACACATGCACAAATCAATTCTCAACCAAAGACTCATGGGGACCCCTTTGCAGATCTCCAGAGCTCCCTCCCTTCCCCTCCCCTTCCCTCCCCTCTCTCCTCTCCTCTCCTCTCTCTGGGATAACTGTCCTGTGCTGCCTGTCATCCAATGTCAGAAAATTGTTTCACATATTTTGTCCAGTTTTCAATTTGCTTGAGGTGTGAGGTAAATCCACTCCTTGTTACTCTACCTTGGCCAGAAATCCTTGGCTATTACCATCTCTGTAAATGCCAGTTTAGGAATAAAACAGTCCTCAGGTACAAGTCGGTTTACAAGGAGTAGCAAATGGACAAGTTTATGTATGTGGTTACAGGGTGTTATTAAATACACAGCACAAATATAGGTCTGCAACATCTTGTTTTTCTTTTTCACTTTTTATAACATTCGGCTTTTGGATTTTTGGCGATGGCCCTATCTTTACGTAAAAGCCACAAAATAGGAAGCTTTTATATAATCTAAAATCTGGTTTAAGGTATGATTAAGCCTTTGGTGAGTGACTTGATAAATTAAATTTTTCCCTAAAAGCAGAAAATTTGATTTCTTAAAAAATTTGGTTTTACTCTGAATATTGATACCACATGAAGATTAGATTGCTCTTACATAAATAGATTATGATAATAATTAAACATACATATAAAACTAAAGTATGGGAATCCTCCCCATGCAAGGTTTAATTTTTATTACACAACCACACACTACTATTAAGCAGTATCACATTTTCCAACATTAGATGAATGAACTTGCAGTGTGTGTGGGTATGGGTGTGCACACATGCACTGGAGACATAGAGAAAGAACATTCACACATTATGGGGAGTGAATTAAACTAAATTTATTGTTTAAATAAATATTTTATACTTGTATGTATTTAATCTGCAGACCGAGGATTATAAATCCATAATGGAAAATGAGGAATTTAGACTTAACAAAAAGTACCCTAGGAATTTAATCACTACAGTTTGAGGCATATAAAATATGCTACAATGAGTGAGACAGCTCTACAAAATGTTCATTACATAGAAGTTGTTCAAATGAGAAACACCTCCCATATCCACAGACTGTAGTAGATGTGTCTTATAAAAATTACTCTTAAATCTTACATTTCCCCTTTTAGACATTTATTGTTCCTGGGGAAAACAGTATTTTTTTTTCCCTATTCCTAAATCTGTCTTCGATTAAACTAGAGAACTCTATAAATCAATAATAACCTTTTAGATATCAACCCCTTCATAATTATGCCCTCCAAATCCAGGTAATTGTTTGCATACTTTATACAGAAAAAAATGGGGGAAAACATATGTTCCATTTGATTTGGGGGGGTATAAAGATTTAGATTGTTTTTTGCATTTGTGAAATTTGACTTTATCCTCTTTTATATTACATTTGAAAAATTAATTTATTTCACATGGAGAAACAAATAGATCAGGTGATGTTATACAGCTCTGGAGGAAAAAAAACCTGCCTGTTAGAAAGTGATACAGATTTTATCATAATATGGCTTTCATTAAATATAATACTATACAACCAGTGAGTTTAAAGGAATGTTTTATCTTAGTCAAATCAATCTCTGGGTATCTTTCTGATGCTTCTCGTACATTTCCCAACTGGAAGTGGATAAACAGCCAAACGGGAGTGATCTCAGATTAAGAAACAACACAGGCATCTTGAAGGCTCTTTACTTGTAGAATGAAATGACAGCAACCAGAGAGGCCTGGGGCTGTTTTCCTAGATGCCTACTCTGGGTGCCAGCCATCTGTGTTCATTTAGATGGTGTGTGTGTGTGTGTGTGTGTGTGTGTGTGTGTGTGTGTGTGTGTGTCTTTAGGAAGGAGGGGGGGTGAGGGACAGATCTCAAGTTGCAGGTCTGAGTGTGGGCTCTGATACAGAATGCAACCTTCTGCCTGGTGCTTCTCAAACAAGACCCCTCATCTGCTGGCCCCTCCAGAGAAGTAATTTCACCAATACCAGCTGCAAGGGGAATGTTTTGTGTTTTCTTTATTCAAAGTGAAAGATGTTAAACAGAAATTTTCAGAAGCACTTTTGTTTGGAAAAGGGGAAAGGAAGATCACGGAAACTGGAAAACATCCATGAAATTAGCCCCAAATCATTGCCAATACTGATCATTTCCTGACAAGCTGTCTATCAGCAAACCCACAACAATAGTTTATTCAGGGCTTTCTGGTGCCAACAGTGACTTGACATTGCTAATTAAATATTTATGCAATTTGAATATTTTTAAGTTTTAGCTTTTGTTATTACAACATTGAGTAGAATAGCACTTTACTATCAGGAGTCCTCTAAACACTTGTTAAATATGCCTCTCTTCCAGATTGCTTTAGCAGGAATTAGAGGAATATCAGGGTTTTTATTAAACTTTTTATTTTATATTGTAGTATATTTGATTAACAATGTTGTGACAGTGTCAGGTGTACAGCAAAGCGATTCAGTTATACATATACATGTATCTATTCTTTTCAAATTCTTTTCCCATATTCATTCCCATACATAATACTGAGCAGAGTTTCCTGTGCTATACAGTAGGTCCTTGTTGGTTATCCATTTTAAATATAGCAGTGTGTACATGTCAATCACCAACTCCCTAACTATCCCTTCCCCCCATCCTAACCTCCTGGTAACCATAGGTTTGTTCACTAAGTCTGTGAGTCTGTTTCTGTTTTGTAAATAAGTTCATTAGTATCGTTTGTTTTAGATTCCGCATATAAGCAATTTCTCTTTCTCTGTCTTACTTACTTCACTCAGTATGATAATCTCTAGGTCTGTCCATGTTGCTGCAAATAAAGCCCCTGCATGCCTGTTTAACTCACCTAAAGTTAGTGAAAACAAAGAGAACAGAAAGTAGGGATGCACTTGGCCATATTAGCTCTGAATTTTGTGTTTATTTGTGAAAAACCTATTTAAATAAATGTCTATAAATAGGAGAGGGAAATGAGCTAATTTGACTGTATGATTTTATTTTCATTATTCATAACCAAAAAATCCTGGCTGCCTTTAATTTATGTACTTATCTATGAAATTTCTCAACATTGCTATGGCCTGAGATATCACTGCAATTTTCTTCCAATGTTATATTCTCTCTTTTCTCTCACTCTCTCTCGCTGTCCATCTCCCTACCTCTCTATGTCTATCTCCCTCTTATTTACTCTAGTTCTTGTTTATCTGACCTTCTTTGACATATTCTGTTCTGAAACATGCATTAGTTAATGTTGCAATACTAACACTCATGTCCTAATGCAAGAGGAGGGCATACCAGATGCTGGGTTAACCTTCTGGATGTCACATTTGCTTACAGCAATATGATTTACATTCCCAACATAGTGTAAAATTATCCATTTATGTAACTATTATAAGGTGTGAAACTGTCCCTGTTAAGCCCTCCTAAAGGGGAAAATTTGTTTATTAACTGGACTTAAAAGCCCGTTTTGAAAATAACTCCTAAACTTAGTAATAGTATGAATATTTCATATATCCTAGACCAGTGTGTATCTAGGGTTTGGACATCATCTGGACCCTTAGGAGAAGAGGGAACACTTATTGAGTATATCACATATTTTGAGAATTATTTAAAATGAGAAACAGACTCACCTGGGTCGCATTTTGCCCTGAAAATTCACTGGCCTGAGTTTGCACACCACAATGTAAAAGATGCATAAGGAACTATTTAAATAGCCCCACTCTTGCTATTCTGGTAAGACTCTCTTCTGTAAGAGATTTCTTCCTGGGTACAAAGCATTTTCTTCCTAAGGGCTCTGATAAAAATCTATCTCCACATTTTGAAATTTGTGTGTTCCTGTTACATTGTCTTATTTCATAAACCAGCAAGCACTTATCTGCCCTAAATCATAGGATTCTCACAAAATTACAAGACAAAGATCCTGTATTCAAGAAACTTAGCATGTGGTTTGGGCAGGGGGAGGGGGGAAGGCAAAAACTCATAAACATAGGAAATAAATGGAGACCATATATGCTTTGAAGTGCAATAGGAAATGGCTTTGTACGGGATTAGATGGATGAAAATCAGTGGCATAGATTGGAGAAAGAGCATGCCTTGTAAGGCTAACATTTTTTTAAATCATTGCCAAATTAATTTATTCATATTTCTTCTTGGCCTTGTAAAAGCGGAATCGTAAATGAACGAATGAATTGGAAACAAATAGATGCATAGGTAATTACACAGATCTAGTTCCAGATTCTAGCAGAGCCGTCAACACATATTTAGAAGCACTCACAGGGTCCTGGTAGACACTTTCCTATTTCCTGTGAGGTAGCGCCACCTTTTTTTTAACTGATCCCACCCTACCCCACATTAAAACAGAAGCTCTACTTCCTGACAACACTAAAAACATCTTAACTGAAAAGCGACTCAAATGGCTTAGTGTCCCTTTTAAATAGCATATCAGTCACATAACATAGAAAACAAATATATGATCATTGAGCATGTACAATTATACCAGCTGACATAAAATATAAAACAAAAAGAAAGTTTGATTTGAAAAGAGTGGTAAAAGTGGACTTGCTGTGAGGCTAGCACTGATGAGAGCCCTTGGAGCAGAGAAGAATGCAGGGAAGAAGCACAAAATAAGGTCATATAGATAAGAGGAAATCAGGTAATTTACTGCTTTTAAAACAGACAAAGCAGCCCGAATTTAATGCCACTGTAGGATCTTCAGCAGTGACATAATGAAATTGGTTTTTTAGGAGTACCACTCTGACAATGACGTTGGAGGGTTGGTGGGGGAATGGTCTGGAAGCATGAAGCTCTATCAGGCAGCTGTTGGAGTAATCCCAGTGATCAGACCCGAGTGAAGGTAATGGCAGATTAATGAAAGGAACCCAATCTGCGGACACGTTGAAGAAATGAACAATGGCAATAACAGACTAAATATAGGAGGAGGTCAATGGCAAAGAGATCAAGATGACATGCACACAATGGAATATTATTCAGCCTTAAAAAGGAAGGAAATTCTGATGTGTGCTACAATATGAATGAATCTTGAAGACATTATACTACGTGAAATAAGCCAAATACAAAAGGACAAATATTGCATGATTTCACTTAGATTAGGTACCTAGAATAGTTAAATTCATAGATTAAAAAAGTGAAATAGTGGTTATCAGGGGCTGGTTGGAGAGGGGAATGGAGATTTATTATTTAATGGGTATAGAGTTTCAGTTTGGGAGGATGAAAAAGTTTCATGATGGACAGTGTGATGGTTGCACAATGATTTGAATGTACTTAGTACCATTGAACTGTACATTGAAAATTGTTAAAAAGGTAAAATTTATGTTATGTATAGGTTACCACAATTTTTAAAAATCAGTATCTTAAAGAAAGAATATGCAAACCCTGAGCGTTAATGAAAGAAGTGTTCCAGGAAATAAGAATCTATATGCCTGGGTTCAAATTTAGACTCTGCCACTGAACTAGCTGTGTGCCTCCTTTCCTCATCTGTAAAATGGGAACAATAATGAAGATTAAAAGAAATAATGTATGTAAATCTCTTCAGCATTTAGGAGGTGTTCCATAAATATTATTTTCCTTTTCAGTTAAAAAACCACTCTACAGTTTGAAATTTTTCCCTCAGAAGAATTAGACTTCGGGTGTATTAATGGACATCTTTCTCGACAAACAGAGAATAACTTCAAAGATGACATAGGGTGGCTGTCAGTGAACAAGGAAGTGCCAGGCTTGTGCAGGAAGGGTACCCCCTCCCTGAAGCAAAGACTGAAAATACACAAAATGCACCAGTAAACATGAGGCCGCCTCTGACTGGCAACTACCCCTGCAGCATAGGTCTACTGCCCAAATCCCAGAAACATCAAACATCATGATTGTATTTGATTTTTACCTTAAAGAACCTTTATAACTAAACAAAGTATTAAGGCGCAAGAACTAAGGTAGAACTTCCAAGTTCTCAGAAAACTGAGAGAGTCTGCTTAGAAATGGACGGATGATTCAGTCTCTCTCAGTGGAGTTCACTAGCAGAGAAAATGGTTCAAGGGAGATGTAAGACAATGTACTGTTGGAGAGCTGTCACTACCACTGGTTTAAAAAGAAAATGGAAAATTATTATAACTATTGAGTGTGTGACTATAAAGATTTTTTAAAACATCATAAACATTAAAAAAATTTTGGATATTCTCAAAATTTCTAAGCATTGTCATGTTCCTGGTTTATGCAAGAAGTAATTTTCTATCATAAAGGGTGTCAAAACCCTAATGGAAAAATACTTCCAAAAATAAACGAGTGACTGAATCTTCTCATCACCTTCTTTTAAGATACCTGCATCATGCAGACACAGCAATGCAAAGCAGGATATACAAGCTCAGGTATGTTATTAATTATACTGCATCCCACACATCAACATACTTAAAAACTGCAAAGAGCTTTAGAGATTATTTATGGTAGAGCTGAGACAGGAATCCAGGGCTCCAATTCTCAGTCAGTACATGTCCCGGTATATGCACTGCTGCTCCAAGGGGGTCACAATGTAGAGTTCATAGAACCCCATTAAGCCCCCATAACTGATATCAACATAACAGAGCCAATGTAAACTCAGAGCTTTTAGGACAACTCTGACTGTGAGCCTCAGTTGCCACTTCATCCAATACAAAACTTAGTCACCCCCTGATTTCCACCTGCTCTTAGAATACACAACTCTTTTCCCAACATGTGACCATACTTTGCTTAGCTTTGTTGCCTGGTTGTTCGTCAGTCCCCATGCCAGCCCTGTGAATAACAGCCTCCAATGATGAATTCAGACGACAGGTAACTTGTCTCCTGCTTTGCATCACAGGCATTCTAAAGAGACACCCCCATGGTCTTAATTCCTGGAAAACAATCATTTCCACTGTACAACATTCAAAACCCAAGGGAGGCAGTTTGGTAATTTAGCATTTTTGTTTCATGTGAAAATATTATTTCTAGTTTATAATGGGAAGTTCACAAACATTGTGTCTTGCCATTAAAAGCTTTCAGAAGTGTGTAATCTAGGCTCTTTATAGGTGTGTTCCCTATAAAATGCACAGAAGAATAACATACCATTCTGTCTACAAAGAAATACCTTCAATATCTTCTGTTGCTTAAGGAAAAGTGTCTTTAATTTAGAGCTGAATTAGTCATACAGATAAACACTTTAAAGTCCTTGGAATCTGCAGTTAGTTTTAACAAGCTTTTAAGATAAATTAAGAGTGTGTTGTATCTGTTGTGCTGTGATGACTGTGGATTAGAAGAAGAAAACACACAGGCTCATCCATTCAGGAATATTCTTTTTGGCATCATATTCTGTGCTAGACTCTTTATGGAAGTTCTATATTATATGAATCTTGCCTTCAGGGATCTGAAATGAAGGCCCAGTATTGAACAGTGTTCCCCCTCCCCCAAATTCACGTCTACCTGGAACCTCAGAAAGTGGCCTTGCTTGAAATAAGGTCTTTGCAGATATAATTAAGATGCAATTTAAGATGAGGTTATACTGGATTAGGGTGGGCCCTAAATGCAATCACTGGTTTCTTTATAGGAAGAGGAGAGGACACACAGACATATATACACTCAGACACACAGGGGAGAAGCCCTCGTGAAAGTGAAGGCAGAGATTAGAGCGATGCATCTAAGAGTCAAGAAGTGCCAAGGATTGCTGGCAATGACCAGAAGCTAGGAGAAGCTCCCTCCCTAGATCCTTTGAGGGATCATGGCCCTGCCAACCCCTCATTTGGGACATCTGGCCTCTAGAACTGTAAAATAATTCATTTCTGTGGTTTTAAACCACCCAGTTTGTGGTAATTTGTTACAGTAACCCTAGGAATCTAATGCAAGCCCTCATCTCCAAAGAGTCTAGCTTAATTGGTGAACTTGGGCATCAGTACTTTTATAAAAGGTCCTCAGGTGATTCCATGTTTGAGAACCATCATTCTAGTTTGGTGATTTTTAAAGAAGCAGCAGCAGCAGCAACTGGGAACTTAACAGAAATGCAAATTCCCTGATCCCACACAGCCCTAGCAGCTTCTGGGGGTGAGGTCCAGCAATTTGTAGCTTATCAAGCTTTCCAGGTGATTGCGATGCCACTAATGTTTGAGAACTGCTGCTCTTATTGGTAAGGGAGGCTACAGAGCAATGGAAGATTATCAACAAATGGGAATGGAGAAAAGCAGTAGGCAGGAATATTTTAGGAAGTATGGGAAGAGTATTTGTATGTTGTCATGGGTGGCACTAAGACAGTGCATCTGAGAACCTCAACACCAGGCATTGCTTCGAAGTAAATGTGTGTCCAAACAATCATCTTCCAAGTTCAACTTTTGAAGGCAAACTATTTTCAAGTTTGGGGAGCTATCCTTATAATGTTGTTGATATTAGGCCACCCAAACTCTTCCTTAAGATTGCATGTGGGCCAAAAATGGCAGGGTAGGAGACCCCAGCCTCCATCACTCAAAAGATCAACAATTAGACAGCTATCCACAGACAAAACAGCTCTAGGAGAGTTCAGGAGACCACTTAAGAAATTTAGCAAAACAGTGGAACAAAAAAACCTGAGAATAACCTCACAAAAAAGGAAGACAGCTTCATTTTGCTTTCATTATCCCATTCCCCAAGCCAGCACTGCTCAGCACCAAGAAGGAATTCCCCAGCTAGAAAGAGTTCCCCTCCCTGGGAAAGTGAGAGCACAGTGAGCAACCAGCTTGCCCAGTCTTTTGATACGTGGCATGAAGGATCTGCTTTGGTTTCACACCACCCAGAGATTGGCAAACTTGAGACATAATAGAAACAGCTGGAACAAGGAAGGGCATGGGCTACCAATATCAGCCACAGAGCTGGAGTGACCATGGTTCCCAGTGATCATGTCATCTGCATATAATGACAATTTTACCTCTTTCCTACCAATTTGAATACATTTTATTTCTTTTTCTTGCCTGATTGCTGTGGCTAGGAATTCCAATACTATGTTGAATAGAACCAGTGAGAGTGGGCATCCTTGTCTTGTTCCAGATTTTAGTTGAAGGCTTTTAGCTGAAGGTTTTCAGCTTTTCACCATTAAGTATTATATTGGCTGTGAGTTTGTCATAAATAGCTCTTATTATGTTGAGATATGTTCCCTCTATACCCACTTTCATAAGGGTTTTTATCATGAATGGATGTTGAATTTTATTGAATGCTTTTTCTGCATCTATTGAGATGATCATGTGGCTTTTGTCTTTTCTTTTATTGATGTGGTATCTCACATTGATTGATTTGCATATGTTGAACCATCCTTGTGACCCTGCAATGAATCCAACTTGGTTGCATGTATCTTTTTACAAGCAGAAATGTTAACGATCAGAACTTCAAGTTCTTGGAACTCCCCTGGTGGTACAGTGGTTAAGAATCCGCCTGCCAATGCAGGGGACAAGGGTTCGTTCCCTGATCCGGGAAGATCCCACATGCTACAGAGCAGCTAAGCCCATGCACCACAACTACTGAGCCTGCACTCTAGAGCCCACAAGCCATAATTACTGAGCCTGCACACCACAACTACTGAAGCCGGCATGCCTAGAGCCCATGCTCCACAACAAGAGAAGCCACCACAATGAGAAGCCCATGCACTGTGATGAAGAGTAGCCCCCACTTGCCGCAACTAGAGAAAGCCCACGTGCAGCAACAAAGACCCAATGCAGCCAAAGTAAAAAAAAAATTTTTTTTAATTAAAAAAAAAAGGGAGCTTCCCGGGTGGCGCAGTGGTTGAGAGTCTGCCTGCCGATGCAGGGGACACGGTTTTGTGCCCCGGTTCGGGAAGATCCCACATGCTGCGGAGCGGCTGGGCCCGTGAGCCATGGCCGCTGAGCCTGCGCGTCCGGAGCCTGTGCTCCGCAACGGGAGAGGCCACAACAGTGAGAGGCCCGTGTACGGCAAAAAAAAAAAA
The DNA here is from genome assembly GCF_059928025.1 of Delphinapterus leucas. Classification (NCBI taxonomy): domain Eukaryota; kingdom Metazoa; phylum Chordata; class Mammalia; order Artiodactyla; family Monodontidae; genus Delphinapterus; species Delphinapterus leucas. Next base: position 59,546,264 of record NC_143137.1, on the reverse strand, counting down.
AAAAAAAAGAACTTCAAGTTCTTGTAATGGTGACTGTGCAGTCATAGTCTGGGGCATCTGCAGCATCTGCCTGGAGTCCTGATAGAGCTGCCCAAACAGTGGTTCATGTCTCGCTGACATCAAAATCAATATGTGTGGGTATCAAAAAATGCAGATTGTTGTGTTCTACTCCAGAGCTTCAGAATCAGAGTCTCTGTGGTTGGGAACTCAGGAACCTGGATTTTAACAATTTTCATAGCTGGTATTTTGGTACATTGCATATTGAGATGTCTGTCATAGAGAAAGCCCTGGATTCAAAGTCAACAGGCCTGAATTTTAATCTCTTGTCTAACATGTACCATGTAGTCCTGAGCAGTCCTTGTCACTTGTTTTGCAGCTTGGTTTCTTCACTGTCAAATGCAGATAATAATACTTGCCTTGCCCACCTTATAGGGTGATCATAAGGCTCAGAAGAGTTACAAACTGCTGTAAATATTACAGGGCTAGGACCAGGGTGAGGACAGTGAGGGTGCAAAATTTAAAGGGGCACAAAACAACTCTGTAATCAAGATAAATAATATTTTAATGAAATATTTTTTAAAACTAAGAATTAATGCAAAAAAATCCATGATAAACAAAACATCAAAATTTTCAACAAATACAGGATCAATGTTACCAAATTTTCCTTTGACCTCAATCTCTAATATAGTATAGCAACAACATCATTGCTAATCCCATCTTTACTTAAAATTTTGATGCTTTGATCATCTTGGGGGTTTTAGTATTAATTTTGATTTTTAAAAATACATCATCAAAATGTTATTTTTTTATTACTTGAGGAGTGATTGGCACCTGCTTAAATTTTGTGCCCAAGGCAAGTACCCCACAGGCCTCACCCGCCTCATCCTAGTCCGGGCCCTGTGGTTGTGCACCTGCAGGTTATCTGGCTCTGACTCTTCCAGCTCCAAAGTTCTCTCAAATAGTATATACACATGTCAAAGGCCCTGCTTGCATCTTGGCTAAATTCCAACTTTTTTTTTTTTTTATAAGGATGATCTTGGTTTTTGTTTTGTTTGTTCTCGTTGTTGTTGTTTTGGCTGCATCACGCGGCTTGCGGGATCTCAGTTCCCCGACCAGGGATAGAACCCGGCCCGGCAGTGAAAGCGCTGAGCCCTAACCACTGGGTCCCAAGAGCAGAGAGCAGGTATGCATTCAGTACTCTTCAGGGGGCTTCCCTTCCCAGGGGCCACTGGAGGAGAACTCTTCATGGGGATATTTTGTGTGTGAACCAGTCTAACTCGAGTAACCAGAAAATCTCCTCTACCAGCTACACACCCATCCCAAGGAAGTCTGGATTTATGGGTTGCCTCATCCATAGCTTTCTATTTCAGAGGCTATTATGTACCAAGGGCTAACTTTTGTTCCCTTGTGCTGGAGACAAGAATAAATGACACCTGGCCTGGATAGCTAGTGACCAGGGCATGGAATAATATATAAGGGGCCTAAAAGTGAGGGAGGGGGTCTATGATCTGAGAAGAAAGCAGCCCCATCCTCTTCATGCTGCTGCAGCTGGTTCTCCCCATCACTCAAGGTGGTAACTTAAAATTCAATGATAGGACACAGGTCAGGTGGAAGTCAGGTGTCTACCTTCTTCCCTTCTGCCAGCCTAAGAGATCTGGGATAATGCCTTTAACTTTTTTTTTAATAACTTTGTTGTCGTTTAAGATTTTATTTATTTTGTTGCGCCAGGTCTTAGTTGCGGCTCACAGGCTCCTTAATTGTGGCATGCAAACTCTTAGTTGTGGCATGCATGTGGGATCTAGTTTCCTGACCAGGGATCGAGCCCGGGCCCCCTGCATTAGGAACATGGAGTCTTATCCAATATGCCACCAGGGAAGTCCCCAGTGCCTTTAACTTCTTTCATGGGACTCTGATATTTGTGTGATGTCTGCTATACAGGGAGGAAAAGGAAGGGCAAGGATGATATAAAAAGGGAGAGGGCCAGGCATAAGATACCCAGCTGGGCAGCCCAGAGGACTCAGGGACCATAAAAATAAGCATCTGGCCTTTATAAAGCAGCAAATATACTTGGATCTGCCCAACTCCAGAGCCACCACTGAGTAAACATGGATCTGAGAGCAAGTGAGTGACAGCCCCAGAAGGAATGGCAAGTAAGAAAAAAATTAACTCCTCAAGTCCTTGACACCACACACTGAAACTAGAGACAAACAATATTATGACATTCTCATCTGTGGCTTTTCCACCTGATATTTTCCTTTCTTGCAATGCTTCCCTGGCCCATGTGTAATGATTTTTTAGGATAAAATGTTCTGCAGCTTATCACATATCTGGAAAACTTTGGTGAGTGTGGTAGGCTGAATAATGCTCTCCCCCCAGAATGTTCATGTCCTAATCCCCAGGAACTGTGACTACATTACCTTATATGGTAAAAGAGCTTTTGCCGATGCAATTAAGTTAAGGATATGGAGATGGATAATTCCTCTTTAGTTTCTTGGTTAGCCACTTCCTGCTGTTTTCCCTTTGCTCTTCTCTTCCCTTTTGTTTACATTTTTTTGTCTAAAGATTTGTCTTTCCTGTTGCCTTTTTGGGGCTTTTGCAGGAACAGGTTTAGCTGACAACTTTGCTGATTTCCACTTGCGCTCTTCCTTCGCTGCCCCTTCAGTGGAGCTGACCTTCCTCTTGGGCATCTTGGTGGCAGGTAGGGCACGGGCTGGGTGCCTGTGGGCTGAGACACATGAGAGCCTGTGAGAAGCTGGGCTGCCTGGCTGCTCCTCTCACCACACAAGGGTCTTTATAAGTGGGAGGCAGGAGGATGAGAGGAGGAGGAGATGTGAAGACAGAAGCAAGAGGTCAGAGAGGTATGTTGAAGGGGCCTCTAGAAGCTGAAAAAGGCACGGAAACAATTTCTCCCCGGAAGCCTTGAGAAGAAACACAGCCGGGCTGACACCTTTATTTTAGACTACTGATGTCCAGAGCTGTGAGAGAGCAAATTTGTGTTGCATTAAGCCACTAGCTTATGGTAATTTGTTACAGTAGCAATTGTTAACTAATACAGTGGGTAATAGGGTAACACCAGTCATTCTGATTTTTTTTAATTGTTCCTAGAGGTAAGCAAGCAATGATCCTGCCTTGGGAATAATTTGGTGACAGATGTTCAAAGCTATCAAGACATTTCTTTTCCTTTGTACGTGGAGGGCCTCAAAGCTTATTTGTGCTGAACATGGCATAGTGCATAAGCCTGACACTTTGACAGCACGCGCGACAATGCTATATACAATTAGGCACTTAATACATGTTTTGTCAGTCTTAATAGGAATAACAACTGATTGTGGGTCAACTGGTCTTTGACAAATGAACACAGGGAATACATGGAGCAAAGATACTCTTTTAACAAGTGGTGCCCGAACAACTGGACAACCACTTGCAAAATAATAAATACACATACAGACTTTACACACTTTACAAAAATTAATTCAAAATGGAACTCAGACCTAAGTGTAAAACAGAAAAATATAAAACTCCTGGAAGATAACACAGGAGAAAATCTAATGACCTAGGGTTTGGTGATGACTTTTCAGATATAACACCGAAGGTTCAATACATGAATGAAAGGATTGATAAGCTGGACTTCACTAAAATTAAAAACTTCTGCTCCGGGAACAACAATGTTAAGAGAACGAGTAGACAAGACACAGACTGGGAGAAAATATTTGTAGAAAACATATCTAATAAATGATTGTTACCCAAAATATACAAAGAACTCTTAAAATCCAATAAGAAAACAAAGAACCCAATTAAAAAAATGGACCAAAGACCTTAACAGACACCTTAACAAAGAATATAGATAGCAGATAAGCGTAAGAAAAGGTTCTCCACATCATATGTCATCAGAGAAATACAAATTAAAACAATGAGATACCACTACACACCAATTAGAATGGCCAAAATCCAGAACACTGGCAACACCAAAAGCTGGTGAGGCTGTGGAGCAACAGGAACTTTCATTCATTGCTGGGAATGCAAAATGGTACAGCTATTTTGGAAGATACATCGACAGTTGCTTACAAAACTAAACATACCCTTATCATATGATCCAGCAATTGTCTCCCTGGTATTTATCCAAAGGAGTTGAAAACATATGTCAACAACAACAAAAAAAAACCTGCATAAGAATGTTTATAGCAGCTTTATTCATAATTGCCAAAACTTGGAAGTGACCAAGATGTCCTTCAGTAGATTATTGGATAAACAAACTATAGTACATTCAGACAATGGATTATTATTGAGTGCTAAAAAGAAATGAGCTGTCAAGCCATGAAAAGACATGGAGGAAAATTAAATTCATATTACTAATTGAAAGAAGCCAATCTGAAAAGGCAACATACTATATGATTCCAACTGTATGACATTATAGAAAAGGCCGAACTATGGAGTGAATAAGTTAAATGGTTGCCAGAGCTTGGCCAGTAGGAAGGATAAATAGGCAGAGCACAGAGAATTTTTAGGTTAGTGAAACTACTCTGCATGATACCATAATGATGGATACATGTCATCATATACTTGCCTAAACCCATTGAATATACACCACCATGAGATAACCCTAAAGTAAATAATGGACTTTGGGTAATTATAATGTGCCAATGTAGGTTCATCAGTTGTAATAACTATACCACTCTGGTGGGGGATGTTGATAATGGGGGAGATTGTTCACGTCTGGGAGAAGTGGGTATATGGAATATCTCTGTACCTTCTGCTCAATTTTGCTCTGAATCTGAAATTGTGCTAAAAATATAAAATCTTTATTTTAAAAATTGGGGAGTAAGTAGTATAAGAAATATTCAAATATCAATTCAAATGAAATATCAAATTCAAATGAAATTTGAAATTCACATTTCAAGGTTAAATTTTAAATGAAATAATAGGTATAAAGTATGTAGTCTATGATATCCCCAGTAAATAGTAGCTCCTAGTACTAGTACAAGGGAAACTGACAGAGCCATGACATCCTCCTAAGCAGTGTCTGGGACTATATTACCTCTAAAAGGCCCAGCTTTCCATCGTAAATTTGTGCTAAAGATTAGCCAGTTGTTTGGCAGAACAGGCTAGTCCATTTCAATGATCTGTTAATCCCTCTTGCTGAGAGTTTAGTCTTCAGTCATCTTTGTGCTGAGAACAAAGCCAGGCAACTGGTTTGTAAGCTAGCCCTCATGAAGATGGAAACTCTATCTTATACTTCTTTGAATGCCCTCTGCTGCATCTAACACTGTGCTTTGGACATATTTCTGAATTTTTATTTATTTAATTTCTTCAAATGGGGTCTTATTTCTGCTGTACTCACCATAATGAGAACAGGATGATCCTTCCTCCAACTCCGAGGGTGTGAACTTCCATGACTGGGCAATATGTGCCTTTGTAGTATTTAAAGAATGCAGAAGTTAGACTGGTAACTTTTGTTTTATCAACAAAGCAGAATATAAGACTGTATATAAGGCATATTCTCTTATGTGAAAACAGGGAATAGAAAATAGCTGGAAGGAAATACTCCAAAATGTTAGCAGTAGGTTCTCCTGGGCGAGTCTGATTATGGCTGATACATACAGAACCTCCTTTAGACCTAAGTAAGGGGTATTTTAGAGTCGTCCACATACCACAATCACACACAGATAAATTTATTAAAAACACATGGGTAAAATAGATGACTAATAAGAACCAACTGTATAGCACAGGGAACTTTACTCAAGACTCTATAATGGCCTACATGGGAAAAGATTCTGAAAAAAGAGTGTATATATGTATATGTATAACTGATTCACTTTGCTGTACACCTGAAACTAACACAACATTGTAAATCAGCTATACTCCAATAAAAATTTTAAAAAAAACAAAACATGGGTGCCTCTATCACTCAGGATCTGCTGCTCAGAGCTGGCACAGCACAGCTCATAGCTCTTAACACCCACCTTCATGACCACACTGTTCAGGCCCTAGGGAAATGCATTTCCACATCTCTTGCCCTATATCCTCAAAAGAAAAGTTGACAGGATTTGAAAGCTGTGAAAGATCGTGGGTTATAATGATGACATGGCTTTGGAATGCTTGGACGATGTGAGGGAAAAAAGCATTGGGTTAAGAGAAAAGTCAAACATGTCAAATTCCTCCTTTAAGATAACATGAATGCAAGAGATTCTTTCATAACAAAGTATCATTTCTCAATAATGTCAAGAATCTTTTTTCTTTCTTCTCTTGTTCTAATCCCTGGTTCCCATGGTATTCAATTCAATTAGCACAATATTTCACAAAAGTTACAAATGGTGGCTTATGAGCATTTTATGATTTTAACATTTCATGTTACTTTTACATTTGCATTCATGTATCATGGCAGCAATTCTTTATATTGGCAACCTGATGAACATAGAATGTTTAAATTTTGATTGGTTTTATCTTTATAAAACTAAATAAGATTTAATTAAAATATTAATATACCTAATGAAATTTTGGCATTTATTAATTATAATTTTAATCTTTTAAAGTTATTAGGTAATTTTGCATATTTTAAAAGAAAACTTTTGGAAACATAGAAAATAACTTTTATACTTAATTTATATGTTCTCATAAATCTGTTTGATTTTTGTATACTTTGAAATAATTATAACTTTTGAAACCCTTCAGACGATTACTATGAGTTGAAAATAAATTATGTAAACATCTTGAATATAATGACAAAATCAGTGATTTTGTAGAAGGCAAGAAAAATTAATTTTATGAAACAAATACATGTTATATAAAATCTTTATCACTCACTCGACTATCACCAGCCCATTAACAGATGAGTCAGATATGTGCAATAATAATGAAATTTAGTAGTCTGACATTTTGCCAGACCTCAGACACATTAAAACCATAGTTTTACACATATATATGGTTTTTGTTATTATGAGAGTATATTTGTCAAGATAGGAGGATAAAATATATTTTATTTACCAGTTTGTAATAAAGAACTAAAATCCCATCAGAAGTGCTAGATTCAATAATCCCCTTGGGCCTATGGTTGATGGAGTGTCTGTCAGCTCTCCCCTGCCAGATAAAATATAGATTAAAGCCATGGTGGATTGTCCCCAAATGGCAGTATCCCTGACCTGTGCAAAACAGAAGGAAGGTGGCCTGGAGGGAGTGACTGATTCACCGTGAGATGGTGGTTTCACAAAAGAGACTGCCCAGCAGCTCCAGACCAGAATTATAAAGTGCCTTAGGACCCAAATCCACAGGGAGAGGTCGATCATGTCCCCAGACTGACATGGTAAGAAGGAACAGCATAGAGACAGGGAAATGGGGGAAATTGAACCCCACACATAATGTCTTGTGATGAGCTTCTTTAGTTGTTTCTCTAGCACCAACACTCAGATATGTTTAAGATAAAAAGTACTTGAACTTGACAGACAGCTGAGAGCACCCATTGTCTCAAGAGCAGAGATTCTTTGCAAATGATAAGGTGCAAACACTGTCAAATGGGTCCCTTTGCATTGCACTGCAATCTCCAGCCATAAAGGCTGCCAGGACCAGCAGGGGCAAAGCTCCCGGCCATCCCTCAAAACATCAGGCTCCAGCTGTCTGAGGGCTCCCTGGATTACATAATGACAGAGGCCTGAGCAGCTCGGGCTTGGGATGTGTCTATTCAGGGGAATCTCCAGCCCTGGGACTCAGAAGGAGAAGTGGCCTGTGGAGAATGCTGTATGGTCCTGGTGAGGAAAGCTACTAAGCAGGGAAACCCCAAGATGAAGCTAGCTGGGCTTCTCCAGCCTTTTACCCCTCCTTTCTTGGAGCTTATCCAGGTAGCAAGCTCACTGCTGAAGCCAGATCTAGGGCCATGGATTTGTATCTTCTTCTGGTAGAGTCTTTTTCTTGGGGGGGCTGCATGGCATGCAGGATCTTCCTTGACCAGGGATTGAACCCATGCCCCCTGCAGTAGAAGTATGGAGTCTTAACCACTGGACTGCCAGGGAAGTCCCTGTATCTTCTTCTGGGATCATGCTGCCAGGAAATGTCTCCCTTGAGAGGAAAGTTGGATTCCCTGGACTCCACAGGGTTCCAGATTTTATAGCACAGTCTGTTCTCATTAGTTATCTATTTTATACATAGTAGTGTATATATGTCCATCCTAATCTCTCAATCCATCCCACCTCCCCCTTCCCCCCTTGGTATACATACATTTTGTTCTCTATATCTGTGTCTCTATTTCTGCTTTGCAAATAAGTTCATCTATACCATTTTTCTAGATTCCACATATATGCATTAGTATATGATATTTGTTCTTCTCTTTCTGACTTACTTCACTCTGTATGACAGTCTCTAGGTCCATCCACATCTCTTCAAATGACCCAGTTTTGTTCCTTTTTATGGCTGAGTAATGTTCCATTGTATATGTGTACCACATCTTCTTTATCCATTCGTCTGTCGATGGGCATTTAGGTGGCTTCCATGGCCTGGCTATTGTAAATAGTGCTGCAATGAACATTTTGGTACATGACTCTTTTTGAATTATGGTTTTCTCTGGGTATATGCCCAGTAGTGGGATTGCTGGGTTGTATGGTAGTTCTAATTTTACTTTTTTAAGGAACCTCCATACTGTTCTCCATAATGGTTGTACCAATTTATATTCCCACCAAAAGTGTAGGAGGGTTCCCTTTTCTCCACACCCTTTCCAGCGTTTATTGTTTGTGGACTTTTTGATGGTGGGCATTCTGACTGGTGTGAGGTGATATCTCATTGTAGTTTTGATTTGCCTTTCTCTAATAATTAGCAATGTTGAGCATCTTTTCATGTGCCTCTTGTCCCTCTGTATGTCTTCTTTGGAGAAATGTCTATTTAGGTCTCCTTCCCACTTTTTGATTGGGTTGTTTGTTTTTTTGAATAGTGAGCCACATGAGTTTGTAAATTTTGGAGACTAATCTTTTTTTAAAATTTTAATTTAATTTATTTTTTATACAGCAGGTTCTTACTATCTTCTTTTTTTTTTTTTTTTTTTTTTTTGCGGTACGCGGGCCTCTCACTGTTGTGGCCTCTCCCGTTGCGGAGAACAGGCTCCGTATGCGCAGGCTCAGCGGCCATGGCTCATGGGCCCAGCCGTTCCGCGGCATGTGGGATCTTCCCAGGCTGGGGCATGAACCCATGTCCCCTGCATCGGCAGGCGGACTCTCAACCCCTGCGCCACCAGGGAAGCCCTAGTTATCTATTTTATACATATTAGTGGAGACTAATCTTTTATCGGTCACATTGTTTGCAAATATTTTCTCCCATTCTGTAGGTTGTCTTTTGCTTTTGTTTATGGTTTCCTTTGCTGGAACCACATTTCTTTAGAAGTGTGGTTCTCATCAGATGGACTAGTTAAGGTGCAATTCCGTTTGAATGGGGAGAGGGGGCTTTAACAATCTCTCTATGCCCCAACCCACTGAGTCTATTAATTTAGTATTATAATTTTTTTTTTTGCCCCCCCATGTGGCTTGCAGGATCTTAGTTCCCAGACCAGGGATCGAACCCGCACCCTTGGCAGTGAACGTGCAGAGTCCTAACCACTGGACCAACAGGGAATTCCCAGGATTCTCTTCCTTGTGTTACTGTTTAAATCTAATCCTCCTGGAGCTGTTGTCCCCAGATCAAGAAGCTTGCACTAGTGAGTGTGCTTGGAGAGTGTACAGGGAAAACAGTGAGGGGTTATGGAGGTAAGAAGTAGGCAAACCCATTTTTGATATGTTTTCTCAGGCAGTGTTACCAAGAAATACAAATAGTTTTCTGTGAGCGTCCTAAGTTTCCAATGTTATAAAACGCATTTGACACTGATTTTTCCACATGTAAGGCTTGCTCTGGCCCTGTGCCTCCCTTTCTCTGCCTTTGCTCACATATTCATCCTGTTCCCACTTTGAAATGTCCTTCCTTCCCTGTGCAGCCCTTCTTCTTTCTGTTGACACCCTATTTATACACCCAAACCAGTAAAGTTTCCCAGTGGTACTGCTCCAGGATTCCAATGCTAAAAACAAACAAACAAAAAAACCCCAATAAAATGTATAGCTAATTTTCACGGTGCTTTTATGTGCCAAGTTTTAATACTTTTCTATTTTATTTATCTTCATAATCTATCATTATGAGTCACTGAGATCAGGAGATTGGCCCAAGATCACATTGCCAGATCTCTTCAATCCCTCAGCCTATGCTCTGAGTCAAAATGCTGTGTAGCCTCCTCTAAGTGCCTCTAACACTGTCTCCAGTTATGTCCCTTTTTTCATTCCTTATATTATTGATCTGTCTCTTACTTTGTTTCTTGATAAACCCAGCCACACTGTTGTTCAATTTCAAAGTTTCCTTATGGAACCAAACTTGACATTGTTGACTTTTTTCTATTTTCTTAATTTTCACCCTATCTTTATTATTTCTTTCCATCTATTTTCTTTTTTTCACTATTCTACTTTTTAATCTCTCTAGTTTGATGATTAGTTCATTAATATTTAGCTTTTGTCAATATGAGCACTTAGGAAATTCTTGTACTTAGGGAATTCCCTCTAAGTACAGCTTTTCTGCAAGTTTTGATATTTAGTATTTTTAAGTATTCAGTTCCAAGTGTCTTTTAGTTTCCATTAGGTTAATTTTACGATACATAAATTATTTGAGGTGGTTTTTCACTTTCAAGTACGCACTTTATCTTTTTGATATCGATTTCTAACTTAACTGTATTGTGATCAAAGAATGCGGAATGTGTGATACCAGTCCTCCCTGTCCTAGCATGTGGTCATTTCTTATTAATTTCTGTGAGCTTGGAAAGAACATGTATTTGCCAATTGTTGAGCAAAGTGTTCTATATAAGTTCACTCTATCGCGTGTGTTGTGTTGTTCAATTCTTCTATATACTTTGTAATTCTTTTGTCTTTTGATTTATCAGTTGCTGAAATGGGCACATGTATTAAATCTCTCACTATGGAAGTGAATTTAACAGTTTCCACTTTTAGTTTTATAAAAATTTCCTTTCAATGAAACGAATGTATGTTTCTAGGTATATATATATATATATATATAGAGAGAGAGAGAGAGAGAGAGAGAGAGAGAGAGAGAGAGCACTTTTCTAGTGAATTAATCACTAATTATGTAATTATCATTCATAATCACTAATCAGTATCTATCTGGAAGGGGTAGAGCTTCCTAGTAGATCAAATCACTCATCATTATGTAGGTTATCTCTAGTAATACTTTTTACCTTCTCTTTAAAGTCTGTTGTGTCTGATATTAATATCATGACACCAGCTTTCTCTTAAATAGTATTTGTTGGTATATATTTTTCTATCCTTTAACTTTCAAGATTTCTGATGAAATGTTTCTGTGTTTTAGCTGTGCCTTTTGGGAAAGCATCACTGAACTGGATTTCATTTTTAAATTCAGTATTATGATCATTACCTCTTAACTGGACAGCCTAACCAATTTACACTTATTTTGAACAGTGATATATTTAGACTATCTTCTCATTTTGTCCATCTTATCATTTGGGTTTATTTCTCCTTTTTCTGTTGCTGTTTTCTCCTTGCCTGCCTGAATTCAATCTTTTTTTCATTTTATTTTTTCCATTAGTATGAAAATTATACATTCTATTCCTATTCTTTTAATGATTTTCCTGTAAATATTAACATGAATGTTTAAGTCAAAGTTACCTAATATCTTTATGTTCTTTTAGAATAGAAGATCCTTATCATGTTTCCCTTCCTGATTATCACCACCCCACAGACAAAAGCTATGCTATTGCTGTGTATTACCTTACTTCTTTACCTCTACATGTTAAGCATTTATAATTATTTTGTGCAGTTGATTTTTTTTTGATTTATTGGCATGTTTGCATTTTCTTTATTTACAATTTCTTCTCACATTTCAGGCTTTCCTATGGGACCATATTCTTTCTTCCTGATGTAACTTTTCTGGAACTTGCTTTAGTAAGATGTTGGTGATGAACTCATTTTTTGGTTTCAAAATGACTTTAATTCAAGATGATTTTACTGGAGATGCAGTTATTTTCTTCTTGAAAGATAATTTTGACTTCTTGAAAGGTAATTTTACTGGGTATAATTATTTTCTTTCAGAAGTTTTTAGATAATATTTCATTCTCTTCTGGTCTCATTCTTCAGATGTCTCTTCTGTATAAGTAATTTTTTTTCTTTATAAATATTTCAAGATTTTAATTAATGTGATATTTGCTCTTACAAATGCCTAAAGGGGGGAAGAGAATCCGTATACCAAATTCTTTTTTTATCATCTTTATTGGAATACAATTGCTTTACAATCGTGTGTTAGTTTCTGCTTTATAACAAAGTGAATCAGTTATACATATACATATGTTCCCATATCTTTCCCCTCTTGCGTCTCCCTCCCTCCCACCCTCCCTGGTCTAAGTGGTCACAAAGCACCGAGCTGATCTCCCTGTGCTATACGGCTACTTCCCACTAGCTATCAATTTTAAGTTTGGTAGTGTATATATGTCCATGCCACTCTCTCACTTTGTCACAGCTTACCCTTCCCCCTCCCCATATCCTCAAGTCCATGCTCTAGTAGGTCTGTGTCTTTATTCCCATCTTACCCCAGGTTCTTCATGACATTTTTTTTTCTTAAATTCCATATATATGTGTTAGCATACGGTATTTGTCTTTCTCTTTCTGACTTACTTCACTCTGTGTGACAGACTCTAGATCCATCCACCTCACTACAAATAACTCAATTTTGTTTTTTTTATGGCTGAGTAATATTGCATTGTGTATATGCGCCACATCTTCTTTATCCATTCATCCGATGGTGGATACTTAGGTTGCTTCCATGTCCTGGCTATTGTAAATAGAGCTGCAATGAACATTTTGGTACATGACTCTTTTTGAATTATGGTTTTCTCACGGTATATGCCCAGTAGTGGGATTGCTGGGTCATATGGTAGTTCTATTTGTAGTTTTTTAAGGAACCTCCGTACTGTTCTCTATAGTGGCTGTACCAATTCACATTCCCACCAACAGTGCAAGAGTGTTCCCTTTTCTCCACACCCTCTCCAGCATTTATTGTTTCTACATTTTTTGATGATGGCCATTCTGATCGGTGTGAGATGATATCTGATTGTAGTTTTGATTTGCATTTCTCTAACGATTAATGATGTTGAGCATTCTTTCATGTGTTTGTTGGCAATTTGTATATCTTCTTTGGAGAAATGTCTATTTAGGTCTTCTGCCCATTTTTGGATTGGGTTGTTTGTTTTTCTGTTATTGAGCTGCATGAGCTGCTTATAAATTTTGGAGATTAATCCTTTGTCAGTTGCTTCATTTGCAAATATTTTCACCCATTCTGAGGGTTGTCTCTTGGTCTTGTTTATGGTTTCCTTTGCTGTGCAAAAGCTTTGAAGTTTCATTAGGTCCCATTTGTTTATTTTTGTTTTTATTTCCATTTCTCTAGGAGGTGGGTCAAAAAGGATCTTGCTGTGATTTATGTCATAGAGTGTTCTGCCTATGTTTTCCTCTAAGAGTTTGATAGTTTCTGGCCTTACATTTAGGTCTTTAATCCATTTTGAGCTTATTTTTGTGTATGGTGTTAGGGAGTGTTCTAATCTCATACTTTTACATGTACATGTCCAGTTTTCCCACCACCACTTATTGAAGAGGCTGTCCTTACTCCACTGTACATGCCTGCCTCCTTTATCAAAGATAAGGTGACCATCTGTGCGTGGGTTTATCTCTGGGCTTCCTATCCTGTTCCATTGATCTATCTTTCTGTTTTTGTGCCAGTACCATACTGTCTTGATTACTGTAGCTTTGTAGTATAGTTTGAAGTCAGGGAGCCTGATTGCGCCAGCTCAATTTTTCCTTCTCAAGATTGCTTTGGCTATTCGGGGTCTATTTGTGTTTCCATATAAATTGTGAAATTTTTTGTTCTAGTTCTGTGAAAAATGCCAGTGGTAGTTTGATAGGAATTGCATTGAATCTGTAGATTGCTTTGGGTAGTAGAGTCATTTTTGACAATGTTGATTCTTCCAATCCAAGAACATGGTATATCTCTCCATCTATTTGTATCATCTTTAATTTCTTTCATCAGTGTCTTATAATTTTCTGCATACAGGTCTTTTGTCTCCTTAGGTAGGTTTATTCCTAGATATTTTATTCTTTTTGTTGCAGTGGTAAATGAGAGTGTTTTCTTAATTTCACTTTCATATTTTTCATCATTAGTGTACAAGAATGCCAGAGAGTTCTGTACATTAATTTTGTATCCTGCTACTTTGCCAAATTCATTGATTAGCTCTAGTAGTTTTCTGGTAGCATCTTTAGGATTCTCTATGTATAGTATCATGTCATCTGCAAATAGTGATAGCTTCACTTCTTTTCCGATTTGGATTCCTTTTATTTCCTTTTCTTCTCTGATTGCTGTGGCTAAAACTTCCAAAACTATGTTGAATAAGAGTGGTGAGAGTGGGCAACCTTGTCTTGTTCCTGACCTTAGTGGAAATGGTTTCAGTTTTTCACCATTGAGGATGATGTTGGCTGTGGGTTTGTCATATATGGCATTTATTATGTTGAGGAAAGTTCCCTCTATGCCTACTTTCTGCAGGGTTTTTATCATAAATGGTGCTGAATTTTGTCGAAAGCTTTCTCTGCATCTATTGAGATGATCATATGGTTTCTCTCCTTCAATTTGTTAATATGGTGTATCACATTGATTGATTTGCGTATATTGAAGAATCCTTGCATTCCTGGAATAAACCCCACTTGATCATGGTGTAGGATTCTTTTAATGTGCTGTTGGATTCTGTTTGCTAGTATTTTGTTAAGGATTTTTGCATTTATGTTCATCAGTGACATTGGCCTGTAGTTTTCTTTCTTTGTGACATCTTTGTCTGGTTTTGGTATCAGGGTGATGGTGGCCTCGTAGAATAAGTATGGGAGTGTTCCTCCTTCTGCTATGTTTTGGAACAGTTTGAGAAGGACAGGTGTTAGCTCTTCTCTAAATGCTTCATAGAACTCACCTGTGAAGCCATCTGGTCTTGGGCTTTTGTTTGTTGGAAGATTATTAATCACAGTTTCAATTTCAGTGCTTGTGATTGGTCTGTTCATATTTTCTATTTCTTTCTGTTTCAGTCTTGGCGGCTTGTGCATTTCTAAGAATTTGTCCGTTTCTTCCACGTTGTCCATTTTATTGGCATATAGTTGCTTGTAGTAATCTCTCATGAACTTTTGTATTTCTGCAGTGTCAGTTGTTACTTCTCCTTTTTCATTTCTAATTCTATCGATTTGAGTCTTCTCTCTTTTTTTCTTGATGAGTCTGGCTAATGGTTTATCAATTTTGTTTATCTTCTCAAAGAGCCAGCTTTTAGTTTTATTTATCTTTGCTTTCGTTTCCTTCATTTCTTTTTCATTTATTTCTGATCTGATCTTTATGATTTCTTTCCTTCTGCTAACTTTGCAGCGTTTTTGTTCTTCTTTCTCTAATTGCTCTAGGTGCAAGGTTAGGTTGTTTATTCGAGATGTTTCCTGTTTCTTAAGGTAGGATTGTATTGCTATAAACTTCCCCCTTAGAACTGCTTTTGCTGCATCCCATAGGTTTTGGGTCGTCGTGTCTCCATTGTCATTTGTTTCTAGGTATTTTTTGATTTCCTCTTTGATTTCTTCAGTGATTACTTCGTTATTAAGTAGTGTATTGTTTAGCCTCCATGTGTTTGTATTTTTTACAGATCTTTTCCTGTAACTGATATCTAGTCTCATAGCGTTGTGGTTGGAAAAGATACTTGACACAATTTCAATTTTCTTAAGTTTACCGAGGCTTGATTTGTGACCCAATATATGATCTATCCTGGATAATGTTCCATGAGCACTTGAGAAAAATGTGTATTCTGTTCTTTTTGAATGGAATGTCCTATAAATATCAATTAAGTCCATCTTGTTTAATGTATCATTTAAAGCTTGTGTTTCCTTATTTATTTTCATTCTGGATTATCTGTCCATTGGTGAAAGTGGGATGTTAAAGTCCCCTACTATGATTTTGTTACTGTCGATTTCCCCTTTTATGGCTATTAGTATTTGCCTTATGTACTTAGGTGCTCCTGTGTTGGGTGCATGAATATTTACAATTATTATAACTTCTTGGATCGATCCCTTGATCATTATGTAATGTCCTTCTTTGTCTCTTGTAATAGTCTTTATTTTTTTTTTTTTTTTTTTTTTTTTTTTTTTTTTTTTTTTTTTTAGTCTTTATTTTAAAGTCTATTTTGTCTGGTATGAGAATTGCTACTCCAGCTTTCTTTTGGTTTCCATTTGCATAGAATATATTTTTCCATCCCCTCACTTTCAGTCTGTATGTGTCCCTAGGTCTGAAGTGGGTCTCTTGTAGACAGCATATATATGGGTCTTGTTTTTGTATCCATTCAGCCAGTCTGTGTCTTTTGGTGGGAGCATTTAACCCATTTACATTTAAGGTAATTATCGATATGTATGTTCCTGTTCCTATTTTCTTAATTGTTTTGGGTTTGTTATTGTAGGTCTCTTCCTTCTCTTGTGTTTCTGGCCTAGAGAAGTTCCTTTAGCATTTGTTGTAAAGCTGGTTTGGTGGTGCTGAACTCTCTCAGCTTTTGCTTGTCTGTAAAGTTTTTAATTTCTCCATCAAATCTGAAGGAGCTCCTTGCTGGGTAGAGTAATCTTGGTTGTAGGTTCTTCTCCTCCATCACTTTAAATATGTCTTGTCAGTCCCTTCTAGCTTGCAGAGTTTCTGCTGAAATATCAGCTGTTAACCTTATGGGGATTCCCTTGTGTGTTATTTTTTGTTTTTCCCTTGCTGCTTTTAATATGTTTTCTTTGTATTTAATTTTTGACAGTTTGATTAATATGTGTCTTGGTGTGTTTCTTCTTGGATTTATCCAGTATGGGACTCTCTGTGCTTCCTGGACTTGATTAAATATTTCCTTTCCTATATTAGGGAAGTTTTCAACTATTATCTTTTCAAATATTTTCTCAGTCCCTTTCTTTTACTCTTCTTCTGGGACCCCTATAATTCGAACGTTGGTATGTTTAATGTCCCAGAGGTCTCTGAGACTGTCCTCAGTTCTTTTCGTTCTTTTTTCTTTATTCTGTTCTGCAGTAGTTATTTCCACTATTTTGTCTTCCAGGTCACTTATCCGTTCTTCTGCCTCAGTTATTCTGCTATTGATCCCTTCTAGAGTATTTCTAATTTCATTTATTGTGTTGTTCATCATTGCTTTTTTCCTCTTTAGTTCTTCTAGGTCCTTGTTAAATGTTTCTTGCATTTTCTCTATTCTGTTTCCAAGATTTTGGATCATCTTTACTATCATTATTCTGAATTCTTTTTCAGGTAGTCTGCCTATTTCCTCTTCATTTATTAGGTCCACTGGGTTTTTATCTTGCTCCTTCATCTGCTGTGTGTTTTTCTGTCTTCTCATTTTGCTTATCTTACTGTGTTTGGGGTCTCCTTTTTGCAGGCTGCAGGTTCGTAGTTCCCATTGTTTTTGGTGTCTGTCCCCAGTGGCTAAAGTTGGTTCAGTGGGCTGTGTAGGCTCTCTGGTGGAGGGGACTAGTGCCTGTGTTCTGGTGGATAAGGCTGGATCTTGTCTTTCTGGTGGGCAGGTCCACGTCTGGTGGTGTGTTTTGGGGTGTCTGTGTTCGTATTATGATTTTAGGCAGCCTCTCTGCTAATGGGTGGGGTTGTGTTCCTGTCTTGCTAGTTGTTTGGCATAGGGTGTCCAGCACTGTAGCTTTCTGGTCGTTGAGTGAAGCTGGGTGTTGGTGTTGAGATGGAGATCTCTGGGAGATTTTCACCATTTGATATTACGTGGAGCTGGGAGGTCTCTTGTGGACCAGTGTCTTGAAGTTGGCTGTCCCACCTCAGAGGCACAGCACTGACTCCTGGCTGCAGCACCAAGAGCCTTTCATGCACACGGCTCAGAATAAAAGGGAGAAAAGGTAGAAAGAAAAGAAAAGAAAAGAAAGAAAGAAAGAAAAGAAGGAAGGAAGAGGATAAAATAAAATAATGTAAGATAAAATAAAGTTATTAAAATAAAAAATAATTATTAAGAAAAATATTTTTAAGTTAAAAAAAAAAAAAAACGGATGGACAGAACCCTAGGACAAATGGTGAAAGCAAAGCTATACAGACAAAATCTCACACTGAAGCATACATATACACACTCACAAAAAGAGGAAATGTGGAAAAAATAATATGTCTTGCTCTCAAAGTCCACCTCCTCAATTTGGGATGATTCACTGTCTATTCAGGTATTCCACCAATGCTGGGTACATCAAGTTTATTGTGGAGCTTTAATCCATTGCTCCTGAGGCTGCATGGAAAAATTTCCCTTTCTCTTCTTTCTTCGCACCGCTGTGGGGGCTCAGCTTTGGGTTTGGCCCCGCTTCTGCGTGTAGGTCACCGTACGGCATCTGTTCTTCGCTTAGAAAGGACTGGGTTAAAGGAGCCACTGATTCGGGGGCCCTGGCTCACTCAGGCCCGGGGGAGGGAGGGGCATGGAGTGCGGGGCGAGCCTGCTGCGGCAGAGGCCAGAGTGACGTTGCACCAGCCTGAAGCGTGTCATGCATTCTGCCAGGGAACTTGTCCCTGGATCCTGGGACCCTGGCAGTGGCGGGCTACACAGACTCAGGCTCCCAGGAGGGGAGGTGTGGAGAGTGACCTGTGCTCGCACACAGGCTTCTTGGTGGCGGCAGCAGCAGCCTTAGCGTCTCATGCCCGTCTCTGGGGTCCGTGCTTTTACCTGCGGCTCGCGCCCGTCTCTGGAGATCCTTTAAGCAGCGCTCTTAATCCCCTCTCCTCACGCACCAGGAAACAAAGAGGGAAGAAAAAGTCTCTTGCCTCTTCGGCAGGTCCAGACTTTTCCCCAGACTCCCTCCAGGCCAGCTGTGGCGCACTAGCCCCTTCAGGCTGTGTTCATGCCACCTGTCCTCTCCCTGCTCTCCGACCAAAGCCCGCGCCTGAGCTCCCAGCCCCCGCCCACCCCGGCGGGTGAGCAGACAAACCTCTCGGGCTGGTGAGTGCTGGTCGGCACCGATCCTCTGTGCGGGAATCTCTCCGCTTTGCCCTCCGCACCCGTGTTGCTGTGCTCTCCTCCATGACTCCGAAGCTTCTCCGCTCTGCCACCCGCAGTCTCTGCCCGCAAAGGGGCTTCCTAGTGTGTGGAAACCTTTACTCCTTCACAGCTCCCTCCCACTGGTGCAGGTCCCGTCCCTATTCTTTTGTCTCTGTTTATTCTCTTTTCTTGTGCCCTACCCAGGTACCTGGGGAGTTTCTTGCCTTTTGGGAGGTCTGAGGTCTTCTGCCAGCGTTCAGTAGGTGTTCTGTAGGAGTTGTTCCACGTGTAGATGTATTTCTGATGTATCTGTGGGGAGGAAGGTGATCTCCGCGTCTTACTCTTCCGCCATCTTCCCCCTCGTTCTGTATAGGTAATAAGAATTAAAAAAATAATAGCTAAAGCTTATAGTGTTACAATGTGCCAAGGACTATTTTCAGCTATATTTATGTACATTTAAATTCATCTACCACTTCCTCTACTGTGAGGAAGGTCCTTACACTTCACAGATGAGGAAAGGAGGCAAACAGCTCATCATCTATAGAACCTAGCTTTGAACCCAGGCAGTCTGGCTGCAGAGTCTACATTCTTGACCATTACGCTGTGTAGCCTTTCTGATTTATCTCCTCTCTCTGCTTTTAAGATCTTCCCTTGCCTTTGGTTTTTCTAAAATGTGTCTAAATGTAGAACTTTTTATTTATACTGCTTGGGATTTACTTTAACTCATATTTTATGTGACCTATTATTCCACAATTCCAGAAGATTCTCAGATGTTGTCACTTCAGATGTTGCTGCTTCTCCACCCTCTGCCTGAAGCATCCAGTAGATGTGTGTCCGCACTCCTTACTCAATGCATCAAAGTTTTCATATTTTTAATCTATGTCCAATATGTGTTCTGATAGTCTTTTCAGTTAGTGTTTCTGTTTAATAATTTTCCCTTAATTTTTTCCCAATCTAATGGTTATTCCATTATGTATCTAATTTATTTATTATATTTTTAGTTTCTATAAATTGTATTTGTTCTTTTTAAAATCAGCTTGGTACTTTTAATAGTCTCTTGTGTTTTGGACCATAGTTTTAACAGGCTCTTTCATTTATTTACATGTATTTCACACAAATATTTTATACATTTATCCAGTAGTTTTAATATCTGTAGTCTTTGTTGTTTCTGCTAACTTTCTAATGGTGACTTATTTCCTCATATATTTTTGAATCTTACATGTGAGCTCATGTTCCTTGGAATGGTAATTCTTTGAGGCCTAGGTTTAAGATGAGCTTCTTCAGAATATACATTGACTTCTGCTGTGTCCCTAGAGGCACCTTCACAAGTGAATCATTTTAAACTAATTTCTCAACTTGAACAGTGCAAGTAACGTTTCGAAATCCACTTGAGGGCAACCTTCTGGTTATGAATTTTTAGAAAACATATTTTATCACCTCTACCTAGAACAGAGAGAAAGACAAGCGAGGTTACTCACTCTCTTTCTCTAAGGGGTGTTTTTTCCTCCTTTTCACCCAGTATTAGGAGGTCCAGACTTTATACAATTAATATCTGATCATACTTCCCACCTTGGGTGTGCCCTTGACTTTGTCACTTGTCCCTCATTCCAGCCTTTGGAAACCTAAGTTCTGACTCCACCCCCCCAGGCAACTACCTACACCAATGTTCCCTCACTTCTCTGGAGTTATGCTTTTCTCTAAGGATTTTCTTTATGGTTTCGTGAGTTGAGCTATGCATTTAAAATTATTTTCTTTTTAATATTGTATCCAGCATTTTTAGTCATTCTTATCATAACTTTTAAAGATACCTACGTCTGCCGTTTTATCAGAAACAGAAACCAAGAGTTATTATCTGTACTGTTCCTCTACTGTTTGTTTGCTGCTATGATCTGAATGTTTGTGTCTCCCCCAAATTCATATTTTGAAATCCTAATGCCCAATGTAATGATACTAGGAGACGGGGCCTTTAGATGGTGCTTAGGTCATGAGGATGGGACCCCTTGTGAGTAGGATTAGTGCTCTTGTAAAAGAGACCCCCACAGAGCTCCCTAACCCCTTTCACTATGTGAGGGCACAACAAGAAGTCAATGGTCTTAATCCCTGGAGAGGACCTTCACTGTAATCCAACCATACTGGCACCCTCGTCTTGGTCTTCCAGCCTCTAGAACTGTAAGAAGTAATTTTCTGTTGTTTATAGGCCACCCCAGTCTGTGGTATTTTGTTATAGCAGCCTGAACGGACAAAGACATTTGCTATCTTGCATTGAGTTATCTAGTTGTCTTTTGTCCCCATATCTTTTGAAGATCTTTATTTCATGCAAATAAAAATATTAAATTTCTCTTCATACAGATATTTTTAAATGATCTGTTTTCCCCTTAATTTTGGTTGCTCAAAAATACATGGACATTTTATCGACGATGAATGGATAAAGAAGATGTGGTACGTATATACAATGGAATATTACTCAGCCATAAAAAAGAACAAAATAACGCCATTTGCAGCAACATGGATGGACCTAGAGATTGTCATACTGAGTGAAGTAAGTGAGAAAGAGAAAGACAAATATCATATGATATTGCTTATATGTGTAATCTAAAAAAATAGTATGAATGAACTTATTTACAAAACAGAAATAGAGGCACAGATGTAGGGAACAAACTTATGGTTACCAAGGGGGAAAGGATAAATTGGGAGATTGGGACTGACATATATACAATATATAAAAAATAGATAACTAATAAGAACCTACTGTATAGCACAGGGAACTCTACTCAAAACTCTGTAATGACCTATATGGGAAAAGAATCTAAAAAAGAGTGGATATATGTATATGTATAACTGATTCAGTTTGCTATACAGCAGAAACTAACACAACATCATAAATCAACTATAATCCAATAAAAATTAACTTAAAAAAGAGAAAAAAATACATGGACATTTTAGGCTTATTATAGTGATCATTTCACAATATAGACAAATATTGGATCACTACGTTGTACACTTGAAACTAATATAATGTTGAATGTCATTTATATCTCAATTTTTAAAAATACGTGAACATCTTGGAATTCTAACCCAACAGCCAGAATCTGAATGGTAATCTAATCTTCATAGCTTTCTCTAATCCAAATAATATTACACAAAATGCTGAGTCCAGTTTCTACCTCCCTAACTGCATTCTACTTCAAGCTAAGTTTAATTTTTTTTATTATTATTAGTCTTTTTAAATTGAAGTTTAATTGATTTACAATATTGTAATAAGCTACAGGTATACAATATAGTGATTCAAACTTTTTAAAGGTTATACTCCAAATATCAAAAAAACAAACAACCCAATCCAAAAATGGGCATAAGACCTAAATAGACATTTCTCCAAAGAAGATATACAGACTGCCAACAAACACATGAAAGGATGCTCAACATCACTAATCATTAGAGAAATGCAAATCAAAACTACAATGACGTATCACCTCACACAAGTCAGAATGGACATCATGAAATAATCTACAAACAACAAATGCTGGAGAGGGTGTGGAGAAAAGGGAGCCCTCTTGTACTGTTGGTGGGAATGTAAACTGATACAACCACTATGGAGAACAGTATGGAGGTTCCTTAAAAAACTAAAATTAGAACTACCATACAACCCAGCAATCGCACTACTGGGCATATACCCTGAGTAAACCATAATTCAAAAAGAGTCATGTACCACAATGTTCATTGCAGCTCTATTTACAATAGCCAGGGCATGGAAGCAACCTAAGTGTCCACTGACAGATGAATGGATAAAGAAGATGTGGCACATATATACAATGGAATATTACTCAGCCATAAAAAGAAACAAAATTGAGTTATTTGTAGTGAGGTGAATGGACCTAGAGTCTGTCATACAGAGTGAAGTAAGTCAGAAAGAGAAAAACGAATACTATATGCTAACACATATATATGGAATCTAAAAAAAATGGTTCTGAAGAACCTAGGGACAGGATAGGAATAAAGATGCAGACGTAGATAATGGACTTGAGGACACAGGGCGGGGGAAGGCTAAGCTGGGGAGAAGTGAGAGAGTGGTATGGACATATATACACTACCAAATGTAAAATAGATAGCCACTGGGAAGCAGCTGCATAGCACAGGGAGATCAGCTCAGTGCTTTGTGACCACCTAGAGGGGTGGGATAGGGAGGGTGGGAGGGAGGGAGACGCAAGAGGGAGGAGATATGGGCATATATGTGTATGTATAGCTGATTCACTTTGTTATAAAGCAGAAACTAACACACCATTGTAAAGCAATTATATTCCAATAAAGATGTTAAAAAAAAGTTATACTCCATTTATAGTTATTATAAAATATTGGCTATGTTCCCTGTGCTGTACAGTATATCCTTATAATTTATTTTACACATAATAGTATGTACCTTTTAATCTCCTACCTCTGTGTTGCCCCTCCCCCCTTTTCTCTCCCCAAGGTAACCTCTAGTTTGTTCTCTATACCTGTGAGTCTGTTTCTGTTTTGTTATATTCACTAGTTTGTTATATTTTTAGATTCCACATATAAGTGATATCATACAGTATTTGTCTTTCTCTGTCTGACTTATTTCACTTAGCATAATACCCTCCAAGTCCATCTGTATTGTTGTAAATGGCAAAATTTCATTCTTTCTTATGGCTGAGTAATATTCCATTGTATATATACACTACCTCTTCTTTGTCCATTCATCTGTTGATGGACACTTAGGTTGCTTACATATATTGGTAATTGTAAATAAGTTTGGTATGAACATTGAGGTGCATGAATCTTTTTGAATTAGTGTTTTTGGTTTTTTTGGATATATACCCAGTGTGGGGTCATATGGTAGCTCTATTTTTAGTTTTTTGAGAAACCTTCATACTGTTTTCCACAGTGGATGCACCAATTTACATTCCCACCAACAGTGCACAAGTGTCCTCTTTTCTCCACATCCTCACCAACATTTGTTATTTGTGTTCTTTTTGGTGATAGCCATTCTGACGGGTGTGAGGTGATATCTCTTTGTGGTTTTGATTTGCATTTCCCTGATGACTAGTGATGTTGGCCATCTGCATGTCCCTTTGGAGAAATATCTGTATGAGCTGTTTATATATTTTGGATATTAGCCCCTTCTTGGTCATAACATTTGCAAATATTTTCTCCCACTAAGTAGGATGTCTTTTCATTTTGTCAGTAGCTTCCTTTGCTGTGCAAAAGCTTTTAAGTTTAATTAGTTCCTATTTGTTTATTTTTGCTTTTATTTCCTTTGCTTTAGGAGACAGATCCAAAAAAATATTGCTATGATTTATGTCAAAGAGTGTTCTCCCTATGTTTTTTTTCTAGGAGCTTTATGGTTTCCAGTCTTACATTTAGGTCTTTTTTTTTTTAAGGAAGATGTTGCAGGTAGGAGTTTTTATTAATTTATTTATTTATTTATTTTTGCTGTGTTGCGTCTTTGTTTCTGTGCGAGGGCTTTCTCAAGTTGTGGCAAGCGGGGGCCACTCTTCATCGCGGTGCGCGGGCCTCTCACTCTGGTGGCCTCTCTTGTTGCGGAGCACAGGCTCCAGACGCACAGGCTCAGTAGTTGTGGCTCACGGGCCTAGTTGCTCCGTGCCATGTGGGATCCTCCCAGACCAGGGCTTGAACCCGTGTCCCCTGCATTAGCAGGTAGATTCTCAACCACTGCGCCACCAGGGAAGCCCTACATTTAGGTCTTTAATCCATTTTGAGTTTATTTTTTGTATATAGTGTTAGAGAATGTTCTAATTTCATTCTTTTACATGTAGCTATCCAGTTTTCCTGGTATCACTTATGGAAAAGACAGTCTTTTCTTTATTGTATATTCTTGCCTCCTTTGTCATAGATGAATTGACCATAAGTGTGTAGGTTTATTTCTGGGCTGCCTATTCTCTTCCATTGATCTATGTGTCTGTTTTTGTGCCAGTCCCATACAGTTTTGATTACTATAAGCTAAGCCTATTTTTAAATCTTCCATATCTTCCTAAAGCAACAATATCCTATAAAAATCGACCAGTACTCGCATCAATTGAGAAAAAAAAAATCTAACCAGAAATTCCTAGTAAGACTTGGCAAAAATTATCTTGCCCTTCAGTCTAGGTGTCCCAAAGTTGAAAAATATTCCAGAAAAATCTGCAATAGCGACTTGAACATATTTCTAGGGTGTTATCAGAGGTTAATACCCATACTGTCCTTTCTCCCATAGATGGGTAACAAGCAGTTTACAGATGGAGAAATTACAATACAAAAAGAGATCCAACTTCATTTAAGATCACAAACTATAATAGTGTCATGGACTCCCATGATAAAGACTATAGGAAGTCATCTTACAATTTACCCATGTTATGCTACTCCTTATGCATCTTAGCATTATCTGACTTGTACCTGTCAAATGTGAGATCATCTGACATTAGTCAGGTACTTTTCCTGTAGAAGCTGTATCGCTTATTATATATCAATAAATTAGGGTCAAATAGTGTGTGTGTGTGTGTGTGCACATGTGTGTTGTGTATAAGCATTGTTGATAACATTTTAGAGATCCTAGACTTGGCTCCTTTTCTTCTTAATACTTATAGTTAGTTCACTGACCAGTGTTTGACAGAATAGGCAAGCATAATTTTTAATTTGCAAATAAAGCACTCATTCAGCAAACATTTTTAAGCACCCAGGCTACAAAAGCAGCTAAAACATTTCTTCCCTTGAGACACTTACAGTGTACTGAAAGAGAACATGTTAACAATACATTGCAATGCGATTAGTGTTATCACATAGAAATATTATCAAGTACTAGGAGAATAAAGTGAAAAAAGATTTTAGAATACAGTAAGAAGGGTACATAAAAGTCTTCACAGAGTCCTGAAGGCCAAGTGGGTCAAAATAAGGATAAGGAGGGAAATCTGGGCAGAAATTGTGAAAGAGCCCAGCATATTCTGGAAATGCAAATAGTCTAGATGGCTTAAGCATAAAGGAAAACAGAAAGCATTCAGGTAAAGAGCAGTTCTTGTGAAAAGCAGTAGAGACAGAAGATCTTAAATTTTGGTTAGGAGATGGTGATAAAAATCAGTTTATCGGAAGGAGATGGTTTGCAGATGGGAATAGAGAAAAAAGAGAAGATATGATGACATGATTATTGCAAAAAGAGCAAAGATGCAACATCTTCTGTGCCACAGATTTTTTATTTAGACCAATGCTTCTAAACATTAATGTGCATACACATTCACTTGGGGTCTTGTTAAAATGCAGATTCTGATTCAGTAGGTCTGGGGTTGGCCTGAGATTCTGCATTTCTAACAAGGTTTTAAGTGATGCTGATGCTGCTTATCCACAGACCACACTTTGAATAGCATGGGTTTAAAATATACCATGATTTATCCCAAGTCATTTATATGATTTTAAATGTAGACTTAGTGCCATCCTTCAAAACCCACCCCATATTACTAATGCTTTCAAAGAACCCAGTTTTTTAAACTTCATATAGGATGTTCCATATACATTTTATTGCACTTAAACCCTAGAATTAAAGGAGGAAAAAAATAAATCCCATGTCTTTCTCTTCTTTCAGGATGTATATGCTTCTAGGATCTCATTTCCTCTTTTACCAAAGGCAGCATTTCTTCCAAAAGAACACTTAATAACTTAGTTCTCTCATTTTATGAATATTTATGCCTACACCATGTATTCCCTTTAACAGAGAAGTCTTAAAACTAAGTAGGTTTTAAATTACTTGAAATCTGTAACTTGTGTAAAATCTGTAGATTTCAGAGAATTTTCTGTCTCCCATAGTAGCTAGCATAGGACTTCGTACACAGCAAATGCTCATATATGTCTGTTGAAGGACCCACGTGTAACCTAGGTTGTTTTGAAAGAATTTCATGACTACATGGAAATAGATTGTACACATAATCTTTTTTCTTCAAGTGAATGTAAATTTTACATTTCAAAATACTGGACTTCCTTCACTTCCAATGGGAGTTTTGCACACAGTCTATAAATCTTGCTGTTAAGACATTTTCCTTCATTATCCTAAATTTATCTTAATTTCAATCCAATTAAAAACTGTTTACTAGAGTCTTTCCCCCATATAATTGAGCACAGTGTAGTTGATTTTTTAACTGTAAACATACATCTGTGAATAATTCCTAAGTGCCACAGTATATAGGAGATCCTGCAGCATAATGGAAGTAATTTATTTCCAAATTGCTCCCATTTCTCTTACGACTAGCTTGCAAAGCTTTATTAAAATCAAGACCAGCAGGTATGACAAGAGGCTGACCTTGTTTCCTAAGCATTATGTATGCTGCCCACACAAAAGACTCCTAAGGCTTTTGCACGGCCCATAAATTCATATATCCCCAAATCTAAGTCCCTAGTTAGTTATCGAAGCAAAGAGTAGTGGCAATACAGCATAATATTTTAAAGCATGGAATCCAAAATAAGACTTCTGAGGTTCAGATTCTGTCTCTACCGCTCTCCAGCTGTGTGACTTTAAGAAAGTTATTGAACTTTTTTCAGCCTCAGTTATTTCATCTGTAAAGTAGAATAATAACAGTTTCTACTTTTCAGAATTATTGTGAGGATTAATTGAGTTGATGCAT
Organism: Delphinapterus leucas; assembly: GCF_059928025.1. NCBI lineage: Eukaryota > Metazoa > Chordata > Mammalia > Artiodactyla > Monodontidae > Delphinapterus > Delphinapterus leucas. The sequence continues at coordinate 59,518,568 of NC_143137.1, read as the reverse complement.
GTAAAGGACATGGTAAATGCCTATTAGTAGGTATTATAATCAGGATTACGGTCATTTTTAATTCCTACCAATCCCTATAGTGACCAATTTCTAGGCAATAGATGGAGTTGCAAAACAGACAGTAAAAATCAAACACCAATATCTTCCAGATGATTTCAGCAACCATATCATGGTCTGCTTATTCTGGTCATCTTAGTAGTCAAAGGTCATTGATCACCGGAGTCAAATCCATTTTTCAGAAAATAACCTTTTAATAGTTCCTAAACCAGCTAATTGTGTTACTGTGTCTCAACAACCTGCATTTTCTATCAGATAATTAGAGCAATGTGTCAATTTGATCTGATTCATCAATTGCTATTGAGCATCCATTATGTACAAGGCACTGAGTCAAATTGTGTGGAAGGATAAAGGTTAATATTTCATTGAGTGGCTATTAAATGCCTTTCTGTGTGCCAGGCACTGAGCTACGTGATGAAGATATAAGAGCAAAGTACATAGACTTTCTGTGCTTGGGGAGCTTCTAGTCTAAAGGGGAAAAAGAATAATAAAGTCTAAGTGCTGTGCTAGGGGAAGACAAAATGCTGTGTTAGAAAAGAACAGGATGAAATAGAGGTCAAGGATGCTGTCCAGGTAGAAGTTGTATCTAACATGAGAACAAAGGCATGAGTAGGAATTAGCCAGGTGAAGCCATAGGGAGAGTACTGGGGAACAGCATAGGCAAAGGCTCAGAGGCAAGAAAGGGCCCAACAGGCTTCAAAGGAGGAACTAATAGGAGTTAAGTATCTCTGGAGTGTATAGTACAAGAGTTAGAAGGGGGAGATAGAACCTTGTAAGCCATGGTAAGGAGTTTAGATCTCATCCCTAGGACAATGGGATGATACTAAAATTTTAAGCAAGGGAATGAGATGATCAGATAAATAGGCATTTTAGAAAAAAATCACTCTGGCTACAGAGCCAGAAATAAATGGGCAAGAGGAGGCAGACTGGGGATAAGACTTGAGTCAGGAAAACGTTTTAGAGTATTATGATGATAAAACAAGACCTGGAGGTAGCTCAGACTCAGATAGGACAGTGGGACTGTAAAGAAGTGAATGTTTTCAGGAGATACTGAGAAAAGAGAATCAGGAAGTGTTAATGATTGATGAGATGGAGTCATTGTGGGAGAAGAAAGAATCAAAGGTGACTCTGAGATGAGATAGAGGATATAAAGTAGAGGGCAAAGCTTCCTGTTCCCTGTTGTGTGGAATAGGGGGTAGGACAGAATATGATCACTGACACAATAGAAATGCAAAGATGCAAGAGAGGCATGAGAGCATAGTTCCCTAGGGATAAGAGACTTGGAAACATCTTCAAGGTTAGGTGGCATTGGAGTTGGATTAAGATTAGCAGGGACTGTTTGTTTGGAAAAACCAAAAGGGTATTTTTATTCTTCGGTGATTTCAGTTCCATAGCTTGGATCTTTTTCAGTGGCCAGAGTCCCTGGAGCAGGCAGTGCTTTCAGGAAGCGGCACTGACAGTTGAAAGTCCAGAGGTACCTGTTCATCGGGACCTGGAATTCCTGACTGAAGTCATCTGTGGCTCCGTGTAACATTTCTCAAGCTGTAGATATTTGAGGTCACGTCCAGGCCTTTGTCAGCTAGGGAATTGCTGCTCTGAAAGCGTGCTTAGTTTTTTTTTTGTTGTTTGTTTGTTTGTTTTTGCGGTACGCGGGCCTCTCACTGTTGTGGCCTCTCCCGTTGCGGAGCACAGGCTCCAGATGCACAGGCTCAGCAGCCATGGCTCACGGGCCCAGCCGCTCCGCAGCATGTGGGATCTTCCCAGACCGGGGCACGAACCTGTGTGCCCTCCCTCGGCAAGCAGACTCTCAACCACTGTGCCACCAGGGAAGCCCTGAAAGTGTGCTTAGTGAAAGCCTTGCCAAAGTTGTCAGAAACAAATCACTCTCCCTACCCCCTTAAAATTTCTTTAAAAAAAGATAAAAGACACACTTTCATATAATTTTCCAAAGTTTTGCATACCAGATTTTGTTCTGGGGTAGATATTGATGTAACATCAGACCTCAAAGAAATAAGCATTACTTTTAGCCTGGAATCTGAACACTGACCCTTTCTGCTTCAGCCCTACTCACCTGAGCTTTGCGATCAGAATTTTCAGCAGCACTGTGAAGGCTCAGAGAAGAGTTAACAGGCCTTTTAAATTGCCAGCCCAGCACATGTGGGATACATCTTTAACCACAAAATATGTTTTCTTTAAGGCCTTTCCTCAATTGTGAAAACTGAAATTTAATAAGGACTGAGGAAGCCTGTAAATCAAACACAATAAAATATTAAATTATGTACCTTACTCCAAGTGTGGTACATATATTTTATCATTGAAAAGTATGGGTCTGGGTATTCTGGAAATTCTGATTTCTTGGGCAGTTTGGGGGTGTGGAACAAAGCTGCATTAGTTTTCAATTTTCAGAACATGATGTTAGTGATTACATTAACTTAATCTAATATTATTTCCCATATTTAAAGACAGAATGAGAACCTTGTGTTTAGATTGTTGTTGGCTTTAAAAATATAAATGTGAATGTATGTGTGTGAGTGTGTGTATATGTGTGTACCTACATAAAGAAATAAGGGCCTGGCTGGCTTTCCATATAATAGGCCGAGTTATTAGTACAGCTGCACATTCTGTGTCTCAGGGGATTAGAAGCTCAGCCTGAAATCTCATTTAATTACAGAGCATTGACTACCATGGACCTCTTGCATCTGGGCCCAGAAATAATAGAGAGAATTTTGTTTGAATGGTTTGTAGTGTTCAGGCTAGAAACACATGTAGTTCAATTTCTAACATTTGGTTAAGAACAAAAAGCAAAAGTTCACAGATGGTTAGCGTAGCCTATTATATTATTTTACTAAGGTTCCTTGACTTTCTTCTTCTTTGAGGACTTAAAAAAATGCAACCTATTCTCTTTTAGATGTGGAGGTAAAAGGGGACCAAATTACTCAGTTCATCTGTAAATGAATTTAACAATAATACCTGCCTCACAGATTATCATGGGGATGATGCCAGGTAATGAAAGTGAAAGGACTCCACAAAATACCAAATGCAGTTCAATGTTAGTTAAACGCTATTATTACTCATTCCTTCCTTTATTCGTTCAGTAAAAACTTTTGAGCACCTAGTAGGTACTGAGCACTATTCTAGGTGAGAGAAATAGAGCGGTGAATAAGAAAGATATGATTTCAGCTCTACAGCAGTTTACACTGTAATGAGGGAGCCAGATGACAAGATGATTTTAGAGCATAATGAGTACTGTGAAAAATCTGAAGCAGGATAAAGTGATAGACAGTGGCTATGGCGTTCCTTTGGAAAAGTCCCTTTGGAAAAGTAATCTTTGCGCTGGAGACTGAATGAATTAAATGACGAGAAGTCAGCCATTGGAAGGACAATCCAGAAAGTGAGAAAAGCAAATGCAGTGGCCTAAGCTGGGCCCGTTTGAGGACAAGAGAAGACCACAGTGACTGGAGCGTGGTGAAGAGGGAGAGGGATACGAGGTGAGTCGAGAGAAAGGCAGTGGCCCAGCCTGGTAGGCCTTGCTAGGGTTTGGAATTTTATCACAAGAGCTACGGGAAAGCATTGGAGGATTTTAACAGGTAAGGAATATGTTCTGAATTGCATTTTTTTTTTCATCATTCTGGCTGCTGGGTAGAAAATGGAGAGAGGTGGTGTGGGGAGTGGCCAGAGTTGTAATGGAGACGCTAATTAAGAGGCTATTATGATAGCAGAGGTAAGATGAATGACGGCTGCACTAGGGTGGTTACATGAGAACAGAGAAAAGTAGGCATCCCAGCAGAGATGTCAAGCAGGAAGCTGCGTATATGACGTGGAGTTCAGGGGCAAGATTTGGGTTAGAGGTGTGAATGTGAAGGTCATCAGCAAACCAATGGTAGATAAATCCTTGGGGGCTGAATTGTCACACAGGGAGATCAGAGAGGGAGGAAGAGAGGGCCAGGACTGAGCTTGGGAATATCCCCAAATTTAGAGGAAAACAGAGGAGGAAAAGCCAGCAAAGGTGCAGTCAATGAACAGAGCAGGGGGAAATTCAAGAAAGGATGGTGTTCTGGTAGCCAAGAAAATAAAGTACTATGAAAAGGAAGGATTAGTCAATTGAGTCAAGTGCAACTGAAATGAAGAGGAAGATGACTACCTGAAGAATTCAGTGGATTTGATGACCTTGATAGGGAAACTAAAACCTGATTATAGTAGGCTACAAATAGACTTGAACTTGAGGAAGTGAAGAACGATTTTAGGCAATACTTCTTCAAAGTTTTATAGGAAGGATCAAAGAAATGAGACTTGGGTCAAAAAATATTTCTTTAAGTAGCTAATACTAGCTACTAGCTACCATTTTTTGCCCATTCACTATGTGCCAGTCACTACGTAATTTTATCTCACTGACATTTTAATCCTTAAAATTCTATCAGATAGATATAGTATAATTTACTGTTGACATGTGAGTCACCTGAAGCAAAGAGATAGGCTACCGGCCCAAGACCCTACAACAAGTAAATAGAGGAGCCAACATTGGAACACAGGTCTGTCCCCTTTCAAGGCCCATGGTCTTCCCATGAAACTCCAATAGCTACAGACCTACACTCTCAATCATATTCTCCAGCTAAATGTCTATAAAGCTGTGCCATGGATATTGACTCAATGTGTTAGTTAATATAATCTGTGCATGAAACATATCTGATTCCCACTGACCCTGGCTAATGATTTCATATAACTGGAAATTCAAAAGTGGGGCAGGCCCCAGGACAACATGAACAGCGGCTCATCAAGGACCTGTCTTCCTTCCTTCTCTGTGTTCTGCAATCTTCAGCCCTGGTCTCATCTTAGGCTGGTTCCCCTCATTCACACTGGATACCTTCTGGTGTAACATGCCATATGCTCCATTGTTTAAATCAAGAACAGATAGAAAACCTCTCTCTAAGCACAGAGCACAGCCGCAGTCTGTTTGAGCCAAGTGAAGCCATGTACCCCTTCGTCAGTCATTAGGGAACTGTCAGATATTGATTGGCTTAGACAAAACAAAACCTTTCTCTGGAACTGAGGGTCAAAGGATAAACTTTCAAAATCGGGTTCTATCGGGAAGGGATAGGAGATAGATATTGGATAAGAATGCCTAGGCTCTGCCTGCAGCTACAATCCTATTTAAGTCCTCTATGAAGGGCCAATTTACATGTGCCCTCTCCACAATAATTTAGGGAACACAGCAACAAACCCTGGAGAGTTATTAGAAATTTTGTCATATCCCTTTATAGCATTTCTGAATAAGGAATTCTGTCACATGTTCCCATGCTTCTTTCTATTTGCTGTTTTGACTGGGGGCCACTTCCAGGACCACTAATAATACTTTGTACTCAAGAAAAATGAATTGATCTACTGTTTGGATGGGGGTTTTCTTTAGCCTAAGGTTTAAGATGGTGAAATACTGAAGGGAATAACTTTGTCTTCTAACACTTACTTTGGTGTTCTTGACTTACACTTGGTGCTGAATAACAATGGTTGTCTGACCTTCCCTTGGAAAACATTGGAAGCTTTCAAATGCAACTATTGGTAAATGTTGGGTCATCTTTACACTTACATGTGTCACTAATGAGATACATATGGATATAGGCAAAATCAACGGTTTTTTTTTTTAAACACCTTTATTGGAGTATAATTGCTTTACAATGTTGTATTAGTTGCTCATGTATAACAAAGTGAATCAGCTATATGTATACATATATCCCCATATCTCCTCCCTCTTGCATCTCACTCCCACCCTCCCTATCCCACCCCTCTGGTGGTCACAAAGCACCGAGCTGATCTCCCTGTGCTATGCGGCTGCTTCCCACTAGCTATCTATTTTACATTTGGTAGTGTATATATGTCCCTGCCACTCTCTCACGCCCTTCCCCCTCACCGTGTCCTCAAGTCCATTCTCTACGTCTGCGTCTTTATTCCTGTCCGCCCCTGAGTTCTTCAGAACCTTTTATTGTTTTTGATTCCATATATATGTGTTAGCATACAGTATTTGTCTTTCTCTTTCTGACTTACTTCACTCTGTATGACAGACTCTAGGTCTATCCACCTCATTACAAATAGCTCAATTTCGTTTCTTTATATGGCTGAGTAATATTCCATTGTATATATGTGCCACATCTTCTTTATCCATTCATCCAATGATGGGCACTTAGGTTGTTTCCATCTCCGGGCTATTGTAAATAGAGCTGCAATGAACATTTTGGTACATGACTCTTTTTGAATTATGGTTTGCTCACGGTATATGCCCAGTAGTGGGATTCCTGGGTCATATGGTAGCTCTATTTGTAGTTTTTTAAGGAACCTCCATACTGTTCTCCATAGTGGTTGTACCAATTTACATTCCTACCAACAGTGCAAGAGGGTTCCCTTTTCTCCACATCCTCTCCAGCATTTATCGTTTGTAGATTTTTTGATATAGGCCATTCTGACCGCTGTGAGGTGATACCTCATTGTAGTTTTGACTTGCATTTCTCTAATAATTAGTGATGTTGAGCATCCTTTCATGTGTTTGTTGGCAATCTGTATATCTTCTTTGGAGAAACGTCTATTTAGGTCTTCTGCCCATTTTTGGATTGGGTTGTTTGTTTGTTTGATTTTGAGCTGCATGGGTTGCTTGTATATTTTGGAGATTAGTCCTTTGTCATTTGTTTGTTTGTAAATATTTTCACCCATTCTGAGGGTTTTCTTTTCATCTTGTTATGGTTTCCTTTGCTGTGCAAAAGCGTTGAAGTTTCATTAGGTCCCATTTGTTTACTTTTGTTTTTATTTCCATTTCTCTAGGAGGTGGGTCAAAAAGGATCTTGCTATGTCATAGAGTGTTCGGCCTATGTTTTCCTCTAAGAGTTTTATAGTGTCTGGCCCTTCATTTAGTTCTTTAATCCATTTTGAGTTTATTTTTGTGTATGGTGTTAGAGAGTGTTCTAATTTCATTCTTTTACATGTAGCTGTCCAGTTTCCCCAGTGCCACTTATTGAAGAGGCTGTCTTTTCTCCATTGGATATTCTTGCCTCCTTTATCAAAAATAAGGTGACCATATGTGCGTGGGTTTATCTCTGGGCTTTCTATCCTGTTCCATTGATCTATATTTCTGTTTTTGTGCCAGTACCATACTGTTTTGATTACTGTAGCTTTGTATTATAGTCTGAAGTCTGGGAACCTGATTCCTCCATCTCCGTTTTTCTTTCTCAAGATTGCTTTGGCTATTCGGGGTCTTTTATGTTTCCATACAAATTGTGGAATTTTTTGTTCTAGTTCTGTGAAAAATGACATTGGTAGTTTCATAGGGATTGCATTGAATCTGTAGATTGCTTTTGGGTAGCAGAGTCATTTTCACAATGTTGGTACTTCCAATCCAAGAACATGGTATATCACTACAACTGTTTGTATCGTCTTTAATTTCTTTCATCAGTGTCATAGTTTTATGCATACAGGTCTTTTGTCTCTTTAGGTAAGTTTATTCCTAGGTATTTTATTCTTTTTTTGCAGTGGTAAATGGGAGTGTTTCCTGAATTTCATTTTCAGATTTTTCATCATGAGTGTATAGGAATGCAAGAGATTTCTGTGTATTAATTTTGTATCCTGCTACTTTACCAAATTCATTGATTACCACTAGTAGTTTTCTGGTAGCATCTTTAGGATTCTCTATGTATAGTATCATGTCATCTGCAAACAGTGATAGTTTTACTTCTTCTTTTCCAATTTTCATTCCTTTTATTTCCTTTCATCACTGATTGCTGTGGCTAAAACTTCCAAAACTGTGTTGAATAATAGTGGTGAGAGTTGGCAACCTTGTCTTATTCCTGATCTGAGTGGAAATGGTTTCAGTTTTTCACCATTGAGAATGATGTTGGCTGTGGGTTTGTGATATATGGCCTTTATTATGTGGAGGTAAGTTCCTTCTATGCCTAATTACTGGAGAGTTTTTATCATAAACGGGTATTGAATTTTGTCAAAAGCTTTTTCTGCATCTATTGAGATGATCATATGGTTTTTCTCCTTCAGTTTGTTACTATGGTTTATCACATTGATTTGCGTATACTGAAGAATCCTTGCATTCCTGGGATAAACCCCACTTGATCATGGTGTATGATCCTTTTAATGTGCTGTTGGATTCTGTTTGCTGGTATTTTGAGGATTTTTGCATCTATGTTCATTAGTGTTATTGGCCTATAGTTTTCCTTCTTTGTGACATCTTTGTCTGGTTTTGGTATCAGGGTGTTGGTGGCCTTGTAGAATGAGTTTGGGAGTGTTCCTCCCTCTGCTATACTTTGGAAGAGTTTGAGAAGGATAGGAGTTAGCTCTTCTCTAAATGTTTGATAGAATTCACCTGTGAAGCCATCTGGTCCTGGGCTTTTGTTTGTTGGAAGATTTTTAATCACAGTTTCCATTTCAGTGCTTGTGATCGGTCTGTTTATATTTTCTATTTCTTCCTGGTTCAGTCTCGGAAAGTTGTGCTTTTCTAAGAATTTGTCCATTTCTTCCAGGTTGTTCATTTTATTGGCATATCATTGTTTGTAGTAATCTCTCATGATCCTTTGTATTTCTGCAGTGTCAGTTGCTACTTCTCCTTTTTCATTTCTAATTCTACTGAACTGAGTCTTCCCTCTTTTTTTCTTGATGAGTCTGGCTAATGGTTTATCAATTTTGTTTATCTCTCAAAGAAACAGCCTTTAGTTTTATTGATCTTTGCTATTGTTTCCTTCATTTATTTCTGATCTGTCTTTATGATTTCTTTCCTTCTGCTAACTTTGGGGATTTTTTTGTTCTTTCTCTAATTGCTTTAGGTGTAAGGTTAGGTTGTTCATTTTTGAAGTTCCTTGTTTCTTGAGGTAGAATAGTATTGCTATAAACTTCCCTCTTAGAACTGCTTCTGCTGCATCCCATAGGTTTTGGGCTGTCGTGGTTTTATTGTCATTTGTTTATTTTTTGATTTCTTCAGTGATCTCTTGCTATTTAGTAGTGTATTATTTAGCTTCCATGTGTTTGTATTTTTTACAGATTTTTTCTTGTAATTGATATCTAGTCTCAGCCTTGTGGTTGGAAAAGATCCTTGATACAATTTCATTTTTCTTAAATTTACAGGCTTGATTTGTGACCCAAGTATGATCTATCCTGGAGAATGTTCCATGAGCACTTGAGAAGTAAGTGTATTCTGTTGTTTTTGGATGGAATGTCCTATAAATATCAATTAAGTCCACCTTGTTTAATGTGTCATTTAAAGCTTGTGTTTCCTTATTTATTTTCATTTTGGATGATGTGTCCATTGGTGAAAGTGGCGTGTTTAAGTCCCCTTCTATGTTTGTGTTACTGTCGATTTCCCCTTTTATGGCTGTTAGCATTTGCCTTATGTATTGACGTGCTCCTATGTTGGGTGTGTAAATATTTACAACTCTTATATCTTCTTCTTGGATTGATCTCTTGATCATTATGTAGTGTCCTTCTTTGTCTCTTGTAATAGGCTTTATTTTAAAGTCTATTTTGTCTGATATGAGAATTGCTACTCCAGCTTTCTTTTGATATCCCTTTTCATGGAATATCTTTTTCCATCCCCTCACTTTCAATCAGTATGTGTCCCTAGGTCTGAAGTGGGTCCGTTGTAGACAGCATATAGATTCGTCTTGTTTTTGTATCCATTCAGCCAGTCTATGTCTTTCGGTTGGAGCATTTAATCCACTTACATTTAAGGTAATTTTCTATATGTATATTCCTATTACCATTTTCTTAATTGTTTTGTTTTTGTTTTTGTAGGCCTTTTCCTTCTCTTGTGTTTCCTGCCTAGAGAAGTTCCTTTAACGTTTGTTGTAAAGCTGGTTTGGTGGTGCTGAATTCTCTTAGCTTTGCTTGTCTGTAAAGGTTTTAATTTCTCTGTCAAATCTGAATGAGATCCTTGCTGGGTAAAGTAATCTTGGTTGTAGGTTTTTCCCTTTCATCACTTTAAATATGTCCTGCCACTCCTTTGTGGCTTGCAGAGTTTCTGCTGAAAGATCAGCTGTTAACCTTATGGGGATTCCCTTGTATGTTATTTGTTGTTTTTCCCTTGCTTCTTTTAATATTTTTTCCTTGTATTTAATTTTTATAGTTTGATTAATATGTGTCTTGGCATGTTTCTCCTTGGATTTATCCTGTATGGGACTCTCTGCACATCCTGGACCTGATTGACTATTTCCTTTTCCACGTTAGGGAAGTGTTCAACTATAATCTCTTCAAATATTTTCTCAGTCCCTTTTTTTCCCCTCTTCTTCTTCTGGGACCCCTATAATTTGAATGTTGATGCATTGAATGTTGATGCATTTAATATTGTCCCAGAGGTCTCTGAGACTGTCCTCAATTCTTTTCATTCTTTTTTCTTTATTCTGCTCTGCAGTAGTTACTTCCACTATTTTATCTTCCAGGTCACTTATCTGTTCTTCTGCCTCAGTTATTCTGCTATTGATTCCTTCTAGAGAATTTTTAATTTCATTTATTGTGTTGTTCATCATTGTTTGTTTGCTCTTTAGTTCTTCTAGGTCGTTGTTAAATATTTGTTTTATTTTCTCCATTCTATTTTGAAGATTTTGGATCATCTTTACTATCACTACTCTGAATTCTTTTTCAGGTAGACTGCCTATTTCCTCTTTCTTTGTTTGGTCTGATGGGTTTTTACCTTGCTCCTTCATCTGCTGTGTATTTCTCATTTTGCTTAACTTACTGTGTTTGGGGTCTCCTTTTTGCAGGCTTCCAGTTCATAATTCCCATTGTTTTTGGTGTCTGCCCCCAGTGGGTAAGGTTGGTTCAGTGGGTTATGTAGGGTTCCTGGTGGAGGGGACTGGTACCTGTTTTCTGGTGGATGAGGCTGGATCTTGTCTTTCTGGTGGGCAGGACCACGTCCAGTGGTATGTTTTGGGGTGTCTGTGACCTTATTATGATTTTATGAAGCCTCTCTGCTAATGGGTGTGGTTGTATTCCTGTCTTGCTAGTTGTTTGGCACAGGGTGTCCAGCACTGTAGCTTGCTGGTTGTTGAGTGGTACTGGGTCTTAGCTTTGAGATGGTGATCTCTGGGAGGGATTTTTCTGTTTGATATTACATGGGGCCAGGAACTCTGTGGTGGACCAATGTCCTGATCTCAGCTCTCCCACCTCAGAGGCTCAGGCCTCACACCCGGCTGAAGCACCAAGACCCTGTCAGCCACACAGCTCGGAAGAAAAGGGAGAAAAACAAAATAAATAAATAAAGTTATTAAAATAAAAATTATTAAAAAATGATAAAAAAAGGAAAGAAAGAAGAGAGCAACCAAACCAAGAAACAAATCCACCAATGATAACAAGCACTAAAAACTATACTAAAAAAAAAGAAAAAGAAAAACGGATATACAGATCCCTAGGACAAATGGTAAAAGTAAAGATATACAGACAAAATCACACTAAGAGATATACACATACACACTTACAAAAGGAGAAGAAGGAGGGCTTCCCTGGTGGCGCAGTGGTTGAGAGTCCACCTGCTAATGCAGGGGACACAGGTTCGTGCCCTGTTCCGGGAGGATCCCACATGCCATGGAGCGGCTGGGCCCATGAGCCATGGCCGCTGAGGCTGCGCGTCCGGAGCCTGTGCTCTGCAACAGGAGAGGCCACAACAGTGAGAGGCCCACATACCGCAAAAAAAAAAAAAAAAAAAGGAGAAAAAGGAAAAAAAAAAATATATATATATATATATTTAAAAAAAAAGGAAGAGAGCAACCAAATCCATAAACAAATCTACTGATGATAATAAACTCTAAATGCTAAACTAAGATAAACATAAAACCAGAAACAAATTAGATGCAGAAAGCAAACCCCAAGTCTACAGCTGCTCCCAAAGTACACCGCCTCAATTTTGGGATGATTCATTGTCTATTCAGGTATTCCCCAGATGCAGGGTACATCAAGTTGATTGTGGAGATTTAATCTGCTGTTCCTGAGGCTGCTGGGAGAAATTTTCCTTTCTCTTCTTTGTTCCCGCAGCTCCTGGTGTTCAGCCTTGGATTTGGCCCCGCCTCTGCATGTAGGTCGCCTGAGGGCATCTGTTCCCCGCCCAGACAGGACGGGGTTAAAGGAGCAGCTGCTAAGGGGGCTCTGGCTCACTCATGCTGGAGGTGAGGGAGGGGTACGGAATGCAGGGCGAGCCTGCTGCGGCAGAGGCCGGCGTGATGTTTCAACAGCCTGAGGTGCACCCTGTGTTCTCCGGGGGAAGTTGTCCCTGGATCACGGGACCCTGGCAGTGGCGGGCTGTACAGGCTCTCAGGAGGCGAGGTGTGGATAGTGACCTGTGCTTGAACACAGGTTTGTTGGTGGCTGCAGCAGCAGCGTTAGTGTTTCATGCCCGTCTCTGGTGTCTGTGCTGTTATCCGTGGCTCATGCCCATCTCTGGAGCTTGTTCTGAATTCCCTCTCCTCGTGCACCCACAACCACTGGTGTCTTGCCTCTCAGGCAGTTCCACACTTTTTCCTGGACTCCCTCCGGCTAGCTGTGGTGCACTAGCCCCCTTCAGGCTGTATTCACAGAGCCAACCCCACTCATCTCCCTGGGATCTGACCTCCGAAGCCCAAGCCTCAGCTCCCAGCCCCCACCCGTCCCGGCGGGTGAGCAGATAAGTCTCTCAGGCTGGTGAGTGCTGGTCGGCTCCGATCCTCTGTGTGGGATTCTCTCCGCTTTGCCCTCTGCACCCCTGTTGCTACGCTCTCCTCCGTGGCTCTGAAGCTTCCCCACTGCCACCCCCCGTCTCCACCAGTGAAGGGGCTTCCTAGTGTGTGGAAGCTTTTCCTCCTTCACAGCTCCCTCCCAGAGGGGCAAGCCCCGTCCCTATTGTTTTGTCTGTGGTTTTTCTTTTTTCTTTTGCCCTACCCAGGTATGTGGGGAGTTTCTTGCCTTTTGGGCTCTGAGGTCTTCTGCCAGCGTTCAGTAAGTGTTCTCTAGGAGTTGTTCACATGTAGATGTATTTCTGATGTATTTGCAGGGAAGAAGGTGATCTCCAAGTCTTACTCCTCCACCATCTTGAAGGTCCCTCAAATCAACAGAGTTTAAGTGAAAAATAGAAACAAATCCCATGGCAATCCTAAACAAAGATTTTTTTTTACTAAGATTTTCATATTATAGGAAAAACAGAGTAGCAGTCATACAAATTTTTTTTTTAATTTCCCAGTCCAACTTCATCAGATAATGTTCCACCATATGCTTAATTTAGTTTAAAAATTCAGTCAACTAAATGGGTAAGATAATTTCCTAATCTAAATATAATAATATTAAAGAGATAGTTTACATAATAATAGGATACATTTCTTTATTTATAACTTTAGTAGTATTTGATGAAGTACCTATAGGAAGTTCTCTAGGGAAAGAGAGAACTAACCTTTAGATTATTTACCATGTGCTAACTACTATACCTATTGCTATATTTGCATTAACTTGCTTAGCACTCACTGCTATCCTGCAAGATATAACCTATATTCAATATAGAAATGAGAAGACTTTGGCTCAGAGTTTAATAAAACCTATTCAGGTTTACATAGAAATAATGATGGAGTAATAAGTTGGGCCTCAGGTCAGTCTGTCTAAAGAACAAATATTCTTCTTACTTCTTTATACCACCTGTTTTACATAAGCTAGAGGAGACCATTCCCCATCCCACACAAGGCTGAGTACCATATGATACACTTCCATAATATGCATTGTAGGAAACTCCTATAGGATTTAACACATTTGTTTAGTGACAGATTCCCATGTAGAATCTAGTCAATAGGCTCCATGAGGTCAGATCCTCAGTCTGATTATCACTTTATAAATTCCTGTATCTCACACTCAGAATTTGAGTCCTTAGTCAAAATCTGTTAACTGGCAGCCTTAAAAGAACATCTTTATAATTTAAAGAAAATACTAGGCAAGAATACAATGATTCAAGATCTACAAAGCAAGCTACAGTCTGTCAGAGAAAAATTATCTTAAAAAGCAGCCCATGTCAATCCCCCTTGAACTCTTGGTGGGAATGTAAATTGATACAGCCACTATGGAGAACAGTATGGAGGTTCCTTAAAAAGCTAAAAATAGAATTACCATATGACCCAGCAATCCCACTACTGGGCATATACCCAGAGAAAACCATAATTCAAAAAGACACATGCACCCCAATGTTCATTGCAGCACTCTTTACAATAGCCAGGTCATGGAAACAACCTAAATGCCTTTCGACAGATGAATGGATAAAGAAGATGTGGTACATATATACAATGGAATATTACTCAGCCATAAAAAGGAATGAAATTAGGTCATTTGTAGAGACGTGGATGGACCTAGAGACTGTCATACAGAGTGAAGTAAATCAGAAAGAGAAAAACAAATATCGTATGTTAACACATATATATGGAATCTACAAAAATGGTAGAGATGAACCAGTTTTCAAGGCAGAAATAGAGACACAGATGTAGAGAACAAACATGGACACCAAGGGGGGAAAGCAGGGTAGGGGGGATGAATTGGGAGGTTGAGATTGACATATATACACTAATATGTATAAAATAGATAACTAATAAGAACCTGCTGTATAAAATTTTTTTAATAAAATTTTAAAAACGCATACCCCCCCCCAAAAAAAAGCAACCATGTCTGATACAACCCTAAAGCAGACTCTGTCAGGTCTGTGGAAGCCAAAATATTCTGTGCCTATCATTCCTGCCATCCCTGGTCACCACCCCAAAATGTACACACATCCAGACAGCTATCCAGTCAGCTCACTCCTTCATGCTCTGTGCTTCCTCTCTTCTGACCCAACCTCTATCCTCCTTTCCTTCCAAACCATCCCACTGCAAAACCCTATGTACATTATTCCAGAGTAAACAGATTCCCTTCTACCCTCAGCTGCTACACAGAACACTTCTTATACTTCCTTGCTTTACTAAAATTTGGTGCATCTCCCAAGGCCACTACTTCTTTGGTTGCCCTTTCAAGGGCCATCTTCCCGTATGCCATATTCCATAGCTGTCTCCCAAATACCATGTTACATAGCTCTAAGGCTTGGGCTTTGCATTCTTTTCACTCACCAGTGCATTTTTTAAACCATTATTTCCCAGTCCTTAAGTTTAAAAGATATGTTTGTCATTTGAGGTTCATGTTGTTTAACATATCATCAATTCCTCCTAAACCATCCACCACTAACCACCCACCTGGTCATGGTCTTAATCAAAGCTTTTGGCCTCTGTATCATAATGGTCCTCTCCACCCCAAGTCTCTTCCAGAGATCCCAATTAAAATCCATGTATAGTAGCTACTTTCAGCTCTTTAAAGTCCTTCATTCCTGCTATGCCTGTCCTTGGATTTCAATTCTCTCCTGTCTCTACTTTATTTTTTACTTAGTCTACACCTCATGATCTATCATGTCACCCCTCTCATAATACTCTTCTCAACAACCTTGCCCCATATCCTCCCATCACACTATCCTCGGAAACCCCACCTTTAACTTCTATGATCTACCAGGCAGTGTTGGAAAATGTAAGTTCACAGTGCATATTGGCATCCCTTCATATTCTAGATCTTTGATTTTCACTTGGTTTTTAGCACTGCCTGTAAACCATATATTCCTAGTCAGCAATCTCCTCTTGTCAAATACTAGTAATAATTTTAAAACTTCATCAGTCTTCTCAGGCAACATGCCTCAAACCTCCTATCTCACTCTTAAGACATGACCTCACCTCCTACTTTAGGAAGAATGAAGAGACAATCCTATGAGAATTTCTTTAGCTTCCCACTCTCAGATCTACAAGACTAACTAAATCTATCCTTGTCTTTTTCTTCTTTCTGTCTCACTGGAAGAGTTTCCCCTCCTGAGGCTGATCCTTAAACTTATGCTTTGACTTCCAACTAAGTTTTCTAACCAACCCACTGCAACTACTCTTACCAGTTACCAATGACTCCTTGTTGCTATTCAGTGGATGGGGTTCTGTTCTTAACTTACTTGATTTCTGTGAACCTCTTTCTCCTTCTTGGAACACTTTCTTCTATTAATTTTTATAACATCACACTCTCCTGGTTTTCCTACTACATACCTGTCCATTCCGCAGTATCTTCCTCTACCTGCCCTACAAGCGTTGTTCTACTATAAGGCTCCATCCTTGGTTATCTTCTCACTCTACATATTTTTGCTGAGTAATTTCACCCATTCCTATAACCTCAACCACCATCAATATCAGCAGTCTTTAAATTTGTTATCAGTCCATTTGAGAATCTGATGAAAATTCTGGGCCTTGTCCCTAAAAACAAGTGCAGAAGCAGAAATTTTTCCAAACCATTTTAGGAGGTTCATGGACACCCTGAAACCTATTGATTGACCTTTCCGGATTTCCTGATCTACAGTGCTAACAACCCCCAAACCTTCATCTCCATCCATGTCTCTTAGACAAGACTTATATATCACACTGCCAACTTGATATCTCTAATCAAATATTCCACCAGCACCACACACTCAACATATTTAAAACCTACTATTTTCTTCCTACCCTAAACCTGACACCTACAGATTTGCTTTTTTTATCATTCAATACGGTTTTCTTTATTGTGTCTTGTGCAATTCTTGTTAAGTTTATTCCCAGATATTTTAAATTGTTTCCATTGAGAATGAGATATATTTCCCATTTCTATTTCTAGGTGCTTACTGCTAGCACAGAAAAAACGCTATTTTTTTTATATTTATCAAATATTCAGGTATCTTGTTAAATTTTACTAGCATTTTTACTATAGTCTCTTGGATTTTCTAAATATAAATTCAAAGAATCGGCAAAAAAAGCTAGTTTGTTTTCCTTTTCTAATATGTATGATGATTATTCAATGTTCTTGTCTTATTGCATTTGCTAATCTGGCTACTGAAAGTGTGGAATCAATAGTATTGGCATCATCTAGGAGCTTATTAAAGATGAAGAATCTCAGCCCCATCCCTAGACCTACTAAATCATAAGCTGCATTTTAAAGATCTCCAGGTGACTCATGTACACAGTAAAAATTGAGCATACTGCTATAGAATATTCAAGACAATATTGAATAATAATGATAGTAGCTTGCATTATCTATTTACTGGTTTAAATTGAAATGGGCTCTATGTTTCATCATCTAAATGATTTTGGTAAATGTTTTTTATAACACAAAAATAATTTTTTCTCTTGCTCTCTTAGAATTTTTTATTTAGAATGACTGCTTAATCAGAGTTCTTTATTATCAAATTTCTTTATATATGATAATATGTAAAATTTCTTTATATATATGATAATATAGTCTTTCTACCTTGATTAAGTTAATATAATTAATTACATCAACAAATGGTTCAGTTACACCAACAAAGTTAATGTATCTTTTGATATATTACTCGATTCTATATCTTAATATTTTATTTTAATTTTTTCTTCTATATCCATAAACAACTTGTCTCTAGCTTTCTTTATTGGTTTGAGGTATCAAATTGTAGCTGTTTTTATAAAATGATTTGGGAACTATATTTGTCATCTTTGTCAGTAGACAGGAACAATTGTTGGCAAACCTAGTTTGCACATTAGAATTACCTGGGGGGCTTTAGAGAAATATTAATGTTCAGGCCTATCTCTTAGAGATTCTGATTCAAGTAGTCTGGGACTCACCAGAAAACAGTATTTTTAATTAAATTAAAATTTTAAAAAACAGCTCCACAGGTGATTCTAGTGAGTCTTTAGGACTGAGAAATACTGGTCTAAAATCCTTTAAATAACTTGAGAAGATTAAGTACAATTTAGCCATTATCTTGTCAATGGGTGCTATTTAGTCACCTTCTCAGTTTCTTTTAATGTAATTGTTCCATTAAAACTTCCCATTTCTTTTTAAATGATTTTAATAAACTTATATCTTGTTCTCTATGAGGTTAAGGACATTTCTTTCTATTCTCATTTTTCTGAGAGTTTTTCTTTTTTTAATCATGAATGGATGTTCAATTTTGTCAAAGGCTTTTTCTGCATCTCTTGAGATGATGATGCAGTTTTACTTCTTTAGTCTGTTAATATGATGAATTACATTGATTGACTGTGAAATGTTGAACTAGCCTTTCCTTCCCAAGATAAATCCCACTTTATTGTGACATCCTTTTTATATGTTGCTGGATTCTATTTGTTAATATTTTGTTGAGTGGGGAGATATCAGGAAATTCACGCTTACTGGTCATTCTTCATTTTCCTCCCCATAAGTCTGCTATTGTTACTTCTCAAATTTTTCAGATGCTTCATTGCTTTTTGTAGTCTATTCAGATTTTCAGTTGGAATCAGTGGAAGAGATAGACTGTGGTACGCTTACTCCATCTTGACTAGGACCAGAAGTCTGTCACTTTCTTTGGATATTTTTTGTAAACAGTACATCCAATTAGCCTGCTTTTAAATGGAGAATTCAGTCTATTTACATAAAGCTCATATTCTTGATTTTATTTGTTTCATTTTATTTTATTTATTTGTCCTTTTTTTGGCCTTTGGATTTTTTCTATTGTCTAATTATTCCCTACCTCCACAATCTCCTGTTATTTAAAAATGCCATTAGGGACTTCCCTGGTGGTCCAGTGGTTAAGAATCCACCTTCCAACGTGTGTTCGATCCCTGGTCGAGGAACTAAGATCCCACATGCTGTGGAGCAACTAAGCCCGTGCACCACAACTACAGAGCCCACACGCTCTGGAGCCCATGAGCCACAGTTACGGAGCCCATGCGCTCTGGAGCCTGTGCGCCACAACTAGAGAGAAGATTGCACGCTGCAAGGAAAGATCCCGTGTGCCACAACTAAGACCTGACTAAGCCAAAAAATAAATAAATGAATAAATAAATAGATAAATAAATATTTTTAAAATGATATAAAAATAAATAAATAAAAATGCCATTGTAATTTTTCAATTCATAAATATTCACTTTCCCTTTCCTGGAGGTCATAAGCGAGCACCTTTTACTCAACTATTACACAAAAGTAGATACCAACTGTTTTCTCTCCAACAAGGCATTGGTCTTTCATTTCTTTACTCCTTTCTTTAAAGAAATGCTCTTTAGAACACATTTTCTTTTGACATTATTTTCCCCCTCCCAAATGAGTCTTTTCCCATGTTTTTTTTCTCTTCCTTTCCTCCTGTTTCCACCTAGGTTGTACAGAGATTTAGTACTTTGCTTAGCTCCAGACTAGCATTATATTTTGCAGTACATGTCCTCTATTCCAGGATCATTGTCTTAACCCTTGCATTATGTATAATGATTATACATTTAGATAGATGGGAAAATACTTTTTCCTCCTTTGCCCCTCCCTATGTCCTCGTCCTCTTTCCTTATCTTGAATTCTCTCTTCTGATTAATTCCATTTTGGTTACAGTCTCTACTCAACTATTTTCTTCAGCTTTGGTAGAAAGATAATATATTCAGTAACTCTTTATATATTTGCAAACAACTTTTTACATGCCAATAGATGAATCTCAGAAACCTAATGAGCAAAAGAAGCCAGACACAAATGAGCACATGTTGGATGATTCCATCTATAGAAGTTTGAGAACAAACAAAATGGATATATTGATATATGATAGTGTTTAGAATAATGGTTACTTTGGGGAGAGGAATGAGGAAGCCTACTGGGGTGCTGGAAATATCTGTTTCTTATTCTCTGTGGTGCTTCCCTGTGTTTATACATATGTAAAAATCATCAACCTGTATGCTTAAGATCTTTGCACTTTTCTATATGTGACCTATACCTCAAGAAAAAGAAAAAGTTTAAAGGGGATGAAGAATATTAATAAATTAATAGCTTAACTATAGAAGGAAGTTGAAAAAGAGGACCAAGAATAAGACTTTCTCCCATAAAAAGCACCATACCAAAAACTGTTAAAAGCAATTTCTAGCAAAACTCTCAGCAACGGGTATATTTAATGCTATTTTAAATGTTCTGATTTTTAAAACCAGAGAAATGAAAAGATTCCCAAATAATTTTGCAACATGAAAATGTGACCTCATATTTTTGCCCTTAAATTGACCAGAATAAAGAAGCATCAAGTATCCACATTCTAAAGAAAGAAAGCTGCAAACAGTTGGAGACACCTGGGCTTGTTGGGAGGTGAACTTGCCCTCCTAAACCCGCAGCTCCTTCCACTTTGGGGTGCTAGAATGAGGAAAAAGATGAAGGCTGCTAGCCTTCTCACTCCCCACCCCCTCACCTCCCTAATCCCCACCCCAGGGCCCTTCAGCAACAGGTTAAGCTGATCTGGATAGAGGGAAGCATATTCAAACAATTAAGAACGTATATAGTCGACATCTATTCTGTGAGCCCAAGTTATTAGAATCCATAGTTACCTAATTACAATTTCTACCAAAGAGTGGTCACCATGCAAAGAAGTCAAGAATCCACGAAAAAAAAATTTTAATTAAAATCTATTCAAAAGCTAGAAATCAATTGGAAAGCATGACATAACCAAGTGCATGCTGCTCTCTTAAAAAAATGTGAATTAAAAAAAAAATCATTGAGGACAAAATCTGCTTGTGTCAATCCAGGTTGTTCCTCCTATTATAGCAAAAGCATATTTTATAACACACTTATATTTCTTCACTGAGGGCCCACTTTCACTCTTTGTTTTTGACCTCTGTGCAAATGAAAGTTGTGAAGCAGTTATTTCATCTGCTGGAGCTGAGGTCTGCATTGCCATTCATCTCCTCATTTCTGGGGCTCTGCATTCAGGCGTATGGAGAGAAAACTCTAACAGAGCAGCAGGGCTTGGTCTGAAATCAGCACTTAGAGTATCTGCCCACATAGAAACAGATCTTTTTGTGAGGTTGAATGATGCTGATAAAATAATAGATTGGCCTGCTGTGTGGAAGCTATGGAAAGGCAGCTAATGGGGCTCCCACAGGTCCTGGGAACCCAGCTAGCAGTTGCAGCAAGAATCTGATGAAAAAGCAAGATCTAGCTAAGGTGCTATAAGCAAATTAACCCAATACTTAAAGGGGTGTGCGTGCGTGCATGCACGTGCTGAGAGGCAAAATTAACCATTAACACACACTAGTTTGATCTATCTAGCTTCTGTTGCAAGTTCTAGCACTGTCTAGCACTCCTTTTGGAAACATGTCCCATGTTTCAACAATACTTTTGCTGAGAGAACAAGCTCCCAGGGACATGGGGGTGTGTATGCCATTAAAACCAATCAATTTCATTGTTAAATTTTACAAATATTTCCATGCAATTGTCAACAGAAATATAATTTTCTGAACAATGTCACACAAATAAAACATATCTTGGAAAACACTGCAGAAGTCAAAATGTCCATTTGGAGTTCCCAATCCTTAGACTTCTCTTTGTGATTTCCAGCTCATTCAGCATCTTAGTAACCAAGCAGACATATTCTGCAGCTGGAAAGTACGAAGGCAACCTCAACATATCTCTCAGGCCAAGGTTATCCTGTGTTTTTGGCTTTGTCCCTCCTGTCCTGACAGAAAGAATGCACAGGGAACGTCTCATTTGGATTTGGGAGGTGAAGGTGGTCCTGAGAAGAGTTGGTAACCATGCAGTGAGTACCCCATCAGCCAAACTAAAGTGTGTGTGCATGTATGTGTGCATGTGTGTGTATGAAAGGGTGGAAGGGAAACCTGCTCTAAGAGGAAAGAGTAAATAGTTCTTGCTAAGGTAAGAATAACTGATAAATACAGCCTCACAGTAAAGCCAAGTCTTCACATGTTATTTGTTTTTGTAAGATTTGTAACCACTTCCTAAAGCTTCTTCATTTTGACCAAGAATAGAGTCTTAAGTTAAATGGAAAAGGCTCTAATGCTGGAACACAGATTCTTGGGCTTACTGAGCTGATAAGGGAGATTGCCCTTCTGGGAGCCTGGGGAGGTTATACTGTATGGGTTTCCCTGAAAATGCAACTATTGACTCTGTCTTATTTCAAGTCTTTCCAGGACAGAGAAAAGACTTGTGTGCCTCTCTGCTCTCTGTATAAGGAACAAGAATATTAGTGCAAAATTCAGCTTCTCAGAGCACCTGTGTTAGGTCCCAAAAGGGTCAAGCACTGGGATAGTTGATGAGGCAACCAGGGACAATCCAACAGGCTCTAACACATGCCCCTGGGGTGGCCATGCTGCAATCAGCTCACAAGCCAAAAGAACTTGAGTTTGTCCAAAGCTGAGAACAATAGGGCAGACTGGGCAGGCTTGGCTATGCAGAGGCTTTGTGTCATACTCGACATTCCCTCCCTATGAAAGTCTTGGAAACCTGGGGGACATGAAGAACACTAGCAGTCATTCTAGACACTTGGAATTTGGTCCCTCTCCCACATGCATTTCTTGTCTGGTTGTATCAACAAATGTAGGGTTGAGGAAAGATGTGAATGATGGAAGGAACTTTCCAGATAGGAGCGAGGGAGCAGAGCCCAGCATGTAACTGCCTCTTCTATTACCTGCAGCTTGCTCTCTGAGGTACAGCTACATCCTCACCATGTGACCAGCATGCCCAAACTCAAATTCTGCCATGGGTGCCTCTAAGCCACATTGGCAGTACTACTTCTTACTTCCAAGCATATCATGCTGCCCCTAGGAGGTATTCAATAAATGTACTGAATGATAATACCCCACCTTGTGGTGTTTCTTATCTCTCCTATGTGGCTACATCTTGTTTCCCTGGTAGGATCATAAACAAGGACAGCATATAACACTTCACCTGCCTTACACTTCCTCATGGAGCACCATAGACAGAGTGCTCTGAGAGACACCAAACCCTTAATACTTTCCCGTGCTTGCATAGATGGGCATTTTCTATTTATGTCTATTTCTTTATTTACATTATTCTGTACAGTGGTGGCCTTTTAAACTTTCACCTACAAACAATGACTGCTAGTATAACACTCCAGCCTCTAAATGGAATTAGTTTCCTCTGTTCTGCTGGACAGCTGCAAGAGACAGAACATATGGTCAATTTTATATGATATTTTGATAATTCATATCCTGTTACTGAGAAGAATTACCACAGGAAAGGAAGAAAGAGAGACAGAGAGAGAGAAAGATATTGTCTTGTAGATAATAAAAAATTTTCACTCATTTCTTACATTTATCCATTTTCAAGACCACTTTCCATTTTCTTAGTTGTCTTTTCTGAAGTGTTTCTGAGGAAAAATAAAAGACATATTCCCCTTTAGGTAGTCTGTTTGGAATGAACTATTTGAAGGGCAACCCAGCAATGCGTGGGCTTTCATAAGTAACATGACCATCCACCACTTTAAGGAAATACAATATAAATAGATAAAGCAGCTAGCAGGTAATTACATGCATTAAAGAAAGATTCTCCACTTTCCAGGGGAGAATTACTGCAAGCTCCTACTTTGCACTGAACATGAATTTCAACTTTTAAATTTTGATTTGCATAAAACTTTTTGTAACAGAGGTGCACTTATAACAAGAATTTCTCCGAATCCTATTACAATGAGGAGGAGACTGAGGGAGGATCTTCCAGTTCTAGCCACTAATCCAGTGAGATTGTAGCTGCATTTGAAAGGGTGATGTCAAACCACTCTAAGGCTGTGACCCATGGGGTTGTCAGCCAATCAAAGACTCAGTGTGCAGCTGGGCCAGGTCATTTGTTCTCC
Source organism: Delphinapterus leucas (assembly GCF_059928025.1). NCBI lineage: Eukaryota > Metazoa > Chordata > Mammalia > Artiodactyla > Monodontidae > Delphinapterus > Delphinapterus leucas. The sequence continues at coordinate 59,494,885 of NC_143137.1, read as the reverse complement.
CAGATCTTATCAGACTTGACTCCTTTTCCAATTAGAACTCCTATTTCTCATTTTCGGCCTCAAGTTTCCTCTACTCACAAATACCCACAATAGAAAGCAGCTTTACGGTCTCCTAATCCACTGATTTTCAAACTTCTTTTAAATCAGAGAATCCTTTCCTCAAATGAAGGCTCACCCCAAAACCCAAGATGTAAAACAGAGCCACTTGGTTGTGCTCTGGTCATGTCGCAAAGCCCCACCAGAAGCCCACCTCCTGCACTGACCTGACCTTAGTAAGGACTTCAAGATGGAAATGCCACTCCCTCCATGTACAAATGGAGAAACTGGAGGTTGGGCTCAGTGTTTCTCAGTGAAGATGTTATTGGCATTTGGGGACAAAAGCAGTCTTTACTGTGTAGGATTGACCTCTGCATGGTAGTCCTTTAACTTCCTCAGCTAAGTGCCTGTTGCCCTCGCATACTTGTGTTGACTAAAATCAGCTACTGAGAGAGAGTCATCTGGTTCCACCTGGGCTGAGAATCACATGGCTCTGAAATGATTTCACCAGGGTTAGTCAGAGGGGCAAGGCCAGCATGAACCCAGGTATCCTGATTCCCAGTCTATTGTTCTTTCCTCTCCAGCACATGGACTTTTCTGCCAGCTACAATTTTTTTCTGTCCCTCACCCCTTTTAAGCTTTGCTCTAACAGTTGGGGCCCTGTCTACTGCAATTCAGCTTCTACTTGTCTGTGAGGCTGCCTTGAACCACTGCCATTGCTGCTCTTAATGTAGAAGCTGGGAAAGCTCTTCCATCTGAGGATGGAGATTAGTGTAGACAAAGAAAAGATATCACAAGCACTTCTCAGTTCCTAGTGAGCACAAATTTAAACCCTGGGCCCATGAACAACATAGCTTCTCAGTGAGATGTGAAATTGCAATGCACTAGCCCAGATGAACTGATTTTTTTAAATTGAAATATAGTTGATTTTGTTTGTTGTATACATATAAACATATAAAATGTTTATAGTGGAACAGGATAGAAAGCCCAGAGATAAACCCATGTACATATGGTCACCTTATCTTTGATAAAGGAGGCAGGAATATACAATGGAGAAAAGACAGCCTCTCCAATAAGTGGTGCTGGGAAAACTGGACAGGTACATGTAAAAGTATGAAATTAGAACACTCCCTAACACCATACACAAAAATAAACTCAAAATGGATTAAAGACCTAAATGTAAGGCCAGACACTATCAAACTCTTAGAGGAAAACATAGGCAGAACACTCTATGACATAAATCACAGCAAGATCCTTTTTGACCCACCTCCTAGAGAAATGGAAATAAAAACAAAAATAAACAAATGGGACCTAATGAAACTTCAAAGCTTTTGCACAGCAAAGGAAACCATAAACAAGACCAAAAGACAACCCTCAGAATGGGAGAAAATATTTGCAAATGAAGCAACTGACAAAGGATTAATCTCCAAAATTTACAAGCAGCTCATGCAGCTCAATATCAAAAAAACAACAAACCCAATCCAAAAATGGGCAGAAGACCTAAATAGACATTTCTCCAAAGAAGATATACAGATTGCCAACAAACACATGAAAGAATGCTCAGCATCATTAATCATTAGGGAAATGCAAATCAAAACTACAATGAGGTATCACCTAACATGGGTCAGAATGGCCATCATTAAAAAATCTACAAACAATAAATGCTGGAGAGGGTGTAGAGAAAAGGGAACCCTCTTGCACTGTTGGTGGGAATGTAAATTGATACAGCCACTATGGAGAACATATGGAGGTTCCTTAAAAAACTACAAATAGAACTACCATATGACCCAGCAATCCCACTACTGGGCATATACCGTGAGAAAACCATAATTCAAAAAGAGTCATGTACCAAAATGTTCATTGCAGCTCTATTTACAATAGCCAGGACATGGAAGCAACCTAAGTGTCCATCAACAGATCAATGGATAAAGAAGATGTAGCACATATATACAATGGAATATTACTCAGCCATAAAGAGAAATGAAATTGAGTTATTTGTAGTGAGGTGGATGGACCTAGAGTCTGTCATACAGAGTGAAGTAAGTCAGAAAGAGAAAAACATATACCGTATGCTAACACATATATATGGAATCTAAGGGGAAAAAAAAGGTCATGAAGAACCTAGGGGCAAGACAGGAATAAAGACACAGACCTACTAGAGAATGGACTTGAGGATATGGGGAGGGGGAAGGGTAAGCTGTGACAAAGTGAGAGAGTGGCATGGACATATATACACTACCAAATTAAAATAGATAGCTAGTGGGAAGCAGCCACATAGCACAGGGAGATCAGCTTGGTGCTTTGTGACCACCTAGAGGGGTTTGATAGGGAGGGTGGGAGGGAGGGAGATGCAAAAGGGAAGAGATATGGGGACATATGTATATGTATAACTGATTCACTTTGTTATAAAGCAGAAACTAACACACCATTGTAAAGCAATTATACTTCAATAAAGATGTTAAAAATGAGAAAAGACACATTCACCCCAATGTTCATTGCAGCACTATTTACAATAGCCAGGTCATGGAAGCAACCTAAATGCCAATCGACAGACGAATGGATAAAGAAGTTGTGGTACATATACACAATGGAATATTACTCAGCCATAAAAAGGAACGAAACTGGTTCACTTGTTGAGACGTGGATGGATCTACAGACTGTTATAGAGAGTGAAGTAAGTCAGAAAGAGAAAAACAAATATCGTATATTAACGCATGTATGTGGAACCTAGGAAAATGGTACACTGGTTTGCAGGGCAGAAGCTGAGACACGGGTGTAGAGAACAAATGTATAGACACCAAGGGGGGGAAAGCTGCGGAGGGGTGGTGATGGTGGTGTGATGAATTGGGCGGCTGGAATTGACGTGTATACACTGATGTGTATAAAATCGATGACTAATAAGAACCTGCTGTATAAAAAAATTTTTTGAATAAAATTCAAAAATTAAATAAAATTTTTAAAATGTTTATAAAAACATTTTATATGTTGTGTTAGTTTCTGGTACATAGCAAAGTGATTCAGTTTTATATATATATATATATATATATTCTTTTCCATTATAGGTTACTACAAGATATTGAATATAGTTCCCTGTGCTATACAGTAGGACCTCGTTGTTCATCTATTTGATTTGATTTGATTTGATTTATTTTATTTATTTTTGGCTGCGTGCAGGCTTTCTCTAGTTGCGGCGAGCCGGGGCTACTCTTCGTTGCGGTGCGCCAGCTTCTCATTGCGGTGGCTTCTCTTGTTGTGGAGCATGGGCTCTAGGCACGTGGGCTTTAGTAGTTGCAGCACACAGGCTCAGTAGTTGTGGCATGCGGGTCCTAGATTGTGCGGGCTTCAGTAGTTGCAGCACATGGGCTTAGTAGTTGTGGCTCGCAGGCTCTAGAGCACAGGCTCAGTAGTTGTGGTGCACGGGCTTAGTTGCTCTGCAGCCTGTGGGATCTTCCCCAACCAGGGATCGAACTTGTGTCCCCTGCATTGGCAGGTGGATTCTTAACCCCTGTGCCACCAGGGAAGACCTGTGTTCATCTATTTTATATATAGTAGTTTGTATCTGCTAATCTCAAACTCCTTATTTATCCCTCCCTGCCCCCTTGATTTTTTTTCTTCTCCCCAAATCATACTGTTTGATTCTAGGTCATCTATATTCTATATAACCTTGCTTCTCATAGATCGTCTTTTGGCTGACATTCTCACCAAACAATTCCTACTTTCCCCATTCAGCAGCTGTATGGCTTTCTAAAGGACACCTGGCTTTTCTGACCTCAGTTTCCTCATTTACAAACTGGGGAGAAGAGAAAACTTGCAGGATCCTTGCATGGATTCACTGCAATAATGCATGTACAGTCCCTAGCACTACCAAATGCTTATTAAATGGCTGCTGCCACTGTTCAGATTAACATTGTCACCATTTCCTTGCCTTGGTATAACTTGTTGGAATAAAGTAAATTCCCCTTAGGTAAGCTTCTTAAAGTTGTCACTTGGAGGTAGTTGAACACCCAAATTCTAGATTCCCTGCTCAAAGCTTCCCCTCAGCTTTCAAGCTTGCCCAGTAATGTCAGCCTATTTTGGAAGAAAGTGTTAGATTCCCCTCTTCCTCCTGTAGTAAGACAGGTAAACATCCCCATAGTCATCCGGGAGATCTTATTTCCCACTGATACAGGGGTCGGCAAATTTCCAGACCTTTTAAAATGGGTTTTTACTAACAGTCTAGCAAGTCTCCAGAGAGAGCTGTCCTGTCCAAGACAGCCAGGACTCTTTTTTTTACTGACAGTTTGAGCTGTGTGCTTGAAATCATTTTTGACAAGAAAGAAACAGGCTCAAGTACAAAGAAATCACGGACCGTCCACAGTGACCAATTTTCAGACTTTAAAATCCACACAAGTGCTTAATTATGCCATACAAAAAAAGAATTTTCATGGAAGTTTGTTGTAAATTTTGTCTTTTGCTCTCAGTACTCAAGAATCAGTTAAACAATTTCAAAAATCACAGCTGTTAAGTCAAACTAAACCAAACACACTGTTCTGAAATATTTGCCAAAAGTTGTTTCAGCGTACAATTTGCTTCACTGAATCAATTAGGTTTTGCAAAGTTATATTTGTGTAGAGCATCTGTTAGATACCTGTTTAAAATCTATCCATATGGTTAGTGTTTTAAATGATATATACAAATGTTAAGTGTATATATGAAAAAGTACCCTTTATTGAAAAAAATAGTTAAAACCCAATAAATCATAACAAATTCAATATTACATTCCATGTTGGGATTCTTTGGGTCGATCAGATTCAGCAGCACTTCTTAATAGAAAGCTTTCACGTGTTTCCGAGGAAATTGTGCCCAAGGAAAGACTGGTGCAGTTTCCCTAGCTACATTTCCTTGCTCTTTTTCTCCTCAATGAAACAATAATTATTCAATTAATCTTGTCAACAAGTGGAGGCTGGTTTCATTTCAGTTGTTTACTAATTATTATTGGGTAGATCTTTATATCCTTCAAAATGTTGTCCAATTGCGACAAGCTACTAATGAAGCAAGACTTGGTTAATTAGGTAATAAGAGCAATTAGCTTGTCAGCAGTTAATTCCAACAGTCCCTAGAGAACTGCTACATTTAGGGATATGTATCTCAGGAGCTATTGACCTCTAAACCTTCCTCCTTTGCTGTCACTGCAGTTTAATGGAAAGTCATTTATTTTGTCAGGCTAATAACTGAGGTAATGAAGTAGCCTATGGCTCTGGCTTGCTACTCTGTTTTTCTCTTGCTAATTTTAGAAAGTTTAAAAATAGATGAATGGGTCTATTTTGGATATCATTAAAAGAGGAAACCCAAGGTGGGACTTTACAGAATCCATGGAGCACCCGCTGACCACCCCCAAAGCTATCTGGAGCTCATTAGTCCTTACAGAGCTTTCTCTGCCAAAGAAAAGTTGGTTGTGAAATTTTAAATTCAAAGACTTTTAAAAGCCAAATCAATTTTGTTTGAAAATTTGATTTAATGGGATGATGGAGGATAATTCTGGAATTTATTCTCATTTCCATGTTTACTGATAGAGACTGTCTTTAAAAAGTGATGGAATTGGATGATTCATTTGTAGCTTTTTCTGTTGCAGGGAGATGAACGAGGCTGGAATGAGGATTACTTTTCATAGTAGATCTTAGAAAATATCTTAGGACAACTTGACAAGCTTGACTTTGCCAAAGAGTAAATTTAAGCTAAGATAATATGATTGTTCTAATATTGGACCTTCCATTTTCAGTGTAATTCTGTGTAGAACATTCCCTCCACCTCTAGACAGTGGCTGAATCTGACTGAGACTGACACCAAGTCTGAGGCTGAGATATTTCACGGAACCAATTTGCTATTTCTGGTCTCCTCATTCCTACAAAAAGTTGGGAGAGGAAAGTGCAAGCCTTTCCTCTCAGAAGTCCACAGGCCCTGGTCTGTCTACCCCATGGCATATTTCAGAACTTCACTTACTTCACCTTTATTTTTCTCCTTGGGAGCATTGTGCAAAACTCTTCTAAGCTTAAGCCATTATACCAACTACAAAGGATAAAAAAGGAATATGAAAGTGGAAACAAAAATGAAGGCAACTAATCCTATCTCATCTCATAGTTTTCCTGAAGTTGTCACCAATATTAGAGGTAACAGTATGGACCTTGTTGGAATTCAAGATGCCCAATAAATAGTACTCTCCCTTACCCTCTTGAGTTCTGAACCAAATAAGAAATAAGTCAAAAGGGTAAGGTGGATTAGAACTCATATTACCTTTATTTTAAATTGATAGAATTCAATTCAGATTTTACTACACTTTCAAGGGAAATTACCTCAATATTTTAAAGAATTAACAAAATTTAATACTGTTTAAAACATCATATTAGAGAACGTGGTTGTTGTAGGAGTATGGCTTCTATCACAGACAGGCAGGCTTCCTAATAGAACTAAACCCCAGAATTAGAAAAACTTACCCACCCGGTGTCTGGACCACATCACCTGGGAAAACTGCTGGCATAAACCAAGGAGCTGAGCCAAAGATGTTCTTCTGCTGGTGGCTGCATGCTAGAGAGGAAAGAGTTGGCTTTACATGTCCAACTTCACTTTCCAAACTCAGGAATAAGATTAAGGCACTCCTCAAGGGAGCAGTAGGAGGGGGCAGGAATACAGGTGTGTTTCCCAAGTAGAATTCCCTCCACTGGAGTAGAGAAGGACTCTTCCTTCCAACAGATGTTATAGATGTAGGTTTTTTTTATATGATTCCATTTTGGTGATTCATTAAGAAATTAAGAGTATAGTAAAATTGAAATTAAACTTCATTAATTTTAAAACAAGGTGATTTACAACTTCAAATTGTCAATAAACAAAGAATCTATAAAGCAAATTAACAGTGTCTTTAGAATTTGTGAAGGACCATTTTGATTCCATAAGAGAATATACTAATTTGAAGTCACTTCAAAGTGACTAATTTAATTTCAAAGTCACTAATTTAAAAGGGACCCTCCTAATTATAAAATATTGTTAAATCTGTTAAAGTAACTCATATAGGCATAGGTATGTTGTTCTTACCAGAATAGTGAAAATGCTGAACAGAACTATCTCAATTATTTTATTTTACTTCTTGATATGCATATATTCTACCAACATACTCTACCTTCAGCTTACTAATAAGACTGAAAGGAAAAGGAACTCTGGGTTGCCCCATATTTCCCTTTCCTTCTGTGCCATCATGTTCAGCATAAGTCATTGACACAGAGGGGTAATATGAGGAAGAGAAGATATGATAGGCTTCCCAGGTTGTTTTTTTTTCTTACAACAACACTGCTGCCTTCTTCTTGTGTATGACACAAGTTCTCTTTTAAACAGAAAGTGTGGTTTGGGGAGCTGTTAGCATACCACCCCGCCCACAAGCTCTGCCGCTCAGTCCTTGGTGTAACACACTTACCTTATACTTGCTTTGAATTTTGCTGAACTCCCATGCTGCATGAGTGTACCAGAGTTCCGTGCCCACGGGGCATTGTGAACACTGCCTACAAATGGGACAGCTAGGAAGCGTGGGACTTACACTGCACATACCCCCTCTGCTCAAATGCATGCTTTATTGTCCCATCAGACTTCATGCATGAAACATAAGTTCAAAGATAAAATTAAGAATTTCAAAACAGAGACAGTAGAGAAATAAAACAAGTGTGGGCACTTTTGGGCACAGGGCCATGTGCAGTGGCACAGGTCACATGCCCATGAAGCAAGCCCTGGAGAGAAGGTTGGACCTAAAGGAATTCAGGCCACAGATTAGCAGCAAGGAAGGTTGAATTCCAGGATAGTGGTCTGAAAGGGAGGGACAAGTGGTGGAACAACTCCTTATTCTTGTTTTAAGCAACTACTCTCACTTTTACCAGGATGTTAGAGTACCAATGATAAATGGGCCTTGTACCAACACAACACCAGGCTGGCAAGAGTGTTAGAGGTGACTTACTCCTCAATAAATATGAAGTAATTCTTCTCAAGTTGTTATTCAGAGTTGTATGGACCCAATTTAGCCTTTGTGCTAAATTACATTCCACTATGCACAAAAGTAGGTGAGTTTTTGCTACATTTTTGTGGGCATTTGGCAATAACTAGTCTGGTTAAATAAAAGTTTATTATAATTTCTCAACTGATTTAGTAAAATTGGTATAAACATGTAGCTTTGGTAAATTAAACAGCTTTCAAAGTTCTTTAAATTCATTACCTTTAGAGTTTACAAAGTGCTTTTACCTACCGAATCCCCCATTTAACCCCCATAATAACCCTGTGAGATAGAATAGGCAGACATTTTTATCACTGTATATGCGTGTGTTTACCAGAACTATCAATTGGATTACATGAACCTGCATCCCTCCATGGCCTTACCTGATTGGAAAGGTGGAAGCACTTAATGGAAGGAAATCAGACCATAAGCTAGACAATGAATGACCTAGTGTGACCAGACTCTAAAAGATGAACTGGGCCAATTTGATGTATCTCTCAACAGAGGTAAGGTAATTTGTCAAACACAGACCTTGTTGTACAACTCATACTGAGTCTCAACATTTCTAAAATAGATCTATTGAGACATTTTCTCAAATTGCCCCTTTCTCTGTCTTCTCCATCTCAGTAAAGAGCACTTCCATCCACTTGTTTGTTCAGCCAAACGTAGGAGTCATCCTTGAGTCCTCCTTTTCCCTCCATCCAATCTCTCAGCAAGCTCTGCCAGTTCTATTGATAGCTTTAGTCTATCTGCTTCTTTTCAGCTCTACTGCCCACTCTCTGGCCAAAGCTACCATCATCTCTTGCCTACTTTGCAATATCCTCAAAGGTGGTCTGCCTGCTTCCAATCTTGCCCCATTGTAATCCATTCTCCACACGACAGCCATTGTGAGCTTTATAAAATGGAAATAAATCATGTCACTTATATGCTTAAAAATTTTAGAGGTTCTTCAGAGTTCAAGAGCTCATTCTCCTCATATAGACTGAAAGTGAGGGGATGGAAAAAGATATTCCATGCAAATGGAAATCAAAAGAAAGCTGGAGTAGCAATTCGCATGTTAGACAAAATAGGCTTTAAAATAAACACCATTGCAAGAGACAAAGAAGGACACTACATAATGATCAAGAGATCAATCCAGGAAGAAGATATAACAATTGTAAATATTTATGCACCCAACATAGGAGCACCTCAATACATAAGGCAAATGCTAACAGCCATAAAAGGGGAAATCGACAGTAACACATTCATAGTAGGGGACTTTAACACCCCACTTTCACCAATGGACAGATCATCCAAAATGAAAATAAATAAGGGAACACAAGCTTTAAATGATACATTAAACAAGATGAACTTAATTGATATTTATAGGACATTCCATCCAACAACAACAGAATACACTTTCTTCTCAAGTGCTCAAGGAACATTCTCCAGTATAGATCATGTCTTGGGTCACAAATCAAGCCTTGGTAAATTTAAGAAAATTGAAATCATATCAAGTGTCTTTTCTGACCACAAGGCTATGAGACTAGATATCAATTACAGGAATAAATCTGTAAAAAATACAAACAAATGGAGGCTAAACAATACACTACTTATAACCAAGAGATCACTGAAGAAATCAAAGAAGAAATCAAAAAATACCTAGAAACAAATAACAATGAAAACACGATGACCCAAAACCTATGGGATGCAGCAAAAACAGTTCTAAGAGGGAAGTTTATAGCAATACAATCCTATCTCAAATAAACAACCCAACCTTACACCTAAAGCAATTAGAGAAAGAAGAACAAAAAAACCCCAAAGTTAGCAGAAGGAAAGAAATCATAAAGATCAGATCAGAAATAAATGAAAAAGAAATGAAGGAAACGACACCAAAGATCAACAAAATTAAAAGCTGGTTCTTTGAGAAGATAAACAAAATTGATAAGCCATTAGCCAGATTCATCAAGAAAAAAAGGGAGAAGACTCAAATCAATAGAATTAGAAATGAAAAAGGAGAAGTAACAACTGACACTGCAGAAATACAAAGGATCGTGAGAGATACTACAAGCAACTATATGCCAATAGAATGGACAACCTTGCCCAGGAAGAAATGGGCAAATTCTTAGAAAAGCACAACTTTCCGAGACTGAACCAGGAAGAAATAGAAAATATAAAGAGACCAATCACAAGCACTGAAATTGAAACTGTGATTAAAAATCTTCCAACAAACAAAAGCCCAGGACCAGATGGCTTCACAGGTGAATTCTATCAAACATTTAGAGAAGAGCTAACTCCTATCCTTCTCAAGCTCTTCCAAAGTATAGCAGAGAGGGGAACACTCCCAAACTCATTCTACACGGCCACCATCACCCTGATACCAAAACCAGACAAAGATGTCACAAAGAAAGAAAACTAGAGGCCAATAACACTAATGGACATAGATGCAAAAATACCAGCAAACAGAATCCAACAACACATTAAAAGGATCATACACCATGATCAAGTGGCGTTTATCCCAGCAATGCAAGGATTCTTCAGTATACGCAAATCAATCAATGTGATAAACCATAGTAACAAACTGAAGGAGAAAAACCATATGATCATCTCAATAGATGCAGAAAAAGCTTTTGACAAAATTCAATACCCATTTATGATAAAAACTCTCCAGTAATTAGGCATAGAAGGAACTTACCTCCACATAATAAAGGCCATATATGACAAACCCACAGCAAACATCGTTCTCAATGGGGAAAAACTGAAACCATTTCCACTAAGATCAGGAACAAGACATGGTTGCCCACTCTCACCACTATTATTCAACATAGTTTTGGAAGTTTTAGCCACAGCAATCAGAGAAGAAAAAGAAATAAAATGAATACAAATTGAAAAAGAAGAAGTAAAACTGTCACTGTTTGCCGATGACATGATACTATACATAGAGAATCCTAAAGATGCAACCAGAAAACTACTAGAGCTAATCAATAAATTTGGTAAAGTTGCAGGATACAAAATTAATGCACAGAAATCTCTTGCATTCCTATACACTAATAATGAAAAATCTGAAAGAGAAATTCAGGAAACACTCCCATTTACCACTGCAACAAAAAGAATAAAATACTTAGGAATATATCTACCTAAGGAGACAAAAGACCTCTATGCAGAAAACTATGACATTGATCAAAGAAGTTAAAGACGATACCAACAGATGGAGATATATATCATGTTCTTGGATTGGAAGAATCAACATTGTGAAAATGACTCTACTACCCAAAGCAATCTACAGATTCAATGCAATCCCTATCAAACTACCAATGGCATTTTTCACAGAACTAGAACAAAAATTTGCACAATTGGTATGGAAACATAAAAGACCCCGAGTAGCCAAAGCAATCTTGAGAAAGAAAAACGAAGCTGGAGGAATCAGGCTCCCTGACTTCAGACTATGCTACAAAGCTACAGTAATCAAGACAGTATGGTACTGGCACAAAAACAGAAATATAGATCAATGGAACAGGGTAGAAAGCCCAGAGATAAACCCACGCACATAGGGTCACCTTATCTTTGTTAAAGGAGGCAAGAATATACAATGGAGAAAAGACAGCCTCTTCAATAGGTGGTGCTGAGAAAACTGGACAGCTACATATAAAAGAATGAAATTAGAACACTCCGTAACACCATACACAAAAATAAGCTCAAAATGGATTAAAGACCTAATTGTAAGGCCAGACACTATCAAACTCTTAGAGGAAAACATAGGCAGAACACTCTGTGACATAAATAACAGCAAGATCCTTTTTGACCCACCTCCTAGAGAAATGGAAATAAAAACAAAAGTAAACAAATGGGACCTAATGAAACTTCAACGCTTTTGCACAGCAAAGGAAACCATAAACAAGACCAAGAGACAACCCTCAGAATGGGTGAAAATATTTGCAAATGAAGCAACTGACAAAGGATTAATCTCCAAAATTTATAAGCAGTTCACGCAGCTCAATAACAGAAAAACAAACAACGCAATCCAAAAATGGGCAGAAGACCTAAATCGACATTTCTCCAAAGAAGATATACAGATTGCCAACAAACACATGAAAGAATGCTCAACATCATTAATCGTTAGAGAAATGCAAATCAAAACTACAATCAGATATCATCTCACACTGATCAGAATTGCCATCATCAAAAAATATAGAAACAATAAATGCTGGAGAGGGTGTGGAGAAAAGGGAACACTCTTGCACTGTTGGTGGGAATGTGAATTGGTACAGCCACTATGGAGAACAGTACAGAGGTTCCTTAAAAAACTACAAATAGAACTACCATATGACCCAGCAATCCCACTACTGGGCATATACCCCGAGAAAACCATAATTCAAAAAGAGTCATGTAATGCAATGCTCATTGCAGCTCTATTTACAATAGCCAGGACATGGAAGCAACCTAAGTGTCCATTGACAGATGAATGGATAAAGAAGATGTGGCACATATATACAATGGAATATTACTCAGCCATAAAAAGAAACGAAATTGACTTACTTGTGGTGAGGTGTATGGACCTAGAGTGTGTCATACAGAGTGAAGTAAGTCAGAAAGAGAAAAAGAAATACCATATGCTAACACATATATAGGAAATCAAAAAAACAAATTCTGAAGAACCTAGGGGCAGGACAGGAATAAAGACACAAACATAGAGAATGGACTTGAGGACACGGGAAGGGAGAAGGGTAAGCTGGGGCGAAGTGAGAGAGTGGCATGGACATATATACATTACCAAATATAAAATAGATAGCTAGTGGGAAGCAGCTGCATAGTACAGGAGATCAGCTCAGTGCTTTGTGTCCACCTAGAGGGTGGGATAGGGAGGGTGGGAGGGAGACACAGGAGGGAGGGGATATGGGGGTATATGTATATGTACAGCTGATTCACTTTGTTATACAGCAGAAACCAACACACCATTGTAAAGCAATTATACTCCAGTAAAGATGTTATAAAAAAAAAAGTTAAGAGAGAGACATGGGACCCAGTCACGAGCAGATCACTTTCACTAAATTTCCCCTCCAAGATTTACTTAGGAAGGCAGAGTATGTTATTTTGAGGGGCATTTGAAGAAAATGGTAACTTTAACATTACCATGGAAGAGTATGTGTGTAAATACTACAAATAATAATACTGTTTATTAAAGTAAAAAAAAAAAGAGCTCATTGTACTGATTTCCAAGGCTTTGCATGATCTGAAATTTGCATCCCTCTCCAACCTGACTCATACCAATCCCTTTAGCCACACTGACCTTCTGTTAGTACTTGGAGCCCATCAAGCTCTCTCTGTCTCAGGGACTTTGCACTTGCTAGTCCCTCTGGCTGGAATATTCTGCCTTCAACTCTTTGCAATGCTTATTTTGAAATCATTTTTAATTTAAATGTCACCTTTACAGGAAGGGCCTTCACTGATCATCCATCAGAAGTGATTTCCACCCCCATTTATTCTCTATTCAGTTCCTATTATTTCCCATCATAGGCCTTATCACAATCTATCTTATTTATTAGTGTCTTTGCTTGCTTATTGACCTTTTCTCTCACCAAAAAGTACATTTCATTAGGGCAAGGACTTTGCCTATATTGTTTATCACTGTATGCCTAGCACATGGAACAGTACCTGGCACATAATGGGGGCTTGATAATGTTTTATTTAAATGAAGAGTAGAGAGGAAGTCAGATGGACATATTAAAGTTGCTGATGTACTTGTATTTGGGGCAACCTTACGTATACTGAAGACCATGTACAAGCAAAGGAAATAAAAATTATGCATAAGCAAAGGAGAAAGGGGACATGGAAAGGATTGCAGAAATAAGCCAAAATCTGAAAAAGAATGAATATAGACCCCAGATGTGTCTTCAGTGAGAAGTGTCCCAGTTATTAACTCAGAACAGCGGTGTCCTGACAATAAACTGCTTTTGTCAGATACCAACCAATGTCCCAAGTTTTTTAAATTAGAAAACTGGAGGTAATTCTGTAGTCTTGTCTTCTACAACTGTGGTTTTCATCAGAAGTCTTTTAGCTACAAGTAACAGATATATAATTTAAGCTATCAAGAATAAAAAGGGGACTTTTATTGATTCATAAATCTAGGAAACCTGCAGACATGAATGATTTCATCTTGGCTGGACCCAGAAGCTCAACTTATGTCATTTACTCTCTCTCTCTGTCCTTTCTCTCTCTCTCTCTCTGGATGGATAGATAATAGATAGAACATACAGAGACACACACAGATAGAGATATAAATATACATCCCTATTTCTTAAACTTCCTTCCTTCAGTGCTGTGATTAATTCTCCAACAAGTTCTCACCTTTCGGACAAAAACACAACTATAGTCACACCCAAACTCACATTCTTACAACTCTTCATCAGAAGGAAGAGATACTCTCCCCCAGTGTCCTTAAGTGAATTTCACAGGACTGTTACACCTGACAACAAATTTTCTGAAAAAAACAAAAAAGAAAGAAATTTTGTTTACAATAGCATCAAAAACAATAAAATACTTAGGAATAAATTTAAATAAGAAGATGAAAGATCTCTACTCTGAAAACTACAAGACATTAATGAAAGAAATTGAAGAAGACACAAATAAATGGAAAGGTATTTCACGTTCATGGACTGGAAGAATGAATGTTGTTAAAATATCAATACTACAAGAAGCCATCAATGCAATCCCTATCAAGACTTCAGTTGGTATTTTTTATAGAAGTAGGAAAAAAAAAACACTCCAAAAATTTATATGGAACCACAAAAGACTCCAAATAACCAAGAAATCCTGAGAAGGAAGAATGAAGCAGGAGGCACCACACTTCCTGATTTCAAACTATACTATAAAGTTATAGTCATCAAAACAATATGGTACTGGCATAAAAACAGGTCAGTAGACCAATAGAACAGAATTGAGAGCCCAGAAATAAACCCAAGTTGACTGTATGGTCAACTAACATTTGACAAAGGAGCCAGGAATACACAATGGAGAAAAGACAGTCTTTTCAATAATAGTGCCCGGATAATTGAATATCCATATTTGAAAGAATGAAACTTGACCCCTATCTTATACCACTCATAAAAATTAACCCAAAATGGATTAAAGACTTAAATGTAAGACCTACAACCATGAAAGATCTAGAAGGAAACATGGAACTAAAGCTCCTCGACATGGGTCTTGGTAATAATTTTTTGGATCTGACACGTAAAGCACAAGCAACAAAATAAAAAAATAAACAGATGGGACTACATCAGATTAAAAAGCTTCTGCCCAGCAAAAGAAGCCAACAACAAAGTGAAAAGACAACGTACAGATGGGAAAAAATATTTGCAAACCATATATCTGATAAGGGGTTAATATCAAAAATATATAAAGAACTCATTCAGGGACTTCCCTGGTGGTCCAGTGGTTAAGACTTTGCCTTCCAATGCAGGGAGTGTGGGTTCGATCCCTGATTGGGGAGCTAAGATCCCACACGCCTCGGGGCCAAAAAACCAAAACATAAAATGAAACAATATTGTAACAAATTCAATAAAGACTTTAAAAATGATCCACATCAAAAAAATCTTGAAAAAGGAAAGAACTCATTCAGCTCAATAACAACAACAAAAAACCAAATAACCCAATTTTTAAAATGGACAAGGGACCTGAATCACCATTTCTCCAAAAAAGATATACAAAAGGCCCACAGATAATTGAAAAGATGCTTAACATCACTAGTCATTAGGGAAATGCAAATTAAAGCCATAATAACACCTCACTCCTGTTAGAATGGCCATCATCAAAAAGACAAGAGATAACAGACGCTGGCTTGAATGTTGAGAAAAGGGAACTCTTGTGCACTGTTGATGGGAATGTATCTTGGTACAGCCACTATGGAAAACGGTACGAAGAATTCTAAAAAAAATTAAAAATAGAACCACCGTGTGATCTGGAAACTGCAGTTCTGGGACTATATCCGAAGGAAATGTAAACACTAACTTGAAAAGGTATTTGCACCCCCATGTTCATAGCAGCATCGCTTGCAATAGCCAAGACATGGAAACAACCTAAGTGTCCATTGATGGATAAATGGGTAAAGAAGTTGGCGTATATACATACAATGGAATATTATTCAGCTATTAAAAAATGGCAATATGGATGGACTTGAAGGCATTATGCTAAGTGAAATAAGTCAGATAGAGAAAGATAAATACTATATGATCTCACTTATATGTGGAATCTAAAAAAAGAAACTAAACAAAAAACCAAAACAAACAAACAAAAAAACCCACACCAAATTTATAGAAAAGAGATCAGATTTGTGATTACAGAGGCGGAGGGTGAGAGCAGGGGAAACTGGAGGAAGGTGGTCAAAAAGTACAAATTTCTGGTTATAAATTAAAGAAGTACTAGGGGTGTAATGTCAACAACATGATGACAATAACTAAGGCTGCTCTGTGATATATAGGAAAGTTGTTAGAGGGTAAATCCTACGAGTTCTTATCAAAAGGAGAACATTTTTTTCCTTTTATCTTTTCTTCTTTTTATTGTATCTATATGAGAAGATGGATGTAAGCTGACCCTACTGTGGTAATCATTTCACAATATATGTAAATCAAACCATCACGCTATATGCCCTAAATGTATACAGTGGTATAAGTCAATTATTTCTCAATAAAACTGAGGGGAAAATTGCCTGGGTCCAGGAGGCTAAGTCACTATGAATGGTCATCCTAGATGACCTGTCCAATCCTCTGGCCAGCAAGCCTGGCACAGTGACAACACACGAACCTGACACAGTGACAAAAAAACACACAAAGCCCACTTGGAATGGGTAAGGTGGGACTTCCCCAAGAGATGCTGGCAGAGAAAAGTGACCTATCCTCTGCTACTCTATTCCAGCCACCTCCCAAATGCCTTTCAATTCCCTGCACACACCATGTTCTTCTATATGATCAGCGATTTGCACATGCCCCTGCCTTGGATTCCCTTCTCTCTTAGCTTCCTGGTGAACTTGAGATAAGATGGTTAATCTCAAAGCACCCCATGCATACCTCCACCACAGCCAGCTCACTGCCCTGGGTTCTTTATCTTTGTCTACATCTGTCTTGCTCAGACTGTGAGCATCTTGACTTCAAGGACAGTGAGTGGGTGCTCAACAAATAGCTGTTTCACAAACAAATGGATGTGTGACTATTTCACATTCAAAGGTCCCACAGCTAATGAATTACAGAGCCAAGATTAGAACCCAGTGTATTTCCCTTGGCCCAGTATTCAAAACTTGTGTAGCATTATAATTATATAAGACTCTTATGAAGAAAAGCTGTAACTTTCTCAGCTATTGCAGGAAAAGCCTTAGTTTGGGCATTAATATTGAGAAAAAGAAAAACAACTCTCCACTGAATAAATAAATACAAAAAGGCTTAGAATGTTTTGCTGAAGTAAATTGTATTATTGGAGTTGTGATAACTCAGGAAACTTTTCTATTTTAAGCTCTTTTCACAGCCCTTCCAACAGTCAGTATTTCTTGTAAACGTTTATCCAGTGAGCACTTATTTAATGGATACTAAATAGGACTCTGATTGTACTAGTGACTGGGGACAAAAAGATAAGCAAGGCATCCCCTGCCATTGAGGAGACACAGTCAATGAAGAAATCAGACACAGCAGCCTATATGATCCTTTAACATCAGGTAAATCATGTCACTCTTCTGTTCAAAACCGCCCCCTAGTTTTCCTGCTCATTTGTGGTTATCTCCAGACTCCTTATCACGACCTACAAAACCCTCACAGCATGGCCTCCCCCTACCTTTCAGACCTCATCTCCCACCACTCTAGCACAACCAGCTTTCTGCCTCAAGTCCTTGAACTCTTTCTCTGCCTGAAATGTCCTTCCCCAGGTATCCACAGTTAAGTCCTTTACTTCCTTTATAGTTCTCAAATGTCTTCTTATCAAAAAGGGCTTTCCTGACCAGACTCCCCATCACCCAGTTCCCAGCATTATTCTCTAACCCTGTACCTGGTTTTCTTTATATTCAAGCACTTACGACTAACTGACATATGTTTATTTTTTTATGTTAGCGCTCTCTCTCTCTCTCTCTCTCTCTCTCACAGACACACACACACACGCACACACACGACTGTAAGCTTCATTAAATAGGAATTTGCTGTTTTATTCATATTCAACAAATAGTTGAGTGACTGAATGAATGAATACCGAATATTTTTTATTTTATTGAAGTATAGTTGATTTACAATGTTGTGTTAATTTCTGTTGTACAGAAAAGTATTCAGTTATACATATATATATATTCTTTTTCATATTCTTCTCCATTATGACTTATTACAGGATACTGAATATAGGTCCCTGTGCTATACAGTAGGACCTTGTTGTTTATCCATTCTATATATAATAGTTTGCATCTGCTAATCCAAACTCCCAATCCATTCCTCTCCCAACCCCCTCTCCCTTGGCATCCACAAATCTGTTCTCTATGTCTGTGAGCCTGTTTCTGTTTTGTAGATAAGTTCACTTGTGTTGTATTTTAGATTTCACATATGTGATATCATATGGTATTTGTCTTTGTTTCTGACTTACTTCACTCAGTATGACAATCTCTAGGTCCATCCATTAGCTGCAAATGGCATTTATTCTTTTTTATGGCTGAGTAATATTCCATTATATATATATATATATATATACATATATACATACATACACACACACACACACATACATATATCACATCTTCTTTATCCATTCATCTGTCGATGGACATGTAGGTTGCTTCCATGTCTTGGCTATTGTAAATAGTGCTGCTGTGAACATAAGGGTACCTATATGTTTTTGAATTATAGTTTTTTCCAGATATATGCCCAGCAGTGGGATTGCTAGATCATATGGCAACTCTATTTTTAGTTTTTTGAGGAACCTCTGTACTGTTTTCCATAGTGGCTGTAGCAATTTCCATTCCTACCAACAGTGTAGGAGGGTTCCCTTTTCTCCACACCTTCTCCAGCGTTTGTTATTTGTAGACTTTTTAATGATGGCCATTTTGACCGGTGTGAGGTGATACCTCATTGTAGTTTTGATTTACATTTCTTTAATAATTAGTGGTAATGAGCATCTTGTCATGTGCCTATTGGCCATCTGTATGTCTTCTTTGGAGAAATGTCTATTTAGGTCTTCTGCTTATTTTTGATTGGGTTTTTTTTGTTGTTATTGAGTTGTATGAGCT
The DNA here is from genome assembly GCF_059928025.1 of Delphinapterus leucas. Lineage (NCBI taxonomy): Eukaryota > Metazoa > Chordata > Mammalia > Artiodactyla > Monodontidae > Delphinapterus > Delphinapterus leucas. Next base: position 59,475,623 of record NC_143137.1, on the reverse strand, counting down.
GTTTGTACAATTTATTTTGGAAGGTTAAGCCCTTGTTGGTCATATCATTTGCAAATATTTTCTCCCAGTCTGTAGGTTGTCTTTTCATTTTGTTTATGGTTTCCTTTACTGCACAAAAGTTTATAAATTTGATTAGATTGCATTTGTTTCTTTTTGCTTTTATTTCTATTGCCTTGGGAGACTGACCTAAGAAAACATTGGTACGATTTATGTTAGAGAATGTTTTGCCTATGTTCTCTTCTAGCTTTATGGTGTCATGTCTTATATTTAAGTCTTTAAGCCATTTTTGAGTTTATTTTTGCATATGGTTTGAGGGTATGTTCTAACTTCATTGATTTACATGCAGCTGTCAAGCTTTCCCAACACCACTTGCTGAAGAGACTATCTTTTCCCTATTGTATATTCTTGTCTCCTTTGTTGAAGACTAACTGACCATAGGTGTGCTCTCTCTTGTGTTCCATTGATCCATATGTCTGCTTTTGTGCCAATACCATGCTCTTTTAATTACTGTAGCTTTGTCTGAAGTCTGAAGTCTGGAGTACCCAGTATTTTAATACGAACGTTTTCAAAATACACTGTACTCAATTATAACAATCATTCTCTTAAACTGCACTGATGATAGCTCTTACTAATGAGAACTGAATTCCAATGTTTAGGCTAGGGCCTGGCTCCAGTTGATGAGGTATTTCTTATTTCTAGTGAACCATTAAAGGCAAGACACTGGATCAGATGTTGAGAAGGGCACCAATGGGGTTAAAATAAGATTCAGAATTTAGGAGACTTTGGTCCAGTAGAAGAGAGAAAATCCACCTCTGATCATACAAATGCAGTCAGTAATAGGAGTCTAAAGACAAAGCATGTCATGAAGTCTCAGAAGAGAGAAAGAGAATTCTTGTTGGGAGGATCAGAGAAGACCTGAAGGATGAACTGATGTTTCACTTAAGCATTGAAGAATAGGTAGACACAGGAGAATGACAACTGCCCACAGAAGAGACACAGAAAACAAAGCCATGGGAGCATAAGAGAAAGTCTAGTCTTCCTTAACTCATGCTAATGGAAGTAGAGAATATAAAGATATAATGATCCTTTGAGATCATAGAAACCTGTGAATATGCTGAATAGTTTGGAGAGACGGGCCTCGTGGACAAATCTAACGTTTTAAAAACTGGTTCTTTAGCAAAATTGAAATATCAATACTTACTTATAGAGTTCTAACAAAATAACATATTTGAAAGCACTGCCACATACTATATTTCATTAATCCTGGTTTTTGTTTGCTTATTATTCAGAAGACATTGTCTATTTATGGAAACAATTTGAACAAAGAAATGACATAATCAGAACTTTTTCTTACTATCAAATTACCTGAGAGATCTGGTACGATTTGGTCCTCCCTTGATCAGATGTTTTTGAAATGCCAAACTCAATTTCCTATTCCCCTACATGTCAACCAAAGACATAATGATAACATTAGCCTCTTCTTCATATGCAAATGGACATTCAAAAACTTTTTTGAAAAAGTTATGAGGTGGTAAAACCAAACTGCCTGGTTTTGATGCTGCCTCTTCCATGAAATAACTGTGTGACCTTGCCCAGGACACTTGACTTCTCCATGCCTAGTGGTTGGTGCTGTGAGAGTTAAATAAGATACTGTGTATCACGTACTTAGCACAGAGCCTGGCATACAGCAAATGGTCAATAAATATTAGTTATTGTGATGCCATTGATGTTCTCTTAGATCCTAACTGGATAAGGATATAAAATTTGGTCTTTATGATTTTTATTAATAATTTAAGCTATAAAAATTGGAGATTTGAACAGTAGGATGCACCTAAGTTTGAAAGATATGAAAAATTGGACTTCATCAAAATTAAAGACCTTTGTGTATCAAAGGACATTATCAAGAAAATGAAAAGACAACCTACAGAATGGGAGAAGATATTTGCAAACCATATATCTGATAAGGGTCTGATATCCAGAATATATAGAGAACTCTTACAACTCAACAACAAGAAGATAAACAATTCAATTTTTAAATGGGCATTAAAAATTGACATTAACAGACATTACTCCAAAGAAGATATACAAATGGCCAATAAGCACATGAAAAGATGATCAACATCATTAATGATTAGAGAAATGCAAGTCAAAACCATAATGAGATACTGCTTCACAGCCACTAGGATGGCTATAATTTAAAAAAAACAGAAATAACAAGTGTTAGTGAGGATATACCTTGCTGGGGGTGATATAAAATGGTTCAACTGCTGTGGAAAACAATTTGATAATAAAGTTTAACTCATAAAGTTAAACATAGAATTACTGTATGATCAATCAATTCTACTCCTGGGTAAATACCCCCCAAAAATTGAACTTAGGTACTCAAACAAATACATGTACAAACTTGTTCATAGCAGCATTATTCAAACTAACTAAAATGTGGAAACAGCCCCAAATATCCATCAACTGATGAATGGATAAACAAGTCATGATACATACAGGCAATGGAATATCATTCATCCATAAAAAATGAAGTACTGATATATGCATGCTACAATGTGGATAAACCTAGAAAGGCTAAGTAAAAGAAGCCAGATACAAAAGATCACATATTGTATGATTCCATGTATATGAAATATCCAGAACAGGTAAATCCATAGAGACAGAGAGCAGGTTGGTGGTTGCCAGGGGCTGGGGGAAGAGAGGAATGAGGAGCAGCTGCTTCATGGGGACAGGGATTCCTTTTGGGGTGAAGAAATTTTGGAACTGTATAAAGGTGGCAGTTGCACAACACTGTGGATATTCTAAATGCCACTCAATTGTTAATTTCTAAGAAGTTAATTTTACCTTATGTAAATCTCATTTCAAAGAAATATGAAAGCAAAATGATTACTTCCATAAAAATGTTAGAATTACAGTCTTTTCTAATTTGTCCCATTTTGTAGTCGCATAGTATATGTTTCCTCCATCATAGCATACTAGTCCCTGTGTTCTATTTTATTTTGTATGCACATCTACTACAGGGCTCAGTAAACTATGGCCCACAGGCCGAATTTGGCCCACTGCCTATTTTTGTGTGGCCCACAAACTAAGAATAGTTTTCACATTTTTAAATGGTTGAAAAAAATCAAAGCAAGAATAATATTTTGTAACACATGAAAATAAAATACAAAATTCAAATATGTGTCCATTTATAAAGTTTTATTAGAACATGGTGACTCTCATCTTTTGTGTATTGTCAATGGCTACTTTCATTCTACAGTAGTTGACAACAGAGATTATATGGCCTGCAAAGCCAAAAATATTTACCATCTGCCCCTTTACAGAAAATGTTTTTGACCCTTGATCTATATTAGATGATAAGCTTTTAAAGGGAAGAAGTAGCTCAAGTTCCTAGCCTAATGATTTGTATATCCCAGAGTTTTGATAAATGCCTCTTACTTTAACACCACTGTAAATTTTTTAGTATTCAAATGTGTGCCACAGGATTCCTGCTTCTATGTGCTAATAAAATTGAAAGCACTAATTTCCTTATATTTCTACAAAGTTTGACACTTACCTAGTTTGATATTTAGCATATGAATTCTACAAAAGATTTTTTAACAGAAATTCCATGCTGCAGTAGGAATTTATCATACCCAAAAAGAGAAGTAATTTTGCAGTCTTTCTAAAAAATATATAAAATAGGTGTTCATGTTGAAATCTTGAAAATTATGCTAATGTGCCATTCAAACTTTAGATGTCAGTACATAAAACTATGTTAGTTTTCTAGCACAAAAATAAATTAAGGATTAAAAAGTTCTGATCCCTGGCATTCCACTCTTGAGGATAAATTCAAAACTGGTATAACATTAGTTTTTAAAAAAAGCTTCTATATTTAACATTTAATTTATTAGGAGATATAGAATTCTGTTATTGGTTTTACAAAGTGAGACACCACATATGTTCAGGAGAGTATAGGTAAAGATGTAAACACTAAACATTCCAACAGTAGATTTGAAGGAAAAAAGAAGCAAAAATAACATTAGAGACTAGCTCTTTTTCGATTGTAGGTGACAAATGAGCCAACATCTTTGTAAGATAAAATGATACTAAGCAGAAATCACTTAAGTTTCTCAGACATTTTTCTAGCAAAATTTCTTCCTTCTCTGACTTTTAATATCTTTCACTACTTATATGTCTCTATTTTACTCAGAAGATTGTCTGAGTTGCATGGGACTGTTGGTATAATCAATTTAGCAATCAATTCAGTGACATTGATGTTGAGTAAAGAATAGCCTATTGGGACTTCAGAGATCTCAACCAGAAGCCAAGTGACCTTGAGCCTGTTCTTTTACTTTTCATCATCTATGATAAAGAAGGTGACTCCGTGGTTTCTGAGCGTCTTCCATTCTAACATCCTGGGTGGCTAAATAATAAGTTAAATTTATTTTTCACATCGTGATTGACAAGTTATTCAACAGATTTAGGTGCATCACATTTTTTATAGTAATATATAGATTTGGGCCTTTGTATTTTTTCTTTATCAAATAATTTATGTGCACCTACTAGTGTAGTAGCCCTATATTTAATAGGACAATGTAAAAGAGTTTTCAAAGGGTGAAAAATCTATACATGTAAATTATTATTATTAAATAAAATCATACGATATTAGGGTTAGGAAGTTATGAAGTTCACGTACATGACTTTTTCACTTCACAGATGAGAAAACTGGATAAGATTTGGAGTAAGTGCTAGAGGTTTGAGCTTTTCCATTATTCTATGTTGCCCCAGTTACAGCTAAAAAATGCATTCCAAATCCTTGCTGTTCCTGCAGTATTTGCCTGTATTGGCTTCCTCAATCATAATGTTTTTCAGGCAATATTCTATTTTCTCACACTCTTACTTTTTTATTCCCATGGCTTGATTTCAACCTAGTCTCTGTGTCTGCAAAACATTGCATTCCCTGGTTGGGTTTATCAAACAGTTGTATCTAAGTAGTGTATTTATATTTCATCCAAGCATAAGAAGTATATGGCTCATTAGAATTCAGGGATAATAACATAAGGTGAAGAAAAATAAACAAAGATGAAATAAGGGGGAAATTTTTGTCTTATCTCAACCATTTTGATGTCAGATTCTTCTTCAAAACTATGGGTTTTTAAAGGGGAATAAATTAATCTGGCAAATTATATCTAGTTAACCAGAAAGTCAGCAACAGTAGCAAGATACTTCTGGCAAGAGTCCATTCACTCAGTCATGTTCAGCAAACATTTATGGAGCCCTATAAATAGCAAGCCAATTTAGGAGATCCTGACTGAAATGAACAGATTAATGAGTCCCTTCCTTTCTAGGAAAAAAGTTAAGAAATAATCATTATAACTCAAATTTATTGACTCCTTACTATGTGCCAGGCTGTGTTCTGAGTATCTTACATGAATTATCCCTTCTGATATTTACAACAATATGTTATATATTATACTGATATCAAGATTAAATGAGATCCTTGACTAAGCTTCTCAACCAAGCCTGGAGCATTTTTGATTCTCACAAAATATTAATTTCCTCTCTGTCCTCCTTTTATTTCACAGGAGACATCACTATCTTTCCTTCTAGAAAATATCTCCCAGATAGAAGTGGATTTCCAGAGCTAAATGAATAATACAACCAAAAGTACCTGCTGACTGAACATAAGAAATATCCCTGAATCCAAAGGGCAGCTTAGATAGAGAAGTGAAATGAAGCTCAGCTGAAGGCAGAAATGGAACAAATGCTCATCTGAGGCACCAGGGATGGATTAACACAAGAGATGCCTGGAGATGGGAGGTAAACAGAGAGATTCTACCGTAAAGCGCTGAGACAAGAAGAGGTCTGGGCTCTGCTTAGTCATGAAAAGGCTCATACAGTTGGGGAGGCCTGGCTCCAGGGAACACACTGAAGGAAGCGTGGGCAGAGGCACAAATGACAGATTTTGGAGCCTGTCTCATGATGCCCCAGCCTAGAGCCTTCAGAGCATGGCTTCCAGAACCACAGCAGACCAACACTTTCCACAGAGATGGGGAGGAAGTTGCTAGAACAAACACTGTCCTGAAACTTGCCCCAAATCTGAACCTAATCAAACCCCAATGTTTTCTTGAGGTTAGAAAAGGCCTGGCTTAGCATTTTTAAAACAATATCTATTTGCCTTTTGTCTCCCATTTGTAGCCAGAAGTGGAAGTTCTAAAAACCCATTAAAAACTTTGGGTTTTATTTTGTATTTATTTCTTTACTATATGCTTTCCCAGCCAAAACCAGAAAATGCTGGGACGGCACAAGCTCGTTCTCCTGAGATATCCAGATCAAAGTCGTTTGGAACTGCCTTGGCTAAGCAACTGAATTTTTCCATTCTTATCCAAACCAATGCTTGAAACCCTTGCAATTTACTCATATGCATCCACCTTCTCAAGTGTTCTGAGGCATTTCTTTCAGCACACATGTTGGCCTTCAAAGGATAATAAGCAATTGTGTGCTGGCAAAAGTTGCATTTTCAAGTTTGTACCCCCGTACCATCATCCAACAAAGTGAACAAGAACTTCTGGCAACTTTGTCCACTCTCTATATATTCCATACAGAGTCAAAGTATAGGAAAATATAGGAAAAGCAACATTAAAACCCTCTTGCAGAGAAATGTATTATTTTCAGAGTATTTTGCACTGCTAAATTATCCTCTTCCTTAAGTATAGAACTCACTTTGGCCAAGTAAAATTGTAAGACAACTCATGTCATCCAACCTGCAAATTTACCCGAAAACTGGTCTCGTTCCTCTCTTAAGGCCTTAGAGAGATGTCCCTTGGCAGGGGGCAGTCACCCAAATTTGCCCTATCAGAAAATTTGCATGTTGTTGGATAACCCATAGTTTACATTTATTACTCTATAAATCATCCTTATTCTAAATGACTTTGATCCATAGGTACGTTACCTTTCAGGAAATTATTGAGTACAATGTGTCGCATGCCACAATCTTAATTTTGTCTTCACAAAAAATACAGTTTATCTATAGTGATTTTGCTGTGGCAATTCTTACCTTGATTTTCTTTTTTCCATGGGATACAAGAGCAAACTAGAGTTTGTGTTACCAAAAAATCAACTCTCAGTGTACTCCACATTTTCAATAGGATGAAGAAAATGTATGATGCTGCCCTACTCAAAGCTGCTGAGAAAACATCACAGTAATGCCCGTCCTTGCCTGTGACCTGTTTTAGCCTCAGCCTCTCTGGATACAAAGGTATTTCTTCAAGGATTTTACACAACCTTGGCTATTCCGGGCTGTGTATTTGAAGCCTTGTTCATTATCACAATCTTTTTTTAATGCCAAATGCAAACCATTTTTATGATCAGATAGATGAACTTCTAAGGTCAGCATCCCTGTCTCAATTACTGACGTTTCCAAAATATACAAGTGATTCTTTAGTTTTATAAACCTCCACCTGCTTCTTCCTTTCATGTAATTCACCTTTGTTCAGTTATTTTGCGCCACCCCTGCAGTGTTTTCAAATATATTTCAAATCCCCCAAGCAAACCTATTTCAGTTGATTGGCTTCAGAGAACTCTAATGCTGGCCAGGCATTTTGCTGCAACCCCATTTAGACTCAGCAGGAAGAGAAGATTTAAAAGGCAGATTACGTTTTTAGCTTTTTAAAACCTGCTTTATTAGAGAGGCTAAAAGCCACAGTGGTGGTAAGCTGAATTCTTTTGAAATACAAGCAACTTCAAGACATCTAGCGAGCAGTTCCTCGCCTGTGGGGCTCCTCCCTTTGGGTTTCAATGATGGCAGGGACCAGCTGGCTCCAGGCATTATTCTTAAGGGTCTTTGTGGGTCCAACAACAGAATCCATAAAAGCACCAAAGAGGTTTCATTTAAGGGTCAGAGGTCTTTTAAAAGCAGCTCACCAAGATTCCCACCCCTGGACTTCTAGTGGGCCATTTTGTGTGAAAGGTTTGGTTAGGTACTGGCCTCCATTAATTGTAGAGTTTGGCCAAGGGACAGTAGATGGAGAGCCATGGTGAGGATGTGAAAAGCCACTTAAAGAAGAAGAGAGAATACCTGTAGGCCAGACTCCTATGGCAGGCAGCTAGGAGTCTAAATGGATGGATAGATAGATAGGTAGATAGATAGATAGATAGATAGATAGATAGATAGATAGATAGATAGATAGGTAGGTAGTTAAATAGAAGCCATAGCACATATCACCTTAAAACAAGTTATCAGTGCTTTCTCTTTCACTTATTTGGAGCTCTGTTTGAATTATACCAGGAGCTGCTTGTAAAGTGGCTGAGGGCCTATGAAAGGAGGTGGGAATAATGAAATTTCAAGAGAGTCAATGAGATTCCATAAGGTTTTGTTTAGAGGTTTTGAGATGAGATGAACACTACTGGGTTTCAAGAATGTTTATGGAGAGAGTGCACTGAGAAGCAGCCTGGGTCCTATTTAAAGGCAAGATACAGGCTTAAACCAGAGATGTAGCTAATCAGAGAGGACAAATACATGGCATCTGTGCTGCCACCCACTCCCTCTGTGGCGAAAGAGAATATCAACAACTAATCATAACTCCTGTGCCAAGCCCAGCCGGCCTTAGAATCCTTCTTAGCAGGCTGCTGCAGTCCTGGATTAGACTGCGGATACTCCTAAAAATGTCTATGGATAAGTTTAGAACCCAACACAAGTTTCCGTGGGTGGGGCAAAGAGGTAACAGAACTGAGTAGAGCCAGCACAATGGGGACTATGAGGGTGTCATGTGGAGGCTCCATGTGAGCAGGGGCAGCAGGTATTCAGCTTCAGATGTTACCCCACAGGAATCTGGGACCCGTGTGACCAGATTTTTCAAGAGTAAATAGAAATCCAATTTTGACTTGGAATCTCTTGATTTTTGAATGTTGGATCCAAAAAGAGAGGGGAAAATGAGTGCTGTGTGGGCCAAACCGAATACATATGCAGAAAAAAATAAAATTAAAATACACCAATGGGCTAGCATAGCTTCCAGGCTTAGATGAACTGAAGGAAGATTCCAGTTTGCTCTTATCTTGCCTGAATTACCTTGTTACCATTCGCAGCTTAAAAACAAAAGAAAACCATCTCACCAGGGCTTGAAGAGGGCATGTGACAAATTGCAGAAAATTATAGCCAGCGCTTTGTGGTTGCTGAGCTCCCCCAGGTTGCACACTAGCAGAGTCCTGAAAAAGTAGGCAAACTTCAAAGATCAAACTTTCCACGGCTTCAGAAGGGACCTTTCAACCAGCTTGCTTTTGTCCGGATCCTCCCTTACCCCAACCCTTTTTTTTCAATCACAAAGCAGTTGTCTCAAAGCTCAGATTCTGATATTGTCAGAGGCTAATGCCAATGTCAGAGGCATTTGCTCGTTGCTTATTTCAGTATTCCAGCCCTCTCAGTCTTGGTCTCCCTTTGGGCTGTTTACATACAATTTCCTTCTGGGTGGAACTTTGTTTTTTCCTTTCCTTCTTTTGAGGCTGTTGTTTTTTCTTAAAATAGGAGGTCATTTCAGGCAGAAATGTGTTTTCGTCTCCTTGCTTCCTCTATGGCTGGGACTGGGGCCCTTTTGGAAAGAAGGAAATTTCCACTTTGTTTACAAGGAGGGATTGGTTTTCTTTGGATATCCCATTAATTTGCTGGGTAGGGAGTTTGGAGTTCCTAGCATTATCTAAGGAGATCAGGAAAGTTATTTTAAAGGCATTTCTTTGATTTTTTTTTTTTAATGTTATACACTCTGCTTTTCTTATTCTTTTTCTCAAACCAGTTCATGTTTTTCCAATGAATCTAAGCTTCCCATGTGTCTGTCCCTGCATTTCAGCTCTCTATGTTGTCTTCCCAAGATCTTTAAGCTTTAGTTGTCAATCTGGATAATTTGACCAGCATTCTGGAACAATTCCAGCATGAGTCATAGCTTTATACTCTGGGTTGGAAAAGTAATTTTCCCTTTCCCTTCAAAATGCAGCCATGACCCATTACTGTTACTGGAAAAGACAGACTTGATCATGCATACCTTTCTTCACCCCATCCTCGCATCTTCACAGGCTACATCTGTCAAGCAATCCATCGCCCATGTCAAATAATGTAAATATGCACCCAAGTGGGTGTTCTAGGCACCATTGAGAGTTTAACCTGGACCTCTGGAAGAATACATTCTAAGACAGAACATTAACTGAAAAAAATTTTCCAAGCATCCCAAAGCCAAACAGAATAAAATTGCTCTAGGTGAATCTTGTGATGACTTTAGTAGGTTTGATGCAAAAGAAATATTAATTTTAAAATAATTTATTCAAGGCCACTCCCAATATGTGATTTATTTAAATGACCATGTTCACTAACAAATAATGCCCCCAAACCTCATTAAATGCAGTCAAACTATCAGATCTCAATTTTGATTTTTCAGTGCCATTCCATTTCATAAATGCTTTGTTTATTCTAACCCTGAGAACAAAGGTAAATAATGAAAAATAGGATAGGTGATAAGAAGGATTGAGATCAGGAAATATGTGACCAAAGTGGCTAAGGATGGAGGTTAGGACCATGGATTTGGAGCCAGACAGGTGTGGGATGGGTTCTCAGCCACATTGGTACTAGCTAAGTGGCCTTAGGCAAGTTACTCATTTTGTCTATTTCATTTTCTCCTCTGTAAAATAAAGATAATAATAGTACCTGCTTCACAGAGTTGTTGTGGATTAGTATGTTAAAGACATAGTTAAGTGCTCACCACCACCAACACAGAAATAATTCTAACGTTTATAGGGCACTTTCTATGCATCAGGTACTGCCTTTACTTGAATAACTCTATGAAGTAGGTATTATTATTATTATCTTAATTTTACAGATGAGAACATTAGGGACCCAGAGAAGTTAAGTAACTTATCCAGAGCCACAGAGCTACTAAGTAACCAAGCCAGGATTCCAACCCAAGTGGACTGGCTTTGAGCCTAAGCCCTTAACCACTATGTAGATTTTATTATTAACGTCTTTTTAATTTGTAATGAGTCTTCATTATTCTAAGTGATGTTCTAAAGGTTATTTCTTCGTTAATTCAATTTCTTACGTTGCCTGTGACTGTATATATAGTGTTGTACACTGAACAGAGAAGTTCAAAGTGTCAATTCTGTTCTCCAAAATATAATAATAATCTCTCTCTCTCTCTCCCCACCCCCTGCCTTCATACGCACGCAAGCACACACACATATACAAACAGAGATTTGGTTATCCTCATTGGGCTCTACTTCCTAAATCAGAGAAGTAAATGATGTATTTTAAAAGTATTGTCTACAGTATAAAAAAAGAAAGGGGTTTCTAATGCATTTTTGCCTTTTAGTTAACCAGGAATAAGTTATTTAAAACCTCTTAATCCTCTTAGCATTCTGGTTAACAGAGATTTTTTCTGTACAATAAAATAAATACACATGTCTGATATTATAGAGTCAAATAGCTTCAATTCCAAAAGGTACAAACTGCTCTAATTTTTAGTTTTTAAAGAAGCGAATATTTTAAAGTAAATTGTTGGCGAAAGTCCAATTTTCATTGTTCTGAGCAATGAAATTTGAAGAATTGGAAGGAGTGGTAAAGTATGACATCAGAAACAGATATGTGAAAAAAGGCCAGAAGTTTGTCCCAGTAACATATTCTAATAGTCAAGAAATTAAACATCACAGGATGTGTTTGCATATGTATAGCAATATGCTGTCCTCGAATAAAGCTTACATTTTACTTTACCACGTGTGACCTCATTTGATTTCTACAGGAGAAATAATATTTAATATTAGGTGAGAAGAGAGTAGAAATAGTACCAATTCATTTTATGTAGGAGGAAACTGAGGCTCAGAGATCCAATTGCTTGACCTAGGTCACACAGCTGGTTACTTGCAAAGCCAAGACTTATCATTTCCTGCTATTTCTGCTAAATCACAATTCCCACTGGCACTTTTGCTGAACTTAATTTGACAGTTTTTACTAAGACCAGGATGGCTGTTCCCCAAGGTGTGGGAACCAGGAATAATTTCTGTGTGGAAAAGTCCAGAAAAAGAGGTGGTAATGCATATGGGTACACCACTCCCAAACCAGTTCAGAAGGCCCAAGGCAGTGTTGGAAGAAAAGAGGTCACTGGCAGGAGAGAGAGACATAACAAAGGGCAAGTGTCCCAATTTTCCCACATCTGGCTATGCTCATCCCACATTTTATTTTGTTTTAAAACTACTGTCTCTCCAGTCAAACTGCAGGGATTGAATCCTGGCTCCACTATTCACTAACCTCTTTTTGCCTCATTTCTTTGTTGGTAGAATAGGATCCATAATAGTACTGCTTTTGTGGGGTTGATGTGAGAATTCAACAGGAAAGCTTATGTAAAAGATTTAGCATTGTAACTGATGTGTGGTGAGTACTGAAAGAACACCAACAATTGTAATCATAATTATTTCATGCAGAGATATAAGTGGAGGAGCCAGAATTTGAACCTAGTCAACCAAACTCCAGAGACCATTTTCTTAACCACAGTCCTATACCGCCCTGGTACTTGCTCTGTCCCTTCATCTGGAAAGCACTTTTCCTAGGTACACATCGACATGGCTCCCTTCCTTTCTCCACTCAGGCCCCTGCTCAAATGTCACTTCCTCTGAATGACCTTTCCTGGCTGCCTGATCTAAAACAGTGTTCCTTGTGACTCTCTATGCCTTTAATCTGCTTCATTTTTTTTTTATCACACTCATAGCAACCTGATACAAGATTGAATATTAATTTGATTGTTCATGGAAGCCTTTCTCCACCATTAGAAAGCAAACTCCATGAAGGTAGGGAGCTTGCTTTGGCTCACATCCGTAGCCTTATTGCCTAGAATATGTCCAATTATTTGTTGCATACATGTATACATTAATAAGGAAAACACTCATTAGCAGCAGCAGCTAACACATTGAAACACTATCAACACATGAACCAAAATATGGGTAAGATCTGGTTTCTACTCTTCAGGGACTTGCACTTCAGCTAGGAAGGGGCTGTAGAAAGGTGGACAGAAACACGCCCAGCCACTATAATAGGGCATGCCAGGCTGGTGAGTGGTGCCAGACCTCTGGGCACTTACATCCTGAGTCTTATCTTCTTGCTAAGGTGCTGACTTCTCCACCAAATCAGTCTGATAGTCTAACCTTCCCAAATGAAAAGTTCTGGAAGCAAATCTCATAAAATCAAATGAGATAATTTCGGAAAGCCATTTCAAAAGAGTTTAAGTGCTCAACCCCATTGTCTCTATGAAATCAGACATATCATTCTCTTGGGGGTGACATTCCCCAGAGAGCTGCAGATAAGGTACATTGAAGTCTACTCAAAATACATTTCTTCTCGGTCTAATCTACCCCCAAGAGTAAAGTGGGGAAGTAGATACTTTACAGTTGCTAAAGGTCCTGGGAGAGTGAAAAGCAAAATAGGCACTCAGCCTCATTCAGCCCAAACTACTGGACCTTGTCTCCTGTGTGTGAGTCATTAATCAATCCCATTAAGTTCTAATCCTTTGCCAAGCTAAGAAAACACAATCCAAACAGTAGCGAACATTTCCTCCCCTTGCCACTTACCCCTAAATAGGAAGAGCAGCCTTCTAAAAACTTCAGTCTTCCTGAGATAAGCAGGTCTGCAAAATGTCCGTAGGATTTTCTGGAAAGAATATGTGCCACATTCGATGAAGTGAGAGAACACTGCTTGATTCTGACCACTCACACTCGAAACTATTTCCATAGCCCAGATAAAGCAATGCAGAGCTACACAGGATGACATGACTAAAATAAAACAAATCATTTAAAGCATGATTTCCCGCTGAGTGGTATTGTTAGCCGTCCCATGGTGGATAACTGTTAGCTAACACAGAACAGACCCCAGGCTCTTGAATAGCAAATCCTTTTATATGACAAATGACACTGTGTTGATGAATGGTGACCACAGGAAAACAGCATGATATAATGGAAGACTACACTGTAAAAAAAAAAAAAAAAAAAAAGACTACACTGTACTTCATCAGAGAAGATCACCTTGATCAGGTGTGATGGACCAAAGGGATAAATAGCCACTGGGACAGTCAAATCCACACTCCCAAGCCAGGGCATAGCAGGGGCCTGATGTGGTTTATTTAAAGGGCAGCACAACACAATGGAACATGATTGGTCAAGGGTCTGGTATATGCAACGTTAAGGGTTAGGGGTTAAAGAGATAAAGATGAACACAACACATGCCTGCTATTAAGGAAGACGAAAGCACTAACTTAAAACCTTATTTAATTTGGTTTTTATAAGAATCTAGTAGGGTAGACAGAGCTGTTCTATAAACCCCATTTACAGATAATGAACCTAAGGCTCAAAGTGATAAGTGATGTGATCAAGTCTTACCCTGAGTGAGGTCTGGAGCTGGGACTTGGCTCTGAGTCCTGGGCTCTTACTACTAAATCACCCTGCATCTGGCTCCATCTTTAGACAACTGGAAAAAAGGAAGCCTTCCTTCAAACCTAATCCTGAGGTATGTTAGAATTTGACAACTCTAAACTTTTAACCACTTCAATACATCATTGCAAAGATTAATAACTTTCTTTCATAAAACTGTAGTATACTCACCTGATCAAAATAGCCAGATGATCTCAAAACAGAAGCTCTGGGCTTCCCTGGTGGCGCAGTGGTTAAGAATCTGCCTGCCAATGCAGGGGACACAGGTTTGAGCCCTGGCCCGGGAAGATCCCACATGCCGCAGAGCAACTAAGCCCATGAGCCACACCTACTGAGCTTGCGCTCTAGAGCCTGTGAGCCACAACTACTGAGCCCGAGTGCCACAACTACTGAAGCTCGCGTGCCTAGAGCCCGAGCTCTGTAACAAGAGAAGCCACCCAATGAGAAGCCCACGCACCGCAAGGAAGAGTAGCCCCCGCTCGCTGCAACTAGAGAAAAGCCTGCACACAGCAATAAAGACCCAAGGCAGCCAAAAATAAAAATAAATTTAAAAAAACAAAACAAAAAAAACAAGCAAACAAACAGAAGCTCTGCTTGCATTCACAGTACAGTTCAGGATCCAAGGATGGCAGGCTGGATCCAAGGTGCCAGGGAGATCAGAGGGTTCCTGCCCTGGGTTGGATCCTAAACAGTTTTAAGTGGCCCAGAATTAGTACGTTTACTCTCTATGGTTTATAGTTGCATCTGTCTTTCACCTCCTTTACCTAGATTCCTTTCAGTGAGCTTTTACTGCACTTTTGGTTCAAATGCCATTTCCTGACATCTTTGTTCATCAGAAGGTGTTGTGCCTTCATCATTGTGATCATAGTGGCACTTTTATCTTTACTTCTATTTCTAGTGAAACAATGTTTTCTACCCTGTATTACTGTTATTTATGTATATTTCTATGTCACCTCTGAACATAAAAGTCCTTGAAAACAGTATCTGTAATCGAATATTATGTCTTAACTAACCAGCACAGAGTCTTGAATTTGGTACGTATCCAGTTTGTTGAATAAATGAATGAATCCTTCTCTGGTTTCCACTCACCCCTATATCTTCTTCCAAGGACTTCTGCCTGACTTGAGTCCAGTCTTATCTATAGAAGGTCTCTTTTTACTAGTTGTCCTTTTTATTTCTCCAGCTCCATGATATTTGTTTGTTTTAAGCATTTCTTGAGCCCATCTTGAGGAAAAGTTTATAAAATTTCCAATTCTCTCAAAATGTTACTGATGATCCAATCAAACCAGGATTGTCATGAGTAAAGAAAAATTGCCTATCAGTATTTGAAGCAGAGATGCTTTTCCCCAGAGCCTTGAAATGCCCCAGTGAGCAAAGGCTTTAGATTTCCCTCAGTCCTGAATCTTTGGATCTACTGGAAAATTAGGAATTCCTGGCAAAATACAACATAAGGAGAGAGATGGGAGTTGGGAGAGATAGTAGATCATGTAATTCAATTTCATCATTTTACATATGAAAAATAGAAGTCCAAAATGGTCATGTAATGTATCCAAACTTACCCACCTCCTTAGTGAAAGGCCCAGAACTAAAACCCAGTTGTCCTACCCACTGGTCCTCTGGGGTATTTTTTTTTAATCTACCATCTCATACTAATATTTTATTTCCTGTTTTTATTGGATTGGCTTGAATCCTTGAATCCTCCTCCTGTTCTCATGCCTGTCCAAAGCACTAGGCCACTGAACTAACAGCCCAGTCCTCATGGCTCCAAGAAGCCCCATCTAGTGAGAAGGCACTCATCTCACTCCTTTGAGCAGTACCATTTTCCCTACTTAGACAGGAGATCCCTATTTTAATCTGTCTGCCTGGAGTCCTACAATAACTAGCAGAGCTAAGAAATCATGCCCAGACTTATGTTGGCCAGGTAGAAACTACTCTACAACCTGTGGGTCAGGTAACATTACACTCACTCTGGCATACCTTGATTTAAGAATAAAATAGTTTTATCAGAGTCCTTTGTGATTATATTACCATCTTAGCTACCTCATTTTTCTAGTCCTACCATCTATTTTTTAATAGAAATATGCCTTTCTCATATGTAGTTTTATATTTATTCACTTTGAGATGTGATTATTTTGTGGAATATTACTTGAATTTAAAAGAAAAACCTATTTATGTAAAAAGAATGAATTTATCAAATTCAATATATTAGAGCTAGCTCTGATCAAAAGAGCCCTAGATCTGAAATCAGAAGACTGGAGTTAAAATCCAGCCCCTCACCAGCTCTGTGACTTTTGTCAATGACTGAACCTCTCTGAGCCCCAGTGTGCCCATTTGTAGAATGGAGCAAATAATCCAATGGCATAGAGTCTGGGAAGTTGAGTGAAAAGTCATTCAATGGGTCAGGTGTGCTGCCTGTTATGGTACATAGGCTCTCACTACATTTTGACTGAATCTGAAAATGCAGGATTTTCAGGAACATAAGAGCAATTTATCAGTTTCTTTCACTGTTGCTCTGGTTTCTCTCTTCATCAGCGCTTTCCATAGTGTTTTAGAAATGCCAATTAATTTTTAAAAACCAAATTTAAATGAAATGGAAAGATATCATGGTGCATATTACCAAAAAACTTATTACATATGTACCTCTTAGGAGCTTAGTAAAGTATTCAAGAGAAATAGATTAAATAGTTGTTAAATTCAGGCAGGACTTCCCTGGTGGCAGAGTGGTTAAGAATCTGCCAGCCAATGCAGGGAACACGGGTTCGATCCCTGGTCCGGGAAGATCCCACACGCCACAGAGCAACTAAGCCTGTGCGCCACAACTACTGAGCCTGTGCTCTAGAGCCCTCGAGCCACAACTACTGAAGTTTGTGTGCCCTAGAGCCCACATGTCACAACTACTGAGCCTGCATGCTGCAACTACTGAAGCTGGCATGCCTATAGCCCATGCTCCGCAACAGGAGAAGCCACCACATTGAGAAGCCTGCGCAGCACAACGAAGAGTAGCTCCTGCTCGCCGCAACTAGTTTGGACATCATTCAGAGAAAAACATTAAAACAGCGTGAATACAAAATCTTTCAGAGTGTATTAGAAAATAAAAAATCTACACTAAATTGAACGTTGAAGAGGTCCTGGATTATTCTTCTTTTTTATGGGGATCAAAATGGCAGCTGAACAACCATTTTTCAGACTGAAAAAAAAGCAACATTAATGTTTTTAAATGCAATTCCAAAATAGTATTAAAGGTAATGTTATCAGTAAACACATGACCACAATCCCCATATGTTACTACAGTTTACCTTCTGCTTGCATAGATTTCAGATAATGTTTAATCATATTTTGAATTATACTAACTCTCCCTTACATTATATTATAAATATTTTTCATTTATTTAAATGACCGCATAATATAGTTCATCATGCTGCTGAGTCTAAATTTAAGTAACTCTTCCCCTAATCCTAGACATTTATGTGAAAGGTCAATTAAATTGGGTGATTAAGAGTTGTATAAATAGTTCTTATAGATTTCATTTCAGAATTCCCCTGCATTCCCAGTCCCAGTGGCCATTTCAGTTATGCAGAGTATGACAGTGACGCGTAAAACAAAGAGAAGTAGAAGATAAGCCCCTAAAACTACTATTATGGTGGGGGGGTGGGGGGCAGTGAAGAGCAATAGAGGTACAACAAACCAAAAAAGCACCTTCTTTTAATGTTTGTCTTCAGTTATTGGACTAAATGATTATTTGGTTCCCTTGTGGAGATTTATTTCATCAGCCACTTTTTCTAATTCTGTATTCCTTTTGGCCAGGTAGAAATAGACTAAAAATATGTGCAGGGAAGAATTCTGGACATATTTTAATGTGTGTCTATCTGCATTGGTTTATGTCCTGTCTTGTTATAAAAAGGATTTAAGGCAGCTCTGAAGGACTTAAGGTCTTTAACAATGCAGTTTTCTCTGTTTCTTTTTCTATTCCTAGAGCATTTCCATCAGTAATAGAAGTTGAATTATACTTCTTAGAGTCTTACCTCATATTACTAGTACATAATATTTTGATTCCTTTTTATTTTACTCTCTATAGAAATCAGCTGGACATGAACAGTTTCATATCAACATTCAGAGGTTATTACAAATGGTCCACATTTGTCTTTGTTATATCTCTTGTGTAATTACAGCCTGGATGGAGTATTATTTGTTCAAACTTCTGAGGTCACAGAGCAGTCTTTTCTGGTTTATGTCTGTGCTAATCAGCTAAGAAACAGTGGTTTAAGTTATAAAAAAAAAATAATAAAATAAAGGTAAATGTTGAAGTTTTCTGAATGCAGGCCTTGACAATAACATGCAACTAGCTGGGCTTTGGAACTCCAACTGTATAGGACTAGGACTGTCCCATTTGTTGCAATGTGAGATCATTCCATCACAATATTTGCTCTATAGCTACATGATTTTTTTTTGTTTCTTTGTTTTAGTATTTACTGTGAGTCAACCTTTTGTATTCTGTGCAGTGGCAGAGTGGCGTTTAGGAAATGGGAGGAAAGGTATCTGATCTCTAGCAAATATAAATCTTTGCACTTGTGTGGAACTTTAGAATTGAAAGAATGTTTTCCACCTATGGCCTTCACAACAACAC
Organism: Delphinapterus leucas; assembly: GCF_059928025.1. Taxonomy (NCBI): domain Eukaryota; kingdom Metazoa; phylum Chordata; class Mammalia; order Artiodactyla; family Monodontidae; genus Delphinapterus; species Delphinapterus leucas. The sequence continues at coordinate 59,456,566 of NC_143137.1, read as the reverse complement.
TGTGAGAGACATAGGAAAGGAATGATTATCCTCATTTTATAGGAATGAAACTGAAACTCAGGTTTTGTGACTTACTCAAATCCATCACAACTAGAAAATGGAAGACAATGGGCTCCATCCCAGATATTCCTGTTCCTAATCCAACCTGCTGGATTCCACCATTCACAGCTGTAATTAAGACTTTACTAAGTAATTTCCCCCTTTGAGAGTTTTCTGTTAATTTCTAGTTGCAACTTAGTTTTACAACAATCCAAGTCAAGGACAAATCTGTGTGCTTATGAAATGACTTCTTCCTTTGATGTACCTTGACTCTCCATGGAATGGACCCAACAATTAGTTCTGTCCCCCACTAAAGAGCTCATGTTGTTTGTTGAGATGGTACCCAATAGAGAGTGAGACTTCTCAAAGCAGCGAATAGATTGGGGCTTCCTAAATCACATCTTGAGGGTCAAGAAACATTACCCTCCCTGGCTGGTGGTAAATCTTCAACAAATTCAGGTGGCTCTTCTCCTAGGTTCCCATATTTCCTCTCTTCACTCAGCCAAAGTCCACATTCCTTTCCCTGTCACCACACACAGTTTGACCCCAGACCAGCGTGGCAGTTTCCTCCATCCCTTTGAGGTCACAGCCAGTGCTGCTCTGTGGACTCCCTGGCAGTGGGTATTTGGGGACAGTCACTGCCCAAGCCTTCTGCAGCAGCCCCTGAACCTTATTGACAATGATCTTGTGTTCTCCTTGGCTCCCTGGGAAGAAGACTCATCCTGCTCAGCCCAGGCCTCCCACCAAGTGTGTTACTTGAGGCCCTCAACCCAAACAGGATGGTGGTTGAGTGCTGGAAGTTACTTGACCACCATTACCTCCTCCTTGCCCCCCCGCTGCTCAGTTCAGCCAAAGATGTCAGGAACCCACATCAGAAAGGTTTGAGTTTACTGTGAAAAACTGTGAATCTCTTCTAAGTCTTTTTTTTCCCCCATGCTGCTTTGAAAAGACATATGAGATAGGCCCAGTGCAAAGAGGTATTTTTGCATCTAGTCTGGGAAAAAAAAGTCCTTGCCCAAATAGCTGAGAACATTTTTATTATGAAAACCTGGGAGGAACAACTGTGAGGAAGATTGATGTCCCCATCGGCAAGGTATACTGGACAGAGGACTGAGTTCCTTGGTGATGGTCTGTGCAATGGCCCTGAGGAAAATATGGCTGACACTGTGGGCTAGTGTACAGAAAGAGAGGCCATAAAAGAGGACCCTGCCACTTCTACCCTCAGAAAATCCCACAAGAAGCAACTGCTAGGGGGGACTGTTCCCAAAACAAATTCCAAATCTTGAGAGGCACCCTTAAAAAAATTAAATTTGTTCCCTATATATCCATACCACCCCTATCTAGGTACTCTCACTTTTATGAGGCCTCCTCTACCATCAACACTTATTAAACACCCTCTCACATTGACACCCACATATTCATTCCTTTATTTATTCATTCAGCACCAGACTCTTTACTAGGCAGTAGGGCCAAGTAAGACCTAACATCAAGCCTTTCTGTGGGCATCCAGGATTGGGCCTGGGCCTTCATTTTCCCTCTGAGATCTCTTCTCTGCCTAGTGGAATATTGGGGTGACCATATAAATTAACCAGGCTGCTATATTAACCAAGTAGTATATTTCTTCTCCCAAGTAAATTCAAACTCTTGGGTTCTTAAGAAGGCCATTCAAGAATTATCCTAATGTTAAGATCTTCAAGCAATTTGACAAATACAGGGAGGATAAGGGTATAACATGTTGGATCTATGTCCCTCAACCAATCATTGTAGTCAGTGGCTGCCTTTGTAGTTCATGCAAATGGCCAGCTCTGGTCAACAGGTTAAAACACACAAAAAAGCTCAAATTTCCTTAGGTAGAATTACTTGGTACAAATGTATCTTTTTTTATTTTCCATTATTAATGAATGTGTGTGTAAAAGTGTATAAACAAATCTTTAAAATCAAGTAGGCTACAATGATATCATCAGGAAGAGAAAGTAAATAATAATACTGAGGCAGAATACCTCTCTGTAGATGTTGGGAAAATGAAGGGAAATAAACATCGGAGCTATATCCACTCATTATTAGAATAAACTTTCTCCCAAATAGAGATTATTTGCAGAATCATAGAGGGTAGTTGCACAGGACTTCCTAACACTCAGATGAGGCAGAGTCCAAAGTATGGTACAGACTCAAGGAGCTGAAAAGTTTTCAGGATCCCCTCTTTTCATGTCTCTCTAAGAGCCAAACCAACCCAGACCAATAATAGCAACTTTTTTATTAAACATTTTCTAGGGAAATTGATTTTATATGTTGTTTTATAGTCCCATTGCAGTAGTTAAAATATATGCATCATCAAAAAATATTTCTAACATCTAATTTAAAGCTCTAGATTAAACTTAAACCTGTATTCTGGGGGGGGGAGGGGACTGAGAAGAGGTAGAATAAAGATGGAGAGAAACAATCAGTTAGCCTCTTCTTTGTTATAGCACTGGTATTCTTGAAGCCTGTGTCTAATTCCATTTATAAAAATTTCTTTTCCATAATAAGTAATTCTAGATTAATAGGTTGGTTCAAATTAGCCATTGTCTCTTCAACTTTTCTTTAAATGTGTTAATAATAACTCACAGTAGTACGGCAAATTCTAGTCACAAAGCACCTTCTTAGGCTTTATCTGTTATCCTTTCCATTTATTCAGAAGAGACTGATGGGTGCTTTGAATATTTGTGGACAGCTGTTAATTAATCCTTTCACTAACTTGTCTCATTAAGAGTCATGGGTTTCATAATTTGAAAAGATACATGCATCCCAATGTTCATTGCAACACTTCCATAGCCAAGACATGGAAGCAACCTAAATGTCCATCGACAGATGAATGGATAAAGTAGATGTGGTACATATATACAATGGAATACTCAGCCATAAAAAAAGAATGAAATAATGCCATTTGCAGTGACATGGATGGACCTAGAGATTGTCATACTGAGTGAAGTAAGTCAGACAAAGACAAATATCATATGATATCACTTATATGTGGAATCTTAAAAAATGGTATAAATGAACTCATTTACAATACAGAGATATAGTCACAGATGTAGAAAACAAACTTATCATTACCAAGGGGGAAAGGAGATTGGAGATAAGTTGGGAGGTTGGGATTGACATATACACACTATTATATATAAAATAGATAACTAATAAGGACCTGCTGTATAGCACAGGAAACTCTACTCAGTACTCTGTAACGACCTATATGGGAAAAGAATCTAAAAAAGAGTGGATATGGGTATATGTATAACTGATTCACTTTGCTGTACAGCAGAAACTAACAAAAAATTGTAAATCAACTATACTCCAATAAAAATTAATGTAAAAAAAGGAGGGAGGCTTCCCTGGTGGCACAGTGGTTGAGAGTCCGCCTGCCGATGCAGGGGACACGGGTTCATGCCCCAGTCTGGGAAAGATTCCACATGCCGCGGAACGGCTGGGCCCGTGAGCCATGGCCACTGAGACTGCGCATCCGGAGCCTGTGCTCCGTAGCGGGAGAGGCCACAGCGGTGGGGGGCCTGCATACTGCAAAATAAATAAATAAAATTTAAAAAGGAGGCACAGGTTTCAAATTAAGCCAGTTGATTTATATTTCTAATGTCTGAAAAAGATGTGGAATTTTGAGGTGATGGCAGTAGTGTTGCTAGAAATAAGATTCTCCACTGGTCTACATATTTTGAAAGGTGTTTATACATAGAGGGGCAGTTTCTGTTGAAGGTATCTCTCCCATTTGTTATAAGATAGGTTTTCCTCCTGTCCTGGAGTTTCTGTGTTTGAGAGTCTGAAATAGGAAGTCTATCATCCACACTGATTCCTACCTGCAGCTTTAACTTTCTAGAGATCAAAGTGCATCTCTTTTCTATGTTGTCAGGAGTGATAGGCCAGAGTTCAGCACCACCAAACGAGCTTTACAACAAATGCTAAAGGAACTTCTCTAGGCAAGAAACACAAGAGAAGGAAAAGACCTACAATAACAAACCCAAAACAATTAAGAAAATGGGAATAGGAACATACATATCGATAATTAACTTAAATGTAAATGGATTAAATGCTCCCGCCAAAAGACACAGACTGGCTGAATGGATACAAAAACAAGACCCATATATATGCTGTCTACAAGAGACCCACTTCAGACCTAGGGACACATACAGACTGAAAGTGAGGGGATGGGAAAAGATATTCCATGCAAATGGAAATCAGAAGAAAACTGGAGTAGCAATTCTCATATCAGAAAAAGCAGACTTTAAAATAAAGACTATTTCAAGAGACAAAGAAGGACACTACATAATGATCAAGGGGTCAATCGAAGAAGAAGATATAACAATTGTAAATATATATGCACTCAACATAGGAGCACCTCACTACATAAGGCAAATACTAACAGCCATAGAAGGGGAAACTGACGGTAACACAATCATAGTGGGGACTTTAACACACCACTTTCACCAATGGACAGATCATCCAAAATGAAAATAAATAAGGAAACACAAGCTTTAAATGATACATTAAACAAGATGGATTTAATTGATATTTATAGGACATTCCATCCAAAAACAACAGAATACACATTTTTCTCAAGTGCTCATGGACCATTATCCAGGATAGATCAAATCTTGGGTAACAAATCAAGCCTTGGTAAATTGAAGAAAATTGAAATTGTATCAAGTATCTTTTCCAACCACAACGCTATGAGACTAGATATCAATTAAAGGAAAAGATCTGTAAACAATACAAACACATGGAGGCTAAACAATACACTGCTTAATAACGAAGTGATCACTGAAGAAATCAAAGAGGAAATCAAAAAATACGTAGAAACAAATGACAATGGAGACACGACGACCCAAAACCTATGGGATGCAGCAAAAGCAGTTCTAAGAGGGAAGTTTATAGCAATACAATCCTACCTTAAGAAACAGGAAACATCTCAAATAAACAACCTAACCTTGCACCTAAAGCAACTAGAGAAGGAAGAACAAAAAAAAACCCAAAGTTAGCAGAAGGAAAGAAATCATAAAGATCAAATCAGAAATAAATGAAAAAGAAATGAAGGAAACGAAAGCAAAGATAAATAAAACTAAAAGCTGGCTGTTTGAGAAGATAAACAAAATTGATAAACCATTAGCCAGACTCATCAAGAAAAAAAGGGAGAAGACTCAAATCAATAGAATTAGAAATGAAAAAGGAGAAGTAACAACTGACACTGCAGAAATACAAAGGATCATGAGAGATGACTACAGGCAACTCTATGCCAATAAAATGGACAACCTGGAAGAAATGGACAAATTCTTAGAAATGCACAACCTTCCAAGACTGAACCTGGAAGAAATAGAAAATATGAACAGACCAATCACAAACACTGAAATTGAAACTGTGATTAAAAATCTTCCAATAAACAAAAGCCCAGGACCAGATGGCTTCACAGGCGAATTCTATCAAACATTTAGAGAAGAGTTAACACCTATCCTTCTCAAACTCTTCCAAAATATAGCAGAGGGAGGAACACTCCCAAACTCATTCTACGAGGCCACCATCACCCTGATACCAAAACCAGACAAGGATGTCACAAAGAAAGAAAACTACAGGCCAATATCACTGATGAACATAGATGCAAAAATCCTCAACAAAATACTAGCAAACAGAATCCAACAGCACATTAAAAGGATCCTACACCATGATCAAGTGGGGTTTATTCCAGGAATGCAAGGATTCTTCAGTATATGCAACTCAATCAACGTAATACACCATATTAACAAATTGAAGGAAAAAAAACATATGATCATCTCAATGGATGAAGAGAATGCTTTCGACAATATTCAACACCCATTTATGATAAAAACCCTGTAGAAAATAGGCATAGAGGGATCTTTCCTCAACATAATAAATGCTATATATGACAAACCCACAGCCAGCATCGTCCTCAATGGTAAAAAACTGAAACCATTTCCACTAAGATCAGGAACAAGACAAGGTTACCCACGCTCACCACTATTATTCAACATAGTTTTGGAAGTTCTAGCCACAGCAATCAGAGAAGAAAAGGAAATAAAAGGAATCTAAATCGGAAAAGAAGAAGCAAAGCTGTCACTGTTTGCAGATGACATGATACTATACATAGAGAATCCTAAAGATGCTACCAGAAAACTACTAGAGCTAATCAATGAATTTGGCAAAGTAGCAGGATACAAAATTAATGCACAGAAATCTCTGGCATTCCTATACACTAATGATGAAAAATCTGAACGTGAAATTAAGAAAACACTCCCATTTACCACTGCAACAAAAAGAATAAAATATCTAGGAATAAACCTACCTAAGGAGACAAAAGACCTGTATGCAGAAAATTATAAGACACTGATGAAAGAAATTAAAGATGATACAAATAGATGGAGAGATATACCATGTTCTTGGATTGTAAGAATCAACATTGTGAAAATGACTCTACTACCCAAAGCAATCTACAGATTCAATGCAATCCCTATCAAACTACCACTGGCATTTTTCACAGAACTAGAACAAAAAATTTCACAATTTGTATGGAAACACAAAAGACCCCGAATAGCCAAAGCAATCTTGAGAACAAAAAACGGAGCTGGAGGAATCAGGCTCCCTGACTTTAGACTATACTACAAAGCTACAGCAATCAAGACAGTATGGTACTGGCACAAAAACAGAAATATAGATCAATGGAACAGGACAGAAAGCCCAGAGATAAACCCACTCACATATGGTCACCTTATCTTTGATAAAGGAGGCAGGAATGTACAGTGGAGAAAGGACAGCCTCTTCAATAAGTGGTGCTGGGCAAACTGGACAGGTACATGTAAAAGTATGAAATTGGAACAATCCCTAACACCATACACAAAAATAAACTCAAAATGGATTAAAGACCTAAATGTAAGGCTAGAAACTATCAAACTCTTAGAGGAAAACATAGGCAGAACACTCTATGACATAAATCACAGCAAGATCCTTTTTGGCCCACCTCCTAGAGAAATGGAAATAAAAACAAAAATAAACAAATGGGACCTAATGAAACTTCAAAGCTTTTGCACAGCAAAGGAAACCATAAACAAGGCCAAGAGACAACCCTCAGAATGGGAGAAAATATTTGCAAATGAAGCAACTGACAAAGGATTAATCTCCAAAATTTACAACCAGCTCAATAACAAAAAAACAAGCAACGCAATCCAAAAATGGGCAGAAGACAAAAATAGACATTTCTCCAAAGAAGATATACAGATTGCCAACAAACACATGAAAGAATGCTCAACATCATTAATCATTAAAGAAATGCAAATCAAAACTAAAATGAGATATCTTCTCATACCGTTCAGAATGGCCATCATCAAAAAATCTAGAAACAATAAATTCTGGAGAGGGTGTGGAGAAAAGGGAACACTCTTGCACTGTTGGTGGGAATGTAAATTGATACAGCCACTATGGAGAACAGTATGGAGGTTCCTTAAAAACCTAGAAATAGAACTACCATACGACCCAGCAATCCCACTACTGGGCATATACCCTGAGCAAACCATAATTCAAAAAGAGTCATGTTCCAAAATGTTCATTGCAGCTCTATTTACAATAGCCAGGACAATGAAGCAACCTAAGTGTCCAGCGACAGATGAATGGATAAAGAAGATGTGGCACATATATACAATGGAATATTACTCAGCCATAAAAGGAAATGAAATTGAGTTATTTGTAGTGAGGTGGATGGGCCTAGAGTGTGTCATACAGAGTGAAGTAAGTCAGAAAGAGAAAATACTATATGCTAACACATATATATGGAATCTAAGAAAAAAAAAAGGTCATGAAGAACCTAGGGGTAAGCCGGGAATAAAGACACAGACCTACTAGAGAATGGACTTGAGGATATGGGGAGGGGGAAGGGTAAGCTGTGACAAAGTGAGAGAGTGGCATGGACATATATACACTACCAAATTAAAATAGATAGGTAGTGGGAAGCAGCCGCATAGCACAGGGAGATCGGCTCAGTGGTTTGTGACCTCCTAGAGTGGTGGGATAGGGAGGATGGGAGGGAGGGAGATGCACAAGGGAAGAGATATAGGCACATATGTATATGTATAACTGATTCACCTTGTTATAAAGCAGAAACTGACACACCATTGTGAAGCAATTATACTCCAATAAAGATGTTAAAAAAAAAAAAGAGTGACAGGCCATCATTGTACAGCACAGTAGATGAATTCATAACACAAAAATAATAGTACTTCTTCCTTAACTCGTTCAATAATATCAACGTTATGGTCTCAAACAATTTAATTTCATCTTTCAGGGGCAACTCATTCTTGAGCCTAAGATTACTTAAGAGAGGGATATGTCGTGGTATAATTGCTTCTGGATTAAATATTTTCCCCGTTATCCATCAATTTAACCCTATTTTTGTCTGAATCTAATCATTTGAAAATATAGGTCATGTGAATATTTAAGAAATAAAAGAATGAAGGAGGGAGTTATTCTCAATGAACAATGATAAGGTATTTGTATTCCTTAAGTTTCAAAATATTGTGAGCCTTAGAAATCCACTAAATATTCCAGCTGGGGACCCAATCATATGGTTGTGTAACTATTTTTCTTAAGTGAACTTTTCTGGTCAGTTATTACTACTTTCAGAGCATTCAGTTTGGGCCTTAACCAACAAAGACCAAGCATTTTAAAGTCAATAAAAAAGCATTTTCAAGAAACAATGTCATTCTTTTTTCTAATAAAATCCAAACCTTTCAGTATTTCCATACCAGATGCAACATTTTACTACTATAGATTGTACCAACTTTTCTCATAGCCAATATTAAAACTGCACATGTGTGTACAGTTTGAGTTCCAGTTTAAGAAATATATTCAATAGAAATAACTGGGCACTACACAAAAATATATGTACAAAAATGTTCATCACACTATTGTTTATAAAGGCAAATATTGGAAAAATTAAATGTCCTTCAGTGAAAAAATCTGATGATACATTCATGAATTGAGATACTGTATAACCACTGAAGATGATGAAATCTATCTCTATAGACAGTGAAATATGTATATGTGTGTGTATGTCTATGTATTTCTTTTCAGGATATGTATGTATTCAGGATATCTATAGTTGCATAAATAAATGTATGAGGTTATTTTTTTGCTTTTCTCAAAACATGTTTTACATGATATGTAGCAGAGTGTATGCATAGAAAAATACTTCAAAGAAATATGTGGAAATGTTAACAGCAATTGTACCTGATGTACACCAGCAGTTGTACCTGGGATCACAGGTAAATTTATTCTTCTACTTTATATGCTACATAATTTTTTTAATATCTTTAAAAACTATGAAAGTAAGCATGTATATCTTCAATAGTTTTTAAGCTATTTTCATTTTGGAGGAAAAAGAAGCTCTTAACAGAAAATATTTTATAAGGGTTTTGTTTCTTTAAAGGAAACCACTCAAGTCAGGAAAAAATTCTATGCACAAAATACAGTGAATTTTATTCATCAGGAGTGATTAAAGGATGGGGCATTATAGTTAAATGAGAGTAACTACATGTACTTTATGTGAGTATAGGTCACGGGCATCTCAAAAAGGGCACTACAAAGTGGCTTTCATCCAAACTTTTAAAACCTTCTTTTTAAAATTTCAGCTTAGTTTGTTTTATCTGAAATAGTTTCTTTTTTTTTATTGAAGTATACTTGATTTACAATACTGTGTTAGTTTCAGGTGTACAGCAAAGTGATTCAGTTATATATACATATTTTTTCAGATTATTTTCCATTATAGATTATTATAAGAAACTGAATATAGTTCCCTGTACTATACAGTAGGATGTTGTTTATTTTATATATAATAGTGTGTATCTATTAATCCCATACTCCTAATTTATCCCTCCCCTCTTTTCCCTTTGGTAACCATATATTTGTTTTCTATGTCTGTGAGTCTGTTTTTGTTTTGTAAATAAATTCATTGGTATTAATTTTTAGATTCCACATATAAGTGATATCATATAATATTTGTCTTTGTCTGACTTACTTCACTTAGTCTGATAATCTCTAGGTCCATCCATGTTGCTGCAAATGGCATTATTTCATTATTTTTTATGGCTGGGTAATATTCCATTGTATATATGTACCACATCTTCTTTATCCATTCATCTATAGATGGACATTTATGTTGCTTCCATGTCTTGGCTATTGTAAATAGTGCTGCTATGAACATTGGGGTGCATGTATCTTTTTAAATTAGTTTTCATCTTTTCCAGATATATGCCCAGGAGTGGGATTGCTGGATCATATGGTAGCTCTATTTTTAGTTATTTAAGGAACCTCCATACTGTTTTCTATAGCAGCTGCAGCAATTTATATTCCCACCAACAGTGTAAAAGGGTTCTCTTTTCTCCACACCCTCTCCAGCATTCATTATTTGTAGACTTTTTGATGATGGCCATTCTGACCAGTGTGAGGTGATACCGCATTGTGATTTGGATTTGGATTTCTCTAATAATTAGCGATGTTGATCATCTTTCCATGTGCCTGTTGGCTATCTTTATGTCTTCTTTGGAGAAATGTCTACGTAGATCTTCTGCCCATTTTTGATTGGGTTGTTTGGTTTTATGACATTAAGTTGTATAAGCTATCTGTATACTTTGGAAATCAACCCCTTATCAGTTGCATCATTTACAAATACTTTCTCCCAGTCCATAGGTTTTCTTTTCATTTTGTTTACGGTTTCCTCTGTTGTGCAAAAGCTTTTAAGTTTGATTAGGTCCCATTTGTTTATTTTTGCTTTTATTTCTTTTGCCTTGGGAGACGGATCTAAGAAAATACTACTACGATTTATGTCAGAGAATGTTTTGCGTATGTTCTCTTGTAGTTTTATGGTGTCATATTTTATATTTAGGACTTTAAACCATTTTGAGTTTATTTTTGTGTGTGGTGTAAGTGAGTGTTCTAATTTCATTGATTTACATGAGGCTGTCCAGCTTTCCCAACACCAGTTGCTGAAGAGACTGTCTTTTCTCCATTGTATATTCTTGCCTACTTTTTTGAAGACTAATTGACTGTAAGTGTGTGGGTTTATTTCTGGGCTATCTTTTCTGTTCCATTGATCTATATGTCTGTTTTTGTGCTAATACCATGCTACTTTGATTACTTTAGCTTTGTAGTATTGTCTGAAGTCTGGGAGGGTTATGCCTCCAGCTTTGTTCTGTTTTCCTCAGTATTGCTTTGGCAATTCTGGGTCTTTTGTGGTTCCATATAAATTTTAGGATTATTTGTTCTAGTTCTGTGAAAATTGTCATAGATAATTTGATAGCGATCACATTAAATCTGTAGAAAGCCTTCTATTTTTAATGACTGGACCAAAACCAAAAATAGGCATCTTTGGATTCTGCAGTTGTTACTAACGTGCATTGATTGGCTGTAAACATATCCAATTCCTCCTCTCTCTTCTCACCCACAGATTCTCATATAGGAAAACGACTTGAAAGACTCTAGCCAGTGGTATTCATGCTGGGTTTCACAAAGTTGCTGACCTGGGCTTGTCAGCAGAGCAGAGAAGGGCTGAGGTCCCTCTTTTCCATCTTTTTAATCATAGAATGATGCATAATGCTTCTTTTGAAAGAAGGGGTCTATGGCAACAGCAAAAACAGAAAGCTTTGAGACACACCCTTATACTACAAACAGGGAAACTGACGCCTAGATGGACTAAGTTACTTATTCACCAGAACAGAAATGCCAGGACAAGAATGCAGGATTCCTGACACTTGTTCTGTTAGTTACTATTTTCACAGCACTAGTTAGGCTCCTCACAAGAAAGAATCTCTATAGGACAAGCAAAGAACAGAGCCAGTGAAAGAGGAGTGTCTTTGTCCCAAATCTGAGGTATTCATATTCTGGCTGAAAATAATTAGCAGTGTTTCAAACTATTAAGATTCCTATGGAAGGCAGCAAACCAAAATATGAAAGTCTTTACAATATCTAATGCAAGACCTCTGAACAGCCATTGTGTTAAATGTCACAAGAGATTTTCATCTTAGTATTTAGTGGCTGGCAGGAGATGACTCAGTGCCATGGAATTTAATTTTAAATTGTTTTCAAATAAATTCACAGAGTCCAATAGCATGAAACCTTGGAAGGTGACGGGGTGGCTTTAAAGATTTGAGAGTTTTTAAAGCCATATATCAAAGGTTCCCTCTGACAGTTATGGGGATTTATCGTGTTCTCAACCTCAATTGTTTCTATAAGCTCTCAACCATGATTCCCTATGCAAGAAAATTAAGTTTGGATATCTTGCCATCTTCGCCTGCCTGGGACCTCAAAATATCTAACCCCATGTACCTAGAAACTGCTCAAACATTCCTTTCTAGGGGCTGTCATTAAATCCCCATTTTCTGGATAGGGACACAGAGGGTGCAACCATTGGTCAAGGTTACCCAGTGAGTCAGCGGCAAAGCTGGGAATGCAACCCAGACTTTCTGACTCCCTTGCCCGTCCTCTGACCATCAAACCACATGCTCCTGACCAGGATGAAGCTTGTCTGTCTCAGCATTTGGAGGGAGCTGAGTCAAACTGCAGTTTATCCATTTCCCTTTCGAACATTCATATGCCATTTATTTCATCGGCTAATGGACAAATGGCTCCAGATCATTTTTCACTCTAAAAAACTTATTTTTTATTAATTTTTCAAGGAAAGGCCATCTTAATTTGGAAAAGCAAGAAAGACCGCTTTTTTCCCCCCCATCGTATCACATTGTGTAACAATGACAGTGTGGCTGCTTCGAAAACCCACAGAAGCTGCTTCCTTTGCCCTGCCGATGGCCAGTTCCTTTGCCAGCTTCTCCATGTGGCCTTCCTTGTACTGGGGTCGGGCGTCCCGTGGTTCCTGGCAAAAGCAGGTCCCATGGACAAGCCAGACCTTGACGTGGCTGTTCCTTCTCCTGCTCTTTTTTTTTAATCTCTGGCTGCACTGGGTCTTCGTTGCTGCGCGCGGGCTTTCTCTAGTTGCGGTTCGCGGGGGCTACTCTTTGTTGCGATGCACAGGCTTCTCATTGCGGTGGCTTCTCTTGTTGCAGAGCACTGGCTCTAGAGCTCAGGCTCAGTAGTTGTGGCGCACGGGCTTACTTGTTCTGCAGCATGTGTGATCTCCCGGACCAGGGCTCGAACCCTTGTCCCCTGCATTGGCAGGCGGATTCTTAACCACTGAGCCACCAGGGAAGTCCTCTCCTGCTCTTTTAAATGCTCCTTGACCACAAGAGAACCCAGTTCTCCCACCAGCTACACCCCACGTGCCACTTGAAATGCAGTCAGTGGTGACGATCCAAAAGGGCGCCAACCAGAGTCCAGAGCAACTTTACTAGGGACTAGGGAAAAGCAATACCAGGTCTCCTGCCAGTGAGTACCATCTACTGCCAAAGACCACAGGGGGGAGAAAGGTTTTTAACACTCTGAGCAGGGGTAAACGCTCTCTCTTTTTCTTGCAGCCCATAAAATTGTTTCTCCCAGCGTTTTATACCTGTCATGTTTAATCATAAATATTTCTTCCTCGAAATGAACTAAATTGTTTACTCCCAAAGACCTGTTGCCATTTGGGGGACAACTTTCCAAACTCTGGGTTAGGGTTTTTGACCAGCCTGCTCCATGCCCTCTCCTTCTGTTGGCAGCTCGTCATCATGCTCTGCAACGACTTTGCTCCAGAGGCTGTCAGCAGAAGCGTGGAGCAGCAGAGAATGGAATCAGGGGAGAAGAGAGGTGTGTCGTTATAGTGCTATCTAGGCTCCTCTTTCTCCTCCCTTGCCTTTGTTAAACCTGTCTAGTCCAGGCCAAGCAGGCCGTGGTCCGGTGAGATTCCCTGAAGTCTCCTCAAAATGTAGTGCTGTGCCCTAGTGAAGTGCCGCACCTTCCTCGGTGCCCAGCCGCCTGTCCTCTGACTGCAAGAGACTCGAGGGCTGAGGCTATCTCACTACATTTCAGAACAAAGTCCCCACAGACACACAGGGTAGCCCGAAGTCAGTCTCCCTAAAGGTCTTAAAATTGTAAACACTTAGAAAGCTGATTCTGCTTGTCATTCCCATCACACATGTCTCCAAATGCATCATATCCTCCTATTCTCTAGCTCTTTCTGCACAAGCCATCAGGCACTGTGGTCCCATGAGAAGAAATAAGTTTGCTTGATGTGACAGCACTGGGATGTACTCCAGGGAGAGTGACAACGTAATTTTGTTTACTATTCACTCCAAGTTCTAAAGAAGTAAACTTCATTAACTTTTCTGATAAAGCACAAAGACTCTATTATTTGCCTTACCCACAAAATTAAAAAAGGAAAAAAAAAAAACTTTGATGTCTCCAAGAAGGCAGGCTTTTTTTGAAGTTTCTATTGCTCTACCCAGGTGATCTAGAGGCTGATATTGCTTCAGTTGGCCTCTGACCTCTGATGGAAACGCCCAGGTCGGGGATTCTGTGCAGTGCTCAGCCGAAGCCTGTCTGCCTATCCGTGTAGATTTAATGGTCCACCTGGCAGCTCGACTGCTGGAACAAAGAGGTTTTACATCTCTGGCTAATATTATGTATATATTTATATAGAGAGAGATATAGAGATATGCATTTAGATAGATAGATAGAGATTTTTCATTCACAGGGTAACAAACCTATGCAGATAGGTATTCAAAGCAGCCTCTCAATCAGAAAATAAGGGACTTAAAAATATAACATGGCCCATGGAAGCCTGACTTAAGTCATAGACAGGCCTAGAGAGACTGAAGCCCCATGAGAGGAGAGTGGGGAGGACAAATCAGCCTGGCCCTCCACCTTCCAAATGTGATAGAAGAACTTATGGGCCCTGTTTAGGCTTGTGTCTTCTTGATTCTCTGTCCACAGGGTGGAAATCTGCTCTTACGATAAAAGATCATGAGAAAAACTATCTGGAAAAATGATAATGTTTAGAAAACTGCTTTCAGTTAAAAAAAAATTAGCTAGAAAACCAAACCAAACCCCCAAATTAGATATTGGACCAGATTACTTTATTTTTTTATACCCTTTTTTCTTTCTGCTGAAAGGAAACGGTCGTGTATATGAATGTGTCAGCAAGCACAGGCCCCAGCCTCTGACTGCTCAGAGAAATTAAACTGCTTTCAAAGGGAGTAGCAGGCAAGACCGCCCAAGAAAAGGAGTTTAAGGCCTTTTGCATTCATTCAAATTTATTTGGAGCACAATAGATCTCCCATATATGTCAAACAGTCATCTTTTCTCCTTTATTTTAAAAGTGGCATTTGAAGATCTGAGAGTAAAGAACAATGTGAAAGTTTCCTTCACATAACTTGTTCTTTTTCTTCCCCCAGCCCCCCAATAAAATGGTGTTTATGGCTTAATATTATAGTTGGAAAGAAAAGATGTGAGTGGGAAGACATGGGATTTAAAAATCTACAAACTGTAGAAATAGAACTATATTTGGAGGTCGAACTTTTTTTTTAAAAAGGCAAACTTTGTTTTTCAATTTAATTTTTTTACTGTGGTAAAAATATATATATAACATAGTATTCATCATCCATTCATAAGTGTACAATTCAGTGGCATTAAATTCATTCACAATGTTGTATAACCATCACCACTATCTATACCCAAAATTTTTTTACCATCTCCAATAAAAAATATCTATGCTCTGGGAATTCCCTGGCAGTCCAGTTGTTAAGACTTGGTGCTTTCACTGCTGTAGGCCCAGGTTTCATCCCTGGTCAGAAACTAAGATCCCACAAGCCGCGTGGCACAGCCAGAAAAGAAAAAGAAAAAATCTCTGCTCCTAGTTATTATTTAACTAGTCCAATTCCCCTGGTAACACCTCTATTCTTTCTTTCTCTATGAATTTGTGTATTGTAGGTATCTCATATAAGTTGGAATCATACAGTATTTGTTCTGTGTCAGATTTATTTCACCAAGCATAATGTTTTCTAGGTCCATCCATATTGTAGCATGTATCAAAATGTCATTTCTAAAAAAAGCGAACTTTCACCTGTAAAGAGTCAGAATTTTGATCTATTTTCTTCTTATTTGCAGCCCTTGTTCTCTGGAGCTTGTTAATGCTCCATAAAGGAAAGCAGAGGTCTTTGATCTTATAGGGCTTTGCTTTACTTACCGTCTTCTGAGCACTTCCAAGTCTTTCCTTGTTGACCGAGAAGCCAAAGAGGTTCTGGATTTTGTTTTTATTTTGCTTTCAGATCTTCTGGTACTGTGAACTGACAAACTCCTCTCTTAAAACCAAACGACTGAAAAATCTGACACTGAGGCACTTACGGTCAACCTCAAAAGCACATTTTTTGACCCTCCTTGACCTGAATACTTGTAATTTTCCTTCAGTTAAACTGAGGAGGGGTACAATGTGTAGGCAATGGGCATTTTACACAACCCACATTCATGACTCCTCCCTTTTTTAATCACCTAGTGATAAAAAAGTCTAGTGTTTCTCAATCCCAATGGGACAAACGCCACCTTTTACAAATATTTTGTTAATCCCCCTTTAAAATCGTAAAATGAAATTCATAGGCAATATAACCTATATACACCCATAACTTTTTTTAAAAATCAAGACAATGCCTTAAGCATGATATAAATTAGAAATAAAAGAACAATAATTTCTAATAAAATGATATATATTCCAGTAATACGTTTCCCAATTTGCTTGGGAATAACTACATTGAAAGACATAATAAAGTAGTCAGAAGCTGGCATTTAGAGGGAGAGTCACTCTTGAATTCAACAACTACAGATACAAACGAAGACAAGTGTGTTATATAGACAACTAAATCCCTTGAGTAATGTTGCAATTTTCCAACAGTTATGCAAATTTCCAAATCAATGAACAACTTAGAAAAAAGTTCTGGACAGAGTATAAAGTTTTATTCTTAGAAAGTTTAGGATATGTTAAAGCTGTAATAAAATATATTGTGCTTGTATGTAAAATGGAGTTAGATTTTCAGTTCAAATAATGCACGAGTTTGTCCACATTCATGACTGTCCAGCTGGACATACGAAAGTCATATATGGAATGCAGAACAATTCTTTGTGCAGGACTGCCCCAAACTTGCATAACATTGACATCCCTAACATTTGCCCAGTAAATATGAATGGCCCCCAATCAGTGTGACAGTCAAAACACCCACAATTTAAAAAAAATAACCCAAAGGTAGAAGTATAACTGGTCTAGTCTTTTTAGAGGTGGGAAACCAGCAGATAATTTTAAGTGCCTCTAAGAATTCCCAAGTATGTTTACATGCCCCATTTCCAGAGTGGGGTCTGGAGAGAGAAATGCTCCAGGGACAAATTCGGCAGGGAGGCTATTTGGGTGGTTGCCGTTTTTGGAGTGATTTTCTCATGTCCTTGCCCATGCCATGGGCCTGAGAGCTTACCCTTTGCCTTTCTCTTTAGACGCTCTGTCCACCACCACCTTTGCCAAGCTTCATAAATGTAGGAAAGTACATAAACAATTTTACTGTGGCATGGTGGAAGCTCTGGGGTTGAACATGCAAATTATGTCGTTACAGCTTCAAAAAAGGTTCAGGCTCTTTCCTCCATTTCATTTTCCCTTCTAAGTTCACCCTTAATTGCAGACTCCAGACCAAAGCTGCAAGTCTTGGCATAGCTCCCATACTATTAAAAACTCTAAGAATTCCTTTCTATATGTGTCTCCAATCCTACCTCCAACTTGGTTCCGTGCCCACACTAGTAGTTTGCCTGAACCAAACTTGGTGGCTTCCTGCATTCTGTGCTACAGTCACCCTGGAAACTGTACGTTCCACTCTCCATCAGGACATCCCTGGGCATCTCTCAAACAATCTTGCCACATTTCAAAAATATGTTCTAAAAGAGCCAGATTCCTTCTATGCCTCCACAGAATCTAAAATTTTTCTCCATCCCCCATCACTTATGTTGTCTGCTCAGATCCTCAAGATAATCCTGTAAAGTAGATCAGGGAGATAGCATCTTATCACTGAGGTTCACTGAGGTACAGATTAATTGATTTGCCAAAGTCACACAGCTAATAAGTAGCAGAACTGGGAAAATAACATAGATTTTGGGTTACTTATTTGTTTTTGTCTTTATTTTCTTACATTTAATTCAGTAGGATTTTCAGGGATTATTTCACTAACTCCATTAAAATAAAAAACTCTTTGGTGCACTATGTCATATTTACCGTTTCCATACTCATTTGAAATTTTGCAGATCTCTCCAAAAGCTTTCTTGCTTTTCTTGCTGTCAGTACAGTCGGAAAACCCCTCATTTTCTAGTCTATCATCATATCCCCAGAAGTGCCTCTGCCCTTCAGATGGTTTAAGGTGCCCTTCCTTTGACCCTTTTCACCATTGTTATTTTTTCTGGATACACAGAAACCAGAATTGCCACACTGAAAGATATGTATGGCCTACATTTTGGTAACAGAGGAGTGATAATATTTTCTTTTTTATTTCTGAAGCATATTGTAGGCAGAATACTCTGAACTTGAAGCTTCTCAGAATGGCAATTACTCTGTTCACCATTCAGTGAGGCCCCAACTTCCCATGCATTTCACCCTGTTCCTAAAGCCCTGACTGCTCTTCAGCCTTCTCCTGTCCTAAAATCCCACACAGACTTCAAGGCCTAGTTTGCGTGCTGTAGACTCTTTGAAGCTTTCTTTAAACTTCCAAAACAATCCCTCTATTTCTCCCATAGCACATCATCTAAAACTTGTTTAGCACTTATTTAATTCTACAGGATATTATAATTAAATGCTCACAAAGGTTTGTTTTATATTCATTCTTATTTATGCTTTGCATTAAATTTCACACATTTCCCTGCTCATCATTGAGATTGTATCTCATTGCTTCTTCCTGACTTCATGTTTCTTCTTCCTCATATAAACTGTCTCTGAGAGGATCTGTAAATGGTAAATTTTTTGAATTCTGTTTCAATTAGGAAATTTTTGTCTGCAAGTAACAAAAATCCCTACTCGAATTGTTTAAAAACATAAAGGAATTCAATTATCTCACTTACCACCAGGTCCTGAGATAAGTGCAGCTTCACAAGCAAAGACATCAGGTAAAGGAAAGTTTCTTCTCGCCATCCCACTCTGCCATCCTCCACCTTTCTATTCTGCTCTGGGGTTGACACCCTTCTTGACAATGGCTGCCACAATCCCAGGAATCGCTGGCAAACATGACAATGTCCAAGGGAAGAGCACTCTGCCTCTTTTCCCTATGATCTCTTGAAAGGAAAACAGACCTTTCATATAAGCCCCCTGGCAGATTTATCCTTACATCTTATTGGCCAGGACTGAGTCACCCAGCCCTTTCTGTAGGTACTAACCCCTGTCAAGGGGAATGGGATTACTATGATTAGTATAGACTAATTAAGATTTACCCTTTGTCAGGCCAGAAGGTAGGGTAAACAACGCTATCAACTTGGGACATAGGTAACACTTGGTTTTTGGACCACACTTACAGGAAGAACTTTCCAGAATGCACTTAGTCCCCATAAGAGAGTTCTTGAACCAGGCAAAGCAGGATGCACCATGGGTAGTGCCCTGGGGCAGAGAGCTGGTGCCTGTGCTGCTTTAGCATGTATAAAGAAGCGAGGGCAGGAATACTTAACCAATCCTATAGCAACAGGAGTTTTCAGTCAGAGCACTGGTCTTGATGGTGAGGATATGTGGAAGCAGGACAACAGCCACCTGGAGGAGTTTTCTTTCCAGTTCTGGTGTCAGCTAGAGATCTCATAGTTCTCCTCACTGAGCTATCTTTTTGCTCGGTTACCTAAGGGAACAGGGTGAGAGAATTTGTCTTGCCTCATCCCTGAATCACATGGAGGAAGAATGTACACCTCAGTAAAAACAGGGCTCTACTTGCAAGAGAGGAAGCTCTTTTCAGTAGGCTATTGATGTGCCTTATACCTTGAATGCTTGAAACCCTTACCGACTATGGTTAAATCTTAATTTTAGAGTCAAAAGTTCTTTTCCTTCAATTCTCTGATGCTTTTGCTTCAGTGTCTTCTCTTACCCAGTACTGCAGATGAGAAATCTGTGGGTTATCTGCTTTGATTCTCTGGAGGAGCTTTTGCAACTTTTTAAAATCTTTTAAGTATGAAAATGTCATAATTTTGTACGAATTTGTGAGGTTGTTCATCCTGTTTGGCACACGGTGTTACCTTTCAATCTAAGAGCTCTTTTTTTTCAGGTGTTATTTATTTGTCATTTACTTGAAGATTTCCTTCATTATCTCTATTTTATTCCTTCAGACTGGCCCAGGGGAACCATGCATCATTAAACAGGCTTTAAAATTTGCAGATATCTCATCCAAGTCTCCCAACTTCTCTTGCACATTTTTACCTATTTGCTGTTTATGCTCTCTTCTGTAAGGACAGTTGACCCAGTTTTTAGCTCATTATTTAGCTCTTTAGTTTTTCTTTTCTGCTGTTCAGTCTTACATTTAGTTTTTCTAATAAACCTCATTATTGAAATATAACATGCATAAAGAAAAGTGAATAAATCCTAGGTGTACAGGTTGATGAAGAATCACTAAGTGAACAACACATGTGTAACCCTCACAGGTGAAGAAGAAGACAGCACCAAGAATGTTGTCTTTGCTTCTTTTTTTCTTTTTAAAATTAATTAATTAATTTTTGGCTTTGTTGGGTCTTCGTTGCTACACGCGGGCTTCCTCTACTTGCAGTGAGTGGAGGCTATTGTTCGTTGTGGTGCGCGGGCTTCTCATTGTGGTGGCTTCTCTTGTTGCAGAGCACGGGCTCTAGGCATGCAGGCTTCAGTAGTTGTGGCACGAGAGCTCAGTAGTTGTGGCACACGGGCTCTAGAGTACAGGCTCAGTAGTTGTGGCACACAGGCTTAGGTGCTCTGCGGCATGTGGGATCTTCCCGGACCAGGGCTCAAACCCATGTCACCTTCTTTGGCAGGCGGATTATTAACCACTGCGCCACCAGGGAAGTCCTGTCTTTGCTTCTTTAATATATAGGGTATATATTTCTGATATGGAAACTTAGTAAAGTGAAAAAATAAAGAGACAGCGGAAAGTACTGCTAGAATAATCTTTAACTTAGTTTGCAATTCAAGCCAAGTGTTCATTCTGTAAGTACAGCCATCTGGTCCAGGGCAAAGAAGGGTTTTTGTTCAAATGAGAAAAATGTGAGATCCTCCATCTCTATAATGATCCAGTTCACAATGATATTGCCGACAAATTTTCTAATTATTCCATCTTGCTCATATGATTATTTTCTCACTCATCTTCCCTCTCTATAATATTAGTTCATGATTTTTTTATGGCCAAACCAAAGAAAGTAGAAATTTTTCTGAACACACCCTCTCCTAAAAATCTAAGGATGGATTATTGTGCAAGGACCCTGCTGTGGCCAAGCTCCAGCCTGAAAAGGGGAGTTGGAAAGGTTAAAAGAAAATGACTATCTCCTCTCAGTAAGAGATGCATGGAAGTGTCCACTCTCCCTAGAGCGTCAAGTAAACTAGCTCGCCCATGCCCTCAGGAGTAATCTGGGAGGAAATGGTAGAGAGGTATACTGTCTTCCTAGTCTAATGCTCTGCTTGCTGCCCCCAAAGTTATCATCATTCATTCTTCTTGTTGAGGACTGACCGTCTCAAGAGAAGAAAGATCTCAAGGAATTGATCACAACTTGCAGCTCTCATGTGGATTCAGTGAAGTCTCAACAAATATCCAGGTCATTCAGTGGCTGGAAATCTATATGATTAGTTCAATTCAACAGATGCTTTTGTAACACCTGTCATTTTTTTTTATTCATTCAACAAATATTTGTCAATCACCTACTCTGCACCAGGCTCTGTTTTAGGAGCCATATAATGGACACAATAAATAAGATGAGACCCTGCTTTGAAGGAAATTCCAATTTAGTTGGAAGGAAAAGGCACACAGAAATAATGAAAACCAATAACAGGAAAAGGCATGTACCCTGGAGCAGTATAAATAAATGACACTGGGGGCAGGACGAGGGAGGTCAAGAAAGGGAGATCATACTCAGATCAGTAAACCAGGATGGCTTCATAGAAGATCGCATTTAACCTTGAAGCTAGGTAGGAAGTTGACAGAGATGCAGGAAGGAAGAGCATTCCAAGAGAGAAAACTGCATAAAGAAAGGCATGGAGTTGAAGGTAGGCAAAATAGTTGAGTGTGGCTGGAATGAGAATAGAGACAAATAAGCAGAGGTAGATTGTTTTTTGAAAAAGTTGGTCTATGTGCACCATACGTATGGATCACAGTCCTAACCAATAGTCAATGGAAGCTGTAACATCCAAAACAAACTATTTTATAGAAGATATAGAGCTCCTGGTTAAAAGTAAATGATATTTTTGTTAATCCAGTATAACCTGGGTTAAATGCAAAGTGCTAAGATGAACGCTTTCCTCAAGGAATCCTCTTTTTAATAAAGGAATTAGAGGAACCAAAAACTTGCCCAGTTTTCCTAGATAAAAATATGGATAAGTTAAAGTAAACATTAATGATGGAAGAGTTAGTTCTCGCTGAAAGGAACATGGAAGGCTCTGTGGAAAATGCACATTTAAGCATGGTTTTGAATGATGGGCCAGGAGCTGGAGAAGATGGAAGTGAAATCAAGCTCCTCGTTCTATATTTGTAATGCTCATGGACAACAAGCATGGAGCTTGTGAAATCACTTGCCCTCCATAGACATAGCTACAGAAGCACTCTGACCCAGCCAATTAACTGTGGGTATCTAATGAACGTTTCATTAGCATAAATTGCTATCATGGATAGAAACTTTATGAATCCTGTGCAGCTCTCTAGGCATTTAAATAGAGGCTTTGTTTGTCTTCTGAAATCATTATTACAAAATAGAGTAATATTTACAATACAATAGTAGAGGAAGGCTAAAGTGGGGTAGTGACCATAGATGAGGTATGAGCAACATGTTCTAAGGCCTTAAATGCCATCTTAAAAAGTTCAGCTCTTATTCTAAACACAATGGGAATCATCAAAGCATTTTGAACCAGGAGCAGGCTTTCACTTTAGAAAAGTCACTCTGACAGTTGGAAGAAAGAAATGAGTGGTAGGTGGGCTGAAGACCTAGCACCCAGTCAATATTCCACTATAGCTGGGCAGCCAGGGCAGGGTGGGCTCGTAACATGGCATAGTAACTAAGACTGGTTTCAGAGCTGGAGAAAGCACTTACTGCAGACCGTCTGGTTACGTCGTTAAGGTCCCTCACCACCCCGTTTGTCAGAACACTGCTCAAGCCAATTTTTTAAACCAAAAGGCTTAGGAATAAGAATATCACATACACTGAGGAAATTTTAATTTAACTTTCCTGAGAGTGGGAAACCAACCTCTTGCAAAGTTCAGCACATTCCTCAAAGCTGCTCTCACTTTCCTGCCTCGCTGAGTCAGGCAGCAAAAGGGCTTCGTTGCTAAGACAACTCCATACAAGGCCCTCCATGCCGCGCTGCCCTCTGCAGCCATCTCTGGCCAAACCCTTTGGGGTTGCTTGGAAAATTACAAACCAAAACTGGCAAGCCTACTTCTTCACATATCTTTTACAGAAATCCCACTTAGATATCCCTTTCTATCAACCACTTTATTTCTGTTGTCAGTCTCTCCAGCCCCAAACTCTTCCTTCTTTGAAAGGAAACATGGGCTTTCCAGGCAAATAAGATTTTATTTCCTGATATCTTCAGACCTCATTTCCTATTCTTCTGTTTGTTTGAAACTTATTTAAGGAAGGACTAGAAAGCGAGGAAGAGAAGCTGCATCTGATCTACTATACGTCACTCAGGGCTGGGTGCTCTGATGCATGAAAGTACCACATTTAAATGCATTTCCTTGTTGAAACATATGACATCATATATTGAATAAGAGCAATATAGAGCATCTGACCTTCAAAAAGGTATCTGGCAAAGTTTCAGGATAAGGAACAAGGTGAAGAAATGGGGACTGGATAAGGTTATGTGGTTAGAATGATTCAAATCTGACAATACCCAGAGGATGTTGATTAATGAACCACTGAGATTTTGCAAGAAGGGCTCTATTCTTAACCCCCTCCTGTTCATCAAATTCATAATCACTTGGATAGCAACATATGCTATTAATTTTGCAGATGACCGAATACATTTAGTGCAATGCTAAGCACTTAGTAATTGCTCAATAAATGTTTGTTGAATTTAATTGAGAGGAAACTGTTGATACTTTACATGACAGAATCACAATTCTAAATTAGTTCATTAGGCTGAAAGAAAGTAAAACTACAAATACAATAATATTGAAAAGGGATGGATGAATTTTGTGCTCTTGGGCTCAAATAATCAATGGTACAACTGTAGGACTGAGAAAGCCCAATTTAACATATGAAAAATTAGAATTTAGTTGACGATAAGCCAAATATGAATTAATAGGCTGCTTTCCTCTCCTTACAAAAGTAATACAGGCTACATAGCATCATGGACAAATCAAGGGAGATAACAGGGTTTGCCATTGCACTATTTAGACAACATCTGGAAACTGTGTTTCATATTAGGCACTGTGTTTTAAGAGGATCATTAATCAAGAAACTGTGTCCAGATGAGAATGGGCATAATGGAAAGGGGCTCCCATGAGAAAAATGTAAAGACATTTGGATTATTTGTCCAAATTATAAAACAAAATGTATGCAGGTGTAGGGGTAATAATAGGATCCTTCATGATAGCTACATACAAGCAAGATTCACATTATTCTCGGTTGCTCCAGAGGGCTTAGCTTAACTAAGCTAAGACTAACATAGCTTAACTAGGACCTTGAAAAGAGTGAAAACAAAGCAAAGTTTGGCTGTAGATAAGAAATAATCCTTTACCAAATAAAATAGTCAACAAATGAAACAGTGAGTGCTACAAAGTAATATTGAAAAGCAGGTTACTTTTAGAGAGAAGTATCACATAAAGTAGTTTGTTGGATTTTGAAAAGGACTCTATATTTTGAAGTCCCTTCCGTCTCTAAAACTGCCTGATTGTGATTATAATTATATTGTCTGAAAGCAAAAAACAAATAGTGGTAAACCACCGTCAATCAACTAATCATCATGCAGATCAATATGACACATGAAATATTCATTCAGCTGAATTCCACAAGTAATTTTTGACTGCTTCTTTTGTACTAAGCACTTTGTAGGTACTAATTTTTTAATTGAATAAGACTTAGTGATTCACCACAAGAAACTTACAATCTTGTGGTGAAGAATGACCTAAATAGATAACTTCAATATGTTTCTTAGGCACTTGCACTAGTTTCCAATTGCTACTGTAATACATTACCAAAACTTAGTAGCTTAAAACATTCACAGTTTTATTGTCTTACAGTTCTGAGAGTCAGAAGTCTAAAATGGGTGTCACTAAGTTAGAATCAAAATAGCAGGGCTGGTTCCTTCTGGAGGCTCTAGGGGAGAGTCTGTTTCCTTGCCTTTTCCAGATTCTAGAGGTCACCCATATTCCTTGGCTTGTGGCCCTAGTCCTCCAAGTTCAAAGCCAGAAATGTCAGAGATAGTCATTCTCACACTGCCATCTGTCTGGTTCTCTATATTCTGCCTCCCTCTTCAGAACTTAAGGACACGTGATTATGTTGGGCCCACCCAGATAATCCAGGATAATCCCCGCATCACAAGGTCAGCTGATAGCCATGTAGTATTTAACTCAGTATTGTCACATAGTCTAGTTTTTCAAGGGAAGCTGCAGATTTGGATAGTTATATATAAAATACCGGAGAATTTTACACTGCAGCTCTTATAAAATATATCCGTGGACCAGATATGGCCCATAGGCTACTAGTTTGCAACCTCTGGTCTCAGATGAAGAAAGTTTTTGACTGATTAACCAGCAGTTCTTAACCTGGAGTCCAGGATAGAATTCAGGAGGCCAGGAGCCTAAATGTGGAAAAAAATGTATCTCCATTTTTATTTATATAACACAAATTACATATCTTTTAAATATCTGTTTAAATATCTTTATGTTAAACAATAGAAAATAAATTATATGCTTTAGTTTTTACTAACCTCCGATAGAAATTTAGCATCTCCTTATTTGTGAATATCAGCAACAAACTGCAGTAGTATTAGGAATACCTGTAGCTATCACCCATGGAAATTACAAACCCTTTTATGTTACATCAGTGTTGCAACATTTCAAAATATCTTCTATGCTCACCACTACTTTGAATTTATGGCAATTTGTAGATCCATCCTAGATCTACTTGTTTAATGTATTAATAAAGCAGCACATATAATACCATATCACGAATTTGCTTTTATTTAAATATTTTGATAACTGTATGTCATCATATTTGGTTACTTTTACCATGCTGTTTTATTTTATATATTTAGAAAGATTATTCTGAGAAGAGTTCCATATGCTTCACCGGACTGCGAAGGAGTCCATGGCACGTGCAACACACACACACACAAACACACACACACACACACACACACACCCCTTGAGCCAAATGAGGGGAATGAAGGAAAAAGGCAAGGAGAAAAACAACTCCGAGCCAACACTCACAACTGTCCAGCTTAGTTTACACTTTGATAAAATGTTAGTATGTGCCCAGGGGGCACTTGTCAATCTCTGTCACTGAGGCAGTGACATTAACTCTTTCAGGCTTCGCAGGTACTGCAGTTAAGTCTAATTTCAACTACCAGGAGTGACTTGAGTCTTGGTGGAAACTGAAGCCTGCTGTTGTTAAGCTCTATTATTAAAGTAATAGCATTTTGTTCAGTTAATAGGTCGCACGGGAACGTCATGTAGTTAGACATGAAGATTTTTTGTTTAGGGCTTGCTGGGCTGAGGAGCTACTGAGTGTTTGCTTGCATCCCGTTTAACCAAAGCCTCTCTCTGCTGGTGGATGATGGCTAGTTGCTTTGCAGGTCTGGGAAATGTGTTTGGCCTACTCCATTCTGGGCTGTCTGCTCTGCTTGCTTTGGTTTTGCAAATCTGAGCTCAGCTGTGGGTTTATTTAGTTCCAGGAGACTGGCGTTGGCTTTTCACATTCCTAGGTCTCGTGTGTCTGAAGACCTTCAGTTTGGCTTTACAAATGATCCTATGGTGTAACACTAGCTCCTGAATGGTAACATAAGTTTGGTAATAATAATAAAACAGAAATAGGGAGCTATCAGAGATTATTAGTACTGGCATGTGAATTAAACCATATTGCAACAAATCTGTTTCAAGGGTAATAATCTTAGTTTGGACAGAATTGAATTCAAGACCTCAGCCTCGCTGGCATTTCCCACATCCACTTCCTCTAACTTTGAAGCTTTCCAGATCACTTAAATGGTGTATGCTCTCCGCTAGTCTCCAATAGTCCTCTAAAAGGAAATCATTCCTACCAACCTCTGTTTGCAAATGTCTTGACATTTTTTGAGTTGCAGGTAGCTGAATGCCCAAAGTTATAAACAAGAGGGTCCCCATACCTGTCTATGGTTCCTAAAGGCAGACATTTGTCTCTTTCGTTCATTGTGGCATCTCTGCCTGGCACACTGATAGGTGTTCAAAAAATATTAGTTTAGTAAATAAATGAATCAGTGCAACACAAATACTTATAATTACAATGCTTCCTTCAGAAGTTATTGAAAGGATTATTTAAGATACCATGTTAAAACCTTCATAAACTCCTAAGTCCTATATAAGTGTGTAAATTGAATTCACTAGTGCCATAAACCATGGTTAATCTCATCCCCTCCTTTCATGTTAAGTCCAACGAGAAATGCAGAAAATACATTTATACTAACTTTTGGTTGTATAAGAGTCTTTTGGTTATATAAAAATCTGTCCCTAAGCAAAACTGTATAATTGGCATGCTGCCATTCCAGTCTCCTTTTATCGAGACTTTTGGGGAGCCCCCAACTTCGGTACAGGGCCTCCCAAAACCTTGTACATTTGACATAATTAGTTTTGAAGATACTTCTATCCTTATTCCAGACACAACGTTTCTTAGCATCGCCGCGTCACCATCAAAACTTTTGTTTCCATGTACTATTCTTTCTCAGCTTTACAAAGCTAACCTGAAATCCTTAATGTGTATCAGTGTGTCATCAGCAGGTTTCTGTTTAATGTGATATCTTGGGTGGTGCACACGTCTTTCATTAGGATCAGATACTTCAGCTATCCTGGCAAAATGGTGGGAGAATATTGGCTCTTCAAGATCATTTAATGTTATACTGCACTGGCCCACATTGTTATACCTATTTTATCTGTGCATAGATCCAACTAGGTAACACACGCTGAGGCTTATTTTGCCTCTGCTCTGCCCTGGTACACTGGGAGACTTGGGCAAATTGCCCCCCTCTCTCTCTGCCTGAGCTACTTCATCTAGAAATTGAAAAGGGAGTAGGGGAGTGCCCCAGATAATCTAGTCCTGTCTGCACCTAAAGGAGCGATAATTCTGGGTTATCTGTACTATGCTTCAGATGAAATAAATCAGGTTAAAAGAGAAATTTATAAGAGATGCTGCTGTTTTTCTCACCTTCACTTGGCATCACACCCTTAATGAAATAGAGTACTTCAGGAGCCAAAGATACGATATATATATACATACGCACACATACATATATCTTAAAGCGATAAGAAGACAAAAAATGATTTTTGAACAATGACCAAACTCACATTCTGCAAAAAGAACTATATAAATTTACTGAGCTAGAAAGTATATACCTCACAGTGTGTTCTCATAACTGTTTTTACTTCCCCCGCTTTCAGAATCTTGTGACGCTCAGAATGGTTCTTCAGGCCAATTACTACTGGTCACAGTTCTGTGCAGGTTTCAGTATGTCTAGCCTGAGCTGTCTGAATCTTCATTCTCATCAGGATTACCATCTTCACTACCCATCAGTGGGACAGGAAGGTCTAAGCTCACATTTGTTGTGGAGGAATTACTTTCTACTTGAGATTCCTTCAATACGCAAAAGCATGGATAGCACCATACTTCCTATTTAATATCATTAAATATGCCTGTCATATTTTATGCCTGAAGAGCTTGGAGTGCTATTATTCAGTTGCTTTGTGTCCTGCCTAGTGTAGGCACATATACACATTTATGTTAGTGAGAGTAAGGCTAAATTTCTGCATCAAAGAGATCCCCCCCCCACACACACACACACAAAAAGAATTAGTGGCTTAAAGAAACAAATTGCCTTCTCGATCATGTACCAGCCTGAAGTAAGTATTGCCAGCTGGTGAATCTGCTTACATGATGATCATTCAGAAACCCAGGCTAACAGTGGCTCATCTGTCTTCAGTATTTACCTCCAAGTAACACCCTAAATTCCATTTATGAGCTTAAAAATAGACCACAAACTGATAATTTTATCACTTTGTAGTTAAAAATGTGACCCATAAATCTACTTATCTCCACCTAAAATTTGCCTTTCTTTTTTTTTTAATTAATTAATTTATTTTTGGCTGCATTGGGTCTTCATTGTTGGGTCTTTGTTGCTGTGCACGGGCTTTCTCTAGTTGTGGTGAGCCGGGGCTACTCTTCGTTGTGGTGCGTGGGCTTCTCATTGCAGTGGCTTCTCTTGTTGCAGAGCTCGGGCTCTAGGCACACGGGCTTCAGTAGTTGTGGCACAAGGGCTCAGTAGTTGTGGCTTGCAGGCTCTAGAGTGCAGGCTCAGTAGTTGTGGCGCACGGGCTTAGTTGTTCCGCAGCATGTGGGATCTTCCCGGACCAGGGCTCGAACCTGTGTCCCCTGCATTGGCAGGAGGATTCTCAACCACTGCGCCACCAGAGAAGTCCCTAAAATTTGCCTCTTTTTAAAATAAAAATCATGGCATAGTGACTAATTTAACGCTTCAGGTGTAGTGGGCAAACTGTTGATAAAACATAGAGAATTTCCATTTTTATTAGCTCCATTGACAACCAAATAAATGAATCTGGAGGCTTATTTATTATATATACGATTCTTCTTTATTATATATACGATTCTCCTTCTATTCAATAAGAAATGTCAAAATTGGTGATAAAGTCTGTGTTTTTTAATGTCTTTTTTTGCAATCATGTTAATATGCCAATGTCAGGCTGTCCTTTCTATAGAAGGAACTAAACGTCAAAATATAAACAAAGGAGTGAGTTCCTTTGTGTTCCATTTTTGTTGACACTGAATTTTCCTTCTGAACAAAAATAAAGCCCGTTTTTCTCATAAGTAGTGACTTTAACTTGACCAGAAAGGAAAAATAAAAAGACAGCAATGTGTTGGCAAATGCCAGGAGACAGTGGTGACTGTTTGTATTTTTATAGTGCATTGTGAAAGACATTTAACAAAAAAAATTTGAAAAAATACTAAGAATAAATACTTCTAAAGGTCTCTGGCTCCCTTTTAAAGAATGACTTGAAGGATGATCAGCATTCATCCCTGATAAATAGATAGTCAAGATAAATAGGGATAAATAGAAAGTCAAGAAAATAAATCAGCTTGTAAATGAGCATATTTACCAAAACCCAGAAAAATTTAAAAGTTATGCTATTCACATTGATAGAATACAAGTTTGTTTACTGCCATGGAGAGACAAGATATTTTATTGGATACAACTGCCGTATGGTTTCCCTACTGGCCTAGATCTCTTAGGCAAGTAGACCCACAGCAGCTGAGCAAACACTCTGGAGCTTTATGTCGCTCAAGACCACCACAAGGGCTGCTGGAGGAGCGGAAGGCAGCCACCCTGTGGAATCTGAGGGAGAGGCTTCTGAGAATGAGGTGGTCTTGGGGCGTCAGAAGCCTGCTATGGACTGAGTGCAAAGGTGTTGAGATTCCCAGATCAGCAAGGTCCCATTCTCACAGACCTCTGAAATCAGATAAAGTCTGGGGACCCCTGCTTGCCTGTGTCAGACAGCCAACGGCACTTGGTGCTAAGTCCCAGCGAACTGCTTCTCCTCCCTCCCACGGCTGTCCCACAGTAGTTTTGGCCCAGATTGGTTCCTGCTACATTTCCTTTCTCCACTGCCATGTAGAAAAGTGTGATGGGGCATGAAAAATAGTATTGCAAGCCAAATAATACACTCTATTTGAAATGACTGGCCTGGTATCCTTAAATAAAAAATAATTTTGCTTCTAATCTCAAATGCCAGTCTACAAACTTGCAAGAAACCCAAAAGACCACAGGATGAGGTGATATAGACTACAGTGAGGTAGAGGACAGAAAAGGGAGATATCATAAGAGCCTGGGGAAAATGTGGATAATTAGAAAATGTGGCTGCTGTGTTGGGCTTTGAAGGCATTCAGCTGTAACCAAGGCCTTCCCATGACACAAAAGTGTGAGACAAGGTTAGTTATACATGTAATCTTCTATTAAGTTCGTGAAAGTTAATTCTACCAGCTTAGCTTTTAATCTTTTTAAAAATGTTTATTTATTTATTTATTTTAGGTGTGCTGGGTCTTATTTGCGGCATACGGGATCTTTGTTGTGGCGTGCATGATCTTTAGTTGTGGCATGTGGACTCTTAGTTGCAGCATGCATGGGGGATCTAATTCCCTGACCACAGATAGAACCCGGGCGCCCTGCATTGGGAGCACGGAGTCTTACTCACTGGACCACCAGGGAAGTCCCCTAGTTTGTATTATTAAAGACAGTGATGATGCAGCCTGATATCTTGTAGTGTATACAATATTAATAGAAATAGTTACAAACTAAGGTTATCAAATATATAAATACACAATCAATGCAAAATATTCTTTTTTTAAAAAATTTACTTTATTTTTGGCTGGGTTGGGTCTTCGTTGCTGCGCACAGGCTTTCTCTAGTTGTGGAGAGCAGGGGCTACTCTTCGTTGCGGTGTGTGGGCTTCTCATTGCTGTGGCTTCTCTTGTTGCAGAGCACAGGCCCTAGGCACACAGACTTCAGAAGTTGCAGCACGTGGTCTCAGTAGTTGTGGCTCATGGGCTCTAGAGCACAGGCTCAGTAGTTGTGGCACACAGGCTTAGTTGCTCTGTGGCATGTGGGATCTTCCCAGACCAGGGCTCAAACCCGGATCCCCTGCATTGGCAGGCGGATTCTTAACCACTGCACCACCAGGGAAGCCCAATGCAAAATATTCTTGTCAGGTAATTCAGCTGGAAAGCAGCCACTCTTCTTCTGTAGCCTGTGCCCACATGTGCACTAGCGTGTGTTCACACATGCAGAATGCTCAAGGAAGGACTGAAAAGAGAAAGATAAGTATAGAAAAACAACTAAGGAAAATGTGAGGCAGAATTGGAAATCAAGACAAACTTACATCTGAAATGATGTGATTAATTAAATGATGTGGCCCTCAAACATCAAAGTAATGCAAGAACAGGGATGTTTTCCAAAGCTCCTTTGTTGAATAAGGGAATCATTTCACTGTATGAATTACAATATACACGACACTGGTCCTCCTTACTAGTCATAACAAAAATTACCTGAAACATATACAGAGTGAAGGAAAGAATTTCGGTTTTGAATACTGAGAATTCAAGAAGAGAGAAGTTAATTCCTCTAAAGGCTGAAAATTTACCATATATATATATATATATTCTGTGACTATAAGTGAAATCTTTTTCTCCTTTCCCTTGACAGTCTGAAATAATTTAATCTTTTTGTAATTTTTTTTTAGAAAACAGACTGTAAACATTCACATTATTAAATATATATTTAGTGGATAGAAAAGAACAAGAACAAAAATTTCAGCTGAGGAATTCCTGCCAAGAAAAGATCTGATTGAATTTTCATGATGCTTAGAAAAATAGAGTAGGCTGTATTCTGTACATTAATGCTCTGGAAAGTTACAGGCTGGATTTTAAATCCATTTTATGATAATAATAAGTCACTTTAAGTATTGTCATTATATGCTGTTAAGTTAAATATAATTATTTAAATTAAATCATAAACTGAAGTTTCCTTCTTTTAAAATAGAAAAATCTAGCAGTTACCCCTTAACAAAGTGGTCAAATGTAGCATCCCTAGTAATGGGACAAATCGTCATGATGTTACTCTTGATGGGATGCTATTGGAAGTACATGATACAACCTATATAGTATTCTCACCAAAATGTTTAACCTGAACATATTCACAAGAAAACAACCAAATCTAGATTACAGGACATTCTCTAAAAGAATTGGCTCTGACCCTTAAAAAAAAGTTAATGCCATAAAAGACAAACAGGAGACGGGACTATTCTAGATTAAAGGAAACTAAAGTGATATGGCAACCATATGTAAATGCATAATCATTGACTGGATCCTGGATCAAAAATAACTACAATAAAGATTATTTTGTAAACAACTGGAGAAATTTGAATATGGACTCTATATTAGATAGATCACTATTAAATATCTTGGGTGGTTTTGTAGAAGAAATAAGAAATACATTCTTAAGAAATACATGTTGAAGTGTTTAGGGGTAAAGGGTCATGTCTGCAAGTTGCTTTCAAGTGTATATACAGACGTGTGTGTGTGTGTGTGTGTGTGTATGTGTGTGGAGAGAGAGAGAGAGGTAAAAGCAAATGTTGTAAAATATTAAGAATTAGTGAATCCAAGTAAAGAGTATATTGTACTATTCTTTCAGCTCTTTCAACTTCAGTGGATTTGAAATTGTTTAAAGACACTGAGTTACTAAATCATAGATGAAGGCTATTTCTTTTTAGAAAGCTTTCAGGTAATAAATGAAGGAATGATAGAATTAGACTGTCTCCATTTTGTAATCTTTAATATACTCATATATCTAAGCATTGAGCATCAATGGTCATAAAAGGAAAAACAATCAGATATTAAATGCCTTTTAAAAGAACACACCACAATTATAAAGTGGCTTTGACAGAAAATAACAAACCTGAAACTGACTAACCCTCTAGGTCAGCTGGTCTAAAACATCAGCAGAATCAGAGTCACCTGAAAGGCTTGTTAACCACTGATTGTGGGATTGAAAGCCCAGGGTTTCTGATTCTGTAGGCCTGGGGTAAAGTTCAATAATTTGCAGTTCTAACAGGTCACTGGGTAAAGCTGAGGCTGTGGTCCAAGACCACCCTTTGAGAAGAACCTCTCTAGATCAACATACTAATTTACAGGAGCTACAAATGACAGAGGGACATGTCAAATAATATCATGGAGATACTATCAACAAAACCAGACTGTGGGTAAGTAAAGGAAAAAACACTGTTTCTTAAATAAATCAATTGCAATTTAAATAAAGATGAAGGGGAACGTACAGGTTAAAAGATATACCAATCAATTGCAATATGTAAATTTTTACTTGGATTCTTATTTAACTGCATTTTTAAGTATTTATTACATTTATGATGTTTAGAAATTTGACTATTGACTGGATGAATTATGGTTAATGTTTTAGGTGTATTATTGGTATTTTTTAAAAAGAGAGTTCTTATTTCTCAGATATACATATTAAAATATTCATGAATGAAAAAGTTAGAGGGGAAAAAAGTTTAAAAACATAAATAAAGGCAACAAATCTATAATTCTCAATAACTTCACTGATTTTTATTCTCCGGCAAGAGTATTTTTATCCTGCTTGTTTCATCTTTAATATTCCTATTTAGCTTTTTTCTATCTTCCTTTCCCCTGCTGGTGACTCAGCTCTTGGAAATCTGAGATAGCCATCACAATTTTTTTCACAACTAAATTCTCTTTGCTACTCTATGGTACACATGTATTGATTTCCTCATAATTTTGACGTTCTTAAATGTCAAAATACTAAAACAACAAGTACACCCATAATCAATATAAGTTCTGTTTTAATTACAAGCAAAAATATCAAAAATTAGGGCTTCCCTGGTGGCGCAGTGGTTGAGAGTCCGCCTGCTGATGCAGGGGACGCGGGTTTGCGCCCCGGTCTGGGAGGATCCCACATGCCGCGGAGCGGCTGGGCCCATGAGCCATGGCCGCTGGACCTGCGTGTCCAGAGCCTGTGCTCCGCAACGGGAAAGGCCACAACAGTGAGAGGCCCACGTACCGCAAAAAAAAAAAAAAAAAATCAAAAATTAAGTTTAGTTTTATATAAAATATCAAATATAAAGCGTGTATGATGAACATAGAGCTTAAAGGATAACAAATGAAAACCTGTGCATCAACCACCCAGCTTAAGAAATAGGATATTATCAGTACCCCTAGAAGATCCCTGTGTGCCCCCATCTAAATCACCTCCCCTGAAAGTAACCACTATGCTGAATTTTGTGCTAATTATTCCTTTGCTGTACTATATAATTTTGCTGCCTAACACTATAGTTTTGTCTATTTTGATATTTATATAAGCAGACTCATACCATAGTCATTCTTCTGTGTATTTATTGTTGCTGCTTACAACTTTATGTTTTTGAGATTCAGCCATAAAGATAGGTACAGCAGTAATCCATCAGTTTTCACTGCTGGATTAGTATTCATTTGTACAGATACTCCAAGATTTATTTATCACTTCTGGTGTTGATGGATATTTTATCTCTCTTTCCAAATTTTACACCTCCTTATTTGATTGTACTATTACCTCCATTACAAGGTTACCCTAAAATGATGATGCAGACCTGACTTTTTAAAGTCAGTTCTTCCTAACTTGAGTAGCATGGCTGCAGTGTTTCCCCTTAATTGTGGTGCTGGCTTTGGGCTCAAATATATATTTATATCATGTTAAGGAAATATTCATCTATTCTTAATTGAATGTTTTTGTCAAAAATCATTGCTGGATTCTGTTAGGTACCTGTTGAACATTTATGGAGATGATCATGTGATATTTCCAATTAGTTCTTTCAATTTAATAGTTTTTTAATATATAAATGTTATTGATTCATGAAATAAACTCCCCTTGTTAATGATGTTTTAATCTTAAATTTTGTTGCTAGAGTTTATTTTAGAGTTTAGTACAATATTTATAAGT
Source organism: Delphinapterus leucas (assembly GCF_059928025.1). Lineage (NCBI taxonomy): Eukaryota > Metazoa > Chordata > Mammalia > Artiodactyla > Monodontidae > Delphinapterus > Delphinapterus leucas. The sequence goes on along the minus strand of NC_143137.1, from coordinate 59,420,643 downwards.
GAAATTGGTCAATAGGCCTTTTTTTATATAATCTGTCAGATTTTGGAATCAGTATCACTTTGTAAAAATAATTTGGAATAGAGATTTTTTTTTCCTTAATGTTGTGGCTATCTAAATAGCACTGTTATTGTATTTCCTTTAAAGTTTTGGTATAACTTTCCATAGAGTCAAATGGCCCTGGAGTTTTTCTTTGTTGATTTCCTCTATTTCTTCTAAGGACATCATTTTTTTTTTTTTTTTTTTTAGGTTTTTCTATATCTTCTGATCAGTTTTGCTATTATATTTTCCTAAATGAAAGTTATTCTGTTCATCCAAATTTGCAAATATATTTTCACAGAGCTGAGTGTTCTCTTATTTTTCTTTTAATTTCCTCTGTTTCTGCCATGATTTCTCTATTACCATTTCTTTTTTATTATGCAATACTCTGTTAGCTCCTGGTATACAACATAGTGATTTGATATGTCTATACATTTCAAAATTATCACTATTATAAGTCTAGTTACCATCTGTCACTATACAAATATACTACATAACTGTTAACTGATCACCATGGTAAGTCTAGTTATAATATGTCACCATACAAACATATTACATAGTTATTCACTATATTTCCCACAATGTACACTTCATCCCTATGACTCATTTATTTTGTAACTGGAAGTTTGTACCTCTTAATCTCCCTCACCTATTTCTCTCCTCTTCCTACTCCCCTCCCCTCTGGCAACTGCCTGTTTGTTCTCTGTATCTATGACTCTGTTTCTGTTTGGTTATATTTGTTCATTTGTTTTGTCTTTTAGATTCCACATATAAGTGAAATCATACAGTATTTGTCTTTCTCTGTCTGACTTATTTCATTTAGCAGAATACCCTCTAGGTCCATCCATGAGGTCACAAATGGCAAGATTCCATTATTTTTTTATGGCTGAGTAATAGTCCATTGTATATATATATACCACATCTTCTTTATCCATTCATTTATTGGTGGGCACTTATGTTGTTTCCATATCTTGGCTATTGTAAGTAATGCTGCTAAAAACATTGGGGTGCATATATCTTTCTTATATAGTGTTTTCATTTTGTTTGGATAAATGCCTAGGAGTGTAATTCCTGGGACGTATGGTAGTTCTATTTTTAATTTTTTGAGGAATTTCCATACAGTTTTCCAGAGTGGCTGCACCAATTTACATTGCCACCAACAGTGTACAAGGGTACCCTTTCCTCCACATCCTTGCCAAAACTTGTTATTTCCTGTCGTTTGGGTAATAGACATTCTGACAGATGTGGGGTGATATCTCATTGTGGTTTTAATTTGTATTTCCCTGATGATTAATGATGTTGAACACCCTTTCATATGCCTATTGACCATCTGTATGTCTTCTTTGGAAAAATGTCTATTCAGGTCTTCTGCCCATTTTTTAATTGGGTTGTTTGGGGTTTTTTTGTTTGTTTGTTTGTTTGTTTTTTGATGTTAAGTTGTATGAGTTCTTTGTATATTTTGGATATTAACCCCTTATTGGATATACCATTTTGCATTTCTATACACTAACAATGAGCTATCAAAAAGATTAAAAAAGAAAACAATCCCATTCACAATCTCATCAAAAAGAATAAAATACCTAGGAATAAATCTAACTGAGAAGGTAAAAGGCATGTACTCAGAAAACTGTAAGACACTGGTGAAAGAAACAGAAGATGACACAAACAGATGGAAAGATATACCATGTTCCTGGATTGGAAGAATTAATATTGTTAAAATGATTATAATACCCAAGGCAATTTACAGATTCAGTACAATCCCTATCAAAATACCAGTGGCATTCTTCACAGAAGTAGAATAATTCCAAAATTTATATGGAAACACAAAAGACCTTGAATAGCCAAAACAATTTTGAGAAAGAAGAAAAAAGCTGGAGGTATCATACTTCTTGATTTCAAACTATATTACAAAGCTGCAATTATCAAAACAGTACAGTACTGGCATAAAAACAGACACATAGATCCATGGAACAGAATAGAGAGCCCAGAAATGAACCCATACTTACATGGGCAATTAATCTATGACAAAGGAGGCAAGAATATACAATGGGGAAAAGACAGACTCTTCAATAAATGGTGTTGGGAAAACTGAACAGCTACATGCAAAAGAATGAAACTAGGCTACTTTTTCACACCATGCACAAAAATAAATTCAAAATGGCATAAAGACTTAAATGTAAGACCTGAAACCATAAAACTCCTAGAAGAAAACATAGGCAGTAAGCTCTTTGACATCAGTCTTAGTAATATTTTTTTTGGATATGTCTCCTCAGGTAAGGGAAACAAAAGCAAAACTAAAACAAATGAGACTACATCAAACTAAAAAACTTTTGCACAGCAAAGGAAACTATCAACAAAATGAAAAGGGCACCAACTGCATAGGACAAAATACATTCTTAGGCCTTTTATTTATAAAAAAGTCCACTTACATGTTCTCAGTAGAAACAGAGAAAAGGTAAAAATATGTAAAATTTTAACCTAGGGTAAGCAATGATCTGAGTGTAATTGCATATTGCCTAAGAAAGGCAACAAATATTACTTTAACAAGTTTCCCATGCTTTTTGACAACTCAGCTAATTTTGGTTCTTTTGTTTTACTTGGCTAAAATATTTATTCTTGTCCAGACATGAATCAATAACTATGTATGTTATATCCTTGTCAGATATTGCTCCTGCTCAATTTATTTATTTGTAGCAATAGGTAGATGATGTAAAGATACTGAGTAGTTTTCATAAGTTAATGATCCTAGATTTCAATTTGCTTTAAAAATAATTAGTTAAAAATTATTTAAATTTTTAAACAAATTAGTTGAAAATATTTGTTCTGTTATCTAAAGTGTAGTGTAGTTTTAAAGCCACAGTATCTGGTCTTCTGACTAAGAAATACTTGTTTATAATATGATGTAATGAGAAATAATCCAAAGTGGTTTCCTTAACTTTGTGGGGTTATAGATATTTCATAGACTTTCAAATAAGAGAATAAATGACCATTGAAAATAACAGAATAAATACCACCAGCAGGAATTTGTGAGGAAAACAGAGAGCAGTTTGAAAAAATGATGTTTTCCAAATGTTCCCCAAAGTTCATTCAAGGCTCATCTCTCATTCACTTTACCTTATTGTTTTTAAAAATGTTTTGTGCTTTTTTGTGTGTGAAATACTGAAGGTTACTGGGTCAATGAATTGTTTTTGCAAATCAAATGTTTCTTTAAAATTCAACAAATTTTCAATGAGGGTTAATTAGGCAGAGAAATAGTTCAGAACTCATTTTAAAACATGTATGATAATTAGGGAACATCAAAAAGTATTGTTAAATTCTAAACAGTAAACAATCTATTGTTAATGATTTAACAAATTCCAAACACTAACCCACAGAGCTGAGAACTGACCTTGTTTTTTTAAGGCAAGTATAGATTAAGCTAATGATTTACTCAATTCCTCTTCTCAGAAAGTAGTTTCACCAAAGACTACATTTATCATTGCAAGGGTCAAAGTTCATGGAATTTTGGAGCTGAGAGAGACATTAGGTATCTCCCCGTCCACCAGCAGATCCACCAGCGGCTGAGGAAACTGACATGGCCAATTCATATTTGATTACCAACAGGCTGAACTAGGACACAGTTTTCCTGGCTCTCAACCTAGGTTACTTTCTACTATATTTTGCGGTGTCTGTATTAATATATGTAAAAGCACTCACAACACTAGCTAATAAGTTTACTGTGGTGTATTATTTTTTTAATTGACATTTTAAAAATCTTTTATGTTGAGAATCACTGTGATAAATAACAGGGATACACCAATGAATGAGGGGGAAAGTTTCTCTCTTTCAGGAGTCCATGTTCTGGTGGGAAAAGCACATATGCTTAATTAGAAAAGCATTAGAGCAAGAATGGGAAATCTTGCTAGGACTGATTAGTTTTCTCCCCGGGCTTGTTAGGAGTGGTGGAATGTCTGGCTCATGTCGTTTTTGCCCCAAGATCTACCACATTTTAATTACAATTATCCCTTAAACTTCTGTGGCCCTTTTCAGGTTTAAAAATATGTCTCCATTACTGTATCTGATTCTCACAGTAAAAGGTGACACAGATATTATTATCTCCATTTTCTAATTTAAAATCTGTAGCTAAGACTGGGTGACTTACCCAAAGCCTTACAGCCAGAAAGTTGTAGAACCGGTTCTAGAATCCCAGGCTTCTGGCCTTTAGTCCAATGAGTTGGTCGTAATATTAATCAACCTGAATTTCCAAAATTCCAAACATTTAGTTTTCTGGGAATTCTGAGGTTACTTTAGAAGGGAGATCCTTCAGTGGAAGTTTGGGTAACCTAAATATCCAAATAATAGCATGCTTTCTTGGAAAAGGAAAATAGTAGCACCCAAAAATTCCATTGAAGTACTTGTGGCTCTTAATGAACTGTGAGGATGGCATTTTGCTAGAAGCATGAAACCACAGTCAGCTTTGAGTTCCTCGGTTTGTTTGTTCCATTTCTTGTCACGGGGATAAGGAAACTTGAAAATAAAATATCACTGAAATTAAATGCGTCTGGAAAGAAGTTTACCAAAATGTTACCAGTCTCTGGGTGGTTGGATTACAAGTTAATTTCATTTTCTTTTTCTGCATTTTCCACATTTCCTACAATAATTGTTATTTTTATAATTAGAAATTATATAATTCATCTATAGCTATATATGATTCACAACCTATTCAAAAAGGGAAAGAAATTTAAACTTTCTTAAGCTGGATACTTGGATGGACAGATATTTGGAAACTCTCCCAACAAATGAATACCCTTTAAAAAAAAAATCAGTCTGTGAGTAAGCTAAAGAATTCATTCAGGCATTCATTCATTCTTCTCTAACAGGTATTTATTGAGCACTACAATGTGCCTAGCATATGGCACATGGTAGTGGGACTGGGAATATAGCACTGAACAAAACGGATAAAAATTCTTGCCTTCAAGGACCTTCCATTTTAGAGGGAGAGACAGACCCCCCAAAAAAGATGAGTTTCATAGAATATGTTAAATGGTGCTAAATGATTAGAAGAAAAATTAAGCAGGAAAGGAGAATGGAGTACTTGGGGTAAGGGCATTTTGGATAAGGGTATTCATGGAAGGTGTGACTGAGAAGGTGACCTGAAAGAGATGAGGTAGTGAGCCAATGGGTTTCTGGAGGGAGAGAAATCCAGGTCGAGAGAGCAGCAAGTACAAAGGCACAGCGCAGGACTGTGCTTAGCATGTTCTAGAAACAGCAAGGTAGCCAGAGTGTCTGGAAGACCATGAGCAACAGGGAGAAGAGTAGGAGATGCCATCAGCAGGAAAGGAATGTGATCTGACCTATGTTTTTGGATCGCTTTGGCTGTTGCGGTAAGGATAGATTAAAGGCAAGCAAAAACAGGCAGGGGGAGACAGACTGAGGACCGCTGCAAGACCTCCGCAAGTGGTGTTGGTGGCTTGAACCAGGATGGCAAGAATGAAGGTAGTGAGAAGTAGATAACCTCTGGATATATTTTGAAGGTGGGGCAAACAGGATTTTCTTATGGATTGAATGAGGGTTTTAAGAGAAAGAGTCGACAGTGACTCAAAGTTTCCAACTGAGCAACTAGAAAATTGGAGTTGTCATTTTCTAAAATAAGGAACACTATGGGAAAAGAAGATTTGAGGTAGACAGAATTGAGAGCTCATTTTTCGCTATGCTAAGTCTGAGGTGCCTATCCTCTACCAAAGTAGAAATGTTGATTTGACACTTGAATATACTCGTTGGGAGTTCAAGGGAGTAGTATGAGCTAGAGATAAAAAGTTGGGGAGTTGGGAGCACAGAGATGACATGTAAATCCAAGAGGCCAGGTAGGAGCAACAAGGAGCAAGTGACACTAGGTAAGAGCAGAGACCCAAGGAGAGCCCTGGGTCCTATCTACATACAGGGAAATGGGGAAAACCAAGAGACAGCACATTCCTGGAAACCAAGTGAACAACAAGTTTCAAGAAAGAAGACATGATCAGTTGGTGGTAAGTCAAATGCAGCTGAGAATGATTGTGCTTGAGGCCAGTTATTTCTCAGAAAAAAAATGGATAGTGTCTGTTCCAGGGATTAACAATCCATAACAGTTATGCCAGAAGAAAAGCATCTTAGAGAATATGGTATCACTTCTTGACCTTCTGACTAAGATCAAGTGTAGAGGCCATGGTATAATGGAAGGATGAAAGATGGAAACATGGATTTGAGGACCATCTTCACCACTTATTGCCCGTGTGATCTGGAAAAGTCATCTAAACATTTCAATCCCAGGTTCCTGCGACTATGATGTAGAAGCAATACTAGCTATCTCATTCTGTTGCTATGACGAATAATGGAAATAAAACTCCTATCACTGTTCCTAACAAACAGTAGGCATTCAATAAATGTTAGCTTCCTCTTTGTTATTAAATGGCATAGTTGTTGAGGTCAATGTAATGGGTAGGAATATGGACAGAGCCTATAATATATTTTGGACTCTACGAAATTCATCCTTGGTGATCCAACTCCCCATTTCTCCCTCCTTCTAATTATTCAGGTCCCAAATATGTGTCCCTTGCTAAACTTTTAACTTGGCTTCTAAAACTAAAAATCCCAAACTGAGGAATATTCGTAAAATAATTGCCTAATGTTCTCCATGTTCATTTCATGAAAACAAAGAAAGGCTTAGAAACTGTTCTAGATTAAAGGAGAATAAACAGGCATGACAAATAAATACAATATGTGACCCTGGACTGGATCCTGGACTGCTATTGGAGAAAAGGGGGCTGTTCTGAAGGACATAATTAATAGGGGCAAAAATGAAATATGGACTATATATTTGAATATGTATTTTTAATATGTTAATAATGTTAAATGCCCTGAATTTGATAATTGTGCATAGATGTCTATGAGAATATCCTTGATTTAAGAAATAGCACTAAGGCACATCAGAGTAACAATCATTAAAAGTAATTATATATAGAATGGAGAGAGAGAAAACGAAAAACAAAAGTGACAAAATGTTAAAAGTTGGTTAATCTGGGTAAGGGGTATTTCTGTATTATTCTTGCAACTTTTAAATTTTGAAATGTTTTCAGAATAGAAAGTTAAAAATATCCCTGGAATATGCTATTAATCACTTCATACAAAAAGCTTCTTTCCCAGATCAGTTTTGGGACAATCTTTCACATACATTTTATATATTCTTTTATATATGTGGCAAATTTCACAACAACAATAAAATAAAAAATAATGAGGAATGTGTAAATGTCTGAATTTACATGGAAATGTTGTTAGGTGCACAGGAAATTGTAGATCCTTGACTTGAACCCCTTTGGTTAAAAATAATCACACAGATACACACACACACACACACACACACACACACACACACACACACACATGCTAGTTATGCTCAGCTAATGTCTGAAAAGATACAAAAGTAATTTAAACAGTGATTACCTCTGAAGAGTCCAAATGTAATTTTCTCTCCAAAACTTTCTTTCCCCTTTGAATTTTTAAAATGATGATTGCTTTTCTAATTTAATATTTAATTTAATGTGGTTAATAAATGATACTATTAAAATTTGAAAGCCAAATATCACTGTTAGAATTTGTGACCCAGTAAGAAGGGAGTGGTTTTGAAAGAGAGAAGCAGAGCATTTCTCCTGCTGCAAATATGAAAATAAGAAAAGCTAGAATTTGTCAGTCTTTGCCTTTTGCCTAAGATCTCACTGTGGCAGGAAGCAGAATTATCAACAATCATTGAAAAAGCAACTGTTATTTAGGACTTCAAATGTTTAGGTAAATTATTCTGTACCCACAATTTTCTGGCTTCTGAAAATCCAAGCTTCCCCATGATTTCTACTAATTCCCTACCTTCAGATCCTGTTTTTCTCTGCTCCTCCATCAAGAGCCACCTTGTTGCTGCCTAGAGTTGCTCTGCTGCCTTTTATGAGGAATCCTGGCACATTCATGGTTTAGAATTGAGTAACTTGAGTAAAGGCTTGAAGAGTGGTGGAAGCACCTTCACTGGGCATTGCCAGGCCTTCCATTGTCTTCCTCTTTCACATTTCACTGACTTCCAAAAATGTGTGTCCCCACCCTGTGACACTGCAGATGTGTGCCTACACTCAGAAGTGCAGTCAAATTCTAGGCTTCAATTGTATCTCTCTAGTGGACCAGCCAGGCCCGGCCAACCTCCCAGTCCCAACTCACCTTGGAATTCTGGTGAATAAAGTGCTTGTCAATGAAAGTTTATGATTATGGTTTGTAAATGAAGCATTTGATCAGGCACAATTGTGGCAGGAAGGGGAACTAATTCATGGAAGCCAGCAGGTCTTTGAGTCATCTAAACACTCTTCCTGAAATGCCCTGTATCTCCTCTTCCCTGACCTCTTCCCTCCTCATTCTTTAGGACATAAGTCTGGGCTCACTTTTTGCTGGAAGCTTTTTGTAACTGTCTCCCCCTTCTTCAGACCCATCATCTTTAGACACACATATTAGTTGAAATCATGCAATTAAATGGGATGGTCCAAATGGTCCATGAAATACAAAACAACAACAACAATAATAAAAATAAATAACTTTGTGATTAGAGATGCACGCTATAGAGCCGAGCTGCCAGAATTCAATTCTGGATCCCCTACTGAATAGTTTCATCACTTAGACTTTTGCTAGACTAAGAAGAGGTGAAAGAGTATTATACATATTCCTTTAAAGATTGTGGGGAATTCATTTTATTTATTTTCATGAAAATGAGGATATGTAGGGAGTTGGCAGAAGTTTATAAGTATATGTACTGACAATGTTTAATAAGTCTTCCAGTGAATTGCTGGCCTTGTTTCTCATCCTTAAGTATTCCACACCTATACTTCATTCTTTTCACAGTTATGGTCATTGACCAAAACATCTGTGTTTGTCTCTCACCAGACCAGGAAAAAGAAGTCATGAAAGGTCTTTAAAGATCTGTCTTAGTAGGAGTCTTGTAGCTAATTAAAATCCAAAATAAAAGAGTAATATTTTCCTCCAAGTTGACATCTGTCCTATCCATCTCAACTATGAAACTCCTCACCAAGTATGGTAGGCAGAATAATGGCTCCCCAAACATGTCCTCATCCAAATCCCTGAAACCCATGAATGTGTTACCTTACATGGCAAAAAGGAATTTGCAGATGTGATTAAATTAAGGACATGGAGCAATTATCCTGGATTATCCAGGATAATCATAAAGTCCTTATAAGTGGAGGTAAGAGAGTGAGAGTCAGGGAAGAGATTTGAAGCTGCTGTGCTGCTGGTTTTAAAAATATTAGAAAAAGGAACTATGAGCCAGGGAACACAGATGGCCTCTAGAAGCTGGAAAAGGCAAAGAAACAAATTCTCTGCTGGAGCCTCCAGAAGGAACACAGTCCTGCCAATACCTTGATTTTAGCCCAGTAGGATCCAGTTTGGGCTCTTCTGAATTCCAGAACTGAGTGATGATAACTTTGTGTTGTTTTATGTTACTAAATGTGTGGTAATTTGTTATAGCAGCAGTAAGAAACTAATACACCAAGTCACTTACGTTATTTCCTTCTCATACTTCTCTCTAGCTGAAACTTTGTTGTTCAGTTGATTGGTTTGTTAGTTGTTTCCAAACCACTCCACTCCCTCAGGAATATAAACTCCACAAGGTGAGGAGGGGTAGCCCTCAGACTGAGCCCACTGCCTGTCCCACTGAGTCAAAGAATTACTAATGATGTTGTCAAAATTGTTTGACATTACTTACTAACACCAGAGAGCAGGAACATGGTATTCATTCTGATGTGTTCTTAGGAATCTACTGTGTCCAGGGACATGGGAAGCATCCAGATGAAGAGAGATATGAACAGCTCCTGATACCCAGGAGATATCAATCCAATCACATGAAGTAACAAGGTAATAGTGATGTAGGATTTGTTTGAGCAATTAAAATGCAAATAGAATAGCAATGTTTTAGAAGTCTGTGGTTTCGAAGAAAGGCATGATGGGGCATAGTGGTGAAGAGCAGTGACTTTAGACTCAAGGCATTTAGTTGAGAATCCTGTCACTTCTTTCCCCAGGGTGACCTGGGGTACTTAATTTCTCCAGCCTGATATCCTTGTTAGTAAAATGGGGACGATGAGATCCATGCCACAGGTTGTTGCGATAATTATTATAAATGAGAAAATGTATACAAGAGTCTTTAGTGTAATGCCTGGCATAAAATAATAGCTCAATAAATCATAACTTAAAAGTCTGATTCAGTTCTCAATACTCAAGAGCAATTTTTACGGAACTAGATGGTTTCTCAACATTTCCTCATCAGGATCCTCTAGAGCTGAGTTATCTTATTTTGAAGAGCTCTCCTTCCTTCCCACATCTCCCCACTCCTTTCCCCACTCCTAAATCCATAATTTCTGCTCAGTGCTGAAATGATTTGCCAAACCAGATTCTGTCAGTTAGAGTTTCCCTTTGCCTATTTTCCTTCAAGAGATGGACTCCAGCCAGAAAAAGGGTTTTGGAGGTTAGTTAGGAGACTCTCCAACTAAAAACATAAATGTGGTTTGGGGAGGGTACCATAAGAAGGCAGAAATATAAGACACAATGATTCTTTCTTTGTGGTCAAGATGGATGAGCTATATTTGTTAGGGCAACTTTGTTTGCCTATGTTCTTTTTTTTTATGCTGTATATCAGTATAAAATCCCTCATTGTTCATTTTCTACTGGACCTTTCTCAATATAACTTTCACTGTTTTCTTTCCAACACCTCACTGCCAAGCTGATTAGAAAGGCAGCTGATTCTACCTCTCAAAGGTTAAACTGTGCAGTTAAACACATATGCAAGATTTTCTCTTTAACACATAAAAATGTTTTCTTTTATTTCTCTTCCATCTAACCCAACACACAAAAATACTCAATCTCATATTCTGAATTCTCACCAGCAAATGAAAGGAATAATTAGGAATGATCAACAGACAAATAGACCTATGGAACAGAATCAAGAGCCCAGAAATAAACCCAAGCATATACGGTCAAGTAATATTTGACAAGGAAGCCAAAATACTGAATGGAGAAAAGACAGTCTCTTTGAAACGTGATGCTGGGAAAATTGGATATTCACATGTAAAAGAATGAAACTTGACCCCTATCTTATGCCACTCACAAAAATTAACTTAAGTGGATTAAAGACATAGATGTAAGACCTGAGACCATGAAACTCCTAGAAGAAAACACAGGAAAAATCTCCTTGACATGGGCCTTGGTAATGATTTTTTTGGAAATCACACCTAAAGCACAAGCAACAAAATAAAAAATAAATAGATGGAGCTACATGAAACTAAAAAGCTTCTGCACAACAAAAGAAACCATCAACAAAGTGAAAACACTACCTATGAAATGGGAAAAAAATATTTGCAAACCATGTGTCTGATAAGGGGTCAATATCCAAAATACATAAAGAATTCACATCTCAATGGCAAAAATTCAAATAATCCAATTAAGAAATGGGCAAAGGACTTGAATAGACATTTCTCCAAAGAAGATATAAAAATGACCAACAGATACATCAAAAGATGCTCAACATCGTTTGTCATTAGGGAAATGCAAATTAAAACCACAATGAGATATCACGTCATGCCTGTTAGAATGGCCATCAACAAAAAGATGAGATAAAAAATGCTGGTGTGGATGTGGAGAAAAGGGAACCATTGTGCACTGGTGGTGGGACTGTAATTTGTACAGCACTAGGGAAGCACTATGGAGTTTCCTCAAAAAATTAGTTATAGATCCACCCTATGATCCAGCAATTCCAGCTCTGGGAATATATTCAAAGGAAATGAAAACACTAACATGAAAAAATATCTGCATCCCCATATTCATAGCAGCATTATTTACAATAGCCAAGATGTGGAAAAAACCTAAGTGTCCATTGATGGGTGAATGGATAAAGAAATTGTAGTGTGTGTACATACACACACACACACACACACACACACACAATGGAATATTATTCAGCCATAAAGAGAGAGGCAATGCTGCCATTTGTGACAACATGGATGGACCTTGAGGGCATTATGCTAAGTGGAATAAGTCAGACAGAGAAAGACAAATACTGTATGATCTTACCTACATGTGGAATCTAAATAAAACAAAACAAACAAGGAAAAATGAACAAACAAGAAAAACTCACACCAAACTCAGAGAAAAAGAAATCAGATTTGTCATTATCAGAGGTGAGGGTCAGGGAGGGGGAATTGAAGGAAGGTGGTCAAAAGGTACAAACTTCCAGTTATAATATAAATAAGTACTAGGAATGTGATGTACAACATGATAAATATAATTAACACTGCTGTATGAACATAGGAAAGTTGTTAAGAGAGTAGATCTTGAGTTCTCATCACAAGAAGAAAAATTTTTTCTTTTCTTTTTATTGTATCTATATGAGATGATGGATGTTAACTAAACCTACTGTAATCATTTCACAATATATGTAAATCAGAATGATCATGTTGTATGCCTTAAATTTATACAGTGATGTATGTCAGTTATTTCTTAAAAAAACTGAGGGGAAAAAGAATGATCAAATCCTTTGATTCTTAGAGGGTTTAAACGCTGTTATTACATGTGGGGGCAGATGTATCGCCTTTCGTTTGTTTCCCAAATATGAAGAAATCAGGTAGCAGTCCCAGTCCTAAAGCCGGAGCTGTGCAATGGGAGTTATCATCTGTAAACTCCTCATATGCTGGAGTCTTTCAGAAAATCCAACCTTCCCATTGAGTGAAGGGTCTCAGTAAATATGGCATATCTCCCCCCATTTATATTGGCAGCTACCCAGAAATCTATAATAGGGTCATTTTCCTTTTGGAGAGGTGGGAAATTTGAGGAGAGTAGTCTGTGGATTCATGCTTGGAAGGATAGACCCCTTGAAGTGCTCTCGTAATTTATGATGGGCAGTGGCCGGGGGCTACTGTTAACCGTGGCACAGCCGCCCCGGGAGAACACAGTGACTCTTCAGTCAGCCTTTCTGGCTCGCCTGCTGAGACCCACGTGGAGCCTCAGTAGGCGCAGTAGGTGGTATGTAACTCCTGGTCTCTCAGAAGGCAATAGAAACCAACTTCAAACGCTTGCAAAAGAATTCAGGCTGTTTAACAGTGGGGATCTTCCAATGGAGGCAGGTGAATGAATGTCAGCCTCTCTCATTTAGAAATATAAACCGTGGTATATATTTTGCCAAGTGTGTAAGTGTGTGTGAAGACTGGAATCTGTTCCTATCTCAGGCTACTAAATTCAATTCATCATAACTATGTATTGAAAGCTTTTTGTGTGTATAGCTCTGTACATTATTTTGTGGCAAATACAGAAATGAGTAATGAAGACAGAAGGAAAGGAAAGTCATATTTATAGAGTTCATTCTATGTATCTGCTTTAATTAAAAAGAATTTTTCTCACAACAACGGTGAGAGGCTGGGCAGTTTAGATGAAAGGTCCAGACTCATGTAATAGAGGGTCAAAATTACAGGGAGTTAAATAAAGTAGATATTTCTCTTTTTTCAATGTCAGAGTCCAGAAGTAGGTGCTCCAGCACCGGTATGATGGTTCTGTTCCAGGGACCCAGACACTTTCTACTTGTTGCTCAGCCATCTCTAGGGTGTTACTTTCATCCGCGGTCCAAAATGGCTGTCCACCCCATCTACAAACCCCACCCCTCGCATACATCGGTTCTGCTCACAGTCTGTTTGCCAAAGATTAGCCTCATGGCTAAATCTACCTGTGTAATATAGACTTCATTATGGGCAGTCTCAGGCCAGGCTAAAAAGCAGAAATTCATTTACATGAGAGAAAAGGCAAAAGATATCGTGGAACATAGGTAGTTACGATGATTCTCATTTTACAGTTATGAAGCTGAGATTCATACGGGTCAAATAACCTTCCTAAGATCCACGACTTCACTATACTATACTGCCTCTCTGCTGTGCTGTGCCATAGTCGCTTTAGGCTTTTGGTTAAGCTATTCCTGCAAGAATAGAGCCCTGAAATGCCAGAATTATGCCTTTCCACAATAAGTTCTGTATCCTTTATGTAAAGGGAAGTAACGTTGCGATGGAAATCATTTATGGTAGAGATTTAAGATGCTCAAGCTCTCTCACTTAGCAAAGGAAAATAAGGTTTTAAGTAAATGGAAAATCCACTGAACTATGGGAAGAAGTCCAAGAAACCAAGCATCCAGGGCAGCAAGGTGGGTGAGACTTGCCTGGGAGAAGTCAAGGCCCTCCCTCTCTATGGTTTTATACCCTCGTCATGACAGTGGTCACTGTCACGACTACTCAACTCTGCCATTGTAACATGAAACCAGCCACAAATTAGACAATACAAAAGCGAATGGGTGTGGCTGTGTTCCAATATATTATTATTTGTGAACACTGTATTTTGCCTTTCATATGATTTTCACGTCACAAAATATTATTCATCTTTTGATTTTTTAAAAGCCATTTTAAAATGTAAAAATTATTTTGAGTTTGTCAGCCGTTTAAAAACAGATAATGGGTACATCCCTATAGTGGACTATAACTCAGCAATAAAAAAAACAAACTCCTGATACACACAACAACTTGGATGGATCTCAAGGGCATTATGCTGAGTGAAACAGTCAATCTCAAAGGTCACAGACTGTATGATTCCATTTGTATAACATTCTCAAAATGACAAAATTATAGAGATAGAGACACATTAGTGGTTAGGGGTTAAGGGTTGTTGGAGATAGGGACATGGTTGACTACAAAGGGGTGGCATGAGGGAGATTTCTGTGATAATGAAATAGTTCTCTGTCTTTCTTGAAGTGGTAACTGCATGAATCTGGGTAAGCATGTGATAAAATGGTGTAGACATACACACATTGTGCCAATATTAATTTCCTGGCTTTGATATTAGACTATAATTATGTAAAATGTAACCATTGGGGGAAACTGGGTGAAGGGTACACATCTTTCTGTACTATCTTTGCAATTTCACATTTATAATGAACATATCATTATTTCAAAATAAAAAGTTAAATATAAAAAATTCAAAACAAAGAGTGGTTTGGATTTGGCATGTGGGCTATAGTTTGTCAACCACTGGACTAGAAAAAAAAATTTCAGAATATAATAGGAAAAAATTAATATGCATAAACATAGAATATATAAGTCAATGAGGGCACTTCCCTGGTGGTGCAGTGGTTAGGAATCCGCCTGCCAATGCAGGGGACATGGCTTCTGGTCCGGGAAGATCCCTCGTGTCACGGAGCAACTAAGCCTGTGCACCACAGCTACTGACCCTGCGCTCTAGAGCCTTCAAGCCACAACTACGGAGCCCGGGCGCCTAGACCCCATGCTCTGCAACAAGAGAAGCCACCGCAGTGAGAAGCCTGGGTACCGCAACGAAGGGTAGCCCCAGCTTGCTGCAACTAGAGAAAGCCCACGCACAGCAACGAAGACCCAACACAGCCATAAATAAATAGATAGATAGATAAATTTTTTTAAAAAGACAATTTGATAGTTTCTATGAAAAATTTAAATAAGCATCCCTTTGGTCCACCAATTACATATCTCCGAATTAGTTCTATGAAAATACTTACATGGGACCACAAAGATATGAGTATAAGGATGTTCACTATAGTATAGTTGGTTTTTTAAAAAGGAAACTTTATTGAGCTATAATTTATGTACCATAAAATTAGCTCATTTAAAATATACAAGTCAGTGATTTTTTAATAATTTACGGAGTCATACAACCATTACTAAAATCCAATTTTACAACATTTCCATTACCCCTAAAAGATACCTCCTGCCCATTTTTAGTAGCTCCCTGTTTCCACCCCTAGCCCTAGGTAACCATTAATGTACTTTTGTCTCTATAGATTTGTCTTTCCTGGATATTTCATTTAAGTAACAAATTTTAGTTTTAATTGGGACATGCTCAATACCCAACAACATAAAATTTCTTTCACTAATACTCTAGTGCCAGCTACGGACATGATTTTAAATCATGCTTAACAGCATCAAGAATACAGTTTCAATAGGGAGGAGATTAAAGGATATTAACACCATGTAAGAGAAATTGGTATTAACACATTTGTATGTATACTGTTTTCCTTTAGAATTTGATAAGCAAAATCAGTTAAACTTTGTCCTAGAGAAACATCATGCAGCTGTTATACTGTTCCCCATTCATAAGGGTTGCAAAATTGATCTGTGTATTTTCAGTGTGGGAGGCATTGGTACTTTGACAGAGTTCTGTTACAGTGACAGTATTCTGATTATGCCAAATGTCTAATGTACACCTAATGATTGTATTATACACAGAAAGCTGCTATGCACTGATTACCAACTGCTGTTTATAATTTTTTGAATACATTTTTCTGATGCTGAAAAAAGGATGGAAAAAGTCACAAGAGGGAGAAAATGGAAAAGAAAGTGATCCATAAACAATGGGGCTTCATATAGCTCCATGTGGCTACATCAAGACTCATGATGTCTGAGAGTCTCTGACAAGTTTTAAGAGCATGATAAATATCTAGGTTTAATAGCAATAAGCAAATAGTAGCCTCAGATTTGATATGTACGTGGGTGTCAAGCTTATTGTAACACTTGATGTCATGAATCCTTGGCAACTTAGGCCTGCTGACAACTGCTGAGCCTACTACGCCCCAACCATAAGTCATCGGTCAACATAATCAATCAGAGATCAAGTTTTTCCTGTAGGGAAACTGCTTATTTAAATGTTCAGGGCTACTTTATATGTTTGTTATGATCCAATTATATTTTCAAATATTTGAGATGCTCAGTAGAGAGGGAACATAAAGGACTTGGTTCCTTTGAGCAGGGTAGGTGTTATCAATACTGCAAATTAAGCCATCATGTGAGGAAAGCAAGAAGCAAAGGGTAGTCCCAAATGGGACTAGATTCTGAAACTCTACTATCTCCTTTCCATGTGGCATTAGAAGGCAATCATTTTAGAAGAAAGTGAAAGAGTAGTAAGAATAGAGGAACATCTTCCCCATGGTGTGAAGAACATCTTCCCCGTGGTAAGAACCAAGGCAAGAGAGTGGGGGAAGAGTTTAAGAAACTGAAATTAGTTCAGCTTGACTAAAGCAGAGGTTGCAGTAAGGAAAGTGGCAAAAGATGAGGCTGAAGTGGTAGACAGGAGCCAGTAAGCCACGTTAAGGTCCTAGGAATTTATTTGAGGACATTGGGGAACTATTAAAAAATTCTGAGTAAAGGAGTGGCCTGATGAGGTTTGGATTTTTAGGTTTCCCTTTGGGCACAGGGTGGAGAACAGTGTGGAGGAGAGTGAAGTTGGAGGCAGGGAGGCCAGGTAAGAGATTCTGTAGAAATTCCCTGGAAGAGGTGGTCTTGCTCGCACTACCACAGTGGTGGTGTAGAGAGCAGAGGTAACTACATGAAGGAATCTACAGCACTTGAACCTACAGTGGCTGAACGGGTGCAGAGGGTGAGGGAAGGAGAGGAGTCACGGATGACCTCCATTTTTCTGGCTTGGGGAGTAAGGTGGCTGATGGTGCCATTCATTGAGGCAGAGATCAGAGGGGAGGAATTGGTTGGGGTAGTGTCCAATTTGGACATATTAAAGTATTAATGACCAGAAGGCAAATACATAAGTAATTATTATGAGTCTGAAGGTCAGGAAGAGAGATAAAGAAAGAGGTAAAGATTTGAGAATCAGACGTCGAAGCTACAGAGGTAAATGAGATGAGACAAGACTGTAGGGAATTTGGGACCTAAAGAGGGTTAAAATGTCACAAAGATAACATTATTGGACCTGGGATCACAGCCCAGGTCTTTGGACTCCCAGTAGAGTGGTCTTGCCTAAGAACCAGGTGGGAGAACAGCCTGACATGGTAGTTGAGAGCCCCAAGTCAGGAAGCAGAGAGAGAGTAGTTTGAATCCCAGCCTGGCTACACATAAACAAAATGATATTAGGCAAGTGACCTAGTCTCTTTAAACCTTACTTTCTTAAGGAGAATAATAATAATATCAGCCACAAGCGTGCTGGAGATTAAAGGAAAAAGCATTTCTAAAGCATCTATCTCAGTGTTTGACATATAGTAGGGAATCAACAAATAATCTTACTATCATGTCCAATAAACAGAAGGAAAAAGTTGGTATTATATATAAAAACAGTAAATTTCTCTAGAAAGAATAGGGTCTATATCTGGAGGGCAAAGTGCCAACAGCATGGCAGTACTGTTTGATATATTTTGGGGAGGAATAGGCCCATCCAGAAAGAAAATGATAAATATGCTAAGTTTATACAATATGTACTCAGTGATAAATATTCTAAGCATGTACTTCAATAATTCTCTCATCAGAGCAGCCTTGTTACCCCCACCAGATACTGATAATTAATCAACTGAAATGAATCTTTACAGAATAAACAAATCTGCTATACATGAATGATGATTATGTCTCTCTCAGTTGTGAAGGCTTTTCATAACTTATTCATGCCAATGTTATGAAGAGTTTTCCCTTAGGGAACAAAATCTTCTTTTTGGTGAGACCTCCTTTTAGACTGTTTCTGGTGATCATTTCAGCCATATCCACAGGATGTAGGTAATAGTAAGGATCATAAGGGGGTTCTGGGGTGCTAGTCCACTCTGTTCTCCAGGAGGCAGAGAGTGGGCCCCTTAATATGTTTCACAAACTCTTGAAGTCCTGCTGGCAGAGCTGGGATGGTTTGCCCTAACTGCACTCAGGGACGTGGACACCACAACTATTGTATCCAGATGCAAGCAGATGGCCCTACTGAGAAATCTCTGCATAAGCTGCAAAGGCATTCACTTCTGTGGCTAAGGAATATGGAAAGAAAGTAGACTGTGCCAGACAAAAAGAGACCTCACCTTGGTCCTGAAGAAAATAACAACAGCCCCATGAATTAAATGTACACATACACTCTAACTGCTTCCTAATACCATCTTCATGCTCATTTTAAAGAACATTCTCCACAGGTCTCTTGCATTTTTGCACATCTTATGAGCAGAGGCTCTGATGGCCTTGCCCCAAATTATCTTATCAGGACATTTGTATAACAAAGGGCCTTGGAAGCTCCTGGACACAGAACAGCATACTTACTGTCCCTTATAAAAAGAGTCGGTTTCCGTAACTAGGGTTCCCCTCCTGTAATGCAACCCTCTGCTTGTGCAGGTATCATGTGGCCTCTTTGCATTGCGCTGTGGGAGTTTGGGTATAGGGAAACCAAAGCTGATATTCTGGCTGTTGCTTTACTGTGAGTAATAAACTGTTCTTTGTCTCTGACCCAGGAGTCTCACGTCTTCTGCCAGCATCCATGAAACTTACTAGCTTGCAAGCAGACTAAAATCTCAGAACGTTTACAGTTCTTAACACTAGATTTCACCATGTCTAATATTTAATATGAGTCATTTTCAGTTTGTTTTTACATCTTTACTGGAATATAATTGCTTTACAATGCTGTGTTAGTTTCTGCTTTATAACAAAGTGAATCAGTTATACATATACATATGTTCCCATATCTCTTCCCTCTTGCGTCTCCCTCCCTCCCACCCTCCCTATCCCACCCCTCTAGGTGGTCACAAAGCACCGAGCTGATCTCCCTGTGCTATGCGGCTGCTTCCCACTAGCTATCTATTTTACGTTTGGTAGTGTATATATGTCCATGCCTCTCTCTCGCTTTGTCACATCTTACCCTTCCCCCACCCCATATCCTCAAGTCTGTTCTCTAGCAGGTCTGTGTCTTTATTCCTGTCTTACCCCTAGGTTCTTCGTGACATTTTTTTTTCTTAAATTCCATATATATGTGTTAGCATACGGTATTTCTCTTTTTCTTCCTGACTTACTTCACTCTGTATGACACACTCTAGGTCCATCCACCTCACTACAAGTAAGTCAATTTCGTTTCTTTTTATGGCTGAGTAATATTCCATTGTATATATGTGCCACATCTTCTTTATCCATTCATCTGTCAATGGACACTTAGGTTGCTTCCATGTCCTGGCTATTGTAAATAGAGCTGCAATGAACATTTTGGTACATGACCCTTTTTGAATTACGGTTTTCTCAGGGTATATGCCCAGGAGTGGGATTGCTGGGTCATATGGTAGCTCTATTTGTAGGGTTTTTTTGTTTGTTTGTTTTTTGCAGTACGCGGGCCCCTCACTGCTGTGACCTCTCCTGCTGCGGAGCACAGGCTCCGGACGCGCAGGCTCAGTGGCCATGGCTCACGGGCCCAGCCGCTCTACGGCATGTGGGATCTTCCTGGACCGGGGCACGAACCCGCGTCCCCTGCATCGGCAGGCGGACTCTCGACTGCTGCACCACCAGGGAAGGCCTATTTGTAGTTTTTTAAGGAACCTCCATACTGTTCTCCATAGTGGCTGAACCAATTCACATTCCCACCAGCAGCACAAGAGTGTTCCCTTTTCTCCACACCCTCTCCAGCATTTATTGTTTCTAGATTTTTTGATGATGGCCATTCTGATAGGTGTGACATGATATCACATTGCAGTTTTGATTTGCATTTCTCTAATGATTAATGATGTTGGGCATTCTTTCATGTGTTTGTTGGCAGTCTGTATATCTTATTTGGAGAAATGTCTGTTTAGGTCTTCTGCCCATTTTTGGATTGGGTTGTTTGTTTTTTTGTTATTGAGCTGGATGAGCGGCTTGTAAAATTTGGAGATTAATCCTTTGTCAGTTGCTTCATTTGCAAATATTTTCTCCCATTCTGAGGGTTGTCTTTTTGTCTTGTTTATGGTTTCCTTTGCTGTGCAAAAGCTTTGCACTTTCATTAGGTCCCATTTGTTTATTTTTGTTTTTATTTCCATTTCTCTAGGAGGTGGGTCAAAAAGGATCTTGCTGTGATTTATGTCATAGTGTTCTGCCTATATTTTCCTCTAAGAGTTTGATAGTTTCTGGCCTTACATTTAGGTCTATAATCCATTTTGAGCTTATTTTTGTGTATGGTGTTAGGGAGTGATCTAATCTCATACTTTTACATGTACCTGTCCAGTATTCCCAGCACCACTTATTGAAGAGGCTGTCCTTCCTCCACTGTACATTCCTGCCTCCTTTATCAAAGATGAGGTAACCATATGTGAGTGGGTTTATCTCTGGGCTTTCTATCCTTTTTCATTGATTTATATTTCTGTTTTTGTGCCAGTACCATACTGTCTTGATTACTGTAGCTTTGTAGTAGAGTCTGAAGTCAGGGAGCCTGATTCCTCCAATTCCGTTTTTCGTTCTCAAGATTGCTTTGGCTATTCAGGGTCTTGTGTGTTTCCATACAAATTGTGAAATTTTTGGTTCTAGTTCTGTGAAAAATGCCGTGGTAGTCTGATAGGGATTGCATTGAATCTGTAGATTGCTTTGGGTAGTAGAGTCATTTTCACAATGTTGATTCTTCCAAGAACATGGTATATCTCTCCATCTATTTGTATCATCCTTAATTTCTTTCATCAGTGTCTTATAATTTTCTACATACAGGTCTTTTGTCTCCTTAGGTAGGTTTATTCCTAGATATTTTATTCTTTTTGTTGCAATGGTAAATGGGAGTGTTTTCTTGATTTCACTTTCAGATTTTTCATCATTAGTGTATAGGAATGCCAGAGATTTCTGTGCATTAATTTTGTATCCTGCTAGTTTACCAAATTCATTGATTAGCTCTAGTAGTTTTCTGGTAGCATCTTTAGGATCCTCTATGTATAGTATCATGTCATCTGCAAACAGTGACAGCTTTACTTCTTCTTTTCCGATTTGGATTCCTTTTATTTCCTTTTCTTCTCTGTGGTTCTTGCTGTGGCTAAAACTTGTAAAACTATATTGAATAAGAGTGGTGAGTGTGGGCAACCTTGTCTTCTTCCTGATCATAGTGGAAATGCTTTCACTTTTTCACCATTGAGGACGATGTTGGCTGTGGCTTTGTCATATATGGCCTTTATTATGCTGAGGAAAGTTACTCTATGCCTACTTTCTGCAGGGTTTTTATCATAAATGGGTGTTGAATTTTGTCAAAAGCTTTCTCTGCGTCTATTGAGATGACCATATGATTTTTCTCCTTCAATTTGTTAATATGGTGTATCACGTTGATTGATTTGCGTATATTGAAGAATCCTTGCATTCCTGGAATAAACCCCACTTGATCATGGTGTAGGACTCTTTTAATGTGCTGTTGGATTCTGTTTGTTACCATTTTGTTGAGGATTTTTGCATCTATGTTCATCAGTGATATTGGCCTGTAGTTTTCTTTCTTTGTGACATCCTTGTCTGGTTTTGGTATCAGGGTGATGGTGGCCTCGTAGAATGAGTTTGGGAGTGTTCCTCCCTCTGCTATATTTTGGAAGAGTTTGAGAAGGATAGGGGTTAGGTCTTCTCTAAATGTTTGATAGAATTCGCCTGTGAAGCCATCTGGTCCTGGGCTTTTGTTTGTTCGAAGATTTTTAATCACAGTTTCAATTTCAGTGTTTGTGATTGGTCTGTTCATATTTTCTATTTCTTCCTGGTTCTGTCTTGGCAGGTTGTGCATTTCTACGAATTTGTGCATTTCTGCCAGGTTGTCCATTTTATTGGCATAGAGTTGCTTGTAGTAATCTCTCTTGATCCTTTGTATTTCTGCAGTGTCAGTTTTTACTTCTTCTTTTTCATTTCTAATTCTATTGATTTGAGTCTTCTCCCTTTTTTTCTTGATGAGTCTGGCTAATGGTTTATCAATTTTGTTTATCTTCTAAAAGAATCAGGTTTTAGTTTTATTGATCTTTGCTACCATTTCCTTCATTTCTTTTTCATTTATTTCTGATCTGATCTTTATGATTTCTTTTCTTCTGCTAAGTTTGCAGTGTTTTTGTTCTTCTTTCTCTAATTGCTTTAGGTGCAAGGTTAGGTTGTTTATTTGAGATGTTTCCTGTTTCTTAAGGTAGGATTGTATAGCTATAAACTTCCCTCTTTGAACTGCTTTTGCTGCATCCCATAGGTTTTGGGTCGTCGTGTCTCCATTGTCATTTGTTTCTAGGTATTTTTTAATTTCCTCTTTGATTTCTTCAGTGATCACTTCGTTCTTAAGTAGTGTATTGTTTAGCCTCCATGTGTTTGTGTTTTGTACAGATCTTTTCCCGTAATTGATATCTAGTCTCATAGCGTTGTGGTCGGAAAACATACTTGATACAATTTCAATTTTCTTAAATTTACCAAGGCTTGATTTGTGACCCAAGATATGATCTATCTTGGAGAATGTTTTATGAGCACTTGAGAAAAATGTGTATTCTGTTGTTTTTGCATGGAATGTCCTATAAATATCAATTAAGTCCATCTTGTTTAATGTATCATTTAAAGCTTGTATTTCCTTATTTATTTACATTTTGGATGATCTGTCCATTGGTGAAAGTGGGGTGTTAAAGTCCCCTACTATGAATGTGTTACTGTCGATTTCCCCTTTTATGGTTGTTAGTATTTGCCTTATGTATTGAAATGCTCCTATGTTAGGTGCATAAATATTTACAATTGTTATATTTTCTTCTTGGATTGATCCCTTGATCATTATGTAGTGTCCTTCTTTGTCTCTTCTAATAGTCTTTATTTTAAAGTCTATTTTGCTGATATGAGAATTGCTACTCCAGCTTTCTTTTGGTTCCCATTTGCATGGAATATCTTTTCCCATCCCCTCACTTTCAGTCTGTATGTGTCCCTAGGTTTGAAGTGGGTCTCTTGCAGACAGCATATAGATTCGTTTTGTTTTTGTATCCATTCAGCCAGTCTGTGTCTTTTGGTGGGAGCATTTAATCCATTTATATTTAAGGAAATTCTCAATATGTATGTTCCTATTCCCATTTTCTTAATTGTTTTGGGTTTGTTATTATAGGTCTTTTCCTTCTCTTGTGTTTCTTGCCTAGAGAAGATCCTTTAGCATTTGTTGTAAAGCTGGTTTGGTGGTGCTGAACTCTCTCAACTTTTGCTTGTCTGTAGAGGTTTTAATTTCTCCATCAAATATGAATGAGATCCTTGCTGGGTAGAGTAATCTTGGTTATAGGTTTTTCTCCTTCATCACTTTAAATATGTCCTGCCAGTCCCTTCTGGCTTGCAGAGTTTCTGCTGAAAGATCAGCTGTTAACCTTATGGGGATTCCCTTGTGTGTTATTTGTCGTTTTTCCCTTGCTGCATTTAATGTTTTCTTTGTATTTAATTTTTGACAGTTTGATTAATATGTGTTTTGGCGTGTTTCTCCTTGGATTTATCCAGTATGGGACTCTCTGTGCTTCCTGGACTTGATTAAATATTTCCTTTCCCATATTAGGGAAGTTTTCAACTATAATCTCTTCAAATATTTTCTCAGTCCCTTTCTTTTGCTCTTCTTCTTCTGGGACCCATATAATTCAAATGTTCCTGTGTTTAATGTTGTCCCAGAGGTCTCTGAGACTGTCCTTAATTCTTTTCATTCTTTTTTCTTTATTCTGCTCTGCAGTAGTTATTTCCAGTATGTTATCTTCCAGGTCACTTATCCATTCTTCTGCCTCAGTTATTCTGCTATTGAACCCTTCTAGAGTATTTTTAATTTCATTGATTGTGTTGTTCATCGTTGCTTGTTTCGTCTTTAGTTCTTCTAGGTCTTTGTTAAATGTTTCTTGCATTTTCTCTATTCTATTTCCAAGATTTTGGATCATCTTTACTATCATTATTCTTAATTCTTTTTCAGGTAGACTGCCTGTTTCCTCTTCATTTGTTAGGTCTGGTGGGTTTTTATCTTGCTCCTTCATCTGCTGTGTGTTTTTCTGTCTTCTCATTTTGCTTATCTTACTGTGTTTGGGGTCTCCTTTTTGCAGGCTGCAGGTTCATAATTCCCATTGTTTTTGGTGTCTGTCCCCAGTGGCTAAAGTTGGTTCAGTGGGTTGTGTAGGCTTCCTAGTGGAGGGGACTAGTGCCTATGTTCTGGTGGATGAGGCTGGATCTTGTCTTTCTGGTGGGCAGGTCCACGTCTGGTGGTGTGTTTTTGGGGTGTCTGTGGACTTATGATTTTAGGCAGCCTCTCTGCTAATGGGTGGGGTTGTGCTCCTGTCTTGCTAGTTGTTTGGCATAAGGTGTCCAGCACTGTAGCTTGCTGGTCGTTGAGTGAAGCTGGGTGTTGGTGTTGAGATGGAGATCTCTGGGAGATTTTCGCCGTTTGATAGTACGTGGAGCTGGGAGGTCTCTTGTGGACCAGTGTCCTGAAGTTGGCTGTCCCACCTCAGAGGCACAGCACTGACTCCTGGCTGCAGCACCAAGAGCCTTTCATTCAAACGGCTCAGAATAAAAGGGAGAAAAAAGTAGAAAGAAAGAAAGAGGATAAAAGAAAAGAAAATAAAGTAAGGTAAAATAAAATAAAGTTATTAAAATAAAAAATAGTTATTAAGAAAAAAAATTTTTTTAAGTAAAAAAAAAAAAAAAAAGGACAGATAGAACCCTAGGACAAATGGTGAAAGCAAAGCTCTCACACAGAAGCATACACATACACACTCACAAAAAGAGGAAAAGGGATAAAAATAATAAAGCTTGCTCTTAAAGTCCACCTCCTCAATTTGGGATGATTCGTTGTATATTCAGGTATTCCACAGATGCAGGGTACATCAAGTTGATTTTGAAGATTTAATCCGCTGGTCCTGAGGCTGCTGGGAGAGATTTCCCTTTCTCTTCTTTGTTCTCACAGCTCCTGGGGTTCAGCTTTGGATTTGGCCCCGCCTCTGCGTGTAGGTCGCTGGAGGGTGTCTGTTCGCTCAGACTTGACGGGGTTAAAGGAGCCGCTGGTTCTGGGGCTCTGGCTCATTCAGGCCGGGGGGAAGGGAGGGGCATGGAGTGCGGGGCGGGCCTGAGACGGCAGAGGCCGGCCTGACGTTGTACCAGCCTGAGGCGCGCCGTGAGTTCTTCCGGGGAAGTTGTCCCTGGATCCCGGGACGCTGGCAGTGGCGGGCTGTACAGGCTCCCCGGAAGCGGGGTGTGGATGGTAACCTGTGCTCGCACACAGGCCCCTTGGTGGCGGCAGCAGCCGCCTTAGCGTCTCATGCCCGTCTCTGGGGTCCACGCTGTTAGCCGCGGCTGGCGCCCGTCTCTGGAGCTCCTTTAAGCAGCGCTCTTAATCCCCTCTCCTCGCGCACCAGGAAACAAAGAGGGAAGAAAACGTTTCTTGCCTCTTCGGCAGGTCCAGACTTTTCCCCGGACTTCCTCCCGTCTAGCCGTGGCGCACTAACCCCTTCAGGCTGTGTTCACGCCGCCAGTCCTCTTCCCGCGCTCCGACCGAAGCCCGAGCCTCAGCTCCCAGACCCGCCCGCCCCGGCGGGTGAGCAGACAAGCCTCTCGGGCTGGTGAGTGCTGGTCGGCGCCAATCCTCTGTGCGGGAATCTCCCCACTTTGCCCTCCGCACGCCTGTTGCTGTGCTCTCCTCCGCGGCTCCGAAGATTCCCCCCTTACACCACCCATAGTCTCTGCCCGCGAAGGGGATTCCTAGTGTGTGGAAACCTTTCCTCCTTCACAGCTCCCTCCCGCCGGTGCAGGTCCGTCCCTATTCTTTTGTCTCTGTTTATTCTTTTTTTTTTGCCCTACCCAGGTTCGTGGGGACTTTCTTGCATTTTGGGAGGTCTGAGGTCTTCTGCCAGCGTTCAGCAGGTGTTCTGTAGGAGTTGTTCCACGTGTAGATGTATTTCTGATGTATCTGTGGGGAGGAAGGTGATCTCCGCTTCTTACTCTTCCGCCATCTTCCCCCTCCCATTTTCAGTGTTAATGTACCTTAAAAATTTGCCTTTGTGTGTTCCCGTCCTTCTAAAATGAAATTTAGGACACCAAGAATTGATCTGCAGGCAGTAGAAAGGAAAGATATTTCTGAAAGAGACGTGGAAAGCCAAATAGTCAAAGTATGTTCTAAATCATCTACAGTATAGAAAATTAGAAATACTTGTCTATATTGTCTTTGACAAAAAAAAACAAACCCGAAGAATGAAAAAAATAGAGGAATATTTTTCTAAAGAGTCAGCCATAAAAGTTCAGAATAGGAAAAGAACTTACAAAGTTGATTCACTGACGCCCTCCATTAAAAAAAAAAAAGACTAACTCTCATTTTCTTCCTTTGCATTCTCCATAATGGCTTTTATAAACTTCCTCAATTTTCCTTAGAAACTTAAAAATTTGATGTACAAATGTATTTATCCTTTTCTACTTATGCTAGAGTTAAGTGATAAATGACTTAAAACACCCACCCATTAGAGAGTGGTCGAGATGCTGGTAAATTCTTATGATATAATATTAGGGAGCCATTCATAATTATGTTTTTCGAGAATACTTAATAGCATGATAAAGTTTTTATGACATATTGTTAAGCGAGACAGTAAGATACACAAATTATGTTACCTCAGTAACATAACACACACTCATGCATACAAAGAAAATAATGGGAAGAAAATTACTTTAAAATATTAAAGTAGTTAAAACTGGGTTAGGGGAATATGGATGATTTTTTTTCTTTGTTGTCTTCTATGTTGTCAAAAATCCCTTATAGTCTATTCAAATATTTTTTTAAATTTCCTTTATACAATAGAATCAAAATCAGAATCTTATTCTGGGATAAATAACTTACACTAAAGTTCAATCTTTGTTTAATTCACCATGGGGCTCATTTTAGCCTTTCTCCTTTCCATTTGTAACTCTCCTCACAGTGTGAAGTGCACTGGGCAGTGCAGTTTTTAGGGGTGGGAGGGGGAGTCACACCATCTGATTCCTTGGCCTCCTACTCCAGCCTGCCTCTCCTACCCAATTCATCATACCCTATCCTCATGTGAAGCCATATATATGGAAAATCCCTAGAATTCCTACCCCTGGGAACTCCAGCCTGTGCCCTGGCATTGCCAAATTTTTCTAAGCTGGCTGCCTAATGGTGCAAATGAGTGCAGATTGGCGATATACTAGGCAAAATGTCTTTGTGACTCACTCCCATCTCCTCCATCAATCTTTGCTGCATGAACTCCTCCACCTTCTCTCTCTCCACACACACACACACACACACACACGTAACTCTAGCTCTAGAACAGCACGATTCAAGAGCAATATAATGCGAGCCCCTAACTAATCAAAATTGTTCTATTAGCCACATTAAAGATATTAAAAGAAACATATGAAATGAATCTTAAGAATATATTTTATTTAACCCAACATGTCTAAATTATTACTATTTCAACATGTCATAAATTTAAAAATTATTTAATGAGACATTTTATATCTGCTTTTCCATACTAAATCTCTGCAGTCCAATGTGTATTTTATATTTTCATCACATCTCAATTCACACCAGCCATGTCTCAAGCGCTCAGCAGCCACATGTGGCTTGTGGTTATAGTATTGGACAGCAAAGATCTGGAGACATCTTTTCCCTCTACAACTTCTGTCCCATGTCCCTTAGCCTGGGGCTTCCAAAAGTGTAAATGCCTTGTGGTAGCTTTTGGGACCCGCTCTACTAGGACAGCTTTCTACAGTTAACCTGGGGCTTTAGAGGAAATTTCCTGTCACAGATTGTGACACACACTCCCCGAGGGAAATCGGGGCCTTTTGTGGTTCTGCCACCCAGAGTAGGCAGTCACCTATCTGAATCTTGCCAGGGTGGGGACTGGATCAAGTGGAGTTCTGTTCCCTTATTAAAGGACACTTTGGAACTTAAGTACAGAGGCCATCACTGTTCTTAATCGATACCACCCATCCCACGCTCTCCAGAGTAAGAAGATTCCTCTTCTTCTACCTCATGCCTGAGCTTGGATGGATGGCTGACTCGCTGGCTGTCTAAGCAAATCAGGACAAGGAGAATGTTAATTGATTGAGCCTCTTCAAAATCAAGTGTGCTCATTTCATTGGTGAAGCAACTGAGTCCTGGAGAGGAGAAGTGATTTGCCCATGGTGGCACGGCTGCTAAGGGGCAGAATTGGATTGGAACTGCAGATCTCCTGACCCTCAGTCCATTACATCAGGCCTCAGGTCACTTGTTTGCACAATGTCGATAGAGCTAATGAATAAGGTCACTTACTAGCAGAAATTCCAGGATCTACCCCAGAACTATAGGCCATTTACCTGTCCCATCTAGGTCAGTTTCCCTTTCCCAAGTCATCTTTTCACACCAAAGTTAAGAAAACAAACAAACAGAAATAATTAATCACTGTGATAAGTGCCAAAAGGGCCAGAGACAGAATGCAGAGATAGAGAATAACAAGGAGTTTCCTGCTTCAGAAGGGAGGTCAGGGCAGGTCCCTGAGGACCTGAGGGATGAGAAAGAGGGTCGCCAAGAAGGGCTGGCAGAGCTCCAGACAGAGGGAAAAGCAAGTGCAGAGGCCCTGGGGCAAGAAAACAGCCTGTAGAGGAACCAATGGCAGTCAGGCAGTGAGGGGTGGGAGGACCTAAGAGGAAGGGGGGGGGCCATGTTACATGGAGTCTTACACAGAAAAGCTAGACATTCAGTTAGAATTGGATTCTCCTGCCTCTTTTGATATATGGTGAGTTTCTTTTTAATTTTAAATGTTGATGTTTAAAGGTCTTCTTTGCTGCATTATGACCTTAAGAGAATTATCTCTGCCACCTGCAAGTGAAGTCATTAGGGTGGGCCCTAATCCAATATGACTGGTGTCGTTATAAGAAGAGAAGATTAGGACACAGATATGCACACGGGGAAGACCATATGAACACACAGAATTATCTCTGCCACCTGCAAGAGTCCTTGGGGGCTGAATGTGAGGGCCTCTATTTCTAGCAGTGGATCCCTAATGGATTCAAGCGGTAGTGGCGGTAAAGAAGATAAAGCACCACAAAGGCTAGTGGCCCTGAAGCTGGACTTGTGATTGTGTCCAACTGACAAACAAGTTCAGACATGAATGATTTGATCCAATCTCTTCAAATTGGAAACTGAGAACTAACACTAATAGGTTGTTCTTAAATACTCAAGTGCTTTCGTGCTCTCTGCCTCACTGGGGTTTCAATCTCCAGCTTCGAAAGTAGATTTTCCAATCTTTGTAAATTGATTTACCTCCCTCTCTTCCCCTGCCTCTATACTTCCCTACCTTTAAAAGATTCTGAGACCGTGAGCCTAGGCATAAATAGTCTTCATTTGTGTGATAGGATGCTCTTAGAAGGAGTAACATACAATAGAATTATAGAATACCGGAGCTAGAAAGAATCTCAGAGGACAGCTGCTCTGACCCTCTCATTCTATTATTATTATTTTTTGTAACATATTCCTATGTGCCATATGATTTATATAATTCAATTCAATATCTTAGCAACGTTGCAAAACGGGTGTTTTTACTTCTCTTTTACAGATAAGGAGACTGAGGCTCAGAGAGGTTGATAACTGACCAAGTGTTGCACAGCCATAAGTGGCAGAGCTGGGACTCAAATAGTCTGTCTGATTTCTTTTTTTTTTTTTAATGTATTTATTTATTTTTGGCTGCGTTGGGTCTTCGTTGCTGCACGCGAGCTTTCTCTAGTTGTGGCAAGCGGGGGCTACTCTTTGTTGCAGTGCACGGGCTTCTCATTGTGGTGGCTTCTCTTGTTGTGGAGCACAGGCTCTAGGAGCACGGGCTTCAGTAGTTGTGGCACACGGGATCAGTAGTTGTGGCTCGTGGGCTCTAGAGCGCAGGCTCAATAGTTGTGGAGCATGGGCTTAGTTGCTCCGCGGCATGTGGGATCTTCCCAGACTAGGGCTCAAACCTGTGTCCCCTGCACTGGCAGGCGGATTCTTACCCACTGCGCCACCAGGGAAGCCCCATCCATCTGATTTCTAACTCACCATGCTAGCTGAAGCTAGTTAGACAAACAGATAGAGAGAGAGATTGATAAGGAAATAATAATAAGAGCCAGTGGTAGAATCTACATACTCCAACTTTTTTACATTGTGATTTGCTGTAAAGAAGAATACAAAAGAGAAATAATATCTGTATAGAGTTTTACTGTTATTGCTGTTGCTTTATTTTTTAAATAAAAACATAGGTCTCATTAAACCAGTTTTGGTAAGATTGTCTTACTGAGCATCTGATTTCTTCAAAAATTATAGAGCTCTTGGTAGTTTCAGGAATTCTTGCAAAAGAAACTGCTGCACTGGAAGCAATGCTGCAGGTGGCCAGGCCCGAAGAACTCATTGTATGAATTGCTGGCTGTTGCTCCTTCCTGCTGGTCAGACACTGGCGGACTGAAGCACCTGCCTCTTCTGATACGTCCCTCCTGAGTACACTGAGGGGCCAAGGCGGCCTAAGCTTGATTCACCACTACTTTGAGTGGATTGCTGGGCCCAGAGAACCTCAGCCAGATTCACAAACACAGACTTGGACTTGGTGCAAGACCCTGAGGTTTTCTGCTTCTGCGCCATAGAAACTGGGCTTATCCTCTTTAAAGACTTTTGATGTAAATCCCCCCGAGTAGTCAGTTTTGCTTTACTGGGATCGTGTGGGACTATGGTAAAAGGTACCAAATATTCTACTCTAAGAACTCTCATTTCTCTAGATTTGCTACACCAGTGAGAGCATTATCAGAACAAGGTGTGTTAGGCAGAATCATGGCTCCCCAAAGATGTCCACGTCTCTATCCCCAGAACCTGTGAATGTGTTACATTACATGGCAAAGGGGACTTAAGGTAGCAGACAGAATTAAAGTTGCTAATTGCTATGGGCTAAATTGTCTCCCCCTCAAAAGTCATATGTTGAAATACTAACCTCTAGTGCCTCAGAATGTGGCTATATTTGGAAATAACCACATTCTGAGGCTAAATGTGGCATTTAAATTGGTAATTAATGTTAAGTGAGGTCATTAGGGTGGGCCCTAATCCAATATGACTGGTGTCGTTATAAGAAGAGAAGATTAGGACACAGATATGCACACAGGGAAGACCATATGAACACACAGGCAGAAGATGGCCATCTACAGCCAAGGAAAGATGCCTCTGAAGAAAAGAACCCTACTGATACCTTGATCTCAGACTTCTAGCCTCCAGAACTGTGACAAAATAAGTTTCTGTTGTTTAAGCCACCCAGTCTGTTGTATTTTGTTATGGCAGCCTCAACAAACTAATTAATTGACCTTAACATTGGAAGGTTATCCTGGATTATCTGGGTAAACCTGATGTAATTACAAGGGCCCTTAAATGTAAAAAAGCAAAGCAGAAGAGGAAATCAGAGTGATGTGATATGAGAATGAAACAGGAGGGAAGGGGGCAGGGCACAACTTTTAAAAGAATGACATAGGGACTCACATGGTGGTGCAATGGTTAAGAATCTGCCTGCCAATGCAGGGGACATGGGTTCAATCCCTGGTCCGGGAAGATCCCACATGCCACACAGCAACTAAGCCCATGTGCCACAACTACTGAGCCCTCACGTCACAACTACTGAAGCCCATGTGCCTAGAGCCCGTGCTCCACAACAAGAGAAGCCACCGCAATGAGAAGCCTGCACACCACAACAAAGAGTAGCCCCTGCTCACTGCAACTAGAGAAAGCCTGTGCACAGCAATGAAGACCCAACGCAGCCAAAAAAAAAAAAAAAGAATGACATAGCCGTAAGACATGACTAAAACTGGTTAAAACTAATTAGATCCAAAATGGTGGAAAATTTGAATTCCAGTGGACCTTGAGCCTTATTATACACTCATTGTAATACATTAGCATCTAAATGACACACCCACCAGTGCCATGACAGTTCTGAGGCTGACCATCAAAGATCAAAAAGTGGGCGGTGGCCCAATTTCTGGAAATCTCTGCCCCTTCCCCCAAATAACTGGAATACTCCTCTCATTCATTAGCCTATGAAATTACCCACCCCTATAAAAACTGACAGCCCTGTACCCTGGGGCTGCTCTCACCTTCTGAGATGGCTCACACTCTGTCTATGGAGTGTGTTTCTCTCTAAATAAATCCACTTCTTACCTATCAATTTGTCCCTCACTGAATTCTTTCTATGACAAGAGATCAAGAACCTGAGCTTCATGGACTTCCCTGGTGGTCCAGTGATTAAGAATCTGCCTGCCAATGCAAGGGACATGGGTTCGATCCTTGGTCTGGGAAGATCCCACGTGCTGCAGAGGAACTAAGCCTGTGCGCCACAACTACTGAGCCTGCACTCTAGGGCTCACGTGCCACAACTACTGAGCCCATGTACTGCAACTACTGAAGCCCGCGTTCTCTAGGGCCCACATGCCACAACTACTGAGCCCACATGCTGCGACTACTGAAGCCCACATGCCTAGAGCCCGTGCTCCGCGACAAGAGAAACCACCACAGTGAGAAGCACATGCATCTCAATGAAGAGTAGCCCCTGCTGCCCACAACTAGAGAAAGCCTGCACGCAGCAATGAAGACCCAACGCAGCCAAAAATAAATAAAATAAATACATACATACATACATAAAAATTAAAAAAAAAAGAAGGAAACTGAGCTTCATTAAGTCCTGAGACCAGGTGTGTGATCTCAGTTAAAAGACTGTAGTTCAAGTCCCAATCTGGGTTCTGGCTGGGTTCAAGTCCTGGCCCATGGGTTCAAGTCCCAATCTGGGTTTTGGCTGGATTTGAGTCCCGGTCCTGGTTCAGGTCTCAATCTGAGTTGCATGGTTTCAAGAAGAGTTGGACCTGCTATTGCTGGTTTTGCAGATGGTGAAGGAAGGTCATGAGCCAAGAAACGTAGGTGCCTTCTAGAAGCTGAAGCAGCAAGGAAATGGATTCTCTCCTATAGTCTCCAGAAAGCAACATAGCCCTGCTGATACCTTTATTTTACCCTTTTTTGGCCTGCTGAAATATAGAACTGTAAGATAATAAATTTATGTTGTTGTGGGTTTTTTTTAAATTGAGTTTTGTTTATTTACAATGTTGTGTTAATTACTCCTGTACAGCAAAGTGATTCAGTTATACATACACACATATATATATATATTCTTTTTTTAAAATATACTTTTCCATTATGGTTTATCATAGAATATTGAATATAGGTCTCTGTGCTATGCAGTAAGACCTTGTTGTTCAAACACTAAGTTTGTGGTAACTTATTATAGCCGCAATAGGAGACTAATACTGTTACTGAATACAAGTTCCTGTGCCTGATGCACAGTGAGGCCAAACAAACCAAAACATTGGTGTTTGGAGCAGAGAAAGGTTTACTGCAGGGCCAAGCAAGGAGAATGGGTGGCTCATGCTCAAAAACCCCTAACTCCCTGATGGTTTTGTGGGAGAAGTTTTTAAAGGCAAATTTGGGGTGAGGGCTGCAGGGTGTGTGACTTTCTTCTGACTGGTTGGTGGTGAGGTAACAGGGAGGTGCTCCAGGAATCTTGTGCTGAGCCTGAAGTTACCATCTTCCACCTGGGTGGGGGCCTTAGTTCCTACAGGAGAACTCAAAGATATTGTTATGTATATTCCTTCAGGAGGAACTAGGACTGTGTTCCAAAGCTGTACAACTGTTTCTTGACTGCTCCTCCATTGTTTCTGCATTCCCTCCCTTCTCTGATTAACAACTGTTTATTTTTTTAATAAATAAATGAATAAATTTATTTATTTTTGGCTGTGTTGGGTCTTCATTGCTCTGCATGGACTTTCTCTAGCTGTGGGGAGCAGGGGCTACTCTTTGTTGTGGTGCGCAGGCTTCTCATTGCAGTGGCTTTCCTTTTTGCGGAGCATGGGCTCTAGGCGCACAGGCTTCAGTAGTTGTGGCTCGCGGGCTCTAGAGTGCAGGCTCAGTAGCTGTGGCGCCCAGGCCTAGCTGCTCCATGGTATGTGGGATCTTCCCAGACCAGGGCTCAAACTGGTGTCCCCTGCATTGGCAGGTGTATTCTTAACCACTGCGCCACCAGGGAAGCCCATTAATTTTTTTTTTTTTTTTTGGCTGCATTGGGTCTTCATTGCTGTGCATGAGCTTTCTCTCTAGTTGCGGTGAGCGGGGGCTACTCTTTGTTGCGGTGTGTGGGCTTCTCATTGCGGTGGCTTCTCTTGTTGGGACTTCCATCGTGACGCAGTGGTTAAGAATCCTTCTTAGCTTCTGGTGGTAGCTGTTGACCCTTGGTGTCCTTTGGTTTGCAGCTGTGTCACTCTAATCACTGCCTTTATTGCGTGGCTTCTCCTGGTGCGTTTCTGTGTCTTCTTATAGGGACACCAGTCATAGTGGAT
Source organism: Delphinapterus leucas (assembly GCF_059928025.1). NCBI lineage: Eukaryota > Metazoa > Chordata > Mammalia > Artiodactyla > Monodontidae > Delphinapterus > Delphinapterus leucas. The sequence continues at coordinate 59,385,466 of NC_143137.1, read as the reverse complement.
TAAGGGCACATTCTACTCCATTATGACCTCATCTTAACTAATTACATCTTCAATCTCCAAATAAGTCACATTCTGAGGTCATGAGGATGTGTTTGGGGGGGACACAACCCATAACATGGCCCCTTCAGTCAAAATTCAGTGCCAGCTACTTTTATTTTTTAATTTTTTATTATTTTTTATTTTTATTTTTTGCGGTACGTGGGCCTCTCACTGTTGCGGCCTCTCCCCTTGCAGGGCACAGGCTCTGGACGCACAGGCTCAGCGGCCATGGCTCACGGGCCCAGCCGCTCCGCGGCATGTGGGATCTTCCCGGACCGGGGCACGAACCCGTGTCTCCTGCATTGGCAGGAGGACTCTCAACCACTGCGCCGCCAGGGAAGCCCAGTGCCAGCTACTTTTAAACGGTAGGGAAGAGGGTGGTCTGGGGACAGGCAGGAGGGACAAGTATGACATAAGTCACTTATTAGGAGGGCACCTAAGCCTGTCAGGACAAGACAAAGTAGCAGGTGCCCAGCCAACTTATACTTTATCCTTTCAGATGATGTTTCACATTGTTTATAGGTCATGTGGAAGTCAAGGAGCATCCTTCCTATTTCAGGGCTTGTGACAGTTTAACTTTTCAAAAATTTCACATTTTGAGGAATTCTAGGAGGAAGAAGAAAGCTTAATTAACTGAGTCTGACTCCAAATGTAGGTTGAAATACACTTTTATTCATATGTGGTTACATTTGCATCCATAGTGTGGTAGGTTTGGTGGGTGGACTAATGGCTCCCCCCAAATGTCCACATCCTAATCCCTAGAGCCTATGAATATTACCTTATATGGCAGAAACTTTTTTGCAGATGTGAATATGTTGCGGATATGGAGGTGGAGAGATTATCCTGGCTTATCTGGGTGGACCCTAAATGCCATCATAAGTGTCCTTATGAGAGGGAGGCAGAGGGCTATCACAGACAGAAGAGGCAATGTGAGGGAAGCAGAGTCAGAGAGCGAAGATGTTATGTATGCTGGCCTTGAAGATGGAGGAGGGGGCCATAAGCCCCTGGAAAAGGCAAAGAAACAGATACTCTCCTAAACCTTCTGGAGGGAGCACAGCCCTGCTGACACCTTGGTTTTAGCCTCTTAAGACTCACTCTGAAATTCTGACTTCCATAATTGGAAGAGAATAAATTTCTGTTTTTGTAAGCCACCAAGTATGTGGTCACTTTGTTGAAGCAGCCATAAAAAACTTACATACAGAATGAGATTCCTTGTATTTAAATTCAAATATGACTCTCTTTACATACACACATAAAGACATCAAGACTTGAAGAAAACAACAGTAAAGTGTTAACAGTAGCTAACTGGTGGAAGAAATGTGAGTGATTTTCTTGTCATTGCTATGATTTCCTGAATTTTCCAAGATTTCTAGAAAACATCTACAGATTCTTGATTCTTTTTCTATTTTTGTCTTTAAAAGTTAAGGGAATATTATTCAGTCTTTAAGAGTCTTGCAGTTCTGACACATGCTAAAAAACAGATGAACCTTGAGGACACTATGCTAAATGAAATAAGCCAATCATAAAAAGACAAATACTATATGATTCCATTTTTATGAGGTACCCAGAGTAGTCACATTTATAGAGACAGAAACTAAAATGGTGGCTGCCAGGGGCTGGGGGGAGGGAGGAATGACAGTGGTTGTTTAATAGGCTTAAAGTGTTAGTATTGCAAGATGAAAAGCGTTTTCGAGATTGGCTGTACTACAATGTGCATGTGCTTAACACTACTGAACTGTACACTTAAAACTGGTTAAGAGAGTAGATTTTATGTCATATATATGTTTATCAACATTGAAAGTTTTTTTAAAGTTCATTTATATTATAAAAGGAGAGCTTCAGTGATACCCTTAAAAATAGATATGCAGTATACGATGTGATCTTGGTTACGTGAGGTTGTATTTTCTCTGCACCTTTTAAAATCCTTTACAGCAGCCAGGGCTACCCTGTAAGTGAGCTTTAAAACTTGTCCCGCGCTTTATCCTTTTCTTTATCAATTCTCCTGTTTTTGCTTTTGTCTTTATTCTTTCACTCCTTTCATGGTCTTTCTCTGCTGCCTATGAACACATTTGAGGCTTTTGGGTCTTTGTTAGACTTCTTGAGAGTATGTTAACAAATCATTCCTTTTTGAAATGCTTCTTTCTTTGGCTTTTACAACGTCATTTGTATATTTCACATACACTCTCCTTACAGAGAAGAGGCACACACTTCAAAACACTCCTCCTGTATTACTGATGGCTGGAGTCTTTCTAACATCTACACCAGAGGCCACTGTGCAAGACTGGGTGAGTTCCTTTCTCTCTCCCACCCCCACATATAATCAGGCACCACGCTGACTAATTTTACCTCCTATGTGTTCCTCTAGCCCTATCCCATCTCTGGTTTCAGGCCTTCAGCCTGTCTTATCTGAATACTCCAATAGTTTGGTCTTACCCCATTCTCTACACTGTAAGCAGAGGGATCCATCTATACTGTAACCCTGGCCACGCCACCTCCCTTAAAGCCCTTCAGTTAAGGTGCACACCCTTCAACATGGCACCCAACATCCTCCAAGACACAGTCCCAACCTGCCTGCTCAGACTCTACTTCCACCAGTTCCACAGCCTGTTACCTTTCATGACTGATCACTTTCATAACTTGCTGTGTTTCCTCAGCAATTTCTGGACCTCCTGCTTCCCCTCCTTATTTCCTCTGGCTGGAAAACCGTCCCCCTCCACTTCACTGGACTGATGCACATCCACAGCTTAGGCATCATGTACTCTAAGAGGCTTCCCCAGTCCTCAGCATTCCCATAGTGCCCTGGGAAAAGGTTGTTGCCTTAACAGTTTATATGGACATTAACTGTGTGCTTGCTTTCCCACTAGCTCTTTAAGGGCTGGGACCATCTCTCAAGTCATTCTGGGGTTCCAACTCCTAACACAGTGCCTGGCATATAGTAGGCACTCAGTCAGTGTTAATTAATTAAAATGATTAGTAATAAACACTTTTGTTGATAGGTTATATCCATAATCCACAAAACATTTAAAGCCCTTTTCACTGACCACCATTGCCTTAATTATAAATTTTGGTAGCAGGGACAAATGAATGAAATTCTTATAAAGAGGAAGAAGACCTCTGGGGATTATACATTCGATTTTTCGATTAAAATTTTGACCTGTTTATTTTAGTAGGGCCTATTTTTGGGCGTGTGTCTTTGACTTCTACAGCCCTACTATGCAGGGCTGAAATGAAGTAGCTCCATGTTCTGCACTACATACAGTTGTTTGGTACTTCGAGTTTGCCAGATCTGACCTAAAAGTAGACTTGCCAGAGACATTATTTTGCTATTTCCGATAGACTAGTCAATGCTTCGGGATTCCTTATAGCAGAGAGGAGCCCCTTTGAAAGGGAACACCTGGCTACACACGGCACCAAGTGTAGTTCTCAACTTCCCCAGGCTGTGTGCCCCGCCTGTGGGTCTCGAGGGCCCTGGAGCAGCCCCTAGAAGCAGCCGAAGCCAACAGCTTCCCTCGTGAGGCCACCTGATCCCAAGAGACAGACTTGCACCACGCCACCCGCCCTCGGCCCCACCACAGAAGTCGCCGCTGCTGGACAGCGGAGCAGCGGAGCCGGGGTCACGTGCGCGGGTCCAGTCCACCGCCCCCAGACCCGGGCCCGCCCCGGCAGAAGGGCAGAGGCTATCGGGATCACGCGCGCCCCGGCGGCCCTGGCTGGGCCCAGCCAATGGGCTGGCGGCGCCCGCATGACCCGCGCCGGCGGGAGGGCGTGGGGAGTCAGGCCGGGCGCGCACGCTGCCAGGCTGTATCGCCGCTCCCGCCGCCGTCGGGACTGGAAGTGAGCGGCCCGGGCCCGCAGCGCCAGCGAGCCGGTGAGAGCGTCCCGCAGCCTCCCGCACCCGGTGCAAAGCATGGCGGCCTCCAAGGTAAGCGTCGGCCCGTTGGCCGGTTGCCCCGGGGGGCGCGAGGGGCCCGGGCGTTCACGTGCCGGGCTGGTGCAACCGGGAAAGCAGAAAGAAAGGGGCGCGGGGCAGCTGTTCCACCTTGCAGCAGAGGGAGGAGGGAGGTGCCCGCCCCTCCCGGGCAGCACAGACCGCCGGTGCGGAGAACGGGGACCGGGGCCCGACCTTGCAGCAGGAACTTTGCTGGCTGGACCCTCCCACTTGGCCCGGGCGGGGAGTCAGTGCCGGGCCTCCGCCCGGCGGGCCGAGCCAAAGCCGGTGAGCAGGAGCGGACACGAGCGCGTCCCGGGGCGTGGGAGTGCTCGGGGTCTGCAGGTCCGCACTGCTACCCCAGTGCACTCGCGCTCTTGATCCTGGTAGTTGTTGACCCGAGCTGCTTCCCGGGGGTCACAGCCCGCGCAGAAGCCTAATCCCATTCGGTTTCAGAGGCTCCGCCCTCTCACGGGTGGGGAAGTCACCTTAACTTCCGTTTTGGAGACCGCTTGAGAGAGTTGGCCTGCGCGTGTGTGCGTAAAAACTCTAAAGCACCCGCATCCCCCCAGGGACCCCGCTTCTCGTCCTTCTCTCCGCATCTGACAACACTTACATACCGGCCTCTAAGCCCTTGAGAGGCTTCTTTTTAGAAATGACAAAACAGATTGTCTTGGGAGCCTGTAACTCCTGTGAAGTTCTACTTAAAAGGAATTCTGCGTAAGGCGACTCATTCACTAACCCAGAGGAAAGGCAGCTCCGACAGCTTGACCTTTCCTCTTTTACCATTTCTTGAAACCTGGACACCATTTCGGCTTCTTTGGACTCCATTTCAACTTTTCTGGCAGAATACCATATTTAGTCCCAATCGCTTGAATCATTGGAATTTATTGCTTTTAATTTTAAGTTCATGAAGGCAGCCCTTTAATCAAGCCTATACAACTTCTTAGCTCATTTTAAGTGCAGTGAACTTAAATATACCCAACATTTCAAACATTTGTCCTTAATCAAAACTCTGTGATAACCCTCAAGAGGAAAACATGGCCAACACATCATATTCCTATTTATTTGAGCAAACTAATCACATTTGCAATGGAAATTGTAAGCAGACAGATATATTTAAATGCTGTTCTATGACTTAAGTTTCTCCAAGCGTCCCGAAATCTGCAGGCTTTTCGGTGTTCCTAGATTATGTGGCCTAAGTGGCCTTTCTCTTTTCCTTAATGACTCTGAGTTCCATCCTAAGGAGTGTGCTCTGGGTATGCATGTGCAGACACGTGGGTATGTATATAACATGGGTATGTATATAACTGTTCTAGTTAGATTCTCTGAGGATCACTGGGATTCATTTTTGGAACCTACATGAGCCCTTTCAAACCCAATAGCCCTTGACCTTTTCTTTGCATTAAATTTGCATGCAATGAGTACAAGGCATGAAGTATGTTCCCTCAAGGTGACTTCTTCCAGGAGAGTAGGTGGGAGTAGATACCCATACTTTACTGTCATTTTTATGTCTGTAGATGAGTTAAATAATTTTACTTAATTTGGAGGTAAAGTGAGGAACTTAAATTGAGGAGTATGCATGTAAATGGAGTATAAGACTGATTAACTAGTTTGAAATAAAATAAATAACATGGAAGGAGGTTTAACTTTTTGGTTGTATTTTTATTAAACTGTCACTTCATATCAATAAGTGCAGTTGAATTTTAGCCAAGTAGTGAGAGTCAGGGAAAATGAAACATTTCATTTTTACTCTTTGGGAACTTGTGTTTTTGTTTATTTATTCATTTAAACTTGCCTCTTTTCAGGATTTCTGATGGGTCATGTCATATATACATATATTTATAAACCAACAAGACATATCAAAATCAAGTCAAAGTAGATGAGAAAAACAGGATAAAGGGAAAATAAGATGAAGCCAGGACTAAGGTTAGTGGAAAATAAGGATGTATGTACTTGCTAGAGGTGACTGAATTTTCTAGCAGCCAAAGCAAAGAGGAAGTGATCAGTGAGGTCAGTTACTTGGGAGAGAGGTCTCCTTTTTTTGCTATGCGAGGGCAGTTTCTCCCCATCTTTTTTTTTTTGCGGTACGCGGGCCTCTCACTGTTGTGGCCTCTCCCATTGCGGAGCACAGGCTCCGGACGCGCAGGCTCAGCGGCCATGGCTCACGGGACCAGCCGCTCTGCGGCATGTGGGATCTTCCCGGACCGGAGCACGAACCCGTGTCCCCTGCATCGGCAGGCGGACTCTTCAACCACTGTGCCACCAGGGAAGTCCCCCATCTCTTTTTATATGCAGTGAGCAAACTGCATTCAAAACTACCTCATGACCACAAATGTATGTTTGTGGATTCCATAAGGCCATTTCTTATAGTGTTTCTCATTTTAGCTCAAGGGCGGTAAATGTAGGTCCCCAAATGAGCTGTGCTGGTCCACCTTAGTCCAAGAATACCCCTTATTTAGTTGCCTTTGGACTCTTATTAGGGTGAGGTGATTCTGTCCTCTATTAGGCAGTGCTGGGCAGCCCCAGTTAAAGGCCATGCTCTTTGCTTTTTCCTGGAGCACAGATATTCCATATTGAACACAGAGCCATAGGTTTAGCAATCTTAATCTGGGGGTAGGATTGACATCCCCTCTTAAAACTTGAGGAACCTGACTAGAAGAGAATCCCATCTCAGTGGAGTGTCTAAGATTCTGGAGTGCCCAGAATCAGAAACTGGTCTTTTATTTATTCTTTTTTTTTTTGGCCACACTGTGTGGCTTGCAAAATCTTAGTTCCCTGATCAGGGATTGAACCCAGGCCCTCGGCTGTGAAAGCGCAGAGTCCTAACCACTGGACCTCCAGGGAATCCCCTTTTATTTATTCAAACGTAACTAATTTTTCATGTCCCTCTTCCTTTAAATAGTATAAATAGGAAGGCTGAGAATCTGTTCTTCGGTCTGCTTTTATTTTGATTTCTGCTTGATGGTTACTACTTAATGCAAAAGATATTTGTTTTTTCATGAAGTAACATTGATCTGAAACTTGGTATTTTGAGATGAACTCAGAAAACTTCAATTCTCTTGCTGCCGCCTTTTGTAGGAATAATCCTTATGGGTTCCCTTGGTAGATGGTAGATGATAAGTGGTCTGCCTGTACTACTAGTGTTATTTTGAGTATTTCTTTAAAAAACTTCCAAGCACTGCCCTACATGTATTGAAATGAAAATGAGTTTTTTAAATTCTATTTTATATATTTCCATAAAAAATTCATTTTTAAAAAGTAGTATTAGAGAGGTTATCCTTTTCTTGTAGTCAACGTTCCCTTTTCGTCACAGGTTGAGTTTATTATCCATTAAGAATGACGAAATTAAACTAGGCGAAACTGTTAAAAGAGATTGCTCACTGGAGTTCAGGTGTGAGAGATGTTCAGGTATAAAACTGGACTCCAATAATTTGGGTGAGATTAATCTAGAACTAAAAGAAGAACATTTGGAGACAAGCTAAAGCATTCATAATCATGAAAATTTGGTCTGTAGTGCTAATACACTTAGTATTGCTATTCCATTGTTGACTGAGTTGTTGCCGTGATCGTTTAGAATTGTGTGTATTGTGTTCTTTCTAATGTTGCAAACGGGAATAAACTAAGGAAATGAAAATGAACTGGACTCCGTTTGGACCTTCAAGAAAACCACAACCATACCACAGGCTAAATCCTCTCATGGAAGTGCCCCAGGTAGGGTTAGTGCCGTAACAAGGGCTTATGGGAGCATCAGGGAAGGAGCCCGTTTCTGTCAGGGGAGGGGAGGGAGCGTCTGAAAGGTAGTGGTATTTCAAAAGGAATAGTCAGAGGAAGAGGGAAGACCATTCCAGTGACAGGAAACAGCAAATGAAAGAAAGAGAGGTGAGAGCACCTGCTGCGTTTAGGGGATAGCAGGTAATAAAATCAACTGGAGAGTAGCTAACACTTACTATTTACTAGATGTGAGATTCAGTTCTAAATGCTTTTCATTATTAACTCGCCTAATGCCCCTAACAGTCCTATGAGTTACATACTATAATTTTTGGTTTATAGATGAAGACTCAGACACCAAGGGGTGATGTAAGTGGCCTAAGATCTGATAATTAAAAAGTGAAGAAGCTGGGTTTCAAATCAGCCAGTCTGGCTCCAGGGTCTGTGCTCTTACCCTGTCCACCATATTGTCTGCCTGGTAGTTTAGCATAATGGAGAGTAGAGTTTATGGGAGAAGGGGGAGATGGCTTGGGAGGGGAAATTAGATGCCTCTTATTTAAGACATTTATTTAGGTCTTGTAACTGTAAACCAGACTTTTATTTTTGAGAACCACTTACACAGTGCTTACTGTGTGCCAGGCACTTTCCCAAGTTCTTTACAAATAATAACTCCTTTATTTTTCATAATACCAAAAGTAGGTGTGGTCTCTTTTTGTCCTCATTTTACAGGTGAGAAAACTGAGGTCTGGAGAGGTTAAGTAATTTCCTCACGGTTATACAGAGAATAAGCAATACAGCTTGGATTTGAACCCGGCCAGTCTGTGCTCAGAGTCTCTGCCTCACCTGCCCAGGCCTTAAAAAGAAGTTCCATTTGCAGAGGTGCATGTGAGAATTCACATGTTATCAGTTACGGGCATGTGTATTTCCTGATCATTCCAGTCCAGTAGTTTGTATCTGTAGAATGCTTTGGCACTCAGTATACGCTTCATTGTTAAGTGGTTTTTGAACCAGATTGCACAGGCCAGAAATTGTCATATACTTTTTTTTTAAACACCTTTATTGAGATATAGGTCATATGCCATACAAGTCACCCATTTAAAGTGTACACGTCGGTGGTTTTTTGTATCTTCACAGGGTTGTGCAACTATCATCACTGTCATTTACCTTTGTAAAAATTTTAACCCAGTGTTCACTAATTAGGACTTGGGCCATATATGTAACCTCCATGTTTTTCATGCTTCTCATCAATAATAATACCCTCTTCAGAGGTTTGTTACTGAGGATAAAATGTGATTGAGTTTATTAAGGACATTCTTCAGGTTGAAGGTGTTCTCTCCCATATGGTAAAAACGGCTAGGTATTTGATGGTATAATAATAGTATACTAAAACAGATTAGTTTTTTGTACTGGAAGGAAAGAATGTTTGAGTTGTTTTTATGCAGCCATGATGCTGGTAAGTTTCTGTGCTTCCACTGATGTTTGGATTTAGGGTTTCTTAAATTGATGGTGCTGGATGGGCCTTGGGGTTTACATAACACAGTGTTCCTCACTCCTCCCTTCGTTAATCTTGTTCCCTTTTACCAGGTGAAGAAATGGAATCCTAGAAAAGTTTGTAATTGGTCCAAGTTCCCTTGAAACCCGTTTGCTTTTTGCACTATTGTAGTCCAGGGGTTCTCAGCACATTATAGTCCTCTGGACTGGTATAAAAGTGCTGATGCCTGGGTCTCACCCAGAGGTTCTGATTTAGTTGGACTTAGGTGTGGCCTGAGCCTCAAGGTTTTTGAAAGCTCCCCAAGTGAATCAGATCTGCTTCTGAGGTTGCCAGCCACTGTTCTAGGCGGTTTTCCCTCTCTTTGCTTCAGCTGATCCTCTGATGGTTCCTTCTTGGAATAAGGAAGGAATGCAGTGAGATCAATGCAAGTCTCTGGTGTCTCAATTCAAAGGAAGGATACATAGGGGTCCCTACAAGTTGTCTTCTTTCTTGACAATTTCTTTTCAGTCCTTCTGCCTCGTTTCACCTTTGTGCTTAGGCATCAAGTTTATATAGTTTTGTAGTTATCCTAGAATATGGGTTTTATCACCAAATTGATTGAAAGCTCCTTTTGTCTTCTGTAAGTCTCAGTGGTTTTCTGTATCAGTGTAGGTGCTTGAGGGGGGAAGTGTTGCAAAGAGCAAGGTAACCCTGGTCTTGCAGCCTTTTCCCTGGCTAACCTAGTTGGGTGCCCATGTGTTGTCAGTGTTCCCCAGTTGGGTCACAGGGCTTTACAAGTGTTGTTTAGCAAATAGAGAGCTGGGGGTGGGGAGAGGGATGGGAAGGGTTGAAAACCCTGTAGGGTAAGAAAATCAGGGAGCAGGTCTTCCTGGATATCAAGTTCTTCTGTAATTGCTGGAGTTGCTCTGACTCCTTCGGCCTCTTTGACCTCTTGTCCTACGACTGGCCTATGCTTTTTTTTTTTTTTAATGGAAACACATTTTTTAAAAATTTTATTTATTTTTGGCTGCGTTTGGGTCTTCGTTGCTGCATGCAGGCTTTCTCTAGTTGCGGCGAGCAGGGGCTATTCTTCATTGCAGTGCACGGGCTTCTCATTGCAGTGGCTTCTCTTTTTGCGGAGCATGGGCTTTAGGCACGTGGGCTTCAGTAGTTGTGGCTTGCAGGCTCTAGAGCGCGGGCTCAGTAGTTGTGGTGCATGGGCTTAGTTGCTCTGCAGCATGTGAGATCTTCCCGGACCAGGGCTCGAACCCGTGTCTCCTGCATTGGCAGATGGATTCTTAACCACTGCGCCACCAGGGAAGCCCCAGCCTCTGCTTTTGTTGAGTTCTTAGATGGAGGCATTCCTTCCTGTGTTCTCCACTATCTGTGAGGATTAGCTCTGCTGAGCATGGTCCATTCCTACTCACCCTGCCCATCATTTGCTGCTTCATAGCACTTATCCTTCCCACCATGTTTTCTTGGATCCCTTTGTGTGAATCTGCTGGTGTGGTTGCTTCTGCTTGGGATGTGCCCTTGTCACAGTGATGTAATTCCCTTGGCAAAGTACTTAATAGCAACTGAGCAAACCCTGTTTTTCATGGCCTGTTTAACCAGACCCTCTTGTTAGGTCAAGTCAACCCCATCAATGGTGGCTCTGGTCTCTTGGCTCAGAATTATTCCCAGTGGCTGATTTGTAGAGTGGTGGTCTGGTTTGTTGGTTGGAAACGTTTAAAAGATAGTGTACTCGAACTCACCATTTCCTTTGGAAATTTGCTTTGTAGTTGCATGAGTGAATATAGGCCTGGTGATTTCTTTTGACTTTAGGTGCTGACAACATAGCAAAATTGGCAGTGTTGAAATTCTTAGCAATTCAATGTAAATAAACCACTCTATTTAATGGCTGTTATTAGGCTGGTAGCTTTGTCTTGATTTCCACATGTAGTCACAGTTTCCACATGTTTTCCATGAAAACTGTTGACTTGATATGAAAGTCAGATATTTCAATATACAATTACTGTTTTATGGTAAAATGTCTTTTGCGTAAGACATAAGACAGTAAAATTTGTAAGAAAATTGTCTAAGTAAGTGTAGGGGAGGAAAAAGTTTCCCTCAACTCTCTTAGGGTCCCTGGCTGGGTCTGAAAATTAAAATGACAAAGGCAGATTAACAAAAGAGAAGTATACAAATTTTGCTGAATTTTTATGTGTACATGAGAACCTTCACAAGAGAATGAAAGTGACCAGAGCAGAAAGCTTTAAACCTTTTGGACAATGAAAAATAAATTTGTAAAGAATTGACAAGACAAAAGGGAAGTAAATGGTGAAGAAGTAACCAGGAAGATAAGGGTGGGTTTAACAAGGTTTGTGTGTGCAGCTCTTTGGCCCCAACTTCCCCATCTTTGGTGATGATTGTGTCCTCTCCTCCTGGAACAGGGACGGTACCTTTTGTAGGGGAGTTTATGACCTGTTTCAGGAAAGAAGGTTGGGGTTGTGTGTGGGGATGGTCAGAGTGACCTTCCTGTTTCTGCTGTTTTCTTAAACTCCTTCAGTTTAAGATACTGAATATGCCAAGGTGCCGCATTTTGGGGTAGCATGTCCTGAACCTCGTCAGAAGCCTGATTTGAACAGGTTTTTAGACCTGGGCTCATATTTAGTAGTTGTTCTGAGTTAGACATGATTTGTATCTGTCTGATCCCAGCCACAGTTGTAGCCTGAGATGTAGAGGACACCCAACTGCTCAGTCAGCACCCCTTTCTCATGTGGGAAAACGCTTCAAGAACTTCTTTTTTTTTTAATTTTAAATTAGTAGCTCTGGTTTAGTGAAAGAGCCCTGGACTAGAAGGCAGAAGAACCTGGATTACAGGTCCAGTGCTTCCACTGATGGTGAGAACGTGGACAAGTCTGACTTCTCTGGGCGCTCAGAATCCCCGTGAAGCAAACAGGGCCTATCTGTGACGTCTGTGATGAGCAAATGAAGTATAACATGGGAAAGCACTTTGGGGATTATGAAGTGCCATAGGGACTGTCAAGTGATGTCTGTTGGAGACTGTGGGACGTTTCAACCTAACTGAAAACTAGGGACATAGATATTATTTGACCTACCTGAACAAAAGATGGTGTGCTTTTCTTAAGCTCGTGATCTACTGAATAGTCACCATAATGGCTAGACAGTCTGGCTGCTTCAGTAATCAGATTCTCTGAGTGGTGTGGTCCCTTCCTGGAGCCTTGCTATTAGAAGCTTATGGTCCAAGGACCAGGAACATTGGTTTTACTCAGGAGCTTGTTAGAATTGCAGCATCTGTGGACTCATCCCAAATATTCTGTTGCATCAGAATCTGCATTTTAAATAGATCCCCAGGGGATTGTATACACATTAAAGTTTAAAGAATATTGGTCTGGAACTCTCATTACTGTGTAATTAAATGTAGCTGCCTTTCTAAACTGAGGGTACAGTACTTTTTGATTTGGTTGTAAGTCAGTCCAACTTTTTGCAGAATTAGATACATAGTGATAAAACCCAGTATAAATTTTAGGATTCTTCGGGTTAATTTTGATTCCATTGGGGCCAGGGTATTATTTTGGATGGCGTCTCTGAATTATTATTTAAGGGTTGTACTCGTCTCCATTTCTTTACTACCCACCTGTACTTAAAATTCCTGAAAATGAACTTATGCCTATTCTAGTTTTTGACATTCTCTCCTTTGGGTCACCAGTGACCTCTGTTCTAAAACTGTTGGCCTGTCCTCCTTATCTCTGGCCTCACAGGACCCCATGTCCCACTCCTTCCTTCCTGGAGCACCTTCTGTCAGCTTTCATGATGTGCCCTCTCCTGCTTGGTCCCTTAACTCATACTTATTCTCCTTGGCCGGCTTCTTTTTGTCCTTCTGCTCTCCCCCGAAATGTTGGTGTACCCCAGGCCTCTGCCTCAGATCCTTTTCCTTCTGACAGGTGATACTTCATGGTACTCCCCGTGGGGCAGCTCTCTCAAGCACTGGCCTTGTGTTTTTGACTTTTTGTTGGAGATCTCAACTGGCTTGTCTCAAAGATATTCCAAACTCTGTTTACTAGAATTGAATTCATCTTCTTGGTCATTCCTTACTTTTAGCTGCAGTTTAACTTTCCTACCAGTTAAAGTTTCTGGTTAGTTCGCTAAGTACTTGGGTGGGCAACCAGGAGAGACACCATTGGCAGAAACTTGGATTTGGGCAAAGAGATGGGTCAGTCAAACCCTTCTCATTCCCTGGAGCAGGTGTGTCCCATCTCCTCCATTTAAGTTCAGGTCCTCATTCCTTTTTAGGTCCAGCATTGCCATAGCTCCAAGCTGGTTTTGCCTTTGGTCTCTTCTCTGCACTTTCCTCTCCATTCTGCCCAGAACTGTCAAAGGAAGCCTGTAAGATTGGCCCTTGTGTCCCTGTTAAGAGCAGTCCTTTGTTCATGAGCACAGCACTTAACAGTTTTTAAAAAGTGCATTCAAGTGTGTTATTGATTCCAACTGCATGCCAGCTCCTATACTGAGTGCTGGGCTTCCTCAAACGAGTAAGCTATTGGATTTGTTTTCAGGAACTCACAGTCTACAGAGATTAAAATGACCAGATAATGTGAAGACCCAAGCTTCATTATCTGATCTCTATAATCATCTACAAGACAGCAGGGAGGGTGTCATAACCTCATTTGACAGAGAAACTTAAGGTTCAGAAAGGTTACGCAAATAACAGTGACAACAGCAGCTGACACAAGCCAGATACTGTTCTAGGCACTCTGTATGTGAAGTAATTTAATCTTCACAACAATCCCATGGCACGTAAGTGCTATTACTGTCTCCATTATACAGATGGGGAAACTCATCTGTACAGAGTGGTTAAGTCTCTTGAGGCACAGAGAGATTACATGACTTGCCCAAGGTCACACACCTTTCAAGTGGCAGAGCGATGACTGGAACACACGCAGCCCGGCTGCAGAGTCCATGAACATAACCACTGTACTACATTGCCCTCTTTAATCTACCTTGCTGCACAGTGTGGCTTCATTATGCCTAAAGAATAATATTTAATCTCATTAGTCAGTTTATGCCTCCTTGGTCTTGACTGTTGTCTAACTTTTCCAGTATTACCTCATGCCCATTCCCTTCTCATATCCTTCACAGCGGTTTGTAAATGTGACATGTCCAACCCCTGTTCAGATTCTGTGCCATAAAGCTATGGCAACAGTGTAGCAGGAAAAAAGGGAGCCTGTTTGTTTGTTTAACTTAGAGCTCAGTCAGAGACAAGAATGTTTCTTGTCATTCCTCTATATTGGCGGGCAGATTTTGTTTGTTTTTTTAGTTCTTTCCTTCAGTTTTAGGGAAAGCGGTCTTAGTTTTATTCCCTCATTCCTTGAAGTATCTGTAAGGATGTTAAATCCCATGTCCTAGTTTTTGTAGTTGGTTTGTTCTAATCAAGATTCAGACAGTCTGCACATGGCATTTGGTCGATATTGTCTTTTAACTCTTGTTAATCTATAGGTTTGACTACCCATCTTTTTTTGTGTTTCCTTGCAGTTTATTTGATGAGTGAATTGGGTCATCTTTCCTGTAGTTTCCCACAATTTGGAATTTGCTGATTGCACCCCCTTGATGTTCGTCTGTCCCTAGTGTTTCCTGACAATTGATAGTTAGGTCTGGATGCTTGATCAAGTTTAAGATTTTATTTTTTTTTATTTTTTGTTTTTGGCTAGAATACTTCCTAGGTGGTTGCTGGCTGCCTCTCTCAGGTTACTGGATCCTTGGTACTGGATACGCCCATCAGGAGGCACGTAATTCCTGGTTGTTTCCTACGTTGTTATGTTTGGTGAGTGGGTTTGGATGTTGCCTTCCTGCTGCACCAGCATTTTGCATAATGGTTTATTTTAGTTGGCTAAGTTTTCATATTCACAATTGTTCTTTGTGGTGCATTGTGATGTTCATCCTTTAAAAACACACACGTGTGCCTGTGTGTATACACGTATGTATGTATATATACATGTATATTACAATGAGTGTGTATCACAGTTACAACACATAGTGGCTATTAAAATCAACTGGATATTAATTAGTGGGCACAGAGTTTGTGTTTGGGATGATGAAATGGATAGTTCTCATGGTTGTACAACATTGTGAATGTCCTCAGTGCCGTTGAATTGTACACTTAAAAATGGTTAAAATGTTAAATTTTATGTGTTTTAGCACAATAAAAACAAATCAATTGAAACTGGATTGTAACATACTGAATTTTTTAAAAAAATTAATCATTCCATGACTATTATTCTTTCCCAAAAAGAGTCAAAGTGAGATGGAGGTGGGGAAGTAAAATTCTTACTTACTGAAGAATCAACTAATCAAGTAGAAGGTATGATAGAATTAGAAAAAGAAGACAAATTATTTGGCAACCTGCAGGTAATTGATTCAGGCACGTGTCCTCAGTGGATGCTAAAACCTTCAGTAAAAGATTGTTGGAATTCTCCCTGTCTCAAAGTATCTCCCTATAAATTACTAACTACAAAGGGGAAAAAGCACCGTTATAAGGGAGGGCTCGGCCTCAATCTGTGATCCAATTTAACATCATCAGAAGGAGGGAAAAGCTAGCATGGCACACCCACAGGTGTGATGCCATGAGAAGTATACAACGTGACCTTTAGAGATTTCTTGCCAAAAATGTTGAATCTGAATCTAATCATGAGGAAACAATTAGACAAATCCAGAAAATAGGACGTTCTGTAAGACCTCTGGCTTTAAAAATGCCGATGTTATGAATGAAAAGGCTAGATTAAAGGAGGCTCCCGAAGAGACATGACAACCAAATGCAGTGCTTGAACGTGGATCCAAAATAAATAAAACAATGGCCCTGTTGGAGCAACCTGAATAAGGAGTTTATATTAAATTATACTGTAATAGTTGGCTAGGGCTGCCATAACAAAGTACCACAGAATGAGTGGCCTAAACAACAGAAATTTATTTTCACACAAATCTAGAGGCTAAAAGTCCAAGATCAAAGTGTTGAGAAGGTTGGTTTCTTCTGAGGCTTCTCTCTTTGGCTCATAGATGGCCTTTGTCTCTGTGTGTCTTTACATGGGCTTCCCTCTGTGTCTGTGTCCTAATTTCCTCCTCTTATAAGGACGCCAGTCTTAAGGGATTAAGGCCCACCTTAATGACCTCATTTTACCTTAATTACTACTTTCAATATCCTATCTCCAAATACAGATTGATTCTGAGGTACTGGGGGTTTAGGGCTTCAACATATGAATTTTGTGGGGACACAGTTCAGCCCATAGCAGATATTAAATCACTTTTAAATTGTCTTGGGTGAGATAGTGATATTGATGTTCTGAAGGAAAATGGTCCTTGCTGTTTCTTATATTATGTTTTCCACTAGATTTTAAACTGATGACAGGGACCTCAAAGTACCTGTTACATAACATTCAGACACCATTTGTTGAATTGTTCGTTTACTTAGGGGTGCCACCCATGGCAAAGTGAAAGGGAGCAGATTTCTGCTGCATGCGTGTGGTTTGTTGGAAACTTCTCTTTTTCTAATAACCATTTTCTCAAGCCCCTCCATCCCTCACTAAACTAAAAAAACTAATAATTTGGAATACTTGAGGAGTTGTGCATGGGTAGCCCCCAGGAGAGCGCATGGTGGAGAATCATAGCTGCGGAGTAAACCTCAGCAGGGATTGGGCTGTTCAAGGTAGATGAATCTCCATGACTACAGAGAAGCTGCTTCAGAAGGACGCTCCTGGAGAAATGTGCTTCCTTTTGACTAAGAAGGTCCAGCTGCATTATAGCGAGACATTCCCAGCAGGTCCAAACAGTATGTCTGCTGATTCAGACCAGCTGGTCCCAGTAGCATACTGCACCCTCCAGGTGGCTTGACCGGAAAGGCTGGTGATATATCCAGTCTCTTATCTGACTCTGCCAGGCCCACTGGCAAGGACTTTCATTCCTTGTGTGTCTTCACGAACTTATTTTATTGCAGGTTGATGTTGACTCTGCGTTTCAAGATTCCACTTTCTTTCCATTGTGAACTGAGACGGGCATCTCAGTTCCAGAGTAAAAGCTCAGCTCCTGGTTTCCTTATGGTGCTTCTTGGAGGTTTTTGTTAGCCCATTTTGGTGTCCACCAGCAGTTTAAGAAGAGCCTGGTCTTGACCTTTGCCCAGCTTTCCATTGGGTTATTTGCTTTCTCATATTGACTTGTTCTAAGAGCGCTTTTAAATTAAGAACCTTGGCCTTTTGTCCTGTTACACATTATTTATATGTTTATTTTTTGCAGTTGTTTGATGTTTAATGGGTTCATACACACTTTTGATTTTTAGAACTTTTTATGTTACACATTTATTAATCTTTTCCTGTATGGTTTCTGCATTCTGGTTTGTCTATCATGTTTAAACACAGCTTTCCCTCTTAGTATTACATAAGAAACCACTCATGTTTGATGTCAGATGAAAGGTAGGAAACCAGTTTAATTTTTGTTGTTGTTGTTCAATCCCAGGAGGTCATGAACCTTCACTAGTGCCACTTCATCAGCCAGTATGACCTACTGCCAGCTCAGCCCAGACCCTCTGCTGGCTCAGATTCTTAAGAGGAGCTCTGATTAGTTCGGAAAGCCAAGAGAGCCTTCCCTTAGGGCTCAGCTGTCCACTGATGACTCAGTCAGCTGGGCCGCTATGAATATGGAAAGGATACAACAAACTGGCAAGCAAGGCACTGCTAGATTCTGTCCCAGAGTATGCTACTTTCATTCAATCCTGATTCTCACTCACTCTCTCTCTGTAACAGGTGAGAAAATAGGAAGTCATATTGCTGGTTAGCAGTAGAGTCAGAATTCAGACGTCCATTTGCAAAGTCCATAAAAGTAGGTGTAAATAGCATTCTATGAGGGAAATCTGGTTAGAGAATCTGGAAAATCTTCCAGGAGGAATTGGCATTTGACTTAAGCCTTAAAAAAATAGTAGCATTTTTTAAACTTCTCATTATGGAAATTTTCCGTAAAAAATTAGAACAGTGTAACCAACTCCTATGTTCCTTTCTAACCAGTTTCAGTAATTATCAGTTTATGGCAGATGTTGTTTAATTTATACTACACCCTCTCTTGTCCTCTCATCCCTCTGAGTTTTTCAAAGCAGATCCCCAACATCATATCTGTAAATATCACTGTGTATCTCTAAAAAAGATTTTTAAAATGCACAACCAAAATATCATTGTCACATCTAAAAAAATTTTAGTTTACACATTTTTACATATTTCCCCTATTGTCTTATAATTTTTTAAAATTGTTTTTTGAATTGTCATCTAAATAAGGCCCAGGCATTGCAATTGGTTGATATGACCTAATTTTCTTTAATCTCTAGGTTCTCTGCTTTCTTAATCTCCTGTTCTTTCTTTCTTCCTTCTGAAAGTCATTATCACATATGATTAAAATCATGGACTCTGTTCAAATTATGGGTCTGGGCAAGTTACTTTACCTCTCTCTACCTCAGTTTCCTCATCTGTAAACAGGACATGGTTGTTTTTACTTCCCGGGTTATTGGGAGGGTCAATATGCTCATGTTTCTAAAGCTCAGAGCCAGGCCTGGACATAGTAAGCTTTACAGAAGTGTGGGCTTCCAGAGGGGTTTGGAACCAGAGCACTTGCTCAGAGTCATGTTGAAAATCGTGGGAGAGGAAAGAGGAGGGGTTGCTCCAGTGAAATTGTGCCCAGTCTTTGGGACGAGGATCCCGGCTGTGCAGAGGGCTCCTGTGCATTTTCTTTTAACTTCCTCCTGGGTTCTTGACTATTCTTCAATTATATGATGTTGATGCACAGCAGAATTTTGAACAGGTGAGGTATTATTTAGTGAAAGCAACTTTCTGTTGTCCTTTGATTTGCTGCTCTCTCTTCTCTGTGTCTAATAAGTTAGCTATTCTCTCAGCCATTTTACCTTTCTGTGGCATTATCTGGGCTCCAGCAACTTGTGATCTCCTAAGTAGAGCCTTTCAGCACTTTATAAATATGTCATATACTTTTTATATTCCTTTGTTCCCCACCAGGAACATACACCCCAGTCTTCAGAACAGCACAATCAGTTTTTATTCATTTAAGGAGCAGTAGTAATTTGACACTTGCTAATATGTAACAAATTATATTGGGAGTGGTAATTACAATTGCAGCTGGTTGCTAATTACACTGTAACCTTGATGCTTTAAAAAAACTGAGACTGAGTTCAGCATATAATACTGAGAATAATATTCTCCATTAGGTAAATCTGGCTTCCACTGAACCACGGGTATTTATGTATGATAATACCAAATCAGAAAAACTTTTTTAAGTGGCTTTCACCTGTAATGTTGTCCAGTAGCACCATTCATAAGGATAGCTTAAAGTCCCCATCTTTGATTGCCAAATTCCTGGCACATCCTCCAGGTAGTATAATTAGTATGAAGATGACCTGGGCTCTAGGGTTATTTTTGGCTCCGTGATTTACTACTACTCATTTAAGACTAAGTGTCTTACATGCCACAACTTCCTCATCTGGAGACTGGGATGTTAATGACTTTTCACCTTGAATAGTTTTAGAAATGTTTAAGTGAGATCAGGCATAAAGCCTTTAGCACATGCCTAGCATAGAGTTAAGGGCCCAGTAAAAGTTAACTGGTCAGTGTGAAGTGCTGTAATCACTAATAAATAACCTGGCTCCAAGGCCTTACCTCTGCCACCCCTGACTCCAAGAGTTAACCAGAGTTAGCACTCTGATTTGTGATAGCATATAGCATCACACACTTTGTACCAACCAGTCGTTGATAAGTCTGTCGTTCCCCCTCAGGGGGCAGGGCCTCTGGTTATTTGGCGTTGTCCCCTCAGTGCCTGGTACATCGGAGGCTTCCCATAGGCGATCGTGTTGCATGAACGAGCAAGTGGAGTGGCGCTGTCTCAGGCAGTGGTTCTCCCCTGGGGGCAGGGTAGTTTTGCCCCCAGGGGAGATTTGGTAATGTCTGGAGACACTGTTGGTTGTCCCATCTGGGAGAAGGGGTTGCTACTGGCATCTAGTGATTACAGACCAGGGATGTTGTTAAACATCCTACGATGTGCCCGACAGCCCTCTATAAAAAAGAATGATCTGACCCGAAACAGTACGGCCAAGGTTGAGAAGCCCTGGTCTAAGGCAACTTGACTGTATTAGGTTGTGGCCCTGGGGGAAAGACATGGGGCCTGGGGCCCGTCAGCTCTTTGACCTGCAGTTTTCTCAACTACAAAGGAAAAGAATCCAACCTACTTCAAGGATTCAAAGAAAGGGAGATTATACAGATGTGTGCCTAGTGACTCTGCCTGCTTAGTTTCATCTTGATGGTCCTGGCTACCCATGATCTTTTTTAAAAATAGACTTTATTATTATTATTATTGTTTTGGAGTGGTTTTAGGTTCATAGCAAAATATAAAGAGAGGTTCAGAGATTTCCTGTACTCCTCCTGGCTGCTCCCCGCACATGCATAACCTCTCCCGCATTATCATCATCCCCCCATCAGAATGGTACATTTGTTACAATTGATGAACCTACAGTGACATATCATTATCACTCAAAGTCTGTGGTTTACATTAAAGTTGACTCTTGATGTTGAACAGTCTGTGAACACATTTTATAATGATATGTGTCCATCATTATAGTTTCATACAGAGTCTTTTCACTGCTCCAAAAGTCTGTGCTCTGCCTGTTTTCCTTCCCTATTTGCCAAACCCTGGCAACTACTGATCTTTTTACTGTCTCCATAGTTTTTCCTGTTCCAGAATGTCATATAGTTGGAATCATACAGTATGTAGGCTTTTCCGATTGGCTTCTTTCACTTAGTAATATGCATTTAAGTTTCCTTCATGTCTTGTCATGGGTTGATAGCTCATTTTTTAGTGCTTAATGATATTCCATTGTCTGGGTAAACCACAGTACATCTGTTCACTGACTGAAAGACATCTTGGTTGCTTCCAGCTTTTGACAGTTAGGAATAGAGCTGCTGTAAACATCCATCCATCCAGGTTTTTGTGTGGATGTAGTTTTCAACACCTTTGGCTGAATACTTAGCAGCATGAATGCTGGATCGTATGGTAAGAGTATGTTTTGTAAGAAACCTCCAATTTGTCTTCCAAAGTGGCTGTGCCATTTTGCATTCTCATCAGCAAACAATGCAAGTTCCTTTTGCTGCACATCTTCACCAGCATTTGATATTGTCAGTGTTCTGGATTTTGGCCATTCTAGTGGGTATGTTGTTTTAATTTGTATTTTCCTGATGACTGAAGATGTGGAGCACCTTTTCATATGCTTATTTGGTATCTGTATAACTTCTTTGGTGAGGTGTCTGTTAAGGTCTTTGGCCCATATTTTAATCTTAATTGAGTTGTTTGTTTTCTTATTGTTGAGTTTTAACAGTTCTTTGTATATCTTGGGTAACAGTCATTTATTGGCTATTCTTTCTTTGTTTTTGTTTTTGTTTTTGTTTTTGCGGTACGCGGGCCTCTCACTGTTGTGGCCTCTCCCGTTGCAGAGCACAGGCTCCGGACGCGCAGGCTCAGCGGCCATGGCTCACGGGCCCAGCCGCTCCGCGGCATGTGGGATCTTCCCGGACCGGGGCACGAACCCGTGTTCCCTGCATCGGCAGGCAGACTCTCAACCACTGAGCCACCAGGGAAGCCCCATTTATTGGCTATTCTTGTGCAAATACTTTATCCAAGTGTTGGCTTATCTTTACATTCTCTTGACAGTGTTTTTCACAGAGTGGAAATGTCCATTTTATTGAAGTCCAGCCTATCATGGATCATGCCTTTGGTGTTATATCCAAAAAATCATCATCAAGCCCCAAGGCCATCTAAGTTTTCTCCTTTGTTGTCTTCTAAGAGTTTTACATTTAGGTCTGTGATCCATTTTGAGTTAATTTTTGTTAACGGTGTAAGGTCTGTGTCTAGAATCATTTTTTGCATATCAGTGTACAATACCATTTGTTGAAGAGACTATCTTTGATCCTTTGTCAAAGATCAGTTGACTGTATTTATGAAGGTCTATTTCTAGGCTTTCTATTCTGTTAGATTGAGGATTATTATGTCTTTTTGGAGAATTGACCCCTTTATCATTATATAATGCCCCTGTTTATCCCTGTTAACTTGCCTTGCTTTAAAATGGGCTCTGTCTGAAAGTAATATAACTGCTCTGCTCTCTTTTAATTAGTATGTGCATGGTGTTATCTTTCTCTATTCATTTATTTTGATCTCTATGTGTCTTTATATTTAAAATGGTTTTTTTTTGTAGATGGCATATAGTTGGGTGTTATGTTTTTGATGCATTCTAGAATACAATCTGTCTTTTAATTAATTGGGGAGTTGATGTTTAAAGTGATTTTGATTATCTTCATTGGTGTATCTGATCTTTGTGTATCTGTGGTTTGGTATCTGACATTGATTGGGTGGAAATTCTGAATCATTATTATTTCAGATATTCCTTCTGGTCCTTTCTTCTCCTTCTGGTATTCCCATTACATGTATATTACACTTTTTGTAGTTGTCCCACGGTCTTAGATATTGTTCTGTTTTTTTGTTTGTTTTTATTTGTTTGCTTTCAGTTTTTTTTCTCTTTTCTTTTCAGTTTTGGAGATTTCTATTGAAATATCATCAGACTCAGAGATTTTCTCCTCAGTTGCATCCAGTCTACTAATAAGCCCAGCAAAGGCACTCTTCATCACTGTTACCGTATTTTTGATCTCTAGCATTCTTTTTTAGTTCTTCCTTAGAATTTCCATTTTTCTGCTTACATTGCTGATCTCTTCTTGCATGTTGTCTACCTTATCCATCAGAGCCCTTAGCATATTAGTCATAGTTGTTTTAAATTCCTAGTCTGATAATCTCAATATTCCAGACATATTTGAGTCTGGTTATGATGCTTGCTCTGTTTCTTCAAATTGTGTATTTTTGCCTTTTGGTATGCTTTGTAATTTTTTCTTGATAGCCAGACATGATGTACTGGATAAAAGAAGCTGCTATAACTAGTCCTTTGGTAATGTGGGCATAGGGTGTAGAGGGAAAGGAAGTGTTCCTAGTCCTATGACTAGGTCTCAGTCCATTAGAGAGCCTGTGCCCCTGGACAGTGTACTTCACAAGTGTTTCTCAATTTTTTCTTCCCCTCACGTGGGAGAGGATGGCTGGAGGTGGCTGGAGTTGGGTATTTGCCTTCCCTGTGGTCAGCTGGCTCTGGTATTACTCCAGTGGGTTAGACTCCTCTGAAATAACTTCTTCTGAGGCAGACCTCTTTATAAAGAACAGAATGCTCTGATGCATTTCAGCTTGGTTCCTTTTCCTTTCCTCCTACTGGAAATGCCAGGTGATTTTTCTCTGACATTCACTGAGAACCAGGTTGAGTTCCAGGAGGTAACATTCACAAAAGTGTGGGGAATCCACTATGTCTAGGTCCACCTAGAGTTTTTTAAGTCTTTTCTTGTCCACACTGAGCCTCTAGCAATTGGTCATTGTGATCCTCTGGTTCTCCCTTTCTGTTTCTCCATGTTGGGGGGCAGTAGTTTGCTTGTTGACATCACTCCTCTGATGAATCTGGGGAGAGTAGTTGATTTTTCAATTTTTAAGCTTTTTACTTATTTTTAGGACAGACTGGCAACTTCTAAGCCCCTTACATGCTGGACTGGAAACCAGAAGTCTCCCCATCATCTTTTGACTACCTTTCCTATAATGGAGAAAATCCCCACATTACAAGGCCTGCCTGCTAGAACATATGAGTCAAAACTCAGTTCCCATCTTTCCCTGCAGACAGGGCACAAGCATGTGATCTAGCTTTGCCAATTGGATGCTCATGTGTGACTTTGATTTGGAAGACGGCAACACAAGGAAGCAGCTTGTGTGTGAAGTTTCCATTTCAGCTGACATGATAGGCAGCCTAGGCAACCTGCTTTTGTTGTGGGATTGGAGGTACATTTCTCACCAGGTGATTCTAGGATAGTTTTGGGCATCACTGGTGGTGCCTTAGCCTTAAGCTGACTCTCCAGGCTTACCAACATGACTGTCATCATCCAATAGAATTTTAATATACTGTTTTTCTCCTTAGCCTGTTACCTTTTATTGCTTATTTCTAAGTTGGATACATGTTGGACCTACCTCCTCGTCTTCCTTTCGTATTGGGGATTAGAAATATCATATAACTGTGTTTACAGCTTATATTTTTTAAGAGTAGCTATTAATCACTACCAACCTTATGTATCATTTTAGGATTCACAGAGCACTTTTTCTTCATTCTAATGAATCCTTAAGATAACTTTATGAAACAGATATGTAGATTTTGTCATTTTGCCCTTTTTATAGATGAGGAACCTAAAACTTGGAGATGTTAACTGACTTGTCCAAGATCACCAAGTTAGCAATACATTGGAACCCAAATCTTTACTCTAAACGTGGTGATGTTTGCTTATGACAGGGTGAGCAAGCATCTTTTTCACCGTAAGGAGTTGAAAATATAAACAGACAAATGTCTATTTCAGAAAAGACTTATACTGCCTCTTGTCAAATTTTTAGTCTTGGGAACATTTACTGGAATGTTAGCTTTAGCTTAATAACAATAATAATAAAATCTAAAGTTAGAGCATTTAAAGTTATTTTGACCTAACAGAACCCACAGCTAAAATACCACCATTCATTTCTTAACTGCTGTACTCTTCTTCATACAGAATTTTCATGGTGATGGCTTTATTACTGTTTAATGTTTGTCTACAACATTTTACAAGCTACTGAATCGTTCTGATAAATATCTCCAGCATCCCTGAAATTACCCACTTGAATAATTACTCAGCAGGTTAACATTTGTGGTGTCTGGTGCTTTATAAGTAAACTGTTGAGTGATATGAACATTTGAGAGTTGATTACACAGTAAGGTTGTGCTTTGAAGAATGATTAACATGGCATTTTGTTTGTATATTAATTTATATTTCAGTAGCTTTTTTATAATGACTGCTCTTCATTTATTTATTTTTTAACATCTTTATTGGAGTATAATTGCTTTACAATGGTGTGTTACTTTCTGCTTTATAACAGAGTGAATCAGCTATACATATATCCCCATATCTCTTCCCTCTTGCGTCTCCTTCCCTCCCACCCTCCCTATCCTACCCCTCTAGGTGGTCACAAAGCACCGAGCTAATCTCCCTGTGCTATGTGGCTGCTTCCCACTAGCTATCGGTTTTACATTAGGTAGTGTATATATGTACATGCCACTCTCTCACTTTGTCCCAGCTTACCCTTCCCCCTCCCCGGGTCCTCAAGTCCATTCTCTACTATGTCTGCATCTTTATTCCCATCCTGCCCTTAGGTTCTTCATGACCTTTTTTTTTTTTTTTAGATTCAATATATACGTGTTAGCATACTGTATTTGTTTTTCTCTTTCTGACTTAGTTCACTCTGTACGACAGACTCTAGGTCCATCCATCTGACTACAAATAAGTCAATTTTGTTTCTTTTTATGGCTGAGTAATATTCCATTGTATATATGTGCCACATCTTCTTTATCCATTGTTCTGTTGATGGACACTTAGGTTGCTTCCACGTCTTGGCTATGGTAAATATAGCTGCAATGAACATTGTGGTGCATGACTCTTTTTGAATTATGGTTTACTCAGGGTATATGCCCAGTAGTGGAATTGCTGGGTCGTATGGTAGTTCTATTTTTAGGTTTTCAAGGATCCTCCATACTGTTCTCCACAGTGGCTGTATCAATTTACATTCCCACCAACAGTGCAAGAGGGATCCCTTTTCTCTACACCCTCTCCAGCATTTATTGTTTGTAGATTTTTTGATGATGGCCATTCTGACGCGTGTGAGATGATATCTCATTGTAGTTTTGATTTGCATTTCTCTAATGATTAATGATGCTGAGCATTCTTTCATGTGTTTATTGGCAACCTGTGTATCTTCTTTGGAGAAATGTCTGTTTAGGTCTTCGGCCCATTTTTGGATTAGGTTGTTTGTTTTTTGATATTGAGCTGCATGAGCTGCTTTTACATTTTGGAGATTAATCCTTTGTCAGTTGCTTCGTTTGCAAATATTTTCTACCATTCTGAGGGTTGTCTTTTGGTCTTGTTTATGGTTTCCTTTGCTGTGCAAAAGCTTTTGAGTTTCATTAGGTCCCATTTGTTTACTTTGTTTTTATTTCTATTTCTCTAGGAGGTGGGTCAAAAAGGATCTTGCTGTGATTTATGTCATAGAGTGTTCTGCCTATGTTTTCCTCTAAGAGTTTTATAGTGTCTGGCCTTTCATTTAGGTCTTTAA
Source organism: Delphinapterus leucas (assembly GCF_059928025.1). Taxonomy (NCBI): domain Eukaryota; kingdom Metazoa; phylum Chordata; class Mammalia; order Artiodactyla; family Monodontidae; genus Delphinapterus; species Delphinapterus leucas. Next base: position 59,359,028 of record NC_143137.1, on the reverse strand, counting down.
TCCATTTTGAGTTTATTTTTGTGTATGCTGTTAGGAAGTGTTCTAATTTCATTCTTTTACATGTAGCTGTCCAGTTTTCCCAACACCACTGATTGAAGAGGCTGTATTTTCTCCATTGTATATTCTTGTTTCCTTTATCAAAGATAAGGTGCGTGGGTTTATCTCTGGGCTTTCTATCCTGTTCCATTGATCTATATTTCTGTTTTTATGCCAGTACCATACTGTCTTGATTATTGTAGCTTTGTAGTATAGTCTGAAGTCAGGGAGCCTGACTCGTCCAGCTCCATTTTTCTTTCTCAAGATTGCTTTGGGTATTCGGGGTCTTTTGTGTTTCCATACAAATTGTGAAATTTTTTGTTCTAGTTCTGTGAAAAATGCCATTGGTAGTTTGATAGGGATTGCATTGAATCTGTATATTACTTTGGGTAGTATAGTCATTTTCACAATGTTGATTCTTCCAATCCAAGAACATGGTCTATTTCTCCATCTGTTTGTATCATCTTTCATTTCTTTCATCAGTGTCTTATTTATTCCAAGGTATTTTATTCTTTTTGTGGCAGTGGTAAATGGGAGTATTTCCTTAATTTCACTTTTAGATTTTTCATCATTAGTGTATAGGAATGCAAGAGATTTCTGTGAATTAATTTTGTATACTGCTACTTTACCAAATTCATTGATTAGCTCTAGTAGTTTTCTGGTAGCATCTTTAGGATTCTCTATGTATAGTATCATGTCATCTGCAAACAGTGGCAGTTTACTTCTTCTTTTCTGATTTGGATTCCTTTTATTTCTTTTTCTTCTCTGATTGCTGTGGCTAAAACTTCCAAAACAATGTTGAATAATAGTGGTGAGAGTGGGCAACCTTGTCTTGCTCCTGATCTTAGTGGAAATGGTTTCAGTTTTTCACCACTGAGGACTATGTTGGCTGTGGGTTTGTCATATATGGCCTTTATTATGTTGAGGTAAGTTCTCTCTATGCCTACTTTCTGGAGGATTTTTATCGTAAATGGGTTTTGAATTTTGTTGAAAGCTTTTTCTGCATCTATTGAGATGATCATATTGTTTTTATTCTTCAATTTGTTAATATGGTGTATCACATTGATTGATTTGCGTATATTGAAGAATCCTTGCATTCCTGGGATAAACCCCACTTGATCATGGTGTATGATCCTTTTAATGTGCTGTTGGATTCTGTTTGCTAGTATTCTGTTGAGGATTTTTGCATCTATGTTCATCAGTGACATTGGCCTGTAGTTTTCTTTCTTTGTGACATCTTTGTCTGGTTTTGATATCAGGGTGATGGTGGCCTCATAGAATGAGTTTGGGAGTGTTCCTCCCTCTGCTATATTTTGGAAGAGTTTGAGAAGGATAGGTGTTAGCTCTTCTCTAAATGTTTGCTAGAATTCACCTGCGAAGCCTTCTGGTCCTGGGCTTTTGTTTGTTGGAAGATTTTTAATCACAGTTTCAATTTCAGTGTTTGTGATTGGTCTGTTTGTATTTTCTATTTCTTCCTGGTTCAGTCTTGGAAGGTTGTGCTTTTCTAAGAATTTGTCCATTTCTTCCAGGTTGTCCATTTTATTGGCACATATTGCTTGTAGTAATCTCTCATGATCCTTCGTATTTCTGCAGTGTCAGTTGTTCTTTTTCATTTCTAATTCTATTGATTTGAGTCTTCTCCCTTTTTTTCATAATGAGCCTGCCTAATGGTTTATCAATTTTGTTTATCTTCTCAAAGAACCAGCTTTTAGTTTTATTGATCTTTGCTATTGTTTCCTTCATTTCTTTTTTCATTTATTTCTGATCTGATCTTTATGATTTCTTTCCTTCTGATAACTTTGGGGTTCTTTTGTTCTTCTTTCTCTAATTGCTTTAAGTGTAAGGTTAGGTTTTTTATTTGAGGTGTTTCCTGTTTCTTGAGGTAGGATTGTATTGCTATAAACTTCCCTCTTAGAACTGCTTTTGCCGCATCCCATAGGTTTTGGGTAGTCATGTTTTCATTGTCATTTGTTTCTAGGTATTTTTTGATTTCCTGTTTGATTTATTCAGTGATCTCTTGGTTATTAAGTAGTGTATCGTTTAGCCTCCATGTGTTTGTATTTTTTACAGATTTTTTCCTGTAATTGATATTTAGTCTCATAGCGTTGTGGTCACAAAAGATACTTGATACGATTTCAATTTTCTTAAATTTACCAAGGCTTGATTTGTGACCCAAGATATGATCTATCCTGGAGGATGTTCCATGAGCACTTGAGAAGAAAGTGTATTCTGTTGTTTTGGATGGAATGTCCTATAAATATCAATTAAGTCCATCTTGTTTAATGTATCATTTAGAGCTTGTGTTTCCTTATTTATTTTCATTTTGGATGATCTGTCCATTGGTAAAAGTGGGGTGTTAAAATCCCCTACTGTGGGTTGAGAATCTGCCTGCCAATGCAGGAGACATGGGTTCGAGCCCCGGTCTGGGAAGATCCCACATGCAACGGAGCAACTAGGCCCGTGAGCCACAACTAATGAGCCTGCACATCTGGAGCCTGTGCTCCGCAACAAGAGATGCCGCGACAGTGAGAGCCCCACGCACCGTGATGAAGAGTGGCCCCCGCTCGCTGCAACTAGAGAAATCCCTCGCACAGAAACGAAGACCGAACACAGCCAAAAATAAATAAATAATTGATTTTTAAAAAATCCCCTACTACGATTGTGTTACTGTTGATTTCCCCTTTTATGGCTGTTAGCATTTGCCATATGTTTTGAGGTGCTTCTATGTTGGGTGCATAAATATTTACAATTGTTATATCTTCTTCTTGGATTGATCCCTTGATCATTATGTAGTGTCCCTCTTTGTCTCTTGTAATAATCTTTATTTTAAAGTCTGTTTTGTCTGATATAAGAATTGCTACTCCAGCTTTCTTTTGATTTCCATTTGCATGGAATATCTTTTTCTATCCCCTCACTTTCAGTCTGTATGTGTCCCTAGGTGTGAAGTGGGTCTCTTGTAGACAGCATATAGATGGGTCTTGTTTTTGTAACCATTCAGCCAGTCTATGTCTTTTGGTGGGAGCATTTAATCCATTTACATTTAAGGTAATTATTGATATGTACGTTCCTATTACCATTTTCTTAATTGTTTGGGGTTTTATTTTGTAGGTGTTTTCCTTCTTTTGTGTTTCCTGCCTAGAGAAGTTCCTTTAGCATTTGTTGTAAAGCTGGTTTGGTGGTGCTGTGTTCTCTTAGCTTTTGCTTCTCTGTAAAGGTTTTAATTTCACCATCGAATCTGAATGAGATCCTTGCTGGGTAGAGTAATCTTGGTTGTAGGTTTTTCCCTTTCATCACTTTAAATATGTCCTGCCACTCCTTTGTGGCTTGCAGAGTTTCTGCTGAAAGATCAGCTGTTTACCTTATGGGGGTTCCCTTGTATGTTATTTGTTTTTCCCTTACTGCTTTTAATATTTTTTCTTTGTATTTAATTTTGGATAGTTTGATTAATATGTGTCCTGGAGTGTTTCTCCTTGGATTTATCCTGTATGGGACTCTCTGCACTTCCTGGACTTGATTAACTATTTCCTTTCCCATATTAGGGAAGTTTTCAGCTATAATCTCTTCAAATATTTTCTCAGTCCCTCTCTTTCTCTCTTCTTCTTCTGGGACCCCTATAATTCGAATGCTGGTACATTTAATGTTGTCCCAGAGGTCTCTGAGACTGTCCTCAATTCTTTTCATTCTTTTTTCTTTAATCTGCTCTGCAGTAGTTATTTCCACTATTTTATCTTCTAGGTCACTTATCTGTTCTTCTGCCTCAGTTATTCTGCTATTGATTCTTTCTAGAGAATTTTTAATTTCATTTATTCTGTTGCTCATCATTTATTGTTTGTTCTTTAGTTCTTCTAGTTCCTTGTTAAACGTTTCTTGTATTTTTTCCATTCTATTTCCAAGATTTTTGGATCATCTTTACTATCATTATTCTGAATTCTTTTTCAGGTAGACTGCCTGTTTCCTCTTCATTTGTTTGGTCTGGTGGGTTTTTACCTTGCTCCTTCATCTGCTGTGTGTTTCTCTGTCTTCTCATTTTGCTTAACTTACTGTCTTTGGGGTCTCCTTTTAGCAGGCTTCAGGTTTGTAGTTCCCGTTGTTTTTGGTGTCTGCCCCCAGTGGCTAAGGTTGGTTCAGTGGGTTGTGTAGGCTTCCTGGTGGAGGGGCCTAGTGCCTGTATTCTGGTGGCTGAGGCTGGATCTTGTCTTTCTGGTGGGCAGGTCCATGTCTGGTGGTGTGTTTTGGGGTGTCTGTGACCTTATTATGATTTTAGGCAGCCTCTCTGCTAATGGGTGGGGTTGTGTTCGTGTCTTGCTGCTTGTGTGGCATGGGGTGTCCGGCACTGTAGCTTGCTGGTCGTTGAGTGGAGCTGGGTCTTAGGTTGAGATGGAGATCTCTGCGAGACTTTTGCCATTTGATATTACATGGAGCTGGGAGGTCTCTGGTGGACCAATGTCCTGAACTTGGCTCACCCACCTCGGAGGCACAGGTCTGACGCCCAGCCGGAGCACCAAGACCCTGTCATCCACACGGCTCAGAATAAAAGGGAGAAAAAAGGAAAGAAAGAAAAAATAAAGTTATTAAAATAAAAAATAAAAGATAATTATTAAGAAAAAAATTTAAAGTAATAAAAAAAAAGAATGAAAGAGAGAAGAGAGCAAGCAAACCAAAAAACATCCACCAATGATAACAAACGCTAAAAACTATACTAAAGAATCCAAGAAAAACCAAAAAAATGGACAGACATAACCCTAGGACAAATGGTAAAAGCACAGCTATACAGACAGAATCACATGCAGAAGCATTCACATACTCACAAAAAGAGAAAAAGAGAAAAACATGTGTATATCGTTTCTCCCAAACTCCACCTCCTCAATTTGGGATGATTCGTTGCCTATTCAGGTATTCCACAGATGCAGGTACCTCATGTTGATTGTGGAGATTTAATTCGCTGCTCCTGAGGCTGTTGGGAGAGATTTCCCTTTCTCCACACAGCTCCCGGGATTCAGCTTTGGATTTGGACCCGCCTCTGCGTGTAGGTCGCCTGAGGGCGTCTGTTCTTCGCTCAGACAGGACGGGGTTAAAGGAGCCGCTGATTCGGGGGCTCTGGCTCACTCAGGCCTGGGGGAGGGAGGGGCACGGAGTGCGGGGCGGGCCTGCGGCGGCAGAGGCCGGCGTGACGTTGCTCAAGCCTGAGGTTCGCCGTGCGTTCTCCTGGGGAAGTTGTCCGTGGATCCCGGGACGCTGGCAGTGGCGGGCTGCACAGGCTCCCCGGAAGCGGGGTGTGGAGAGTGACCTGTGCTCGCACACAGGCTTCTTGGTGGCGGCAGCAGCAGCCTTAGCGTCTCATGCCTGGCTCTGGGGTCGGCGCTGTTAGCCGCGGCTCACGCCAGTCTCTGGAGCTCCTTTAATCAGCGCTCTTAATCCCCCCCTCCCCGTGCACTGCAAAACAAAAAGAGGCAAGAAAAAGTCTCTTGCCTCTTCGGCAGCTCCAGACGTTTTCCGGGATTCCCTCCCGGCTAGCCGTGGTGCACTAACCCCTTCAGGTTGTGTTCACGCGGCTAGTCCTCTCCCTGCGCTCCGACCGAAGCCCGAGCCTCAGCTCCCAGCCCCACCCGCCCCGGCGGGTGAGCAGACAAGCCTCTCGGACTGGTGAGTGCTGGTCGGCGCCAATCCTCTGTGCGGGCATCTCTCCGCTTTGTCCTCCGCACCCCTGTTGCTGCGCTCTCCTCCGTGGCTCTGACGCTTCTCCCACCCCTCCGCCACCCGCAGTCTCCGCCCGCGAAGGGGCTCCCTAGTGTGTAGAAACCTTTCCTCCTTCACGGCTTCCTCCCACTGGTGCAGGTCCCGTCCCTATTCTTTTGTCTCTGTTTATTCTTTTTTCTTTTGCCCTACCCAGGTACATGGGGGAGTTTCTTGCCTTTTGGGAGGTCTGTGGTCTCCTGCCAGCGTTCAGTAGGTGTTTTATAGGAGTTGTTAAACACGTAGATGTATTTCTGATGTATTTGTGGGGAGGAACGTGATCTCCACGTCTTACTCTTCTGCCATCTTGAAGCTCGGATCTGCTTTTCATTTATTAGAATGTAGGGAAACTGTAGGATGAGGAATGAGTGACTCAGTGAAGTCAATGAAGAATTGTTTTTCTTAAATGTGATGAGACCCCTCTTTCTTTTTTTCTTCTCCAGTTAATGGTAACTGTGTTTGGGGGGAATTTCTTTTAGAGTTACTGATTGTATCAGTCAGGGTTCACTTGCAGAGCACAGAATTCACACTTTATCTCTCTGGTTTTCCTTGCCATACTTCCCACTGGCCCCCTTTTAAACCAGTCATTGAAGTTATGTTATTTTTGGCTGTTTTTATTTTTGTATTTGGGATGTACCTAGTTAGTATATATGTTTTGCAAATGCTATTGTTATTTATAATGTTTGTCTTATCAAAAATTTTACATATTCAGTGTTCTTCAGATTCTGCCCCGTGGAACATAGATTTGGGGAATTGACCTGAAATTTCTATACTGTCTTTAAACAAAGGTTAACTTCTCCCAGTTTATGGAAAAACATATACTGCATAGTTTTTCCAGTTCTCCCCCCTTCTCCCTTAACCTTCACTTGGTGTGAATGTTATGTGCTTCTGTATAAAATTCTCTATTGAATTAAGTAGTAAATGGTGATAATTCATAGTCATCTGCCAATAATCCTTTTTCTTCTTGGTGATTTACTCCCTGTGTTTGAAAATTATTTAAATCTCTTGATATAAATATTTTGTTTTAATGGTGGCATCTATTCTTATAAATGCAAATTCAGAAGAGTAATGATAAAGCAAATCAGGCAATCAGATTGTAAGAATAGTATCTGTAAATATTTACATGCTATTAGTATATGAGAAATATATACATGTATATAAAATAATGAAAATCAGCCTTTTGGAAAAAATCTAGAGTTTCATGAATCTTCTGAGAAGCCCAATGAACTAAGGATTGTCAGGTGATGCAACGTGGGCTTGCCGAGCAGGTGTTCTGAGTTGGCTTAAAAAGGGAGGCTACATTTCTTGGCTCCCTTTTTCCAGTTCACAGAACTTGCTAGCTCCTGGTTTTGCCACCAGGTAAGACTCCATCTCAGTACACCTTCAGAACGCTGGCATGTCTAACTGTAACTTAAGTGTAACTGTAACTTAACTGTAACTATGAAGTGTTCTGTACACATCAGGTGACCTGACTTAAAAGTGCTGGGCCACTATATGGATTGTTTTCTCCTGTGCCTTCCACCCTGGGAGAGTTACAGAGTGAAAGCTTTCTTTCTCTCACAGAGGTGTAGTCCTGGTGGTGCATTTTGGGATTAGTAAGTAAAAGAACGCTGTGGGAATTTAGGGCGGGGGAAGTTCACTCTAAAACTGCGTTGCCCAGGGAAGGCTTTATGAAGTGTGTGGCATGGTGAATTAATTTGATTTTAAAGGATGTGTTATTCAGATGGAGCAAGAATAGTTCACTTTGTGGAAACTTACCTTTGCTTTTAAAAGGAAACCCAATTAAGTGCTGAGGGTCACCATAGGCCTTTTAAAAAACTGTTAACGGTCTTGAGATGCAGAACTCGAAGGGAATTTCTTTGCTCTTAAAGGTGAGGATAGAGGCATTTCATGCTGGCTTATCTTCTCCAATAGTGTTTGTCCTACGCCACCTTTCTCAGAATATAGACCCAAAGGGAGGGGATCTTCTGAGACTCTTAGCACTATCATCAATCATAGGTTGGTTAGCAGTCTTTTTTCTTCTCGTTAATTGAACAGCAAAGAACACTCACTAATTGAGGATTTTAAAGAGATTACAAATTCTTATGGATAAAAATAGCATTAGTGGTTACAAGTACTCAGCTGAAGTTAAGAGTTATCAGTCTTGCTTTGGGAAACAAGGTGACCAGCTAACTGGTTTCAGGAAAACTACCTCTCCTATTCCAGTGATTAGTGAATAAAATTATTCCTGACAGTGGCAGGCCAAGAAGCTCAGGCAGTTACATATTTCGAGACAGAGAACCCATTGTCCAAAGGTCTCAGAAGAGCCTTTGCAAACACACAGAAAGGATTTAGAACAATTTGCATAAATCTCCCCATGGATAGCGACATGGCTCCAGTATTGGGGTGGTTCCAGGAACTCCTCCTTGGCTGTATCGTGGGGTGACTGTGCTTGGTGAGAACTCAGTCTCCTGACGGTTTTTGCCAGCAGGATGGGGTGATGGGACGCTGAATAAGCCTACTGTTTGGTTCCACATAAGGACTCTTTTGTGTTGGCCTGGGGCAGCCATGTTCAAGTTTGTCTTCTTTTTCCCCAATGATGTTTTTGGACTTTGTGGGCTGGAGAATTAAGCACAACACCTATTCTGAGCTAATCTGTCAAACTTTGCTCTGAAAGCTAACCATAGCCCCTTGTATTCTAGAATGTGGTAAATAATAGTCATACATATGGAGACTTAGGATTTTTTTTTCATTGAAGTATAGTTGATTTACATTATTAGTTTCAGGTGTACAGCGTTGCTATTCAATATTTTTTATAGATTATACTCCGTTTAAAGTTATTACAAAACAGTGGTTATATTTCTCAGTGCTGTATAATTGGAGACTTCTGGTTTCTTAAAAGTAGGGGAGAGGAGGAGACTGCTTGGCATGACCAGATAGCTGGGCATTCACACCCGTCCATTGTGGAACTGTGGGAAGTAATTCCCTTCTGTTAATATTGTTTGCCTTGCTCACTAACTTCTCTAAGAACTATGTTCTCTTACATAGTTAACGAACAAGTTGTACTTTAATATTCGCCTATGAAAGGTGTGGGTCACTCTGGAGTGTAGTTTAAAATGCCAGGTGGTTACAATTCTGTTTCAACTTTTCTTTTTTTTCTTATTCATTTTGGAATAACAATGGTATATGTTAAACACTACATATTAGGAGCTTTACTGGTTTCTTGCACGGAATGTTATCATTCTAGAAGCCACATAAGGAGTCTTAATTTAAAATCCAGAGAGTAGTTTATGCACTGGGGAAATTTAGTGCTTTAAGTGTAAAAATGAAATCCACTGATTTCTAACCTGGAGTTTATTTTCTTTCAGTCTGCTAGCTTGATTTCTCAGCTTTGTTCTAATAATATAAACATTTTTATGTTTATTTATAGGTGGCTTTAACCAAGAGAGCAGATCCAGCCGAACTTAGAACAATATTTTTGAAGGTCAGTATAAAGGAATCTATTTTGTTTTTTGTTTGATTTGTGTTCTGTAACTTTGAAGATTATTTTTGAGCAGCTCTTAATTTCATTGTTATATTTTTAAAAAATCCCCCAAAGTATCTTAAGATGTGTAAAAGAGATCCTTTACAGTTATATCTATTTTTAAAAATGTATCAGATACTTGTAGGCGACTGTTTGTGATGGCTGCATGGTTTATGTTTTACTTTCTTTTGTCTCACACGGTATTAGGTATTGAAACAGAGTTGCCTGGGCGGCGGGGGGGGGGGGGGTGGGGGGTGGGGGGGGATTTAGTCTCACAACCCATTTACCTTTCCAGGGTTGACTTGTGCAGTTTGATGATACTAATACTTTTCCTCCTAAGAAGTTTAAAGCTCTTCGTAAACATCTCAGTAATCCTTCTTTCATCCAAAGGGGACCAGCCTTGTCTCTCCTTAGAGCATTGTTGTTGCTCTTAGCGTCATCATATCATTTTACTTCAACTGTGGTGCCCTTGAGGAGGCCCCAGTATGAGTAATAGTAGATACTACATTACAACAGACAGCACCCAAGTTTATCTCCTTAGTTCCTTACGCTTGCACCTACTTTGTGATATTAGGCACTGAGTGATTAATACTCTAATAAAAGCCTACCTCAGGTCCCAAACACGGGACCACTTTTAAGGTTATTTAAGTGGCAATGAAGTACGAAAAAAAAGAAGGAAAAGGCCGCTTTTGTAAAGAAAATTTAAAAAAATATATATGTGGACCTTTTCTAAACATGGTGAAAAGGTAGCTGTAAAGAGGATCAAGCCTTCAAGTGAGAAACTTATTATACTGCTATGTATCAGATACATGGCTTAGGAAGTTACTAATTCTGTGAGTATCAGTTTCCCCATCAAACTGCGTCACTATTAAAAAATTGAGGAATCAAGGAACGTGAATACTGACAGGATTACTTGATATTAAAGAATTGTTATTAATTGATTTTTTAGGCCAGGTAATGGTATTCCGAATATGGGAACTATAGAGTCTTTTTCATTTAGCGATGTACACTGAAGTATTTACAGATGAGATTATGATATCTGAGATTTGCTTTTAAATAACCCAGTTTTGGTGAGGTAGGAGAAATAAGTGGGCAGCATGTTGGTAATTTTTGCAATTGGGAAATGGAATACCGGGTTTATTATACTACTCAATCTACTTTGTATATATTGATATATGAACATTTTCATAATGTCATAAAAATTTGTAAAGATTCAGTGAAAAAACTTACTTGAAAGTGATATGCATTAGATATGCACGTGATATGCATCAGATATCGATACAGTAAATGCTTGAAATTAAATAATTCAAAAAAAGAGACGGACTCCAAGAGAAAATGGTTAAAAATATGAGCAAAATATGAGAAAAAAATTTATAAGGTGGATTGTATTATATATAAGAAAGCAGAATTCTTTATAAATTTGGTTTTTGCCCAGAAAGGTCAATACAGTGTAGAGATTCTAAGGTGGAAAAGAATTCTGGATAACGAAAGTCCAGAAAACAGAAACACATTTCTTTCTCACCTAGACTAGTGTTTGTTGCTGTGCACGTTGGGCCCCCCATGATTGGGCTGAGGTGTGTATGAGTGAACCATAGACATTTTAAAGGTGTGTATTTAAGGTCTACTCTTATGATGTAATTCTGGAAGACCACTTGCAGAAGAGCACATGAGTGGGTTGCTAAGGAGCCTAGAGAGATGCATAAAACTTGTTAACTCTAGCTGGCAAAGTCATAATCATTCCTTGAACTCAGGATCTGTGTACTTCCCATTTTCTAAACCAGCAATAGCTGTGGGCATCCTTCTGACGGGAAATGGGAACAACTTAGAGTGTCTCAGTAGATGGTGCATCTTGGGTACTTACTGGTCTTTTGATGTGATCCGGTGCAAAGGCTCCATGTAAAAGCCGTGCCCACCTTTTGATGGCACGTGGTGGCTGGTGAGGCTGGGTTAAGATTCTGCTTTGGAACAACGTATCTTTTTTCCAGCTGCCACATCTCAGTAGCAGGCAAGTCTTTACTGGAGACAAATGAGATTGGTCAGGTAGACCCAACGAGGGTAGCAGTCCATGCAGAGTTCTGGAGAGCCACCTGTGGGGCTTCTGCGTCAGCGGGCCGGAAGGCTGGGCTGGAATCTTTGGGGCCAGATAGGGGAGTGCTGCCTTCTCTTGGCGTGGCTGGGACTACATGGCTTTTGAGTGAGAGTTCCATATGACTTAGAGTCCGAGAGGATGATGTGGGGCAACTGTCCCTGAAGAAAACAGTGGTCAGCAGTTTCTGGAAGGGATTGTGGATCTGGCAGAGGTTCGGGTGATCTCATCAGGCTTGGGTAGTGTGGTACCAACACAAATCCACCTTGGCTCCGCACGCTGAGGATCTCTTGTTTACTCTCTGCCGCAGACGCTGTTATGGGGGAAGAATAGGGAGAGAGGCGCCTGGGGGCTGGACCAGGCGTGTCTCTGCTGGGGCTGGGCTTTTCAGTTAAGCGTGGATCAGCTGTGAGCATGCTGTAAACCTGACTGCTTTGCTGACTTTCTGTGACTCTTTCCTGACTTTCCTTATTTATAAATATCCCAACCTTCTCTCTGCTAAACTAGTTAGATGATTCTTCTGTAGCTTAGGGGAGGTGGAGAGAAGCTTCACTGTACCCTTTGGACCAGATGTGCTGGTAACAGGGGAGTGGCAGCTGTGAAGAGCAGAGAGAGCTAGCAGAACCAAAACAGATAAGGAAAGAGGGGTCCTGGTGGGCTAAAATGGGCCCAATTCTGTCTTATTTTAGTTTTTTGAAAAGAGTTAAAATCAATTCCACTTCGTTTTTTGAAGCTGCTTACTGTATGTTAAGTACAGTGTCAGGTGTTGGGGATATAAAGATGCATAAATCATGGCTCCTGCCCTTAACTACCTCACTGTGTGTGTGTTTAAGTGTAAAAAAATAATATGGTTGACCTGCATTATGTAGCATTAATTAGCAGGGAGATGATGTGGGGCTAATTACATCTTCCTAGAGAGGGTCATTAAAAGTTGCGGGAGGTGGTGATATTTGAGCTGTTATTTATCAGATGGAGAAGGTGGAGGAGGGTTGTGGAGCAAAGGAAGACCGTTCCAGGCAAAGGCAATAGCATGACCAAAGCAAAGAGCTCTAAGAGCGCCAGGTGTGGCAGTGGCCTGCAGCATAGGGTCTTAGGCAATGGTACTAGAATGGTAGGCAGGGTGGAACTTGGCATAAAGCACGCCCAGCCTAAGGTGTTTGAATTTTTTTATGCAGGCTTTTCTAGTGATATGTGGCGGGTAATGTTTTGTCTGGATGTAGAAGTTGAGGTCTAGGTGTAGTCAGTTTTGTTTCTAACCTAAACGTTGACATGGGGTTTTCCTCTGCCTAACACTTTCCGTGCTGCTTCATGTTAAACAGGTGTGTATTTGAGTGCTTACAGTTTAAATAAAACCCCATGGAAATTCGCAGTGAGTGGGATGTGCAGAAAAAGGAGACCAGATTTACAGGCATGCAGAAGGTAAAAAAAAAGTCTTAAGTCAGCACAGTCAAGGGTCACTTGTGTGGTTAAAGCAAATGCCACAGGAAATGGGAGGAGGGAGCAGTCCCTGTGGTGGGGAGAGGTCAGAGAAGGCTCCTTGGAGAGGGAATTTGTGGAGCCCCGGGGTCGCGTGGGAGCTGGGCAGGCACTGAGGAGGGCAGTCGAGGCTTCTGGGAAACAGGACCACATTGGAGGGAAGGCCTGGAGGTGGGTTTGGGAGCAAACAGCCTCCAGATTGAAGGATTCCTGCTCATTCTTCAAATGTTTATTTAAATTCAACTCTGTGCCGAGGAGTCTGCCAAGTATTACAGTGTGTGGGTGACAAAATTAGAAAGAGAATTGGGAGTTTGCTATTTCTGCTAAACAATAGGAAGCCATTGAAGGTTTTCTGAGTTATCCAGCGACATGGAGTGTGGGTCTGAGATTTGATTGGTGCAGCAAGACCATGGGTTAGGCAGCGACGGATGTAATTGTGGTGTGAGACCCTAATAACTTGATGAGGGTTTTGGTAGCAGGGAGAATGGAGAACGGGCAAGTTAAAGACATTTTGAAGGACCATTTGGTTGAAAATGACCGATCTTTTATTCTTTGTCAACAAAAGCATAATATATACTTTAAAAAATGTTTGTAGGCAAAATTGGAAAAATCCTTCTTTGAAAAACTTTTTTCTTATGACAAAACAGTTCCTATGTTTTGAAAATTTAAAAGGCAGATGTGTATAAAGAAATGTAAGTTGTGATCCATATATATTTATATGTTTATATATACATGTATCCATTTCCCTCTCCCTGTTTCTTTGTCTCTGTATATGAATATAATTATTTTCCTTAACAGGAGGAAAAATACCATTTTGTATCCATTTTTTCCCTCACCTAAGATGTTATGAATACCTTTTTCTATAATTGAAAGCATTCCTGCATTATTTTTATTGCTATCATATTACTGTATATGGCTGTTTTACCATAATTTATCTAGCCACTCCCTATTATTGGATGTTTACTTGTCTTCTCTGCTCTGCTATCATTAACACCACTGTAATGAATACCCTTGAAACTACGTTTTTGCATATAGCTAGCATTTTCTTAGGATAAATTCATAGAAGTGGCATCGTTGGATTAAAGAGTGGGTTTACAACACTTTAAGGCTTTTGGTTCTTGGCAGACTGCCTTTCAAGAAGATTGTATCAGTACACGTTTTTGGGAGTATGGAAGTTTTCATTTCTCCACATTATGACGTCAACTCAGATTATTTAAAAAAATACAGCAGCAGCAATAAAAATACAGAAAATAGAGTAGTACAGTAAACACCCACAGAACCACCACTTAATTTAAATTAATATCTGTCATATAGTTTCATATATATATTTAATGATATATTTCAGTGTAAGTTAGCTGTCACCATGATTCAGCCGAAATACTTTGGCATACAGCTCCAAATAATAACAGTTTCCCTCATGGCCATAATATATATCACTGTGCACTTAATGAAATTAATAGTAATTCCTTAATAACAAAATACTTGATCCATATGCAAATTCTTAATTATACTTTATTCCACACCATAACAGGGAATCGGGGTGAAGAATGGTCAGACGTAGTGATCAGGTGTGCACAGCATTTCTCTGTGGCTAGAAAACAGTCAAGGAGAATTTGCCCTTCAGCCCTCAGATGTGAATGATTTGTGGCAAACATGGGTGGCTGGATGATTATAGTTCTGGTGTGTTCACAGTTGATAGACTGTTTTGTTCCACCAGTGGTGAGCAGGCCAGTTAGGCCCCCTGGCCTCTGAGCATACAGTGTAGTGACACATTCCTTTCCTTTGCTACTGTATTCATTGGGTGTGGTGGTGCGTCTTCATGTTGACAGTTGGCTTATTAGTCAGGGTTCTCCAGAGAAACAACCAGTAGGAGATATCTCCATCTCTAGCTCTAGCTATTTATCTATCTAATGAGATTTATTATGAGGAATTGGCTCACACCATCCATTTTAGAGGCTGAGAAGTCCCATGATATACTGTCTGCGGGCTGGAGACCCAGGAAAACCTGTGTTGTAATTCAGTCCCAGTCTGAAGGCCTGAGAACCAGGGGAGCTGATGATGTAAATCCCAGTCTGAGGGCCAGAGAAGACAGGTCCCAGCTCAAGCAATGGGGAAGGATAAAAGGTGTGAATTTTTCTTTCCTCCACCTTTTATTCTATTCGGCCCCCAATGGATTGGATGAAGCTCATCCATATTGGGGAGGAAAATCCACTTTACTGAGGCCACAGATTGAAATGTCACTCTCATCCAGAAACACCTTCGCAGACACACCCAGAAACAATTATTAATCTGGGCACCTGTTGGCCAGTCAAGTTGACCCATAAAATTAACCATCACAATTAGTATTATACTAGGTTGTGCAAGGAATCCTAAAAGCCTTCCCATTTTATAAGTATATATGTTTGATCATATTAAAACTTCCAAAAATTGTAAGGGAGAGAAGCTTCAGGTCATTTGTAAAATCTGTTACCAAAGAAGGATTAAATAACATTTCAAAGATGTGGTAGCTGTAAGGTATAGTCCACTCCCCTGACAGGGACCCTCTTTCCATCAATCCAAAGAAAACCTTTGACATGTTTACTTTAATCACAGGCAGACCACCCCAGCCTTGGTGATGAGCTGATTTTTAAAACTGCAGAAAACTGTGTTCTTTGTGTCCAAATTAACATGTTCTTACATTTAAGAGATGATTTATCGCCTCTAAAAAAATGAGGCAGGTAAAATATCTGAGATTTTTAAATGTCAACTGTTTATTGAGGGTTAAATGAAGTGCACAAATCATAAATGTACAGCTCCATGAATGTTCACAGAGTACACCCAGGTACCCAGCACCTCAGAAGCCCTCTGATGCCCTTCCTAGTTAATACCCGCTCCTTCCAAGAGTAACTAGCTGTCTGACACCATATATTAGTTTGCCTGGTTTTCAACTTTATATAAATAGAATAATACAATATGTATTCTTGTGTCTAGTTTCTTTCACTCTTGCTTTATTTGTAAGATTCATGCATGTTGTCATGTGTAGTTGGTATTAGTTTATTCCATTGTGTGAATATACCACAGTTCATTTAAATATTCTACTGTTGACATTTGAGTTATTTTCCATTTCTTCACTATTCAAAATAATGCTGCTGTGGGGTGGGACCAGCTTAGTGCTGTGGCCCCGATCCAACCCCTCTGGCCCCGATCCAGCCTCTACCCAAGGTACACACATGGGGGAAAGAGTGAAACCCGCACAGAAATGCACCCCTAAAGCCCTCAGGCCCTGGCCATGTCCCAAACCAAGGCAGAGACTGCTGTCATACCCAAGAGAGACCCAGCTCCCACCCCCAATAGAGCTGTGATGACCACTGAGCGGAGAAGCCCTGGCTTGCACATGGCTCTGGCTCTAGCCCCTCCAACTCCAGCTCCACCTCCTACCAAGGCGGTAGCTGCCAGTACACCCTGGAGAAGACGCAGCCCGTGCTCACATCAGATCTTAGCTGTCCCACCAAAGCCACTGGGCACGTGCAGACTGCATATGGATGCTCCAAGGACATGCCTTCAAGGCCAGGAGAGGTAATTGTTTCACCTAATTTCATAGAGACAGAGAAAGTTAAACAAAATGAGAAGACAGAGGAAAATGTTTCAAATGAAAGAACAAGGGAAAAAACCAGTAATGAAACAGAGATAAGTAATTTACTTGATAAAGAGTTCAAAGCATTAGTACTAAGAATCTTAACGGGGGAAAAGAATAGATGAACACAGTGAGAATTTTAATAAAGAACTAGAAAATATAAAAAAAGAACCAGCCAGCACTGGAGAATGTAATAACTGAAATGAAAAAAAAATACACTGGAGGGAATTAACAAGAGATGAGGTGATATAGAGCATATAAGTGATCTGGAAGATAGAGTAATGGAAATTGCCCAATAAGAACAGCAAAAAGTAAAACATTGTAAAAAGTGAGGATAGTTTAAGGAACTTCTGGGACAACATCAGGTGTACTAACATTTGCATTTTAGGGGTCCGAAGGAGAAAAGAGAAAGGAGTAGAGAGGGTATTTGATGAAATTATGGCTGAAAACTTCCCAGATATCCAGGTACAGGAAGCACAGAGGGTTCCAAACAAGATGAACCCAAAGAGACCCACACCAAGACATACACTTAAAATGGCAAAAGGTAAATAAAGGTAGAGAATTTTAAACGCAGCAAGAGAAAAACAAAGCCACATTCAAGGGAACCGCCATAAGGCTGTCAGCTGATTTTTCTGCAGAAACTTTGCAGGCCAGAAGGGAGTGGCATGATATATTTAAAGTGCCGAAAGGGAAGAACTTACAACCTGGGATACTCTACCCAGCAAGATTATCATTCAAAATTGAAGGAGAAATAAAGAGCTACTCAGACAATCAAAAACTATAAGAGTTCATCAATACCAAATTGACCTTACAAGAAGCATTAAAGGGTCGCCTTTAAGTGAAAAAGAAAAAGCTCCAATAAGAAATTACAGGAAGGGAAAAATCCCACTGGTAAAGGCAAGTATATAGTAAAGGCTGTAGATCAGCCACTTAAATAAGCCAGTATAAAGGCTAGAAGCCAAAAATTGTAAAATTAACTAAACTACAATAAAGAGTTAAGAGACAGAATGAAGATGTAAGATATGACCTCAAAAACAAAATGTGGCAGGGAGGAATAGAAAATGTAGATCTTTTAGAATGTGTTTGAACTTATATGACTTAATCAGTTGAAAACAAGTAGATATAGTTATAGGTCAACATATATGAACTCCATGGTAACCACAAATCAAAAAACCTACAGTAGATACACAAAAACTAGAGAGAAGGGAACACAAATATATCCCTAAAGAAAATCATCAAACAACAAGGGACAAGACTAAAAGAAGAAGAAAAGAACAGAGAACAACTATAATACAAAACAACCAGAAAACAAGTAACAAAGTACTTATCAAAATAATATTGCTGTGGACATTAAAATGCTAAAGCATGGGGTTTTTGTTTTTTGGTGTGAAATTGCTGGGTCTCTGCTTACGTGTATGTTCAGTTATAGTAGATATTGCCAAGCAGTTTTCTAAAGTGCTTCACCAGTTACATTTGCTTCACATTTTGCAAACATTGGTTATTTCTTTTTAATTATCTTGTGTATGAGTAGTGGTATCGCATTGTAGTTTTAATTTCCATTTTCGGTGGAATTTTTTTAGGGGTCGGTAGCTTGACAGTGATTCTAAAGATCATTTGGGGAAAATCAGAGTGATTATGGCCAAGAAGACTTGCAGGAGAAAAGTAATGCAATGTTTTGTTTTATTTTTATTGGAGTATAGTTGATTTACAATGTTGTGTTAGTTGCAGGTGTACAGCAAAGTGAATCAGTTATACATATACATATATCCACTCTTCTTTTAGATTCTTTTCCCATGTGGGTCATTACAGAGTACTGAGTAGAGTTCCC
Organism: Delphinapterus leucas; assembly: GCF_059928025.1. NCBI lineage: Eukaryota > Metazoa > Chordata > Mammalia > Artiodactyla > Monodontidae > Delphinapterus > Delphinapterus leucas. Next base: position 59,340,754 of record NC_143137.1, on the reverse strand, counting down.
TGTGCTATACAGTAGGTCCTTATTAGTTATCTGTTTTATATATAGTAGTGTGTATGTGTCAATCCCAGTCTCCCAGTTTATCCCTGCCCCCGTTCCCCCCTTGGTGATCACAAGTTTGTTTTCTACATCCGCGACTCTATTTCTGTTTTGTAAGTTCACGTTCATTCGGCAGATGTTTATTGAACATGTTTCACCATCTTCCAGGCGACAGTCTGGAACTTGAGGATATAGCAGTGAGAAAGGGAAAAAGTCCTGTCCTGGCAGAGCTTTCCCTCTAGTTATAGCAATTAAGATGCATGTAATCTTGCAAGAGTAGACAGGTCACTGCCTAGGATAGACCTGAAACATTTCCTGCTGCAGTGATGACAGGAGCTGTCAGCCCATCCTGGCATTCTCCCATGGAGTTTGGTCAGAGTACATCTTGACCTTAGGAAGCCATTGACAACTGATCAGAAGTGGTACTGAAGATGGGCTTGCTTGCCAAGGCTTTCCCTGGTGACCATATGATAATTTAGTATGTGGTAAACATTACATCCTAAATGGGGGAAGAGAGGATGATTTGATGTATGATCCTAGGACAACCAGGAGAGTAAGTAGAAGACTCAATGTGGAGGATCCTTTTTCAGACCACATAGAAAAGCAAAGTACCGATAATGTACTGAAACTTAAAGGTAAAAGATAAACCTATTCAAGAAAAGCTAAGAGAAAACGTGGGTGAATATTTATTCTTGAGATGAGGAAGAACTAGTTTCTAAACTTAGAAGTAATGGAAGAAATTGCAAAGGAGATAAAAATCTACAGCCTCAATTATATAAAAATATTAAACTCGAAAAATATTTACAACAAGTATGATAGACAAAGGGGGAAAAGGCTATGTTCTCACACCGTTGGTGAGACTGTAATTGATACAATCTTTCTGGAGAGCAGTGTGTTAATAAGTATCAAGACCCTTAAAGATGCTCTCCTTTGACTCAACAATTTCTCTTCCTCGAGTGTAGCCTTTGAAATTTGCCAGGAATTTGGACAAATGTTACATACAAAGCTGGTTACCTTAGCTTTTTAAAAAAATACCCAAAACTGGAGATAATCCAGTAATCTAATAATGTCTACTGATGGGAGAAGAGTTAAACTGTGTTTTTAAATAATAAATTATTCACTACTATAAGCGCACATAGGTATAATTCTAAATCATAGGATTGCTGTAATTAGAAGTGACATTTCCTTTATATTTCTGTCTTGTTTTGCCTCAGTTAGGAAAATCAAAGTATAATCCTTCTACGTTTGCAAAAAGCCAAATTCATTGCTAGCTGAAGAATAGTAGGATTAGTGGGCCGTCTTTGAGGTTTTCTTTTGTACTGTGCTAAAAAATGTTAAACAAAAACCAATAATCTAGAACATTTATAAAATACCTGTTGTGTGTAGGGCATTGTGCTAAGTGCGTTACATGATTGTTCATTTATTTCTAGTATCAACCTTAAGAGCAGGTAGTGTTGTTATCCCCATTTTACAGGTGAGGAGCCAGAGGCCCAGAAAGCTTTAGTTACTTACCTGAGACCCTACAGGTGGTAAGAGGCAGAGGCAGAAGCAGAGCTCTCTGCAGCCCAGGCCCGACAGACTCTAAAGCACATAACTGAGTATCTAACCAAGAGCTTATCCCACATTGGAATGACTGAAATGTAGAAATGACAAGTGACTTTTTTTAAAATTAATTTATTTTTATTTATTTTTGGCTGCATTGGTTCTTCGTTGCTGTGCGTGGGTTTTCTCTAGTTGTGGCGCGCGGGCTTCTCATTGCAGTGGCTTCTCTTCTTGTGGAGCATGGGCTCTAGGTGCGCGGGCTTCAGTAGTTGTGGCTCTCGGGCTCTAGAGCACAGGCTCAGTAGCTGTGGCGCACGGGCTTAGTTGCTCTGCATGTGGGGTCTTCCCGGACCAGGGATCAAACCCATGTCCCCTGCATTGGCAGGCGGATTCTTAACCACTGCACCACCAAGAAAGCCCTGACAAGTGAGTTTTTAAAACAGTTTTAACTGGGATTGACTGCAGTTACAGAGGGAACAGAGATGCTCTCATTGCACCTCTGTTCACTGTGTTCTCCCATCACTGTGGCTGCTGTCACCCAACTAGCTCTCTTCTTGTAGCTCATGGTCCTCATCTCTCCACCCCCCAAATCACTGTTTGATCCCAAGGATCAAGAGGCCCTCCCCTGCTCCACAGGGATATGTGTGATCCCCATGTTGTTTCTCAGCATTTCCCACAGCCCCCGGTCCTCCACAGAACAGAAATGAGCAGGCTCCACTTATGTGAACTGGAACGTCTTGCAGGCAAGACCTGGGGGAATGCTGTGAAAAAGCATCACATGCCACCTTAATCTCTTTTTTTTTTTGGCCACACTGCGCGGCACGTGGAACTTCCCTGACCAGGGATTGAACCTGTGCCCCCTGCAGTGGAAGTGTGGAGTCTTATTCACTGGGCCACCAGGGAAATCCCGCCACCTTATTCTTGTTAACCATTTCTGCTCTAGAATGGAGAGGACACTAACCACAGCAGCATTTCTTACCTGCTTCCATAAAATCTCACAGCAGCCATGTTGTTAAACAGTTTGCTTTCCAGCTTATCCTTTTTTTTTTATTCAACGTTATTGCCTTTGAAACAGGAAAGGGGGCAAAAGAATTGGGTTGTTTTCATTCATGATTTCAGAATTCTACTTTAAAAAAAAAAAACAAACTATGTTCTTGCTAAAGAACAAGACAAAAGTTGTCCTAAATTTCTGTAAACCTGGGTTTCTCAAGCTCAGCGCTGTCGACAGTTGGCTGGGTGACTCTGTTATTGGGGTGGAGGGTCGTCCTGTGCACTGTGGATATTTAGCAGCATCCCTGGCCTGTACCAAGTAGATGCCAGTTTCTGCTTCTGCCCCTCCCCCCAAGTTATGACAATCAGAATTGTCAGCAGACACTGCCAGATGTCCCCTGTGAGGAAACGTGAAAACAGAGGCAGCTCAGAGCTAGAGAACTCCACCCCAGAAAGTCAGGTAGCGTACAGAGAAGGCTCGTCCTTGTGCGTTGTGCTTGGCTATGGGGGACATTGCTGTATGTAAGCTGGACAGTCAGGCTAAGCTGCCTGCAGTTGAGAACCGCTGGTATAAAAATAAAACTCGGCAAACTTAATGGGGTTTTGCTTTTTATTTGGAGCGATGGGAAATAACTGTCCTTGTGAAGAGTATATTGTCATGTCTGATATTTCATCCATTGAACATTCTCCGCTTTTTCACATATTGGTTATATACTTTTGAGAACAAAATATATTTTCTCTCTTTTTTTAAACAGTATGCAAACATTGAAAAAAATGGTGAATTTTTCATGTCTCCCAATGACTTCGTCGTTCGATATTTGAATATTTTTGGAGGAAGCCAGCCTAATCCAAAGACTGTGGAACTTTTAAGTGGTGTGGTGGATCAGACCAAAGATGGGTATGTTTATTTTTAATTATCTCGTTTAATTGCTTTTTGTTTGAAACAGCTTTCTGTTGCTTTAATGATTAGGAAGTCAGTGTTTACCTTCCCATCTCTTAAGAGCATTTTCTCTCCCTATTACAATTAACACGTTATTTTAGAAATAATACCCTTAACATTTCCTTCAGTGTTCTTATCACAGTTGGGGATTCTATATGTGTATTTCTTGACATAGTTTAAACAACTGTTTATAGTTTCACAACTCTTGTAGTTGAATGGTGTGAAGATGTACTCAAGTGTATGTAGTATATTGGTATTTTTGAAGGCCACTGTAAAAATTGAGTAAATTTAAAACATAGCTCTGTGAACTTTTCTACAGTCTTTCTCTCTGCTCAAGTAACTTTTAAATGTCACGTATGATTAAATGCTCTAAATCTAACAGACAGAATAATGATTCCAAATCCCCAAGAAGGGCATTCTGCCCAAGCTGGAAGAGAGACACTGGACCATCTAAAATTAAATAGGACACTTTGCAAAATGCCTTTGGATTTTTTTTTTCCCTTACCAGTCTTTTCTGTTTACATTTTTAAAAATGAGTCATTCCTAAGTATAAGTATAAGGATGCAGTTGGGGCTTCCCTGGTGGCGCAGTGGTTGAGAGTCCTCCTGCCGATGCAGGGGACACGGGTTCTTGCCTCGGTCCGGGAAGATCCCACATGCCGCGGAGCGGCTGGGCCCTTGAGCCATGGCCGCTGAGCCTGCGCGTCCGGAGCCTGTGCTCCGCAACGGGAGAGGCCACAACAGTGAGAGCCCCGCGTACCGCAAACAAAACAAAACAAAACAAAAAGAATGCAGTTGGCTTTTACCATTAAGTGCAGAATTTTGGGCTCCGAAATATTGGTAATACGACCGCCAGTGTCCCCTAATAACCAAGTATAATATATAAAAAGTAGCCTTCTGTATATAAACTGTAGTAGATCCAGCCATCTGGCCTTGCCACGTGCCAGCACCCTCTTTGATAGATTAAGCCACCTGCCATTCTGGGGTGGTGTTCTTTAGCTCTGAACATTCTCTGTGGGTCCTGTGTCTGATTTTCCCACATGCGTGGGTTTGAGATGCAAACAAAGTAAACTCCAGTGCTGCAGTGCGAATGCTCTCAGTTTTACCAGCACCTTCCTTTTCTTGCTTATGCACCTGTTGTTCCATCATGCATGGAAGTAACCTCCTCTAAAGTGAAAGTCTTGCAGATGGAAGGGGGGTGCAGAGGAAATTGGCAGTTATACGTCTTGTAATATGCTGGCAGATTGCTGGATTATACTGTCTCTGTTTGTTCCAGTAGCAGTTACTTGGGCTACTTCTGTTTTCTACCTCCCCAAGGTGGGATTCTTTGCTTGATAGGAAAATGTCATGTATGAGCAGGTCTTCCTTCCCTCACAGGACCTCTCTGGGGAGGTGCAGGGTGAGGCAGAGGTATATTTCACAGTAGTCCATTCAGGCTAAAGCTAGACAGAACATAGATTTATTCTAGCAAATATATATATATATTTTTTTTTTTGAGGAAAGTTTGGTTGCTTCCACATACTCTGTGCTTACAAGATTCAGAAGAAGTGTGACCAAGCTCATGTGCAATATGAATTATCAGATTCAATGTTTAAGATCATTTTTTTCTTATTTGATAGTTAAATTTTTTAAGCTACAGGAAATTGAAAGAATTCAGTGAATGCCCAATAGATACCTTTCATCTAGATTGACTGTTAACTATTTTTTTTTTTTTTTTTTTTGTGGTATGCGGGCCTCTCACTGTTGTGGCCTCTCCTGTTGCTGAGCACAGGCTCCAGACGTGCAGGCTCAGCAGCCATGGCTCACGGGCCCAGCCGCTCCACGGCATGTGGGATCCTCCCGGACCGGGGCACGAACCCGTGTCCCCTGCATTGGCAGGCGGACTGTCAACCACTGCTCCACCAGGGAAGCCCGACTGTTAACATTTTTAACACCTGTGTGCCTTTTTTTTTTTTTTTTTTTTTTTTTACACATACACTTTCTACACATGCACACACATTTCCTCTTTTGGCTGGACCATTTAACTATAAATTGCAGGCATCAAGATACTTCAGTGTTTGTATTCTAAGAATAAGAACATTCTTCTTACCATTATCATACTTAGGAGGATTAACAGTGGTGTGAAATATATAATATCCAGTCTATTTAAAAATGTACCAGATCTCTCCCCTCACTCCCCACCTCAAATGGCTCATTGCCTTTTGTTTTTTAAATCCAGGATCTAATCAAAGTTCTTATATTACATTTAGTTGTTGTATATCTTTTAATCTAGAACAGAGCCTTGCCTTTTATTGTTCTTTCATGAAATTGACTTAAAACCCAGGTCCAGTTATTTCGTTGAAGGTCCCGCATTCTGGACTTGTCTGATTGTTTCCTCATGACTTGGATTCATGATAGATTTTGGGGTGCAGGTTAGGAAAGATTCTACTACCTATTGTATCTCCTCAGGAGGTACCTCGTCCCGGCATGGATGACACCATGGGTATCCTGTTTCCCAAGCAGCCTTTGACCCACTCGTTTTGGCATCCATGGTGATCCTTTTCTGAATCAGTTATTACATTGATGTTTGAAAAGTAGTGATTTTTCTAACTCTTTGTTTGTCCTCTATTTATTGTCTGCCATTCTTCAGTAAAGAAAAGCTTTCTTCCCTCCACTCCCTTTTCTTTCTCTCTTAATTTTTTATATCAGTATAAACTCATGGAATTCTTTATTTTAAATTCAGTCCATTGTAATCTATTACTGTGTTCTCTGAGTTGTTCAGATTGTCCCAGTGAGGTCAGTGGGAGTCCCTTTAAGCTGGCTTGTACCCTCAGCCTTTGAGTACTCTTTGCTTTTGGTAAATAAGATGTTCCAGGCTCGCTTTGGATTTGTCCTGCTTCTGACCAGAAAATTACTCTTTTCTCAAAGAAGTTCTGGTTCCTTACATTTGGGACGGGTGCTTGGAAACAAGGAACTAGGCACTGGCTCATTGTTACCAGGGTAACTTTTCAGTGGAAAGAGCTGGGAAATATACTTTTAAAAAGTTCATAATGATACTTCCTATTTAAATTTAACATTATAGGAGTTTTCCTTCTCTTCTATTTTGTACCTCTTTCAGTGAACATTTTGGTTCCTAGATGCATTAATTTTGTATAATTGTAGTATCTTGTAAGGTACTTTGCTTCCTTTCCATCCCACCCCCATTAACACACATGCTTTTCCTATTTCTTTTTACATATACTCTTCAAAAATAGAGGCTTAAATTCATTAGACGTAAACAATGTAACATGCATTTAACGTATATAAAGTAACATAACATGTATGTTTTTTCAAGAGTTTATAACAAATCTGAAACGCTGGCTTTCTTTTCCTGATTTCCCAGATGAGAACTGAGGGATCAACCAAAAGGTGCCCAGGCTTGTCTGCCTCTAGTCCTAGGCCTTCCCACTGTTCTGAACTGCCTCTTCTCTCGTAATCTCACAATCCTCTTTAACTTGACATTTTCTTTATGATTTTTTATTATCTTAAATCTTAGCATTTTACTGTGACAGAGAAAATCTTAAATGGTCTCAATCCTTTGCCCTATGACTAACTTTTCTTTCTTTTCTTTTTTTTTTTTTTTGCAGTATTGACAGTGCATAGCTCAGGGAAAAGGGAAAACCATCACCCATAACCTTCTCAGCTTGCCACAGATATTTTGAATTTTTTAGTATCTTCCATAATTTGTTAACCCGTATCAATGTTTTTCATAATTTGAATTCATTTTAATTGTAATTCTCTTTTATAATCTTTTCGACGGTATCAATTTTCGTATTTCCATATGCTGTTCATATGAACAGTGTTAAATAGCTTCATCATTTTCTATCAGATTAATATACCATACTTTACAAAATCATGCCCTTATAGAGTTATTTCAGTTTCTACTTTTCTATAATAGATGCTATTGGAGTGAATATCTTCATGTATATGACATTTTCCCCTCTGTTTAATTACTTCCTTAGAAAGAACTAAGAGAGGGATTCCTGGGTCTAAGGGTAGAAATATTTTATAGCTCACCATATGTATTGTGATAATTCTTGCCAAAAGGACTGAGCAATTGAAGAACTTGTCTCCGGTATTTAAGCTGACTGAGCTAGTAGCATAGGACCACTGTTTAAGACCCGTGCAGATGTTCCTGTGCTATTTTCCCTAACCCTGACACGCAGCTCCACAGTATTTACTTCAAAAATAGATATAATCATACATCTTTTCTCAGTGTAAAATGGTGAATGCCCTCATTTCCCCTTCCTTTACCTTTCCACAAGTCACACATCATCCTCCCAAATCAACTACTGTGCCTTGAAAAAATTACATGACAGAAGCCACACGGTGGCCCACGAAAGCACAACGGCACACGCTGAATGAACAATGAGGAAGCGCTGGAGGACGTGCCATTAGTCTGGTCAGGCTCTTTTGGGGTGTGATCTCCTAGCTTGACTAGCCAGAGGGATTTTAGTTTATAACTTTATTAAAATTTAAAAAGCTATTTGTAAATTGACAACTTTAGGATTTAAAAATAATGACAGCTGTGCTGGCCCAGATGTCATGGTGACTTGAAATACTCATTTTTAGTTAAGTCCTGGTCCCCCAGCTGTGGTTTCTTGAGTCCAAGGTCCAGGTCCTGCATATTTTACTATCTCCAGCGTCTAGTCCAATATCTGGCCTCTGTTTTGCATCAATTTGTTGACTAAACTTAGGTAAATGTACTGAGAAGCTTTTGCCCCGCTTATGTTATGAAAGCCCAGGAGTGTTGGGAAATGGAAGCTTTAGTTCAAATTCTAGGTTGCTCATTGTGGGAGGCTCAATTATGGCCACCTGAAGATACCAAGATATCATAATCCCTGGAATTTGGAAATGCGACCTTGTGGAAAAAGTGTCTTTGCAGATGTGGTTAAATTGAGGATCTTGAGATGAAGAGATTAGGACACAACACTGGCAGGGGCAGGAGGCATTGTGACCACAGAGGCAGAGATTAGAGTGATGGGGTCACGAGCCAGGGAACACCTGGGGCCACCAGAAGGTGGAAGAGGCAAGGAATGCTTCTTCCCTAAAGAATCTCCCTTTGGACGGAGCATGGCTCTGCTGACACCTTGGTTTTAGATGTCTGGTCCCCAGAACTGTGATAGGACGAATTCCTGCTGTGCTGAGCCACCCACTTTGTGGTCAGTGATTGTAGCAGCCCTAGGAAATGAGTACCCTCACATAGGTATTTTCTTTGGGTAATGAGAAGGCCTGTAGTTGCAAAGAATTTTGGGGGGACAGAGACCAACCAGCCTAATACTGAAAGGGAGCATTTTTTTTTCAATAGTAGCTTTTGGCTAGAACCAGGCATTTTCCAGGCAGAGACCCCTGCTGTAGACTGTCTCCTTGAGGGATGGCCCTTTCCGGAAGGCTTCAGCTCTGTTTAGTGTTGCGCTGAGGTTTAGCGTGGAAGTAAAACACCTGTGCACTGCATGAACTTATGGGCTTGTTGGCAAAGGGACCTCGTTTTTCTGGAGTCCTCTTGACGCTAATTTAATGACTCATGAGGTTGTGGCTTGGTCAGCCTTCCACGCTGGGAGAATCTTGTGGAGGCTGTCCACTCAGTCACTCAGCAGCTGTTTGAGAACCTCATCTCTTTGCCTGGCACTGTTCTGTATATGCAGGATACCATGTCGAGTGGGAAAAAGAGTGCTTGCCTGCTTGGTGCTTCTAATTTAGTGGGGCAGACAGGTGTTAATCAGAGAACCACAAATAAATGTGAACTGATGTGATGGGTGCTATGTAGGAGAGACATGGTGTGAGAGATAGCAAAGGGGGCTTCATGCCAACTGGGAGGTCAGGAAAGACTTCCACTGAGTGACATTTGAGCCATGGGAGTTGGGAAGGTGACAAGAGGTAGGGGACAGAGGACAACATTGTAGACAGGGGGAACAGTGGCTGCAAAGTCACATTCTGAAATGCAGGGGCTGGCAGGCCTGGAGCATGGAAGGTGCAGGGCATGGGGGGCGGGGGTTGGTGGTAGGCCGTGGCCAGACTGTGTGGGAACTTGTACTTCATATTAAGGATTCGGGGTCTTTGTTGTAAGAGCAATGGAGAGCCATCAAAGGATCGTGTGAGTCTGGGGATTGGCATGATCTGCCTCTGTTAAACGTGGTCCTCGCTGTTAATATTCTTTGATTTCACCAGTCCTCACTCTCCCTTCTAATAGCCTGTTGTGTTTAGATTTCCCTGCATTCCACTGTTTTAATAGATTTAATGATGAGTTTAATCAGTTTGTGAAGTTCCTGGAGGGTGCCCGGGCCTGGAAGCCTTTTGTAGGTGGACCTCTGGGTGAGGAGGGTTTTCCGAGCCTCGGAGGAGGGAGATGTTGGGTTTGTCTGTATAATTTTTGAGATATCTTTTACGTTTGGTTGTCATTACGTTTTTCTTTAAAATGGGAATGAAGCTTTTTTAACTGCAATTTTAATACATCGCTCACATAGCTATCTACTAAGAGCAAGGGAAAAATAAATTGTGTGTTGTGTGTCCCTTTGAGCTTTGCCAACATGTTTGTTTCTAGTTGTTGTTCATTAACTGAAGTCTCATTAGAGAGGCTGGGGCTCGAAAGCTATTTGACTAGTACCTAGCCTCACTTGGAAAGACTAAGCATGGCCTGAATAAGCCGGAGGTGTTGGCTGCCTGGCCTCTTGGGCTCAAGATGCTCTCTGCCTGTTACAGGTCCGACCCCTGTCTGTGTGGGGTGGGCACTGGGCAGCTCTGGTATCTAATTTGTTTGCTAGGATTGCTATTTTCCATCTCAAGTGTGGAATCTCTTTGCACTCCACGCAAAAACAAAAGTTGGTTCTTCTTTTGAAAAAGGGAATTTCAGAAATCCTGGTTTCTTTGTTCTTCTTCTCGGACATTTTAATTATGAAAAACTTCAATCATACACAAAAGTGAAATCCTGATTTCTTAGTGACAAGCTGACGCATTCAACTTAACACCTTGTCAGCCCCTATTCCTCATTGAATCAAAATGATAATGTAATCGTCATCCACAAATAAGTCTTTTCAGAGTACAGAGAATCAATCCTGGGACACTTCCCATTTTGAGGCATGAGGAATAAGGGTGTCAAAGAAGAAAAGATTAAAAAAATCTCAGGTTTTAAAATGTGTGGCTGTATAAAGTGTGTTCTCTGCCTTTCCTATGTTCGCTGTTTATCCTTCTGAGAAAGAAAAAAAGCTCCTTTAAATACTTCACAAGGTGGAGGAGGATATAATAATACTGTTGATGATAAAAGCATTTTTATATACCTGTTTTCGCTTAGCGAGGCTGTCGCGATGAAATCCAGGCCTTGGCCGCATGCTGGGAGCTAACGAGGTTTACACTTGGCAGTGCTTAAAGCGTATTAGGGTAATGTATTTAAACATCAGCAGTTCGCAGTCTGAAATGCTCATCGTCTGTCACGTACCATCCAGAATCAGTAAGAGGACGTCTTTCAGTTGGCTAGTGAGGAAAGTCTTCTACACTACTGGGGTGGACACAGACTTCAGATAAACACCTGAAATCCATAAACTGTAGAATTAAGCAAAGGCATTTCTTTAATTAAAAAAAAAAGTGGTACTAATCAACAGCAGTCACCTGAGAAGCTTAAATTTTCTTCTTAGTCATCAGACTCCCAAATTAATCTACCAAAACAAAAAGCCTCATGAGCAGCTCTCGTTGAATCAGTGTCATTTTTTTCCTTCTCTCAGAGTGTCTGATTAACCCCCTTTCTTTTTGCATTACTCACTTTGTGTTAATATTTGATGTCTGAAATCATAGGGGGTGTGTGTGCAATGTGGTGGCTAGACGCTGTCTGTGCAGAGTAAATTAAAAAGAATTCTTAAAAAGGTTTGTATTATGTCGCTGGTATATTAGAAAACCTTTAGGAGTGTCAGGTGCCTGGGTTTATTTTTCTTCTTAATTCCAGAAAGCATTGATTAGTGAGTAGGTGCTGATTTCACTCCTCATTCATATGTAGGGATTGCCCTCCTTCTCTTCCCCCTTCTCCTACTTACCAAGCCAGGCCCTCATTTGGAGACTTTTGCTTTCAGGGGAAGGTGAGAAATGGGCCATAGCTGGAGGTGGAAGGGAGGTGAAAGGGAAGGTCTTTTTAAAATGGGTAGAGGGCAGTGTAATGCATGCTGATGGGAATGACTACAGAGAGTGGAGAATTGACAGTGTAGGAGAGAAAAGGAGGAAATTCTGATACATTCTGAGAGGGAGGTGGCCTCTTGTGGTAACATGGAAAGTTCATCTAGAACAGCTGCTCTCAGAGTGTGGTCAGTCGACCCCCAGGGGTCTCAGAGACCTTTCTGAGGAGTCCGTGGGGTCCAAACTGTTTACATAAAAATACTAAGACATCATCTGCCTTTTTTTGTCCTGTTGTGTTTGAACTGATGGTCTTAAAAGCCACGGTTTATGGAACTGCTGGTTAGCACCGATTCAGCAGCGACCCCAAGCCCAGCAGTATGAGCGGTCATCATATGCTTCACTTGCACGTGTTCTCAATCATGGTAGTAACGATGATGCCAATTCTGTTTCAGAGTGTCCTTGAAGAAGTAAAAATTACTGATTTTTTATTAAATCTCACCCTTGAATACATGTCACTTACAAATTCTGAGTGACTAAATGGGAAGCATCCATAAAGACTGCTGGTTACTGTCCTGTGATGGTTGTCAGAGGAAAAGCAACTCAGGTGCTCGCTGAGCTAGTCATTTTTTAAATGGAACACACTTTTTGAGAGAATTAAAATTTTCACGTGACAGCCTTCTGATACTTAAAGCCTTTTCTGATGTAATTAGTGGTGATAGTAATAATGTGGTTTTTTAATATAGTATAATGCAATGTGCCAGCGTTTGGAAGATCTGCATAACTTAGGGAAACATCTTTTCCAGTTGACCAGTACATGGTGTTGGAGAATCATGTATGAGTCAAAGGTCTATTCAAAGTGCAAGATAGACCCGTGGATTTTAATGTAACAAGGTGGGAAAAGTTCATTGATACAGTTTCAGATTCCACATTGCAGCTAATCTTTAAGAAACTGTCCCTTGTTGGGATTTGGTGTTGTATCATAGAATATCCACAAGTATCTAAAAAGGCTATTAAAATGCTCCTTCCTTTTCTAACTGTGAATCTGTATGAGGCTGAAATCCTTCATATCCTTCAACCAGAAAAACATATTACAGCAGATTGAATGCAGCTGTCTTCCATGAAGTCCGATATTTAAGAGTTTTGCAAAGACATGATACTGCTTTTTTCTCACTACATTTTTTTGTTTAAGAAAATAGTTATTTTTCACATAAATATGTTATTTATATTGCCATATAACAGGCTTATTCACTTTTTAATGAATTAATATTTTAAGAATTTATCAGCTTTAATTTCTCACACAGTAAATACGATAGGTACAACCCACATAAATAAAAGCCCCTTGGGATCCTCAATAATTCCTAAGCACGTAAAGGGGTCCTGAGACTTGAAAGTTTGAAAAATACTGAGCTAGATAAATGGAAGATAAGGTACTATATGGGGCAGAGGTGTTGTATAGATGTGGTGGTGGGATTTGGGGGAAGTTTTCTTCTGATCTCCTTGGTTTTTCTCTGGGAGATAGATGAGACGGAGGATGCAGGTGAGGTATTGTCAGTTTGAGGAGAGAGGAGAATATACTACATATTCATTTAGAAGTGAATGGATAAAGGAACACAGCATGGCTGCTGGGTTGGACCCACTTGAGGTCCCACCTGAGGGCTTGTGGTCGTGAAATTCAAAGTGAGACCAGTTAGTGTGGCTGTTTGTTTTCTAGCTACCGAGGCCAGCTGCTTACCTGCTGGCATGGAGCAGGAAGTGTTGGCTATGACCGAGGTTGGGGGCTTGGCCATTGATTAACCCAGAGTAGGTAAGGGCATGCAGGGGAGCAATTACAATGATTGACTATAGATTTAATCTGGATAAGGGGCAAAGAAAGGACATCGGAATAGCCGGCAGTGAGAAGGTGGTAGGCTCAGTGAATTGTTGATTTCAGTGAGATTGAAGATTGTTGAAGTCGGGGTATAGAAGGGAGTGAGCAGGAAGCCTAGAAGGTAGTGGCCAAAAAGTGAGATGCATGAAATTGAGAATAAGGAGGTATTGCAGTTACTGGTGATGGCAGAAGTCTAGAGTCTCACCGTCGGACTGAGTGACCGAGAATGGATGGAGAAAAGATCATTGGAAGAGGCAAGTTCAAGTAATTGGGAGGCCTGGGTGTTTCAAATTATTGAAAATATTGAGAATTAAGGTAGGAGTAGGGTTGGAGAGCATGTCAGTGAATCAGGAGTTAAAACATGTTAGGGAGGAGGTATGAATCTGGAGTTATTAGGTGATAGAAACAAGTCGGGGTGCTGAGTGCTAGTTATATGGTGGGAGTATTTAAACTGGGGGTTAGGAAGGAAGGATTGGGGGATGGTCTGGGAGAGGCAATGGGAAGGAAGGAGTACACCTCCCCTGCTTATAAGCTTGATGCAACCCAGGACTGCAGAGGAAAGCCCCTTGCTGCTTCAGAAGCATGGAAGAGCCAGGTGTTGGTTACAGCAAACAGGTGAAGGGATATTTAGAGGACTCCTCTGAAAGGAATTCCCTTTAGAGATGGGATTGAGGATGAGATTTTGCTCACCATGTGCTGTGAATTCTAGAGGGCACAGTGGGGAGGGGTTTCTGGGAGATGGTGGGTGACAGAATAGGGAAAGTGCAGAGCCCCTGTGGGGATTAGGTGTGGGTGTTAAAGGGTAAGCTGGGAATCTGGGGCTGCTGGCGGGCTGCTGTCGACATGTACAGGATAAAGGGCACAATGAGATTAGTCTTGATGAACTCCAGATTGTGCCTGCTGGGAGATAGGGATCTTTGTAGAGAGGCAAGGAAGCTTGGGGAGGGGCAATCTTATTACTTGAAGAATTTTTAAAGCAAAAATATTCTGTGGGATTAGAGCTCTGCTGATGTTTTTATCCTAGATGGTTAGATTAAAGGATGAAAGAAGCAAAGAGTTACCGAGCACATATAGGGTTCCAGATCTGGTGCTAACAGTTTCCACCCTTTCTCTTATTTAATCCTCATAACAAGTCCTTAAAATAGGTACTTTTACCTCTGCCAACCCTAACCTTACAGAGAGAGGTGCAGAATCATAAAGTTTAAATAATTTTCTTGAAGTCATATATCTAGTGCTGGAACTAGAATTTGGACCCAGTTCTCTTTGGTTTGTGCCCAATCTGCTCTGGAACTTTGTGTGTTTAGAGAAGAATATTAAAAATGGAGCTTTGGGGCTTCCCTGGTGGTGCAGTGGTTGAGAGTCCGCCTGCCGATGCAGGGGACACGGGTTCGTGCCCCGGTCTGGGAAGATCCCACATGCCGCGGAGCGGCTGGGCCCGTGAGCCATGGCCGCTGAGCCTGCGCGTCCGGAGCCTGTGCTCCACAACCGGAGAGACCACAGCAGTGAGAGGCCTGCGTACTGCAAAAAAAAATGGAGCTTTGAATGAGAACTTTGCATATGTCTTTGCTTAGAAGTTCTGATGCCCTTTGCAAAATTCTTAGTCCCTAAGACTGATTATTTGACCAACTTAAGGTGGACCTAAAACCTTCATGAGAGCTATCCCAGCTATCATCCACACCCACAAACTTAGGGAAAACTGTCCTCACATTCCTCACATTTTTATTTTTTAGGCCAGGAATACTTTTTGGTATACTCTTCCCCTTTTATTTCTCACAGACTGAACCTTGAAAGCACCAGTGCACACCGTATTCTCAGAAGGCTCACCTTTATTAGGCCAACTGAAAATACCAACCCTTCTTCCCAGCATGTCAGGATGCTCAGAAAATGTTTGAAGAGCAAATACTGTTCCTTCCCTCCCCCTTGCCTTGTTTGGTTGTCTGGTTTTGCTTTACCTGTACCATAGGTGTTTAAAATTCAAATCTAAGATTTTAAAGGAAAGGAAATCAAATGTAAGCTCTGTTTCCTGGCTACTTGCAAACATATTTCTCTACAAATATCAGTGTCATTGACACAGGATGTGGCTGTTGCTTAAATTAAAAGTCTTGCCTTAAGCTGTGAGGAATTCCTGAAGTGAAATGTGAGGAGATAGTGCCTGTTAACTTTCCCTTTGATTGTGGCATAATTGTCAATGAGTCACTTCCTAATAAACAGAGTGAGATTCTCAGACTTCAATGAAGGTTTTGGAGGGTAAAGCTTCCATAGCAATCTGATGTAGAGATTTGGGGATCTTCAGTCTGGGAAAATAAGAGGTGAAAGAAGATAACTGTTTAACTTTCATAGAAATTCTAGAGAAACTTTATTATATTATTTGTTTATATTATTTATTATAGAGTCTCTGTAATAAAGGATATATGATAGCGTGGCCTTGTGTTCTATACCTGAGAGAACCTTGATACTTTAAAAATATGTCAATTTCAGATTTATTAATTCATTTAACAAATATTTATTGACACCAACTATGTGCCAGGCACTGTTCTAAACAAAACAGATAAACATTGCACTCTTATATAGCAAATAGACAGTGTAAACCGATAGACATATGTGATAGAGAGGCAGGTGGCTGTATCTATTTGTGCAAGGGAAGGAGATGGTGAGTGGCCATGCGCTCTGGGGTACTACAGTCGATAGGGTGGTCGGGAAGACCTCTTTGTTTTTGTTTTTTTTGTTTTTGCGGTACACAGGTCTCTCACTGTTGTGGCCTCTCCCGTTGCGGAGCACAGGCTCCGGACGCGCAGGCTCAGCGGCCATGGCTCACGGGCCCAGCCGCTCCGCGGCATGTGGGATCTTCCCGAACCAGAGCACGAACCCGTGTCCCCTGCATCGGCAGGCGGACTCTCAACCACTGCGCCACCAGGGAAGCCCAAGTGTGCTTGTTATCTTTGAGATAAGCAAGGAAACCAGTTTGATTAGAGGCTGGTAATGAGCAGGAAAGTGGAAGAAGTCAGAAAGGTATCCAGGAGCCAGATTATAAAGGTACTGTAGTATTTTATTTCAAGTGAGGGAGAAGTCACAAGAGAGTTTTGAGCACTGGACTGACGTGATCAGAATAACAGTTTGAAAGGATCTCCCTAGCTGATTTGCAAAGAATAGAATGAAGTGGGCAAGAGTGGAAGAAAGAAAAAAGATAGTAGGACTAGAGGGCTAGTTGTGGAGATGATAAAAGTGATTGGATTTGGGATTTTCTTGATAGATTGGATATGAGATATAGGAAGGAACAATCTAAGTGACTGAGGGGATTCTGAGGGAGGAATAGGTTTGGAAGCAAAACTAAGCATTCTTTAGGACATGATAATATTCAGGTGTCTATTAAACATGTAATTGGAGACAGAGGCTGATAGATGTTGGGATCTGGATTAATTTTAGGGGAGAGGTCTGGGTTAGAAATGGGAGTCAACCAAATTAGTTCCTTCATCTGAGCCAATTTTCAGCATCAGGAGTTGATGTTGTAATACCTTCTGAAGGTTCAAAGAGTTGTGTGTTATTTTTTTTGTGGGAATGGGGGCCTTTTTTTATATTGAGTATTATGAACTCAAAGGGCTTTTATGCATTTGGTATATTTTAAAAATTGAGGTATAGTTAATTTATTATGTTGTGTTTGAAGTGTACAGCAAAGCGATTCAGTTATACATACATATGTATGTGCATATATATATATATATATATTTAGATTCTTCTCCATTATAGGTTATTACAAGATACTGAGTATAGTTCCCTGTGCTGTACTGTTGGAACTTACTGTTTAATTATTTCATGTTTAGTAGTGTGTGTATGTTAATCACAAACTCCTAATTTATCTCTTTCCCCGCCCTCCCGCCCCCCCCCCCCCCCCGCCCCACTATCCCCTTTGGTAACCATAAGTTTGTTTTCTATGTCTGAGAGTCTATTTCTATGTTGTAAATAAGTTCATTTGTATCATTTTTTTACATTCCACAAATAAGTGATTTCATATGGTATTTGTCTTTCTCTGACTTACTTCACTTAATATGATAATCTCTGGGCCAATCCATGTTGCTGCAAATGGCATTATTTTATTCTTTTTAATGGCTGAGTAATATTCCATTGTATTTGTACACCACATCTTCTTTATCCATTCATCTGTTGATGGACATTTAGGTTGCCTCCACGTCTTGGCTATTGTTAATAGTGCTACTGTTTACAACAGTGAACGCTCAGGTGCATGTATCTTTTTGAATTAGAGTTTTCTCCAGATACATGCCCAGGAGTGGGATTGCTGGATCATATGGTAACTCTGTTTTTAGTTTTTTAAGGAACCTCCATACTATTCTCCATAGTGGCTGCACTAATTTACATTCTCACAGTGTAGAAGGGTTCCTTTTTCTCCACACCCTCCCCAGCATTTATTATTTGTAGACTTTTTAGTGATGGCCATTCTGACTGGTATGAGGTGGTACCTCACTGTAGTTTTGATTTGCATTTTTCTAATAATTAGTGATATTGAGCATTTTTTCATGTGCCTGTTGGCCATCTGTCTGTTTTCTTTGGAGAAATGTCTATTTATGTCTTCTGCCTATTTTTTAATTGGGCTTTTTTTGTTGTTGTTGTTGTTTTGATATTAAACTGTATGAGATGTTTGTATATTTTGGCAATTAAACCCTTGTCAGTAGCATTTTTTGGAAATATTTTCTCCCAGACTGTAGGTTCTCTTTACATTTTGTTTGTGGCTTCCTTTGCTGTGCAAAAGCTTTTAAGTTTAACTAGGTCCCATTTGTTTATTTTTGGGTTTTTTTCCCATTACTCTAGGAGATGGGTCCAAAAAGATACTGCTGTGATTTATGTCAAAGAGTGTTCTGCCTATGTTTTCCTCTAGGACAGTGGTCCCCAACCTTTTTGGCACCAGGGACTGCTTTCGTGGTAGACAGTTTTTCCACAGATGCGGGGTGGGGGCTGAGGGTATGGTTCAGACGGGAATGTGAGCGATGGGGAGCGGCAGATGAAGATTCACTCGCTCACCTGCTGTTCACCTCCTGCTGTGCGGCTCAACTGTTGGGGACCCCTGCTCTAAGAGTTTTATAGTATATAAAAGCGTATAGGGGCCTCCCTGGTGGCGCAGTGGTTGAGAGTCCGCCTGCCGATGCAGGGGACACAGGTTCGTGCCCCAGTCCGGGAAGATCCCACATGCCTCGGAGCGGCTAGGCCCGTGAGCCATGGCCGCTGAGCCTGCGCGTCCGAAGCCTGTGCTCCACAACCGGAGAGGCCACAACAGTGAGAGGCCCGCGTACCACAAAAAAGAAAATAATAAAAATTTTTTATAAAGTATATATATATAAAAGTTTATATATATATATATATAAAAGTATATATGAAGTATATAGTTTTACATTTAGGTCTTTAATCCATTTTGAGCTTATTTTTGTATATGGTGTTAGAGAATGTTCTAATTTCATTTTTTTACATGTAGCTCTCCAGTTTTCCCAGCACCACTTGTTGAAGAGAAGTGTTGAAGAGTCTTTTCTCCACTGTATATTCTTGCCTCCTTCATTGTAAAGTAATTGATCATAAGTGTGTGGGTTTATATGTGGGCTTTCTATCCTGTTCTGTTGATCTATATGTCTGTTTTTGTGACAGTACCATACTGTTTTGATCACTGTAGCTTTGTAGTATAGTCTGAAGTCAGGGAGCCTGACTGCTCCAGCTCCATTCTTCTTTCTCAAGATTGTTTTGGCTATTCAGGGTCTTTTGTTTCCATACAAGTTTAAAATTTTTTTTCTAGTTCTGTGAAAAATGCTATTGGTAATTTGGTAGGGATTGCATTGAATCTGTAGATTGCCTAGGGTAGTGTGGTCATCTTAACAATACTGATTATTCCAATCCAAGAACATGATGTATCTTTTCATCTGTGTTATCCTCAATTGCTTTCATCAGTCTCTTACAGTTTTCAGAGTATAGTTCTTTTGCCTCCTTAGGTAGGTTTATTCTTAGGTATTGTATTCTTTTTGATGCGATGATAAGTGGGCTTGTTTCTTTAATTTCTCTTTCTGATCTTTCATTGTTAGTGTATAGAAATGCAACAGATTTCTGTGTATTAGTTTTGTATCCTGCAACTTTACCAAATTAATTGATGAGCTCTAGTAGTTTTCTGGTGGCATCTTTAGGATTGTCTATGTATAGTATCATGTCATCTGCAAACAGTGACAGTTTTACTCCTTCTTTTCCAATTTGGATTTGTTTTATTTCTTTTTCTTCTCTGATTGCTGTGGCTAGGACTTTCAAAACTATGTTGAATAATAGTGGCAAGTGTGGACATCCTTGTCTTGTTCCTGATCTTAGAGGAAATGCTTTCAGCTTTTCACAGTTGAGAATGATGTTAGCTGATGTTTGTCACATATGGCCTTTATTATGTTGAAGTATGTTTCCTCTGTGTCCACTTTATGAAGATTTTTTATCATAAACGGATGTTGAATTTTATCAAAAGCTTTTTTCTCCATCTATTGAGATGATCATATGGTTTTTATTCTTCAATTTGTTAATGTGGTGTATCACATTGACTTGTAGATATTGAAAAATCCTTGCATCCTGGGATAAATCCCACTTGATCAAGGTGTATGATCCTTTTAGTGTATTGTTGGAGTTGGCTTGCTAGGATTTTGTTGAGGATTTTTGTGTCTGTGTTCATCAGTGATATTAGCCTATAATCTGCTTTTTGTGTGTGATATGTTTGTCCGGTTTTGGTATTAGGGTGATGGTGGCCTCATAGAATGAGTTTGGAAGTGTTCCTTCCTCTGCAGTTTTTTGGAATAGTTTCAGAAGGATAGGTTTTAACTCTTCTCTAAATTTTTGGTAGAAATCACCTGTGAAGCCATTTGGTCCTGGACTTTTGCTTTTTGGGAGTTATAGAATTACTGATACAGTTTCAGTACTGGTAATTGGTCTGTTCATATTTTCCATTTCTTCCTGGATTCAGTCGTGGGAGATTTTACCTTTCTAAGAATTTGTCCATTTCTTCCAGGTTGTCCATTTTATTGGTGTATAGTTGCTTGCAGTAGTCCCTTATGATCCTTTGTATTTCTGTGGTTTCGGTTGTAACTTCTTTTTCATTTCTGATTTTATTCATGTGGGCCCTCTCCCACATGAATAAAAAGAAAATAGTTTTTTTCTTGATGAGTCTGACTAAAGGTTTATCAATTTTGTTTATCTTTTCAAAGAACCAGCTTTTAGTTTCATTGATCTTTGCTATTGTTTTTTAGTCCCTATTTCGTTTATTTTTGCTCTGATATTTATGATTTCTTTCCTAAGAAAGAAACTAAGTTTGGGCTCTGTTTGTTCTTCTTTCTCTAGTTGCTTTAGATGTAAGGTTAGTTTGTTTATTTGAGATTTTTCTTATTTCCTGAGGTAAGCTTACATCACTATAAATTTTCCTCTTAGACCTGCTTTTGCTACATCCCATAGGTTTCAGTTTGTCGTCTTTTCATTTTCAGTTGCCTCTAGGTACGTTCTGACTTCCTCTTTCATTTCTTCATTGATCCATTGGTTGTTTAGTAGCATACTGTTTAGCCTCCATGTGTTTGTGTTTCTTTACAGTTTTTTTTTTATCCTGTTTCTAGCTTCATAGCATTGTGTTCAGAGAAGATGCTTGATATGATTTCAGTTTTCTAAAATTTACTGAGGCTTGCTTTGTGGCCCAGCATGTGATTCATCCTAGATACTGTTCCATGTACACTTGACGAGACTGTGTATTCTGCTGCTTTTGAATGGAATGCTCTGTAAATATCAGTTAAGTGCATCTGGTCCAATGTGTCATTTAAGGCCTGTGTTTCCTAATAGATTTTTTGTCTGGATGATCTGTCCATTGATGTAACTGGGGTGTTACAGTCCCCCACTATTATTGTGTTACTGTTGAATTCTCGTTTTATGTCTGTTAACATTTGCCATATATATTGTGGTGCTCCTGTGTTGGGTTGTATTTGGCATGTTTTAATCAACTGTATGTAACTCATCTTTGGCCAGTGGGAACCTTTTTAAATTTTCTCCTTTGTCCTTTTTGATAGGCTCCATCAATATTGGAGTATTTCCTTGCTTTGTGGCAAAGCAGGGTGTTATTCTATGTATTTCCTGCTCCAGACCTGGACTCAGCCACACATCCATGGAGCTGTATTCTTTTTCATGGGCAGCTATATATAGAGACCTGCTTTGAGGCTTTAGTGGATAGAAGGAGGAAAAAGTCTTTAGTTTATACTGGTATTTCAAAGTTAAATGGACAAAATTAAAATCAAAATATGTTTAGTCTCTGATTTTTTAAAATTTATCTCTATTCTTTCACTGAAAATCTTGATTACCAGCAACATCACAGAATTACATATTTGCAATATGTAGGATATATTCAAAATAAAAACACCAGTATTGATGCTGACAGTTAGATACTGAAGGAAGCTTAAGATTTCTTTTCAACTTTATTTGTGTTTAGACTGCATCCCACTAAGTATATACAGTGAAAATACTGTTTTCTAAGGTTATTTGAAATAATTCATTTCTCTGTGCGGTTTTGCCACCAACTTGATGTATGTGGTTAGGTTCATTCATTTCAGTTTGTTTTCAATTTTTAGGGACTGCTTTTTTTTCTTTTAGATCTAATTTAATTGTTGCATATATAAAACAAATGTTTCCTAAGTCACAACTATATAATAGAGGCAAGGTATACTCAGAGAAGTCTGGCTGGAGATGCCTGTCTTCTTCCCCCTGTCTCCACCCTCCCCCTTATAGCTTACCCTTTTTTCCTTTAGTTTTTGTATTTTTCTTCCACAGGGTGTTTCTCCCCCAAATATAAATAAATTGGTATGCATGCATATTCATGTTCATATTTCTCTCCCCATTCATACCCCAAACCAGCCATGTAAACTCTCACTATAGTGTATATATACTGTAGTATTTGAGTTCTTTACTACTGTATATGCTACAGTATATATAGTATATGTGCATGTGTGTTTGTTTTAGTTAGGGTTCTCCAAAGAAACAGAATTAATAAAGCATATCTGCAGTTGACCTTTGAACAACACAGGGGTTATGGGCACTGACCCTCCTAACAGTCGAAAATTTGAGTATAACTTATGGTTGGCCCTCTGTTCCTGCGGTTCTCCCATATCTGCAGTTCTGCACCCTTGGATTCAACCAATCTTGGATCATGTAGTACTGTAGTATTTACTTTTGGGGTGGGGGAGCTATGTATAAGTGGATCCTAGCAGTTCAACCCATGTTTTGTTTTGGTTTTTTTTTTTTCAAATAAAAGTCTCTCCAAATTCGTTACTTTCAGGCAGTAACAGATTGTCACATTTAGCAACTGTCTTATATACACCAAAGATTCCAGAGAAAAAAAAATTTGAAAAACTTTAATAAATGGAAAGAGAACTTTTCCCAGTTACCTTATACCATTTCTAAAATATGAACAGTTACATAGACTATAAGAGTAGAAAACAGTAGAAAATTGTAATGTATTGACTAAAATTATTAGTTCAGTGAATGGACATCTCAATTTATCTAGATTATCTAAAATTCTTGGATCTGTGAAATATATAGAGAAAATTTTCACTATCAAGGCCCCCACCATTTCACTGTGTTATTCAAAAAATTAACTGATTTTTCTTTTGTAAAAAATTGGATTTTTGAATCCTGATACTAGCAGGTTTGCAGAAGTTTATTGGGTTGAAAAGAAATTTTTTTAAAAAGCCAATTTTTTCTGCTATTCCACTCAAATTTTAAATTGAGTTTTACATTGTGTCTTTTTTTTAATTTTTTAATTTAATTTTATTTATTTTTTTATACAGCAGGTTCTTATTAGTCATCAATTTTATACACATCAGTGTATACATGTCAATACCAATCGCCCAATTCATTACACACACACACACACACACACCTGCTGCTTTCCCCCCTTGGTATCCATACGTTTGTTCTCTACATCTGTGTCTCAATTTCTGCCCTGCAAACTGGTTCATCTGTACCATTTTTCTAGGGTTCCACATATATGCATTAATATACGATATTTGTTTTTCTCTTTCTGACTTACTTCACTCTGTATGACAGTCTCTAGATCCATCCACGTCTCAACAAATGACCCAATTTCGTTCCTTTTTATGGCTGAGTAATATTCCATTGTATATATTTACTACATCTTCTTTATCCATTCGTCTGTCGATGGGCATTTAGGTTGCTTCCGTGACCTGGCTATTGTAAATAGTGCTACAATAAACATTGGGGTGCATGTGTCTTTTTGAATTATGGTTTTCTCTGGGTATATGCCCAATAGTGGGATTGCTGGATCATATGGTAATTCTATTTTTAGTTTTTTAAGGAACCTCCATACTGTTCTCCATAGTGGCTGTATCAATTTACATTCCCACCAACAGTGCAAGAGGGTTCCCTTTTCTCTGCACCTTCTCCAGCATCTGTTGTTTGTAGATTGTCTGATGATGCCCATTCTAACTGGTGTGAGGTGATACCTCACTGTAGTTTTGATTTGCATTTCTCTAATAATTAGTGATGTTGAGCAGCTTTTCATATGCTTCTTGGCCACCTTTATGTATTCTTTGGAGAAATGTCTATTTAGGTCTTCTGCCCATTTTTGGATTGGGCTGTCTGTTTTTTTAATACTGAGCTGCATGAGCTGTTTATGCATTTTGGAGATTAATCCTTTGTCCATTGATTCGTTTGCAAATACTTTCTCCCATTCTGAGGGCTGTCTTTTCATCTTGTTTATGGTTTCCTTTGCTGTGCAAAAGTTTTGAAGTTTCATTAGGTCCCATTTGTTTATTTTTGTTTTTATTTCCATTACTCTAGGAGGTGGATCAATAAAGATCTTGCTGTGATTTATGTCAAAGAGGGTCCTTCCTATGTTTTCCTCTAAGAGTTTTATAGTGTCCGGTGTTACATTTAGGTCTCGAATCCATTTTGAGTTCATTTTTGTGTGTGGTGTTAGGGAGTGTCCTAATTTCATTCTTTTACATGTAGCTGTCCAGTTTTCCCAGCACCACTTATTCAAGAGGCTGTCTTTTCTCCATTGCATATCTTTGCCTCCTTTGTCATAGAGTAGTTGACCATAGGTGCGTGGGTTTATCTCAGAGCTTTCTATCTTGTTCCATTGAGCTATATTTCTGTTTTTGTGCCAGTAACATATTGTCTTGATTACTGTAATTTTGTAGTATAGTCTGAAGTCAGGGAGTCTGATTCTTCCAGCTCAGCTTTTTTCCCTCAAGACTGCATTGACTATTCAGGGTCTTTTGTGTCTCCATACAAATTTTAAGATTTTTTGTTCTAGTTCTGTAAAAAATGCCATTGGTAATTTGTTAAGGATTGCATTGAATCTGTACATTGCTTTGGGTAGTATAGTCATTTTCACAGTATTGATTCTTCGAATCCAAGAACATGGTATATCTCTCCATCTGTTGGTATCATCTTTAATTTCTTTCATCAGTGTCTTATAGTTTTCTGCATACAGGTACTTTGTCTCCCTAGGTAGGTTTATTCCTAGGTATTTTATTCTTTTTGTTGCAGTGGAAAATGTGAGTGTTTCCTTAATTTCTCTTTCAGATTTTTCATCAGTAGTATATAGGAATGCAAGAGATTTCTGTGCATTAATTTTGTATCCTGCAACTTTACCAAATTCATTGATTAGCTCTAGTAGTTTTCTGGTGGCATCTTTAGGATTCTCTATGTATAGGATCACGTCATCTGCAAACAGTGACAGTTTTACTTCTTCTTTTCCAATTTGTATTCCTTTTATTTCTTTTTCTTCTCTGATTGCCATGGCTAGGACTTCCAAAACTATGTTGAATATTAGTGGTGAGAGTGGACATGCTTGTCTTGTTCCTGATCTTGAAATGCTTTCAGTTTTTCACCATTGAGAATGATGTTTGCTTTGTCATATATGGCCTTTATTATGTTGAGGTAGGTTCCCTCTCTGCCCACTTTCTGGAGAGTTTTTATTTTAAATGGGTGTTGAATTTTGTCAGAAGCTTTTTCTGCATCTGCTGAGATGATCATATGGTTTTTTTCCTTCAATTTGTTAATATGGTGTATCACATTGATTGATTTGTGTATATTGAAGAATCCTTGCATCCCTGAGATAAATCCCACTTGATCATGGAGTATGATCCTTTTAATGTGTTATTGGATTCTGTTTGTATTTTGTTTAGGATTTTTGCATCTATATTCATCAGTTATATTGTTCTGTAATTTAATTTTTTTGTAGTATCTTTGTCTGGTTTTGGTATCAGGGTGATGGTGGCCTCATAGAATGAGTTTGGGAGTGTTCCTTCCTCCACAATTTTTTGGAAGAGTTTGAGAAGGATGAGTGTTAGCTATTCTCTAAATGTTTCATAGAATTCACCTGTGAAGCCATCTGGTCCTGGACTTCTGTTTGTTGGAAGATTTTTAATCACAGTTTCAATTTCATTACATGTGGTTGGTCTGTTCATATCTTCTGTTTCTTGCTGGTTCAGTCTTCGAAGGTTATACCTTTCTAAGAATTTGTCCATTTCTTCCAGGTTGTCCATTTTATTGGCATAGTGTTGTTTGTAGTAGTCTCTTAGGATGCTTTGTATTTCTGCTGTGTCTGTTGTAACTTCTCCGTTTTCATTTTTCATTTTATTGATTTGAGTCCTCTTCCTCTTTTTCTTGATGAGTCTGGGTAATGGTTTGTCAATTTTGTTTATCTTCTCAAAGAACCAGCTTTTAGTTTTATTGACCTTTGCTATTGTTTTCTTTGTTTCTGTTTAATTTATTTCTGCTCTGATCTTTATGCTTTCTTTCCTTATGCTAACTTTGGGTTTTGTTTGTTCTTCTTTCTGTAGTTCCTTTAGGTGTAATGTTAGATTGTTTATTTGAGATTTTTCTTGTTTCTTGAGGTAGCCTTGTATAGCTATCAACTTCCCTCTTAGAAGTGCATTTGCTGCTTCCCATAGGTTTTGGATTGTCGTGTTTTCATTGTCATTTTTCTCTAGGTATTTTTTGATTTCCTCTTTGATTTCTTCAGTGATCTCTTGGTTATTTAGTAACGTAGTGTCTAGCCTCCATGTGTTTATGTTTTTTTCCCCTTTAATACATTTCTAATCTCATAGTGTTTTGGCCCGAAAAGATGCTTGATATGATTTCAAGTTTCTTAAATTTACTGAGGCTTGATTTGTCACCCAAGATGTGATCTATGCTGGAGAATGTTCCCTGCGCATTTGAGAAGAAAGTGTAATCTGCTGTTTTTGGATGGAATGTCCTATAAATATCGATTAAATCTATCTGGTCTATTGTGCCATTTAAAGCTTCTGTTTCCTTATTTATTTTCATTTTGGATGACCTGTCCATTGGTGTAAGTGAGGTGTTAAAGTCCCCCACTATTATTGTGTTACTGTCGATTTCCTCTTTTATAGCTGTTAGCAGTTGCCTTATGTATTGAGGCGCTCCTATGTTGGTTGCATGTATATTTATAATTGTTATATCTTCTTCTTGAATTGATCCCGTCATCATTATGTAGTGTCCTTTCTTGTCTCTTGTAACATTCTTTATTTTACAGTCTGTTTTATCTGATATAAGTATTGCTACTCCAGCTTTCTTTTGATTTCCATTTGCATGGAATATCTCTTTCCATCCCCTCACTTTCAGTCTGTATGTGTCCCTAGGTCTGAAGTGTGGGCCTTTTGTAGACAGCATTTATATGGGTCTTGAAAAACAAGTACCCATTCAGCAAGCCTGTGTCTTTTGGTTGGAGCATTTAATCCATTCATGTTTAAGGTAATTATCGATATGTGTGTTTCTATTACCATTTCCTTAATTGTTTTGGGTTTGTTTTTGTAGGTCCTTTTCTTCTCTTGTGTTTCCCACGTAGAGAAGTTCCTTTAGCATCTGCTGTAGAGCTGGTTTGGTGGTGCTGAATTCTCTTAGCTTTTGCTTGTCTGTAAAGCTTTTGATTTCTCCATAGAATCTGAATGAGATCCTTGATGGGTAGAGTAATCTTGGTTGTAGGTTCTTCCCTTTCATCACTTTAAGTATATCATGCCACTCCCTTCTGGCCTGTAGAGTTTCTGCTGAGAAATGAGCTGTTTAACCTTATGGGAATTCCCTTGTATGTTATTTGTTGTTTTTCCCTTGTTTTCAATAATTTTTCTTTGTCTTTAATTTTTGCCAATTTGATTATTATGTGTCTCAGCCTGTTTCTCCTTGGGTTTATCCTGTATGGGACTCTCTGCACTTCCTGGACTTGGGTGGCTATTTCCTTTACCATGTTAGGGAAGTTTTCGACTATAACCTCTTCAGATATTTTCTTGGGTCCTTTCTCTCTCTTCTCCTTCTAGGACCCCTATAATGTGAATGTTGTTGCGTTTAATGTTGTCCCAGAGGTCTCTTAGGCTGTCTTCATTTCTTTTCATTCTTTTTTCTTTATTCTGTTCTTTATTCTGTTCACCATTCTGTCTTCCAGGTCACTTATCCATTCCACTGCCTCAGTTATTCTACTATTGATTCCTTCTAGTGTATTTTTCATTTCAGTTATTGTGTTATTCATTTCTGTTTGTTTGTTCTTGAATTCTTCTAGGTCTTTGTTAAACATTTCTTGCATCTTCTTGATCTTTGCCTCCATTCTTTTTCCAAGGTCCTGGATCATCTTCACTATCATCATTCTGAATTCTTTCCTGGAAGGTTGCCTATCTCCACTTCATTTACTTGTTTTTCTGAGGTTTTATCTTGTTCCTTCATCTGGTACATAGCCTTCTGCCTGTTCATCTTGTCTATCTTTCTGTGAATGTGGTTTTTGTTCCACAGGCTGCAGAATTGTGGTTCCTCTTGCTGCTGCTTTCTGCCCTCTGGTGGATGAAGCTATCTAAGAGGCTTGTGCACGTTTCCTGATGAGAGGGACTGGTGTTGGGTAGAGCTGGCTTTTGCTTTGGGGGGCAGAGCTCAGTAAAACTTTAATCCACTTGACTGCTGATGAGTGGTGCTGGGTTCCCTCCCTGTTGGTTGTTTGGCCTGCGGCAACCAGACACTGGAGCCTGCAGGCTCTTTGGTGGGGCTAATGGCAGACTCTGGGAGGGCTCATGCCAAGGAGTACTTCCCAGAACTTCTGCTGCCAGTGTCCTTGTCCTCAGGGTGAGCCGCAGCCACCCACCTCTTCTGCAGGTCACCCTCCAACACTAGCAGGTAGGTCTGGTTCAGTCTCTCCTGGGGTCACTGCTCTTTCCCCTGGGTCCTGACGCGCACACTACTTTGTGTGTGTCCCCCAAGAGTGGCGTCTCTGTTTCCCCCAGTCCTGTCAGAGTCCTGCAGTCGAATCTCGCTAGGCTTCAAAGTCTGATTCTCTAGGAATTCCTCCTCCCGTTGCTGGACCCCCAGGTTCAGAAGCCTGACGTGGGGCTGAGAACCGTCACTCCAGTGGGTGGACTTCTGTGGTATAAGTGTTCTCCAGTTTGTGAGTCACCCACCCAGCAGTTATGGGATTTGATTTTATTATGATTGCGCCCCTCCTATCGTCTCATTTTGGCTTCTCCTTTGTCTTTGGATGTGGGGTATCTTTTTTGGTGAGTTCCAGTGTCTTCCTGTCGATTATTGTTCAGCAGTTAGTTGTGATTCTGGTGTTCTCGCAAGAGGGAGTGAGGGCACATCCTTCTACTCCACCATCTTGGTTTAGGCTCCTCTCAACCCATGTTGTTGAAGGGTCAACTGTATAAAGGGATGAGAAGGAAAGGGAGGGGAGTTGGGGGTGGGGAGAGAGGGAGAGCTTTATTAGGAGGAATTGGCTCATGCAATTATGGAGGCTGAGACCTCTCACTGTCCACCATGTACAAGCTGGAGACCCAGGAAAGTCAGTAGTGTAGTTCATTCTGAATCTGAACACTTCCATGCCCTCTTCAGGCACACCACCCTCCCAGCCCTGTCATGTGCAAACCAATCTAGAAGCTGTCTGAACCCTGTACTTTTGAAATTTTTATGGAGGCCTCACGATCAGTTATTTAACTCCATTTCTAACCCCTCCGCCCCTTTTAAAAATTGGAGTATAGTTGCTTTACAGTGTTGCATTAGTTTCTGCTCTACAGCAAAGTGAATCAGCCACATGTATACATATATCCCCTTTTCCTTGGATTTCCTTCACATACAGGTCACCACAAAGCATTGAGTAGAGTTCCCTGTGCTATACAGTCTGTTCTCATTAGTTATCTATTTTATACATAGTAGTGTATATATCTCAATCCCAATCTCCCAATCCATCCCACCCCCCCATTTCTCCCCTTGGTATCCATACGTTTGTCCTCTACGTCTGTGTGTCTATTTCTGCTTTGCAAATAAGTTCATCTATACCATATTTCTAGATTCCACATATGTGCGTTAATATACAACATTTGTTTTTCTCTTTCTGACCTCACTCTGTATGACAGTCTCTAGGTCCATCCATGTCTCTACAAATGACCCAGTTTTGTTCCTTTTTATGGATGAGTAATATTTACTACATCTTTTTTATCCATTTCTCTGTTGATGGACATTTAGGTTGCTTCCATGTCCTGGCTATTGTAAATAGTGCTGCAGTCAACATTGGGGGTGCACGTATCTTTTCAAATTATGGTTTTCTCTGGGTATATGCCCAGTAGTGGGATTGCTGGGTCATATGGTAGTTCTATTTTTAGTTTTTTAAGGAACTGCCATACTGTTCTCCACAGTGGCTGTATCAATTTACATTCCCACCAAAAGTGCAAGAGGATTCCCTTTTCTCCACACCCTCTCCAGCATTTATTGTTTGTTGATTTTTTGATGCTGGCCATTCTGACTGGTGTGAGATAATACCTCATTGTAGTTTTGATTTGCATTTCTCTAGTACTTAGTAATGTTAAGCATCTTTTCATGTGTTTGTTGGCCATCTGTATGTCTTCTTTGAAGACCTGTCTATTTAGGTCTTCTACCCATTTTCTGATTGGGTTTTTTTTTTGTTATTGAGCTGCATGAGCTGTTTGTATATTTCGGAAGATTAATCCCTTGTCAGTTGCTTTGTTTGCAATATTTTCTGCCATTCTCAGGGTTGTCTTTTCTTCTTGTTTATGGTTTCCTTTGCTATGCAAAAGCTTTTAAGTTTCTTTTTTTAAAATAAATTTATTTATTCAATTGATTTTTGGCTGCATTGGGTCTTCGTTGCTGCACGTGGGCTTTCTCTAGTTGCGGTGAACGGGGGCTACTCTCTTCATTGTGGTGCGCAGCCTTCTCACTGCGGTGGCTTCTTGTTGCAGCGCACGGGCTCTAGGCACGTGGGCTTCAGTAGTTGTAGCATGCAGGCTCAGTAGTTGTGGCGCATGGGCTTAGTTGCTTTGCGGCATGTGGGATCTTCCCGGACCAGGGCTCAAACCTGTGTCCCCTGCATTAGTAGGCAGATTCTTAACCACTGAGCCACCAGGGAAGCCCTGCTTTTAAGTTTCATTAGGTCCCGTTTATTTTTGTTTTTATTTTCATAACTCTAGGAGGTGGGTCAAAAAAGACCTTGCTGCAATTTATCTCAAACAGTGCACTGCCTATGTTTTCCTCTAAGAGCTTTATAGTGTCTGGCCTTACATTTAGGTCTTTAATCCATTTTGAGTTTACTTTTGTGTGTGGTGGTAGGGAGTGTTCTAATTTCATTCTTTCACGTGTAGCTGTACACTAACAACAAAGATCACAAAGAGAGATTAAGGAAACAATCCCATTTACCATTGCAACAAAAAGAATAAAATAACTAGGAATAAACGTACCTAAAGAGGCAAAAGACCTATACTCAGAAAACTATAAGATGCTGATGAAAGAAATCAAAGACAACACAAACAGATGGAGAGATATACCATGTTCTTGGTTAGGAGGAATCAACATTGTGAAAATGGCTATACTGCCTTTTCCCCTTTCTAGAGAATAGGGGATGCCCTGAAAATTTCAAGCTTCTAATCATTCCTTGGCCTTTGTGGTAACCAGTTCCCATCCAGGAGTCCACCAAGAGATGCTTAGTAGAAGACTCATCAGATTGATTTCTAACATAGAGTCCATGTTCAACCTACACCAGAAAAGCTGGCAATGAATCAGCTGCTGGTAAAGATGATTAAAAGGGGAAGCAGGATAGCAAATGTACATACCACTGTAGTTCTGCTTCATTTTATTTTTATTTTTAAATATTTGTTTTATTTATTTTCCTTAATTTTTTGGCTGCATCGGGTCTTAGTTGCGGCACTCGGGATCTTTTCATTGCGGCGTTGGCTCTTCCTTGTGGAGTACAGGTTCCTCTCTAGTTGTCACGCGCAGGGTTCAGAGTGCTCGGGCTCAGTAGTTGCAGCATGCAGGCTCTCTAGTTGAGGCACGTGGGCTCAGTTAGTTGTGGCTCGCGGCATGTGGGATCCTAGTTCCCCGTCCAGGGATCGAACCCACGTCCCCTGCATTGGAAGGTGGATTCTTTACCACTGGAGCACCAGGGAAGTCCCTGCTTCATTTGAATTTTCTCTGCAAGTTCATCTAAATGTACATTTTCAAAAAGAAAAGTATATTAAATGAGCAAAAAGAAAAAAGGGAAAATATTAAAAGTGTCACTAATTCACCCTGTAACGGTGCAAATTCAGGCTCAGCACAGCTGGTGATTGGCACATGGCCCCCAGGTGGCTAGTTCTGTAGATTCATTCCTGGTGAATAATTGAACTCCCAATAAAGTGACTCTTCATTTTACATGATTTAGTTCTTTTGATTCCATTTGTAGCATTATGGAGGGATGTTACTCTGTATCCGGAAGGTGACCACTTCTTACCACCTTTGCTGAGAGGCATGACCATCTCTCGCTGAGATTATTGTAATGGCCTCTTAACAAGTCTCCCTGCGTCTATTCTTGCTTCCCTGCAGTCTGTTCAGCACAGCAGCCAGAGTGATCCTATTAAGACCTAAGTTGGGTCGTGTTACTCTCTGGCTCACACTCTTTTATGGCTCCCCATGTCACTCCAAGCAAAAGCCAAAGTCCTTACTGTGGCCAGCAAGGCCTTACTGTGCCCACTCTCTCCTTCCCTTACCCTCCTACTTCATCTCCTACAAGTCCTCTCCCCACTTAGTCTGTTCTAGCCCCAGTGGCCTTCTTGCTGCACCGTGAACACACCATGCTCAGTCTCACCGCAATGCCTGCTCACTTCCTCTTCCCCCAAGAAGTAGGTCTTCGTGCTGATGACACCTTCTTAGGAAGGCTTTACCTGAACATGCTGTTTTAAATTGTACCCCCAACATGCCTTTCTCCTTATAGGGCAGTGTATCTCATAGTGGTTATCTTGTCACATAAGGATTTTATTAATTGGTTTATTGTCTCCCCCTCTGCCTTCTCACACACACTTGGCTGAAGCTTCAAGAAGACAGGGATTTTTGTCTGTTTGGCTCACTGCTGAATCTGCAGATCCTAGACAGTGCGGCTGGCACACAGGAGCACTCTGTATTTAGTGAATGAATTTGAATGGATTGGACACATAAAGTGCTATGAGTGTGGGAGGTATGATTATCAAGCTGATAAGGGGATGGAATTCTCAGGCTACCTTCTGGTTCCATATTGAAATTCAACATATTAAAACTCCTGGTTTTCATTTTTTCCTAGGAACTCTATGACATTTTATGCCCTGTCTCTCTGTAACAGGTGCTGAAACTTTTAGCTAATCTTTTTTCTTATCCTGTTTTCACGTTTATCCTCTCCAAATAGGCTGGTACCACAGTAGTCTGGGGTCATTCTTGTTTTTGTAAAATTACTGTGAGCGATTCTTTGTATTGAGAAAAACACCCATATGATTAGGTTCTTGATCCTTTTGAGACTCCTGCCTCTCCCTTTCAGCACCCTATGAAGGCCAAAGAGTTGGCTAGCTGGGGACCGTTTGTCTCTGCCTCTCTCTTCCCTGCTTATGGTCTGGTGAGTCACAGCTTTCTTCAGCAGAGTCGAATAAATGCAGCCACGTCTCTCCTCTTTTAATAGATTTTAGTTCACACCATTCTTCCAGTTATTAACTTAGAATATAATTTTTACAAATTCACTAAGGGGGTTGCATTTCCATCTAGGGAAAACCTCCCTTGAAAGTACCTGGGATTCACTGAACATGGAAAACCTCTTTTTGTGGCTTTATGATTTCCTGATTAATGCTTTCTTCTAGAGTTTTGTTTTGTTTTTTAATTTAAATCAGGAAATAAAAGTTACCAATTAAGGAAAAAGCATTAAAATACTGATGTTGCTTTCCCACAATTAGCAGTAATTGTACCTAGAAAAAGCAAAAGAGTCTCAAAAGTCTTGTAGCTGAATTTGCTTTTGCAAAAATATAAAAGTACTCCCAACAGTTTCTAATTTTGATTATTATTTTTTTTACAATTGCTATTCTGTGTTGTAATTGCCTGCTTAAAAAAAACTTGATATTATTATCAGACCTTTATAAATAGGACTTGTTAATGAATGCAGAGATAGTATAGAACAGGATGGGGCAACATATTGGACAGAAAATTTTTCTTGCCTTTCTTTTGGAATTTATATAGGTTCTTCCAGAGAATAAAATAAACTATAAACCTAAGTAGAGCAGGCTTACATAGCTATAATAAATGCTTTTGGTTATTTTAATGAGAATCTACATTCATGGGTGGCCTGTGTTAATAGGTGTATTTATTGTGTTTTGTTAGTGATTATTTGTATAGCAAAACATAATTAAATATGAAAAACTTACATTTTTCTTTACCAGATCTTGTGCCAATTCTTAAGTGAATTATGTTCATGTAGTAAAATTTAAATTAATCTGTATCGAGGATAGGGGTGGAAATAGCATTCTGTTTATTGTAGGTATTGGGTAAAATCCAGAAATACTACTTAATCAGAATATTGTAAGCAGAAAACGCTTTTTGTTTCAATTCTCATTAGTAATGTTTCTTAAGGTTTTAGGCTACTTTTCTCAGCAATGACAGTTTATACAATTTAGTTTTAATTTTTAAGTTTTATTTGAAATCCTAGAGTGTCTTAGATAATCATTTAGAACATGAATCATTATAGAGACATCAGAGATGTGACTGAATCTGTACTGATCCCAGTATATCTTGAACATGTTTTGCTTAAAGATTTACCTGTGCTATCAGTTTGTTTCTCATGATTTACCTCATTTCAGAGCAGAATGTTGAAACCAAAATGGGGTATACATTTAATATCAAATAACTTTTTCCTTGCCAACCACACCTCAGCCCCTGGACTGAACATGGTGTTTGAGGTTTTATTCAGTTACGTGAGTATTTGTGGAGCAATGGGAGGTGGAAGCATGGCACCTGAGGCTAAGTCATTCCATTTTGTGTGGCCATTTCTTCCTCATTTTGAATTAGGAAACAGATGTGGGAAGGAGAAGAAAGATCCCAGTTCATCATCATAGTTATTTCTGGTACCTCAAGCCTCACAACCAAGAACTTATTTGTCCTTGGCTGAGCTGTCTCTTTACTCTTAGGTTGACTGAAGACAGCTTTGGGGCTGCCTCCTGAAACTTACTTGATCAGTACCCCCAGCCCCACTTCCAGCGTTTTGGAGCCTGCCTTTCTCCTTTTCTGGGAAAGGTGAGAAAGCACGTTAGAGATGGCCGTGCCATTTGATGATTCGTTTTCTTTTTGCATGTGTCCTTTAAATTAACATTGCAGATTTAGAGGCCCTTTGTGATGCAGGTGATAGAGGACAAGTTGTTATTGTTTACAGGCTGAGAGATTAGGCTTACATGGAGTTATGATGTGTCTCAGAAAATCGTAATTCCATGGTTTAGGAGCGATAATCTGCTTGGGAATGTGGGTGGGGAGGAGGAGACTCCAGGCATTGAGACTATGTTTGTGGGGCCAAGTACATTGTTTTTCTTAGACAAGGATGCGTATTTGGGGCGGCATTGGATGGAGGGCTGATGGAGATTATTGGGGACAGCTGCCATTCTTAATGCAGGCATTGCTCTAGAACATCCTGTATAAACTGCATATTACCACTTCAGAACTATAGAACACCTCATTAAATTTTTAAATTTAAAATATTTTAGATAGTGCATGATTTATCCCATACTTTTTCTTTCTATGTGCCTTGCTTTTTAAGGATCTTATGCTTTAAATTAATTTTGTTACTGAACTTGAGTGCTTTCTCTTTCCTTGTTAGAAATAAGAGTAAAAGTATTTGATGGTCTGAGATGGAATTGATGCAGTTATTTTACAACTTTGAGTAAATTTAAAGTAAAATTTAAAAACCTAAGCCTTCTTTGCTTGCACTGAAATATTACGACTATATAGATGAGAAGTGTTGCCCCTGAAACTTGGTCTGAGTTCTCTTGTTAATATAAGAGAAATTTCTGCAAATTCAATTTGGAATCAACACGTAGGCACTTTTAAGATTTCTTTTTCATGGTCTTAAATACAGAAAATCATAATCTATTTTAAGCTTCTTATAAATGATGGAGCACTTGTTTACATGTGTAAAATGACTCTATCTAAGTAGTGTATTGAAGTTCATGTTCATGTTTGCTATTTAATGACACCTAATGATATTCAACGAAGGGTTATGCTAAACCAAAGAGAAAATGTGTTACCCAGGCAACTGCCTCAGGCAGACTAGAGATTCAGGCATATGGCTCTGTAGTATACATTATTTCAGCATTTTTAAGCATAAAGAACCACACATGTAATTGACTGTGAAAAATTACTGCTCAGTTACTGTATTGTATGGTCATAATAGAAGTAAATGAATACGTCATTGTTATTGGAACAAGTCTGTTGGGAACCACTTGTAGACTCTACTATTTAAGAAGCAAAAATACAATAAGAAGAAAATAGCTGGTTTAATTAACATGTAAAATTGGGTTAATTTGAATTCAGCTGGCACAGCAGATATTAATGTTGGCTTTTTTTGTGTGCGTGTGATATTCTGGCTCAAGCCTATGTACTTCTATTTCTTTTGGCCACACCATAAATAATTTTATTTTAAAAAATATGATAAAGGCTACTTCAGTCATTGAATTTTTGCTTGCTAAGGGTTTATGTTCTGATCACATCAAAAAAGGTTTTTGCGTGTATCCATAATGTAAGTTTTATAAGTGAAAGAAAATGTTAAAATATTTGAGTAACTGATAATGTTTTTTCAAAGGGCAATCAGTAAAACTTGATTTCATGTATTTTTAAAAAATTTAGTTTACTGCTTTTCAGTCAGAGTGCCTAGCTGGACAGTTACTGCATTGGCAGATGCGAGACAGTAGCACATTTGCTCTTGTCACTTTTTGTGTGTCTGTGCTTATTTAGATGCTTCTTACTTGTTTCCGAATATCATTTTAATCATCGTCACCTTGCTTCAGAGTTTCAGAAAAACGCATTGAGAAAGGCATTGTGTTCCAATTACAAAATGATTTAACTCAATCAATTTTTGGTGTTTTAAAATGTCATTTGGGCAAAGAACACCCGTAGATAGTACGGGCCTGCGAAGATTGTTCCTTGAGCTGTCTACTGTGCCGTAGGTGCTCACATAGTCTCTGGAGTGCAGGGCGCTTTTGTGTTTTTCGGCTCTAAACTAATCACACTGGAGACTGAAGTCAGATATGCAAAGGGTTTGGCAGCATGTACTGTACGGGAAGCATTTAAAGTATGTAACTGGTTTCCAGTGGCAATCTAACAGCTAACCTGCTACTTTATGCAGTGATAGGCCAGTGTACGGTGGTCCTTAAAAAATGCTAGTTAAATTTACTTGCCTGCTGGCTTTCCAGTTACTGATTTATCGGGCTTATCTGCAGTTTATCTCCCCGTTTTCCTTCTTCATTTGCCATTTTGTTTATTTTCATTTTTATTTATTTATTTGTTTTTGGCTGCTCTGCACAGCATGTGGGATGTTAGTTCCCCGACCAGGGATCCCATGCCCCCGGCACTGGAAGCATGGAGTCTTAACCACGGGACTACCAGGGGAGTCCCTTTTTTAAAATTTTATTTTTATTTTTTGGCATTTGCCATTTTAATAATGTTGAAAGCCTTCTCATCCAGCCTTGAAAGAATAAGGGAAGATCTAGGAAACCTAGATTAAAAAAAAAGAAAAAATCTACTTTGCTTACCCAAGTGGATTTTCCAGTATGATTTATAACTACTTCTCCCTTTTTTCACTACTGGTCTTTCTCCTTTTCAACTTTTTCCCCCATTAAAGGCAATCCCCAATTTAAAATGAGTTGCTCATAGTGTTTTTAGTAACTTTGTATGCATTTTATTTTTATGGTTATTATAAAATATTGGCTATATTCCTTGTGTTGTATAGTGTATCTCTGTAGCTTAATTTTTACATGATAATTTGTACCTCTTAATCCCCTACCCCTATATTGCCTTTCACCCCTTCCTTGTCCCCAGTGGTAACCACTGGTTTGTTCTCTATATCTGTTGAGTCTCCTTCTTTTTTGATATATTCACTAGTTTGTTGTATTTTTTATATTCCACATATAAGTGGTATCATACAGTATTTGTCTTTATTTGTCTGATTTATTTCACTTAACATAATACCCTCCAAGTCCATCCATGTTGCTGCAAATGGCAAAATTTCATTCTTTTTTATGGCTGAGTAGTATTTCACTGTGTATGTATATTTGTGTGAGTGCGTGTGTGTGTATATCTCGCCTCTTCTTTATCCATTCATCTGTTGATGGACACTTAAGTTGCTTCCATATCTTGGCAATTGTAAATAATGCTGCTATGAACATTGGGGTGCATGTAACTTTTCGAATTAGTGTTTTCTTTTCCTTCAGATATATACCCAGGAGTGGAATTGCTGGGTCACATGGTAGTTCTATTTTTAATTTTTTAATTTTTTTTTTTTTTTGCGGTACACGGGCCTATCACTGCTGTGGCCTCTCCCGTTGCGGAGCACAGGCTCCGGATGCGCAGGCTCAGTGACCATGGTTCACGGGCCCAGCCGCTCCGCGGCATGTGGGATCTTCCCGGACCGGGGCACGAACCCGTGTCCCCTGCATCGGCAGGCGGACTCTCAACCACTGCGCCACTAGGGAAGCCCTGTTTTTAAGTTTTTGAGAAGCCTCCGTACTGTTTTCCACAGTGGCTGCACCAATTTACATTCCTACCGACAGAGTACACTTTTCTATTAACAAAAACCCAAGTCTTTGGATAGATCTCAAAATGCTGTTTACCCCATGATGTAATAAAGAGTATCTGTGGTACATATTACTGAACTCAATATTGGTAATTATTCAGAATAGGAACAATGTAATATAAGATAGCTTTTTTTTAGGTACTTTTTAAAAATAATGATATATTTAAGAAATAACAGGATAGAGTCTTATGGAGATAGAGGATATGATTTGTTTCTAGTTTTAAAAAGCCTGTGGTGGTTCTTTTCCTCACTCTTGTGGGGATTGTTCATGATTAAAGCTTTTTTATAACTCAAAGTTAAAAGATGGGAGGTTGGGGGAGGTGGCTGGACACAGGGACAGATTCTCCTGAAGTTCTTGGGCGGTATTATTTAACAGGGAAGGAAAGAAGCAATGGGGTGTAGAGCATGTGTAGGTGAAAGACACTTTTCAGTGTGTAATTGAGAGAACTATTAGCAAAAGTGAAGTAGAACGGGGATGGATCATACTTGCTCGACATGTTTGATCCCGCTGATAAGAAAGTGTTAGAGGTAGAAGAACACCCTGTATAAATGCCAGCAGTTGGCACAGTCTGCCTTGGGCAGCTCAAGTACTGTTTGAAATGAACTGCAAAGCAGTGGCCAGACAGGTAGATCTGGAAGCATGGGCATATCACTCACCGAGTTAAGCTCGTAATTACAAGAGCCTTTATATTTATCTTCTTTTGGCAATATGGGAGCAGTGATATATGCAGAGGTGGTATTTATAAGCTAAATTCATGATAACTATACAGTAAAATTGCTAATAAAATCTTTAATAGGTTTTTAAAGCCAGGCAGTAGCCTGCTTGTTTGAACAATATTCAGTCTGTCAGATTTCATTGGAGCCAATGAATTTAAATAGCCCCTTGGCGAAAGCTGCAGTGAGATTTGAACCTGAATGCATGGTAGGGCTGAGGAACCCAGCTGGCCTCAGGACAGATGCACTCCTGGGAATGCCAGGCCGGTGCCGGAGCCAGGCTGGACACGGATCCTCCCTCTGACTGAAGACGGAAGAAAATGGGATTGTAGCGTGAAAAGCACTGGAGAGAGCACCTGTAAGAGATCAGGAAAGGGGGTCTGCTCCAACTTGCCCAGCAAGATCACGCTGCCCGTTAGGCAAGGGAAAACTACAACTCGAGCCTCTTTTTACCTTATTACTGATGGTTTTTAGAATATGAAATGAGGTAATAACTCATTGTCTCTTTCTAGAATGTGTTAAGAACAGCTGCGTTAAATTTACATAATTAGGGCCGTTGAGGCTTAGTTTGTTTGCTCCCTGACCGTCAACTGGAATATTAAATAAATCTTTATTTATGACCTCTTTCGTCATCTGCCTAAGTCGCGGTTTTTGTAACCTCAGTAACTTCGGGGCCTCAGAGTCTGTGCTTCTCTGGCGGCTGCAGGCCACCAGGCATCCCAAGGGCACACCTGATGTGCTCCTGGGCTTTAAAAGCTGTGTGCTTTGACTTCTAGGACAAGCCCCCCAGCTCTGTCTAGGGAGCGTATCCTGGATTTGATCACTTCTGTTTTTCTCTCTCCTGCTGTGACCCCGGTCCCACCCACTGCAGCCACTTCCAACTGGACTCGTGCTCCAGGGTTTCCTGAGTGTTCTTTCCAGGAGCTCACATCACCCCCCTGCATAAAACCCTCCAACATGGCTGTTTCCCATGTGTGCTTGGAATGAAATCCACGCAGCCTGTATGCCCTGCACCCTCCTTCATCCCCATCTCTCTCCCTGCCCCCCACCCCTCTACTCTCCAGCCACTCAGGTGTCTCCCTGTGCCATGGAACTTGGCAGGGTTGGCTGGTCGTAGGTCCAGACCTCACCCTGAGGTTTCTTCCACCAGAATACCCTTGCTCCAGATCTTCCCGTGCTTCCTCCTTTTCATCATTCAGATCTTAGTGCCACCCCCCAAGAGGCATTTCCTCACCACCTATCCCCATCATTCTCAAGCTTGGCTGGGTGGGAAGTTAAGAAAACAACAACAACAACAAAAAAAACGGATGGTTGCTCTGATCCCTCCTCACACCCATTAAATAGGCTCGCTGGGGCTAAGAAGCACTATCTTAATGTATTTCTCAATTTTGTCCTCTACACAGCAGTTACCTGATCTAGAACCATCTCATCTTTATGTAGGTATGTTTGAGCTCATTGTCTGCCTTCTCCACTGGAATGGAACTCCTTGAGGACATGGATTCGGTCAATCTTATTCATTTTCATAGTACCCTTAGCGCCTAGGGCATTGCCTGGCGTATGATAAGTGCGGGGTACGTATATGTTTGGGGCCCTGAACAATGTATATTTCCAGGGCATTTGGGAGGGAGATAAAAGAACTGGAAACCCCCCAAAGCTATTAAAGATGTTAAAGTCATGGAGGCCAAAACTGTTTTGATAAACTGGCCATCACAGGAGAGCCCAGTTATGTTTTTGGTTTTTTTTTTTGTTTTTTTTCGCTTGACATTCACAGATACTTGAACCTGGGTGGTCTGGTGGTTGGAACCCAGTTTTTGGAGTTAGATTTTACTTTTATCTCTGCCATTATTCCTGGACAGCTGTTTGGCTTCTGTTGTAACACACGGAAGAAGGTTATAAGGAGAAGTTATTTTTGTGAAGCACTCTTATGGTTAGGAACCTTAAGTAAAAGTGGTAATTGGATTTTGATATGCTGCATTGTCTATTACCAAACTTCCTAAAGTCTAAACAGATCAGCTCCTTACGTGCAGTTGCTTAAACTTTCATAGCCACGGAGTTGGCCTGGAGATGGGAGCCAGGCGGGAGATGAGAGGGACCACACAGGGTACAAGCCATTGCTGAGCGAGAGTAAGCAACAGCAGGGAGGAAGAGAACTGGAGCTTATCCACCTTGGATGGCCAGAGAGAGTGTGAGTCTTTCAACTGTTTGCTTCTTTTTTCAGCTCTCTCCACCCCCACCCATTTTGTTCAGTCCTTCTGCCACTACCCAAATTTAAGAGGCTTGCTGTTTTGTTTCATAGAAATTTTTATTCTCTTTCTTACTACACAAATAATTCAATATGTGTGCTATTGAAAAGATTAGAAAATGTGGACAAGCAAAAAGAAAAAACCTTAAATTTCTAATATTTTAACTACCTGGAGATACACCCATGACTAACTCTTTGGTGTTCATCCTTCAAACTCTTTGTGTGTGTGTATAAGATACCATTTTTGTCTATTTTTCACAAAATGGGCTTGTTTTCTACATACATTTGTGTAACCAATTTTGTACGTAATAACATGAATTTGTTTATTGCAGTTTGTAGTGGTTGGACAGTTCTCAGTGTATGAATGGTCCTTTATTTAATCAGTCATGAATTGTTGCATATTGAGGTTGTTTTCACTTTTTTCACTGTTATCCACAATGCTGCTTGAACATTCCTGTAGAGAAAAGTTTGCACACATTCACTGATGATGTTTTAGGGTAAATTCCTGGAAGTGCGATTGTGCTGTCAAGGAGTGTGGGCGTTAACAAGACTCTTGCTGCATTGTTGGATTGTCCTCCGGAGAGTGTAGCGCCATAAACTTCGATCCCCTTGTCGTAAGGAGCCTTTGTTTCTCCTTCAGATCTTCATGATTCTTCCCTGGATTCAACCAACAATCTCCCCAACTCCAGGCTCTTCTCCCTCCAGTTCATTTAACTCTCCTCTGCCAGATTGAAGGGTCTGAAGCACAAGTTCATCATGTCACGGAAAGTTCCAGATTTCGTCTGCCATTATGAACTCCATACCTTCCTTTGTGCTTGCCCTCCCTCCAGCACACTTGCACTTCTTGTGGCTCTTCATCTTCAGCCTTCCTTCCTTGGTTCCTGGCTCACCGTCTACTCCCCCAGACCTCCCGTTGTTTGGGGCAGAAATTGCACTTTTCATCTATGTGTTCCCAGCACTGGCCGGTGCTCAGCACATAGAGCAGGTGCTGAATTGGAGTCAGTGGCCTTTCCTTTCCCCACCTGCCATCTCTACTTGATCATCTCCCCTCTTTTACGAGACTGATGTTACGTGACCGCATGGTCACATCTTCCCTCTGATGTCACGTGTTCCTAATTTTACAGACTTTCTCCATCTCCTCCTTTTCCTCAATATAACAATAATCTTTCCCTCCTCTGAATTCGTGGAGTAATTTATCTCCAGTTCTCTTATATTACCTACCATTTTTTCTATAATACCATAATTTTCCATCTATATTCTCTGTTATAAGTCTTTCCAGGCTGAGAGCTTTCCCTTGCAAAGTTCAGAAGGGGCGGGGAAGGAAGCCTACAGTTATGCTAGTGTAAAAAGCAC
Source organism: Delphinapterus leucas (assembly GCF_059928025.1). Lineage (NCBI taxonomy): Eukaryota > Metazoa > Chordata > Mammalia > Artiodactyla > Monodontidae > Delphinapterus > Delphinapterus leucas. The sequence continues at coordinate 59,297,833 of NC_143137.1, read as the reverse complement.
TGACATCATTTTGGTATGTATCCTTCTAGTATCGTCCTCTGTCTATAGCAGACATGTAATCTTACATCATCCTAAGCATGACGTCCAGAGGCACTCCACTTTCAATCCTTTCCTCCTTGGCTCAGTATGTGACTGCAGTATGTAGTGCTGTAGCCGTTTTACCGACACTTTAAAGGACTTGTAACGTAGCTGCTGTCATAAATGGCTTTCAGAAGAACAATAGCTCTGGTGGTTTGGAGAACAAAAATGACTTGCTTAAAAAAATCTCTGCTCGTGTCAGAACCATGAAATAGAGTAGCTGGAAACCTACTCTCCCCTGATCTTTTTTTTTTCCACTGGTTTGTGCACTTTCTCATAGATGTACTTTTTTTTTTTTAACATCTTTATTGGAGTATAATTGCTTTACAATGGTGTGTTAGTTTCTGCTTTATAACAAAGTGAGTCCGCTATACATATACATATATCCCCATATCTCCTCCCTCCTGCATCTCCCTCCCACCCTCCCTATCCCACCCCTCTAGGTGGTCACAAAGCACCAAGCTGATCTCCCTGTGCTATGTGGCTGCTTCCCACTAGCTATCTATTTTACATTTGGTAGTGTATGTATGTCCATGCCACTCTCTCACTTAGTCCCAGCCTACCGTTGCCCCTCTCCATGTCCTCAAGTCCATTCTCTACGTCTGCGTCTTTATTCCTGTCCTGCCCCTAGGTTCTTCAGAACCTTTTTTTTTTTTTTTAGATTCCGTATATATGCCTTAGCATACGGTATTTGTTTTTCTGTTTTTGACTTACCTCACTCCATATGACAGACTTTAGGTCCATGCACCTCACTACAAATAACTCAGTTTTGTTTCTTTTTATGGTTGAGTAATATTCCATTGTATATATGTGCCACATCTTCTTTATCCATTCATCTGTTGATGGACACTTAGGTTGCTTCCATGTCCTGGCTATTGTAAATAGAGCTGCAGTGAACATTGTGGTGCTGTTTTTGAATTATGGTTTTCTCAGGGTACATGCCCAGTAGTGGGATTGCTGGGTCGTATGGTAGTTCTATTTTTAGTGTTTTAAGGAACCTCCATACTGTTCTCCATAGTGGCTGTATCAATTTACATTCCCACCAACAGTGCAAGAGGCTTCCCTTTTCTCTACACCCTCTCCAGCATTTATTGTTTGTAGATTTTTAGATGATGGCCATTCTGACTGGTGTGAGAGGATACCTCATTGTAGTTTTTCTTTGCATTTCTCTAATGATTAGTGATGTTGAGCATCCTTTCATGTGTTTGTTGGCAATCTGTATGTCTTCTTTGGAGAAATGTCTATTTAGGTCTTCTGCCCATTTTGGGATTGGGTTGTTTGTTTTTTTGATATTGAGCTGCATTAGCTGCTTGTAAATTTTGGAGTTTAATCCTTTGTCAGATGCTTCATTTGCAAATATTTTCTCCCACTCTGAAGGTTGTTTTTTGGTCTTGTTTATGGTTTCCTTTGCTGTGCAAAGGCTTTTAAGTTTCATTAGGTCCCATTTGTTTATTTTTGTTTTTATTTCCATTAGGAGGTGGGTCAAAAAGGATCTTGCTGTGATTTATGTCATAGAATGTCCTGCCTATGTTTTCCTCTAAGAGTTTTATAGTGTCTGGCCTTACATTTAGGGCTTTAATACTTTTTTTTTTTTTTTTTTTTTGCGGTACGCGGGCCTCTCACTGTTGTGGCCTCTCCCGTTGCGGAGCACAGGCTCCGGACGCGCAGGCTCAGCGGCCATGGCTCACGGGCCCAGCCGCTCCGCGGCATGAGGGATCTTCCCGGACCGGGGCACGAACCCGTGTCCCCTGCATCGGCAGGCAGACTCTCAACCACTGCGCCACCAGGGAAGCCCTAGGTCTTTAATACATTTTGAGTTTATTTTTGTGCATGGTGTTAGGGAGTGTTCTAATCTCATTCTTTTACATGTAGCTGTCCAGTTTTCCCAGCACCACTTATTGAAGAGGCTGTCTTTTCTCCATTGTATATTCTTGCCTCCTTTATCAAAAATAAAGTGACCATACGTGCATGGGTTTATCTCTGGGCTTTCTATCCTGTTCCATTGATCTATACTTCTGTTTTTGTGTCCGTATGTCCCCTAATCTTGAGTGGTATAGGCCTGTGAAAATGTGACTTCTGTGTTTGCTTCCATGTCAGCTGACCCGTATCGCACTATTGGTTGCTGCAGGTGAGCCTTAGTGTCATATCGTGACTGTTCCTCTTAGACGCTAGATGCAGAGCTCATCAGAGTCGTGTGATTTATTTTAGAGGGCATCTAACATTGTCAAAGAAGTTTGGGAAGTTGAGGGCGGAAAAGGAACTAAGTGAGCTCACCAGCCAGGTCTGAACTTGATTAAGCTGGTATCCTTTGTTGTAACTTATGCTAATACCCATTAAATCTGCAAAGCAAGACTGGAATACTGTTTACACAAAAAGTATGTATACCTATGTAAATGTTTTTAGATATCACGCTGTAAATGAATATAGTACTATATATTCTGATAGCCTTCTAGTCAGATTACCTTGAAAATCCAAAATGATCTTGATGAACAGTAAAACATTATGATTTCATAGTTCATCTGTCTACCTCCTACATAGATGTATAATACTTGTATCTAACAGGATTACCAAATTACATACCTTTTTGGTATCTGTAACATGCCTAAAATACCAGAGCATTCACTGGCCAGTTACAGTTATGAAACCACAATGACATTGCCAGAGGAGGATTTGTTCACCGATATAGATGGCCTTCAGGTTTCTCATTACCATTTTGAGAGAGATGAGATTCTCTTTTTCTGGTATTTAAGCCTTTCTTTATTCAGATTGTTAAATTTAAGAAATGTCCTGGTTCTACGTAACACACTGTGTGATTCGTCTTGACTCACCCACCGTCTATGCAGAGATAATTTATCGACTGATAAACCGGCAGCAAGTTCAGCTGGTGAGTGTGTGGCTGTTTGGTTGTTGGTGCTACTCTGAGGAGGTCCTGGGCTGTGAGGAGTGGTGGCGAGAAGAAAGCAGCCAATCAGAAACACATTTCTCCTCTGTGCTGCTGCTTCAGTGGTCTGGAGCTGGGCGAGCATGAAATGGTTCTGGGCAGTTTCATTCACAGCATTAAGTAGCCTTTGTTTAAAAACTCCTAGTTCTGTGTTTCCAGTCTTGGCCTATGTATTAATATTAGTTTGCTAGGGCTGTCATAACAAAGCACCGCAAACTAGGTGGCTTAAAGAAAAAACGAAGAATTTTATTGTCTCACAGTTCCAGAGGCTGAGATCAAGGTGTTAGCAAGGTTGCTTCCTTCTGAGGGCCTGTTCCATGCTTCTTCCCTAGCTTCATTCAGGTGGTTTGCTGGCAATCTTCAGCATTCCTGGGTTTGTAGAAGCATCACCCTGATCTCTGCCTTCATCTTCATGTGACGCTCTCCCCGTGTGCACGTCTGGGCCCAGATTTCCCCTTTTCATAAGGACTCTAGTCATTTTGGATTGGGTGCCCACCCTACTCCAGTAGGATCTCATCTTAACCAATTACATTTGCAACGATTGCATTCTGAGGTTAGGACTTCAACGTGGATTTCGGGGGGACATAGTTCAACCGCATATTCACCTTTCTCCTGAGGTCCACACTAGTCCTTTTGGCTTCCTGCTGGATACCACACTTCACTGTTTGGGTGTCTCTAATTTAACACGGTTAGAATTGGTCTTACTCTCTCCCACTTCCCTTCTTTTTCCTTTTTTATTCTTTACCTTTGGTGGTGTCATCACCCCGCTCAGTTATCTAAGTTAGAAGTCTTGGAGTAACTCTTTTCTGGCTGTCAACCTCTGACCTCCAATCGCTACCAGGTTTTGTCATTCCTGCCTCAGTTGTATTTCTCCACTCTTCCCCCTTCTCCAATCCTAGTGTTCCGGCTCTGGTTTAGACCCCTGCTGTCTCTAGCTGTCAGGCTGTCTCCCCACGTCTCGTCTTTCCTCTGTTAAATTCATCTTCCACAGCAGTCCCTTTTCTAAAATAAAGATATGAACCTGGTATTTATTAACCCTAAAAACCTCCAGTGACTTCTCACTGCCTGCAAAAAAAAGTCAGGATTCTGTAACTGGCCTTTAAAGGCCTTTACAGGTGGCTGGCATGATGGCTCAACCACTCTTTTACTCGGCAGGACCATTAGATGCAGGGTCAGTAACACCTTTGTCCTTCTCTAAATACAGCACACCCCTCTGTACTTAGTTCTTTCCTCAGTGTGGATCGTCCTTCCCCTACCCTTCTCTCTTCTCTCCATCCTCCCATACCGATTGGAATTCTGTCTCGGTCAAATGGGAACCAGGACACTCGGTTTTCAGGCCAAAATGCCAGAAGCCAGTTGTTTCACCGTGCATGAGCCATAACTTCTAATAGTTTTCTCAAAAGTAAAATGGGGAGGTGGAAGGAGTTGATCTCTAAGATCTTTTCAGCTTTAAAATTTGTTTTTTAAATGCCACAGATTTGTGGAGCATTCCTTAATTTCCTTAGATTTATTCCTTAATTTATTACTTATTTATTCCTTAAGGCAGAATAAATCACTTCTCCTCTGTGCCCCTTGATGCTTTATCTTTTACTTTTGATACTCAGCTCGCGTTCTGGCGGGGTTACGTGCACATGACTACCTCTCATTCCCCCAGCAGGCTGTCAGCTCCTTGAGGCCAGCCGGGAACCTTCCACTCATATGTGTTTCCCTTGCCATCCCCACCTGCCCCTGGTCCTGCTCACACACACAAGATTTGCAGTGAGACAGACTCTGTAGCCGAGGAGAAAATGTTCTGGGCAAGTGTTCTTCTGTAACACGTGCCGTTCCTGAATGTTCCCCTGCGTTCGGAAGGATGTGTTTTTGGATGGTGAATGACATAGAGACCGTGTAATGGACACACCAGAGTTTTCTTTTCTTTGTGGCATTATTATAATCAGGTGACATTCTGGGAAATAGCTAAGTTAACGTTGTAGCACTTACTTTGTATAAAAATGTGTTCTCTCTGTAAGATTTTAGAACTAATTAACTGTTCTGTGAAACATGGGAAAGCACTTCTGTTTTCTTTCTCCTTCTATATCCTCGAGACTTGGACTATCCCAATGTATCATTGAAATATTTGTACATTTAAAATACAAAATAGTGGCAAAGAACTTAGTTCTAAGACAGCCTTTGTGGATTTATTTACTCCTTGGAAGTCAAAGCATCTGTGGCCTGTTCTGCACCTCCTAATGGATAGATGTAATCATACCATGACCTTGCTCAGAAACTTGTATCTCTGAACATCTGATCTCATTTCACAGTATTCTCTTATGTACTTTTCTGTCCAGATAAAATTAGTTCCTCACATTTTCCTTGCACACTCCCTAGCTTTCTTGCACCTGCCTTTCTGCAGGCATTTCCCCTGCCTAAGGTGACCCCCTTTCTATGCCCATTACTGCATACCTGTATTTCACTAATTTTTCGAGACCCAACTCACATTCCATCTCTGCCACAAAGCTTTCTTTGGTTTCCTACCAAAATTCTGTTATCATCATCTTGGTTCCTGTCTTATGATTTGTCTTTCCTGTATAATATTCTAGACTAGGGTTATCTGTCTTACCAGACTAAAAGTGCCTTGGGGTCATATTTCGTGGCCAGTTTATCTGTATTCTATCCCCCGCCCCAATATCATCCTTTAGTTCAATCCTCAGTGGTCAGTGGATATCAGTAATGAATGAATCTTTGTGAACCATTTTTACATGGTGTAGGAAGGTATTAATGAATGACTGAGCTGGTCTATTTTGTTGTTAACAACCATATATTAATCTAAAGTGTCTAAGCTTTATTTTTAGAATTAACGTGTCACCATATCCTCAAATCTGTTGTGTCTTTCAGATTCTGTGTGTTGTTATTTCAGTCCACTCTATGTAAAAGGAAATGCTAAGTGTTTATACATGCTTTTAGGTTTGAATTTTATTTTTTGACAGTGACGTTTTATTTTTTCCCTTAGTGTATATTTGTGTATGCTTCTGTCTTCCACAAGCTACTGACTTTATGCTTGTGCTTGTTTTGTGTTGCAGATTAATATCCTTTCAAGAATTTGTGGCGTTTGAATCTGTCCTGTGTGCCCCAGATGCTTTGTTCGTGGTGGCCTTCCAGCTGTTTGACAAAGCTGGCAAAGGAGAAGTCACTTTTGGTAAGGGGCGTGAGTGTGTGCACACCTAAGGAAGTGCAGACCTGTGTGAGCGGTTTGGGTTTTTTTTTCCCAAGAATGAAGTGTATGGAAATGGTTTTAAGAAGTTAGCCTATCCCTTTTAACAAAGATATCTCGGTGTTTTGAGGCTCCAGTTCTTGAAAAAAAGTCTCCCTTCGTGAAAAATTAAGTTTCTGGCTTAGTAGTTTTGATGCTCTGCTTTAGTTGTAAGGTGAGGGAGGATGGAGCACGACTGAGTCACGTCGTGACTCACTGAGGGTCGTAGAAGGTGAGAGGCAGAAAGGATTTGACCGTCCACTTCATTCCCTTCACAGTCAGTAGTGCTTTCCACGGTTAGAATGAAGAAGTTAATAAAGTGCCTAAGAACAGAAGGGATTCATGTTCCCAGTACCTTGTGTCCTTACCTTGTCCTCATGGAGTAGCTTGAGCCCAGAGGCAGCGCGCGAGATGGTAATTTGGAGCGGTACGTGGAGAACCCTGTTCTTCTCAATAACACGTTCCCCTCTGGCTGGGCTGGCAGTGTCTGCTGTGCTGCCCCCGCCGTTATTGGGGGACGCAGCACCATCTTCATGGGGCTCAGCTGCCAAGCTGCAGAAAACCCTGAAGTCTCTTAAGCATTAGGAGAAAGGGAAAACCAGGACGTGGTGGGGCAGTGGTACGTTCTTGTTTAAAAATAAACTGGTTACTGAAGATACATTGGGCAGAAGACACCACATTTCCCTCAGACTGTGCCGTGTCCAGCGTATGTTATCTGTGCGTGTGAACCTGGTGTAGAAAGCATTGCTGTGGAGAATTTTGGAGCCCTTTTGGGGCACACAGATTGTACATTCAGGGGAAATGGGTAATGCACCCATTTTAAATGTCTTTGTTCCTTGTCTCTAATTTATTCAGACTTCTTGGTCTTGTCTTACTTGTACGTCGTGAGGAATGTACAGATGGGGGGAATACAGATGGTGTAATAGAGCACCATCTGTTCTGGATGGTTCTGGAATTGGAGAGACTTAGCTCCTCCCAGCTCTGCCACTTTTGTCTCTGAGTCAAGTTAATTATCCTTTCAGGTCTTTATTTTCCTTATCAGAAATGAAGATAATAACTACATAAAGTATAGGTAAGGCAGCCTTCCCCTCCCCCACCCATTCCTCAACGTTCATTTGACATGACAGTTATTTAAGGCTAGATCAGCCAGGGCAGAGGCAAAAACACATATATTTACCTGGTTTTCTTTCATGTATTCTAGAAGCTCAGATGCTTTCCGTTAATACTTCACGAGGATTATTTGATATTTAAAAATCCCTAGAATAATTTTAGTTTTTGCCTCTCCCATCACCCAGTTCCTCTAGCCACAACTTTTCAATGGAACACCAATAAAAATGTTCCCATTAAAATCTCCAAATAATAAATGAGCAGTTAGCTCATGGTGGTGTTGATTCACCCAGTGGAAGTCAGTTTGATGAGAACGTTATGATGACGTTTCCTCGGGGTGAACAACAAGGGGAACCTGTAAGTTTGCGTGAGCTCAGCACAGGTGTGCTCGCTCTCTCGTCTTCCTCCTTTCTGCAGCAAATCTGGAGGGAGGGCTGGAAGAGAGCTGGATTGGAGATGGGGGGGCCGAGGAACGGATTAGCGGCGTTTTCCCGACTCCGATCAGTCTTCCGTCCATGGGCGTGAAGTGGCGGGGCTGATGTTGCCACCAGCACACCACTGGCCTGGCAGAGGAAAGAAGCAAGAGGCTTTGCCAGTGCTGGGAGGGCTGTGTGTGTGTTAGTGTGGTTAGGAGAAAAGAACAGGTAAAGCAGCAGAATGTGGGAGATGGGAGTCATCTGTGAATTGTAGAAAGAACGTGGCATGACAACTGTTTCTGCTTCTCACTAGCTGTTGGTTGATGGACAAGTCATTTCCGATTTCTGAGCCTTATTTTCCTTATCTACAAAATCAGGGTAATAACCTACCTTCCAGGACTATTGCACATAAACGGGCCATGTGGAAAACAAAGGCCTTTATAAAAATAATATTACTAAAAGAAATCATGTGAGAGAACAAAGGAGGATTTTCTTTTTTCTTCTTCTTCTTCTTTTTTTTGTTCTTTGAGAAGCCCTTTATTTTAACTTGCAGTTTAACCACTGGTCAGGTAGCTGGGAATTTTGCTTACTACCTGTGCTGTGTTGAACACTGTCCCATCTCTGAAGACATGCGAGAGTGCGTAAGACATCGGGGCTTCCAGGGGGCTACGATTCTGCTTCTGTCCTCAGCTGCATGTGACTGTGGTGGAAGAGTGCATAGCCCATCTCTCGATACCCTGCCTTCTGCAGGTAATTTGTTCCAGAATCTGCCTGTCTCACAAAACACAAACAGGGTATGCCCTGTATCTGTTTATGAGGAGCCAGTGGCGTCCTCACCCTGTGGGTGTAATAAAATGTCGCCTGGGCTTTTCTGAGCTGTTAATCCCCATTTAGGATTAAACTGAAAGAGCTATTCATAGTACAAAGAAGATACTCAAATGACCATCAAATTGCAAAATGATAGCCGACTTAACATTTTTCATGAGGTCGGGTAGAGTCATTCAGTGGAGGTGAGCGCTGTGTACAACAGGCTTTTGCCAAGTAAACACAATCATATGGGAGGTGTGGCAGCCTTAGGAGTGTTTTGTCAGCAGGTACCTTTAGAAGAAGCTAACAAATAAGTACGTTTTTCAGGAAACTTGTAATGGGGTTGAAGAAATTTTTTAAAAAATGGAGTTGGGCAGAAAAGTGGACTTTCCTAGTCAATCCTGATCTCATAGCCCACAGTATTATAAGGGAATCCAGATCTGTGCCCTGGCTCTCTGTCCATATGAAGCTGTTTGAGAGACACACAGTGGCACTCTTTGCTCTGATTACTTCCTCAGCTCCCTGTAAATCCTTCACTCAAGAGTGACCCTTTTGTATATCAGAAGGTTGCCCTCCTGAGTGTGCATCTTTGGGAGGAGTAGGCATGGAGTGGCGAGAGTGGAAGGGCTCCTTTTTTAACCTCCCAGGTTGGCATGGTCAGCTGTGGTCACGGGGTGAGCACTGCGCTTGCACTAAACAGTGGGTCATCTGGGGCCTTCCCATGGGCTGCAGGGAAGGCTGGCAAGTGGCCTCAGATCCCCCATGTCTCCTGGCTTTGCATTTCATCCAGAGGAGAGCAGTTACACTCTTTATCTGTATACATATTAGGTTTCCACATAAGAGCTCATCTGAAGCAGGGCTTCTAGGACTAAGCCCAGTAAGCACCGGTATTTGTCAACAAGCCGGCAGTGTCAGTGCTCCCACTAATGCTGATTCTGATACACACTAAACAAAAATCAGATGGAACGTTTCAGCGTCGCATTTCAGTGAAGCCTTGCCCCCTGTTCTCTGAGGCCTTGTTTATGTTTACCGTATTTTCATGTCCCGATCACTCCCTGTGTTTGCTACAATGAAAAGATCTTGATGAGGCCAATTTTGTTCCTTTGATATCTAGTTCATTATGTTCTCCTGTTTCCTTTGAGGGAAAACATATCTCCACTATTCTTGTTCTCACCATGTTTTCTTATTTTGATACCCGGTATTTGTAAGTGCGTTTTATGATGCCAACAGGTGTATAACATGATATCAGTACAAGTAGAAAATTCTGCTTAACAATTTGCAATTCTGTGTGATTGGAGAGAAAAGTATTTTGTTCTAAATCTTTTCATTTGCATTTTTAGCCTATTTTATATGACAGTGATTTTTTACTCTTAATTTTTTCAAGTGTACTTTATTGAAGTAGAGCATACATGCAGAAGGATGCACGAATCCTAAGTGTACATTTTGATGATTTTGCACAGTGTACATACTTGTTTCACCACCATCCAGATCAGAAAGAGAATGGTACCAACACTCAGTAGGTCTCTTCCCAGTTACTGTTCCAATGGTAGCAAGGGATATTTATCACCATCAATTGATTTTGCTTGCTTTTAAACTTAATAAAAATGGAGTGATACAGGATTTATTCTTTCATTCTCACTTTTGCTCAAATTTTATTTGTGAGATTCATCCATGTTTTTGCTATGTGTATTTTTATTTTGTTCTTTTTCTTTGCTGTGTAGTATTCCATTGTATAACTTTACCCTAATACGTTTACTCATTCTACAGTTGATAGACACTTGCACATTTCCAGTTTTGATTGCTACAAATATGCTTTGAACATTCTTTTATGTATTTTGGGGTGTGCATATGTGTAGGCATTTCTAGGAGTAGAATTGCTGGGTTGTAGAGAGCTTCCCTGGTGGTGCAGTGGTTAAGGATCCACCTGCCAATGCAGGGGACATGGGTTCGAGCCCTGGGCCGGGAACATCCCACATGCTGCGGAGCAACTAAGCCCGTGTGCCACAACTACTGAGACTGCGCTCTAGAGCCCACAAGCCACAACTGCTGAGCCAGTGTGCTGCAACTACTGAAGCCCACATGCCTGGAGCCCGTGCTCCGCAACAAGAGAAGCCACTGCAATGAGAAGCCCGTGCACCGCAACGAAGAGTAGTCCCCACTCGCAGCAACTAGAGAAAGCCCACGCGCAGCAACGAAGACCCAGCACAGCCAAAAATAAATAAAATAAATGAAGAAAAAAAAGAATTGCTGGGTCTTAGAAAATGTATATATTTAGCTTTCAGTAGATCTTACCAAACAGTTTTCCGAAGTGGTTGTACCAGTTTACATTCATACCATCAGTGTATGAGAGTTCTAGTTATTCTACTTCTTTGCAAACACTTGCTGTTATCAGTTACTTTCATTTTAGTGATATCTCACACTGTGACTTTAATTTGCATTTTTCTCATTACTTATGGGTTGTACAACTTTTTAAAAACTGTTTATTGACCACCTGAGTATCCTTTTTTTTTTTTTTTACTATGTGTCTATTTTCTAGATACAAGGGCTTTGTGGGTTGTATATTTCCAGATGTTTTTACTCTGTGACTTGCACTTTTACTCCACTTCATGGAGTCCTGAGGAACGTAATTTCTTAATTTTAATGTAGTACAAATTACCAGCATTTTCTTTTATCGGTAGTGCTTTTTAAAAAAAAAAATTATTTTTTTATTTTTGGCTGTGTTGGGTCTTCATTGCTGCGTGCGGGCTTTCTCTAGTTGCGGCAAGCGGGGGCTACTCTTCGTTGAGGTGCGTGGGCTTGTAGTTGAGTTGGCTTCTCTTGTTGTGGAGCACGGGCTCTAGATCGGGGACAGCAAAGTTCTTCTGTAAAGCGCCAAAGAGTAAATATTTTGGGCTTTGTGGGCCATAGGATCTCTGTCACAACTACTCAACTCTGCTATTCCTATGGGTGCATGTGGCTATGTTCCAATAAAACTTAATTTGCAAAGACAGCTGGTGGCCAGTGGAACATAGTTTGCTGACCCTTCCACCAGAGTATTAACAGGAGCATACACAAGTTGATGATAAGACTAGGGATTAAGACACTTAGTAGAATGGATAGGCTGTGGTGATATTTGGATATTTGCAATGAGCTATGAAACAAAGAAGGTTCTCTTCTTTGTGTCTAATATGGTTTGGTTAGCTTCATTGAGAAAGTGACTTTTGAACACAAATTTGAAAGAAGTCTAAGGCAATTGATCATATGGAATAAGGAAGAAGGAGGGGAAGAGACTGTCCCAGGTGAAAGGAATGGCCTTTGCCCAGGTTGGAAGACTGGAGTGTTCTTGGCACATTTGAGGAACAGCAAGGAGGACTCATGAGAATTGAGTGAGGCAGGGGGTCCTGGTAGGAGAGGAACTCAGAGAAGTAATGGATCTGATCAAGGAAGGCCCTGTAGGCCAAGGTTAGGACTTGACTTTGATGGTAAGTGAACTGGGAAACCATTGCAGGGTTTTTTGTTTCTGTTTTTTTTTAGCAGGAGATTGTCATGATCTGGTTTATATTTTAACAGCGTCATTCTGGCTGTTGGTTGAGAATAAACTATAGAAGGGCAAGAGCAGGAAGAGAGAGAACAGTTAGGAACCTATTGCAATAATTCAAATGAGGCGTCATGGTGGATTGGGTGGGAGTGAGGTTAGGGATATATTGAAGAGAGAATCAATAGGGTTCTCTGATAGGTTGGACGTGGCCTGTGAAAGAGAGAAGAGGCAAGAAAGATTCTAAACTCTTTGGCCAGATCAACTGGAAGGGTGGAGTTACCAACTGATAACTTGGAGGACTGCAGGCTTGGGGATGGTGGGGGAAAGAAGAGGAGCTCACTTTTGGATGTGTTAGTTTGATGCCTTTAGATATTTAAGTGAAGATGTCAAATAGGCACTTAGATATCTGAGTGTGGAATTTGGGAGATAGAAATTTGGTAGTTATCAGCAAATAGATAGTTTTTGAAGCCATTTAACTGGATGAGTGAGTCAGAAGAATAAGGAAAGATAGGGGTGTCTCTTGAATGCTTACTATTTTGTAGGACTGGAGATACAGCAGTGGCAAGACTAAAAAGTCCTGATCAGATGTTTTAGGGAGAGAGACAGTAAACAAATAGAACGTGACATCATACTATATATTCTCTATCTACAAGGTAAAGCAGGCTAGGTAGAGAGGAGGGATAGAAGCTATCCAAGCAGACCTGGAAGAATCTGTTCACCAAGGTGACGTGATACGGGCTGTGTATTGCAGGAGGAGATGGAGCTAGAGGGTCTGGAGGTGATGGTCACTTGAGAGGTGCTTCGACAGTCTAGGCAGGGGTAATGCAGGCCTGGACTGGACCCCACCAGGGCCATTCCAGAGGGTAAATCCTATATGACTTGGCTCCTGACGGACTGTAGTAAAAAGGAGATCAAAGGAAAGAAGAGGGACCCAGTAGTAGCTACTGAGTTTGTTCTGTTCCAGTGACATGTGGTTTTACATGATCTCTTGAGAGAAGGGATATAGCTGTCATTTTAATCTTGAAGTTTATTGATCACTTACTACTGAACTCACCCTGAGCTAAGTGCTTTATACGTAATTGATTATTTAACCCTCAGAACCTAGGAGGTCTGTACTATTATAATTCTCATTTTTCTTATGAGGAAATGGCCTTGGGGAGGTTAAGTAACTTGTCTGTGGTCCTGGAGTTGCCTGTGGTGGAGCCAAGGTAGCAGCCAGAGGACGGCCAAGCGTTACTCACTGTTCCACACTGCCTCCCTCTGGTGATGGCTGTACTCTGTGAGGACGGCCTGCCTTTGTAATCTAGATAGGTGCTGATTCATCCTTTGTGGTTTCAGTCTTTTTATCAGAGATTAGAGGGATTTAATAATTTTTCATGAAGAAGTAAAGAACAATACACGAATGAATTAAGATTTTGTTTATATGACCGTACTGGAAAGTAATTATAAGGAAGAATGTACCTGGATTAGAGTTCTCAGTACATGTAGAAATTTGCCTCGGTTACAGAGACGTCCAAGGAATTTGTTGAAATGCACTTGTTGTGAGCTTTACCCAGGAGGCTTTATCTTTTGATGTGAGCAGAATTTTGAGTGGAGGGGGAATTACAGAGTGGTGGGAGGGGAAGGAGAGTTGGCCTTTGTGCAGATTGAGGATAGTAGAGGAGACCCTTGATTGAAATGTGGGTGCTGGGAGCCAGGGCCCCATGTGATGGTGCACCCACCACAGCCCTCTAAGCAGGAGTTTTAATTTGATAGGAGAGGCAATTGGGAGTCCTGCAGGGTTGTTGAGAGGACAGGGACGGGATCCGAATGATGCTTGGAAAAGGTGGGTTTTGTTGCATTGGTTGGAGTGGGGCAAAGCCAGAGGCAGACATGTCTGTGATCCTTGTGTAAGCTTCCCATACCGCTGTGAAACAGGCAAATGGATGATCACTCCCATTTTGTGAGTGGAAGAGCTGAAAGTCAGGGTTTGAAAGGACTTACCTGCCCTCTGAGCAAGTTGGTACAGGGTGGTTTTCCAACACTTTCATTTTCCCAAGTTTCTTATTTGTTGATGCTGGGAAAGCAAAGCATTATTGTTAGGAATTTTAAGAAAGTGTGTGCGTGTATTTAGTGAAACTGTTAATCTGATATATTTAGTGCACCCACCAGTGATTGTTTTTCTCATGATGCTAATTTAACATTACTCCTATTTATGAATATTTCTTCAGTAGTTGTATCTGCAGTAGGCGCCAGTAATAGCCTAACTCAATAGTAGTGGAGGACCTGAATCTTACCTTCGTCTAGTGTAAGTCACAATTGACCTTCTGAACATTCAGAGTACGTTGTATACCAGAATACTTCCTCAAGTTGAACTATAAAATTTTTATTTGCTTAATGCCGTCACATGTTTTTCTCTTCCTTTGACTTATCTTTTTCATTACTCTTGAACAAAATGTCATGAAATGTTTTATATGCAGTTGTAAAGCTTCCATTCTTAGTATGTGAACATAAGCCCCCAGTGTCATTATCGTGGTGGTGGTGGGGGGGGTGTGTGTGTGTCCGCCTGCAATTTTTCATTGACCTTTAGCAACAGGGATTCTCAACTCTCTGGTTCTAGATAAGTGTTAGGAAGTCCATGAATGGCCACAGTTGTTAGTTGTGTTTTGTCTAAATGAGCATTTGCCTTTAGCAAGTCTGAAAGGAGTCCTGCCAAAGGGTAGGAACTGCTTTTTGAAGAGGGACAGCTGAATGAGTAGACATATATCTTATTTAATACTTTTCTAGCATTGCTGTTTAAAAACTTCAATTGTAAAATAGTCTTTGTCCTGAGCTACCCTGGGAGAGTTGGCTGCCTTGCTCCTTCAGCTCTGTCAGTTGGCCTGGAATCCAAAAGAAACGAGCACAGTATTGATTTTGTATTATAAGCTGCTGTGGCCTCTTGTCCTTTAATCTTAACTATTGAGTGATATTGTGAGCTTGGGTGCTTTAAAGTGGTGTCTCCTGTTAACGTTGTGTGAGAGAGGATTCTCCTATTAGACAGTCATAAGGCCCCAAAGTTTTAGTCTACGAAGGCTCTCAGAAGTCCTGCAGAAAATGTAAATTAACTTTGTCAAGCTATTTGAACAGAACCTACCTTTCTTTTGTATGTGAGACGTAAACAGAATCCACAGAACTAATGAAGCGATTTCTAATGTCCTTCTCTAGTTAATTCTTTGACGTGTATGTTGGTGTTTGGAGGGGCCCTTCCTGGGTTCACAGCTGGATTTTGTGCAGGAACACCTGCTGTGATGAAAGTGAATTGGAATGCTCTGGGAAAACGGACAGGCTAGATGACACAAGGAACTATGTGGAAACAACCCGCTTCAGTCATTCTGATTCAAGTTGCAGAAAATGATGAGAGCTAAAAGTACGCAGATAAGTTTTGAAGGTAGACACTCAAATTTAATAATAAATGTAAAAAACTAGAGGAATGCAGGTATTGGAGTAGAAGAGGACAAAACTTTAGCCATAATTTTTGAAAGCTCACTACGAAGAAGGTCATTTATTAATACCTTTGTAAAGACACTTGGAAAATGAAATATTCAAAACGATAACTGAGGGGAAAATGGTTCTGAGAGTCAGAAGGACCAATTATTTGAGCGAAGTTCTTTGTTAATATTCATTCTGATTTTGATGTTTCACAAAAACAACAGGTTATTTTGGTGAGAGGACATTATTGCCCGATAGTAGATTTTATTTCATATTTTGGGGGAACCCACGTATATTTTCTTAAGACACATTCCAATAGAGAATGAGAATATTGAGTAAGAGCAGTGTGAGTTTTGAGAAGAAATAACCTCAACATTGATGAGGACTGTGGTGTGCCCAGGGACCGAGTGTCTTGTATGAGATCCTAGAGACTGTGCAGAAGCTGTTCCAGTTCATTGGGTCAAAAATCTACTACTTACGAAAAGCTAAATACGGATTTGCCTGATTGACCATAATGGCTTCAATTTTGAAAGATAGTGGTATCAGAGAGCACTTCCAGTTGGTGGGATAATTTGAGAATCATCTATGCTCAAATGGCCAAAATATTGTACTTTTTGCTACTTCATCACCCCATTTTAAAAATAGGGAGCGGGGGAAAAAAGGCCTGTTGAGAAGGTGGAGGAATGTCAATTGGAGAGAAAATCACAATAACCATGTGAAGCCACTCCTTAGTGAATAACCGCCTGAAGGTTAAACGTTCTTTAGAAGACTGTCGGTATGGAGAGGTCGAATCAGGGGACGTCTGCCCCTGTGTGTGTGTGTGTGTGTGTGTGTGTGTGTTTAAGATGAAGGGAGAAGAGAACTTGTGAATAGGAAAGAAGGTGAAGAAGGTGTGGAGAACAGAAAGCTAACGGTAAATCCTAAAACTTGGAGCACTGGGAAAATTTGACTATTTTAAACTGTACTGCTCACTTAAAAATAGTAAAATTATACCATTATTCTTTCAGTATAAGAGGAGATAAAAATATAGTTTTTCTAAATTGGAAAATTTGCTGTAATCTTGCTGCTAATGACTGATTTCTTCCAACAGTTGCAAGGCTGTTTTTGCTCTGATAGGTTGATAAAGGAAACAAAATCAAGAATGTATTGGAAGTTCTCAGAGAAAATTACAGTTTAGGTATATGTTGGGGGTGGATAGTTAGACATTTTAATTGAAATAAAACAGTTTTATACTAATAAGGGATCACTGTGGGTGTACATTTGTAGTACATTTGCTCTTGAGCATTTAAGTAGGGTTAAATGTATGTTAATGCTTTTGCAAGAAAATTATTTTTGATAACATCCGTCTAAGGAAACTAGCTTAGGAAATTGGTGTTTTAAACAATAGAGATATTATACTTGCATTTAGGGAATGAATTAGGATTCTTTGTACTGCTTTAAAATTTTCAACGAGTTGGAGTCTTTTGGTGTGTTCCTCTCTAGTGGTAAGGAAAGTTAACAATAATTAACATAACAGACGATTAAAGCAAGCTTACACATCTGCACAGTGACCGCAGTCTGCTGTATACCTCCAAACACCATTTTAACTGACCCACTTTTTTTGTTTGTTTGTTTTGTTTTGTTTTTTTGCGGTACGCGGGCCTCTCACTGCCGTGGCCTCTCCCGTTGCGGAGCACAGGCTCCGGACGCGCAGGCTCAGCGGCCATGGCTCACGGGCCCAGCCGCTCCGCGGCATGTGGGATCTTCCCAGACCGGGGCACGAACCCACGTCCCCTGCATCGGCAGGCGGTCTCTCAACCACTGCGCCACCAGGGAAGCCCTGACCTACTTTTGATTTTATGAAAGACTGCTAATGATTTATTCTGTCCAATTGAAAATAACTTTTTTCTGGCAGATAGATTGAAAACATCTCAGTTGGCCTCTCTTGCTGTTTGATTTAGATAGTGCCTGTGATAGAAGATTAATATCGAATGCTAAGTAGCTGCCAGCCTGTAACATTTTTCATTGTTAACCAGCATTCACTATGATGACTTACATAGTGAATTAATCTTGAGGATTTATAGATCCATTAGGCTTTAGAATAGGAAGGATTCTTATCAATAAGGCAGAGCACGAGTTCTCGCTGTAATAACGTGGGGGGGTGCTCATGACAACTAAAGGCTCCCTGGCTCCATCGCAAATCTGCTGAATCAGAGTATTTGGGCGTGGGGCTTGGGAATGTGTTTTGAACAAGCTCTCCAAGGGAACGCGTTTCACACTGCAGCTGAACAACGGCTGGTGTCATTTATGGCTTTACTTCATGGATGTGGAAACAGGCACAGAGAGGGGATGGTGACTGGTATCGTAGGGACCACAACTTTGTCTTCCAGCACTACTAGATGGGTGATATTCTGTTGTAGAATGCCACGTGACCTCATATCAGGGTAGTCCCATCCCTCTCTACGTACAGAACTGGAAGAGGTTTAAGTTAGCCCTAATTTCTACATGTACCAACACCATATATGACTTCTAAATAATATTCAGCTCAGCTTGACTGTGTGTGTGTGTACGCAAGCGCTGTGTCTGCCTGTGTGCTCAGTTTTTGAAAGATACTTATCACCACTGTACCCGCATGTTCAGAATGATAGTAATAATAATACAAAGTTTACAGGGGCTTATAGAGATCTCAATTTAATGAGAAGAGCTGAGTGTGTGAAGTACTTATTCTGTACTTACTCTGTTTTAATGGCACCCATTTTCCCCCTAGAACTTCCTTGAGCAAGTCTGAATTGTAGCCAGAATACTTCTTTCCTCTTCAGACCCTTAACTGTGATTAATAGAAAAAGGCACTTGTCAAAAGGGTTTGAAATGGCAAACCTTGATATTGGCCCATGTGGCAGTAGAGATAGGTCTGTATCCACTTACTCCATTATGCTGTTTAACTTCCGAATTCAACAATTTGTCTCGTGCTCCCTGCTTAAAAGACGATGGCCGTATAAGCTGTTGTTAACCATATCAGCAGGGTGAAATATTATTTCCCTTCGAACGAAACCACAACTTTCTTTGAGGATTTAGCGCACATTAGAAAAAGCACCCCAGTGAAGCTGCTGAGACATAAAGGGCACTGTTCAGCAACTCTCCCTTTGCCTCTGAGAGGGATGGATTACTTTCGGGTTTAACTGAAACATCCTTTTTGTGTTTATTGTATTAATGAAATTTTTAGGACCCATGAGAGAGAGATTGTGGTTCAGTGTTTGAAATAATGTAGCTTGATGAACCTTTTTTATTTTAATGGGAAACTTGTTTTCCTTGATTTGCAGCTTCAAAGAGTGAATCTTTTGGAAATTAAAGTGCATTAACTTAGTTATTCTGTATGGAAACAAAAACATAGAAAGTAAAAATTTGCATAAGTGAAGACCTCGATGATTTCAGATTATAGTGTGGTAGAGGTTAAGGAATAAGAGGCCATGGAATTTGTAAAAACAAATTCAGTCTAACCACTTAATGGCATGTGCAAGTAATTTGCCAATTAAATATTTCTAGTATCTGAAAGATCTTCAAAGTGAAGAGTGGTGGTTCTTAATCTTTCTTAATTTCATACTTTCAGAAACATAATGGAAAATTACTTAGTTTTTTTTATCACTTTTCATTCAAAATTTTAATATATGAGCTAAAAGAGGATGATTTTAAATATTTGAGGAAAATTATTGCAGAAAATTATTGCCTGGTGTTTCTTTTTGTTTTTGTATCTTTTGTAAATATTTGGTGCCCAGATAACAATCTTCATTATAATTAAGACTTTAGATTTTGGAATTTTACCATTTTAATGGTCACCTGCTATGTTTAGAACATTGTACGGGGCACACTTGGCTACAACCCTCGAGTTATTTTACTCCCATTTTACACATTGAGAGAATGGAGTCAGAGTAAGTAATTTGCCTAATTTCACTCATTAGTAGGAAGCAGATTTGAGGGTTCCAGGTTTTTTTTTTTAAACACAGCTTTATTTAGATATAATGCACCCATTTAAAGTGTATGATGCAATGTTTTTTCGTCTGTTCACATATTTGTGTAACCATCATCAGTTTTAGAATATTTTCATCACCCCAACAAGAAACCCCGTACCTTAGCAATCCTCACTCCCCAATCCCATTTTCCCCTAGCCCCTCCAGTCCTAAGCAACCACTAATCTACTTTCTGTCTCTCTGGATTTGCCTATTCTGGACATTTCAAATACATGGAATCTACAACATGTGGTCTTTCATGACTAGCTTCTTAGTATAATGTTTTCAAGGCTCATCCATGTTGTAGCATGTAATAGTACTGTATTCCTTTTATTGAGGATGTCACATTGTTATAGATATACCACATATTGTTTATCCATCCTTCAGTTAATGGATATTCCGGTTGTTTCCACTTTTTGGCTATTGTGAATAATGCTGCTATGAACATTTGTGTACAAGTTTTTATGTGAACATATGTCTTCATTTCTCTTGGATATATACCTAGGAGCGGAATTGCTGGGTCACATGGTAACTATGTTTAACTTTTTGAAGAACTACCAAACTCTTTCAAAGTGACTGTGCCATTTTTACATTCCCACAAGCAGTGTATGAGGGTTTCAGATTTCTTCACATCCTCACCAACACTTGCTTCTTGTGGGGGTAAAGTGGTATCTCATTGTGATATCTCGTTTGATTTACATTTCCTTAAAGGCTAATGATTGGAACATCTTGTCATGTGCTTATTGGCCATTTTGTCTTTGGAAAAATGTCTGTTCAAATCCTTTGCCCATTTTAAAAATTAGATGAATTGTCTTTTTATTATTGAGTTGCAAGAGTTCTTTATATATTCTAGAGTTCTTTATCAGATATGTGATTTGCAAAACTTTTCTCCCATTCTGTAGTCTGTCTTTTCACTTTGTCGATGGTATCCTTTGGAGTACAAAAGTTTTCAATTTTGAAGATGTCCAATTTATATATTATTGTCCTCGGTTGCTTGTGTTTTTGGGGTTTTTTTGGGTTTTTTTTGTTTTTGCGGTACGCGGGCCTCTCACTGTTGTGGCCTTTCCCGTTGCGGAGCACAGGCTCCGGATGCGCAGGCTCAGCGGCCATGGTTCACGGGCCCAGCCGCTCTGCAGCATGTGGGATCTTCCCGGACCAGGGCATGAACCCACCTCCCCTGCATCGACAGGTGGACTCTCAACCACTGTGCCACCAGGGAAGCCCCTGCTTGTGTTTTTGATACTATATCTAAGAAACTATTTTCCAATCCAGAGTCGTAAAGATTTATGCCTACATTTTCGTTTAAAAGCTTCACAGTTTTAGCTCTTATATTTAGATCTTTGCTCCATTTTTAAGTTAGTTTTTGTATATGGTGTGAGGTTGGCTCCCACCTTACTTCTTTTGCATGGTTGTCCCAGCACCATTTGTTGAAAAGACTAATCTTTCCTTATTGAATTGTCACCCTTGTTGAAAATTAACTGACCATAAATGTAAGGGTTTATTTCTTGACTCTCAGTTCTATTCCATTTGTCTTATATGTCTATCTTTATGCCAGTACCACACAGTCTTGATTACTGTAGCTTTGAGGTAAATTTGAAATACAACTTTTTTCTTCTTTCTCAAGATTGGTTTGGTTATTCTGGGTCCCTAGAATTTCCATATGAATTTTAACGTCTGCTTGTCAATTTCTGCAAAGACACCAGCTGGAATTTTGATAGGGATTACACTGGATCTGTGTATCATTTTGGGGAGTATTACCATCTTAACAGTATTAAGACCTCCCATCTATGAACATGGAATGTCTTTGCATTTATTTAGATCATCTTTAATTTCTTTCAACAGTGTTTTATAGTTTTTAGAGTACAGGTTTTGCATGTCTTTTGTTAAATTTTTTCCTAAGTATTTTATTCTTTTTGAGGCTATTGTAAATTGAATTGCTTTCTTAATTTCATTTTTGGGTTGCTTACTTCTAGTGTATAGAGATACAGTTGATTTTTGTATATTGATCTTGTATCCTTCAACAGTGCTGGACTTAGTAGTTCTAATGGTTTTTACGTGGATTCCTTAGGACCTTGAATACACGAGATCATGTCATCTATGACCCAGCTTTTAAAAATCACAACTCTTTCCACTACAACCATACTGTGTAGCCTGGGAAACTTATTGGGGGAAATCAGTTGAGTTTTTGAGGTTATATTTAGGTAAGAAACGATTACCACTTTGTAATTATCTTTTTATAATCTTAAAAAAAAAGTGCAGCAGACTTTCAGGCTAGAAACATTTGTGGAGAAAGCAAAGTCCCCAAAAATAAACCCAAAGGCTCTTTGAGCTTATTTGGTGAAGTCTTGCTTTAAATACTATCACCATTATTTGGTGATATTATGGGAACTATAGACCTTCCAAACATAGTTTGTTTGGCACATATTGAAATAACAATGATTATACTTTGAGATAAGCACTCTAATTTGTTTTTACTTTCAGGAGGAGTGGCTGAGCTAAGAAAACTATGATTTTAAATACCCAAAATATATATCTAGTGCTTCATTTATATTTCATTGCTAATTCAGTTTTGCTTCTTTGCCTACATGACCTCAACCTGGGGGTAAGATTTTAAGACCTTGTGCTTTAGAGTAGGAGAGACCTTCTAATTTTTTTAAGTTAAGTTAGTAATCTGCCAAGTGATGCTTATTTGAAAGCCATCAGCAGGTGCGTTATGAATTATAGTCGTATTTATTTGTTTATTAATTTGTTTATTTCACGGAACCAAGGGACCAAAAAGCATAAAACATTTTTCTCTTTCCTCTCCAGGACTGCAAGTTAGGAAGTTAGGTTTGAAAAGCTCAGGGAATGGTAAAGATTTAGTGATAGGATGACCCTAAGATGGGCTCCTAGAGTCTTTTATGGTAAAGCTCGTGGAATTTTCCATGAAAGTGAGAGTACAGAGCAGTTTTGAAAATCACTTTGGTTTTTAGTTTCTGATTTTCCAACTATATGATGGAAGGAGTACTCTTTTTTTTTTTTTTTGGAAGGAGTACTCTTACCTCTCATTGTCTCACCAAGGCATGGATAAATCTTAAAACAATCAAATGTTAAGTGAGAAAGCTATTTGAGCCTTCTAAAAGGAGAAGAGAATATTAACCTGAGATGATATTACAGTGTCTTCCAAAGTGAGGGGGGAAATTCCAGAACCCATTGTGACTATTGGGCTTAGAGATGTTTGTTTTCATGAATGTACAGGAAAATGTTGAGGCCAAGCATTTCAGAAAATCAGTGCCCCCGAATGACTTCTTGTAGCAGGATGAAGTATTCAGACTTAAGAATCTATAAAATATTTTCAGAGAAAAAAATGTGAGATTTCCAGAGTGACAAAATTTAATATTTTAATTTCTTAAAAGAGTTGATTAGCCTTGAAAATGACTATAGAAATATTGGTAGTTTTCCTCTTTATCAGTAATAATGCTCATATCATTTGGTTTGTCCAGTTAGAATGACTTGGTATTCTTACGATATTTGAGTATACAAGCCTCTGTTAGGTAAGTTAAGAGAGTGAAAAATAAATTTTGTAGAGATTGTATCAAGTGGTAAAAAACTCCAGGTCTTATTTTTCTGCAGAATTCCATGACCAGCTGTTCTTCCCGTAGCAACCTTTTCTTCACCACAAATGTAGCATCAAGTCCTTAGGGTTTGAAAATAATATTTGCTGCTGGCAGGTGATGCCAACATCTGTAAGTGCCTAGACCAGGATCTGTCCTGTCTCAGTGGCTTTGGTCCAATATGTTTTGATTGGACCCTTAATTCACTTCAAAAGAAATGAACCCTTCTTCATGCTGTTGCTCTTTACTGAAAAACTCCCTCACAGGTTCATCTGAATAAATCCTCCACAGCCTTTAGGACCCAGATCAAGTTTTACCTTCTCCAGAAAGCTTTTTTTTCTCCCACTGTTGTAAATGCATCCTTCCTTAAACTTGTGTTTCCTTGCCAAGAGGAACTGTTGCTGTTTAGCACTTAATCCAGTATACTGTTTGGATGTGTTGTTTAGTTGTTTCTTGTGGATTAGACTTGGATTCAGCACCGTGTCTTCTCCTGCCCTCCTACTTCCCGCAGGACCTAATACAGTGCTCCCAGCTGTGCTGGCTAACTAAGGACCGACATTCTTACAGTGGCCAGTGTGTTAGAACAGCTGAGAACTGAAAATGGACCTCATTCTCAGGGTTGTGTAGTTTGTAAACTGTCCAACTCCAAGGAGCACTGGTCACATAGGCCATGAAGTGAATGTCAGTCACTGGATTGTACAACTTGCATGTCCCCTTGGGTCTACAAGTGGCCTGTGTGTACACTTACTGCATGACATTAGGTCTTCTGGAGAATCTTTCCTACCTCCTTCCTTTCATATTTTTTTGTCCGTTTCAGTGGGGAGTTTAAAAACCCTTCTATAAATCTTTAGAACAACGTTTTTCAAAATGAGGTTCTGGACCCTTGAATTAGGAAAACCCAGGAGGCTAATTAAAATGCAGGTTCTTTAGTTCACTTGAATCAGCCTAGGCCTGGGGCTGGAGACATTAATAAGGAAGACTGACAATTCTTTGCACTTCACTAAAATCTTAGGAAATGATTGTTGAAATGGCTTTTCAGTAGGGTGGAAACTGTAGTGCCTCAAAGGGTTAATACCACTGTCCTTAACCTGTTGCACTATTGTAAACCTTTTCTTCCTCATTTAAGTTCAACCACAACTTAGTGAATAGTTGCTCTATGCCCACCATTGTGCAGGCACAAGGGGAGAAGCAGATGTTAAAAATATGGCCTTTGTTCTGAAGGTGCTAATAATCTATGTAGAAAGACCTATCTGCATACCTATACAATACTATATAGAGATATCTTTTTAAAAACACATCAGTAGTTCAGGTCTGTAGGATTGACAGTTTGTAGAGTTGAAACATGTTTTAGAGATCACATATAGCTCTATACTTCAGGGGGACTAAATTTCAATACTTCAGGCAGGCATTTGCATAAGAGAGACAAGCTCTCATGGAATAGTGGAGAAAGCTCTAGACTTAAGGTTCAGAGTTCACAGTTTTGAATTAAAGTCAGAGCTCTGGTAAGCAGTGAATGATAGTTAATTATAGGAAAAATAAGATTGTTGGTTAGAGTCAGTCACATTTTAAATTCATTTACTAAGTTTTGAGTAACCTAAATTTATTATATATATTTATAGTTTTATACCATATAAATATTAAAATGGATAATAAATGCCTTAGCTTTATATGCCAATATTGGGTTAATACCTTCTGTTACTTTTCTTTGTATTAATACATGTAATTTGCATATATTTAGCCTAAAACACATTTTTACTACATTTAATTGATTTAAATATCCAGCTGACACACCCTTTTTATAACATGCCTGCTTTTGTAAATGTCTCTCATCTTGCTTACGGTGGTAGCAGGAGATACACGGAGGGTCTTCTTGGATAACTTCCTCGTCACTGCTGTGGGAGTTCCTGTTGCTCATTGTAATAGTTTGCTGCGGTTGCCATAACAAAGTGCCACAGAGTGGGTGGCTTAAACGACAGAAATGAATTTTCTTACAGTTCCGGAAGCGAGAAGTCCAAGATCAAGGTGTTGGCAGGATTGGTGTCTTTTGAGGCCTCTCTCCTTGGCTTGTAAATGACAGTCTTCTCCTTGTGTCTTCACATGGTCTTCCTCTGTGCCTGTTCGTATCGTAATCTACTTTTCTTATAAGCATGGCAGTCATATGACATTAGGCCACCCCCCCTGCAACGACCTCATTTTAACTTATCTCTTTGAAGAACTTGTCTCCAAAATATAGTCATATTTAAAGTCCTAGGGGCTATGGCTTCAACATACAAACGCAACACAGCACGTAGATCTCATGTCCTGTCACCTCTGAAGTCTTCTATTACAACATACCAAACTTTCATCATGAACTTCCGTCTTTCCAGCTCTACCACTAACTTCATCAAGATTTCCAGTGTTGGACTTTTGTTCTCCAGAGTCATCATTTCTTTATGACTTTTACTTAACCTTCCATCCACCCATGTCTCCAATATTGGGTTAACACCTTCTGTTACTGTCTATAGGATGTTGAAGGAGAGGTCAAGAAAAGGAAGGACCTCGTTTTTGACAGCTATCCCATGATTATTGCATTGAAAGGTTATTTTACCAGAATGCTGGGCAGAGAGGAATCTTTATTTCAGCAGCTTGGCAGAAAAATGGCCACCAAGTCATTTTTGTTTGTATATTTCTCTAAAATTTTATTATAGTATATAAACATTTTTTATAGAGTAAAAAATTGTGTTTTTTTTTTCTTTTGGTCACATCTTTGTCATTTGAACATCGTTTCTCATTAGATCATTTATTGGTCTTGATTAGAAGATTGATTAGAAGATTGTGGGCCTTCCTTGAATCTATCCTGGGCCTGCTTCATACAGAGGCATAGAAATTTAGAATGGGAAAGGAGCTACAGATTATCTAGGTTAATATCTATTCTATCACATATAGCCACTAGAATAATACCTAGCACATGGTAAGTGCCTAAGAAATTTTAGCTACTATTAGTAGTAGAATTTAAACCCAAGTAATTTGACTTTCAGTTCGGTAATTCCTTCTCAGAGGTTTTAGAGCCAAAAAGAAACTTGCTGAGTCTCCTCCTACTTAGTTCATTTCATTCATCACTCCCCACTCAGATCCTCAATTCTTGATTCACTTCATTTTTCTTATGTCCTTTCTCTCTTTTTTTCTCTTTTTTCCTAAAAGTGGAGAAGACAGAATAAATTCAAAGAAATTGAGGGTTATGCTTAAAAACTTCTTATTTTATTGTCCTTATCAGGGCCAGCCTGAGGTTTTCTGCCATCTTTTATAAAATTTATGCCTGGCATAATTCTGATTTTTTACTGCGTTCTTCGTGCAGATACACACCCAATCTTATACTGATGGCAGCACTACTGTTTCTTCATGGCAAGACTTAAAATTTCTGGAAACTTTAAAAGCATGGAATAAAAACTTGTGAGTGTAAGGGTGGATGAAAGTAGGAAATTTGGGGGAAACAGTGGAAACACGTGCCAAGGTTTTGGGCACCCTTTAGAGAATTAAAGAATTTACCTCTTTTTTTAAATAGTTGCAAAGGGAAAAAAACAAGGTAGCAGGCACAGTTTGCTCATAAAAGCGAGCAGGGTTGGTAGGTATATTTAAAGATGTGAAGGCCAGGACAAATTCATTAATGTAATTTGTGTCCCTTTACCCTCCAAGCATACACTCATGTTGGGAGGCGGAGAGACTAGTAAATAAAAACGTGAAGCTTTAGAAAAGTAAGGTTTTTCATATTGTTGTTTTCTGTTCTCTGTCAGTCCTCTTACAGTTTTGTGGTAGAGGATAAAAAGAGGGGAAGAATCAATACTACAGTACATTTGGTAGCCCATCTTAAAATGGGATTATTTGGACCATTTGAGAACTTCTGTCAAGCCAGAGTGTGCAGGAGAAAGTTAAAGGATGGGGCTGTTGGCTGTTCTTCCCGTTACCTTTAAGTGTGGCCTGACGAACAGTGAAACTTTTTACAGCTTAAATAGAGTCTTAGTGCTGTTGAATATATGCTTCAAGATTTATATCTAACTGATTTCTAAATCCTCAAAAACATTTTAATAGCTTGTTAAAGAGGACTATATTTAAGACTTGTGTAGTGTTCTATGTGTTTATGTATATGTGTGTTTCCTGCCGCTAAAGATTGAATTATATCCCCTGTGCCTAGAAAATAATATTTGTTGAAACAAAACAGATGACGATATGAGATTTAGCTTATTACTTTGGTTTGCAACTGCCTTTTAGGGCTTTTTGTGTGTGTATGACTTCTTGATTTTTTCCTTTTATTGGATGGCGTTATTAACTTTGACTTCATGAGACTCCCAGTTCTATTTCTGCCATGATTTTATAATCTGTGTTTTTTAAGTTGAGTTACTTTTTATACAAAGAAAGTAGCAATATCCATTTAATAACAGGTTTTATAAGGAAGAACCCAATTTGCTTTGTTTTAATCAACCTTTCTTTTCTCTTTTCAGAGGACGTTAAGCAAGTTTTTGGACAGACCACAATTCATCAACATATTCCATTTAACTGGGATTCAGAATTTGTGCAACTACACTTTGGAAAAGAAAGAAAAAGACACCTGACATATGCGGAATTCACTCAGTTTTTACTGGTGGGTCTAGCCCTTATAAAAAGTTAAAAAGAGTGAATAAGTAAAACTAGGATCGTGATGCACATTTGCCAACCCTGGCCAAACCATCCTATTTGGAAGTATTTGTTTATTAGTATGTAGAAACTATAGGATTAAATAGACTCTTACAGAGTCTGCAGAACCCCTTCCTGCTTAAATGGAATACACATTGAGGACCAGGGAGAGGGAGAGGGAGACGGAGAGACGGAGAGACGGAGAGACAGAGAGACGGAGAGGAAGAGATGGAGCGAGAGATGGACTGCTTGGGCCTTGGGGTATTTAAAGCTTTTCAGGCACTTCTGTTGTGTTGCCACGTTAGAGGATCACTGTTCAGAGCACTAGCTGTCCGTATCCGGGGTTCAGCTCTGTGGGAGTTGCCTACATCTCTGGGACGCCCCTGGCCCAGTCCCTCCTGACTTCCTCTCTTCACTCCCTGCTTCGTGATAATTTCACTAGGCCACTGATGATACTAACAGAAGGCTAGTAACAAAATATGATCACAGTTTAGTTTTCCTCCTGAAGCATAATTTTAAGACTGTGTTGATTCGGATATTGTTTAGTCACTAGAGATCAATATCTAGATAATGTGTAGGTCTATGTGATAAACCACTCTTTCTTTCAGATTTTTATGCATTTGTTTTGTTTCTCTAACTATTTTATTAAATATAATATTTAAAAGGCTTGTTTAAGGGAATTAGTTTGCTGTGTTTAAGTCATGGGTCTTGAGGAAAAATTTGCCAAGGAAACCATCTTTTTCTTCTTTTTTTTTAAAAATTGAAATGTAGTTGATATACAATATTATGTTAGTTTTAGGTGTACTATGTAGTGGTTTGACATTTGCATACATTCTGACATGTTCACCATGATAAGTCTGGTAACCATCTTTCCCCATACAGAGTTATTACAATATTGACCATATTCCTAATGTTGTGTATGACATCCTCGTGGCTTCTTTATTTTATTACTGTAGGTTTATAGCTCTTCATCTCCTTTGCCTATTTTAGCCCCGCCCTCCCCGATCTGCCTACCCTAAACTTCTCTTCTTTGTTATTAGTAACATCAGCAGTGGGTATCTTGGTGGCCTGCATCCTTCCTGCGCCTGTGACCTTGCCAGAGTCTTCTGAGGAGTGGTTGGAAGCACAGCTGTGGGGCGGAGGTGGAGGGTACAGGGACACACGTGCACCGTGCCCTGTGCTTGTTCACTCAGCATTTTGTGGTCTCCATTCTTAGGCACAGTGTATGTAATAGGTTGACTTTACTAGGTGCTTCTCTTTTTGACTTTCACTGGTATCGTTATGATATCTAAAATTTGTCACGCTTTGTAGTTTGCTTTTATTTTCCCAGTCTTTGAAAACCTAAAAAACAAGATGTCTTAAACATGCCTTTGTATTTATTTTAAAATGTGTTAATGTCTATGAATTCCCATTTGCAGTTCTTTATAAACATAAACCTGCTTAAATAACTCAGGTGGAGAATGGAATGTGAGTTGTTAGGTTTGTGCTCTTGTTTATACAAGACATCGCACTGCAGTAGGAGGTGGTATTCATTTTGATGAGGAATAATTACAATAATGCTATTGAGACAGATGCCTCCAATTGACTTTATGGAACACAGCCTAATTAACTTTTAGTCTTAATGGGATGTTAGCAGTGGTAAGGATGATCAGGTTTCCCTTTAAGCAAATATCAATTATGCCGAATTGAGTCAGCTGTAATCCACTCAGCTGCTTCTAGGCCTTCCTCAAGATATGGACAAGCCAGAGGCAAAGATGAGATGACTCAGGGATTACTGATTAGGTTCCCAGCTGCAGCTTGTGGGGCATTCACTTGTGTTGGACTCCGTTCTATACTGGTGAATACACTCATCCCTCAGTGTCCGGCATGGGACAATTTTGACTTTGTAGCCAGAACGCAAGTGCTAAACTTTTACTAGATTAAAACGGTCTTGGTAGGTAATTAGGGCTTTGCTTTTGTGTCCCACTCCAGGCCCAGAGTTAAAGGAATTAATGGATGTATCATGATAGACTTGCTATGAATGCCGATGAAATGCCAGTTTTGGTGTCTACCATTGGGTCACTGTCCCACTGCCCCCATTCAAATGCTTCCTTTGCTTTCTTTGAAGTCTTTTCTGAATGAAGGTAGAGCCTCAGACCTCAACTTCAAATACTTTGTTCTTTGGGGCTCTTTTCTGGATGCAGGGACCTTCTTAAGGATGTAAGTAAACGTAATCTCCTATGTTTGGGGCTCTTGCTTTATCAAGCACGTGCCCTCCTTTCTGCTGTGGAGCAGGGCTCAGAAACACAGGCACCAGCTCCCTGGCTGGCGCCAAGGTCGTGAAAGAACTGCCACCATGCATGCCACTTGCCTGTCACCTGAGGAGGAAGAGGGGCAGCCAGCCGTAGGGTCAACTTCACAGTGCTTGTGACCTCAAGGAGCATGTTGTCGAAAACACCGGTCAATCCCACTGAAGGGCCTAGAAGGTATCAGCCTCACACTCTTGTGTGTTAACCTGTGCTTATGTATGTGCACGTGTTTGTGCCTGGTGAGCAGTGCACTTCTCTGCAAGGTCAGTTTTTTTCCCCTTCATTTAAAAAATATTTTATTTTTAATTAATTATTTATTTGGCTGTGTTGGGTCTTTGTGGCTGCGCACAGGATTTTCTCTAGTTGCAGTGAGGGGGGGCTACTTTTCGTCGCAGCGCGTGGGCTCCTCATTGCGGTGGCTTCTCTTGCTGCGGAGCACGGGCTCTAGGCACGCAGGCTTCAGTAGTTGCAGCACGCGGGCTCAGTAGTTGTGGCTTGTGGGCTCTAGAGCGCAGGCTTCAGCAGTTGTGGCGCACGGGCTTAGTGGCTCTGCGGCATGTGGGATCTTCCCAGACCAGGGATTGAACCCGTGTCCCCTGCATCGGCAGGTGGATTCTTAACTACTGCGCCACCATGGAAGTCCTAAAAAACATTTTACTGTACGGAAGCTGGTGTGAGTTTGTTATAAGCCACCACGTGGCTGTGAGGGCTCCACATGTTCACATGTTCGCCTGGGTACTGTCTGAGGTGGTTGGTGCCGGTCGTGGGCATCTATTGGATGCTGAGCTGGAATGTTGTTTTCTGTGCTTTGGTTATAAAATTCATAAAGTGGTGAATCAGTTTGATATACTTGGAGCTAAATTTGTCTTGTTTGTACTTTGTATCTAAATGATAGTGTTGAAGCAAGTAGCAGGGATGCAAAGCCTCCCTTCTAGAGTCTTGGTAGGGAAGGATTTCAGAAGGGAGTGGAGCCGCAGTCCTGTTACCCCATCCTTAATACTGTTGCATCCACTGCTGCTATCTTTTTTGTGCCGGGTTCTATCATCTCCACTTAACTGCATGAGTGATGGTGTGTACGTGTGAATGTGAATATAGTTTTATATGTTGCAGTGTATGTGTGTGTATTTTAAAATAGTCTATAAGCCTTTCCAACACATCTGTACTCTCAGCTCTTAGGGCAAAGCTCTAATTTTATGGTTACTAGTTTAAAAATGGATTTTAATACACTGAAAACAGTATATTTAGAAAACAGTTCTGAGAAATTTTCCTATTCTATGCCTGCTGGAACTCCTGTTCATAAATGATATTAACATAGAACTCTCTACCCTGTTTTGAAGTATTTTTGTTATTGTTACTTGCATGAGGCAAGCCACCCAATTCATCTAATGTTTGCTGAGGATGTAGGATTTGTCAAGAGGCCTTGTGCAAAAGGCTCAGAGGTGCAGAGGTAACAACTTTTGAAATACTTATAATGTACAAGTCTGGGCGCGTGTTCCTATGTTTATTCGCCTGACAGCTCAAAAAGCACAACTGCAAACAGATATAAAATGTATACCCTATGAGGATGCTCTTCTATAACAAAAATCTTTAAGGGTTTGTAGCATAAACCCTTATGGCAGGTGTAAGCCCGAAACCAACATTCAAAGTGTGGTTAGAGCAGCCGTCCAAAGTACAAAATTAAAGGGCCAGATACTACTATAAGGTCTATTTAACAGACCCATTTTACAGATGAAGAGTCTGAGGCCTTTTACTTTAGAGTCTCTTAGCAGTATCTCATTTGTGATTTCGATTTGCATTTCCCTAATGACTGATGATGTTGAGCATCTTTTCATGTGCTTGTTGCCACTTGTACGTTTTCTCTGGAGATGTGTCTGTTCAAATCCATTACCTTTTTCTTATTGGATGGGAGTCATAGGCAGTTGTGAGCACAGAGTGAAAGAAAGGCCTCTTAAGTTTTTCTGCCAAATTATTCTGTAGAGTCGGTACTGAGAGTCACTCTCAAAAAAAGAAGTCATAATAGCAACAACCTTTATAATTTACAAAGTGGTTTTAAATATCCTGTTTCTGATGCTAGCATCCCCCAATACCCTGAGAGGTAATTATAGTTATTTCCTATTATATACAAAAGAATAAACAGACTCTAGGGTAAAATTTTGCATTTACAGGTAATTTTACAGGCAAATGCTCATGGTTTTCAATGGGGTCCCAAAGGAGTACCCCAAAAGAGTACAGACCTGCTGTTCTAGAGCTTAACTTCTTCCATAAGATCACAGACATGTGAGGGATTAAAAAATATGATGCCATTACCACTATACTCCACTATGTTGTCTCCAGGGCCATGGCTATGAAGTTAGTTTCTCTTCCTGGAAAGGGCCATGTTTCTGAATGGGGATGTACAGTCATGCATTGCTGTACATTTAGCATTCCTGATCCCGGCCATTAATTGCCAGATATGATTATAAAAAAGCCATAGCAATGGGGCTTCCCTGGTGGCGCAGTGGTTGAGAGTCCACCTGCTGATGCAGGGGACACGGGTTCGTGCCCCGGTCCGGGAAGATCCCACATGCCGCGGAGCGGCTGGGCCCGTGAGCCATGGCCGCTGAGCCTGTGCGTCCGGAACCTGTGCTCCGCAATGGGAGAGGCCACAACAGTGAGAGGCCCGCATACCGCAAAAAAAAAAAAAAAAAAAAAAGCCATAGTAGGGGTACGTGTTATGGTTGTTTCCAGTTTTATTTTATTTTATTTTATTTTTTGGCCACACTGCACGGCTTGCAGGATGTTAGTTCCCCGACCGGGGATCCAAGCGTGGAGTCCTAGCCACTGGACCGCCAGGGAATTCCCCTGCAGTTACTTCTTGATAATGGCTTATAATCATGGGTATATATTTCACATATAATTATTACAGTTTAAAAATCATCTACACATAGGAGTTTCTAACGGCTCTGGTCTCAGGATAGAAAAGTCTCAGATTACTACCCAATGCGATATGCCTGTTAACTAGAAAACTGTTTCTGTTAACTACCTCTCCTGTAGCATTTTCCAGCTTAGAAAGTGCTTTGGCTTGTGTTGGTCTTTACAATTGCCTTAGGTGTTAAGCAGTTGCTATTGTTTCTGTATGAAAGATGAGCATGTAGAAGCTTGGAGGAGTTTTTTTGTTCAAGATGAGACAGGTGGAATAGAAGTTGGTTTTAATTTTCCTAAATCTGTAGCAGTGTTTTCAAATTTCGTGTAAAATGTTTCTGAAGTGATTTTAAAAGGCAGTGCCCTGGGCCTCTGTCCCCACCAAGGGTCTGATTCAGTAGGTCTGGATAGGGCCTAAGAAATAGCCTTTCAAACAGGCGTCCTGAACTGTGATGTTCCAAATGGTCCGAGGGCCACACGTTGAGAAACATTGGTCTAGATGACAAAACCCTGACTGTTTAAAAGCACAGAATCTGGTGTTCAGGTCTCATCCTAAGGCTGATAGGGAGCTAGGAGAGGCAAACGTGATCAGATTGGTGTTTCAGAAGGACTGCTCTGGCTGTTGTGTGGACAGTCAAATGGAGAGGGATCTGACTGGGAGAGGGAGACCATCTGGCCGTTCTCCAATCCAAGAGAGAAATGACTATGGCTTGGGTTGGATGGTGATGGTGATGAGCTAAAGAAAATGGGTTCAAGAAAAGTTCAAGACATGGGCCTGACCAGGCTTGGTGATCTGTTAGGATGGGGACAGTAAAGGATATGCAGAACTCATGGTTCACTCCTGGATTTTAGGCTTGGGCAAGTGGGAGGATGGTGGTGATTTACCAAGACTGGGAGCACAGGGGGATGGGATTGAGGACATGTTGGTGAAGGCCTGTGAGGAGTGCTTTGCATGTAATCACCACTGATCATTTCATGGATCCAGGAAATTTCTTCTGTTTTCAGAGCCCTTCCTCCTATTACTGTAGGAAGAAGAGTCATGCACAAATCAGCAGCGCTCTAAATTGGTGGTGAGGCCAGATTTTGAAGGTGGGATTCCATTAGTTAGCCAAGAAATGAGATAGCTGGCTTGGGAGGGAGTGGGGCTAAAAATCCTCTCTAATATCTTCTCATCAAATAGAGTTTAAGGGGCTTCCCTGGTGGCGCAGTGGTTGAGAGTCCACCTGCTGATGCAGGGGACACGGGTTCGTGCCCCGGTCCGGGAAGATCCCACGTGCCGCGGAGCAGCTGGGCCCATGAGCCATGGCCGCTGAGCCTGCGCGTCCGGAGCCTGTGCTCCACAACGGGACAGGCCACAACAGTGAGAGGCCCGCGTAAAGCAAAAAAAAAAAAAAAAAAAATAGAGTTTAAGAATGAAGTTGTCTGATCCAACAGAAAGTCCTCATCACAAGGGTGTGAGTGTTTTACCATAACTTTATTCAGGTCCTCCTTTTGTCAGGAGATGGATGATGAGACCCAGAGAGGTGAATCGTAGTTGGTAGAGCTAGGAGTAGAACCTGGGACTCAGAGCTGTGTCTGGTGTCCCGACCAGCCATTCATATTTGTTAGGACCCTTGTCATCAGATCACGTGAGCCCCAAGCTAGCCCTGTTGGATGCCAAAGCATATGCATGCACATAAGGCAACTGAACAGTTTTGGTTCTTTTCGTTAAATCAGACCAACCAGTATTTTGGCTTATGGGTCAACAATGGCATACAGACCAACCCAAGTCTTTTGTGTGAAATGGACATTTTGGTTTTCAGGTTCTGCGCCCTAGAGAGCAGAGTTCTGTAAGTCAGCAGCCCCAGGTGCTGGTGGTGTCCCACCACCAGCGTGTCCCTCTGAAGGCCAGAGATTTGCTGCTCCTAGTAGTGAGCTGTTCTGAGTCATAGGGTTGCGACTATGTATGTTAGGGTATCCTGGTTTAAGGCAAAACTTTCAGCACAAAAGGCTGTGTTGTTAAAAAAGGAATTGCTCCCCCTGCCAGCCCAACATCACCACCAAACAAAAGAAAACATAACCTTCAACCATGGCAACATCAAATTCTCAAGCTTTGGAATTGAAAGAGCGTTTCAGGTGTTAACAAAAAACAATCCTTTGTAGTAGAACTTGCTGAAGCCACAATTGTTTAAACAGGCCAGTGGACCAC
Organism: Delphinapterus leucas; assembly: GCF_059928025.1. Taxonomy (NCBI): domain Eukaryota; kingdom Metazoa; phylum Chordata; class Mammalia; order Artiodactyla; family Monodontidae; genus Delphinapterus; species Delphinapterus leucas. The sequence continues at coordinate 59,262,688 of NC_143137.1, read as the reverse complement.
TAACAAAGTCCTTACTTAGGATTGAGTAACCCAAGCCATTTGTGCCGCCCCCCCCCCCCGGGTACCCCAACTTGCCATCTGTATTAGTTAAAATATCTAGACCCTGGATCTTTAGTAGCCAGAGACCATGATTATATTTGCATTCTTAACATGGGTGTGATTTTTATGTTGATTTTAAGTTGGACCAGATGGAGTCTGTGATACAGCTTTGGTACTGCTTCATAAATACAGTACCACTTGATGTTCCAAAATGAAATAATGAGTAAAGGCAGCTAATGTTGTTTTGCCCTCAGCTTCTCCAAGAGACGAGATTGTGTTTTGTGTCCAAATGGAAACCACTGCTAGTTTGGCGCCGAGTGACCAGAGATGGGGGAATAGCCTGGTCACTTGGAGAATTAGACACAGGATTCATTTCATTCGCACTGCGCTTTCTGCTCTCTGGGCAAAGGAAATCAGAATTCATTGTGCTTTTGTGTCCGTGGTGTTCATCAGCTAGCTGTTTTGTTGAGTAGCCTGTTGTGCAGGCTTTTACAGTAACATCCTGGTGAAAATGAACACACCATATAGCTGTTACCCACTGTGAAGTTTAACGTTGAATCAGAAGAGCGAGGAAATGGAGATGGAAAAGCTCTGTACTGGTTGTTGTCAAGGTGTTGCTGTGTGCGCAGTGTCACATGCAGCACTGCTACTAAAGACCCTTTTAATTAGAGACCCCACCCAGTGAATTGGAGATGAAATTTCACGCTGAACTCTGGAAGTCTGACTGCATAGGCTGAATGTGGGGAGCACAGAAAAATGTTGAGAATGGGAACTACTTATCTCTCTACCTATTGCATTGCCAAGTTCCATTTTTCACTCAGTTTAAAAATATGTGGATCTTTATTTTAACTAGAATTTTTTCCTCTAAATTAACATAGGATTATGAAAATGATACTTATATATTAAATGGTAGAGGTCCTGATACTTGATGTAATATAGAATTTATTTGAAATAGGGCTAAATATAATACCATATTTTATAAGCAAACCTTCTTTATACATTTTTATTCCTCATTTTCATAAATAATTACCTGCATTTTCCCCAGAATTCTTCTACCACCACCCCTAAAAAGGAATTCTTTTGAATTATATCTTTGTTGATAACCCGTTATTAAAGTTTTAGATATACATTTTTTAATTTCAAAACTATACAAAACACAAAAATGCAAAGTAGTCACGGGTGTTTTTTGGTGTTCTTGGCTTTATAATATAAGTCTAATATAAATCATCTGGATCTGCTGCTTGTTTTGAGGGTCTGTTGGTCTTTTTTGTTGTTGTTGTTGTTCCTGATAAATTGTTTTCAGGCTGAAGCACGAACTTGCGCGTCTGAATAAAGGTGGAGAGAATTTTTGCATTCAGAATATACCCACTTGAAAATTGGAGATTATTAAGGAAATGACAGGCCTGGAACTCTTAGAAGCATGAATGTTAAACCAAAAGTGGTGTAACCCCTATATATGTGTATTTCTGTACAGCTAGCAACTCTGAAGAGTTTGATTTTTTTTTTTTTTTTTCCCCTCCTGCAGCATTCTGAATGGGTGTGTTAAAGTAGTTGGAAACTGCTACAGTAGAAGCCTAGTCCATTAATCATCACGTACCGGAATAGAGGGAACAGAAAACAGCTCACTGGCAAATGTAAAGAGAAACTGGGCCTCCTTTCACGTGTTGGAGCCTTAGAGGTGGCCGTCCAGCTCCTTGCTCTGTGACCTCCTGGCCTTAGGTGAAGGAGGGCCCTTTCTCTTTACAGTCCTTCCTGGCTCCATCAACAGCATTTAGGAAGCGCCCTGTGGCCTGTTACTGACAAGAGCTCTCTCGGGAGAGCCGTGCCTTCATTCCAGCTCTCTGGGTTTTCCACAGGGTCTCAGGCCATCGATTTTATTGTCTGTACTCTTTTAGGCATTGCTTCCATTTTTGTCATCTGCCTGCTCTTCCTATGCATTGTAGATGATCTCATCCATTTTTACAACTTTTTTTTTTTTTTCCTTTTGGTTTTTGGTAGGCCTTCCCCTAAAAGGAACGGGCAGTCCACGTAGGATAAGGATATGGCTCTGGAGCCAGACCGCCCGGCTGGCATATCCAGTTTCATCCTTAGCGTCATGCGACCCTCAGCTGCTCTTTACCTAATTTTTCCATCTACAAAATGGAGGTGGTGGGTAATCCCACCTTATAAGGGTATTGAAAGATGAAGCAGGAAAACGCAGCTGTCCCTGGAGCATAGCCTGCGCTTAACAACAGTAAATGTTAGCCTTTGGGGTTTTTTTTTTTCCCCCTAAAATCCTGTTGTCTGCATTTCTCAGATTTACATTTCGACCTGTACCTCTGGCTTTCTTTTGTTTGTAGCTGGAGGCAAAGCTTATCTCACTCCAAGTTTCTCCCCGTGGTCAACTACCTCATCTCTTTCCCCTTAAGGATTTTCTTTTGTGGTAGATTCTCCTATCTCTCCCATCATCCAAGGTGAGAATTCTTTAAGCAACTCTTGTTCCATTTTTATATATAAATCACCACCCAAACTTTTCTTAAAATCTCTTTTCCAGTTATCTGTCCAGATCACTTATGATCCCCTTACTTATAGTTTTACCCAAGGCAGCGTACGTTAGTGGTTGGAATTCTCAGGTTTGGAATCCGACAACACTTTGGTAGATCTCAGCCTCTCCCACCTCCTAGCTGTGTGACGTTGTACTAGTTACTTAACCTCCCTAAGCTTCGGGTGCCTCTGGGAGATGAAGGTGTTATCACTTCACAGGATTATTGTGAGGCTTGAATGAAGTCCTGTCTTTGAAGTTCTTGGCAGAGCCCCTGGCCTGTAGAAGTGTTCAGGCACTCAGCTGTTACTGTTATCCTCCACCCTAACTGGTCTTCGTCTCTGTTCCTGCTGTTGGTTCAGAATGACTTAGCAGAACTGTTCCTTACCTACTAGGTGATTTTTTTTAATGACTCCAAGAACTTATATTGGAACTGACTTTAGAGGTTTTTAAACCATTCACCTTGACCAAAATCAAAGCTACTTTTTATTAAGTGCCGGTCGCACGTGACGTCTAGTTTTTACCACTCGGTGCAGTCAGGTGTTGCTGAGGCTCTGAGATATAAACACACTTCCCTAAGCCCTCCCGGCGAGGAGCGCCATGACTGATACTTGAACTCTGCCCATTCCTGTCCCAAACTTCAGATTTGTCATTATAACAGTTTGCTTCCACAACCCCCTGTATAAAATGAAATAAAATAGAATATGAAAAAATAAAAAAATAAAATTCCTTGACGTATGTTTCTCAGCCAGTAGTTGAACAGGTATTTCCAGTGACTGGGAACCCCCTACTTTGCAAGGTAGCCCATTTCATTGCTGAATAGTCAGGTTAAATACTTCTGTGTTTCGTGCTGAAACCTGATCCCTCTATCTTCTCTCCATTGATTTTTTTTTTTTTTCTTTAAGAAATACAGAGAACCAGTCTAACTTCTTTTTTACCTGATAGTCCTTTAAACCTTTAAATATTTGAACGTAACTGTTGCGTCTCCGTCTCCCATTGTTCTCCTCTCCCCCGCACGAAGGACGAGTTTCTCCATTCTGGTCCCTTTCGTTTTGGAAATGAACGGTAACTACCCATGCTCTAGACACCATGCATACCAAAAGCTCGCCGTCCCAGCTTTACCCCTCTGGACTCAGATCTGGATGCTTCACTGTCTTGGTAGCCCTGAATAGGGTTAGGTTTTCCTTAAACAGCTGGAGAGGTGCCAATGGAGAGCTTTGATGTTAAGTCAGCCTACCGTGAGTAGTGAGCCTGGCTCTTTGCTTCAAAGGTCACTCATTCTTGAATTAAGTATCTGTAGAGTACCTGTATGTTAGCTCCCCCCAAGGCCTCCTTATTGGTCTTTCTCCTCCTCAGTCTCTTGAGGTCGTGAGCAAGGCTGGGAGAGGGCCCTTTAGATTTGGTTTCTCTCCTCCATGGTCTCTGCTATTGTTAGGAGGACAATCCTGGTGTTTGAGAGCGCATCAGAGACTTTTGCCTTAATGAAAAAGTTTGGGGAATTTTATTGTTTTCTCGTGAAAATAGCCTACAGAAAAATCTAGAGCACTGGAATACTTGAAAAGCAAATTGAATGTTTATCTTCTTATAGCTATGAAGACTCCTAAGTGTCAAATCATATTTTGTAATCAAATTCCTGACAGCAGCATTATCCAGGCTTCCCATGCAGTGTTGTGGGGTATTAGGAGCAAGGTCAGTGCAGCGGGACTGCCTGGCTTTGAATTCCAGCTTTGCTGCTTCCTGTCAGTGAGACGTTCGTTTCCTCACCTGCTACAGTGGGGTTAATAATAGTTCCTGCCTCATAGGGTTGCTGTTTATCACTACAAAGCACTTTAGAACACTGGCAGGTAATGTATGCTTCCAAAATGCTGTTATCGTGGCTGTTTTATCGTTTGAGGTAATAGTTTTCATTTCCTCACCCAGAAGAAGAAATAGTCATGACATAAACAGATGTTCTTCAGAAGGCAACCCCATCTTCAGTAAGCTACTTTTAATTTTGGGGAGACACATAACTAAACGTTTTTACTATACTCTACTATTAGAGAACTACCTGGATCCACCTTGTTTTTCATGGAATTTAGTGTCCCCAATCTTTAAGAACTGTTGGAAATGTGTTCTCAAGTTGTCCTTTGTTAGGGTTAGAAGTGCTTTCTTGTACCGAGATTGCGGGATTCCCGCTACTAAATGTTTAATCGTGCACAGAAATGCGTAGTGATGCCACTTGTCCCCATTACAGACTCACCCCCTGCCCTGCAGTGGGAGCATCAACCCCACTTGGGTGTCTGTTTCCCAGTTAGACATTCTGGATGGATTGGTCTCAGTGTGCCGGCTTCCTGCTCTCTGAGGAGTTGGAGTGACCAGGGAAACTGATGCTGCTTTTGATATAATGATCTGAGGAGCCCCGAGACTATTTCAGTTATAAACTAGGGGAAGTGGTAAATAACTGAACGCACTTTCTGGTATTGTTGAGAGTAATCTTGGCTTACGATAGCTTTAGCAGTGGGTCTAGCGATTCAAACAAGACTGTGTTCATTTACTTTCAATTGAATACATACTGTGGTCATTTTTCACTACAGGGTGTTTAACAGTTGGTTTCGTCCTTCCTTTTAAATTGGAGACACTTGTGCAGAGGACCCCTTTTTGTTCAATACATTGTAATTTGTTCACTCAGTTGGTTTTATACAGTACCTGTCACTGAAGATTATGTCCCTGGTTTATTGAGTACCTGCTATATCTAAAGCATTCTGCCCACACCATAAGTAGGATGAGCAGGACACAGTCTCTTTTTCCTGGCAAGGAGGGGGAAAGACAGGAATGTAAATAACTGATTATAATGTAGGATGGAATAAGACAAGCCTTATAATTGAGGTTCAGGCAGGAGGCCGCATGATCAGATCAGTTATTTGCAGTTAGGAGGCCTGGTTATATTTACCTAAGTGGTGGCATTTGAGCCACCAAGTGGTAGGATTTCAGGAGCTAGAGCAGAAGGCTGTAATCTCCGCCAGGTGGAGGGAAGAGTGTGGACAAAGGCCCGGATGTGTGGAAGGTCTGTCCAGGCTGGGCCTGGGGTGCCCTAGACCAGGCTGAGAGTAACTCCTTGTAGGGTCTGGAGAGCCTTGCTTTGGAGATAGATCTTTACGATGAAAGGTTTCAGCTGAGGGTGACTTGAAGTCAGATTTGAGATGCTGAAAGACAGCTGTTGACGTGTGCAAGGTGGATGCAGAGGTCAGAGAGGAGTGCCAGACTGACAGTTGGGCCCATGGTGGCCATTCAGCCGTGGTCTGAGGAGGCCTTGAACCAGTGGTCAGGAATAAAAAGGAAAAGATGCATTTGACTGAACTTTCAAAGGTCCAAGTGGCTTAATGTAGTAACTGGTTTACTCTGGGGGAAAGGAAGCTGGAAAAATTGAAAATGACAGGTTTCTAGGGTAAGTGACCGGGAAAACAGCATGCTAATAATTAAGCTTTGAACATGGGAGAAGGACCAGGTTTGAGGGCTGGGTGGGAGACATATAGTAGGGGATTTAGCGACGTGTGATTTTATGGCCTTTACAAGATACCCCCATGAGTATATTCACTGAGCAGTTAGAAATTCTGGCGCAGCAGATAGGAGTGAGAGACTTGGATCTGGGAGTCAAGCCTTATAAGAAATCTCATAAGAAGACCTAGGGAGGGGAGGTCTTTGCCTAGGAGAGTTGAGTGAGAAGACCTGAGGACAGAGGGCTGACACGTGCCTCCTATTTAAGGAGTGAGTGGAAGAAATACTAGAAAGATTAGGGTCCCAGACGAGAGTTCCAGGCCGGATCAACACTGGCAGATGCTATAACCGAGAAGAGGCTTTTGAATAGGATAAGAACTCTGATTCTTATTATTGTTTTGCCTTTAAAAATGTTTTATTGTAGACACTTTCAAACCCCATAAAAGTAAGGATAAAGATATGATGACCCACGGTGTTCCCACTATACAGCTTCAATTATTATCAATATTAGTCTTCCTTTATCTCCCCACCTTTCTGTGGGAGGAGAAGGGAGATAGGATACTTCAAGGCATTTTCAGATTCATGTCATTTCTCCCACACTTTAGTTTGCACTACTTCATGAGGACAGTTAGTTTTCATAAAACTGTAAGTCATTATCTCACCAAAGTTAAAAAAAAAAAAAAGTTAATTCCTCAGTATCATCTAATAAAACTTTTAAATTTAAATAATTTAAAGTCCTTGAAAGCCACATCCAGGATGCCTTTTAATTTCATAGACATTAGATCTCACTCTGAGGGCCCATTTGGGAAATGGACAGAGTGTCTTGAGGAAGAGAATATAATACTCTCTGCAGAAGGGATGCCTCTCCTACACAGCACATGATGGGTTTTGACGGGAGACCGTGTTTTATTTTTTGATACACTTATCCGCTGAGAATAGCAATAGAAATCTAAGGTTGGGCTTCCTGTCCTTAGATCATATGAATTAAAACATATATCCAATGGCACTGCCACAGTTTTGCCACCTCTGATGCATGTACCATCCAGTTCCTAATTCTAGAGTATTGGTCCTCAATCGGGACATATGGTCCTCTCTGGAGACATTTTTGATTGCCATGGCCTTGCGGAAAAGGGGCTACCAGCATCCAGTGGAAAGAGGGTAGGGATGCATAGGACAGCCCCCATAACAAAGGCTTAACCTACCCCAAATACCAATAGTGTAGAGGAATAGCACATTCCTGAGCAGAGCCACCCTTTTCAATCTGCTGTTACATCACATGTGTGTGAACCAAGTTACCGTTAAAAATTTTTCTGTGTTCTTTGGAGAGAGGTTAATGTCCCTGTAGGTGCTTTTCCTTTGATCATCTGCATCCCCTAAGCAGGGTTTGTCCAGATCTTTGAGCCTGCCAAGCTTCATTCTAGGTTTTATTTTCCTTGTGTCTTTGGACTAGAGCAGAACATGGAAGTGATTTGGTTTCTTTGGGTAAGAAATTTAAGGAATGTACTTTCTCAAGACATGTTCACCAGTCTGAACAAAGTTCTCTCTTTGGAAGGAGATAACTTGGGAGTGCCACTGAACAAGTGTGGGGCTTAGTAAATCAAGATATAATGTATATATTTCTTCACCCCGATTTGAAATTGAGCAGTCATTGGTAGTAAATGGGAAACATAAATGAAGTATTTCACCTTCTTTGTTTGCAGGAAATACAATTGGAGCATGCGAAGCAAGCCTTTGTTCAAAGGGACAATGCCAGGACCGGAAAGGTCACAGCCATTGACTTCCGAGACATCATGGTCACCATCCGCCCTCATGTCTTGACACCTTTTGTAGAAGAATGTCTTGTAGCTGTAAGTTGTTTTTTAACTTCTATTGGAGTATAGTTGATTTACAATGTTGTGTTTGTTTCAGGTGTATAGCAAAGTGAATCAGTTATACATATATCCACTCTTTTTTAGATTATTTTCCCATATAGGTCATTACAAAGTACTGAGTAGAGTTCCCTGTGTTATACAGTATGTCCTTATTACTTATCTGTTTTATATATAGTAGCGTGTATATGTCAATTCCAATCTCCCAATTTATCCTTCCTCCTAGGTTGTAACTTGCCATAATGAAATAGTTTATTCTACCTGGTGTAAGCTCAGTAAATAAGGGATTGTAAGAACAAGTCTTACAGATTATGTTTAAACACTAACATTTTTTTATTTTCTTAGTGATATCGCATCCATTACCAAACTTACAGAGAGTGCTTTGCCAGTTTTAGTGGGTAGGTTAACTTGTTACCTGGATGATATGGACTATCTTAAAGAAATGTATTAACTGGCTTTTTTAAAAAGGAAAAACAGACATATAATCGCATATTAATTTGCTTTATATTTTGAGGTATGTTAAATGCTGATCTTTGCTTTTACCTGTTCTCCAAGGCAAAGTGGTTTTTGTAAACAGGTAGTGCGCATAGATGTATTTGAGGTGTCAGCAGAACAGGAACTCTAACCCTTGGATTCACTCATTCATTCAGCATGTGTGTGGAGGCGACACTGGCACATGCAGTGGGCGGAGGCTTGCTGCCCTGTGTCGTGGAGCTTCCCTCCTAGTGGATGTCCAGCCACTCTCCTCCTTCATGGACCCTGAGGGTGTCCTGGAACATTCTGTGGTGGTGGTTCCCAAGCCTTGGTCACGGAGCTTAAGAATCATCAGGGATAGTTATTAAAAGTGCGGATTCTGAGGTCTCTTCCAAGCCTACCCATTCACCATCCACAGGTGGTAAGGTCCTAGAATCTAATTTCTGAGGCCTCCTAGGTAATTGTGATGATCCCCCAGATTTGGGACCCTTATGCAATGGTAACTCTTCCTTTGTTAATCCCAGGGAGAGGACTTTTTGAGTGTTTTCACCATCACCTGAGTTTGCCCCAATGCTTACCATAAGGGGAGCTTTTCATTCTTCCTCTTTTTCTTTCTGGTCTCTCTCTTTGGAGATGCGGTGATCTGACAAGGCCTTTTCCACTCCGGCACTGTGTTAATCTCGCTCCTTTTCTTGGCCCCCCCCTTCGCTATCCCAGCTCTCACATCAGCTATTTCAAACGAGTAGTAAGTGAAGATTTATGTGGTTGTTACCTTATAAAGAAGTGCTTTCCTAATAAAAATATTTTGCCTTGTTAGGGAAGGCAAGATATTTGAAACCTCAAACTGGAGTTCCATTCATAATGGACATGCTGTTTTCCTTGTCCCCATGAAGAAATATGGTTTCTTACAAATTCTGCTTATCAGAATTCTGACCAGTCTTAACCCTCATCAAAGCATATGACATCTCATAATTTTACCACAATATGCTTGTTTGCTAGAAATCCTACCAATATAAAGTCTGTACTTAATGCTGATTTATTACTACTTATAAGTAACATGACAAATCATGATATTAATGTTAGATTGACCACTCTTCTTAGTATGTTTGTGTTAGTATAATAGAGTTTTGCATGTATAAGTATACACATGTGTGCATGTGTATAATAGAGTTTTGCATGTCTAAGCTTTTAAGGATTGCTCATTAGATGAAATAAACAAACTTATAAAACATTTCCAATTGAAATTTGAACTCTGTAAATTACTACTGGTTCTGTTGTTATAATCCTACACATGTATTTAGTTTTCTAGGACTTTGTGGAGAGTACAAGTTCTGGTCATGATTAGTTGCAGTTACTTCTAAAAATCATTTATAGCTTTTTTTTAATGTGAAAGAAAAATGCTTATAAACATTTCTTTCTATACATGCTTTCTTGATTACTTCCAAAACTAGCATTTGATGTACATACTTCTGAATCTTCTTCATTCTATAAATGCTTTGTTTATTTTTCTTCTCCCCCCTCTTATTTTCAACTTATTTGAGGCTGCTGGAGGTACCACGTCCCATCAAGTTAGTTTCTCCTATTTTAATGGATTTAATTCACTCCTTAACAACATGGAACTCATTAGAAAGATCTACAGCACTCTGGCTGGCAACAGGAAAGATGTAGAGGTGACTAAGGGTAAGTGAGAATCTGAATTCTTGCCTGCAACTATCTTGGTGAGTTATTATTAGGGTAAAGAAGACAACCAGGAGTTTACGTTATAAATTTTTCTGTCCCACTGACACATATTAACCATATGGTACATGTGTGTTCTCCACCCTTAGATCAGACAAAACAATCTTCAGCACATTTTAAATAAACCCAAGACGGTCTTTGAATGAGGGAACCATGTAAAGTTTCTTAAATGTTTTCAAATCTTACTAAAACCTGAGCTAAATTGGCATCCTCTAAAGTGACCTTCAAAAGTACACAAGGAATTCCATAAACTTACACTGCTGACAGTGTGTGTTGATTGACAATCTCTGATCAAGATATCAGCATTTTAATGGGATTTTTTTTTTTTAAACAGAGAATTCCCTTCGGAATTCCACAGCTCCATTAATATTACATCCTGGGACCTATGCATATTGAGTTTCATATCTCCTTCCTGGTTTTCCCTGACCCGCAATTTGAATGGCTTCCTGTGTCATTTATTCAAAGCCTTTGGATGACACCAAGCTTTTAGAGTCAATATTAGAGACGCTATTCTGTACACTCTTTCCAGATAAAGGAAAGAACTGCAAAAATTCTTACCCTATTTGGATTGACTTGAATTCTACGACTGTTAATAATAAAGTTTGGTGATGTTCGCTCATTCCTGTGCCTTGAGTTAATGCTGCATTTAGCGGCTATTCCTTCTTGAATCTTTCCCTTTTAACTCTTTTTCCATACAGAGGAGTTTGTTCTGGCAGCTCAGAAATTTGGTCAGGTTACACCCATGGAAGTTGACATCTTGTTTCAGTTAGCAGATTTATATGAGCCACGGGGGTAAGTTGCTCTTTTTTTTTTTTTTTTTTTTTTTAATTAGCTTAATAAAGGGAGGTTAGGAGGTGGGGTAGGAGGACCGCAGCAAACCTGGAGAAAAAGAAGCCATATTAAAGATGACTCTGAAATGTGGGAAACAAGAAAGGAAACGTTTTAAAATTCCATAATGTAAATTTTAAAAAATTTGTATTCTGTTGTTGCTTGTGCTCGCTTTTCCCTCTAGACGTATGACATTAGCCGACATTGAACGGATCGCTCCTCTGGAAGAGGGAACTCTGCCCTTCAACTTGGCCGAGGCCCAGAGGCAGGTGGGTAACAGGGAGCACACTTGCTTCCTGGTGTTTCTTTGATAGCGTCACCCAACCCCTTTTCACGTGCAGTTGCCTTTTGGACACTGGTCTCTGACCTACCATTTCTTTGTTTTCCACCAAAAATCCAGACCATTTCAAAAGGCTGGAAAGAGAAATTACTTAGAGATGTTCTGAGAAACAGATAATTGGCATTTGCTTTTCCTGTGAAAGATGGGGTGATTTCTTAACCGCCTTAGAAGCCTAACCCTTCCAAAAGAGGCAGAAGATCTTCTTCCCTCAATCTTGTGCTGGGAGAGGTGGGACTGGAGTCCCGTTTTGGTGTCACCGTCCCAGCATCGTGTTGTGAAATGAAAGCTGGGCTCTGCCCCACAGAGAGGCACTTCATCAGGGCATCGCCCAACTGCCATGCCTGCCGGTTTTCTGAATATCAAAATGAGATAATTTTGTTTAGTCTGAAGTCATAGTTTGAAGGCTTTTAGACCTATTTTCTTTGTGAAAGGACTCATAAGTTATGTGGAAACAATTTGAGGAATGCTAAATTTTATTTTATGGTTAACAGAAACCAACCTCTTGAATTTGTGGAAGTCAGAAACCGAAGACCTGGGACCTCTTACATTTAACTCTTACTCGGCTTTCTATAGGTCAGGGTTATAGAATAAAAGCCTCCAGAGCATGTGTTGTGCTTACATGGTGTTTGTAAAATAAATCCACTCACAGACAAGCGTCGTTTTAGAAAAATACCTCCTTTAAGGCAAAGCCATCTCCGAATCCTGTGAGACTTAACAGTTTTTGGCTGGGAGCTCCGGGTCTGTACAGAGACGCCAGTTTGACCACAATGGGTTGATGCGGGCTGCATTTTTAGGACGGGCAGGCCTCGGGCCAGGACGCCTTCCTTTCAGCTCTTTCCCACCCGATGGCAGCGGCAGGTTTTGTGTGCAGCATGTAACTCAGAACGGTGGGTGTGCACTCAGTAAACCCTAACTAGGCACCTCTGGAAAACCAGCTGGCTGCCGTTAAAAGAGGAAGCCGATTTCCCCGAGTGCAGGAGAGAGAACTGTATAATCACGTGCAGAGGTGGAAGCAGCTCCGCTCTCCCCCGCTTTGATTTTTAAACAGTGCTTACCAGATGATTATCTCTTCGTCTCTGTGCTACTATCTCCTGTAGAAATTTGGGGATTAAGAAAAAGGAGAGAATTTTTTTTTTAAAGATTCCTCCTGTTCTCCAGCTGGCAGTGGTATCCCACAAGTTTTCCTCTACGCACTCTGCAGCTTTTGAGAGTTTCAGATGATGGGTGCTTGTGGATCCTGGCCATGAAAGGGTTAGACGAGATTGATGAGATTTATAGCAGGAAATGATTGGCTGCTGCTTAGAGGTTTAGAGCAATTCACTGGGGGCTTGCCTGGAATATTCTTTACTATGTGAACCCCAGTGGGCCTGACAACATCGACAGTCTCAAGCAGTGGAGGTCATCTACCTGGTAGGCTAGGTGCCAACATTTATCCTCCACAGAGTGCAGGAGGAGGAGTCTGTCTTGTGTCATTTTGTGAGCACGCCACATTTCTAGCTTTAGAAAAGTTAAATGAAAGTCTGGGATTTCATTTATTTTGTCTTTGGATGAGTTAGTGATAGTGGTAGGTTCCTCCCCACCAACCTATTATTTTCAAAGTATTTTCACTCACTGTTTTGATGCCAGCACCTTTCTAAGTACTGCATATTTATATCCGTGTAAATAAAACAGTGCCTTTCTAACGGATGCATCTGTCAAAATGAAGTTACTATGGTTAACAGATATAGATGGAAATCATCCATCTATACGGAGATAGCGTTGGATGCACCCCATGGAATCTGCAGAAGAGATGTTTTACTTTCTTAAAGATGCATATTTCTATGTAAAGCTGTTTTTCAGTTAAATAACTTTGAAGGAGATTCCAAATTATCTCATTGTATTAGAATTGTGCTACATTGACAGCAACTAAAACCCAGTGGGTTGATAGCTGGGATTGGTCATTATTTTCATTGTTCACCGATCTTAATTATCGTGGTTTTGAAAAAACAAGTGTTACTGAATGTATTTATTCATTCAACAGGTATTTATTAAGCACCAGCTATATGCCACCCTCATGTGACAGCTCTGTGTGACATAAAATTGCTATTTTATTTATGTAGACAGAGAATGGAAATACTCTGAAATGTTCTGGCATCCAAAACACTGTAAGAATAATAGGTCAAAGGAACAATCATAATACAACAACTGACTGGCCTGAAGTATGAATTTAGAGAAGATGGACAAAAAAGGGGAGAAAGTATCAAATCACCTGTAGTACAACCACCTAGTTGTAGCCACTGTAAACATTTGGATATCTCTGGGTGATGAGGTAGCCAAAATGTTAGTGTTATTATTATATGCATACACATACCGAAATAACTTTTTAAAAAATAGCATAGTCACACACAGTCTTTAACATTGGTTTTAAAAGATTATCATGAAACATTTTAAAAGGTAAAGAAAATCATACCATGAATACCTGTCTACTCACCATATTCTTTTTAGCCTGTTTTTGCTTTATAATACCTTATGAACACTTTTCCTGAGCATCAAATATCTTTTACAATATTGCTTTTTAATGACATACAATTTTGTTTTAAAGCTATAGCATTATTTTTAACCAGTCCTGCATTATTGAACATTTAGGTATTCTCAGAGTTTTTGCTCTTAAAACAGTACTGCTTTTTAATATTCTTGTAGCTTGATCCTTGTTTATATATATGATTATTTTCTAGCCTAACTTTTTATAAGTAGAATTGCAGGGTCAAAGTTCAGGTACATTTTAAGGGTTTTGGTGCGTATTGCCAAGTTTCCCTTCAGTTTATGCTTGATTAAATGGCAGATTTGAGAAGCTCTGTTTTTTTATCATCTCTTACCAGGTTGGATATTGCCATTAAACAAACAAACAAAAAACCCCCCAACCTACCAATTTGACAATTTGATTGATGAAGAATGACGTCTCATTAATGTTTTTAAATTTGTATCTCTTTGATCACTAATGAGAATTGAACATTTGAAAATGGGTTCATATTCATAACATTTTGGGGGCACATAACAGCTTTCATTATATTCAAACTTGATTTTAAAAATTAATAGCAATAATTACTTTTTATTAATAAGAACTTACAAAATCTAATCATACCTTCCTCTTTGACATTTTAGTTGTATCATGAGTTTAGAACCCAGTTGTAACTTTAAAAAAATAGTATGTGCTCATTTTTGTTCTGTCTTCCTTTCTGTCTCCCGTTTTCTCACTCTGCAATTCCTGTGCGTGCAAAGAAGAAGGCCACAGTCGATTCATCTCGACCAATTCTCCTACAAATTGCAGAGTCGGCCTACAGGTTTGGTCTGGGTTCTGTTGCTGGAGGTGAGTCATGGATGAGTGCAAATTTTTCATTTTTGTTATTCCTCTTTTTCCTCTGATTTTCCACCTTGAAATACTGAAGGACAAAGCCTCCTCTGGTCTTTCCCTGAGCTAGTTACCAGTCTGTATCTGTGTGATAGGATAATAGCAAAGGGAACTTTTTCCTCATACCTACGTCTGATCAGGGACTTAGAAGTGACTTTTTTCTCTTATTTATCTGCAGACAGGCTTTCTAGAGACAGGTTAATAATGAGGTTAGGCTATAGTGATGTGCTTTTTAAAATTTGAACTGTCTGTGATATCCTTTTATCGGGAGAGACTTGAATGAAAATCCACAGTTATTTATTAAGGGTGTAGAGAGCTTTAAAACTTATATATACAAAATTTGTTTTTTTCTTCCACATCTTCTCTTTGATGTTAACCAACTCCCCCTTTCCTCTGACCTTAATTTCTTCTGAAATATTGTTATTCCTTGATTTTAGCTGTTGGAGCCACTGCTGTGTACCCTATCGATCTGGTAAAAACTCGAATGCAGAACCAGCGATCCACTGGCTCTTTTGTGGGAGAACTTATGTATAAAAACAGCTTGGACTGTTTTAAGAAAGTGCTACGCTATGAAGGCTTCTTTGGACTGTATAGAGGTTAGTGCCATGTGCTAAATTCATGAAAGGGGAAATAGTAGTCAGAGGTTTGGTTTTTCCATCTGAATGCCTGAAATGTATTAGAGAGACTGTGTTAAAATGGAAATACAGCAGATTCTCAATTATCCATGCTAATGGGCGTAGGCTGGAGGCATCTAGGGCATGGCTAATCAAAACAGCCCATAATCTGAAAGCCATTTATATTGCTCTGCCATATGTTTTATTTCTTAAAAGTAATTATTTTCATAACCATCTCTAGTGAGTTTTTAAAAGGCTTGTATTGTTTGTGTTCTTGAACTAACTCTACTCACCACCTAACAGGGAAAGGCAGCTGGGGGACAGGACAGAGCCTCCTTGGGACTAATGATTCTCCTTGAATATTCCACAAAAATGTCTATCAGGCCAGTACCCAGGGGTTCAGTGCAGCGCTCGTTCCTTGACTGTCTCTTTCTGAGTTAAGGTTGCCCCTTTCCCTTCCTCTGACTCTGAACCCAATGGAGTTGATTCACATACCACTCTAGCCAGGCAGTCCTTCTCTATCCAGCTGCTTCTGTAATCATCTAAGGCTCATTAATCAACAAGAACAGTAGCAAGAAGTATGTCATCACAAATGGAAAGGATCCCACAGACCCTGACTGCCTGACCACCGGCACTGGCCTAAAGGACATGACTTAAGTTCCCAGCCACTCCCTCTGTGATTGCCTTCTACAGAGAGAAGAGAAGTAACTGTATTTGCATCAGCTAAAATCCAGTATCGTGAGGCAGTTCCAGCTAAGCCACTTTGCCATTTGGCGACTGCAAAGCTGACGGGGTCTTCCCTCCCTTCCCCTACCAGGAGATAGTATTTAGTACTCTGCAGAGACAGACCTTGAAGCCGTGTAAGCAGCCGTGTAAGCAGCCGTGTAAGCCTGTGCCTCTAGGCCTCTTCTGCCATCTGCTGATTCTAGTCTTCCTCTTAAGCACCCAAGTTAAAAATAAAACAACAACAAAGACCCCTCTTGAAATCTCTCACCTTAGAAATGAGGAGGTTTCAAACCCCAGAGAAGTTCCATTTTGCAGGTTCTTTTGTGTAGGGAGATAACCTCCATCAAAGGCCTTTTGATCTTTCCTCTGCCCTCTTTCCCTCACCCCCTGCGTCTTCTCACAATTGGGAAGGTCTTTGACCCCAGGTGATTGATGATGACCCTTACAGGGTCACTGCCTTTCATTTGAAATACTTTTCCCTCCTGGTGACAACAAACCTCGCAAATGAAATGTCTCCCGGAGTAGTACAAGGTTAATGTCACAGTTCCTGCTTTGCAGTGATTCAGGCAAAGGCTACTACTACCTGTTCATGTGGGTTGTTTTCTGTGGGCAGAGCTTTGAGCCTCAAACCGGACAAATGTCCCAGCCTTGGCATTGCTTCACACACTACTTTTATGGGCTTCCCTTGGTGTTGGATTAAACGTCAAGGGTGCCTTTAGAATTGTGAGAAATAATTTTTGTCCTGCTGAATGCCTTTAACGTGCTTGTTTTGACCTGGTTTGTTTGAATTTTGAGTCCCTTCTCTTTCCTCTTTGACCACACCTGGTGGGTCTTGATTCTTGGTTGCATCTGGAATTCCTTCCTCAACCTATCCTTTTGACCCCATGGACAAAACAGCTTAAAGCGTACCTGAGTAGTGAGCTACTGTGGGCCGTCCCGTAAACCTCATGCTGTTTCAGTTATATCAGTGAGACTGGCAGAACTGGTTTTAACTCCTCAGGGATGGGGAGTAAGCCGGCCTGTCAGGCAGACATGGAGGCTCCCTTTGAACACCAAAGAGGCAGCCCCTCATCCTTTTCCTGGTTTAGAAAGAGCCATTTATCTAACCTGTTTTGGGTGCCTGATCCCTAAGGGGTTCTCTTGTCAGAGAATGATAAGTAGAGTGTGAATATAAGGTGATTAGTGCTAGGAGTCACCTGTGTTCATTTCTCCCTGACTTCTTATCTCTTCTAGTAGACAATTTTAGAGCAAAAGATGTGCTATAAAGCTTTGTTTAGTTTCTGTTTCGTAATTTGGATCTTGAGAGCAAAGAGGTGATTGGCAGTTTAGGCTTTTGAAAAAATGATATATGGTCTTGCTTCATAAATGAATTATTCCTATTCTTGATTGGTTGGGGACTAATTCCCTTTAGTGCCTTGCACATAGTCATTGATTAATAATTGTGTGTAACTGTATATTTGTAAATGCTTATCATTGGACAAGAGAGGGATCAGATGAAAACGGGAAACTATCATTACCAGCCAAAAATTATAATAGAAACAAAAAAGACCCCAACTATTTCTGAGAATCAGTATTCTTACCTTCGTGTAGAAGGTCAGGATATAAAACACCCAACATGTGATTCTTTGACGATAAATTTCTTATTAAATGTAATTTTGTTTAAAATTTTAATATTCCAGGGGAAAACAGTTAAATTTTAATTCTGAGAATTTAGAATTGCTGCTGTTCACACTCCACCTAGCAATACTTGAGAAGGTGACAGGGTACATCTCTAATTTATAAACATGTTTCAAAATATTGAGCCTATTTTTTCCTATTATGGAATTTTGCTTAACATGTAATTTTTCTGCATCAAGACATATATAATTGCTAATATTTCCCGAAGAGTATAATTTGGGAATGTTGCATAAGTAAGTTCTCTCCCCTATTGTAAAGCTATCTTTATGTATATTTGGAGGAAAAGTTGGCAGTTGGCCCTGAAAGAAGGTGCTTGCAGCATGCATCCTTATTACAAGGTTAATGTAGCATCGCTCTCCCTCTCTTTTTTTTTTCTTTCTTACAACAAGAATACGGAACTCTAAAGGAAGCGGTTTTGTATTTAGAAATAGTTCCCTGTGGAGCTCCGAGAGCGAAGGCTCTTTTTGAAGAACTCACTCGGCGCGAGTTGTTTTCCTCTGTCCTTTCTCTGGCAGTTGCCAGCATCTGTGCGCAGTCCTGGAAGTTATCCCATCATAAGCAGGGACCACACTTGAATCACGGCCCCGTCATCAAAAGGTGACAACAGCTATGGGGATTTTCAGCACTGTCTTCAGTTGATGCTGAGTCCTAGGAATTTTAGTGTTGTGAGTTGGTGAGGTCTTCTCTCCATGTTTCTGTGCAGCTCCCTGCTTCTTTGTCTCTCAGAGCCTCTTATCTTTGGGGGGTAAGTTTGGTTGTTAGAAGTGATCCCCTTAGAAATCCTATGAGACTGACTCTGCAACCCTTCTCTATAATGCAGACTACTTTCTTTACAAGAAAATTATTGATTTTCCTAGGTTTTTCTGTAATTTTTGAAATTCAGACCCTTTAGGCTAAGTCTATCTGTATCACAGGAAATAACACCCAAGAAAATCCAGATCTCCCTGAAGTCACTTGTAAAAGTCTTCCTCTATTTCCTCCCCAGTCTCCAGATTGAGTTAATGCACTCAGGTGTTTAAAATCCTTAATGAATTACCTGACAGCTCATTTGGTTTGAATGAACTACATGACCAAACGAGTCAGTTATTGGCTAGCTGTAGACTTGGCATATCAAAGAGAAACAATTGATTGGGTAATCATCCATAATTAAATGCTCTTAACGTTCCAGGAATAACTAATTTCTGCCTCTAAATTTTTGCTACACTCTCCTCTCTCAGATGCTTCAGGTAATGAGATGAGTACCCTTAGAAATTGGAAAATGTTATGGGGAGGGAGGACCACGGGGAGAAAGATGGATTCAGGAGAAATACTTCCTAAAGGAAGGTTTTAGTTTTTATTTCTGTTCATGGGGAAAAAAAAGAAAATCTGCCAGAAAGGGAAATTAGATCACTTTGTGAATTAAACTTAATTTGGAGTACTACTTAGTCTTTGAGGCAGTTGGCAAAAAAAAAAAAAAAAATTTTTTTTTTTTAATCAGCCCATTGACCAGGCTTGCAGAGTTTTAAATGTGTCTATTTCGGGTTGTCTGCGTGATGCAAAAGCAGTCGTCTCCCATCCTGGAATGTTCTCAAGGTGACATCTAGAGGATATTGTGGCGATATCTCAGGAAGTTTTGTCAGATAGCTAGTTTAAGCTATGTCTCTTGGGTGGTTAATGGTTCTGTAGAAGGCAGTATCCAAATTATGTGGATCCACAGTGAGATTCCTTCTTGCTTAATTCTTGTAGATAAAAATAAGTTTAAAAATTCTATCACCAAAATAAAGCACTTGGAGGTTGTACAAGTCTATTTTGCATAACTAAGGAAGCCATGCATCTTGGCACAAACCACAGTGAATCTGTACACTGCACTGAGTCATGGTGTCCATTCATGTCCACCAAAGCTTCTAATGAGTGCAGAATGGTTTGGTTTAGGTCTTATTTTCCTGGCCAATTTCTGCACATTTTCATTTAGGGTGTTAAGTTGTGAGTAGATCAAAAAGCAGGTATTTGGTTATAGGAAATCAAGTGAAAATGAGCAAAAGACTTGGACAGTTCCTGAGCTGGGTAATCAAATCTCCAGAAATCTACCGTGAGCACAAAGCATTAAAAGGGGAGACTAAGGTGACACAGACTTGGAACTAAAGTGGGTGGGAGTATCGTCTGAGGCTTGAGAGGGCTGGATGAGAACAATGATGAGCTTAGAAAATTGGGAAAGATGGAACTAGACATAACCTGGAGAAGAGAAGATTAATTAGTGAACGAATTAGTTCTAGGCCTCAAGAATGATAATTTATTACCAGCTATGGCCAATGCTGAGACTGAGACAGGGGAAATAGATTAAAGCTCAGCAGCAAGGAAATTTAGATAGAAGATAACCAAGACCCTGGAAGTTGCCATATACTAGAGTGAAAACCTGAAGGAGGAGAGGGTGTGATTCTTCTTCCCAATGACCTTCACTTCTAGAAATCCTCCAAATAGAGGAGTCACAGGAACCAAGGTTTTTCTAGACCATAACAGTATCATTCCGTCATGCTTTAACAATCGGTCTCCCAAAGGCATCTCCTGAGCCATAGCTAAAATAATAGATGGTTCTTGACATTTTGAGCAAAAATATTTAACCCAGATAAACAAGCATTTAAATCTTAATATCTGCCATGCCCCCAGCTCCACTGTACACTCAGCTTGGAGTGATATCCTGAGAGCTGGTGGAAATCTGGATAGTAACAAGGGCCATGAAAGGGGATAGTGTAGTTGGGAGAGGAGGGGCGTGCCTCATGTTTGGGGGCTGTGTGAGCCAAAAGCAGACAGACACAGGGGACGGGAGGGGCGGGGAGGGGGGGTGGGGGGAGAAGAAAGCTTGAACAAGTGAAGAGAGAAGGCCATGGAAATAGGAGCAGGAAGAAAAGCTGTGAGGCAGGGCACACAGGGTGCTGATAGCTCCAGAATAAAGGTTAATCTGATGTTGAAAGCAAGGAGGTCTCTCTGGGAAGATGGGGACAAGTGTAGGGGCCTCCGTGGTGAGGTCAGGAGGCTAAGAATTTAACATTGGAGGGGTCGCCTCTGGGTTGAAACTAGATAACATAGAAAAGTGCTAGATGTGGTTTCAGCTACAGCAATAGGAGTATTTTCTGCATTAATATCCCCTACCAAGCTCTACTGCCTGTCTCTGCCCTGGACGCCTTGGACGCTGTCTTACGTGCTTTAAGCTACCTTTCTCAGGGCTGGGCTGGCCACTCTTGAACTTGTTTTCTGTCTGACCTGAGACAGAAATGCTGCTTGAATGATGGGTTTCTCCCTTGCTGTGGCCCGACATCATCTGTGCCCCTCCGTGTCTTGTCCATTGTGGTCTGTTGGGACAGCTGCCGCATGGCGGTTACAGTTGTTCGTGGACCCTCAGCCCGGCTTCTGACCCGCTGCTTTCTCTGAGCCTCGTTCCCCAGTTGAGCCCTGACTCCCACTTGTCCACCAGGTTATAGTCTGCAGCTCAGCTCTGCAGGTCAGTGCCTTCTCCTGTGAGAGCCTCATATTCTCTGGAGAGAGAGACGTGGAGGCAGATGTGCGTGCCCACCACATAGCCGCCCTCCTCTTACTGTGTGAAAGGGCCCAGCCCTGCAGCCTGCTAGCCCAGCGTGAGCCGGCACCCAGAGAAAAGTTTCAGAACATTCTGGGCTGGAAAGAAATGCCTTTGCTGGCGCCATAAATCCACGAGAGTGCACAGGGAAAAGCTGAGCACTCCAGGGCCAAAGAGCCCTGCTTTGGGAGGCATCACGGACCCGAATTCAACTCAGTGCCACAGCACGGTCACCAAATAGTGAGGGACTTGGGAGAAGCTGCTTAGCCTCTCTAGAGCCCAGTTTCCATGGAAGAAGGGGAGGATAGTGATGCTGATGAAGGTGAAGAACAGCAAAAAGACACCTCTGTAGTACTTACTATGTGCTTGGCACTCTTCTGAGGGTTTCGTGTATATTAACTTGTTTCATCTTCGAAACTACCCCATGCACATGGTACTGTGTTTATCCCTATTTTACAGATGTGGAAACTAAGGTACAGAGAGGTTGGGTAACTTAACCACAATTACACAGCTACTGAATAACAGTCAAAATTCAAACCCAGCAGCCTGGCTCCAGACTCCATGCTCTTAAATCGCCCGGCTCTTCTACTCCTCAGGAGAAATTACATGGTAAAAAGTTGCTTATCATCAGAGGTTGAGAACTGGTTTAGTTCTTAACTGAAACATTTTATTTTAGCTTGAAAACATAGTTGAAGGTGTGGTGTTATGTCTGTACTGCTTCCTTATCTTTGCCTAAAGTAAGTGGTGCTGCTAGACACTGTCAGACCGCGTGTGCCCTCGCTGCTTGGCGACAGCTCTTCTAAGGATGGGCATAATGCCATGGCAAACAGCATTGTACTCGTAACCTACTTCCCTAGTTCCTATACTGCCATAGTCACCTAATTCCGGGCTGTGAGCATTATTCAGGATGAATTGCCTGTTGTAAGCAAGAGGATAATCAAGAGTATGCCTTGAACAAATAGGTAGAAAGAAACTTTCATCACCTTTTTTGAATACATAATATAGGTTGTGAACAGTGTCTGGCTCCTTGTATACATTTACTGATATCATTATCATAATAAACCGATGAGTCGTAATTGGCATCCTTGATTTACTAATGAGGAACTTAGAGTTCAAAGAAGAATGTCCCCAAGATCACTCAGCACAAAAGAGGTGCAGACCTAGGATTCCCGCCCAGGTCTGTCTACCTCCGTGGCCCGTGCTCCAAGCCATTCATTTTGCTGCCGAGCCACTGGAAACAAATAGCTTTAATTAGGCCAGCATTATTAATGAGTTTCTTTCGTCGTCCCTTCTAACTCTGAGATTCTAGAATTATATTTCTAAAAACTTAGTAGCCCTCTGATCAGCACACTGCTCTCGGGAACTTCCTTTTGGGGGTTCTGTGTGAAGCCTACAGTGGAGGTTCGTGGTATGGGCTTAGTTCCCACACCTCCAGCTCAGTTCTTTCTCATTGGGTTGCATGAAGGTTGGGAGTCAGAGGGGATAGTGTGATTTATATCTCAACCCCATGAAATCTCAAGACAAAATACTGTATTAATATTGTACCCTGTAAATCTTTTCTCGCATTAGCAGCCTTCTGGTGAAGTTTGCCAAGGAAGCATTGCCATATGTGCTGATGGAGCTGAACTAAAATGAGAAGATTAGAAAACTAACCACACTAATAAATTTCATTTGAGGCAGTTGGAAAACAGACTGCTGTTTTGACAAGTTAGAAACAACGCACACATCCATTCTCTGTTTCTAATGGTTAAAATGAATTTCCAGAATCCAACAGAAACATCTTGTATTAGAAGCCTAATTTTTCTGCTGAGTTACCCAGACGTCAAACATACATGTGCTTTAAACTCCAGTGTGATGGCGTTGAAGTGCCTTCACCAGACTGGCTGTTTTAAAGCATTACCGAGCCACACTACCCTTCCTCCCTCTGAGGTCAAGGAACCGGGAGGTTTATTGAAATTCCCACCTCTCTGACTTTCCTTGTCCTGCATGTCAGGGCCCCTCCCCTCCCAACGGGCATTTGCCCACAACTAATGGTGTCAAGGCCCACATCTCTCCTGGCTCTCAGATTGTCATCCACAGCTACCCTTTGTTCCCTAGTTTGCCAGGGTTGTCACCACAAGAATGGTACTTGGCCAGTACCTCACTGAGTGCCAGCATCTGGCCCAGGTCTTAGGAATGGATTTGTACTTTGGTTTTGTTCTTACTGGGTTGAAGTTACTCATTTAATACAGTGGAACTCAGGGCCTTAGATTAAATTACTTTAACCTCCTAATTACTCTTCGTGCCTTGGGTCTCCGCCCTTACCATCTGTCCTTCACCTGCCTCCAGAACTTTTTACTTTTTGAACTTGACTCTTTAAAAGCCACCCCATGTGTCTACAGAATTTTTTCCAACCCCCTTAGTGTAGCCTGAGGAGAAGCAGTGCAGTATACCGGCCAGGAGCACCCCCTTAGAGCCAGACCACCTAGGGTTGAACCCCACTGCCCCACCTAACAGCTGAGCAACCTTGGGCGGGCTCCGAGAAGTCTGCCTCAGTTCCTCATCTGTTGATGGGATAAAAATAACATGTGCTGAGTTATTGTTATTGACTACTTGTGGTGTAGATTAAATGTGTTGATTCACATAAAGCACATAGAGAAGTGCCTGGCATGTACTGGCTGTAGTCCTTATCGCTGCTACCATTGTTTATTACAATGTCAGTGCTCTCACCACAGCCTCCAGTGACCTCGCCCTCACCCTGACTGTGCCACGGTCTTGAGAAATTTTGGTGCCTTTTCACGCTCTGTCCCCTCTGCCTGGATCGCCTTGCCCTCTGTTCTACTCATGTCTCTCTTCTCCAGTGAACCTCTGCTTATCCTTAAAGAATCAAGTTAAGTATCTCCTCTTCTTTGATGCTTTCCTCCCTCCTGCAGGCAGAATAACTGGTTCTCTCCACTGTGTTCCCATAGTACTTTGGTGCCCCGGGGCTGTGATACTCAGCACTCTGTTTTTAGGTGATGTGTCTCCTTTCTGGCACACAGAGACACCTAGGGCTCCCTTTTCTTCTAAACTGACACCGGCTCCAGGGGATGCCACAGACCTTACTATGTTCATCCCAGTTTCTTCCAGTACCAGGCACAGAAAGCATTTGGTAAATGTTTGCTGAGCAAATAAATATTTGCTGCCCTATATATAGTCTTAAAAGCAGGGTTTTCTCTATTGTTTTGTTTTGCTCTCTGCTGTTCACAGTGCATTACTAAATTTATAGTGAGAAATACAAAACTTGATAGCTTAAAAGGCTGGCTGAAGTGATTGCATCTAACGCTCTAGTCACTTGGCTCTGTGGGCTGTTTTTTATTAGTCATTTAAAAACACCATCACAGGGTAGTTAAAGAGACAAGAGATTATCATTTAAATCACAGTGCTATCAACCCATCCATGGCTTGGTCTACAATTTAATGATGAGAGTAATACATCTAGCAAGTAAATATTTAACTAAACATTTTGGTACTTGACCTGAATGCAGAGAGTAGAATGGAAATTGTAAATGTTAAGATGTAGTTTAACCAGCTTATCCCTGAATTTTACTGGTAGAAATTAATGTTGTACTTTCATAAAGTAGTAATAAAGCCTTTCTCCTCTTAGATGTTATCTCATGGTATAAGCAAAGGATTAATAAGTGAGCATAGTTTAGGAGGAGAGAATTCTTACTTTGAATAAGAACGTTTGCTTTGCCCAGATGGGTCCATATTCACATTTTCTGTGCTGTTTCGGTTCATTTAGATTAAAAAGAGTATAGCCCCCGGGCTTCCCTGGTGGCGCAGCGGTTGAGAGTCTGCCTGCCGATGCAGGGGACACGAGTTTGTGTCCCCGTCCGGGGAGATCCCACATGCCACGGAGCGGCTTGGCCTGTGAGCCATGGCCGCTGAGCCTGCGCGTCCGGAGCCTGTGCTCCGCAACGGGAGAGGCCACAGCAGGGAGAGGTCTGCGTACCACAATAAAAAAAAAAAAAAAGAAAAAGAGTATAGCCCGTACTCAAGCTAGCAGAAGCATATGGGAACTTTTGGTAAGAGTTCACATGAGAGAGAAGGAAATCTGAGATCTCATAGGGATCCCAGGGCAGGAGTTTCACTGGAATCTGGCCTCTGTGGGACCGGAAGATGGTCAAGGCCGTCCCTCCCACCTGTGCACCTTTCATGGGCTGTGTGTTTTCTCTCTCTCTGGTGTCTCCATTCTATTTGCTACACATTTTCTCCTGCCAGTCTTCTTCCTTTTCGTATCATAGTTGCTACTTCCTTGTGGCATTATCACACACATGTCTTCAACTGGCCACTTTCCCCACTCCATCTGGCACCTTCTCAGTTTGTGCCTTTGTGCTGACTGACTCATCACCTTTGAGAACTCTGTCACGCTCCTGGGAGAAGGGTCCTGACTGGGTAGCTCTACTCTTGGTGCCAGGTCGCAGGGCCCAGGTTGCTGAACTCATTGGCTGTACATCTTTTAGGTGTCTTGCCCTTGGGGATGAAATAGGCTCAAAATACGGCCGCCTAGAGAAGACGTTGCAAACCCAACTGTTCATAGGATCCAAGCAGCTTAGTTATATCAGTGAACAAATGAGGCTGGTTGTGAAAGGCAAATACACATTTGCCTGTCAGGCAGAGGACAGAGTTGGGTGTTGTCTAAAGGCATAGACTCTTGAGGAAGATGGCTTAAATTTGAATCCCAGTCTCACTATTTATCATCTGGGTAACCGAGAACAAATTACTTAATCTCTGTATGCCTCAGTTTCCACTCTAAAGGGTGGTTTTAAGGATTAAATGAGTTAGTAAAGTGCTTTAAATGGTGCCTGACACATAATAAAAAATATGTTGGCTGTTTTTAGAGGAAATTTTGATTAGAATCAGCATCCCTATCATTTAGTTTTACAATGAAATGAGCTTTCTCCAATTCTGCCTAAAACATGAAGCTGTCTTGGTCTATTTAGTTTCTCCCTTTTTGTAAAGCCATAAGGCCAGAGATATTTCTCTATTGTGAGGATATCAACAGAGCAAGAAATGATGAACGATAATTGGCACTTGTCCTTATTGCCATGCTGGCATTAGGGCGTGGCGGGGACCTTGCTGAATTGATGCTTGGGTCTTGTATAGAGGGCAGAGCCTCGCCCAACTGGAGATAGATTGCTGTGATGTCAGAAGGAGGCCCAGAGCTGTCAGATCCATTAATCAATCAGTTGATCAATCTAGTCATCCATTCAGCCATCTATCTATCTATTTATATAATCTCAAATTATGTTTAAAACCTATACTACTCAGCAAAACACATCTGCAAGCTGGATGCACACATCCCTCGAGCTAGTGACTTTTGGCTGTAGGCTGTTTCTTTAAGAAGATGATGTGGGGCTTCCCTGGTGGTGCAGTGGTTGAGAGTCCGCCGATGCAGGGGACACGGGTTCGTGCCCCCGTCCGGGAAGATCCCACATGCCACGGAGCGGCTGGGCCCGTGAACCATGGCCGCTGAGCCTGCGCGTCCGGAGCCTGTGCTCCGCAACGGGAGAGGCCACAACAGTGAGAGGCCCGTGTACCGCAAAAAAAAAAAGAAGATGATGTGGGCAGAGCTAGTCTCTCCAAAGAGGCTGAGGGTGGACCTTTTTTTTTTTTTTTTTTTGGGTGGACCTTTTAATATAGCGAATTAGGAAAGTGTACTTACTGGTGACGGATAACACCATGAAGACCCTCCCAAGGACAGCAGCATGACACAGCAACAGTATATTCTGATCCTTGGGGTTCGCTTACTGAGTGTTTCCAAGGAAAGGCATCTGTCTTTGATTTGATTTTCTTAGAAAGAACAGATGAAAAAGGTAACTTTTTTTTTTTAGTTCAAATATGTAGGTCCACTACTGTCATAACTGCCTTTCCTAGAAGTGGCCCTTTCCTGTCAAAGACCACACCTCCTCCTGTGCCCTGATTCTTAATTTCCATTCCACCAATCGTGTCCAAAACTGAGCTCGGCCGTCTTCATCTGTACCAGGTGTTAGTGCTAAAAACTGAGCTCTAGCAGTCAGAGCCAGTTACACCCCCCCACACACACACACCCCCCACATGCACACACACACACACACACACACACACACACACCCATCACTATACCCTGTTTTCTGTGCCACATCCAGAGTGGTCTTTTAAAAATATGAAGTAGCACATCACTGTCCTCCTAATGGAAACCCTTCTTACCCAACTTGGAGTATATTGGGCTTCGGGGTCCTGGTCCGCAGCGTGGCATCAGGCCCCACCTGTGCCTCTCCCTGTGCCTGCCTCCTGCGAGGTGATGTACTGAAACTCTCCCTCATTTTTGAGCACACCAGGCTTGTTCCCACTCTGCTGTTTTTGCCCTGTCTGTTGCCCTTCCTGAAATGCAATGCATGTTTCCCCAACTTTTTCAGCAAGGCCTCTCCCTTCCTTCTATCTGAGACCAGTCAGAGGGAGCCTCGTTTGTCTTGAGCTTGTCACAGAGTCATAGTTGCTAAATGTATGAATGGCTGAACCGTGGTCAGTGTGTTGGGGGGGGAGGAGCTGAGAAAGGCGTTAGAGAAAAAGAGTATTTTCACTAAAGTCCACTGATTTAAGAGGTGGGAGGGAAAAAAGCAAATCTGTGGAATAATGAGATTTCCTGTATCACTAATACTGTTGATTTACCCAATGTGCAAACGATCCAGAACGTGAGGGGGAATTTACTCAGGCCTGATGTAGCTCTTAGACATTAGTACCTAAACATTCCATTTCAAGTATTCTCGTTCAAGGTAAGAACAGAAAGCGGCAACAAAGATTGCCCCAGTTTTGACATTGTGATCCCCCTCTTTAGAGCTGTTGATGTGTTTAGTTAATGTTAATTTATTTAATATGCTTCTACTTCTTGTTGTTTTTCAGGTCTGTTGCCACAGTTATTGGGAGTTGCCCCAGAGAAGGCCATAAAACTTACAGTAAGTCTTTTGATTTGATGCTTCAGATGAAGGGAGTTTGCACACACTCAGGAATCTAGCAGAGATTCTTATGTGAAACAGCAGGTCTGTGTTTCCTCAGAGGCGCTAACTGATTTGAACATAGAGATGCTCACCACACATAGCTTTTTATTATTCGCCATTTAACAGTGAACATCTGAAAATGTGATAATATACTTGAGCAAGGTTTTGGGTGGTTGCCACCACCATCATCATCGTCATCATCACTATAGTAGTGGCAGCAACAGCAGCTAAATTTCTTTCAGTACCTACCATATTAGGTGCTTTCCATGTATTATCTGATACTGTTTTAATCTCAAGCAAGGTGTGACCCACAGTTTACAAGTCAGGAAAGTGAGGCCCACGGGGATTAAGTATTCACGTGTGTTTGCACAGGTCATTAGTAGGAAGACTAGAATTCACAACCAGATTTTTCTGACTCCAAAACATATTGTTCAAGTACCCATGCTATTTACAGAATTTGTGTTCGGGGTGTATTCCGTACACATTTGCCGAAGTGACATGTTTAGGGGTCTGAGTTCTAGTTTAAGTTGATCCTCCATCAATTGGTTCTTCAGTGCCTGACTCCTGTCTGACAGGTGGTAAGTATTCAGTATGTATTTGTGCAATGGATAAATAATTGCATTTTCATCACCAAGGTCATAAAGTCCCAGAAAGTTAAACTTTACTTTTGGATTGGACTGTGTAGCATTGGTGCTGAAATTCTTCTTCTACCATCTTATTATGTGACCTTGGGACAGCTAATCTTTTGATTGATCCTTAAAATTGCTTGTAGTACATACCATTTTGAGAATGTTATACTTAATTAATTAACTAATGCTTTTGATATTCTCTGAGAATCCTTGAGAAGTTTTTTAAATACTGAATTTCTACTAAGCTAAAAGATCCGCTCAGCCAAATTTGTCTCGATGATGCTGTTTTAGATTAAATCTTGTTGGAAGACTTGAAAGTGATTTTTTAATCAAATCCTATAAAACAGTTTTTAAGTTATAAAATGTATGTTTTAATTTTGTCTCTGTTGTTAATATGTCTCTCTTTTTATGCTATTGTAATGGCAGGACATATTTGAATTAAGCTTGTAAGCCACCTCTCTTAATTGTTTTCTCTGTGAATCATCAGGAATACGTATTTATATATTTTACCTTTCAATAACTATGTATATGCTATTAAGAGCAAACTCTTAAGATACTTCATTTATTCAGTTTATGATTACTCCAATACAGTGACAGAGAAAAGTAACATTTATTTACAGTTGTATATTTGTATGTGTTTAATGGCTTTCTCTATATTTTTCATCAGCTTCTATAAATATTTTTCTTCCAGGTGAATGATTTTGTGAGGGATAAATTTACGCGCAAAGATGGCTCAGTCCCACTCGCAGCAGAAATTCTTGCTGGAGGCTGTGTAAGTACCTTTTGCGGATATCTACATTGAAAAGACTTGTTTGACATACATATCACGACCGTGCTACACAAGTGTGGACTAAGGCTTCTGTTCACCACAGGTCCTGTTCAAGGGCAGAGTCTACTAGGGCACCTCGGCTTCTCCTAGACAGGCGGACCACTCCTGAGGTGGAAGGGTAAACGTCTCTGGTCTTACTGCCTGTTAAGTCATGCCTGTTAAATTCGCCATTGCTAGCAGTTGGTTCTGCAGGAGAAGCCATTTGTGGCAGAAGTGTTTGACCTTTGAACAGATCTTTGCTAACCTATTCTAGAGTTTATTTTTCATACATTCTTTCCTCATGGCACCCTCTGCTGGGTCAGGCACTGAAATTTGTAGTTTGAAGTCAGCAACCATAGCTCTCTGCTTTGCTTTACTTCACAAATGCCAGCAACTCTTCAAGTTTCCCAGTGCTTCCAGGAGAAGGATGTGGGAGGTGACTGGCTGAGTGCGCTCCGCATTGTCAAAAATGCTTAGAACGAGTATTTCTTTATATGGATGAACAATCTGCATCTTGTTCTTGAGCTCAGCAAAACATCATGTCTTGTTTTATTTCATGTACAGGTTTGTTCACGTGAATGTAAATACCTTACGTAAGTTAGACTCTTAAACAAAGACTGGTGCTATTTAAAGATAAGGTTGGTTAAATAAATGGTCTTTGATCACTAGGGCAATAACTATTGGTATATTTTCCATCTACACCTGTGTTTCTTGTAGAAAAGATGAGGTCACTTTTTTTTTTTTTTAATTCACTTGTTCTGTGCAGGAAATGGTGTTCATAAAATGATCTTTTCTTGAGAAGTCCTTGAGTTTAGAAGTTGGGAAAACACCCGAGAATATTAAACCTTTGTCTGGAGAGGGCTTATTGTCCTAACATTGAATGGGGTTCCCTGAACGTAGCAGGAGCTACAGAGTCCTAGCTCCTGGTAATTCTTAAGAGATGGACGGAATTTGGCTACAGCCTGACTTTCTGTTTGATCACTGACCTGTCAGAGACAGCCAGGTAAGATCCCCTTGTCCTGTAACTTTAGGAGCATTCAGGATGGAAAAAGGGAGCCTTTAATGTCCTAAATAAAAAGGGCACACAATAATAATCCAGAAGAATATTAGGAGTTGCAGAAATGGCTCTTGCCGGTAAGTACTCGTCCTTTAAAACAACTGTAGTTTCCAGTTGAATAACTAGATTTTCTAATTTTCAATAGGCATAACCATGGGCTATACCTAAGTCCATCCTTGAAGCTATTACAAGGGTCCCGAGAGAGTAGGGCATTTCAGTAGCTCAGGTGGGTTTGTTTTTTTTTTAGAAGTCAGGTTTTAAACTTTCTGAAAAGACATGATTACATATCTCTGTAAGAATTTAAAATGGAAAACTAACTATGTGATACTACTCAAGATTTTGGCAACAATCTTGAGGTTATTTTCTTTTTAATGAAAGCATTTTGCCTGCACACAGCCCTGGGTGCCAAGGAGATTGGTCATGGCACGTATCGTCTGCTGTAGGTGGTCTTGTTTTCTCGTATGTGGTCGCCCATTCCAAACACAAAGCACCGATTGGCATCAGACGCGGTGCCTAGTTATTGCAAAGTGGTGCAGCCCTTTTCAAACCTGATCTAAACACAGGCTTTAGAATTGGAGCCACTGGGGCTTTACAGCTACTTAAAATATCTGTGAAATGAGGTTTGCCATCCTTCATCTCAAAGGTGGGGAGTCAGTGGTCCTCAGTGTTTCAAGTCTCCTGTTTTTGACTCCCCCCTACTCCTCCCTCCCCCCGAGTCATTGCTTTGAGAAGTAAGTTTATTTTTCAGGTAAACAATTCTGTTGGTGGCAAACAATCCAGGTCCTTTAGATCTCTGAGTAGTGGGATGGCTGGTGCCATTTCAGCATGTGTTTTTAAAGCAGTAGCAGCATCTTTCTCTGCAGGCTCTGGCAGAGTTGTTGTCCCTGTCGTTCAGAGCCAGTCACACATCTCCTTAGAGAGTCCTTGTGAGTACCTCTGCCTCACTGTCCAGTTAGGACTACAGAGGGTTTAAAAGGTACTGTTGCATGGGCAGTTCCCCTTAGTTCACCCAAGCATTGCCAGGCATTGCCTTTTAAGTCCCCGGGGAGCTCACCTTACTTTATTATCACCGAGAATTAGGAATATGGCTAACTTTTGCACTTATAACCTCAACTGCTGATTTCTTTGAAGATGGGTTTTTTGTTTATTTTATAATCTGTTTTCTACAAAAACAGGGAAAAGATGCAAGGAGGTCCTTGTCTGCTAACCTTAATCGTCTCCTAGCTAAACTAAGGCCTGTTTTATTATTTTTTTTCTTTAGAAAAACAACAAGAATGATAGTAAATTTGAAGGAAAATGTTGGAGGAAAAAGAATAAAATTGATCTCATTCATTAATTTTTGATATAATGAAATCTGTGACTGAAGAGCTTAAAAAACTCTTGTTAAATACTCTTGTTTCATTGGTGTATGTAAAAGGATGAATCTAGCATTAAACTTACTTTTTGCACTAGTTTAGAGCACTATTAAAAATTTGACCAGTTTTCTGAGCATTTTTGTAGATTGACACTTAACAATGGTGATATATTCAGCACAGCTCAAGGCTACACTAGGTGCCAAGACTGGGGTTTATAAACTCTCATTCTGAAAGGTGTCTTGTGGTTTGTGTTTTCTACATAAGTTGGTTTTCTACTTTCTGAATTAGACTAGGAGTTTTAGGAGTTTTGACAACTTGTTTGACAACAGTTTTGACAAGTTGTAGGAGTTTAGGTCTTTGACAAAGACCTGGAGCCTCAGGTGTCCCTGCACAAGAGCTCAGCCCTGGAGGGAGATGTGACTTAGGGTGGTCACTGTCAGCAACGGTGGAGGCTCCCAGTAAATGGGGCAGAGGACAGAGGGCCTGTCACCACTACCCATCTCCAGTTAGGTTCCCAGTGACTTTAAACCTGACATGTTACCTCTGAGTACGTTGTTGTGATTGCAGTGTTGCTGCTACTTTAAGAAAAAATAACATGTAATACCATGTGGTCTGTAGGTTACAGTCCTTAAATTCTACAAAGTAAGTCTTCTATGCCTTTAGTGGAATAGAGGGTTGAACCCCTGGGGGCACTGGGATCTTCAGTTTTTGATCCTTTGATCTTAAGGTTGTCCAATAAGGAAATACAAATGGTGCCACGACTGGTTTCAGGGAAGATATAAATATGATTAATTTATTTGGCATGAAAATCTACATTGAAATGAAAAGAAAAGAAATGATATTTAGTGGGTGGAAAAATATGTCAAAAAAGGATAAACCTCTGTCTTATAAAGCTTGTATTTAGTAAAAATTATTTGTGTACCAATAAAAATTAATAGTATTCCGTAATAATTTTTGTAAACACAAGTGAACATGCTTTCTGAACAATAGTCCTTTGATAATGGATCCACTGTATTTTTCTTTCTTTTTTATTTTAATTTTATATTGGAGTATAGTTGATCAACAATGTTGTGTTAGTTTCGGGTATACAGCAAAGTGATTCAGTTATACATATACATGTGTCTATTCTTTTTCAGATTCTTTTCCCATTTAGGTTATTATAGAGTATCACGCACAGTTCCCTGTGCTATACAGTAGGTCCTTGTTGGTTACCTGTTGTAAATATAGTAGTGTGTACATGTCAATCCCCAATTTCCAATCTGTTCCTCCCCTCTGGTAACCATAAGCTCCTTCTCTAAGTCTGTGAGTCTGTTTCTGTTTTGTGAGTAGGTTCATTTGTATCTTTTTTTTTTTTTTTTTTAGATTCCACACATAAGTGATATCTTATGATATTTGTCTTTCTCTGACTTACTTCACTTAGTGTGATTATCTCTAGGTCCATCCATGTTGCTGCAAATGTCATTATTTCATTCTTTTTAAAGACTGAGTAATATTCCATTGTATATATGTACCACATCTTCTTTATCCATTCATCTGTTGATGGACATTTAGGTTGCTTCCATGTCTTGGCTATGGTAAACAGCGCTGCAGTGAACATTGTGGTGCATGTATCCTTTCGAACCATGTTTTTCTCCGGATATATGCCCAGGGGTGGGATTGCTAGATCATATGGTAGCTCTATTTTTAGTTTTTTAAGGAACCTCCATATTGTTCTCCATAGTGGCTGTACCAATTGACATTCCCACAACAGTGTAGGAAGGTTCCCTCTTCTCCACACTCTCTCTGGCATTTATTGTCTGTAGGTTCTGTGATGATGGCCATTCTGACTAGCGTGAGGTGATATTTCATTATAGTTTTGATTTGCATTTCTCTACTAATTAGCAGTGTTGAGCATCTTTTTATGTGCCTCTTGGCCATCTGTATGTCTTCTCTGGAGAAATGTCTGTTTAGATCTTCTGCCCATTTTTTGATTGAGTTGTTTGTTTTTTTGATATTGAGCCGCATGAGCTGTTTGTAAATTTTGGAGATTAATCCCTTGTCAGTTGCATTGTTTGCAAATATTTTCACCCATTCTGTGGATTGTCTTTTCATTTTGTTTATGGTTTCCTTTGCTGTGCAAAAGCTTTTGAGTTTCATTAGGTCCCATTTGTTTATTTTTGTTTTTATTTCCATTACTCTAGGAGACGTGTCAAAAAAGATATTGCTGCAATTTATGTCAGAGAGTGTTCTGCCTGCGTTTTCCTCTAAGAGTTTTATAGTGTCTGGTCTTAAATTTAGGTCTTAAATCCATATTGAGTTTATTTTCCTGTATGGCATTAAAGAATGTTCTAATTTCATGTTTTTACATGTAGCTGTCCAGTTTTCCCAGACATTTATTGAAGAGACTGTCTTTTTTTTCCATGGTATAGTCTTGCCGCCTTTGTCATAGATTAATTGGTCATAGGTGCTTGGTTTTATTTCTGAGTTTTCAATCCTGTTCCATTGATGTATATTTCTTTTTTGTGCCAGTACCATACTGTTTTGATGACTGTAGCTTTGTAGTTTAATCTGAAGTCTGGGAGCCTGATTCCTCCAGCTCCGTTTTTCTTTCTCAGGATTGCTGTGGCTGTTTGGGGTCCTTTGTGTCGCCATACAAATTTTAAGATTTTTTGTTCTAGTTCTGTGAAAAATGCCATTGGTAATTTTTCCATCGAGATACATACATGTGCATTTGGGTGTGGGTATATGTGTAAATATATCTAATGCTTATGGGAGCTTATATTCATTTTAAGTGGGGAAAATAATTGACATGCTCACATCACTGGTTCTGAAAGGGATTGGTGAGAATATCACCATGGAAAAACATGGCATGAAGAGCAATCTTAATTGCTCTCCCTTGCAAGTAAGTGTGACCCTAATATTGTGGCCTGTGTTCCCATTATTGTGGTGATTCTCACATACATGGTATTTTTTGCTTGTTTGTACAGCCATGTATCAGATACCATTTTTAAGGAACATTTTTTTTGTTTGTTTTTTGCGGTATGCAGGCCTCTCACTGTTGTGGCCTCTCCCATTGCAGAGCACAGGCTCTGGATGCACAGGCTCAGCGGCCATGGCTCATGGGCCCAGCCGCTCCGCGGCATGTGGGACCTTCCCGGACCAGGGCACGAACCCGTGTCCCCTGCATCGGCAGGTGGACTCTCAACCACTGCGCCACCAGGGAAGCCCTTAAGGAACGTTTTTATAACTCATTGTTTTTTCTTTTGCATTACGTTCAATTGCAGTTAATTTTTATGATTTTTGAAAAACAAAAAGCCACAGACACCCATGTGCCTGCCACTTAGCTTAAGATGTCAAACTTGACAAATGCAGCCAGAGGCCCTCTTGTGTTTACCTGTCCCAATAGCTTTTTCCTCCCTCATCTCCCAAGAGATAAAACTATCCTGAAATTGGTGTTTTTTTTTTATTCTCATGCCTGTTTTTTTTATACTTTTTGTGACATCTGAGTGTATCCCTAAGCAAGATGAATGTTTGCTTTTGGATGTTTCATTCTGACCCAATGCTACAGGAACATAGACCCAATGATTCCCATACTGATGCCTTTGCATTTTTTTCTTACTAGTGCCTTGCTTGGAAGAAAAGAATAGTAAATGGGAATATTATTTTCAAATGCTGTAATGTGGCTGGCATACAGTGCGTATGTCTTATAGATGTGTGGATTTATATGATTTTATATAAATATAGTTGGAATGGCATATTTATTTAACCAAGTTTTATGTAACCTGGAGTTTCTTCGCTAAAGTCATTTCTTCAATCCTACCATTTAAACTCATGACGAATACTGAGTAAATTTAAAATTGTAACCCTCCCCACTGCCAATACACACGCTCCCTACCTGCCTTACTGTCCCCGCTCCTCCTCTTCTCCCTAATGGGAATATGATTTCAGCGTTTCTCTATCACTGAGGAGGAGAGGTGTTCTAGTTATCTATTGTTGTATAACAAGTCATCAAACAACTTAGTGGCTTCAAACAGCAATTTATTATTATCTCTCCTTGTTCTGTGGGCCGACTGGGTTCGCCTGGGCAGTTCTCCTTTGTGATCTCCATGTGGTGATAGGCAGACAGCAGCTGGGGCTGGAATCATCTGAAGGCTCCACTGGAATAGATGTCCAGGATGGCTCACACTTGAGCTGGCGGTGATGCTCACTGTTGCCTGGGAGCAGCTGGGGCTGTGTTGCAGAGCACCTACTACGTTCCTCTATTATGTACCTTGAACTTTTCAAACCTCGGCAGCTTGATTCTAAGAGAAAGCTTCCCAGAAGCAGGCATCCTAAGAGTCCTGGGCAGAAACTGCAAAACTTCTTATGACCTAGCTTTCAATAGCACTTCTTCTGCATTCTACTCGTCAAACAAGCCACTTAGCCCAGCCCGGATTCAAGAGGAGAGAAATTAGACTCTACCTCTCAATGAGAAGAGTAGCCAAGAATCTTTAAACTACCACTGGAGGGTTCAGTAGGCAGTGTTGTAGGATGGGAACATCCTCATTGCCCTGCATTTTATGAAGATTTCATAGTTAATCACATGTCTTCTCCAAGGAGCTGTTGCTGATTCTGGAACCCATTCCTGTCCCACATTGCTCTTGGTTGAAGGGAGCAGAAACTCACTAAAGAAAAGCAATAACTAAATGAAAGTCTCCCTGAAGGGTGTACGTGAAATGAAATCAAAGGCGCTTGAGAATTGAGGCAGCCTCTGTGCACTGGCAACTTTCTCTATTTTCTCTGGGCCTTCTTGGTCTCTCTCACAGGGACTTTGCATCTCTCTGCATATTTTTTTAAGACTTTACTTTCTTAAGAGCAGTTTTAGATTCACAATTTTGAGAGAAAGATACAGAGATTTCCCGTATACCCCCTGTCCCCACACGTGCATAGCCTCCCCATTACCAGCATCCCCACTAGAGTGGTACATTTTTTACAGTTGATGAATCTACATTGGCACGTTAGTCATTCAAAGTCCATAGTTTACCTTAGGGGCCATTCATGGTGTCATGCATTCTGCGGGCTTGGACAAATGTATGACATATATCCATCATTATAATATCATGCAGAGTGTTCTCACTGCCCTGAAAATCCTCTGTGCTCTGCCTCCCTGCCCCACCCCTAGCAACCATTGATCTTTGTACCGTCTCCACGGTTTTATTTTTTCCAGAATGTCTTATGGTTGGAAACATACAGTTTTGTAGTCCTTGCAGATTGACTCCTTTCACTTAGTATTGTGCATTTAAGGTTCCTCCATGTCTTTTCATGGCTTCATAGCTCATTTCTTTTCAGCACTCAGTAATATTCCTCTGAGTGTACCACAGTTCATCTTTTCACCTACTGAAGGACATCTTGGTTTCTTCCAAGTTTTGGCACTTGTAAATAAAACTGCCGTAAACAGCCTTGTGCCAGGTTTTTGTTGAAAACGTAAGTTTTGAGCTCCTTTGGGTAGATACCAAGGAGCGCAATTGTTGAATCTTACTGTAAGAGTATGTTTAGTTTTATAAGAAGCCTCCGAGCTGTCTTCCAAAGTGGCTGCACCATTTTGCATCCCTACCAGCAAGGAACGAGAGTTCTGTTGCTCCACACCCTTGCCAGCATTTGGTGCTGTCAGTGTTCTGTGCACCTTTTTACTTCGCTGATCCATTTCTTCTCGTCCTCATGGTGCTCACTTCCTCAAGAATTCCCGTCATGTTTTTACTGGCCAGCTGGGCTCTCACCGTACAGTATGATCTTCAGCTTCTTTTCATCCTCAGCCCTAGCTAATTGCCCAGTTTTGTTTTGTTTTTCATTTAATTTTTGAGAGGAAATTTGATTGGCAATCCTCATCTTTGTGTGCCCGGTTGTAGAGCAGTAGTCATGACCCACCCAGATATTAATAACTTTGCTTAACAAATCCATTTGTGTCAACTATTTATAAATGTGTTGAAACCCTTCTTGTACCATTTTGGTTTTAGCTTGAATTCTGTAAGTATCCTGTGAATAGTAGTTTAGGTACTTTTGTTATAAAATATACCCAAAGCCTTATTCCTTATGTCTGAGCTTGAAATCACTTGAGATTTCAAACCCAGTCATATCAAACCAGGAAGAAAATTTCCTCACGTAATGAACACATATGCTCTGGCAATCAGAGTGTGTGAGTCAGAGTGCCTCAAGTGGATTTAAGTCGTACTTTTGTGATCTTTCTCTTCCCAGGGTTTTCTGTGGAGATGTGGCCTCATGGTGTAGTTTTCTTAGGGCAGAATTTTAGTTTCTCTGTGAAAGTCTCTGTGCACATATCCTACTTAATAAATACAGAATGATATGAGGCTCAGTCATTAAGTTGAATTTCTGTGAGGTTGCTGCTGTGTAACGTGTCAAGTAGCCATGATTTATTATGTGTTATAATGATGCTATGGAAATAAGGCTATTATTTTTTTAATGCATAACATCATTATAATTTATTTGTAGTTTAATGAAAAGCTAATGGTTAGTTACATTGTTTTCAAATTTTGTTATTATTATTTGGAGTATCTCTGGGAGATTTTTTTGCATACCCCCAAAATGTAAGACCATATTGTAAGGGGTTTTTCCCCCCAATGGTAATATATAGCTTAATGGATGACTTCCAACAAGATTCTAGTGAATTAAATTATCCTTGTTTCATAAGCTTTACATTATTTGAAATACTTTTCATTCATTTCTGTATTTTTACAAACGAAAATAGTACCAAACATACATATTTTATTTACTTATTTAATATTTATTTATTTATTTGGTTGCACCGGGTCTTAGCTGTGGCTCGTGGGCTCCTTAGTTGTGGCTCACCAGCTCCTTAGTTATGGCTCACCAGCTCCTTAGTTGCAGCACGTGAGTTCCTTAGTTGCGGTTTGTGGGCTTCTTAGTTGCAGCTTGCTGGCACCTTAGTTGTGGCATGCAAACTCTTAGTTGCAGCATGCATGTGGGGTCTAGTTCCCT
Source organism: Delphinapterus leucas (assembly GCF_059928025.1). Taxonomy (NCBI): domain Eukaryota; kingdom Metazoa; phylum Chordata; class Mammalia; order Artiodactyla; family Monodontidae; genus Delphinapterus; species Delphinapterus leucas. The sequence continues at coordinate 59,223,634 of NC_143137.1, read as the reverse complement.
GTCCAGGGGTCGAACCCGGGTCCCCTGCATTGGGAGCGTGGAGTCTTAACCACTGTGCCATCAGGGAAGTCCCCAAACATACATATTTTAGTCAAGATCATATCATAAACATTTTCTGTCTTTCAACATATGTTATAATTGTGATTATTAAGAAAAAAATAACCATATTAAAGCTAGGGTAGAAAACAAAGCAAAAGAAACTGCCCATAATTCTTCAATTCTCATATCATAAGTTTTCTTAATCTGTACTTACGCTTTATCCCTGACTTCCAGCTCTACTGACTGCAAGGCTTAGAGACTATATCAGGTATTATGTATGACCTGTTGTCTTTGTCAAATGTGGTCCTGCTTTGCCACTTGAGCTTTTCCTTTATAACTGTGCTGAAAGCTAATTGTATCCTGGGGACCTTGGGTAAATGTTGACAGAACTGAGACATCTATAAATGTGCAGGACAGGACCCCTGTCTCACTGTTATGCTCTTTATCTAGCCTGTGTCTGACACATGGGAGAGGCTTAAAAATAGTTGTGGAATGAATAAATGCTTGACTAGAAGGTGTTGGTGATGAGGGCAGTAAACGTAAGGTAGTCATTTGATACACTCTGTTGCTGTTACCTTCGTTACAGATGGGCAATGAAGGCACAGTGCCTCCAGGGATTGCAGCAGCGCACAGGAATTGATGGACCTTAGGGAATAGCTGTAACATGCCTACATATGTACATACCCAGGATGTTTCACAAGTAATGTTTTCATTGGTCACTTAGGAAAGGAGGCAAAAAGCTTCTATTTATTTTATTTGGCTTCATTTCTAAAAATGGTAAATAAACTAACACACAGATATATGCAGAACCTTAAGAACAGGATGAAGATAAACAACTTGGGGCACTTGGTATAACTTATTCATTATTGCTTATGGTCTTAGTAGAAAAGATTTTATCGAATGGTTAACGTGAAGTTATGTCAGAATCATGAAGGAATCATTAAAAGAGTGGCTTCAAAAAACAGACTAACAACAGTGAGATACCACTATACACCTTTTAGAATGGGTGAAATCCAGAACACTGACGATATCAAAGGCTACTGAGGATGTGGAGCAACAGGAACTCTCATTTGTTGCTGGTAGGAATGCAAAATGGTGCAGCCACTTTGGAAGACAGTTTGGAAGTTTCTTACAAAACTAAACATACTCTCATAGTAAGATCCAATAATTGCATTCCTTGGTATTTACCCAAAGGAGTTGAAAACTTATGTTTTCAGCAAAAACCTTTACAGCTGCTACAAACTGTATGGTTCGAACTATAGGACATTCTGGAAAAGGCAAAACTATGGAGACAGCAGAAGGATCAGTTGTTGCCAGGAGTTGGGGGGGGAGGGAGGGATGAATAGGCAGAGCACAGAGGATTTTTAGGGCAGTGAAAATACTCTGTATGATATTATAATGATGGTAATATGTTGTTAAACATTTTTCTAAACCCATAGAAGATGCAACTCCAAGAGTGAACCTTAATTAAACTCTGGATTTTGGAGGATTATGAAAATAATTTTGCTCCATCATAATTTGCCCAGTAAGTCTTCTGGGGGATAGGACTAAGGCACTGGGCTGCGATAAGAATTCTGTGGCCTGCCTGCTTCTATGAAAAGTTCTTTCTCCACACTTTTACTTGAACTTGGAGCAAAAATAGAAGGTATCTGGTGACAGTAAGGGTTCATAGCACTGGCCTACCTGGCTAAGGGCTGCCTTTGGTGGCTCAGAAATGTCATCTTACTAGAAGCAAGTCCATCTCATGATAGACACTGAGCCAGCCAGACGTCTCTCTTCTGTTTTCCTCCCTTCCTCTTCTTTGTGAAGGCCTCGGAGTTATTTGACTCAACACAGTTCAAACGCTGAACCATCCTTCTGGTTTTCTAATAAATAGGGGAGGGGTTTGTTATGATATGAAGGTATGAACAAAGATTCGGTCACAGCTTTCATACAGTTAAGATCCTTTAGATATTGAAGGTCTGTAAATCATTAAGAAATTCCGGTAGTAGTAGTCAAAATAGACATGTATAACAGGCAGAGCCCAAATGTGAACGTATTTGACAGCTCTGTAACTTAATTACTTTTTAATGTCAGTCGAACAGATTCCACTTTGGTTTCTTGGCCAGGCTTCTGTAGGCCTGCTAAAACCCTATGAAGTTGAAAATTTGAAACTTGATATTCGTAAAACACGTAAACAGAGTACCCTTTTTCTGTCTTACCATGTAGTTAAGAAATTAAGAATAGGACATTTCATTTTGGTATCTGTCTCAAAAACAGTTAAGTGGTGAGAATCTATTTTCAAAGTTCTGAACAGTCAAGTCACAGATTTTTTTTTACTTAAGAGCTTAATTTATACATCAAATCAAAGGAGAAAATCCCATACTGCCTTGTGTTTGGAGGCATGCATTTAGTCAGTTTAACTAGGTGTATTAGTTTTCTAGGGCTGCCATAGCAAAATGCCACGGGCTGCATGGCTTAAACAACAGAATTTTTTTTTCTCACACTTACAGAAGCAGGAAGTCCAAGATCAAGGTGTCTGCAGGTTTGATTTTCTTCTGAAGCCTCTCTCCTTTGCTTGCAGGTGGCCATTTTCTCACTGTGTCCTCACATGGTCACCCCTCAATCTGTGTGTTGTCTTTATCCTGATCTCTTCTTCTTCTAAGGACTCCAGTCATGTTGAATTAGGGCACACCCATATGACCTCGTTTTACCTTAATTACCTCTTTAAAGGCCCTGTCTCCAAATATAGTCACATCAGAAGTACAGGGTTAGGTCTTCAGCATATGAATTTTGGAGGGACACAATTCAGCCCATAACACTAGGGGTTAAGATAAAGATTCTTTTCTCAACTGCAATAAGGACTCAAGTTCTTGACTGAAGCAGGGTGATGACCCCTCGTGAGGGCACTGGGTCTGACACTTTCCCTTCAGAGCTTGATAGAGTGAGTGGCATCTCGGCCTCATGCCCCATTTGCCAGCTTCTCTGTGAGGTTGCTGGGCGCCTGCCTGTCTTCAGTGTTTGTGAACAGCAGCTGAGTGCTGTTGGGCACTGTGTTTTAATTTAATTCACCCACTGGTATTTGCGGAATATCTGTTTTGTACATGTGATCTTTATAGACCGTGATAATACCCGCACTGCGTACAAATTATTTTCATGTCTCCATTTAACATTGGAGTAGAGAGTAAATGGAAAATATGTTGAAGCTTAGATTTCTCAAGAAATCTTTGTTTTCCAATTTATTCAAATACCACATTCCATTATCACTTGAGTATTCATTTTATATGTAATGTAAATCACTAGACATTTACTAGTGTAGACCTTTTTTTGTAGTTACAATTTTATTTGTATCAAAATAATCAAAATAATGTACTTGGGTTTTAGTTTAAAAAAAATTAAATTCCATATCTTCATATTAATCTATTTTTGACACATTTAAGCACACATTTTAGAATGTCACTGTGCAATTAGATATTCTTAGCACATGTCACTTGTGAAAAGCACTTTAAATCTAAGTACATTCAATTGAGCATAATTAGAATATCAAGATACATATTCTTCGTATACATTTTGCCACTTAATTTTTTAAGTAGCTATAAGTATCTACCATGTGAATTCAAATTAAAGGGAGGTGATTAAATTACAGTTATAGTTAATGCTTTTAGTTTAAAATATAGCAGGAATAACACTATTTTTTAAAAAATACACTGCTACGTTTTCTGTGGACAGCAGATTGATGACAGAATGGATTTGTTGTTGTTGTTGTCACATGCAAGACTGTTAGTATTCTCTGCATATTCTCAAGACTGTCGCGGAGAACGGTGGGGGAGGGAGCAGGCGTCATAAGGGCTTTTCCATGTTGTGAGTTCTTTTGACTTGATGGCCCCCCCAGTCCCTAGAAAGAACGTTGGAGGATAGTATCTTGGTTGGTAAAGAAGCATTAGAGAAAGGCTTATTTAGTTCATAACAGGTGAGAAGAAATGGATTATAGGGAAATATGAACTGGGGTTCCTGAACAGATCTTTTAGATCATGTATTTAGGCTGCTGCTATGTCCTGTGATTGTAATAGTGAGCAGACGGCCTTGGCAAGTCATTTTTAATTTCCATGTAACTTTTTTTTTTTTTTTGGTGGGGGGCCATGCCACGTGGCTTGTGGATCTTAGTTCCCCAGCCAGAGATTGAACCTGGCCCCGGCAGTGAAAGCACAGACTCCTAACCACTGGACCGCCAGGGAATTCCCTAATCCCATGTAACTTTTTTTTTTTTTCTGTACCTGGGCCTCTCCCATTGCGGAGCACAGGCTCCGGACGCGCAGGCCCAGCGGCCATGGCTCACGGGCCCAGCCGCTCCGCGGCATGTGGGATCCTCCCGGACCGGGGCGAGAACCCGCGTCCCCTGCATCGGCAGGCGGACTCCCAACCACTGCGCCACCAGGGAAGCCCCCCCATGTAACTTTAAAACTTACTTGTTCACAGTCATTGGACCTAAAGTATGTTAAGATCATTTTTGTGAAGATCACTGTTCTTGGAATACTTAGAGAAATTGGGCAGTACATTAAGTTTCTGGATTATGTTGCCTTTCTAAATATTTGATTTCTTGAAATTCTCCTTTTAAGAAAGAAGTATCACTTCCCTCAATAAAGTTAACTATGCAGAATCGGAAGTGTTAACGATGAAGCTAATCATTACATAATATGGCAAAAGGAATTTGGGTGACAAAAGTGGGAGATAGAGAAGAAAAAATCAAGCTTACAGAAGCACCTGGGCACTGAGCAAAAGCTATGATAGAAGCCACGTTTCAGGTTCTTTGCAGACTATCTAGCCCATTTCAGAAAGGGGGTATTAGAAGAAAAAGCCTATATTTTACTTCAAGCCCTGAGGACCATGTCATGTGAAAAATTCGAGCATTTGGAAAGAGTGATGCTTTGTGTTGATAGAGTGCCATTCACCTGAGAAGCTTGGTGCTCGGACTTCATGCTGACATAGTTGTAGCTTCCACAGCCCTGCTTCCCTTTCCGGTTGCTCTCAGCCCTCCTGGATGCAAAGGTGAATTTATGAAGATCATGGACTTTAGATAGGACTCACACAGCTAGAACTGTCATATGGAGATGTGCACTTTCATTTGTACTGGTGGCAAGATGAGGTGTCTAGCATCCACTTGGGATAGTTTTAAAGTCCAAATACTAGGACTTGATCTGGAACATTAAGGGTGATTGTGTTACCTTTTCCTTCTAGCAGTCGTATTACCTGGTTAGAAGGAGTGCACGGTGCGTCATTTTCAGCAGTGGGGAATCTTCTGTACTATATCCTATCTAGTCTCTCTCTTGGTCCCTTTTGTGACCAGCAGTGCACATTTCCAAAGTGGCTTGCCAGTGTCGAGGGCAGCCCACACCTAAATGGAACAGAGATCGGTCCACAAACATGGTGTTGTAAATGATGCGGGTTATCTATCTGGCCGTTGTCATTTTTACCGGGACATGATTGTTAACCATTTCTCAGTAACAAATTTTCAGAATTTAAAATACCCACAATTTATTGAATGTCATCTTGAATTTAATTAAATAAAATTGAATGAATTTAAGTTAAATAAAAACCATCTGGTTATGTTGAGCTCTGCGACATCACCCATCACTCACTTACATGAGTTCTTCTTTTTTTTTTTAATTAATTAATTTATTTTTGGCTGTGTTGGGTCTTTGTTGCTGCACACGGGCTTTCTCTAGTTGCAGCGAGCAGGGGCTACTCTTTGTTGCGGTGCACGGGCTTCTCATTGCGGTGGCTTGTCTTTGTTGTGGAGTGCGGGCTCTAGGTGCGTGGGCTCAGCAGTTGTGGCTTGCAGGCTCTAGAGCACAGGTTCAGTAGTTGTGGTGCATGGGCTTAGTTGCTCCACAGCATGTGGGATCTTCCCGGGCTCGAACCCTTATCGCCTGCATTAGCAGGCGGATTCTTAACCACTGCGCCACCAGAGAAGTCCCACGTGAGTTCTTTTCTTCCTTTTTTTCCCTTTTTTACCAGATATAGCTGCTTCCTACCAGTCTTCAGTGTGACTGTGCTTTCCTCAGAAAGAAAGTTTAATTTGCAAGCTTCTAGGGAAAGAAAAATTTGAAAACTCAATTGTCCTGGCTTTGAAGGAGTTTGCTAAACTAAATTCACCTAAACAGAGTTTCGTCATGTATTTATTAATGGTAATCAGTACCCCTGATTGAGCACTGTGGTGTGCTAGACACTGGAATCAGTGCTTTATATACTTGTTTCCATTTACTCCTCACATAATCCTATAAATAACAGCTAGAATATGGGCTCCCTGAGGGTGGGGATCTTTGTCAGTTTTGTTCACTCCTATATACCTGCCTCTGGAGTTGGCACATTGAAAGCATGAAGAGCATTAATGGCCCTGTGTCCATTTTACAGGTGAAATAAGTTTGGAGTGTGTAGGTTAAGAAGTGTGTCAGAGCCTAGGCTGTCAACCATGGGCCATACTGACTCCCAGCGGTGCCCCCCATTCCTCAAGCAGCTTCTCTGTGTCAGGCACTGTGCTAGCTGTGGTACATGCTACTTTATTTAGTCCTCACAATGAGTCTGTGAAATGCTTTCATCTCTTTGGTATAAATAAAGAATCTAAGTCTTAGGTCACATACAAGGAAATTATGAAGCCTGAATTAAAATCCAGGTTTCTCCGATTCAGTTGCTCCTATGCTGAACCACTGTGCTATATTTAGGTAAAACCCACACTAGTGTAATTATTTTCCGAGCCCGTTTGAATAAAATGGAAAATAGGTCACTAGCTATACATTTCTGAGTCTGAAATGTTCCTCAAGGATTCAGATTTGGCATGATTGGGGGATTTTACCTCCTATTGGCCGGGCTTCCTCGTGATTTATTGACTAATCTACAGAGAAAAACTTGATGCATCTGATGAAAATCAATGATATTGTACCTGGGAGAAAACCTCTCTTACGTATTTCTTGATGGGCTCCAGTGTCTCTGAAGCATTTGCATATCTGGATCTTTTCATTTCTCTATAGTCTTGGCTAAATTTTAAAAGTTACCGACACTGTAAATGTGTGTTAATGTGGCACAGGATTCTCCACGTGACTTTTTGTTCAGAATATTCCTATCTTCAAACACCTTCATGAAACCTGGTTGGGATTTTATTTAGGAAGACTGCTCTGAATTTTAAATTAGTTTATGAAAAAATTGACACCTTTACAACCTTGGACTATTACATTCATTTATAGGAAATTGACATTTTTCACATTTGCATTTTAAATTAATTTACAGACCAAATGACACCTTTATAACATTGAGTCTCCCAGTTTAAGAACAATACTTGTTTCTCTAGTATTCAATCTGTATGCCCTTTGTATTTTAAAAACCTATATATTTTTTCATTTCAGTTCTATACATTTCATATTAGGTTATTTCTTGTTAATGCCACTTGTTAAAAAAGAAAAAAGTTAATGTGTAAGATTTTTTGTTTGGTGTAGCAGTTTCATATTTCTCCTCTAAAGATATATAATGTTTTTGAATGTCGGGCTCTTTTTTCTTTTTTTTTTTTAATGCTACAGAATTTTTTGTCACACTGATGCAGGTATTCAATACAAGTAGGCAATAAAATATTCTTGTTCAGTACCTGATAATAGCCTGGGTAAGAGTCCACATGGCGCCAAACGGAATCATTGCTCACCTACAGTCCTGTGCATACAGTCGGCTCTTAATAGAGAACCACTGTGGAGCTGCCCATGGCTCTAGGTACCCTGGGGCGGGCACAGATAGAACAGCCTGTTTTAAACACTGTTTAAACACTGGCCGCGTGCTGCATCTAACAGCCTGTTTCGAGTTGAGGGACAGAAGGCATGAGCAATTGCATTGGGCTCATCCTTAGACGTCATTAGCTGCTTCATCCTCTTGTCTGTGTTGCACATCAGACTGACTTCACCCTAACTTCTACTTGAGAGCCAGAGTATAATTTTACTGTTGCTTCTGAGGGCCCTTTTGTTGTTGATTTGGTTATGCTTCAGAACTTTGGTTGTGGTTCCTTATGCCAAATCCTGATCCATTTGATTCTATTTTCTTTATCTTTGAAGCCTGTATAGTAAGACTAATACTAATAGTTTCTGCTCTGAAACAAAATCATCCCACAGCTCTGTATGTGTCATTAAAGCAGATCTGCCAGCTTTACAAAACTGTCTTCCACTCTTCCTTTTCCTCCACTCAGAACTTGTGCTGTTTTGCTTAAGCGAAACACAATTATCCCCAGTTCTGTTTATCTTTTCACTCTCCATAGATCTTTTCTCCTTAATTCCCTAAATTTTCATTCTACTTTGCTTGCTTCCATAAATGACTATCATTCTCTCTTTTCCACTTCCCTGGAGAAATGTGGCTTACAGGAGCTCTCTAATTCCTCAGCATCCCATCCCCAATCACAGATCACCCCGTGTGCTGGGCTTCACCTCCTCCTTGTGTCAGCAGCCGTTGTTGGCCGCCTTCTCCCTTTGGGAAGCCCCTTTCTTGACTTCTGAGCTTGCATCAGTGTGCACTGTGGTGTATAGCAGAAGACTGTATCACTTCTTAGGTCTCCACTCTTGGTGTTTCGTCTTCCACCCCATGTAAGCTCCTGCCTTCAGTTAGCACATATGTGGGGTGACGCCCTCATCTGTGTCTCAGTCCTTAATTCCCAACTCACCCTTCTATGGCCTTCTGGATGTGTCGTCTCTTTAGGTTCTTTTGTTCCCCCCTTTTACATATATGCAAAAACTCTGTTCCTTTCTTCAACTCTACCCACTCCTTTTGCCCCACATTCAGCATCCAAGCCCTGCTGATCTCTGTTGCATCCGCCCACCCCCTACTTCATTACCAATGTAATTGTTCTAATTCTGGCCTTCTTTCGCTCTCACCTGGTCTGCTAAAACCCTAATTTTTACTCCTGCCCTAGGGCTCTCCCTCCTAATAAACTCTCCCCTCTGCTGCCCCGTCATCTTTCTGAGACATAGATACTAGTCACAGCACCCTCCAGCTCCTGAGTGTCATTTGCCAGCTCTCTTCCCACCACAGGCACACACAAAGGCACTTCCCCAGAAGGCAGCCCCATTCCCGAGTGTAGCATTCTAGGCCTTCCGTGATTTGGCCCCGGTAGTCTTATTTTTCACCATCCTCCTTCATACCCCTTCCAGGCCATCTGAAGCAATGATTCTTCCATGCTGCCATGATAAGCAGTGGAAATAAATGCTCAGGCTCTGGCATCCAGCAGGTCTAGCTTTGAACCCAGGCTCCACCTTCCTAGCTGTGTGACGACCTCAGGCAAGTTACGTAACCTCTTTTCAGCCTTGGTTGCTCACTTATAAAACTGGAATAATATTATTACCTACCTTACGACATTATGAGGACCAAAATAGAAAATTCTTACAGAGCTCTTAGCACGATGCCTGGTACGTAGTAAGTACTCAGTAAATGCTGCGGGACAATAATGTTGATCTCATCATAATTATCATTCTAATTAAAATCTCTTTGGACAGATGTGGTGCTGGGTCTCTTTACCCTCTAAGTGTAGCAAGCTCTTGTCACTGTCGCTTTGTGTCACTCCTTGCCTGGATTACCTAAGTCCTAATTGCACTTCAGTCACCAGTTGGTGCATTATCTTACGTGTTTTACCACCTCCCCAGATTATCCAAGTCAGCAGAAATCTCTCCCTCCTTTGAACTGCCATGGCAATGTGTCTGGACTTTAGCTCTTATCTCACTTATCTTTTCTCATGTGCCATTTTTTGTATTCATAAGGAGTATATTTCTTGGACTCCGTCTTTCCTCTGCTTGCTGGTTGTGTGGCCCTAAGGGTAAGTTGCTGTAGTAGTTTGCTAGAGCTGCCATAGCAGATATACCACAGACTGGGTGACTTAACATAAGTTTATTTTCTCACATTTCTGGAGGCTGGAAGTCGAAGACCAAGGTGTCAGCAGGGTTGGTTTCTTCTGAGGCTCCTTTTCTTGGCTTGAAGACGGCCGCCTTCTTACTCTGCCTCACATGGTCCTTTCTCTGTATATCTCGGTTTCCTCTAGTTGTAAGGACACCAGTCACGTTGGATTAGGGCTTACTCATAGGATTTCATTTTACCTTAGTTACCTTTTAAAAGGTCCTATCTTCAAATACAGTCACATTCTGAGGTACTGAGGGCTAAGACTTCAGTATATGAATTTCGGTGGAACACAGCGCAGCCCGTAATAGTTGCTTTAATCTTTCTATGCCTCAATTTCCTCTTATGTAAAATCTGGAAAAACATATGTTTTGAGTAGACTGAAGATATGTATACATGCAAAGCAACACCCTAATAGCCTATGATGGATGCTTAAGGAATATTTATTATCTCTACTCCTGTTTCAAACTCCTTGAGAACAGGAATTCTTTCTCACTCATCTTGTGTCTTTATTGTTGCTAGGACAAACTTTGAACATGATTGCTTATAAATATTTGGTGGATAAATATATGAATGAACGATCAAGTAGGAGAAGTGAGCCTGCAATAGGTATATGTGTTTCTCTTTAGATGGATCCAGATAGTGGATAGCAACTAAGATTTCAGTCACAAAGACGATACTGAGAAACCTGAAGACAAGTCAGTCTCCCCACTGTAAACATAATATGCCACACGGAGCCAGTTCCTGTATGGAAAATCGTCACCTGCCTACTTGTCACAGACTCCAGAAAGTCACAGGGAAATGATTTGTGACAAAATTGCCCACACACAAAAAGCAGTGTCTTCACACAGCCAGAGCCTTCAAGTGATGAGGAGCACAGAGACGTCATGTGCACAATAGGTGTTCCTGTCCACTGTCTGCAGATTCAGCTCTCTTTGATCTCTGCAGAGGAGGGACGTGGGTAAGGTACTGTGAATGGATAATAGACCAGGAGACTGAAGAGCAGCAGTAGCGCACTGCTCGGCGATCAAGTCATGATGGTGCCCAGACATCATGCGTCTGATGATAAGCATCTTCTCTTGGTGCCTTGGAGTCTCTCATTTCCTTCCAGCTTGACTCCAAAGAGCCGATTCATCTTCAGCCCCTCTACAATGTGCCACTTTGAGTCTGTAGGTTCTTTCTTTCTGAGCCCACCAGAAGTAACTGGTGCGACATTATTTTTTTCTTAGTATCACTGCACTCTTTCTTCCCACTGCCTCTGTTCCCTGCAGCTCTCTGAAGGGAACTTTTGCATCATCCTTAGTGATTAGACAGACTTCACTGTGCGATGCTAAAAGATTGGTATCTGTCAATTGGCTTGGAGTCAAGGGAGTTGAGTATAATTTCTTGTTTTATTGTATATATTATTAACTTTTGTGGGTATTAGTTATCATACCAGATAATGAATAAGATAGCAATTCTATACCTAACAATCATACCCTTTAATAATGTTACCACTTGGAGATGTATAAAAGGTTTGTTACGAGATCAGATGTAAAACATATAAATGTTACCCTCTGAAAGAATGTAGAAAACTAGAATTAGAAATCACAGCTTTAAGCCCTTTAAGCAGCCTCTCAGAGTTGAAAGGCAGCCTAGAGATGATGCAGTGAAGTAAAATGATTCTCAACTCTCACCACACGTTTTAATCACATAGGAAGGGGCAAATGTAGAAATCTTATTTATCAGGAGTAAGATCTAGAAGTCACTATGTTTGAAAAGCTCTGCAAGCAGTTGTAACATGCCACCAGGGAGGAGAGCCATCAGTTTAGGAGCTAGAGGAGAGGAAACCAATGTGTTTGGAGTCACTGTTTGAGCCCCGTGCTGGCTGCTATACATTGGCCATCTCTTTGATCCTCGTAACAAGTGAGATGGTACGACCAGTAGTGACTGAGGATCACTTGTCACATGTGACACTCAGCTGCCCCTTAGCTGCTGTTAGCAGCACTTGGTGAGTGTGCGTCGCGTTCCTGTTCTGTTCTTCAAGAAGATCCATGTATGTGTACGCTGACTGCTCGCCATTCTACCCGTGGTAGACACGGTCTTACCCACTTTTGAGCTTCTAAAAGTCAGCCTCAGGTTAATTCCAACTCAGCGAATCTTTCCCAGCCCTTCTGCCCCATGAAACAATTTGTAAAATTGTATTCATTTTCACAACATGAGAACTCAGGTCCAGAAGCACAGACACAATCCTTACTGTACCCTCAGTGCTGTTACTAGGCCAGGTCCTTTTCATCTCTTCATTATGGCTCCCATCAGCAACCCCCTCGGTGTCGCTTGGAAAGACGCAGGTGCCAACTCACAAAATACTCAAGGGCTGCAGGGGTTGGTCTTCCCACCTGCCTGCGGGTCACAGCAGCCTGGGAGCAAAGCATGGCTCTTCTGAGCCCTGGGAGCAGTGGAAGCAGAATGGCTTCGTGTGGACCAGAAGAACACACCATCCTCTCCCTCCCACTTTAGAAGGGCCTTTTGTGGGCCTTTTCGTGAATACAACCCAGGTTTTTCCTACCACTTCTGTAGAGTCACTCAGGAGAGATGAAGGTGATGGGTGAAACATGATTTAAGCAAGTACAGAGAGGGAGCCTGTGGCAGCCTAAACACAGGGGAATACTGCCTTCTCCATAGTTTGAATGTGTGGAGAGAGGGAAAATCCTCGTCTGTTTTTAGGAACAAATGTGTCTTGACTAAGGTATCAAGTTGGTAAAAATGGAAAAACGATTTGATTGAGAGAGTTAAAAGGATGAACATTTTTCTTTGTTTTTTTTTTGGTTAATGTTGCTTCTCATATTAGATAAAAATGAATACTGCTACATGACTTCTTTATAGAAGTAACACATGATCTATGCAGAAGAAACAAAAAACACAGCAGAAAAGAAATCTGTAACCCTACCACCTCAAAAGCACTACATTGGTGTCTCTCTTTTACATGATGGTCAGGGATAGCAGCGGGAGAGGCGTACGTGCATTTACGCATCTGAGAGTTTTTACTTCACAATGTGTATTGACCATTTCCCACCTTATTTTTATTGGCAGCATAATATCTCATTTCAGGAGCATACTCAAATGCATTTAATCTATCCCTTCCCAGTGCATGTTTATGTTTCTAATTTTTATTTCCAGGTATTAAACTGTACTTTAAAGACCATCCTAACAGCTGGTTTTGATTAGCACAAGCCATTTTGTGAAGGCACGCACGTTGGTTGATAGGATCAGAGGATCTGGCGAGAAGTAGTTTGGTATGATATTGACCCAAACTGTGCATGTTACCGTGACAGCATCTGCTAAGCTATAAATGTCAGCACCATGTCTGTGGTCTGGTTCGGTGACGTCGCTGTATAATGAAGATTCTGAAGTACGTTCTATGTCAGCCTTAGTTTAGATGATATAAAAATATATTTGAGACAAGGAATAACAAGTTGAAGTACAGTAAGAATGTAATTGCTTATAATATGAAGTACAGTAAGAATGTAATTGCTTATAATAAATATAGGCTTAGCTTCAAAATAGCTCGCTTAAAATTCCCCTTACAGTGTGCACTTTAGAGATTTCCACTGATGATCTTAGAGGTGAGGCACCCAGCCATTTGCTGGAATGAACACACATTGTTCACAGTTTGGGCTGTAATTGATTTAATGCATATTTTTACTACTTTGACATTTATCTTGTATGAAAAGAGCAATTCTATACACAGATAATATGTAAATATAATACGTAAGTCCATAAAATGGTGTTTGATGAGCGATCTGATTTTTTAAGAGAAGAAAAAGTAGCTTTCATCTAAGTTTGCATGTCCTCTGGCAGTTGTTGGAATATTGACAGAATTAGGAAGTACATCATGCGAGATCCTGTGTCCTCTCTGCCCCCCTCCTGTTCTGACAGGCAGATTCGTGTCCCTTTATTTAGATACCACTTACCACTTGACTTTCATTTTATGGCTGCCTTTGTGTGCTTGGCTTTGAGTCCTGTGGCGGGTTGATTGTGCTTCAAGGAATGTTTGTCATTTTAGTGTGAGGACTTGGGTGAGGCCAACAGAAGCCTCTCTGTGTTGGGCCAAGTCTCTGGTCTTTGCTCTTTCACCCTCCACATGAAGGAAATAGAGCCTGATCCAAGTCCTCCCAGGCAGTAACTATGTTTTGCTTCAAACTCATAATCGCTGTTTTAATTGATGGGACAAGGATTGAAACTACAGTCTATTGAGAATAGAATATTCTGAGCTCCTTTGAAGAGAATCACTCATCTCTTTCTGAACCACCCCGCGTTATACTAAATCTTTTTCTTTTTCTCCCTTTTAGGCAGGAGCCTCCCAGGTGATTTTCACAAATCCTTTGGAAATTGTCAAGATCCGTTTGCAGGTGGCTGGAGAGATCACCACTGGTCCCCGAGTCAGTGCTCTGTCTGTCCTAAGGGACCTGGGCTTCTTTGGGATCTACAAGGTAACTCTTTTCAATCATTTATTTGAGTATATGCTCATCTCCTAAACTAGTAACTGCTCATAGGCATGAAATTGATTCCTCACATTTCTATACCTAGAGAAGATCTTCTGCCGGAGCTCATAGGGTACCTTCATGCCAGTTAGAAGGAGGTGTCCTTTCCTGCCATCTGCCAAATAACTGTCCTTAGAAAACAGAAATCAAGGATGAGTATGATGTCATGACCCCCACAGACACTGTTCAGTTCACAGCTCTTTGCCGCAGCACTGGGTGGAGTTTTGTTTGGGTCTGTTACTGATATGAAAACCTAATTCTCAGTGCTGTTGTCTATGAAAGATAGCTGCCAGGATCACAGGGCACCATCTTTCGGGAGATGGGCTGAGCTCAGTTTACCCACACACGCGAAGCCCATTCCAGGTCAGGAATTTATGTTCTGATCCTGTACGTTCCAAACCTATCCCTATGTGTGCCTTTTCATAATTATTCTGCATCTTAACCATTTATCATTTAGAAAACAGTTTTTCAGAATGATCGCAAAACCAAAATTATAGAAAATTCTTGAAATTTGTTATTTACACTCTTCTACCAAAGAAGTTGTAATGAACTAGAATTAGCTTCATATGTGCCCTGTTATAAGGCTTCATCAGACATAAGGTGTTCACCGTTTTTCAATGAGAAGATTAAAAAAAATGTTTCATGGCCAACTTGAATAAAGTAAACCTTTAGGGATATAGGAAGGTAAGTCAAACAACTACTTAAAATGTTGGTTTTCATTTATTTACACATAGATATATAAAATCACATTACATAAAATTAATATTGCTTTTTTCTATACACACATATCAAGAAATATTTTATTCAAGTTTCTCATATGAATTTTGAATCAGCGTCTTGATCACCACTTAATCCACATTTTTAATCAGCCATTCACGTGGTTTTGGAAAGTCCATTGTCTTCATTTTCGTTCCAAGCTGTCAAGAGGAAGTCACTTTTGGACTCTGGGCAATATTGTCCCTAGAAATTTTGGCCCACAGACACATATCATTACGACAGTTGCTTTCTTTCTTTTCTATTCCCAGTTTATCCTGAATGGATATATAATGGTCCCATATGTAACATATTGCTTTTTAGAGTGAACTTTAAATGCCTTGCTCTGACATTCAGCACAGCATTTGTAAAAGTATTCCCCAGGAATACTTTTTTACCCTTTTCTTTTTAAGTCAGTTTTTTAGGTGACCTTGGTGAACATCCAGTGTTAGTAATAACTGAGGTTGTTTCAGGTAAATCTGCCTTCCCCAAGTAGAGCTCTGTACTTCTCAAGGTCAGGTGGTTGGAAGAGTACCCCAAGATCTGAGACTCTGTGAGGATCAAATATTACGTGACACCCTCTTCTCTGAGGTTAGTTTTTTGGGGAAGCCTGGCCTTATATTTAGGCATCTTGTAGTGTTTAGGAATAAGCGTGCTGATTGTTTTAAGTAGCACTTAAAATGCTCAAGGTGATCGTGCAGTGGAACACAATGTGATAGCTGTTTCATTTACCAAATTGTTATCCAGCTGTAAGAAATAAACAGTATTGTCATGAGGCATAGCATTCATCAATTTGAAGAAAAATCATCTTCTGTTCTGAATTTTTAGTCTCTTGCAGACTGTCACACGATGTGTTTGACAAGCTGCCAAGCAGTCTTTCAGTGGGTTGTCTGGTACAAAGCGCTTAGGTCCTATGGCAGTGACTGCTACCGAAATGTCTAGATGGATAAAATGGTAAAAACTTGTTTGCTGACACAGAAACAGAGACTGTTAAGCTACCTGCAAACGAAACAAGACTGAGTTTTAGTCCTTTTCATCCTCACAGTGTTTCATAATCTTAATCCCCTTTAACACCCCTTGGAAGTAGTTGGTCTCCTAATTTTGTAGTTAGGAGAATAGAGGTGCCAACGGTGGTATCTGAGCTGAAATCGAGGCTCACAAGTTTCTTGTTTACACTTTTGTTCTAAAATGGCTTTCCTGAAATGAGCAGGATTGCTCAAGTTTGAGCAAGAGACCTCTCCCATATAAAGTTAGTTTAATTACTAGCCTGGTGGTTTAATCTAGTTCAGAGGCATTCCACAGGCCTGGGTGCTGCCTTTCAAAACACTGCTTTTGGTGTATTGGTAATTACCAGGTGAAGTCACTAACAATTTGAGCTTTGAGCTTCTGGAAACTTGATTGCATTGCGAGAGAGTGACCTGGCAGGCAGTCTCCTCCGTTCTGCTGGCCGTTGGTATCATCAGCTAAACTCCCTGAGACCTGCGAGGCTGGACTTGATTCAGCAGAGTTCCCCTCTCCGCTCAGTCTGATTGGTCTTGTATTACCACCCTAGCTTATCCTCATTTGTTTTATCCCACTTTCCAACCTCAGCTTTTGTAGTTTATCCTCATTCGTTTTATCCCACCTTCCAACCTCAGGTTTTGTAGCTTATCCTCATTCGTTTTATCCCACCTTCTAACCTCAGGTTTTGTTTCTTGTGAGTTTCCTTTCTCCAGGCTCACCTACCTTGCCCCACGCCCCCACGGTCAGAAATCACTTTAGTGGTTCTAGATCCCACCTTTTAGGGGCATCACAGCTTTAACATTGCTATGTAGTTTACTACGTTGTTGTTGTTGTTGTTGTTTTCCCGGATAGCGCTCTTCAGTGATAAAGCTTTTCTCTGTTTCTAGTCTTGGTTGGGTAGAAAAATGCGAATGACTGGTGGTGACTAATACTTTTAAAGCTGGTATGTTTCCCTCTGGGTGGGTCTTGAAAAAGAGAACTTCTATCCTAGTTTAAGGTGGGACAGGTAATCTTCATTTTCCCTCCCTTGGACCTTTTGTTTGCTGTTGTTAACATGACAATGTGGGACCCAGGAGGGGTTGAGTGTAGGCTCTGTCTGTGTGTTTAGACCTGCAGTGCTCAACCTCACTTAATTGGACTTAACCAGGCTTTCTGTTTTTCTCCTAAATTGACTTGCAAAATACCCAACTATTCTGCAACTTCCCAGTAAAAGGTAATTAGAATACTTGCTTTAGAAATACATTTACAACTGAAAAAAAAAAGTGATGTGGTAAACATTTCACATTCCTAAAGTTAGAAATAGTTTAGAGCAGAAAGAGCGAACTCTGTAAACAAAGTACCCCCCATTATAGAGACATTGTTATAGCCTAGAGTAGGCAGGTGATTGAAGTAAAGGCAGGATAATTAATTGCCTTTGAAAGAGCTGTTTGAATATAATGTAGTTTTTTAAAATCTGCAACAGGTACTACTTTTCTTAAGAATATGTGAGGTGGTATTTCCCTTTCACTAGGTAACTTCTGTTTTATTACAGAAGCCCCTAGAGTATAAGTAAAATAAATTCTTATCTAAGAAAGTGATACACATCTACTTTTGAATGGTACCTTTTCCTTAGGAGCCAACAGAGCTTCAATGAGAAAGATTATACCTTCTGAGTGGAATAGAACTTATTTAACATTAAATGGCGGCACAGCTAAGATAGACTAAAAGGTGCATGCATGCTTCTGAAGCAATGGAGTAGTTCGTGGCTATTTTTGAGAACGAAAAATGGTCAGTGAAGCAATAGTGGCAAAGATCCATCAAGCTTTGTTGAAAATTGTTTTCAGATTGTGTAATCACAAATTAAACACTTCCATCTAAAGCATGGAAAGTCACCAAGGAATATGAGCTCTGTCTACTGTTTTCGAATCAAAGGCCTCTGTCCCACTGCATTTGACAGAGAAAGTCATCCCTTGGTACCCGCGGGGGACAGATGCTCAAGTCCCTTCTATGAAATGGCGTAGCACAATGAATACAGCTGGCCCTCCGTATCCACAGGCTTCACATCCAGTTGTATTTTCATCCACATACGTGCGTGTTGTGTATGTGTGTTCATTCATCGTGTGTATATAAATGAATCATTGGAGCTACTGTTCATAATATCAGAAAGCAAGTGATGACACATGTTCTTGATTATTCTGCTAGTTATCTCAAAGGGATATTGTTTGGTCTTTTAAAGTAAAATACAAGTTTATGTTTCAAAAAATGATATAATTCAGAAATGTCTTTAAGAAAGTAAAATTTTCTCTTTACCCCTTACCACCCTATTCTCTCTTTAAAGGATTACCACTGCTTATGTTTTTTATATATCTTTAAGAAAAGAAAACCTTTCTATTTAAATCTGTATTTATTTCTCTCCTCCCTCTCTCCCTTTTCTCTATCAAAAATTGTACACACACACACACATCAATGGTGTATCTGTGTGTTTTAACAAAAACAGAATCCTCCTAAACACACAATATATCTTAATTCTCTTTTCTCATTTTATTTAATAACTGTATATAAGTTTCTTTTAAGTTTTTTTTTTTTTTTTTTTTTAAAGCAGTTTCCTATTGTTGGGTATTTAAGTTGTTTCTAGTTTGGGGACATCACAATGACAGGGTGAACATCCCTGCATATAGTGTGACATGCTTTTGTGAGTATATACAATGAATTCTTAGCAATGAACTTGTTAGGTCAAGGGGCATGTGCATTTTTTAGTGTTAGTAGATTTTGTCAGATTTCATCAGTTTATCACTTTTATCTTGGTAGCATACAAGTACGTAAGAATAATTTCTCAAGATAGCAGCTTTTAAAAATACCTGCTTTTATGAGCTCATGGCCCCATATGAAGAAAACAATTGTTTAGTCGTGGCTTTGAGGACATCCTGCCATGCTAATTTTCTAACACTAAGGGACACTACATGGTTTTACAACCACCCGAGTGGCGGTTCTCTTCTGATTCATCCATCTTTCCCTTTCACCCAGACCTCTGTGAAAGCCTCCTCATGGGTTTCTCTATTTTGATTCTTGACTCTGTCAGATCCGTAGTCCCCACAGCAGCCAGAGTGATGTAGTTAAAATGTAAGTCAGGTTAATTCAGTCACTGGACACACGTCTCTTGAGGTCTGACTGTATGCCTGGCACTGGTCTAGCCATTTAGAATGTCACTGTGAAAAGCCAAGCCCCTGCTCACTTTGGTGGGTAGAAGTCAGCCGTCAAGAAACCAAATATATGACATCAGGTGGAGCTAAGGACCTTGAAGAAGAAGGAGGCAGCGTGAGGGGATGGAGAAGGGCGGAGGCTGGATGGAATTGGGATGTTGCCTTTTAATAGGGTGGCCAGGGAAGGCCTCTCTGAGGAGATGATATTTGAGTAGAAACCAGAGGAAATAAGAAGCTAGTGTGCCTACAGAAACTGTGTCTCTGGTGAAAAGCTGTCTAGCAGTTAGACTAGAACCTACTGTGCTTAGACTAGAACACCAGCTCCATCCCTGCTGGCCCCGTCCTCTCCACCCTCCATTCTGCACCGCCCGCCTACTCTGCGAGCTATGCTGGCCACCTTTCCTTTTCAGATACTCCAGGCTCATCCGCTCATTTTCAGTCGCCTGAAGGCTCTTCCCCTCACATCTTAGCAGATGCCTCTTCAGAAGGACACCAGGCCACTCGCTGTCACATCCCCCTCTTCCAGGTCTCTGTGTAGCACCCATCACCATCTGATAGTTCCGTCTGTCTCTGTCTCTCCCTCAGCCAGAGTGAACTGTGATACCAAAGACCTAGCTTGCTCACTGCTTCTGGCACATAAGTAGACATTTGATAAATATTTGTTGAGCGAATAAATGGTAAGCAAAAGCCAGGTGTTTCCAAGTTACTAGCAATGATATGAAAGCATGGAGAGAGAATAAGTTGACAAGTAATGACCACAGAACACCAGGATACTGGGGAGGTCAAACATAAAGGAAACAGCCAACTAGATGAAAGATCGCTTTCCCAGGTTCCGAGGCCTCCATTTATTCACCTGGAAAGCTCTGCCCTGGGCACTGGGAAAATGAAAATGAATTACAGTGCATGTTTTTATAAAGAGTTTACCATCTCATGGGGGCGGTCAGACAAGTAAAGAGACCCTTGGAATACAACACATGCAGTTGAGAAGGGCTGTCAGAGTGCTGCGCACAGAGTTCTAAGAGGGATGGAGCAGACTCATAGCAAGAAAGCCAGGGGGCTTTGGAAGGGGAGATGGCATTAAAAGATGAGTCATAGTTAACCAAGTAGAAGGCAAAGACAAATGGCGTGTGTTTAAGGAGGGGTAATTCAGCGTCAGTGTGGAGAGTGCCACACGGGAGAGCAAGACTGGGAGGCCAGTTAGGAAGATACAGACTGGGGATGGCAGGGAGGAGGGATGACCGTGACCTCAACCAGGGCGTCACGGTGGGGAGAGGCATTAGGGGGATATATTTAGAGGATGTGTGAGAGTTAGACTCACAAAGTCTTGGAAAGTGATGAAAGGTGAAAAGAAAAGGAAGATTAAATCAGCCCAGATTTCTGGCCTGAGCACCTGGATGGACTGTGATGCTGTAAATTTTATTATTTCATAATATTTGAGAAGCTGCAAGAAACCTTAAAAGACCTTCTGTCTGGTGTTACCTTTATAATTGAGGAATCGAAGCCCAGAAGTCTTAGGAGAATCAGCTAGGTGATTGGTAGGCAGGGCACAGCTAGGCCTGACACTGTCTCCTGACACCCTGTCTGGTGTTCTTCTTACTCTGCCCTGTTGAATGTAGGACTAGAGCCTTGTCAGAGGGATGGGAACTTTAGACGGTCTTTTAAGGGTCATCCACGTGCATGAAGCTATGGGAGTGGGTAAGATCCCCAAGCTGATGGGACACCAATGATGGAACTCAAAAACTACCCTCATTAGGGTGGCAGGAGTTAAGTGAGTATGGGGGAGAAAATAGCAGAAGCAGCTGTCAGGTGGAGAACCAGAAGAAACAGTGCTGTGGGAGCTGGTAGAGAGCTGAGATGGAAGCAGAAGAGGAAGAACTTGAGTAGTATCTAGTGCTGCAGACCAAGGGGACTGAAGTCCAAGAAAAGGCCTTTGAATTTAAAGATGGAGGCCACTGGTTATCCTTAAGAAGTCAATTTAAGGAGAATGGTAGAGGTAGAAACCTGGTTGAGAAAATATTCGCAGATACAGACCATTCAACCTAAAGATTTTACTGTGAAAGAAACAAGTGAAAGCATACAGCAACTGGAAGAAAAAGTAGACGTGAGGGATAACGTTACAGGGGAGAAGAGGCTGAGATATTTGTGGTTTGTTTTAATTCGTTGGAAGAACCATGCCTGTCTGTAGACAGAAAAAAGAGTCACTGAAAATGGAAGGATTTGAAACATCTGAAGATAGGGCAAGATCAGATATGGTGCTAGGACTTTCAGGAGGGACAGAGGCAGGGTCCAGGCTTAGAAGCGTGTGTGTTTGTTCACATGTGCGTGCAATCTCGTTAGAGCTAATGTTTGATGAGGGCTCACTTTGTGCTAGGCCCCATGTTTAGAGCTGTATACACTTTACATCATTTAATCCCTACTACAGCCTACTGATGCAGATAGGGTTTTTTTTGTTTTTTTAGCTCCAAGTTACAGTTGAGGAAAAGAAGGCTCGATGGGTTTAGGTAATTTTTCTAAGGTCATATACCTTGTAAGGAAGTGGGAGGCTGGGTTTCAAACTCAATGCAATCTCTCTTTGAAACATGAGTTATCACCTAGAGATATCTTGAGCCAGATGAGAGAGAGCATATGTCTGATAGATAATTCAGGGAAGTTCAAAGACAAGGTTCTATGCTACACACGGATATGGAGCAGTTGGCAGTTTTGGTGTCATTGTTGATGCGAGCGTGCTAGGAAAATGGAGATGAAAAGATTTGAGAGGATACCAAACAGCACGAATGTGTGATAGCTTAGGTCAGGGTAGTTATATGATCATTTTTTCCTCATTCCTTTTAGTACCCAATACTTTTTAAAAACATGAGTTAGAATGGCTCAATTTTGCTTTGTTTTGTTTTTTAGAATAAGCACATGTTACCTTAGATCTGATATCAACTCTTGAAATTAAAGAAATTAAAATGATTTTATCCATTGCGAGGCAAGAGGACCCTTCTGTTTCCTTAACTCTTGCATTAACCAGCATAGCAGTGCAAACCCCACGTGCCCTGCAGAGAGTCACATAACCTGACAATGAGCCAAGCTGCTACCCAAATGATAGCGATTTGTGTTCTTTGAAAAATAACTTTGTGGGGCTTCCCTGGTGGCGCAGTGGTTGAGAGTCCGCCTGCCGATGCAGGGGACACGGGTTCGTGCCCCAGTCCTGGAGGATCCCACGTGCTGCGGAGTGGCTGGGCCCGTGAGCCATGGCCGCTGGGCCTGTGCGCCATGGCCGCTGGGCCTGTGCGTCCGGAGCCTGTGCTCCGCAGCGGGAGAGGCCACAACAGTGAGAGGCCTGCGTACCACAAAAAAAAAAAAAAAAAAAAAAAATCTTTGTGCCTTCCTGATAACTTTGTCATAAGTATCTGCTGTAAAATGAACATTTGGGGCATTTTGTCTTATTAAAAGACAGTTATTTTAGAAATTAATGAAAGGATATCAAGTACCTCAAGGGGCCAGGTTTTATATCTAACATGGTGTGAACTTGTGACTAATATTGGAAATGATGTAATACTGTCCCTATTCTGCTTAGAAGTTTGCATTTTAAAAAAAAACTGAAAAAAAAAAAGAAAGACTTAAAAAACCCTTTCTGTCCCTGTGTTTCAAATGCATTATCGGTAAAAGAGGATAGTAATGATACCTACATTTGGAAGAGCTAATAAAAGGAGACATCGTGAAAAATATTATTTTTATTGAACAGTGCTGGAAGAAATGGAGTGTGCTGAAGGGGGCTAGAAAATATTCTTTAAAATATTAAAAAATGGTTAATTTTTTATCATTCTCCCATTCACCCAGCAAATATTTGTTGAGGGCTAACACTCTGAGGTGTGCTGAGTTACAGAGATGAGTATGGCCTTATTGCCTTCAAAGTGATCAGTATTAAGGGAGGTGAGAGAATAATTCTAGTGCCATAAAGTTCTTTCAAAAGTTAATTTTAACAGGTAGTATAGCTTTTAAGAGAAGAAAATTCAGATATAAAAAAGTATGTAATAGTAAAACATTAGCCTCCTAGCCTCATGCTGTGGGTAACCTTCTAGAGGCAAACATTTTTATCCAGTTAGTGTTTTGTTTTGTTGTTGTTTTGTTTTTTGCTAAGTGCCTGCAGGATTGGTTTCAACAGCTCTTTTTTATTTTAGTTCACCTTTTGGAATATAATATGCTGTTCTTTTTTGTTGTTTTTGCGGTACGTGGGCCTCTCCCGTTACGGAGCACAGGCTCCGGACGCGCAGGCTCAGCGGCCATGGCTCACGGGCCCAGCCACTCCGCGGCATGTGGGATCCTGCCAGACCGGGACCCCCTGCATCAGCAGGCGGACTCCCAACCACTGTGCCACCAGGGAAGCCCTAATATACTGTTCTTTATATTTAGAAGTATTGGAAGTGATGCTACTACTCCACTGTTGATAGAAGGCTCTGAATATATTTTCCAGAAGTGATAGATATATTTCTACTAATCTATCCTTATGTTTCTCTGGTTTCTAATTGTGACCAAGTTCTGTATTTAAAAGATGGCTAATTTGAGAAATGTTCATCTACTGTAAAATGAAGGAGATATGTCTTGTGACAGCCATAGTCCCATGTGGAGTATGATCAATTTAGCAAACTAGTTTAAGCTTACTTGATAGGATTAGGTCTTCTGCCAAATAAAAGATTTGCTCTTAGCCTGATAAATGTAGAGGTCTCCTGTGATTCAGGTATGAAACCATATAGGAGTCACACTCCAGCTGCCAGTTGTTTAAAGACTATATCAGCTAATTCTGTTTTCCCCTCCAACAGGACAGTATGCTTTTTGTTGATAATAGTAATTGTCTTTATATCACCACTTTTTATTGAAGGTCCTTGTGCTAGGTATTATACTAGGTACTTTATATTCATCATTGAATATAAATTTAATTCTTGTGTCAGTACAAATATTATTCGCTTTTTTTGGAGAGGAACTTGAGGCACAGAGATTTTAAGAACTTCGCCCAACATCAGGTAGCTAAGTGGCAGAGCAGTAATCTGAGCCCAGGTCTCTGACTCCAAAGTCTGTATTCTTGCCCCTGCAGTATCCTGCTGTTGATGTGGAGTGGCGGAATTCAGATATAGATCCATATTTAAGATGATACATTTTGACACATGTGTGTGTATATATATATAAAAACTGAATCATTTTGCTGTACACCTGAAGCTAATACAATATTGTAAATAAAATATAGTTCAATTAAAAAAATTTTTTTTAATGCTCCCTCATACTATCTGGACAGCAACGAAAATTGCTTTGTTTCTGAGTGGAGGGAGAGAGAAGGGGGAGGGGAAAACCCACCCCTAAGAATCAGGAACTCCAAGCTTGTCTCACATAGGTTTGCAGACTGAATTTATATTTCTTGAGTGATATGAAAACTCTCAAGCTGGGAATTTATTTTAAATAATCTTGAATTGGTAGTGCCTCCAGCTACCTGGCAGAAGCAAACACAAGTTTCGTTAAGAGGAACCCACCTTCAGCCCAGATGTTAAAGAATTTTCATAGATAATGTTCCAAGGAAAATGGGCAGCTCATAAACAAAAGTCTCAAATCACACAAGGAAACAAGGCACTTTAAAAAGAGATGGCAAAAACAACTGACAGCATTTTAAACCTCCAAAGATTTAAAATTTAAAAATTATCATAGCTCTAAAGTGAATGTTTTTGTTTTAAAAATTAAAAAGGTGAGTATATTTATGATGATTGAAATGTAAAATTCAGCATTTCAAAATTCTTGCTTTAACAGCAGATTAAACACAGCTGAAGAGAGAATTAGAGAATTACTCAGAATAGAGAGAGTGAGACACAGGAAAGTGTGAGGAGGTCTAATGGGCATAAAAGAAAACCGGGAGGAAAGGAGAAATGATGGCTGAAAATTCTCCAGAACCATTGAAAGCTATCAATCCATACGTTCAAGAAGTACAGCAAATCGCAAGCAGGATAAATAAAATTAATTCAGGCTAGACAGTCAGAATGAGACTGCTGAACGCTAAAGCTGAAGAGAAGCTCTTAAGTGGCTAGAGAGAAAAGCAGATTGTCTTTAAAGAGGAATAGTTCAACTGGTGGCTAACTTAGAAACAGGAACCGTGGAAGCCAGAAGTCATTTGAATGGTATCTTCAGTGTGTAGAGGAAAAAACCTTTCAACATAGAATTCTATACCCTGTAAAAATGTCTTCCAGGAACAAGGGTAAAATAAAGACAGTTTTTAGACTAGCAAAACTCAGAAAGCATATCACTGGTAGAACCGTACCAAAGGAAATTCTAGAATGTACTTCAAGTAGGAGGAAAGTGATTCCAGATGGTAGTTTGGAGGTGGAACAGGGGATGAAGAGCAAAGAAAAGTGGTAAATATTTAGTCTAAATAACATTGTCTGAATTTAAATGTGTGTGTGTGTGTATATGCATACATGTATACGTATGCATGTATGATGGTAATTACAATGCTTAATGTTATCTGAGCTAGAATTAAAGTCCATAACAATGATAAGATGGAGGGGTTGCTTATAATTTAAGTAGTCTAACGTGCAAGTATTATATAGGAGGAAGGTAAAGATAACAGACTGTAAGTTAAGTATTTATAGTAAAAATTTCAGGGTCTAAACCTCGGGACTAGAAACAAACCATGCAACCTGCAAATAGGTAGCGGGGGGAAGTTGGGGGGAAAGACAGCAAGAAGGGAAAGAAAAGAAAAATGGAAAAGATGGGACTTTTTTACAGAATAGCTTTGTGAAGGGGACAAAGCTTCTCAGAGACCAAAATTCCATGTAATAAAACTCTGAGCCACTTATTGGATTTCCAGTCCATCTAAATGATGCGCGTCATTGATGGCAAAGCAGCATGTAATAGTAGAACAGTAGAGAATTAGACCTGGCACACGAGTGGCATGTCCTAACAAAAAACCTTGAGTTACCAAGGTGCTTTTGTTAGAATTGCAATGAAATTAGGGAGACACCAATAATCTAAAAGTCCCTGGACTAAAGAAAGCAAGTAGTAGGCATTGATATTTTATATTCAAATTGAAGTAACTTCAGTGTCACTTATATGGAGTCTCCAATTGTTGACTGGTTGATTTGGCTTTAACGCCCGTGACACAACATAACGGAGCTTGGCACCAGTAATGTTTCTCAGCAAGATACTGAAATGCACCCTGTTCAAATCCCTAACTGTCCCTTGACTGGGCAGGAGAGGTGCTGCCAGACTGTGTATACAAGGGTTAACTCGCTTGGGAGAAACCAAGAGGAATGCTAAGGGATCAAGACATGACATGCTGCCCATTGTTTGTAGCTCCAGGATCAAAATATACAATTATACATGCCAAATAAATTCTAAACCTGTAAGGTAGGAAAAGAGGGGTGGCTCTGACTACAGGTGCCAGAAGCATTAAATAACCTTCCCAGACAAGGTGCACCACTGTTGTCTTGAATGCTGCAGGGTCCCCCCCGGTCTGGCATTTTCCCCCATGCTAGACAATGTGCATTCACTGCAGGAGTCTCTGTTAAGCCTCTGTCTCCCAGACCTGCTGGCTCCTGGTGCCCAGCCCTGACACAGAGGTGCCTTTGTGAGTGTAATTACCTTCCCCTGTATTAGAAATAGTCTGTTTCAAGCTGTATTTGCAGGTACAGCTAGAGTAAGCAGGAATTAGCATGTGAAAAGACCTGCCCTGGCCCTGACTTCTTTATCAACCACCATCCTTCAGGATGGTTTTTTTCCCTCAGATTGATTGGGCAGGTGTGATACCAACCAAGATGAAGAGCTTGAAAAGAAGGAAAAAGACACTGGAGATAGCAGTGTATGTGTGTAAGACACAAATCCTGTTGTGTTTTATCTTTTGACAATTTCATGCCAGACAGAGCTGCCGGAGTAAGCTTGGGTGGATGATTCCAGCAACTTAAGAATTGATTAAAGCTCCTTTGGGCTTTCACCATAGTGTCCACATCCAAAAAAGCATGGGAAGTAAAACAGATATTTCCTTTGCCATGGCGATACAGTGGCCAGCGTCTCTAAACATGTCTAATTGGCCTGTGTGCACCATGGACCACTGAAGTTAAATGAAGTTCCTAGACGTTAACTAGAATGGTGACAGAGAGACTTTGGAGGGATATGGAATTGGAACAGAGCCAGAGTTGATAATTAAACTAGATCTGAGTTTTGATTCTAGTTTATTCACATATAGGTCTCCCCTGAGATGCCTTTTATTGTTCCTGTCTGTTATTAGTGGGCCTTTTATTAAAAAGGAAAAGAATAATAATTTCCCCTTTTTGGAGAAAGAGTGCTTTAACGAAGAGTAAGAGATCAGATGATTGCATTTTTCATTTATTAATTTCCCCCAAGTGATTTTACTGTGTGTACAAAGGAACTTCAGGGCCAACCAGGGAATGTCCAAGGGCAGGGCTGCCTAGAGCAGGGAAATGTGGGGATTTTTCTTAAGGGGAGGAACATTTAAAGATTTATTTTAGGTGGTACACACTTTGTCATTTATTAATTTTTTAATGGCCAAAGTACTTCTTTTTGTGTTGCTGACGCAGGCTCTTGGGCAGCATGGAATGTTCCCCTTTATTATAAAGTTGCCTGTTCAGAATGGCTGATCACTTGGTAAAAATGGTACGTGGGGCAAGTAGAATTCAAGTCAAACAGGTTTATGTTTTGATGTAGGACTGGAGGATGGGTGTTCACTGAGAAGTGAAGGATTTATCAAGGAATCTGGGGAACATTCTCGCTGTTGGAACTTCAAATGCCTTTCTCACATCCTGTCTCCCTTTTCATTGTGCCAAACTGGCACCTGCCTTTGTGCCTTAGGCCTGGAGGAAGTCGGGGGGCGGGGGAGGAGGGGGGGAGGAGACCAGGAAAATTTAATAAGCCTGTGCCTTTTTCTTCAACCCTTTGCAAAGTTAGCTTTCCTTGGGAACTGGGCTTTGATGCCTGGGGTGTGAGAGACACCTCATGACTCAGGAGAAGTGATGTGCTGCCGGGAGATGCCTGAGCAGGTGCTGGGCTGTGGGAGGATGCAGGCTCCGGGAGAGGCAGGGACCACAGACCTCCTCATCCCCACCGGCCCTCACGCTTGTCCTGGACTTGAACTTTACATGGGACTTTGATAATTATTTCCTCATGTAGTCCTAAACCTCTGTCCCCCTCCCTGCCCCGAAGAAGGCACCCTTTGGCCATTTTGACAGGAGAGGAAGGTTCAGAGCTCTGTTTCCCCCAGTGCTCTCTCATTACACAGCCACACAGCCATAGAGGGGAGGGTACCTCTCTCAGGTCCCAGGGCTGCTTCATACCTTGCTCAGTGGAAATTAGAGTTTCTAAATGTTTTCACTTGCTGGCTAGATGGTCCTGCCTCTGTGAAGCAGAGATGGTGGCCATTCCACAAGGTAACTTTCTTCCTTCACTTTCCCTTTCCTTCCTGTTTTTCAGATAATCAGAAACCTGAAACGTCTTACAGAGTCTCACCTTGGCTCCAGCATGCGTAAATTATTTAAGCACATTGTCTGATCCCTGGTAGGAAAAATGCAGCATATTTCTGACCATTTTTCCTTTAGTGTTTCACAGTGTAGCTCCGCCTTTTCCTTAGATGTGGTCTTTCTTTGTTTGTTGGTTCATCTGTGTTTTGATCAAGTCATTTTTCTTCGTAGTCATCTGGAACTGTTTTCAGACATCTCTTAAAGCATATCACACCTCTTATTAGGCTCCTATTCTCACACTGATACATGATTTACTGTCATGATTTCGGGAAAGCAGAGTTCCTTCTTGGGAGAACCCAGCTGCTGCTTCACTTGGCCTTACTCTTCTTGTGTCACAGGGATGTTTCTAATTTCAGATCACATATCAGTGTATCCCAAAGCCTCTCATTTCTCTCTTTAGTTGTGGTGTTTTCTGTGGGAGTTGGCAAAGCCAAATCAGTGACACCAGGAACATGTCTTAGGCCCTAACAGCCCAAGATTTTGTTGTTTTCTAAATTAAATCAGGCAGTAGTTTCTGGCTCCTGGTTGCCTACACTCTGAAATAGGCAACACTGACGTAGGCAGATATACAGCACTGAGAAAGTGTAGACAGTGTGGAGCCATGTGGAATCTACTCCTTGTCTATCTTCTACTTACTTGGAAAGGGTGGTGTTTGGGTTGAAATGAATGAAGAGGAGGTATTTAAGAGGTTGATGTGCCTAGCTTAGCAGTCATCAAAGACGATGTAGAGTGATAGGTGTGCCTTGATTGACCAGATGAATGGGGCATCGAGTAGCTTTACCTGAGAGGAATCAGGCTGACCAGGAGAGGAAAATGGGAAAGTGAAGTCATTACAAAGCTTTGACGAGGGTGACAATACTGGGCCTAATCCACAGGACAGCCAAGACCGTGATGATGGTGGAGTTTTTAAAACAGCATATAGGAAAGAAATTTAGGCAGTATGGCTGAGGAGATGTTAGACCATACCGCCCCCTCACCCTCCCACAAAAAAGAAAACCAAAAAACTGGATAGCATGAATTTAAGGAGAAGAAAAGCATAACTGAACCACAGAAGCATGACCCCGACTATGGAACGGTTGATAATATTACTGTTGAAGGCGATGCTCCAAAACATATATGGTGGTTGCAGTGTTTATCTCTTGCTGGTGAAAATTAAGGGCAAATTAAATTTTTAATACTTTAAATTAAGGGCAATTTAAATTTTTAATACTTTACTTTGTCTGTGATAGGCACTTACTATTTTCTAATCGGGGGGAAAAACATGTTAAAGGGAAAATATTACCAGCAAAAAAAGAAAAAAAAAATGAGCAGAGCATCTAGACTGAAGTTCTATAGATGCAGAAATTTGGGAGATGAGGTCCGTAGTAAAAACTAATAGATTTAGTTAAAAGCAGGATTCGTGTGAGGAGGAATTTTATCATCCTAAAAATTACTGCAAAGTGATTTGTTTAGTAAGTCAGTAATATGGCAATTTTTTTTTACTATATTGAAGGAGCCAGACATGAAGAAGATTTAACTGATCTTAATATGAGTTGGTCATTTGGTGTTTAATTTGAATATCTCCTGGACAGACTCTGCATGTGAGCAAATAGCGAACAGAACTTATGGGAAGGTTTGTAGGCAAAATAAGGAAAAGGAAGTGAAAATAGACAAACAAATGAGTGATAGTATTACCCTTACACAGTAACTCCCTGGATTATAACTTTTTGAAAAGCTAATCATCAGGAAAGGATTGGACGCTACATGGATACTGGTGTTATACTGTACTTTTTCCCCTTGAAAAAACTGGGAGAGGTGGAAAAAACTTGAGCCTCCTGAGTTTTGGACCTGTCTCTGGCACTGCCTCCAAGGAGGTCCCTTAAGCAAGCCAACAGCAAGGCCCTTAATAAACCTGCGATTGATAGGTTAACTGTCCTGAGCACCAATTTGCACATGTATAAAATGAGGAATTTGGGTGTGGTGAATTTTGTAGTTCTTCTTTTCAGTTACGCATTTAACAGTTTGGGTGTTAACAGAAGTGTGGGCTGATTGGCCATACGTGATGGGGGATCTGTACTCAAAGTGGCCAGAGGCAGCTTAACACATCCATGGGTGAGTTGACTGAAGAACAGCCAACATGACAGAATCCAGATTCCAAGCATTTGTTCTGGTTGGAAGGATGGGCCAAACTAGGATGAAGTTTAATAGGATTAAACACAAAGCCCTGCTTATGTTACTTGTTTAGGACAACTAATTAAGTTACAGTAGACCTAGGTTAATAGCGGTTCATATGAAAAAGACTAAGGGCTTTATTACCCACAAGCTCAGTGTGAGTCAGGAGTGTAATGCGGGTGTCCGAAAAGCAAAGGCTGCAGTAACAGATGTGTAGTGTTAAGGAACTTTGACAGATTGGGGGCTGGCATCAGGCAAATACCCAAGAGCCAACATCACTAGACCTCAATAAATGTCACTGGGCTTGGCTAGATCTGTGGAATCTGGATGGATTCATTATTTTCCTTGAAGAATCTCTAAATTTGATGAAAATTTTTAGGCATTAGAAATCTGTGAAAGAAATGGTATTAAATCATTAAGTGTTGAAAAGGGGGGCTTCTGAAGGTAGGTGGGTTTAGCCTACCTAAAACACAGTATATGTCTTGTGGTTTTCATTAGAATTTTATATCATATTTCTGGGCATGCATCAATTTTCAAGCCCTCCCCATGGCATTATTTTGGCACCAGAAATTATTTGGTGAAGACTTTGCCTTAGTTGCTAATTGTTCTACACAGAGCTCTTAAATATATAGGAATTATTATAAACATTTTAAGGCTTTAGGACAGGCATTTATCAATGTTTCATAAACCCTGGGGCAGTCGGGCTAAGTATATGAATAAATTGGGGGAATCCATGAACCCCTTGAAAAGGTGTCTAATTTTTTACATATGTGTAATTTTTTCTGGGAAAGAGTCCAGCATTTTCACCAGAGTCTCAAACAATATGAAAAACAAACCCCTTCCCCTACCACCTTTATAATTTGTCCACTTCCTAGTGTGTAAACACAGAGGTATCTTGGTTGTTGTTGCCCATCTTCTCAGAACAGATCCTCCTTGAAATGCCAGTGACCTGCCATCAATTAGGGATTTAAAAGGATGTGGCAGGCAGAGTTCCGAAAATGTTTTCATCGAAATCTTACCATTAGAATAAACGAGAACTCTCCCCTCTCGCTTATACCACACAGTAAAATGTTTTATTTTAAAATACAAGATTCAGATTTATTACTTGCAGAATTTGGGTTATATATATTTTTTTCTGTTCCCCTTTCAACTTGTTAAGTACAAATTTGGTCTTCTCCAGGAATATTTTGTTCTGAGGGAAGTTCCAAAGAAGCTTGATCTTCTGAATGGGATATGTGTTTCATGTGGTTTTTCTTCCTTTTCAAACGTACAGGGTGCCAAAGCGTGCTTTCTGCGGGACATTCCTTTCTCGGCCATCTACTTCCCATGCTATGCTCATGTGAAGGCTTCCCTTGCAAATGAAGATGGGCAGATTAGCCCCGGAAGCCTGCTCTTCGCTGGCGCCATAGCCGGTGAGTGTCCTCAGAGCTCTGTTCCCCCTGTGCCACTGCACTGGAATTTTTGCTTATCGTTGTCGACAGGGTACATGTGAGATGGCTTTAGATTGCTTTGAAGAGCTACTAAAATGAAAGGGAAAGAAATGAATCTCACTTCTGGCAGGTTAGACTATTAGACAAGCTTAATTTCTCAACTCCAAAAAAAGCTCGTTAAAAATTGGTGCATTTGTAGTATTGTTGGATTCCAGTTCAGGTTCCATGTCATTTCATAGTTTCACTTCATGGTGTAAGAACAAGAACTGTTCAGTCAGAAGTTTTTAAAAATGTTAATACTTGTGCCTTAAAGGTGTCTAACCAAAATAGTACATAAAACTTGTCCAGAATTTAAGCAGTAGTTATTGTCATTGAGAGGAAAGAAATGTAATAGAACTAGAAACAGCTTGGGTCTATTAGATACCTGATTCCTGCTAGCTGTGTAAGGTTGTAAGATTCGGGGTGGGGGGTGTATTGAATCTCAGAGAGAAACGACTGTCTTCTATAGTGCTACAGTGAAAGTATCAACAGAAGAAAATAGATGCAGACGTTGGCTTCTACATTCCCAGTGTAAATCCTTAGAGGAAATTTGATTATAGCCCCAGCAGGAATGAGTTCATTCTTTGATGCTTCTCCTTGTTTAGAGACCCTAAAGGCTAGAACAGTCTGGATTAGCTCTCCAGGTGGTGACAAACATTTAATGAGTTAACAGACCCTAAGGCAGTCATGGGGTGCCTGGGTCCAGACAATTTTGATACAGGTGTTTTTCTCATCAGACATGTGGCTTGAGCCTCTTGAGAACTACCCCCTGCTTTGAGAAGTTGTTTGCTGTTTTGTGAGCCCCGCGTCCTGCCTGTAGCCTGGGGAGCCCTGGAGGCGGGAACCCATGGAGCTCCTCTGTAATTCTTGGTGAATCCCTTTTCTTCAAAGGTGGTGATGTTGGTGTATGAGGCAGGGCTGTGCTCTCCTGGCTGCTCAGGGAGCCTCGTATGAGTAGCAGTGAGACCACCCTACCTCAGTCAGAAAAGCATGATCTCAAGACTCAACCATAGAATTCCCTGTTTTAATCCCAGTTTGGCCATTGACTCACTCACTGTGTCCTTTATATGTCATTCACAGATGTATAAACGATAATATCTTTTGAATCAAAAGGGTATAATACAACTTATTTCCAGTCATTTACTTGAAATAAGGTAGGACCTACTGGGGAGAACTAACATACCACTGAGTAGTATGTGACCTCGGGCAGGTTACTTCAGCTCCCCGGGCTTGGTTTCCTCAGCCATAAAGGGAGATGGTAATTGTACTGACTGGAGAGAGTGGTTGTGAGGCTCTAATGAGAGCACCCACGTGGAGGACTTAGCCTGTAGCCTGGCGGAGAGTAAATACTCAGTACATGTTAGCCATCATTATGTGGAATCCGAGAGAATCTGTCTGTAACTCACTCCAAAACTCAATTGTAACGTCAGAAGATAAAGCTCAAAGTCTAGGACATTCTCCAAGCTTTGTTTTCTTTGAACCACGAAAATATTGCCTTTAACTCTTCCCTTGGAGAAGATAGCTACCCAGACATAATTTTTGTCTCTGGGTACAAGTTTTCTTGGGTGATCCGTGCTGTCAGAACTGTAGAAATTATGAGTGGATTTTTTTTCTCTTTTAAAGTTTATTGTCTTCTATGTTTTGTAGGATTATGAAAATATTGACCATTGTAAAATATTTGGAAAGTATCAGAACACGTAAATAAGATAACAGTATCCATTATTCCATGACTCTAAGAAAATCACCATTTAATATTTTTGCTAATTTTTCCCCCCCCCTTGGACGGTTTTTAACAGAACTGTGATCACATTTTGGGTATGTGGTTTTCACTTAGTATCGTTTCTGAAGCATTGTTCACCATCACTGCAAAATGGTTCATGGCATGTGCTGTGGGGTCAGACTATCCGGGTTCAAATTCCAGTTTCCCTGCTGAGAACTGTATGACCTGAATGAGTTACTTAATGCCTCTCGGCTTGTTTCTCCACCTCTGTATGGAAATAAGAATAGTCTTAGTCTTGTAAGATTATTATGAGGATCAAGTGAATTAATGGATATAAAGATCCAGGAAAGCACCCGGCACATAATAAGTATTTTTAAATGTTCAATAATAATATTAATTTTCTTATGTCATTTAAAACTTTGTAAACAAGATTTTTAATTTGCTGCATACTTACATCATCTTCAATCTTAGAAAACAAACTTTTTTTTCAAAAAAAATTTAAATACATGGTATTGTTAAAAAATATCTTTGTGAATAAGGCCTGTCCCCCTATTCTGGATTGTTTTCTTGGGAGAAATAAATTCTCTGAAGTGAGTTTGCTGGTTAAAAAAAAAAAAAAAATTTATGATTGTTTTTAAGGCATTGCCATGTCCTTCTTGAAAGTTTGAACTGCTTTACATCCCCATTCTGCTGTTATTTTAGCCCTCTAGCCATCCTGTTGTCTTTCAGAGTCGTTTTCCACATACCTTCTGTATTAGTTATTTGTTGCCACAGAACAGGTTACCCCAAACTTAGCAGCTTCAAACAACAAATGTTTATTATCCCAGTTTCTGTGGGTTGGGAGCAGCTTATCTGGGGACCTGTAGCTTGAGTCTGTCATGAGGTTGCTGTCAAGACATCAGCCAGGGCTCTAGAAGGCCTGACTGGGGTCGGAGGACGCACTTTCAAGATGGCTCAGTCGCACGCATGGCATTGGCAGGACGCACAGCATTGGCAGGACTGTCAGTTCCTTGCCACAGGGCCTCTCCATAGGTCCTTGGGTGTCCTCATGACACAGCGGCTGGCTTCCCCCAGAGCAAGACCAGAGAGAGAGGGAGGAGGGAGAGGGAGGGACAGGGCAGGAGAAGTTGGGGGAGGAAGGTGAGAAGAAGAGGAGGCAAATAGAAGCTGCAGTGTCTTTATGAGCAAGCCTTGTAAGTCGCACTCCTTCGTTTCCACACCGTCCTATTAGTCCTACTGATCAGCCCTCCGTAACGTGCATGAAGACGATGCGGAGGCAGAGGTGTGAACACCAGCAGGTGAAGATCACTGAGGCCCCTTTGGGAGCGAACTGCCACGCTGACTATAGAACGTTTACTTTCATTTATTGCCCATCTTCCCCTTCCCTGTAAGACAGGATAATATAAGACAGACTTTGTCATTGGATTTTTCTTGAAAGGATAGATAAGCCACAAAGCTTGGTGGTCTTTATCTTCCACAAACCTGAATAAACTATGTAATGAGAACTAAGCTACTTTCTTAATTTCATAACAGATATCAGAAGCCAATGGCAACTGTCATAACCTCTATTCTCATTAAAGTTAGGGATGTTTCTGTTATCCAGTTTTTTAGCCGTATTTGGAGGTTCCAGTCAATGTGGTAAATATGAAAAGGAAGTAAGAGGCATAAATATTAGAAAAGAAGAAATGAATCTATCGTTATTTGAAAATGATTGTTTACCTGAAAATCCAAATTAAAATGCCTAAAAATGTATCAGAATTAATAAGGAAGATTAGTAATGTTTTTTTTTTTTAGTAAGATAAACATAAAAATGTATATCCAGTGATAAGCAGTTAACTGATGTCCTGGGAGGAAGCAGGGCCACCATCTGCTGAGTGTAGAGCCTTGCAGGTGTGCTCAGCCAGGGAGCTGAATTCAGTATGGAAGGGGCAGAGGACTGTGGCCAGAAGTGTGCCCAGTGCAACACCATCAAGAAGGGCAGTGAGCACAAAATGCACCACACGTGTGTGGGCTGTTGGTTGCAAGCCAGATCAGACCCCCATGTTCCTCTTGTGGATACCAGGGGAAGAAAGGCATTTCCTCAGGAGAGGACACAGTGATGGGGTGGGTATGCACAGAAGCCCAGGAAGTAGGTCCAAGGGCCAGAGTGATCTTTGTTGTCATTAAGAGAAAGGAAAAAAGCTGATCTCAAAATAAGCTACGAGGAACAGTAATTGACTTAACTAACTTATTATAAGAAATGTCTTAATGCTATTTTTATACGTTATATAAAATACACATTTTAATATAAAATATGATTTTTATATTTTATATTTCAGTTTATCTCTTACACAGGATACTTTTGTTGTTGTTGTTGTTGTTGTTGTTGTTGTTGTTGTACGCGGGCCTCTCACTGCTGTGGCCTCTCCCGTTGCGGAGCACAGGCTCCAGACGGGCGGGCTCAGCGGCCATAGCTCACGGGCCCAGCCGCTCCGCGGCATGTGGGATCTTCCCAGACCGGGGCACGAACCCGTGTCCCCTGCATCGGCAGGCGGACTCTCAACCCCTGCGCCACCAGGGAAGCCCAGGATACGTATATTTTTTGTTGAACGATACTATTATACGTAAGATGGATCTGGGTTCAGTGAACATGATTTTCCCTTTTATGTTTTGACAGGAATTTCAGTTATTCAGTAAGTATTACCTTACTTTCTCCAAAAATTTGATTTGATTTAAAGTTAGATTGCTTTAGTAATATACAGCTTTTTAACAGGTGGTTGTTAGTATCTTAAAACATAGAGAATATTAAATTTTTTTAGGTCTACGTATCTAGTGATAAACTGGGAAGATCTTTAGATACTGGGAACATCTCCATGAATTCACAGGATCGAGTTAAGACCAACAGATATTTGAATTTATGTTCATTAGCCGAAGTGCCTCATGTGTCAGAAGGTGAGGGTTGAAGCAAGGGGCCTGAAATTAAGGAATCAAATTCTGACTCACTCTAATTGTTACTTTTTTGATTAATGAAGGGCAATGCAATATGGTGTATGGATAATATCAAATGAAGGATATCTAATACTTCTCAAATGTTATAGAGTAACCGCTCATCCCAGATGATCTTGTCAGAATGGTGAGGTAGAGGAACAAGTCAGACTGCAGTGATGGTCGTGTGATCTTGTGTTTGAATTAATTAGCTTTGAATTAATTAGCTTTAGACTAAGTAGTAATTCAGGAATATCTTTTTTTTTTTTTTTGCGGTACGCATGCCTCTCACTGTTGTGGCCTCTCCCGTTGTGGAGCACAGGCTCCGGACGTGCAGGCTCAGCGGCCATGGCTCACAGACCCAGCCGCTCCGTGGCATGTGGGATCCTCCCGGACCGGGGCACGAACCCGTGTCCCCTGCATCGGCAGGCGGACTCTCAACCCCTGCGCCACCAGGGAAGCCCCAGGAATATCTTTAAAAGAGTTATGTGTGTGACTGATGATGATGCTTTTACAAATGTATTAGAAGAATTAAGTTAGGAGAAAAGTACCACTGGCACATAATTATATAAAATGTAACAATTTTTTAATTATGTGGACATAAAGCTTAAGATAATTTAAAAGCAATTCTTCGATCCTTAAAAAAAAAAAGAGTAATGGAGAGGTTGGATCAAGGTAATGGACTGAGCATGTTGATCCATCTCTCCTCCCAAATACCTTAAAATGGTAGAAAATACATGTTAAAAAAACTCCTTATTGGGCTTCCCTGGTGGCGCAGTGGTTGAGAGTCCGCCTGCCGATGCAGGGGACACGGGTTCGTGTCCCGGTCCGGGAGGATCCCACATGCCGCGGAGCGGCTGGGCCCGTGAGCCATGGCCGCTGAGCCTGCGCATCCGGAGCCTGTGCTCCACAACGGGAGAGGCCACAACAGTGAGAGGCCCATGTACCGAAAAAAAAAACAAAACAAAAAAACCTCCTTGTTAGCACCAGCCTTCAGAAGATAGGAACCAAAACCTGAAACAAGTGAAAAATGCCACAGCCCAGAACACCGGCAGGAGAAACTACTTTTATTAATTTAAGAGCAAAACCAGATAATTTTAACCTCAGAGTGAACAATAGATAAAATGCCTTGAGTGTTGGGGGAGGTTTTAGGGTAAATAATTAACAAGAGTTAAGGAACTGCATTTACTGCAGGAAGGTCGGCTTGCTCCTCTCTCTTCTCCTTTCTATATGGAACTTCAGGCAACATTTGAACGGAGGCTAAAAGCCCAGAGCTGTATTCTGAAGGGAAGGGAACACTTGCCTGGAGAGGGTGATTGTAAAGAACTGAAATAAATCAGGGCAAGGCTTAATGGTAATTCCAGACCTTTACCACAGATGCAGGGGGAGAAGAAAAAAATGAACTAATAGCAGCTCTTCCAAAGAGGGGTAGAAAATAATTCCTTCTACCTCACAGAGTGAAGCACCCCGCATTGCAGGATTTGGAAGGTCCCTGCCCTGCCAGCCTATCTTAGCCCCTGCATGCAGTTACGAACCTCACCCATTTCACAAACTCTCTCCATTCAGGAGAGAGGCCTGTGGGTGAGGCTGGCCCAGAGTGCGGTAGAAAGCTGTCCACAGCACAAGTCAGCCTGTCCTTTGAACTTGAATGTCAGTAGACAGCCAGGGGTCCCCTCAGACAACAAGGAGCAATAAGGTAAGTAAACAGAAGAATTACAGAGAAAACAGGCAATTCAGGAAACAGAGGAGAACTTTTAAGAACTATAATTAGGGTCCTCAGATTTGAAAGAAACACTCAGTAAGGAGGCTTTCTTGAAAGTTAATAAAAAGATTGCCAAACTTAGAAATCCATAAAAAAAAAACAAAACACCACCAAATTTGACACATGGAAAATAAAGTCACGGGAGAAAACAAACAAAAAACTCTAGAATATGGATCACAAATACATAGATGAAAAATAACAGAAAATTTAAGAGATATGTAGGATGAATCCGAGAGGTCTAACATCTGTTTAATAGGAGTTATCCAGGGAGAAGCAATAAGGGAAAGAGGACAGAAAACCAATCAGTAATGGAAGATTGGCTTCTCATCTGCGGTGCTGGCTTCCGTCAAAATGCCGAGGAGAGGAGGTCTTGATCTGCAGTTACGTTCCCAGCAGGCACACTTGCCTTCAGGAGCAGAGGCCAAAGCAGGGTAGTCCCTCCCAGCCAGGACTCCCAGGTACCCCTCACAGACCTCTCGGAGGCAAAATGAAATGTGAACTTAAGAAAGAGGACACTGTGGGATATATGAAACAGAGCAGATAAAAGTTAAACCCAAGAGTCGGTCTGAGTGACTGCTAACCTTGGCTTATGTGTTTTTGTACAAGAAGCGTCGTTGGGAGGCAGGTAATAGAAAGGGAGACAAAGGGAGGGGGCACCACCTCCTCAGCTTGCAGAGATGTCAGTGCTCATTCGTTGCACACACTGTAACTCACACCTGTGTAACAAACGCTTATGATATTTAGACAAATTGAATTAGTCAGGAAAGGGTGGAAATCATAAGGGAAACACCTAGAAGCAGAGAAAATAAAAACCGTAACTAACCCAGAATGGCAGAAATCAGTCTACGAGCCACAACTGAATGCGTTCAGTGCCGCTAGTAAAAACAAACACTTTTAGCCAAGTTGTGAAAGAAAATCTAGTCATCTGAAATTCGAGAAAACAGTGACATAGAAAGATGGAAAGAGAATGGATTGAAAAATATGTACCAGGCAAATACCAACAATAAGCAAGTGTCGCAATATTAATGTCAAACTAATGGAATTCAGGGTTTAAAAATAGCATTCAGAAGCACAGAGGCATATTTTACACTTAGAAAAGATAAAGTTCACTAAGAAGCCTCTCTGTATTATCAACATAATATCGTCTTATAAAACCTCAAGTTAAAAGTATGACGAGAATGTGATATTTTCTCTTTCTAAATGAAAATCTTTACACTTTTCTTAGAAACTGATACATCAAGTAGATAATATAGATAAGGGGGCAAAGGGATTCTGGCAAACTTAACCTTGATCCAAAATACATAGATATTAACTCTGTGTCCCATAAACAGAGAAGCACATTTTTTTTTTGCAAATACTAATGGGATATTTGTGAAAATTAAGGCTGACTTACCCCAAAGTTGTATTTTTAGTCATATGATATCTGTTCATTGGTCTTTGCTGGGTTGGTTTTTTTTGTGTGTTTTTTTTTTTTTGAGGTACAGTTGAGGTACAATATTATATAAGTTTCTGTTGTGCAGTATAGTGATTCACAATTTTTAAAGGTTATATTCCATTTGTAGTTATTGTAAAATATTGGCTGTATTCCCTGTGTTATACAACATATCCTTGTACCAAAGCTGTGTTTTGCCAATCATGCTTTCTTTTTGTTGTAAATGACCTTCTACTCTCTAGCTGCTGGGCACCCCCTTAAAGAGTTATAATTTTTTTTATTGGCTGGAGAACACCCAAGTTGTTCCAGTCACACAGGTAGCAGGTGGCCCCAAGGTCTCACCATTTGTCTCATCTCTGAAGCACCAGCTGGGCAGCAGTCCCCTTCCTGTTGAGGAACCTAAAAGCTGCCTCCCTGTTGTCTAGCCTTCTCTTGTTCTCCCATCTTTGGGAACCTAAAAGCTGCCTCCCTGTTGCCTAGCCTTCTCTTGTTCTCCCATCTTTGGGAAGAGAGAAAACTTGACCTCTTTTTGTTGTTGTTGTTGTTGTTGTTATTTGGTTGCACTGGGTCTTAGTCTTGAGACGTGGGCTCCTTATTTGTGGCACGCGAACTCTTAGTTGCGGCATGCGTGTGGGATCTAGTTCCCTGACTGGGAATCAAACCTGGGACCCCTGCGTTGGGAGCATGGAACCTTAACCACTGCACCACCAGGGAAGTCCCAAGACTTGACCTCTTTGCTCAGCATTGTCTTTACCCTTTTGCAAGCCGGGAGAGACCAGGCAAATTGGCTCAGAGTCTTTGCCATCCCTGACCCCCCCAAATCAACACATCTCCGGTGGCCAAGCTCTTCCTGGTAGATGCTGCCTTCCTGGCCTTGCTTTGGAGCAGCCTGATGCTATTCTCCAGGTAAATTTAGCAAATCTCCACACCAGAAATCCCCTGTCCACAGGGATATCCACAGTCCCTCTGAGGCCCTGGCAGCTGGCCTCCTAGGAGAGGTGGGAGCAGGGGGTGGAGAGGATGAGAGTCGTGTACAGGCCGCCATGTTTCCAGTACCCCGCCCCCACCAACACACACACCAATCACTTTTTACCAGACAACTTGCTAAACATCTTACACGTTTCTCTTGGCATTTTTATTCCACTGATCAATGTCTTTCCTCCCTGCCCTCCCCAATACTTCTCTCTTTTTTCATAACAAGTAGCTATTTATGAAAACTGCCCTAACTGAAGGAAACTTTTTACCCATTTTATTGCTTGTATGTCTTTCACATTCACACTCTGACATGCCTGCCCACCGTTGTAAGGAGGATTTTATTGCGTGTCTAAAGCAGACAGCCTTGCTAAACTCTTGCTAAACCAGGAAGTGAAACAAAATTGGTGGTGTGAACACAGTGGGTTTCTAAGCATTTTTCATGTTTCCTTCCATTATGTTGGAGGATAAATTCCTGGCTCAAAGTTGAAATAATTCCTCTAAGCTAATAGGAAATTCAGTATGACTTATCCAGTGAAGCACTGGATATAAAGTGAGCTTTCTCACATGCAAAATCGTGATGCATTTTATAAAAACTGTTAAGATGAATGTTTGAGGAGCTTAGTATAGATGGAAGAGGAAAAGATACAGCTTAGTGATATAAATGCAAACGTGTACTCTGCAGATTTCCCCCGGGCACACACGCACACACTGTAACTTTGAAGCTGTCTGTTAGAAGGATGAGATGGAGTTGTGAGCCAGACCACGTTGGTTTGGACAGAAATTCTTACAGAATTATTAAGCCTTAAAAAAAGCAAAGGAGATTTATGCATCTGCATTTGACCAATTTGGTTTGGAATAGGTTCATAATGGAAAAGTAATAAAACCATAAGAGACAGTGTCTTCTGAGTACAGTCTCGCTTTTAAAAAATCTAAACGTGGGCTACCCCGGTTTGGATAAAATGACTGTAGAAAAATTTCCCATTGGTAATTTTGGGAGGGTTTTTTTGTTGTTGTTGTTGTTTCTTTTTCATTGATTATCGGCCAATCTAAATTTTAAGCTTCCTGTCATGTTTTCTGGAGATGTCAGTCATAGGAAAGAGGAATCCTGAAGTGTTATCTGTGAGCGCCTCCCCTTCAGGTCACTCCACACACACACACACACACACACACACACACACACACACAGTGTTTGTTTAGCTGTCAGTAAAGTCTTTCTCTGATGTAAATGAAGAGGTGAGGGTTTGGAAGGTGGGGGGTGGTTGAGTGTATGTGACAAGGTGCCTCCGGTGACTGCCAGAAAAGCAGGAAGAGGAGCCGGATAACAAGCTTCACCTCTGAAAACTCAGACCTAGTAACTCTGATTTCCACAGGAAAGCAAAAGAAAAAACAAGC
Source organism: Delphinapterus leucas (assembly GCF_059928025.1). Taxonomy (NCBI): domain Eukaryota; kingdom Metazoa; phylum Chordata; class Mammalia; order Artiodactyla; family Monodontidae; genus Delphinapterus; species Delphinapterus leucas. Next base: position 59,180,891 of record NC_143137.1, on the reverse strand, counting down.
AAACAAACAAAATTTTTCTCCGTTTGTTCTCAACCACTCGAAGTCATCGTCTTGATAATTCCTTCAAACTATTTAAGAATATAAGCGTAACAAACGGAGGTTGGTGATCTGGAAACGAGGCGTGTGCTCCTCTAGGTGTGTTGGAGCCTCCTTCACTGCGGACGAGAGTCACAGCTGTGCTTCCCAGAGGGGACAGCAAAGAGGCATTTGATTTCATCCGATTCTTAACTTTCTTTCCACGGCCGGCAGTTCAAAGCGCAGTTCTTTTTATATAGGGAGAATGTGACCGGACTGCGAAGGTGTTGTCTTTCCTGCAGGTATGCCTGCGGCATCTCTAGTGACCCCCGCTGATGTTATCAAGACTCGATTACAGGTGGCCGCCCGGGCCGGCCAGACCACTTACAGCGGAGTGATAGACTGCTTTAGGAAGATCCTTCGGGAAGAAGGCCCAAAAGCTTTGTGGAAAGGAGCTGGCGGTATGGAAATAATTTGCTCTTAACTAGACCTTTGGTATCAGGTGAATTTTTAAAATCTAATTGCATCTGTTATTTCTCATTTCTTTCAAAGCTCGTGTGTTTCGTTCCTCCCCCCAGTTTGGTGTAACGTTGCTGACCTATGAATTGCTGCAGCGATGGTTCTACGTTGATTTTGGAGGAGTGTAAGTATCCTGCTAAATTTCAGCTGCTTCTGATACTCTGTTGTCATTGAGAAAGGTATGTCTGTTTAGTCCCTATGATGAAGTAGAAAAGATGTAGGAAAATACTGAAGTCATGTTATCAAACTCATTTCAAAAGGGAATATACAGCTAACTAGAATTCCACAGTTCCTCTCTGATCCAGACTTTAGCAGTTTTTGAGCGTTGTTTTTACCAAGTTAAAAAACAAAACAAAAACTCAGATTCTCGCTCTGTTTTCTCTCCTTTTAGGAAGCCCATGGGAGCAGAGCCAGTTCCTAAATCCAGGGTCACACTGCCTGCTCCCAACCCCGATCACGTTGGGGGCTACAAACTGGCAGTTGCAACGTTTGCAGGGATTGAAAACAAATTTGGGCTTTACCTACCTCTCTTCAAGACATCTACCTCACAGGCCATTGGTAGAGGCCCGTAGGACCTTGCCCGATTGCTGTGGCTTTGTTGTTACTGCAATGAAGAATGCCCCAGCTTGGAATGAAGCAACACTTCATTCCTTTCACTTCCATCTCCTGTTTAAATTCAAGTCGAGGCTTTTTATAAGGTGAAATCCTTTATTTTCTGTGTGGTTTCATAACCTAGATCATTGTGAAATTTTTCATAATTATTCTTTGGGCCTCTGCTCACAAACCTTTGTGTCTGACATTTGCTGGGATTTGGTCAACACTAAACTGATTTGGAGGAAGAAGCAAGTCTGAATACAAATTAGAACCATTCTCTTTAGGGTTAGGATTATAGTCCCAAAGAGGCTACTGAGAGGGAATCATGGTGCTCAGAGCAAAAGTGTTCCGTGTCTATTTAACCTGGTAGGAAACTGGGTGCATATTTGTGAAAGTAAAAAACACTGGAAGAAATGAAAACATTATGAGAAATAGTCAGCCTGGCCTCACATTTTAAGCATGCACTAATTCTGTCTCTGGATTATATTATGAAGCCTTTATGTGAAACATGTTTTTTTGTAATGAAAACCACATTGAAGATGTTTAATAATCATATTCTGTTACTGGTACTAAGACTACTAGGGAGAAGGCTTTTGTGCTTTAGTGAAAGTACTGTTGGCACTGTACTCTCTAGATGGAGAAACCAGGATATGCAGCATCTCTCCTAATTTGGGGGAACTGCTCATATGAAGCACATGTGCTGACTGCTGCCTATTTCAATAAACACTGTAGAGGAACGCGTGCCTCCCTGTTACTGGTACCAACCCTCGCCCCGTCCCAATCCCCTGTAATTGGCATCCATTTGCTTTTAAAATCCATTTTATCTTGAATCATGGAAGAAAAATACATTGCAATGTAAGTTTTAATTTAATTTGTGGTGCCTTGAGCAATGGTCAGAAGGCTCATGTGTTTGTGAGGAAGGAAATAAACTATTTTTAAAGCTACTGAATTGTTTGCTCTTGTTATGTCATGTGGCGAACGACCGCAATAATTGTCATCATTGGACCCTCTGTGTTTCATTTTGAGGGCGATTTGTTCGTATTGGCGCGGATATGTCCTCGTCTTTCAAGGTGACGTGTACCCTTGTCTTCGGTACGCCAGCGTTCAGCGTGAATAAGGGAAACTACATTTAACCCCAGATGAGCGCGGAACCTAGCAAACTGACACTTGTTCTAGTCATTCTCGGTGCTTTTGACAGTTTCTTATCGTGAGAATTAATGTAAAGCTTCACTGGCAGTTGGGCGTGAAAACTGGTATGAAATGGCAATGGCATTTTCTCATTTTCTCTGACTCTTCCTCACACCAGAACCATATACCACTGTGTCTGACCTTTGGTAATATTTGGCCAACGCTGTAATGACTGGTGGAAAGGTGTTAGTCTTGAACAGACCTTAGGGCTCTCCTTAGGCTGCACTCATGCTCCTGAGGAGGCTGCTGAGTAACTTATCAGCAGTGAGTTGGAACTTTCTGTTTCTCCGAAATTCACCTCCAGACGGCACAGCCGTTTTTCAGTCTCTGTCTTGCTGTAGATCAGCACGTTGTCATTCAAAGTTATTGTTCAAAATTGGAAAGTGTAGACACCATCCATGAGTCTGTTTTGTTTTGTTTTTTTCAGTGAACAAAAGCTTTGTTATTCTCACCAGAGATAGGACACATACATACATGGCTCCCTCATGGTTTTGGTTTGGCAAACACCAAAGAGAAACCCCTCCGTCTCCCTGAACTCACCCCTAATCCCTGCTCAAAGTGACAAGTGGTATTTATATTTTAATCTCAAAGACCAGTCACAAGACTCCAAATACGTCTTAGAAATTTAGGTGGTGTTACAATAACAAAGCACTCAAGCTTTGGTATTTTGAATGTGGAGAAAAGTCCCCGAGTGTAAATCACTGCATTCCTTTTCTTCACGTGCTTGAAATTTTATAGAAGATCAAATTTTCATTGTATAAACACTGACCCACGTCTCAGATATGGTGCATTGCCCTGCCTGCTTCTTTAAGAGATGCTGCATTTGTTGGGAGAGTGTCTTGGTTTCCCTTAGACGTACCTGTAGCTGAGGGCGATTCTCTTTAGTAAATGAGAAACCCGAGGTACCAGGAAGCCAAAGGAGATAGGGCCACAGGACTGTGTTTCTTTAAAATCCTCGGCGTACTCTGTTCAGGGATAGGCAGTGACTTGAGACACTTTGAAGGAGGCCTAATTTCCATCTGAGTTGTGCTCAGTGGGTGGTGTGACTGTGACATCCTTGAATAGAACTGCAATCACCGTGTGGTGAAAACCACGTCAAATTTGTTCTGGGTTTTTCTTCTTCCTGAAGTGACAGCACAATACGTTGGCAGTGCTGTGGCTGCCGTTTCTGCAGCTGCTCCTTTTCCTCAATGCTGAGGAACTGAGAGCTGTGTAACTCCCACCCATGGGGACCAGCCTCCCCCCTGCCCGGCCAGCGCACTGGAGTGTCTCCCTCTGCCCTTGGTCCACCTCATGATTGCTTGGGGTTGGGGAAGAGGCCTGACTTTTGTAGCAGCTTTTTTTTTTTCTAGGAGGGGAAAAAATGTGGAGCTGACCACAGAATGAACACACTGATTCTTGGGTTCCAGTCGTGGCTGGGTTTCTTGAGGCTGGGTGGCATGCTGTCGCCAAGCTCATGCTACACCTCATAACCCACAACCATTCGCTGTGCTCCCTGGGGTCGCCTTAATCCCAAGCAGCCGGGGTTGCACAGGGGAAAATAAGAATTCTGGCACAGAAAGGAGTCATTTAAATGCTTATTGCATTTCAAGCTTCAGTTTTTACTTAGCTAAAATATTTACCATTGCTGGAAAACAATGTTTAAAATTTTGTGCTTATATGTTATTTAATGGTGTGGCCTATGTAAACCTCAGGATGCTTACATTTTGACAGTCTTCTGGAAATGTTTAACAGCACATAACTCAGTGAGCAGGGAATAAAAACCGGGAACAAATTGTGCTTGAAACTTTGTAACCTCCCCTGGCTAGGTATTCGGCAAGCCACCTTGGAATTCTTCAGGTAGAGGCAGGGAAATCTCCAGTAATGGAATTTGGTGAATTCTGTCTTGTGGCCCCATTTGTCAACCTTCTAGATAAACCCTAAGAGTCATCATGTGCTTTTTACCGCAGAAGCCATCCTTGTGGGGATGAATTTGTGTCTTTGGACTGAGCAAAAATCCCGTTTTAAATTCAGGGTAATCAAACGCTTTCAGGATGTGGATTTTCCCGAAGATTTTTAGAAGACACGTTCCCTGGTAAGAGCAGTGAAATGTTCTTTCCACAAATGGTACTGCCCACAAAGGGGGCGTGCCTTTTGTTTTACCTTTTGGGAATAACCCAACCCTCACCAAAGGGTTCTGTTTTTGATGTTATGAGGACCACGGTGTGGGGGAGGGGGGTGTTTAATGGTTTCATTTTAAGGTCTGAGGCAGCAAAAAGCATTGCCACTTCTCTTTTACAGTGGCAGCCTTCAGCTTGAAAGCCCGGATTGGGCTCCATAAGGGTAGGGACTATGCTTTGATGCTAGTTCCATAGTGCCTGGAACTTTTAGTAGACTCTTATTAATTATTTGGATGTATGTATGGATGGATGGATGTATGTATGGATGGATGGATGGATGGATGGATGGATTTTTGAGAAATGGTTTTTTTTCCCAATGAGTAATCTCTTATTGTTTTCCTATTTTATAGGCCTTTTCAGTAGTGGTTTTAATGGCTGGAGTTAAAACCATAACTGAAAACAATTATAGTCTTATGTATTGTTCAGTTACTTTAGAAGTCATAAGTACTTCTTTGATTAAAGCAACTACAGCTATTTATTTAAATTGGTTTTAATTAGTTGGTTACTTTGAGTCAGGAACTTTCATATAAACTATGATATTTAAATTTCCTGGTCATGGTTAAAAATAAAGAGTTAAAAAATCATATCCTTTGAGATTATTGTTACATTAGGGTTGAGCTATATCATTAAAAAACAGTTTTTATCAATAAGTGTTAATTATTTAGAACTCATTCTCTGTTCTTCACTGTCTTGACGTTTGTGTCCTTAGGAGCACGGTGGCGAGCTTTCCTTTAGAAGCTGCCGAGGACAACGGGAACTCTCTTTCAGAAGGGTTTGTTTTTAGCTAATGCATTAATTGACTCCAAAAAGTCTAAATGGAACACTCTGCTTTCATCTGCTGGGGTAACCTAATAAAATAATGTTGTTTGTTTTTAGATTCCAGGCTGTTAAGGGGGTTTTGCTCAAGGCAAAACCACAGTCCCCTCGAATAACTTTAGAAGGAGAGTTAAGAAGACACACTAATTGTGCCTGTCTGAGGTTTGCTCCTTCGAGGGCCCAGACACACCCCTTGCACACTGGTCTGGCCACCAGGGCTCCGGTGCCCACTGCTGAGTTGATTCCATTGGACAGGGCTCCTGCCCCTTTGGAAGATGCTTGATTTTGCTGTGAGCAGTTCTTAAGGGGATTTAAAAATGGACTAAGCTCTCGGAGCAGACTTGGGCAAGCACGCTGTATATGCTATCTGTCCTACAGAATGGAGAAAGGGAAACACAACTTAATGAAAGAAGACTGATTATAACATGCTCCTTACCTCCCATCACCCCCTCCCCCATCCTTCGCTACTTAGCCAAGCTCTTGCTCTGGTGTCTTATTGGGCTGCTTTCAAATGAGAAGGGGACAAGTAATCCTGCGCCCCCGCCCCCCCCCCGGAGTTCTTTGGCCAGGAAGAACTCACTAAATATGAGTATTACGTGCCAGGCATGCTCTCATTAAATCCTTCACACGTCCCTTGAAGCAGGTACTATTCTTTTCCCTGTGTCACAAATGAGGAAACCAAGACTCAAGAGAGGTTAAGTATCTTGCTCATGGTCTCAGCTAGCAAATAAGAATGCTAAGATTTGAATCCAGGTCTGATGCCCCCCCCCAAGCCCTGTTCCATATGAGGATTTCTCAACAAAACTCAGTACAGGAAGTTTTTATGATAGTCTATGCCCAGAATTTCTTATTGTCCCCTGGTTCTCAGTATCAGATGTATCATTCCTAGCTTAGAGTAGAAGGGAAGGGTGATCTCAGATTATTTACCATAGTAAGTGCATTTGCTATCAGAGAATTCCACAGCCTGAGGACCTGGTGAATCCTGACAAGCCTTTTGAGGTTCATCTTAAACTATTTTACAGCCTATTAAAGTCAGTAAAGAGAGAATTAAGGTAAACTTGAAGTATTTGCCCCACCGGTTTAAAGTTGGAAGGTAATGTGGAAAAAGCAGAGATAAATTTACAAACTGTAACAGTGCAATGTGATATGACGTGAACTGAATTGGACCATCTTAAAAATCTCTACTATAATTAGAAAATGACGTTCTTCAACAAAAGTTGGAAATAATGGAAAACCAAATTAAAAGTAAATATCTATGGGTACTTGGCTTCAAAGTGTGTCTGGAGGGAATGGAGACAGTTTACAGAATGTGGGATTTGCTGGAATTACTTTTGGACATAAAATCTCCATCACGCCTAATGGTGGAAAAGCCTTACTCTATTCCCAACAAGTTACCTGTTATCCCTAAAGTTAAAGGAGGATATCTACCACTGCGTTTTGCTGCCCCCTCACCCATTCTTAAATAAATGAAAGCAAATTACTGACTAACCCACACCAAAAATTTATAGCATTTTTTTTCCTGGACAAAAGGGATTATATATATATATATATATATATATATATATATATATATAATATACACATACACATATAAATATATATATAAACAAATACATATACGTGTGTGTGTATATATATGTATATGTGTATTAAAATGTCATATTCCTTTTTCAAAAGACTGATATATTTCAAAATGTGAATTTCTGTTTTGAAGCAGAATTTACCTATGTAAGTTCCAAGTATACAGATATGCTTTATCAGTTTGAGAATTTATGGAGAATTAGCCACTCCATGTAAGAGGCTGCTTTTTTTCTGATGACCTCTTCATTTGGGCCAGCTCCAGTGTTATAAAAAGCTTACACTCTGTTAAGAGTAACATCAGAAATAAGAAAGATTGGGGATAGCGGAAATTGAAACAGGCATTCTTTTTTCTTCTGAAGACAGAAGTGAAGCGATTGCCAATGTTTGTTGAATTTTATTACAGTGAAAGCAGAGATTTCTCCACACTTTCGGTCTCAGCCTTTGTCCAGCCTCACTCTGCAGTGTATGTATCACCTTCTGAACTAAAGAAGCAGTTCACACTTGACCTAGAACTTCAAGTTACCTGTGACCACTACTTATAAAGTAAGTGACTTCTTTCTTTTTTTAAATAGTTTGAGAGTGAAAGTAGAGAAACCATCATTTCTGTCCTTTTCTGGGACTTGAAATTAAGTGTGGCATTTTTTCCTTTTACTCCATTTAGAAAGTGTCTTGATTGGCTTAACAACTAACCCTTCTAACACCACACATATCTGGCTAAGTTATTACAAAGTATAATGGCATTTGATATGAGTTGGTTGTAAAGGATAACCACTATCTTTTATCAAAGCTGTCTAACAATAAATTTCAAAATAATCATTATTTTCAGGGCCCTGAAGTAATTATTAAATAAATGCTTTAACCTCTATAGACAGTAAACTCTAGTTTACTTTTTTCTACCTTAAAAATTATACCTTTGGGAGATTTCTGCTTCTGGCCATGATGGAATAGTAGGGAAAACTAGAAAACTGGGTGAAACATATGACACAGTAGTTTTAAAACGTTAAATATGAGGCAAAATAGGACTGTGAACTCTGAGGTGGGAAAGGAAACAAACACGATGAGACCTACCATTGCACCAGCTTACTGCCTGGGCGCAGGTTCCAGACACTGTGCAGAGAAGGGGAACCAAGACAGGGCCCAGCCGTCTCCCCCAATTGAAAAGCTGGAGCTCAGAAATCAGGGGGCCAAGATAGCTAGAATTTTAAGACAAACTACCAAACAGGAGGGAGCTGCTCTGAGAGCTCTTGAGTTTTGCAGAGAGTTCCCCAGTCTTTGAGTACTGATCTGTGCATTTGTGGGAGGAAACGATAGCAAACTTGGGAAAGAACCACTGGAAAGGAAGAAGCAGAAAAACTCTGGAGTTCACAGAGGAGAAAAGAGTTTGTGTTCCCACCAGCAGGAGTAGAAATTCCTCCATAATACATAGAACATCAGGTAGAATCCACAGAAAAATGTCATATTATGAATAGCACTAAATAAGAACTACGATGAAGGGCGGCTCTGCCCTTAACAAAGCTTAAAAGCAGACCTCACAAAGATCTGATTCCAAGTAATTTAACTGCTTGTCAGAACACAATTTGATACTATTTCAAACAATATAACAAAAAAAGCCCACAACCCACTATAACAAATTTAATTAAAAAGTCACCCATCATAATAAGGAAAATATAAACCATAAAAAAGTGAAAAAATGAACCAACAGAAATGTATATCATGATGAAGATGGTGAAAACAAATGAGAAATAGAAAATCTTACAAGTTGCCAGAGGAAAACATCCCATAACCTACAAGGAAGGATGATAATAAGAGAAGATTTCTACTTGGGAACTATTTAAGGCAGAAAGCCAGAGTAACATCTTTAAGGTATTTAAAAAACAAGGCCAACCAATAAATCTACACCCAGTGAAAATACCTTTTGAAAACAAAGGCAAAATAAGGTAGACAACAAGTAAGAGAATTCACCGGGCAGCTAGAATTGCAATTGCACTAAAGGAGATGTTAATGATAGGTCATCAGGCAGAACCAAAGTGATATCAGATGGAAATTTAGATCTATACAAATAAATGTAGAGTTCCAGAATTGAAAATAAATGGATAATTAACTATTTTTTATTTTTAATTCCTTTAAAAGATAATTGAGTCTTTAAAGCAAAATCAGTAATGATGTATTGTGAGTTTTATAGCATACATAGCAGTAAAATGTACAATAACAGCACAAAAAAGAAGAAAGGAAAATGAAAATACACTGTCAAAAAGCTCTACTACTACTATACATGAAGTAGTATACTATTATCTGAAGGTAAAGTGTAGTAAGTAAAAGATGTATGTTGTAAACCCCAGAGCATACTAGAAGATGAAAACCAAACAGATTTAGTTAATAAGACATTAGTGGAAACCTTAAAAAAAGAAAAATCCAAAAGAAGACAGGAAAAGAAGAAAAAAGAAATAAAAAAACAGATGGAGTAAATAAAAAAGAGCAAGATGGTAGATTTAAACCTAACCATATTCATAATTACATTAACTACAAATGGCCTAGTCACTCCAATTAAAAGGTAGAGATCAGATTTGAGGGGAAAAAAAAAAAAGCAAGGCCCACCTATATGCTATCTAAAGAAACTCACTTTAAATATAAAAACACAGATAGATGGGAAGTAACTTGACAGAAAAAGATATGCCATGTAATCACAAATTTCAAAAAAGCTAGAGTAGGCTATGTTGATATCAGCCAAAGTATATTTTAGAAAGAGAACTAGTAGTAGGGATAAAGAAGAATATTTCATACTGATAAAGATGTCAATTTATCACAGAGACACAAAATCCTAAATGTATATGTACCTAATAACAGCGCTTCAGATACATGAAACAAAAACTAACAAAATTAAAGAATAGAAGAAACACGCAATTTTACTTCCAAATTTCAACACACTCCTCTTGACATAACAGGTAGAAAATCTACAGTATATAGAAGACCTGAACAAATTTATCAAATAATTGACCTTATTCATATTTATAGAACACTCCACTCAACATCAGCAGAATACACATTCTTCTTAAGTACACGATAAATTTTACCAAGATTAACTATAATCTGGGCCATAAAACAAGTTTCAATAAACTTAAGAGGATTGAAATCACACACATTACCTTCTCTGGCCATGACAGAATCAAACTGGAAAGGAATAACTAAAAGATACTTGGAGGGGCTTCCCTGGTGGCGCAGTGGTTAAGAATCCACTTGCCAATGCAGGGGACATGGGTTTGATCCCTGGTGCGGGACGATCCCACATGTTGCAGAGCAACTAAGCCCGTGCGCCACAACTACTGAGCCTGTGCTCTAGAGCCCACGAGCCACAACTACTGAAGCCCGCATGCCACAACTACTGAAGCCCGCAGCCTAGAGCCTGTGCTCTGCAACAAGAGAAGCCACCGCAATGAGAAGCCTGTGCACCACAACGAAGAGTAGCCCCCGTTTGCTGCAACTAGAGAAGAGCCCGCGCACAGCAACAAAGACCCATCGCAGCCCAAAATAAAAATTAATTTAAAAAAAAAGATACTTGGAAATTCCCCATATATCTGAAAAATATATAGTTCCAAACAACACTTGAGTCTACGAAGAAATCACGAGGATAATTAGGAAATACTTTAAACTAAATGAAAAGAAGAATACAACATATCAAAAATTTTACAATGAAAAAAATATTTTACAATGCATTTAAAACAGTGCTTAGAGGGAAATATATACTATTAAGTGCTTACATTAGAAAAGATGAGAGGTCTCAAACAATTATCTCATTTTCCACCTTAAAGCAAGAAAAAGAAGAGCAAATTAAACCCCAAAGATGCAGAAGATAATAAAACGTAGAAATCAATGAGATAGAAGACAGGAAAACAATAGAAAAAAACAGTAAGATGAAAATGTTTCTTTAAAAAAATCCCCAAATTTAGAAACCACTAATAAGACTGATCAGAAAAAAACAAAACAACAACAAAAATAACAACTAATGTGATTAAAAGGGAATGCTGTGAACAAATTTATGCCAATAAACTACATAGATGAAATAGATTTCTTGAAAGATGTATACTAGCAAAGTCACTGAAAAAGAGATATTGTTACTACCTCTATTTCAGTAATCAAATTCTTAGTTAAAAAATCTTGTCCCAAAGAAAAATCCAAGCCTAGATGCACATAAAAGGGACAATCCCTTATGACCAAATACGGTTCATCACCAGAATGTAAGTTAGGTATAACACTAAAAAAATATATACTATACTGATTAAAAAGAAAAATCATGATTATTTAAATTAGATTCAGAAAAAGAATTTGGAAAAATTCAACACCCATTTAAAAAAAAAAAAACTCACAAGCCAGAAATAAAAAGGAATGTAATCTGATAAAGGGGATCTACAAAAAAAAAAAAAAGCTATAGCTAATATGATACTTTACGTGAATGATTCAATGCCCTAGGCAGTGCAACATGATAAGAAATAAATAAATAAATACACTGGGGAAGAAGAAGTTGAACAGTATTCAACTGCATATGAAGAAAATTTTAAGAAATCTACATAACATTTATTAGAAGTAGTAAATGAATTTAGCAACACCACAAGATACAAAGTCAGTATATAAAAATCCACTGTATTTCTATATACTACCAACAGTATCTGAAAATAACATTTTAAATATTTAAAAAATGGGGAAATAATAGTCTTTTCTACAAATGTTGCTGGAAAATTAACTATGCATATACATAAAAATTAACCTTAGCCCACAACCACACCATACACAAAATTAATTAAAGATGCATCATACACATAAATATGAGTTTAAACTATAAATATTTCATAAGAAAACATAAGAGAAAATCTTTATCTGTCAAAAAGTTCTATTTTTGCCTTGGATTAGGCAAAAATATTTTAGATGAGTCAAGATTTTAGAAAACATTCTTAATGAAGAAAGCACTGTCAAATTGGAATTCTATATCCAAAAAAAAACCTTCATAAATAAAGGCAAAATAAAGACATATTTAGACACACAAAAACTGAAATTATTCTCTTGCAGAATCTTACTACTGGATATGCCAAAAGAATTTCATTGGTTGAAGAGAGATAACATGATAATGGAAAGCCCAGATCTCCAGAAAGAAATGAAGAGAACCAGAAAAGAAAAATGTGAAAGTAAGTAGTTTTTAAAGCCTTTTAGAATTATCTTTATTTTATAAATACTTTTAATTCATAAAACACTATTCACTGAAGCAAAAATAATAGTGTATTGTGGGATTTATAGTAAGTACAGAAGTAAAATACATGACAACACAGGAACAAAGGACAGAGAGAAGGTAAATGTATTATTCTGTTTCATCATTTGAAGGTAGTCTGTTAGTAGTTAAACATGCATACTGCATTCTTGTGAAACCACTAAAAAGAATAATAAGGTCAATAGATGAACTGTAATGCAATACTAAGAATTATTTGGACCATCAAAAAGAAGGCAGAGGGGAAGAATAGAAGAACAAAGAATGAATGGGATCAATAAAAAACAATTACTAAAAAAAATAAAAATAAATAATAAAAAAACAATTACAATATAAAAAATTAACCATGCCAAAAATTACATTAATTGTACATGGACTAAATCCTCCAATTAAAAGGCAGAGACTATTAGACTGTATTTTAAAAAAAAAAAGAAAGAAGGACCCAACTTTAAGCTGTTTACAAGAAACACACTTCAAATATATAGACTTAAAAAGATTAAAAGTAAAAGGGTGGGAATGACATCAGCCAAAATGGCAAAGTAAAAAACTCCAAATTCTGCCCTTCCATAAAAGCAATAAAAAAACGGGCTGAAAGTCAAAATCAACTCTAGTTCTTGAACTCTGGAAATTAACCAAAGACTTGCATCAACTAAGGGAACACTGACTGAAGAACAACCCGGATTCTCTGAAAGAATCATGAACTTTGTGTCATTTTAACTTACTCTAGTCCCATCCCCCCCACTGTAGTCCAGCAGCAGCTCTGAAAATAACAGCTTACATTCCCAGTACGACAGGAAGCAGAAAGTACTTCATTCACAAAGGATTCTAATTATTTGTTCTGACCTGTCTGGTTCCTCCCTGGTAGACAAAATACGTGTCTTTATTGCACCTAACTTGGAACTGGTGTAGTACTAAGGCTGCTTCCTGATGCGGGGATATTTGTCCAAAACATTCACAGGCTGATATCCTAGTTGCTGCTGGCTGAGGTGATAAATAACAGTTAAGACAATCAATAGACTAACAAAAAACTTGAGAGGACAGGCTAGGGAATGAGATCTTTGAGGGCTATGAATAGCTCTGACATACCCCTGGGAATCTGGACAAATACACACACACACATACTCAGAACTGTGCACATGCTCAGGAAAGTCCTAAGAAGGCCCTAAGATCTCACCTCCTGTTGACATTGAGGCGCTGTAGAAACCGGAAGTGAAGGCCAATGCAGAATTGTAAACTGCCTGGCTGATAGGTGACGATGCACCTCAACAGAGAGACATACAGAGTCCTTTGCCATAGACCAGAAGAGTTTTTTGGCTCCAGGCATGTAAGGAGCCAATCATTAGCTAAACATTAAATTAACAGAGACTTCAGAGGCTGCACATACACAGAATACAGACTGCACAGAATTAGTTCGAAAATCTGGTAAATAAACAACAATTACAATAAGCAGCAACAACAACAAATCCTGTGGAGGGAAAAAATCTGATTTCCAGAGTTGCACATTACAGTATTATAATTACTGGATATATTACAATATTAAGTTTTCAACAACAAAAAAGTACACATGCAAAAAAATAACAAAGTATGGCATATACAATGGAAAAAAGTCAATAGAAACTGCCTGAGAAAGCCCAGATATTGGATTTTTCTAGACAAAGACTTTAAATCAGCTATTATAAATATACTCAATGAATTAAAGGAAACCATGTCTAAAGAACGAAAGGAGGGGACTTCCCTGGTCATCCAGTGGTTAAGAATCCTCTTTCCAATGCAGGGGACGTGGGTTCGATCCCTGGTTGGGGAACTAAGATCCCACATGCTGTGGGGCAACTAAGCCTACATGCCGCAACTACTGAGCCCGCGTGCTCTGGAGCCTGTGTGCCACAACTAGAGAGAAGCCCATGCACCACAACGAAAGATCTCGCATGCCACAATGAAGATCCCGTGTGCCACAACTAAGACCCGATGCCAAATAAATATTTAAAAAATAATAATAATAAAATTTTTTTAAAAAAATTAAAAGAACGAAAGGAAAGTATGAAAATGATGTCTCACAAAATAGAAAATATCAATAGATAGATACTATAAAAAGAAGCCATATAGACATTTTGGAGTCAAAAAGCACAATAAATGAAATGAAAATTTCAGTAGGGAGCTCAATAGCAGATTTGAATAGGCAGAAGAAAACATGAAGAATCAATTGAAAGTATGCAGTCCAAAAAACAAAAAGAAAATTTAAGAGACCTGTGGGACACCATCATGCATGCCAACATACACACAATGGAAGTTCTAGAAGGAGACAGAGAAAGAGTAAAAAGAATGCTTGAAGAAATAATGGCTAAAATTTTCCCAAATTTGATGAGAAACAATCTATCCATTCAAGAAATTCCATGAAATCCAAGTAGGAAAAACTTAGAGATCCACACCTAAACACATCATAATCAAACTGTCAAAATCCAAAGCTGATGAAGTAATCTTAAAAGTTACAAGAAAGGGCTTCCCTGGTGGCGCAGTGGTTGAGAGTCCGCCTGCCAATGCAGGGGACACGGGTTCGTGCCCTGGGAAGATCCCACATGCCATGGAGCGGCTAGGCCCGTAAGCCATGGCTGCTGAGCCTGCACGTCCGGAGCCTGTGCTCCGCAACGGGAGAGGCCACAACAGTGAGAGGCCCACGTACCGCAAAAAAAAAAAAAAAAGTTACAAGAAAGAAGCAACTCACTTTATCTGGAAACATAGAGACCAAAAGGCAGTGGGATGAGATACTCAAACTGCTGAGGAAAAAAAAAATTTTGTCAATGAAAAATTCAACTTCTGACAAAATTACTCTTTAGAGATAAAGGAGAAATTAAGACTTTCCCAGATAAGCAAAAGCTAAAAGTTTATCCTAGCAGACCTGCCCTACAACAAATGCTAAAGGGCGCTCTTCGGGCTGAAATGAAACACTAGAGGGAAATTTCATAATAATAAAAGGGTCAGTTTATTAAGAAGATATAATAAACTTAATATGTATGTACCTAGTAACAGAGCTTCAAAATGCAAAAATAAAAATGGAGAGAACTAAAGAACAAGTAGGCAAATTCAAAACCATAAGTGGATATTTTAATATCTCCTTCTTGGTCCCTGATAGAATACACAGAAAACAGTAAGATTATAGAAGATTGAAACAATACTCTCAGCCAGTTTAATCTATTTGACAGTTTTAGAACCACATACCCAACATACAAAGAATGCACATTTTTTCAGGTGTACATGGAACATTGCCTAAGTCAGACCATATCCTGGCCCCTAATGGCACATGCTAATTCTTGTAACTCTTTTGGTGTCTAGTCTCTTTACTCCCTAACAGGTCACATGTCCCCAGCCAGGTTATGCTGGGAGAGCCATCAGAGAGTGGTGTCAATCTGACCCTAAGAAGGTGAGAGGCAAAGAAGGGAGGGAGGAAAGGAAAGGAGGGAAGGGAAAGGAAAGGAAAGATTAGTCTTAGACTGAAGTACAGTTCTGAGAAAGTTTTAGCAATGCTGGCAGGGAGTCCTTGAGTACTCCTCTGAGTTCTCCTCAGAGAACTCTTACATCTCCCAGGAACAGGCCTGCCTTACTATCCCTGGTATGCTCAGGCTTGGCTGAGAAGCATGACTTTGGTCAAACATGCTGGTGGATTTTAGAGCAAAGCAGCTGGAGCTGTCAGTCAATTACGTTCTTTGCAACAAGAGATCTTAGAGGCAAATTGTCATGGCTACCACATTCCATCTGGGACATCAGCTGGAAGAACTTGAATGGCTGTGGGCTGGCTGGATATCTTTCTCTATATCCACATGGCCACTCTGTGATGAGCTTAGGCCTTTGTACCTTCTAGAGGTCTTAGGGTAGTTGCCCTTCTTACACAATGGCTTGGGGAATTAAGAGTGAGTGTGCCAAGAGACCCAGAAGGAAGCTATGTCTTCATATAACCTTGTCCTGAACCCCACATACCATCACTTCCCCCATATTCTGTCATTACACAAGGTCATCCCAGGTTCATGATGGGAAAACACCACACAAGAAGTGGGAGACTATCTTGGAGACTAGCTACCATGGTGGGATATACCCATATACAAGCTCTTATAATTCTTCATGTGCCTACTACAAGTGACTGGCCTTAGCACTTTTCATAGTCCTCACTCATTGAATCATTCAGACTTTGGTCTATAACAGCTCATGGTTTATTGATTTGTTCTAAGGTTCTTTAGCATATGTTTGAGAAAATTTTTTCCCCAGTACTTTTCATTGGATTGCTTTTAAAAAAATTTTTACTGGAGTATAGTTGATTTACAATGTTGTATTAGTTTCTGCTGTACAGCAAAGTGATTCAGTTATACATATGCATATATTCATTCTTTTTTAGATTCTTTTCTCATATACGTTATCCCAGAATATTGAGTAGAGTTCCCTGTGCTGTACAGTAGGTCCTTGTTGGTTATCTATCTTATATGTAGTAGTGTGTGTCTGTTCATCCCATGCTCCTGATGTATCCCTTCCCCACCACGTTTCCCCTTTAATAACCATAAGTCTGTTTCTGTTTTGTAAATAAATTCATTTGTATCATTTTAAAAAATTAGATTCCACTTATGAGAAATACAATATGATATTTGTCTTTCTCTGACTTACTTAATATGATAATCTCTAGGTCCATCCATGTTGCTGCACATGGCATTATTTCATTCTTTTTTGTGGCTAATATTCCATTGTATATATGTACCATATCTTCTTTATCCGTTCCTCTGTCAGTGGACATTTAGGTTGCTTCCATGTCTTGGCTATTGTAAATAGTGCTGCAATGAACACTGAGGTGCATGTACCCTTTTGGATTATGGTTTTCTCTGGAGATATGCCCAGGAGGGGATTGCAGGATGATATGGTAGCTCTTTTTTTTTTTTTTTAATTGGAGTATAGTTGATTTACAGTGTTGTTTCAGGTGTACAGCAAAGTGAATCACTTATACATATATCCACTCTTTTTTAGATTCTATTTCCATATAGGTCATTATAGAGTATTGAGTAGAGTTCCCTGTGCTATACAGTAGGTCCTTATTAGTTATCTGTTTTATACAGTTGTGTGTATATGTCAATCTCAATCTAGCTCTCCCACCATCTTACCCCCTGGTAACCATAAGTTTGCTTTCTACATCTGTGACTCTATATCTGTTTTGTAAATAGGTTCATTTATACCCTTTTCTTAGATTCCACTATAAAAGCGATTTATTTGTCTTTCTCTGTCTGACTTCACTCAGTATGACAATCTCTAGGTCCATCCATGTTGCTGCAAATGGCAATTATTTCATTCTTTTTAATGGCTGAGTAATATTCCACTGTGTATTAGTACATCTTCTTCATTTCTCTCTTTATCTATTTCTATTTCTCTAAATGTCCATCGATGGACATTTAGGTTGCTTCCATATCCTGGCTATTGTAAATAGTACTGCAACGAACATCGGGGTGCAGGTATCTTTTCGAACCATGTTTTTCTCTGGATATAGGCCCAGGTGTGGGATTGCCGGATCATATGGTAGCTCTATTTTTAGTTTTTTAAAGAACCTCCATACTGTACTCCATAATGGTTGTACCAGTTTACATTCCCACCAACAGTGTAGGAGGGTTCCCTTTTCTCAACACCCTTTCCAGCATTTATTGTTTGTAGACTTTTTGATGATGGCCATTCTGACTGCTGTGAGGTGATACTTCACTGTAGTTTTGATTTTCATTTCTCTAATAATTAATGTTGAGCATTTTTCATGTGCTTTTTTTTTTTAAGATTAGCCATTTGTTTTTTTGTTTTTTTTTGTTTTTTTGTTTTTTGGCTGCATTGGGTCTTAGTTATAGCACGTGGGATCTTCATTGCGGCATGTGGGATCTGTCATTGAGGCAGGCAGGCTCTTCGTTGTGGTGTCTGGGCTTCTCTCTAGTTGTGGCATGCGGGTTCCAGAGTGCACAGGCTCACTAGTTGTGGCGTGCAGGCTTAGTTGCCCCACAGCATGTGGGATCTTAGTTACCTGAGCAGGGATCAAACCCACATCCCCTGCATTGGAAGGCGGATTCTTTACCACTGGACCACCAGGGAAGTCCCTCATGTGTTTTTAGACCATCTGTATGTCTTCTTTGGAGAAATGTCTGTTTAGATCTTCTGCCCATTTTTGATTGGGTTGTTCTCTTGACATAGAGCTGCATGAGCTGTTTGTAAATTCTGGAGACTAATTCCTTGTCAGTCACGTCATTTGCAACTATTTTCTCCTAGTCTGTAGGCTGTCTTTTCATTTGGTTTATGGTTTCCTTTGCTGTGCAGAAGCTTTTAAGTTTAATTAGGTCCCATTTGTTTATTTTTTTCCATTACTTTAGGAGGTGCATCCAAAAAGATGTTGCTGCAATTTATATCAAAGAGTGTTCTGCCTATGTTTTCCTCTAAGAGTTTTACAGTGTCTGGCCTCACATTTAGGTCTTTGATCCACTTTGACTTTATTTTTGTGTATGCTGTTAGAGAATGTTCTAATTTCATTCTTTTACATGTAGCTGTCCAGTTTTCCCAGCACAGCTTATTGAGGAGACTGTCTTTTCTCCATTGGTATATTCTTGCCTCCTTTGTCATATACTAATTGACCATAGGTGCATGGGTTTATTTCTGGGCTTTTATACTGTTCCACTGATCTATATTTCTGTTTTTGCACCAGTACGATACTGTTTTGATGACTGTAGCTTTGTAGTATAGTGTGAAGTCAGGGAGCCTAATTCCTCCAGATCTGTTTTTCTTTCTCAAGATTATTTTGGCTATTAGGGTGTCCTTTGTGTCTCCATGCAAATTAAAAATTTTTTTGTTCTATTTCTGTGAAAAAAGCCATTGGTAATTTGATAGGATTTGCACTGAATCTGTAGATTGCCTTGGGCAGCATAGTCATTTTGACAATGCTGATTCTTCCAATCCAAGAACATGGTGTATCTCTCCATCTGTTTGGGTCATCTTCGATTTCTTTAATCAGTGTCTTATTGTTTTCAGGGTACAGGTCTTTTGTCTCACTGGGTTGCTTTTAAACCTATTTTAGATACTCATATTTTAGCTTTAAAAATTTAATGTTTTTAAAGAGTTTCAATATTAACACACTGTATAGCACTTAAGAGAAAAGCATATCATTATTCCAAAATTAAAAGAAATCTCATAGTTCAAGGAATTCCTACCAACAAAGCACCATGGAAATTCTCTTCCTAAAAAGCCAGACTGTCTTCAAATGTTTTTCATGACTCAGCCACTATTTATTTTCATTCTCTCTAGGCAAGAAATGACCTTTTGAAAAAACAAAATCCTATAAAGTTGTTTAGACATATTTCCTAGTCCAACAGTAATAAATGTAATTTTCTGGTATAAATTAAAAAATAATGAAATGTGTGGAACAGTTGGTATTTGTTCATCTGAACCTGTTCTTCCTACTCCCAACACTTGAAATAGTCTTTGGGTTAGAGTGGCTCTGGTGAAGGAGACAAAACGCTTTCCAGAAATAGCACACACATTCCTTCATAAAAATAAAACCAGAGTCTTGGTTTAAGTCCAGCCAGGTTGGCTGCCTATAAATTCATTATCAATCTTTAACACGGCCCTAATATACCTCCCCTACCCGCTGGCCACAGCAGAATTTTAATCAGGCAGTTCCCAAGCAAAGGATTTATCCACACTGGAGCAGACATGGTTTGGAACATTTTATTGGCATACTGGTGTCATATTTAGGAACCACAGACTTTTGTCAGACTGGGTTAGCTTGAATGACAAATATCAATGATCAACTATATTTGAAATATTGTTAAAGTACCTAGAAATAATAGGCATTAAAATTCATTCCATTCACTGCAACAAACCTCTAAAGATTTCATGTCCTCAGTGGAACCGGCATACTGTAATTGTTATTTGGAACTTAATGTAACCTCAACAGCAACAGAGAGACAATGCAGTCCTCTCATTATGCACATGCTCTAGGATCGTTTATTTTAATGCTTTCAAATAAATATGTTCCATGCAGCACACCACAATAAATAAGGAGCAGCAATGTTCTTCTAGTAAATCCATTCATAATGTGAGTCACCGTGTAAAACGCCACATCTCAAGTCTTTGGCCCTGTACCATAGCATGACACCACATCTGCACCTAATCATATCTGGCTTCATATGGATTTAATAGGACTATGCCAGAAGTGCCTGTAAGCACAGATTTAACCAGAGGTTTCCAGCTCTTAAATACAGCTACTAAGTAGTTAAAAGGCAACAACTACGCAAGAAGCCTTCAACGCAAGAAGGCTCCTACCTCCCCACCCCCACTTTTGAGACAGAAATATAAAGATAGAAATGCTCTGGTGAATTTCAGGTGAATTTCAGGTCAGTGGACAGTATACATCTGGAATACTTGGAGCAAAGCTGGCACAACATGGCGCCCAAACGGTCACGGCAACACTGATACTGAATGGACACTGAATACAAGCGGACTTGATGACTGCAGATGCTGAGCTCCAGAAGGTCAAGGTGGGGACGGCTCATTTCCACTAGGCAGATAACTCAACGGCGCCTTCCTCCTCGCTGTCAGCTCTGTTTGCACGAATCTCCACGAGGGTCCTGGCAAATCGGGTCCACTCATCATTGTGGGGAACTGCAAGCTGCAAAACAAATTAACGGAAAATGGTGAACAAGATATCTTTCAGGCTGAAAGCCTTGAAGCCTGCATGACTGTTCTTCTTGAAACATGATTCCCTTGGAATGTAAGGAAATCAGATAGTCTTCCTTGAATCAGATCTCTGAAGCGTTGCTCTTAGACTGATAATTTAAGAGAATAATGTCACTCTCAAAAGCAAAATCGCAGGTGGGATTTATAAAACATTAAAAACTTATGTAAACTATACAATTCATACAGTATCCAAGTTAAAGCACTTGCAGTAAGAAGACCAGAATGAGAGCGAACACGACAAATAAAAACTGCATTACTAGGAATTTGAAATAACAGTGGTATTGTCTTCCTAAGTCGATGCTATTGATCCTTTTCTAAGTGTTGCTAACGTGCCAATATATATATGACAAGAGTATAACTTACATATTCAAAGAAATCTTACTACTATAATATGACATTTTGGCTTTTCCAGCAAGATCGTATATGATGATGCCAATGAATAATAGTAACTAAGATTTACCAAGAGTTCTGCTCTAAGTACTTTACATGTATTCTACTTATTCCTCACAGCAATGCTATTTAGGATAATATTAGCATTTACATTTTACAAAAGGAGAAATTGAGGCACAGAAAGATTAACTCATCTTACCAGGGTTGCATAGCCAGCAAATATCAGTGCCAATGTCATCTGTTTCCAGTAATTACATGCTTAGCCAGTATGCTACACTGAATCACCAAAAAGAGGGATTATAAAATTTCCCCAAAGTATCTTCTCCTGTGCACAGTTCAGTAAGGAGAAAATTAACCCCACCTGACACAAACTGCATGTATGGATTTTTGTTAGGTGTTTTAAAGGATAATGATTTCTCTACATGGCATCTAAAAATGAATTGTTTAAAGGTATCATGCGAGTGTTTGGAATAAAAAAGAATTATTTGAAGATGAGAAGCAGGATCAAGTACAAGTCTGAATGGTTTTCATGTAATAAAATTTGTTTCGACTGTACAGCCATTTTCTTGGAAGACTACCCTGTAAGATGATGTAATCCATCTACAGATACTAGCGCTACACGTGCTATCCATGTATTCCATAAACATTAATAACACACAATCATCCCAGTCAATATACATTTTCCAAAATAAAAAAGCAGCAAATAAATCTAAACTTTGAGATCACTTTTACAGCTGAAAAATTTCTTACTATATCAAGCCAGACATTTAGGACTTTTTAAAATTTAATTTTATTTATTTTTGGCTTCCTTGGGTCTTTGCTGCTGTGTGCGGGCTTTCTCTAGTTGTGGTGAGCGGGGGCTACTCTTTATTGTGGTGCGCGGGCTTCTCGTTGCGGTGGCTTCTCCCGTTGCAGAGCACGGGCCCCAGGCATGCAGGCCTCAGCAGTGGCGCAGGCTCAGTAGTTATGGCTCGCAGTCTCTAGAGCACAGGCTCAGTAGTTGAGGCGCACGGGCTTAGCTGCTCCGCAGCATGTGGGATCCTCCCGGACCAGGGCTCGAACCCGTGTCCCCTGCATTGACAGGTGGATTCCCAACCACTGTGCCACCAGGGAAGCCCCTAGAACTTTAAATTTTTATTATAGCCGATGATATCCTCAGATACGATCTATCCAAGACAACTTACTGGAGGGTGGCACCATCATCCTACAAAGTACCGTCCTTCAGTTAGTGCTCTGTCCTGAGGTTAAATGTTTCAAGGAGTTAATTCTGGAAATGATATACAGGTGGGAGAAGTAAGTTTTTTTTCTTTTAACAACTTTTTTTTTTGTACTTCTTTGTTATTTCTTATTTGGAGAAACGGAGTACTAACAAGAACTCTCATTTAGTCATATGAGTGAGTTCTGAATGGTTAAGTACTTCCCTAGTTATTGAAATGAATCCAAATTCCTTTTTTTTTTTTTTTTTTTTTTTTGCGGTACGCGGGCCTCTCACTGTTGTGGCCTCTCCCGTTGCGGAGCACAGGCTCCAGCCACGCAGGCCCAGCGGCCATGGCTCACGGGCCCAGCCGCTCTGCAGCATGCGGGATCTTCCCGGACCGGGGCACGAACCCATGTCCCCTGCATCGGCAGGTGGAGTCTCAACCACTGCGCCACCAGGGAAGCCCCCAAATTCCTTTTTAGACAGTGACACAAGTTCACAACAGTCTTGAATGGCACTGTTACCCCTTTGCTCAGTTCATTTTCTCTACTTTGAGTTATTTTCCTATGCTCCACTATTCTTCATTTTTCTCTTCCATTTTACAAAATACTGCACTGGGGAAATGAAGTCCTCAAAATAAATTATACAAAGAGCTAACAAAAAGTATGAGCAGGAAAAGGTTGGCAACATATTTATATGAAAGGATAGGTCCACTCTTTCTTGTCTTTTCTCCAGCTCCTGACCAAGCCCTCCCAGAAAGAACCACAAAAACAAAACAAAAAGCCCAAGATACAAAAGCGAATCCTGATAACAACTTTTTCTCATATAAGGTGAGAATCAAGTTAAATCTAAAATGCCTCGTAACTTCATGTAACGTTAAATATTGGAAAAAAGCAGCTCTCACTAGTAAAAGTGATATACTCGAGGGGTTTGGCTTCTAAACGTAACACTGTACTTATTATTGGTTAAAATGGCACAAATTTAAGTTACTATATGATACCATATGTAATGTTTTATTGATAGCAATGTATAGAAACAATATACTAAAACAGAACAGGTCAATGTGTTTACATAGTTTCATGTAGTGGTAATGGCAAGACTTAAGAAACAACTCTAATAAACATTATGAAACATTAAGGGTTGAATATGTGTCCAGATACAGTCTGGGACAGAACTGAGTATCACTGATGACATATAAAAATTGCACATCTAACTTTTCAAAGACAAATTTTTTGGAAGTCTCGTTCCTTTATTTGTTAAAGAAATCAAAGTAGTAATTTTAATATTTACCATTAATAAAACATAAAATTTAAAGGGTTTTGTAAGTAAAATCTTTGAGGTTTTTTTAAAAAATTGAAGTATAGTTGAGTTAAAAATTGTTTCAGGTGTGCAGTAAAATGATTCAATTATATATACTTCAGATTATTTTCTATTTTATATTACTACAAAGTACTGAATATAGTTCCCTGTGCTATTCAGTAAATCTCTGTTGCTTATCTATTTTACATATAGTAGTTTCTGTCTGTTAATCCCATACTCCTAACATATCTCTTCCCACCCCCATCTTCCCTTTTGGTAACTGTACGTTTGTTTTCTATGCCAGTCTGTTTGTTTTGTATCTACATCCGTTTGTATCATTTTTTAGATTCCACATATAAGTGATACTGATATTTATCTTTCTCTGGCTTACTCCACTTAGTATAATAATGTCTAGGTCTGTCCATATTGCTGCAAATGGCATTATTTCATTATTTTTTATGGCTGAGTAATATTCCACTGTGTATCTATACCACATTTTCTTTATCCACTCATCTGTCAGTGGACATTTAGGTTGCTTCCACGTCCTGGCTATTGTAAATAGTGCTGCAATGAACACTGGGGTACATGTATCTTTTCCAATTAGAGTTTTCATCTTTTCCAGATATATACCCGGGATTGCTGGGTATGTGGATTGCTGTGTGGGATTGCTGGATGATATGGTAGCTCTAGTTTTATTTTTTCTCAGGGACCTCCATACTGTTTTCCATAGTTGCTGCACTAATTTACATTCCCACCAACAGTGTAAGAAGTTTCCCTTTTCTCTACACCCTCTCCCAGCATTTAGTATTTTTTGCCTTTTTGATGATGGCCATTCAGACCAGTGTGAGATAATACCAAGTTGTGGTTTTGATTTGCATTTTTCTAATAGTTATGGATTTTGAACATCTTTTCATGTGCCTGTTGGCCATCTCTATGTCCTCTTTGGAGAAATGTCTATTTAGGTCTTCTGCCCATTTCTTTGATTGGGTTGTTCAGTTTTTTTGATACTGAGTTGTATGAGCCGTTTGTATGTTTTGGATTAGCCCCCCGTCAGTAGCAGCATTTGTAAATATTTTCTCCCATTCCATAGGCTGTGCTTTGCTGTTATAGAAGTTTAGGTCTGATTTGGTCCCATTTGTTTATTTTTGCTTTTATTTCTTTTGCCTTGGGGAACTGATCTAAGAAAAGATTGCTGTGATTTATGTCAGAGGATGTTTTGCCTATGCTCTCTTCTAGGAGTTTCATGGTGTCATGTCTTATATTTAGTTCTTTAAACCATTTTGAGTTTTTGTATATGGTATGAGGGATATTGTAATTTCATTGATTTACATGTTGTCCAGCTTTCCCAGCCCCACTTGTTGAAGAGACTGTCTTTTCTCCACTGTATATTCTTGGCTCCTTTGTCACAGATTAATTGACCGTAGGTGTGTGAGTTTATTTCTAGGCTCTCTGTTCTGTTCCATTGATCTATGCCTGTTTTTGTGCCAATACCATGCTGTTTTGATTACTATTGCTTTGTAGTACAGTGTGAAGTCTGGAAGGGTTATGTCTCCTGCTTTGTTCTTTTTCCTCAGAATTCTGGGTCTTTTGTGGTTCCATGTAAACTTTAGGATTTGTTCTACTTCTGTGAAAAGTGTCATGGGTATTTTGATAGGGATTGCATTAAAGCTGTAGATTGCTTTGGATAGTATGGCCATTTAACAATATTAATTCTAATATTCTAATCCAAGAGCATGGATATCTTTCCATTCTTTGAATCACTTTCCTTTATCAGTGTTTTATAGGTTTCAGCATATACGTGTTTCACCTCCTAGGTTAAGTTTATCCCTAGGTATTTTATATATATATTTATATTATATAAATATATTTATATATATATAAAATAAATAAATAAATGTACTTTTTTTTTTTTTGGCTGCACCCCACAGCTTGCGGAATCCTAGTTCCCTGACCAGGGACGGAACCCAGGTCCTCAGCAGTGAAACCACAGAGTCCTAACCACTGGACCACCAGGGGATTCCTGGTAGGTATTTTATATTTTTGATGCTATTTTAAATGGGATTTTTACTTTCTCCTTCTGATATTTCATTGTTAGTGTAAAAAAATGCAACAGATTTCTATATATTAATCTAAGAATGAATTTTATCAAATTTAAAAGCTTCTGATAAAAATAGACCCTACTGTGGAACTACTGCAATACATCTGACCTTTTCCATGGTGATGGAAATCATCGTACTATATTTGTCCTTAAAAATACAGATTCACCCTCACAAAATGTTTCACAGTATTCTAACATGTCTTTTTGATCTGTGAAAGTTTCATTTAGGTTGGGAAAATGTTAGAAGTTTGTTTTTTCTTTTTTAAATTGCTCTGCCAAGCATTTTCCTCTCTAGAATACCATGAACTTCACAGAAAAGTTAGCCTGTGTTGGCTCACACACACACACACACACACACACACACACTTCCTGATCAGAACAGGGTGAGAACACAATTGCTTCTAGAAACTTAAATTTATCTACCTCGTCCTATCACACTTTTTCATCTAGCTAGCTGATTATAAAAACAATCCAAGATCATCGTAATGTTAGAAGGTGAGGTGCACACTGCCCCATTTGTAGAGTTAAATATCACCATCAGGAAGCACTTTAAGTATAATCTTAGCTTGAATGTGTGAATGTGTACTCACAGGCTGTTTCCACACCCAAAGTAATAATTTTTGGCATCCGAATTACTTGTAGGTAAGACCAAACAGGTATCCGGACACACAAGACCACCACTCTTTTCATTTTACGTCTTTGACTGTAAACAGCATCTGTTTGGACAGAACTGTGTCCTTCTTACCCTTGGCAGTTCCTGACTCTTCTCACCTGGTTCTCTCTTATTAGAGATGTCTAGAAAAGAAGTTCATGAGCATAAGTGCATCTGAAACTTTCTCTAGGAGACTTTTAATCCAGTTTTACCTCAATCATTAAGTAGGATAAAAAACTCTGCTCGTTTCTTTGATTAAGAGAAAGACTGCTGTCATGCCCTTCTAACTAGCATATATATATCTATTCAGTACTGATTTAGTCATCATGGACTTAGTACCAGCTATATGGCAGGCACTATGGTAGGACTAAAGATACAGTGATGAATCATTCTGGCATATGATGACGACTATAAATATTAATTATCGTGTTCTCTTAGGTCAAAATGTGTGAATACTGGCGTAGGTTGTTTTTTTTTTTCAACTTTACTGATATTCAGAAAGTGAGTAACCTAAAATTTACCTTCTTACAGTGATAACTGCAACATTTCCTGGTATGTGTTGTGTGTCAAGCGAGTAGCAGGGAAGCAAATGGCATGTTAATGACATGGCTTCAGCATCTCTTCAGGTTTCTGTCAAGGCATTAAGGCTAAATCTAGACCATCACTATGGATTTTTTCCCCCTGAAAATAAGTTTAGAATAATTTTCAAACAATTTACATTTCTGATAGGAAGAATATTCACAAGTGTCTAATGGTGATGAACAATTTCAGTTAACTTAAAAAACATATTTGAGAAGCACTGTGAAGGAAATAGCCCATAGTTATATCAAGGGACTACCATAAAAAAGGGCCCGATAAAATTGACCACTGTTGTCCTGAGTCAAAGTGGATCTGGAAACATTTTGAGCCTTCAGATTCATCCACCAACGTCCACATCCTAGGTCAGAGGTGACTCAGATTCTTCTACTGCTTCATCCAGGGTTCACCACTCGCCAGTTTACCACCCCCCTTCGCAATTGGATGACTGTTTTCTAACTTTTTGCTAAATGTATAAAGCATTTTTGTGCCAAAAGCACTCAGGGAGCTGATTCCTGAGATAACAAAATCTTAGCTCTAAGAGTAAGTGCCTCTTATAGATATGATATGACCATACATTTACAGCCAAGGGAACTAAGGCCAAAGGTAGTTTCTGAAGCAGTAATTTGGCCCTAAGGAGGAGGTAAAATGAAACTTAGATTTGGACAGGAAACTTAAGTCCTGCTTTCATCTTGGTTACTGGCCATGGCCAGGCACTTAACCTCTCATTGCCTCAATTGTAAAATGGGGACGATGGTGTCTGACCCATTTATCAAAAGAGATGTGGAGAGGATGAGAAAGGTAATCTAAGTGAAGAAAGTACTATGAGTTCAACACGGAATAGTCATGCATTCTTGTTCTTTGAACAGTTACTCAGGTTGAACATGTTCCTAAAAATCACATATGTGAGTGGCATACATATCAATTCGATATCATTTTTGTGGTTTTGCTTTAAGAATTAATTCTAATTTTGCTATGTGAGGACATTAAGAAGCAGACCTCTCTCTGACAGACAGGAAACAGAATGACAGGGAGCTGAATGATTTGCTCAAGACCATATGTCAGTGTGGGCAATCAGGAGCCTCACCCCTTTAGGAAATGCCAGCATACCATGGCAGGTAATGTGTTTTGAGTCACCTGCTAAAAGATTCTAAATATTTTTAATCTTCTAAGATTCCTGGAAGATGTAAAGGTCAGAAATAAAAAGCAAAAGTTGTGGAAAAAATTCATGAAAATTGATCGTTTTCATCCTCCCCCTTCATCCCCCTAGTTCTAAGGCTGTGTCATGGGTCTGCCCCCCACCCTCCTCCCGCCTGAATGGAATGGAG